>NW_023425388.1:46685687-56685687 GCF_014108415.1 Molossus molossus
AGAGTTTTTTCATTATTTTTTTTTTAATCCAGCATTGGGATGTTTATCTTCCTCTAGTATTCATATTTCCTTCTCTACCTTTATTCTCAGTAATATGTAATTAGCATTATCAAAACCATCAGCTATTATCCTGTATGACTTTTGACCTTTATTTTTTTAATATGTCTCAAGCTAGCATTCTCTAAAATAAGTAAAAACTATGAGAGATTTTAATGAAATATTTTAAGGTTATGAAAAGTAATGAAATAATTTAAAATGTGACTCTTCTCAGTGACAACATTACATGACGAGGAATGAATTATATGATAAACTACAGAAACAAACTACATTTCAGAAAAGAATATTTTGTAAATCAAACTTGCATTTGATGATAAGTGCAATTTTATAGGCTATTTTTCATCACATATTTTTAACTACTACTTTGGAGTTCCTGGCTTATTATCTATGCTATTTATGGATAAATTATATTTTTTTGCAGAAGCAAACATCCTCTTTGATTATAGATTACAATCACTCATTAGTCACACATTAGATACAATAAAAGCATTTGGTAGCTTGTCACTGCAACAAATCCCTTTCCCCATAAAATATATATAGGTATATAGCTAAGGGCAAATTTACTTCTGATACCCTGTACAAAACTATGAAAGCAACACTGCCCAAAATAACAAGCAAATGAAAGCAGGAAGCTTTTCATTTTCAAGAATGCTATCTTTAGAACAGCCCACATGGTGATTTCAGTTGTGATGCATGTATGTTATGGATCTTCTAAAGGACTCTTTGTTTACCCACATCTCAGTGTGGCTTTAACTATCTGCTTTATCCTTCGTACAATCTTAACAAAAGTAGTTATGGTACCGTGTCCAGTACCGATTTTTACATGTCTGACTTTGCTATTAAATTTCAAGAAGGTTAATATTGCTTTTGTAACCCTGTCATGAGTAATGCATTTTCCCAGTAAACATGTCATAATTTTAAAGGCTGTTCAAGATGCAATGTTTCTGTTGTAATAGTTTTGCATTCATTTCTCTATTGTTTTTACCCATAATATAGTGTAATGCTTTGAAAAGAATACACATATTTATATAATTAACAGTTTTTGTTTCTAGCAAAATCTTGCCCATGAAAAACTAAAAGGGTCTCATAAAATCATATGGCAACTTTTTAGTCACCACATTTGCATTCAGTTTTAATTTGCCATCAAGTCCGTATCTTGAAATGTATCCATAAAGTAACTAAGGGGAGAGTACATTCTGGCAATATTTTTCTTATTTTACTTGTTAATCTAAAATGTATGTTAAAATTGAAAAGATGCTGGACACATAGTAGGGCAGTGTTCTGTGTTCCGCAGTGGCTGAGTGCCCTGTGGATCTATATACAGGGGTTCATAGACTCTAATGTGGATATTACATTCTTCTCCACCTCAGTCTTACTCCTAGCGGAAGGAGTAAGACTAGGAAAGAATCCTAATGATTATCTAGCCTTGTGATTTTCAAATTGGGTCCCTTTGAGCTCTTAGGTTCTTTGAGGATACTCAGGGCCGTGGGGGTGGGGAGGCTAAGTGGCCTCTTACCTCCTTGAGATCAGAGCACCTCTGCTTTTATCTGCTTTGTCTATTAGAGTTCCACGTAAGATGAAAATCCCATGCTGAAGGGAGAAATTACTGACCGAGGCCATCTTATAAATAAAGAGAGCAGGGCTTGTGGAAGGTGGCGCAGCGTCAGTGACAATGCCGATTCCGTAACCTCATTCGGCTCCGGATCCCAAACTCACTCTACTGAACACGTAGTCATGAATCTTTTTGTGTAATCATCCTAAGCTATATTATTAAACACACGCACAAATAGATTCATAGTCCTATGCTGAAAGTCATTGTACTTACAGAGGATGCAGTATCTAGGTGGGAAATGCAATTGAGTAAAGTGTTCTTGACCACAATCAAGCCCTTTATTTGGCAATGCCATTAAGTTGGGTACATTATCACAGCCCTTACATAAAAATACTGATTCATCTATTCTTTAGTAAAGTAATATTTATGAGTAATTTTAAAAAATTTAATTGTAGTAGAAAATACACACCAAATTTGCCATCTTAACTATTTTAAGTGTCAAGTTCAGTATATTAACTATACTAACATTGTTGTGCTTGGGGGTGTTTTTTACAATTGGAAAAAGGAATTTGGACTTAAATCTAAAAGAAAGGCAATTAAAGAGAACACAGCTGAATCAAGATGCTACTTTTCTCAAAACATGTTTTGTGGGATATTATTCCCATGAACTATACCACATAAAAGAGTAAAATGGTCAAATACTTTTTGCAAATGTAGCATGCTATGCCCCTCTCTAGGGAAAATCACAGTGAAAATCTGCAATTGAAAAACTCTGATTCCTACCCAGTGTGCTCAATGGTTAGAGCATGGCGGGTTTGATTACCTGAGTTTCAGGTTCAATCTCAGCCCCTGTCCAGGCATGTAAAGGAGACAACCAGTCAATGTGTCTCTCTCACAACAATGTTTTTCTCTCTCTCTCTTTTCCCCTTCCCCCACCCCACCCCACCCTCCCTTCCACTCTCTCAAAAAAACAATGGAAAAAATATCCTCGGGTGAGGATTAACAAAAAAGAAAGACAGACAAACTATGAGAAATCATAATTGTAATGATCTCTTTGAACTTTATGTAATATCAAGTATCTCAAACTATTTTTCATAGATTCTCTCTAACTTTTCTTTTAATAATCTGTTTTTATTCTTTAGGGCTAATGGTTTGTTGAACACATTTTGGGAAATTCTCCTCTAGTAGAACTTTTGCTTAAAAAAAAAAAAAAAAAAAAAAAAAACGACCTATAAGGTAACGTTTATGTTATTTATGTTAACTAGCTCTGTATTTACCAATCCTTTATCCTCATCTGGTGGACAGGATATTAATGGGCATCCCATTAATATTTAGGCACAGTGCTAAATGCTGGGAATATAGTAATAAGTAAATCAATCAGAGCCCCTGACCTTGCAGAGCTCACTGTCCTAGTGATTCCAAAGGAAAAAGAAGTGCAGGGAGCACAAGCAGTAGTAGGTGTTTCTGGCACTCATGGGTTGTCAGGCTCTAGCCCTAATTCTAAAATAAGAGAAGAGAAAAATAAATAAATAAAAATGGGGGGGGCGGGGGAGCAGAACACCAGTCCAGCACTTTACAGTCTGCTCTTTGAACAGAGATATCCCATATTTTCCTGAGATGTACTTATGCATCAGCAATTAGATATATGATAAAAGTCTCTACTAATCCAAAGATGGATTTTTATTGTTTAGAAAGAGGAAGATAGGAAGGAAAAGAAGAGAAGAAAAAAAGAGCAAGGGAGGGAGAAAGGAAGGAGGAAGTGAGGGAGGAAAGAGGGAAGGAACGAAAACTCTGTTCCCTGGTCTCTCCTCCTACTGTAACTCCTTAGCTACCGATGTTACCTCCCTTCTATGTAAGAAGATTCCTTTTAAGTGTCAACTGAAGACCCTGTTTGGTCAACACTCGGCATGTCACCATTGTCTTTCTAATAATTCACAGGGTATCTCTCAATCAGATTGAACTCTTGATGGTAACCATGGGTCCTACCTCTGTCAGGAAATGTCTCTAGCTATCCAACTTTCTCTCCCAGGTTCTGACCTTTGTGCTGGGAAATCTGTGTCTTTGTGTACGCAGAAGGTATATCCTAAGCAAAGGAAAAGACAGGCCCATGGGCATAGACAGTGCATGGTTCTCCAGAACTGTCTCATCTCTCGAATGCCTACACAAAAATATTAGAAAATGTTTAAAGAGCCTTCTTTTCTTATTGGAAATTCCCTTATTTCTCATTTTAAGTGATGGAACTGGGTGACTTGAGTAGTAACTTCTATATATATACCACTTGAAAATGGATATTGTAGGTTCCTGATCTTTGGTAATAGAGATTTGGGAGGAAGGGAAGGCTATAAAATTTAAAAGGAAAAAAGCTCACAACTAAGATAAAAGAAGGAAGAACTTAGGCCAACTATGGTTTCTTAACTGCTATCATTGCTGTGTCCCAGGTGATTCTGTGAATTGGGCCTGAGCTCGTCCTCATCCTCGGGGATATTGCCACTTGGTTTGCTATTTCCTCCTGCTCCTCCTCCCATGTCCTTTGATGTGAATAATGGAAGATAAGATCATTGTACAAATACTATGAGGAAAGGATTTCAACAAAAATTGGGGATTTTTCAAGTCACAATTAAGAACTGTGTTAGTTTGTTTTCTTTTTCTAGTTAGCTGGGAATCAATTTCCTAATTCATTCTCCTCTGTCATTTGCCTGTTGATAATATGCTAGGCCATGGAGCACTTGTCCCTTTTTATTCCTTTTAATTAACTTTTAAAATCAATTATGATGACTTTGCATGGATTTCTGTTCTCTCTTCTCATCAAATTTGTTTGGCTTATTTTTTATTTACACACCACTACCCACTGCTGTGAGTTAACAATAACAAAAAATCTGCACTCTTCCCTTCCACCTCTTGAACTGGAGAAACAGTTAGCTAATAAGAGGCTAAATGAGCCTTAGAGTATAGAGAAGCTGGAATACTTAAATTATTTAAATTGAAAAATGGCTGTTTTACAATCAGAAAAACTCAAGTGGACCATAAGCCCTACTTGATTGTCCCCCCTTATCTGGATGATCTTGTAATGACAGCTGGAGTTATCTGCCATCAGCATCATGTCCACAAAAGCTTCTCTGCGCTCTGCTCAACTCTTTAGCAGCCCTGGGGAGCTAGAGCTATTTCTGGGGAGAGGGCCCTCCAGGATTGGAAACTTTATTAAAATGCAAAGCTGTCTCTGGTGACATAAAAGCTCAGTAAAAAGTGATGGATCTAAGACCACAGAACCAGAAATTATCTGCAGAATGAAACACTGAGATTTTTATATACTGCCACCAATAGGCTAGGGTCAGTGTAAAATAAAAGGCCATGTGAAATAAACAGCGGTGTGAAATAAAAGTGAGAGATGGCGGGGAAGGAAAACATATTGTTCAATATGAATAGTGCAACAAATGCCGTGTGTCAGACTAACCCTTGCGGAATTCTGTCTTGGGGAGCAGCCCTGTGAAAATTATTGTGGGATGTCAGGGTAAGTTGTGTGCTTTGAAAGATTAGGGAAGCACCCCTAAAGCATTCCTGAATTTCTTTTGGTGAGCAACTCATTCTTGAGCTATCATACATGAGTTTTCTGAAACTCTTTGTTACTGATAGCATTCGTACTAATAAGATAGTAATAGGAATTCATCACACTTTGAAGTCTGAAAGTGGTCCTTCCCTTCACTTGCCAAATGACCATGAAGAAATTAATCTTCAAAATATATTGTTAAGTACATTTGCCCAATTTGATCCATAGTACTGTAAAATAACAAAATAAGATCTTAAATTTATTTGACACTGTCCATTCAACTCAAAGAACTCCATGTGTATTGCTCACTAATAAATTGAAATGTTGACATGAAAACCAAGGCACTAAAGCATAGAACAATGAACTCATTTGTTATAAACAAGGTCCAGATGATTTCAATTTGAGTATACTAAGTTCTTCATAAATCCCTCTTTATTTTGCATTCAAAATGCCTTACTGCCCTGGCCAGTGTGGCTCAGTTGGTTGCGTGTTATCCTGTGCACTTTAAAAAAAAAATTTTTTTTCTTTATTGATTCTAGAGAGAGGAAGAGAAATAGAAACATCAGTGAGAGAGAACATCGACTGGCTGCCTCCTGCACACATCTTACAGGGGATTTGGCCCACAACCTGGGCATGTGCCCTGACTGGGAATTGAACCGGCGACCTCTTGGTGCATGGGTCGTCGCTCAACCAGTGAGCAGCACAGGCCAGGCCTGTGCACCTTTAAATGGTTGCTGGTTCAATTCCCTGTAGGGGGCGTGCAGGAGGCATCCGATTGATGTTTTCTTCTCACATTAATGTTTCTCTTTCTCTCCCTCTCCCTTCCTGTCTCTCCAAAAGTCAATTTAAAAAAAATTTTTTTTAAATGCCTTACTATTTAGCCCTGGCTGGTTTGGCTCAGCAGTTAGAACATCGGCCTGCAGACCAGAGAGTCCCGGGTTTGGTTCCCACTAAGGGCACGTACCTCGGTTGCAGTTTGTCCCCAGCCCTGGTTGGGGTTGTGTGGGTGGCAACCAGTCAATGAGTCTCTCTCACTCTCTCTTCCTCCCTCTCTCCCTCCTGCTCTATCTGAAGATAAATGCAAGAATGTGAGGATAAAAAAATAAATAAAATAAAATAAATGCCTTACTATTTAAAAAAATGGATCTAAGCACAGTACTCAGAAAAACCTAAGTAATGTGTTCCCTTTGGTACCTCACTACTTTGGAAAAATTCTTAGGTGAGATTTATTAACAATATCATGACGACCATGGCAATGCCAAGAACTATTTATTGAGTGCTTACCATCTCCCCAGTCCTTCTCCCTTCTCCAAGCCTCACCTTGAGGCCTCATTTTCTCTTCTGCTCAGTAACCTTAAAAAGGAAAAAAAAAAATCCAAGTGTTGGTCTAAATCATGTAACTGGTAATTTCTCTTCTTATGCAACCAGCAAATTCAGATGAAAAAGCTAAATGAAGTACCCTATCCCTTTATCTTCAGCAGAAGACATTAAAATTACTGGTCAGATCAAAATTTCTCAAAATACAAGGAGAACCCCCCCCCAAACATGTAATAGTTTTGTTCTTATTATTTCTAAAAATATTGGGTTTACTTTTGACATGTTTATAAACTGATTTTTTGTGTGTAATGAGCAAAGATTGGCAGAATTACTTAAGACTTTTTTCTGGTTTTAGTTCAGAGATGTCTTAAGGTGTGATCTTATAAACAAGCTTCCTTCTCCAATGGAAGAAAACAAGGACCCCTCTGTCCCCCCAAAAGAAATCGGGCACCAGGAAACAGAGAGGCTCCTTTGTCCAGCCCCGTTAGTATGCACTCTGTACCCTTGAGGTCCACGGAGCAACAGCATCTTTGACTTGGGAGGTTGGTTTTTACAAAACCCCACCCTTTGTTCCACAGGGACACTCATGTCAAATGACAGCCCCCATCGTAATTATCACTCCACCATGTTCTCCCATTCAAGACAGTGCATCCAAGTGCACGTGGAATGAAAACAATACTGTTACGGGGATAACCTTGAGTTTGCTGGAATTAATTCTTAGGTGTTGTCTACAAACCCCAGAAGAAATATTTCACATTTCTTGTAATCACAGCTGATCATGACACACTAGAGTCTCATGACACAGGTTGAAAAATATCCATTTGGTGAAATTGGCAGACAAACTGGGAGAGCTAATAAATAAGAGATCCTTAGACCCTGGAGCTCACCTCAGATCCGAGAGGAGACTGAATCTTGCAGCAGATGATAGGACCCCATCACGCGGCTCTGCTCCCTTCTGCCTGGTGCCTCGCACTCCAGGTCACTCACAGCCTCAAATTTATGGGGCATGGCTGGACAGAGTGTGTTTACATTAAATAAGCTCAAGATATCTAACTGTTAACAGCATGAAATTCATTTTATGCACCATGACTGAATTTCTGTGTTGTTGTTTTTTTATTGTATTACTGGCATGTGTTAACTTGTACTTTACATTGAAAACAAAATTATATTTTAAAGTTTTCAGTGTTCAGAATGCAATCTTGATTCTTTGGAAAACTTTAAGACTCTACTTGAAACTAGTTCAATCAAAATCTCTGAGAAGGGGACCCAGCACCAGTGATTTGTAAAGTTCCACAGGTGATTCCAATGTGCAAGCAAAGCTAAGAACCTCTGGCCCCAAGGACGGAAGAGCATAGGAAAGGGAGACCAGAACAGGGAGACATTAAGAGGCTGTGGTCATCCTATTATTGGTGATGTGATTTAGATTTGTCCACATGATATTCTGAGCTGGCAGTGACATTGGAGATGGGCCTAAGGCGTTCCCAGACAGCAGTCTCTCCCTACCTCTGTCTATGCATCTATCCTTGGAGACTTACCCCTGTGAGCCCAGGACAGAAAGGAAATGGTAATCTCTCCATGGCAGCAGAACGCCTTCAAAATTCATTCGGTGAAACCGTCCTCTGCTTTTCTCTCCTTAGAGGCTGGTAGAAGCGAAGAGTCTGAGGCCTGCTACAAACTTCCTCAGAAAAGACAGATTTAGACCAGAGTTTTAAAAATAATACAGAATGTTTATGGTGGGCAAGATGCTAACTTAACCCTTACTGCAGCCCCGGGAGGCAGGTAAAGATGCCTCCATTTTACAGGTGAAGACACGGAGAACCAGCAACTAGGAAGGCTGCCGAAGGTCACACAGCTAATGTGCACCGAAGTCTGGACTTCTCGCTCTAAGACAGATGGAAAGCTGACCAAGGGTCACCCAGCTATTCATGGACAGCTGTCTGTGTCAAAAGAATCTTCTATTCTTTAAGTAGAGAATCAAATTAGTATGCTAATTGTGGTCTTTGCTAGTATGTATAAGCAAGCATTATACTCACATAGAAAAGAATCTTAGTATTCAAACACCACTATGGTATTTGTCCTCTTTTGAAACATCATTGCTAGTTCTCATGACCAATTTAAGTCCACTGGAGTTTCTTTGATTTAAAAAAAATTGTTTTGTCGTAATTAAGTGAACCTCAACATAGGCATCTAAGCCCAAGCTTACATGGAACCTTTGAAAATGGAGTATGATTCCTTCTTATAACATTTCTGAAAATGAAAATAGCTCTTGAATTCTGAGTGGTAGAAAGAAAAAGAAAATATCCATTGTGTTTGTTCTCCCTGTGCAATCCTAGAGGGCGAGAGTGAAGTTGGGATTTGACATCAACCCCAAACAGCTGGAGCCATCTAGTTCCTCTTCTGTAAACTTTTCCTTAACCAGAAATTGCCTGCTACCTAAAGACACAGCCCAAGGTAGGACCGGCCCACAGCCAACTTGGAGAAAGCAGTTTATCTTGTCTTTACTCACCAAGCGCTGGGTCGTTAGGCGCTGTGACTCTAGCTGGTTCCTCTTTACCCCATTCCCGACTTCCCGGCACCCCCTGTCTGTTTCCTCCTCCAGCCCAACGGCCTGTCCGGCCCTCTGCTCTCTGAGCCGAAACCTAGTCTCAGATCCTTCGTTCTATAAGGGTACAAGCGATGATAACAGCTCGAAGAGTTATGATTTGCAGGGTGACGTGCATTTGAAGAGGGATTAAATCCTTTCAGCTAAAAAGGCAGTGCTCTTGTGAGGGGCTTGCGGGCGGCTCTCTGGGGACCGATGCACTGCCGCAGGTTCGGGGCTCTGGCAGCCGGTGCTCTCCTGGGTGAGGTCCGTGTTTTTTCATGTTTTCCTCCAGGATCTGCAGATCTGGTTTTCCTCGGCAGCTCTGCGACATTTCAATTGGTTACATTTGAGTAGCACTGCAAATGGGATAAAGACGAAATGATTCACTTAAAAAATATTTATTGAGTGCCTACCATGAACCAGGAAAGCCTGGTGGGCATTATAGAGACAGCAGTTTAAAACCCCGTTGCTGCCCTCATGAAGCTGACATTCTCCGTGAAAAGCCTGATGCGAAAGCGTTAATTATATAATTCAGCCTTTAATTGGCATCATATTCAGTGCTGCAAAGGAAAATTGCTGGGTACTAAAAAAAAGTCTTCTAACAGACGCCGTGATCTAACACAGAACATCAAGCAAAGCGTCTCAGAAAAAAACAAAGTCATTTAAGCTCATTTCTGAAGGATGAGTAGGAGTTAACCAGAGAATTCATCAAAGGAATGGACATTTCAAATACCTTTAACGTGGTACACTAGAGCTGATACTGAGACGTGTCTCTAACATGCCTATTCAAGGCTCTGAATTCAGACGAAAGGAAACATTGGCAGAGAAAAGAAATTTCCGCAGATGTGGACGACTTCATGAGGCACACACTACGCTGTGATCTCTCCCACTGCCGTTTCTCTGTGCTCTTGCCCAGGTCATTAACATGAACACCCATTGGACTTTCCCTATCCGTACACCCTAGGCCAGCAGCTTTCAAATTCTGAAATGTCCACAGACTACACTTTCTATATGGCTCTGTCCAGAAACCTTGGGCAAAAGAAGACTCGGGAAAAGCAGAATGAGTTAAGAAACTGAAAACCTCAGAGAGAGCCAGGTCTGTATAAGGGATACTTTAACCATCCACCCACACTTCTCATATGGAGCAGATACTTTGTGAGCATGCAAACAGACATTCCCAAATTCATCATGCTATTTTATACATCGTGATAGTTTATATCACCTTCCCTTGGCCCTCTTCTTTAGCTAATTAAATTCTTGTTCCTAAAAACTCAGTTCTGGCATCTTATCCTCTTACCCACCGTCCCAGTCTAATTTAGATATCCTTCCTTGGTGCTCTCATAGCACGCTGCACTTTTATACTTTATCACAGCTGTACTGTAGAAATTGATTTACTTATCTGACTCATCTACTTCTTGAGGGAGTAAGTGCCTTAAGGGCAAGGCTCATGTTTTAATCATTTTTGTATCCCTGATCCCTAGCAGAGTGCTTAAAAAATACACTGGATGAATTAATGTTCATGCATGATAGTTACTTTCCCTTTCTTGGCCTCTGGAGAGATGTGGAAAGTTAGATTTTTGCATATCTAGTAAACAAGGCCGGTTGTTGGATATAAAAACTTTAGCCCTGGCCAGTTTGGCTTAGCGATTAGAGCGTCAGCCTGCAGTCCAGAGAGACCCGGGTTCGGTTTCCGCTAAGGGCATGTACCTCTGTTGCAGTTTGTCCCTGGCCCTGGTTGGGTCATGCAGGTGGCAGCCACTCAATGTGTCCCTTTCACGTCGATGTTTCTCTCTCTCTGTTCCTCTCTCTCCCTCCTACTCTATCTGAACAACAACAACAAATCTTTAGACCCATGCAAGTCTGAGATCATCTTCATTTATAGGTAAGCCTGTTGTAGTTACCTTAAAACTACTTCTATAGTCTTCCTTTGGAAATATCTTAAGAGCTAAATAGGCCAGTATACATAGTCCCACTGAACAGTATATCAGTCAAGAACAAGACTGGTTTTGATGTTCAGTACTCAATAAGATAGAACCATAGGCATGTCTGATCTTTCAGTCAATGCATTTTAAATAATGTCTATGTTTCATATTAGGAATGGCATAATTTCTAAGATAGAGGCAAGGAAAGAATAAACTATGCCTAGCAGGATATTTGCCAAGTACTTAAATAGGTATTCAATGAAATAGGAAAGAATACATTAATAAAGGAATAATTGGATGCATGTATTAATGTAGTACAATCCACAGGAATCATCAAGCCATTAGTTAAAATAAGGCACTTACATTGGCAAAATGACAAAGCCCTCAAACATAAACAATAAAAGCTATTGGACCACCCAAACAGGGTCCAGATATCATTCAAATACTGGAAAAGAGGAGTGCTTTTAAAAAAAACAAGATATGCCCGGCCGGTGTGGCTCAGTGGTTGAGCGTCGACCCATGCACCAAGAAGTCACTTCGATTCCCCATCAGGGCACATGCCCAGTGGGAGGCATGCAGAAGGTGGCTGATTGATGTTCTCTCTCATCAATGTTTCTCTCTCTCCCTTCCTCTCTCTTTAAAATCAATAAAGAAAAAAATAATAAAATATTACTAACCTGGAGGAGACAGAAGTTTGATTTTTGAAGAGAATATATTATAAACTAGAGAAATCCCCATACCACCCAATCTTTCTCCTCACACCCCTTCCCTCATACAAGCAAACCATCCTCACATATGCACACCATGGCTGTCTTGTCTACTTTCCTGATATGACCTTGACTTGAAACACAGGAAGTTAGAGAGAGTAGAATAAGAGAAAGTTCCTGTCCACTGGAATTCTCCTTCCTTTGTGCCTATTTATCTTCAAGACAGTCATAATTGCCACCGCTTCTGTGAAAGCCTTTTTATCCACTGTAGCCCCCAGCTAACTGCCCCCTTCCCCTGCACGATCACTACGGCTTACCTCTTCCTCTCTTCCACACCCATTTCACTGTCTTCTATTACAGTTGCCTGCATCTGTCCTTCTTCTAGAATAGGAGCCTTGAGAGAGGCTCATTTATCATTCTCTTCTCCTTCTCTTCTTCTTCTTCTTCTTCTTCTTCTTCTTCTTCTTCTTCTTCTCTCTCTCTCTCTCTCTCTCTCTCTCTCTCTCTCTCTCTCTCTCTCTCTCTGCTTTCTTCATTCCAACCTCAAAACCCAGCAAAAAGCAGGAACTCAGAAAATGTTTGTTGGATGGCTGGAAGGGAAGGAAAGAAGAAAAGAAAGGAAGTTTATTTCTGAAAGGAAAAGACACTTGTCTTCCTTCTTCAAAAGTTTATCTCTCTAAAGTCAGGGGACAGCCTTTCCACCCCTAAGCATTAGGGTATGTGCCCTTGAACACCTCAGTTTGGCAGAGAGCCCAAATTCCATCCCCAACCAGCTGAATCCTTTTCAGTTTCTTTGTGGTTCATTCATGCTTTTCCCCTTCATTGACACATTAACATTTCATGGTGAGTGGGCCCTGTTCAGCTGGCAGCCCCGCTCAGCCCCCACACCTCTAGGCTGTCCTCACTCCACTAGTTCCCAATTGCCTGCCTCTTGGGGAGTTCTGTCATGGTCCCCATACAGCTACAAGAGCTGTTTGTTTGCCGTTGCCATACCTAAATTTTGATCATTAGCAACGTGAAGCAAACTCAATGAGAGACCTCTGCTAGAAATCATTTTCTCCTATGTTTTCTTTTCAAAAGCACCCCATTTGTTTAAAGAAAATGAGAGAAATACAAATAATGAAGGAACTGAACAGATCTAATATCTGTCTGATTTGGCATGTGATCAATATATTTAATTTTTTTCTCAAATACCTATACATCTCTTATCTCCAGGTGCTCTATAATAGTGACTATTATAATGAGTTTCTAGTTGGATCCTGTTTTGTAGGTCAGCAGTTTGTACCTTAATCTCAAAACTGGCAATAATCCATGAGCAAATTAGTAATTAAAAACTAGCATCTCTAAATCATGGCATACAGGGTTTCTGTTTATTGATTTCCAGAAGGGAATCACACACACGCGCACACACACACACACACACACACACACACACACATTTGTTACAAAGTTAGCATTTCAGGATTTATTTTGGGGCTTTAAGCCCTTAGTAGGTGCTCAATAACTCCCAGATGACACACTGATTAGTTTTGGTAGCTCCCTGTTATTTCCAAGAAGACAGCATATTCTAGACTTTTTTGATTAACAGATGAAACATACGTTTTCTTAAAGCTGTGGAAATAGAATAATTCATATTGTGAGGTTGTTTATTACCAGCCAGACCCTCGTGTTGCTCTACGGGGCTCTGATAATCACCTATTTCAGAAGCCATTAGCCTTCTGTGTGTGGCAAAGCACCCCTTGCCACAAAGGGCCTGTGCCTTTGTGTTCCGGGGGGAGGACCGGTGTGTACTGAAGTAACAGGCCTCTGTTGACCAAGTGAGAAAGTCTTTGATGCACAAATGGTACATTAAACTGCTTTTGTTTGATAGTGTTGAAATTAAACAGTGTGTGGAATCTCTGCCCAGGTATGGGAACCTATAAAACCTTTGAGAAATTGTACATTAATTCATGCTCAATATTACAGAAACCAAAACATATTTTTTAAAAAATGCACATCGAAAGAATGTTGTAATAATCAAGGCTTAGGCACCTCCAGCAGGACTGCAGGAGCTGGATTTAACTTATTGATTTTAGAACCACTGTTTTTTTTTTTTTTTAAAGAGGCGAAATATTGCTTTTACTGTTTTCAGATAATAATGACTGTTGTTGCAAATTATAAAATTTAATTAGCTATATAAATGCCAGAGGAACAAATAGTGTGCTATTGTCTTGATATCTTTCCAGAAATTAGTCTTTTAAAATAAATTTGCCATATTAATCATCTAAAAATATTTTTGATCACTGAATTAATAGTTTGCAGCCTGTTTCCAGGTACTCATTGCCATAGGTGATTGCTTCTTAATTACTACATGGGCTCTTTCTATTCACTCATATTAATTCATGTTTTCTGGCATAGTCCCAAAAGGCAGCCTTGCCCTATATCTTCTAATTACTTCTATAATTGAATTTGCCCACTTTTTCTAACCTATTTTTTAAACTGACTGTGTTTGTTCATGGTTTATTGTGTCTTTTTTGTGTCAGTTCTCTGCAAGCAGAATGTACATTGATTCTTTCCTCGTTTCTCATTAATTTTCAAGAGCTTTGCTGCATGTCTGTTTTTTCAGTCTGTCAGACCTATTACTAAACCAAAAAAAAAAAAAAAGACTCTTATTATTAAAGGTTAGGTAAAATAGACTGAAGTTAATTAATTCATTAGTAACTCTGAGCCAATTACTGAAGGCTTCTCTTATTTATATACTTGTTAACAAGACAGAAATGAGAAAGGCCAATTATAGGCCTATGTCCTTCAGAAATTCAGCAAAACCAGAGCCTATGCATTTATTGACCCCTCCACAAAAAATTTCAGTTTATAGATCAGCTATGTGAGATTGCACTTTAAAATTGTTGGCTAATACTCTATACTATTCTATTAGTAAATGTTAAAGGTCCCCCCCCCCCCATCTAGATGTCTTTGATATGTCTAATATTATTACATTCTTCTAAACTTCTCTCATGGAGTACTGCCAAGCCTCAGTGCAGTTACAAAAATGAAGGAAATTTGACCTATTCTCTGGTTTCCATTATTCCTTCTTTTCCAAACTATTAAGTTTTTAATTCTTGAAATGAGACTATTGATTAGCAGATCTCATAAATGAGCACCCTTTAAAATCTATTCTACTGTACTTGGTTTTTCTTGACTATGCCAAAACCTTACAATGTGTGGAAAGGTAGTTTTTCCCAGATTTTTAAGTGTGACTAAGATAAAAGTTTTAACTGCTTCATCCATATAAACTACCTGTACAGTACATGCTATACCCATTACTTCCCCCTTCCCTGCCTCAGAAATATTTTGTTAATTTAGCAGGGCTTCGTAGGGAAGGGACCAGTGATTGATTAGTTTTCTGTACATCTATATTCTCTTCATACCCTGGTGTCAGCATGGGACCAACAAATCAACACAGTCACCTGACACTAATGTCTCAATGAATTGACGGGTTGTTTGAATTCAAACTAATTTGAGTGTTTGTTTTTACTTTTTTTAAAATCACGTGGACTCACATTTTCACAGTTAAGTGATGTCAGGGTAACTGCTGCCTAACTTTTTAGTTTTTCCTAAGCCTCAAATGTACTAAATTTTAACCAAACATGATAGAATAATGACAACCACAGCAGTGTAAAACGAGAAAAAAATCTCAGCAGAGGATTAGTCCAGGTCCTTGATTCCTGGAAGACGAAAGTGAAAACAGTGTACATTTTCAGGAGGCCTGTCATCATGCTTCAGAACGTCTACACCCTCTTACTTATAAGCATTTTGGGGGAACTTTTCACTTTTTACCCAGTGTTGTAAGTTGCATCTTTTCCTATGCTGATTTATTTCCTAACTGAGGCGGTAACTGTGTTCCATGTACTCTGTACCCCCGCATTGCGCACAATGCCTCACAAATAGCCCTCACTCAATATATGTCCAAAGCATTAGGGAGGAGGGGTCCATGATCTCTTTTTAACATGTTTGCTGGCTAACCTCCCTCCCTGCCTAGGTTCACTGAAGAATTTCATGCTCGAAATCAATTAATGTATCTTAATTTTCTGTGGTAACTGCAATAAATTGGTAACAAATGTTCCATTATTAACTCCTGTAAGCTTCTCTGCTCCAAGATGAAAAATCTATACTAATTTCCCTCACATGAACTGTTTTTTATTCTTTTAATTATATATAACATTTTTTTTAAGGCTTCACTGACCTCCAGTTGGTTCCTTCGGGCCAAGACCACACAGGCCCTTGGTGCTCTTCCCAGTCCCATGTGCGGTGCGGTCTCTGTGTTTTCGGAAACACCTGTGTGAAGCAAATGTGCTTCTCTGGCCTCCTTCCCGGCGGGGCTGGTGCCCAGTGGTTCTACAGGCTCCTGCTTCAACGAAGCTGCTTCTCCTTCGGCAGCCACTTCTGCCTAGTGCCTCTGCCTTCCTGCTCACTCTTCCTCCCTTTCCCCTTCCTTCCTTCCTTTTTTCCTTTTCTCTGTTTCTTGAAATAGGTTATTTCCTAGCTATGTCGTCTAATAACAGCACTCCATGTGTTTATAATGATTGCCCAGTACCACCCCTCTTCACAGATGCCAAAGCATTTGATTCTTACAGGCTAAGTATTATGCAGATGAAGGAATCAAGTGTCAGAGAGATTAAGGGACTTGCCTAAGGCCACAGAGCTAGTGACCATTTGTTTTTATATCTGGACTTGTTTGCCTGTGAGAACAAAACCCAGAAGGCCCCGTTTTCTTAGGCGATCCTTACCTGTTGTGTGAGGAAACTACCTGACATGCTCCCCGAACAGCTGGATTTGCAGTCAGCTACAAGGTTTTGCCAGTCATTCTATTGGTCATTATATAGAAGAAAATGGGGCTTAGTACTTGAACGTGCATAGATCATCCTGTGGAAATGCAGATTCCGGTTCAGTAGGTCTGCATTTCTAATAAGCTCTCAGGTGACTTGGCGGGGAAGGGTGGGAATATTGCCAGTCCGTGGACTTCACTTGAGGTCGTTAGGTGTAGGACAGAGTGAGAAAGGCTTTGAGTTGGAAAGATCCGATTCCAGTACTGGCTCTTCTGTGTGCTCTGACCTTGGGCAAGCAACGTGGCCCCTGTGAGCCTCCACTTCATCCTTAAAATTCGGGTAATGATACCCATCTTAGTCACCGAAAGCCAAGGGAATTGACTTTCAGTGAATTAGCCTGCTTCCTCTCTACTACTGCCTGATTAATCTTCCTACGTTCTCCCTCCCTTTCAACTGAGTCTCACCACCTGGTGAATTACGTACACCCTCCTGCCCTTGAACCTCAAACCTTCCATGTTAGAACCAGTCTCCTTTCTCACTTGCTCTCACCCTCCTTCCTACTCATACCTTACCTGAAGCTAGCACATCAGACTTCCTCTTTTTGATTCACCTTTGTCCCACTCAATCCTTGTCACATCTGTAGAAATCCCATCCTTCCTTTAGGTCCCATCTCCCATCAGGCCTCTTAGTGGAAGCATTTTTTCTGATACCCACCTCCTGCCACTCCCAACTCCCACTAGGTGTGTCTCCCCAGCATTGGAATTCTCGTAACGCTCTCTTTTGCCAAGACAGGCCTCCTAACCTATCTGAGCTCCAGTTTTCTCGTCTTTAAGTAGGTGCTAATCATACCCAACTTGCAGAATTACTGCGAAGAAATGTATATAAAATCCCTTAAAGAGTATCCAGCATGTATCGGAGTTCGTGTCAGTGAATTTGAATAGATTAGAACTGACTATGTTAATCCCAACACAACCCAGACAAGCAGACATTTATTCTGGTGTACAAACACCTGGACCCAAGCCCAGTCTTCCTATTTGTGTGGATATTTTAACATTTTCTTTTCTGGCTATGTTTATGTCAGTGTTAAGTCTTATCAGAATATTCCATGTTCAGCCCTCTTCAAATTAAAGTACATTTGTTATATAGTTTAAAGTGCTAATGAAAGAGTAATGTAACATATATATATATATACATATATATATATATATGTGTGTATATTTTTTAAAGCATGCAGTTTCTAGTTAACACTGGGTGTGAATCCAAAATGCCACCTCTCTCTTGCAGGTTCCCTTACCCCCCTCCCCAACTGTGGCCATCTCAGAAGATGGATTTGGGATGTTTTTCACTTTCTTTTTTATTTATCTATAAATTTTTTTAAATAAAGAGTTTATTATTTCTATAGTCCAGAAACAATAATAATATTATCATGGGTGACAGCAATAACTTTCAATGCCCAAATCTCCATTTTTGTAAGCTGAATTTATAAATTTTGCTTGATTGTTCAGTGCTCTTATGAATGTAAATGTTGTGTTCATTTCATACTGCTGAGGAGCAGTATGTTTCTTTTTTCATTATTATCAACTAATTTTTAAAGTAACCAAATAAATCCATAAACTGTGTCACCATTCAGTTGAACCTTTAGGGGGACTAACTGATATTTTTAATAACTAGAAGTTAAATGTTGTCCATGTAACCAAAGTTTTCTCAAAGCCTAGACACAGAACATGAGATGGATGCAAATTGCTATGGGCAATATGTTGTTTTGTTAATGTGGGTAAAGAGGGTTTTTTAAAGAAAAATAGAAAATGGGGCAAACCTTGTTTTAATCAGAGAGTATAAGGAAAGAAAATTAAATGCCTGTGTTACAACTTATTCTTTCAGACTACCAATAACATTTTCCCTCAGCCTCAAGAGAATCATAAAACAATGGCTCACAGTGCTTTAGAACAGGGACTAACGTTGTGTACTATGCCTGGGTAGAGTCCTACGTAAGAGGAAGGCAACATTTAAAGCTGCTGTTGCCTCCTGGAAAAAAAAAAAAGAAAAAAAACTCTGGGATTCTGAGTCAAGCATGTATGCATTTTCTGGTTTTCTGTCTTGTGGGTCTTTATTGCTAAAAACATTGTTTATGAAATCGCTCTGTGCAGCTTCATGTGGTCTTATTTGCTGGTTTCCAAATCTCAAACCATGACATAATTATGAAACATCTTGAGTTATTAAAAGTAGATAAATTGTATTTTGTGAACTGAACCAGGCAAAGTCTTCAGAAACAAAGATTTTATTTTTTATGAAAAAAATATGTTCTTTTTCATTATAAGCTAAAATGAGGGATGATACCAGGACAAAAAGAAAGAAACTGTTAGCTTGAAAGCTGTAACACTGAAACTGTCTACTTAGCTGTACATGAAGTAGAGATTGGTTTCTTTTTCTTGACTTCTTTGGCCAATGTACAGCATCTTATTGGGCGATCAAATCTTGAAAAGTCACCTTGATGTTGAAGTTACCAGTCTGCAGCATATCAGTGATCAATTTAACAACCACAACAAAGAGATACTTAGTTTTACTTCATGCAGCATAAATGCAGATAGAGACGCACTCTATGAAGTAAATGGTTACTAGCATGGGCTCCAAGTCGGACTACGCTGAATGTGAGCCCTGGGTCTACTACTTGCTAACTATGTAATGTTCAGTAACTTAACCTCATCAAGTCTGTTTCCTCATCTGTAGTATGGGGATTATAACATCTTTCATCAGAATTAAGATGCACATTCTTTCACATTTTCTCATCTCTAACGTCAGAATGCATCTTATAACTGATGGTGTGTCTTGGTTTCATTAGCAACATGTTTTTTTCTTACTGGTACATAAATTAATTGTGTAACTTACAAATGACAGTATTTGCTATTTAATTAAATAATTAATACATACTTCATAGAGTTGTTTTGAGATCTAAATAAAATAATGATGTAAAACCTTGTGCCCTAGAACTTGGCCCACAGAAGACTCTCGATAAACAATACCTATTAAAATTGTACAGTATGATTTCTGTAAATGCTGGCATTTTCCTGTCTTTTTAGTCAAAATTTTTGTTTGCCAAAACCAGAAGTTAATTTCTCTGCAAAATCCTTGTTGTTGGGACAGTCTGCCTACCAACTTGTTCATCAAATTTTCTCTAATATCTCTGGCAGCAAGATATTGACCCTAAGTGTTTAAGTCTGAAATGTGGTCAATATAAAGTTCGTGAAAGGCTACACTGAGTTGTGATTGAATTGTCTGCAGACCAGAAGGGGGGGGAGGGGCTGCTTCCACAGTGCCTACCCCTACTGAGCAGTGCAGGCGTGTTGTAGACAGGTGGCAGTGTGGAGAGAGCGGTTAAAGAGCAGAGATTCTGGAGCCAAAATTACTGGGTTCAAGTCTCGACTCTTCCCCTTACAAGCGGTATAACTTTGGACACGTTACTTAACTTCTCTGTGGCTTCCATTTGCTCCTGAGGCTGTGGAAATTAAATGAGCAATGTCCATAGAAGGTACTTTATGAGGTTGCTATTATTATTGGAAATACACTCTTCTGGTACTTAAGTTCCTTAAGAAAGATCTGCGTTTTCTGATACTGAAAGAGAATATTACTATCAATTTACTTTTCAAGCAGGTGATTGTTATAATTTTGTGAGAGGTATGTACCATATCTTTGAGGTATTGGTGATTATGTGACCCAGCTGATAAACGAGCCTGTTTAGCAATAAACACGTGACTGAAAACAACGTTAAGTCTGAGATTGCTTCTAACAGCCTCTGGAGTGTCTGTATAATGTATCTAGTTATGACTTAAAATTCAGTATAATATAGGTCAGCCTGTATCCCCAAGAAAGGGTCATGTAAGTATAAACTTTAGAATGTGCACCTTCTAACCTTTGTTCACTTGTAACCCGTTATTTCAATTTTTTTAAGTTGTGACCATAAAAATAAAAAACGTTATGAACAAGACTGCTGTGCCTAGAACAGCTCTGGCCTCTGACATGCATGTCTAAGTCCTGGTGTGGCTTTAACTTATAACTCAAACCGTTTAAATATAAAAAATCAGCTCTGATTATCGATAGTTAATCATTATTTTTTGAGTGATAATTATGTGGTAATTCACTTGAATAGTGGTAAATAGCATTCTTTATTCATAACCAAAGCACATATTTAGCTTTTCTCTTCTTCACTATTCACTTTTGATTCTCTATCTAATACCTATCTTCATTGTCAATGTCAAGAGATTATATAAAACAATGTGTTAGAACGTTGGTGTCCCAACAGTCTGGCTCCAAAACCCGGTCTGTCACTCAGCTGACCCCCAAATCTCTATTCATGTTTGTTCTTGCTCATGTCATAAGTCTGCGACAGGCTGGCGACCATCCTTTACCCTGCAGCTGTGCTGTCTAACGGGTGCTTTCCACGGTTATCCCAGTAGGGAAAGCAGAACCTGGAGGGACTCTTTTAGGAGCCAGCACTGCAGCTAATTTACATCCGTTCCGTCCAGTTCCATTAGCTAAAATGCAGTCATGTGGCCCTAATTAAATTACAAAGGAGACTGAGAAATAAGCTCCTACTTGCCGAGGAAAAGAATACAGTGCGGTGAACATGTAGCATTTTCTGGGTCACAACTCCTTACTAGTTGTATAACTTGAAGCAAGTTACTTAAGTTCCCAGAGCCTCAGATTTCTCCTTTGCAAAGTGGCAATAATAACACCTATCTCACAGAGCTGCTGTGTGGATAAATGAGAAAAGGAATATAAAGCACTTAACATATAAGTACTTCATAAAATTGTCCTGTTTTCTCACTAATAATCAATAGTTTCTCCCTAAAACATACACATACACATAGGACCCGAGTCATGAGCACCCGAGTTCTCTGGTCCATACCAGTCTAGCTCTCTGCTGATCCTTTAGCTCCTGCCCAGCCGGTCAGGGGTGCAGGACTCAAGGCAGCTGAGACTCTTGGCCATGGGACTAATACCAGTATAAGCAGCATACCCCAGGGGCTGATATAAAGGGGAAGCAAAGCCAGGGCAGGACTTTGAGAAGGGGCTCTAGGTTCTCCAGGAGTCTTAGAGAGGAGGATTTTGAGGGGATGAAATAAAGGAGTGGAAGACAGAGGGGAGAACTAGTTGTGTGAACTTGTGCTTAAAGTGGTCCCCAGGACTCTAGTACACTGCTGGTGGGAATGCAGACTGGCACAGCCACTATGGAAAACAATATGGTGTTACCTCAAAAAATTAAAAATGGAACTGCCATTTGACCCAGTGATCCCACTTCTAGGAATATACCCTAAGAAGCCTGAAACAACAATCAGAAAGACTATATGTACCCCCATGTTAATAGCAGCACTATTTACAATAGCAAAGATCTGGAAACAGCCCAAATGTCCATCAGTAGACAAAAGGATAAAAAAGTGGTGGTACATATACACAATGGAGTACTATGCAGCTGTAAGAAAGAAAGATCTCTTATCCATTGAGACGAAATGGAAGGACCTGGAAAGTGTCATCCTAAGCGAAACAAGCCAAACAGAGAAAGACAAATATCATATGATCTCACTTATTTGTGGAATATAATGAACATAACAGTCTGAGGAATGGGGTAGCCCCAGAGATGTGGAAGTGGGGTACAGACTGACAATCCCCAGAAGAGGAGGTGGGGGGGAGATAAACCACAGAATTTATATGCATGTATGCATGAACAATGGACATGGACAACAAAGCTTGGGAGAGGGTGGGGAGGGAGAAGGAGGGGGGAATCTGGGGGAAAAGGAGAAACATCTGTAACAAAAATAAATTAATTAATTAAAAAAAAAAAAAAGTGGTCCCCAGATCCCAAGATAGCAGTTGCAAGAAAGGGGGCAGATGAATACACATTGAGTCCTTACAGTGTAGCAGGCATCGTGCTGGGCTTTCACACAAATGACCTCATTTAATTCTCGCAAGAAACCTTATGTAAGAATCATTAACCCCAGTTTTCAGTGCAGTTAAAAGTAAGTCACCCAAGCTTATATTGCTAATAAACAACATAGTTGGGATGGGTCTTCAAAGTCTGAGTGTCGCGTGCTTTGTGCTACACCAGCACTTTACATCTCCAGTGATGCTTCACTGTGCTGTGGACCAGAGATCTCAGAGAAGAGACAGGGAGTCTACCCCACCAGGCAAGGAGGAAGTGAATCCATTTACCTCCTCAAGCAATCCCTCCTAACCTCACTTCCCACATGACCAGAACAGTTGAACTCTGGGTCAGCCTACAGTACAGTAAATTTTCAGTAGACTCGCACAATTATACCCCTATCTGCTTGCTAATGTTTGAAATAATTTCACGGAGAGAGGCAAAGAGTGTGTTGATGGCTTTCCATTAACATGTAGGTGGGATCATTTCCTTTAGCAGCACATGGAGGACAGAATGAGTTTACTGAATACAGCAAGAATTTAGATAGAGAAAGCTTATCAAACCAAGGCCACAGCTCTTTCATTTCATAATCTGACAGCCTGTACACCCAAAAAAATGGTCCAGAAGAATTTTTGAGTCCTCTGTAGCCATGCAAGCCTGGAAATTGGTGGGAACTATTCCCACAGAACAATCCTAGGAAGTGAACCCTGAGTATCATGGCATGAAGTGCCCGCAGAGTATCCAAATATACCCCGAAAACCTAAGGGACCTAGGGCTTGGCATTTTAGGAATAGTATTAAAACAGAGCTATGCCCTGGCCAGTTTGGCTCAGAGGTTGGAGCATCGGCCTGCGGACCAGAGAGTCCCGGGTTCGGTTCCCGTAGGGGCACATACCAAAAAGAAAAACAAAAAAAGAGCTACAACTGCAGTAGCAGAACTGAAATGAATAATAACTAACATGACGAGGTTTTTCTATTCTGTCAAAATAAATTTACTTGGAATAGTGAACAGCATAAACTTAGCAAGTTCTGGTCTCTCCCTCTCTCTAACGCACATGAGGATTCTACCTACTGATTTGGACAAGTAGAAGAAAGAGTTCATGACCCAGTGTGCTCTCATACTTTAAACGTATTTCGGGACTCTTGTCATTTCTATGAAATGATGTCTTCCTAATGATTATTTGTTTTATTTAATTTTATTTATTTATCTTTATTGTTGACACTATTACAGATGACCCCCATTTTACCTCCTTTGCCCACCTCCACCCAGCCCCAAACCCCCTGCCCTGGCCTTCTCCACACTGGGGCCCATGTCCATGGGCTGTGCATGTATGTTCTTTGGCTAGCTTCGTCACCTTCCTTCACCCAGTGCTCCCCAGCTGCCGCCCCTCTGAGATCTGGCAGTCTGCTCCATGTATCCAGGCCTCTGGTCCTATTTTGTTCGACAGTTAATTTGTTCATTAGATTCCACATATTAGTGAGATCATATGGTATTTGTCTTTCTTTGACTGGCTTATTTCACTGAGCATAATAATCTCTAGGTCCATCCATACTGTCGTAAAGGGTAAACATTCTGTCTTTTTAATAGCCTCATAGTACTTCATCGTGTACATGTACCACAGCTTTTTATCCAGTCATCTACTGATGGGCACTTGGGCTGTTTCCAGATCTTGACGATTATAAATAATGCTGCTTATGAGCACAGGGGTGCACATATTCTTTCCGATTGGTGTTTCAGGATTCTTAGGATATATTTCCAGATGTGGGATCACTGGGTCAAATGGCGGTTCCATTTATAATTTTTTGAGGAAATTCCATTCTGTTTTCCATAGTGGCTGCACCAGTCTGCATTCCCACTATTAATGTACTAGAGGACGTTTTTCTAAGCAGCCTGACCAGCACTTGTTTTTTGTTGATTTGTTGGTGGTGGCCATTCGGACAGGTGTGAGGTGATACCTTGTTGTGTTTTAATTTGCATCTCTCTGATGATTAGCAACATTGAGCTTTTTTCCATGTATATTGGCCATCTGTATGTTCTCTTTGGAGAAGTGTCTATTCAGGTCCTTTGCCCATTTTTTTTTTTTTAAGCCTCACCCGATGATATTTTTTGCGTTTATCTTCAGATAGAGTGGGAAGGAGGAAGGAAGGAAGGGAGAGAGAGAAACATCAATGTAAGAGAGACATATTGACTGGTTGCCATCCACACGACCCCAACAGGGGCCGGGGACAAACTGCAACGGAGGTATGTGCCCTTGGTGGGAATCAAACCCAGGACTCTCTAGTCTGCAGGCTGATGCTCTAACTGCTGAGCCAAACCGACCAAGGCCCTTTGCCCATTTCTTAACTAGATTATTTGTCTTCCTGGTGTTGATACGTATAAGTTCTTTATATATTTTTAGAAATTAACCCCCTATCAGATATATCATTGGCAAATATGTTCTCCCATACAGTGGATTCCCTTTTCATTTTGTTGATGATTTCTTTTGATGCACAGAAGCTATTTAGTTTGATGTAGTCCCATGTGTTTATTTTTTCCTTTGTTTCCCTTGCCCTAGGAGATACATTGGCAAAAATATTGCTACGTGAGATGTCTGAGATTTTACTGCCTGTGTTTTCTTCATAATCCATATGATACTCAGAGGCAATGCAGTGCAGTAGTTAATGGTTAATAGGCCGAGCTCTGGAGCCAGAGATCTTTGTTTGAACCCAGGCTTCATCGTGTACAAACTGTCTATTTGAGCAAGTTACTCCTGTGTGCCTCAGTTTTCTCATCTGTCAAATTCAGAAGTTAATAGTGCTATTTCATAAGTTCGCTTCAAGCATTAAATAATTTAATATATGTAAAGCACGTAGAAAAGTGTCTGTCACATGGTAAGAGCCCAATTCCCTAGCAAGGACCTCAAGAATAAGGGAAAGGGCCCAGGGGACAGAAGAGCTGACCTTCAACCACTGTCACCATGAAGTGGGACGAGGAAGAGCTGGCACAGAGCCGCTAAATTTGTCTCACGAGTCCATATCTCAGCAGTTGGGAACAAAGACCAATGCTTCTCCAATTTTAATGTGCTTGTGGATCACCTGGAGAGCTTGTTAAAATGCAGGTTTTTATCCATTAGGTCCAAGGAGCAGCTTGAGATTCAGCCTTTCTAACAGGCTTCCTGGAGATGCTGGTGCTGCTCATCTGCTGACCTCACTTGAGGATCAAGGGTCTAGAGAACACCTAGTTCCCAAATGCTAAATAGGCTCTTTCTCTAGGATGAGAGAACTCTCCAGTCTCGCCTTTTACCCAGCCTCTTCTGTCATTTTTGTCATGGATCACAGTCAAGAAAATGTAATAAGTATTGCTTCCGAGGGAAAAGACATATAGATAGTCTACCTTGAATTGCATAAAATATTCTAAATCCTTTAGCCTTTGATGAGTCCCCCCACCCCCACCCTTAGAATTCAAAACTGGCGTCTCCATTTTGCTCATTAACTGCAAACTACAGGATTGAGGGTTTGGGTTTTTTGTGTTTTGTTTTGTTGTTTTGTTTTTTTGAAGGAGGCAAAATATCTCCCTCTGCTTTCCAAATAGGGATGAGATCAGCAAACCAAGCATCTTCTTTCCAAATGATGACCTTTGCCAAGCAACCGGTCCTTTCATTTTAACCTCATGCATATTTCAAGGGAAATGTAAACCATATGTGTGTTTTTTTCACTGACACATAAATCATTGATTGATATTTCACATAGAAATATTTTTTATTGCCCTTGCCAGTTTGGCTCAGCAGTTAGAGCGTCGGTCCGCACACCAGAGAGTCTTGGGTTCAGTTCTGGTTAAAGGCACTTACCTCAGTTGCAGTTTGTCCCCTGCCCTGGTAGGGGTCATGCGGGGGGCTGCCAGTCGATGTCTTTTCCACATCAATGTCTCTCTCTTTATCTCTCCTTTTTTCCTCTCTCCCTCCCTCCCACTCTAACTGAAGATAAATAGATAAATATCCTTGGGTGCAGATTAAAATATATATATATTGTTATATATTGTTAAGGAGCTTCCAACAACCAGGCTGGGTTTTGCTAAGACCAAAGTTGAGCCTTAGCAAACAGCTACATTGAACAGCCTTCAGATCAGAAAGTCCAAATCCAGTCGAATGATTTCACACATTCAGGCCAAATTAACTTTTAATCATTTAGTCGATTTCTTCACTTTCTTCTACAGATACTTTCTTACAGAAGCTCAGGATAGGCAGAGATTTGAACTGTGTGTATGTTTTAAAAACATATTCACAAGCGAAATCAACCAAGATTACACCAGGGCCTTACAGCAGGAGTTGGCAAACTTTTTCTGTAAATAGCTATTAGTAAGTATTATAGGTTTTGTGGGTCATATGCCACATTAGTTTGCTAGAGCAGCTGTAACCACAGACTGGGGGGCTTAAACAACAGAAATGTGTTCTCTCACAGTCTGGAGGCTGCAGGTCTGAGACCAAGGTGTGAGCAGGGCCGGTTCCTTCTGAGGGCTTCAAGAATCTACCTCCTGCCTTTCTCCCAGCTTCTGGTGGCTTGCTGGCAAATTTGGCATTTTTTGGCTGCCTCATCTTGATCTCTGCTTTCATTTTCCTTGTATTCTCCCTGTGTACATGTCTGTGTCCAAATTTCTTCCACATAAGGATGTAAATCATATTGGATTATAGACCCACCCTGCTCCAGGATGACTTTAGCCTAACTTAACTAATTACACCTGCAAAGACCCTATTTCCCCAAATACAGCCACATTCTGAGGTATTGGGGGTTTGGCCTTTAACATATGGATTTGGGGAGGACACAATTCAACCTATAATATACAATTTCTGTTCCAACTATTCAACCCTTGTAGTGCAAAAGAAGTAATAGAAACTACATAAGCAAATGGGCATGGTCGTGTTACAATAAAGCTTTACTTGGAGAAACAGGTGCAGTGTTTGCAGATCCCAGTGTTAGAGTACCTCTGGTCCCTTCTGAATATGAAAGAAAACAAGAAAAGATATGGCACTTGGCAAAAAAAAAAAAAAAGAGAGAAAGAGAGAGAAGAAAAAACTTTGCAAGTTTGGCAATACCTACATAATGATTTTTAATCCCTTTAGAAATGTATATATATTTATCCTCATGAATATATATGTATATATTCATTTTCATATAATTAATATTTCTAGAATGCCTACATGCACTTTATTAGGTCAAAGTGCCTCCAGGGGTTTACTCTGACCTGGAATGTATAATAGATAATATAGTAACATATTCAAACATCCTCCAAAGACTTACATATATACCTGCCATGTAGGGGAACTTCTTTGTCCTGCATGGGTCTATATACACATATATAGTATATATGAATCTTGCATCTTCACTTTTGGAAATTTAAAAGGAACCAAATTAGAGAGTTCTGTATAGGATTATAGATGTAAATGCTTAAAAAAGCTTTCAGGAAAAGCTTGAAATTTGACTGTACAGTCAAGAAAAGATGTCGGTCAGGCACACACTATATATTTTGCAGTAGTAGCAGAGGCCATGCTCCCACTTATATTAAAACATAGACTGGGCTTATTAATGTCCTTTTATATTAAAACACTAGGTATCTGGAAAACCCTGGAACTCTTCCTCCACACGGTTATAAAGGTGACTGGAGTCACCTGCTTTAAATTTTAAGGGAAGAGATGTGCAAGTAGTGAGTGGTCTTATTGAGGATGAAATGAACCCACTCACAGGTATCAGTGTTGGATGTAGGGGGCCCCTTCATCTTCAGCAGAGGTGCCCCATGAAATCACTTACTTGGAGTGCCCCAAGATTGGCCTTGTATTTAGGATCTGAAAGAAAATACCCACTGGATTGTACCAATTATAAAATAGGTCAAATTTGGGGGCCAAAAAAGTGGACCATATGCCTTTAATCAGGTTTGTTACCTAAAATGTGTTCAGTTCAGACAGAGATTTTCAGAAGAAGTGTCAGCTATGATTATATATATATAAGCTTGAAATGTCAGATATATATGGCTTTAATAATTTTAACCATTTTAGGCCCAAAGAAAACTTCTAAAATTATAACCAAAATGTGATTGTTCTCTCTATAATTATAGAAACACCACCACATTTGCTAACTACTACACCCATGACCTTCAATAGAACAAGCTAAAATCTGCCATTACACAAACAGTGGATTTCAGAACCACATATACTTAACTTGGTATTTTCTGAAATAAGATTTGAGCTCAAGGGGTAAAACTAGAATTTACTCTACAAATAAAACAGTAGAGCATCCGTGACTATTTTTCAATCTGGAAATTCTTTTAATCTCTTGGATTCCCTGGTTTATAGTTTATAAGGGACTGTCCTGTCCTAAGAATTTTGTACACATTTGTCTGGATATGGGGCAGTTTCTCTCTTTTCCTTCTACTTTTACTGAAATAAAAGGAAAGGCCTTCCATCTTCCCACAGGAGGGGAAACAGAAGATGCAACTAAATGGCTCTTTTCTTCTCGACATTTTGCAAACTTTAAGAAATGAAGCACTACAGCATGTCAATGCAGAATAATGATAATATTAATAATGATGGTGATGATGATGATAATGATGAATTAGACAATATAATTCTCTTCTTATTCTAAGTGTGAAAACTGAAGCAAAATGATGAAGTGCCTTTCCCCAGCTCAGCGGCTCCACAATTAGAACTCGGGCTCTTCCTCCCTGCACACTTCTTCAGAGGAGAACAAATATCACTAATGTTCATCCTCACCAGGAGAAAACCATACTGGCCCATTCAATGGCCAATTAGAATAAATTGTAAATTAGGACAAATATCATAGGTAATACAAAAATCAAAAGCTCTCTAAAGAAAAGGAACAAAAAACCTGAATAAATAAGCTTAACGCTCTATTGTTTGTGGGGAAAATGATGAAATTATCATCAAAATATTCTATGAATTGAAGATAAATTTTTATATGGAAAGACTTTATTTTTTAAAAATCTACCTATAAAAAGTAAGACTCTTCTAGGACAGGTATCAGTTTTCAAAAAGGGGCATTAGTCTGTGTGATAAGAGATAAAAAATATGCTTTGTGTGGATCTTAGTAAACTGGTCAATTAAAATTCTTTATACTCACCATATTTTAAAGTACTCTTTGTGACTATGCTAAGCATTTGGACATTAAAACCGTGTCTACACAGGAGAGTGTTCTAATTATCCCAGAATCAACCTCACAGAGTCTGAATCATTCAGGTGAAAACAACCCTTTTTCTTTAAGAGCAATTTTAGGAACACACATTAACAGCAAATACTGTAGCACTTCTTTTGCCCTGCAAAAAAAAACCTAGTCTAAATATCAATGTGTAGATGCCAAACCTGTGCTTAAACAATGTGCCAATCTGCTTCCCCCATCAAAACTCTGGGTGAGGTATTGTTTTCACATTCAGGGACATTTGCCCAGCAATGTAGGAGCGAAAAAATCTTCATTTGGACAGTGCATCTTTTAGACATTCCCTTCTTTTATTGATTTGTTTTCTCCTGTCCCTTTTCTCCTTCTTTTGTTTCCTTATCATAGCTTCAGGTTATTACGTGCAAAGTATTGATGGGAATGGATGGTTTTGGTCGATGGAGAGCTAATGCATCCCTAATCCTACTATTGTTATAGAGTTATGCTTTACTCTGGTCTCTGATGGGGGAAAAGGTGCAAAGCTGTTGATCCTAGTTTTATTTGTCACAAACCCATCCATCAATCAAGTGCAAGCATGTCTGAATGCTGAATGACATGTGGGTCTCAGCTGAAAAAATTCGATAACACTGTATTGTCAGGTCTCTCACTCTTTTTTTTTTTTTTTTTGATAAGAAATACATTTGACTGAAATAGATAAGCATGCAACTACTAAAGACTTGAAGAGAGAAAGTGACATATTGGCACCAAAGGTTATATATATCTTTGGTATTAGTGATACTTATAAGTAAATAAAATGGGAGGGGCAGCTACAGCTAGAGACATACAACATCCCTAAGGCTTGGTTATGTTCATCGCTCTACTATTATTCAGATTTTCAAATATCAATCTGACCATATTTCACAGTTGGCTACCCTGGTTTTAAAATGCAAACAAAATATGCCATCGGTGAAGGTAATGGGGTGCAGGGAATCAACTATCACTTGTTTACACTGCTCCGAACAATACAGACAGCTCTCTTTGTGTTGTGTATGGAAGGTGAACCCTGGAATATTTTTGTGTATGTATGAACTCGTAAGTTCACAACTGTCTCCTCTTGTGAGGGAAAGCATTTAGGGGGGGAAAGCTTTAATTAATTTAAACTGGAAATATATATGCATGTCATTTTAATAGTGACTTAACTTATAATTACAGTCTCAAAAATCGTTTCTGTGTGTCCCTTTTATTCCAGTTACTAAATTAGGTACTTTAATACATTGTGAAAGCCTATCTTTTCAGTTATATACAATTTTCTATTCATAGTCGTTTCAAGATAATTGCATTTGGAAATAGTTAAAACATTAAAAACAAAACTACACGTATAATATAATTTTAGGGGCAAATAATCAACAAATCAGAGCATTTTAAAAACCACTTTATTTTCTTGTCATAACATTTGAAAGAAGGTAAGTATTTTTTAAATGACCTAAAAAAAGCCCATCGAGGAAGGTAACAAGAAGCCAGTCCTGAATTAGAAAGAACTGAGATGAACGTTTTGTAGCCGTTAAGTATCACCACACCATGAAAGTAAGCCATTTTTGTCCTCTGTTCAGTGACTAGGGGCTAGAATACCGGAGAAAATCAATGTGTGAGTGCTGTAGGTTTGTGGGTTGAATTACATGTGCTTGGCCGCTCCATTGTATCTGCCCTAAATTCTACACAAGGTAGTTTAGATGGAGCTGTCACATAATACATGTATATACTTCGTATTGATTTTTATAGATTTAACAGAACTCAAATTGAACTTCATAATAAAGCAAGAAGAGAAACTATCTCCTTCAGATCCCTAATACCTGAATTAGTCTCCAAATTAACTAAATGGCAGTTCCCAATTCTGAATTCATCCTGTGAGACAAAAAAAAAAAAAATCAAGTTTGATTCTTAATTCTCTTTGTTTTCTGTTTTTGTTTTTCTTATTTAAATTTTATCTTAACTTCCCCACCCCTTTAACAACATGTTAATTCTGTTTTATTTTATTTGTATTGAATTTATTGGGGTGGCAATAAATCCCATTGGTCAATAAAATTATATAAGTATCAGGGGCACAACTTTATAATACATCATCTGTATATTGTATTGTGCATTCACTACCCCAAGTCAAGTTGCCTTTCATCACCATTTATCCCCACTTTGTCCTCTCCTACCTCCCCCCACCCCCTTCCCCTCTGGTAATCACCATACTGTTGTCTGTCTCTCAGAGAACACCATACTGTTGTTTGTTTTTGCTTAATCTCCTCACCTTTTTCACCCAGCCCTGCCACCTCATACACCCTCCCCTCTGACAGCTGTCCTCTGTATCTAGAAATCTATTTCCTTTTTTTTTTAATCCTCACCTGAGGACATTTTTGCATTTATCTTCAGATAGAGGGGGAGGAAGAGAGAGAGAGAAACATGGATGTGAGAGAGATACATCAACTGGCTGCCACCCACACAACCCCAACCGGGTCTGGGGACAAACTGCAACCAAGGTACATGCCCTTAGCAGGAACTGAATCCAGGACTCTCTGGTCCATGGGCTGATGCTCTGAGCACCAAGCCAAACTGGCCAGGGCTAGAAATTTATTTCTATTTGTTTGTTAATTTATTTTGTTCCTTAGATTCCACATATAAGTGGAATCTGTCCCTAAAATTATATTATACTAGTAGTGTTGTTTTTAATGTCTTTTTCTGGCTGGCTTATTTCACTTAGCAAAATAATCTCCAGGTCTATCCATCCTAAAAGTAAGATTTCCTTTTTTTTTTAACAGCCGAGTAGTATTCCATTGTGTAAATGTCTCACAGCTTTTCTGCCCACTCATCTACTGATGGACACTTGGGCTGTTTCCAAATCTTAGCTATTGTAAATAATGCTGTAATGAACATAGGAGTGCATATATTCTTCCAAATTAATGTATTGAGTTTCTTCAGATATGTTTCCTGAAGTGGAATTGCTGGGTCATAAGGCAGTTCCATTTTTTATTTTTTGAGTTAACTCCATACTGCTTTCCACAGTGGCTGCACCAGTCTACATTCCCACCAACAGTGCATGAGGGCTCCCTTTTCCCCAAATCCTTGCTAACATTTGTTGTTTGTTAATTTATTGATTATAGCCATTCTGACAGGTGTGAGGTGACATCTCATTGTGGTTTCAATTTGAGTTTCTCTGATGACTAGTGACATTGAACATCTTTTTATATGCCAATTAACCATCTCTATGTACTCTTTGGAGAAAAGTCTATTCAGGTCCTTTGCCCATTTTTTAACTGGATTGTTTGGATTTTTGATGTTGAGTTGTATAAGTTCTTTTTAAGTTTTGGATATTAACCCCTTATCAGATGTAGCATTGTCAAATATGTCTTCCCATTCAGTGGGCTGTCTTTTTGTTTTGTTGATGGTTTCCTTTGCTGTGCAAAAACTTAAGTTTTATGTAATATGGTTTGTTTCTTTTTATTTTTTTTGTTTCCCTTGCTCAAGGGAATATATCAGGAAAAAATACTGCTACAAGAAACACCTGATATTTTACTGCATATGTTTTATGGTTTTGAGTTTAACATTTAAGTCTTTAATCCATTTTGAGTTCATTCCTGTGTATGGTATAAGAAGATGGTCTAACTTCATTTTGGGGGCATATCTTTTCAATTTTTCCAACATCATTTATTGAATAGATGATCTTTATCCCATTGTATGTTCTTTCCTCCTTTGTCAAATATTAACTGACCATAAACATGTGGGTTTATTTCTGCATTCTGTCTTCTGTTCTAGTGATAGATATCTCTGTTTTCATGTCAGTACCAGGCTTTTTGATTACTATGGCCTTGTAGTATAGTTTGATACTTGGTATTGTGATATCTCCAACTTTGTTCTTCTTTCTCAATATTGCTGAAGCTATTGGGGGTCTTTTGTGGTTTCATATAAATTTTTGGAATATCTGTTCTAGTTTTGTGAAATATGCCATTAGTGTCTTGATAGGAATTACATTGAATCTATAGATTGCTTTGGGTAGTATAGACATTTTAATAATGTTAATTATTCCTATTTATGAACAAGTATATTCTTCCACTTATTTGTATCTTCTTCACTTTCTTTCTTCAGTGTCTTATAATTTTCTGAGTATGGGTCTTTTACATCCCTGGTTAAATTTATCTCTAGATATCTTTTATTTTTTTAATGCAATTATAAATGGGATTGTTTTCTTAATTTTCCTTTCTGATAGTTTATTATAGGTGTATAATATAGGTGGATATTTATTTTGTATCCTGCTACTTTACTGAATTTATTTATCAATTCTAGTACTTTTTTGGTGGAATCTTAGAGTTCTCTATGTATGGTATTATGTCATTACAAATAATGACAGGTTTAATTCTTCCTTTACAATTTGGATGCATTTTATTTATTCTTCTTGTCTGACTCCTATGACTAGGACTTCCAGAACTATGTTGAATAAGAGTGGTGAAAGTGGACATCCCTGTCTTTTTCCCAACCTTAAGGGAAATGGTTTTAGTTTTTGCCCATTGAGTATGATGTTAGCTGTGGGTTTGTCATATATGGCTTTTACTGTGTTGAGGAAAATGTCCTCTATTCCCACTTTGCTGAGTTTTTCATCTAGCTGAGTGCTAGATTTTATCAAGTGCTTTTTTTTGCATCTGTTGATATGATCAACTGATTTTTATCCTCTAATTTGTTTATGTGGTACATCACATTTATTGATTGGCAGATAGTGTAACAACCTCGCATTGCAAGAATAAATCCCACTTAATCATGGTGCATGACCTTTTTAATGTGTTGCTGGATACATAACACATTAACACATGTTTGCTAATATTTTGTTGAGAATTTTTGCATCTATGTTCATCAGGGATATTGGCCTATGATTCTCTTTCCTTGTAGTGTCTTTATCTGGTTTTGAAATTAGGATAACACTGGCCTCATAAAATGAGCTTGGGAGTTTTTCCTCCTCTTGAATTGTTTGAAATATTTTGAGAAGGATAGGTGTTAGTTCTTCCTTGAATGTTTGAAGCCGTTTGGGCCAAGACTTCTATTTGTTGGTAATTTTTCAATTACTGCTTCACTTTCACTAGTTGTAATCTGTCTGTTCAGATTCTCTAATTCTTACTGATGCAGTTTTGGAAGATTTTATGTTTCTAGGAATTTATCTATTTCATTCAGAATGTCCAGTTTTTTGGCATATAGTTGTTTGTAATATTTTCTTACAATTCCTTGTATTTCTGTGGTGTCAGTTGTTACTTCACCTCTTTTGTTTCTGGTTTTATTTATTTGGGTCCTCTCTCTTTTTTCTTGATGAGTCTGATTAAAGGTTTGTCTAATGTTGCTTATCTTTTCAAAGAAACATCTTAGTTTCATTGACCTTTTGTGTTTTTTTAGACTCTGTTTTGTTTATTTCTGCTCTGATTTTTATTATTTTCTTTCTTCTACATACTTTAGGCTTTGTTTATTTTTCTTTTCTAGTTCTTTTAAGTATAAAATCAGAGTGTATGTTTGAGATTTATCTCGTTTCTTTGGGTAGATCTGTAATGCTATGAATTTCCCTCTTAGGACTTCTTTTGCTGTGTCCCATACATTTTGGATTATTGTATTATAATTTTCATTTGTTTCAAGGAACTTTTTTATTTCTTTCTTGATCTCATTGTTAACCCATTCATTGTTTAGTAACATGTTATTTAGCTTCCATGTCTCTGTGTTTTTTTAGTTTTTTTTCTTGTGATTGATTTCCAGTTTCATATCATTATGATCAGTGAAGAAAAGAAGATGCTTGATATGATTTCACTCTTCTTAAATTTATTAAGACTTGTCTTGTGTCCTAACATATGATCTAGCCTAGAAAATATTTCATGTGCACTTGAAAAGAATGTATATTCTGCTGCTTTGGTGTGAAATTCCCTGGAGATAGCAATTAAATCCATTTAATCTAGTGTGTCATTTAAGACCACTGTTTCATTGTTGACTTTCTGTCTGGAAGATCTATCCATTCATGTCAATGGGGTGTTAAAATCCTCTACTATGACTATACTACTTTTGTTCTCTCCCTTTATGTCCATCAAGGTTTGCCTTATATATTTAGGTGCTTCAATGTTGGGTGCATAAATGTTTACGAGAGTTATATCTTCTTGTTGGATTGCAACATGTTAATTCTTTTTGTTGTTGTTTTTCATCTTTATCCAAGGACATTTTTGCATTTATCTTCAGATAGAGCAGGAGGGAGAGAAGGAGGAAGAGAGAGAGAGAAACATTGATGTGAGAGAGACACATCGAGTGGTTGCCAACCACACGACCCCAACTAGAGCTGGGGACAAACTGCAATCAAGGTACATGCCCTTAGCAGGAACCGAACCCGGACTCTCCGGTCTGCGGGCCGACACTCTAACCGCTGAGCCAAACTGGCCAGGGTGCAACATGCTAATTCTTAAAGACTTCCCAGTAGGGCCCATGAAGCAGCAAATGGGAGCCAAATAAACCTTTGAGTGTTGCTAGAAGTTACAAACAAAGACGTTTCTGATGACTTTTGGGTTTCCAACTTGCTTTAGTTGGGACTCACTTTGCAGTGATATTTAAGTAGCTGTGCAGTGATATTTAAGTAGCTGTGAATTCTGGTCCCATTTCAATAAAATATCTGAGGCCACCATCAGGGTTTGAGCAAAAGTTCAGGAAGTCCATGGTTATTCCAAGGGCAGCCTCTCCCAGCCCTACTTCCTAGGAGGCTCTCAACATTCCTAGCTGAGAGAGAAGCAATTCAGTTCCTATTCAGAAATAAGGTTGTTCCTATCAGCTCTGGGTATCCAGGCCTTCTTGGGCAGAACTATAACACAGTCTCTTCATACCTTTGAATAAGGGTTTATTGAATCTGGGATGGCCTTAGTTCCACAGTGGGTGTTCAGGAAGAACATGGACTTTGTAATTTTACTCAGGATGATGAGAAACAACAGCAACATTCAGGAACCATCTTGAGATTTGATGGCATTACGGACTTATTTCATCCAGAAATGCTTGAGGAAAAGAATGAAATATGAAATAAAAGGGATTTGTGTTCTGGTGACATTTTTATCTATTTATTATTATTGTTTTCTTAATCCTCACTCAAGGATATTTTTCCATTGATTTTTAGAGAGAGTGGGAGGCAGGGAGGGAGGGAAAGAGAGAGAGAGAAACATCGATGTGATAGAGACACATGAATTAGTTGCATCCCACATGACCTCGACTAGGGCCAGGGATCGAACCTGCAACTGAAGTATGTGCCCTTGACCTGGAATTGAACATGTGACTCTTTGGTCTATGGGCTGATGCTCCAACTGCTGAACCAAACTGGCCAAGGCAGTGTTCTAAAGAGATTTTTAAACATTTTTGAAATATTATAGAAAATAAAGAATATTGTAGAGAAGTAAAAGATATCATTTATAATGGCATCACCCACAAGTAGCATTTGTCACTTTTCTACAATATCTGATATGTGATACAATTAAATATTGAAAGAGATTAATTAATTGATCTCTTGGGGATATTTTTAATGTGGCTAATTTCACATTAATAACCCTATTACAAACTTCTCTAATTAATAACAAATAATTAACAAGTCTATTATTTATAAGTAACTTTGAACCTTTTTTTTTTTTTTTTGCATAAGTGAATGGTAAAGGTATCTAGAATATTAAATGACATCTATTTTCTATGGGACAGAGAATTTTGAACATTACTTCTCCAGTGGTGAAAGGGTCTAGAAACAGCTTTTTTTCCCAATGACTATGAGATAAAGTTCTAAGGACTTGTAGCACTACTTAGCACAGCAACTAAGTGGGTGTGTGTGGGTGTGTGTGGGTGTGTATGTTTAGAAACTATGATTCGGAGCAAGAGACTCAGAGTATAACTTGAGTTCTCAGGGAGATACATGGGTAGAGACCATTGAAAATTCTGAAGGCAAAAAAAAAAAAAAAATGAAATATCATTTCACAGTATGTCCTGCTGATTTGATTAAATACACACATACCCACACACACAGGCATACATACACATACATGCAGGCACACATATCAATTTAATGCCCACTGATAGCAATGTACCTTAGAACGATACATAGATTGTCCTTAGGTGAAAGATTTGCTATAGATTATTTCATTCTATAGTCAGTATTTTAGCTAGAGCTGCCTTTCAGAGCCTTTATTGCTAAAAAAAAAACAATCAAAATGAGATTTTGGTGTAAACAGAGAAGCTTAAAAAAAAATAAGATGACTTTGGCTTAATTTAGATGAAGAATATTTTAATGATAACAGTAGATGTGAAGGTCATAGCAGGCATCCTGGATCTTGGCTGAAAACAAAAAAAGAGAGTTTGTTTTCTACTTAGAAAACCATTATCTATTCATTATATTATATTTATAATGCATAGAAAATTATAAGGGCCCTGGCCAGTTTGGCTCAGCGGTTAGAGTGTTGGCCTGTGGACTGGAGGGTCTCAGGTCCAATTCTTGGTCAAGGGCATGTACTTGGGTTGCAGGTTCGATCCCCTGCCCCAGTTGGGGTCATGTAGGAGGAACCAATCAATGTGTCGCTCTCACATCGATGTTTTTCTCTCTCGCTCTCTCTCCTTCCCTCCCTTCCACTCTATGTAAAAAAAAAAAAATCAATGGAAAAATATCCTCAAGTGAGGATTAAACAAAAAGAAAATTATAAAGGAAAATCATCTATAGTTGAGCACAGCTAACATTTAATGTAGTTTCTTCTGTGTATACAGGGTGGGGCAAAAGTAGGTTTACATTGTGAGTTCATGAAACACAGTTTATTATTGTATTATTATTGATTAATTATTGTATTATTTTCCATATAAACAACTGTAAATCCACTCTTGCCTCACCTTGTATTTTAACCAAGTATCTCATTAAAGCTGAGCTTCCTGTTTATTAGTAGGTACCTGCAGGTGCCCCCTCTGACCATCAGATAGAGGCAGCAGTGTTAAATGACCCAATTTCTGGCCTGCTAGCTTACAGTTTTGTGTTTGTGTTCAGGCTGACACAGATTTCAGGTTTTGAGCTGAAAGGAACCTCAGGGATTATGTTCATTGCCCTAGAATAGTGGTTCTCAAAGTCTGGATCTCAGACCAACAGCTTTGGCTTCGCCCATGGACCGGTTAGACACGCAGAATCCTGAGCCCCCACCCCCGCCTGCTGCATGTGAACCTCTGAGAAAGGGGCCCCGGAAAGAGTGATTTCAGTGCACATGCGAGTCTGAGAACCAGTGCTGGAGAATGCATAGCTAGCAGTAGTCACCAGTTCACAAAAGACCTAGGAATATCATGTTGGATGGCACCTTGTGCGACTCACATAGTGGCTTGCACAGAGTAGGTACTTAATAAATGTTTGTTTACCAAAAGAAATGACTCCCAAATTTCTAACCCTTTTCCCATACCCTTTTGGACAGATACACCTAAATTTGCCCTTGAAGTAAACATATATTTTCCTGAATTCTCTTTGGTCCCCCCTAAAAAACACTAAGTACCACAGAGGTTTCTTCTGAACTCTCTTCATTCCAGGAGAGCCTTACTACTCCAAGTATGGGGCAGCAGTGTGGACACCACCTGTCAGCATGTGGGAAATGTAGACTCTCAAGCCTCACTCCAGACCTACTGAATCAGAAGCTGTATTTTAACATGATCCCTCCCCTCAAAGTAATACATTTACATATTAACACTTGAGAAGCAATATTCTAGGGAACTGGTTGCTGGTCTTAATCCTGCTCATGTGAGTTTTGTAATAAATACATTTTGGTATTAACTCTATGCGACACTCATTTACTCATTCATTCATCAGGTTTTTCTTGAGTACCTACTATGTGCAAGGATGGGTGGTATGAAAATGCAAAGATAAAGAAGACATGGTCTCAGACTCTTTGAGGAATGTATAGGTAACAAGGGAGATAGTGTACATCGAGGCTACAATGCCAAGAAGGGTATGGTAAGGGTCTTCTTAGTGGTCTAAGATACTGCCGTGCAGAGAATAATTCCTCCTGGTATAGAAGGAGATAAATAAATCATTCAATTTGCAAATTTGATTACAGCATAAAAATAAGAAGTTTAGCCTGGACAATGTGGCTCAGTGGACTGAGTGTCTCCCGTGGACTGAGAGGTCCCTGTTCTATTCCCTGTCAGGGCTCATGCCTGGGCTGTGGGCTTGATCTCCAGTGCGGGGCGCGCAGGAGGCAGCCAATCAATGTTTCTCTCTCACATTGATGTTTCTATCTCTCTCTCTCCTTTCCTCTCTCTCTAAAAAAATCAATAAAAATAACCCTGGCTGGTTTGGCTAAGTGGTTGGAATGTGGGCCTGTGGACCAATGAGTCAAGGGTTTGATTCCGGTCAAGGGCACGTACCTTGGTTGTGGTTTGTCCCCGGCCCTGGTTGGGGTCATGTGGGAGGCAACCAGTTGATGTGTCCCTCTCACATTGATGTTTCTCTCTCTCTATCCCTCCCACTCTATCTGAACAAAAATGGAAAAATATCTTTGGGTGAGGATTTTTTAAAAATCTATAAAAACATATTTAAAAACAATAAGAAGTTTATATTTCTAGCAATGACTTTAAAGGTCTCCATTTAAAGACATGGCAGAGCCCTGGCCAGTTTGGCTCAGCTGTTGGAGCCTTGGCCTGCGGACCAGAGAGTCCTGGGTTCAGTTCCTGCTAGGGGCACGTACCAAAAAAACACAAAAAATAAAGACATGGCAGAATATTGTAGAAAGAGCATCTTCTTTGAAAACAGAGACGCTTAAGTTCAAACCTAGCCAGGTGGTCTTGGGAAAGTTATTTAGACTCTCTGAAGCTAACTTTCTCATCGACAAAAGAATATAGTACCTGTATTTCAGGGTTGTTCACAGTATTAGTGGGAGTGTGTACACAGGTCCTATGACACTCTCTGGCACATATGAAGTATTTAACAGTGGTATTATTATTGATGTCCCTGTTCCCAAGATTCCTTGTGACCTGTAGCCTGTCCCCCTTGATCTCAGGAACGTGGCAGGAGCTCCTTAAATGTGGCCACACTCGGGCATGGCTGGAGCTGGCTCACGAGGTTCTGGCCACTGGTTCTTAGCCATCACTTGGCAGCACATTCTTCATAGTTCAGTCTTGAGTGCTACATAAAACCTGGAATCTAGGTGCAGTTCTGTGGAAATCGCTTATTGATCTACACAAAACAAAGAAGACACGGCAAGTTAATTTATGTTTATACAGTAGTATACATCTGGTTACTTTGAAATAGTTTGAGTCTGGACTAAATAAGTGAGTTTTTAGTAGAATAATTGGTATTGTGCACACATGGCCTCTTGTTCCTTCTAGACCAACTTGAATCTGAACTCCTCTGGTAATCCCAGAAGCCATCAGGCTGCAGAACTTGGGATGCATCCTCCTCTTTTCTTCCTCCTTTTCTTCTTCTTCCTCCTCCTCTTCGTCCCTCTTCTTCTCCTCCTATTCCTCCTTCTTTTTTCTTCTTCTCCCCCCTCAAGCTACTGAACTTTTCATTCACTTCCCTTAAGAACTAGCCCTTGCTCTAGCCCTGTGCTGCTAAGTAAATGGCTAGATAGCTTTTATATCAATGATAAGGCAGTCAAAACAGTGGTTGTCTAGTACCTATCTCACAGTCCTTAAGAGTTCTTTATAATCTGTGAGAGAAACCTGACAGTATTTTTCGAATGTTTAAGATGCATGATATAATAGATATGCCCTGCTATTTTTATAAAGAAGTATCTCACAGCCCAAAAGATTCTAAGGAACAGAAGGGCAAGGAAAAATCTTGCCAATTACTCTTGAATACCAAGAGTCTGGCTCTCCAACACATCAGCATTGCCTTATAGTTAGGATGATCATATAACTGATTGCTTCTAACTCTTTTAACAATTAAAGGGATGCTATTAATAATTATTATATTAATAGCTATTATTATAAAAATTATTAATCCAGGATGGTCCCAGGAAACAGAGATGAATAGTCATACTATGTAAAGACAGCAAGGATAAGAATAAGATTAGAAGCAAAAGTGGGGGTAGGTAAGGAGATACGGGCAAATATATTTCTGCATTTAATAGACCATGTTTGATGAGATACATGTATTTATAAAATCTGTTCTCTGTGCTACAGCTCGATAGGAGGGGTTCTCAACCTGTGGGTCGCGACCCCTTTGGGGGTTGAATGACCCTTTCACAGGGGTCGCTTAAGACATAACAGTAGCAAAATTATAGTTATGAAGTAGCAACCATAAAATTATGGTTGGGGGTCACCACAACATAAGGAACTGTATTAAAAGGTCATGGCGTTAGGAAGGTTGAGAACCACTGGTTAAATGATACCTCATCCTGCTTATTTAGCAAGCCCGACTACATGGAACATAGCCTAGAATTGAGTCTCTGAGTGGCAAAGCACACCATTAACGTTCCCCAGCCTGAGAAGCCCCTCAAACCTTCCTTCACAGTTTACTGAGTCCTCCTAGAAATTCAGCTCATTAACACATTCAGTTAACTGATGCCAGCCATAGTCCATAGAAATAAAACATTGCATATCAGAAAATACAGTGGGCCTGGCACACTCATAAGTAACAGAGGACCCGATGGCCTCATTAGAAGAGTATAGACAGACAGAAGAATCCCAAAGCATAGTCTCTGTCCTATAAGCTTGTTTAGCCTCTGAGATGCCATTGTTAGCACTAGCATCATCTGCAAAATAAGAAGAATGCCTACCAAAGGGTGACAATAATGATGACCTGTGACCATGTTTCTAAAAGGTCCAGCACTGTGCCTGCCATATGGAAGCTGCTCAATCAAAGGAAACTATTATTCATAATAATAAAATGTTCGCTATGTTCTATTTAAGAAGAATGTTATCCTGAATGACTAGAGATACCGCAAGATTATCACATTGGGGGTCTACCCCCATGGAGTGCTAACTGAGCCCATTTAAGGCAGCAGATTGCCATGCCTTTCTTTGGCATAAAAATCAACCCGGCATAGTCATGTAAGTAATAATACAAGTAGTGGATGCTCACAGACTGGCAGGCCAGAAAGTGGTAGAGGCAGGACAGAGGTGATGTCTTGAAGGCTGAGTGCAGACAGTAATAAAATACCCTGGATAACGAGGTCCTTTTTTCTGGAGACAGGGCCTAGAATCCAGTGGCATGGCCGACCATTTGGTCAGTGTATAAGATTTTTTTTTTTTTTTTTTTTATCCTCACCGGAGGACAGAGAGAAAGAGAGAGAAAGAGAGAGAGAGAGAGACATCGACATGAAAGGGACACATTGAGTGGCTGCCACCCACACGACCAACCAGGGCCGGGGACAAACTGCAACGGAGGTACATGCCCTTAGCGGGAACCGAACCCGGGTCTCTCAGGACCGCAGGCCGACGCTCCAACCGCTGAGCCAAACCGGCCAGGGCAGTGTATAAGATTTATAAAATAAAATAAAAATGAGAAGAAAGGATTCTTTTGGTAAAATATTACACTTTGGAATTTCTCAGAGTAAAAAAATGTTTATAAATGGATTGCACTGCCTTGAGATGTACAGTTTTCCATCAACAAAAGAGTATTCAAATATAACTAAAAAGTTTCTTGATATGGACATTGTTGAATGGATTTAAGCATTGGCTGGGAATTTGAATTAAATCACCCTATGATGGTCCGTTCCAAAACTAAAACAAAATTTCACTTATGTGGAATAATTTAGAGATTCATAAAAATGCTAAGTAAAGAAGATGCTATTGTAAATAGTGTATTTTTTTCTGAACATAAAGTGAATGTGAGTTAATTAAAGAAATATATAAGGTGCCCTGGCCAGTTTGGCTCAGCGGTTGAGCGTCGGCCTGCAGACCAGAGAGTCCCGGGTTTGGTTCCCACTAGGGACACGTACCACAAAAAGAAAAGAAAAGAAAAGAAATATATAAAGTATTAAAAAATATATACAACAAGAGAAAATAATCCTGATTCTACTGTTCAGAGAAACTATCATAAACATTTTCTTTCAGTCTTTCTTCCACAGATTTTTTTCCCAGAGTTGAGAATATATTGCACACACAATTTTATCCTACATTTTTTGTTTTATTATATCATGATCATTGTGTGTCATCAAAAAGTATTTTAGGCAGCATTTTAAAGATGCAAAATATTACAAACTCTTCAGCCATTTTTTAATTTGTTTCAGCTATTTGCTTTAGCTACAAAGCAATGGATAAATACACGCTATTGATCTGGAACCACTGACTTTGCCAACACGTTTTTAAAGGAAGGACAATATCTATTTCTACTGTTTCGTTTTCTCTTTTTTACTGTGATACAATACACATAAAATTTACCGTTACTGACATTTATTACATTCACAATGTTGTACAATTTATCAATATGTTTTCAGGCCACTTTTCCCAAAGATAGTCAAATATCATGTACAGAAAGGAAGACAGAAAGAGTAAATGTTATTAGCCTTAAAATACCTCTCATGAAAAAGGAAAATGACTTCTTTATTCTCAGGTTTCTTTAGGAAATCACTGGGTCCAATCACCAAAATATAACCACAGTAAACTCTTTCTGTAATATACACATACCTATTAAAACTTCAGCTGCCTCTATCTGTGCAGTCAGGAAGTGGACAGTTGAGAGAGCACTAACACTCAAGGTGCCCTATTATAGTTCAGGCACCGTGGAAGATGGTTAATGTAAATTACCCTATGTAGTCCTTACAAAGACCACAAGTTATAACTATTGTTCTCCATATTACAGATGAGGAAACTGAGGTTTGGAGATGTAATTTGCCTGAATTTATACAGCTGAAAAGTGGCAGAGATGGGATTCAAACTCAGATCTACCTGACCCCCAAGCTCCATGCCCTTTTCTTTATATCACATTGCTTTGTTGTTATAAGTGTGTAATATTCTAAGAAAAAGAGATTCTCTGAAAGTTACAGCAGAAATTCCACTAACCATCTAGACAGAAAATTGAAGTCTACAAACCAAAGAATTTAGTTTCTTGGTTGTTGATGCAGTTCGAACATTTCATCTACCTCTATTCCTGTCAGTCTATTGCCTGGATATCTCAGCATCCCTGAAAGTTTTATTCTGAATGGATTAGGCACTGGCACTCTTCGTTCTTTGCCAAAACACACTTAGCCTTGTTGACCCAACAAGAAACTACTTGTAGAGCAGCTTTACATAAGCTGAAATCACAGATCTCAAAAGCTTTCTCTCTTCTGCTAGCACAGTTTCCCCCCATATCTGACAATAAACATACACAGACTATCAAGAAGAAAGAGAAAAAACGTTTTCTAGAAAGAGTCACTAGAATTTAGTGATAGATATTAGCAGTGGAAAGTAGAGTCCTGTGTTCGGTCTCATTTTATCCAAAACCTTGTTTTTTCATTTGCTTTTGTTTTTGTGTTTTCTGTGATGCTTAATTTCTGTTCGCAAAACAGGTGGCTCTGGAGCACATAGAATTATATCCATAGAGCATTTTATTTTGAGAAGGGTTAGAAAGTCATGCATGCAGATATGGCACCTCTAACACTGCGCTAAGTACAGTTAAAGAGAAATCCTAATGCTGAATAGTAACCGACTGCCTTATGAACATGGTTCCTTTATCCAAGCAGCCCTGAATGAATTAGTGTGTGTGGCTGCTGAGGTTCATCAGTCTAACAACCAATTTGTACTTCTTAATCCCTTCACCTTTTTTGTCCATCCCCCCAACCACCCTCCCATTTGGCAACCAATAAAAAAGTCTCTGTATCTATGGGTCTGTTTCTGTTATGCTTGTTCATTTTGTTTGTAGATTCAATTGTTGATAGATAGGTATTGATTGCCATTTTATTGTTCATATTTTTTATCTTCTTCTTCAAGAAGACCCTTCAACATTTTATATAACACTGGTTTGGTGGTGATGAACTTCTTTAGCCTTTTCGTGTCTGGGAAGCTCTTTATATGTCTTTCCATTCTAAATGATAGCTTTGCTGGGTAGAATGATCTTGGTTGTTGGTTTTTGTTTTTCATCACTGAATATTTCTTGCCACTCCTGCCTACAAAGTTTCTCTTGAGAAATCAAGTGACAGTCTTAAGTAACTAACCTTGAGACCTTGTAAGTAACTAACTGCTTTTCTCTTGCTGCTTTTAAGATTCTCTCTTTGTCTTAAACCTTTTGCATTTTAATTATGATATGTCTATCACATGATTTATCTTATTTGTAGAACATAATGAACAAAATAGACCCAGAGACATAGAAGTAGAGTACAGACTGACAAACCTCAGGAGAGGGGTTGGAGGGAGGGAAGAGATAAACCAAGGAACTTATATGCGTATATGCGTAACCAGTGGACAGAGACAACAATGCTGGGGGTGGAGGGGATCGGGAGGAGGGTGTCAATGGGGGAAAAAGGAGAAACATGTGTAACAGAAATAAATAAATAAATAAATAAATAAATAAATAAATAAAATATCCATGTCTTTATAAATAAAATAAAATAAAAGTTGATGCCAGACCAGCTGGTATGGCTCAGTGGTTAAGCGTCAACCCATGCACCCGGAGGTTGCCAGTTTGGTTCCTGGTCAGGGCATATGCCCGGGTTGTGGGCCAAATCCCCAGTGGGGGGGCATGCAGGAGGAAGCCAATCGATGTTCTCTCTCATCACTGTTTCTGATTCGCTCTCCCTCTCAAATCAATAATGAAAAAAAAAAAAAAAGTTGATGCCAAATGCCAAAAAAAAAAAAGAAAATTACGATGTGTCTTAGTTTGAGCCTCTTTGGGTTCATCTTGTTTGGGACTCTCTGTGCTACCTGGACTTGTATGTCTGTTTTCTTCACCAAATTAGGGAAGTTTTCTGTCATCATTTTTTTCAAATATGTTTTCAATTTCTTGTTCTCTCTCTTCTCCTTTCAGCACCCCCATGAAGCAAATGTTGGTATGCTTAAAGTTGTCCCAGCGACTCTACACTATCCTCAGTTTTTTTTTAATTCTTTTTTCTTTTTGCTGTTCTGATTGGGTGTTTTTTTTCTTCCTTATTTCCAAATGAATGGTTTGCTTCTTGGCTTCACTTACTTTAGTATTGATTTCCTGTAAATTATTCTTTATTTCAGTTAGTGCCTCCTTCATTTCTGACTGGTCCTTGATTATGCTCTTGAGGTCCTCATTAATTTCCTTGAGCTTCCTTATAACAAGTGTTTTGAACTGTGCATCTGTTAATTGCTTATCTCTATTTTGTTTAGTTCTGTTCCTAGAGTTTTGTTCTGTTCTTTCATTTGGGACAAGTTTCTTTGTCTCCTCATTTTGGCTGTCTCTCTATGTTTGTTTCTATACATTAGGTAAAGCTGCTATGTTTCCTAGATGTGTCTATTGTAGTAGGTGTCCTGTGGGGTCCAGTGGCACAGCCTCCCTTATCACTCCAGGTAGGCACTTGAGGTGCACCCCCTATGTGGACTGTACACCCTTCAGTTGTAATTGAGTTGACTGCTCTTGGCATGTCAATGGGAGGGATTTACTCAGGCTAATCAGCTACAGGAACTGGCTGTGCCCACTGACCACCAACCTCTGACCACCTTGGTGGAGCAGTTGCGCAGGGGCCCAGTACACAGAGCAAGACTTACGTCAGCAGGGTTCTGGTACCCACTGAGCCCATCCCACCCTTGAGTATGTCACTTGTGGAGGTGGTTGGGTGGTGGTATTTTGATGTGGTCTGAAGCAGTCCACTAGGTGTTTTGGCTCTGGGGCCTCCCAGGAGGCTCAGGCCAAGGTCAACCATTGCCTGTATTCTACCCAGGGCCACCAGACATAAGCTACAAAGCAAATGCAGATGGCTGCTTCTTGTGCTGAGCTTGAAGGTGCCCAGGCAAGGCCAATCTGTGAACCACGGCCGGCTATTGCTAGTGCCAGGCCTGGGCCACTTAGTGAGAGGTATGGTGCTCGCTGAGGCCAGATGCTACTTGTTTGAGAAATATTAGAAAAATTTGAAGCATGAGCCCAGACAGGCCAATTCTATGGTAAAACCACTGGAAACAGTTTGGGTGGGCTGGAAAGTTGGGTGGGGCAGGGCCTCAGGGAACCACCAAGGTGGTGCAAACAGTATGAGCCAGGTTGCTGGAGTCCCAGATATGGTGCATGTCTGCTGGCCTCATGGGGGAAGGGCTCATCAAAGAAAAAATGTCCTCCATGAGCATATCTGTCTGAGTATGTCTCTAGTGCCTTTCAAGCTGCTTCCTCCTGCACTGGAACCCAGAGGGAGCCAGTCCGAGTAAGGCCATGCGCGGGCCCTTTAAGAGGAACTGCCTGGGGCTCCAGCACCCTCAGCCTCCCTCAGCCTCAATTTCAGCTGGATTTTACAGCCAAAAGTGATGGGGACTTCTCTTCCTGGCACTGGGACCCTGAGCTGGGGGACCTGGTGTGGGACTGGGACCCCTTGCTCCTTGGACAGAACATTTATAGCCAAGGTATCTCTCCTGATTTTAATTCATCACACATGGGTGTGGGACCAACCCTTCTGGGCTTCTGCCCCTCCTACCAGTCTTTATATGGCTTCTTTAATTTTGTAGTTGTAGGACTTCCATTCAGCTCACTTTCAGGCAGTTCTGAATGATGGTTGTTCTGTAGTTTTGTTGTAATTTTGATGTGGTTGTGGGAGGAGGCAATACTGCGTTTACCTATGCCGTCTCCTTGACCGGAAGTCCCTAAACATTTTCATATAAAGGTCCCTTTCTGCTTCCTCTGCTCTTACCTTACTTTCACTATGCACCTCATTCCCATTCCACCCTGACCCTCTGAGGTACCTGACCTTCCTGAGATGTTACTAATCGTCTTAAGGAGAAAGAAAAAGGGCTAGCAAATACTATAAACCTTAGGGGGATCCTTCCTAGGTGACCACATAGGACAGCCCTCCTACTTAGTCTAAACAAAAATGATCAATTTTAAGTTAACCTTCAACTTTTCAATGGAGTCAGAGTTCCCCACTCCTGTACCAAATTTGGTGCTTTGGGGTCGGGGATCAGCATGTGTCCACAGCACAACACTGTTTTCTTCAGAGTGACATCCATCTGCCCAGACAAAATTAACTGTCAGCAGAAGCCAACTCTACAAAACAGTGACTGCGTGGATTCACAATGAAATCTCCATTAGAGTCTAGAAACTTCTAGGGCATTTTAACCAAAAAAACAAGCAAAAGAAAAACCTGTGAAAAATTAAGTTTCCCCTTCCCTCTATCCTTCCTTTCCTCCCCCATCCACCCCAAAGCAATATCAATATTCTGTGTAACTTTTTAAATCCTCCACATGTTTAATAGTAAAAGGCCATTGCATGTCACTTCAGTCTCAGTAAATAAGGAAAACTGTATACACTTGAAAAAGGGATGTATCGAAGAGGCATTTTATAGTTTATCAAGATATGAATACTAGTGCCCTAGCTGGGTGGCTCAGGTGGCTGGAGCATCATTCCATATTCCAAAACATTATGGGTTCAATTCCTGGTCAGGGCACATACCTACGTTACAGGTTTGATTCCCAGTTGGGGTGCTTATAGGAGACAATCAATCCATGTGTCTCTCTCTCTTCCTCTCCTTTCCATTCTCCCTAAAATCAATAAACATGTCCTCAATGAGGATAAAATAAAAAAAGATATGAATACTAGTAACTATTGTAACCAAAAACAAAACAAAACAAAGCATTGGGTATGATTATCATAAGAAAAGCCTCTAAGGCTTGCCTCGAATGACATTATGACAGGCTGGTGACTTCTGGATATTTGGACTGTGCTCCTTTAGTCACTGCACCAACACAGTTGCTTATTCCACCAAGGACTGCAGGTAAAATTTTCTGGAGTGTGACTACAGAATGCATAAAACCAGCCCATAAAATAGTTTGAGTCAAGCAAATTGTTAAGAAAAAAAAAATCATTCAAACCCATCCTTTAGGCAATTTGGAAAATATCTATCAAAATTATAAATGCATATGCCTTTAATATAACAATTCTACATCTAGGAATTTGTTCTAATGAAATACACGTATACAGAATGACATGCATTGTTATTTATGGCATCACTGTTTGTATTAGTAAAATTTTGGAAGTAAATGTTTATTAATAAGGATTTATTTAAATAAATTGTAGCAGATCCATGTGGCCAAATATGAAGCCATGAAAAAGAATGAAGAAGCTTGATATGAGTTGATATAGAAAACTCCACACAAACTACATTAAAACTAGCTGTTAAATTTTAAAAACATAGATTATTTCTGGAAAACTACATAAGAAGCTAATACCACCAATTGTGAGGAGGGGAATTTGGCAGCTGGAGGTCCGGGGTGGGAGAGGAATTTTTCCACAGTTTGAATTTTGAACTATAGGAAATAGTTTGGTTAGTTAGATCAAAACAGTTGATGTTCCTAAGGCCTTAAAAAGTAAAACATTACAATTCCTGTGTGTTTCAGACTGCCATGTAACAGAAAACTGCTGAAAATATTCCTCCTATAAATGCTCTCAGGCTCCAAGATTTTTTTTTAATTAGTAAAAAAAAAAAAATAAGATAAATAGGCAAATCAACAATAAAAAGCTTTAATTATATAGTTTATAATATATGCGTATACACAAACACAATGCAAAGCAATCTAATTTTTTGCCCTTCACATAGTTATAATCATACCATGTAGGCATCATTATTTATTTTATCAATTAGGAGAGCAACGATCATTCTTTATTCTCCTAAATATATTTTACACACCTACAAGGGACCGAGTACCAGGTTGGATTCTGGAAAGTCTGTGTTGAATAAGACAAACATGGTCCTGACCTGCTAGACAGTCCTAGTACTTCTGCTATTAAGAACAGAAGAAGTTCCTTTTTTAGAATGATACACGCAACATTCAATAGCTGCTTTCCCAGCCCAGCAAAATAGTAAACATTCAAATGTGAAATGAAAACAGCTGGAGCAGCTGGAGACAATTTACATGAAAAAAAATTCTCAGACATAGACTACTTCTCTGCACACACACCAGTACCTCCTGTTCAGGAGGCTCCCTGTGCAAGGACAGAGTGGGAAAAGACTCCTTCCTCATGTTCCCGTCTCCTTCCTGTGCGCGCACACCCTCTGAGCCCGGGAAGAGGAAAGCACACGAGTGCTTTGAACAAAGTTCCATAACTTATCGTTGCCTTATGAGAGTTTCTGGATAGAAGGTAATTGTGTGATATGTGCTCTATCTTTAGACAGTCTAGAAACACGTTGCTTAAAACTTGTGAGAAAATGATGGCACAGCCTTACTAGGATTCATTAGCATACTTGATCTTTTTATTTGTGTTTAGACATACAATCATGAATCTCCCCAACTTGCCAAGCATACTTTGGTGAAAGATGACACAGGGGATGGTCTTCAGAAAAAACAGCAGCAGTGAAGGGAGAATGAGGAGAAGGTGGTGAGAGTAAGTTCATCCTCAAGAGCCTCCTTCACACATGAGAGACATTGTTCTTCAAAAGTAAGATGCTTTCTCTCCTGAGACAGCCAGAGTCAGGGGAGGAGAGTAGTCCCCAATGAGGGAATTAACAGAAAGCACCAATGGTTCATTAATGGACATTTAATTCAAGCCTGAGAAGTCAATCACAGGAAGGAGACATCGGTGAGGCCCACTGCCTGGGCACTACCTGGACAGCATAATCACAAACAGACTATCAACAAGTTGAATAGCTAAACTGGTCTCATCGCTGATAATTTGATCAACTGAATTTCTGTCTTTGCTTCCATGATTCTTTTTCACGGTTATTGAACATACACACTTGTACAGTATACACAAGTTTCACAAGCAAAAAGCCTTCAGGAAAACAATAAATATTTTGCAAACTTAAGTTTCTCTGCTGAGTGAGAGAGATCATTTTCTAAGTGTTTTTTGGGGAACCTTTAATTATGCATACAAAAGGAAACAGTCTCTATTATATCATTGCATTTCTTTTGGCTACCAGAATAGTGGGTATGATTTGAAGCAACTGTATGTCACTAACTTTATGTTATAAAGAATTCCAAACTGCCTCATATTTTGCAAGACCACACACTTGCAAATGTCTAACACACACAATAGAAATAATTAGTGAGTGCTGTACTTCATGCATTGAAACGCAGTAGGGGTGGGGGGAAATGGACATAAATATGCTAATGTTGAGATGAACTGGTAAGAACAAATTTACTGTTGAAAATTCTAATATTCCACAGAAATAGTCCTGTGTTGTCTACTTAGCACATATATATTGGGTACCAAAATATTTTATTTATTAGAACCATATGGACTATTGTGTATTTGAGGAGTAAAATATTAAGGTGCCAGTTCACTTCTCTTGTAGCAGTAGCCCACCAAATGGTATCTCTCTCTTTCAGTTATGGAGGAATTAAGTCCTATAAAGAGAAATGAAAGACAAGTATCACATGATCTAACTTATTTGTGGAATATAATAAACAAAATAAGCTAATGAATAAAATAGACTCAGAGACACAGAAGTAGTATTCAGACTGACAAATCTCAGAGGAGGAGGGCAAGGGGAAGGGAAGAGATAAACAAAGAATGTATGCATATAAGCATAATCAGTGGACATAGACAACAATGCTGGGGTGGGGGCGGGAATGGGAGGAGGGTGTCAATGGGGGAAAAGGGAGAAACATCTGTAACAAAAATTAATTAAGAAAGAGAGAAATGATTGTATATTTAATTATTCTTCAAAAAGCTAGTATGACAAAACAGTAAATTTCCATGAATTTTATTAATACTTGTTATCAAAGTTTGACTGTTTGACCAAATCAGGTCTGAGAAACAATAATAAACAATGTTTTGAAAAGTCTAAACAATCTAAAAGTAGGTCTGATGCGATATAGTGCAGAATGTCAATGAGATCTTTGAAAATTAGTTTTTATAAACAGGAACGATGATATAGGTTGTCTCTGGAATCTCTTTTCAACTATATTACTTGATGATTTTAAGGAGTTGATAATGATTTTATGTCCATAAATATGTGACTACAAATGAAATTCTCTACATAAAGAAAAAGTTCACTAAAGTTTTACAGTTCCTAAGTGATTTAGGACCATCTTAAACCACAAATTCTGTAGTCTTCTAGTTATGTAAATTCCAGTAGTAGCAGCTGATGACCAATACAGAATCTTTCCAAGTGGATAATTTTGAGTAAACCATCTATATTGTAGTTGATAAAGTAACTGAGAGCAAATAAGATGATGCTGCCTCATCCTGGCAGTTACTGTAGACACATAGACACCCCCCAAGACGGCATTCCTTCCGCCTCCTCCCCGAATTGTAACGTTGTTCCAAGGGGTGTCCCTTGGCAGCTGAAGGAAAGTTTAATGGGCAGTTTCGTTGGTTTCTTGGTGCCGTTGCCCAGATACCTTGGAAATTTTGGGAAGCAGTGGACACTAGTGAAGCCCCAGAGGCAGAGGGCCCTGGGCCAAGGAGCTCGGCAAGTGATGGGTGCGTGGTCTGCCTGGCTGCCCCGTGGGCTCAGGACCAGACCTGGGAGCCCCGCTGGTCATGATCGCCATTCCTTTTGGTTTCCATTTTTTTCACTTTAAAGAGAAGTTTCTATTTCCTTGTTTCACAAATAAAGCTGGCTGAGCTGGTTAAAAAAAAAAAAAAAAAGATTATGTTGCCTGATAAGAGGCCTTCAAAAATCTGAATTTATTAGCTATTTCTAAAATTCAACTTCGGGGTGTTCTGCACAGTCCTCCACTGCTACTAGCAGCTGTCTTCTCTCTTCTTTCATGTTCTTCATTCCCTAAATATTTATGGAGCACCTACTAGGCACTAGGACTAAAGAAGCAAAATAGATGGGCAAAGATTTTGTAGTCCAGGTTTAATTACCTTTGGGCCTTCATTAATCACCAGCTACTCATTCATACCGTTCCTAATTCATCAAGGTAGCAAAAGTGATGTCTCCTCTCTTAAATCCTGTATTTAGCTGACTAGACATAAAATCTCTTTTCTTAAAGCCAAGCCTAAAAAAGAATTTCAGAGGCATGGCAAGTGTGACCTGCCAGTCTGTTAGCTTCTTCCCCAGCCCATCCATTCCAGGCCTAGGGCACTTCACATTTGTTTAACTCCATTTGGAATTCACCCCATCTTATATGTTGACCATTTGAATATTTACTCATTAGTTAATATTTGTGTATATATAGTAGACTATGTTTAACTGCTAATTTAAAGCAAATGGCCCTGGCCGGTTTGGCTCAGCAGTTAGAGCGTTAGCCCGAGGACCAGAGTCCTGGGTTCGGTTCCTGCTAAGGGCACGTACCTCGGTTGCAGTTTGTCCCCCACCCCGGTTGGGGTCGTGTGGGTGGCAACCACTCGATGTGTCTCTCTCACACTGAAGTTTCTCTCTCTCTCCCTCCCACTGTATCTGAAGGTGGATGGAGAAATGTCCTTGGGGGGTGGGGGGATATGTTCTTGGGTGAGGATTAAAAAAAAAAAACACAAATGTCTCAATGCCCTGATTAAAAGTGAAATATTTGGTAAAGTAAATGCTTTTCTGCACTAATTTCTCATTTTTAACTCTGTAGGTAGACGTTTTAACATTGCATAAAATATGGTTCCTGCATTTCTAGATTTCAAAACCAATAAACTTCAAAAAAACTACAGAGATCTACAGAAAACTGCCACCAAAAAGATCTTTAAAACACTCTATCACCACCATTAGAACAAAATAGTGAACTTGTTAACATTTAAAAGTTAGAAATGACATAATTTTAATTTAAAGGATAGTCCTAACTTGAGATGGATGAATTTAATAATGAAAAATTCACAATGTTGTTCTAATATTCCTATTTCACCACAGATGGGTGAAAATGTAATCACTACTTAGGAACCATTGGTATCCATGATGCCAAGTCTAGACACACCAATTGTTTTAGGAATTGCATTTAAAAGGTATTTGTGAAAATTTTGCTGCCTTTTTCATTATTATTATTCTTATCATTCTTATTATCACTATTATTAAATCCTCACCCAAGGATATGAGAGAATATCAATTGGTTGCCACCTATACATTCCCCCACCGGGGACCAACCCAAAACTAGGTATGTGCCCTGACCAGGAATCTAACCAGCAACCTTTTGGTGCACAGGATGATGCTCCAACCAACTGAGCCACACAAGCCAGGGCTGCTGCCTTTATTTTGGGTTAAATATACTGTTATTAGGCTTTGCTTACCAAAATAAGTTCTTAAGACTTAGGAAAAAAAGTTCTACCTGTGCTTCTGGGTGAGGTTGTAATTGAGCCATTTTAGAAATGAGAGAATCTGCCTGGCTTGGGTGGTTCAGTGGTTGACCCATGCACCAAGAGGTCGTCAGTTCGATTCCCGGTCAGGGCACATGCCCATGTTGTGGGCCCAATCTCCAGTGAGGAGGCACGCAGGAGGCAGCCAATCGATGTTCCCTCTCATTGATGTTTCTATCTCTCTCTCACTCTCCAAAATCAATTAAAAGAAAGAAAGAAAGAGAGAGGGAGGGAGGGAGGGAGGGAGGGAGGGAGGGAGGGTGGGAGGGGATGATGGAAGGAAGGAAAAAACCCATGCTATTCTGAAAAAGCAACTTCTAGGAGCTTTCGACACTTTTTAGGATAAACCATTTGGGGGTTTTTCACCTGTGTTGGAGAACTTTGAAGATCTGTTGCAGTTGTATCTAAGATCTCAAGCTGGATCTGTAGGGAAGTAAAATATCTGTTACCTATCAATAGTTTGATTCTCACACACTCTCAAAAATGAAATGCAGATGTAGAAACCACAAGTTACCGTAAATGTTCTCAGGGAAGCAGACAACATAACGTTAGTGTGAAAAATGAAAAAACAAAAACACAGCCTTTGACAGACAATCCATTGCTGTGTTCCAGCTCCCCCCATGTGTGAATGGGAGACAGTCTCCGAAAGAGAGTTCTCATCCCAGCCATAAGAGAAAGCAGAGCAGTGATGCCCCAAGTTTGAAATGATGCCATTCCCAGATAACTGTACAACACCGCGAAGATCAGATGGATTCTGCCCCTAGTTGAATGATTTCTGATTTTTCTTCTAAATATAAAGATTTATTTCCTACTTTTCCAAAAATAAAATTTATTTGAAATAAAAATGAAGCAATATGATCTTATCATGTGGAATAAATTTAGGACAATGTTGACTTAAATTCATTAGTTATTGAAGTTAAGAATCTATAGGATAATAATTCTTACTTAGAAAAATAAGGAACAATTTAATGATAGGTGCTATATCAAAATTAATGCCTATAATTATGTTATTTATAAATATGTATTTTTCATCAACATCCCATTTTTCATTATGAAAGCTTTTTTAAAAGTGGTAAATGAGCCCTGGCCAGTTTGGTTCAGCGGTTAGAGCAATGGCCTGTGGTCCAGAGAGACCTGGGTTCGGTTCCCGCTAAGGGCATGTACCTTGGTTGCAGTTTGTCCCTGGCCCTGGCTGGGTCGTGTGGGAGGCAGCCACTCAATGTGTCCCTTTCACGTCAATGTTTCTCTCTCTCTCTTCCTCTCTCTCCCTCCCATTCTATCTGCACAAAAAATGGAAAAATATCCTCAGGTGAGGATAAAAAAAATAAAAATAAATAATAAATAAAAGTGGTAAATGAATTATTTTGTATCAACATATGTATATGCCCATAAAGACATATGTAAAACTGTAAAATGCTTCATCAAACTGAATTGCATCTTTGCTCTATTTTCCAATTATATGTCAGAAATTTGACACTATGTAGATGTATTCTGAACTTCTGTTGCTGATAGTAAAAAAAAAAAATTGTAAGAGAAAAATTTATGGCAATTACGGTGTATGATAAAAGGAGTTTATAATAATAATTTGTATTATGTATGATAATTTATGAGAATTCAAATGAGAAAACAATGAGAGGCTTCTTATTCTGTTACTAGTCACATATTTTAAATATATTAAATTATATTGCCGTAAATATGTGTTTTGATTTACTGGATTCTAAGTTCTTATGAGCTATTTCTATCTGACCAACCAACTGAGCAATATAGGAAAAGTATGCACATTTAGCAATCAATAGATCAGTTATAAAAAACTCAAACTCACCATGGCTGGTTTGGCTCAGCGGTTAGAGCATCAGCCCACGGACCAGAGAAATCCGGGTTCGATTCTCACTAAGGGCACATACCTCGGTTGTAGTTTGTCCCCAGCCCCGGTTGGGGGTCATGTGGGTGGCAACCAGTCAATGTCTCTCTCTCACATTGATGTTTCTCTCTCTCTTCCTCCCTCTCTCCCTCCTGCTCTATTTGAAGATAAATGCAAAAAATGTCCTCAGGTGAGGATTAAAAAAATAAATAAAAAAACTCAAACTCTGGGACTTGTCTCAGAACTCAGCAATCCAGCCTCTGTCTCCATCTTCACAAAGTTTTAAATAAAATTTTCTATTTTTAATCAGTTTATTTGGTATAATATAGACCCTGCTTTATTGGACATAATTCTGAACCACTGGAATCTCATACAGACATCTGTCAATTCCCATAGTTCTTTCTTCAAATATTTTTATTTAGGTCTGGGTATTGAACATGAGTGAAAGCTCATGTTTATGAAAATGAAAAAAAGAAGGAAGGAAGAAAGAGAAGAAGGAAGGAAATAAAGGATAGGAAAGATGATAGTGTCCCTAGGAGGAAAAAGAGTGGAACTAAAAGTGAAATTTAATTAAAAGTGTACCATTATCATAAAATCTACCTCATAGCAATGCAATGTCAGTGTCTGTTTCATTCATCCTATTGATGTGTATAGGTGACTAGTGAAAATACAATACTATTAGGTATATAATTTCAATTTCACTTCAGAAAACAGACGAATTCTTGTTCTTCCCACTTTCTATCTTAGCAACTGCAAAGAAGAAATGTAGTACTTGCCAGGTAATACAAAGAAAAATTTTTAATTATTTTTAGAAACTTGATGGATAATATATTTTTAAAATTTAAAAATAAAATATATGGAGACAGATATACAATGAAAATTCTCCTTCCTGCCCTGGCTGGTGTGGCTCAGTTGGTTGAGCAGTGTCCCATGTACCAAAAGGTCGCTGGTTTGATTCCTGCTCAGAGCACATGCCCAGGTTCTGGATTCAGCCGCCATTAGGGTTTGTATGGAGGCAACTGACTGATGTTTTTCTCTCTCTCCCTCTTCCTCTCTCTAAAATCAGTAAAAACAACCAATAGACATAGACAACAATGCTGGGGGGCGGGAGGGTGGAAACGGGAGGAGGATGTCAATGAGGGGAAAAAAGAAACAGCTGTAACAAAAATAAATTAAATAAATGAATAAATAAATAAAAATAAAATCAGTAAAAACATATTTTTTTAAAAGTCTCCCTCCTATTCCTACCCCAATATGCCCCATTACTATTTACTCCTTCAATAAATGTTGAACCATTGGTATTAGTTCACTACTGATGGACAGCTCGTTGTTTCTGAACTTTTGCAAATATAACCAATACCAAAAAAACAACAAAAGACAACTTTGTTTAAATGTCATTTAGCCCAGCTGTTGTGGCTCAGTGGGCTGAGCATTGTCCCATGCACCAAGAGGTCACTGATTCGATTACAGGTCAGGGCACATGTCCGAGGTTCTGGGCTTGACCCCCAGTAGTGGGTGTGCAGGAGGCAGCCAATTGGTGTTTCTATCTCTCTTTCTCCCTCTCCCTTTCTCTCTATCTTGGGGGGGGGGATATCATTATTTAAAAAAAAAAGTCATTTCATATATATGCATATGCAAGTCCATTGACAGGAAAAATTCTCAGAAGTGAAATTGCTTGGGCAAAGAGTAATTTGTAATTTTGATAGATATTTCTAAATTGCCCTCCATAGGGGATATACCAATTTATACTCCCACAATCAGTGTACAAGAATATCCTTTTCTCTATAGTCTTGCCAATATATTGTCAAATTAAGGATTTTGTTAATTTGATAAGTGGAAAATGGTATTTTATTGTATCTACAATTTGTATTTATGAAGAGTAAGGTTGAACATTTTTCATATGTTAAGGAGTCATTTATATTTCCTTTTCTATGAAATATGTGTTTATATGTTTCATCCATTATTCTGTGTATCTAGGAGTTCTTTATTTATATTAAGGAGATTATTCCTTTGTTCAACATAAGTTTCAAATATTTGTCTCTTGACTTGATGGTATGTTTTTTTGTCGTGAAGAAATACTTTATTTTTTTATTGCAATTTTTAAATACAATTTCTGAAATTATTATTAAGAATACTTTCCCAACTCAAACACTCAAAGGTTAAAAATAAGTTCCGACATAGAGATTTTTAAAACACAGTCAACGGTGGCATAGGTAAATGAGGTATAGCCTCCTCCCACAACCAAATCAAAATTACAACTAAACAACAGAACAAACATCCTTCAGAACCATCTGACATCGAGCTGAATGAAAGTCCTACAACTACAAAGTTAAAGAAGCAACCACATCAAGACTGGTAGGAGGGGCGGAGGCAGATGGGCTGGTCCCACACCCATGTGTGGCAGATAAAAATCAGCAGGGACACCTCAGCTGGGAAGGTCTTCCCTGAGGAGTGAGGGGTCCCCATCCCACACCAGGGCCCCAGCTCAGGGTTCCAGGGCCAGGAAGAGAATCCCCATAACTTCTGGCTGGAAAAACCAGTGGGAACATAGGTTGAGGGAGGCTGAGGCTGCTGGAGCCCCAGGCAGCTCCTCTTAATGGGCCCGCACATGGACTTACTTGGACCTGCTCCCTCTAAGCTTCAGCACTGGGGAGGCAGCTTGAAAGGCACCAGAGACATTTGGGGGAGAACTAAGTTGTTTGGCATTAGGGCGAGGACTGAAGAGGCAACATTCTCCTGGACAGACGTGCTGGTGGAGGACATTGTTCCTTTGGTGACCCCTTCCCCCACAGGGCCGGTAGACAGCTGTCATATCTGGGACTCCAGCAATCTGGCTCACACTGGTTGCCCTGCCCTGGTGATTCCCTGAGGCCCCGCCCCACCCAACTTTCTGGCCCACCCAACCTGTTGCCAGTGACTTTACCATAGGATTGGCCTGTTTTGGCTCTTGCTTCACATGTTCCTAAATTCTCTCAAACAAGCAGTATCTAGCCACAGCGAGCCCCATACCTCTCACTAAGTGGTCCCAGGCCCGGCACTAGGAGCAGCCCGCCTTGGTTCACAACTTGGCTTTGCCTGGGCACCTAGAAGGCCAGCACAAAAAGCAGCCATCTGCAGATCACTTTGTAGCTTATGCCTGGTGGCCCTGGGTAGAACACAGGCAGTGGCTGACATTGCCCCAGAGCCAGCACACCCAGTGGACAGCTTCAGACCACATCAAACCACCACCACCCAACCACCTCCACAGTGACACACTCAATGAGTGGACTCAGTGGGTACCAGAGCCCTACTGAAGTAAGTCTTGCTCGGTGTGGTGGGCCCCTGCACAGCTGATCCTCCAAGGTAGTCAGAGGTTGGTTGTTAGTGGGCACAGCTGTCCTTGCAGCTGACCCTCCCACTGACGTGCCAACAGCAATCAAGACTCAATTACAACAGAAGGGTGTAAAGTCCACACGAGGGGTGCACCTCGAGGGCCCAGCTGGGTGACTAGGGAGGTTGTGCTACTGGACCCTACAGGACACCTACTACAACAGGCCACCATAGGAAGCCTAGGAGACATAGCAACTCTGCCTAATTTATAGAAACAAACACTGGGAGGCAGCCAAAATGAGGAGACAGAGGAACATGTCCCAAGTGAAAGAACAGAACAGAACTCCAGGAAAAGAACTAAATGAAATAGAGATAAACAATCTAACAGATGCAGAGTTCAAAACACTGCTTATAAAAACACTCAATGAACTTCGTGAGGGCCTAAAGAGCATAAAAAAGAACCAGTCAAAAATGAAGGATGCACGAACTGAAATAAAGAATAATTTACAGGGAACCAGTAGTAGACTAGGTAAAGCCAAGAAGCAAATCATTCATTTGGAATATAAGGAAGCAAATAACACCCAATCAAAACAGCAAAAAGAAAAAAGAATCCAAAAAAATGAGAATAGTAAAAGGAGCCTGTGGGACAACTTCAAGTGTACCAACATTTGCATCATGGGAGTGCCAGAAGGAGAAGAGAGAGCGCAAGAAATTGAAGACTTATTTGAAAAAAATAATGACAGAAAACTTCCCTAACTTGGTAAAGGAAACAGACATACAAGTCCAGGTAGCACAGAGAGCCTTAAACAAGATGAACCCAAAGAGGACCACACCAAGATGCATCACATCAAAAATGCAAAAAGTTAAAGTCAAAGAGAGAATCTTAAAAGCAGCAAGAGAAAAGCACTTTGTTACCTACAATGGAGCTCCCATAAGGCTGTCAGCCAATTTCTCAAAAGGGACTTTTCAGGCCAGGAGGGAGCGGCAAGAAATATTTAGTGATGAAAAGCGAGGACCTACAACCAAAATTACTCTATCCTGCAAAGCTATCATTTAGAATCGATGGCTATATAGTTTCCCATATAAGAAAAAGTTAAAGGAGTTTATCACCACCAAACCAGTATTATATGAAATGCTAACAGGTCTTCTTGGAAAAAAAAGATTAAAAAATATGAACAATAAAATGGCAATAAAATATATCTATCAGCAATTGAATCTACAAACAAAATGAGCAAGCAAAACAGAAACAGACTCATAGATACAGAGAACTTTTTGTTGGTTGCCAGGTGGGAGGGAAGTTCGGTGAAAAAGATGAAGGGACTAGGAAATACAAATTGGTTGTTAGAATGTTGAACCTCAAAGGAAAGAGGGGAGGTGGGGCAGAAAGAGAGAAATCAAAGAACTTATATGCATATATGCATAACCAATAGACACAGACAATAGTGTAGGGAAAGCAGGAGGGGGGCGGAATTGGAGAGGAGGGGGGTCAAAGGGGGGAAAAAAGGGACATCTATAATACATTCAACAATTAAGATAAGTTAAAACACACACAGTCAGACTAGAGAATATAAGCCAGATCTCTCTCTTTCTCTGCACCTCCCACTCCCACATACTTTTTCTTTCCTATTACTCCTTCTTCTCGTCTACTTCTTGGCTCTCTTCCTAATTTTTGTTTTGAGTCCCTGGGAAGAGAAGCTGAGCTCTTCTAATTCATGAATTTAGGAAATGGGAAGGCATGGAGGCTGAGGAAGGGTGTATGAAATCAAATGAAAGTTCTCAAAACAACTGCCACCCTAGCACCTATCAAGACTGTGGCATCAGCTGCTGTCATTCACCACTGTGCAGGGAGGAAAACCAGTTTCATGTAAGACTGTCCTCAATGAATCAGTAGAAATGATTAATTTTATTACATCTCAACCCTTGAATACAAGTCTTTCTAATATTCTGTTACAAAATGGGAGCGTGGACTCTCAGCCTGGTGCGACGCTATTTGTGAGGTCTCGCCTAGTCCCGTCCGCTCCGGACCCTATCAGTGCCCAGCTCATTGGTGAAGAGGTACATTTTGAGGTCCCTAATTAACCAAGGGAACCCTCCACCATATTCGAGCACCGGTCCAATGGCCCCATACCCACCTTATCCACAGTCACCAATGGGACCTGAGGTCTATCCCCCAGGACCTATGGGAGGACCTTACCCACCTTCTCAAGGGTACTCCTACCAAGGATGCCCACAGTATGGCTGGCAAGGTGGACCTCAGGAGCCTCCTAAAACCACAGTGTATGTGGTAGAAGACCAAAGAAGAGATGACTGGGCCCATCTACCTGCCTCACAGCCTGCTGGACTGCTCTCTGTTGTTGCTGTCTCTGGGACATGCTCCCCTCACCTGCCTGGCCCTGCTGTCCTCCAGCTCTTCTGCCACCTCCGCCAGGTGTGACCGCCCCCATCTCTTCTGATCGCTGAAAGACATGACTAGCTCTGCGCAGACACTTCTACCTTCAACACAACGGGATTCTAGATTAGCAGGGGTTACTGCTGTTTAAGTCAATGACTTGATCTTTCTAATGTTCAAACTCCATTTCCTATTGGCCTTTCACAAATGTGCTAAATGACTTTCCTTTTATTTTTTTGGCCAAAGGCTTAGTTATGAAATATGTATTTATAATTTTTAAATTATACACTCAAGGTAGTAGCGTAATGTAAAACAAACAAACAAACAACACAACAACAAAAACCAAAATGGGAGTATGCGTAAAGCCTTCTGCTGCACACTGAATGAAGGACCAGGGCTCTCTCGTCATACTTTGAGTTGCAATTCGGTTGCAAGCTGAACTGCTAGTTCCTTTTTTCATGGAACATCATTTTTATTTAAAGAACAACTGGCAAACAAACTGTGGGTTTTTTTCAGACTCGGGTATCTGGTACTTTCTGAAAAATAAACAGAATCTGTAACCTCAAGAGGGGCCAGGGGGATGAGAGTATTGTTGCCAATGACTTTCAAATGAAAATTAGAGTTTTGAACTACTTGTATCCACCACTGTGAGCTTTACAGCTCCCCAATGGTTCAACACTTTTCTGATGAGATCAGTATTACGGATAATTAACATATGTGATTTTTTTTAAATATTATGTAATGATACGTATAACTCATGAACCAATGTTTTCCAATTGACCAATGCATGAAATTACAAAATCATGCATGGGTAAAAGATTCACCAAAGGACACAACATGCCAGTGGATTTTAATATAACCAACTACAGAAAGTTCATTGGTAATAGTTTCAGATTTCACATTGAAAACCACCTTCAAGAAACTACCACTTGTCGAGCTTTAGTGCAGTATCAAAGAAAAATATCCACAATTATCTGAAAAGGCTGTTAAAATACTCCTCACTTTTCCAACTACATATCTGTATGAAGCTGGATTTTTTCAGATGTACTTCAATCAAAACAACATTTCACAAGAGATGAATGCAGAAGCAACTATGAGAACCCAGCTGTCTTCTATTAAGTCAAACATTAAAGAGATTTGAACATGTAAAATGATGCCACTCTTCTTACTAATCGTTTGTGTTGCCAAATATAATTGTTTTATAATTATATTGTACTGTATTTTGTTATTATATTATATATTTTTAACTTTTTTATTGAATTTATTGGGGTGACATTGGTTAATAAAATTATATAGGTTTCAGGTATACAGTCCTTTTTCTTTTTTTAATCTTTATTGTATACAGTTCTATAATACAACATCTGTATATTGTATTGTGTGTTTACCACCTCAAGTATTTTTTTAATCCTCACCTGAGGATATATTTATTGATTTGAGAGAGAGAGAGAAACATTGATCAGTTGCCTCCCACATGTGAGTAAAATTATACGGTTCTTGATTTTTGCTGTCTGACTTATTTTACTTAACATGATATTCTCAAGATCCATCCATGTTGACAAATGGCAGTATTTCATCTTTTCTTATAGCTGAGTAGTACTTCATATATACCACATCTTCTTTTTCTAATCATCTACTAGTGACACCTTGGCTGTCTCCATGTCTTGGCCACCATGAATAATGCTGCCTGAATGCATACAAGAAGTAACCAATGAATGCATAAATAAGTGAACACAAATCGAGCTCTCTCTCTTTCTCTCTCCCCTCCCCCCAGTATCAATAAATTAAATAATTAAAAGTAAAAAAATAAAAGAATAACTTGTGGTTTCAAAGATGAAGTGACACAGTAGTGACAATAGATTTGTTTACTATTTCAGTGTGAAGAAAAGATCTAACACTTTTCTTCTTCTCCCCTTCCTTCCTTTCTCCTACCTTCCTTCCTAAATCTATCCTGTGTGCCAATCAGGTATTGGGGATATCAGGTAGGATGAAGACATTGAACCCTTCTTTAAAGGAGAGAGCCCTGGCTGGTTTGGTTCAGTGGTTAGAGCGTCGGCCCATGGACCAGCGAGACCCGCGTTTAGTTCCTGCTAAGGGCACGTACCTCAGTTACAGTTTGTCCCCAGCCCATAGATGTTTCTCTCTCTCTCCTTCCCTCTCTATCTGAACATAAATGCAAGAATGTCCTCGGGTGAGGAAATAAATAAATAAATAAATAAGAGTCAGAATTATAAGCAAATGATGGGAAGTAATTTAAATATAAAATTTGTGCCAGACATAACAGTAGCACAGGAAAAGAAAGAAATAATTGTTACAAACAGTTTTATCCTTGAGAACTAGAGCTCGTCAGGTTCTGTAGCTTACTATAAAATATCACCCACCAGACAAAACCAGGCGAAAAAAATGTTAAAAGACTAACATTAGAGTAATTTATAATGGCAACATTGCTTAGAAAACTTCAATTCATTTTGGCAACATGATGAGATCACTGGTCTCAAAATTGAAGAAAAAGCGTACAGCACTGCAGGGCCTGAAAAAAACATGATTGCATTTAAAAGCGAGTGCTAGTCATTATTATTTTCTGTAGGCAGGAAGGGAAATGTTTGTTTACTTCAGACTTTAACAGCATACCCTAGATTTCTTATCTCTGAGCTAAACAAAACATTGTAACTTCAAGCAAAGCCACGAAGCATTATTTCTCCAAATACATATAATTAATTGCTTATTTACTTGGCTCTTTCTTCACTAGACTGTGAGCTTCTTCTAGGACAAAAACTGTTTCCTATTCATCTTCACATCCAATGCCTAAGCACAATTCCTGGCACAGAGCAGACAATAAATACTTGTTAAATGAAAATTGTAAATGCAGATCTAATCCTTACCAGCTCTCAACATTTAAATTATTTAATGCTCCTCGCTTGCACCTTTTCCTTATCCTCATTCTACTAATAAAAACAAGAATGGGGGAAGGATTTCCAGTCAGCCTAATATGTAGTATGGGTGTTTCAACAAACTAAAGTCTTATGACTTACTAGAGAACTTTAAATCTCAAGAGAGAGAGAAGAAACCTTCTTATTTATATTTCAACTCAAAATTTTATTCTTCCTAAAAATGTTTCTCTTGTTGGAAATCTGTGAAATGCCTTGAGCAAATAGAATACTGCAGACATGGCCCTAAACTTCACTTAAAATCATTGTATTTATTATTTTTGTTTTTCACCTCACTTTTGCTGTAGTTGCTGTGAATGGTTTGGAACATGCAAAATGTGCTAAGCAAGAAACACAGCCAGTACCTGCAGAGTTAGCGGCTGGAAGGTGCAAAGAGGTACAATGGATTTAAAACCTCATGAAGATCATCCTTTTGCTGCATAGGTGCCAGGCAAGACAGTATGTGGCAGGAAGAGTTGGGGAGACTGCTTTAAAAACCTATTAACTAGGAATGTGAAAAAGCAGGGAACAATTGGGAAAGGAGGGAGATGCTCACTGTTTAAAAGGCTTTTAAATGGGACCATATTTTTGTTGGCTTTTTGCCTACAACATAAAATGAAGACAGTGTGCTGAATGGCTATCTGGGCTGCTGAAGGTGAAGTGAATGGAAGCTAGGCTAGGAAGTCAAGGCTGAATTTTGAGACGTCAGTCTGGACCGTTTGCAGCTGGTGAGACTACTCTCAGCAATGATTTAGTGCAGTAAACACAAAATTCAGTCAGCCTGCTCAATCACCCTTTCATTCTAGTGTTTTTCTTGATCCCATAAATATTTGCCTATGCGATCTTTGCTGCAGATATTAAGGAGTTAATAAATTAGCCAGCCAACAGGCAGGAACAGAGGAAAGCCACAGAACTTAGAATTGAACAGCTGACAGCAGATTCTGCAGGTGTGAGATGGGAATCAGCTCTGCATTTTCTCTGCAACACAATTTGCTCTGGGCTGTGGCCTGATTTTCTAGCCTCTTCAAGACAAGCCGAGTTATAAGGGAGAGAATTCCAGAGGGTCTTGCTCTATGATCCTATGAACTTTAACCTTTAAAAAGGAAGCAATCTCCCTCTATGTTTAGACTGGTAATATTACATATTATTAGTGGTGGCCTTGTAGGATTTTAGCTTCGTATTAGGACAAGAAAAATATTCTAGAGGCCATCCTACTTAAATAAAAAATGGTGGATTAAATTGCATAGCACAACAAATCAGCCTCCTTCAACTGGTGTCAAGGGGTGAGCCCGCTGTGTGTGCGTGTGTGTCTGCGTGTGTCTGGGGGAAGGGGCATCACTACTTCACGGAATATGTAAGTGCCACAGTAGATAATAAGGTCAAAACAGAGTAGGGGAAAGGAGAGAAATGGACTGCAGTAAAGTGCATATTTCTTATAGACTAGAATATCATATTCTTCCAATCATTCCATTTGCTGGTAATGGACATTCAAGGCTAAACTCCATATTATGGCAGTTCTTCCAAATCTTTTCGACTTGCAGTGGAAAATACTAATTATGTAACAGTTGAGCACATTCAATATGGTCCTTTGATTAACAAAACATTCTAGTGTTTCTTCTGTAAAGGGCTTCGGGTTAGCTGCAAGAGTGACAGTGACTGATTAGATTGATATAGAGAAATTTAATTTGATTTTTCTTTATGCTGGTGAATGTGGCCTATGCATCCAAACCTTTATGACCAAACCTTATTATGAGGTATACATTTGCAATAAGGATAGAACACTCAGAGATCTGACACTTTTTTCTAGTTAGACTCCAAGAAGGACAGATAAATGCCTTTGGTTATCAACAGTCAAAATGGAAGCTAGTATGCCTCCAATTTCTCCTTCTGAAAATAAAAGATCCTATGATTTAAACCACAAAAGATGAGCTACTTTCACACCTGAAACCTATATTATTTTATTAAGCAATGTCACCCCAATAAATTCAATAAAAATGTTTTAAAAAATAATAATAATTAGCTACTTTCAGAAATTCTGGCCTTAGAGAGTTCTGAAAAAGTCTCCCAATCCAAAATATCTTCTCAGACTTTTTTGAGGGTCTAAAATTCTACCATAAGAAATTTTAATATTTACAATAAGCTTTTGTCCTTTAATAACAAATTCAGTTTCAAAGCATAGCAAAATTAAATGAACTTAAAAATCCAAAGATATGTGTACTACATAATTTTTAAGTATATGTGGGCCAAAGGAATATAGAAAATTCAAGTTATTTATGGTGCTAGTATTATAGATCACACTTTCCTTTTAAAATTTCCCTTTAGCCCCAGCCAGTTTGGCTCAGCGGTTGAGTGTGGGCCTGCATACCAGAGAGTCCCGGGTTCGGTTCCCGCTAGGAGCACATACCACAAAAAATAAATAAATAAATAAATAAATAAATAAATAAATAAATAAATAAATAAATAAATAAAAATAAATAAATAAGAGGAGCTGCCTGCGGCTCCAGCCGCCAAAAGAAAAAAAAAAAAAAAAAAAATCCCTTTAATGTGCTTGTAATAAACACCAGTAAGAAAAAAAAATTAGTATCACTTTTAAAGAATCTAATTCTGCTTGACTACTGAATCTAGCTATTCGGACCTACAATAAAAGGTTACTCTCAGTTATAGATTGATTGATAGATTTAGGGAGAAAAATATAAAACTCAACAAATATTAATTTACAAGTTAATGTTTTTTATGGGCAAGATACTTTGTTGGCTGATACAGAGGATACAAAAATGACCAAGATCCGTGCCCAGTCCCCCTTCAAAGAGCTTTTGGCATACAGGTAATAACTTTGAAGAAAGAACACATTGTTATTATCAGTCATTAGTACATTATGGTGAATCCATTTATTAGCCATTTTTTCAGATTTTGAAAAGCAGAAGGATGGGGCAAGTCTGGGACACTACCTAGGGACGATCAGCCTGGATTAAGACCCTGAATGAAGGAAGATGAGGGCAGTGGGCACAAGCCAGGAGAGGCATAGAAGAGACGAGAGTATGCTGATGGCCAACTGTCTGTTTCACAGGGTGGATCAGAGCCAGCTGACTTTTGGATGTAATTTTTAACATATAAAATAGACCCTAACAAAGTATTATTCCTATCAACAAAGGAGTGCCAAGTAATCAAGAAGGAATATTTATAGACAAATATACATTCACACCTCTGAAATCACATAAACTCTGAAATCTTGTTTTCATATAAGCCACCACTGCAGTGAAGATTGTTTTAATTTTTGAAGCTCTCTCTAGTATCTGAAAGAGTAATGCCCTTAAGAAGCCTTTGTCATTTTTATAAAAGGCACTTTCCAAGTTGTTTGGAAAATGGGTTACTTTCTCTTTTTTTCCCACCTTTTCTAGACATCATCATATATTGATTTTCCCTAGCTGGTAAAGAAATATGGCATTGACAAGTGTCAAAGGAACCCATTTTAACATTTGAAAGAATACTGCTCAGCTATTATTTTTAAATATTTCCCTTTCCCACACTCATTTCTTACAGCTTATCACTCTCTTTAGATAGAGTGGAAGGGAGGGAAGGGGGGGAGGAGAGAGAGAGAAAAAGAGAGATCCAAGACAGGTTGCCTCCCCCAGGACCCCCATCAAACCTGCAACCCAGGTATGTGCCCTTGACCAGGAACCAAACCCGAGACCCTTGGGCCCTCGGACCAACACTCTAACCCCTGAGCCAAACCGGCCAGGGCTCATGTGGTCTCCTAATACTGCATTTGGTAATCAGTACCCTCTTTTGTGCCCCACCCACTCCTCACAGCCTTATTCTCTGTCAGTGTCTCACCCCTACATTTTTCTTTTTCTATTAGTCACTTTCTTTGCTTTTCAATCCTTCCTTTTGGGACAAGTTGTCTGCCTTTTATATATTCATTTCCTCCTTCTTCTCATTTGACCTTCTCTGAACCTTTAGATTATGAATGTTGAAATTTGTCACTCATTGTTTTTGCCTTGGTGACCTCCCATTAACAAAATGTCCCTCCTCCTGAAGATTGTTCTAAGAAAGCATAATTTCAAGCATCCACAACTATTGCCCAAATAGAGAGATTCACTTCATTTGATTCTTCACATGTGCTAAATCATATGTGTTCAAGAATATGATTTCCTACTCCTATTCTTGCTCAGTATTTTCTCTGAGTCTCCTTTATTATACCTTTCAACTGCAATGTGGAAATTTTAGCTATCTGTCGTCTGCTCTGAACTGTACATGGGACAGTGATAATGACCTTCTGACCCTACAGTTCTTCCTGGCTGTGGGTAGAATTGATAGCACTTTTTCAATTTCTCCCTTGTCTTTGCTTGAACATACTGGAATTACAACCTCTGACAAAGGTAACATCCCTTTTGTCGTGGAAACAAAAGGAGTGTGTAATGAATTGGTTAAGATTACATTGCATGTTTAGATGATGAAATCCAACTGCAGCTCAATTCCTTTATTTTCTCGAGCTGGGCCTGGTCTTTCAATAAGGCATTATTGACTGGCATCTTCCCCAGAACAGGTGCTTTGGAATATAGTCTTGCTGTTTCGAGTTCTTTGGACTGAAAAACAACTATAGTGAACATCAAGGGAATCAGATATGAGACAGTAATGCCCAGTATCTTAGGATGAGCACTGTAGACGATCCATATCTTGGTGGCACTAAAAGAATGAAGGATCCTTGGATGTATATGATGTGCTGACCCTTTTCAAATTAACTTTAGTCATGAGATGGCAGAATGTGAATTATAGTTTTATATGCGATTTCTCTGTAATTCTAGGACTGAGAGGAGCAAGAAGGGAGGAAGACAATTTTTTATAACTATCACTATAAATTTTGGTATACTGATATTATAAAGTGAATTTTTAATCTTTATAAATATGGAATCGATTAATGCCACAGTTTTGTGATATTCACAAACTTTTTAAATCATAAAACATACTATCTTTGGTTGCTTCAAATAGCAAATTATTGGCCTCTTTCTACCCTTCCCCTTATTTTACATGTACTTGTATCTTTTTTTAAAAAATCACTTAGAATTTTTGCTTTTTAAAATGGTATAATACTGGTATTGGCTGCAGAAAATATTTAAAATGTGTGTTTTTCAAAGAATGATCAGATCATTTATTCATCTTCTAGAGAAAAATGATTCTATTCAGCTCAATTATTTTTGCCAAGGACTATAACACTAATTTTACTCTTTCTAAAAATTAAAATAGCGAACAGTTTATGTAAGGTGTTGATAATTACCTATATTATTGTACTGCTGTGACAGATGTTGGCAAAAAAGCCTAAAATGCCTACAGCTGTGCACTCCATGACATCTAGTTTATACTCAGACAGAAGGCTAACAGATGTTCTGAACTGTCACTTTGCCTAAATGTTTTTTAAAGTCTAAGGACCTGCTTTATAATTCACCAGGGTCTGGTTTGGTTTCATAGAGGTCCTCAGAATTCCCATCTGTGACAATTAATGTTAAAGACATTGATAAATCAAGCCCTGTTTTCCCTCTCCTTCAACAAACAGTTCATAGATGAATTGTGGATTGTAAAAGCTGTTTTTATATACATCCCAGTTGTGAAATTTCTTCCTTAAACACTGGTAGAATTGGGCCACCAGAATTCATGAAGAATTGTTTTGAGCTGGGTGTATGGGAAAAGCCAGGAAATCACCCATCCTTTTTTTTTTTTTTTTTTTCTGAACCTTGGAAGTAACATTAATTATTTCCAATGAGTTATAGTTTTCCTAGTAAATAAAAAAGTGGTTTGTTATTTTTATTCAGCATATTAATAACTACTCATAATGATAACGATTAATTGTGCAGCCTGTTAGGATAATGGAAGAACAAAATAAATAGCATTCACAAAGCATACAGCACATATCCTGCTGGACACCCTAATACTTCCTCTTCCCAAACATACCTTCAGATCCTTCATACAGAATTAACTGCCCTGTGCAAAGGCCATCAATGCCTTATTTGCTGTTGCTCTTAATTTTAACAAGCTGGATTCCTGTAGTACACTTGCTTAATAGTTTAAACATTCTGTTAACAATCAGGTGTTTGGCCTATCCTGTTTCTCCTCCATTCTGTATAGAAATATAACTCCAAATAGTACATCTTTCTGGGTTTGTTTCTAAATTAGTCCCCACACTTAATTATGAGGATGAGAGGGATGCCTTATTCCTCTTTGTTATAGGCTAAGCTCTCAGTAATCCCAAACAAAAGAGCCAGTTCTGGAAGATATAGGATTTGCTAGCAGGATTATGGTCTCATAGATAATGATGTGCAGTCAGCAGAAGCGAAGCTTTATTTTAATTCAAATAAGCTAGTAAACAAACCACTGACAAGTCTGCTGGTGAGAGTAACTGGCTGCTGTTGCCACATTGGCAGCTAAATTATAGAAAATCTATTATACCCTGTTCACCATATGTTTAATTTAATACAAGATACAAATTAAACTATCCACAGTGCCTATTAAAATAACAATACTTTTTTTATATTTGAATGTCTTAAAATAATTTATACTGACCGGATGGTTTTGATATAAGTGATTATCGGCGGGGTTGGGGGGGGAGGTGAGTAGAGGTAGTTAATAGAAGGCAAAACAAATTTTAATTGCCTTTTTGTGAAAATAAAAATATAAATGTTCACTGGTTCTCAGTTGTTAATAAGGTTAATTAGCAGTCATGTGTTCTATTATTACTATATCTCCTTCCCACCCTTTTAGTGTCTGAGGCTGGGGTTTTAAGAATGATACTTAGTTTGACCTACGTGTCAAAACTGCCCTCATGAAATGATTACCCTGATCAAGTCAGCATATGGGTAGCCTTAAACCTGATGCCAATTGAGACCTATATTAGGAAAGTTGACTTGAAACTCTAGGTCCAACTTTGGTGGGCACAGGAAAAAGACATGGACTTTTATATTTCTGCCCCAAGTCAATCTCTCATAGCCAAAGATCCTAAGAAGAGCTAGAATTTATAGGCTGCCTTCCAGGGGAAGGAAAAAAGAAAAAATAGGACCACACATTGCTCACAACCAATTTCCTCCTGTATCCACAACAGTTAGTAACCAGTGATGCTTGAGTCCATTTGGACTCAGTCCACCAGATTCTAAAGACCAGGCTGAGTTTTAGAATTACAGAGCTAGATTCAAAACCCAGATCTACTGTTTCCCAGCTGTGTAACCATAGACATTTAACACAGTTGAATATTCCCCCTACTCTGTTAAATTTTAAAAAGGAGGTGATAATCCCAATTTTATAGGATTATTATGAGAATTAGATAAGAGAAGGTATCTGCTACCTTCTTCTGTTCCTTTCTTCTTTTTAACCCTCAAGCAAATAGAATGTTGCTGTTTCTTTAAGGGTGAAAGAAAATGCTAGAAGAAGGGATTGGAAGGGGTGGTACAAATAGAAATTCTCCCTAAAATCACTTTCCTTGGATCATTAACTTCTTTCCAGGGGCAAAACCCAAAATAGCATACTCCTTTTCTCCCAATATTCACCACAAAATATATTCTTTTTAAAGAATGTATCAGGCCCTGGCTGGTTTGGCTCAGCGGTTAGAGCATCAGCCGGTGGACCAGAAAGTCCCAGGTTCCTTTCCTGCTAAGGGCACGTACCTGGGTCGAGGTTCGTCCCTGGCCTCAGTCGGGGCCGTGTGGGTGGCAACCAATGTGTCTCTCTCACATGGATGTTTCTCTCTCTCCCTCCCTCTCTCCCTCCTGCTCTATCTGAAGATAAATGCAAAAATGTCCTTGATTGAGGATTGAAAGAAAGAAAGGAAGGAAGAAGAGAGAGAGAGAGAGAGAGAGAGAGAGAGAGAGAGAAAGAAAGAAAGAAAGAAAGAAAGAAAGAAAGAAAGAAAGAAAGAAAGAAAGAAAGAAAGAAAGAAAGAATCAGTAAGCCACCCAGCCCAACTGCCTATCCTTGGACCTCTGAGAAATCAATAATAATCACCACACTTTAGAATACCTTTTCAAACTTTTATGCACTGGGTCTGTAATGTGTTCATGGGGCTGCACTATGTGAATTTTGGTTCAAATACATGGCTATCAAATCCAACTGGGTACTGCTAGTTACAATACTGGATAAGGTGTACGTTTGGTAAATGTATATGGTTATTCTTGAAGTCCGGCAGATAATATTTTATCCAAAGTGCAAGTTAATTTATCTTAAATTGATGTAAGAAGTAATCTTGGAAGTATGGTACTGGTAAGCATAAGGCAGAGGGACAGCTACAAGACATATATCATGGTCCCTTCCCCTCACTCCACTACAGGCTGAGAGACTGGAGATATTTCCATTTATCAAAACTCTGAAATATTGATAAAGTAAGAAATTGAGTAAAAAGGGTCACAAAATGTGTGGCATATTTAAATGTTTAACACATAAGCACAAAACATGAGATTGCGTATATAACTTCATTTGACATATAACAAGAAAATGTTCAAGTCCACTGATGAATGCTCCACATAGGCCTTGCTCCCACCTCCGACTCTCCTCTTAGTTATAAAAGGACACCCCTTCTCTCTTCCCTGTTGTCAGTCTTAGCATAAAATAAAGACTGGGGGACCTCAGAGAGTTCCAAAAGTTCGAACACGGGTGGGCAAGGAGTCCATGCTGGGTATTTGGCCACTAAGAGAGCAGGGCACCTTCGAGCCTTCCCTCCGACCGTCAACACATCCACTTCAGTCCTGGCTCACTGACTTGCCAGCTGCCCTCCTGTGTCCCCCACCCCGCCCCGGGTTCCCGTCTGCCCATCCCTGAACCCCTCGAGGTGACTCTGGCCCAGCCTCAGAAGGCTGCGTGTTTCCCACCGTCCCCAGGGCCGCGCGGGGCTCGGTTTCCACCGGCGGCGGCGCACTGGAGAGCAACCCAAGCTGGCCTCCCTGTGCGCAGCGGGCCGGCCGGTTCCCAAAGTCACTTTGACTTTTAAGTCTGGTCAGGAAGCTGCCAGCCCTCCCGCGCCACGGAGCAGCCAGGCCGGCGAAGGCGCGTGGGCACGGGTGGCGGGGAAAGTCCGGTCTGCAGGGGCTCGGGGAGCCAGGCTGCCCTGTCCGAACCGGGCCAGCCGTGCAGGCCTCGCGGGTGCTGGGCACGATCGGGCCGAGAGCGCGGGAAACTCGGCGGCGCGCGAGGGCCGGCGGGCCGCCGGGGGCGCAGGCTCCTCCCGGTCCAGTGGCCCGGCCCGGCCCGCCGAGCCTCCGCTGGCTAGTGCGAGTGACATTGGATGGGGCTGCCCATCCCGCGGGGCCCGACAAACCTCCAGGCCGGCTGGCTGCTCCGAGGAGGCGCGTTCGTCCTCCGCCCCAGCGCCCCTCGGTTTCCACTCCCAGGGCAAAGATGGGTGGGAGGCTGGAAGGTTCGTCCAGAGGCTTTGAGAAGGAAGGGTCCACGCCCCTTCTCACGCGCGCGATCTCGGGTGAGGTGTCAGAATCTAAAGCGTTTGGATTGAAAGCAAGCCCTTGCCCGGCCTGACCGCGCGCCCCGGTCACTTGGAAGCGTGCATCAAGTGTTGGTGTCGTGCTGTCATGTTGTCCAAGGGAATAGCTGAATGGTGTCGGGCGAGTGGAGGGACCACCGTGTGTGTGGTCTGCGGTATAGTTACTAGCACTCCCTGCCATAACCGCCCGCGGGCTGGGGGAGCAGCTGCCCCTCTGACCTGCAGCGGCCGCTCCTGTCCGAGCCCCGGGATGGGCCGCCCGGCGGCGGCGGAGCGGGGAACGTGAGGCTCGGCCAACCGCGCCCCAGAGGCGTCCCCGGGACCCCAAGCCCGCCCGGGAGGCCGCGGTCCGACAAGCGGGAGCCCACCAGAGTTCGACTTCTTCCACGTGGAAAGGATAGAGCGATCAGTTGGTGAATGACTGATTGTTTAATGGGAGGGAAGCTACAGCTTCCACCGTAGCTGACACTATGCTATCTCGGTGGAACTCGTGATTTGTATCGTCAGTGGTTCGCTAGAACATCCAGACCCTGATCGTGCGTATAGTGTTTCCTTATAAGAAGCACTCGCTACTATAAAACCAGGTCCCAGGTGTCCCTGTTGCCAATGTCCTCTGCCTTTAGTCTTCTTACAACCTCTTTTTTAGTCCCCTCTCCACCTTTCCTTTCCCTCCCTCCCTCCCTCCAGTCTTTTCTTACTCCCTCCCTATCCCTTCCATCCTCCTTCCCTCCTTCTCTCCCTCCCAACCGTCCCTCCACAGCCTTGAGTTGCTCGTGCTGAGTGCCACTCACTCACAGACACCCCCAGTCTAGGAGCGGCTTGGTAACCTCCCCACATCTCCCAGTGTGTCTTGCACTTGTAGAATTGGAGAGCTCAGGTTTGGTCCCAAATCACTTTTGATTAGTGAAGTTTCCCATTCAGAGCCCATAAATTGGTTCACAAAGATTTCCTCCACCGGTCAGAACGCGGTTTCTTGAACCTAGAAACGTTTCGGTTGTTTGCTCCAACGAGAAAGGAGCTGACCAGTCAGCTTACTTTTTTGGATACAGAGAGATTATTTTAAAAGTAGTTTCCAACTGAAGATAACTAATTCTGATTCCCTCACCTACCAAGGCAGTTTGTCATCATGGTCCTTCACCTCAACAATTCCACATTTTTTAAAGGCTCAAGTCTCCCCCCACCACCCCCATCAGATAGATTGCATTACAGCTTTTGAGACAACTTTGGAGCGCTTGCCTACAAAACTCTTCCTGATCCTTCACAAGAGAGTGAGGCCAACTGAGGGATTTTAAACTTCCTTACGTTGGGATTGAATAGATTCAATTGATAAGATGTGTATGGTTTATTCACTTTTACTCACATTTGGCTACTCACTGATGCCTTCCTATCTTACAGACAGTTAGATTCAGTCCCAAACCCCTCCCTCAGTGGAGAGAGCACACAGTTCAGATTCTTATCTCAGTTCATCATTAAAGGGAAAAATAGCTTTCAATTAAGTTGGGCATCCTTCATAAGTTTCTCTATTCAGAAAAAATATATATGACCAGGGAAGCAGGAAGAGATCATTCCATTATTCAGTGGATTACTTTTTAGTGCAAACTTAAGAAACACTGGATTAAACATTTTACAATTGCCCTCTCCTACTCCACCTTTAGTTGGGAGAAGTGTTTCTACTATTGACTTTGAATTTTGCATAATGTCCCCCACCTTTCCTACAATACCCAAAGTAACAAATACACGGTCCTTAACCAGCTCTCTTAAAGGTCACTCTTGATTTACACTCACTTCCCCTTCCCCAACACACTCACACTTACACAAGCCCATTTTCCTTGATCCAGAGAGTGTTGGGATGTGCATAACTTTTTTAGTATTGCCCTGACTTTCATTCTTTTCGAACTGGTATTAATGTGTTCACCCTGTTTTGTTGTGTTTGTTTTTCAAATTTCACAGGAAAGGTTTTAATTGATGTCTAAGTAATAGTCACCAAGAATCCCTTATTAGATGATTTCCAGACCAGTTGTAAACCAATAGCATTATTGTTGCCAAAATGGAAAGTAGAAGCTAAGATCAGTTTTGTCAAGGGATTCATTTGAGCATTCATCATTCTTTTATTTGGGATGGTTTGTGGGAAGAACGGGAGGACTAAATGGGGCAGGGGACAGAGATGGAGAACCAATGAAACTTCTTTTTAAAATTAAAGCCATTTTCCCAGACTGCTGTCTTGCCACAAATGAAAGCACACAGAGCAGAAGTCATGAAAGTGGATTATTGTCACTCTGGGCTACTGGAGGCCCAGAGAGCCCTGGCATTAATTCCCGTAGAAAGGCAGTTACCTCGCCGCCTTCCCCTTCCCTTGCAGCACCCTCACTGCCTAAGGATTCAGGACTCTCTCAAAGTTGATACCGACATCAGCTGGGTCTAGGTGGCAGGGCTTCCCTAGTGAAGGGAACCGGAGGCCCTCCATGGAGCCCAGAAGGAAGCCAGTGACTGTAAGAACAAGCCTGGGGTGTGGGTTGGGGGGCGCTATAGCAAGAGGGCTGTGGCCACCAGTCGCCTGGCAGGATAGCGATCAGTGAGTCCAAACTAGCTTGCATTGTATGAAAGAGCCAAGAGTAGGACCCTTTGCATGCTAGAGACTATGCCTTAGCTTGTTCCACTCCTCCCCCTGGGCACCCATACTAGGTTTGCTGGGATTTGAGACCTCCCCGAAGGAGAAGGCAAGGATGGTAAGGAAACATGCCTAGCCCCTGTCCAACGTGCAGGTGCGGGCGGGAGCTCGCAGAGATCGGGAGACACACCTCAAGTCCTCAGTGATCTGTATGTCTGGCTCTTGCAGTTGTGCATGGTCAACAAGGGAGGGGAGAGCAAAGACTCACTGAATTTCTTTAGTTGCTCTCTCTGGGGTTGTTGTGTTTCCTCTCCCCCAACCCTCCGCCTCATCCCATTAGGACCAAATAGAATTGAAATTCCATTGCCTTTGCTTGTACTGAGCCTAAAAATTCAGGATTTGATAAGGTTACTGCACCATCGATACAACTGCAGATATTTTAAAGTCTCGTCAAAGAGACAGATGTTTGGGCTGATTAAGAATTGAGGAGAAAACCTGCAGCTGCACCAAGGAATAATCTATTGGACAAATATTTTAATAAAAAGATATGAAGAGATCAGCCCGACCTTGCAAGGTCTTCTGCTTTAAAAAAATCTTTATCAAACCCCTATTCTATGGCTTCAATAAACAGAACCCATTACCTCACGGCATCTTTTGTTGGCCCCATACAAGAGAGAACAAAATGGTTATTCAGGGGAACGCTTTCGATTTTTATTGTGGGTAGCCTGCACAAAGAGCCGTGTTATTGTATTTAAAAGAACCATCTGTAGCAGAAACAATGGCATCAAATTATCTTTGAATACCCACTGAAAAAACATAAAGCTTTTTTTTTTATTCTTCTTCTGTACGGTGGGGGGGATAGAGCAGTGTTAGGATAACTGACTTTTTTGTTGTTCTCTGGGTGCATTCTTCTCGCTCCCCCTCTCTCTCCCCCTCACCCTCTCACTCCTCTCTCTCTCCCTCTCCCTCTCTCTTTTAAAAAATCAGCCATTTGGGGTTTTAAGCCATAAACGATTTTTCTTGTTGCAGGAGATTGCAGTGGCAAAGCTAGGCTAGGTCTTGGAGGCTGGTGTAAGGCGAAGCGGGTGAAGGCAGGAGGCTGATGGAGAGACTGGGGGGTGGGGGGGGAGAAAAGCTGAAATGGATTCACGGTGCCTTGGATGGAGGACGAGAAAGGAATTGCAAGCTCCTTCAACTGTTCTGTCCGGTGAGAAGTGATCTAGCTTGGGCTGACAAGAGGCTCAGGGAGCCCTCACGTTCTTTCGCTTTTTTACCTGCCAATCAAACTGCTACAAGACAACACCCTGATCTGCCATGGACATGTAAGTAGTTTGCAACCCAACTTTGACATTCACTGCTAGCTCACTCCTCTCCGCCCACCCACCCCCCAACTCACTTTATTCCCCTCTCATTCTATGTTTTTTTTTCTTTTGACCTTTAAGAGATCTGGAAATATATCCTGTGTGGCAGCCATTTAACACAGGCAGATTTAAGTCTGAAAGCGTTAACTTTTGGAATTAAATGCTAATGGTGATTTCTTTAACAAATGCAGAAATGAAGTGACATCATTTCATTCTCTTCTGAACAGTTTTTTTTTTTTTTTTTTTTAGTGCTGAACATTATCAGTTGCCTGGCAAGGGTGTGATTGTTTCTTTTTCTGTGAATATGAAGAAACCTGTGAGCCCCAGAGAGAAATGCAGAAATGAACATTTCAGGCTTCCATTTTAAGAATGTTAAATTCTAGCATTTCATCCCTACAAAGAACCTTCTCCAGGCAAAGATTACATAGAATGGAAAGAGTGATTTGAGCCAAAAGGTACATGTCATTTAGGGGTTGCTACTATTTTACGTGGTATCTTCCTGTTTGGGAGGTGGGTGGGGTGGGGGTGAAAAAAGAGAAGGAAGAGGACATGGCGACACCTCGTTCTTTAGAAGAGATTGTCACTGACATCTAGAGATGCAAGAAGGCAGGATAAGCAGGAAATATTACCTGAGAAAAGGAATTATAGAGCCATGGTGAACCTGGAAGCTAGGGGGGCTTCTGTCGAAGTTGTGTGAGGGTTGTTAGGGGCTTGTTCTCTGGTGCCCTCTAATGGCAATTTGAACCAATGTTTTACTTTCTTAATTCAGTACTGGGAAAAGCAGCTGGCTTTTTTGTTGTTGCTGTTGCTGGTTTTTTCCTCCTCAGACTTAGAAACTAGAGACTATTAGTGGAGTAAATTGATTTTTTTCACCTCAGAAACTTATGTATATGCCTTAAAATTGTCCATGTTTTTTCCTCAAACATCCCCTCCTCTCCCAAAATTGTGTTAGACTAATAGAGGAGGAGAGGCTAATGGTAAATTGATTTATGGAGGGTGGCCCGTGCCCAACTAGTAACTCTGAGAAGGGGATTCCTTTGCTACCTCAACATCATTCTGACTCTTCTAATATACTCGAGAGGTATAGGAGGGTAGGATGAGGGGCAGAGTGGGGAGGGATGATTTGGAAATTGCAGATTCTGACACGGCTCATTATAATACAATTTAAAGGGGACTCTTAGGAACCTCTGTTATTGCGACATGTGGTGGTCAGGGGGCTTTCCTTCCCGCCTCCTTTTTCTTTTTTCTTTTTCTTCTTTCTTTCATTCTTTTTTTTTTTTTAATTTGGTAGATAAAGGTTAATCTTGGGCTGAATGATAGAGCTATGATTGACAAGAGAAAAGGTGTTGAGGGCAGGTCGCGCTGTCTTATTTACAGCCCACTGCTTGCTGTAGAGTCTTTGTTAGGACTGGAAAGCTAATTTAGTGCTGATCAAAAGCACCACAGAGTTAAAGGACTGGTAATGACTGCTAATTTCATTTCAGCCTCATGCATCCCCAACTGCTGTAATTAAAGACACGCTATTTAAATACAGGTGAAGGTTTTTGGTTTGTGTTGTGTTTTTTTTAAGTTGGGGTGGGGGTGGATGGATTACAATTTTATTTAGATTTCATCTTATACATGGGTGTTATGTAGTCCAACATCAGTTTTGTTTTTTTTAAGAGCTGCTTCATGTCATTTATACCTGGCTTTGCAGAATTGGCAGTGTGAAATGTGTCAATCACATAAAAGCTCCGGTTTAAAGAAAGGAGAGAAAAAGGATGCAGAGGAGTAACTAACTGTTTGGGGGGGGGGGGTTAAATATTTGGATCTCTTTCTTTTTCCCCTTCAAATTAATAGAAGGGCCTTAGAAATAGCTCAAGTATTTGAAACTTGGGGCAGGGTTAACAGGCCAGAGGGGTCAGTGTCAGCTTTTAAGACTTTTAAAAAGATCATGTGAACAGATGGAAAAATATATTTTTAATTAAATAATTTCACCCACACTGTAGCTGCAGAGTTGGCTCAGAAATCATGTAATTCCTCAACTGATAGGAGTTTCTTTATGAGAACATCAAAGCATAAAAAGCTCCACATTTTTGTAGTTGGTTAAAATTGATAACCATCACCCCCCCCATTCACACGCACGCGCGCGCGCGCGCGTACACACACACACACACACACACACACACACACACACACACACAAATTTAGTCTTTAATCTCTTTTTATCCAAGAAGACTAAAGCTCTGTACTCGACCCCGCGAGCGGCTTTCGCCTTCCGGGGCTGGAACCCGGCTCAGATGTGGAGCGGCGGCTCAGAGCCGCCGCGCAGGTTCGTGTCCAGCGCCCCCTGTTGGACACAGTAGGAGCTGCGCAGTGCCAGTCCTGGAAATCGCTGGAACCTTCCTCTGGGGTTAGATACAACTCTTTATTACCCTCCAAAAACGAGATGGGGCGAAGAAACAAGTTTTTATATCCTTTAAAGATAATATAATTTTAATCCAATAAAAATTAAAAGAATATAATGCGATTTTAATTCAGTAGAAAGGAAAGACTTACCTATTCCTCTCCTCAGGTTCCAAACTACTCCCTACCCCATTTGGGTTGGGGACTCTTATTAAAGATTCTGCGATAACAAAACAGGTAGAGAAGCATGATTTAAAAAACAAAGAGAACTTTCTCCTGTAGCAGTGGAGAACCAAGCAAAAGTTACTTCTGTTCTGTCCACATTCAAAAAATAAAACGGGAGATGCTGCTGCTTGCTGTTTTGACGTTGTCAGGAGCATCTTGAATGCCATCAGAGGTCCTTCAAGTGTTATAACTGCATCTCTGAGTAAACAAAATATTTGCTCCTATTTATTAGTTTATTTTCAGAATGTAATTAAAAGGCCAGTCTGTTCTTTGAATGTTTCCCATCCCCCAAACCAATCTTGATCAAACTTTTCCTTTTCCTGATAGCGATTAGATTCCAGATATTATTTAAGAAACAGGTGCCTGACACCTTCTCCTTTTATCTCAGCCTTAGAAATTCAGGGAAAGTGTACCAATGATAAAACGTATTTTCTTTAGAAATTCATCATTTTCGTTGACCAGGAATCCAAATTATCCTAGAGAAAGACTATTTTTACACTTCCAAAAACTACCTGTCTACATAAGAAAGAGCTCTGACTTTTTCTTTGGTCATCAAGTAAAGACAAAAGTACACTCTGCATTCTTTCAGAAAGATAAACTTAAAAAAAAACAACAAGACAGCATTTGAATTAAAAACAATGGGAAAACATGGGTTTATTTAGGTGTTTAAAATCAAGTTTAAACAATTCGTGTGCTAAATGAACAAATACGATCTCAAAAACGTGTTTTATGATGTCAATCATCAGGGATGTAGTTACAATTTTAATTTTTAGATGAAACCCTTAAAAAGTTTAGGGCTTGCTTTATTTTTATTTTTATTTTATTTTATTTTTTCGAGTTTGCCACTTGAAAGAAACCAGCTAAATGTTCAAACAGAATTACCCTTTAAGATATTTATACTATGGCTACACAAGTTGTTAATGTTGATCTTAGCATATTCCTCCTACCTCCCAAAATTAGAGGGTCCGAGATTGTACTTTTAGGGGAATTGCTGAGAACAATTTGGTGCGATGAGAGATGCCTTCTACATCTGTCTGATTCCAGAATCGAATCTCGGCTTCTGTTTATCAATAAATTAGTTCGGATACTGTGGCAGGAAAAGAATCAAGGTTTTTGATCAGTTTTTACCCAAAATTCTATTGAAATGAGCAAACAGGTTTCCCTGCTACGGACACTCCTACCCTTTGCTTTACCAAAAGACTAAGTACCATTCCAGTAATGTTGAGTTCGGCCAGCTTTGGAATCAACGCCAACCCCGCAAGGTAACAAACGATTCGCTGAGAGCCGCGATCCACGGCTGCCGGCGGCGTGGAGAGGCCAAAGCCAGCAGAACCTGGAGGTGACCCATGAAATGGGATATCTGCCTGCAGTTCGGAAGTGATGTAGAATTTGCAATAGCAGAGGCCGGGAGATTTCGATCCCGTTCCGCCCCCTGGAGGGTCCCAACTTGTAGGGAGAAGCCAGGGGGAGGGAGCCGCACCTGGCCGCGGGCAGAGTCCCCAACTTCCCGGGGCCCAAGGAGAAAGCGCAACTGCTAGTTTAGGGAAGAGAACTAAAGAAGTGGGTGGCCTAGGCCTGGGAATGCCACCCAGCTCTCCCAGCGCAGTGTCATTTCTGTGGTTTCAGGCTGCCTCAGCCCCTGCAGGAATCCCACGCCCCACAGCCCTCCAGGAGCAAGGCAAGCCCTTCCACGTTTGGGATTGGGGAGGGGGCAGCGAGTGGCTGACTCCTTAGCAGCAGGCAAAGCTGCGGCTGGCAACGGGCTGTACTTTCCTGACACAACAGAGTTCTTTAGGGGCGGGGTGGACATTTTTGGTCTCTTGTCCCAGCGTCCAGGTCTGAGCCGGTGCCCGTTGGCTGGGCGCCCTGTTTTGTAAGTAGTCGATCTGAGGGCGATCCAGGAGGATGGGCCAGCCCAACTTGGGCCCAGTGAGTCTGTGCCCAGTCCCCAGCCCCTTCTCCTCTCCAGCACATCTTTCCTGGTGACCCTAAGCCTTACTTTAAAAAGCTAGTATATGGAGTTTGTTAGCTATTTGGGGGTGGAGAAAATGACTGATTATTAAGAGCAAGATGCAAGGATGAGCCCTCATTTCTTAAATTTGCTTTTATTACTTTGTTTTTAAACTTTGAAGATACTTTAGTTTCTTGATCCAACCCTGAGACAGCCGAAGCCGCAAGGGAGAAAGCCCAGCCAGGCCTGAAGGATCTGAGACATAGACAGGTACTCACCTCTCCACCACTGAGCCGGCAGATAAATGCTGCCAGGCTGTAGGTCCTAATCCAGGGCCCAGCTGTTATGTGACTTGCTGAAGGGTGTTGAAACCACAAGTACAACTTGACACCATTGAGCCCATGGTGCTTGTCAATAATCTGTGAATTAGGTGCAGAGATTGTCACTGTAGATCATAACAGTTTCTGAAGGACTCATTACAGCCTATCGTGTCAATGATCTTCAAATTAAGGAGGGAGGGTGGGACAGGAGAGAAAAGAGTGGGGAGAGCCTACAAAAAGGAAAGAAGGGTTCGAGGGGAGATAAAAGTCAGAGCCCCAGCTCAGAAAGAGCCTTTAAAGATTATCAGGCTAGCCATCTGAGAATTCCATTGGGATGGGTTTGGAAGCCCAACTCCATTTGAGCCAGAGCTGGAAGGGGGGTTTTTGGGGGTGAGCAGAAGTGGGCCCCTGGGAAGGCAGACTTCTCAGACATTTCTTTTGAGGCCAGAAGAGCTTTTTGGGAGAGGGCTCCAGATGTCAATGGGAGGCCTTGAGGATGCCAACCCGCCCAAGATGGGTGTACACTTTGATTTAGAGCACTTTCCAGGGTGAGCCACAGCTGCACATCTTTGAAAAAAGAAAGTGGGTAATAGTTTTGTTTAGGGCTGATGGTGATTATAGGGTGTGTGTGTTTTTTTCAATGGTTTGCTTTCAGCTTCTTTTCATGCAAACAGGTAAAAGACTTTCTCCCTTTTCTTTTGATAGTATTCCTATCCCTTAAGCAGATCTAATTTATTTCTCCCACTTGCTTTTTGGGGTACCAAACACCTCTGCTCTCTGAGGTAGTTGGGCTTTGTCACTTTTTGTGAATTTGTTTTATGTCTGATTATAGTACTTCTAAAGAAAGAAGACTGAATTCCTTTGCTGCAGGTTGAAAAGGGCCAGATTAAGGGAAACACAGTCTCCCTGCTTGGTGGATTGTCGGTCCAGTGGGTGTGTAGCCTGGCATGCATTGGGGTGTCATTCATGTGTCATTTAGGTTTGTTTTTCCCACAAAAGTTGTAGTCACAACTAAATGAAATAATCACAGTTGGAGAATTTAAACATTTTTTTTTTCCTAAAATGAGGGTAACAATTCCTAGTCACTGGAAAATTAGGATTCTAAGGAAGCCTCTTTCCTTTGGTATGATTAATTGCACAAGATAGTGTGGTCAGTCAGGGAGGTATGTATTTAGATTCCCAAGCAATGATTTAGAGGTGTGAAATGGCCCATGGGTTTGTTGGGCCAATTGTAGCTCCTGGTGATGTTTGCCAGGATTTTGTTTTTCCTTCCCTTCTCCTAATTTTTAAAATAAAAATCACGGGTTCCTTTTTTTTTTTTTTTTTTTTTTCCCCAATGCCACTGAAAACCACTGGTGACAGCTCTTTAAATTTTCAGGTTGTCTTTTTTACAAGGGAATTTCTATTTTAAATGATTAGATTATTTAATGGGCACACTGTATCCCCCCCCCCCCAACAGCTGCAGAGTAGAGACAGAATTTTATGTTAAAATTACTTGAGAATTCAAAAATGAAATGAAATTGTGATGTGTAAATCCCTTTTTCCAGAAAATATTTGAGCTGGAATATATAAAGGATGTACATATGTATGTAATGCTATAAGCAATATGACGGTTAGTGTATATAGCCCTGAAGACATATACAAGTGATTATATATTCTTTTTGTTGCTATGATTTGAAGAGGAAAATATATTTAGTTTTCTAACTACTGAATTCTTTTAGAAATATATTTATTTCATCAGTGGGAATTAGATGAAAGAGAATGAGCATTAAAAAGGAGCCGAATGCAGAGCAGCTCTGCATTCCTTAGGTTTCAAGGGTCCTTACAGCTCTTGAGTGAAATTATTTGGTGAAATTGTGCCTGGACTGAAATAGCATTTGTTATCCCCTTGTTCATTTGTTATGTGTGATACCACTTCTAGAAATTAAAGGCAAGGTACTGAAGAGATAGACAAGAAGAACAAAATATGATTAAGCAATTTTAAATTGCCAATCTAGCATGCATCCATATGCATATCTATGCCTTAGTAAATAAAGAGGGATGGAGGTATATGCTTGTCTTTGTGTCATCTGGAAACATTTATTATAGTTCCCATCAATAATCCCTCACACTTCCAAAATCTGACAAGTTTGGCAATAGGAAGAAAATGAAGGAAATGTTGATGAAAGAGTTTCTATCGTTTGGAAAATTGCTTTATAAAAATTAAAGTGTCCCCTCTGGAATTCCCTATGAGGTATCCTTTACAGTTATCTAAAGCAAATGTAGTTTGATCACAGTGCAATTCTGTCCCAATTTTTGCTCTTACTTTCAGTATCCTAACTTTTTCCAGCTTATGTCTTATTATTATTTTTTTATTATTATGTGATGCTTTCTTAAGGAAAAGAAACCCTCTAATATTTTTCTTTATCTCTGTGTATCTGTGTTTTATAAATCTTGGAGAATCAAGTCCTGATCATTTTGGAAGTCTCGTGGCATGCTCCAATTTGGAGTGATTGAACTGTTTTGCAATTTAGTGGGGAAAAAGGAAACAGTAAAAAAAATTGGCTGATACCAGTCTCCTTACTTTGTAATTCTCAGTTTTCTTGTATTAGGGGATAAATATCAATAAAATCCCATCTTACCAGATTGCACCAGCATTGTCCTAAACATTCTAATTTTTCTTTATTTTTATTTCTTTATTTATTTTGTCTTTTAAAAACAGGAAATGTTCTTGGGTTGACATACCTCTCTTTTTAGTTTCATTTGCCTGACTTGCCACACTGGCATGCTCTCTCACAGCAGCATGGCCACTGCTGTGGTCGCTTTCCGTGGAGGTGGTTGAAGGTTAGGGTCCGGAGGAAACGTGACCCAAAAAGGGAGGAAAAAACCCTTCATTGGGCCAAATCTAGCTCCTAATACATTTAACCAGTTCCAGAATTAGAAAGCTTTCTGCACATTTTCTTCTATTTTTCTCTCTCTTTTTCCTTACGTAATGAAATTAAAACTTTTGGAGCCCACAGTTGACATTTTTCAGAAAATTGAGTTATCAAGGCAGTAATTATTTCACGGGGAGATAAAACTCTCATAGCCCTAACTGTCAAATAGGGCCCTTTTCAGATTTTAATTACAAAATAAAATTAGTCTGCTCTTCCTCAGAATGGTTTGTGAGTGGTTAAACAGAGCTTTCCCCCCCAATACTGGTGGTCGTCGTCAAACTCTTCTAATTAGCAATGCTGAGAAATTCCAGTTAACAAGGACATTCTCCAAGACTCTGCAGGTTCCCTGCCGTTTGCCTTCATTTCCATAAGAAGATTAAGAGAGGAGGGGAACACACTCAAATGCAGATGCAGAAAAGAAGCGTTTTTTTTTTTTTTTTTTTTTAACAAGCATCATAATAGTAAGATGCTTGGCTAGTTCTCACCTAATTACTGCAAGTTAAACCTCTATTTGCCACTAAGAAGAAAAAATAAGTCTGCAGTCCCCTATCCACAAAATTGTTAGTTGGCTTCAGATATAATACTTAAGAAGGGATGAGGGGAGTTTAGGAGAAAAATAGCAATGCAAAAGATTTTTAAATAAAATTGAGCTATACTTAACCAGTTAGGATTTGGGGCTAGGGCCTATAGTAGAACAAAATCAAATCTGAATATCCCAGGAATTAGGCATTTTTATTCTTAATTTTTAATCTTGCTATAAAAGTATGCCTCTTTTTGCTGTCCATAGAAGGGAAAGGTTGCACTCTCTTTATATTAAGCACTTTCCATTTTCATAAATTGTGCCAAAGGCAACATTTTTGGAGGGTGAGCACTCTCTTTCAAGTCTTGTTTTGATTTCCTAGTAGTCAATGGTGTATTGTTATTAGTATTGTAGCCCTGTAGCCGTCTGTTATAAACCTAAAACAGGACTGCTTCTACCATTTATTGTGATTGTTATAGTTATTATATTTAGGGGCCAGTGATAGTGCTGAATTGAAATAGATTGGCCGGTGATCTGATTTTTTAAATGCATAAGTTCTGGGGGAAAAAATCTAATGTGAAAATTGTTTCTGCTATTACCATCTTCTTTAATCCTACTTTCAAACACATTATTATGTATAAACACCAGCCATTGCTAGTTTATTGCCTAGATAAGTACAGCAGGCTTAATTAAAATAAAGCTGTAAATACATGCAACCAATGATAACACAATTGTAATGTACTTCCATAGCTTATTTATATGATAAAAGCAATTAACAAAAGACCTAGCCAGCCCCTTTAACCTCTTAAACGAATTATTATAGAGTTCAGGCACAAACACGTGCATCTGAGAATGTATAAAATCATTTATATATCATCACAAGGAAAAATTTGTGCTTTTTACTACTTACTACCAAGAAAGAGAGAGAAAAAGAGATATTAAAAACATTTGCTTCTATAACCATCCATTATTAATATTTATTTTAATACATATACACCACCATTATCCACACATTTTATCTTCAAACTTAATTATCCATAAGCTTTTTCCTCCTAGTTTTTGGAATGATGCTACTAAGTGCAGACTAATGCATACACAATCATAAAGTGAACGCTTGGTCTGCCCTTCGTGGCGTCTGGACAATCATAATTCATTCATATGTTGAATCTCATGATTTGTACCTCTTTTTCCCATGGTTTAATCTCCCCCTTATCTCGAGGTTATATATGTACATTTGTAAGTTAAGCAAATCAAATCTGACTCTTATGATTTGGTTCAATAGCTTATATGATGTTAACTTCTCTGTTGTTTAGATTACATGTAATTAATTTGATCTTCCTCCCATCCCCCTCATGTTTTTTTTTCTTTATTTCCAAACACTTTCTTTTAAAGGTAAAAGCCATAGTCTTGGAAAAGCGAATCCACCAGTAGGGGGCGTACCAGCCACATCCCTGAAACAGAGACGCACTGAAAAGCCTGTGGCCACCTTCTCCAGATCCATGCAACCTTTTTTCGTTCCTAGTCTTCATGTCCAATATTAAGCTTAATATTACACCTCAAATAAACAGAAGACGTTGTTTTATTTTTGAAGAGTGGCATATTTACGCGTTTCCAGAAGGCTAGTCTCTTCCTTCCCAGGTTCCCAAAAACTAAAAGAAAACAAATCATAATTTAAGAGGAAAATGAGAACCTACAGGAGGGGAGAGGGTCGGAGGTAGGGGTTGATTGGAAGTAATTTATTAAGAAAGTCTGCTGCAGGTTTCTTTTCTCAACTTTTCTAGGTTTCCAGTAAGCATACTTATCTTTAGTTTGACAAGAACAGAAAAGCTTGGGAGAGCAGAGATTTAAGAAGTTGGACTGGGGTTGATGACGGTTATGGGAAGGTTAGTAAGGAACAAAACAACGCCAAGTTTTGTAAAGATAATAAATGGAACGTGGCAGACAGATACTATTCAGTACGTTTTCTCAGAGTGAGTAAGGGTGGATCAGGGGAGGAGGGGGCGGAGAGAGTGTTACAGAAGAAAGAAAATAAGTAACCCTGATGGTTTAAGCCCTTTATAAAAAAGAAATAGCATCAGGGATTTTTTTTTTATCCCCCCCCCCCTTTTGTAGTCAAGTGCATTTTAGCCACAAAGATCCCAACAAGAGAGTGGAAGGAAACTTAGACTGGGCTTTGTTTGACTCCGTGTAGCGACAACAAGAGAAACAAAACTACCTATTTGTAACGGACGTGCTGCCATTGCTCTCCGCATTGAGCGCCTACCTATTGAAATCTTTACGTCGGGACAATGGGAGAGCGGCTAAAATTACCCTCTTGGGTCCTGGGCGGGCAGGATTTCTGGGCCCCTACCCCCGCCCCTACCCCATCCTACTCTAGCCTTGGCCTTGCTGTGCTCCCCCTTTCCCAGTCCTGGCCGCCTTCTTCCTGCCGGCTCTGCCTGCACCTGTGCCTGGTGAGCACCACACATCCTCCCAGATCTAGAGCCCCTTCCGAGTGCAGCCCCTAGACCTAGGCAGACCGGGCAACAAAGTCACTGGGGGGAATGCCAGGGCTCGTTCTGCTTGAGTCCTGGGAACTCTGCGTGGGAGGAAGTTTGTGAGTGCGACCCAAATGCCACCTCCATATACAAGTGCCCTGACATGCCAGGAAGTTGAGCTAACGCTCCCCATAGCCTGCACTTCTGAGCGTCCATCGGCTCAGCTCTTTCATCCCCTAGCCTCCTTTTGAAACCGGCACAACTACAATCCTTCTTTGGGGGAGGCTCAGCAGGAGGATGGGGAGAGAGGACCAGCATCCCCCTTGCGCCGATTGAATGGAGAAAGACTGGTGGGAGATGTGGCTAGAATTAAACTGACAAGCTGTGGTTTCTACCTGAGCTGAGTCTGAGTAGGGCAGAGAAGAGCGTGGTTGCGGCGATTTACCCAGGGCCTGCCTAGCCTCACCTCTGGCCTCGGCCTTACAGTCCGATCAGATTTATTTTTAAAACACAGCAAATTGCGTGGAAGCTAGGAAGGTTTTGAGGATAGAGCTTTCTGTCTCCTAACTTCTAGTCGGGACAGTGTGAGGAGGGGGTGAGCGAGTGTGGGCACCTGTGGAGAAAGAGGGGTGAAGGGAAGAGCTGGGCAGAAGCACTAGAGAGGCTGGAGTTGGGGGAAGTGTGCGGAGGAGCGGGAGAACAATAACACTCCAACTCCAGCACAGCCAGTTTCCTGAAATACTAGTAGGACAGTCGCCCTGAACCACCCACTCTGCCCTGCCCAACCCCCACACTTTAGCTGCTTCTTGCGCCCCTTCCTCATTTCAGCAGCCCACACCAAAAAAAAGTAAAATAGCATTAAGTTTAAAGAAAAAAACCGCAGTCTTAGTCCTGTTTACCCACTTCCTTCGAAAAGGCGTGTGGTGTGACCTGTTGCTGCGAGAGGGGATACAAAGGTTTCTCAGTGGCTGGCAGGCTGGCTGTGGGAGCCGCCTCCCCCTCCCTCTTTCCTCCTCCTCCCCCTGCCTCCCCCGTGCGGCCCGCGGCGCGGCAGGCCCCGCCCCCTTTCATGCAAAACCCAGCGGCGAGGCTGAGCTGGAGTGGAGGAGCCGCCGCACGCTGATTGGTCGCTGGAAACCCATTTATTCCCTGACAGCCCCCGTCACATGGATGGTTGTCTATTAACTTGTTCAAAAAAGTATCAGGAGTTGTCAAGGCAGAGAAGAGTGTTTGCAAAAGGGGGAAAGTAGTTTGCTGCCTCTTTAAGACTAGAACTGTGAGAGAAAGAAGAGGAGAGAGAAAGAAAGGGAGAGAAGTTTGAGCCCCAGGCTTAAGCCTTTCCAAAAAATAATAATAACAATCATCGGCGGCGGCAGGATCGGCCAGAAGAGGAGGGAAGCGCTTTTTTTGATCCTGATTCCAGTTTGCCTCTCTCTCTCTTTTCTTCCCCCAAATTATTCTTCGTCTGATTTTCCTCGCGGAGCCCTGCGCTCCCGACACCCCCTCCCGCCTCCCCTCCTCCTCTCCCCCCGCCCGCGGGCCCCCCAAAGTCCCGGCCGGGCCGAGGGTCGGCGGCCGCCGGCGGGCCGGGCCCGCGCACAGCGCCCGCATGTACAACATGATGGAGACGGAGCTGAAGCCGCCGGGCCCGCAGCAAACTTCGGGGGGCGGCGGCGGCGGCGGCGGCGGCGGAAACTCCACCGCGGCAGCGGCGGCAGGCGGCAACCAGAAGAACAGCCCGGACCGCGTCAAGCGGCCCATGAACGCCTTCATGGTGTGGTCCCGCGGGCAGCGGCGCAAGATGGCCCAAGAGAACCCTAAGATGCACAACTCGGAGATCAGCAAGCGCCTGGGCGCCGAGTGGAAACTTTTGTCGGAGACGGAGAAGCGGCCGTTCATTGACGAGGCCAAGAGGCTGCGAGCGCTACACATGAAGGAGCACCCGGATTATAAATACCGGCCCCGGCGGAAAACCAAGACGCTCATGAAGAAGGATAAGTACACGCTGCCCGGCGGGCTGCTGGCCCCGGGTGGCAACAGCATGGCGAGTGGGGTCGGGGTGGGCGCCGGCCTCGGCGCGGGCGTGAACCAGCGCATGGACAGCTACGCGCACATGAACGGCTGGAGCAACGGCAGCTACAGCATGATGCAGGACCAGCTGGGCTACCCGCAGCACCCGGGCCTCAACGCGCACGGCGCCGCGCAGATGCAGCCCATGCACCGCTACGACGTGAGCGCCCTGCAGTACAACTCCATGACCAGCTCGCAGACCTACATGAACGGCTCGCCCACCTACAGCATGTCCTACTCGCAGCAGGGTACTCCTGGCATGGCGCTTGGCTCCATGGGCTCGGTGGTTAAGTCCGAGGCCAGCTCCAGCCCCCCTGTGGTTACCTCTTCCTCCCACTCCAGGGCGCCCTGCCAGGCCGGGGACCTCCGGGACATGATCAGCATGTACCTCCCCGGCGCCGAGGTGCCGGAGCCCGCCGCCCCCAGCAGACTTCACATGTCCCAGCACTACCAGAGCGGCCCGGTGCCCGGCACGGCCATTAACGGCACACTGCCCCTCTCGCACATGTGAGGGCCAGACAGTGAACTGAAAGGGGGGATTTTTCAAAGAAAAACGAGGGAAATGGGAGGAGAGTAAGAAACAGCGTGGAGAAAAACCCGGTACGCTCAAAACAAACAAAAAAAGTCATCACCCACAGCAAATGACATCTGTCTGCAAAAGAGAACACCAATCCCATCTACACTCAAAAAAATCCGCGATGCCGACAAGAAAACTTTTATGAGAGATCTTGGACTTCTTTTGGGGGGACTATTTTTGTACAGAGAAAACCGGGGGTGGTTTGGGGTGGGGAGGGCGAGGGAATGGACCTTGTATAGATCTGGAGGAAAGAAAACTACGCAAAACTTTTAAAAAGTTCTAGTGATACGGTAGGAGCTTTGCAGAAAGTTTGCAAAAGTCTTTACCAATAATATTTAGAGCTAGTCTCCAAGCGACGAAAAAAATGTTTTAATATTTGCAAGCAACTTTTGTACAGTATTTATCGAGATAAACATGGCAATCAAAATGTCCATTGTTTATAAGCTGAGAATTTGCCAATATTTTTCAAGGAAAGGCTTCTTGCTGAATTTTGATTCTGCAGCTGAAATTTAGGACAGTTGCAGACATGGAAAGGAGAAAATTATTCAGATTTGGACATTTTAATTGTTTAAAAATTGTACAAAAGGAAAACAAAAACCTAGGATATGTACTGGTAAAACTATTTCCGTGGTCTTTAAAGGGGCAAAAGTTTTAGGCTGTACTAAATTTTTTTAACTTACTGTTAAAAACAAAAATGACCATGCAGGTTGACATCATTGGTAATTTATAATAGTTTTGTTTCCCAACTTTCCATTTTGTTCAGATAAAAAAAAAAACTGAAATTACTGTGTTTGAAATATTTTCTTATGGTTTGTAATATTTCTGTAAATTTATTGTGATATTTTAAGGTTTTTCCCCCCTTTATTTTCCGTAGTTGTATTTTAAAGATTCGGCTCTGTATTATTTGAATCGGTCTGCCGAGAATCCATGTATATATTTGAACTAATACCATCCTTATAACAGGTACATTTTCAACTTAAGTTTTTACTCCATTATGCACAGTTTGAGATAAATAAATTTTTGAAATATGGACACTGAAATTATTCTTGAGTCTTTCATTTATTTGGTTAACACTGATTATACATAACTCCTCCGGAAATATGCTGTGCTCAGCCAAGAAAGCAAAATACCTAAGACCTTGGTATTCTATTCCAGTAGCATGTGCTAATGTTAACAGCAACAAATATATGGCTGGATGACTAATTGAGTAAGTACTGGAAAAATTAAAATGCTCATGTCATTTCTAAAGTAGAAACTAGAGACATATATTGTAAATCCACCCCCTTTTTTTCTAAGCAGCATGAATGAGCATGATGGGGACTCATACTTAAACTGATTTATGCCACTTGTTGCCAGAAAGGAGTCAATTCTGAAAATTTTCGTGTAGCTTAGCAGATGGGGTATTGAGCCAAATCAGAACCAGGTTGGCTGGTTTTGTTTTCGTTTTCTTCACAGCACAATGGCCCTTTGGAAACGTGGTTATAGGGGGAAATGATGCTTCTTGTATCGGAATAATTGCAAACTAGACATGCAAAGTGCTCATCTGCTGGGTGGGTGTTTGGATTACTCCAGCCCTACTATTGTCTGAGAGGAAACAAGTGGTTTGCTTTCTTTGTTCCTTGACTTTATAAACTTTCTCCTCTACATTTTCCTGTTTAGGGGCGAGAGAAAGCGAAGAGCGTCTTGCAAAACTCCCCGACTTATCACGGCTATCATTATTATTATTATTTATTTTATTTTTTCCTCTCTCTCCCTCCACGAATTCCATTTCTTAAATTGGCAGCGCGGGTCCAAGCCTGTAGCCCCAAATCGGATAATCTCTGCAGCTGATAACAAGCAAAAGAGAAGCCAGGCAACAGCCATATTAAAGAAGAAAACAATCAACTCTGAGGTAGATATTTTACTTTGTCCGGTCTAATCACATTTGGAGATTATTATGCTTTTGATTTGTTAACCATGTTTTACTACAGTAGTACAGAGGGAGGGGGGAGGAGAAGAGGGTGGAGAAACAAGATTGGATTTGTTGTTTTCTTTTGCCCTAGGAAAGGTAAAGAAAGCCTCTAGTCCTCAGTGGGAGCGGAAAAGTTGGGGGAATTGCCAAGGTCTTTTGCATTAGCGATGTTTCTGCATCACAACCGACTCGCGCCTGGGCGCAGCCGGAGAATCCTGTAAGACCGACTCAGGGACTTATCTTCCTTATTTACTACTTACCTCGCTCATCGTCCCCCACCGAAGGGGACCGGGAACCAAGAGTCAGTCGGGCATTCTTAAGAGCGTGGGTTTGCTTCTCACAATTTCAAGGGCTTTTTGTGTCAACTTGCTAAAACTTTGGAGAAGTTGAAATCCGGCAGCGCCTTCCAACCTTGAGTGAATTACCGGCTGCAGCCATTAAGTTAGTTCATCAGTTGGTTTGCATCTTCTCGTTTTCCAAGAAAGTATTTCTTACTCGTGGTGTTGCTAATGTTAGTTCTGGGTTCAGCTAGGGATATCCTTATATTGTCTGTATTGTGATATCACGTGGATTACTTTATTTTCAGTGTATATTGGTTTTTACTTTATTCCTTTCCTGTCTTCATTTTTAGGATAATATTATACTGGGAAAGGAAAATTATTATGCCAATTCCAATTCTAAGCCAGGCATTTCCCCCCCTAATTAATGCAGAGACTCTAAAAGAATTTCCCCCGGCCTGGCCAGCCATTGTAATGCATATACGGATTATTCACGTGGTAATGAGCACTTTCGGCAGTTCTTGCTCACACATACGAATAAAAGAAACTTTGAATAAAGATCCAAATGATCTTGCTGGGGGATGGGGAGGAGATTCCTGGAATTTGAGCCAATCAACTATATGGAGTGTATATATTTGAAAAATAGAGATATATTAGAAATATATATTGGGGGTTAGAGTAATTGCACTGCACTAACCTCCCTTTAAAAAAAAAAGCCCACAGAATCAGTACAAAACAGCAACAGCTTTTTGGCAAAATTCTCAGGTTCAAATATTTTGCAAGAGGGAAGAGAGCAGTAGTTGGGGAAGTTAAACTAGTTTTGAAGGATTGTCACTGTTTGCATAAAACAAGAGAACTCCTATCCCTCCACATCTCCTAACCAAATAAAAGCCAAAATATATTATTTGTAAATATAAGCTATTTTGATAAACTGCATTTAAGAAAAATGATATGTTTCATTGTTCATTTTATTGGGTTAAGTGTTTCCCCTAGATATGTAGATTCATGGCTAGATTAACATTGAACATATATTATTTTAATTATAACATGATTTCCAAGAAGGGGGTAAACACTTCGACTTGCCCAGAGGTGGTCATTTCCTGGTGCTGAAGTTAGTTGTTGAGTGTTCAGTACCTTCCTTGGGATATTCTACTTACTAAAATCATTTAATTTCTAGTCTAAAGGGGTGAATTTAATGTTTTATTAATCTCTATAAACTGAAGAGAAATGTGCAGAAGGATGAGATTATAGTTTGTTCCCTCTGCTATTCCCCCTCACTCCCCTCCATACTTTAAAGAGCGTTAAAATATTTTGCTGAGCTGCAGTAGATTAGCAAGGTTTCTTGCCAATGCTGGGAAGCTGGTATTACAGACGGTCCCAGGGGAAAATGGCTCACATTAACCACTAAATGAATATTTGACAAGGGCTCATTCGGAAGTATTATTACTATAAACGTGTCCCTACTGGACTTTTCAAGGGTCAAAGAGCAATGCTTCAATTAATTATTTAGTCTGCTAGTAGATTTGGTTGTAATAGCTGTACTTATTTCTAGAACCAACACATTCTTACAGTAGGAAATCTCAGGAGAATCTTCTCCATCAGCAATGCCTTGTATTGAAATGCACACAGAGCCCTGGTATTCTAAAGCTGACTATTTCATAAAACCTTTTCTTGGCCTGGAGCAGGGGGTGGGGGCGAGGGAGTATATTCTCTTTTGCTATTTTATTTACTGTTTTTGGTTTAAAAGAAAAAAAAAAACCCCTCAAGAATATAAGTTATCTTAATTTCCACATGTCTAGTAAGGTCTTTTAAGGCCTTGGAATTTGGGAAGAGAGGGGAGGGGATTTACTTATAACCTTTGCCTTTTCTAAGTGGAGGTGTCACAGGATTTCAGAGACTTGGGCAGGGTCTGAATTTAGAAAGGGTACACATTACTATTTGCCAATAAAATTTGGGTTTTACAATGAAAGCTGAGTACTCTGAATTCTAGTAGTCTCAGTAAATTGGGGTACAAGATAGTTCCTCCTCCCCTCCTTCCCACCTATTGGTCTGAACACTTCCAGGTATAGTGGGGGGTGGGGACGATTTCCATTTCTGTGTGTCATATAAGTTCCTCCATGGTACTAGGTGAAATGGTAGGGGAATGATTCTGAGAATTAGATTCCTGAACAATAATATAAGGTGAATGAATAAGCGAAAAAGCTGCAAGGGGTGGGGGAACGGGATTTGGTAGTTACAAACCCAATTCATTCAGCTTTTCAGAACTTTTGTTGTGAGAGCTCCATTGACGGGTTTTGAGCTGCCAGTTTTCTCACATTAAAAAGAACTGATCAGCGCCTCAGGGGGACAAGAAATACTGCTTAACTGCATAGTGATGGGGTCTTCATTTAGAACCATTACAAGAAGAAAATTAAACAGTGCCTTTGTGTGCACATGGTTTACTTTTCAACTGCTAACAGTTTATAGCTAACTGCTCTGAGATTGAAGTTGGACTGTGGTTTGTCACCTGCTAGTTGGCACTGCTTATTTATTTATTTATTTGTGGTAATTGAAAGAGATTTTTATACCACCACTCTCCTTTATTTCTTGCTCTTGGAGAATTTTTCAAAACAGATCCTCATATTTGGCTTTGTGGAGTTTTCTTTGCCATGAACTTTAGCAAAGACTTGAGTTAACATTCTCTAGTACTCGCTCCACCCCCCATTATTGCCTTAAAATAATTTGCATCTCACTTTCTTTTATGCTGCCTTTTCTTTCAAAGCAAAGGCTACTTTTCAGGATGGCCACTAGTGAGGTTGGTGATGGGGGTTGATTTATTTCTTTTCTTTTCTTTTTTCTTTTAACTAAAGTTGTAAGATGGCTGGGTGGATTTCCTTTGGGACCTGGTCTGTGAGGTGGATCCCTCAAAGACAGGATAAGGGGGAGAAACTCTTGACCTTTACTGTGGAAAATGTGGATAAAGTTCAAAGGGACACAGCCTCTGAGTTCTCGAGTAAGCAGCTGTGGAAGGAACTTTCCAAAGACTGAGAAATTGCCCAAACCAGAGAATTGGCATATTGCATAGTTATTTCCTATTAAAAACTTTCCTGGAAACATGACCTCTGATATCACCCAGGGAGACTTGTAACCTCTTTTCCTTCTCACGATGCTGTCCAGTTTTACAATTCTTGTTTTCAGTTTTTGTTTTGCTTTCTGTGGCCTTTAGAAAATAGTGGACTTGACTTTCTTATTTTGACTAAGAGACTTTTCTTTGGAAAGGTAGGTTATTAAGACAGGGCCAAGATTTCCCATGGCAGAGAGCTCTGTTTCTGCATGCAAGTCTAGGTGGGTTTTATTTTCTATTGCTGGTGTGGTGTTTTTGGTGTGATATTTTTTGATCCCATGAACAGTGTACTCCTTTTCTCTTCTAAAGCAAATAGAACGTCCTTTCCTTTCAGTACGCAAAGATGTTTGTTGCTTTGAGGCTTTTGGATTTGAGATGCTTACTGTACTTTGTAAAGAAGTGTCAGGTGATTTAAAATCCCAGGAGTCATTCGTTTCATTACTCTCGTCTGTCTGCATGTACAGAATGAATTGTGCACTATTAGTAAAGATTTTGGTTCTCTGAACTATCCTTCGCCTCCCTCCCTGCGCTTCTGTGCCGGGTGCTGGGCTCAGCGCAGGACCGTGAGCACGCCGGCCTCCCACCGCCCGCCCCAGGGAGCGCGCTGCGCCCAGCGCCCCAGGGCCAAAGCGCCGGCGGATGGGAGCTGAGCGCTGAGGCGGGCAAGCGCCGGGCCAGGGACCTGACGTCACCGCGGTCCTGACCAAGGCCCCCATGCGGCTCCCTGGGAAGGTTTTGCGTGGGGCTCAAGTTCTCTCCCCCTGGATCCTGACAAAAGGGCCGGATTTCCTCTCTCAGCTCCGCCCGGTCCCGCGTCGGGCGAGTCTGGAAAGTCATCCGAGGTGTTGTGGGCCTCCACCGCTCCAGAGGCCTTTACCACCAGCACCCCAGCCCCAGCCTCCTCTACGTTGACCTTGTGACCCCAAAGGTGGTTCTAGGACCCAAAATTCCCAAAGCAGATGTTGTGGGACTTAAGTCCTGCCTTCCTCTTGCCTCTCACCTCAGGCCTTTACTTTTAAAGGGTTGATTGTTCCTGTTTGTTGCTGAGACTCAGCATTCTCAATCTAGCTCTTAGTCCTTCCTGATGCCAGAGGCCGCGTGGGCATGGCTGTGGGAAGCCGCAGGAGCGGTCTGGACTCCGTGGAATATTGGATCCCTCTAGGATCAGAGCAGGTAGGGATGGGAGGATGCAGACCCTCACTTTCCTGTTCCTAAAACAGGGATAATACAGATTTACCTTGCAGAAGATGGGTGCAAAGCCACTGACAAAAATAGGATTAATTGAAGCTATTACTTTTCTTACTGTCTAATGTAGTGAGGTGATAGAAAAGGCAAGAGCTTCTCATGTGAGACACCAGAGATCGATACAGAAATTCGAGCCCTTCCTCTACTTTCTGGTCTTAGGTAGTGATATTAGCCTTATTCAAACCATTCTTCTTCCTTTAACAGTGTTCTTCCTGGCTTAGGGTTAGCCTAGGAAGTTATCCTGCAAACTTGCCATCCCTGGGCATCTTCCTGAAGGGAGGGATACCGGCATTCCAAGCAGAAGCAGCCCCCACCCACCGAAGGCAGAAAAATAATTACTGTATTAAAAAGAGCGGTGAATTCTTCCCAAGGGTTCTTATCGCTGGCGGCCAGGCCAGAAGCAGGACTGCGCCCCTACCCCCACCTCGTGACGTCAGGATCTGCAGGGCCTGCGGATAAAGTAATTCGCTTGAGTGTTCCAGAAAGGGCAATCCGAACACTTGCAGGGCCAGGCCAGTGGAGCCAGTCTGCATCCCCACTCTCCAGCTCCAGTTTATGAGTCTGCGGAGGCTCTCACCCCTCAGAGCATAACCAAACACAAATCTTCAGTGCAGGTACATTCACACATTCACACACACAACTCCCATCACCATGGCTCCTGAGCTCATAGGCCGGCCCTTCTTCCATGTATATATTTAAAGTTACTTGATTTGCTAGCTAGAGTTTGTTGTCAGGTCTGAAAGAGTTGTCTTTGTTTGTTTTGTTTTGAGACGCTAAACAAATTACAACAAAAGCCTTTACAAAGTACATCGTAGCTTGATTGTATTGGGCCCTGCATATGTTTCAGCGGCGGGCTAGGAATTGGACTTCCAAGAGTTTTCTGGTTCTGATATGGAGTCATGGTTAGGACAGTTGCTCCTGGCTCTATGCCATTTCCATTTTTCTTACTCCCTCTACTCCTAGTAATTTGTATAGCTTTTTATAATATTTTTTAGAATTGAGAGAAAGTATTGCTGAGAGAGCTCCTGGGAACCATGATTTAAACTTGACATAAGAGAAAAGACTTTTGGTCCATGCACTCAGTAAAATGGATAGAATTATTTGTTGGTTGAAAGCACCTTGCACGCCTCTTCTTTACAAGTCAATTTAATTCACTGAATACTCTTCCAGTGGGAGGGGTCCTGGCAACTAGGCCTTATATTCTGGTATTGGTCCAGGATCTAACAGACTATAGTGATTTGCTGAGAATTAGCCACTATTTCACATGCAGTCAGTTTAGTATCAACTCACACCCAGGTCATTTTTACTGTCACACTTAACAGCTCCAATCTGGGTTATTGCATAACTTTACAGTTTAATAAGTCTGAAATTCTAAGTGACAAACCTCTGTTCTGCTCAAAGCCTTCTTCCTTTTCTTTGTCTCCCCCTCCTCCCACCTCCAAGGAAATTATCTTAAAACCAAGTTTCCCTTGTGAGAGTTTGTTTACCCCAACTTCTGTTAAACTAGAGTAACACTCTCGTCAGTTTTCTAAACACTCTCATCAGCTTTGTGAAATGGTGCAAAAACATCTTGGAATCTAGGATGGCAAAATAAACCTGAGCATATGGAGGAAGACTTCATTGTTAGAAAATTTATTTAAATGTTTAGCTCACACTTCAGCCTCCATGCCTCCCTTACCACCCTCTCGCTTTGCTCACTGGGGCCCCTGGCTCTGGGGTACCCCACCTCTATTAGCAAGCTGTTTCACCAGCATAAATTACAAATGCATTTCAAGCTGGCCCTTCTCCCTTCTGATAAAATAAGTCAGGGGCTTTTGTCTTTTGCATCTTTCTGCTATCATTCTCTTTGAAACTTTTCCCTGAGCCATGCTGTAGTGTCTCCCTACCAACTTACTATCCCTGAGTAAACTTTGGAGGTATGTTTTCAATAAGAAAAATCAGGTAATCTTTTTTCAAGAACCCTTACAAGTTAAGGATACACTATATTTCATGGTTAGTCATGTGAGCTTCCAAATTAGCTGCATATAAAGTATTTTAAGAATTTTTTTTTTTTGGCTGTCACTGGCTGGCAATACTCATTTTGTGTGTGTGTGTGTGTGTGTGTGTTGGTTTGAAAAGCAGGAAGAAATGTAATGAATTGAGTGCTGTCAGAGATGTCTTCTGTTTGAACAATCTGCGATGGGCTGAATGGCAGGGACTCCCTCATCCAGTGCAGGTGCAGTAGAGCTGGGGAAGGGGGGAGGGGGGCTCCCTCTGTTCAGTCAAAAAGCACCATTCTCCACAATAGACCACACACTGACAGCCAGCGTGACATCAACTCACACTTTCATACCCCCCCTCACCATCCATAGTTCTGAGTTCACAAAGTGGCCATACAGTAGCCTTGGTTAGGTTTCTCTAATGAACATTTTGTGGCTCCTATGACCAACATTGAAATTTGCTGAGCCCTGGGAGGAACAACTATTGTGAGTTCCAAATCAAAATGTGTAACAATACATATTTAAAGTTAATCCGGTCTCTCCATTCTCTCCCAATACCAGACCCAGTTGATCTGAAAACTCTGAGTTAAAAGTTCTTCTAAGACTTTACTAAGGTTCCAAGGCAGTATTTTCTTGTGTCCTGAGAGAGACCTCAAATAGGAAAGGAGAGAAGGAAGAAATTTGTGAATGTATTTAAACTTAAAAGGAACTCTAGTATTTTATTATGCTGCGTGAGAGGGCTAATCCTGTAAATGGACAGACATTAATCTTGTGGAGTGGAGTCTGTCCCCTTTTGAGTTGGTTTTACTGGAGGAGAGGGGTGGGAGATAGAGAAGGGCGTTAGGACAGGCAGTGACTTTTAAAATTCGACAATGGTGTGACCACACTTTGGCTGCCCCACCACCCCAAGGGCTGGACCTTCCGAAGATTTCATTTTACATTTGTCTAAACTCCGGCCTTGGTGCCTCCGTTTTAAATGGAATTATTCAAAGGAGGAAATGCTAGCAGAGAAACTATTCTAGTCCATTCCTTTTTCCCCTACCCCGCCACCACAACCCAGTTCTTATTCCTCTCCACCCCCACACTCTTCGCCACTTCTTAGTCTGGGGTCTGAACATTTAGTAGAAATGAAGAGGAGCTAGGAAGGGCGGTGCGGGCCAAGGCGGTTCCCTCAGCGCTGCCCCGTGCGCGCAGGGCGAGATCCCCAAGGCCCTGTTGCCACTGGCTGATTTCCCTGTGCCGATCCTTGCTGGAGCATCGTGCCAAGAAAAATTGCTCCGTTTGCTGACTTCAAAAACATGATACCATATACATTTTTCATCGCGGCAACAAAAATATCAACTTTCTAGCCCTCGGAGCGAAATCTTTTTTTATCATTCGCCTAAATATTGGTCATTGGGGGGGGGGGAGGGATAGGGAAACACCCCAGGGCAGCCACCACAGCATTCCTCCTACACCCTCCTCTGTGTGGAGGCCAGGAGTCCGGGGTTTGGCGCGGGGCGGGGCACAGGGCAGGGGGATTTGGTTGGCAGGCCGAACAACGGCCAAGTTCTTTAAAACCTTAAAACACACACACACACACACACACACACACACAGGAAGAGATGTATCTTACCATCTCCGTGGAGCCCTGGTGGCCTGCCTTAAGTATGCCTACGGCGCCTACTAAAGTCTGGACCTAGGACGAGAGGCGTCTCCCTCCCCTCCACCCGCTGCTACTTGATAGCTGCCCTGTCTTCCAGCAGGTACACACCCACAATTAATCTTTCTTATTAAAGCCTCCATTCTGTACCCAAGGGGCGACTCAAACCTATTTAGATTTCCTTGGTTGGCTGCACAAATTTAAGTGGGCAAAGAGTTATAAACCTAATAACAGAGGGCGACGAGAGAGTGATTTGAGTAGAGAAGACGGAAGGATTCACTAGGGGTATAAAGATGCTGCAGGCCTTTCCCGCCCTAGTCACCCGCCTTGGGGTGCACGCCAGGCTCCGGGAAAGGCAGTGAGCGTCCGCGCACTCCCCGCACGCAATCTCTGTACACATACCTACTTCCCTGCCCTGTCGCTTACAGGTACACAGGCAGTGAGTTGGCCAGTTCCGGATTTCTTATAAACCCCTCCCAGAAAGGCGGAATTCTCAGAGCATCCCAAACCAGGGAATTTCCAGGGAACCAGAGAAGGCTTGCATTGTTTGCGATTAATTGAGAATAATTAACACTGGAGACCGTTAATCACCACTTTGCTGCTCTCTTCCTCCTTTCGGGTCTGTGGCGACTGCCTCCCTTGCTCCGGCTGCTGGCGCGGGTGGGTTCGCTGGTGAAAGTGAAGACGTCGTGGTAGCTGTCACCCAGTTCGGCTGTACTTTTTTAAACGCTCGCATATTGTTTGATTACTAATTTGAGTTAATATGATCTTTATGGCAACATAACAGTGGATAATTGGCCTTTTTTTCTGAACAACAATGTAAATCACAATCGCTTTATTATTTAATAACGTCAAACGCTTCGTTGGATTGGCCCCGACCGAGAAGACCTTTTCTTTCTAGACAGTGTTGTGGAGGAAGAACAATGAAGATCTAATTGTGGAGATTTCATAAGTTGGCTCCCGTAAATGAACAGCTTAGATATGGAAGTTCCAGCAGATGTGGGCACTATTCGCCGTAGAAACCTACCCCCACCCTCATACACGCAGCCCAAACACTCTATTGGAGGTTTTTTTGTGGTGGTGGTGGTGGTCCTCAGATCCTAGCAACCACCTAAATCTTCCAGTAGCAATTAGAGCGTTTATCGGGCTTGCTCTTCAGCTCTTTATATTGCCGGTTTAGCATTAAGGCATTGAGTCCACACACCAAATTAGCGCAACTCCCAGAGCCACAACCACTAATGCGCCGCTTCGGTCACTTTGGCTATTGGACATTGAGAGCATCGGCCTGGGGCTTTTTTAAAGTCTTACTTTGTTTTGATTTGGTTTTTAAAACGGAGTCACCAATGCAGTGCCTTGGCATATACTTGTTTCAGGCAGTTTTGCAAAGGACACAGCCATTATTTTGCAAATGCCTGGAGGAGCAGACGAAACCTGGAGACCCCTCAAATGCAGACCCTCTCAAATGCAGGCGCACCGCTTGGAGGGAATGAGTCCCCGCTGATCAAATTACATTATTCCCCAGAGCCTCCATTCTAACGGTTCTCTATCTCGGCTTTTGCTGTCGCTGGAGGAGCACTGTCTCAGGCGTTCTAAGATTTCGGAGTCCTTTGCAAATGAATCCCCACCATTTGGAATTCAGGTCAAGGAGAGAGACTCCGAATCTGCAGCAGGTTTTGTTTTTGCGTGTGCCCGCCTCTCCATTTTATTCAACTTCTACTGCCGGTCAGGAGACAGAACAATTCGCTGCCCCCCACCCCTCGCTTCTAAGACAAACAGGAGGTGCGAAATGCATCGCCTGCACACGCGCCCTCGGGGCCCCTCTCCCTTCACCCTCCCGCGCACCGAAGGTGCAGCTGCCTTCTGCTGGGGTGGAGACATCCCCCTTCTCTTCCCACCCGCATTTTCAAACCATCACATCGACGGTTCTAGAGTCATGTTCACATTTTCGGCCACCTTCCAATTTCTTTCCCTTTGCAAATGTCCACCCTCTCCCTTTCTGAGAACCTGAAAAGTGACAAGGGAAAGAGTTGAGGAATTGAGAGAAGGCAGTGGATTTTTATAACTGCCCCCCAGCGCCGCCACCCGCGGTGAAAAGTGTATTTTACCGCAAGGAGTGCACTGGGAAACTTTACCTAACAGGAGTTGGGGCCAGTGTTATTCTTCTCCAAGGGCCGGCTGGCCTCCCCGATCCCGCTGGACAATGCGCGCTTTGAGGCTCGGTGGCCTGCGGGCTGCGGGAGACTAGGGGACTGGACAGACACCCTTCTTCCAAGGGGCCCGCAGCTGGGGACGCGCTGGGCAGGGAGCGGGACTGGGGAGGCGGAACTCGCAGGAAGAAAAACCGTAAAAGTACAATTCCCCCACCCCCACCCCCCAGCCTTTCACTAAGGCAAGCTATAAGGACCTGGGGCCCGGGCGTCAGGAGGGGGATGTGAAAGGGTTTGCATTTTGTTTCTTTCTTGTAAACCCCCAACCCAAACATATTATTTCCTCACAGAATTATGCATTCTAGATTTTCCAACCTCCTTGCCCTCACTCTTGGTCACCTGGTCTCTGGTTGATATCTCTGCCCGAGTCTTTAACGCTCAACTTGACCCTGGCTCCTGCCAGTCTTCTCAACGCTCCCCCCAAACCCCCTGCCGCGCCACTGGGAAAGCCTCCTGGCCAGGCACTCTGGGACCGCATTTTCTGGTTTGCTTTTTCTCCCCAAAAGAACACCACCACCCTTCCCTCCAAGCAGCCTCTAGGATAGGACCTTTGAGATCTGCAGAAACCCCCAGAGGGTTACCATCTTGGTGGAAGGATTTGTCTGATATCTTAACGTATACAGCAAATGCAGCGCCAGGGCCACGTGCTGTGCCTTCGAAACGCCTCCGCGAGCCCGGGCTTTCAGAGCCTCGGAAGCCGGGGCCGGAGTGGAGGGGGCGCTGAAGCCACCGGCGGGCGCCTGGCCCGCGCCGCAGGTCTGGCCGCAGCACCGAGTGAAGCGAATTATCTGGAGCGTGTTTGATCTTGGGCTGTGTAGTCAGCCTCGGCTTTATTTGTTTGTTTGTAATCTCATATTTAGCAAGCTGCGACGGTGGCAGCAAGAGAGTAAGGAAGGGATGGAGGAGGGGGCTGCGCGGTAACCACACCCCTTCCTAATGAGTAATTTCCATATGTGCGCCTCCCGCATCTAGCGCCCTCTTTCCCCCCGACGCTACGGCGCTGGTGCGTCTTGCGCAGCGCAGACGCCTCCACTCTGGATTGAAATGAAAAAGCTCGCGGTGGGAGCAGAAAATTGGTCTATTGATACATTCGCTCCGAGTGTTGATCTTGGCACCACCGGCAGAGGGTTATTTCTCCCCCGCCCCCAAATGGGGCGCACACGGATTGCTGAGGGATTGCGGACACCCAGGCAGGCAGCAGTCAGAAACCGACATTCCTCCCCCTTCCCCGCCTCCAGTTGTCCGACCTACATGTTTCTTTTTACCCAACTCCAGGTTTTATTTTATTTTCTCTCTCCAGGTAAGGACAGTGAGGGCAGGATCGTCATAGAAAGAGGGGATATAATTTCGAACGAATGAATCAAAAGTGAAAGTTTCAAACTAGATCCCGGTCCAGTTCGAAAAAAATGTAATCCTGCACTCGAAGGAGGGTGCTGGCCCGAGTGTGTGTGTATAAGGCGAGAAACCGAGGTTGTGAGATGGTGTCTGTGGTCTGAGGCGGTTAAAAACTGTGGCACAGGCAGCAAAGTTTTTGGAGCAGTCCTCATTAGAAAACTCCAGGCGGGTTTCAGCTGCTTCTAACCTAGTTTTCTGTACATTTTTGTGGTGATTCTGTTCGGGAAAATTGGAGAAACAGACTTTTACAATTAACTCCCAGCCCACTTACCCCACCACACCACCCTCCTAACCTCGCGGTGCGCACTAGGGTGTGGGCTCGGGTTTGAGCTCCAAAATAGCTTGCTTGTCAATCGCGAGCTGTAGGTATATCAAAGTGAACTGTCCCAAGTAACTCTTGTCTAGAAGCTGGGAAGAAGCTTAAGCAGCTCGCTTTAATGATGATTTGTAGCTCGGCGAGGGGCACGGACAGCAAACACCCCGCAGGTGTGTGCCGTAACACCACCATCCGGACTTGAATGTAGATTACTCTGGCGATCGTTTGATCGGCCCTTTGAAACCCTTTACAATTGCCTGTGACGAACGGCCAGTCTCAGTTTTTCTCAGAATAATGCCTTGAGGGTAAGTCCTCCGGGCTTTTAAAGAGCTCCAGTATTTTTTTTTTTTTTTTTAAGAAAAAAAAAAAGAAAGAAAAACGTTCGATTTTAGTTTAGCCATCGTCAACTTTTTGTCGCTAACGGACATCATTCAAGCCATTCAATACTTAATGACCGTTACCTTTGCTGTCTCCCCAGAAGCCAGATATATACACAATGCATTAATAAAAAGGAGAACAAAGTTATTAATTTCGTTTTCTTTAGTTTCAAGCTGTCCTGCCTGTTTATAGATGTGTGTGGGGGTGTTTGTTATAAGCATGCATTATTATTATCAATGCCATTGGTCATCTTGTTTTAATGCCTTCTCTGTACTCTCTGAATTATATCTGTTCGGTCAAGAGGGAGTTTAACTTAAACATTAGGGCTTTCCAAAAAAACTCTGGAGTTTAACCCCCGTCAACACCTTAGCACCAACCTCCATCACCAAAATGAAAAAGGTGGTGCTGTTCAACCTTTAATATTTACTTAGAGTGTTTACATAAGGGGAGGAAAATGAACTTTTGTCTGAAACGTGCAACAAGCGGCACTTTGATTTCATAAAATAAATGTCAACAATTGTAAGAGCTTATCACACTAGGGTAGGGGGTGGAGGGTGGGAGTGCAGTTGAATTAAAGGCCCATTGCTGCCACTTCAGACTACAAAGGGTTACACATAAATAAGTGCCACATTTGCCTATTGCAAAAGTTTTCTCAGTGCTTTCTAAGTCACAACAGGGGAGGGGGGAAAGCTGTCGTTTATTATCCTGCTCTGGGCAGGAGCAGACCCCAGTACCAAGAGGCTCTTAGCTTTGGCCAGCAGAAGAGGGGTAGCCTTTCAACAGCAGCCCCCTTTGTTCTCCCGATCTCTTTCCCAATTTCAAGCTTCACTTGCACATCCCAAGTTTGTGTGTTAATGACGCTATTACCATCTGGCTTGCCCTACTTTCCAAAAGATATAAATCTCCTAGCTCCATTGCCCGCATTATCATTTAAGTGCCACCATAGCCAGAAGAAAAAGATGCTTTCAAGACTCCAGATTCTGTTGCACTGACTACCCTTGACATGAATCTTCCACTATATTTATAGACTATACATTGGGTGCGGGAGAGCTCCTTGACAGAACTGATTTCCCAAGATCCGTCCCTCTAAGCCAAGGCAGACATGATTCTGGGAAAAAGGAAGGCTTCAAATGAATTTCTCCTTAAAATACTTTTGTTTTGTTTGCAGCAGGCAGATAGTAAGCCCCAACATCCTTTCATGTGCTTGCGCCTTCCTTCGTCCCTCCCAGCTCTGTGAAAGTTGCGGTGCAACTCCCAGACAGTCAAGATGTGCCACTTTTCAAACCCTATTTTGAGCGGGTGGATAGATTGGTCTCTCTGTAGGAGTGGGGGCAAGGGTGACAGGAGATAAAAAGAGCCCTCCTTGAGGCAACTTTTGGGAGCTGGGCCAACTGCATCCCTTCTCTTACACCCTCCCTGTACAGATGTGTGGATGTGAGATTTACACACCGCTAGCTGTAGATCCAGATCCACTTCTCTCTATTCTTTCCTGAGTAATCAGTGATTTGTGTGTTTTGAGTGCAACAGCTGAGAAACTACAACAAAAAGAGTTGGGCTGGCTTGTGAATGGCTCCACAATGACTTCATTTATCTGACCAGGTCTGAGTAAATCAGAGGAGCAGAGTCTAAACATGGGCTTTTGGTCAGGCCCCCAGTTCATGTGAACAGCTAATATCCCTTTGAAGGCTTCTACTGTTTGTGGCCCTAGACTGCCCTATCCAGGCGCCTCTTTCTCTGGGTGATGCTCGCTCTCCTTCCCAGTGCTACCTTCACAGAGGTGAGTTCCACTAAGATAAGCCAACCTAGCAGTTTAGAAGAACTGGAAAGGTTAACTTCCCAGGTCCCTAAGAGAAGCTCTTAAAATTATCAGGATTTAAGCAGACATCTCTTCTCTCAAAAAATAATCTTGTCAGACAGAAAAAAACAAAACAAAAAACACAAATGCCTTTAACAAAATACATTCTTTTTGAGGGATGAAAAAAAATTACTAGTTATACACAGTATTCCTAATACTTTGGACTGAACACAGAAGATGCCTAAAATGGTGATTAATTTATATCACACCAGTGTCGCTGTTTGTATGCTCAAAGCACTTTTTTTTTCCCTCCAGTTCACTTTCCTGCTTTTCCTCCCAAATTCTGAAAAGATCTTGTTTAGAAAGTTGTATCCCTACTTTTTCCTTCCGAGAATATTATCGAGTTGATATGAACAAACTACAGAGGATATACCATTTAAGTAAGATGCACTTTTAATCACTGATCATTAAAATGGTTATGTTAAATATACTCAATTACATGCATGAGTTAACTCTAACAGTACTTCCTATTCTCCCAGCTGCTCACGTATTCCTCAACGATAGTCTGCGGTAGAAACTTGATTATGCTGAATTCATACATTTCGATGGATTTCATCAGCCTAATTAATGCCTCAGTGTGGTACTGGGGTCTGAATGAACCTTTTACTATGTTTGAGGTTAAAGGCAGTGTTGGAATGTAGAAGGTTTTTCTTCCTTAGTTACTCAGGAGGTACTTTTCATTTCCACTAAGCAAGGTAGGTAGCGGTTGTTAAACAGAAAAACTATGCAAAACAATGAAACTGATTCCAATGGCAGAAAAAAATGAGACTAATTCTTCATCCTTACTGCCCCATCAGTATTTTTGGATTTGATACACAATCTCTAAATAGTTAGTAAAGAGGAAATTACTACCTCTCCATTATACCTTAAAACTACACTGAAAAGGAGAAGTTGAAATCGATTTACAACTAGTGGCTAAACAGATTTCCATTAATTCATCAAGGCTGTCTCTGTTCCCTTTCTTCCTCCTGCTCCCATAACTTTCAGACTACACTCTCCATCCTTTCTGTCCATTTCAACTTGCATATTTCCCAAGGAAGCACTCAGGGCCAGTATTCATGAGAAACTCCAGTCACTCCCTCCCCACCCTTGTGGGTGACTGCATTCAATCTTTTCAGGTGTAAATTAACATCTGAATACATCTCAACCTTACTGACCCTTTTTGCCACCACCATCCAGGCCGCTGCAGAGTTGCCACTAATCTGCACCTCCACAACTGGCAAGGCGCACTGAGGTTGGATTTCCCAAACCTCACCCCCAACAAAAGCACCCAAAAGCACTTGTATTGCTTGTGATGGACGTTCTGATATTTGTCCATGTCCAATGAAACACCTGTGGAAGAATATCATTTAAGACATATTTTCTTGTTGGTCAAGGGAAGAGGAGCACAGAAAGAGGAAGAAAAAGAAAAGACATGGAGGCATCTTGCTTCATTTAAAAAAAATGTCCCAGCTTGGGCCAGGTGAAACTTGAAACTTTTACCTCACTTTGAGTTCCCAAGGACTAAGTGTTTGCCCCCCAGCACTTCCCTCAAGCAGGGGCTTCTCTGACCCAGATTCTAGTCTAACCTCATACCTCGACATCCATCTGATGGAACAGGAAGCGTTTCAGATCTATAACCAAATTACCACCCTGGAACTTTGTGCTTGTTATGCTAATGTAATGACTTCTGCAGTAAGAGTATATTTCCAGGGTTGGAAATTAGCTTTTTAGAATGCTTTGTGTAATGACAGACATTAGACAGAAGAGACAAATGCTCTAGCAATGGTGGCACAATACTCCTGGCAAACACCCTGGGCTATTTCAACAGATAAATGGAGACTCATATGTTTGTAAATTTAAGCTGAGAGCAAGCTGGGGAACAAGGTAGGAAGGCAGGTGCTGGTGGCAGACCACTGCAGTGCTGACGATCCCCTCCAACCCCCACTGCTTCTCTCAGACCTGGTTGAGGAAGCTTAGTGCATTGCTTAGTCCCTTGGGGTGGATACTTAGGGAGGAAAAAAAGAGACAAATGTTTCATAAATAGCCCTGCAAACAAGCAGTTACCTCTAGCTCATGGTTTGTGAACTCTTACGTTTAGATTGCAGAGAGTAAGGGAGGAGAAATATTTCCGGGGGGCGGGGGAGGGGGGGTACGGGGAAGTTTATGCAAGTAGAAATAAATGAACAACTTTGATTTTACAGCCATACAGTGGAGCTGTCCGGTACATCTCCTGTGCCTAGTATATTGTATCTCTGCATTGTGTGATTAAGAATTCAGGCAAATCCATCTGAAACTAATACAAAATAATACTGAATATAAACTGTAATTGAAAAAAATAAGTTTTTTTAAAGAATTCAAGCAAATCCTCAAATTTGTGGTATTGACCTCTGTGATATATGTCTTGGGAATCAAGGACGAAATAGTTGAATGCGCCATATTTCTAAAAGAATAAGACTCTTCAGTGTATAGGGCTGGGATGGGGTTAATCATTTTTCACAAGTGTAAATAAGGTAAATTCACACACTGACGAAGTATCTGAGAACTCTTTTCATCATTTACCTGCCCTTGATGGACATCAGAGCAAAGTCACTCACAGCCTGGTTGTTGTGTGCCTAGTTCTTCCCCTCCCCAGCTCCTCCCTGCTCCTCCTGTCCCCACATACCCTGGACAGTTTCTTCCAAAATAAGTGATTTGGTTCCTGGATGGGTTTTCACCCCTTCTGCATGACACACGTTCCAAATGTCAACTCGCAGCTCTGGAGAGCCTGTGAACTATGATAATGGATAAACTCCACTGTGTTCCCAGTCTTGTTTGGGGCTGGAGCAAAGTTGCCAAGACATAGTCTGAATGAGTTGGGGGCTTCTGAGATGTAAAATGAGGCCAATTTGAATTGTTGGCACTGAGTGCTGAGCTTTTCATAATAGCCCACGTTGTCTCATTTTCTTTTAGAGTTGAATAGGAGCAAAATACCTGGCTTGATGCAGTGGTTCTCTGATGACAAATGAACTAATTAGAATTTCTTAGTCCATCCCAAAGATCGTAGCCAATGGTAGATGTGGGAAACGCAGGCTCCAGCAAGTTTCACTTTAGAAAAGACAAGTTCTGTGCATCCATGCCTTAAAGTTACAAACTGAATTTGTCTCACCTAGCTTGCTAATGTCTAATCCCTCCTATACATTTTTTTTTTTATAGATGGGTCCAGGTAGGCCAATATTCAATACATCAACTCACTGACAGCAAATTCATGAATCAGATTACCTTCCACCTTTAGTGTGTAAATTATTCATAGCATGAGGCTTTTTAGCAAGGTTCTGAGATAAATTCATGTTTATCACATAATCTAACCTACCAAGAAAGGTAGAATCAACAGTAGGTCTGCCTAGTATCACTTAAAAAAAAAAAAAATGCCCTCTGTGAAACAAGCCGTTGAGTTAAAAGTACAAAGTAGTACATCATAGCTAAAAGGGGAGAGACTACAGATAAGGAAGCATTACATCTCCTTCATGCTCTGGTATGATATGGCAGCATTTGTAGGTGGCAGATTGTAGAGAGAAGGCTGAGACAAGAGACAGTGACACTGAGGCAGAGAAACAGCTTGCTGGAGATTTATGGGTTCATGTTACTGATGATCAGATACCATTCACTCACTTACTTTTGAGCTAAAGGATTTATATCCTGCAGGAATCCTGGTCACGCTCATTGGAATGGCCTAGGACTTCAAAGAATTGATTTTTAAGTTGCGGGACATTTAGTTTCAATGCCAAAATCCAAATCTGAAATGTTATTGGTTTGGGGAGGAAAACGCCTAATTTGAAATTCTCTTATAAACTTTGTGAGAGCAAACACTCTTAGATGAGTTTGGAAATGGCTTTGAATTCCAGCTCCCCAAACCGCTGTTACACTACTTGTCTGTGGAAGGAAAAGGGGAGCGGGCACCTGGTCTCTAACCAGGAGAGAAGCCTATTTGCAGTATCTCGGCAGCTCTCAGCAGGTTGGTCCTCAGTGGTTTACAGAGACCCTGGATGGCTATTTAAGCCGGCTGGGTAGTTCTGGTCTCACGTCATCCAAACAGCACATTTTTCAAACTCAGAAATGCCAGATCATGTTATTTCTGTGGCAAAGGGTTGCTTAGGATCTGTGACAGCTGAGTTTTTCCTATTGATTATGTGACAATGCAGTTCATTTATAAAGTTCAGGAAAATGAGAAAAGCCTCTAGTTTAACAAAAAGACCCTTAACTCACGTGCTGTGCTGTATTTAAATGCAGAAATCAAAATTCAAGTTGGAGAAAGTGAATTAAATTGTGACAAACATCTGTAGCTAAATCAACCTCTTAGGAGGGCTGTGACTGATAATTTAATGTGTAGCTTTATAATTAGGTAACTGGATTTGTAAGAAATCATATTTTACATAGAAAATTCATATTTAGATAATGTATGTGCTTAAATTTGCTCCTAAATTTAAAACAGAGTGAGCCCAAAATATAAAAAGGAAATCAAAGGGCACTCTTGTGAATGTGGGGGGGGAGGGCTGTTTATAGGGGTGCTAACCTGTGAACACTTTGAAAGATCTTTTTCAGATTTATCAAGTTCTGAAATGATTTAATATGAATACATTCTTGAATGCATCCACAGGTAAAAAAAAAATCATTATTTATCGTGTACATCAATTCCTAATAATTTTGTCTGTTGCAGGATACAGACAGGCATGCAGAAGTAACTAGACGTCCAACGCATGCCAAGGTCTTATGGGCCTAGGATTTCAAACAAAAGAAAATTTGGGTGACATGGCTGTACATTGAGGGCACTTGAGACCATGGGTAGGCGCACCCAGAAGGGTTCCCTGGAGAGCGGGGAAGAGAGAAGCCCCTGGTGCAGTCTGTGTGACCAGAGAAAAGAGGCAGGAACTGGAGCAGCTGGTAGGCGGCCCGGCAGTCCCCCCATTGTCCCCCCACTGAGCGCATTCCCCGGCTTCGGAGCTGGGTGTGGCTTGCGGGTGTGGGAGGGGGCACCACGGTGCTCTGACCTGCGCTCTCTGCCCACCTTCGCTCTGCCCATCTTTGTTCATCTGCTTCCTTATTGCCTGAAAGCCACCCAGCAGGTTGAAGGCTCACTTCTCGACAAATTTGTCAGGCAGAATTTCTCACTGGCAATAACTTTTTGTGAAGTTTGACTCTGGGACACCTGAGTTTAGGAAGCTGGCATTATCCTGTGGCTTCTCATTTAGACATGGCCCAGGCAGGCAGAAGAAGAACAAGGAACATGAACCCAACTAGTCACTCCACACAAGCCATGAGGACCCAGTGGAGAAACTGGTTCCTTCTGTTGCAAAACCACCCCCTTCTCCCAGGTCCTTCACAGCCTCACTCCAGGCCTGGCTGTACTGTTCCCAGTGGGTGAGACGCCAGGAGGAGAGAGGCTTCATATTTCCCCCTTCCTTTCCCATGTCCTTTATTTCTCAAAATTTTTGTGTTCTTGGGCCCACAATTCCTTTGACCAACCAGGCACTGAGACCCTGAAGGTTTAAGTTTTGCTTTGGGTTTGTTTGTTTTTTGGGGGGGCTACGAGCTTCTAGCAGGAACCGAACCCAGGACTCTCTGGTCCGCAGGCCGACGCTCAGCCACTGAGCCAAACTGGCCAGGGCTTGCTTTGGGTTTTTAAGTTTGTTTTCGTTTTTGTCCTTTCTTTTGTATTTATGGATGTTGATGAGTCTCAGATGCCCAGGGCCCTCACTCTAAAGTTGAAACCTTCACCTTTCCCCCCTCCTTTTCTCTTCTTGTTGGACTGGTGGGCATGTTGGCTGAAGGCGGCCTGACCCTGGGGTGGAGCAGCGGCTGTACCTCAGCCCTCATTTCTGGCAATCATTAAAATTCAATTTCAAAACTTCTGTCTTGAACAATTTCCTAAGGAGCCTGTGAAAAGTGCCAAAAGAGTGAGCCCCTTCTCCAGGGCTGGTGTCTTGGCTGCAGGCGGGCACTGGTCAAGCTGCCCCTGGCTGTGCACTTCTGAGAGCAGTCCAGGGGTAAGTGTCTAGATGGGAGAGCTGTGTCTACCTGGACGAGGGAGCAGCTCTGGGGAAGTCTCAAGACAGGCCAAGAAGCTGGGGGAGGCAGCCAGCGTGTCCCTCATCCCCCCGTCCTGGAGCACAGCCTGTCTGATCCGGGGGGCAGAGCTCAGAACCAAGCAGGCAGTTCTCTTGAATCTCACCATTCCTCACGTATTCTCCACCGCTCAGCTCACTGGCCTCTCCCTCCTGATTCCAAAAAGAACAACATTTGTGTATCAGAAAGTTCTCTTCTGCCAAAAAGCTTCCCTTAACAACTTTCTCCTTTGGGTCCTTTGGGTAGAGAACTCTGCCTCTATGTCAAAGGGACCACTGAAGTGTTTTGAGAAACAGAACATCCAAGGTGTGGGGTAGTTAGTTGAGTTTTGTCAGCAATTTTGACCAAGAGTTGCCAAGCAAAGTTTCTTCAGACCCAGCCTCAGAGTAGTTTTGCATTCCCTGCTCCAAAAAGTTAACATGTGATTAATACCGGAAATGCCTCTCTTAACTAACACCCATAGAAATCTATGGAAAGGGTATAGCATTTCTTTGACATTCCAGATGGGAGGTAAGGATTACCTGACTACAAGTGACTTCACTTCTTTTTTTTTTTTTTTTAATATGTTTTTATGGATTTTAGAGAGAGAGGAAGGGAAAGAAAAAGAAAGAGAAACATCCATTGGCCTCCTGCACACCCCCTATTGGGGATTGAGCCTGCAACTCGGGTATGTGCCCTGACTGGGAATCGAACCGGTGACCTTTTGGTGCATGGGACAACGCTCAACCACCTGAGCCACACCGCCCAGGGCTGCCTTCATCTCTTTGCTGTTGTTGTTAATCCTCACCCGAGGATATATTTCCATTGATTTTCAGACAGAGTAGACAGGAGGGAGGGAGGGAGAGAGAGAAAAACATCAATTTGAGAGACACACATCAATTGATTGCCTCCCACACAACCCTGACATGGGCCAGGGATCGAACCTACAACCCAGGTACATGCCCTTGACCAGAAATTGAACCCGAAACCCTTTGGTCCATGAGGCAAGGCTGTAACCACTGAGAAAACCGGCCAAGGCCTGGCATCACCTTTTAATCACGTATCTTCCTAAACATCATCCTCCTTCCCTGTGAACCCATTGGCCCTCAGCTTACTTAATACTGTTTTCCTCCCGCCAGGGGAGGGGAATGCTGGGCCTGGGGGGCTGTAGAAGGCCTGCGAAATCAATACCAGTGAACATCCTACACCCACTAAATTAGCCTAATAATTTTGTATGGCCCATGAATGATGTTATAAATATCCAAATGGCCCTTGGCAGAAAGAGGGTTCCCTACCCCTGCAAGTTTTTCCTCTGAGGCCCTGAACCAAATTCTCAGAATTAAACTATGATCTTCTCCCAAATGCCATGACAAGTTAGAAGGGGAATTTGGGGACTCTTCTGAAAAATGTGATATAGAAAGTAAATGTTACAGCTGGATGCAGTTGACAAGTGGCAGTTCAGGGCATCAGCAATGAATTTCACATTTTTTCTACAGGCTTTTTTTTTTTAAACTTCATTTTTAGGATCCACTGATCCTAATAGGTACAAGTTAAAACAGAAGTAAATTGGAGATATACTAAAGAAAGACCAGATGAAGCCCTTCCTGGACTGGCAGTCATTGTCACTTCCATAGCGCATGGTTATTTGGACAGACTCTCTCATACCACTGGAAACTTAGATGGACTAACACCCAAAGCCCTGCTTCTCAGCATTTAATTACAAACCTAGCCGTGTGGAGACTGTACCGATGAAAAGAAAATCAATCCGTGCTTATTAGCCATAACAAGTCAATAAACACATTTCGCTGGCGAAGTAATAACAACGCGCCCTTGTTAGCATCAGACATACATGTTCCTGAGAATTTTGAAGCTTCTGCGGCACATGTTATTTTACTGTTTCATTGCCTGACTTGGGGAGGGGGGGTGGATTTCTGCTCATGCAGTTCCTAAAAGTGTAACTTGAATGGTTTTTACAGGCATTTTATACCATGGTCCAGAACAGCTCTCTCTCCAAGGTTTTGAATTTGTCTACTGGTGTAGGCTTTTCATTTCTTTGCCTCCATAAGAAGGGCCTCATATTGCAGTAGAGAACACACTGGGCTAGACATGCCAAGCAGGATCTAGGTTCCAGGGGAGGTGTGTAATTAATAGTGTGACTGTAAGGCAGTTCGTGTTTCTGGGCTTCAGATTTCCCATATGTAAAGAGATAGGACTAGACAATCTCTTAGGGCCCTCTCCGTCCGTAAATCCTGTAGTTCTATAACATACTTGTGAATTTTCAACCTAAGAGAAGATCCAGATCTGAGTAACTAAATAAAGCATCTATTGATTTTCAAGTTCCTTCAGTAAAAGTTTATGCAGAAGACTGACAAATGTTTTTTGGTCTTTTCCTGGGAGAGATCCTAAAGTTGACTAGAGGAAACCAAGCTAAGAGACTTGGCCTTGTGTTCGTGCATACAAATGAACCATTGTCTTACACTTGAACTTCTTTTCCTTCTCGGATCCAACTTAGACATAATATTTCACTCAGGATCAGGCCTGTGGTTTAGGAGGTTCTGGTCTGGCTTGCCTCATTTTAAGACTTCTATCAACTCTTTTCAAACTTGAGCAGTACCTCATTTCCTGTTTGAGAGTTCCTTTGCCAGCACCAGCTAGGCCTTTAAGGAAGCTTGCCAAGAGTCCCTGGGTGGGAAGGACAGTCTGAGTTCATCACAGACAATGAGCTGGCATCAGAGTCGTAGCGACTCACCAACCTGGTTGTCACCTTGCAATGGCAAGGACCACACCGTCCAACTGAAAGACTTGCGTTTTAGCAAAGTACAGTTGGGTCACATGGTACAATCATCTCAACCTCTATTTCCGATCTTCCCTTTCACTAGCTGTTTTGAACAAAAGACAAGAAAGGAAATTATATCCTGAATTACATTTTGTTTTAAGATTCATGAACAGATCTTTGGTTTTACATCTATTCTGTGCTAGGAATGTAGTAGTGATTACAAAACAGTGAACAGAGGTCACAGCAAAAGAAACTTTCAAGATTAGGTTAAAGCATTCCTCTGAAATTTCAATATTCAGTTTTGGAGTGTCAGTTACTACATTTCTCTAATTCATCATTTTTTTTTATTGGCTTAGAGTCAAGATGGAGAAATGATATTTAGACCAAAGACATCGTTTTGTTGATATAGCCACTGCTTTTTAAAATGCAAACCCACCCTCCCCTCACCAAAGCTTGATCATTTGCAGGTGCTCATGCACTTCTGGGCGCTCTCGCTCTCTCTCTCTCTCTCTCTCTCTCTCTCTCTCTCTCTCACACACACACACACACACACACACACACACACCACCCAAATTCTAGAGAAAGCACTTTCATGACTTGCATAAGAAAATTAAAGGAAGGCCAGAGCAATAGCAATACCGAAAGGCAATGATTTCACTTTACAAAAAGTCATTGTACAGCATACAGGTATTTTTAAAAACCAGTATTATGATGATGAAAGAATATTATACTTCTAAATTATTACAATTCTTGTCTAATTTCAAGTCACATATAAGAGCCATTTTAAAGTATTTTCTGTTATAATCTGTCACCAAAAAACCACTAGTAGAGCTTTATAATGTGCATAGGTTTACCCCATAGAGAATTAAATTTTAACTTATAAGTCTTTCTATTGTTGTGGATCTTAGGACAAGATAGCTTTTGGTATTAACATGGAAGAATATTTGATGGCTATTTTAGCTTTAATGTGCATGCACTGAAATAAAGTACAAATTGTATTTTTCTCCCCCCACTGTTCTTTTATTAAATACGGACTATTTTTAGCATGTTGTTTTTAATGAATACATTATTTTTATTAGGTCATTTGGTAAAAGATAGAATATGTAATAAGAATGACCTCTTGCTTTCCCCCTAATTGTATTATATTAAGTTAAACAAAGTGGACGCTTTTTCTCTTAGGAAAAAATGTTATGAGGGTGTTTCTGATGCAAAAATGATTATTTAGTTACAGTATCATTCCTTAATAGATTAGCATTTATGATGGATCATATTTCAAAGCTGATTACTCTCAAAGAAAAGCAGAGATATTAGAATTTTCAAGTAAATTGCGTTGTTTAAAAGTATTTTAATACATTATTCAAATTATCGTCAACTATTGGTTTAAAAAAATCAGTATCTGTTGCAAATGTGAAATTTTGCTGTTTGAAGCACCTTACCAATTCCAGTTTCTTTAGGATAGAAGTGGAAATTAATATCAAAGGCATAGACAATTTAGAGCTCCCTCTTTTTTTTCTTTTTTACTTTAACTGTGATAGGCATCTCTGCAAGGTGGGTTTTAACATATTTTTTTCCTATTTTTTTTCCTTCTTTCAGTAAGAAGGATAAGCTTTTAGAGTACCCAGTCACCGTGGTAACTGCCAAAAAAATTCTCCTGAAGTTTGAAGAGGTCAGCTAGCAGGGTCAACAACTCTGGCCTCTCTCTGAGCTCGGTCTAGCATGCCCCAGCCTGCGGTTGGAGTGTCAGGCCAGCTCTGACCCTGGGAGGTGGACTATTCCAGCTCTGATATAAATTTTTTGAGTCAGTTCATGGCCTGGACTCTCCAGGTGGCCTCCAAAATCGATTTTGACCCCTTGACCCTGTCTCACGGAGGCATACCATCCACCCTAAGTAAGGATTTAGCCAGGAATGACAGCTTTCCGCTGAGTGTTATTGGGGACAGTATAAACAGTTTGGAAAGCAAGTAAGGAGGTGTGAGTGCTAGAAATCATTAAAAGCACATTAAAAACAATTTTAGAAAATTTTCTTTGTGAAAAGAAGTTTAAAATGTATATTGTTACAGAATTCTAATGTGACTTGGATTTTTAAATCAAAGAACAGTTTTGAATATACTCAGTAAACCACATCAATATCTTTTTATATACTTTGTTACAAATGTGCAAATAAGGCAGCCTGACTTGCAACAAAATAGGTACATCAGGGATGTAACATGTACAGAAAAGGGAAGCTAGTTATTAAAATATATTAACAGATTTTCTAGTATTTTAAATACTAAATTTTGTGTGTGTGTCTTCAAATGTTTAAACTGGGAAAATAATGAAGCTGTAAAAAAAACCAGTCTGGAATGAAAAGAAACTTGTGCTGCATTCCAAGTACTTTGCTACTTTGTAAAACAAATAGCCAGTGTACTCCTTTGGATACAGATGAGATAAAAATTATAAAAATAGGGTGTCCCCAAAAATGTACACACAACTTTGAATAATTATAAAGCCAGTGTTTCTTAAAATACATATCATTGTTAAAATGTAATGGAATCTACAGACACCCTGTGTACAGAAAGTTAGATTTTGCATAGAACTAAAGAGAACAAAACAGGAGATTAATAGTGTCTCTGAATTAATTTGGAAAATAAAAATAATGTAGATAAATCATCAATGACTCTTTTCACCTTCTTTCTTTCTTTTCTTTTCTTTTCTTTTTTCAGGATGCCACCCTGAATGTTTTATTTTCTCCAGGAAAGCAGAGTTCTCTGTGAGAGTGCTAGCCTGTGAACTCCATATGTAAATGTGGTCATCAAGCAAGACCGAACTGCCAAGAGGAGAGATTTTAAATGTTTCGCTTTCTTAACACCCCTCACAGCATTCCTTCTCCCAGTGGTACTTTTCTCCAACTTTCCCCCTTTTCCCAGCACTGTTGAACAGAGCTCCAAAGCAGTCGTGCAATAGCTAAAGCAGTGTACTATGAACTTGTTGAGGTGGCATTTTATATGAATCTTTTGTAAAAATTAGATTTTAAGTAGGGGTGAGTGTCCTTTTGGGAGCAGGGACAAGAGAGAGTGGAAGCAGAGGGGGAGGGGACCGAGCAGTTTATATATGTATATATACTCTTTGTGTTTGAAGGCCTCGGTGTCTCGGCTTCTCACTAAGTTAAATCCCTATTATAAAACTTATCTTCACAAAGCCTATTATAGTATTCTGAGAACAAATTGGACCATGAATAACTTAGTTGGAAGTGTAGATTATTTTCTACTCAAGGAAAGTTAGAGATGACAACAGCTTAACTAAAAGAATAGTGATTAATCTTAAATAGATGGATTTCAAAGTTTCACTCTTGATGAAGAGTACCTTTGATATTTCCCCCTCTCCAGACTCATGTTTCCACTTTCTTTGTGTTAAGAATTGTCCTAGAGATTACACTGTCCACCTAATACCGCATGGCTCTAACTGTAGATCATTTCCTTTCGCGTTGTTAATCTGTCACAGAGGTGACCAGAACGACATTCTACTTCCTGTGGCTAAATATATGGTTCCAAACTGGTACCTGTGCTTAAACATCAAACTCACTTTTAGGAATGATATGTTACATTAATCACAATTTCTCAATTAGATACATTATTATTTTTAAAAACAATCAAATTCGGTTAATCACATATAGCTCGCAAAACCCTTCTCAGCTCATGATTTTGTTTGATCCTTAGAATATTGTTATGAAATAAACAAATGCCATCAGTCCCATTTTACCAATGAGGAAGCTGGGTTATTTGCATATAGTGATCTGACTGGTAAATGGAAGAACTAGAATGCCAAATCAGATTTTATAAAGCTTCTATTTCAAGTGATTATCCTATAGCAATAGGCTTTTAAATTATTTTTGGCCCTGGCCGGTTAGAGCATCAGCCCACTGACCAATGAGTCTTGGATTTGATTCTGGTCAAGGAAACATACCTCAGTTGTGAGAGAGACCAGTTAATGTGTCTCTCTAACATCCAGGTTTCTTCCTCAGGTGAGGATTAAAAAAATAGATAAGATATATAGATATAGATTTTTGTGTTCCACACTCCTGAAAAATGAAGATTTTTTATTAAAGAGAAAAAGTCTTTATATTTCACATATTAAAAAGTTAAAAGGCGCAACTGAAAAAAATTCTATTTACTTAAAAGTAAATTTTGACAACTATTTTTTCCTTTGTGTGTGTGTGTATGTGTATATATATGTATACATATCTATATATATGTATATATATATTTCAATGGTCTTTCATAGTTGAAGATCTTAATTTCTAAAAGTCAAACATACACAGTTCTATATACATTAAATAACTACCTGGAATTTTTTAAATGTGTATGAAAACTATAGATTATTTATTTCAAAAGAAAATATAATAATAAATAAGCCTTTAGAAACAGGTTCTCCATGTTAAGTAATTATTTGAGAACATGCAAGTGATTGCTATAGAGTGCTGTTGGTGAAATTCTCCTTCTAGTCCCCCCCACCCCCCAGCTATATTGAGGTATAATTGTCAAATAAAATAGTAAGATATTTAAACTGATAAGAACAGATATTATGTGCCTGGCTGGTGTAGCTCAGTGGTTGAGCATCGATCAATGCATCAAGAGGTCGCTAGTTCAATTCCTGGTCAGGGCACATGCCCAGGTTTTCGGCCAGGTCCGCAGTGGCGGGCTGCTCAGGAGGTGGCCAATCAATGTTCTTTCCCATCGATGTTTCTATCTCTCCCTTCCTCTCTAAAATCAATAAAGAAAAAAGAGAACAGATATTATACTTGATCTTAGCCAAAAGGCGAGAAGTGATAAAATAGTGAATATTTAAAATGTACATCATTTTGATTTGATACATGTATACATTGTGAAAGAACTTCTCCCGTCTAGTTAATTAACACATCCATCACCTTACATATTTATTTTGTGTGTGTGTGTGTGAGAACATTTAAGTTCTACTCTCAACAAATTTCAATTATTTAATACGTTATCAACTATAGTCACACCATGTTTGTTTGTTTTTAATAATTTTTTTTCTTTATTGATGTTAGAGGGAGGAAAGGAGAGGGAGAGAAAGATAGAGATATCGCTGAGAGAGAACATTGATTAGCTGCCTCCTGCATGCTCCCCACTAAGGATCAGGCCCACAACCTGGGCATGTGCCCTGACCGGGGATCGAACCAGTGACCTCTTGGTGCATGGGTCAAAGCTCAACCACTGAGCCACACCAGCCAGGCATCACACCATGTTTTAACTTCGATCCTCAGAACTTACTCACTCCCCAGCCCCTAGACTGCTATCTTTTTGTTGTTGTTGTTGTTGTTAAAATATCATCACCCGAGGATATTTTTCCATTAATTTTTAGATAGAGTGGAAGGGAGGGAGGGAGAAGGAGAAAGAGAGAAACCTCAGTGTGATAGACACATCAATTGGTTGCCTCCTGAACAAACTTAACTGGGCCAGAAATCGAACCTGAGACCCTTTGGTCCGAGGGCTGATGCTCTAACCGCTGAGTCAAACCAGCCAGGGCTGGGCTGGTATCTTTTAACCCGCTAGCAAGTTTGGATCAACAAAGTTGTAAAAGACTACTTTCATTTCTCTTGGGATTTTACTCTCCATGTTAAAATAAAGTTGTTGCAAAATACTCTAGAAAGGTTATTTAAGCTGATATTGATGAAATTTAAGTAAAAACATAGAAATCAAGAAATACAAAAGGATAACACCATGTGATTCTTGGGTTTTTTATTATATTGTTTCAATTATGTAATATAGGTAGTGTGGATGTTAATGTGAAAATTCTATGTTTTTTATTTCTTTAATTGTATACAATTACATTAGTCATTTTATATATACTTAAATTAGCTTTTGCTTCTGAATTATGCAGACAGCCAGACAGATTTGGTCAAGCTTTTTAGGATTAGAAAAAATGAAAGAGTCCAGAAAAGAAAAATCAGCTGTTCCAGTTGGATGTTGCATTTATGAGGTTGTATCAATAAGGACATATATTGTTTTTTGTGCTAAGAATTTTTAATTGCAATGTGACATTAGACTGAGATTATTGATTTGGATTTGGAGGTAAATAATTAAGCCCTAAAATTCAAACTTCTAGTTTCTTCTTGAGTAATTTGCAAATTCAGAAATGCAGAGCCATGCCAGGCAGCTCAGTTTGTTAGAGAATCATGTGGATCTGTCAAGGTTCTGGGTTCAATCCTGAGGCACATACAACAATGAACTAATGAATGCACAAATAAATGGAACAACGAATCGATGATTCTCTCTCTCCCCCTGACTTCTCTCTCTCTCTCTAAAATCAATTAAAAATAGCCCTGGCTGGTTTGGCTCAGTGGTTAGAGCTTCAGCCTGGGGTCCGGAGAGACCCGGGTTCGGTTCCCGCTAAGGGCATGTACCTCCATGTTAACGGTTGCAGTTTGTCCCCGGCCCTGGTTGGTTATGCGGGTGGCAACCACTCGATGTGTCCCTTTCACGTCGATATTTCTCTCTCTCTCTGTTCCTCTCTCTCCCTCCCACTCTACCTGAACAAAAAATGGAAAAATGTCCTCAGGTGAGGATGATAAAAAAATAAAAAATAAAAATAAAATCAATTAAAAATAAATCAAGAAATGTAAAAATAAAGACTTATATTAACATTGATATGTTTATTTAGATGCTCTTTGAAATTTTTAAGTTTTTTTTATTAACAACCACATTCATTTTGTTCATGTATGTTTTTAATAGCTGTCAAAGGTTCCTCTCTTCTTCCCTTTCTTTCTTTTTTTAATTCTTCTTTTCTTCTCTTTCTTCCCTCTGTCTCTCCCTCTCTCTCTCCCTTCTCTTTTTTCCTTCTTCCCTCCTTCCTGAGTTTTTAGGCAGTTTTGTTTTAAAATGTAGAGCATCTTGAGTTAGAAGACTTATCTAATGCTATATATTATGCTAAACTTATATGCTACACCACAAAACACTTAATTCAGTTAAACTTATAACAAATTATAGAACCCTCAAGTATAATATCAAGACTTCTCCACAACCAGCCCTGGCCGGTTTGGCTCAGGTTAGAGCGTTGGCCTGCGGTCCAGAGAGACCGGGTTCGGTTCCTGCTAAGGGTATGTACCTTGGTTGCAGTTTGTCCCCGACCCTGGTTGGTCGTGTGGGTGGCAGCCACTCGATGTGTCCCTTTCATGTCGATGTTTCTCTCTCTCTCTTCCTCTCTCCCTCCCACTCTATCTGAACAAAAAATAGAAAAATGTCCTGGGGTGAGGGTTAAAAAAAAAAAAGACTTCTCCACAACCAAAATCCAATCCTGAGGAATCAACTTTTTTTTCCTCATTTATGTTCTTTAGTTTTTTTTCCATCACCATTTATCCCCCCTATATCCTCTGGGGTCAACTTTTAATGTAATACATTCTGGCAATTTCTCTTATGTTAGCTTTTATAGTCTTTTATAGATCATCTAAGGTTATTTTTCATCTAAACTCATGTTTCGAAAGAAGAGGAAGAAGAGAAGGAAGAGGTGGAGGAAGAAGAAGAGAAATTATTTCAGAAATCTGAAAAGAAATGTCAAATTGCTACATTTAATTTGTATGTAAGTACATAGACACCTCATGGTAGCATTAGAAACATAAGCAAAGATCAGTAATTCTTCATTTTTCTTTTAAGTCATTCCTGCTGAATATATGTTGTCATATCAAAGATATGTTCTCTCTCTCTCTCTCTCCTGAAGGTACTATTATTATTATTATGGACAGATTAATATAATTTTGGCAAAATGTGATTTTATCTTAAATGGTACAAGAATTTTTTATGAAGTTTTAAAGCAAGTCAACCAGGCACAAAAATATTATGTATTCTTCTGAAAGGAAAAGTATATATCCATGTCTATTTAGAAAATCACATTCCGTAGTGAAGAATTTAGTCAACTATTTGGGTCTTAGTTTCTACAACACTAGATATTCCTCTATCTCTCAAGATTATGAATATATCCAGTATATTTGAGTGCTGTTAGATACAATTCATGATTACGGGACTTAATTTACAAAGAAATCAGGAGTTGTACCGTTTGTGTTGAGAATTGTTGACATTTGTCGAATGAGCACAATGACTGCCTGGATAATAGGTAAGAGGCATTCCTCCAAGTTATACAGAAATGAAAAGCCTAAACCCCTGCCATCCCGAAATTTTGTGATAGGTCTTAGGAGGACATAACGATTCCAAATGAAAAATACAAAAGGGCTCAAGATTTGGACCCAGCTCCTCAGGAAAGAGAAATGAGCATGTACACAAGTGTCTCTTCAGAATAAGCTATGGTGCCCAGCCATTGTGGCTCACTGGTTGAGTGTCGACCCACGCACCAAGAGGTTGCTGGTTCAATTCCCAGTCAGGGCACATGCCCAGGTTGTGGGGCCTGATCCCCAGTGGGGGACAAGCAGGAGGTGGCCAATTGATGTTCTCTCTCATTGATGTTTCTGTCTCTCTCTCCTTCTCCCTTTCTCTCTCTCTCTCTCAAATCAATAAAGAAACAATTTTTTTTTTAAAGAATAAGCTATGGTAAAGGAAAGAACAAACAGCTATCAAATGTGGAATAGCCTGGAGAAGCTTGTTGGAGAAACTGAAGAATGGCTAGGACTGTGATGGACAGATATGGGGCCATATTCCAGCGGAAGGGAAAGGCGGAGAACTGAGATTGCACCATGTACCAGGAAATTATGTAATGGATTTAAAAGGAAGTATCTAAAAAACACAAAATGACACCTAATGTTGTCTATTTTAATAGCCATTCTATAGCTTTATTCATTCAGGAAATACTAAGTGTCATCATAAGCGCCATGAAAACATTTTTCTAATAACAAAGACTTCCTTTAGAGATAGTTAAAATTCAATGAAGAAGAGCGAGTGTGAGGGATGTAGTGTTTCTCACACTAGATTATTCTTAGATGTGGGAACCTCTGTTTCTCAGTATCTTCCTCTGGTATCTGTCATATTTAGGAAACAACATTTCAAATATTACAATGAAGACTCTTATGGAGAATCAGTCATTCTTTTTCAAAGATATCTCATGGGTCACTTCTTACGTGTCACTTGTTCCCAGAGTTTCATTATAGAGTTACAAATAAAGACTGCATCTTAAAAATGTACTTTTGCCCTGGCTGGTTTGGCTCAGCGGCTGGAGCGTTGGCCTGCGCCGGACCAGACAGTCCTGAGTTAAGTTCCTGCTAGGGGCACATACCAAAAAAAGAAAAAAAAAAATGTACTTTTACATGAATGACTCCAGCTTAAGAGAAAACTCTTGCCACTCAGAAGTTCCTCGTGCTTACGCAAGTGAATGAAAATCTAGAAATATATTTAAACAAATGTTTAAAGGCCCGCAGAGATATCTTGAAATCAGGACGTATTAGCCAGTTGTATGAACAACCTCAGAATTTGGTATAAAAAGATACTAAAAGGCAAATAAGCAGGGGATCAAGGCACACTAAGTAAATTCTAGCAACATCAGAGTCATCCTGTAATTATCAGAATACTAAACTCATACAAATGTTTTTGGTGATGTAAAGCACAAGAGTCTGGGAATAGAGTGTTTGTTATGAGTGTCAGTCTTCCTAATATGAAGCCTCAAGTCAAGTAGAAACTAAATCCTAGATCTAAAGGTTAGAAATGCAGGCCCAAGGAATTTTTTTACAGGGGAAATGGGTTGAAATATATTGAACACCAAATTAGAATGAAATATGAGCAAATAATGTGGATGGATGGAAGTGTTTGCAAGGGTAAAAAAACACTCATTCTTATCTTTGGCTGGTTAATTACATTAGAAAAAGTCACTGGTTAGCTGTCTGGAACCATATATTTAATTTAAATTTAACTTTGTTCTATTACATAGCCTCAAACTAGAGCCCTGCTTTAACAGAGGTCTTTCCATTACAGGTTCCCATCAGTCAGTAAACAAAACATTTGAGTGCTCATAGAGATATTATAGGTGCTATTAAAGAGCAAAGTGTTAAAATTTAAAGGGAAAGATGTCATGCCTTCTGCTCTCAAAGATAAGAACAATATTCATGTTTAAGGCTTCACCCAAAGTAAAGTACTGGCATTGCTTTCAGCACCCACTTAGGGACAACTTGTTTATAAAGCTTTTTCTTTATGATTCCTGCAGCCGTATAGCAGATATCCCCAGCAACAAAAATTTGACTCTGGTGCCCTGGACAGTTTGGCTCAGTGGTTAGAGCGTCGGCCTGCGGTCCACAGAGACCTGGGTTCGGTTCCTGCTAAGGGCATGTATCTCGGTTGCAGTTTGTCCCTGGCCCCGGTTGGGGTTGTGTGGGTGGCAACCAGTCGATGTGTCCCTTTCACGTCGATGTTTCTCTCTCTCTCTTCCTCTCTCTCTCCCTCCCGCTTTGTCTGGAGATAAATGCAAAACTGTCCTCGGGTGAGGATAAAAAAATAATAATAATAAAAATAAAAAATAAATAAATAAATAAAAATAAACTTGACTATGGCACAGCAAACAAAAATGTTTATGGACTCAGGAGTGAAAGTGATATGTAGAATAAAGAGAAAATGCTCTTTATCACTTCCACAAAATATGTATCCTTCCAGCTCTCAGATAAAAGGAAAAATGTATAGGTAGGTGGATGGAAAGATAGGTAGGTAGGTAGGTAGGTAATAGATAGATAGATAGATAGATAGATAGATAGATAGATAGATAGATAATTAAGAACATAGACTCTGAATCTAGATAGTCCAAGTTTGAGTCCCAGCGTCTACTACTTACCACATGTATGATTTTATTTTTTCTCATCTATAAAAGTGGGGATGACACAATACTATCTCACTGGGTTATTGTAAGGGTTAAGTGAGTTTATATGTGAACTGCTTAGAGCAGTGCTTAGCACAGAGTAAGATTTTACAAGGGTTAGCTACTCTTCTTATAATAAAGACGCATATATACTTTTTTTAAAAAAAAACAAATGAGCTTTTTGTATATGTATTTTCTCACTTCATAATATGTCTGGGAGAACGTACTTCTAACACAGCTCTATTTCCCTCTGGAACTGCTGCATCATATCCAACCGTAGAGTTGGGTCAGAATTTCTTTAACCATTCTCCTGTTGGTCATTTAGGCTGTTTCCACTTCAAAGCAACTGCTAATATCCTATCCTTGAATATAAAACAACGCTTGCAGAAAGGTCAGGCACATAATATATTCCCATGTTATAAATGATCAAAATGAAGTTCAGAGGAGTTTAGTGAATTTCACAAGGTCATCCAGTAAGTAGCAGTTCGGAGAACTAGTTTAACAATTTCACACTGTCTTATCTCAAATTTTCCCATTTAATGTAGAAGAACTACAAATACAGTGGTCTTTATGTCGTATGTCACAATAAGACTTTTCTGCTTTCCGGAATGTTCATGTGCTTCCAAGGGGGCATAAGTCAAGAGATACAAAAGAATATACTAAAAGATGGAATAAAATAATAAGCCTGGCACTATCCTGGGTATTAAAGAGAGCGTTAAAATTATGACACCAATCTTAAATGCCGAAATGGTCTGAAATCAGGATACATAAATCATGGTGGTGGGAGAGAAGATAGAGAGGATGACTTGCGATTGACTATGTGGGAGAATATTATTTGAAAAAATTGCCACATTTGACTTTTGGTCTTCCCAGATGGTTCACCTTCGATGAACTCTGACCTGGCTCTATTAAGACTCCCCTATATGCACACTCTCTAACCCCACCACATTCTATTAAATAGTATTAAGATAATCAAAACTTCACAAACTACAAATATATATGTAAAAGAAAACTAAATTGATTTTAAGTTATTGTGATCTTAGAACATATAATTTTATATATATATAATGAAGCTTCAGCCAAGTATAGTCATTTGTCTTTCAGACAAGAGACTACTGTACAGTGACTTCAAAATGTGCACGACTCATTGTGGAAATAGCTTTTCAATAACCTGTGTTTCTAATTTCAGTATTATTTGGAATCCAAGAACAAAGTTAGTGTATTTGTTTTGTTGGGAAGTAGGCATATTCATTGTGTTGATGTTTATCTGAACGTTTGAAAAAGCATAGGAGATGCAAATTGTAAAATTTAAAAAAAAAAATTTATTTATTGGTTGATTTTAGAGAAAGAGGAAGAGAGAGAAAGAAAACAACAATTTGTTGCTCCATCCATTCTTATGTCCACTGGTTAATTCCTGTATGTGTCCCAACCGTGGATTAAACCCATAACCCTGGCGCATCCAGATGATGCCCCAACCGAGTTACCCAGTCAGGGTGCAAATTATAATATTTTACTGCAATGAGAGAAATATTAAGATTTGGAAACATTCCGGAAACATAGTGTAACTTTATAGCACAGGACAGAAGAAAAGGAAGCACCATGGCATTTTCCAGATATATTTCTTAGATAGCACTAAGTCAATTTATTTAGCAGACTGTTTACCTTCTGCCTCTGTTTCTGAGTTATGGTAACATAGAAGAAGCTTACAAAAATACTTATCAAAATCAACTGGACATAATGCAACAATTTAACTACTAATGACAGCCACCTCTAACTATGAATGACATATAATAAATTATGTTTAAACTGGATTTTCAGCTGCAGATCCTTATTCTGCCACCCAGACAGCCCTATAAAGTTGCACTTGTGGCCTTAATCCCACTTGGATGTGTGCCCTGCTGCCTCTACTTTCCATCATTCTGGTGCTTTAGTCTTCTTGAATAAGTGAACAATCTTTGTTTCTGTACCTTATTAGGCCAAAGACCATAACAGCTAGTGATGGCATCGGCAAGCCCTGCGGGCAGGATTCTCTGCAGACCCAGCCAACCTCCAACAAACCCCTTTTTATACTCCTGTTTCTAGGAAGAATTATGATGGCGGTGCCCTGCTGTTGATCAGTCAAATCTGTGGTAGGCCTAGAGATAAGTCCTGTAAGTATGGTGTACTGTAAAACAGCGGCTCCCATTCATTAGTAGCTTGTGTGTAATAAACCACCAAAAAGGGGGGGTGGGGGTGGGGAGGGGCGGCAGCTGCAGCGTGCAAGAGCAAACAAGGCATCTCATTCTTGGAGCCAAAACTTTGTAATTTGCTACTGGACAGCCTGCTCTTGCTGACATTCTTTCTGATAACATAGTAGGGGTCTATCTATATTTACAGTTTGACTACTAACCAAGAGACTCTATTTGGTAACCATATATATATATCTGTATCTATCTATCTATCTATCTATCTATCTATCTATCTATCTATCTAAATTAAAAGCTTGATATTAAAGAAGAGATGAAAAAATTCCTTCGAATGACTAGCAAACAAAATTGCTGGGTTAAAGTGACATTTTTCTCTACCAACTGTTAACCTGAAAATAATTTATGCTAGCCATTGTTTCCTAGTGCTCGTTTTATAAGGATGGCACTTCAAAAGGTACCAGCTAAATTTCACACAGTGAGAATATTCCCTAGAATGAATGGTGTCTTTGTAGTCTATTTTCTAGACCTAAAAGTGTTCATCAAATAGAAAGGTGTTTGGGGGGAATGCTTGTCTTTTTAATATTACAAGTATAAACTAAATCTCATTTTTTGGCTATTAGGTATCTAAGAAACACTCCTTTGCAACAGTACTGCAGATTATTCATCTGCCTAAAACAAAATGTGGAAAGCAATTTAATTGTGAAAAGAAGACAACATACCTGTTGGAGAAAAAAAGAAAAAACTGTCAATAGGCCCTTTTAATTCAGGATGGGTTAACCTAATAAAAGTGAAACACACTTGAATTTGCTCACGACTAATAATGAGATGAAAAAATGCTGCAGTTTCTGCAGTAAACTCTTTCTTTTTACATCCCAAGCAGGTGCATGGCATTGTGATATCAACACTGTACTTGTTCCTCATCAGCCCCCTACCGCTCTTCCAAATGGGGATGGAATACTGTACATTCTAGGCATTTTTTCTTCACCACTCCGAGCTCAGGGTCAGGAGAGTGGCTGTGGCAGAGGGGAAGGCATGCCAGTTGTTTTGGAATTCTTGCAGGTGTTTAAAAAGCGAAGGATTCTTTTGAGAGGCACATCTGCATGTGTCATATGCCATTTGCGCTCAAGCCTGTGGTGTTTTTGTTTGTTGGTTTGACAGATTGACATGTAATGGCCAGGACCGTTGGGCGGCTGCTCCCAACAAAGTCATTCTGATAGCTAGAGTTCTCTAGAAATCAACTGGCCTGAATTACCCACGATTTTTCTCTCTGCCCTTCAAAGGACAATTTGTTGTTCTTTCGGACTTTTTTGTTTCCTTTCACAATTTTTTTTTTTTTTTGGTTACATTGTTTTAAACTCTAAGTTAAGACAAAATAGGGACTTTGATAGGTTGATGACATCTACAAAGGGTTTTCAAAACCAACCAGTTCTCCAAATGTACTTAGAAGTGGTTAAAGAGATTTATGATATTAACATAAATATTGGGATATCATCAAATTTAAAACTTGAGAACAAATCTGAGTCAGTGATGAATGAGGGAACTTAATAGAGGCAAAAACTGCATCATTAGAACTTTTTCACATTTTTAAACACTAAAAGAAAACTCATTTTAAGGTATTTTAGAAAACTTTTTTTCTTTTTCATCTCAGTATTTATATGTAAGCATGTATCTTATCTACCATGTTACCACAAAGCCAAGTAAATATATGTGAAAGCAAACTTTAGTATGGTGTCTTTTGTTGACAAAGTGAAATCAGAAATCCTTATTCACATTCTCCATACAGAGGTAGTGTCTCAGGGAATTAAGAGTTCAAAGCTCATGCTTCTAGTATTAACTTTACTGTTGATGTAACTTTCTGAATTTTATTGCACTGTGATAGGCCTTCATTCTATCACCCTGTTAAGAATGCATAAAAGAACAAAGGAATACCAAATGTTAATTAAGCAAATGCAAAATGTCATAGACTTTCATAATGGCATTCACTTTACATTGACCTAAACATAAATATTCCACAATCTAAACATTTCCTGGCCCTACATCTTCCCTTACCGACAGAAGCCCTCTGTACTGGAAAGGACCATTCGCTTTGACAAAGTATCTCAGTTTGGGTGTCTTATTTGTCAGCATATTATCAGCCCCACAGGTCGATCTGCATAAGCAGGTTTCCATGGAGCCCTGCACTGGAGGAAGAGGAAAGGCAAAACACAACTCCTGGCAGGCTGAGGAGTGTCCTTCAGAACTGGCCAAGGAAACCCAGAAGCAGTTTACTGCGTGGCTTGAGGGAGAGGTTATGGAAAACCAAAAGCCACTTGCTAAACTGTACAATGGAAAAATGGCTGTTGTTTTTCCTTCTTATGGTGACAAATTATGTTCTGGATTTTTAAATTTTTGAATAACTATCAATTTTTTAAATTTATTGATTCTAATGGGGGGGGAGAGAGAGAGAAACATGGATTTGTTGTTCCACTTAGTTATGCGTTCGTTAATTCTTGGATGTGCCCTGACCAGGAATCAAACCCACAACCTTGGCACGTCGGAACAATGCTCTAACCAACTGAGCTACTTGGCCAGGGCCCTCATTTATTAATTTTTAAAAACTTTCTTAAGTAAGGATTCCTTTCCTGTTCCCTCAGTAGGACTTAAATATATTCAGGTCTTTACTATTTGTAGTTAATTTGTCAGATTTAGAAAGTAAAAAACAGGATGACCAGTTAAAGTTGAATTTTGGATGAACAACAATTTTTTAGTAAAATATTGCATATACTTGTATATACTTATACTAAAAAATATCTGTTGTTCATCTGGTATTCAGCTTTAACTGGGTGTCCGATTTTATTGGGCAACTCTATTGGTAGCAGAGGTTGATAATGACAAATTCATCATCAGATGCCTCATGGTTTGAAGGGTTTAAATCTTTTTAAAATTAAGTTTTAGTTTCCTGGGGTTCACAAAGATTTCCTTAAGACTTTCTGTTATCTACTTAGAGTAATATAATTAATGATAACTATGACGATTGAGCACCTGCCCAAATACATAGCAACCAGAGGAGACAGGTGATATTATTCCCATTTTGCAGAGAAGAAAACTGAGGCCCAGAAACAGTGAACAATTTTTCTTGAGTTAGACAAATAACAAGTACAAGAACTAGGGTGGGAAATCAGGTCTGCAGATTTCAGAGTTGGGACTCTTCCTCTTAGCTGCCCTAGCTTGTGAAATATGAAAGGTCATTAAAATCACAAATGCTTGTAATCAGCTAATTACAGCTCATATTAAACAATGTCATATTGCCAGTCACCTCTGAGTGTGTATGTATACTCTTCCCGCTAGCCTCAAGGGTTGTGCCAATGTCTCGTATTGCTTAGTCTCTTCCCTTAGACAAGCCATCACATTATGTTATAATGTCACATTACAATAATGTCACAGTGTTGAAGATTACCAGAAGTTTGTTTTTTGATGGAACCAAATGTATTTTCAGTACTATCCAAATGTAAAGCATATTGTCACAATAACCCTCACTTGGTATACAACCTCTGACTCCACTTGTCCACTTGGCATAATGTGTGTTGCCCTTCCAAAGTTTTACTCGCTTTATAAACTACTCACAAACCTCCAACACCAGCATTTCCTTGCCCAAAACACCAAAAATAAAAACTATTGCTTCAGTGCCTTAGCATTCTTTGCTTTAGATCATGGCCATAAAGTATTGAGTTTTGGGCTCCTCTCTCCCAGGACAGACTTCAACCCCTGGTTTACCTTTGCCTGTGGTGCCCCGTCTGATGGAAATGCTATTACACAATGATGCTTCCCCCCTGGTTGTTTTATGGTTCTTTGATATTACTTAGGTGATTACATAGCTTAATTTCTTTCTTTCAATGCAAAGGTTTCATGGTCATTAAAATAATCACAGACTCATCTGTTCTCCCCCATGCTTAAATAAGATCAATACAAACCAAGGCAAGCGGCTTCTTCACTCCTCTGGTCGCCAGATTTCTCTTTCCCTTCTCTCATTCCCTCCCTCCCTCTACTCGCTAGTCCTTTCCCTTCTTTCCCACTCTCAAACCACAGTATAAAGAAGAATACACTTATTTTTTTTTTGATAGTTCTTTCTGTAATGATTCCTAACATTTATTCAGCTGTTATCCCAGACTTAAAGAAGTGTTGCCTTTATTTTTTTAATTAATTATTTTATTACAGATGTCCTTCCTTTTTACCCACATTGACACCCTCCTCCTCCCTGATCCTAACCCCCCCCCTTCACCACACTGTTGTCTGTGTCCATTGGTTATGCATATATGAATATAAGTTCTTCGGTTTGCCTTTATACAAGCTGTCAGGGGCAGCTGGAGCAATTTTGGTGCTTGCTAGAGAAAAAATCCTGCTGGTCCAGCCTTAAAAACCAGTGCAGCAATGAAATGGTTAATAAGATGAGTAAAGGCTATTTTTAAGTCTGGCTCCCCTCTCTGATGCACTCTTGAAAATTCACCCTGTACTGCAGAAATCCTAAATTGCAGTGCCCTGCACCCCACTGGAACTCTTCAGTCTGCTGTAAGTAAGCCTCAGCATGGGCAAGATTGGGGGTGAACAGCTGGAGGAGGGGCTCAAGCCCTGGGCCTTTGTAATGGAGGGGCGAAACACTGAGGTCCTGCAGAGAAGGAACACAGAAACCCTCAAGGCACAGAGAAATAGACTCAGACAAAAGCCCCGTTACATGGTTGCAAATCACCCCACTGCTGTTATTTTATTTACTGTGGTCTGCAGGAGGATTGTTTTCTCTTTGCAAAATTTTTAAGCTTCATGGGCTTTTCTCCTCAACAGCGGTCACTTATACCACAGTGCCACATAGAGACAGTCCTCACCTTCTGCTTTCTTAAGGAAAGGGGAGGAAAAAACAAAACAAAACTTGCTTAGTCAGGATGCAATAGACAGAATGAAATTGATGAATTTCCAGTCTTCCAGCCCCCCCCCCCCCCCCAGGGATAAAAAGAATGCAGCACTGTGTATTTTAAATATTGACTTAAATCGCTTCTATTGGTGTGGTTTAGTTCCATGTTTTTTTGGCTTTATATGATTATTTTTCTTAAAGATGACACCTGCGTACATGCTTTGGGTCCCAAATTTATTTAGATGTGGAAGGAAAGAAAAGGCAACCCAGTTTTGTATTGAATCCATTTGAGATACATAAATGAATAAATATTTGTCCCCAGTAAATTACACTTTTTTTTTTTTTCCCAAAATTGATGGAAATATCAACCTATCACTACGGCAAGACATAGAGCTGCTGTGCGTTTCAGGGGCTTTTGTCGGAGGGTGAAGAGGGAGGGGGTCTGACAAACAGCTGTTTTAAAATCTGCAGGGAGAGAACTTCCCTCCAGTCCTTGGGTGCACGTGTCTTCAGGTGTCTGTGAAAAGGGGCTCTGGCCTCCCTGCAGAGGGAGGGGAGAGGCCTGCGGAAGAAAGCGCAGCCGCTCCTCTGCACGGGGGCGTGTGGCTGACTTCGGGGACATTCCTCCGAGCCTGCCCTGGGCCGGCTGAGGGGCAGCATCCGCCGCTGCAACCGGAGCAGCAGAAGGCTCTGCGCCCGGGCAGCTGCCATTGTCACCGCTAGGAAGTTGAAACGGGAATCTGCAATAAGTGTGCTCAATTTAAGAAAAATAAAAAAGTGAAAATGTCCTATGACAAATCCACGGAGGTATTTACAAGGTGTTTGAGCAGGTAATTAGCACCCAAACCAGGTTTCAGGAAATAGTCCTGGTCACCTCAAATGGAGAATATATAATGAGCTGAAGAGCTTGATTTTCAATGGATGATTTACCCTGGACAATAGCCCAAACAGAACCGCGTAAAGGGCTTACAAATGGTAACTTGAGAAGCGGTGGGCTTCCTTCCCGGGAGCTTAGTTCTGTCCCCTTCCATGACCCTGTCCCTTCCATCGCTTCCACAAATACATACCTACTATGACTTTTCTTGAAAAATGGAACTTAGTCTTTAAAAAAAAAAAAAATTCTGTCAAAGAAACATAAGGAAGTTGCAAAAAAATAGGTAGAATGTCCTGTTGGCATCTAGACCTTACTCATCTGCGTTAAGGCTGAAACTTGTGTGTGTTTTAGGTGTCCTTGCTGAGGCTCATTGTGGGGTCTCTTTCCTGGAGTTTCTTGCACTGGAAACAAGCAATGCTGAGAAGATGACCCATTCTTTTCAAAGTCTTTCCCAGAAGACTGACAAACCTGAGAACCAAAGATGACCCTGGAAAAAATAGTCCAACCTTTCTTTTTTGTTTTTGGTTAATCCTCACATGACATTTTTTCCACTGATGTTTTAGAGTGAGTGGAAGGGAGGGAGGGGCAGAGAGAGAGAGAGAGAGGAAAAGAGAGAGAGAGAGAGAGAAACATTGTACCCTTGACTGGGAATCACAACACTTTGGTGAGCAGGCTGGTGCTCTAACCACTGAGCATACCAACCAGGGCTCAACATTTTTTAACTGACAATGTTACATGACTTGTGGATTTAAGAAAGGCTCATTACGCCCTGGCCGGTTTGTCTCGGTGGTTAGAGCCTTGGTCTGCAGACCAAAGAGTCAATGGTTTGATTATGGTCGAGGGCATGTACCTCAGTTGCAGTCATGTCCCGGCCCAGGTCAGGGTCGTGCTGGAGGCAACCAATTGATGTGACTCTCTCATATCAATGTTTCTCTCTCTCTCTCTCTCTCTCCCCTTCCCTCCCTCCCTCCCTCCCACTCTATCTGAAGATAAACAGAAAAATATCCTCCGGTGAGGATTTAAAAAAAAAAGCTCATTACCCATAGGCACTGTGGTCTGTGGTTTGGTATGCTGCAAGCATTATCATTTCTAGGAAACTAATACCCTCTGCCATAGTACCTCTGGTAACAAAATGAATAATAGTAGTTAACTTTCACCTACTGAGCCTCTTATATATTGTATTGAAAGATGAATTTTACTGTAACATAATAATGTTTGCATGATTCTTATTTTGCTCGTTTATGGTTAAGGTCCTCCTTCATCGCACCCCACCCCCAGTTGCCTTGGGTACACATTTAAAGCCAAAAGAAGGTAACTTAGACATCATTTTACAGACTAGAAAATAGTTTCAGAAAGTTCAAATAATTGCCCAAGGTCACCAGTGTCAGAGCTCGTACCAAGATTTCCTAATTTCTCATTCTGACTTTTTTTTTTTCCTTCCCCCAGTGCATTAGACCATCTTCTTATGCAGCTAATAATACATGAGAGCTGCCTAAGAATGCCGATTTCTACCGAGGCATGCTCTCTGTCATTAAGTGCTCCAGCAAACTGTTAATTAAGATTGTTTTCAGCTGTTTACCAATTTAGGTGATGTCAGATACTTCTCTTGGATTCTGTTAGCCTCTCGGGATGGCAGAAAATTCTGTTGATTCTGTTGCCTGTGGTTTGGCCATCTGTTCTAAATCAGGATGGCGCTGCCATTTGGAAATCCATAATCTGCTACCGTTACCAGAACTGTACATTTAAAATGCATTAAGCTCTTTGTGGGTCACAAGCCCTTCAAAAGCGCTCCTTAATTTTGTAGGCTGTCCACAGAAGCACTTAATTTTGGAGTTGAAAGGTACAGGCTAAAAGACTGAAGCAGTCCCACTCCCGTCTCTTCCCCAGGTGGTATAGAAGCTGTTTCCTCAAAACTGTGAGATAGAAAATAAAACACTGGCCCTGGCCGGTTTGGCTCAGTGGTTGGAGCGTCGGCCTGCGGTACAGAGAGACCTGGGTTCGGTTCCCGCTAAGGGCATGTACTTCGGTTGCAGTTTGTCCCCGGCCCTGGTTGGTCGTGCGGGTGGCAGCCACTCGATGTGTCCCTTTCACATCAATGTTTCCCTCTCTCTCTCTACCTCTCTCTCCCTCCCGCTCTATCTGAACAAAAAATGGAAAAATGTCCTCGGGTGAGGATAAGAAAAATAAAATAAAATAAAGTAAAACACTGGAAGGCGCAATGGGACGACTAAGCGTGAAACAGTCAAGAAGGGTTGTAAGTAGGGATGAAATCATAGGTATTTCCAGTCATCCTTCCAAAGTCTCCCTGCAGGGCGCTCTGGGGCACACGCGGGAAATGGTCGAGGCTACCCGGTGTGCACAGGATCGCGGAGGACTTTCAAGACATATTCTGCCCTAAGATAAATGTTTACCTAAAAAAACAAATTTTTATGTCAAGCTTTGCATTTTCCAGAGTTAATTTTTAGTACCTTAATGTCCCTAATATCTTTTATTATTCAGGCTAAGAGTTATTTATTTATTTTTTTAATATTGAGTTAATGGACAAAAATACACAGAACAGGGCCAGGTACATAGTAAGTACTCTGTAAAAGTCTGCCATCATTACTCATGTGTTCAGGTGTCATTTACTGAGTGCTGATTCTAGCCACCAGAGACACATTAAAGGTGAGGGTCATGGGTCCTGCCCTCAAGGACTTTATAGTCATCTGGAGGAAACAGATAAGTAAATTGGTCATAAGAGAGAGATACCAGTGAAGGTTTGGAGATGATGTGGAAACAGTTAGGAGGGGCAGACAGATTTCCTGGGCCCCACCCTAGCTCTGCTCAATCCTAACATTAGGTGCTGAGGCCTGGAAATCTGTATTTTCAAGAAGCTCCTCAGGCAATTCCAAAGTAGTCCTGGGGTATTTATTTGTTTAATCTAATTTAGTCTGGAAAAAAGATTCTGGGAAATCCTTCCCAGAGGAGTTGATATTAGAGTTGGAGCCGGGAAAAATGAAGGGTATCCAAAGTCAGGGGGAAATTGCTCAAAGGAAGGTGTCAAAGAGCCTGAACTGTGTGGAGAGGTGCTGGTAGATGGGCCTGGGCGAAATGAAGGTCTTGTGGAAGAGGGTCATTATGTGGGTAGGATGGCCACATATGTCATCACCCAAACCAGAACATTTCTGAGAGTGAAAGGCAGTATTAGAAATAATCATACAGAGGAACAGGTAGCCTCCACAGGAGGTGATGCTGGGGCCTGCAGAGCTCTGAAGAGATCCTGAGACCTTCAGAGTGGAGCTGTTATTTAACCTCTTTGATGCTGTTTCTCACAGGCTTGTATGAGGCTTAAATAAATGACATTCATGCCTGGCCGTTGTGGTTCAGTGGATTGAGTGTCCTCCCATGGAATGAGAGGTTCTGGTTCGATTCCTGGTCGGGGCATATGCCCGGGTTGCAGGCTCAATTCCTGGTGAGGGGCATGCAAGAAGGCAGCCAATAGATGTGTCTCATATCAATATTTCTCTCTTCCTCTCTCTCTAAAAAAAAATTAATAAAAACATGCCCAGCTGGTGTGGCTCAGTGGTTGAGCATCAAACCATGCACCAAAAGGTCACAGGTTCGATTCCTGGTCAGGGCACATGCCCAGGTTGTGGGCCCGATCCCCAATGGGGGGCATGTAGGAGGCGGCCGATCAATGTTCTCTCTCATCACTGGTTCTCTCTCTCACTCCCTCTCCCTTCCTCTCTCTCTAAAATCAATAAAGAAAAAAAAAATAATTTTTTTAAACACATTAGGGTAAAAAAGGAGAAACATCTGTAACAAAACTAAAATTAAAAAAATAAATTAATTTTAAAAACTTATTAAAATACATAAATAAATGACATTCGTGAAGCTATATCAGTAGAATGTAGATGTTCAATAAACATTAGACTTCCTTCCTTTCTCTTGAAAAAATGCTATTAGGAGAGTAAGGTTAAGAAAAGTGGAAATACTAGAATTCCTTCACCTTCTGTCCTCAAGAACACCCCACTTACAGACCATTGCTCCCTCCCAACTATAGGATTCAGATAGGAGATAAGAGAGATAGGTAAAGGCCAGATCATATGAAGCCTTAGAGAGTTAGGAGTGGCCTGATCAGAAAGGGATTTGAAGTTCTTCTTTCTGTTCCTCCAACTCACCAAACTTGTTCCTACCTCAGGGCCTTTGTACTTCCTATTTCCTCTGCTTGAAACCATTGAACCTCAGATGGTCACTTGGCTCTCTCCCTCACTGCATTAAATGCCACTCCTTTAGGAAGGCAATCTTTATATGAATTAATTAAAATACTATCTCTCAGCCCTGGCCAGTTTGGCTCAGTGGTTGGAGCATTGGCCCTTGGACCAAAGAGTCTCAAGTTTGATTCCTGGTCAAGGGCATATGTCTTGGTTGCAGGTTTAAGCCCCAGCCCCAGTTGGGGTTGTATGGGAGGCAATTGGTCAATGTGTCTCTCTCACATCAATGTTTCTCTCTCTCTCTCTCTCTCTCTCTCTCTCTCTCTCTCTCTCTCTCTCTCTTTCTCTCCCTCCCTGCCTCCCTCCCATTCTATCTACAGAAATCAATGGAAAAATATCCTAGGGTAAAGATTAAAAAAATACACACACACATATATAATACCATTTTCCAAACTACCAGTCACAGTTCATCCTCCCAACCCCTTACCTTGAGTTAAATTTTTAAAATTTTGTTTCCTTTATTGATTTTAGAGAGAGAGGGAGAAAGAAACAGAACCATTGATGACAGAGAACATTGACTGGTTACCTCCTGCATGCCCCCCACTGGGGATTGGGCCCACAACCTGGGCATGTACCCTGACCAGGAATTGAACAGGCGACCTCTTGGTGCATGGGTCAACCCTCAACCACTGAGCCACACCAGCCAGGTGATTGAATTTTTTGTCAACACTTACAAATACCTAATATTATGTTATACATTTATTTAATTATGGTCAATCTCAGAATGTAAGCTCCATAAAGACAGGGACATTGCCTACCTTGTTCACTGTGCTTCCCCAGTGCCTACAGGAGTATATGGTAAATATTGCAGTTGTATTCTATTAAAAGGTGATTTTTAGCTCTTTCACTGCAAAATGTTTTTCAGTGCCTTGGAGCCACGGGTCATATTACATAGGGTATGCCAATAGTACCTTCTACCTAAAAGTCAGTTCCTGACAGTAGCTCCAAGACACAATTTTAAAATAGTACTTTTATTTTAATCCTCACCCAAAGACATTTTTTTTTTTTTGCATTTATTTTCAGATAGAGCAGGAAGGAGAGAGAGGGAGGAAGAGAGAGAGAGAAACATCTATGTGAGAGAGAGAGAGACATCGAGTGGTTGCCACCCACATAACCCAACCAGGGCCAGGGACAAACTGCAACCAAGGTACGTGCCCTTAGTGGGAACCGAACCCAGGCCTCTCTGGTCCATGGGCTGACGCTCTAACCGCTGAGGCAAACCGGCCAGGGCAGTACTTATTTTTTTTTAATGAGGAAATATCAAAGACTAGGATATAAAACTTGTATATAGTGTAGTAAAAAAAAAATTGCCCACAATAAGTACAAAAGCCAGGATTTTAATTCTAATGTTGCAACTGATTAGTCCCATGATTTTGATGTGCCCCTTTGTCTGAGTCAAGTTTCCTGATCTGCAAAATGGTTGTCTAGCTCAGGTGCATGGAAAAATGCTTTTAAAAGGAAAATGATATACATATACATTAGCTTATTAAATTTCAAGAATTTATAAATGCATTTGACCAGCAATAAAATGCAGTATGAATGATGAGTTTAATTTTTTTTTTTTTTGGTACATGCCCCTAGTGGGAACTGAACCCGAGACTCTCTGGTCTGCAGACCAATGCTCCAACCGCTGAGCCAAACCGGCCAGGGCTGGGTTCAATTTTTGAGGTTTGGAATATTAAAACACATACATAAGCACATGCAACTATTAGAGTGATCAGTAACTAGAAACTTCTCTCTGTTAGCTAAATAAGGTATTTTCACCCTTCAGTCTTTTTCATTCTTAAACTTTAAAGACTGTGTATATAGAGGATAAGGAGCTATTTAGGCTACTACCAAGTGAAATGAACTGTGGGGTGCCTTCTTTCTAGGCACTTGAAAAAGAACAATTATTTTAAGAAACTAAAAAGAAGACAGAGAAGGAAAGAGAGGAAGACTGGAGGGCAGGTATAAGAAAGAAAAATTTCAATCTACGTTTGGCCATGTGGTCTTCTTTGGAGTGACTTAGTTTTAATCTCCTGTTTTTGACCAGTTGTGATCTAGCAATGCTATAGTGAGGACGTGGGCATGGCATAAAAGACGCAACTCTTTAACTCTCTTAGAATCCTAAGGAGCTGCCTAGGTACGACTACTCAGCAAAGAAGACTTTAGTAGGCATTTGGACTCCTAGGTCAGACTTCTGTTGTCCTGCAGTCCAGGGAGGGAGGCTGAACTGGGAGCAGGAAGAGGTCACTTAGGAAGCGGGGCGTTTGTGAACTGTTGGCCTGGTTGGTGTAGAAAGATCAGCCAGCCTAGGGGGCAGCTATAACTTTTCTAAACAGGGTCAATATGGAATAAACTTTCTTAGGTTTTTGATTCACAGTTTAGTTTTAAACTTTTATATGGTTTTCTTCCCCAGAAAAGCAAAGGAGAATCAAAGCAAAGCAAAGGAAAGGAGAATTAAGTTATCTAAAATGTCCCTGGCAACAGTAATCTTTTAGAACTGAAAAGGAAGGTCCTACGTAGAAGAGTTTAAATGGGAAGGAAGAATCTCACTCTAATACTAATATTCAGAAGGCTAAGCATAAAATTAATTACTGCAACATTTTCCTCCTTAAAAATTTCTCTCTCTACGTTAAAAAGGTTCCAAATGTTTATTGTGTTTTCAGATAAGGATTCCAGATTTCTCCCCACAGAACCTACAGGTGGAGGAGGCAGCTGGTGATACTGAACATGGGCTCAGCCCTGCCCGGTTTGACTCAGTGGTTAGAGCACTGGCCCACAGACCAATGACTCATGGGTTCCATTCCCATCAAGGGCCTGTACCTCATGGGCGTGTACCTTGGTTGCGGTTCATCCCTGGCCCTGGTCAGGGTTGTGTGGGAGGCAACCAGTCCATGTGTGCCTCTTACATGGATGTTTCTCTCTCTCTTCCTCCCTCCCACTCCATCTGAAGATAAATAGAAAAATATCCTTGGGTGAGGAATAAAAAAAACAAAAAACAGCCCTGGCCTGTTTGGCTCAGCGGTTGGAGCATTAGCCTGCGGACCAGAGAGTCCCGGGTTCGGTTCCTGCTAGGGGCATGTACCATTAAAAAAGAAAAAAAACAACAACATGGGCTCAGAAATTCCATTACCTGGTTCAATTTTATCCACTCCACTTCTTACCTCTGTGACCATGGAGAAGTCACTGGTTCTCCTTGAGTCTCAGTATCTCCACCTAGGACTTGCAGCTATTAATGCCTGTCTAGTAATTAGAATTTAATGAGATTTCAATGGGAAAAAAAGCGTTGAGATCTCACATTTAGTGAGTTAATAAGTGTTCATTCCTTTTCCTTTGCTTCCTTATTTGGCAAAGCACCAACATGTTCTTACAAGTCGCTAAATAGAAAAGTATTTTGATCTGAGATTTGCACAGCTAAATTTGTGTAGCCTCCAAAATTTTCGCGTCAAAGGACAACAAATGGAAGTTTTAGAATAACAATTCATAGGCTGTCACCCCCCCCCCCCGCATTTGGGAGTACCTTTTTCATATTTTTATATAAAGCTAGTCCTTCTGTATGTATTATGAGCCAAGAACTGGTTTTAAGTAATTTACATTTATTCTTTCAGTTAATTCTCACACACCCTGAGGTGAAGTCTCTCTCTATTCCCATTCTAGTGGCTAGAAAACCAAGGCTCGAGCTGTTCAGCCCTGCGCAGCCTGCTGGGAGCTCAGGCACAGCGGACACTCCGTAGCTCATCTGCGGTGGAATGAATAAATGGGCCTGTTCCACTCGCGCAGCACTTTCAATTTGCACAGCCCGTGCACATACCGGATCTGGTTTTATCCCTTTTTCCAGGCAATCAAATCATTCTTTCTGCTCTTCCGAATTGGGGGGGGGGGGGGCGGGCGGGGGAGGATATATGATTGCTTTTAGATACAACTAAGGGCCTTAAAATATTACTGTTTTGAACAGAGGGGGAAGTGTTTTCCAGTCCTGTCGTTCTGACCGGTGAAGCCCTCCCAAGGGGAGGGAGAAATTGACAGGAGCATGCTCAGTGCCGAACAGCCCAAACCTGCTGCTTACTGCGCTCGATTCCTCGCTAAGAGTGGGAAGCCAAATGACAAGACAAAAGATGAAAGTCAGGTTTGATGTTAAAGTCTGCTCTGGTGCCCTTTGGTGTCCTTGTAATCTTATCATAGATCCTTTATATTAATTTAATATAATTACTTTAATAGTGGTGCGTATTTATAAATAGACTAATCATCCTGAATGCAAACGGTAGAAATTAAATTAAGTGTTTAGCTCAAAGCGTTTCTTTTTAAATTTCTTCTCTTCTTCTTCCTCTTCTTCCTCCTTTCCTTCTGTGTCTCTTCCTGAACACAGGCAGCCAGAGATTTAGGCCCCCAGATTTCTCTCTGCAGAGTGTACTTTACCTTTTGGATGGGACTTTAAAGACTTTAAACAGCTTGAGACTTATAGTTTGCCACAGGAGCATGTAGCAAATTCCTGTTTCTACTTTTTGAACCCGGAGCTGGAGTATAAGAGCCCCGCGCAGGAAGTCGCAGGTGGTGGGAAAGGGGAAACAAGGTCATTTTCAACCATGTACATTGAGGTTGTACCTTTAAAGTCAATTCTAAATTTAATTGAAAGCCGAGGGCAGAGAAGCCAAGATCGGAGCAACGTGGTGATTTATTCTGAAGCCTGTAAGAAGTCATGCGGCTGAATGTGGGATGAGCTGGGGCTTTAATAAAAATGGCACTGGGGAAGCCAGCGGGAAGAGGCACAAGAATGGAACTGGGTTAGATGAAGGATCTCCAGGCCTGAAAGGGAGCGGGGGTCTGAGAGAGCAGTGTTTGCCCAAACTCTGCTGTTTTTACCATGATGGACTCACATAAGTAATCCGCATCAAAAGGAAAAACCAGGATCAGACAGAAGCCACCAAGATCTTTAGATAGTGAATTTTTGCATGAAATCATTAAGGTGTCCAAATTGCAAAAAGGCGACAAAATGAATGGCAATGAGAACTCATCTAATATTATTTCTAGCTGAAATTTAGCTTAAGAAAAATGACATGTTCCTTTATTAAAGCACTACAGGACTTGACAGCAAAGCTCCCACACATTTCTATGGGTGTTATTGTCTACTAAATTATATTGGACCATTGCTACAGAAAATCCATAACATTCTCAGAATCAAATCTTCTCTGTTGACAAATGGTTTAGGAGCAGTCTTTCCAAGCTAAAAAAAAAAAAAAAATTGTTAGGGCAAAAGAAGCTTGTTAGCAGATGTTATGCTAGAAAGAGAACTGAACTGGGCTGGCAATTGTACTTCCTCGGTTCTAGGGTCTTTGACCTGGGAGAGGGGCTGGTTGTCCCTCCAGTGATAGGGACTATGTGATCTGTCCCTTATGACTCTAATTTTTATAGGCTCTTCTTTTTAGATCAACTTCCCATCATTTTTGGAATCACTATTATTATTAATTGTAATCTTGTTACAAACTTATTACATATTCATTGCAGAAAACTCAGACAATGCAATAAAGAATTGTAATCTCTCCATCCAGAGATAACCACTGTTAACATTTTGGTTAATATCATTCTGATTAAGATAACATTCAAAGGACTAGGAAGGTGCTAACATCAAATAACTAGGCACTGCTTCCTGTTGAAGAATAATTGTCACATTCGGAATTTGGATGTGTGAGTAGTGCCTCTTTTAAACGTCCTTAGATGAATGATCACTAGCTTTGAGAAAGCTTTCCCTCATTGTATCTCTTCTTTCTAGTTGCCTGGTTTAGGATGCCAAGATCTGGGCTGTCATAGGGAAGGAAGCACATACAAGGCTCTGCCTGATGCTGTGACTCACGTGCTTGACCAGCAACTTTTCATCACCACCAAGTTTTGAATACTTTCCTAGAGGAGTTTAAGTGTGTGTGTGTGCGCGCATACGTGCATGTACATGTGCTTTTTGGGTAATAATTGGATAAGAACTACATAGTGGTGATAGAAACTTAAAAATAATTGATATGTTTGGGGTACTGGACTTACAAATAAACTTTCTTTTAATTATGTTTTTATTTTTGTTACAATAGTTGTGCAACAAATGAAAATAGTAAGGAAAGAGAGGATAGTGAAGAAGGGTCGATGAGGAAGAGGGGGTGGGCATAAGGCAGCTCTTTAGAAGCAAGCAGTTCTGTATATGGGAGACTTTCAGCTTCTAGAGTCAAAAAACCTCACAATAAAAGTGCGTTTGCATTTAAGCTTATTCGATTAGAAAGTACAGACCTGGGTTCCAATCCCATTGTTTCAGGCTTTGTTTCCCCGAGCTTCAGTCTTCTCACCCATAAATGGGATCATAACAGTTCTCTTACCTGATTTATTTTGTGAAGATGTAAAAGGGAAGTTCAAGTGAGGTATTATGTGAAGAAAATGTTATCTTAGGATTCTAAGATACTCTGTTTTATAATTATATTTGACAATTAGAATAATTCTGCTTAGCCATAGAATTTCCAAAGATTCGAAGAAATTTCTCTCATGATATTGTTGGTTCTGTTACAGGTGTGGTGTTTAATTTCTTTCTTTCTCTCTTTCTTTCTCTCTTTCTTTCTCTCTTTCTTTCTTTCTTTCTCTCTCTCTTTCTTTCTCTCTTTCTTTCTTTCTTTCTTTCTTTCTTTCTTTCTTTCTTTCTTTCTTTCTTTCTTTCTTTCTTTCTTAAAATCAGGGTGAAGCCAAGTGAATTTAGGCATAGATTTAAAGTCAGATACTCAGATATTATGCATGTTTGGGAGGCTTTGGACAAGTAACTTTGGCTCACTGAGCCTCAGTTTCCTGTTCTGTAAATTGGGGATAATAAAACTTACCTTGCAGGACTGCTAAAAAATTAGGAATAATGTGTGTAAGGCACCAAGCATTAAGTTAGCTACACATAAGTACCCCATCCAGTCCTGGCCGGTTTGGCTCAGCAGTTAGAGCATTGGCCTGCAGACCAGAGAGACCCGGGTTCGGTTCCTGCTAAGGGCACATACTCTCAAAGAAAAAAAGAAAAAAGAAAGAGATAAGTACCCCATCCATGGTGACTGTTATCGTTATAACAGGATTAATTTTAAAAATACTTTCCCTCAGCTTCCCACTCCCACAGTTCTTGTGTAAAAACACAAGGACATGTGGCTTAGAAGCTCCCTCATCCTCTAGCTTCCAGAAAGGTTTGGCCAATGGGACACAGGGAAGAATGAAAAGACAGCAAAGTGAGAGTATGGCATTTTTCTCCTTGACGAAAGGTTGCAGCACCTGTTGGGTGGCCCTCACGTGCAGCTCTTTCTCCCCTGGAATCGCCCCCTCTCCCAGACCTCCCTGTTCATTCCTTCGTGGCTGCCAGTCCCGCGCCACATGGCGACATGGCCTGGCTCTGGGAGGGCGTCCTCAGCTTGCGTCTGAGTGAGCCACTCATGACGTGGTTGAAGGGGACACGGTAAGATGCTGTTTCCCATCTCAGTGGGCGGGCTGACTTCAAGAGGAAGGCCTTGACATCTGCAGTCTCAGGTTGAGATTATTCTGCTTGTTAGGAGAGAGGCGGAGGAGGTCGTGGGTGACTGATGCGGTGGACTTAGGAAGCAAAGCCTCCTTTTTCAGGCCTGTTTTTCTTTACCAGGAGCCAGCAGAGTTTCTCTTCTGCACCTCTGCCCTTGCCTCTCCCCTAGGTATGGGGGAACCGTCACTTTCTCTTTCCACTCTTGTCCGTTCTGTGGTCTGGGAAGGATGGGATGCAAGCATTTACTATTTATGGCTTTCCCCAGGGGGTTTGAATTTTGAGCCTCAGCTTTAACTATGTAATAAAAACATATGTTTCCTATTGCAAGACTTTTAGACGGCAGTGAAGAGGCGGGAGCGGTGGCGGGAGGACTGGGGGCTGAGAGGACTAAGTGACTTCCACTGAGCGCTAATTGCAGTGGAGAGTAGAAGACCATTCTCAGACCTTGGGGGCATAGCTGGAGGCATTTCATTCAATAATCATTTAGTATTGAGAGCTGTGTGTGCGGGGCGCTGCTGGGCTTCGGAGTCGAGGGGGGACCGTGTGGGAAGGAGGATGAGACCTGTACACACAGATGTGGGTCCGTGAAGGAAAACAAAGACATGAGATTGGGTTGTGGGGATTGGACCATAGAGACCGTGTTTGAATTGGGTCTTGAAAGATGGTAGTCACGGAGGTAGCAGAGGATTTCTGGGCCTCTCTTCCCCATCCTGCCACCTCCCTTGCCCTGCCCCTCCAAAGCAACAAACTGGCTTCATTGTGTATAGAGAACACTTTCAAAGTTTGATGAATGAGTATTACATAGATAAACAGTACCCAGGATGTGCTTGAGGGTGTATGTGGTCTAGGACAAATTACATTTTGCATAGGCTATCTTCATCATCTGAACCACACCAGCAGTGAATGAATAGTTGCTTCTAATTACAGAATTAATGCCAGTACTTTTTTTTAATCATAAAATACTTGAAGCATTATCGGCATAACAGAAGTTCCCTTTGAAATCACCACCCCTAGGTCCATATTTACTTTCAGAAATATGTTGTCCTGTGTGTGGGTCTGTGGTTACATGTGGTATCTTACTGCGTGTTCAATCCACAGTCCACATTTATCACTCATTACATATCAGAGCTCGTTCTGAGTTGTTTCACAGAGATCTACTACCCTCATCCTTTCTAATTCTGCCTCGGATTTGTTCATTTCGAGAGATGGTTTTGGAAACATTTCTTCTAACTCTTTCAGAAACTTTCCTGATGATAAAAATCACCTAGAATTACTCAGGACCATCACCGAGATACTGTTTCCATAGGGCTGGGAAGGCGGTTGACGAAACTGTTTTCAGCCACCCACCCAGGTTGCTATTATCCAGCAAGTGTGGAAACACTCTCATGATTTATTTACCCGTTTTTTATCAAAGGACATTTAGGTAGTTTGAATTTTTGACATTGCAAACAATGCATCGGTGCACACCCTTGTACATTTTTCCAAGTGCACATGTATTTTCTGAGGTCGATACTGAGGGAATGGAATTGATGGGTCATGTGTGTGTACACTTTATTATATTAGATGCTGATTAATTACCTTTTTATTTTTTTAATTTATTCATTTTAGAGAGAGAGAGACAAATAGAGAAAGAGACAGGGACACTGATTTGTTGTTCCACTTATTTATGCACTCATTGGTTGATACTTGTATGTGCTCTGATCGGGTATCGAACCCTCAACCTTGGCACATGGAGATGATGCTCTAACCAACTGAGCTACACCCGGCCAAGGCCTGACAAATTGTCTTTTACTGTAGCTGTTGCAATGTATGGCTCACTCACTGTCTCAATACTATTCTTCTTGTATTAAAAAGATGAATTATATCCAATCTTTCATCATGTCCTAACATCAAGTTTTAGCAGGACTCATCATTATGTCCTGTCTCTGCCAGTCTGTTCTTTACTGTTCTGGTAAGGAGAATTAAAGCTCACCCACACATTCAAGCCAGAAAGCTGAAAGGCTTCTTAGGTTCCTCTTGCTTCTTTTCACCCTCCAGCACTAACTAGTCACACAGATTTAGCAATTCCACCACTTGAATATCGGTAGACTCCTGTGTGTCTGCCATCATTACCTAATTCAATTCTCTCTTGTTTTTTGTTGTTGTTGTTTTTTAAATTTCTTTATTGATTTTAGAGAGAGAGGAAGGGAGAGAGAGAGAGATAGAAACATCAATGAGAGAGAACACTGATTGGCCGCCTCCTGCATGACCCCCCTACTGGGGATCTGGCCCACAACCTGGGCATGTGCCCTGACTGGGAATCAAACGAGTGACCTCTTGGTGCATAGGTCGATGCTCAAACACTGAGCCACACCACCCAGGCCATTTTGTGTGTGTTTTTTGGTTTTTCCATCTTAGACAATGTAATAAACTCCTCATGGACCTCCCTGCTCTTCCTTCCACTCCCCCCACAATCATACATATTGATTGTGTCAGCTCACTGACGACAACTCTTCGGTGCCTACCAAGTGCCACCAAAATCAACTTTAAACTTAAGAATTTGCAAAGAATATGAAATCAACCCCTTTTTGCCAAACTCTTATCAAAGTCCTGCTCGAAATAAATTTTATCTATGAAAAATTGTTTGAAGGACAAGCAGCCTATTCATTCTTCTGGCTATTCTAGATTTTAGTCATTGAAAAAACCATAACAATACTTAGTCAATACTACTGTAGAATTGCATTTTATGAGTTATTATTTGCTTTGAAGATCTTCCTTTTAAGAACCACTGCAAAAACTCTTTCTATATCCCCCAAGTCTAGTACAATGCTTTATTTACATAAATATTGTTCTATCTATCTATCTATCTATCTATCTGTCTGTCTGTCTGTCTGTCTGTCTATCTATCTATCTATCTACACACACACACACCAAATTGAAACCAGTAAGAAAAATCCAAACTTAATCATCTACCTTGGTTATCTTTTCTGGTTATTTTGACCTTCTATACATTATATAACCCAGACCTACTTACTCTTCCCTGTGTGAGCCAAGCTTTGTTCCGCCCTGTGCGGTAGCTCTGCCTGGACTCCTCCCCCACCCCTCTTGTTAAGCTGAGGAACTCTAACCCAGCCAGAAGACCAACTCAACATTACTCTGGGTAAGCTGAGCTGCTCCTTTTCTCTGTGCTCCCATAGCCCACTATATTACTAAAGTTAGCACTTCACACTTCTCTGCAGTTATTTGTTTTTATGAGTCTAACCCCTCCTCTAGATTGTGTGTTTCTCCAAGGGAGGGTATATGTCTTCGTCTTTTTATCCCTCACACTGCCTAATAGAAAACATGGAACCTCGCATAGTAATTGTTTAGTGTTTATTGAACCAATGAAAACATAGCCCTAGGTCTTTTTGGTATGATTGGAGGCAACTTCCTCCCATTCATTGCGGCAACCTGGAGCCCCTCACATGGCCATGGTTGCTCAAACTGTCTTAACTCCTCTGCACAGCTGTGATTGCAAACATTTCACCCCCTGCCTTTGGCATAGAACACATGTGGCTGGAGGTGTGTGGTCAGAACACACAGCCTGCCATGTCTGAGAGTATCCTGCCTACAGCCTGGGCTGTGGGGTAAGAGCAGAGGACGGATGGGGGAACTCTGAATATACTCTTATCTAGTTTTCTTTTGACAGCACAACCTCTTTCTAGGGAAGGCTCGAAAACCTTGGATGTCAAGTCATTCCACAAAAGGACAGTCTGCTGAGTTTGTTTTTAATATATTAGAACCATGTATTAAAAACTCCATTAAAATACAGAGTTTTTTGTTTTGTTTTGTTTTTTAGCATCAAAAAAGTCAGCAAAAATTTATCACTGCAAGGTGAAGTTTGTCCTTCGGTGAATCAGATAACATGGCTTTGGTTTTTGCCTTGTGTGTGGTATAAATGTTGTAATATGTATTTTGAAAATGAAAGCAAATTTAAAAGAAAAAGAAAGCAAACCAAAGACCCATCACCGCACAAAGGCAGTGGAAGGAAGAGTCACAGAAAAGTGGTGAGAAATTAGGTCATCAACTAAAACCAGTGGCCTGGGCATGGGGACCCATGAGAACCTGCTATGCCATGTGCTCTTAAAAAGCTGTGATTTCGTTTCAGCAAAGTGTCACCAGATGTCATTAAATTAGTGTTCATTTGAATTCTGCTATTTTCTTTATTTGGTGTTCAGTTAAATTTATTTTTAGCCCTAGCTTGGTAGCTCAGTTGATTGGAGCATCCTCCCGATGCACAAAGGTTGCAGGTTTGATCCTCGTCGAGGCACATGCGGGAGCCAACCGATGAACACATAAATAGTTGCAACAGCCAATTGATGTTTCTGTCTCTCTCTCTCTCTCTCTAAATAAATAAATAAATTGTTTTTACTTTATTGTTGCTTAACTTTTATATATATAAGGAGTTATAAATAATAATATAATATTTTTAAGCATTCTAATAAAAGTAGTCTAAGTCAACACTGGATCCCTAGAGTTTGGTGTTTTATTTTGTTTCTCTTTTGAAAGGGGTCTGTACCTTGTTGAAGATTGAGAAACACTGATCGGAAGTCCCCCTGGTCAGACAGCTGGGCTTGGGGAGAAACTGGCAGTTAGTCTCCCACGATGGCCGAGCGAGAGGGTGGGAGCCTTGGCCCACTGACATGGGAACTCACCTTCCCTGTCCAATAAGGGCGAAGGGCCTTACACATTAAACCTCATTTAATCCTCACAATCACAACTGTTCTGATTTTACAGATGGAGACAAATAGGCTCAGAGAGGTTAAGGGAGTTAATTTTAGCACGGTCAGACCTAAGTAAGTGCTAAAGTGGGATTCCAACCCAAAAATGCATTGCTGTAAAAGCTAATCACCCTTCTTTTCAAATTTTTAGTTTTGTTTCTATTATTCTTTTTAATCTTCACCTGAGGATAATTTTACATTGTTTTTTTTTTTTTTTAAACATTTTTAATTGAATTTAGAGAGAGAAGAAAGGAGAGGGAGAGAGATGGAAACATCAATGAGGGAAAACATCTAGTGGCCACCTCCTGCACGCCCCCCACTGGGGATCTGACCCACAACCTGGGCATGTGCCCTGACCGGTAATTGAACTGGTAACCTCTTGGTGCATGGGTCGAAGCTCAATCAGTGAGCCATACCAGTCAGGATCCATTGCTTTTTAGATAGAGTGGGAGGGAGGGAAGAAGGGAGAGAGAGAGAAAGAGAGAAACATCAGTGTGAGACAGACACATCAATTGTTTGCCTCCTGCAGGACCCCAGCAAGGGCCAGGATCAAACCTGTGACCTGGTACATGCCCTTCACTGGGAATTGAACTTGAAATTCTCTGGCCTGCAGCCGACACTCTAACCACTGAGCCCAACTGGCCAGGGCTTGTTTCTTTTTTTCTTTTTCTTTTTTTTTTTTTAATCCTCACCAGAGGATACTTTTGCATTTTTCTTCAGATAGAGCGGTAGGGAGAGAGGGAAGAGAGAGAGAGAGAAACATCAATGTGACAGAGACACATTGACTGGTTGCCACTCGCACAACCCAACCAGGTCCAGGGACAAACTGCAGCCGAGGTACGCGCCGTTAGCGGGAACCAAACCCGGGACTCTCTGGTCCACAGGCCGAACCAGCCAGGGCAGGGCTTGTTTCTATTCTTGTATCAAAGTTATATATGCCCATATTTTAAAGAATAAAATGGTTGCCACAGGTTTATAGTTCTCTGACTCCCTCTCCTCCTCTTTCCAGAGGCAAACACCTTCATGTATCAGTTGCTGCTTTTTATATTTACCCCATGTTTCTATATAACACGCCTATGCTGATAGCATCTTGATTTTTCATTTGTAGGAGCTCACTAATAACTGTTCGCTGCAGAAGAGAAGGTTTAGCTCGTTCTTGCTGCCCCACTGCACTCCACCCCGCTCTTCCCGTTCTGCTCAGACCAGGATTTGCACTACTGTGACTGTCCACAGCCGAGCCATTTGTAAACCATGACGTCGTATTTCTGAGGGGCCGTTGTTTTAATTTGTTAAATTCTTGTACACATACACAGTAAGTATTTAATAAACATTTGTTTGCTGAGTCAGAATCCAGTTGGGAATTAACATACCTTCCTAAAATAAGAAAACGAAGGCACCATCCCTGCCCTCAGGGGTCAGGCAGTGATTAGGGGAGACGAACGCACAATCTCCCCACAGGGAGATACGCTTTGGAGATGTGCCAAGCGCCCAGAGCTGGAGACTAGGGGTGAGGGGGTGGTGGAGGAAGGGTGGCCTCCAGAAGTGATCTCTGAAAGCGGGTAGAAGTTAGCTACCTGAAGGTGAGATGAAGAACAGCCTTCTCGGCCAGAGGTTGCAAACCGGCAGCTGGCTTTTGGTAGGCAGATGTGCTTTGATTTTTCGTCATCAAATTACTTGCCAACATTTAGAAATTGTGAGATTTCACATAAACATGAAGATTTCTGAGTTGTCCTGAAAAATCGGAAGACCTAGGGACTCTGAGCCCACCTCCTTCCTGCCTGACTGCAGCTGCTAGACCTGGGCAGGGCTGCCCCGTCTGAATGGGACAGCTCACGGGTCTTGTAGATGGCCGAGAGTGTGCCTCCCCCTCCAGCAGCAGGGCTGGAGCCAGGAAACAACGTGGCATTTGTCCTGACAGCTGTTTGCAGTTGCTTGGATGTAAAGTTTCTCACACAGCTTCTGAAGAGGGGCCGAGTAAACTGATTAAAAATCTCAGTGGGGCCCTGGCTAGCACGGCTCAGTGGTTAGAACGTCAGCCCGAGGACCAAAGGTCTTGTGTTTGATTCCTGGTCAAGGGCATGTATCTAGGTAGCAGATTCAGTCCTGGGGTACACACAGGAGGCAACCAAATCAAAGTGTCTCTTTCACATTGATGTTTCTCTCTCTCTCTTTCTCTCTCTCCCCCTCCTCCTTGCCTCCCTTCCCACTCTCTTTAAAAATCAATGGGAAAAATATCCTCAGGTGAGGATTAACTAAAAAAAAACAACTCTGTGGGTTTCTTAGATGGTCATTTGATTATATTAAATGACAACAAACTAATTATGAGGAATGGAGATAGTAAGAACTAGTCTCCCTCTCCCCCCTTTGTTTTTGTTAATCCTCACCCAAGGATATTTTTCCACTGATTTTTTTTTTTTTTAAGATAGAGTGGGAGGGAGGGAGAGAGAGAGAAACATCAATGTTAGAGAGAGCCATCAATTGGTTGCCTTCTGTACAACCCAAACCAGGGCCGGGGATTGAACCTGCAACCCAGGTACACGCTCCATGACCCTTCAGTCGGTGAGCCAATGCTCCAACCACTGAGAAAAACTGGTCAGGGCATTTTTCTCTTCCTTTTTGATTAATTTTTCACCTCACATGATGGAGAGTTTCTTCTGCCCTAATTTATCTATACTTTAAAACAATGATCCTTAACATTTGCTGCTTTTAAAAATAGTGAGGCCCAGGCCAGTTATATTGAACCCAGACATCTGAGTGGTTTAAAAAACCCCAGGTGACTGTTGAGTAGCTAATTTTAAGAACCAGAGGCCCGGTGTCTGCCTTGTCCTCTCACTTGGTCTCCGGATGCATGGGCTCACTCACACCCAGTGACTGCAAGTCCTCGGCACTGAGGTCCTTCAAATGTCACTTTCTAGACTGCAGGAAAGAAGCTCCTGCTTGAAGGCCACACGTGTTTGTCCATCTGATTCAGAGGAAAGCTCGGTTCGAAGCCCCAGGGAGAAGCAACGTCTCTGCACGTTGATGAGGCTGCTTTTTGGCACCTGAAGCGTTTTTACTTGAGGGTTCTGACAATTTGGTATGCTCTAACTATTCTTGCTGACAGCAGTGTGGTTTAATACCCATGAGTTGCGAAAACATGTAACAAACAGGCTTTGAGCTATATATATCTGAATTAAAAAAGAAAGAAAGAGAGGAGAGAAATAGAGAAGGGAAGGAAGGAAGGAAAGCAAGAAGGAAGAAAAAGCAAGCAAATGAGCTAGCTCCCTCTGTTCCACGACTTGTTTAACATTGTAATTAGGTTTCTTCTTTGAGAATAACAACTTAGTGAATATGGCCACAATGCCAGCTGTCTGGGTTCTCCTGAAGGACTGACTTGTATAAAACTCAGGATGGATATAACTTGTTTCAGCATACACTAAAACAATTTTTCATAAAATTTTTTCTGTGAAAAAGAATTAGTGAAAAATATGTCCAACTGCCTAAATTCACTCTATACATTTGAGGAAAGCACTGAATTCTCTAGTCCCCAAGAGGAAATATCAGTGACATTGGTAGCCTCTGCCTGCTTATAGTAAGTAATTCATTGTAACAACACTTTTTGGCCAACATACAAATGGATCATTGACTAGAAATGATGAAAAGCGAAAACTTCCTGAACATTTCTTTTCCCTCTCAATCATTTCATGTCTTGGAGCCAAAGTATCTTTCTGTGAGATTTAAAAGTGAAAATGTGTGAGTCAAATTCAGCAGCTCTAACGTCTCTGCTGAGACAATGTTTGGATGTAACTCATTTCTGGCGCAGATCCTGCACCTGTTTGATACTGGAAGAAAATGAGTCAAGATAACGTCTTACATCAGGGAGACTTGGCAGTCGCTGGTGGAAGAACTTTTGGAGTGAATCAGATTGTTGAGATGTCTTCAGCTTTAGAAGTGATTTTGTTTTAACATATGTTAGCTGAAGCAAAAAATAATACAGTAGGAGCTATGCGTCTATCAGAGTGACTGACAGGTTGAAATTCTCGAGAAAAATAGATTATTTTCCCTCAAAGAGAGTAAAGTTTTGGTTTTCAAAGTCAATCAGAAAACTAACAATTTGGACAGGAGAGGAATCAGCTTCTCTTTTTGAGACAGTATCTTTCTAATGATTTTTATGGAGACTATAATAAGGATCAAGAAACAAAAGCTTGATATGGACATGTTTTTAGCTAGCAGATTGAAAAGAAATAATGGCATGAAAAAAATTGCTTTTATACTGACTAAGTTCTCATTTTTTTAAATTGTCTGAAATAAAATTGATAAATGAAAAAAAATCTGTACCAGCTCAGTTCTTCAGTACTTGCTTATGTTTTTTGTGGCTAAAACTTTATCATTGGTATGTTCATATGTATTTGTTATATTTTGGGGCAGTTTCAAGTTTATATAGCAATCTTCCAAATACTCAGTTTTTATGACATATGTATATATAGTATTAAAAATAAGCCCTGGCCGGTTTGGCTCAGCGGTTAGAGCGTCGGCCTGCGGTCCTGAGAGACCCGGGTGCGGTTCCCGCTAAGGGCATGTACCTCGGTTGCAGTTTGTCCCCGGCCCTGGTCGGTTGTGCGGGTGGCAGCCACTCGATGTGTTCCTTTTGCATCGATGTTTCTCTCTCTCTCTCTCTGTTCCTCTCTCTCCTTCCCACTCTACCTGAACAAAAAATGGAAAAATGTCCTCAGGTGAGGATAAAAAACAAACAAACAAAAAATAAAAATAAAATTTAAGCTCTGGCTGTTTTGGCTCAGAGGTTAGAGCATTGTCCCGCGGACCAGAGAGTCCCGGGTTCAGTGTCCGCTAAGGGCACATACCTCGGTTGCAGTATGTCCCCGGCCCTAGTTGGGGTTGAGTGGGTGGCAGCCAGTCGATATGTCTCTCTCACATCGATGTTTCTCTCTCTTCCTCCCTCTCTCCCTCTTGCTGTATCTGAGGATGAATGCAAAAGTGTCCTGGGGGGAGGATATGAAAATAAATAAATTAAAATTAAAATTAAATTTAATGATAAAATTTCCTGATAATCAGATGTCAACCCCAAAATTAAAATGTAATAGTTTATCTTAGCAATGCTGTTTTTAAGATTATGGGGCAAACATACTTAAATACCTTAAATACTTGTATTTGTAACAATATAGACATGTTTTGCTACAGAGAGGTAAAAACCCCTCCCAGATCTGCCTGTCTCATGGCCTGTAAGTCCTTCCCCATAAAAAGGCCTGTATGGGCTGTAGGCCAGAGCAGGCCGCCCGGGCGGAAAGCTTCTGAGGCAAACAGCACTTTCTCCGTCCTCCTCCCCTGCGGACCCCCGCCTAGGTGTCCTCTGGACACCAGCAGACTTTTGGTATCGTTTCCACAGCATCTTTCCGTGGAGTGTGTGGGGAGGCTATCTTCTCTCTCGTCCCTGAGAGGAACATGACTTTTCTCGGCAATGATGCTGTTACACTCATCTTGCAAAGTGCTCGTCATGTCAAGTCATAAGCCCGCCCTCCCTTCTCCTGCTGGTTCACTCCAGGCTCAACCCAGGTGTTGGGGACTCCTTTTCAGGGGCGCCTCTCTGACGACCCCTCCCCTGACGGGGTCTGGACAGCCCTCCCTCTCCAGGTGCCCGCGCACGCGCGTCTGGTTGGTGTCACAGCTGCACCTGCCTGTCGCAATGCCCTGTGCCTCGCCCCTCCCTCTAGACTGTCCAGGAGGTGTTCACGGTGCCCAGGTGGTGCCCAGGCGGTGCCCGGCGAAGGGCAGTACTCAATTAATATTAGTGGAATGAATAAGAGAAGATGGCTTTCCTTCATTAGTGTGTGTACAAATAAACCTGTTTTTGCAATATAAAAAAATAAAAATAAAAGAAGATTCTCAGGCGATAGAGAGAGGTAACCGAGCCGAGGACGAGGGAAGTCTTGGTGAAATCTTTGCACTTTGGCCGGCAGTGACTACACAGCTCCCTTCCACGGAAATGGGAGAGAAGACGTCAGTGGTCTGCACATTTGGAGGCTACTTCCTTTAAACGTCTCTCCCTTTCATCCCCACTAAAGAGCCTCCCTGGATCTATAATAGACAAGAATATAAAAGCATCATTCTCTTTCTCATCCCATCCTGTTTACTCAGCAACCCCAGTGTCCGCCTTTGCCTCAGCCCACATGTTCTCTATTAATAAAAGTTAGGAAAGGCCAACCTCACCCAGCAGTGCCCCCCACCCTGTCTTTTCTCCTCGAGAAGGCCTCAGCCCAGGGCCAGAACTCATGAGTGAAAGGCCTAGCCTGCTCCTGGGAGCTCCTGGGGGAGGGTGAAGACAGAGGTGCCGTCCGGGCTTCCAGTGGCTCCGAGACCCAAATGACCTCCAGTGTTTTCAAACCACCAGGCAAGTCGTTAAGAATTTGGTGATAAGCTATGGTCCTCATTTGGGGAAATTTAGAGGCACATTTTAAGGAGCAAACATATTTACTATAACTGGAAATAGGGCCAAATTCTGTGCCTTCGGAAAAGTCAGTAAAGCAGACACACCCTGGTGCCTTCTAAGTGAATTAATGTACTGTATTCTGTTTGAGAGTCATTTCTGTCTTCATCTTTAATTCCTGCCCCGAGGAGCCATCTGTACTTGGAGGGTATGTGCACAGGATAACTCACTGTGGACTAAGGACCTTCGTGTTGAGCCCTGGATGAATGACCCTTTCATTCACTGGGGGCTCCCTCTGATTTCCTGACTAATCAGAATTTAACTGGACATAGTAATTTCTAACAGCAGAAAGGTTGGCACAAATGTAAAAACAAAAGGCAGTGGGTGGATTTTCTACATTTTGTTGTTGTTGTTGATATGGTAGCTGTTTTATAACATGTAAATACCACATGTAAATCCACAATATTATTTTCCTGAGGATCTCATACTTATTTTTGAAAAAGACGAATTAGAAGTTCAAGTTTTTTGGGGGCTTTGGGGGCAGGGTGTTGCATGAATTCTTCCATCAGTAGAGGCAAAGTTTCAGAGTCCAAAAGAATCTCCGCCTTCATAAGGTGAATGGCACATTTCCTTCTTACCAAAGGCTGAGGCCCAATGCTTAATTAAGAAAACAACAACAACCAATTAAGTAGCTGGAGTCATGCTGTCCATCAATATGATTGGCAGTCAACTATACCAATCAATGGACTTATTTACATTTGAATCTCTTATTTGTATAGTCCTTTGGAGACTCTTTTTCTTTTAAGATTTTTACTTTATTATTTTTTGTTTATATGTTATATATGCCTCTTGTAGGGAAAAAACCAGAAAGTATAAAAAAAAGTATAATGAAGGGGAAAAAAATCCCACCATGTTACCACCCAGAGACATACAGAGACCATTAACATAATGGCCTGTTTCCTTGGAGAATTTTTTCAAGCCTACTTTCTGATTCCTGCCTGCCCTGCTTCAGAAATGCTCTTTCCTTTTTTTTTCTTTCCCAGTATTTTTCCAGCAAAAGAGAATCCTTGTCATGGCCCCATCTCATGTTGCACATAGTAGGCACATAGGAAAACTTGTTTACTAAATACGACTGATTATTTCCAGAGACCCAGTGAACTAATTCTTTCTTTTCTTTTTAAAAAATTTATTGATTGTTTTAGAGAGAGTGAGAGAGAGAAATAATTTTTTAAAAATTTATTGATAATATTTTTTTCCCCAGTGACCTCATTCTTGACTAACTGGTGCTATTCATCAGCTAGCCCACAGAGATATGAAATTGAATGCAGTTAGAAAGAACAACATGCTATAAAAATGTTTTAAGTACAATGTTTAATGGTTGCTGAGCAGTTGGGATGAAGAAGCTCAATTAAAGAAGATCGAATTACTGAACTTCTCTTTACTTGCCAGAACATTGTAAAGGGCATAAACTCCAGGGAGCCAGGGGACCCCAAGCTATTCTGAAACTCCAGTTCATACATTTGGTTTCCACATTATATATTACCTGAATTTATTCAAAGTCTCCCATAAGGACCAAGAAAATAGCCCTTATTTTATAAAGAATAAAATTTTGGGTTCTGAATTTCTAATTTATGCCTCTTATTTAAGTTCCCACACAAAACCTAGCATTCAATTTTTGCAAGCACCTCCACTGTGTTTCAGCATATCCTTTTCAGATCATTCACCAGACAGCACCCTACAGCTCTCATTCATAAAGTCCAATTATAAGACAAGAAATGTCAGGAATATACACTTTGAGAGTGGGAGGCAAACAGAACAGTACATTGTGACTTTGTAAGAACAGCCATGCATTTCCTCTAGGCTTGTTTTCAGTTCCTTTGTCAGCTGATTACATGGTCTTTTATAATTTCTCATCTACAGAATGGAGCTATTTGCTTGTGGATTATTTGAAAGACACAGGCTTATGCAAAAGAAAAACGAAATCATCATGAGGTAGAGTGATATTTCTGGCTAGATGTTTTTGCTTTTCTTTTTCTTTTTTTAACATAATAGTGAGAATCTGATTTATAATAGTGACTCTTTAGAGGTATGAAACAAGTAAATATTCTATTAATTCAGTCTTAATGCATATGTAATGCTATATGTGTGTTTATTATTTATATAATTGCATTTATCAATATTTTTAAATTTTTCGTATAAAGAAGAAAAATGCTATCTTATGTGCATTTTGTTTTCAAAGTACACAAGTTTTCAAACATACACATTGTGCTCCCAGTCTTTCTAGTTTGGACAGTACTTGCTAGGATACAAAATGCTTTCATTATAGTATGTTGCGTTACCTAATTCTTGTAACATCCCCCAAATGTAGAAATGGTCACTGTACTTTGGGGTTTAAATCCTCATTTAAATCTACCCTTCTGTTGGCAGGGTGGCTCAGTTAGTTGGAGTGTCATCCCCTACACTGAAAGGCTACAGGTTCAACTCCAGTCAGGGCACATCCCCAGGATACAGGTTTGATCCCCTGTTGGGTCGTGTACAGGAGGCACTGGCATTGGATCAATGTTTCTCTCTCACATGGATGTTTCTCTCTCTCTCAAAAAAAAAAAAAAAAAAAAATCAATAAAAATATATTGGGTGAGGATTAAAAATTTTTTAAATAAGGCCCTGGCTGGTTTGGCTTAGTGATTGGAGCGTCAGCCCGCAGACCAGAGAGTCTCGGGTTCGATTCTGGCCCAAGGCACATACCTCGGTTGCAGTTTGGTCCCCAGCCCTGGTCGGGGTTGTGTGGGAGGCAACCAATCGATGTGTCTCTCTCACATTGATGTCTCTCTCTCTCTCCCTCCCTCCCTCCCACTCTGTCTGAAAATAAATGGAAAAATATCCTCATCTGAGGATTAAAAAAAAAGTTAAAATTTTTGAAAATAAAATTAAATAAATAAATCTACCCTTCCATCCAGCCCCACAGATAAGTTTCCCCTTCTCTCTCTCTTCTAGTTCTTCCCTTGCTTACCTTTCAGACCGAGCTCAGGGTCACCTCCTCCACGACACCTTTCTCCAATGAATTAAGTTGAAGTGACCTCATCTCCTCACTGTGTCCTTTCACTACTCTATAAATTCACTTTTCATGGGAAGTTTTTAAAAAAATGTAGTTATTTTTAAGTATTTACATAGCACATGACTATAATCTTGTAAAATTATTATAAAATGCTATTAGCCTTATGAATCCATAATCACTTAAATAAAAAAGTTAAAACAAAAACTTGTATCCTTCTATGTTAATGCAGAGAGAGCTTCTGGATTCCTTTGAAATATTGTATGGTGTTTCATAGCATGAGTATTCTATCAGCACGTGCAACAGACATTTCTGTGATGATGGGAAAGTCCTGTGTCTGCACTGTCCAGTATGGTCATCACTAGTCCCACGTGGCAATTGAGCATTTGAAATGTGACTAGTGAAACTGAGGAATTTTTAATTTTATTAAATTTAAATTTAAATAGCCATATGTAGCTGGTGGTTATGTAGTGCAGATTGATACTTTATATTAAAATCTATTATTACTCATTGAGATTGTTTCCAATTCCCCTCAATATAAATAAACTAAGTGTTATGGACTAAGTAAAGCATGGGAACAAAAAGGAATTTTGCCTTCTTATCTGTATGAATTCTTGAGAAGCTTGCATTCATTCTAATGCAGGCTTCTTTGAAGTTCTACAAAAAATTATTGCATCAAGTTATATGAAAAATGCTTTAAAATCTACAGCAAATAAAAATATTTGTATCAGTGTCTATGAAATAGTAATATATTGGAACCAACCCTACATGCAACAGTGGGGAATTGGTTTCAGCATATGATCCTCTATATAATGAAGGACAAGGCAGTCATTAGAAATAATGATGAAATGATCATTTATTGAGATGAAAACAAGTCTATAATATATTTTCAAGTGAATAAATACATTATTGTAATATGCATAATAGCCTCTTTTTTATAAATATATATGCACATATTTATAAAACTTTTGGTTTAGTGGTTAAGTCAGATACCTGGTTGAGAACATGGTCTTTGGAATGAAATTGGTCTGGGTTTGAATCCAGGCTCTGCCACATATCATCTGTGTGACTTTAGATAAGTCTCTCACCTTCCTGAACTTTGATTTTCTCATTGCTGAAATGAGATGATAATATTTATATCTTAGGGTTGATGTGTTAAGTAACATATGTAAAGCACTTAGTACATATCTCTATTTAATAAATGGTAGTTGTTTTCTTTTTAAGATTAGTATGTATAGGCACGGAAAGAAATTAGAAACATTATAAGATAATATTCCAAGAAATTATATTTCAATGTGTTGAAAGTGGCCATTTCTTAGCTGGACAGTTATGGTTGGTGTTGTTAATTTAATTAATTGGATGGAACATTGAGATCTTGAATATGAAGAAGTCTGTTAGAATCATGTATATATAAGACTAAAAAGTAAGTCACCTCCCTATATAATGTAGAAATATGTCAACATGTTCCCGCTATGGGCATGTACCACAAAAAAAAATTGTTTTAAATATAAATGAATAAATAAATAAAAGTTTTATGCATTGTTAAAATAATAAGTACTCTGAGATTTTTCTACAAAATGAAAGATAGAAAGAGAAAGAAAAAAATTGCTTTTCATTCAAGTCTACCTTTGCCTAGTCTGAAGAAACATGATTTCCAAAGCTATAAGAAGGAGTTTAAATTTCTTCAGTATTAGCAACTTTCCAATTCAGATGAAAACAGTGATAATTCTGCTACTGTATCATATTTCTGTAATGTGCTATTTTCTCTACTACAATACTACTCGTATTTATTGAGCATTTATTAAGATAAAAATGAGGATGATGACAAAAGGTAACTTTGTTAAGAAAGAGAGCTAATCTTTCACTATTTTTTTGTATTAAAAATTTATAGAAAAACAAATATGGCACTTTATTCATGTCTTTTTCTCCTCTTCCCCAAAATTTTGATCCTTTCCCTTTAATGTAACATCCCACAGACCAAGCCCAATAGACTTCTAAAACAACTAATTTTTTATTGACATAGGAGTAATATGTGTTCATTATAGAAAAGAAAAAATAAAACACTTATAAAGCCACCCCAGAGACAATCATTGTGAATATACTGTGTGATGTGGTGTGAAATCACATCAGTATTGTTATATGTACACTATATGCTCTAATGCATTATCCCTAGTGGCTGTATAGTATTATCATTCTTGAATTTAAATAACGAATCCCCTATTGCTGGACATCCAGATTGTGTCCAGCTTTTGCTTTTGTGATAACATTCTTATAGTTGGATATTTGTGCACAACTCTAATTGTTTGCTTGGAATAAATGCCTAATGATGTAACTGCTAAGTCAAAGTTCAAACAAGAATTTAAGATTTTGATATGTCTCAATAAATAAGAGTTGAAAAGAATCCATAAGCCCTGGCCAGTGTGGGTTAGTTGGTTGAGTGTTAGCCCATGCACTGAAAGGTCACCAGTTCGATTCCTGGTCAGGGCACATACCCAGGTTGCGGGCTCGATTCCCAGCCTGGGTGCATGCTGGAGGCAGCCAGTAGATCTTTCTCTCTCTCCTCTCCTCTCTCTCTAAAATCAATAAAAACATTTTAAAAAAGAATAAGTGAATGGTTGTGAGCTTATGGCAAAGAGGAGACACCGCGGAGGAGGTTGGAAGTTGAATTGGTGAATGGACTAACTAGAGAAGTTCTTATGACATTTTTTTGGGTCAGGAGAGTAAAAAGGGTGAGAGAAACTCCACATTCTTATGAATACAATGCACTAACTGCTCAAGAAAGAAGGCTTGACCTTCTTATTACAGCCAGCTCCTGGTGCTGCTCTGCAGAGTATCTTGTAAAAGAATATTTAAAACACAGAAAAAGAACAAGTCTTTAGCCTCTCTTCCACGATTGTGACTATTCAGAATCTACTCATCTTTCAAGGAGTAACTTACATCTTACCTTCTTCATGAAGCATCCCTGACTCTCAAGGATTTCTTTCTTTATTAATGCGTAGCACTTTGTGAAGGGACTATGCTTCTTTATCACATTAATCTTCACAAATATCATGTGACGTAGTTATCATCATTTTTATTTTACAGATGAGGCCACTGAAGCTGGGATAGATTAACAACTTGCCCCTGTGGTACAAAGAGGAGGCTAACCCAGAATAAAAACAAGGTCTTTCGTTCTCCCCAACTTTGTCTAAATTGATTTTTCTTAAGAGGTAGCTGAAGGCAGAAAGGGAGGCATGTAGAAAAGTAGAAGAGTGAACGTGAAATTAAAGAACCGTGGTTTGAGGGATCTCTGGGAAGGGGTTCAGTGTGTCCCCTGGTATAGAAGGTCCTGGATGAAGAGGCAGGAGCTGGAGCTGGAAGAAAAGTTGGGGCTGGGACCCGCATGAATGCAGAAGCACATAACATAGCTCTTGGAACACAGAGAAATTCAGTCAAGGCGGTTGAATCTTACAAAGTGGTGAAGACTTAAACTGTCCTTGTTAAACGGTTTATCTTTCTAGCTGGACTGTGAGCTCTGTGAGTGAGGCCAGTGGTTGTTTCCACTGAGTTCATCTTTGCATCTGTAGCATCCAGCACAATGACTGGCGTATGCTAATTGTATGTAAGTTTTTGTGTATAAATTAATTGATTCATAAACATTCGGGAGCCAGCATAGACAAGAATGAACCAAAACTAAAGCAAAATACTGCTTTTAGAATCAGAAGACCTGATTTTAAAATACCTTCTCACTAGCTTACAGGTTATGCGACATTGGGTAATTTACATAACCTCTTTGAATAGTCTATTCATCTGATAATAATACTCACCTCAAAGTGTTATTATGAGGATTACATGAGATTATACTTTTGAATTGCTTAGCACAGTACTTGACAAATTGGAGACATTCAACAATGTCAGTTTCCTACTTCTACCTTCCCACTATCCAGAACTGAATTGTGTACTAAGAGAGCTTATATCCAGATTTAAGAGATAGCCCATTTCTAATATATAGTCCTATTATCAGACCATGGGTTTAATATTTAAGAAAGGTTACTACTGCCCTGGCCAATGTGGCTTATTTGGTTGGAGTGTCACTCTGTGCACGAGTTCAATTCCAGGTCAGGACACATACCTAGGTTGCAGGTTCAATCCCCAGCCAGGGTGCGTATAAAAGATCCAATCGATGTTTCTCTCTCACATCGATGATTCTCTCTATCTCTCCCTCTCTTTTCCTCTCTCTAAAAAAAAAAAATTTAAATAAAGATAAAAATGATCACTACTCTTTTAAGCATGTATTAGAAATGATCACCAATAGGTTCTCAATATATGAATATGAATGAATGAATTGAATTGGATTAAATACAATAGTCCCCTTTATCTGTCAGTTGTTTTGCTTTCTGTGGTTTCAGTTACCTGTGGTCAACCATGACCCAAAAATATTGAATAGAAAATTCCAGAAATAAACCATTAATAAGTTTTAAATAGTATGTCACTTTGAGTAGCATGATGAATCTCATGCTGTCCTGTTCCATCCTGCCTGGAACGTGAATCTTCCCTTTTGTCCAGCATCTGCAGGCAGTATGTGCTCCCCGCCCATCAGTCACTCAGTGGCCGTCTTGGTTATCAGATCAACCATCCCAATATTGTAGTGCTTGTGTTCAAGTCACCCTTATTTTACTTAATAAAAGCCCCAAAGTGCAAAGTGCAAGAGTACTGATGCTGGCAATTCAGATATGCCAAAAAAGAATCCGTAAAGTGCTTTATTTAAGTGAAAAAGTATACATGTATGGGAAAAGTATACATGCATGGGAAAGAACCATGGCATATATATAATAATTATTAATAATAATATAATTATTTTATTATATTATTATATTATTATTATTAATAATATATATTATTATTATTTTTTGTACTGTCTGTGGTTCCATGGTTTCAGGCATCCATTGGGGTCTTGGAATGTATTCCCCATGGATAAGGGGATACTACTGAACTTACAATTTTGTCAGGGTGTTCATAGAACTCTCAGGATCCAAGATACACAAATACCTCAGTCACTATTGATTAGGTTGGTCTTTAGTTGATCTGGAAGACCCCTCAAAACCATTACAAATCTTTTGTTTTCATTCTGTCTGCATCCAAACAAACTTTTGATGACAAAATCAGTTTCCTAGCTATTTTGATACCAGATAAGAGGACCCTGGAGTCAACGAAAAGAAATAATATTCATTAAAAGATAGCCTGTTGTCACCAAGTTTAAATGTCAGTTTCTTTTTTTTTTTAAAAAAAAAAACAACTGCTTTATTGAGATAAAATTTACATACTATAACATTTACCCAGAAAGTGTACATTTTGTCCAGCTGGTGTGGCTCAGTGGTTGAGCACTGACTCACGCACCAAGAGGTCGCCAGTTCGATTCAAGGTCAGGACACATACCCAGGTTGTAGGCCCGGTCCCCAGTGGGGGGCGTGCAGGAGGCAGCCAGTCGATGTTCTCTCATCAATGTTTCTATCACTCCCTCTCCCTTCCTCTCTTTCTCTCTAATATCAATAAAAATAAAAAAAAAGTGTACATTTTAATGCTTTGTAATATATTCGCAGAGTTGTGCAACTATCACCACAATTAATTTTAGATCTTTTTCATCATCCCCAAAAGAAACCCAGTGCCTAGCAGCAGTCATTGCCCGCCCCCTCTCCTCCTTCCAGACCCAGACAAACACTAATCCACTTTCAGTCTATAGATTTGCCCATTCTGGACATTTCATGTGAATATTGTATGTGGTTTTTAGTAACTGGCTTGTCATTGGACACAATGTTTTCAAAGTTCATCTATGTTGTAGCATGATTCAGTTTTTTTTCAAATTAATTTTTTAATTCTTTTTAAAACAATTTTTTATCCTTATTCAAGGACACCTTTTCCATTTTTTGTTCAGATAGAGTGAAAGGGAGAGAGAGGAAGAGAGAGAGAGAGAGAGAAACATCAACGTGAAAGGGACACATCAAGTGGCTGCCACCCGCACTACCCAACCAGGGCCAGGGACAAACTGCAACCAAGGTACATGCCCTTAGCAGGAACCGAACCCAGGCCTCTCCGGACCGCAGACTGAAGGTCTAACCGCTGAGCCAAACTGGCCAGGGCTGCATCAGTTTTTTATTGCTTTTTATTGATGGAAATATTCCATTGTATAGCCAAGCCACATTTTATTTATTCATCACTGACAGACATTTTGTTGTTTGTTTTTAATTTTTTTTTCTTTATTGATTTTAGAGAGTGAGGAAGGGAGAGGGAGAGAAAGGTAGAAACATTAATGAGAGAGATGTTTCCTGCATGCCCCACACTGGGGATTGGGCCCACAACCTGGTGATCTCTTGCTGCATGTGTCTTCGCCCAACCACTGAGCCACGGTGGTCAGGCAACCTTATCCCTTCTTATATAAGGTCACAGTTACCACCTCTATGTCAATGACTCCCAATCTCAGGTCCAGTCTCTCTGAGTCCAAACTCACATATCCAAATGCCTACTTGATTACTCTGCTTGAATGTCTCAGAGTCACCTTAGTCCTCATGTATCCAACCTGGCTCATAATCTTCCTGGTCCTCTCTCACGTGGCACTCTTCCCATGTTATTGTTTTTTGGAAACAGGGATTGCTGGGGCCCACATTCAGGATTTCCGCAAATCTTCGAGCCGTTCCAGCCCTTCTTTGCCAACCTATCCTGTATACTATCTGTTTCAAGCTTTGTAGATTTTGCTCCTAAAATATTTGTGGACTCTATCTGCTTTCCTTCAGCTCCATTGCATTGGCTCAGGGCACACTACTGTCATCTTGTGTCTAGACTCCTACAGCACCCGCCTAACTGGCTTCCCACCTCCTCACCTCTTCCCTTCAACAGCTTTTCATGGATCAGTCGGAGTGATATCTGCACAACACACAGTATGTTAACCTTCACCCTAACCCTACCTTGCTGTGTTTATTTTTAAATTTTATTTATTTATTTATTTTACCTTGCCGTGTTTAAAACCTTTCAGCGCCATTTACACAATGGAATACTATGCAGCTGTAAGAAAGAAAGATCTCTTACCCTTTAAGATGACATAGAGGGACCTGGAGAGTATTATGTGAAACGAAATTAGCCAGTCAGAGAAAGACAAATATCGCATGATCTCACTTATTAATGGAATATCATGAACAAAATAAGGTGATGATCAAATTAGATCCAGAGAGCCCGGCCCGTGTGGCTCAGTGGTTGAGTATTGACCCATGAACCAAAAGGTCACCAGTTCAATTCCTAGTCAGGGCACATGCCCAGGTTGTGGGCCCAATCCCCAGTGGGGGGCATGCAGTACGCAGCCAATCGATGTTCTCTCTCATCGATGTTTCCATCTCTCTCTCTCTCTTTAAAATCAATAAAGAAAAATAATTTTTATATAGATCCAGAGACATGGAAATAGGGAACAGACTGACAAACCTCAGAGGGAAGAGGGGTGATGTGGTTGGGAAGAGATAAACCGAAGAACTTATATTTATAACCAATGGACATAGGCTACAGTTTGGGGGAAAGCAGGAGGGGTATGGGAGTGGGGAGGAGGGGATCAATTGGGAAAAGAGGGGGACATCTGTAATACTTTCAACAATAAAGATAAAAAAATTAAACGACAACAACAAAACCTTTCAATGCCTTCCTATTGCTTTTAACACAATGTTGAAAACACCACATATGATTTTTAGTGCTCAGCAAGTTTTTTCCCCAATGATTGCTCCAGTTCAGTCTCATACTCTTTACCCCTTGTTCTCTGTGCTCTATCCACACCTTCATTCTCTCACTTCTTCAAGAGCTACCCCTAGCTATTTGCATATGTTCTTCCCTATTCCCAGAAACCTCAGCCTCTTTGCAAACCTGTCTCTCTTCCCCTGCTTAGTTAATTGCAGTGGATCCTTCTTATCTGAATTCAAAGATTTTCCCAGAGAAGCAATTTCTGAAATTAATCTTCTTGTCCCTTACCCACCCCATGCCCCACCTGGGTTAGGTTCTTCGTTTTATTCTCTCTTAGATCCATATTCTTTCCCCAAAGACATGCATCTCCGTTTATAATTATGCATGTATTTGTGTGATCATTTAATCAATGTCCATTTCTCCATGTACAGAGGTGTTGAGACCGGCTTTACCCCTACTGCCTGCCTAATAACAGCACAGTACCTAGCCTTAGTAGGTAATAAATACACTTTTGCTGACCATATAAAGAAAGAAAGACCACCAGATTTCTGGCGTGGACAAGTGACGAATCTTGAGGCCATTGACTAAGTTAGGGAATTCAAGATGAAGAGCATGCCTAGTCGGGGACGAAGGGGGGGCCTTGAGCACGAGGAAAGCTGTGGTCGAGGAAGTCCTGGTGAGCAAGGCCGCAGGCAGGGCCGCGGATGGAGAGCGGTGAAAGCGATCTGACGGGGGGCACAGATTCAGAGCACCTCGTTTTTGTTAAGATCTTGGGGGTGGCTGAGCTTGCCCAACTTAAAAAGAATAAAGACACCCATATTAAGAAACAGGCAAAAGAAGACTTAGTATAAAGTTTGGACTGAAATCTCAAAGATATGGGCAGAGAACCCTGCCGAATGCTTCAGAGGGAAGCTTTGAGCGCGGGGTTCCGGGGGGGTGATAAGTATCAGATCTTTCCATTTTAAGGGATTTTTGAGTAATCTGTTCCTCAACAACTTTCCACCTAATGGTTTTAGTGTTCATTGACGATCCTTAATTGAATCAATTGTTGTGCTGGGGATAGCTGAACGGTGATATTTATTTATTTATTCATTTATTCATTGTTTTCCTTCTTGGGAATTGACTATTTTTTTAAAAAAATATTTTTTCTTTATTGATTTTAGAGAGGAAGGGAAAGAGAGAGAGATAGAAACATTGATGAGAGAGAACATCAACTGGCTGCCTCCTGCATGTGCCCCCCACTAAGGATTTGGCCCACAACCTGGGCATGTGCCCTGACCGGGAATCAAACTGGCGACCTCTTGGTGCATGGGTCGACGCTCAACTACTGAGCCACACCAGCCGAGCTGAAGGGTGATTTTTTTTTTTTTTTTAATTTTTTTTTTTTATCCTCACCCGAGGACATTTTTCCATTTTTTGTTCAGATAGAGTGGGAGGGAGAGAGAGGAACAGAGAGAGAGAGAAACATCGATGAGAAAGGAACACATCGAGTGGCTGCCACCCACACAACCGACCAGGGCCGGGGACAAACTGCAACTGAGGTACGTGCCCTTAGCGGGAACGAACCCGGGTCTCTCAGGACCGCAGGCCGACGCTCTAACCACTGAACCAAACCGGCCAGGGCTGAAGGGTGATTTTTATTTTTTATTTATTTATTTATTTTTTAATCCTCACTCGAGGACATTTTTTTGCATTTATCTTCAGATAGAGCAGGAAGGAGAGAGGGGCTAAGAGAGAGAGAGAGAGACATTGATGTGAGAGAGACACATCGACTGGCTGCCACCCACACAACCCCAACCTGGGCCAGGGACAAACTGCAACCGAGGTACGTGTCCTTAGTGGGAACCGAACCCGGGACTCTCTGGTCCGCAGGCCGACACTCTAACCGCTGAGCCAAACCGGCCAGGGCTGAAGGGTGATTTTTAAATGTCATCATTCCTTCAAGAAAAATTCCTACCCTTCCCCCTTCTCTTCCCTTTAAAAAATTCCTATGTTCCGCTCAGGGAAAATTTCTCTGGGATCTCACTCTTCTACCCACCTACTGCTGGCATATTTCACCCATGGGCCCTGGACAATAAAAAGGCCTTTTTGTGAGAAGGTTGTAAAGGGATGGAGATTTGACAATCCTTTGGAGAGTATTGCTAAAGAGATGAAGACTATTCCTTTTAGTAAATAATACGATCCCATCCAGCCTTACACCTCACAGGCAAAAAATGCAGAGAGATGTGATTTGCAAAAGGTCGCATCCATTGCCCTTTAGAGCGCCTCTACATACAAGCTAGTTTCTTCAGACAGCTTTCCAAGGGCTCCCAAGATGCCCTTTCATAGGCACCTCTAAAGCCCTGGCCCTTCCCTCTTGCATCACTCAGCACCCCGGATTGCAGTGGCCACTGGGCTCCCCTGACTTGCCCTAGAACGCAGGTCTTTGACATCAGGGGCTGTGTCTGTCTGGCCCCATGGTTTTATTCCCAATATTTAATCAAGAGCTTGACTCAAACAGGGGCTCAAAAAACTTTATTTGTTGGATGAACGAACAACTGAAAAAGACACACGCGAGGACAGCCGTATCCGAGGCAGCGCAAGCAGCGTCCTGTGGCTGGATCCTGGAGACCAGGGAGCTGTGGGAGGGGTGCTGAGTAGGCTTCCTAGGGGCGAGGATTTTACCAGAAAGAACAGAAGGGCCCTGGGCGGGGGGCCTGGAGCAGTAAAAGCCAGCTTTCTGTTGGATTTGTCATTCAGAAAGATCCCATTTAATCCTTTTAACAACTTAACGAGATAACTGTTCCTATCTCTGTTTTACTGATAAGGAAATGGGCCTCAGAGAAACTGAGCAACTAGTTCAAGGACAACCAGCTGGGAAGTGAGTGGAGTCAAGAATCTTAAACTTCCTTTCTACCTTAGCCTGCCACTCACCTTTTGTAGGAAAGAGAGTAGATTCGACAGCAGACTAGACCATAAACTACATTGGTCAGGACTCTGCCACCTGCTCTCACCCGGCTCCCCAGTACTCGACTCCTCGCTGAGTCAGAAATGGAAACGACATGTGCATGTGCTTCACGCGATGTGCATGCTTGGGGGACTGCGGCCCGGTTTCAAGTTTTCCCGATATTTGCATCTTACTGCACCCGCTCTGTTTGAAATCACGAGGTGTAAATAAGGTTGACCTTGGCACAAGGTCAGAGGCAGAAATCTGTGTGGAGCCACTGCAGGTCCCCACAGGAGGTGGTTCCTCTGAGTTCTGTACGGAACAGAGAATCAAGACTGTCTCCTCTTCCTGAAAGCGTCCACTAAGGCTGCTAGGAGTTACGTTTTAAAAATAACAATTATGGCCCTGGCCGGTTTGGCTCAGTGGTTGGAGCGACGGCCTGCGGTCCAGAGAGACCCGGGTTCGGTTACTGCTAAGGGCATGTACCTCGGTTGCAGTTTGTCCCCAGCCCTGGTTGGATCGAGCCAGAGGTAGCCACTCGGGGTGTCCCTTTCACATCGATGGTTCTCTCTCTCTCTCTCTCCCTCTCTCTCCCTCTCTCTCCCTCCCACTCTATCTGAACAAAAAATGGAAAAATGTCCTTGAGTGAGGATAAAAAATAAATAAATAAAATAAAAATAACAATTACATGCCAGGCTTTCCATTGTTACTTCACTGTTAGCTGTGTGATGTCACTAAGCCTCAGTTTATTCAACTATAAAATGGAGCCCATACCACCTTTCTCATAAGGTGGTATGAGGATTAACCAGGAGAAGTTCATGTAAGGAACTTAGCCCATTAGAAGTACTGAATGCATATTTGCTATCATTATTATTATTATTATTCATGCTTAACCCATGAAACCACTACTTCTTGAGGCAAATGGTATTATTACTCCTTTATACATAAAAGGAAACAGACTCTGAAAGCTTTGACCAGCTAATAAAGCAAAGCTGCTAGGATTTAAATTCAAATCTGATTCCAAAGCTGTTATTTATTTATTTTAAATGACTATATTTCATCTCCCTTAAGAAGAACAATAATAAAGGAAAGTGCTCAGGGACTCCTGATTTGAGGAAATACAATGAAATAGCCCTAAGTTTCCAGTTCATAGTCTGCTGCTTACATTGTGAGCCTTCTGACAGACTCGCCTGGGCTTGGAATCCCCCATGTGGCCCTCTCCCCACTGCAGGACGAAAACAGGTTCTGCACCCTCCCGGATTTGGCCAGAGACCTTTTTCTAGGACTTTGAAGGAAATCATTATTTCAGCTAAAATGGGCCTCTGAAAGTACAGCATTAACTTTATTTATTTTAATTTTTTTGGTGTTAATTTTTATTTTTTTTAATTCTCACCAGAGGATATTTTCTCAAATATCTTCAGATAGAGTGGGACGGAGGGAGAGAGAGAGAGAAACATCGACGTGAGAGGGACACATGGACTGGCTGCCTCCTGCACAGCCCCAACCAGTGCTGGGGAAGAACCGCAACCGAAGTACGTGCCCTCGGCCGGAACTGAACCCGCGACTCTTTGGTCTATGGCTGATGCTCTACTGCTAAGACAAACCGGCCAGGGCAAAGATTAACTTTAAATATGCCCCTTCTTTTAATCCAGAAACAAAGAGGGAAAATACAGTCTAGTTCCTTATCTAATGTGGCATAAGCGTCTAACCAAGAAAATGTGTTTTTGTCAAATAGAGGTTCTAGATATTACCAGGGTTGCCCTTACTCTTTATTTTCAATTTTTCCCTCTCATAAACAGCTCATTCTTCTTCTTTCTGTTTTTAGCTTTACATATTGATAAAAACAATAGCAGCAACAACTGTAGTGCATTCCTGTTTATGGTAGTGCTTTCACACACATGATTTAATTTTACTCTTACAAAAACCTGTGCGGCGTTTATTACCATTTATTTCAAAGGCTACATAACATTTATTTCGGCATTCTCCTATAATGGGCACAGAAATCCTATAAATTTTTTTGTTATTATGATGAAATCTGTGAAGCATTCAGCATGTTCTCAATAAATGTTGTGGAATGAATGAATGAACATACTCTATGAACTTATTTATTTATTTATTTTTTAATTTTATTTTTGTTACAGATGTTTCTCCGTTTTTACCCCATTGACACTCTCCTCCCCATCCCCCCTGCCCCGTCCCCGGCTTTGTTGTCCATGTCCATTGGTTATGCATGCATGCATATAAGTTCTGTGGTTTATCTCTTCCCACCCCCAACCACCCCCTCTTCTGAGGGTTGTCAGTCTGTACCCTACTTCCGTGTTTCTGGGTCTACCCTATTCCTCAGACTGTTATATTCGTTATATTCCATATATAAGTGAGATCATGTGGTATTTGTCTTTTTCTGCTTGGCTTGTTCCACTTAGGATAATACTTTCCAGGTCCCTCCATGTCGTCTCAAAGGATAAGAGATCTTTCTTTCTTACAGCTGCATAGTACTCCATTGTGTATATGTACCACTGCTTTTTTTATCCATTCGTCTACTGATGGACACTTGGGCTGTTTCCAGATCTTAGCTATTGTAAATAGTGCTGCTATGAACATGGGGGTACATATATTCTTTCTGATAGGTGTTTCAGGCTTCTTAGGGTATATTCCTAGAAGCGGGATCACTGGGTCAAATGGAAGTTAAATTTTTAATTTTTTGAGGTAATACCATATTGTATTCCATACTGGCTGCACCAGTCTGCATTCCCACCAGTAGTGCACTAGAGTCCCCTTTTCTCCACACCCTCGCCAACACTTGTTTGATGATTTGTTGGTGGCGGCCATTCTGATATGAACTTATTTTTAATCTAGGATCACTTACTAAACCTAAATGAAAGTCTCCTTTTCTAATTTAGCTGAAGGCATTTGACATATAACAAAAATATATGAGTTTAAAAATGAGCCATACAAAAATCAGAGTGATCATATTTTTAATCTCTTAGAATATAATCTGCAATATAGTAGACAACATAGTTTCCCTAAGACTTATAAAATAAAGTTTTGTTCTTCATTTTCCATTAAATAAATTAATAAAAAGACGGTGCCCGGCTTGTGTGGCTCAGTGGACTGAGGGTCGTCCAGTGGGCTGAGAGGTCCGAGTTAGATTCCTGGTCAGGGCACATGCCTGGGTTGTGGGCTTGATTCCCAGTAGGGGGCGTTGGGGAAGCAACTGATCGATGTTTCTATCTCTTTTATCTCTTTCTCCCTTCCTCTCCCTCTAAAAAATAAAATAAAGAGATGGTATCTCCTGTGAGATCACCCATAACATGCACAAGGCAAGGCATGTATGCATTTAATTTGATATAACTAAATTTCAGAGATACCTATAAATATGGGCTCAATATACAAAAATTGTTCCATTTGCAAATTGACCAGTCCAACTCTAAAGAAAGACTGAAAAAAAATGTAAATATATATTTATTGATTATTTTAGAGAGAAAGGAAGGGAGAAATAGAAACATCCATGTGAGAGAGATATATAGAACATCAATTGGTTGCCTCCAGCACGCCCCCTACTGGGGATCAAGCCCCAAACCCGGCATGTGCCCTGAACAGGAACCGAACTGGGATCTTTCAGTCCATGGGATGACACTCATTCCACTGAGCCACACCAGCCGGGAGAAGACTGAAAAATTTTATACAACTGTGGGATATTGTTGGGGAATCATGGCGAGTGAATCAGGACTATAAAATGGCACAACCCTGGCCGGTTTGGCTCAGCGGTTGGAGCGTTGGCCTGCGGACCAGAGAGTCCTGGGTTTGGTTCCCTCTAGGGGCACGTACCAGGAAAAAAAAAAAAAAAAAAGGCACAGTTGATTTCTAACAATATTTATATGTATTTGGCAATGCATAATTTAAAAAGCAAAAATAATAAAATAATCAATCTTTTGTATAAATCAGTGTAAACATTGTCTTATTGATTTGTTTCCTCATTGACTATTTGTGGACTTAACACTGGTATTAGAGATTTATTTAATTTTAACTCAATAAGTTTTTTTAAAGTCCTGAATCAATCTTTTCTATACGCTAATATTTTCATTAATACATGGATTAATTCATGTATGAAATACTGTTTCCAGGCTTACATGGTGTGCATCTAACATAAGATAATGGGGCAAATCAGAGGTTTAGTCATAATAATAATAATAGCTTATCCTATGTCACAACCAGGACAGGTTATAATTCATAGCCAGGAGATGGTATTATTTTTTATTTTTATTTTTTTTATCCTCGCCCGAGGATATTTTTCCATTTTTTGTACAGATAGAATGGGAGGGAGAGAGAAGAAGGGAGAGAGAGTGAGAAACATCGACGTGAAGGGACACATCGAGTGGCTGCCACCCGCACGACCAACCAAGGCCGGGGACAAACTGCAACCGAAGTACGTGCCCTTAGCGGGAACCGAACCCAGGTCTCTCCGGACCGCAGGCCGACGCTCTAACTGCTGAGCCAAACTGGCCAGGGCAGGAGATGGTATTATTTACCTTAAACATATCAACTCATTTAATTGTTAGAACAAGCCATTGATGTAGATATGATTGTCATTCCTATTTCACAAATAAGGAAACTGAGGCAGGCAAGGACATCTAGCTTAAGCAAAGGGTGAAGCTGAGGTTTCAATCCAGACAGTGAAGCCCATGCTCCTATTCAGCATCTAGGAAGACAGACTTACATCCAGGCTCTGGATTTCCACCTGAATGACCTTGAACAAGTCTCTTACCTCTCTGAGCCTCATTTCCCTATTTGTGAACATCTGTGTACAAATTTTTGTTTTCAAATCCTTCGCATATATACTTTGTAGTGGAATTTCTGGGTCATGTGATAAATCTATGTTTAATTTATTAAAGAGCCATCAAAATGTTTTACATAGTGGCTAAACTGTTTTATATTTCCACCGGCAATATATCAGGGTTTTAATTTCTCCACATCCTTGGCATTTGTTATTTTGTATTTTTCTTTTTCTTCTCTCTCAATCATGGCCATCCTAATGGGTATAAAGTGGTATTTCATTGTGGTTTTGATCTGCATTTCCTTAATGACTAATGAGGTTGAACAGTTTTTAATATGCTGGTTTGCATTTGTATCTTCTCCTTTGGAGAAACATCTGCTCAGGTTTTTAACCCATTTTTAAATTGAATTGTCTTTTTGTTGTTGAATTGTAAATGTTCTTTATATATTCTGGACCCTTATCTGATATATGATTTGCAAATAATTTCTCCAATTCTGTGGGTTGTCTTTTCACTCTCTTGGTAGTATTTTGAGGCACAAATGTTTTAAATTTTGATTCCTATATATTATTTTAATGTGTCACTGAAGATGTTTTTGAGTGTTATGCAACTAAACCCTATTTTTTCATAAGCCTTGTGGTTTTCATTGCCCAATTTTGCATAGCATGGTGGTTTTTAGGGACACATATGTCTCCTTAGAGCAGAACTGGGAAAAGACCCAGTGGAAGAAAAGCTTGGCTCGTTTGGATACTTGGAAGTGGCTCAGCTCTTACTGTGTTTCAGGCCGCTCTGGAAGCACCCGCCGCAGACATGAACTCAATAAATCCTCGTGATGACACTTGTAGGAAGGTTCTATTTAAAAATTTATTATAGATCAGAAATTGAGGTACAAAAATTTGACAGAAACTTTTCAAGGTCACACAGCGATAATTGTAAAGATAGTATCTGAACCCAAGCTGCCCCAGGTGCATGTTCTTAACTAGATCTCAGGACAGAGATTATTTGTTTCACTTTTTTTTCTTTCCCTTAAGATTGTGCTGGTGGCGGGAGGGAGACAAAAATTGTTCTCATTTTGCTGTCTATTCCCAAATGGTTTGTACTTATTTTCCAATTATGCCTGAAAAAAATAATTGCTAAATCACGTGTACGGGAGACGAGGCTGCTTAGCTTAGTTGTTACGTGTCAGATGGATTTGGGTGCTTTTAACACTTGGTACCTATACAGCAGTTTTTCAGCCTCAGTTTCCTGTTCTATCACTTAGTTGTTTACTAATTCTTGGCAGCTTTTCTTGGATGTCTAATATACATTTCTGACCAAAACAGAACTCTTGACTCCTAGTCTCTCCCTCAACCCACCACACAAATCCCAGTCCCAACAGCTTCCTCATCAGGCCTTTATCAATTCAATCAATACCACCAATTTCTACCCTGATGCTTAAGCCAAAACATCAGGGTCCTCCTTGATTACAACATTTCCATTATCTCCCCCTAGCTCCACATGCTTTCAATCCATCACCAAGGCCTTTTAATTTGACCTCCGAATGATGTCTCTGACATACCTACTTCTTTCCATCCCTCTCCTCTACGTTCCTATCCCTAGTCTAAGTCATCATCATCTTTGGCCTAGAATCCTGGAATAACTCCTTCATCTGTTTCCTGATATCTCTCTCTCTTCTTTAATCCATTCTCCATAGGGACTAAAGTAAATATTAAAATTTTATTCTGACCAAGCCGACTGCCCTGCTTAAAACACTTCTTAGCTCAGAGTGAAATCTAAACTATTTACTGCACCCTAGTGAGGACCTATGTACTGGGACCTAGTTTTCTAACTTTATTTCATACCACTCAACCCTACTCACTATGCAAAAATTGGTCTTATTTTTTGTTCCTTGAACAGGCCAATCACTTTCTCTCTTCTGCTTTTCTCATTTTTTTAAATCTCAGCTCACATGTTATCTTCTCAGATATGATCCTCCTTACCTTCCTAGGGAGGGAGGATAGTGTCCCTAAGGCAGGCTCAGTCTGTTTAGGTTCTTTATGGAAATGATCTCAACATGTAATTATCTTGTTTATTTACTTGTTTTTGTTTACCACCACTTGTTTGTTTTCTGTCACTTGCATGGTAGTGTAAGCTCCATGGAGATTGTGACTTTGTCTAATTTAATCATCACTAGATCCTGAGAGCTTAGAATAAGATGATTCTCAATGAATGCATAAATAGATGAATGAATGAATGAATGAGTGTCTTAATTCATAATATTGACATAAACAATGGAATGTCTCCTAGATGTGGGGCACTATACTAGTTGCTGGGATAATTAGGATTCACAAAGTATTTTAGTTTTGAAAGCATAATCAAAACAGGTAAACTAGTAACTATATGAATTATGTATATAAATATGAATATAAAGTGAGAGGAAGATATAGATGAAGGAGAATAATTATATCTGGTAGAAGAAGAGAAATGCCAGAGAAAATATGGGGATAGTGACATGAACTGAGTTTTAGAGGATGAAAGTACCAGGTAGATATGGAGGAAGAGGCATTCCAGGGCAGAGGGGAGAGTGTGAACCAAGGCATGGATGTATAACAAGGGTTTATGGTGTATGTGAATAGCAGCAAGGAGCCCAGAGTGCTTGGGGCTTAGGGTAATTTGGGGAGGGTAACTGGAGATAAGGCCAGAAATATAGACCCGACCCAGTTACAAAGGGCTCTGAAGATTCAGCAAAGAGCATTGAATTTGTCGTCCATGGTGACAAGGCAATCCTCTGTAAGCACAGGAATGGCATCTTCATTTCAGAAAAATCTCTCTAACAGCAATATTGTGAGAGCTGAGCCTAGAGACAGCAGGCTCAGTTAGGAGGAGTCTTGAAATATGGCAGAACGGAGGGCAAGGAGATGTGAGTTGCATTTCAGGGATAAACTCCATAGGACTTTGTCCAATTGAATATGTTTAATGGGGTAAAAAGAAGATGAAAGAATAGTGTGTAATTTCTAGCCAGGGTAAAAGGTGCTGCTGTTAAGTATGATTATAGTTCAAGGTCCACCTCTGTCCACTGTAGATGTGAACTTGTGCCCCCTCAGAGGAGTCAATTGTCTATACAGATAGTTGATGAAAGAACAAAGTCTAGAGCCCAGGACACCTGAGTGTTGTCTAGTGCTCCTTTATCTACCAGTGCTTCTCAATCTGGGGAATCCAGATCTTTAAAAACTGTTCAGGAATAATGATACTTTAAAAGGGCAAGCTTAACTTACTGATGACTAGATATAAAATTATTCTCTTCGATGCTATCAGTGTTTCTAAAGGCTTACTCCACATTTTTATACTTATGGCTAACAAGTAACTATCATCACAAACCAGCACTAGTGCCCAGACCAATACTGAGGTCTCTGGTCCATACAAGTCTGAAGGAGAAGTGGGATCTGAGTTCACGAGGGTGATTAGACTAAACAGAGTTGAGATTAACTCGGCTGGGCTACCACGGAGAGTGATGCAGCTTGTCCAGTTTACCAATTACTATTTTAATCTCTAGTACCCTGTCCTTTGCACTGCTCCCTCTAGTGTCTGGGAGGCCTTGCTGTCACAAGGGGACTGAAAAGAACCCCTTAAAAGATTTTCTTCATAAAGAAAAAATTTCCAGTAAACTCTGACAGAACAGTTAGTATCCATCCTGAATTTTAGTCTGTAAGTTATTGGACATGTTCCATATATGGACTGGCAGTTTGGCAGGCTTCTCAGTTCAATATTTCTGCCTGCCAAGAGAAAGACAGGTCTGACTCTTTGCTTGCTCATTCTATCCTTCTATAAGGAAGGGGAAAAAAAAGAAAAAAAAAAAAAAAAGACCTCAAACACTGCTTACTGTATTAGCACTGGAGGGAAAGAGCTAACATGCACTTACACAATCCAAGGTATACTTGCATAATCTGCTGAAGGAAACGACAGAGTGACATTTGCACCTAATCCTTCCACAGGGCTGTGACTAAGACTGCAAACAGCAGAGGGAAAACACATAGTTGCCTGGTACATGAAGGCAAATGGAAGTTATTTGATAGGTAAGGGGCACTTGCAAGAGTAAGAACACTTTTTTTTAATCTCTATAATCCTCAAATAGAAACACAACAATAACCCAATTGGTGGCAAAACTGGGGCTCTAGGGGTAGGGCCCAGGACTTTAGAGGAGAGAGAAGTTGGGGGGCAGAATGTCATAAAAGCTATAAAACCATGTGGGCCCGGCAGACCAGGGCTGTACTTATTTTACACAAGCGAGGCCGAGGCCTGTGTACTGGCGTCCTGTCACATCGTATATGTGGCATTTCCTTGTTCCTTATGCAGAGGAGAAAGGAGGAGGGCAGTGGCCCACGTGCAACTGCACTCAGCTCTGTGAAAAGCAGATGTGAGCACCTCGCCACACTGGCGTCCTTATTCTGCCTTTGGCCAATTCAATTCTCAACTGCCACCGTCTTGTATTTGCTGCTCTCTTGAATGTTTGTGTGCTTTCATGATGGAATGATAGCATTCTGGAGCAAGCATGAAGATTTTTACTTTCTTGGTATTTACCATCTGTGTCCGTTAGGATTCTAGTATTTGTGTATTTCTTGTGTAAACCCAAGCTAGCTGTCACTCACCAACTCTTTTGACTGGAAGAAACCTCCTAAGGACTCCTTGTCTGCCTTTCCAGGTGCACCTCAACAGATGGGTCATCACTGTTTTCTTGGTCCTCCCCAATCTACTCCTCCTAATGCAAGTGCTCTCATTTTTACCACCCCTCCCCCACCCACTCTACCTACCTGGTTATCCAAGACAGAAATGACAGAGGGAACACTATAACTACATCCTTGTCTTCATTTCTGTCTCCATACCATGTTCAATGAATCACAATTTTTCTTTTTCTTTTTTTTTTTGTGGTATGTGCCCCTAGCAGGAACCAAACCCGGGACTCTCTGATCCACAGGCTGATGCTCAACCGCTGAGCCAAACTGGCCAGGGTATGAATCACAATCTTATCAATTTATCCTTTATATATTGTTGATCCTTACTGCCTGATTTCTTTCCTTCATTATCTCTTGCCTGAATTCTTACACTTCCTCCTCCTCCCATGCCCACACAACTGTCTCACTAGCTCCATTCTTCTCCCCCTCAGATCCATCACCTTCACAGTCACCAGGAAACCCATCTAAAGCAACAACTCTGACCATGTTGCTCCAGAGGTTAAAAACTGCCCAGCAGCTTCTCATAGTTACAGGAGTAAAGCTGGGCTTTCAGTAGGGTCATGGAATTTTCTTTGACCTGTTTTCTGTTCATCTCTGTAGAGTCTTCTCTTCAGACTCTTTGCTGATGCTTCGTGGCACAGGGAACTTGGAGCTGCTTGGTGCACCTCCTACTTCTATGGCTCCTTTGCTTGTTCTATCCCCTTCCTGCCAGGCCACCTGGCTCTTCTCCCTGACATCCACAGACTGGGTGTGGGAGCTTGGTGTTCTTCCATTACATTTTTTTTTTCTTTATTGATTTTTTTTTTTTTTTTAGATTGAAAGAGGAAGGGAAAGGGAGAGAGAGATAGAAATGTTGATGAATGAGAACATCAATTGGCCGCCTCCTGCATGCCCCCCAACTGGGGTTGGGCCCACAACCTGGACATGTGCCCTGACTGGGAACCAAACTGGTGACCTCTTGGTGCATGGGTCAACGCTTAACCACTGAGCCACACTGGCTGGGTTCCATATTCATTTTAGAATAGATAGACCCTTGAACAACTGAAGTTTGAACTTCATGGGTCCACTGATACATGGATTTTTTTCAATGAGTACTGTAAATGTATTTTTCTTATGCTTTTCTTAATAACATTTTTTAAACTTACTTTATTGTAAGACTACGGTATATAATACACATATAAAATATGTGTTCATTGACTTTATATTATTGGTAAGGCTACTGGTCAACAGTAGGCTTAGTAGTTAAATTTTTGGGGAGTCAAAAGTTGTGCATGGATTTTCAACTACACTGGGGTCAGCATTCCTAATCCCTGAGTTGTGTAAGAGTTAACTGTAATTTTGTTTATATCTGCAAAAAAATCTTGCTGAGATATTGATAGGAGGAGAATGGACATCTTTACTATGTTGCTTCTTTTTAATCCATCAGCATGGTATATCTCTCCATTTGCTTAGAACATCTTGATTTGTTTTATCAGTGTTTTGTTTTTACATACAAATTGTATTTATATTTTGTTACATTGACACCTAACTATTTCTTTTTTTTTTGGAAAAATTGTAAATGGTATTATATATAATTTTTTATCCTCACCCGAGGACACTTTTGCATTCATCTTCAGATAGAGCAAGAGGGAGAGAGGGAGGAAGAGAGAGAGAGAGAGAGAGAGAAACATCAATATGAGAAAGACACATCGACTGGCTGCCACACACATGACCCTAACAGGGGCTGGGGACAAACTGCAACCGAGGTACATGCCCTTAGCGGGAACCGAACCTGGGTCTCTCTGGACCACGGGCCGATGCTCTAACTGCTGGGCCAAACCGGCCAGGGCAATGGTATTTTATTTTTAATTTTGGTATTTATTTGTTCATTGCTAGTTTAAAGAAATATAATTGATTTTGTAGTTGATCTTATATTCTGTGATCTTGTTGAACTGTTTTATTAGTACTAGAAAGACTTGCAGGGAGGCAGACTTTTTGGATCTTTTCTGTATACATGTTATTTTTAAATAGGGACACTTTTCCTTTTCCTTTTCTGATCTCTATGCTTTTCATTTACCTTTTTCTTTAACTTAAAAAAATTGATTTTATATAGAGAGGAAAGGAGAGAGAGAGAAACATTGATTTGTTGTTCCATTTATTTGTGCATTCACTGGTTGATTCTTGTATGTGTCCTGACTGAGGAGCAAACCTACAATCTTGGTATATTGGGATGATATTCTAACCACCTGAGCTACCCGACCAGGGCTTACTTGTTTTGTTTTTTCTTAATCCTCACCTGAGAATATTTTCCCATTTATCTTCAGATAGAGTGGGAGGGAGGGAGAGAAAGAGAGAGAGAGGGAAAGACATGGATGTGAGAGACACGTTGATTGCTTGCCTCCCACATGACCCCTACCAGAGGGCCAGGGACCGAACTGCAGCCGAGGTATGTGCCCTTGACCAGAGTCAAACCTGAGACTCTTTAGTCTGTGGGCCAGTGCTCTAATCACGGAGCCAAACCGGCCAGGAAAGGCTTACTTGTTTTGACTTTTTACACTGGCCAAAATTTCCAGCACTATTTTGATTAATGGTGAGAATGTATGTCTTTCACTTGTTCCCCATCTTAGAGGAAGAGCATTCAGTTTCTCTCCATTAAGTATAATGTTGCCTGTGGCTTCTTTGCAGATATTCTTTATTAAGTTGAGAAAGTTCCCCTCTAATTCTATTTTTCTGAAAGTTTTTCTCAAGAATGGGTGTTAAATTTTGTCAAATTGTTTTTCCATATCCACTGATATAATCATGTGATATTTTTCTTCTTTAGCCTATTAATATGGTAGATTACATTAATTGAGTTTTGAATATTAAACTAGTGTTTTTGAATTGTTGAAAGTATTACAGATGTCCCCCTTTTTTCCCCATTGGCCCTCTCCTCCCTGCTCCCATCCCCCTCCAGCTTTTCCCAACCTAATGTCTGTATCCATTGGTTGTGCATATATGCATATAAGTTCTTTGATTTAGCTCTTCCCACCCCTCCCATCCCCCATCCCTTTCCCTAAATATATTAAGCCAGTTTTTTTGCAGGTCTGGAATAAACCCCACTTGGTCACGTGTAGAATTCTTTTTATGTACTGCTGGTTTCTGTTTGCTAATAGTGCCCCATCGAGATGGCTCAATAGATTGGAGTATCATCTTGTACACCAAAAGGGTTGCAGGTTTGATTCCTGGTCAGGGCGAGTAATGTTTTTCTTACTCTCACTCTCAAATCAATAAACATATCCTTGGGTGAGGATTATGAAAAAAACAAAACAAAACATTTTGTTAATAGTTTGTAAAGTTTTTGTTTGTTTGTTTGTTTTTTAAATCTACATTCATGAAGGATATAGTCTGTAGAGATTTTTGTTTTGTTTTGTTTTGGTCTAGTCTTTCTCTAGTTTTGGTATCAGCGTAATTTTAAAGTATCTATTTATTTTCATTCAGTTCAATATATTTTTAAATTTCCCTTGAGATTTTTCTCTTTGACTCATGGATTATTTGGAAGTGTGCTGTGTAGTTTCTAAGTGTTTCAAGATTTTCTTGTTATAGTTCTATTATTGACTTGCAGTTTGGTTACATTTTGGTTGGAGAACAACTTTTTCTTTTTCAGCCTAGGATATGGCCAACTTATATGTGTTCCATGGTCATAAGAAAAAAAAAATCTACTCTGCTGTTGTTGGGTGGAGTGTACTACAAATGATGATTAGATACTGTTGGCTGATGGTGTTGTTGAGGTCTTCTGTATCTTTGCTGACCTTCTGTCTCACTTGTTGAGAGAGGGTTGCAGTCTCCAACTATCATTGTAAATTTGTCTATTTCACTTTTCAGTTTTATTGGTTTTGCTTCACATATTTTGCAGCTCTGATGTTTGGTGAATATACATTTAGGATTGCTATCGCTGCTTGGTGGATTGAGCATTTATCATTATATAATATAGCTCTCCATCTCTGGTAATTTTCTTTACTCTGAAGTCTACTTTATCTGATGTTACTATAGCCAATCCTGCTTTCCTTTGACAAATATTTACATGATATATCTTTCAACCTGTGTATATTATTATATTTGGAGTTTCTTATAGACAGCATATAGTTAGGTTATGTTTTTGATCTACTGTGCCAATCTGTATTTTGATTGGTATATTTAGACCATTTACATTTAATGCAATTATTGACATGTAATAGGTCTTAAGTATGCCATTTTATTTTATTATTAAAATATTTTTTCTGTATTGATTTTAGGGAGAGAGGAAGGGAGAAGGAGAGGGAGATAGAAACATGGATGAGAGAGAACATTGATTGACCGCCTTCTATGTGTCCTCCACTGGGAATTGGGCCCACAACCTGGGCATGTACCTTGACCGGGAATAGAACCAGCAACCTCTTGGTGCATGGGTCAATGCGCAACCACTGAGCCACACTGGTTGGGCTAAGTATGCCATTTTACATTTTGTTTTCTGTTTTCTTCTTCCCTTGAGATTTCTTCCTATAGGTTATTCGAATATTTTTAAAATTCCAGTTTAACTATTGTTTTTGAGTGTACCTCATTGTATGGCTTTTTTTTTTTTTTTTTTAAATGCTGGATCCAGGTAACAATTTAGACAACTCAAGAGGAAAAGGAAAGCCTATTGATTTTACCCATATTTTACTTACCATGCTCTTTTCCTCTTGATGTTCCAAATTTCCTTCTAAAAGAAGAAAAGCATGTTTCATTTCTGTTTAGAGAACTCCAACTACCTACTCTTTTCAAGAAGGTCTAACTAGGACTGATAGCAACAAATTCTATTAGTTTATTAAATCTGAGACTATCTTGATTTTTTTCTTCATTCCTCAAGGATATTTTTACTGGACATAGAATTCTTGCCCTGCTGAAATATTGTTAATTTGATGGTTGCTGGAGAAGCACAGGGCCAAAAGGGCCCTGAATGGACATACATGGCTTCATTTCACTATAGAAATGAATAAATAAGCCCTGGCCAGTTTTGCTCAGTGGTTAGAGCATCAGCCCTCTGACTGAAGGGTCTTGGGTTCGATTCCCAGTCAAGGGCATGTACCTGGGTTGCAGGTTCAATCCCTGGCCCTGGTCTTGCAAGAGGCAACCAATTGATGTGTCTCTCTCACATCGATGTTTTTCCCGCTCTCTCCCTCCCTGCCTTCCCCTCTATCTGAAAAAAATCAATGGAGAAATATCCTCAGATGAGGATTAACCAGAAAAAAAAAGATTTATTTCAGCTCTTAAAAAATAGAGTCACATTTTTTCTAGCCTTTATGGTTTCCAATGAGAAAGCTGCTGTCATTCTCATTGTTTCCCCTCTAGGTAAGGCACTGCTTTTCTCTAGCTGTTTTCAAGATTTTTTAAAACAAAGTTTTCAGGAGTTTAATTACGATATATCCTGGCATGTATTTCTTCGGATTTATTCTGTTTGGAGTTTGCTCAGTTTCTCGAACTTACAAATGTATACCTATTCCCAAATACGGTAAGTTTTTAGTCATTATTTCTTCGAGGACTTTTTCGGTCCTGCCTTCCTTCTCCTCTCCTCCTGGAATTCTGATGGTACCAATGTTAGATCTTTTGGTATGGTCCTGAAGGTCTTTGAGGGTCTGTTCTTTTTTTTTATTTTTTATTCTCACCTGAGGACATTTTTGCATTTATCTTCAGATCGAGCGGGGGGGTGTGGGGAGGGAGGAAGAGAGAGAGAAACATCAATGTGAGAGAGACACATCGAGTAGTTGCCACCCACACTACCCCAACTGGGTTGGGGACAAACTGCAACCGAGGTACGTGCCCTCAGCGGGAACCAAACTCAGGTCTCTCTGGTCTGCGGGCCGATGCTCTAACTGCTGAGCCAAACCAACCAGGGCTGTTCTCTTTTTTAAGTCTATTTTTTCTCTGTTGTTCAGATTGGGTAATTTGTATTATTCTTTCTTCCAGTTCCCTGATTCTTTCCCCTGACCCTTCCATTATGCTGTTGAGCTCATCCTCTGTGTTTTTAAATTTAAATTTTTGTGTTTTTAGTTCTAAAATTGTCTTTTAGCTTTTTTTTTTTTGTATCTTTTATTTCTTTGCTCAGCTTTTTAAGTTTTTTATTTGTTCTAAGCATGCTTGTAATTGTTCATTAAGCATTTTAACAATGGTTGCTTTAAAACCTTTGTCAGATAATTCTAACATCTCTATCATGTTGGTGTTGACATCTATTTGTTTCAAGATGTTCCTGGTTCTTGGCGTAATTTTTTATTTAACACAGAACATTTTCATGTTATATTTTGAGACTGTATCTTATTTAAATATTCTGTTTCAGTTGGCTTTCTCTGATACCTCTCTTGCAGGGGACGAAGAGGAACTACCTTATTACTGCAGGTTGAGGTAGGAATTCAGGCTACTCATTCAGCCTCTGTTGCCATCTGAGATAAGAATGTTTTTTGTTACTAAGGGGTAGAAAATTCCAGTGATAGTCTCCAGTGACATAGCAGTGGGGTGACCTCATTAATATTGGGCGGTGGTGAAAATCCTGACTTCATTAGGCCTTTCCTGACCCTACCCTGGTGGGGATGGGGAAGAGTGCTTGTTACTGCAGGTGGGGATAACATCCCAGCTCCCTACTTGGCCTTCTGTGAGATCATCCCCATGGGAGCATTGGGGTACCTCCGTGAAGACTCATGAAAATGGAATTTGGCTCCCTACTTGGCTTTTGCTGATCTGGGTAGAGATGAAGCCATAGGTTGTTTTTTGTTTTTTGTTTCCCTGTGGTGTTTGGCTGGAGTAGAGCAATTATTGTCTAAAAGTTTTCTGTTTTGCTAGGCTGCCCTTTTCCTGGTTCTTTGGCTAGGGTTTTGTTAGTGTTGTTTTGTCTGTACCCATTGACATTTCTGGGTTGCCAGCCTCTTCATCTTCGAGTATGAGACATGAGGCAAAAAGAAAACCCAGGGAATTCACTACTGTGTTTTCCTTTGGGCCCCAAAGTTCCTAGCCATTTCTCTCCACTTTTCAGTCATTTCACATTTCTTTTATATACAATATCTAGAGTTTTAATTGTACTTAGCAGAAATAGTAGAAAAAAGTATGCCTACTTTATCTTCCCGGAAGTGAAAAATATTATTATTATTATTTTATCCTCACTCAAGGACATTTTTGCATTTATCTTCAGATAGAGCAGGAGGGGTGGAGAGAGAGAGAAATGTCAATGTGAGAAAGAGACATCTACTGGTCACCATCCACACGACCCCAACCAGGGCCAGGGACAAACTGTAACCGAGGTACGTGCCCTCAGCGGGTCCGTGGGCCGCCGCTCTAACCATGGAGCCAAACTGGCTAGGGTGAAAAATATTATTTAAAAAAATATTTAAGTCTGGCTGGTGTGGCTCAGTGGTTGAGCATTGACTCATGCACCAAGAGGTCAGGACATATGCCCAGGTTGTGGGCCAAATCCCCAGTGGGGGACATGCAACAGGCGGCCGATGTTCTCTCTCACTGATGTTTCTATTTCTCTCTCCCTCTCACTTCTTCTCTCTCTAAAAAATCAATAAAGAAAAAAAATTCTTTTAAAAGATTTAAGACAGATGTTCATGTTTCAATGAGAATAATTTGGTATCAAGGGGAAAAATAACAAAATAGAAAGGTGATATAAAAAGGTCCTTGAGTTGGTGAAAGAAAATGAGATTCAGAGGACAAGAGGAGGAGCCGGTTCTCTGAGATGATCAGGACGCTTCTTCCACTGACACACGAGGAAGACAGAAGGTGCGTGGCAGACAGGTCTAAGAGTGGTGAATAAATGAGGGAATTCTTCTACACTAGAGAAGAAGTACTCAATAGAAATTTCTGAGACAATGGAAATGTTCTGTATCTGCATTTTTCAATATGGTAGTCACTGGACACATGTAGCTACACAGCACTTATAATGTGGCTAGTACAATGGAGGAATTTAAGTTTTTTTGTTTGTTTGTTTTGTTATTTTTTATCCTCATCCGAGGACATTTCTACATTTTTTGTTCAGATAGAGTGGGAAGGAGAGAGAAGAGAGAGAGAGAGAGAGAGAGAGAGAGAGAGAGAGAGAGAGAGACATCGACGTGAAAGGGACACATCGAGTGGCTGCCACCTGCATGACCAACCAGGGCCAGGGACAAACTGCAACCAAGGTACATGTATGTGCCCTTACAGGAAGCGAACCCGGGTCTCTCTGGACTGCAGGCTGATGCTCTAACTACTGAGCCAAACCAGCCGGGGCAGGAATTGAAGTTTTAATTAAGCTAATTTAAATTTAAGTAGCCACATTTAGCTAGCAGCTACTTACTATATTGGACAACATAGCTCTAGATGAAGGGCGAGGTAAATTCTTTGGCTGAGAGTAAAATCAGGAGCTGAGAGTGTGGGGGAGAAGTAAGAAGTTTAGAAACAGAAGACAAGATATAAAGGAGGCCTCGTGATGTGTGGTCACGACTGTCCAGCACAGTGGTGTGATTTTTGCCAGCAGAATTCTGCTGCAGAAAAATCCTATCATAAAAACATTGTGACGCAAAGCTGGAAATTCCTTAGAAAGACAAACCTACAACCCTCAGTTGATGAAAGAAATGGTTATAAAAATTAATAACTAAAGTTACTGACCCAAGGTATCATGACAACTACCTGGTATAACCATGTCTTTTGTCATTTTGTCCCCTCAAGAATATATTCTTTCTTTAATTTGTCTGTCCCCTTTGGCACCTTCTATCTGAACAATTTAAGGCCACAGGCAAATGCTTCAGTATTCTCTGAGATCAACGGCTCTGGGACCCAGACTGATTTCAGCAAAGGATATGATTCCCAGTATTACTCATGTATAAAATGTAAACGGATAATTGCTTTTTTTCAAGTTAAACCATTTCCTTGGGCTTCTTTTGTGCCTATGCAGAGTCTTGATAGCTTAACAGGGTGGAAAAGCTGCCACCACATAAATTATACAGGAAAGCAATGCCTAGGGAATAGCAAGACCATTTTTTTCAACTGTTTGGTTTTTAAAAAATAATTTCTGAAACATGCAAGATGATTGATTGTGCTCTTTTAATTCTCTGATAGTTTGGACATTGAGTCTTTCCTTATGACCTGGTCTTGTGGGGGCATGTAGCAGTGTAAACTGTGCAAATACCCTCCCGGACTGCTGTGGGCATCTGGAGAGAACCCTTGGCCTCCATGAGAAAGGAGCACAACTGTGTATCTCTTCTAGTTTTGTCTCTGTGTCTAATGTTAATTATTTGAGCAATTTTCTGTGTTCTACGATAGATTATTAGTTCTTAATAAAAAAGAAGAAAAGGAAAATAAATGACTATTTGTTGAGATTCTACCATAGGACAACTGCTATCACATAAATTATTTATTCAACAAGCAGCATATGCATAATCAGATGAAACAGATGGAAGATACATAGATCATGACAATGGAGTCTATGCTTAAAAGGATCTCCTAGTCTATCTAGAGAGACAGATAATGTCTAAGGAGAAGTAGCAGAAAAATTAATATCATAATAAAGCTTAACAACCCAGGGAGGTACTTATTTTTATTCCCATTTACAGATTCAGAAGCTGAGGTCACAGAAGGTAGGTGATAACATAATGGTCACAGAGTTAGAATAAGGATTTCAACTCAGCAAATCATACCAAAACATTTCCCATTGGGGGGTAGAGGGGCTTGTCAGAAAAATGCATTTTAAAATTTATTTCAAATAGGCTGAGAGTCTAAGATATAATCAACATATATCATTACAAAATTTTTTCGTTGTTATGCCCTAACGTACTAGAGAAAAACTCATCAGGTTTGATTCAATTAAACATTAAAAGACACAGGAGTTGGAGTCTTATAAAATGAGCAGCAGGACTGGGCCAGACAGAAAGTCATTGAAATTCACTCCTGGTTTCTGGACATTCCAGCCATGAGAACATGGACCTGCCAAGTAACGTCTTCTAAACTTGAGATCCTACATCTTTAAGGTAAAGGTAAATATTACCTACGTCACTGGATGAGGATTATACAAGATATGTCTAGGGATGTAGTAGACACTCATTAAATGTCAGATGACTTTGAATCAAGGAATTTCATTGTTCTGGGTATTCCCCAGTATTTGATTTTACTTTATTTGGTTTGTTTACTTGCAAAAAAAAAAAAAAAAAAGTTAAGGGATAGGCAGAGGAATGATGCAGAGGGGTAGAGAAAAGAACGAGGACCATTCATGTTGAGAAGGAGAGTATGGATTTATAATCTGTAAAATTAAAGTTTTAGCTTTAGGATTGCAAAGTGGACTCTACTAGAGGGTGGAGCTCCGTGGTGCTTCATGTCATGGTACCAGGGAATGACTTCCCAAGGATTTCCAGATTTAAGTTAAAACGGCTGGTATTTCTATGTGATTTCTAACCGGCATATCCTATTAGGCCTTTCCACTTGGAACCACTGGATGAGCTACAAATTGACTTCAATTAGTTGACACAAGGCAATTTTAGTTGAACCAAATTGACGCAGCAGTGAGGCTGTGTGTTCATTTCACTTTGGGGGGCCTGAATGCAGTGGGAGCCCCTGGCCTGTCTAGTGACATCTCTGGGTGTGCTGCTCCCAAATTAGTGCTTCCCTGCATGATAAAGCAGCACAAAGAAGTGCTGAATGACTGACCCTCGGAAGCCACCTACAAATTACTGCCTCCAGAAAGTGATTGCTTCTCAAGGATGCCAAGCCATAGGAAAGACACTTTTGGGGGGTGCTCACAGATATTAAGGTAACTCGAGAACATAAAAGTCTCCAGAAAGCTTAGGGAAGGCCACCGATCTGCCCAGATCTGCTTATTTGGGCCCCGATAAGCATGCCTTGAGTAGGAGAGCACTGAATTCGCACTTTCTCCAGCCTGGTACTAGGATGATTTGGGTGCTGGAAAATTTGCATCCATAGCAATGCCCTGTGTGGGACCTGACCTCTCCATCCCAGTAGGCTATGGAGGGAAGCCAAGGAAGGTAGAGGGGGTGCTGGTGCAGTTATTTGCATTTGCCATTTTTATTTGCCTCAGGGACATTAGACTGCTGGCCTCCTTAAGCACGAACTGTTTGTTAAAGTCTGGTGTTGGCTTTTGTGGACTGGTCTAGCCAAGAGTTGTTTTAGCCCAAATGGGAGATGGGGATGGGGGTGGGGCTGGGGTGGGGTAAGACATCTGCAGAGCCCAACAACCGTTACCAAGGCCTACCCAGGCTCTGCCTCTACCTGCCAAACAGTAAACAAAGCCCCTGGGAGAACTCGGGGGAGCTGAACACCTTGGTCAAACACTAAGCAAACCACCACCAGGTGTGCTTGCAGAACAGACTCTCCATCAGCGTCCTGTCATGCAGAAAATGTTTATCCAATTTGTCAAGATAATCTTTTCTCAAATAAGCCTTGGGCCTACTCCTTGGAACAGCCTGAATTTAGTCAGTATAATGTAACTCTATTTTTTTCACCCATTTTTGTTTAATCGCTGTGTCAACTTTTTGCTGGCTTTAAGCAAACTGAAAGTAATTATATCATTCTTAAGTGAGTAATCTTTTGACTGGGTTACTGATTTGTGAGTTACTCTAAAATTCTTCTAAACTGTGCAGTCCTTCTCCAAACACATTTTCTTAGATGTTTCACAAAGTGTGGCTCATTGATGACCCACAGATGTGTTTATTCTGTCACGTTTTGTGGCTACGTTGTGACTATATTGCGACATTTGAAAAAAAGTTGAGTGTAGAAATTTGAGAAAGGGGGGAGAGGTAACTTCACCCACTAATTTAGGTATTTCTTGGAAATCTTACAGTCATTGTAAATAACTTGCAGCGTCAAGCATTAAGAACATTTGATCAGTGCTTTGAATCATGGTGTAATATTAAAGGCTGGGCTTGAGGCACTTAAAAGCATCCACTTCTTTCATTTCGTTATATAATTTCTTTGCCATTTGAAACCCTGTGTGATACTGTTTGGTTTAAAAAACAGAAACACTCAAGGTTACCACATTTTTCTTAGTTCTCCTCATTGACACACTCCCACAGAACTCATGATATATTTAAAAATAGAAAGCGCAGCCATCTGGCTATTCGCTGGTTTCTATTTTTGTTTCTCTTTGCATTCACAAACTCTGTTGAGTCTGAAATTCCCTATGTTCTGCCCTATACGTAATTGTGTGTATGTACACACATACTTTCTCATTTAAATTTAGCCATTATCAATCCGAGTTTGTTTTATCGACCACAGTAGCACTTTGGTAGGAACACTAACCATGTTAAATCTGTGCTTTAGAAAATCTGCATGAAATCCTGACTCTAATAATTGTTACCCAAAGTCTAGGGGATGCCAAATCAAAGGCATTTTTTATTAATATGTACCCACCCATGTTTACTCAGAAGTTTCACTGAAAGAAATACGCTCCTGGCCTTGGCTTTGATGGAAAAGATGGAACCACAGGACCAGAGAGAACTCTATTTATTTATTTTCCTTTATTGACTTTAGAGAGAGAGGATGGGAGAGGGAGAGAGAGACAGAAACATCAACGATAGAGAACGAGAACGTCGACTGGCTGCCTCCTGCACGCCCCCCACTGGGGATCGGGCCCACAGCCTGGGCACGTGCCCTGACCGGGAATCGAACTGGCAACCTCCTGGTGCATGGGTTGACACTCAACCACTGAGCTACACTGGCCAGACCCAGAGAGGACTTTAAAGCTCATCTAATCATTTTACTATTATTTGATTTCATTTTACACGTGAGTATGCTGGGGTCTACAGATGCACCGAGATCTGTCCAAGGTTGTTTGGCTGAATAGTAGCAGAATTTTCTTTAGAACCCAGGTCTCTTGAGTTTTTCTAATGCTCTACTCATTTTCATAAAACTGGACAAGAACTAGTAAAGATATTTTATGATGGTCACAGACATACATTTTCATTACACTCATTATACATTTATCACTTTCGTTATTTATAGGATTGTGTTCATGAGCAAAATAAAGTGCTTTGTTGTGCTCCAATGGCCAAAGAAGAATTTCCTCATCCCTCAGGCACCAGTGACCCTCAAACTTTATTGCACAAGTGAATAAGCGGATAAAAGGCAGATTCCTCAAGAGAATGAGAAGACACATCACAAAGGAAGCAAAAGACGCACCTGATACAAGAATGTTATCCAAACTGTATAAGAACTCTTAAAACTTGACAACAAAAAAATGTTCAACCCAATTAAAAAATGGCAAAAAACCTGGATAGACACCTCACAAAAGAAAAGAAACAGATGGTAAGTAAGCAAATGAAAAGGTGTTGAACATCATGTCATTGGGGAGTTTGCAAATTAAAGCAAGATGCCTCTATACACATATGAGAATGGCCAAAATTGAAAACCGCAACAACACCAAATTCTAGCAAGGATCCGGAGTGACAGGAACTCTGATCCATTGCTGATAGGCGTGCAAAAGGGTACAACCACTTTGGAAGACCAGTTTGGCAGTTTCTACAAAACTAAACATACTCTTACCCCATGATTCGGCAGTTACACTCCTTCCTATTTACCTAAGTGAGTTAAAACTTATGTTCACACAAAACCTACACATAGATGTTTAGAGTAGCTTTATCTATAATTGCCCAAACCTGGAAGCAACCAAGATGTTCTTCAGCAGGTGAATGGATAAACCAAGTGTGGTACATCCAGACAATGGAATATTACTTAGCGCTAAAAAGATATGAGCTATCAAACCACAAAAAGACATGGAGCCCTGGCCAGTTTGGCTCAGCGGTTAGAGCATCGGCCTGCAGTCTAGAGAGACCCGGGTTCGGTTCCCGCTAAGGGCACGTGCCTTGGTTGCAGTTTGTCCCCAGCCCTGGTTGGGTCGTGTGAATGGCAACCACTTGATGTGTTCCTTTCACGTCGATGTTTCTCTCTCTCTTTCTCCCTCCTATTCTATCTGAACAAAATATGGAAAAGTGTCCTTGGGTGAGGATAAAAAAAAAAAAAGACATGGACGCATTTTAATGGTGTATCTCTAAGTGAAAGAAGCCAATCTGAAATGACTACATACTGCATGATTGCAACTACAGGCATTCTGGAAAAGACACAACCATGGAAACAGTAAAAAGATCAGTGGTTACCAAGAGATTGAGGTGAGAATAAGCAGAGCACAGAAGATTTTTAGGGCAGCGAAACTATTCTGCATGAGACTATAATGTGAATACATGTCATCATACATTTGTCCAAATCCCCAGAATGTACAACACCCAGAATAAGGCCGATGTAAACCATGGACTGTGGATAATAATGAAGTGCCCGGTAGGTTCATCGACTGTAGCAAAGGGACCCCTGTGGCAGAGGATGTCCGCAGCGGGGGAGGTCGTGAGTGTCTGAGGTCAGGGGCTGTTTTGGGACGCCTTTGCTCAGTTTTGCTGTGAACCTTAAAACCAGTTTAAGATATAAAGTTTATTAATAAAAAAACAAAGGCAGATTCCTGCTCTGCTCCACCCACCACTCTCCCCAACTCTGAGCAGGCACAGGAAACTGTACTTTCAGAAATTCCAGTCTCTTGCCCTGGTGGGTTTTGGCCCAATGACCAAAGGGTTGTGGGTTCGATTCTGGGTCAAAGACATATGCCTGGATTGCAGGTTCAATCCCCAGTCCCATTTGATGTCTCTCTCACATCAATGTCTCTCTCTCTCTCCTTCCCTCCCTTCCACTCTATCTAAACATCAATGGAAAAATATCCTCAAGTGAGGACAAACCACAAAACAAGAACAAATAAAATAATAATAATAAATTCCATTCTTCATCCTCAAGCTTGCTGAGGATGTGGCTCACCTGTGAAGGAGACACGCTAGTGTCTGAAGACAGCGCTTACTCTCAATATGCATTTGCAACACACAACCTTCTGAAGTGACCTCCTGCTTGGGAATCCCTGCTTGGCAGTAAACCAGAGGTCAAACTGTTCTGGAAGGAGGCTGCATGTGAGGTAGGGCCGCAGCGTGGTTATTTCTCCTGCTGGAGGTGAGGACTTGGGTGGGTGGTGAAGCTTTTCCACCAACCAAACTGCACAGCCTGCCCGGGTGGCTGCACCAGACTCCGGCCTTTGCTTTCCTGTCCTGTGATAGGAGAACAAAGCCTCCCACTGAGGAATTGCTGCTGGGAGTGGGGGAGAGCAAAGTATTCCTCAAAGAGTCCGGTCCTGGTGAAGGCAGAGAAGTGTCTCGGCCAGCTGCAGGCAACATCAGGCCAGGAGGAGACTGTACGTCAGCTGGAGAATTCAAGATTTCTTAGCATTTCCGAGTCATTTCTTGGAGTATGGCTGCTTGGTCTGTGCAAGACACTCTTCTAGGTGGCAGGGAGATAACAGAGAGCAAACCCATTGCCCTAACGGAGCTTATATCCCATCAGTAAGTGTCACCATTTATGTAGTGCCTGCTCTGCTTGGAACTCTCCTAAGCACTTTACATGTGCTAATTCATTTAACACTCACAACGCTACAGGTTCGGTGGTATTATCGTCCCTATTTGCAGATGCAGAAGCTGGTGCACTGAGAGGTTAAGAAATGTGCCCAAGGTCTCAGGAATCCCTCCACAGGCATTACTTTCCTTTGGGTCCTTGGGCCCGGGGTGCTCTGCCTCAGCAGCATTATATGATTCATAAGAAATGAAAGGGGACTAACACTGACCAAATACAGGCCGCATGCCCGGGACTTTGTCCTTGCGGCTATATTAATCCTCACAGCAACCTAGGTGGAAAGGTGCAGAGCCGGCAAGAGGTGGAGTTCTGATTCCACCACCTGTCCAGCGCTGGGAAATGTGTGTGATCGATCTAAGGCACATTCACTGCCTCTACCGAGAAAAAGGGCGAACACATAACTGGTGCACCGATGGCCTTCCAGGTCTGTGAATGACTTTCAGTTGTACTAAAGTAGATATGAGCTCTGGCCGGTTTGGCTCAGCTGTTGGAGCGTCGGCCTGCGGACCAGAGAGTCCCAGGTTCGGTTCCCACTAGTAGCACGTACCAAAAAAAAAAAAAAAAAAAGTAAATATGATGGGAGCAGGATCTTCAGGTGTCTCCTCACGGGCTGCCAGGGTTGCAAGGGAAACAAGACACAGCCATATACAGTGGAGATACTGGGTGACACCTTCCTGGGTGATCAAAATGAACATCATCTGTGAAGAATAGACAGACGTGCTCTGTGAAGGACACAGGAGCCCCTCTGTAGTTTGCCAGCCCAAAATGCAAAGCCTTGATCCAATCATGAAGAAACCCAAGACAAACACAAAATGAAGTGTCATTTAATTAAAAAATAATAATAATGAGGGATCTTTACTTTTTTCCCCCTAATCTTTACCCGAGGATATTTTTTTCATTTATCTTTAGATAGAGTGGGAGGGAGAGCGAGAGAGACATTGATGTGAGAAAGATACATCAGTTGGTTGCTTCCCACCTCCCACATGATCCCAACCAGGGCCAGGACCAAACCGCAACCAAGGTACATGCTCTTGACCCGAATTGAACCTGAGAATCTTTGTTCTTCAGGCCAATGCTCTAACTGCTGAGCCAAACCAGCCAGGGTGGGATCTTTACTTTTTAAAAACGTCAATATCAGCCCTGGCTAGTGTGGCTCAGTTAGTTGAGCATCATCCAAGGCATCAAAGTCACCAGTTCCCATTCGGGTTTGATCCCCGGTTGGGGGCATTTGGGAGGCAGCCGATTGATGTTTCTCTCTCTCTCTCAAATTAGTTTTTTTAAATGTCAATATAAAAACAAGACAATGAAAGTCTGCGGAAGTGTTCTAGATTAAAGGAGTTTAAGAGACATGACAATTAATGCAACACCTGTTTCTAGACTGGATACTAACAGTGCTGTAAAAGATAATTCTAGAGCAACTGACCAAATCGGACTAGGAATGGTGGATTAGATAAAAATATACAAGTTTATAAGAAGCCTGTAATGCCAATCAGAAAGAATATAGGTACCCCCATGTTCGTAGCAGCACTATTTACAATAGCTAAGATCTGGAAACAGCCCAAATGTCCATCAGTAGATGAATGGATAAAAATACTTTGGTACATATACACAATGGAGTACTATGCAGCTGTAAGAAAGAAAGATCTCTTATCCTTTGAGACAACATGGAGGGACCTGGAAAGTATTATCCTAAGCGAAACAAGCCAAACAGAGAAAGACAAGTATCATATGATCTCACTTATTTGTGGAATATAATGAACATAACAGTCTGAGGAATGGGGTAGTCCCAGAGATATGGAAGTGGGGTACAGACTGACAATCCTCAGAAGAGGGGGTGGGGGGGAGAGATGAACCACAGAACTTATATGCATGTATACATGAACAATGGACATAGACAACAAAGCTGGGGACAGGGCGGGGAGGAGGAAGAGGGGGGAATCAGTGAGGGGAAAAGGAGAAACATCTGTGACAAAAATAAATTAATTAATTTAAAAAAATGTACAAGTTTATGATGTTGGTAATTATACTGTGATTACATAAGAGAATATCCCTCTTCTTAGGAGTAGACACTGAAATATTTAGGAGTAAATGGCTTGGATTATGTTACTAACCTTCAAATTATTCAGGAAAAAATTATATATATAATTAAAAATACACACACATATAGAATGAGAATAAACAAGCTAGAGGGATCAAATGATAAAATAAATAGTGTTAATAGGTGAATTTGGGTAAAGGGTAGATGCATGTTTCTTTTTTTTTTTTAATTGATTTTAGAAAGAGGAAAAGAGAGGGAGAGAGAGATAGAAACATCAATGAGAGAGACCATGGACTGGCCGCCTCCTGCATGCCCCCTACTGGGGATCAGGCCCACAACCTGGGCATGTGCCCTGACTGGGAATCGAATCGGCGACCTCTTGGTGCGTGGGTCGACGCTGAACCACTGAGGGACATCGACCAGGCAAGGATGTTTCTTATGCTATTTATTTTTTTCAACTTTTTGGAAGCTTATAATTGTATTGCCAAATAAGAAGTTAAAAATTGTACATAAATATTAGTCTGGTTGTATACATGAACATTTTTACGGGGAGAGGGTCCATACATTTCCCTAGTTTCTCATCAGAGTCTGTGACAGAAAAAAGTGGCCCAGACATAGCATCTTGATATTTGAAGAATAACTATCCCTCAATGCAAAGAAGTTTGTCCTTTAAGAGGAAGAACCGTGTTATTGTTAACTTGTGAATTCCAATTTCCAATACTCACCTCTGCTTTTCGCCTTAGCAACCCAGAGGTATGGAAGAATTAGTCTGCAGTACCCAGTTCACCTCCACTCTTGGTTCATCGAGAACTTGCTATGTAGCATATATTATGCCACAGATATACAGAGATAAAAGAGATGTAATTGTTAGTGATTCTTTGTTCTTTAAAAATGCATCCTCTGATTTTAGTTAGAAAGTGCTGATGTCTCTGAGCAGGTGTGAATACTGTGAATACATAAGAGAATATCCCTATTCTTAGGCGGAGACATGCTAGGTGGGCTTCCCAAGAGGAGAGTCAGTTAAACTGGAATTTGCAGGATAAGGAGTTCTGCAAAGACAGCGTGTGTGTGTGTGTGTGTGTGTGTGTGTGTGAGAGAGAGAGAGAGAGAGTTGGGGCAAATGTTAGAGAAAACTTGGAGGCAAGGTTGGTAACAAAGCATACTGAGGTTTGGCTAAGGAATTCGGATTCAATTTACTAGGAAAGAGGGTGAAGCTGGATTTCTGAGCTGGTAAGTGACATGACAATCTGGGGGGAGATTGACCCGTATTGCCGTGGAGGTGGGAGTGGATGCAGGGAGGAGGCAGAGAGAGAAATGGGGCCGACGCTCCTGCTCCCCTCTGCATTCGGAGGTACCTGACGGAGGTACCTGACAGAGGTACCTGACGTGCTGGCAGAGCGCAGGAAGGCAGGGGGCCAGGGTTCCCCGGGCAGGCTGAGGGAGGGTCACAGATAGGATGTGTAGAGGTGAGGGCCAAGTAGACATCAGAAAACCCTCTTCTGCCTGGAGATCAAAGCAGCCTGGCCCCTGGGCAGAGGCGGGGGAGGAAGTTGCTCCCAGAATACTCCCTTCCCCACCACAGATCTGTGCCACCCTGTGAGCATACCTGGCAGAGGACAGGGGCATTTGGGTGGGGATGCGCAGTCAGTGCTGGGGCTTGTAGCCTGCCCTAGGCACTGGGTGACAGCATCCCTAGAGTAAGTCTCTGTCTGAAGGATTCTCCAGGCTGCCAAACTCTGAGGGCCCACGGAGCCAGCCCTTTTGGTGTTCAGCTGTCACTGCCCCCTGATTATTCATGACCAATCCACACGGCACACCTAGGAGCTTGTTCCTTTGCCATGGAAATAAAAACACAGCTCCAACCATCCAGGAGAAAGATAGATGCCAGCTCCCCTGATGCACCCGGGCCTTTTATTTCGAGATGCGGTTAAGGAGTGTCGAGTTTATTCTCTCAAGCCTTAGTTTTCCAAGAGTAGGTCTGGATGGGAATACCTAACATTTCCCCTGACACTCAGACCCTGGGTAAGTTCCTATTTCTCTTACTGTGAAGAAAGGGCCCATCTGCCCACATGGGCCCTCCTGCCACTGACCATTGGAATTTCTTCTGAGTCAGAATTTTAGAACTGAAACAGACTTTAGAGGTCATCTACTTCAATCCTGTCCTTGTACAAATAATCAAGGTCCCTAAAAGTTGGGTGACTCATCCAAGGTCATCTGGGTAGGGCAAAGTACAACCAGAATCCATGCCTGGCTCCCTGTCCAGGGTTAACCAGTTGCAGGGCCACAAACACGTTCTTATGATTTCTTAGAGCTCATCTTTTTTCCTGGAACTCTCTATAAAGGGGGTCTCATGGGCAGCAGCAGATTCTTGGGGATGATTGGTCAAGGTGTTGTTGCCCCACAGGGATTGGAGAACTAATCGGGGCAGGATGGTTGAATGTGGTGACATGGCTTGAATCTCCAAAAGCCTTAAAGGAAATGGAGAGATCTGCTATTTCACAAGGCCTGAAACAGGTGTCTTGTTTGTTCTCGGGATCTTTCCAGAGCAAGCCATAATGTGTCCTGAAAGAGAAGAGAAAATCATAAAGTTCTAAACAGATTAGATAGTTGAGATTAGCTTTTTGTGATCTTGCAATATTTTCATTTATTCCCAAATCATATAACACTGAGCATGTTGAGCAATCAGGAGAAAATCACATGCAAACAGAGTCTAAGTACTGATAAGAATCCTAAAGGTAAACAATGAATTCCTACTAATGGCTAAGTCACTAAGGTAAGATCCAGTCTAAATACACACCCTGAGTTAAATAGGGTTTCATTAGCTCAGGTTACAGTGGCTCAAGGAAAATTTTTCTTTATGCTTGTCAAGTGAAATTAATTATATATCATCCATCAATCATTCCTGCCATCAAGGTTCTATGGGAATATTAAGGATTTCACAGTGGCGTCCCCACTGGGCCCTGCCCCCTCCCCCCACCCCGCCAGCAGCTCTCCAGGACATATTTTGGTGCCCATAGCTAAAAGTTCCTGGGATTTTCTGGAAAAGTCACAACTATGGTTTTTACTGATAACCTGTAAAAGTTTTCTTTTTCAAATTCTGACATTTGGTGTGTGCTTCAAGTTACTGGCAAATATTTGACTTTACAGAGTGTATCTCAGACTGCCTAGCAAATTAGAGTCTTGCAAGTTTCTGATAATCATTTTGTTTTTATTGGATAAGTAATACAGATAATCAAAAACATTTAAAGATAGAGAAAATAATTTTAAAAACATAACATATCCTCACCATCACATTAAACCAATGTTAGAATTTGAATGTATTTCCTTCCCTTTATTTCTTTTTTCTCCTCATTACAAAAACAATGCATTGTGGTATAGAACATTCACAAAATATGGACAAGAAAAATAAAGAATATAAAAACCTGCCATTAACTCATTTATCCTGACACAATCAAGCTTTCTAGTCTTTTTAACACTTGTGTATTTTATTTTACTTAGTTCTAATTATATTGCAAAGCTGCTTTTTATTTATCTTGTGAAAAAGCATACATATATAATTTAAATATCTATTTCTTATCAAAGAAATACATATACATGCTTAAAAAACAAATAGCACATAGTCATTTTATTGATAGTTGAGTAGTCTCTAGTGGATGTTTAATAAGCATTCTCTTAAAGAGAAGTAATTTGATTTTATTGTCTTGAATATTTAAGGTTCTTCCCCTCCTTTCTTTTCCTCATAGTATTTCATCCATCACTCATTAGTAAGTATATTTCTGGTCCAGGCACTGGGTTAGGATACAAATGTATTTGTTTATTTTTTTAAATTACTCAGTATCTAATATGTGCCAGACCATGTTTTAGGCATTTAGAACACAGACATCACCAAACCAGACGAAAATCTCTGCCTTCTTGACGTTCTGGTGGAGACGAATAGGAAAAAGTCCTTGCTGAGCTCAAGTATAGCATCTTTAGGAAATGAGTAGCAAAAATGAGAATCCGTAGTTAATCCTTCTGAGTGTCTACTCTGTGAATGAATTTCTAGTCAAGGTGATTAGGATGCAACAGTGAACAAGACGTCACCCCTTCTCCTCAATGGGCTTATTTTTATAGTTCAGTGTCACTAAGAGGGCATTTGGGGACCCTGGGGAGTTAGCATCCTCAAATGGACACAGTGGCACTTGTCCTGCTGCCCCATTGGGTAATCGTGTACTCAAATAAAATGGATCTGCAGGCTTCTGAAAGCTTTAAAGTGAAATACCTGGTAAGTGTAGAACCCCCTCAAAATAAATGAATAAGCAAACAAACAAACAAATAAATGAATAAAGTGAGATGCCTGGTAGAAGCTTTGGTATCAGTGGAGATGCCTGCAACACATCTGAGAAAAGAGAGACTCATATCTAAGAGTGATTGTTATGGGCCAGGTGGTCAAAACGTCTACTGGAGTGGGTTTTCCCAGTGCAGGAGAAATCTTTACCGGTAGGCAAAGATATGACCACATTAAGAATTTATCCTTCCCAGAAGTTGTTGAGTAAACAAGACCTTATGATTAAAAAAAAAAAAAGGTTGTTTTAGTAGCACTTAACACTTTATTGTATCATACCACTAATTCCCACAATGGCTATATGCTTTCAAAAAACTCTGCTCTCTCATTTTCCCCCTAATTCAATGGTTCTCAAACTTTGGTTAGTATCAGACTCCCGAGGAACTTGACAAACACGCCAGGGCCCGGTCCTGTCCTCTGAGCTCTTCCAGGCCACTCTGATACACACCAACATCGAGAATTAGTAACTTTTCGTTTACGAACAATCGGACAGTTTTCAGAGCTGAAAAGCACCCTGGGAAGCATCCTGTGGATGCCTTCACTTGACAGGAACTAGGACAGAGCTCAGCTGTGTGAAGTGGCTTGCCCAGGGTTCCACGGTGTCCGAGCCATCACCCAAACACAGGCCTCTTGACTGGATTGACCCATGTATTGTACCCGTCTTCCTGCTGTTTGGGACCTCTAGGCACAGGAGTGTCCATGTGACTGCTGAGTGTTGGTGGCACACAGCCACCAGCTCTTGTGTTAGAAGCAAGTGTGATTTCCCAGAGAAAAGCCACCCTTCAGAGTCTCTAGCACTGCCTTACCTAACCACAAAAGTACTTATTTTGTCTGATAACAATGTATTCTATGTAGTGGCCCCCAAGATAAGCTCCTAGAGCACTGTAAAATTTCCAGCTGAATGCTAGAGAATTTCCAAGTTAATCTTTCCAAACTAGGGCATTATTATTTCCCATAGAAAAGCATTTCTCCATCCAGCAAGGTCTTTTACGTCTGTAGTCTCCCAATGTGTTTTCCTGTTTTATGAAAATACACAGTTGCTCCTATAAAAATTTTGGCCTCACCCTGGCTGGCGTAGCTCAGTTGGTAGAGCGTGTACACGAAAAGGCTGTCGGTTGGATTTTAGGTCAGGGCACATACCCAGGCTGTGGGTTCGATCTCTGGTCGGGGTGTGTACAGAAGGCAGCTGATTGATATTTCTCTCACACATGGATGTTTCGCTCTTTCTCCCCACCTTACTCTCTCTCTCTAAAAATCAATAAAAACATATTTAAAAACATTCTTTTTTTTTTGGTTTCCTGGGACCCCAGCAATAACAATATTTCTGAAACCCCACTATGGGTGTTTACCCCTCTAAAGTGAATTGATTGGCCCTGGTTGGTTTGGCTCAGCAATTGGAGTGCCAGCCTGTGGACCAGAGAGTCCCGGGTTCGGTTCCCTCTAGGGGCACATACCAATAAAAATAAAAAAATAAATAAAATGAGTTGATTGATCTTAGTTAAAAGTGATTCCTTAGTGAACAGGGTGTTAATATCGTGTGAGGTGGTGGAAAAGGAGGCATTTTTGTCCATGTAGAGAGTTTCCAATATCGATTTAAATAAAGATGGATTCTTGGAGAGTTCTTTAAAGAAATTATCCCATAGCATTATTAGCACAGCTGTGCAAACATACACAAACAAGGATGTTAAACACAGTGTTTTTGTAATAGTGATACATAAGTCAATGCACACATAAATAGTGGAAGGAAAACAATTATTTATGGGTGTGGGATTTGATAAGAAAAATAGGGTATATGTATACTGGAATACTATATGGCATTGAGAATGAGTGAAAGCTATATTGCTGGGAGATAAAAAGATGTAAAACAGCCTGTATTGCTCATTGGTTTGTGCACATGTAGATTGAAGTTATGTATCCACTTCTCTAATCTATTGGTCTAAAAACTAGTCAGACATCAGAAGTGATGCACATTGCTAATAGTGGTTATCTCTGGCTGGTGGGGTTATGGAGGATCTATTCTCTGTAGTACACTGTTTATATTTGTTTTTTGCATTTATAACTTATAATCGGGTGGGAAAAATGCTAGTTGAGCAAATGTTTTTCTTTCTTTTTTTTTTAATCCTCACTCGAGGACATTTTTTCATATTTTGTTCAGATAGAGTGGGAGGGAGAGAGAAGAAGAAGAAGAAGGAGAGAGAGAGAGAGAGAGAGAGAGAGAGAGAAACATCGACATGAAAGGGACACATCGAGTGGCTGCCACCCGCAGGACCCAACCAGGGCTGGGGACAAACTGCAACCGAGGTACGTGCCCTTAGCGGGAACCGAACCCGGGTCTCTCTGGACCGCAGGTCGACACTATCTGCTGAGCCAAACGAGCCAGGGTGCAAATGTTTTTCTTAAAAAATGATTTCTTATATTAAAAAAAAAAAAGACTGTTTCTCTTGTTCAGGTTTTACACCCAGGCAAAGCAACAGAGGTTTCATCTTTCTTCACCATTTTACAGATGACAATTATATGAGAGCGGCCAGAATCTCAGAATCTGGGAGAAGCCACAAACAGGTGAAGTCGGCCTGGGGTAGTTAGGGTTAATTTAATGCAAATGACTAGATTGGTTTTCAGGGAATCGTTCCACCCAGCGATTCCTGGTTCCATGGAGAAGTTAGTATGAATGGGGATGCAGATTTCTGGTGAGGAGGTGATAAAGGCTTACTACTGCACTTACAACGGGAGGACAGGAGCCTGGGGGCTGGGAACTGTCACCTACCCCTCAGCGCCCTGCCTGCCCCTGTGAACCTGCCGCTTTCCTGTTGGGCTGATTGGGCTTCTGTCAGGTTCTCCTTACTTGTCGTCTCAAAATGTGAATGCTTCTGCTCCCTGCTAAGCAATAAACACACTGCAGGCAGGACTAATCGCATGTAGGCGCATACAATGATTATATTGCCAAGAACCTGGGACAGTGTTTTCCCAGAAGAGGTGCCTGATAGATACTTACCCAGAGTGTCACTCCTTGCACAACTCCCTCTGGTTCTCCATTTCTTATCAAGTAAAGGACAGTTTCCTGGTATCAGGCTCCAACTAACTTCCCAGTTTTATCTTGCTTTGTCACCCTAAATGAACCCTGTGCTCTAGAGAAATGTGACTGTGAGCCAATCCCCAAATATAGTCAGGATCATTCCTCCAAACTGGAGCCTGGCTCATCACTGCCTTCAGGATAAAATCCGCAGTTTGGATTCGATGCCTGTTCTGGGAGCTCTGCAGTGCTCACCAGGAAAATGGGGGGCGGTTAACCGTGTGGCCTCCAGCTCCCCTACTGGGAACTCGACTTCGGGTGAATTGCTCACCCTGCAAAATGGGAATAAGAATAATACCTACTTGTGGGTTGTTAAGGAGTGATTAGTTTAGCATAATTTTGGGGCATGGGCTAAATGCTAGATATTGTTATTATTATTTATTTAATGTGTTTATGTTAATTATCTGTCTCCCCTCCACCACCTAAAGCATTTGAGTTTGCTACCTTGAACCAGGAACCAGGAAGAATGAACTGTTGGGGGTAGGAAATGGGGAAGAATAAGTTAATGAATCTTGTACTTTTTTTTTTCTTTAATCCTAACCAGAGGATATATTTATTGATTTGAGAGAGAGAGAGAGAGAGAGAGAGAGAGAAGAGAGAAACATCAGTCAGTTGCCTCCCATAAGGGCTCTGACTGGGAATAGAACCTGAAACCCTTTGGTGTAAGGGGACTATGCTCTAACCAACTGAGCCACTCAGCCAGGGTGAACCTTGTACTTCTTAAAAATTAGGTTGGAATTAAAGAATGAAGGACTTGAATGCCTTGCTAAAGATTTTAAGTTTATGGTATAGTCAATGAACTTTGAGGAGTGATGATATATTTTAAACAAGACACTTTTGGTAATTGGCCAGCTTCCCAACCCATCGGGTCTTTCTCTTCCAGTTCTTCCCAATACATGATGATGATAATAACTATCATTATAAACAATAGTCACCATTTATTAAATACCTACTTTGTGCCATCCTCTATATTAAGTGCTTTACATTTTCATTTGCTAATTTACTCATTCAACAAATGTTTGCTGAGCACTTACTAGAGACCAGGCAGGGAAGCAGGCTTTGGTCGATAGTGGTAAATGAGACTGATGATGTCCCTCCTTCATGGAACTTTCATTCTAGGGGGGATTCAGACAGTAGACAAGGAAGCAAATACACATTGTGCCGAGTGTATGAAAGATAGAGCTTGGCACACTTATCTGATCCTACCTCACCTTTTCATCTGGTTTTCCATCACATAATCACAAGCACCAGGTCCTCCAGTTCCACTGAATTTCTCTCTGTACTTTTCTGTCGTTATACCTCTGCTCACGTAGTTCCCTCTAACAAAATATTCTCCTGTGTGTTCTTGCCTGTTGAAGGTCCTATGAATCCTTTACCATACTGTAAACCAAAATTAGTTTTACACTGTAATAAAAATAAAAAGCATTTACTTAACCAAAAAGGACCTGTAGCTGAGAAGACACAGATACCGGTAGCAATGTAAATTGTGTTCACTGAGACAAAGGGGAGGTCACCTTTTATAGCCAAAGTTTCTGCCCAGGTCGTCAATTAGGTCTATTTTATGTAAATGAGGTGTCCAAGTCATACAATTCTGATTGAACAGGGTAGGCTTCAGTCTGTTGGTAGAAAGACAGAACCAGTGTTTCCCTGCAGTGATTGACTCAGGCGATACAAACAAGCAGGGTGTAGTGGGGAAGGTAGTTCAGTTTGAGGTTTTTCTCGATGTACAGAGTCCATGAGAAGCCCTTGTCAGCCAGTGGCCACTAGGCTCTTATTATTTATAAAATGTGGACCCTTGGTTGACCATGGGGAGTCCACCTCAGCAGATAAATACCTTCTTGGGGTTTCCATCAAGTGACTCTTCTTGTCCAAAGTGCATTTCAAATAGCACCTCCTCCAGAGCCTCTTCGGTCCTCCCAGGTGGGGTCAACTACTGCTTACTCCATCCTGCAGGTTCAGTCTTCAGACTTCACTTCCAGCATTTACCTCACCCCACCTGAATATTTAATATGATTAGTTGTATGTATTGGTTACCTGTTTTCCTATTCTACCACATCAGCTGCTTACTTCCCACTTCTGTTAGTTGCATCTCTTGCCTATATTGAAACAACTGATCCAATGTCACACACTTGCTCTTCTACAGTCTCTTTTCCAAGCCAGGGATCCTGAATCTTCCTTTCTACCCTTTTCTCTCCAGCTGATCCCATTCATGTGCTTGAGCACACATTGAGAATAGCTGCTGACAGAGTGAGCTTTTTGAAAGGCAATTCTGAAGATTTCACTGCCTTACTTAACACTTGTCAATGGTCCTCACGGTGAAGATAAAATCCAGATCATATGGCTTGGCACACACATGCCCTTTTATCACCTGACCAGCTTTCTTTCTCACTCTCTGCCTCTCCCACTAGACCCCAACTGTACCCAGCTGCTCGCCACCCATCTCTCAGCCTCCATCCAGCAGGGTCTGCTTCTGGAAACTCTTGTCTAACTCCTGCTAATCTTTCAGGTTTCAATTTAGATGGTAACCCCCTCCAGAGAGTTATCCTTGATTCGTCTTAGGCTTCCCATGTGCCACATTAGTTCTTAATGCTTACTCTTGGCCAAAGTGCTGCCGTTCCTTATTATAATCACGTTTAATGGTCTGTCTTTACTGCTGGACTGTAAACTACGAGGGGAACACCCTTGTTATTGTTGTTCACTGGTGTCTACTTAGTGTCTGATACACAGTAGAACCTGAATAAATATTTATTGAATGAACTCTCTTTGTATCTCCCTAAGTCCTCTTCCAACTTTTAGATGTTTTTTTAAAAGCCCTGGCCAGTTTGGCTCAGCAGTTAGAGTGTCGGCCCAAGGACCAGTGAGACCCGGGTTTGATTCCTGACAAGGGCACGTACCTTGGTTGCAGTTCATCCCCAACCCTGGTCGGGGTTGCACGGGAGGCAACCAGTCGATGTGTCTCTCTCACATCAATGTTTCTCTCTCTCTCTCCCTCTCTCCCTCCTAATCTGTCTAAAAGATAAATGGAAAAATGTCCTCAGGTGAGGATAGAAAGAAAATAGACACACACACACCCTAGCTAGTGTGGTTCAGTTGGTTGAGCATCATCTGTGCACTGAAAGGTCGCCAGTTCGATTCACAGTCAGGGCACATGCCCAGATTGTGGGTTCGGTCTCAGTCAGGGTGAGTACAGGAGGTAACTGATCCATATTTCTCTCTCACATCAATGTTTCTCTCTCTCTCTACCTCTTCTTTCCTTTCTCTCTAAAATAAAAACTTATTTAAAAAAATATATATATACATATGTAATATGAAGACTTGTTTATGATAAAAGAAATTCAAACAAAACAGAATATTTGAATGAAGATATAGGTTCCCTTTTATCTTACCCCTAACCTTTTCTCTCTCCAACTCCACTTTCATAACTGGGATGTTACCATTTAACATATGTCTTTGCACATCTTTATATTGCACACACACACATGCACACATACATAATACAGCTTCTGCTCCCAAATTCACATGGAGTGCTTTAGTAAACAGCAATGGGATAGTATAGGTGGCATTCTATTCTTTGTATGCTTTTTAATTTAATAAATTTCAGGCATTTTCCCATTCCTCATGAAGATTTATACCTACTACCTCATTCTTTTTTTTTTTTTTTTTTGACAAATGAGAGTTTTAATTTTATTTTTTCATTTATTGATTTTAGAGAGAGAGGAAATGAGAGGGAGAGAGAGATAGAAACATCGATGAAAGAGAACATCAACCAGCTGCCTCCTGCATACCCCCCACTGGGGATCAGGCCCACAACCTGGGCATGTGTCCTGACCCAGAATCAAACTGGTGACCTCTTGGTGCATGGGTTGACACTCAACCACTGAGCCACACCGGCCAGACTACCTCATTCTTCTAATAGCTATATGTATTCCATAGGCAAGTTGTATCATAGTTGATTTATTAATTCCCCATTGGTAGACTTTGTATGTTCATTTTATGCTCACAAATGCCAGTATAGGTTCCTAGAAGTGGAATTGCTGGCTCATAGAATGTATACATCTTAAAACTTCTGCAGTTCTGCCCAGCCCATGTGGCTCAGTGGTTGAGTGTCAACCCAAGCACCAATGGGTTGCTAGTTCGATTCCCAGTCAGGGCACATGCCCAAGTTGTGGGCCAAATTCCCAGTGGGGGCATGCAGGAGGTGGCCAATCGATGTTCTTTCTCATTAATGTTTCTGTCTCTCTCTCTAAAAGTCAACAAATAAAAAAAAACAAAAACACTTTAGTTCTTAGCTATCTCCTTACATAGTTCTTAGTGGGAAGATTACAAGATCTCCAAATGTTGAATTTGTCAACCTGGTCCTAGCAAAACTGAGAAGACAAAAATTTATCCTTATATCACTTTCTACCCTTTTAGAGTTGTACTCATCTGCCCCACCTTCTTTCTTTCCCTCCATCCCACCCAGATGCACCCTACCTGCCCCACGTGACTGATAAATCTAGCAATTTCTAGTGGCGGAAGAACATTGCTTCCCTATTTGTTCATCACCCTCTGAATAATATTTCCTTTTTCAGTTAATGGGGCCACCATCCAGCCAGAGAATAGCACTCATGACCTAGAAACCTAGGTTTCCCTAGACTCCTCCCTCTTCTAAACTATCCTCAGGCAAGTTCAAAATCCTTTTATTCTCCTGCAGGTTCATCTGGAGTCCTGCCTAACTCCTGTCACCATCATCTCCAGCCAGAGTTCCATCCTTGGCCTTGGTCTTGGAGGAGCCAGTTACAGCCAGAACAATTTTTGTAAAATTCTAATCAGTGTTATTCATCTTTTGCTTACAACCTTTCGTCAGGACAAACCCAAGCTCCTTAACATTCTGAGGACCTTCTCTCTTTGGTTCTAACCTACTGTTGAGCCTCATCCCCAGGAATCATTTCTCACTATACCCCTTCCAGCCCGATTGGCGCCTCTGCTGTTATTATATATCTGTACTATTGTCTCCTGAAAGGCACCACAAACCCTCTCTCTTTATATTTTCTGCTCCCACTGACTGGAATGTCCTTCCCTCTGACCCACCTTTGCTTCCCCGATTCCCTTCATCCTCTCCGTCTCAGCTGAGATGGCCCCTCCTCCCTGGTCCCCTGAGGTGGGCTGAGGTGCTTGTTGACAGGTTCTCAACATTCTCATGCTGGCCATTCACATCCCTGGTCACACTTTGGTGTAATTGTCCATTTACTGTCAACTCCTCCTGGAATGTAAGCCCTTTGAGGGAGAGAATCATTGCTGACCACCCGGTGCCTGGCACAGTTCTTGTCACAATAAAAGTCTGTGGATTTGAATGAAGGGATAAATGAATGATCAGGTAAATGAGGTGTTTCCTGGCAGCCTACACATTTAAACTCAGACCCATCAATAACCATAACAATAATTTCCATCTTAAACTGTACTACATGCCAGGCTTCGAGGTTTGTATGGATTATGTAATTTGATCCTCACCATCACTCTGTGAAGTGGGTCTTGTCAGCACCATTTAATGGGATGCTGAGATGTGAAGAGAAGCACCTGCCCTCAGTCACAAGGCCCGTGAGGGGCAAAGCTGGGACTGGCAGTTGTCTGGTCCCAGGGCTTGTGCCCTACGCTAACTCCACAGCCTCCAGCTGGTCCTGGCTGGAATGCAGGGCTCGCTGACTGCAATGGACCAGCGCTCTGTCTGGAGGACACTGCTGTGGTCTGCAGACTGCGAGGTAAGTACCTGCCACCTTCCCCTTCAGGGTAGGCTTAGTCAGGAAGGGGGCATGGAAGTACTTTTGATCAGTGGGCTAGAATAAGTATCCAGAATATATAGTGTTTTGTTGTTGTGAATCCCACCAGAGGATATTTTCCCCCCACTGATTTTTAGAGAGTGGAAGGGAGAGAGGGAGGGAGGGCAAGAGGGGGTGGGGAGAGAAACATCGATGTGAGAGACACATCAATTGGTTGCCTCCTGCACTTGCCCCGAGCGGGGCTGGGGATTGAACCTGCAGCTCAGGTACGTGCTCTTGACTGGGAATTGAATCTAGACCCTCCAATGCAAGGGCCGATGCTGTAACCACTGAAACACACAGGGCAGAGCCAGAATATATAGTTTTAAAAAGATTTAATAATATTTTATTCTGAAATAATCCCAATTTACAGAAGAGTTTTGAGAAACATACAATCCCTATATGCCCTTCACCCAGATTCACCAATGGTTAATATTTTGCCCAATTGCTTTTATTTCTTTCTCTTTAAAAAATGTGTTTCTTCCGAATCATTCAAGAACAAGTTCCAGCCTTTATACCTCTTTATCCCTAAATACTTCAATGTGTATCCCCTAAAAACAAAAACATTTTCTTACATAACCACAAGTAGTTTTTTTTTTTTTTTTTTAAGTGCAAGGATTTAAATTTTTTTTCTTTATTGATTTTAGAGAGCAAGAAAGGGAGAGGGAGAGAGAGATAAAAACATCGATGAGAGAGAACATCATTGGGCCGCCTCCTGCATGCCCCCCACTGGGGATCTGGACCACAACCCGGGCATGTGTCCTGACCAGGAATAGAACCAGTGACCTCTTGGTGCATGGGTCGATGCTCAACCACTGAGCCACACCAGCTGGACCACAAGTAGTCATCAAATTCAGGAAATTTAACATTTATTAAACTTATTACTGATATTTAAATTTCAAAGATTATTTCAATAATGTCCTGTATAAAATTTGTTCCTAATTCAGGATCTGGTTTTGTGCATTTACTTGTCATGTCTTGTTTTTCAAAAGCCCTGGAATTTTCCCTGAACACTCTGAGCATGGCCCCTTAAATCTAGTTCATGGGTGACTACTTGTTGTGATCTGGACACCAGACCAGGAGGTCTAGACTGGGATCCTTGCTCTTGACTTTAAAATGTCTGTAGGGCCTCAGTTTCTCCTATCAGTGGGGGAAAGGAAGAGTTGGACTTAAGTGTGTCCAAAATCCTCTCCAGCCCTTAAAGCACCAAAATAAATAAATAATCATTGAAAAAAAATTAGTTTTAAAAGCTTTTTTCCCCCTTAAAAAAATATATCGAGGTGGGAAGAAACCTGCCTCCTTCAGAACCTGTCAGTTCTGAAAGCCCGCTCATGATTTTATTTTCCGGATGTCTTCCTTCTGTGACGTTCTCTTTTCTTCGCCATTCTCTTCTGCAAAGGCTTGGCTGACAGTCTTTTTCATCTTAGAAGTATTTTGAACGTAATATGACTGTTTATTTAATGTCTCATGCACTTCAGAAGATAATGACCAGAAGTAGGGACTGTTTACCTATTTTTTTTCAAGCACTATAGCTCACTCAGCTCCTGACTTTCCAGAAAATCTACATTAGTTTGTCTTTATTTTGTCAGTTGAAGTTAGATGAGCACTTGTGGGCTTTTATTCTCTCTCTTCTGAAACCCGATGGGAGTTTATCACTCAGATTGTGTGGGTTTACATTTTCCTTCCATGGGTTTCTCTGCCCAGATGCATATATTCTTTGCCAGGAAATCCATAAGGTCATGGTGGCAAAGTTGTAAAATAATGAAGATGGTATTTTAAAACAATTGTTATTTTCTTCTCCCTGCTGTCCTTAACTGCTATTTCAAAGAGATAGTGGCAGCTTGAAGGTGGTGGGAATTTGTTATGTCAAAAGTCTTTTTCGCTGTTGCAATCGCATGTACATGTGTCAGCTCGCAGTGAGACTCACGGAGTGCCTGCTGTGTTCAGGATCTGCCTGGGTCCGAGGCGTGCAGCAAGGTGCTGGGGCACTGAGTCAGATGGTGCCCAGAACAAAGCCAAAGGTGAGAAACGTGCTCTGCTGGAGGTCCTGACAGAGTCCACTCTCGTACAAATGAGGGCGAGATCAGCTTCGCTAAGAGGGGCAAGGGGAGGCTACTCTTATATGTTCCTTAGCTTTAACACCGTATATACTTTGCTGTGTCGACAGTTTGTGAATTACTCCGGAAGGGATGTTTCTACCCGGTCTCCCCATGTGATACAGACCCTTTGAACTCTGAGCTTTTTTTTAAAAATATATTTCTAACATTTTTTATTTTTATTTTTTTCCTTTATTGATTTTAGAGAGAGAAGTGAGAAGGAGAGAGAGATAGAAACATCGATTAGAGAGAACATCGACTGGCCACCTCCTGCATGCCCCCGACTGGGGATCAGGCCCAGAACCTGGGCATGTGTCCTGGCCGGGAATCGAACCGGTGACCTCTTGGTGCATGGGTCGATGCTCAACCACTGAGCCACACCGGCCGGACTGAACTCTGAGCTTTTTGAAGGAAGCAGCTTGTTTTGTATTTTCAACAATCCGGGGTGTACAAGCTTGCAGCTGGGCACCCAGTAGGCCCACAACAAATATTTGCACTGATATCAATAGTTGTCTAATAGGGGGCACCCCATTCAGTATCGCCAGAAATAGAGCCCGTTCCTTTGGCTGCTAGACAGTAAATACACGTTGAGAATGGACCTGAGGTGATGACATGTAAGGCATCCCCAAAAGGCTACGAACCTTTTGAATTGGGAGAAAGCCAGGAATTTCTAGAGTAGGCAAGGCTGATCCAGCCGGACTTCTGAAGCATCTTTGAGTCTAACTGTGTGAGCCAGGAGACCACGTGGATAGAAACTCCTTCTATAAGGTAAAGGGTTCCAGGCAAGTTGAAAAATTGTGTGGTCTTAATTCTGCAAAAAAATTTGTTTTTTGGCTTGTGGGCTAGCAAATCTTTTTTATTTGCCTCTCTGGGCCTGTGTGTTTTCCCACATTTCCTACACAGAACTTGTCCTGCTTTGGAAACTAAGACATAAAAAAACTTTAAAATAATCATTTTGATAGGCTTGGAATGATGGGTTAAAAGCAAAATATTTGGGGCTCTGGGTAGAGATGTGGCTAAACAGCAACAAGTGTGAAAACGAGGGTGATTTGGGTTGAGGAGAGCTCACTGTGAGCAAGCTCCTGTCCCAACACCGCTGGCCTCCAGGGCATCGCCAACCGGGCATCAGACGTGGCCTCGTAGTTTGAGGAAATTCTCAGAAATGAACCCACACGTTTATCAGCAACGCTATTCATTGACATTTTATTTATGAGTGAAAAATGGGAGTGAATGAAATGTTCAGCCATAAGGTCTCAGAAGTAAATCATGATGCAGTATGAAACTGTAAAAAATTATATGAAGGATAATTAGAAATATTTCTTATGTTAATCAGTTCTATTGAAAAACATAAAAGCAGGAGGCTTTTGCCTGGATAACTTTCCTCCACATGGCAGGAACGAAGGAGAACGAACAGATGTCAAATGTTTTGAGCAAGGGAGAGGGCCTTGTCTGTTCAGGTTGCTATTGCAAAGCACCGCAGACTAGGTGACTAGGAGGCTGGTGCAGGACACAGACTTCTTTCTCACAGTCTGGAGGCCGGGAAGTCCAGGTCAGGAGGCCAGCATGGCTGAGTGAGGGTCTTCTGGGTCACAGACTTCTCATTGTATCCTCACAGGGTGGAAGGTGCTAGGGATGGCCCTGGAGCCTCCGTGATGGGGCACTAATCCTATTCACAAGAGATCCACCCTCACAATTTAAGCACCTCCCAGAGGCCCCCTCCTACTAATATCAGCATCTTTGGGAGTTAGAATTTCAATATGTGAATTTTTGGGGAACTCGAAAATTCAGACCACAGCAGAGAAGACATTAGGTTTATTTTTATTTATTTTAATCCTTACCCAAGGCTATTTTTCCATTTATCTTCAGATAGAGGAGAAGGGTAGGAGGGAGGAAGAAACATAGATGTGAAAGAGACACATGGACTTGTTGCCTCCCACATGACCCCGACCAGGGCCAGGGATGAACTGCAACTGAGGTACGTGCCCTTAACTGAAATCGGACATGAGTCTCATTGGTCCGCAGACTTACACACTAACCGCTGAGCCAAACCGGCCAGGGCTAGGTTTGTTTTTATATGCACAAGAGGACCTCAGTGGATATTATAGATAGAAGTTACAATCCAAAATAAGGATGGGCTTTTTGGGGGGGCTTTACTTTATTTTAATCTTTAGTTGCAACATTGTAGTAACAGTGGGAAAAAATTTAAAGGGAAAAAAATTAGCAGCGATTAGATTACTTTTAGTGCCTCAGCTAATAAATTATCTCATTCCCTTCTGGTGTTTGTCAGTTTGCACAAATCCTTTTAGAGTTGCTGTCACCGCACAGTGCACACGTGTTGGGTAGCTGTGTGCACCTGTGCACCGAGCCACGGCAGACACCGCGGACTCATGGCCCCGGGAAGCCGCCTCAGCCTTCCTCATCGTATTTCTCTGAGAAGCCACAGTCAATCATAATGAAACTAGCCAACAGTGTGCCAGGTATTATTCCACAAGCTTTATATATAGTAACTCATTCAAGCTTGTTTTAACAACCTTATACTTGTGATAGTATTATCCCCATTTTACAGAAGAGCATTTGGTGTGTGAGGTCAATCTTATAGATTTCATTTAGCATTATTTAAAAAAATAATAAGACATTATTAATTTATATTTTGCACTATAATTTTGACAATTATATGTGCAACAATTATGTAAGAAATGAGAACTTCTATTAGAATTAAGATGGACTAAAACTAGAATGAGGAAGATGTTTTGTTACTAGCTTTTTAAGCGAGAGCTGAAGGGTGTTCGATGGGTGTGGATTATGCCTAGGACATGGACTTGATCAGGTTTCAGCTTAGATTCTTTCTAACTTTTAATTTGATGATTCTATGAGTAGGTGTTATCTATCTGATCACTTTTATAGACCTTAAAAGGTTTTTCTGCTAAAACACAAGACACCTTTTCTTGGGTTAAGTGCATCTGAAAGCAGATGGTTGAAATTCTTTTTAACTGATAATAATGCTTTAGAAATAAGGCTTAATTCTCAGGATAAGAAGTTTTGACACATATTCATATTAAGAAGAAAATGACAAAGATGATTCTTTCCCAAAAGGAGGCTTTGAAGTAGACAGAGTAGGAAAAACAACTAGGGCATTTATCGCCTGATGGGAAGGGATGTGATGAGAAGAAGCCTCACAGAAAGGAGTGGAGCAAGAACAAAGGGAAGTCAAGGCCTGCAAGAGGCCCCGAACCAACCCTAATAGGCTCGTGTAATTACCGCCTCTTTTTTTAATCCTCATCCAAGGACATGATTAGAGAGAGAGAGAGAGAGAGAAAGAGAAAGAGAGAGAGAGAGAGAGGAGAGAGAGGAGAGAGAGGAGAGAAAGAGAGAGAGAGAGAGAAACCATTGATATGAGAGAGAAACATCAATCAGTTGCCTTCATACACCCCACCAGGGATCTAACCCTCAACCCAAATATGTGCCCTGACTCAGACAACCTTTCAGTGCCTAAGTGGGCAGTCATCATTTTTTTTTAATCCTCACCTGAGGAAATTTTTGCATTTATCTTCAGATAGAGCCAGAGGGGCAGAGGGAGGGAGAGAGGAAGGAAGAGAGAGAGAGAAACATCGATGTGAAAGAGACACATCGACTGGTTGCCACCCACATTTGGGGTTGGGGACAAGCTGCAACCGAGGTCCATGCCCTTAGTGGGAACCAAACCCAGGTCTCTTTGGTCTGTGGGCTGACATTCTAACTGCTGAGCCAAACAGGCGAAGGCTCCCAGGGAGATATTTTAATATGTAATTGTCTTCTTCCTCCAGGAAGACATTCTAAAAGTGCCTTGTTTATTATTGCCGGATGGAATATTCTATAAATGTCAATAAGAACTAGTTTGTTGCCTGGCTGGTGTGGCTCAGTGGTTGAGCATTGACCCACACACCAAGAGGTTGCCAGTTCGATTCCTGTCAGGGCACATGCCCAGGTTGTGGGCACAATCCCCAGTGCGGGGCATGCAGGCAGCCAATCGATGTTCTCTCTCATCAATGTTTCTGTCTCTCTTTCCCTTACTCTCTCTCTAAAAGTTAATAAAGAAAAGAAATAAAAAAGATCTAGTTTGTTGGTAGTATTGTTGAAGTCTTCTATAGCCTTTCTGACTATTTGAAGAATGTTGAAATTGCCAATGATATTTGAGGAATGTTATTTTTCCTTTCATTTCTATAGGTTTTTGCTTCACGAACTTTGAAACTTTGCTATTGTGTGCATTGAACATTAACTGTTTGTTTTCTTGATGAATTGATCTTAGATTATTATAAAATATCTCTCTTCATCTCTAGTAATATTCCTTGTTCTGAAACCTACTGTGTCTGATATTAATATAGACATTTGTTAACCAAGCATAAGTGAATCAGGAGGCTTTGTTAGAATTAATGACAAAATTTTATTCAAGGGTCTGAAGATTTGCAAATCATAAAACACTATCAGGTAATACTCAGAGTAGTCTGAAGGAAAAAAAAATTGATAGTTTTTATAGTAAAAAGTATATTCTTGAGACGAATCAGTCTGCATTTCTAGTTCCTGGATTGGAATCTGCCAGATGTCTAGTGGTCTGGCCACGTGAACATTCTTTCCTAAATCCTGCAGAGCATAATATATAGGATTTATATATATCTCTAGGAATTGATGCACATCTGAAAGTTCAAAAGTTTGTCTTTGGGTTAGTTAAAATACAATAAAACCAATACCCATGCTTCAGCCCATTCTGATTTACTTGGTTTTTGTTAGCTTGGTTATGGTGACTCCATTTTGTTTTTTTACTTTTTCCTCACATTCCAGCTTTCTTAGGCTTTTAAAAAATCTTTTTTCATACTTTTAATTTTAGCCTGTTGGTGTCCATGCATTTAAAGTACATTTTAGCCCTGGCCGGTTTGGCTCAGCAGCTGGAGTGTCGGCCTGTGAACCAAAGTCCTGGGTTCGGTTCCTGCTAGGGGCACGTAGCAAAAATAAATAAATAAATAAATAAATAAATAAATAAATAAATAAATAAATAAAAATAAAGTATATTTTAAAGGCATCTTTCTAAGTGACAATTTAAATCCAACCTCAATATCCAATCCTGGGAAAATAAGAAAATAAACTGCAGGTAAACTATGTACATAATGAAATGTTATATAACCACTTAAAAAAAGTTTCCAAAGAACTTAAAGAGTTGTCAGAAAATTATGAGCAAGAAAGCAGGCTGGCCCTGGCCGGTTTGGCTCAGCGGTTAGAGCGTTGGCCTGCAGTCTAGAGAGACCCGGGTTCGGTTCCCGCTAAGGGCACGTACCTCGGTTGCAGTTTGTCCCCGGCCCTGGTTGGGTCGTGTGGGTGGCAGCCACTCGATGTGTCCCTTTTACGTCGATGTTTCTCTCTCCCTCCCACTCTATCTGAACAAAATATCAAAAAAAAAAGAAAAAAAAAAAAAAAAGAAAGCAGGCTGTAAAATGACATACAGTTTGATGCAATTATGTGAAGTATATATTCATAACAAAAAGATTTGGGGTATATACATAAAAATGTTTTCTCTGGGTGATGAGATACTTTTATTTATTTACCAATTTATTATTATTATTATTATTTTTATTCTCACCCGAGGAGATTCTTTTGCATTTATCTTCAGACAGAGCAGGAGGGAGAGCAGAGGAAGAAAGGGAGAAACATTGACTGGTTGCCACCCACGCAACCGAACTGGGGCAGGGGACAAACTGCCACCAAGGTACATGCCCTTAGCGAGAACCGACCGGGGACTCTCTGGTCCGCAGGCTGATGCTCTAACCGCTGAGTCCAATCGGCCAGGGCAGCCATTTATTATTTTTTTCTAGCTTTATTGAGGTATATTCAACAAATAAAAATTATATGCATTTAAGGTATATAACATGGTATCTTGATGACTGGTGGGATTCTGTTGTGAACTTGATTTTCTTCATTATTATTATTACTTTGTGTTTTCCGGAATTAACTTTTCTGAGCATTATCATTCTAATCAGAAAACAAAACAAAACAAAAATAAGAGCATCAGTAAAGATGACTTCAGGGAAAGCCGGGCCCTGAGTCACCGACAGACTGAGCTCTGGGGAGGCTGGACGCCTAGCCCCCCAGCTGCGCTCCGCGGCTCTTTCTGGACCTGCGTTACAGTAACGAGAGCACCTCAGCACACGTCTGCCAAGTCCTGGACTATTAGAAAATCATTTCACTTCCTTCTTTTTCAAACAAGAAGCCAGTGACCGCCCTGGGAATATGTGCCGCGTCAGCACTCCAGTTGGCTCTGGATGCTGAATTGCTGCCGCCTGTTCGCCTGGTAATCTCCTTGTCCGCGTGAGTTGTTAGGGTAACCAAAGGCAGCTGATTACTTAATTGTTGAAGGCCGGAAACCAGCCTCTTTCATTAGTTCCCCTCGGGATCTCGAGAGCCTCCGGGATTTGGCCCGGCCAGGTTTCCCATCCTTTCTCATTCGAAGGGTATACACAGGGGTGGGCAAAAGTAGGTTAACAGTCGTGAAATAGTGCAGCGATTAGTGAATACTACTGGAATAAACTCTTGCTTTCGCATACTTACACCTGTATACCTACTTTTGCCCCACCTTGTCTTTTTTCCTAATATACTCACTGAGGTTTGTAGCTTGGTGAGTTGTATGTAGAATAAACTGCATATTAAAGAACAAATAGAAATTTTTCTATAGTTGATAATAGGTAATGATTTAAAGCAGGTAAATAAAACTACTTTGGTGTTATTGAGATACAGTTCAGTTTTTTCTTTGCTTCAGAGTGGCATAAAAGTGTTCCATGTTTCTTATTTCATTTTTATTAGATCAGCGATTGAAGATATTTAAATATTTGGAAGTTGTGAGTATCCGGTATCCATTCCAAGCAGAGGTGACTTCTGAATGGGTCTGTTTTCTTGCGTAGTCCAGAGTATTGGTTGTCACTGGTGAGTACAGTTCAATCTAATGCGTAAATTCGGTTTTGTGTGTGGGTAGTAGAGTTTTAAGGAGCAGCATTTGCCTTTAGAAGATAAGACTTTCCTTCTTTCCCCCACCCCCGTGTTTTTTTTCTAACACAGAGGCTATGAGAACCTAATGCCAAAGCAACCGGTTGAAAAGGGAAACATCCACATAATTACTAGCTGTTTTGTCTATACAGTGTAAAACAAGAAGTTGGCATGATTTTTATTTTTCACCTAGTTGACAGTTTTGTTTTGTTTCATTAGCTTCTTTGGACTGAAATGATTTGTTGATTCGATATTGTGTAAATGAATCCCAATTCCACAATGCCTCTGTGCCTGTTGGGGGGGGAAAGCATGAAAAGGATAGTTAAACGGAAAGCTGGGAGACTTCGTGATTTTGTTCCAGCTTTGTCACCAGCAGTTTCGTGACCTGGACGGGTCATTCACCTCCTTCGATGGAAAGTGAGGAGGTTGGGCAAGACAAGTCCTCAGGTGCCTGGTAGTTTTCACCTCTTAATTCTTTGACCTGGACTATGCAGAATAGAACTCCAGTGTGACCCCCAGAGATCACTGATGACATTTTTGGTTGACTCAGGGAGAGAATCAGTTTTCCAGTTGATTTTTAGAACCAGATCACAATTTCTGGCTGGATTTTTAAACTTAAAACCTCTTTTTTCTTCTTTTTCCTAATTTCTTATTACAAATTGATACATGTTGCTTGAAGAAAACTTAGCAAATACAAATTAGTAGAAAGAAGAAAATTTAAATCATTTACAATCCTATACCAAGATAAAACTAATATCACCATGATGGACATGTTTCCAGATTTATAAAGATTATCTAAATGCAGTGAGTTCTGGTATACATTTGTTTTGAAAAGGTAAATTTGTCCCAACGCGTTGACGTTATGGTGCATTTGAGTGGGTTTGGGTAGGCACAGTTTCTTCCGGGAGAAACACTAGGTGGAAGCAGAAAACTGGATGCAGCTGAACTGAGCCTCATAGGAACACATATAATACGTGCGCACACACACACACACACACACACACACACACACACACCCACCCTCAAGGCCAGCGGGCCACAGCCACTGACATCTGTGTTGAACTTGTCCTGTTTCAGATGGCCCTCCTTCCACCATCGCTGGCCCAGCCATACCCTCCCTGGCTGAACCTTTCCCTCTTCCCTCAGCCTGTTTTGTATTACTCTTCTCCGTTCTCTCTTACTTTCCTCTCCTCATCTCACCTTTGTCTCACTCTTCTTTTCTCTACTGCTTTTTGCCTCCCCAGAGGGCGGTGAGCATGGGAGCTGGCGGGCAGGCTGGCAGACATCGCTGCCACCACAGACTGCAGGTTTCTTTCAAGGTAGAGTGTCGTATTTACAAAATGCATATTTACCTTGTGTAAATCTGTGCTGTTGCTTTTTTATTAAGCTCCTTCTTTTGTTTACTGTGTCACCGACAAAAAAAAAGTTTTTGCATGTTGGGCTCCAAACCTATTTTCCCATTAGTCTTGTAGATTTTATTGTCTAATTTTGCATACTGCTGTGAGGAATAATACTTAGCAATTAAATAATAAATAATAACTAAATAATAATTAGAGAATAAAAGAACAGTTAAACAATACTTTATTTGAATAGTAATTTAACTAATTGTTTCATTAATAAATAATGAATTATTTAATAAATTATTAATTTTATTCTCTTTCAACCCTGGGTACACGCCCTATTAGTATTCTGTGTGATGAAATGAAAAGTACTCATGAAGCACTTCTAATTAATGCTGCAGTAACGAGGAACATCTGGAGGAAAAGCCCTTGAGCGACTGTTTGAGTTTCTAGTTCAATTTCTCAGTTCAAATTTCGAATATAGCAAATATTAATAGATACAACCTATGTAAACAAAAGCTCTGTGGAGTACTTGATAATTTTTAACAGTGTAAAGAGGTCCTGAGATCATAATATTTGAGAACACCTGCTAAATCCACTTTCCTATATCTTTTCAATCCTGTAGTGAAAGTACAGAATTTCCTTAGTGTAGATTCTTAGAAATGCAACTTCTGAGTCTAACTGTGACTATTTGCCCTACAGAAATGTAGTTCCAGGTTATAGTCTTATCATCAGCATAGAGTGAGCTCATTTACTTTTTGCCAAATGTTCTAATATCCCAGGTCACTAAATACCATCTCAAGTGCAAAAGTGGGGCTCATGTTAAAGTTATCCCAGCCTATTAGTAATGTTTGGAGCCTCTTTATTTTGAAGTTTAAGATGACTTTGAAATGTACTTACTGATGTATTTGTCAGTCTTTAGCCAGAGATGAAACCCCTTTTTTTGTCCTCTCCTGAGAGGAAAATACTGCAAAGGAAACATCACAAACAGCTAATGACTTAATAGTTCAGGGCTCAATAAAAATTTAAAGAAAGAAAGAAAGAAAAAGAAAAGACATGCTTCTAAATATTGTTGTGACCCAAAGTTTTCCTTTTATAAAGTCACAGTCTGGAGAAAATACGACGATGAAAATTCTACTTACGAAACGTGCAGAATGCTCTCCTGGCCCTTTGTCTCTCCTTCACCGAACCTCTGCTCTCCCCTCCTGATGAGCCCCCTTGAGTCCACATTCAAACAAGCCTCAGTCTCTCCAAGAACGGAGAGAAGTTTGAGGAAGCTGGACAGGAGCGACAGAAACAGAGCTGGTCTTCTGTCTTTCTTGTTTCCCCTTTCTTTACCATCATTAACCCAGATTTCGGTTCAAATTTTTTTTCTGATTTCTCTCAGATGCTTTCTGGTTGCTTTTATTGCTTAACATGGTATATTAAATAATATTTTGCAATTATATGGAACACAATATAATTCCTAAATCACATCCATCTGAGGATCTCCAGAAATCCTGCAGGTACCTTCACTGACCCTCTTGGTGTTCCTGGGCTTCCTTAACTTTCAGGTTTTATTTCATTGTTGGGAAAACGAATAGTTTCACTACAAGTTGATGCATCCTATAATGGAATACTACACAGTTATGAACAAGAATGAAGAGGCTCTCTTTGTACCAATATGGGAAGAGTTCTAAGATACATTTGTTGGGTGAGAAAAAAAATCAAGGTTCAAAAATAGAAAGCTTCGGATGTTATCTTTTGTGTGAAAAGTGAGAAAGTATGAATATATGATTGCATTTGCTTATTTTTACATAAATTTTAGAAGAATGTACAAGAAACTAAATACAGTGGCAGTGTTGGGGCAGAAGGAAAGTAACTAGGCAGATGGAAAACAAGGGTAGAAGGGAGATTTTTCACCTTGTATCTTGTTTATTTTGAAGATGTGAATTTATTATCCTCTCAAAAATTAATGATACTACTAATAATAATACAAAATTACATTTGTGTTCAGGAAACAGAACCATGACATATTAATAGCACGTGAGAGGTTCTAGTCCCTGATAGTAAGGAGGCACTTTCTCACAGGTTTATATTTTATTCATAATTCTGGGATTTTTCCCACCATTAACATGTGTGACAGGCTTGACCTTGGGTCTTGGCAGCTCATCTTAGTTGGAGGGCATCCCTGGAGAGGAGAAAGTGAGTCTTTTTCTGACTCCAGGCAAAGATGGGACCCTCCTCTGCCTTGCTAGCATTCTTCAGCTGTCTGAGTCGCTCTGGGACTGGCATGACCTCCTCTGCCAGGCAAGGGGAGGAGGCACCCACGGGTACTGGCACCGTCCCCAAGGTGATTCTGACTGCAGGCATCACGGAGACAGCTTTGAAGAACTGGCAAAGCCAACCCCTCGCTCTCTTTGCAGTATGATGAAGATGCTAAACCTGGGGCCGTTGAAAGCAAAATCTGAAGGTTTTTATTCATAGAATATGCTCAGAGGACAGTGCTATTAATGATCCTTGGCCAGGCCCAAGTTTGTTCATATTCCAAATACTTTAGAAGAGTTCAGCACGTGTCTAATTTGAACTAATTTATTCTGTTAATATTTTGGTATTCTGCTGCCAGGAACTCGGGGCATATGGCATTCCCCTAAGACACGGAAAAGGAAACCATTATGGGTGAAAATAAGTCCTGCACGTTCATTGATATGTTTAACATCTTGGCTTGAAGATGAAATTCTAAGCCATGACTCCCAGTGGCTTCCCAGCTGTGTACAGGTTAAATACATTTTCCCACGACTGCTGTGTTTATTCCAGCTACTCTGGGCCTGGGCTTTGGGACGGTGAGAAGAATCATCTGGATGCTTGCTAAAAATACAGATTCCTGGACTCCTCCTAACCCCTGGAAATCAGCTTTGTGACAATTTCCTCAGATAATTCCCATCTGGCAAGTTTGGGAAACATTGCATTTTAGAACCTTGAGAGGAAAAGGGTGTTTTACTGAATCATCTTGTCTTTAGGTTGACTCTTAACTCTCCAGAATGCAAGGCGCCAGGGTCTCTGGGATGTCACTGTGCATCCAGCCTGTGAGAGGACCTTCACGGTCTTCATTTGCATTACGAGTGACTCATACTTACAGTATTTGAGTTCTCTTTTTTCTTAGGACAAAGGAAGTAAAACACCTGCTGTTCCTTCACAGAGGTTTCTATTTTATTTTTACTATTTTATTTGATTTAAATATCTTTATTGTTGAGAGTATTACAGATGTCCCTTCTTTTTTTCACCCATTGACATCCCCCTCCCCGCTTCTGCTGCCCCCCCACCTTCACTGCGTTGTTGTCTGTGTCCATTGGTTATGCATACATGCATATACGTTTTCTCTTCCCACCCCCCACCCCTCTTCCTTCTAAGGTTAGGCAGTCTGTTTCCTACTTCCATGTCTCTGGAACTATTTTGTTTGACAGCTTATTGTGTTCATTATATTACACAAATAAGTGACATCATATGATACTTGTTTTTCTCTGACTGGTTTATTTTGCTTAGTGTAATATTCTCCAGGTCCCTCCATGTCATCTCAAAGGGTAAGAGATCTCTCTTTTTTACAGCTGCATAGTATTCCATTGTGTACATGTACCACAGCTTTTTTTTTTCCTTTATTGATTTTTAGAGAGGGAGAGAGAGATAGAAACATTGATGAGAGAGAACATATGATTGGCCGCCTCCTGCATGCCCCCCACTGGGGATCAGGCCCACAACCTGGGCATGTGTCCTGGCTGGGAATAGAACCGGCGACCTCTTGGTTCAGTGGTCGATGCTCAACCACTGAGCCACACAATTGGACATACCACAGCTTTTTTACCCACTCATCTACTGATGGGCCCTTGGGCTGTATCCAGGTCTTAGCTATTGTAAGTAGCACTGCTATGACCATAGGGGTGCATCTATTCTTTCTGATTGGTGTTTCCGGCTTCTTAGTATATATTCTATTTTTTTTTTAACCCTTACCCGAGGGTTAAACCACTCTAACCACTGAGCCAAACCAGCCAGGGCCAAGTGAAACTTTTATGAGACAAACAGTAGTTGAGTTTTCAACTCAATATATTTAAAAAACAATAAAATAAACTCCTGCATTTTCAGCAGACTCTGCCACACTGACAGCAAGGCTCTCTGCCTGTCTCAGGCAAGGCACTGGGGTGGTTCCAGTCAGTTTTTTCTTTACACATTCTTACTTCTCATTCTTCAGATGTGACCTTTTCTTAAGTTGTACATTTTTTTTTTCATTAAAAACAAAAACAAAGACCTGGCTGGTTTGGCTCAGCAGTTGGAGCGTCAGCCTGCGGTCTATAAAGACCCGGGTTCGGTTCCTGCTAAGGGCACGTACCTCGGTTGCAGTTTGTCCCCGGCCCTGGTTGGGTCGATGTGTCCCTTTCACGTTGATGTTTCTCTCTCTCTCTCTCTCTCTTCTTCTCTCTCCCTCCCACTCTAGCTGAACAAAAAATGGAAAAACATATCCTCAGGTGAGGATAAAAAAACAAAATAAACAAAAACAAAAACAAAACTCCTTCTTCTAGTTCCAGAAGGAAAAAAGGAGAGAAGGGGAGGGAGGGGAGGGGAGGGGAGGAGAGGGGAGGGAAGGGGAGGAGAGGGGAGGGGAGGGGAGGGAGGGGAGGGAAGGGAAGGAAGGGGGAGGGGAGGGAGGGGAGGAGAGGAGAGGGGAGGGGAGGGAGGGAGGGGAGGGAAGGAAGGGGGAGGGAAGGGAAGGAAGGGGGAGGGGAGGGAAGGAGGGGAGGGGAGGGAGGGGAGGGGAGGGGAGGGGAGGGGTGGGAGAGGAGGGAAGGAAGGGGGAGGGAGGGGAGGGGAGGGGAGGAGAGGGGAGGGAGGGAGGGGAGGGAAGGAAGGGGAGGGAAGGAAGGGGGAGGGAAGGGAGGGAGAGGAGGGGAGGGAAGGAAGGGGGAGGAGAGGAGGGGAGGGAAGGGAAGGAAGGGGGAGGGAAGGGAGGGAAGGGAGGAGAGGGGAGGGAGGGAAGGGAGGAGAGGGGAGGGAGGGAGGGGAGGGGAGGGGAGGAGAGGGGAGGGAGGGAGGGAGGGAAGGGAGGGGAGGGGAGGGGAGGGACAAAAGAGAATTCAGCCCGGAATACAAGTTGGATGTGGGTTTTCTGGGCCTGGGACTTATTGCCTTCTTAGAAAAAGAATGCACAAATACCTCACTTCTGCAAATTTTATACAATCATAGGACCATGTGAACATTTTTTAGGGCCTTTCCAGTATCTTGGAAGAAGCCCCTACTCATGAAGGAGTCTAAAACAGGAGCTTCCCCAGCTTGTTTTGAAACAGCCTCTGCCTGCATTCACCGTTTTATCTTCTGAATTGGAACATTATCAATTAATTTTATTTCGTATCAAAAATGACATATTTCTGAATGAGAAAATGAGTAAAATTATTCCCATGCTCAGGTAAGAGGTATTTTGAAAGATGCATAAAGAAATTCATTTCTTTTTTAAAATTTATTTTTCTTTTTATTGATTTTACAGAGAGCGGAAGGGAGAAGGAGAGAGAGATTCCTGCTGTACGGGAACCAAGTGTACACCGGGCGTCAACAGCCCCGTCTCTCCGAACCTCAGCCCTCCTCTGGGGAATTATGCAGCTCAACTGCTGCTTCCTCCACTCTACCCTCTCCAGAGTTGCAAAGTTGGGACTGGAACCCAGGCCTCCTGGCCCCTGCCCTGGGCTCTTTCTTTCCCAACAAAAAGGAGTAACGATGCCACAGAAATGCACCCAATTGCAAAGTCCTGGGAAGACAAGCCTTGGCAGAAACTGATTTGTCCACCTGGCCAGTGTGGCTCAGTGGTTGAGCTTTGACCCATGCACCAAGAGGTCGCCAGTTTGATTCTCAGTCCGATTCCCAGTCAGGGCACATGCCCAGGTTGTGGACCTGATCCCCAGTGGGGGGCATGTAGGAGGCGGCCAATCGATGTTCTCTCTCATCGATGTCTCTATCTCTCTCCCTCTCCTTTCCTCTCTCTAAAATCAATAAAGAAAAATTATTTAAAGTAAAAATAAAGAAAATGACTTGTCCTAGAACCCATTAGTACCCCAGGAGACTCATCTCAGAATTTCTTGCCTGACCGGAGTGGCTCGGTGGTTGAACGTGGACCCATGCACCAAGAGTTCACCGGTTCGATTCCTGGTCAGGGCACATGCTCAGGTTGTGGGCTCAGTCCTCAGTGGGGGCATGCAGAGGCAGTCAATTGATGTTCTTTCTCATCAATGTTTCTCTCTCTCTCTCTCCTTCCCACTCTATCTGAATAAAAATGAAAAAATATCCTCAGGTGAGGCAAAAAAAAAGCAAGAAAGCGCTAGAACCAGATAATCTGTAAATTCCTTTCAGTTTTAATATGTTTTTTCTTTTTTGGTCTCCCTGAGGGGCATCATCTCTGTGATGACTGCTGTCTAGCGCCAGTGCCCGGCACAGGGCCTGCTGAATGCTGTGAGTGGGATGGAGAACTCGTAGTGTGGACTTCAGCTGGGGCAATGAGCAACGGCTTTCACCTTGGCCCACCACTGACCTCTTGAATGTTGTTAATTTGAGGGTCGCTAGGGAAGCACAGGGCCAAAAGGGCTCTGCATGGACACTCATGGCTCCATTTCTTTACAGAAATGAAGAAAAAAGCCCTGGCTGGTTTGGCTAAGCAGTTTAGAGGTAGGCCCTCGGACCAAAGGGTCTCAGGTTCAATTCCCAGCCACGGGCACCCCTGGCCCTGGTCCGGGTGGTACGGGAAGGCAACCTATCAATGTTTCTCCCTCTCTCTCTCTCCCTTTCTCCCTTCTACTCTATCTAAAAATCAATGAAAAATATTCTTGGGTGAGAATTAAAGAAAAGAAAAAGAAATGAAGAAACAAGCCGAGGCTCAGAACCCTCCTCATGGGGTCGCAAATATGAGTGACAAAAAGCTGGGGCTTGGGTTCCTGATTCTCAGTCTGATGTTTTCCCCACTACGTTATTCTCAGCCTTGTATTGCTTTTAAGCTGTTACTACTGGTCCATAAGTGCCTAAGGTTAGTCCTAATAAAACTGCTTCTGGGAGACCCAGCTGCGTTGTCCCCAGAATAGACTCTATAGTGAGGCTCCTGATTGGGATCCATGTTGAGGTTATTGTTTATGTAAAGTGAAGTCTGTATTGTTTATATATTAAAATGAAAATATAACTTCGCTTACTAACACACTGTTTTCTTTCTCAGATCTGTAATTCTTTCTGGCCACTGTCATAAACATAAGGGACATCAATTATTTTAATTTTGAATGCTTTCCAACCTCTAGGAGATATGTACGTTAGGTACCCCCTCTGTGAATTGTTTTATAAAATTATCTTCCTGGCCCCGGCTGGGTAGCTCAGTTGGTTAGAGCATCATCCTGATATGCCGAGGGTATGGGTTCGACCCCCCATCAGGGCACATACAAGAATCAACCAATGAACGCATAAATAAGTGGAGCAACAAGTCTCTTTCTCCCTTCCTCTCTCTCTAAAATCAATAAATTAAAAAAAAAATCTTCTTCCTTCTCTTCCTTAAACAACAGATTCTTCCCTGGTGAAGTGCACAGACTGCTTTCCTGCGGGCTCAGCCTCGGGCAGTGCCTCCTGCTGGCCCACCAGTCACCGCCACCTCAGTTCAACTTCCAGTCACCCCTCGAAGTGCATGTCATTCCCTCATTTGTTGAGACGAGGAATTACAATTTCCCCACAGTTCTACAGTTCACTGGGGCAAGATCCAGATTCCAACCCAGGTTTTCTGAATCAATTTCTAATATTCTTTCTGCTACCTTCCATCCACCTGCCGGACAAAAGGTGAGGAATGCCATTAAGGCCTTTGAGTCAACACAGGTGAGAAGTCAGAGGAGGAAAGCACACCTTCTGTTAGTGGAGGGTGGAAAGCTTTATACAGAGATCCTGCTTGAGTCTGGGCTGAGAAGGCAGGTAGGCTGTTGCAGGCAAAGGTGAGGCGCGTGTGAGGGTGGGCTGTGGGCTAGAGTGGACCCTCATGGTCGGCGGCCACACCGGCACCGCCTTGGCTTGGCAACCGCTGAGCTGTGCATGTTGATTCTGTCATTTATCACTGTGAGGACTAATGGCCTCTGCCATGGGCTCCTCTTGCCCTTTCTTTATCTATAAATAAATTATGCTTCTACTCCTCTATGTATGCACTGTTTCTTTTTTCTCCTTTTGTGGAGATAGTCTTTGTAAAACATATATCAGAAAAGATAACATGTATTAGTTATGTCACTTGAAAGGGAAAATTCCAGCATTTAGCAGCTAGTCTCAGTCTACACGTTAAGAACTCATTTAATGGGCAAGAACATTTTCTCCTCATTATCACCTCCTTAAGTTGAATAGAACTAGGAGGCCTGCACTTGGCCTTGGGGGTTTTCCAAGGTGATAATGAGATGGCATTTTGTCTGACTTGGACCTTATTTTAGTTCTTGGTGCATTTGCTTTATTATCTCTACTAGATTCTAAGTTGTTTTAGCAGGGACTATGTCATTTCAGTGTTTAATTCCTCCCTGTGTCAAGCGCAAGCCTGGCACCGAGTAGGTGCTCGGGCAGTCAGAGATTCCAGGTAAGGTTTCCAAAGTTTTCCTGATGATAGAATCAAAGGGAGGTTAAGAGAATAAGGATTATTATACCTTGCGGACAGCAGTAGCTGTTAGTTCACATAGGGTTGATTTCTATATATTTATAATGGGAGCCCTGGCTGGTTGCTCAGTGGTTAGAGCGTTGGCCCGCAGATCGGAGAGTCCCGGGTTCGGTTCCCGCTAAGGGCGTGTACCTCAGTTGCAGTTTGTCCCTGGCCCCGGATGGGGTCGTGTGGGTGGCAACCATTCGATGTGTCTCTCTCACATCGATATTTCTCTCTCTTCCTCCCTCTCTCCCTCCCGCTCTGAGGATAAATGCAAAAAATAATGTCCTCGGGTGAGGATATAATAGGAATCTTTCTTTCTAGGGCCAGGAATATTTCTGTGCACTCTACCTAGACACTCTTTTGGGCCTCTAGGTGTTCATCAGAAGGTGGATATAGAATCTGAGCAATAAATAGTTGAGAATCATGAAGATTATTTCACCCAGGTTCTGGTGAAGCCCTAACAAGCACACTGCTTTAGGGACAACATACCACCACCTACTACATTTATCTACCCCCCCCCCCCAAAGTCTGCCTTATTCTCAGACCTTCCTGGTAGCTTGGTATCAACAGAGGCAGATGCAATTCATTTGTCAACTAAATCTAAGATAGAACTATTGATTTTTTAAATTGTTTACTCTGAGGTGAGTCTTATTTCTATCTGGACTGCTGGACAGTGTCCAATTACTGAGTGTGGGTGAATTTAAGAAGGGAAGAGATGGTGTCATTTTACCATATCTCATTTAATCCTCCTGACTACCCTCTGAGGTAGACAGAGCTGGAATTCGAACCCTGCTGGTTCCAGAGCCCATATTATTTACCCTACATTATACTGCCTCCCCATGGACACTCACGGCCATCCATGATCTCACTCAGGCACTGAACAGTCTCAGCTCTCCCGATCACGCCGCACTCTAAGGTTGCCCAACTGCTCGAAACCCTCCATGTGTGCTGTGCTGCCTCTGTCCGTACACAGGATGGTCTGCTGGTACTGCAGCTGTCTGGCTGGGATTTGAATACCCAGGACCAGGAAGATAACAACATTACAATGGTAACAGGCAAAAGGAAGTATCAATTCATTATGTGCCATGCACACTAGTAATAGATTCTTAATATATGTGGTTTCATTTTATCATAATTATCTCATGCAGTACCGGTGAGAGGACATGTATGTAAGGGTCAAGAATTTAGAGTCCGGGGCCAGTTTCTCCAGGTTTGAACCTCAGCTTTGCTACTTACTAGCTTCATGGTCTTGGGCAGGTCACTTACCTTATCTCTGCCTTCGTTTGCTTCTCTGTAGAATGGGGATGATAGTAAGTGAACTTGCCTCATTAGGTTGTAATGAGGATAAAATCAACAGTGCTGGCACATGGAAAACGAGTTCTATGCAAGGGTTAGCTGTTCTTAGTGCCCCAATTTAGAAATGAGGAATTTGGGCTTGAAGAGGTCATATTCATTTGTTTAAGGTCACACGATGGACAAATGGTTGCACTGATTTTTCAGCTTTGGTCTGTCCACTTCCAAAGACCGTATTATTTTCAGCACATATCACTGTTTTCATTAGGATAAAGACAATGAGCTTTTCAGAGTGAGGGGACTATATCTGAGGTACATACTTATAAGAATAAGGTGAAATATTAAGGAGTTTTAAAAAATGGGTTTTGAGATAAATCACAAAAAAGAATTTGTCCCCAGTTTACATACTTTTATTTTATTATTATTTTTTTAATGCTCACCTAAGGATATTTTTCTATTTATCTTCAGACAGAGTGGGAGGGAGAGAGAGGGAGAGAAACATCGACGTGAGAGGGACACATCGACTGGTTACCTCCCACCCCACCCTGACCAGGGCCAGGGATGAACTGCAACTGAGGTATGTGCCCTTGGCCGGAATCGAACCCAAGACTCATTGGTCCGCGGGCTGATGCTCTACCACTGAGCCAAACCGGCCAGGGCCAGTTCACATACTTTTAATTGTCTAGCATCACCTCCTGGAGTCATGGAAGTACAGCTTGGTCACCTGGGAACAATTAATGGTTGTAAACATGCAAACCCTGCATAGAGGTTAACCTTCATCCTTAGAGTGTGCCAGCTTCACAGTGCTTAAAGAAGGTAACCTGGCCCGGCCTGTGTGGCTCAGTGGTTGAGCCCCGACCATGCACCAAGAGGTCACTGGTTTGATTCCCGGTCAGGGCACATGCTTGGCTTGCGGGCTCAATCCCCAGCAGGGGCCATGAAGAAGGCAGTCCCCTGATGTTTCCTTCTGATTGATGCTTCTCTCTCTCTCTCTCTCTCTCTCTCTCTCTCTCTCTCTCTCCCTGCCCTTCTCTCTCAAATCAATAAAAAATATTTAAAAAGAGAAAAGGAGTTTACCTGGGCTGAAAGAAGTTAAGTGCATGCCCCTGATGGAATGGATGCTCTGAAGTGAGAAATGCACACACAGAGAGCAGGTAGAGAGCATGAATCAATCTAGAGCCAAGAGCCAGCTTGGGATGGGGCTGGCTGCTTAGAACGCTTGCATTGGAAGAGGGCTAAGAAACCAAGGGCAACCACAGTGAACAGGGGAGGATGTAAGAGGGGAGACAGCAGTTACGATAAAGATAAGGACTTTCATGCTGGGGGAATGTGCCAATGGCAATGTCCTTTCTCATCAGAAAGATGGCACCATCCAGCAAATACCTTTAACATGTGCCTATCTTTTTCACTTTTAACACCCTCTCTTAGGACATAATGAATTATGACCAAAGATTTGTATTCATCACAGTGTTACTATAAATAGAGAAAATTTGGAGGTGATCTGTTTTAAAATAAACTGTTCCAAAATAGAATGGAACAGTAATGCAAGATGTTAATAATAGGGGAAACAGTGTGCCAGGGGTGGAGGGGCAGGGATGGGATGAGTATGTAGGATATGTACTACTTGCTCAATTTTTCTGCATATCTTAAGTTATACCCCAAAATGTCTATTAATTGTTTTTTAAAGAAGTATATAAATGGAAAAGCCAGTGAACCCTGAATAAAACCTGGATTTTAGTTAATAGTAAGGCACCAATGTTAATTTTTTAGTCTTGACAAATATACCATGGTTACACAAGATGTTAATATTATGGGGAAATAGATGAAGAGTCTATGAGAACTCTCTGCATTATCTTAGTCACTTTTCAGTAAATCTAAACTTAATCCAAAATAAAAAGTTTGTTTAAAAAGGAATGTCTCACAGCAAATGACAAAGGGGCCTCCTGGCTTATAACCCCCAGGGGCCAGTCCTCAAGCAGGGCGCCGCCAGGAACACGGGGCTGTGCAGGTGGTCAGAGTAGACGATAAAGGGAAATAGAATGCTTACCTTCAGTTCTGGACCCCAGAGCTCCAAAGTTCCTACGAGATGAAGGTAAAATAAACATGGCATAAAGCGCTAAAGCACTACTCAATAAAGAGTCACACGAATGCCATCATCTATTTATGACGAAGGAACAAAACTTGCCGTTGTCCTTTCTAAACTTGTCTCCTCTTTCTCCTTGGAACATCTTCCTTTCCTCAGTTCGGCACCATCTGAGTGACTAAGTTAGATCCTGGGGATTCTTCAAAGAACCAAAACTTTTCTTTCAATAGTCAGAGTACATGTTTGTCCTTAACATGGTGTATGGTCTCATCTTGAAGGCCCTCAGTGCTGGTTTTATTATTTGTTGTTTTTCTAATATGCTTTCCCTAAGTCACAAGAAAAGTTCCCAATAGTAGCTTGTGCCATTCCACAACATATCAAAAGTTTTCTTGTCTCTGCTTTGTGATACTTTGTCAATGGCCACCACCTCTGAAACCGATGTCTTAAAGACGTCTTTAAGAACTCATCAACATGTCATTATCCTTCCTTTGAAAAGAATAATAGGCGTGGAGAGAAGGCCATAGAGGTGGGGAGGAGCAGTCATTTAGTTTGTGGCCATATACCATGCTGAGTTTCACACTGGGGCTCCTTGGATTTGGCTCCCACCACGCTGGCCCTGGCACTGGCTCATAGAAGTTCAAAGAGGAAGCTTCTTTATGGGTACCACTTTCAGCTTGGGCTCTCAGGTTCAAATGCTGGACTGTAACCACTTGACTACTTATGGTCCCTGTCTAGCATCTGGCTCTTTCTTACCTGCCTGTATGTTTAATCTGTTTCATTGGAGTAGCGTGTGCAGAATATTTATTCTTAGAGTTTGCTTTATTTGATTGGTCAATGAGGGTATTAGAGAGTGAAGCACACTGTTTCTCCAGTCCCTACCTGCTACCTCATGTGGCGAAAGAGGCCAAGGATCCCCCTTGGGTCTCTTTTATAAGGGCATTAATCTCGCCCATGACCTAATCATCCACCGTAGTTTCCACCTCCTAAAAGCATCATATTGGGCATTAGGATTTCAACATATTGAAATTTTGGGGGGACACAACTGTGGAGCCAGTCTGGGTCACATGCAGTACTTCAGGAGGATCAGGCAGATAGGGCTTCAAATCTGGGCTCAGCTCCTTGCTAGGAGAAAGGTCATGAATGAATCCTAACTTAAATCTCTATGCCCCAGTGTCCTCATCAGTTAAATGGAGACGCTTCCCCATTATAAAAAATATTTAAATAAGAAAACATAGTTTAAAGAACTAATTAAGTGCCAGGCACAGTAGATATTTTGCTATCCTTCCTTCCATCCATCCATCCACCCACCCATCTATCCATTCATCTATCCAGATATCCAGAAAACATTTACTGGTTGTCTATTTGTGCAAGGCAGTATACTAGGCTCTGTTTGGGATGCAAAATTGAAGAAAATGTGTCCTCAAATAGCTTACAATATAATAGGAGAGATAACACCCCTCCCTCCATGGCAGTCCTAACCAACAGAATTGTAATAGTGTCACACTGGGAACTGGTTATTATTTGATGGGAGATACAAAGATGGAAAGAGGAGAGTCAACCGTAAAATGTAGGAATAAGAAAGTTAAGTTTGTAATTTGGGATAGTCTGAGTCAGAGAGAAAGTTAACAGAGAGCTGTGACAAGTGTAATCTCACTTCAACGAGCACCCCCAGGGAGGGAAAGGGTGATAACATGGATGAGGGGACACAGAGGAAGAAGGCTGGGGGGGGGGGGCAGAGTTACAGCTTCAGGAGCAAGAAAAGAACAAAACTGGATCCAATAATTGAATAGAATACAAAACCGAACACTCCCATTGTCAAACCAGGCAGCAGGTTTTAAATAATAACAGATTTCTGGTTTTAACCACAACAGCTTTTATCAGGTTAAGCATGAAAGCAAACCAGCAATGCGCATACATGGGGAAATTTACCATCTCGGTTTAATAAATGAGTTTATGTGCTGTGTTGAAACAGTGCAACTTCCTTAATCCAATATCTGATGAAGGAGCAAGGATAGAAGAATTAATTTACCGCACACTAATTAAAGAGGGGTATGCACTGTATATACGGTGAAAGTCTCTGAAATGAATATTTGATAAACAATATCTGGTAAATTAAAAATCTGAAATGTTAAATTAAATGCAAATTAAAAATCTGGAATGTTAAATTAATTAAATACAGAAAACAGCATCAAATACCATTCCAGGTCTCAGTTAACTCGGGGAGGGAAAAAGCCGAGGTACTCAGCCTCACATCTGCAGCCGCACTCTGGACTCACCTGTTGGGAATAAATGAGAGTGACAGGGGCTTTATCTGTGAATTTGCATGTCACAGGCACAAACATTAATGGATACTTTTTACTTGTGAAGCTCAAGGGAACAAAATGAACTTTTTTTCTTTATCAAGGAAAAAAAATGCTGGGAGATTTATTCAAATCATTGGATCTTCTAGCTTGAGAGAAAGACAGTGAAATTGTTCAAGAGAGGGACCTGCTGGGGCAGAGCGGTTCATACTGTGCAGTGGTTGAATTTGCATTTGATGTGCAGCAGAAGAGCGAACTTGAGAAGGGGCTCAGGAGATTCCTGGAGACCGGCCTCTTTCTGTGACTTTGCTGTGGACAACAGACAAAGATGTCTGGCTTGTCCTGGGGGCATGAGCCCCACTGCCCTGTAAAGAAATCAGATGGGTGGGGTCAGCCACATTTCCTTGTGCTTCTCGGGAATAGGGGATGCCTCTAAACTGTCACCTGTGATCACCTGACTCTTCATTTGAATGCGGGACCAATCAATCCCAGTGGATCCTCTGAATTGGAAATTCCGTTCCTGCCACTGATGATCCAACTGTCCTGGACCAGGCACGTGCTTCTCCTTTGCCTCACCTGCTGGGTGAGGCTCCCAATGCCAACACCACAGAGCTGCCAGCAGGAATAACTGATCAACTGGGGTGCTTCATAGTTTCGTTCTAAAGTCACCCTAAATCGCCACAGTAGTTTTAATCTAAGCCCCTGGGTGTCTATGTCATGAACACTTGAAATATATACTTTATTTCTGAAAATAAAAAAAAGAACAAAGGTATATTTTATTCAGTGGATATTATAATAAAGGTATATTATACTTAGTGGAGGGGAAACTTTATGGGATAGGTTATTTTTGCCTTTCTTTGGGCTACATGGTACTTTGTTCATATCTCTATTTTAGCCCTTATCCTATATTGCAATTATTTTTTAAAACTTATTCTTTGTAAATATTTATTTAGAATAACAGCAGTAATATATGAAATAATTCTTTAAAAAATATCCAAATAATGCAGGTAAAGATAAAGGCTCCTGAACCACGGCTTTCGATCCAGATGTCCCTCCGTCACTGGCTTGTGCGTGTCCTCTCAGATCTCTCTTGTTCCCTGTACTTACAAATATATCAACATATAATTTTATAAGAAATTGTTGATATAAATAGTATTGTACCATATCATATCAACTGGCAACTTGCCGTTTTAAAAACTCTAATGTTTTGCCCTGGCCGGTTTGGCTCAGCGGTTGGAGCATCGGCCTGTGGACCGGAGTCCAGCTAGGGGCACATACAAAAAGAACAAACCTCTAATGTTTTGGAGAATCTTGTATCATTAAATTATAAATGTATGTTATAAATTATAAATGTAATACACACTGTGTCTGTATCAAGACTTACTTATTTCTGTATCAATAATGTTAGGTTGTTTCCATTTTTTACTAACTCAGATGAAGCTGCGCTCCTCACAGTCCTTTTGCCTAGTGTTTCTCAAATACTCGGTTCTATTTATTTCTCTGTTTCTAGTTCTTAGTACAGTGCCTGGCATGTATAAGAGTCTAACAAATGTTTATAAATAAATAAGTGAATGAATAAGTAAGTTAATTCAAGAAGAATTTCAGATTTATGAACATGTCTACTATAATGATTTTGATTGATAGTAATGAAATTGAGCCAAAGGGTAGTATTGTTAGGTATATTGGAATACACTGAAGTCTTTGCAACAAAGTTTCCACCTCTGAACTTATTCTATTCAGCACTTTAAAAAAAACAAAGTTGTGTGGAATCAAAGCAGGTATGCTTGGGAAATTTGCAGAATATAAAATATCAATAGCTAATATAAACATGATTGATTCCAGATGCAAAATAATTTTATTAGTTAGAATACTGGATGGGGGATAGAATACTGGATAGAATACTGGATTCTCCCAAGCCAAAAATTTCTGAAGCACCTTCAATATCAGGTACATACCATATCACAGTGGGTACATATCCCCGCGGTCAAGAAGCTCATAGGGAAATTTCTGAATTTAGATACAAGTCTTAGGCAGAAGAAGCCCATGTTAGAAAATCACTAAATGGGGAACAATACATGGAAAAAGACTCGGGGGTTTAAGTTGACTGCTGCCTTGATATACGCCAAAGATGGAAGCAAGTGAAGCACATCTGGCCTGAAATAGCATTTGTAGAAATCATGTGCAAAAATGCAGAGCAGCAACCAACCCCACCGACTTTGGAGTGTGTCAGATGTGGTCCATCCCTAGGCATCCTCTGCAACCGGTGGCGATTTCATCTTAACTGGGACACATGAGTGGTACTCCAGGTGAAGGGCTTGGGGGATGCTCTTTGGAAGGGGAGACCATTTCAACTGAGTCTTTAAGGAGAGGAGAGGTAGCAGTGGAAGAAAAAACTTGAGCAAATGGTTGGGGGCTGGAAAAGGAGAGGGACCCAAGTGAGATTTGTTTAGCCTTCCTTCAGTAGCACAGGACTGGATAAGGAAGAAATAGGAAAAAGGTTGGACTGTCCTTACCCCAGACTCTGCTGGCCAGTTCCCAATCCCTTTCCCAACATCCTGTGGGCAGCAAAAGTCAATGTGGTAGCAGCTGGGAGTCAGTGAATCAAGAGATGGGTGTGATGATGGCAGGACACAAGAATCAACTTTTGGAGGTGCATTCACTCACATATCTGGTGGTTGATGCTGGCTATCTATCGGGTGGGAACTCAGCTGGCTCTATTGGCCAGAACATGTCCATGAGGCCTCTGTCTGGCTGCTTGGGCTTCCTTGCAGCATGTAGCTAGGTCCCAGGGGTGAATACTCCAAAAGAGCCAGGGGGTAGCTGTATCGCCTTTTAAGCTTAGTGTCAGAAGTCACAGAGTGTCACTTCCGCAATAGACAAAAGCCCAGATTTAAGGGACTGGAATATAAACCCCATCTTTTGATGGGAGGAACATCAATATATTGTAACCAGAGCATGTGGATTGGGAGATAGCGTTGCAGCCATTTTTGGAAAATAGAGTCTGCCAGAATTTATCTTCCATAAAGGGACACTAAAATCTTGATGAGAAACCTGTTGCTAAAAGTAAAGAGTGATGTCCTAAATAACTTCTATAGGAAGCTTGATGTATGAAACATTCCATCATGGAGATGATCTGGATAAAAAAATATACTAGTGTCTAAATTGGTAATTTAAATTAGCTTATGTAGTTTCAAAGTATATCGGATTAATTCTTAAAGTAAGTCAGTACGCTATAAAATTAGACTCTAAGGATCCTTTCTATAGAATAAAATAGAACCATTTGTGAGAGCAGAGGGGCAGCTGAGTTAGTATTAACTGCATTCACAGTTTGTTTTTTTAGTACTCAAATTATCCCAGGTAGTAAGCAGCATGAGCCTAGTTCTCAAATTAATACATCACATGAGACTAATGTTTAAATTGGGAAGAACAGTTAATTAAAATTCAAGGAAAGATAAAGAACACAGACATGACTTTGGCTAAATAAAAATATTTTATATGTGTATATACACATGCATTTGTGTGTGTACATATCCACATATTTATGTTCATATGTGTGTGTGATGCACACATATTAATCACATTCTAGGCTACATAAAATAGAAAAGGGAACATTATACAAACAAGCAAAACCTCAAGTGATGATGATACTCATTGAAAGGTCAAATTAAATGTTATTTAAATAATATCAAGAAGAGGCCCTGGCCAGTTTGGCTCAGCGTTAGAGCGTCGGCCTGCGGTCTGGAGAGACACGGGTTCGGTTTCCACTAAGGGTTGCAGTTTGTCCCCGGCCCTGGTTGGGTCGTGCAGGTGGCAATCATTCAATGTGTCCCTTTTACTCAATGTGTCGATGTTTCTCTCTCTCTCTCTCTCCCACTCTATCTGAATAAAAAATGGAAAAATGTCCTCGGGTGAGGATAAAAATAAAAATAAATAAATAAATAATATCAAGGGTATAATCTGTTTGGTAAGCAATCTTGTGTAAGGAAATAAACAGAGAAAGATTTGTGGGATTAGTGATACGACCCCCTCCCAGAGTGTGCAAGTGTCCACACGCACACACATATGCATATCCACAATTAAAGAATTACCAGAATTAATATTAATCCTTTGGATTCCTTTTCTCTTTAGTACTAACCCAATTCTACCTTGAGGTTCTTATTCCTGACGAAAACCGTCTCCATTTATAGAGACCACAGTCCTCCCACTGAAGCACAATATGAGACTGACCCAGAAATGCAGTCGCCGGTTTGTGTTCTGCAGTAATTAACAAAGAAACTTCCTATATATTAGTAGCATTTCCCTGTAGGTGTAGTCAATTTCCCACAGCAATAGAGGATATAATTATACTGATGTAAATCGCAGCTAGATGCCTAGAAGGGATTGGCCTTTCACCTCCTGTAATTCATTGACAGATCTTATCTTTTTGACAGGTACTGTCAGGCAGAGCAAGGGGCTGGGAGGCAGGATATTCCACTTCCCCCTGCCCAGACCCCCCCCCCCCCAACTAATTTACTTGGAGGAAAAAAAAGTATTTATTGCAAACACTCAAAAGCAGTGTGATAATCCAGGTTTAGCAGCGAACTCTCTCAATCTTTTTCTCCCCTGCTTTAGTAATCGTCCTGGTGTGCCCTGCACTGTCTTTCTGTCCCTACGTCTTGCTCATTCTTTTTCTCCCCATAAAACACTAGCTATTCCTTCAGGCCTCATGTTTCCAAAATATTCGTAAGGAAATGTGTATATATTTATGCACACACATGTGTTTTTTCCTTTTTTACAATGAGTCTTTGCTGCCAGTTTTTGTGTTTTACATTGTTCGTGCAGAAAAATCAACACTGGGACAAGCCAGCATTCTGGGAACGACTTTCCACCCCAACAAGGTCTGACTTACTTTCACAGTTGCTTCCTGGTTTACTGCTTTTGTTCAAGAGACATTTTCTTTTGGACAAAACCGCCTAGGATATAACGCTGGAGGTCAAGGATTGCGTGAGAGTCACAGCAGCTCCACTGACTGATGGGAATTGGTGCTGAGAACCCCGGAAGCCGAGATGGAGCCTTGGCCACTCAACTGGAAATGAAAAGATGCCTGAAGTTTGGTAGTTTCTCTTACCTTCCCTACATTCATTTTATCTTTGTGGCAAAACTTGAAACAAAGCTAGAGTAAAAGTGCTTTTCATTCAGTGGGTGGCGGAGGCTCTGACTCAGGCTCTGCAAACATGACATTGCTTGAACCCCGGGGTGAATGCTCCCACAGGATTCCAGGGAAACAAAGCTGCTGCTCCGTAGCGTGGCATCACCCACCTTGGGAATCGCAGCCCAGCTGGGGAAGTGGCGGCACAGGTGCAGGTCTTCTGAGGCACATGAATACAATCGCCAGAGTTCAAAGAGGTTTTGAACTTTAGTTCTTGGCTTTCTTGGTTGCATTTAGCCTATTTGGACAACAGGTTAGGTCTGGAACTACTAACACAAAAATCTCCCAAACTCACACTAACATTTTTTATTATTTTAAGAAATTTGATTATGTTAGTAAAAACTTAGAAGCACCCTAGTGCCCAGTACAGGGGGTGGTTAAATACTTTATAACATGTCCACATAATGGAAAAGTATGTAGTTATTAAAATTGTTAAAATGCTAGCATTAGTTATCTAGGGGTGGGATAGCAGGGAATTTAATTTTTTTGTTTGTTTGTTTATCTGAATTTTAAGAGACAGAGAATGTGTTACTGTGGTAATGATAATAATATAGTTTAAGAAGGGAAACAGGTTGTATAGTGCTCTTGGAGGGTTCCACTTTGTGCTTGGCACCTACTTAACAAAAAGAACAAAACTCGTGGCATGGTTGTGCAAGGACTGAATGATAGGAAGTACCCATATTCCCTTAAAAAGCCATAGCCTTTGGGACTGAATATGTTGGAAATTGGCCTCCATGCTCATTCCAGTCCCCAGCCTACATTATGGTAAATGAATACATTGGCAGGGTACCTACATATGCGTGGAGGTGCGGGCTTACAGCAGCCAAGCTGAAACAGACTTTATCACAGAAAGGAAATATTTTTGCCAAATATTTGTTGCTGATGACTGTTCTGAGGATGCAAATATTCTAGCCCAAATGTTTGAGGTTGTGTAGGGCACTGATTCCCAGCCAACATACTAGTCATTTTAGTCTGTAGAGGCATTTTGGGTTTGCTCATAAACTTAGCCAAGTCTTCACCCTGCAGACTTGCAGTGGATGAACAGACAATTGGGTGGCAGATCTCATGGGTGAATGGCAGTGTTTTAGATGAGCCGCAGAACCACGGATGCAGGAGCCCCTGGTGTTCAAAGGCCAAGTGATCTCTCACCCAATATCTTTGGTCTTTTCATTATTACCTTTAGTCAGCAAGGCCTTTGGCTTCACTAGGCTGAGAGGTAGGCTATTATTTACTCACGGCCCACTGTGGGCCACACATTGCATGTACTTGTCTCATCTCTACATGAACTCTGCCAGGTAAGCGTGATGATCCTTCCTTTTACAGATGAGGAAACTGAGATTCAAGAACTGAAGTTATTAGGGTCTGAAATCTGTAGTGCTTAAGAACCCAGAACTGGCTGAGTAAAAATCCGATGCTTATTCAATCATCAATATTTTAATTTCATTATGAACAGCTTCATAGCCTTACTTAATAATTTGTAAATGGCCTATTCCAATCTAGGCACCAGTCTCTACTATTCCCTCCTTACGCCGACACTCACAGTCTGTTCCTTCTTTCCTCTTTCCTTTCATCTATTCCATTTCTTTTAAACAGAGAAACAACATTTAAATTTAAGAAAAAGCAAAAGGTGGTCTCTTTCACTGTTCTCTACTCTGCAGCATACCAAAGGTATCTTTTGCTCTTTAAAAAAAAGTATGCATCTCTAGCCTTTCTCTTTCAGTCCAGGCTATCATATTAATTACTTTACTTTGTTAATGGGAGAAGGGGAAGAAGAAAACTAACATTTATTGATACTATCTATTTTTAAAAAACTATTAGGCAAGATTCTAAAACAACGTAAATAGAATAGTATAATGAACCCCCATGTACCCATCACGGCTCAGCTGCAGCTCATGAACCCTTATTTCTTCACAATGCCCCGCTCTCCCTTCCCATACTATTTTAAAGCAAATCCCAAGGACCATATCATTTTATTCATAAATAGTTCAGTTTGTATAAAAATAAAGACTCATAGCAAAATCACACAATGCTATTATCATATCTTAAAATTAACAATAATTCTTTAATACCATCAAATGCCTAGTCAGTATTCAGTTTGCAACTACCTCGCATATTTCCTATTGTCTTCAACGTTTATTTAAATCAGTGTCCAAATAAAGTCCACATGTTATGATTTATGAATATGTTTTTTTGTTTTCTCCTCACCTGAGGGCATTTTTGCATTCATCTTCAGACAGAGCGAGAGGGAGAGAGGGGGGAAGAGACAGAGAGAAACATTGATGTGACAGAGACATATCGAGCGGCTGCCACCCACATGATCCCAACCGAGGCCGGAGACAGACTGCAACTGAGGTACGTGCCCTTAGCAGGAACCGAACTCGGTCTCTCAGGACCACGGGCTGATGCTCTAACTGCTGAGCCAAACTGGCCAGGGCTGTTGATAGGTTTTCTAAGTCTCTTGCAGTCTGTAGGTCTCTTTCTCTCTCTCTCCATGTCACATGAATTCTTTTGTTGCAAGATCATTTGGCCTGCAGGGTTTTCCACAGTCTGAATTTTGTGGATTATATCCTTGTAGTGTACTTGACATATTTCTCTGACTTCTGTCTGTATTTCTCATGAATTGGTGTTTGGATCTAGAGGCCTGACTGGAATCAGATTTGTTTTTTTCATAGGTGGTGTTGGTTCTTCTATCAGGAGTACATATTGAGTCTCTATTCTTGAGGTTAGCAGTTGTTAACAATCATTGTCTAGATCCAGTCATTCATTCGTGGCTCTGAAATGGCGATACTCCAAATCTATCATTTCTTCTTCATTTATTATACTATTATTATATATGGTATATCCATTTATTGGCCAGAATACTTCTATGAAGAGAAACTCATTCCCAACCTACTATTTATTAAAGTGCCATCGTATGTTGGGCACTTCAATGTTTCATAAGTCAGAGTATTAATAATTCATCCAACATTTTCCCGTAATATTAATTCTTAGGCATTTTTCACTTGGTTGAAGTATTTCCTCTTCTCTTTTCATTTTTTTCTCCATTTCCCTTTCCCCTTCCTTCAGTTTCTCCCTTTCCCCTTTGGATTTGGTTCTGCAAGGACAACAGTCACATCCGTGGTCACAAGGAGGTCATGAGAAGAGTTGGAGGTTCTGAGGGTTCAAATTTAAATGTAAGTGATGTTTTCTTTTTGGCTTTTCAAGAAAATGTAGTCTTTTCCTAGAACCACTGGCCACGTGCAACTACGTTTACTGGAGAGGTAGGTACCTGACCCCGTCAAGTTTTACTGCGTTCCCTGATGTTTGGAGGGGAACACTTATTCTGGGATTTCTGTGTCCAATTTTACTTTGGGGGGGGGGCGGTGTGACTCATTATTGCTTTCAGCCTATTCATGAAGTTTATGAGTATACAAGTAAGCTGGTTGTTTTTCAGAGTTTAAATTAAGATTTGTACTGATATTTGTATGATATAAGTTGTTATCCAAATAAATCAAAGAATGCTATGTTTCCTACAAAATTACTCCTGGTCCAAAGAATTTAGGATACTTGAAAAATAATCCATGCTGGCTGGGGGATCAGCCTTTGTTGAGCAGCCTTTGTGTTGGGGTGGGAACTTTTTAGGTAAATGAACTTTCAAAGACCAGGCACCTTAATGGCTGGGTTGGGTTGAAGTACTTCACCCAAATGACCTGATTAGTCCAGGCTGGAGTAATCAGTCTCCTTGAGGTGAACCTCAGTGGACGTTGTAGGGAAAGAACCCTGGAGTAAGGGTCAGGAGGCACACTTAGTTCAAGACTGAGTACGGCCATTTTCTAAGAGGACCTCTAGACACAACTGGCATCTCCCCGAGCCTTGTTTTCCCCATGTGTCCAGTGGCAGTGGGTATGCCCTTGCCACCTCTCCAGCACGGTTGTGACAATCAAATAAGTTAATGCAGTGTTTTGATAGCCTCAAAGCCCTATTCAGATGAGAACTATTTAAATCACCATTTCTTTAATTGTGAAAAATAGCATAGTTAGGAAAAAATATGTGCCTCAACTTCCTTTTTTTATTCTTACCCGAGAACATTTTTTTCATTTTTTGTTCAGATTGAGTGGAGTGGAGGGGAGAGAAACATTGACGTGAAAGGGACACATTGAGTGGCTGCCTCCCACATGATCCAACCAGGGCCGGGGACAAACTGTAACCAAGGTGCGTGCCCTTATTGGGAACCAAACCTGGGTCTCTCTGGACCACAGGCCGACGACGCTCTAACCACTGAGCAAAATCGGCCAGGGCATATCTCAACTTCTTAACATTTTGTTTTTATTTTTGCATATTATTTCTGGTCATTATACACATACCAAATTTTTTCAGACTTGAAGTCATGCTAAGGTACTGTTTTATATTTTTCATTTTTAGTTTAATGTTTTATTATTACTATGGTTCTGCATGGTGCATTATCTTTATGATAATTATTTATATGTTATTACCATGGTTGAACATTTAAGTGATTTTACCTTTACATATGAAACTGCAACGAACACTTTTGGGTATGAATTATTTCCTTAGAATAAATTCCCAGGGGGTGTGATGACTGGGTGAAAATATATGGCCATTTTAATGGCTCTTAATAGATTTTGCCATATTGCTTTCCAAAGACTGGTAACAATGAAACTGACACCAGCAATGAATGTATGTCGTTTCAAGTGATTATTTTAAATCAATTATTCACCAGCCATATGTGAAGGCATGTCCCAGGGTCCCTGTCTGCCAGGCCTTCCATTTCTGACTCATTCATTCACAAGAAATAAATAAATGAAACAAGGAGACTATGAACGATGAATAAACAAAGAGTTGTATTAGTTAAAATTCTAGAAAAGGCTGCGGGTCGTCGTCGTGGGTGATGCTTGCTTGCCTGTTTGATTTGACAGACTCAGTGATGTTTTTGCCGTTGTTCTGGAACACAGAGAACCAGTATCGACCGCATTATCTGAATCTTCTATAAAAGCATTTATAGAAGTTGGATTGTTTTCCCTTGGTAGTTTTCAGGAACTTACCTTTTTATCCCAGTCAAGGTGTTTTTTGTTTTGTTTGGGGTCTATAGGTTAGGTAGGTTTTGTTTCAAAAGCATGACTGGACTTGAGCAGATATTAATATGTATAATTTCAAACTATGGCATTATAATAACATCCAGCATTCACACATATAGGTCTTTTAACTTTAAAAGCTCTTTCCTGCGTTTTCCTCATGTGAATCTCACAACCATGTCATGGGCTAGGCCAAGATGGCCCTGCCGTCTCATTTGACTGGTGGGGAGACTGAGGTAAAAGGAGACTTGTCTAAGACCGGACCACTTCTCAGAGCAGTTGGTCTTCTGTCTTGGCTTCTGGCTCTTTTCATTCAATTGTACAGTTTTGTTTTGTTTTTTTCAATTGTACTATTTTTAAAAACATTCCTTCCCTTCATGTCCATACTGTGCTTCTCACTTAACATTTAAAAAATATATGGTTGTATAGAATTAGCTGGTCTTTTAAAAATGCTCTCTTGCAGAATGGTGTTGGCTTATTATTATTATTATTACTTTAAAACATGTTTTTATTGCCCGGCTGATGTGGCTCAGTGGATTAGCATTGTCCAATGGACTGAGAGATCCTGGTTCGATTCCTGATCAGTGCACATTCCCTGCTCCCTCCCCAGTAGGGGGCATGCAGGAGGCTGTTGATCAATGTTTCTCTCACACAGATGTTTCTAACTTTCCCTTCCTTCCTCTCTCTCTAAAAAAAAATCAATAAAAACATATTAAAAACAAACAAACATGTTTTGATTTTTTTTTGAGAGAGAGAGGAAGGGAGAAGGAGAGAGAAAGAAAAACATTGATCAGCTGCCTCCCATACACACCCCGACCAGGGATTGAACCCGCAGCCTGGGCATGTGCCCTGATCAGGAATTGAACCGACAACCTTTTGGTGCATGGGATGACACTCAACCAACTGAGCCACATGACTAGGGCTATTGTTATTATTTTTTACAACAGTTGTGGGATGAAAGGAGTTTCTTAGTTAATGTCATGGCAATGGCTGTCATACGCTGAGTGACTGGTATGTTTTGGGTACTTCTTACTGTCTTAATCCCCATCACAACTCTGTGAAAACGAAGGTGTTATCACTTACCGTGTGACAGGGGAGGAAATTGCTCTTCAGAGAAATAAAGAACTTTTCTAGTTTCGTAGAGTCAGCAGGTGACAGAACTAGGACCTGAACCCCAATCCCTGAATCAAATGAGTTTCATCTGTACCACACAGCTTTCCTCAATGGTTACTTTTCAAATAGTTAATATACCAAAAATTATTTTTTTCCTTATTATAACAGAAACATATGTCCACCAAAGAGCACTTGAAAATATAAAACATTACATTTAAACACAGTCAAGCTATGCTTGTTCATGCATAGTACCTAATGTGAGATCTTCTAAAGACTCATATTTCACCCCAGAGATGAAAGCATGGAGTTTAAGCCTCCAGTCAGCAATTTTTTTTTTGCCTGCCTCTCTCCCCACCCCCTCCAGTCTAGCTTTCTGCAAAGCTTAAAGGTTTAACTCAATTAAATCCCACCTACCTGGTTTATGTACTCTCTTGTTTCCGGTCTTGTACTAATTTTGTTTGTTCACTTGGGAAGAAAGCAAACACGACAAAAAGAAATCAAGCCCTGACTTGGAACAGTAGCTAATAGAGCATCTTAAATCAACACAGCCCGTGTAACTTGTAATGATTCAAGTAATATTTTTGTCTCTAGCATTTTGCATTGTCTGTACTACCAAAACTTCCTGATACTTAGCCACGGAACAATGGGAGGCCCACATGTTTATTGGTACAGCGCTCATCTTTGGTTTATGAAAAGATGCAACTGACAGTCTTGTCTCCTAGACCTCCAGCGTCACGCCCTGTCTTTTGACTACATTAAAGTGGTAGCAGAAAGCATTCCTTGAGACACAATAGAGCAACTTAGCAGCCACCCAGAGCTGGAGTTGGTTTTAGGTTACCATTCTGCGTTTTTTTTTTCATACCATACCTGTTTACAGGAAAGTTGGGACAAGGTCAGGGAAAGTGCGTAGTTGTTATCAGCTTTGCTGAGGCCACACCTGAATGAAAAGTTAGGTGCTGAAACAAGATCAAACTTGAGTGCTATTTGGAACTTAAAACAGCAAACGTCACTATAAAAATGAGACTGCCTCATAGAGTTGTTTTAAAGGGGACCAAAGCCCGGCCTCGGCAATGAATTTCCATTTGGCTGACATTTCTTGTGGGTCTATTACCGCGTGCAGCTTTGCCCTGCAGGGTCCGGGGTGCGCCTGAAGAGCCCAGACTGGCCGCAGCTGAGCGCCCCAGCAGCTAGCGGCTCGGCCCTAGCTGCACACACTCTCGTAGAATTCTATTTATTACACTGATTATTCAGATCGGGAACAGATTCGCTCCTGTTCTCGGAAACAAATTCCAAATAGCAAAAGCTTGATAGAGCATAATTAACCTATATCCTGTTCTGTCCCCTGACCCTGGTGATATACAGATCTTCTTTAACGTTTTGTTCATATTCTAGCTGCTGGCATGCTGATTCTTTTAATGAAATTCATATCTGGTCTGAGAAGCTGTCATTAGATGAAAATTATTACTGAGCCTGCAAGCAACTCTCAGATGATTTTGAGAATCTCCAGAATTAATTATGTTTAGAGACACTGCAAGCTACATTGGGTCAATCTGTTTCTTCTCATTTCAATTAAATTGAATTTTACCAAACATTCATTGCATTCCTACTGTGTGCCAAGCCCTGTTGTTACAAAAATGAATGGGACATGGTTTGTGCCCTAAGGAGTCCCTGCTCCAGCAGGTTTGACGTCTATGGTTCCCCCTTGCTTGTCTTGCAGCCATAGTCTACTCCCCCATTTGTGGGGGAGGGGGTGCCGTTTCTTGTCTTTATACCATATGCGGGTGGGTTCTCTTACATCCGCAGTGTATAAACTCTCCCCAGCCCTGTTCCCACCGCTGCTGTACTCTTCCTAATTCTAGGGCCATTGCAGCATCGGGAAGATGGGCCTATGCATCTGGATTTGAAAAGGAGTCCAGTTGTCATAATCAGAGAACTGGAGCCAAAAGCTTGGTGAACCATGGATTTGTCAGGGGAAAAAATAGGCTGTGTTTTTCTGAGTTATGGGAAGCAGAGTGGTTGTGATTTTATTTCCCCTGAAGTATTTGTAGGGAAGGAAGAAAATATGCAAATGACTCCAGTCTTTCCATCCCTGGTCCTATTTAGAAGATTCCCCAAGTCATCACAGACCATTTGCTGGCCTGGCAAAGGGTGGCTGTTTAGAAGTTTTAATTGAAACTTTGGCTGGAATTTTTTAGTTTAGACCTACAGATGAGAAGCTACATTTTGAGACACAATTCAAAATGAGCAATTTGCCTTGAAAACAGGCATATTTTCCAGCTTCCTATGACTAATGGCACATGAAGGGAGCCTAGTAATCACATAATTAGTTTGCCATTACTAAGAAATCATTTTCCGAGTTCATGAGATGTGGTTTGCAATAGCTTCAGTGGTTCTGCACCAACAACCTAGACTCCGGAGGCCTGCATTTGAGGACAAAGGCCCAATTTTTGTTGATGGAGCTATGGGGAATTCTTCTAACTGGGGGATAAAGCTTGGTTTAACTAATTTTCTTTGTATTTTGTTTAGAATCCAACCCTTGGACCAGGTTCAGGAAAAAACTTCCCAGAGGATTTATAAACTTTTCACAGATCTCAGGCCCTACTCAAGTTCATATACTTGCCTTGATTCCATGCTGAGTTTGAGAATTTGATGGATCATAAATCTTTTACAAAATTTTTACAGCTTTTAATACTATAAACCATGATTCCAAAGAGACTGGATTCTTTCTTTTTTTTCTTTCTTTCTTTTTTAAAAAATAAGCTAAAGGGAAGAAAACTGTGAACAGCATTTATACATTTGAAAATAATTCCTGGGGTAGTTGAGATTTCAATAAGAGAAACTCAAGTGATCCCTTCTAACAAGTAAACTGGAGAGGATTTTTTCTATCTTGTGTTAGCTTTTAGAAGATTAGCTACAACAATAATTGTTGGAGATGGGTGATGGATATTTGAGAGTTTCTAATCTCTAATTTTTTTATGTTTGAAATTTTCTATAATAAAGAGTTAAGTATAAAATTTCAAAGAAAGAAGAGGCTGAAAAAATAAAAGGAAATTAGAAATAAAGAGAGAAGAAGAGGAGGAGACTTGAGAGGGAGAGAAGTTAACCCTTTGCAATTATGTGCTGAAAATACCGTATCTGGAGCCATTGGGTAAGGCAGTGAAAATAATATTTAGTAATAATGGTCCCTTACTGCATACTTAATACGTACTAGGACCTTATGAACATTATCACATTTAACCTTCCCAATCACACTTTGACATAACTAGTATCAAGATCTGTATTTTTTATTTTTTTTTTAATTTTTCTTTATTGATTCTAGAGAGAGAGGAAGGGAGAGAGAGAGAGAGAGATGGAAACATTGATGAGAGAGAACATCGACTGGCCGCCTCCTGCATGCCCCCCACTGAGGACTTGGCCCACAAACTGGGCATGTGCCCCGACCCAGAATCAAACTGGCGACCTCCCAGTGCATGGATCAACGCTCAACCACTGAGCCATACCAGCCAGGCAAGATCTGAATTTTTAAAAATATAAGCACGGAGGCTTACAGAGTTGACGTGACTTGCCCCAGGTCATACATCAATAAATGGTAGATTATCTGCAACTAGAGCCCAGGTCTCAAAGTGAGGTTATTTTAGAATTACCTCTTAAGGGGTGAAGAAGCTTGGGTGAAAAATAACTCTTTCTTTAGAGTTGTGAAGGTCTTTTTCTATAAAGCTATCCACCTAAGTGCAGTAGAAACACTTTGGGGTTAGACTTTCCTCACCTTGAATCCTGCCTCTGAAACTTCTGGCTGTTTGACCTCAGGCAGGCCTGAGCATCTCTGGGCCCTAGCTCTCTCATCGGTAAAACAGAGCACATACTAGGCATAGGAGCACAGAGTGGGTACTGAATAGAGCACAGCCATCATCTTTTGTATGGCTCAGTTCCAGTCTTTATGATAGAAGAAAACATATTAGGTGGACTTCAGGAAAGTTTTAGCAAGGAGAAGAGGCTTAAAAACTGACCTCACCTTTATATAAATAGAATATGGAGTCTAGGTCTGCTTGAAATTTATTTTATCAGCCTGACCTCTAAACTATTTTTTTCAACCCACACACAAAAAGGTATTTTTTGTAATTGCTTGTGAGACAATGGTGAATCATCTTATTACTACTGAATCGTCTCTCTAGTACTGGGAGAACGATGAACAAGGGCTTGTCAGGGCTGATCGCAGCCTTCTGTGGAAGTCCAGAAGCTCTTTGCATTGGTTTGATTATGTTCTTATTCTTCCTATGAGCCAGAGACAGCATTGGGAACATAACAGTATAGTCAGGGTTACCCACTCAGAGATGAAGTCCATTTAGACTTACTGTTCCAATGGACAAACAAACAAATAAAAAATCCAAATCAAAACTTAGATTAGCCACACAAGTTGCTTAAAAAGATAGAACTAATTTAATCAAGGCAATAACTCAATAACCCCTGGAAGCCAGACCAAGGAAAGTAAAATTAACTTAATATTTTTAAATGTGTCATGCCACATGCTGAACTGATACAAACATGAGAAGAAGAGCACATGGAACACAGAGAAGGGAGTTTCTACGTGCATCACACATGTATCTAACAACATCAGGAATCTCTCTTGCTTTTGTTCCTCTACCAGCACCCGTTAGGATTGTGTTACTGGATTATGAGCTCTTGAATATCTGACTACATGTGGGTTTTCTTCAAACCTACTTAGAGGCGTAAAAGAACTTATTGTAAGAAACAAACATTTTTACACGCTTTGTTAGTTGTATAAAGAAAGCAATACTTATTTCCAAGTGCTGGACTGTAGTCCATTCTAACACCAAAAGTCGGCTGGCCATTGCATGGAGACTGTGGCCTGTGGTAACAGGTCAAGTACTTAATTAAGTTTGGGACATCCCAGGTAAAGAATTTTCCCAGGCCCAGCTGGTGTGGCTCAGTGGTTGAGCGTCAACCCATGCACCAAGAGGTTGCCAGTTTCATTCCCAGTCAGGGCACATGTCCAGGCTGTGGGCCCGATCCCCAGTGGGGGGCATGCAGGAGGCGCCCAATTTATGTTCTCTCTCATCAATGTTTCTATCCCTTGCTCTCCTTTCCTCTCTCTCTCAAATCAATAAAGAAAAAATATTTAAAAAAAAGAATTTTCCAGTTTTTTTTCTTACAGAAAGTCATTCATATTATAAAACAGCTTCTTATTTACAGCTTCACAGTTAGACATTGATGGGGTCGTAAAGGAGACAAAATAAAATATTATCAAGTAAAAGCACATGGTGACTCTTAAATATTATTCAGCAGTTTTCAAAGTTTAATCTTTCTGAGAAGGGAGTCTTATAGCTACTTTACAGAAGCCACTCTAGTTTGCAAATTAACTGCCTAACATATTTCGTCTTTGCAGCATGATTTAGTAGTTGCTTATTTGATCAAATTCCCTTTAATGGCGCTGGGGTCATATATGAATAATTACTTTAGACTTGGGCCCAACACAGATTTCTGGATGGGAGAATTCCAGATAATGGTGAGTTCTGTGTCTCAGGCTGGGTGAGGGAAGGGAAACCTCACAGATGCAGATGCCAGCACGTATTTTGTTTCTGGCCTCCGTTTGGTGAGACTTCTGCAGAATACAAGGAAACTACACTGTGGAGGCTGCCCGTTGTTATATGGGTAAATGAGACTCTGACATGTGCGAAATCCTGAGAATTACCTTGAAAATCTGTTTTCAGAAAAAACAACCCTTTAGTCAGCTGCCCTTCCGATACAGGTGGTCTCCCAGGCAGCTTTTCTGTGTGAACAAATGAACAAGTGGAGGAATCTGACTGTTCCATTAGTGAATAAGCTGCTTTTGCAGAAAAATGCAAACTGGATTAAGCCTGGATTTTCTAAGAAAAAGGATAGGATCTAAGACCTGAAGGTTGGTATTTGGTTTTGACGTACACACTGCCTTTTAGCGATTGGTCCAATAGTTGGCAGTCGATCTGGAAAGGAAGTCTAGCCAACTCTCATCCGCTGGAGGGGAGGACCTGGTGCCTTGGGAGCCTGGATGGGCTTCAGGGGTAAGCGATGGGCTGGGCTAGCTCAGGGCCAACTTGTGAAGAAGTCAAAGCCTGATTCTTCAGATGCATTCCCACCCCAACTCAGGCAACCAATAATTTCCAGTGCGGGTACCACAGCTGTCATTTGCTACCTGAGCCCAGATTGATTGGTTGGGATTTACATTTCAAAAGAAACAAGAAAGTGGTGAAGCAAACAACAAAAGCCAGTAATTTATGTACTTATTGATGTTAAAAGTTAGTAGTTACTAATTGAAGAAAACTTGGAATATTCATTAAAGAATAAAGACAATGAGTTACTCTCTATCCATCATTCAGAAATAATGACATTAATTTTTCTGGTTATTCTACTTCTATTTTACATCACACACATTTTGGTTAAGAGTTGGGGTGGACCTGTAAGATTGTTTTTTACCTTTCTCCCCATCAAGAGTTATTTGTTCTAGCCTGGCTGGTGTGGCTCAGTGGATTGAGTGTCATCCCATGGACTGAGAGGTCCCAGTTTGATTCCCGGTCAGGGCACATGCCTGTGTTGCAGGCTTGATCCTCAGTGGTGTGTGTGTGTGTGTGCAGGAAGCAGCTGATTGATGTTTCTCTCTCTCTCTTCCTCTCTCACTGAAAAAAAAAAAGATTTATTTGTTCTCTATCTCATTCCTTTAAGATCCTGATGAATGCTAAAAGTATAGTCAGGTCTGTTATAACATGATAGATGCACTTCTGAGAATATTCATTCTCTGTGTAATTGCACAGTAAAAACCATAGTGCTTGTGGGAAGACAGGATTAAAGAGGCAACACTCAGAAACTTTCTCAGTGACACATAAAAAGACAGGAACCTAATAAAAATGGTAGCACAGTGGTAGCAATGTCAAATGGTTATGAGATACATAAATATTGCTGATGCTTACTTATAGAAGTGGGCACCAGAAGGGTTATTTCTGAGGAGTTACTGTGAAGTGCTAGAAGGAGGGTTATCTGAAATCAACAAAAAATTGTAATACTAGATATGAATGGGTGTAATTCACTGTCCTCAGTTTGGTATTGGCACCAAAGATCACAGTGGAGTGATCATTCACAGCCTTAAATCCTGGAGCATGGTTTTCTGCCTTTGACCTGTAGATCTTTCTAAGTAGTTTTTTATAATAAATGTTTCATCAAAAAAAAAAAAATTGACCTAATATATAGCCCTCTTTAATGAACTTTTGTATCATGACTAGAAATTTCTTTCTAACATTCTCATTTACTTGAAGCTTCACTGGACTGCTGAACGCTTTGAAAATTGTAATGATGTTTGAAGCAACCAAAGCAGGCACTGCTAGAATAAAAATGAACCCCTTTTGCGGGATTTGGTGATTTGCATTTGAGGACTTCGCATGTAGATGCGTGCACTGCTTGGCGTTTTGAACCAGGACACACTGACTGGTTTGGGATGCTGAATGAGTGTCTTTCTGTGTAGGAAAGCTCACAAGTGTGAAAGAACAGCAAACGCAACCTCGGAGGCTAGCACGTGGTGAACTGAGGTAGCTGGTAGTTTACGGAGTGTGTGTGTTGTGTGCATTCTTTTCCTTGTTGCTTCAGCTGGACACAGTTTTCTGTGTTCACCAAGTATTTCCTGCAGACAAAATTGTGCATAAGCAAATGTGAAATTTGAGTTATACTCAAATTGTTTCCTAATATATCAAATGGTGTTGGAACAAATCAGTGTTTGCAAAAGTGCTACAGCAAAATTAACTATAGTCTAACAAACATTCATAGCATGACACAGCCAGAGGTCTATGATCCTTTAATGTAGGTTTGAAATTCATAATGTTCTGAGCTTATTTTTGTTTTGTTTTGTAATTCAGCTTAGGTAAAGTTTGATCCAACTTAGGTTCATTTTGTTACCACCTGGCTTCACCGGATGTGAAGCTCTTTATTTATTTCACTTAGTGTAAATATTTGTACCTTTTGCTGCAGAAATATTTTTGCATTTGATAATTAGATGCTATCTCAGGCCTCAGTGGAGATTTAAATAATCTATGGTATAAGCAGTCTTCTAATATTCCCCGAATTCTGAGTTCTGAAACATATGGCTTCAAAGGTTTTGGATACAGACTGGATCTGTAAGGGTCAAAAATGTGTGACTTGTTCTAGGTAACACACTTGCATTTGTGTTGAAGGGACCTTCAGTGCTCTAACATTAGTGGTGGCCAGCGCAGGCAGGCCGGCGGAGAGGTGCAGGGTGGTGTGGCTTGCTGAAGTTGTCTTCTTCGGCGCCAGGATTCCATATTCTAGCCTTCCTTCCACTCTAGCTGCCCTTTCTTAGATTTCATTAAGTGTTTCTCTCCCCCTGCCCATCTCTAGAAGCAGTGTTTCTAAAGGTGTGTTCCTAGTTCGTCTGCAGCAGACTCATCAGCAGAAGCAAGCTCCCAGGCCTCAGGTCAGACTTTCTAAATTAGAAACTCATAGGGGGAGGCCCTGTATTTTTAACAATTTACCCCATGATTCAAATGCATGTTAGAGTTTGGAGTCCACTACCTTAACTAATAGTGGTCCTCAATCTCCTTCCCCATATTCACTTCTTTGTCTCCCTGTGGACTTAACCAATCAATGGCCGCTTTATCATAAATCCCATCTCAGCATGTAACACATTTATTTCTACTCCTGGCTTCAGACTCTCTTATATACCTGCTAACTGGGATGTCCCATGGTGTTCCAAAGTCAGTGTAATTATTTTTTATTTTTGTTACAGAGGTTTCTCCTTTTTCCCCGACTGCTTCCCCCCCCCCCCCGCCCTGTCCCCAGCTTTGTTGACCATGTCCATTGTTCATGCATACATGCATATAAGTTCTGTGGTTTATCTCCCCCAGCCCCTTCTGGGGATTGTCAGTCTGTAACCCACTTCCATGTATCTGGGACTACCCCATTCCTCAGACTGTTATGTTCATTATGTTCCACAAATAAATGAGATCATATGATACTTGTCTTTCTCTGTTTGGCTTGTTTCGCTTAGGATAACACTTTCCAGGTCCCTCCATGTCATCTCAAAGGATAAAGGATCTTTCTTTCTTACAGCTGCATAGTACTCCATTGTGTATATGTACTACTGCTTTTTTATCCACTCGTCTACTGATGGACATTTGGGATGTCTCCAGATCTTAGCTATTGTAAATAGTGCTGCTATGAACAGGGGGTACATATATTCTTTCTGATTGGTGTTTCAGGCTTCTTAGGGTATATTCCTAGAAGTGGGATCACTGGGTCAAATGGAAGTTCAATTTTTAATTTTTTGAGGTAACACCATATTGTTTTCCATAGTGGCTGCACCAGTCTGCATTCCCACCAGCAGTGCACTAGAGTCCCCTTTTCTCCACACCCTCGCCGACACTTATTGTTTGATGATTTGTTGATGGCGGCCATTCTGACAGGTGTGAGGTGATAGCTCACTGTTGTTTTAATTTGCATCTCTCTGATGAATAGTGATGTTGAGCATTTCTTCATATGTCTCTTGGCCATTTGTATGTCCTGTTTGGAGAGGTGTCTATTTATTTCCTCTGCCCATTTTTTAATTGGGTTCTTTGTCTTCCTTTTGTTGGGTTGTATGTGCACTCTCTATATATTGGAAATTAACCCCTTATCTGATATATCATTGGCAATTATGGTCTCCCATACAGTGGGTTGCCTTTCCATTTTGATGGTTGTTTCTTTTGCTGTGCCAAAGCTTTTGAGTTTGATGTAGTCCCATGTGTTCATTTTTTCCTTTGTTTCTGTTGCCTTAGGTGATGTATTAGTGAAAATTCTGCTGCGTATGATGTCCGAAATTTTGTTGCCTACAGTTTCTTCTAGGATTTTTATGGATTAATGAGTCACATTTACGTCTTTTACCCATTTTGAGTTTATTCTTGTGTATGGTGTAAGTTAATGGTCTAGTTTCATTTTTTTGCATGTAGCTGTCCAATTTTCCCAACACCATTTATTAAAGAGACTGTCTTTACTCCACTGCATGCTCTTCCAAACTTTGTCAAATATTAATTGAGCATATTGCCTTGGCTCCATTTCTGGGTTCTCTGTTCTGTTCCACTGGTCTATATGCCTGTTCTTGTGCCAGTACCAGGCTGTTTTGATTATGGTGGTTTTATAGTATAACCTAAAATCTGGTAATGTGATCCCTCCTACTTTGTTCTTCTTTTTCAATATTGCTGTGGCTATTCGAGATCTTTTTTGGTTCCATATAACTTTTTGAAGTATTTGTTCTAGTTCTGTGAAGTATGTCATTGGTATTTTGATGGGGATTGCATTGAATCTATAGATTCCTTTGGGTAGTATGGACATTTTAATGATAATTCTTCCAATCCATGAAGAAAGTATGTGCTTCCACTTTTTTATATCTTCCTCTATTTCTTTTTTCAATGAGCTGTAGTTTTCTGCGAATAGGTCCTTTACTTCTTTGGTTAAGTTTATTCCTAGGTATCTTACTTTTTTTGCCATTATGGGAAATGGGATTGTTTTTTTAGTTTCTCTTTCTGTGAGTTCATCATTGGTGTATAAGAATACTGTCGATTTCTTTCTTTTTTTTTTTATCTTTTTTTAAAATTTTATTTTATTTTTGTTACAGATGTTTCTCCTTTTTTACCCCATTGACACCCTCTTCCCCATCCCCCCCCTGCCCCGACCCTGGCTTTGTTGTCCATGTCCATTGGTTATGCATACATGCGTATAAGTTCTATGGTTTATCTCTTCCCATCCCCCACCACCCCTCTTCTGAGGGTTGTCATTCTGTACCCTACCTCCGTGTTTCTGTGTCTACCCTATTCCTCAGACTGTTCTATTTATTATATTCCATATATAAGTGAGATAATGTGGTATTTGTCTTTTCCTGCTTGGCTTGTTTTACTTAGGATAATACTTTCCAGGTCCCTCCAAGTCATCTCAAAGGATAAGAGATCGTTCTTTCTTACAGCTGCATAGTACTCCATTGTGTATATGTACCACTGTTTTTTTATCCATTCATCTACTGATGGACACTTGGGCTGTTTCCAGATCTTAGCTATTGTAAATAGTGCTGCTATGAACATGGGGGTACATATATTCTTCTTGATTGGTGTTTCAGGCTTAGAGTATATTCCTAGAAGTGGGATCACTGGGTCAAATGGAAGTTCAATTTTTAATTTTTTGAGGTAACACCATATTGTTTTCCATAGTGGCTGCACCAGTCTGCATTCCCACCAGTAGGGCACTAGAGTCCCCTCTTCTCTACACCCTCGCCAACAACACTTGTTTGGTGATTTGTTGATGGCGGCCATTCTGACAGGTGTGAGATGATACCTCATTGTTGTTTTAATTTGCATCTCTCTGATGATTAGTGATGTTGAGCATTTCTTCATATGTCTCTTGGCCATTTGTATGTCCTGTTTGGAGAGGTGTCTATTCAGTTCCTCTGCTCATTTTATAATTGGGTTCTTTGTCTTCCTTTTGTTGAGTTGTACGAGTACTCTATATATTTTGGAAATTAACCCCTTATCTGATGTGTCATTGGCAATGATGTACTTCCATACAGTGGGTTGCCTTTCCATTTTGATGGTTGTTTCTTTTGCTGTGCCAAAGCTTTTGAGTTTGATGTAGTCCCATGTGTTCATTTTTTCCTTTGTTTCTGTTGCCATAGGTGATGTATCAGTGAAAATTCTGCTCCGTATAATGTCTGAAATATTGTTGCCTACATTTTCTTCTAGAATTTTTATGGATTCACAGGTCACATTTAAGTCTTTTATCCATTCTGAGTTTGCTTTTGTGTATGTTGTAAGTTGATGGTCTAGTTTCATATTTTTGCATGTAGCTGTCCAATTTTCCCAACACCATTTATTAAAGAGACTGTCTTTACTCCACTGTATGCTCTTGCCACCTTTGTCAAATATTAATTGAGCATATTGCCTTGGCTCCATTTCTGGGTTCTCTATTCTGTTCTACTGGTCTATATGCCTGTTCTTGTGCCAGTACTAGGCTGTTTTGATTACAGTCACTTTGTAGTATAACCTGATATCTGGTATTGTGATCCTACCTACTTTGTCCTTCTTTTTCAAAATTGCTGAGGCTATTCAGTGTCTTTTTTGGTTCCATATGAACTTTTGAAGTATTTGTTTTAGTCATGTGAAATATGTCATTGGTATTTTGATGGGATTGCATTGAATCTATAAATTGCTTTGTGTAATATGGACATGTTAATGATGTTAATTCTTCCAATCCATGAAGAAAGCATGTGCTTCCACTTTTTTATATCTTACTCTATTTCTTTTTTCAATGTCCTATATTTTTCTGGAAATGGGTCTTTTATTTCTTTGGTTAAGTTTATTCCTAGGTATCTTAATTTTTTTTGCCATGATGGTAAATGGGATTGTTTTTTCAGTTTCTCTTTCTGTGAATTCATCATTGGTGTATAAGAATGCCGTCGATTTCTTGACATTAATTTTGTATCCTGCTACTTTGCCAAATGCATTTATTAAGTCTAGTAGATTTTTGATGGAGTCTTTAGGGTTTTCTATGTATAATATCATGTCATCTGCAAATAATGACAGTTTCACTTCCTCTTTTCAATTTGGATTCCTTTTATTTTTTCTTCATGTCTGATTGCTATGGCTAAGACTTCCAGTACAATGTTAAATGAGAGTGGTGAAAGTGGACATCTTGTTCTTGTTCTTAAGGGAAAAGTTTTTAGTTTCTGCCCATTGAGTGTGATGTTGGCTGTAGGTCTTTCATATATGGCCTTTATTATGTCGAGATATGATCCCTCTATTCCCACATTGCTGAGTGTTTTTATCAGAAATGGATGCTGGATTTTGTCAAATGCTTTTTCAACATCTATTGATATGATCATGTGGTTTTTATTCTTCATTTTGTTTATGTGGTGTATCACATTTATTGATTTGCAAATATTGTACCAGTATTGCATCCCTAGGATGAATCCCACTGGGTCATGGTGAATAATTTTTTGATGTATTGCTGGATTTGATTTGCTAGTATTTCGTTCAGGATTTTGGCATCTATGTTCATCAGGGATATTGGCCTGTAGTTGCTTTTCTTTTTTTTTTTTTTTTAATCCTCACCCGAGGACATTTTTCCATTTTTTGTACAGATAGAGTGAGAGGGAGAGAGAGGAAGAGAGAGAGAGAAACATCGACGTGAAAGGGACACATCGAGTGGCTGCCACCCGCATGACCAACCAGGGCCGGGGACAAACTGCAACCGAGGTACATGCCCTTAGCGGGAACCGAACCCGGGTCTCTCCAGACCGCAGGCCGATGCTCTAACCGCTGAGCCAAACCGGCCAGGGCTGTAGTTGCTTTTCTTTATGGTGTCTTTTTCTGGTTTTGGAATTAGAATTATGCTGGCCTCATAAAAGGAGTTTGGAAGTCTTCCTTCTTGAATTTTTTGAAATAGTTTGAGGAGAATGGATATTAGTTCTTTGAATGTTTGGTAAAATTCCCCAGTGAAGCCATCTGGGCCTGGGCTTTTGTTTGCTGGGAGAGTCTTAATTACATCTTCAATTTCTCTTGTTGTTATTAGTCTGTTAATGTTTTCTATCTCTTCCCAGTTCAGTTTTGGGAGACTATGTGTTTCTAGAAACTTGTACAGTTCACCTAGATTGTCGAATTTGTTGCCGTATAATTGTTCATACAAAGTCAGTGTACTTAAACCTGAGCTCATCTTCTTAATATTTCAATGAGTGGAACTGTAGTCATCCCATTTTCCCTGACAAAACCCAGTTTGTCTTTGATTGTTCTCTCACTCTCAACTTCCACATCCTTTCTCCACTACTGAAATCGCTCTCTAATCTTTCCATTTTCTTCTTCCCTGAACATAGGCTACCATCCTCTCCTGCCTAGCCTACTGCAGAAGCATGATCTTCTCCTTCCACACCAACCTCAAACCTTGTCCCATCCTCCATACCAGAGCCTGACTGATCTTTTTTTAAAAATTTTTTTAAAATTGATTTTAGAGAGAGAGAAAGGGAGAGGGAGAGAGAGATAGAAATATCAATGAGAGAGAACATCGATTGGCGGCCGCCTTCATACCACTGGGATTGGGCCCATAACCTAGGCATGTGCCCTGACCAGAAGTTGAACTGGTGACCTCTGGTACATGGGTGGACACTCAACTACTGAGCCACACCAGCCAGGCCTGACTCTTTTTGAAATGCAAGTCAGAACCCGTCACTCCCAAGATACAAAACACTTAAGAGCAGACAAGGCCCCACGATCATCACTCAGTAGAGCCCAAACTCCACACCAAGGCCCACAAGGCTCTGCTCAGCTCTCCAGCCTCACGTCTATGGGCCATGCACCCTGTGATAAGCTGCCCCCCATTTTATTTCAGTCTCTCTGCCAAGTGCTCCTGTCACACCCCTTACTTTCCTCTCAGAGCACTATTGTACTGTATATGATTACTTGCTTAATTATCCATTTCTTCCATCATCAGACTTTAAGCTCTATAATAGAGGACACTGCCTGTCTTGCTTATTATTGAATATGCCCATGGAAAGCACTCAAATACTATCTGGCGAACAAATAAATAAATACGTTGATTTGGCCTGTGTGGCTGTGAAGGCAGGGGTGAGGCCTCTCATGCTTCTCGAGCAGTCCTAGTGAGGATAGCGGGCCCGTTTGATTTGGATCAAGACAATTCAACTTAACACACAGTTATTACTGAGTATTTGTTATGCTCTATTGGGCATGTCACACAGTTGGAGAAGACAAGGCCTCTGTCCTCAAAGACCACTGTCCTAACCTAACCTGTCACTTGCTGGCATCCTGCTGTTCATAGACAGATGGCTCAGAATCAGTGTCCCCGATGCCCTGACTTCAGGAACTGCCTCTGCTCTGCCCTTGGTGCCCTGCCTGTCCCCACTTCAGGAGTTTGACCAAATTATGCCTGAACTTGCCACATTTATTAGCATAAAAAAATGAACCATGGCCCTGGCTGGTATTTCTCAGTGGTTAGAGCATCAGCTCTTGGACCGAAGGGTCGTGGGTTCAATTCTCTGCCCCAATAGGGGCGCATTTAAGAGGTAACCAGTGATGCTTCTCTCTTACATTAATGTTTCTCTCTTGCCCCCCTTCCTTCCACTCTCTCTCTAAAAATTAATGAGAGCCCTGGCCGGTTTGGCTCAGCGGTTAGAGCGTCGGCCTGCGGTCTGGAGAGACCCGGGTTCGGTTCCCGCTAAGGGCATGTACCTCCGTTGCAGTTTGTCCCCGGCCCTGGTTGGTCGTGCGGGTGGCAGCCACTCGATGTGTCCCTTCACATCGATGTTTCTCTCCTCTCTCTCTGTTCCTCTCTCTCCCTCCCACTCTACCTGAACAAAAAATGGAAAAATGTCCTCAGGTGAGGATAAAAAAAAAAATAAAAAAAATAAATAAATAAAAATTAATGAGAAAAATAACCTCGAGTGAGGATTAAAAAGAAAAGAAGAACTGTGTAATGTTTGGATTCTCTAAAGGACAGTCCAATCCCCCACTGCCAGCTATGTGCCCATGGCCATTGGGAGACAAGCAGTTTCTGTTAAGATTACACATATAGCAGAAGTTACAGCAGACATAGGAGTTAGACAGAAATCTCAACTTTATCATTTAATAGCTGGTTGACCTTGGCAGGTCTTTGTTTTCTCTTGTATAAATAAAGATACTAGTCCGGCTGGAGTGGCTGTGATGGTTGAGGGTTATCTCCTGCACCGAAGGGTTGCAGGTTTGATCCCCAGTCAGGGAGCATACAGAAGGCAAATAATGGCTAAGATTTATAGAGTGCTTACTCCATGCTGGGCATTGTCCTAAGGGCTCACCTCATTTAATCTTTGCAACAGTCCTAAACGGTAGGTACTAATATAATCTTCATGTTACAGGTGAGGCTAGTGAGGCTTAAATAACTCTCCCATGCTAATAGTGAGCAAGTGGGAGGGCTAGAATTTCATCCAGGCAGCCCGGCTCCAGCATCCATTCCCTTAGTCACTGTGCTACCTCCTCGGGGTTGAGGTTAATGAAGATACGGATAAAGTTTCCATTCCGTTTTTGGGGAAAAGACAGCAAAATATTTTTAAAAGGGACTTATTTTATTTTATTTTAATTCTAATTCTTAAGCCTAGTGGCTGTCTTCAATTCAAATTTTGCTCTATTTAATATATTATTATCTTTAATGCATGGTACGACTAAAGGAATTTTCCATTATGATAAGAGTTTTTGTCTAAGTGCTGGCAGACACCCAGTGACTATAAAGAAACATTATAGTTACAATGTGGCCAAAGGGAATTGTGCTAGCTTGCACTTTTTTAACTACTTTATTCATTTACAAATATATACAGTACCTACTATGTGCTCATGATTTCTAGATTTAAGAAATTTGGAGGCACAGAGGGTGTAGTTAGTGACTGAATGTAGCCAACTTCTACTACCCTAAGATATTCCTGCAGCCTTAGTATTATTCCTGTGGGGTTCTAGCTGCCTTTTTTTATTATTATTAATATAGGGTTCCACTGTGATAAGATATTTAAAAGAGATAAACACGGGCCAGGGGTGGGGTGGGGAGGGGGGTGCCAATGGGGTAAAAAAGGAGAAACATCTGTAACAAAAAAATAAATAAATGTAAAAAATAAAAATAAAAGAATAAAAGAGATAAACATATCTGTAATCCTTCAACAATAAAATAAAATTAAGCCCTCCCCCTACAAAAGAGATAAATATTTAGGTCAAAGTTTCTGTCTATGGCATATAATTGACCTCAATTTCAATGAAGGTCAAATAACCAAATTTCCTTAGTTATACCTGGTGCAAGATAACTGCGGCTATGTTCATATTCATATTGTTCTTTCAAAGAAAGATTGAATATAGTGGCAGGTATATAAGTAAATATGACATAACTTCATGAATTGATGTATATTTATATATTGATGCTCATTAAAGCCTAGATTCAAATATGACTTAATGCAGCAAGTAGGCCCATCAGCAAAGAGTACCATTTGTGAAGTAGCTGCAGCATTTAAAGAGGTTAAACACATTAAGATTCATGTTCAGTCTTCAATCCATTTGAAGGCAGAGTCTGAAGTATAGCTATAAGGCTTTAAAAACATATGAGCATTAAATAAACAGGAGTGCAAAGTTAGTGAGTTTAAACATGAGCGTTTCGAGAAATTGACATTAAAGGAACATAGGCAACCCATAGCTCAGGACGTGGAGAGAAATGTCTAAGTGTTGTTCTGGGATGCACTGTTTCCCCATCATCCATATGTTGGAGTCCTAACCCCCAGTGCCTGTATTTGGAGATAGAATCTTTAAAAAGGTAATTAAGTTAAAATGACATCTTTGTTTGGGCCTCGATCCAATAGAACTAGTGTTCTCATAAGAAGAGAAGATTATGATACAGAGATGCACAGAGGAAAGACCATATGAACACAAAAGGAGAGAACGCTATCTACAGGCCAAGGAGAAAGACCTCAGAAGAAACCAACCCAGCTGACACCTTGATCTCAGACTTCTAGCCTCCAGCACTGTGGGAAAATAAATTTCTATTTTTCAAGCAACCCAGTCTGCGGTACTTTGTTATGGCAACCTAAGGAGACTAATGCAAGTGGTTATATCACTTTCCACCGCTTATCTCTGTTGCCTTTGTTTTGGGAGGCACAACACCTACTTGATTTGGCTCTGAATATGACATGACTCTCAGAATAACTGACAAGTGACAAGAGTTTCATTTCTGTATTGCAATGTTAGCTGAGTCAACGTGGATGCTTAGAGACCCTATATGCAACGTTTATCTTTGAATGGGAACAAAGAAAGGATGCTTATTCTATTTGTAGATGACAAGAAAGCAGACAGCACAGTCAACCCAAATCATCTTGATCAGTTGAATAAGGAGCTGAGACTGATGTAGAGGAAAATTTGAAAGAGATAAATAGAAGTTCTTGAACTTGGATTTAAAAATGTCAGTTGCATAAGTGCAAGGTGGGAGAGCAATTGTTAAACAGCGGTACGTATTGAGAGCTTATTATGAGTCAACTGAATGAGGAGAATACCCCCAAATCCAGTGTGCTTATCAGCTACCACTTGTGGAATCCTTGTTTTCAGGGTGCCTAGTGAGAAGACGAACTGCCTTAGTAAGCAGTGAGTTTCCCATTGCTGGAGGTGTCCAAGCCATGACTGGGTGACCACTTCTCAGGGATGTGGCAGAGGGGACACACTTAAGTCGAAGACACACCAGTGGTTGAGGCGAAACTGGCACTACTTGTTGCCTGAGGCATTGAAGACGACCGGCTCCCATGTAATTGAGGTTTTTGTGATTGTTATCTTTTAAATATTAGTACTTAGAAAAAAAGGGGAAAAAATAGAGGTAACCCTGAAAGCCAATGACACCAAGTTAATTTGCTTTTTAACCTCCATTTATTTATGTCTTCCCTTGAGAGAAATAAGTTTTTTAAAGGGGGATTTGGAAACAGTGGACTTTGTGTGTATTGAGCATCTGTTTAGCTCAACAACTCCAGATATTGATTGAATTTGATTTATTCTGAGGTTAGTATCTTAAATGATGGCATGTTGATGTTGCTTTCACTCTAACCTCTGTTGCTTATAAGATAACAAGAAACAAGTTGATCTACATGTGTTTACCTGTGTAGACTAGTGAAATCTTATGCTGGGAAAAGTCCCCATTTTAATAAGCTTTAAACAAAAAATTCCACCTTAGGTGCTAATTAGAATCTAAATTCAGGTGTTAACCTCTTTGACTGAAAGTGCATGTTGAGTAATTGCAGGAAAGGGGCCAATTTCAGGCACAGCAGTAATTACTGAATTAGTAGAAAAGTTCAAGTAGGGCTTCAGATTTCAGATCATTACTGAGCCTTTTGAGGAACAGCTAATCCTGGCGTGATTGGGCTTCTCACACCTGTGTGTGTGCCCTTGTTTGTCTGTGTGTGAGCAGGAGTGAGTGTGAAGGGGGCCCACTTAAATTTCAAAGAAATAACCATACCCATGACCGCAGAATTAGATACCAATATTTATTGTTATTTTAAAATATAGTTTTCAGGATCTTTGAATTGACCTTTAATGCTTTTCTCCTTGACTTCAAAAATAGGGGAAAAAGAGAATCTATTTTATCTGATAAAATGGCTTTGTTCTTAAAATTTCAGTGCATTATTTACTTCCTGATGTCCCGGGAATTAGCCTTTAAAATGGCAGGGAATATTCACCTGTGATATATATGCTACATTTGGGGCCTTGGTTGTTGCCAGGTGTTGACCAAGCCCTTAAACCTGTAGTGACACTCTCCAATGACATAGAAGAGTAAAACACATGGGAGACTACAGTAGCTCTGTTTGTTGGTACATGGCATGCTGTTTAATCACAGTATTCTCTTCCACCTTCAAACAAAATCTAATGGCCCTAAGGAATAATAAGATCCATAAAGACAAAATCAAGCCACATCTTCAGGGCACTAAGTATCGTATGCCTTTTTTCACTATGGTGACTGTTTCTTCACCTCTGAGTATAATTTCAAGTCTTATCTCTGATTCATAAAGTGCTAAATGGTCTGTAGTCTTGTAAAGCGCTCTTTGCTTACTCTAAGAACAACGATGAGCTACTGCCATCTATTCACCGACTTATCTCAAAAGTAACACTGTGGACATTTGCAGCACCAAAACTGCATTTTTCAAGGAGCCTTTCAAATTGAGGGCAAAGTAGACACCATCATTGAAACTCAAATTACTTTCTAGTGCTTACACACAGTGTGTGACATAAACAAATATGCAATAAGCTTCATGCTATAATGAAGAGTTCACAATCAAATAAATTATAAACATGTGCAAAGTTAAATACTAATACCTAATAGACAAAATAGCATAAAATAAGTCTAGCTATTCATCAATATGAAACTAGGTAAATAAATTATGGAACACCCATATAATGGGATACCCATTAAAAAGAATTAAGTAGTTCTGTATGTATTGGTATGTAAAAAGCCTCAAGATATATTTTTAAGATGAAAAAAGCAGAATAATAGATATAGCATTAGCTTACTTGTGCAATTAAAAAATGACATCTATTTCTACAAGACATCTGATAACATTAAAAAAATATGTTTAAGTATACACATATATTCATAGATATTATTTTTACTTTATGATTTGCCTTTCCCCTTTTTTCTCTTAATATGATCAGATGGGTGTTCTTAGAGCAATGAAAGCATTTAACTTAACAGCATATCATGGAGACCACATCAGAGTATTAGGTAAGACTTTCAAACTCTGTTTTCTCTGAAGTTAATAGTTCTTGCTTTCAATTTACTTATTTATTTTTTTAGTTTAATATTTTTTTTATATTTGTTACCAACTTATATTTACATACTCTCCAGCTGTCAAAATCTTTTCTCAATATATTTAAGCACATCAGGTATTCAGTCAAGTTCGTTTTTTTTGTTTGTTTGTTTGTTTTTTATTCATTCTCCCAGAGTCTGCTACCTTCTATAATCTGGATGGAACCCCCCCCCCCCCCCCGGCCTACTGCACAATTGTCATCTCACCTTTTATCACTATCCTGGGAATTTCCTCCCTTTTATAGAATCAAATCACCTGCCCACTTGTTCCTGTCACCTTGTTTTACTCCCTCATTTTGATAAAGCCTCGTTAACTCTTTAGCTTGATACCATGATGAGGTTCATAACTCTTATTCAGTCTCCTTCTTTCATCACCCAAAGATGGGGATATCACTGGAGCATCTTCCAATGACTTGATATGACCCAATGTGTCCCATGATGTACTTTCAAATGGCTCTTAAACTGTGTAATGTTAAATGCTTTCCACCCTGATCTGAATTTTACCAGTATTCACTAAGGCTGGCTATGTCATCAGGCTGTCTTGTTGGCAATTAACTGGAGAATCATTTGATCCAAGGTCAGTTAGCTCCTTTGCCTACTGCAAATAGTTTCTGACATAACAGAAGTAAAGGCTTGCAACAGACTGAAAAGACTGGAAAGCTATTTTATGTACATGGTAAAAGTATGAAACACAGCCTCAACAAAACCTTGAATGTGTCCAAAGATCTCAGAGTGTGATTGTTTGCATCAGATTATCAGTGTATTTATGGGGATGATGAGAGTCTATGACAGGTATGATATCTTGATGCCAGTAGAACATGATTCTCTCATGCAGGTAAAATAAAATTCCCAAGATGAGTTTAAAATAATAAAGGGTATAAACTACTTGTATCTAAAGAAAGCAAGCAAACAAATAACACTAACAAGATCACTATTAAATGAGAGATGTGTGCATGAATGGATGTAGCAGGAAAAAGAGAGAAGAAATTCATGGGGAGGCTTTTGCTCCTGTGTTTCGGTAATGTACAGGGTTTGTGGTTTATAACATCATCAGAGTTCTACAATAGCATTATATCCCTGAGAGTTGCGCAGTTATCTCTCGCTCTCTCTTTCTTTTCTTTGCATACAATGGAGGATCTAAGCCTGGATCCATGCCCTACCCAGGACATTTCCTCTTTGTGGCATGTGAGCCATTACCAATGCTAAGATTTACTGCTTTGGGGATCGGTTCAGAACAAATGTTCCAAACAGCCGTCTGCCTCGGGCAAGGTAATTTTGGACAAATTCAACAAGACTTCAAAGGAAGCCACCTACTACAATGCCTAAGGAGGATAAAGACCTGATTTAAATGAATGTATTGCAATTAGTGGGTATTTACTTTATATGTTGCCAAGTTCTGATAGCTTTCTCTAACCCTCAGGGAAATAATATATATGTCTACTTCTGGTGAGCTGAAGAAATAGGATATGTGCTTCCCAGAGAGACAGGTGTTGTGAACATACACAGATCTAAAAGAGAGAAAAGACAAAAAGTCCATGAAAGCTGGAGACAAAGAATAAATGCAATGTTTGTTTTAAAGCAAAAAAAAAAAAAAAAGAGTGTAAGTTGTATTCTCTCAGTACCCCTGTCCCTCTTCTGAAAAAATTGTGTCTTCTTTGAAAATAGCTTGTATTAATTGAAGAAAGTAAGGCAGCAACATTTAATATTGATAATTTCAGAAAATCCACTTATCAATTAAAGGAGTCTTGGACCACCAAGCTGACTGGAGTACATCCTGAAGTGCTGTGAGTTTAATCCAATCATTCAGCATGAAGCATTCCAGCAGTAGAGGAAATTAAGGATTAAACTGTGATGGAAGAATGAGAAAGTAAGACCCTGGAAGTATACTGTGAGTGGACTTTAATCAAATCAAGCCAGAAACAGCCAAAATGGAAACCGAATAGCCCGGTGTTCTCATCTGTATGTTCACAGTTTCATTTTAGGTCTTACACTGAAAAGCAGGGTTTAGTGGAAGAATCGTTGTGGAAAACCAGCATGTTCTCAGCATTTCTCATAGAAAAAGTGACTGTTGAGAGACCGCTCCAAATTGAGTCAAGAAGTGTTGTATGGAGACTTCTATTTGAGGGGGAGGGCAGAAAGCGCTTGATGCCACAAAGTTTTCTAATCTGACTTCTCTTTGCCCTGAAAAGATACTAAGAGAAAAGGCAAATGTATTCACTCTAATCTGTGTTCTTGTTTTGTTTTTTTTTTTTTCACAGTACACAATTGAGCAAATAATCCCTCACTGAAAAATCTTATCCAAGACACGGATTTAAAAGAAGGTCGAATTAGTAGAAGTCCAGATTTTAAAACCTGAAATATCCAGATAATTGCCAACCCTTTCTCCAACTGGAGACACAGCCATATACCTCCATTGTGCATATCCCCAACCTCTTCCTGAAGTTTGGACTCAAACAAAGTCATATTTTGATGTTTAGAATTTAGCTGACAGATGAAAACACTGCCTAAAACTAGCTTCTACAAAAAACCTGCTCACGTAGCTCGTTGATCATTTTCCTATCTTTGCCGTCGGAAACACGTTTTCCGATCTTTATCACGAGCTGTCCTGTGAGCCAGCTGAGGGTGTTGGTCTGCTGGCATATTTTCTCCTTCATGTCCCACAGCATTCCAGTCCTGGAACTCCACCATTGCCCCTGTATTTCTGACGTTTCTGACCCTGTTGCTATCTGATTACCGGTGTTTTTTGTGGAAGTGAAAAAAGAAAAACTCATTGAGGGATGGGAGTGGGGCTTATGACGGCATGGAGACTATTTTAATCAACCTTAAACCATTCTGACATGTGCTAATGGTTGAAACGTAGGTGTCTGTTAGGTGTGTGGCCTGGCGCTCCTCTCCCCTGCTGTTTACTTTAGCAGCTTGTCTGTCTGAAAGTTATGATACCACAAAGCCTCTTCGGGGTCTCAGAGCAGGATGCGGCACGCCGAGCGGGAGGAGGCCCCGGGGCTGGCCCTCTAAGCCGAGCGGAGGAGCCGGCAGGTAAGCCTTCAAGGGAACAATGAGAGAAGCAGGTGAGCACAGCCGGGCTTCACCTGGATGTCCTGAAACAATTAGGCAACTCCTAGTCTAAAAGGCTCTCCTTTGGAAAGATAAAGGGAACTCTGCTAAGTGACTACTGTCACGTTCTGAAATGCCAGGTGATGGGAATTTTTTATTTCCTGGGCCTGCCATGCCACCCAAATCAGATTTTGCTCAGTGCACTTGTTAACAAAGTTGATCTCGTTGACTGGTGGCTTTTAAGTGAGGAAACTTTCTAATTTTTAAAAACACATTAGCAAAGGAATTTATCTCAGATAAGGCAGAGTAAAGTGGCAGTGTAAACATAATGACCTACAGGAAAGCAGCCTTTAAACCACACACACACACACACACACACACAGAGAGAGAGAGAGAGAGAGAGAGAGAGAGAGAGAGAGAGGAAAATAGATTTAAAACAATCAATTTTTTTAACCTGGTCGTCAGACTTTGGCAAATGCTTTTGCCTGTATCATTTCTAAAACAATTACTTCTAACAAAATTTTAATTGTTTATTCCCCCTTTGATAGCCTATTTTTGTCTTTTTTATTATGTAGGTAATACACAAATATAGTATTATTATAAAAGATTCAAAGAATACTTCCATCTCCACCCCTCTCCCTTCCTCGGGAAATCATCATGTACTGACCTCCCCCCTCGTAGAGGTTAGGTGGCTGCTATCAGAAATCTACTCTATGTCTTTTGAATTTTCTTTCACCACATTTACATACACATATAAATTATAGATCACTTTACTTTTGGCCTTTGCTAAGTGCTCAATAGGAAACATATTATTTAACTTCTAATAGATCCTGATGAGATAATACTCTTTCCCTTTTATAAAAAAAAAAAAAAAAAAAGGAACTTAACGATATTAAGTAAGCTGCCCAAAGCCATGGAGCCAATCAAGATGCACAGCCCATCCTGGCCAGTAGTTCAAGTTGGTTAGAGAGTCATCTCGATACACCAAGATTTTGGGTTTGATCTCCAGTCAGGGCACATACAAGACTCAACCAATGAATGCATAAGTAAGTGGAACAACAAATTGATCTCTCTCTCTTTCTCTTTTCAAATCAGTTTTAAGAAAAGATGCCTAGCCCAGTAAGTGCTTGCAGGGCAAGGCACACGGGGATGGGATTGGGTCAGGTATGGAGGGCCTTGATGACCATGCTGGTAGGCAATGGGGGAATGCCTGAAAAGTGCTGGAGCATTGGAGCGACATGATGAAAGTGTACCTATGATAAAATCCTTTTATTTTTATTCACAAGCTCTTCCCCCCTCTCAGATGGGAGGTGAAGGCCCTGTGCCATCCTAGGTCTGTACACGTGTCCTGTGATCGCATGTAGGGTCACAAAGGGTGAGCTGAGGATAAGAAAGCCGGAGCGTGTGGCTGTGTCCTTTCAGGCCTGCCTTGGAAGCCCCCAGCTGAGACCTAAGACGGTCTGATGTATCTTGAACACATGGTAGGAACAGCAGTGCGGTTCTGAGTCCTGAAACCAGAAAGGCCTGGATTCACATGCTAGCTTTGCCATGCTCTCTCTAGCTTGGAGCCAATTCCTGAATGGAATTACCAGTCTATGGGGTGCTGTCGGGGAGACTGAGGCCTGGTCACGCTGTGCCTGCCTGGCTCGTGGGCTCTGTAAGAAGTTTTTGAACAAGTGAATGGAGCTTTCCCTTCTTCATCTGTAAAAAGAGGACCAGCAGCCCTGGCCAGTTTGTCTCAGTGGTTAGAGCATTGGCCTGTGGTCCAGAGAGACCCGGGTTCGGTTCCCGCTAAGGGCACGTACCTCGGTTGCAGTTTGTCCCTGGCCCTGGTTGGTCGTGCGGGTGGCAGCCACTCGATGTGTCCCATTCCCGTCGATGTTTCTCTCTCTCTCTCTCTCTCTCTCTCTCCCCCTCCCACTCTATCTGAACAAAAAATGGGAAAATGTCTCTCGTGAGGATAAAAAAAAAAAAAAAAAGAGGACCAGCAAACCTGTTCCATCAAGTCCTGCCTCCAATAAAACAAGGGGTCGAAAACACTAGGCCCACCCCAGAGAGGGGCCTGTGTTTCTGCTGCCTTAGTACCCTGTTCTCTGGTGAGTTTTGCTACTGGGGAGGAATGGTAATTCCTTGTTTGTTGTTTTAAAAGGTATTTTTTTAATTATTATTATTAAAGCGATACATGTTCATTCTGGAGAGAATTTGGAAAAATTCAGAGATGTGAAAAATAGAAAATAAAACATGTTGCTATAACATAATAAATATCAACGTTCTTGTTTTGACCAATTTTCTTCCAGTCTTTTTTTTTTTCTATATTTTATGTAATAACATTGTGATCGTAATGGATATGAAGCTTTCCAACCTCTTTTTTTCAAGTACTGTTTTTTTCATGAGAATTTCCCCAGACCTTAATTTTTAAAATAGAATTTTGAATGTCCGTATAAAATGTCCTCACAGAAACTACCCTTACTTCATTAATTTTTTTTTTATTATTGAACAGTTACTTGATATGCAACTTTTCAGTACTATCGCAAACGACAGGACGATAAGCCACCTCACCGATGGGCTGCCCCGAGATTGGCGCCAGGCTGGCAACAGCAGAATCACCTGGGGGAGCTTTCAAATGGAAGATGTCTGCCTCCCACCCAGGGAGCCTGAGCAGTAGGGAAGAGAGGTGCTTGTAAGAAAAGAAAAGAAAAAAAAGCTGGGCCATCAGGCAATCTCGTTGGAGATGAGAGGCCCGAGGACTGGCCACATGCACAGATGAACTCTGTCCCGCGCAGGGCCTGGTCCACAGTGGGCGCTCACAAAATACATGTTGACGGACTCAGTAAATGTTACAGTCCACATTTCAATCCTGGTTCCCATCTCCTTAGCATAGAGTCTTGGAAGGGAAATTGTTGGGTTAAAATTTCAATGTTTAAAGAATTTGATGGATAGATTTATAGTGCTTTGTTAAGAAATCAACACATTATTTCTTTTAAATATTTTTAAAAATATGTTTTTATCGATTTTTAGAGAGAGATATGAACATCGATGAGAGAGATATTAGCTGCCTCCTGCATGCCCACTACTGGGGATCAAGCCGGAATCCCGGGTACGTGCCCTGACCGGGAATTAAACCAGCAACCTCTTGGTGCATGGGTCAGCTCTCCACCACTGACCCACACTGGCCAGGCTATTTCTATTTCTTTTAAAGTAAGATATCTTATAATTTTACTTCTTGGGATATATATATGTATATATGTTCTCCATCCAGTTCTTTTCCTCTTTGTGTATATATGTGTGTGTGTGTATGTGTGTGTGTGTGTATGTGTATGTGCGTGTATATATATACGAATATACATGAATAATGTATATCAGACACATATCTAAACATAATACTTTGTAATCCACTTTTTTCTTTGTGGGTACTACAATCAATATTGTAAATCCCGGTTTTGCAGGGTTTTTTTTATTATTAATTTGTTATTGTTACAGATGTTTCTTCTTTCCCCCCCATTGACATCCTCCTCCCCATCCCCCCCGCCCCATCCCTAACTTTGTTGTCTATGTCCATTGGTTATGCGTACATTCATATAAGTTCTGTGGTTTACCTCTTCCCCCTCAACCTCCCCCCTCCTCTGAGGCTTGTCAGTCTGTACCCTACCTCTATGTCTCTGGGTCAGTTTTGTTCATCAGTTTGTTTAGTTCATTATATTCCACAAATAAGTGAGATCATGCTGGTTTTGCAGTTTTAATAATTATACTTCTAGCCTGTTAATAGCTAATTCCTAGTCAGTTAAATCTGTGTTCAGCAAGGATCTACGTTCATGGCTGAATTTAAATATTTCCAAAAGGATCAGTAAGCACAATTCAAAATGTTTTGAAAAAGCACAATGTTTTGCTTGGTGTGATGTAGGCTGAAAGTTTCAACATTTTTGAACTTTAAGAACTGGCAAGTTATCTTTTTAGAACTTGTATGAAATTGACATATGAGTAAAGGCATTTAAATAACCTAACTGCACCTCATACCATATCGCAAAAGGAACATTTCACTGTAGAACATTTAAGTACATGTACTTTTGTAAAATTTAAAACACATTCTAAGGAGACGTGGAGACTTTCTGTCACCGTGGAAATGTGGACTTGTGTGTGGGGATGTGGCCGATCACAGCCACCACAGATGAGCTGAGGACACGAAGGATAAAGTGGAAGAGAAGTTCACTTGTTCTGCCCTAGACTAGAGATGACATTGTCACTAACCAGCTCTAGCCCTTCAGTATCAATAAAACAAACCCACATCTTGCTTTTCAGCCATTTTATTTTTGTTCACTTATATGTGGGTTCCTAGAAGATAGAGGCCACATCTAATTCATCTTTGTGGCCTTAGTGCTTAACACTGTGCAGGTAAAGTGAGCGAAATAATGGCTAAGGGGACCTGCTGCAGATGAGGAAACATACCCTATTCCTGAACTCTTTCTTTTCACTTTATCACTCAGGTTTCCCAAAGTTGCTCTTTCAATTGGTGTCCACTCTTCGAGCAAAAAATCTTGGGTCCTGGAGTTGGTGAAACAGGTGTTTTTTTTATGTTGCACAAACTCGATGTTCGAACTCTGGCTGGATTAGAGAAAGGTATTTAACATACATTATTTTTACAGCAACTTACAGCATGAAGAAAGGGACATCTTCGAGAAAGCACAAAACTGCTTTGTAAAGCGGAGCCCTGTGGCTTACATGCTCTAATGTCTCATTGCTATGTTGTCTGTGTTTCCTCCACCAGCTAGTCCATCCCCTAACTGCTGAACTCTTCCTCTTTGAAAGCCCGACTCACGTGCCCCTTCCTCTACAGAGCCCTTTCCTCCCTCCCCTCAGGGCCTCCTCACTGGCCAGAATGAGCCACTCATCTTCGTGCTCCCATAATGCTTTGTTCCCACTGATGTTTTAACACATCACTTTGCTGTTTCGGTTGTCTGTCTTGGTCCATTCGGGCTGCTATAGACTGGGTAGCTTATAAACAATAAATACTTATTTCTTACAGTTCTGGGGGCTGGAAGTCTGAGATCTGGGTGCCAGCATGGTCAAGGGATGGCCCTCTTCCAGGTTGCAAACTTCTCACCGTGTTCTCACGTTGCAGAAGGGAGGAAGAGAGCTCTCTGGGCTCTCTTTTGTAAGGGCGCTAATCCCATTCATGAAGGTTCTGCCCTCATGACCTAATGTCCTCCCAAATGCCCCATCTTCTACCATCAGTTTGGGGGCTAGAATTTGTGTGTGGGGGGCGAATATTCAATCAATAGCAGTATATATAGGTCTACCTTTGTCGCAAGGTGGAGTTTCCTGAGGTCTATGGAGGGTTATTATTTACTTTGTATCCTCAGTATCAGGAATAATACGTGACCTAGGGGAGGAACCCCTGAACTTTGACATTTTCAGGGCCCTTCTATTCAGCCTCGCCAGCTGTAAATACACTCAAGTCCTTTTTTGTTCTCACTGGCTGCTGAGCTGAATCTGTGGTGATGCACAGCAGACTCAGGATGTCCTTTGTGAATGGGCTCTATCGGCTGGGTGGTTTCCCAGGCATCTCCAGCCCATTGTTAACCCTACGAGAAGGCGCTGTGGGTGGGGTAGGACGAGACTCGAGGCAGATGCAGATTGTCTCTCCACACTGCTGCTGAGCAGAAGGCTTGCTTCTCATCCCATTGGTCTTCCAAACCCAAATATACTTAATCGCCTACAAGTACCACTCATTAATTGCCCCTAAAAACAATAATTAGGTACCACATTTTAATGTGAAGGATCGCGTGACTATTGTTTTCTGCACACAGTGACTCTCCCTCTGCAGCTATTGTGACAGCTAAATAAAAAGGGCAGTAATATGTGGGTTTCTGTTTTTTGTTTCTTTACCTTGAGGAAACAAAGGCTCTCCTGACGTAATGAGATACTAGGAATCTCAAAAGAGCCAAACAGAACAATACAGATTCTTTTAAAAATATTATTATTATAAACCTACCAGGAAGGACTTATTCAGCGATATTATTTGGGAGACCAGTTATTGTTAGAGCTCACAATCCATCCTGGGGGCAGAAACCAAGCTGTTCAGGGTAGCCTGTGAGGGATGGCTGACCACAAATGCATGTAATTTGTTAGAGTTGACACTGTCTCCCAAAGACAGCCATTAAAAAGCAACAAAATGCTAATTAGAATTGGTTAATACACCTTTTCAACAAACCTCTGTAGCAGTAAACCAAAAATTTAAAAAGAAGCATACTTTTTTATTTAAAAAGTGTTCTGTCAAGAGTTGCACTGTACAACATTAGCTCTCAGAGTCCCCACTGGAAACCTGTCTACCCGAATTTCCCAGGAATTTCTCCATGTCTCGGTCAAAAGGTTTGGAATATGTCAGCACCAAGATTCGAATTCATTGACCTAATGAGTATGCCCTTCTCTGCCAAGGGTCCTCCCTGTGCCCCCGGTGGAAAAACCCCCCAACTGCCGCAGAATGCTCAGGGTGACAAAGACGACGTCTCACCGTTGGATTGGCCTGGTGCTCAGGAGCACCATGGGAAAGAATCTGAACGCCCTTGGCAGTTGTGATTCTGACTCTGACCGTTGTAACAGATGGCCTGGGCTGGGACTGCTGCTGAAGTCACATTCCTGAGAGAAAAATGACCCAGAGTAGGAGCTTTGCATGCTGGACTGGACTCAGCACAGGTATTGTCGCTGGAAAGATGTGGTGTTTTCAAGAACAGGCATTTGAACCCACCTGGACCACATTCCCCGAGAAGTCTCTGTGCCTTGGAAATGAGAGGATTCTGAAATAAAACTGAAAAACAAAACAAAGCAAATATCATCTGGGGTTCCTGCCATTTGAGTTGGGCAATAGAAGGGGAAATGTTTCTCTGTTGGCTAGAGAGAAGTGTTAGGGTTCGGGATTAGGAGGTAGGTGGTGAGGAAATAGAGGCGGGGGTGAGAGCAGACAGAACTGTTGGAGGTCAGGGGTGCTCAGTGCTCCCCTTGGGGCTCTAGTTGGAACTGAGCATCACATTTCCAGGCGCTGCTCTGAGGGCTGTGGGGAGTTTTCAGAATCAAGAGAAGCTTCTTAATTTTAAAGAGAGAATAATCCATGTGGAAGACTGGGACCTAGTAACCAATAATACAGGGCAGTGACATTTTGAAATAGTACCAATAGTGATTCACTAGTGATTCAGAGGAAGAAAGGGTTTATGGCAAGGTGACCTAAGGGGGTTTAGAGGAACCTTCATAGAAAAGCCTAAAAAGAGAGACAACATTTAGGTAGTTGGAGGGAAAAATATTGGCAGCAACAAACTTTCCTGAGAACTATGATGTACCTTGATTTTGTCAGCACCTCTGGGCACTTTTTTTTTTTTTAGTGTTTCACCAGTTATAACCATGTTGCATACTTTGGTTTTTCAGGGTCTTCTCCGGCTTTCTAGAAGTCATTATGAGGGGCCCTGACAAACTGCAGAGACTCATACAGAAACCCAGTCACAGCTGCCTCATTGCCATGTTCCTCCAAGGTGGCCAGCCCTGAGGAGGACTGTACTGGGCCCAGAGGAGAGAGAAAACCAAAAGGCCATCAACAACAAATTCAAAATTCAAGTTGAAAGGAAAGTCTGAAGATTTGACATAAGAATTGTATGTAATGTTATGTTCTTTAAGGGAATGAATTATATCCCTATGCCCCCTTCCTTCCTCTCTCTCTCTCTCTCTCTCTCTCTCTCTCTCTCTCACACACACACACACACACACACACACACACACACTCCACAGGAAACTCATGGCTGCATTCTCCTGTGATTGCCTAACCTGAGGGGGTTTTCCCTATGAGGTCCCTGTGAGGGTACATCTCTGTGAGGGATTCCGAAGAATGTATGGCCTGTCACCTGGACCCCCTGTCCCTGTCTCATTTCAGGTGGGCTACCACATGAACTATAAGTATTGAGAGACTCTTTGCTTTTCTACTACAGCTGCTCCATGAACATAGCTTTCCACCCTCCAGACTTTTCCATCCATTGCCTAAGGATCAGGTACAGAACCTCAGGGGTCAGAGAGGAATCAAGCCCTTCCTCCCTCTATATCCGCTTCCCCAGGGCGATCATCAAGAGCCATTGGAGAGCTGGGCCCTAGGAATAACCTTGGATCCTCTGAAAATCATGGTGTTGAAGGAGTTTAAGGGAGGGGGAGGTGACTACTGATTTCCCCCAGGGGTTGGAGGAGAAGGGCTGGGTAAATGCGTGCGTGGAGCTACAAGGGCGAGCTTCAAGCTCCGCAGAGAGCCAGCGGCCCAGGGGATCGGTGGTTGTTAAAATGTAAGTGAAACAGGCAGTTTAACATGCAGTAATGTGCTCGCTCACATAAAGAGGCGCATGTACAGAAAAAGGATCTGGAGTAAACTGAAGTATTCACAGCTGCATGTACAATTGTAGTTGATAGTTTTTGTTTTTTTGCACTTTCCACCCCATAAGGGCATGTGTTATTTTTATCAGTAGAAGGTATATAAAAAAGCCTTTAAGAAGAAATAATGTAGGGGTGGGAACTATGCTTCTTTCATTTCCTTGTTGTGGTTGACGTCTACAGTGGACATTGGCCTAGTACCTGGGTCATGACTTCCTAACCTGGCAATCTGGAGTCTCCTCTGGGTTCCTTGGGCAGCAGAAACAGTGGGTTTTGGAGACCTGCAAATGGGCCCTGGAATAGTCCCTGAAATAAATTTCTAACCAATGAAATCTCATGGGCTTGCCATAGTAATCAAGTTATATTGCCAGCTTGCTAATGTAAACAACAGAATCATAGTTTTAGACCTAGAAAGATCTTGAGGAATCACCTATTTCACGTTCTCATTTTTGTGGTAGAACCAAGACGAGAGTTTGATAGTAATAATATCTATCTTTTAATAAGCATTTGCTATGTGCCAGGGATGATATAGGAACTTTATGTAGATTAGTTTTTAATCACACTATCAAGGTAAGTATTATCCCTACCTTGATTTTATAGACAAGGAAGTTGAGGCATAGAGATTAAGTAGCTTATTCCAAGTCATCCAACTAGAGTCTAAGGTAGGTTTTGACTGTTTGTCTGGTTCTAAAATGGGCTATCACTACACCTAAGAGTGCCTGTTTATTTCCAGTATGAGCTGCCTGGTTCCCAATCTTAAGAGTTTTATCTCTTGTCTTCACATTGAAAACTCAGGTGTGTTTTAACCTGTGTTAGTTGAGCAGATCAATCCCAACCTCCATTCTTCTAGCTGGGGCAGTCTGTGGTGTCATGATGAAGTCCACTGCCAAGGTCAAAGGCCCATGTTTGTTCTTCCTCAAAGTAATGTGGCTGCTGGCCTTCAGCCTGAGCCTGGACTCGCTTTCATTGTGAGTATTCCCATTCACAGGCTGTGGGAATGCCAGGCCAGAGTGAGGGTGTGGTGCCCGGGAGATTGTCACCAGCTTCCCAGCCACAGGAGGGAGCAGGGAGGGGAGCCTCAAGGCTGTGGCACCCTGAGGCCTTGCTGGTGGCCTATCGGGCCACCTCTTCCTGCCCTGTGGGAAGGCTGGGCGGAGCCAGTCTTAGGGGAAAAGAGGATCGAGGGCTTTCTGAGGTGAAGTTTCAGGGGAGTCAGTGCAGAGAGGTGTCTTCTCTTTCAGAGGAAAGTAAAGACTCTTAACTCATAAAGGAGAACCATTTCGAATAATTTCTCCATGTTTCAGCCTGGCCAGAGGCTTTCTGGTTAACCAGATATTCTTAATAAGGGTGACAGTGTATGCTGTATGGGGTTGAACACTTTTCAGGGATTATAACACAAAAAAATATGGGTAAGACCCAAAGTGCACTAAACATAATAAAATCTTTCTTTGATGATTCATAAGGCCTTTAGGATCCTGTGCCTCAGGGTCACCATTATATTCATCATCATCCTTGATGAGGTACATAGCTGAATAAAAATACCAGGTTTAAAGTGATAGGCCTCACTCCCACTCTGTCTACCTGGGTGGCCTTGGGCAGTGACTTGACCTCTTGAGCTTCAGAGCCCCCTTCAAAATAGGAGTGGCAACGTTACATTATGGGGCTGTCATAGTAGAAAACTATGTGCATAAAGAATATTATTGTTATTACTGTTAAGCTACCAGAACAACATACTGCTGGCTGATACAGAATTCTATTACATTTTTTCCCCAAAGTAAATTAGTCTCCTTTCACTAAAAACATGGCTTCCCGAGCATCAGGGATTGCCGAGAAGTGATATTTGTTCAAGGGCCAGGAAGAGTGTTTAAACAGTGTTTTCAAACTGCAAAAGTGGTACATGCTTTTTGTGAAAAAATTCAAGTATAGAACATACTAAAAAAAAATAAAAGTTCCCTTCTACCCTTATTGTCTCAATCTTCCCCAAGGAAAATGTAAGATTATGCTCATTTTAGAAGGATCAGAAAAGGTTTCCTTTGAGGAGGTCACATTTATTTACTATCCCATGAATAGAATGTTCTCAATGTGTTATATCATTTAGCAAATGTAGGGCAGTAGCTCTCAGAACCAAAGCAGTAAAGAGTCATTTCCCATTACTAATGGTTTTGACATGGGCCTCGTTCCACTTGCTGATCTTCATTCCTAGTCACTCATTTTATTTTTCTATGAGGCTATTATTTAGTAGCCCATAATGTGCAGGTGCATGTGTGTGTGTGTGTGTGTGTGTGCATGTGCATGTGTGTGTGTGCTCAAGAGATACATTGTTCTTGATTATTGAGGGAACTTGAAACTAATGTCTTTTATTTATTTTATTTATTTATTTTTATTTTTTAATTTTTTTAAACCTTTTTTTGTTACCAATGTTTCTCCTTTTTTACCCCATTGACATCCTCCTACCCATCCCCCCCACCCCATCCCCGGCTTTGTTGTCCATGTCCATTGGTTATGCGTACATGCATATAAGTTCTGTGGTTTATCTCTTCCCACCCTCAACCATCCCCTCTTCTGAGGGTTGTCAGTCTGTACCCTACTTCCGTGTTTCTGGGTCTACCCTATTTCTCAGACTGTTATATTCATTATATTCCATATATAAGTGAGATCATGTGGTATTTGTCTTTTTCTCTTTGGCTTGTTTCACTTAGGATAATACTTTCCAGGTCTTTCCATGTCATCTCAAAGGATAAGAGATCGTTCTTTCTTACAGCTGCATAGTACTCCATTGTGTATACGTACCACTGCTTTTTTATCCATTTGTATACTGATGAACACTTGGGCTGTTTCCAGATTTTAGCTATTGTAAATAGTGCTGCTACAAACATGGGGGTACATATATTCTTCCTGATTGGTGTTTCAGGCTTAGAGTATATTCCTAGAAGTGGGATCACTGGGTCAAATGGCAGTTCAATTTTTAATTTTTTGAGGTAATACCATATTGTTTTCCATAGTGGCTGCACCAGTCTGCATTCCCACCAGCAGTGCACTAGAGTCCCCTTTTCTCCACACCCTCGCCAACACTTATTGTTTGATGATATGTTGATGGCGGCCATTCTGACAGGTGTGAGGTGATACCTCATTGTTGTTTTAATTTGCATCTCTCTGATGATTAGTGATGTTGAACATTTCTTTATATGTCTCTTAGCCATTTGTATGTCCTGTTTGGAGAGGTGTCTATTTATTTCCTCTACCCATTTTTTAATTGGGTTCTTTGTCTTCCTTTTGTTGAGTTGTACGAGTACTCTATATATTTTAGAAATTAACCCCTTATCTGATGTATCATTGGCAATGATGTTCTCCCATACAGTGGGTTGCCTTTCCATTTTGATGGTTGTTTCTTTTGCTGTGCAGAAGCTTTTTAGTTTGATGGAGTCCCATGTGTTCATTTTTTCCTTTGTTTCTGTTACCTTAGGTGATGTATCAGTAAAAATTCTGCTGCGTATGATGTCCGAAATTTTTTTGCCTACATTTTCTTCTAGAATTTTTATGAATTCACAGGTCACATTTAAGTCTTTTATCCATTTTGAATTTATTTTTGTGTATGGTGTAAGTTGATGGTCTAGTTTCATGCTTTTGCATGTAGCTGTCCAATTTTCCCAACACCATTTATTAAAGAGGCTGTCTTTACTCCACTGTATGCTCTTGCCACCTTTGTCAAATATTAATTGAGCATATTGCCTTGGCTCCATTTCTGGGTTCTCTGTTCTGTTCCACTGGTCTATATGCCTGTTCTTGTGCCAGTACCAGGCTGTTTTGATTACAGTCGCTTCATAGTATAACCTGATATCTGGTATTGTGATCCCACCTACTTTGTCCTTCTTTTTCAAAATTGCTGAGGCTATTCAGTGTCTTTTTTGGTTCCATATGATCTTTTGAAGAATTTGTTCTAGTTCTGTGAAATATGTCATTGGTATTTTGATGGGGATTGCATTGAATCTATAAATTGCTTTGTGTAATATAGACATTTTAATGATGGTAATTCTTCCAATCCATGAAGAAAGTATGTGCTTCCACTTTTTTATATCTTCCTCTATTTCTTTTTTCAATGTCCTATATTTTTCTGCAAATAGGTCCTTTACTTCTTTGGTTAAATTTATTCCTAGGTATCTTAATTTTTTTGCCACAATGGTAAATGGGATTGTTTTTTCAGTTTCTCTTTCTATGAGTTCATCATTGGTGTATAAGATTGCCATCAATTTCTTGACATTAATTTTGTATCCTGCTACTTTGCCAAATGCATTTATTAAGTCTAGTAGATTTTTGATGGAGTCTGTAGGGTTTTCTATATATAATATCATTTCATCTGCAAATAATGACAGTTTCACTTCCTCTTTTCCAATTTGGATTCCTTGTATTTTTTCTTCATGTCTGATTGCTGTTGCTAAGACTTCCAGTACAATGTTAAATAAGAGTGGTGAAAGTGGACATCCCTGTCTTGTTCCTGTTCTTAAGGGAAATGTTTTTAGTTTGTGCCCATTGAGTATGATGTTGGCTGTAGGTCTTTCATATATGACCTTTATTATGTCGAGATATGATCCTTCTATTCCCACATTGCTGAGCGTTTTTTTCAGTAATGGATGTTGGATTTTGTTGAATGCTTTTTCAGCATCTATTGATATGATCATGTGGTTTTTATTCTTCATTTTGTTTATGTGGTGTATCACATTTATTGATTTGTGAATATTGTACCATCCTTGCATCCCTGGGATGAATCTTACTTGGTCATGGTGAATAATTTTTTTGATGTATTGCTGGATTTGATTTGCTAGTATTTCGTTCAGGATTTTGGCGTCTATGTTCATCAGGGATATTGGCCTGTACTTTTCTTTCTTTGTAGTGTCTTTTTCTGGTTTTGGAAGTCTTCCTTCTTCTTGAATTTTTTGAAATAGTTTCAGGAGAATCGGTGTTAGTTTTTTTTGAATGTTCAGTAAAACTCCCCCGTGAAGCCATCTAGGCCTGGGCTTTTGTTTGCTGGGAGAGTCTTGATTACCTCGTCAATTTCCTTAGTTGTTATTGGTCTGTTCAAGTTTTCTATCTCTTCCCAGTCCAGTTTTGGGATACTGTGTGTTTCTAGAAATTTGTCCATTTCGCTTAGATTGTCGAATTTGTTGCCATATAATTGTTCATAGTAGCTGTTAACGATCTTTTGTATTTCTGTGGTGTCAGTTGTTACTTCTCTTTCATTTCTGATTTTGTGCATTTGAGTTCTCTCTCTTTGTTTCTTGGTGAGTCTAGCTAAGGGTCCATCAATCTTGTTTATCTTTTCGAAAAACCAGCTCTTTGATTCATTGATCCTTTGAATTGTTTTTTTGGTCTCTATGTAGTTTATTTCTGCTCTGATCTTTACTATTTCCTTCCTTCTACTTGCTCTGGGGTTTTCTTCTTGTTTGATTTCTAATTCTTTAAGTTGTGAGGTTAGACAGTCAAGTAGAAATTTTTCTTGTTTCTTGAGGTAGGGCTGTAGTGCTATGAACTTCCCTCTCAGAACTGCTTTCACTGCATGCCATAGATTTTGTGTTGTTGTGTGTTCATTTTTATTGGTTTCCAGGAAGTTTTTAATTTCTTACTTGATCTTCATGGTAACTCATTCATTGTTTAATAACATGCTATTTAGCCTCCATGTGTCCAAATGTCTTTGCATGTTTTTGTTGCAATTGATTTCTAGTTTCATGCCATTGTGTTCTGAGAAGATGCTTGATATGATTTCAATCTTGAACTTGTAGAGATTTAGTTTGTGTCCTATCATGTGGTCTATCTTTGGGAATGTCCCATGTGCACTTGAGAAGAATGTGAATTCTGTAGTTCTGGGGTGTAATTCTCTGTAGATATCGTTTAAATCCATTTGGTCTAGTGCTTCATTTAGAGTCTCTGTTTCCTTGCTAATTTTTTGTCTAGAGGATCTATCCAGTGGTGTCAACAGGGTGTTGAAGTCCCCTGCTATGATTGTATTGCTGTCGATTTCTCCTTTTAAGTCCTCCAGAAGATTTTTAATATATTTTGGTGGTCCTATATTGGGTGCTTATGTTTATCAAGGTTATTTCTTCCTGTTGGATAGATCCTTTCAATATTATGTAGTGGCCTTCTTTGTCTCTAGTTATGGCCTTCATTTTGAAATCTATTTGATCAGATATGAGTATTCCTACCCCAGCTTTTTTTGCTTTTCATTTGCTTGGAAATTTTTTTTTCATCCCTTCACTTTCAACCTATGTGGGTCTTTTGTTGTGAGGTGGGTCTCTTGTAAGCAACATATAGATGAGTCATGGTTTCCTATCCAATCAGCTACTCTATGTTTTTATATTGGAGCATTCAGTCCATTTACATTTAAGGTGATTATTAATATGTACTTATTTATTGCCATTTTTGTTTAGTGTGGTTCTATTTTTCTTTCTATTTCTTCTACTAATTACAGCAGTCCTTTTAACATTTCTTGCAGTGCTGGTTTGGTGCTAACATATTCACTTAGCCTTTTTTTTTTTTTTTTGTCTGGGAAGCTCTTTATTTGACCTTCTATTTTGAATGACAGCCTTGCTGGGTAGAGTAGTCTTGGATTCAGATCCTTGTTTTTCATGACCTTGATTACTTCATGCCATTCCCTTCTGGCCTGTAGTGTTTTTTGTGAGAAGTCAACTGAGAGCCTTATGGGGTTTCCTTTGTAGGTAACCTGATTCTTATCTCTTGCTGTTAGGATTCTCTCTTTGTCTTTAATTTTTGGCAGTTTTATTACTATGTGTCTTGGTGTGGGCCTGTTTGGGTTCTCTTTACTTGGGGCTCTCTGTGCTTCTTGAACTTGCATGCCTTCTTTCTTCACCAAATTAGGGAAGTTTTCTGTCACTATTTATTTGAATATATTCTCTAACCCTTGCTCATTTTCTTCTTCTTCGGGGACTTCTATGATGTGAATATTATTACATTTTCAGTCTCACACAGTTCTCTTAAGCTGTCTTTCTGTTTTTTAATTGTTTTTTCCTTTTGGTTTTCTGATTGGTTGATTTTTCTCTACCCTGTCTTCTAATTCACTGATCCAGTCCTCAGCTTCCTCTACTCTGCTCTTTAGACCTTCCAATGTGCTCTTTATTTCTGATATGTCACTCTTGATGTCTTCTTGGTGGTTTTTAATTTCCAATTGGTTTATTTTCAGCATCTCTATGTCTTTACTCATGCTGTTGAGCTTCCTCAAGATCATGGTTCTGAATTCTAGCTCTGTTAACTTGCCCAACTGCTCCACATTGAGATCATCTTCGGTGGAGGTCTCTTGTTCTTTCATTTGGCTTTTGTTTCTGTGTTTCACTATTTTGGCTATCACTGTGGCCTTTAGAGCCTGCCAAGTTTTCTCTGTGGGTGTTGGTGTTCTGCTGTTTGTGGCTCCCTCTCCTGGGTTTAGATAAGCGAGGGAGGCGCCACATTAAACACCACTGTCAAGTCTTCCTTTCCTGGTTAGAGTTGCTAGCCCAGGAATGGTACTGTTATCCTCTAGCTTTTTGCCTAGAGGCTAATAGTCCAGGTTACTTGAGGAGTTTTGAGTTGTGAGTTGATTGAAAAACTCCCTCAGGTGCACAGCATAAGGGGATTTCCCGAGGGTGGGGCAGATGCTGGTTGTTAGTGAGCCTCAATTAGCACTTCAATGGCCCACAGGGTGGGGTTAAATCTCCGAGGGGGGCTGCTGCCTCTCCCCAGAGCCCTGGGAAGGAGCAATATGGCCACCGTCCTGCGTGGCCGCAACTCAGCAAAAGCTCTGAGCGCCCTCCAAATCTCGAGTGTCCCCACACAGTTTCAGTCCCGTCTGCCCTCCCTCTGTCGGAGCCCAAGGTGAGTGGCTGTGGCTATTTTAGCCTCTGTCCCAGCTCTGCGCTGTGGAGCCTCTTGGTAGTGTAACCCGAGGGCACTGCTCATAGCTAAGGCCACTGCCAAGCTGCCGACCGTGGGCTCCCAGCCCCCGTCTCGTGCCTTCGCAAGCCTACCAGGATTGAGTCAATGTCCCTGGTTATATGGTCCTCGCAAACTGCTTTTCTGCTGCTTTTCCCCATTGATTTGTCTGTGTTTTAGTTGTAATTCCAGTTTGGTCCTGGGAGACGGTCTGTGTAGCTTCTATTCACTCTGCCGCTATTTTGGAATCCTTTTTTCTTTATTTTTAGAGAGAGAAGAAGAGAGAGGGAAAGAGAGATAGAAACATTGATGAGAGAGAACATTGATTGGCCACCTCCTGCATGCCCCCTACTGGGGATCAGGCCCACAACCTGGGCATGTGCCCTGACCGGGAATCGAACCAGTGACCTCTTAGTGCATGGGTCGATGCTCAACCACCGAGCCACACTGGCCACGTGAAACTCATGTCTTTTAAACCTTCATTTATTGTAACATATATAGGTCCTGATTCCTTATTTGAAATTCTTAGGACCAGATATGTTAAAAAAAAATTTTTTTTATCCTCACCCGAGGACATTTTTGCATTTATCTTCAGATAGAGCAGGACGGAGAGAGGGAGAAAGAGAGAGAGAGAGAAACATCGATGCGAGAGAGAGACATCGCCTGGCTGCCACCCACATGACCCCAAGGAGGCTGGGGACAAACTGCAACTGAGGCACGTGCCCTTAGCAGGAACTGAACCCGGGTCAGTCTGGTCCATGGGCCAACACTCTAACTGCTGAGCCAAACCCTCCAGGGCAGGACCAGATATGTTTTAAATGGATACTTTTTAAAAATTATTTTAGAAAGATAATACAAGGAATATTCTGGATGAATATAATTTCCCCAGAGTCAAGATCACTAGTATTTCATGACATGCATCTGTTAATATTTTAAGCATACTGAACATTTACAGTACATGAAATGAAGACTATAGGTAGCTTCAGTGAGTTCCGTTCAGGTTTTCTACAAGTTGAATTCAGGTCTGGTTAGTTTTAGGAGTAAAATGAGATAAAAAAAAATCTCCATGTAGAGCGTTTTTGGATTTCTGAATTGAGAGTAAAGCCAGTGAATTGTTGTTGTTCCTGGGGACGCACGGTACCGGCTGCTTATTGCGGTGTGCTGTGCTCCTTCGCTCCAGGGGACCATGGCTGGCTCGAGCCACCGTGAGCGGCCGGCACACTCCAGGAGACCTGGGGACGTGGACGTTGGCCAGTCTGGCTGAGGCTTTCAGCCTGAGTTTTCTGAATGAACCTTTTTAAAGAAAGATAATTTCCACTGTACACTATGCTATGGTTTAGATTGTTTTCTAGGGGAAGGTGTTTTGCCATTCGAAATCAATATATGCTTTAAAAAATACTTCCTCCTCTCCCACTAATTCTGGTGCACTAATTCTATCCGCCTCATGGCACCGGCTCTCCGAGGCAGATGCCCAATAAAGATGGGTCATCGAGGGGGCCTGGATTCCCGGCTCGGGTGAAATTGTATCCTATAAAATGGAATTGAGTCAAGCTGTGATAGATTTGAACCCCATTGAGAGCTAGATTATATGGTCAATGGCAGCTCAGGAGCACGTTTTAATCACCGAGCACCGTGGCGCTAACCTGACGGTGCTTGTGGAAACCTCTGGCCTGCGTTCCTGGGAAAACGAGAGCCTCCTGGTGCCCACAGCTCCTTTCCCCACGAACGGGACGTGTCTTAGCGACTCGCCTAATGGCACTTTGTGAAAACAATGACAGAAGCAGTGTCTACTTGTCATAAAGTATTTACACAAGTAAATTATACACAGAGTTTATCTAGTATGAGGAAAAAGTAGAAGCCCCTCCGTGCCGCTGTCCCGCTCCATTCCTGCCGCCTTCTTCAAGACGTCTCCACTGACAGGCATTTGGTCTGTCACTGTTTCTGTGTAACCATGTATGTGCACACCCAAACACCCTTGCACAGTCATACGCACAGGCAGGTGGGTTATACATTTAAATGGTCCTGTCACTTGCTTTTCTTAATTTATCGGAGACATCTTTCTTTGACACTACCTACTGTCCTTCTGATGGCTCAGAGCTCTACCCAGAATGCATTTCATCCGTGTCCAAGTGAAAAACTTGAAGGTATTTTGGGGGGGATATGACAAACTATGTTCGATGACTTTGTTATTTATGTATTTTTGTGTATATGTGTATTTTTATAGATTTTTTACAATTTACAATAGTAAATTGTAATGGTTTTTGATTTATCTCCAAGGTCTCACCCTCAACAATTGCTTTTGGTTAGTCTGAATTTCAGTATTCTCCCCTGCCTTTCTGTTGCATCTCTAGAAAGCCCTTTGGGGCACCGGTCATCTTTGTTGGACAGGTGGCTGTCTCTTGGGGTGAGGATGGGGGATGTACAAAGAGGAGGGTTGTTTCTGTTTACAACTCTTTTCACTTTTGATTTTGCCTGCGAGTTATTAACTTAATGTCATATATAAGACAGGAGAGATAAAATAAGAAATAAGAGCTTGCCTTCCACTGGGTAAATTTTTACAGCCCTTTTGGAGTGCGTTTGACAGTGTCTACAAAAATTTAAAATGTTCATGCCTTTGATCCTGCAATTCTACTGCTACCTGGTACTATGGAAATAATTTTATTTTGAGACCTGATTTTTTCAGATATGAATCTCAGCAGCTTTTAAGAATCTTTTTATTGAAATAGTTCTTGCAATGGAGTGAATATTGTGCCCCCCCCCCCCCCGCAATTAATATGCTGAAATCCTAACCCTTAATGTGATGGTATTAGGAAGTGGGGCCTTTGGGAGGTAATTAGATCATGAGGGCTGAACCCTCATGAATGGGATTAGTGCCTTATAAAAGGGACCCCAGAGAGCTGGCTCCTCTTTCTGCCATGGGAGGCTATAACAAGAAGTCAGCTGTCTGCAACCTGGACAAGGGTCCATACCAGAACCCAACCAGACACCCTGATCTTGGACTTTATCTCCCAAACTGTGGGAAATAAATTTCTGTTGCTTATAAGACAGCAGTTTATGTCCTCTGTGCTAGCCACCCAGATTCATTAAGGGAGTTTCTTTCATGCAAATGCTGTAAAACCTTTATAGACAGCAGTATTTTGATTTACAGAATCAAAATTTCAGAGCCCTAGAATTTAACACTGTAAAGACCTTTGGGCACTGTAAAATGAAAGGATTGGATAACGATGATCTCAAAATTTCCCTTTAATTCTTAATACTCTGTGGTCCTTGGGTCCCAGAAGATGATGATGCTAAAGGCAGAATGATGACAGTGATCAGTGTAGTACTACTAGTGGAAGACACTTTACATTTAGGACAGAGACCCTTTATTACCTTCATTCCTAAAGTAGATATTTTCTCATTCCATTCTTTACTAGTGTATGGTCTTTCTTTTGTGTATGTAAATATTTCCATCAGCTTTTAAAATCCTTTGACCTGGACTTAATTTTCATAGTTTTACTAACAAAGGTCAATTAGTAGAGATGTAACCACACTAAGAAACAGGTTATCCTTTGGACTATGCAGAGAGGCCACTTGTTAACTTTTAAATGTGAATATGCTGTGTTTTTCCTATGGACTCGATGCTCCCTGTTGTTATTTAAGATAACAGTTCAACGTTTGTTGAACACAAGAATTACAGTGGGAATAATGGATCCAGAGATAAGAGGTAGAGTCCTTGTCCTCAAGGATATTACAGTTTAGTAGGTCATATTTTGGATTTTTTTAAAAATCCAGTAATGCTGTAGATAAAATAGGGTCAAAGAGTGAAACATGGAGATAGCTTTCAGGACAATTTAAATATAACCCAAATGGACTCAAGCTCTATCAGCTTTTGAGTATAAACATGATCTTGTTAAGATTATGGACCAAGTAACAATGACCCGTTAAGTCCCCTTACAGGATTGTAGGACCCCTGCTCCCCTCAACATTTCCTCCAGGTCTAGAGGGAGCAAGTTTATGCATGTTTTCCCAGTCTGGTCACCTTGCCCTTGGCGTCACCGGTCTCTGTGACAAGACTGCTTCTTGGTACAGGGTCCTAAAGAAGCACAGAGTCAGGCAGAGTTGAGGGAGAAATGGTGCTCTCTCCGGCCCTATGGGCATTTTGTTCTCTGGGCTCTCCAGCTGTCCTGCTTGTGCCTTGAGCGCCCCAATGACTGGCGCTCATGAGAAAATGTCCTTCAGGGTCTCACTCATAATCTCCCTCACTGGGGTGGGTCTAAGTCCATGGCTTAGGCTGTGTGAGAGGCAGATGGACTGAGTGGCTGATTTTCATCGTCCCTGCCCGTTTTCTTCCCATTTTTTCTCTCCAGAACCTTGTAGGTACTAGCACTCTTCAGAGAAATACACATTCTCTATGCACATCTCCTCAGTTGGACCAGTGCCCAGGAACGTAACCGGCCAACCATTTTTCTCCCAAAACTGACTCTGACACAGACCATGTCTCATTTCACTTTGTATCCCTAGTGTCAGCTCAGTGCTTGCCACAAAAAAGGACCTTTGCTTGTTGAACTAGTGAATTAATGTTGTTCTGCTAATTAATTTAATCTATTTCATTATTGAATTAAGGAATCAATGATGAATTAATGGATCAATGTTGTGAAACGATGATTTAAATATAATCTAGGGAGATGAAATAAAGGCCACCCACCTTCATGGTCATGCCCACGGGAGAGGCTAGTAAATGCTTGCTAAGTGAATGCACAATTGGTATCTTTCATGTTCCAGAATTAATGATCTCATGACCTGTGCTGCCCTGTCCTTATATTCTTATCCTGTCAGCTTTGTGACTAAAGGGATGTATTTGCAAGACATTGGACCAAAATTATATCTACATTTTTGTCTGGATCTGTAAAGCAGTTTGAAAAGATTAATAAGCATCTACTAAAAAATATATATGCAATTTAAATGCCAAACAACTGTATAAGGCCCTAGGAATTTAACAGTGTTATAGAGAGCATCAGACACACGGGTTAAAAGGAGACAGGGAACCTGGGGGCAGGGTGAAGAACAGGAGCGGGGAGGAGAGAGAGAGGGTGGGAGGCAGGGCGGGTAGGGACTGAGAACTCATGTTAGAACTCCTGGCCTCTAGGTTCCAAGTTCGAACACTGGCGCTAAAGTGAGAAAGTTAACTCTGAGGTTTTATTCAGTCAGTCAGGAAAGGCTAGCTATTTTTCAATTGCTTAAAATGCAAGACAACATTATTGTAGCTATTTAAAATTTTAAATTTAAGTATACAGTTGGTATATAGTATCATATTATTATATTAGTGTTAGGTGTACAATACAGTGATTTGACATTTTTATAGCTTACAAATTCTGCTAATCATGTCACTGTGCAAACTGATCATGATATTATTGACTACATCCCCCTTCACCTTTTTACCCATCTCCTCGTCCCCTCCCCTCTGGTAACCATTCCTTTGTCCTCTGTTTCTATGAGTTGGTATTTTTTTTTAATCTTTATTGTTGAATGTAAAATGTATTACAGTTGTTCCACATTTTTCCCCCATTGACCCTCTCCTCCCCACTCCCGCCCCCCTCCTGCCTTTTCCCACACTATTGTCTGTGTCCACTGGTTATGCATGTAAGTTCTTTGGTTTATTTCTTCCCACCCCCCCCCAATCCCTTTCCCTTTGAGGTTTGTCAGTCTAGCAATGAATTTATACTTCTTAATCTCTTAACCTTTTTCACCCATTCCCCAACCCTCCTCCCATCCGACAACCAACAAAATGTTCTCTGTATCTAAGAGAATGTTTCTGTTCTGCCTGTTCATTTTGTTTGTAGATTCCATTGTTGATAGATATGTATTCATTGCCATTTTGTTTGTTCATATATTTTATCTTTTTCTTCAAAAAGACCCTTCATCATTTCATATAATAACAGTTTGGTGATGATGAACTCCTTTAACTTTTTCTTGTCTGGGAAAGTCTTTATATGGCCATCGATTCTAAAGGAAAGCTTTGCAAGATAGAGTCATCTTGTTGTAGGTTCTTGCTTTTCATCTGAATATTTCTTGCCACTCCCTTCTGGCCTGCAAAGTTTCTTTTGAGAAATCAGCTGACAGCCTTATGGGAACTCCCTTGTAGGTAACTAGCTGTCTTTCTCTTGCTGCTTTTAAGATTCTTTCTTTGTCTTGAACCTTTTGCATTTTGATGATGATGTGTCTTGGTGTGGGCCTCTTGGGGTTCATCTTGTTTGGGACTTTCTGTGCTTCCTGGACTTGTATGTCTGTTTCCTTCACCAAGTTAGGAAAGTTTTCTGCCATTATTGTTTCAAACAGGTTTTCGATTTCTTGTTCTTGCTCTTCTCCTTCTGGCACCCCCAAGATGCGAATGTTGGCACGCTTGAAGTTGTCCCAGAGGTTCCTTACACTATCCTCATTGTTTTGGATTCTTTTTTCTTTTTGCTGTTCTGATTGGGCATTTTTTGCTTCCTTATATTCCAAATCAATGGTTTGCTCCTTGGATTTACATTCTCTATTATTGAAGCTGTGTAAATTATTCTTTATTTCAGTTAATGCCTCCTTCAATTCTAACTGTGTATCCATGATTTCTGACTGGTCCTTTTTTATGCTCTTGAGGCCCTCCCTAAGTTCACTGAGGTTCTCACTCAGTTCATTGAGCATCCTTATAAGCAGTATTTTGAACTCAGCATCTGTTAGGTGGCTTATCTCCATTTTGCTTAGTTCTTTTCCTGGGGTTTTGTTCTGTTCCTTCATTTGGGACCTGTTTCTTTGTCTCCTCATTTTGGCTGCCTCCCTGTGTTTGTTTCAGTGTATTACTTAACGAGAAGTATGGGGCTCGCTGAGACCAGATGCTGCTCGTTTGAAAGAATTTAGGAAAACTTGAAGCAGGACCCAAGACAGGCCAATCCTATGGTTAAGCAAGTGGCAACAGCTTGGGTGGGCCTGAAAGTTGGGTGGGGCAGGTCGGGGCCTCAGGGAGTCACCAGGGCGGGGCTACCAGTGTGAGCTAGGTTGCTGGAGTCCCAGATATGGTGACTGTCTGCCGCCCCAGGGAAGGGCTCACCAAAGGAACAAAGGCCTCTGACAGCATGTTTGTCCCGGAGAAAGCCCCCTCTCCAGCCCTCGCTCCCATGCCAAACAGCTCAGTTCTTCCCTGTATGTCTCTGGTGCCCCTCGAGCTGCCTGCCCTCCAAGCTTAGAGGGAGAGAGTCCGATAAGTCCGTGCGCGGGCCCTTTAAGGAGCTGCCTGGGGTTCCAGCAGCTGCCTCAGGTTCCCTCAGCCTCACTTCCCACTGGTTTTTCCAGCCAGAAGTTATGGGGATTCTCTTCCTGGCACTGGAACCCTAAGCGGGGCACCTGGTGTGGGATGGGGACCCCTCAGTCCTCAGGGAGGACCTTCCCAGCCGAGGTGTCCTCCTGATTTTTATCCGCCACACGTGGGTGTGGGACCAGCCCGTCACGCCTCTGCCCCTCCTACCAGTCTCGATGTGGCTGCTGCTTTAGTTTCGTAGTTGTAGGACTTCCATTCAGCTCGATGTGAGGTGGTTTTGAATGATGGTTGTTCTGTAGTTTAGTTGTAACTTTGATGTGGTTGTGGGAGGACGCACCTACGCCGCCATCGTGACCGGAAGTCTGAGTCGGTATTTTTTATTTTTCAATGGATTTTTGGTTTAACAATGGAAAGTTCCCAAAGTAAAAAAATATATATTCCTTCGCCATTTCCCCTAGTCACTTGGTTCCTGGAGGAACATTCTCTGTCTCTCAAGGCAAAATCTCCTCAGACTGGGGTCCGAGAGAAGACACAGAGTAACTTAAAACATGTTTTATCCTTTAGGCGAGGTCAGAGCTGACTGATTTGTTAAGAAAAATTCTGTGCCTGGCCAGTGTTGCTCAGTGGTTGAGCATCGACCCAGCACTGAGAGGTTGCTGGTTCGATTCCCGGTCAGGGCACATGCCCAGGTTGTGTGTCAAATCCCCAGTGGGGGGCCTGCAGGAGGAAGCCAGTTGATCTCTATCATCAGTGTTTCTATCTCTCTCCCTCTTCCTTCCTCTCTTTATAAAGTCAATACAGAAAAAAATAAAAATTCTGTAATCTTGGTCTCATTGGTTTTATGTTCTAACACGCTGAGCTTAGTAGCCTGGGCAGGAATCCCTGGTTGCTCACATGCCAGCAAATCTTCAGAGGTCTCGCCCTCTGCTTTAGAATATTATAGTGATTTTATTTATTTATTTATTTTTGGTACGTGCCCCCAGTGGGAACCAAACCTGGGACTCTCCGGTCCGCAAGCTGATGCTCCAACTGCTGAGCCAAACCGACCAGGGCTTAGAATATTTTAGTGATAGTTGAATCTGGTGGTTTAACTCAACCAATGAAAGGGCTAAATGTTAAAGTTCAATTCAATGAAGAATTATTATGTTCTTGCCCTCAAGTAGCTTATAGAGTCACCCTCTGTCTGGTCTTCCTGGCACTTGCCACATCTGTGAGCAGCTAATTTTGGCTTCATGTCTGTTTTCCACACTAGACTGCAAGCATCCTCAGGACAGAAACATATTGGTCTTGCTCATTAAAAAAAATTTTTAGTAACTTGTACAGTTTCTTGCACACAGTAGGCATTTAATATTTGCCAAATGACAGAATGAAGAAAATCAGATGAGGTGAAGTCATTAAACCAAAAAGCAATACATTGTTTACTGTAGGCATTCTGGTTTAGCCCTGGCATTTTAAGATTTTGGTGAATATGTATATGATTTGGTGGGTCATATACTCATTATTTATGTGTCTATATTATCTATTTATCTATACCAGTTGGAACATAGAACAGGCTAGAGAAGTAAGTTCAGAGAGTTATCATCACACAGCATGGCTGAAGTAAGGGGGTGGCAAGATGACCTGAAGTTCATATATAGTGAGAAGAGGGATAAATAGAGACTCTGGGGTGGCCATCATTCAGTGTGCGACAGAGGAAAAAGACAGGTAAGAAAAGGATAAAAGACAAGACTGTTGTCCTGGAATCCAAAGGTTGAAAGGGTTTCAAGCAGATGGTGTGTGTAGGTGTCAACTGCTGCCAAAATGTCCGGCGAGATGAGGACCGGGAAGTAACCACTGGGTTTAACAACTCTGAGGTCTTTGGTGATCACAGCAGCGCCAATTTTAGTGCAGTGGTGGGTCAAGAGGTGACTCTGAGGCTGAGAAAGGGGAGGCCAGGAATTAGAGGACAGTTTCAAGAGGCTTATTTGTCAAGAGAAGAGACCCAAAACCACAGGTTAGGAGTATGTAGAGTCATTACAGGGTTTTATTTTCAAACTCCCCCCCCCCCCAAATTATAGGTAGAGTACATGTCCATTGTAGAACATTAGGACAGTAATTAAAAGGTGTTTTATAAAGTATAAAAAGCCAAAATGGTAATCCATAATTCTACCACCCTAAACACACTGCCATTTTTTTTTTTTTTTTTATTATTCCAGTCCTTTCCCTTCATTTTAACCTAATTGAGAAGAGACCAAATGAGTGAATATAAGCTCTGCTGAGTGAATGAATGAGAAGTTTTATCTCTGTCTAATTAAATAACTCCATATGGAGAAGCACCCAGAGAGCAGAGAGGGAGGCAAGGGTTCTGGTCATTAGATCATCCAAATCCACCTTGGTGATTTATGCAGGGATAGATGCTGAAGCCAGTCTTCTGTATGTGCAAAAGCAGAGCTCATAATAGTTCATTCACTCAACAAATATTTATTAGTTGTCCATGTGTACTGTGTTAGTTGCTGAAGAGTGATGCAGACAGACACTTATCATCTTAGGATATTTGAAAAGTGTCCTTTATAGAGGGCACATCCTGTAGTAAGCTCACCTGCTAGATCTTACAGACAACTTTCAATTTTATTTGTGTAACTATCTCACTTGATGTTTTCCCCTACATTAAAAACTCTTCAGAAAAGTCACTCTTTACGCCTGATATTAAATGTTTAGTTTTTCTCCCCCCCATCCCTATAATAATGTCAGAAATAGCTTTGAGGTTAAGTTTGGTGCCTATTTTGTACTATTTTCCTAGACCTGATTCACAGAAGAGATATTTATCGGGTGAAAAGATCTGAACTTTTCTAAGGCATTTAGTTACCTATTGTCAGATTGCTTTCCAGAAAGGTCCTACTAATTTAACCTCTTAACAGTGATACACAAAGATGCCATTTTAACCCTAGAGACAGTTCATTTGTTTGTATGTTGAGCCGACTGAAACCGAACAAAGGGAAAGGTTGAAAATAAAGAAGATGGAACAAGGTCCCTGAGAAATAGTATTGATGAGATCTAGAGAAGGTGCTAGAAGGTAGTTTTGGAAAAGTAAACAGAAAATTGTCCTGTTGGGACAGGAGTTAAGGAGGGTGCAGCTACAAGGAGTATGTGTGCTTGTTTTGAGATGGGAGCTGAGGGAGTTCCTACCTGATGCCTCCATGTTCTTCCAGTGCCAAGAGGCAAGGTCACCTTGGCAGGCAGGGGTAAGATAAGGGGAATTAGGCCAGTAGGCTGAGGGGAGTGAAGATGTTTTTGGAAGGGCTGCATAGAAAATGGGGTACAACCTAAAAGTCGCAGATGCCCAGATAATGTAATGTTGCGTTTTGTTTATAATTATAAGTGAAAGCTTGATCATTGATACTGGGACTCTGTTTACAGAATATAGTGAAATTGAGACTTGACGATTATTTGATTAATATGATGAATGTTCCAAATTAGGAACACCAGGTCAGGGTATGTTTCCGACCTAAATTATACCGTGCAGTTTTCTACAGTGATCAAATTAACCAGCTGATTGCCAAATTTCGACTTCTCTCTGTCCCCTGTGGACATAGCTTACAGAACTAATAAGTGAACTGGACTCTGCCCCAATCTATTTTGAGATAATTGATGTCTTTGTACTCGTATCCCAGCAGCTTGGTATTAAACACTGAAGCTTTGTGGAGAATATGTCAGTAGGCGATTTACTACCTCAAAGAGCAGTCTTTCTCTTGCAAAGCTTATCAATTAGAACTTTGCAAAATTTCCCAAACTCCCTAAGGAACATTGTATTTTATTGCTATGGAAAAATAGTTGATTCTGTAAAATGAATTTGTTTTGATTCTGAATCCTTACAACTTTTATTTTTGTCTTCTTGAATTTCTTTAAAGTAGCTTCAGTTTTACATTTAAATGGTTTTGGTCTTAAAAATGTTATGCTTACTGAAAATTGATACCCCCACCCCAAATGAAAACTATCAGTGATTTTTAACTTCTTAAAGAAGAAGGGAAATTATGGTAAAGAAACATTTCATTTCTTACTGTTTACATATGTCCTTTCTAAATTGAATGTAGGCTATGAAACGAATAGAGGCAGATACTCAGGTAACTTGGGCTCTGAAACCTATTTTATGAAACTACAATGTAATCGGGATATTTTAGGAAGTGACCTCAATGCTTTGAGCTTCCTTTGCATGTTCTTAAACAATGCCATGACATGTCACTTACTTATATATGCAAGTGAGGGTAACAAGTGGTTTTACTCCTGCTTTGATTCTTCCCTTCGCAAACCCAGCCCACCTCCCTTATTCGCCTCTTCATGGCCTGCAGGGCTGTGATGGTGGAAGGGGGTCTGGCATAGCTTTCAGTCCCCTCAAAGAATTTACAGCCCGTTCGAGTGTGCTCGCGGACCAAGTTCTAAGGAACAACAACCTTGTTTCAATGTGAATGTTGTTCAAGTACAAGCGTGGCCATGAATGCTAAGAACAGCTTTTGGCACTAGAGAGTTGTGCTGTTACCAACTATAAAATGGATAAACAAACAGGTACTAAAAATGGCAGAATTTATATCCTTTTGCATCTAGATTTTAGTCTGTTCTTGGTCCAAGTCTCAGGATTGGCAGGAATGGTAAGTCGGACTCAGCTGAGTGACTTCCAAAGCAGCTCTGAGGAGATGTGTGCAAATGAGGACACCTTGGGTGGCCTTGGCGTCCCCATTTCAATCTCCCACCCTGGGTGGAGAAACCTTCAGATCAGAGCAGCTCATAACCTAGTTTTTTGGAGAAACTAGAAATCTAAACTTTTCACAGGAAATCTATGATTTCTAAATATTGCTATCTCTTATACACATTTGCCTGTGGCAACTGGGCCAGATCCAGCCAGAGGCAGTTGATCTGTGAACTCGAACTGGAAGGTTCCCAAGCTCTGAATTTTTAAATTAAAAGCCAGGATTCATCACACTTCTTAGATGTCTATGCCTGTGTCACAAGACATTGAACATATTTCTTTTCATCATTTATTCTACTCAGCCTTCTTTTTATTATTATTATTATCCTCACCCAAGGCTATGTTTATTAATTTTAGGGAGAGAGGAAGGGAGAGAGAGAGAGAAACATCGATCAGTTGCCTCCTATATGTGCCCCAACTGGGGATCGAACCCATAACCAAGGTATGTGCCTTGACTGAGAATTGAATTCATAACTTTTTGGTGTATGGGATAATGCTTCAACCACCTGAGTGACTGGCTAGAACTCTTCAAATTTCCAAGAAATAAAAAACTCATATTTGAATAGAAGGAAGGCAGGACTAAAACTAGACTAACTACATTGTTTAATATTCTCAGAACTCTCCATTTTTACTTTTCCAGATAGATTATGCTTTAATAAAGCATTTACTGCATATTTTATGGCCTTTTCTTTCTAGTGAAAATATGCTGTAATTTTTATTTGCTAATTTCAAAAGTCATGTATTGCCTGTTGTTTTAGTTTAAAAAAGAAAAGAAAAGAAAACTTATTTTGGGTTGTATCTGTCTAAGGAGTAGTTAACTAAATGATGGTGAAATGTCACGAAGTGAGGTCTTCATTCACCCTGGGAGGTGTAGGAAGAAAAGGCTCTTTGATTTAGGTGTGAGTAACATGATTTTAACAATAGGATCAAATCACGCTGGAATGGAGTCCAGGGTGACTGTACTCTCTGAACCAATTCAGTTCCATAATTGCTTTGGTCAGGGACATATGAAGAGGTGTATTTGTTTCAGGTGATGAATACCTTATGATATTTGTTTCTCTCTTCGTGAAGTAATATAAAGCAATTGTGGCACATGCAATAAATTTCCATTTATGTTAGAATGATATAAGATTAGATGTGTTGGTGAGTAAAATCTGCTTTACTGACTTTCACTCATTTATCAAATAAAAATTTATTGTGAACCTATTATTATATTGAAATGCAAAGATAAATCAACAAAACAGTTAATAGTCATTCAATGTATGGCACATATGTAACAATTAAAATAGCATTCTCTCCCTTCTCTCCTCTTGCTGATAGCAAACTGTATCTTCGACTCGCATAATTTGAAAGGAAGAGAGATAGGAAAAGCACTTTTCCAGGAACAACTTTCCTTTGCAAACCTGCTGAGGTCTGTAAATAGTGTCTTCCACAGTCAGTGGGGACCCTATTACAGTCAGTGGGGACCCTATTACACCCTGTGCCGAGGAAGTCTCCAGAAGTTTGGGGAGAGTTACTGCGAGATGTTAAATGAGGTCATTCTGGGTGCAGAGATTTATGTAACATTGATAGGAAAAGAAAATCAGTGAATAAATTCTTATTAATTAAGGTTTAAACATCTTAATGTTCTCTTAATTGAATTTTGCGTACTTGCCTAGAGCGCTATGTGCTTGTTTGTTTTCCAGTTAGCATTTCAGTGTGGATACAGAAGGCAAGATGAGCACAGACCAAGTAACAAGGAAAGAAAACAGGAGGCAATGTCGGATGGTACAGAGGCAAATGGGAGGAGAAAACCCAGATGTGGCAAAGCCACATTATCCAAAGAGCACTGTAACTTTTGCCCATGATACTCTTTCTCTGTCATAATAGTGAATCCTTATATAGTATTTAGTATGTGCTAGGCAGTTCTAAACCTTTACATGTAATAAGTCACAGATGGGTGTACAGGAATAGATGCAAGATGGACAAGAGAAATTTAGTTGACTTTACAAGGGTTATTTTTAATTTTTTTTTCAATAAACTTCAGTTTCACATCAGTTAACACTGCATTCAAGGGTCATTGAGAAAAGAAACCTTAGTTCTCAGGAACCAATGGACATTTGGTTACCTAACTCCTAGATGGAGTTAGCCAGGTCAGCATCCTTCAGACAGGAAGTGTCAACTTTCACCTGGTTCAAGTCCAGTGAGCACTAAAACTGTTCAGAAATTACTAGTTTTGCTGTATCATAAAGCACATCAATGTCTTGTGATATCAGTGGTCGCCAATATGAATAATAGTGATTATAATGCTGTACCATGAAAAAAAAAAAAGGTCATTTAAGATTTTAGACTAGATATTAGGAAAGTGGTTTTTTGGCTTCTATGGTTATACAAGGGGTGTGTGTGTGTGTGTGTGTGTGTGTGTGTGTGTGTGTGTGTGTATTGGCATGTAGCTCATGCATATACCCACGTGTGTACTTTTATATGTAGGTGATGACTTTGCCAAAGAGACAAAGATGAGAAAACTACCGCATGGTCTTAAAATCAATCAAAACTTGTCGTTGACTTGTAGAAATCCTAGAATTTCTGAGGGAGCCAAGCCTACATGTGGGGATTAAAAGATTCTAGGTGGAGTGGAAGGGGAACCCAGAGACCAAAAGCCAAGCAAGGGGTGACACTTTGGGTGTAATAGTAAATGACGGGGAGAGTAGCAGGAGTTGACAAAGGATCTGAAAGGTGGAAGGGTAATGTTGAGCAAGGAGCGAAATAGAGGTGGGTGACAGGAATGACTTTCCCATGAGTCAGAGTTGCTTGGTGTTCCTGGCTCTTTTCTTGTTCTATTCCTGGTCTTGTCCAGACTTGAGTACATAGCTACTGGCCCAGGTGATCCTGAGAACTCTCATGTGCACATTTTGAAACTTAACATTATCAGGCAGATAACTTTATTAAGTGGACATTCATAACACATTGAATTAGATTTTGGGGCCACGTTTTGATGTGCAATCAATCTCCTTTTCCTCCTGTGTTTACTTAGGGACTGCCTTTTTTTTTTTTTTTTTAAAGCTTTAAATAAATTCTTCTAGATGCTGGAGCTAGATGCTTCAAGTAAAGAACACACATATACCAGGAAAATTTATACCTTAATTTATTGCTCCAATCAATATTTTCTCAGACTTTGTGCTAAGCACAAGGACTTGGCTGTGAGCAAGTCAAGGGGCTCACAGGGTCTACACTCTGGGGGCGGGGGAGAGTTAGCCTTTTAGTTCTGTTCTTTCACAGGTCCCACCAAGCACGCTATTTGAATCAATCTTGCATGTTTTTCATTCACTCTTTTCATACAGAGAGTTCAGAAATTCAACGGAGGGTAGCAATACTAGAATTTGAGTTTGTCTCTGGATGCAGTCAGTCATGGAATTCCCAAATGTAGTGCCTCTTTTTGACAATGAGATAGGCTTTCAGGACCAGATGTCAGAGTTGACAAGCAATAAATAGGGGGTGGCTGAAGACAGTGTCCTTCATATTTATGGGGAGACATAAATGTTAATTTATTCCCTTCATTTTAACAAACTCCAGAAAATGCCAGGATACTTTAATAGCTAAAACATAAAATTATTTCCCTGCTTACTTCAGATTTCATTTAAAAGTTTGGGTCATTTTATTAAACAACTACGTTTTTCAATGATAATGAAAGTAAAGTATAGAAATTTAATTTTAAAACAGGAAAACAAACATAATTCAGTTTCTGAAGTCAAAGGAGATTTCTTGCTTCCATCTCTCTAGTCAAGCCCCCTACCCAAGTTCCTCAAAAAATTGTAGAGGAAGACTCTTCTGACCAGTTTCGTATGAATTGGAAGCTCATTTCTATATTCATTAAGTTAAAAATCTATATATAATTATTAATAATGATATATACTGATGAAATAATTTTTTTCTGATAGCTCAAGGTGCTTTTAAGAGACAGGTAAATTTCTAACACTGGGAAAGTTCTTTATTAGAAAGGATTATAATTTAAAAGACCAACCTGCCTTACCCTAATTGCTCCAAGTTTTCTTTTTATGTCTATGCCTGATTTTTAATGCATGATATATCTTCGAGGCCTCTAGACAAAACATACATTACGATGATTCTTCCATCATAATTTGGGCCATATGACCCTTCTGCATTCATTGAGCTAATAGTTGACCGATAATTTGGCTTAAGAATTTTATTTAAAATAGCTCTGAGAATAGAAGGAATAGAAGGAGTTGCTACCTGGCATTTTTGTCAAGCTCCATCATTTATTTCAGAAGTGCTGTTTCAGGGAGTGACTCTGACAGCGTGGGGGGGTGTATGATGAACGTTGGTAGAACACTGCATGAGGCTTTGAGGGAGCCAGGTCTCATCTCTGTGTTCTGCTGCTGCTGCAAACTGGTTAGGCAGCCTTGGACATACTTAATGCCTTTTTCCCTAGCATTTCTTTCTGTTTATCTTGTCGCTACAGGTTTGTAAACTGGGGGGTGAGGTACGTCTATGGCTGTTAGTGTGTACTTCAAGGATTGGCTTTTGGGGGACAGGTGTCTGTAAATCCCCATAAATAATATGCTTGCTTTTGTTTATGAATATTATTCTTTTTCCTGGGTCTCTAATTTTCTGTTCAGATTCTCCAAAGTATGTGTGATTTTCAAAAGAACGTATTCTGGAGAATCACTCAAGTCTTTTCAGTAGTAATAGTCGACGGCTACAGGCTGTCTTCATGTGTGTGCGTGTTTTCTTCCAGATCATAAAAATGTGTTTAGCTCGTCACTTACTTGAAGGCAAGATTCAGACCATGACACTTAAGAATGTAGCTTACATGGTTTAGAGATCCTTTCTAGAAGGCAAAAAGGAGACTTGTCTAAAAATCCCAGCTCCACTGTATACAGCACACACATATACTACGTGTATATATATGTACACACATATATAAAAGTACCATCTATATTGTATTAAAGATAAGTCTGATCACGTTTTTTAAAGTGCTTGCTTAGAATGTCAGTGTCTGGCATGGCAAAGCTTTAGCAATTTCAGTCTTAATGTTAAACTAATATGTATTTTAAAATCTTTCCTTTATTTTTTTAAAATCTCACACGAGGATATTTTTCTATATATCTTCAGATAGAGTGGAAGGGAGAGAGAGAGAGAGAAACATCGAACTGAGAGGGACACATCGACTGGTTGCCTCCCGCATGACCCCAACCAGGGCCGGGGACTGAACCATAACCGAGGTACGTGCCCTTGACCAGAATTGAACCTGTGACTCTTTGGTCCATGGGCTGACGCTTTAACCACTGAGCCAAACTGGCCAGGGCTTAAAATCTTTCTTAATATCAATTTGTTTTAGATGTGCCTCTCATGTGTAGCTACACCTGATGAATTTAAAATAATTACTTTTATTGTGATTGCTTATTTATTTAAATTTATTTCTGTTTGTATATTCTGTATACTATGGTTTGTATGCTTCTTTCTAATTTCTTGCCTTTTTTGGATTGAGTGCATTTTCTAAATTCTTCTTAACTGGGTTAAATGTTTTAGAATCTATTTTTAAATTTTTAGCTGTTACTCTTAAATTTTTAACATGAATTTATGTACATTTATTTATTTATTTATTTATTTATTTTCCTCACCTGAGGACATTTTTGCATTTATCTTCAGACAGAGCAGGAGGAAGAGAGGGAGGAAGAGAGAGAGAAACATCGATGTGAGAGAGACACATCTACTGGCTGCCACCCACACAACCCCAACCAAGGTCAGGGACAAACTGCAACTGAGGTATGTGCCCGTAGTGAGAATTGAACCCTGGGACTCTGGTCTGTGGGGCCAACACTCTAACTGCTGAACCAAACTGGCCAGGGTGAATTTATATGCTTTTAGTTTCCTTTTTGCATCCTGCTTCTTCCATCTTTTTTTTTTTTTTTTTTTAGTAGTGCTTTCAGATTCCTTTAGCATTTCTCTCAGTGATGATTTCTACATATTATGATCTCTCTAATTCTTATTTGTCTTTTATCTTGAATGACAATTTAGTTGCTTATAGAATTATAGGTTAACAGCTATTTTCTTTCAACTCATTAAAGATATTATTCAATGATTTTTCTGGTTTCTTTTGTATTCAAAATGGCTTGAGGCAAAAACACAAGATTGTATTCCAGAATCTTAAAGAAGTCATTCAAAATGCTAGGGAGGTATCTAAAAAAAGAGACTTGATTGCCCAGGGAGTTCCTTAATGAACTCGAGCTTTAAGGAACCGTGAAAGAATAGCCACATAAACAAGGATAAATGAAGAAAAAAAAAGAAAGAAAAGGTACAATCTTATTTAAAGAATGTAAGAAATCCATCCTCTAAATGTGTGCATGAACAATAGTCATGGACAACAAAGCTGGGGACAGGGCTGGGGGCGGGGGGATCAGTGGGGGGGGGGTTACTGGGGGGGGGGGAGAGAAACATCTGTAACAGAAATAAATTAATTAATTAAAAAAATAAAATAAAATGCAATAGACCTCATGAAACACCAAAAACCACAAAAAGGACTTTCAGAGAAAGAAGAAAAAGATATACTACTTGGGAAAGATAGTGTAATATTAATAGACTATGGAAAGAAGACAGACATATTCAACCCCTTTCTTCTCTATTAAGGGGCATGGTCTCTAGTCTCTAACATGTAGGATGAACATTCTAGACAGGATACATTTGACTAAGATAGAATAAAAACTTTAAATCTAAATAAGTTCATGCCTTCAAATAAATTCATGCCTCCAATTTTGAATGACATATGTAGGATGTTTAGAGTTAACAGAAATGGCCACCCAGTCCTCTGTTGATAAAATTTAACGAGATATTGACAACAATGTGAGTGGGGCCAATAATTAGGAAATGAACATGTGCTATAGCTGTTCATAAGAGGAGCAGCAGGTGGACTACTAAATGTCAACACCAATTCTTGGCAATAATTGAAAACGAATGATAAGTCCAATGATTTCTAAGTACCTAGAAGAAAAACCGAGTTCTTAGTGGTTATGGCTTTGGTTGAAGAACCAAATGCATTGATGAAAACTGTATCTTATTCTCAGCAAGAGATGCAGCCTCTCGTAAAAACCTGGATGACAGAGTTGGATGGATTAACAGTAGAACTCTGTGGTCACAGAGAGAGATTCTTTAGAAGTGGGAAGGATCCTAACTTTGATTCTGTTCTGTTCAGTGTCTTTATTAACGACTTACATGAGAGCATATATAATATTCATCAAATTTGCAGAGAAGTCCAGATTATGAGAGGAAGTTTATAGAAGAGATGACAAGTATAAAAAAATAACCAGTTCTACCCTGGCCAGTTAGGCTCAGAGGTTAGAGCGTCAGCCTGGGGACCAAAGAGTTGAGGGTTTGATTCGGGTCAAGGGCACATACCTGGGTGGCGGTTCCGGTCCCCAGTCCTGGTCGGGGCCGTGTAGGAAGCAACCAATCAATGTGTCTTTCTCACATCCATGTTCCTCTCTCTCCCCATCTCCCACTCTATCTGAAGATAAATGGTAAAATATCCTTGGGTGAGGATTAAAAAAAAAGATAACCAATTCGTGGAATAATGGGTTTACACTAACATGATGAAAATGAAGCGATTACCATAAAATTCTAGATTTAGGTAAAAAAATAAATACAAAGCCCCCAGGAGGGGTTGAGGGTCTGCATGGCAACAGTCTGTGTAAAACGTTGATGGACCATCTCGGTTGCTCGATTTCCTGTCTCATGAGAAGTAAAAACTCATCACACTGTAAGAGGGTCAGAAAACACTTTTTTAACAAAACCTCATCTTTATTGTTGAATGTATTACAGATATCCCCTCTTTTTTTCCCCCATTGACCCCCCTCCCAACACCTGCCCCCCTCCTGCCTTCTTCACACTATTGTGGTGTCCATTGGTTATGCATATATGCGTAGAAGTTCTTTGGTTTATCTCATCCTGCCCCCACCCCCCTTTCCTTCAAGGTTCATAAGTCTAAAAACCAATTTGTACTTCTTAATTCCTTTATCTTTTTCACCCATCCCTCCAGCCCCCACCCATCTGGCAAGCAACAAAAAGTTGTCTGTATCTATGAGTCTGTTTCTGTTCTGCTTGCTCATTTTGTTTGTAGATTCAATTGTTGATAGATATGTATTTATTGCCATTTTATTGTTCATATTTTCGTTCTTCTCCTTCAAGAAGACCCTTCAACATTTCATATAATACTGGTTTGGTGGTGATGAACTCCTTTAGCTTTTTCTTGTCTGGGAAACTCTTTATATGGCCATCGATTCTAAATGATAGCTTTGTAGGATAGAGTAATCTTGGTTGTAGGTTGTTGCTTTTCATTACCTTGAATATCTCTTGCCACTCCCTTCTGGCCTGCAAAGTTTCTTTTGAGAAATCAGCTGACAGTCTTATGGGAGCTCCTTTGTAGGTAATGGACTGCTTTTCTCTTGCTGCTTTTCTTTTTTTGCATTTATCTTCAAATAGAGCGGGAGGGAGAGAGGGAGGAAGAGAAAGAGAAACATTGATGTGAGAGAGACACATCAACTGGTTGCCACCCACATGACCCCAACCAGGGCCAGGGACAAACTGCAACCGAGGTACGTGCCCTTAGCAGGACTGAACCTGGGACTCTCTGGTCCATGGGCTGATGCTCTAACTGCTGAACCAAACCAGCCAGGACTCTCTTGCTGCTTTTGAGAATCTTTGTCTTTAACCTTTGGCATTTTGATGATGATGTGTCTTGGTGTGGTTCTCTTTGGGTTCATCTTGTTTGGGACTTTCTGTGCTTCCTGGACTTATATGTCTGTTTCCTTCACCAAGTTAGGGAAGTTTTCTGTTATTACTTTTTCAAATAGGTTTTTAATTTCTTGCTTGCTCTCTTCTCCTTCTGGCACCCCTACAATGTGAATGTTGGCATGTTTGAAGTTGTCCAAGAGGCTCCTTACACTATCCTCATTTTTTAATTTTTTATTCTTCTTTTTTTTTTGCTGTTCTGATTGGGGGTTTTTTGTTTCCTTATATTCCAAATTGATAGTTTGCTTCTTGGGTTTACCTACTCTGCTATTGATTCCCTGTATATCATTCTTTATTTCATTTAGTGTATCCTTCATTTCTGACTGGTCTTTTTTTATGTTGTTGATGTTCTCACTAAGTTCCTTGGAGGTTTCCTTAAGTTCCTTGAAGGTCTCACTAAGCTCCTTGAGCAACCTTATAACCAGTGTTTTGAATTCTGCGTCTGATTGATTACTTATCTCCATTTTGTTTAGTTCTTTTCCTGGAGTTTTGTTCTTTTCTTTCATTTGGGACATGTTTCTTTGTCTCATTTTGGCTGCTTCCCTGTGGTTGTTTCTACGTACTAGGTAGAGTTGCTATGTTTCCTAGGCTTTGTAGGATGGCCTATGTTGTAGGTGTCCTGTAGGATCCAGCGGCACAGCCTCCCTGATCACCCCAGCTGGGCCCTCGAGGTACACCCCTTGTGTGGACTGTACACCCTTCTGTTGTAATTGAGTCTTGATTGCTGTTGGCATGTCAATGGGAGGGATTTACTCAGGCTGATCAGCTGCAAGGACTGGCTGTGCCCACTGACCACTGGCATCTGACTCCCTTGGAGGATCAGCAGCATAGGGGGCCAACACACAGAGCAAGATTTACTTCATCAGGGCTCTGGTACGCACTGCATCCACTCATTGAATGTGTCACTTGTGAAGTGTTTGGGTGGTGGTGCTTTGATGTGGTCTGAAGCTGTCCACTGGGTGTGCCGTCTCTGGGGCAAGGTCAACTTCCACCTGTGTTCTACCTGGGGCCACTTGGCATAAGCTACAAAGTGATCTGCAGATGGCTGCTTCTTGTGCTGGGCTTGGAGGTGCCCAGAAAAAGCCAAGTTGTGAACCAAGGCTGGCTGCTTCTAGTGCCAGGCCTGGGGCCACTTAGCGAGAGGTATGGGGCTCGCTGAGACCAGATGCTGCTTGCTTGAGAGATTTTAGAAAACTGAAGCAGGATCCAACACAGGCCAATCCTATGGTAAAGCCTTTGGAAACAGCTTGGGTGGGCCTGAAAGTTGGGTGGGGCGGGGCCTCAGGGAATCACCAGGTTGGGGCAACAGTGTGAGCCAGGTTGCTAGAGTCCCAGATATGGCAGCTGTCTGCTGCCCCTGGGAAGGGCTCACCAAAGGAACAAAGGCCTCCACCAGCATGTCTGTCTGAGAGAAAGCTGCCTCTCCAGCCCTCGTCCCGAGAACAAACAGCTCAGTTCTTCCTCATATGTCTCTGGTGCCTTTCAGGCTGCCTCCCCTCTGAACTTAGATGGAACAAACCCGAATAAGCCCGTGTACAGGCCCTTGAGGAGAAGCTGCCTGGGGCTCCAGAAACCTCAGCCCCACTCAGCCTCAGTTTCCGCAGGTTTTTCCAGCCAGAAGTGATGGAGACTTCTCTTCCTGGCACTGGAACCCTGAGTGGGGCACCTGGTGTGGGATGGGGACCCCTCAGTCCTCAGGGAGGACCTTCCCAGCCGAGGTTTCCTCCTGATTTTCATCCACCACACGTGGGTGTGGGACCAGCCCATCTGCCTCCGCCCCTCCTACCAGTCTCAATGTGGCTGCTTCTTTAGTTTCGTAGTTGTAGGACTTCCATTCAGCTCGATGTGAGGTGGTTTTGAATGATGGTTGTGCTGTAATTTAGTTGTAATTTTAATGTGGTTGTGGGAGGAGGCGATACTGCTTTACCTACGCCGCCATCTTGACCGGAAGTCAGAAAGCACATTTTGATTAGAGTGTTCATTGGGAATAAAGCAGTGAGGATGGTGACGATTCTTACAGTTTCCTAGAACTGGTGGCTGGCCCAGCTGATGTGGCTCAGTGGTTGAGCATTGACCGATGCACCAAGAGGTCACCTTTCAATTCCCGGTCAGGGCACATGCCCGGGTTGTGGGCCTGATCCCCAGTGGGGGGCATGCAGGAGGTGGCCAATCGATATTCTCTCTCATCAATGTCTCTATCTCCCCCCCCCTTTTTTTTTATTAAATCCTCACCTGAGGACATTCCTCCATTTTTTGTTCAGATAGAGTGGGAGGGAGGGAAGGAGGGAGAGAGAGAGAGAGAGAGGCAGAGACAGAGACAGAGACAGAAACATCGACATGAAAGGAACACATCGAGTGGCTGCCACCCACACGACCCAACCAGGTCCAGGGACAAACTGCAACTGAGGTACGTGCCCTTAGCGGGAACCGAACTCTGTTCTCTCTGGACCGCAGGCCGACACTCCAACTGCTGAGCCAAACCGGCCAGGGCTGTCTATCTCTCTTTCCCTCTCCTTTCCTCTCTCTCTAAAATCAATAAAGAAAAAAACAAACAAACAAAAACAAAATAACTGGTGGCTGGTTAAATGGTTAGACCTAAATCTAATCGGCCAGTTTATTTGTGAAGTATGGAACAGGTAAAGGTTTTTGAACTAGTAACATCCAGGAATGAATCCTGGCCACACCACTGGGTGTATGTGTGTGTATATTTAGAGAAGTCCCATGATTGCTGTGCACCTCGGAGCCCTTGGCTGGAAAGAGGATCAAAATGCCTCCTTGGCATGAGGATTACAGCTGTGTAAGAGACTGAGCCGGCGCCTGCCACCTAGTCTGTGTTTGGTACCTGGAAGATCTCAGTATGATAATTATCATGTCACCAGTTCTTGGAGATAGAAGACTGTATGGTCTTTATAGATTAGGACTCCTCGATGTGTCTCTCTCACATCGACGTTTCTCTCTCACGCTTCCTCCTGCTCTGTCTGAAGATAAATGCAAAAATGTCCTCAAGTAAGGATAAAAAATAAATTAAATAAATAAATAAATAGATAGATAAATAGATAAATAAATAGATTAGGACTCCTTCATGGCTCACTGGTCCCCAGGAGTAAGGTAAGGAGAATATGAGGACATCATTTTCATGAAGACTGAACTGAGGTTTTTAATTTTCGATGCAGTGGTCTCTTTTGGAAGCAAATGTGATTTGATACTTACATCTTGAAGAAGATGACACCCAAACTCTGGGGTTTAAGGCTGCAAATGATGGAAACTGATTTTAGGTTGGGTGCAAATGTCAATAGATATTTAATAGCTAAGGACTGTTAAAGTTTTTATTAGTGCTCTATTACAAAGTTCTACAGATTTTGAGTGGTCTGCCGAACACCATTTTTCCTATAAACTCGGTTGTTTTTCATGTGCAATGTTGCAGAAGGCAAGGTTTTTGATCAGTCACACATATATTATGTTATAGGAGAAATGCCACAGATACAACATAGGAATGTAGCCCTGGCCAGTGTGACTCAGTTGGTTGGGCCTTGGCCCATGTTCTGAAGGGTTGCTGGTTTGATTCCCGGCAGGGGCACTCAGGGCACTTGCCTGGTTTCCGGGCTTGATCCCTAGTAGGGGGTGTGCAGGAGGCAGCCAACTGATGTTTCATTCTCACATCGATGTTTCTCTCTCTCTCTCCTTCTCCTTTCCTCTTTCTCTAAAAATCAATTTAAAAATCTTTAAAAAAAAAAAGAAACATAAGAATGTAAATGAAATCTTATTTTTACTTGATACCTTAGTCTTAAAATAATTCCACAAACAACATGTAGTTAGGAATAAACAAACAGAATGGTACAGTGGAAGAGAACCTTGGATTAGGCCTTTGGGTTGCTGGGTTCTAGTCTGGGCTCTTTGTTTATTTATTGTGTGTTGTGGGCTGAATGGTAGTCCCCTAAAATCATAGTATTACCTTCCAATACCTCAGAATGTGATTGTATTTGAAGATAGGGCCTTTAAAGAGATATTTAAGTTGAATGAGGTCATTAGTATGGGCCCTAATCCAATATGATTGGTATCCTTAGAAGAAGAGGAGATTAACATATTGACAGGCACAGAAGAAAGACCATGTGAAGATACAGGGAGAAGAAGGCCATTTGCAAGCCAAGGAGAAAGGCTTTGGACCAAGACAACCTTGTTAACACCTTGACCTCAGACGTCTTGCCCCCAGAACAGTGAGAAAGTACATTTCTGTTATTTAAAGCACTTTGTGATGGCAGCAGTAGCAAACTGATATACTGGGTAACCTTAGGTATTTAACCTCTCTGAATTTTCATTTTCTTATCTGTAAAATGGAAATTATTATAGAAAAATAAGAAGTATTTGAAAGTAAATAGGTAAAGTAACCTGTTTCATATAGGGGGAAAGTTGACAAGAAATAGTATTGAGGCCCTGGCCAGTTTGGCTCGGCAGCTGGAGCGTCAGCCTGCAGACCAGAGAGTCCCTGGTTCAGTTACCGCTAGGGGCATGTACCAAAAAAAAAATAGTATTGAATTACAGTAGGTTTTAATTTTATTCATTTTTCTAAAAGCCTGAGTGAGAAGACATGGGTATATCCTGATTTGGAAAGGCCAAAAAATGCTACATTAAAGCTAAATAAGCAAATGAATAGATATTTATCGACAGGAGAAATTTGCAATAGCACAATGCCATCGATTAAAGAGTGCTCTTGAGGGAATTTCAAATCTAATCTGGCTCCCTCGCACCCCAAATTTCAATTCATATCAATTCTCCAGGAACAGAAACATACATCTTGCATAAATTAGAGCACATACTACTTAAATACTTAGAGTCTGACGTCATAGAGGACTTCAGGATCTGAGAGCAGCCAGCGCATGCCGTCATCATAGCGCACGCTTGGGCGGCCAGTGATAATCAGAGCTGTGTTGGGCATCCACTTTGCACCTCCTGGGGCACCAATTTTCAGAAACCATCAGAACCCAATAGAAAAATCTCACCTAAGATTCATCTGTGAGCTAAATGACAGGGGAAGCCATTATCATTCATTTTATATACACTGTTGGTCCGCGTTGGCAGCCGAACCTCTGGATCACAGGGAAGGATATTGCCAGTGTTGAGAATCCTGAGAATTGAAATGGTCAACCAAGGTATTATATTGTTCTTCTGATCAATAATTCTTCATTGATCCAAAAGAATAGATTGAGTCCCTGCTAGATGCCTAGTTCTGGAAGCCTAAATTCTGAAGTGGGGACAGAGGAGTAAAAATTTTAAATCTGATTGGGAGAGATCAAATAAATATTAGACAATTATAAGTCAATGAGCTGTTAAGCTAAATGGAGTTAAATGAAAGGGATTTCAGAGGAGGGTGGGACAGCATCGGTTGAAGAAATGGGTGAGGTTGAGGGGAGAGGTAGGAAGGATTTGGAAATGGAAAGCTAAAGTAGAGGATACGCTGGAGGTTATTTTGGGGTGGGTACCATTTGAGAGGAAGGGTGTGTGTGTGTGTGTGTGTGTGTGTGTGTGTGTGGTGCATATGTGCTTAGGCACCACTTTCTTGGGAGGGTTTGGAGAGGAGAGAAAGCTTGAGCAAAGATGTATAAATAGAACCTTGGCTGGGTGGCTCAGTTGGTTGGAGCATCAGTCAAAAGGTTGAGGGTTTGATCCCCAGTTTGGGCTGGTTCAGGCACATATGGGAGGCAGCTGATCAATGTTTCTCACGTCGATGTCTCTCTCTCTCTCTCCCCCCCCTCACTCTCTAAAATCAATAAAAACATATGCTCAAGTGGGAATTAAAAACAGAAAGACTTATAAGTAAAAGAAGCCAGGTACTATGCGTAATACACATAGAGAGATCTGGCTGTAAGAAAAAGATATGCAGTCCCACCCCCTTTGGTATCAGGATTAGGAACAAGTTATTTCTAAATCTTGAGAATACCCTACAGTATTTAGTTTTACCAACTTCATTTTCAGATAAAAGAACTGAGGTTTAGAGAAATTAAGTGACTTGCCTTCAGCCACACATATTCGATGCACAAACCTTCAAAGTCTGCATGAGGTTGTCTAGGCAGAGTGGGACATCCATGTGTTCTTGTGGGTATCACAGACTAAAGGATGCTGTTGGTACCCAAACAGCATCCACTTTATCAGCTGGTGGACCAGCCCTGAGCTGCATTAATTCCCAGGGAGGACACACCCCTCCAGATCTTGGCCAATGACCATTATGCATGGGGTACAAACCCTTTGCTCCCTTGGTTATGTGCTTTGTGCTCCAGAGCTCACACAGACCGCAGCTCACCAGAAGCTGAGATCACCTTCTTGCTTTGCTTCTCCCCCTTCCTCCCCATACACTCTATCCTGCATCCTTCCCTCCTGAGGGAGCCTCCTCCAGTAAATCAAACCCTACCTAAGAGACAAACATTCCCCTGATTTGCCTCTGAATTGTGACCAAGGTATACAGTGTATCATTGTGCTGAGCAGGCGGTGGGAACGGGTGATGATGACCTCCACCATTAGTCAGCATGTACGTGGCAAGTACTCTACCTACATCTTCTTACCTAAAGCTTATGACTAACCCTATCAGTTAGGTTCTGTGATTATCCCTACTTTACAGATGAGGAATCTCAGGTTGAGAGGATATATTATTTGCTCATAACCACATAGTTTGCAAAGCACACAGTCAGGATTCCAACACACCTGTGTTTATTTCAGTCACCTCCCAAAATATCAGAACGTGTGACTTAATAAATGTGCATCTTACTGGAATGTTTAAGAATTGTAGCACAGTGTAGTCAGGACAGTAGTTAGCTCTATGCAGTGTTGAAGGGAGAACCAAGTAATAATGGTGGATCCAATTTAATTCCTTCAATGGGTCACCATGAACAGAAAATGATTTGAGAACTACTGAGCATAAAACAGGAGGCCAAATTGGGCAGAAGAGTTTGCAGTTGGTAGAAGACATGGTGACTGCATAATTACTTATCCAAATTGGAACACTAGTGAGGATGATAGGAGATGCCATTAGTAATTACACAAGGATAACAAGTGTCAGCCAGGACTATTTAGCACACCAGGATGTATGATCACCTCAGTAATAGGAGGCAACGGGGAGCTATAGTAGGTTCTTGAGAAGCAATATGAAACAATTTTTCTGTCAATGGTGTGCAACATGGTTTAGAAGAAAGCTTAGAGGCTGAGAGAATAGCAGACAGGAAACTGCTCTAGAGGTACTGGTGTGTGATCTGTTGGAGTTTCTGTCCCCGCTCCTGGTTTTTCCTCTAGTTTGTTGCTGGAAATGGTTGTCCTTTCTGGACCTCATCATGCTTGTCAGAGGCTATCAACCAGTCCTCTTGTCCCAGGGGATCAGAACTCAGTCCAGGCTCCCAACCACTGGTTAGATCCTTTGTTTAATCCAGATGGCTCTGCCTCAGAACCAAACACTCCTCATTCTGCTGGCTCTGCTCCCTGTGGAGTAGCTACACCCCTTGGAGGGCCCCATGCCCCAGGGAGCCTTGTGATTTTTCCCCATGGGCACTTCAGGTGAATAAGAGGGCTGGGATGCACCTCTAGGCACTCAGGCTTTCTGCCCAGAAAGAACTGTCTTCAAGGTCATCTCCCTCCGGCTAATGCAAGAAAGCGAATGAAAAATGTTTTGCATAGGAGGTCCAATTTTTTTTTGCCTTATGCTCCTCAGAGTTTGTGGCAGTTCTGGGTTAAATGATGAGGTCTTCTGTCCTCCCATAGTGCTGCGGCCTCCTGTCTCCTTGAGTTTTAAACACATTGCATTACCTTTACAGAACTAAGATTAAGGTCAGTAGTTCTAATCATGTGGGTTTTAGAGGGCAAGAACAGAGGACCTATCATTATTAACGGAAAGCTTCTTTGTAAAATGGTAAAATATGGATTTGCAGTATTAAAAAGAGAGAGACAAAAAAAAATAAAAGGTGTCTCCAGCAAAACTCCAGGGTCTGGAGATCCAAAGAAGAAAATTAAACACGTAGCTTGTGTCTTTGGAACTGAAACACAAGTTCTTTCACGGAGTAGCGTTCTGTCCTCCAGCACCTCCTGGTCCTCCAGCATCTCCTGGTCCTCTGGAAAGTCTCATCTCTTGGCCTGCTGGTGTGGGGAAAGGAAGAAAACAAGGAAATGAGAATGAGTGAGGCAGATTTAGAGAAAAACCTTCACTATGTGAGCGGGAGGATTTGTTTCTGAAGGCAGGTTAATTGTCCAGTGGTAAAGAACTCACTTGGGACATGAGCAGAGTGTATATATTTTTGTGATAAAAACGTAGAGAAAAGCACCTTTAGAATTACACAGACCTGGGTTCAAATCCTAGAGCTATCATTTAAATAATTATGGGACTCTGGATAAGTTCCCTAATCTCTGAACTGTATCTTCCTCATCTATAAAAGGCTGAGGGAGGGGAATAGCGCCCCCTGAGGCGGTGATGCGATGTAAAGGAAGTACTAATGATCAGGTCTCAGTGAAGGGGAGCTGATGCTGCAGTGGTTCTTGCTCACCGGCTGATTTCTGCCTCCGCTGTGCCCTGTACCACTGTGCACAGCCCACTCTTACCACACGTCAATCATCTGACACTCAGCTGTCCACATGCCTCCCCCATCAGATCAGCTGCTTTTCTTGTATTCCAGAGCCCGGCACACAGGGGCTCAGAATATGGTCATTGGATAGAATTTTCTTTTTTATATTTTTGGTCATAACAATATAGTTTCAAGGCAATATACTCTTTAAAATCTTGAATCTTGACAAGTTTTTGTCTCCCCTCTCCTTTTTTTAAAAAAAGGGCTATCTGAAACTGCAGTTGCATTGATAAGTTTCTTAAAGATATACACTTCCGAATCTGTTTCCTCATCAGGAAAATGAAGAAAGTCATAGAACCCCTGTGTCATGGGGCCACTGGGAGGATTACATGGCTCCGGGTCCGTGGAGGGCTCGGCATGGGCCTGGTACTGAGCAGATGCTTAACAAGCGCTTGTGATTATTATGTCCAGTTTGCTGTGTGTTCGCTATTATAAATCACCTCAAACTTATTTATTTATTTTAATGTTGCAATTTCTGTTTTCTGAAAAAGTATATTTATATTACAAAACATCCTCATTACTGAAAATTTGGAAAATACCAACTCCCAAGCTTAATGATTGGCTCTTTTCTGAGGTTTTTGTGCAACAGTTCTTGGTGGGTGATGCTCTTGCTGGAAGATAGAGAAAACTGGAGAGCAGAACTGGGGTCCCCAGACAGACCTGCAGACGCGAACTCCTCGGGCCCAGGGCCTGAGTCGGGCCTGGAGCACATTTCCTCCTCCTGGGGTTCCTGCGTCTCTTTGGAGAGAATCATCAGTTATGGGCCCCGCTACATATCATGTTTCACTTCAGTCTGTTTCTAAAGCTGTCTTACTGAGAACAGAGTATTGCTCTGGCACCTCTGACCTGGGCCTGATTGTCCTGTGATATCCAGGGCACACAAAGAACGACCAGCCTGGCCCCAGCCCTCATTTCCAGTCTCCTTTCCTGGAAGGAAATGTGGCCACTATCCAGCTGCTCTAGACATCTGCTGCCCAGGAATCTAGCACAATCACCCAAGGTCCATCTCTTTCCAATGCTAGAATACTCACCTGTTTTCAAAACGTCCTGCTCATCGTTTTTTACCTAATCAGAATGTCATGGCAGTGACATTCTTTGTTGCCCCTGGAAAACAGACAGTTATCCACCCCCTTCCATGCTCTCAGAGCTGTTTGTCTCTGTTACAGCTCTTGCGGTGTGCTGTAATTATCCATTTACACGTCTGTCTCCTCCCACCAGACTGGGAGATGGCGGACAGCAGAGAGCTCGCATATCTCGGAAGATCGTCCGTCCCTAGAGCCTAACAGCGATTTCCAACCTTTCTCGTCTCAAAACTGGTTACTAAAATTATGTGGCACAACAAAAAATAAATTGTATGCCAATCTGAGCAAAAAATAGGTATAATTTTGATTCATTCACACCAGATGGCTATTGTGTCGGCTGTTGTCATTTTTTTTTTTTTTTTGCCGATCTAAGAGGTCAGTGCCCCTGACTAAATAGCCAGGCACTGCATGTTTTAAAATTCTTGCAGCACACTGGTTGAAAATCACTGGCCTAACACACAGTAGGCATGCAGTGTTGCTTGGATGAATAAATAGTGATTGGATGAAACATTCTTTTGCTCTTCTAAAATGGCCTTTGGGTTGCTTTTGTGGTTTAATGTAAAATGAGAAAGTTTAGAGGGGAAAAACTTTCCTAACCTGTTGCAACATACAGCAAGAGATTTTATTGCTTATTTCTGTTCTCATCTGCCATATGGCTTTCCATTCACAAACTGCTCCAGTGAGAATTACTTTTGCAGGTAATTTTCTAATGATTGTCTTGGGATAAACAAATTTATCAGACTTGTTTCGCTAATGTATTCAAGGAAGTTCACAGGGGAAAAGATTAATCATCTAAGAAGCAAACCAGTGTCTGTCATTAGGCGGAAGGGTCCAGAGATGATCAGAGCTGAGCTACTGGTTGCTATGACTGCAGATACTTTTCTCTCCCTTTGTGAGGTCAACGGCAGCTCCCAAGCTGATTGGCTAAAATTAGATTATCCTACTGACCAACCATGGGGAGTTAATTTCATCAGAAAGAGGAAAATCGTGGGAAATCCTGCCATGATGCTACAAAGGAATTTTCTTTAGAAACCCACAGAGTCCAAGTTTGCTTTCATTATAATTAATATGTTTCTTCTAATGAAATAATTTAAGGAAAGCAGACAATAGCATTAGCCTATTATTTTGTAGACCCATATATGCTTTCATCTAGTTTGTCTAAAATCAACTCTCAAAGTAACCTTTATTTTCCTGCAGTACCTCCATAACCAAAGATTATCATTATGTATGTGTTTATACAATTGGAGAGAAGCTAATTGTGAAAAACATAAAAGGAGCTGGCACAGTAAAGGCATTCACTTGCCAGACTCCTGCCCTATGCATATAGTGGGCACAAAAAAACTTCAAAAAAACCCATTGACCTTTGGATCTGGAGCATCATTGGGACTGAGTTTGAAGGGAATCCTGTCTTCCAAAGGGTTCTTTCCTGGAAGTCATATGTGGACCATGCTCTGGCTTTCCACCTGGTCCATCCTTTGTTCTAGAAATTAATCACCACTGACCTTGCTTATTTATTTCTGTCAGGAGAGATACAAAATTAATCTTGAAAACAAAGATGTATCTGTCTGCAGGCTCTGCTGAATTGTAAATCTAAGTAGATGTGAAATACCAACCATAGAAAACCAACCCTGAATTTGTTGGTTTCTTTAGCTCATGTGTGACTATGGAAATAAAATGTGATTAAGGGACAAATGGAAAAAGAGTTAATGTTGATTCAATTCTGGACATTCTACATGCTTCTATCTGTAAGATCACCAAATCAATGTATTTTAAAGATCAAATTAGTTTGTCACGGTGCATTCGGTTGTGTGCTGAAGGGCCCGTGGAGAGCCGCTCCAGTGCCCTTTCCTGGGAGCCGTGGGGGGAGTCGGGGATCAGTACTTACTCCAAGCAGCATAGAAACATGCCAAGCGCCCTGGCCAGTTTGGTTCAGCGGTTAGAGCGTCGGCCTGCGGTCCTGAGAGACCCGGGTTCGGTTCCCGCTAAGGGCACGTACCTCGGTTGCAGTTTGTCCCCGGCCCTGGTTGGTCGTGTGGGTGGCAGCCACTCGATGTGTCCCTTCACGTCGATGTTTCTCTCTCTCTCTCTCCCTCCCTCTATCTGAACAAAAAATGGAAAAATGTCCTCGGGTGAGGATAAAAAAACAAACAAACAAACAAACATGCCAAGCAACCGTTTCAAGTAGGAAGCCCTGTAGGAATTCCTAAGAGGAGACCAAGAGCACCATGGACTGAAGCGACCCAGATGCAGGCATTTCTCCCGAGGATGGGGAGCACGATGACGAGGCCACCATGGTGGTGTATGCACACTCAGCACACCGCCCTCACGGTACCCGTGATCTTAAGCGTGTCTATTGAGTGTGCATCCTCGCTCAGCTACAGCACTTATTTACCTCCCTACAACACTCCTAAAGAGTCACTTATTTTATCATTATCATTGTCATCACATTATCATTAATGTGAGAAAACTGGGCCACAGGGATGAATCTACCGAAATTTACACAATTTATAAACTGGGGAACCAGAAATCAAATCTATTTGTCCTTTTTAGTATTTCTGCATTGTCTTTGAATATTTTACATATATATTAACATAATGTGCATGTCTTGTTACTTTTTTTACTTGTTATATTATTATATGAATTTAATCATTTTTTTAGAACTACATTCTGTTTCACTGAGTGACTGTACCACCGTTTACTTCACATTTCATTATGTTAAACTTTAAGCATTTTGAAAATTGGGGAACACATGCTATATAAGAATTTTATTCCTGTCCATATTGAGACTATTTTCTTAGGGTTCATTTCTACAAATGATCGGATATAAAGGCTCTGTGAAAAAAAACTATGTTGTCAAGTTCCCTCTTGTCAAGAATATGAGAGTGCTCAATTTACCACGTTCCTGTCAGCCTGGAAAAAAAATCACTAAAACAACAACAACAACAACAAAAATACCCAACACAGATAGCAAAATATGTGGATTGATAGGCGACAATAAGCTTTCTGTTTTAATATGCTTTTGTTGATCACTAATTCATTTATTTGTTAAAAACACTTAGTGAACACTTACTGATTTTTGGAATATATCTGGAGGCAAAATAGGTAACTGATGATCCATGTGCTTACTAATTTTATTTAAATATTTTTATTAAAAATACCACTGTAGAAGCCTGTGGAAGGAAGACTGATTAGAGGTGGGGAGAAAGATGTGAGGAAGGGAGCCCAGGTTTGGATGCTGTATTAATAGAATGACTAAGGTAAGTGCTCAGAGACCCAGCCATTTAAATGAAATCTTTATTCTAGTGGTGTTTCCTTATAATGATGCCAGCAGATGTCCCCATCCGAGGCAGTTGAATGTGTTAAGAACTTTGCAGGTAGGAGGGAGATTTCCAGAGCTCACCTTCACACGTCGTTCTTCTCCAAACTCTTAACGCTGTGTTGTGCTGTCACGTCGAATAGCTTCCAATGTAGGTAGCATTTTCAAGCGGGAGTGACGTGGTTGTGACAAGAGATGTTGAAATTTGAGTTTTGGTGGCATGAAAATAAAACAGACAGCTTTGTCTCGTGGCTTCCCAGGGTGGGAGGGGGGATGGCCGTCCACCCTCCCATTGCTGGCTACAGTGCAAACATCACAGAGCCAGATAGTGTGTCCTGGAGCAGGGCACTATTCACATGCCACCTATTTTTTGTTTTGTTTTGTTTTTTTTATCCTCACCGGAGGATATCCTTCCATTTTTTTGTACAGATAGAATGGGAGGGAGAGAGAGGAAGGGAGAGAGAGTGAGAAACATCGACGTGAAGGGACACATCGAGTGGCTGCCACCCGCACGACCAACCAGGGTCGGGGACAAACTGCAACCGAGGTACGTGCCCTTAGCGGGAACCGAACCCGGGTCTCTCCGGACCGCAGGCCGACGCTCTAACCGCTGAGCCAAACTGGCCAGGGCCACATGCCACCTATTTTTTGTTAATGAATTAATTTATTTTTGTTACAGATGTTTCTCTTTTCCCCCACATGTCACCTATTTAATCTTATGTTATTATAAATAATACTTGAAAGTGGTCCTGTGGTTTCACATCAAATATTGTCATCTGGGAGAGCTAGGTGTGATGAGACCATTCATGGTCTGTGTTTCTACACACCATTATTTGAGACAAAAAAAAATAGCTGTAAAATAGAAAATTTGTTTCATCTGAGGTCACGCCTGCCAGGCGTTAAGTAAGTGCTCAATAAATATTTGCCACCTCTGCTATTTACATTGTAACTGTTTTACCATTGAATTTGCTGAAGGGAGCCTTTTCCCTCTGCTGGTCCAGAGGCACCAGCAGTGAAAGGGAGAACAGAACAGACCAGAGATGAAGGAGCAGGCAGGATCAAGGGGGAGCAGTTTTAGGGCAGGGCTGCAGCTCTCGGCGCTGAGGAAGGAGCAGGAATAAAGAGGCTGCTGAGGGCAGAGGGGAGAGCGCAGGTTAACTGTGCGGAGTTGCGGAGCAGATGGAAGGTCCTGGACGGGAAGAGCAGCGTGGTGGAAAAGTAAAGAAATGTTAGCACGTCAGGGCTCTGAAATTCCTGAGGAACTTAGCTGCCTCAGGCTGGCCCTGCTGTTCCTAAAGCCCTAAGGTACTGAAGGCCCTGTTCAGGGCCACATGCCAGGGGGTGTGGGGATTTGCAAATGAGAACAAATTGCTCTATTGCTTAAGAGAAACTAAGGCTGAAGCAAGCTTGGGGATGATGAGTTGATTGTCTATTATTTTCCCTTTAAAGCGAGATTAATAACTAAATGTAGAGCACAGTTTGTTAACTGTGCAGAGGGGCCACCCCCAATCAAAGGGACAGTTCCAAGATTTGGATGCTGGCCTGAAGAGGGGGGCCAGGACCCAGTGAACTCAGCTACTGCTGAGCGCTTCCACACCAGGGGAGGGCGGTTTCTGTCTTCCTCTGGCAAGTTTGCAGATTTTTGCCCCTTGTGAGGAGGCAGGAGGCGGCATCTGACTGGTTTGTGGGTGTACAGGTTGGTGGGGACCCCCAAAGAGGATCGGCAAATGAAGTCTCCATTGACCAAACTGTCGCAGCCAGTCCAGAGCACTGGCAGAGTCGCCGTGCTTCAGGTGGTGTCCATCTGCCAGCGGGCACTGTGGTGTGTGCAGACTGAGACGTAGGACGTGGCCAGCCTCCCCCGTGCCTGAGGCAAGTCCCTTGCCTTGCCGCACCTGTGTGAAGTGGGGGGACTGAGGGAAGAACGTCTGGGGGCTAGGTCATGATGGGAATACACCTGCACTATGCGGCCTGGAGAGCCACCGGTTCAACAGGAGGAAGATGGTCCTTTTCAATCGCATTTTCTCTGATGCAGGACCAGGTATTTGACTCTTTTTTCACCTCTGCGCTGTAGCCAGTTAGATATTTTAAATGACCTCTTCCCCCTTGTACACTGATTCATCTGTTCTGGCTGTGAGCTATTCAAGGACAGGGACAGATTTGAAAGGTACAAAAGGGAACATAATGAGACTTGCTTCCATCAGGCACCAATTTCCCCTTCCCCTTCCTCTTGATGACTGAATGTTATCGTTTTCTGTTCCTCCTTCCAGAGCTGTTTTTTGCACAGGCAAACATATGCATATATTTTTTCCTTCCCCTTGCTCCCAATATCATATTTGGAAAAATGGCAGTGTAATGTATGCACTACTCTGCATTTTCCACTTGGTGCTATACCTTGAAGTTCTTTTTACATAGTACATAATAAACTTTCTCAGCCTTTTTCATAGCTGTATGCTATTCCATTTTAAGTATATGCCATAATTTATTTAAATAGTCCCACATTGATAAATGTTTAGATTGTTTTCAATCTTACATTATTATAAATAATGGTGTAATCAAGAATATTACCTATAAATGATTTTACAGGTGTGTTGTGTGTGTGAACTTTTCGGTAGTAGAATTTTCGAGTATATATGCATTTGCAGTTTTGATAGATATGGTCAAATGGGCTTCTACAGAGGTTTCGTCAGCTGACACCCTCACCACAGTAACGAGTGTCTGTTTCCTCACACCTTCACCTACCCAAATGTGTGTCCTGATGGGAGCCTGAACTTTTTCAGGGTCTTTTGGTTGGGAAGACCAGCTAATCGACTCACTGGCGAGTGGCCTTCCTCCTACAGCGCTGTCCTCAGTGCCTGCCTCCTACCTCCTCCTGGAGGCAGTGGAGTGTGTGTGAGAGGTTTTGTGCCAACGGGACATTTAGTGTGATTTGGGAAATGCCACTGGGCTCTCTCCCACCCAGATACTTACCTGACCAATTTAATTTGAGTTTTTCAAGTGCTACATTTGGATTCATTCCTTTGCTTAAGATTTTTGTCTCTTATCAAAACACCAATTGACTAAGTCTTATCAATCACTTGCACTCAGTTATGAATTATCCACCCCCTGCCCCCAGCAGCTTTGTGGAGGAAGAAGTCAGGGAGAAGACGATGGGAAGTAAGGGACCCGGAAAATGGAGACTGGAAGGCAATACTCCAGTGTCACCTATTTAATAATTGTGGCCACTCCTACTAGGTTCTGAGAGACCTCTCGAAGGCCAAATTTGGTTATGTCATTCTCCTGCGTAATCGATGTCTGTGGCCCACACTACTTTCAGGGCCAAAGACACGTTGGCTGCAAGGCCGTCTATCAGCTGGGCCCTCCCTCCTCGAGTGTTTCCTGCAGCCTGGACCCTTCATCCTGAGCCTCTCCACTTCCTGTGGCTCTCAAGAGAGGGGTGCTTTCTCGCTTCAGGCCTTTCCCCACGGTTGACCTGTGGTTGGGTACGTTTCCCACGGCCTCCAAGCCTGGCAATGTCTTGCTTAGCTCAGTCGTCACTTCCCCTGGTGTCCCTGGCCACGCCGCCTCCTGTGGCCTTTCTGTTCTCACTTCATCCAAGCGAAGTTCCTCAGTGCTGCATCTGCCCTCGAACATTTTGTTTTGTTTCGGATCCCCATATCTCAATAGGTAGGAGCTCTTTAATTCTATTTCTATGCCCATAGCACAATAGGGACATAGAACGTGTTTTGGAGTGATAAATTAATGGACTGTCCTTCAGCCAAAGGAAGAATTAACAGTCGACTGATCAAAAAGGAATATTGGGTGGAAGAAACTACAACTTGAGATAAGTCATCATGTGGATCATCAGATGCTAAAAATTCAGAAATTGACTGTATGCGTAAAAATACATACTGGCTGGAACCCCTTTTAAAAAACTAGGGAGACTTGTGCTTTACCAGTCTCTGCGTTGAATCACTGTCCCAGAGATTGACTCTGGCTTTCAAACCCCCTTTGCCACAGCTGTCCAAGGCATCCGCTTGTTTAGGGAGGGTTAGTTTGCGGACCGAGGCTGTGGAGCTACAGTGCACCGGTGGCACGTGCCGAGGGTGGGCGGCGTTTCTGCCTTGGATACGAGGTGCTGTAAGATTAAGGAGCAGAATTTCACTTCCACGTAGGCCTGTGGGGCAAGCCAATGTCGCATTTCTCTGGCCATCTTTTACGAGCTATTATTTCCTTAATTCTTTGAAAGCTGATGGTTAGTTCTCCAGACTTACGTACAACTTATTTGGCTTTCAGTTAAATCAAGGCAAGCAAAGATCCAAAACACCTTCAGTTTGCAATATCATAATTATATAAGGCCCACGGGACCTCATATCATCTTGGTACTAGGATATAATGTTTTCCTTAATCTCATATAAAATTAATGACATTTCTGTGTATTGTAGTGTGTGTGTGTGTGTGTACATGTGTGTGATATATGTGGCCTGGGTGGTGGCCAGGATGCCTGCTGAAGTTTATAGCAACGTCAGGGGCAGGCTGGGCTGATATATAGTCCAGACGACCTGACTTCCAATTCTGGCTTCACACTTGCCTTACAGCCCTTGGCAAATTACTTAACATTTCTGTCACTTCTACTGTCATCTGTAGAATGGGTTGATGATAATACCCTGGTGAGACAATTTGAGGATGAAACGAGTCAATAATATAAAGTGCTTTGACTGGCACTTGGTACATAGTAAATGTTCAGTGTGTGGTGACAATTGTTGTCAAGTCACTCTCCATGATATTGGGAGTGCTAAAGAGGCGAGAAAAAGTGTACTTGGCGTAAATCCAGGGTTGGGATGTGGTATTGAGAATGCGTGCCAGTTCTCACCTCTCTCCTGGGCTCCTCAGGGAAGCCTGGAGGTGTAACAGCGGCCTCGGGTACTAGATGCCATTGCGGGAAGAGTGGGCCTGGAGGATGAACCCGGGCCTGGAGGATGAACCCGGGCCTGGAGGATGAACCCGGGCTGTGGAGGATGAACCCGGGCCTGGAGGATGAACCCGGGCCTGGAGGATGAACCCGGGCTGTGGAGGATGAACCCGGGCTGTGGAGGATGAACCCGGGCCTGGAGGATGAACCCAGGCCTGGAGGATGAACCCGGGCTGTGGAGGATGAACCCAGGCCTGGAGGATGAACCCGGGCCTGGAGGATGAACCCGGGCCTGGAGGATGAACCCGGGCCTGGAGGATGAACCCGGGCTGTGGAGGATGAACCCGGGCCTGGAGGATGAACCCGGGCTGTGGAGGATGAACCCGGGCCTGGAGGATGAACCCAGGCTGTGGAGGATGAACCCGGGCTGTGGAGGATGAACCCGGGCCTGGAGGATGAACCCGGGCCTGGAGGATGACCCCGGGCTGTGGAGGATGAACCCGGGCTGTGGAGGATGAACCCGGGCTGTGGAGGATGAACCCGGGCCTGGAGGATGAACCCGGGCCTGGAGGATGAACCCGGGCCTGGAGGATGAACCCAGGCTGTGGAGGATGAACCCGGGCTGTGGAGGATGAACCCGGGCCTGGAGGATGAACCCAGGCCTGGAGGATGAACCCGGGCTGTGGAGGATGAACCCGGGCTGTGGAGGATGAACCCGGGCCTGGAGGATGAACCCAGGCTGTGGAGGATGAACCCGGGCCTGGAGGATGAACCCAGGCCTGGAGGATGAACCCGGGCCTGGAGGATGAACCCGGGCCTGGAGGATGAACCCGGGCCTGGAGGATGAACCCGGGCCTGGAGGATGAACCCGGGCTGTGGAGGATGAACCCGGGCCTGGAGGATGAACCCGGGCCTGGAGGATGAACCCGGGCCTGGAGGATGAACCCGGGCCTGGAGGATGAACCCGGGCCTGGAGGATGAACCCGGGCTGTGGAGGATGAACCCGGGCCTGGAGGATGAACCCGGGCTGTGGAGGATGAACCCGGGCTGTGGAGGATGAACCCGGGCTGTGGAGGATGAACCCGGGCCTGGAGGATGAACCCAGGCTGTGGAGGATGAACCCAGGCTGTGGAGGATGAACCCGGGCCTGGAGGATGAACCCGGGCTGTGGAGGATGAACCCGGGCTGTGGAGGATGAACCCGGGCTGTGGAGGATGAACCCAGGCCTGGAGGATGAACCCGGGCCTGGAGGATGAACCCGGGCTGTGGAGGATGAACCCGGGCTGTGGAGGATGAACCCAGGCCTGTGGAGGATGAACCCAGGCTGTGAGGATGAACCCGGCCTGGAGGATGAACCCAGGCCTGGAGGATGAACCCGGGCCTGGAGGATGAACCCGGGCCTGGAGGATGAACCCGGGCCTGGAGGATGAACCCGGGCCTGGAGGATGAACCCCGGGCCTGGAGGATGAACCCGGGCTGTGGAGGATGAACCCGGGCCTGGAGGATGAACCCGGGCTGTGGAGGATGAACCCGGGCTGTGGATGGATGAACCGGGCTGTGAGGATGAACCGGGCCTGGAGGAGTGAACCCGGGCCTGGAGGATGAACCCGGGCTGTGGAGGATGAACCCGGCTGTGGAGGATGAACCCGGGCTGTGGAGGATGAACCCGGCCTGGAGGATGAACCCGGGCTGTGGAGGAGAACCCGGGCCTGGAGGATGAACCGGGCTGTGGAGGATGAACCCGGGCCGTGGAGGATGAACCCGGCCTGGAGGATGAACCCGGGCCTGGAGGATGAACCCTGGCCTGGAGGATGAACCCGGGCTGTGGAGGATGAACCCGGGCCTGAGGATGAACCGGGCCTGGAGGATGAACCCGGGCCTGGAGGATGAACCCGGGCCTGGAGGATGAACCCGGGCCTGGAGGATGAACCCGGGCTGTGGAGGATGAACCGGCCTGGAGGATGAACCCGGGCCTGGAGGATGAACCCGGGCCTGGAGGATGAACCCGGGCCTGGAGGATGAACCCGGGCCTGGAGGATGAACCCGGGCCTGGAGGATGAACCCGGGCTGTGGAGGATGAAACCCAGGCTGTGGAGGATGAACCCAGGCTGTGGAGGATGAACCCGGGCCTGGAGGATGAACCGGGCCTGGAGGATGAACCCGGGCCTGGAGGATGAACCCGGGCCTGGGAGGATGAACCCAGGCCTGGAGGATGAACCCAGGCTGTGGAGGATGAACCCGGGCTGTGGAGGACCCGGGGCCTGGAGGATGAACCCGGGCTGTGGAGGATGAACCCCGGGCTGTGGAGGATGAACCCGGGCCTGGAGGATGAACCCGGGCCAGGAGGATGAACCGGGCTGTGGAGGATGAACCCGGGCTGTGGAGGATGAACCCGGGCTGTGGAGGATGAACCCGGGCCTGGAGGATGAACCCGGGCCTGGAGGATGAACCGGGCTGTGGAGGATGAACCCGGGCTGTGGAGGATGAACCCGGGCTGTGGAGGATGAACCCGGGCCTGGAGGATGAACCCGGGCTGTGGAGGATGAACCCGGGCTGTGGAGGATGAACCCGGGCTGTGGAGGATGAACCCGGGCTGTGGAGGATGAACCCGGGCTGTGGAGGATGAACCCGGGCCTGGAGGATGAACCCGGGCCTGGAGGATGAACCCGGGCTGTGGAGGATGAACCCGGGCTGTGGAGGATGAACCCGGGCTGTGGAGGATGAACCCGGGCCTGGAGGATGAACCCGGGCCTGGAGGATGAACCCGGGCTGTGGAGGATGAACCCGGGCCTGGAGGATGAACCCGGGCTGTGGAGGATGAACCCGGGCCTGGAGGATAAACCCAGGCTGTGGAGGATGAACCCGGGCTGTGGAGGATGAACCCGGGCCTGGAGGATGAACCCGGGCCTGGAGGATGAACCCGGGCTGTGGAGGATGAACCCAGGCCTGGAGGATGAACCCGGGCTGTGGAGGATGAACCCGGGCTGTGGAGGATGAACCCGGGCCTGGAGGATGAACCCGGGCTGTGGAGGATGAACCCGGGCCTGGAGGATGAACCCGGGCTGTGGAGGATGAACCCGGGCCTGGAGGATGAACCCGGGCTGTGGAGGATGAACCCGGGCCTGGAGGATGAACCCGGGCTGTGGAGGATGAACCCAGGCCTGGAGGATGAACCCGGGCTGTGGAGGAAAGCTGGCCAGACAGGGAGCAGATTTCAGGGGAGTGCAGGTGCGAAAGGGCCAAGCTGCTAGAGCCGGCGCCACCACTGCTGGGCCGAGTTCTCAACAGAAAAGAGCAGAGAAGGCGGGTTCTAAGGCCTGGGGAAACTGTGCAGCCACGTCTTAGACAAAGGGCTAGGTTCCATACTCTATAAAGAAATCTACAGGCCAATTAAAAGAAGTCAAAACCCTGTGAAAAGTGAGTGCAGGACATGGACAATTCGCAGGGGAAACAAAGAGAGAGATGGCTCCTTAAGCACATGGAAAGCTGCTCAGCCCCACGCATAGGAAGAGAAATGCAAATCACCATGACAGTGAAATTCATTTTTCACCTATCAGATGGCAACATAGAAGAGTGATAACACTGAGAAATGGCTCTCTGCCAATTGGTGCAACTTCTATAGATAGAAACTTGTTAATGTCTGTCGACATTTAAAATGCATATGCCTGGGACCTAGCAGTTCTGATTGTAGCAATCTATTCCACATATATATTCCCAAATGTGTGAAATGATCCATGAAAAAGTTATTACTGAGGCATTGTTTGCAGTAGCAAAGTTTGCGGACCATCCTCAAAGTCCACTAACAAGACTGGTTAAATAAATAATGATGCATCAATGTAATGAAACACTAACAGCTGTAAATAAGAATGAGGAAGTACTGTGTTTACAGATAGGAACTTTGAGATTTCTTGTTTAATGAAAAAGAGCAAAGTGCAGAAAAGCACGTCTAAGTGGGCTCCTGTTTATGTTTAAAAAAGGTGGGGGAAGCCTATATATATACTTACTACTGTATGTATATATGCAAATGAATAAAATAGATAATAATTTGCCTATTGAGATGGGAATTGGAAATTGGAGCTTGGGGGATAGGGAAAGAGCAATTTTCTACTTTGCATCATTTTGTGGTAATATTTGAATTTTGAATCATATTAATTAATTGCCTATTCAGTCTTTTTTTAAAAAAAAATGGAAATAGCCCATCCTGCTCTCCAACATAGCCATTTAATTAATGTGAAAAAGTGTGTTATGAAATACTGGTCGATGCAATTACTTAATCCTACACCACCCTACTTCTTTTGGACACCCACCAATCTTTGAATAAATTTGATCCCCAGGAAGATACCACAGTGTATCCTACAGCTCCCTACATCCTTAGCATCCACAGTCAAGTACTGCTGGACACCCACCTGCCCAGGGGGAGATGCTCCAGGGGCAGGAGCAAGGCTTTGGAGGAGACGGAGCTGAGTTTGAATCCTGCCCATGTTACTTACTCATTGGTTGTAGTAACTGGCTGACTTGCCTTACCTTTCTAAACCTCAGGTTCTTGATCTGTAAATGACGATAATAACTGTTGTTGCATCATGAGGTTGACCTTGGCTGGTGCACCATAGGATTTCAATGATTTAAGGATCAAACTCTGTACGAGCAACAGCCTCCTCGTGGCCCTCTGCATCCATGTGCCAACCGGCCTCTGTCAGATCCTCAGTCAAGCTGGCCAAGCTCACCTCTGGTCCTTGTTCCACTTACTCACTCAGAAATGACTCGGGCCCACTGTTTTCTGGTCCCGGCCATCTCCCTGGAGTTGGTCTCTCTTCTTTCTAGCTCAGCCAGTTCTCCCTCTAAGCCCTTGACTTAGCCTTAAGAATGCACCTTCTCGTTTGCTCTTTCACGTCCAAAGTCTCTGGTGGCTCTGTGGACAGTCTTAGTTATTTCTCATGGTTGAGAGAAAGGGCATTCCTTCAATAGCGGGGTTGCGGGGCCATTCTCCGGTGTCTGGGGCACCAGGGGCCTGGTGACAAGTACACTTGGGGGGGTTTGTGCCAGGTGTACCAGGAAAGGCTACTCCTCTCTCTGCTTCTCCCTCCGGCTCCCCACTCCGATGCCAGCTCTTCATCCGCACAAGTTTGGCTCCCTGTGATTTACAATCAAACGTTCATAAAATCTATCTGTCTTGCCAGCTGTTTACTTAAGCAACTACTGGGACCTGTTACCCAGTGACATCAAAGGCTCTGAGGTGGTTGTTTTATAGTCTAAGAAATGGAAGAGTTCAGGTTTATATGTGTTCTCATACTTTAATGGGAGAAAAATTCCTATATGGTTAATAGCTTAGTTGCTATGGCAAGAGAGAATGCTTTTTGAAAAAGTTTCTCTTTAAAGTCAAAGATTAATCACCTTCAAGGCGGAGGGAAAACAAGGAGGAAACAACCCCAGACTGTGGTAGGCTAGATTTCCCCCAGATATTACAGCACTTCTGTCTCTGCGGCCGAACAGAACAGCTGGTGAATAGGGAGAAACTGGAGAAAGATCTTCTTTGCCTTTAATCCAGTATGCTGTTTTCCTGTGCCCGTTTGACTGTAATTCTCAGCGTCTGTGGGACAAAAGCTGTTGACTGATACATGCAATTACCTCCTCTAATATTGCTCTCAACTGTCGGCCCTGACTGACGAAAGTGGATGAGGTTTAGTTAAGGTCTGGGAAAACACTCTTTTAATAAAAGCCATCCCATCTCTAGGTCCCTCCCTCGGACCTTTTCATCTGTTTTCTGGAAAGATAAGGCCTGGTGATGGAAAGTTAAAAAGTAGTGCTGAACTTGGATGTTGGCAACGTGGCCATTTACCTCCCCCAAATTCTCCCCAGCGTGTGTGTGGGGGGAGGGTGGAAGGGGGGGGCACGCAATTTGCATCTGAAATGAGGAAAACTGGCTGGTGTCTTTGGGTAGGGTTTTCCCGGGAAGAATGAGAGGCTGGTTTAGAGTGTTAACCAGATCCTCATTGGCTTCAGCCCTCATTCGGTGTTTGTAGGCAAAGGAAAGTCTTGAGGAGGCATCCATACAGCTCAGGGTCCTCCCCCAGATCGCTGGACTCAGATGCTCCAGTGCCCCGGGGAGGGGGGGTGGTTGGTGGGCCAGCAAAGCCAGGTGTGAAGAACTGGAGAGGGAAGCTTTCTCCTTCCACCGAAGCTGGGCAACATGTTGTACACCAGGAAGCACGGCAGTCAGGACAGGGGAGCTATATCCTTGAGGGGAGCCCTTGGGCAGCCCCAAGGGAGAAGCTCACCATCACTACCCCCTGCCCCATTCATTGAATTTATAGATCACCCAGGATGAGGATAAGATGCAGAACTGAGGATGACGCCCTATTTACAAGTGTGGTTTGGAAGACTGAGTGGAAACTATGGGAAGACGTCCTTATAAAAACTAAAACTGTGGCCCGGCTGGTGTGGCTCAGTGGTTGAGCGTCGACCCATGCACCAAGAGGTTGCCAGTTCGATTTCTGGTCAGGACACTTGCCCAGGTTGTGGGCCTGATCCCCAGTAGGACATGCAGGAGGCAGTCATTCGATGTTCTCTCTCATCGATGTTTCTATCTCTCTCTCCCTCTTCCTTCCTCTCTCTCTCAAATCAATAAAGAAAAAAGAAAAAAAAGAAAAAAAAACAACAAACTGAGCCCTGGCCGGTTTGGCTCGGTGGTTAGAGCGTCAGGCTGCGATCCAGAGAGACCCAGGTTCGTACCTCAGTTGCAGTTTGTCCCCGGCCCTGGTTGGTCGTGTGGGTGGCAGCCACTTGATGTGTCCCTTTCACGTCGTGTTTCTCTCTCTCTCTCTCTACCTCTCACTCTTTCTGAACAAAAAATGGAAAAATGTCCTCGGGTGAGGATAAAAAAACAAAACAAAACTGAAACTGTGTGGACTGAACTGTGTCCCTGTCTCTGCATGCCAACTGCTGGCCAGTTCTGAGGAAGGCCACTTGGCAGAAGGTCCTCCCGATTCGATTCCTTTGATCGGTGGGAGTGCCGAGGGGGTAGGGGCTGAAGAGGTGGCAGTTCATTTACAGGCCCAGAAGGAGCCAGCTTAGGTCAGAGGAGGTCTGCTTCCTTATCAACGGAGCGAGGGAACTCTGGCCTATCAGTTTCCTGTGTTGGTGCTCGATTTTCATAATACAAGTTGTAATGTGATACGGCCTACACATTATTAACAGTAGCAATAGCGTGGCAAGGTTCTTCCTATGCAACTTTAATAAAGAACCAAGGGCCACACTGCTGAGGAAGTGAGTTATCTAGGATTTTAGAACCAGGACAGGACACACATATTTCTCTCTTTCAAGTACCTGCAAACTCCTTACTAAAAACAATTTCCCTTAGAAATGAACCCGCTTTCTTCCCCCCTTCCCCCCCCCCCACCATCTGTATGGTGACTATGCACCAAGGTAACCCCCCTTTGCTTTCTGTAGTGGTCTCGGGATGTCAGCTTCAGTCAGATGGGAGCAGCAGTCTCCTCCACAGACATTCCTTGAGCTGCTGTGTGTCAAGAGATGCACTGAGTGTGTGACACAGAAGAAGAAAAGACTCATTGCCAAGGAGCCCTCGCTGAGGAGAGCAAACTCCCGCCTAAAGTGGTAAGAGGCTGAAATGCTGCAAGGAAGGTGAGTGCCCGGAATCCGGGGGCACGAGCAGGAGGTAGTCAAGCACCTTAGGTCAGGGCTGGCCTTCGGGAAGAAAGAGATGCCCAGCTGAACCGTAGGGAATGGAATACCTTCTGTGCTTTCTACTCAGAAAATGAAACAAGTGGCAACTGATTAATTCTGAAAGGGAGGAGTATAGGGGGGTGCGTGCGTGTGTGTGTGTATCAGAGTTTCAAAGAGATAGTAAAGAGCTCGAGTCCTTTCTCCGAGGCGCCTCTGAGGTCTAGCTGGCCCCAGGAGAACGAGAAGAGGCAAGGCGGCGGCGGCTGGGGAAGCGGGAGTGGCTGCTGCCGTGTGGCTGGCTCTCCACCGCGGCAGTGCCAACCTGCCCTTCTGTCGTGGTCACCCTCCTGTGCCTCGGCATCACTGCGAGGCAAGCTGGGTGTTATAAACTAGTGACTCCTCCTTGGGATGCTTTATAGGGCACTCTATGTGCAAGGGACAAGAAAAAATGAAATCTCTGGCAGCAAAGCTGGAGCATCTGAATTTTTCCAGTTTTGAAAATGGAAAATTAAAAAATTAAATCACATTCTGAATGCCCCAGGAATGGAGACAGGCATGTAAACAGAGTGGAGTTATGGCGAGATTCCATATGAACAGGAACACGGGTTCCACAGGGGCACAGAAGCGGAGGATGGCCTGGCTCTGACTCTAATGATAATCGTGGTCTCACCTGCTTTCCCCATTTGTCTGTGCTAATAGCCAGCGATTGCACCTTGCTTTTCCCACACCAGGCCTGACTCGAAGCACTCTGGACAGAGCAACACATGTCATTGTCACGCAAGCCTACGTGGGGGAATAGAGGCAGAGAGAAGTCCCAAAGGCACAGTCAGGGCCAGGACTTGAACTTGGGCTGCCTGGCTCCTGAGTCCATGCTCACGACCATTCATCACATGCGTTCCAATGGGGAACAAACCCCATTCCAGCCTTTCGTTGTTGTTTATCCTCACCCAAGGATGTTTTTTCTATTGATTTGTAGAGAGAGTGGAAGGGAGAGAGAAGGAGGGAAGGGAGAGAGAAACATTGATGTGAGAGAGACATATTGACTGGTTACCTCCCACATACACTCCGATTGGCGCTGAGGATTGAACCTGCAACCCAGGTCCATGCCCCTGTCTGGACTGATGCTCCAGCCACTGAGCCACACTGGCCAGGGCCATTCTGGCCTTTCTTGTGTAGAGGTGACTGACTGAGTCCATGGTCTGATCTGGTTTTGGGGGAGGAGAAGGCAGGGGAAACTTCTACAACAAGGCATACTGGGGATGAGGGATGTTTTTAGCTCTGGAATCTTGCCTTCACCCTCTACCCTGTCAGAGACAATCATGTGCTCTCACACCTACACACACACACACACACACATCTGGTATTTTTTTAAAACCTCTGCAGATGATTGTGAATAGTCGAGTGAGGATCTCTGACCGGGGCCTGCTTTGTCCACCTTGAGATGCATCCTGGGTGGGAAAGGAGGGCCTGCCTGCAGAGGGAGGTGTGGGAAGCGGGGACTCCTGGGTAGAAAGCAGATGGGAAGCTGCTCAGTGCAGCAGGTTGCTTATGAGGGACAAGGGGTGACGACCCCGCTCATATACATTGAGTGCAGGAAGGCTCAGAAAGGGACAGTGGCAAGACTTGGTCAGAATTGATGGGCATAGAAGGGAATTGCCTCCCAGAGGAGACTTGAGATGTCTCAAGATGCAAGAAAAGGGCATTTTGGGTGGAAAGAATGGCATGGGGCGTGCACACTCACTCACCCATTTATTCCAGGCATCATTTCCTCACCCCTTTGGGAGGCAATGGGTGTAATGTCAAGAGCACGCGCTCTGGTGTCAAGCTCCCTGGATTGCAGGGGTTGAATGACAGCAGAAGTGTCATACGTTCAGTCTCGGGCAGACAGATGTGCAGAAACACAAGTCCACTGCAATGAATGTTTTCCTAGTGGTAGGTCAGTGAGGGGTGTTGGAAAGGTAGAATAGGACCAGAATCGCCTGGGATTTCTTTTAAGAACCAAATCAGGACCTCCTTAAGCAGAGTCTTGAAATAGGTCATTACATTTTTGGTTACCAGATTCTGGAAAAGGGCAAACTTTGGGGGCAAAGTTTGGGGGCATTTGAGGTCGTTGGCAAGCACTTGGTTACTGTGCTGTGGTCTGCTTGCTTTCCAGTGCCCCAGGAGTCTCGAAGAAATGAGTGCTGGGCTCGCACCTGCCTGCTCGCACACCGAACCCTGCCTGATGCCCTTGCTCCCGGAAAAGCCGAGAAGTCCGAGTCAGAACGCAAAGGCTTACTTGAGTTTTATCGCCATTGGGACTTTTACAATTGTGTTTCTACCTTCCTAGTAACACATTTACATTTTCTAAAGACTTGTACCTGGAAAGGATCCTTACGTACTCAAATCAATTATTTTGAAAAATGGATCAGAAAGAAATTTCCTTGTTGTATCCCAGACTAGCCCAGGTTGGGTTCCAGAAATTTTTTTTGCTGAGTGGTCATTTCTGCAATAGGAATCTTTTTTTTTCCCTCAAGATGGAAGGGCTTTTGACAGTCGCCACTTTTCTCTTTCTCTTCCTTTTTAGATCCCTGCCGTGTGCCCAGTGTGGCTGTCAGCACTGTGTCCCCGCGGCAGCACCGCAGGGGAAGTGTTTGCTCTTGTCGTCATTTTACAGATGAAGGAGATGAACAGAGCAAAACATTCAGTCCCTTACCTCGGGTCTGTTCTGATAAATGGCCAGGCTGGTGTTTGAACTTGGGTGACTCCACACGGAAGTCAAGCCTCTCATTTTGCAGATAAGCCAATTGAAGTCACTTGCTCCTTGGTTGCAGATCTTGGAGCCCATTCTCCAGGAGTGGCCTCTGCCTTTGATCTCTTCCTTTTCCAATGCATCCTGATGCAGCCACCCTAGAACCTGCCCCCCTCCCCCACACACACATAAATCCATTCTTGTGGCTTCCTCAGAACCACAGGTGATGGTCTCGGACTCTGTCCATTCTGATCTCTAACATATCTGCCATGGACCCCACAATCCAGCCACATGGAGACCCTACAGTCCCCTGCATGAACAAAATACATTCTTTCCTGTCTCTGTCTTCATTCACCATTCCCCACATGTTGGTATGCCCTCCTCTTGCTGTATCGATAGGTCCAAATGCTACCCGTCTTTCAGGTGCATTGCAAATGCCATGTCCTTCATGAAGCTTGGGAGGTCCCAGAGTTGTGTAGGATCTGCTGGTCATGCAGAGGGACAAGGGACAAGGTGGGGAAGAAAAAGGGAAGGTTAGGTTTAGAACCCAAAGTAGATGGAACTCAGGACAGGAGACATGAAGCTTGGAGATGGATCAGCAATGGATCATCCCAAGGCTGATGAGCAGCCACAGGAGCCGTGGCTTTTGAGTGTTCTGTGTCCTGGAGCAGTGCACTGTCATAATCTTAAATCCTCACAGCAAGGCATCAGGTGCTGCAGCTGGGATTCAAGCCTCATTCTGCCCGACATCAAAGCTGTGCTCTTGCTGTTGTGCTGTCTCCCGAGACAACAGGTGGTAGGGCAGGAAATAATGGGACAACTCTCAAAATGGAGAAGTAAAGAGATTAAACCAAATTAGGGTCACAGGGTGAGACAGTGCAGTGAGGGACACTGGCATTGGAAGAGATGATCGAGGGCCAAGGCCAGAGTGGAGCTCTTTGAAGGCTGTGGCCTTCTGTCCCTGCCTGGACCCTTTGTCAAAACAAGGAAGCTCAGCGTGCAGTGATCATCTGGACACCAGGGATCGCAATCATGGCTTGTGCGTCTTGCTTTACATTTTAGGCTTTGGACGCTCAAGCTCCCTGAAGGCGGGGATCGTGTCAATGCCTCTTTGAAAAAGAGACACAGGCCTTCCTGCCCAGTGGTCACATGGGAGGCGCAGCGAGGCAGGCACCTCGGACTGCCCAGAGATGTGGGGGGCTTCAGAGGGGGATGAAGGGTCCAGGCAGAGAAAGGAAACAGGGTGAGGGAAAGTCAAGACAGAGGCAGGGCACATGTTCAGGGAAGAAGCCTAAAAAGGCATGAGAACAGAGTTTAGGGATGTGCCCAGAGGGTAAGTCAAGAGCAAGGAGTGGGAGGAAATGAGGCTGGAGAGGCAGCTCAAGGCTGGGCATAGATGTAAAGGCCTGTCCTCAACTTACCTGCCTCTGACCCACCACTGAAGACTGCTCCCGTCTCCCTGTCGTTCGACACGTTGCCTTACTTCTGAGCCTCAAGTGGGCCCAGCGTGTCCTTCTTACTCAACCAGGGAATTCTACTCACCTTTCAAGGCATTTTAGACATGTGCCTTGCCAGACAATTCACTGTCTCCATGGAAGTGTCTTTTCAACCTCTGTTTTAGCACTGGCCATGCTGTTTTGTCTGTCTGCTCTATTATTATGAGAGCTTCTTTGGGGGAGACATTCGCCTTCTCTCTGCATTCCCAGTGCTAGCACATAGTAGGTACTCAGCACACTATTCTGATGACAGAGTGACTCTAGTCTACCACTCATGTGTTTTCCAGGCAGACGGAGTGAGGACCCATGACTCTGGGAAGAGGAGAGGAGAATTTCCCCATTTGCTCTGTGAAGGCTGAGGGGGCTGCTCCTTGTAATGGCAGGCCAGCATCCTGCTCACCCCGACTCCCTTCAGCCTCTGGGACCTGCCTACCAGGCAGGTGACACTTTCTCTGCATTTTCCCTCTTTGTCCCTTTTTGTTGTTTCCTGCTGGGAGTGTAGCAACCCTCAGGAGTTTGATTGTATCACAGGATGAATAAGGTATTTGCATTGGGCTATTTAAATGACTCATCTTAACCCTAGTGTAAGTATTCACCCCGTTACACTACATGTGCTTACATTTCCAAAACACTGCTTTGGGCCTGAACACGCAATTGACAAAATTGTCGGATTCCAGCTCCCAGCAGCTCATTGTTCGTATCAAAGGGTGTGTCTTTTGTTTCACATCTGGGCAGATGTGGACTTTAAAAAATATTTATTCAGCAACTACATATATATGTTATTTAATTTGTTGGTGTGACATTGGTTAATAAAATTATTTAGGTTTCAGATATATGGTTCTATAATATACCATCTTTATATTGTATTGTGTGTTCACCACTCCAAGTCAAGTCTTATACAAGGTCTGCATTTTCTTTCTTGAGAATCTTCAACTCAGACATTTTCTGTTGAGTGACTTGGTGTATGTGATTCTTTACAAGGACGGTTCTCTAGAAGAAAATGACAAATGAAATAATTCCTAAGAAGGCGGTGATAAATATAGGCTTCCATGGCAGTCCAAAATAATCGGACCCGGGCTGAACATCACCGGGCAATGTAGAAAGTAGTGTTTTAGTTAAATAAAACATGAGTGAATATATTAAGAGAATTTTATTTTCCAAAGGTGTGATAACTGCTGGCTTTTCAGCATGTATTTCTAGTTTTTCTTTTTCCCTCAACAGCATTGTCAAGAGTGCTTTCCATTATAAATATCCCTGGGTGTACATCTTTCTCAGTATTTGGCTTTGGTGACACCTCTAAGATACCCATGTTAATAGTCACCTGAGTGGCTGTGCTCTTCAGGAATATGCATTTTAAGGTCTATGTTCTCTTGTGGGATATTATGTTCTGGTAGTGGCTGTCTCTCTCCTTTTCCAAACTACAATTTAAATCTGGAGTCAATGTTATGGGAGGGTGACTGTCCCCAGATGGGGACTTTTTAATGGTCACTCTCTAGAGCTACCAGAACAAGCTGCATATATTTACAGAAAGAGGCTGGACGGATGTTCTGCATGTACATGTGTGTGTGGTATATGTGGAGGGCAGAGAGAAGCAGCAGAGTGGAGGGTGGTATAGAGGGTGATGTCTGATCTTGGCTAAGCAGCTTCTCAACAGATAAAAGAGCTTAAACAGAACAGATTTAGATTTTGGATTTGTGGTCTGAAATCTCTCTGTTTCACATTTCTGTTTTGAGAGTTTTGGCAGCTCTGAAAACGAAACCCAGGTGGCTCCGTTTTGCCTTAGCATGTCTTCATCTTGGAGCTGAGCTATGGAAGAGAATTCTTAACACTGCCCGAATGGGGTGGCACACACCATTTCCCCTCATTGTGCATTTCTTTTGATGAAGATGACATGTTTGATTGTCAGACTGTGAAACATAACTCGAAAGCCACATCTCAAAGTTTGTGAAGGTTTCAGGAACTGGTAGTTATATTGTCTCATGTTGCCTCAGACACTTCAGAATCTGTGAATCTGAGGCATAGCCAACTGGAAGAGGTCAACAGTGAAATAAAAAAGAATTAAAATTTCCAAATCAGGGGTGAGCAGTATTCCTAAAGTGATAGGTAAAGGCGGGTGTTGTATTCATTCAGCAGATAATGATTGTGTGCCCATGAATGAGGCATATTCTCAGGGGCTGGTAATACAAGAGAAACAGGCCCCTGAGGCCCCTGCCCTGAAGAAATTCACAGTGTGGCATGGCTGATGGGCATGCACATGGTTGCAACATAAAGGGGCATGTACAAGATGCTGTGGGAAAGTAGGACGGCAGAGTCTGCCCCCGAAGATTGGGCAAAGTTTGAAAAGGATGAGCTATGAAGGATGACTATAGTGGTGTTTACCAGGGGGGACACTTTGGGGAAGGGTATTCTAGCAAAGGCTAGAGTGACTGTAGCCTGGTGTGTGGTGATGGAGACGAGGCAGTTAGAAATGAAGAGTCTTGCAGGCCCAAAAAGCGTTTGTTACTTTTGCACTCTAGATGTATTAGTAGTACCTGTTCAGTGGCAAGGAACTGAACCCCCCAACACTACGGGCTTGAACGCTAAGAAACTCTATTAGCATATATAATATGCTCAAAGGCAGGGAGTTCCAAGATGGCTGAATCAGTGGCCAACTCTGTCGTTAAGGACTTGGGCTCCTTCTGTTTCTCTGCTTGGCCTTCTGTTTCTCCGTTTATCCTCACCCAAGGATATTTTTGCATTTGTCTTCAGATAGAGCAGGAGGGAGAAAGGGAGGAAGAGAGAGAGAGAAAAACATCGAGTGGTCACCACCCACACGGCCCCAACCAGGGTGGGGACAAACCACAACCGAGGTACATGCCCTTAACTGGAACCGAACCCAGGACTCTGGTCCGTGGGCCAATGCTCCAACCTCTGAACCAAACTGGCTAGGGCTGCTTGGCCATCTTTAGGACAATGGCTTATCCTCAGACTTGCTCTTCTGATTGCAAGATGACTGAAGAATAAGAGATTATTATTATTTTTTTAATCATTGAGGAAAACTTTCTTAAGTTTTCAGACTCTTCCTCATGCCTCAGTGGCCAAAATTGCATCCCATGCCCAACCCTAAATCATTCACTGGTAAAGAGAATGCAACCACCATGACTGGCTCAGACCAATCTTGACCCATTTCCTAAAGGGGACAGACCCACTTCTTCTGAAGTACACGGTCAGGTAGAAGACACTGGAATAAAACAGAGCTTCAGACAGAAAGTAGGGAAACGGAACCCACACTGTTCACTGCAATCGCTGGTGAAAAACTATTGTAGATGACTGAGCAGGAGTCAGCATGACCAGCTTTTCACTAAAATCCCCTTGTCACTAAGGTAGAGTTTAGTTTTGTAGATAAGAAAACTGAGAACAAATGGAATAGTCTTATGATAATTCAAGCAATTGGTCAACATATCTGTGGAAATGGAGCAAAGTTTTCCTTGAGCCATATTCCCTACCCTGTGGGAGGGGTGGGGGTGGGGCGGTGACTGGGCAGAGCAGAGGCTTTTCATTCTGGATTCACAAGAAATCCTTTACGCCACGCAGCAGGCACGCAGCTTCTTTTAAGTCCAGATGATAACGCAGCCCACTTGGAAAAACTGTTGTAATCATAGTATGTTGGAGCTGGAAGTGACCTTGAAGTCATATAGTTCAAGACCTTTATTTTACAAATGAGGAAACTGAGACCCAGACCAGCAGAGTGACTTGTTAAATCCAATGTCTGGTACATGGCTGAGCTGGAACCACATCTACAGACTGTCTAAACTCCCAGCCCTGTGCTCTTTGTCATGGTTTTTTTTTTGTTTCTTCTTTTGCATTTATCTTCAGATAGAATGGGAGGGAGAGATGGAAGAAGAGAGGGAAAGAAACATCGATGTAAGAGAGACACATCGACTGGCTGCCACCCACATGATCCCAACGGGGGCCAGGGACAAACCGCAACCAAGGTGCCCTTAGCAGAAACCAAATCCAGGATTCTCTGGTCCGCGGGCTGACACTCTAACTGCTGAGCCAAACCGGCCAGGCTGTCATGGGCTTTTAGGGCCATTTTTTACAGAGGCTAATGTGCACCTTCAGGAGAGCCCCATGGGCCCTCTTCCTATGTGTGCATTGTCCTTGACAAAAATTATATTATTGAAATTTTTTTAAAGTAATGCTTTGGACTCAAAAGCTTCTGCACAGCGAAAGATACAATCATCAAAACGGAAAGGCTACCCACTGTATGGGAGAGCATAATTGCCAATGATATATCAGATATGGGGTTAATTTCCAATATATATAGAGTGCTCATACAACTCAACAAAAGGAAGACAAAGAACCTAATTAAAAATGGGCAGAGGACCTAAATAGACACCTCTCCAAACAGGACATACAAATGGCCAAGAGACATATGAAGAAATGCTCATCATCACTAATCATCAGAGAGATGCAAATTAAAACAACAATGAGGTATCACCTCACACCTGTCAGAATGGCCGCCATCAACAAATCATCAAACAACAAGTGTTGGCAAGGGTGTGGAGAAAAGGGGACTCTAGTACACTGCTGGTGGGAATGCAGACTGGTGCAGCCACTATGGAAAACAATGTGGAGTTACCTCAAAAAATTAAAAATTGAACTTCCATTTGACCCAGTGATGCCACTTCTAGGAATATACCCTAAGAAGCCTGAAACACCAACCAGAAGGAATATATGTACCCCCGTGTTTGTAGCAGCACTATTTAAAATAGCTAGGATCTGGAAGCAGCCCAAGTGTCCATCAGTAGATGAATGGATAACAAAGCTGTGATACAGATACACAATGGAGTACTATGCAGCTGTAAGAAAGGAAGACCTCTTGTCCTTTGAGACTACATGGAGGGACCTGGAAAGTATCATCCTAAGTGAAACAAGCCAAACAGAGAAAGATAGGTATCATATGATCTCACTTATTTGTGGAATATAATGAACATAACAGTCTGAGGAATGGGGTAGTCCCAGGGACGTGGATGTGGGGTACAGACTGACAATCCCCAGAAGAGGGGGTGGTGGGGGAGAGATAAACCACAGAACTTATATGCATGTATGCATGAACAGTGGACATGGACAACAAACTGGGGACAGGGCAGGGAGGGGTAAGGGGAGGGGGGAATCAGTGGGGGGAAAAGGAGAAACATCTGTAACAAAAATTAATTAATAAACTCACACTTCTGATTAAAAAAATAAAGTAATGCTTTGGTTTCTATAAAAATATAAACAATACTGGGTAAGTATAATATTTTATTTTTTTAAAGTTTAGGTTTTAAAAACAATTTTTTTTTTCTTTATTGAGAGGAAGGGAGAGGGAGAGAGAGATAGAAGCATCAATGAGACAGAATATTGATTGGCCACCACCTTCACGCCTCCCACTGGGGATCGGGCCCACAACCTGGGCATGTGCCCTGGCTGGGAATTGAACTGGCGACCTCCTGGTGCTCAACCACTGAGCCACACCGGCCAGGCAGCGCTCTTACTATTTATAATACAATCTTAGTGTGGATGTGTCTCTCAGTGTTTTTCTTTGAAGCAGTTTTCACAGGGAACGAGAAGGAGACCTTTGGGGCATGGGGAACCTGAGTGAGAAGAGGAGGTCCTAAGAAGCAGCCCTAGAATGCGGAATGGGAGACTTGAGAGACTTCCTGTGACTCTATGCCAATTAAGACACTAGATAAGAGCCTTGGTGACTGAGTGACAGTTGATGTGCTAGTGTGAGGTAGACCCTCTGGCCCATTTTTCTTGGCAACTGAAACATCTAATCCACAGTGACCCATCACACTCTGTCCCCACTCTTTCTTTGGCCTTCACTGTACGTGTGCCCATCCCCCCACCCCAACATATACTTGTCCTGGCCAAAACTTTTAGCCACACACACTAAAAACCAGAAATAGTTTAGAAATCAAGATTTTACTGACAAAGTGCTATGTGCAAAATACCAAGCTTAACTAAAGACTGATCTGCAAAATTTATTTCAACTCTGCTTTTGAAAGTATTTCTCAAGTATATTAGTTTATTTTTCTGGTAGAATTCCAAACACTATAAAACTGTTAGCTTTAAATGTGGATGGTGGGTAAAAATTGGATTGAATCTGCATTGACCAGGGCATCCTTGGGTATTGTGTAAAAGATGATTCTATTTCTATAAAAGAAATAATGAAAAGAGGAAAACAAAACCCTGTATATATGTGTGCACACATGTGTATATAGGATGACTTAAGCCTGGAAACAGACATGGAAGGGTATAGATGAAGTTGTGCACCTGGGTCCTTTGCCGGGCAGTTCTGAGGTGGGTAGAAGAGGAGGGGCCAGGGCATGTCATATGAAATGTAAGAGAAAAACGGGAACTGAAAAGGCATGTATGTCATGGTTGCATGTAAGTGTATCTTCATGTGTGGGGATATTTATATATACGAAAAAATTGGATAAAATACTTTAAAAAGTGATCCGGAAAATGAGAAAACAGAAGTGACTCCAATTCTGTGCATCAAAAATTAAAATGTGGCCCTGGCCAGTTTGGCTCAGCGGTTAGAGTGTCGGCCTGCAGTCCGGAGAGACCCGTGTTCGGTTCCCGCTAAGGGCATGTACCCCGGTTGCAGTTTGTCCCCGACCCTGGTTGGTCGTGCGGGTGGCAGCCACTCGATGTGTCCCTTTCACATCGATGTTTCTCTCTCTCTCGCCCTTCCTCTCTCTCCCTCCCATTCTATCTGTACAAAAATAAATAAATTAAAAAAAAAAATTAAAATGTGCTGCAGATGTTCAGCCGGATTGCATGACTATTAAGGGGCCTTCAAACTTGACATTTCACAACTGTCTAAATTAAAAGTGCTAAAATGCTGTTGGGAATGCTGTTCTACTTTTATTTACATTCTGTGCTACTCTCACCCACTGCTTATATAGTTTTTCATTTCATTTTTGCTATCTTTGTATCAGTAGAGGCTAAATTATAATGAATATATATTAGATATTCAAGTTTATTTCAAAATTGTGTACAACTTTTTTTTTTTTTTTTTTATCCTCACCCGAGGACATTTTTCCATTTTTTGTACAGATAGAGTGGGAGGGAGAGAGAGGAAGAGAGAGTGAGAGAAACATCGACGTGAAGGGACACATCGAGTGGCTGCCACCCGCACGACCAACCAGGGCCGGGGACAAACTGCAACCGAGGTACATGCCCTTAGCGGGAACCGAACCCAGGTCTCTCCAGACCGCAGGCGGACTCTCTAACCGCTGAGCCAAACCGGCCAGGGCCAACTTTTTTCTACAATGTAAATTTGATCCATCTTTTAAAAAATCCTCTAGTATTTCTATGATGTCCTGATTTAAAGGAACCCCTCAAAGTATTATGGAGAGATCCCTGAACAAGCTGGTATTACCTGATGTTTTTTAAAATTTTGTTTTAATGAAAAAAAAAAAAAAGGATTTCATTTATACTTGATTTCTTAATATTTGTTTTATAATTGGATTCACTTGAACTTGATATTTTTAATCCAGATCATGTAATGCCTTTTCAAAAAGTACGCCCAATGGACTGTCACTGCTTTTGGGGTCACCCAGTGCATTCACCAGGCACTTGACCTGTAAAGACGCTAGAGGCCTGTGTCTGCTCCTTCCCCCACGCCCCACCTCACCACCTCCCGGCACTCACGGACAGGCCAACAGCGTTAAAGCACTTACCAGGTGGCAGATATCTTCCTCATACTAACTCAGTAGGGCAAATATTTTATGCCCATTTAATAGATCAGGAACCCGAGGCCCAGAGGGGTTAAGTCATTTATTCAGGGGTGCATGAACTGAGCCAGTTTTACAATCTTGGGCTCTCTGATGCCTAGGACAGTTGTTTATTTTCTCTTCCACTACTCGAACTCAGCCATATCAGAAGGAAAACCGGAAGGGTTTCCTCACTCGGAAGCCTTTCCTGTCCCTTCTTCTGCTTCCTTCCCCAGCTACTGCTTTTGAGATGTGGAAGAGGAGGTGAACGAGAAAGAACGGGGGTGGAGGATGGGGACAGTGCCCATTCGAATGCCAGGTTTTCTTAGGAGAATTGACTGTTCTAGGATAGCTCGAATTTAGGGTAACCTCCTTCTAAGAACCTTATCTCGCTCGGCTGGTGTGGCTCAGTGGCTGAGCGTCGACCCGTGCACCAAGAGGTCGCCTGTTCAATTCCCGGTTGGGGCACATGCCCAGGTTGTGGGCCCGATCCCCAGTGGGGGGCACGCAGGAGGCGGCTAATCGATATTCCCTCTCATCGATGTTTTTCTCTCTCTCCCTCTCCTTTTCTCTCTCTCTAAAACCAACAAAGAAAAAAAAAACTGTTAGGAAAAAAAAAAATGAACCTTATTTGTTCACTTCTGAACCCAGTGCCTTACGTGACTTACCTGGCTTCCAGACTACTCTGATCTTCTTAGGTCTTTTCATGCTTACCAGGCTTGGGCAGGGAGGAGGAGAGACGTGTGTAAAGACACCAAGATGAGAATAAAACAGGGGGAGTGGCCCTGATGTGGCAGATTCACCTTCCTTCCCCAATCTTGGCTTGCAAACGATCAGCTTCCTCTTGTTAAGAAGCAAGAGCCGGAAGAAACTTCCAGGGAAAGGAACGCTAACTACAGTCTCCTCTGGTCTATGACAAAATAGAAACAGGCGATATGCATTCTTTTCTCCCCCACTGAACCCTCCACCAATTCTCAGATTCAACTGAGTGCAAATGTATTTGTGTTTATTTCCCTCTGATGCAGGCACTTTAAAATTAAAGTACCCTTTGAGTCCCTTAAAGAGAACGTGTCCAGGATGCCTATTTTACATTGTAAATCATTAATTACTGCGTAGGTTTCATCAATTGTTTTAAAAGAAAGATTTGTTTGCTTCCTACATATAAAAGATTTTAAAAAACCTTTTAAACAGGACAAAATAACAGAGGACGTGTTTTTACTTCCTGCTGGCTCAAGCAGGAAACCCAAACCAGGCTTGATTCCTCTGTCTGAGTGATAACTTTGAGAGCATCTAGCCAGGTATTCTGAGTGCGATCCAGCAGGTAATAGCCGGAGAGTGTGTGGCAGAAGAAACCACACAGCAAGGGGCCAAAGCACAGTTTTCATTTATGATTGAATATTTTAGGATAAGTTGATGCCTAACACATTGCAGCCTGATGCTTGACCCAGTGTATGTGTTACTCTGTGCATAGTCACACACTTGCCCTCTTTCTGTGTGTGATTGCCCACATAATCTATTACATTTCAAAACAGATATCATTAAAATGGATGTCTTTTGGATTTTTAGCAGAAAATTTATATTTGAAACAGGTTAATACAAATTATATATAATATTAGACTATGTGCAGTTGTTTTTGGTATAAGATCCTAAGGGTTCTGCAACCAGTGCCAAGGTGTGGGTTTTCCCCCCACACCAAGCAAAGCTCCGACACCAGCTGGGTGTCCTGTGATTAAACTCAGTGCATTTCTGATGCTGTCTACCTGGAGACAGCACCAGATCCCATGGGCTCAGCCCCAGAGACTGTCCTCCACTTGAGTCAGCAGTCAGCAAGTCCAGGTGGTTTCCTCCGCTTCTGACCGACTAGCTCTACAACGGAGATTCCCACGACTCCCTCCTTGGATTCAATTTAATTTGCTAGAAGATCTCACAGAACTCAGAGAAACATTTGCTGATTAGATATTACTGCTCTGCGGAAAAGGACATACCCCAGGAATGGCCGGATGAAAGAGACATACAGGGCAAGGTGCAGGAAAGGGTGTGGGGCTCCCGAGCCCTCCTGGAGCTGTCCCTTCACCAGAGCCCCACGTGTCCTCCCCCAGAAGCTCTCCAAGCCCTCCTCCTGAGGTTTCATGAAGGCTTTATTACACAGACATGATTGATTAAATCACTAGCCATTGGGGAAGCACTTGCGATCTTGCTCCTGGCATATGTCGTCAGTTTGGCTCAAATATATTCATAACAATTCAAAAAAAGAAAACAAAATAAATCATTGGCCATTGGTGATTAAACTCAATCTCCAGCTCCTCTCTTCTCCTTGGGTGAAGGGGTGGGGGGCGGTGAGACTAAAAGTTTTAACCCTCTAATTGCTCAGTTGGTTCCCCTGGCAACTAGCTCCCATCCTAAGGTGTGGTCCAAAAATCACCTCATTAACATAACAAAAGACATCTTAATTGCTCTTATCACTTAGGAAATTCCAAGTGCTTTAGGAGCTCTGTGCCAGAAATGGGGATGAAGACCAAATATGTATTATTATAAATCACAATATCACAGATACCCACTCTCTGCCCACTTCATACTGAAATAATAAATGATGAGTTCAGACATTTTGAAGGACAAGAGAAAGATAACCTAAGATATTTCAAAGGGTGGTATCAGAAAACAAAATTAATTATAAAATAAAATCAGTTAAACTGGTGATGTTCCAACTTTAAATTGCTTTATTTTGCCTTCTAATTGGTTAGTTAAAGGATAATAAAGGCATCTCTACTGTATCCAAGGAGTCTTCAGCCTTCATGTGACTAATATCAAGGTGTTGTGATCTGTTGCTCTCTAGTTATGAATATGCCTCAACAGCTTCTATGCTCCTGTTAAGTGTTAAATAGACCCAGGTTGGTATATACTTACATTTCAGTTGGAAGTGTGAGTTCTTAAAGTCCTTTGGAATACAAAAGCTGTGCAAAAGGAAAAAAAGGTTTAGTGTCCTGACATATTAAAGGAATTTAATGTAAAGAAAGAATCCAAAGAGAGAGAAAAGTTTATGTACAGAGAGACTTATTACAGCATTTTTTCCAATGCCAATACATTATTTAAATTCCCAAGGATAGTTTAATGAACGGTACAGTATGGTAATCATTCTTAAATGCAGCATATGCAGGCACTAAAAATGATCATTATGAAGACCTAAAAAAATGTTTGGAAAAAAGGAAAAAAATTTGGTGTGGTCATATTTAAGCTTTGAATATAACTATGTAACCGTTATATGTGCAAACAGGTTTTAAAGACTTAGGGCAATACAATATCTGGAACACAGTAAATAGTAAGTATTGGTTGAATGAATGGGTGACTGAACAGAAATAGAAAAACATCCTGTATGGTACATAATTTCATCCCAGAAGTTACAAGATTTATATAATATATTATGGTTAAAGCAAGGTATTTTTAATAAGACTAAGAGTTATATAATTACTCAGGAAATGTCAATTGTTATTAAAAATATCATTGCACATCCAGAAAAATTTTAATATTTTTGATGATACATGTAGGCCAATGATTTATAACAAATAAAATATTAGGACAGCCTTGGCCAGTTTGGCTCAGTGGTTAGAACATCGCCCTGTGGTCCTGAGAGACCCGGGTTCGGTTCCCGCTAAGGGCACGTACCTCGGTTGCAGTATGTCCCCAGCACTGGTTTGGTCGTGCTGGTGGCAGCCACTCGATGTGTACATTTCACGTCGATGTTTCTCTCTCTCTCTCTCTCTCTCTTCCTCTCTCTCCCTCCCACTCTATCTGAACAAAAAATGGAAAAATGTCCTCGGATGAGGATAAAAAAAAACAAAAAACAAAAAACACATGAGGACATTTTTAGGGAATAGTAGTGACTATGCCAACAATCAAAACAGCCTTATGAAAATTATATGATAGCATCATCTTATATATTTTATAATTATCTAATTCAAAAATAATATAGATTGACTAATAATGATAATTAAAAATTAAAATGACCTACTTTTGGAGGAAGGGACCGTGTGGTAGAAAGGAGCCAATACAAGTGTGCTGCGTCTGGAGCTGAGCTGCTTACTGCAATCGACAGTGACAACCATGGGAAGAGAGCCCCGTGGCGGTTCTGTAACTGTTTTTTTTTTTTTTGTTTTTTATCCTCACCTGAGGACATTTTTCCACTTTTTGTTCAGATAGAGTAGGAGGGAGAGAGAGGAAGAGAGAGAGAGAGAGAAATATCGACATAAAAGGGACACATCAAGTGGCTGCCACCCGCACGACCCAACCAGAGCCGGGGACAAACTGCAACCGAGGTACCTGTCCTTAGCGGGAACCGAACCCGGGTCTCTCTGGACCGCAGACTGACCTTCTAACTGCTGAGCCAAACAGGCCAGGGCTGTAACTCTCTATCATTTATTGGATGGTGACTCTGCCTGCCCTGTGTTAGAAACATTGTATTTGCTATCCCAGAGGCACCTCTTAGTGTATGACCTTGGGTGAATTCCTTAACTCTCTCTGTAACATGAAAATAATAGTATCCACCTCACAGGGTTGTTGTAAAACCCAATGCTTGGTACACAATAAAGTGCTCAAAGTTAGCTATTCTCAGAAGAATATTATAATTCCTTTGTTGCAGAGGAGTAAACTGAAGCTTGTTAGATATCAGACAAGATTCAAACCCAAACACATCTGCCTTCAAAACCCAAATGGTTCTCACCACACCTTATTGTGTATATTGCTGACAGAAGGGAATATCCATTGTAATGAGGCATCAAAGAAAAAATCTCATAATTTTATGCATTTGATGACTGGGAAACATTTCCACAGAGCACCTTCAAGCTTCGTGCATTTCAAATTGTGTTCCTTCACCATTATCCATGTACTTCTGGGGTCAGGTTCTACAGGACACACTGGATGACTCAGCACAGTGCTGAGAGGCATAGACTGGGAACCCACTCTTTATGTTGGGATGGCTAGCTAAATACATATATATATATATATATACACACACACACACACACACACACACACACACACACACACACACAGTTAACCCTAAACTAAATGTATCTTCTGATTAATTTCTCCTTAACTGGATCTCATGGCACAGGGAAAGCATGTCAGAAGGGAGGTCTGAGTGGAAAGAGATGCGTGTTAACTGGTTATGATTAAAACTTCTTTTTCAAAATTTCCCAAAACATATGACTATGTGAACACATTGCCAGAGCCCCTCCCGGGGCCTTGGAAGGGGTCTGTGAAGTGTAGGGACCTGTGCCCTCAGCGTCACTAACTTCATGAAAAGACACCCTTAATTGTCACGGTCCCAGTGTAAAGGTTAACAATGACATTTCACTCTCCACTTCTCATTCAGTGTTTAAATGGGATGTATGGTACAGTGTAAGAGAGCTCACATATATATTTACACAGGAATTACACATAAGATATATAAAAAAATGAAACCTGGATCTAATGAAAAAACAAACGTTTTCAAAATATTTGTAATATTGAGTGGCATAACCTAACAACTGTTTTGTATGTACAAAAGACGTGTCCCTATAATGCATATTCCAAGGAAAGTGCCTTATTTTCAGGATGCTAGGAAGGTTGTAGCATAGTAACTAGCCCTGGCAAGAGGAAAAGCTTATCGATATCACAGCCTCTGTTTTTTAAAAAATAGGTTTTTATTGACTTTTTTAGGGAGAAGGGGGAGAGAGAGAGAAACATCAGTGTGAGAGAGAAACATGGATCGGCTGCCTCCTGCACGCCCCCTACTGGGGATCGAGCCCACAAATCAGGCATGTGCCCTGACCGGGAATTGAACTGGGACCTCTCAGTCCATGGGAAGACACTCAATCCACTGAACCACACCGGCTGGGCACAGCGTTTGTTTTTTCATCCTGCATCTCAGGGGTCCACTCCTGAACCTCTCCCCTGTGGCCACAGAGGACCATGTCTTCTCACATGTTCAGTGCTTCAGCTGCCACTGCCAGGACGCTCGGCATCCGGAGACACCTCGGTCCCTGGAAGCAGCCGCGAAGGTTCTGCCTGGCTCTGCCATCGTGCTTCGACCTACCCAGCTCTCTCTCAATCCCGAGCTTTACCTTAGCGCCTTTGCTTCTGACTTTTTTCAGAGTAGAAATTAACTCAAGTTGTTAGATAGGGAAGAACTGTAAATTGTAGCACAAAAATAGGCTGTCAAACCAAGGGAAAAAGAAGCTGTTCTAATTTTGGGCACTGCAAATACATTAAACCACTTATTGAAGTTTTCTTGCTGCCTTAATATTACTTGGCCTCGTGGCCTTCACTCCAGGCACCCGAGATTAATCAGCTTTGTAAGGAAGACAGAAAGTCTCCACTAAACAAGAAATAGGACACCCCAAATCTGGGGACAGTCACTGTGAGACTGGAACATAACAGCACATCTGAATTTTGTAAGGTCACAGAAGAGACGTTTCTATTCAGGAATCCTTTAGTAACAAAAGAAGGCTGTGTGTAGCAAGTGGAGGAGGAGGATAAAGTAGATCAGACTCTTTGCCTACATTAATTGGCAAGATATATGGACTCTGGGAGTAAGACATGTCTACAGTAGCGTTTTGAGGGGGATAGTTACCACTCTCAAGGTGTGGCTTTGGGAAGAGATCAGTAGGAAGTTTTGGATGTTATTGGTCACCAAGTAGCAGCTAGTTTTGATATTTCTTACATCCTGAGAGTTGTCTCAAAGACTGAATTTTATTTGCACTTAGTTGCTCTTAAATGCAAAGCACCATTACCTTTTACTGGAATATCACAGAAAGGACCTTAATAAACCAACTGTAGGTATTTTTGCTTTTCATGTGCTGCCTGGTAACATGAACACCATTAAAACAAAAACTCTCTGGCTTCAGCTACACCTGGGTTAGCAGGGGAGATAGTTTCAGTAACTCCTGGCAGCTGGCCAGATAACCACACACAGCTTTGCTCCCTGCCTCCCTCCCATCACCCCAGAGGAAACATTTAGTTAGATTTGCCTCTAGGGTTTGATGTGTGAAGACGAACCTGTAACAGGTCAGGGGCCTTTAGTCTGCTTGGTTTCTAGAAGAGCACGCCACTGATTCAGCGTGGTGTCCACCGCCAGGCTTCAGGACGGTGAGGGTGTCTCCCCCATCGAAGGTAAGCCTTTTTTCTTCGGGACCTCATCCCACAGCTATTCATCATGCCCAGCTTCTTCCACCAAAACACCGGGAGCCTCTCCTACTGTATGTCAAACCAACACTTGCAGTCAGCAGTTTCAGCACCACTGATGGTCGAGTCACTAGCACTCTCTGCCCGCTGTACACAGAGTGTGGTGGCACCCACTGTGCCCACAGGAGGGTTTGTCCTTCATGTCGCTCATGGAGCTGAGAGGGAGACCCAGACTGACTGGTAAGTTTGTCATCTCGCGTCGTCCTGAATTTGGGAGAAGGGAGGAAAAATTATATACCAATTACCTCTATTTTTTTTTTTTTTTTTAATCCTCATCCGAGGACATTTTTCCATTTTTTGTACAGACAGAGTGGGAGGGAGAGAGAGGAAGAGACAGAGAGGGAAACATCGATGTGAAAGGGACACACCGAGTGGCTGCCACCCGCACGACCAACCAGGGCCGGGGACAAACTGCAACCGAGGTACATGCCCTTAGCGGGAACCAAACCCGGGTCTCTCTGGACCGCAGGCAGACGCTCTAACCGCTGAGCCAAACCGGCCAGGGCAATTACCTCTATTTTTAATTTAAATCACACACTTAAAAATTCTGGGTGAAAATGTCACCAATCAAGATAGTTTTTCTGATCAGTTTCATGCCAGCTCTCACCACTCCCACAACTTTACTGTCCCGGAGCTGGGACAAGGAGCAGACGTTTCTTGTCGCAGAGCTAGGGTAGGGGTTGCTGCATTGTGAAGCACGTTTGGGAGTATGGAGGAAGGAGGACCGTTATCCCAGTAATGTGTGCTTACAACCATGCCGGAGACAGGCTGTTCCTGTCCGGGACTGAGTTTATAGCGTGTCTAGTGGCAAGAACATAGGCTTTTAAAACAAACTGAATCTTGGTTTCAATGCTTAACAGCTGTATAACTTGGGGCAAGTTGACTTATCCAGCTGTTCTCAAACTTCAGCCTGCCTCAGGCACTCCTAGAGAGCAGTGTATGCACAGATCGCGGGGCCTGTCCCAAAGCTCCCGATTCAGAAAGTCTCCAAAATTTTGCATTTCTAGCAAGTTCCCAGGAACCAGACTTGGAGAACCATCAGATTAATCCAGTCTGAGCCTCAGTCTTTTCATCTGTGAAATGGTGCTAACATGAACCTGTCTCACAGGATTGTTGTGACAGTAATACCCGTATTAAGCACTTACGGTGAGCCAGCCAGACACTACACTCGCATGTCACAAGCCTTATATTGTTTAATTTTCGCAGAAACCTCACAGGGAAGCATTTGCTATCACGGAAGAGGTCATTGAGATATGGAGAGTTTTCTTAAGGTCACACAGCCGAGAAGCAGAAGATGCAAAATTTGAACCCATGCAGTCCTGGAACCAGAGTCCTGATGCCATCTTTTGAAGTTAAATGAGATCGCGTGTAAGGTATCTATTTCAGTGTCTGACATATGATTGCTAAATACATGTAGCGACTGGTGATCATTTTGAGTTGTTCTTTCTTGAAACAACCCAGAGGCAAAAAAAAAAAAAAGATTACGGGAAGGTGGTAAGCCTGGGTTTCTAGTAACTTCTTCTGTTGTATGTGCAGGGCTGGTAGTTTGGCTTCCTGAGCCTCTGTGCTTCCTCTGCTTAGTAGAAACAGGTATGTCAGGAAAAGGGGATAGTCAGGGAGAGAGATGTCAGGGGTTTCACCCATCATTTTGTCTGGGGTGAGTAAAGCCCTAGATTTCATGATCTCAGGTTGAGACAAACACCTCAACCCCGGAGCAGTTTTTACACATCATCAGGGCTGGCTCAGGGCTTGGCCAGAAGGGAGTGTGAGCGCCAAGCTGTAGCATTCTCACTGGGACTTGAAACCTCTCAAGTTCAAATGTATCCCCTTGAGCCAACTTTGACTATCTGACTAATGTAATAACACTTCACAAAGACTACAAGATAGGGTATACAACAGCTCTGAAAAGCTACGAGAAAATCCTGGCTATTTGTTGCATCATTCTGCCCTTAATTGAAAGTCCTTGGAATAATTTTTGCGGGGAGTGGAAGTCACTTCTAGGACAGCTGCCTCAGGTTGTCACTAGCTTGTCCTAAGGACAAGTCTGAGCCTTTATGTTCATAAGCTTGTAGGCCTCAACAAGCTCCAAATGAAACCTCGAATTAAAAATAAATTTTGCCGGTTCAATGCTTTATTAAGTATCATCAGCAGCAGGGAAAATGGTGAGTTATTATGGAAGATGTTGTGATGGATATCACTTGTATCTGGCTCTATTTAGAAAATAATGCCTTTAAAGTCAAGGCCTTCAACTCTGCCTTTCTATTTCCTGATTTACACCCTGAAAAACATTAGTCATACAGCTTGAACAAATTCAGTGAAACTTATTTTGCAAAACTCTGACACTTAGAAAAAGTTAGGAGCCTTTTTTTCCTCAAAAGGAAATAATCCAAAATCCAATTATTTATGGTTAAAACTGGAACTATGCCAGTTACTCAGGATTTAACTGCTATTCCCCTGGGAAGGCGATATGGGTTATGGATGAGGGGAAGGCAATGCATGGGGACAAGGCTTTCACTTCTGTGACTATGATCCTCTAAATACCGAACACATACACTCATACATACACATTTTCATGTATATGTACATCATTTTCTATTAGCTATTACATATTGAACACTGAGACTTCAGAGAAATTCAGAACAGAAAACATAATTGACCAAACTGGGCTTTTTTTGATGAAGAAGGACTACGATTGGCATTGTCCTGGCCCTGCTACAATGCTCTGAGCAAGCTGGTCTAGCCCTGCGTGGACTGCGTGATTCCATCCACACCCGTGACTTCAGAAGGGGATGCGGGGAGGATTGTCAGGTCAATGTCAGCAAAGGTGTCTGGAGCTCGCTGGTAGGAGGCAGCACTGGAAATCAAAGCACAATTATGTTGCGGCACTTTTGATAATCTAAGATGTATCTAACTTCTCTAACTAAAGCTTCCCATACATAGAAACATGAATATCAGATCTTAGTGCCTGTAAAAATTCCATCACCAGTTACTGCTCTGTACTCATTAGCTGGGGACCTTTGATGTTTTCATCTACAAAGCTTCTAATCTTTCTGAGAAGTAGATGAAGCACTCATTCCTTTACCATTTACATTTGGTTCTTTAATTTTGTAATTCCCCCTTCTTCTTCCCCCTTCCTTCCCACTTTGCAGATCTCACAGGTGTCTGGTCAGACCTGTCAGGTGGGTCTCTGTTTGCCTGTCATTTGGGAAGCTGATGGTCTTACCTGGGCATGGCTGATTGCACAAAGCGGAACAGGGGTTAGTTTGAATTGCAGGTGTGAGCAATCAGTGTAGATCAGCTCTAATCCATCAGATATTAGAACTGCCAACCTGCTGCAGACACAGCAGTAAGAGCCAAATGCTGTGTGACTGTGTGTGTGTGTGTGTGTGTTGCCAATGGTTTCCAGTGCCTAGGGATTTTGTGTGTTACAAAACATGGCCTTCCTGACTTTTACAATGACACTACCTTATTGAGGCCAATCTGTTCAAGGCTGTACAAGAAATCTTGGTGATAGGACACGAGAGACTGATCACATCTTCAGACAGCTTCTAACCCAGAGGAGAGACAAGGATGTACAGCCTAAGGGGTAAGAGCTCAGACTATAGAATTCTGGGTTCAAATATCCATTCTGTCATGTACTGTCTGTTTGATCTTGGGTAAGTTTCTTGTTTTTACTGAGCTTCATTTTCTCATGTACAAAATAGGGATAATACCTATTAAAGAGTTATTGGCTCTGGGACATAGTAGGTGCTAAATGCATGTTACTTACTATTATTTTTACTTTTACTTTCATCATTAAAAAGTGGTAAATAACCTGAGTGGCACATAGAACGAAGACACCACTCCCAGTCTGGGAAGCTAAGGACGATTTCAGGAGGGGTGGGATGTGAGGAACCTGAGCCTTGAAGATTCAGACAAAATCACAAGAAAATGGCTTTAAAAAAAGGCTGGTGGTTCCTGGGACGAGCAACAAGTTCATTTGAGTTGGGGTGACAGAGATAAAGATCCAAGGGGAGTCTAGGACTGTGCTCTAAGGGGTTTGTCCCCTCAGAACAATCTCTGAGCTATGCAGCCCTAGCAGCCATTTATAAAACAGGTTCTGTTGTAAATACTATCACCGGGACCCCACTGTTGTGCAAAAAACAGGACACTAGTGAGTTTCGATGACTCCATGTGCATTCGTCAGCCACAGAATGTGTCAGAAGTAACTGCTCTGCCCAGGAGCACTTGGACCAGTTTTCACACTGCAAACTTGAGGAGGGGCCTTGGAGCTCTGGGGAGATTGCCCCTAGGATCCCTCAGTGTGTTGATGCTTCATGTCAAAATGTGGGGCCAGAAGCCTGTGAGGTCCAGGAGATGCACTATAGGAGATGATGGATGCAGACTAAACTTCATGTGGTAATCATTTCACATGATTGTAATCATTGATTCACATGGTTGAATCATTTCACATGAATGCATGCAAGTCAAGTCATTAGAGAAGTCACCTCAGCTTCTGGGGCCTCAGATGCCCCACTCATAAAATTAGGGTGTCACACTTGTCATGAGTGGAAATCAAATTTTTGGTTCGAAGTGTTTCTTAGGAGGCAGCAAAGCCTGTTTAGGCCAGTAAGTCCAATGAAGAATCCCAACCTATAAAAGCAGAGTAGCTCTGACTGGGGGGATGGAGGTGGGTGGGTGGGGTGGGGGCTCTGCCAAGGACTTCGGGCACTCTTCCTCCTGTCCACCCCCGAAGCTGGCAGAGGAGCACACATCCTCCTGGTGGCATGCCGTCCCAGCTGCGAGCTCATGAGATCCCTGCATTTCCCGCTGCTACAATCCTATCCCAGCTGAAATCCGCGTGACAACAGAGGGTTTGTAGTTTTCAACTTTTCCATTAACTTGTCTGAAAAGCTTTAGAAAAGAAACTCATCTCCTTAGGCCTCTCTTTTTGAAGATTGCACAATATTTATTTATATGATGGTTTTATTCACAAGACATATTTTATCAATAAACGCCAGAGTGCCAACACCAAGTGCCCTGGTAGGAAGGGCATTAAAAAATTATATCTTGCTGTGAGTTGGAGATATTATTCATATGGGAAGCTTTGTTGGGAACGATTAGCAAATGTTTGCAGTAAAAACCTTGTCTGGCATTGCAACAGAGGTGAGGAAACTTGAGGAGTTTTTCTCAGCGGCAGAAGAGGCTTCCCTGGACTTGGTGCGTGTTTATTGATGACTGGCCCAGCGAGAGCCGCACAGCCCTACAGAAGGGCAAATGCTCTGTCCCCGAGAATTTCCAGCAGAAAGGAGAGCAGCTGAAAGATGCTGACATCCTAGCCCTTCAGGAGTTTCCCAGTCCACGCTGCCCCTGTTAGAGCAGGCAGAACGAGGCTGGAGAGGAGGATGCCTTAAAATGGGGCTTTTACGCCCTCCTAGCATTACCCCCTCCTAGCATTACCCCCTCCTAGCATTACCCCCTCCTAGCATTACCCCCAGCAGCCAACCTTCCGCGGAGAAGACAGTCAAGACCTTGAGCATCCCTAATGCCACAAAAAATTGGACTTCGCTATAAGCAGGATGATTATACATACACCCCAGAATTTATGCAGCGTAGAATTAAAAATCACATCCTATACCTGTCACCAACAGCTGTCACAGAGTACCTGTCTCCAGTTGACATGCTCCATCTCAGAGGAACAACTATGCAGACTGGGTGATTCCCACGGCCTTCTTGAGCCCCTCAAGCTTCACCTCTGCAGCTAGGATCCGAGCAAAGGGGTGTGGCATTCTCCTCGGTGCACCTCATTTCTGCCATGGATTCAATGACTGGGTTGTATTCTGGAGGCTTTATCTTAAAGTGCCAGGTTCTTCAATAATTCCCTGTAAGTTAGGCTTGAAATTCTGTGCTAATTTCAAATTCCGTGCCAATATTGAATTACTATGCTAATTTTTCACACATCTAAATGCACATTGTTACACATATTATAAAAGGAAAACAAAGAAACAAGTCTGGCAAACAGAAAAGCCAACAGCAAGCTAAATTCTGCGTGTTGGCTCTACCAGAAGGGACAGCTGTGTGGCCGTATTATTCTTGCTGTATAAAGATGTTCTAATTCAAACCTTTATACTGTGGAAAGTCCTTTAACCTCTCCAATCCTCAATTTCTTCTTTTAAAAATCAGTTTAATAAAACCTACCTTGCAGAGTGGTTACAAGAAATAGAAAGTATATTTTTACCTTCCCACATATGCCTGGCAGGTAGGAAGTGATAAAAGGGAACTTTATTACTGTCATTTTTATCTATTTGTTAATAGATTGATACTGTTGATAATTGTGTCTGAACCATAAATTCATTAAACACAAACTGCTTATGTGAAACTCTCTAAGAGATTTATCCCGTCTAGAACTGGGAACTAGACAGCTGTGTCCGTACCAAGAACACACCGGAAAGATGGCCCACGGTCAACCATCTAATAACACAGGGACATTCTATAAATGGGAACTCATAATAAATAAATGTATAAGTTTTAAATAAATGCTAAATAAATGATCATAATAAATAGTTTAAGACGCTTCTGAGGCATGGGTTAGCCTTTTGGAGGCAATTCCAATGTAGTTTTGTTCAGAGCAATTTCTAAAACACAGGAGATTAATATTAAACAAACACATTGACAAAGTGATAGGAGTTAAGTCCCTCTCCAGGCTTGCTAGCTTAATGCTAATGTGGACACAGCTTAAATGGCTAATTCTACCTAGAAAGGCAGGTTTGAAGAGCTATCTTTTGACCCCTTTTTTGGCTAGAGTGTTTTTCTTAGTTTGTGTGGAAAAAAAAAATACCTAGAAAAAGATTGCTGGGTATTTCTTTCCTTTGGTTTATTTTTTTCAACCAAAGTATAAGACCTTACTTAGGTGACTAGCAATTAAGGAATTTTTGTGGTTTATTTCCTGATCTAACTGCTTACTTCTGAAGAAAGCAATCCTGACAAGCCTACGTGAACTTGGATCTTAACAAAACTGTGGAGCCAAAACCATTTTTTGAAAGGTTTAGAGAGAAAAGTCAGGCTGGAGATTTAACAATAAAATACTTCCTAAGGTTGCTTTTCCTAGATCACATGGACTTTATTTTTCTCCCTTGGATACTGATTTTATAGAAAATAAACCATTTTCTAATGCATTAACCTCATGTTTAATAACATTGGAGACCTGCAGTGGAACTGGAAGGCAACTAATCAAATCAATGGTGATAATTCTACTTACAATAATACTTTGCATTAACAAAACCCTTTACTTATAAAGGTGTAGCCACTGTTTTTATAAACTTGACCTCATTGCTCTGTAAACATTGATTGAACTAGGATTTAAATTTTACTTCTTTTTCACAGCATTCTTATAAGAAAGAAATAACTTTTTAAAATTCATTTTCTGGGAGGAGAAACTCAGAGATGTTCCATTCAGAGTCAAGATGCAGAAATGCACCTTCCTAATTATGGTTAATGCTGAGTATTGCTAATGTCAGGTGAGGCATGAATCAGCAGCTGAGAATGCCCCCAAGGACCAGATATTTTCGGTCTCTGTTTGCCCGTCCCTGGGAGGCTTCCCTTGTTCTTGTGCCAGCAACTCCTGGGGCTGTTTGCTGCCTGGCTGACCCAGCAGATAAGTGTGGCCGTCTTTGCTCTGCTCCCTGCAGAGGTTCCGTGCTGCACTTCAACTGGACTGGCTGAGTAACGGCTTAGGGAGGCCCACGGACCACATCCTTTGGCTACAAGAACACAGGGTGCTAGTTAGATCACAGCCTTCATATCTGAGGTCCTGGGGCAGAGTGAACTTCACCCAGAGCACATGGTCCAATATCTGGGAAGAGAAGTTCCCACGGAGCAAAATCAGAGTGGCTGCCACTCAGAAAAACCCCAACAGAAACAAAGAAATGACAAAGAAATTGATCACCAATTCCCAAAGTCCTGCTTTGGAAAACACTATTGAAAGTGGAAGGGGGGCCCTGGCCGGTTTGGCTCAGTGGTTAGAGCGTCGGCCTGCGGTCCTGAGAGACCCGGGTTCGGTTCCCCCTAAGGACGCGTACCTCGGTTGCAGTTTGTCCCCGGCCCTGGTTGGTTGTGCGGGTGGCAGCCACTCGATGTGTTCCTTTCACATCGATGTTTCTCTCTCTCTCTCTCTCTGTTCCTCTCTCTCCCTCCTGCTCTACCTGAACAAAAAATGGAAAAATGTCCTCGGGTGAGGATAAAAAAAAAAAGAAAGTGGAAGGAGGTGGGAATGAGGGGGGAGAAGTGAGAGAGTGAAGACTGGGGGCTTTTGAGCAGGGGTGTGGCAGAGTTAACTTAGCCATTGAATAATACTGATAACGATAATAATAATATCTTGCATGACTAGTGCTTTATATTTTCCAAACTGCTTTCACTTGCCTGAGCCCTTTGGATCTATCCTCTTGTGAGGCAGGAAGGGTAGGTGTTATACCTATTTTGCAGATTAAATTGAGGTTCAGTGAATTTATTTAGTGCTAATTAGAGAGCTAGGATGGTGATTCAGGCCTCTTAACTTTTGGTATACTTTTCTTTTCTCTGTATTATCATTTATAATATAAATTATTATTAGATCAACTTCATCAAAGGAGATTACTCAGTTTTGGAATGTTTTCCTAATTTATGTACAGAATATTGAGTGCCTGCTCTGTGCTGGGCATCATGTTAGGCATTAGGGCTCAAGAAATTTATTAAGAGGTGATAACAAACAAGCCACTATTTTGAATCATTAGCTAAATGAAAGTACAGGGTGGCACCACATTAATCTAGACTTGAGAAAGCTGGAGAGACTGTCAGGGAAGGCTTATGCAGAAGATAATGTCTCAGCTAAAACCTTTATAAGTAGGGTTGAGCCGGATAAAAGGATGAAAGGCCAAGAGTAGGGAGGGTATAAAGATTTTCAATAGCAAGAACAGCATGTGCAAAGGTCCTGGGGTGAAAACATGGCATGAAGAATAACTGCACAGAATTGAATACTATGGCTGGAGCACCAGGTGCCAGAGGTTGAGTTATGGAGCTGAAGGAGGCTATGGAGATCAGGTGTGGGTACACCATGAAGTATCTTGAATGCTTTGGGCTTTATCCAGAGGGAATGGGGGAATATGGGAAGGTTTTAGAAAGGTCACTCAACCTATAACATGGACAATGGGTGGGAGCAGGAGGGAGGAAGAGAGGAGAAAGGAATGGGACAGAAAGCCCAGGATGACTGTTTCAGTCCCTGCAGAGGGAGGTGAAGATGGCCTGTGTTTAAGGCAGTGTCGGAGGAAAAGAACTATTTGGATTTGCATGATACCAAAATTGCAAACTTATAAAACATTAGTTTACCCAAAGAAATAAGTGATGTCTATTCAGAATTCTTTCTTTTATCTCTTCATTCAAGGTTTACTTTGTAAAAAATTCCACTGGACTTGCTTTATTCAGCAAGCAGGTGTGAAGCACCTATTACAAGTCATAGATTCTAGTACCGCCCAGATGTTGCCATTTTTGTCTGTTTCAGTTCTATAAAATACAACTTTAGATACATCTTTCAGATGTATCACCAAGTCAGTCAATTTCCACCTATTTTGCTTCATTTCAGAGTTGTTCTGAATTTATATTATTTTGTGTGCAAGAGGTTTTCAGAGAGAGTTGTGAGATAACTTGTGGGTTTTTTGGGTTTTTTTTAGCACCTTTTTCTGAGCTAAAAAAATCTCACTTATTTTTCTCATAATCTCTGGGAAAAAAGGCAACGTGTACTGAACAAATTACCAATTTATAGAACTGGGTAAAATTGCTACAAAAATCATCCCTAAAGCATTTTTTTGGTTTGTTCGAGTTTCAAAATTAGGGCAATTCTATATCCCCACAGATGCAAATGAGGAAAAGTATTTAACTCCTGCATGGAATAAAAGGATTTAGGCAAACCTGCAGTATGTGTTAGTTTACTAATTAATTCAGCTAAATTTTGATGAAGTCTGATGCTAAAAAAAAACAAAAAAAACCAATCTATTTATGGAATTAGAAGTCTGTACACTCCTTTATTACCAGCAGGCTGGGCAGAGTGTTCACCAGGTATCAGCTCTTCTAGTAATCTCCAGGCTGTCGCTGAGCTTTCCAGCTCTGGCTGATAAAGGCAATTCTAATTTAGTGCTCACATTAATTATCAGTAATATTAAATGAATATATTGGAGCTATTTACATGTATCAACCATAGTTGCTGTATTCTAAAGAAAATGATTATAATTGTTCTTATTAGTTACCATATTTCATGCAGACTTTTCGCAGGGGGGTGGCTATCTTAATGAGGAAAAAGGCTTACAGTATTTAAAAATGTTCACAAGTCACCAAATAGCACTTTCTAATTCATTAGTCATGTGTTAGAAAATTCCTTTGTGTTACTTTGTTTCTGAGCACAGGTAAACCAGATTAAAAAGGAAAAATGAGGCAGTCAGTCCATTTTCCCCGATAACTGGCAAAGAGATTATAATACAGAATGAAAAACAGAATATGTCTGAGATTTGAAACAGCTTACATTACTCAGCATTTTGCTCTTAGTTTTGCTAGGGATTGAAATGTTGTTGCCTATGGATTTTCCTACAACAGTAGGAAATTTAGATATTATCTAAGTGGCTTCTTTTAAAACCTTATTCCACAGGAGTTTTTGTCAAATATCATGATCTTATGATAGTACTCAAAAATTTCCAACAAGGACTTAAAGAGAAATTGCAAAGATGCTTGACCAGTACAAAGATAATGGGTTAAATGCATATTGTGTGCATACCGCAGCTGTTAATGTAAATGTTCTTCCATTAAATTTATAAAATGTTAAAAAAAAAAAGATGTTTTGTTGCCTAAATATTACCAAGTTAGAATCCTGACTCATAGGAAGCCTGTAAGATAACTTGTTTTCATGGTACCTTTTCCCTAAACTGAAAGCATTTCAGTCTACCCTACATTGAATAAAGACTTGTATTTCTAAAATGTGGATTTCCTGCCTGATATAGACACCTGATTAAGTTTCAAAGTTGATTCAATATTCACAACTTTGCTCTGACAATAAAAGCTGCCATGCCCTGGCTGGGTGCCTCCGTTGGTTGAAGCGTTGTCCTGGACACAAAAACGTTGTGGGTTTGATTCCCGGTCAGGGTTTCGGGTTCAATCCCTGGTCAGAGCACTTGTAGGAGACAACTGATCTCTCTCTCTGTTTCTCTGTTTCTCCCCCCCGCCCCACCCCACCTCTGTCTGAAGATAAATGTAAAAATAACCTTGGGTAAGGATTTAAAATAAAATTATATATATATATAATATTCAGAATCTGACTACCTCTCATCCTTCAGTACGATCATGCAGGTCCACTCCGTGAATCTCCCTTGGTGAGTTCTACAGTAGCCTCATCATTGTTTGCATGGCCTTCATTCCTCCCCTCCAAACAGCAGCAGAATCACCTTTTTATAGCTTTAGTCAGATTGCACTACTTCACTGCTCAAAACCTCCGGCAGCTGCCAGCCACACTTGGAACAAAACCTGAGGTCGCTACCATGGCCTGCAACCCTACAGGATGTAGCCTGCCTGCTTCTCCCACCTCGTCTCCTACCACTCCATCCTAGCATGTTCCTACCTCAGAGCCTTTGCACGTGATGTTTCTTCTGCCTGGACTGCCCTTCCCCCACAAACCACCTGCCTTTCTCCATCCCTTCTTTCGGGTCTCTGACCACAACCATTTCATTCGAGGGGGCTTTTTATGTAAACCGCCCCCTTGTATCCCCTTTTAATGTCCTGTGCTGCTTTACTTTTCTTCCCATGTATACTATCTGGCATTATGTTGCATGTTTATATTCTATGTATTTGTTGTCTATTATTCCTGTCTGTGTTACTCTACTGGAAGTATCACTTCACACTATTCTCCCAGGGCCTGCAGTAGTAGCAACACATAATAGCTGTTGAATGTATGGATTTAATCCAGGCCCCTTCTTCATACAATACTTTAAACTGTGGCTGAGAATGTGGGGGAAGAAAACACACACACACACACACACACACAAACACCACCATTCTGAACATTTTTCAGGACCTCAAATGACAATGAAATGACTCAGCTTTGGACAATCCCCAAAGGCATGTTAGCCTTTCCTTTCTTGTTCGAAAGTGCTTCCTTAAGCCTGGTCCGCTTTATTTTCATATTGAAACTCTTCTCTTTAAATTGGCTGAGGGTTCCTACAGTCCCTTAGCTGGGCCCTCCGCCAATCTAGCCCCAAATCTAAATCGTAACACAGTCATCATTGTTTTCGTTATTTGATATCGCTATGAATCTGTGAAGGAAAGCCATCCACAGAATTTCCTCTCAGGCATTTCTTAATCTTCTTTTCTGATTTACAGGTTAGATGTATTTTTGACATATTTAGTCATATTTTTACTCCCTGGAGTAAAATATGGTAGCAAGGAAATATGTTAAATTGGATGTCAGGGGTATGAAAAGCCGCTTCTCATTTCAGTGTTATCAGCCATGCTTATGTGGATAGTTGAATATATTATGCCCAGAATTTAGTATATGCATTAAATACGACCAAGTTCACTAGGAAATGTAAAAATAGAACAAAATACAACACTTTACTTGCAGATTGGAGGTGAGGTGATTGGTATGTTAATTAAAGGTGACCTCAGCACTCTTAATATTCACCTCCTGATTTCCTCAGTATTTCAGGTGGGAAAAAAATTATTCTTCAATATTTCTAAGAATTAGATTGGATAAAGGACGCAAATGAAGTCTAGACCAAGTACAAACACATGAGCTCCTTCTCCTGGCTGCTCAACGAATGCAGACTTAGTCTGGCGATGAGATAACTATCTCAACAGCCTTCAGACTTCAAATTATAGTAATTATGACAATTTGTACCAATAGCCATGAGGTGGGATTTTTGATGTGGTTAAAAATAACATCTGTAAAACCCAATAAAAATTACATTTTGCTAATTTTCTGATAAGATACTGTTTTAACTATCCTGTGTCTTCTGCCGCTGCCAGTTTTCAATTAGAGGATTCCTTTAACAAAAATTTTTTTTTTTTAACCCATTTTGTCTCCTGGATTCAATTCCATCCTCAGCAATGCATTTGTTTTAATGATCTTAATTAATTGTTTTGTGTGAATTTTGCCTTTCAAACTGATACTAATCTTTGAGACTTTATTAACTTGCTGATTTTTAAGTCTTGATACAAAAGGACCAATAGCAGGACTCAGCTCGTCCTTTCTGGCTTAGAAAACAGACCCACAGAGGCCTGCTGAGCCAAGTCAGGGCAGAAAGGACAACGGCGAGGTGAATGATGGGGCCACCGGCGCAGGCTGGGTCTGCAGTGCTGTCCAGCTGGGAAACCGCCAGCTCGTCCTGGGGCGCAGTCATGGGTGGAAGCTCCCAGAGTTCCCCTCGAGGGCACGTCAGCGGTGCCTTGTAGCCGTGCCTCCTGTCTTTCTCTGCTGTGTTTCCTCAAACAACTTCCCTCTTGGTTGATTTTTTGATGGGAAAAAAAATCACATATTTCCTCATCTTTTTATTGCATAGATGATAAAATGGATGGTCAGAGAACTCGCTCTGTTGGTGGGTGAGTACCAAAGGCAAAGCTAGCACAAAGGCCTTTTGATTCTCCTTCTAATAGTCTTTGGATCAAATCATGTGGCCTCTAAGCTAATAACATTGTGTGTGGGCAGGACCCACACCTGGCTACTAAAAAATCATGTTCTTTTTTCTTTGCCCTTTGTTGACTCCTTCTTCCCCCTAAACAAACACACTCTGCCTTGATCCAGGGGCCTCCTCCAGCCACCACCTCATCCTTTTCCCTGCTTTTCCATCTATAATGTTGAAAGGAACGGGCGACATTCTCACATTGACTCGACAGCACACCACCACTCAACTGAGACCAGATGGTGGCAACATTCCTCAGTTCCTGTCTTTTCCTTCCATCCACACTTACACTGCTCCCTTTCTTGCCCACGTCATCGCACCTCTGACCAAGTGGGTACTGGGCGCGATGGGAAATAGTGGTTTATTCATTCACCCACTTATCAATTGCTGCAGCATTAAAGTTAGCAAGACAAACACGATTCCTACCCTCACAGAGCTTGCAGTCGCTTGGGCCTGTTCTGTCTGAGGTGAATGATTAAATTTCTTTCTCACCTGCTCTGATTTCCTCTGTCTCTCTACCTCAAGGACGTACCCATAATTCTCTCATTTAAAAATAAAATGTTGTTTGGCTGTGAAGACCGTAGGTTAACCTTTGCATCCTGTCACATATATTAACTTCTGAAATATAACAGCTAAAATAGTAGCCTAGTTATTAAGCAGCAAATGTAAGTCATATTCTCTAGCAGTATATCTTGATCTCCAAGGATGGTGTTTTCTTAGCAAATGGCCATGCATATGTGTGTGCATGGCCAGAATCTAGATGTACTATGGCATGTGATATTTATATACAAAGACATTTGCTTACTTTGCTATTATTGACTAGTTTCAAATATTCAAGAATTTGTTTAAAAAAAAAATCAAGATTCAAGGATTTAACTTTTCTTCCATTTTCTCCTACTTGCAACAAATAATCTCTGGCTGACTGGAAAACGCATTGATGCTAATACATAGCATTATCGTCTGATTCCTCAGCAATCTTTCTCTGTTAAGTAATCCATTCCCTTCATTATTTTAACTTTCTCATTGGAAACAGGCTAGACATTTCCAGTTTATTTTAGTTTAAGTAAAAAAAAATAGGAACATTGCCTTTAGAGTGTCTCAGCGTTTTATTTCACTTCTGCTTAGTTCACTTCTTTTCAGAGCTTGAAGATTCAGATGCGCTAGGAAGTCAGCATCTCTTGAACATTTGAATAACCTGTTAGGAAACCTGACTCTGTCTCTGCCTGGGACCTGGATAGATATGATGTGAATAGTCCTGGTAATCTTAGGAAACACCGCGGAGTCCGAAAGGATCATTCCTTATCAGTCACAAGGAAGGCTGGAAAGAAAGAGCCATCTTCAGTTATCTCAGTGACCTGTCATACAGAAATTTCATTTAAGGATAAACAGTGAACAAGGCCTCTGTTCTGCAACCTCATTCAACCCATGGCTCTCCTGAACCTTGCAGCAGCAAAGTTAAGTGGACGGAAGGAGACAGTGGAGTGCAGTGGAAAGAGAGTGCTTAGCCATTCACTCCATCCTCCTCCCCCACAATCCACCCAGGGGATGCAGACCTAAGGGCAGCGAGGCCACAGAGCTGTGAGGGCAGGGGCCATGGCTGTTTTGCTTACTGTCATGATTTTTTTACTTGGTGAACATTCATTGGTGAGAATTATTCCAGGTGAATGTTTTTGCTCCCATTGCTTTGAGTTGCAAAATAAATAGGAAGTGAAAAGATGAAGACAAAGGTGGCCTATTCTTTCAAGAAGCTTGGTTAAGTAGGGATGAATTGACTGATTGATACAACCATGGGCTCACGTAGTTCCAGTGAAGCAAAAATTGGAAAGAGCTGTGACTGTCAAATGTGGATAAGATTACTAGTAATTTTAATATGATAATGCCCCAAATTTATTTTTTACCTTGTCGTTAAATTTCCATATAGACTTATTTCGACATATATTCAAGAACAGCTTTGGGTATATTACGATTTTTTTTATCAGAAGGGGAAAATTAAAAGTAACAAGTTCATAGTATGAGTCAGTGTACACTGAGAAAAGAGTGTACCTTAGGCCTCATATTTACTGTTTCCACATTATGCCATTACATGCCATTGAACATATTGAATTAGTTATATATAATTTATTGCAAATTATCCAGTGTGATTTGATCTAATCTCTAAGCAATGTTAGTACATTTAGGGATTCAGCTAAGTCGATCTAAATTCCATTCAATTTAGGTATTTGGTGGTGTGGGCAAATGGTTGGTTGGTTTGACATTCATTTCCATTTGACTTCTGAGAGCAGATGTTTAAAACCATATAAATTTGGCAGTAGATGGTGATAAACAGATGTGGACTGATTGGATAGGATCAGGTAAACAGAAGGTAAAACTCTATCTGAAGACTGGAATGTCAGGATAATAATATTTTTAACTTCTTCATTACCAGTCACGTTGATACCATAGAGAATCAAGCTGGTGCTCGTAGTGTAGGAAGCAGAACAATTCTGTTTTCCGCTAGGCCACCCGGAGAAAGCTTTTGGTTGAATGGCGTTATATATGATGTACAAGAGACTAATGGAAAAGCAAATATTTTATTAAAATTTTAGGTCTCAGAGCTCCTCAGGCCACCGTCATCTTCAAATGTTGTTTTCTCAATGGCTTTGGGCCAATTACTTAGCCTCTTTACCTCAGCTTCTCAATTGGTGAAATGGGAACTGTTATAGTGTGATTAATTTATCTCCTAAGGGGGTTATTTATATTAATTAACTGCTGTTAAGAGCTTTGAAGATGAAAAGTGCTAACTGCTTATGCCATGATTAGCCATGGAATAGTGGAATATGATAACTGCTTCACTAGATAAATGACTAAACCTGATACACACAAACTGTGAAATCTGTGGGAGGAGTTAATACCCAGGGCAACGACACCGCTGAGGAATCAGTCTCATCAAGAACTATTAGTTACACTTGAGCCTTGACTTAAATGGTTCCAACTACCTTCTGAAATATGTGTTTTACATGTCATAACACTGGCACCAAATTTTGCTCTGTTAGTGCCCATAACGGCATTTTTTTTCTGGACATATTTTCCCCATAAACCCAACTAAATTTACCTTGAGTTATATGCTAAAAGGTATCGATTATTTTCAATTACTCTTTGCAAGTGCACTCACGTACGTCCATGGACAAGTAAATTGCTAAGGCTGACAGGGTAGAACATTCTGCTTTTTATTTGTATTGTTCGAAGCAAACCAAACACATTAGTGGAACATAACCGGCTATTGCATTAAACCAATGAATATTTAAGGATATTAATTTACTTCCTCTAAGAAACTGTAAAAATAAACATATAGAACAAAGAAGCAAAATGTCAGACTTTAAGCTAGAGTTCTCCCTGAGGACTGTGTTTTGCAGTTGACCGTATCATTACCTACCTAGTTATGAGGTCATATTTCTGCACAGGTCACTGGAATTTGTCTTTAATATTATAGCAAACCGTAACTGAAAAGCCAACATGTCTTGGTCAACATGTATTACACTGGCGCATTTATTTCAAGGGCTTATATTAAAGAAAACTAAAGCAACAGTCTTTCCAAAGTTCTTTGGATTATAATTTTTGGTGATACTTTAAAATGATATTTCATTCAGGATGTCATTTTGGGAACCATTTCTAGAATTCAAAAGATTCACAGATAATAATATGTAATTTCATTTGTTTTGAAACAATTTACAAACTTTTCATTAATTTTTTATTTCTTTATTTTTTGTATATACCACTTTGTTTTTAAAAGCAATTTAAGGCAGCCATCTTTATTAGAAAAACACCTACTCTATAGTACAATTGAATCCTTAAAACTCATGCTGTTGTGGGATATGAGAAAGCTCAAATTTAAATTAATCCTCATTTCAAAGCACTGTGATATTTAATATTCATGCTTAAGAAGTATCACAGTGTAGTGAAAAGAATGCCACATTTTTAGTCAGAAAATTTGATTTTATATTCTCTCCCTGACACTTTCTTGGCAGTGCAGTTTGGACAAATCATTGGACCTCAGTATTTCTATCTATAAACTGGGAAGAGTAATACTCTCATCATAGATTTATTCTAAGGATTAAATGACCAGTGTTTATGAGAGAGTGCCTGGTATCTAGTAGGCATCACGTTACATTTTATTTATCCTTTTTGGCCAGTAGAATCCGGCAAAGATCCTTGCCAAAGAGCCATTATAGAGTTTTATCTAAAAGCTTCTGTGCGCATCATTTGTATGTTGCTGAGAACAGTCTATTCTTGAAAATTTTCCACAGCTATAACGTGGCTGTAGTTTTCTCACGTCGTGAGTCATCACATTCATATTAAAAGCGAATTTGCTTTTAAAGTATTTAATCTTAAGGAAAAAAAAAAAGGTTTATCGTAAATGATTCTTCAAGTGAGAATTCAATGACGTAAAATCTCAGAGGGTATTTCATTACTCTTTAAAAAGAAGATACGTTTTCAGGATGGTGAGCTGAGCATATGACTGTATGAGTTGGCTTTGTTTAACAATTTAGACTTTACAACCTTTCATTTATGTGTCCCTGAATCCACCATTTTCAGATTCCAGCTACTATTTCAATGAATAAAACATCAGTCCCTTAGAACAAATGACAAGGAAATCCTCATATAACCTCAAAGAGAGAGTGGGGAATGGGGAAGTGGCCGAACCTAACAGAGGAGTAAGTCTTTTGGGAGCACAAGCCCAAATAAATATTTGAACAGGAAAGGTATCCTTATGTGTGTGGTGAGAAATAGGTCCATTTTAGGCGGCACATTTTGGCAGGCTGGCGTGTTGACTTTCTCACCTCAGGATCACTGGGGTAGCAGACACGCCTTCCCCGGGGTGTCACCTCGCACATGCGCACGCTCTACCGCAGTCCTGAGGCTGCAGGCCCAGGCTTGTGAGCTGCTCCCTGGAAAACGCCTGGCCCAGGCCTCCCGGTGCCCAGATGCCTCTCTTGGACCCTCACCGTCAACTCTTCCACCTTGTTTTTGAGTCGCTTCCTATCACATGCCGTTTTAGGTACATCTACTTAACATCCCTGGAAGTCAGAATTCTCTGCCCAACAGAACTGACAGTATTTCTAATTCCGAGATGAGTTCTGCTTTCTTCATTTCAGTTTCACAGTAAGACTCTGTACATTTGGATTGAGAGGAAGGGCAAAGGGCCAGTTAAAGTTTAGAAAGTTTGGATTGCAGACTATGCTAAAATAAACATAGACCATAGCGGCCTGATAACTATAGATCCTTAACAAGTTCAGTTTGTTCATAGAACACAGTGGGAAGGTGAAAATGCTATTTTGGAGGTACCTTAACAATCAATAATGTGAGCCCTGCCCAGACTGTCCTCTTATTGGTTGACAAGAGATTATTTCTGAGGGCAAAAGACTGCTCAGTGCCCAGTATTGAGACACTCATAGCTAGTGGCCCCAGTTCCATGATCAGACATAACAGGTGCCCAAAAGTTAGCTTGAAAAATGTCATCATACTCTTATATGAAGTAAAAATGCCAGAATTAATTACCGTCCAAACAGGAACCATCTGTTGTCCATAAGTATTTTTAGGTTATTTGCAATATTTACAGAAAACGAATAGCTTTGCTTGTTTTTCGAAAGTCACTGTATGATGAAAATAGTTATGTCACATTTATTTTTCAGCTCACCTCCCACTTTCAGAGGTTAAAATTCTAGTTGTTATGATTATTATTTTAAAATAAACTAACAATCATTGTGTATATTGTAGGATGTTGGCTGGCCTGCTTGAACTGGATCCCTGTACTTATCATGTAGTTTGTTCTTCCTGGCTGATTTGGGGAGGGTTGACAAGGCCTACGTTTTCTTTTCAGGCCTACTTTTTAAACACTCAAGTGATTGTCAAGGAAGTAAATATGACTTTCACACCAGTACCCAGTTTATTACTGAGAGTAGAAGCTGGAATAAATAACCAATTTAAAAATTAGAATGATTTAATTCCTGCAAAGCATTCACCCAAATTTGCAAAGTGAGGGTCTAATGAATCTGTCCTTGACTCATGGACAAATTGTGAGCTTTTTGTCAAGGTTGATAGGATTAGGTGAGATAATGTCTGTAAAGTGCTGGGCATAAGAAGCACTAAATCAATAAAAGCAGTGACAATATTATAAAACATGTCTCTAGATTTCACTCAAATTAGAGAGAGGGAGACGTGGGAATCAACCACTGCTCACGTAGCTCTCCTGCTGTGCTCTCGTGTGTGATCCGTAATGCACCCGGAACGCTCGGATCACTATGGAGAGATCACCCTTCTTAGTACTCAGGTTTACTCTGGACAGGCAATCCAGCACCGCGCTCCGACTTTCCCTGTTTTGGCACCAAAACAGTAAGAACAGTGTAAGTTTAACTGACAGAATGAAAAAGTTCTGGGGGTATGTCATCATTTGGGTTCCCCCCAAAACAACATCAGTCTTAGCTGGCAACTTCCCTCCAGGCTAGGGATAGATTCTGGGTTTCCCAGGCTATCGTCATTAGTTCACTACTCACTTCATTGCCCGGGCCCTATTCTTGACCAACCTGCTTTGTGAGAACCATAGCTCCCAGTGGTTGTCTAACACTTGGCAGATGGGCTGATCTCTGACATGGTGTTTTGTAAGAGGACAGCTCTTCCTCTGGCTGGATTTGTATGCAGAAGGTTTAGTGGGGAGCCAAATTGTTCAAACTTGAGTGTGTGTAGGGGAGAGGAGGCAGGGATATGGCTGCTCAACCTGAAACTGGCTCATAGCCCAGACTGCCACTGACTTTTCCAAAACTTCAACTTAATGACCAATTACATCAAGCTGACCTTTAGGACTCAGTAGCAATAACAAAGCACTAGACCCCCACCAGGACCTAGAACACCTCCAGAGGCATTTGGCTTGAAAGCTCAGCGAACAGCCATCCACCCTGCTTTTGTGACCATTCCAATGTCAGGAAACAGCAAAGCCTGAATTCCGGGACCAGTACGCTAGGGACCTAGGAAACCAGATGTCCTCAGTGGCCTCTTTTCGGAGAACAGCACCAGGAGAGCCCTCCTCCGTCATCACACGCTCTGGGTTTCCGTCTTCATGGATTGATATGGGGAGGTAGTGGGTGAGTGTGTGTGGAATGGGGGTGGAAAGGGGGGTGGAGGACAGAGATTAGATAGGGAGAAAATGGATTCAAATGGAGACTGTGGATTTCATGACCTGAAACCAGGACAATTAGGACGATGAGACTGACCTGGGGGAAACTGAAATTGTAGACTTCCACCGGAGACGAGCATCTTGGTTGTGGCAGAGGCAAGTTTGGGAGCAAGTTGGTAGGGGTGGCTCTCCCATCCCCTTTCCTGAACCTTAATCGTTTCCTTCCTGCTCTACTTCCTCCACTTCCATCATTCTCTTTATATTTCCAGCTTTAAAAAAAGACCTGAAATATATGCACCAGGCTGCTAATACTGGCTAGTCTGAGTAAGGGATATTATTCACTTTAAAAACTGTATATTTTTGGATTATATTACTTGTTGCCTTAAGCATGTATTACTTTCAAAATTGAAAAAAAAGTTGATAATTACATTTTCTTTTCCCTAATGCTCTCTTCCCTGACATCTTCTGGCTCAAAAGTGATTCTTCCTTCCATCTCAGACCAATAAAAATTTCTATTTCCCAAATACTACCTTCTTAGAAAGATAGTGATCAAACTCTTCGGTTAAAGTAATTTCACTAATGTATGTGTGAGAAGCGTTGTAGGTGATGTTGACATTAACAATTACCTGGAGAGTGGCTTTTAGGGCGTTTGAAGAGCAGCTGCACTGAATGGTAATCCTGCCACCACTGTCAGCTTCGTTCAGGACTTTGAGCGTACCATTGTGATGGCTGTGGCTTTGCCCTAATTTTTCATCCTGCATCCAAAACTAAGAAAATAACACTGCCACTCGTGCAAACCTCACAGGGCTCTGAAACGATTGAAAAGACTTTTTTTTTTTTCTCTTATTCTGTGATTATTCACTGCATTTTCTCCTGGGTCTGGTGGCAGTGGGGACGGTGGCAATGAGGTGCGGGGAGATGGAGAGAAGGGCATACCGTTTTTCTTTAAAAAGAAAAAAAGATATGCCCCATTGACCTTGAGGTCATAAATATTTTCTCCTCAAAGAGATATTCAAGTTCAAGAAGTACCTAATAATTAGTAACCACCAAAACCTAAAACAGACTCCTTTGCTCTGTACTTTACAGACCAAGACCTGACCATGGTTCTCTTCCTGTCATTCCACCTCCCAGGGAGGATCATGGTGGAGAAGTGGCCTCCTCTAAAACATGCTTTCCTTTGTCAGACCAAGCACCTACCTTGTCCTTAGATTGTGTTCTCGTACTAGGCTCTATTTACAACAGAACATTTAAATGCCCATTTAAGAAGTAAAATGAATGCCCGGCTGGTGTGGCTCAGTGGATTGAGCGTTGTCCCATGGACTGAGAGCTCCATGTTTGATTCCCTGCCGGGGCACATGCCAGAGTTGCGGGCTCGATCCCCAGTGGGGGGCATGCAGAGGCTGCGGATCTCTGTAGCTCTCTCACATTGATGTTTCTCTCTCTCTCTCTCCCTTCCTGTCTCTCTAAAAAATCAATGAAACATATTGAAAAAAAAAAAGAAGCAAAATGAATGAAATTTCAGTAGCAAGCAAAGCCTTTATTATTTTAAATAGCAATGAATAAAAGAAGGAAAATTAAATCATAACCTTTACCTGAACCATTTCCTCCTCCCTTTTTTCTTTTTTTAAACTTTATTCCTCTCACAGGAAAATAATTCATCCGGCCTGACTGTGTTCATTACCACATAGCTGGCATGGTTGTCTCACGCAAGCGCCCAGAAGATATGAAGCTAAATCAACAGACCCTGATTAGTTGGCTCAACCAAGTATAAACTAGCCACTGGAAAATCAAGTTGGAAACATAGGACAAATATACGAAAGAGACAAGCCACAGCTTGCAGGGAAGAAAATGTTTGCAGAAAACTCCAGCATTACAGGTTTATCTAAGGTGTGGTCTCAAGTAAGCCGCAGCAATTACCCAGGATACCACAGCTAGTGGCTGAAAAATGAAGGGCTTCAAAGACTTAACCCTTTCACCTCTCCCCCACCCGACCCCATAATTCCTTAGAGGAGATCACACTAGATCCGGGTTAGATCAAACAAGAAAAATTGTTTTTTATTGTAACTGCAATTGCTTTTAATTGACTTCTACTACTGTCTACCAATGAGATTTCTTTCTTTTTTTTTTTTTTTATGAATTTTTATTTATTTTTTTGTTACAGATATTTTACCTTTTTACCCCATTGGCACCCCCCAACCCACCCCACCTCCACCCCATCCCCGGCTTAGTTGTCCATGTCCATTGGTCATGCATACATGCATATAAGTTCTGTGGTTTATCTCTTCCCACCACCCCACGACCCCATCCCCTCTTCTGAGGAATGTCAGTCTGTGCCCTACTTCCATGTGTCTGGGTCTACTGTATTCCTCAGACTGTTATGTTCATTATATTCCATATATAAGTGAGATCATGTGGTATTTGTCTTTTTCTGCTTGGCTTCTTTCACTTAGGATAATACTTTCCAGGTCCCTCCATGTCGTCTCAAAGGATAAGAGATCTTTCTTTCTTACCGCTGCATAGTACTCCATTGTGTATATGTACCACTGCTTTTTTATCCATTCGTCTACTGGTGGACACTTGGGCTGTTTCCAGATCTTAGCTATTGTAAATAGTGCTGCTGTGAACATGGGGGTACATATATTCTTCCTGATTGGTGTTTCAGGCTTCTTAGGGTATATTCCCAGCAGTGGGATCACTGGGTCATACGGAAGTTCAATTTTTAATTTTTTGAGGTGGCACCATATTGTTTTCCATAGCGGCTGCACCAGTCTGCATTCCCACCAGCAGTGTATTAGAGTCCCCTTTTCTCCACACCCTCGCCAACACTTGTTGTTTGATGATTTGTTGATGGCGGCCATTCTGACAGGTGTGAGGTGATACCTCATTGTTGTTTTCATTTGCATCTCTCTGATGATTAGTGATGTTGAGCATTTCTTCATATGTCTCTTGGCCATTTGTATGTCCTGTTTGGAGAGGTGTCTGTTCAGCTCCTCTGCCCATTTTTTAATTGGGTTCTTTGTCTTCCTTTTGTGGAGTTGTATGAGCACTCTATATATATTGGAAATTAACCCCTTATCTGATACATCATTGGCAATGATGTTCTCCCATACAGTGGGTTGCCTTTCCATTTTGATGATTGTGTCTTTTGCTGTGCAGAAGCTTTTTAGTTTGATGTAGTCCCATGTGTTCATTTTCTCCTTTATTTCTGTTGCCTTAGGTGATGTATCAGTGAAAATTCTGCTCCGTATGATGTCCGTACCAATGAGATTTCTTAACCGTGGCTTCTAGCTTGTTCTTTCTGTGACTTAGGTTGATGAAGAGATAGGAACTTTGTCTTCTGATGCATCGGTGTTGATGATCTTACACAACATGGGGGTTTTGTGGTTCAGGGATGATGTGGTTTAGGAAGCACTAAGAGCTAAAAATTGCAGGGCCCTTCACTACTTGGTTCTCAGTGTTCTCATGTTGTATGTGGGGTAACATTATGTGGTCTCTGGAGGCCATGTTGGCTCTAACTCTCCATTGTTCTATTTTGTGCAGGTGTGACATCAAGAAGCAGTTTTTTCCCATTATATTCACAAAAATATGTCTAAATTATTGATTACTTATATCATCTGGATTTAGAACAGCTGTAATATTTTGAGGTCACTCTACTTTTGTTATGTAATGAGGAAATATAACAAATTCTCGTTTTACTTTAAATTATACCCTAGTTAAAAAAATATCTCCTACCTACTTTCCTTTCCTTGCAAATGAACTGATTATATTTGTCTTATTATGTGTTTTGGAATTTCACATCATATTAGCATTCCTATTTCCCTTGAATATATATTTTCATGGTTTTATTTTTCAAATGGATTTAGCTCTGCATCAAATTTAGAGTTTGAGAGAGAAGACGTCTGTCCCAACATAGATTCTACCACTTCATTTTCCTCTCACCATTAATAGTCCCTTTCCAACAAAAGGTACATAAACCTGTAGCTAGGGGTTTACATCAAATCCTTTAGCTGGAAGAAAATTTAGACATAATATTATCTGGCCTCTCACTTTTTAAATAATAATAATAGTATTATAATAATTAATAGCTCTCTTTGTTTGAGTACTTACCATAAACCCAGATGTTGTGCTGGGCATATTAAGTCCAGTACGCATTTGTTCAGACTCCTATTATGTAAATACTCAAATGATATTTGAAATGGCTCCAGTGAGAATATGTTGTCCTTAAAAGCCTAGATTGCAAATTAAAATTGTATCTCTCCAACTATCGTAACACTCCTTGTCTTCTTACCACCAATGCCTTTACATAGGTTTATAACCATTTTATATGAAAACATTTTGGAGGATTCCCTGGGAAATCTAGGTTTGACCCAGAGCTATTATAGTCTTGACAAATATTGAGCAGCTGACTTTGTAAGTAAACTGCCTAGTTTTTTGAGTAGCTTCTTTTAGTTTTCTCTTTAAGATGATGTTCATGGTAATTATTTACCTGCTAGAAGAGTCCGTAGTGAGAGAAAACTGGGATGATACTGAACACACATTATAGTCTGGTCTATATTTACTACACACATACCTCAGGTTTCTTTGGCTGAAGGCAGGAAGGCTGGGGTTAGTAATAAAGAAGGGGAAAGATGAGAAAGAAAATTACAATTGTCATTTCTCTCTAAGTCTTGGAATATTACTAATTTATTGTTACATTACAAATTACCCTAAAATTTAGCAGCCTAAAACAATAAACATTTATTTTCTCAGTGTCTATAATTCAAGAATTCAGGAACAGCTTATTTGGGGGGTGCTGGCTCATACGAGGTTGTAACCAAGATGTTGGTCAGGGTTGCAGTCATCTGAAGCCTTGACTGGGCAGGAGAATCTACTCAGGACTGTTCACTTACATGGCTCCTGTGTCAGTCTGGGCTGGTAACAGGTGGCCTCGGTTGTTCCATGTGCTTCGCGGGGCTGCTTGAGCATCCTCACAACGTGGCAGTTCGTTTCCCCCAGTGCGAGTGATCCAAGAAGGCAAGGCAGAAGCCGCAGTGTCTTTTATGATCTCCCCTTGGAAGGCACACTCCTCATTTTCGCATTGTCCTGTTGGGTATCCCCGTCAGTACTATTCAATGTGAGCGAAGACTACACCGGGGTGGGAACACCCGGAGCCTCATCACCCGACTTAGTTTCTGTGTTCATAAACTTAAGACAATAGCCTGTCTCACAGTGCTTTTGTGAGAATCACATGACATAGTGGACACGAAAAGCCAGACGTGAAAGAACATAGACATATGCATCATTACAAATGTTATTTTAAACTTATTGTGGAGACAGTATTTCCTGAGCACCTGCCATCCCCAGGCCCGGGGAAACAGTACCGAAAGGACGGGCTTGGCTCTGCCCTTGGAGCTTACAGCCTGATAGAAAAGCAAGACCCCAGGAAGTAAAAGAACAGCAATAACTATGAAAGTGTGCTGTTTCTATGTAAGGACCAAACAGCACCCTCCGATGGTGAGAAACGCGCTCTGAAGCTCCGAGGGACCGGGACAGGCCCCTCTCAGAATCAGACTTCTCAGGTAGGTAGGTCCCTGGATAAACCGGCCACGGTCACAGGACGAGAGCCCAGACTTCGCTGGAGCAGGGCTCGCCGCGAAACAGATCTGCAGGGCTCCTCGGGGGGATCCCACAAAACACCAACATGTGTAAAAGCCCCAAGGGCACGACCTGCCTGTACTGCAGGGTGTTAGTCGATGTCTCCAACCCCAGAACTAAAACGTGCGCTCACTGTGCTTCCCATTCAGGAAAAAGCCTCTATTGGCCCATCCGTTGGAAGGATGGCCCCTGAAGAAAACAACCCCAAAGACAGTATTCACGTGGCTTAAGAAACATCTGAGGATCTTCACACCCTCACCCCACCCCCGCCGTTGCCCCACCACGATGTCGCCGACGTAGAGTCTCCCTAAGGTAGATGAAACCCCGGAGGGGCCCGAGGAGAAAACAACGTGGTCTTTTCTGCTCTTCTCGCTGCTGTTTCAGGTCTTCGGGGAGCCAGCTGAGGACTGGGTCAAGGAGCTTAGGAGATAGACACTGGAAATTAAACTTCGCGACAGGCTTCCTTGCCTATTTATTCAGGGCCAGCCTCTGACCCATATTTTTATATCTCTTAGTACATTTTACAAAATCTTCCAGAGTGGTCGGAATCATTACACACAGGGCAAGCTTACCCTAGCATGTCGATTCTTTGGTGGTTAATTTTTAAAACCATGCTGTTGCTTTAATTATGTTGTTATTTTGGGATCTGAGCATTAAGGGGTAATTTTTCCAATGCTTGGCCTCTAAGTAAGCAGAGACCTGAATGGAGAGAAATAGGCCACCCTTAGTTTGGGGGGCTATTCAAAGATAAAATGAAGTACCTCTATCAAGTCCTGGCTCCGAATCCTTCTGTCTGAAGTCTAGCAGAAGTGTTCTTTGTATGAGAAGGCTTTACAAACGGGTCACTGAAGGCAGAAGACATTTTGGGTTCCTTGCGCACGTGTATTCCTTCCATTCACCCCCGCATCAGGACGAGCTGAATGACAGTACTGCAGCGCCGGAGCCGCTGGCCGGAGGCAGGCTTCTCGTCCACAGAGGCTTTAAAAAGAAACCCGAAAGCCCACAAACTCCCCCAAACAATTCTGTTTTAAATATGTTTTTCATGTTAATCCCAGTCACAATAGATGATCTAAGTCAAAAGAATGCAGGATGGAAAATCACTGCAAAGCACAACGGGACAGGGTGCTGCTTGGCCAGGAAACATACCTGACAAATTGCTTCAGGATCATGTGGATGAAGCCTCATTGTGGTTATTAAATGCACGACTTAGGGCGGTCATGTGCCACGTTTGATCTGGCCACTGCCGCCAGTGTTTGCGAACAGAAGCCCAGGTTATTGCCACATGAAGTCCAGAGCTCGCACTCTTTAGAAGCCTGGAAGTCGGGCAGTGTGTGGGGACACTGACGTCAAATGGTCCTGAATCTCAGCGTTGCTGCTTCCCGTCTTGAGAACTTGGGCAACACAAATCTCTCCGAGGCTCACTTTCCAATGGGGATAAATTAGTGCGTACTTCCCAGGCATGTTGAAGATTCAATCAAATAATGTTCTTTTTTTAATTTTTAAATTTTTTTTCAGTCCTCACCTGAGGATATTTTTTCCATTGATTTTCAGGTAGAGTAGGAGAGAGGGAGAGAAGGAGAGAAAAAGAGAAAGAGAGAGAGAGACATGGATTGGTTGTCACCTGCATGACCCCAACCAGGGCCGGGGATCAAACTGCAACCGTGGTATGTGCCCTTGACCAGAGTCGAACCCAAGACTCTTTGGTCCTCAGGCTGATGCTCTAACTGCTGAGTTAAACTGGCCAGGGCTCAATAAGATAATGTTTATAAAACATTTTTCATATGTATCTATTTTAATACATTTTTATTGGTGTTTTAGAGAGTGAGGAAGGGAGAGAGAGACATAGAAACATGGATGTGAGATTGAAACATCAAGCGGATGCCTCCTGCACACCCCCTACTGGGGATCAAGCCCACAACCTGGGCATGCGCCCTAACCAGGAATCAAACCGGAACCTCTCAGTCCACAGGACAATTCTCAATGCACTCAGCCACACTGGCTGGGCTATTAGGTAATATTATTAACATTACATATTTTTTATGTCTTTTTGCTCAATTCCTACATTTCAAAGGGCCAGTTATGGACTATGGGAAGGTTCTACATCTACTATCAATTGCATCTCTAACACTCCTTTTCCATATGGGTTTTATTATTTTCTTTTTGGATTTAGTAACAAACCATCCAGCAGGATACTAGTCTTGACTCAAGCCTGTACACAAGAAACCATAGGTCTGGAATTATACTGCTATTGGCCAACCTCAGCAATGCTGTTAATTGTTGAACATGAACCAGTGCTGAAGTTAAGTTCCGAGAGTCCCATTTAGGTGGGATGTTTTTTAGTCAACTAGTGTACAATTTAGTGAAGTCATTTCAGTCATGTGACAATCTTCCTATGAGCCATTGTGCTATTATAGGCATCCTTTTTAGAGACATTAGCTAAAGATTTTGTATTATTTAAAATTCACCTTAGAAGATCTGGGAATAGTTGAGCTGATTGGAAAAGGCAGTGGGCACTTCAAGTTCAATGTAAATTATCAATGCGACTTAGACAAATTAAAGACCTCTTTAATTCCTGGTGCTTAATATGAAAAGCATCCAGCCTAACACAATAGGTCACACTTAAATGATTCCCTCCTTAAGAATGAAACTGTCTTTGCACCATGCATTGGTGGCAGAAGATAATAAAAGTCAGTTCCTCTAACCGAATCTTTCTTAAGGGAACTGACCAGGTAAAAGAATGGAGTTACTGTGCATGAAAAAAGAAAAATACAAAAATAATTTGACCTGCTAAAAGAATCAATTTTTCTGTGTACTGGAGCAAGACGCTAACCAGCACGACAGTGAGCCTCCAGCTATTGAAACACTCCGTACAGGCTTTGCTTCTGCCTGGAAGGCATCTGAGGCCCAGGCTGCAGTGTGGGGGAGATTCTGGCAGCCCAGGTCTGCTTTCATAAAGAGTTTTAGATGGGCGATGTCTCTCACTACTGAGGCTTGGAACTAGTTACAAGACTGTATGTGTGAGAGAAGAGGGATTATTAGGATAGTAAGGATTTAACCCCCCAGAGAACCAGAATATTACTTCTGAGACTGCCAACCACCACCAAACATTGCCCTGTTGCTCAACTTTCATGGTTTGTAAAAGTAGGCTCTTTTTTTAGCCTTAGCTTAAAAAGGGCAGAGGACTAAATGGGGTTAAGACACTTCATATACTCTGAGTCAGGTGGTATTTCACCTGAAGAAGGTGGTAGCGGGTGGGGTTGGAGCTTGGAAGGGGCTTCATTTTTGTAGTGAAGTTGCATGAAATGGCCTGAAAAGCTCTATCATATTCTTTGGTAAATAAGTTAAGTTCTTCATAAGTTTAAAATTATTTCATTCCAACAAATAAATTATAGCTAAACTTCACATGGATTATGTGAGAGACACTGTTCTTTACATCCATTTTCTTACCAGATGCCCATAATACCCCCTTAAGGCAAGGGTACACTTTTCCAATCAACAGATGGACGAGCTGAGGCTCAGAGAGCAAGTAACAAGGCCAAGTTCACACCATAGTAAGTGAAAAAGTGTGGATCTGAACCCAGGTCTATCCGATTCCAGATGATTTTATGATGTTCTCAACTACTAAGTGATCATCTCGATTCTGTCTGGTCTTATTTATCCCATGGTGAACTGTAGGACAAAGGGCAGGAAAGAAGCCCTCAATGGTTTCTCAAGGGAGAGGACTTCTTCATGTTACAGTACGATTCAATTTAAAGATCTAACGTGTGTCTATTTTTTGTGGAGTTTGAAATGTTCATTATAAATGTATGCATGCAAACACAGAATGAAATATTTTACATGGGAAAATTATCAGACAATATTGACTATCAAAGGGTTCGCCAGTTCCCCTGCTTCTTGACAAGTGCTGAGATCAGCTGGAGTGGCAGTGTGTGAGGGAAACCAGGCACTGTGACAACGCTAGCTCACAAAGTAAGACTTGTGAGCACAACAGAGAAGCTGCTAGAACTTCAAAACAACTGAGGCAACCGAGCAAGGGCCAGCGCGCTGCTTCCTGGGTTTAGTCCCCATCATTACCTACGGGCTGGGCCCTCTGCTCTCTGGGCGAAGCTCTCGAGTTTTCCATCCTTGAACGAAGTATCCTTGCAAGGGGCTCAGTCCCATTTTCCTCCCTCTGTTCAGCTGGACTCCATCTGAAAAGTAAATTCATATATTTCCACCAAGGATATTTGAAATCTAACAGGTTCAAATGGACCCAAAGTCACCTTGCAAGAACAGAAAGTACAAAAAGCATATGTCTATCTCTAATCTTTCACATAAGGGCTGAAGGCCAGAAATAGAGAAATCAGGGACCAAAGTGAAAACGATTGGGCCCAGCACTTTAATGCAATCTTTGTTTTGAAAAGTGCAGATTATGATGAAAAAGGTCTAGACAGTGACAATGACTTTTCACTAAGTTCTGCAAAAAGAAAAAACGAAACAGGGAGGGAGAAAAGAAAGAACGATGTCAATACGATGGGTGCCACGAGCCATGTGCTTTCAGCCAGTTTGTACAAAATAGGCACTAGGTTAAATCTGGGTTGGCAGGTAAGATGTATTACAAAACATTCAAATGCCTTCAGAATTTGTAAGCTTCGTGGCAGAATCTTGGAGGAAGAAGAAAATTAACCAAAGTTGTTATTGTCATTTATACTAAGTCAAATGTTAGAGACCAGCACAAATCTCTGAAAATAGACTGGATTTGCTTAAAAGCAAATGGTTTTTGTTAGGGGTTTATTTTTCTCGTGTCAAAAATATGGAATTACACTGTAAAAGGAAGTGGTAAAACCTACATCACTCAAAGCCCTGGGGATGTATCCACGTGTTCCCACATGCTCAACAGTTATTGAAAGTGTGATTCTCATTTTACCTGTTAATCCAATACTTGGAAGTCTTCAACAAGGAGCTTAGTCTTCCCCTCAGTTCTGATTTCTGAGCAATTGCAGAAAACACATTTCTACTGGAAAAAAAAAAATAAAACACACACAAACATCTCAAATGTTTACAATTCTGGAATTCATTCATTGTCAGAATGAACTACCAGTTTCTGATGAACATATAGTGTCAGACTTAAGATCTCTCTGAAGAGAATTCAGGAAATTCTTAATGAATTTATATATTTTATCTATATACATTTTTGAGAGGCTCTGTGATACATGATAATAATAAAAAAGTTTTTTCTAGATGAAGTGTATATGTAATAGAAAGTGTTTGAGAATTGAGAGAAAAGTAACTTTGGCTTGAACTTTTCTAGATAACATTCAATCTGTCCCTCTCCCTCTGTTGTAATCTCACATGGTTTTAAATTTAGACTCTTGAATGGAAAATGAGGAGAAACATGCACATTTTTAATGCAGCATAAATGATCTCAAAATGAAGTTAATCTTTAATGTTCAATGGTACTTTTTTAAAAGTCTGAATCTATTAGAATTTTTAAATATCGAAATATAAAATATGGTATTAATTACTTCTGAGTATAAGAAGAGCAAGAACATTAATTCACTATATTAAACCACTTTTTTTCCCATTGATTTTTAGAGAGTGGAAGGGAGGGAGGGGGAGAGAGAGAGAGAGAGAAACATCAGTGTGAGAGAGACATGTCGATTGGTTGCCTCCCGCACATGCCCCAACTGGGGCTGGGGATCAAATTTGCAACCCAAGTATGTGCCCTTGACCAGGAATTGAACCCATGACCCTTCAGTTCATGGGCTGATGATCTAACTATTAAACCACATTGGCCAGGGCTTAAACCATTTTTAATATTGCATATATATATATTCTACATATGGATGCCTGTGTGTGTGTGTGTGTGTGTGTGTGTGTGTGTGTTTATTTTCCTGAGTCCAGAATTTCAGGGCTAAGTGGAACAAATGATCATTTTACCTGGAGAGATGGAGATGCCAGTAAGACAGGGCTGACCTAGACCTTGTCTCTTTTTTTTTTTTTTTTATCCTCACCCGAGGATATTTTTCCATTTTTTTGTACAGATAGAGTGGGAGGGAGAGAGAGAGAGAAACATCGATGTGAAGGGACACATCGAGCGGCTGCCACCCGCACGACCAACCAGGGCCGGGGACAAACTGCAACCGAAGTACGTGCCCTTAGCGGGAACCGAACCCAGGTCTCTCCGGACCGCAGGCCGACGCTCTAACCGCTGAGCCAAACTGGCCAGGGCAACCTTGTCTCTTCTGACTTGAAAGGGAACTTCAAGGTCTGTTGAGAGATAGCAATGGTCTTAGTAATAATAAAAGTCATTAATTATGCTTCATGCAATGTATTAGTCAGAATTTCTGTGGGGTTGCATTTGCATTATCTAATTTCTGAATTCAAGGGGCAGCAGTGTGCCTTAAACCATCTACATAGTTGCAAAACTAAACCAAAAAGCAAAAAACAATCCACCAATTGTCTTAAACCCAAGAACCACCCTAACTGAATTTTAGTTTTCTTCTGGTGCTATGGAGCACTGGTGAATGGATGAAGCTTTTTGCATATCATTTCCTTAAGAAATAAAATAAAGATGGTCATTTCTGCTTATTTAGGGGCTTTGCCATGGAAACATGCTTTAAAAACAGGCCCTAACCACTTGGGATCAATCTTCCCAAATGGATGTGCTGAGCACACTGTTGATTCAGGCTGAAGCATTCACTCAGCTTAGTGATTATCTCGCATTAGCTCAGTGGGTAATGATTTTAATACTTCATAACACTCATTATGGCATTAGTGGTTTCATATTAATAAGATATTAATTTTGTTATTTGGAGAATCTAATACATGAAAATAAAAAAATAAAAAAGAATCTATCTTAAAGTCTTTGTTACCCAATAGGGTTTTTGTTTATTTGTTAATATCAAAATGCCTTTCCTTATTGAAACAATTATTTCAGCTTTTCATGATTCTATCTCACTCTTCTTTGTGTTAATATATCTTGTTCTTTGACAACTTGACCCTTGTGATTGCCGTACTTTGCATTTGGCTATTATTGATCAAGGGGAAAATGTTAGATTATCTTATTTAAATTTTTTACTTTGTTCTTCTTTATTTTTTTTAATATATATTTTTATTGATTTTTCTTTTTTAATTCTCACCTGAGGATATTTTTCCATTGATTTTCAGATGGAGTGGGAGGGAGAGAGGGAGAGAGAGGGGAAGAGAGAGAGAGAGAGAGAGAGAGAGAGAGAGAGAAACATTGATGTGAGAGAGAAACATTGATTGGTTGCCTGGCCAGGGATTGAACCACAACTGAGGTACATGCCCCTGATTGGAGTTGAACCCAAGACTTTTTGGTCTGGGGATGACGCTGCTCAAACCGCTGAGCCAAACTGGTCAGGGCTTTACATTGTTCTTAAATACAACATGACCTGATCTTAATGCTTATATTTCATCCTGTGCAGATTTCTTATAAAATGTGCTATAGATCACAAAGCGGTTTCAGTGATAATATCATTGAATTGGGGACCCAGCGCTTTCAGAGACTGTGAATTAACAGGAAGTCCTTTAAGATAGCAGCGCCCATTTGTTCTCGTGACGAACATGGAAATGGACACAGGAGATGCTGTGTCAGGGTTTATAAAAGGTCCGGCAATGTGGATGAGGGTTTTTACTGTAAAGATGAAAATATTGCCTGAGGAGAAGTCTTGCTTTAAAATCATAATGTTTTCCAATCACTTTTAGACTTTTGAATTTAATCCCAAAATAAAAAAATAAGAAATTGGTTTAAAATTTTGGTGAAAAATATAATATATGTAGCTCAAGTAAGGGGATAACTCTAATAATGAGGTTAAGATGTCTAATACACAATTATAAATAAGAACAGAATTGATTTATTTATTTAACAAATATCTATTGAGAGCTTGCTGTGTGTCTGGTACTGGGCTGAAAGTTAGGGATAGAAATGCAGTTATGAATAAAATACAGTCCCTTCCCTGAGAAGATGCTTATTCATATAGTTACTTGTCATATCTCATAAGTACAGATGTAATTTTTCAGTATAAATTGTAATTGTAGATTTTAGGATACAACTATCGTCCTACAATTAACACAAAATGAAGCATCTGGATGGCAGAGAGTCTGATGTAGAAAACAACACTGTTAATAATACCTTTGAATTATGAAGGCAAGTGGAGGATATACTAGATCTATTCTTTCTCATAAAATTGGAAAGTGAAGAACTGATGCTTCTGGAAAAAATTTTGAAAATGCATTTATAGTTTCATAAAACCAATTTTAGCTATTTTTATTTTCCTCTCCAATTTCTTATTTTATCTGTTTCTCCCAATAACAGTGAAAAAATACACTCTTAGGCAAATTTGATTCTGTATAAGTGACTCATGTTGGATCCTGAGGGAACTTGGAAAAAGGATTTATTTTTTCAGTACATTTGGGGGGGGGGGGCAACTGAACCTAAAACTTTGAAGATGCAGAGTGAGCAACAATCTATCAGAGCTGAAGGAAATGTCGCCAACTCAGAAATTATGGTTTTCAGTTTCTTGCACTTGGGGAAACACTGCTTTTTAGGATACTTTAACGTGTGAAAATGACGAAAACCATCGTCGATGGTGGTATTTTAATGAATAACGTAAAGTAGATTTTATAAATCTTGAACTTTGTGGAAAGCGATGGCTTAAAAATTTAAATTTAATTGTGGGACTTGCGGAAACAAGGGATGGGGCTAAAAAGAATCTGGCAAGAATTACCCATGTCACGGAAACTTGAAAAAAGGGGTGAAGATTCTAAATTTATCAGATAGTTCTTGATGCTATATTAAATGCACTTCAGAGATCATACCATAGCACAATAAGTAAAGTAAAAAGACGTGTAGTAAATGTCTTCTGTAGCATCTTCGCTGGTTTTCTCGGTCTGGTCACTGAAGACATTATAAAGATCATACTGATTCAAGAGCATGTAAGAGCATTTATGTAACCCAAGGTGAGCCCCAGAATGAATACAATTCACTTCCTTTGCAAGCTTAAAGTTACATATATCAGACGTTGACTTCTGGACCTTTTGCCACTAGACACAAGTGATCTTTGAGATGAACTGATGCCACTCAGTACTTCAAAGAATACTGGGCAGTTTCTCAGAATCCTCGAACAAAGCCAGCCTAGCAACACCAACAAAAGTGCACCGCGTTCTCCAGTGTCTGGTGGGTCAAACAATAAGATTTGACAATTCTGTGTGAGTCATAGAGATCACAACTCGGCTTTAATTCTATTTGTAACTTAGCCTCTAATTTTGTTTATTTATTTTTTCTAGATTTTAGTGTGAATTTGCTGGCAGAGAAGAGATGCATATATTTCAGCAATATTTACTCTTTTAGTGATTTCAAGACTTTCACACATCCTTACACACACACACACACACACACACAAACTCAACGATCTCTGCCATCTATAAGTCTCCCAAAGTGTCTCTCTTGACTCCAAAGTAAATGGCAAGTTTGAAGAAGAATACCACCCTTTTACTACAAATGGGACAAAGCCCATCTTTGCGAATATAACAGGCTCTCATTTATGACACTAAATACAAAAGTTTTCTGTGTATGAAATACAGGATGACATAATGCTAAATGCAAAACTCTAGTGCTAACACATCCCTTTGCCTAAAATTATTATACCCAAGCTTCAGAATTAAATATGTGGCAATTCATATAGTTTCCCATTTTTTGGAAGAAGCAAAAACATCTGAGGGACAATTTGTATGACACATACATGAACAAATATTCTCTTATTTCCTTGTAGTTCTTTTTCAAATAAGTCTTCCATGTTCGATATAATAAACATATGTAAGAGTCAGCTCTGAAACCTAAAAATTAGGTTGCCCTTTGCTATTGGAAATCAGTGATGATAATTTGGAAATTATGGCACAAGGATGTGTCGTTCCAGTGAGCAACCCTGGCTGTCGAATTCTGATCAAGTTGCAACCTGAGCTCAATAGCTTGGAAAATAGCAAACCAGTAATTGTGTGAATCCAATCAGGGAACAAAATCACAGAATATTTCAGTAAGTAAGAAAATGGAGTTGTAAATATCAGCCTTGTTTATTTCCCATTACCACAGCTGGAGGCAAGAAAAGAACATGGTTTAGTATAATACAGTCAGGTAGAAATTATCACATACAATCAGATGGAAAATTCTAGAGAAATATTGGAAAAAGAAAGCACAGCACCTTCATGAAATGTACTTGGGTGTGGCTACCCTGTCCCACTGCCCCACTTAAAAGCTCCTCTAGTTTGAGACAAAATTATTTTGAAGTTTATAGTAGTAGCAACCTCTCCTTTTGGCCAAGAGTAAATTACCAGAATATTTCTGTGAGCCAATATTATTTTTAAAAGAGAGATATCTTTGTCTTGGTCAGTTTTTCTCAGTGGTTGGAGGGTCGGCCCAGAAGGGTCTCAGGTTCGATTCATGTCAATGGCATATACCCGGGTTGCAGGTTCGATCCCCAGCCCAGGTCAGGGTCATGCGGACAGCAACCAGTCACTGTGTCTCTCTCACATTGACGTTTCTGTGTCTCTCCTTCCCTCCCTTCGTCCTTTCCACTGTCTCTAAAAATCAATGGAAAAATATCCTCAGGTGAGGATTAACAAAAAAAATAAATAAATAAAGAGGGATATCTTTTTTACACTGTGTGCCTTGATGATACTTTGTTTCAGAACAATCTAATGGCTGGGTTGTTATTAACAAACGACAGCCGATGCCAAGAGGACTACTTTTATATTATTAGTCCACAAGCATCTTGGGAGAAATTTTGTGTTATAACCCATTATGTGTGCGTCATTCACCAATGCTGACGTGAGGTACCTGCATCAGCCGGTCTGACAGCGAGACTTGTCTGTAAGGACAGCTGTCAGCGAGTCCCCCTCTGTGACTGCGGGGCCTGTGCGCCTCACTTTGCCGAGAGAGCTTCCTAAAAGTCCTGCCTCTCCTACCCTTCCTCTTCCATTATTTCTCCTGCCGAAGTAACTCTCACATTCCCTTTGTGACTCTCAAAACACTGACTTCTTATGCTTCTTAGGGAAAAAGTCCGACTTCCATTTTCTTATAAATAATGGCAATTAGAAGCTAGTTCCTAAGATGATGCTTTAAGATATTACTCTGGCACCGAGTGTCAACCTTTCATGAACAATAGAGCAGTAAGGATAACAACAGAAATAATAGGGTCATGTAAAGATGACATTAGGACGTCTGATATAGAGAGTCCAAATTCTCGTTATGAAAAGCTTAGCAAGAAGTTCCACAAACTGACTTCACGTACACCAGAGTCCAGCATCATCCAGTTACTGCAGCAAAGACTAGGAACCTGGGAAAAGAGAGCATCCAAGAGGCAGTCTGTTCATGTTTCATTACAGCCTTCTTATGCCAGAGGATATAGATTGGCTCACACAATGACATAGAATGCAGTAAGTTAAGTGAAATGTAGGTGAGAAAGAATGAAATAAAACAAAGATATGAACATGTCAAAAACACAAAACAGGAATCAGGCCAGGATAAAAATATGCTCCATGTAGATTTCTATACTTGCTAACATTTTTTAAAGGAATCGACTCACATTACTATGGAGGCTGGCAAATCCAAAATTTGCAGAATGGGCCAGCAGGCTGGAGACCTAGGGAAGAGCTGATGTTGCTGTTCTGGTCCAACAGTCTTCCTTCAGTTTATCCTGTCTGTCCCCTTCAGTACAAGGGAGCAGTGTTTCTGCTGATACATCTCATCTTTGTTCCTGGCTTCTGTTGAGATGTTTGGATTCATGGGTCGTACCCTTAGTCTCGTTATGAACTGACTGACAAGTAACACCCTGGGTGTTCTCTCCAGAACATACTTTCTCAGTTTTCTGTTGTTTGGTTGTTTGTTTTCTCAATATAAATAGGTTAATCTTCTAATTGTTAAGGTTCTAGTTCCTTTTTGCTTAACAATTACTGCAATCCCTTTCTCTCCTTTTGCATTTTACTGTAAGCAGTTAGGAGGACTCAGGCCACCTTCAATACTTTGTTCAGACATCTCCTCAGCCAAGTATCCAAGTGCATTACTCACAAATGCTACCTTCCCCAGTGCAGTGGACGACAATTCAACCACATTCTTTGCCACCCTGTAACAAAGATCATCCTTCCTCCAGTATTAAATAATCTGTTTCTCATTTCTGTCTGAGACCTCACCGCAATCACCTTTAATGTCCGTTGACTATTAATAACCTCTTGAAGGCAACCTTGGCTTCTAGCTTCCACCCAATATTCAGTTCCAAAGCATGTCCACATTTTTATTTTATTTTGTATTATTATTTTGCATTTTTATTTTGCATTATTAAATCTTTTTTTCAAATTTTATTTTTAATTACACTTGACATAAAATATTAAATTTCATTAGTTTCAGGTATACAACATAGTACTTCAACATTTATATGTCTTATAAAGTGCTCAGCACAACAGGTGCAGTAAACCATCTGTCACCATACATGGGTAATATGATATTATTGACTCTATTACCCATGCTGTACATTATAGCCCCATGACTAGTAAGTGGAAGTCTGTACTTCTTTTTTTTTTTTTTTATCCTCACCCGAGGATATTTTTCCATTTTTTGTACAGATAGAGTGGGAGGGAGAGAGAGGAAGGGAGAGAGAGAGAGAAACATCAACGTGAAGGGACACATCGAGTGGCTGCCACCCGCACGACCAACCAGGGCCGCAGACAAACTGCAACCGAAGTACGTGCCCTTAGCGGGAACCGAACGCAGGTCTCTCCAGATCGCAGGCCAACGCTCTAACCGCTGAGCCAAACTGGCCAGGGCGGAAGTCTGTACTTCTTAATCCCCTCCCCCTTTTCTGCCCATTCCCTAGCCCTCTCCCCTCTGGCAACCTCCAGTTTGCTCTTTGTATTTGTGAAACCCAAAAAGCAAAATAAAGGAACAAACTCACTTCCACATTTTTAGGTATTTGTTACAACAGTGCCCCACTTCTTGGAACCAAACTTCTGTTAATTTACTAGAGCTTCCATAACAAAATACCACAGAGTGAGTCACTTAAACAATACAAAATGTATGTGCTCAAAATACTAGAGGCTGGAAGTTCAAAGTCCAGGTGCCAGTCAGGTTGGTTTCCTCTGGGACCTTTTCTTTGGCTTGCAGATGGCACCTTCTTGTTGCCTCTTCACATGGCTTTTCTCCGTGCACATGCATCCTGTGTCTCTCTGTGTGTCCTAATCTCTTCTTTTTTTTTTTTTTTTTATGAATTTTTATTTATTTTTTTGTTACAGATATTTTACCTTTTTACCCCATTGGATAATCTCTTCTTGTAAGGGCACCAGTTGGATTAGATTAGAGCCCACCCTAATGGCCTTATTTTAACTTAATTACTTCTCTGGCAGCCCTATCTCTAAGTATAGCCACGTTCTTAGGCATTGGGGGCTAGGCTTCAACATAGGAATCTTGGGGAAACAAAATTCAGTCAGTAGGGTGGGGGGTCAGGAGAAAATTTGGTCTAAGCTTTCTTGCCACTAAAATGAATAGAAAAACCTGATCAATTGCACAATTTCATGTGTCCATGAAACAAAAACAGGGCAATTCCTGGGGAGAGCACAACTCTTCCTGCTTTTAAGTCTTGGCAGACTTACAGCAGCCTGAACAAGCAATCTGGAGGGCTGCCTCCGTGGACAGAAGATGGGAGCAAACTGGGTGATATTGCTAAGGGTGTTGGTTTGCAGCCGAGCTCTCCAAGAATCACTGTGTTGTCTGGGTGTGTTCAGAAAACTCCAGGCAGAGAAAAGTGGAATTTTAATTATATGCAGATGTGTTAATATTCTAGCTGATGTCCTCTGAGAAGAAATAATGGGTTAGAGACCCAGGCAAAGAAATGGGTCTCAGTGAGAGAGGGGGCAGAGGAGACCTCCCCAGGGGAGCAGCACCTCTGCCTTTAGGAGAGGGGCCAGGTTTCAAAGGCAGGGGCTTTTCTAGGATGAGTGGGGAATTCTGAAGACACTGACTGAAACCAGAGTTTCAGCTCAGAGGGCTGGTGAGATCCCCAAGTGAGACATTTCCGCAGATGGAGTCTAGGTCCAGCCATCAAGATGATGCTTCAGGCCACTGGAGGGCAAGTAGGTGTGGCCTGCAGTTGAAGGTAACAGCCTTTAGATCAGAGAAAAGATGCTTCCTCCTCACCCCTTCCCCAGGGAAATGGTGTGTGTGTGTGTGTGTGTGTGTGTGTGTGTGTGTGTGTAAGAGAGAAAGACAGACAGATGACTGATTATATTTGAAATCATCCTTCAAAAAAACAGAGTCCAGAATATTAGACGGCAAGTGACTGGGAGATTGATTATGCCTTTGATCCGGAACCCTAAACAACACGATCGCACAGAAACCACAGAACATTGGGTTAGCAATTTTGAACATGCAGAATACACATGAGCCCATTTGAGTCTCACCAAAGCTGTCGAGGTCTGCTGAGCAGAGAGTATTCTCTTCAGTTCACATGTGAGAAGACAGAGACTCAGAGGAGCTAAATGACTTGGTCAAGATCATAAAGTTGATGATGGCAGGGTCCTAGTGCTCCGTCTTCTGAGCTCGGCTGTGTCTCTCGTGAATGGACTAATCACAGCAACACGTTGCAGAGAGAGTGGGCGTGGCTCTCAGAGAGAACCAACGCTTTTACCATCTACCGTTTTTGGTACTTGGTAGCAGCAGAAAATAACCCAAAGCCAGTGGCAGTTGGACAGTGGCTTAAGGGTGACTGTCTAAGGCCTTGTTTCATCACAATGACCACACTGGAAAATAAATGAAACTAATGAAATAAATTTCTCTCCCTTTTTTTTTTTGGCCTGAAGAAAGGCAGAAGCAAGGAAAAACTGATTCAGCTGTCTAACAGTGATTTACAATAGCTGTATGACGGGTAAATTCCCTTCTTGCCTTAGCAATGACAATAAAGTAGAAATGAATAGCTTTAGGGATACTTTTAATTCAGCACTCTATTTTCAGATGAAACCTTTCTTTTCTCAGGACCCAGGGCTCGGCCCACTGTGACAAAAGTCCAGTGTCAAGCAACAGTATTAAAAGTGCAGATTAAAAATAAAATATTAGAACTTACTTATTTAAACCCACAATCATAATTATCTTGTATCTTTGGAGAAGAGAAAAAAGGCAGACTTTTAAACTCTTAATTAATTTAGTCCAGACTCAGATAAAGTTATTCACATTGAAAAGATATGTGGAGATAAGTAGCAAGATCATCCAGCATGTCAGACATAGAACATAGATTAGATTAATTTCATGGAATTAGCCCCAGGTTCTGCTCTTAAAGGGGTAATCTTCCTATATTCAATCGAGATTTAACAAACTCAGAATAAAAGTGAATATCTGGATGAGGAATACATCATTGTTATGGACATAAATGAAATTATGACACTAATTTTAAACAAAATCCTAATGGCACTAAAAAAATTAGAAATGTGCAGCCTTTATTTCTACTATAGTCATATTTCCCCTCACATTCTGCTACAAAGTCGTGGCAATTAAGTAGTCAGGGGGCTTAAGCCCATGTCCAAGCTGGTTGAGGAGCACTTCATCTCTCCAGGTTCTCTCGCCTGATTTATCAGTGAGCGTCCCAAAAGGAAGCGGATAGCTCACTCAAACGGGAATGAAGGAGGATGGAGTGAAGGGACTGTCCACAAAGGTGTGGACGGAGTGGGGGCAGACCCATAAAAGATGGTGAAGAATCTTGGGGTTAGCAATCACAGAGGAGCTCTTACCAGCCCCGGGCATGAAGGGGCAAGCCGAGGGAACAATGCCAGGACTCCAGGGAAGGTTGTGGCCTTGGCAGTAGCCTGTACAACACTTTTATACTTAGTGCAATCTTTAAACTAGGCATGCAAGTTCAATGTGTAGACTCCAAACAGACAAATTTTATAGGAGGGTTTTCATTTTCAGAGAGCTAAAATATAAATGTGGACAGAAGTTCTAGTGGTGTAATTGTTAACATTGCACATACAGCTTTAATTTTGTTCATTTCCTTCACAGTCGAGTGCCTCAACTCCTTTACATGTCCAACTGAAGCCAAAGATTCCCTCTCTTTGACATGCCTAATGATTTCCATCTTTTTATCATTTGAATTGCACTTAGGAAATCTACATGTTATCACTAGCATCAGCACTTTTACTTTTCCACAGATATCTAAATGAAATTGGATGTGCAAAATACAATAATATATTCAAGTAATTGAATAGACCATACCATACAACAATGTCAGTCCTGCAGAAACTCAGTTCTCTCTTAGGAGGTAATATTACAATATAGAAATAGCCATACACCACCCGAGGGACAAAAGTCCAGAGTAAGCGTATGCTCAATATATATTGATGGAAGACAGTAACTGTAGAAATGTCAAATATAGCAAAACTCGAGGACCACCAACATTTGCCACTGAAGTTCACAGTAGATTAGAAACAAAGTGACAGTTGGCATGCTGATATCGGGATGAAAAAGACACTACAAAAATCAAACACAAAAAAAGCAAACATCGTATCAGTCTAGGATCATTTTTTAGAGCCAAATTGCCTTAAAGATCTGAACCATTTCTGAGGGCAGCTCAAATAACCACTGTTTATAAGAGTAATTGTTATATTAAAGCAGTGTTTATTGTTTTCTTTGTTTAGCCTAAAATAGAACTGTATGTTGACATTTCTGTTTAATATCCCCTGTTTAAAAATGCTGCTTAAGAGGAACTAAATAGACACCTCTCCAAACAGGACATACAAATGGCCAAGAGCCATATGAAGAAATGCTCAACATCACTAATCATCAGAGAGATGCAAATTAAAACAACAATGAGGTATCACCTCACACCTGTCAGAATGGCTGCCATCAACAAATCATCAAACAATAAGTGTTGGGGAGGGTGTGGAGAAAAGGGGACTCTAATACACTGCTGCTGGAAATGCAGACTGGTGCAGCCACTATGGAAAACAATATGGTGTTACTTCAAAAAACTAAAAATTGGCCCTGGCCAGTTTGGCTCAGCGGTTAGAGCATTGGCCTGCGGTCCGGAGAGACCCGGGTTCGGTTCCCGCTAAGGGCACGTACTTCGGTTGCAGTTTGTCCCCGGCCCTGGTTGGTCGTGCGGGTGGCAGCCACTCGATGTGTCCCTTCACATCGATGTTTCTCTCTCTCTCTCTCCCTTCCTCTCTCTCCCTCCCACTCTATCTGTACAAAAAATGGAAAAATGTCCTCGGGTGAGGATAAAAAAAACAAACAAAAAAATAAAAACTAAAAATTGAACTCCCATTTGACCCAGTGATCCCACTTCTAGGAATATGCCCTAAGAATCCTGAAACACCAATCAGAAAGAATATATGTACCCTCATGTTCGTAGCCACACTATTTACAATAGTTAAGTCTGGAAACAGCCCAAATGTCCATCAGTAGACGAATGGATAAAAGAGCAGTGGTCCATATACACAATGACGTACTATGCAGCTGTAAGAAAGAAAGATATCTCAGATAAACCACAGAACTTATATGCATGTATGCATGAACAATGGACATGGACAACAAAGCTGGGGACAGGGCGGGGAGGGTGGGAGAGGGGGGAGTCAGTAGGAGAAAAAGGAGAAACATCTGTAACAAAAATAAACTAATTAATTAAAAATAAATAAAATAAAAATGCTGCTTAGAAATATCTCTGTCAAAAAAGTAAATTAATGAGATTGGTCACCTGTAAAGGTAAAGGCCAATGATACAGCAAATTCATGTAGGCAGGAGAATTAAGAGAAGGTAAGAAGTAATTTCTAGAGTTGCTAATCATACCTTCTACATACAGATAGATGCTTCTTTCTAACAAATTTATTTCCTGTTCCACAAATGTCCCAAAGATATGAGAACATCAGTGTGGGACCGCTCATGTAGGGTTATGAGAGCTGACAGTGTCCATAGTGATTTTCCCCACCTTGGAAATCAGCGAACTCTGTACCTCAGGCCCCCAGCCCTCTCACCTGTGAGTCAGTTGAAAATTTACCAGTTCATCACTGATTGACACTTCTTTGTCTTTTCTTGATCTTAGCTCACCTGATGATTTTATTAAAAGAAACTTCTGATTTTGGAATTTATACACACGCACACACACACACACACACACACACCCCATACTGTTGTCTGTGTCTATGAGTTTTTGTTTGTGTTGTTTGTTTATTTGATGCTTTCTGTTTTATATCCCACATATGAATGAAACTATATGGTTTTTGACTTTGTCTGACTTATTTCACTTAGCATGATACTCTCAGAATCCATCCATGTTGTCATAAATGGCAGCATTTTATCTTTTCTTATGGTGAGTAGTATTCCATCGTATATATGTACCACATCTTCAGAGGGAAGTGGTATGAGGGAGTAGTAAAGTGTAAAAAAGGTCAAATATGTGATGGTGGAAGAAGATTTGACTTTGGGTGGTAGTCACACAATGCTATATACAGATAATGTATCATAGAATTTGTATACTTAAAACCTGTAAGAATTTACTAACTATTATCACTTCAATAAGTTTAATTAAAAAGAATACAATGGCCCTGGCCAGTTTGGCTCAGCGGTTAGAGTGTCGGCCTGCAGTCCAGAGAGGCCTGGGTTCGGTTCCCACTAGGGGCACATACCTTGGTTGCAGTTTGTCCCCAGCCCTGGTTGGTTGTGCGGGTGGCAGCCACTCAATGTGTCCCTTTCGCATTGATCTCTCTCTCTCTCTCTCTCTCTCTCCTCTCTCTCCTTTCCACTAAATCTGAACAAAAAAATGAAAAAAAGTGTCCTTGGGTGAGGATAAAAAAAAAAGAATACAATGTTAAAATATACATATTTATAGACCAAAAGTGAAAATGTATATGTATAAGTTTTTTTATTACAGTATTATTTGTAATTGTGGTTTAAAACCACCTAACTATATAAGCATAGAAGATTGCTTGAATAAATACACACACACACACACACACACACACACACGTAGGCAGATTAGTGTAATAAAGTTCCAGGTATCCACCAACAAATTTTAATCAGTATTAATTCTTAACCAATATTATTTTATTTCGACCCCATCTACTTCTCCCTTCCTCAAATTATTTTGAAGCAAATCTCAGATACTATATCATTTTATCTATGATCGTATCAGTATATATGTCTAAAAGGTAAGAACTTTTTATTTTAATTAAAAATTTTTCCAGCTTTATTGAGATAAAACTGACACATAACATCATATAAGTTTAAGGGCAATACTTGTTGATTTGATTCACATATATTACAAAATAATTATCATAGTAGAATTTAGTTAGCACCTCTATCACCACCCAAAATTACCATTTTTGTGTGTGCCTATGTGGTGAGGACATTTAAGATCTACTCTCTTAGAAACCTTCACGTGTATAATATAGTATTGTTAACTACAATCACCAAGCTGCACCTTAGATCTCTAGGACTTATTCATCTTATAACTGGAAGTTTGTGCCCTTTGTCTAACATTTCCCCATTTTCCCCATCGCTTAACCCCTGGCAACCACCATTTTACTCTTTGTTTCTGTAAGTTTGGCTTTTTAAAAATTCACATATAAGTGATATCATACAGCATTTGTCTCTCTCTGTCTGACTTATTTCATTAGCAAAATGCCTTTAAGACCCATCCAATGTGATGCAAGTGGCAGGACAGCCTTTTCTTTCATGGCTAAAAAATATTTCATTGTATATATAAATCACATCTTTATTCATTCATCCACTGACATTATTTCCATTGTGGCTCTTATAAATAAGCTGCAATGAACATGGGAGTGCAGATATCTTTTTGAGATTCTGATTTCCTTTTCTTTGCATGTATACCCAGAAGTAGAATTCTTAAATTATAGTATAGTTCTATTTTTAATTTTCCGAGGAACCGCCACACTATTTTCCATAGTGGCTGCACCAGTTTACATTCCCACCAACAGTTTTCTTTTTCCACATCTTTACCAATACTTACCGCTTGTCTTTTTTATGATGGCCACTCTAACAGGTATGAACAGATATCTCATTGTGGTCTTGACTTGCATTTTCCTGACGATTAGTGATGTTGATCATCTTTTCATGTACCCGTTGGACATTGGTATGTCTTTTTTAAAGAAATGTCTATTCAATTCCTCTGCCCATTTCTTTTATATATATATATGCTATTATTGATTTTAGAGTGAGAGGAAGGGGGGAGAGAAACATCAGTAGGTTGCCTCCCACACGCACCCCCGGGGACTGTACCCCAACTGGGGACAGAAACTTCCATCTGGGCATGTGCCCTATCTATGAATTGCACTGGCGACCATTTGGTGCAGGGGATGATGCTCAGCCAACTGAGCCGCACCAGCCAGGGCCCTGCTCATTTCTTAATTGGACTGTTTTTTGCTATTGAATTGTATGAGTTCCTTACATATTTTGGATATTAAGCCCTGATTAGGTATATGACTTACAAATATTTTCTTCCATTCCAGAGGTCATCTTTGCATTTTGCTGATTATTTCTTTTTCTGTGTAGAATCTTTTTAATTTGATATAGTTCCACTTACTAATTTTTGCTTTTGTTAGTTGTGCTTTTGGTGTCATACTGAGAAAATCGTTGCCAAGATCAACGTCAAGGAGTTTCTTTCCTATGTTTTCTTCCAGGAGTTTTATGGTATTGAATCTTATGTTTAAGTCTTTAATCCATTCGGAGTTACTGTTTGTGAGTGGTGTAGGATAGGAGTACAATTTTATTCTTTTTCATGTCTTTACCCAGTTTTCCCAACACCATTTATTAAAGAGACTATCCTTTCCCCATTGAGTGTTCTCGGCTCACTTGTCAAATATTAATTGACTATATATGTGAGGGTTTATTTCTAGGATTTCATTTATGTTTGATTGGTCTATTTATCTGTTTTTATGCCAGTCTCATACTGTTTTAATTACTATAGCTGTAGAATAGTTTGAAATTAGGAAGTGTAATGCCTTTGACTTTGTTCTTTTTTCTCAAGACTGCTTTAGCTATCCAGAGTCTTTTGTGGTTCTATACAAGTTAAATGACTGCTTTTTTTTTTTTTTAAACTTCTGTGGGAAATGCTACTGGGAATTTGATTAAGAATGCATTGAAACTGTAGATTGCTTTGGGTGGTATGGACATTTTTACAATATTAATTCTTCCTATCCACAAGTACAATATATCTTTTCATTTATTTGTGTCTTCTTCAATATTTTTCATCAAAGTCTTATAGTTTTCAGTGTACAGCTCTTTCACCATCTTGATTAAATTTATTTCTATGTATGTTATTGTTTTTCATACTATTGTGAATGGGATTGTTTTCTTTATATGTTTTTCAGATATTTCACCATTAGTATATAGAAATGCAACTAATTTCTGTATGTTGGAACTTTATTGAATTCATCAATTCTAACATTATTTTTTCATGGAGTTTTTAGAATATACTAGATATAAGATCATATATATAAGATCATATATATATATATTATCATATATATGACAATTTTACATTTTTATTTCTGAATTGTGTATCTTTTATTTAATTTTCTTGCCTGGTTGCTCTGACTAGAAATCTCAGTATTATATTGACTAGGAGTAGTGAAAGTGGGCACCCTTATATTGTTCTTGATTTTAGAGGAAAAGTTTTTACCTTTCACCATTGAGTGTGATGTTAGCTGTAGGTTTTTCATATATGGCCTTTAATATGTTGAAATATGTTTCTTCTATACTCAATTTGTTGAGAGTTGTTATCATGAAAGGATGTAGTGTCTCAGATGCTTTTTCTTTATTTAGATGATAATTTTATGCTTTCATTCTATTGTGGTGTATCTTATATTGACTTGCTTATGTTGAACTATCCTTACATTACTAGGATAAATCCCACTTGATCATGATGTACAGTCCTTTTAATGTGCTGTTGAGTTTAGTTTGCCAATATTTTATTGACAATTTTACATCTATACTCCTCAGGGATACTGACTTGTAGTTTTTTGTTTGTTCATTTTTTCTTTTCTTGTAGCATCCTTATCCAGCTTTGGTATCAGGGTAATGCTGGCTTTATAAAATGAATTTGGTAATGATCCTTCCTCTTCAAATTTTTGAAGAGTTAAGAAGGATTGGAGATCATTCTTAAAATGGTTGGTAGAATTCACCAATGGAGCCATCTGGTTCTGAGATTTTCTTTGTTGAGAGATTTTTTGATTACTGATTCAATCTCCTAACTTCTTATTGGCCTTTTTGGATTTTCTATTCCTTAATGATTTCATTTTGGATGGTTATATATTTTTAGGAACTTATTCATTTTTCTAGATTATCTAATATTGTTGATGTCTATTCATAAAGGTCTCTTATTATTCTTTTGAATTTCAATGGTATCAGTTATAATGTCTCCTTTTTAATTTCTGATTTTGTTTGCATCTTCTCTCACTTTTTCTTATTTAGTCTAGGTAGAGGTTTATGAATTTTGTTTATCCTGTTAAAAACACCGAGGTGTTGGTTTTATTGATCTTTTTATTGTTTCACTGGTCTCTTATTTCATTTACTTCTGCTAATTGTTATTTTCTTACTTTTGTTAATTTTTGACTTATTTTGTTTTTCTTCTAGTACCTTGAGATGTAAAGATACGTTGTTAAATTGAGATTTTTCTTTCTTTTTGTTTTTTGGTATGTGCCCCTAGCAGGAACTGAACCTAGGACTCTGGTCCACAGGCTGACACTCCAACCACTGAGCCAAACTGGCCAGGGCCTTTCTTTTTTCTTTTTTAAAACTATTTTTTTTTAAATGAATTTTTATTTATTTTTTTGTTACAGATATTTTACCTTTTTACCCCATTGGCACCCCCCACCCCCCCACCCCCTCCACCCTGTCCCCGGCTTAGTTGTCCATGTCCATTGGTCATGCATATAAGCATATAAGTTCTGTGGTTTATCTCTTCCCACCCCCCCACCCCGCATCCCCTCTTCTGAGGGATGTCAGTCTGTGCCCTACTTCCATGTGTCTGGGTCTACTGTATTCCTCAAACTGTTATGTTCATTATATTCTGTATATAAGTGAGATCATGTGGTATTTGTCTTTTTCTGCTTGGCTTCTTTCACTTAGGATAATACTTTCCAGGTCCCTCCATGTCGTCTCAAAGGATAAGAGATCTTTCTTTCTTACCGCTGCATAGTACTCCATTGTGTATATGTACCACTGCTTTTTTATCCATTCGTCTACTGGTGGACACTTGGGCTGTTTCCAGATCTTAGCTATTGTAAATAGTGCTGCTGTGAACATGGGGGTACATATATTCTTCCTGATTGGTGTTTCAGGCTTCTTAGGGTATATTCCCAGCAGTGGGATCACTGGGTCATACGGAAGTTCAATTTTTAATTTTTTGCGGTGGCACCATATTGTTTTCCATAGCGGCTGCACCAGTCTGCATTCCCACCAGCAGTGCACTAGAATCCCCTTTTCGCCACACCCTCACCAACACTTGTTGTTTGATGATTTGTTGATGGCGGCCATTCTGACAGGTGTGAGGTGATATCTCATTGTTGTTTTCATTTGCATCTCTCTGATGATTAGTGATGTTGAGCATTTCTTCATATGTCTTTTGGCCATTTGTATGTCCTGTTTGGAGAGGTGTCTATTCAGCTCCTCTGCCCATTTTTTAATTGGATTCTTTGTCTTCCTTTTGTGGAGTTGTATGAGCACTCTATATATATTGGAAATTAACCCCTTATCTGATACATCATTGGCAATGATGTTCTCCCATACAGTGGGTTGCCTTTGCATTTTGATGATTGTTTCTTTTGCTGTACAGAAGCTTTTTAGTTTGATATAGTCCCATGTGTTCATTTTCTCCTTTATTTCTGTTGCCTTAGGTGATGTATCAGTGAAAATTCTGCTCCGTATGATGTCCGAAATTTTGTTGCCTACATTTTCTTCTAGAATTTTTATGGATTCACGGGTCACATTTAAGTCTTTTATCCATTTTGAGTTTATTTTTGTGTATGGTGTAAGTTGATGGTCTAGTTTCATTTTTTTGCATGTAGCTGTCCAATTTTCCCAACACCATTTATTAAAGAGGCTGTCTTTACTCCACTGTATGCTCTTGCCACCTTTGTCAAATATTAATTGAGCGTATTGCCTTGGGTCCATTTCTGGGTTTTCAGTTCTGTTCCACTGGTCTATATGCCTGTTCTTGTGCCAGTACCAGGCTGTTTTGGTTACAGTCGCTTTGTAGTATAACCTGATATCTGGTATTGTGATCCCACCTACTTTGTTCTTCTTTTTCAAGATTGCTGTGGCTATTCGGGGTCTTTTTTGGTTCCATATGAACTTTTGAAGTATTTGTTCTAGTTCTATGAAATATGTCGTTGGTATTTTGATGGGGATTGCATTGAATCTATAGATTGCTTTGGGTAGTATGGACATTTTTATTATGTTAATTCTTCCAATCCATGAACAGGGTATGTGCTTCCACTTTTTTATATCTTCCTCTATTTCTTTTTTCAATGACCTGTAGTTTTCTGCAAATAGGTCCTTTACTTCTTTGGTTAAGTTTATTCCTAGGTATCATAATTTTTTTGGCGCGATGGTAAATGGGATTGTTTTTTCAGTTTCTCTTTCTGTGAGTTCATCATTGATGTACAAGAATGCCGTCGATCTCTTGACGTTAATTTTGTATCCTGCTACTTTGCCAAATTCATTTATTAAGTCTAATAGATTTTTGATGGAGTCTTTAGGGTTTTCTATGTACAATATCATGTCATCTGCAAATAATGACAGTTTCACTTCCTCCTTTCCAATTTGGATCCCTTTTATTTTTTCTTCATGTCTGATTGCTGTGGCTAAGACTTCCAGTACAATGTTAAATAAGAGTGGCGAAAGTGGACATCCCTGTCTTGTTCCTGTTCTTAATGGAAATGTTTTTTAGTTTCTGTCCATTGAGTATGATGTTGGCTGTAGGTCTTTCATATATGGCCTTTATTATGTCGAGATATGATCCCTCTATTCCTACATTGCTGAGCGTTTTTATCAAAATGGATGCTGGATTTTGTCGAATGCTTTTTCAGCATCTATTGATATGATCATGTGGTTTTTATTCTTCATTTTGTTTATGTGGTGAATCACGTTTATTGATTTGCGAATATTGTACCAGCCTTGCATCCCTGGAATGAATCCCACTTGGTCATGGTGAATAATGTTTTTGATGTATTTCTGGATCCGATTTGCTAATATTTTGTTCAGGATTTTGGCGTCTATGTTCATCAGGGATATTGGCCTGTAGTTTTCTTTCTTCGTAGTGTCTTTTTCTGGTTTTGGAATTAGAATTATGCTGGCCTCATAGAACGTGTTTGGAAGTCTTCCTTCTTCTTGAATTTTTTGAAATAGTTTGAGGAGAATGGGTGTTAGTTCTTTTTTGAATGTTCGGTAAAGCTCCCCCGTGAAACCATCTGGGCCTGGGCTTTTGTTTGCTGGGAGAGTCTTGATTACCTCTTCAATTTCCTTAGTTGTTATTGGTCTGTTCAAGTTTTCTATCTCTTCCGTGAATAGTTTTGGAAGACTGTGTGTTTCTAGAAATTCGTCCATTTCGCTTAGATTGTCGAATTTGTTGCCATATAGTTGTTCATAGTAGTTGTTAACGATCTTTTGTATTTCCGTGGAGTTGGTTGTTACTTCTCCTCTTTCATTTCTGATTTTGTGTATTTGGGTTCTCTCTCTTTGTTTCTTGGTGAGTCTAGCTAGGGTCCATCAATCTTGTTTATCTTTTCGAAAAACCAGCTCTTTGTTGCATTGATCCTTTGAATTGTTTTTTTGGTCTCCATGTCATTTATTTCTGCTCTGATCTTTACTATTTCCTTCCTTCTACTTGCTCTGGGGTTTTCTTTTTGTTTGCTTTCTAATTCTTTAAGTTGTGAGGTTAGACAGTCAATTAGAAATTTTTCTTGTTTTTTGAGGTAGGCCTGTAGTGCTATGAACTTCCCTCTCAGAACTGCTTTCGCTGCATCCCATAGATTTTGTGTTGTTGTGTGTTCATTTTCATTGGTTTCCAGGAAGTTTTTAATTTCTTCCTTGATCTCCTCGGTGACCCATTCATTGTTTAATAACATGCTATTTAGCCTCCATGTGTTGAAATGTCTTTGCATGTTCTTGTTGCAATTGATTTCTAGTTTCATGCCATTGTGATCTGAGAAGATGCTTGATATGATTTCAATCTTCTTGAACTTGTAGAGATTTATTTTGTGTCCTATCATGTGGTCTATCTTTGAGAATGTCCCATGTGCACTTGAGAAGAATGTGTATTCTGTAGTTTTGGGGTGTAATTCTCTGTAGATATCTATTAAATCCATTTGGTCTAGTGCTTCATTTAGAGTCTCTGTTTCCTTGCTAATTTTTTGCCTAGAGGATCTATCCAGTGCTGTCAACGGGGTGTTAAAGTCCCCTGCTATGATTGTATTGTTGTCGATTTCTCCTTGGAAGTCCTCCAGAAGATTTTTAATATATTTTGGTGCGCCTATATTGGGTGCATATATGTTTATCAAGGTTATATCTTCCTGTTGGATAGATCCTTTCAATATTATGTAGTGGCCGTCTTTGTCTCTAGTTATGGTCTTCATTTTGAAATCTATTTAATCAGATATGAGAATTGCTACCCCAGCTTTTTTTGCTTTCCATTTGCTTGGAAAATTTTTTTCCATCCCTTCACTTTCAGCCTATGTGAGTCTTTTGTTGAGAGGTGGGTCTCTTGTAAACAACATATAGATGAGTCATGCTTTCTTATCCAATCAGCTACTCTGTGTCTCTTTATGGGAGCATTCAATCCATTAACGTTTAAGGTGATTATTGATATGTACTTATTTATTGCCATTTTTGTTTAGTGTGGTTCTATTTTTCTTCCCATTTCTACTGCTAATTACAGCAGTCCTTTTAACATTTCTTGCAGTGCTGGTTTGGTGCTAATGTATTCCCTTAGCCTTTTTTTGTCTGGGAAGCTCTTTATTTGATCATCTATTTTGAATGATAGCCTTGCTGGGTAGAGTAGTCTTGGATTCAGATTCTTGTTTTTCATGACTTTGATTACTTCATGCCATTCTCTTCTGGTCTGTAGTGTTTCTTGTGAGAAGTCAGCTGAGAGCCTTATGGGGTTCCCTTTGTAGGTAACCTTTTGCTTCTCTCTTGCTGCTTTTAGGATTCTCTCTTTGTCTTTAATTTGTGGCATTTTAATTACTATGTGTCTTGGTGTGGGCCTGTTTGGGTTCTTCTTACTTGGGACTCTCTGTGCTTCTTGAACTTGAATGCCTTCTTCCTTCACCAAATTAGGGAAGTTTTCTCTCACTATTTTTTTGAATATATTCTCTATCCCTTGCTCATTTTCTTCTTCTTCGGGGACTCCTATGATGCGAATATTATTTAGTTTCCAGTTGTCCCATAGTTCTCTTAAGCTGTCTTCCTGTTTTTTAATAGTTTTTTCCTTTTGTTTTTCTGATTGGTTGATTTTTTCTACCCTGTCTTCTAATTCACTGATCCGGTCCTCAGCTTCCCCTACTCTGCTTTTTAAACCTTCCAATGTGTTTTTCATTTCTGATATGTCATTTTTTATCTCTTCTTGTTGGTTTTTAATTTCCAATTGGCTTATTTTCAGTGTCTCTATGTCCTTACTCATGCTGTTCAGCTTCCTCAAGATCATGGCTCTGAATTCTAGCTCTGTTAACATGCCTAATTGCTCCACATTGATCTCATCTTCGGTGGAGGTGTCTTGCTCTTTCATTTGGCTTCTGTTTCTGTGTTTCACCATTTTGGCTATCACTGTGGGCTTTGGAGCCTGTCAAGTTCTCCCTGTGGGTGTTGGTGTTCTGCTGTTTGTGGCTCCCTGTCCTGTGTTTAGATGAGCTAGGGAGGACCCACGTTGAACACCACTGTCAAGTCTTACTTTCCTGGTTAAAGTTGCCAGCCCAGGAAAGGTACTGTTATCCTCTAGCTTTTTGCCTGGAGGCTAGCAGTCTAGGTTACTTGATGAATTTTGGGTTGTCAGTTGATTGAAAAACTCCCTCTGGTGCTCAGCCAAGGGGCTTTCACGAGGGTGGGGCAGATGATGGTTGTTAGTGAGCCTCAATTAGCACTTCAATGGCCCACAGGGTGGGGTTGGATCTCCGAGGGAGGGGCTGCTGCCTCTCCCCAGAGCCCTGGGAAGGAGCAATGTGGCCACTCTCCTGAGTGGCTGCACTCAGCCAAAGCTCTGAGTACCCTCCAAACCCCGAGTGTCCCGTCACAGCTCCAGTCCAGTCTGCCCTCCCTCTGCCGGAGCCCAAGGTGAGTGGCTGTGGCTGTTTCAGCCTCTGTCCCGGCTGCGCTGTGGGGCCGCCTGGGAGTGTAACCCGAGGGCGCTGCTCCCAGTTGAGGCCGCTGCCGAGCTGCGGACCGTGGGCTCCCAGCCCCGTCTCGCGCCTTCGCAAGCCTACCGGGATGGAGTCAGTGTCCCTCGTTGTATGGTCCTCGCAAGCTGCTTTTCTGTTGGTTTTTCCCGTCGATTTGTCTGTGTTATAGTTGTAATTCCAGTTTGGTTCTGGGAGAAGGTCTGTGTAGCTCCGTTCACTCCGCCGCCATTTTTCAGTCTAAAACTATTTTTTATTAAGTTGTTTTTGTTACAGATATTTCTCCTTTTTTTCCCATTGACACCCTCTTCCCAATCTCTACTCCCCCACCCCGCCCCGCCCCATCCCCAGCTTTTTTGTCTATGTCCATTGGTTATGCATACAAGCATATAAGTTTTGTGGTTTATCTCTTCCCTCCCTCCACCCCCTCTTCTGAGGTTTGTCCGTCTGTACCCTACTTCTATGTCTCTTGGTCTGTTTTGTTCATCAGTTCATTTTGTTTATTATATTTGACAAATAAGTGAGATCATGTGATATTTGTCTTTCTCTGCTTAGCTTATTTCGCTTAGGATAATACTCTCCAGGTCCCTCCATGTCATCTCAAAGGATAAGAGATCTTTCTTTCTTACAGCTGCATAGTATTCCATTGTGTATATGTACCACAGCTTTTTTATCCACTCATCTATTGATGGACATCTGGGCTGCTTCTAGATCTTAGCTATTGTAAATAGTGCTGCTATGAACATAGGGGTATCTTTTTTCTTAATGTAGGCACTTATCACTACCAAATTCCTTCTGAGAACTGTTTTTGCTGCATCCCATAAGTTTGATGTTTAATTTTTGTTTGTTTTAAGATATTTATTTACTTTCTTTTGATTTCTTTTTGATCCATTAGTTGTTCTGAAGTATATTGTTTAATTAGCATATATTTGTAAATTTTTAAATTTTCCTTATATTATTGATTTCTAGTTTTATACTATTGTGGTCAGAAAAGATAGCTGGTATGATTTCAGTCTTCTTAAGTTTGCTAAGACTTGTTTTATGACATCATATGATCTATCCTTGTGTGCTTAGAAAGAATGTGTATCACGCTGCTATTTAATGGAATGTTCTGTATGTCTGTTTGGTCCATTTGCTCTAAAATATAGTTCAAGTCTAAATTTTCTTATTGATTTCCTGACTGGATTATCTATCCATTATTGAAAGTGGGGTATTGAAGTCACCTACTATTATTGTATTATCTATTTCTTCCTCAAATCTGTTAGTATTTGCTTAATATATTTTGGTGCTCTGATGTTAGGTGCATGAATATATATTTATATATTTATGATTGCTATATCCTCTTCATTAATTGACTCTTTTTTAATTATATAGTGATTTTTTTGTCTCTTATTACTGTTTTTTACTTAAAGTCTATTTAGTCTGATATAAATATAGCTGTTTCTGCTTCCTTTTGATATCCAACTGTACAGAATACCTTTTTTTCATCCCTTCACTTTGAATCTATGTGTACCCCTAAAGCTGAAGTGAATAACTTGTAGGCAGCACCTAGTTGGATCTTAGTTTTTTTTATCTAGCCGGTCACTCTATGCCTTTTGATTGGAGAGTTTAATCTATTTACATTAAGAGTAATTTTTGATAGGTAAGAACTTACTAATACCATCTTATTGCATTCTGACTGTTTTGTATTTTTCTTCTTTGTTTCTCTCTTGTTGCCTTCTTTTGTAAATTAATAATTTTGCATAGCATTTTGATTCCCTTCTCTTTATTTGTTGCATATCTACTGCATTTTTTTTTTTTTTTTTTTGCTTTGTGTTTACTCTGAGGCTTGTATAGACATAACTTAGGCTTTATACTAACATTTAAATTCAATTATATAAAAAAAATCTACCCTTTTACTCCTCCTTTTATGTTTTTGATGTCACAATTTTTATCTCTTTTTATATTTTGTATTCATTAACAAATTGTTGCACTTATAGTTATTTGTAATACTTTTGTTCTTTAACATTTATATTAAAGTATTTAAAACATTCCTATATTATAGTATTAGCATATTCTAAATTTGACTATATACTTATATTTACCAGTGTCATGTATGTTTTCATATTATTTATTAACATTCTTTTATTTCAGCTTATAGAACTCCTTTTCACATTTCGTATAAATCAGATCCGGGGATAATAAGCAATCTCAGCTTTTGTTTGTCAGGGAAAGTCTATATTTTTTTCATTTCTGATGGACAACTTTGTCAGATTATTCTAATTTTTTTATTCTAGTTTTGTTGCCCCTCCCCCCAACACTTTGAGTATATCATTCCACTCTTTTCTGGCCTGTAAGTTTTCTGCTGAGAAATCCACTGGTAGACTTACAGGGGTTCCCTTTTAAGTTACAAGCTTGTTTTCTCTTGCTGATTTTAAGATTATCTCTTTGTATTTGATTTTTTATAGTTTCATTATGAAATATCTTAGAGAATATCTCTTTAACTTGAGTTTGCTCGGTGACCTATGAGCTTGATGAACTTGGACATCCAAATCTCTCCCCAGATTTAGGAAGTTGTCAATCATTTGTTTAAATAAGCTTTCTGCCCTCATTTTCTTCTTTTCTCCTTATGGAACTCAGTTTACAAATTGTTTCTTTTTATGGTATTCAGTAGATCACATAGGTTTTCTTTCCTCTTTAAGTACTTTTTGTTTCTTTCTTCTGATTGGATAATTTCAAAGTTTCTGTCTTCTAACTCACAGATTCTTTTTTTCTGCTTGATCCGTTCTGATGATGCTTTCTATTGCAGTTTTCATTTCATTCATTGTATTCTTCAGCTCCAAAATGTCTATTTTTTGAAAAAATAAACTTCTTATTTTTTCTAGTATTATTTTCTTAATTTTTGTTTAATTTTCTTTCTATGTTTTCTTTTAGTCTTTGAGATTTCTTAAAACATTTATTTTGATTTTTTTTAATTAGGTAAATTGCAGATGTCCATGTATTTGTGATCAGTTAATGGAATATTTTTGTGATCTTTTTGTTATGTTTCCCTTATTTCTCATGTTCCTTGAAGTTTTGTGTTGCCGTCTTCACATTTGAAATAGCAGTCATCTCCTACAATCTTTACTAACTGCCCTCACCAATGCATCCAAAATTACATATTTTCTGCTCCATTGGTATGCTGGCACTTTTCTTCTGGATACCGGGACTTGCACACCTGTTTTCTCATCCATAGGTGCTTGTCTAAGATGCTGCTTCCCAGGGAATCCCACCCAGACCATGGCCAAAAGAATAAAGAGCCAGTTCATGGACCACTACAAGGTCCACAGTTGGGACTGAGATCTGTTTGTCTATTACCTGACACATGAGTGGGTGAGTCCTCCTAAGTCCCTTGGTGTATGATGCTGGATCCCAGAGCTCACACAAAGGCATTTTTGTCCATGGATGAATGCCAAATCATTATTGGGGTGAGTGACACAATAAGGGATGTCTTAATCAACCATGTTGCTCAGATAATGACTTTTAAAAACCCTAAGTACCTGCCATTATCACTAAAACAATGATATTAATTCTTAATATTATTTCAGTGTTAAAGGCCCAAATGTCTCATACATTTTTTTTTTTTGAGTTTAAAAAAATTTTTACCAACGTTTTATTTCTTTTTCAATATTATAAGGGCTTATTAATTTTCTTTTCTAACTCAAAATCACCTGAACATTTTGTTTAGGGTACATAGATGCTTTTGGAAGCCCTAGGGGCTGGCCACCATATTTCCATCACTTTAATTTTCATTGCCATTGATTGTTCCTGTTATCTGCCAAACTCGCCTTTTCTGTTTCGCTGCTGCTTTCTTTCTTTCTTTTTTTTTTTAATTAATTTATTTTTTAAATTTTATTTTTGTTACAGACGTTTCTCCTTTTTTACCCCATTGGCACCCTCCTCCCCATCCCCCCCGCCCCGTCCTCAGCTTTGTTGTCCATGTCCATTGGTTATGCATACATGCAAATAAGTTTTGTGTTTTATCTCTTCCCACCCCCACCACCCCCTCTTCTGAAGGTTGTCAGTCTGTACCCTACTTCCATGTTTCTGGGTCTACCGTATTCCTCAGACTGTTATGTTCATTATATTCTGTATATAAGTGAGATCATGTGGTATTTGTCTTTTTCTGCTTGGCTTCTTTCACTTAGGATAATACTTTCCAGGTCCCTCCATGTCGTCTCAAAGGATAAGAGATCTTTCTTTCTTACAGCTGCATAGTACTCCATTGTGTATATGTACCACTGCTATTTTATCCATTCATCTACTGATGGACACTTGGGCTGTTTCCAGACTTAGCTATTGTAAATAGTGCTGCTATGAACATGAGGGTACATATATTCTTTCTGATTGGTGTTTCAGGCTTCTTAGGGTATATTCCTAGAAGTGGGATCACTGGGTCAAATGAAAGTTCAATTTTTAATTTTTTGAGGTAACACCATATTGTTTTCCATAGTGGCTGCACCAGTCTGCATTCCCACCAGCAGTGTACTAGAGTCCCCTTTCCCCCACACCCTCGCCAACACTTGTTGTTTGATGATTTGTTGATGGTGGCCATTCTGACAGGTGTGAGGTGATACCTCATTGTTGTTTAAATTTGCATCTCTCTGATGATTAGTGATGTTGAGCATTTCTTCCTCTGTCTCTTGGTCATTTGTATGTCCTGTTTGGAGAGGTGTCTATTCAGCTCCTCTGCCCATTTTTTAATTGTGTTCTTTGTCTTCCTTTTGTTGAGTTGTATGAGTTCTCTATATATTTTGGAAATTAACCCCTTATCTGATGTATCATTGGCAATGATGTTCTCCCATACAGTGGGTTGCCTTTTCATTTTGATGGTTGTTTCTTTTGCTGTGCCAAAGCTTTTGAGTTTGATGTAGTCCCATGTGTTCACTTTTTCCTTTGTTTCTGTTGCCTTAGGTGATGTATCAGTGAAAATTCTGCTGTGTATGATGTCCGAAATTTTGATGCCTACATTTTCTTCTAGAATTTTTATGGATTCATGGGTCACATTTAAGTCTTTTGTCCATTTTGAGTTTATTCTTGTGTATGGTGTAAGTTGATGGTCTAGTTTCATTTTTTTGCACGTCTCATAAATTTTATAATTTAAAAAAAAAACAGTTTAATCAGAAATTAAAAATAATGTTCTCATGTTGTGATTTGTTGATATATCTTTTAAGTCCATTTTAATCTGTGGTTTCCTCTCTGTTTCTTTTTTTTTTTTTAACCTCCCTTGCATTTCTTTGTGGAAGAAACCAGGTGGTTTGTCCTGTAGTTTCCCATAGTCAGAATTTTACTGATTGTATCCCTGGGGTTCTTTTGTCCTCTATATTTGGTCTAAATTAGTAGTTATATTTAGAATCCTGAAGAGATTTAGTTTAAATTTTTATAGCAAGTGTACTTCAAAGAATGGTATATGCTTTTATCAGAAGGCATATCATATCTAGTTGTCTTTCTTCTGATGTTAACATAAATTCATGTGCATTATTTAAATGTGCTATTTAATTAGGGATTACAAAGTGGATGTTATAATTATCTTACTCATTTTCCACCTATTAGCTGAAATATCTCTATACAGGGATATTTGTCCTCATTTGGTTCTTCAGTGGTACAGTGTATTAGGAAAGAGAGAATTGTACCTAATACCTTAGTCTTTCCAATGCTGAGTAAGCCACTACCCTTTCCATTTACTTGTTTGGATCATAGATATGCCATACTTGTTTTGATCTAAGCATCCTTTTTAAAAAATTTAGTTATATAAGTTTTCTTTCTGATGAATATTCTCTAAGACATGTACCAATCCTCTTTATTAGAAAAACATGCCTAATTTTGAGGTGCACCAGATGAAATGAAAACAAGAATTGTAACTGCAATAATACCCTAAAGTTAAACTGCTTATCTAAAGCCTATGAAAATCATTTGATGAGAGAAGAGGACCAGAAACCACAGGAGGACAGAAAGGAGAAATTCTGAGTTGATTTAACCTATTTTGATTATCAATATATTGGACTGAAAAATTTAAATATGATAATGAACTAATACTTCAAATTTAGATCTCTTAAAAATTTTGGTTTGGTAGGAATATGTAAATGAAATTCATTATTGACAGAAAATCTAGAGTAAATTTGTTTGAATTGGCATCCTAATTTCTAATTGTGCGTAGAGAGAACTTATTGTTTGGAGAAGAGGCCATTGTTCTTGCTCCATTCTGGATAACATTTTCCTATTTTCTAGCTTTTTATAAGGAATTGACCAACTTGACCACAGGAACAACTTCCTTGTTCTTTTTTATCCTCACCCGAGGACAATTTTCCATTTTTTGTTCAGATAGAGTGGGAGAGAGAGGGGGGGGGGAGAGAGAGAGAGAGAGAGAGAGAGAGAGAGAGAGAGAGAGAGAAACATCGGCGTGAAAGGGGCACATCAAGTGGCTGCCACCCGCACGACCAACCAGGGACAGGAACAAACTGCAACCGAGGTAGATGCCCTTAGAGGGAACTGAACCCGGGTCTCTCTGGACCGCAGACTGACACTCTAACCACTGAGCCAAACTGGCCAGGGTGAAACTTTCTTGTTCTGAGTGTTGATTCTTTGTATATCTATAATTAAGAAACAGTGTAATTGAATTTGGAAATTATGGGTAGAGTACTCTAAATATTAACTTCAATTTCAAATATTTTATCCTATTATCTCATGATATTTAAAAGTAAAAGGTATAGTTCATGGTAGAAGTATGTATACATTTTAAATATCCAACAAACAGTAAAGAGGCTATTATTGCTGTTTGTCAAACTACAATGTATCTTTCTAATGCTTCTGCATGTACTTATTCTTGTATGTGTGTGCCTTTTCTTTTTTAAAGATGTTTTCTTTCTTTCTTTCTTTTTTTTTTTTTTTTCTTTTTTTTTTTTTTTGTGGTATGTGCCCCTAGTGGGAACCAAACCCGGGACTCTCTGGTCCACAGGCTGATGCTCAACCCCTGAGCCAAACTGGCCAGGGCAAGAAGTTTTTTTCCTAATCTCACCAATCTGCTTATTTTAGAGAATTGTAACTGGTGTCAGACCACATACCATTTATATAAACCCTTTAAAGATCCACAGTCTTCAGATGAAGTTTTGTGTGCTTAAAAAAAAAGATCCTTGAGCTTTGTGAAATCAGTTTTGACAGAATAAATGCTCAAGAAATATTGATTAATTGAATATAATTTAGAACCCTATTGATTCCTTGTATAATATTTGCAGAAACCATAGCTGCAGAAGAGTCATACTGACATTCAGTTTTCAAGCACACAATTCCCTCTGTCTCTTTTCTACTCCACCAGCACCTGCCCCCTCCCCCTCCCCCATCTCAATTATATCTTTCTCTCTTAATAAAAGATACATACACACTTAGGAAGAAGAAAAAAACAATGACCAAATGTGATATGAGTTTTCTCCCACCCCTACTGTAGCTTGGTGTTTTGTTAAATGTTACTACTTTTTCACTTTCAAAAAGGTTTAGTCAACAGTATTCAATTTACTTTCTGGCAGATAAACTTTGCCCACCCCCTAACCTTTAGGTCATTCCAATCATGTTGTTTCTCCTGTAATGTCAGAAGTAATGGCATAGGCAGAAAGTGGAAGTGGACGGTATCAAGCTCTGCTTGGCTGTCTTTTGTTCCCTTGTCTCTAACTACCTTTAAACTACTTCCTTCTCCTCTTTATAACAATAAGACAAAATGGTTCCACCTAAATAGTCCCAAAGCCAGCCCAGGTTTCTGTTACCTATTATTATGACCTTTCTCTCATCAGTAATCATTCAGCAATTTGTACCTAAAGAAGCCTTATGGCCTACAATGACCACATAAGGTGTGGTGAAAGTAGGTGGGGAGACAGCTATGGCAATTATCATATACCAGGATGTTACAGGTCATTCAAATGCAAGAGGCTTAAAATACTTTAAAATATAGGGTGTCCCAAAAAAATGTATACATGACTTTGAATAATGATAAAGTCAGTATTTATTAAAATATATTTCATTTGCAAAATGTAATAGAATCTATAGATATCCTGTATACATTTTGGGGGGACACCCTGTATTTGAATAGTGAAATGTTGAGCACATTTTTAGAGTGATTTTTAAATTTTATTTTAATAAGTATCTACTCATGTATTCCTGATCTCAGATATATATCTATTACAAAGGTATCTTTTTGGTTAAAAAAAACAAACACTAAACAAACAAAAAACCAATTAAAATGTTTTATGCATGTTTGGCAGAATGTGAGAAATAGCCATTAAAAAGAAGAAGAAGAAGAGAATGTGAGAAATAGCCATTAAAAAGAGGAGGAGGAGGAAGAAGAAGGAGGAGGAGGAGGAGGAGGAGGAGGAGGAGGAGGAGGAGGAGGAGGAGAGTGAATGAGGAGAAGGAAGAGGTGGAGGAGGAAACCGACATGAAAACACTTATTTGTGTTTATCGGTTGATTATAAATAACATGCTGTCATTTGTCCATGTGTAGTGACAATGGGGAGCAGGCACCAGTGAGCAGCAGACACAGCATTTACAAAAGAAGTGATTTCTTCGTTATCTTTATGTTCTTTAAGTGACTCTTTGTATTATTCCCTTCCCACATACTGTATCTCTTATTGCCACTGCATTCTCTCATAGTCAGAATTTTAATAATTATCATACCCAGAGTTGTTTTATGAACTAATTGGGTATTTAATATATATTAATTAATGATTGTGATGTACTGTGTAGTACAGACTGTTGTGTTTTTTATTTATTTTTTGGTTTAAAACCCATTAGCCTGATCTGAGTCATAGAGACCTAATAGAAAATTGTAACATTAGTAATGACAGCAAGACTTTAAAGAACTGCTTTTGGTTCCGTGACGTTGAACACTTGACAGGAATTCCCATATAGTAGTGAAAAACACTAGAAATGCATTTGGCAAGAGAAGGTGGGAGGAATTAGGAAGCAGATGGATGATTGGTATAGATGTCCTTTAAAATCCACTTCTAGCAGAATTGGGGGTTATTCTTTGGTTTAAAATTATGTACTCTGCCATCATTCACCATTCCCCAATGTTCTTTGCAAGTTCCTCTTAATTCATTCTATTGGGTCTGTTCATTATGGTTATGTACTCCCAGATAATAAAAACACAAAAGAAGCCAGAAAATTATTTTTGAAACTCTAAAGCTTTATCAACCAGTGACTGGGAATGTAGCCTGTGCACCTTAGGACTATGCACCCAGGGCTATGCACCCAGGGATATGCACACCAGACCTACACACCCAGGGATATGCACCCCAGGGATATGCACCCCAGAGGTATCTAGCCAGGACTATGCACCCAGGGCTATGCACCCCAGGGCTATGCACCCAGGGATATGCACCTCAGAGTTATACACACAAGGATATGCACCCAGAGCTACACACCCAGGGATATGCACCCAAGGATATGCACCCCAGGGCTATGCACCCAGGGATATGTACCCCAGAGGTACACAGCCAGGACTATGCACCCAGGGCTATACACCCAGGGCTTTGCACCCCAGGGATATACACCCAGAGCTACACACCTAGAGATATGCACCCCAGGGATATGCACCCAGGCATATGCACCCCAGGGATATACACCCAGGGCTATGCACCCAGGAATATGCACCCAGGGATATGCACCCCAGAGGTATACAGCCAGGAATATGCACCCAGGGATATGCACCCCAGAGGTATACAGCCAGGACTATGCACCCAGGGCTATGCACCCAGGGCTATGCACCCTAGGGATATACAAGATGATTCAGTAGCAGACCTTCTACTTTCAGGTTATTTTAATTCTCTTTACTCTTTATACCTCTCTTTTGTGTATGTTTTCTTTTACATGTACCATTTTGGTAGTGAAGTACTATATGTATTTGATTTATCATCAAGCAATCAATCAATAGACAAAAAGGTTTTGAGACATCAGGGCAAGACAACACAATGGGATGGAAAGTGAATAGGTGATAACAGAGGTGAGATTCAGTAGACAGTAAGTTTGTTAGATACAAAATAAAAATCCTCGTTCACTTGAAACCCAGGAGTAACTTACATTGTAGTTATACTCATGAAAAAAGGAAAAAGAAGGCAGCTGACAGGGACAATCTTTCTTGCTTTGATCTGGCTAGTTTTGTACTGGCTTTTCTTGAAATTTTTTTTCTTTCTAAAAAATTTTAAATTGAATGTAAACATTCAATATTATTTTGTAGTTTCAAGTGTACAGCATAGTGGTTAGACAGTCATCAACTTTGCCAAGTGTTTCCCCTGATAGTTTCCATACCCACCTGGCACCATACATAGTTATTACAATATCATTGACTCTATTTCTTATGCTGCACTTTACATTCATATGACTATTTTGTAACTACCAATCTGTACTTCCCAATCCCTCAGCCCTTTTCACCCTGTACCCCAACCCCCCTCCCCTCTGGCAACCATCAGTCTGTTCTCTGTATCAGTCTGTTTCTGTTTTGTTTGTTTTCGGCTTTCTTCACAGAGTTCAGAATGCTAGGGAGTACTTATCCCTCACAAGATAAAAAACAATCTTCTGCAATTAGGTTAGCTTAGGTGAGTGCATTATATCTATAAATGTAATTTTTCATAGACCCTCAGAGCTCTTTGATAATGCAGAAAGTACTTTACTTAAGAATTTTTAATCTAAAAATATTCATAAATAGGAACCAAGCCATGCTTCAGATGTGAAGATTTCAACTTTGACGGCATTAATGGCCCTGTAAAAGCAGGACACTTTCCCTTAGTCTATTATTCACAATGTTTGTGCATAGCTTGAGATGTTTTACCAGAATTATTTGCTCCGTCATATTCAACTGAATGAATGTAAGAGCGATGGGATTGTGGAAAGTACTCAGGAGATGAGATGACTGAAAATTTTGAAAATAAAGTAGAGCTAGTCAAACAATTGAAAGTGGCAGAAAGTGGTGATGGTTGCATATGAACATGGACTGGAGCTTTGTGCAAATGAATCATTTTAAAAGATAAACAGTGAATCACTTAAAATATAGGACTCATATGGGTTACAATAACCAGAGAGAGAAAAAACTGTGCTGGGAAAACTTTCGAGGAGGTGCCGAGGCAGCAGGTTTTAAGCCAGTTCAAGCAATAAGCAATTGTTAACTCTGTATCCCAATGCATTTGTATTTATTTATCATATACAATATACATGTACAACGATCATTAGCTATGATCTCAGAAAAATTATGCTGAGGCAAGATAATTTATTAATAATGGTGGGTATAAATTTAGGCTTCAAAAGCCTTCTTAATTTTTTTTCTGGAGCCGGAGAATGTCTCATCAGGTCTGATAAAATTATTACTGATTTTCTTTGTACTCTGGTCAACAAAGACCTTGTATTAGGAGTGGTAGAAGTGTCATCTCCACCACTTTCTTATTGTGTATACATGCTTGCATAATCAATATTCTTTCTGATCACAGCTTCTTTGCATAAAAACCTTAAAAGCCATGTGTCCATTTTGAGAGGGTTAGCTTAAACCAGAAAGTATAGTGTGCATTAAGCTGGGCATACACGCTGCAGTGAATTGCAGTGTGTCCGAGGAGGTGAAAGGCGAGAGGGTCACTGCTAATCTCTCCACTCTGCTTGTCTTCCCTAAGACATGCAGACCAAGTAAGGATGCGAGTGTCAATCTTTATATTAAATACTTGTAAATAGTAATTCTTTTTACTTTTCAAGATAAGAATATTTGTGAGTGAAAGTCCTAATAACTCCCTCTTGCATCTCAGGGGGTCAGTCATTGCTCTCTAAGAGCCGTGCACATTTTATCTGGGAAACCATTGGCCTAGATGACCATCAATGTCAGATATCTATTAGCTTGACATTCATTCTGAAGAGGCTCAGTTTGTTCAAGAAATGAAGGTTAAAATGGTGATAAAACCTTTGGTAAGCCTTTTTCCAGAGGTTCAAAGTTTGTTTGAATTTGTGCAACATCAAAGTGTTTGGATACTGAATAATAAAGCTACTATGGGATTTTCTAGAACAAATACTGGGAGCGATGACACCTGCCTTAATATATTTTGCTATATTTAGATTTTTAAAACTTCAGACAGTAAGCATCAAGGAAGAGAAGTATATGACTGGTTTTAAAGTGTTGAAGGACAGATTTAATCTCCTAGTTGGTGGAAGTTCGTCAAGTTTCATGTGTAGCAGTCTATCCAGCTGGCGCTCCTGGCCGACTCTCCTGTTAAACTGAGTAAGTGCTGTATAAAATGTACACGGAAATATTTTCAAAGGTGCTGATGAGCTGGCAGGAAGATAAGGATTCCTGAGAGGCCAAGTTCTAAGTGAAAGTAGGAACCCAGAGGGCAAGCTGAATAAACTGAAGCTGGTGGATCTTCAGTGACTTCGAGCTTCAATCTGTACACCGTGGACAGGAGGCAAAACATAAGACTTACGCAAGGAGAGAATGTCCTCAAATACAGGACAATAAGAACAGGTACGTTGGAAAGTTCTTACTGGAGTTAGTGTCTATGGTTTACATGGTTATAGTTTAAGAGAAGTATATAACTATATAATTATATAGTTTAAGAAAAGAATGAAGTAGTAACTGTAGGCTTTGGTAAAGTAAAAATGCATGTTTAAATTACTAAGTTAATTACTGAAAGAATAGAAATAAAATATGAAGTATTTAAATTAGAAGAGGAAAAAATGGCAAGAGCAAAATACTTAACCTAAAGAAAGTCAAGAAGGGAGAAACAAAAAGGAACATAAAAAATGACAAATAAAAAACACAAATAACATGTTAGAGATAAATCCAAATATATTAACGATATAAACTAAATATGTTAGATTGGATTTTTAAAAACCCCAACTGTATGATGTTTATAAGACCCTTAAAAAGTATAGGGCATAGAAAAGTTGAAATGAAGGGATTCAAAATAAAATTCCCTATAAATATTATCCAAAAGTAAGTAGGCAAAACATAGCAATTTCCAGCAAAATGAACTTTAAGGCAAAGGTAAAGAGGGCAATTTGTAACAAAGAGGACAACTTTATTATGCTAAAATGTTCAATTAACAAGGAAGATATACTTCTAAATTTGTTTATATATATATGATTTATACATACGATCCTATAAGTCTCAAAATATATAAAGTAAAAATTGATAGATTAGAAAGAAGATATGAATCAATCCACCATCATAGTTGGAGAAACAATGCACTATCCTATATAATTAATAGATCAAGCAGACAAAAACTAAGTAAGGCTAAGACGTTTAGAAGTGTCAATAACAAATTGTTCCCAATGGATGTATATAGAACATGACATTCAACAAATGGGATATCCATAATCTCTTTAATCATATACATTGTAGTTCATAAAACTAGCTCATCAAATTCTAAGACTGGTATTATATAAATCACATAATCTGGATGCAATGGAATTAAGTAAGCAATTTTTAAAAACTAGGAACGCTCATAAGTTTTGGGAGTAAGGAATGTGCTCTGTACTACTATCTAGGTGAAAGAAAAAATTATAAAAAAATTGTAGAAACTGAGAACTAAAAAGCAATACAAATACTATTTAAAATAACTGCTTACGTTAGGGAAAAAAGGAAAGGCTAAACATTAACAGGTAACCAGCCAATGTAGGAAGTTAGAAAATAAAAGAACAGAGTAATAGAGTAAAATAAGAGGAAGTAGAAGAAAATAAGTAACAGGGATAAGAACAGAAATTTAGTAAGTAGAAAATGTAGATGCAATAGAGAAGACATATAAGAGCTACCTCAGAGAGAACCAGTCAACAAAAAAGAGGAAGACATAATATTAGAAATTAAAAAAAATATAAAAATTAACAGGGAAACAAAATTACAGTTTCTTCAGAGATTTAAATAACAACAATAGACCATTATGAAAATTTTATGCTAATTAATTTAAGAATGTATGTCAAATGGAAAAACAATTTAGGAAAATATAATTCTCATGACTCAAAAGAGAAGGGATAACCTGAGTAGTAAAACAACAGAGAAGTGAAATCAGTAATTAAAACCCTGTCACAAAGAAAACAGGCCCTGACAGTTTTCCTGGAGAATTCTATTAAGTTATAAGAAAGATATAAATTCAATCTTGTGATAATTATTCCAGAGTAAGAAAAACAAGAAATAGTAATGACCTCCTTTTATAAAACTAACATAAAGTCATAGTAAAAAAGCAAAATTGTAGGCCAACCTCACTCAGAAACATGGAGGCAAAATCCTAAATAAAACATTAACAAATCCAGCAATGTAATAAGATTATATATTATAATCAAGTTGGTTTTATCCTGAAAACTTAATATTGGTTTGACATTAACTTAATTAATGTAATACACCACATTAACAAATTAAGGAGAAAAATAATATATTATTTCAATAGATACTGAAAATTTTTTAATAAGATTTGTAGTAAAAATTCTTAATAAATTAGGAATAGAAAGGAATTTCTTTAACCTAAAAAGGGGCATCTACCAAAGACTTCAGCGATCACACTTAATGTTGGGCTTTCTCTTTGAAGTCAGGAATATGACAAGGGGGCCTATGTATCAATGATTCTATTAAAATTATACTGAAGATTCAAACCTGGGTAATAAGGTAAGTAACATAAAAAGATGGAAGGGACAAAACAAAACTCTTATTTGCAAATGATATGATTGTCCAGTAGAAAACCCAGAAGAATCTACTATAAATCAATCAAGTTAGATTAGCCATAGATTTTGATAGGTACCAAAATCAATATACAAACATTATACTTTTATGTACACAAGGTGCAGACAGTTAAAATGTAACTTAAAATATTATTAACAATAGCATCAGAAAATATGAACAACCTAAGAATAGCAGCTGTCACTTCAGACATATTCAAAGAGGAAAAGGCAACTTAATTAAAAGACAAGAAGAAATATACTAAACTTATATGTAGGAAGACTCAAAGTTTTAAAGATGTCCTTTCTCCCTGAATTGATTTGTAGATTCTGATTTGTGGAAATTATGATTTAAAAACTCTAACTTTAGCCTGGCCAGTGTGGCTCAGTGGTTGAGCATTGACCCATGCACCAGGAGGTCACCAGTTCGATTCCCGGTCAGGGCACATGCCCAGGTTGTGGGCCTGATCCCTCGTGGGGGGCATGCGGGAGGCAGCCAACTGATGTTCTTTCTCATCAATATTTCTATCTTTCTCTCCCTCTCCCTTCTTCTCTCTTTCAAATCAATAAAAAAAAAAATTTTTTAAACCAACTTTAATTTCCCATGGAACTTATCAAACTGATTTTTAAATTATGTGAAAGAGCAAAGGTCATGAATAACCAAGATGCTCCTGAAGGAAAGGAAACGGTGAAGAAATCTGCCAGAACAGAATTCTACAAATTTTGTTAAATTATAGCCATTAAGGGAATGTGGCATTGGCACAGCGTTAGGCAAATAGATCAATGGTATAGAATGGAGAGCCCAGAAAAAAATAACATATATATTGAAATTTGATTTGTGATAAAACCTGTAATAAAAATCAGTGGGAAATGGATGGGCTTTTCGATGTATGATGCTCTGACAATTCATATAGAACAGATAAACTTAGACCATATTTTACGAATATACTTAAATGTGAAAAAAAACTTTTAGAGAAAATAGAGAAGACTATATATCCTTCAGGATAAGAAAATGTTTTGTAAAATTAAACAAAAAACAAAGCGAGATTCAACTATATGAAAATTAAGATACTCTGTTTATCAAAGACACAGGAAATAAGGTAAAAAGATAAATCACAGAATGAGACAGGATATAAGTAACATATATAATTGACAAAGAATTGATAGTTCAAAATGCGTGAGAACTCCTAGGCATTAATAAGAAGGCAAAAAACATAGAAATATAGATAGAAGAGTTGAAGAGGCACCTCACAGAAGTGGAAAAAGAAATGCCCCATGAACATTTGAAAAGATGCTCAAATTCCTTAGTAATTAGAAAACTTAAATTAAAATTACAAGATTCCATGTATCACTTGTCAGATTTGCAGAATGTGAAACATCTGCTAATATCAAGGGTTAGCAAGGATCTGAAGCCTCAGGAACTCCTGTCTAATACAATTAAAGATGGTCCACACTCTAGAAAACTCTCCCTCTGATATCTGCATGACTTCTTGCCAATTGATTACCACTTTATTTTTCCTGACCATCCTATTTTAAATTAGACACTCCCCAAACACATCCCATCTCCTCTCCCTGCTTCATTTTCTGCACAATACTACCACTTTCCAACAGATCATCATTTACATTATTTATTTTATTATCTGTTTCCCTCCACTAATATGTAAGCACACGAAGGCAGAGATTCTTGCTTATTGTTTTCTTCATGGATAAGTGCTTAGAGTCTGAAATAGTGCTTGATATGGAGAAAAAACTTGTTGAATTAAATATCCTATGATCCATTAATCCCACTCAGGACATACATCTTAGAGACACTGTTGAAATAGGAGACATGTACAAGAAGGCTTATACCAGTGTAATTTGTAATGGGAAGAAACACGACAACAATAAATTCTTTAAAAAGTCTGTTAACTACATCAACATAAGGTATTGGATAATACATTGTGAAATATTCACATAAGGGAATATTATATAGCAATTAAAATAAACTATCTGTAACGTATTTCAAAACCTAATGTTAAGCCCCAAAATACATGCAGTATGAATTTACTTATTTAAAGTAAAAACTTACAATATGAAATAACATTATATAGGGCTATAAAATACAATGTAAAAGTTTAAAGACAAGCAAGCTGTTATAAATCCACACTTCAGTAGGATTTATGCCTGAGCGGGGAAGGAAGGAAGGAAGGCATGCGCAGACTGTTGCTAGAAGACAGATGCTCACTCTCCTGGTACTCTTATTTTACACACTACGCTCGTGTAATTAAGGCAACAGGTGCATCGAGCCTGTGAGCTTCTCAGGCTACATTCAGCTGGAGGTTTTTAAAAATGGATTTCACCTACAGGTCTTGAAACCTGTTTGGAAGTAGAGTTGCTTCTGTACTATGTAAATATTCCTTGTTGAATTGAGCAGCCTTTAAGATACAGAGTGGCCATAGGGTTACATCTTTGAGTTGCCTATAATCTCTAGATCTCTAGACTTTCCAGGACTTGACGCACTTTGGGATGAAAAAACATGAATACTTCAAGTCCCACCTTTAATATTAAGCAGTTAGTGCTATGTTGGTAGGAGGCACTTTACCTAAAGAAGATCCATGAAATCTTACAGGGATCCCACTATAGACAGTACAATTATGCCCACTTTACAGATAAGGAAACTGAGACAGAAATTGAGACGCTAGCCCAATATCCGTATCTGTTAAGTTGTAGAACTGAAACTCGTGACAAGGTCTGTCTGACTCCAGACATGTTTTTTCCCTTATCATTCTGCCTTCTTAGCCCCTGAGCCTTTGCTCTTCTAGTTAATAAATTCCCTCTGCACCTCAGTAACTTCCTACACACCAAATGGTTTATGAATTCCATCCAGAGCAAGAAAACGGGTAGGGAGGACATCCACTGTCCCTGCCGCACACCCCCATCTGTTGTTTACCGAGGCGGAGGGTGCCGATCGGTTCCCAGCGAGCCGTGTTTGCCTCCTGCATTTGCCTCTTTGGGAGATGTTTCTGGTCCTGCCCCTCACCACCCACTCACTCCGGTCTGGCTTCTCTTTCGCTGGCCCTTTTCCCATAGCAGTTCATGTTTGCTCTGCAAGTGCCAGAGCATTCATCCTTTCTTCCCTGAATGATGTGTCCATTTGCATATCATGCAAACAGCCCAGCTGCTGGAGTCCCAGTTAGAGTAAATAACGGTCACAGTGTTGATGCGATTCCTCCTGGGGCCTTCCGGGACCTGCTGCACAGCTCCAGGGAGAACAGTCTAGTTGGGAATCTCTGCTCAGATCTTCTGACATCATGAATGAACACTTGGGCTCCAAATGCACACGTAACCCTCTCCAGGTATATATGTGCTTTAGAGACCGATGGCAGAGCAAGGTTTGCAGATGGAGAGATTGCTGACTGTTCTTTTTATCTAATTCCATGTACTAGTCTTGCGACTTTAAATATGTTTTCTAAGTCTGTATTGGCTTTTTAAAAACAACTCAATGGCAAAGTGCAGAATTTAACATATTTCCACAACATGTATTATTTTCAAATAGAGTCAATGATGCTCTTTATAAATCTACATCAGTTTTCTAACATTTCAGGAGAGAAATGGCAATGAATGAAGAACTGTGCAGTAAACTTACACAGAAATAGACTATCAGGATTCTAACACCATGGATTTATTTTTTCTTCATTCTAAAAATTCTTATCTTTTAATGATTCACAAAATGTCCCACTCCCCCTTATTCTTAAGAGTACACACACCAAACCCAGAGTCAGAGTTACTTTTTTCTGGACCAGCTGAGGCTGCAGATTATCCAGGGTACACAGCCCCCTTTTATATTACACTTTGTCCATTACAATAGAAGCACTGACTCTGAATCTTTCAAATAGATTTTGTTTGTTTGTGACTCCCCCCATCACTACTCCCTAAATGACACTTGTTTTGTAATATTTTGCAATTTTTTTCATGTACCAATTAAGGTCTACAGTGTTTTTTTGTTTTTGGGTTTTTTTTTTTGGTACATGTCCCTAACAGGAACTGAACCCAGGACTCTCTGGTCCACAGGCCAATGCTCCAAACGCTGAACCAAACCGGCCAGGACAAGGTCTACAGTTTCTTAACATTCATATATATATGACTGCATAAAAATTCCTATACTATTTCAGGTCACGTGTGGTTTTAAAAAAATAATTCATTTAACAAGTTTCTAAATATCTGATCATTAGTGATTTAGGATCAGCCTAGGTGAAGCTGACCTAATTTTTTTTTTTTTTTTTTAATAGCCAATGGTCAGATCACAGCAGCTGCAAAATCCCCGGAAAGCCTAATGAAAATACCTAATTATTTTACACTTTAATGTCCTGGTTTATATAAGAGTCACTGCACTAGAATGATTTTAGCAACAATCCCAAGACTTGAAATATAGGAATTGCAGGTGGAAAGAAGTAAAGTTAAATTATAACCTATGTTTTATTAATTACCTGACATTATTGTCCTTCTTTCCATACAAGAGAGGAGTTGATTTATTAATAAGATCTCTACTTAGAAGGAAAAGGTCTTAGTCGTGATAAAGCCATTAAGAAGTAAGCCCCATTTCTGATATTTTGATCAGAGAGGAGGGTGGAGGTGACCCTACAGGTTAGTGGCCATATATTTATTGTCTAAACTGGGACACCTCGCCCTGGCCAGTTTGGCTCAGTGGTCAGAGCGTCAGACGGAGGACTGGAGGGTCCCGGGTTCGGTTCCTGCTAAGGGCATGTACCTTGGTTACAGTTTGTCTCCAGCCCCTGTTGGTGTTGTGTGGGTGGCGACCAGTCAATGTGTCTCTCTCACGTCGATGTTTCTCTCTCTCTCTCTTCCCCCCTCTCTCCTTCCCGCTCTGTCTGAAGATAAATGCCAATAAATAAATAAACAAACAAACGGGGATACCTCTGTGAGTAAAGGAAGGCATAATTATTAACAACATGCTTCAGAACAACAGGTATAGCTGGACTGAACAAGGGACTGGCACATGTGGTCCCCTCCGGACCTAAGGAGACAGATTTTGCAGAGAATCCCTAGAGAGTGTCTGGGGTCTGGTTTCAAGGGACATAACTAACATCATCTCTAGCCCATCCAACCTCAGGGGCAGTGTCTTGATCACTAGAGAATCCTCCCTTGCAGCCAGGGCTAGGGTATTAAGGAGAGTTGGGTCATTGGAACCTCTTGCTTGCAGTCTTCTAACATGGTTGCGTTTGATCCACAAAGCTGGGAGTGTTGAGAGAATTAGATTAAACTGTTCTCCGCTGTTTAGAAGTCACCTGAATACCTTAGGATATACTTGTTAGATTTGTGTTTCTCAGACTTGTCTGAGCATGAAAATCATGTTGCAGGAAATAACAATTAAAAATACCAATTCTTGGGCCCCACCTCAATCTTAGTGAATTGGTTCTTTTATGGAGAATTCTGAAAGATCTATATTTTAAACAAGCTCTTCAGTTTACTCTATTCAATAGCTAAGTTCAAGAAATGCTATTTGAATATGATAAGTTTTAAGAAGTAGTATGGAGAATACATGATCAAATATGCAGATATATATTTTCTTTTTTTATAAATATTCACCTGAGGACATTTTTGCACTTATCTTCAGATAGAAAGGGAGGAAGAGAGAGAGAGAGAAACATCTATGTGAAAGGGACACATCGAGTGGCTGCCACCCACACGACCCCTACAGGGGCCAGGGACAAACTGCAACCGAGGTACATGCCCTTAATGGGAACCGAACCAGGGACTCTCTGGTCTGAAGGCCGGCGGTCTAACTGCTGAGGAGTTTGTCCCTGGCCCTGGTTGGGTTGTATAGGTGACAACCACTTGATGTGTCCCTTTCACGTCGATGTTTCTCTCTCTCTCTCTCTCTCTCTCACTCACTCCCATTCTATCTGAACAACAACAAAAAAGCATTATTTTAAAGTTATCCAACCATTTCTTAAACATAATTACAAGTCTCGTTTATCCTTTTCCCTTTATATATGAGTGAATATATTTTGTATTCTATGGACTAACATTGTTTCTCTGAGGTTTCCCCAACTCAGGGAACTTCCTGCAGCCAAGCAGGTTGTGTGCACATAAGGCCAGGGGCATCATTTACATTGTGTTCCACTGAATGGAGCCTCCCAGAGTTGTGCAAAGTGCACCTCTGTTCCAGTACCTGAAAAGTTATTTACCTTGGATTGATTCTTGACTTAGAGATTATGTGAAGAAAAGCAAGGTGATTTGTCAAGGCTTATACATATTTAGTGATTTTTATAGGAGTAATGAGTGAAGATATCACTAATGTGAATGAGTCTAAATGATCATACAAGAAAAACTCTTTTAAAAAATAAACAAATGGGCCCTGGCTGGTTTGGCTCAGTGGTTAAAGCATAGGCCTGTGGACCAATGAGTTGCGGGTTCAATTCCGGTTAAGGAATCCACGTACCTCGGTTGTGGATCGTCCCCAACGCTGGTCAGGTCGTGCAGGGGCAACCAGTTGATGTGTCTCTCTGACATTGATGTTTCTCTCTCTCCCCCTCCCTCCCACTCTATCTGATGATAAATGAAAAAATATCCTCAAGTGAGAATTACAAAAAAATAAATGAATAAACAAATGGGATTACATCAAGCTAAAAACTTTCTGTATAGCTAAGAAAACCATTAAAAAAAAAAGAGACAAACTACTAAATGGGAGAACATTTTCTCCAATAATACATCTGAAAAGAGGTTAATATACAAAATGTATAAAGAACCCATACTACTCAACACCAAAGAAATAAACAATCCAATTTAAAAATGGGCAAAGGACCTGAAAAGATATTTCTGCAAAGAGGACGTGCAGAAGACATATGGAAAGATGCTCAATGTCACTAATTGTCAGAGAAATGTCAATTAAAACTACAATGAGGTATCAACTCACATCCGTCAGAATGGCTATCATCAGTAAATCCACAAATGACAAGTGTTGGTGAGGATGTGGAGCAAAAGGAACCCTTGTGCACTGATAATGGGAATGCAGATTAGTGTAGCCACTATGGAAAACAGTATAAAGGATCCTCAAAAAATTAAAATGGAACTGCCTTATAACCCAGTGATTCTTCTTCTGGGGAATTTATAAAAATAAAAAATAAGAAACACTAATTTAAAAGAATATATTCACCCCTATGTTCATTGCAGCATTATTTACAATAGCCAAGCTATGGAAGCAACCCAAGTGTCCATCAATAGATGAATGGATAAAAAAGCTGTGGTACATATATACAATGGAATATTACTAAGCCATAAAAAATAATGAAATCTTACCATTTGCGACAGCATGGATGGACCTAGAGGGTATTATGCTTGGTGAAATAAATCAGTCAGAGAAAGACAAATACCATATAATTTCACTGATGTGAATCTAAAGAACAACAACAAAAAAATGAACAAACAAAATTAAAACAGATTCAAAGACACATAAAGAGAATTGGTGGTTGCCAGAGGGGAGAGAGGTTGGGGGACTGATTTTTGAAAGGTGGGGGTCATTGGGAGGATGGGTGAAAAAGCTGAAGAAATTAAGAAGTACAAATTACTAGTTACCAAATAGTCAGGGGAAGGAAAGTACAGCATAGGGAATACAGTTAATTATATGGTAATAACTATGTACGGTATGAGACGGGTACCAGATTTATTGAGGCGATCACTTAGTAAGTAATATATATTCAATCACTGGGTTATACACCTGAAACTAATATAATGTATGTCAACAGTAATTGAAAAATAAAAAAATATTCTTAAAAACAGAAAACTCTTTTATGATGGATTTCAAGTTAAAACACCCTGATTATTTTAATAATGGTTAATTAAAGCAAATACATTGCTACAAAGCATATTCTCAAGCTTCCCAGGGCCTGCAGAAAAAACGAGATTGATGCTTTAAAAAAGTACCTCAAGCCCCATTGTTCAAATCTCCACCATGTCTACCACAGGCCCTTCCTTTCCCTGGACCACTGTGTGGTTTTGGTTTTGTCCATTTTAGCAGTTTAAATATCTGAAGTGAGAAGGAATGAGAGGAATTTATTCATGTATTCATTGAGTCAAGTAACCAAGAAATATATTTAGAGTATGGAAAACATAAATGAACTCAGCCTAAATCTTGCTACCAAGGAGTTAACAATTTGGAGGAGGGGGTGGTGCGGGGAATAAGATTTGTATGTAACTAATTAATATGCATGGAAGAGAAGGGATTAAGCAAAAAATTTTTCTTTAAATTGAATTAAATGCGTGGAAGAAAAAAGTAAATCCCATATTAGGGAGAAATTTACCAGCAGCTTGGGACAGGTGTAATAGGAATTGGGGAACCTTTTCTGAAGGGGAGCCAGTGCAGAGGGTCCTTGAAGAATAGATGCAGTATGATGACTCTGGTCATTTAGAGACATGAAAGAAGCAACATGTGGGGTTCAGGCCATGGAGAACAGCCCAGAGGAGGAGAAATGCGGAGGTCAGCATAAATGGTTCTACTAATGGAAGCAAAGGGCAGGCGCGTTGAGTGGCAGAAGCTGAGCGTCAAGTGATCGGGGCACAGAGGCAAAGAAGCCAAGGCTGAAGCATTCATTCCCCCCTGGAGAGGTCAAAAAGGATCCAACTGATTCCAGGAAGCAGGTCTTATGGTCACAGTTCAGCTGCTTATTTAACCTCTCAGAGCACAAAGCCCCATGGCCTTCTTAGTCATTGGAAGTGAAGGCTAAATATTTTGTATTACAGAGTGAATGAGGCCTGAAGTGACCAGACAAAGCTGTGTTGCAGAGGGTTATTTTATCATTCATATATACCTGGTAACATTAAGATTTTAAAAGAACATACTGTTGATCTAGGCCATTGGCTGGGACATGAAAATGGTTTTTACACAGAATCCTCTTTTGTTTGGTGTGTTTGCCAAAACAGTATCTTACCTGCCTGTCAGAGAAAGATTTTTCTTTGTCTCCTCATCTCCTCGAAGAGCAAGATGACGCAGGTCCAGTGCGCATGTGTGCTTGTGCTGTTGGCGGCGGGGTGGTGTGGTGAGTGCTTCTGCCTCGGTTTATTCATCTGCAATGGGTCAAGGAATATGGAAGGATCGATGAAGTCTGAACAGGCAGTGATTAAGGCTCATTCTAAGTGTGGGGGATAGAGGCCTCTGAAGACATCGCATTTTTGGATCGGAATGAAAAATAAATAAAGAGGCTTTCAGTTGTTTGGTCATCTGGCAAAAAGGCAACCATAGTAGCTGGATGTCACCCTGGCCCCAGAACTTGAAGCCGGCAACCAAACCTGACCTCAGGAACTCCAAACCCACTAACCCTCTGCTTTACCACTTCGAGTGCCGCTTTTGCCTTGGTAAAATGGTCATCATATTTTACTTTACAGAATTAATAAGAGGATAAGATAATTAATCTAAAAATAAAAGTGCAAACTAGCAGCACTATTTCTTATTACCTATGGAATGTCTAATATAGGTTGGGAATTGTGCTGAGGGCTTTAAATTACCTTAAATCTGCAAAATATGTTTTTAAGGTAGGTATTATTGACTCTTACAGATAAGAGAAAAGGTTCAGAGAAGTTAAGTGACATGCCCAAGGTCACAAAGCCTGATAAATGTCTGTCTGAACAATGATTTATACCTGTTTGATTCCCAAGCCTTTGCTTCTTGGCATTTGAACTGTTTTTAAATTTATTTTCATGCTTTCATTACTCACTAAAAGCTCTCCTTGAAAATAAGCCAATAACAATAACAACAACATTAATAATAAGTATTTATTGACTGCTTACTATATGATGTACCAGGCACTCGATATGTAATAAGCCATTTAACCCTTAAAACCCTATGAGGTAGGTTATGTTAGTTATATTATTATCTTCATTTTATAGATAAGAAAACTGAGGCCCAGCATTTAATTAACTTGCCCAAGCTAGCAAGTAACTCAGCTGAAGTTCACACTCAGGCAGTCAGGTGATTAAATTGTTTAGAAAATAAATATGTTATTGGAAAGCAACAAAGGACTTCCTGACTTTCCATGGATATGATGCACGATGTGATGCTCTCCCAGCAGGTTCAATTTATACAGAGATTAATGTACATGTATTGATGTTCTAAAGCCTTTTTAAAAAGGTTTCTATTTGGGGCTTATTTTATCTATCATAACACAAAGTTCAAGAATAAGCCACATCTCTAAACATTTGTATACATTTAACTGTAAAAAATTTTTTTTCCTGAAGATCAGTATCAATCTATAGTTATAGAAATGGTAAATTGAGAAAATGTTTCTTTTTATTTTAGTTTCAACTTAGAAAGCTGTACAAATCAGTTTTTATTTTCTTATTAATTTTCCATAAGAGTTTAAGATTTGATGGCTTGTTGAAACAAATCTTTGTAGTAAGATTAATTTTAAAGTTAGACATTATGAGTATCAGATTAAGCTGTCAGCCCGTGAAGTGATATGGACAAAGATGGGTTACAACCACCCCCCACCCCAGCCTCTGTAGAGCTGGTAAGTAAGAACAGGAATACCAGAGTCCAGGAATCACATTTTAGTCATTCTTTTCTAGTTATGTCAGATTTCTAGCATGCTATTAGAGACACATGTGTCATCCTCACCATCAACCAACATATCATTGCTGTTTCAAACTGTTACTAGAGCTGTTGACACAGAATATTGTGTCTGTCGACAGCTCCAATTAGCTGGCGTGTCTGACTGGTGACAGCATGGTCTACTTTTGTTTATGGGGATGGTGGGAGCTGTATCTCCATCTCCCAACCTCCTGTGGCAGACAGATGGATAGAGCTATATAATCATCAACGGAAGCGTGTGATATTCTGTCTTCACAAACCATCACGCGGAGCAGAACCAACGGCCTTTTGTCTGCTTTTTGAAATGACTGCAAGATCCCTCCCATCTGTCAAGTTATGAGGGTGAATATGTATAAAATGCATCATATATACATACATGCAAAACGCAATGCAGTGGAGTGTGAGGAGGAAATCAACATTTTTAAAAAGCCAATGTAATATTGAATTTGTATCATGTCAGCATCAAAGATATTTTTGCTTCAGCACAATTTATAGCAATGTCTCTAATTGAAAAAAATGTAAACATAAGCCAATCATTGTTTTACAATTATTTACCTCATCCCAGTAAGATTAGTTAAATTACGTATTGTAACATTTGACATTCTCTACTGTAAATGGCCTTTCTTTTGACATGTTGTAGAATCATCAGCTTGGAATTCCCTAAGATACGTCATCTCCACTAGTTTCCAGTCTTTCATCGTAGAGTCACCTGTGAGAGATGATGTTTAGAGCCACAAAAACCCACCTCAATAATCATATCTGATGTGTACAATCAGAGAATATACAGAGTATACGGCTCATAACTCCATTCTTTCCAGCAGAATGAGGAGAAATGCATAGCAGATGATTGGGAATGATGGAATTATGACTAGTCTGGAAATTATTCTTATAAAAATGTAAACCATTCTTAAACTTTATTAGTTTTATTTTTTAATATAACTCATAATTGACCTAGTTGATCAGTTCATCTCCCATCCTCAGTTAATTGCAACTCATCCTTCTGGTTTTAGTTCAAACGCCACTTGCCTAAGAAAACCCCCAGGACCTCTGATACATACACTCACAACACTCAAGTCTTTTCCTCTCTGGAACTTATTGCAGTTCAGAATATCCATTGTGTGATTATTTGACTAACACCCACCCTCCCATGAAGGCACAGAACAGATTGACGTTGCTCATCATTGACTCTCTGGTGCCCAGCACAGTGCCTGGTAACCAGCTGGGGCCCAATATGAACATGTTGGATGCATGTGGTTCAGGTGAACTCATACTAGGATTTTTAGATAAAAGAAATGTTACTGATTTCTGGTCAAGATGGCACGTAGGTAAATGTGGTATCGCATCCTCCCACAACCACATCAAAATTACAACTAAACTACAGAACAAACATCTTTCAGAACCGCTGAAATCAAGCTGAATGGAAGTCCTACAACTACGGAATTAAAGAAGCAGCCACATTGAGACTGGTAGGAGGGGCAGAGGCGAGAGGGGCTGGTCCCACACCCAAGTGTGGCAGAAAAAATCAGGAGGACACCTCGGCTGGGAAGGTCCTCCCTGAGGAGTGAGGGGGTTCCCTGTCCCACACCAGGTGCCCAGCTCAGGGTTCCAGTGCCAGGAAGAGAAGTCCCCATAACTTCGGGCTGTAAAAACCAGCAGGAACTTAGGCTGAGAAAGGCTGAGGCTGGTGGAGACCCAGGCAGCTAGCTCCTCTTAAAGGGCCGGCACTGGGACTTACTCGGATTTACTCCCTCTGAGCTCCATCATGGGGAAGGCAGCTTGAAAGGCACCAGAGACATACAGGGAAGAAGTGAGTTGTTTGGCACTGGGATGAAGGCTGGAGAGGTGGCTTTCTCCTGGACAGGTGTGCTGGTGGAAGCTGTTGTTCCTTTGGTGAGCCCTTCCCCCATGAGGCCAGCAAACGGGTGCCATATCTGGGACTCCAGCAACCTGGCTCACACTGTTGGCCCTGCCCTGGTGATTCCCTGAGGCCCTGCCCCACCCAAGTTTCAGGCCCACCCAAGCTGTTCCCAGTGGCTTTACCATAGGATTGGCCTATCTTGGCTCCTACTTCAGATTTTCTTAAATTCTCTCCAAAAAGCAGCATCTGGCCTCAGTGAGCCCCATACCTCTTACTAAGTGGCCCCCACGCCTGGCACTAGCAGCAGCCAGCCTTTGTTCACAACTTGGCTTTGCCTGGGCATCTCCAAGCCCAGCACCAGAAGCAGCCATCTGCAGACTGCTTTTCAGCTTATGCCTGGAGGCCCCGGGTAAAACACAGGCAGTGGCTGACCTTGCCCTAGAGCCAGCACACCCAGTGGACAGTGTCAGACTACAGCGAAGCACCACCACCCAACACCTCTATAAGTGACACAGTCAAAGAGTGGACTCAGTGGGTACCAGAGCCTGGCTGAAGTAAGTCTTGCTCTATGTGGTGGGCCCCTGCACAACTGATCCTCCAAGGTAGTCAGAGGTCAGTGGACAGTGGGCACAGCCAGTCCTTGCAGCTGATCAGCCTGAGTAAAACCCTCCCATTGATGTGCCAACAGCAATCAAGACTCAATTACAACAGAAGGGTGGTGTAAAGTCTATATGAGGGGTGCACTTTGAGGACCCAGCTGGATGATCAGGGAGGCTATGCCCCTGGACCCTACAGGACACCTACTACAGTAGGCCACCCTAGGAAGCGCAGAAGACATAGCAACTCTACTTAATACATAGAAACAATACAGGGGGCAGCCAAAATGTGGACACAAACATGTCCCAAATGAAAGAAAAGAACAAAACTCTGGGAAAAGAACTAAATGAAATGGAAACAAATAATCTACAGATGCAGAGTTCAAAACACTGGTTATAAGGATGCTCAATGAACTTAGTGAGGGCCTCTAGAGCATAATAAAGGACCAGTCAGAAATGAAGGATGCACAATCAGTAATGAAGGAGGCACTAACTGAAATTAAGTATAATTTACAGAGATTCAATGGTAGAGTAGGTAAAGCCAAGAAGCAAACCATTGGTTTGAAATATAAGGAAGCAAAAAACACCCAATCAGAACAACAAAAAGAAAAAGAATCCAGAAAAAATGAGGATAGTGTAAGGAGCCTGTGGGAAAACTTCAAGTGTACCAACATTCATATCATGGGGGTGCCAGAAGGAGAAGAGAGAGAGCAAGAAATTGCAAACCTATTTGAAAAAATAATGACAGAAAACGTCCTAACTTGGTGAAAGAAACAGACGTACAAGTACAGGAAGCCCAAGAGGCCCACACCAAGACACATCATCATCAAAATGCAAAAGGTTCAAGACAAAGAAAGCATCTTAAAAGTAGGAAGAGGAAAGTGGTTAGTTACCTACAAAAGAACTCCCATAAGACTTAGCTGATTTCTCAAAAGAAACTTTGCAGGCTAGAAGGGAGTGGCAAGAAATATTCAGAGTGATGAAAAGCGAGAACCTACAACTAAGATTACTCTATCCTGCAAAGCTGTCATTTAGAATCAATGGCCATATAAAGAGTTTCCCAGAAAAGAAAAAGCTAAAGTTCATCACCACCAAACCAGTATTATATGAAATGCTGAAGGGTCTTCTTGAAGAAAAAGAAGATAAAAAATATGAACAATAAAATGGCAATAAATACATATCTATCGACAATTGAATATACAAATATAATAAACAAGCAGAACAGAAACAGATTCATACATACAGAGAACATTTCGTTGGTTGTCAGATGGGAGTGGGTTGGGGAATGGGCGAAAAAGGTGAAGGGATTAAGAAGTACAAATTGGTTGTTAGACTGACAGAGCTCAAAGGGAAGGGGGAGGGGGCTGGAAAAATAAACCAAAGAACTTATATGCATAGCCAATGGACACAGACAACAGTGTGGGGAAAGGCAGGAGGGGGACGGGAGTGGGGAGGAGGGGGTCAATAGGGGGAAAAGGAAGAACATCTGTAATATATTCAACAATAAAGATAAGTTTTAAAAATAAATTAATATTAAACATAAGAAAAAAGAAATGCTACTCTTCTGATTTTCTAAGACTACAACTTATTATAAAGAACTGCTTCTTGTTCATTGAACACAGGGGCACTGTTCCGCTCGGGAGCCTGAAAGCCATGCTTACACTCAAGAAACTATGTCTAAGGGACCTGCAGTTGGCATTGATCTTGGCACCACCTACTCTTGTGTGGATGTCTTTCAGCACAGAAAAGTGGAAATAATTGCCAACAATCAGGGAAACCAAACCACCCCAAGTTATGTTGCCTTTACTGATACCGAATGATTGATCGGTGATGCTGCAAAGAATCAAGTTGCAATGAATCCTACCAACACAGTTTTTGATGCCAAGCGCTTGATTGGATATAGATTTGATGATGCTGTTGTCCAATCTGATATGAAGCATTGGCCCTTCATGGTGGTGAATGATGTTGGCAGGCCCAAAGTCCAAGTAGAATACAAGGGAGAGACAAAAAGTTTCTATCCAGAAGAGGTGTCATCTATGGTTTTTTTTTTATCCTCACCCGAGGATATTTTTCCATTTTTTGTACAGATAGAGTGGGAGGGAGAGAGGGGAAGGGAGAGAGAGAGAGAAACATCGACGTGAAGGAACACATCGAGTGGCTGCCACCCGCACGACAAACCAGGGCCGGGGACAAACTGCAACCGAAGTACGTGCCCTTAGCGGGAACCGAACCCGGGTCTCTCCGGACCGCAGGCCGATGCTCTAACCGCTGAGCCAAACTGGCCAGGGCTCATCTATGGTTTTGACACAGATGAAGGAAATCACGGAAGCCTACCTTGGGGAGACTGTTACCAATTCTGTTGTCACAGTACCTGCTTACTTCAATGACTCTCAGCACCAGGCTACCAAAGATGCTGGAACTATTGCTTATCTCAATGTACTTAGAATCATCAATGAGCCAACTGCTACTGTTATTGCTTATGGCTTAGACAAAAAGTAGCTGAAGGACTGTGCTGATCTTTGACTTGGGAGGTGGCACTTTCATGTGTCAATTCTCACAATTGAAGATGGAATCTTGCAGGTCAAATCTACAACTGGGGATACCCACTTAGGTGGAGAAGACTTTGACAACTGAATAGTCAACTGTTTAATTGCAGAGTTCAAACACAAGCATAAGAAGGACATCAGTAAGAACAAGAGGGCTGTCCGCTGCCTTCATACTGCTTGTGAACATGCTAAGTGTACTCTCTCTTCCAGTATCCAGGCCAGTATTGAGATTGATTTGCTCTATGAAGGAATCTACTTCTATACATCTATCACCTGTGCCAGATTTGAAGAATTGAATGCTGACCTTTTCCATGGTACCCTGGGCCCTGTAGAGAAAGCCCTTTGGGATGCTAAGCTTGACAAGTCCCAGATCCATGATATTGTCCTGCTGGGTGGTTCTACCCATATCCCCAATATTCAGAAACTCCTGCAGAACTTCTTCAATGGAAAAGAGTTGAATAAGAGCATCAATCCAGATGAGGCTGTTGCTTATAGTACAGCAGTCCAGGGAGCCATTCTCTCTGGAGACAAATCTGAAAATGTTCAAGATTTGCCACTGTTGGATGTCACTCTCTTTCCCTTGGCCTTGAAACTGCTGGTGGAGTCATGACTGTCCTCATCAAGCGCAATACTACCATTCCTACCAAGCAGACACAGACCTTCACCACCTACTCTGACAATCAGCCTGGTGTGTTCATTCAGGTTTATGAAGGTGAGCATGCCATGACCAAGGATACCAACCTGCTTGGCAAGTTTGAACTCACAGACATACCTCCTGTACCTTGTGGTATTCCTCAGATTGAAGTCACGTTTGATATTGATGCTGATAGCATCCTAATGTTTCTGCTGTGGGTAAGAGTACAAGAAAAGAGAACAAGATTACCATCACGAATGACAAAGATCATCTGAGCCAGGAGGACATTGAGCGCATGGCCCAGGAAGCTGAGAAGTACAAAGCTGAAGATGAGAAAGAGCTGGACAAGGTGTCTTCCAAGAATGCACTTGAATCTTATACATTCAACATGAAAGCAACTGTTGAAGATGAAAAGCTTCAAGGCAAGATCAGTGATGAGGACAAACAGAAGATTCTTGACACGTGCAATGAAATTATCAACTGGTTTTATAAGAACCAGACTGCAGAAAAGGAAGAATGTGCAATGAAACTATCAACTGGCTTTATAAGAACCAGACTGCAGAAAAGGAAGAATTTGAACATCAGTAGAAAGAATTGGAAAAAAGTCTGCAACCCCATCATTACCAAGCTGTACCAGCGTGCAGGAGGCATGCCTGGAGGAATGCCTGGGGGCTTCCCTGGTGGTGGAGCCCCTCCCTCTGGTGGTGCTTCCTCGGGGCCCACCATTGAAGAGGTCAATTAAGCCAACTTTGAGCATAGATTTAGCATTGTTCCACAAAATACCAAAAGACCCAAATTTGTAGCAAATCCAATGGCAGTTTTAAAAGTTGAGTTGCTGTATAGTAAATAACTGGGCATTCTTAACACTTGAATATAGACTATGTGCACAGGGAAAGGAAATAATGCACTTTATAAGCACTATTGTAAAGTGACTGATATAAAAATCTTTACATTATACCAAATTGTTTACATATTTCTATATATCAGATTTTATGGGGAACAAAAATTATGTTTTTATTTTTACTGCTCCACCTTTAGCAAGTTGTCTGATCTTTAGTGAAAAGTTGAAACTTCTTTTTTTTATACTTGAAAGTTTTTTTTTATCCTCCCTCGAGGACATTTTTTCCATTTTTTGTTCAGGTAGAGTAGGAGGGGGAGAAAGGAACAGACAGAGAGAGAAACATCGACGTGAAGGGACACATTGAGCGGCTGCCACCCGCACGACTGACCAGAGCCGGGGACAAACTGCAACCGAGGTACATGCCCTTAGCGGGAACTGAACCCGGGTCTCTCGGGACCGCAGGCCGACGCTCTAACCGCTGAGCCAAACCGGCCAGGGCTATACTTGCAAGTTTTTATGAATAAATCTTTTTAATTTAAAATTCACTATTTACTCAATTAATAGCTCATTGAGAGCAGAGATCACATCTTTTACATTTTATACCTTCAAGCCCTACGCACTTAGTAAATAGTAAGCATCAACTGTTCATTGAATGAATGGATCACCTCTTAAATATTTCATGGCTGAAGCCTGTTAGTTTCATTTTTCTGTGTAGCTTCCACTTCCCAACACTTGTATCCCTTTCTCCATGGTCTCCTCACTCTTTCTGAATTGTAGGCCTCACAACAGATCATGGTATGAGTACCTACAAGCAACAGCCTTGCATTTCTGAATTAAGTCAGGCATTTTATGACCCCTGGATTCAGTGTTGTTGCCTTTGCTCAGCCAGACAGTTCTACATTATTATTTCTGCAGTTATTTTTCATGTATGTTGGACCTTGGGAAAGACATTTAAGAACTTTTATTTTATTTAGCTTTCACTTCCTAAGACATTTTCACACTTTTCTCAATTGATCCTCCCTAGAAACTCTACAAAAAGTAGATAAGGTAGGTATTTTCCCCATCAGATAGATGAGCAAAGAAAGTAAGGTTCAGAGATGTCACCCAACTAGCAAACAGAACATTGAATCACTGGCAGGAAGTTTTATTGTACTGAAATCAGGTAATCAGAAAAATACTTACGTTCTGTTCTTTACCACTAATTTGATCTTCCAGAAGATAGAGGATACTGCTGCTCTAAACTTAATTTTTATGAGCAAGGCAATTCCTGTGAAGGTGTTGGGGATTATGGGAGAAAATGAGTACAGTTTTTAGAGTTAAAAATAGTTGTAGGAGGAAAGACTGAGCACAGTCAAATATGTTCTTTAGGCATTCAAAATGCATTTTTTCCTAAATCAAAGAAATGATTCTCAAGAAATAGCATCATCCTACGGGCAGACTTTAAAAGGGAATGTAGCTCAAAGGAGATAGGGGAGCCTGAAAAATGTAATTCTGATCATATATTCATGAATAATCGCCATGTGAATAAAGGTAGGCACATCTAAAGAACTTTTGTGACTGCCAAGGGGGCTCTCTGATAAGCTTATATTTAAAAGCACTTAAGAGAGAGATGGAAGAAGGAAGGTACAAAATGATGGAAGAGACTAGCTGGGCAGTGCCATGGACAAGGCCTGGGAGCGACAAACCCAAGGCTTTTCAGCCGTGTTACCTTCAGTGGCCATTTCCTGCTCTTGAATGACTTGGAGTAGACAGTCTCTTCCCCAGGTTTAAGATTTAAGATTCGCAAATACTGAACGTGCGAAAGAGAGATTCTAAACAAAGTGCATTCAAAGGAGACCAGCTTAGAATGAGTTGAAAGTGGTAACAAATGCTAAAGAAGTATCAATTTGCTTTCAGGCAAGAACAATGGAAAGGAGGGTTGTGGAAATGGAAAGAGATGGCATGCATGGGTAAACATGTCCTGTAAACTGTGGGGAGATGGAGAATGTGAGGAGGCCTGGTTCTGATTAATGTTAGGCTCCTTTCTTGGGGAATCTTTGTCCTTATTACCAGGAATCATTTCTATTTACTGGTGGACTGATCTAACAAGAAGAAGAATCTTAAAACTGAAAAGGCCCAGCAAACACTGTAAAGAGGAAATAGAGCCAAGAGAGATGAAGGGAGAGAGTATCAAGTGCTCTTAATGAGAAAAACATTTATGTTCGGAAGAACTGCATCTCATGACACTCAAACACCCTAAAGATATGATCAAAGACCCAGTCTTGCTGCTCTTAAGAAACCACAGAGAACAAGAGAAGAGTCTGAAGACTGAAGGACAAACACTATTCCAGTTTTCTAAGGAGACAGAAGGATAAAGCCTTAGTCTGATGAACATAGTGCTGTTTTCTAACAAAATAAGAGTAGATATTTAAACTGCGGAGTTTGTGAACATGTTGCGATGAAAGGAGCAGATGCTGAGAACAGATTCTGGTTATTTAAAACACACACACACACACACACTCACACAATTACTGGATTGGTAGATTGGTAGATATATGCAGAATAGTAGCCCTCAAAGATGGCTTCATTCTCATTCCTGAACCTGTGAATAAATCAGGTTGCATGGCAAAGAGCAATTAAGGTTATTGATAAGATTAAAGTTGCCAATCAACTGAATTTGAATGTGGAAAGTACCCTGTATTATCTGGTGGGCCCAACGTAATGACAAGGCTCCTTGAGTGTGGAAGAGGGAGGCAAAAGAGTCAGAGCAATGCCCTGTGTGCAAGATGCCACCAATGTCGCTGCTCTTGGAGACAGAAGGCTGCCACAGCCGCCTCTAAAACCTGGAACAGGCAAGAAAACAATTCTCCTCGGGTGTCCCAGAAGGAATATAGACCTGCAGATGCCTTGATTTGATCTCAGTAAGACTCATTTTGGACTTCTGATCTCCAAAACTGTAAAATAATACATATGTGTTGTTTTAAGGCACTAAATGTGTGGTCATTTGTTGTAGCAGCAATAGGAGATTAACACCATACACAGGGGGAATATCTTGACTCCACAAGACCTTTGAAAGATTTTCTTATAAACCTGATGGGAAAATTGATGAGTACTATTGTTTAGATAGATTTTCAGTTGCTTGCACAATCATTCCTTGTCACTGTGAGAAGATGGCCTGTGACCCACCATAAGACTCTGCCTTGTGTCCATTCATTCCCTCATTTATTCAACAAATATTTATTGAGCATCTTTTATGTTGCAGGTACTGCTGTGAGAGCTGAGATATCAACAGAGAACAAGAAAACAAGGTCCCCACACTCTGAGCTTACATTCCAATGAAACAGACAAAACCCATAATTCCAGTTGTGATGTGGGCTTTGAAGGAAAATCAAGAAGATTAAGGGAATAATAGAATGCAGAGGTAGTCCTTTTTTTTTATCCTCACCCAAGGACATTTTTTTTTTGCATTTATCTTCAGATAGAGTGGGAGGAAAAGAGAGAGAGAAACATTGATGTGAGAGAGACAAATCGAGTAGTTGCCACCCACACGATCCCAACTGGAGCTGGGGACAAACTGCAACCAAGGTACGTGCCCTTAGCGGGAACCGAACCCGAGCCGCTCTGGTCTGTGTGCCAATGCTCTAACCACTGAGCCAAACCAGCCAGGGCAGAAGTCGTTATTTTTTGATAGAATGGTCAGGAAATATGTCTTTGGGGTGATACGTGAGCAGATAACCAAAAGCCACAAGAAGGTCTCATGAAAGAACCTTTCTAGGAGAGAATAGCCAGTGCAAAGACCCTGACAGGAGGAAGAGCTTGTCATGTTCTAAAGACAGCAAGATCAGAGGGACTGAAATTAAATGAGTAAGGGTGAAAGTGATAGCAGACAAGGTAGGGAAGGAAGTAGATCCTATACTGATTGAAGAGACTAGGTGATTACCCATGAGGCATGGTTAGTCTACATCTTTGGTTTCCAACCTCAGATGCTTAGACAAGAAAGAAAAATAAAATATGTATTGTTTTGAATCTGGTCTCTTCTTAATATGTAGCCACTGTTCCTATCGCTTGATACCTCTTACTCTAATATACCACCCACTTTTCTCTCCCTGACTGGAGGGGTGGAGAACATAGAATAATTTACTCCTCTGAAGTATAGTTTTAGTTAAGAGTCATTTGGCCTTATCACTTCTTAAGCCTCTTTAATCTTTAGGATTGTATGGTTCCGAAATTAGTACACAGGACCAGAGTGCTATTGGGCCTTAGCATCTCACAGATGAGGGTAATACGTACTCTCCCTTTCTCAAAGGTTACTATGGGGATAAACTGTGATAGAATATCTTAGAGTGTATTGCAAAGATTAGAACCGCACAAACGTAAATTGCTATCATTAATAAATTAGGCATATTAATAAATTATATTTTTTGTTTCTTATTCACTTTTTATAAACCATGATCATTTTTAAATTTTATCTAACCCTATCAGTGGACTCCTTTCTATTTAATAACACTTGTGAACTCAGATAATATTTGAATAGTCAAAGGGAAAAATTTGGACAATGACAAATGATATTCCCACTGAATACCGTGTATTGTTTCATGCTTGAAAGTGTGTCCATTGATATCATCAACCTCAACCTTCTAAATGGTGTTTATTAGTATAATAAATAGGTCAAATGAGAGGCACGATAGTGTAGTGGCTAAGAATGCAGACGTTGTGTTTGGGTCTGATCTTCCTCACTTACCAGGTTTATAACCTTGGGCAAGTGACTTAACTGTTTTGTGCCTCAGATTTCTCATTTGTAATATTATAATAATAATATGTTAATTTATGTAAAACATTTACACTGCTACCTGGCACAGGGAAACAATGTAAGCTATTATATATTACTTGTATTATTTATCACTACATAACACTATTCCCACATCTTAGTGCTTAAAACCACTCATTCACTGTGTCATCGTTTCTGTGAGTCAGGAGTCCAGGCATGGCTGAGCTTAGGCCCTTTGCTCCAGGGTATCACAGGCTGCAATCAAGGTGCCTGCTGGGGCTGCAGTCTCGTCTAGGCTTGACTGCATGGTTATTCTCAGCATTCAGTTCCTGGCAAGTTGCTGAACTGAGAATTTCCGTTTCTTTCTGGCTGTTTGCCCAAGGCCATTCTCAGCAACTTGCTGCATGGATCTCTCTATAGAGAAGCTCACACCAGGGCAGCTTGCTTCTTCAAAACCAGCAAGGGAGAGAGAGTCACATACATGGCATCTCTGCCGTATTCTTGTAGCCAGAAGCAAGCCACAGGCTCTGCCCACACTCAAGTGCTGGTGGTGAGGGGGGCAAGGAACCATGCAAATGTCTGAATTCTAGCATCACGGGTGTCACAACAGAGTCCGTCTGCCATATTAGCCTAGGTTCTCACTCTACTAATGAATGTACTTCAGATAAGGGAGATGTGTACACATCGCTGCTTCTCTATGAAGTACTGAGAACTTGATCCAACTATTCATTGAAATTGTGCTTATCAAAGACAGTAGAGCACGCTGCTAAACTTCAGCCCCATCAGATCATGGACTTCTCAAGGGCAACAAACCTTCAGTTGATAATAACATTGTTGAAATATTTATCACAAATTTGCCGTTACCATATATGATATATGATGTGAACTTATGATGAGACCATGCTAAATACTCTCTCCCACCTAGGAGTTCACAGTTCTGTTGCTACTTTAATTAAATTAAAATGGATTCACTCAGTTATGTCAGTTTGGTATTGATTATATACAAGCAGGTAGGTAAATGAAGAGAGAAAGAAAGGCTCTCATTTAGAAGGAATCCTCATCTCTCCTTAAGTAAAGAGGATTTCACTGGTGTAGAGTCCTTGACGGTCTGTTCTTCATTGCTATGTGCTGACTCCTTGTGATTCTTGCTTTTTTTTCCCAGATGCTTATACACCATCTGCTTCATGACCTGCGCCCACCCTGCCTCTTTAACATGATCTCACATCACTCTCCCCCTTCCCCATGATGCTCCAGCCACACTGGCCTTCATTCTGTGTCTTACATTCACCAAGTTTTTCTGCCTCAAAGTCTTTGTCATGCTGTTTCCCCTGCATGGAAAATGCCTCCCCAAGTTGCTTACCTGGCCAGCCCCTTCTCAATATTCAGACTCCAGCCCAAATATCCTCAGAGATGTCTTTCCTGAGTTCTCAATATAAACCTCCCTCTTGTTCCACCACAAATCCATCTATCACAGGAGTTCTTAAGCTCTGCTGCACATCAAATCCCCTGGAGAACTTGTTCAAACACAGATTGCTGTGTCAGAGTTTCTGATTCAGTAGGACCCAAGAATTTCCATTTCTAACAAGTTCTCAGGGTATAGTCCAAAGGCCACACTTTGAGAATCACTGGTTTATCATAGCATCCTATTTTATTTTTTTCAATGTACTCATTACTTAATTTCTATGCATTTATTTACTTATTTATTAGACTTTAAGTCCTGTGAATATCAAGGATGGTATATCAAGGTATTATAGTAGTGCCTGGATGCCTGGCATATAGCTTCGATCGGATAAGTGAACAAATAATAGAGAGGTTGAAATATGGAAGGACATTACTGGAATGCAGAGCAGGTTTTGGAGCTAATTTGGAGGATTTATTTTTAGTTGTAATTTTATAAATAAATATTAAACACTGTAGAATATGTACATTTTAAGCTTTAAGTCACAGCAATGAAAAAATAAGCTTTTGTGACTCTGTTCACATATAACACTGGGTTTCTATAATGCTCATATAAAGGCAACTACAATATTATATTATATTATATTATATTATATTATATTATTATATTACTTTACATTTCCCTTCCACCCTGCCATGGGGTAGTACTAGTCAACTATGGATGAATATATTCTATTATATTACAAAGATAATATGAGGGCAAGTATGACATTAAACACATTTATTTGATAAATAGTATGTAGCAGTAACACATTTCAATGAAGATGTTAAGCTCGAAATTTTTTAAGGTAAACAGGATAGGTATTAATTTTTTTTTTTTAATATATTTTTCTGATTTTGTACTTTTCCTCTTTCCTTGTCTTATAAGAATACCAAAAATTATGTTTTTGTCCCAACTGTAGATTGACTACTTAGCTATCCTTCTATCCCTGGAGTGTTTCTGTCATTTTCTTTTATTGTATTATAACTGTGACATTTTTGTTAACATACATTCATCACCAATTACCTGTGACACCTGTGGATACCACATGCAGAATGGAAATCTTTTTAAATGAGCAGTCTGATTAAATAGAGTTGATATACGCTGATTATGAGAAATATGCCTTCTAAAAAGGAGAAGCCAGATAAATTCACACACACACACACACACAATATAGCCTTGGCTGGTGTGACTCAGTTGGTTGAGCATTGTCCCATGTACTAGGAGGTCACCAGTTCGATTCCAGTCAAAGCACATGCCCAGGCTGTGGGCTTGATACCCAGTAGGGGGGCGTGCTGGAGGCAGCCAATCGATTTTTCTCTCTCTCATTGATGTTTCTCTTCCTTTCTCTCTAAAATCAATAAAAAACATTTAAAAAAGTTATATAGACAAAGGCCCAAAGTGACTACAAAACTGGCTCTTGCTAAAGAGTGTGTTGTGTAAGTTGTGCGCACACATCATCAAATGAAGCAGCGGTTGGGCACTCTTCCCAGCCATTTCAGTGCTGACTCTCCACATACCATGCACACGTTCAGTGGCCCAGGTTGTTGTGGTGACCGGGTGAACCTGATATCTCTCAGTCCTCACCTCCACCTTGTAGTGAAGAGACACTGCCATTGGGAAAATGCAAATATTTATGCTCAGGTCTAATAATTTCAACATGTAGCCAGGGCTTATAGCATTCTTCGTCTCTGAATGAATAGCTTTTGATTGACTCAATTAGAAAGCAAAGTCACAAAATCATAGGCATCATAGTTAGAAATGGCCATAGAGATTATTGTTTTTTAAAGCCTCTCCTTTAAGAGATAAGGATATCAATACATAGATAAGTAACGTGACTTCCCCAAGGTCACACAGGAAGTTAATGGCAGGACTAGGACCGTATTCACATATCCTCAGTGCTCTCTGCTTTTGCCACACTTTTCTCCCCTTGTTCCACATTCCGTTTATTGTAAACTGATTTAGAGGAAACCCACTTGATAAACTAGCACAAATTTTAAACAGCATGAGAAATTAATTAATAATTATATACATATATGTAGTATTTTCATAATTTCATATTTCATGTAAATTATGTTAAGGCTTATTATAGACTAAATTGTGCCCCCAGCCCCCAACTTTATACATTGAAGCCCTAACCCTCAGTGTGACTATATCTGGAGACCGCCTTTAAGGAAGTCATTAAGGTTAAATGAGGTCAGCAGGGCAGGGCCCTAACTCTGTAGGACTGGTGTCCTTAGAAGGTGAGAAGGACACATCAGAAAGGCCATGAGGTGACACAGCAAAAAGACAGCCACGTGCAAGCCGAGGAGAGAGGCTTCAGGACAAATGAACCCTGCCAACACCTTGGTCTTGGACTTCCAGCTTCTAGAACTGTGAGAAAATACGTTTCTGTTGTGTAAGCCACCCCAACTGTAGTGTTTTGCTATGGCAAACCTAATGCAGACTAATGCAGGACAGGTTCAAGATCAAGTGTTATACTTAAGAACGCTTTAAAAATCAACTCATTTTTTCCTTGTTTCTGATACTAAATGCTAGAAATAAAGATATCACTTTTTGTCCTTAGTAGGATTGTTGTTTTGGTAAAGAACTAAAATTCTCAAACCCTCTTTTTTGAATAAGAAACACTATTCTGTTTGGCTAGACTCATCCATCATAAGTGAATTACTGCTCTCATGGTAGAAAGGTTGCACCCAACAGTGCATCTCTTGAGACCATTCCATTCTTCCATCACCTTTTTTCAGTCTCCACCACACTGCGGTTGTTTTTACCATCATATTTTTGTTAAAGAGTAAAAGGAGGTGAGGACAGATAATGAAGTAGAGGTCCGTGTTTGTCAAGGAGAAATTCATAGTTGTCAGTAAAAATTCAACTCCCAGTCTGGTTTGGAAAATGACCACCAATTTCAGCGCCTTGGTGTGAGGAATATTGGATTTGTAACATTATCTGTTTCACACCCTCATCACCATCCTAACAGCTCATACCTTCATTTCATGAGTGAGTCACCAGAAGGACTGTGGTGGGGTAAAGTTTTGAGATGAGCTGGCTGCAGCCTTCCCTCTTGGCTGTGAGTAAAAAAACACCATAATAACTGAGGCTGCTTTGAGTTAGTCTCCATGTGATTCTGGCTCCCTGTTCCCTACTCCATGATATCAAACTCTTTTGTCTGGATTTTGCTGTTCCTCAGCTTGTCTGTCTCACCCAATTCACCCAGACTGATGTCACAAGACTCCTTAGTACCAATTTCACCCATTGGGATCACCTTTGCTGATCTTCTCCACAGAAACACCCCCCCCCCCATCTAAATTCTGCCAGTTTGCAAAGTTCACCTGAAGTCCCACCTTCTCTAAGAAACCAATGAATCCAATCTTCTCGATCTTTGCTTTTCCCAAACTTCTTTTACAATTTATCATTACCACATAATTAGTACCTTATTATACTCTTTGATCCATACATTATCTGTTTTTAACTCTATGCTGGTAGCTGGTAGCTATGTAGAAGCATGAGGAAAAATTACAGATTTTAGAAACAGACAGAATGGGTTGAAATCCCCGATCTGCCATTCAGTGACTTGGGTAAGTTACCTAACCTTCCTAAACCTATGACTTTGTCTGTAATCAGGGGTAATAGTAACCACTTTCTAGTGTTCTTGTAAGAATTAAGCTAAATAAGATTATGAATATGGTATGTTTTCTTCATGTATATTAGTCTGTTTTCCCCCCACTGTTAAATTTATGTAGACTTTTTCGATCTACAAAGCTGTTTTCTTATATATTCTATAATTTATGAGCTCTTCCCTCTGTGGGATGACTCTAAAGACTCTCTGTGGATGGGAAGTAAGTTAACTATGTTTTTTTATCCTGAGACTACCAGAGGAAGCACAGTCCTAACCGGGGCAGTTTTAAGCATAAGGCTGGCTGAAACTTCAATTACCCTCTGCAGAAGAGAGAAGGAGGAAGCTAGCAGCAATGCAAGGAAGCTGGGGAAGCTAATGAGCTATACAACTGGCTCCTTGAGGGACCTCGGTTTGCCCAATACCAAGTCACCATTTGATCAAGGTATAGTACCCTAGCAGGTATACAGTCGTCCCTCGCCACTTCACGCTTCGACTTTTGTGGCCTCACTCTATCGTGGTTTTTTCAAATATATTCATTAAAAAGTTGATCGAGACAGTGAAAATGATACAGCATGTGCTCAGTTGTCTGAGTCAATTATACACCCCTGTATTCCAATTAAAATTAAAATTACTGTACATATGAACTGTAGGCCTATGTATTCGAGCACCCCAGGAATCCTTCAACACCAGGTGCAACCACTCGACCACTCCTTGTGTGTGGGCAATAACTTTTTTCCAAAAAATCGGGTGTGGTGAAACCAGCCAATCAGAGCATGCTGTTCACTGACTGGCTATCCTATCCTCTTCCTATCCTGGCCACTGATTGGCTCAGCCTCATGCAATTTTGTTTCTCTCATACACGCTTCAACATCACTATTCATCAGAAGCATCTTTGCTCTTGTAAGTGTTTGCGATTTATGAGAACTTGTATCTAAGCCCCACGATGGCTCCTAAACGTGCTGCTTCTTCCAAGCCTTCTGACGATGAAACTAAGCACTGGAGGAAGATGCTTACCTTCCAGGACAAGATGAAACTCTTGGATATGATCAAAGATGGCAACAAAATCGTGAAGGTTGCCCGCCATTACGACTTGAATGAGTCTACCATTCGCTCCATCCATAAAGATGAAAAGAACTTCCATGCAACGGCTACTGCCTCTTTCAACAAGGAAGCAAAGCGTGTCATGACAAGTCGTAATAAGTTCACAGTGAAAACGAAGTCTGCCCTAGCCGTTTGGATCAGTGACAGCCGCAAGAAAAACATCGCGTTGGATTCGCTGGTCATCCGGGAGAAGGCGAGGCAGCTCTATCAGTGCTTAACAGCAGATGAACCTCAACCAGGACCCTCTTCTGCAATGTTCATGGATTTCATGGTGAGCAAGGGTTGGTTAGAGAATTCCAGAAGAGGTATCATCTGAAGAGTGTCACTCTCCACGGAGAAGCTGCCTCTGCTGACCAGCCTGCAGTAGAGGACTACGTGAACAACACATTCCAGAAGAATCTGGTGTAGATGACTAAGTCTGTGAGTGAGGAGGAGGAAGAGCAGCCAAAGGTTCCTGGGGGTCAGGAGGAAGAAGTTGGTCTTACACTTGATCATCTCTCGCAAGTTGTGAGAAGTATTAAGATAGTATAGGACATGATTGGCGAATGGGACCCACAAATGATGTGTGCATTGTGGTTCTGGAATGCACTTGATGGAGCGATAGAACCCTACAAAAGCCTCCTCACGCATATGAAAAGACAGAGCCAGCAACTGCCTGTCACGATGTTCTTCAGCCACACACCCAGACACCCACTGCCTGCTCCTAGTGCTCCTTCAGCAGAAGACGACGACGACGCACCTGCTGAAGATACTGCACCACCTGAAGACTCTCCTACTGAGGTCCTGCCTTCAGAGGAGCAGTAACCTTGCTCTTCTTTGCTGTCAGAACATCTCTTCATCTTCATCGCTTCATCATCAAACAAGTTGCACTATTTTCATAGGTTAGTGGTTGTGTGTAAGAACTGTGTGTGTCTGTAATTAAATGTACAATAATAATAATATGATATCTGTAATGTCTGATATGTCTTATTTTCTCTTATTTTGTCTAATATATTGGGTAATACAAGTGTAATGGTGACTAATGGGTGTTATTTCATGTCTAGAGGGCTCTAATAATGTTAAAAAACGTATTTAGAAGGTCATTAACAGGTTTTCTATGCTCTGTGAAAATATTTGATTTATAAATAAAGAATCCTACTTCGTGGAAATTCATTTATCACGGTAGAGTCTGGAACTGAATAACCGTGATAAACGAGGGCCGACTGTAATCTGGTGGGAGGAAATTGTAAATGAGAATCTTAAGAACAGTTGTCATTCAAAGTCATTTGGATGACAGCAAACTTTCAGGACATCAGCCCATTTAAAGCAGATGACATGAAGAAAAAATCCAAGCAACAGGGTCCTTGGGGTCAACCCCTGGAAGATATAGGGAGGGAATCATCTGGGCTCCAACCAAGGGCTCTGAGACCCAGGATAGAGTCTCATTTCCAAGAGAATAGAAGCAGAAGGCATGGCCAAGGTGATGAAAACCAGAAAAGGCTAGAACTCAGAGTCCAGATGTGTGCCAAGACTCTTGATAGACAAACCAGAGAGCAGATCCATGGTAACATGACTAAAATTAGGTCCCACCAGCTGGTCACCTGGGCTTTTCCTTCTGTCTGTGTTTCTTTGAAAACAGCTGATGACCTTGTAGCCTTGGTTTGAAGTCCAAGTGAAGGTAATAGGCAATAGCCTGACTCAGGAATGTACCAGACTTCTCTCCCAATTACACTTTCATTCTCCTTGTCTCTACATGCCCTACAGTTCCAACTCTACATATCTATTTCTCCTTCATCTTTGGATAACTCATTTGAACTGCCTGAACAGACTTAGCCCCTTTACACATATATGCACATCCAAACATGAACCTTGACCTTGCATACATGCACTTACTTTAAAACATTGTCTGCCACTCTTGGAAAGGTTATCTGCAGCATTTGCTTCCATCCCTGGCCATGGTGCCCTCACCCTCGAATTAGAGCCAGCCTTCTGGACAGGCCAAGGCTTACGCTGTTCTGGTTTGGCTAGGGACTGGTCAGGAGGTGGGATGAGGACTGACTGAGCCTGCTGTAGAGAACATTAGTGACTCCAGCTGAGAGAGCCAGGATAAGGTCACAACTGACAAGCAGATAATAAGCCATCTTGATTCATTTGTTGGGAGACAACCATGAACTTAGGAACAATTCCACTCTTGAGAATGAGGAGGGAAGGGAGACAGTTAATTTTCAACTTCAGGCTCTTGCCTTGGCTAGCTTCCTTAGCAACCGAAATGGGCCATCTGCTTAACTTCCTATGCCCACTTGCTTGCTGGTGGAGCTGCATGTCTACCCTCCCACCTGGCCAAAACTTACAGGACAATAAACTAAAGATGCTCAGGGGCTTTCCACAACCTATCCTAAAAGAATGAAAAGATTTCGCTATCTGGAAACATATTGTCGATCTTAGTAATACTTAGTCACTCTTGGAAAACTTTCCAACATTTTCATTGGCTTTATTTTCCACTCAGTAAAATGGAGATGGCCTCCTCAGTTCCAGGTTATAATCAAAACACCCTTACAGTCCTTACAGTTACTGTTAGCTCAAATTTAAAGCATCACTGAGGGATATATATCCTCCCAGATAAGAAGACTTTCAAAGGAAGAGCTCCAGACGGGAACACTGACAGACTTGTTCCCCTTCGGATCTCTACTGCAAATAGCTACTCCTGTGCTTCCTGGAATGCTAACCACATTGTCATTTTAGAGAGAGTACTCCTAGCACATTTGAACTGTGGCCAAATCTTTAATTCGACCAATTCTAAACTAAAGCCAGGCCTTTCAAACAGTACGGCTGGACAAGGACAAGGAAAATGACTCTTCAACACAAAAACTTTCAATTGCTCCCCATTTTGCATAAAATTTGAATGTCCCCACCAAGCACCAATACCCTTCCTAGGTTTCCCACCAAGGTAACTTTCCAGCTTTCTTTCTTCCACTGTCGTCTAAGTGACCGTATCAACGTAACATACCAGCAATACCCCACAGAAGGAAAAGTGCCTTCCCTGCTCCTAAACCACATGCTTAAGTAGAGTGTTTCATGTCTTGTTAAGGATGTTTTAACACATCTAGACAAACTACACAAACTTCACTCTGAAACCAAGGATTGCTTCTGAGTGAGAAGTTCTGGCATGAGAACATTCTAAGATGTTCTGCATTGAGGAAAGGTCTTGTTCTGGAGTGGAAGGAGCTACCCCATAAATACCTGCAAAAATTATTTGTTTTCACAGAGAAAACTCTATGAACATCTCTCTAGAATTTTCACAGAATTCCATGAGAACAGAACATAGAACTGTTCATAGAAGTGCTCCTTCCGACATCAACCTCCTCCTCCCACCGAAGCTCAAAACTCAGAGCTAAAATACACTAACGTATTTAATGAGGTTTTTTTTTTTTTTTTTTGGTACGTGCCCTTAGCGGCTAGGGCCCAGCAGGAACTGAACCCGGGAATCTCTGGTCCACAGGCCGACGCTCCAACCGCTGAGCCAAACCGACCAGGACCTTAGTGAGTTTTTAAGGCCCTTATAATATTTGGTTATGAGGGTTTGTTAGGGCACAGTCACAAGTGTGTGTATGTATCTCTGTGTGTGTGAGTGTGTGTGTGTGTGTGTGTGTGGATGGCTGGTGGTTATGTATTCATGCATTTGGCCAGACCCGTCATGAGCTGTATATACCATATGCCTGCTGTTACTAATCCTGGGACCTACCCTAATTCTTGGAGTTCTTGCCCCATTTTTCATTGTAGGATAACAAGTATCTTGACTGTAATCTATTAATTGAATAATTAAATAAACTTGTTTCCCTCTAGTGCGAGCATATTGTTTGCACACAGTGTCATCCCGGGCCCTCCAGCTAGGGAAGGCCTGCCAGATATGTTTATTAAACCCCCTGCGCTTGGAAAGCACACAGAAAACTGTCATCTGCAGCAACACAAAAGTGCCTATCTCAGCTGGAGATCTCGCTGTTATGAATAAAGGAAGAGTTTGTGGTACAGTTTTGAGATGTAAAGAGAAAAAGCTTCCCCACGGTGCAAATGTGTTGTAACCCTCAGGCGAGAAAAAAATATTGAATTGTTGCTGGCAGTACAATGTAATTATTGAGTTAGCGGCAGCTATGTTTCTAAGCTTCTTAAGGTAAAAATCACATTAATTTGGCCTTCTCCGAAGGACATTCCAGGTTGTTAAATGGAACCGTTGAAACATTTTTCACTAATGAACCTGGCCAATAACAGCCCTTTCCACTGACGTCAAACTCCGGGCGAGCCGGCCGTGAAGGAGGAGACGTGCTACTGCGGAGGCCGAGCCTTTGTTCGCGGAGGCCCCGCTGCCTCGAGACGCTCTTCCAGACTCCCGAGGTGGCAACCGAGTGGGAGGCGTGCTGGAAACCGTGGTGTTGTGCCCAGAAAATGAAGTGAGTCAGAACTTGGCCTCCTCGGAGAAGCGGAGAACTCGCGGTGCCCCCTCTGGGATGACAGGCGTGCGGCCGGGGAGCTTTCCAAGATGCTATCTTCTAGACAAACCAAACGCTCCGCTCCTGAAAAATGGTGGCCTTTGTGTCACTTCACTCTGCTGTGTCGGGGTTTAACTCCTTTCTCAGTCACTGTCGACCTTGCCCTTGAATGGCACCACCTCTGCCCGGCCGGGAAAAGAGCCAGTGGTGCTCTGTAATCCAAACCCAGATGGGGTCGTCCTGCCGTGGTCAGGCGTCACCGTACATTATGCGGGGACCTGTGTTCCGATGGTGGGGTCTTCCTTGGAATGTCAGTGGGGGGAGAATCTGTGTTTCTTGTTGCTAACGCAGAACCGGGCTTCATGAGCCCGGTGGGCTCGTTCAGTGTCCTTCCTCCCTTGGATACCAAGAGGATAGTTTTCTTGCCACCGGGTCAAACTCCTTTGTTGCCTCCTTACTCTTCTGGGTGGGATCTGGGCAGTGTGCTCAGCAAAGAGGATTAGTGAGTAAGGAAGTAAGGTTGAGGATTTCTTGACTTAATATGCTTCAGTATCAACATGACAATCAATTCAAGCAGTGTGAGGTAGTGCAGGGAGCTGACTTTTAAGCTACACTGAATGAGATTCATATTCCTTAGTCTTGTAGATACGGGCAAGCAAGAATCCTCTTTGAGTCTCAATTTCAACATCTATAACTCAGTTTAAAAGTGCCTAATTTGTCAAGATTAGCTACAATGTCTTAGAGACTAGAATTATATCTGGCAAGCAACAGAACAAATAAATTTAGCTATTGCTGTTTTTGTTTTTGTTTTTTTAATGGATAAAAATAAGTATCAAAAAGACCCAAATGAGTGGATCCAAATTGCAAGGGTGTTTACCTTACAAGGAGTCTCATGGACATGTGTTTTGGGGGAGTCCAACAGGTTCTACCTCAGTGTGGAGCAATTGGAACCTTGTTTTTAAAGTTCCTCCTGCAGTTAGGCATGCTGGGGACACGCAACTTGAGCAGGAGTCAGTGGAATGACTATTCAGCAGATCTTGAGCCTCAAAGCCAGGCATGAATCCCATGCTGGATATAAGATGCTTCTGTGGCCTTTAGTGAGAGATCGCCCATATACATTGTTTTAATTTTAAAAAAAGAGCGTAGTGATGTTTTAAAAAACAAAAGTGCTTTCAAATACTAAATCCTTAATATTGAACTAGATGGTTAGTGGGTTGTTTTTCCATTTCTATGATTAATTTTATTTCTTATTAAAAAATTTTATGGTTGGTATACAATATTATATTACATTTGTTTTATTTTTTAATTAAAATATGTTTTTATTGATTTTTTTAGTGAAAGAGGAAGGGAGCGAGAGATAGAAACATCAATGTGAGAGAGAAACATCAATTGACTGCCTCCTGCACGCCCCCTACTGGGGGTCAAGCTTGCAATCTGGACTGTGCCCTGACCAGGAATCAAACTGGGACCTCTCAGTCCATGGCATGATGCTCAATCCACTGAGCCACACCGGCTGGGCAGTTGCATCAGTTTTAGATGTGCAATATAGTGATTTGACATTTTTAGACATTACAATGTGATCACTCCACTAATTATCTGTCGCCGTGCAAACGTATTGCAATATTATTAACTATGTTCCCCCGCACTTTTCACCTGTCCCCCTCCCCCTCCTCTCTGGCAACCATCCCTTTGGTCTCTGTTTCTATGAGTCAGTTTCTGTTTTGTTTTGTTTGCTCGTTTGTTTTGTGTTTTTAGATTCTACATATAAGTAAATTGGTGCAGTCACCATGGAAAACAGTATAGTGGTCCCTCAAAAATTAAAAAAAGAAAGATCTATCATGCGACCCAGCAATTTTGCTTCTGGGTTAGTGATTTACTGGGGAGGTGCCCCATGGATTCAGGACATTCCTCTAGGCAGGAGGAAGTAGCTATCCAGAGTTCTAAGAGATAATAGGAGAAAGAGAGAATGACAAAGGAACGAATCTTTCATTTGTGAAAACAACTTCTTCAGAATTCCAGCAAATTGAATTTCTACTGTCAGAGTCAATTTTGCTAAAGGGAGAGAAGCACTTTGGTGTTTCAGTTCTATATAATACATTCTTAGAGGAAAGCACCCTGAGTAACATTAACTGACTGCATCCCTGTTTTAAGAATGCACCAGCTGTTTCAGAGAGGTGAAATAATCTGGTCACTTTCACACAGCTCCTTGTATTTGACTCCAAATTAAGACCTTTCCCCAACATCATATTGCCTGTATTAGTGCTCAGAGGCAAGTATTTTTGCTCCTTACACCTTGGCCGGAGCATCCCAGCATGCTTTGCAGCATGACTGTAACAATAGTCCACCCTCAAGGGAACAAAAGCTGGGATAACTGTGTTACGTGCTTTGGTATTATTTGCGTGGCCAAATAAAGCTTTCTTGCTACAGATGTAACCTTCGATAATTTATTGATGTAAAAGTGGCCTCAGGTACCAGGTTTTTGGCAGCTGTCACACTGTCAGAGTACACTGTAGAACATGGCACCCATGAATATTTTATGTGGAGAAGAAATGGAAAAATACACCTTTCAATATATCAGTTCCCAGCCCTGATCTTCATTACTGAAATATGAATCGAATCCCATCTCTGAATTTGATCAACCAAAACTTTGCAAACTGAGCACTCCTCAAATTGGGTTTCGGCGATGAATTGATTTGAACCCTACTTTTTTGTTGAGCACGGTCAGCTGTGTATGGCTGCCTGTCCTGTAGTAGTGGGTTAGTGACCTCAGTGATATGTTGGAAGCTACAGACTTAACTGTCAATAGGATTGGCTTGGCCCTTTATCCTTCAGCGGCAGATAAATAGAGCCCCATTCAGGAGGTTCATTGTGTAGGGATTTATTGGAGTTTTATTTATGCAGACTTGGAAGCAGTTGGAGATCATCAACATCTAATGCACCCTCTGTCAAATATTTCTCTTCCATTGTTGGGTTATTAAAATATGAGTTGGGAGGTTGAGGGATTCTGTCCTTTTTAGAAGCAAATACTTAAAAAAAATAATCAAAAGGGCATTTTTTTATTTGTATTTTTTTTTTTTGGTATCCAGGGTACCTCTGAGTAGTAGATTTTTTATCTCTAGTCCATCCTCAAAACTGAAAATCAATCCTCCATTTTTCCAGGGCTTACCTTTTCATCACTTGAAGACCAGTGGTTACATGATTTGGACCCACTGAGGAAGGTAGAATGATATCAGTTCAAAAGTATTGGATACCTATGGAGCACTTTGCAAGATATTGCAGGATTCTGTGGGCTTTGTATAGAACTACACAGAAGTATTGCTGAGTACTTTGCAATATGAATTCCTACAATTTGCAGGAATTTGCCATGCTTTTCAGGTGATCACACTAGGTAAGTGCTTCATTTTTATCTCAATTGGTTTGATTTTGCGCTTTCATTATATTATTGCATTTAGGTTTTGCATACTTGGAGGCTTACATTTCTTAACCGATCTTTAATCCCATCTCCTCTGATGAGCGGCTGACTCAGCCTAGCTATATCTTTAATTGATGTTCTCTTCGACTCTACATGCTAAATAGCAATGCCATGATCTACCTAGACAGATAGTTTAATCAATGTACAAGTTATTCTGCTTACTTTAAATAAATGCCTTTCAGACTTAGTAAACACCATTAGGGGAAACATGGATGGTTTAAAATAAGGTAAGTGATTTATGTTTCCTCAAATGAACCCCTTAAACTCATTTAACTAATGAAATACTTACATGACCCTTAGAAAATTTACTTTTGTGTGAAGTACGCTTTTGTTTTCAGAATGTCATAATTGAGCAAGATTACTTTAAGATCCTTGTTGGCAGCTATTAAATAAATTTGGTAATATACTAGGGTTCTAAATTTAGTATGTGAAGCTAGCACACACACACACACACCCCGACATATTTGCTATAACCTAAAATGTGTTTATCAAAAAGGAATAGTTTAATGGGTATTATACTTAATATTTGAGAGCTAAAACTCTGTAGCTTTTTTTTAGACATAAAGTAAAAGGAGTGCCAAATAATTACTAAGTTATATGGATAAGCCTAAAAGCTTTAATTAACTTTCAGACCTACCTAAACTTGTAGCCACAAATAAATGCAGATGCTGGGAAAATAAGGTTAATTATACTTCATTTCTCCCCTTCTGACTCTCCTTGTTTTATTCTAATAAGAAGGTAATGACTTTCTGTTTTGCTTTTTTGTGCTCAAGTTGTTATAACTAGCTGGTACGGGGGTCAGAATTAAAACTCGAGTCTTCTGATTCTTAGCCCAGAGATCTTTCCACAATTGTGCCTCTCTGGAATGCTCCGCTTCAGCACCGATACGTAACTAAACAAACCAAACATGAATATCGATCTAGTCTGCTCAGTTTTAGAAAGGAGCAAAAATATGTCCTCTTTCTTACCAGTTGGTGAACTTGGGTTTTCACACTAGAGTATTAGAGTACTTGGCTGATCAGCAGCAATAAAGCTTCAAGGTATTACAAAAACAAAACAAAACATTAATTACTAGAGTCTCTTTTTCTAAAAGAATTATGAACTGTATGTTTCCTGGAGGTCCAACTTCAACATTTTTCCTCTTTTTCCTATAAATTTACTGGTACTGATCAGATAATGGGTACAAACTTCTTATCTGAGAAATGCAGTATTTAACTATGGGATTCCTTTAAATGGCAAAAATCTTTAGTGAATTTAAACTATTGTTTGATTCAGAAAATAATCAATACTCACACACACATACAAATCTATCTCCAGCAGCCCAAACTTGCACCATCGGTCAAAATTTGAGTTAAATCACTGAAAAGCTCTCTTTTAAATATCAATACTATCATAATAATAATGACCATTTGTTGAATGCCTACTGAGGGGCAGACTAGGTGCTTTACATATATTATATCTTTAATCCCCATGGCCGTCATTCAAAGTCTGCGTTATTATCATGTTATTATCATTATTCTAAAGATAAGGATAAGCAACTGCCCAAGGCCACACAGCTAGTGAGTCCTAGGGCTGAGGCTTGAATCCAGGTCTCTGTTGCTGAAGCCTTTTCATTTTCCCCTGTAAAAATGGAGTAATGAATCCATGAAGCTATACTAATCAATGATAAAAAGTCCCTGTTACTTTAAAACTAATGGAGGTCCTGAAATAAGGGCCCCAAGGAAGATGCAAAAAAGTAGATACTATGGTAGAATATAAAAACTTGACTTTGTTTCCTTCATGCTTTTGTCTCAAATGCAATGGATTTTTCTTCCCTACTCTGAGTTTTGCATCCTTTGGCCTGCCAGGGTAGAATTGGCCATTTTGGGTTACTCAGTCTATTTCCCTTCATTCAAATGTATGCTTTGATGTAGACCCAAAGTCTGAGAATTCCAGCAGCATCTGGTGACAAAGAAGAAACAGCCAATCGCCAGCTGTCAGGCAGACACAGATAGAAGAAGGACCACAGCTGAGCCCGCACTGGCCGTATGTCAACATGCTCTTCCAGGCTGCACTGCCCTGGGGTGACCAGGACTCCAGACTTCTGTGCAGTGATTCTGTGTCGGGCATAGTGTTTTCCACCAAACCTGTATCAGATTTCGCAAGCATTCTGGAGTCCTCATGTACCCTCATGTATCTCAGCAGGGGTGAGGTCATTTGTAAGCATTTTGCAGCTTATGCCACATGGGTGGATGGTTACCAGTGATCATGGCTTCAGTGTTTGCTGTTCCCCAGACCAGCCTCTGGGCCTTTGCACTTACTGTTTCCTCTTCCCGGATGATCCTTCCCTCCACCCTTTACTCAGTTAATGCCTGCACATCCCTCAGGACTGCGCTTGGAGGTTGCCTCCTCTGACCCTCAGAGTTGGATTTAGTGATTTTCTGTATGTCCCCATAGTAACCCAATGCCTGCTCTTCTCACTGTCGTTGTCACTAATCTGAAAATGGCATTTTATACTGTATTTCTCTCCTAGAACACTAAGATCGCTGAAAGCAGACATTTAAAGACCATATTGCAACTAGTTAAGATGGATTATGGATGGCATCAGACAAAACTAGTGTTAAATCCCAACTTCAGCATTTCCTTACCTATCTAACTTTGGGTAAGGTTAACTTTGAATTAAAGAACCACCCAGAGCTTCAATTTTCTCCTCATCAAGACTGTGATAATATTAAAAACTACCTTGTTGAATTGTCTTGAGAATTAACTGCAATAATGAACATAGTGCTTGGTATATAATCCATGTGCAATAAAAGGGCACAGATATTCTATTATTGCACCACAATTCCTACCTTAATATCTGCTTAATAAGTATATTTGGAATTCAGATTGTATTAGAGTGCTTGAAAAAGACAGAGCATCTGACTAAACTTAATAGAAGTTTCACTACTAGATGTTAGAGGGGTCTCAGGTCATTTGCTGCTTGTTTCTGTGCTACTGTGAAAAGTTGGTCATTGCTTGTTTAGTGCTAAATCCTCCCATTCAATATCAATGGCTTCCTGTCTCTTTGTTCTAAATTTGCAGGAGAGGGAAGGATAAGACCTATAGAAGCTGCAATTGAAGATCAAACCCAAGGTCTAGCCAGGGCCCAAAGGACATATTAATGAGCCCACCTTCCTCATGTAAGCTCTAAGAGACTGAGAATTATGATTTTTGTTCACCATGGCATTGCTAGCATACTGTATAGGTCTGACACATAGTAGACACTCAATAAATATGTGTTGAAAGAAGTAATAAACACATCTGAAAGGGCTGAATCAGCAGGATTTCTGTTAGGAACCACTTAGCCCTTAATTCACCAGTTTGGTCAGTTTTGAAACATTTTGCTTACATTTGCATTAGTAATACCGGAGGTGATCCACAGAGGACTTCTTCTTAAGGAGCCTGGATCATCTTACTCAATTTTTAAAAGACGCCTTCTTGTGCTATTATTTTCAGTATTTTGTGAACATGTTTACATTAACCATATTTGTTGTGATTTATAGATTTCATTTCATGTGCCTCTCTGTTTTGGCCTTTCTGGGCTGAAATGACTAAAACATTTAGGCTCACCCATGCATAGAATCCCTGTACTCATTGCAATTATATTAGTTCAGTCCTACACTTACATAGGGTGCACTTAAGGATACCACTAATGCTAGGCATAGTGCAAAGTGCTGGGCATGCTGAAACCATGTTCTGGTCCAATCACATCTTCCTTGGGACTGGGCAGTGGTCCAAGCTTCCCTCCAGGTGCAGCACAGTGTAGGGTAAGGTCACAGTTTGCGTGTGGTTTTGTTCCTGATCACCTTCTTGGAGATGCTGGATTTGTACTGGCCTCTCGCATGCTCTGTATTGCTTTCTTGCTCTGACGCTGCTCCCGCTGCTCCGGACAGTTACTCTTGCCCCCAACAGCCCTACAAGAGGAGGCAGCGTTATCTCAGGAGTCTCACCGTATTTTCAGCCAGTGTGGTTGCGCAGCCCTGGTTTTCTCTTTCTATGTGTCCAGGGACCCAGTCCTTGCTCTGTTTCTGCATGAGGTGGTGGGGAGCACTGGGTTTGGAGTAAAAATACTCAGGTTTCAGACTTAATTCTGCTGCATCCCTGCTGCATGACCTCTGGCAACACATTTGAACATGTGTTTCTTTTCATGAAAATGAGGTTAAAACCTCTCTCACAAGTTTTCCATGAGGATTAAAAAAAATATATTACATATGAAAAAAAGTTTACAAATGGTAAAGTACTCATAAATGTAGATTATTCATTATCAGCTGCACTGACGTGTAGAAGACTTGTGTGGATATACTGGGCTACACAATCTTCTGGAACCTCAGCGCGCTGGGCAACCAGAGCTCACGTTTCCTGATCTCTCAGTGCAAACTTGACTTAATGATTGTATTTGTTTAAAGATCAATGGAACTGCCTATGCAAAGGCAATGCCAGTTTCTCGAAGGCAAGAAATCCCTTTTCATGAGTTCATAGTTGGCAATGAAGAAATATTAAAGAAACAAAGGAAGAGAGCGTAATTGATAGTTCTGTTTGATCTTCCCCAGCTTGCTGTAGCTGAACTAGAAAAGAATAAAGAATGTTCTCTCACAAAACAATTCATTCTGTAAATGTGTACTTCAGCCAACATTCTAATCAACAAACATTTATTGGATATTTGCTTTGCGGGTACTATGCTATTTATCTAGGTGTAGTTTCTAGTTGTTAAATGAAGACTTTTAATATATTAATTGAAAGTCATCAAATTCTCAATCTTTAAAGCAAAAATACTAATACACTCTGAATATGGAAAAATAAATAAGACATGATCCCTGTCTTCAAGGCACTTATAATTTAGTCAGGGAGAGGGATAAGTAAATAATTCATGATAATACAAGCCAAAATAAAATATCAAAAGTAAACTTCAAAAGTATTGAAGTTTAGAGCCCTAGAGTGGTGGGAGAGGAAGGTAAGGAGGCGATTCAAGAACAGCATGTCTTATAAGAGAATTAGACGAAGCATCAAACTAAGATAATGTTCTATGTCAATTATACCTCAATACAAATCAGAAAACATAATTTTATAATAAAAATTTTTGTGTGTTAAAAGGGAAATATTAGAAAAAGCAATTCCCATTTTAATAAACTCTCCTTGGTTAGTGATTTTTTATCTTATCTTCTAGAAAGAAGAAGATTATTGAATTTGGAACAGAATGGGGAAAACTATTCAGAACAAAGCGAGGAAGAACATTCCTGGCTAAGAGTGAAGATCTGCCCAGTTGGCACGAAGGATGAGCTTGGCACAGGGGTTGGGGCATGTTAGGGGAGTGATGGGGAAAGTATGTAAGACACTTCAAGGCTTATTTATGGAGTGCTCTCTCTTTCTGCAAGAAGAGAGATAAATTTGATTCCCTAAATGATGGAAACCCAAAGAGGTTTGGAGGAAGAATTGTGACATAATTTAGGGGACAGAAACTCTGGTGGCATTTTAAAGACAGGATCTAAGAGGCAAGGTGAAATGTCAACTTATGAGACATGAGGGAGATGATTAGAGATTATCAAGGCAAGGAGAATGATGGGGTATTTTGTGGTTCTCAGATTAATGAACCTAATTGGTGGACCATCATATGCCAATAGGGTAGACATCATGTCAATATTTGCCTCAATTTCCAGACTACATGGTGCTGTATAAGAGGCATAAAAAATACAAACCATTTCAATAGCCTTATCTAAAATAAGCTGACTTTAAATAAGAAATGTTAAAATGTAAACAATACAAAAATCAAGGGAACTATTTTGAGAAAGTGGCAGAACAACTGACCTATGAGTGTGTGTGTGTGTGTAGCCAATGTTCTTCACTAGAACTAGAGATTATAAAGATGCCAAAGGACTCAGCTGATAGGACTCTAGAGAATATTTTTGCCTAAGTCACCCACAACTTATACTTAGTGTGGAGTAAAATCTACTTATCTTTATTTTTCTATAACATTGCATACATTATAGATAGTCCTATAGTAAGTATATAACTAAACTGTATATTTCTATATCATACATTAAAAGTACCAGTTTAGAGAAGGAACTATTTGGGTAATACCAATTAACCACATAAATATAGCCCTTAAAGTTCTTTTAACTATATTTGCTTTACTTTTTGGTGAGCATCTCTGTCTTATGGATGAAAATAAATACCTAAAAGAACTGGCTTGACATAATTGAAATATTTAAATCAAATAGCTGATAGTTGATTTGTTTAACTATAGGTCTTCAACTCTAAAGGTCAGGAGTGTGTTTTCTTACCTACAACTGTCTATTTTCTATGCTGCAACCCCCAGTTCAAACCTCACTTGCTCCATGAAGCTTGCCCACTGCCCAAAGGCAGAACAAACCCCCTGTTCTCTGGGTTTTCAGACCAAAACTCTGAGCTTAACCTACCTTGGGCCACAGATACTCTTGGGCAGAGAGAAGAAGACACATCGGTCTACAGTTAGTTTACTATTCCAACAATGCATGGATGATGAATGACCCATACTCAATAATATCATATGCAAGACAGAATAATCAGCAAGGAAGTCACGTAGTCCATCAGTATCAAGACGTGGCAACCCATGGCGGGTGCTTGTAAAGTATGAAAACATACTGCATACTTTATTATATATTTTTTATGATAGTGAAAATTGTAGATATTGATAAGTATTATTTTTAAATGCTCTAATCCCGACCTAGCTGGTGTGACTCAGTAGTTAGGGCATTGGCCGGCACACCAAAAGGTCATGGGTTTAATTCCTGGTCAAGAGCACGTACCTGGGTTGCAAGTTAGATCTCTGGCCCCAGTCAGGGTGTGTTCAGGAGACAACAAATTAATGTGTCTCTCTCACATTGATGTTTCTCTCTCTCCCTCTCTCTCTATCTCTTTTCTCCTTCCCTCCTGTCCACTCTGTCTAAAAATTAATGGAAAAATACTCTCAGTGACAATGAACAAAAAATTAAATTAAATAAAAATGCTCCAATCCCATTCAGTATGATTTAGTTATAGTGATTATTAGTGCTGAGTGCACAGGAACAGACCAAAGGACGGTGCCCTAGGTCTGCCAATTACTGATTTTGTGATCTTGAGAAAGTCATCTAACAGTTTTCTTGTTACAGAAATGAAGATGATGATGTCTCACTCACAAAGTTGTGATGGATCCATTGGAATGACCCATGTAAAGCACTAAGGATGTACCCATCACATAGTAAATTCCAAAATATTTAGCAAATATAAGTTATGGAAAAGTTCTTTGAACACAGTACAAAGTTATATGTAGCAAACCATTACCATTATTAAATGTGATGACTATTTAGTAAATAACCACTTATATTTGCATAAGGAAACTTGAGACAAAATGGTTACAATCAGTATATGACTGTAATAATGTTTCCACTGGATGTATTTCTTTACAATGTTGATAATCAGTCCTCTAAATCTTTAGTTTCTCTTTCTCTAGGAGGGATATCATAGATGTTAAGTATTTTTTAAAATTATAACATTGATTAATAATTGTTTTTAAAGGTATCTTCTAGATAGGAATTTTCTCCCCAAAATGGATAATAGGTTCTTTTTAAACGCCAAAGGACAAGGTGTTCTCTTTCTTGCTCTTTCACATACTGCTGAGTGTGAGAGACAGTGCCTGTGCTAGCAGCTTGCAGACTGTAGCCCAGCCACCAACCTCTTCAGCCCCATTTACCTGTCAGCACCCATTCTCTCGGGCTGAGTGTTTCCTTTGGTCCTGTCAGGTGGGCCTTGCTCTCCTGGTTATAGCAACCTGGTCTGGCCTCCAAGCCAAGTGAGGTTGGCTCCCTCTCAGGTTTTGTCTATTGCTTTATCTGAGAAATGTAACTGGGAACGAGGGTGGGTACAGTGGGAGTTTTGGGGAGGGTGAGGAGGGAAGATAAGAGACATCAGCAAAGTAATTGCCCTAAATTACACACTGTCTGCTAAATGGCCATGAGGAAGAACTTAAGTGAAAACTGAGCTCCCGGTGCTGGGGTGCTTCCTGGCTCACCGGGTTGGGGGGAGGGGGTGCTGATTCTGCTCCGGCTGGGCAGAAAGCCTCCCCTAAGAAGTCAGGGGTTCTTCCTCTGAAGATATATTGTTTGAGGGGTTGTGGATTGAGATCTTTGGGATAGAGAGGAGAGGAATTAGTTTGATAAACTTGTTCCCTCTGCTCTCCAATAATTAAGGGAAAAATACACCTTTTACATATCTGGGGTATTCATGCTACTGCAGAAAGATACATATTTAAATAATCTGAATTTGCACTAAATTCTTTTAAGCTTCTTTGCAAAAGATCTCCTACTTTTGCTTCAAGATCATGGTATCTGTCAAAGCCTTGAATTTCCAGTAAGGCAAAGGAAAATATGGTTGGTCTCCACCTAAATTAATTCAGACATACAAGCTTCAGTGTGTGTGTGTGTGCGTGTGTGTGCGTGTGTGTGTGTGTTTACAGTGGAACTGCCTAATCCCAGTAAAGCCCCTAATCTAAGAAGGAGTAAGACATATTGCGGATGGCAGGGGCCCGTCACACCTGGGTTTGACTCTTTACTCAGCAACTCTCTGTCTGTGTAACCTTGTGCTCCAGGCCTCACTTACTTTGCCTTTAAAATGGGAACAATTGTATTATTCACTTTAAGGACTAACTAATGTAAAGCCCTAAACCCCAGGTCTTATCTGGATGATAAGAGTCATTTCATAAATAATGCTTGTTGTTTTCAGAGAGAGACTGGCATGAATATAGTTGGAATAAATATATCACCATCATAAAAATCTCCTACATGACGCATATATTTTTTAAAATATGGAAATCCCATGCTGCCATTGACTCAGAAGAGCTTGAACATACGGGTCATACATGATACCTTTACAGCCTGTTTAGCTCTTTTATTTGCTTTAATTGGGAGTTATTTGAGCTTGAACGACAAGAGGGATATATTTGGGCAAATTATTTGCCAAATGAGAAGCAGAGTCCTTTGTTTCAGCTCCCCACTTGGGCTTCCCAAACAGATCACCCCAGTCCAAACCTTCCGACTGCAGCACAAAGCAGGCCCTGATTCTGAGGGGAACGGTGCAGTCCCTTTAACCTGCACAGGAAGACTTCAAGGGTGACTAACTAGAAAGTACGCAAGAGGATTCAGACGTTCCACGACAAAAATGAAAAATTCTTCCATTTCCAAATGAGAGCACCAAAATATGCAAAGTGCATCAAAAAGCTGAGGGTGCTGTGAGGCAGGCGTTTGGAGAGCTGTGTAAGTATTATTTGAAAAAAAATAATCCTCAAGGAAGGATCTGGAGAAGAAAGCATGTAAGGGCGGGGCACAGGGGCTGAGGCTCTGTATTTGCGAAGGAGACTGCAATAGGAACTTGACCTGCTCAGATAATTTTACCAAATTCTAAACCCCAAGTGGAGTTCCCGGTTACCCAAGCCTCTTTATTAGATGTTTGCAAAAGCACGCTCACCTACACGCAGTGCAGACACCCAAGAGCCACGGACCCGCTTTCCGTGTGCGGCACTGCGAACGGGGAGTGAGGGGCCTTACTGCAGGCGGCTCCAGTGGGCATTCTGCAGGAAGACCTGCAGACACAGGCTCACTCAGTCCACTCAGAAAGTGAGCCAGCAAGATTGCAGCTGCATCGATCGCAGCAACATGTCAAGCCACAAGTCCAAGGACAATAATAATAATAATAGTTCTTATTCAGGAGAGCCCGCTGTGAACCAAGCAACACTTGAGCTTCGGTATTATTTTGATTTTTGCAACAACTCTGTAAGGGTACAGCTAGTATTATTCCGCTTTTATAGATAAGGAAACTGAGGCTCAGTGGTTTAGTGACTTGCCCAAGGTCATAGCTAGTCAGTGATGATGAAGCTACAATTTGAACTCAACTTTGCCTGGCTGCAATGTCTCTGTTTACTGTATGAGCATGAGAACATAATCGCAAGAGAAAAAAAATAAATAAATAAAATGTATGATCAGAGGTTTTTGCCTCTGACATCAAAAATCTTCTTCACATTTTAAGGCTCAATTAGCCTAAGAGCCGCCCCTGACTTTAAAGAGATCCTTAAATGGGCCTCATCATTTTGTTTTTCTGAATTTTTTGATACTTTCCTCTCCTCAGAATATACTTGAAAGGCAGTACAATCTATCATCCCTTTACTTTTCTCCTTAAATGCTATTTTCAAAATATTTCAGTTCCTTCTCGGGCTATTTTCTTTTGTTAAGTCCAGAACTAATAGTGAGTTAAGCTATAGGCTAAGTCGTTGTTAAAAAAGGATCAATGATAAACAATGACATAAATAGGATAGAAGTTTATCACTCTCTCCCAACAGTCCAGAAGACGGTGGTTCATGCCAGGTGGGCAGCTCTAGCATCCTCTGTTTCCAAGGTTGTTCGCCATTTTTCAGCCAGCAGAAAGGGCAAGAGAGGGAAAATGCATGGCACGTGGGTTCATCTTTGAGGAGATGACCCCGAGTGGCACACACCACTCCAGCTCTCATCCCTTTGGCTTAAATGAGGCCCCAATTGCAAGGGAGTCTGGGAAATGCAGTCTCCCAGTTGGGCAGTCAAGAGCGTATCTAAAACTCCGGACTTCTATTACTAAAGGGAAAAGCAGGAGAATGGATGCTGGGGACAAGTAGCTGACTCTGCCACAGTCTGTCTAGTCTGGTCACCAGTCTAGGTGTGACTCTCACTGAGTGATGGAAGAATTAACTACCAAGTCTTAAAATGCTCTACTTCTAAACAGTGAGCTCAAGCCAGGAATTGTAAAACAATAACCAAATAAAACTAAAACAATCTGAGGATCAAGTTTGCCCATCACTGGAAAAACTTTGTGGTCGGACCTGCATCAGTTGCCAGTGAATAAAAGAATAGCTATTAGGGAGAGTTGTTTATCAAGAGCTGCCAAAGATATTTTTTTCCCAACTTAGATGAACACTATATTGATATAAGTGTCCATGTTATGAATTAGAGGTTTGTTCAGAAATTATAGACTAAAATTACTGGAAAAACTCCTATCCAATTTTATATTTTAACAGATAAGAAAACTGAAGCCCAGAGTCATTAAACGACTTCTAATTTGAGAAGCTGGCTAATGGAAATATGTTTTATGAATGTGTTGATTTGCGGTAGTGCTTATTCAGTGCTAATGGAGTGAGCAAATGAATGAATGTTTGACTGCATATTAAATAATATGAAAGGTAGGGGGAAAAGTCACTGAGAAGACTGTAAGTAAACAAAGAAATGGTCATTGACAGGTAAACAGATGGCAGATAGAAGAGGTTGTGTGGGAGTCATACTTAAATTTCATGAGATTTAGGTTTTGAATGGATCACCCTGAACTAGACATTTATATTTAATTCTCCCCAGGGACTGATTTGGCTTTGCTTATAAACACTTCATGATGACAGCAGGCAGGTTCCCTCTTCTGAAGCTCTACTTATTCCAGAATTCAATCGGGTTAGGTCAGACACCTTGAGCATCGTGAGCAGAGTATTCAAAAGAACCTAACACAAATGTTTGGAAATGTATTTTTCCTGTTATTAAGACAGGGCACCGTCTTGCTGAGCTGTTTTTTCCTGTTCCTCCGCAAGTGCTTCATGAGTCACCTTTGCTCAGCCCGACAGCAGCACAGTTCAGGAGGTCACAGCCTTCTTCCTGGCTCAAAACCCTGTACATTCCTGGACGAGGGGCATTGTTTCATTGGAAGAAAGCTGATTAGGTTAAGAGATACATTAATGAGCTCTGCAGTAGTTTATACACAATAAATAAATAAAAAAAAGAGAGAAAAGATAGCAAGGAAAAGAAAGCAAAAATGCATAATGAAAGCCTTAGAAAGTTGAGCTTTTACACATAAGACTATCTGAAGAAAACCAGAAAGAAAAATTAATTTGCTTTTTCAGTCCCTAGAACACTGCTTCTCAACCTTGGTTTTGTGACACTCCAGTGTGTCCCAATTATCTCAACGAATGTCATGAAATGTTCCAAAAAATTCTCAAAATGAAATTAGTTTTATTTCATTTAAAAATAGATGGCTCTTTTGAGAGTACGGAAATCAAATGAGCAATTGGCTGTCACCAGCTCAAAAGGTTTCCAAGCACTACGTTAGGGCTGATGACAGCATGGCCATTTTTGAATGGAAATTTTTAATAATTATCTAGACATTTTTATCCCCCAAATCTTTTGATTTAAAAAAAATGGAAGGAGAAGAAGGAGGAGGAGGAGGAGGAGGGTGGGGGGAGAAGAGGGGGAGAAGAGAGAATGTCATTGTTGAGATTTACTTCACAAATTGACCATAGGTGGTGGAGGGTGGGGGCAAGAGAGGCAGTAGAGAACACTGGTCCAGACTGGGAATCTGGCGTGGCCACTTAATTGTAGAAGGATTTTAGTTTCTTCTTTTACACGATGGGGATAATAGTAAGTACCAGCTTCTTAGGGATGTTGAGACAGGAAATGAGATGATGCATGTAAAGCATGTAGCAATGTGGGACGGTCTAAGCCTGGTTGAACTGTTTTCTGCTCGTGTCCTATTAATGCATCTGGATCAGCAACCTCCTCATACCTCAGAGACATTTCTACTGAGCTTTTTAAAAGGTGGAGGAGCCAGCGATCTCCCAAGTACATGCTGAGACTGAGGCAGCCATGGAAGAAGAGGGCGAAGTGCTCGCTCGGGCAGGTGATTCTTAGAGCATTACAGCATCGGAAGGTCACTCCTATTCAACTCCGTCCCCTAAGGAATAAGGAACAATCCTACTCATCTCCCTCCCCTAAAGAACAAGGAAGCTGAGGCCAGGAGAGATGAGGTGGTTTATCTCACACCCGAAGCAGGCTAGGGACCGCGGCTACACTGCTGTCCTCTGCCGGGAGGGGTGTGCAGAACTCAGACTTGGGGGAAGAACTGATGTCCCTGCTTTGATTCTCACTGATAGGCAGGCTTCAAACATCATCTCAGTTTTCAAATGGAATAATGGGGTTCTGGGTGGATAAAATCTTCTGCCTGACAACACAGAACGTTTAAGAAATGAATTTTGTTTCCAGGTGAGCCTTGAATCATGGTGAATGGGAGGGCTGACATGAGCATACAGAAAAATCATAACTACAAGTCAAGAATTCAGGCATGATGGAGGAATTAAATATATACAGAATTTCAGTCAGCCTTCACTTGGAATCTAATGACACTGAGGAGGGTCCATGGCAGCCCATTAAGTCTGCAGAAACCCAAATCATGACAGAAACTGAGGGGATCTCAGGTGCTCATGAACACTACTAGTAAATTATTTGCTTAGGAAAATTGGTATAGTTCTACTTTGTGCTCTTTTATAAACCTTTCCAAAGCAATCTCTTTTAGAATTACTTAAGTATCATAAATATTTGCCTCTCTACCCCTCCCCATGGAGTCACAGAATCTTAGGATTTTAAAAGGTCATTCAGTTCAACCTGTGACCCAAAGCGAAAATCCCTTCTGCAGCATTCCAGCCAGGCAGCCTCTGCTTGACCACACAGTAACAAGGTGATGCCTGAACACAGCCATCTTTGATGGGAAGGAATGCGCCGAAGTGGGGCTCAGACACAAGGCGGGCGTGTGCCCCTCGCCACATCAGGGCGCATTGAAGAACACAGCGTCACTCCCACGGCAAGTCTGCACACCAGGCAGCGGCCTCGAGGATCTCCCTCCCAGATGCTGTTTACATGTCAGACAAGAGGCCGTGCTCGTGGTGGAGTTCTAGCTGTGTTTGGCGCAAATACAGCGGTGTGGGCAAAACAAACGACAGCATAACAGAGGACAGTGCAAACAAACAGAGTTGGCTGCACATTTCTGAGTAAAGTGCCTCAGGTATGGAAGTGCCTGAGAGGTTAAAAGGTCACGTCAGCCATGTCAGTCCACTCCCCTTAAAAGGGTCATTGTGACAGGTGTTGGAGTAAATTTACATTTCAAGGAAGAAGTTATAAACTTACTTAACGCATATGCTATAGTAATCCAGATGTAGCTGAGAAATCCAAATTGCTCAAATTAAATATTTGATTGAATTCAGCATCTTACTATGCCACAGTCATAAACATTACCCAAAAACGTTACTCTTGGGTATCCTTGAGGAGCCTCCTTGAAAATCGGGCAGTTTGATCATCTGTGTGTGGGGGTGAAGAACATATTAAGGATTAGTGACCAAAGGAAGTGCTCATATTTATACTATGAACCTCTTGAACGCTAGAAAATTATATTTTTCTTAGTTCCTTACCCCTCAACACTAAATTATGTTTGAATTTTAGCAATACCTTGCAGTGGTTCTCAACCTGTGGGTTGTGACCCCTTTGGGGGTTGAACGACCCTTTCACAGGGGTCACCTAAGACATAACAGTAGCAAAATTACAGTTATGAAGTAGCAACAAAAATAATTTTATGGTTGGGGTCACCACAACATGAGGAACTGTATTAAAGGGTCATGGCATTGGGAAGGTTGAGAACCACTGCGCTTAGAGACTAGTGTAGCAATGTTTTTGGATTTAATTTACAATTCATGACATGGTCCAGTTATGAGAACCCTTATTATGTACCAGGTGCCAGAATATAAATAGAAGTTAAAATGCTCTTTGGTCTAAAAGACTGTGGAAGCAGTAGAAATGAAGAGGTGAAAATAAAATTACTTCTCTTTTCATATTATAAATGATATAAGTAGATTATAAGTGCATTTGCTGTAATACTTCATGCTTCCTTGAATACTCAAACACTGTATTATATTAACTGTTTTTATTTGTATTTAAACAAGAAAACAGACTTGGGTTTAAAATGGGGCTTTAGTCTTTACTACCTGTGACTCTAAATAACATCTTTGAATCTGTCAAATAGAGTTGGTAACATTGACCTTGGAAGGCTCTGAAGTGCATGGAGCACCGAGCATTGGGTCAGACCAAGTAGGCGTTTAGTAAATGGTAGCTATTATTTATAGCTTACTTATAGTCCTGAGATTGGTCCAATTTCAAGTACAAAACATTTAGACAATTGTAAATAACTTTTGGTCATTAAAGTCTGTCTACAGAGAATTTTCCAATGTCTTTTATGTTACCACTTCACACTTTTTAATCATGGAAACATACAGAGGGACACAGATAACATACACATTTATGTAAAACATGTGAACCAACCCTCCGACTCAGAGAATTAAAAACATCACCAAGAGTACTAAATTTTTCTTGATAGCTCTTAATATTGTCAATAGTTAGTATAAAGTTTAATTTTATTACTAAATTCATATTTCTCAGAATCACGGATAATGGTGTTGTGAGAATGGTAGAAGGGGCAGGAAGGTAGGCTGCTTGGGCATGAGGTGGAGGAATTATAAGAAGGGAGAGTGTTTCTTTATTTAATATTAAAAATATTTAAATATGCTCTGGTTACCATTTATTGGGTGTATAGGCTAAATCCCACTGCCCCTGTGGGAACCACTTTTGCTTTATAGTTTCATAAAATACAATAAAATTGCATTTTATTAGCACTTTGTAAATTTAAGTACAGCAGAGAAAATTGCCTTATTCAGCATTACTTATTTAACTGAAAGACACAATGTTAGGAACTAACATTTTTACAGAAGACTGACATTAATGACTGGTTATACTTCCCTTAAGATACTTAAGATTTTAACAATCTTCTCTTCTGAAGAGAAAATAAGAAAATATTTTACAGAGTAAACAGCAGTTGACAGAGGACTCTTTCCCTGTCTAGCAACCCCAAATGACCGTCATAATCACCAATTAAGGTCTACATAAGTATCTGTCAGAGTAGACAGTCACAGGTAATATACAGACTTACTGTGTCCAAGGAAAGACATCACCTACCAATTGTACACAAAATAAGCTTTTTGTATAAGAATGACAAATGCTGAACTAAAAAAGTTAAGTAAAAAATGTTGAAGTAAAGCATGAACATCGGCAAAGAGGCTTAATTCTATTTGATTTTAATGTTAAAAATGCAGAGACATTAGTTTTGAATGTAACATAATGCATATGTTTGCCCTCTGGCTCCCGATTCTGATGGCTAACTAGCATGTTTGAATCTAATAGGCCCCCGAACCTTCTTTGAAAACTTTCCTGAAAAGTTTTGTTTTTTGGTTTTGCTTTGCTTTGTTTTTTGCAATTCCAACACATTTACAAATATGGATAATATACTTTTTCTTAAATCGTAAGCTCAGGGACGAGAAAAGCTGTGTCGTCATGTAAATGAGAAACAGTGCCAGGCCTGAGCAGCGGTAATAATCAGATGTTGAAATCCTGCATTTGGGAATATTGTCATCCAAAGTGCTTCCCTATGGAAACCAGTGCTCTCTAAAGGGGTAAGGAGCTGCACACTGATGGGGCACTCTGTGTGTTTTTATCTTAAGCACTAGTCATTTTATTGTTTTGATTAGGAGATGTAGATATTGATGGAGATGTTGTTAAAGAAAGCCCTTAATAGTGAATAGAGAAATCTTCTTTGCTTTTAGTTTTTCTTAGAAATCCTTCATATATTGTTTCTCTAGGGCAGTGGTTCTCAACCTTCCTAATGTCGTGACCCTGTAATACAGTTCCTCATGTTGTATGTGGGCGTATCTGCATGTGGGCGGACCCGCCCGGAGATGGATAGAGGAGCGGTGTCTGGGTTCCTAAGACCAGTGAAAGGGTCACTCAACCCCCAAAAAGGTTGCAACCCACAGGTTGAGAACCGCTGCACTAGGCCATCCCATTAGACCCCAACACCCCACCCCCAGAGCACACACACACACACACACACACACACACACACACACCCCTCTAGTCTGGCCTACACTGCCTGGGGGGCTTCAAGGGCAGTGTGATATCCTGAAGGGTGTGTGAAATTAAAGACAAACATTTTTACTAGGAGTTTACAGCCTTAACAAAGTAAACTGTAAACCCTCCAGGTGTCCTTGATGGTAGGAACAAAGGCTTGTAGTGTAGCAAAAGTGACCTGGATTTTGAATTAGCAGGAACTGTGTTTGAATTCCTGCTCCAAGTTTAGGAACTGGGTGAACTTGGGCAATCACTTTCTCTCTCAGACTCTAGGTTCATTATGAGTCAAATGGGGGAGCCAGACCAGATTACCTCTACAAATCTTTATCCATTGCTGGGAGTCTAGGATTCTAATGTTTGCTTTACCTTGTCTATTTTATTTACTTTCCCATAATTTGCAAAAGAAACGTCAATTGTCTAGAAACCAAAGAATAGAATTACATTTCAAACAGAGTCATAATTGCATTGGGTGATTTTATTTCCTCCTTATTTTATAATTAAAAGTTACCTTTAAAAACAAACAAACCAAAAAACAAGACAGAAGTTGCCTTTATATTTCTCTTTTCAAGAAGCCAAAAGATGATGGTGATGTTTTGGTGCCTCTTCAGAGCAAAGGAATTTTTATTTCCTTATTACTCTAAGATAATACATTTTTCAAATATTTAATTTAAAAAATCACCTTAAGCCACAGAGGTTTTGCACATAAACCATTATTCATTATGAAACTTTGAATCATGCATTTTAGTTTACAAATCGTGTGTACATGCAGGACCACACTGCCTTACCCAGCACTGCTCTCACTGTATTAGAAAGGCAAGGCGGGCACTAATCCCTCCCTGTGACCAGTGGGGACACAAGGCTCAGAGAGGTTGTGACTTGGCCATGGTTGCACAGAGATTCACAGAGCCAGGACCTAACTGCAGAATCTCTTAGTGTTGGGTCTCATGTAAATGTTAACATGATGAAACTATATATATTTTTTTATTTCTAGGCTACTGCACATGTCAAGGGCCATTAACCTGGATCAAGTCATGAAGTTTATTTACTTTCTAGTTTGAAGCTTACATTCCTTGACTCTATAAAATGGTTCAACAACTGATCTTCTTTCAACATTAGTCGTGTATCAATGCAAAGGTTGGGAGTGGCCTTTGATGAACAGTATAGAACCCAAAAAATAATTCATAGGGAAAAAATGGAAAAGAAATAAAGCAGAATTTTGGAGCCATTGTTTCCTGATTGCAGAACCTGGATGCTGGGTGTGAGGAGTAATTTATTTGGACTTTAGAGTCAGGCAGGCCTGGGCTGCAACCCTGTCTCTTACACATTGGGCAATACATCCATCAGAGGTTCTGTTTAGTCATACGCTAAAGTGGCATTAGGATGAATATTTATGCCTGGCCGGTGTGGCTCAGTGGTTGAGCATTGACCCATGCACCAAGAGATCACTGGTTCGATTCCCAGTCAGGGCACATGCCCAAGTTGTGGGCCAAATCCCCAGTGGGGGGGCATGTAGGAGGCAGCCAATTGATGTTCTCTCTCACTGATGGATGTTTCTATCTCCCTCTCCCTCTCCCTCTCCCTTCCTTTCTTTCTAAAATCAATAAAGGAAAAAAATTTTTAAATATGAATATTTAACTTGCAAGGTTGTTTGTAAGCATTAGAAGTAATTCTATAAAGCACCTATTATGTAGTGCTTGACAAAATAAGCACTTCACAAACAGTGGCTGTTGGGGTTCATTTCCTTTCAAATCATTGTTGAGTCTGTTTTGTGACACACTGCACTATTTAATGCAAGAAATTTACTGTAAGTACAGGGAGAGTTCTATTAATGAGAGGGCAATTGAACTAGATAACCTGTGAGATCCCTTGCAACTCTGAGCTCCTATTGTTATAATTCATATTTTGCAATGTGCCCTACCTATTAGAGATCTTGATTATGGTAGTGAAATAGATACTATTGTCTTAATACATGTGATTAGTTATTTGAATATATATATATATAGAACCCGCCCACATGCACAAAGGGAAATGTTGGTTTTCAATAAAAACTGTGCCAGAAGGTAACTCTCACTGATAATAATAGTAATAATAACAATAATAGCAACAACAACTTCTAATGCATCTACTGTACTTCAGACAACGTAAGCCACTATATAGAAACTTGACCTATCCTCAGGACACTGGAAATAATGCCCCCCTGACGGAGCCAGGAATGGGTGAGACGTGCTATGCACTATGTCTGTGCAGCTGATGGAGCCCATAAAAGACCACAAAGCTTTTCTAAGCAGCAGGTATGTCAAAGAAACTATGTGGTGATTGGCATCAAGATACCGACTAAGCCCGGCTGGTGTGGCTCAGTGGTGGAGCATTGACCCGTGCACCAAGAGGTCGCTGGTTTGATTCCTGGTCAGGGCACATGCCCAGGTTGTGGGCCAAATCCCCGGTGGGGGGGCATGCAGGAGGCAGCCAATCAATGTTCTCCCTCATTGATGTTTCTATCTCTCCCTTTCCCTTCTTTCTCTAAAATCAATAAAGAAAAAAAAATTTTTTTAATTGACTAATACCTTTTATTAGTCCTGGGTGACTTTGCACAAGTCACAGTCTTTCTAGACTTCAGTTTCCTCAACTCTTAGGGGAAAAAAGCTGAAATAATCTTGCAAGTCTACCATTCTGAGCTTTGATATGGTGTTCAGTTATTATTATTATTATTATTATTATTATTATTTTTACAATTTACCTGACGCCTTCGGGTTCTTATAAGTGTATACAATCCTACAAGCGTATTCAATTCACTAATTCTTTTTCTTTTTGCTTTCTCAAAATAGTAATATCTGTTGTTTAGCCTCAATAAGCTGGAACATCAGACATTTGCATGAATACTTGAATTGACTCACAGATACATGTTTCCTCATTAAGTTTAATTATTTGATTATTACAGTTTAGTTGCAGACTCAAGTCCATCAATCTTCTGATGTTTAAATAGTATTTAAAAAACCAAAGCTTTCTACTAAAGAGTGACACAGGAGCAAATTTTCTTTCTGTTCACTGTACATCAGTTTCCTCTGAGCCAACATCGTAGCTTTCACAAATTGCAGAGTGATCAGGCCCAGAGGAATGAAAGTGAAATGGGTGTCAGAGATCCGATTACTGCATAGTTAAAACGTCTACATGAGTTTTTTGAACTCTCTTCACTCAGTTATTTTCCTTCTTCCTAAATGGCTCTTAAAGAGAGTGACCTATTAAGGAAATATCCAGATTAGATTGATATAAGAAAAGATGGGGAAAAAACTGTATCAGGCAACGGTTTTGTTTTTGGTTTTTTTTAGTCTCTATAAATGTGACTCACAAAAAAAAAAAAAAGGGAAGGAAAGTTAAAATTTATCATAGGGCAAGCAGGACACCTGCTAAAGAACCTACTGCTGCCATTCACAGCTGGAAAGAAAAATGAAAGAGATGCAAACACTGTCCTGGAAGCATGAAATCATTCTTTTGTCTTTTTATCTTGTGAACAATTACAGTATGCAAAAATTAAGGGGGGTATCTCAAAGTCTTGGGATGAAAATTTCAGCAGGCTCTGCATATAAATACCAGAGACATGGAAGTGTGCCTCTTTGAAAACGGGCTGTGTTTGGGAGCTCCAAGAGCATTGAAGAAAGTGGTAATTAATGCACAGTGAACGACTTTGAATGAAAGATGAATAGGGGGCATAACAATGGGTAGGGTGTTTTTTTTCCTTTCTTCTTTTTTTTCTTTCTTTTCTTTTTCCCCCCTTTTCTTTCTTTCTTTTTTCTTTCTTTCTCTCCTTTCTTTCTTTCTTTCTTTTTTTTTTTAGGTTAAAGCATCGAAGAAAAAACGCTGTTAAAAGATGGCTACTGAGAGGCTCTACTTCAATGTCTGTCGTGTGCGGCTTCCCTTCGAGGGAGGCTGTGGTGGGGGTTTGTTTTGTGTTGCTCTCCAATCGCAATGGAGGTTAATTTGCACCCATTTCATTTTTGTGTGTGCTCCTCGATGTTTTCTTTTCTGCTGGATTTTTTTTTTTTTTAATATTATTTTGGCAGGGCTTGGTCCTTTGATGATCCTTTTGAGCAAATGGTTTGCCCAAAGTTCAGATGGTGCTGGCTTCGTCTTCTTTTTCATTTACAACATCAAGAGGATTACAGAGAATAACTTTGTTGCCCAACATCAATGATATATCTTCACGCTACTAGAAAGGTAGTTCTCAGAAAGTGTGTCTTCTAATAGTTTAGAACCTCCACAGGCTTCAGATAAAACAAGTATTAAATACAGAAAGCTCACAAGGATACCAAGGAAGGTTAAACTCACGCAACCTCCTTCATCTCAAACACCTGAAATATATCTTTTTTTTTTTTTTTTTTTTGACTGTCGAAGTGTGATCATGGTGAAGACAGCAGTAAGATCTTATATAACAGAAAACAGAAAAGGGCAAAGAAGGAGTCACATGGAGCTGCACACACATATTAGTGGAGAACACAAAAACAATCTTGATAAAAGGCACGTCATTTATTCTGAGCCAAAAACGAAATCTATGTATCAATTTTTTAAAAAGGTAGTGCAAACAGCGTGCTCACAGTGTGATTTTTTCTCTTAGTGAAACCATCTGACATATACCACAATTTGGTTTAAGAAATGTTTAGGAATTCTCACAATTACAACCATTATAATGTGCAGAGGAATTCCCAAGCAGACAGGCACCGTGAATCTCTCCCCTGGGTTCCAGTCACCATTTCAGCTGTGGCTGGACATTCAAACGTGGATGACTCAGGAGCTCCTTCAAAACCTGTCATTTCTTCTGCCCTTTCCCCTTGAACTAGCTTCTCTCATCTTTCATTCGCAAATTCTGTGAACAGCTATGAGGGTCCATAGGAGGGACCTGGTATGATTGTGGTAATTAACCACCCCTAGAATTTGGCCAGTATCAGGTAACTCTGTCCTTTTTAATAGCTTTATTGACTGCATCTAAATATAATCTCAAGTTTACACCTTTTAGGGCTTCTCATAAAAATAAATTCAAATTCAGAACAATTTCTTGGTGACGTTATGAACCTGGAAGGCTTGTCGATTGGCTTAAAAAAATTATGACACATCTCAAATGCCACTAAATGTTTTTGCCTAAAGGTGTTCTCCCTAATTTGTCACACTACCTGAAACTCCACAATGGAAAAAAAAAAATTCTCTTCGTTTTGGGTCCTCAAAGCCCCCATATTAAAGCAGCAACCCCTGAGTTGGGGATTCCTGTGCCCTAGGGGTGCAGAAGTGTCTCCTCAGAGAAAGTTTTCAGGAAACAGAAGGCATAAAGGGGCCAATAAAATTCTAGAACATCACTTGGAACCCATTCTTCATTTCATCCTTCTCTCTTCATTTTCATTGTTGTCCCCTTGAAATAATCAATTGCCATTTTATACTCAACTATTTTAGTAAACAGTTTCCCAGAATTCTTATTTTTAATATTTTTTTATTAATTAATTTTTGTTACAGATGTTTCTCCGCCCCCCCCACTGATTCCCCCCTCCCTGCCCTGTCCCCAGCTTTGTTGTCCATGTCCATTGTTCATGCATACATGCATATAAGTTCTGTGGTTTATCTCTCCCCTACCACCTCCTCTTCTGGGGATGGTCAGTCTGTACCCCACTTCCATGTCTCTGGGACTACCCCATTCCTCAGACTGTTATGTTCATTATATTCCACAAATAAGTGAGATCATATGATACTACTCTTTCTCTGTTCGGCTTGTTTCGCTTAGGATAATACTTTCCAGGTCCCTCCATGTAGTCTCAAAGGATAAGAGATCTTTTTTCTTACAGCTGCGTAGTACTCCATTGTGTATATGTACCGCTGCTTTTTTATCCATTCATCTACTGATGGACATCTGGGCTGTTTCCAGATCTTAGCTATTATAAATAGTGCTGCTACGAACATGGGGGTACATATATTCTTTCTGATTGGTGTTTCAGGCTTCTTAGGGTATATTCCCAGAAGTAGGATCACTGGGTCAAATGGAAGTTCAATTTTTAATTTTCTCAGGTAACATCATATTGTTTTCCATAGTGACTGCACCAGTCTGCATTCCCACCAGCAGTGTACTAGAGTCCCCTTTCCCCCACACCCTCGCCAACACTTGTTGTTTGATGATTTGTTGATGGTGGCCATTCTGACAGGTGTGAGGTGATACCTCATTGTTGTTTTAATTTGCATCTCTCTGATGATGTTGAGCATTGCTTCATATGTCTCTTAGCCATTTGTATGTCCTGTTTGGAGAGGTGTCTATTTAGTACCTCTGCCCACTTTTTAATTAGGTTCTTTGTCTTCCTTCTGTTGAGTCATATGAGCACACTATATGTATTAGAAATTAACCCCTTGTCTGATATACCATTGGCAATTATGCTCTCCCATACAGTGGGTAGCCTTTCCATTTTGATGATTGTATCTTTCACTGTGCAGAAGCTTTTGAGTTTGATGTAGTCCTATGTGTTCATTTTCTCCTTTGTTTCTATTGCCTTAGGTGATGTATCAGTGAAAATTCTGCTGCGTATTATGTCTGAAATATTGTTGCCTACAGTTTCTTAGTTTCTGCTAAGATTTTTATAAATTCATGAGTCACATTTAAGTCTTTTATCCATTTTGAGTTTATTCTTGTGTAGGGTGTAAGTTGATGGTCTAGTTTCATTTTTCTGCATGTAGCTGTCCAATTTTCCCAGCACCATTTATTAAAGAGGCTGTCCTTACTCCACTGTATGCTTTTGCCACCTTTGACAAATATTAATTGAGCATATTGCCTTGGGTCCATTTCTGGGTTCTCTGTTCTGTTCCACTGGTCTATATGCCTGTTCTTGTGCCAGTACCAGGCTGTTTTGATTACAGTGGCTTTGTAGTATAACCTGAAATCTGGTAATGTGATCCCTCCAACTTTGTTCTTCTTTTACAAGATTGCTGTGGCTATTCAAGGTCTTTTTTGGTTCCATATGAACATTTGAAGTACTTGTTCTAATTCTGTGAAGTATGCCATTGGTATTTTGATGGGGATTGCATTAAATCTATAGATTGCTTTGGGTAGTATGGACATTTTAATGATGTTAATTCTTCCAATTCATGATCAGGGTATGTGCTTCTACTTTTTTATATCTTCCTCTATTTCTTTTTTCAATGACCTGTAGTTTTCTGCAAATAGGTCCTTGATTTCTTTGGTTAAATTTATTCCTAGGTATCTTAATATTTTTGCTGCAATAGTAAATGGGATTGTTTTCTTAGTTTCTCTTTCTGTGAGTTCATCATTGGTGTATAAGAATGCCATCGATTTCTTGACGTTAATTTTGTATCCTGCTACTTTTCCAAATTCATTTATTATGTCTAGTAAATTTTTGATGGAGTCTTTGGGGTTTTCTATGTATAGTATCATGTCATCTGCGAATAATGACAGTTTCACTTTCTCCTTTCCAATTTGGATCCTTTTTACTTTTTCTTCCTGTCTGATTGCTGTGGCTAAGACTTCCAGTACTATGTTAAATAAGAGTGGTGAAAGTGGGCATCCTTGCCTTGTTCCTGTTCTTAAGGAAAATGCGTTTAGTTTTTGCCCATTGAGTATGATGTTGGCTGTAGGTTTTTCATATATGGCCTTTATTATGTCGAGATATGATCCCGCTATTCCCACATTGCTGAGTGTTTTTATCAGAAATGGATGCTGGATTTTGTTGAAGGCATTTTTGCCATCTATTGATATGATCATGTGGTTTTTATTCTTCATTTTATGTATGTGGTGTATCACGTTTATTGATTTGCAAATATTGTACCAGCCCTGCACCCTGGGATGAATCCCATTTGGTCATGGTGGATAAATTTTTTGGTGTATTGCTGGATCCAATTTGCTAGTATTCTGTTCAGGATTTTGGCGTCTGTGTTCATCAGGGACATTGGCCTGTAGTTTTCTTTCTTTGTAGTGTCTTTTTCTGGTTTTGGAATTAGAATTATGCTGGCTTCATAAAATGAGTTCGGAAGTCTTCCTTCTTCTTGAATTTTTTGAAATAGTTTAAGGAGAATGGGTGTTAGTTCTTCTTTGAATATTCAGTAAAACTCCCCCGTGAAGCCATCTGGGCCTGGGCATTTGTTTGCTTGGAGAGTCTTGATTACATCTTCAATTTCTTCTGTTGTTTTTGGTCTGTTCAAGTTTTCTATCTCACCCTGGTCCAGTATTGGGAGACTATGTGTTTCTAGAAATTTGTCCATTTCGCTTAGATTGTCGAATTTGTTGCCATATAATTGTTCATAGTAGTTGTTAATGATCTTTTGTATTTCTGTGGTGTCAGTTGTTACCTCACCTCTTTCATTTCTGATTTTGTGTATATGGGTTCTCTCTCTTTGTTTCTTGGTGAGTCTAGCTAAGGGTCCATCAATCTTGTTAATCTTTTCGAAAAACCAGCTCTTTGTTTCATCGATCCTTTGAATTGTTTTTTTGGACTCTGTCATTTATTTCTGCTCTGATCTTTACTATTTCCTTCCTTCTACTTGCTCTGGAGTTTTCTTTCTGTTTGTTTTCTAGTTCTTTAAGTTGTGAGGTTAGATAGTCTATTAAATATTTTCCTTGTTTTTTTGAGGTAAACCTGTAGTGCTATGAACTTCCCTCTCAGAACTGCTTTCGCTGCATCTCATAGATTTTGTGTTGTTGTGTCTTCATTTTCACTGGTTTCCAGGAAGTTTTTAATTTCTTCCTTGATCTCCTCGGTGACCCATTCATTGTTTAATAACATGCTATTTAGCCTCAATGTGTTCAAATGTCTTTGTATGTTCTTCTTGCAATTGATTTCTAGTTTCATGCCATTGTGATCTGAGAAGATGCTTGATATGATTTCAGTCTTCTTGAAATTGTAGAGACTTAGTCTGTGCCCTAACATGTGGTCTATCTTTGAGAATGTCCCATGTGCATTTGAGAAGAATGTGAATTCTGTAGTTTTAGGGTGTAATTCTCTGTAGATATCTATTAAATCCATTTGGTCTAGTGCTTCATTTAGAGTCTCTGTTTCCTTGCTAATTTTTTGCCTAGAGAATCTATCCAGTGATGTCAGCGGGGTGTTGACGTCCCCTGCTATGATTGTATTGCTATCGATTTCTCCTTTGAAGTCCTCCAGAAGATTTTTAATATATTTTGGTGCTCCTATATTGGGTGCATATATGTTTATCAAGGTTACATGTTCCTGTTGGATAGATCCTTTTAATATTATGTAGTGACCTTCTTTGTCTCTAGTTATGGCCTTCATTTTGAAATCTATTTTATCAGATATGAGTATTGCTACCCCAGCTTTTTTTGCTTTCCGTTTGCTTGGAAGATTTTTTTTCCATCCCTTCACTTTCAACCTATGTGAGTCTTTTGTTGTGAGGTAGGTCTCTTGTAAACAACATATAGATGAGTCATGCTTTCTTATCCAATCATCTACTCTGTGTCTTCTTATGGGAGCATTCAGTCCATTTACATTTAAGGTGATTATTGATATGTACTCGTTTATTGCCATTTTTGTTTAGTGTGGTTATATTTGTCTTCCTATTTCTCCTGCTAATTACAGCAGTCCTTTTAACATTTCTTGCAGTGTTGGTTTGGTGCTAATATATTTTCTTAGCCTTTTTTTTATCTGAGAAGCTCTTTATTTGACCTTCTATTTTGAATGATAGCCTTGCTGGGTAGAGTAGTCTTGAATTCAGATTCTTGTTTTTCATGACTTTGATTACCTCATGTTATTCCCTTCTGACCTGTAGTGTTTCTGTTGAGAAGTGAGCTGAGAGCCTTATGGGGTTTCCTTTGTAGGTAACCTGTTGCTTATCTCTTGCTGCTTTTAGGATTCTCTCTTTGTCTTGAATTTTTGGGATTTTGATTACTATGTGTCTTGGTGTGGGCTTGTTTGTGTTCTTCTTACTTGGGGCTCTCGTTGCTTCTTGAACTTGAATACCTTCTTCCTTCACCAAGTTAGGGAAGTTTTCTGTCACTGTTTCTTCAAATATATTCTCTAACCCTTGCTCATTTTCTTCTTCTTCGGGGACTCCTATGATACGAATGTTATTACATTTCCAGTTGTTCCACAGTTCTCTTAAGCTGTTTTCCTGTTTGCAAATTATTTTTTCCTTTTGGTTTTCTGATTTTTTTCTACCCTATCTTCTAATTCACTGATCCAGTCCTCAGTTTCCTCTACTGTGCTATTTAGACTTTCCAATGTGTTTTTTATTTCTGATACAGTGATACCTCAGTTCTCGAATGCCTCGGTTTTCGACCAAATCGGTATTCGACCAGGAGATTCGAGAAACTTTTGTCTTGGAACCCGAACAAATATTTGGAACTCGAACTTCCGAGATGAGCCGAGTTGAGCCGAATGGTGTTCATTCGGCCCAGCGCGCCTTGCTTGCGTCATCAGTGTGAGTGCAGAGAGAGAGTCACGCTTTGTGGAGAGAGTCACGCTTTACACTGAATTTAACCCTTAGACATACTGTACACTTTTATTTCTTGTTGAGACTTATGTTTTTCTACATATTATATAAAAATTAGGCCAGTAAATAGGCATTTTCTGGGGCTTGGAACGAATTAATCCAGTTTCCATTATTTCCTATTGGGTTTCATTGCTTCGGTTCTCGAACAATTTGGTTCTCGACCGTCCTCCTGGAACGAATTATGTTCGAGAACCGAGGTATCACTGTATGTCATTCTTCATTTCTTCTTGGTGGTTTTTAATTTCTTCTTGGTGGTTTTTAATTTCCAACTGGTTGATTTTCAACATTTCTATGTCTTTACTCATGGTGCTCATGTCCTTACACATGCTGTTGAGCTTCCTCAAGATCATGGCTCTGAATTCTAGTTGTGTTAACTTACTTAACTGCACCTCATTTATCTCATCTTCGGTAGAGGTCTCTTGTTCTTTCATTTGGCTTTTGTTTCTGTTTTTTCACCATTTTGGCTATCACAGTGGGCTTTGGAGTCTGCCAAATTTTCCCTGTGGGTGTTGGTGTTCTGCTGTTTGTGGTTCCCTCTCCTGCATTTGGATGAGGCAGGGAGGACCCACTTTAAACACCACTGTCAAGTCTTAACTTTCCTGTTTAGAGTTGCTAGCCCAGGGAATGGTAGTTATCCTCTAGTATTTTTGCCTGGAGGCTATTAGTAGGGGTCACCTGAAGAACCTTGGTTTCTGAGTTGACTGAAAAACTCCCTCAGGTGCTCAGTGTAAGAGGATTTCCCGAGGGTGGGGCTGATGCTGGTTGTTAATGGGCCTCAATTAGCATTTCAATGGCCACTGGGTGTGGTTGAATCTCCGATGGAGGGGCTGCCGCCTCTCCCCAGGGCCCTCGGAAGGAGTAAGATGACCACAGTCCTGCGTGGCTGCCCTCAGCAAAAGCTCTGAGCACCCTCCAAATCCTGAGTGTCCCTACACAGTTCCAGTCCAGTCTGCCCTCCCTCTGCCAGAGCCCAAGGTGAGTGGCTGCTGCCAATTTAGCCTCTGTCCTGGCTCTGCGTCGTGGAGCCACCTGGGACTTGAACCCAAGGGCGCTGCTCCCAGCTAAGGGCAGCCAAGGCTGCGGCAGCTCCCAGCCAAGGGCGTAGCACCCAGCTGAGGTCGCAGGACCCAGCCGAGGGCATAGCACCCAGCAGAGGCAGCTGCAGGTCCCAGCGGAGGCCACAGGACCCAACCAAGGATGCAGCTTCTAGCCGAGGCCACTGGTCCCAGCCCAGACCGCTGAGAACTGTGGGCTCCCGGCCCCCTCTTGCGTCCTCGCAAGCCTACCAGGATTGAGTCAGTGTCCCTGGTTATGTGGTCCTCCAAGCTGCCTTTTGGTTGCCTCTTCCTGACGATTTGTCTTTATTTTCATTGTAATTCCAGTTTGGTCCTGGGAGATGGTCTATGTAGCTTCCATTCACTCCACTGCCATTTTTTTTTCCATTTCCCAGAATTCTTTATCATCCTACTCCAATATACCCTTATACTGTCACCAAAACAATCTTACAAGAGCATGGCTTTGTTCATTACCCTGCTCAGAAACCTTCGAGCTTCCCTTTGGTCTACCCAAGATATTTAAAGCTCTAGCTGAGCATTCAAGGACCTCCATACTCTGCCTGTCAATTGCCTCTCCAGCCTCAGCTCATGCTGCTTCCCCTCTGTGCTCCCCTATACCTCAACCTCACTAGAATATTTGATTGTCTGAACACAATTATGCTTACCCTCCTTCATGCCTCTGTTCATGCAATTTTCATCACCAGATGCCTTCTCCCCTCCCCTAACCTCCTAAACACTCAATAAGCCCATGCCAAATATTCTTTTCATTGAAATATTATTTAAAAGGATGTCACCTAGTTTTGATGAAGTTCTGGGAAATGGGCAGTTTCTTGTCCTCTGGGGGAGTGGAGATTGTTATAAACTTTCAGGAGCAGAGGTAGGTCATCACTATCAAAAGCTTGGGGATTTTATGTGCTGTTTGATACCATAATTATGTATACTTCTAGGGGTTTTTTTTCCCTCTAAGGACATATATATGGAAGTAAATGTTTGACAAGAAGGATGGTATTGTTTACAATAGCAGAAAGTTTGCAACAATCTTAATGTCCTCAAATGGGGACTTAGCTAAATAAATGATGATACATTCAGAAATGGAATAATCTTTAGCCATTTACAAGTCATTTTACAAACTGACATTAAATGATATAATATTCTTGATAAATTATTGAGTGACAGAAAGGATTTGTAAATAGTATAGACAGTATGATCATTTGATATGTCCATGTCTGTCTGTCTATCTATCTATACAAAAAACTGGGGGGAAAATGAAACAAATTATTTATAGTGTCCATCTCTGGGATTATAAATGATGCTTTTTTCTATTTGTAAAAAAAATGAACATGGCTATCAAGTCATGAAAAGACATGGAGGAAACATTAGTGCACATTGTTAAGTGAAAAAAGACAGTCTGAAGACACTACACACTGTATGATTCCAACAATACAACCTTCTGGAAAAATCAAAACAATTGAGTCAGTAAAAAGATCAGTGTTTGACAGGGGTTTGGGAAAGGGAGGGAGGTATAAAATAGGTGGAACACAGGAGATGTTTAGGGCATTGAAGCTATTTTGTATGATATTATAATGATGAACACATCACACTCTGCATTTGTCTAAACCCATAGAACAGTACAACACAAAGAGAACCCTAATGTCAACTATAGGCTTTAGTTAATAAAAATAATGTATCAGTATTTGTTCATCAGTTATAACAAATGTCGCATATTGATGCAAGATATTAATAATAGGGGAAACTCTACGGGGAAGGGCAGAATTATATGAAAACTCTGTGCTGTCTTCTCAATTTGCTGTAAACCTAAAACTGCTCTAAAAATAAAGTCTAGTAATTAAAAAAATATATATTTTTTGGTAAAAACAAAAACATTCTCAAAATATTCTTTTAATTGAAACACTGCTAATATTCCTTGAGAACTCAACTTAAGTGCTCATGCCTCCATCAAGGTGTTCTCTTCAAGCCTGCCCTCTCGGCCCGGCGGACAGCTCCGGTTGCTACGCGCACAGCCAGGGCGAGGGGAGTGCCAGGGTGTTCCCAGGGCAGGGACTGTGCCATGTCCTTTCCCTTATGCCCGAAAACTTGTACACACTGGTGCAGACACACACATGAACACATAGTGAAAGACAACTTATTTAAAAAATACATAACAAAAGATATGTGCAATGTACTTGACATATTTTGACTTACTGAGTTTTGAAAATATTCATTCAGCCTTGGAAAGAGTTACTGATCTACATGTTGGGATCAATGATGATTTAGGCCATTTGAGGAAAAAACATAGTACTCACATAATTGATCTTTCTCAGTGTTTTTAGTAGATGCTGTCAATTGAAAATGTTAGTGCTTTAAAGCTTGGATAACCATCAATATCTTACCAATGCATTTCTTTTTCTTCTTCTTCTTATTATTATTGTCATCATCATTGTTATTATTAGCATGATCTTGCTGTAGCCACCATGCAGTTTTTTTTTTCCCTATTTTCCCTTATATATATAATTCAGTGCTTTCAATATGCACAAAAGTAATAAAAAAAATCATTTAACCTCTTAAACTGATTTGAAATGTTGCAATTAAAGATATAAAAAGTCACATCTTTGTTCATCATTTAATTTTTGGATTTCAATGGCATTTTGTAAATATAGTTTGACCCACACACCTCACTTCTAGAAGTTATACATGTAATAAATCTGAATTTTATAGGAGGGAGTAGCAATGGGTAATAGAACAAAGAGGATAACTTTCTGTTGTGCTTTAAAAAAAAAAAAAAGAATATATAATACATATCATGATCCTTAAATAAACCCACTTCCTTTCAAGAAGAAAAGACACTATTAAATGTATTACTATTATTTCTTTGGATCTGTTCATTACAGTAATGTAGATACTCTTAAACTTAGGGTATATAGTGTTGGCTGCAAAGATGGTCTAGCATTTTGGACTCTTTTCATTATTTTGCTTCTAGTAGCACTTTAAGTCTCTGGTGTCTTACCTCTACTGAGACCTGGCATTTCTTTGTGTTGGAGAGGCAATTTAATCCATTTTTACTGTCTGCAAACAGACTTTCAAACAAAACTTCAAACTCTTTGAATGTACCCCAAGGATTCCACCAAACCTGTAATCCTCCACTCTCTTCTGGGGCTGTGGAGGGTGGTGACTGGAATAGAACTGGCACCAGCTGGGGAGTCTCATTAGTGTTTGTGATTTTGATTTTTGTTACCATTCTGCTCTGTGACCATTTCAAAGTTGGAGCAATAACTAGCCTCACATCTGACTGTACCCCTCCCTCAGCTCCCCCAAATTCAAGCCACCTGGAATGATCTGGAAGAGCAGAGGAGGCCAGCAGACTTGCTTTTGCTCGTGGAGTCAGGGGTCCTGATTATAAATAGATGAGTGTTCAGCATCTGGATGTTGACACTTTGGGTGAGCAGCAGAAAGCCAACCCTACAATTATCACCTGATATTCTACATGCTATGACTACCTCTGGGCATTGAGAGGTGAGGCAAGTGTGCCAGGCCACACAGGCAAAGCGAGACAGAGATGAATTAGAAGGAGAGATAAAAGAAAAACGACCCTAGTTGTCTTTGTCTCTGTGAGAAATCACTTAATATTGGGGAAAAAGTACATTCTGAAGGTAGTCTTTTGAAACAATTGAGACCAAGGGAGAGAAAGGAACCGTAGGTCCATAGGCAACAACATTTAAAAAGGGACTGCCCTGTGCCAGGCAAGTGATCTCATCCAACTCTCAACTACCTCGGTGCCATCATCCCATTTCACTGATGAGAGAACTTCGGTTCAAAAGGATTAAGTAGCTTCTACATCCTAAGTTCAAATGGGGCAGTCTGACCCAGAATGCCTGCTCTTCGCTGCTCTACAGACCAACCTTTGGTGGGAGCTTACAGGTACTTACTGTGATAAGCTCAAAGATGTCTTTCCCACCTTTTCAAAGATCTTGTACAGCCTCCTCTTCTTCGTTGAATTTGTGATTAACTGTAAATTTTAAATTGAGGTAACATTTTTAAAGTAAAAATGTAAACACTTAATATTTATAGGAGTAATGGAATCCTTTGAGTTTATGGGAAAAGTCTTTGTAATGCATGTTTGAATTTATGCATTAAGAAATTTAACTGGGGATGAACATGTCTTTATTAATATATTTTTAAAAGTATAACAAAAGCATTATTCAGATAAGTCCTTTCAGTCCAGCTGCATCTTCTACTGGAAGACTCTAACTCCTATTTGTTAAGGCAGAGACTTGGTTAGTTAATGTTGACCTTTTTACTATAGCTACCTCAATCACATGCATGTTCCCAAGAAAACCAGGAGCATACAAGTCACCAGAAAGAAAAGGGCCCATTACATTGCACAAAGAGCACTAGCAAGCTATTGGTTTGAATCCTCGTGTCCTGCTGCTGCATAAACCAGCTATCTCTCTGAGCTTCACTCAGGAGTGTTCATGTGAGAATACAATGACACCTTTTACCTGCACTTTCATTTATTTTATTTACTTATCAGTGGAGGGGTCATCCAGGTGAGGCTATACACTGGTACAAAAACGTTTTACACAATCAAGACATGGACAGTTAACGGCTTTTAGCAAAGGTGGTAATGTTATCAATTTCTATACCTGTAAAATAAGAAGTATATACATTATAGGGATGCAGGGTGAAGAGATATAAAAATGTAAAATTGCTTCCCTGTCACTGATGATTCAAAGTGGAGCAATCATCTGTGCAACCATAAAGATCAGGTGGCCAAAAGTAACTTATGCCAGATTCTAATTCTTCGAAAAGGATGAGACTGGGTCTATGTAAGTAATAGCATAACCACGAGATAAGTGGTCTAGTCAGTCATAAGCTCAAACAGATTATGTATCTATTTATAAAACATTCATTTTAGCTCATCTTTTCCTTCAAATTTTAAGCCTTTTCACATTTCACATCAGTCCCTTGCAGGAAATTTTAAAGTATGTGGATTTTTTACACATGTCATGGGTGCACAAAGAAGGTTTCTTTTTTTTTCTTTTTTTTTTTGGTACATGCCCCTTAGCGACAACTGAACCCAGGACTCTCTGGTCCGCAGGCCAACGCTCCAACCGCTGAGCCAAACCAGCCAAGGCAAGAAGGTTTCTTTAGGGCAGAAATATATTATTGTAACTTTTAGAATTTAACCTCATACATGGGAGTAATAATCCTAACAGTTAGTGAGGACATGATGCTTGCTATGTACCAAATGTTGTCTTTTTTTTTTTTCCTTTATTGATTTTATTTTATTTTTTTTAAAAAATCTTTATTGTTGAATGTAGAATGTATTACAGATGTTCCTCAATTTTCCCCCATTGACCCCCTCTTCCCCACTCCTGCCCCCCTCCGCCTTTTCCCACACTATTGTCTGTGCCCGTTGGTTATGCATATAAGTTCCTTGGTTTATTTCTTCCCACCTCACAACCCCCTTCCCTTTGAGGTTTGTCAGTCTAGCAATGAATTTATACTTCTCAATCCCTTCACCTTTTTCACCCATTCCCCCAACCCCCCTCCCATCTGGCAACCAAAAAAATGTTCTCTGTATTTATGAGAATGTTTCTGTTCTACTTGTTCATTTTGTTTGTAGATTCCATTGTTGATAGATATGTATTCATTGCCATTTTGTTTGTTCATATATTTTATGTTTTTCTTCAAAAAGACCCTTCATTATTTCATATAATAACGGTTTGGTGGTGATGAACTCCTTTAACTTTTTCTTGTCTGGGAAACTCTTTATGTGGCCATCGATTCTAAATGACAGCTTTGCAGGATAGAGTAATATTGGTTGTAGGTTCTTGCTTTTCATCACTCTGAATATTTCTTGCCACTCCCTTCTGGCCTGCAAAGTTTCTTTTGAGAAATCAGCTGACAGCCTTATGGGAACTCCCTTGTATGTAACTAGCTGCCTTTCTCTTGCTGCTTTTAAGATTCTCTCTTTGTCTTGAACCTTTTGCATTTTGATGATGATGTGTCTTGGTGTGGGCCTCTTGGGGTTCATCTTGTTTGGGACTCTCTGTGCTTCCTGGACTTGTATGTCTGTTTCCTTCACCAAGTTTGGAAAGTTTTCTGCCATTATTGATTCAAACAGGTTTTCAATTTCTTGTTCTCTCTCTTCTCCTTCTGGCACCCCCAAGATGCGAATGTTGGCACGCTTGAAGTTGTCCCAGAGGCGCTACACTATCCTCATTTTTTTGGATTTTTTTTTCTTTTTGCTGTTCTGATTGGGCATTTTTTGCTTTCTTACATTCCAAATCAATGGTTTGCTTCTTGGATTTACGTACTCTACTGTTGAATCTGTGTAAATTATTCTTTATTTCAGTTAATGCCTCCTTCAATTCTGACTGTGCATCCATCATTTCTGACTGGTCCTTTTTTATGCTCTTGAGGCCCTCACTGAGTTCACTGAGTTCATTGAGCATCCTTATAAGCAGTATTTTGAACTCAGCATCTGTTAGGTTGCTTATCTCCATTTTGCTTAGTTCTTTTCTTGAGGTTTTGTTCTGTTCTTTCATTTGGGACCTGTTTGTCTCCTCATTTTGGCTGCCTCCCTGTGTTTGTTTCAGTGTATTACTTAATGAGAGGTATGGGGCTAGCTGAGACCAGATGCTGCTCGTTTGAAAGAATTTAGGAAAAACCTGAAGCAGGATCCAAGACAGGCCAATCCTATGGTTAAGCAAGTGGCAACAGCTTGGGTGGGCCTGAAAGTTGGGTGGGGCGGGGCCTCAGGGCATTACCAGGGTGGGGCTACCAGTGTGAGCCAGGTTGCTGGAGTCCCAGATATGGCTTCTGTCTGCCACCCCAGGGAAGGGCTCACCAAAGGATCAAAGGCCTCTGACAGCACGTTTGTCCCAGAGAAAGCCCCCTCTCCAGCCCTCGCTCCAGTGCCAAACAGCTCAGTTCTTCCCTGTATGTCTCTGGTGCCCCTCGAGCTGCCTCCCCTCCAAGCTTAGAGGGAGAGAGTCCGATAAGTCCGTGCATGGGCCCTTTAAGGAGCAGCCTGGGGCTCCAGCCGCCTCAGCCTCCCTGAGCCTCAGTTCCTGCTGGTTTTTCCAGCCAGAAGTGATGGGGATTCTCTTCCTGGCACTGGAACTCTGAGCGGGGCACCTGGTGTGGGATGGGGAGCCCCTCAGTCCTCAGGAAGGACCTTCCCAGCCGAGGTGTCCTCCTGATTTTTATCCGCCACACATGGGTGTGGGACCAGCCCATCCGCCTCCGCCCCTCCTACCAGTCTGGATGTGGCTGCTGCTTTAATTCCGTAGTTGTAGGACTTCCATTGAACTTGATTTCAGGCGGTTTTGAATGATGGTTGTTCTGTAGTTTAGTTGTAACTTTGATGTGGTTGTGGGAGGACGCGATACCGCGTTTACCTACGCCGCCATCTTGACCGGAAGTCCCAAACATTGTCTTAACCACTGGATATGGACTGTCCCAATTAAATTGTGACTTGTTTTGCAGCTGAGACACAGGGAGGCCAAGGAAGCTAAGTGAACTGTTTTAGACTTGCTACCTAAGGTCAAAGAACAACAAAGTGGTAGAGCTAAAATCTGAACCCAAGTGGACACTTCTAGTCACTCACTGTATAATCTGGAAATGATTCAGGAGGACGGGGTGGGGGGATAAATGGTGATGGACGGAGACTTGACTTAGGGTGGTGAGCACACAATACCGTGTACAGATTATGTACTGGGGAATTTTGCACCTGAAACCTGTATAGCTTTGTTAACCAGTGTCATCCTGATCAATTCAATAAAAAGGAAAGACAGTAGTCAATAAATATTTACAAATCAATGAATTAATGGCTATAGCAATTGGTATCTAGGACAAGAAACCTGTTCTTAAAGTCCTCCTCCTTTGAAAAATTAAAAAATATATATATTTTATTTTTATTTTCTCCTTTTGAGTAGCCATTTTCTTCTGGGAGGCAGGACTTGTGATAGGACAACCAGGTGTACCTTTCAGGAATCTGGAAGACACACTGTCTACCAATAACTGGGAGCAGGATTCTGCTTCCAACTGGAAAAGGACAGCTCCCTCTGCTCTGCACCTCAACATTACTGATTTTCAAGAGAATGAATCAGGGGCCAGGGAAGGGTCCACGGGATAGGAGATGGGGCTACATCTTGTATTCAGTGATATTATTTAGTCTATTTGAAATTATAAGTAGTGTCATTATTTTTACGCTAACCAACCTTTTATTGACAGCTTTCCATGTAGACACAGAACATTTTACTATTTTTTTAATAAGAATTTCCTGAAAAAGCTCTAGTTCCCAAAGATTCCCATAAGAAGCTCAACATTTGGGGTCTCCATTACCCCTGTCTATACTTTTCTGTCACCCATTGTTTCCCTTCATGCCTGGGCCTTGTATTCTGTCATCATTTGTACTTGAAACTAGAGGACACAAAATGAAATTGTGTTTGGAACAGACAGTAATTAAAAAGGCTGGTGGTCTGTGCTTAACACATTCTTAAAAATACAGTATAAGTGACAACATGAACTGGTGTTTTTCATGTTTCTCTCCTGAATTATTTTTGGAATAGTTAGCTCATTCAACAAGAAAAGTTAGGCAGTTTCAGACCAGGTTACAAGTGGAAAGACATTTGTCAGGGCTGCTTTCACTGGCAATATACTTTAATGAGATGGCATTGAGAGAAGATGGTTAAAAGAACAAAGTCAGGTTTGTTGGGAGGCCATCAGTAACCCAAGAAGCCGCACTGCTTGGGGGCAGAGACTGTGGAAAGGGTAATTGCAGGGAGTGCCAATCACACATACACACTACACAGAAACAACCAGCCATTGATGGTCCACACCAATGCAGGGGCAGGGAAGCTGGGAGGATGGAAAACAGCAGATACTTCAGAATTCATTTCTGTTTGCCTTTCCATTGCGTTATATATGTTTCATCTCTAGGACAAGAAAAAAAAAACAAGAAAGAAAATGGTGGCAGGAGCTAGGAAAATACAGCAGGGGAGATTACACAGCCGGGATTGTGAGTCCTGCTTCAATGAGTTAATGCAATCCACAAGTTTTGATTTGGTCTAGATGCTCCTATTGGGAATAACTCAAGGTTTGTGAGTTTAGGGAAGGTCTGTTATTATGCACAAACATCTGGTGGAAGGGTGTCTGTGGATCTGAATGTGGAGTCCCGGAAATCAAGGATCACAGATGCGCTCAGACATTTACAGTGCAGTTCTAACGCAAGCCCGTGCCTACGAGGTCATGGGAATTACCGACTCCACGGCCATTGTCAATGGTAGACTTTTCACTTCCTCCCAGAGACATGGGAAGGACTGCAGTAAATTCAAAAGTCATATTGCATTACAAGAGATTAAGATGAAACACTGGGAGTCCAGGAGCTAAAAGACAGACAAGCGGGTGAAGTGACCATCTTTCAGATGGATGCCATTAGAATGCTTGATTCAAAGGAAGAGAGAATAGAGGGAGAAACTGAAGAAGTGCTTTCAACAGCCGTGAGGCCCGAGTCATTCAGTGGCAACTGCTATTGAGGGAAAGGCTCCTCTGTATCAGGCCACTGGGCAGGAAGAGTTGGAAGCTGTGTTAGTGGCAAGAGTACTCCAGAAATGGGATAAAGTTGCAATACTTATTAGGGATTAAACAGAGATAACGAGGAATAATTTTGATGAGCACAATCAGACATGACTGATTTTTTAAACAAAATCCTCTGATCTTGATTACACACTTTGGTATATAAACCACCTTCCCTTTTTAGAGAGCGTAACCCCTCTGAATAAATTGAGCTCATGTTTCAAATGGTTATAATGCCAGATGGAATTCAAATTAAACATACTGTATCAAATTGATGTTTTTTTAAATTTATTTATGATTTTTATTGTTTCTCCATTGGTTTGGTAGGGTGTCTTTCATCTAGCAGGTGATCAATAAATATGTTGATTTGTTTGGTTTAACTGGTGTTTGTGATTCTTTTCAATATCCTATTGTTGACGGCATAGATTCCACATCCTATGGACATTAGTTTGCTACATCCTACGGACATTTTCATCTCTTATTTTAATTAATTTCACCTAGAATTTTACACTTTTCCTCCTTTTTTTTTTTTAACTGTGTCTTGGTTCTCCTTTTACCTCTGACTGCCCTCCTTTTCATTTCTTTTATAGATCTTCCTTTCCCCTTCTCTTCCAGAACCTTTCAATGCTGCCATTATTTGGTGGCCCATACACTCTGATGAGCCCCAAATTTTTATTTTCTTGTCTTTTTTTTTTAATTTACTTATTTTTTTAATCCTCACTCGAGGACGTTTTTTGTTTTTTGTTCAGATAGAGTGGGAGGGAGGGAGAGGAAGAGAGAGAGAGAAGCATCGATGTGAAAGGGACACATCGAGTGGTTGCCACCCACACAACCCAACCAGGGCCGGGGACAAACTGCAACTGAGGTACGTGCCCTTAGCGGAAACCGAACCCGGGTTTCTCCGGACCGCAGGCCAATGCTCTAACCACTGAGCCAAACCGGCTAGGGATATTTTCTTGTCTTGATGAAAGGCCCAACTTTTACCCAGTTACCCAAGGCAGGAACTCAAAAATCAGTTTAGAATTTTTTCTTCTTGCAGCCTTTCTGTTCAATCAGTGGACCTCCTAGATGTCCACCCCACACCTATGATCTCTGCCAGAGTCCTGACTCATCCTTTCTTTCCTGAACCAGAACAACATTTACCCTGTCGGAGAGCTAAGCTTGTCATTTTCTCCAGTCCAGCCTCAAGTCTGCCTCCAAGACGATCTCTCTAAAACACAAAACTGAACAGAAAGAGCGCACCCGTATTGCTAAGGGAGGGAACCCCAGGATCCTACACAAGCCTCAAGCCAAGTTGTAGTGTGGACTTGTCAGTTATCGGGGTCAATGGCACCCCCCAACCTTCACTTTTTCCCTCATTTAAACCAGGTTGAATTTTTTTCTGTCACTTGTAACCAAAACAGACTTGATATATACATCATTGTATACCCAAAATAAAGATAAAAACTTTCTTCCTTAAAGGTTCAATCTTGTCTCCTCCTTTCTCTCCCTATTCCAGTTCCCCAGCCCAGCACACCCTCATGCCTTTATAGCTCAGACTTCTCCCTTCATTCAAAATTCCACTCTCCCTCCAGCCTCCTGTGTAAATCCTTCTTTGACTTTTTCTGGATGAAATAGGCATTATTAAGATGTCTGGTGCTCAGTGGGATCACTTACAAAGAAATCTCAGTCAATGGATGATACCATCCATGGAGTGAACTGCTAAATACCTTCAACAGCATTTGAGTGAATGGATTCAGGAGAAACTTCCCTAGTTGTCAGGAGACCTTCTGAACTCTTAGAACCTCGGTGCTGCCTTTCAAGAAAGGGATGAATGAATGGAGCAGTGTTTTGAAGTGAGAAGACCCTTGATAAATATCTTATCAGGTCAAATAAAAAAACCCTGTGTCTCTATGACAAGGGAACTACGAGAGGGTGGGTAGGAGTAAGAAGTCCCATCTCTTATATAGTAAAGTCAGTGAACCAGTGGCTTTAGAATATTACTATAGAACAAACGGATAAGTAAAGCATCTCACTAAATTTTGCTAATCAATGAATAATTTTTCTTCATTTTCTACCTTCTTTAAATGATCGGTTGCATTCATTTATTTGATTTCTAAACTGGCATGTTTAATAAAAATTTATTTCAAAGTGCAGTATTAATTTTTTTAATGTACAGAGAACATGTCCCCTCACATTCCCCCCGGACTCACATGTTTGCAATCTTCTTCACAGGGAAAGGCGGAGTAGAAGGCAGAAGCTTGGTTCAAACACATACTCAGTGTGCCAGACCCTTTGCACGTGTTATGTGATTTGATCCTCACAGTGTTATTGCCCTGATATGAATAATACTGGTTGAGAACAACTCCTTGTATTTTTAAGAATGCCCTTACGACAGATCAGGCCTCATAGCGTTTCTGCAACTTAAAGAAGGAAAAGACTGGTAGTTGTTAAGAACTGCATCAAGGGTAGAATGATGGGTTTAAATTTCAGCTTCACCTTTTTTTTTTTTAAAAAAAAAAAATTTTTGTTTGTTAGTTTTTAGATAGAGAGAGAAGAAGGGAGAGAGAGAGATAGAAACATCAATGTGAAAGAGAAATATTGATCAGTTGCCTCCTGTACACTCTCTACTGAGGATTGAGCTCAAAACCCAGGCATGTGCCCTGACTGGGAATCAAACCAGGACCTCTCAGTCCATGGGACAAGGCTCAATCCACTGAGACACACCAGTCGGGCACTTCACCCTTGATCAGCTGTGTGACTGTGAGGAAGTTGCTTAACCAGCCTGAGCCTTGGTTTCATCATCTGTAAGATGAGGGTATTTATAATACTGCATCATCAGGTTATCATGATGATTAAATGAATTCATATTTGAAATGTGCTTAGAAGAGAGCATGTGCTTGGTAACTAATACAATATTTGTTAACAAAAATTAGTAAAAGGTTCCCCAAACATTAACTCTCATCTTTTCAATAGAATAGCAAGGCAATTCCCTCAATCCAACCAGCATTTAAATATAAGATTTCTAGGTTAATCTTCTAAAAATATTATCTAACCTTCTGAGAATTTAACCCTCTTTGCAAATCCCACCAGGATAACAGGCACACGTCTAGGCCAGTGGGGAAACTTGCTTGGAGTGCCAATCACTGGTGACCTTTATTCCCCTATAGCATCTAAAACGTGAAACCCAATATCCTCTAAGGGTCTCACTCAGATAGATTTTTATAAGGAGAAGGTGTCCCCAAAGTTATTTTAATATCTACATGTATACATCAAGGCTTCTGTACTAGGGGTGGTGTAGTCACTTCCAGGCTCATCAGGAGAGCAGGTGGTGTTCAACTAGTGATGCCCCCACGGGCACCGAAGGGGCAGTGGTAGGAAGCATACCTCGCACAGACCCGTACCCTCATGTTATGGAGAAGGAAACATAAACCTAGAGAAAGAGCGTGACTTGTTCAACATTACATATGGGCTAGGTCGAGGTATGAACCTAGGACAGTGGTGGTGGTGGTGGTGTGTGTGTGTGTGTAGGATGTGGTAGATGGAGGTGGAGTTCAAAGATCACATATAAATTGTGTCAACCATTTCCCGAAAGTTGGGACTTTCCTATAGGTCAGGCTTTAGGAAAAGGAAAACAGTTTACAACTTGACTTAGGGTTGACATACCTAGGTATCTGCAAACTAAAAAAACAAACAAACAAACAAACAAAAACCAACAACATAATTAAAGGTAGACTCACCCAGTAGGCTTGTCTGGGATGACAGAAAGAGAGAGCCCAAGTTTCACTCCAGGAAGCCTTGATGACAAGTATGGCAGTGACGCGCCCAAAGCGCAAAGACAAGAATGAAGAATGACGAGCAAGAAGTGCTGGCCAAAATCTTGGCAGTGAGAAAAGTCATGCATAACTAACTGCAAACTCGTGGAGCTACAGAAAGCAAACAGGTTGTGCAGGATCTAGTATCTGGGTGATCCTTCTGTTACTAGAGATGCCTTCCAAACACTGAGCGCCTGAGTCAAGACACACATACAAATTCATCTCCCCCTGGTGGATCTTAAACAGTTTCAAAAATGAACAGACAGGTGTAGCTCAACATTCAAATATTAACAATGCTCTTATCTGATAACGACGTGTCACTTTGTCTGGAAGAATTAGGGAAGACTTTATGCTTGAGTTGCTGAAATGCCACCACTTTTCAAAGGATATCAAGTATAAATAAGTTCTATTACTTACAACAAGATGCAGGCTTTGTTTAGCTGCAGAAGCACAGTGAAATTCTAATTTAAGTCAAATCTCTTACTGAAGAGGACCCAGCAGATGTTTCTATCTCCCGGTTGTCAGTAACCAGTTTTATACTGGTTATTGTGACACAGGAAAAGGCTTTCAGTAGTAACTGGATGCTTTTGTTTTTTTGGAATTTTGTGGGGTTGCTGCACGTGAATGCAAACGTAGACATTTGGTAAGGGCTGGTACAATGGTAGTAGACAAAGGCAATTTGCCACAGCCCAGGGGAAAAGCATGCCAGTTGATTTCAGGAGCACTTTGGGCTCCCCCGTGTGTCCCCAGGAAGTCACGAGTCAATAAGAATGTCTTCACCAGCAGTGTGATGCCAAGAAGAGAGCACAAGTCTGTAAGTCAAAGGGCAGGCTTCCTGTCCTGGTTTTGACGCCATTAGCTGAGTGACCCTGAGCAAGTCACTCTTAGTCTCTCTATCAAACCTCAGTTTTCTCATCTGTAAAGGAGGCTAGCATAGTCTATTCTGCCAGATAGTCTTGACATCCACAGAAAAAGAATATATGTAAAAATGCACAGCACTACAGGGGAGCATAGTACATGTTTTATATAAATTTGTTGAAGGCAAATCTACAGATGCCTTATTTTCGTTTTGAACTTGCTGCCTTCTGATAAATACTTGAAACGGCCCACCAGTGGTTCTCATCCTTCCTAATGCCACGACCCTTGAATACAGTTCATGTTGTGGTGACCCCCAACCATAAAAGTATTTTTGTGGCTACCTCATAACTGCAATTTTGCTACTGTTATGTCTTAGGCGACCCCTGTGAAAGGGTCGTTCAACCCCCAAAGGGCTCGCGACCCACAGGTTGAGAACCGCTGGCCCAGACATTGCGTGCTTTCTGGTTTGCGAATGATCTGTAATCAAACTCAAGCACAGGCTCCAGTTGGCAGGACGACTGAATTCTGTAAGGCTAATGGTCACTTCCAAATCTAATCGAGGTAGGAGTTTGGATTATGCTGTTTCAAATAATATGAAAGAAGATATCTCCACTTGCACATAATTAGCCAAATGGCAAGATGATTAGAAAAGAGTGACTACATCATGTTGTTACCTGTTTTGAAAACATTTCAAACATCTAATCCCAGTTCTTTTTAAAACAGAATATACTTTTTTCCTTCATTATATTTTTAAATAAAATTTTTGTTGTATAAATAATTTTTGTAAAATATTAAAGTAGTACACCAGCTTACTTAAGTAAAAAAAAAAAAAAAAAGAAGAAGTCCTGTATTTATTTTCTACCTCCTAATCCTACTCATTAAAAGTAAACAGTTTGGTATGTTCATCAATCCAAAGTTTTTTCTTATGCATGTACATATAGATTAGATAGGTATTTTACAACACAAAATGGAATCACATTGAACATCTTGTCTTGCCATTTGCTTTCCTTTATGTAGTAATGTACTGTGGCCATTTGCATGTCTCACCCCCCCTTAACAGTGACTGTGAGTACATTGCTAGAAGTGGCTGGAAGAGACCCCCACTGGAAGACAGCTTCCATTATGACATATGCCATAAACGCTTATAGATTCGAAAAATAAAACCACCCGTCCAAGGAGGGGGAGGAGTGGGCCCAAGCTGGCCAGCTGGAGAATAGGTTGGGGTGACCAGGCCAAGATTCCTGGAAGCTAAAGGCCGTGAGCTATCCGAAGTCAAGTCAGGAAAAGCAAAAGCAAAGTGACGTTGCAGGGCAGACCTCTGGAACCATGAGGAAATAAGCAGGGAAAGAAAGGAGGAAGGAAAAAGAAGGATTAATGTTTTCTAAATAACCATCACGTAGGCGCAGGGCTGGGCCCACCCTCACCCTCATACAGCCCCAAATGCAATTGTCACCACCATTCTGGGGGAAGGTGCTATTGTCCCCAATTTACAAATAAACTGGGGCTTAGACAGGCTATAGTCACTTACAATACCCCTAATAAACATCAGGGCCGGGAGCTAAGCCTGAATCTATAAATTCGAAACCCCGGCCCCTTCTGTGGTATGGGGGGGATAGTGTGGGACGGGGGGGCATGGGGGTAAGTTAAAGGACAGTACTGATTTCAATGCCTAACCCGTATGAATTGCTCAAGAAAATTTAGTCTCTCTGCCTCAATATACAGGTCTGTTTTGAAACGTTTGTGTATCTGAAATTAGACATATGGCAGAAGAGAAGTTTTCCCTTCATATTTATTACCAAATATGCTATTGCATAATAGTCCTCTAATTCATCTTTGCAAAGTTGAGGGACCAAATTGGTTCTGGCTATAATGTGATATGTTTGAATTTTTTTAAAGAAGAAAAAAGTATCTATTGTGATTCAGTTACTTGTTGGCAGAATGTGAGGGTCTTTACCTTTCAAGTCATAGCTGACAGAAGAATCTTGGGTATCCAGTCTTCCTGTCACAACAGCCCAAGAAGTATTTAAACTCCCAGTGAGTCAGAAACGTGCGCATTGAAATTCCCCTGAAATCTATGGTGAGAAAGTACTTATGTCAGCTCTTGCTTTGCTCCCACTAAGCACTCTGCTGATTGTAATTAATCAGGGAAGTTTGCTCACTGACATGTCCCGCAGGTCAGTCAGGTTCTTGTGCAATGATCTGGGGAACAGCTCTTGACCCACAGCTATGACAAAGTGATCAACAGTGCCACTCACCCAGGAGCTTGGTCTGCTTTATTCATGACTGTATTCTAGAACTGTAGAGAGTCTGGGACCCAGGAAACCCTCGATGAGTATTTGATGAATGTATGAATGAATGAATGAATGAATGAATGAATGAACGAACTCAAAACCAAGACAGAAATCCGGGTGCTAGTCTCATCTCTGCCACTAACAGCCATATGTCAATGAGCAAGTATTCAACCTCTGGCCTTATTTTTGTCGTTACTGAAATTGAGAATGTTGAGCATGGTGATTTGCAATGCTCCTTTCAGCTCTTAGCCTCCTTGCTTTTAATTCCCACTTGAAAAGATATGTTTCCTAAGGGTCTTTATCTCTTTCTCTACACTCTCTCCTGGCAACATTTCCTGGGGAAGTTCCTTAAAGCTGAGTTTCTTTGTAACTTTCTCTTGTTGAATAAATTTACAATGAGTATGCTGTTAGTATGGCTTCAGAAACCTAAGCAAAACACCTTTAGAGAAGATTAACCAAGCACTGTTAGCTCTTACAAAGAATAAGCTTTTGGAGGGGATTCTAGCTCTAGAGTAATTCTGTCTGGAATTCTATTAATAGGAGTCATAAACTTCATTCCATAATAACTATTAATAGCTTAAATACAAATATCTTGGGGAAGAAAAATGTTAAAAATTTATACTAAAATATGAGTGACTGATAGACATTTCTTTATTTGAGTAGGTTTTTATTATGAGATAGAGAGAAGAAGGAAGTAGAAGAGGAGGTGATAAAAAACTCAAGGTACCAGAATGAGGAAAAGGGTAAAAAAAAAAAAAGGTGACTTAGAGATAAGACAAAAAATAAATGTGACCCACTGGGAACTGCCCTTTGTCCAAACTTCCTAAAAGGAGATTCTACAGAAGAGGAGTAGAATTCTTTAGGAGACTGGGAACTTTTTTGAGGGGGTTAATTATTTTTGTTTCAGTTCTCCCTTTACTTTCCTGTTGTTCTTTTTTTCTTTGAAATCCTCATAAATAAACTAATACTCCTGAGAGTTATAATTATGCTTTAAAAAAATACACCTTGGAAGACATAACCTAAAATTTTTTCTCATAGCATCTATTAATGGTTAAGCTGCTAATAGAATAGTTCTTCATAGAACAAGTGCCATGTTCCTATTAAGCATACGTGACTCTCAACTGCAACTAGCAAATTCCTGAGTTCCAATTCTATATAGTTAGTATTTCTAAAATAATTTTCTCTATCACGTTCAAATGGTCTTAGGTAGAGAGAACTGATTTGGGGGCCAAATGATCCAGTTTTTTTTTAAATCTCTAAAATGTTGTGATTCTAAATTTTAATGGTAAAAAAAAAATCCATTTGTAAGAGGCCATACTACAAGGAAGAAGTCAAAGTTCAATTTAGAGTTACTACTCAGAATGAATGAACATACAAAATCATGATCCCGGCTAGTTCAAGGCTTCTGCAAATGCTGGCCAGCTTCATCTTGCTTTCTCAGAAGATATAGAAACATATCTGGCTTCATTTGCACTAATGGAGAGACTTATAATCCGAATTATTTGGCAAATTTTCCTTGAAGACTGTAGGATTTCAAGAAGTGGTTTCACAGTGGGGTAAAAAACCTTATCCAAAACATTCACATTAATGCAAATGTGCATGGCAATGAAGTAAATCTCTGTGTCACAGATTCAAAAAACACCTTGACAGGATATATTACTGGGAAAAAATAATTTAACTTCATTTACCAGGAATAAATGTGAGTTTAAAAAACAAAAACAAAACCCTGTACCAATATAACATGCTAGAGGGCATCCAAAAAATTGGAGATTTTGGTTGACTTTACATTTAATAAGTTAACGATATACCATGGTTTCCATAGATAGATAGATAGACAGATAGGTAGAAGCCTAGTTTGCATTATTAGTAAAATGGTGCCCCAAATCAAGCTTGCTAACTATACATCTAAATATAACATTAATATAAAAAAAGGAAAATCCTTTGGCTCTATTTTCCAGTTATTTTGCCCTATTTCTTTGCTCACCCTTTCTGCAGAAATCCTTAAGAGCTGTCTGAATTTCCTGTCACATTCCATCTCTCTTCAAATGCTGTGTGAGGCTTTCTCTCCACCACTCCCCACTGGTGTCTTTATTGGCAGATCCATGGTCAGTTCTCTGTTCTTACTGTATTTGACTCTTAATATCATTTGACACAGTGATTACTCTTTCTTTCCTGACATATTATCTTCTGAGGCTTTGGAGTTACCATGTTTTCCTCCTTCCCTCCAACCGAATTGGTCACCCCTACGTCTCCTCTGCTGTCGAATCTCCTGTATCTAATCTCTTGGTTTCAGAGCCCCTCATGCCTCTCCTCTCTTCTTCCCTTCACCTTTTCTCCCCTCTCCTCTTCTCACCTTCTCTCCCATGCTCGTCTCTTTCCTCCTTCCCTCCATTTACTTGATCTTATCCAGTCCCACACTTTTCAAAACTCTGTTTCTCTGACCTCGACCTCTCCTCCGAGCTCTAGAGTTTGCTCTCTGAAGGTCTACACAGTCCCTGCCTGGATGTCTGACAGGCTCTGTACAATTGATATGTTCAAGACGGAAGTCATGCTTCCTGCCTCAATTTCCATTTGCTGCTACCCCAGTCTTTGTTTTTTTAAATCCTCGTCTGAGGCTATTTTTCCATTTATCTTCAGATAGAATGGGAGGGAGAGAGAAACATCGATTGGTTGCCTCCCATAGGACACCAAACAGGGCTGGCAGGAATCAAACCAAGGTATGTGCTCTTGACTGGGATCAAACCCTCAACTCTTTAGTCCGAGGGCTGGCGCTCTAACCATTGAGCAAAACCAGCCAGGGCTGCTTCCCCAGTCTCAACCAGAGTGAAATGGCAGCACTACCCTCTCCCTCTTGCTAAGGCCATAACTTGAACTTGGCTCCTCTCTTCCCCTTACAACCATCAGCGAGATCTATCAATGCTACTTCCAAAATACACCACAAAGCCCTAGCTCCTCCTCCTAGTCTTCTCTGCTTCTATTATAGTTTAAGCTTCATTCTCTCTCTCTCTCAGACCTGGGCTCCCAATTGGTCTGTTTTCACTCTTGCCTCATGACCACTCTGCAGTTGATTCTATACACAGTAGACAGAGTGATCTTCTTAAATTAGACTCTATTACTGCTCAGCATAAAATTACCTGATGAAATCCAGCTGCTTACCATGAAGCATATAGGAGCTGACCATTGGTTAACTGACTACCCCACTCATCATCCTCCCCCTCACCCACTCCACTCCAGCAAATGTGGCCTCCTTGCAATCCCTTGAACACAATGAACGATCTCAAGGCTTTTGCTTTTGCTGGTTCTTCTGCTGGGAAGATTCATCTGTCTGTGGGTTGTAGGGCTGACTCTTGCTCATCCTTAAGGATTTAGCTCAAATGTCATCTATACAAGAGGCTTCCCTACCTGCCCTAGCTAAACACACTGATCATACGCCTATACCACCTTCTCTACCCAACTACCCTATTATATTTTCTTCATCTCACTTTTGTTGTTGTCGTTGTTAATCCTCATCCAAGGATATTTTTCCATTGATTTTTAGATATAATGGAAAGGAGAGTGGTGAAGGTAGGGGGAAACAAACATCTATGTGAGAGCGACACATTGATTGATTGCCCCCAAAATGACCCCAACAGGGGTGGGGATCAAACCTGTAACCCAGGTAAGTGCCTTTGATCAGGAATCAAACTCGAGACCCTTTGGTCCATGGGCTGATGCTCTAACCACTGAGAAAACCCGCCAGGGCAAAATCTTTCTTAATGATAAGTATTTACTGTCTTTCTCTTCTAGAATGTAAACCCCATGAGTAAGCAATTTTGTCTATTTTATACATGTATACACAGTAGCTAGAATAGTGCCTGATACATAGTAAGTCCACAGTAAGTTGAATGAGTTTTGCCTGTTCTAGGGGGAAATAATGTATGTTTAGAATTTATGTACTTGTTGATTGGGATCACATAGAATTTATAGATTACTGCAGGGAGACATGACATTCTTAACATATTAAATCCTGACTAAGAACATTGAATGTATTTCCAGTTACCCCAAATGTTTATTTTTTTAATCAAAATTCTAGTAAGCCCTATTTTAGGAGAAATATTTTATTTTATTTATTTGTCTATTTATTTATTTTTGTTAATTCTCACCCAAGGATATTTTCCCACTGACTTTTAGATAGAGTGGAAGGTGTGGGGGTGCGTAGAGAGAGACAGAGACACATCTCTTGGTTGCCTCCCAACCCATTCCAACTGGGGCTGGGGATTGAAACTACAGCCCAGGTGTGTGCCCTTTGGCCCACAGGCCAACTCTCTAACTGCTGAGCCGAACCCGCCAGGGAAAAACTTTTTTAGAAGGTTATTTATCTCTGAGAAGCAAATACTCAAGGTTATTACATTTGCCTCCAAATGTGATGTCTAGTGGAAGAGGGAATTCATTTATTCACCATATTCCAAAGACTGGAACTGGAGAGAGTTAAAAGGGAAAGTTCAAGGAAGAAGTTTCAGAAAGTAAGAAATGTTCAGTGTGGGCTGAGCTGCCTGCTGAGTGTGTGAGCTCTCCCACTGGGGATGTCCAAGCAGAGACTGCTATGATGCAGGGGATTCTTATGTCATAGAGATTGAACTGCAACGCACCTAAGGACCCTCGGAACCTTCAGCGACCATGATTCAGACACCTACTACAAGTTTCTACAGTTTTGATGCGCTCCAAGAAATTGGATTAACCTGAATTTTCCCCAGCCAAAGATGCTTTGGGGGGTCTGAACAGTGATTTCATGTAAACTCCAAATTTCATTCATGTACTTCTAGCTCTGCCCTATGAATTATATTTCTCCTTTCACTAAATAAATCTTTAAGACTGCATTCTTCTAGGACCTAACTTTTCTAAAATATTTTACTTTATTACGGCACCATGAAACAGAGGTGTTATAATCCAAACTACTTGGTATTTTCCTTAAGAAATCAGATGCCAAAGCTGAACAATCAACACGCTTTGCAAGATGGTACTTGTCTCTGCAAGTTATTACTTTCAAATAGGCTAAATCAAATAGTGTGAAGCTTTATTGAAGAAGTTTTGTCCAAAGTTGTTACTACTGACCTGCAAACCTGGGGGTTTTTTTTTTCTTCTGCCTCCAAAACCTTGAAACATTCACAGGGGGAAAAAAAAAGAGAGTGAAAGAGAAAGTAATAATGATAGTAGCCTTGCTTGCTATTATCTTCATTTGAAAGAAATGATATTGTTTGCAAAAGGTCCAAGGCTGGAGAGCTAAACCACAATTCTAGATAGCTCAGCAAGGCTTACCAGAAAGCAGAGAGTGAGCTTCTTTGTTCCAGGGCTTCATGGAAAGAAATCATTTCACAGCTGGGATGAATTCTGCAAAGGCCTCAAGCTAGGAAATGTAAGGTGACCTGCGGGAAGTGTGCAGGGGTCACTCGAATTATAGGAGATGTCTCTTCAGGCTGTATAGGATTACACTTAGGAGCTCTTAAAATGTGACTGCCACTCTGACCTTCTTGCCGCTCAAGTCCAGGTATCTTAGGAGATAAGAAAAAAATCCCAAACCAACCCACACTTATATGGCACAATGTCACTCATTTGTCAATCTAAAATTCTGGCAGAATAAACTACCTGTTCTCAGAAAAGTTTTTAGACATTTGAGTGCATCAAAGCCACATTTTATACAGCAGAACCTTCTCTCAGGAAGTACATTGTGATGTTAGTCACCCTCAGCAGCCTAGAAAATCCACCAAGCTGGTTTCATGGAATTTCTAGCTTATTTAGAGCGTTGGATGCCATTTCCTTATGTATACCACAGGCTGTAGTTGTTAGTCACAGTCAGGATTACAAGAAATCCCCTTCAAAACCATGGACTATGGACGCCTGACACCATGCAGGAGACACAAGCCATCTGAGACACAAGGAGCTTGCCTTTATCATTTATTTGATGACGTTTCATTTCAGGAAAAGCAAGGCTAATGCAATGTTCTCCAGCGCTAACATCTGTTCAAAAGGAAATCCCATTTGATGGCATACTGGCTCCAACGCGAGATACCAGGGCCCATGTCTCCTTCTCTCTTCAAGATCTACTGCCCAGCTTTCGTTCTTTCACTTATAAAATGGGGGTAACATTACTCTCCTCTGTACTTCACAAAGGTAATGGAAAAAGCTAATAAAATAATTTATGTGAAAATACTTTACAGACTTTTAAAGTGCCATTTAAATATAGAATGATATTGTTACTTAAGACCTGGATTTAATTGTAAGAAGGCTTTTTTGTTGTTGTTTCTGTTTGTGTTTTACTTGCTTTCTCTGTAGATGACCAAAAGGCAGGGGTATAAGAAGTAAATGACCTATTGTATTCTATCCAAGCTTAAAACATGACTTTTCCGTGGAGAGGAGGACATGTGTATGACACACGGAGAGACTTCTCTGGGTGTGGCTTTTCAAAACTAGTCTCACTACTCTTAGGCATACCTATATATAATAAATAGGCACAGAAAGCTAGTAAGTGTCTCAGAATTCAATTATAAAGATATCAAAATTTCCCCTAAGAGGTACTTCCAACTAAGAAAAAAAGGTACTGCGTTTACATAAAGAGTATTGCTTTAATTCCTGCTGCCTCCCTGACTTTGACAGCTGTTTCCAATGGGCAGACAAAACTAGAAATTACCTGTGGAGGAACCCTCAATGGATTACCATTAGATTAACTGATTTACTGATTTTAACCACCTCTACTTGGAATTTAGAGTATTTTTTTTTTCCATCATGCTTTGAGTACCAATTAGAATCACAGAAGTAAAACAAATATATAAAATTAGCCTCAGAAGGAATTTCAGAAATAATCCATTCTATTCTCTGGTTTTATAGAAGAAAATACCGGGCCTCAGAGATACTAAGTGATTTGACTAAAGACACACAGCTACTACTTGTGGAAAAGAGATTAGGGCTCACCTCTTCTGGCCCGCAGCCCACGGCCGATTCCACCCCGTGCTACCTTAGCCCAGGGTAAGAAATATTTAATCAAGGGCTAATGATGAAAGACAATGAAGACATATTGTATTTCTTCTTTGGATTTCTTCACGTATCAGTGCAGCACCTAGGAACTCAGATAATTATACTGTGAAGCGACGAGTGACAGGAGAGCAAAACACCTCCTCTCGTTCCTAGCCCCCTGTCAAAAGCAGAGGATGTGGTAAATTGCTACCTGTGGGCTTTGGGAGAGGTTCATTGCTTGTGCAAAGATGCAGTCTTGGCACCTCCCTTTGTCAGAGGTAAATCTAAGATTTGGGTAGATTTCGGGGATGGGGATTTGGAGAGGGAGAGCCCTTAGCCTCAGGTTGTGGACTCAAAATATTCTTTCCCCAGTTACTAGCAAATTAACTTGAGCCTCGAGAAACCTCCTCAGCTGGGGAGCAGAGCCGGATGGGGAACATGAGGTTGATCCTCTGTTACTTAAACTCTTCAGTTCTTCTATTATCTGATTCAGCTTCCCTCTTCATAATGAAGATCAAATTATATCCAGGATTCTGGTTTGCTGAAAAGAGAGAGAGATCATAGGAACATATCATTTTACAGAGGACAATACCAGCAATTTCTGAATGAATCTGGCAGCTAAGCCCAGCAATTATTTGGACCAGTAATCACCGGTTCTTTGGGGATGGACTGCACTACCAGGTTTTAGAAGGAGCAAAGCTGTGGTGGTATTCAGTCTCTAGGTAGCAGAGATCATTGGTTCCCACTGGTCAGTACCTTCCTTAAGTCACAATATTTTCCTAAAATTTCAACATGCTATCGTGAAAAGAAAAAAACATCAAATCACTGTGTGCAGAAAAACATTAATTTTCTATTTAAAGTCCTTAGAAGGAAACCTGCCTCCCCAGAACAAGAAACCATTGGAACATTTTCTACATTAAGATGTTTGGAAATTTTTGTTTATAAGGTGAAAATGTGGGGTGTTTATTTTAATTATAAAGAAATTTGGTGCCAGTTAGGAAAAAAGAGATTTGTGAAATAGCTAATTCAAACCAGATGCCTAGAGAAATTGAGTTCACTGTTCTTTCCTCAACAGTATTTCGGTCGAGTGAGTGTCTGTGGTGCCCAATGCGGACAAGGGCAGCCAATGGATAGAAAATAAAGGTGAATTCTGGCCCCATGTTAGGAAGACTCTCCCAATGATTCAAGCTGTCCAAAGAGGCGGTGGGCTGCATGGAAAGGACCCTGTAGCTGGAGATTCTTGTGAAGAAGAGGGGATGAAGCCGAGACGAAGCAATGCACCTTGACCTGTCAATGCCTGGTAGAATTCTTTAAACCCTTTCCTTTATCACTAAAAACACTTAGTTCTCCATGTCTATGGCTTTTTTAATTTAAAAAGTATGGATTCTTGCCCTGGCCAGTTTGGCTCAGCGGTTAGAGCATCGGCCTGCGGTCCGGAGAGACCCGGGTTCGGCTCCCGCTAAGGGCACGTACTTCGGTTGCAGTTTGTCCCCAGCCCTGGTTGGTCGTGCAGGTGGCAGCCACTCGATGTGTCCCTTCACATCGATGTTTCTCTCTCTCTCTCCCTTCCTCTCTCTCCCTCCCACTCTATCTGTACAAAAAATGGAAAAATATCCTCGGGTGAGGATAAAAAAAAAAGTATGGATTCTTAGAAATTGCACATTCCGCATCTCTCCAAATACAATAAAAGAAAAATGGGTCCCAAAACAATGGCTTTAGTGAGGAAAATTTTTATTAAAAGTAAAAAATAAAAATAAAAAAACCCTTATCCACGTATCTATTTTTCAAAGAAGTTTTCTAAAATAATTCAAAGTTTGAATAACTACTGAGCACTCAGTCCCACTGTCTTTGGTTGGTCATGGCCTTGAGGTGAAGGTGTCAGCATGATCTGATCACATTTTCCTGTAATGGAAACAGTTGATGTAAGCAACCAACCCTTTTGCCATGTTTCCGCAAAGCAGTGTAAATGTCAGTAGGTCACAATGGGACAGACAAAGAGAATTCGACAAGCAACCTGTTTATTCTGCAGATTATAAAACTGCTCTCGTGGCCACACTAAAGTAACATGCACTTGGCCAAGAGAAAGAAGCAATCATTTGGTGCAGACAGAATAGGAGCTTTCAGACACCTGGGAGAGCCCTGGTGAGTTGTCCCTTCTCTAGGTGGTGACGAAAGCAGAAGTCCTGTGTCAAAGGCCAGTACTGCCAATTCAAAGCACAAAATTGGTATGGGGGGGGGGAGGCTAAAGGTGGGGAAAGCGGTCTTTAACATTTAAACTACTTTATATCTATGGAGCAAAACCATACACAAAGGAAACTTTCTGTTTATTGCAGTAACATCGGCCACTGTAAAGATACCATCTATTAAATTGCATACACCCAAAGAAACTTGAAACATGCAAAATGCAGTTTTGTCCCTGAATTTAGGTATTTAATTAGTATTTGGTTTAGGTTTTGGGGAAGTACCGCCAATAACCGTCATTTCAGGTGCAATTTGCTTCTGTCTGTCTTTGTCACTGATCCTCTCTTTCTCAGACCTCTTCACCCACGCTCTTCCCTCTGCCTGGAAAACCTGTCCTTTTTCCATTTACCTGCATGAACTTCATCTTATTCTTCGCATCTCAGCTCAACTGTCACTTCCTCCTCAGAGAGGCCTTACTTGATGCCCCTTCTATTCTTGCTTAATAGCTGCCTCTCCCAAATAGACTATAAGCTGCCTGTGGGTAGGTACACTGTCTGCTTTTGTTACCACTGTGTACCCAGCATCAAGCCCAGTAGCATTTCAATGAGTGAATGAATAAATGAATGAGTGAATAAGACTTGTATGCTTCCTTCACCTGGCTTATCACCAGTTTTCTGGGTATCCTTGAATAAATCATTTTATCTTGCTAGTGGTCATTCTCTTATTTGAGAAAATAGTGAGATCATTCTGAACCCTTCTTAGTATACTTTAAAGGTCAAATGGCATAAAAATGATATAAATGTTCTGAAAATTATAAAATTCTATTAAAATGTAAGCTACTGTCAAGGAAATATTCTTGCTATTGGAGCTTAGATATAGGCAATGGATAAAAGCAGATCTGAGGTGAAGTGTGACCTAAAAGCAAGTGTGGAGCTAGAACTGGAAAGGTACTGAACCTGAACACTAACTTCAGAAATTTAGGATGATCAGAGTCACCCAACAGAAACTCTGTTTGCAGAGGGACTTCCTCTGTCACCTAGGGGAGGAAGGAAAGAAAACACGGAAGTTCTAGGTAACCCCTAGGCTGATACTCCAGAACAACTGGGAAGAGAAAGACCACCCAGGCCTTCATGGGGAGGATGTCAGGGAGACAGGCTAGGTCCAGACAGCTCAGTCCTGGTGCTTTAGTTCAGGGTTGCCATGAGATTGCACTTGATGATGTCCTGGACACTATTCAGCTTGGGCATTAGAAAAACTAATGTACGTGTCCTTAATCAGGTGAATGTAAACTCAAAGAGCAAGCTTACATTTGCAGAGAGGAGTGTCTTAAAGCTATAATTGTTCAATAATTAATAATTTTAAAATAGTATTAGTTATTTCTAATATGTATTAGAAGCTTTATACATGTTCATTTTTAACATCAGCTCTGTAAAGTAGGTGTCTCTACGTATACCTATTCTACAGATGGGAAACTAAGACTTGATCACACAGCTAGGTGACAGCTAAGATTCAATCATAGGACTGCCTGACTTCAAATATCATGTTCTTCCAAAAGGCTACTGCTGGAGACCAAACCATCAGGACCAGCTACATAATTTGCAGGGCTAAAGCAGAAAAAGACAAATACCACATGATCTCACTTATATACGGAATATAATGAACATAACAGTCTGAGGAATACAGTAGACCCAGAAACATGGAAGTAGGGCACAGACTGACATCCCTCAGAAGAGGTGATGGGGGGTGGGGGAGTGGGAAGAGGTAAACCAGAGAACTTATATGCATGTATGCATGACCAATGGACATGGACAACTAAGCCGGGGACAGGGGGGGGGGGGGGGGGGGGGGGGGGGGGGGCCAATGGGGTAAAAAGGTAAAATATCTGTAACAAAAAAATAAATAAAAATTCATAAAAAAAAAAAATTTGCAGGGCTAAATGCAAAATGAAAATGTAAGGTTTCTTATTCAAAATTTATTAAGAATTTTAAGACAGCAAGAGCAGAGCAATGAGCCATATACGAGGACCTCCTGATCACGGGGCCTTGTGCTATATACATCATAGGTCCAGGAGCTGGTCTTGCAAGCCATTCAAGAATGGCTGAAAAGGATCCAATAACCAAAAAAACCCCACCTCTTACCAACTCTGAGGACCCCTTAGAACTCCCCGTGGGTGAGCTTACCCAGAGACACAGGGGCAAAGACAGTGATACGGGAGAGGCATGGAGAAGGGCATAGAAGTGAAGCGAGCTGTCATTACTATGCCTTCCAGGGGCCCAAGCCAGCTGGGACTGGCACCCGGGGGAGGGGCCTAGGAGTGCGCCCTTCCAGGAGCAGCGTTGGGGAGAGGCTGTCACCGTGACCATCAGCAGCCACACCCTGGTTATCCCCAAGACAGGTTCCCTGGGGAAGCAACGTAAGCACCTAGGGTACAAACACAAATATTTAAATAGAATGAAGGGGGAAAATTCCCATGAGGAAGCAAATAAGAAACATTAACTGGCTAAAACTCAAGTTACGTCGAGGCAGAACCAACAAAACGGCTTTTCCTGTCTGGTGTCAGATGCTGCCTAGCCCAGAGCAGGACAATCCGAAGGGAAGACACTGTCTCAAGAACAAATGAATAGATCTAATGCCGGTATTGATTGAACAGTGTGTGGACGCTGAGAATGCAGTTTGGGGGAGGATGGCTATTGTGAATGCTTATCAGAATGTATTTATTTCTAATACTAAGCTAGTTCAAAAACTAGAAAACAGAAAATCACAGTGAACAAAAATCACTCATAATTCTTCCACTCAGTGAAAACCATAGTTCATTGGACCTTTTGGTATGTGTGCTTTCAAACTTCCATTCTATACTAACACACACACAACTGTTTTCAAGCATGAAAATCTTAGTAGTATAGAATATTTGCCCTTGTTAAATATTAATCTAAGTGATTTTTTAATAGCTGCACAGTAGCCCTTCAAATAAATCTGTGCCAAGTTCCTCTTTTTTTTTTTTTTTTTTGGTATTTATAACTAATGGTAATAGAAACATCTTTTGCACACACATACACTTTCGCCACTACATTATTATTCTTGGTGTTGCTCAGAAAACATTTTCATCTGGGGCGACAGTTTTCTGTTTCCACGCTTAGGAAAAGCCCCAGAGCGGAGTGTTAACGGCAGTGCGGCAGAACCGGGCGGGTCGCCTGCGCCAGCTCCCAGCGCTCCCCTAGCGCTGCACCTGCTCATCTTTTACAGCACTTAACACCCGCTGCCTTCTGCTGTTTATGCTGTAACTGGATACTCCCCAAGGGAAAGGGCACGCGAGACTCATCTCGGTGTCCCCCAGGGCCTCGTCTACATTAGGTACTCTATAAATGTTTATGCAAGCGCTGAACACGGTTCTCAAGTCCTGTCGTCCAGTCCTAGTCCCAGGCCCCTGCCAACTTGCCTCCATAATTGATGTGACATTTCCTTCTCCGCTGAGGGATTGAAGTTTAGGGATATGTCCTAAGGGGGTCAATTAGTTCCTTTGATGCATCTACCACCAGATGACCAGAGGTTGATCTTTTGAGAAATTCAGCAGGAAAAGTGGTTGACGATTTTCCAGGTAGGTATAGAAGAATTAAGAAGCCGAGAATTATACTAGAGTCTAAGCTCTCTAAAAATGACTTGGAGTTTTACACTCAAAATTAATTACAGTTTTTATATTCAGAAAAGCACTGCTAAACTTATTCACAGACCATTCAATATTGTACAAAGGAAAAAGACAATCTCAGACACAATGGCATGCTGTCTCCTCTGAAATGTGACGAACCTCCAGGTCTCAGCATTTGCTTGGCTTGCTCTGCTTCTCCAGTGCTGCCTTGTGCTTTTCCCTGTGTTCGCTTTGAAATATGCTCGGCTGTTCTCAGCTGTTAAAAGCGTTAAATCATATTCTATCCCTTGGAAGTAATAATTTCTTTTAATCAACTTCGTGATTGTTCTGTACTGATTAACAAGACCTCCTTCCCCTGGATTGGCCTCCTAATGTGCGCTACACCATGTGCTTCCTACTATGTGCTAATTATGATAGGCTTCGGGGTGCAAACATGAATGAGGCAAAATCCCTTCTTCTTATAATGGGACAGAAGAGACAGGTTCAGAACAAAGGCCAGAGCCTTTGAGGGCATCTCAAGGAGTAGAAAGTCAAGTGAGTCAAACCTACAATCCTGGGACCCTGGTCACGTTTCCGCTCTTGGAGCAGCACTAATAACGAGACTGCAGCAGTGATCACAGGCAGTCTGCAGCCACAGTACCTGGAGTCAAATCTCTTTTAGCATCATATGTGTGTGACTTTGGGCAGGTCATTTCAGTTCTCTGGGTTTCAATTCCATCAGTTGTAAAATGAGAATAAAAAGAGTACCTACCTCATCAGATTGTGAAGGTTAAATATATTAATCTATATAAAGTTCTTTATAGTTATATAAAAGAATATAACTTTTAGAATAATGTTAACTCTTATTGCAATGAATTGACAATTGCTGCTAGTAGAAGTCATACTAGTAGTTGTGGGTGGGGGTAGGGGTGGGGATGATAGTTTTAAGAATCTATGCCCAGCCCTGGCCAATGTTGCTCAGTGGTTACAGCGTTGGCCTGGGTACCAAAGGGCCAAGAGTTCAATTCCTGGTCAAGGGCATGTTCCTGGGGTTGCAGGATTCATTCCCAGGCCCAGTCAAGGGGGTGTTGGAGGCAACCAATCGATGTATCTCTCTCACATCGATGTTTCTCTCTCCCCTCCCTCCTTCTCACTCTCTCTAAAATTCAATGTAAAAAAAATCCTCAAGTGAGGATTAGCAACACACAGAAAGAAAGAATGGAAGGAAGGAAGGAAGGAAGGAAGGAAGGAAGGAAGGAAGGAAGGAAGGAAGGAAGGAAGGAAGGAAGAATTTATGCCCAATCACAGCCCTAGATTCTGTCTAGTTATATTTAATTTTCTCTGGTTAATTCTATTAGGATTTGAAGAACCAAAATATTTGCATCTTTTCTCACTTAGTAATGACTTCAACATTTGTTGAGTACTTTTCAAATGTCAGACAAATCCTAAGAGCATTGGAAGCATGGAGTTACTTAATTCTCACAACAATGCCAGGTACTGTTATTATCTCTCTTTTACAGAGAGGGCAACTGAGTTACGGGCTTGTCGAAGAGCAAACAGCTAATACGAGGGCTGGTTGCAGGCTCACGGACTCTCGAGTGATAAGACAAATCCCACTATGCTCACTGGAATCCTACTGGGGCTTGATTCCCTCCTGTGAATGACCAGTGGCTGTCCAAGACTATTTGAGCTTCCAAGTGTCAGCTGTTCTGTGATACTGCAATGTGCTCTTCTAAAAAGTACTGCAGAAATGACCGGTTTTTCCAGGGACGATCACAGTATTTTGAGAATCTGGCTGAGTGGTTCTCTCTGGCCCCTGTGTTGGGATAAGAGGGAGTGCTCCTGTTTGCATTAGCCAGGGAAGGATTGTGAACTATTATCTTACCTTGTTATCTGAGCTGCTGGTGCACAAGGAAGTTTCCTTTGCTAATGGTTGAACTGCTCTTCAGATAAAGGCCTCCCCTGGATCTCCGCAGCACTAATTAATCAGCTGTTAAAACAGTAGTTGATAAAGACAGGCTTACTTAAAGTTCGAATTGCCTGCAATCAGAGATAACCAGCAAGTCCCTTTGGCAGTGAGATATGAAAACAGGAGAATGATCTCTTATCAAAGTGAACATGGCACTTAAATGAAAAATGAGGCTCAAAAAATAGTTAAAGCAATGTTCAAATTGGGGAAAAAATAAACATGCAATTATTTCTTGCAATCTGTGTGTGTGCAAAGTGAAACTGGCCCAACACACACACACATAGACACACACACATGCTAAAAGAGAATCCACATTGATGCTTCAGTGCAAGTTGTGTGAGCAGAGCCAGGACAGGTGTCATGAATGGCACCCTTGTGGCCAGCCTTGCCCTTGATGGTTTCTTATTTGCTAACATTGATCATTTCAAAAATTAAATCAAAAGTTGATTTTTTTCAGAGACAAAGGATACGACTTAAAAGAATATGTATTTATAGAAAGGGAAAAAGAAGGTAAGGGGGGAGACAGTGACAGCTATAAGCTTTATTGTAAACATAGAGCTTGATTCTTGTGATAACATAGAGTCAGAACACCTCCCATAAGTCCTCACTCCTCCCGCGACCCCGTGTTCTCGAACTCCTTCCCCACCTTGGCCCACAGGCAGTGTGTCTCGCCATGTCTGCATGCACTGGAGTATGACCTTTCCTTTTTCCCAAATAAATCCTTTTGGTGATGAAAAAATATTTTTTTAATTAAAGAAATCACCTGAAAAAAACGAGCTTATAGTGGATGAATGGAAATAGACATCCTTGAAAAAAAACGCTTGGATGAAATGGGGAAATAAATTGGACATTTTGATCTTAAAAATGCAATGGTAATTTGTAATAATTAAGAAATGCTTTGACAGACGTCCCCGACTTATATATTTACATAGCGTTGGCACAATGGGAATTAGATATCATTGAAATTTCCATGTCAGTAACTCTATTTTGCATGCTTAAAATTGCCTTCTGCCTTCCGGATGCCTTTTTCTCATCCACTTGACATGTATGTAACACTATCACCACAGTACCCAAGCGCTTTGTATAACAGGATAGAAATCAGTCATTTTTCTTATTGTTTTAGATGCAACAGTTCAGAAAATGGCAAATGTGCACAGCTAATGATGTTGGTATGTGTCCAGTGGTGAGCCAGGGTATGAGATCAGAATACTCTTTGTGCCCTGTGCAACCTTGGGCATTGCATTCCACATGCTCTCTGTGAGTCATGCTCCTTGAACAGGAGATGTTGATAATAACCTCGCCACTGTCACCATGCACTACTGGCTGTGGTTCAGATGTGGTTCACCTGATCTAAAAAGCCACAGGGACTCAGAAGAAACTCATGTATAAATTCAAAGAACTATTATTATTCAACAGAATGATTTCTTTGTAACCTAAGAAAGAACCAATTGTGGCAAGACACAAACAAGAAAGGCTATAAATATCCTTTAACTAGTTAGCAAGAAGTAGCTTTTGAGGGAAAATAGGTGTTCAAAATTATTTCTCCAAGATCGGCAATAGAGAACCTGTAAGGTATGGTTAATACGCCTAGAAATGGTTAAAATAGACCACACACGCACACGCACACACACACGCACCTATGAGCACTTCTGTATGCCAGGTATCATACTGTCAGTACACACAGTATCTCCTCTACCCTCACAAACCCTGTGAGGGAGATAATATCATCCCTACTTTATAGATGAGGAAATGAGGCAAAGAGGTGTAGTAACTTGCCCAGAGTCGCAGAGCTAGTAAGTTATGGATGTGGATTTAAACCCAGGTGGGCTGGCTCTGGAACCTGAGCTTTTAAACACTACACTGAGGTGCAGAGAACAAATAAATAAATAATTTGCCTGAGAATCTATGGCCCGCAAGTGGCAAGCCTAGCAGCCCAAAGTAGGTCTTCCTCCAACGAAGCCCTGTGGCTGCCCACACTCTTTCCCATATCCACTCCCCCAGAGGCGTGGGCTCTTCTTCCCACCCTCAGTGGATCGCTGAAGTGAAGCTGACAGGATCCTCACACCCTCCTTATCTTCCACTCAGGGTAAGTCAAGCAGAGCCTGAGAGAGTGTGACGAGGTAACTCCAGATGACCAACAGAAAGAAAGAAAAGGTGTAAGGAGACAGGAAGAGCTCCAGGCCAAGAAACTTCCATCACATCCACCTTCTTCCTCTACCTCACTCCTTCCCAGCCAGTGGCCCGCCGGCACCCAGGGACATGCCTGGCATGTAGCAGGTGTTTAATAAATGTTAGTTGCCCTTCCTTCCTTCCCTCTCTCCCTGTCCCCTGTGGGCACAAGGACTGAGTAGTCACAGGTGGACTCATCTAGTTTTTTAATATGACCACTAGTGGTGGTGACCAGTCACACTATCCAGTAAATGGACAGCTTCAAGCTAAATAGCATCCCCACCACCCTGCCTTGTCCTGCCACACACCTGTTAAAATGGACAATCCCCACCAAGGAGTGCCCATCTATTCCTAGCCTGTTTTAAATTCTCACTCATATTTGCAAATAGAAGACTCTCACCCAAATGCCATGCTCCATTTTGGTGCATTGTGATGCATATTCAAAAAATGCCATCGACCGCTTGTGATTGTTGTGCGCAATTACTGTGTGAGCAATTCAATATCTTCCCTGCACTGCTGCGGGTTCTCAGGGACTCACACGTGAAATGCCTTCCTCTTATATTCAATGTGCAAATTCCACCCATTCACTAATTAAATACCAAAGCCATCTGCCCTTATAAAACAACGGAGACACAAGCCATACTTGCCTGGATTAGGTTCTGGGCCCAGCTCTCTTAGAAGGATTTTCTCTGCATTATTTGCTACACTTTTTGCTCCCAGTGCCCAACAACGGGTGATGAGTGAAGCGAGATCTTCACATGATGCCTTGAATTTGGCTGATGTGTCCTTGTTCCCAAACACCTGCCTCAACAAAAGGCACAAGATTCCTGGCCTTCCACACTAGGCAGGGCGGCGTGCTTTTCTAGCTGGTTTGGGGCTGGGTGCTTGTGCATGTGTATATCTGCGCATTGCGCATGTTCAACACAATATTTGCTTGATTCTTTTTTTTTTTCTTCTTCCATCTAAATGCTTGACTCAAAATGAAAAGATACCCATATTTTATGCCAGTGTAGAGGGGAAAGAGGATTTATAAAGATCCTATTGTGAAACACCAATCAGAAAGAATATATGTACCCCTATGTTCATAGCAGCACTATTTACAATAGCTAATATCTGGAAACAGCCCAAGTGTCCATCAATAGATGAGTGGATAAAAAAGCTGTGGTACATGTACACAATGGAGTACTATGCAACTGTAAGAAAGAGAGATCTCTTATCCTTTTTTATTTTTTATTTTTTTATTTTTTTTATCCTCATCCGAGGACATTTTTCCATTTTTTGTACAGACAGAGTGGGAGGGAGAGAGAGGAAGAGAGAGAGAGGGAAACATCGATGTGAAAGGGACACATCGAGTGGCTGCCACCCGCACGACCAACCAGGGCCAGGGACAAACTGCAACCGAGGTACATGCCCTTAGCGGGAACCGAACCCGGGTCTCTCTGGACCACAGGCGGACGCTCTAACCGCTGAGCCAAACCGGCCAGGGCGAGATCTCTTATCCTTTGAGACAACATGGAGGGACCTGGAAAGTATAATCCTAAGCGAAACAAGTCAAGCAGAGAAAGACAAATATCACATGATCTCACTTATTTCTGGAATATAATGAACTAAAAAAACTGATGAATAAAATAGACCCAGAGACATAGAAGTAGGGTACAGACTGACATTCCTCAGAAGTGGGTGGGAGGAAAGAGATAAACCACAGAACTTATATGCATGTATGCATAACTGATGGACATAGACAACAAAGCTGGGGATGAGGTGGGGGGGGATAGGGAGGAGGGAGTCAATGGAGGGGGGAGGAGAAAAATCTGTAACAAAAACAAATTAATAAAAAATAAAAAAATCATGTCAGAAAAAAAAAAGAAAGGTCCTATTGAAAACAAAAGCCTTTTGTTATGAAGTTGTCTTAAAATTAGTGCAGTGACTTCAGAGGATGAGATAAGGGAAGGAAAGGTAAGATGGGGTGAGATAAGATAAGAGTAGGTGGCAACATCAATAAGTAATACAGGCTTAAGAGTATAAAAGGTGAACACACTAAAAATGTTTGAATCTGAAGAGAAACTGTACATTTAACCCAGGCTCTAAACAAGCTCAATGTTGTTCTAATCTAAGTCACCGAAATTCAGTAACTGACTCTATAATCTCCAGAAAGACTTGTTCTTCAGAATGCTGCTTGAGGAAGCATGGGTTTGGAATTACCATTCTTGCAGACACTCTCATAATGGGACCGCTCCTACTGGTAGGACGTGCACCAGTCCCACGGCAAGGTGGTACATTAATTCTTCCAAATGCTGTGTCCTCTTAGTCAATGCCTTCTCATACATGGCTTAAAAAGATCAGTGACACCTTGGAAAAGTAAAATCAGACCATATTAGTGTTTTCTTCTTCCTTCCCTAGCAAAAGAGTATAAATGATAGGATGAAGTGTCTTTTGGAAGCATATTGATGTAATCACTTCCACCTTATTGAACACAATGCTCATCTTAGACACAATAGTGTAGAACTGGGTTATCTAGTCTGACCCCTCCTTTTATAGGTAAGGACACTGAGATCCAGAGAGGCATGGCTCTCTGAAGTCTACACGATGCAGTCAGAACTGGCGCCCAGCTCTGAGGCTAGCAAAGGTGCCTTGACACACTGTACTGCTTACTGTGGCTTTGGATGATTGTTAATAGTGAGTTTTGTCTTTTGGACATGCTGTATTCTGAAGTGTTGCCCAGTCAACTGGGAAGCAGTTCTCTCTCGTTCTATATAAAACACTTTTTTCATTGTGAAAGAACTTGGATTTGACTGAGATTAGAAGAGAGGAGTCAGTTGCAGTAATTATTAGCCAAATTCTTCTGTGATTAGAGCAACAGCCTGAGAATCCTGTGAGCTTGATTCTAAATTCAGATTTTTCCTGCTTTCTGCTTCCAATCTTCTAACTAAGTCTAACAATCAGTGGGTAAGACCTAGCTATACCTTTTTAAAACCCACTAAGTCTTCAGAGAAGGTGAGAGGGAGGGTAGGGTAGATGAACAGAAAGCAAAGAAAGCCTCCCCCAATTTTTTCCTTCCTTCCTTCCTTCCTTCCTTCCTTCCTTCCTTCCTTCCTTCCTTCCTTCCTTCCTTCCTTCCTTCCTTTATTCTTTTTGCATGAACAACTTTACCTTAATACAAATTGTCTTCTACTTCATGTCCTTCCTTTTGTGTTTCTGTTTTCTTGCGCTAAACTGGAGGAAAGAGGGTTACAGGATAAGCAAAACAGCACTTTTATTTATTTTTATTTTGATTGCAACTTTTATTAATTTATTTATTTTTTACAGATGTGTCTTCTTTCCCCCCACTAGCCACCCTTCTCCTGATCCTGGCCCTTCTCCCCCCAGCATTGCAATCTATGTCCATTGGTTACACATACGTGCATATAAGTTATTTGATTTATCTCATCCCTCCCCTCCTGCCCCCCTTCTCTGAGGTGCAAAACAGCACTTTTAAAGAAAAAGGAGCCATGGCCGTTGCGGCTCAGTTGATTGGGTATCATCTCTTGTATGAGGAGGTTGCGGGTTCCATTCTGGGTCAAGGGCATATGCCCAGGTTGCAGGCTCGATCCCGAGTTGAGGCGTGCAAGAGGCAATCGATCAATGTTGCATTCTCACATCCATGTTTCTCTATCTCTTCCTCCAAAAATCAATAAAGTATTTTTTAAAAAGACATAGAGCATAATCTTAAAACAAAAGTAAATAAGAAAATAAAGAGGAATTTCTGTTCTTTCTTTTGCAATGAAGAGCACCTTGAATTTAAAGTTGGTAATAGTTACAATTTTCAAGTCTTGCTTCTGCTGGTCCTCTTTAGTTTTACAGATCATTTGGCTTCATAAAATACAATTGTGGTTTTACTTAAAAAGAAAAGCAAAACCAACCCAACTTCCAAATCTGCATTTAACCGTAGAAAACGTGAAGGCATAGTATTTATTCATCAATAGCTGATTATTAAGACTTTAGGAGCAGATTTACATGGAAAAAAACTTTATACAGTTACACATGGTCTAAAGGAAAGCTAAAAAATTATAGGGAGCATAAATTTTTGATTTATGCATGGAAAGTTGGCAGCAAGCATGAATCTTATTCTCAGCTACATTTAAAACAGTCTGTTAAATGGGAAATGGGCAGACCACAACTATCAATAAAAGGCATGAGGTTTGATATTAAATAGGCATAGGTCCTCCTACTGTTTCTTCCACTTAAAAGCTGCTAATCTTGAAAAGATTTCTTTAGATCTCAGTTTTCTCAACTTGAAAATGGAGATGAAGATGCTGATGATGACATTGTGCAAACAGCTTTGTTGTAAAGATTTAATTTTCAATCATACATGTAAAACGCTTTATAAACTGTAATTCACCATGAAGTTATTTACTATTATTAGCATCATCATCTTCGCTGTTGTTAAATAATACATGGTCCTTTCAAAAGGCGGATATTGCACACCTGGGTATGCTCCAAGTCATGCTGACAGCTAGAGAAGTATGACAGCCAAATTGGTTTGTCATCCAGAAGTCGCTCAACTGTGGCTATATCAGGGAACAGGGATTGGAGCTTCTGGGTTCTAGAGAATTAGGAAGGTGACATCCCAAGATCATAAGAATTCAAAGAAGATGACTTTCAAAATGATCAATTATAGGCAAAGGTCAACTAATACATATGGAGAATCCACAGTGGGCCAGAGTCAGCAAAAATGTTCACACAAATCAAAGAACTGGCGTTTAGATCTAACACTTCAGCATGTACTGCAGATGACTCTGGACCAGTATATTCATAGTTAAGTGTGGAAAGTATTAACAGCCTGTGAAACCTCAAAGGATTATTAAGAAGGCAGAGTGTGTGTTTAGCACACTACTTGTCTCACACAGTGGTCCCTTGATAAACACTTGTTGAATGAATGAATGAAAACATAATAAGGCATAGTTACAGATAGTACAAGCACAGACGATGTGAATTGTGAGGGAGATAACTCTGCATAAGGGCAAAAAAATTTTTTTGGTGTATTAATGTTTAGGATTATGATATCTTCTTGATGAATTAATCTCTTTATCGTTATAAAATTACTTTATTCCTGATAATAGTCTTTGCTCTGAAATCAACTGATATTAATATTGCTTTCCTGGCTCTCTTTTGATTAGTATTAGAATGGTATAGCTTTTTAAATATTTTAATTTAAAGTTTCAACATTTTTGATTTAATCTATTTGTGTCTTTATATTTAAAATGTTTCCTGCACCTCTGTGTCTTTCGGTGTTTTTTTTTTCTTTAGATTCCACATACAAGTGAAATCATATGGTACTTGTCTTTCTCTATCTGATTTAAGTGTGGAAAGTATTAACAGCCTGTGAAACCTCATAGTTCCACCCACGTTGTCATAAATGGTAAGATTTCATTCTTTTTGGCTGAGTAATATTTCATTGTATATATGTATGACAATTTTCTAAAATATGTTTTTATTGATTTTTTAGAGAGAGAGGAAGGAAGAAAGAGATAGAAACATTGATTTGAGGGAGATACATCGATTGGCTGCCTCCTTCACACCCACTACTGGGGATCAAGCCCAAAACCTGGCCATGGGCCTTGACCAGGAATCGAACCTGGCCCTCAGTCCATGGGATGATGCTCAATCCACTAAGCCACACTGTCTGGGCCACAATTTCTTTATCCACTCTATTGATGGGCACTTGGGTTTGTAAGCAGCATGAAGTTGTCTTGCTTTTTAAAAAAATTCAGTCTGATAATCTCTGCCTTTTAATTGGAATGTATAGACCATTTACATGCAACATGATTATTAATAGGTTAGGTTTAAATCTATCATCTTGCTATTTTTCTTTTGTTTTTTGGTTTCCTTTTTTCCCTCTTCTGCCTTCTTTTGGATTAAGTGAAACTTTTTTAAGATTCATTTTTTTTCTTGACTTTTTAGCTATAACTCTTTATTTTGCCATTTTAGTGGCTGCTTTGAGATTTAAATAATCACAGTCAACTTGCAAATACCACTTTCTGTATAGCATACTAAACTTACAGTAGTATACTTCCATTTTTCTCTTCCCAAGTTTTGTGCTATTGCTGTCATACATTTTACTTTTGCACATATTACAAACTCCACATTGCCATTAGTTTTGTTGAAACAATTAGCTTTTAAATTAACTCTTTCAATAATAGAAAAAAATTGTACGTTTACTCATGGAGTTACCATTCTCAGTATTCTTCATTCCTCTGTGCAGATACACATTTCTATCTGGTGTGGTTGTCCTGCTGTCTGAGGACTTTCTCTCACGTTTCCTGCAGTGTGGCTCTACTGGTGATCAATTTTTTCAGCTTTTGAATGTCTAAAAAGTTTTTATTTTGTCCTTCTTTTAAAATATATTTTGACAAGATGTAGAATTCTAGGCTGATAGATTTTTCTTTCACTACTTTATAGATGTTGTTGCTCCACTGTCTTCTCACTTTGTCCAAGACAAAGCTTCTGTTAGTATTCTTTGTTGCTCTGTACATAACATGTCTTTTTTTCTCCAGTAGTTTTAAGGATTATCTCTTTATCACTAGTTTTGAGCAATTTGATTATGATCTACCTTGGGTAGTTTATTTCATGTTTCTCTTGCTTGGGCTCATTGAGCTTCTTAGATGTGTGGGTTTATATTTTTTCATCATATTTGGGAAATTTTCAACTACTATTTCTTAAATAGTTTTCTGTCCATCTCCTTTTCTCTTCTTCTAGGAAAGGAATTATGTGAATATTAGGCCCCATAAAATTGGCTCATAATTCAAGACAAATGCTCTATTTACCTTTTATAATTATATTTTCTCTTTGTGTTACTTTTTGGATCGTTGTGATGGATGTCTTCAAGTTCATTAATCTTTTCTCCAACAATATCTAATATCTCATCTATCCAGTGTGTATGTGTGTGTTATCTCATACATTATAGTTTTCACCTATAGAAGTTTGATTTGAATTTTTAAATACTTTCCATTTATCTGTTTAACTTTTTGAACATTTGGAATATTGTCATATATTTTTCTCCTCTACTCTCAATACTGCTAAAACCAGATGCTTGAGGGCAATTCTCCAATTGTCAGTGGACACTGGTGTCCCACAAATTTAACTGAATACTGACTCTACCTACCTGGAGATATCATTAGATCCCAAAGGCTAAGGGCTCAGTCTCACAAGACTAACACCACCTCAGATGCCAATTGCAAGTCCAGGTGGTACATCTGACTGACTGGCTGTAAGTTTGGATTCCCACAACCCTCTTCTTTGGTTTGATAATTTGCTAGAATGGTTTACAAACCAGGGGAAACATTTACTAGTTTATCATAGAAAGATACAATTCAGAAACAGCCAGATAGAAGAGATGTATAGGACAAGGTATGGTGGAAGGAGTATGGGACTTCCATGCCCAATCTGTGTGCATCAGCACATGTTCACCAGTCAGAAGTTGGTTAAACCTCCTCCTTCAAGAGCTTTTATAGAGCTTAATCTCCAGCACCACTTCCCAGAGGTTGGAGTGGGAGGGGGGCTAAAAGCTCAAACTCTCTATTTAGTGTTTCTGGTGATCAGCTCCATCCTGAGGCTATCTAGGGGGCCCTTATAAGTCACTTCATTTAGCATAAACTTAGATGTGCCTAAATGGAAGTTCTTATGAATAACAGAAGGCATTCCTATCACTCAGGAAATTTCAAGGGTTTTAGGAGCTCTGTGCCAGGAACCAGAGACAAAGACCAAATATATTTCTTATTATACCACAAGTTTAAGTAGCTGTTTTAATGTCTTTGTTGGCTAATTTTATTGTCTATGTCAGTTCTGGGTTGGATTTAATAGGCTGATTTTTTTTCTGCATCTTTTCCTGCTTCTTTGAATGCCTGGTAATTTTTTATTGGGTTCTAGACATTGTGATTGTAATTTGTTGGATGCTGGATATGTTCATATTCTTAAATATAATTTTGAATTATATTTTCTTATGTTTTAAAATTACTTGAAAACACTCTCATCTTTTCGGGGTCTTACATTCAAGATTTATAAAACAGGATCAGAGCAGTAGCTAGTCTAAGGCTAATTACTATCCACTAATGAGTTAAGACTCTTTTGTATATTCTGCCCAATGACCTGTAGATCATGAAGTTTTTCAGTCTGGCTGATGGGAACAAGAACCATTATAAACTTGTGTTGGTGCTGGATACATACATATAATCCTTTGCAGTGGTTTTTTCTCCAGTCTCAGATAGCTTCCTCACATGCATGCATCCATCAGGGTTTTGCTGATTTTTGAGGAAGATCCTCTGCAGCTTTCTCCTCTCTGGTACTCCATCCTGTGAATTCAGACACCCTGGTCTTCCCAGCGTCTCAGAGCTATTCCCTCAGCTCAAGGCGTCTGCTAGGCTTCACTCGGGTTCTCACTCCCTGTGTCATAGCCTGGAAACTCTCTCAAGGCAGTAAGATGTGGGCAATAGTAGAGCTCACCCCATTGTCTTGGAATAGACTCTGGTACAGAAAAATCAAAGGCCAAGAAATCAACCTTATGATTTGTCCCAGTAATTAAAAGTTATAATTAATTTATTATTTTATCACTCTGAAGGTTTTACATTCTCCAATGTCATCCGTTCATGTATTTAAAGCAAAAAGGAATCTCACTATTTTTGTGTTTCAAAATGATCCTGCAATATTTGAGGTTTGGTTATACCTAGAATTAACTGTGTTATAATAGCATAAGCTTACTCTCTTTTAAAAATGGAAATACAGTCAGTTCCTCTAATTCTTTCTGATCCTCCCCATCCCTTTCTTTCCCACTTTTTTTTTTTTTTTTTTAGTCAGGGTATCAGACACTATAAATATATCAATTTCTCCATTTCTCTGGAGTTCAAGACTTACTCAGTTGACTTACTCAGTTGAGTCTTTCAATTTCATGTGATTGTTGAGATTCTCTTTTACTCTTGTCCTCTGTGCACATCTAAGTATGTCTATTTCTAAGCTAGTGATACCTGCAAAATGTGACTAGTTTCAGTACTACTTCTAACTTCTTTGTTTTGCCTTCTATTTCTATTGTGGCACTAATTACTAGCAATATGATTAATGTACTACTTACTGGTGGCTTTGTTCCCTTTGTTTTCCTGATAATGCTAATTAATCCAATTTTGAAAAAAAATACTTTCATTTCTGCTCACACATGTCAGATTGCAGGTGCCTTTGAAATCACTTTTTCCCCTCTTTGGTTTTAAATTAAAGCAAAAAGTATGAGTAGACCAATTAGTGATGAGGTTAGAACACTGTTATCAGAGTTGTTCATCTGGGAATGCCTAGGACCAGCTGTGTTAGAAATGACTCTGAAGTAAGAAAGTTACCATTCACTAAAAAGTTATTTGCCCATTACTCATGTCTTAGTTAGTGTGTGTGTGTTAGTGTGTGTGTGTGTGGGGGGGAGGGTGTTATTACTTAGGTTTGGGTACAACACATTTTTTATATTTCCAAGCAGAAACATGGTTGAGGATGGCTACCTAAGATACAAACAACAATCAGATTTGAACCAAAATCCTTCTACCCCCTTCTATCTAAATGTATCAGTCTTCCTGAAGTTCTCTCTCACCATGTGTTCATTCGGTTTGGGGGCAGCTCAGTTTTAAAGCTGTGGTTGGTACTTGCTGTGCAATTTGGTTTATGTTCACAGCATTCATTTTATTGGACAGATCAATAATACTCAAAGGTACTCCTTCATTCAACTTCTTTGAGCACTTTTTAAGGGTTGTACTAAATTACACTATATATACAGTGATTTTTGTCCTAAGAAATATCATCTAAAAATTAATTCCATTTCTCCCCTTAAAAATAAAAAATCTAAGTTTGTGTTTGCTTTTTTATAGATTAGGAAAAAAATAAAACAACTTCTGAATCATTACATAAATCATTATGTTATTATTTATGTTTTCAGATTCAATTTATAGAGTTGTATATTATATCTATTATTTCAAAAAATTTTAACATAAATTAAGATGTTTATGCTAAATATGGAATAGAAAAACTGTGCTGATTTCCTCTTAGATGAATTGTTTACAGCATGTTATATCTCATTTTGATTGTGCATAGTCTAATTTATAATTTGTGTTTCTTGTAAAATGCCAGGGATGGTTTTCAGATGCCTCTGAGAACCTTACTCCCCACCTTTGTTTTTGTTTGTTTGTTTGTTTGTTTGTTAATCTCGTTTCTTTCTTTTCCTGAAGTGGCAGAGAACATCTTTTTAAACTTTTTTATTCATTCAGCAAGGGTAGGTTAAAAATGAACACACTGCAAATAGTTAAATATTTCTGTTGAGGTTCAAGGTTGTATTTTTAATTTTTAAAATCAACTTTAAAATTGGATTTGTTTCGACAAAAAGCAAGAGACTTGGTAAAGCCCCCACCCCCTATAAAATTGGATTGAAGTGCTCATTGTTTTATTTGAAATATCTCTTTCGACTAATTAATTCATTTTGCCCTTGACTGAATTGATCGGAAACCCCAAAGATCTTTCGGGAGAGAAAAAGAGCGCGGTGCGCCTCGCCCTTCCCTCACTCCGATCATGTCTTTATTTACTACATGAAAGCGTGACGCTCTGCCATAAAACAAAAGGTGAGAAAAGTATGTAGGTTGAGGGAATAGTTTCCCCTTGCGAAAAGCAGACTAATAGATTTTCTCTTTTAATAAGATGACCTTTGTGGTTTTGAATGGCTCTCCAGAAACTATAATCACTCTAATCTAGACTTTCAATTCAGTTTTCAGTCTTCCTTGGCTCATATTTTGGTGAATTCTGTTGACAGATTTCATGTCACTCAGTAGTCATCAAATACATTTGAGTGCTTGTGGTTCAAGAATTTGAGGTTGTAAAAAAAGTATTGTTGTTTTGTCTTACTTTCTTTTGTTTTAAGTCAGGTAGGAAGATAAATGGACCCAGGTAAAATGCCTTTATTTTTTGTTTTTAATCTGTTTTTTTCTACTTATCTGTTATGCATTTTTTAAAGGGTATAAATGAAATTCCGTTAGGTCAGTATGATTCCTTCAAAGCATCTATAAAAATCTTAGATGCCATTATGCCAGAGCTCAGAATATTTGGTAAAGTGTTTTGTGACTGTTTGTGTGGGTTTCTTTTTCCAAGCTCATTTTAATTTTTATAACATTTTATCAGGCCTTTGATTCTTTTAGTTCCTGATCACATTCAACACACAAAATGTGTTTCATAAAATGTCTTTGTTGTAAGTTCTAGTATTTCTAGGCATAACTGCTTGTTGTCTTACTTCTATACAATTTTTCTATAATGACTAATATCAGCAAACATGCCATCTGAGAATTAAATGTATTTATCCTGAACTCTGGCCAGTTTGGCTCAGCAGTTAGAGCGTCGGCCTGAAGACCACAGAGTCCCGGGTTCAGTTCCCGCTAAGGGCATGTACCTTGGTTGCAGTTTGTCCACAGCCCTGGTTGGGGTTGTGTGGGCGGCAACCAGTCGATGTCTCTCTCTCTCTTCCTCCCTTTCTACTTCCCACTCTATCTGAAGATAAATGCAAAAATGTACTCAGGTGAGAATAAAAATAAAAATGTATTTACCCTGAGTTCTACAATAGTCCTTTGATCACTCAGAGTAACATAAACGAGCATTTAGGCAATCACTCTATGTATTATGAGTTCAGTACTATTTGTACTGCATGTACAAAGAAATGATATAATAAATAACAGAACAGTTAGTTGAGCACTTGCTATATACCAGGTACTCTGCCAAGGGCTATACAGCCTCACCTTGTACATCAACCCCTGAGGGTTAGCTTTCTTATTTTACAGATGAGGAAACTGAGGCACAGTGAGGTTAATCTGAGGTTACAATGGAATGTCAGTTACCCAAGCACCTGAAAAATGGTTCTTCTCTAATTCTGGAACAAGGGCACTACACTTTCTGGGATTCAAAAGTTATTTTGATTTGGAAGCAATTATTTTACTACCAATTAACTGACAAACGTTCAAAGGGCTCGTCTTGGAATCTCTGTTAAGTATGTTTACAGACATTTCCACAGGACACAAGAATGAAGAATTTAGATTGTCCTTAGTTTGACTACTGAACCCTGGAACGTTCAAGACATTCCATGAACTTTGTTAGAAACCAAAAGAAGAAAAGGAGGGAGGGAGAGAGTGGGGCCAAAGGAAGGCAAGAAGGAAGGAAAGAAGCAAGGAAGGGAAAGAAAGAAAAGAAATCCATCAAATTAACACCTGGTTGATCAAATATCTTCACTTTTCAGCTGCTTGAAGTGGCACCGCTCAGACGGCCTGACTTGGCTAAGCAGGTCTGCAGTCGCACAAAATCTTAGCTCAATGTATTCTGTTGTTGGAAGACAGAGGCCTAGCTTTATTAAAAAAATTCAGTACCATTTAAAAAGTGTTTTGTTTTGCTTTTCTCTGGAAAGTTAAAGAGAACGCAATGGAATTATCCAAACATTTTTTTTTTTTTTTTTTTTTTATATCCTCACTCGAGGATATTTTTCCATTTTTTGTACAGATAGAGTGGGAGGGAGAGAGAGGAAGGAGAGAGAGAGAGAAACATCGACGTGAAGGGACACATCGAGTGGCTGCCACCCGCACGACCAACCAGGGCCGGGGACAAACTGCAACCGAAGTACGTGCCCTTAGCGGGAACCGAACCCGGGCCTCTCCGGACCGCAGGCCGACGCTCTAACCGCTGAGCCAAACTGGCCAGGGCTATCCAAACATTTTTGTCTAAACAAAACTCCATTCCGGTTGACTAAATTTTAAGAGTTTTTGCTATTTGTATTTTAATATATAGGTAATCAAACTTGATTCATATGATTAAATATGTAAAATAGATATATACACCTATTTGCATGCAAACATGTATACACATAGGAAAATACCTCTTACATTTTGTCCCTTTATTTGATTTAAAATAATTATAACCATACCATAAAGCCAGTTCTTTTGTTAAAAATGGTACATAGAGAAAAGAGGAATGATATTAGCAATAACTCTTTTCATAGCCAATAACCTTCCCATTTTCTTTCATAGTCCTTCTCTGTATAACAGGTTGTGTTCAAGAAGAGTTCCATGAATTTTTTTCTATGTTTTTTCTTTCATTATATATAGTACTTATTATTTTAGAAATAGTTTTTTAAAATATTTTTTATTATTGATTTTTTTAGAAAGAGAGGAAGGGAGAGAGAGAGAGAAACATCCATGTGAAAGATACATCGATTGGCTGCCTCCTGCACGCCCCCTACTGGGGGGTCTAGCCCACAACAGGAGCATGTGCCCTGACCCAGAATTAAACCAGCGACCTCTTGGTGCATGGGATGACACTCAACCAACTGAGCCACATTAGCGGGCTATAAACTGTCTTTTATTTTAGAAATTTAGAATAGAAATTGTCATGTAAAAGTTAGCCTTTCTATTTTAAGATCATCTTCACTAGTGCAGAACTATGTTTATAAAATAGTAACCAACCTTACATGTCAGTAATCAACACTAATATAATTAGAAACAATCAAAAACTGCAACTTAAAAGTGACTTATTAAAATTTTGTACACACAATTAACATTTATCAACATTTTAATATAATACTTAATACACTATAAAGCACAGATAATATTTATGTATTATATGTATTATTAATTTGTTTTCCTCTGCTAGTTACTGTATTCTTGGGTTTCTTTTCCTTTTACATATGAAAATGAATATTCAGGAAATACAAAATATTTTTCATCCCGTTTTAGCAAAATTCAGAGGATAAATTAGTCACTGAAAGAAGGAAAAATGCAATTGATTTTTAATTATTCAGTCTATTCATATTTCCCATTAGAACTAGAATCAAGAGTTGGCTCTAATTCCCTACATAATTTTGCATTTATCTCTCCTGTTTCAAGGATTTTTGTACATGTGACAGCACACTGCTGTCCACCTGACAGATTATTATGCATCCACAGAAACTTATGCTTAGGAAATATTTCTAAGAATTTATAAAAATCGACAATGTTTATTGTATTTATGTTTAAGCAAAAATAAAAAGCTGGGTGCAAAATTACTTACACAATATAATTACAACCATGGAAAAAAGTAGGAAAAATATTAGAGGGTAATATACCAAAATATTAATAATGATTATCTTGGGGGGGGCAGTTATAAGTAATTTTTCTTTTCTTTTTTTGTTCATTTTCCAAATTTTGTATATATTATTTTCATACTTTAAAGAGCTTCACGTAAAATGAATAGTGTGAGTTTGAGTCATGTTTTCAAGTAAGGTTTAAAATCACTCTTCCACTTCACTGAAGTTAATTTACATGTAGACGCAAACATTCCGAGTCCGTGTCAATAAAGAAGTCTAGCCACGAGGTGGTAGGTGCGCTGGTTGGAAGGGTGATCTGGGTACAAAACAACTGATAAATGGGAAGAGAATAAAAGAGGCAAATGGTTAGAATAACCATATAATAGGAATAATGGAACATTGAATATTTTCATGTTGGGGCACTAGTGACAGGTTCTAGTTTAGACCACACTAAGTTTTACTGACTGTTTAGTTATTGGTTTACAAGCCTTTTCCTCATATCCTACCAAGTAAAAATACGTTTCCCTTAAAACAAGTCTTAGAGAACAGGATTATAAAGTAAAACAAAAACTGTAGTGACTAAACTACGTGACTGCTTTTATTTCTTTTTTCTGCTAGCAGTTATGGGAAAACACAGGCTGTGGAAAAAGAGTTTCTGACTGTAACTCTCAACAACTACGTTTAATTTTCCTCATCAGTAAAATGGAGATAATAGTGTATAATTTACAAGGCAAACTGTGTTGAGAAGTGGCCTCCAAAATCAGGTATGCTCAGCCTAGAGGGTGAAAGAAGAAAAATTTGGTGCAGTTTTATTATATATGTGCATATATAGTATGCATTATAATTTCATATATCAGTATATTTATGTATATGCAACTCTGCGACTGTAGTGCTAGATGCATGGATTGGTCCTGAAGTCATCACTGGTCTCGTGTCAGCTGACCATAGGTCTCACACTGCTCAGGAGGGATCCCAAGGGCGGGCCCACATCCAAGGAGGCTGACCGGGCACCCTCACCTGTCAGGCTGCTTTGGGCATATCGTGAGGGATTACAGCAAGGAAACTGAGTATTACGTCATCCAGTTTTTACTGTAGTATCCCTAAAAAAATGGACTAATGGCTTAAAGAGATCCCTATGATGAAACCGCATATTGAAATCAATATTAATTATATGAGTACGATGAACAAGAAATGGCAACGCTGATGCTTTTCCTCCCTCTTGTATGAGCTCATTGATAGCTCACTGAGCTAAGAACACTGTCCGTCTGTTTAAGCTTTGATATCATTAATAACAAGCATAAAAATAAGGAACTCAGAGCCAGAACTTTAAATCATAAACTGCTAAGCCAGGATTTCTATAGAACATGAAACATGTTCAATTATATTGTTCTCTAAAATATTAGTTCTATTTTTATTGAGAGCAAAACATGATTGTGCCTTTAAGAACTACAGTAATTATTTAACATAATGTTGGTTTCGTAATCTTCTGATTCTTTTACATTTCTGATTTTTGTGCACCTTTCATAATGTATGGATCTAGTGTGGTGCAGTCAGAGGGTATGATGAATAAGTGAATACGTGGATTTGGAGATATGCCTGTGGTTCTCAACTGAACACACTGAGGGGCTCCTGTGAGGTGACGGTCAGTGAGAACTAAGATACGTTGTTTAATTCGTTTCAGTTTACACCAGGCATTCATGAACAACCTCATTCTCACTGGGAGATTTATATCGCTACTGAGAGTACCTGAGGGTTACCCAGTGTCCCATGGGCTAACCCTGCTTTTTGTCCTTAGAGAGAGAGGATGGGAGAGGCCTCAGGAACTTAATGAGCTTGAGGCTGGTGACCATCCACTTCTGACTTCTGCTCAGCATAACTTGTCCAGAGAAGTGATAGCCATCTTATTTTTAGGATCCGGAGCGATGGATTCTATAAAATAAAAATAAAACACAAGCAATCTTAGATAAGGCAAGGGTTTCAACTGAGAGAACTATGGATTTGGACAATGGAAATGTTTAAGTATATATAGCAATCTGAGAAAAGTGTTCTTTTTTCTTAGAATGAATTAAAAATATTTTTTAGTGATTCCACATCTTCTTAGTCTGAGTAATAAAAGTTAAGAGGGAAAAGCAAAAGTGGTTATTTTATCACCCATTTTTAGGTGGTTGATAATCAACACAGGATTCGAGAATTTAGCATAGTATTGACATTTTACAAAAGGTTTTCCATAGTTTTCTCACAAGGCCCTTTCATTCGAGTGCTGTTACTGTTACTTTGAGGGAGATGGGGTGTGTGTGTGTGTGTGTGTGTGTGTGTGTGTGAGAGAGAGAGAGAGAGAAGGAGAATATTTGAATGTTATATTGTTCAGGAGCCACATTTCAACTCAATTACTGAAACATCTCATTTGAAATGTTTATGTTTGTTAGGCATTTAAATGTGTAACCTGTTAAGAAAAATCAGAAACCCTGTGTCTTCCCTATCCCCTCCCTATATTTCCTCAACATATGTAGACTTAAAAGAAAATGAATAAACAAAATAATTAGAAAAAAAGATCTGCTTGGAAAACTGTTTTGCCCCTTCTTATTCTCACGGGGTGGAGTAACAGAAAGAGTGACGGGAAACTGACAAACGCGTCCTTCATCTCTCCCTGCTGCCTGTCTTTCCTAGACGCCCCTCCCCGCCTACCGGAATGTTCAAGGAGGAAGTGCTTCGGCCCAGGCAGCGCTGGCTCATTCCAATTCCACATGCATTCAGCTGTGCAACGAGAAAAGGCCTCTATGTTGTTCGTGCGTTGGGAAAGCCAACATCATTGGATCAGTAAAATTATTGAAGGTGATATTTAAAACCAACAAAGAACTGAAGGGTTGGGACCTAGAGCAAAGCCATGGTTGAGAGATTTGAAGGGATTTTTGCTCACAGCTTTTTGAGAGGCATGTATTCAAAATCATAATTCACCCGTCCTCTCTAAACACAGCCCGTGAGCCCGCAGCCCCTCGCCGTCCAAACGCCCGTGCAGCCGTGTGACTGAAGCCGGCCTTGCTCCTTTCCCAGTTCTGATTTCCTAGCCCTGTGAGAACATCCAGCCATTTCAGGGAGTGTCACTCAAGCTTATCCTTTTAATCGGAGCCCTTAGAAGAAATGCCAGTTTGTTTTTGGAGACAGTTAATCTGACGGAAGTAAATTCAAGTTTTGGCAAAGATCTGTGGTAAGATAGAGTGAAAAGCTGCCAAACAGTATTATTAGAAAAAGCAGAAAAAGCACGACCTCCCCAAGTCAAATGCCAAGCACACCTACATTAGTTTCAATCAAGCCGTGGAAAAATAAGATATTTTTAGATATATTAAAGTGCTTCTTTGCCCCAAGGGCTGTTTTATTACTGCAAAAAGGGCTCGTAATCACTTTTCCGTGAGGTTCTTATAATATGAAATGAGCTTTTAGAAAAACTACAAAACAAACCTAAACAGTTATTTCTCTGTCTCACCCCACTGACCCCAGATGCTTCTCCTGGTGCGCCCTTTGCTTCCCTGAGAGGCCCCTCTACGTGGCTCCAGTTCTGTAGATGCACCTCCAAATTTGGGTTCCCCAAGCCCCATTATGCTGGGTGACTTATTGTTACTCTGCTGAGCTAACGGCTACAATGAGACCTGCAACTAACTTGTGGCGTCCTAGTGCAGAGCTGAAGCGGAAACCAAAGCCTCCATTGTCAAGGCTACCCACGGATGAGATCTTGGAGGTGCTCTGGTCTAATACCCCCTTCTGACAGATGAGGAGACTGAGGTTCAGGGTGGCTGCGATGGGCCCAAGTTAGACAAGCGATTATTAAGTACAGAGCGTTTGTCAGAGCCCCCGTCTAGACCACAGGTTTTTCCAGTTCTCTGGGCTTTTTTTGCTCATACAAGAAAAATAAGAGCACTAGTCCAAGGAATAGAAGTCCTGTCTCCTCCTCAGTCTGTCTCTTCGTGCACTGACAGGTCACAGGAGACCACACTATGCCATAAGGTAATTCGTGATTTATCACTCCCTGGAATACCAAAAAGCTGCCGCCATAAGCTTTCCTTTATAGAATTTCCTCTGCATCATGCAATGAGCATGGGGAAGGAAGTGTTCATAACGCCCCCCTTCCTCAAAGGAGATGGGAGCATCAGCGATTGGATTCCTTTAATCCATATACAACTGACTCCACAGAATGGAACTGGGTATGCTCACGACACTTTTCCTGGGAACCGTAATTGGAACCATATGCAACTACCCATATTCTACCATTTTTGACCTTCAAAAACAGCAAGCGCATACAGGAGAACCTAATTTTATTGAGCAGTAGACATGTGTCAGGAACTCAGCCACGTGTCAAGGAGTGGGCCAACCCTTCAAAGGGCCTGCGAGTTCAATATTTCAATTCCTTCCATGCAGAAAGGCAGCAGGGGCTCTGAGAGGGGATGGAATGTACCCAAGGTCATAGGTCTAGAGAGTGAGGACAACAGGATGTAGCCAACTTGGTCTTTTATATTTTCTCCAATGGATGAAAGGAGAGGATTCTGCCACTCACTTCTCCTCTGCTCTCCACCTCACCTCCCCGAGGCCCTCTTCCTCCTGGTGCCAGGTGCTCATGGTGTGCAGGATTCTGGCGTGGAGCCCTGACCATTCTCTCCCTAACTCTGCTCATTTATCAGATCATCACTGGGACGCCCTCCTCCCTCTGCCCCTCTCTCTTCTGTGTTTACTTTTTTAGCCCTCCGATCCACTTCTGGCCCTATCTGTCCCCATCTGAGCAGTTCCCTGCCTTCTCCCAGAGAGTGACCCGCTAAGCCCCAGGCATCACTCCTTCCGAGGGGGTGTTTTAAAGCCCCACCCCCACCCATCAGGGTAGTGCTGGGGCTATGGGAAGGGTAGGGCTGCAAGGACCCTGCCCATCAAGAACCTGGCCACAGCAGGACACTATAGTTGCCCAGGAGTTGCTAACCTAGAGTTATTGAAGAGAATTCTGGTGCTTACAAACTTGGATGAAAACGACATTTTAATTTTCACTAACTTTTAGCTAAATTTAACATTTTCTTCCATGTTGAGTAGAACAAAACAGTAGTGTTAGTGGTGCGTATGATTTTGTCATCAGCAGAAATCACGGTATTTTCCTATTCCATTATACTTGTTGCTGATATCTCCAAATAGTGTTTACATTCATCATGACTTCCAAGTTCATAACCTGCTATCAGCTCGTATCATTTAGCCTATTAACAAAGACATTCATGTAGTACTACGTAAAATTTTTGCTTTTTAATATTTTGGTAATTAAATTTTAATATAATAGGTTTTCTTTGTAAATCTACACATCTTATTTTATACATATAAAAGCATTTTTCCTGGAGGTGGTCCATGGGCTTCACCCAAAGGGTTGAATGGCACACATATAGTTAAGAACCCCTGGCGCAGTGGTTAAGAAGGTAGTCAGTGACAGTTGGGTCTGAATTCTGACCCCACCCCTTACCAACTGAGAACTTGAGAAACATTTCCTCACCTTTCTAAGCCTCAATTTCCCCAACCTCTAAAGGTGGGATGTAAACCTACCTCAAAGTTTTCTGTGAGGATAAAATGTGATAATCCCTGTATTACACAGAGTGTAGTGCCCACCAGCTCAGAGCAAGGGCTTGACAATGCCAACCCTCATTATTATTAGAAGACAGTCCCTCCCCTGTAGTGTCACATGCCCCTCAGGATCCTCAATTGTTCAGAGTTGGCCCAGAGGACTGTTTGTGAAACACATCACCCCTAGCACCCAGTGATATCAGGGTCCTCCCAGGTTCCCACAGAGCCTCTTAAATTTCTGCCCTCCCAGAAGCCAGGAATGCATCATTTGCCCCATCCAAGCCACTGGTCATTAATTAGCAAGGACTGACTGATTGCCACAGGGGCCATTGCTCTCTCCAAAGAGGGTGTTTTACTTGTGAACCTGGAGTCAGGACTCAGGCCTGTTGACAGTCACGTCATGTCCCAGTTCAGTTAAGAGTTATGGCGATCCCTTAGCCTTTTTGCACCCCATGGAGGTAGGCTGGGAAGCTCTGTCTTGTCTTCCTCTCCCAGATCTTGTGCAGAACAAATGAGAGAAAGAGTGTGAAGGTCCTTTGAAAATCATGAAGTGTGGTATAAATATTCACCACACTCACCTCCCACACTTCCTCCTTCATGCCTTTGCACACGTTTTCTCCTCTCAGGAGTGCTTTTCCTACCATATTTCAAGGCCTGACTCCAATGGCACCTCCTCCAACAATCCACCCTGATGGAGCCTTCCCTTTCTCTATCATTCCTTTGTCCGTATCAGTCTTTCAGCACTTTCACTTTGCACTTTATTCTATAACATTTTGGGTCACATCTTCCCTGCCAAGGAAGCATTCTGAGGGTAGGACCATTGTCTAATTTTATTAATTTTACTTTGTATAAATAAAACCTCTTGCATTATAGGCCTCTATCTAAATACTAAACACTCATTAAAGTATTTTTCAAGATGTTGGAGACTATTTCTGCTCTAGAAAGGATTGATGGGGAGGTAATGAATAAAAACATGGCATAGCTCAAGGACAAATGCATTATCCAAGCATTATGTGAGCTCTGACAAAAGTTCAAGCAGTGAACTCTGTGGGCTGGGTGTGGGGGCAGATAGATCAGGGAAGGCTTCCTGGAGGAGATGAATATTGCCAAGAGTGAGTAAATGCTGGGACTGGTCACCTGAATAGAGCAGGGGGAATAGGTAGAGTACTAAGCCTGGAGAATGCCACAGAGCCCACAGTGAAAGTTCATCCATTCTTTCCTCTAGTTCCTTCTTCCATCAGTAAAGCTTTAGTGAAGGCCTGTTCTGTGTCAGCCACAGTGCTAGGCACTACAGTGTACCATGAGAATTACTGAGGTAGAAGGATATAGATGTGTCTCTAATCCATATGAAGGGCATCACTGATGCAGGAATTCTGGCTTATCAAAGCCTGGCAAATGCCATTTTTAGGGGGGATCTTCCTGAGCAGACCATATTCCTGCAGTACTGATAGATGGTCACACACAGCACTGTCAAACCTTTTATCGCTCGGTGACCTATAGGACACAGGGAAATTATGGAAGTTAATGGTCACTGAAGCTATTAGCCTTGAACACAGCACCGATGGCAGGCAGTTTTAGATTTCTTCAAAGAAGAAAATACTCTTTCTTATAAACTTAAAAATATCTTTAGCTATTCTTTTTGTAACCAAAAGTTTTCATTTCCCATTGTTACCAACGATTACATATACTTTCTGTTTATTATCTTATTTAAAGTGCTCAATGGCCCCTTGGGAAGAGAGTATTTTTCCCCTACAGTTTTTTACTGAGGAAATAAGGTTTTAAGTTGCAAAGCCAGTGGCCCTTGCTTTTTTAAAAACAAAAAACAAAAAAAACCAGATAGTTCTATATCCATGCTTTTCCATATTACACCTCTCAGTGAACTTTCTGAGCAGGTAGAGGTGGACCAGATGCACGATGCATGTGTACATCCTCGTCACATCCAGAGAAAATGCTCCAAAGCTGAAGAAAAATCCTGATGAAGTCTGTGCTGGGAGACGTAATATGAACCTAATGTTTTAGAATGGATTCTTTAGAATTCAAAAGGACTAATAATAAATATGATGTGGCCATTATTTTTGGTGAGCAATTAGAATAGCATTATCTTGACAGAATTGAATTCTTATTAATGGGAGTAGGAAGAGTACTTCAGAATTTGGCACCTCTTTGCTTTCATGTTTGAAGTAGGCACTGGAAACAATGTTCTCCTAAAAACTTCAAAAGCCCACTTACTGTTGGAAATTTGTTCACGGATCTATGTAGCTATTCTTTGGCACTTTTTTTTTGTAGGATGCTTTAATATCTAATTTCAGAGCATCCATTCACTCACACTTGAATTAGTGCAAAGAAGCATTTGAAATCCATAGGACTGTGGCTCAGCTCACTGAGTCACGAATATTCCTGTTATGCTCTCATAAGGGTGTGTTCACTGAGCTGCATGTGTGTATGCAAAAGGCTGCTGCAAATACAGGTCTGAGTGTGCATGTGTGTGCATGGACACATGTACTTTTGCATTCATGTGTACACATGCTGTGGATTGCCTTCAAAATGTTCATTGATTCATTTATGGAACAAATATTACCTAGCCTACCCCATGTGCATCTTTTCTAGATAACTGCATGAAATTCAAGCATCCTGAGAATCAGTCTGTTAAGGGGACAGAAGTCAAAGAAAAGTAAAATGCTAGATACCTAAATAAAAACTGCTACTAGTTACTGTATGGCCAATGGGTGGTCAGGGTTATAGAAAGAAAAAGGATAGTACTCACGACCTCAGACAAGAGGCCATGTCTGCAGCTGCCAGCAGTAGATACCATCTGCTGAACTCTCATTATGTGTCAGACAGATCACAGGCATCACCTCTGGTTCACACCCCTATTTCTGAGATGAGGAAACAGACTGACCCAAGGGTATGAAGCAGCCAAGGCAAATCCAAACCCAATTCTGCAGGCTGCAGAGTCCTCACACTTCGCACTCCACCCCACTGCTTCTCTTCTTCACTCATTCATGCTCCTTAGAGAAAAACAAGGTTTTCCTGCCATGGGGCAATCTGAGGGGCATTGCCAGTGTGGCACCTTCCTTGCTGCGGTCTCCACTGGGCACACATCAGCCACAGTGAGACAGGGCCCCAGCACCCAGTGCCCAAAGATGGGCAGCTTGGGAGGGTATTAGGCTGAAACAGACATTCCAGCCTGGGAAGGAGCTGCCTCAGGAGGGACGGCAGGCTATGGCAGGGACCTCGCCCTGTCCATGCAAGGTTGGTGAGAACCAGGACTCCTTCTGCCTTGGACCTTCCACATACATGCTCTTCAGGTCCCAAGAGAGACTCGGGCTCAATACAAAGTAAAATGAAATGTAGGGTTCCTTCACGGGACCTCTGAGGCTATGATGGTAGACCAGAGGCCTATTCACCAAAGGTGGCTCTCCTGTTTCCCAGGTGCACACACCTCAAAGGTAGTGGTATAGAGAATAATGAAGTTCACACAAATGTCCTATGTATATTTTAGAGACATAAGTGGTGGGCATCACTAGAGGAATATTTCTTTATCAAACAACACTCTTCTGGTAAACTTTCAGTGTTAAAAACTACCTTTAGGAATAGAATTTATTACTTCCTGTTATTAAAATCAGACATGTTAATTTTCATTGCTACAATACTTGCTTAAGCGCCTTTATTTTATTTTTGCTAAGCAAACACCCCTATTTTGGCCTTTTCTTAAAAAAAAAAAAAAAAAGGCGGGGAGAGTTGAGCTCAGCCGGTGTGGCTCAGTGGTTGAGCGTCAACCCATGCACCAAGAGGTCGCTGGTTCGATTCTCAGTTAGGACACATGCCCAGGTTGTGGGCCCAGTCCCCAGTGGGAGCATGCAGGAGGCGGTCAATTGATGTTCTCTCTCATCGATGTTTCTATCTGTCTCTCCCTCTCACTTCCTTTCTCTCTAAAATAAATAAAGGAAAAAAAAAATAAAGGAGTTGATTTTTTAAGACAATTATTATTGATATCCTGCAGATTAAATGATTATTGTTTGATATCCTGAGGCCTCAGAAAATTCAGATTTTTCCAATTATATTCAGAGACAGTTCCCTGAATATAGATGGTCCTCATGCTGGGCATTTGCCCTTTTGGGACTTCTCTCACCCTGCCCAGACAGGGGATCTCCACAGCCTAACAGGTAGTCCTTTCGCTGTCTAGATTCTTGTGGGATTTGGTCAAGGGGGCACCAGCAGGAGTCCCATGAGTAGGAAGAGTAACCTTGTAAATTGTCCCTTTATTTGTCCATGTTGAGTCTCTTTATCTCCAGGATCTTGACTATACAAATTTGGATCATATGTAATCTCCTATATAAATGTGGACATAGAAAAGAGTCAAAGGGGCTTCTGACAGGTCAGGTGGCCAAGTAGCACCCACTGAATCATGATCTGATAGTGCGGTTTCTTATGTTTAGAGAATGAGTCACTGTATCAGGCACATCTATGCAACCACTCGCTGTCAATCTAACGCTCTCCAGAAGGACCTTTGCAATTTTATACACTTATGTTGATAATGCTGACGTGACACAAAATATTTTGGGAATTTTTAGAACCCCTGTTCAAAAATTATCTTTAAAGACAGTGTAATTTACAGCCATCTTACCATCTCGATCCTCTTCTCTTCACCAACCTGGGCTCTGAGTTACTTTGGACTGTTTCCAAAAATTAAATCTGACCTCAAAGAGTAAAACTTGTACTGGTGATATTTAGAGCAAGCCATAGGCTCTTAGGGAAATTTTTTAAAAAATTAAAAAGAGAGTTCCAGATTTGTTGAACCTTGGCCACATTGGATTGAGTATGGAGTATACGTAGATGACTACTTTGGAGTGGGCAGTAATCGTTTGGACATATAGATGCTGCTGTGTTAGTTTAAAATCTGCCACTAGACTGCAATAGCAGAGCGTTTTACAATGCAGACTCTGGGTCTGACAAGCTGGGTTTTAATTCTGGCTTCATCATTTATTGTGGGTGTGACTTGAGGCAGTTTACTTCTTTCTCTCTGCCTAGAGCTTCTCATCTGTAAAATAGAGACAATAATAGGACTGATGTTATAGGGTTGTTCTGATAATTAAAAGAATTAGTATATGTAAAGCATTTCAAATGGTGTTGGAACAGGAGGGAATCGAACGGTAGCTGTTACTGTGTCATCTCATGGATCCTGACTACTGACCACCAACATTCAGCAAATGTATCCACTGTGGCTGTGCTGCCATGTTCCTCAACCTCGTTTCTTTGTCTGATTAATGGCTGTTATCTTCATTAGGCACTGCTACTCTGAAAGTAAGGCTTGTTCAAAGATTAACAAGGAAAGAAATACATTTGTCTTTATATTTATATGTGCTTGTTTCCACAGAAAAAATTGAGCATCCGCCCTCAAAGTCTCTGATGTGCTCAAGTTTCTGAAGACACCCAAGTAAATCAACTCCAAGATGGGAAAGGAATTAGAATCTGCTAACTCACCAGCTGTTGATGGGTCCTAGCTCCCCATGGCCCAACAGAGAGAAATAAGGGAGGACCATCATTACCAATAGTGTTTTACAACAGAAAAATGACATACTTAGGGATTATTTTTCTTTCCAGTGATTTCATATTAGCACATTTTCTAATTAGTCAATGACAGGTTTTACTTTTCAATTTCTAAGTTACAGTTCACTCCTGGAAAAAAAATATATATATATATACATACATATATTTTAAAACTATTGTACAGATTCAGTTGGCTGGATCTACTGAGTAACCCCATGAACTAATGAAGTAAATATTTGCCCCCGCTGGGGTGTGGACGGCTGCCAGGACGGCCGAGCATACACCTGCAGAGGCCGGTGAGTCACCTCTGAGTCACTCAGCAAGCGTTAGGGAGAAGCCAGCCAGGATGCAGGGGTGCACTTGGCTGCCAGTTCTCTCCTGCCCTCCCAGAATAATGACATTAATGACACTTCCAAACAGCTCACCCAGTCACAAAGTGGGAGATTTCAAAATCCATGTGGCAGCTGATTTCCTAATAGGATGCATTAAACAGGACATTGCATGTTTTATGGGCTGGGGTTGATGAGACCATAAGACTTAAAAGATGTAGCTAAAGTGGTTGAAAAATAGGCCTTGGAGGTTCAGATCAAAGCATTACAGGGGGGTGATTAGATAAATAAAAAGTTTAAGCCTAACTGAGCAAATAATTGCATATCCCCTGAAAAGCTCGGTTCACAGGGATTGATCAAATGTGAGTCACCCAGGCACAGATGTCTTTCTAAGAATATTCCTTTTAATTTTTTTAATAAACATCAAAAGGAAAAAAAATCTGGGTACTGACCAGCAAATACTCCTGTTTGTACAAGAAAAGCCTCTTTAAGAAACTGACAAAAAAATATATATCCCTCATTGTTTAAAGAGGGCAGTTTTCCCCTTTCTCCTCCTTCTCAGTAGTAAAAGGCTTTTGCTTAACACAGACTAATAGAGCTCACCTAAAGAAATTCTAAAAGATTTCCTAGCACCTTATCTTGTCCATTATTCTATAGAAGTCAGATTCAGGTTTATGTTAAAAGCATGTACTGTTATCTTTCTAAAGCAATATACGTCTGGGTGGGGGGAGATGCATCTTTGTCTAGTTAAGAAAACAGAAAGGTCTTTGCGAGCTTATTTGTGCATTGGTATGTGCCAGACACAAGTTATCTCATTTAATCCTCACGACAATGCTGAAGGCGGCTTTTCATATTCCTTATTTGTAGGTGAGGACATTAAGGCACAAGTGCGGATTAGGTAACCTGTCCCGAGTCACAGGGTGGGAAGTGGCAGAGTGGAGGGCGTGCGAGGCCAGGTCCAGGGCTGACCTCTTCCAGCCCGAGCACCGTGCTGCTGACAGCCATTCCTTTGCCCCCACAGGATTCGCTCAAGGGCACCTAGATTTCAGTCTTTTTTTTTCTTTTTTCAATCAACTAATTTATTTTTGTTACATATGTTTCTCCTTTTCCCTCCCAGATACCCCCCTCCCTACCCCTCCAAAAACATTGTTGTCTATGTCCATGGTTACACATACATGCATATAAGTTCTTTGATTTATCTCATCTCTCTCCCCCACCCTCCGCCCCCTTCCTCTGAGGTTTGTCAGTCTGAACTGTACTCCTTTCTATGTCTCTGGGTCTATTCCGTTCACCAGCCTTTTCTGTTCATTATATTCCACAAATAAGTGAGATCATGTGGTATTTGTTCAGTCATTTCTAAGAGCTGATCTGGGCTGTATCCCTGAGGCAGGATCTGGTATTATCTCTTACTTTGAAAGTAAGCAATGGGAGGTAGAGAGCGTAGCTTTCCTAAAACTGCATAATACAAGGCCCACGGGTGGGTAGAAATACATTCGGAGCTGCTAAGTTTCAAGCCTGTGATTTGGTCGCTAGTTCCCTGTGGTCAGTTGGTGACCAGGTGAGATATCTGGGTAGCCAGAGTCCCTGGTGAGTTGTTCTTCATGTCTCAGAATCGGCGGTTTCTTGGAAGCATCGCTTATCCCACAACATTCTCAAGAAACTGGTGATCAGAGCTGGCAGAGGCGTGGCACCGGTAGCACCGCCTGTCTGTGAGTCAATATGAATTTAGTCTGCAGGTCCGCCTGTGAGCTGCGTTTCACAGCATCATTGGCAAAATGTTTGCACCCTAATTTATTTATTCATTTGGTTTCTTAACAATTATTTTATTGATTTTAGAGTGAGAGGAAGGGAGAGGGAGAGAGAAATATAAATGTTCGTGAGAGAGAACATTGATTGGCCGCCTCCTGCATGCCCCCCACTGGGGATCGGGTACACAACCTGGGCATGTGCCCTGACCAGGAATTGAACCGGCAACCCCCTGGTGCATGGGTTGATGCTCAACCATGAGCCACACCGGCTGGGCACACCCTAATGTATAACTAATATTCTTTTTGACCTTTGTTTACTCAAATATTTCTGCACTAGGGTATTACTTTGTGTTTCAGTCCACGCCCCCCAACCCCCAGACAGCAAGGGACAGGGAAACAGGACAGCACAGAACAGGTAAGCAAACTCCATTCCTTCAGGGAGTCAGACTAGCCTGGTCCAAATCCAGGCTTTATAACTTTGAGAAAGTTGTTACGCTTTCTATGCCTCGATTTCCTCGTTGATAAATAGTATCACAATTTAGAACAAGGCATGATGGTTTCCTCAAGGAGCTCCTGGTCCCCTCCTGGTCCCCTTTCGAAGAAACTTCTCCCAAAGACCTGCCCCTTTGAGCCCCACTCTGTTTCGCAGAGGAGGTGACCGGCCACGGGAAACACCCGTACCAGGCCTGGAGCACAAGCTGTTGCACAGTTGGGCAAGCCTTCGGGGTGGAGAGTTACTAGGCAGATGTTCAAAAGCCAGTTCTTGCTAACTTGTGTCACTCTGGGCAAGTCATTTCACCCAGATCAGTTAGCTTTCTCCTCTGTGTAACAGAAAAAACTCTAATATATTCATTAGTTTTCACTTTCAGATAGTCATGTGTTTATTATTATTATTGCCTCAATGACATGGTGTTCACCTTGCCCCCTTTGAGTGCTGCCCAAGGAGACAAGGAGGCAGCGGTGCAGAGCATGGGGGTGCAGTCCTTGGGGTGAATGGGGCACCATGACTGCTGTCATCATAATGACATGTCAGAGAAGGTCACCACAGCCCCGGTTTGCAGTTATTTTGAGAACTACATGCAATAGATGTAAAATCAGCTCGCTGCAGTTATCACATACAAGTACCCCATCAATGTTCTTAAACAAACAAAACGAGACCAAGCACAGTCGGCCCTGTTAGGAGTGTGTGTGAGAAGAAAGACTGTGTGCTATCAACACATTTATCTTTAACCGCAGGCCAGAGCTAGAATACACTTAGAATGTGGTTGTGCGAAGTAGAAACAAACAAACAGACGTACAGGTGGCCGGGTGCCAGGACCTCTGCTGTCCTCAGGAGCCCCCGGGCAGTGTCTCCCAGCTCAGTGTTAACGTGGAACGTGCTCTAGCACCAAAGATGAAGCAGATGGTAACAGCAGAAGTTTTCCCCCAGTGCCCAGCGCCTCCTAGGTTTCCACTGACTGGTTTAGACATTACCCACATGTTCAAAGCCAAACCAAAGAAACGCTGTAAGTCTCAAAAAGGGGAGGCTGCTTCTCCCCTCGAGCAGTTTTCCACATTTGCTTTGTCTCCTGGAAACGCAGACTCAAGGGAAAGTTTTAAGAATCATACATGTTTATTTGCCCCCTAGATTTACATTCAAATGTCAATAAATGTTCATGGAGAGAGTGGGCCAGTATAAAACAGTGTTTTTCAAAGTCAAAGTATCCGTCTCAGAATCAGCTGAGGTTCTTGCTAAAAATTTGGATTCCAGACCAGTTATCTTGACCCTCTGTGGGCGGGGCCCTGGAATCCCGTGTTTAGCAGGCTTTCTGCAGGGGTCTAGCACCATGGATACTGGAGAATATCTGATACATGGGGAGAACATTTTCTGGATTTATTTTGCCTTCAGGCAACACCTGCCACATTGAAAAAGACACAAAACAATAATGGGCTGATTTTAAATCACCAAATGAGAAGATGGAGCATCTAAAAACATTTCTACCTGGGGAGTAGCAAACCCCAACACTAAAACACAGCAGATGACCTTTGAACCAAGTTCAGTGCTAGGGCTTTTCTAAGTTTGCCAAGTATTAAGAAGCATTTAATAACTTAAAAAGAAGCAAGTGTGTGTGTGTGTGTGTGTGTATGTGTGTGTATTAGAAACCAAATGTTAAATAACCAGGACAGAGTAGGGTTACAGAATTACTAATTACCTCTCTTTAATACATAAAAACTGTCAAAAATTAATAATCGTCAGTACTGAGAAAGGCCCATTGCATATCAGCCAGAATTATGTAGCAGCTCTGCAGGCCCTGCCCTCGCCCCAGTCAGACACGCGAGGAAGCAAACACAGTCCTGCTCTCTGGCTCGCTGGTGCAGGGTTTCTTAAATAGCTCAGGCTCTCAGGGCCCTTGGGCTTTCCCCCTTGAGAAATGTCCCTGTGCACAAACACTTGACTTTGAGTAAGGATCCAGGGAACTGGCAGGGACCTCACCTAAGAATCCCTCATCAAGTGTAGACACAGAGTATGACTTGGGTAGGTTCTAAATCCTGACCGGCTGTGGTCTTCCCTTTACACATGTAATTCAAACTGCAATTTAAACGTTTTAAAGACATGAAAGGGAAGTGTTCTAAATTAAAATTGCTTCTTTCCCGAACTTCTAATTGCTGTTTCTGTTTCGTAGTTGTTTGTTTTTGGTGTTTTTAGTGGTGTGTGTTTTCAATGCCTCTGCTTTGCCAGAGCCCTAAGCATATATTTAATTCGCCCGTGGATAACCCAGCATTGCTCTGGAGGAAGGCACGGTCCCCAAACACATGTATGACTATACGGGATGCCGTGCGCGCTGCACTGACGTGAGAGTACCGAGCAGGCTGCATGTTTCATCTCAACACAGTCATCCAAACTGGTTTTGAGCTCAACTAGAATATTCCATTAGGGATGCTAAGGAGAGAGGCAGTGACTCTCAGTTGAAAGGCAGTGTCCTCCGTACTTACCTGGCAGGGGAGATGTCATGATCACAAAGGTGGTTTTCCCAGGGAGAGGCTTATCCATTGCACTCCGGATGGGCTGACCCCTGCGATTTCCCCAAATGGGGGGAACTCGACTGCACAATTTGCGGCAGTGGGGGACTGCGTTCGCACTCTCCCCTGGAAAAAAGGCAGCATCCACCAGAGTGCCCTCAATAATTCCTCCAGCTGACCAGTTAGGAAGGGCGTACTCAAGGCCGGTGTGGGGGGCGCAAGGGAACGCACGTGGGTAGCATCGGATGCTCTGACCTGTTCCAGCAGAAGATGCCACTGAACACTCCTGATGGTGAGGATTGGGGGCAAGGTGCTGTGCAAGCCGATCCGAAGCTGGGGACAAGCAGAGGAAGGGAGAGCCAGGGCGGTGGCGGGAAGACGGATCCAGTGAGGGGAAGTCCCGGTGCACAATCCAGCAATGGAAAGGGAAATGGATGAGGGAAGGACAGAGAAAGGAGCCGAGCCAGGGGGACTGGGCTTCACAACGTGTCCTAATGTCGATAGCAGAACAAAGACTCCCAGAGCAGATACTCAGATGGCCTGGGTTTCTGTTCAAGAAAGATCTCCATACTTACTGCTCAAGGTATTTACCGCATAAGACATTTGTTTTTAACTCTCACACACATTGACCCACGTCTTCTCCATCGCCACCTGCTTTCAACGGAACACCCAGGGAAGAGTTGACTGTTTATTTATTGATGCTCTGCCCATTTCCAAAATGGATTTAAGGCAATGGAACACAAGAGGTAAGTCAAATTTCAGTGTTAAAAATTCATCACTGTAAGAATTTTCCATATCTTTAACCAGACAATCCTTGATCATTAACATGTTATATTGGTGCTGCTGACACTGTTTATATTCAGGTGCTTCTTTCTGCTTATGTAATAGAGAAAAGATCTCTTGCCCTCAGCTGTGTACTTGTTCCTTTAAAATATTTCAGGACAGCCCTGGCCGGTTTGGCTCAGCGGTTAGAGCGTCGGCCTGCGGTCCAGAGAGACCCGGGTTCGGTTCCCGCTAAGGGCATGTACCTCGGTTGCAGTTTGTCCCCGGCCCTGGTTGGTCGTGCGGGTGGCAGCCACTCGATGTGTTCCTTTCACATCGATGTTTCTCTCTCTCTCTCTGTTCCTCTCTCTCCCTCCCACTCTACCTGAACAAAAAAATGGAAAAATGTCCTCGGGTGAGGATTAAAAAATAAAAAAATAAAATAAATAAAATATTTCAGGACAGAGTGTCAGGAACCACATTTTCAGATGGAGAGTCAGTTCAGGGTGTACAGGTTATGATGATAATCACTACCATTTCAAAGGTGCCTGGCATTTTCCATATAACCACATTGAATCCTCCCAGCAACATTTAAGGACTTTATTTCTGTTCCTCACACTACAGATGAGGAAACTGAGGACCAAAAGGGACTTACTGACTTGCCTGAGGTCACACGGCTAATGTTCGCACACAGCTGTGACTCGTGTCAAAGCCTCCCTGTTTTCCTTTGCCTGCTCTGTCTTCCTGAAATGGGGAGGAAGTGAGAAAAGGGACCGAGAGCTGGAGGTCACTCAGCTGTCTGTGGGAGAAAGCTCAGGACCAGTGGCCCTAATGCAGACATGGATACGTGGCACCTAGCACTTGTCCCCGCTTCTGAAACACACCTTTGCTATTAATCTATTCTCAGGGTTTGAGTCATGTTTTCCACCTAAATGAACAGGGTTTGCTTTAGTATCACTTATGTAATGTAAATATCATCTTTCCCCATGGGAATCGTTTTGCTGTTTGAAGTTGTGGGTTTGGGCCTGGATTTGTACATGTCTTGCCTGGCTGATCATTGCATGAGCAACTTAAGTGACTTAAGTAGTAAGAGAAAAGGTAAACACGCTGTTTTCAAACACCACTGCAGAAGTAAGATGTAATTAAGACCCTCAGCAACAATTCTTGTCTTTTATACAGTACTTTAAAATTTTTAGGGGGTAGCCCAGCTTGTGTGGCTCAGTGGCTAAGCATCAACCCATGCACCAAGAGGTCACCGGTTTGATTCCCAGTCAGGGCACATGCCCAGGTTGTGGGCCTGATCCCCAGTGGGGGGCATGCAGGAGGCAGCCAATCGATGTTCTCTCTTATCGATGTTTCTATCTCTCGCTCCTTCTCCCTTCCTCTCTCTCTAAGATCAATAAAGACAAAAAAATTTTTAGGGGGTAGAGGAAAAAGCTGGATGTAATTCAGAAGAAAATTGGGATTTAACAGGATCTAATCAGGAGTTAATTAGCCATATATGTGCCAGGCTGTCTTAAAATATCCCTCCACTAATCTCTGCTTCTCTGACTTGTGTCTGGAGAGACACTGAGGCCAGGGTAAAAATCAGAGATGCCACCAAGATTCTGAGACTGGTACCCACACCTGCTACCCACACCTGCATTAGCAAATAAGCTTTTTTTGTGGAATGTTTCCTGTGTGCGGATGAATTAATCTGGCCTTGAATTTCATCACCCAGGGCTGAGTTCTTTTACAAGTCAGTGACTGAGCAATGGTTCTCAAACTGTTTCTAATAAATGAACGAGGGGTTCCCCTCCCCCACGACGCCTGAGATAAATCTTTTGTACATTATCTGTTTAAAGTCCTCTTTATGTCAATAAAAATAGGGGTGTTTCCAACAAAAGATTTATTTTTGTTCCTAACCATAATCATCATCAACTCAAAATCCACTCCTTGTGGCGGTGGGCCTGGATCAAAGATGCTCTTTTCGAAAGCAGATCACCAAAGCCTGTAATGACATATAGGCTGACAGCACTGAACTGAAAGACAAGCAGGGCTGCGTGTACCGACAGGCACTCCACACACACTCTTCAGGATAAAGAGCCGAGGCTGATTGAGATATGCCGACTGTCATTTTCTTAGACGACTTTCCGTGTATTTATGGAAGAACCTTATTGCAAAAAACAGTATAGACCCTAGCCAGGTAGCTCAGTTGGTAAGAGCATTATCCCAAGATGCCAAGGTTTCAGGTTTGATGCCCAGTCAGTGTACATACAAGAATCAACCAATGAATGCATAAATAAATGGAACAACAAATTGATATTTCTCCCTCTCTCTCCCCTTGCTCTCCCTCTAAAAATAAATCAATAAAAAAACAAAAAACCCACAATGTGTGGTACAGCCACTATGGAAAACAGTATGGAGTTTTCTCCAAAAATTCAAAAAGGAACTGCCATTTGACCCAGTGATACTACTGTTAGGAATATACCCTAAGAAGCCTGAAACACCAATCAGAAAGAATATATGTATCCCATGTTCATAGCAGCACTATTTACAATAGCTAAGATCTGGAAACAGCCCAAGTGTCCATCAGTAGACGAATGGATAGAAAAGCTATGGTACATATACACAATGGAATATTCTGCAACTGTAAAAAGGATCTCTTACCTTTTGAGACGACATGGAGGGACCTGGAGAGTATTATGCTAAGCAAAATAAACCAGTCAGATAAAGACATGATTTCACTTATATGTAAGAGCTAATGAACAAAATAAACTAACAAACAAAATAGATCCAGAGATGTGGAAGCAGAGAACAAACTGACAAACCTCAGATGGAAGGGGGTGGGAGGGGCAGGGAGAGATAGACAATAGAATTTATATGTATATTATGCATAACCAATAAACACAGACAATAGTGTGGAGCAGGGGGTCAATGGGGGAAAAAGGCAAGACATCTGTAATACTTTCAACAATAAAGATACATAAAAAATAAAAATAAAGCCTTGGCTGGAGAGGACCAAAGGGTCATAGGTTCAATTCCTGGTCAAGGGCATGTACCTGGATTACAGGTTTGAACCCTGGCCCCAGTCAGTGTCTGTGGGAGATAACCAATCAATGTATCTCTCTCACATTGATGTTTCTCTCTCTCCCTCCCTCCCTTCCACTCTATCTAAAAATCAATGGAAAAATATAATCAGGTGAGGATTAACAAAAATAAATAAATAAATAAATAAATAAATAAATAAATAAAGTATGAAAAAATATATATATATGTGTATCCTACAGAAAATTTAGAAAATAGATGAAGAAAGACATGAAAATCACATGTAATCCAAAAGTAACCACAGTTAAAATTTTGCTATATAAACTCCCAGTGTTTTAAAAAAATGTATGATATATGTTTTATATAAAAATAGATCATGCTATGGGTGATATTTTTAATCTAATTTTTTTACTTAGAAAAATATGAAGATTTTTCTATGCCATTAAACCTTTTCCAACATCATTTTTCTGTCTTTACAATATTCCATAGTATGTAATTGTCTATTTTCAAGTAAATAGCTTTTAAAAACCTAATATTGAAGGTAACGTATGCTCACTGTTTAAAAAATAAATCAGATGGACATAAAGAAGAATAATTTAAAAATCTGTAGGCAATCCTGTAACAAGGTAGAATTTCTGCCTAGAGATTTGTGTACTTTTAAAGTTTTATTCATGTGTCACTAGATTAGCCACAAAAGGTTATATCTTTGATTCTTAGTAAGGTTGATTATTATTATAGAATAAGAATTTCTCATATAAACTATCATTTCTGCCCACATTTCAATGGGTTTGTAAAATCCCCTTTGTAGTAAGGTTGTCAATCACTTTTTTCTGTCAACTTTATTAAATGTTTTCCTCAGTTTTTTCTTTATCTTTGAATTATTTGTTTGTTTTTAACTTTTTATTTTTAATTAACTAGAATGATAGAACAATTGCATAAGAAGTACAGAGAATTCCTATATGGCCTTCATCCAGCTCCCCTTATTAACTTACATAATCACAGTGCAATTGCCAAAACTGACGGAATTAATGTTGGTACAATACTATTAACTAAACTGCAGACTATTCAGACATTATTTGATTTTTCTACTGTTGTTTCCTGTTCCACAATCTAATCTGGAATCCCACGTAGTATTTAGTTGTTTTATCTCCTTAGTCTCCTCCAATGTGATGGTCTCCATCTTTCCATGATTTTCATGACCTTGACATTTTTGAAGAGTACTGGTCAAGTATTTTATAGAATGTTGTTCAATTTGGGTCTCTCTACTCTAAAGTTACCATTTTTCTCTTCCCATAATCAATTTTTAAAAAGAAGTCACTACATATGAACAAATGTTCAATATCACTATCACTAGAGAGATGCAAATTAAAACAACAATGAGGTATCACCTCACACCTGACAGAATGGCCACCATCAACAAATCATCAAACAACAAGTGTTTGCAAGAGTGTGGAGAAAAGGGGACTCTAGTACACTGCAGGTAGAAATGCAGACTGGTGCAGCCACTATGGAAAACAATATGGTGTTACCTCAAAAAATTAAAAATTGAATTGCCATTTGATCCCACTTCTAGGAATATACCCTAAGAAGCCTGAAATACGAATCAGAAAGAATATATGTACCACCATGTTCATAGCAGCACTATTTACAATAGCTAAGATCTGGAAACAGCCCAAATGTCCATCAGTAGACGAATGGATAAAAAAAGCAGTGGTAAATATACATATTGGAGTACTATGCAGCTGTAAGAAAGAAAGATCTCTTATCCTTTGAGACAACTTGGAGGAACCTGGAGAGTATTATCCTAAGCAAAACAAGCCAAGCAGAGAAAGACAAATATCACATGATCTCAATTATTTGTGGAATATAATGAACATAATAGTCTGAGAAACAGGCCAGACCCAGAGACATGGAAGTAGGATACAGACTGATAATCCTCAGAAAAGGGGGTGTGGGGGGAGGGAAGAGATAAACCACAGAACTTATATGCATGTATGCATAACCAATGGACATGGACAACAAAGCTGGGGATGGGGGCAGGGGTTGGGAGGAGGGTGTCAATGGGGGAAAAAAGGAGAAACTGTAACAAAAATAAATTAATTAAAAAAAATTTTTTTAAATAAAAAGAAATGACTAAACCCAGCTCAAACTCCCAGGGAAGGTGGGCTAATCTCCACCTCCTAGAGGAAGGAATATCAAAGAATTTACGGACATATGTTAAAACTATCAAATTAATAAATATTTTTGGAAATACTTTAAAGCTGTGCAAATATCTTATTTCTCATTAATGTTTCACCAACTAATTTTAGTATTCATCAATAGATCTTGTTTCGAGCAATTGTTACTATGACGTTCTAAAGGTGATTTTCTATTTCCCTCATTGTTTCTACATTTATTATTTGGAATCCTTCCATAAGGAACATTTGTTCCTTCTCCCCCAGAGATAAGTAGGCTTCCAAGTTAAACAATGTCACCAAGGGCCCAATTTCTTTACCTCTGCTCTACTTTTTGTGCTGTTGGTTTTATTGTAATGGCAAGAAGATTGTCAATTGCTCTCACAGTGTATTAGTTTTCTCTTACTGCTATAACAAATCACTACAAATCTGGTGGCTTAAAAAAACATAAATGTATCTTTCTAGAGATCAAAAGTCTGACTAAGTTTCATTGGACTAAAATCAAGTTGGTAAGGCTGTATTTTTTCTGGAGGCTCTAGGAGAGAATCTGTCTACTTGCCTTTTTCTAGCTTCTAGTGACCGCCTACATTCTTGAGCTCATGCCTCCTTCTTCATCTTCAAAGTCAGCAACGTTAGGTCAAGACCTTCTCATCCTGCAATTTATCTGGTTCTCTCTCTTCTATCTTCCTCTTCTACTTATAAGGACCTTTGTAATTACATGGGGCCCATGTGGCTAATCCAGGATAATCTCCCCATCCCAAGGTAAACTGAATAGTAACCTTAATTACATCTGCAACCTTAATTCACCCTTGCCATGTAATGTAACATATATACAGTTTGGGGGATTAGGATGTAGTCATCTTTGATGGCCATTATCTGTCTACTACACAGGGCCATAGGCTTATTTATCTACAGGGGAAGAGAGAGAGTGAGAGAGAGAAAAAAAAAAAAAAAACCATTCTACATTCTACCAGCCTCAAAAGGTGCAACACAGCCGAATTGCTTCTTATGTGGTTTCCAGATATACAGCTTTGGGCCTTCTTTATTTTGGTGGCCAAATGAGTATAGTCTTCAAATGGCTGATGTCCAAATGAGACATTATTGAGAATGACCAGGCAGGCATTCTTAATAACTCAGGGCTTTCAGATACTGTACTGGGCTTTTCAGGTACAAGTAACCTTGAGCCAAAATGTAAACTGCTCCAATATCATCTATCCCTATATTTTATTTTATTTTTTTAAAATCCTCCCCTGAGGATATTTTTCTATTTATTTTTAGATAGAGTGGGAGGGAGAGAAAGGGAGAGAGAGAGAAACATTGGCGTGAGAGGGACGTATCGACTGGTTGCCTCCTGCACAACCCCGACCAGGGCAGGGGATGAACCACAACTGAGGTATGTGTTCTTGGCCGGAATCGAACCTGCGACTCATTGATCCATGGGCCGATGCTCTACCACTGAGCCAAACTAGCCAGGGCCTATTCTTATATTTAAGGCCTACAAACTTCTATTAATTTAGGGAACAAAGAAATAAAGTGGCATTCCAAAATTAAACATCAAAAGCATATTTCTGAGAGGAGACTTTACTAATTCACACACCCACACTTGATTGAATATAAGCCATTCAAAATATCTCTTGAACCTAAGGACAGGGCTTCGGAAACTAGCTTCCTCTCACATCAGTTATTTTGACTTTGTTAGGAGTTATCAAGTCTCCTTGGACTAGGGATTCCTCTTTCACTGCTGGGTTTAGTAAGCAGTGAAGTAATAGTAGATTTGTTTGTTTATTTTAAATTGTGAGTCTATAGTCTCTGTAAAGTCCCACTTTTCTTAGGTCCTTCTTCTTATTTCTGTAAATACTATTCCTGTTAGGGGCTTTTCCACCACTCTGCTCCATGCAGAACTAAAAGAAATGTTCTATTATCACACACACAACAACAACAACAACAAGACACTCATTGGCCTCACCTCCTCTGTTGCCTAGAGCTGCCTTCAGTGTCACAACTCTTTCAGTATTTGGGAAGAACAGGTCTCTGGAGCCATCTAGACCTGATTTCAAAGCCCATTTCTGCTTTTAACAATTATGCACTTTTTGAAAAATGAAATCCTTTGGTACTCTGTTTTCACATATTCATGGGTTAGAGTGGTTATTGTCTTTGCTGTGAGAGTTAGTTATCACCAACAACCTGTCCTTATTTTTATCTCTTATTCATTCATGGAGCACTAAATATGTACTAGGCAGGTACTCAATATGAAGAACACAGAGGTGAACACAATCAACATGGTACTTGCTCACATGTTGCCTGTAGTCTAGAGGGAAAAACATGTTAAGAGGTAAGGACAATACAGGGGGCATGGTGCAAGGGCAAGTGAGTAAACGGTGATAGACAAAGGGTTAGGAAGGGAATCAGAGATCTTTGTAACTCTATCAGAATTTTGTTGCAGTTATAAGTGCACGTGTCTGCCCTACTGGATGATAAGTTCTAGGAGAGCAAGGACCGAGTCCTCTCCAGCTGTGCAAACTCAGCCACACAAAGCAAGCACTTAAGCTCAAGTCTTCGTGGTGAACATGAAATAGACTCACTTGGTCATCAAAGAAGGACTAGACCTGGGGTCCTCAGAACAACACTGCCTTTCTATTAATCTCGGTTCCCTTGGTATCTTAGTATCCAGTGCAGAGTAGATATGCAAAACATCATTGTTAAATAAATGAATGAAACAACCTAGAATCTGAAAGTACCTCTGTCCATCACTAAAATTCTCCTATATAGAAAATAGAAGAGATCTGTGGAAGATGGCAATGGGCAGGACTGGAGGGAGGGTGAGTGTGTGAAAGAGTGAGCTAGTGTGTTTGAGAGAGAGTGAGTGGACGTGAAGGTGGACGACGAAACTCCTACAGTGCAAAGACATTGGGCAAAAGGTTCCTGTGCTGTCGATGGAACAGCCGGCTACCTCGGTAAGTGGCTCTCCAGGGCCCTTCTCCCTGTGCCACAGGGAGATCCCACCATTTTGGAAGATCCCAGGTCTCCCTGGGAGGAGGCAGTGGGAGCAGCTAGGGCCCAGCAACCTGAGCCCACCAGAGCATCTGGCACCATTGGACCAGTGGACACTCTGTGTCAACACAGAACAGTGCATAGTAGTGGAGCTCCCAAGGTGCCAGTCGCAGAAGCCACTGATAGCCGGAAGCCCAGCACCATCCCCCATAGTAGCAGCCTGATCAGAGTCCAGATATACCCCAGCAACAGAGGCTGGGGAGCAGACATCCATCCCCAGGCAACAGAAGCACAAACTGTCAGCTGAGACCTATCCCAAAAAAAACTGAGCAGGATTTGAGCCCCACAGGGCAGCAGCACTCCCAAGCCACCAGCGACAGGACCTGGGGCTCCACAGAGGCCTGAGCGGTCCAGCAGCACACAAGAGCAGTGGGAAGCCAGAGCCCAAGAAGGACCAGTGCGATCCAGCTGCCTGCCCAAGGGACCTGCAGGGTGCAGGGGCACAAGAGAGGCCTGTGCGACCCAGCAGGGACTGTACCATCCAGTTACCCGAGGGACCTGTGGGGTGCTGAAGCATGAAGCACCAGAAAGGCCTGTGTGACCCAGCAGGGACTGTGCAATCTAGTTACCCGCGGGACTGCTGGGTACTGAAGCACCAGAAAGACCTTTGCAACCCAGCAGCCCATAAGATAGGCATAGAGCCTGGTCCCCAAAGGGCCTGTGCAATCCTGTTACCTGCGGGACCTTCAGGGTGCGGGGGCACCAGAGAGGCCTTTGTGACCCAGCTGCACAAAAGATAGGCTTAGAGGATGTGAAAATGGAAGCAGAGTGAAAAGAAGCTACACAGATTATCTCGCAGGAACAAACAGGAATTACAACTAAAAAAAAGACAAATCCTCAGAAAAAAGGAACAGAAAAGCAGCAGGACAGGACCATATAACCAGGAACACTGGTAAGATCTGCGGAGGCGCGAGAGGGTGGTGGGCTGGGAGCCCATGGACAGCAGCAGTCTTAGCTGTGAGAAGTACCCTTGGGGAATAAAGACCAAGCCCGATCCACAGTGCAGAGAGCTGGAACAGAGTGCTAAAATAGCCACAGCCATTCACCTGGGGGATACAGCAGAGGGAGGACAGACTGGACTGGAACTCTGTGGGGACACCAGAAATTTGGACGGTGCTCAGAGTTTATGCTGAGTTGCAGCAACAAAGGACGGTGGCCACTGTGCTCCTTCCCAGAGCTGTGGGGAAAAGCAGCACCCCCCCACCCCTCAGAGATTCAGCCTTCCCCAGGTGAGGCAAAGAAATGCAAATTGAAGCGCATTAACAACCAGCATCTATCCCACCCTCTGGAAATCCTCTTAGGCAGAACACCAGGGCTACATTCCAAAGCCCTGAGTAACTGAGACTCTAGCCTCCAGGAAAAAGCTAGAGGATAACTGAACCTTTCCTGAGAATGCAAATCTACCCAGGAAAGTAAAAATTGACAGTGGTGTTTAACATGGGCCCACCCAGGCTCATCCAAACTCAGTAGAAGGACACAAACAGCAGAACACCAACACCCACAGGGAAAATTTGGCAGGCTCCAAAATCCACTGAGATAGCCAAAATGGTGAAACAAAGAAACAAATCCCAAATGAAAGAACAAGAGAACTCTATCGAAGATGAGATCAATGAAATGCAGTTAAGCAAACTATCAGAGGTAGAGTTCAGAACCATGAACTTGAGGAAGCTCAACAGCATGAGTAAGGACATCAGCACCATGAGTACAGTTATAGAAACATTGAAAATCAACCAAGTGAAAATAAAGAATGACATAGCAAAAATTAAGAACACATTGGAAGGACTAACCAGCAGAGTAGAGGAAGCTGAGGATCAGATCAGTGAATTAGAAGACAGGGTAGAAAAAAATCAACCAATCAGAAAACCAAAAGGGAAAAACAATTTAAAAACAGGAAAACAGCTTAAGAGAACTGTGGGACAACTGTAATAAAATTCACATCATAGGAGTCCCCGAAGAGGGAAAAAATGGGCAAGGGTTAGAGAATATATTTGAAGAAATAGTGACAGAAAACTCTCCTAACTTGGTGAAGGAAGAAGGCATTCAAGTTCAAGAAGCACAGAGAGCCCCAAGTAAGAAGAACGCAAACAGGCCCACACCAAGACACATAGTAATTAAAATGCCAAAAATTAAAGACAAAGAGAGAATCCTAAAGGCAACAAGACATAAGCAACAGGTTACCTACAAAGGAAACCCCATAAGGCTCTCAGCTGACTTCTCAATAGAAACACTATAGGCCAGAAGGGAATGGCATGAAGTAATCAAGGTCATGAAAAACAAGGATCTAAATCCAAGACTACTATACTCAGCAAGACTATCATTGAAAATAGAAGGTCAAATAAAGAGCTTTCCAGACCAAAAAAAAAAGGCTAAGGGAATACATTAACACCAAACCAGCACTGCAAGATATGCTAAAAGGACTGCTGTAATTAGTAGAAGAAATATAAAGAAAAATAAACCACACTAAACAAAAATGGCATTAATAAGTACATATCAATTATCACCTTAAATGTGAATGGTTTGAATGCTCCAATAAAAGGACACAGAGTAGCTGACTAGATAAGAAAGCATGACTCACATATATGTTGTTTACAAGAAACCCACCTCACAACAAAAGACTCACATGGGTTGAAAGTGAAGGGATAGAAAAAAATCTTTCAAGCAAATGGAAAGACAAAAAAAGCTGGGGTAGCAATACTCACATCTGATAAAGTAGATTGCAAAATGATGACCATAATTAGAGACAAAGAAGGCCACTACATAATATAAAAAGGATCTATCCAACAGGAAGATATAACCTTGGTAAACATATATGCAACCAATATAGGAGCACCAAAATATAGTTGAAATCTTCATGAAGACTTCAAAGGAGAAATCAACAGCAATACAATCATAGCAGGGGACTTCAACACCCCGCTGACATCACTGGATAGATCCTCTAGACAAAAAATTAACAAAAAAAAAAAACACAGACTGTAAATGAAGCGCTAGATCAAATGAATTTAATAGATATCTACACAGAATTACAGCCCAAAACTACAGAATTCACATTCTTCTCAAGTGCACATGGGACATACTCAAAGATAGACCACATGATAGGACACAAACTAAATCTCTACAAGTTCAAGAAGATTGAAATCATATCAAGCATCTTCTCAGATCACAATGGCGTGAAACTAGAAATCAATTGCAACAAAAACATGCAAAGACATTTGAACACATGGAGGCTAAATAGCATGTTATTAAACAATAAATAGCTTACCAAGGAGATCAAGGAAGAAATTAAAAACTTCCTGGAAACCAATGAAAATGAACACACAACTACACAAAACCTATGAGATGCAGCGAAAGCAGTTGTGAGAGGGAAGTTCATAGCACTACAGGTTTACCTAAAAAAACAAGAAAAATCTCTAATAGACTATCTAACCTTACGACTTAAAGAACTAGACAACATACAATAAGAAAACCCCAGAGCAAGTAGAAGAAAGGAAATACTAAAGATCACAACAGAAATAAATGGCATGGAGACCAAAAAAACAATTCAAAGGATCAATGAAATAAAGAGCTGGTTCTTTGAAAAGATAAATAAGATTGATGGACCCTTAGCTAGACTCACCAAGAAACAAAGATAACCCAAATACACAAAATCAGAAATGAAAGAGGAGAAATAATAACTGACATCACAGAAATACAAAGGATAGTAAACAAATACTATGAACAATTATCCGGCAACAAATTAGACAATCTAAACGAAATGGACAAATTTCTAGAAACACATAGTCTCCAAAAACTGAACCAAGAAGAGATAGAAAACTTGAACAGACCAATAACAACAGAATAAATTGAAGAGGTAATCAAGACTCTCCCAGCAAACAAAAGCCCAGGCCTGGCCGGCTTCATGGGGAATTTTACCGAACATTCAAAGAAGAACTAATACCCTTCTCCTCAAACTATTTCAAAAAATTCAAGAAGAAGGAAGACTTCCAAACTCGTTTTATGAAGCCAGTGTAATTCTAATTCCAAAACCAGAAAAAAGACACTACAAAGTAAGAAAACTACAGGCCAGTATCCCTGATGAACATAGATGCCAAAATCCTGAACAAAATATTAGCAAACTGAATCCAGCAATACATCAAAAAAATTATTCACCATGATCAAGCGGGATTCATCCCAGGGATGCAAGGCTGGTACAATATTCGCAAATCAATAAATGTGATACTCCACATAAAAAAAAGAAAGATAAAAATCATATGATCATATCAATAGGTGCTGAAAAGCATTCGACAAACTCCAACACCCATTTCTGATAAAAATGCTCAGCAATCTGGGAATAGAGGGTTCATATCTCGACATAATAAAGGCCACATATGAAAGACCTACAGTCAACATCATACTCAATGGGCAAAAACTAAACGCATTTCCCTTAAGAACAGGAACAAGACAAGGATGCCCACTTTCACCATCTTATCTAACATAGTACTGGAAGTCTTAGCCACAGCAATCAGATAGGAAGAAAAAATAAAAGGTATCCAAATTGGAAAGGAGTAAGTGAAACTGTCATTATTCGCAGATGACATGATACTATACATAGAAAACCCCAAAGACTCCATCAAAAATTTACTAGACTTAATAAATGAATTTGGTAAAGTAGCAGGATACAAAATTAACGTCAAGAAATCAATGGCATTCTTATACATCAATGATGAACTCACAGAGACACTAAAAAAACAATCCCATTTACCATTGTGGCAAAAAATTTAAGATACCTAGGAATAAACTTAACCAAATAAATAAAGGACCTATTTGCAGAAAACTACAGGACATGAAAAAAGAAATAGAGGGAGATATGAAAAAGTGGAAGCACATACCTTGTTCATGGATTGGAAGAATTAACATCATTAAAATGTCCATACTACACAAAGCAATCTATAGATTCAGTGCAATCCCCATCAAAATACCAACGACATACTTCACAGAACTAGAACAAATACTTCAAAAGTTCATATGGAACCAAAACAGACCCCAAATAGCCACAGAAATCTTGAAAAAAAAGAATAAAGTTGGAGGGATCACATTACCAGATTTCAGGTTATACTACAAAGTCATTGTAATCAAAACAGCCTGGTACTGGCACAAGAACATGCAGATAGATCAATGGAACAGAATAGCGAACCCAGAAATGGACCCAGGACAATATGTTCAATTAATATTTGACAAAGGTGGCAAGAGCATACAGTGGAGTAAAGACAGCCTCTTTAATAAATGGTGTTGGGAAAATTGAACAGCTACATGCAAAAAAATGAAATTAGACTATCAACTTACACCATACATAAGAATAAACTCAAAATGGATAAAAGACTTAAATGTGACTCATGAATCCATAAAAATTCTAGAAGAAAATGTAGGCAACAAAATTTCAGACATCATACGCAGGAGAATTTTCACTGATACATCACCTAAGGCATCAGAAACGAAGGCGAAAATGAACACATGGGACTACATCAAACTAAAAAGCTTCTGCACAGCAAAAGAAACAACCACCAAAATGGATATAGGAGAGCATAATTTCCAATGATACATCAGATAAGGGGTTAATTTCCAAAATATATTGAGTGCTCTTACAACTCAACAAAGAACCCAATTAAAAAATGGGCAGAGGAACTAAATGGGACATACAAATGGCTAAGAGACATATGAAGAAATGCTCAACATCACTAATCATCAGAGAGATGCATATTAAAACAACGAGATATCACCTCACACCTGACAGAATGGCCGCCATCAACAAATCATCAAACAATAAGTGTTTGCAAGAGTGTGGAGAAAAGGGGACTCTAGTACACTGCTGGTGGGAATGCAGACTAGTGCAGCCACTATGGAAAACAATATGGTGTTACCTCAAAAAATTAAAAATTGAACTTCCATTTGACCCAGTGATCCCACTTCTAGGAATATACCCTAAGAAGCCTAAAACATCGATCAGAAAGAATATATGTACCCTCATGTTCGTAGCAACACTATTTACAATAGCTAAGATCTGGAAACAGCCCAAATGTCCATCAGTAGACGAGTGGATAAAAAAGCAGTGGTATATATACACAATGGAGTACTATGCAGCTATAAGAAAGAAAGATCTCTTATCCTTTGAGATGATATGGAGGGAGCTGGAAAGTATTATCCTAAGCGAAACAAGCCAAACAGAGAAAGACAAGTATCATATGATCTTACTTATTTGTGGAATATAATGAACATAACAGTCTCAGGAATGGGGTCGTCCCAGAGATGTGGAAGTGGGGTACAGACTGACAATCCCCAGAAGAGGGTGTGGGGGGTAGATAAACCACAGAACTTATATGCGGGTATACATGAACAATGTACATGGACAACAAAGCTGGTGACAGGGTGGGGAGGGAATAGGAGGGGGAAATCAGTGGGGGGAAAAGAAAAAACATCTGTAACAAAAATTAATTAATCAATTAATAAAAAATAAAGACAGAAAATAGAAGAAACATACTTTATGTGTGTTTGTGCTAACCAAACACTTAAAACATATCAGGAGTAAATATAATCCTATCCTAGTATGTCTTAAATATGCCCTGAATGAATAAGGTGTGAGTTTTATAATCTCATTTGCTCTATCTAAGTAAAAGCTTTTTATTTGGCTTCAAAGTCTTCAACTTCACAGCAAAATTTCATTATGTCCCAGCTGAGTTCTGTTTAATGGAATTAAATTTCACCCTTTCTAATTATCTTTTAGAACAGACAATCTTTACAGAATAATTAGTAATAGAAGAACATAATGGATCATTGTCTTTATTACTGCAAAGAAATCCTAGATGCTGCTCTAAATCTTAAAAAAAGATCTCATGAAATATAAAATGTATTGAATCCTTCCTCTTAAATTATGTAACATTTAAACTTTGTCAACATAGCTTAAAGATGATGGGAGGTAATTATTTTCCTGCTTCACCTTAAATGAAACTACCTTAATGATCCCACTCAAATTAATTATGCTTGCATTTCATTTTCAAGATTTTTATTGGTAGAACATTCTATTATCAAACACAATTTAAATGCATATTTTTCTCATTCACCTCAATATCTATTTTGCTTCCCTGGACATTTTCTTTCTAGACCCTAACCTAACTTCATGAAATTGTATATATAGAATATAAGAGAGGGCTAAAAATATAGCCACTCTAATATAAAAAAATGAATAAAGTCTAATTAAAAATTATTTCACTTACTCATCTAAAAAAGCATAGTGTCATGGGAAAAATTTTTATAAAACACAGCTCAATGAAAAAAATAAATAAAAAGGCCAAACATGGGTAGTTTTTTTAAAAAGCACCAATAGACAAAAAAAATTGTTTTTTCTCCTCTCTAAACATTCAAGCAATTAAAACTTACCTTTAAAAATGGAAGATGGAAAACATAGTGGAAAAATGAGTAGGGTCCTTCTTGGACTTCTAGTCTTTGTAGTTTAATTTGTTGAGAATTTAAAATTACAGTAATTGCCCTTAAATAACTGACATTATTTGACACTACAACAACAGAGAAGTGGAAATGACTGACAAACACACAAAAGACTTTTGTTATCTTTGTTTGTCTGCTTGAATAAATCTCAACAAGTATTTCCAAGATTTAAATTTATAGCATACTTAATCGCCATTAGATGGCCAATCCTATTGGCTTTCATCTAAGTTTCACTGACACTCAACATTTTTGGTATCAACTTTTTTACACATCTAGTTTGTCTCAACAGCTATCTTTAAACTAAATTATTACCTCTAAATGAAACATTCTGATAAAATATGTGGAATTAAACAGAATTAACTTGAGTTAAGTAGAGCCTCTTTTTTTTCCCCTTCCCCTTACAGAGGACTGAATTGTGAGGGGAAGGATGAGGTTGAAATTGTAATTTTGAAAAACTGTAACCCTACATATATGATGGTAAGTCGGTTATATTTGGTTTAACTGTTTTTTTCTTAGCAAATCAAGTACATTTAAGAAACTGATACCTCGAACCATTTATTGTGACTTAGATGTCAAGAAGCAGTCACAGAAAGAAAATCAGGTCTGCCGTATAATTTAGAAATTCTGCAAAAAATTTAGAATTCAAATGACATGATAAAAAATATGGGTTTATTGTTTTTATTGAAGAATTTAGTTCTTATATTTCTCCCTTCTGAACGAAATATAATCGATGAATGAGCATAAAATAAGAGTTTCTTCTTTAAGGCTCTATTTTATTTTTTAGTGAAAAAAAAAATACTTAAAGATGACAATTAAATAACAACGATCCCTTAATTGGTATCACACTTTAATATTTTGCAAACTTTTCTCCCTACATTCACTTGACATTTACCTGGCTTGTAAACATTCAGCTCCCTTTTGCGTTTTAACTTTGATATTAAGTTCTATCCATACCAAAACAAGAGACACAACTCATTCTGGGTGCATTTTAATTTAGTGACTTTCTGATTGGTAGTAAAGTAAGGAAATACTACGCACCATATAAAAAAAGAGTCTTCTGGGGTGTGAGCATGAGTGAAATAGGAAATGTATTAGGTTTCTAAGAGGTCAGGGGGGTTAGGTCAAGAGGATGAATGGGCATAGGGAGCTTTAAGCTGAGCAGTGCATGGTTCACTTTGGAAGAAAGATTGTCTGTTTTTCTTTATAGATGTGCTCCTCTTTGCCCTTCATTATATTATCTTAACGGACTAAAAGGTACTAGCTTATTTATTTATCAGAGACCAAATTTATTGTTCATACTGTTTGAGACTAAGTATGCAACATTATTTGCAAAGACTCAATTTTTCTATTTTTTTTAGTCCTCCTCTAGGAACTTCATGGAGTCCAGGAAAGCACACCCTGGTTATCCTGGCTGTAAGACGTCCCACTGGAGCTGTTCGGTCCATACCAGCTATTTATACTAGTTGCCTAATTAACTAATAGACACTTGGATTCATTCTTCTGGACAAATAAGGAAACTTCCTTCTCTCAGCCTCACCTGGTGCAGGTGGAAAGCCCCCATAGACTTAGATCTGATATTGTCATTGGAGCGACTCATGCACCTCCTCTCTTGCCAAATGACAAAAGCCTGGGAACATCTTTTTCTTGATGGCTAATGAAGATTTCACCCAATTTCCCAGAAAACCAGTCTCTTTTAAAGCTACGGTATTTCAACAACTCCTAAATGTGAAATCACTGCTACTCTGTATGTCAAATTGAGCCATTGCCACCCCACCCTTTCAGCTGAGGATATTCAAAATTGGGACGTTGAATTCAAAATTAGAGCTTGATCTCCTCTCAGAGACCAGCAAACTTTACCTTAATCCATAGTCGTGCTAATATCTGAGCTAACATTTAAAGAGGGGGCATTGGCACAAGGTAGAAATTGTTTTTAGCAATTTGAGGGTAATATGCTAATGGACCTATCAGTCCCCAGTGTGCAGTTATTTAATCTCAGTGATACACCAGGGACAAGCAGAGTCTGGGGTCTTCACCTGGCCTGCAGAAAGGAGACAATGATCCTGAGTGCTAGGCCTTCCGGTGGATGTAGCTTCTAAACTGATAGGATCAGCAAATGTCTCAGAGCCTACGAGGGGGATTGATGTTTCCCAAAGAGCCGTTTAGGAAAACAAGGGAAGCAGACGTTCCTACTCTTTGGGGTAGAAGTGAAGAGTGGGGAGAATTAAAAAACAAAAACCTTCGGCAAGGGATTGTTCTCTTGTTGATTCTGTTATGACAGGAAAGGAGAGTATGTTCTTACATTGTTTTTCTCTTCAAAGATTTATTTGTGGTAAATCTTCACCCAAAATGGAGCTTAACAAAAGGGGAGCATATTGGTCATGCGAGGGGCAAACACAGAAACATCGCCCGAGGACTAATAAATTAATGAGTTCTATATCAAACTAACCTACCATTTAATTTTGGACTCTGTTGGAAATTATTTGGCTATAAAGATAACTGATCAGTCTTAATTTTAATATTAGTGTTTGAATATGTATAATAGTAATAGAATAGCTTTGCCACTTTGATTCATGTAGACTCTAGAAGCAACGTTAATTTGGAAAGTGGTGTACAAATAGACTGTTTTCTTGTCTTTTGACTTACAAAAATCCCTATTCACTTTTGTATTTTATTCTAGGCAGGTTTTATGGTTTGGATCCTTTTGCTAGTGACATCTTGACCCTGCATTCAGATTATTTGAAAGATCACATTTATACCCTTGAGCAGGTATTAATGATTTTACTTTGTTCTTATCACATTTATGAGAAATAAAACCCACTTCCTACTATAGTCACAGGTCAAAAAGATTGGTCTATAGTCATTAATTATCTTCTCTATGGTATTACAAATTCTCAAGGTGAAAACAGAAAACTTTATTCACAGTTTGCTTGATACAGGGCTTAAGTAATTTGATTATCTCTTTCTGATTTAAAACAAATTTATAACCACCAAATAGGAGAAAAAAAGCAATTAGTATTTACATTATGTTTTGCATTATGCAATACTAGAATATGTCAAGACTTTTGCATACACACACACACACACACACACACACATGCATTTAGAAGCACACTCATTTGTAATAATTTTAGTTAAAGGAATATTTAACATCAAAATGTTCAGTTTGAAACCAACTCTTTCTCGAATCTTATGCCTACAATCATCCCCACTGCTGCCAAATAATTTGTTTTGTCAGAGTAATAAGAAACACAACATATCTTTTGCTACTGAAAACATTTAATAGTCAAGTTGAACTTTATAAAAATATTTTCATAATAAAAGTTGGGGGGAGCACAAAGAAACACACAAATAAAATTTAAAATTGACTAAATATTCTGTTTTTGCCTGCCAGGGGGTATAAATATTTTCATACTCTTTCCTCTTTTAAATATACCTAGTAACTGTATAACTTTCTCCTCCTTGCTTCTATTTGGTTCTTTTATCAATTAATTAACTAATAGTCTTACCCAGGTAGAGGACCACACAAACATACTAATATTTTACAAAGTTGCAAACGGCAGCACTAGAGAAAAATAGTAATTGATCTGCCGGTTCCTGGATATCTAGCTGTTGATCTCAGTCATACACAGAGATTCTCAGTCATACCCAGGAAACAAAAGGTTCAGAACAGTAGGGCTTTCTTTTGAAAGGAGCTGTACGCTGCCTATTAAATGTTAAGGCTGGTTCTACGCAAGGAAATAGTTTTATTTGCTCCTCCAAGAAAACTCCTTGTATTTGTAGCACTCTTAGGCTGAGAAAAGCATTCTGGTGCCTTTTAAGATAATCACATGCTTTTCGAGTATTGTTATGATTTTCTATTAAGCCAAACTACACAAAATGCTGGTGGGGAGAGCCCCGATGGAATCAACCTCGTGGTAATGCACAATAACATCTAAACTCTGTTTAGTGCCCTGCGGCAGTAACAAGGATACAGAATACCCTTTGCTGAAGACCTGCTCGTACAGCAGTCACCGCATGCACGGCAGGGATTGCACATTTGTCACATGAACTATTCCATCACCACCACCTCATGAGATACATGTTATTATTATTCCCATTTTACAGATGAGGAAACTGAGACTCAGAGGTAATAACTTGCCGAAATGTTTAGAATTCAGACATTACACAAATCTGATACACTTTCCAATGGACACCTCAGAATGGAAACCCCACTGAGGCAGAGAAGATAGGCAGAGCATCTTCATTCAGGACAGTATAACAAGCTCCTGCAACTGCAGAGTCATCCAGTTTGACTCAGTCATTTGCTTAAAATATGGCATGTTTCCCGACCTTGCTTGGAGTGTTAGCAGCGTGGTCACCCTGTGGTTTCAGTTGCTGCCGCAGGTGCGTGGAAGGCACTCACCACTGACCATGCACGTCAGTCTATTTTTCTCCCACTGTGGGGATTTTATTTTGATGCTTCTCTAAAACCGTGCCTCAGAGTGTCAACAGAATAGAAATATAAAAATAAAATGGTGTTTTAAGAAACACCCTATTTTTAAATATTAAGAGATGTTCTTCATGGATAGCAAATGAGGCAAGTTTTGCTAAGTGGTCAAGAAACATTCAAGTACTAGATTACCTATACTTTAAGATAGGTTCTCTAAAAGTATATATGATTAAAATAAAAATAAAAAATATTGATTCACCAATCAATGAAGAAAAACCTTTATCTTCCACATACAGAAGTCTTCTGATAGGCAATTCAGGATAATCATTACTCTACCCTCTTATATTATAATTTTTTCTTCATGTTAAACCAAGGTGAGCAAGATGTTGAGGGGAGATTGCCATAGTCCAGATAAATACATAGTATAACATAGCAATACAAACAAACTGTCTTAAAAATCACACAATTAAAAAAAAAAAATCAGGACTCCTGGAGGCAGATAAAACTCAGCTAGGTTTAGTCAAGTAAATTATTTGTATTATTTATTTATTTATTTTATCATCACCCAAGGACATTTTTCCATTTTTTTGTTCAGATAGAGTGGGAGGGAGAGCGAGAGAGAGAGACATCGACGTGAAAGGGACACATCGAGTGTCTGCCACCTGAACGACCCAACCAGGGCCGGGGACAAACTGCAACCGAGGTACGTGCCCTTAGCGGGAACCAAACCCAGGTCTCTCGGGACCCTAGGCCGACGCTCTAACCGCTGAGCCAAACCAGTCAGGGCTATTTGTATTATTTTTGTTGCAGCTTTTTTAAAAGAAGTTATATTCCTTTTTTTGTTTGTTCACAAGACTTTCCTGCACTTTAAAGAGTCTTTATTATTACTGCCATTATCATGATCTAATTGACACTGGTTAATTTTTGAAAAATCATTAATGAGATGGATAAGTTGATCTCTAACTTTTTAGAGAAAGTTATAAATAAGTCATCCAAAACTAATAAACTAGAAAAATAATCTGTGCCCATATAAGTGACAAAATGGCTCAAATATGAAGACATTATTTATAGCAGATGTTTGGGAACTGAGGGCTCACATGTTTTGGTTGCCTATGATACTGAATCCAAATGCAATGATGACAAATAACTCCTCATTCAATTCTGATCATGCTACTAGCTCACATTTACTGAGGGCATGGTACACAGGAGTGCTTGCTAAGCACTTGCACTCATTGCCTCATTTAACTTTCACAACAATCCCTACGAAGAAGATACAATTATTGACCCCATTTTACAGATGATGAAACAGAGTTCTAGAGATCAGGTCACTCGCTAAGTGCTACACAGAAAGTTGTTAAACTGAGGTTTAAACCCAGATCAGTTTAACCCCAAAACTTGTGGGTCTAGCCTAAAATGCAACCCTGCCTCCGATACTCAGCATCCTAAAACATTCAAGCTGAATGAAATGTCTGAGAGCGCAGACCAGCCCCTTATTTTTACGGATGAGGAAACTGAAGTTTTAAAAAGTGACAATGCTTATCCATCCTCTTAACAACAAATTAGTGACTGAGGAGCACTAGAACTCAGGTCTCCTGCTTTCAATTCCAGACGGACCACTATTCTATCATTTAACGAGTATGACTCAGGAGACTAGGAGACTAGCTTTGCAGTTTAACACACCAGATAAAATACCAAAGCTGAATTCAGGTTTCTTCTGTGTTGTCTAACTTGCAGCTGCTTCCTTGCAGGATCATACAACACATGATGCGACAGGGACTTAAAGCCACACATAAAACATATTAAATGTAGTCAGCAGTGATGAGATTTGGTACCAAATAAGAAGCTTTAATTAATTTTAAATGGTGCTTTTCATAGTGTCAAAAGCTCAGTCCACTGAAGTGGAAAAGGGGGTTGGAATGGCGAGATCCTAGCAACCCGGCTAATCTGGGCCCTTCTGAGCAAGCTCATTTGGAATTCTTACATCAGTGCATCGGCATGCTGAGGTGGGGCTCATGGGGACAAACAAAATAGCAACCCCAACTCGGGCACCACTCAGAATCCCGCATCCCAGGGAGGCCTGAGAGCTCAGCTGTATTAAGGGGCCGTTGGAGTTTCCCTGTTATTTGTCTCCTTTTTGAGGATTAGAACTTCCGCTGGGCTGTGTTCATCTGTGCTGAGAATTTAAACTCAGTGCATGCAACAACAGGAACAGTGAGATCTGCTAGAAATGTTCAAAAAGAAGTCTGTTTTGGCTTTTAAAAGCTTTTTAGATGCACAAAGAGAAGTAAATTGAGGGGTTTCCGATTTCTTCTGGGAGTCTACATTGAATGGTGGTTTCTTTTTTTCCTATTGCTTTTTCCTCCTCCATCAGTCTTTGTTTTAAAAACTGTGATGATGCAATTATTCACGATGTAGACCCATTTGAGTGGATGGTGAGATAGGCTGCGAGGTTCACGGGGTTCCTAAACACATGCTCACACACAAACCCTTTTCTCTTCATGACATGTAACTGGGAACTATCATTAAAGCCCTTCCTTATAGAGACTGCAGAACCGTATAGAACCGTAGAGTAAGAACCAAGTTGTAAGGACTAGTTGAACTTTTCTATGTAACACAGTTCCCTGGCTTCACAGCTAAGAAAACTGAGGCTCACGGTGCCATGACAAAGTTAAGGACACATATCCAGACTTCTCCATTTCCCTGTTCCCTTCCTTATTACACAGCTCATAATTTGTAGATATTGTTAATAAGAGTAACGTATAAGCAAGAGTTAGGTGCCACTTGCAAGTGTGACATTGACTATTTTGTTGTTGTTAATCCTCACTGGAGGATATTTTTCCATTGATTTTTGGAGAGAGTGGAAGGGAGGGAGAGAGAGAGAAACAGCGGTGTGAGAGAGAGACACATCTATTGGTTGCCTCCCCCACCCTGCACCCTGAATCAGGCCGGGCTGGGGATGGAACCTGCAACCCAGGTACATGCCCTTGACTGGGAATTGAACCCAAGACCCTTCCATGTGGAGGCTAATGCTCCAACCATCGAGCCACACAGACCAGGGCAACATTTACTTTTTTAAAAAATTTCTCTTTATTGTTGAAAGTATTACAGATGTTACCCCCATTTTTCCCCATTGACCCCCTCCACCTAACTCCCACCTCCCCCAGGCCTTCACCAGACTATTGTCTGTGTCCATGGATCATGGCATTTACTATTTTTAATGCAATTATGCGATGAATATATATCAATGATAATATATAATATAAATCATGATTAGCTCTTAACAAATGAAGCACCCATTTGGGTCAATCATTATGAATTAAAGATATTTTATTTTTCCCCATTCTTCTATCTTATGTAAATGCCTATCACCTTGAAAATAACTAACAGTAAACTAATGCTAAGTTTCTGAAGGCCATCCATTTATTAAGGAGATCAATAAGCCTTTACTTTTCCCAACTTAGATTTGATTTTGTTTTGTCTTTACAGAGAAAAAGGATAAAACCCCACTTATTCCCTACTCACGGTCTCTGTTCCTTCGTACATACAAGGGTCTCTAGACGGGAAGCACAGTCCCGCAGCCTAGGTGAGTTGTAGTGATAGGAACTGCAGGTAAAACAACTCTGGCAAGCATCCAGAAGTACATGTCTATCCAATGGTCTACATTCTGAAAAGAAACTAGAAACGATCATGTTTCCATCACAGGATTTTTAGAAACTTGATATTCACAAGATGAAAAATATTTTAAGGAAATCCTTTCTTAAGGTGTTCCTGTTTTTATTTATTTTTTAAATTTCTAGTTCAGATCCAATTACAGTGAGGAAATAGAGGGAAGAGCAAATAGGATAAAATTGGACTTTGTATTAAGGAAAGCCACAACTTTGATTTTCTAGTATTAATTTATAATATTTTATTAGTGAAAAGTCACAGCAACTCAGATCTACTCTTTATTGGGGGTTTCAAACTTTTTAAAAATAAGGATATTTAAGGTATTCTTCACAGTTATTTAAGTCATTCCATTCACTCTGCCTTGAGTATCCGAATGCCCCCCTCCCTGCCCCCTGAAAACAATTAGATTTTCTTTTCCACTTGACCCTCTGCCTCCTTAAACACAGCAGATAGGAGATGCTGGCGTTAGTGTGGTTATAGTGAATTTTTATATAGGCTATATTTTATATTGAATTTTATGTTCCTGGTATGATCTATCAATCATTAAATTCAGAAGGAAAAATAAAACTCAAAGGAGCCTGCTTATCATGTTTTATTAGTAGCTCTGACCATAGAAATATTTTATATTGAACTTACTCAGTATCACTTACTTGGATATATATGTATGTGTGTGTATATATATATTTTGCAATTAAAAAAATACAGAATGTTCTTGGCATACATGAAGTGCAAAACTACCAAATATTAGATTAACTCAATCAATAGAATTTATAAATAGATATCTGCTTCGCCCATCTGCACAGCTAAAATGCAAATAATGTATTAATTACGACTTTGGCCAGAATAAAAATGAAGCTTAAACACTGATCTGAAAACATTCTTTTTCCATATGTGAAAATGTACAGTATGAAACTGCCTCCTTCAACTACCTAACAACTAAGTGAGCAATAACATAGCAGTTAGATCTGGTAAGCGTAGAAAATGGAAGGAGGTGTGGGGTGAGCAGATGGGGAAGAATCCAGAAAGTGTCAGTAGAACAGCAACTTTGTACAAATTTTTAATCATCGCTGAAAAGGGGGTAAAGAATTTCTGTTAGCTTTATATAAGTTCAACAACAAGAGAGTAAAGGTTAAGAATCCTACTTTCAGCCCTAGTGTGGAATTAGAAGTCCATTCTCCCATCAATACACAGGGGATTTGCACACGAGAATGGGAGTTACATGAGCAAATCCTTTAGGGATCTGTGAGAAAATAAACCCTAACAAGAATATTTGAACTACATTTTACAATAGACTGATCATCAAAACAGATATGCATATGGAAATTTGAATATTTCACAAGCAATCTACAAATACATGTCTAAGTATATAGACATGCTTATATATATAAACCATGTACATATGTATCTGGAATCTGTACGTATCAATGAGATTGTGCACTAACTGTAGTCAGTAAAACTAGCTCATTAAGTGCTCCGACTGTTTTATGCTATTGTGCTCTTTTGAGGACATGAGCACCATATAAAATTTCTTTCAAACAACTGAAATACTATTATGGGAAAACTCAACTGCATTTCATACATGTTTTTCTTTTACTTTCTTCTTTTCCTTTTTTTTCTTTTTTAGTCGCTTTGACCATTAAATACACATATATGTGCTCCCTGTCATTTTATTCTGTTGCGCCTTTGCAGACAATAGATATAAATAAGCATCTCTCTTTTTCTTTCAAGAGATGCACATTTTCTGTTTTCTTTTGCAGTAACACTTGGGCCTTTAGCTGGCAGGTTTAGGCACCAACCATGTCTTCACTGTGGGAAAAGCAGTGTGCTGTCATAAAATTATGATGGCCAATGCTTCCGGCAACGTCTACAAGGACTGGGAGAAGGGCCGGTGTTTATTCGGCTATTTCAGTTCTTCACAATCTGTTTGCTTACTCCTATAGCAACTTGTTGATAATGGGAAGTCTTTTGTGAGAAAGGGCACGAAAAACAATGAAAAGCATCAGATTTAATAAAGTATCGGAGGAAAGTCTTAAAATGACACCCACGCTAGGAAGGGAAGGCCAAATTTGCTTTTTCTGAGGGGAATTTGTGTTTGTCAGGAAGGGTTCCTGGAGGTTTTGTTTGGAGGCCTTGATGTGTGACCAGGACGCTCCAGGCCGCCCTTCACCCTTGCCCTCCTCCTGCCACCGCTCTGCCCACCCATACCGACACCGCAGGGGGAGGGTTTCAGAGGAGAAAGAATCAAAAGCGGAGGGACGGGGGAAAAAAGTGCTTTTCAGGGTCTGATGTGTGGGAATCAAATGAGAGGCCTAGCTCAAATCCTGTCGCCAGGCAACCAAAGTGATATGCTGGGGGAATATCATTAAAGTTGGAAAGTAAGCAGTCTCTCTGAATTAGTAAACCGACCACAGGAGCGCCCGCGCACCCCAACTCGCCGGGCGCCGGAGTGCGGTTCCTCCGGGGAGGACCCGCGGGGGCTTTGCTCGGCGAAGGGGGGCCGGGCGGGAGAGGGAGAACGCAGCTGATTTGTAGAGTTTTTTCATAAAAAAAAAAAAAAAAAGACAATGGCTGTCCAGACACGGAGTTGGTGGTGAAATATGGTAACTGCCACGGCTGCAGCTGGCTCTCCGACACAAGATTAATAAGTTGCCGTCTCCTAGCCGACCAGAACCTAGTGGGAACTATCTAGCATTTTATCTTGAATTGTGGGTAACAGCCTTACTGCAAGCTGGCCTAGTTTACTGCTCTGTTTCTTCCAGATCTCCCAAAGTGCAGCAAACATCTGTGACTCTAATGAGGTCATCATTGAGGGTGTCCAGAGAGCCGGGCCCTGAGAACTGACCTCACCTCTGCCTGAACAGAAAGTCCAAGTGCTGTGGGGGAAAAGGACAAATTAAATGGGAGAGCTGGCACTTGGCTGTAAGTTAAGCTCTTAAGAAACTTTTTGCTGTGATTAAAAAAGAGAGGGAGAGGGGGAGAGGGGAGATTGAGGTTCAGAAATGACAGTACAACAAAGCAGTCGCAAGCCTACAGAATTAGATTTAGGCCTCACTGATGAATATTATCAGTGACAGAACAAGCAAAGCTTATCTGGGCCTTCCTCCTTGAAAGGCTGAATAAAAATGGAATTGCCAACTTCTGCAGTTTACCACATTTTGGTGGAAATGGCTCAGAGACCCACGCGATTTAAAACGAAGCCTCCGTGAATCCAGCCACAAAGCATGTATGTGTGCTTTTCTGACCGCAGAATTTCAAACACGATGCCACATGGCATATCATTCATAAGTGATTTCATTACGGACACAGAAAACAAATCAACTTCTCCAGATAGGTGCCCCACCCCCACCCAGCTATTCCAACAGAATCATAGTTGTTATAAACACCACCACCAAACAAACATGCAAACACAGCCCCAAACTGGATTCAAATCGATAAAATATAATAATTTTGTTTCATTATCAAAGGCAAGACTATCTAAGAGATCCCTCTAACTACTGCTTTCTTTAAAAACTTCATTCTTATGTGATGACACATGTAAGCTGAAGAAAGGAAGGAAAATGTTTTAAGTTTGGAGGAGAAAAGCATATTTCTGAATTGTCCTTATCATGTAATTTGTAAGTACGCGAGCCACAAGTTGACCATGGACTGTTCGTTCCAGCTGCATCTGCCCACAGTGAACAGTCAAGTCAGTGGTGTCTTCTTCGATGACTAAGGACGAATAACATTCAAAAGGGGGGGGGGGGGAAGATGGAGGTCATCTTCAGGACTCTTCCAGAAACCTTAATTCACGTCTTAACTCACTCCGTATGTTGATATATTTTTCACTCTGTATGTACATATATTTTTCATTGAAACCCAGAATGTTATGTCCTGGTACTTTTATAAGGAGTTTGATTTTGGAAAAGTGAGAATATTATGATGGGATTACATTTGCAGCTATGTTTTATTATTCTCATATCCTTATTATTTTTAGACTAGTTCTAATGCAAACGTTACGGAAGACTAGTAATAGAGAAGCTACCACTCTCTCGAAAGCCAGTAAATGTTGCACGAAACTCTCCTTTGACCACGTGATGAAGGTGGTCAGGGAAAGAGAGGGCAGCGGCAGATGGTCAGCCAGGAGAAAGTGCTAGCCATTTCTGATTGGCACTGAGCCTTTCCGTTGTGATAGCAAAAGGGAAATCAAGGTTTTGTCCTAAGCTTAATTTATGAATGATGAGCATTATGGATTGGAGATGATTATGAACATGCACTTAAAATGTGGGACATTCGAGATGAGGTATCTAAAACAGTAACGCTAGGGAAAAGTTCTAGTACTATCTGCAAGTCCCTCGATAAAGACAGGTTCACCTTAGAAAAAGAGAGGCTGCAGCTCATTGTTCAAGTTCTTGAGCTAGAATTTAATGGACAGAGTGTCTTACAAAACAAAGCAATTTCAGCTTGCATGTGAATTGGGGAGAGGAGCATTTGGGGAGCAGAGATCTCTCCCATTACACCCTTTCTCAATTTTCAGGAAGGGCTTGGCGAATGTCCATTTCAAGGCTGAGTTTATTTTTTAAATGCAAATGAAGAAAGTGTTGCATTCAGCTTTGCAAACAGTTTTCAGAAATCCTGTTGGCCTACATTTAGCTGGGAAGCAGCACCGGGTACCAAGTGTAGGGGCTCAAACAATCAAGCAGTTGTTTGCCTCACTCACATTCCTGAGGCAATCTGGTTCCAGCTGAACTCCTTGGGAACAGTCTGGGCTATGTACCCCTGGGGCATCTGCCCCAATTAGCACTGACCCTTGGGGGCCTCCTTGCTGGCTCTAGGTCACTCTCAACCTCTTGGATTCTGGGTAAACCAGATTGCTTTAGGAACCTCTAAGCTTTCCACAGACCCAAGATGAACTGGACAGTCAAGCTCACCAAAAGAAATTTAGTCACCCTAGAAATCCGAAACCAACATGGCCTCCTTCATGTTCTCTTAACCAGGGAAGAGACACCTAGGGTGGGATCTTTGCAGTGATCCAGGAACAACAGAAAAGGAGGCTCCGAGAGTGTTCGGCCAGGTGAACTCGGCAGTGTACAGAAAGGGTACAGGGCCACAGAGTCTCACTGGGTTTGGTTCCTGGATGTTCTCTACCTAACGGAGTAACCTCGGGCAAGTCACCAAACCCTACCAAACTTTATTTATTTTTCTTGTGTAAAAGGAGACAATGATATTGGTTCTGCAGTGTTTTCATTAAAATCCAATGGCTTACTGTGTGTACACTGTCCAGTAAATGCCTGGCTCATAGAAAATCTTCAGTAAATGGGAGTTAATTGCAAAACTGAAACTCGTCATGTTTCATCAGGACAATACCACTCCTGAGAAAATCAGGGGCCACATAGTTCTTTAAATCTCTCGGTTTTGTTGTGGTTTGTGATTGGTTTGTGTCTAGTCTTTTATTTCTAAGACAGCACATAATCCACAACTACGTTTTTGTGTCACTGTCCACCCAGGCCTTCTAGGCACCATGAGGGCGACAGAGGAATGTATGACATAATCTCCAGCCTTGACGATCAGACTGCAAGAACTGCACTGACAGAGCATGAACCAACTTGAGAACAGTTTAGGCATCAAAGTGCACTGTCCTGAGTAGTGTGTTCAGTGGAATTGAAAGAAGGGAAGACTCAGCATGGGCTGCCATGTTCAGGGGAAATCCACAAAATTCTTGGGTTTGGTCAATATTGACTGAGTGTCTGTTATGAGCCAGATACTGAACAAAGCCACATAAAGTCTAGCTTTTGCTCTAAGGAGTTTAGAACCTAGAGTGGAGAAAGACACATTTACATGCCATTAAAATTGGTGCAGCGAGTGATAAGAATGGGTTTTGGACAGGAAAGTACTGTAAGAGCATGAAAGAAGGATGGCTTAAGTTAGCTTTGGAGGAGAAATTGGGTTTAGGTAAATCCTAGTCAGGAGGATCACTATGAACAAAGATACTACAGTGGGGAACAATAAAGGCACTGGTGTTTGCGGAGGGGAATGAGTGCAGGAGAGGAATAGGACATATAAGTGAAGAAAAACAGAACTTCTAAAATTAGGTACAAGCTTTTAAGAAGAACCTATTCTAAATTATCTCTATTTCTTTTTTATTTTATTTTTGTTTATTTATTTTTTTATCCTCACCCGAGGATATTTTTCCATTTTTTGTACAGATAGAGTGGGAGGGAGAGAGAGGAAGGGAGAGAGAGAGAGAAACCTCTACGTGAAGAGACACATCGAGTGGCTGCCACCCGCACGACCAACCAGGGCCGGGGACAAACTGCAACCGAGGTACATGCCCTTAGTGGGAACCAAACCCGGGTCTCTCCGGACCGCAGGCCGACGCTCTAACCGCTGAGCCAAACTGGCCAGGGCTCTATTTCTTTATATAGAAGCAACAAGTGATCACCCGAATATGCTAACATGATCCCTAAGTGGTAAGTTATAAAAACCAAGGATTCTTGGATATGGCTTTAGTGAGTGAGCTGACAGGACAGAGGTCAGCTGTAAGTTTATTTCTTTTGAATCCACTCCTGTTTCCCATAGAAAAGCTTTACAGGCTGATGGGATCACCTAGAGTAGAACTGGAACCAATGGTGATTTTGTGAGTTAATTTTCTGATCAAGGCCTTCTCTTGGAAATTAGCCAGGAAAGCAGAGATCTGGGCCCAAGGTCCTTCAGGAGAATTAACTGACCAGGCTCTGGGGCATGGATAACAGTGAAGGGACTATGGGAATTGGGACACACACTATTTCTGGAGTTGGCTGAGAGACAAGAACTAGAACTGGACACAAGTTTGAGACTCTCTGAAGACCCCTGTATCCCAGTCTAGTTCCCAGCAGGTTCTTTCTGTTTCTTTGTCTTGAGTTACCTGTTGCCTTGGCTGATCCCTGCTGGTTTAGCTGTCTCCTCTGTATGTTGGGACCAAGAAAGGAAAGGTATTGAGAGTCTGAGTCATTCTTAGCCGGGTCATTCAAGGCTCTATCTCTATGGAATTATCTATATTTATTGATGATAAATATAGATATCTATATTTATTGATGATAATCTCTGAGTCGTGGTAGCCCAGAAGGTCTCCAGTGCTAGAACAAATGCTCTTTTGAGGAGAAGTATGAGTAATCATAGGCTTCTTCCCTTGGCAGCAAGAGTTCTAGAGATATTTACTTGTTCCCATCATGGAGACTGGACATAACCAAACAGTAGTTCTGCTGTGTTCATATTTAAGGAGCCCTGGGAAGACCAAATTGTTGAAATACAACCACTCCATACAACCTAAGAGTCATTTGAGTTTTTCCCTACTTCTTTCATTCAACAAACATTTATTAAGCACCTGTTATGAGCTAGGCACAGTTTCCGTCCTCAAAAGTGAAGGAGACTAATAGACTGACAAGTGCTCATAGACATAAGCACAAGACACTGAGGGGGCCCAGAGGAGTGGGTTTGGGGACTGGAAAGGGTTTTGAGGAGAGGAGATGAAAGACAGTATGGCATAGTTGACCTAGTTGTATGTAGGGACAGAGAGAGCTGAAGCAAGATGGGCAGGCAGGTGTCAGGTCATGAAGGGTCTTACACAGCAGGCCAACTAGTCAGGGTTTTACCATAAAGGTTAGAAGGAGCATCGTTGAAGGTCTTAAGCAAGCAAATGGCACAATGAGCATAGTGTTTCACAGCAGTCTTCTGGCAGCTGAGTGGTAGAACACCATCCGAGGTAGGGATGGGGCAGGAAGACACTGCTAATCTGTATGGCAGACAATGAAAATATTATTAGTTACCCTTCTACAGATGATGACATTGGGACTCCAGTTAGTTTACTTGATCAAATTTTCATGGCTTCTCATTGGAGTTTCTGGAGGACAGAGACCCATGTTTCTTATTTCATTGTGCTTTCCTTTGTCTACACAATTGCCTGGTCCATAGCAGGTCCTCTCAAAATGTTTGCTGAATCCATGGCCATTATAGTTCAAGGTACTGGGTTTTTAGTGCTCTGAATCTGAGCTTTTCCTACAATCCCCTCACTGGTTCCCTGAGTTTAATTTTGGAAATGACCGAAAGCTGGGTAGCATTATATGTAGTACAGTAGTCCCGTCTAATCCACAGTGGATATATGTTCAAGACCTGAAGTGGATGCCTGAGACCATGCGTAGTATGAACCATATATATATATATATATATATATATATATATATTATGTTTCCTTCTATACATCCATACCTATGATGATGTTTAACTTATAAATTAGGCACAATAAAAGATGAACAATAAATAATAAAATAGAACAATCGCAACAATGTACTATAAAAAAAGTTATGTGAATGTGATTTCTCTCTCTCTCTCTCAAAATATTATTGAACTGTACTTACCCTTCTTCTCATGATAATATGTTGATGGTGGGTAACTGAGACCACAGAAAGCAAAAATAGTTCAGGATGAGGGGGCACTGTATACCACTAATAGGGCACTATTAGGCACTTAGTGAATACTGAGCTGAGCAAGCCAGTCTGGGTAGAAGGAGCTCAGGAGGTGAGAGAGCAAGCATCTCCTTCAGTCCCAGGAGGTGGGTAAAGTGGGGAGCACTCTGACAGCAGCTGCAGCCGCTAAACTACTGAAGAGGGGACTTTGGGCAATCTGGAGTCAGAAAGAGGTCATTGAGCTCCTAGTTGGGAGGAAGGAAGAGAGGTAGAGAAGTGTCTAAGAGGTAAGAGAGGTTCAGGCAGAAGATGGAGGGAGCCCCACTTTGACACTGTTCTCTTCTCCACTCTTCCACCTGAAGACTAAGTGAGGAGATTTTGAAATCTTGTTCTTTGTTGGGTCAGTTCATTTTGCCACTAGGCACCTAATAGGCCCCGCCCACTCAGAAAGTAAAAGTGAGGTGAGACCTTGGGGGTGGGCTGCACAGCACAGTGGCTGCGCGGGCTCTGTGGTCTGAGTCTGGGATCTTTTGGTCTCAGTTTCCTCATCTGTAAAATGGAAACTTCATAAAGGTGCTTTGGGGATTTAATAGATGATGCTTGTAAAGTTTAGCAGTGTCTGACCCAAGGTAAGTATGGGAAAAAAAAGATTTGCCTTGCTTATTTTCAGGAGCTAGGGAGGTGGGAAAGTCACAGAACCAGTAATTAGTTGTCCCAAAGATGCACCTAACTCTCATCAACTAAGAGGCCACTGGATGGCTCTTGAGAAACTTCCTTTTAGCCGTCTCTGCTCCCCACAGGCCTGAGGGCTCTGGCCCCATTGCGACGTGTACAGACACTGTGCGGGGGAAGACCCTGGGGAGAGAGTGTGTGGGACCGACAGGGGGCTGCTACTCAGGAGCCCTGGGCTCACCCGTGAAAACAAGAACGAATGGCTTAAAGTAGTACTTAGAAATCTGTCCGCATATTCACTTTTGAAAAATACCAGACTAGCTAAAATTAGGAGGAGAAGAAATATGGTCATTTCTTCAAATACAGACGATCAAAAGCATTGACCCTAATTCTGACCGAAGAATGTCTGAAGAGTTGAAATTTAAAAAAAGGCTGCATTGCTTTTAACCATTCTATTTATTTTTCATGGGCATAATGTAAAGCAGTAAATAAAGCATTAGAAAAACATTAGGACAAACAAACAAATTTTTAATAATTCTTAGTAACCCAGAGAATCTTTATTCAAAAGAAAAAAATACCTGTAGCATTTGATTTCATCAGAAACATTTCTGATTAAAATATTTAACATAAACATTTTCACTGATACATTTCCCCAATTATTATAATAATCTTGATATTTTTCACAGGCACTAAATCAGCAGAGAGACCAGTAGAGAGCATATATAAAAAAGTGTGAAATTGTATTTAAGTAATGTCTAAAATAATTAACACAGAGCTAAAAATTTATGTTCTTCAAAAATAAAAAATAAATGTATTTTCACCTAGGGATCTAGTGTAAGCCAGTGGACAAAAATTAAGCCAATGAATCATGTACAAAGACATTTATTACAGAATTATAATGACAATAATTGAAAATAAACTGCATGTCCAACAACAGGGGACCTGTTAAATCCACATAATGGAATATTATACCATTATTATAAATGATATATGTTAACATTTTAAAAATATGGGGAAAATGCTTAAGATATACTATTAAATAAAAATGGATAAAAAACTGCAAATAAAATGTGACATCAAATATATATAGTAATAAGACCAAAATGAAATGTGCTAAAATGTTTACAATCTTTATCTTTGGGTATAAAATTATAGTTAATTTTTATTTTTTATTATAATGTTTTCTAATTTTATAAACTATATGCATGTAATACCTTTATAATTGGTTTAAAAAACACAATAAAATTATCCTGCACAGTTATAGTTGTTTTAGACCATATAAAAGGAACTGATTATTTCTGTTCATAACAAATACCACTTAACTCTATCACGAACAGACTTAAAACTAATTCTGAATCATGAGTTTTAAACACCTTCTATTCCCACCTTCAGATCTCCCAGTCCCAAGCCTTTTTCAAGTCAAAATTTCTGATTTCTGAGGTTATTCACAAGATTGAACACCTCCCCCCACCCCAACCCCAATTGTTTCTTCTTTTCATCCACTGGTGAATTTCTACCTCATACCCACCTTAGTCTTTCTTATATTAATGAGGTGGGGGGAGATAATAAATAGTCACACTGAGCAAGAAGGTATATGTGTGCCTTGTTTTGAGTAGAAAACAACAGTAAAGCCCAGCCGGTGTGGCTCCTCAGTGGTTGAGCGTCAAGAAGTTGCCAGTTCGATTCCCAGTCAGGACACATGCCCAGGTTGTGGGCCCGACCCCCAAGTGGGGGGGCATGCAGGAGGCGGCCAGTCGATGTTCTCTCTCATCAATGTTTCTATCTCTCTCTTCCTCTAAAATAAAAAAAAAAGAAAATAAATTTAAAAAACAGTATATAAAACCAAATATATGATTAATAAAACAATGTGATAGTTTAAATTTACCTTTAGAACCTACCCTAATGCATTTGAAATACAAAGTGACTGGTAAAGGTGTGAGTTTTTCCCAGCTTCTCAGGACCTGTCTGTTGGTCTCTCCATGACCCTTCAGTCTCCAGGTTCCTCCAAGGCCCATTAGACGGACCCTGTTGTTCAGGATTAGCCTAAGGTGAGCAAGGCACGAGCTTCAGACACAAAATTTTAAAGTGAAGACAAAAAACAAAAACTCGCAATAAAAATAAATACTATTTTAATGCAACATTTTAATAAATAAAAATTAATGCAAAAAAATAAATAAATAAACCCATGATAAAGAAAATGTCAAAATTTTGAAAAGACCAGTCCTATACCAAGCCACACGGGAGCTTGAGGTGAAAGGAAAACGTGTGTGCCCCTATGAATAGCCTCTTACATATTTTTCAGTTCATTTTATCGAGAACATTAATGTTGTTTAAAAATATTGAAACATTGAAAAATTGGTATATAATCATTCCTGAAGGAATGAAATCACATAAGAATCACTGCTCAAATTCTGTCATTTCCACAAAACCAGACATGATATAAAGGCCCAGAGCTCTGGCTCGAACCCTGAACAAACATGGGTGTCTCCAGTCCTCCAGTGGTAGGTTAAGTTTCTATTCTAGGATAGGCACTGAGGGCTTAGGCACTAGGAGTGGGCACCCCACACCCATACATTCAGTCACAGATATTCACTGAACAGCCACTGTGTGCAATTCCTGTTCTAGGCTCTGGTGCTACTCTGGTGCAGATATCATGGGCCCCGAATTTTACTGAGCTCTTAATTAACTGGTCTTGCTTGCTTATTTGTTTGCTTTTAATGGATGTTTGTTTCTCACCAAGTTTTTCTTTTCAAGCTGCTGGAAATGGACTCTCTGCTTGCCTATATCATTCTTGGGGTTACTGAAATGGGCTGTCTTGCTCTAAGTCTTTCATTCCCCACTAGACTGCTACCCTTCTGGGGATGGTTTATTTTCCACATGTGTAAGTCTTTTCTTCCATATTGCCTTTGCTTTTCCTGGTTTCTGCTTTGCTGATCCCCGTGCTTTGCACATAGTAGATGCTCACCAAATATTTGAGGATCACTTGATTGTTGAATGAACGAATTGATAGAAGAATTAATAAGGAAGGAACAAATGAATGAATGTACCTGGTCCTTAGAGAGGTGGGCGTAGGGGGGGCAGAATCACCATGTGCCACCTAGCTGTTTTTGTAAGTTTGACATGTAAGTATATTATCGTGTATGTGTTGTTTGCATGTTTTGAGGCGCATTCACAGGTGGGATAAGAACATCATAATAGGTTCTTTTCGAGTCTGGTGTTTCAGAAAGGACACTGGCCTGGAAGATGTGTGTTATGTTGAGGAAGTTATTCTTCATTGAAAGGGTCTCTGTCATCTATAAAATGACTGAGTTGAACTGAGAAGTCCAAAGTAGCTTTCAGCTCTTAACACAGGTGGAATTCACTCCTTCTAATGCTACAGGTACCAGTTAGTGTGGGTGCCAACAAGCACTGCCTGGGATTTTTTTGGAGTTTTGGTGCCCATAGGAAAGAAATGCCCTTTAATTCTACAATGCTAACATCAGCCAGAAGAAGGGGGCAGTTGTTTCTTCTTGATGAGGATTTCAGGAAATAATTGTGATTCCAAGATGTCCATCTGGTAATCAGTTATTTTAATGTTAAAATGAGGAAAATTCAAAGAATCACCTCAGGTCCTTTTAGGAACAGTATTTCTGATTTAGTGTGTTCTCCTTGTAGACCTTTTTGTGCTCATATATAGTGTGTGTCGGGGTGAGAGACATTGTTTTGCTTTTAATTTAACCCTTGAGAAAATCTGTAAATCCAATGCCAGGTCCAGGTACGAGGAACAGTAATTGATATTTGTAGAGTGTTTTACAGTTTACACAGACATTTTCACATCTATATTCCCATTTAATCCTCATGGCAGTCCTGCGGTTTGGGAATTTCTTGTTATAACCCTTTTTCTATGTGAGGAAAATGAGCTCATGTGATGCTCATTTTTGAACCCCAAACCTCCAGCTCTTGTCAGACAGATTTTTAAAAATCTCTTTCAAGGCAGAGGGGCCCCCAGTGGAACAGGAGTCCAGCAGACTCAGCCATCGTCCCTCCGAGATTAGGGGAAGCTTCGTGCTTTGGAGGACAAGGTGGAATAAGTCAGCGATTCCCCCAAACCTGGCCTCCGCCGAGTGCTAGGGAGTCAGAGTCTCCAGGGACTGATATCAATTTCAGTTATAAAAAAAAATTCAGAGTTCATAACATTTTTGCATTAAAAATCTTTCACATACAATTATAATAAATATTTATTCAATGACTCTATCTTCTTTTTCTTTCATTTCTCTAGTTGACAAAAATAAAGTTGCAACATTATATTTGGTTCTCCCAATTTTTATTTGTGTGTGTGTGTGTGTGTGTGTGTGTATCTGGGGGTCTATGAATTTCTCAGAACTTTTTTGGATGGTGAAAAGTCAAAAGTCTAGAAAACAGTGATGTACACCCACTGCATTGATCACATTACTTCCCTACATAGAAGGCTCTGTAATGGTCCTTCATTACTATCAGATTAAGTATAATTCCTAAGTCTAACTTGATTACAAACTGTCTGTTTGATCTCAACTGCTCTAGGTTTTCACTTTTAAGCTGTAAAATGAGGTTGTTTGATTAAATAGTCTCTGAAATGATACTCAGTCTGTAAATTCTATGGATTTATAAGCATCACAGATATGAATCCTATGGCATTCAAAGAGCAATAATTAAAGCAATCTGGGGGGGGGGGGTGCTCTCTTCAAGCCAGAGCAAGGCTGCTTGGGGCCACCTACCTGCCCTGAGTGCTTTTGGTCCAGGGAGTGTGGTTTGGGTGTCAACTGGCAGAAGCAAGAACTCCACCTGTTTCCAGCAAGGTAGCTAAATACGGCACTCTTCCACAAATTCAACCCTAATGCTTGTTTATCAAAATATCATAATTAAATAGAACATAATGAAGTAAAAGGTAAAAATTAGGCATTTAATATGAACTGTTCAGATGACAATTCAAAGTTAACTTCACTAGTATATCACATTTAGGTCTTTTAAGATTTTTGTTTTATATAATGTTAAGAACCTATTTTCCTTTCTTCCTTCCTTCTGTACTTTCTTTCTTTTCTTCTTTCTTATTTCATTGTCACCGTGAACAAAACAATGAGCATCTTCATAACTTATTTTAACCCAGCTCCCATCACATGCATGGAAAGAAGTAAATCAGAACAATGAATGTGTGTTGTGAAAATGGATAATAAAGTGATGATAGATGACTATTATTGTGGTTGTTATGATATTGTCAAATTAAATCCATGTACAATATGTCCATTCAGAAATCCAGCAAAGCACAAAAACTATTTTCTTTTGGTGCCTTTTTTAAAGCTTTGTTTTAAAAAGACACCTTCCTGTCACTTGTGCTTGTAAGTGAATAAAATGAAATTGATGCCTAGCAGGGGGGGAAAAATAGGAAAATACTTCTGTATTTTGTATTAAGACTACGTGACATCTGTGCTGTCGATGACAGTGAAGTGAAATACACACCAAATATGTCTTGACACAACTTGACAGGAATGTATGTCTTCTTTTCTCTCATTTATTTTTGTGATAAGAATATGTGATTTTGCTGCCAAGGAAGCTTGTAATGTTGAAGAGAAATGGAAATGAAATGGTGTTGGGTATGTCCAATTTCCCCTGACAGAGTGCCATGAGCCCTAGCACGCAAGCAGCCTTGGAAGTTAACAGCGGGCCTCAGCCAGCAAGACCCAGGTATTGACATTTGTCAAAACAACTTTCCTCGGCACATCAAAATGTTCCTTTCTCTTTCGTGTTATTCAGATGTGTTCGGGTAACCACATTTTAGAACATGGTGACTGTCAGGGAATCGTTGCCATGAACATGTGAACGATACCAGGAGAAAATCTCTTTCCCACTCAACTCTGAGCCTATTCCATTGAAGGTTCTTAACCCACAAGTGTCGTTTAAAACCAGTCAAAATCAAATAGAATTAAAAAATGTTGTCTTTTTGTTTTGTGGTGTGTTTTTTTCCCTTCATAACCTGACAAAAGTAAATGACACAAGTCGATTCTTTTCTTTTTTTCTTTTTTTTTTCCTTTTCATAGAGTCACACAGAGGGATGTATGTGTTGTGTGAGTTTCGTCTATTGTTCCTTAGTTCGTTGCTTTTTATAATTGATCACTTTCTTAGAGAAGAACTCAAATTATGTGTGTACCCCTGGTCCTTTAGAAAGTGTTCCATTCTTAATTTCTCGCTCTATTGTTATGGAGCAATGGATATTAAGTGAGGTGGGTATTAAGAACAACAAAGTAGTATTTTAAGTAAACCTTCAATTCTGTCTTTTGGGGGCTCCTTTAAGGATATACACACACAGTTTCTAGAACCCTAGCAACAATTTCTACAATAAATGGTGTTTGAAGCAAGAATCCCTTACCTAGGGCAGACAGAAAGAGAATCAGCCCAGCAGTGTAATCATTGCTCTGCTGTTTGAAGGAATATTGAGCTCAGATGCCTCCAGAAAGCCCACCAGGCCCAGAGGCACTGGACAATAAAAGGGGAAAAATAATAGACGCCAATGCTTTATTAAGTATATTTTTTCTCACTTAGGTGTCCATTCCCTGGTCAGACAATTAGTTGAGGTTCTTTCCAGAGAAAGTGTTACCCACCAAGAAAAACTCTTTTAACCTTTCAAAATAACAAATATCTTTAATGACTTTTATCCCCTTTCCATTGACATCACAGATACAATGTGGCCTGTCTTGAAGTCAAGCCCAAATTGAAATCACTGCTGGCAGGGACAGGAAAAATAGAACATTTGACAATAAGAGTGACAGATGAAGCTTTGGGGACCTTGAAAGGGAGAATAACTCAGCTATGACCTGGGACAGAAATACTGTACCTCAGTAAAATACCTGCCCAATCTATAAGTTAATAAGCAGATCTATTTGCACATGATAACGGGCTAAATCCAACGCTTGATAGAAGTTGGTATTATTTTCCAGGTACGTGTGTAAAAGGAAAGCTGAACATGCTTTCTAGCAAGACCCTTTTGATTATAGACCAACTGTTCATCACCACACTCCCTGGGGAAAACATTGTTATTTGGTTGTATGAAAGGATAACATTTACTAGAAATGTTTCTAAAGACAGGACTTCCTAATTTTGCTTAATCCTGATACACATGATTATTAAGTACTCAATAGGGTAAAAAAAAAAAATGCACATACACATATATATATATATTAAATACTTCTTTCTAAAAAATAAAGACAAGTTATGTTAGCCCTTGATGTATTTGCAGGAGGGAGAAACTTGATATTTCATGACTTACAAAGTCTATTAGTTGCATCCCAACTTTCATTTTATTTCATTTTTTACTATGCTCCATTTCTAAATGATTGCTTGAACTCGGGGGGGAAATTCAGTAGGGCCTGTCAATTTCTAGGGATTTCGGTAGCCGATTCCTAATTACCTGTGCTTCCTGTGCTGTCCACCTTGGATTCCTTTAAAACACAGTGTGTTTAAGGCTCATTCACTCTTGGTTTGGTGATTGATAGTAAAGTTATGTTAACCCTGTTGCAATGAGAATTTCTCCTCATTATGGCCACTGCGGGTCTTTTATATCAGGTATATTTCACATCAAGAGCTCTCAGAGAAGAATTTAATTCCAGTAATTAATTATTTGAGAGAAATTTTTCAAGGAGTCTTCAGCCTCGATTTTGGAAGCACAGCCTTCTATTCAAACAATCTGAAACCTTTTAGGTCATATGAATAATTGAGTTTGTGTCATTGCGAAACAAACACATAAGACTACATTTTCATTGAGGTCTATGAGTGCATGGTTGAGAAGCAAATATAGCAAATATGTGTTTCCCTCTGTGGCTAATAATGACAGAAAGTCATAATGTTAATTTGCCCTTTGATATACGTTTAATTCAAATAAGAATGGTTAGAGTTGACACCGGGAAAATCTGGTGACATCTCTGGGTCCATCAGCATCCTAACTTGCTTTTCAAATGTTTTGGAGCTTTGCAAAGCCTGAAACATATTTTACCCTTCTTCTTTTCCTTATTTTATAAACCAATGTAATTTTAAGGAAAAACTTAATCCATATGTTTCTGATTAATCTTTATTAAACTCATCAAAATGGTGTTTTGTAAGAGTGATTTGGTGTCCAAGAAGTCTTTTGAATCTCTCTGTAACAGTCCTTAATGCTATTTCTCTTTGAAGCAGGAAGTTGTGTTTTGCCAACAGTAAAGAAATTCAAACCCCCAAAGGGTTGGGATCAGTTTAAAACTTCAAGCCTGGCAGCTCTGTGGGGTTCTGCACTTGGCAAATAGGCTACTTTCCTTCTGACTTTGAAATACCTTATTTTCTTCCCACAAGGAATGCTCTATTTACTGTTTTACTAAAATATATGTTTAAAACTACCTTCAGGTTCTTTGATAAGTAATATATGAACTAGAAAGCAGGGCCTAATGTCTAATTTACTCTTCAGCAATTTCATCTGATTATCCATTTGGATTCTTCTTCATATCCCCTCTTTCCTGACCCCACACACCTTTGTGATTTGTATGTACCCAAATATTTATACAAAAAAAGGTGACTCTGAAGATCTCACAATCTGGAAATAAGTGCTGGGCAACCATTGGCTTTTCCTCCCGTGTTGCCCAATAAAGACACATTTTTTGATGTACTAAGCTAACATCTCATGCTGTATTGTGTGCTCTTATTTATGTTGACAACCAAAATTTCAATGCAGAAAATTTCCAATGATGTGTTTTATGTCACAAGGTGAACCATAATTCACAGGTGTAGATGTTTGCTAGTTTTTCAGTGTAGTTTATTTCTATTCATATGTTTAAAGGAAGACCTGTATAATTTCACTTTGTTTTTATACAATGGGTGAGAAAAAGGAAGAGAGGGAGTGAGAAAGAAAACAAAATAGGTGCAACGAGTTAAGCATCCAGACCAGTGTGGTCCTTTGTCCTTGCTGCCTCCTGGTCATGAAGTGGGAGTGCCCTCTAGTGAAACTTTAAAATCATTAGAAGATACTGGGGATAATGTGGTTAAGATTTCCTTCCAAACTTTATGTCAAAAATCTGTGGACCACACTTGACATAAGTTTTGAATGAGACTTAGAGAAAAACAAAAAATATTCTGAAGTAAAACTACTTCTTTATGAAACAAATAGAAATGAATACATTATACAAATAGCCAAGAGTCTATATCTATATATTTCTTTATGGCATGTACTTATTTATCTGTCTAGCCATCCATCCATCAATCCCAAGGACATATAGCATATAACTAGAAACTATGGTTATCTAAATAAAAATTTACATGAAAACATAATTATTTGCCTCTTGAGAAGATGGATAGTAAATCACTTTCAAATGTGAAAGTAAAGTATTAGTAACAGTAGACACAAGTAAACAAGAAGCAAAAAAACACATTTTGTTGTCTGTCTTATTGCAAAGCTTTCTGTAGAAAGCAGCATACAGTTCTTCTGATCAAATATGATGTGTTCCAGGGAAATACAAGACTGGAAGTCCCTGTTTCCGTGTCGGGTTTCATTTGCTAGCTGTGCTAGCTTGGGTAAAACACTCAACCTCTCTGAGCCGCAGGGTCATCATCTGCAAAAGGGGCTTAAGGACACCTGCCCTCCCATCTCCTCGGGTAGTACTGGAGGAGCTCAAGTGTGGGGAAAGGCTTTGAAGGTAAAGCACTATATTGTGAGGGCATTATTTTTCTGACTTTTTTTCTTCTGTCTCTCTACAGGGGAAACTTCAAGCAACTACTTTTCAGGATGAAAAGGGAGAGAAAGACAACCCTCCTAAAATCCCATGGAGTCAGGAATAACTAACAAAACCATTTCCTGTCCAATCCAGAGGGTCACAGAGGAAGGCTGCGGAGTTAGACTTGACGACCGTGGGCGGACTGGGGGTCCTGGGCCAGGCGAGCCCAGGTGGGCGGCCTGTGTTGGAGCAGCAGCTGGTGGAGCATCAGGAAATGTGTCTTCGGGGGTCTGCCCCAGGAAGTGTCAGTCTGCTGTCCACCTTGCACAGAGGAGCCCCACCGTGAGGATGCCCTGGACGTCAGTGTTTTCGATCTCTGTGTTGATGGCCGTCCACATAACACAGTTCCCAGTTTTTGTTGTCTTAAAAATATTTTGGATCTGTTTATGCCAAGAGCGATAAACTCTTCATTTGAGCAAACGATCTGGTTCTTCTTTGAGTCGTAGTTACTTTTAGATTTGTACTTTAGACATTTTTTACTCTACTTTCTAGAAAGTTTGCTTTCAGTGGGACATGATTTCTTACTAGTTATGTTTGCTTTAGAAAGAGCTATTTTAAAATTTTCAAAATCAACTTATATAGGTACTCAAAACCTATATATTTAAAATTCCAGACATCTCTCAATATTTATTCTTTTTAACAAGTATCTTCTATGTTCTTACTGCCTGGAGGTTCACCATTTATCTTCTGGATGTGTCCTCTTTCTTTTGTCCAGAGTGAGAAACTGTTTCTAGTTGCTTTACTCAGAGGTACTTCACATTGTCAGATATGCACAATCAATCTTGTACTTAAACCTTTGTGAGGAAACACAACAGATGGATAATGGGAACACGGTTGCCATTTGGGCTCTAGTGGACTCCCGAGCTGCCTCCGCAGCCATGACTCTGGGAGCAAAGGAGGAAAATCATAAAGTTAATCTCGTAGGTTATCTGATGGGTTCCATGCCTGCTGTTTAGCCTTTCCTCCCATCTGACCCAAACAGTTGGCATGGGGGCAGAGGGGTGTAACTTGTTCCTTAGAATAAAATTAAACAAGACACTCAGCAGGTCTTCAACTGCTCAGGGATTTATCTAAATTCAGCGACCAGTTTCAGCTGAATGACTGGGGTTTCCATGTCACAAAACAGCTCTTGGCTAAACCTAGAGCTTACTTTGTCCAGGTGGCACGCTCACGCATTAGTGGAACACCACGACTCCTCATTGAAACTTTGGGTTCCTTCTGTATCAGAACCTTCCCTGACCTTTGCTGAACACCACAAAGAAACCAAATGCTAACCTCTGTTTGTCTCAAATTTTCCCCTATTAATGCTTGGTCCAAGTCTACATTTCCAGCCAGTCTTTCATTTAAAAACACAATCTCATTCAAAACCTGCGTGGTAACTTTATCACTGGGGTAACTGTTACCTATGATGCAGGGCTGACCTGGGTCCTTGTAGCACTTGACATCATCTTTTGGACGGGTTACAGAGCCTTTTGAGGGAGTTGTTAGAAGCAAGCTCACCCTGCAATGCAGAACCGGTCACAGAAGAAAATTAGTGCATTTATCTGTCAGCATTAGACTAGATTTTCAATCCAGTCCACTAGCCACAGGGTCTGGTTTTCTCTTCCTCTGGAAGATGAAACCGATATGCTGGTAGGTAGTAAAGGTGTCAGTTATAAATTGGACCGTTGGAGCACATACACACGAAAAATAGACGAGAAGACTTTAAGGCCATAAATTTAGTTCAAGGCAAAGAATTTCCCTAAAAATAGTCCAGCTTGTTAAAACCCCACAGGAGGAATGTATGTCAGGTAACTGTTGGCGTTATCAGGACCAGTTCACATAGTCTTTTATGGGAACAAGTGTTTGCAATTCTCTCTTCAGTGTGCTATTTGTTTTAACTGCTTGAGAGGGAAAAGAACCTTGCTGACTCTGGTACTAAATAAACAAACAAACAAACAAATAAATAAATAACTTGATCGGTTCCCTCGCCACCGTCTCAGACACAGTGAGGTTGCAGCAAACCTGAGTTGCAGAGAGAAGGGGCAAGGTCCGCAGACATCATCAAGCTTTTCCTTGTGTTCCACTTACTGTTTACCTACCACTTAACTAAATGAGGCTCCAATCCTGACTCAAAAGAAGCATGCTGCCTTTTCCTTAACTCAGTGAGTGATCCTGTCCTAAATTGGTTGTTTCCTAACCTCAGTCCTATAATAAAATAATCCAGGTGGAAACCTTGAAATGTTAATGATCCATTACTGAAACACAACACAAACTGGCAGTTAAAGGAACGATGTTTAGAGGATCCCTTGGCTCCCACACTTTCTACCAATAGGGCCCACCCACGTGCCCACTCAGTTCAATCCATATTGAGTGTCTGTTGACCCTGAACCACTGCGCTGAGCTGTGCGTTTACAGATCCAACACCTTGACTCAGAGAGCTTATAGTTTGTTTTTTTTTATTGGTTTTAGAAAGAGAGGAAGGGAGAGGGAGAGAGAGATAGAAACATCGATGAGAGAGAACATGGATCGGCCGCCTTCTGTATGCCCCCTACTGGGGATCAGGCCCACAACCTGAGCATGTGCCCTGACCGGTAATCAAACCGGCGACCTGTTGGTGCATGGGTTGACGCTCAACCACTGAGCCACACCAGCCGGGCAAGAGCTTATAATTTATATTGAGAGATGATATCCAACAACCCACGATAAAATAGACCACAGCTGAATAAGAATTAGATGGAGCACTTGGAAGTAGGGAACAGGCTAACAAACATCAGAGGGAATGGGGGGTGGGGGAGATGAACCAAAGAATTTATATGCATATATTCGTAACCAGTGGATATAGACAATAGTGCTGTGAAGGTGGGGGTGGGTGGGAAGAAGGGGGTCCACTGGGGGGAAAAAGGAGAGACATCTGTAATAATTTCAATAATAAGGATAAATTTAAAATAAAATGAAATAAAAAATAATAATCTATTACAAAAAGGAATTAGGGAAGGAATCCATAATATATCATATAGGCAATAGTTTAATTCATCTATTATTTAAACTTTTATATATGGCACTATTGCATGTCAGAATTAGTGCTAGACTTTGGAGATTTTTTTTAAACCCTGCCTTCATGGAGCTATATTCTCTCTAAAGTAACAGAAATAAAATACAATAATCTATCTTTACATCTGACCCATTCTCTTGTTACTATATTATAGTCTTCTCAGAGGATGGTATCATTTTATTTATCTTTGTACTTTTGTGTCCCTAGAAAAGCACCTGGAACAGAGCAGGTGCTCAGTACTTATATTTGTTTTTTTTATCCTCACCCGAGGACATTTTGAGCGGGAGGGAGAGAGAAAAACATCAATGTGAAAGAGACATATATGTTGCCACCCATATGACTCCAACCTGGGCCGGGGACAAACTGCAACCGAGGTACGTGCCCTTAGCCAGAACCAAACCTGGGATTCTCCGGTCTGCGGGCCAATGCTCTAACCACTTAGCTACAGGTCAGGGCAGTATATGTATTTTTTTTAAAATAATTTTTCTTTATTAATTTTAGGGAGAGAAGAAGGGAGAGGGAGAGTGAGAGAGATAGAAACATCGATGAGAGAGAACATCGATTGGCTGCCTTCTGCATGCCTCCCACTGGGGATCAGGCCCACAACCTGGGCATGTGCCCTGACTGGGAATCAAACCAGTGACCTCTTGGTGCATGGGTCGACACTCAAGCACTGAGCCACACCAGCTGGGTAGTACATATATTTTGAAGGAAAGAATTAATATTAAAATATGATAAAATGTGTGATAGATTTTTCTAAAACGTTTTATTTTTCCTGGATGATAAAGAGTATAAAAATGGAGATGTGAAAAATGACTCCTAAGTTTTTAACTGGGTACCTGGTTGGTAGGGTTGCCATAAAAGAGACAGAGAACACAGAAGAGGACTAATCTGCTAAAGTGGACACGGGACAAATTGCACTGGACACACCAGCTACAGGATGTTCCAATGGAGATGTTCAGCAGATGGTGAAAAGAGTTGGTTGGAAGCTCAAAAGAGAACTTGGAACTAATTCATCACTATGTTGAGAAGATGTAGATTATGAAGAGTATTAAGGACTGAAGTCAATTTAACAAGGAGTTATTAAGGACTTACGATATTTGAGTTTCTGTGGGGACTTTACATTTGATTAAGGAAATAATTCTTAGACTGAAAATAACTGAAATCTAGTAGAAGGCACAGATCTAATAATACCTGAGTATGTTGGAGACTAGTATGAACGGCCGGGTGGAGAATAAAGGACCGACGTAAAGCCCTGGTAGAGAAAGCACGAGGGCTCTGAACTCAGACTGTGTGGGTTTGAATCCTGGAGCTGTCACGTACCAACTGTGTGGTGTTGGGTAAACTACTTCAGTTCTTTAGATTATCTGTTAAATGCAAACTAATAGTATCACCTACTAGGATTCTCAGGGGGATTAAATAAAATAACATGTAAAAAGTAGTTACTTAGTAGAGATTAAGTGCTCAACTATTAGTGATTGTGGGTAGCAACATTACTCTCCCAGCCTTTTAGCTTCACATTCCCTGGTTGAGATTAAGACTTGTTTTCCCTGTTATTCAGAGAGATAAAAGGCAAGTGATAATATAACTGAAGAAATAAGAAATATCAGATATGTCAGAGAAATTTATAACAGCCTTAGTTCTCTAAATTGGTTCTGATTTCTGATTTAAATTTTAGTAAACAAAAACATCCAGTGCAATTCAAAAGTTGGCCTGGAGGCACAAAATTCCCAAACTATTAGCAATTGGGTAAAAGAAGAAAAACACCACAAAGCACTTTCATATCTGCAGTATTGTAGCCACAATACAAACAGCCTCAACAACCTCCACAAGGTAATACAAACATTAAAACCCACAGTTTTAACTGGATGATCGACGTGCATGCTACCCCATAACCTTTGTGGTTTTGTCATTTTCTGCCTTGAACTTTGATTGTTATCTGTGCTGAACCTCATCCCCCTTTCATGGGTAAATTCAATATTTATTAAACAAACCAAATTAAAACAGCGGCGTCAATAGCAACATTTCTCCTGCTTGGGGGTCGGGTGGGGGCACTGTGAGGTCTTTGGCACAGAGGACACGGACTGCAGTGTTTCTGTTGCATGTGTGGGTGCACAATGATGAACTTGGCCAAAGTCTCCTCATTTCCAGTGGAGCACCATACACAGGAAGAGTATACACATTGGTTGGCAAGTACATTCATCCTTGTTACATGGAGCTTTAAAAACAAGCTCAAGATCTAATGGAAGACCATCTAGTTCTGATGAGCCTTCCTAGGAATCTGGTTCCACCCCCAAATGATGCTTAAACAACTCCACAGCTCATTAGGAGCCTGAGGTCCCCATGGCCACCTTCCTGTTATGTATGAGCCGACAGGCACGTTAATGGGACCCTCCTGCCTGGTAAATCAGCCAACTTGGCCAAACTGGTTCTGAGCATAGGTACAGTTAAGACATAGCGTTCAAAGAGCAAGTGTTAGAGACTTTCATGCAGGGACAGCAGACATTTCTTCATAATATGAATCAAAAGTCTTCAGGGAGAGATAAGAAAAAGGGGATCATGGGATTTGGAACCATTGAGGAGCCCTCAAACTCTTGATTATAGAGATTTTTGAGAAGACAGTTTGTTTTTTGTCTATTTCAGTTAAAGTTTTCATGTGAATGGCTTTCAGAACCAGGAGTTCAGTGAGGTGAACAATCCTTACAGGATTCTTACAAGATTCTTTCCGACTTATTTTTCAGGGATCAGTCTACGGTACCCCTTTTCCTTTCACATTAAGTGATCGATGGAGGCCTGAGAGCTAATTGTTTGGTAAATTAATCTACAAACTGAATTTATTATCACATGTTTGACGACATATAACAAAATAGAGTGAGTTTTTCACATCTCATTTCCATCCTATTAAAAATAAAACTTGATTACATTTTATAGTATAGATTTTAAAAAGCTCCTTCCTCCTTTGAGAATGAGTATTAAGAACATTCTTCTTCTTCTTTTCCCCAGCAATTTAGACTTTAGATGGTGTGCCTAGACACCCACAGAGGCTCACCAAGAGGGACAGAGTGGTCAAGCTCCTTTGTTTAATGAGCCGCCTCTTCCACAAAGTCTTTTAGGATATTTTAGAAAACATCCCTTTGCCCATGGAACTCCAGCTGTGTACCTATCCTGTTATCTCACTTGATTTACCCAATTTTATTTACTCGCCATCTAGTATGTGTCAACTCAATGACAAGTGCTTGAAGTACAAGGCAAGGTAAGAGTTCAAACCAGTCCTCAAGAGTCTGGAAAAAAAAGCGGTCTCCAAACCATTCACTGCTTTTCCTCCCAGTTCCCAAGGTCATTCAAACTCACACTTGGCATGAAAAAGAAAATCCCTACCAGAGATTCGGAGGTTCACACTTATATAGTGTAATTGGCTGATTGTTGACCCATTTCACTTAATATTATTTTGTTGTTTGTATATGTATCCACCTTTTGTGGAATTGCATTAGATTATTAACTTGCAGAGACAATAAGGAGATTTTCGATATCTATTTCTACAGTTATTTTAGCCCGAAGGCAATTTGTTTCTTGTTTCTTTTTTTTTTTTTAATCCTCACCCGAGGACAGTTTTTCATTTTTTGTTCAGATAAAGTGGGAGGGAGAAAGAGGAAGAGAGAGAGAAACATCGATGTGAAAGGGACACATCGAGTGGCTGCCACCCGCATGACCCAACCAGGGCCGGGGACAAACTGCAACTGAGATACGTGCTCTTAGCGGGAACCGAACCCGGGTCTCTCAGGACCACAGGTGGACGCTCTAACCGCTGAGCCAAACTGGCCAGGGTGGCAATTTGTTTCTTAATAAATAATTCATGATCATGATAAAAATGTGGATGAGATGCTGTTCCTTGCGAAGGCCCTGGTACAATATTCTTGTTTATGTCTTTTGGTAAAATTTGAGATCACTTAAGAATAAAATTACTGACCTGGCTGATTTGGCTCAGCGGTTGGAGCGTCGACCTGTGGACCAGAGAGTCCCAGGTTCGGTTCCCGCTAGGGGCACGTACCCCCGCCCCAAAAAAGAATAAAGTTACCCTTAAGGGAATAAGTTGCTTCTGCAGAATGAGAATTGTGTTTCTCCAAATCATTTCCAATTAAACATCGACAGGTCCAAGACCATTGGCTTTACAAGGGCATCAGGGATGATGCTGTTTGGCCTCTTCTGATAGTGAACTACATCAGTTTTCCCAAATTTGTCTTTGTCTTTCTCTTATTCTTACTCTTTTGTAAGGAGTTAACCTTTAAAGATTATTTTTTAAGGAACCGATTATATAAAGATGCAGACAATACAGTAATCCCTCCTTATCCATGGGGCATATGTCCCAAAACCCCCAATGGATGCTTGAAACTGAAGATACACTGAACCCTATATATATATATATATATATATATATATATATATATACTATGTTCTTCTCCTATGTACATATCTTTTCACTTAAAGGAAGCTCTTTAAGGCTTCTCTCTGGCATATCTGAATTGCCAGCATCACTACTCTTACACTTTGAGGACATTAATAAGTAAAACAATTACTAAACTGCTAATAACCAAATGGCTAGTAAGTAACTAACGATTGGGGAGCATTTATAGCATGGACATACTAAACAAAGGAATGATTCACGTCCCAGGCGGGATGAAACAAGATTTCATCACACTACTCAGAATGGCACACAGTTTAAAACTTACCAGTTGTTTATTTATGGAAGTTCCCATGTAATATTTTTGGACCACAGTTGATCATGGGTAATTGAAACTGAGGAAAGGGAAACCATGGATAAGGGGGGACTACTCTGCACAGAATAGTGCATACTCAAAGGCCCCCTTACATATTTCTGCTTCTACATAGAAAATACCCACAGCATTATTTGTAGTTGCTGAAGTAATGATAATTGGTCACTGTAGTCACCTTTTGAGATTTTATTATGAGGGAGACACAGTACTCAGTTCTTTGCATGGAGGATCTCATTTAAGTTTTACCCCAGTGCTGACATCACAGCATTACTAGTCTTTATATTTCACAGAGGTGAAAATCAGGACTTGGAGAGACTGAATACTTTGTTCATGAAAACACAGTGGACAAGGGCCTGGCAGTCTGACTCCAGAGTCCATTGTTGTAAACACATTTTTAGGTGGTAAAAAGGCTGTAAGGCAAAGTTCTGTTCTGAATCTGAAGTTGAGTTTCTCAACTCTTAGTTAAATGTACAGCATTGAGATCCTAGGGGAGGAGTCAGAGTTCACATCTCCTTTAACTGTCAGTGCCTAGGAGCAATGGAAAGGGCATAAAGACAAGGGCTGCTCAAGCCAACAGGAACATCAGACAGGACATGTGACAGTGGCCAAGGACAGAAAGAACTTGTCAGCTAGGTCCTGCTGTCAGACCTGCCAATCATGTTCCAACATTCTGAAGAGAAAAATCCAGTAATCAGCCAGTTATGGTACCTAAACAGACAAGAGCAAATCAAGTCACGCTGAAATAAACTATTAAATTAAAGAAACTATATAGATAAAACAGCTCATGACCTTTAGCCATAGTCTTTGCTACCCTCGAAAGTTCGTATGTGGCTCATGGTATGAAAGGGGTGATCTCTCTCTTAAACCATGTGTTGGAGTAAGATAATTTCTGTCCCTTTACTAGGTCCTCCCCGTGCGCGGGCACCTGACCAGTCTGCATCTTCCCAGGTGGGTAGGTCAAGGGTCTCCCCAGTCACAGTGGGGATTCACTCCCTTCCTCTCTCTCATGTACTAAACACAACAAAATTCACCTTTAAATATGAGCATATGTCTCTCCTGAGAGCAACATCCAGAGGATCCTTGGCTTTCTGAGAACCAATATAACTTCAAATAAAACTGCACTACATCCAGCCAGGTACTCCCGTTCCTCCAGCTATAGACGCCTCTGAGCCTCTCTTCCGCGTGGGATTAAGGCTCAGCGCTGAGTTCAGGCTGCCACTAATGAGCCTGCAAACATCCTCAGAGCAGAACGAGGAAGACACAGGTGAAACAAATCAAACAGAACAATCAGGGGTGAATTTTCAGTGTGGCCCAGCGTGGAGATTTCCTGGCGGGATTTCCATTAACATGAATGGGAGTTGTACCACTAAATCCCTACACACTGTGCGGGAAATGTGCCTCTAAGTGCTCGGCAGCATTATGCCTGATGGAACAAAACACAAACTACCCAACCCAGGCGAAGTGCTCCGGGGGCCAAGGGACCGAGATTCACGACAGAAGGTGTCGCAAGTCCTAACTGTCCTGGGTGAGACAAAATGGACCCCCACTTGTCTTGACACAGGGCACTGGAAATACAAGGGCTCTTCACAACCTGCCGGGTGATGCCTCTCGCTCTCCCGGACACAGATTTTGATTGTGAGTTGATCTGGTGTTCCGCACAAATGGCCTGTGTTTGCTAAAATGATTTCCCTCCTGCTCTGATTACCTGAAATTTCAGTAAACCTTAGCATTGCATCAGGCCCACTGGAACCAGAAACATAGGGGATGATGGTGCATGATGTGGTTTTATGGCCTCTGCAAAGTAAATGTTGCAAAGGACTCTTACCCTAGGATCAAAGGAAATAGTCAAGAAATCACTTAGCCTGCTTGCTTTCACAGAGCAATTTCCTTTCCATATCATCCACAGGGCAGCTCTGAAACACAAGTCTGGTCATGCTGCCTTCCTTCTCAAAAATCTTCACTGTCCCCTGCTTCCTCTAAAATAAGGTTTGAGGATCTCCATAAATTAATTTTCTTTCTCATCTGCCACTACGTCGCTCCATCTTTTATATCCTCCAAGTGTATTTTTCTTATTTACCATTCCTCTAAGTCACCTCTGATTGACCTTACACGCCCAGAATAGCTCCCTCTCGGTGATCTCTCCGCTCTTTCTACTGATCCTTCAAAGTCAAGTTTGTGTATGTCATCTTCTCTGTTAAACATTTCTCGTGCTGACTTAACCAGTTACTCTGCCCTGCTATCTTTGAACCTGCATTGTAGAATTCATTGAATTCTGCTCTTAGGCACCTTAATTTCTATTACATTTTGTTCTTTATCTTTCTGTTTCCTCAACTATATTGTAAGTGCCACCGATGAGTCCTCCAGATCTTTGTATTTCTCAAAATACTTTGCTCATTCTAGGTATTAATAAATATTTGTTAAATGAGTAAAAATTAGGAGAAGGTCTCACTATTCATTCCTGCCGCCATACCACATTTTTCATCCTCTGGGGGCCATGATGGTGAAGGTAGCAAGTGAAACGAAGTCCTTACCAACACTCCTCTAGCTGTTCTTCCATACGAGTACTTATGGGTTAGCCCCCATGTGTCAGGCACGGCAGTTCAGATGTGAGGAGCACACACCCCTTGTCCTGGAGCAGCTCACGGTCTGGAGGGCAGTGGAATGATGGCTAAGTGTTAAGGAGCATGGCTCTGTGTGATAAAACGTGCTACAATCATGTCCACCTGCCCAGAAAGGCTGTGATGAGGGGCGTGTAACACCTAGGGGTTCTCTCCTGAATGGGCACGTGCCTAAGAGGCTGAGTGGCAGCATCAGGCAGCAGCGCGCGCTCCTAGGAGTCAACTCGGCAGGGGCCAGGTGCGATTACGAATGAGGCAGAGTGTGCCTTCCCTCGGAGGCCGCCTCCCCTCTTCTCCACCCAGTTCCCTAAAACCCACCACCCACTCTCCTCCTCACACTCTCCATCTGGCTTCAGTTTGCTTATCTCGTAAAGGTGCAACTAGCTTAAGTTCCCCTGGAAAAGGTTAAAAGATGAAGCATGATTCATAAAAATTGAGGGTTGGGACCTGACAACCCTCAATTTCCAGCTTTAGCACGTATCTGTGTGACCTGGAATGAATGACTTAAATTCTCTGTGCTTCATTTCCCTCCTTGGGCCAGTTCCTTGAACTCTAGAAGCCCTCGGTTGCTTCTTTTGTAAAATTCAGATATTAAAACCTACCTGGTAGGGTTATTTTAAGGATTAGAAATACTATATAAAAAGTGCTTAGGCAACACATAGTAGACACTCAAAGCCTGGTGGTTATTAATAGATTCTTTAAAGGGGGTTCCTGCACAAATACCATAACTTGTCCAAACACTTGTCTTGCTAGTGGTGCAAATGCAAGGCATGCTAACAAGCAAATAGTGGAAATGTCTGAGGGCCGAAAGCCACAAGTTCTCAGAGTGTCCTGCCAGTACCTGTGAGGTGGCCATCCATCCAACCCCCAGGTCATGGGATAAACGGGGTGCTGTGAGTTCCCAGCCCTGCCAAGGGTGTTAGCATGGGAATCTGGGTAAGTTGTTAATCTTCTTGCCTCAATTTCCTCCTGCTTAATATGTATCCTGAGATCGCCTCCCCTGACAGGGCGATTTTGACTAATGTACAATAGTGCTTCGAGCTCCTTGGTTATAGGGGAGCTATAAAAGCCAGAGGTATTACTATTCACTTCAAGGCTCCTGTATCTGCCGTGAGACTCAAAGAAGCGGAGTTCCTTCCCCCACCCTCCTTGTAATATTTAGTTTCTCTGAGTTGCTTCATCAGAAGAAATACTGAGTTCTCCATTTCCCTGGCTCACTTTCCCACTGACGAGGGTGATGTTAACATCGAATCCTGAATCGCGGCTAGATCAATATTATAGCAGCTGTGAGAGAAGGGCACCAGCCCTAGAACACAAACACACTTTCTTTTCCAAGAAAGACTGTAGTTCCCCTAGTGTTAACTTCCCGTTGTTCCCCTCGATGCCTCCCCCACCGCCCTCCCCGCCTGCCACCAGCGCGACCCAGATCACATTAGAGTCCCAGAGCACAGGGAACAGTTCTCGTCTATCCGTCACCAAGGAGGCAGACGGGACAGGGGGAACAACAAGTCATTTGTACCTGATGAGGAGGACACTCCTGGGAAACAAACAGATGAGCCACCCCATGAATCTGAGCCATTCTCTGAGGTAAACAGAACTGCATGAGAAACCACCAGTTATCTCCAGCATCGCCCTCCCCTCGCTCACTGCCCTTCTGGCAGTCGGGTGGGGGACATGAAACTGTAGCTTGGACCAATATCTGATTCTGAGAAAGTTAACCCTCGCAAAGGTGATTTTCTTTTCCCTCAGTCTCTTGGAGTTGAATAACCATCCATTTCGATTACTTTTTTGTCAATGAGATGTTGATGCTCCAGAGAGGCATATTTTCATCAGGAAGGGACCAAAATGACTTTTGGAGTTTGACTGAGTGTTTGGACAGGGAGTGCCGACTTTTAATTAACTGAATCGGCGCACAGTGACCTGCACGCAGAGCATATATATACTTCAAAACAATGGAGATACTTTTCTTAAAAACTGACCAAAACAAAACAAAATAAAAAATCCAGCTGCTTCCAAGACGGTTGGAATGTTGGCGCCGTCCTCCAAAAGCCGTCTAGGACACCCAGTGGGGAATCAGAGTGTGTTACCACAAACCACTGCAGTTTTTGTGTGTGGACACTATTATTATCCCCTACTTCCAACTGTAATGGTGAACATTAGGAAATACCAGTGATGGCTCAAGAACCGGGTCTGCAGGTCGGGCAGCCTGCCCTAGTGGTTAGAAAACACACACTGGACAATGTTGTTTTACAGAAAAATGATATCTGTGATACCAATAAAACAAAAAGTTAGAAAGTAAGTGAAATGGTAGTTGAAGATTCATGAACAAACTTTTAAGAAAGGCAAGCTTCAAAAAAAAAAACCAGAAAGAAAGAAAGGCAAACTTGGCAGGCCAAAGTGGCATAAAGCCCTATTTCTCGTTTTAAAATATGTATTCTTTTTAAAAAATGTGAAACCCATGCTTAAACTTGGCAGGATTTGAGCAACCCTAACACCAGGCAAGGACTGCTTTTTACCCTATAATTCCACTAGCGCTCACCCAGAACCTGCCACTGAAAAATTGTATGTGATAAAGTTTCTTTTTTTCAGTGTGAACCAAAATTACTGCCCTAAAAATCACTGATGCACCCAAGGCCTTAACATAGAGCTAGTCCTTAGGTCCACTGTCCCGAAGCCAAACAGGTGACCTGTCCCTCTTTGGTAGGACCTGTCATCTAGTCTTCCCTGTCGCACAGTGAAGGAAGGTTTGGGAAACGAAGGAGTCAGATTAATACCTAACAACCACAGAAAATAATAAAAGAGGAGACATCAGCGAACAACTTACAGAACAAGATGAGCTGCTCCTATGTTCCTTTTTGAAAAGTCATTAATAGCCCGGCCGGTGTGGCTCCATGGTTGAGCATCAACCTGTGCTCCAAGAGGTCTCTGGTTCGATTCCCGGTCAGGGCACATGCCCAGGTTGTGGGCTCCATCCCCAGGGGAGACAGGCAGGAGGCGGCCAATCGATGTTCTCTGTCATTGATGTTTTATCTCTCTCTCCCTCTCCCTTCCTCTCTCTTTGAAATCAATAAAGAAAAAAAATTTTTTTTAAGACAATTATTAATAATTACATGGTACCTCTGATCACCTGCCAGATATTAACAACAAAAAGGAGGGAGAATGAACTAGCGTTATTAGGCATCTACTTTATGTGAGGCCCAGGGCTTTGCATGTATCATTTCACTTAATTTGTACATCATTTAAGTGAGGAATTATTTTAGACAAGGAAACTGAGGCACAGAAAAGTTAGGTAACTTGTCTTCTCAGGTTTCTGTATGTTTAAAAACTTTTACAAAACACAGAAAGCTGCACACACTAAAAGGCATCATTTAGGATTTTTGCATTCCCTGGTGATCCTTACAACCAGCTCTTCGAGAGGTCACCCTGTGGCTTTCCAGAGACTGGAATGTAAGTTCTGCAAGCTCTCAAAACCGAGTGTTGGGAGTTCCGAGAGGGTTCCCTGGAACATTTTCAACGTAGCAGAGCGGGGTCAGCAGGGGGCACCTGCTCATTCCCGTTTGTTCGTGGTGAATCCTCTGTCAGAGGAGGAAGATTCAGGGGTGTGAACGCAGCACCCACCTTTTCATAAGGCCCGCGCTTGGAGGCTGCAGGAACGGGCGAGGAGGGCCAAGCGCCAGGGAAGGAAGGGGACTGTCCGGGCAGGAAGGGCTGAGGCGGGGAAGGAAGCCTCGGAGCTGGAGTCGGGAAGACTGGGTTTGGCCCATGTGGGCCGTTAACTTGCTGTGTGATGTCAGGTGAGTCACTCCATTTCCCCAGCCTCCGTTCTCTCGTTGATGAAAACGGAAATTGAGCCCCGAGAAGTATTGCTGAGGTCCCTCCACTTTCAACGAATCTCTTGAGAAGGGAGCTCTCTACCCCGCGATGGGTTAGGACAGCGGTTCTCAAACTGAAGGCTATGCAGAATCATCGGGGGCCCTACCCTCAGAGTTTCTGAAACAATAGGTCCGGGTGGGGCCCCTGGATTTACATTTCTAAGTTCTCAGGTGATATTGGTGCTACTAGTCCAGGGACCACACTGTGAGGACCATGGGTTTAAAACGTCAAGGCCTTTCAGTGGACTATGGATGAATATAAACCCCTGTGAAGGTCTATTCACTTTAACTTAACCGAAAGGGTTCTAACGCATATCAGACTACATGACAGAGCTGGGGGGATCTCCTCTGCTAGGGAAGGAACCTATTCCTTCACCCTAGAAGTGTATCCTGCAAAGGGTGAGTGGCTATCATTTTTTTTGTTCATATCTTTTCGGACATATTCCACCAGATATTTTGAGACTGATAAAAATGAATATTATCACATTTGTGCAGAGGTGGCATAGGCATATTCAGGCACTTGACCTGATCAGGATTCTGAGTTTGGGAAGACATAAACCAAACCTTTTTTTTTCTAGGCTCCGACCTACACCAACAACCTACCAGAGCCACATTCCTGAAGTCAGTATAACCCGGTGGAGAAGACTGCCTAACTTTTCTTCCTGAATACCTAGCAGCTGTTCAACCTTTAGCTCGCCATGACTGTTTATGTCATCTGTAAAAGTGAGAGTGATAGCCTCACAGTGTTGCCACGAAGATTAAATGAGATAATACATGTAGGGTGCTTAGAATGTCCAGCACAAAGTAAGTGCTCGATAAAAGCTGGGCTATCATTGCACTTCTTGCCAGAGAATATAACCTAAAACTCTCTACGCTCTATATTTGGACAAATACACAAGTATAAAGTATCATATTAAAAGAGGACAATCTGAAGGATATGCTACCCATAGATTTTTCTAAATCAAGCCATTGTTACAAAGGCTACCTGCTTAGACCACACTTTGTTTGGGGGTTGGGGATTCTTTAGGAAAGTTGCTTTCACTAAATTTAACTTTGCCTTTACCCATGTACTGAGGGGCATCCTGAAGAATACTTCAATGAAATTTACTAACTGAGGTAGAGACAGAAAGTGTCTTTTTTTTTTTTTTTAATCCTCACCCGAGGATATTTTTCCATTTTTTGTACAGATAGAGTGGGAGGGAGAGAGAGGAACAGAGAGAGAGAGAGAAACATCGACGTGAAGGGACACATTGAGTGGCTGCCACCCGCACGACCAACCAGGGCCGGGGACAAACTGCAACCGAAGTACGTGCCCTTAGCGGGAACCGAACCCGGGTCCCTCCGGACCGCAGGCCGATGCTCTAACCGCTGAGCCAAACTGGCCAGGGCCAGAAAGTGTCTTTTTAATTGCACCTTGCTCTCTTTACAAGGCTCCATCGGAGGAATTTCTCCTGCAAGGCTTTCTTGTTATTCCTGAGCCCAGGAAGCTCAAGGCTAAATCTGTGCTTGCTTCTGTCTAGTGCTGGAAAGAACATAATACCATGAGTTAACCTTTGCCCTGGTTTCATTTCCATAGTATATCTTCCTTCTCTCTTGATTTGGCCATATTTATATTTTATCTTTTGGGACTGCACATATTTTGTAAGCCTCTGAAGAGTCAGGGTACAAATGAATAGATAAATAAAATGATTCAAATCATAGGAAACTATAGCGAATGAATATATTTCAATAATATAGTTTATGGTGAGACAATATCCTTTTTAACTTGATTTTTAGTTTAAAATTAGGATAGAACATGTTTTCATTCAATGTAGGTTTCAATAATCATTCTTCCATAACCTTCCTTAAGAAGAATTTTTGGCATATTATGGATTTAAGACTCTGGAACACTTAATAGAAAAAAGACTTGATAAAATAGTACACACATCATGAAGAAAACGTAAATCCCACCCAGCCTGGAAATGTGTGTACACCTTGGTGATGCAAGGTCTGTGTTCTCTCTGTCAAACCTGAGAACAAGCCTTCTATGAGAGGGCTGCGATATAAGGACACCTGTGGTAAACCACTTTTATGAAGTGGATCATCCCTTTGCAAGGTGAATGTGAACTTGCCCACCCATGACACCCTGCCTGCCACGTGAAAACCGTTTTCAAAGTGTAGGGTACTGAACCGCAGATTTTCTCAAAGTAAGATCCACCATTATAAATAGGTTGAATTCAGAAGCCTCATCCGTCTATGTGATGCCCAAGTTTCTTTCTGTGTGGATGTTGTTTCATTACTTGGTAGGATGAAATTGCTGTCAATGGAGCCATAATTCCTCTGGGAACGACGAGGACAAAGCCCTTTAGCTGGCTTTCATTCTCAGACCTAAGCAGGAGGCACACAGGCCCCTCGCCTACGAAGTGTGGAGCGCTCTACAACTATTAGCACTGGGCAGTGCTGGCCCCTCTTTAGGTCCGGTCTCTGTCCCAGGGCCAGGGTGTGACAGATGTGGTTGGCAGAGGCCCCGCACTGGGCAATCTCCCTGCTGGGGCCAAACAGGAGAGGTGCTAATCATCCCAGCAGATTCCCACCAACCTGCCTCCCATCCCTCCTCTCTCTGAAGAATACGCTTTCCTGTCTTGTGACTTTGTGAATGGGAGGGTCCCTGGGACGGTTTTTCTTTCTTTCCTCAGTTCTCATTATTTTGGATCAGCTTGTCCTTACTCCGTACTTTTATACAGAACTTTCTTTCAGGTTCACCCATTCCCACCATACTGTCCTTCTATCTCACAAAGATGAGGACAACCTTTTCATCTTCAGAGGTCTCCGTTTAATCTTGAGGAAACAAATTAGACTGTCTCCAAAAGGTGTCTGATCTTGGAATTCTCACCAGGTTCTAACTCAGATTTTTTTTTTTAAGTTGAAAAGTATAACTTGGAAATGTTTATGTTTTCTGGAGATTAATCTCAGTGTCACTCATCATAGGATGACTGTGTGCCTCCTGAGAAATGCAATATGAAGTATGTCGAGTTACCTGTTTTTCCCTTTATCAGAGTGTTATTCAGATACTGTAAAATTCAGGTTCATTCAATGAGTTTTGAAAAATCTGTGCACCCATATTAGCATTATGATCAAGATATAGAACTTCTCCATCACTCCAGAAAGTTCCCTCAGGCCTTTTATCATCGATCAGTTTCCCTTGTACTCAAAGTCCATCACTGGTTTGATTTCTACTATCATGAATTAATTTGTGAAGATTTTAAATCTTAAATAAATGAGATCATGTAGAATGTACACTTCATGAATAACATTTTTCATTCAGTATAATGCTTTCCAGAGTCATTCATATGTTTATGTATATCACTAGTTCATTTGTTTTTAAATAGTATGCTGTTGTATGAATATTTTGCATTTAGTTTGTTCACTTTCCTGTTGATGTCTATAAGGTTGTTTCCAATTTGGAGTGATTATAAAAAAAAGCCATTATGAATGAACATTCTTGTAACAAGTCATTTTTGTGGCCATGTACTTTCATTTTTCTTGGTTATGTATATAGGAGTGGAACTGTTAGGTCTTCTGTGAAATATTCTTGCAAAAATATGTTTAACTTAAATCTAATCAGACCTACAGACATAACTTTCAGTTTACAGGAAACATAGAAAATAGAAGAAAAAGTTACAACACCACCAGAAAACAATATGACATTCTACAGAACAACTGGTCTAACATCATGTAAAAATGTCAGTGTCGTGTGAAAAAGATAATTGTTGGTGGGGTTGGGCAGTGGGTGGTATTTGTTTGGATGACAAGAAATTTAAGAGTCATGACAGCCAAATGTAATGTATAGTCTCAATTGATCCTGGCTTAAACAAATCCAGCTATAAAATGTATATTGGGTAAGTTGAGTATATACTGGGTTTTAGGCAATATTAGGAAATATTTGTTAATTATATTAGTTGTGATACTAGTATTGTGGTTATACCAAACATGTTCATATTCTTTATTGATGAATATTAAAGTGTTTAGAAGAGAAATGGCATGATATCCCCAATTTACTTTAAAAGACATCCTCAGAAACAAAATATGTAAAACAGATATGGCCAATGCTAAAAATTATTAGCTCTACGTGGGTATTTACTATAGGATTCTCTTTTGTTTTATTATGTTTGAAAATCTTAATAACAAAAGGACAAAAATTATTTTTGATGAGCAATAGTAATTTAAATTTTTATTTCCGTCTTGTTTTAATTCATAGAAAATAGGCCCTTTTACTTCTTCACTATATTCCTCCAGGATTAAATCGGTGGATGGCAAAACAGAGAGCCAGCGGGACTGCAGAAACAACTTAAAATAAGTTTGCATTTAATAAATGCAAAATTTCTAATATAAACATAATTGTCGATTCCTTAGCCTAAATTATTATTACCCAGTGAGCTACAGCTAGTTGTGAAGCAGAGACAAGATAATAGATTTAGATTTCAATTCATACAGCCCTTTGCAAAAGCTGCAAGAATTTCAACTATTAAGAAATTTCAAGTCATCTCTACCTATCTCTCCAATGTGTTGCAACACAACAGAAAGTTTATTTTACACAAGCAATTTCTGTTCACAATTTTCTAATTATGAGTATCAAACGGAGTTTCACCTTCCACCACCCCAGTGATTTATAGTATTCTTGTCAGCTAAGTTAAAGTCTGTTTTGTCTGGTTAAGTGATTTGAAATTTTGCACAACTTCTTTCTTTCCCATTCATAAAGGAAGTCTGCTTTGCTCCTCTCAGAGTGGCATTAATGCAGGTCAGCCCTTCTGCTTTCTTCACCAGCTGCTCTGCCATCTTCTCCTCCGATGTCATATCACCATTTCACTGCATTCTGCTGTTTTAAATTCAGAGAGCCCAATGGTCGAAGACAGTATGGTTCTTTTCCATGGAGTGACTTCCTGATGTTTGTTGAAGAAAGGCACTTAATAGTAATTAAAACAATAGGGATATGGAGGAAGAGTATGGTTTGAGTAAGCATTTGTCAGGACTCAAGGGCTCAGAGCTTGTGCTTAGGTCTCTGGTGGGGACAGCAGGGTAAAGAACAGAGCATATTAGAAAACAATATCATATCAAAACATACGAGCTTTTTCCTTAGCTGTTGTGTGCACTTGGGCAAGCCATTGAACATCTCTGACCCTCAGTTTCCTCGACTGCTCAGTGAAGAGTTCAGAGAGAATGAGCTCCAAGACCTTATAAGTTCTAATACTTAACATTTAACAACTCAAAAATGAGAGGTCTGTTAGATTTCTCTGAACAGCATCAGGCCCATTAACAATCTGAGAAATTTAATCAGCGAGCAAGAGCAGATCGAGTCCAGTGCACCTTCTGCAGCAGCACCAGGTAAAAACGTGGGGGACCCAGTTCACGTTCAGGGGCGTCACCAGAGCGGCATTCCCTCCACAGGGCTGCTTGCACCGCTCATCTATTTGTATTCATTAATGCTCTCTCATTGTCCTTAATTTCCCCCCAATGATTATTATTTTTAAGCTAGAAACAGACACAACAGATTAAGGATGTAAAGTTGAATAGCACAGAGCATTAGTCAAAACAGACTTTTGAAATGGCACACAATAGTCCCCCAAGGTGGTTTGTTTTATCCCTTTTCAGAGCTGGGCTTCTCCTTCACTCCACCTTTCCTGTCTTAGTCAGGTTTTATACCAACCAACTCCCCTCAGCTTGGCCCAGGTGAGGTCAGCTGCGGGTGAAGCCGTAGTGAGGTGATGGGAAAGAAGGGTGCTGCTGGCTACGTGACCAAGCTGTCTTGTGGTACCATTTCGAGGTCATGGTTTTTACCCCAGCAGATTTTCATAGGTTTCTTCATTAAAAATTAAGATTCAACTACATTACAAAACATATTGGCAGGCTGCTGGAAATTGCTATAAATAATTTATCGGCTCATCCATTCTGATTGCTTCCAAATACTATCTTTGCTATTTTTAGCACAAAAGCAATCATATCTAACTATTGAGCTCAGTGGAAATGGAGGAAACGTGCCACCAAGTATCCACTTAGCCGCATTAAGGGAAAACATGTTATCTTCATACCTTATCTTGATGAATGATAAGACAATATATGATTGGATTTCATGTGTGGACCATGTACTTAACAGAAACATGTCATTTGAATTAGGAGAGAGCAGACTACTGAAGTGATGAGGCTGAGAAAGTTTTCCTATCTCAAGGCTGTGTTGGCTAAAATACATGACCCATACAAGTATATGACTTAATTCAACCAGCATGAAGTGAGTCTGTCTTAGGGAGTATAAAATACATGAGTCAAGTTCTTCTCCTTAGAGGCCCCTCGGTCTGGCAGATATCACTGAAGAAAGTGATGGGTTGGAATCCAATGCCATAGTCTCATGAGAATGATATAATCAGTACAGGAAAGGTGAGGTCACAACAAAACCACGCGCCTCCTCCGCAGCTCCTCTAGAATTCTGAGCGTTCTTTGGAAGCCATGGACCATGAAAAACTTTGTCTCCTTGAAAAAGGGGTTTCCTTGTTTCAATTCTGAACAAAAGGACACTTCCTTTTGGGCGGTCATTCCACTTCCTTTCCTGGCACCAGTCTGAAGATGGAAGAACAGTAGTTGAAACCAGAGCCAAGAGGAGGGCGTAAATGAGGTGGCCTTTGGCCAGCATGCGTTCATGGTGATCCTGATGGCAAAGGTGAGTGAGTGAGGTTGGATCAGTCGATCAGTGGGATTGATCGTGTAGGTATAACCCATGGCTCCCCAACCCCTGGAGAGTAGTTTGAGAGGGTTACATTAATAAAAACAAAAAGCATTTGTCTGGCTTAGCCCCCTCCCACAGAATAGTGGCAGCTCCAATCTTCTCTAATTCAATGTGTCTTTTCAGGACAACTCATGTCTGCTCTTCAATACAGACTCCTCAGCCACCTCAAAGGGTCTGCCTCATGTGAGCTCAGAGAGGACTGGGCATGGCCCAGGACACTCGATCAACTCCTCTGCCATGGTGGTCCTCTTCTGCTTTTAATACTGGTCACACAGGTTCCAAGTCATACCAGAGAAATCATCAGTTCCTTCGGATTGTAGAGAGACATCTAATTCTTGCTTTAATTTGGTTTTTAGTAGTCTCTGAACAATAGAGGGAAAGATACTAAGCCTTCTCTTCTCTCCATTACACTGTTAGTGGCCTCACGAAGCAGTTCTGACTTGCTTTTCTTAGCATTTTCCCTGTTAAAGTGGCAGTATGGAGCCTTGGCTAGAAAGCCATCTGAATAAGACACAGAATGATGTGCCATTGCTGTTGGGTCCAGTCTGTGAACTCCATACCCTTGGCTAGTGAAGTCTCTTCCCACAAGGTTCCTCACTCTCTCCTACTAAGAAACGGCCTCTCCTGCCAACCTTCTAGACCCTGTCTGAATTTGTTGTGGTTCTAAGACCCTTGTTATGGACTGTTCAGAGTTGGTGTTTATACATTAGACTCTCTTCATACAGACACTTCATACAAGAATAACGATGTTCAGAACATAAATTGAATTAGAAATGTGTTCAACCTATTAAATATATAGTTATATTATAAAAGCTCTGGAATACAACTTTATGAAGGTGTTCCAGTTTTTCTGTTCTTGCAGCTCTTTCCAATTCTTACTGGAGAGGATAGAACAGGTAGTTTGGAGGACTGTTGGAAAGAATGGAATGATAAATAGTGCTTCTAGGATGTCATGAAGTGTGACGAGGAGCAAGTGGTGCCACCTGAAACTGCCTTGTAAGCATGCCACCAAGAGCAGCTACCTGCCACCAAGAGCAACTCTGACGATGTACATGCAGTTGCTTCAGCACCAATCACAGTAGCTAACATTGCCGTAGAGCTTACAGCTAATGAAATACTAGCACATGCGTTATTCCTTTAATCTTCACAATAGCCCAGTGTAGTGGCTTAGTATTATTTCCAGTTGACAGATAAAAAAATGTGAGGCTTAGAAAGACTAAGCAATTTGTCCCAGATTTTCCCAAGTAGAAAGGAAAGCTAAGGCCCAAACCCAGGTTTTCTAAGTTTAAATCCCATTCACACGTACTGCTTTAGTGTCCATTCGTGGGCACTCACTCCACAGTCCTTATCAAGAGCCTACAGCTTAGTGCCGGTCACTGCTCTGGGCCCTGGGAGGTGATGGTGGCTTGGGGCCAGGGGACAGGGTTGGGGGAGAGTGTATAAAGATGAACACCCTCCTCAGGAAATTTTTTTAACTTGACTATCTATTTTGAAGGAATTATCGATTCACATTAAGTTGGAAAAAAAAGAAAAGAAAGTAGCTCAGGGAACTCTTGATCTAAAGAGAAAATATAATTTGTCCATAGGTATCTACAGTGCAACACAGAATGTGTTAGCTGAGGGACTCTGAGAGATCTGGGTCGGCGTGATCACACTTGGGTAAGTGGGCAGGTTTCGTGGAAGAAGTGGCATTTTGATTCACCTAGAAAAGATAGTATGATTTCTATGGTGGACGAGACACGGAGGTGGGAAGGAAAAGCATCCTAGAGGCAGAGAGTGACTTGGGCAAAGATACAGAGATGGGAAAGTACAAGCAGTTTTGGGAAAATAGAAAATATCCAAGGGGGAGAAAAGGGTATGATTCTTAATAAGCTCAAGAGCCAAGCTATTCTCTGTGGTGTGTTCTGTTGAAAGGTCAACACGAATGGAGAGAGAGGGACTAGTTCCTTTTCTTGAACCTCCACAGGGCGGGCCCTGAACTGTCAGGGCTAAGAAAGCCACAGCTTTGTTTTTTCTCTGGCACAGTAATCCACAAGAAAGTGTACTCACAGTTGTTCTTAGGAAAACAGTACAGTGGGACCCACCTGGCACTTAGAAGAATGGGGCTTCCAGGGCTGGGTCTCTGTTTTCGACTTCAAACAGCGGTATGTTCCATCTCCCCACTTCCATCAGCCTTGTTCCAAACAAAGCCGAGGTTCTCACAATAACCCATACAATTCAGAAAGACAGTTTAAATTAAAAATCAGAAAATGAGGCAAAGGACGTTGTACAGATATTTTTTCTTCTATAGCTCAGAATCTTCTTTCTTATTTATTTATTTATTAATTTTTAAGATTTCATTTTTTTTTTCTTTTATAAAGAGAGAGAGATAGAAACATCAATGAGAGAGAGAGAGACATCAATTGTCTGCCTCCCGCTCCCCACCTACTGGGGATCGAGCCCACTGCCCGGGCATGTGCCCTCACTGGGAATTGAACCAGGACTTCTCAGTCCACGTAACGACACTCAATCCATGGAGCCATACTGGCCAGGGCATCAGAATTTTTTCTAAGAGCAGCGATGGGAGACATTTCTCTCTGGCCTCAATATGCACATTTTAGTTCTTTGTTTCGGATATTGGTTTATTTTTGCTTTCATGTACACACTGGGTCTTATAACTGGTGTGCTTCCCTCTTTTTATTGGCTGTTAGAGATTACAGAGCCAAATTTGTGCCTCACCTTTCAGAAATACATAAGATTTCCTAGCTTCAATTTTGTGTATCAACCTCACTTCTTGCTCTATAGCCATGAAAAACATTCCCCCTCGGATCAATCTAAAGTGAAGAAATGTAGAAATGATTCTAACTTACCTTTGAACGTTCTTCCTTAAGAACATTTGCAAGAGTGTTTTCAAGCAGGACAAATATAATTTCACTAAGAAAATAGAATTGGGGTATTTTCACTATGAAAAGCTATACATGAGTCAGAAAATGGCAAATCCATTGTGTCCCATTATAAAAGGAATCAATCTCTTTGAATATTCTCCAACAGTTCCCACCCACACCTCCACTCCACCCTGAACAGTCTTCAAAGGAGCATTTGAGAAACAAGCGTTGATAATAAAACCAATCTTTCTCAGGCACCTTGACACATACGGCACCACTGTCAGGTTGACTGTCCTTAATAAAACGTATTGACTATGTACATGATATAGCATTGGCTCCATTGAGGGTCAAAACAACACCTTGTTTAAATATAACTAGCAATAAATAATTGCTTGTTACGTTTAATATATGTGTCCATTATATTGGAACCCCCAGCTCCACCCTGCGCCCCCACCAAGGCTAACAAAGGATTTTTGCCTTGGAAACACATTTTAAATATTTATTTTAGTCACCCTCACCTCTAGTATGCCTATAAATGAGCCTCGTTACACAGCAAGCAGAAGCTTTCTTTTAATACAGATGTGTTTTAGCTTTGATACGTTTTAATCCATCCCGCCCGCTCCTTGTTTGGTGTAACTACCGCCCTGACTATGGGCTCTTGGTGATAAAGTATTGACGGGTCTTTGTCAGGGAGAAGAGCATGGAGCCACAGACGCAGCACTCCCCGCTGCTCCACCACCCGACCTGTTGCAGGGTGTGGAGGAGAGGGAGTTGGAACCCACAAAGGCTCCAGCCCCAGGTGTTCGGCAGGTGGGTCCCAGGTGAGGTCCAGACTCCTGGGTGCAGCAGACACTCTGTTCCTTTGTTTGATCACCAGTTGCTTTCTCTGCCTGTTTGTTTTTCTGGTTTGGTTTCCTGTCCTGTTCATTAGTCAGTTAGTCCTTCCTTGTTTGTTCTGCGTCTCTTGTGTTTCTGCAGGTTGCCTCGCTCCTCAGCACCCGAAGGCTCATGTCCTCTGTTCCCCGTCATTTGCTGTACCGTGGCGGTGGCCGGGAGCGGTTAGGCACATGTCTACATGTTTGGTGTACAAGAGAGCTTAGACTCACCTGGTGCATATGATCAGTCTGTAGAAATGGTCAAGTCCTTCCTCCTTGAGCCTAAGTCTGTAAAGTGACTTCTAAGGAGAAATCTTGGGGATGGGAGGTTGACTCTCTCAGGTGCTAGCTTGGTACATTGCTTTGTTTTTGTTTTTCTAATTGTGAATGCAACACTCTCTTTACCAGGTAAATATGTACCTGTGATGTTTAGAAAGTCACACTTGACCACAAAGTGACATACAGAACTGCCCTCTGTAACAACTGCAGAAGGAGCGAGATTTTTTGTGGTCCCAGCTGACACAGAATCATTTGTTACTGGTAAGACCCATGATTTAACTTGTAATCATTTACAAAATATTGGGACAAAAGTAGAACGAGATGCTTTTTTAGTCTCACTGTCTCTTTTTGAACTTGTGTTTAAATTTATTTTGAACAGACCCAGGCTGTTCCAATCCGAAAATTTGGCTCACAAAAGACTCCTAATTATCATGGGCTGCAACTAGTTTGGAATTTTTCAGTACTTGGAATCTTTCTGATGCACGAAGCTAGAATGTACTTTGTATTAATCTGAGAAAAAAAAGCAAATTTATAATTTTGAATATAAAATGTGGCTATCAAAGTGCTTAGGGGAAACTGGTTTCAAGTCCCATGAATAGTATCCCAAACCTCCTGAGTCACAGGATGAAAGTGTAAAAACCCCCAGTCCTAGAGATTCTAATGCAGCAGGTCTGACGTGGGAACAGGAGAGCTTGATTTTTAGCAAACACCCCTCAGATGATTCTCACTCAGACGGATTTTGGAAATGCTGCTCTAGAAGCACGGACTGACCATTTTTATAAAAATTACAAACCAGTAGCCTCTGTTGAGAAGACCAGCTTCCCTCTATCCAACCCTACTCTAGTTACTGATTACACCTGCAAGTAACACGGCCATCCCCACGGCAAGCCCTTCTGTCAACACCGCAAGGCACAAACGATAGGCAGTGAGGATTCATAAATAAGCCAGGTACAGTTCTTGTCCTTGCAAGGTTAATAATCTAATAATAAATAAATTACTTATTTATTTATTTAGTAATTCTGGAATCCTGAATAAAATTTTACTGATTTATCAATTCATTAAACCATTTATACTGAGAGTTTCTACTCAATGCCAGGCATTGGAATAGATGTTGGCGTTGACTGTAAATTAAAACACCTTCTGTCCTCAAAGAGCAAGTGTGCAGAAAGTCGAGTAAGGTGACAAGTGACAGTACAGGTTTCACCTGCTGTGATAGTGGCAAGTCCAGACTGCTGTGAGAACACAGGCAGAAAAGGGTCCCTGACGTAGCCAAAGAGGTGTGTGCTGGGGTACTGGGGGCTCATCAGGGACTCGTGGGTAGATAGAAGTTACTGAGGGTAAGACAGGCAGGGAAGAGTGTCTCTAGCAATAGGCATGGCATGAGTAAAGGCTAAGAGACCTGTGTATCGGGTGGTGTCAAGTAGCTGAATAAGACCAGAGGTATAATATTCCCCTACTTAGGAATTCTAGCCTATAGGGAACAGTCTCAAACCAAACCAAACTGTATTTCATTTAAAAAAAAGTTATCTGTGCACTTGTATGTCAGGATTTAATTCCATGTTGTATTTTGTTGTAAAGCTGTTGTTTCGGATAAGAAGATAGACCTAATATATAGTCAGATAAATTTATGAGTAAGGAGGAGACAGGGAGGGAGAGGGGAAGGATGGGGAGATAAGAAAAGAGAGGAGGTGTCATGTACTTTCACATCTCCAGGATTCTGATCATTTTACTACTACTGTGACTTAAATGTAGTACTAAGAATAAATTTTCCCCACAATTGTCAATAATCATAAAATTATGTTTCTACACCAGCCTATCAGTTGTCATTAAACCAAGTTGTTTTCTTTTTGTATTTAACAATTTTGATGTAAACTTGTTTTACTAATAAAGCCAGTATCACTTCAGTTTCATCCATTTCTACCTTTTCTCAGTTTTGCCCCTTCAAATCATCTATGATTTTAGTTGGAACAAAAGGAAATAAGTGTTTGGATTGGCGATGACTAATATTTTAAATCCATAGGCCAAAAGATTTTGAAAGAATCTAATTTTATTATAATTATTTTATAACATATTGAGTTAATGTATTTTTTTAATTATTTTTTATCCTCACCTGAGGACATTTTTTCCATTTTTTGTTCAGGTAGAGTGGGAGGGAGAGAGAGGAACAGAGAGAGAGAGAGAGAAACATTGATGTGAAAGGGACACATCGAGTGGCTGCCACCCGCACAACCGACCAGGGCCGGGGACAAACTGCAACTGAGGTACGCACCCTTAGCGGGAACCGAACCCGGGTCTCTCAGGACCGCAGGCCGACGCTCTAACCGCTGAGCCAAACCGGCCAGGGCGAGTTAATGTATTTTTAATACTTGGGTAAAAGTGTTTCTGAATCCATTTTTTTTTACATATTAAGTGTTTGAAATTTTAAGTTTGAAATTATTCATCATAATATATAGCTATAGCTATATAACATCTGTCCAGAGTTACCCTGTTCTCATTATAATACAGCATAAATCACCCTTCAGAAATTAGAGCCAGATAGTCCAATCTCTCCCAAAAAGCAGCCTCTGGGAAGCTATTAGAAGAATGATATACTTTATTTCAATGTCAATCAATCTCTATTGTAGACAATATCATGTTTTTCCTTTATAAGAATCAGACAGAATTCCCGCTACAATGAATTTCTAACAGAAAATAATAGTAATACATTACTTTGGTTTTTCTTCAATCAGGGACTCAATCGAACATGTATTGAAATACAAATATTTATTGAGCCCGGTAACTGTTAAGAAGGTCCATATTCTTGCCCTGGCTGATTTTGCCTAGTGGTTAGAGCGTCAGCCCAAGGACCAAAGTATCATGGGTTTGATTCTGGTCAAGGGCACATACGTTGGTTGCAGTTTGGTCCCAGCCCCAGTTGGGGTTGTGCAGGAGGCAACAAATCAATGTGTCTCTCTCTCTTTCTCCCTTCCACTCTATCTGAAGATAAATGGAAAAGTATCCTTGGGTGAGGATTTTAAAAAAAAAGGAGATCCATATCCTCAAAGATCTGACTTGTTTATACCTACTTAGCACTGCCATCAATGCATTGTGAAGTTCAGAAGACACCTAAAGTGTAGCCCTATTTTTAAAATGCAAATGATCTGGTTGAAAGGATCAAACCAACACAAATGGAACTATTATCAAGAAAAATAAGCTGGGCACTCTTTCTAGAGTGGGCCTCTGCTGTTGGTGAGTTGTGGAAAAATAAGGCTAGAGACAGAGGACGTGGAGCTGGATTATAGACTGTCTTGAAAGTTACAAAGAGATGCACATTAGCAGTAGGGAGCCACAGTGGGCTCCTGAGTAGGGAGTGACCTAGTGAAATGGCATTTTAGGGAGATTTTTAGGTCTGTAGTTATTTCCTCCCACCTCTCACTCATTTGGGAGCTAAGAAATAGTATAAAGTAAATATCTCAAAAGTTATCATCTCATCTAGCTAATGGACTGTGAAACGTAAAACACAGTCCCGCTCCCTGCCACCAACTAGTGCAGGATTTTAAACCTTAGGCTCATTTACAGATGGAAAAGCCAATGGCTCCTGGAATTAAAGTCTAAGTAAAAAGTCCTGAGATGACTTTAGACCTCAGACAGATAAACTTGAATCTACTGATGACGGCTGCAATTAGCAATAGTAGCCAAAACCAAGAAACCTGCATGTTTCTATAATCAACTTGTCCTTTAAAAAAGATTCATAAACATATAAATATGTGCCAATCCTCCCAACTCCCATGCCTTTGGCAGGCATCACTAATCAATCACAGAGTTTTGCCCTTTCTATGTTCTGATAGGCCTTGCAATACTTCTCAAAAGCCCAATAGAAAGCTACTAGCAGTTGGTTGTAGTTGGGCCTGGACATAAAAACTATTTGCTACCCTATATTAGCAGGCAACTCTACCTAAGATAGGTTTGATGAATTCACCCAATTAGCTGTGTCCACTTACTACAATATAATTTTTTAAAAGTCACAAAATCTTTATGCTCCTTGCTTTATTGTTTAGCACTAGAAGAAAGAGTTGTGTGGTTCTCAAAAATCCTTTCATATTTAGAAGCAGTTTAATGTATTGAAAGAGTGATTTGTGACACCCATACAGCTCATAACTCAAGTAAACAAGCACAAAAGATCTAAAAACACCATGCTGGAGAACTCATGAATGGAATCTAAGTGAGAAGGGCTTCACAGCCAACACCCAACTTCTCCTGTCCTTCCAGTGTCTGCTGAATGAAAAGTGAAGAAGCATAAAATGCCTCCCTGGTCAACAGAAGTTCACTGCTGAAGATGTTGCTAGTCATCCAGGATTACGGAGTGTCTACCATGTGCCAGATCTTACCTATAGGCCTTCCCAACATTCTCTCATGGAATCTTCATCATGGCTCTATGCATAGCTTTTGCATCTATATTTCACACACACACACAAAAAGAGCTTCAGAGAAATTAAATAACTTTTCCAAGATCATTCAACTATTAAGTGTTGGAACCATGACTTGAAGTAAAGTCTGTTTGATTACACTACCAGTGTTGCCCAATTGAATTTTCTGTGATGATTGGAAACATTCAGTATCTGTGCTGTCCAATACAAAGCCATTAGTGTACGCATGGCTGTTAAGCACTTGAAATGTGACTAATCCAACTGAATAACTTAATTTTAATTTCATTTAATTTAAAGATAAAGAGCCAGCCCAGCCAGTGTGGCTCAGTGGTTGAGTGTTGACCCATGCATCAAGAGGTCACTGGTTCAATTGACGGTAAGCGCACATGCCCAGGTTGTGGGCCTGATCCCCGGTGGGGAGCATGCAGGGGGCGGCCAACCGATGTTCACTCTCATCGATGTATCTCTCTCCCTCTCCCTTCATCTCTCTCTAAAATCAATAAAGAAAAATTTTTTTTTAAATAAATAAAAAACAAAGATAAAGAGCCATATGTGGCTAGTGGATAAAATATTGGATAGCACAGTACTAGACTATGAAATACATGTGGGCTTGTACCACATATATTTTACTTATTACTGCATCTTCAACACTTAGCACACTACCCTAGTAGTGTGAGATACACAATAATATTTTTAAATGAACAAGTAAGTTTAAAATCTGTGCACATAATTCATGTAGAAATCATGTCCCTAAAATGCCAACCCATTGAAAAACTCACTCAGGTTCTTCATGCTTTGAAACTCACCATTACCACCAGGATAATATAGGATAATAATAAAGATAATGTTATTTACCTATCTCAGTGTATAAGAAAAATAACAATAAAATAAACCAAATTTGTAAAGAAAAGTTTTACTTGTAAATCTTCGGTTAACCAGAGGACAAAACCTCATTCCTCTTTTCATCTTTCTCAGCAGGAGAAAATAAAGTTTTACTTGATATAAAGAACAAAGTAAAATTAGACGTCTCTTGACCTTTCTTCCAAATACAGTAGAGAGCCATCTCTCTCAGTAAATGTTAACAAGTATGGCAATAGTCATCACTGGATCCAAAAGGAAGTTAAGGTGAAGTTTAAGTGTATGTAGATAACTCCAAAAGCATCCCTTAAAAAGAGAAAAATGCAAAGCATAATTGTTTTGCCTGCATGGAGCCAAAGGACTAGCCTATCCCTCCCATAAAATTATATATAGTTGTGTGTGTGTGTGTGTGTGTGTGTGTGTACACACGCATATGTGTATATATATAGTTTTATAGATAGCGTTAATAAAAGATTTCTACATTTTAATCTTTCAAAGGCAAGAAAGTCACCTGATACCTTTATCGTTGAGCAAGTTTCTATGAAATTTCCATTTTTAAAATGGACATAAAAGCACCCAGGAAGCTTGCTCATAACGCAAATTTTCATTTGCCACTCACAGAGATCATAATTCAGAAAGGGCCCAGGAATCTGCATTTAAGCAACTCTTATAATTTTGGTCCGTGAATTACACTTTGAGAAATACTGTAAATGCTTCTAAGATAATTCTGTTAAGGGAGCAGAAAACGCATTTACTTGATGGAATGCCTCCTTTCTCCATTCTGAACCATGCAGAATCGATATACGTGGTTCGTGGCACACACTGTGAACGGATGTGCCCAATCTGTCCATCCCTCTTCCCACCACCATCATTTTGCAGTTTGAGGGCCATTGGTTCCTTACCCCCAATTCCAGATGTGAGCACTGAATTGCCAATCAGTTCTGAGCCCATTCCCATTCCATACATAACCGAAACTAGTCCTATTAGAATGAAATCCAGGATTTTTGTTTGGTCGGGAGCAAGGCAGCCTACCTCTCTTTCTCTCTCTGGACATAGAGGAGGGAAAACGCTGCCCTAGGAGCTGTTGGAACCATCTTGCCACCATGTGTGAAATCAGACTCAGGATAAAACTGACACCATGAACAAGTCAGAGCACAGGGACAGCCTTCAGAAGCATGGCTGAGCTAGAGCAAACCCGTCTTGAAGCCTGCCCTACCTCCAGACTTCTCACTTATGTGCGTCAATACATTCTCCCATTGTTTTAAGCCGTTTAAGTTTTCTATTTGGAACATGAAAAGAACTAATTGATGCAGGCTGTCATTTTTTATTTTATACACCCATTTTTCTTCCTTGGCTTTGTTCTCTGTCTACAAGATGTTTTGCTCTCCTTCCCTGTACTGCTGTAAGCATTATGTCAGGGCACGGCGGAATGTTTAAGTTCTCACGACTCATGTACCCCCACCATTCAATTGCTTCTAATGTCCTTGCTATTCCTCTTCTTCCCCTGCTACTTTCTCTTCTCACTAGAACTGAGCCATCAGATATACGAGTACTTCTACCTCCTGGCAAAAGAGAGCTATTAAAACCCTTTGACCGATTTAATGAAGTCCATATCTTTACAGGAAACTGCCTTTCCAAAGGCTTGATGAATGCATTAGCTCCCTCTCAGAACCCCCTGTGCACTTTTATTCTGGCTGCTCTAGGATTTTAGGTGCATTTCAAAAGCATTTAGTCATTCTTCACCCCTTGGTTCTTTCATGCAATATCTTTTCATATTTTGTCTCGTCACAGTAGAAAAAGATGAAGATGCAGAGGAAACCACAGTGGACGTCCAACAGAAGTCAGACGGCCCCTTGCAGGGGCCTCGGGCGCTTGAATAGATGAGCCCACCAAAGGAAAACTCTGGGCTGTCAATCTATCTGTGCAAGAAGTAGCAACTGTGGGGTTCTCTGTTCTGAAGACAGAAAGTAGAAAAATCCACCCGCTTTTTTCCCCCTTTCACTTAAGGAGATGAGAGAATATGAAATTTTAAAAATCAATAGTAGGAACAATCCAGGAAGTTTTCAAGGCAGAAAGAGGAAAAAAAGTCAAATAGAAATTCAACCAATTGGGAGAACTTTTACTACAAACCTCCTTCTAATTACTTCATGGGCCAAAGAGGGATTGAAACAACTCAGGACTACAGAATATTTTCATTAATCTTTGTTTCCAAAGGAAAGACCAAAGAAATCAAGTGTTCATCTAGAGAAATGTTATCACCAAACGTATTTGTCTGCCTGTTTATTTAGTTGTTGCTGTCTGCTTTATCACTTATATAATGTTAACATTCTTTTAAAATGGGCAGATGGACTTCATTCAAGTTCTGACAGTGACTCTTTGTTATTGGTACAAATGGCTTCAGAGGTATTTAATTACCATTAGTAGTCATCCGTTTGCTCCTAGCTGGTGACATTTGGAATAGTAAGCAGGCAGAATTCTTTGTGTCCAGTGAGTTCATAGAAAGTTAAACCTACTTTTGACAACAGACTCAAGCTTAGCTACCATTAACCCCCCTCTTCAGTTACTGGATGATGTGTTTGAACAGTATGAATGATTAATGAAGGCTAAATAGTCCAGTTTCTATCTTAAAACCTTTTTGTTAACTGCCAGGTAGCTGAGTGACTGGCAAGGTGAGTTGAGCGCAAGTAAGTATCCATGCAATCTGTTGCTTGGACTGAAAACAAACACACAAACAAAACATGAACCTGTCAATTATTTGGAGGAGATGTAATAAATTAGAAACTCTCATCCTTACGCTTCACCCTTTCACAGACCAGTACTAGAAACCATGAATTTTTGCCAGTTTGGCATCAGAAAGCAAATTTTGCTTTACATCCAGGTGCATCACTGTTTCCTCTCAAGGAAACCAAGATAACATGCCATCAGCTGGGAGCAACTCATTACAAAGCTCCTAAAAGTAGCCTGTGCATTTTCCTGCAGCACATCCTACGATTGTTCTTAGGGAAAGGGCAACATATCAGCCGTGAACTTGAGACACCACTTATGTCTGATAACTTGTTAGAGATAGGTAGATGTATAAAGATGCTCCGTGCATTTGCTGGTTGATCTGTAAGAGGCATCCTACTGCTAACTCCTCCGGAGACATCTCGACAAAGGAGATTATGGAAGAGGCCAACGCTGGAAGCTAAAAGGAGGCTGAGATTAAAAATATGTGCAGAGGACCAAAAAAGTGAAGATGACCATTGACTTCAAGAGAGGGGATTACACAGGACAAGGAAGCAAGATTCGTAAGGAGATAACACAGTCTGCGAACACAGTTAAAACGTATCTTTAGTTCGTCCCCAGCCCTCGTCGGGGTCCTGCGGGAGGCAACCTGTCAATGTGTCCCTCGCATATTGATGTTTCTCTCTCTCTCCTTTTCTCTCCCTCTCTCTCCCTCCCCACTCTATCTGAAGATAAAAAGAAAAATATCCTTGGGTGAGGAATAAAAAACACACAAAACATATCTTTATATACATTTTCAGAGATTTCTTTGGCTATGCCTTAAACTTCCTCTTCTTTACCTTTATAACTTAGTGGCATTTAGGGCATCACTTATGACATACTGATCACCCAAACAGCCACAACTTGAGATCCTTAGCAAGTGATACAGACACATCTATCCAACAACATTTACTGAAACACACTAACAAAGTCCTGTTATTTCTTGTTTGCTGGTCTATTTGACATGTAGCCCTAACAGTTTAGAAACTGTTTCTTTCCGAATGAAGTACTACATTTTACACCACTTGTTCTGTAATGTGCTTCATGTGTCATTTTCATCAGTTAGGGATTAATACAGCACAAGCATCTCCTTCCTAAGAGGAGAACGTGAAGTGAGATCAGAACTAGTGTTTTCTAAAGAGACTTCACAGGTCCCCCTCATTCACTTATTGATTCAACACACATTCTGGGGATACTTATTACGTGCCAGACAGTGCACTGGGCACTAGGGACACAGATGTTTAATATACAGCCTTTGCCCACAAGGATCCCACTGTGTGCTTGGAGAGACAGATAAGTCAGAGTATCAGCAACACAGAAGGTGCTGGGACAGGGCCGAGGAGGGAGTTTTTAAGCCAGTCTGGAATGGGGGCTGTGGGTTTGAAGAAGGCTTTCCAGAGAGACCAATATTAAGCTGGGTTAGGCAGTGTAACCCACCCCTGGGTTTCAGGGAGTCCCTGGGCTGTACTCCTTTACCCAGGACTCAGCCTGAGCTGGAGGACCTGGAGGTCCCTGTTCTGTAGCTGACACAGGGTTGGGTTTTCAGAGGAAACCAGGACCCACAGTGATGCCCAGGGCCCAAAGAAACATGATTCTGATGTCAGATTATTTTTACATTCCAAGTGGGACACCAGTGGAAACTAGCAACAGTTGAATAAGAAGGATAAACAAAATGCAAGAGAGAAAGACAGGAAGGAAGGAAGGAAGGAAGGAAGGAAGGAAGGAAGGAAGGAAGGAAGGAAGGAAGGAAGGAAGGAAGGAAGGAAGGAAGGAGAGGAGGGATGGGGAGAAGGGAGGGGGAGGAGGGAGAGAAGGAAGGAGGGAGGGGGAGGAGGGAGGGAAGAAGGGAGGGAAGGAGAGAAGGAGAGAGGGAAGGGGAGGAGAGGGGGAAGGAAGGAGGGAGGGAGGGGAAGAAGAGGGGGGGGGAGAGAATGAAGTAAAAAATGTCACTGAAAGGAGTGGAGTGGAGAGGAAAACCACACCGCCCAGATGACCTAAAGCATCAATCTTGAGCAAAGCTTGCACATGTTAGTAACGCTTGACACAGCTCAGGGCATGCAGACAGGGTCCAGGAACAGCACATTGTAAATGTGTGGTGGGTTAGAAAGAGGATTTTGCAGAACCAGCAAATCATATAAATTCTGCTGAAGGCCTGATTAGCCTTCAGTGTGGGAATCTTCACCCCAGTGGATTTGTGGCCGACCGGGACAGCTCATAAGGTAAGCTGGAGGGAAGGAATTCCCCGGGGCCAATCCCCTTAAAGCTGACAACCACGAACTGGAGATGGAGGCAGGGAGACAGGAACCAGGCTGGGTCTGCGGAGTGGAAGGGAGGGCATGTGGGCCACCCAGAAAGTTGGAAGGGCACACCCATTTCAGCACACTGATGACCTGTAATTGGACAATTTTGCTCTTGGCAAAGGCCTTTGTCTCAATGGCTTCTTTATTAGAGGCCTTAATATTAGCTCTTACAATAACTAAGGATCTCGCCAGAAAGAAGAAACTTTTTTAAAATCAGAGGAGGTTTAAATTTGGATGCAAAAGTTTACCTAATACTAGTCATCTAAGTTTGGGTCTGGATTATGAAAATGAAAATTTTCTGGCAGGAACAAGTGAGTGGGCGATGACTCAAATGGGCCAGTGCTCAGAGATCCTACAAGTGAGGCAGAGAGCAAGCCTCGGGGAAGAAGTCCCCTGGGAAGGTCTGGACGAATTCCCGAAGGCCGAGGAGCCACCCGGCAGCAGGCAGAACTCGTACCCAGGGTCACGTTGTCTCGATTCTTCCGTTCATTGCACGCTACACTCGCTGATTTTTTTCTCCAGTCGATCCTCTGGCTTTGTTTAGGTATAAATATGTTTATATTTATGCAAACTCTTATTTCTCAGAAATTCTGTTTTGGTCTACAACCATAAGGATCTAGACATAAGGATGTGAGACAACTCGAATGTTTCTGTTTTTCATGTCCAGAGAGTCTCTGTAGCAGCGCCTGGAAGTATTATCCACTTTACTTAAAAGCTGCAATAGTTTGACAGTCTGAACCATACTCCTTTCTATGTCTCTGGCTCTATTTTGTTCATCAGCTTCTTTTGCTCATTATATTCCACAAATAAACTTCAGAGGAGGGGGCACAGGGGAGGGATGAGATAAACCAAAGAACTTACATGCATGTATGCATAACCAATGGACAGAGACAACAATACTCGTGGGGTGGCGATGGGGGCGCGGGATAGGGAGGAGGGTGTCTGGGGGGGAAAAGGAGAAACATCTGTAACAAAAATAAATTAATGAATTAAAAATAAATAATAATAATTGGCAAATGAAAAAAAAAAGCTGCAATAACCTGGCTCCATCTTGCCAAGCATCAGGGACCCACACAGCTGGCTTTCAAGGAGCCAGTTCTAAACAATGGTACTGCTCTTTACTCTACCCGCTGGGCACTGCACACGGCCAGGGAGCGTGCAGACAGGAGAGTGGCCAGTTTTTACTCCTTCCGGCAAGGTCCACCCATTGCAAAGGCTGCCACCTTCTGTGAGCACTACGGACCAAAGAGAGCACATTCATCAGAACCTTCCCAAAACAAAGGGCTCCCTCTGCCTTAAGTCCCTTAAGCTTCTCAGAGGAAAGGTGGCATTAGAGGTGAAACGTGCAGCTGGTATAAAGCCTCTGGCCTGGCACAATCACTGTAAACACGTTCATCGTTTTCCTGCTCCGCTGTCCTCGCTGTTTTGTTTTAAGAGACTGTTTCCCCACGCGCCTTAGACAGCTTCGCTCACCCAGGAGCAGCAGTGTTTTGTTTTGTTTCTAACTCCATCTCAGTTTTGTTGAAAGTACATAAAATGTTTATCTGAGAAGATGTTTGGAGCTGCAAAAGTAAAAGTAGCCTAAGCAAAAAAGGAAAACGTATTATTTCACATAGCAAGAGGCTGGGGCTAAGGCAGCCCTAGTCCAGAGAATTCTGCATTTCAAATGTACCTTCAAAGACCAAATACATTCCATCTTTCCTCCCTCTTAATGTCAGCAGGTCATTATGTCTCTCCTGATTACAGGTGGCAACAGTATCCAAAAGCCAAAGGGTGTCTCTCTTCTGTGGACCTACTTTAAGAGCAAGAAAAATCTTCCCAGAAGCCTCCAGAGCAGACTGCCCTTCATATATCATTGGCCAGGTTTGGGTCATTGTCCACTCTTAAATCCATCACTGGAAAGAGGTCCCTAGACTAGTCAAGGTTGACGGCCTGGGACTGGTAACCAGGCCAGAGTGGCCATGGATGTTGACTAGGACACCAACAATGTCCCTGCGATACTTGAAGTCATACAGACCTGGGTGTGGATCCAGGCTCACCATGCACAAACTGAGACAATCTTACCTCTTGAAATGTTAGTATCCTCATTTGGAAAACAGGGTGAAAAATATCTGCTGCAAAGGAAGTTGGTGAGGATTAAACAAGTCATGTTTGTGAACGGTATAGCGCAGTGCATGACACAGAACAGTCATGAAGGCCTGCTGGTGTCCTCTGCGCTCCTGTTTTCCCTTTCAGAAAGCTTTTCGTGTGCCTGTTCCCGTTAGAACCAGAGGACTTCCTCTTGTCTCTTCCTGTCTGTAGCAAGTTCTCCTGCCTCTTCCGGTGATCTCTGGTTTCACAACACAATTAGAATTGCGTTTATTTCAGAATGTGATTATTACTTGTTATTAATACTACTATTGGAGTAATTGATAAATGTATAGTAAAAAATGATACTGACCCCAAGTTCATATCTGTTGTCGTATTTGACCCTGATAATGTGGTCAATCGGGAAGCTACAATTAAAGGTAATGAACCAATTTATTTCCTTGTAATTGGTTATGTTTAGTAAGTAAGAGTCTCCCATGTGCTTTGTCCAGTGAATATACCCACACATTAATCTTGATCAACTGCCAGCAAGTGTTTAATGAGGCCTTTGTTGCATGGTTTAAGATGCCCCTTTGCTCTATTTACCATTTATGGAGAAACTTAAGAAAGGAAAATTCATATATTTTGTCACTAGAGAAGTTTTCCTGCTGCCCTGAGAAAGAGAAAAGGATTCTGTTTGCATAACAGAACACAAAAAGCACTAATGAGGATGCATTGGTTTCAATCATTATTAAGAGACACATTTATTTTTTTAAATCGAAGATAATCTCTACCATGCATGAGTTGTCACTACTCTTAGGTAAATGCTACAGAAAATATTTATTCTGCATTACAGCAGAGCTGATGATCTTTTTTCACATGATCTGTACTATTTTTAAACAGTTTTTCGTCAGTCATTTCTGGAGAACCCACTGTGTGCCACGGCATGCTCCGTGAAGCGGAGGTCACAGAAGTCAGGCGGGCCTGGTTCCGGCTCAGAGAAGACGCACTCCATCGGCCTGAGCAGTGCAGGACAGTCATGTGCAGTGGCAGGAGAAGGGGGATGGCTTCTGGAACTGTCACTGCTCGCTGGTGGCCTTGGCCAAACTACCTCTCTGCTTTGGGCCTCCGTTTTCCTCCTTTGCCAAATGGGTGATTTTAACCAGAGAATACCTAAAGGTCGTCAAATTCTAAAATTCTGTGGTCCTCAAAGTGGTCCAAATAAATCGCTAAAAGCTGGAGTAGTCGCGAAGGTTCTCCAAGATGAACTAGACTAGAGGGGGCTTTGAAGAATGAAGAAGGTGGGACTGTGTGGAGGGACATGGGAGAGGGGGCAGCACACTCAGGACAGTGGGGACCAGAGGGAATAAGCAATGATTCTGGGGTCATGAGTGTCATCCTAGCCGGAGTGAGGGAAAGTGTTAGACCATCACCATAAGAAATCCAACTGGTCAATAAGTGTGGAGCCAGGCACAAAGCTGAGGAAGCTAGCCTTGATGTTTCCAGTACATAGGAGGCTTCACCCTCTTACCTCCTTTTTTATTTTCATCCATTTTCTCTTCCTCCTCTTCTTTCTCTCCTGCCTCTTTTTTCTACTTCTTCTTTATCTTGATATTATTCTTGCTCCTCCCTTTGTCTTCTTATCCATGTTTCCTTCTTTCTATTATAATGATGTTTATAGTTCACACAGCACTTTCCCCTATGTGATTCTTTTTAATAAGAAAACAATTCATCTCATTCTCAGACTTCTCAGAATTCTCAGACTTCTCAGAATTCTCAGAATTCAGACTCTGGAGCTGGAAAACCTGGTGGATTTGAGTCCCTGGTTATGCCATTTACCAGCTGTCTAGTTAGACAAACTCTATTCTCTATACTCTAATATTCTTTCCTGAAAAAGAAGGATAGTAATGATACCCACCTCACAGAGTTGTAAGAATTAAATGAATAACTAACACACTTGGTAGATTCTAGATGTGTTAACTATTATTGGGAAAAGACCTATCAGGTCATTGTCTCTTCTGCCTACATGGGTCATATTGTGCATGGTTTTAAGTTTTTATGCCTAAATCTACACAGTTTTTGACCTAGTGACAACTTCTACTTGAGTGAGTTGGAGCCCCAGCTGAGTTAATCATTTAAATGTGCTAACCAAAATTTCAAGAACATGTTCAAGTCTTCTGAGCAAGGCCATGGCCTGAAGTTACAGCCGTTTTAATTAGTTTCACCTTCTCTGCCCCGTGATCCAGAAATCTCTAATTGCACCACGGCAGCCTCCTGCTCCCTGTCACAGATCTGACTTTACCTGCTACTATATAAAGTTTATGAATCATGCTCCCTCTGCTTGAACTCCTGAAGCCTCTGAAACTAAATGAGTAATTTTCAAGATGCAGTTGTCATGGTTTGTAAAGATGCTATAAAAAGGCTGTTTTTCCTTGTTCTATGACCTGTTTTTTTTTCTAGTTGTCTCCAATTTGCAGCCATGAGCCTGAAGAAAATGTCGGCTATTCCTCCAATGAACAGAGAAGATTCTTAGACTCAAGAAGCTTGACATCTAGTAAGCAAACCCTTCCTCCTTTAAAAGGTGGTGGAAGTGTGCTGTGGCAACCTGCTCTGGGTGCTACTTTGAGGCGTGCCCTTAGTGCTCTGCCCCGTACACTGCCTGAGGGGAGCCCTGGCAGGAACATAGAGGAGGAAATAGCTAGTGGTGGAAGCCCGGAACATGACCAGGTGTTCCTCAACGCAGAACACCTGCTCTTCTCTTCGCAGTGAGCTCTTTCCTCGATGTCCTGGGCACACTCTGCTTCTTTCCACTTGGGCAAATAGTAGGTCTAATTCTACAGGCTATGGAGCCATTAGACTTAATATACAACAAAATGAGGAAACATTGAAATAAAAGCAGGTCAGTTTTAATCATCTGTTATTTTCTCTCGTGTTTTATTTACCATCGTTTTCTTTTTAAATTTCAGAGAGGGACAATCCACTCCTTACTTTCAAAATTCTTTCCTGTTTTAATGTCTAGTTCCAATTTCATATTCATTCATTCATTCATTCATTCATTCAAAAATAAAAAAGGTGCCTAAAAATAAGCTGATCATGCTCTCCTTTGCCCCCAAACAGAACAAGCATGCAAAGGTGAAACATAAAACCCTTCTATTCATTTTCCACTGCCTTTGAGATTATCCAAAGCACTTAGCCTGACATTGAGTCCCTCACAACTCCACCATGATCCGTCTCTCCAGCCTCAGATCTCACCACCTCTACTACACCCACTTTATGCCACAGTGATCATTTCCTCACTGGTCCCTAGAAGTACCAGGTTACACATTTATTCACCGTTCCAGCTTCTTCTTCAAGCCATTCTTTGTCTATATACCCCTGCTTATTACTTTACTGCCCAACTTTGTCTGACTTCCAAGGCACTTCTATGAGTGTATGTTCATGTCAATATTTTTAAATCTCTCATTTTACTATGAATGGTCTGCTCATATATTTATCTACCCCTCTAGGATGGAAACTCCTTGATGATTAGAATCATGACTTAGTCACCTTTGTATCTAAAGTACTGTGCACAGAGCTTGGAACACAGCAAGTTCTTACTAGATGTTCGTTGCATAAATGGGTGGGAGGATGGATAGACAAATGGATAAATGAATGGGTGAATGAATGCATGAATGAATGAATGAACGAATTTGCCTCATTAGCAGGGAAGGGACTAATAGTATAAAGTTTTAACCTTATGTATAAGGCTGGATTCTTTCTGCTATAGATGAAAAGAGATCTAACTCAAGCTAGCCTCACCAAATATCTGGTTCACTGTGGTTGAGACATTCAGGGATGGAGCTGGGCTCAGAGACTGCAAGGGACTCAGAAGGTGACATTAGCTCTTTTTCCCTCACATACACACATGCACATATTCAGTCTCTTTTCTCTTCTTCTCTTGTCTCTGCTTTTTTTTTTCCCCTTCTCTTGATTATTGGCTTCATCTTCTCTTGTACCTGATAAGCATCCTTCTACCACTAGAACCAGACAAGCTGGGCAGTCTTGGAATTATATCATTGCACTTTAATGACCCCAGGAGAAAAGAGTGAGCTTCTTTTCCTAGAATTTATATATAAAACCCCAGTGAAGAATTCTAATTGACTGTCCTATGTGACCAGCACAGCGGGACACTCTGATGAGCCAAGCCTGGAACTTTCTCAGCGTTTTCAGCCTGGGGAATAGGGGGTGGTGCCCTTTGATGAGTAGTCCTACAGAATCCCACACAATGAGGGCAAGACAACTACTAGAGTAGTAATATAATTTTATAAAGGGGGAAAGTAAAAGAATAGATTGCTACCACACCCTGGAATTTCTTTATTCATTTAAGTTGCAAATTAGCACAGTTCAAAATGTGGTGGTAGCATTTAAAGTTTAAAAGATAGGCATTTAAATATTTGCCAAATAGGTTACATTAAAAAAAAAAAGACTTAAGCGTTAAGTCTTTTTTCTTTTGCTTTTGTTTTTAAAGACTGTACATTTGAATTCATGCCTTTGTTTTAGAATGCCTCAAATAGAAGTGTCAAAATGAGAATTTCTCCTGAATTTCTTTACCTCATCAGAAATTAAGTAGACTCAGGAGTTTCACCAGGGGTTTTTATCAGTCTGAATTTGAGGCTTGTTTTTATCTGTGTCATGCTATTGGAAACATCTGAAATCAAAACTGCTTTGTAGTTCTCTCTCGAACTTGGCAAGTTAAAAATCTCATCTTCAAATGCATTTTCTCAACTTAATTCACCCATGCTACATGCTTGGTGGCCCTTCCATTTGTCTATTTTTGGCAGAACGATGCATGGTCTATTTGCCAGGACAAGTTTTTTTTGAAGACCTAGGTTATTGCTATTCCAAAGGCAAGGGGTCCCTGGATAAAAATGGAACCACAAGTTCCATTTGGCATCACTCAATCAACCTTATCAGCAGAGGCCAGGGATGTTTCTCTCTGAAATCAGAGCTTTCATCAAGACCACAGAGCACAAGTGAATCCTGAAATCTGTATTTGCAACATTTATGACCTAGAAACCAGCCCCAGGTAGTCAGAAAGACTCACCCTTTTCACTACTGCAAAACCCTCTGGTTGATAACTCCTTAATCTCCCATGACATGGCTTGAAAATGGATCACATGTGCTGTTCTTTAATTATTCACATTTAAATGGCATCTTCCAAATTGGTCCCTAAGTTACTTTAAGGCAGGAACATACAATGTCTTGCTGTGTCCTGCACAGTGTTCACAGATCCTCAGAAAATGCTTACTGAATAACAGATCTTTTCACATCTCTTTTATTCTATCAACACACATAAGACAACCTAAGGGCAAAACTACGGTAGAACATGGCCAGTCTATGTTCTTTATTCCAGGACCCTCCAGTGGAGCAAGTGAGGTTCCAGGTTAACAAGTGCACTGGCCAATCCCCTGGAGCTCTGCCAATGCCCTGGAATGGTTTTACTTGGGGACCTTGACCTCCTCACAGTAACAGCTCAGGTGGTTTCCTAATTGCTGGAAAGAGAACCCTTTGGAATAACAAGTAAATGACAACCAGTCATCCTTGCAACATCTCTGCATAATTGGCATCTGCCCTAATGATTCCCATGAAAGGTGAATTGACTTTCTTAAATTTCTGAAATATGGCCCGAAGTGTCTCACATAACAGTAGTTAACCACTGGCTGCCCAACTGTGCGGACGTGTAGTGTATTCGGCTGCATTTCAGTGAGGCAATAAAAGGCAGTATTTATTTTCAAACTTTTTATTAATTATGTCCTATCACTCCCTTCCTCAAAAAGATACCAATAAGATTCTTCAGTTTAGACAACCTCACTTTGATTTACTTTATATTAAATAGGACATTTTTAATATATAAGCTTTTGGAAATCATTAGAATTCACACATGGTTTCTTTTTGTAATCAGAATTTTTAAAATTGCACTATATAATTACAATGTACTGTAAGACACTGTCTAGTGAATGACCTTGTTGCACTGACATGTTTTTGCTGTAAACAAGTCTATCAGCCTATCTTTTAGTGGAATATTTGTCAGTGCATGTTTCCAAGAACACTCTCAAGGCATATGCTCAGAAGTTAGGAAATAATATTTCCAAACATAATCTTTTCAAATCATGCCATTCTGTTTTACTTAAAAATAACCTGGGAGTTTCTAAAACAGGTACAGTTATCTTTGATCTCAGCTATGAAGTATCATCCTTCCAGAAAATGATTTGGAGGGGGGAAAAAAAAACAAAAAACTCATAGGTTGACTTTTCTTTTTTTCCTGAAAATCCTCAATCTAATTACAAATAAATACACTAGCAAGGAATCGTCTAAATTTAGCCTTTAGCATTTTAAAGAAGATGTGATGGAAAGCACTGAATTCATAGCAACATCTAACACCTCATCCATGGAGTTTTAATACCTAGTGATGTTCACTGGTATATACACAGGCTCAGTTCAGATCAACAAACTTTCATGGAGCCCCTAAATTAAAACAAGAACTCTGCTGAGTTTGGAGGGCATCAGTGTGAAGATAACAAGGTCCTTGGCAGATAGCCAACTATCTGGGGGAGACAAAAAGCAAGTATGCAATTCCAATACATTGACATAAGTTTTGCCCAAGTTGATATGGGAACACAGAAGAGGCGGGGTGCTGATGGCATTCTTAGCGGAGCTTCTGCCATACCCAGAGGCTGAGTGTTTCACAGGTGCGACACGTGACAGGCAAATTGAGCAACAAAGAAGCCAGTCCAACAGCCTGATGTTCCTGCAACATCTCCTGGATTGGGGTGGGGTAGGGAAAAGGCCATCAGGGGTCAGGTCCCAAGGCTGTGTGCACCACATTTAAGTAAGAATCTTGCTTTGTTCCAATTAAAACCCAGTGTCTGGCCAGGCCCTGGTCTTTCGGGGTGTTACAGCCATGGGGCCAATCCCAAGCGGAGCCACTGTGTGTTCCCTGAGAATCCCTCTGTAATGCCTCCCTTAGCACTCAGAAGCCTATTCCACCTCACATGTAAAATCCCCAGACTGTGCCTGAAACTGTGGGTCTTTCTTGCCACCATCCTGTTAAAGGAAAAATTATTGAACATCTGCCACATTTTAGTGACTGAAGAGACACATGATAAACAATCAGACCGTGGCCTCAAGGAACTCACGAGCATTTATTCTGGGTCCCATCTCCTCAGGACTCCGAGGGCACGCCAACGTGGCAATTAGCCAAGATGCCAAACAAAGGCACGCAGTGTTAAGGGGAGAAGACCATTCGCTCAGTCCTCCTTCCCTTTCCGAGCCACATATACACATCACGCCAGCAGCCCTTCGAAAGACATTAGCCCTGTCTTCAGTCTACTCAAGAGAAACACAATGTTTGAATCATTTAGAAATGTTTTCACATTAGCTTCTTTCTTTACAAGCTTTCAGAGTGTTTTAACACTAAAGGATCGTCACATTGGTTTATTTTTACCCTGAGACATGGTTAAAAAGAGAGGTGCACAAACTAGGTAAGCTTCGGGCAAAATGAGGAAGGCTGTTCTGTAGGCACTTGATAGCAGCTGAAGGGGGGGAACATCAGAAAGTGGGGGACATAGTTTGTTCTTAAACATTGGCATCATCAATAAATAATTTCTGAATATTTTCCAGGTGCAAGATGCCAGGGATACAAAGGAATGTGGTCAGTGTTGTGTGTCCTCGGCGGGCTGACCTCTCACGGGAGCAGGGAGCCCTGAGGGCAGGAGTGGGGGGTGCGGGGGGGGGGGAGCAGAGCTGAGGTGTGAGAGGCTTAGCTGACAGAGGGTTTGCATCTAGAACAGTGAGTAGCACCAGCGGGCCTGAGAGACTCAGAGTAATGAAGAGGATACTGTGTCACCCAGAGAATGACCCCCCACAACCCTGTTGGCTCTGGTGTGAAACCCAAGACCTTTCAGGAACCAGCCAGGGCCAAGGCTGAAGGAATCCCTCCTGCTCTGCCCTCCGAGGGACTTCTGCCGTGAGGACGGGCTTCAGGCTCCACCCTGGTGGGCACACCCTCCTGAGAAGGCTGTGGCCTGGGGCCAGGGGCAAAGGTTGGCCCTTAAAGCTGGGGACCTCTCACAATTCACCTCAAGTTCTACGAAGGCCTAGTTGCTCTGGTTAGGATGACCCTGTAAATGTTGACTAGACGGGGATTTTCCCAGTTCGGGACACAGAGTCACCTGGCTGTTAACCTGGAACACCTAACGCATGGCCGTGCGTGCTGCCTGTTGCTGTGTTAGCATATTTTTGTCCAACACCCCTTCATGATTAAGGAAACCAGAGATGTTTAAGGGGATGAGCGGAAACCCTGAGGTAGGGAAGCCAAGTTTTGCAGCTAGAAAAAATCCAAACAAAATGCGGTTGCTAAAATAATCCAAGATAGTATAGAATCACTAACTCTTTTTAAGTAAATAAAACCCAGCTGCAATTCACCCAAGACCACAACACACAGAGCTGCCCCTGTGTCCTCCCACTCGGAACAGCTCGGTGACAGTCACACTCGCCCCTTTGTGGCTTCTGGTCGGGGCTCCTGCAGGCTACCTGCTCCGTTTCCTCTGTCCTCTGTGTCTCCTGTGCCTGCCTCTGCCGGCTGGCAGGCTCCGAGGCGTTCCCTGGGCCCCCTTCCAGCTGATCCACATAGTCACTGCCTGCATCTCTTGCCCACCCCCACCCTCAGGAAATTTCATGTATGCCATTAGCCTGTAAGTCACGTCAAATAATCCTGAACACATTCTGCAAGTTTGGTAAAAATCTTCCTAACCATTTTTATCTAATGTGATAAGCAATAAACAGACTGTAATTTCATATAATTTATAGTGATTATTGGGAAGTTAAAAAAAAAATTCTCTGAGATCACTGATTGGTAAAGAAAAGTTTTGCTTTGGAGGCAGAGTTTAAGTATTGAAACATTAAAATTTTCCATAGACCCAGGAGGCCTTTGTATTTAAGAGATCACCTAGTATGATAGAAAAACTTGGATTTGGAAGCCTGACAGATTTGAGTTTGACCTAGCTACGTGACCTTGGAAATATTTTTATCTTTCAAGGGGACAAAAATATTCTGGGGTTAGAGGTGGTGATATTCTCTACCTATCTATTTTATTTTAAATATGTTTTTATTGAGTTTTTTAGAAAGAGAGGGAGAGAGAGATAGAAACATGGATGTGAGATAGAAACAATGAGTGGATGCCTCCTGCACGCCCCCTACTGGGGATCAAGCCTGCAACCCGGGCATGTGCCCTGACTGGGAATTGAAATGGGACCTCTCAGTCCAAGGGATGATGCTCAATCCATTGAGCCACACCAGCGAGCTCTACCTATATATTTTATAATTAAACAAAAGAAGGTCATTCTAGAAAAATTTCACTTGAAGGCACACAACTTAAATTTATGACATTGCCCTAGTTGCAGAAGTTTATTCAGATGAGCTCATCAGAGGATTAGTGAGCCATCTTTATTGTATTGTAAGTTACCAGAACCTTTCTCTTGTTAGGGGTTAGACATTGGTGTCACCCAACTTCACAAAAATAAGGACTATTCTTAAAGTCACTGTGCCATGTCACCTCCTGCATGTGGAACCCGTTCCCGGGCCAGCAGATACAATGAGGATGGTGAGGACAGCAAAGGGCTGAAAGGCACATTGTCCCCGAGTCCATGGCCGCAGCTGAATAATGGTGTTTTCTTACGGACCAGAGCAGGTTTGCTTTCAGAGCATTTCTCTGTATTTTCCTTGGATCCAGGACTTGTCAGTGAGGACACAGTAAAACCCAAGGATAAGACTCAATCAGCAATAACTCAACACTCATAGAAAGGATGGTTTTCGAAGACAATTAGGAAGCTGTTTGTAATTTGAACTTCTGAAACCACTTAGGAAGTTGACGATGTTGGGGAAAAGCATGAGTCTCCCTTTGTGACCAGGCTGCATAATGCTATGAGGCCCGGGGTGGGGAGTGCCTCATTCCTGTTGCTGCATGTTGCTCCTGTGTCTAAAATCCAGTACGGTTTTGATGAAAAGGACCCTAGAGAAGGTTTGTAGTTCATAGGATTAGCACTCACAGAGTAGATGTCTACACAGGTGGAATGATTTCGGAACAACCCTCTAGTCCTCCCCCAAAACCATGCCTCATGGTTTAGCCCCTTCAGATTTCTAAGAGGTCAATGTTTTTCATTTGATTAAAAGTGCTTAAGCGCCCGAGCCAGTTTGTCTCAGTGGTTAGAGCTTCAGCCTGCAGACCAATGAGTCTCGGGTTGAATTCCAGTCAAGGGCACTTGAGGTTTGTCCCCAGCCCTGGTCAGGATTGTGCAGGGGGCAACCAGTCGATGTGTCCCTCTTACGTTTAGTTTATGTTTCTCTCTCTTCCCCCCTCCACTCTCTCTGAAGATAAATGGGAAAATATCCTCAAATGAGGATTAAATAAATAAATACTTAAATGTGCTAAAGTTGACTACCACATGTGCTGAGTTTTTACAATGTAAATTATGCATACACTTTATTTTATTTTTATTTTGTTTTATTTTTTATCCTCACCTGAGGACATTTTTCCATTTTTGTTCAGATAGAGTGGGAGAGAGAGAGAGAGAAACATTGACATGAAAGGGACGCATCGAAAGGCTGCCTCCCACATGACCCCAACCAGGACCGGGTATGAATCACAACCGAGGTATGTGCCCTTGGCCAGAACTGAACCCGTGACTCATTGGTCCATGGGCTGATGCTCTAACTGCTGAGCCAAACCGGCCAGAACTGTGTACATATTTTAAAGTCAACACGGGCTTCTCTCCAACAGCACTTATTCTTCACCACAACCCCAAGAAGTGATAGATAGAAAGATATTATTATTTTGAATACTATTTTTATGTCAAATTATTATTGTAGATTATTTAGGTAAGCTCATTTGATAGGGGGATAGGAAGACCCATGATGAAACTGGAGTTGAAGGGGGACACATAGAAAAGCTTTAACGTAAAAATATGTCCTTCAAACCAGCAACTAGACTTCTGAGGATGACCCCACACGAGTACTTGCATACCCACATGAGTCCCTGCAGCCCAGATGGATAAGGATACGCATGTAACTGCTCACTGCTGCGGTGTCTGGCACTACGAGAAATGGGAACCCAACCAAGGGACAACTAAAAATAAATCGCGGAGCGTCCACGAAATGAGGTAGTCTGGAACAGTGGAAAAGAATAGAAACTGTGACCTGTCGGCTACTGTGTAAAGAAGTTAAGAACAAATTACTTATCAGCACGTGTAGGATGACCTCATTTGTGAATCTAAAATATGGGGAGATAGCTACCTAATTAGATTCTTAGATCTACCAGAAGAACTTTCAGAAAGATGTTCTCCAGTTACCCACGGGATAGGCTAGGCGTTTGGAAGCAGAGTGGGAAGTTGGAGTTATACTTCCCATTATGAACATGCCAGTACACCTGTTTAAAATGTTTACATATGGTAAAGTCTTTATTCTTTTTAAGAAATAAAAAGGAAGCCAACATTTAAGTGTGTGTAAAGTTTTACATGAAAGAAGAAAGGAGAAAGAAACACAGAAAGTGCCGCACACCCAACTCTGCGTAGGTTATGCCATCAAGTCTTACGACAACTCCTTGAGCTAGGACTTCCCTTCATTCTGAGGGAGAAGTAGAGGCTCCCCGAGGCTGATTCGTTCCCTTCAGAAACTACATGAATAGATTCAACTCAGTTTTTCTGAGACCCCGAAAATTCCCATGTATGCATTTCCATAGGCCACCCTGATACGATGTGTAAAAGGTAATGAGAAGAACAACAAACCAAAGCAAAAATAGTCTATGTTCTGGAATTGGAAGCTGAAACATAAGATTTGTCCCACGGGCTCAGCCCGTGGTCTCTAAGGTCACGCCTTGATCTTGACGCTAGCAAGTAATAATTGCGGTGATACACTTGTCCTTATTAATTGCTTTGCAAATATGCTCCCAGGGTTGTTGCATTGATAAAATAATAATAATAAAGGCAAATTAGAATGCAGTGGATCCAAAGAACAAAGTGAGAAAGAAGGATTGCAGAGACAACAAGGGACACTAGCTCTACCATGTTTCAAATATCTGCTGTTGTTCCACTCAGGATTCTAAAGTAAAAGCAAATATTTCTTTATTTCTTTCAAGGCTAAATGGTAAAACGGAAAACTAATTTAACATTGCCTTTGTATTACCTTCCAATTAAAATTAAAGTCACCCGTTTATAGAAATGGCCCACCTTACCAAGGTTAAGAAATAATCGAACAAAATTCTATTAAATTATTTGTTTCGCTGTGATTTTTCCCTCTTTTGTTCTTCTACTGTTCAGAAAGCTTATTGACTTGTAAGTGACTCTTCATGCTAATATGCACAATATGTATACATCTATAAGTAATACCCACTTGCCCAGTGGCATTCCATACAGAAAAAAATAGAATTTTATGTATCATTAAGCAGTTTCCAAGGTGTCAGCAATTTCATGCAAAGCATCAGTATAATGACTAGTAGCAATACTTGCTAAATAGCAAGTATGTTTGGAAAATTTTAAACCACTGCACTAAATACACCTGGATTCCCTGACTGAACTAAACTGTCCCTCCTCCATCCCCATGGGTTCTGCAACATGAGCACCAGCCCCTTCACAAGGGTCTCTCTCTAGGGAAGTGGGCATGCGGAAGGAAATGAGGGCTAGAGGACCCAGCAGTCCTAGTGTCTGTCATCAGAGAGACCCAGTGACCAGGGACACTGCATGTTTGTAGGACCCAGTGCCAAATAAATATGCAGGGCCCCTTGCTTTAAAAGCTAGAAAAAGTGTGCCATTAAAGGTATTAAAACAAAGTTTTTTGTGATCTCTTTCTCTCAACTTGTCATGGTACTTTTATTTGCTATTTAATCTCTGTCTAAGTAAAGAATAAAATTAAAAATTTGAGTTATTAGCATAAATTTGACCATTCACCTTTATACTATGCAAGACCAGTTTTATGAAAGGACATTTAACTCACACGCACAATCATTGAAATTACACAATTCGTTTCTCATAGCTCATACATGCACACGTGTATTGTTCTTATCAGAACAGTGAAAACATCGCACAAAACTAACTCAATTGTTTTGATTTCATTTCTTGACACGTCCACATTCCACCACACTTCTCCACTGGCTTATGATAAGTGAGGAGAGACTGACCGAGCTGTACTCTCTTTCCGTTTCCTCCGTCATCCTTTCTCACGTGGGTGAATGGCTAGTACAAAGAAATAACACAACTCAGAAAGAATGTGATGAGTTCCTTGGTCTTTTGCGGTTCTTAGAACGCCACTGCTTTGTTTCTGGATTAGAAGCAAGTTCTGTACTCAACGTGAGGCTCACCGAAGTCCCCCACACTGTGGGTCCAGCATCATGGATCCTATATGCAAATGAGGCAGAAAGAAACGGAGACACCGTATTGTATGTATTTCTTTGCTGCAGTTCATGCTCCATTGGCCCCACTGGTTTGACTTAGAAAACACAGTTCAGAGATAAAGTATGAAGAACTGAAAGAGAGTAACAGGAGAGCATTAAGCCAAGCATTGGCCCCTCTGAGTTGGAGGGAGGTGTCCTGTGTGGCTGCTCAGGTCACAGGGTCATAGTCCTGCTTTTGAATCACCTCCCCGCCCCCCCCCCATTCAGGAAGAACTACATAATGACACACCATAATCATTCTAGTCCAATCCCAGCCTAGACAAAGTAAGTTGGCCAATATTTTACCAGAACACTAAAATGATTTCTGGTCCTTCACAGAACAATACTTTGTTGTTAATGCTATTTCCAGCCTATGTGTGTGTGTGTGTGTGTGTGTGTGTGTGTGTGTGTGATATATTTTTTTCCAAGCACGGGAAAATGTTCCTTTGTTATAGTGGCAACAGTTTTCTTCAATTATGGGATGACAGTTATACTGTGCTACAATGCCAAATGTGTATGTGAGACCCTCAACCTTTACGAGGGATAAGCCCCAAGTTTCTAATAATCCCAGACCAGAGAAAATGGAAATGGTTTTACATGACTCTGGGTGTCCCATGCATTATTTTCTGTGTATATTTTCACACCACAAATGTATTACCTTTTCAATTGTCTCTAAATATATTCCTCACTTACTGGGTATTGTACAAATAAAGTTTATTATTAAGAGTTAAAATATTAACTAATTAATAGAAAAAAAACATAAAAATGATTCTCTTTCACACTCGAATGCACAGCTCATATGATTAAATGTTACGCCTCAGAAAATTGCAGAATACTACATAGGCTAGGCTGGCCTGCAATGACAAGGGTTAAATCCTCGGATGTCCAGGACATGCTCACCTACAAGGTGCACTAACCCTTCCTAAGGAGCTCACAAAAAAACATGTTTCTACTGATAGAACTTTAGGCTTCTTAAAATTCATTTTCCAAAATAATATAGAATATTAAAGTAGTTTCAGGTGTACAATATAATGATGAGACATTTATGTAACTTACAAATTGATCATCCAATAAGTCTAGTGTCCATTTGACACCATACGTAGTTATTACAATAGATTTTTATAAAAATTCTCCTAGAAATTATATTCAGTGGGAATCCTAACTGATGCTTATAAACATTTCTTTTTAAGTTTTAGTACAACTAACTTTATTTTTTATTTTTATCCTCACCCGAGGACATTTTTGCATTTATCTTCAGATAAAGTGGGAGGGAGAGAGGGGGGAAGAGAGAGAGAGAAACATTGATGTGAGAGAGACACATCCACTGGTTGCCACCCACACAACCCCAACAGGGTGAGGACAAACTGCAACCAAGGTACATGCCCTTAGCAGGAACCGAACCCAGGACTCTCTGGCCCGCAGGCCAACGCTCTAACCACTGAGCTAAACTGGCCAGAGCAGTACGACTAACTTTTAACTAAGTTAGAAATCATTCCCCTAATGGAGCTCTCAGGAAAGTCACTAAGTTGTGAACACTGTAAATCTCACAGAGACACTCTTTATTCATTCATTTATTCTTTAATTAAACAACTATTTTCCTGGCACTTCGATAGGTGGAAAGGATGCAACAATGAGTAAGAGGGTTGTGGAATCTGCTTTAAGGAGCGTAGGGTTCGGTGGGGAAATGTACATCAGACTATATTGCTGGTGGAAGTCCTTACCATGAGCTCGCACGCATGGGCATCAGACAGGTGAGGAACGGACGGTAAAATGAAGAGTACAAGCTGCGTGGAGGAAGGGTCCCAGGGAAAGCACGGAGGAAAGGGAAGAAGTCACAAGGAGGGGTAGGGAATGAGGAATGGGAGACTTTTTAAGGTCAAGGTAACAGTGTGTGTGAAGTGGTAGGCAGAAGTGATAAGCTACAACAAGAATGTTGGACTTCACCCCAGCCGTGGGGACTCAAAAAGGCACTCAGAGGACGTGGTACGACTGACACACTGGGTCTTGCAAAATGGTGACATAACAAATATATTATAATTCAATATAATGAACTGGACCAAAGCTCTCCAAGCTGTGTGATGTCAGGTGAGTCACTCCACAGTCTCGGTCCCTTGGCAAATGGGTTTCTCTTTTTCTAAAATGGAGCAGATATCAACTGCTATTCCCTCTTAAAAGAGTGCCCTGTGTCACAGATAAGTTTCATTGCCTGTGAGCTAGAAAACTGCTTAAACTGAAAGAAAAAAAATCTTTATCAGAATTACTAATATGTTCTGAATAACAAGCCACTGATGTAAAGTTAAACAGCAATTTAGCTCAGTTAATATTCTCCCAGATAATATACATTAAAATTAACTGAATAAAAGTCAAACAATGAGCCACAATTCTAAAGATCTGCATCAGGAGTAACTGGATATGCCATAGAAGATTTGCTGTGATGTAAAATGTGTCTGCCTCTTGGCTCCTTGGAGTGTAACACCATCTTTCATAGGGTGTCTTAAGTCCTCTCAGTCTACAGTCCTTTACAGTATACCTGTTATTCAGTTGCCATTATCAATCAGGTTCTGACAGGTACAAATGGAAGAAAAGTGGGCACTAGCTCTCTCCATTATAAGCACCATGGCCTTTCGTTTATAATATATAGTTAGTACCACTCTGTTTAGCACATGGTCTCTAAATGCTCTCTTTGTGTAACCAGATCATTCTCATAACTGCTGTAAGCCTCAACACCTCACTATGCCCAGGATGATGCTAGTGGATTAATTTCAAGAGACCCTGCCCAGACCACTACAGCCGTTTCTTAATATTATAGTCTGCCCACAGCTGCTTACTGGTCACATGATCATGGAAGGCAAAAAATCACATTCAGTGTTTCTGGGCCCCGGTGAAATTATGTAAAATGAAGTACTGTAGTGACTACCACTGTAGGTCTCCAGAAATCATTTCCAGCAACAAATTCGTACAGGTTTTTGCTAAATTTCGTAGTTGAACAAAATGATTGGTAAATGAATACCTTTTTTGTACTCCAAAGATTCATTGACTGCTTAGTAGATTCTGATATAAAGCGGTGAATTGAGTGAGTTCTGTATTTCACATCAGGATAAGCATAGTCAGCATTTTGCTAAGATTAGAGCAGGAAGTATGTTTAAATGCTGTCTTTCTGATGATCAGTTTGAAAAAGACAATCAAGCCTTTGCTAATTATTCTTCCTCGCTACCGTCTTTGGTCTTTGTAACAGAGCCAAAAGAAAATCTTACCCACTTTATTATCTATTATGATTTCCACTGAAATTTTTGCAAAGTATGCATTTTCATAACTCTAGTCTTAGGAGATACTCTCTGAAAAATAGTTTCATGAAAAAGAGTTCCATGGTCAAATAAGTTAAGGAGAGACTACAAATTATGTTATTCCTTGGAGATTCACAATAGATATTAATGTACTAAAACCATTGAGAAGTTCTGCAGTGAGAAATTTATGTAATTTCATTTCACCCATAGACACCCCAAACTACCTGACCACAATACCCTGTTTTCAAATACTACTTATTAACATCCTGTGAAACAGTGATCCATGGAATGTCCTTTGGAAAGAATACATTAGAGCAAGGAGACATCTACCAAAGCCAGGATATTTTCTAAGCCTCGACTTTAATAAATAAATGCAATACTTCAATTGCACTCATTCATTTACATAAATTATCATTCATTTTATTTACTTATTTATTTTAAATTGATTTGAGAGAGAGAGAAACATCGACATGAGAGAGAAACATCAATTGGCTGCCTCCCACATGTGCCCAGACCGGGAATTAAACCCAAAACCTGGCTATGTCCCCTGACCAGGAATCAAACCCTCCACCTTTTGGTGTACAGAACGAGGCTCCAACCAACTGAGCAACCCAGCCAGGGCTATTTGTTTTATATAATTCATTTCAAAATACACATTCGTAACATTCGCTGTTACACTATGGTTCTAGTCATTGGATACAGGAGTTGTACCAATACAGTATCTACCCCTAGGAGCTTCTAGTATTCTTGGAGAGAAGGGATCTATCTCCTTAAAGGAAGTTGCACAGAAAGGCCACATGTGATTATGTAAAAATTAGTGGGACAGAAATAAATGCTATGGGAGTTGAAAGGGGGAGGGCAACTGAATGAACTTTATCTACTTTTAGAGACAATGTCAAAATGTACACACCCTTTGTCCCCTTCTGCCTGTCATTGTCCTCTTTTCCCAGGACACCCTGCATACAAAATGTGCTATCTGTTCTGTGCCCACAGCTCTGGCAGTTTGGGACCCCTACATTGTTAAGCTGAAAGACATTCAACAGCAGAGTTTATTGTCAGGAAGTCATAGATCTTAGAACCAGGGTGGAAAGAAACTGTCACCCTCATCTAAACTACCAGAATCCCTTCACTGGCCCCCAGGGTGGTCCCCTTGCTTCTAACCTGGCCCCTTACACACAGTTCCCCAGGCAACAGCCAGAGTGATGCTTTTCAAAGGTAAATTTGGGTCTTTTTATAGTGGCTTCCTATCACACTTAGACTAAAACCCGCATTCTTTACCACAGGCTACAGAAACCCTGCGGTGACCCAGCCCAGCCACCTCTCCTGCTCTGCTTCCTCCCACTCTTGGCCCCCAAGTTCCAGCCCCACTGGGCCTCTGGGCCTGGGGACTTGCTGTTCCTTCGCCCAGAGGCATTTCCCTACACTTCGTCCGGGCCCTGGTCACCTGCTGTCCCCTCAGAGAGGCTTTCCCAGACCCTCTACAGTAGCACCTTAGCCCTCATTGCCACTGCGTCCTCCAGTCCCCTTGCCCTCCGTACTTCACTTCATAGGCTTATTGCTATTGTTTAAATGTTTTCATTGCTTTTTAAAGAGAGAGGAAGGGAGGGGGAGAGATAGATAGAAACAGCAATGAGAGAGAAACATTGATCGGCTGCCTCCTGCATGTCCCCCACCAGGGACTGAGCCCACAATCCAGACATGTGCCCTGACTGAGAATTGAACCAGCAATCTCTCGGTGCATGGGTCAACCACTGCACCATACCGATGGGGCCACTTACTGCTAGTTTTAAAATACATATTTATAGCCCTGGCCGATTTTGCTCAGTGGTTAGAGCGTCAGCCTGCGGTCCAGAGAGACCTGGGTTTGGTTTCTGCTAAGGGCACGTACCTCGGTTGCAGTTTTTCCCCGGCCCTGGTTGGTCGTGCGGGTGGCAGCCACTCGATGTGTCCCTTTCATGTTGATGTTTCTCTCTCTCTCTCTCTCTGTCTCTCTTCTCCTTCTCCTTCTCCTTCTCCTTCCTCTTCCTCTTCCTCCTCCTCCCCTCCTCCTCCTCCTCCTCCTCCTCCTCCTCCTTCTTCTTCTTTATCTTCTTCTTCTTCTCTCTCCCTCCCACTCTATCTGAACAAAAAATGGAAAAATGTCCTCGGGTGAGGATAAAAAAATAAATAGAAAATAAAATAAAATACATATTTATATATCTAGTTGTTTACCTTTGTGAAGGTAGAGGCATTATTCTGTATTTCTATTTTTACACAGTCCATATGCCTAGCACATTTTAGGCACTCCATAAATGTTACTTGAATGCATGAGTCAGTCAATGGATAATTGCATGATAAATTTACAGTAGCATAAGCCTATACAGGAAAACAATATATGTGTCAAAGAACAATGAATGAATTAAAAATATATACATTTTCTCATCAAAATCCAGCAGGTAACAAACTTTGGTAGTAGCATGGGAATTTTACGAAGTTGTTCTGGAGAGAATCTGTCACTTATAGCTGGATGGCCTTGAATAAGCTACTCAAATTCCATGCTCCTCAGCCTCTTATCTGTAGAAACGGAACAATAATATCAACCTACAAGGTTATTATGAGGATTAAATGAGATAATGGACAAGAAGTCCATGGATGGTAGCTATTATTAATTCCCAAAGGCCTCTTTTATAGAATTTTCTTAAAAAAGAAAGGTACCTTTTATTAATTCTGAGTGGAGGTCCTTTGGCCTGCTAATTCATGAAAAAGATAATCAGATACTTGTGAAATATATGGTAAGTACCAAGCCAAGAAATTTTTTAGGTTATTGCTTTGAACTATCTATACAAAGGACCTTCAGCATTCTAAAGATATGTGTATGTGATACATGACCTTTCACTAATGTTTTTTATTTCTTAGCTTTCTAGAAAATAAGCTATATGAAGAGGTTTTTTTATTTCTTTTTAAGTCTTTAATTTTAAAGTAGTTTAGGACTATGAAGAAGTTGTAAAAATAGTACAGTTTCCATGTAGCCCTCACCCAGTTCCTACCAATGATTACATCAGACATAACCACAGTATGGTCTCAAAACCAAGAAATTAACACTGGTGCCATTCTATTAACCCAGATACATACCTTATATGAAAGTAGATAATATTAGGGTTAGGAACTAATTAGGATCATACCTTGACTCTATTAATCAGGCAAATGAGGCACACATATTCGTGTATTAAAACTGTAAATTATCGTTTCTTTCATTTCCTAAGAATGTAAACATTTAAAAAGCTGTGAGTTCCAACCTACCTAAATTCTGGTCTACTCATTCTGTAAAAGCAAACAAAGCCCTTCACAGTTTCAAAGGGATATAGATGAGAATCCTTGATTTTAATCTTTAAAGTCAAAGCCCTTCTTCTAAAAAACTAATTCCTCCTTTTTTATAAGTTCTTGATATTTTCATGCATCAGTATTGGAGGGGAAATAAACTTAAGAGCAGGTCCAAAACTGAAGAAGTATTTTAACTCCTGCTAGATGAGTATTAAGGTAGGGATGTGGGGGAAATCCGATTACTGGCAGAGGGAAGCCCCCTCATGCCAGGAGAAGGCGTGTGCTCAGAAGGCTTCCTCACACGTGCTCCCTCAGCCTGCGCAGGTGCAAAAGCCACCTGCAGTCCAGCTCGGCACACAGAAGGGAACACAGCCTAGCTGTCCCTCACCCAAACCTCACTCCTTTGCCCCACAGCCTCCCCTCCACCACTTTTGGAAAGAACGCTTTAGATCAAGGAGACATCTCCCAGCTCTGAATGTGTGTACAAATTAGCATCAAGTTAAATCAGTTCATTTGAGGGAGCAGAAAGAGGTACAAAAGTGTTCTTTAAAGGAAAAAAAAAGAAACATCTAGAAGCAGGAACACAAAATTAGCTACAGGCCAGACACTAACACTTTTTGTCGTTTTGTTAACTAAATGCTTTCTGCCTTTGTGTAATTCCACCCCACAGGGTAGTACACTTGGGATAATAAAATGTAGCTTTGAATATACCAAGTTTGAGATGGCTGTAATTAGAGTGCCCTTTGTAATTAGAGTGTCCTGAGACTGAGAACATAGTTTTTCATTTCAGGTCTATCCTAGTTGAATTTTTTACTCTTTACAAGACTTTCTCAAAGTGTGATGATCTTGTCCCAGGGAATAAAATAAATCGAGCATGGCACAATGTCAAGGTAACTCCTTCTTTTGCATGGAGTAAAGGAAAACAGAATTTGGAACCAGGGAACATGGCTTTGAGTCCTAGCCCCACAATTTATCTAATGTGTAAACTTGAGCAAATCATACCCTCAGTTTTCTCATCCATAAAATGGGCAATATAACAACAACAATAATAAGTATTTACGGCGTTTGTTTATGGAATCTAATAAGATTATAAATGGGAAAGTCTTTTACAAATGAAAGAACTCTACAGGTAAAAGTTATTACTATGTCAGAAATATATGATCAAAGAAATACATGATCAAAAATCATACTTAAATCCATTGGGACATTTTTATAACAGAAGTTTAAATGCCATCCTAATGAAATGATTTAACAAACAAGCTTTTCCTTCCTTCCTTCCTTTCTTCCTTTCTTCCTTTCTTTCTTTCTTTCTTTCTTTCTTTCTTTCTTTCTTTCTTTCTTTCTTTCTTTCTTTCTTTCTTTCTCCTTCCTTCCTTCCTTTCTTCTTTCTTTCTTTCTTTCTTTCTTTCTTTCTTTCTTTCTTTCTTTCTTTCTTTCTTTCTTTCTCCTTCCTTCCTTCCTTTCTTTCTTTCTCCTTCCTTCCTTCCTTCCTTCCTTCCTTCCTTCCTTCCTTCCTTCCTTCCTTCCCTTTTTTTCTTTTTAACGGCAGAATGTAAAGAACGTATAGGGAGTGGATGGAAGTTCTTCATAAAGATATCTTCAAAAGTTCTTCTTCACAAAGTTCATAAGGTTTATGAAGTCAGTAGTGTCATTTTTCTCTTCATGAGTATTCTTCACAAAACTGTTCCTTGCATCTTGCTTTTATGGCAAATCTGGAGGGAAAATCTAAAGCTAGTCTGCAAGAAAGTTTTCATGTCTTCATGGTAACAAGAAAAATAACCACAAGTTGGTGAGCTAAATTAATTAAATTTACGTGACTGTCACTTATCTTGGGATTATGTCCTTCCTACATTATTTAGTGTAAAAATCCCCTTTCTCTTCTGAAATGATGGTGATGGTGGATGGCAACTGTTTTGTCTGTTTTCAATGTCCTTACTCTGCAAAATAAAAAGTTGGCTACCCATGTCAGGCCCCAATTACTTTTTGAAATTGGACTGGCCCCTGACATGCCAGCCTCTGGGAACCCTTGGCTTCGAAGGTTAATTGGAAATGGCAGGGATGGCGGGAGGGAAGCCAGCTCAGCTGCCTGTGTTGTGCTCCCTTCCCCAGGGTCCCCGGGGCCCACTGCCCCACATCCGGGCTGTCGCCAGTCCCTGGCTGTGTATCTGCACCCCAGCCCCCCTGGCTCCTCATCCCTGTCCGCTTCGCTCTCCCAGCCTCTCTTAGCTGGCGTCATCCTTCCAGACACAGCTCCCTAAGTTTGCCATGTGCAGTGACCCCGTGTTGACCCCGAGCCATGATACAAACTATGGGATTGTAATGAATCTCTAATTACCCACAGGACCTCCATGAGTCGTCAGCCCTGCTGCTCAGCTATATTCCTCACCGATTTGGTCATCACGAAGCATTCAGAATGCAGCCAAACTCTGGCCTGGAAGCGGGGAGCCCCACAGTCTCTGCCAAATGAGGCCGGCTCTGCAGGCTTCTGGGAACGACAGGATGATTTCCTCCCTAGCTATGAATCAGACAGGGCGTTTGCACATGAATCATTCAGCTCTGTGTGGGGACCTTGTCCTGACTTCTCTTTATTCCAGCAAGTCAGGCTGAGCTGATGCTCAGGAACTCAGCGTTTGCCCTTGGGGAGAGGGGTGAGCATTTTCAATTTCATGTGATAATTCTGAAATCCTACATACTCTTCTCAAGCCAAAAAGGGATAATGCCTAGATTTAATAAAGTGACAAGCAGCTGGTCTTGACTTTCCAGCAGAAAATGTCATATCTTACCAGAGGGGAAAATAGCTTCATGGCAATAATAAAAGCTTGCCCATGTGCCAGGCATTGTGCTACAGGTTTTATGTAAATTCTGTCTCATATGGACTAAACAAAAACGACAAAAGCATTTGACAGATAAGAAAATGGAGGCTTATTGGTTAAGTAATGGTTAAGTTTCCAAACTCATACAACTAGAAAGCAACAATTTGCCTTGCTCCAAGCACGTGTTCTTTAGGAGTATTTTATACTTGAACTGGACAGAGAAGACTGGTCTCAAAGGGTAGCTGGACTTTTAATTCACTGTCAAATCCACCATGAAAAATTACTCCTAGTTTTCAGAATAACTCATAGAACTGTATTTTTTTAAAGAATAAATTAGTAAAATACTTGAGAAACTGCTTTGAGAACTAAAAAATAAATTCAATTAAAAGATCTTTGGCACAAATATTAAATATATAAATGTCCTCTTGCCCATGAAAGGTGCTAAGGAAATAAAGATAAATAAGACAGTCCCACCTTTAGGAAGCTCAGAACCATTATCTTCTAGTTTCCTACTTAATATAGTATTAAACATTATATTTATAATTACACCATATTTGAAATGTTTTTTCTCTGGTTTTCTAAGTGCAAGGTTTGTCATAGCATGAATGATGTCACACTGTCTGACTTATGTGGGTGGGGAGTGCTGATTGGCACTTGATACCCAGGTATGCCCAAGCAGTGTGAAAAGTATTTTTCAAGGAATAAATGTATGTGTTCAGTGTTTGTGTCTTGGTGCTTTTTCCTTTTTCCCCCCTTTATTGATTTTAGAGAGAGAGGTAGGGAGAGATGGAAACATCGATGAGAGAGAACATTGATTGACCACCCTCCTGCATGCCCCCCACTGGGAATTTGGCCTACAACCTGGGCATGTGTCCTGACCAGGAATTGAATCAGTGACCTCTTGGTTCATGGGTTGATGCTCAACCACTGAGCCACATCGGCCTTAATACAGAAATGAAGGGGCCACAGAAAATGGTCACATACTGCGTTTCAGAAGCCAGCCTCCCTTCCTAGCTTCCAATGTTTTTAGTCCATAGGTGTCTTGCCATCCAATCAATTCCTCTAATTTGCAGGTAATTTGTACTATTGTTATACAACAAAGCATTGTGGTTCAGGTAGTAACACTTTGTTCTTGAGACTTATAGTCTCCTCCTACCTCCTAGAACAGATACTAGAAAGTAAGTTGCCTCTTAAAGAACAATTTCATAATTGAAATCCATGCATCCCAAGTCCAGAGTCTCTGAGTCATGCCATCTCTCAATTCTTCGGTAAACTAATAGGAGGTTCAAGTTAGAAGAGAATTGAGACATCAGTTAATACTCTCATTTTACAGATAAAGAAAACAGCACAGAGAAAGATGGAGTTACTCCAAAGACACATTGGCACACAGGATGCTAATGGAATAGAAATACATTCCATTTGGGGTGAGAAGTTTGCATTGCCCTAGTTTTGCAGGTTTGCTCCTGCTGTGATGTTTCCAATATGCCTCTGCAAACATGCTGGCAGCCTCATTTTGTCCAAGAGGAAACCATTTCCCAGGAAGTCTGTCAACATTTTGGAAATATGGGTCCAAACAAAAGGATAAATTAGGACATTTCTACATAAATTGAAAATAATGTAGGGTTCCTAATACCTTAAAATTTGCATCTGATAATAACAGTTACCATTTACTGAGTGTCCTTTATATGTCATGTGTCACTCATTTCACAACATTCCAGTATGTAAAATGAATCCCATTTTATAAAATAAAGAAGAAAGTAATGTGCTGAGGGTCATAGCTTGTAAGTGAAACCAGGTTCCAGCTGCCTGTAAAGCTCAGCACCCCCACACCCCATATGTGAACCCAAGTGCCAACATGAGAAGGGGAAGAGTAGTCTCACACCATTTTCAAAGTATGATGAAATGTTCGTATCATGATTTAAGTCTGGGGAGAAGTTTAGACAAAACATTCTTCATTAAGTCTCTACATGCAAGGGCTTCACCCTGGATCATGGTCCCCTCTGACTCACCACAGCCACTGAGTCAACAGAAGTATTGCTCTCCGACTTGAGAGGCGGGGAAGACAGCAGTCATTCCTCCAGTCCGCTTCCAGATGAGCCTTAAAGGAATGAGTAAGCATTGATTAGAAGGATCTCTCGGACAAATATTTGCCTTTAGTATTACTGCCTTGCCTGCCATTATTGTTTCTACTTGACTGTTGGAGCCTAACTTCAGAAAGGACTTATTAAAATTCACACATACATCTGTAACAAAAATAAAATAATAAATAAATATAAAATAAAATAAATAAAAATTCACCCATACACCAGAGAGTTAAAGAGGATGGGCTGCTCCATTTTCAGTCCCTCACTCACCCACCTGCAGCTGAAGAAAAGAGACAAGGGGCCTTCCTACAGCTCTGCTGGAAAAACAAAAGAACAGCCCTGGCCAGTTTGGCTCAGCTGTTAGAGCGTCGGCCTGTGGGTCAAAGACTCCCAGGTTCGATTCCCACCAAGGACACGTACCTCAGTTGCAGTTCTGTCCCCGGCCCCGGTTGGGGTCATGTGGGTGGCAACCAATCGATGTGTCTCTTTCACATTGATGTTTCTCTCTCTCTCTCTCCCTCCCACTCTGTCTGAAGATAAATGTAAAAATATCCTCAGGTGAGGATTAAAAGAAGAAAAGAAAAACAAAAGAACACAACTGCATTGGTAAAGAAGTCAGATAGCTGTCTGAAACAGGCAGCCGACGGGAGTGAGCCAACAGAATAGATGGGTGAGAGTTGTCTCTGTCCCACGGCTGTGTGCAAAGTTTTATAAGACTTCTATGCATTTCCCTGTGTAGTCCAGCTTGCACTCAACCTTAAATGACGTTTAAAGGAGAAAATGGTTTCAAATTATTTTTAAAAGCCTGATTTATCATTATATAAATGTTAAGTCATGTATAACACCTTGAAGGACTTATGAAGAAGAGGTTAATTATTGTTCATAAAGTGAAGCCGGTCATTCAAGGACTTAGGAATGCTTGGAACATTAAGTGTATCGTGGCTGTCACAGGGACGATGGGATGTCACCAAATCCTATTTTATTTACTTCTTTCCTGGGTCCCCAGACCCCTATACTTCCCGGTCTACTTGAAAGTAAGGTTCGTGTGCCTCCTGATGGTCTATGAAATGTGTGCAGAAGTGATGGGAGTCCCTTCAGAGTGGAGGCAGTAAATGCCTGTGTGGTCTCCCTTCTGTTCTTCTCCTTTAGCAAACGGCCAAGTCAGGAGCTGAGATGATGAGACCTGTATCAGCCTGGGTCCCTAGGTGGTTTCACAGAGCAGAACTCTCCACTAACCTGATCAACACAAGCATCACGAGCGAGAAATAATGTGCAAAGCACTCAGAATTAATGTATTATTGCCATATCACTTCACCTAATCTGACTAATAGTACCTGCCAAAAATGAGATACTATAACCCAACTCTATTAAGGTAAAATGGAGAGGCAGGGGAGTTCTAAAACCTTGGACAAACAGGGGCCTAGGACCTCTACCACATAAGAATTCAAACTAATGGCCTCTGCACAAAGATGGGACTGCAGAAAGGTGACCCCTTCCATCAGTGAACTAAAAAACCGGTGCCCCACAGGAAAAGATGTGGAGAAGACATACTGATCATGGCCTTGGTTCTGGGAGGAGTAGAAGGCAAAAAGAAAATCTGGCCCTCTGACGAGTCCCATCCACATCAGACTGCCCTCGTATAAGTGTGGGGCTGGGATTTTTACCACCTGTGCAGCCACAAAACTTCCCAGCTGAAAGTTCAGTTAAAGGGTTCCTGCGTTGGTAATGACCTCAGACACCTGGCAGAAGCAAAAGCAAATCCTTTTTGAAGGAGTCAACTGTAAAACCAGGCCTTAAAGAATTCTATCAAGTAAAGTGAAAAGCACAGTGCATGATTAAATAAGATTGCATTCATGAGAGTCATCAGATATTTGAATTTCAAAATAAGACTATAGAGTAATACACCTCGAACTGGAGAATACATATTTTCTTATGCAGACATATAATATTTTTATAAGTTTCCTATGTTCTAATCATGACCAAAAAGCAATAGTCAACATATTTCAAAATCCATATTATATAAAATACTGTTTCAGAACACAATAGGATTTTAAAAAATCAATAACAATAGAAAACTTTAAATATACATCTAGTAATTTCCCAAGTGCCCATTTAGCTATATTTCATAAATTTTGATTGGTAGTAATTTCATTGTTTTTAATTTCTTATATTTTTATTTGGCCTATTGGCCAAAACCTGGGACATGCAGCTAATGTGGCACTTGAAAGAAAATGTATCACCTAAATTCTCACTAGAAAGAAGGAAAGGCTGAAAATAGATAAATTGGGTATCCCACTTAATGTGTTAGAATAATAGCAGAACAAATAAAATTAAATTTGAAAAATCAAAATAAATTCAAGGAAATTAAAAGGGAGGAAATAGTAATGATAATAGAAAAGGTCAATGCAATAGGAAAAGAAAATTTTTAAAAATGGATCTCAAGAGAATGAGAAGACAAGATGCCACAGACTGTGAGAAACTATTTGCAAAAGACACAGCAGGTAAAGGACTGTTACCACTCCACTCCTACAGAATGGTGAAAACACAGAACACTGCCACCAAATACCAACAAGTATGTGGAGCAACAGGAACTCTCATTTATTGCTGGTGGGAATGCAAAATGGCACAGTCACCTTGGAAGACAGTTCAGCAATTTCTTACCAAACTAAATATACTCTTACCATACAATCTAGCAATCACACTCCTTGATATTTACTGAAACGGACTGAAAACTTATTTCCACACAAAAACCTGCACATGGCTATTTATAAAAGCTTTATTCATACTTGCCAAAACTTGGATGCAACAAAGTTGCTTCAGCAGGTGAATGGATAAATAAACTGTGGTATATCCAGGCAATGGAATATTATTCAGCACTGAATAGAATTGACCTATCAAGCCATTAAAAAAATAGGAAGAAACTTAAGTACATATTAATGTATAAAAGAAGCCAATCTGGACAGTTCTAACTATATGACATTCTGAAAAGGGCAAAAATATGGAAACAATGCAAAGTTCAGTTGTTGCCGAGGGAGTGGAGGTAGGAAGGGATAAAAAGAGAATTTTTAGGGCAATGAAGTTATTCCATATGACACTATAATGGCTCATACACATCATAATATGTTTATCAAAACCCACAGCCCAGCCGGTGTGGCTCATTGACTGAGTGTCAACCCATGCACCAAGAGGTCGCCGGTTTGATTCCTGGTCAGGGCACATGCCCAGGTTGTGTTCCTGATCCCCAGTGGGGGGGCATGCAGGGGACAGCCAATGTTCTCTCTCATCGATATTTCTATCTCTCCCTTTCCCTTCCTCTCACTAATATCAATAAAGAAAAAAATTAAAATATTAAAAATAAAACACCCACAGAATGTTCAATATCAACAATAACCTGTAATAACAATTGTGGACTTTGGGTTAAAGTGATGTGTTAGTGTAGGCCCAACAACTGTAACAAATGTACCATGTAGTGTGGGATGTTATTAGTGAAGGAATGTGTGAGTATACAGAGACAGGGAGTGTATGAGCACTCTCTGAATTTTCTACTCAATTTTGCAATGAACCTACACCTGCTTTTAAAAATAATAATAAGCTCTGCCCTGGCTGGTTTGGCTCAGCGGTTAGAGCGTCGGCCTGCAGTCCTGAGAGACCCGGGTTCGGTTCCCGCTAAGGGCACGTACCTCGGTTGCAGTTTGTCCCTGGCCCTGGTCGGTCGTGCGGGTGGCAGCCACTCAATGTGTTCCTTTCACATCAATGTTTCTCTCTCTCTCTGTTCCTCTCTCTCCCTCCCACTCTACCTGAACAAAAAATGAAAAAATGTCCTCGGGTGAGGATAAAAATAAATAAATAAATAAAAAATAATAAGCTCTACTATAGGAAAAAATATCAATAGGGCTGAAAATTAGTTCTTTGAAAAAAGTAAAAAATAAATAAATAAAAAATAACCATTGACAAAGCTGATCAAGACAGAGAAAAGGCACAAATGAAGAATGTATGAACAAAGAAATATAATTAGAGATATAGCAGTAATTAGAAAGTTAAAAATTAAATTTGAAGTAAATAGATAAAAATAGAGAAACAAATACATAAAAATCATTACTATAGTATTTTTTATGTTACAAAATGTGGAAATCAGCCCTGGTTGGGTGGCTCAGTTGGTTGGAGTATCATCTCATACATCAAAAGGTTGTAGGTTTGCCCTGGCTGGTTTGGCTCAGTGGTTGGAGTGTCAGCCTGTGGACCAGGAAGTCCCAGGTTTGATTCAGGCAAAGGCATGTGCCTTGGTTGTGGTTCATTGCTGGCCCCAGTTGAGGCCATGCAGGTGGTGGCCAATCAGTGAGTCTCTTTCACGTCGATGTTTCTCTTTCTTTCTATCTCTCTTTCTCTTTCTCCCTCCCACTCTGTTTGAACATAAAATGTAAAAATATCCTCAGGTGAGGATTAAAAAAAAAAAAAAAGGTTGAAGGTTGCAGGTTTGATTCCTGGTCAGGGCACATACCTAGGTTGTGGGTTTGTTCCCACATGGGGGCACGTATGGGAAGCAACTGATCATTGTTTCTTACATGGATGTTTCTCTCTCTCTTCTTCTCTCTCTAAAATCAGTAACAAAAAACATATCCTCGGGTGAAGATTAAAAAAAAGAGAATGTGGAAGTTGGAAGATTATTCTCCCAATATCTAAAAATTAAGCTTCTAAATAACCAGGACCAAAGTAGAAACTCAGAGAAATTTTAAAAATATTTTCAACTAAATGATAATAAAAACACAAAATAAAATGTCTGTGATACAGGTAAATCAGTGCTTAAAGAAAAATTTATAACTTACATTTAAAAATAAAATATGTGATTTAAATTTTTACTTTAAGAAATTAGAAAAAGAAAATTGAATTAAACCCTCCCAAAATTTTTTTAAATAATAAACATCCAAAATTTTTTAAAATAATAAGAAGAAGAATAGAAATAGAAAACAAATAGATTTCAACAATAGAATAGTTGACTATCTGTGAAGATTAATAAAATTCTGGACAGTGTTACAGTGAACATTTAGCCTTCTGTTTGTGGTTGATAGTTAAGCAAAAAGACATTACAGAAAGTGCCTTAGACACTACAGTACTAAGACAATGTTAAATATATTATTTGCCTCTGTAATAATTTAATGAATTAAATTTTGACTGTGCTCATATCTTGTACCTCTCTAGTCACAGTGGTATTATAAACATTCAGTGACAATGAAAAAAAATTGATAAACCTATAATAAAATTGATAAACTTATAGCAATAATGACCCAAGAAAAAGAGTAAATTAAAAGAGGACATCAATTTAGATCCTAAAGACATTAAAAGAGCTAAGAACAATTTTATATTAACAATTTAGATCAAATTGACAGTTTTTTTGGAGACATAAATTACTGAAACTGACATAAGAAGAAACAAAAAGCCTGGATAGCCCTTTACTTATTTTTTAAAGTTGCATTTGGAATTTAAAAAAAAATTTTTTTACAAAGAAAACTCCAGACCCAGAGTTTATTCCTATGGAAAAATTAATACTGATTTTATGTAAATTCTTTCAAGCAATGGAAAGAAATGTGTTTCATCTCATTTTATGAAGTCAGCATAACTATAATAAAACCTGACAAGGACATAACATGCACAAAAAAATAGATTGCAGGACAATATCCCCCACAAATAAAGGAGTAAAAATTTCCAACAAAATAAGAGCAAAACAAATCCAGAAATATATAAGCAGAATAATACATTATAACCAAGTGAAATTTACCTAGGAGTACAAGGTAAATTTAATATTTAAAATCTATCAATATAATATAGCAAACTAACAGAATAAAGAAAAGATCATATGGGCATTCCAAACAGATGTAGAAAAAAAGTATTTGATAAAATTCAACACTCATTCATAATGTAGACCAGCAGTTCTCAACCTGTGGGTTGCGACCCCTTTGGGGGTTGAATGACCCTTTCACAGGGGTCACCTAAGACCATCGGAAAACACATATTTCTGATGGTGATTCATAACAGTAGCAAAATTACAGTTATGAAATAGCAACGAAAATAATTTAATGGTTGGGGGTCACCACAACATGAGGAACTGTATTAAAGGGTCACGGCATTAGGAAGATTGAGAACCACTGATGTAGACTCTCAGTAAACTAGCAATAGAATATAACTTTCTCAATCTAATAAAGGGCCTCTATCAAAAAACAAAACAAAAAAACTCATCTAACACCATACGTAAGATAACATTTCGAAGTCTACTTCCTAAAATCAAGAACAAAGAAAGGATATCCACTCTCACCACTTACATTAAAAATATTTTAGTGGAGATCCTGGAAATATAATAGAAAGGCTAGAAAAAAAAAAGAAAAAAGTAAAGTTGCCTTTCTTTACATACAGCATGATTTTGTATATAGAAATCCAAATAAAATACAAATTGCTGGAACTAAGTAAATTTAGTAAGATTGTAGGATACAACTCAACCCACTAAAAGCATTATATTTTATACTTTAGCAACATAAAATTGAAAATAAATTTTCAAAAATATCAATAGTTTTAACATCAAAATTTTAATAGAGTTAGGAATAAAGAAAAATGTGCAAGACCTTTACACTGAAAACTATAACATTTTGCTGAGAAAATTAACCCTAAGAATGGAAATACCATGTTCAAGAATAAGAAGCCCAGTGTTGCCGGATGAAAATAGCAATCATAATCCCAACAACTTTAGATGGAAATATAAAAAATCTAGAATAGCCATGATAATAATAAAAACAGAACAACAAAATTTAAGGATTTACTATAATGGTAGGTGATGAAGAGAGTGTAATATGCATAAGGATAGATACACACACCAGTGAATCGGAATGAAAAGTCCAAAGATAGATCTCCATTAAATGTGATGAACTGATTTTCATCAAAGACAGCCAAGATAATTCAATAGAGAAAGGAAAACCTTTTCAACAAATAGTGCTGGAACAACATGATATCCATGTGGAAAAATAAAAATTTGATCCTCTATCACCCAACATGGAAAAAAACATTAATTCAAGATGAATTATAAACCTAAATGTAAAGGCCAAAATTATAAAACTGATAGAACACATAGGAAAATATCCTGTCAATCTTGGGGTAGGTGTCAAGATTTCTTAGGGCCCAAAACTCTAACTCCAAACTTTTGATAAATTATAAATTAAAAGACACACTTAGGAAAATAAAAAGACAATCTATAAACTGGGAGAATATATTTGCAATATATGTGGCATTTCTATTCCTGACAAAGGACTTTTCTTTAGAAAATATGAAGAACTGTAAATGAGTAGGGGGAAAAAGTCAACTATGTTTTTAAAAAAAAACAAAAACTTTAGGCACTTCATGAAGAAGATTTATGAATGTCAAATATACATATGTAAACATGCTTAAGATCATTCATCACTAGGAAGATACAAGTTAAAACCACAATGAGATGTTACTATACACCCATTAGGATGGCTAAATTGAAAAACCTAACAATACCAAATATTGGCAAAACAGGTGATGCATCAGAACTCTTCTATATTGCTGGTGAAACGCCAAATACTAAAACCACTTTGGAAAATGATACAGCAGTTTCTTATCAAGTGTATCCATTGACTATGCCATGACCCAGCAGTTATCCTCTCAGCTATTTACCAAAGGAAAATGTCCACAAACAGACTTGCACAAGATTGTTTAAAACAACTCTATTCAGTTTTGGTTTTTTAAACTTATTTTTCAGTTACAGTTGATATATAATATTATATTAGTTTCAGGTGTACAACATAGTGAGACATTTCTATACCTTATGAAATGGTCATCCTAATAAGTCTCTATTTTTAATAGCAACAATGGAAATGTTCATGAATAAGAGACTGGACAGATTGTGGAATATTCATACAATGGAATATTAGCAATAAAAAGTAACAAACCATTGATACATGCAGCAATATGAAGAATCTGAAATAAATGGTTGAAAGAATTCATACTCAAAATAGTGCATACTATATCATTCCATTTCTATAAAATTCAAGAACAAATAAAATTAATCTATGATAGAAATCAGAACCAAAAATATTTCTTAGAAAGTAGCATGAAAGAACTTTCTGGAGTCATACAAATACTCTATTTATTTATGAATCTTTTTCCAACTGTCTGTGCATTTACAACATATAAATTATACTTCACTAAGGTAGTTAAAAAATGTAAAAATCAGGCAAAAATGACAAATTCCTAGGAAAAAGTAATGATCAAAACTGACAAAACCATTACTAAAACTTGAATGGTTCTAAAATAATGGGAGAAATAAATTAGCAGTTCAAAATCTTCCCAAAAACAAATTACTAGGCTCTTTCAGAATACAGGAAGATGAGACTTTCGGTCAAGATGGTGGGGTAGGTAAATGTGGTATTGTGTCCTCCCACAACGACATCAAAATTACAACTAAACTACAGAACAAACATCATTTAAAACTGCCTGATATCAAGCTGAATGGAAGTCCTAAAACAAAATTAAAAAAGAAGCCACACTGAGACTGGTAGGATGGGCAGAAGCATCCTACCAGTGTGGGATAGGCTGGTCCCACACCCACGTGTGAAGGATAAAATCAGGAGGGACACCTTAGCTGAGAAGCAAGGTGTCCCTGTCCCACACCAAGCCTCCAGCTCAGGGTTCCAGTGCCAGGAAGAGAAGTCCCATCACTTCTGGCTGTAAAAACAGTGGGAACTGAGGTTGAGGGAGGCTGAGGCTACTAGAGCCCCAGGCAGTTTCTTTTAAAGGGCCGGAGCATGGACTTACACAGACTTGCTCCCTTTGAGCTCTAGCATGGAGGGGAGGCAGCTTGAAAGGCACCAGAGACATAAGAGGAAGAACTGAGTTGTTTGGCATTGGGGTGAGGGCTAGAGAGGCAGCTTTCTCCCACACAAATGTGCTGTCTGAGGCTGCTGCTCCTTTGGCAAGCCCTTCCCCCATGAGGCCAGCAGACAAGTGCCATATCTGGGAGTCCAGCAAACTGGCTCACACTGTTTGCCCCAACCTGGTGATTCCCTGAGGCCCTGATCACCCAACTTTCAGGCCCACTCAAGCTGTTTCCAATGGCTTTACCATAAGAAGGGCCTGACTTGGCTCCTGTTTCAGATTTTCCTAAATGCTCTCAAAACCATAGCATCTAGCCTCAGTGAACTCCATACCACTTAGTAAGTGGTCCCAGGCTTGGCACTAGGAGCAGCCAGCCTTGGTTCATAACTTGGCTTTACCTAGGCATCTCCAAGCCCAGCACAAGAAGCTGCCATTGGCAAATCACTTTGTAGCTTATGCCTGGTGGCCCTGGGTAGTACACAGGCAGTGGGCTGACCTTGCCCAGAGCCAGCACACCCAGTAGACAGCTTCAGACCACGATGAAGAACCACTATATAACCACCTCCACAAGTGACACACTCAAGGAATGGACTCAGTGGGTACCAGAGCCTTACTAAAGTACATTTTGCTCTGTTTGGTGGGCCCCTACATAGCTGATCATCCAAGGTAGTCAGAGGTCAGTGGATAGTGGGTACAGACAGTTCTTGCAGCTGATCAACCTGAGTAAAACCCTCCCATTGATGTGCCAATAGCAATCAAGACTCAATTACAACAGAAGGGTATAAAGTCCACATGAGGGGTGCACCTCAAGGGCCCAGGTGGGTGACCAGGGAGGTTGTGCCACTGGACCCTACAGGACACCTAATACAATAGGCTACCCTAGGAAGCTCAGGAGACATAGCAACTCTACCTAATATATTAAACAAACTCAAAAGGCAGCCAAAATTAGGGTAGAAAGAAATATGTCCCAAGTGAAAGAACAGAACAAAACTCCAGGAAAAGAACTAAACAAAATGAAGATAAGCAACCCAACAGATGCAGAATTCAAAACACTGCTTATAAGGATGCTCAATGAACTTAGTGAGGGCCTCCAGAGCATAATAAAGGATCAGTCAGAAATGAAGGATGCATAGTCGGAAGTGAAGGAGGCACTAACTGAAATAAAGAAAAATTTACAGAGATTCCATAGTAGAGTAGGTAAAACCAAGAAGCAAACCATTGATTTGGAATATAAGGAAGCAAAAAACATCTAATCAGAACAGCAAAAAGAAAAAAGAATAAAAAAAACTGAGACTAGTGTAAAGAGCTTCTGAGAAAACTTCAAGCATACCAACATTCGTTTCATGGGGATGCCAGAAGGAGAAGAGAGAGAACAAGAAATTGAAAACCTAATTGAAACAATAATGACAGACAACTTCCCTAACTTGGTGAAGGAAACAGACATACAAGTCCAGGAAGCACAGAGAGTCCCAAACAAGATGAACCTCAAGAGGCATACACCAAGAAACATCATCATCAAACTGCAAAAAGTTCAAGACAAAGAGAGAATCTTAAAAGCAGCAAGAGGAAAGCAGTTAGTTACCTACAAGGGAGCTCCCATAAGACTGTCAGATGATTTCTCAAAAGAAACTTTGAAGGCCACAAAGGAGTGGCAAGAAATATTCAGAGTGATGAAAAGCAAGAACCTACAACCAAGATCATTCTATCCTGCAAAGCTATCATTTAGAATCGATGAACATAGTCAATAGTGGAAAAAAGAAGAACATCTATAATACATTCAACAATAAAGTTTTAAAAAAAAAGAATAGAGGAAAATTGGGCTGAGATTAGGGACATTGTAATAAAGACAGATCAAACAGAACAATAAGAAAAAGTTAAATTACAGTACAAGTTCACCAGTGAAGTTAAACATAAAAACCCTAAATAAAAATATTATTAAGTCAAGTGTAATAAATGTTTTATTATCCTCATCTGAGGACATTTTTTCATTTTTTGTTCAGATAGAGTGGAAGGGAATGAAAGGAAGAAAGAGAAACATCGATGTGAAAGGGACACATCAAGTGGTTGCCACCTGCACGACCCAACCAGGGCTGGGGACAAACTGCAACCGAGGTACATGCCCTTAGCAGGAACTGAACCCAGGTCTCTAGGGACTGCAGGCTGACGCTCTAACCACTGAGCCAAACCGGCTAGGGCCAAGTGTAATAACTTTTTAAAAGACACTATCTTATTACATGTTGAAGGAAATGTGAGTTCAAAGAAAGAATTTTGTATTGTAATTTTCTGTATTAACTGATTGAAGAAAAATCCATGTAGTAATTTCAATAGATACAGATAAGAAGCATGGGCAAGGAACAAATAAAAATTGAACAATTTTACTAATAACAGGGAAATATAAGTTAAAACCATGATAAGATACCACTTACAAACATTGATTTGCCAAAAATTAAAAACACCAAGGGTTCACTAGAATGTGGAGCAAAGGGAAGGTACACACCGATGATAGAGTATAAATTGATACATTCGTTTTGGAAAACAATATGGCATTACCTACAGAGATGGGCTCATCCTCTAACCCAAAAATTCAGTTCCTAAGTATATACCAACAAACCAAAGAATGAATGATCCTTAGAAGTGGGTGTGTATATTGAGATGGATGGGAAGAGGGGTGTGTTTCAGCCATGGGGAAAAGACAGATGCCCTAGAGACAGACATTGGTAGTGTCTACCCATGTGATGTCCTTGGGCCATTGGAGGAGGAAATTTTATCTACAGAATTTGGAAATATAATGCCTGATTTGAAGATAAACCAAAAGTCAAAGCAGTTAGCAAGATTATTGCTATATTGGATAGTTATCTCAAGCTGGTTTTGCCCAGTTCTTTTAAACATTTCCTTAATATAATACTCTGTGTTCATCAAGCATTCTCCTATTCCCTAAGCAGATCTGCCTATAGGGAGAGAATATACCATTCACTTAATTTTAAACTATTTCTGATTCCTGAGGATAATTTCTGATTCTGATAAATCCAAAAGCTAGCCTCTGATTATGGTTTGACTTTGATTATGTGAAAAGAATTGTATTCCAACCTAAATGGCCAGCTTATATTTCTCACTGAATTCATAGAGTAGGCATTCTGATTTGTATGACTCTGCCTGCTCTAGAGTTAGTGTGAATTCTTGCCCTAGGGCCGATCATTCTGAGGCTGATGTATACACATGACATCCAGGTCTTGAACAGAGTCCACATCCAGCTGTTTTCATGTCAGTGATGCTGCTATCTCACATCCATATCGCCACCCTTTAGATTGATTCCTACATGGATTACATCAGTGTTCAATTAGTAATGAAAATTAAAGGTTGCAAGTTAAAGCTATAATATACAAAGTCATTTCTGAAACTTCACACATTCCGAAAAGTCAACTAAGTCATTCTATTGTATAAGCATATTCAAATTGTGATATGAAAAATTGCTGAACACAAACAAAACCACATGTACACATAAAATTGTGCTTCACAGTCGGTTTTATGAGAAAGTTATAATTTTGGAGGGAAAACATTTAAAACCTAAAAAAGATAGGCATGTCATAGCTGAGCACTGACCAGTGGGTAAGTGGTCGACATGCAGACTTAACCTAGTGATGATTTTGTTAGGAGCCAGCAAGCGGCAACACTAATAGCCACACAAAACCTGTTGAGACCTGAATATGATAAGCATGTTTCTCAACAACCACAATTTACACTCCCTTTAGTTGACCTTTTTTTTTTTAATCTGACTTTTTTTTTTTTTAAATCTGTCAACAAATAATACCAACTCAGTGCTGCTTATGGTCCATTAATCCTGCTTGGGTCTCTTTGAAATTTTGGACAACATGCTTCTCAGGTGATTGCAATATGAGTCAAGTAGAAAAAGAGGTTGTCAAGAGTCCCGGTGAGGTCCTACACCTTGGCAGTGGGTTTCACACAAGCCTGGTGCTGTCACCGCATCAATCAGGCCTGGAGCACACTGTTATTATCACAACCAGTCATTCCCACTGCCATCACAACAGGAGAGAGGAAAGCCTCTTCACAACTGACTGCAAGCAGCTTGATCCCTGCAACCTTGAGAAGCACGGAATGTCCCAGGTAGGAGTTGCCCTTGGCTCATCTATAGATCTTTTCCTCCCTGCACTGACCCTCCCTCTCCCAAGTCATCATTCTTCTCAAACTAAAAGATAGTCATGAATGAGATGGTCTGAACACAAGGACTTGGCTATAATCCAAAAGGACAAACTAAAAGTACCATAAAGGTGAAGTATAGGTGTAATTTTGGACTGCTATGGAAGAGAATGCCAAATCCAGAGGCTGAGGCTCTGGGAGCACGTGGCAGTGCTCTTTGTGAATGACAGCTGCTCACTAGCTTCAACTAGTGATCCTTCGCAGGACCTGCTTCTGGGCACAATAATAAAGAAAGTAAAGTTTATTATCTTTGTTTATCACGTTCATTTTATGCCCTTCTTCCCTATCCACTAATAAGGACCTTTTCTCTCCTAGGGATCAAACTGGCCCTTGATTCTGGTTGATGTTGGAATCATCCACATTATAATTCATGTAAATAATTAAGGGACTGCTATACTTTACTGGGATGCTTTTTCTAGAGGATTTGAATATGAATGAGGGATAACATGTCAATTCAGAGAAATAAGGCTTGATTAGTGAATGTTTGCTCCTCTCAATCCCGGCTCCTTTGCTGCTCAGTCAGTCTAGAACCAGATGTTATTTTCTCCTGTGTTGGTGAGAACAGCATGCAGATAAAGCTTATTTAAAGCTAATAACAATCACAGCCACAGTTGCTATTTATTAAGAGACTACCTATTCCACCTACCAGATGCTTGACATAGTTATAATCATTCAGTCATCACAAAACAATATAAAGTGAATACTCATTTCTATTTTACAGATAAGGAAACCAACCCAACGTAAGTAATTCTGAGCAACTGAATATTAGAGATAGTGAAGGGCAGAGCTGGACTTTGAAAGCCCTTGACCTGTCCACTCAGAAAGCAAAAGTTTCAGTTGAGTTTTAAAATTAACACATTTAAATCAGATTTTCAAAGTAGCAATAGAATACAACTATGACACTGAAAGAGGTGATGAGAGCTTATTTACCTGCTCTACACACCTGCCTCAAAAGAATATTGTGATGATTAAAGAGCTTCTCCAAAAATCTGGGCTTTTTTCTAAGACAAAACTATTATAATAAATCTCTGTTTCATTCTTTTTTTTTTTTTTTAGAGTTATATTCCTATACCTGGACCACAAAGAAAACCTCAATGCCTTCTAAGAAATAATGCAAACAACATTATCTGACTAAAATGCAATAAAAAACTGAAATTAACAACAAAATAAAAAACTAAAAAGGAACTTCCACCTAGAAATTAAAAACTTGTTGTTAAATGACACAAAAAATTAAATTGAGTGGAAGAAGCCAGACACTAAAAGTGACTTATTTATATGAAGTGAACAAGCAAAACTAATCCATGATGATAAAGATTAGAATGACGATCACCTCTGAGAACCGGATGAGAATGGGCACAAAGGAACTTTCCGGTGGAAAAAGACAGACTAAATCTTCATCTAATTGGTATACTTGGAGATAGATAGATAGATAGATATCATTTATGTGTGTGTGTGTATATATTTATATGTATGTAAATTATAACTCAATTCAAATTTAAAAATTAATTAATGTAATTTACCACATTAAAAAATTAGAATAAAATTACATTATCATTCCATAGTTAGAGAAAAAGAATTTGAAAAAAATTTCATCACCTGTTTATAAAAACATAAGAAACTAGAAATAGAAAACTAGGAATAGTAGAAAGTTCCTTACTCTGATAAAAAAAGTGTAAAAAATGACCCTTCTGAAATTGAATACTTAATATTGAAGTGTTAAAATTTCCTCTGAGATCAGAAATAAAGTAAAGATACACATTATTACCTCTTTTATTCAACATGGTGCTGGAGATCCCAGCCAGGGCAATAAAGCACTGTCATCACTTGTAAGTGGCATAATTGTGCATGGAAAAATCCAAAATAATTTAGAGATAAGTTATTATACTTAATAAGTGAATTTAGCAAGGCCTCAATATCTGATCAATTAATAAAAATCAACTGTACTTTTATAAATGAACAAAACTATTAGAAAAATAATATTTACAATAGCATTAACTTTAAATACCTTAGAATAAATCTAATAAAATATACACAAAACTTCAATACAGATAACTTTAAAATATTATTGAAAGAAATTTTAAATTCCCTAAATGAATAAAAGAGATACCCTTGTTCATAAATTAGGTCAGTGTTGTAAACATGTCAGTTCTCCCAAAAACCCATTGATAGACTCAATATAAGAATCAAAATCCCAGCAAGGTTTTTTGGAGGGAGAAATTGACAAGTTTCTAAAATTTATATTTTAAAATGCAAAGAACCAAGACTATACAAGAGAGATTTGAAGAATATATTTGGAGAAATTGCACCACTGGACATAAAGCTACATTAGTTAAGACGGTGTAACACCAGTTCAAGCTTAGGCAAATGGACCACTGAAATGCAAGAGCGGAGCTGGAAACAGACCCTGACTTGAACACCTGATTTATGGCAAAGGTCGCATTACAGAATCATAAAAAGAGCAGAGCTGTAACAAACCGTGACATGTCAATTGGATATTCAAAGATAAAACTTAATCTTGATCTTACATGATACCATATAAAAATTCAATTCTAGATAAACTGTAGATGCAAATATGTAAGGTAAAAACAAGTAAGTTTTTCGAATATGATGTAGGAAAATACCTTCATGATCTTGTCATAAGCAAAGACTTCTCAAATAGAAATAATAATTAAAAAAGCACTAACCGCCCTGGCCGGTTTGGCTCAGTGGTTGGAGTGTCCGCCTGCGGTCTGGAGAGACCCGGGTTCGGTTCCCGCTAAGGGCATGTACCTCGGTTGCAGTTTGTCCCCGGCCCAGGTTGGTCGTGCGGATGGCAGCCACTTGATGTGTCCCTTTCACATCGATGTTTCCCTCTCTCTCTCTTCCTCTCTCTCCCTCCCACTCTATCTGTACAAAAAATGGAAAAATGTCCTTGGGTGATGATTAAAAAAAAAAAAAATCATAAAAAAGCACTAACCATAAAGGAAAAAATGACAAGATTGACTACATAAAAATTTAGAACTTCTGCTTATCACAAAAGTCATTTAGAGGCTTAAATGATTAAAATACAGAGGAGCCCATGTTTGCAATTCTTACATCTGACAAAAGTTGTCAGATGTATCCAGAATATTTAAAGAACCTCTTTAAATAAAAAGTGAGACAGTCCAATAGAAACATGGCCTAAGAATTGAACAGGCAAGTCCAATAGAAACATGGCCTAAGAATTGAACAGGAACATTACTTCTCTCCAAAGAGCTAAATCCGTTTTAGTACATGCAGTGGAGTACTGTGCTGCTGTGAAAAGGAATGGGGAGTGTCTCTACTCCCTATTTTGCTATTAGGAGAAAAAGGGAGAGTGGAGAAGAGGGTGTATAGCAATATAAATGTTTATGTATGTGTTGTATTACCTCTGCACCTAGTTTGGCAGCATAACCACATAGAAGGGAAATGTCCCATGTAAGTTTAAAACGCAATATTTCAAATATTCATTCCTAGTGGAATATATTCTAAGGACCAAAGAAATGCAAATACAACTTAGACTGTTTTCAGTAATCATATTGTTGGTAGTCTTAATATTATTCTGATTCTGATATATGTTTATTGTAAGATAAAGCAAATAAGTAATTATTTTAGTGCCAGTATCAGGAATGTTGGTGTGGAACAAAAGAATGCAGACATAAGAAGAGTTTAAGTAAAAATTCTATAGTCCTGAATTTGAATTGGAGCAGAAATACCTATTTCTGCTCTTTCCGGACCTGGTGGAACAGGAGGCACCATCATGGAAGAGGACATTCACTACCACAAAGACTGAAACTTTGGGACAAGGAACCCAAGAGCCAGGACATCTACCTGCTGTTGGTCAAGCTGTACAGGTTTCTGGCCAGATGAACCAACGCCATCCTCAGTGAAGTGGTGTTGAAGAGGTTGTTCATGAGTCAGACCAACTAGCCACCTCTGTCCCTTTGGGGAGATGAAGTTTTCTGGCCCTGGCCAAGGCAAACCCATTGTGGTTACAGGGACTATAACCGATGATGTATGCATGCAGGAGGTGTCCAAACTGAAGGTGTGTGCACTTGGCGTGAGTAGCCACCAGAGCCCACTCCTCAAGGGAGTGAGGGGGGCCAGATCCTCATCTTTGACAGCTGGCCCTGGACTCTCCCAAGAGCTGTGGCACCATCCTGCTTTTCAGTCCTCACAAGGGCCAAGAGGTGTACAGACGTTGTGGCAAGGCCCCAGAAATCCCTCAGAGCATTCCAAGGGCCTGAAGTTCGAGCTCGAGAGACCCATGGGCCAGCTCCAGCTACAAAAATTAACCCCAGATCCTACCTTGTTATTAAAAGATTTTGCAGGAGATTCCAAAAAGTTGGTGGAGTGAATGGAAGCCACACAGACCATCTCCCAGGACCAAACTGGAATTACAACTAAAAGACAAATCATTGGGAAAAAGGAACAGAAGAGCAGCTTGTGAGGACCATATAACCAGGGACACTGAACTGACCCTGGTAGGATTGCAGAGGTACAAGAGGGAGTCTGGGAGCCCATGGATAGCAGCAGTCTTAGCTGTGAGCAGCGCCCTTGGGGTTAAACTCTCAAGTGGCTTCACAGCACAGAGCCAGGACAGAGCTCTAAAATAGCCACAGCCACTCACCTTGGGCTCTGGCAGAGGGAGGGTGGACTGGACTGCAGCTATGTGGGGACACTCGGGATTTGAAGGGCACTCAGAGCTTTTGCTGAGTTGTGGTCACACAGAACAGAGGTCATCTTACTCCTTCCCAGGGCTCTGGGGAGAAGCAGTGGCCCCTCCCTCAGAGATTAAACCCCATCCAGTGGCCATTGAAATGCAAATTGAGGCCCATTAACAACCAGCATCTGCCCCACCCTTGGGAAATCCCCTAAAGCTAAACACCTGAGGGAGTTTTTCATTCAGCTGAGAAACCAAGGCTCTTCAAGTAATCGCTACTGATAGCCTCCAGGCAAAAAGCTAGAGGATAACTGAACCATTCCTGGGCTTGCAACTCTACCCAGGAAAGTAAGACTTGACATTGGTGTTTAATGTGGGTCCTGCCTCGTTCATCCAAACCCAGTAGAGGGAGCCACAAACAGCAGAACACCAACACCCACAGGGAAAATTTGGCAGGCTCCAAAACCCACTGAGATAGCCAAAATGGTGAAACAAAGAAACAAATCCCAAAAGAAAGAACAAGAGAACTCTATTGAAGATGAGATAAATGAAATGCAGTTAAGCAAGTTAACACAGCTACAATTCAGAACCATGATCTTGAGGAAGCTCAACAGTATGTGTAAGGACATCAGCACCATGAGCAAAGACATAGAAACACTAAAAATAAACCAACTGGAAATTTAAAACCACCAAGGAAAAATGAAGAATGACATAGCAGAAATAAAGAACACATTGGAAGGACTAAAGAGCAGAGTAGAGGAAGCTGAGGACCGGATCAGTGAATTAGAAGACAGGGTAGAAAAAATCAACCAATCAGAAAACCAAAAGGAAAAACCAATTAAAAAACAGGGAAACAGGTTAAGAGAACTGTGGGACAACTGGAAACAGAATAACATTCCCATCATAGGAGTCCCCGAAGAAGAAGAAAATGAGCAAGGGTTAGAGAATATATTTGAAGACTTAGTGACAGAAAACTTCCCTAATTTGGTGAAGGAAGAAGGCATTCAAGTTCAAGAAGCATAGAGAGCCCCAAGTAAGAAGAACCCAAACAGGCCCACACCAAGACACATAGTAATCAAAGTGCCAAAAATTAAAGACAAAGAGAAAGTCCTAAAAGCAGCAAGAGAGAAGCAACAGGTTACCTACAAAGGAAACCCCATCAGGCTCTCAGCTGACTTCTCACAAGAAACACTACAGGCCAGAAGGGAATGGCATGAGGTAATCAAGGACATGAAAAAACAAGGATCTGAATCCAAGACTACTCTACCCAGCAAGGCTATCATTCAAAATAGACAGTCAAATAAAGAGCTTCCCAGACAAAAAAAGGCTAAGGGCATACATGAGCACCAAACCAGCACTGCAAGAAATGTTAAAAGGACTGCTGTAATTAGCAGGAGAAATAGGAAGTATAACCACACTAAACAAAAATGGCAATAAATAAGTACATATCAAAAATCACCTTAAATGTAAATGGATTGAACGCTCGATAAAAAGACACAGAGTAGCTGATTGGATAAGAAAGCATGACTCATCTATATGTTGTTTGCAAGAGACCCACCTCACAACAAAAGACTCACATAGGTTGAAAGTGAAAGGATGGGAAAAAAAACTTCCAAGCAAAAGGAAAGAAAAAAGAAAGCTGGGGTAGCAATACTCATATCTGATAAAGTAGATTTCAAAATGAAGGCCATAACTGGAGACAAAGAAGGCCACTACATAATATTAAAAGGATCTTTCCAACAGGAAAATAAAACCTTGGTAAACATATATGCACCCAATATAGGAGTAACAAAATATATTAAAAATCTTCTAGAGGACTTCAAAGGAGAAATTGACAGCAATATAATAATAGCAGGGGACTTCAACACCCTTCTGACATCACTGGATAGATCCTCTAGACAAAAAATTAGCAAGGAAACAGAGACTCTAAATGAAGCATTAGACCAAATGGATTTAATAAATATCTACAGAAAATTACACCCCTAAACCACAGAATTCACATTCTTCTCAAGTGCACATGGGACATTCTCAAAGATAGACCACATGTTAGGGCACAAACTAAGTCTCTACAAGTTCAAGAAGATTGAAATCATATCAAGCATCTTCTCAGATCACAATGGCATGAAACTAGAAATCAATTGCAACAAGAACATGCAAAGACATTTCAACACATGGAGGCTAATTAGCCTGTTATTAAACAATGAGTGGGTTACTGAGGAGATCAAGGAAGAAATTAAAAATTTCCTGGGAACCAATGAAAATGAACACACAACAACAGAAAATCTATGGGATGCAGTGAAAGCAGTTCTGAGAGGGAAGTTCATAGCACTACAGGCCTACCTCAAGAAACAAGAAAAATCTATAATAAACTATCAAACCTCACAACTTAAAGAACTAGAAATCAAACAAAAAGAAAACTCCAGAGCAAGTAGAAGGAAGGAAATAGTAAAGATCAGAGCAGAAATAAATGACATACAGAAAAAAAAAATTCAAAGGATCAATGAAACAAAGAGCTGGTTTTTTGAAAAGATAAACAAGATCGATGGCTCCTTAGCAAGACTCACCAAGAAACAAAGTGAGAGAACCCAAATACATAAAACCAGAAAATAAAGAGGAGAAGTTACAACTGACACCACAGAAATACAAAAAATCATTAACAAATACTATGAACAATTGTATGGCAACAAATTTGACAATCTAAGCAAAATGGATAAATTTCTAGAAACACATAGTCTCCCAAAACTGAATTGGGAAGAGATAGAAAACTTGAAAGACCAATAACAACTAAGGAAATTGAAGAGGTAATCAAGACTCTCCCAGCCCAGGCCTGGATGGATCCACAGGGCAGTTTTACTGAACATTCAAAGAAAACATAATACCCATTCTCCTCAAATTATTTCAAAAAATTCAAGAAGGAAGACTTCCAAACTCGTTTTATGAGTCCAGCATAACTTTAATTCCAAAACCAGAAAAAGACACTACAAAGAAAGAAAACTATAGGCCAATATCCCTGATGAACATAGACGCCAAAATCCTGAACAAAATATTAGCAAATCGAATCCAGCAATACAACAAAAAATGTATTCACCATGACCAAGTGGGATTCATCCCAGGGATGCAAGGCTGGTACAACATTTGCAAATCAATAAATGTGATACACCACATAAACAAAATGAACAATATAAACCGCATGATCATATCAATAGATGCTGGAAAAGCATTTGACAAAATCGAGCACCCATTTCTGATAAAATCGCTCAGCAATGTGGGAATAGAGGTATCATATCTCGACATAATAAAGGCCATATATGAAAGACCTTTAACCAACATCATACTCAAGTGGCAAAAACTAAAAGCATTTCTCTTAAGAACAGGTACAAGACAGGGAAGCCCACTTTCGCCACTCTTATCAAACACAGTACTGGAAGTCTTAGCCACAGCAATCAGACAGGAAGAAAAAATAAAAGGTATCCAAATTGGAAAGGAGGAAGTGAAGCTGTCATTATTTGCAAATGACATGATATAATTACGTAGAAAACCCCAAAGACTCCATCAAAAATCTACTAGACTTAATAAATGAATTTTGCAAAGCAGCAGGATACAAAATTAACATAAAAAAAATCGATGGCATTCTTATACACCAATGATGAACTCACAGAAAGAGAAACTAAGAAAACAATCCCATTTACCATTGCGGCAAAAAAAGTAAGATACCTAGGAATAAACTTTACCAGAGAAATAAACGACCTATTCGCAGAAAACTACAGGTCATTGAAAAAATAAATAGAGGAAGATATAAAAAAGTGGAAGCACATACCCTGTTCATGGATTGGGAGAATTAACATAATTAAAATGTCCACATTACTTAAAGCAATCTATAGATTCAATGCAATCCCCATCAAAATACCAACGGCATACTTCACCGAATTAGAACAAGTACTTCAAAAGTTCATATGGAACCAAAAAAGACCTCGAATAGCCACAGCAATCTTGAAAAGGAAGAACAAAGTTGGAGGGATCACATTACCAGATTTCAGGTTATACTACAAAGCCACCATAATCAAAACAGCCTGGTACTAGCACAAGATCAGGCATATAGATCAGTGGAACAGAACAGAGAACCCAGAAATGGTCCCAAGGCAGTGTGCTCAATTAATATTTGACAAAGATGGCAAGAGCATACCTGTGTAGTAAGGACAGCCTCTTTAATAAATGGTGCTGGGAAAATTGGACAGCTACATGCAGAAAAATGAAACTAGACCATCAACTTACACCCTATACAAGAATAAACTCAAAATGGATAAAAGACTTAAATGTGACTCATGAATCCATAAAAATCCTAGAAGAAACTGTAGGCAACAAAATTTCAGACATCGTACGAAGCAGAATTTTCACTGATATATCACCTAAGGCAATAGAAACAAAGAAGAAAATGAACACATGGGACTACATCAAATTCAAAAGCTTCTGCACAGCGAAAGATAGAATCATCAAAATGAAAAGGATACCCACTGTATGGGAGAGCATAATTGCCAATGATATATCAGATAAGGGGTTAATTTCCAATATATAGAGAGTGCTCATACAACTCAACAAAAGGAAGACAAAGAACCCAATTAAAAAATGGGCAGAGAAGCTAAATAGACACCTCTCCAAACAGGACATACAAATGGCCAAGAGACATATGAAGAAATGCTCAGCATCACTAATCATCAGAGAGATGCAAATTAAAACAACAATGAGGTATCACCTCACACCTGTCATAATGGCCGCCATCAACAAATCATCAAACAACAAGTGTTGGTGAGGGTGTGGAGAAAAGGGGACTCTAGTACACTGCTGGTGGGAATGCAGACTGGTGCAGCCACTATGGAATATGGTGTCACCTCAAAAAATTAAAAATTGAACTTCCATTTGACCCAGTGATCCCACTTCTAGGAATATACCCTAAGAAGCCTGAAACACCAATCAGAAAGAATATATGTGCCCCCATGTTTGTCGCTGCCCTGTTTACAATAGCTAAGATCTGGAAACAGCCCAAGTGTCCATCAGTAGACAAATGGATAAAAAAGCAGTGGTACATATACACAATGGAGTACTACGCAGCTGTAAGAAAGAAAGATCTCTTATCCTTTGAGACTACATGGAGGGACCTAGAAAGTATTATCCTAAGCGAAACAAGCCAAACAGAGAAAGACAAGTATCATATGATCTCACTTATTTGTGGAATATAATGAGCATAACAGTCTGAGGAATGGGGTAGTCCCAGAGACGTGAAAGTCGGGTACATACTGACAATCCCCAGAAGAGGGTGTTAACCACAGAACTTATATGCATGTATGCATGAACAGTAGACTTGGACAACAAACTGAGGACAGGGCAGGGAGGGAGGTGGAGGGAGAAATCAGTGGGGAAAAAAGGAGAAACATCTGTAGCAAAAATTAATTTAAAAAATAATAAAAAATAATAAAGAATGAATACTACTCAAAAAAAAAAAAATTAGGTGGGATCACATTATCAGATTTCAGGTTATACTACAAAGCCACTGTAATAAAAACAGCCTGGTACTGGCACAAGAACAGCCATATAAAACAGCCATATAGAACAGTGGAGCAGAACAGAGAAACCAGAATTGGACCCAGGACATTATGCTCAATTAATATTTGACAAAGGTGGCAAGAGCATATAATGGAGTAAAGACAGCCTTTTTAATAAATGGTGTTGGGAAAATTGGACAGCTACCTGCAATAAAAATGAAACTAGACCATCAACTTACACCATAGACAAGAATAAACTCAAAATGAATAAAAGACTTAAATGTGACCCATGAATCCAATAAAATTTTTGTTTTGTTTTTTTATCCTCACTCGAGGACATTTTTCCATTTTTTGTTCAGATAGAGCGGGAGGGAGAGAGAGAAACATCGATGTGAAGGGACACATCGAGTGGCTGCCACCCGCACGACCAACCAGGGCAAGGGACAAACTGCAACTGAGGTACATGCCCTTAGTGGGAACCAAACCCGGGTCTCTCTGTACCGCAGGCCGATGCTCCAACCACTGAGCCAAACTGGCCAGGGCCAATAAAATTTTAGAAGAAAATATAGGCAACAAAATTTTAGACATCATAAGCAGCAGAATTTTTACTGACACATCTCCTAAGGCAACAGAAACAAACGAAAAAATAAACACATGGGACTACATCAAACTCAAAAGCTTCTGGATAGCAAAAGATACAGTCATCAAAATGGAAAGGCAACCCACTGTATAGGAGAGCATAATTGCCAATGAGATATCAGATAAGGGGGTTAATTACCAAAATATATAGAGTACTCAGACAACTCAACAAAAGGAAGACAAAGAACCCAATTAAAAAATGGGCAGAGGAGCTAAACAGACACCTCTCCAAACAGGACATACAAATGGCCAAGAGACATATGAAGAAATGCTCAACATCACTAATTATTAGAGAGATGCAAATGAAGCATCACCTCACACCTGTCATAATGGCCGCCATCAACAAATCATCAAACAACAAGTGTTGGCGAGGGTGTGGAGAAAAGGGGACGCTAGTACACTGCTGGTGGGAATGCAGACTGGTGCAGCACTATGGAAAACACTGTGGTGTTATCTCAAAAAATTAAAAATTAAATTGCCATTTGACCCAGTGATCCCACTTCATGGAGTATACCCTAAGAAGCCTGAAACAGCAATCATAAAGAATATATGTACCCCCATTTTTATAGCAGCACTATTTACAATAGCTAAGATCTGGAAACAGCCTGTGTCCATGAGTAGATGAATGGATGAAAAAGTTGTGATACAGGACAACTTTGGTCAAGATGGCGGCATAGGTAAACGTGGTATTGTGTCCTCCCACAACCACATCAAAGTTACAACTAAACTACAGAACAACCTTTATTCAAAATCACCTGAAATCAAGCTGAATGGAAGTCTTACAACTATGGAATTAAAGAAGCAGCTACATTGAGACTGGTAGGAGGGGCGGAGGTGGATGGGTTGATACCACACCCACATGAGGCGGATAAAAATTAGGAGGATACCTTGGCTGGGAAAGTCCTCCCTGAGGACTGAAGGGTCCCTGGACAGTTTGACTCAGCGGTTAGATCATTGGCCTGTGTACCAGAGATTCCCGGGTTTGGTTCCTGCTAAAGGCACTTACTTCGGTTGCAGTTTGGGTCATGTGGGTGGCAGCCAGTTGATGTGTCTCTCTCACGTCGATGTTTCTCTTCCTCTCTCCCTCCTTCTCTATCTGAAGATAAATGCAAAAAAAAAGAAAATGTCCTTGGGTGAGGATATAAAAAAAAAGATTTTGCGCCCTGGCTGGTTTGGCTCAGCGGTTAGAGCATCGGCCTGTGGTCCAGAGAGACCCGGATCTGGTTCCTGCTAAGAGCATGTACCTCGGTTACAGTTTTTCCCGACCCTGGTTGGGTCATGTGGGTGGCAACCACTCGATGTGTCCCTTTCATGTCGATGTTTTTCTCTCTCTCTCTCCCTCCCACTCTATCTGAACAAAAAATGGAAAAATGTCCTCGGGTGAGGATAAATATATATATATTTTTTTGCATGCAAAAGTACAAGTATTTCATAGCTTTGTCCACTGAAAAAGCCAAGATGCAATGACCAATCTAGGAGCAATATGCACCCCTATCATCCAAATGGTAATTTTTAGATACCACTTGCCATTAAAAAGAACCAGGGATTCATGGGGAAATGGCTGACTCAGGGGGACGGACAGGCAATCTTCACCTTGTCATACCAGAAAGCAAGAAAAATATTAAAACTATTAGAATTTTGTCAAATAAACTCACCAGCTAGCTTGTAAAAGTCTCCACTGGTTAAAGATAGGATAATTTGAGCAGCAATAACAATAATAAAATAGATTGAATTATAATAAATATGTTTAAATTTGTGAATTTATAATGGTAGTTTTAAAAAATGTATTGGTTACTTTTGGGAAATGTTAGAGATTTAACTCATTGTTTTGAAAACTGGTTAACACAGGGAAAGAAACATTTATTCTGCCTTTATTATTGAACAGTCCGTCAAGGAAAACAAATAGTTGATAAAGAATACTTTTTTAGAGAAGTGTTTCAGTGTTCTAGCTAATAAAATGAAAAAAAGAATAACAGAAGAGTGCATTTTGCAGTTCTTAATGAATTAAGGGATCTATGCAATGATCATTAATGGCTGTTCACATCTCAAAAAGAGAGACAATCAGACATTTTATGCTGCCTGATGGATGTTCACAAAATGAAATATATTTGCTAAAAACAAAAAAGTCAAACCTGAATCTGATCAAGCCTCTATATCAAGATATCAATTTATGGAAAAATAGAGGAACATGAAAACATTCTCAGTAATACCAAGGGTATATGGATAGCAAAATGCACAAACAAAAATCTACAGGACAATCTTTAAGAAGAAAAACAATGAAAGAGAACATATAGATAAAATGAGGCTTAAGAGATATATTAATCGATTGCAATTTATGTACCTTATTTGAATCCTAATTTAAACAAACAATATACGTGCAAAACAGCCGGGGAATCTTTAACTTACCAGATATCAAGAATATTATTAATTTTTAGTATGATATTATGATTATGTTTTTTAAAAGAGTTCTTATTTTTTTAGAAATACATATTAAAATATTTACAGATTAAATTATAGGACATCAGAATTTAGTTGGAAAGAACCAAGCAAAGGGATGAAACAAGATTGGCTATAAACTGATAACTGTTGAATCTTGGTGATGGGTCCATGGAAGTTTATTACACTATCTCTCAACTTGCTCCTGTTGGAGATTTCTATAATAAATTTAAAAAATTTAAAACGGTTGTTCATTTTCATTCATTTACCCATTCATTCTAAATTTATTGAGCAACCACTAAGGATCTGAAAGGAATAACAACAACAAAAATTAAATTTATATGAATCCAGAGGAAAAGTTGAGTGTAATAATATGAAATAGAAAAAATAAAGACAGAATCAATAAAGATGTTCTTCTCTTCTCCATCTGGGTAACATTAAAAACATTCTATTTCATCAGATTCTGGATAAACCCTTTGAAATTGTCACTTGCCCAATCCTCATTTAAAAAGAATTTTTTTTCGGATAAGTTTCTAGAAGGTGAACCTCACTTCAGCCCTGAATAAATTAATAAAGTAGGTGAGTTGGAATTCATTAGTTCCAGAATAACATTTTCAGGCATCCTCCACCCCCTTTTTTTTTTACCTTCATGCAGATGCCTTTCAGACATAACAGTCCTACTCTCGTTTGGAAAACTTGCCTGTCAGTGTAATGTGTTACCTTTATGGGATTATTTGAATAAGGCATACTATACACTATAATAAATGCCTTGTTAAGTATTCAAGATACATATTTTGAACTGCACATAGTCATATGATTTCTATGCAAAATCTGTTGTTATGGTTTTAAATTAAAATGCTTTCTGGCCCTGGCCAGTTTGGCTCAGCAGTTAGAGCATCAGCCCGCGGACCAGAGAGACCCAGGTTCAGTTCCCGCTAAGGGCACGTACTTCGGTTGCAGTTTGTCCCCGGCCCCAGTTGGGACTGTATGCGTGGCGACCAGTCAATGTGTCTCTCTCACCTCGATGTTTCTCTCTCTCTCTCTTCCCCCATCTCTCCCTCCCACTCTATCTGAAGATAAATGCAAAAAAATATCCTTGGGCAAGGATAAAAAATAAAATAAAATAACAAATAAGTAAAATGCTTTCTGGAGCATCTGATATAATTATAAACACTCTGATCAACATTTAAATTAATTATAGTTATGATTTATCTTTCATAATATATTCTAAAAGAAAAAATTAAAAATTGAACTTCCATTTAACCCAGTGATCCTGCTTCTAGGAATATACCCTAAGAAGCCTGAAACACCAATCAGGAAGAATATATGTACCCCCATGTTCATAGCAGCACTATTTACAATCACTAAGATATGGAAACAGCCCAAGTGTCCATCAGTAGACGAATGGATAAAAAAGCAGTGGTACATATACACAATGGAGTACTATGCAGCTGTAAGAAAGAAAGATCTCTTATCCTTTGAGATGACATGGAGGGACCTGGAAAGTATTATCCTAAGTGAAATAAGCCAAGCAGACAAAGACAAATACCACATGATCTCACTTATATATGGAATATAATGAACATAACAGTCTGAGGAATATGGTAGACCCAGAAACATGGAAGTAGGGCACAGACTGACATTCCTCAGAAGAGGGGATAGGAGGGTGGGAAGAGATGAACCACACAACTTATATGCATGTATGCATAACAAATGGACATGGACAACAAAGCCAGGGACGGGGTGGGGGAGATGGGGAGGGGGGTGCCAATGGGGTAAAAAAGGAGAAACATCTGTAACAAAAAAAAAAAAATTAAGAATGTTACTTCTTTGCAAAAATCTCAGCTTGATGTGGTTACCTATAAATCATCTCACTTTTTTTATGTTATTGTTATTCTTTTTTAAAACTAAACACCAGTATAGGAAAGCAAGGTACACACTGAAGAAGACTTAGATTTGAAATGGACTTTTTAGCCCTGGCCAGTTTCGCTCAGTGGTTAGAGGACCAAAGGGTTGCGGGTTCGATTCCCAGTAAAGGGCATGTGCCTGGGTTGCAGGTTTGATCCCCAGCCCTGGTTGGAGTGGTGCAGGAGGCAACCAATCAATGTGTCTCTCTCACATCGATCTCTCTCTCTCACCCCTCCCGCCCTCCCACTCTATCTAAAAAGCAATAAAAAAATATCCTTGGGTGAGGAAAATTAAATGGACTTTTTAGACATATTTTAGATGAAGAAGAGAAAATGATGAGACTTAGGTCAAATTTCATAAAGGAAGGGACTGGATAATACTTTCATAAACAAAAAACTCAAAATAAACACTCAAGTAAGGTGCTCTGGTCTGCTTTCTTGGCAGAAACAGGTCTGCAGAACATTGGACACCACAGGGGAAAGGTGCCAATGCAGAGCTAGTTAAGTTAGAGAAAAGCAATTATGTGTATTGTATATGTATAAATAGATATATAAACATGTATGTAGACATACAGACATATACATATGCATATAGATATGTATCAATAGAACATGGAGGATATTTGGAAGTAATCCCTTGATTATTTAGCGTTGGGGTTTGGAGCAGTAGGTGGGCCTGTGATCCCAATCCCTTGGGTGGTCCTTGGAAGCAGGAGACAGTGCAATCCACTTGAAACACAACAGGAAGCCTGTGTGTTAAAAGCAGTGAGAAAGACTCTCAGCACATATTTAAGATGTACGAGTGTGAGTTTTGTGGTAAATTATGAAATCTTTACTGCGGTTGTTCCCAGACTTTTGGGTCTCAGAGACACATAAGAAAATGTTTTAAACAATGACGTTGGCACAGGGCTACCAACTTTCTCTTTTTTTAAGTAAATGTATTTTAAACTACCTTCTGCTATCTTTGTCATTTTATTCAAAATGATATTTTAATGAAAAATAGGAAAGACATCATTTTGAAAAGAAAAGAAAAACAGTCCCTCTTAAATCAGAGAGATTAGTGACAGGTATCAGTCTGGATACCATTTTAGCAGAACTGGGTTTTCTTTCATTAAACTCTTTTAAAACTCAAATTATATAAATAACTTATATGCACAATACAGAAAACTTGAAAGAACATGGAAAATCATGCAGAAAGAAAATTTGCATCCCCCCATCCAAAGATTACCTCCACTTGGTAGGCATTCACTTGGCATTTTTAATAGGTAATTGATTTTTCATTAACCAAAAACTATTTTTCTATACACACTGTTCTTATTTTTTTTATTTAGCGCTATATCAAAATATTTCTCAAATATATAAATATATTCTTCCACAACATGATTTTTAATAACTACACAATATTATACAGGGGTGGGCAAAAGTAGGTTTATAGTTATAAGTCCACTAAACACGAGTTTATTCTTGTATTATTATTTATTCATTACTGTATTCTTTTTCATGCAAACAACTACAAACCTACTTTTGCCCAGCCCTGTATTTGTATGGGTGCAGAATAATTAACTTGACCAAATTCTCTCATTGTTGAACATTTGTTATTGTTTTTTGCTTAACATTTTCCTCTATTGTAAGCAATACTTGAATTTCCTCAGGTCTCTTCAGCCAGTGAGTACAGCCAGGGTCTACTTAACAGGAGTAATATACTTGTCACCATCTCTTGTCCACCCCCATTCATGCAGACCCAGACTGGAACATTTATAGAAGTCCCTGCGGATGGAAGACTCACATGAATTCAGTAACAATCTGGCTCCTGTTGGGGTAATGGCTCTTCCTGTGAACATTCTCTGAGCACACTGGTATGCTCTGGAAACCACTGTGTCTCCAATCAGCTTTAAGTGGTCCACTTTCTGTTCCATATTTGGGGGAAGCTTAAATCCCATGACCATTTGTGTTATTTTGTGCTAGAGGGATTCAGAACACACATTGTTATTTGACCCATAAGACGCCCCCTAGAAACAGTTCCTTCAGCCTCTGCCTGCAGGCCCTCTTTCTGCAGCCCTCGGCCTCCAGTGCCCGCACTGGTCTGGAGGCAGACACAGTGTGATCCCGGAGGTGTGCCACTTCCTCGGGCTCACCCAGGCAAAGCTTCGAAGGCCCTTTTCAGCGTGGGCAGGACTCCTGCCTTGAGGAGCACTTTGGGCATCTTTCACCTGGAATAAATTTCTAGAAGTGAATTTCTACGTACATTTTAAAAGGCTTTTAGTGTTGTCGTGCATTAAATTGTGTCCCCATCAAATGTATGTGTTGAAGCCCTAACCCCCAGAAACTGAGAATGTGACTGTATTGGGGAGACTGGGCCACTAAAGAGACGATTAAGTTAAAATGAGATCCTCAGAGTGGGTCCCAATCTAACCCGACTGGTGTCCTTACAAGAGAGGGAAATTTGGACACAAAAGAGGTACCAGGTGAGCACATACCATGTGAGGGCACGGAGCAAAGGTGACTATCTACAAACCTTTGGGGGCCTCAGGAGAAACCAAGTCACACCTACTGACACCTTGGTCTCAGACTTCTAACCTCCAAAACGGTGAAAAATAAATTCTTGTTGCTTAAGTCACTCAGTCTGTGGTGATTTGTTATGGCAGCCCTAGAAAATGAAAACAAATGTAAACTCTACAATTGGGCAAATCACTTTTCGTTTCCCGTATCATTGTCTTCTTTTATTGTTGCCATGAAGTCGCAGAACGTCAAGTTAGGGAGGACCTGAAGATCTAGCAGTGAACACTGACAACAAACAGTTCTCAGTGGGATGGATCGCAGACCTTTTTCCGTAGACGTGCTGGAGCCCCACCCAGACTTTTGAACCATGCCCCAAGAGTGGCACTCAAATTTGTATTGTACGAAACCCTTGTGTATTTACAGAAGCTTCCCAGTCTAGAGACCACTGACAGCTTTCACTAAATTATAAGAATATCGAGGAAAAGTTACCATCCCTAATTAATGGCTGAGCAGGAAGTAAAAGCAAGCCTGTTGTGGGCTCTTTCCAAGCAAATGCACCACCTTCTTCTCTGTCTAATGTGGGGTACCAGTTCGTGTCAAGAAGGATTTCTCATCAATCCATCTCTAAGAGTTTGCTTGCCCTGAAGTGACCATTACAATAATGAAAATGTTGATGAAGACTATAACAGGAGCTAACATTTATTGAGCACTTTCATGCTAAGCACTCTAAAAAGGAAATTGCAAAATTAACTCAATTAATCCTTCTTGCAACCCAAAGAGAGATGTTATTTTTTCCATTTTTCAGATGAGGAAATGAAGGCACAGACTTAGGTTCATGACATAGCATCAGAAACAAAGTACAAACCCTGAAGTGGAACCCCACTGAAATGACTCAAAAATAAAACCTTAAACTTCTAAGAGATTCTCAAAAGAAGACAGTCATATTTCAAAACATAGGTTTGTGTTCTCCACCTAGAATTAGGCCAACTATAGGAGATCAGGGATAGATTTAGAACCACCATTGCAGAGGGCAGGTACTAAGTGTGGGTCTTGAGAGGTAGCTCAGGTCATGGACAGCAGATGAAAGATGGTAGTCCTTGCAACCTGGGGGGTGAGGTATATGAGGATAATAGGAGCTTCTACAAGTCAAGGAGAGCCAAGGCAGTGTAGACTCTCATTCTGGAAATAAAAATGTGATTGATAGATTGTTGGCACTGGGATATCATACAGGGAAAAAGACAGAGGTCAAGAGGCCATGACCAAGGCACGAGGTAAAACTAGACTGGCTGCAAGAACAAAGAACAACCTGTCGCAGCGTCACTAAGCGATTGGACTAGGGCTGCTTAACGTCTCTCCTTAGGTAGCATACAGGTGAGTATCTGCAGGTGTGTGTGTGTGTGTGTGTGTGTGTGTGTGTGTGTGTGAACAAAGGACAAGAATGTGACCTATAAAATTGATATTACCCCACCATTGCTAATTGGGGCCTATTTAGCTACAGGAGCTCATTGATTAAGCAATCCAGGGGTCATCACACTGGGGCCAAGAGCATATCCTTTGGAATCAGACAGAGGCAAACATGAATTCTAGCTCTTCGCTTCCTAGCTTTGGGACTCTCACAAGTTATTTAACTTATCCTGAGCCCAGGATTTATAGGATTCTGTAAACTTTCAAATTGGGCTTTCATCACAACGTCCACATTTTTTTTCTTTCTAATTAAAAATATTTATAATTGGACTGCTACAATTTCACTTTTGAAAGCTTCTCATTAGTAAAAGAGTACCTGTGATGTGAAGGGAACTCAGAAAGAATGTAATGGCATGGATGAATGAATCAATGCATTGTTAGATGAATGTAGCATCAAACACTCTCCACGTTTGAATCTCGGACCTGGGGGAGGGGGGGCAGTTATAGCTATGTCTTCTTTGAACATACTGAACTCTAGCTCTGTAAACTTTAGGTTTTATCCAGTATTCCTTCCCTTGACTGGTGGGAATACACTCGCCCCACCCCTCCCAACGTTCCCGTCACTTCTATTGCATCAACTCTTTCCCTCCTGCTTCTTTCATCTTCGCATCAGTTAAGAAGACAGTTGGCCTGGAGAAAGTTTGAAGTACATTCCACTTCTTATAAGAAAAAAATCATTTCACAGATTTTTTTTTTTTTTTACAGATACGTTAGAGAAAGCATTATTATTACTGGGATTAAATGACGAGGTTGCCTGTTTCTGGCATAGAGTTCAGAGACTTTCCCAGCTTGAGAATAAGATCGAGCTGGTCACAGGAAAGGTGCTCAGAGTGTCATTCTGCATCCACGGCACTGAGCGCGCAGTAGCGCTACTCTAATCCCAACTTCTCATATCTCCCCAATGAATTTCTTATCACCATAAGCAATTTTTTATGCAATTCATGTTTCTGTATGTCACACGCTAAAATGAAACAAAGACCAACCAAATGCCATAAACCACCCAGAAGCGTCTTTGCTCCTTTAAGAAGACCAACAAATCTATTCTTATTGGTATTCCTGTTAAATCCTTATAAATAGTGGTTAGTCTTCCATGGCCATTTAAGAGACTTTTATATGGTTTTTTGAAATGCTCTCCAGCCATACTGCTTTTATCTTTTTTTTTTCTTTATTGATTTTTCTCCTTAAGACTTTAATTCACTCTTCTGAGGTTGCTACAGTCAAGAGAGAAATTCTGAAGATCACATAGAGATAACATTCTCACCCAGACTGGGTCACATGCATCTCACATAAGAAATTCAGCTTCCTGCAGATAACTGGTCCTTTCCTGCGTTTCAAGCCCTTTCGGTCTCTCTTTTCTTTTTTTCTTTTTTTTCCTGTTCCTTAGTATTTGAGACTTAATCTTTCTTCAGTTTTATTCTTCATGCTGAGCTCATCTGAAATGTCCCAATAATTGCTACCAGCTAAATCTGGTTTCATCATTCTGAAAATTCCTCATTGAAACCAGCCCTACAGAATACGAATCTGCTCATTTCTGCAGGTTAAAGTGACATTTGAGATGTAGCTTTGCCAATACACTAGTCTAAGCCTAGATAATTCCTGGGTAAATTTGATAATATTGCTAAGAGGTGTAGGCATATATTTGGCTAACTGCTTTAACAAAATACCATTTAACCTGATTAAAGCATCATTTAAGTGGAAATTTTTTTTAATTATGTGGTAACTAAACCTTTATAAAATTTAATACTCTGCTGAAAAATATTGTTAGTTTTGATTGTTAGCTAGACCAAGTCCTAGATGCACTGGGAGAATGATAGCTTAGTCTATTTTATAATCTAGATGTAGCTATTAAATTCTCTGTGTTCCTATGATGTGCTAGAAATTCTATGAGGTATTTAATATAGAATTTAAAAGAGTGTCAAGTCACTAGAAATAGGTATATATTATAAATAGGCAAACTAATGAATGACACCAAAAGAAATATATATTTGAAGTATATACTATGTTTGAGTCTATCTGAGGAGTCAGGGAAGATTTCCTGAGGGAGGTGACATTTGACATATTAGATTCAAATATCTTTGACGGAGACCATTAATTTATTCTTTTACAAGTTCTGCTTTTATCCCTTAGGCTGAAGTCATCATTATTATTACCATCACATTAAATTATTATAGTCCTGTCATTTAGAAGGTACTGGCAACATTTCACAACTAATTTCAGTTGTCCTCCCAGTATTAGGGACATCTGCAAAAAAAGTAAAGTTGATTTGAAAACTTTTTTCCCTTTTTCCTGGTATCCTATTTCTTCCCCGAGCCTACTGGCATCAACCCTGTGTCTTAATCTGGTTAAACTCTGTTAAAGTGCTAAATGCTATGTAGAGGTCTAACTTCTGTTCTTCCATATGTTTACTTTTTAACCAAGCAATAGAAAAAACAAAATGCCTTGGAATTACAAAACAGTAAAGCTATAATGGTGGAATGCTTGGCAGTGGGTTGACATTTGGAGAGTAACCACTGTGGCCACTTCCACAGATTAAATAATGTACGAAGCCAAGGCACAGTATGCTCATAAAATTAGTGATGGGATAAACATCTCTATTATAGTTTTAATGGGTACATTGATTTTCTTCAAGGTCACAGAACAGAAAGTGTAGTTAGCAGAAATCTAAGTCTCTTAACTTCTCCGTTTCTAGTTCTGTCTATTAGAAATGCTGTATTACAGTACCTCTTATTATTTGTTGATTTTATTCATTTAAATAGTTCAGTTAATGATATCCACCGTGTGGTGATTTATAATTTATACTCTTATTCTCATGTATATTATTGAATCATTATTAAATCCCCCAAACAACCAGGTGAGGAAACTGAGGTAGTGAAGGGTTAAGAGGCTTGCCCACGATCACATAGCTGGTGGTAGAGTTGGTACTGGTCTGATATGTGAGGACCCAGGGTCTGTCATTGTCACCTCTCCTGTGCCAGGGTGGAAGCTGCTGCTGATTTGTTGACCTCAACATAATCCTACCACTGTGGCCAATGGAAGAAACCAGTCTTCCATACCGAGGCAGCTCTTCTGTGGTCAAGGGCATAACTACATCTGTGTTCTGAGGCCAAAACTTCCCCCCAAATCCTCTTAAGCTCCATTCCAAGAACATAACATTTATGAAGCCCAGGTAGTCTAACTTTTATTCTTTTTGCATTTATTTTTTGTTTATAGAAAGAGTATAGAACATATTACATAATTATGACACCAAAATAGAAAGCAGTCAATGCCCACTGCAACCAGTAAGTTCCAAGGCTCAGAGGCCCCAGAATCCCTGGATACGACCCTGCCCTCCCTTCTCAAGTGGTATTAGTGGACTTCCTGTGTGATTCTGACGTGGAGTCAGCTGAAGTCGTAAGAGCTGGCAACCAGCTCCCCTCCATAGATGGTATTCATTTAGGAAGCATGACTGGTGGTTTCATAGGATTGGAGAAAGGGGGGAGGGGGAGCCAAAGAGAGGAGGAGGAGCCCTCGGCAGAATTCCAAGTTCCGTGGCACTGGCCCCACGGAACTTTGGAAACAAGAATCAGGCTCGGGCTGCACAGGTTCCAAGTCACAGGGCTTCCATGGCTGGCAAGCGTCGAGCCGGAAATTCAGTTGAATAGAGCCCTAAATGTTTTTTTGTTTGACATTCATGCTTAACAGAAAATGATGAATCCATTAGCAACTCCTTCCGTTGCCAAAAGAAACAGACTTGCACTTGTAGATTGCTTTCATTCTGCACTATCAAGCCACTGCATGTGCTGCTTTCTCAAAGCTGACAGTCATCTATCATTTTTAAATGGGTTTAGAGGTACAGTCGTCTTTGTCTGGAGTGTGTGGATGTGTCAGCGTGAATGCGACTCATTAAAACAGACTGATCCAAACAGTTTAAATAGGATTCACAGTAGGGGGAAAATGTTTTATTTGAGGTTTGTTTGGAATTATTTTGAAGTTTGTCACTAATTTTGAAAAACAATGGGCTCATTTTCCTAACTTCTTTTTTTTTCCCTGAGATGTGTTCAAGAGAACAAATGGCTATATTATATACACTGTCTCAAAAACATGCTCTTTTGGAAATGAAGAAAGATTCTATGATTATAAAATTTTAAGAGTTCCCTTGTGCTCTAGAACATTTCACATGCTTAAATGACTTCATGCGACTCCCCCAGGTTTCTGTCTCTCCTCAACCCTTGACCCCCAACCCATAAATGACATCTTTGAGCATAATCTTTAGACCCATTTTTCATCATTTCAATTAGCCTCTCAAGAAATATCTTTTGAAGTCTATGATTTAACATATGGCTTGAATCTTCCATAAAATGGGTTCAAATATTAGGAGGAAAGCACCTGGCTATATGCCTATATGCATATGGGTTTCATAGGACGTTGGTTGTTTTAAATGCTTCAAGATGTTCAACAAAATTGAATGTGGCCAAACTCATCCCCAATGTGAGCCTGTGGGCCTTCAACTTGCTTCCCAATGGCTCTCGTCTCTCTCTCTCTCTCTCTCTCGCTCTTCCCCCCATACTGATATGATGTTCCTAAAACAATAAGAGAAGTGCAAATTGCAGGAATTAAGGTCCAAGAAGATATACACATATCAATGAATACGAAAGTAATTTATCAAGACGTTCAATGCAACTAGTACGGTTGCAACTAGTACGGTTGATTATTTTTTTTTTTTTTGGTTTTATATGTGGTTACAGAAGAATATTCAAAATATTTAACACTTGAAAGTCTTGGGCACGCCAATCTGAACAGTCAGCAGAACAGGATCCTGGAAGCCCCTTGCTAGAGCAAGTTAACCCTTAGACTGCTGCATGCAGGAGATTCAGGCAGTCCCAGTGTTGACACCAAGGAGGCTGAGGCAGTAGATAGGGGTAGGTGGGTAGATGGGAACTTCAGGTAGTTGCTATTTATAAACCAGTAGAGAAGTAGTTCAGTATTTTAATGCACTGCTTTACCAGTGTGTATTGGTTGAATTCCAGTCCTATTTTTATCGTCTCTTGTTCTTCATTATATAGATTCCTTAGATTAAGGAAGAAAAGCAAGAATACCCCCATTATGTTTTGGCATTTCTCTGTGGTCTATCACTTCTTTCTGTGCAAACCCTAATCAACTGAGCACCTGCTAAGTCACCAAGTGCTGTTCCAGCTACTCCCACAGGAAAGAAATGTTGTTGGAAAGTGAGAGGTGAGGAATAAACCATAAGAAAATGGTGAAATAGCCCTGGCCGGTTTGGCTCAGCGGTTAGAGCGTCGGCCTGCGGTCCGGAGAGACCCGGGTTCGGTTCCCGCTAAGGGCATGTACTTCAGTTGCAGTTTGTCCACAGCCCTGGTTGGTCGTGTGGGTGGCAGCCACTCGATGTGTCCCTTCACGTCGATGTTTCTCTCTCTCTCTCTCTCCCTTCCTCTCTCTCCCTCCCACTCTATCTGTACAAAAAATGGAAAAATATCCTCGGGTGAGGAAAAAAAAAAAGAAAATGGTGAAATAGTGATTGTGATAGTATAAAAAAACATCTTAAAATAACAATAGTTTCTTAGTGTTTACCCCATTTTACCCAAAGACTTCTAGATTTTAGCACTGCAAAGCCCATTTGCAGAAAAAAATATGTAGACTATATATTCAACTTTTGTCACATTTCTATTACAGAGCTAAAATAATTTGACATAAATTAACCTATTCGGTCATTCCTCACCACCACCACTCCCACAAAAGGTAAACTCAAGGAAGACACTGTGATACCCGTGCCTTGGCTGGGTAGTTCAGTTGGTTGGGGAATTATCTTGAACACCAAAAGGTTGTGGGTTTGATCCCTGGTTGGGGTGTATACGGGAGGCAACCAACCAATTGGTGTTTCTATCTCACATAGATGTTTCTCTCTCTCTCTAAAAAAGTAATCAATAAAAACATATCCTTGGGTGAGGATTAAAAATGTATATAGGGTGTCTGTAGATTCTATACATTTTTAAATGAAATGTATTTTAATAAACACTGGCTTTATAATTATTCAAAATTGCATATACATTTTTGGGGACTATATATATATAATGGTACTCATTTTGCAGGTGAAGAAGTTAAAGCAATTTTCTGGACCCTAAGGCTCGCACCAACCAAGGACCGGTTGAAGTCAAGTCTCTTGCCTCCAAGACTGCTTTGATGAAGCTGCCAAGTTGTCTGACAAGTAACATTCATGTATGAAGAGGAAGAGGGAATGTGACAATTCTGAGACTTCATTCTTTACAGAAGTATAATTGGATACCCCTTGTGTAACTTACTTCAGAGCCTGAAATACACATCAAATACAAGGAGAAAAAAAAAGGAATGTATTGCTTTTATAGGAAAAGCACAGATAAAAAAGTTTTTACTTATATGCATACAAATATAATTAAAAGCTTTTGATAGAGAGAGAGAGCATAGAAAAACCACAAGAGAGGCATGAAATGTCACATTCCTTCAAAAGTCGCTGGAGCCAGAGAGTGGCCATTACATCTGATTCTCCTAGGCAACATGCAGAGCAGCAGGAGATGGCATTTCTGGCCAAAATATCAAAACTCAAGTCCAAAATATTTTATTTAAACTATAAATGTATATGCTATATACAATGTTTATGCAAATAAATATATGCTTTACAAAGATTCAAAAGGGCTGAAACTGTAACAACCTTATGCATTTTGTTTAGTAACAGAAGATTAAAGGCAGACTGTGGAGTCAGACTGCCCAAGTTTGTAATCTAGCATTACATTTTTGTGAGTGTGTAAACTTGGACAAATTACCCCCTTTGGCCCAGCTATTAACACCACATGGTGAGGTGGTGAGGATTAAATAAGATATGTCTGTCAAATTCCAACGAACAACTGGTGAAGAGTAAATGTTAGGGTGCCTCCCTCTCACTGATAAATCCTCCTCCTTTTCAGTGACTATTTTCCCTTAGCAACCAAAGACATTCGTGCTTGTATTATTGGTCTTTCTGCAGCAAGATTAGAACACAAAGCTAATGCAGCTTCATGAAAACATGGTCCCTCTTCCTGGTCCTAACCACCCAAGTCTTTCTCATCCTGTTTGCCTCGTTCCCACTATCATTTCCTGATAGACCCAGAACGTGGGCCACGGTTCCCTGGCACACCGCTGCCACCTCACTGATCACTTGGGTTCTCTCTCATGTGGAGGCAATGTATCCAGGCCCTCTGTAGAAGCAGGTACGAGCTACCAAACTCTCCCTCTTTGTTCATGGCTTGTAAGAAAGCACACACATCTTTTGAGTGTAGAGTGAGCAACTACAAGGAAAGACAGGGAAGAAAATAGTCAAATAAGGGAAAATTTTATAAATTATTTATAAAATCCCATTTATTAAGAGTGAATTCTGCTCTTGACTGAATTGCAAATGGAACTAAAGTCTTTCTTGGTTCTCATATTTTTTTCTTTCATCGTTTAGGCTGTCATCATCTCGGGCTTATTAACTTATTCAGCAAATATGTATTGAGTACCTACTACACGCCAGGTGCAGCGTCACTGGGATACATCTCCTCAACTTGAGATATGTCAAGTCTAGTCTTCCTGCCTGCAGTCTATTGGTTCTTGAACGTTAGCAAAACAGAATTGCTTAGAGGGATTGTTAAACTACAGGTTATTGGGCTACTTCCTCAGGTTCTGATTCAGGTGTGGGTAGGGGGTCTGAGAATTTGCATCTGCAACTTGTGGGTGCTGGTCTGGGACAGACTTTAAGATCACTGCTCTAGGCTAGGCCTGGAATCCATTGTTTTCACCATCACATGTGTAAACTTTCTAAAATAGCATCAATTGCTCTGTAGAGCAAAAGCCCCATTTGTTTCTCCAATAGAACAAAACCTTCAACCTTCAAGACTTGCCATTCGAAGCTTTTACTTTCCAGCCTCTTTCTGATGATGATTAGGTATGAGGAAGTAGTCCCCTCTGTACAGGTCCTGTTTCATAATTAGCTTCTTTGGAAACTCAAAGTCTTAGACTTTCCATTTATTAAAAAAGGGAGAGAGAAGTGGGTTTACTTTTGTGAGTATATTGGTTCATTGGGCACGCGAAGCTGGCTTTCAGGGAAGGATTATTGGCACTGTGAAATAGAACCGTGTCGTGAAGCCCAAACACTGAAAAAAGTTGTTTAAAAAATTTGAGTTTAAATTGAAGAAATATCTGATAACACTATTCACTATACTTATTACTAGAGTGTTTTCATTCTACAATTGTGTCTAAAATTATAACAGGACAAGAGGCATCATTGTATAAACATTAATATAGCAAGCAACTGCATCAAAGAGGAACAGGAAACACTAGCTTTTATTTCATTTCGTGAGATTAACCTAAAATAACTTACTTGTGGTTTTGTTTGAATTCACCATGCAAAGTTTCAGCATGTGGTAATTCTTAGGAAGCAACATTGAAAGTATCATACCTCTTATTTCTAGGGCATAAACTTTCTGTATTAATATACTCTATGAGAAATGCTGTTTGTATTAGAAATATAAACCAAAATAAAGCATTTCTAAACAACTTAAATAAATACTTAGGTATCACAAAGATATGGGTTGTGCTACTAGATTGCTAAAATCATCTGATTTGAGGAATAAAAAGTAAGAGAGAGAGAGAGAGCGCAAGAGAGCAATACACAGAAAGACCATGTATAATAATTACCTTTTTCTTCCTGTCTCTGAAAACAGTTGTGTTCATATTTTTAAGATTTTTTAAAAAATATCTTACCTGTGGGCAATCTTCTAATTTAACACTGTAGAGAGGTCGAAGAAATATATTAATAATAAAGATGAACTTAATAAAAGTTCCCAGAGTGTATGTGTGTGTCTAGGAGGTTGGAGGGCGGGGGCTGAGTCGCTGCTATTCACATTTGGTTTGACGTGGTACCTACATTTGTAACTAAAGAGTCAAGGGTAGCCCTGGTTGGTTTGGCTCAGCAGTTAGAGAGTCAGCCTGCGGACCAATGAGTCGAGGATTCGATTCTGGTCAAGGGCATGTACCTCGGTCCCTGGCCCTGGTTGGGGTCATGCGAGAGGCAGCCCCTCCCTGCGTCCCTTTCACATTGATGTTTTTTTCTCTCTCTCTCTTTCTCCCACTCTATCTAAGCAAAAATGTCCTCAGGTGAGGATAGGAAAAAAAAGAATCAAGGGTAGTTTTCCAATTCTACCTACTGTGTCGGCCAGAAGAGAGCCTACCCTCCTATCACCCTTGCTGAGGCCTTGTACAGGCTCTGGAAGGGAGCGGGGGCTCTCAAAGGGTTTGTGACCAACTGCAATCAAACAGCACACTTGTAGGATCAATGCACAAATCCCACCGAATGATATTTGATGACCACTCTGTCCTTAAATCATGGAAGAGACAGCTTAAAAAGACAAGCCTGGAATTAAGCTTTTTGCTATTATTTATATTAAACATATACATACAAAACGGTAACAGAAACCAAAGGCCTTTTAGGAGTAGCCTGGTGTGTGCAAAGAACAATGGATTTGAGTCAGGCTCACATGGGTGTATATCCTGGCCTCAGAGCTGTGACCTTAGTCTTGTTTTCCATTTCTGTTCACTGTAAAATAAAAATAGTGTTGTGTTGTGAGCGATTCAGGGTGCTAGCATACACAAACCATTTGGAACAGTGTCTGGTACACAGTAGGTGCATAATAAATGACAGCAGTAGTGGAACAACAAAAGTGAGTAACTTGAACTTTTGTATACAGCTCTCCTTGGCCAGAAGGCCAAGGGCAGGGCTCCAACTCCACAAACTTTCTTCTTCACTGAGACTGCTCAATGCATGTGTGGTCTATAAAGGAATAAATAATTGCAACAAATAATCATATTCTCTAAACACTATCTGACAGAATGTAAGATTTCCCAACAGCTGCCATGCCAGACAAAATTGTAAATATTTTTTAAACACCTATTAGGTGCAAGGTACTGTTCCTAAGTCAGAGAAGGATGAGCTTAACCTTCTAAAGATAGTGGCTTAACCTTCTCAGTTATGGCTACAGACAATGACCTAGGAAGATTTCAAAAATCTTGCCACCCAGGCTGCATCTCATACCAATCAAATCAGAATCTCTGAGGGTGGGATTAACACACCAGTGTTTGTATATGCCCCCTGGTGATCCCAATGCAAAGCCAAGATTAAGAAGCCATGGTCTAGGCAATTGGTGGGCAGACCACATGAATATAGATACTTAATAACAATGTGACAGTGATATGGAATATTAGTAGGGAAAATGAATGTAGTGGAAATGGGAAAGCACCTAGCAGGAGAGGTACATACACAGAGGTTTCAGAGAGGAGGCAGTGTTTGAGCAGAATCCTCAATGTGTTTTAGCAAAATCTTCAATGGTCATCCTTACAGGTGGAACAGGCAGGCAAAAGGCCCATGGTGAAGGGATGGCCATGTCATGTGACGGAGATGCGTGCGGTGTTCTGTGTCATAGAGAATAATGATGCACCAGGTTCTTTTTCATAAACTTACATTTCAACACAACCACCCTGCCCCATTTGCCTCTGGTTTTACAACTTTCACAATCCTAATGCCCCAATTTCTAAATGTATCTTTAGATCTTTAGGTCAAAACACATACCTTATTTTAACAATTCATACATATTTTTATTTTATGTAGAAACTGGATCTTTCACAGTCCCACAAAGAATTTGAGGTGACTTACAATTTTATAGCACTTATAAGGTAGCAATTTTTTTTAAGGCAGAACAGAAATCACCTAGGAAAAATAGACATAATTATACCAGGAAGTGAGGAGGACATTGTTTCTGAAATTAAGTACTAAATATAGCCCTGAGATTCCTGTCTGTCAAAGCAACAAGGGAAATGTGAAATTTTATTGTCTGATAGAAGAAAGTATGTCGTTTATTTGAAAAGGCAATACTATCTGATTGCTAACGTCTGGGAGAAATGTACTCACATGAAAAACACATTGCATAACATAAGAAATGCATTTAACTCACTGGTTTATCCACAACCTTGTCCTCGACTACTTGGAAAATTTTGCTGATTTCAACTCACTCTGGGACTAGGGTCTTTCCACCCATTTTTTTTTTCTTTATTGATTTTAGAGAGAGAGGAAGGGAGAGGGAGAGAGAGAGAGAGAAACATCGATGAGAGAGAACATCGATTGGCTGCTTCCTGCATGCCCCCCACTGGGGATTGGGCCCACAACCTGGGCACGTGCCCTGAATGGGAATCGAATCAGCGACCTCTTGGTGCCTGGGTCCACACTCAACCACTGAGCCACACCGGCTAGTCCTTTCCACCCATTTTAATTCATCCCTGTGTGCTAAGATTAGTCAGACTGAATTAATGTGCCCATTCTATGTAGAGAAATTCGTTCTCTCTCTAATCACTCGACATGGGAGAAAATACCTGCACTGATCTTTCTGCTTTCTAGTTTTGTTGATGTATTAGCATACGCTATCTGTAAACCTTATATTTTAATTCCTCTGTGGTGCCAAGTGTAATACTTAAAGAATCATTCGCCCACCTATATTGTTCCAAATGCAACACATTCTTAAAAGAAAACATGGGTAGTAAACCCCTCTTAAAATTTAAGGCATTTGAAGGAGTTATATTCTTAAGGCATTAAGTCACTATATTAAGGTATATAAGCAAATTCTTATAAGCTTTCACACGCCCAATTTGGCAAAGGATCATCTATATAAATAGTCCTTTGTTTTCACTCCTAAGATATGTACAGGTTTTTACAGAACTCAAATTGATTCTAGCAATTATTTAAAATTCCTCAGAAATACCTTAAATCTCATATCTTCGTTTCTGAGTAGGGACAATGCCAAAATGCCAACAGATAAGTACTTTTAGATTAAAGGCAACATCTCTTTTGACAGCCTTTCACACAGACACAGGCAAACAGCAATTCAGATAAATCACAAGCATCTAGTGTCTCACTTTATGTATCTTGATGGGGGAATCCTGTGGTTGACTAATCTAAGATGTGAACCTGGGCCATCATTTCTTGAGACTGATTTAAAGCCAGTCTAACTCAAAACCACGCTACAGTCAACAGGTCATGTTTTAAATGGAGGGTTGTACGTTTAGGTCTATTATTGCATTGCCTTGCAAGATCACATATCAACTCCTTTGTCACTGTTAATTACAGCTATAGCAGCACATTATCTCATACCAATCTAAATGTCTACACTTTTAAAGCATTGCCCTTTATTTGAGAGATGCTGATGACAAATATAACTGAGTTATTTTCTAAGACCTACTTTACGCTGAACCATGCTCTCTTATTCTCTTTCTCCAGACTAACAGCTTGTCATGCACAATAGCTGAATGGGTTCAAGATTTAGTCAGCAAGCATGAACAGAAAACTATGGAAACAGTTGCACGTGAAAATGCAGATCAGAATCAACTTATTACATTTTCTAGGACAAGAATGGTAAACACAGTCAAACACATTCATGCCCCTTTATAGAAAAGTGAACATTGACTAGTTTATCGTGACCATTTCTCCTGAATGGCTTGGACATGGCCTCATAATTCTTTTTGACCAAGAATATTATGTAAACATTATTAATTGATCAAAGGGGCACTTTACTGAAATGTATTTGCTGTCCCTCTCCTATGACTTCAGATTGGTGCAGACCTTGAAGGTAACACGACTCAACCCAACATCTGGTGCTTAATCCCTCTCTCAAACATCTCCAGCGAGTGACCCTTCAGCTTCTTCTTGGACACTTTCATCCATAGGATAAGTGAACAAGCCACATACAAAAGGGCTCACAAACTCATGTGCAAAAAAGACTGAACAATTAACTGATTCATAAATAAGTAAAAACAGCTAGAAGTTCCTGAGCTGTCTTCTAGGTAGTCTTCTATTGCTGTGGCCCGCTGCTCACTCTGATCACAGCTCTTTTAAATTGAAGGGGACGAAAGAAGTTTTTTTGCGCTTTATTTCCTAAGAAAACATTTCATATTCAGGAGTAAACTCTCAACTCTCTGGTAAAAGGAGACTTTGCATTCTAAAGACGAGTTTGTAGAGCCCTCCAGGAATTGGGCAGTCTGAAAATTCTCACGGTAAAGGAAAAAGGAGATAAGAGGAGAAGGGCCAGGAACAGAAGAGTCTGCCGAAGGGGCAGAAGTCTGATCCCTTGTGGCCCAGATCTCTTGATCTCAATGTTCTTGACCATTCAATCCCCTTACCAAATCTCCATACAGTCAAAACCTCCACTTTTCCTCCCGATTCAAAAGACTCAATCTAACTGAACTAATAAAAGAAATGTACATTAAAGTATAGCTAGCCCTTTCAGAAAACATTTGAATCTAAGAGAAAGATTTGTTAGTGCAAATGAAACTCTACTTTTAAAGCTACTTATCAAATAGATCGTGATCCCTTACTTCCCCCGCCTAAATCAATTAGAGTCCCAGGAAATGAAATCCATGTTATTTGTCATCATTTTATAAATTGCAGCCAAATGGCGGACTTTTCTAGAACTTTTAAAGTTATTGTACTTTCTAGCATGTTGATCTTCAACAATGCCTGAAAACATCTGGAATGCTTATATTAAAATATTCTACCCAAGAAACTATAAACTTCAACAAACCATTACTGTTGTGGTGCAGGGGGTGGAGGGGCACCTTAAATAGCAACTTGCTGTGCGAGATTTCTAACTATTCTTCATTCACTGTAGATCTTAACCAAAGGTTAGTCTTTAACTGCAACACACACACATGCAAAAGCTAACACACACAAAAGGAACAATGCACTTCTGAGACCCAAATGACATTACAGAGATCTTTGTAATTGCAGTGTCGGCTGAAAAGACCACAATAACTCTTCTACTGTCCAGTGTTACTGGCTGAATCACACTTTGTGTAGCCAGCGCATATTTGGAAATTGTTGCTGTGATGATATACTAAAGGTATATGGTATATATACTGTCTCATCAGGTAGCTGCTCCAGATATTTATAAGGACCTTTTCTTTCTGTGATTCAGTGAGGCATAATCATTGAAGTTCTTTAAGACTAATATAAAGCAGGCAAAATAGAACAAAAGTTAAAACGTACACCCAATATTAAATCTGGAGTTGATCTGTTTTATGCCTAGGATTTCATTCAGCTCCTTAGATTGATAATAATAATTAATGGCATGACTCAAAAGATTAGAAAACCAGCTCGTCTGAATCTCAAATAAGCCAAGTCTTACAGAAGTACAGAGTATGAACAGGTAATTTTCATTATGAAAACATTCATATATTTCTTTTTGCACAAATGTAAAATTATCACGTCTCATGTTGAGTTAATTAGGACATATCAATCTCTGATCAGCTAGTACTTTAAGAGTAGATTGGAGAGGACTTGTACATTCAAAAAGTTTGTATGCATGGTATAATTTATAACTTTATTTTCCCCCTGAACCCTGGGGCAAAATGTCACCTTCTGCTACTATGCTAAGTTAAAAATAAGAGTTGGATAGTTGTCCCTATGGTAACAGAGGCTCATTTTACCCCTAGCCCATTTCCAACCTGTTACTAAATTACTAAGCACTGGAGCCATGCATCAAAGAGCAAAGGGAGATGCTGTTAACATATTGAAACCAAACACCATCCACTTAAAACATGTTGTGTCAGCTTGGAAATAAGGATGGATAAGCCTCATACTTTCTATTTCCACCCTTGTAGCTGACCACCTAGCAACTGTTACATTTTTCTAAGTTACAAAACTAGGTCCTCCCTCTAAGGTACAAAAGGTACTTCCCAAAGGCGAAACTGACTCTCTAGAGCTCTTGTGGTTTGAGCATAGAAATATTGTTTATTATGCTCAAAAACATGTTCTTTAACTTTTTCACTTCTCTATTATTCTATATTAACAATCAACAATTAGATATATATATATGTTTTTGGAGGCAATGTATAAGCGTCTATTAGCTGCAAAAAAGCAGTTACATTTCTTTAGAGCATCCACGAGTACAGGGGGCCAAGAATGAGATTTTCTGTCAAAGTTTTCAAAGGGTCAGCCAAGAGGATTGGGACAGGCTGTATTGCCTCCTAATGGTGCACCAGGACACTCCAATACCCTGCTGAGAAGAATATTCTACTTTGAATTTTAAAGTCTCATCTGACAGGACCCATGCCAGCAGGGGCCTCAATTTATCTGCCCTAGAGGAAGAACATTGAAATACAATCTGAGGAAATCCAAATTTTTGTTTCCATGGCGAGGCTTCCAAAAAACGACAGAAAACATTCAATTCTGTCCACTATAGTTATGGGTATCAGTATATTTAAAAATGTAACCTTAAATTAGCACAAAGGTACACAAACATATCTGTCATTTCTGCAACTAGGAGCCAGATTGTGGGTATTTACCTTGAAAGGCATTGCGACTGTGTGTTCCTGTTAAGTTATCTCGTCTGAAAAATGAAGGTGTTGAATTAGACGATTTCTTGGATGCATTTGGGGGTCTACACTGTAACTAAAGGTTAACTGTGTGACCTTAATCAAGTCACTCAGCTTCACTAGTGTGTGAGTTTCCCTCCAGTTAAAACAAGTCCACAGGTTTCTATATTATTTCCTGGATTATACTATTCCTTAAAATTAACTGATCATTTTATAAATAAGATTAGTATTCTACACACCATCTGAGATGGGGAAGGGGGGGGGGGCAGTAAAAAGTAGGGAGTAAATTTTTGTCCTAAGAGTCAATTCTGTTTGGCAATCAGATGGGCAAATAAGTAACCAAAAAAGGTGCTTAAGTAAAAAGTGCTTGAGAATGTTAAGATAATGAATCAAAGAATGACAACTGATGAAGTATAATATTTCCCATTAAACTAATGTCAATAGATCTTCACTTGTCTTTTTCATATCAAAAGCCTCTTTTCTCCCTACCAGTCTTAAGTTCTACAACAATATACAGTAGGCCTTTTTGAGAGTCATTCCTTAAAATGGCTCCTCTACCAAGTTTACTTAGATTTCAGTTCAGTAGGAGATTTCTCTATCAACTTGGAGATACATTCATTGATCTAAGTCCCATACAACAGAATAAATTCCTGAAGGCAAGGTAGTATGATATAGGATATAGGATATAGGATTTGGATTTAGAGGACCCAAGCAAAATGAACTTTGTAACACAATTCTGTCCCTTTCTAGCTGTGAAGCTGGACAATGCTTTTAATATCTCTGGGCTTTAGTTCCATCATATGTAAAATCATAATACTGATACCCTCTTTAAATACTTTTAATAAGGATTAAATGAGATAATGGGAGGAAAGTGGTAAGACCTCAGTAAATGCTTGAACTACCTGTTGAATTTATTCAGTTTCAATACAATAATTATTTACTATCAAGTGCCAGACATTGCATAAGGTACTATAGATTAAATGATGGAAAAGATTTACCCCTACTCTGTTGGTACACTTTGAATAGAAATGATCCAACATGGCCATGGAACCTGAAGAACCAATTTGCCTTGAGATTCGAGATTATAAATTGTGCTATTTACCTTTTCTATGGCAAAATTCTTGGGGGCGGGAGACCTGCTGTTTAAAGTAATTTGTCACACCCTTTTTCAGAGGCATAATATTCTCATTTGCTCAAGAGATATTAATTGATCAACTGCTCTATGTGGAACACAAAAGTCTTATTATTTTTGCTATGATGTTTATAATCTCATAGAGAGAGAAGATATAAATCTATGGCAAGTTAAAGTCAAGACAAAGAAGTAATTAAATTCAGAAAACACCACTGTAGTTTTAGAATCCTGCTAGGACTTCTAGAAGAGGGAGAAGTAGGAAATATATATAACTCCTGACCCCAGGGTAGTCACAGTCTATTGGGGGAGGAACACCAAGGGACATAAATTGCTAGTACAAAATTGCATGTGATTATATGTCAACGAAATCAACTGAGATGTTCAGAGAGAAGTTCTAATGTGATTCTGTAGGAATTGTGATTTGCTCTCGTCAAAAAATGGTAGAAGGAGAAGGTGGGATTCAGCTTAACTTTGAAGAATGGGTAGGATTTAAATACACGGATATAAAACAGAGAAAAGTCCAGATAGAGAACTTGTCTTTAAAAGTCTCAGTGTTAAGAGAAAAATGAGCACAACATGTTTAGGGGGAGCAATATGAGATGAGGATGGAAAAACAGGGCACCTGACGAGGGGAGAGCGCCTATACAAACAGTTGTTTCCTTGGCCTAGCAGCAGATGGCAAAGAGACCTGCTCTAACTGACACCTGTCAACTGTACTCTTAGACCACAAATGACAAGTTATAACATGCATCAAATTTTCTGTCACTGAGAACACAGCCAAAGTCACAGATACTCAGTTCACAAATAAAGCACTATTATAAAACAAAATTTCCATTTGACAGAGAGTAAACTAGAGATATATTCAGACAAGGCCCAGCGTGAAACTGGATAAGATGCAAGGGATCTGGGTCCCAGAAGTGGGATTGTTATTACATTACTATTTCCTGTTTCAAAGCAAGAAATAGCAGGGAATGTGTAGCCGGGGTAAGAAAAGAGAGCAAGCGTGGACTTGAGAATTGGGTGCTTCTTCTGAACACTCTCACTTAGTCCAGCAACTCCTTTCAAGCTCTGTCTTTAGAGGTTGCCATCTTCCAACACATGCTTTTGCAAGTGACTTCTAAGTATATATTAACTGAAGACAAGTGTGACCTTTTCATAAAAGAATCAGTAATATATGTATGAATCCAGTTTGGATTACAGATATGTATATGTATTTATTTATTGACCACATATTGAGTCAGTGAAAACTTTTCAGTTCTTCTAGAGTGGGAGCAAATGCCCAAGACTCTCCTACTAACTACCCCACCTCAAAGACCTGGAAATACCAGAGATATAGAAATAGAGACTATATAGAAGAAATAGAAATGCTTAACATAAGCAATATAACTCTTTCACCTCTCTAATTTCAGCACCTTAACTTTATTGACATTGTCACTAATATAATGCAGTTTAGGCACAGTTTGACTTAAGAAGTGGATTCTAATAAATCTATCCTGGAATGTTTAAGCTCAATATTGCTGGGAAAATATATGTAAAAGAAAACCTTGATTTATCTGTTTGTAAGATGAGAAAATTTATTGGAATTTGAAGACTCCTCTAAATCTTTTTCTCCAACCCAGCTACCTAAAAGTGTCAGGAGATAGAAGTAAAGAAACAATAATTTTAGTTAGACCATATACTAGTATTAGATTTATTTCTACAACTGAAATCCGGAATTTAGCTTTTATATGGAATATACTTTCCCCCAACCTCTGGCCCCTAACTGACTTTGCTGTTTCTGAACAAGTCCTTCAGTCGATATTCTTTCATGTGAACTTGCAGGCTTCTTGCCTAATTCCAGTTCGTTTGAGATTGTTTTGGGGACTGTCACTTTGAAGGTGAAAATGTTTGAGCCAGGTGGGTTCTGCCATTTTGTTATCACTACTGTCAGAAGATTGGGGAGAGGGACAAAGAGCACATGTGTCGTATTACAAAGAAAAGACACGTCACATGTGATTTCCATATTGGATACCTCGATCAGAGAGCTACGCGTATGTCCCAGACACAGGCTATAGAGTTCAGAGTGATGTTATATTATGACTTATTAAAGGATTTTAAATTATATCACTGGAATTTAAATGTATGGTATACCTTTTTTTGATTAAAAAGAGTTACTATGCCCTGGCCGGTTTGGCTCGGCAGTTAGAGCATCGGCCCACAGACCTAGGGGTCATGACTTGATTCCCTGTCAAGGGTACATACCCGGGTTGCGAGTTTGATCCCCGACCTGGTCGGGGGTCATATGGAGGACAACCAGACAAGGTGTCTCTCTCACATCGATGTTTCTCTCTTTCTCTCTCTCTCCCTCCCTCCCTCCTTTCCACTCTATCTTAAAAAAAAAAAAAAATCAATGGAAAAAGATCCTCAGGTGGGGATTAACAAAAAAAGCACTGCTACATTGGCAATATATAACAGTATGAAGACTGCTTACCTTCAACCCAGCAATTTCAGAACTTGTTATATTTCCAAAGGAATTTTCAGACCTACGTACAAAGAAACATGATTTTAAACTAGTGTAAACAATTCTGTGATGAACAATTAGAAACAACAGAAATGCTCTTCGTTAACAGAAGAATAGATTATCGTGTCATGTTTACACAATTGATGAAGTAAAACAAACTAAGTAGAGCTTTGTGAACCACTGTAGGAATAAAGTCCCACAGATACAATTTGCAGCAAAAGAAATAACATTTGCATAAGGATATAGTTGATATATTATCATGTGTGTAGATAAACTTTAAAATCATGCAAAACAATACTATCTGATTATTATTGATACAAATATATGTAAGAAAAGCAGTTTTCAACCTTTTTCATTTCATGGCACACATAAACTAATTACTAAAATTCTGCGGCACACCAAAAAATATACTTTTTGCCGATCTGACCAAAAAACAGGTATCATTTTGATTTATTCACACCAGGCAGCTATTGTTGTGTTGGCTGTTGCCATTTTTTTAATTTGACAATCTAAAGGGAAAAAAGATGAGTGCCCCTGACTAAATAGTCAGGTACTGCATGTTTTCAGAAATCCCGCTGCGACACACGGGTTGAAAATCGCTGGTATAGTAATGCAACAGCAGAAGGACACACAATGGACCTCTGTATCTGTCAAACTGTATTTCTCAACAAAATAATTCAAAGCAAATATGGTAAAATGTTTAGAAGGCTCAACACTGGGTGCTTGGATATTAGGAACATTGTACTTTTCTACAGGGTTACAATCTTTCACTTAAAAAGAAAATTGAACAAATACAAAAGCCTACCTGCTTTCGTTGAAAAACATTTTTTTTTTGAGGTTTTGAAGAATTGTATGTACCACATGGGTTCTTTCTTTCTTTATTTTTTTCTCTTCTATGAAGGTTTTGACTTCTCCACAAGGACATGTGGGAGTTTTAGAAAAAGACTCCATAGCAATTCTTCAAAGAGATTGTTCAGTAGTGAAGCGCAAACCGAAGGAACTTACGCACCTAGTGCAACGGTTTTTCTCTGCCCTGACTTTTTTAACCGAGAGGTCACTACTCACAAATGCTGGACTTGGATTTTTGTGTGCCGGAACATCAGAGCCCAGAATCGCTGAGCCTGGGCCCAGCATTTGAGAGTGAGTATCTGTTTGCCCCTGACATCTCTAGGTGCTTTAACTTTCCGAGCTTGGCTAAATGCATCCCCCGTCAGTGTCCCTCTGGAGCAACATGACAGTCTCTGTGGCCACATGTGCACTGTTCATTATCTGCATCCTCTCTTGAGAACGTCCGTAATTGCTCTGGGGGCTACAAGGTAGAGCCATTCTCGTTTACCTGTAGGATAAACAGCATCCAGGTGAAATATCTTCCACATGGCTGGTCTGAGGCCTCCCCTGACCCCAACCATGAAATTCCCATTTGCAGATAAATGTTTTCCACCCAATCAATATGAACTTTAGAAATAATCAAAGTAAGTCTAGCGGTTCCTCTTAGGGAAGACACATTTCCCATGGTTATCTTCCTCTATTCTCTTATTTTTATTTCTGAGTTCAGGGTCATGGAATCTTTAACAGAACTGAAAACTCTCCAACCAGCAATAATCCAGGAAGACATCAAAAACACTCAGACAGAATAAGGCTAATATTTCCTCACCAGGTGTCTAGCCTCTTAATCTAGTGATAATATCACATTCCAAAGAAAAGGGCTCCAGACCCTCCCAACCAGTGCTCTAAGCACTTACTTCTTCGCCGAGGATTACCAGCTTGTTGAAGCAGCAAACATTCTCACCTGCGTCGGCGGCAGGGCTGAGCTCCGGTTGCTGAGAACGGCAGCATTTGAGGAGGAAAGAAGGGCACGGGCAAAACTTTTCTTTGGAAACCCAAACCCAGCAGCCAACTTGCTGGTTTCAGGTGCAGGTGCCAAATTATCTGGGGTTTCATTTATGCTTCCTGAGACGGTGACCCTGCTTTAAAATTTGGAATTTAAAAGGTATTCTTCACTGAAAGGGCTGATTTTTAGACTGCTGTGTTTTAGAGGTATGCTTCGGGTTCGTTGATGAAGAGGGGATGACCCATCTTCCTTGGCAGAGGATAAATCGGGAGATTCCTCTATTGATGATTTGACCCCAAACCCTGAGCAGAGTCAAGGGTCTTATCTGACAGATGCTTGATGCTGAAAAGTGCAGGGAGAGAGACAAAGCAAAGGACATTTGGGGTGGGGGGCGCAGAATCTGATTTATCCTCAAGTTGCCATGAACTCACCTTAAACAATTCAGTCTTTCCTTTGAAAAAATGGAGAGGGACTATTAGAAGATCCTGCCTAAGGTTTCTGAGCAATTATGCAGAGACCGTCGGGAAACGTGGGTTCTAGTCACAATTCAGCCCCTAAATGGCCGTCTTCAGCATCCTTATCAATACCGTTAGAAGAAGGGCCTAAGGCACGGACAGGCTACTCCACTTTGGAATCGCTGGGGAAGTGAAAAAGCAGTAACAATGACAATGTCCTGCCTGCCCCGTCCTTGGACCAACAGAATCAGAAACTGGAAGGTAGTGCTTTGCACTGGTATGTAAAAATCTCCCGAGATGATTTTAATATAAAGCCAGACTGAGAACTGGAGTAGTGTTTCTCATACTTTAATGTGCCAGCAGGTCATCTGAGAGCTTATTAAAATGACGGTTCTGAGTCAGTAGGTCAAGGATGAGGTGTTTCTGACAAGCTCCCTGGTGAGGTGGGGCTGCCGGTCCACAGAGCACACTTTGAGTAGCAAGAAACTAATGATTTCTGAGCGCCCTTCCAGCACTGGGATTCTGCGAATCTGTGTTAACTTTCAATTCCGACAGAATCGCCAGACAATTTCCCACCTAAGAACACACATTTCAGACAGAAACGCCTTTTATGATGCCATGTGCCGCGCCGGGTCTGTGAAATAATGGTCTTTGGAAGTTAGGAGAGACTTCAGAATCTTAGAGTGTCTGAGGCAACACCATGGACATTAATTATCACTGAATGGGGTGATGGGTATAAAAACTCCTGGGGGCTCCTGGGGGAGTCACGTAAGCTAGGAATGGCAGCCAACGTGGAGGATGAAGTGCTATGAGGGGCTGTGTATGGGCCATCGCTCGGGAGAGTGTGCGTGTGGGTGCCTGGGTCGGGTGCAGGTTGGAGTTTGGAGAGGTTTAGGGAAAGCTTCCTGGGAAAAAAATTACTTTCAAGCTGAGTTCTAAAGACGAGTAAGATCTGGGAATCGGGAGGGCTGTCTAGACGGAGAGTTGTATGTAAATACCTACACATACGTGTGAAAGAGAGGCGGAGGGCATCAGAGGACTAAAAGTAGCTTCATTTGGCTGGAGCATAAAAACACCAGAGGAACGAGCTAGTGGGTGAGCAGTGGCCGGAGACAGGACTTCGTAAACCTGACCCAGGAGTTCATCATTATCCTGAAGTAAGAGAAAAAGTCTTCCAAGCATTTTACATAGAAAAAGCAACATGATTTACATGTTCAGAAATAACTTTCTGTGCTGTGTGGGCAGTAGATCCTGGAGGGAGGCAAAGCTGCCCGAGGGGTCTTCCTATAGGCTACTGATAGTTGAGAGTGAATGAGGCCAGCTAGTCCACTTCCAGGACACCCTTCGACAGAGACTCATCTGTGTACACGGATGTCTGGGCAAGTGTGTTCATTGCACTATTGCTTTTGGTAACCAACACTTCCACACATAGGGGATGTCTACCAACTAGAAACTAGTTTTAAAGTTTTTGGCATATCTGTGCTATGAACTGTTAATGGCCATTAAAAAGAATATCGTACACCTATATGTAAAGATATCCGAGACATACTGCAAAGTGGAAAAAAAAGCAAGTCAAAAAATAATTTATATAGTATGGACCCCCATTATAGAAAAACAAACACATATTCTCTACTATCTATATATGTGTGTGTAAATTAATAGTAAAGGGACTGAGGGACCACCTCGCAAACTGTTGGCGATGGCTTCCTCTAAGAAAAGGGATGGAAGAGGAAGAGCTACTTGTACTCCCCATGCTTCTGCTTTGTTTACGATATTTTCAGAGATAGTTTTTGTGCATCACTGTGTAACAGAAAGGACAGAGAAAGGACTGAGTTGCTACATTGCACGTTTTTCATTCATCAATAACATGAATTTTGACTTCATTCAATCTAACAATTCCTACCATTTTGAATTCAAAATTTTCTTTTAAAAAAGAAAGCTCAAAAAAGTATTTTAAGAATTTAAAATACTAAAATGTTTCACCTCTCCCTTCAAGGCGGTGCCCTAAGGTCACTCCCCCCCACCCCCACCCCCGTCTCCCTCATTTATTCCTTCCTGCAGTTTCCATCACTCAGCTACCCTACACCTAAGGTAACTCCAGGCACAATCTAAACTTCCAACGGTTGAAAAGTCATTAAAAAGATTAAGTAACAAGCAGAAATCAACAAGGTTTGAATAAAGAGGTTTTCCTCTTTGCTCTTCTGGGAGCTGCGAATTTTCAGTGCTGCCATAATTTTCTAGAAAGATCCTCTGATGACCTCTGAAAACAATCCAAGACCCCCCACAGCTGCTCTTGGATCCCAGTATAACCAATTCAGCCGTGCACTAAAGGGAAAGTTATAAATTGCTTAGAGAAGGAGGTTACAAAAGGGAGCGACCAGCCTGGCTTTTGTTAGGGTAAATCTGGGCTCCCCAACCTGTTAAGATGCTTTGAAAGAGGTAACAAAATGATCTATAAAGGCCAACCAGTGGGTGTCATTTCTTTAGATAATCAAAAACCTTTTGATTGGGGAATACACAAAAGGCTGAGGAAGGTTAGTAACCCTGGGGTAAAAGAAAAATTTCCTTCATCAATTAAAAAGCAGTTATGGAAAAATGGGGACTAGAACTCTAATTTCCCAAATGGAGGAAGATTAAAATATTGGCATCACTCAACAGTTATTATATCCAATGTACGATTGAATGAAGATCTCCTGTAAGAAATCAATGATCTAAAATTGATTTAAAATTTATAAATAAAAACAAAGTGTAAAAACAAACTTTCGTTTTATAATTAATTAATAAGAGTAACAGCCCTGGCCGGTTTGGCTCAGCGGTAGAGCATCAGCCTGTGGTCCAGAGACCCGGGTTGGGTTCCTGCTAAGGGCACGTACCTCGGTTGCACTTTGTCCCTGGACCTGGATGGGTCGTGCAGGTGGCAGCCACTCAATGTGTCCCTTTCATGTCGATGTTTCTCTCTCCCTCTCTTCCTCTCTCCCCTTCCCACTCTATCTGAACAAAAAAAATGGAAAAATGTCCTCGGGTGAGGATAAAAAAAAAAAAAGAGTAACAAATATTTTATTTCCATTCTAGTGCGTGCTTTTCGGCATAGAACCCCAAAAAGCAGTCCCCAGCATGGATGTGGGGTCACGTTCTAATGCTGTTCGTCCTTTTCTCACCAGTCCTTAACTTTTTACTTGAGTTTCATTTTAAATCATGTAGAGGCTCCTTCTGATAGTTAACCGGGGTTGTTTTTTGCTTTTAACCTAATTCACAGTCACTAAGTAACAGTTCTCTCTAACAAAGTCGACACAAAAGGGCAGCAGCACAAAGCTTATTGATAATAACATTTGTAGTTTATTTTTCTCTGGACAAACTAAAAACTCTAACTTGCAGCGGCTCTCAACCTGGGGGTCGAACGACCCTTTCACAGGGGTCGCCTAAGACATAACAGTGGCCCAATTACAGTTATGAAGTAGCAACGAAAATAATGTTATGGTTGGGGGTCACCACAACATGAGGAACCGTATTAAAGGGTCGCGGCATTAGGAAGGTTGAGAACCACTGCAAGTTACTTGCCATTTAATAATCATTAAACATGAATGATGTGCTGACATGATCCATGTGTTAGAAAGAGAATAACAAAATCTGTATCACACCAACTTAAACCTATAGCCTCGAGGAAACCTTCAAGTTGGTGAAGCATCAAGCCGTAGAGGGGTTGTGTTTGCCTGGGGAGCTTTGAATGTTTTGGCTGACAAAGGCGAGCAGAGCAAGGAGACGTCGCCGTACAGAATAGGAAGCTGACATAGTGCTGGCAGAGCTGCATGCCCAGCTCATGAGCCTGCTCCAGAACACAGAGGCAGTGCAATGGAGCCAGCTTCGTGAAGGCCAAAGGACTCTACTTTGATGCCTTTCATCGCTGTAGAGCAACGACGATGGATGAAACACCTGTCCACCTCCAAGGCTGGATGATAAATAATGACCAAGGCTGCCTCACACAGATCAGGTGCAATAGGGTGCCCGTGGAGTGGAGGGTGTTACGCTAACCAGGACAGCAATGACAAGAGCTGGCATGTCTGTGCAGCACGTGGAGAACAGCAGAGGAGTGTGGCAGTCTGAGCTTGACCGTGGTTCAGCAGCTGACGGCCTGCACCCAATTCCCCCTGCTGAGGCACATGCATTTCCAGCCCCACTCACCCCTTGACTGTGTCCCTGTTTACACCCCTCCACGATAAATCTGAAAAAGACGGGCAATGAGGTGAGGAGTTCCGGATTTTTAAAAAAATAAAACTACATTTATTCATTTTTTAAATTTTAATACTTTTACTACTGAAATGATGGTTGTAAGAGACCCTGGAGAAGTAGTAGTAATATTTTATTGGTAAAATAAAATGTGGCAGGGGGATCCTATATTTATTTCCATTTAAAAATATTACTTTGTGCCCTGGCCGGTTTGGCTCAGAGGTTAGAGTGTCGGCCTGCGGTTCAGAGAGACCCGGGTTCGGTTCCTGCTAAGGGCATGTACCTCCGTTGCAATTTGTCCCCAGCCCTGATTGGTCATGCGGGTGGCAGCCACTGGATGTGTCCCTTTCACATCGATGTTTCTCTCTCTCTCTTCCTCTCTCTCCCTCCCACTCTATCTGAACAAAAAATGGAAAAAAATGTCCTCTGGTGAGGATTAAAGAAAATAAAATGAAATAAATAAAAATATTACTTTGTTGAATATAAAAATCTGGGGATTTCTGGTGCAGTTTAGTTCCAAGTTCTGGCTGAAATAAAATGGATTTGGTTCCAGTCCCAGCTCTACCACTCTCGGGCCATGTGACCTCTAAGCCTCAGTTTTCTCCTTTGTTGACTAGAAATAACAGTAGTGCCTCCCTAGTAGTTTCTCATGAAGATCGAGAAGATAATGCAGAAGAGGTTAGCACAGAGCCTGGTACATGGTAACACTCGAGTGTTAGCTTTGAGTCATAAGAAAGGTTGACTCCTCAGGTACCCTTAGTTTGCTGAACTCTCAGATGAGCCATTTGACTTCAGAAACTTCTACATCCCCTCTAATTACTACATTCTACACCGAAATTCTAGTCCTATTCCTTCTAGGCTATTCAAGTACACAGCTGTTCACAGGTTCAAGTTGAACAAATTATCCTTCATCCATATAATGAACTACCATCCAGCCATGGAATTACATCCATATATATTACTAAGTGGGAAAAACATAACTACAAACCAGTTATTAATAGCACAATTCCTTTTGTAAATGAAATACATACTTACATAGTGGTCATTTCTAACTCAGACTCCGGAACCCTCCCCAGTCACTCTAGGCTAGCGCTATCCAACAGAAATATAGTATGAGCCACCATGTGAGCCATGTGTAGAATAGTAAATTTGCTAGTAGCCACATTAAGAGAGAACAGGTGAAATTTGTTTTAATGATATGGTTTATTTAATTCAATGTAAACAAAATATTCTCATTTCTAATATGCAACCATTACCAAAATTATTAATGAGATTATGTCATTTTTTTGGATTGAGTCTTTGAAATCCAGTGTGTATTTTCCAGTTACAGTACATTTCAATATGGACTAGCTGCATTTCCCGTGCTCAGTAGCCACACGCGACTCCTGGCTACCACACCAGACAGCACAACGCTAGGCAGTTAGCCCCGCTCCTCACATTGAATTAGAACAATCAGACTAAAAGGAAACATGTCTTATTTACATGCCCATTGCCTAAAACAACTTCTGATACCAAATGGGTACTCAATAAACGTTAGTTTGAATGAACGTATTTCATTCCATGTATTCTTGGGTAACTTTGCACTGTTAAGTGCCGCTATGAATCATAGAATCAGAAAACACATTGTACCACTCCCAAAGAAAGAACACAGGAATTTTGGGAAGCATCTCCCACAAGGCATCACACCTCCCAAGCAGCCTCCTACTTTGTCTAGGAGCAAAGCCAGCCATTCAGAAATGTAAGATACCTTCATGAATTAACTAAAACAATTTAGAATTAAAGTTAATGCCAAGATGTACATTATAGACAAATAAACATTAAAAGATAGTAGGACTGAGAGAAATGGATGATAAAACTTTATTAAGCACCTGCTATATGTAAATAGTTTACATACATTGTTTAGAATCTTCACTAATACTCGGTAAGGTAAGGTGGAGGAATAATGACACAGAGGGGAAAATATATTAGCTATGGAATCACTATAACAGACAAACGAACAAAAGTTCTTTAGATTTGAATCCTATCTCTGTCAATTTCTAGCTCTATGACCTAAGATGCATTTCTTAATCTCTCCAGGCTCAGTTTTCTCATCTACAAAATGGGCATTAAAGTAACTACCCTTGATTATTGTGAGGATTGGCTTGACACATGAACTCTCAATAAATAACACCTAGAATTATAATGGTAAGGCTCAATTAAAATGGGAGTGATCACTGTTATTATCCTTGGTTTACAGAAGGGGAGGATGAGGTTCAGAGGAATAAAACCTCAGTGTCATGTAGCAAATACATAGATGAGCCAGGATTCAAACACAGGTCTGTCCAACTCAGCTAGCCCATGCACTTTGCACCACATGTGCCTGGAAAGGCCTCATGGCAGAGTTCGCAGTGTCTGGATACAGAGAAGACATTCTGCACGAGCATCCGCACGGCCAGGGCTGCAGATGAACACCTCTTGAGAAGAAAGGCATCTCACTTAACCACATCAGACAGAATACCAACTGGAGGAGCTGAGCTGAGTCAACACAAGGAGTTTGCTTGCAGGAGGCCTTGCGCCAGTTGGAGGAGTTGAGACTTGATTACAGCCTAAATCCCGTCATAAATCCGTGAAACAGTTGATCAGTCTCCATGCAATTATGAAGCTCTTCTTTTTTTAACTTAATTCTTTAGGCTGATAGAAACATTCCTTTACTCAAGTAAAGGCTGAACATATGCTTTTCTATACTTCTCAAATCCTACCTTAAATTTGTCTTAATCCTTTGAGTCTACGTGAGGAGTGGTGTTCACGATCCCATATGTTAACTGGGTTGTGAACGAGAAACCAACCAAACTCTTATCTGTGGTTGGAGCATTGCAACAACTTTACTCAAGTTAGATCCTCCAGCAGGCCCATTAAACCAACACAGCTGCTTGCCATTAGTTACCGTCTCGCTTGGCCCTTTGCCTGAACCAGCTCATCCACGAGCTATGAGCCACCACACCTGCCACGTTCATGTCTGAACCAAGTCATGTAAAGAATGCTATCAAAACTTTTTTAAAAAAATGAATAACATAGCCCTGGCCGGTTTGGCTCAGCGGTTAGAGCGTCGGCCTGCGGTTCCGAGAGACCCGGGTTCGGTTCCCGCTAAGGGCACGTACCTCGGTTGCAGTTTGTCCCCGGCCCTGGTTGGTCGTGCGGGTGGCAGCCACTCGATGTGTCCCTTTCACATCGATGTTTCTCTCTCTCTTCTTCTCTCCCCCTCCCACTCTACCTGAACAAAAAATAGAAAAATGTCCTCAGGTGAGGATAAAAAAAAAAAATGAATAACATATATGTATGTGTATTAGAATCTGTACATAGACACGCATGTTCATATATATGTATGATTATTATACGTGTTCAAGAAACACATGTAACTAGGGATTCTCTCCAGTTAAAAATGGAAACAATAGCCTAACCAGAGTGGCTCAGTTTGCTGAGTGTCCTCCTGTGCCGAAAGGCTGCCGGTTCTGTTGCTGCTCAGGACACACACCTGGATTGTGGATTCGATCCCTGGTCAGGGTGCATATGGAAGGCAACCGATTGACGTTTCTCTCTCACATCAATGTCTCTCTCTCTCTCTCTCTCTCTCTCTCTCTCTCCCTCTCTCTCTCTCTCCCCCCCCCCACCCTTCCTCTCTCTAAGCATGTCCTCAGATGAGGATTCTTTTTAAAAATTGAAACAACAGGTTATTTACACAAAAATTCCCCTAATTATTTTGGTTTTCTAAAGAAGGTACTCTCTTTAAAAACATGTGTAATCTTTTTCTCAAATTACTTACTTTGGCATATGTAATTTACTCCACACACAAAATGAAACAAGATCTACTAGCAAAAATGATCAGTGAAAGGACAGAGAATGAAGTTTTAGGGAAACTGTCATTAACAATGAGAATGAATACTTATTCCCTGTGATAAGTTCATAGGCGATTATTTCCCATTCTTTTCAGGAAAAAAAAATAATATATATATTATATATATATATATTTATCAATTTGAGAAAAAAACTTTATGGAAGATTAAAATTGGCATCTTGAAATCTTTTGAAACATTTCAGTCTTCTCTACAAGTAAACAAACCACAAATTACTGATAAACTGAATCATTGATTGAAAACTGAAAAGTGTTGTAATTACTCAAGACACATTCTCCTTCTCCGGCCTGTAGAGTCCTGGCGGTTTCATTGTCTGACACTTCTCAGCACTTGGAGCTGGTTTGTGGCACAACCTCCCCAAAGTAATACGAAGAGTAATTTTCAAAAGGAACTTTTATTTTTAATATGGACTGATTTTTATAAAGGCAGCTCCAAGCAGCCCAGTGTATCAAACGGGAACCATTCCACCGATCCCAATACACCCGGGGCAGTGCGCACGCCAGGTCTGTTGTTTCTAGCAGGTATCCATGTAGCCAGAGAGGTCACCACTCAGCACGGTGCTTTCTTTCTGGTGTATAAGAAAAGAAATCACTAGGAATAAGGGGGGAAATGGGCTTGGGAAACAGGAGAGGAACCTGTCAATCTCCAAGATGCTAGAAAATGATTGTGGAAGTCTTTTGTTAGGGAATCCTATAATGGTGTAGCTGCTCTTCTCTTGTGGACACGAACAGCAAGCCACCAGCCTAAGATGACGAGGGCAACAGAGGATTAGACAAATAGTGAAAAGGCCCAGGAAAGGACATTACTGGTGTTTGGAATCATAAAGGCCAAAATTGTATTATTATTTACCTTCAACAGTGGTGTTCTTATAAACAAGATTTCATGGGGGAAAAACCCAAAGGCGTGTATGAAATGTTTATTATAAATGTCTGTGTACAAATTATTTCACAAGTGGGGAAAGTAAAAGGCCCTACAGAACTATTCTTGTAAGTGCTATAGGTCATACACTGATTTTTTTATATTAAGAACTTATACTATTCCCAAGAGAAGGACATTCAGCTTGTTCCCAATCCTTTTTAGTTTAAACATATGAATCAGTGAGAAGGTTGGCATTGTGCTGGAAATGATTTTGATGCACATAACAAAGCTATAAAAACAAAACAGGAAGATATGGATCAACTGTGAGGTTTCGAGATAACTAGTAGGATTGTAAGATCATAGGGCAGGGTCCCTGGCGTTATCCACTAGGCAGGAGAACAGAATATTCCTGAATCCTTAATTTTAGGAAACTACGTTGTAAAGAGCTCAAGTTTTTAAACACAAAAGTCAGTCTAGGGGCGTATCTTCCTTAATCCTTCCACAGACACTTTAATGAAAAGGAAAATCTTTTATGAATGTTTATATAGGTGTTACAGTCCAAGTTTTATTGTTTAATAAAGACAAGTACATTTTTTAGTAAGATCAAACAATATGTCATTAACTAATTATACCCCTTTTCCCCTGGGTACATTCTCTAAATTGGTTGTTATGGGCCATCAAAATTCATGCCCTACCAGTAAGTGAGATAGTTGTTCCTTCAGATAATACTGGTAAAGGCAAAAGCAGTATGGTTACAATAACAACCACGAGCGCTTGTCTAATGACGCAGCTAGTCTCCTATGATGTGCCAGGCACTGTACTTGGGGAGCCGGGACAGGGAGAGTTACAGAGAGGAACTAGTCCCCATCCTCACAGATTCCAGACTAGTGGGGGAGATGGACATGGGCATAAAGGATGATGATTCAACTGGGTGAGTAGTCATAGAGGTAGTCGTAAAGGCACAGGTAACCAGAAACACTGTATGTGCAGGAATACTGCATGTTAAGTGCTCGCTGAATGAATGAAGTGAAGTGGCCTTCTGCCTGCCCGACCTGCAACCTGCACACTGGCCTGGCGTGCTCATCCTCCCTTGATTGGACTCGGCGTATAGCCCACTTGACCTGTGGTCCTGGCCAGACTTGTGGCAGGTCTCCCAGACCTAACCCACTCCAGCCACTAATACTCTATTATATCAAAGTCTCCAGAATTATTTCTTCTGAGGAGAACCAAGCCGAAGCTGTCCCTAGTCACAATGAAATATTTCAGAAATCACATGAACTCTCCGCCATGTGTTGGGAAGCAGTACAATCTTACTACTAGATGATTAGAAGAGCCCGGGTCTTGGATTAGAAGACCAACCCATGGTGTGAGCATAGGCGAGCCATTTCATGAAAATCTACCTGAGATTCACATCACCACGGCACTTATTTGCATTGGCAAGTGTCCCTCTTCCCATGCATTTATGTTGCATTTAGGATAAGAAACCATGAGGTAGATTCCTGAGCCTTTGTTTTAGCCTCGTGGCCCAAACTAGTAGGCTTCCTACAGGTATCATTCACAAAGAAAGACACATTTTCTTGCCCCATGAAAACAAAATATGTATCAAAACAGTTACACGAAAATGTTAAAAAATATAGGAACTCTACTTCTAGAGAGGGCACACGACTGGACAAGACTTGGAGGAACAACACCACCACAGATTATTAGAGCTAGAAAATCTCTTTCTTCCAAGTCAAGCTCAGAAATGATGGCCCAGAGTGGCTTAGTGACTTCACCAAGGCTACACAGCCTATCCTGGGGGGAGCTGGAAGGGACCCCTAACTTGTGCTCTGCTATTAGAGTCTCCCTCCACTAAACATGTTCTGCACTTAACTCTTATTAGTGACTCTTTAAAATCCACCGAGGGGCCCTGGCCAGTTTGGCTCGGCAGTTAAAGCATCAGCCCATGGACCAGAGAGTCCCAGGTTCAGTTCCCACTAAGGGCTCAAATCTTGGTTGCAGTTTGTCCTCGGCCCGGTTGGGGTCGTGTGGGTGGCAACCAGTCAATGTGTCTCTCTCATGTCGACATTTCTCTCTCTTCCTCCCACTCTGTCTAAAAATAAATGCAAAAATGTCCTCAAGGATAAAAAAGAATAAAATAAAATAAAACAATCCACCAAGGGTTCTCTTTACACGCGAGGGAGATGATAGGGTGCTTCCCTGAGTTCACCTTGAATCTCTGCACTCTAAGTCTGTACACAACTTTGGGACTTTTCAGGACGCTCCAGCCTTCACACAAAGACCCCAGCTTTTCACTCGCTCGCAAGACAGCTCTACGCCTCCTACCATCTTTCCTCCAGAACTACCCCAGTTGCCAACATGCGCTCCCTGCTCTTCGTCCTTATTTCTGACATAGGGGCAAAGAAAAAAAGAAAAGGAAAAGGATAGGTATAATGATATTTGTTCATACAACTCTAATTGTCTGCAGCAAATGGAGGAGGTTTTATTCCTTTTCCATTTGCATTAATTCACCCCCAATTTCTCCATATTTTTGCTTTTTGATACTTTCAAATGTAAACAGATTACTTAGTTTTACTCGTTAAGCTTTGGTTCCTGGGAGAGACATGTATTGAGTACTTATACGTGCCGAGCAGAGATGCTGGGTTCCGGGTGTGCTGTACAACCCACCACACTTGCCCCCATGGGGTGGACAGTCTGAAGGAACTAAACAAATCACACCCGTACATACATAGGTGTGTCTGCCTTGCGCTAAGGGATCAAGGAAGCCATCAGGGGCCTGTGAAAGGGAATATTGTGAAGATCTGATTCAGATTAGAGTGAGAGAAAACTAACTGCTTACTTCCTATGGTCTCCGAACTTGTCTTTTTTAAAAGGGATGCTATTTATTTTCTAAGAACAAAGCTTTCAGCAAAAGAAACAAAATCATTTCCTCTCTGTCTCAACTTCATCCTCTATAACAGCGATTTTCAACCTTTTTCATCTCATGGCACACATAAACTTATTATATAAACTAATAAAATTCTGAGGCACACCAAAAAATATATATTTTTTGCCAATTTAACAAAAAAAAAGGTATAATTTTGATCATTCGCACTGTACAGCTATTGTTGTGTTGACTGTTGTCATTTTTTAAAACTGACAATCTAAGAGAAAAGAGGTCAGTGCCCTTTACTAAATAGTCAGGTATTGCATGTTTTTGAAATTCTTGCAGCATACCAGTTGAAAATCACTGCTCTATAACATCAATAATCATAATGACCCTCACCCTACTTACTTCATACAGGCACTTTGTGAATAAAGTAAGACCAGAAATGAGAGGTTGCCTCCAACATTCCACTTATTACCTAGAACAACACCAGCAGAGTTTATATTTAAACCTAGTTTTCAAAAACAGTAAGAATAACAGCAATACTATTGGAAACATTTTGACAAACTAAAACGTAAACATCATTTCTCACCCCAGGCTTTGATGGTAATAAAAGATACCAGCTTTCTAAAAATGTAACAAAACTTAGGATTTCCAGGTGGACCAGCAAATATGCCCTGTGAGCCCCTGTGCCAGTATTATAAAATCTGCCTTTAATTTTGCTTAACAGTAATAAAAGCTTATCACGCAGCCAAATCCCTACAGCAATGTTCTCAAAGGTTCTGCATGTGTAAGCCTGCTGCCTTTCAGCTTCCCCGTTAAACACCTGTTCTGGGCTTGGGCCATGCTTCTGGTCTCTCACTCAGGTGGAGAGTCTTGCTTAAGGGGACAGACAGGTATTTTTGCTGTCACCAAAGACAGCTAATTTGGGAAGCCTAATCTTGCAAAGGGGCCAAGTTTCAGTTCTCAGAGTGTTGGGTTTAGGGTAGAAGGGACTCCGCCCAGAAATGCAACCTGAATACTTCCCGATTTGCCCCTCTCTTGTCTTTGCTGAGAATCCCCTCGATAACTGACACGTTTCATAGATTTCAGGCAACCAGGCCTACGGTGCGTAGCTCCCATTCTTTCCTGTCACCTGGCTAATTTAATACTTTCTTCCTCTGATGGATAGAGCAACAACCCCTGACAAGCAGTGGACTTGTGGTTGATTTCACTTAATTCAAACACAATGATAAGTTGAGACATTAGTTATGGGGATTGAAGGAAGGGGGAATTTTACAGGTGCGAATTCATAGCCATTTCTGATCCAAATATTTCCAAAGGAAGCCTTGCTGAGCAAATACCATCTCCCAACTCTTAAGGCAGAGGCCTCTCTTAATGAGAAAAGATGTATTTTACAGGCTATAATTTTGCAATTTCTTTTAACCCTAAGGATTAATCTTCGCTTGTCCTCCTTTCAAAAGCACTATACCAGAATTTTAAAAAATAACTTTTATTCAATAGTTGTTTGATAATAAAGGGCTGGTGATGCCAGTCACTGGTTTCACTTCAAAACTGTGATTTGATCCCTGGCCAGTATGGCTTAGCGGTAAAAGCATTGCCCTCAGACCAGAGAGTCCCGGGTTCGGTTCCTGCTAAGGGTTATGTACCTTGGTTGCAGTTCATCCTCGGCCCCAGTTAGGGTTGTGCGGGTGGCAACCACTCGATGTGTCTCTCCCATGTTGAAGTTTTGCACTCACTCTCTTTCTTCCTCCCTTTTTCCCTCCAGCTCTATCTGAAGGTTAATGTAAAGATATCCTCGGGTGAGGATAAAAAATTAAAAAAAAACGTGACCTGAATGCACAGCAGTACTGGTGGCTGCTGATCATCCTGCTGCTGGTCGAAGTCCAATGGAGCTACTCTCTTGGTTCCAGGATTTTTTATTTTAGAAAGGGAATTCTTTTCATAGAGCATCAGCTTGGAGGATGTTGTCGTTAACATTTTGGACAAAATGCAAATAATTTCTGCTTACTTGACCATAATCACTATTGCACAAAAACAGCATGTGGAACTTTAGTTACCCTACCCATCCTCTCCACAGAAGAATTAATATTAACAATGTGATATAATGCATTAGCATATTGTAAGATGACCTATATAGGATAACTTTTATATAATGACACAATATTATACACATAGAATACAGATAGAATGACATATTTCATGATGACTTTTAAGAAAGAAATGTGCTCTTCAAAAAGATCAGCCATGGATGAAACCATAGGTTAAGGTCTAATCTGAACGGGTCAAAATCTCTTGGAAAAGAGTTAACAAATCTTTGTTGTCTTCTCTGGCAATTAGAACTTGTTTTTTTTTTCATTATTTATCTCAGTTATTATGTTTAAAAGGATGCAATATACAACACAAATATTTAAGATGTGAAATACATTTGTTGCAAGCCAAATACAAAGGATGTTTTGATAAAATATATTTAGGAGCGATGTCACCGATAACCAGGAGGACACTTTAAAGATGATGGTCTGGCCCTGGCCTGTTTGGCTCAGCAGTTAGAGCATCGGCCCACTGACCAATGAGTTGATTCTGGTCAAGAGCATGTACCTCGGTTGGAGTTCGTCCTAGCCCTGGTTGGGGTCATGTGGGAGGCAACTAGTAGATGTGTCTCTTTCACATCGATGTTTCTCTCTCTCCCTCTCTCCCTCCTTGCCACTCTATCTGAAGATAAATGGGAAAATATCCTCAGTTCAGGATTTTTTTAAATAAATAAATAAAGATGATGATCTGTCCAAGGTACTTCCAGAGCCCACTATGCCTCATCTCAGATGGCCCATTGGCCCTGGTGATTGCAGGTGTTTGAGAAAGTACCAGTGATTCCCAATGTTTCCAATATGCAAATCCTTTTTAATACTAAAAAAATTGTCCCCCTCAATAGCAGTCATCCTTCTTTTTTATTCACTACTCAGACAGTACTTAGTGCTTGTGCATATTCCAGGGACCCCATGATCCTGGGGTAGAGATGTGAAGCCCCATTTTTCTGATGTGGGCTCTGGTGATCACATTAGCACATGACACAGCCAGCTTAATGCCTCCTGCATTTATTCTGCTCACTAGTAACACTTGAGGAAGTCAAAGTAAAGGTTCATTGACTAATACCTTTCATCTCCTTACCCTCAACTATATAAACGTCTGTTGAATAAAATACAAGAGAATAGATTCCTGACCCAGGTTTTGACCTTAAAAATAGTGTTAAACAGAAACTCAGATTGATGGATTATTCATTCCAAAAAATATGTGAAGGATATTTGTATTTCCTGTGCATATGTATTTCCAACTGGTTTTTACAAGATTACCTCAACTATAGAAGAGGTCAAGTCTCTGTGGATTCTTCAGAAGGGCTTCGATGCCGTCCAACCAGACTTTCATTGGTATTTTCAGTTGCTGCCTGGAAGGTGGAGCAATGCATGGAGCCTACTGATGATGAAAAAAACATGGGCGTTTAATTCTGTACTTCTAACATGTCCCACTGTGCTCGTTCTCTTCCTTGTAGAAGGCAGCGCCTAATGCAGGAAGGCAAGCACTGGGGTCTGACTCCCAGGGCTCACCCCACTATTTATGTATATAATGCACTTACACCTCCATCAATTTTCAGATGGCACCATAGTGACCTGAACTGGGAACTCTCTCCATCCCTGCTGCACACGGCCTCAGAGCACATCGCCCCCTGGCGGCCCACGAGGCGGAGGACTTCTACCTCTAGCCTCATCACTCCTGGCTCTCCGCCTGAAAGGCAGGAGGAAACTCCTCATGGTGGGAGGAAGGAGCTACCTGCCTAACCCTTCACATACCTCCCTTGATGCTTTGAAAACAGAAAGGCTAGTAGAAAAGTTTTGAAGAAATATATAACAGTACAAGTGATGACCCATCTTATCAGCATTTAATTCTATACGCAAGGTAAGCTGCATCGTACTGAATCCCCAAATTATGTTCATGGTTTTAACTTTGCAGTTGTTGCAGACAAACAACTCTGTTCACACCATGGAGCACCCGTGCACTTGGCTGTTTGGGTCATTGGGTGCAAGGGGACACGTGATCATAGGCGGGGCCATTTCCAGCGGGAACCTGCTGCTACCTCCCCGTAATGACATTGCTCTGACCTCACCGCCTACTCATTACAAATCTGTCAGCTGAAGAGAAGAGGGGTATCAGGCAGTACCCCAAGCCAAGCAGAGGGGTTATTCAAAACTTCTTCAAAATCCAAGTGAAGGAGAGTAATGGAGAATCATCTCCTTGAGACAGGAGAACTAGCCACAGCCCCATGCCCCAGACTTGGTTTAAATTAGTATTTGGAAGCCACGGCACTCGTGGGAAAACTGTGAATTTAAGACAATGCCAGGCCGAGTGCTCATTTTTACATTAAGTTCAACAGTGAACATTTTTTGCCATATTGTTTGTCCTCGTTCTTTTTATGTTGGTGAAGAAAATCACCACGACCAGGGAAAGATCTGTGGTGCTGTTCAGATCTCTGTTGAGAAACATCAGAAAATGACGCTCACTCTCCCCCTCCTCCCACATGTTTCACTAAGCTTGACGCTTCAGAAGGCACACGCAGGACTCTCCTCCTGCCCCTGGACGTCCTTGTAGAGTGGCTGCACCTCAGAAGCGGCTTCTGGCAAAGCATTAACCCAGGGAGCAGCATGCACTTTTTGTTCTTTTCAACTTCTGTAGGAATAGGGCTGTTCTTGGGACCCCCAGAATTGTCTAACTGCCACTGACGGCCAGGAGACCTCAGCCTCACTCTGTGATCGGGACAGATACCCCCTCCTCCTGTAACAGAGCATCAGGCCATGGGCAGCTACTGTGGCTGCCACAGGGTTTGTCCCAGTAAACAGAGTGAGGAAAGAGACAGCACAGCCTCACAGTTTCTGACAATCTGACAGAGACTCACAGCCCCTGGAGGGCGGGGGGAGGCAGGAGAAAGGTGTATCATCATGCCCACGCGAGAGCCCCAACCGGAACGCCCAGCATCATGCACTCCATTCTCAGGCCAGATCTCCAGGCTGGTTCCTTTAATCCTAGCCTAACCAAGACTTCCTACTTCCAAGAAAAAGATGGATGAAAAATACCAAAGACACAACAGGCTCCGGCAAGACAACTGTCTTACGGTTAAGTGTACATTATAATATAACATGCGGGTTGAATTTTTCTTAAAACACACAAGGGTTTAGCAATTAAATTCTCCTGCAAAATGCATTTTGAATATGAGTTTTTTGTTTATTTGTTTGTTTGTTTGTTTTTGCCATGGTCCAAATATTTGCAACAGAGCAAAGGTTTCAAAACATAGCTTCAGACTTTTAAGAACTTCTACACTGGACGTGGCTCTGGCATCCTGGTGTTTATAATTCTGCTACCATTCTTAACACGATGGCACTGAAGTGGTATTCAACGGAGTCTTGCTATAATTCATTATGTAATTCATTCATTCATTTCAACAAACTTTTACTGATTGCCTACTATGGGCCAGGTACTACATGCTAAGCTTTTTCTTTCCAGATGTATTTGATGGCATTACATTCTAATAGTGGTTTGGTATTAGAATTATCTCTGAAAAGAATAAGTCTAGAAGATGTTCATTAAATACTGTGCTGAATTTCATAGTGGTGCAGATTGTGTTGTCCTGAGAAACTTCTAGCACATTTAGTAAAACTCTGCCAGGTCAGAGGTCAGAAAATAGCTAACATGCATTTTCTTGTTTCCTAACTCATGTGAGCTATGACACGTAAACAGATACATTTCTGTGGTAAAGGCAGAAATTCACCACTCAAACCCTCTTCAAGGAATGGTCGATACCCAGTTGCAGGGAGTGTGGGCAGCAGACAGCCTTCAGCTAGAGGGTCCTTTGGGACCAGCCCAAACGTCAGAGCCAAGGTCACATTTTATTCCAGGGTCCCTTGGCCAACAACTGAGCAAGGCAGTGACCCAAGGGCCTCAGCTGGTGGGACATAGGCCAATGCAGGACTCCTCTACAAGAAATCTCTGCCCGGGCTCCCCATTGTGTTGAAGAGACCCTGTCAGGCCTACAGCACAGTCTGCTGGGTCCCTCGCCCACTCCCGCCTCTGCCCTTCCTTTTGCCAGGTGTGACTTGGGGTCTGCCTCCCGGAGAACCTAACCTGCAGCACTTCCTGACAACAAAGGGATTGATAGTTAAGGTGGAAATTCTAATGAAAGTCTTCGTTTAAGAAAATGTCATTCTCCACACTGTAAGTACTACTTTTCTTTGTTGGAAAATGAACAATAGATATCTAGACATCTGCTACCTGTTTGACGGGTTTCTTTCTTTTTCACTTCTCTGACATGGAAATTTCAGGACAGGCATTCCAAAAATTCAACACTAAAATAACCCAACAACAATGACCACATGGGCATCTTAATAGAGCATAAGAATCAGATAAACCTCTGTATTATTTTCCACATATTATGGTTTACAGAAGAAATACGGAAAGAGAAGGGAGGAGGATAGGAAGGAGGGAGGGAACACACAGGTGGCCAGGGATACAAATAACCTATATTTTTCTTCTTAATCCAACCACCAACTATGGCACTCAGATCAATTATTTTTCTTTTATTGTCATAATTTCCTAAAAGTGAAAAAATCTGCACCCTAATTATAGAATGTAACAAGAGAGTTAAACCTTTTGGCCTTCCTGGAACATGTATTTATACATGTAAGATTTCTTAAATATTAAACATGAGATTAGGCCATTTAAAAGTGCCTTTTAATGTCATCTTGAAGTCATAGAACATACACTAATCACATTAGTATAATTTTATACTTTTTGTTTGAATTCTTCAGGTATAGCAGCACTGTGTGAAAGACCATTTGGTTGATAGCATTATGAACAATACTTCCTTATCCACCTGCAAATGATAAAAACAAGTAACTGACATTTCTTTCCTTTTTGCTCTACACTTTCCTTTACATCAGGGATTTTTCTTAACCTTTGCACATCAGAATCCCCTTTAAGGGAGGAGAGGCATCTTTAAAAACTTATAGCTACCTTACGAAACATTTTAATAAACACTTCTCCAGAAACAATATACAAATGGCCAATAAGTACATGAGTAGATAGAGGTTTATTAGCCACTAGGGAAATGCAAATCAAGACCACAGTGAAATATCATTGTACAACTTTATATCCATAGAATATCTTTAATTTTTTTTGAAAGGAAAAGAACAAGTAATGGTAAAGTTGTGGAGAAATTGGAACCCTGGTACATTGCTGGTAAATTGCAAAATGGCTCAATGCTGAGGGAAACAGTTTTCAGGTTCCTCAAAAAGTAAAGCATATCAATTAATATTTGACAAAGGTGGCAAGAGCATACAGTGGAGTAAAGACAGCCTCTTTAATAAATGGTGTTGGGAAAATTGGACAGCTACATGCAAAAAAAGGAAACTAGACCATCAACTTACACCATACACAAAAATAAACTCAAAGTGGATAAAAGACTTAAATGTGACCCGTGAATCCATAAAAATTCTAGAAGAAAATGTAGGCAACAAAATTTCGGACATCATACAGAGCAGAATTTTCACTGATACATCACCTAAGGCAACAGAAATAAAGGAGAAAATGAACACATGGGACTACATCAAACTAAAAAGCTTCTGCACAGCAAAAGAAACAATCATCAAAATGGAAAGGCAACCCACTGTATGGGAGAACATCATTGCCAATGATGTATCAGATAAGGGGTTAATTTCCAATATATATAGAGTGCTCATACAACTCCACAAAAGGAAGACAAAGAACCCAATTAAAAAATGGGCAGAGGAGCTGAATAGACACCTCTCCAAACAGGACATACAAATGGCCAAGAGACATATGAAGAAATCCTCAACATCACTAATCATCAGAGAGATGCAAATTAAAACAACAATGAGGTATCACCTCACACCTGTCAGAATGGCCGCCATCAACAAATCATCAAACAACAAGTGTTGGCGAGGGTGTGGAGAAAAGGGGACTCTAATACACTGCTGGTGGAAATGCAGACTGGTGCAGCCGCTATGGAAAACAATATGGGGTTACCTCAAAAAATTAAAAATTGAACTTCCATTTGATCCAGTGATCCCACTGCTGGGAATATACCCTAAGAAGCCTGAAACACCAATCAGGAAGAATATATGTACCCCCATGTTCATAGCAGCACTATTTACAATAGCTAAGATCTGGAAACAGCCCAAGTGTCCACCAGTAGACGAATGGATAAAAAAGCTGTGGTACATATACACAATGGAGTACTATGCAGTGGTAAGAAAGAAAGATCTCTTATCCTTTGAGACGACATGGAGGGACCTGGAAAGTATTATCCTAAGTGAAAGAAGCCAAGCAGAAAAAGACAAATACCACATGATCTCACTTATATACGGAATATAATGAACATAACAGTCTGAGGAATACAGTAGACCCAGACACATGGAAGTAGGGCACAGACTGACATCCCTCAGAAGAGGGGATGGGGGGTGGGGGGGTGGGAAGAGATAAACCACAGAACTTATATGCATGTATGCATGACCAATGAACATGGACAACTAAGCCGGGGACGGGGCGGAGGGGGGGTGGGGTGGGGGGTGCCAATGGGGTAAAAAGGTAAAATATCTGTAACAAAAAATAAATAAAAATTCATAAAATAAAAAAAAATAATAAAAAAATAAAATAAAATAAAAAATAAAATAAAAAGTAAAGCATAGAAGTACAATATGTTTCAGCAATTCCACTCTTAGGTATATATGCAAAAGAATTAGGTATTCAAACAAATGCATTTACATACGTGTTCAGAAAAACACTGTTCATGATAACCAAAAGGTGGAAAATTACCAGATGAATGGATATCCATACAGTGAATATTATTTAGCCATAAAAAAGAATGCAATACTCATACATGCTACGAAATAAATGAGCCTCAAAAGCTTTATGCTAAGCAAAAGGAGCCAGACACAAATGGCCACATATTGTATTGTTCCATTTATACAATAGGTATATCCATAGAAACAGAACGTATATTGATAGTCCCAGGAGCTAGGGAGAGGAAGAGAGTGCGAACCAACTACTTTATGGGAATGGGGATTTCTTTGGGGGTGATGAAATGTTTTGGAGCTAGATGGAGGAGATGATTTCTCAACATTGAGAATATACTAAGTGCACTGAACTGTTCACTTGCATGGTTAATTTTATGTTATGTTAATCTCACCTTGATTTTTTTAAAGGTAAATATTACACACACACACACACACACACACACACACACACACACACACACCTGGTTGCTTCCTTGGATTGACTGAATCAAAATATCTTGGAGCCTAGGATTCAGTAATTTTTAAAGTTCAGTTGGGTGATTTCACTGTGCAGCAAGGGTTGAATTTGAACCTGTAGTTGTATTTTTATTAAGATGACTAGCTAGGTAGTAAAAATATCACTAATGTGGACTTTGAAAGTTACTTTTTTGAGTTATTCGTTCAGAAAATTGACAGATCATCTACAATGTGCATTGTACTATCTGGTACTTTGCACAGATATTTAAAAAGAAAGGCAAAGAAGCTCTTCTTTTTTTTCATCCTCACTCAAGGTTATGTGTCTATTGATTTTTTTTTCTCTCTTTTAGAGAGGAAGAGAAAGAGAGAGAAACATTGATTGGTTGCTTCCCATACATGCCCCTACTGGGGATGGAACTTAAAACCTAGGTATATGCCTTGACCAGGAACCAACCTACTGAGCCAGAGCAGGAAGCTCTTTTTATTGAGAGCCCTTATCAAGCACAAGAGCTTTATCAGACATTATCTCAGTGACTCTGGGAGGTAGAGCTTGGACTCTTTATACCCATCAGGAAAAGGAGGCTCAAAGAAGTTACATAATTTGACTAGGGTTAGCCATCTGTTGAGTGGCAAAGCAAGGACCATGTTCAGTTCGTAAGTGTGTAACTAGAATCCTGAGATTGCTAACATAAAGGAGGTGTCAACCACATCAGGAAGTTGGGAAAATCCACACGAACTGTGGGTAAGAGCAGGAGCTTTGGATCAGGATAGACCAGGATTCAAACCCCAGCTCTGCTGCCACTTTATCAGCCATACGGCAGGAGCTAGGCTGAATTACACAGGTCTCCTCATCTGCACAAGGTAGCAATTCCTACACTGACTGCAAAGCATTTTGGCATAGTGCACATCCAAATATGCACTCAGTAAATGCTACCTGTTATTAATTTTGTTTTTGTTTCATTTACTTTAACTCATATGGCTAGTAGTACTTCTACTAGGGAAGGATGAATTCTGACCCACTAGCCATCCCTTTTCATACTGGGCGGTAAATGTCAGCAGTGCGGGAACCCCAACCATCCCCTTCGTCCTCTGCAGCCTAGTACTATTGTTCTTTCCTATTGTTCTATCCAAATGCTAATTTTTGAAAGACTTAAAAACAATTTAAATAGCAGAATATACTGGCACAAGTTGATCATAAATTCAACAGACATAGGAACTAAAGAAATGCATCTATTTTAGGGATAAACAAGCAAATTCTAGTCTAATTTTGTTCATTCTTATAAGCACACTTTTTTTGGTAATGTGAACAGATGAATTTTACTGTAGAACTCAAATTTTTTCTAATTAAAGTTTTTTTTTTTGTTTTTTGTTTTTTAAGATGTGCTAAAGGACACATTCCAAGAAGCAAGAGTGTAATTATAGATGGAGCATCCCCTGGATGGCCTGACAGAGTCTACTGTCACTTTAGAAGCCATTACAGCATATACTTAACGTCAGCTTGATAGAAAAAACACTTTCGGAGGTTCTCTTTGATTGACACATTTGAAATGACATCAGTTTCCAGCTTTAAAACCTACTATTATTAGGTCTCTGTTGCTATTTATGTTAGAAATATGTGCACGTGTGTCAAAACAATATATCAACTTTGCTGATTGGCTGCATCTAGATTCTGTTGCCAAGGGTAACAGAACAATTGCTTTTAATCTTTCCTAAATTGCTTCTTGTGTGTGTGGTGTGTTTTTTTTTCCTAAATACTTGGGGTTTTCAGAGTTTTGTTGTGTTTTTTTCTCACTCCATAACAAAAATAAAGAAATTTTATGTAGGGAGAAAACAAATATATATATTGTTTGTGTGTGTTAAAAGAAAATTTAAATTCAAAAGGCATCCTTGGTATGTATGTTACTTTGTATTGCCACCTATCGTAGATACTGCAATAGCACTGGTTCTTAAGGCTGAGCTGAATAGAAAAGACTATCTCCACACCCAAATGATGCAGCACCCAACCATTTCTTCTCCAAGGGCTTCTTTCTTTTGGCAAAAAGCCAACTTCACAGATTCTTCTTTGGAAGGCAGGAATGACCAAGAGAGAAAATAATGTCTTTGGCCCTGGCCGGTTTGGCTCAGCGGTTAGAGCGTCGGCCTGCGGTCCCGAGAGACCCGGGTTCGGTTCCCGCTAAGGGCGCGTACCTCGGTTGCAGTTTGTCCCCGGCCCTGGTTGGGTTGTGTGGGTGGCAACCACTCGATGTGTCCCTTTCACATCGATGTTTCTCTCTCTCTCTCTCCCTCCCACTCTATCTGAACAAAATATCAAAAAAAAAAAAATGTCCTCGGGTGAGGATAAAAAAAAATAATAATAATAATGTCTTTGGAACTTTGCATAATCTTTCCTGCCTCACTGGGTCATAAGTAAGTCCTTATTGATTATGCATCCTGACCTCAGCCTTTGGACTTTTGAAAGATTAAGAAAACTGATCTGCAGGCTCACATATGTACATGGTATGCCTACAAATTAACCAAACAAGTTCCTTCGTACAATCTGTCTTATTTTATCCATGTTAACAGCTCTCAAACTTCAATAGGGTACTCGTTAGAAAGGTCCTGAGCAACACCCTCAGAGATTTTGGTTCCTTAGGCCTGGGTTGGGGCCCAAGAATTGGCAATTTAAATGATGATTCTGCCCGGCTGGTGTGGCTCAGTGGTTGAGCGTTGATCCATACATCAAAAGGTGGCTGGTTCGATTCCCTGTCAGGTCACATGCCCAGGTTGTGGGCCCGATTTCCAGTGGTGGGGCATGCAAGAGGTGGCCAATCGATGTTCTCCCTCTTCGATGTCTCTGTCTCTCTCTCCTTCTCCCTTTGTCTCTCTAAAACTCAATAGAGAAAAAAAAAAATTTTTAAATGGTGATTCTGACGCAGGTAGGCCAAGGTCCACATATTAAGGAATACTGCTTTGTATCCACTTTCCAAATGCTACATTCTTCCCTCAAACAGCAGAGGCTCCCATTAGGGACAGTCCTGTGCATCCCCTAGTCCTTACACTTGACCCCTTCCCTGCAAAGTTAATGAATGAATGAATTAATTATAAACTAAATCCCAAAGTGTATCCTACTTGATGTTGTCTTCCATCAGTTTTATTGAAAGTTAAGACTTTAAGAGAATTTAAGTGTTCTTAGAAGTTGTAACACCTCAAGGTATGATTTACCACCTCTCTCAAATGTATTGGTGGTTTTGGTGTGCTGAAGGAGAAAGAGGAAAAAGGAGAAGAAAGCTGGATATTCGATGTTATGGGTTGAAATGTGGGCCTCCCCACACCCATTCACATGGTGAATGAAGTCCTAATCCTAGTACTTCACAGTGTCACATTACATGGAAATAGGGTCACTGCAGATGTAATTCATTAAGGTGGCCTCATTAGGGTGGACCTAATCCAATATAACTGGTGTTCTGTGAAAAAGAGAAAGACACCTACAGAGGAAGGAGGATGTGAGGACGTAGAAGAAGACCATCTGCAAACCCTGGAGCGAGGTCTGAGCTGGTTCTTCCCTCACAGCCCTCAGAAGAAAGCATCTTGGTTATGGACTTGTAGCCTCCAGAAATGTGACCCAAGAAATGTCTGTTGTCGACACCACCCAGATTATGGTACTTTGTTAACAGGAGCCCTGGAAAACGAACACACTTGAGTTAAAGAGTCAGTAGAGGAAGAATATGGCCAAAATTTAGTGTCTCCAAAAATAAACTCTTTCTATTTATCTTTTGCCTTTGTCTGTAGCTGTCTTGTTTAAGAGAGTAACACTAAATCAGGAGTCCTGTTTAAATGTGATCCTATAATCCTGGAAATGAGGGGGGCCATTATTATCTAGGTGCAACCCCCAAACCCTAACTCTCAGTAAGTTATCCATGTTCCAGGGGCTGATCCCTGCCCAGCAACACCACCCAATGCAGGATTCTGAGACACTGGTAGCAAGAGTCTCATATAAAAAATAAAATAAGCTGTCGTTTGAATTTTAGGGAAGTGATGCCAAAGAGGAATAATTGCGTCCACTCGCTGTGGCAGCGTCTCGTGGCAAACATTTTACTTCAGCAAACAGTGAAAGAAATCATTTGGAGCTTTCCAGGGCAGCTCCACAGGAATCGAATTTCTCTGAAGTTGCTGTTGGCCTTGCCAAGTCTGTCTTTAATGCTGTCTCATCACTGCTTCCACATCCTACCCAAAGAGGTCTGTTAGGGTGCATCACTTGGCCAAGAGCTGATACCATCTCAATCACCAAGCTCAGACTGCGGTCTGTCTGTATAAACCCACAGACCTGGGGTTTCAGGAAAAGTTTACAGGGGGAAGGGGAAAGCAACTAGAAAGTAGGGGATTGAGTTACAGGCTTAAAAACAAAAGAGGGTGTAGGGTATGCTATCATAAACCTCACCGGTGAAATTACCAATGTGCAAAGCTCCTTATCTATGACAACACAAGGCAAAAGCACTGCTGTGGTAGACTTTAAGCAACCCAGTAAAAGGAAGAAAACAATATAATCAGATCAACATGCAAAGAGCAACAATTAAAATGTAATAACACCATGTTCTTTATTTATAATGTGAGGAGTTGAATGGCATAGAGGACCAGTTATATATGCAATAGAGTAGTAAAAAATGGCAAGCTTGGAAGAAAAGGGGAATTTAAGTCTCATAAAAAGAAGGAAGTGATGAGAGGTGAGAAATACACTGAAACATCTGTTTCATTTCATAACCATAAAGTAGTTTACAGCCTTTTTATTATACCTCCAGATGTAACTTGGTGTTTGAGGGTCAGGAAAACAAGTTAGTTTCAATGTTCAACACATTTACACCAAGGAATTTCTATATATTTATTTATTCCCACAATAAAATGATGAAGCCTAGTATTTAAATTTTGTCCACTACTGAAATGCAAAGTAAAAAGAATTTAACCCTTTCCCACGACAGAATTAATCCTAACCAGTTAAATAAGAGTGTTTTCCCCCTTTTCAGCAATTACCGTAAAAATGAAAACAAAAACCAAACAAAATGAACACCTAGAGGCACTCCCTGTTGCAATCAATTTGATTTTGTTGTTCATTGTGACTTATTTTAGAGCAAGATCTAAATTACTTTTTGTTGTAAAAAGAAGCCAGCCTTCGTCTTTCCAATTCTCTGACTTGATCCCATTACTGGACCTGTCCGTCTCTTTCTGTTTCTTCCTTTCTCCCTTTCGTGTGTTTCCCCAAATCACTTTCAGGTTTTAGGTTTACCAGAGTTCCCAGCACGGAGGGCAGAGCGCAAGCAAGGGCTGCTCTGAGCACTAGTAGATGACCGGCGCGTGCAGCCCGCGGTACAAGGCTGGTGCGGCAGTCAGCTCGCAGGAATTATCATTATTCTTTGGAGTTCTGCTCCTCCAATTTCTTTCCTCCAATTCTCAAGTTCACCTCTTCAGAGCCTGGTTTTATTATGGCTGTCTGAGGCTTGTCTGGAAGGAGAGGGTTTCAAGTCAGTCATATGCCCCGGGAGGACTGGGCTGAGTGATCAGAAATCTCAAACACGTAGAAAGGAGCCGCCAGTCAGGGCCGATTTAATTGTGTTTATGTTGGGGGAGGAGGGCGGGGAGGAGGCTGAGCAAAGATGTAGGCAGGCAGAGGTGGTCACCAGCTATGAAAGCATAAAATAAAACCTAACCCAAAGTAGTCATAGGTGGACACTGGCATCGGGGCCCACTGGTCGGCAGGAGACCACAGAGTCTGGCGGGCTGGGAATTGGCCCTTCACTGGAGTGGAGGAGGTCAAGGAGGCAGCAACAAGGCTGAGTTTTAAGGTAAAGGCCACCTTTAAAAGGGATAGCCCAGGGCTTCCTGTGGCCAACTGCCCTGGGCACAGAGGTCTGTGCTCATCTTCACTACCTGTTAGATGCCAGCTTCTGTGGTGGCAAAGGCTCGGCACGTTCCAGCCTGGTGTTTTTTGACCCTGCACCAAGCAGCGGCACTATTGCAGGATGAAGCATAGACTCTGCTAGAGGCAGATGCAGACAGAGGGTCTTGAGCCCTCGCCTTATGCCCCATGCCCCAGACCATAACCACGTTGTTCACTACCTACTCACAGAGTCTGATCGTGACTGACTCCTAGTGGGCGTTCAACAAATGCTGTTTGGATGTGTAAAGGAATAAGCATTCATGAGGAACATTACAATAATCCTTGTTCTGTCTTTTTTCTCTTCCTGCTTTTGACAAAAATCTAATACAACCTACAAAACCTTCTAAGCTTCAGTTTGAGAAAAGATGAGCCCTTTTATAGGCTCCCTCCTGAGTCCCAGCGAGGAAGGCGGTACAGCCAGGGGAATGAGCAGACACTTCGATCTTGCTAAAATCTGGGTTCAGTTCCTAGTTCCACTTTTTGGAACTTCTCTGAGCTTTGCACTTTTTCACTGACAAAATGGAAATAAGAACTCCCAAGACATCACTCTGGGGGTTGAATGAGATATGTTTAAATTCCTGGTGCAGTCCCTGAAACAGTACATACTCAGTAAATATAATTCTAATCCCTTAATAGCTCTGGAATGTAATCATTTCACTGTATTTCCAATATTAAGAATTGCTCCCATTTTTACATATTAGAAAATGCAAGAAAAAAGAGATTAAGTAAACTGTTCAAATTGACACGTTTCATGATAGAGCCTTTGGGAAGTAAAATACTAAGGCTAATAAAATATATTGGCCTGTTGAAGGTCATGCCATATTTTAGAAACAAATAGACTTAATCAAGGGATAAATGGGATTGCATCAGAAAAACAGAACCAATATTATAAGAACAGAAAACAAACAAAACAACAAGAATAACCAAATACTTTTGTTTAAAATGAATCTGGCCATTGACTTTACACCCTTCACAAAAGTTAACCCAAAAGGAATCATAGATCTAAGTGTAAAATGTAATGGTATAAAATTTCCAGAAAACGACATAAGAAAAAAATCTTGGTGGCTTTGGGCATGACAATGAGTTTTCAGGTACAACAAAATAGCCCAATAGACGAAAGAAAAAAATTGATAAGCTGGATTTTATAAAAATTTAAAACTTCTGCTCCACAAAAGGCATTAAGATAATGAAAAGACAAGGCAAAGACTAGGAGACGATATTTGCAAAACATATAACTGATTAAGGATTTGTATCCAAAATATACACAGAACTCTTACAACTCAACAGTAAGAAAACAAACAACCAATTAAAAATGGGCAAAGATCTGAACAAACACCTCAGGAAAGAGATGGCTAGTAAGCATGTGAACAGACACTCAACATCATAGGCCAGTAGGGACATGCAATTTAAAACACAACAGGACACTTCTATATATCCATTAGAATGGTCAAAATCCACAACAGAGACATCGTCGAATGCTGGTAAGGATGTGGAGAACAGCAGAGCCACTTTGGAAGAGTTTGGCAGTTTCTTAGAAAAGCTAAACCTAGTCTTATCTGATCCAGCAATCACACCCCTACATATTCATCAAATGAGTTAAAAACTCACATTCGCATAAAAACCTGCACATGGATGTTTAGAGTAGTTCTATTCATAATTGTCAAAACTTAGAAGCAATATAAATGTCTTTTAATAGGTGACCGGATAAAGAAACCATGATATTTCTATATATTAAAATATTATTCAGCAGTAAAAAGAAATGTTCCGTCAGAGCAATGCAAAGACCTGGGAGACCCTTGAACGTGCATTGCTAGGTGGAGGACTCCAGTCTAAAAAGGCTGTATACCGAATGATTCCAACTATATAACGTTCTGGAAAAAGAAAACTACAGGGATGGTAAAAAAAAAAATCAGTGTTTTCCAGGATTTGGGAGCTGGGGAGGGAACAAACAAACAGATGGAGCACAGGGGACTTGACGGCAGTGACACTGTTCCGTGTGATACTGTAATGATGGACACATGACAGTACATTTTTGGTAAAAGCCATAAAACTATACAACACAAAGAGTGACTCACAATGTCCTTTAGTTTATAATAATGTATAAGTTGTAACAAATGCACCACACTCATGCACAAGACACTAATAATATGGGAAACAGAGCGGAGAGGCAGCAAATGGCTCCCTCTGTACGTTCTGCTGAATTTTTCTGTGAATCTAAAACTGCTCCCCCCAATAAGGTCTATTAATATGTAAAAATAAATCAATAAATAAAAGAAAGAGAGAGAGGGATAAAAATAACCAACTGGAGCCTATAAAGTCTAATTGTTTATCTGTTTTTGCATAATTTTGATTACTCTGCGTAATTTTCCTCTGTTCTAAGGCCTTTGTGTTTCTTTCCACACAACCCCCAACCTACACAAATGAGGCCCCCACCTCTTTGTAACTCTTCTTTTTTTTTATATTTACCCTCATGTATTAAATAATAACTTTGATACTTGTTGGAGATATGGAGAGAGGAATAAGATCTGACTTTAGAATCTCACAGTCTAGAGAGAGGCATGTTAATTACAGTGGAACAAGACATTAAGTGTCATAAATAAAGGTAGAAAAGATGTCTTCGAACCACAATAACCCAGCACATTGGACTCTGCAAGGTATTCTGGAACTATATAAAAGCCACATTGTCTGCTTTTCCTTAGTACCCTCTACCTTGCCTTTGCCAGTGTTTCACGTTTAAAATTTCCTTTAAACTTTTCCCTCCTATTCACATTCTTCAGCCCTTTGCTTCTTGCTCAAGACTGCTAACTCTTGATGGCTTTCCAATTTAGTCACGCTACCAGGCCAACGTCTGTATGCTCAGCCACACAATCACTGGACTCTGCCACCTGCAAACAAAAACAGGGAGGAAGGGAGGGAGAGAGAGGTGGGTGGGAGAGAGAGAGAAAAAGAAAGGGAGGAAGGAAGGAAGGGAGGGAGGGAGGCAGGGAGGGAGGGAGGGAGAAAAGAAATAACCTTTACTCAAGGTACAGTGTCATTAAACAGGGCGGTGGGAAGGTTACCAACATGCAGTCTCAAGACCATGTTACAGAAGGTGGAGTCAGAAATGGAATGATACCCAGTTAGAGATCAGCCACTCCCTTCCTATGCACTGCCCTGCATCAGGGTCCAAGCCCCCTGTGTGGGGTAGACTAAGGAGCTTGGGGGGTAGCTCTGAACAGTGAGCATCTGGTCACAAGCCCCCCATGCCAGGATTTCCCTCTGGCAGTAGACAAGAGGGAGAATCAGGTGCTGTTTTCCATGCTGCCAAGGGCAGGCCATATTAAACATTCTTGTCGTGACCTTGGAGACAACCAGTCACCAAGCACCTGCCACTAAACCCCGCTTACCTCTGTACATTCATCTCCTGCTGCCGTCCACGTTCCCACTGTGCATTCTGGTGGTAGCAGGTGAGGGGACGCTCCTCACAGCCACACTATGCTACCTGGCTTTCTGCCTCAGCTCATGCTTTTCCTCTCCTGAAATCATCCACCTGAACGTCTTCACCTGGCCAGGCTCCTCTCTCCGGAGATCTTTCCTCAACCAGTCTCCGTCCCCACCTATCCTTCCTCTATCTTCTCTTTGGATTGACTTAACCTGTTTCCAATTCTGTTTCTCCTCCGCTGAGCAACTTCAAGTCAGGGGAATTACAGCGCGTGGACTTTTGTAAGCAGCAATGTGTTTGTACCACTGCCTCCCTCCCTTAGTGGGTAAATATATGTAATGTGGCATGTGTTAAAATGAAAAATCGAAGCCATACAGCCTGGGTTTGAATCCTGACTGCCACGTACTAATCATTCACTCTGAATCTGGGAGCTGTGCTTAACGTCTCAGTGTTCTCAGATGTGAAATGGGGATAATCCTGACCTTATAGGACTGTTGTTGTGAGATTTGGCTGACTAGACAGATCACAGAGATAGATGTTCTGATTGCTACGGGACACACTGAAAGTGCTGGGTAAGTAGTAGCTACCACATGTCGTCATCGTCGTCAGACCCGTAGTCCTGACCGTAGGTGCTCGGTGCCCCCCACGCCTCTTTCAGGATTCCCGCGATACTTGTTTGGATGTATCTGGTTCCCAGGTTATTCAGATTAAATAGTTAATACTGACCCTTTGTGTTGGGGTCTTCTGGCACAAACTCGAATCCAGAAGGGGTTCTGGTGATTTCAGTAAATACAACGACTGATCAACAGCATCCTGGACAGGAACCACAAGCTCGTGTCTCACAGCATTTGCAATTTTAGAAGAACTGGTTTTGGGGTTTGTTTGTTTTTTTAAAATATGTTTTTATTGATTTTTTACAGAGAGGAAGAGAGAGAGAGACAGAAACAGCGAGGTGAGAGAGAAACATGGATCAGCAGCCTCCTGCACCACCCCCCTACTGGGATTGAGCTTGAAACCCAGGCATGTGCCCTGACCAGGAATCAAACTGGGACCTCTCAGTCCATGGGACGATGCTCAGTCCACTGAGCCACACCAGCCAGGCTGAACTAGTTATTTTTAAGGGGGAAAAGAATACCAAGAAATAAAAGAAAAAGAGAGAGAACATTCTGGTATTATTGGTAATCACTTTGGAAAGATAAATGTTTCATAAAAGAATTAGTAAGGCTGTTAATTTTAGCAGCTTGTTTCAAAATGCTGAATTTCTTTAGAACAACACATTTGTTGAGAAGAAAAGTGCTAAGGGGAAGGAAAAAAAAAAAGCTATCCAGGCAACTGCAAGAAACTCAAGCCAGCGTGTAGCGCGTAGCTGCTGGCAATCCCCTCATCACAGGAGGAAATAAGATACAAAACTGAAATTGCTATTCAAAGAAACTTGATAAACAAAACAACCCATTCAATATAGCAGATGGCTGTACAATAGTGTGTGCCATGACTAAATTATCTGACCCACCCACCTACCCACTGGCGGTGCTACCAAAAACATCGATTTAAGCTGGGCGACCTGAAATGTACAGAATAAAACTGGCTCCAACTACAGTGTCAGCAAAATATGTTCATGCTGAAAGGAATGAAAATCAAGACACGTCACCTAAAAACAGCATACTTCCTAATGCTATCTTCTCTCTGCTCGGCCCAGGTACATCTTCTGTCCTTGTGGGAGTTTTACCTCTCCTTCGGTTAATCAGTTCTGTCATTCGCTAAGATAATCAAAGTTGTGCTCAATCTAGTTCGCCTTAAGAGCTACTGACGACACCTCTGCGGGGTTCCAAGCCCTAGTCGCTGGAGGTACTGAGGTGACTGTGACGTTGTCCCAGATCTTGAAGTTTATCCTCCAGTGCTGTTTATCTACTTAGCAGAAACCAAAGCATCACTTTGGATATTTAAGCCTCTGTAAATTTGGGGTTGCTAAATTAATGGTTTGTGTTGATTTGTTTGATGAAAACTTATGGTCAGAACTTTCTAGCCCACTCACTTCCCTGCCTGCCACACAGTTTAAAGTTGTTGTGATGGACTGGTCTGAAGGATTTGGAATAAGGCAAAGGAAACTTTATCGCTTTACAACCCAAATCTAATCAATTAAAAAGTTATTTACAACTTTCAATGCTCCGATGTATAAACCTGAACGTTTGAGCAGTGGCTTCTTATACTCGTAGAGTTCCTTTCATGGATACGGTGGATACCACCAGGGCGAACCCATGTCGTACTTCGGGAAAAACAAAACCCGGAGCACCAATAAAAAGTGTCAAAAAAAATTAATCCCCACCTTTCCCTGTTGCCCAATTTCCTGATTAACTTCTGGTGGGCCTTTGAGGCAGCGAATTAAAATGCTCAGACAAAAAGGACTTTAAAAGGAGGTGAACTTTCATTGCATAGTATTTCTGACAGCTTGTTCCTGAGCAAAGCAACTGGTGTCCCCGGGGACTCATTCAACATTCATTCGAATCATGGAGAAAGAGACCCAGTTTGGAAGATGTTTTTCTGGAGTACAGAGGGGGACTTTGATCCTAGCTCAGATAACAGCTGCCCTCCATGGGAGGGTTTTCTGGTCTCTCTATCCCTCAGGCCAGGTAAGTCTCTGGGGAGGTGTCTAGTTGACCTCAAAGCTCAGCCAAGCAACTGATACCTGAGGGAGGGTCTTTGAGTGGGCAAGGGAGCCTGGCATTGAGTGTTATCGTTCTGTCAGTCTCTCCTGGCTAGACACAGAGCACACAGGAAAGGGCTCTTGCAGGGAATCAAGTCTCACCTTGATTTTCCCCCCATTGTAAAATTAAAGGGAGGCAGGAAGCCAAAATACCATGATAGATTTTAGTCTCTACCATTGTGTTTTCTCACTATTCTGGAGTAGTAACAAAGTGTTTGCTTTGAAATTCCTGACCCCTGGCTTTTAAATACAAAAGCAAAGGTAAATATGTATGATTGACACCTTAGAAAAAAATAAATGTACCATATAGTTAGTAGGCATGGAAGAATATAAGACTACCACTTTATAGAGGGCCTTTTTTTCTTTTAGAATGAAGGGAATTTACAAAAAATTAAAGGACCTCCTTTAAAATGTAAGAGATTAATCTAAATATTGAGGCTGTGAAGTAAAGTTATGTCTTTGTCACTGGTTTTTTCTTTTATTTGTATTTATGATCTAGAACATCAAGGAATCACTAAAATTAAAGGAATCACTAAATTTAAAGACATTTAAAATTTTTAATAACAATTTGTTTTAAAAGGTGAATGCCAAATCTCTAGCCATCATGAAATTATCCTGCTATTCATAATTAGATAAGACTTTATTTATCCTTTATTCATGTACTCATTTAATACATATTTATTAAGCATTTATTATGTGTGAGCCATTGTTTTTGACTGTATGGAATACAGAGATCAATACAGATATCAGGATTAAATGCCATAGAGACAACACCAACTAGAGGACTGAACAGATCTCTCAACGACCACCAGAACCACGCACAGTTTTAGCTCCAACTACTACTTTAATTAAAAGCTCATTTCAGGATGGCAGGTTATTTAGCCAGTCTCCTCCCCTGTCACAAAGAGGGAAGTGGCCACTGTCAGCCCGCAGAGAGAGGGTCTCACCCTCCACCTGTTTATGAGAGCCAGGGAAGGCAGCCCGCCTGCCTCTCTCCTCCCTCCTCCAGCCCTCATCCCCAGGTGTGAAGTGGGGTTGACTGCAGTAAAGAGAGTGGAGACAAGGGAAGAAAAACACTGCTCCCCAGCCTCCTTCAAGCTGCCTTCCATTCCTGGGCAGCCCTCCCTGGCTCCCGGGGGGACCTGGCTCCTGCACAGATGTCTGGTATGACAAGGGGCAGCTTCAGCTGAGGCCCCTCAATGACAGCCACGAACCAGAGGCTTGATGGAGGAAGAGAGGAGATGCTTGTCCTTTCTCCCAAGGAAGGCACCTTCCTTTGAGTCCAACGAGGCCAAACGTGTTGTTATTAATACAACTATTGGCAAGCCTTCAGTGGGAGTGAGTGTTGAACACACAAATGGGCGGACAGCACAAACTCCAAGGGGTGGGCTTTGTGTTGGAACCCGCTGAGCCCGTGACCAAGCTGTTGTGTGCCGGACCCCTGCTCAGTAATTCTGTTTGCTTCAGAGGAGATTTTTCATACTTAAAAGAACACGACCCACAGAAGAGACCCACATTTACTCCAGCATTTATACCAGTTGTACCCAGATGTGCCCTTCTTTCTCCTCTTTCTAGATTGCGTGATAGGATTCAGTTAGGAAATCTACTTTCTGCTTTGACTTGTTCATCCCTCTGACTGCACTTGGATTCCTTAACCTTTTTTTTTTTTTTTTAATCCTCACCCGAGGACATTTTTCCATTTTTTGTTCAGGTAGAGTGGGAGGGAGAGAGAGGAACAGAGAGAGAGAGAGAAACATCGACGTGAAAGGGACACAGGGAGTGGCTGCCACCCGCAAAACCGACCAGGGCCGGGGACAAACTGCAACCGAGGTACGCGCCCTTAGCGGGAACCGAACCCGGGTCTCTCAGGACCGCAGGCCGACGCTCTAACCGCTGAGCCAAACCGGCCAGGGCGATTCCTTAACCTTTTTTATTTTTATCTTTTTATGAGGGTTTTACACTTTTTTCCCTTTCTGACATTATCTTTATGGAGACTCTCGGTGTGAGTATCTTTTAAAATCATTCTTATATCATAGTGCATTTTTCACAAATGCTTTTTTCATCTACCTGTATCTACATCTATATCTACATGCCTATGTGTACATGTACATACCGTATCGTGTCCAGAGCCGCAGAGGCCTTGCAGGTCCTGTCCCCATACTCCTGGAGCCCTGCGGCGGCCATGCCTGGAGGACACACCGAATGAAAGAGCACGTGGAGGAAGAAGCCAGCCAGCCCGCTCATTCCTGCCGTCCCCAGTGACATCAGATGTGTGAGCGAGACCCTCTTAGACCATCAACCCCAACTGAACCCCAAGCTGAGTGCAGCCACAAGAATGAGACCAGCGGAACCCGCAGAGCAGCCCAGTCAACTTACAGAATAGTGAGGAAAAATGAACTGCTGTTGTCTTAAGTAATGAAGTTTCTGGAGGTTTGTTACTTAACAGTACATAACTGATACAGCCTCTAACGTACCTACTACCCTACTTGCTTACAGTAAGTGCTCAAATACAAAATTGAAAATATGTATGCCAAGCAGGCCACAGACCTGGTCATACATATTCATTTGCTATTTTTGATACATATATATCAATAAATCCTGATGTCTGATGGGTATACAGTAATCCCACGGTATCACTGGGGATTGATTCCAGGACCCCCTGCAGATACCAAAGCAGATCTTCAAGTTGCTTATAGAAAATGGCGTAGTATTTGCACGTAATCTACCCTCATCCTCCCATATACTTTAAATCATCTCTAGATTACTTACTTGTAAACACTATGTAAATAGTTGTTATATTGCATTATTTAGAAAATAATGACAAGAATAAGAGTCTGTACATATTGGGTACAGATGCAACTACATAGTACACATCAGCAGCAACATAACATTTTTTCTCAAATATTTTCCATTCATTGTTGATTGAATCTGTAGATGCGCAATCTGCAGACACAGAGGGCCATCTGTATATATAAATATTTATTTATATAATTAATATAGAAATATAATATACAACAAACATATCTCTCTCACACAAACACATATGGGCAGGCGCGCACACACGCACACACACACACACACACACAATCAGGCCCAGTCTTCAGCACTGAGGTACAAGATGAATAAAATTGTGTTCTCACCATCAGAAGTCTCATTAGCCAGTCAGATGTGGTTCAGTCGAATTACACTGCCACATGAAATTTTGGGTGGAATACTACAGAATCACAAAGAAAGGAGTGATTCACTCTGACAGAGAAAAGAGAGGATGGGTATGGAAAATTGCAAAGAAAAAATATCAGACAGTAGTTACTGAGTTAAAAACGGCAGCAGCAGAGCCCTGGCCAGTTTGGCTCAGCGGTTAGAGCGTCGGCCTGTGGTCCGGAGAGACCCGGGTTCGGTTCCCGCTAAGGGCACGTACTTCGGTTGCAGTTTGTCCCCGGCCCTGGATGGTCGTGCGGGTGGCAGCCACTCAATGTGTCCCTTCACGTCGATGTTTCTCTCTCTCTCTCCCTTCCTCTCTCTCCCTCCCACTCTATCTGTACAAAAAATGGAAAAATATCCTCGGGTGAGGATAAAAAAAATAAAAATAAAACGGCAGCAGCAGAAAGTTAGAACTACATCCAATGCCCTGGCCAGTGTGCTCAGTGGGTGGAGCATTGCCTGTGCACCAAAGGGGCTTGGGTTTAATTCCTGGTTAAGGGCATGTACCTAGGTTGCAGGTTTGATCCCAGGCCCAGTAGGGGTATGTACAGGAGGCAACCAAACGATGAGAGACACATCGTTATTCAAGACATCAATATTTCTCTTTCTCTCTCTCTTCCCTCTCCCCCTCCCTCACTCCCTTCCACTCTCTAAAAAAAAAAATCAGTGGAAAAAATATCCTCAGGTGAGGATTAACAACAACAAAAAAGAACTACATCTGGGGGTGGCAACACCTGTCTCCAAGGGCCATCTTCTGCCATAAGGATTTGGAGTTAAACTATCACCTAAAACTCTCCTACACAATATCTTCACCCTCTCTTCCCTTGCCTTTCATACACTTTTTAGCACTATATGATCAGCTTCTAAAACTTATGGGATGAATCTTGCTATCGGTTAGCTATATAATTTAAGGCTATTTTCTCATAATATAATATATATCTGTTTACCCAGTTGGTACACTAGCTGCATACTGCACTAGGCACCCAATTAGACCATGAGTATCTAAAACTCAACATGTCCCACACTGAAGTTATTGTTCTCTAAAGTGTGTTCTCCTCTATTTCCCACCTAGTCACTATAGCCATGAACCTGAAAGTCATCCTTAACTCTTTACTGCCCTGAGTTTCCCTCAAAAGTTCCATCCCCATTTACCCTCTGAAATCTAATTCATTATCAAGTCCTGTTCATTTCTACTTCCTAAGTACCTCTCAAATCCACCCCATGCTGTTATTCCTACTTCCTGAGTTCAAGACTCGCCATCCTTTCTGGAACCATTGCCAGATCTCCACTATCTGTCATTCTGCTTCTGCGCTTGCTGTCCTTCATTCCATCTCACTCTACCACCAGAGGCATCTCTGGAAAAGTCAAAGCTCATCATATTAGTTCTATGGCTAAAGCCTTTCCATGGTCCTCCCGCTTCAGAATGAAATGCAAACTTCTAGGCATAATATTTAAGGTGCCTCTTGATAACCTAGTTTATGTTCTCACTTTCTTACTTCCCCATCCCTAACATACACACCATACCTTCTAGCCATAGCCATTATTTGTATTTCCCTTTGCTACCTTAACGATGGTTCGCACAACCACTCCTGTCTCTAAGTACCGTGTGTAGACTGATCTGCCTCAAGAACAACAACTCATTGCTAAAGGCACATCTCCCTTCTTCTGGAAGCCTATCTCCACACCTGTGCCACCATTCCTTGTCCCCATAGTGTAGAATGGACCACTCTTACCTTTATTCACCCAATTATATTCTGAACATGTATACATGTATATATAGTTCATACTATACTTTATTCTACTTTATTTATTTATGTTTCTGCTCTTCCTCATTCCCCCAATTCTGCCCTCATCAGGCTAACATCGTAATAAAAACAAGACATCTTTTATTCCTTTGATATTTCCAGCACACCACGCATTGCCGAGGTCATAGAAAGAATTCCATAATGAAGATGAATATTTTTTTTAATAATTTGAATACCATAAATACAGATAAAATAAAAAACTGGATCAAGCATAACTTAAACTTGCTATCTTGACTTTTGGTTTAGCTAGCTTTATTCCTGTTTTTTAAATTATAAGTGTGTCTAAAATGTGGATGAATGAGAATTTATTGTATCTCTTTCCTAGCTGATATAATAACCAAATCTTTATATAATAAACAATTAGTGTTTCTCTAGAATAGTAGATTTGCAAGCCAATACATTTAGGGTATCCAGAAACCAACTACCTCGCACAAATTGAGAAACACTAGCCAATGAATAACTAATGTCTCCAAATTCTTGCATGAAAACAAGTACACAGGAAAACCCATCCCTTAGAACTTTGTGCTCTAGCCCTGGCCGGTTTGGCTCAGCGGTTAGAGCGTCGGCCTGCGGTCCGGAGAGACCCAGCTTCGGTTCCCGCTAAGGGCACGTACTTCAGTTGCAGTTTGTCCCCAGCCCTGGTTGGTCGTGCGGGTGGCAGCCACTCGATGTGTCCCTTTCACGTCAATGTTTCTCTCTCTCTCTCCCTTCCTCTCTCTCCCTCCCACTCTATCTGTACAAAGAATGGAAAAATATCCTCAGGTGAGGATAAAAAAAAAAAAAAAAGAACTTTGTGCTCTAAACCTACAACAGATTATAAACAGAAAATTTAAATGAGGGAGAGAAGGGGCTAAGGGCAAACTGATCATCTATAGCAAGAAATGACAACTGTCAGCTAGGGGACAGACATAAAATTAAGGAGAGGAGACCTAAGACCTCAAACAGAAAAGTTATCCAGAGCCAGCAAAGGTAGAAAAGAACCAGAAATTTGTACCTTAACTAGTCTGCGAACATTGCTGAATTCTTCCATACAGGTAGTATGTAGTATAAAGAGTACAGTTATTGTTTATTAATGAACACTTTTTAATTAAAATTATGTTTATTACATTTTGAGCAAAAATAAAAGGAATGATGTAAAACATTTTTTTCACAATTGATAATTTCAAAAACGGTTTAAATCTTATTTATCCAAGATATACGGAATAACCCTTTCTTAAGTCTTTATTCCATTTGAATAAATACTAGTTAAAGGAACCACTCATTCAATAACTAAATACTATACAAGCTGCACTCTGCACCAGAACCTATAGGATAAGAAATATTATCCCCATTTTACAGGTAAGAAAACCAAGGCCCAGAAAAGTCAGATATATCACCCAAGGTTACATAGCTAGTAAGCAGCTAAGTAGAGATGTGATATGTGACACTTTCATTCATGTTATCATTACATGAAAATTGAATGACTGAGAATTCATAAGATTATTTATTAATAAATTGATCTCTAAGAGTTCAGCTTGAATACTTGCCTTCAATTCACAAATCTGTACCACAGTTGAGTTTCTTTTCACAGTGAAAAAAACATTTAAAAGAATAGCTTCACCAAGATAAACTCAGCCAAGACAGAAATCTTCCAGAATGAAATGTTTCTTATACAATGGCTTGCACATGCTAATAGAGGCCTAAGAATTTACAAAGTGAGCTGTTAGGAAAAAGCACATGAAGTTATTGCTATTTTCCACAGGCAGTCAAGAGCTGAGCAGATTTCTAGTTAGGATCTAATAAAGTCATAATTGTCTACAAACAACAATGGTTCTTCAAAATGAAAACATTCAAACACACCAGCAATGAACTTAAAATCCAAAACAACTGTTAGATCAAATATACTAAGAAAAAACAAACAACAAACAAAAAAACTCATAAATTTGGAGGCAATTTTCATTTAAAAAAATAGATTAATGTTAGCATTTTAAACTGTTACTATAATAGTCAAAACACTAGAAATGTCCCTAAGAGTTATTTATTTAAGGGCTTTGTTCTTGAAATTCATTACATTATTCCAATAAAGATTAAAGAGGTTATTTTCTCTAAATTATTTAGGTGTAAGAGTTAGCCTTCAGCCAGGTGTTCTGTTTATGCAGATGGCAAAATAAATTATTCAGAAATAGAGACAGGTAAAACAGATGGAAAAGCAGAGTAAACCAAGAAAGCTGTGGGCAGCTGCTTAACAGGCCCCCAGTAAAACACCCAGTTCTACATCATGGTCCAAGTCATCCAGTTAGGAAGAGTTCTAGGTTCAAAACACCTTTGGGACCTAGCACTCAGTTTGGTGATAATTTAAAGTATGTCATCTAAAATTCTTCATGGAAACAAATGCCTTAATGTAAACAGTAAAATATTCCTAAAGGCATTTTCCCTACCAGATTAGAGAGTAAATTGCATTTCCAAATCACGTGAGGCTTTTTCAAAAAGGCATCTTATGCCCAGCTGGTGTGGCTCACTGGTTGAGTGTTGACCCATGCACCAAGAGGTTGCCAGTTTGATTCCTGGTCAGGTCACATGCCCCGGGTTGTGGGCCCGATTCCCAGTGGCGGGCATGCAGAAGGTGGCCAATCGATGTTCTCTCTCATCGATGTTTCTATCTCTCTCTCCCTCTCCCTTCCCTTCTCTCTAAAATCAATAAAGAAAAAAAAATGTTTTAAGTGATCTTACATTCCATGCAAGTAGAACTATATACATACAAATATCTTCCATAAATTGATGGGGTTGCCTTTTTAACAGCTAAATTCTGTCTCTTAGTTCATTGAATTACTGACTCAACCTCTATAGGTAAAGAATACCAGAAAGATCAACTTTTTGGTGAATTCTGTACTAGAAGACTATTAATGTGGTAATCTGCTGAAGAAATTCCAGAAGGAACCTACCTACAGAAGTGGACCATGAAGGGAAAAAATGTTCAGAACTCTACACATACCTGCTTTAGTTTTGCTCGTTTAATAACACAAACAAATTAAAGCCTCGCCATTTGAGGGAGGAAGTCAGTTCAGGCACAGGAATGACCTGGGCAGGGAGGAAGGTGTGCTGGGGAAAGAGCAGCAACCTTCCCTGGAATGAAGCACACTAGCCTGGACACCTGCAGATCTGGCTTCCAGTCTCAACGCTGCTTTAGTCTGGCTCTAAGACCAGGGCGTGTCAACCTCTCAGCTCTGGTGTTGAATGACTCAATGAGAAGGTCAGCCCATCCCCAAATCCTTTAAGCTCTTGTACTCACTCTACAAGTCCATATGAATTTGGCAAAAAGATAGCAGTGAAAGCAAATGAAATCCAAGGCCATACGTCCATAAATAGAAGCACTCATAAAAGCATTTTGTCTGCATCTTGTACTTTCATTTTAAATCTAATTTGTCGTTTTTAGAGCTATTATTTCAGAGGAAAACTTTTTAGAGATAAAAGAGGAAGGCTATATAATGTAAGCTAAAGACTCAGTCTTCTAAATGATTTCCATGATTTGGATGTTTGGTGCTATGAAAGCTAACCCTCAAAACATCGACTGTGTTTTTCACTTTTTACTGAAATCTTTTGGTGTTACATAGGCACTGCCTAAAAAATTTGTTTCAATCAGTTTCTAAAACACATGTCTAAATAGTCACTGAAGCATTTCAAAGGTTGGATATTGAAGATGTTATCTTTATTGACATTGCCATTTTGTCTAAACATCATCCTAGCAATTACCATTAACCCAGGCCCTTGTCCGAACACTATCCAAACTAAATTTGTCTGACTTCATTCACTCAAAAAAAAAAGTTTACTTTTCCCATGTGGCCAGATTGTGAAAGGGTCATCACTATTCTAGAGGGGAGACAAATAAGTAAGCCAATAATTACAATTCAATGGGGTGGAGTATGATCTTTGTTCTGCCTTCTCAGTGTTGTCCTTAGACCCATTCACCTATACTGTCCTCTACTTAATATTTTTTCTTTAAATTAACTTGCTATTATGACCTAAGATATTTATGTCAAAAGTATATTTTATATCCTCTCTATATGTGGAAAATCAGTAATACTTGTCAATAACAGACAGAAAATCAAAAATGTGTATATAACCACTAAAGCAAGTATATTAGTTGGTGAGCTACCTAAAAATCTTCTTGCAAATCATTGGTGAAATGCATAGTGCAGAAGTGGTAGTTTTTTGGTCATGATAAGGATCCTGGTTTAAAATATTCTTTTTAATTTAATTAGTATGTATTAAGTGCCTAATATGTGCCAGGCACTATTCTCTGATGGTGATAACAATCTATCTAGGGATTGTAAGTAGTAAAATGACAGAAATGGTTTTGCACTTCAGATGGTTTAGTTTTCAATTTGGTTTGGAAGATTAACTGAACAGGTATTGAGACTACAAGAGTGGGAGTTAGGACCCAAATGATGATAGTAATTATTGACAAAGAGATGGAGAGAATCACTTCAACCTATGTACAGGAGGTCCAGTCAACAGGACTTGGGCATTATTTGGTTGTGGGAAGCAAGAGAGAGGCAGGTGTCAAGGATGATCGCCAGGTTTCTGTCCTGGATGACTGAGTGCGGTTAGGTATCACATTCCTGGGTTCACCTGGGACCTGGAATGTTTAGTGAATCATTAAAGGTCCTTATCTCCACCTAAGAGATTTACTGATGAGATATTATGGTATTAGTTTCACTATGCACTATTACAAGAGTACGTTTAGCAAAATAACTGTATAGATATTGGTTTGTTGGGGTAGGAAGATAAATTGAACCAACTGACTTAAGACATTAAGTAGACCCCAGCCAGCATTTTGCCTTTCTGAAAACTTAAATGCACTCGGAGACTTTGTACGGAGGCGGACTCAGACAGCCTCCAGGCTCAAGTCTAAGCTCGCTTGACTGGCTAAGAGAAAACAAAAATCCAAGGCTCTAAAGAAATAATGCAGTCCTTGATTTGCTCATTCCACTTTAAAAAATCCCCCACACACACACAAAAAATTGTTGCAAACGATGAACAGATGAAAGAATTGTTGATGCTCCCGATAATGTCACTGGAAGCGTGTCCCCATCCTTCGGGTGTGACCTCCACTTGTGCTGCCTCCATCAATCATGGTGCTCCTGATGAAGCAAGCAAAAGGATAAAGATGCCTAATTATTAGTCAGCACAGCCAGAACAGCCACACTGACCTCCTGGTAACAGGAAGAGGATCCTGTTTCAGTCGCTCTTGGCTGCGTGATCCAACAGGTTATTACCTAGGCATTTTTCAGAGTAGAAGCAAACCAGTCACACGCATAGTTGCTTCAATAAACTGACATATAAATTATGGGACACCTTATGCATGCTCTTAAGGTAATTACTTTCATCATTACAAAATCATCGCTTCATCTTCTAGCTAGGGCATATTGTAAATTGCAGATTTACGGATATGATTGAGTCGATTGGAGTCAGAAACCCAAAAACACTAAGACTGTTTAAATGTTTAGAATCTTGGACATTTTAAAATACTTTTTTTGGTAGAGAGGAGATCCAGAAGAATAAATGACAGGCATAAGTAGAAAGTAGCAAGAATGGGGAGGAAAACACAGAGGTGCTCTCTCATTCATTCCACACTAACAAGAAGCAGTTCTCCGGAATGTCTCCCAGGCTTGCATCCAGCTTTTGGCAATTAAATTTGTACTCTTTAGGGAGACCAAAGCCTGCACCTCAGCTCCCAGCAGTCATCTTTCACACATGGCTCTGTAGCACCGTTGAGAGAACAGATCCAAGTGCCGAAGACACTGATTCAAGGTCAGAGCATCATCTACCATCTTTACATAGGAAGCACGATGCATTCAATGTTTTTTTTAAATGTATCTATTAATTTCTACAGTGAGTTCTTAGAATTTCACTGTAACAAAATAGACACTTCACCATTAAAAAAAAAAAAAAAAAGAATGATTTTCAAGCAAATCTCTGATCCAGGAAAATCATTCTGGTTCTGTGAAAGAGCTAGTGTGCATACGTTTACAAAAATGAAGCTAACATTTAAACACTTCTTCACAGACTCTCACTTGAGAAAGGGTAGCTCATAATGGCTAATCAAACATTGTTTTCCTCTAGGAATCGCTTTTGAAGAAAGCTAAACACAGACCTCACCAATTTTTAGTGCTGACATAACTCAGAAGCTTTTCTCCTGAAGGAGACTGGGAAGCTGTCTCTACAGCGCCCTGAAGAGCAGGAGCTGGGAAATGAAGTGTTATTCATATATCCCTATGAGCAAGAAGAGAAACACCTGAAGTACTAAACTGATTTTTTTTTATCCTTGAAAAAAAATATATGGTATATATAGCATAGCCATATCAAATTGAATATCACAGTGACATTCCTCAGTTAGGTTGGACACCTACAAGAGCCAGGCTGGATTATGTCAGTTTGTTCTGTTTAATGATAGCATCAGAGCCAGTGCTAAAGGAAAAGATACAGAAATAAATACTAGAGTCACCAACTCCCAAAGATGGACATAAAAACCAATGACAGAAAGAGAAGATAATATATGAACAAAAGTATTGACATTCCGTCCTGAAATTGTGTTAGTCAGTCCTGTCTCTGTCTGGAGCAAAGGTGGATGTATTTTTAAATCCTCTCTATGAGCATTAGTTAATTTGTTTAATCATGCAATCATTCATTCAGCAAATGTTTCTTGAGGATCAACTGCAAGAACAAAACAAAATCCCTGGCCTAACAAAGCTTCATTCTAGTGAAAGGAGACAGACAAGAAGCAAAATATAAATAAACATGTTTTTTCCAAATGGTGATAATACTGGAGAAAAAAAATGAATAGGGTAAATAGGCTAGAGTTTGCAAAGGGACCCAGGAGATAGGAAGGGTTGAAAATGTTACTACTACACAGAGAAAGGGTGTCAGAGTAAACTTTCCATGAGACCTGAACAAAAATGGAGAAGGCATTGAGTGAGACATGTGGGTACCGAGGGACACAGTGCTCAAGGCAGCAAGTGCAAAGGCCCAGGGACACCGGGCAGGCCTGGGTGGCTGGGGCAGAGTGAGCAGAGAGCAGCGGTAGAGACCAGTCAAAGAAGTACTGAAAAAACAGATGCGGTTTTGAACGTCTACACCAGCCACAGTCACCACCTGAATATTAGCTACATATTTCTATGATCTCCGTGGTGTCTAATAGTAAAACAGTAGGTGATCTAAATCACAGAGACCATGATGACAAGGTTTCACAGGAAAAGTAGGCTAAAATTAATTTTTAAGTCCCTGACAATCTAGTCACACTGCCTAGAAGGTTTGACTAAGGGATAATGATTAATAAAAATCAAAAGAAAAAGATGAAAAAATGTAATTCCAACTTTCAAGAAACTCACAGTCCAGTAGATTTCTTTAACCTTTACAAAAATCTAATAAATTAAGTATCATTGCCCCCAATTCCTAGTCAAAGAAACTGCTGTAAGCCACATGCTCTCAATTACAGACATGGTGGACAAGCTGGAATTTAATCCCCATTTTTTGATGTCTCAAACTTGTGCCTTTTTACCTGGGGAAAAAAAAAAAATGCTGCCTATTTAAAAATATCATCTTTTCTCTTGGCCTTACCTTTGTAGAAACTGATTTAAGCCAATTCAGTTTTAAAGAAAGCCACATAAAAAAAGTATTTTTTAACTCACGGGTTGCTTCTTTATAGAAGAGAGGGAACTAAAGCCTGAATGTTTTTATTTATTTTTTTAAAATTATTTTTATTAGTTTGTTTTGTTACAGATGTTTCTCCTTTTTCCCCCATTGACACCCTCCTCCCCAGCCCCCTCGCCTCGTCCCCAGCTTTGTTGTCCATGTCCATTGGTTCTGTGGTTTATCTCCCCCCCTACCAACATACCCTCTTCTGAGGTTTGTCAGTCTGTACCCTACCTCTGTGTCTCTGGGTCAATTTTGTTCATCCGTTTGTTTAGTTCATTATATTCCACAAATAAATGATATCATGTGATATTTGTCTTTCTCTGCTTGGCTTGTTTCGCTTAGCATAATGCTTTTAATAGTGTTTATAAGGTCTTAAGGATTTACAGTATATAGTGTAAAACTGAAAAAGTCCCTGTATCACATTCAAAAGTACCCCTCATTTGTTTCAGAGAAGTCCACTTGGCTTGTGATATAAGAAAAAAAGGTGGGAAATCTAGCAGTTTTCATTGGTGGAGCAATTTATACAGAACAATCTCTTTTCAAATATTAAAAACAAAAACTGATAGAATCCCACTTTCCCATTAGTCCTTTGAAACTCCCTAAGAACTATTTTTAAATGTCAAGAAAAATATTCAATAATTCTTTCCTAATATTCTGTGCTGCCCCACAGAGGATGTGGTTAGGTTTCAGAGGAGAAGCAAGTACATTAACATTAATAATGGAGGCAGATCTTACATAGTGAGCTAATTTCCTACAATGAATATCATTGCAAGACTAGAGGCGTGAGGTTAAAATTCACCCTCTGTGTGCATCTCCTTCTTTCACTCTGATGGGGTGGGGTTGCCTCAGGGAGAAGACAGTGAAAGAGAAAAAAACAAACAAACAAACAAAAAATCTTGGATGTTTCCATTCACAACTGATATGATACTAGCTCCTTCCTGGAAGAGCTGAAATTTCCCCTGCAGTTAAAAGATGTCCTGTCTTCTTTATCAGCCTTTGTAATCAGATAAGTAAGTGAGATCACAAGTGTCCTGTCCCAGCCCTACGGCAGTATCAAACTGAGCAGAAAACTGCTTTCTTTGCTCTAACTTGCCATATGCATTTTCACATCACCAGGTTCTTTACTGCTTGAAAAATTAACACTGGTGAATCCCCTTCATTGGCCCTGACTGGTTGAACTCGGGAAAGATGCCAATTATACAGTCTTCCTGATTTCCAAGGTTTACAGAGCACACATTGTCTGAGAGACAGTCACATTTCATTTTCTGATTTACTTTTAGAGGTGTATACCACTGAGCAATAAAACTTCAGACTATCTTAATTATGGGATGTTTGATTCATGAAGCTGCTATGGTTCAGAATGAAAAAAAAAATCTGAAGGAAGCATTAAGCAGGAATGGGAAATGAGAAGAAATACTGTTTGGGAAAGAGAAACAAACTCTGGTTGTCTCAGTGTAAAACTGGTGATGGGGGTGATGGTGATGAACAAGTATCCGTCAGAGTCCCTCCAGATCTAAGACTGCGAAAGCTGTGCTGGCCACTGGGGACCTTCCTGCTCAGATGTCCAGGTGTGCCTTTCATCTCCGGCTTTCTGGTTAGGCAATGTTGAACTGGTTTACTGAATCCCTGTCCTAGGGTTTCTAGAGAATATTCCAGTTACATGGCAGTGCCATTTGTCAATAAGTGACATTATCTACCTAGACATTTTTCTTTCATTAAAATGATTTCCTCAGATGGCTATGAGCCTCTCCCTAACTTTGGGAAGATGACACATAAGACTAAGCCTAATATTTTACATGTTTTATTCCTACAAATGTAAATATAGACGTATTTATATCTGTTACTATTTTTAAACCACTTTCAGGATTTCAACAATTTAATTTTAACATAGGTTTCGCTGCAACTGCTCCAGATATGACAAAGTTCTCAGTGCCCTGTTTTCTGAAATTGTCCACAAATTAGCCTTTTGGGAATAAAGGTGTACAGCTGCAGGGAAGATCTCAGTTTGGTGGCACTCCTTGAAACACAGCTGACTCCACCAAGATGCCAGCCTCCTCGTCTTCCAGGCCAGTTCGTGATGCCAACCCTGCAGTGCCAGTGAGATACGTCAGATTTTTGCCATTTTCTTTTAATTGATTTTGAAGAATAGTTTGTATGATCTAAGTGAAGAGGTATTTGGGGAGTTTGTTTGGGGTGGGTTTTTGTTGTTGCTGTTGTTGTTTTGCTATTCTTATTAGTTTCTTATTTTATTGCTTTATGCTCAGAAAATATGGGTTCTATGACTTTTGCTTTCTGCAATTAGTTGAGATTTTCTGTATACACTAATTATATGGTTAGTTTTCTGTGCCATTTGACAAGACATTATATTCACTGTTTTGTTTTTTGGGTTTTTGTTTTTTGTTTTTTTTTTGGTACATGCCCCTAGTGGGAACCGAACTCGTGACTCTCTGGTCTGCAGGCCAATGCTCCAACCGCTAAGCCAAACCGGCCAGGGCTTCATTGTTTTTTTGATACAAAGTTAAGTATTAAACATGTTAACAGTGTTATTTAAAACTCTAGATCCTTTCCTGTTTTTGTCTAATTGTTTCGTTCATTTTCTAGGGAGCTGTCTTTTACTGTGATTGGAGATTGATGGTTTTTCTTTTGTACTTTTAACAGTTTTTTACTTATATACTTTAAAGCTTTATTGTTAGATACATAATATCATTTATTGTCATTTATTGTTAGATACATATATCATTATAGAATTTTTCTATACTCAGTATGAAATATCCTTTTCCCATTTGATGCTTTTTTCTTGGACCCTGTTTTGTCTTATGTTAATTTAACAATACTCAAACTTTATTTTAATTAGCATTAACTTGGCAGGTTTTTCTTGTTTCTGCTTTTAAATTTACCTAAGTAATTTATTTTGAATATCTCTTATAAATAAAATATAGTTGGAGATTTTTAACCAAAGTGAGAGTTTCTTAGTAGTAGAAATACATTTATAGTGATTACTTATGTACTACAACTTCTTCTTGCCATCATAATTTAAATTTTGTTACAAACTGTATTTTTTTCTTCACATTTTCCTTCTGATCTATTGATTAAGGGTGGAGTAGAATTAATTATTGTACTAACTTGGGGGTAAAAAGATTTGTTCGATTGCTGTTTCTATGGTTTGAATGTTATCTATTATATTTTAATTTTTCCAGTTTTTACCCTAATATTTCCAATACACATATTTAAGGTACATTTTCTTTTTTTTTTTTATCCTCACTCGAGGACATTTTTCCATTTTTTGTTCAGACAGAGCGGGAGGCAGAGAGAGGAAGAGAGAGAGAGAGAGAAACATCGATGTGAAGGGACACATTGAGTGGCTGCCACCCGCACGACCAACCAGGGCCGGGGACAAACTGCAACCGAGGTACATGCCCTCAGCGGGAACCGAACCCGGGTCTCTCTGGACTGCAGGCCGACGCTCCAACCGCTGAGCCAAACCGGCCAGGGCAAGGTACATTTTCTATAAGTGATAATATTTAATTAGAAATTAGATCCTTTACTATGACTTTGATAATGCTATTCAACTCATCTATTGAATTTTTTATTATAATATCATTTTGAAAAACAATTTTATATTTTGAATTGGTAATTCACACACAGAAAAAAATTCAAAAAGTACAAAGAGGGATAGGGTCAAATGTAAGTCTCTCTTCCATCTCTGTCTCCTAGTCTTCCAGTTCACTTCCCCAGAGACAGTTGCTGGTATAATTTCTTGTGTGTCCTTCTAGAGATAGTTTGTTCATATGCAGTCTTAAAGTCTGGGGTTTTTTGTTTGTTTGGTTGGTTGGTTTTTGGTTTTGTGTGTTTGTGTGTGTGTGTGTGTGTGTGTGTGTGTGTTTAATATAATGGTATTATATTCCCTACACAATTCTGCTTTTGTGTTTTGTTTATTCTGCTTTGGTTTTCCTTAGCAATGTATTTGACATATTGTTCAATATAAATACATATGTCATTTCATTTTTTGTCTGATTTTTCTTTTAAAATGTTTTAAAGAGAATATACGCATTGAAAAAGCAAAATATTCATATTGTTCCATTTTTTAAATGAGGATATACAATGAAAACTCTCAAGCTCTTCCTTCCCTTTGACCAGTTTCCAGCACCGAACCAGGGAACTACTATTTTTATTTTCTTGCAATGTTCCAGAGTTTTTCTATAAAGTGCAATACAAATGTATATATTTCCCTCCTCCTTATTCACAAAAGATAACAATGCATACTTGCCTTTTCACTTAACAGTGTATCTGAAGAGAACTTTCAGCATTTTACCCATAGTTTCTACATTTATTTTTACAATGGAATGGTACTTAATCATTTTAATATCGCATACTGTATTTAATCACTATGCTATTAATGGACATTTGGATTATTTCTAACTTATTACAGTTTTAAGAAATAATCAATAACTTTTTTCATGTGTTATTTCAAGGATAAATTTCCATCCTACAAATTATACCATCTTTTTAAGGCATGGTTTTCCCTTTTATGAATTACTATAATTTATTTAACCAGTTTACTATTGGTAGATATTATGGTCGTTTCTGATACTGTGCTAATAAAAAAAATTATGTATGTACAATTAAGATCTCTATATACATGCAATTAAAATTTTATTTGTGCACATGCACATCTGTGACCTCACTTCCTAGCAGTGTAATTGCTAGGTCAAGGGCATTTTATAGCATGACTGTCATACTGCTCTTTATACAGCCTGTGCCGATCTTACGCTCAACCAGCAACACCTGTGAGCTTATTTTCTCATGCGTTAACCAAATCAGTGTGTTTTCAGAGCATTCTAACTTTATAGGTTAAAATGTCATCTCATTTAATTTTTAGTTTGCTTTTTTTTTTTACCATGAGTGGGGCGGAGCATATTGTCAAATATTTAAGAAATATGTATATCCTCACCCATTTTCCCCGTTGTTGGGTTTTATTGATTTACAGGAACTCTTCAAATATTGAGGATATTTTGTGAGAAATATTTCATCTACAAAATCTTGAGTTGTTTATTTTTGATGGATGCAATAATCTCTTGGAATTCTATGATATTAATGGTACTTATTTTAAATTCTTCTTCTGTTTGTTCTGTTACTTGGGAATGTGGTTTGACCTCTGAAAATTCCTGTACACCTGCTTGCTATGTTTACTTAAGCAATCTGCAGTAATTATGGGGAGGAGATAGGATGTACTGCCAAGAGCTTACTGTTACTCATTTTCTGAATGTAGAGGCTGCCCAGCTTTCCTGGAGGAAAGGAGTAACTGTCCTCTCACTTAGCCTGTGGGTCAGCTCGGTTGCTGCCCATGATCAGCACAGGTGGGAGAGAGAACGGGGAGGGACCGCCCTGCAGCAACAAGGGGCTGCCCATTATACACTCAGATATGTTTCATGGGACCCTTCTTTCTCCTAGTAACTACTCACTCTGAGCGTGGCTTCCCCCAGGAGTGTTCCCACCTGGATAGATGTCATCTTTTGTGCATATTTTGGGCCGTATTTTCTGCAGATTATTTCTCCCATGATCTGATCCTATGCAGTTGGTTTGGTCGTTTGTTGATTGGTTGGTTTTAATATTTAGGAATTTCTTAAGATTTCTGGTCTGCTATTAGTATTCTTCCTTGATTCTCAGCACAGCAACTGATTTTTTTTTTACTCTAAAATATTGTTTCTGTCATTCTGTGGCATTTTGGGCAGTATGCTTAGGATACTCTCTTGATCAAATCTTCCCAAATTACTTTGAAAACCCAAAAGGTAGGAACAGGACCTACCTTTTCAACTGCATGGCTTTGCTTGTGGGCTTTCTTGAAATCAGACATGAAAAATATGTAACTTGGTACTTGCTTAGCATGGTGTCTGGCTCATAAGAGGAATTCAATACGTATTTATAGTATAATGAAAGGAAAGAAGAAAAGAGGGAAAAGGGAACTTTAAGAATGATTTCTATTAGGGCCAATTCAACATGTTTTTTATTGAATAATACTACGTGTGAGGCACCACTAGGCACAAGTGTTATAGAAATGAATAAAACACTCTCCTTCCCTTCTTAAGCATGTGTGTGAGCAAGGGAGGTAGAAAAGATTAGAACTGTGTGTCAAGAGTATGCATATTTTGCCCTGGCCGGTTTGGCTCAGCGGTTGGAGCATCGGCCTGCGGTACAGAGAGGCCCGGGTTCGGTTCCCGCTAAGGGCACGTACCTCGGTTGCAGTTTGTCCCCGGCCCTGGTTGGTCGTGTGGGTGGCAGCCACTCGATGTGTCCCTTCACATCGATGTTTCTCCCTCTCTCTCTTCCTGTCTCTCCCTCCCACTCTGTCTGAACAAAAAATGGAAAAATGTCCTCGGGTGAGGATAAAAAAAAAAAAAAAAAGAGTATGCATATTTTTAAAGCAATGTGTAGCCAAATTGCTCTTGGGAAATGTTGTGCCAGCGCATGTTAGCAGTTTACATTTGACACCCTTGCTATTAGCCATTATTTTATATCCTTGCCAATCCAGTAGTTTAAAAGTGGTATTTTATTGCTGTAATGTATATTTATTTGATTACTGGTATGTTTGACTATTTTTTCCATGTGTATTTTGGCTTTTTACATTGGCTTTTACATCCAGTTCCATAGGATGGGATACGATGGGATGGGATGGGATGCGATGGGATGGGATGCGATGGGATGCGATGGGATGGGATGCGATGCGATGGGATGGGATGGGATGGGATGGGATGGGATGGGATGGGATGGGATGGGATGGGATGGGATGGGATGGGATGGGATGGGATGGGATGGGATGGGATGGGATGGGATGGGAAGGGAAGGGATGGGATGGGATGCGATGGGATGGGATGCGATGGGATGGGATGGGATGGGATGGGAAGGGAAGGGATGGGATGGGATGGGAAGGGATGGGATGGGATGCGATGGGATGGGATGCGATGGGATGGGATGCGATGGGATGGGATGGGATGGGATGGGATGGGATGGGATGGGATGGGATGGGATGGGATGGGGAGGAAAGAAGAGTAGGGTAGAGAGAGTAGGGTAACCTATGGTTCGTTAGGATAGAGCCACCTGAGACCCTGACAAACAATGGCATCCACAGAATGCTAGACAGGTGTGGGCTGAAGCTACAAAACTGTTAGGAGGTGGACCAGTCTAAAGTTGGACTGGAATGAGACATAATTCCAGGATTCATGACTCTCTTCTTCCTTCTCTCCTAGACCCCTACCTAGGGCTAAAGTAAGTGAAACAGAGCCTATGGAAAAGATGCTGGAAAGAGCTAAGCAGAGCAACAGCCCCCAGATGGGAGCTCAGGACGGTGAAGGACTCCAAGGAAGAGAAACCTATGCTGATTGTACAGCTCAGTCCACACATGGGGGCAAAAGATTTCCGCGGAGCCAGGCTTACATCTCACACCACATCAGTGACAGCACGCTCCTAAATCCCCCCATCCTCGTGAAAAGGGGCTAAGGAAGTAAGTTAGACCAAGGATGTAACTAAAAGTAGCTGGGGAAGGGAAAGGCCATCTGAATACCAGCCACTTCTAATGGCTTCTAATGCCAGTAATCTCATTCTGCCCCAACACTCCAGGCAGAATCCTGCACACAGTGGGGCCTGCAAATATTTGCTAAATGAAATAGATAGATAGATAGATAGATAGATAGATAGATAGATAGATAGATAGATAGATATAGATATAGATATAAATGAATAGATGAAATCTGTAAAACCCGTTCAACTACATAACAAAAATCAGTATTCTTAAGACTTTGTGAACTCTTCAAAATATTTTTTTTTAACCAAAAATAATGGGAAAATAAAATTTTTACCTCCAGTTATGTCAATGGTCATTGCATGTATTTAGAGTTTCCTACCAGGAATTCTAATAAATATTTAAGCCATTCCAATTTACCTTGCCAGTTGGTACTTAAGGGGAATTAAGCTGTGGATTACAAGAATGGTTTCTTCGGAAGCTTTGAAGTCTACTGTTTTAGGCTGTATGATCACAGGAATGTCTCATCCACTTCCCTTTCTCCTTTCTTTTCTAATCTTTTGTTAAAGAAAAGTAGCCATAAACATACCAACCTATGTTGCTATAATGATTTTCTTAGTTAACACTGTAGTCAAGGTTACCTACAGACTTTTACTGTAATCCCCATCTTCACTAGTTGCCAAGGATCTGAACATCCCTTCAGCCTAAAGCTTTCCAGGCTTTGTTCCTTATTCAGACAAACGTTAAACTCAGTCTGCTCAGCTGCTTCTGAGAAGAGAGAAAACAAGAGGTGTAATGTTTTGCCCACGAGTGTTAGAAAGACTAACTTTCAAAGTTGACATATTCATCATGGCAACGCGTTATTTGGGAAAGACGTCATCATCCAGGGAGTTATCAGGGAATCAAAAGACCAGGAGAGAATAATCAGGTGATGTCTATGAGCCAATTTGGCTCTTTTGACTGAACCTACTCAGGTATCTTTACAACTTCAAAGAGTCTGAAAAACAGCCCATTGGTAGGTGGGTATCCCACATACTAGAATTTTCTACTCAAAGGATGAATATTGTTCAATGTGGTCTCTTTCATGCACTTGAGCTTAACCTTTGTACACAGATAATGCTATTCAGTGGTTTACTTTGGTTTAAAAACTAATATTCAATTAATTATGGTTACAAACTCAAAACTTCTTTATGCTTTTAAATTTACCACACAAAACTTCTCAGCCTAACACATTTCAGCAAACATTTTAAAATTAAATTTATTGTTGTGACATTGGTTAATAACATTATATAGGTTTCAAGTGTACAATTCTATAATACATCCTCTGTAGACTGCATTGTGTGCTCACACCCAGAGTCTAGTCTCCCTTGTCACCATGTATTTGACCTCCTTTAGCCTCTGCATCCTCCTCCACCCCCTTTGCCCAGTAACCACCATACTGTTGTCTGTGCCTATGACTTTGTTTGTTTTGTTTGTTCAGCAAACATTTTTGAAAGCATTAGATTGATATTTGGTCCCATGTACAGACTTAATTAAATACCTTTATATATATATATATATATATATATACATATATATATACATATATATTTAGAGAGAGTGGAAGGGAGGGGGTTTAGAGAGAGAGAGAGAGAGAAACATCAATGTTGAGAGAGACACATAGATTGGTCACCTCCCACACAGCCCTGGTCAGGGCCGAGAAAACTTGCAACCCAGGAGCACGCCCTTGACCAGAATCGAACCCACAACCCTTCAGTCTGCAGGATGAAGCTCTAACCACTGAGTCAAACCAGGCAGCAAACCCTAAAATATTCTTAACTGCATTTATAAATTGAATGTATTGAATATATATATGTCCTCTTAAATATAATTTTTGACTCAATAAACTCTTCCAAGTGTTTAAGTAAATCATGTAAATATAATAAATTAAACTTTTAATTTAAACACCTCAAGTCTAAACCAATGATTCAACTTCACATTTTTAAATGTGAATCGTAATTCTGGCATTAAGTCTATAAACCCAAATTCTCTTAAACAAATTACAAATGTTTAAAACACCAAATATGCACAGATTTCTTTATGTAAGAGTACTAGTATTATGGGTTTGACCTTTATAAACACTACCTATTTAAGTCTGTATTGAGGGGAATTTAAAACTGTTTATTCCCTAAAAGGTAATTATGTCATCCGAAGCAAATTTGGAGGGTAACTCCTCAAACCCTCAAGACACCTAACTGCTTCCATCATGCTCAATTCTTCATGCTCAAAAACTTTTCTCCTTGAGTAGGTGAACAGATAAACTGTGGTAAACCCAGACAATGGAATATTATTCTGCACTAAAAAGATCTAAGGCTATCAAGCCACAAAAGACAGAGAAACCGTAAATGCATGCTACTAAGTGAAAGAAGCCAGTATAAAATAAGCAACGTACTGGGTGATTCCAGCTATATAACATTCTGGAAAAGGCAAACCTATGAAGAAAGTAACAATTTTAGTGGTTGCTAGGGGACGGTAAAAGGGAAGGATGAATAGCAGAGCACAGATTTGTAGGACAGTGAAACTATGTTTTATGATACTATAATTATAAATATATGTCATTATACATTTGTCAAAACCCACAAAATGTTCACCAAGAGTAAACCCTAATGTAAAGTATGGACTTTGTATAATAATAATGTGTGGATGCTGGTTCACAGATTGAAACAAATGTGCCATTCCGGTGGGAATGTTGATAACGGGGTAGGCTGTGCATATGTGGAAACAGGGAGTATATAGGAAATCTCTGTACTGTCTGCTGAATTTTGCTGTGAACTGAAACTGCTCTAAAAAATAAATTCTATTCAGTGACATTTTTTAAAGAAAGTCAGGGAAGGTAAACCTCTTCATATCCCCAAGAAATTCATCTGTTTGGCCCAGGTAAAAATGCAAATGAGTTGTGAATGATGACAGTTGACTGCTTAAACGTAAGCAGGTGGTAGCCACACTCTCAGATGCTTTGCTGGATGTGGTCTCTTTTCTCGAACAGGTAAACACAGTATTCATTTGGCCAATGTAGTCTTTTCAATGCCACCAGGAAGGATGATTGCAAACACTTTCCTTTCATGTGGAAAGAATGGCAGTACTTATTAACACTTACGTTAGGGCTCTATGTGAACCTTTCTCTGTTACAAGATAGTCCAGAAGAACTTTGATCATCTTGATATTACAGAGCATATCACATTAGTTCCTTCTCTTACTGAGGTCATACTAATTGGGCTGGTGAGTTGGAAGGGGCAGGTATCTGGGTGTCCTCATTAGACACATGCATATCACATGGTAGAACAGAAACCTCATAAAGACTCAGGGGCCTCACACATCCATAAAGGTGTTTTATGACAAATAAAAAACATTTTTCTAACATTTTATTATGAAATTTTTCAAACATCCAGAAAGGTTGGAATAATTTTACAGCAAACCCCTGAATAGCCAACACCTAGATTCTATAATTAACAACTCACGGTACTTGCTTTATTGTATTTAATGAGGTGTTTAAGAGCTCAATAATCTGGGGTATGTCGGGATATCCCCTTTAAAAGGAAAGACAAGTTGCACCTTGCACCCCCTACCAAAAAGAAAAAGATATAGAGTGTTCAGTGAACCATTTTGAATTTGGGGGCAAAATATACTGGTCTTAGGAACACAAAACACTGGTGAGGGTATGGAGCAACAAGAATTCTCTGATTTAGTTGTTGGACAACTTAGAAAGCTAACAATTTCTAATGGAGCCCAGAGCAATAAGAAGCCTATACCCTCTAGAGTCTAGACTATATAACCCAACAGATTCAACGGCACTAGGGATATCCATGGTGGATACGTGGATCCTTGGTGAACACAGGTCAAAAATCTCTGGAAAATGATAATACTAAAGCTACAGTAGAAAAACATTTCAGATTTTGGAGTAAGACTCTGTCTTTTGTTGCAAAAACTATATGCATTTTGCAAAGCAGCCCCTGGCTGCCACTAAGTCCTAATAGAGACTAAGTGCCCAACTGAATGGCTACGTCAGGATTGCAGCCCATGACGGTTTGGTATTTTCAGATCTACCAAGTTATAAGGTCGTACAAGTGCAGCAGCAATAAATCATACTATGGAAATGGCACAAACCAGGACCAAGCAAAGTCAGAGGATACAAAAAAGCTACACAAACAGGATTTCTGACTCCCACACATTTACTACACCAGTGTCTAACCCTCAATTCACCACTAACATTTTGTTGAGGGGATGAGTATTCCTAAAGCCAGTGATGGAGGAGGAAAAATCTTGGGTCTGGTTCACAGCTGGGTCAGCACAATATTTCGGTACAAACTGAAAATGGACAGCTACTGCACTATAGTCCTGCTTGGGGATAGCCCCACGTTTCAGTTGTGAGGGATAATACTTCCAATGAACAGAGCTGAGAGTAGTGCATTTGCTCTTTTCACTTTTTATGCAGGAAGAAGTGGCTAGAGAAGGATATACATGGACTCCTGAATATTGGCAAATGGCTTGGCTTGTGGGTCAGGGTATGGAAAGAGCTAGTTTGGAAGCTCAAAGAGAAATGATCATCTAGGGAAGAAGCATATAACGGATCCAGTGGAATGTGTACAAAGTGGGCACAGATCTCATGCTACTGCCAACCACAGAGCATCCAAGTCAGGGGAGACACGCAACAACAAGGATGACTTATCCTGGGAATGTCAGACACCTTCTCTGCCACCCCCATGCTCGCACAATGGGGCCAAGAATGGGGTCACCTCAGTGGCAGAAATGGAAAGATATGCATGGGCCCAATGGTGTGGACTCCCACTCACCAAGGCTGAGCTAGCTGTTGCTGTTAAATACCCAGCCTGCCCAACTGTTAACCTGATATAAAGCCCTTGATAAAGCACCAAAGCTTGATGTGAGCCAGACACTTGGTTGATTACACCAGACTCCTTCCACCCTGGAGGAGGCAATGATTCAACGTTACTGGAATTGATACTTACTTCCATATGGCTTTTTAAATTTTTTTAATTTTAATTTTTTCCCATATGTTTTTGATGTCCCTGTCAGCCCTGTCTCTGCCAGCACCATGATTCAAGGACATAGAGAATGCTCAATTTACTGTCACCATGGGATTCCACACAATGTCACTTCAAATCAAGGGACGCATTTTACAGGGAAGGATATGCAACAATCAGAGCATGAGCAAGGGATCCATTACTCCTACCACAAAGTACATCAGCTGGAAGTAGCCATTTGCTAGAGCAATGGAATTACTTACAAAGGCTCAACTAGTCTTGGCCAGTTTGGCTCGGCGGTTAGAGCATCGGCCCGTGGACCAAAGAGTCATGGGTTCAATTCCAGTCAAGGGTACATATCTCACTTGTGGTTCGTCCCCAACCCTGGTTATGGGTTATGGTCATACAGGAGGTAGGAGGCAACCAATCTCTCTCTCTTTCTCTCTCTCTCTCTCTCTCTCTCTCTCTCTCTCTCTCTTTCCCCCTCCCTCTCTCCCTCTCCTCCTCCCTCCCACTCTATCTGAAAATTAATGGAAAAATGTCCTCAGGTGAGGAATAAAAATCTAAAAAATTAAAGGCTCAACTAAGGTGCTAACTGAAGACAAAGACCTCTATGTAGTTGTGACATTGTCATCAAAATAAAGCATGAGAACTAACAAACAGATGTGCTGTTCTCCCAATAACTAGAATAAAGAGGTCTAGACACCAAAGAGTAGGAGTAGAATTTGTCCCTCTCACCCTTCCTTGTTCACACTGTTCTACTTACAGAATATGTGCTTCCTGTCCCCACATCTTTAGGTTTCCCAGGGTTAGACGTCCTGGTACCCGGGGGAGCACTATTTCCATTAAGGGACACAGTGAAAGTTTCATCAAACTGGAAGCTGCCTGCTGCCTGTTATTGTTGGGTTCCTCACACAGTGACCTAGCAGCCAAAGAAAGGAGTTACTATACTGGTGAGGGGAGGAAAGCAATTGAATGTGATTATCTTGAGGAGTAGGATTTCCCTCTACACAATGAAGGCAGAGAGAATATGTCTGGAATACAAGGGATTCACTGGGTGTCTGTGGGTACTTCGATTCAAGGTGATACTGGTAAATAGCCAATTGTAGCAATAACAGCTCAACAAGGACAAGGACATAAAGGGCTCAGATCCCTCAAGGATGAAGGTATTGGCACACCACCAAGCAAGTAATCTAGAGGAACTGAATTGCAGGGTGAGGGAGAGGGAAATCTAGGGTTGGTGTTGAAGTAGGTAGATGATGAATACCAGTTATGACCTCAGGCCCAGTGCAGCAGGGAGGATTGTAGCTTGTTACATTAATCCTTTGTATTAAGCTCCTTTTTGGAGTGACTGCAGCTGCCAGCACTTTGAAGATTCAGTGACAAATTGGTCTTAATGTGTGGTGCAAGCAGGAGGTGGACTATATCAGATGCTTCTTGTACCCTGCCTCTCTTCCTCTCAGTCTTCCTTCTCATTCCATTTGCAAGTGTGGCTGTGCTGAACAGTTATGTGGCGAAGGGTGACCACATCTTGCCTGAAGCATGTCTTTGGTTTGCCATTTGTTTTTCTGATACTAAAGGAGCGGGATACCGACTGGACATAGATGTCCAGTTACTGGACATAGATGCTTGCACAGGGCAAGTGCAGGGGAATTAGCATCCCAACCAAAAGGAGATGGGAAGCAATGGACAAGTGCTTCCACTTGTTGAATTCTGGGATCACATCCCAAATGCACCGCCTGAATGCAAGTTATATTCTCAGGCTCTGCTCTCTAGGGTAACCCATACTAAGAAAGAAACCAATGAGCATTAACATAACTCTTGCATATAAGATATAAAATGCTGCAAAACAACGATAAAAGTTTTCATTCTGCAAACACATCAGCTTCAAGGGCAACAAAAAGTGTCAGTGTTGACTTATTCTAGCCCATTGTTCCTCTTTTTATAAGCCAAAATTTAAGACAAATATACTCCTTTGCAAATTCTTCCTCAGCAAATATTGATAATAAAGAGATATCATTATAAAAAAGAGTATATTTGTATTTGCTTTCTATTGTTCCTCCACATTACCACCATTTCAGTGGCTTAAAAACAATACAAATGTACAGTTCTGTAGGTTAGAAGTTCAACACAGATCTCACTAGGCTGAAATCGAGGTGTGAACAGGGCTGCATTCCCTCATGCAGGCTCGAAGAATCGGGCACCTTGTGTTTCTCCAGCTTGTCAAAGCTTCCCACGCTCCTTGGCTCACAGGTCCCTTCCCCATCTTCAGAGCAAGCAATGGTACAGCAAGTCCTTTCTACATCACATCACTCTGACCTCCTCTTCTGCCTCCCTCTCTCACTTTCAAAGAGCCTTGTGGTTATACTGGGTCCACTCTGATAACGCAAGATAATCTTTCTATCATAAAGTCACTGGGCTAACTATTTTAATCCTGTCTGCAAATTCCCCTTTGATGTATAATGTGACATATTCATAGGTTCCTGGGATTAGAACATGGACATCCTTGGGGGTGTGGTGATGAGCATTATTCTGCCTTACCATAATATTAAAGAAAAGTGAGTTCATAAATTTTCTTTTAATTCTACCTCATATTTACTTTAGAATCAAAATCTCAACCAATTTAATCCAATTTTAATTCCTTGGTTATAATTATATTGATTTATAACATTTGATCACATCAAGCCGGTGAATCCATTTTCATTTTATAGGTGAACAGAATGGGATATGAAAAGCAAAATAAATGACCAAAAAAAGTAAAAAGGGGAGAGAGAGGGAGAGGGAGGGAGGGAGGGAGGGAGGGAGGGAGGGAGGGAGGGAGGAAGGGAGGAAGGGGAAAGGGAAGGGGAAGGGGAAGGGGAAGGGAAGGGAGGGAGGGAGAGAGGGAGGGAGGGAGGGAGGGAGGGAGGGAGGGAGGAAGGAAGGAAGGAAGGAAGGAAGGAAGGAAGGAAGGAAGGAAGGAAGGAAGGAAGGAAGGAAGGAAAAGGGGAAGGGAGGGAGGGAGAAAGGAAGGAAGGAAAGAGGGAAGGGGAAGGGGAGGGAGGGAGGAAGGGAGGAAGGAAGGAAGGAAGGAAGGAAGGAAGGAAGGAAGGAAGGAAGGAAGGAAGGAAGGAAGGAAGGAAGGAAAAGGGGAAGGGAGGGAGGGAGGAAGGAAGGAAGGAAGGAAAGAGGGAAGGGGAAGGGGAGGGAGGAAGGGAGGGGGGAAGGGGAGGGGGGAAGGGGAAGGGGAGGGAGGGAGGGAGGGAAGGAAGGAAGGAAGGAAGGAAGGAAGGAAGGAAGGAAGGAAGGAAGGAAGGAAGGAAGGAAGACACAAACAACTTTAATTTTATTTTCACATATGGAGAGTATGCTTAGCTACTGGACTCTACGGTAATTGAGCTGGTGAGATGGTTAATCTTATGTGTCAACTTGATTGGGCTAAGGGAAGGCTAGATAGCTGGTTGAACGTTATTTCTGAGTGTGTCTGTGAAGGTGTTTCTGGAAGAAATTAGCATTTGATTCCGTAGACTCAGTAAAGAAATTTGCTCTCACCAGTGTGGGCAGATTTCATCCAATCCATGGGAGCCCCACCTGATGGAGCGAAGTGGTGAAGGCAGGGCAAATCCTCTCTCCCTTCTTGAGCTAGGCCAGGGAGCTCCTGGTTCTCAGGCCTTCGGACTCCGGCTGGAACCGCACTTCCCGCTTTCCTGGTTCTCCAGTGGCAGATGCTGTATTGGGGGACTTCCTCGCCTCCATAAATACGTGAATCGATGCTCATAAGAAAGCTCCTCTTAAATATAGCTCTCTATATCAGAATGGTTCTGTTTCTCTGAAGAGCCCTGACTAACAGTTGGAGAAGACTGTCTGAGGAGGAAGCACCCACTTGAAGCTAATGATCTTGGTCAAACTCGAAGTTCTGATGAGAGATTCTGGTCATCACAGCTATCAAGAATCTAGTCAAGTATGAACTTTCACTGGCACAGTTTGTTTAAAATTATAATTTAAATTATTGGCACATGTAAGTTCTACCAGCTCAAATTTTCTTGAAACAACTCGTATTCTTCTTGATCCTTATTTTATATATATATATATATATATATATATATATATATATATATATATATATAAAACTGAAGATCAATGGCAGGCCATAATATCCTTTTGAAAAACAAATGGATATTGACCAATACAATGTATCTAATAGGCATCTTCAGCAATTACCATTCTTTGTTCTCGTGCAAATTGTTCATATTTTATAACCTCCCAAATATGATCTGTAGGATTAAATGTGATGAAGTGTTTCGATTGACAACATGTAATATTTTATTTTACTATTGATCTCAATCCATGTGATTAAGGTTTATTCTGCAAGACATCTTTCTTTTGAACCAGTAAATCCAACAACAGTGATCAAGAAATGGCAGGGATGCAACATCCTGAATACGCATTGGCACTTCAAAACAAATGGATTGTTAAAAAGTTCTTCGAGATTAGTTGAGCATGAGTAGGTATTTATTGCTATTGTCTTGGCCAGAAAATTGTTAGAGAAATAAGGCTAATAATAGAAATATTTCCTCTTGTAAAGCATAATCACCTGAGAAGATTGGCTGTAAAATATCCTAGAGCTTTTAAATATAGTCTTTTTGGTTATACCAAGTATTAGTTCACTTGGGAAACCAGTAATATAAACTGTAATGTATTTAGTACAGGGGATTAAAGAGAAACCAGAAAGATGTTTCAGGAAGGGAAGTCAGTACTTGGGTCTGTGTTTAACTATGCCACTCACTCCCAGCCTAATTAGATACTTTGATTCATTCTGAGACTAAATTTCCACTCCCGAGAGCATCTATTTCTTTTTTTGATTGTCCTGGTCTCTATTGGCAGAAGTGTCTACTGATGTTCAAACACCATTAAGGCAAGAGTTATGAGCCAACTTGATCATACTTATAAATGGGAATAGAGAAAGACTTTCAGTTAGAACAACTATTTAAGTCCAGTAATTTGTGTTTTTTTATGATTTGGGGGTGGGGAAGGTCACAGCTGGGAACTGTGTAAGCGTCTGAGGAGCCTATATTTATTAGTCCATCCCTAAAGAACATTCCCTCTTTAAAGGCATTATTAAATAAACCTTAAAAGCAAGCAGATCCACTTCTTATTTACTCAAGGGTTTAAGTTCTTGAAAGTGGAAGGTAATTAAATCACAATTCATTTTCTCAGAAGAAATGAAGTTAAAACAGGTAATATGTTCTAATATGTAGGAAATAATGTAAGTTGTCCTTTCTCCCCATGTTTCCTTGATATAGCAGTAATGAAAAGGTTTTGGAGAAAAAGTGAGCATATAAGGAAATTAATCATAAAATTACATTTTAAAAGTCACTGACAATGTCTAGTTAATCTGTAGGCAATGTTGGTCTCATTAGCTGTTTTATTTTTTATTATAACCCTTTAAGAAACTCTGGCATTAAAGTCTTTGACATATTTGTTCACTAAATTCTAGCGAGTATCCATTGAAGGAAAAAAATCTAGGGCAGAATAATTAGGACATTAAAATAAGGAAAATTCATTTTACCCTGGAAGATGGCAACTTAAGTATATTTCTTTTTTTTTTTTTTCTTTATTGATTTCAGAGAGAGAGGAAGAGAGAGGCAGAGAGAGAGAGAACATTGATTGGCCGCCTCCTGCATGCCCCCACTGGGGATCGGGCCCACAACCTGGGCATGTGCCCTGACCGGGAATCAAACCAGCGACCTCTTGGTGCATGGGTCGATACTGAACCGCTGAGCCACACCAGCCGGGCTTAAGTATATTTCTTATATCTGCATAATGCTCTGTCCATAGAACTCTTTGTTGCCCACAATTTCATTTGACTTTCACAAACTCTGTATGAACTCAGTATTGCTAGGGAGGCACCTCCTATTTACAGAAGAAACAAGTGAACTCAAGAAATGTTATTTACTCACCAAGCAAATGTACACTGGAGTATGAAACTCTATTTTGTTCAACTTACTGGGTAACTGCTCTGAGAATTCATTATCTAGACACAGTAGAAACTGAAAACATAAATACACCTTAAAAAAAAAAAAAAGCTTAGATAAAATTCACATACAGTTGACCTTGAACAATGTGGAGATGAGGGTCACTGACGCCTGAGCAGTCAATGATTCACATATAACTTTTGGCTCCCTGAAACTTAACTAGACCAGTTGTCCCTCAGTATCTGCGGGGGATTGGTTGACTCCCCACTGATACCAAAACCCATGGATGCTCAATTCCCTACATAAAATGGTGCAGAACAGCAATTTTCAACCTTTTTCATCTCATGGTACACATAAGCTAATTACCAAAATTTTACAGCACATCAAAAAATTTATTTTTTGCCAATCTGACAAAAAAAAATAGGTATAATTTTGATTCATTCACACTGGATGGTTATTGTTGTGTTGGCTGTTGTCATTTTTTTATTTGACAATCTAAGGGAAAGAGTTCAGTGCCCCTGACTCAATAGTCAGGTATTGCATGTTTTAAAAATTCTTGCGACACGCCAGTGGCCGGCCTCGGCACACCGGGGGGAAATCACTGGCGTAGTTCAATGCAGACAGCCAGCCAGCCCTCTGCGTCTGCAGACTCCCAACCATGAATCGAAAACAGTACAGCTATTTACTGAAAAAATCTGCAAATAAGTGAACCCATGCAGTTCAAACCCATGTTGTTCAAGGATCAACTGTATAACAAACCTTTGATTGACTCTACTATGTTGATTTGTATGTAGCTATTAGTTCTTCTTTTAAGATAAAAATAATTTCCTTTATGAAATAGTTTTCATATTGCATAGCTTTGCCTGGTAAAACCACTGTATTTGCCATATTATATCTAGGACAAGTTTTAGCAGGAGAGTTCTTTAAACATAAATGACATATACACATTCTTTTGGTGATGAATAAGAAAATTATACTACTGTATCTTCTTGGTTTACTTACTTGAATTAATCATAGCTTATTACTGATGGGAACGTGAAGCATACCTTAATACCAATACTGACGTCTATCATAACATCTGCATTGTATATAGGGCTTTTCTGTATGTAAAGATTTAACATAACCATCTTCATGTATTCCCAATTCTATTAGAATTAATAGATTAGGAGGTTGGTTGATTTCCATTTCCAAACATCTCCGTGTTAAAAAAAAAATATTTGTACATTATGATAGATGCCCTTTTGTGGTTTTGAGAGTTTTCAATTCAGAATAATATCACTAAATCCCATCTAGTCAAAACACTAAAAAATAAGCAGTGCTCTCTAGGACTAAAAATAATAAATTTCAACTAGTGAGTGTCTGTCATGTACAGCTGCATACACTAATCAATTTACTTCATTTAATCCTCACCTCCTCAAACAAACTCTATAAATGGTTATTATTATCCCATTTTAAAAATGAGAAATATAAGACTTTGAGAATACTTACCCAAAAATATACAGCTAATAAATGGTGGAGTTGGCAGTTGACCAGGGTCAGGTAACTCAAAATTAATGAACTACTAGTTTAAATAAAAAAGATATTATCAATGCAACAATTATCACAGAAGCTTTAATAAGAATTTTATTTATCGTGGTGGTATTACAATGCCATTACTGTAACAACCCCTTAACACTGACCTTCTCTGTAAGTGTCTCTTACACATATTGGAACTATCCTCTCTTCTTAGAAGATAGCCTGTCCTGTCAATATTTTGCTTAAATGACATAACACAAAAGAACTTTCAAACATTGTATTCAAAACTGTACAACAGGAGGCACGACAGATTTTGGCACACACATCTGATGCACAGTATTGGCAGATAACATGAAAGTGCTAGGTGCTATAGTGAATCAGAGACATTAAACAGGATTATCAGTTGAAAAGATACAACTCTTCTTTCAACCCACGATAGACCAATCAAACGACTGCGTGCAATTCCGTAGCAACTTACTCTAAGCAAGATAAAACATGACTAGTGCACGGACCCATCAAATTACATTTTCAAATTGAGATAATCTCAGCACACATTTGTAGAAAACAGGGACAGAATGTACAGCTTAGCAGAATGTGCACTAGAAGGCTTCCCATCCAAAGATACATAGAGTGTCCCAAAAAATACATCCTCATACACCTAACAGCTGATATCTCAATCGATGTGTCTTTCTTTTCAGATTTAACCCACTGGAATTTATAACTATTTAAAGTGTGTATACATTTTTCGGGATATCCTGTTTTTATATATATATGTATATTTTAGATTTAGAGAGAATGAAGAAATTAGTCATGGGTTTCTGACACACAGTGAATTGTGGACCCAGTGTTGTGGCCGGCAGTTGTCCCCAAGACAGAGTCATATAGATGCAACAGACCCACCCACAGACAGCCACACTGCACCTGAACTTTCCTCCTGCTGAGTACAAGTGGCTTCTCTCCCACACATCTCTGACGGCCAGCTGTTAATTGCCCCTGCCTTGCGTTCTCCCCAGGTGGAAGGGCACCGACGCGTCCCACAGATGGAACTCTGGGCTGGTTTAGGTTGGAGATCCTGTAGTGAACCCTAGACCCCAGAGCAGTCTGGACGGGGTGAGGGGAAACACTGGTGAGACAGATGACCTAGGTCAAATCCTGTTTCCGCCCCTTACTCTGGCATCTTTAGAAAAATTACCCAACCCCTGGGAGTATCTGTTTGCTAATCTGCAAAACTGAGATTGAAAAATAAAACTATAAAGGCATTGCCGAGATTGCCGGATATGATGCCACAAGCCTGGTGCAGAGCCTTGACCTAGTGCATCCTCAATAGCTTCTCCTCCCTCCCGCCCTCCTTTCCTGCAGATCTGTGGATAGACCAGAGCTCCTCCCACCTCCTAGGCGAACAGCTCTGCAAACTTTCGAGAAGGCACTTCTGTCACTGAAGGCTTGCACTCTTCCACTTCCTCCTTTGGCTCCAGGGCCATTTCTGCAGTTTCCCTTAAGAAGGGATTCTGAACGGAGAAGTGAGAGCCGGTAACCCTCCTGCTCAGTCTTTTTGTGCAGCCCTGGGGTCACTGTGAGCAGGCCTGGGGAGACTTTTTTCACTAAAGCCAAAGGAAATGATGCATTAAATGAGGCGAGGGCTGCCTTCGGGTGAAGATGAAAAGGCCCTGTCTGCCCCGGAGAGAGCATTTCCTCCAGGATGTGTTCACCGCACTTTTCCATTCCACTTTAAATAGCGCAGGTGATAAGGACTTTGTGTGTGTAACCCCTGAACCAGCCCAGCAGCCCTGTGGCACTTGCTGCTACAGAGAAAGAGAGAAGGGAAGGTTGTGCAAGAAGAGATGCTTTAGCTTGCCTTTCAATTTTTTTTCTTCCTCACGCCCCCTTTGGAAGGAAAGGAAATACAAGCTCAAAGAAAGTACCACTTATTTTACCAAAACTTCAAAAGACACCAAATCCAGGTCTCCAGGTAAGTTTCTGGAACATTCCAGTAACCTTTGATTAGAGTTCCAATTAGGATAAGTTTTGCTAAAATGAGTTAGGTATTTCTGTGTGTCTGCCATGGTCATATAATGGAGACAATCAGTCATTTACTGTACATGTTAGTGAGGACTCAGGGAAGACTCTTAGAAGATGTGAGTCTCTGTCTCTCCAAAGGGTCAAAGGGCAGGTAATTTCACAATAAAGGGCAGTGAGATTTGGACCTCAAGGTCATGGGAGAAACCCTGCTATCTGATCACAGTGCAAATTGCTCTAAGGTTGGGCTGTCAATCACTGCACAATAAGTAGACCATATATTTTACTGTCTGCTGCTTGTGTAGACTAAATGAGAGCAGTTTGTACACTTTTGACCACTTCTTTGTATCTGGGGCTGTTAAAAAAATAAATATGGCATATGTCCAGTTTGGTCATCAGAGCTTCAAATACAAAGAAAATTGAAAAGATACTTTTGTAAAAGAACTTTTTAAATCTTCCTTGGCTATGTGAGATGAAGTAGTTTTCTGAACTATGCAAACATAGAATACAGAAATGAATATGAATATTGCCTACCTATACGTTACATATTTCTAACAAATAAGTGGTAGAACAAGGTGTAAATGTGGGGTCCTCCAACCTCCTACATCATATAGCTGCTGTGAAAATTAAGCATGGCAAACTCAAAAACATACGTAGAGCAGTGTCTGGCATGTAATGAGCACTCAGTAAGAGGAGCATCACCCCCAAAACACACACACACACACACACACACACACTTCATTTTTGCATTTATCCACAGGTCACTCCACACTCCACAGCCGGCGGAGTGACACAGGAGCCCAACCACTGGTCAACCATCTGCAAGTAGACAAAGATGAGGCTACAAAGCGAGGAAGAAAACATTTTAAAGGTGGAGGAACAGCAAGGCTCTGTGATAGCCTAAATGAGAATAAAAACGAAGTGTTTGGAATAAGGCACCAGGTAAGGGACATGGTGCTGGGTTGGTGGCAGGTCAGGAATTTACAGGAGGCAGCATGCAACTGAGCCCTGCCACACGCTAGAGCTGGATAAGAACCTCCTCTGAGCTCCTTTTTCTGCAAATAGGGGTCCCTGGTGAGAAGATGATACATCAAAACTTTGAGTGGGTATCTTTTTTTATTTAATTAATTTATTTTTTGTTACAGATGTTTCTTCTTTTCCCCTCATTGACACCCTTCTCCCGATCTCCCTCCCGACCCCGCCCTGTCCCCAGCATTGTTGTCTATGTCCATTGGTTATGCACACATGCATGTAAGTTCTGTTATTTATCTCTCCCCCCTCACCTCTTCTGAGGCTTGTCAGTCCGTACCCTACTTCTGTGTGAGTAGGTATCTTACAGGAAAAGAAACAAGGTCCCTTCCTTGTTTGCTCTGGGATGTAGCCATATTTCCTTAGGCCAAGCCCCCGGCCTGGCTTGCAGACTATATATTTTTCCTATTTTTTCCCTCAGAAACGACTCACAAATGCTACATTATTTTACCCTACGCAAATTGCTTTCCATAAACCCAGAAGAAAAAAAGTGCTTGGAAACATCATTATAAACATGACACATCTGTTTTTAATAACTGAAGAAGTATAATAAAACCTTTACTTTGGGAGAATATCCAGAGTTTTATCCTGAAGAAAAATTGTATCCATCTGGTCCCAAGAGAGCCAGTTTGTGCATTAAGTGATATTTGTTAGTTGGGTGATTGGAGAGTGGGAGTGAGGAAAAGGGGGAAGTTGTTAGATCCAACACTCATCGTTAAGTGGAGCTAGTTTCTAAAAATGTCGCATCCAGAAACTGGTGAGTAATCCTCCTTCCTAGTGCAATATTATGTCACCAGATCTGCTGATCCAATGCACAATAAACTTAATCCTCCCTTCTGCAGTGCTGGTGATATGGCGATCACAGATGTGCTGAAACAGAAGTGTTCGTGCCAAGCAGAGGAGCCACAGACCTGGCCAGTTGTTGAGTTTCCGGTCCACACTTAACTCCAAGCCTACAATATCTGAAGAAAGGTGGCCAAGGATTCACTAGACAGCCTTCTAATCCTTTCTGTTTCCTCTCTTTCCCCAGAGTTGTAATTGCACATTACTTTAAATTTCCTGCCAATCCAGCAACATAGTAATTATGAAGACGGTATGGGATGGGGACAGTGGGCGATCACGAAGAAGTAGGTACAGGAAAAGAACTGGCATGTGTGGCCATGTGCATTCCATTAGGCGCTCTATGTTTAAACCTCCCGACAACCCCACGCAGTAGGTGTTACATGCCTCACAACTGTCCAGGGACAACGCTTTACTTGGGACCCAAATCTTTATTTCGAATCCAAATCTGTGCATCTTCCAAGCTCTTTCCATGCACAATGCTGATCCAATCATTTTATGGTTGATGCTTAAATTCTTCTTCTTAATGATCCCTATTGATTTCTAAAAAGGGGGCACTAGATGAAAAAGATTTAGGGGCAATATAGTTTATCCATGACAAGGTTTACTCATAGGTAACTCACAGGTCCAGTGTTACTGCTATTTGTGCCTACTCCATGAAATCAATGGTACTCTTATTTCAGAGATTGGTCACATGTCCATAGTACCAGCACCCAGCCCTTCAAATATCCAGGAAAGAGACTCTGATTGGTTGAGCTAGGGTCACATGCCCACTTTGTGGCTAGAAAATGTCAGGATCCTCTCACTGATACTCAACAAAAGACCATAGGCCAGGGGAAATCGGGTGGCTGTTAACCAAAAAGCCAAAATAATAACTATCCACTGGAATGGTACTACAGAAATCTGTAGTTACCTTTTCCATTATTTACATTTCTATTATCTGTCCCTCTCCAACCAGAGTGTAAACTCCATGAGGGAAGGGAAATAGTCTGTTTTGTTGCTCTCTGTAAACCAAACAGGTAGCACAGAGCCTGATACGCAGTACAGACGGGCTCAATACGTGTTTGTTACCTGAATGGGCCAGGCCCGGCCCATGTGTTGTATGAAGCCTCATTATAAGACACTGATAAACAGAGCTTGGTGCTTACTTAAAACACACTGACATAAGGAAAGGAAGAAGTAAAACTGTCATTAGTTGCAGATTGCATGTCACTATATATAGAAAACTCTAAAAATTCCATCAAAAGACTATTAAAACTAACAAATGAATTTAGAAAAGTAGCAAGATACAAAACTAATATTTAGAAATCAGTTGCATTTTTATAATAATGAACTATCAGAGAAATTAAGAGAATGATCACTAAAAAATGGGCAGAGGAACTAAATAGACACCTCTCCAAACAGGACATACAAATGGCTAAGAAACATATGAAGAAATGCTCATCATCACTAATCATCAGAGAGATGCAAATTAAAACAACAATGAGGTATCCCCTCACATCTGTCAGAATGGCCGCCATCAACAAATCATCAAACAAGTGTTGGGTGAGGGTGTGGAGAAAAGGGGACTCTAGTGCACTGCTGGTGGGAATGCAGACTGGTGCAGCCACTATGGAAAACAATATGGTATTGCCTCAAAAATTTAAAAATTGAACTTCCATTTGACCCTGTGATCCCACTTCTAGGAATATACCCTAAGAAGCCTGAAACACCTATCAGAAAGAATATATGTACCCCCATGTTTGTAGCAGCACTATTTACAATAGCTAAGATCTGGAAACAGCCCAAGTGTCCATCAGTAGACGAATGGATAAAAAAGCAGTGGTACATATACACAATGGAGTACTATGCAACTGTAAGAAAGATCTCTTATCCTTTGAGACTACATGGAGGGACCTTGAAAGTATCATCCTAAGTGAAACAAGCCAAACAGAGAAAGACAAGTTTCATATGATCTCACTTATTTGTGGAATATAATGAACATAACAGTCTGAGGAATGGGGTAGTCCCAGAGATGCGGAAGTGGAGTACAGATTGACAATCCCCAGAAGAGGGGGTGGTGGGGGAGAGATAAACCACAGAACTTATATGCATGTATGCATGAACAGTGGACATGGACAACAAACTGGGGAAAGGGCAGGGAGGGAGGGGGAGGGGGGAATCAGTGGGGGGAAAAGGAGAAACATCTGTAACAAAAATTAATTAATAAATAAAAAAAAAAGAGAGAGAGAACAATCACATTTACAATTGCATCAAAAACAGTAAAACACCTAGGAATAAATTTAACCAAGGAAGTAAAAGACCTGTACTCAGAAAACTATAAAACATTGAAAATATAAATTGAAGAAGACACAATTAAATGGAAGCGCACACCATGCTCATTAGTAGGAAGAATTAACATTGTTAACATGTCCATACTATCCTAAGCAATCTATAATTCAGTGCAATCCATATCGAAATACCAATGGCACTTTTCACAGAACTAGGACAAATAATCCTAAAATTTATATGGAACCACAAAAGACCCCAAATATCCAAAGCAACCTTGAGAAAGAAAGACAAAGTAGAGATATCACACTACCTGATATCAGACTATACTATAAGACCATAGCAATCAAAACAGCATAGTACTGGCATAAAAACAGACACATAAATCAATGGAACAAAATAGAGAACCCAGAAATAAAGCCATACCTTTATGGTCAAAGGAGGCAGGAATACACAATGTGGTAAAGATAGTCTCTTCAATAAATGGTGTTGGGAAAATTGGACAGATACATGCCAAAGAATGAAACTGGATCACTTTCTTGCATCATATACAAGAATAAACTCAAAATGGATTAAAGACTTAAATATGAGACTCAAAACCATAAAACTAGAGGAAAACATAAGTAGTAAACTCCTTGACATTGCTCTTAGTAATATTTTTTTGATATGTCTCCGCAGGCAAGGGAAACAAAAGAAAAACAAATGGTACTACTTTTTTTTCCCCTTTATTGATTTTTAGAGAGAGAGAATGTGAGAGGGAGAGAGAGAGAGAAACATCGTGAGAGAGAACATCGATTGGCCACTCTCTGCATGCTCCCCACTGGGGATTTGGCCCACAATTGGGCATGTGCCCTGACCGGGAATCGAAGCGGCAACCTCTCGTGCATGGGTCGAGGCTTATCCACTGAGCCACACCGGCTGGGCAGTACTACTTCAAATAAAAAGTTTTTGCACAGCTGCACAGCCCCAGCCTGTGTGGCTCGGTAGGCTAGGCATCACCCTGTGCACGAAGGAGTTACTGGTTCGATTCCCAGTGGGAGGCACACAGGAAGCAGCTGATCAATGTTTCACTCTCATGTGGATGTTTCTCTCTTCTCCCTTCCTCTCTCTCTAAAAATCAAGAGGCTATTCTTTAAAAAATTTCTTGCACAGTAAAGGAAACCAGCAAAAAAACTAAAAGATAACCTACTGATGGGATAACATGTCTGCCAATGATATATCTGATAAAGGGTTAATATCAAAAATGTATAAGCAACTTATACAACTTAACAAAGAAAAATAACAATCAAATTAAAAAATGGGAGGAGGATCCAAATTGACATTTCTCCAAAGACATTTCAGATGGCCAATAAACATATGAAAAGATGCTCAACATCACTATTCATCAGGGAAATGCAAATTAAAATCACAATGAGACATCATCTCAGTCTGAGGAATGGGGAAGTCCCAGAGACATGGAAGTGGGGTACAGACTGACAATCCCCAGAAGAGGGGGTGGTGGGGGAGAGATAAACCACAGAACTTATATGCATGTATGCATGAACAGTGGACATGGACAACAAAGCTGGGGAAAGGGCAGGGAGGGAGGGGGAGGGGGGAATCAGTGGGGGGAAAAGGAGAAACATCTGTAACAAAAATTAATTAATTAATAAAAAAGGAAAAAAAAAAAGATATATGCATCCCTATGTTCCTGGCAGCATTATTTACAATAGCCAAGCTATGGAAACAACCCAAGAGTACACTGGTAGACGAATGAATAAAGAAGTGGTACATATCCCTGGCCAGTTTGGCTCAGTGGTTAGAGCGTCAGCCTGCGGTCCAGAGAGACCTGGGTTTGGTTCCCACTGAGGGTGCCTGCCTCTGGTTACAGTTTGTCCCCGGCCCTGGTTGGTCATGCGGGTAGCAGCCACTTGATGTGTCCCTTTCACGTCGATGTTTCTCTCTCTCTCTCTCCCTCTCTCTCTCTCTCTCTCTCTCTCTCTACCTCTCCTTCTCCCTCTCCCTCTCCCTCCCACTCTATCTGAACAAAAAATGGAAAAATATCCTTGGGTGAGGATAAAAAAAAAAAAAGTGGTACATATATAAATGGAATATTACTTAGTCACAAAAAAGAATAAAATTTTGCCATGTATGACAACATAGATGAACCTAGAATGTATTATGCTAAATGAAATAATTCAGAGAAAGACAAATACCATATGATGTTACTTATATGTAAAATCTGAAAAACAGAGTAAATGGACAAATAATATAGAATCAAACACATGGATACAGAGAACAAATTGACAGTTGCCAGGTGGAGGTATTGGGAGGATGAGTGAAAAAGATGACTGGATTAAGAAATACAAATTGCTAGTTATAAGAATAGTCACAGGCCCTGGCCAGTTTGGCTCAGCGGTTAGAGCGTCGGCCTGCGGTCCGGAGAGACCTGGGTTCGGTTCCCGCTAAGGGCACGTACTTCGGTTGCAGTTTGTCCTCGGCCCTGGTTGGTCGTGCGGGTGGCAGCCACTTGATGTGTCCCTTCACATCGATGTTTCTCTCTCTCTCTCCCTTCCTCTCTCTCCCTCCACTCTATCTGTACAAAAAATGGAGAAATATCCTCGGGTGAGGATAAAAAAAAAAAAAAAAACAAGAATAGTCACAGGGTGTAAAGTGCAGCATAGGAAATACATTCAATGAAATTGTAATAACTATGTATGATGTCAGATGGGTACTAGACTTATCAGGGGTCACTTTGTAAGTTACATAGGTGTCTTAATTACTATGTTGTACGGCTGAAACTAACGTTATATGTCAACTTTCATCGAAAAATAAAAAAAGAAATGTAAACCCAGTGATTCAGAGAGCTCTCATTAATACTCTTCTATCGGTTGAATCTCGAAATTGAACGTGTATCCTGGCAGGCCCAACAGCAAGGAGAAGCCTGCCCAGCTGTGACTTGAGCCTCTTCATGGGAACAACACTCACCAATTCTTCGTGCTCAGACAGCCAATTCACCCGGTCAGCTGAGTGATAGCAGTTCCCATTAAACCTCTTTTTCGTTTCAGTTAAACATCCATTAATTTTAAATACTAAATACAATGCTGTAACTCCATTTCGGGTATCAATGACTGCTTTAGCTTGTATTTCAATGCCACAAAAGAAAAATCTCTTTTAATTGGGAGGTTGACACGTTTTTAAATTGGAAATCAGGAGTCAGGAATTTCCTCCACCTCACTTTGACCAACACCCTCCCCTTGAAAATGTCATTTCTGTGTTTCTTCTCATTGCCCTTCTCTGAGGGCCTCTACGCTCAGACAGAATGTCTATCTCATTTCCCGTTATATCCCCAACGCTGCTACAGTCTCTGCCCGGCACACAGCACTAAATAAATAGCTTCTGCACTTAGTGAATAAACACATCATGTGCTGTTTCTTTAAATCAATTTCAATGCAATACAACTAATCATGGAATACTAATGCTATGCCAGGCAGGGTGCTGTTGGGAACCCAAAGGAAAGTGACCTTAGTGTTCTTGTCAACCTGTACAGGTACTTTGTCCCCTCAAAGACTCACTGTCAGTGAGATCTACAGAAAACCACGGTAAGGAGGGGCAGGTTTTCTAATGAAGTAATTTAACTTGTTGGCACCCCCCACCCAGTGCCGTTGCCACATGGCCTCTTTGGGGCAGGACCACATGAGGATGTTCATGAACCCAGGCATTTTGCCATCGTGTCTCTGTTCCTCCATGAGAATAATTAGAAGTTACGCTTTATGATGGCACTGGTGTAAAGTTGAAATAAACCAGGCTGGATTCATTATTATCTATTCATTATTATGATGATGTCTATTTTTTTATTATTTTAAACAGAATGAAAAGTACCACAGGCCCCATAGGCACTTTGCCTAATGGCTAACTGGGCCCTGCTCTGGGGGCCACATGTAGGGACCATGTCCCCACCAGAGAGTTCTCCTCCTCCTTCCTTTCCTGAGGGGATGCAGGTTCACGGCAAGGGGCTGGTCCAAGCTTTCCAGCCGGAATCCTAACTCAGGAGGTCTCTCCTTTTCTTGTCTGACATAAGAATAAACTGAGACCTACAGGGGGACAAACCTTATCGGCGTTAACCTTCCGCTGACTCTTACCTTTTCCGTTGCTAAGCTGTGGGAAAATCATGCCTCCCCAACACTGCAGAGCCCTCCTCTTGTTTATGTAAAGACCCCAATTAAGCTAGAAATAGAATTTAGCACTGCAAACATTGTTTAAGAAATGTTGAGACATCCAGTCCAGTGCTTCTGTTCATTATTCTCTGCTGAAACCTAATATTAGTAACAGCATGTACTGAGGACCTGGACCATGAATTAATAATGAAGCACTTGTACTGGAAAATATGTGAGCACCTTAGTTACTTTCTTTGGCAGGCACCCGTGGGGACTGGAGTTTGTTCTGTCTTACACAGCACTTTCCGCGATGGTTTTGCAGGATAAAGGTAGTTATCAGTTATTTTGGAGGGGTTACCTGCAGGGGAAAAGATAACCTAGCATTCGTCCACCACCCACCCACCTCCGTTCTCGGCAGCCCAACCATTTCTTCTGTGAAACTTTCACTTTCCTCGAGTACTTAGGCCCATCAACGTTTTAACACGTGTCGTTTCAATTATTTCTTCATCTAGTTTAATCCACCACGAGATTAAAAATGCCATCAGGACAAAGAAAGAATTGTACACAGAGGCAAGGTGGGATAGTGGCTGAGGACAGAGGTCACGGATTAAATCTGACGGAGGCTGGAATTCTACCGTTCTGGACCACGTAACAGTTGCATGATACTGAGCAAATCTTCTGATCCTCAGTTCTTCGTCATTAAAGAGGATAATAACAATGATCTTTCTGGATTGATGTAAGGATTAGGGTGAATGAGGGGGGCACCTCGTACAGAGCAGTATATAGTGGCATTTCATGAATGCTATCATCATCATCATTTTTCCCATCACCTGCTTTAGCTCACACTAATGTTTGTTGTATAAATCATGAAACATATTTTACACATAATCCTCTGATCTAAGAACGATGGCTTCAGAAGTCAATTTGTTTTGTTTGGCTTTTAACAAAATTAATTTTCACCTGCGTTTCCTCCTTCTTTGCTACATCATTGCTGCCTCTTGGATGGAGGAATCTTTGAATAGATTGATAACACTGTATCAAGGATGTTTTCCAATGAAGACTCCATTTCTGATGGGTTTTACTTTCAAGAGAGTTTGGAAGAAATTCTCAACCAGAAATGATCACAGCACCTATAGTACCAATCAAGAGAAATGTAAAACTAAATATGAAAATACTATTGTGTACAGAGGTGTCAAGCATTTGGCTCTGATGTGTTACTACAACTTTAAGGATTATTTGGTTTATTTCTTGCAGGGCAACCCACATATCCCCTAAGACCAGGTATTTTGTTGCTTCCTGCACATGTAAAAAAAATGCCTTTCTACATCTGCAGAAAACAAGCAGTTGTTGTCATCACTATACTTGCCCTATGAAACCTTAGCAAGGTGATCGAGTTACACATTCCGTTCCTTTAAGAGGAGCACAGCATTTCAGCTCAGCCGTCTGGGCGTTGCTTCCAGTGGACCTGATAAACTCGGCTGTTAACGTTTTGTAGATTTAGACATTAAAAATGTTTTAAACTGGACTAAAACCCAAAATGCTTTTCAAAAACAAAAAGATAAAAGGAAAAAGAAGGGGTTCAAATTCTCTCTGCTGAGGAAAACTAATTCATGGGGAAAAGTCCAGTTGTTGTTGTTTTTTAAGCTATTACATAACTGAGTGTAGTATGTGGTACAGGAAATAATTTTGCACCTGCACAGAAAAACCCACATCAACAAGTTTGCTTCGGCCATCAATCTGTGGGACCAAGAGCTAAGCCTGAAAGCAAAGGTGAAATAAAATACGAAAATTGCACAGCCGCCGCAGAGGAGTCAGCTATCCAGAGGCCCCTGCTGAAACCCCATCTTTAGGGTAGAGTTTCAGGCACAGTTTGATGTTATGGTCACCTGACCCAAGCTCTGGAGCCCAATTGGCCTCCGAGTATACAGGCTAAGTAATGATGTAACCAGAGTGTGTGGGAACCAGAAGGAAGAGACAGATACAATTTTTCCCAGTCATTGATTAGACTTGGCTACTAATTCTGCTTGTTCCTCAGTTTGACTGCTGGTTATCAGGAAATTCGAACTACTTAAAGGACATAATGAGTTTATCTATACTCAAGGTAGAATTTAGTCACATTCATATAAATGTAAACCACAGTTACACGGAATAGTGCATTGTGAAATTCAATTATTTATATTTGAATTTGGTAGCAGATATGTTTTAACGTATCTGTATTTTGTTACGTACTCCTTTTTCTAACTAAACATTTACAACATCACTTACAATATCATTCTTATGATGTCTAGAAAAAATCCATCAAAATAAATACGTTGGTTTATCCATGATTTTTTCCTATTCCTTTTCTTAATTTACAGAGTTTTTGTCTAAACAAGATAAATGTTTATGCTCGTGTAATTTGTCACTATGGCAACTTTTGGCTTTTAAAATGCTGACAATATATGAGAGACAACCAAGCAACCAAGAAATTATCCTTGTTGGACAAGAATAAGCAGAACCAGTTTGGCAAACTTCAAGTATGACCAAACACAGCAGGGCAAGGATGCCGAAGGATAAAAGCATTTGTTGTTCAAGCCACACGACTTCTTGTCAAGAAAAAACCAGAGCCTATTCGGGTTTCATGGCAAAAACGGAAGATCTAAAGCTGATAGCAAAACTTACAAGGAATTTTTTCTCTCTAAATTCCCTATACTTGTCCCCCCACCAAAGAAATCATTGAAGTAATTTCTAGCACTCGCACTATGTGATCTCCTTGATGTGTCAGCATGAGTTTGAAAAGTTCTCCAACCCGTAATTCTGAATCTCTTAAGGACAGTCTCGCAGTTATACCTCACCAGACTGCATCAACAGTTTTACAACAGGCAAACACAAAATGTCATAGGTCTCCAAACTGATGGTGTGGCTGGGCTTTACAGTAAACTCCCTGCATGTTTTTAAAAATTAATTGATGTTATATTTTTGGTGGCATTTATGATATAAAGTATTCTCAGAATACTTAATCTAGTTAGCAAAAAAAAGTCTTTATAAAAGACGTTCCTAAAATATAGTTATCACTCTCCCAACACATACACAATAGATATGGTGTCTGATATCTACTTCAACCTGTTGGGAACGATATCAAACATTAATGGGGATTAGTGTTAGAACTGGTGTAAACATAGCAAACACCCTGCTGAAAGCACATACTCACATTTCCATATGTTATGCAGTAAGCAGAGTCATTTAACAAGTGAGATACTCCAGGAGGTGGTGTGCAGGTAGCAAGTATTTGGCAGGGGAGAAGTAAACACTCCCTGGATATATTTACTTCGTAACACCAGCATCTACACACCTACCTAACTCTGGCCCTTCAGCTTTTCCTCAAGAGACAGGTCAAGTTCAAGACAGGCAATTTCATTATCAAAAGTCTCTACAACGTAGATAAAAATGATTTGGTACTTCCAGGTGCAATGTAATTCTTGGCAGAAAATGTTAATTCCAGGTGTGTAATCTAAAGAAATCTGTTGTCAAAGCTGGATAAAACCATCACATTAGAAAAATAGAAGTCCACCCATGAACAAAGTACAAGGTATGGCTAGGAAAACTCTCTGCTCCATGCAGAAATTACAGCATAAAAGTGAAACTCCTTTTTACTTATGTAAACATTGCTTGATTTTGGGCACCGTTTCAAAAGAGGTAGAGCTGAACATGCACGAGCATATAGAAATGTGACATACTCTTGGTGGGAGGTTGGGGTGGGGCCCCAGGGCCAAGCCAGACTCTAACACACAGACAAAGGAAAAAAGAAGATGCATTTTATAGCTTACAGATTTTTTTCTTTTTTTTTTTTAAGCAGCTGACCAACCAAATAACTCAATCAACAACAACAAAACCAAGATGTGCCACATAGTAGAAAATGTTATAACAGCTTGAATAACAAGGGGGCCCTAGCAGGGGTGGGAATGTGGGTGGAGGGGACAGGAAGAGAGATCCTTATATTATGGAATATTTAAACTTTATAATTCAATGCACATTTATTAATTGATTTTCTTTTAAGAGGCACTTATTTATGACAGGTTTATGAACAATATAGCATGTACACAGCACTGAAGTTCTCCCATGACTTGTTTTTATTTCCATATGTTCAGATGAAATGAATATCACATTTAATAGTATTACTAGCTGCTCTTGAAGTGTCTGCCAGTGCTACATCCCTGGGGAGTTGTTACCACCAGATTAATATCCTGTGGGTCACTTCATTCAAAAAACCACATTATAGAGGCATTATGTGATTAGATGTACTGCTTTTACAAGCCAGTTGGGGTGTGTACTTTGCATCTGGTTCAGAAAGGCTGGTGAGGCCAACTTATGAAGACCTCCAACCTGGAGTCTCTGAGAGGCCAATGACTGTACAGACATATGGGCTACCAGAGAAAAACCTACCCTCCATCTACCATCAGAAACTGCCTCGAAAACAGGATCTGAAAGGAGCTCACTTCGTCAGAAACAGGCCTGAACAGCTGGTCGGAACTGGCTGCTTCAGAGACTGGAGGCGCTATCAATCCCCCTTCGGGCCTGCTTGTCACCAAATGCTCACAGTAAATAGAGAATCATGCGATTTCTACGATGTGCTATCAACACCCGTTCTATCAACTGCAAAGCATTTTACTTGTGAATTTAAAATATGCTCTTTATTCTCCCTTTAAGTATGTTCAAAGCTAGGCATTGGGCAGACCACCCAAAGCAACAGGAAGTGTGCCTTTTGAGTGAGCAAGAGGAATTCGCCATAGGCTCCGAGGACGCCCTAGAATAGGACACCCAGCATTTCCTGCAGGAGTTTTAAATGGCAACAAGTGCAGAGGCTTCCAGGCAACACGGAAGCATCAATCATCAGTCACAGTCCACTATTGATTATCTGTAGGGAGATAATTCATTTAGACTTCCTCCAGGCCAGGCTCAAAGAGGCCTCAGGCTACCATCAAGAGGGGAAAAAACCCTGAAAGGCATCCCAGGTGGGACACTGTGAGCTGGAGAACCTACGACTGAAATACACTGTGGTATTTCTGGCTACACTCACAGTCAATTTAAAATAATGTTTTCTTTCACTATAACAAATCTGTAGTAGTTACTTGTCTTTTTAACTGTCCTGGACCTCCACAGATACTGTACACTGAAATGACTGTTTTAAAAATAAAGTCACTTTCTTCAGTCCCTTAAACTGTCAATGGAAAAGTTTTTTTCATCAAATATAAATTGAACTGATCAGTTGTGAAGTACATTTCTCTATATAAAGGAAAAGATATGTATTAGAAGTCAGGACTGTATGATGAATTGGACAACAAAAGTAGTAGTGTGCCTATGGGTTTGTCAAAGCAGAAAATTCTCAACAGCCTCCCTGAAATTTCAGCAGAGATCTTCCGTGGAGGAAGGTGCAGTCAGAGAGAAAGGCATCTCTAGTGGCTGAGTTTGAAGCCCTGCTTGTATCTATAGGAAGTGAGCATAACAAGTCTTTCAGCCCAACCACAACGATCTGGGTTTATTCACTACTCTATTTATTTCATCTGAAGCAACAGGAGAAACATGGAGGCGAGAAAGGGAGGAATGAAAAGATGATACTTTGTATTCTGTTCATTTACCACATTTCTAAAAAACCAAGATTCCCAATCTCAAGAAGATGCATGAGACTTTTGCTCTATGCATTACTTGACAAGGAACTAATAATTCCCAATGGCTGAGTAATTACTGAAACAATTTCCAGTGCCAGGCATTTGTATCTTTAAACTGATAAAAGATGGAAATCACTCCCAATTTGTACTGATCTAGACTTGGAATACTGTCCCAAACTGTGCCACCCTGAGTGGGTCAGAGAGCATCTATGTGTATGTTTCCTTATGTGTAAAATCATGATTATCATTTCACCTGTAAATTCATGAGGTTGTTGAGAAGAATTAAGTAAGTTCATGATCAGGAAAAAACCTCCAAAAATATGAAGCAGCAGCAAATGCAAGGAATCGGGCAATTATGAAGATGATGACAACAGCAATGAGCGAAGAGGCCGGTGGAAATTGTGTGTACCTATGAAACTATGGCTTAGTTGTTGTCATTGAGGAATTTTTTTTTTTTTTTTTTTTTTTTTTTTGCCATTCAGGACTGAGATACTAATAAAAGTTATGAGCACAATGGTGGATCCTCGAATGAAACATGTTTTAAATATGCAATGTATATTTTTCCAAAGAAAATTCATAATATGCAGATTTTTACATTTCCTAGCACTAGCAAAGGTAACAAAGACATTAATGCAAAGTGCACAGCATTTTCCAGGCTTCTTGGAGATACGTTTCCCTGCTTTGGGTACAGGAATCCCTCCTCTTGAATGATGCTTGGGAAGGCCTGGTGATGGTCATCTTTAGAACTTTAGCTTCACTGAGACCCTGCCCTGTCGTATTCAAGTACTGCAGTTTGTGCCAAAGGGTGAAATAAACCTGCTTCTCAGTATCACCACCCAGGAGATTTTACTGGGTCTGCCTCAAGTGTCTGCTAAGTGATGGAAGGATGAGAAAGAAGAGTGTACAACAATGAGAACTAAAACTATACCCTAAAAGAAACTATAGTTTTTCTAGTTTATCCCCTATGAGGATAAAGGCTTAATTTTATGCAATGCCTGTTACACAATGGCACTATAAAATTTTTTATCTTTCTAGATATCTGCACTTATCTCTGTCCACAGTACCTTCCCAACACTAAGGCAAAGGAAAAGCATATTGATTTTCCTGGAAATGTACATACCTTGACGTCGAGTCACTGGAAATCTGTTTTTTAAATTGGAAGCTATGCCCTGCTTAGATAGCTGAAGTTGCTAGAAGAGCTTTAATTGGTAAGACATCCAAGAATGGCAATTATTTACACTGTACCTTACCACTTAGACACAAAATAAGGCTGGAGGAAGAAGAGCAATGGTGTCCATGGAGAAATGAGAATTACAGCATTCTGGGTAGATAGATTTTTATTATCCCTGTTTTCAGATAAGTAAATTACTCTGCAAATGGAGGGCAGTGGAAAGCCCTGTGCCCTATTTTCTTGTCCGACTTCAATATCCTGTGCTAGGATTTCAAGAACACTTGAAATCCTCTTGCATTCCTCCTTTTGCCCATTATATTCCTTGTCTACCGTGGGCATTTTCAGCTCTGCCAAGGGTGTCTGTGAAATCTGGGCTCTGGCAGTCAGGACCCTGTCCCCGAGGTTCGCTAATTATCCTAACTCCCCCTGCTGGTGGGTTTAACTACAACCCACACTAAAACCCTCCTCGCATTTGAACGCAGGAACTGTTAAAAAACATTTTTCAAGTGAACCCACCTAGTAACAGAGTAGGTCAGAAGAATCAAGAAAACTTAAAAACAGATGGTGAATACTACATGAGAATGTAACTCACTGTAATATAAATAAATTGCAGGTTTGATATGATTTCTAAAAGTAGCTTTTGTGATTAGATTTGTGAGCTATAAAATAGATCAGTTGGTCTAATTTTTCCTTATTCTCATTTTTGTTCCCACACCCTTTTCATTTTTGTGCTTTGCGATATTTCCCTTTGTCTCTAAGCTCTAGACTTCTACTAAATAAGTACCAATAAAGATTGGATGTTATCCTTAAACAGTGGTCGCATTCCCCACCACCTGCTAATTGCTTTATTTGTACTCAGTGTTTCCGCCCTCTCGTCAGCGGGGCTTTAGCATAAAGGGCAATGAAGTAGAATGTGAGGAGGCAAGGAGCCAGCCGCGTGAATGCTTCTATAATTACACGGCAGCCTGGAGTAGCTCTTCTCAAATCAAATTACGAGCCTGGATTACCTAGAACTCTCAGGACACAGCCCAGGTTTTCATTCGTCCATATGTTACTGTGGCCAAACAGCCCTCTTTCCTCTCGCCTTTATTCTCCACAGAGACGATCAAAACTCCAGTTCTGATGCAACATTCCCAAAGCAATGAGACATTGTGCAGAACGTGGCTTTCTTAAATGGCTCATCTGACCCTGTGTGTTTTATAACTTATTTTTTAAAATTTGAAGAGAAAGAAATGCTTCTCATGTTTATAAGCACCCTTTCACTTGCATATCAAAGTTTAATCTCTGCTGGATGGATTCATGATTCTTTGGCAAATATTTATGCCTTGTCAACATCCCAACCACCTATAAGGCAACTGGAACAAAAGTCACTAGGCCTGGGCAACATTTGGGTCCTTGTTTGAACACCTGACCATCCCCTTAGAAATGTACAATGCTCCGGAAATAACAGTAATAAGAGGACCAGACACAAGGTCAGGCCAGCTGAAATAGGAACTCAAAGCTTTAGTTGACTAGCTATGTGGCCTTAAACCAGTTGCATAAGTTCTCATTTTCTCCATCTGCAACTCAAGGAGATTGAACTACGTTCTCTAGGGCCCCTCTAGCCCTATGGTTTCATGTATTCATTAGCACTATATGGATAACGTAACAGGAGATGGTACATATTTGATTGCAGTAGTTAAGCAAAGCAAGATAGCAATCCATTTCTTAAATGGTTGAAATGGCTATTAAATCAAGATTTGGGGTGTTCAAGATCAGGTCAAAGAGGGAACAAAATGTGGTAAGGATTGACTGGTTGGTGGCTCCTGGAGAGAGAGCTGGCGTTCAAGGCTCAGTTCTGTCAGGCGCAGTACTGGGTCCGTCCCCCAAAGCTTCTGCGAGGGATGGGCTAGATGATCTTTAAAGTTGTTTCCAACATCGAAATTATGGCTCAAGCAGAGAAAAACTCAAATCACCACATTCCTATATGTAATATTCAGTGAATTTTTCTTTATATTCTTGAAGAAAAGTGAATATTGGTCTGAATAATTATGAAACAGATATTCTCTGTTCCACATTACTCTGTATTGAAGAATATTCAGTTGGTTTACAAATATGTATTTAAAGCATGCATCCTGATGGGAAAGATGAGTAAGATTATAACCACCACAAAGGTAAGGAAATTTTTCAAATATGGTCACCATAGAAATATATTCTAATATCTCATGCCAATTTGTTAAGGTGACTCTAGCTACTACCAAAAAAGACAATGAATGTTTTAAAAATATGTTTTATTGATATTTTTTTTTAGAGAGAAAGGAAGGGAGAGGGAGAGAGAGAGAGAAACATCAATGAGATAGACACATCAATTGACTGCCTCCTTCATACCCCACACTGGGGATTGAGCCTGCAACCTGAGCATGTGCCCCTGATTGGGAATCGAACTAGCGACCTCTTGGTCTATGAGTCGACACTCACCCACTGAGTTACACAGGCTGGGCAGATAGTGAAATTTTTATCTTCGTGGCTAAAATCTTAATATGGAAACTCACACCAAACAGAAAATATCAGTTGCATGTCCATTCTTTTAAAAAGCTGTAAGTTTCTCATACCAAAAACTTTTTGAAGCTATCCATTAACTAAACTGTCACAAAATAAGCTCAGTTTTAAATTGATTCCACTTGAGAACTAAAAGACTTAGTTAATGATGCAAATTTAATTTAGGTTTCCTTATTATTCTTAATTTTAAAATTACAAACATAAATGCTAACACCTTCTAAGTACACCTTCTAAGTACTTTCCATGTTTACTTGAAATACAAGCTATATCCACAAAACTAAAACACCCAGCCAGTGAGATCTCAACACAGCCGCTCGGCACATGAAACAAAACCGGCCCCAGCATGGACATGGTCCTTGCTCTGAACTCCTGTTGCCTCCTTTGTGAGCTTCACTGAAGTGGATGGGCAAAACAACGCCACTTGGGAATGCACGAGGTAAGCAGATTACAAAAGAATTTAGAACTTCCAAGTGCATGAATTATACAAAGATAGGGTAACAGGAATTTGATTTCTGGTATATCAAGTCAAACCTGAAGCCCCTCGTCCAATTGTTTCTGAAACATTTGAGGAACTCTTAAACCTACTTTGCAAACTTGAAAGGCTAAGGCTAGCCCGTTTGGGGTTTGCTCTTAACCACTGTTTTTCTCTTTCACTTGTGGTTGAAGAAGGCAGAGAAAATAAATATTACTGAAAGTTAGTAATATAACATTTGTCATTTTCCAATTAAATATCCTCTCCTTTCTATCTCATTTGCTTGCCATTATAACACTACATTTGACTTGTTGGTCTCATCAAGGTGGAAATGTATATGTGTGTATGGGTGTATTTTACATACACATATACATATATAGCATGGAAAAGGAAGTATTGCTTGATTTCCAGGCTGTTCTTTTTTTTTTTTTTTTAAGTACTTATTTTTGTGCCTCCATTTAAAATCAGCAACTTGCTCTCAAAACTTTCTCATAAATAAACCTATAAAGTATTCTTGAACAGAATAATGGTTACACACCCAATATCTGAAGCCAGGCTGTGGTTGCAATCCTGGTTCTACTTTTCTTTATCTGATAACCTTAGAAAAGTGCTTAACCTCACTGTGCCTCGGTCTCTTTACCCATAAAATGGAGCTAACACTGGCATCTATTTCATAGGATTGTTGTATTAAATGAATTTATATGTGAAACAAATCTAGAATAATACTTACCACATAAGAAGAATTGGATATTATTATTACTATTGGTTTAGCTATTATATTTTATTTGAGCCACAATGGTTAATAGGGCTACCACATTGGACAGCACCATTGTAGAGCATTTTGGAGTTACACCTAGACTTGAATGCGTGGCCCCAAAACTTACTACGGCATTTACTCTCTTGGAGCTTCAGTTTCTTAATATGTAAAGTAGAAAGAGTAATACCTGTCACCTAGAATAAATGTAATTAGATTTGTAAGGGTTCTGATATACTGTAGTTTATAAATATTATTTTCCTGATACTCTACCCTCCTCTAAATTGGTATTATTTGGACAGAACGGCTCTTAGAATGACCAGACAGAAAGCAGAGACACGTTTAGCTCTTTCTAGACTTCGAAAAGGAGAACACCAGTCCCTCAGTGCTCTAACTTCCTTTCCTCTGTCAGTCCTGAATGAAAACGTGATGTTCTGTTTTGGCAGAGACTCCCGAAATGCCTCAGCATGTCTCAAAAGACCCAAAACTAAGAGACTCCTCGGGACCCCGTCCCACTCGGAGAGCTGCAGACTGTGGTGGTGGAGACCCCATCTGTATGCTCCCTAGATGGTGGACCACAGTCCAGGCTGCCTCTTGCTGCCTCTATCAAAAAACAATCACTGTGGGCCAATGTTCCATTAACCTTGTGATCTGGCATTGATATCTTCATCAAAGAACTGATCTCAAATAGCTGAGGGTTCCCAGGATAATCTCCTTACACCGAAAACTCCTCACAGTTCCATTGCTTAAAGGTGGTGGAAGAAATGTTTGTGCCTCATGAAATAGAAGGCAGTCTCTTTCAATACCTTCGAGGACATGTTCATAAGGGGCTGGGATACACGACGTCAGGGCAAATCTGAGCAGCTCATTACAACCCTGGGTCTGGAGCAGCAGTTCTCACAAGGTCGCCTAAGACCACCGGAAAACACATATTTCTGATGGCAATTCATAACAGTCGCAAAATTACAGTTATGAAGTAGCAACAAAAATAATTTGATGGTTGGGGGTCACCACAACATGAGGATCTGTATGAAAGGGTCGCGGCATCAGGAAGGTTGAGAACCACTGGTCTGGAGTGAAGAACTTTGGAAGTATAGATAGAGGATCAGCATTCCTAAAATTGGGACCTGATTTCAGAAGGGCAGGAAGGGGCCCAAAATACTTTGTCAGCAGCCTCGGTCCTTTTCTGAAGTTATCCTCTGAAGTTTCAAGGTGAGAAAACCTTTTACTATCAACCTTGTATTTGATGACTTAAAGATTTTGGCCAAATTGGTTTCTTACCAAGTCCAGAACATAAAGACCTTCTGGACATCCACAGCTTCGTGTGAATAATGTATCACGATTATAATCCAAAAACAGGAAAGACCACATATCCACAACCATTATAACTTGTATGCCAGATAAACTAGGGGAGGGGAGAAGGGAGGAGAGAAGCATAGATGAGAAATACTGATTTCATCCAACTCTGGGCTAATATATACCCAAAGGGGAAAGAACCTCCCTCCAAAAAGACACCCAAATTATTGAGACATCATGGCGCTGTGGCAAAAGCAGTGGCTCGGTGCCATAGACTCACTCCTTATCACTCAGTGACTGTGACATTTGGGTCCAGTTACTTGACTTTTTTAAGCCTCGGTGTCTATAATATGGGTATAATACTACTTTATTTTGAGGATTATGGGAATTAACTAGACAATGTATAGAATTCTTAGCACAATAACTACCATGGGGTTGATAGTCAACAAAGATTTGTCTTCTTCACTCTTTAGATATTTTTAAATAATATTATGAGCATTCTGTTTAGCTTCCACGGTTAGCACAGTCTATCCAAAAGTATTTATTTAACCTTTCACCCAGATTTCAAAAATGATTGAGTCATGTATTAAGCCAGGATACAAACTTCAGTAAATACTGAAGTTTTGGGATTTAGTACTCCTAGACCTCAAATAAAGTTTGGGTAGTAAGGATTTGATCTTTCCCTAATCAATGAATTAGAGGAAAAGGACATGCATAATACAGGCATTGGGCACCATTTGCCTAAATTAGTACATTTTCTTTTTCACTGAACAGCCTTTTATCATTGCAACCAAAGACATATTTTTCGTTGTGGGTTTTGACTATATCAACCCTCTTCTCCTCTAGGAATTCTTATTGTATTTGAATAAGAAATAAGACCCTTGTAAATGGTTCCTGAAACCTCCTTTGGGTCACAATTAGACCCAAGGACAGCCCCACTTCCTGTGTTTCTATCTGCATTCCTTGACTGGCTTTTCCCATGCCCGCCTGACCATCATCTTATTCCTTCACTCTGCACCCTCACCTCTGAGTGGGCCTCAGTGTTTCAGATAGAATTCAACAGAGTGGAAAGAATTGAAATAATGATTTTGCAGGCCCATTTCAAGTCAACGATGTTGTGATTTTAAAGTTATAAAATCCTACTTTCTAAACCATCACTTACGCCCCCTCCCATCAGCTGTGGTACCTTCATCAAGTACTGAAATGAGAATGCACCCCACCCCCATACGCTTGCCTCCACAAAGCCTTATCCAGAATAGAAAGTAAACCTCTTTAGTTTCTCATTACTTAAGACTGTGAATTATAAAAATTCTTCCCAATCTTTAGCCACTTCCCTTGTAGAGCACCCAAATCCTGCACTGAGCATGTAATTAGCACACCATAAATACCTGTTAATTGATTGACAATGTTAGTATTCTTTATTCTTTTCATTTCACATACTTGTTCAGTGTTTTACCTGTTGTCTATTTACCCTCTACGCCTACCTCCATTGTTGTTTTCTCTAAAACTACAAGCTGCCAAGTGTAGGAGCCACGTTTCTTGGACTCACTGTGGATAATGGGCTGTAGAGAGATGCTTAACCAGGCTTTTCAATTGACTGATTAACAGAACGATTGATGGATGGATAGAGGAAAGGGTGAATGCATTACAGCATTCTCCATTTGCTATTCCAACAGACTAGATTTACCAAAGGGGTCCTGTTCTGCCCTTGCCCCCTAAACAAAGCAGTAGAGGTAGGTGAGTGAGAGGGTCAAGGAACAGCTGTCCCTACCGCACACAATAGAGGAGGGCGTCTTGCAGAGGATACGCGTCTTCTTCCACTAATTGCTGCAAAACATCTTTTGAAGCAAGGTGGTTATTTTCTATTATTTCTTGGTCATTTTCTTAGCACAATTTGTATTTTTTTAAGTTACACATGGAAAAAAAAAGAAGAACCTAACAAGCACTACACTTTTTTTTTTTAACCCCGCACTTTTTAACTTTGAGTTAAAGTGCAACTAATTCCCGTGGTTGACAATTTATTTATTCATTTTCTAGAATATATTCAGCGTATAGGTGGACTTTGTTTCATAAATCTAAAAAAATGAGGACAAAAGAGATACACAAAATATTTAAATCTTTACACTGCCAGGTTTAATTTAAAATGCATGCTAATTTCAAGTCCAAACTAAGGGTCTTGTGTTCAAGTGTATGAATTTTTTATATTTTTGCCCAACTGTTTTAATCAGATAGAGGAGTGGGCAGGACTAGACACATGGAAGCAAGCAAAAGAGCTCCAGGTTTTCATGAATTCTGGTTGGAGATAAAGAATCATGTCTCTGTTCATGTTTATTTCTACCAGTGCTACACGTAACGTGCAAGACAACTGAGTTCCCCAGGAGCTTCACCTGTGGGCATTCCCAGGGCACACACTGACTAAAAATCCATTACCCGTTTTGTTACTCAAGAAAATATGTCAGAGTCTCATAAGCGAATAAACTAAGATGGAGTCAAACTTCGTTTTCAATTGTTCATTCATTCATCTATTCAAAAATATGTACTGAGTACCTACTACTTGCCAGGTACAATTCTAGGCACTGCAGATACATATGTAAGAAGATATACAAGTTCTTTGCTCTCAGGAAGCTTTTATTCACACAGTTTGGCCATTTCTTTGCTAGTAATTAATTGGATACTGTGCACAACTGGTTCACTTATTCCTCCTCTTTGGCTCCTTGGCACTGTTTTATGAGCTGTATAGAGAAGAGACAGAATTGGGATCTGAGCTAATGGAGGGATATAACCCAATCCCCAACAAATCCTCAATGTCCATTACGTAGGTGAGGCTGGCCAGGATGGTGCCTGTGCCCTTCCCTTTAGCACTGGGACCATCATAGTACTATGGCTCTATAATCACTCTGGAAATCTCCATTAGCCATAAATGGTAACTGAGACTCATGGATCTTAGTGAGGCTTAGTCTGCCATTGTAGAAGAATATTTCACAACAGGTTTACCTTAGATCATAAATGAAAAAATCAGTTTATAAAACATATGCAGTAGACTCCAGTTTTGTTTAAAGACAAAGAGTAATTATGCATAGAAAAAATGGCTAGGATCTACAGTGGCACATCGGAGATGGAGAGCTCTGGTTGGCATTGTGGGTGCTATGAACGTATGAATGCATGTGTGCAAGTACTTTGCAATGTTTTCTAAATTTCCCACAATAAGAGTATTTATTGAATTTTCTAATCAATGGGAGAAAATTTTTACTCCTCCCAAAAACTACATCAAATGCTACCGCGAGGGAGGAGCCGGCCTTCTTGTCCAGGTGACCTCCTTTTGTAACCTAAGAGGTGATGTTATTTGGCCTTGCCACACTGGGAATAAAGCCCTGATGTTTTTCTTGTCAAATTTCACTTGGACCTATTAGCCAGCAGCAACCTACTGACCATAATTTTTTAAACCCTACTGTTAAGTGCAGTGCATAGGTGGTATTTCATCACCTATCAATAGTGGGTAATTTTCACAATAGCACTTATTCTACGAAAATAAATTGTACCTTTTTTTACAAACATCATCAAAAGAAACTTATCACAATGGTATCAAACATGAGATGTTGTTTCAACAAGTACATTTTTATTTTATTTATTTTTTATTTATTTATTTTTAGTACGTGCCTCTAGCAGGAACCGAACCCAGAACTCTGCTCCATAGGCTGACGCTCCAACCGCTGAGCCAAACTGGCCAGGGCTCAACAAGTACATTTTTTAAAGGGGGTGGTGGATTTCTAAATCAGCCAAAGTACTGTCCTCCCTTGAGAGCTATGCATTAAAAAGAGAGAGTTTGCTAAAACAACACAATGACATGGTACACCTTCTTTCATTTCAGTCTGTTTCTTCCTAACGTAATCACCCCTTCCTCTCCACCTCTTGGAGGAAGTACAAGGCTATTCACCAGTGGAGAGAAAATAAACGATTGTGTAAACTGATAGACTCAGCTTATCACAAATTGGCAAATATAGTTAATGGTTAATTATCGGCAAAGCCTTCAGTCCTGTCACTTCAATTTTCTGGTCAGCATTTAAAATAAGAACCAACTCTAATGAGTAAAATAATTTTTTCAGGTTCTTATAACACTGATTCTATAAAGCTCTCGGCAAACATTGCTTTTGTTTCGTGTGTGCTTTTTAAGTTAATGTAATTTCCTTATTCTTACATGAGAGCTAAGAGCACTTGCACACTTAACCCACCTCCTAACCAGGAAAATATCTTTTTAAATATTTTTTTAAAGCCCAAATCTAGGAGCTCTGAGTTTCTGCTGCCATTCCTCGGTGCTGAATGGCTAAAAGAGAGCCTAAACCTCCCAGATAGAAAGTTCTATTTGAGAGTTAGCATGAGATTTATGTCAGACATGTGAATTAGCTCATGATGATGGTAATAGAATCTGAGAAGATGATATGTATAGCTAATATAGAGCCAAAATTCTAGAGATAACATGTAGATAGTTCCAATTAACTGCTGGTTCCATTTAGAAAAGAATCTCCTCCTGAGAAAAGAGGGTGTGAGTTTATCTCCCTGTTCGGTAGCTCCTTTACCTTTGAGCTTTTGGGGGGCCAGAAACGCTAACCTTAATTAATGGAAGGTCCACTAGACCCCAGGCAAGGGTTTGGGTCCCAGGCCCAGGTCTCCTCCTGTGCCTCTCCCAGGAGTAACGAGCAAGCAGGCTTCATTACTGGCAGCTGAGGGGAAGGGTCACTGGGAATGGATTTGCAGGGCCCTCATTGAGCGATCACTCCATGCTGAGAGGAGCTGGCCATGCTCTCGGACACCTGGTCATTAACATTGCTAATTAGCAGCCATTAATCAGGGCGCTCGCTTTTTTGTTGTTGTTGTTGCATGTCACCGGCTCAGAGAAACCAAGTGAATAAGAAGATTGTTTCATTACCTCCACAAGAGGTGGAATGAAAGCAGTTCCCATCAGCTCAAGATGAGATGGATTAAGGGAAAGGTTAGACAACAGTTTGAGATGAGCTGGGGCAGGCGGGGGTTGTTGGAGGGGCCAGGAGACCTGCGCTGTCTGCTCAGGGAAAATCGGTCACCTATAATTAATGAAATCTACAGCAACCTCATTCTAATCATCGTGTGAGCGGTCCTCCAACAACTAAATTTTTGTATCTTAAGAGCTATATTTTCTTCTGTTAGAGCAGGGGCTTATCTTTAAGTCATTTTAATTCTGTTTGAAACTCAGTAGGTTTAAGTTAGACGTTTTCTGCCTTCTCATTCTAAATTAATTTTTCCTTCTAAAAGATTATGGCATAATTTAAAATGTTAAGTAGCTAAAGCTAAAGCACTTTTAGAATATCTTCACGCATTTACCCAAATGGACACATTCCAACAAACAATCAAAGGGTAATGAAAAAATAATTCTCAGTTTTTAGAATAGAAATAATAATAATAAAAAAAAAGTGGTTTATTGTTACTCCTAACTGTCCTTAAAAGGAAAGAGGAATAAAGGCTCTATATTGATTTGAATATAATGACACTGAGAAGAATAACATCATTAAAAAGGGCCAAAGCGTGTGTGTATGTGTGTGTGTAAATTGGTTTTTTTTTGTTGTTGTTGTTAATTCAAATGCAGTGTGATAAACATGTTTCAATGGAGCGTTTTCTCTTCTGGAATGTGGGGTGTCATGTGTAGAGCACATTACAGTGACCTTAATTTCTGGAAAATGGAAATCTAGGTAACAGGTTATGTGCCCAACTGTTGTTGACATCGTCAGCGTTTTCTATCTAGAAAAAATATTGTGAGCAGACTTATTTAATTAGCAGTTAGTTAACTGTTATGAAGTCGTTCCTTTATTTTTTAGAATGTGCTCACCCAAGAGCTGCAAAGCAGATCTCTTGGACTTAGGTGGGAAGTTTTCTTTGTGAGACAGCGAGCACTTCAGCTCCTTGCTGTTTCTGCTCTAGTCTCCGGAGTGGGTCACAAAATGTGGTTTGCAGTGGCACTGAGTGACTAGGAAGCAGAGATTGCCTAAGTATTTATTAGTGTTGCGGCTTTATTTGGACATGTGTAATGAATATACATTTGCACATGTAATATGTACCCCTGCACTTTCAAAGCAAAATTATTCATTTAATGTGCCCTACATTTCCAAACAATAAGAAGCTAAACCTTTTTTTTTTTTTTTTTTTTTTATGTACTAATTTGCTCTATTTACAAAGAACTATGAAGTTGTTGGGGAAAGGGAACAAGTATGTAAAACTAATCTGAGGAGCATTTCAATTGTGTTGGAAATCCGTAATATGATTTCTAGGACTTCATGGGAAAGTTGAACGCTCAAGGGGAAGTTACACAAAGAACAGCTGAGAAAAAGTTGCATTCTGGCACAGAATCATGCAAATGGGGCACATTCTTCAGTTTTCTCATGACGGATTGCCTCTGAAACCACTGAGCCAAGCTGAAGCAATGCTAATGAGGGAGATGCATCAATGAACAGTGTCATCCCGGGGGCTTCCAAGGGGGACGGGGGACAAGGAGGGGGCCGGAGGGAGTCGGAGGAGGAAGAAGGAAGAAAGAAAGAAAAAAGTGATTTGGGGTGGGGGGAGAAAAAGAAAGAGAATGGAGAACAGTTGAACTTTGAATTATTAGGGCTAGACCATTAAAAACAAAACTAACTTAGCAGGTAGCTATGAAAAGTACTAAATGAACAGCGTTATAATTACATGCCCTTAAGATTTTAGAGATTTTAAGAAAACAAAACGGGATAGGAGATAGAAAACTCTTTAAACTGCCTGTTGGACTAAAAATGATACTAAGTTGGGAGCTAAAATGCTTCTACCCAGGGGATAGTTTGTGGTTTCTTTATTGAGGACTCTGGACTCTAGTGGAAAAGACTGGGAGACCATCTATGCCAGGAAACAAAAAGTAGCACTTTTCCGTCTTAACTTCTTTGTGGTTGCAGATTTCTCATTTGAATATTTTTAAAATTTTTTTGTAAATGCATACATTTGTAGCTCATTTACTGCAGATGAGAGACAGTTTGCCTGTCATTCTAATTGTGTTTTAAAAGACTTTTTCTCTAACTGCATACACACACAGATTAGTTTTTTAAAAAACGAATGTTTCTCTTGGGATTAACAAATGATTACTTTTGTAGAGATCTGTGAGATTTCTCTTGCTTGAGCTGCTGAAACACTTCCAACCCACCTAGTGAATCCAACATTTATTTTTTCTTTGCTTTCTATTTTGGGCTTCCAATACAAATTTCTCATGGAAATCAAATCAATAGCTATTTATGGAGCACTTATTATACTTAAGTTACTTGGAAGTATTCTTATTAAGAAACATCTACAAAATATATAACACTGTTGCATTTCAGACCTTTTAAAGTGGTACAAACTTTCCAAACATTATGAATCAATTCCTTTTATAATAACACCATGGTGAGAAGGGCCAATTTGGTATTAATGGGAATTGTGTGGTACACTTCCAAAATGTCCCACTGAAACTTACTCCGTGCTGGTTCGATCAAAAGTATAATAAAATGTATCTTTCCTTTCAGTATCTTATCTTATAAGCATTCAGTTTTTAAAACGTAAACAGCCAACTGTGCCCCCTGTTTGTCAGCCATTTCAATCCCTTTAGCTGGGTAAATAAATAACTTAAACAGAAAAAAATAATGAGTGGTAAATTAAATTCTTTAATCAATGAGGAGTATATAAGGAGTTCTGCTCTTACCCATCACTCCAGACTGAGGCTAAAATCAGATCCCTTTTATTCTTTTGCTCCATTTCAACCAATAGGAACTGCAAGATTCAGAATTAAAGCTCCCCAACTCCCTCTATTGTGTATTACAGTTCATATGGTATAGTTTCCAAGACCACCCACAGTTGAGAGGCTGCCTAATGGAAGATTGTATCAGCTGCTGTACCTAATGACAGCTAGATGAGTTAAGAATGAAGTGTTCATAGTACTTGTGGGCATAAAACAGATTATTCACATCATTTCAAAGATAACCTTTGTAGCAAAATGCACTCATTCGTGTAACACGTTTCTAACTAATCAAGTACATCATCTATTGAAATTAGCTTTTAAAATTTAAATTTCTAAGATAAAAAATTAAAATACATTACATTAGATCGGTGAACATGTATGTAGACAATTTTAAATTATATATTAATGGAAATAGCAAAGCATGTTTCTGGCATCTCACAGTGTCGTTTAACAGCATAATTATAAAGTGTTATTAATTTGTAGTTCACTATTGTCTATCAAACACCTGAGATCCCACAGAGTCTCAAAAAACTTTCCCTCTGAAAAAAATCTCTAAAGGCAGAGAGAATACATTAGAACCACAAGACACCAGGACGAAAGGCTGAGGCAGCCCCTCTGCTGGTCCCCCTGCCTTCCTTTCCAGGAGGGGACATTTCTTTGAAGTCTCCTGTTTTGTTTATTAACTCTCCATGATTTACTCTACAATATAGCCACATTCGTTTTAATATAAAATTTAAATTACTGTTTAGTCTGCTAGCTTGCTTGACTGCTTGCTTTTACATCTTAGAGTAAAACACACTCCAGGAAGATGCTGCCTGTTGGTCCCCCCAGAATCCTGCTATCCAGAGTGAGAGGCGCTGCCATCAGCAAGCCTTCCTCGGAGCTGAGGGGCTCCGGTGTGACGCCCGGCTGCCGACGCGCAGTGTGGCTTTGGGCACCTAAGTCCTTTAGCTGCTTTGGTCCTCGGTTTCCTCATGTATAAAATGAGGGGGGACAGCCTAGCTGTGGATCTTTAAAGTCTTTTCACGATTAGTATGCTATAGTCGTTCTGGTAACACATTTTGTTTCTTCACTGAAGAGGAACAACTACTAAGAGATAAATGTAGATTAATTCTGTGAATCGTTTCCAATAAAAGGATTTTAAGAGGGCATGGCCTCCATGTGTGAAATATAAAAATAAAAACCTAGTCCCTGTTTTGGCAAATTTAATTCCCCAAAACTTTAAAAATCAAAAGCTGGGGCAAAAAATGTCCTGTTTGTATTACCTGTCATTTTTGCTGTTCAGTAAAAGAGTGTTTTATTGAAAATAAGTAACCATGATCCTTTTTTAGTCAAATCTTTTTCTTGGAGCATAATTTCAAGAGGAAGATGAACAAAAAAAGCAAAAAAAAACCTTGTGACAAGTGTGTGTGTGTGTGTGTGTGTGTGTGTGTGTGTGTCATTTAAAAATATCTAAATGATGTATACAGTCATTCATGAGGCTCGGTTTCCAACATACTGTACACCCTTAACTAGGGCATTTTGGTTTCAGGCTCAGGCTCTGGAATCAACCCTGGGCTGAAGTCCTACCTCCACCATTCAGTTATGGACTCACTCATTCTTCCCCAGTCTCCTTGGTCTACTCTGTGAGATCAAGATAATAATAACCCCTCATAGAGTTGAGGGGGTATTAAATGAGATAAGTCAAGTGCTCGGCACAGTGTTAGGCTCAGGGTAAGTGTCCCATTAATGCTATTGATTATTAATACCATTACTAGATGGTGGGAATTGATGTTTCTCTTAACATTAAAGGCCCATTGTCAAGGTAAGACAGATACATGGAGCATACCAGAGGTACTAGAACAGGAAATTAACCCCGACTACTTAGCCAGATGTTGTCCAAATTACCTTCCCAAAATACCTTCTTCGATCAAAAACAAAAAGTTTCCATCTTCCTACTTTCCCCCCCCTGCATAATGCCACCCCCGAGCCACACTGCCATGGTGCTCAGCCCGTATGACAGTCCTCTCTGCTGGCGCGGTGACTCCCTGCACATTCAGGATCGGTCCCTCGGGAGCATCGCGAGGTTACCGCCTGTCCTAGCTGACAAGCCTGCCCCACGCACCAGCACCCTCAGGCTCAGTCTGAGCAGGTTCACCCTCACTCTCTGCCATCACCTCTCAGTCCTCTACCTCACTCCCCTCGGGCAGTCTCTCTCTTCCCACACTTCAGCCCTTCATTAGCTAGCGCCACAGTTCACTCAGCATCAAATCTAAACTCCTTCGCATGGCCTTCCAGGCCCTCCTTTCTTTCTCAGCCTCAGTTTCCCTCTCTGTCCTCCACCACTACCCAACTACTGAAAGTTCTCAAAACGCCCCATTATTTATCTGCACCTCCAGGCCTTCAGAGGTTCTCTTTTTTCTAGAATACTCTCTCTTTCCTTAAACCTCCTCCTTCAGACTCCCCATAGCTAATTTCCATTTGGCCTTAAGTTCTCAGCTTCTATGGGAGCCTTTCATGACTGTAGAAGATTTGTTTAGAGGCCTGCTCACGCTCATGTGTTCCATGACATTCCAGTCCTTACCCTTATCAGAGTTTTATCAAATATCACTGGAATAGGCTATGTGCTTATTTGTTCTACTCCAAATAATAAATTCCCTGACAACAGGGGCTGGTTCACCACTGTATCCCCAGGCCTGAGCACAGAGCTTTCCCACATGAAGTCCTAAGAAAATATTTGTTATATAGACATTTACTTTTTAATCCTACCTGAAGACATTTTCATTGAATTTTAGACAGAGGGGAAGGGGGGGGGGGAGCGATGTGAGAGAGAAATATCCATCCGTTGCCTCCTTCATGTTCCCTGATCAGGGCCAGAGATTGAACCTGCAACCTAGGTTTATGTCCTGATCAAGAATCAAACCTGAGCCCTGGCTCAGCAGTTAGATCATTAGCCTGCAGTCCCGAGAGACCGGGGTTCAGTTCCCACTAAGGGCATGTACCTCGGTTGCAGATTGTCCCCGGCCCTGGTTGGGTCGTGTGGGTGGCAGCCACTCGATGTGTCCCTTTCACATTGATGTTTCTCTCTCTCTCTTCCTCTCTTTCCCTTCCACTCTATCTGAACAAAAAAAAAAAAAAGTGGAAAAAAAAAAAGAATCAAACTCGAGATCTTTTGGTGTATGGGATGATACTCTTACCACTGAGCTACACTGGACAGGGCTAGATTTATTTTATATCTATCTTCATATAATCATCTTTGGTGCCCAACGTAAAACAGGTATATTGATAATAAAAGTCATTTTAAATAAATTGCATCATTAGAAATTGCCATTAACTTGCCAACCATAGAAGTGATGTGGGCCTAAAGAAACACATCGACACTCACCTTCTTGCCGTGCTGTCCTGGAGAACATTGCAGAGGGGTCCTTGAAGGGCTACTGTGTTTTTATTGAATTAAAGTTTGCTAGCTTATTTATGCACCTTCAAGGCTGTCCCTTCCATCTTAAAGGCTAAGGAACGTGAAGGGAGAGTGTTTGAGGGTGATAAAGAGCAGAGAGCCATTAGGAAAAACTGGGAAGATTGACATATTGAAGTGTTCATTGGTTGTGTAGAGAATTTGGGACGTAAATCTTTTTTGAATGTTTTATTTATAACTAAGAAAAACGGAGGTTTTCCAACCCCTGTACCCTGTAGTGTGTGGGTGTGGAGGTAAGACGGAAAGTTCTCTTTATTGTGTCTTAGTACATCTCCTTTTTCTAATTATGTAAGAGCTTTTCTGTATATACTCTTCTACCTGACTTTACCGTGCCTGACCCAGCCAGACCCTCCACACGTCACGTCATAAAGGAACATCTCAGATACCTCAGCTCTGACCACAAACGCTTATTTCTGTAACACCTGTCTCATTTCACTTTTGCCTTTATTCCCATTCCTCTTGCTCCAAACTTTTGATCCTATTTTGGTGTCCATTTTTGGCTCCCATTGTGGATCCTGGGATTTGTTTCTTCTCAAGTTTTCCCCTTGATATTCTTTTAGAACTTTGTTTCCTGATACTCAGTGTTTGACTCATTCTACTGCAATACCTTGCCATTGTTTTCCATCTCCTTTTACTGGACATATATATTCCATATACATCAAGAGCCAACATAAAAAGGAAATGGCCATTCTAGATCCAAACATTCACGGTGAGCTTCGGGCCAGCTGAGCCACCGGCCACACGATGGCTGGTGTTTCCCGAAGTGTAGAACACGCGCCACCTGCGGACACACCACGGAGCTGAGCAGCTCGCAGGTGAGTGGCACAGGGCACGGACTGAATGCCAGGGGTGCACAGCGGGTGTGGAAGTAATTCTTTTCCGTTTTCTCTCACTCCTGATTATGGTAAGAACAAAGTCTCAGCTGATCTTCAGCACCTTTTCTGTACTTTACAACTTCTCCTATACAAAAGAATTTAGTAACAGTTGTTTTCCTTTGTTATGCTATCTTTATGGCATATCAGATTTGTTTCCCATTTATTTGGTGGTATTTCTTTAGTAACAGTGTGATGTTTTCATGGTAAATAGTTTCCCTTGCAACTAGATTACATTTCAAAGGTAAGTCAATATAAAATATATTATTTAAAAAAATAGTGCAGGTACAAGTAGTGTGTGGCCATGATAAAAAAACATGACAGTGGTCATGAATTGCTAAACTTTGGTAAAAATAAGCCAAAGTTGTAGATCAAAATCACAAATTAGACTTAGGTATTCATAATAGTTTAAATATTTTCTGACCCTCAAAATGCCAGGTTTTCCTTAAATCAGCAATAAATATGTTTCATTAATTCTATAAGCATTCCTTAAGGGCCTTTTAAAAAAAATAGAATCTCCCCATACTTTCATCCCCAGCTCTTTTTTCAAAACCACGAAATGATTGTTCCATAGACTATGGCACTCGTGGGTCAACCAAAAAAAGAAAAAGAAAAAGGATCTTTTAGTCCCATAATTACCAAAGAAATAAGCAGAACCTTGAGAAAACAAGCTGGTGTTCAAGAAAATAATTTTCATTGCCAGCACCTAACCACTGGCCTCTTTCTTAAGAAGAGGATGAGGCCCATGGGGTAATAAAAGGCCCTATAGAACCGCATAAAAGTTCCACATGTGCTCCTCCCTGAGTGGCCTTCAAGGGGGTAAGGGCTGGAGGGGGAGCAGGGGAACAGGGCTGAGCACAAGACAAAAAGAAATCTTACTTCTGGAGAAGCCGTTCATCTTACACAAAAAACTAATGAACGTGACAGATTCCCGTCTGCAGAAGGTGTTATCGGCGAAAAACAACAAAAATCATAATCATAATCATAATAATAATAAGATGAGCCCTAGCAGTTGGGGTTTCTGCAATTACAGTGTGAATTGCATGAAAGGATTATATGAAGTGCTCTTGGCTTGGAGGGGGAAGTAAGAGCTTCAGCTTTGGAGTCGCAAGCAGCTGCTTGGGGGCCGTGCACCTGCCGGGTCCAAGGCTGTTTTCACCTCGAGAGGAAAACAGGCCCCCTCTCTCTCCCTTTCATAGCCCCGATCCGAAAACCACCTCTAAGCAGGGGGGAGAAATGGGGACAGAAGTGGAAAGGAGAGGAAAGCGGAAAAAAAATAAAACTAAAAAAGTTTGTCCATAACAGCAAGAGAGGCTCCAGACTTAGGGAGACAATCGTGCGCTGGAGAGCCGGGAAGGTAGGAGTGGGAGGCGGCGACGAGTGGGAGGGAATGACTTCATTTTAATGCAGCCACAGACAGAGTGCGATCTGATATTGGCAAAGTTTCAAGGAAAATGGGGGATGAGGGCGGGAGGAGAAGAAAGGACTCTTTTACTGTTTCAGGCGTCTAAGTCTTCCCGAGGAGCATAAGCTCAGCTCGACATTCTGGGAATAGCAATGAGGCACACACAACAATCAAAACACACTAAATCTGTTGGATGATTCAAACACATCATGCATCTGCACCCACCAAATAGGACTTCAATTAAATAACCTTGCAGATTGGAACAGGAAAAGAAGGGAGAGCGTGAGTATTTTTAATTAGTAACTCCAAATACAAGCGGTTCTGTAGAAATTAGGTGTTTGCCCTACACTTTATTCTAAAGTGAGCTGTAAGCGTGTGCTGCTAAAATACACGAACAGCTCCTCTCTAACGCCAGCTTGAAGTTGTTTCCTTCTATGCGGAGAAGACTACAGGAGGCTGCTTCAACAAGGTCTTTCCCGGGGAGGTGAGAAGGGTCTGCATGAGGCTTTTTCATACATATTCACACAAATACAAACATATACACAGACCTTTTCCAGTATAACAGGAAACTATCCAGTTTGTTAAAACAACACACACACACACCAGAAAAAGAATAAAAGCCCATGTCTCGAATCAGGACATTATGCAAACTACAATTTCTGTTCCCAAGCATTTTTACTTATACGAATTTCTACTTCTATGGCAGGGATGCATTATTTTGCTACACAATTATTACTCGGTCTTGGAGCATATGTTCTGTCCTATATGTGGAGGCCATGCTGTAGAACGGCACGCCGTGAGCTGTGAATGATGGGTTGAGTGCCGTGGAAAAGGCCTTTTTCTGTCGGTAAAGGGATTCGGACTCACTCATTTTCAGACTGACTTCCAAATAAACTTGGCCTGGCCTCTGCTTGCTTCAAAAAAAAAAATCATAAGAAAATAATTCCTGTTGAAGAGTAGGGAAGCGTTCGTAAGGCTCTCTCTTTGGACTCTTGCAAACACTTCTCTCTTTTATTGAAAATGTATTCTACCTTCGACCGAAGCAGAAATTTGGAGAAAGGAGAGTAAGTTTTTGAAACTTCCTAGACTATACTCCCCCCCCCCACACACACACACAAACACTCCAAATGTATCAGTTATCTGACAAAACATAAATAAAGTCTATTTGAAATATAAGCATTTTTCTCAACGTGAATCTCTGAGTTTAATCCAAAAACTATTTAGTAGGAAAAGAAAGCCAAATGTTCAAATTAATCAGACATGAAAATTAATTCAATCATTCTTTAGGGCCTAAAAATATAAATAAATCACAGAGAGGGAGGCAAGGGGTCAAGAGCAGGAGCATAAATATAAAATGTCTCACCACATTCATATTTTTAAAGAGTAATTTGAGCAATTAGGGGTTCAAACTATGGTGACAATTATACTTTTTTTTTTCTTTTTTGTTAATCTTTACCTGAGGATATTTTTCCTTTTATTTTATTTTATTTTATATCTTTGGTAATAGAGTAGGAGGGAGGGAGGAAGAGAGAGAAACATTGATGTGAGAGAGACAGACACATCCATTAGCTGCCTCCCACACAACCCTGACCAGGGCTAGGGATCGAACCTGCAACCCAGGTATGTGCCCTTGACTGAAATTGAACCTGAGACCTTTTGGTCCAAAAGCCAATGCTCCAAACACTGAGCCAAACTGGCCTGGGCTACTTTTTAGAACACTTACAACTTTGGGTGATAAAACAGAGTTCAAAAGGAACTCACACCAGGGACACTGAAATACCCATCAGTCCTAGTGAAAATATGTCCCTTTTATAAGCCTATAAGCTTTAGGTAAAATATGAACTAAAAAGTGGACAAGTTTGTTAATCGTGGAAGTGGACACTGCCTGAACTTGTGGTAACCTGTAAAAGTGGAAAAGTGCAGAGACTGTTCATAGCACCTCTCAGTCAGTTCCCTTCTGCACTAGGGTGAAGCTTTGTATCCCACTGTCAGATGAGGCCAGATTCGGGGTGAGTTCTTGGCTAATGGAAATCAGAAAGGGACTGGGAGGCAGGAATCCTGAGTCTCGATCCTAACTCAGTGTACCCTTGAAGTAATAACTTGCTTTCTCTGACCTCAGTGTTTTCATCTGTGAAATGGGCTAGTTGAATCATTACTAAGTCTCAGAAATGCCATCCAATTCTAAAATCCTGTGATTCTGTGGTTAGAACCAGACAAGACTAATAACATATTTTGTAACAAGTAGAAGACAAGCCTATTTCTATTCCTCTCTCCCTGCCATGATTAAAATCCCCCACAAATTGAATTCCCATTAACTCACAGCTTCAATGGAAGCTCTTCAATTAGGCTGAGTAATCTCACAAGAGTCTAACAGAATGAAAGTAAATTGTCAGTTACAGAGCCCCTGGAAGTTCTGGCCACTTAACCATCTGTAAAGCCCCATGTGAGGTGGGGGTTCAGAATCTCAGTGGAAAAAGGGCAGTTGTTTATCCCACTCACAACTCCTTCCCCCAAATTCAGTCCACAACCCACAGTGAGCCGCTGCTATTCATGGGAGTGTGTCTCAGGTGTTTGGAGGAAAAAGATGAAAAACCATGGTGTACCTTACTTCTCACCTAGCCAGATGTAATCTGTCCTTGAAGCTTCCATTTTCCTTCAAGATTTTGCAGACTGTTCCATAGTAATCTTTCTTCATTAGAAATTGGCACCATAGAGACAGTAGCAGTCATCTGACATTAATTATGCCTGTGACATCTCATATGTTTATTTAACTTTTAAAGCAGCATTTCCTCAAGTATGATAGTACTTCATTGTCCCTCAATATGATCCTGTGATCAGAATCTAGTATAGGCTGGATTAAACAAAGTTGAACATATTTTACAGCAAAATGTCCCAGAACAATTAATTAATAAACTGATGTGCATTGTGACACTCCAAGTGGTCTAGATAGCACTTGGACTCTATCAGAAAATGCTCAATAACAGGGTTTCACTTAAGAATGAAGGTTCAAATCTGGCCAGGTGGCTCAGGTGGCTGGAGCTTCATCCCATGCACCGAAAGCTTGCGGGTTCAATGCCTGGTCAGGGCACATACCTAGGTGTGGGTTCAATCCTGGTTGGGGTGTGTATTGGAAGCAACTGATCTATGTTTCTTGTTCACATCGATGTTTCTCTCTCTCCCTCGCTCTCTCTACTTTCCTCTCTCCCTAAAATCAATAAACATATTCCCAAGTGAGGATAAAAATTTTTTTAAAAAGAGTTAAGATTCAAAAGTTCACTTGTTTATTTGACCATCAATGGCACAAATATTTACCCAGGCTAGGTGTGGAGCCATCAGCTGGGTAATTCCCAGCCCTCAGTGCAGTGGAGAAGATATAACAGCTAATCGTACCCAAGGTGATGGGGACATTGACAGTGATGTGCACAGGACAATAAGAATGTCAATGGAGAAATATCTACCTGGTGGGAGAAGAGTGATCAGGAAGACAGAAAGCTTTCTCCGTGGGGTGACATCAGAAGTGAGGATGGGAGAGACCTATCAAATTAGTGGCTATGTATAACAGTTCACCATTTACAAAGTTTTTCTCATAAATTAGTACAATGCCTACTTTTACACATTCTCCTGAGCACTTGCAGTATATTAGATATCTTGGATTCGTGTGTGCTTTATTTGCCTTTCTACGAAGGTGCATTTTCTTCAGAGTTTCCCCATATATTTTTTCATTCTGTGAAATGCTTCTCTCCCAACCTCAGATGATAGTGAAAGGTAAATAAGTTCAGACCTCCCACACATGAACTTTTTTTCATATAGTTCTAAGGGTGAAACTCATTAAGCAATATTTATCAAATTCTCAAGGAATATGATGATATTCCAAAATTGTGAGATTTAAACATTTGAAAGCCTTGCAAGCAATACAAATCACATAAAGGAACTTTTTGTTTGTTCTCAGGAAATGTGTGATTTGGAGTTCCTCAGTAGATTACCAACAGAGGGACCCTGGACCCTACAAGGAGGCTAGCCTGACACAGACAAGGTAGTTTTATCCAATGAAAACCCTTAAAGACACCGCCACTGAAGGTAGGGCAAAGGCTCACCTTGTTGGCTAATGGGTGTTGCTAATCTTTCAACCAACATGGTAAGATACCTTATAGAACATGTTTTGACCATAGACCATCCAAAGCTGTTTGATAATAACCTGTGGCTTATAGGGATTCTATAATACTTACACTGTTATCACTTCTTACACATATGTAAAAATAATGGGTCCTCTACATGGGACCAACTCTGATTGCCCCATTAAAAATATAACACCACCTACCTTTCTCCAGGGACATGGCAGATTCATGACATAATTACTTACATTCTTCCTTTCATTAGGATAATTTATGAGAGAGAGAGAGAGAGAGAGAAAGAGAGATCCTTCCTCCTCCCCCATTCATACCTAGCTGTGTACAGAAATTTTCCTTGTAATTTTAAAATCAAGTAAGAAAACTTGGAGGTGGGAGGGTGGGGCAGGGAGGGGAGGGTAGTGTGTGGGAAACAGCAGTAGCCTGTATGCATGTGGCAACTCCATTCATTCTGTGTGAACAGAACACTAAATCCAAGGTCCAACAGCTCGAGTCCTGACCCAGCTCTACCTACCTCTTACTAATGGGACATTTTCCTTGCCTCACATGGAATAATAATGTCCTTCAGTGTCACCCTCGCGGTGCTCAAGAGGTGCAAATGAGTCAAACCAGGTGAAAGCACTGTGAATAGTTGACAGTGACAAGTGCAGTATCGAGGCCTCTCTTCACGATGTACACGATCTGACCAACGGCGTGGGCCCCAGAGTCAGCCCCACCTGAACTGGAATCCGGCTTCGGCCTCCTAGCAGCTGCATGACCTTAGGCAAGTTTCACTCTCTAAGCTTCATGTTCCTCATCTATAAAGCGGAGCGGACTAACCCTCAAAGAGTTGTGAGGGTTTAATGAGATCATAAATGTCACACCCTGACAGTGTCTGAAATAGAGGTTTCTCAATGAACACTGGTTCATATCACAAGTGACAAGTTACTGCCATATGGGTCATCTTATTGCTACAGTGTGGGAGCACGAGACTCATCAAGTGTGTCTGGCGACCCCATCACATATAAAATTTATGTCACTTCCTCATTAGAAGCTTTCCTCGTTCCCCCACCCCTACCCAAGTTCATCATCTCTCCGCCATACCAGCTCTGTTTCAATATTCTATTGTACTTATTAAACACCATCTTTAATTTATTAATGTATGTTTCCTCTACTAGACTATAAGAAACTTGATGGCAGGATCTGTTCTATTCATCTGACTCTCCCATGCCTCAGATAGCTACCTCACAGTAGGCACTGAATAAATGCTTATGGAACTGGATTCGTGAATATATAATGTTATGCTGCAAGGTAGTCCCCAAATAAGTGATAGAGCCATAAATACAAAGATGACATGACACAGGGAAAGAGCAAAGTGCTCAGAATCTCGGACAGCCTTAACTTTGGCATTGTCTCTTGCTCGCTCCATAGTGTGGACTTATGCAGATCTAGTGTCTCTGCCATGCAGTTCAAGCAAACATCTGTCGTTCATTGTTTTCCTGGCTGGGTAAGGCCAATAGAAATGAAGCAAGACAGTGGTGGAAGTAAAGTTTAAAATGCAGTAAACTTCACCTGTCTTTAGATTTTGCATCCCTAACATAATGTCACAAAATTCTGAACTCCAAACCAAAGAGAACAAATTTCCTCAGAATCAGGGGATTCAAGTAGAGATGAGGTCTAGATGAAGTTGATGGTTTCCCACATAGTGTGATTTCCAGATAAAACTGCCAAACCCTACCCTCTCAATAATTTTCCTCCACAAATCTTCTCCTTCATCCAAAGTAGCCTGAAATTCTTGGTCTGTAAATTTACGTCTATGTGTGTGTATTTGAGGTGTTGGTAGGAATGGGATGGACGTGACATCTTCAGAAAACCTTTTAAAATCAAGTAAGGAAACTTGGAGGTGGGAGGATGGAACGGGGAGGGGAGGGAAACACTTTGCAAAGATGCTATTTTTTCACTTGCTTTTTCTCATTAGCATATTTGCATTGTCCATGTGGATGTGCCTTTTACATCATAAGAAATTATCATTAATAACACTGAATCATTTATCAGATAAGCTATAGGTCCCACGGAAGATAGTTTGGTCATGGGAAAGAAAAATTGAAAAGGACAGATAGATTTTAATCATGGGCCTCACATCACTTTGGGATTGAAACCACAGGCAGCCTGAAGAAGGCGGACCAGGGACAGGTGACTTACTTTGAGCCCGGGGGCCTGGGCAGCTGGGGAGGAAGCATAATGATAGAAGTCATGCCAATATTCAATCCTGTTGTCCCTGGAATCTACTCATTTGTTGTTGTTGTTGTTATTTTCAAGTAAGACTTATTGAGTCCTGAGCATGTGCCAGCAATAGGCCAATCTTGGTGTACAGTGGTGTGAATGCAGAGGTGCTTCCTCCTTTATAGAGCATACAACCCTAATGTAACAGACGGTTAAACCACATACTGATTCATATTTAATTTTAAAACTTAGAGACAGCTTAAGGAAAAAGAACAACTCGTTATGAGAAATTAATGGAGCACAGGCACCTACCTTTTGGATTGAGTGTTAAAGTGAATTTACCTTGAATTAGTCAATTTAATCTTGAAAGCCTCTGGAGATGGGGGGAGCTCGACAGTGTGTTCATATGGCTATCTCTTGTTTGTAATATTTGCCAGTGAAAGACATTTTAACGGCAATCAGTTACGACCAGCGTCTCGCCCTGGCTGGTTTGGCTCAGCGGTTAGAGCGTCGGCCTGAGGACCAGAGAGACCCAGGTTCGGTTCCCGCTAAGGGCACGTACCTTGGTTGCAGTTTGTCCCCGGCCCTGGTTGTGGTCGTGTGGGTGGCAACCACTTGATGTGTCTCTCTCACGTCGATGTTTCTCTCTCTCTTCCTCCCTCTCTCCCTCCTGCTCTATCTAAAGATACATGCAAAAATGTCCTCGGGTGAGGATTTAAAAAAAAAAAAGACCATTGTCTCTTTCTACTCTGACTTCCCTGTCCTATTTCCCTTATGTTATGTGGAGCTGGACGGCCACAGGCATTTTAGGGATCTAGTTGGAGGGAAATTGAGATGAAAGTACATTTCATTTGGGTTTGGTGGAAACATATTACAAAATGCAGTTGAGTCACTGTGAGCATCTCCAGTATAGGAAAGATTTTCATGAACATTCCTGCAAGCCTTTTTACCAGCTCACACAGCAGATGACACAATGGTGCAGGCCTAGAGGTGGCCCCCGATGTGACTGTGCCCTTCATTGCCCGGCACCAGAAGTAGAGAGGTGGGGGGGGGGAGAAACCAGGTTTGAAATGCAGGGGGCAAGATGGAGCTTTCGGCCTGTGGAAAGATAATACTACTAAACATCTGCATAGCATTGCTAATAAAAAAAAATGTTGTGAAGCTAAACTAAACTTTTCTAACATGTCATAATAAAAATACAAACTTTGATTGCTGTGCTAGAGGAAAACTAAATTAATCTTTTATTCTCACTATGGAAAATATTATAATATCATTGTCATATGAAGGAACAATCAAAAGATATGTAGCCATATCGATTATATCTCAATTTAAAAAAAAGATATATAGCCAAAGAATGTAGGGGAGGAGGGGCGGCTATCAAAGCAGTGCCTATGGTACTAGTTACATTTTTTAATGTATTATTCTTTAGGATGCGTCCTCTTATTTTAAATAATCACTTTTGCGTGTAAGTTTATATTTGTAATTTTTACTCATTTTAGAGAGACTGCCCAAATTACACAAGCCTCAGGCCCCACAAAACCTGCCCCTGGGCACAGCTTCTCCATGATGACATTTCAGCTGAACCCCAAGGAAAGTGAAGAAACATCCACAAGAAAATAAAACCTGGGGTCATGGAAAGAGCATGTGCAAGGCCTGGAGGTGGGAATGAGCTTGGAGAGTTCACGCGTAAGACTACAAGTCCCATGTATTTCTTTTTTTGTTTTTTTGTTTGTTTGTTTGTTTTTATCCTCACCCGAGGATATTTTTCCATTTTTTGTTCAGATAGAGTGGGAGGGAGAGAGAGGAAGGAGAGAGAGAGAGAAACATCGACGTGAAGGGACACATCGAGTGGCTGCCACCCGCACGACCAACCAGGGCCGGGGACAAACTGCAACCGAAATACGTGCCCTTAGCGGGAACCGAACCCGGGTCTCTCCGGACCGCAGGCCGATGCTCTAACCGCTGAGCCAAACTGGCCAGGGCAAGTCCCATGTATTTCTAACAATACTTGCTTAATTATTAGAACAATGCATGTTCACTGTAGTAAACTTGAAGAGATCAGAGAAGCGCAAAGGAAAACCAAAGGACCACCATATGTGTCCCAATTTTTTACCAGAAAAATATGACTGCTCCAGTTATACCACAAGGGCTCTGGCCAAAGTAGGGTAGCTCTAGAATGATCAAAACCTGGCAAATTTTTAAAGCATTGTACAAATATAAAGATTCTGCTAAGTGAAATAAGTCAGACAATGAAAGACAAGTACTATATAATTTCACTTATATGTGGAATCTAAGAAACAAAATAAACAAAACAAAACAGAAGCAGGCTCATAGATACAGAGAACAGACTGGCTGCCAAAGGCAAAGGGGTAGAGAGAAGGGTAAAGAGCTGAAAGGGACTGAGAGGCACAAACCTTTAGGCATAAAATAAATTAGTGACAGGAAGGTAATATACATCACAGAAAATTTTGTCAATAGTATCATAATATGTTTGTATGGTGACTGATGGTTTATCGTGGTGACCACTTCATAAGGTGTGTGTATATAGATGACAAGTCACTATGCTATACAACTGAAACTGATATGATGTTGTATGTCAACTATACTTTAATATAAAATCAATTAATTAAAATAAAGAATCTGTTTGCTCTCCTCATCACCATCACTCTTATCATCATTATCAATGCTCAATCAGAAAAACAAATTTAAAATATCCTCTTTTAAATCTTTTGCCAAGATCATCCCGCTGGGAAGATCTACATAGCATCTGTGGCAGTAAGACACAGGTGAAGAGGAGTCCCTTAGGATTCCTGGTAAAGTAAATACTTATTTTGTCCTGCTGTTCAGCACCCTCCCTTCCTCTAGAAACAGCCTGTCAACTTTTAGGGAACCAACCCTACCACTGTTTCAACCACACTACTTTAATAGAAAGAAGCAATCACAGTGTCTCTTCCCAACTCCCAATCTTAACCGATGGTTTGCAAATGGGCACATGACCCATTTGGACCAATCTGAATTCTCCCCCACGGTTTTCCAGCTGGAGCTCCGAGACACCGGCCCCTCTCTACAGTGGCGAAGATGGGCGGACGGGGCCTGCGAGAAGTAGCAGGCCATGTGTCAAATTACATAGAAATCAGTCTGAGAAAAGAATGTTGAGAATCTAAGAGAGGAGCAGAGAAGAGCCCCTGTTTCTAGACATCTCTGAGACCTAGCTGCCCTCACAGCTTCTTCTGCTGACTGTCTGGGTGAGATAGAAAATAATTCTCCTCTTGCCTGTTAGTTCAAGTTGTGTATCTGCTACTAGGACCACGTTATCCCCAGTTATGCTAAATTTGAATGCCTCCTGTGGATCTTTATCAAGTATAAGTCACCACACTGGACTTAAGGGTGCTAATAACGAAGAAACGGACAAGAACTAACTTATCCCTTTCTGAGTGTCTACTGAATTTCAGGGACTACACATACATTACTTAACTTCTGTCCAGCCGGTGTGGCTCAGTGGTTGAGCATCAACCCATGCACCAGAAGTTCGCCAGTTCGATTCCCAGTCAAGACACATGCCCAGGTTGTGGGCCAAATCCCCAGTGGGGGCCATGCAGGAGGCGGCCAATTGATGTTCTCTCTCATCGATGTTTCTATCTCTCTCTCCTCCTCACTTCCTCTCTCTCTCTAAAATCAATAAAGGAAAAAAATTACTTAACTTCTTTTTTTTAAAGAAACTCTAGGAAATAGTTACTGCTTTTAGGAAATTAGGTTTTACTGTGGTGAGTAATATGTTCAAGCTCTCACAAGAAATAACAGAGGCAAAATTTGAACTTAAATCTGATTGCATATTCCATTCTCATTCCTCTGCTACATGTTGTCCATTACGGGGTCTTATACTACAACTCAGAAAGAGATATTTATACAAATAATATAATGCGCTATGAGCTGAGGCAAACAAGGAAAGAGGAAGCATTGAGTATGAATTGACCCAATGGGAATCTTGAAGTGCTATTACTGCTTTTAAGTCCTGTCCTTCCCATGAATCTGTCATTGTTACTAGATAAGAGCTTTAATCAAAGCTCCTCACTTAAATATGTTCAGATCTATAAACTGAAGGTAGAAAATAAAATCTTCAAAGACAGCAATTTTATTGGGAGAGGAGTAATGTTTAACCAAGTCTATAATAAAATGCGGAAGGATCAGCAAAATACAGCCATCCAAAAACAGGGCAGGGAAAATGGGTCTAACCACAGCAGAAATTACTTAAGTTCTTTATATGGGAAAACTGTTGGCTAATAGTGAGGGCTGTTAAACAATGAAATGGGTTACCAGGGCAAGCTAAGGAATCTCCTCATCTACAGGCCTTTAAAATAGTAAAAATTTCTTGGTCTGAATGGCTTTACGTGTGGTCTTCCTTGAGGAGCAGTGGGGTCAGGGAGCTACAGAGGAAGGGATGACCCCTCCAAATCCCTTCCCAAAGCCTGGGATTCTCCCTACCTGATCATCAACACCTTGAGGAAGGGGCTCTTTGCCGTTCGACAATCTGCAACCCCCCCTTTAGTTCTTGCCTACCTTAGTAATGCACTAATTCACAACTGCTGTAGGAATGATTGAAATATTTAGACATAATGGAGGAAGTTTAATAGGGTCCAGTGGGAAACGCAGGTGTTTAGATCAGCTTAAAAATAATAACCACCACCCCTGCCGGGGGCTTTCCATTCACCACCAGCTCTGCTTTTATTCTTAACCATAAAGGCTACCTCAGACAGGAAATTGTTCACGTGATTGGTCTTTACAAGTGCTGTTGGGTTTAAACTGAGGGCTGTAGAGGTCATTAGTGGGCAGCCATGTGATTAACCTTTGCTAGCCCGTTGCTTTTCACACTTTGTTAACAGCTTCCATTATTGCCCCTCTGAGTCTTGAGGAAGCCGTTTATTGACAGTATTAAAAATACATAGCTACAAATTCTTAAGAGCCTCGTGTTTAAAAAAAAAAAAAAAAACTCTCCCAACATCTTATAGCCAGCCGACTGGGGAAATGGGAAACCTCTAATTTGCCATACAGGTTTATCAAGAACTGCATTGAGTAACACTACATTTACCTCAGTGGTGGTCCCTGACACCAATCCTTTCTTTCATATTTATATATGTTATGGTGACACCAGAAAATTTTAAAATTTGAAGCAGGAGCTATAAAATCTCTGGAAGTGTTTGGGGCTTGGATTCTGTTATTTTTGAGGAAATTAATTTCTACATACGTTTGGAGAGGAGAGAAGGAAAGAGGTTGATAAGCCCTCGCCCACATAAAACGACCAAGAGTTTCAGAAAGAATTTTTGTGTGTGAATCAGTCCTTATTCTAATGTGAATAAATGATGGTTGTTTAGTTTTCACCCCTCTCTTCACCCCAACTCTGGGCTATAAAATGTCTTGAGAGGCATTTCTAAGAATTGTTTGTGTAAGAAAGACCATATTGATGTTTCCCAACCAGTGATATGTGTGCCTAAAACCTACTTAAAGGATGGCATTCTTCAAATGATCCTCAGTCCATGACCCCTCCCACTGCCCCTATGACCTTCCTGCGAGAGTTTAATGGCCTTTCTATGACCCCCACCCCAGCATAAGATTTTTTCCCAAGAACTTTTATTTTACGTTCTGAATTCCAGTGAAGAATTTAACTCTGGCTTTAGAAGTATCTAAAGCTTCCCCCATCCTAGGTCAGAAATCATATTCAAGGGGGGAAAAGGCCCAAATGATGATTCTTCAAGAGATTTATTCCCTGGTGGTATACATACATACATAGATTTATTATAGATATATATAAATAAATGTATATATAATACATTGCCTATATATGCAACAAATACCTACATAAGCATTTGTATGTTATATATAATAAATGAGTGGAAAAGAAAACCATTAGAATTCCATATAAAATTTCTGTGCTGAAAAGGAACAATGTACAAAAGGAGAGATGATTCTCCTTCAATTACACTGACTTTTGTTTGTTTGTTTTCTGTTTTGATGCTACTGATCTAATTTATTCATTTGCTGTTTCAAATGTGCAGATAATAGACCCAAATTCTTTTCCTGGGAAAAGAATTATTTCTTTCAAAGAAAAATATAAATTAATTAATGCTCTTATTTAAAAAAGACAAACATAGTAAGTGGGGCTACTACCTTATCCCACAATTATCTGCTATATGTTATAATGGCCTCTGATTTTTTGTGTGAATTGTACTGTAGTAAGACTTTATAGTTCCCACTCATATACTATGCTCAACAAATACAAGCAAACGATAAAGTTCAATTTCCTTTTTAAAAGTCCTTTATCGCATTTAAAAATGACAAGCCACATGTTCCTCTATTTCATGATGGAAGGGTGGAGGGAAAATTGTTGCTAGGATAAGACTTTCTATTTTATGTCAGATTGTATCTGGAAAGTCATTTTAAAAGTGAAATTATAACCCGCCCACCCCCCAAAAGCAGGGAATTGAGATGAAAATGCCAAAATAACTTTAATTATAGGTTTGTTGGGGGTGTGACATTAAAATATCAGTCAGTGAAAAACTTCACATTATTAATGTGTCACTCAAAAAAATGTGAAATTTGTGTTATACCATTACTATTTATTTGTATATTCTCGGTCTCCATAGAACATGCTTGGGAGATAAGAGCTCAAATCACCACAGCAAGCAGTCCAACATTCTGAAACTTCTTTTAAAATCGGAGTTAAATATAAATAATTGTAGGCCTCTTAATGTAAACCTTGGTTCTACTTATTGCAGATATTGGAAATTGGGCTGAATCATAGCTAATATTTTAACATAGAAAACTAATAAATTTCAATTTCATCTAGAATCTTTTCATTTTGTTCTCTCAAATTCAAAATAACATGTGGCACTGGGGGAAAATATGCAGTAGCCTCTAACATCAAACCACTATTTCTTGCCCTAGACTTACTGTAGACAATAATTGGTTTTCTCAGCTCTCTCTCCCAGGCTGCATGAGAAAGGAAACCATGGAAACTGGGCCACCATAAAGCAATGCTTTCTAACCTCAGCTGAGCGCTCACTGATCCTCCGAAATGTTTTATACATCCCTTGTTGACTAATTATTGTAGGGAAACATAGTGGCTGTTGGAAATACTCTTCATCCTCAAGGGCCCACCCCTTGACTTCCTTCAACTTAACCTGACTCATGGGAGATGACCTTATGGCCTGCTTCCCTGAGGAAGGTCAGTCAGCATTAGCTCCTTGCACTAGTCCTTGATCAAACTAGACCTGGGCTTTGACCTGCCTGGCTCGCCTTGCTGGCTCAGCACATGAAGCTGGCTTAAGTTGTCTCCACCTGCACTCCCTACCTTCATCAGGCAGCCCCAACTTGACCGTTCACCTTTTTTTAAGGCCTCTATGTCACTGAGTGGTCCCAGCTAACCTTGGTCAAAAATCCATCATGATTCTTAATGGCATTTTCTATTTCTTCTGCCAATGGTTCATCCCTGTCTCAGAGAACATGGCCATCTCTCCCTCATCCTTACAAATTTCCTTGGAGCCTCTCTCTCCACCATTTATACTTCTTTAAATCTTTATCCTTTGCCTTCTTCCCTAGTTCTCTCTCTTTTGTAGTCTGTCTTTTCTGCCTTCTTTTGCACTCTCATCAAATCCAGAGCTTCTATTCTCATCTTTAAGCAACTAATTCCTCAATCCCTAAACTCACATTTCTAATTTTCAGAACTATTGATGAATTCCTCAAATTAAAATCCTCTGTCCTCAAGCTACCCCTTCTTCTCCACATTCTCATTTCAATAGATTTAGTCATTAATGTCTCAAAGTCATGGGTGTTTCTTCTCTCTCCATGGCCAATGAATTGCCATGATACTTATAATAAAATCAAAACTCCTTTCCGTGGCCTAAAACTCTCTGAATAATCTCTGGTCTCATATCCCTATACCCTTCTGTGGCTCACCATGATTTAGCTTTGTTTCTGCTTCTCAAACCCATCAAGCTTGGAGGTTTTTATGCATTATCTTCCCTCCTAGAACTTTCTATCCCCCTCCTCCAGATCATGGATGGCTTCTTGTCCAAAATGTCACCTCATTAGAGAGATGGAGTCAGAAACCATCTCTGTTTATATTTCCCCTGTAAATGTTTATGACTGATGTTAATTGGCTAGGATTAACATTACAGTAGCAATGATAAACAGGCAAAGGGAAGGACAGGCTTGAGAATGTGGTGACAATTATACAAGTAGCAAGGGTGAAAGAGTTATGGATTATCTCCAGATTTCTGACATGGGCAACCAGATGTATGGTGGCCTTATCAAGTAGAATAAAAAAAACTTTTAAGACAAAAAACTGATCTAGAGAAGAGACAATCAGTTCAGTTTAGGATATGCTGAAGTTGTGGTGTCTACAATGAAGACTGAAAGACTTCCAAGAGGCAAGTGGACATACAGGTCCAGAGCACAGGAGAAAGCATTTAAAACCACATGAGTAGAAGATGGGGGATATGTAAAGTAAGAGCAGAAGAGGGACCCCAGAGACCATTGGAGAACACCAATGTGAAAGGGAAGAGAAACTCATGAAACAACAGGTCAGCAGGGAAGAAGGAAACTGTGGAAGACAAGTAGGAGTTTCAAGAACAATGGGGAAAACAACAGTGCCAAAAGCAGTTGTGTTGCCTACGATAAAAACTTTAACATGCCATTGGGTCAGCAATTGCGTCATGAATGAATTCAGTGACAGCAGTTTCAGAAGCAAAAGTCAGGTCACACAAGGTTGAAGAGTATAGGAACCAATGCAAGGGGAAGAAAAAGACTTCAAGCCATGAGGGGAAAAGAGGAAAAGACAACAATTAAAGGGAAATATAGACTAGACATGGGTTCTTTCTCTTTGATAATTAGAGAGACTTAGTTGTGTTGGTACGGTGATAAGAAAAAATGGCAAGTAGAGACAGAAAGGCTTCCAAGCTGACTGACACAGGCTTGTTATTTCCAGCATTATCTCTCACTCCTCTCTGCCTCACCCCAAATGTCCCCAGACTGGAGCTCTAAGGTTGAAGGAAGGCACTGGAAGGGGAGGAGATAGACATGAAACCTAGTATCCCTGCCTCATCATTATGCCTCAAGCCAGCTCCAGATACCTGAACTGCAACTGATGGATGATTCAGCTATTTGTCCAGGTGTGGTACCACATGTTTGCCCCGCCCAGACCGCATGGAACTTGGGATTCAGAGGGTATATAAAGAAAACTATGTGTTACTTGGAAGAGAAAATACTGTGTTAAACTTAAAATGAAGTTTCATCCTCCCTAAAAGCCCTCTATGTTCTAAACAAACATGTACCTATGCAATGAAAAATCTTAGTATGTTGTAAATAAATTTCACCTTTCAGCTATAAAATTATTTATTGTCTACTAATATCATTCCTAATTTGAGAATGAAAAAGAAAGGAAAAAAAAACTAGTCTTTACAAAGAATTCAATATTCTTCTTGCTCTCTGGATACTCATGCTTCTCAGAGAAGCAGTGCAATCTCTTTCATAATCATCTTGCATCTTGAGCCCTCATGATCTGAGCGGGTTTAATTAGCTCCCATATAATAGCCATAGCTATGGCACCTGAAGTAGGTCATTTGGCTATGTGACCTTGAGCAAGTCACTTTACTTCTCAGAATGTAAATGTCCAACCCAATCTACTTCAGCTCAGTTGCATCATGAGATCAAATCTTATCACTTGTTCTACTGCAGAGGAAACATACTGCAAACCTACCAGAAAAATCTTTTTGGGGATATGTAGGAGTATTGCCATATGAGTTTCTAAGTTACACTAGAAAAGCTGAAACTTCAGACTGTGGGAGGAGCTTACAAGGTCATTCTACATGAAGGAAAGATTAAATAATGTTACTGAAAATTGCTATTGTAATTCATTCTTCCATAAAAATTCCCTCTGTTGTACTTGCAAGTTCAGCAAGACCTTGGGTTATCAGCCAAATAAATGCCACTTCAGTAAGTTATTGCTGCCTGGGGCCAGCTTTAACTTGTATCGTCAACTTTTTTCCAGTCTAAAGTTCTACTGTAAGTTTTGCATTCATAAACCATGTTCCCCTAGCCTTTATTGCTTGCCCTCTTATGACTTTTCCCCTCCTGTTGGTTGCTAAAGAGAGCCCAATTGTGTATACTAACACCAGAGAGCTTCATCTAGTGATGTAAAAGAGTTACATTCAAATCACTTTTTTAGGTAGAACAAAGTGCAAAAGCCCACTGAACATTTCCTTACTGTGTGAAAATAGTTTCTTGCATCTTTGTACCACAGTTCTGGGAATACAATTCAAAAGAGATGTGTTCAAAAGTATATGACTTTGGCTCCCATGTATGATCATGAGACAATAAAGGAACAGTAAATTTTGTGACAACTTTTGAAATTTGTGGTTCTACGCAAAATTTCACCAACTTTCCATCACTTGAACTGAATTCAAAATGGAGTCAGAAAATGTGGTACTTGTCTAAATGAAAACAAATGTTTCAACAGTCTTTTCTTCCCCTTTAAATTGATGGTTAAGTGAATAACAAAAGGAGAAGACAATAAACAACATATATACATACTTGTCTGAAAAAGCCCCCCAAAATGCCAGCCACATACACGAATACCACACACAGTTGCTTTATGAAGAAAAGTCAGATGCCATATAGGGTAACTATTAAGTGTGGATGACATTTTTTCCTACCTCATCCAAATTACTCCTGTTAAAGTGCACCCAGCTTGCTTTTTGCCAGTGTTTCCCTCCATTATGTTGTCAGGTGTCGATTAAGGACACATCCTAGGAGCATTCTTCATAAGAACATTTCTCGCAGGGCTACTTAAACATGGCCTCTTACCTACATCCTCTGCATCACTGGCCTTTGATAATCAGTAAAGTATCCTTGCTTAAAGAAAAATGAGTAGAATAAGCCTCTTCTAGGAAGAAGAAAAAAAAACATGTGTAAGTAGGTAAGAAAGGTTAAGAGTACAAAGCCCAGAAACCTAATACAAATTCTCCTGAAGGACATACCATTTTCCTGGAACATGAGAATGGCTGGCCTCGCCCTAATACATCCCCTATGCATCTCTTAATTCGAGAGCAACCTTCAGTTTGTTGCTGGAACTGATGCTTTTAAAAGCATTGTCCCAGTCCCTCGTGTTAATAAAGAGACACCTGATTAATCCCAAAAGGCAGAGTATACTGATTTGAGGGGGAGATGTTTGTCCTCACTTTAAATAAGAGTCTCCCTGATGTTTGAGAATTGGTGACTTGGCAGAGAAATAAAACTACACTGTGAAGTTCTGAATTCTCCACTTGCCTCCTTTGCTGAACTCATTCTGTCCTTCCAAATCCATACTAAGCATTTATTCATTAATTTAACAAATATTTATTGACTACCTGATGTGTGCCAGGTGCTGTTCTAGGCACTGAAAATACAGTCATGAACCAAACAAGCAGAAATTTCTACTTACATCCTTCATCTCTCAGACTTGTGGACCAAGCTAAAATAGAGCTGTTTTCTCACTCCCAAATTGTATTGATCTGATCTTTTACTTAGGACAAGGGTCAGTTGTCTAAGAAAGAAAGCCCTCTTATTTATTAGAGTAAACAAAGGTCGTTGACAATCCTACACCCATTCACCTAACAATTATTGATGAACATCCCCTGGATGCCAGAATATAGGCTTCGAACTGGGGGACAGCAAGATGAAAGCCACACAGTCTTAGGTTGACAGGGATTATATATTTTTATACTGTCTTTTATGTGAACAGATTAACAATTGATAGTTTTTAAATTGAATTTGAATGTTTGAGGTTTGCTGATAGCTGAGAGTTAGTTGCTTTTCTTTTTTCCCAGGCCAAGTAGTTCTCCTGACACACTTAAGTATAGACTCTAGGGATAATGGCCATTTCTCAAAAATATGCTACTGACCAACTTGAAAAGGGTAAGCTAGACTTGGACGTGCATCTAAGTGTTCTCACTCCATTTTCCACAGTCACAACTCCTGCTATGTTTTCAATTAGCTACAGTAACTGAAATTATTATTCCATTACACTTTTTTTTTATTGTTCTTTAATTTAACCAACAATAATCATCAGGGCATAAAATAGCCCAAGTCCTTTGTTTAGGGTCTGGTGAATAGAACCACATGCCTGACCTCAACCCTTTGGGGAATGGACATTCAGAAAGTATTTACATGGCCCTTCAGTTTGGTTTATTATTTTCCTGTTGCTTTTTTAGTCTATGTGGCTTTGTTTACTCTACTCACTACATGTGGGGGATGAGGCTGGAGTCAGGGGTTTGCTGTACTTCTGGAATTATGGCATTTGAGAATGTCACCCCATTTGTCATCCATTACGCCTCATCTCTGTTAAGTATTCCAGAAGCCTCTGGTCAAAGCATACACAAAAGTTAACAAATTTTTCTCTTCTTTTTTTCTGTGTGTGTGTGTGCGTGTGTGTGTGTGTGTGTGTGTGAATGAGCAGATGATAAATAGACATCTATGTTAAAGTGTTGATACCTAGATATCCCACCTAGAGTGGGAAGTTGACAATTTATAACCCAAATGCCCCGCGGGAGGCATGCCTGGTGGTGATCTCTGTCATTCCTCACCAGATGAATATACTATGGCTTTGAGCCAGACACTCCTGAGAGCAAATCCTGGCTTTACCTCTTAGCAGTGTGTGACTGGGCAAGTTTCTTACTAACATCTCTGAGCCTGTCTGCTCATCAACACAATGAAAATAATGTGACTGACCTTGCTGGCTGGGTTTTGAAGATTAGAGATAATATGTGTGTTGAACAGGACACAGAACCTCTATGAAAGGGATTCAATAACTGGCAGGCATCACCAGCATTATCATTATTATTTCTCTTCCATTCTTTTCCTTGTACTCATCATCTGAACTCTCTCATTTTCCTTTTCCTTTTCTGTACTCTCTCCTGCCAGCGCCCCAGCTCTCTGACTGGTATCCAAAGACATTGCTCAGGCCCACCAGCAACCCTCAGAGACTAAAGTGTTGCAGACCCTTGTTCTCCACAACCAGCCAAAGAAGAAACAGCCAGAGAGAATACCACCCAGGAAACGTCGTCTCGTGTAAAAAGATGTTCAGTGCGCTCAATCAATGCAGTGTAGCTAAAGTTACCCAATTGCCTAGAAATGCTGAGTACCTTTTCTGCAAGTAATGTCAAGCCCCAGATATTTATCATTTCTTCATTCATTTATTTATTCATTTTCAAAATGTTTTAAAGATATATAATGTGATAGATTCTATGCTAAAGTTGAAGGATGACATATTTATTATCTATCTTTGTATCAACTTACTCTATAGATATTTGTTGAGTAAATAGCAAGTGAATGACGAACAAGTCAAAGTTTCCAGATGTGAAGACACTGAAAAGAAAAAGTAAAATTTGTGTTCATGAATGTAGGTCATGTATACATACTAAAGCTTTCTTATTTTTCCAATTAAAATTAGTAACCGTCTATGTGTCAGGTTCTAAACTGAATGTTAATATACAAAGATAAAAAGACAAGACATGGTCCTTGCTCTTTATTAATTTACACAGTAAACATTTCAAATACCTACTAGGATTTGAATTGTGAGGATTGGGTGAGGGGCCGCAGATGCAGCCCTGATCAAGATAGACATGGACCTTGATCTCATAAACTCATTTCCCAGTATAGAAAATATATAAGTAAATAAACATAACCCCCACTAAAAAATATAAAATAATTAAAAATCATGAGGAGAGTTAACTGTGGGCTGAGATGGACAGGACATCTACTTTAGACAGTTCAGGGGGAGACAGAAAAGTAATCTGATTATTATAATTCAATATTTACTTATCTGCCTGTCAACTTATAGATTCATTATTCCTTCCTTCATCCCCAAAAAGTTTGGAAAGAGCAACAAAATATTCTAAGAGAAGTCAAGGAGCACACAGTAAAATGTGGGCAGAGCTGAATAAACAAAAAACCTAGTGGAATCCCAATAGAAATATAGAAATACAGGAAGGCAAGTAATATACTAACTCAAAAGGTCAAAAAGACCACAGAAAGCAGCAAGTAGTGAAGATAGGGTTGGTGGGAGCCACTTATTTCCAGCCCAGGTCCACGGGGAATAGCAGCAGTTCTTACTTGATAATGTAGTCAGAGTATCTCTATGGTACCCAGATCGTACATCAGCACATATGGTTTCTCAGTACCACCTCCAAGGCCTGGGGGCTTCCATGGCTTGGTCCCTGAGTCTGTTGCTTGTCCTGCTGCTGAAGGAGCCCTGACTTGACATCAAAGGCTCTAAGATCATAGTCCATCTCTGCCACTCATTAACTGTAGGACCCTAAGCAAGTCACTTCCTAGCTCCAAGTCTCAGTTTTCTCTGTTCTACAATGGGTGTATTAGTCAGAGCACAACTATAGACAACGAAATCTATTGTACCTTGTTAAAACAAAAAGGACTTTATTACAGAGAATGCCAAATCATTGGAAGGGCTAGATGACCAGGCTCCAGGCTGTTTCCACGTATAGCTTTCAGCCCCTAGAACCACTTAACTTCTGAAATCTTCTTTGCAAGCAATACAGATGTCTCACACCTGATCTGTTTAACCTTGTGACTAATCCAAGTCTTTTGAGAATACAAGTGACAAAACTTGCATCCAAAATTATAGCTGCGAGGGCATGTGGGAAGTGCCGTTTTTAGTTGTATAGGAAGTCACACCAGAAGGGGTTGAAACAGGTGGAGCAAGCAAATCCACACAATCTGCCACAAGGGACAACAATGCATCCCTCACAGGATTGTTACAAGGATTGGTGTTTGTAAAGAGGTTTCCACTTAGTAAATACTGGTTTGCCCTGATGCTATTGGCCATCATTTGTTGTGCCCTAACACTGGGTCTTAAAAATACTGAGTCCAGCCTGGGAGCCCAGCCCCATAACCAGACACTTCCCAATGCCCTGAGGCTGGATCTTGCTTTCAGCAAGCTACCCTTCCTGTCTGATGGACCTTGCTGGCTTACAGCCTGGACACATCCAGAGAGAGGTTCCTGCTCCCAGCAAATCAAAGCCCACAAGGTAGAGTGGTGAGTGCTGAATTGGAGTATTTAGGGAGTACTATGAAAATTCAGATGGGGGGCAACTTATTCTGCCTGGAAGAGTCAGGCATGACTTCTTGCATTGTCATTCCTGAAAATAAAGAGTCTAGTAGGCAGAATAGAATATCACTCTATTTGGCTTTCTTTCTTGACCTGTAATCTATCATAAAAGTTTCAATGCTAAAAGCTGTTAGTGTGACATACAAACTCAGTTGTATGCAGTTAGCTGATTGAGAATCTGGCCCTAAAGCATTAAGCATGACCAGAAAGGAGAATCTCTCTTGACTTTTTGACATTTTAAAATTAAAGTTGTCTAAATAAAATTTTTCTAGTTATGAAAGTAATGTATAGTTATTTGAGAAACTTTGGAAAATTCTGAAAAGCATAAAGTAAATACAGTTACCTCTCATCTCATCATTTAGCATTTAATCACTGTTAACTATTTGGGACCATTTCTTTCCAAGCAAATACTAACCAGAAAGACAGTGTAGTTGCATTATCACACAAAATTTGACTTTAAAGAATTATCAGAGCCCTGACCAGTTTGGCTCAGCGGTTAGACCTCCGGCCTGCAGACTAGAGAGTCCTGGGTTCAGTTCCTGCTAAAGGCACGTACCTTGGTTGCAGTTTGTCCTGGGCCCCGGTTGGGGTCATGTGGTTGGCAACCACTTGATTTGTCTCTCTCACATTGATGCTCTCTCTCTCTTGCCCCCTCTCTCCCTCTGCTCTATCTGAAGATAAATGCAAAAATGTCCTCGAGTGAGGATAAAAAAAAAGAATTATTAGAAATAAGAATGGTTATTACACAATAATAATAGCTTCAATTCACAAGGAACATATAACAATGTTGAACTCCTAGGCATGTGTTATCACTTGAAAATGTATGAACACAAAATTGAGATATCTGTTAAGAGAAAATTTCTGTTCACGTACTTTAACACACTTCTCTTAGTAATTGACAGATCAAGCCAACAAAGAACAGCAAGGATATAGATGTGAAAATACAAATAACAAGCCTAATCTAAAGAACAAATTTTGCATCCAACTACTTGTTGAAATCACAATGGTTACTTACAAAAATTAACCATGTATTAGTCTACAAGACAAGTCTAATAAATTTCAAAGACTCTCTGAAGGCCACATTCTCAGGCCAAAATGTAGTAAATATAATGTTTCAAACAAGCAAATAAATTCCATTTCATTGGAACTTTTAGAAAGAAAAATAATAATGGAAATTAGATTATTATATACGATTTCAAAAGAGTTATATATAAAAATCAACATGTCAAAACTTGAGGGATTCAGTTAAAGCATTTTTTTTTTACAGGAACATAGCTGTATATATTTAAAGTAGAAAAAATGGCTCAAAATTATGAGTAAATACATATCATAAAATCAGAAAATATTTAGAATTAAAGCCAAAGTGGAGACATTGAAAAAACTTAATAAAATTGGAAATTTTCTTGTAATGTTAATCAAGAATAAAAAGAAGAGCCCTCGCCAGTTTTGCTCAGTGGTTAGAGTGTCAGCCTTTGGACCAATGAGTCATGGGTTCGATTCTGGTCAAGGGCGAGCACCTCGGTTGTGGTTCGTCCCAGCACTGGTTGGGGTCATGCAGGTGGCAACCAATCGATGTGTCTCTCTCACATCAATGTCTCTCTCTTTCTCTCTCTCTCTCTCTCACATCAATGTCTCTCTCTTTCTCTCTCTCTCTCTCCCCCTCCCACTCTATCTGAAAATAAATGGAAAAATATCCTCAAGTGAGGAATTAAAAAAAGAAGAAATAAGTAAACAATATTAATGAAGAGACCATAACTTCAGATGCTAGAGAAATTTAAAAGATAATAAATTAATAGTATGAATAATTCTATGTTAATGTATTTAAAAACATAAATAAAATAGAAAATCCCACAAATATACAATATAGCAAGAGTAAATGGAGAATTTTTAAAAATTAAAAATAAAAGAAAATCTAAATAGATATATAATAGTGTTTTATCCTAAAAATGCAAGGTTGGTTTAATATTAGAAAATATTACATTACAGCCCTGGTTTGTTTGGCTCAGTAGTTAGAGTATCAGCCCACAAATCAAAGAGTCTCAGGTTCAGTTTCAGCCAAGGGCACATACCCTGGTTGCAGTTTGTTCCCAGCCCTGGTCAGGATTGTGTGGGAGGCAACCAGTTGATGTGTCTCTCTCACATCAATGTTTCTCTCCCTCTTTCCCTCTCTCTACCTCCCTCTCCTCCACTGTGTCTAAAAATAAATGGAAAAAATGTTCTCAGGTAAGTATTAAAGAAAATATTACATTACAGATAATGGTCGAGTATCCATACTAATAAGAAAAAAAATCTCCATAGATGTTGAAAAATCATCTGAATAATGTAGGAAAAAACATTTTAAATAAATGCAAATTTATTCATAATTTTTTTTAAAACCTTAGCAAACTGGGGCTCTTTCTTTCCTAAAAGAGGGTAATCATAAGCATACATTGCGGATGTCATACTTAATGGTAAAATGTTGAAAATATTACTTTGAAAGATCTTCAGAGCTCTATTATATCTCTTACTATGAATTGCAACCTATCTATTTACATGTTTGTCTCTCCTATCTCACCTACCCAACCCTGCCCTCAATGCTTAGTATAGTTCCTGGCACTAAGCAGGCATGCCATTGATGTTTGTTGAATGAAAACATACATACATACATACATAGAGTTCCCTACTGCTAAAATACAGGTTTCATAAAGAACACCAGGTAAGTTCTGATTCCTCAGCTTTATCCATTTAGCATTCAAGAACTTTTTAAATAGAATTTAAGTACTGCAAATGTCCTACTTACCTGTTGCTAATTGAATGAGTGAGTGGTCTGTGATGTTGAAATACACTGGTGGCCTTTATGCAACCTGCATTCTCTCATTCATTCACTCACTCATTCATTCATTCATTCAGCTAAAATGAATTGCATGTCTGCTGCATTTCAGATGCTATACTAAGCACTGGAAATACAGAGATGATTAATGATTAAGACATGAACCTTTGAGGAGCTCACAGCATATCCAAAATCACTGGGCAGCATGAATTTATTTTAATTTGAAAAATCTACATTGACAGCTCTCTATCTTTATACCTTCCTTTTACAAGCAAGGTACTTTGACCCTTGTCAAGGCAGAGTTGGCATGGAGAACAGAGCAGAGATCCTCTCACAAAGACTCAAGCCCAAAACTAGGATGAACTCACTTCACTGTAGTGATTGGTCTTAAAGGGCAACCCAGAAAATCAGGGACATGGTATTCAAAGAGCATCATGAGCTGAAGCATAGCTCAGAAAATTATTGGCAATTATAAGTCCCATCTCAAGGCTGGACCATGGCCACTAGGGACGGTATGCAGGATCCCAACTAGAATTAACCATAGAAGACATGTCTGATGCATCAACGCTTCCCCCAAATATGTGAGAGAATGAATTTGAGAGAAGAGATGATGTGAGAAAGAAAAGTAGTATACCACAGCATCCTTCATTAGGAAAGAGAGATGTCATGGATGGGAAAGGTGGTCTCAGCTCCAAACATAACAAAAAGTTTCACATACTACTAAGTTACCATACAGACTGAGGAAATTAGTATAAGAATGTCATAGTGTTTTATATTGATTAAATGAAAATATTAATGCCTTACAGGAGATAGATTTTTTGCCACATTTTCTAGTTGCTCACTCCTTTTGAGAGTCCTTGTAATATTTGAAAAATGTTCTACCTTATGAATTTCAAGTCCTCAAGTTAGAAACCAGAGTACAATATCCTCAACTCTTTAGTTGCTAAGATGGACACACAAGACCTAGGATCCACCAATCAAGTGTTGCCATGTGATATTTGTATTCAAAAGTAAACAATGTGAAAAAGGACTGTGAAATTTATATTCTAGAGCACATGCGATTAATCTGTCCAAGTCTTGGAGGGCAAAAGGGACAAAGCTCCTGGTGTCTAGTCCCTTCTGTCAGTGGCGATCACTGCTCTGTGCTTGCTGAGCTATGGAGTTGAGGCGTGGAATGATAGGAGTCACACTTTTGCCGGCGAAGGTTCTTGTAGCATAGTTGGTCAATGTTTCCAGCTGAATAGCATTCAATCCAGAGTTTCTGACCCACCAGGAGATTGGGGAGCTTTTCTACTTAAACCAGCCTGACTAGATTCTTGTAACCAACAATCCTAACAGATACAATGAGTTAGACCAATATCTCAACCCCGAGGAGGGATTTGGGAGTTACATGGATACCCAGGACCAATGCCTGAGTCACCAAATGCCAGATATCACTGATGGTAAAGGGGACAGAGCATATAGCTGCTCTATCAATTATGCTTGCATTACCGAATGCTCTTTCCATAGAACATGGCTTAATTCAGGAGTCTACATATTGGATACTGTTTTCTCCTCTCAAGAACCCTCAGCAATCAGAGCTGTCATGCAATGTGCTTGGTAGAAGACCCAGGAAGGGAGAAGAAAATCAGAAGTTAGGGAAATGAGGCCGAGGGTAACTGCCTCCACCCTACCTTTCAGAGTCTCCTCATTTTCCCCATCTGAACTCGACTAACATTCTAAGGGTTCTCCCTGCAACCAGGTATTAAAACCAAATAAACAAACAAAAACGGACAAATGGACAACAAAAAAGGAGGAAAGGGGGGAGTAGAAGTTTTCTCATTTATTACCAGAGAACTGCCCTTAATTGCTTTTAGAGAATGAATGTTTTGCTTTCTGCTTATTCCTATAGCTGTTATGAACTTTCAAGATACATTTGATATAAGGAACATCATTTCATTTCTTCACTTTAATATCAAAGTCCTAACCGCTCATACTTCTGTGATAGGGAGGCAAAGTCTCCTCTTCCTGGCGTAATCCCTGAGCTAGGCGCTGGTGTATAAAAATAAAGACCCAGCTTCTGACCTCACGGAGCTGGATTGAGCAGAAAACACATAGATAAAAAGCATAATAGATATATAGACAAAGTGTTATGGAAGCTATGCTTGCCTTCTCCACAGGTGGGGAGAGCTAAGACCTTACAGAAAGAAGTGACGTTTGGCCTTGACGCATGAATAGAACTTTAATGAAAAAATGAAGACATCCCAAGGAAGAGGAAGCAAGTCGTGTTTGGGGAACACTGAATACTTGATGAGGAGAGTTAGCATGTGTGTAACAGAGAAATGGGTGGTAGGGAGGACAGACTGTTCTCTGGGCTTCTTCCTCAGTTAGAAAGAAGCCAGGTAGTACAATGTTTGATTGAATGATGATGTCATAGAGTCACTAAAAAGTTGAAATAGAGTAAAAACCAAACCAAACAAAAATATGAAACTTCACCCCATCTGCCAAACTCTTCATAAATATCTGACAGAACTCCAAATATTGCTTGGTAAAATATGATTTTTTTTAAAAGAGAGGGTTCTTTGATACAAGTTAATCCATGTATTTTATTCTGTTAAAAATCAGCATAAAGATAATGGTGAGGAACCCACTGGAGACTGAAGTGCTTCTGAACTGTGAAGAGAAAGAGGTTGTAAAAGGGAAATATTCAGACTTGGAACACGGAGTCTATACTCTGGACCCTGAAATGGCTACATTTTCAGGATACTCCAATTTCCTCTTGACTGGTTCACACACTTCTAGTTCCTTCCCTATCTCACCCTAAGCCCTCTCTGCCTCCCAGAAAGTGGGAAATGTCCCTCTTAGAGAGATCAAATGAAACAGGGAGAGAAACTATATATTTTAGTCTGAATCCCCCATCAACTCAGAAAGGAGGTAGCATTGACCTAACTTAGCACCATATACCTCACCTTTCAGCTGGTACCTTTGTGTACCCCTCGCTGATGCCAGCAACTCTGCCCCATGTCTCCCCCTCAGCTCTCCCAGGCTTCTTAGAACTCAAATTCCCAAGACAAAGCACAATTGAGGCCCAGTTAGTGCTCAAGTTTACTGAGAATTAAACCATAGGCAGATACCATCAAAACACATTTCACTTGTGACCTTTCACAGCCAACGAATGGGAAGGATTTTCCTTTGCTGGGATTGAATTTAAAACGACTTCCCAGGAGCGAAAGGTCAGCCCATGGAATCATGATATCCAGTTAAACACAGCTAAATAGAACGTTTTAGCATGACAATAAATGGAGTTATATTTAGCTGATTTGGGAAACTATCTGGCTGAGGGAAAAGGAGGAGCACAGAGATTCTTCATCTACCACCCCTCCTCCCCCAGCTGGAAAAAGTAATGGAGTAGTATAGGAAAGCACAAAGGTGAAGAATTTTACTGAGTCTGTCCAGTGAGACCGTTTCTGCTTTCCCAACATTTACCATGTTCTGAGTAGGACGTGTTGGTTGAACTGCATAAAGGCTATATTGTCTTCTTGACACACACATGAAATTCCTATTAGCATGACTGGAGCAAGATGGGCTCCAAAGGGAGAACATACCCTCAAGTAACTTTCTAGGCAGCTTTGATTTCTAGATATGTATGAGGTGAAAGCACATTAGCCAAACTGGCTTTGATAACAAATGCATTCTTTTTTAACAAGGAAAGACTGAAGGGAAAAAAAATAGTTGGCACCCGTCTGCCCTTAACTTGAAATGCCCCATGCCATTTTGAAATAGCCTCATATTTTGCTGTTGTTAACTAACAGATGGTTTTGTTAGCTGATGACTGTTTCTCTAAATAACTCCTGACAATAAAAGGCTGTGATACATGAGAGCAAAATGGGGACCGTAAGTGGTAGCCTTTTACCTCCAGAATCTTACCTTGTCGTCCATCCTGAAATTTGATGTGTGTAATTGCAGCCACTGGGAAGGTGTGCAGTGCTATAGCATCACAGATCTGCCAAGAGTTAGAAGAGATTATAGATGTATATTGTTTTCTTAGAAGGGGAAAAAATATATTTAATTGAAACCAATTTAGAAATCAGGATCCCTGTAAGTTTAGAGTGAGAACGTTTTCAATGAAATACTGTTTCATCCTGGCTGAGAGACCAATAGTGTTTCTCTCCCAGGCTGAGTGTGCTATTTGATAGGGAATGCACTGTTTGTACTTGTTCCCCAAGACTCTGTCTACTACACAATAAACTAGTGCTCTGGGTAAACATAATCCATAGTGATTTAGCAAAAACCATCAGCCTGAGCCTTGTGGATTCTATCTAAACCTTGTTTCACTTACAGTGACCAATCCCTTAGCTTATAAGGTCTTTTTAATATAAACCTATCTTCTTTCATTTTATCTTTTTAAAAATCTAAACTAATCTGGCTATCTATAACTCTGTTACTTATCTTTTATTCTGGCTTTGGACAGTCCAAAATGGGCATGACTCAACCTATTTGGGCATAATATTGGCCACTTTCAAATTTCTTGCTAAGGAAAACATCTGGCCAAAGAGTATTGCTAAATTCACAGTTACTGATACTGAGGCTTAAAGCTCTTAGCTTCTCTAGCTCTACATTGGCCCACCCACTTTGAGTCTACCCTCAACCGGGGAAGAGCTAGATACCATATAAGGGAGATTATGGCCTTTATACAAGTCAATAAGCACACCCTACTTAGAACATGGTAAATGTTAGGAAAGAGACCATCTTATCTCTCCAAATGTTCTTTTCTTCTGATATATTGCTGACCTCCCATTGTTCTCTGAATACCTTACCAAGCCTCTATAGTGTGACACACTGATCTGTTAAGCCCAGAATCCAAAACGAGTTCCATTTTCTGCTTCATAATTTAATCTCTGACCCTTGGTTCAAAGGGTTCCATAATGATTTTAGCTTGCTACTAAAATGAATCACCCCAATCTGTACTATTCCCCACAGATGGTCTCCCATCAAGGTCTGTGACACCCACTATCTCTCAACCCCACTCTCTTCTATACTTCTCTAGAATCATAAACCATTCCCAAAAGTCCACGGATCCAAGAGGCCTAGATAAGCATAGATTACCTGAGATAGTTCCCCTCACATACAGCCAGAATATTGTTGCAGTAACCCCATTGTTGACATGAGGAGATAATGCTAAATTGAACTAAGGCAGTGGCAATAAGAAGAAAAAAAAAGTCATACTCAAATTATATTTTTGACAAGTCTTGATAACTGATTGACAAAAAGAAATTAAAAAGAAGAAAAGTTCAAAGTGACTTTTAGATTTCTGACTTGGAAAAGGTATTGGATGCTGGATGTGATAAAAGAATAAGGACAAAGAATTTAAGATTTGAAAATGATTGAAACCAGGGCTATGTATGTACATGTCTTATTTCATCCCATTATTTATCAAGACTCTTATGTGAGCCCGGACAGTGTGACTCAGTGGTTGAGCGTTGACCCATGCACCAAGAGGTCACCAGTTTGATTCTCGGTCAGGGCACATGCCCAGGTTGTGAGCCAGATCCCCAGCGGGGGACATGCAGGAGGTGGCCAATCAATGTTCTCTCTCATTAATGTTTCTATCTCTCTCAACCTCTCCTTCCTCTCTTTCTAAAATCAATAAAGAAAAAAAAAAAAGTCTCTCATGTGAAATCTCTGTACAAATGTACAGGACTAGGGCAACTTTTATTTGAATAAATGTTTAAAAAGTAGAGTACAGAAACCTTTATCATATTACAAAACTTTGAAACACAGTTTCCTTGTCTATAAATGGTGATAACAACATTTATTCAGTATATTGGTGAAAATAGAACACACATGTCACAAACTACCTAATACAATACCTGGCACACTATACTCAATAAATGATAGGTACTATTGTACCTATGATTTGGAATGGCTTACTTCACACGATCCAAGGATTGAGGTAGGCAATTTGAAAACCAAAAACTGAACCAACAATAAAGTGTTGAAGAATGCAGATAGCACTCAACGTAGACTGTGACCTCACTGCTATTATTTACTGTTTACCTAGCACATTAGCCCAGCGAATTTCAAGGTCAGTCATTACCATTTATCGAACACAGGAAATGAGAGCAGCACTTCACAGATGGGGAAAGCACAGCACCCTTGCTGGCAGGAGTCATATAGTTCATTCAACTCAAACAAGTTCAAACACTTGATGGCCTAAAACCATAGTCTGTGAATCTCCATACCAAGAAAGACATCAAAGAAAACAACCTGAAAGTACCTCTGGCTTTCTCTCTTATGAAGACAGAGGCTGAGGAATTGTGTTGTAGGTACAGGACATGCAACCTCAGATAACCTTGGAGATGGAGTGGTAAATTATGCAGACCTTTCCCTCAAAGAAGGCCTTATGTTCTCTCTTTCTGAAAATGACAAATTATGAGTAATCTATCTTTTTCACATAAAATAAATAACTCTCAGAATGACTGTACCTGTAAATACATAAAACCAGTAGAAAAACTAAATGTGCCTTAAAAAATAAATAAATCAAACAACCTCTTCTGTGAATAAAAAAGACGTGCATTTTCCCCACACTCCTGAAATCTTCTCTAAAAGAACTTACGTCATCACGCAGATAATTTTCAAAATCATCTACTATGGTTACAGTATAAGCTACTGGCAACCTACATGCTCACCCACAAAGATGTGTGTATGGGTCAGGATTATTTGGTTGCAGGTAATAGAACTGAATTCTGGTTATCTTAAAGTAATAATAATGATTAACAATAATAAAATCGATTACAGAATGTAATGAAAAAGTGAAGACTCAGGCCTGGGATCAAAGATGCTCCAGAAATTAGGAAACAAGCAATGGGGACCCCAAGAATAAAGAGCCATTTGATGTGAATCCCGAGAAGGAATTTTCTGCTGAAGTGGACTCCCCACGGTCAACTGAGCACCCACATTTTATGAATGGTAACAGTCTAGTGGCCATTTGCTGACAGGGGCTCCTCCTATACTCTTTGTTTATGTCATCTGGGTCAACCACTGCAGGGAAACCCTGGTTTTGTTCTTTCAACCAATAGACTGAGACCCATCCCATCCAACTACAACTGCAAATTTTGAATGCTTCAGTTACATAAAACGGACCCAATAGCTAAAGCTATAAAGGCAGTCTCTCTTTTGTCTTGGTGGAACATAATTCATGTTGCTTCCTGAATCTCCTGCAGCTCCTTTTGCCCAAATATATGCTATTTATTCTTTATTACAATCTAAAATTATGATTGCTTTACAGCATTAACAGACAGCCTCTGCTTCAGGGGATGGACATTGGAAGAACCCATTTCAGCCTTTTGCGTCAAGGTCCACTCGCTAAAGATTTCATCTACAGGGAAGACAGGATTAGTCTTACTCCAGACATGGGTCTGAGGAGGGTGAGGACAGCACACATGACTATTCCACCAGAACCGCATGAAAGGAGGGAAGCAAAGTCTCCAGAAGGAAAACGCGAGCTCTACTAACAAGGAAAAGGTGATGGGAGAGCTGCTGGGCGGGTTGAACCACAGACCCACCAGAGCCCATCTCAGAGCATATGGGCACTGACCAGAGATAAGCCCTGGCTTCTCAAACCCATTTGTGAAATTCGATTCATATAGCCCAGGCAGCAGGAAAACATATATATTATTTAAAATTTTTAATTTAGAAAAAAATCTGATATAAGCTCATAGTCATAAAACTACCCTCCGCGCTCGGCCACTGAAAGCGCTCCACCCACAGCAATGAGAGCGGCAGCACGTGTGGACACAACCCGCCTTCGTGCGCCCTCAGAGAGCACAGATTATGGTTTCAAACCACACTCAAAGGAACCAGACTCCTTGGAAGGTACCTGACTTTATGTCTTAGGGCAGGAAAAAATTAGGATGGTGATGATACATCTTATGGTTATCAAAGAGCAAGACTCTTTTTTAAGATGACAGGGTACACTGAAAGACAACAGAGAAGAAAGAAAGAAAAAGAAAGAAAGAAAGAAAGAAAGAAAGAAAGAAAGAAAGAAAGAAAGAAAGAAGAAGAGAGAGAGAGAGAGAGAGAGAGAGAGAGAAGGAAGGAAGGAAGAAGTGCTACTACTCACCATGCAGTGATAATTCAAATATCCAAAGCAAGCAAAAATATAATAATGATTATGTTTAATTAGAACAGTTGGATCTGTCGAAGGCAGAATTCACAAATGCACTGAAAAGAGAGAAGTTAATTTAAAAAGTGCAAAAGTAATTGAAATCTAAAAATGGTATTTTTACTTATGTTAATAAATATTGACATATTTATATAAGTGGGCATTTTTTTCTTCTATAAGTATATGTGTATTTTTAAAGTATAGCTATATACTTGTTTCTATCTGTAGGTACAGAAAAGAGTGAACACAGGAAAACTGAATAAGTCAAAGAGATCCAGAAAAGGTGGTTACAGTCCCAACAATAAGGACTAATTAACACCAGTGGTCACAGATAATAACCAACTAGAAAAAGAGCCTATCATTTGCTCAGCCATTCACAACAACACATTTTTTAAAGGGGCTTACAATGTATTACATAATGAATAATTAAACTAAAATCCCAAAGAAGAGAATTAACTGAACAAACTTGATTCTTGGATGTCCAATAGAGAAAATCTCTAGGTGACCTTATTATTTAAAATTAAATATTGATTTGCTATATAATTTGGCTCCAGAAATAATAAAACAAGATCAATATATTATAATGGCAAGACAATACTCAATTTGGGGGTGAAGGTGGGGGTGCAGAGGCACTTCAATTTTTTTAGGTGAAAAGTCAAGAATTTTAAAATTCTACTATTAACTACCAAGTATGAGACAACCACAAAAAGGGATTCATACTAATGATCACAGACTTGGGTTTCATTCAGCTTGTTGTCTCCTTATCAAGGATCAATCCAAATTCTGCCACCTCAGCTGACTTCCTTCCTTCCTTCCTTCCTTCCTTCCTTCCTTCCTTCCTCCCTCCCTCCCTCCCTCCCTCCCTCCCTTCCTTCCTTTTTCAAGGTTTCTGGTAATATTACTACAACTAGGAAAAAAACTACCACCCTAGAAATAGTATCTGCTTAATTATAACAACCAAGAAAGTAATCTTGAGAAAGGTATAAAATTAAGATTAAGAATATCAATAGAGATTAAAAAAAAAAAGACACAGACTCAAATCCATGGTACTAGAACTTGTGTAGACAGTTTTAGTATAACAGTTTTGTAATCTCTATGATATTTTGTAGTCATTGTGATTTTTATATGTTTGGTTTATTTGGGGTGAGAAAAGATGTTTAAAGTATTTAAGAGAATAAGGTATACTCAGTTTGTGGATTTAACTAAAAGTCAAGACAATATGATTAAATATTTAATCAATGCTTATATTTTGGGATACTTATTTTGATAAAGCCATAAGATTTCTCAGGGGTCAGCAGAGTGAACATATTTGGACCAGAGGTCAGCAAACTTTTTCTGTAAAAAGCAATAGAGTAAATATTTTAGGCCTTCAGGCCAGATCATTTCTGTCACAACTACTCAACTCTACTGTTGTAACATAAAGGAAACCATAGATAATACCTAAATGAATGGGCATAGCTGTGTCCCAATAAAACTTGACAAAAACAGGCATTGGGCTGAATTTGGTCCATGATCATAAGTTTTTAGCTCCTGATTTAGAGGAATATTAACTGTTTAATATTTAAAAGATTGTTAGAGTTTATGGTATTATTTTTTTTCTGCATGCAAAATTCCCTGGACTATAAAAGAAACCAACCCCTCTAATCCAAGTCAAACCTGCAGCCAGTCACAGATGTTGGCAGCCCCGGTTTTCCCTTCTTTTCTATTGTTCTGTCCTGACGATGCGTCAGCATTCCTTAATTCTGTCCAAGATGAGCTGTGCTTTGCCTTCATTGAGGTTAATGTACAGTCTCCAAATGTACTTCCATCTATAAGTTTTCTCGCATTAGAAACATAAATTATTAATTATTCTGATGGCAGGAAGGAGGAAAGAAAGGATGGGAAGAAGAAAGTAAGGACAGAAAGTAGAAAGGAAGTAAAAACAACAAAAGAACAAGGACATAAAGATACCAAGTTACTAAGAATTAGAAAATAGTCATAAGCTTCACAAACTTATGAGTGAAAACAGAAATAATAAATATAAAGATAAGTTAAAAACAATAATTATTTAATTAGTTTTCTTATAAATGTAGATTCTATTCAAAACATGAATCTTATCTTCATTCTTACATCACTAGTATCTAGAACAGAGATGTCTAGCATAGGGCAAATACTCAAAAATGTTTGTAAACTAAGCTGAATAAACGAATGAAGTCATGAGTGTCAGTACTCAAGTCCAATTCTGCCCTGATGGTTGGTCAACATGATAGCTAGTCTGAGGCTGTGTCAGTTCAGGTATTCCTAAGAGCAGATATAAAGACATAATTAGAAGAGCAAGATATGTATGGGGGATATAAATTGCAGTGAAGAATAAAAAGAGCAATAGTAGAAAGAAAGAGCCTTCATATCACAATGCTGACTTAACACTAGTGAAAAAAGAGAGGGAAGGAAGGAGGATTGGGTAGGGAGAGCCTCAGACTGCAATGTAGCTTGAGAAAGTTCCAGGCAGGCCAGTAGAGCAAAGACCGCCCATTAAAGAGTCCCATATTGGGCAGAAATGACCTGGCTCTCCAGAACCTCTGCTGCACTGTTCCTGGCTATGAGCAGTCCTAGAAGGGCATGAACTTGAAATTGAAAGCTGTGGTGGATCCCAAAGTTGCCACATCTGCAGGCTGGTTCTCTCTTGATGGGAGATCTGAGGGCATACTTCCATGGTCTTAGAAACCAAAAGGCTCCTGTTTCTAATGATGGGTAGATCAGAGTCAATATCAGCAGTAAATTTTCTCTCCTCATTTCTACCATGGACTCAGTAAGCTTTCCTCCTTGAATACAGGAGGTCATTCCTTACTTCTCATTCAAATATGGGCATGGATTTAGAGTTAACAGATATCAACATTAAAAATCATACATAGAAAGGGCATTTCTATGTGCCAAGACCATCAAAGACTACCATCACCCCATCATTTTTTAAATATCCCCCACTTAGGTGCTAAGCTTTCAGTAAATGTCTACATCTAGCTTATAAAGCAAGCTGGCATTCCTGTACTTCCATACCAAATTCTGGGATTCTCCTCCTCTAAATTAGTCCAAAATAAAACATAAAGTTAATATACAAATAACTATGATACATAGGGTATACAGTTACAGCTATTTAGTTATAAAACATGCAAAATATGTAACAATCACAGAATACTGAACATAGGTAGTGAAAAACGCTAATGGAATACAAATAAATGCTGTGAAAGTTCAAAGACAAGAGAGATTACTTCCAATTTGGAGGACTGGGGGAGAGTTTCAAGGAAAAGATGTCATTTAATCTGGGTCTTGAAAGATGAATTAGATGTGTACAAGTGACAATGAAGCAAATGCTATTGACAGATGGAAGCTCATGCACAAAAGCATAGAGCCAGAAAACACAAACTTGTAAAACACAATACCAAAATCTTAGGGCAGTGATTTTCAACCTTTTTCCTCTCCTGGCACACATAAACTAATTCCTGAAATTCTGCAGCACACCAAAAAATATATACTTTTTGCCAATCTGACCAAAAAAATAGGTATAATTTTGATTCATTCATACCACACAGCTATTATTGTGTTGGCTGCTGTCATTTTTTAAATTTGTCAGTCTAAGGGAAAAGAGGTCAGTGCCCCTGACTATATAGTCATGTGTTGCATATTTTAAAAATTCTTGCGACACATTGGTTGAAAACTGCTGTCTTGCGGGCCTAATTGTTTTCATGGCAGCAGAGACTTATTAACTGACAAATGTAAGGCACCTCTTAGGACTTAAATTTTAAATCTAAGATACTGTTGGCCTGCTAATCACTAATAGATATGCTATTATTGTTGTCTAGCCTTAAGATTGACATCAGAAAAATTCACTTGAGCATAAATCTTGTCATTGCCTCTTGGCCATGAGAACATTCTGCTTTGAGGATACATTTTATTAGCATACACAGCATATGTTAAAACACTGAACTGAAGATATCCATAGAGTGTAACTATTGCATGACAGATAGAGTGTTTAAAAATAAGTTTAAAAAGGTGTCATTAGTTCAAGTCGTGGCTCTGACACCAAATAGCTGCTCTTTGATCTAAGAATAAACTCATTCCGTACAGTGTTCCATTAGTGATTTTAATTGCATGCTTAGCTTTATAATTTGTTGCTGTCATTTAGGTTCATGTACTGTACTAATATTTATTCTACATATTATATAACACCTTATTAAGTTTATTGCCTGCTTTCTATAAATTTTTCACCTGACTTGCATGTGAGGAGCTAACTTTCCTATCTATTAAAAGTAGTACTTGAGTTAAAGGTCCTCTTAATGTTCTAAACAGAGTTTTTACAATATTTTTTCCTTTATTTTAGAGAAAGAAGAAGGGACAGGGAATGAGAGAGAGAGAGAAACATCGATTGGTTCTCTCCTGCACATTTGCTGACCAGAAATCAAACCTACAAACTGGGCATGTGCCCTGCCCAGGAATCGAACCCACAACCCTTTGGTGCATGGGACAGTGTTCCAACCAACTGAGCCACATTGGCCAGAGCTAAACGAGTTTTTTAATTGTTTAAGTCTATAGAAGGAAAAAGAAAACGGTTTGTTTCCTAAATGGAAAAAAACTAAATATACATCCTATTCTACAATATCTATGCCCTGAGGACCACCAATAATATAAACAGTAATTACTTGATTTGTCTTTTCCATGCCCTCCACCAAGCCATCTCTGACAAATGGTACCAGTATATGTAGCCCCCTTTAACTCACATCCAGTAAGCAAAGGGTGCTTCACTTTTAAGCACCTAGCACAATGTCTCAGATGTTAAAGTTGAGTAAAAATGTTTAATGAAAGAAATAATATAATAATTAAGATTTACTTCCAAACATGCCTTGCATCATGTGATGTCGTATTCTCAGTAAATCATGATGGTGGTAGAGGATATTCAGGATTGAGTTACAGGGCCACAGCAAATTCCTCATCATTATCCTACCACATAGCCTTGCCTCTCCTATCAACTTCCTTTAATTCTCTTTCTACTCCTTCCTAAACTTAACTCTTAGATGCACCAATCCCTGCTGCACATCTGTCATGCAAATATTAAGAAGAATGTTTATGAACATCTATCATGCAAATATCAAGAACATTTCTGTGGGTCTTGTCTCTCTTCCTCCCTTGCTTTTCCCCCCAGTTTCTTGAAAAAATATCTCCAAAACATAAATATGTGAGTCCACAGGTTCCATTTTTTTCTAACAAACCAAAAATGTAATAAAATTACCTCACCAGATGACATGAAGGGTTTTTGTTTTTGTTTTTATCCTCACCTGAGGACATTTTTGTATTTATCTTCAGAAAGAGCAGGAGAGAGAGAGGGAGGAAGAGAGAGAGAGAGAGAAACATAGACACTTTGAGTGGTTGCCACCCACACGACCCCAACAGGGGCAGGGGACAAACTGCAACTGAGGTACGTGCCCTTAGCGGGAACCGAACCCAGGACTCTCTGATCTGCGGGCTAAAGCTCTAACCTCTGAGCCAAACAGGCCAGGGCCGACATGAAAATTTTTAAGGTAACAGGTATTCTTTTCTTACAAATATAAGTTAAAGTAGATAAAATGTCTATGAAGAAATATTGTGTATTTATGCTCTAGATGTAATATGTAAATATTTTTGGACTAAACCCCTTTTCATAGTTGAGCTGATCACTCAAATTATTGTTTCTATCCTTGCTGACTTTTTGGCAGAAACAGGGTCCAGTGAGAGAATGTGTGGATCCACATGACCCTCCCGCCCCCGCTAATAAAAATAAAATGTGTCACTGCTTTCCTGCTAATAAGTCTGTCACATGGGAAGCACATGGGGTCCCGAGTCAGAGATACCTGGTTTAAATCCCAGCTCCTCTGTTTGGTAAGTTACCCAACCTCTCTGTGCCTCCTATCCTTGAGCTAGGAAATAAGGTAACAATGCACATTTTTTAGGGTTATTGTTAGGGTTAAATGGGAAAACATATATCAAGCATCTAGTACAGAGCAGGTATTCAATAAATGGGTGTTTTTATTCCCAGGTTATTTCATTTCTTTTTCTTGCTTTCACTCAACATTCTTTAAAATTGCCTAGAGAAACCTGCTCCACACACGAACAGCAACAGCCTTGCTAGAAAGTTCCTGTCATGTCACTTCATCGTAGGCATGTGTGGCAACCTTCAAAGCAGGCAGGGAAGGGAGGGCCAATTGATACAGGTGTTGGTTTTCTTAGAATACAACTTAGGGAAATGACATGTCTATCATAAAGTGTGTGCTCCAGAAGGTGAGTTGTACATTTTAAGATAAAAAAACCCAACGTCCGTTATGAATAAATTTCTGCTACCTTACAATGTTCTCCTAAAGTCTTGGGTTTCTTATCACTTTCTGTGAATAACAATACTAGACAAGTGGAGAGATGACAGGGAAGAAATAGAATTGACAGTGAGCTGATGTGTTAATCTATGACCTTGTTTCATCTGTTGTTGAAGAGCAAAGTCAACAGAGAAGAGCTATGGAAGGACAAGAAGGAAAAGACTAAGAGACGCACTTGGCACTGCAGTACATCAGGATATCAGGATCTGCAGCTCGTTTCTTTTAAAATGTACTGGAAATACACAATTTTAGCAAATATATACAGCCCTTCCCATCAGGGAGATCATAATGAACAAATTAGTATTTTGATTAATACAATACAAAGATGTGTGCAGGAGAAGCATAGGTTAATTTCCTGCCCAGATGCTAAACTCGTGGTCAGGGAGCGGAGAGCGGGGCCCACAGGAAAGATTCGAACCTGGGTATATCATCAGTTATTAACCTAGACAGTTTTTGAATGTGTCATACAATCCAACATAATTTCTCTAAGAAAAATATTCACATCATATCCTTTTAAATCTATTATAAGCATCAGAGGGAACCAAACTCTAGGTTTACTCAAATCGGTATAAGTTAACTGATGGTCCTAACTTGTCTCTTTTAAAGAAAACATAATTAGATGATTTCTGAAAAATTAGACCATAGTTACTAAAAACTTTAAACTAAGTCTTGCTTAATATGTTTGTTTTGTCACGGTTGTCTTATACTACTGTGGTTTAAAAGGAAATCTATTTTTTAAAAGATGTCCAAGATGATCCGGGAATGACTGAGATCGATCCAATTAAGACTGCATGACAGTGGGACATAATATCTTCAAAGAAAAACTCCTGGGCACACCTCGCCAAACATTAGGGGTTCATTCTCCCAGAGGGTGGAACCGTCTGTGATGGTAAAGAAAAAATACCTGCATTCTCAAGGTCAATGAACCAGAGGTGCAAATATAGTTAACGAGGTGTTTTTACAACAAGTCCATGTTTTCCCTTTCATCCTTACTGAGACCACGGTCATTTTGACATTTCCATATTTGATGCTAACCTAACAGCTAATGTGTGTTCTCAAATGGAATAGCTAAAGAAGAATTTTAGAATAGAAGTTCTACCACAATACAGCTTTTAAATATACTTTCAACTACTGTTTGATCTTTTTGCAAGGAAAACTTCTTATGAACTCTAAAGTATTCTTTCATCTATTCCACTTTCAGTGACCTATTCATTTTATTTTTACCTTCATCACACATATCCATCACCAACAAATATATATATACTTTATTTGTTTTATCTAGTCACAGCGTTTCATTTTCTATTTGAGCTTATATGCTCCCTGAATGTAGGTGATGTCAAAAAAAGATAGATTTGCATGTCTTATCTAACTTGCAATTAGGGTGATTAGCGTACTATATCCAGGAAAGATTTTGTGTAAGCTAGGTTCTGGGCTCCTTGGCAACAGATAAAAAAAAGAAATCCAGGACATTTCCTTCACAACAATCTCCTTCCATCTTATAGTCTTTTGTTGAGTCTCTTCATTTTAGATTTTCTTCCCAAGAAAGTACGTAGACACAACTGCCAGCATCCCTAGAGCCTTTGTTAATACTGAAATGACAAAAGTAGACCATTGAAATGTGTGCTTGAAGTATGCAATTTCCAGTTCCTTTTGAATGATTCAATACATACCCTTTGCTTTTGATTCAGACCAAACACAATCAAAAGTATAGCTGTAGAAATTACAAATTGTATGCTTTCCAATTCCATATTTCTTATTCACATAGAACTCGAAATCAGGTTATTAATATTACACCTAGAAAAGTGTGGGAAGGAGGGGGCTCTCCTTTCTTTTTTAATAACTCCTAAGAACTCCATTACATTCATGGTGATCTTCCTTTATGCCATTTTAGTGTGATGCCAAACCATCATGATCCTCCTTCATCATAATAAGGTACCCAAGCAATCTAAAGACAGACTTCTGTCATGCTACCAGAGTAACTTTTACTATACAAATAGTCATGATACGAACACCTAGGGGGAAAATGGAGATTAGCTGATTGATTCCAAAATGGATTTTGCAGCACATTCCCAAAATCCAATACATAATTCTGGGAATTAATGTGCAAATAGTTGTGTTTTTGTTTTGTTTTTTAATTGGTGATTAGAAAAACACCCAATATATGGACACATGGCTTAAGTTTTTATAATCTAATTTTGTTGTTGTTGCTGTTGTTAACCAGTTTGTTCTCACATTGTAGTCGAAATCAGTACTGAATACTGGGATTCATAGGAGGTCCTAGTCAAAAATATTTCCCTGTAAGCTGATGCTTAACATTTTGTTGTAAAAGGTCATCCCCACTGCTTAGTGGTAACGTGTTATATTACTAACAGACATTTATGGCTGAATGTGCTTTAGAGGATTTTAGAGAAGATTTTGACAAAGAAATGGGAAAGAAAGCATGAATATACTAGGTAATTCAGGAGACCTGAGAAATTGGTGTTGTTAGCATAGGGACTCCTAACTTTTAACCATCAATGATAGATTTTATTATGTATATGGTTCATCAGTCATAACACAGAAATCTCTATAGTATAATGGCTAATCAGATCTTCTATTTGGATGTTTAATAAAGCTTTAGGAAAATTATCAAAGCCTGGTGAATTTGCAATTAAGTACATATGAAAAGGTTGGGAATTTAGATTTTCATTACCAATTCAATGTCTTTAAGAGTTATTGAATTATTTAATTTTCCATTTATACTTGCGTCAATTCTAGTAATTTACATTTTTCTAAAAATTTACTCACTTCATTTAAGATTTCAAAGTTAGTGATTTAAAGCAGTTTATACCAGTCACAAGATTTTTTAAAAATCTCTATCTGTAATTATATTTCCTCCTTTGCCCTCAGTGTTGTTTTAATTTATACCTCTACTTTTTCATTTTCTTGATCAGTTTTTCTAGATTAGTCTATTTTTAAAATACTGAAAACATTTATAAAATTTGCCATCTAGTAGTTTACATTGGATACCATCAAAATAGGAAAAAATATATATCATAAAGATGAGTACTTAGAAAATAATGAATTCTTATTGGGTGTGGGATCTATTTCTATATTAAATAAAATGTTAATTTTATTGTTCAAAACATTTTTCAGCCTCCTTGATTCATCCGTTTCTGATCGAGATGTGGTAAATCTCCCACTCTGAATGAGGATTCTTCTTGAATTGCTTGCAAACTTCCTCATTATTTCAATTAAAGCTTTTGCCTTAAATTCTTTTCTTCTGCTATTAGTATTACTACACTAACTTTCTTTTGGCTGGTTTTTGCATGGTTTATTGTTTAACTTCAACATGTTTATGAGACTGGTTTTAGTTGTATCCTCAAAGGAGCATGTCACTGGGCTCCTTTTTCAATCTACTCTAAGAATTCATGGGAGTTGAATCTATATTTTACTGTGATTACTGGTATACATGGCCTAATTTCTACTATCTTGCTTTGTTTTTTCTATTTATCATTCTTTTCTTTCGCTTTCATTTTCCTTCATTTCTGCTTTCTGTTAAACGAATATTCCTCCTTTTCCTTCTGCTAATTTTAAAGCTATACATTATATTTTATAGTCAGTTGCTTTAGTCATTACTCTTAACTTTTTAACATGCACATTTAACTATAAAATTTTATAACAATTACTAAATGTATTCAACCTGTTTTGCACTTTTCCCAAACATTGTGTTCTTCCGTGAGCTGATTATAGAACACCACCCTCCTGTTAACTTTTTATTCTTGAGTTTTAGTTTTACACCTTTAGGTTGTTTTGTTTTGTCCTTGTTTTTACTTACTATAGCTATTAAATTTACAAACGTGTTTTAATCAATGCTTCCGTTCACTGTTCTGTCTTGTATCCCAGGCTTTCCTTTTGAATTAACTTTTCAGTTTATGGAAGTATACATTTCAGCAGATTCTTTTTTTTTTTTTTTTTTTTATCCTCACCCGAGGACATTTTTCCATTTTTTTGTTCAGATAGAGTGGAAGGGAAAGAGAGGAAGAGAGAGAGAAACATCGATGTGAAAGGGACACATCGAGTGGCTGCTACCCACACGACCCAACCAGGGCCGGGAACAAACTGCAACCGAGGTACGAGCCCTTAGCGGGAACCGAACCCAGGTCTCTCTGGACCACAGGCCGACGCACTAATCACTGAGCCAAACCAGCCAGGGTGATTTTACCAGATTCTTTAGTAAAAATATATGGATAGTAAATTCTCTTGCACTTTCACGTATGAACATGATTTCATTTTGCTCTCACTTCTGAATTTTAATGGAAAATAAAATTATAATTTTTTTTATCCTCATCTGAGGACATTTTTCCTTTTTTTTGTTCAGATAGAGTAGGAGGGAGAGAGAGAGAAAGAAAGAGAGAGAAACATCGACGTGAAAGGGACACATCGAGTGGCTGCCACCCGCACGACCCAACCAGGGCTGGGGACCAACTGCAACAGAGGTACATGCCCTTAGCGGGAACCGAACCCGGGTCTCTCTGGACCACAGGCCGATGCTCTAACTGCTGAGCCAAACTGGCCAGGGCTAAAATTACAATTTGATGGTTATTTTCCTTCACCACTTTGAGAATATTATTTGTGTGTGTGTGTGTGTGTGTGTGTGTGTGTGTGTGTGTGTGTGTGTGTTTGTTAATCATAAATTGTTTCTGAAATGTCTAAGACTGATCTAGAAACGTTGACCTTTCATAGATAATCTACCTTTCCTCTCTGATAGCTTTTAAGAAGTTCTCTTTAATCCTTGAGAACCTGAATTTTTACTATGGTTTGTCTAGGTGTAAACTTATTTTAATTATCTTTTTTGATACTCAGAGGGAAGTTTTAATCTAAAGACATCACTATTCCATTCGGGGGAAATCTCATGTGTTAACTCTTCTAATACTACTCTTCTGTCATTCCTATTATTCTCTCTGGGACTCCGACTGGCATGTGTTGAAGCTTTGTCATGTCTTCCATGCTTCTGGTTGTTTTCTTTCTTAGTTTCTTTCTTTCTTAGGTTCTCTCCCTGTCTTTCTCTCTGTTTCCCTCTCTCTCATTTCTGTCTCCTTCTTTCCTGTTTTCTTCCTTCCTTCTTCCTTTCCTTTCTTTTTTATCTCCTTGAGTCTCTGTTTTTAATTGGACATCACTCACCAGCAATATGAGAAAGTTTCAGTTGCTTCAAATTCATTCCAACATTAAGTATTGTCATCTTTTTTAATTTCAGCTACTCTAGTGGGTGAGTATGTATAATATTGCACTGTGATGCAATTTTACATTTTTCTAATGGCTAAAGATGTCAGATATCTTTCGTGTTCTTATTGGTCATTTACATACCTTCTTTGATAAAATGTCTGTTCAAATCTTTTGCCCATTTCTATTGGGTTATTCATCCTTATCGCTGAGTTGTAAGATTTCCCTTTCTATTTTGGATTTGAGTCCTTTTTTGAATATAAGTTTTGTAAATGTTTCCTCCCTGTTCATGGCTTGCCTTTTTCATTTAATTTAATTAAAAATTGTGTCTTTGAAAAGCAGAAAAATGTTATTTTGTTAAAGATTTTTATTTGAATCAATATTAAATACTGATTTTGATCCATTTTTTATAGTTAATGTTTTTATGTCCTGCATAAGAAATCTGTGCCTACCTCAAAGTCATGAGGTATGACTATGTTTTTTCTAGATTTTTATACTTTTAACTTTAGCTTTAGATGTATGATCTATTTGACTTAGTTTTTGTGTATAGTAGCAAGGTAAAAGTTAAGCATCATTCTTTTCCAATGGAATATCCAGCTATTTCATTATGACTTGTTGAAAATAATTCATTTACCAAAGAATTATCTCAGCACTTCCATCAAAAATCAGTTGACCTTGCCCTGGTTGGTTTTGCTCGGTGGTTAGAGTCTCAGCCCGACAACCAAAAAGTCATGGGTTCAATTCCAGTTAAGAGCTTGTACTGACTCAGTTGTGGGTCAATCCCCTGCCCTGGTTGGGGTCATGCAAGAGGCAGCCAGTCTGTGTGTCTCTCTCACATCAATGTTTCTCTCTCTCCCTCCCTCCTACTCTATCTGAAAAGAATCAATGAAAAAATATCCTCGGGTAAGAATATGAAAAAAAAAAAAAAAGTTGACCTTATATGTGAATTTCTATTTCTATTCCGTTGATCTATATGTTGATTTTTATGCTAATACTACATTCTCCTAGTTACTACAGTCTTATAGTAAGTATTAAAATTAGGCAGTGAAAATCTTCAGCATGACCATATAAGTTTTTAAAATCAGTTGGGCAACTTTTAAAAAAATGTTTTTTAAAAGGAAGAAGGTTGCTGAGTTTGGGGTTTGGGGAGGATTTTGTGTTAAATCTATAAATCAATTTGGGGAGAACAGACATCTTATAAAACTGAGTCATCTGATTCTTGAATATAATATATCTTTTCATTTATTTAGGTCTTATTTTATTTCTCTCAGCAATAATTTGTGATTTTCAGAATACACATTTTATTAAATGTATGCCTAAGTATTGCATTTTTTTTTTTTTTTATCTACTGTAAGTAAAATAATTTTTGTGATCTCCATTTTAATGATTTGGTTGCTAATATGTATGCAATTGATTGTTTCTTTGTTTTGTTTTTAATTTTTTTAATTTTTTTGTTGTTTTTTTAATCCTCACCAGAGGCTTTTTTCTGTTTATCTTCAGATAGAGAGAGAGGGAGAGAAAGGAAGAGAAAGACAGAAACATCGATGTGATAGAGCCACATCGACTGATTGTCTTCTGCACAACCCCCACCAGGGCCGGGGACGAACCACAGCCCAGATACATGCCCTTGGCCAGAATCAAACCCGCGACTCATTGGTCCACGGGCCAATGCTCTACCACTGAGCCAAACTGGCCAGGGCTACAATTGATTGTTTTTATATTAACCTTATATCTATGACTTTGCTGAATTTATTTATTAGTTCTAGTCATTTCCTTAATGGAATTTTTAGAATTTTCTACATATATGATCACATCATTCTTGAATTGAGTTTTACTTCTTCCTGTCCAATAGATATGCCTTTTATTCCATGTGTGTGTGTGACTTACTATACTGGCTATGACCTCCTGCAGTGGAAAAGCAAACAGCCTTGTATTGTTCTTAAACGTGGGAGGAAAGCATACATTCTCTAACACTAAGTATGATGTTAACTATAGGTTTTTGTTCATGCCCCATATCAAGTTGGGAAAGTACACTTCTATTCATAATTTGCTGAGATATTTAATCCTAAATTAATGTTAAGTTTTGTCAAATGCTTTTTATAAATATCTATTAAAATTATCATATGCATTTTCTAATTTATTTTATTAATATGGTGAATTGCACTGGTTATTTTTGCTTGTAAAACAATTTATATTTCTTGGATTAAACTTCACTTAGTCATGATAAATTATCAATTGTATAAATTATTATATTTAAGTAGCTAACATATGTAAAGGATTGTTGCATTTATGATGATGAGGGATGTTGGCTGAAATTTTCTTTTCTTTTAATATCTTTCTCTGATTTTGGTATCAGAATAAAGCTGCCTCAAAAAAATACAGTGGAAAGTCTTTCCTCCTCTTCTATATTTGAAAGAATTTGTTTCATGTCAGTATAATTCTCAATTGTTGTGGTTTCTTCATGAATTGACACTTTAATCATTATAAAATCTCCCTATTTATTCCTTTAATCAAAGTATTTAGTCCACCAATTGACATAGCTGCTTTAAGTCTCCCGTGTTACTATTCGTTATATATTAGTCCATTTGTCTTTGTTATTATTTTGACCTGTTATGATTCCTTTGGGATTGAGATCTTTATGATTTCATTTTATCCCTCTATTAGCATGTTAGTTATAACTGTTTATTTTGTTATTTTTTTTTAGACTTAACAATATGCATGTTTAACTTTTCACACTCTGCATGCAAACGATATTATACTTCATATATAATATAAGATCTTTATAAGAATATTCTTCCACTTACCACTGCCTTATTTTTTGTGGTATTGTCAAATATTTTACTTCCATATAATCTCTTTAATACATTGTTTTGCTTTAAATGTTAAATATTTTTAAAGGATTAAGATGATAAAAAAAATATGTTTTATATTACTCACATATTTTTTATTTTCTATTCCTGGGACTCTTCATTTTTGTGTATGTATATACTAGTTTCCATGTGGTATTATTTTTCCTCAGCTTGAAATTTTTCTTTTAATATTTTTGTAATTCTCATGAAATATTTTGTAATGCTGGTGATAATTCTCTCATCTTTGGATTTTACCTCATTGTCTATGATATATTTGCTGTAAGTAGAATTCTAGGTTCATGCTATGAATGTTTGTGTCTCCCCAAAATTCAAATATTAAAGCCCTAACCCTCAGTATCGCTTTATTTTGAAATGGGTCCTCAAAGGTTAAGTGAAGTCATAGGGTGGGACCCTGATCCCATAGGATTAGTGTCCTTACAAGAAAAGACACCAGCCCTAGCCGGTTTGGCTCAGTGGTTAGAGCGTCGGTCTGCAGTCCAGAGAGACCTGGGTTCGGTTCCCACTAAGGGCATGTGCTTTGGTTGCAGTTTGTCCCTGGCCCTGGTTGGGTCGTGTAGGTGGCAGCCACTCGATGTGTCCCTTTCACATTGATATTTCTCTCTCTCTCTCTCCCTCCCACTCTATCTGATCAAAATATTTAAAAAAAGTCCTCAAGTGAGGATAAAAAAAAGAAAAGAAAGAAAGAAAAGACACCAGAGTCCCCCAACCCCTGCCATGCATGGAGGAGAGCCATGTGAGAACATCGGAAGAAGGCAGCTGTCTACAAACAAAGAAGAGCGTTTCACCGGGAACCAAATTGCCAGGCACTTCCCAGCCTCCAGAACTGAGAGAAAATAAATGTCTGTTTTGTAAGACACCCGGTCTATGGTATTTTCTTATGGTACCCTGAGTTGACTAATGAGTTCATAATTCTTTTCACACTTTAAAGATGTTTTCATTTTCTTCTTGCTTGCCTTGTTTCTGATAAGATGCTGCCAATTATTATCTTTGTTCCCCTGTACATAATGTGTATTTTTCTCCAGCTCCTTTAACGATTTTTCTCTTCACCACTGGTTCCCAAACTTTATTGTGATATCCCTTGGTGTGGTTTTGTGTTCATCCTACTTAAAGTTTATTGATTTCCTTCAAATATAGGTTAATATATATTTTTCAAATCTGTAAAGTTTGGGGCAAGTTTTTCTTCAAATATTTTCCCCAGCCTCTCTTCTTTATATTTCTTTCTGTCTATATACATTACTATTCCACCGACCCTGAAGCTCTGGGAGTTCTGGTTTTTGTTTGTTTGTCTTTTGGTGGGAGGAGGTTGGCCTTTTTCATCTCTGTGTTTCCATTTGAAGAGTTTCCACTGTTACCATTGCAACTTCACTGATACGTCTTCTGTAGTGTCCTACATGCTGCTAGGCCCATTCCGTCATTTTATTCATTTCACATTTTGTATTTTTTAGCTCTAGAAATGCCGTATAATTTTTTAAAATATATTTACATTATTTGCTAAGGCTGCCATAACAAAGACTGAGTGGCTTGAACAACAGACATCTATTTCCTCTCCCTCTGATGTCTAGAAGTCCAAAATCAAGGGATCGTTGGGGTTGCCTTTGTAATCACCCATCCTCATCCAGCTGTTTGGGGTTGGCCCCGCCTGCCTGCAGCTCGGAGCCCAGAGCGAGGCTGTGTAGTGGCATTCCAGAGCTCTCCACCAACAACGGTGAGCAAGGAGATGGGCTTCACCCACTTCTTGCAGAGCCACCCCTCCCCCACCTTGCCGGAGCCTGACACTTGTGAAAGCCAGAACCCCAAGTAATGATGAGTGGAGGGACTCCCCATTCCAGTCCCTGAGTTAAAACTGCCAGGCTGGCTGTGACAGCTTCTTTTTTTTTTTTTTTTATCCTCACCCGAGGACATTTTTCCATTTTTTGTTCAGGTAGAGTGGGAGGGAGAGAGAGGAACAGAGAGAGAGAGAGAAACATCGACGTGAAAGGAACACATCAAGTGGCCGCCACCCGCACAACCGACCAGGGCCGGGGACAAACTGCAGCCGAGGTACGCGCCCCCAGCGGGAACCGAACCCGGGTCTCTCAGGACCGCAGGCCGACACTCTAACCACTGAGCCAAACCGGCCAGGGCTGTGACAGCTTCTTTTATGGAACCCTTTCCCCACAGGACTCCTGATTCCAGTGTCTGTTCCTAGGTCTGAAGTCCCCAGGTTTGTGAAATCAGCTACAGTGATATTTATCTTGAGTTTTGATTAGTATAAGCCTCTCTTAGGTTTTCTATTTTCACATTTTATCTACTATTGCTCTGTATTTGGAGTGAAGCGAGTTGACGTAGAAACTAACTAAGCCATCCTGACTTAAAATCTTCCCCCTTCTCCCCTTGGCTCGGTTCGGTTCAGCAGTTAGAACATCAGCCCACAGAACAGAGACTTGGGTTCGATTCCACTCAAAAGCACATACGATCTCACATCGACGTTTCTCTCTCTTTCTCTTTCTCCCTCCTTTCTTCCGTCCCTCCCACTGTATCTGAAAATCAATGGAAAATATCCTTGGGTGAGGATTTTTAAAATAATTTTTTCCCGATTCTGCTCTTCTTCTCATCTCTTTTAATGTTCAGACTAACAATACAGAAAACATAGCTAATGCTTAGTACAAAGCATGGCTTTCTACATTAACTGAGGTGGTAATGTGGGTGATCCTTGAAGAAAAACTTAACAAGAAACTCCCAGGTCAAAGCCCTGACTTTTGAGGAGATACAGAAAGGGAGAGGCTCTCTTGTCAACCACCACAATCCCCACCTAACTACCTTGGAAGTAAAAACAACCCTCACCCTTCACCAAAGATAGTGATAGGTCAGTGTACTCATCCCAGTTCTCCAGAAGCAAGAGAGTGTTCTTTGGTGTTCAAGGCAGCTGTTCCCTCTGCCTGATGTTTCCTGTTCTTGATTGTCCTCCTTTCCCCACTTTTAGTAGTGACCAACCCTCTTTGTACTATCTGCTTCCCTTACTAGATTTAAAGGCTAAAAGGTACTTGGAAATTAAGACATGAACAGGTAAAAAGTTTGTATTAGCTACCTATTGTTGCATAACAGAATATCCTAAATTTACCAACCAGAAACAATGAACACTTGTTATCTCAGTTTCTGTGGGTCAGGAATCCAGGAGTGGCTTAGCTGGTAGTTCTGGCTCAAAGTCTATCATGAGGCTGCAATCAAGGTGTCAAGTGCGGCTACCAGCATCTCAGGGTTCAACTGCAGGAGGATCTGCTTCCAGCTTACTCACGTAGCTGTTGGCAGGCCTTGGAAGACCTGCTTCCAAAATCACTCACATGGGTCCCTCGCAAGGTGCCTCATTGTATGACAGCTGGCTCTCCCCAGAGCAAATGATCCAAAAGAGATCCCCCCAAGATGGAAGCCACAATCTTTATATAACCTTATTACAGAAGTAACATCCTATCACTACTGCAATATTCTGTTCATTAGAAGGGAGTCAATTCCAGGCCACATTCAAATGCAGGAGATTACATAAGGGCATAAATACTAGAAGTCAGAGATCATTGGGGATCCTCTTAGAAAATGCCTAGCATCTTCTAGACCAGGAGTTTGCAAATTTTCACCACCAAGAAACATCTCATAAGTTTTTTTTTTGTTTTGAATGCTTTTTCCTGGCAGATTTTATTAAGTAATGGATTATTTCTTCACTTTTATTCATATAAAACTATAATATACAATACAGTAATGAGCAATAGCTATCCACAATACTTACAATTGATGAAGCTATGTATTAATTCGATGGCTGATGCACTAACTTACTCATAGGGACTCATCTAATATAAACATGACATTTTGTTTAGACTTTTTAAAATACTGAATATAGCCCCCAGTTTCTCATTACTTCCTTTATGAATTCTCAGAGGATCAGATACGATCTAGTTAAACCCCACTATTTCATAGATTAGTAAATGGAGTCCCAGAAAGGCGAGTGTTGGAGCTGGAAAAACCATCTCCATCTCCTGGCCCTGTGTCCTCTACAGCACATGCCATTCTTGGTCTTATCCTTCACTCCCAAAGACTAGCCAGAACCACTTAATAGAGCATAATGATGATTATAATAAAGACATTAAAATGTATGTGGTACGGCCCTGGCCAGTTTGGCTCAGCGGTTGGAGCGTCGGCCTGCGGTACAGAGAGACCCGGGTTCGGTTCCCGCTAAGGGCACGTACCTCGGTTGCAGTTTGTCCCCGGCCCTGGTTGGTCGTGCGGGTGGCAGCCACTCGATGTGTTCCTTCACATCGATGTTTCTCTCTCTCTCTACCTCTCTCTCCCTCCTGCTCTATCTGAACAAAAAATGGAAAAATGTCCTCGGGTGAGGATTAAAAAATAAATAAATAAATAAATAAAATGTATGTGGTACGGTAATCATTTCACAGTATAAGTAAATTAAACCATCATGCTATACACCTTATACAGTGCTGTATGTCAACTATTTCTCAATAAAACTCAGAAGGGGGTGGAGATTTATATAGCAAAGCTAATGTTATGAAGCATTCTTACCTTAAAGGGATTAACTTATTTTAGCCAAGCCAGCCACAGTTAATGGAGCATTTTATTACACTTGATACAAATCAAATCCTGACCTTAGAATTTTCATTATTCTAATTGGTTATAAAAATAACTTTTATCATGTTTAATAATAGTTTACTGTGCTAAATAATTGGCTTATCAAATGGAAAATAGGTTGAAGGCATCACTGTAAGCCTATGAATCACCCTCAGTTCCAATGAGGATGAATATGATTAACTATGGATAAGAATGGCCTAATCAGTTAATCTAGTTAAAGGCTCATTAGCCCCACTCACCAACTCTAGAACAGTGAGGAAGTTTGAACGGTGACAAGTTTTCCATGCCCCAGTTCTTTGTGTTAAGTACTGGATCATCATGGTTCAATGTGGAATGGTATGAGTACCATCGGGATATTACAAAATGTCACAAGATACAATGATAATGAATTTTACCGCCTCATCTTCCAAAATAAAATAGTGCAAAGAAACTAAACTTTGCTTTGTAGTATTTACCCAGCAGAGTTTTTGTTTGTTTGTTTTTTTATGAATTTTTATTTATTTTTTTGTTACAGATATTTTACCTTTTTACCCCATTGGCACCCCCCACCCCACCCCACCTCCGCCCCGTCCCCGGCTTAGTTGTCCATGTCCATTGGTCATGCATACATGCATATAAGTTCTGTGGTTTATCTCTTCCCACCCCCTTACTCCCCCACCCCCTCTTCTGAGGGATGTCAGTCTGTGCCCTACTTCCATGTGTCAGGGTCTACTATATTCCTCAGACTGTTATGTTCATTATATTCCGTATATAAGTGAGATCATGTGGTATTTGTCTTTTTCTGCTTGGTTTCTTTCACTTAGGATAATACTTTCCAGGTCCCTCCATGTTGTCTCAAAGGATAAGAGATCTTTCTTTCTTACCGCTGCATAGTACTCCATTGTGTATATGTACCACAGCTTTTTTATCCATTTGTCTACTGGTGGACACTTGGGCTGTTTCCAGATCTTAGCTATTGTAAATAGTGCTGCTATGAACATGGGGGTACATATATTCTTCTTGATTGGTGTTTCAGGCTTCTTAGGGTATATTCCCAGCAGTGGGATCACTGGGTCAAATGGAAGTTCAATTTTTAATTTTTTGAGGTAGCACCATATTGTTTTCCATAGTGGCTGCACCAGTCTGCATTCCCACCAGCAGTGCACTAGAGTCCCCTTTTCTCCACACCCTCGCCAACACTTGTTGTTTGATGATTTGTTGATGGCGGCCATTCTGACAGGTGTGAGGTGATACCTCATTGTTGTTTTAATTTGCATCTCTCTGATGATTAGTGATGTTGAGCATTTCTTCATATGTCTTTTGGCCATTTGTATCTCCTGTTTGGAGAGGTGTCTATTCAGCTCCTCTGCCCATTTTTTAATTGGGTTCTTTGTCTTCCTTTTGTGGAGTTGTATGAGCACTCTATATATATTGGAAATTAACTTTTTATCTGATACATCATTGGCAATGATGTTCTCCCATACAGTGGGTTGCCTTTCCATTTTGATGATAGTTTCTTTTGCTGTGCAGAAGCTTTTTAGTTTGATGTAGTCCCATGTGTTCATTTTCTCCTTTATTTCTGTTGCCTTAGGTGATGTATCAGTGAAAATTCCCAGCAGAGTTTTTTGAGATAAATTAATTAAGAAGTTAATCATAGAGGGTGTTTCAGAGGTACACACACACACATACACACACACACACACACACACACACATACACACACCCTATTCTTACATTTATAAAAGGTTTTAAAAACTAGAACATAAGAAATTTATATTCTCTTTGATCTGAAAGAATAACACTTGATGGAAACAGAGTCACTAAATGCTTACAGTGGTAGAGTGTGTGTGTGTGTGTGTGTGTGTGTGTGTGTGTGTGTGAATCCTGATTTTAATGAACAGATTCCAAACAATGTCTCAATTGTGACTACCAGAGTTCACTAGTACATGATTAACAGGAACTCAAAAACATTTAACCCTCCTGTGCTTACACTATGAGATTCATATGAGATCATACATATTCATATCTCAGGATCTCTGCAAGGAATCACCTTGATAAGATCGGAATAGAAATAAATGATCAGGAAAAAAGCAAAGATGAAAAATATTAGGAAAAAGCATGGAGAGTGATGAGATATTTTTAGATATGGTATTTGCTCACTCTGTTTTTTAAAAAGTCGGAAAAAAACAAAGCTAACTGGAATTGCTTGAAAGGTTGAACCACCATTTGAGAATGGTCAATAGAACTGGGCTCAGAACATATGGACTCAAAGACTAGCTTACTTTAAGCATCTATGTAATCTTATCCAAATCACTTCACTTTTTGGAGACTGTTTTTTGAAGTTCAATACAAAGGTGATATGGTTGAGAAAAACCCACCACCACTCTCCCCCTCACCACAAGGAGCTCCCCTTTTGCCTTTTTGCGCATTAGGCTCTCAAATATAATATTTGTTGCCAAAAGTATTTTGAAACCACTTGTCTAGCAAAGGTTTAAAAAATCAGCATAGTGCCCTGGCTGGTTTGGCTCACCAGTGAGTGTCGGCCTGCAGACCAGAGAGTCCCAGGTTTGGTTCCCACTAAGGGCATGTACTTCCATTGTAGTTTGTCCCCGGCCCCCGGTTGGGGTCGTGTGGGCGGCAACCACTTGATGTGTCTCTCTCAAATCGATATTTCTCTCTCTCTCTCTCTCTCTCTCTTCCCTGCGCACTCCCTCTGGCTCTATCTGAAGATAAATGCAAAAATGCCCTCGGGTAAGGATAAAAGAAAATCAGCATGGCAAAAAATAAAATAAAATCAGCATGGCATCATCTGTCTGGGTTGGTAAAGATCCATTGTAGGGCTGTGATAGAAAACCTAGAGCAGTGGTTCTCAACCTTCCTAATGCCGCAACCCTTTAATCCAGTTCCTCATGTTGTATGTGGGCGTATCTGCATGTGGGCGGACCCGCCTGGAGACAGACCGAGGAGCAGTGTCTATGTTCCTAAGACCATCGGAAATAGGTGTTTTTCAATGGTCTTACGCGACCCTTGTGAAAGGGTCGTTCGACCCCCAAAGGTGTCGTGACCCACAGGTTGAGAACCACTGATCTAGAGGATCCTGAAAGGTCTGAGTCAGGACCTTCTCTACCTAAAGACACTAGAGGCGCAGGTTGGAGCATCTTGCTGAGCTGTGGCTGGGGCTTGGGAATGGCTCTCTCAGTCAGACAGTGAGGGACAGACAGACAGCTAGGGCGCAAGAAATGAAGGCCACTCCAAGGAAGTCAATTCTCATTTTAAACATTTTTAATTTAATAATAATGCATAAACAAATTATTTTTAAAAAGTCAAATAATAGAGAAATAAAGAGACTAAATGTGAAATTTCCTCTCTATCTGCCCATCCCACAATATCACATTTCTCACCATAAGTAACCACTATGTTAGTTTGGTCTGTTCTCTCACAGACCTTTTTCCTATGCTTGTGTATGTATTTTATACACGTATAAGCACATACATTTTTTTTTTTCAATAAATTAAGCTGTATACATTGTGTGCAATTTGCTCGATTTACTTATCGATATGTCTGGGAAATTTTCTGTATCAGTACATGTATTTCTGTCCTTTCTAAAATAATTTCATTGTATTTTGTATTATAGATATGCCATATTTATTTAATAACTCTCAAATTAGGGGCTTTAAAGTTGTTTGCAGTTTTTATTAATCTAGACCATCAACAGCATTGCTCAAACATCTTTATGTACAAATGTGACTTTTTCTGTAGGTGGATTACTAGAAGTAAAATTGCTATGTTAAAAAGTATGAAAAAATTTCAGCTAGATCTATTTACACGAACACCAACAGTGTGCTTCTCTTTATATTTGCCAACAATGAATACAGTAATTTATACTTCTCTGGTTACTAAAGAGATTGATCATCCTTTCATCTATTTATGTTTGTATTAGTTAAAAGAAGCCTGACTATAGAAATTTAGAGACTAGATTTTAGCCCTAGGTTTAAATTAGCTTACAGATTTTGATTAACTTGATTCACCTTTCTGAGCCTCAGTTTGTCAGTCTGACCAATGGAAATAATCTCAGTCCTGCCTTATTCCCTTACTCCACAAAGCTATTGCAAGTGCTCAGAAAACAATGGATAGAAAAGCAAGCGAAAAATTCTAATATGACAGACATATAAATGGGTTTCCTTTTAGTTTTAAAAAACATGTGCAACATGACTGAGTAACTATACTTGAAGGGTTTTCTAAACAAAAGAAGGTGATGCCTGCAGCTGCTCATTTACCTACCAGCTTCAGGGTCTCCTCGGAGAGGTTATGAGGAGAGTAGAAGGCACAGCTGTTTGTTCAGCTCTAACATTGCTTGCCATTCCAACCTGGCCTGGGTGAACACACAAGAAAGCTTGCTGCTTGCGGGATTTCTAATCTAAGTTTGTTATTTCAAGGAGCTGGGGTGGGGGTGGATCCTCTCCCACATCATTGGTTCATCCATCAGCAATAACAATGCCATCTGGTTACCGGGGACCAGTGAGGCATAAAATGCCCAGAAAAGCAGCTGTCTTCCCCTTTACCTGTGTCAGAATTACTAATTAAGTGACAAATTTGCCTTAAGCTATAAATTAAATTTCGTGCTGCTGAAACTTGTACAGGCTTTACTCTTTATTAACTATAGCTTTTTGTAACTACAACTCCTTTGAAAGAAACTTACACTCCATGAAACCAGGATAAAAATTCCCATCTGGCCATCTGTCTTTTTTTTAATGATGTATGCAGTAATTTGTATAAACCTTTAAATGTCATCCTACCTTTTGCTTTTTACTGAGAGGTGAAACCAAATTGCCTGTTTGTGTTCACTCTCCTTTCTCCAGTGTGGGTCCCTGTTACACATGGCAGAATTCTCAGTTCCAGTTTTTCTACTACCAGTTCAAAATGCCAATGTATCACATAAACTTGCATGTGAGGGCAATGTGACTGGGCCCTAGTCATGTTACCTTTCACAAACTTGGTAAAACTTCATATAAATATAAACAGGCTATTTCATACTCCCCAAATGTCAGCGCTTTGCCTGTGTAAGCTATTAGGTAAACCAGGAATTAGAAAGTCTGAATTGGATTGGATTTTCTACAATCAACAATCCTACTGAAAGATCTATATGTTTTTGGTAACTAATATGAAAGAAATACAATACATTCTTCAGTTTTCAGCACAAATAAAATTATTTCCCAAATGCCAGTCTTCACGTTGCAAACCCTTTCTTTATAGTCCTGGGTTCCAACTCTGGTTTTTCTCATCTCTTCACAGAAGGATTAATAAATGCATGAAAACTATTAAGATAACATCTCCTCCGCTTTTAGAGGTTCATCCTTCTTTCAGATAATTTTGAATGGACGGACATCTAGCCTTGGTTACCCCAAATCGAAAGACGTCCCCAAATTGTGGTATCTTTCACAATTACCTTGAGGACCTGGTCTATTTGGTAACAGACGAGCCTAATCTGGACCAGATTGTTCAGTTTGCAGTATGACCCAAATGCTTAGAGTCACCAGGGCTCACTTTACCCCCAGTCTGTGATGTTAGGTCATTATCAAGTTCCTTCTCATTTTCCAAAGAAAGAGCCATGTCATGACCCTTGTAAGCACCGCATCAATTGGCAGTGGTACCAGTTCAGTGCAACCATCATTTTTCGAGCTTCTATTATGATAATGGCCCTGGGTTAGGAATGTAAAAGGGATAAATAAAAGTACTTATATTTAAGGATACAAATACAGGGTGGGGCAAAAGTAGGTTTACAGTTGTGAATACGTGAAACAGTTTATTCTTGTATTATTTATTTATTAATGATCATATTATTTTCCATATGAACAACTGTCACTTACTTTTGCCCATCCTGTATATGCAGCCTCAAGAAGTTTTTCATCTAACAGGAGAGTTGTCATGTATAAAAATAACTACAACATAAGACAAAATGTGGATTTTCCCTTAAAACAGGTAACAACAAGCTATACGGGGGTAGAGAAAACCATCTGATATTTTACTGGGTCATCCGGAACATGGGTTGTCCTGTCTGAACAGACAGTCGTGTGGGCACTCTCTCCGCCTTTGTTCAAGTCCCTTTGTTGCTGGTATGACTCACCCTCTAAGTTCGCCTCAAACGTGGAGAGTGGGGAATGTTTGATGTTGTCTTAGAGGAAATGTCAATAGGAAGATCCATTTTCAGCGAGCACTCCCAACAGGAGGCAAATCGTTGAACCAAGAAGATTTACAATGCTCTGCAAACCTCAAAACACATATGAATCACCTGTATAACTTGTTAAAATGCAGATTCTAGTTCAGTAGTTCTTGGGTAGAGCCCGAGATTCTATATTTATAACAAGTCCCCAGGTGCTGCCGATGTACTCCAGCCCGTCCTTGGAATAAGGAGGCTTTAGAACATTGCTCCTGCAGAAGATGCTGAAAGTCGCCAGAGAGTCAGTTCAACCTCTTTGAGGTGGACAAATAAAGCAGATGGCCAACATTTCACAGAGCATAATACAGGCAAGCAAAGCCTTTTACACAAATCAACAGAGAAGGACTCAGTACTTAAAAGCTGCATTTTGTACAAGGACATGGACAAATGTTTAGAACAATCCTGTCATTAGCACTAATGGACATGAAGCAGAGTTGGCATCCCAGGCAACAACAAGAAGAGAATCTAAACTGATCACAATTTCCCCACCACAACTTACTAGTCTCACTCATCCCTCAGTGGCTGAGAGCTGAAGTCTGAGATAAGAACACACTCCATCTTTCATGTATATATTGTACATAGGTGGAGCGAACAGTATAGAATTCTCGTTGAAGAGTGAGGATTCAGTCCCACTCAACAAATCCTTGTGCTGTCTGCCTGCAGTGCTGAGCTAAAGGGCCTCCTCTGTTACTAAGAGAAGTATGAACATAGTAGGCCCGTCTATGTATTAAAAATCAAGATCCAGTTGCCTGGATCATTGACTTAACATACTCAAGTCTCCACATACGGCTACTACAGAAAAAAAAAATGATTGAAATAAGAAGTGTTTGCAGCCAATCTTTTGGTTCTACATGACAAAGCAAAAGGATCTTGTTGCAAGATCTTAATACTTCTAAGGAAAAAGCCCCACATCATGGACCTTCAGGTGGATATTATAACAAAGTTCCAGCATATTTTCTTAATGGACATTATGCTCGGCTGCTAAGTCTGAGTAGAAGTCAAAGCCAGACAAAGCAGATTTCCTCTCCTTCTAAAGGAGGATTTTACCATTATTCTCAGGGAAGAGGCTAAGTAATCTTCAGCTGAATTCTGAACTTACTACCCACAAACTTAAGGTTTCTTATACTACCCAAAGGTCCTCAGAATATTTTATCTAATAAAGGAATAGTTATATCAATCTCAGATTGCTTTATTTAAAACAACTATTTTGAAAGTTCAGTTTAAATAGTTTCAATAAGAACTGGCCCATCATCAAATTCTGTTGAGTCCTTCTGACTCCTGTTCACAATGGGCATTATGGTTTATTCTTTAATGTACATTAATTTGGTTCAAGCAGGATCCAGACTGCACATCTCAGCATTCTACTTGAATAAAGAAGAAAGAATTCAATTCCTCTCTCCAGAAAATTCAGCCTTCCACAAGTCAGTTCTGCCAGTCAGTGATGGCTGCATTGCAAAAACTGCTTTGCGAATGTTTTGCTGGGTTTTGTTGCTAGGTGATGACCAGGAAAACTTTGCAATTCCTGCTGAGAGCTTTAAAAAAATGTGCCTGTAACCAGTTTCATATTAAAGAGGAGGGGGAAAATAGGACAGCCTGCACCTTAATTCCTCAAGGTTCACTCCTTGCCCTATACTCCCCCTTAGCTGTCGTACAGAGAAATTGTGACCAGTGAGGGATGTAAACCCACAACATTGAAAAAAAAAAAAAAGAAAGAAAGAAAACAATATTCGATTTATCATCAACCAATCCAAAGTAGAGTTAATAAGACAGAACTTGTCAAATGTCTTTTGTATAGTCTAAACTAGAACTTAAATGATTTAGGGATGGGAGAGGGGAGAATAGAGAAAGGGGGTAAATGAAATGATACCAACTGATTCTCCCAACCTTCCTTTCTGTTCCACATATTAGCAAAGACCCTTTGCTGAAGAAATTGGCCTGATGCTAGAGTCAGCTTGTACCTGAGCTGCGCTTCAGAAACCCTTGGCCTGGACCCGACTTTCCAGCCGAGCAGCAGGGATTCCTGGGAAAGCCCAGAGGCCTGTCTGAGGCCTGGTCCTCTGTCAGTGATTGATGAGGACAAGTGCGAGAGGTGACACACTGTGAAATCAGACTGAGGCACAAAGAGTTAATCTTTGGGCATTTTCCAAATGGGGTTCTTTGATGGAAAAAATAATATTTATTCCTTCCTTTAATTTTGCGGCTAAAAATGCACTATTGATATCAGATTCACTAGGCAAGATGCCAGCCTGCAACCTCCTAAAACTTCTGCAGATAAATACCACACTAGAGGCCGTCAATCCTTTTCCTTGTAGCATTAGCATCATCAAATTATTTTAAACTGCTGATTTAACAAGGACTATATTATAATCAATAGTAAGAGGAGAACAGTTGTTTTAGCATACAAATTTCTTTTCACAAATGAAAGGACCTACCTATAAATCACAGGAGAGAAAATACTGAGAAATTACAACTCTGCCACCCTGGCTGCTCTAGTCTCAGAAATGTGGCAACAGCTTGGTAGTAAGAGTTCCCTTCTCTCCTTCACTAACTCATTTGCTTGCCCTCACTCCCCACTGGGTCCTCTCCGGAGAGGATAGGAAAGGCCATGTGTGTCTTTGACTGGGCGACGCAGGCGGGTTCCTTGTACTTTCGTACCCTCCCTAGCAGATGCACAAACTTGAGCAGCGTCTTTTTAACACTTCATTAATTATTGAGCTGTGCCAAGAGTAATTATTACACTATGCCAGGAGTCCTTTTCTCCCACATCAGTAAACAGTAATTTAGAGAAGGGGGGGGGCTCTAACCTTAGGGTGAGCAACGTCCCCCCCCCACAGCTGTGTGGGGAGCTCAACAATACTGTATATGCTTCAACAAATGAGGTCCATGGCCCAGCTTCTGCGGCACACAGGAAATGCTACGGCCCGGGAGAGGAAACCCATCACGCTGATTGTGTGACACAAAATTTGGGATATCTCATTTGTTCACAGATCCAAGATATTCATTCTGATTTTGTGCTTTTGCCTTAATATAATAATAATAATAATAATAATAATAATAATAATAATAACAATAATATAGTAAATCCAATATATTGGGAACTTTCAGATTTTCCCTTATATGTTGTAATGAAAACATACTAACATTGATATAGTACTTTCTCAATTACTAAGATTTATTTTCTTTTGCCATTACTCAGTAAAACTTTAAATTCCTTTTCCTTCAGTGAATAGATATTGTTTCACAGTCACTTGAAAAGCCTAATCCTGAGACTCAACACAACGGAAATGTCTTTTTCCTACATTTTTCAAATCAAATCAGACACAGAAAGTCTAATGGGAGCTGGTGTTCCTCTGGTTGTTTGGACCAAAGGTTTTGCTGCTCGCCTCTCAGAACCATAGAACCTCAGGGTTAGAAGTTTACGTAGTACAACATTCTTCCCATCTTATATGATGTTTCAATTTCCTCCAAATAATTTACTTGTTTTAGTGATTATCCAGTCTCTGCTTCAATAAAAGAGAACTTGTTTCTGTCATAAACAACTCACCTGCTTTTAAGAGGCCAGTATTTGGGTGTTCTCGTATGTGGCAGAAATCTGTCTACTTTTTAGTCTCTGCACATCAGTCCATCAGTTGGAGATTTTGTGAATATTTCAAGTTAAATAGAAATCCCTAAACCAACAGTTTTCAAACTTTAAGGTGAAGAATAAACTCCACATGCTAAAAATGAAGATTCCAGGTTTCCCTGTCGCTGGCGATTTCAGGAGGTCTTTAGATGGTCCACAATTACACTGCTCTAAGACTTTTCTTTCCTTTTTTTATCTTTATTGTTGAGAGTATTACAGATGTTCCTCCCTTTTTCCCCCAGTGACCCCCCTCCTCCCCACTCCCACCTCCCTCCTGCCTTCCCCATATTATTGTCTGTGTCAACTGGTTATACATATATGCAAGTAAGTTCTTTGGTTTCTGAGATTTTTCTTCCCAAGGTTAGATGTCTTCAGGTTCTTTCCACTAATTCTCATTACAAGAAAGTCACCGATGAGATCCATGTTGCCAAATCCAGCGATGAGTCTTCTGTTCTCATCTTACTCACGTTGGTTACTTTGTCCTTGAAATGCTTTAGTCACCTAACCTCTGTGGCAGCCCTGCTGGTCCTCCTGCATCCCTATCTGCTAACAGCACAGCGGCTGCCTTGAGTTCCTGCCAGATCACATGAAGCAAAGTCCCACCGTAGGGTTTTGTACTTTCTTTTCCTCGGCATAGAATTTTTTTCTTCCATTTATGACAGCCTCCTTTAGTTATCCCAAGTCTCTGGTCAAATGACAACTCTTCAGAGATACTTTCCTGGCCAACGTATCTGACATAACCTTCACCCTATTCTCTATGCCCTTACACTGCTTTATTTTATTCCATCGTTTATCACTATCTGACTTTATGATATACTTTTATTTGTTCATTTGTTCGGTTTTGCCTCTCTAGTAAGAACATAAGGTACAAGAGGGCTGTTTTTATAAACGGTCATTTCCTCAGTGCCTACCATATAGTTGATAAGCAAAAAAAAAAAGTTAATAAAAGGATGAAAGAAAAATGGTACTGAGTCTCTTTGTAAGTCTGGTTATATCTATCTATATACTTCAGAACTACGCACAAGCTCCATAATAAAACAGGATAATCTATCTCCCTGTTTGGAATTCTAGATTTGTACAAATGTGGCATCCGTTCTATTCACTTTTAAGACAGCTATGTCACATTAGTGAATCACACTGCCCTGTGCAGCTGGATATTTGGAACTCGGCTCAGGATCTCACATGCATCTCTGTTAAATGTTCTCTGATTAAATTGGCTCCAGCCTATTAAAATTCTTTGGATACTAATTCTGTCGTGAAGCACATTCCCACATCAGTATCTCTTCCACATACATTTTCTATGCCTATTGATTCATTTTCTTGTTCTAATCATTAATTTTTTTAAAAAAGACAGTGAAGAAGAATGGACTGACCAAGGTTTGTACTTGGGCACTGCCATGTAGTAGCTGTGTGGCCAACCTTAGTCAGGCTAATTAAGTTCTCCAACTTTTGTTTCCTCATCTAGAAAATGAAGAGAAGAATGCCTATCTGATAAGGTTAGTGTGAGAATTAAATAAGATTGTAAAGTGTTGAGCAGTTCCTGGCATATGCAAGCCAGCTTTATTCTAACACTCAGCACAGTGCCTGGCACAGAGTAAACACTAAACAAAACTTTGTCAGTTATTGACTACCCGGACAAGGGCACAGTCTATATGGTAGAACTCAACTATATATCAAGGTTATGATGACTGATTAATTAGCCTTCTTTGGGGTTCAATTAGTTCCTTGACCAGTTATAAATACATCTCCTGGTACTGACATCCTATTTGCCTTTCTCTATTTTGTTTTTAAAAAAACAGTTCACGAGACACTAAAATATAAATACACTATGTTTGTTGTAGTCTCCTGAGCTACCAAACTAGTATCTTTGTCGAAAATAGAAAATTTAGCCCTGCCTGGGTGGCTCAGTTGGTTGGAGTGTCAAACCATATACCAAAAGGTTGCAGGTTCATTTCTATATCAGGGGATATAACTAGGTTGCAGGTTTGTGTATGGGAGGCAACTGATTGATGTTTCTCTCTCACATTGATGTTTCTCTCTACATTAATGTTTCTCTCTCACATCAATGTTTCTCTCTGTCTCCCACTCCCTCCCCCTCTATAAATATATTCTCAGATGAGGATTAAAAATAATAATAAAATAAATCAAAAATTTAACTTACTTGGCATGACTTAGAATCCCCTGCTTTCTTTTTTATATATTCACAATTCATTTCTATCTGGGTTTTATGCCTTGATTACCAGTTTGTCACTGATTACCAATAAGTCATCTGTCCCTCTTCTTTCATTCCTCCATTCTGTCCTCTTCCAGGACTTCTTCCATTCTCCTCAGTTCCCTATGGACTAAGCTCATCTGCAATTTTTCTCCACGCCCTGGAATAGGTAACCCAGAAAAGGAAATCAGTATGCACTTGTTGCAACTAAGATGTTCACTTACAAGTTCCTTACATACCTAAAGTTTCAAGAGTCTCTCACCAATACTATTCCTTCATTTCATAGTTTATTCCTATCCATTTCCAAGAAAAGTATATGTCCATATTGTCACGTTGAGAATACAAATCAGAGAAGAAGAGTTTGGATAGTCTAAGCTTCTCTTTCTTCTTTCTATCAAAAAATAGGAGGACAAAGACCTCCTTTCTGAACAAATATTCAGGAGAATTTCTTGTTCCATTAACTGAGTGGTAAAGTTTAATACCAGGCTTCAATGTTGGACAACCTCTACCCAGAAGGCTATATATAACTAGAGTACACCACAGGAGAGACAGATTGTACAGTCTGAGTTAACTGAAGCTAACTGTCTGCTAGAACAAAAATCAGCACATTTCAGAAGTAAATAACAATTCAAAACGTTTACAAGATATTAGTCACAATATCTAGCACTAGGTTGGAAAGAAGCAGAAAAATATGATTCATGGTCAAGAAAAAAGTAGTCAACAGAAACTAACTCTGAGTTGACCTAGATGTTAGAATTAGCAGCTGTTATGATTATGTCTGAGAACTTTTCTTAAAGCAATAAAAATAAATGAACAAATGGAGAATCTCAAAGATAGTAAACTATAAAAAGTAACCAAGTGGAAATTCTAAAATGATAAATTACAATATTTTAAATTAAATTCACCATATAAACTATTTAATAAAAAAGAAATGTGTGTCTAAAAACTTGAAGATAGATCAATAGAAATTATCCAATCAGAAAAAAGGTGGGGGAGGAAGAAAATCTGAACAGCTCTTTGGTGGCCTGTGGAATAGATAGAGAAAATAGAGAAGAAAGAAGAAAATATCACAAAAATGTTTCTCAATTTCAGTGAGAAACATAAGCTTAGAGAGCCAAAGAGTCCAATAAAACTCAGGCAAAGACCACATGTTAGGACACAAGCTAAGTCTCTACAAGTGCAAGAAGATTGAAATCATATCAAGCATCTTCTCAGATCACAATGGCATGAAACTAGAAATCAATTGCAACAAGAACATGCAAAGACATTTGAACACATGGAAGCTAAATAGCATGTTATTAAAAAACGAATGGGTCAATGAGGAGATCCAGGAAGAAATTAAAAACTTCCTGGAATCCAATGAAAATGAACACACAACAATACAAAATCTATGGGATACAGCGAAAGCAGTTCTGAGAGGAAAGTTCATAGCACTACAGGCCTACCTCAAGAAACAAGAAAAATCTCTGATAGACTACCTAACCTCAAAACTTAAAGAACTAGAAAGCAAACAAAAAGAAAACCCTAGAGCAAGTAGAAGGAAGGAAATAGTAACAATCAGAGCAGAAATAAATGACATAGAGACAAAAAAAAAAAAAAATTCAAAGGATCAATGAAACAAAGAGCTGGTTTTTCTAAAAGATAAACAAAATTGATGGACCCTTAGCTAGACTCACCAAGAAACAAACAGAGAGAACCCATATACAGAAAATCAGAAATGAAAGAGGAGAAGTAACAACTGATACCACAAAAATACAGAAGATCATTAACAACTACTATAAAAAATTATACAGCAACAAATTCGACAATCTAACTGAAATAGACAAATTTCTAGAAACACATAGTCTCCAAAAACTGGACGGGGAAGAGATAGAAAACTTGAACAGACCAATAACAACAGAAGAAATTAAAGATGTAATGAAGACTCTCCCAGCAAACAAAAGCCCAGGCCCGGATGGCTCCTCAGGGGAGTTTTACCAAACATTCAAAAAAGAACTAACACCCATTCTTCTCAAACTATTTCAAAAAATTAAAGAAGAAGGAAGACTTCTAAACTCATTTTATGAAGCCAGCATAATTCTAATTCCAAAACCAGAAAAAGACATTACAAAGAAAGAAAATTACAGGCCAATATTCCTGATGAACATAGATGCCAAAATCCTGAACAAAATACTAGCAAATTGGATCCAGCAATACATCAAAAAATTATTCACCATGACCAAGTGGGATTCATCCCAGGGATGCAAGGCTGGTACAATAATCACAAATCAATAAATGTGATACACCACATAAACAAAATGAAGAATAAAAACCACATGATCATATCAATAGATGCTGAAAAAGCCTTCGACAAAATCCAGCATCCATTTCTGATAAAAACACTCAGTAGTGTGGGAATAGAGGGATCATATCTAGACATAATAAAGGCCATATATGAAAGATCTACAGCCAACATCCTACTCAATGGGCAGAAACTAAAAGCATTTCCCTTAAGAACAAGAACAAGACAGAGATGCCCACTTTCGCCACTCTTATTTAACATAGTACTGGAAGTCTTAGCCACAGCAATCAGATAGGAAGAAAGAATAAAAGAGATCCAAATTGGAAAGGAGAAAGTGAAACTGTCATTATTTGCAGATGACATGATACTATACGTAGAAAACCCCAAAGACTCCATCAAAAATTTACTAGACTTAGTAAATGAATTTGGCAAAGTAGCAGGATACAAAATTAATGTCAAGAAATCGAAAGCATTCTTATACACCAATGATGAACTCACAGAAAGAGAAATTAAGAAAACAATCCCATTTACATTGCGGCAAAAAAATTAAGATACCTAGCAATAAACTTAACCAAAGAAATAAAGGACCTATTTGCAGAAAACGACAGGTCATTGAAAAAATAAATAGAGGAAGATATAAAAAGGTGGAAGCACATACCCTGTTCATGGATTGGGAGAATTAACATCATTAAAATGTCCACATTACTTAAAGCAATCTATAGATTCAATGCAATCCCCATCAAAATACCAATGGCATACTTCACCGAATTAGAACAAGTACTTCAAAAGTTCATATGGAACCAAAAAAAGACCTTGAATAGCCATAGCAATCTTGAAAAGGAAGAACAAAGTTGGAGGGATCACATTACCAGATTTCAGTTTATACTACAAAGTCACCGTAATCAAAACAGCGTGGTACTGGCACAGAACAGGCATATAGACCAGTGGAACAGAACAGAGAACCCAGAAATGGACCCAAGGCAATATGCTCAATTAATATTTGACAAAGGAGGCAAGAGCATACAGTGGAGTAAGGACAGCCTCTTTAATAAATGGTGCTGGGAAAATTGGACAGCTACATGCAGAAAAATAAAACTAGACCATCAACTTACACCCTACACAAGAATAAACTCAAAATGGATAAAAGACTTAAATGTGACTCATGAATCCATAAAAATCCTAGAAGTAACTGTAGGCAACAAAATTTCAGACATCATACGCAGCAGAATTTTCACTGATACATCACCTAAGGCAATAGAAACAAAGGAGAAAATGAACACATGGGACTACATCAAACTCAAAAGCTTCTGCACAGCGAAAGATACAATCATCAAAATAGAAAGGCTACCCACTGTATGGGAGAGCATAATTGCCAATGATACATCAGATAAGGGGTTAATTTCCAATATATATAGAGTGCTCATAGAACTCCACAAAAGGAAGACAAAGAACCCAATTAAAAAATGGGCAGAGGAACTAAATAGACACCTCTCCAAACAGGACATACAAATGGCCAAGAGACATATGAAGAAATGCTCAACATCACTAATCATCAGAGAGATGCAAATTAAAACAACAATGAGGTATCACCTTACACCTGTCAGAAAGGCCGCCATCAACAAATCATCAAACAACAAGTGTTGGCGAGGGTGTGGAGAAAAAAGGACTCTAATACACTGCTGGTGGGAATGCAGACTGGTGCAGCCACTATGGAAAACAATATGGTGTTACCTCAAAAAATTAAAAATTGAACTTCCATTTGACCCAGTGATCCCGCTTCTAGGAATATACTCTAAGAAGCCTGAAACACCAATCAGAAAGAATATATGTACCCCCATGTTTGTAGCAGCACTATTTACAATAGCTAAGGTCTGGAAACAGCCCATGTGTCCATCAGTAGACGAATGGATATAAAAGCAGTGGTACATATACACAATGGAGTACTACGCAGCTGTAAGAAAGAAAGATCTCTTATCCTTTGAGACTACATGGAGGGACCTGGAAAGTATCATCTTAAGTGAAAGAAGCCAAACAGAGAAAGACAAGTATTATATGATCTCACTTATTTGTGGAATATAATGAGCATAACAGTCTGAGGAATGGTGTAGTCCCAGAGACGTGGAAGTAGGGTACAGACTGACAATCCCCAGAAGGGGGATGGTGGGGGAGAGATAAACCACAGAACTTATATGTATGTATGCATGAACAATGGACATGGACAACAAACTGGGGACAGGGCAGGGAGGGATGGGGAGAGGGGAATCAGTGGGGGGAAAAGGAAAAACATCTGTAACAAAAATTGATTAATAAAAAATAAATAAATTTTTTAAAAAAAGAAAGAAAATTGCACAGTGACTATTTCAAAGAATGGCCTTATTCTTCAGAAATACAGATTTAACTATGTATAAAGTATGTTTCAGAAAAAAATGATATGCATATGTGTAAAATATAAAAAGGGAATATAAAAATAGAGTAAAATATAAAAATTTGGTAAATCTGTGTAAAGGGTATACAGGAATGCTTTACACTATTCTCACACTATTATAAATTATATTAAAATTAAGTAAAATCAAAACAAAAAAATAGAGGCAAAGGACAGACAGGTTGAAAGAAGGAAAAGAGTATTAAAGACTTCATCCCTCTTAGCAGCAAATGAGTGAATATAGTTACAAAATAGAAACATTTCAATTTTAAAAAGTAATGTTTCTAATGTCTTGATGGTTTTCAAAGTCTTTCTTTAAACAGGATCTTAAGGGAGTAATATCTCTTTAGGAGAAAACTATTAACATTCAAATATCTTGCATTTTAAAATCTAAGTCAATTAAAATAAAATGAAATATATTTTAATAGCTGGTAGAGTATGATCCCAATCCTATATTATTTCTCTATTTCTCTATCTATCTATCTATCTATCTATCTATCTATCTATCACCCTGCCTCAATTCATCTGCCAATCTCTACACATATATAAAGGGTTGACTGAAGTAATGTTCACCAAATGTTATATGAAGTTATTTATAAGTAACTTTTTCATTTTTGTACCTTTAGCACTACATGGAATTTTTTATAATAAGCATGCATTATTTTTATAAAAAATGAAGTGCATTACTCTAACATACAATGGCACTTACATTACATTTACATTTTGATTCTCAAAACATAATGATATTAATTTTAAATCTGATAAAATATTAACATGCTAAAGTCATTTCCAGTTCTATAAACAAACTAAAAAACTAACACAAAGTATCTGCTCCACATTTCAAGAGTAATGAGTTCAATCATGTTAAGGTTATAATTTTGTTAGTCTATTAATTTTTTTCCTCTCAATGCAACTAGAAATTAATTCTTTGTCAGTCTTAACAATTAGTGTTCTTATCTTTTTTTCTGAAATGAAGATGACATTAGATCAAAATCTTTTCATTTTTCTTCTTTTAAAAAATTCACAGTAATAGCCTAGTCGTGACAAGCATATGATAATACCATCTGCATAGAAAAATAAAATTCTATGATTTTACAACCAACCCTACTAACTACCTCATTGAATATGTGGCTAAATTAAAAGTTTTCTCTCACATTTACCCTGAAGCTTCCTTTATTTGAATTTTTTCTCCCATATCCCCAGCTTCTCTCAGAACATTTCTGTATTCCTACACATTATTTCTTGTTCTCTAGAAATGTCTTAAAGTCTCAAGATTCTCCTCCAAGATATGAAATCTTAAGGCTGAGAAAACAGACTGTAGAAGAGTGATGGGGTAGATTATATTGCTGCTCATCAATATTTGCTGCCCCTCCCTATGGGATGATTCCACTCACTTAGCCTGTTGAACTCAGATGCCCATGTGACCTGCTTCGGCTGATGAAATGTGTGAACTGATGTATGTCTTTTCCAGGAGTGAGGTAAGAGCCAGTGTATGCCTCTGCCATATTGACCAGCAGTGTTTCAGGTAGAAAAGAGGATCTATTCAGCCTGGGTCCCCGAGTAAGATAATGTGGAGCAGAGCGGCAGCCAGCAACAATGGGCGTGTGGCATGGGCAAAAACTGTCCTTGGGAACCACTGTGGCATGGAGGTTGTTTGCTGTCACAGCATAACCTAGCCTGTCCTGTAGAACCAACCCATGTGGGTATACTGGTAGCAAAACTACTCACCCTTTTTGAATTGCAGCTTTCTTCTGTGTCCATCTGGTACATCTGATGAACTTTCACTGGATAAGTTCCTTGGGAGGGGGGCACCTTATCACAATCATGTTTATACCCCCAGAAAATAGGCAAAAGTTCTGACATTGAAAGATCTCTTTTTCTGGTTATGCAGGAGCAGTTGGCTTATAAAAACCAGCAAATACAATTAATCTATGAAATTCCAGTGTTGGGCTAAATTTATTTTTCTGCCTTCTGTAAAATAAATATCATATGTGGTCAGGGACTCATACTTAGTAGACAAATCAAAGAGGTCTGAGTGATTAATGGTCATCTTCTCTCTTCCTAATTACCAATTTTTACCTTTATGTTCAACTCAAGAAACAATTGTCTATTACATCCCAGGCATAAGATGGCAAGAATATAGAAATAACTATGAATCCTTTCCCAGAAGGAACTTATAGGCTAGTAAGTTAGACAAATAAGTAAAACACAAGTTGTCTTGACCATGTCAGAGTTTCAAATGGCTGCCCACAAAGGCAGCAGACACCCTTTAATAAATAGCTGTATTTGCCCTGTAATCCAAGAACTATCCGGAGAACTAGGCAAGGCCTAATAAAGCCACTCCCTCTAGAGAGTCACCTGGGATGGTGCATGAATCCAGTAGATTCTTGGGAGTTTCTTTACAATCACTACATACAATCAATGTTCATGCTCTTTCCATTCTCTCTCTTCAGTTCTTCTCACTTTCATTTCCTTCTTTTCTTTCCCATGAATGTTGTGTTACTTCCCAGCTTGATAACCTTGTATCCTCATCACTCTAATCATTTCCTGGCAATATATGTTCATGTTTTGATCCTGGGTTTAGAGAAGAGGGTGCATCCTGGAACGTCTGTTTCTCTGACAGAGCCTACTCCAGATCCTTGTGAGCTGTCAGCATTCCATAAACTCTTTTTCCACGAAATCTGAATCCTCACCTGAAAAATTCATCTTTTACAATTAATAATGATCGCCCGGCCAGTGTGGCTCAGTGGTTGAGCATCAACCTATGCACCAAGAGGTTGCCAGTTTGATTCCCAGTCAGGGCACATGCCCAGGTTGTGGGTCCAGTCCTCAGTGGGGGGCATGCAGGAGGTGGCTAATTGATGTTCTCTCTCATCTCTCTCTCTCTCTCTCTCTCTCTCTCTCTCTCTCTCTCTCTCTCTCTTCTCTCCCTTCCTATCTAAAATCAATAAAGAAAAAAAATTTTTTAAACAATTAATAATGATCATGCAGCTGATCCAAAGGAGTGGATTTGTCTAACTGGAGTTATCTGGAATCTTTTCAATGGCCCTAAATATGAAAACTACCACATTTACTGCTAAGCCATAAATTCCAGGAAGCAATATCATCCGAGCTGCCTCATGACTCAAAACTCAATCCATCAAGAGGATTGTAACTTTCTCTGCTCTATTTCCTGGCTTAATTACATTCCTCAATATCAGGTTACTAGTTCTCTTATGAAGTAATTTCTAGTGTCTCCTCACATGATACTCATTACAACTCTATCTATCTACGCACTATGACACTACCTCCTGGATTCTGCCCAAAGCCTGATGATGCACAGAATGCTCATGTTCCTAATTCACTGTGCACCCACATTTTATTTCTTCCACATCCCAACTCTGATTTGCACTTCTTGGTAAGAATTGCTTGGTCTTTAGTTTTCATTGTTTCAGTTGATTTAAGTGTCCCTTTAAAATCTCCTGGGCAAATATAGTGCTTGATGACATAGAATCTTCAAATCAAATTTAAAGATATTTGATCAAGATTAAAACATTATTTTCTTTACTGATATGTATTTTCTTTATAAAATAATACATAATAATATGCATATTATTTATTAATTATTATATTTTAGAAATATGCCAAGTAATAGTAAATTTCTATTTTTAATTCCTCTCCACCCAATCCTGTTCCTTCCCCAGAGATAACTACTTATAAGAGTTTAGTATATATATTCTCTCAAACATTGATAGTTTCTCACATACACCCTTAAAGTCACATGTCAAGTTTATTGTATGTCAATTATACTTCAATAAAACTGTAAAAATAAAATAACACTAAAGAAAACTGTTCACCCACCAAATGAGCAAAATCTAAGAGTCCAGAAGTGGAGAGACTATATAATTATAAACATTTTCATGCAGTGTTAGTTGGAGCTTAAATCTTATAGTATCTCTCAATTAAAATGCACCATCCCTTTAAAACAGCTATTTCTCTTTAACAATTAATATTTCTTACAAAAATATTTCCATATGCATACAAATATAAACATTGCTTACAATTACATATAGATTAATATTAAATGTCCATCAATAGCATGATGGTTAAACAAAGTATAAATTATCCATATTATGGAATAAAATTATTTTTAAGTGTTTTATTTTACTACATAAATGTCTATTTTAATTTTTTTGTTTGTTTTTACTGATATTGCATAACTGAATAAGTTGTATCCCCAAGTTGGATTTAACAGGTGATATATATATATATATATATATATATATATATATATATATGAGGGATCTAATTTTATTTATTTGACAGATGTAAGTTACTCAGAAGAGCTCATTTTGATTTACTGGGTACATAATAATATGCCTTCAAAAGAAAAACATGTTCGTACATATTTGCTTGACAGATTGAAATGCTGCAGAACTAGCACTTTGTTCTTTCAAATCTATATAGACAGACAGATAGAGATATATGTCTTTCTGAATACGTTCCTGGACTAATCATCCAAGTAAATCCAAAGGAGTTATTCTAGGTTCTTGAATAAATATTACTCATTTTATATTTTTACTTTCATTAAAGTAAAAAATAAATATCACCGAGACTTTACATACATCATCTATAAACTTGTAATTGGAGTATAAATATGTGCAAGTTATTTACACTCATGTGCTCACACCTACTATCAGAAAGCCAAACAAAAGCTAGGACATAAGAGTGAAATTTTCTTTTTAATTCTGAGCATTCTATTACACCTCTTTTCCATACCAGATCTACCCTGTGTCTCAAGCTGGGAAGCTTATAAACTTTGCTTTTCTTAGTTTGTATCACAACCAGATTTTGTAGTTTACTGGACCTTAGTAAATTTAGCTATGTGGTTGCTCTGCAGCAAGAAGGGTCAAGGGGAATCAACACACTTCCTGACTCACTAATGCCTCAGAAGCTGTGGGAACCAGGCATGGAACACGACTGCAATGGAAACTGCACTTGAAGAAAAGTAACCTGCCTTCTTTAGACTCTGTTGGAAGTTAGCTTCAAATGATTTCCTCCTGATGCCTTGCTTCTCCAGAATGTGGAAAGCAGCTAGCCCTAGGGACTATGAAGCAAGACCTAGTGGTTTAGGCCAGCATCAGGGAGAGAGCAAGACCATGACAAACCAAAGTCATATGTGTGACTTCCGGTCAAGATAGCAGCATAGGTAAATGTAACACTCAAATCCTCCCACAACTACATCAAAGTTACAACTAAACTACAGAAACACCATCATTAAAAATCACCTGAAACCTAGCTGAATAGAAGTCTCACAACTAGGGATTTAAGGAAGAAGCTACATCAGACTGGTAGGAGGGGCAGAGATGCAGAACAGGCTGATCCAACACCCATGTGTGACACATAAAAATTGAAAGAAATATTTCGGCTGCAGGGGTCCTTCCTGAGGAGCCAGGGATCCCAGCCCCTCACCAGCACCCCACCCCCCATCCCAGGTTTCCAGAGCCAAGAAGAGAAGTCCTCATAACTTCTGGCTGTAAAAACCAGCAGCTTAGTGAGACAGAGGGCTATTAGAGTCCCAGGCAGTTCCTCTTAAAGGGACCACACACAGACTTACTCAGACTGACTTGCTCTGAGCTCCAGCACTAGGGAAGCAATTTGAAAGGACAGGGAAATATGGGGAGGAACTGAATTGTCTGACATCAGGATGAGAGCTAGGGAGGCAGCTTTCTTCCAGTCAAAAGTGCTGGCAGAAACCTTTGCTCCTTTTCTGGACCTTCACCCCACAGAGTTGATAGGCAGGTGCCATATCTGAGTCTCCATCAACCTGTCTCATACTGTTTGCCCTTCCCTGGTGATTCCCTGAGAGCCCAACCTACTGAACTTGTGGGCCTACCCCAGCCATTTCCAGTGGCTTTTCTATACAAATGGCCTCTCCTGCCTCATGCTTCAAAATTTTTAATCTCTCTCAAACAAGCAGCATCTGGCCTTGGTGTACCCCATACCTCTTAAGTAGCCACAGGCCCGGCACTAGCAACAGTTGGTCTTGGTTCACAGCTTGGCCCCTCCTCGGCATCGCTAAGCCCAGCACAAGTAGCCATCTGCAGATTACTTGTGGCTCATGCCGTGTGGCTCCCAGCAGGGCACTGGCAATAGCTGACCTTGCACCTTCCAGGAGGCCACGGAGCCAGTGCACCTAGTGGAGAACTTCAGACCACACCGCATTATAACCCTACCACTTCCATGAGCAACACACTCAAGGACAGACTTGGTGAGCACCAAAGCCCCACTAAAGCAAGTCCTGCTACATAGGGTCAACTCCTGCACAGCAGCTCCTCCACAGTAGTCACAGCCAGTCTTCGCAAGCCAATTGGCCTGGGGTAAATCCCTCCCATTGAAATGCCAACTATAATCAAGGCTCAGCTACAATAAGACAATGCACACAGCCCACACAGGGGCACACCTGAAGTACCCAGCTCAGGTGACTGGGAAGGCTGTGCCACTGGGCCCTGTAAGACACCTATCACACAAGGCCACTCTACCAAGTCCAATAGGCAGAGCAGCTCTACCTAATACATAGAAACAAACAGGGAAGCAGCCAAAATGCAGTGACAAAAAATAGGTCCTAATGAAAGAACAGGAGAAATCTCCAGAAAAAGAATTAAATGAAATGGAGGCAAGCAAACTACCAAATACAGAGTTCAAAACAACAGTTATAAGGATGCTTAAGGAACTCAGTGAGAACTTCAACAACATGACAAAGAACTGTAAAAAAAATAACCAGTCAGAAGTGAAGGACACATTAACTGAAATAAAGAATAATTTACAGGTAATCAACTGTAGAGTAGATGAAGCTGAAAATCAAATCAGCAATTTGGAATATAAGAAAGCAAAAAACACCCGATCAGAACAGCAAGAAAGAAAAAGAAATCCAAAAAAAATGAAGACAGCATAAGGAGACTCTGGGACAACTTCAAGCACATCATATGGGTGATGTCAAAAGAAGAGAGTAAGCAAGAAATTGAAAAGCTATTTGGAAAAATAATGACATAAAACTTCTCTAACCTTTTGAAGAAAAAAGTCCAGGAAGCACAGAGAATCCCAAACAAGATGAACCCAATGAGGCCCACACCAAGACACATCACAATTAAAATGCAAAAGGTTAAAAGCAAAGAATCTTAAAAGCAGCAAGAGAAAAGCAATTAGTTATTTACAAGAGAGCTCCCATAAGACTGTCAACTGATTTCTCAAAAGAAACTTTGCACGCTAGAAGAGAGGGGCAAGAAATATTCAAAGTGATAAAAAGCAAGGACCTACAACCAAGATTACTCTGCCCAGCAAAGATATTATTTGGAATCAAAGGACATATAAAAAAACTTACAAGACAAAAGAAAGCTGAAGAAGTTCATCACCACCAAACAAGTATTAGATAAAATGCTAAAGTGTCTTCTTTAAGAAGAAGGGGGGTATTAAAAATATGAACAATAAAATGGCAATAAATACTTATCTATCAACAAATGAATCTAAAAAAAACAAAATAAATGAACAAGCAGAACAGAAACAGACTCACAGATACAGAGGACATTTTGATGGTTGCCAGATGGGAAGGGGGTTAGGGTGATTGGTGGAAAAGGTGAAGGGATTAAGAAGTACAAATGGGTTGTTACAGAATAGTCATGGGGATGTAAAGTACAGCATTGGGAATATAGTTAGTAATATTGTAATAATTATGTATGGTGTCAGATAGGTACAAGATTTATCAGGATGGTCACTTAGTAAGTTATGTGATGTCTAATCACTGAGGTTCACACCTGAAAATAATATCATATTGTATGTTAACAGTAATTGAAAAATAAAAAAATTATTTAAAAAAATAAAAAATGTAAAATGAAGTCATATGTGAGAAGTAATGATTGAAGCAGATGTCCAGAGCCTCAGCAGCCTGGAGCTCAGCTGAAAGCCCAGAGATCCTAGTGAGGAACTGGAGGGCAAAGTTGTTGTTAACTCAGCTTTGTAGACTCAGGAGTGAGACAACAGTTCTCTTAGCCACACAGAGCAAGACAGAGCAGAGTGAAACGAGCCTGAGAAAACAAGCTCCAAATGTGATGATAGACAAAGAGCTGGAAGCCAGGCAGGAGGTAAGGGTAGAGTTCCTGACCATGCAAGGCAGGATCTCGGCCAGAAGACAAAGGCACAGACGTGAGTGTGAACAGGTGCATGGTGGGGCACTGCCCCAGTCTAGACAGGACGCGGGGCTTACTGAACATCAATTACGTGCTAGGCATTAGACACTTTTCCAGGCACAGGGGGTTACGTCATGAACAAAACAAAAGCTTTGCCCTCATGGAGCATACTCCCTTAGAGAATGGCAGATAATAAAGAAGTTAACAATTTTTTAAAAATTGTTTTTTTAGAAAGTAAAGTAATGATTTATGCTACACAGGAAATAATATAGGATAATTTGATTGAGAGGGACTCTAGGCAGGGTTCAGGAAAGGCCTTTCAGTGGGCTGGTGATATTTGAGCTGCAACTAAAGAATGAGGCAGAGGCAGCCTTGCAAAGATATGAGGAAGAACATTTTGCACAGAGGAAGCAGTAAACGCAAGGACTCTGCTGGAGGAGGAACCTGGCAGCTTCTGGTAGCAGAGATTTCAGATGAGAAGGCATTAGGTCATGTGGGGCCAGTGGGACAGGCGGGGGAGTCTAGATGTTATTATAAGTACAGGGTAAAGCTATAGGGGGTTTCAAAGCGGGGAATGGTATCATCCTGAATTTTGTTCATAAAAGAGCACTGTGTCCGCTCTCTGAAGAATAGATGGAGGGGCAGGAGCAGGGAGGATTATTGGGGGGGTATTACCATACTTCAGTAGAGATGATGGCAGCTCCGAGCTGGAGAAAAGTGAACACGTTGGACACCTGTTTTGAATATAGGCACCGCCAGGACTCAGTGATGCATCGGTAAGGAAAAGAGAACCATCAAGGAGGAGTCCCAGGTTTTCAGACTTACTAACTGGATACAGTTATTAACATAGAGGAAGAAAAGAGCAAGGCAGTGTCAAGAAAGAAAGCCAAAGTTCCTCGTAAGCTCTGTTCGTTTAAGATGCCTCTTACACCTTAAATGCTGATTAGGCATTTGACTGTAAGTCTAGAGATCAGGAGGAAGGTCAAGTCTAGAGATACTTAATGGGGAAACTAATGTGCACAGATGGGGTTTGAAACCATTGGGGCCAAATGAAAGCTTCTAGATGGAGAAGAGATGGAAATAAAGAGAAACAGAAATAAAAGGAGACTGGCCTATGACTGGTCTCTGGTCTCCCCAACCCTTATAGGCTGGGAAGAGATAAGAAACAGATAGTGAGAGAGAAGAAAAGGGAGGCAATTTGGTGTCAAGGAAGCTAAGAAGGAACTAGAGCAATGACCACCAATCAGGCATCCAGAAGGGCCATATGAACAAAATCTTATCCCTGTGCCCTGGGCCGATATAAGAGGGCTAAAGGGAGTCTGTGATTGAGGGGACAGATATGTTGGAGCCCAAGACACTCTGTTTTTAGAGAAGCTGTTCATGGGTCTCTTTGGCAGCCAAGGAGAGTTAGTGAAAACAGGAACCCAGGAATTGTAACAAGACTTCCAGATAATTCTGTTCTGGCAGCAGAGCGTTAGTGAAATCACTGCATGAGTAAGTTGAGAAGGACGGCTTCCATTCATTCTGCCTTGTCAGCATCAGCTTAGGATTTGGGCTATGTGTGAGCCCACATTGCCACATTAGTAGTGGAAATCGGGAGAGGGGTACCAGCAACAGCTAATCTTGATTGTCAAAACTTAGGGAAAACAGCAACAAGAGAAATGAGACAAGGGATGACAAAGGGAGCCGGACGGCTCAAAACCTGACCAAGAGAAACCAGGGGGTTTGCAGGATGATAAGAGGGTGGAACAAGGGGATGAGTATCCAGGCAAACATCCAGGTGGCAGGTAGTGCTCAGAAATAAAGGCTAGTCTTGTATTGGTAACCAGCCAGTTGCCTTAACCTAGAGTACCAGAATAAGCCCAAGATGGAAAAGGAAGCCTGCAACTGGAGTTGGGAGGGAAGGAACCAAATGGCAGATGTGGCACAGCGCCAGGCACGTAGTAGGGCTTCAGTTGATGATGGGCACATTCAGTAATTACCATTCTTTTAACCAGAGCAAAGCCACACTAACTATGGGGTAATCACAGATCCTTATACTGACTGGTTTCCAGATTCAAAGCCTATGAAATAATGGCCCACCCCCAGGTATTCTGACCCTAAACTTACTTTCTTTACAGAATTAAACTTTAAAATGGAATTTCAAGCTTTCTGCTGGGTCTTTGTGTGCTGAGAACACAACTAGAATATGTCCGTGCTCTCTTCAAAAATCAGATTTTCTTCCTCTGAGTATACTTTCAACTCTAAGTCCAGCACCTAACAAGGTTGCTAGGGAAGAAGATTAAATTTAAAAACACTGGTGAGCCTTGGGATTATCTATGGATTTCACTCATGCAAGCTCTATTTCCTCCCAGTAATACCAGTACCTGAGGAACGCCTGCTCAATATATTGTGTTTATGTTATATGAGCTTCTAATAGGTCAAGGAGAGAAACGCAGAACTCGGTTGTGGTGGAATTTAATAGTCTTTCATTCCAGCTGCACACATGTATTTTGAAAGAATACTTAACCAGGGTGAGCCACTCAGCCCACCCTTGCCCGGCCTCAAAAGGCTTCTCCTCTCATCAACTCACCTCCTCCATTTAATACAGATGATGTATAATTTCAAACAGCAGGTTTCTAAGTTCCTCCAAGGACTACCCAAACCTAGTTAATGTAAGAATCTTTGGGAAACAAACTTCTCTGTGCTAGAACTGTCAGCCTGACCGCCCGTCCAGAATTGTATTTCATCATGTGCCCAAGGCTTGAACTTACTGTAGAACTGGCTTCTCTCCTCTCTTTGTGACTGTCAAAACTCCAAGGTGTCATTTAAAAAAACAACAACAACAACAACAATAACAACCCTGGCCAGTTTGGCTCAGCGGTTAGAGCATCGGCCCACAGACCAGAGAGTCCCGGGTTCAGTTCCCGCTAAGGGCACGTACCTCGGTTGTGGTTTGTCCCCGGCCCCAGTTGGGGTTGTGTGGGTAGCAACCAGTCGATGTGTCTCTCTCACGTCGCTATTTCTCTCTCTTTCTTCCTCCCCCTCTCCCTCCCACTCTATCTGAAGATAAATGCAAAAATGTCCTCGGGTGAGGATAAAAAAAACCTCCAAAGTGTCATTTAGTTCAGGGCATTAACCTATTGGTCAGCAGAGCTCAGCAAGCCAGTGGCAGAACCTGAGTGAGCTGCATGCTAGGAGGCAGGTGCTGAGGGTGTCAGAGATCACACATCTGAATGCCCACGTCTGTCCAGCAAAACCTATGCGGACACCTCATTCCCCAGAGAGAAAGGAGTGCAGAGGACCTGGAATCGGCCCGGGGGCATGTGCCATGGATAGCCAGCTATGCTACACCAACCTGAAAAATTCACATCGTCTTTATAAGGTAGCACATTCAGAAAATTCTGAAGTCGGCACTTAGCCCATTCTCTAAATCCGCTGATGGCGAGCACCGTTGTAGGAAACCCTGAAACAGCCAGTTTTCTTTATATTGGCATTAACGGGCAACATGAAGGGCTTGAGAAAACTCGGTTAGAAAATTTCCACTTTGAACAGCAAGGGATTAGGTGTCTATTCCAATTTCCCTTTCACTCACTCCCTTTCTGAGAGGGGAGTTCGCTCTGAAGTTGAAAAGTAAACAGCTACAAAAGCACACCCAGGTCCGCAGCCACTGGGCACGCTCCGGCCTTCGGGCAGAGCCGAGCAGGTCCCTACCACGGCGTCTTACGTTCCATGCATCCGTCCACACTGGGGATTGTTACTGTACACCTGTGTATCATTCGGAGGTTCACCCAGCTCAAGCAAATTATATTTTAAAACTGCACTGATAAAAAAAAAAAAAAAAAAGAGTTCAGGGAAAGGGATTTCCTAGCTCTCAAATAAAAATGTGCAGTGGAGCGCTTACTAAGTAAACAGAAAACATGGGCAGCTGAGAAATCAATTTAGCTGAACAAACAATGTTCCATGTAATGAACTACTAATTATCCTTTTATGCCATGTCAGTCTGAGTGATTACAGAGCTGTGCAGTTTAATTTGACGTTTGAGCATTGCCTTGCTCCATTAGCTTCATATAAAGCTACAACACAGTCAAAAAAGGAGGGGGTTCTGTATCTATCTGGAACTGAGTAAGCACCTGTATTAATAATAAGAGGAGCATCTCAGAATCTTTTTTAAGCTGTGTTTTTATCATATAATAAATAAAGCATGGAGAACCTAAGGGAGTGAGGAGATCAAACCGGGTGTCTTAATAGTCCGTGGACAAGACACCTTGAAGCGATGACATGTGTTGGGCTTATCACGGTAACTCCATCCGTTGAAAATGCCACCACCTTCACACGGAAGCCTACCCTGCGCTCCAGCCCAGCCGCAATCAGCTGCAGCACTGTGGACCAGACCCGCAAGAGGATGCGGAGTCAAGGTGGAATGAGGAAGGCCCTTTTTCAAACTAGACTCATTAAGTTGTACTGAGAATGTGAGAGAAGAGGAAACGTGGGTGAGAACCCTGCACTTCACCTGCTTTGCACGTCCTATCACATGCTGAGGGAAATGGCTGAGGGAGGAAATGGCGATCTGGAATTTATTTTTTTAATTTTATCCAGTTCCAAAAATTCATACGCTTCTCAGCCATGCACTGTGCCAAGTGTAATGGTAGGAGAGTGCAATATGATACAATGCGTGTTCTTCAGGGACAGGGCAGACTTTACTACTCCAGCCACCTTCTATTTCTTATGTCACTGAGCAGGAAAAACTGGCCCTTGTAAGGCACTGGTTCTAGCTTTGGCTGCACATTGGAATGACTTGGGATATATTTTTTTAATTCATCCCTGGATCCCATCCCCAGAGAATCTAATTTGATGGCTCTGGGGTGTCACGGAAGATTTTAACGCTTCTCCAGTGGATAGAATGGGAAGGCATTGTTGCAATCCACTGCTCTGTTGACTAAAGTTGTATCTTCCAATTATGCCATTTACTCAATCCAAAAATATTTATCGAATACTTGGGAGGCACTTACGTGGTATAGGAAAGGTGTACAATGGTGATAAAATGATCCCCAAGAGAGGGAAAAACCACCCACCAGTTTGGAAAACGTTACAGCTAGAATTGTACAGCACTTCAGAAAGAATGACCCCAACCAGTGTCTACCAGACTTCAGAGGTGAGGTTCCCATCCCTGCTTAGGAATGGGAAGTGAAGCCTGGCAAAATTAAGTGGTTCGTTCAAGGTCGAACATTTAGTAAGTGAAAAGCTGGGATTTCAAAGAATCATTGAATGTAGAACCAGATGAGATCTCAGATCAAACCGAATTCAAACCCTTCATTTTTGAGTTAGGAAGTTCTCTGGGTTCCAGAGAAATTAAGTGACTTGACCTGCCAGTGGTTAAATGGCTTTTGAAACCCTAAGACTAAAACCCAGTTTCCGAATTTCCAGTTCAATGTTTTCTCTGAGCAATGCATTCATTGCACCTCCGCATGTCAGCTCTGGTCACTAGACACCTGAACACAGGCTATTCCGTAAGAAACAGGGTTCCATAACTCACTTGTTTTAGCCTCGCATCAGATAGATGATGAAGGAAACAAATCCACTGCTTGGTGTTTAAGCTAAGTTAAGAAAAATAAGTAAAGAGAATTATACTGTCTGTTAAACCTATGATAAAGAGACTCTCCCAGGATCCCAAATCCTCAGCCAGCTGTGCACCCGAGGCCTACTCCTTCTCCATGGCTATCTCTAGAATACACAGGCCAATGTATTCTTTATTATTAGCTAAGTCTGCAGTCCTTCATCCTGACTGCACATAGCATCACCTGGTGGACTGCTGAAAGTACCCACACCTGGGCCACGTCCCCAGGAATTCTGATTTAATTGGTCTAGGGTAAGCCTTCCAAGTAATTCCAATATGTAGTAGGTTGAATCACTGACTCTAAGAGTTGCCCCTCAATACACTGGACCACTGATGGTCCTCAGGTGCTCTTTGTACCCCTTCGCAAAAGATCAGAGTATGAGGAGATTCAGTCCCTCCTCCCTGCCTTCTCTCCCCGGGGCTCTACCTTGATTCCTCACTGACCTTCCAAGACAGCAGTTCCTCCCAAGCAAAAGAGGATCAAGCCTCATTTTGAAACACAACTTTATTTTTTATATATATATATTCTATGAAATACCTGGCCAATACTCCTCAAAATTATCAATGTTGTGAAAAATGAGGAAAGACTGAGAAACTGTCATAGACATAAAGAAACATGACAATAAATGGAATATAGTACCCTGGATTGGATCCTGGAACAGAAAAACAGACATTAATGGAGAAACTGATGAAGTCAAAATGAAGTCTGGAGTTGACAGTAATGTGCTAATGTTGGTCTTCTATTTTTGACAAATAAGCCATGAGACTATGAGATCTAACATTTGGGAAACTGAAACTGGTTGGGGGGTTTAAGGGAACTCTGTACTCTTTTTAAAAAAAAATTTTTTTTTCCTTTATTGATTTTAGAGAGAGAGAGGAAATGAGAGGGAGAGATAGAAACATCGATGAGAGAGAACATCGAATGGCCACCTCCTGCATGCCCCCCGCTGGGGATCAGGCCCACAACCTGGGCGTGTGTCCTGACCGGGAACGGAACCAGCGACCTCATGGTGTGTGGGTCAATGCTCAACCACTGAACCACACCAGCTGGACCTCTGTACTATCTTTGCAACTTCTCTATAAATCTAAAACTATTTTCAAAATAAAAATATTTATTAAAATTAAAAAAAAAAAATTTAGGTTCACTGAATGAGAGTTTAAGGGCTCGCTTTCCTCATCTAGTTTTAGTCATGATACCATTTACCTTCCCCTGAAATTGTATCCCTTGCTAGTATGGCATATTGCCTGTACCTCGCATTTGAGGATTTTGTCCCTATGTTCTTCTTAAACTACTCCATAGTTCGAGGGTGAAGGTGGCGCAGGGGGGCCTTGAGTTCTCCCCAGAGGTTAGAAGGTAGCACTAACAATCTGATCAGTGTTGCATACTCATCGTGTGGGGGAATAGAGTATGGTGTCATTAGAACTCAACGAATCTCCACGCTAAGGAGCACAGCCTGGCTGCAGTGCTCTGAGACATGAAGCCACATGGTGCAGCCAGCATAACAGTGTTCCCGTTGCGTTGGCAGCACCATTTTTACTGTCATGTTCTTACCACACTCACATGCATATTTTACGAGCTTACTGAATGCAATGTGTTCTCTACATAGTACATATGTAGCCCCCAAGCACATTAAAAACAGCTGCTGCCCGAATCCCTGTCTGTTTTCCCAGCCTATAAGCCTAGTTCCCAGACCCATCTTCCAAGACAGTTGACTTAAGAAAAAATGAATAAGCTATTAGCCAGAGGTATTTTGCTACCAGATCTCCAAGATGATCTCCATGAGAGCTCACTGAAGCTCAAAGGAGTCTAACTTCTCATGGAAGAAAAGAGAGCTAGCTAGCTTCACTTCCTATTCAGTCCAAAGAGAGACCAGCTTATGGCGAGTGCAGGAGTGTTGTTGCTAAATTACAAACCCACTTGGTTCTGAGTGAGGCTCACTAGACTCATACTGCCCTCATCCCACGGACAAAGAATGTTCTAGGAGCCTCCTAGATGGTGCCTCTGGGAGGTGAAACCAAAATAGGAAGTTAAGAAGAGATGAAATGGGGCTTTAGAAAGAGGACCTTTCATCCAATTGAGTATGTTCTTCTGTCCCCAGAACAACAGAAGGAACCTCAGCGTTGACCACTGTGCTAGGAAAATGTTTCAAACCAGTCCCCTCCATCGGGCCTGCTTCTGGCTTTCCATGTGACCAGAACAGGATTTCCGTTACACTGTGTTCCAAGTTGGAACCTAGAGTCTGGGTGGTTCTGAATTTGGCCTGTGCTCAAACTTGTCCTTCCACCCAGCCTCCCACATCCTTGTGTTGCTTCTATGCCTATTTCTCCACTAGACTATAAACCCCCATGGAGGAGAGAACCACGTCTTATTCATTTTTGTGTCCCTTGCTATGCCCACCACAATGCCGGTCAAAATAGCAAGTGTTCAGCAAATGTTGGTGAAATATGTTTTGTAGTTCAAGTGGCAAGTCTTCCTGTGGAGCTGATTCACAGCTGCACTGCCTGTGGTCACACCAGTGCGGGGGTCACAGCCGCACTCATCAGAACTCAGCTGGAGGACCCCACGTTTCTCTTGCCCACCCTGGGAAAAGTAGGGGTGATTCACTGGAGACTGAGTCAGTGCTAGCAGCACCTCAGAATTATGTACCAAAGTCAAGTTTTCCCTCATCTTTAAGCCAGAGGGAAATTATGGTTGTAAATTTTCTCCATGGCACAGAACTCATTAGCTGAAAAGTAATGATACAAGTATGTCTCATAAAGGAGACATAAGACAAGGGCATGTCCTGAAGACCAAGAGAAGACAAGCTCTTTGAGCATGATGATATATAGCTGACTTGCAAGTAAGAGGCCGGGTCGCATCATTCACAACCACATGGTCTTACTGACAGCAAAGCACAACAGCCAAACCAGGAGGAAACACAGCCTCTTCTGTAAAGTTGGAGCAGCATCATGCATCCTGAGTTTACAAGGGTGAACCTAAAAGAAAGGCCTCCCTAGTCTATCCCACCATCCACAGCCCAGCATTAGTTTTCATTCTGTACTCTAGAGCTTTTCCCAAAAACCACCCTCTTGTAGTCCTTTCCCGCAGAGCCACCCACTCACGCAATCTTTTTTCTTCCACACCTTTTTTGTTTTTAAAACAGCTTGTTTCCTCCCACCAGAGCTCTACCTTGGACTAAGCATCCAAGTGGCTTGTCAATCATCAGCAATAAGCATTTATGTTCCTGGACTCTGAAGGTAGAAGTAGAAACAGTAGAGGACCCTTGGTAATTACCAGGAAGGGGTATTTATGAATTAATCACACCCATTATACTGCTAGGATTAACCTCTTGCTAGCGTATCTCCTTTGGTTCAGATTCCTCCTTTATCTTCACTCTTGCTACTTTCTTATTTACAAAAACTTTCGTGTTACATATATCTTACTTATTCAACTTGCTTTGAGGGAAGGCCCGTGTCCCTAATGTTTACTTGATATGTAACGGTATCCCGCAGTAGGGGTAGGGGTGAGAAGGAAAATTACCTAAGACATTCAATGCTTTTATTCCAAGTCCATAACTTTGTAGATTTTTCATAAATCCTACAGAAGATGTCTGTGAAATCATCTTGGTCATTCTGGTGCCCAAATCACAACAAAGTCTGAGTCATTTTACTCACAGTTTTCATTTCTTAAGTTAAAATTCTCCTCTGTATACAGGTGCAGGCATGCATACATATCCTTCAGCCAAACTAGACAATTACAGTGTCTTCTAATTAGGCCTATCCTTTCTGGCCTTGTATGAATCAGATTTTTCTGGGACTATGCTGCATAACAAACAACACCCAAAATCTCAGGGCCTCGTAACAACTAACATTTAGTTTACACTCACGAGTCTCCGTGTCTGCGGAAGTCTGCGCCGTTTCAGCCAGGTTCGCCGGGGCCACCCTGGACTTGGGCCAGGCGATTTTCAGGTCTGTCTCCACGCGCCTTCGTCCGGGTCCCAGGCTGAAGGAGCAGCTGCCACCTGAGACCCGCTGTGCCCGTGGCAGAGGGAAGCAGCTCTGAGCGCTGGCTGAAGCTCGCCACGCTCTTTTAAAGCCGGACTCACCAGGGCCACCCTGTCCCTTCCACCACATCCCAACAGCCCAAGAACATCACAAGGCAGAGCCCAAGGCCACTGAGGGTAGGGGAGGACGCTCCACCCCACGCAGTCTGGGAATGAAATGAGTAACTGTGGTTCAATGATCTAATCTACTCTAAGTCTCTACAGCTTTCTCTTCACGACCGCGTTTGACTGAAATGCCTCCTCTATCCACAAAACCACCTGTTTAAATCTGGCCCATTTTTCAAGTCCCACTTGACATGCCACCTCCTCCATCAAACTCTCTTGGTCATGGGGCAGGTATTAAGCATTCTTTTTTCCAAATACCATAATCTGGATGGCTCCAACATTGTTTATTATACACAGAATTATATTACTGTCATTTGTCTGTGTGTGATATCTCCTATACAAGCCTTAGCCCCTTAAAAAAAAATAGACTATGAACAATGTGGTTTTTTATTACCAACATCATCCAATGCCTTGAGCATGGCAGATGCTCAGTATACGTTGCTTAAAGAAATGAATACATACACATATGTGTGTGCATGTGAATGTGTCGGGGGCGGGGGTCTGCATAAAAGAGAAAATATAATGATAAGGGTTTCAAGCTCTGGCCTCAGACAAACCTTGGTTCAAATCCTGTCTTCCCCTCTCCTTGACTGTGTGCCCTCTGGGAAGGTACTTAAACTCTCTGTGCCTCAGTTTCCTCAATGATCAAATCCATGTAAAGGGTTGAATACAAGAAAAGCACTCAATAAGTTCTGCTATGTTTTAATTACTATATACACTATGGTAAAAACATTATTTCTGTTTTTATATACAGTGTGATGAAAATATTTTTAAATAAGTACATAATGACAGCGACTAAAAGGGAGCATATGTTAGAGTAGTAGTATTGTCAGTAAAGCATCCTCTTTTTTATTTTCTTCATAAATAATATGGTTTTGCTTACACAATTAGAAGAAATAAACTTATTTTCCTTGGTGTTTAGCCAACTCTGGGGTGGTGACATCCATATGGACCTACCGCTCCACAGAAAAGACTTTTTGAACAGATGCTACATGTCAGACCCACTATTAATACTTTTTTCTAATTCTTATAACAACCCTGCAGGGTAAGTAATACTATGCCCATTTTATAGATGAGAAGGTGAGCTCCTGAGAGGTTAAATTATTTGTTCAGAGCTCTACAGTTAGTAAGTGGGAATATGAGAAACATACATGGCCTGACTCTGAAGTCCAGACTTCCTTCTCCACCCCACAGTCCCAGCCCGTCACCATTTCACAGGTAGTTTATAGTGTGAAAAACAAACCAGAGGCACCCAGACAGGACTGGGTTTCTAAGACCGTTCTCCAATAAAAGAAACCAGGGTTCCTTGGAGAAGTGGCTGAGTCTAGGACTGTAGCAGGAAATACACAAGATAAACCTGGAACATCTAATAGTGCCAGAAAGTAAAGAAATACTCAAAAAACCTACAAAAAGAAAACCCATTCACACCCAATGAAGCGGTAGGTCTAAGGGCACCAGAACCAACAAAAAGCGCCTCTGATGGCCACAGCTTGAGCAATTTGAACAACAAAATCAAGTAGTATTGGATTATAACCCAAAGTATAAAGTAAATATTCATGAGACCATAGTGATATAAATAAGTGACTGAATAAAAAAAGAAATGGAGGAGAATATATGAATTTCCCATGCAGAAAACGGCCAAATAATCTATGTGGCTACTATACCCTCAAGGAGGGAGAGCATGACTCCTACTCCTTAAGTGCAGGCTGCACTGGTAACTTCCTTCCAAAGACAACAATGGGGAAAAGGGAGAGAAGTGTAACCTTAAGATGGAGAAGCCTAACAAACCACTTCAGCCAGGTGATCAAAGTCAACATCAACAGTAAAATCCTGTCGATGTGATGTGATGAAAATGGTACTTTACCTCTATAGTCTTCTTCCCCCAAACCTATAACCCCATCTAATCATAATACCACCCATCATCAGACAAATTCCACTAATGGAGCATCCCCCAAAATGCCTGACCAGTACCCTGAAAACTATTAAGATCATCAAAACAAGGGAAGTCTGAGAAACAGTTGCAGCCAAAAAAGCTAAGAGACATGGCAGATTAATGGAATGTGGTATCCAGGATGGAGTTCTAGAGCAGAAAAAACATTATGTAAAAACTAAGGATATCTGAATAAAAAGATGAACTTCAGTTAATAGTTGTATTAATAGTGGTTTACTAATTGTGTCAAATGTGCCATATTAATGTAAGATGCTAATAATAGGAGAAACTGGGTGTGGAGTATATGGGAATTCTGTACTATCTTCACAACTGTTCTATAAATCAAAAATTATTCTAAAATAAAAAGTTTATTTTTAAAAAACACACGGCCTACCACAGACCAAAGGGTCACGGGTTCGATTCTTGGTCAAGGGCACGTACCTGGGTTGAAAATTTGGTCCCCGGCCCTGGGTGAGAATGTGTAGGAGGCAAACAATCCATGCGTCTCTCTCACATCAATGTTTCTCTCTCCCTCCCTCCCTTCCCCTCTATTTAAAAATCAATGGAAAAATACCTCAGGTGAGGAATAACAACAACAACAAAAGGCCTAGATATGAAGATAAGTTCCAACTCTGGTATTGTCCCCAGAAGAACTTAAGAAAGTACCACCTGACAAAAGGCTTGCCCACTATCACACTGAAGGCTGACTCACCCAACCAAAGAGTCTGTCTGGTGATCCTAAAGGAGGGACCGATTTGCCAAGTCATAAAGCAAGCCATTCCATGGTGATCTGGTGATCTCTGCCCCATCCCCACCATTGTGTTTTCTCATGGCACACAGTGTGAATAGTTATGTGAGTAACTGCCTGTTCAGTGTCTGTCTTCCCCATACACAGGAAGTTCCAAGAAGAAAGGGACTTCTTTTGCCATGCATTTCCAGAACTTAGCCGCGTGGCCTACTAGGTGCTCAGTAATTATTTACTGAGAGCACGAATGTCACTGCAGTCTAGAGGGACAATGACCAATGCCACTAACTGTGGTCCACAGTGAATGACAAGCCTTGGCTTTCTGAGGGCTGAGAGGCCACTGGGACAAATGTAGCTTCTCTCTGTCTTCCCAGTCCCTCCAAGTCCCCAAATACCATTATTGCTAAGCCTTTCAAACAAGGCAAGTGCCAGGCATTTTACCTGTTGTCATCAAATCTTATCCTAGAAAACACTGAAGTTTTCTACACTCCAAGGAAATGATAAGATCCACATGTTTTCTTTGGTGTGGCCCATCTATTAGCCTAAGAACTGCACTTATTCCAGGCATCACAAGGAAAATTTAGACTCCTAAAAACCACAGGAAACATGTAGCCAAAAGCTCTGAGGGGAAAAACCACGAGCATAAAACAGATTTCATTCGGGGTGGTTAGTATTAAGTCTCTCTGGTACATCAATCTTCATTATTTTTATTTTATTCTATCAGTGCATTCCAGGTCACAGCAAGTTAGTAATTTTGCCATATCGTTCACTGCCTGGCTTTATGTAAGTGCTGCTAAGAATAAAATTAAGCAGTGGGAGAAAAACATCAGTTTGGTGTCTAAATTTAGAAAACTTGATGCATAAATCTATTAAATTCATTGGGGGAGAAGAGAAAAGAGCAAATCATTCCTTGGAAGGATAAAATAAATAGAAAATAAAAGGTGATTGTCTTTATAATTTAGAACAACAGATTTAAGTGTAAGCCCCCTCCCCTCCCCTCCCCACCCCTCTTTTATTTACAAATGAGTATACTGGTTGATTATGTATTTTCATCCATATAATCCTCAACTTGAATTATGTCAAAAAGACACACTCCATGGCAAGAAACCACGCAGAAAAGAGCTATATAAACCCTGGATGCAGTATTTACTGGGGAGGGGTGGGACCTTTATGAGATCCTACTGATGTGATATAAATCACCTTCAGAAGATCATGGAAAGCAAGTGCCCCAGCACCGCACTGCAGACATCTGGCAGGCTTTTATCCTCACTCTCCACCCTCCCGCTCAACATCTGGCAGCCCCTTCATCCCTGTACCCCACCCCCACCCCCAACTGCCTCCCAACATCTGCCACACACTTCTCTTAACCTCAGAAGCAAATCCAGTCAAAAGCTCAAAGCACAATGTTCCAAGGGTGGTGACCTGGAGTCACATGCTGAGTGGGGGTGGAGCAGGGTTTGTTTTTATTTTTTTCCTACACTTAAGTGAATACACAATTCAGTTAGAAGTACACTTTCATGTCTAACTGGTTCTCACTGAGAAGCTTGTTTAAAATGGAAATCCAAAGTTAATATTAACCTCTTAAGAAGTTTTATATCATTCTAGGAATTAGAGAATACAATAACAAAATATAGGGGACAAAAAACAACTTTATGCTGATGAAGTGTCTTATGAGCAAAGAGAATTATTTCTGACTGGGAAAAAACAGACAAACATGTATGTCTTGCCTGTAATGTACAAGTTGCTTAAAAGAAATGTTTTCAATCTAGTCCAGAACTCTTTGGTAACCTATTTAAGGAAGTGAGTGCTGTTTGAATTCCACATTACTTCAGAAATCCCCTCAGTGCTTCCAACTCCTACGGCATGTACTTGTTTGCAGAGCCACAGCTCCGGTGGTCTCCCTGGTTCTGAACAGGGGTACAGCTTGCAGGCTGTGCCCCCCCCACACCTCCACTCACCTGCAGGAAGTCACCTGACTCAGCTTTCCTGTTGTCAAACTTTTATTCTGGGCTATACCGCTCTGACAGTGTGCTGTTAACCATTTCATGGTATTTCTCTGAGGGCTACACCTGCATAAGTTAACTCCCCAGCAATGTCCTCCCTCCCTGCCCCCACCCTACACACTCACAATTCTTCATTCCCTCCCTTCCTCGGACCCAATCCCCATTCCTGTCCTTCTGGGACATTATTTTGATTCTGTTGTAGTTTGCAATTTCTTACTTAAAAGTTTAAATATGTTTAGTGACTGTTCATCAGCTGAAATTCCTTGCACATATGTTTCTATTTGGTTCTCTGTTAAAGTTTTGTTTTGGTCCCTGAGAATGCTGTAAAACAAAGAGTTATACTAACATTGTTTTCTCTTTTGATTGTTACCTGGAGTGGGGAAATCTCTGTGCCGTTAAAATCACAGGGACAGTAAACGAGGTTAGGCTGGAAGGAGACTAGAATCATAAATGCTGTTTGCATGTCAACGTTATCATTAGCAGGATAGAGATAATGTGAACAAAGTCTACAGAGAGTACAACGTAAGCCGACTCATTAATGCACATAGTCTACCGGAAAGAGCATTTGCAAGGGAGATAGCTAGTTTTCTGACACTAGACATGCCTCCTTGCCTCTTTAGGCCTTGGTTTCTCATTTAGAAGAAGTAGGTTTCTCAGCATACATTTTTCTGAACTTTGTATTATGAAAAAAAAATTACTCACAAAAGTAGAGAGAATAATGTAATTAACCCAGCTAAAAAAAGTATTAATATATCTTCTTTCATCTACATTGCCTTAACTTCCCATGATTTTCTGCTGACATTTTTTTAAGCAAACTCTAGACGTTATAGCATTTCATCCATAAATACCTGATATTTCTAAGCAATAAAGACTTTTGCCTTAACTACATTATCATTACATCAAAACAAACAAACCAAAAACAAAAGAACAAAAACACGTAGCAATACTTCCTTCAATCCCTTCGAATCCAACATTTCAGAGCCCAAAGCCTCTCACAAGCTACTAAGACAGTTAGAGCCACACACTCCTAAAAGGGAAGCTTTTTTCATTCCATTCTATAAATGAGGAAGAGTTTAACATTTTTACTTAATAGCTTCACTGATCTCCAATTCTGGGCTTCAAACCAAAGAGGAACATGAAAAAGTTAGAGAGGATTGAGTAAAGAGCCAATCCAAAGGTTCAGATGTTCAAAGAAGACAGATTCCTCACAAAGCATTAAAGAACTAGAATTATTCTGACCATAGAGAAGACACACCAATAGAGTGAATTAGAAGCAAGAACTGTTCATTCATGCATGCATCTTTTCCATTCATTCATTCATTTAACGAATACTAACCGAATACTTGCCTTGTGCCAAGGACAGTGGTAAGTGATGGGAATGCAAATATGAATATGACATAAAGAATCATCCACAGAAGTGTGGCAATGAGCTAGTCTCCATCTTCAATTACAGAAAAATTAATAGCAGTGGAACTGGATATATGCAGTGGGAAGACTTTCAGAATATTAAAGTGAGATTTCAAGGGACTCTGGCCATCTCCTTTTAGAAACAGGAGAACTTCCTTTTTATTTAAGATGGTTTAGATATGTATAGAGGATGAAAAATATTTTAAGTTGCCTTTCAATTCTAATATTTTATGAATTCAGATTTGATACTTTGACAAGAAAAGTATAATATAATATAGGACAGATATGACAATGATTACTATTACCTGATTTGTATGTCTGATATTGGGAATTTTCTTATACATAAGGGTAAAACTTCCTTGATAATTAAGGACTGCTTCTCTCTGAAACTGATAATGTAAAAGATAACCTGAACTCACCTTTCTAAAGAGAATCATAGGTGTGTGATCATTGGAAGATACATCGATTGATTAAAACTCATTTCAATCTTCCTTCCCCTACAGTGTCCCTGCTAGTGAGATACTGGGCTCTATAATCTGATAACTACAAAATCTTTAAGTTACTAGGTCACCACAGTAATTTTGATATCACAGCTTCAAAGCCCAGTGACTGAGAAAGACCATATGAGGTAACTCAGACACCTGCAAAAGGACAGCCCTGTGCCAAAGAATGATATGAGAAATGTTTGCCCTGATTGACCCCCTCTTACTCTTTGCCTGTACCCCCAAACCATAGCCTTCACACCGATTGGCTGTTGAGACCCTCTACTAGATGAGGCTCCAGCTCCCGACTCGCCAGTCTTCTCCTGCCTCCCACTCACCCCAACCAAAGAAATGCCCCTCCCTATGCTCTTTTCCCCCAGAGTCATCCTTTATCCTAAACCAATTTTAAAAAATAATGTGGATATAAAAACAACTAAATGTGTTTGCTCTCCAAGAATGTATATGTTCATTTTACTGTGGATGCTTCCATTAGTGAGGGAGAACAGAGGTGTGTCTAGCGCTGGGTTTACAAAGGGCTTTCAAATACATTGTCCAATTTAACCTAATTGCCATAGTAGCCCTCTAAGATTTATATCATTTTAAAACAGATAAAGAAACGGCAGTCCAGACTAAGTAGCTCGTCCATGGTCCCCCGACAGTCAGAGGCAGAGTTATTTCTGGTTTCAGTCTCCTCTCAACATCTGGAAACATGAGCACTTTCAACCTCACCAATGGAGCTCCAGCAGGCCCCTTGCTTAACTGGGAAGGAGCCGCTCTCGTCGGACCCTTCCTTGCCAGTCTTCCAGCTTCCGGATTCCAAATACTGTTGTGTTGTTGTCGTCGTCACTGTTTGTTTATTTTGTTCTGTTTCCACAATCTCAGCACATTTATCTAAAGAAATGCCTTACCCTAAGAGACCTTGCATTGTGGACATTTGAGACCCTGTGGCCCCTGGATGGTGGAGAGACTTCCAAATGGCACCACAAAGGGAACCACACATTCAACCAAAACCCAGCCAGCTCTTGACACCCTGGTTGTCGTACAAGAGGGCAAAGTCAGCCACAGAAGAGGGAGGGTCTTGGTTTCTGGTGCGTGAATGGACAACCTCGGCACCCTTGGTTGCCTTGATCAGAGATTCAGAAAGATTAAAATAAATCAGTCAGGTCGATGCCAAATTGCGATGAGTACTATTGGATGAGCCAATGAGGGAAAAGGGAGGTAGTCAGACATTTATAAAGCTGACAACACTAACACCATCTACGGTCAGCTGAGCTGCCTCTGGCTTTCATACAGGGCTTATGTTTCAAGGAAACTAGCCAGATTCGTGTACCTCCAAATCTGTGTGATAACACAGCATCTTCTAACAGGTGCCCTCTGGACTAGGAGTCAGCTATCTGTGGTCTAATCCCAGATCTCACTAGCTCTGTGACCCTGAATAGTCACATAACCTCCCTGGGCCTCAGTTCATTCATCTGTAAAATAGGAGCACTAAGAAGAGAAGGTCTGGGCTGGATAAAATTGCTAGCACTGGTCCAGCCGGTGTGGCTCAGTGGTTGAGCATCGACCCATACATTAAGAGGTTGCTGGTTCGATTCCTGGCCAAAACGCATGTCCAGATTGTGGGCCCAATCCCCAGTTGGGGGCATGCAGGAGGCAACCAGTCTATGTTCTCTCTCATCGATGTTTCTATCTCTCTCTCCCTCTCACTTCCTCTCTCTCTAAAAAATCAATAAAGGAAAAGAAAGAAGAAAAAAATTGCTAACACTGCCTGAGAAACTGTACTATGTTCCCTTTCGGAAGGAAGTAACTTGGCACAAAGAGATTTAACAGTATATGCAACTTACTTCACTTTTCTAAGACTTGGTTTTGTTATCTATAAAGTGGAAATAATAATGATTGGGGGGACAAATGAAGTAATGCATGTGGAATAATGAGCAGAGTTCCCGGCACACAGTAAGTGCTCAGTAAGTGTTAGTATTATTGGTTCATATTGCATTGACACGTCTCTCATCCTTTACTGCCAACAGCCCCCAGATTCCGGTGCATTAGGAATCAAGATGACTCCTTCTTCCTTTGAAGCTTTTCAGTCTCCATGAAAACCTGGGAAAACTGTTCTCCAGTTCATAAATTAAAAAACGTCTGCTTAGAAACTCTCTGTGCCTCGCTGCGGAACCTCGTTTGCTGGGATGCTGTGTCCAGGCAGCTAGCAGCTGGCTGACTGCGCACCACTGTGTGGCACACACATCTGAAAGAAGGCAACTGCTTCGGAAAGGTCAATGAAGCAAAACCTGTACAAAATACATGCTCCTAATTATTTCTCAGTTATTTATATTATCAGCACTTAGACACAGCTATTAAAATTAGTCCATCGAGACGGTGTACACACGTCATGTTATTCATTTACTAAAAAAAAATATTTATGATCACCCACGGTGTGCATGCTGCTGTGCAAGTCACTGAGGCAGACACAGGGTCCCGAACCCGGTGCCTGGGAGCTGGCCGTCTTGTAGGAAAGATGCTACAGACACGAGCACCAACCAACTGCAGCAGGATCCAAGTGCCATACATGGGTACTACGTTCCGAAAAATGAAACAGTACCTCTGCCCCGAGGCAGAGGAGAACCAGGGAGAAGTTCTCGAAGAAGGTGGTGTTTCAACAGGCCCTGTAATGGTGAGTAGGATTCCAATGATAAGAGATGTGTTTTGGTGGCGGGGGATGGATGAGATGAACCTAAGAACTCATATGCATGTAAGCATAGCCAATGGACATAGACAACCATGCTGGGGGGGGGGGGGGGCAAGGTAGGGAGAAGGGGGCCTGGGGGGAGGGAGAAAGATCTATAACAAAAATAAATTAATAAAAATTGGAAAAAAAAAAAGGAGAGAGAGAGAGATGTGTTTTAGGGAGGAGAGTCCCTGAGAGCGTCTGGAAAGCAGGACAGGCCTCCTCAAAGATGGGGGGAGCCAGACCCAGAGTCCTTTCTGCTTGGCGAGGGAGATATAGGTGAGCGTGAGCACCAGACTGGAAAAGAAATGACTAGATGGAGGAAGGCTTTGTGTCCACTAAGTTTCAGCATGATTTCGTAAACAACCACCCACCAAAGATTTGAAGAGCAGGTACCTTAGGAAAATCAATCTGGCACTGCAAAGAAAAACTTCCTTTCTTCTAAAAGCTCCACCAGGTCTTTGAGGGCCTATAGTGCTCAAATGTAACGTGGAATGTCAAATCTTCCCCTGGGAAGCAGCACTGTTATATTTTCACCGATAGATGGGACACAAACACCCAGCTAGAGTTTGGTAAAGACCTGTAGGCATTGCTAATGAGAGCCACGCCATCCATGCACCATAATCTATTTCTCATTTGCCCTGAGATAAGCACTACAATCCATGCCTCTCAAAACAACGTGTTTATCCTCGTGTCCCTAGAAAGTGCTATAGCCATCGCTAATAGCATATTAACTGCTCAGATGAAAGCGTTATGTTAAAGCCTGCGGCCTTTATGTCAGGGTAGCATTGAAGGAGCAAGGCACATGTCATGAAATTAAATAAATTCACAAAGCCTATCTTCTCTGGAGTCCTGGCTTTAAATTCAGGTTGCATCAAAAATGAAATAGGCTTGGTGGCCTCTGCCTATTGCCTGGGAACATTTGTTTGATTTACAATTACAGGACATGATTTGACATACTCTGTGCAATTAATATTCACTCCTTAGGAGAATACCCCAACAGTGAGAATTCAAATGTACTGAAGCCAGCCCTGAATTTCTCTCTGTCCTCCTTCTCTCTCCCTTTTCCCTCCCCTCTTTTTTCTTCTCTCTCCCATTTCCTCAGAGGACCATGCAAGCTGGAGATGTAACCAAGCAAATCCAGATGTCACAGGTGCTCCCCAGCAAATCAAGGAACAAAACGCATGTTTCAGCCACAACTGTTCCGAGTATCTAGCAGAGGCTGCTGTTATCTGGCTGCTCCCCAAACCTCTTCACGCAACTACCGGTTACTCAGCACTGGTTTCACATAAAGAATTTTCTGGAAGACGCCCCATTTCAGAGAGAGGTGCTGAGCATTTAACAGTGCTTCGTGACAATTATTGAAGTTGTTACTGCACTTAAATAAAGCAGAGCATAAACATACAGAAGACGTGGTAACTACTGATCACAACATATGAAAATATCTTCTGTTCCCAAGAGCAAAAGAGTTTGCCTGTTCATTTTAAATCGGCTTAATTCCTGTTTGGGGGCCCTTGTGACAGTTTTCCAAAAGATAGCTACCAAAACGGAGACTATATTTAGTTGTTTATTACACACCAACTCAAGGTGGAGCGTGCTGGTAGACACAGGAAAGCGAAGAAAATTGGAGCTCATTAGCAAGGGAGGCTAGGAAAGCTTTAGGGAAATTCTGAACTGGGAAATATTTGTTAGAGAATTTTGCCTGTGTTATTTCTGAGGACAAAAAAAAAAAATCTAAGCTATAAACAAGCAGTATAAACAAGCATAACAAGCAGCATAAACAAGATAATTTTAAAGTTATAATGGACGATGAAGAGGCTATAATAAATAGAAAAATACAGACCCTAATCTCCAAGGCAAATGGAGAAAATTATTCATATCGCGATCCTTCACGTTAATAAAGTTGATGCGCTTCCCCCGGCTCACAGCCTAGAAATGCAAGGGCAGAAACCACTTTGAATTTTTTTCTATCCAAAAGTTACATGTGCCATTTTGGAATCATCACAAGTTTCCACTGGGTGGTATCCAGGTAAGTGACCACTTCCAAATAAGTATGTGGCAATATAGCCATGCAGAAATGGGATCACAGCTGACCTGCAAACTCCACAGCCGAATGAACACCCTGCGTTTGGTTTCTTCTTAGCAGTGACTATTATTATATTGGAAGGCCCAGCTTAAGCTTAGCCTCAAAACTGCTTCAACTGCTTATTAGTGGTGTGTGCCCTCATTAACAATCACTGAAGACAGGGAAACAGACATTGAAGCACATATATCTACATTCAAAGCCACAACATTTTATTTTATCCTTTGGTTTGGTGAAGGCTTGGTAGGGGGAGCAGTCCATGTTTTCTTTCATTTCTTGGAATAGAAGTGGAAACTAATTGTATGTTGCTCTTAAAATCAGTTTAAAAAATAGTTTGAAACTAGCCCATAAAGTTACATAACCATAAGTGGCAATTGGCCCCTAATTGTATCTCAAAGGTTGGTCAGCGGCAGTTCAGTTATACTTTCTTTCCCAATATATACACACTCCCCTCGGTCTCTCCCCAGTACCACCCCTCCCCCAAATAAAACATACAACTTTTAAATTCAGATTTGTGGAAAGGGCTAAATGGAATGGTATAGATGAGTAAACAGTGCCACCTAGTGGACAGGACAAGAAGAAAACTAGCTGTCAGCTTTGGGCCGCCTTTCCCCCTCACTCCAGCCTTCTATGATCACTTGCGAACAAACAAGGAAGTTTCTTCAAGCCGACACCAACAAAACTACTAACAATAAACCAAAACTTGCCCAGCTTTTCCCCTCCAGTTCTCTAGTTCACTAATAAAGATCCTGTAAAAATAACATTTATTGAGTATTTCCCATGATCCACTATTTTTAAGAGTGCTTTATCTGGGTCATCTCACACAGTTATCCAAACAGTCCGATTAGCTGTTAGAACGTTTGGGTGATTTTTCCAAGGCCTTAGAGCAGCGGTTCTCAACCTGTGGGTTGCGGCCCCTTTGGGGGTCACACAACCCTTTCACAGGGGTTGCCTAAGATATAACAGTAGCAAAATTACAGTTATGAAGTAGCAACAAAAATAATTTTATGGTTGGGGGTCACCACAACATGAGGAACTGTATCAAAGGGTCGCGGCATTAGGAAGGTTGAGAACCACTGATACAGAGCCTGACTGTGACAGATAGCCCATGTAGTAACACCCACTATTTAGCAACCCCCCCCCCCACACACACACACACACACACATACATACAGCCCAAGGGCAAAGAAATCTTGGAAAATATATACAATAAATGTTAGACATTTATTGTGCTCTGGTGACTATATAGGGGATACAAAAATGAACTGACATGAATGCTGCCTTCTAACAATTTATAGTCGTAAAACCTAAATTCGTAGCATACTTTAAAGCTGACATCATCTCAACCTATCTTCACAGCCCTATAAGGTAATTATGCCCCTGACTTGAGAAATGAGGTTTTATGATTCATTCAGGGTCTCACAGATAAGAAGTGGCAGCTCTTCAGACTTAAAAGCAACTTCATCATTCCACCTCATGCTGCCTCTTTCTCAGATGCAACTACTAAAGATCCCTGGTTTTATGACAAGAGGTGGAGGACAAATGCAACAGAAAGCTCACTTGAGGACTAGTCATGATAGATATCAAGGTGGAATGTCCTTTCTCCCTTCTACCATTTCCAAACTACCCAGACCTGAGAGAAATTACCATAAATAAAATATCTCAATGGGTCAGATTTTTAAAAACCATCTACATACTGTGGGTCTCAAAATATGAGAACTATAGGGAACTTTCATAATCTAAAAAAGAGTATACACAAAAAACCTACAGCTAACATCATACTTAATAGTGAGAGACAAGACACTTTCCCCCTAAAAGAGGTAATAAGATAAAAATATCTTCTCTCATCATTCCTATTCAAAGTCCTAGCTAGAGCAATAAGACAAGAAAAATAAATAAAATAAAACTTTATTAGATAGGAGAAAATGAAACTGTTTTTATTTGCAGATGACATGTAAAGAACTCCAAATAATCTACAAACACAAAAACAAAACTAGCAAATGATTATTGTAGCAAGGTTATAGCAAGTAAGATCAACATACAAAAGTCATTAATTTTCTACATACCAGCAATGAATAACTTAAATATAAAATTGTGAAACAATATCATTTCTACCAATATCAATACTACCAAGAAGAAGAAAACCAACTTAGTTTTTTTTTGTTTGTTTGTTTTTATCCTTACCCGAGGACATTTTTTCTTTTTCTTTTTTTTGTTTAGATAGAGTGGGAGGGAGAGAGAGAGAGTGGGAGGGAGAGAGAGAAAGAGAGAGAGAGAGAAACATCGACGTGAAAGGGACACACTGAGTGGCTGCCTCCTGCACGGCCCTGTTAGGGGCTGGGAGAAATTGCAACCGAGGCACGTGCCCTCAGTGGGAACCAAACTCGGGTCTCTCTGAACCACAGGCCGATGCTCTAACTGCTGAGCAAAACCAGCCAGGGCACAACTTAGTTTTTTATCTAACAAAATACATATGGAATCTGCATGTGAAAAATTACCTTCAGTGGAGAGAAAAACCTTCTGATATATAAAAATATGTCAGTAGAATCAGGAACAAAGTATGTTTTTTATCTTGTAAATACTGGGGGATTCTACCAGAGGTAAGTTGCTAAATTTTAAAATCCCAAGATTAGTGGCCCATCAGAGGTTGCTGGTTGCCCTCTCCCTTTTATGTTCCTCCTGTAGAATAAGGGAACCATAATCAGGTGTGACATGCTCAGAGTCCCTAAGTCACTTAGGAAAGCTAAGGAAAAAACTAGAAGGGAAAAATGTAAGATTTTTTCATAAGAAGCCTTAATACTGTCAGATGGGCAAAAAGAAGCAAGTACAGCATTTCTTTTGGCTCCAAGGACATCATGTTCTGCCTTTCTTCCAGCAGTTAAAATTCCAGATCTAAAATCCTTCGAGTGTCTTTTATAATTAAAGAGGTCATTTTAACTTGCTGAATGGAGCTGAGAGATGCAGCTACAGTTGCCCACTTACCTTCCACACTATCAGTACCACACACAAAAATTCATCTGCATCCATCATGCATCATAAGAACAGGGTGGACCTTGACTTACATGATGCTTATTCTATGTGACTCTACGCCAGGCACTTTCATAAGCACTTTACACATGTTAGCTCATTTAACCCCCAAACAACCCAATAAAGGAAGTACTGTTGTTATCCCTATCTTACATAGCTAAATATAAGGATTTTTTTTAACATTGCAACATTGGTTTCTTTTGTTTAAGTTTCACTTTGAGTTCCACAACCTCTGACACATCAACTATAATATCTTAACATAATTTGAGTACTTCACAACATTTCAAGAAACTATTGTTTGTGAAAAGCAAGGTGTATTGGTGCTCTGGGGCCCTTGTGTGGTGGTAGACAGGCAGGAAGGGTGCCTCATTTGAGGAAAATCTGTGTACAGTTAGCTCCCCAATTTTTTGTTTTTGCATTTATCTTCAGATACAGCAGGAGAGAGAGAGGGAGGAAGAGCGAGAGAGAAACATCGATTTGAGAGAGACACATCAAGTGGCTGCCACCCACACGACCCCAACTGGGGCCAACGACAAACCACAACCAAGATATATGCCCTTAGCGGGAACCAAACCTGGGACTCTCCGGTCCGCAGGCTGATGCTCTAACTATTTAAATAAAAGGGGGAGAAAGGAAACAACAAAGAAAACCCTGACTTTCAGTGTTTGCCAATTTCCATGTATAAATACTCTCACCAAAATTACAAGGTTCAGAAGTTCCTGAAAATGTAAGCAGCCAGTGGGAGCTGCCTCTAGCACATCACTGCAAAGCTCCATGAAGATGAGTCTATGACTGTTTTTTTTCAACCTAGAACCCAGCACAGTACCTAACAGTTAGCACTCAAGAAATATTTGTTGAATAAATGAATTAATTAATGAGATGCAATCAAGAAATTAGACAGAGGCATCCAGCAGGTGTAGCTCAATGGTTGAGCATCGACCCATGCACCAAGAGGTCACTGGTTCGATTCCCCATCAGGACACATGCCCAGGTTGTGAACCCAATCCCCAGGGGAGGGCACACAGGAGACGGCCAATTGATGTTCTCTTTTATGGATGTTTCTATCTCTTTCTCCTTCTCCCTTCCTCTTTCTCTAAAAATTAATAAAGAAAAAATTATTTTTAAAAAGAAAGAGGTAAGTATACTCTCCTCCACTGGTGGTAACATAACCGGGAGCTTGCTGTTTCAATGACATCACAACCTCTATCATGATGGTTGTAATTTGTGTTACTCTTTTGTGGAAAAAGGGGAGTATTATCCCAACGTTGTGCTTTGTTAATCCTAATGGGAGTACTAAAGGATATGTGTTTATGTGTTTTCTTTCTTTTTTTTTAATGTTTTTATTAGTTATTTAGAGAGAGAGAAACATCGATTGGCTGCCTCCTGCACAACCCCCACTGGGGATTGAGCCTGCAACCCTGGCATGTGCCTTGACCGGGAATCAAACTGGGGCCTCTCAGTCCATAGGACCATACTCAATCCACTGAGCCACACTGGCAGGGCTGAGTATGTGTTTTCAAAAGCAGTAAAAAAATAAATAAAAGAGAGCCCTGGCCGGTTTGGCTCAGCGGTTAGAGCGTCGGCCCATGGACCAGAGAGTCCTGGGTTCAGTTCCCACTAAGGGCATGTGCCTTGGTTGCAGTTTGTCCCGGGCCCCAGTTGGGGCTGTGTGGGTGGCAACCAGTCGATGTGTCTCTCTCACATCGATGTTTCTCTCTCTCTCTTCCTACCTCTCTCCCTTCCACTCTATCTGAAGATAAATGCAAAAATGTCCCTGGGTGAGGACAAAAAATAAAATAAAATTTAAAAATAAATAAATAAATAAATAAATAAATAAATAAATAAATAAATAAATGACATTAATTTTGTTTTTTGTCCAATTTAATAAAAAATAATATACTTATAATTTTTTAATGTTATTTAAACTTCTATGAGAGAAACATAAGTTTGTTATATAAATCTTAAACCCTAGCCTCTAACCTCTTGAAATAATAATTGAAACAATTATTTTGGTAATCAAATATTCTTAGGAACTCAATTGTTTTATTAGAACAAAACAGACAGGGTACTAGCTCTCCACTGCTACCAGGTATTTTCTATGTGCTCCTGGAAATGATTTTCCTATAGCACTCATTGGACAGAATCTCAGAATGGAACTGGACAGTCACTCATTTGTAAATAAATGAAGTGATTTCCGTTTTTCTAATACCAACTATGTGCACAAACTTCAAAACCTTTAAGAGATAGATGCAGGCATTGTATAACACCATTAAACTTCTAAACGGCAGCCCTGGCCGGTTTGGCTCAGCAGTTAGAGCATCACCCTGTGGACCAATGAGTCTCAGGTTCGATTCCGGTCAAGGGTATGTACCTTGCTTGCGGTTCATCCACAGCCCTGGTCGGGGTCGTGCTGGAAGCAACCAATGTGTCTCTCTCACATTGATGTTTCTCTCTCTCTCCCTCTCTCCCTCCCACTCTATCTGAATAAAAAATGGAAAAATATCCTCAGGTGAGGATTAACAAACAAACAAAAAAAACCTTCTAAATGGCAAATGAGAAAAGTAGTAGGGCCCTGATATAGCTTAAATTGAGAATGAGAACAATTCAAAGTGTGAAGCAGATAGGCTCGGCTAGTGGCTCCCAACCTACGGTTGCCAGATAAAATACAGAGTTCCCATTTAATTGGAATTTCAGGTAAACAATCATTACTTAGTATGAGTGAAGACATACTTGTACCACAAAAAAATAATTCATTGTTTATCTGAAATTCAAATTTAGCAGGGTATTTGTATTTTTATTTGCTAAATCTAGCAACCCTATCCCAGAGACATATTTGCCTGAAATGGCTTTAAAGGGATCCTGAAATTTCAAATAGATTCAATATTTAAAAGTAAAATCAATATAGGAAATTTTGAGAGAATTCTTTTATAACCTTAGTGTTGAAAGCATTTCTAACTGACACAAAATCCAGAAGCCATGGAAGAAAAGATTGATAAGAGCCACTCTATAGGAATCAAAACAGTTTTTCTGAGGGGGGAAATAAGTCAAGTGAAAAACAAATGATATTTAGGCAAAAATATCAGCAATTAAAACATAGATAAGGGACTAATCTCCCACATATGTAAAGAGTACCTATAAATCCATAAGAGTAAAAGAAAAATCATTTATCCAATTAAAAAGTTCACAAAGATAGGAACAGAGCATTCACAGAAGAAAGGATAGATGTGGTTCATAAACAAGGGGGGGAAAGAGATGTCCAACTTAACTCATGGTAATAAAAATTAAAATTAAAACTAGGTGAAGTTGAAGGCATCGTCTTCTACCTAATAGATTGGCAAAAAATCCAAAAGGTAGATAATAAACTATGCTGGCAAGACTGCATTAAAAATAGCACTTTTATATTTTGCTAGTGAGCTAAGAATAGGTAGGAGTCATATGAAGGGCTATCTGACAGTGTCTAACAAAGTTTCAAATATATATCCCACTGACCCAGCAATTCTACTTCTAGAAATTTTTGCCACAGATAAACAAATGTAAAACAAATTAAGTATGTGGATACTATCTGTAGCATTGTTGTAATGGAAAAAATTTGACAACAATCTATATGCTCATCAACAAGAAACTGATTAAATAAATTATGGATACATCCATACATGGAATACTATGCAACTACAAAAAAAAAGAATTAAGAAACTATTAATGTACTTACATGAAAAAATAAATCTCTAAATAATACTTATTAAAAGTAAGTATATAGTATTTTACTATTTTGGGAAAATAAAACAAAAGAGGTGTGTGTGTGTGTGTGTGTGTGCGCGTGGATTGGCTTCTATTTGCACTTAAAAAATATCCTTGATAGCCTGGCCAGTGTGGCTCAGTGGCTGAGCATCAGCCCATGCACTAAGAGGTCACCGGTTTGATTCCTGGTCAGGGCACACTCCCAGGTTGTGGGCCCAACCCCCAGTGGGGGGCATGCAGGAGGCGCCTAATCAATGTTCTCTCGCATCAATGTTTTCATCTCTCTCTCCCTCTCCCTTCTTCTCTCTCAAAAAATCAATAAAGAAAAAATATTTTTTTAATATCTTTGATAGAATAAGAAAGTAATAATAGTGGTTACCTATCAGAGGGATAGAGATGGTTGGATCAAGGGCAGGGAAGGGAGAAAGTCTTATAATGAATAGTGTTTATGTTTTATAGTTAAAACATGTGAATGTATTAGCAATTCAAAAAATTAAATAAAAATTATAAAAATAAATGTATTATAATAATCCTAATACTGTTGTTATCTTAAAATAATAGGGCATGGAGATAGCATGCTACATTTACCATGTGGTCTGTCCTACTGGATGGTCATTTAGACAAGAGATTTTCAACCTTCTTCATCTCATGGCACACATAAGCTAATTACTAAAATTCTGCAACACATCAAAAATATTTTTTGACAATCTGACCAAAAAATATAGGCATAATTTTGATTCATTCATACCGGATGGCTATTGTGTTGGCTGTTGTCATTTTTTTTATTTGACAGTCTAAGAGAAAAGAGGTCAGTGCCCTTGACTAATCAGATGTTGCATGTTTTAAAAATCATTGTGGCACACCAGATGAAAATCACTGATTTCGACCATTATCTCTTAATTTATTGAACCATTTATTGAGCATTTACTGTACACTCAGCTTTATGCTGAGTGCTTAGGGTATAGATATAAATAGTATAAACATGATTCCCACTCTTTTTGAGCTTAAAGTCTGGTTGAGAAAAGATGCTAATAGCTCATCTTTAGGAAGTGCTTACTCTGTGGTAACACTATCCTATGCGATTTATCTCATTTAATTCTCACAATAACTCTAAAAAGTAAGAACCATTATTTGAACTGGAATTTGAGGGATAAGACTTTCCATAAGCAAAGAATGAGAAAAATCAACCCTTCAAGTGGAGGAAACAGCATGAACAAAGACAAGAAGGTAAGGAGAGCCCTGGCCGGTTTGGCTCAGTAGTTAGAGCATCAACCCATATACCAAAGAGTCACAGGTTTGATTCTGGTCAAGGTCATGTACCTTAGTTGCAGTTCAGTTCCCAGCCCCAGTAGGGGTCCTGCGGGAGGCAACCAATTAATGTGTCTCTCTCACATCGATGTTTCTATCTTTCCCTCCCACTCTGTCTGAAAATAAATGGAAAAATATACTCAGGTGAAGATAACAAGAAAAAAAAAAAGGTAAGGAGAAGCTGGCATTTATGTGACTGTATCATCAGGTTCATGGAGGGATGAAGGACTAAAAAGTTCACCTGGAGCCTTAACTCTCAGACTAAGGGGGGTTGAAATTTTATTCTAATAAAATAGGCACAGATAGTATCTGATACTTCTTCCTGCTTTTATTTGGGCTATTCAAGATTACAGACGAAAGCTTTAGTGTAAGAACAGACCAGAGGTCCAGAGTAGAATTCAGCTTGAGGAAAACTCAGCTGGCTCTCTCCCAGATACATGGACAATGACCACATCAGGTTACAGTTCCTGTCAACAGCACCTATTAAGTACCAAGCACTGAGTCAAGTGCTAGAAATGCAAAAATAAACAAGTAAAATACATTCCTTGTGCATGAAAGTTTATAGTGAGCAGGAAAGAGAGACTGTTAAATGAGCAATTATAGTTTGGGCATATCAGTATTTTGGTCTGGGAAACATGGAGCACTGTGGGCACAGTGAGCAGAAAGTATCCTGGAGCCCAGGACCAGCCCCCCCACCCCACGGAAATGCCTCTGAGACCTGAAGCAGAAGTGTAATTTAGACAAGTAAAACAGGGAAAAGTAAAGAAGAAACAGCATGTGCAAAGACATGGAGATATAACAAAGCATAGCTTGGAGAAATGAGAGAAATCCCCTGTGGTTCAATTGTGGAGGAAAAAGAGTTGGTTTTATTCCCTTTCTACATCGTGTTTCTTTCTCTTTCTCTGTAGCCCACTTGTCTCTCCCCCAACAGTCTTAGGAAATAAGTGGAGAAGTGAAAGATATAGAACTAGAAATGGGAATAAGAAGGAAGAGAAGAAGGCAAAAAGAAATAACTGAGGAGTGAGGAAAGAAGGGAAACAGAGAGGGGTCAGGGGGGGAAAGAGGTTACACAACTGGCAATAGTCCAAAACATAGGGCACTGGCAAAGATTAAAATGCCCTTAAGACAGCAAAATCCAAAAGCATTTTTGGGAGAATCCTTTAAAAAGGGATCAGAAGAAAGAAAACAGCCATTGAGCATCTCCTGTGTACTAGGCATTTTCATGCATGGGATCTCCCTTAATCCTCACAAAAGCCCTACAGCTAAGGCTTTGGAAAACTAAATGAGTAGTTTACCTGGTTGGTAGCTGAGCAGGCTGACATTCAGACCTGGGTCTACTTGAAAATCTCTGCCATTCGAGACAAGAGAAGGTGGCACTGAAAGGGACATACCCAACAACCCACATTAGTTGTCCTTATCGTTTTGCTCACGGCTGTCTTTGAACATGAGAAAGGAGTCATCTGCATTCTACCATAAAACTCTCGGTAATTATACTTTATTACTATTTTTTAAATATCTTTAATCTACTCCTGGCTATACATATTATCCATGGCAATAAAATCATGGGAAACAAGAAAAAAGCAGATACATGAACTCTGACACTAATTCACAACCTCAGATTGACTAATAGTTTCCCAATAATTTCAATTTACACATAGATACAAATACACACACACACACACACATTGTAGGGCAAAAGAGGCATAGGTGCAAATGCTGAGAAATGCAGAATTAAGTTAACTATCATTTCATTTCATCTTCCTATGAGATACATAGTCCAAAGGGGCAGAAGGAAGAAAGATACTAGAGCTGTAGATGATCAGCTGATTGTATGCTCGCCCATCTCCATTTTCTCTTTCCATGAATATCTGTTCTTAACTATTTGGTGTTTGCCCTTCCAGACCTTTCTTTATGCACAAATACTCAAATATGAATACATATACAAACAAATAGCAAAAATATATATATTTAATAATATGTATACACATACATATCCACTGATATATAGGATTTTGTTTTGTTTTGTCAGGTTTCTCTTCATTGAATTTATTGGGGTGACATTGGTTAATAAAATTGTATAGGTTTCAAGTATACAGTTCTATAACTCATCATCTGTATATTGTATTGTGTGTTTACCACCCCAAGTCAAGTCTCTTTCCATCACCATTTATCCCCCATTTATCCTCTTCTTCCTCCCCACATATACTCCTTCCCTCTGGCAATCACCAACTATTGTCTGTGTCTATGAATCTTTCTCTTTTTCTTTGCTTAACCTCTTTACCCTTCCCCCAACCATCTATCCTCTGACAACTGTCAGTCTGTTTTCTGTATCTATGACTCTGTCTCCACTTTGCTAATTTATTTTGTTCATTAGATTCCACATAAAGTGAAATCATATGGTATTTGTCTTTCTCTGACTGGCTTATTTCACTTAGCATAATACTCTGTAGGTTCATCCTTGCTGTTGCAAAAGGTAAGATTTTCTTCTTTTTTATAGCTGAGTGGTATTCCATTGTGTAAATGTACCATGGTTTTTTTAATCCACTGATCAACTGATGGCCCTTGGGCTGCTTGCAAATCTTGGTTATTGTAAATAACGCTGCAATGAACATAGGGGTGCATATGTTCTTTTGAATTAGTGTTTTGGGGTTCTGGGGATATAATCCCAGAAGTAGAATCACTGGGTCATAAGGAAGTTCCATTTTTAATTTTTCGAGGTAACTCCATACTGTTTTCTACAGTGACTGCACCAATCATACTATGCAAACTATTCAGACCTTGCATATTAAATATACAAGGATACCCTGGATTTCTGCCCTGGCCTGTTTTGCTCAGTGGTTAGAGCGTCGGCCTGTGAACCAAAGAGTCTCAGGTTCAATTCCAGTCAAAGGCATGTACCTCAGTTACATTTCGGTCCCTGGCCCTGGTTGGGGTCGTGTGGGAAGCAACCATTCAATGTGCCTCTCTCACATCGATGTTTCTCTCTCTCTCTCTCTCTCTCTCTCTCTCTCTCTCTCTCTCCCTCTCTCCTACCTCCCTCCCACTCTATCTGAAGATAAATGGAAAAATATTCTTGGGTGAGGATTGATAAATATATATATATCTCCTGGATTTTCATGATTCTTTTGACTTGATGACTAATACTCTGTTGCATGGATACACTATAATTTATTTACCAATTTCCTTGTTAATGGACTTACAATGACATCTGCTTTTTTAAACACAAATAATGCTGCGTTAAGCATCTTTTCAATTATACCCTTGTGCACCTATGTGTTTCTGTAAGTTAGCATTCTGGAACTTAAATAATTGGATCAAAGTGTTCACACTTTGTTTTGCTTTTTTATAGATACTGCCAAGTTGCCTCCAAAAACTAAACTGTTTACTTCTTTCACCAAGATTTATGAGAACTAAACTTTTGGTAAAACCAACACCACACCTAAAGAATCTCATGTTATTACAAAAATCATTTGTTTCACAAATAGTTTTCTAAAAGGGCCTTCATTTTTTCTTCCAGAACAGTTTGGGTTTTATTATAAGTAAACGAAAAGCTGAGGAAGTTTGAAACAGGCTACCTGACGAGGATTCCATCTGAATCTCAGTACAGGCAGAAGGATGAGCTGGGGCCCTGCAGGCCCCCAAAGCCAGACAAAGCCCGGGGGCCCACAGATGATAGCAAGATCAGAATGGCAATTCTAGTGGTGGCCACCAGCAGAGCCAACAGTTTGAGCTGGAAGCTTGACCCACAGGAAACATCAGGTAAGGTTAGTAAAGGCCCACACCAGTTTATTATCGTTCCCTCGGGTATTTATTGAGCAACTGCTACTATGTGCCTGGCATGGCACTAAGCTTGAAAAATATAAAAATAAATAGAACATTTCTCCCTAACATTAGAGCGGCCCCTAATCTAGTGAGAAACACTTTATCTTGTCTCCTGGGACTTCTAAATGCTAGCTGGTTCCAGATTTTCTCCTGAGCCCCACCCCCTCCAGCTGCCCCCACCCCAGCTCCCTTTCTTCTCTCCACCTTGCACAACAGCTGGTGCGACAATGGGGTGATGGCCAGGATGGGAAGGGAGACGTGGTAAAACAAGGATGCATTTTAGCCCGTTCTAGGTCTCTAGCCTGGGCACCGGAAAGCCATCCACCTTTACCTCTTCCCCAGTCATAGTCAGTCTCACTTTAGATTTTTGGTTCATTTAACATATTGAACATTTAAATGCTTCCTGCTACCATGGGTGGTTTAGGACAGCCAATTTGGGGCTGCCGTTCACAGTCAGATTTAGAGAATTTAAGAGAGCAAATTCTGTGTTTGTATCCATGGAGACAGGGCTGGGGGTGGTTCACCCATGGCATGTAACAGGTAACCTAAAGCAGTCTCTGGGGAGGACCTCACAAGGTGACATCTCAGACTTGTCAGGACACTTCCCCGTACCATCACATCACCAATTTACGAAAGAGGGGGGAACTCATATTTTCTTAGATAATTACACTGAACTGGCAGGATGACTAATCCATCCGTTCAAAGCCATAACTTGTATTCTAAAGGTAACCTCAGTCTCTGCTCAAGATCAGACTTCAAGGCAGGCTAGGATCTCAGCCCAAGGTTCAAGTGCTTGGTGTACCCCTCTCAAAGCCCACCCTGAGGTGCTTCAGAAAAATTAGAGTTCTCAATTAGAAAATCTAGATTCTCTTCTTTGCTCTGATACCAGATATGTGTCTTAGAGACTCAGAATCTTCATGTCCAAAATGGTGAAACAATCAGCACCCTCCTGAACCTCAAAGAACTGTCATAAAGACAAAATAAGAGAATACATGAGAAAGTGCTTGTAGCTGCAAAGTGCAATAGCTATATAAGAGATGATGATGATGATGATGATGATGATGATGATGATGATGATGGAGGGGGGGGGCTGACATGGCTAACATCCAACAGTTGGATAAGGTTGGTCAGCAAATTATTCAATTCTGTCAGCTCAAATGCATTAACTCTCAACTTTAAAGTTTATTTCACTTAGCCCTAGAAACCAAAGAGTAACCCAAGCACCGTGTATCAGTTTCTTGGTTTCAGAGAGCAACATTCTGAGGAGCTGGCAGTTACAACTAGGTCACTGGGTCCAGCACATGTGCCCACGGATATGCAAAAGTAAAATTATGAAAGCTTCAAGTGGGAAAAATCCTGAGGCCACACAGATTGCTTAATCTTTGTGCTAAATAACTACAAATCCCCGAGGAGAAGCAGGAAGAAAACAACCACATACTCTCGCTAGTGACCCAACTGCCCCGGTGCATATGAATTCATACGAATGCCTGCTTTATTGGGAATTGGACTGGGTTGACCTAGTCCTAGAGGTACACTAAAGAACGGCCCTCCTTCATGGAGTTCTCATTGACCTCGGCACTCTCTTTTTTCTTTTTGTTAATTGAAAAAGCTAAACTCCTCCTGCCTTAATCCTGTGATTTCCTCAGTGGGTCCTAAAAAACTACAAATAAAGCGCTGAGGCCTTCTAAAGCCAAGACTTTTGGAACTGGCTTGCTTTCCGAAATCAACGGGGGAGACAGGCTTGTGAGCAGATGGAAACACAGATATAATTGCCTTGTGTAAAACTATTGCATAATGGAACTTTTTGCAAAACCAGAGATTATGTAAGACATAAGAGAAATGATTCCAAATCAAAGCACTTTATTTGTCAAAGTGACTAAAATAGTTGTTTAAAACACACACGCGCGCGCACACGCACGCACACATACTGTTTTCTAAAGCGTGATATTCCTGCCTGAGCCTTTTCTTCTCACTTGGCAGCTCTGTTGTGTACACGATCTCTACAGGAATGCAGAAAAACCACCTGAGGGAGAAAATTACTAATCACCAAAAATTACTAATCACTCTCTCACACTAAACAAATCCCACCGGGAGGTTTTTAGTTACACGAAGGGATATGGGTTCTTTTTTTTCCTCTCAGGTTAATGATACAAAGGCATACAAAATAAAAAAAGGAAGCATGTCACATCTTAATATGCATTAGTGGGGATATTTTTACATGATAGCATCTAGGTCTCAGTCCAAAATAAAGGCAAAGTAGACTGAAAGTCTCTAATGCCCACCACTGGGTCTCTCAGAAAGAAAAGAGGTTGGAGAGAGAATCGTACTTCCCACAGCACTGAATACGGGGCCTATCATCCCCCGGCGGTGGCCCCTATCATTTACTCTAACATTCAACAACCTTACTTTCACATGATATTCAATTCAAAAGCTCATCGGGTGCCTGTCATATATCATTTCATTAAATAGATTAGCGTGTTATTTATGGCGGTCCCCACCAATTTATATCATATCTTTATACTGTTTATCTCACACTTGTTTATCTTTTACTGTTTCTTTAGTCCATTGTAAATAGCCTAGGCCCGTGTACCTGCTTAGCTGATCAGAAGTTGAGTGTATCCAATTCAATGGTCATATTACAAATGAGAGAAATTAGTAGGAGCAGAATTCAGAGTTTCTTTCATTTGAGTGCCCCCTTGGGTTCTTTTTTCTTCTTTATTATTATGGTTTTGGCTGATTATAAAACATAACACCATTCACTATAAAAAAAATGTTTAAGTAGGTCACAGGTGCATAAAGTACAAAGTAAAAGTCACTCCCCGATAACCCCTCATCCAAAGACCATTATACACAAATATTGTATTCTTTATATATACTAATATAATTACAGATATAAACATAAATATATCCAATTGGAACAATATTAAGCACATTGTTCTATAGTTCACTTTTCACTTAACAATATAGTCTAGATATCTTTCCATATCAATAAATAATAGGGTTATATCTTCCTTTTGAACAGCCACTGAGTATTCAATTTGGGGGTATATCATAATTTATTTAAATAATTTCCTATTAGTGGACATGTATCTTGTACTCCATTTTTACTCTTATTAATGAAGTTGAGATGAACAGCTTATAAATTTATCTTTCAGTACCTTTCTGATTTTCTACTAGAATATTTAAAAAAGGGATCAGTTCATCAAAAATCATGACCATTTTAAATTTTAAAATATATTTACAATATACTTTGCAGTAAAGTTGATCCAACATGCCCATATTCTCAAAAACATACATATGATCTATATTTTTATTTTTGCCAAGCTGATAGATAATGATCAAATATAATGTCATTATTCTTTCAGTTGCATTTCTTTGTTAGTGAAACCATATTGTCAGATGACAATTTCATTAATATTGTAATGAAATCTAATTGTTTAAGGTTAAAATTCTTCACATGTTATTTTACAGATGGAAACTACCCCTTGCTTTTACTAGCCACTATCCATTTATCACACCGCTAAAGGGTCAATCCCATTTTATAGATGAAGAAGCTGAGTCCAAAAAAAGTTAAGTAGATGGCTAAAAGAGAGGGAAGAGTTGACAAGCCTCCTAATGCTAACACTACTTCTGGAGGGGAGAAAAATGGGTAGGAGGCAGTCCGTGCTCTAGACAAGAAGTAGAAAGCAGAAATATTAAATGACTCACATTTATCCCCATTCTAATCTCGAGCCATAGAGAGTCCAATTGCATACACAACCGAAAAACCTGACAAAGCATTTGCGTTTGTGTTCCAAAACTCCAAAATCTAGACCCCTTGTGTGGCCTGCTGCTCTGGCACATGAAATGCCAACAGTGACTGTGCTCTACCTTCAGTTCTTTAACGTGCAGGTTACAGTCAGTGCTGATTCAACCCCAGTGAGAACTGAGCCACCTCGGGGGCACCCCACCTCTGACCTGTGGCTCTAACAGTGAATAGGGTTAACTGGACGGAGTCGGTCACTCTTGAATTCTCTATCAGGAAGTCAAGGAAGAGGAACTACTTGAGAAAGAAAAGGTAGAAGAGGATGCACCTCAGAGAGGAGGGGAAGAAGTAGGGGGGTGCACATGCACACATGTTACTTCTCTGTAACATTTGCCTTTCAGAATTGCCTTTTGGCACTCAGACTAATTAAGCAACATCTGCTAAGTACCCTGCTTAAGGTGTTTCCTTCCCCCATCCCAACCCCCACCTCCACCTCCACTGGCTTTGCTTTGTTCCCCTCTTCATTTGGAGGCTTGTTGAGGCCTCCCAGTCACCACCTGTGTGGCAAAACCAGCCTTCCCTGGAGATCAGCCACTCTGCCGCAGTGCCCAGGTGTGTCCTGAGCAATCTCGGCATTCTTGTTTTCCACTTAGGCAGAAAGAAAACAAAGAGGCAGAAGATTAAGTTATACCCAGGTACAAACTGATGAGAGAGTCTAGGAGAAGCCTTGTAAGCTAGAGCCACATTTGGGTAAGTGGAACTGGAGGGTACCTAGTGATGTAACTGGGATTGAAATAAGTTTTAAAATTAGCAACTACTAAGACAGAGGAATCTGATTTTTGTGTGACAACGCCAGTTAATTTTGGTTGTTATGGAAATGGCAAGTCTGTAGTACATATGATTATGTTATTGGTGGGGAAGAACAACAGAACCCAAGTGTGTTAAGCAGATCTCCCGTGTGCCATATAGTATTTATGCAACGACATTAGAATTTTTTCTTGGAAGTTCACACTCTGTCTGTGATAGCAAGTACATAAATCTATAAAAATAAGGCTCTCTGGCTTCTTCTCCTGTCCCTCACCAGCTTGCTGGCAGTTCCTGACGCCTCAGATCTGCTCTCTTTCAATGTGAAAACATTTATCTAATCCTCTTTCATACATGTACACAAGTTGTGATAATAAATATGAAAATGCTGCATTCTTAGGAAGGCACTACACAAACCCACGGATCACTGAGTCTTGTCGATATAATGTGCAAATCCAAGGAGATAATACCTACAATATTATGTTGTGTTGAAGGAAAGCAAATTAAAATCCTTAAAGAAGAAAGGATTTTTTTTTTCAGTAAAGAACAGTGGATTCTGTTCTCTCTCCCTCCCTCCCTGCCTTCCACTCTCCCTTCCTTCTTTCCTTTCTTCCTTCCTTCCTTCTTTCCTTTCTCTCTCTCTCTCTCTCTCTCTCTCTCTCTCTCTCTCTCTCTCTCTCTCCCCCCCACCCCCCTGCCCTCCTCTCTCAAGGACTGACTCCCATGTTGCAATAACATGTCCACAACCTTGGGCAACTGAAACACCAGTCCTTAGCTACGGAGTATTACTCATTCTGTGTATTACGTTTTCTCAGGAATTGGCAAGCTGGGACATCAGAAAATCACAAAGACCAGAGCAATTAATTTTTCTTATGTCTCCAAGAAGAAAAAATATTTTAAGTAAACAACCTCAGCCAACATGAACAATTAATAACAATGTTTTAGAGAGGCTTCCCACACAAGGAAAACTCCTACTTGGTTCTGGTTCTGGGTTTTTATCCCTGAATATGGAGATGCTGATAGCAAACCTGCCATAGGACCATTTTGGGTAGAAACGCATCCTTGCTGCCTGAACTTGTGCTGGCTGCGTCTCACAGGCTGGACCACAGGTGGCCTGAGCTCAGAGGTGAGAAATTGGGGAGCATTCACACACAAGCTCCAGGATGCTGCTGTCACACTAGTGACAAGTGATCTGAACACAATCCTCCTGAGACCTTAGAGCTGCTGCTGAACTATGACAGGCCACAAAACTGACAGAATGGAATGGCAGGGTGGAGGTGCATAGCACTATGGTTCAGAACACAGGCACTAGGACCACTTGGGTTCAAATCCCAGCTGAGCCATGTACGAACACTGTGACCTGGGGCAAGTTACCTAACCTCTCTACGTTACCATCTCTTCTTCTTGACCTTGGGAAAATTATGTAACTTCTCTGCGTTACCATCTCTTCTTCTTGACCTTGGGCAAGTTACCTAACCTCTCTACATTACCATCTCTTCTTCTTGACCTTGGGCAAGTTACCTAACCTCTCTACATTACCATCTCTTCTTCTTGACCTTGGGCAAGTTACCTAACCTCTCTGCGTTACCATCTCTTCTTCTTGACCTTGGGCAAGTTACCTAACCTCTCTCAGTTGCCATCTCTTCTTCTGTAAAATGAGCACAGGAGTAGGACTTCCTTGTGACTGTGCTGCCAGAATCGAATGGGATGATGCCTGCCAGGCTGCCAGCTGGAGCGCCCGAGCCAGAGCTTGATGGATGGTCGCAGAGGGTAATGCTAGCCAGTGCTGTCTTTTGGGAGAGGACACATAACTTGCCCAGGGGTGCCCAGCTAATTAGCCAGGACTACGGCTCAGTCAAATCCACTTCCTCCATTGCCACTCTGCCACCTACCACTCTGCCATCACCAGGCCCAACTGATTTAGAGAAACAAGTCAGTTTCCCATGCAACCCAGCCACACCCGGCTCTACTCACGCCACCTTTACTTCACCCCAACCCTGCCCTGCCCTGCCTTCCCCAGCCACCCTGAGTAAGTCTCAGCGGGAGGCACTAGACGAGCCAGGTCTGAGCACCCGTCTAACTGGATAGTGAGGCCAAGGTCCCAAACCAAAACCTTGACCCACAAACACAGGTTGAAACTGCTGCCTTTGCCAGCAAAAGCCAGGGGCTTTCGAACCAGGAGAAAGGGGAGCGGAAACAAGCCAGTGGTCCCAGACCAGCTCTTGTCAAGCTGCTAAGTAAGAGGTTTGTCAAGGTTCTATAGAAGCCCAACAAACACATTTTTTAAAACTTCCACATAAGGAAGTAAAGGCAAAATGCCACCACCTCCAGGGCTCCTGAGACACAGAAGCCGTGGCTTCGAAAGTGAAAATAAGCAAAGGGGGGCTGAGCAGGCGCAGGTCCAGGCAGAGTGTCGTGTTTGCACCCATCGGGCTCACACAGAACTCTGTGCTCCGCTGTGGCCCCTGCAAGAGAAGAAACAGGCAAACACGGGGATGGCTAACAGGCAAGGGGTGCCTCTCAGCTCTGTGTGGGAGGAGGACAGAGAAAAGATGTTAGGTGTTTATCCTGAAAAAGAGACGTCTCAGATGAGATACATCAGCGTTCTATGAATTTTTGAAGTTTTCCCAATTAGACCAACTTTGTCTCTGTGGCTCCCCCGGGCAGAGGTAGGCTTGGTGTGTGGAACTCACGGGCAGGCAAACCTCAACACAATATAAGAAAGGTATCTCCAGCTGACACCCAAAGTGGTGGTGGGAGAGTTGAGCTATGCTGGCAGTTGTCAAGAGAACAGTGAATCACACAGGCAGGATTCCTGCACTGGGTAAGAGGCTGGTGGATGAGAGATGACCTCTGACACCTAGGTTCCTTTCCATTCTGGAATGGCAAGGTGCGGAGAATCAGTGAGCACACTTTCCTGCATAATTAATACTAATTTATTTTCCTCCCCTCTTCCCACCACTTGATTTTCTTCTAAATAAGTAAATGGGCCCTGGCCAGGTAGCTCAGTCGATCAGACCATCATTTCAATATGCCAAGGTTGCAGGTTCGATCCCCAGTCAGGGCACATACAAGAATCAACCAATGAATGCATAAGTAAGTGAAACAACAAATTGATGTTTCTCTCTATATATATATAAATAAATGAATAAATAAATACATTTTTTTAAATAAATGGGACATAATTGTCTCCTAACCCTCAGATTCAATAACATTTAGTGGCTGATTATTAACTTGCTAAAAACACTAGGTTACCTCTCTCTCACTTATTCTAATGTTTTAGAATCAGGGAAAATAAGAAGTAATTTTTTAAAACCACATTTTTAAAAGGTCAAGTTTGAAAGAGTCAGTTATATACATTTTTAATTTCTCATTTAACAAACAAAACTAAAAGGCAAATACACTGGTAATGATAATGTTTGGAATATATGGGACAAAAGAATAGTGTGTTAATGCATACACAGTTCATATTAATCAATATGGAGACAGTCATAGAAATAAAAAAGCAATGGATCCCCATTTTTTGTAGAAGAAACACAATAAATTTCATGTACAAGGCTGTTTGGTTTAATGGTCTGATCCGTTTCTGACCTCTTTAGACAGAAATGATGACAGTGGAGAAGTTCAATCATAGCACAGTTACTTACTTGAGATGGGTTTCGCGGGCAGGGCCTCTTCTGGTCTTTGACTATAGCATTTAAAAAGAAGCTGGCATAATTTTGCAGAAAGTTTTCTTGCAAGGGCATCTTTAGTATTTCATGTTTTTTGCTAAAACGTAAATTTTATCTTTCTGAGAAAGATGCAGACAGATCTTGGAGAGACATACTAGAAAACAGTAGACAAGAGTCACAATTTGCTATTTTCTGATCTTTGCAAGAGAGAGGTAAATATCATTAAATGTACAGGGCTCTTTGGGCCTATACAGGAAATCTAGCCAAGGGTCTCTGAAGCACACAATATCACATAGGTAATTTATCTTCTATATTGCTTGTAACATAGGTAGAATTTTTTTTTTTAATAACACTAAAATTCTATTCCAATGCCTATAAAAAGCTTATGTGTAAAGTTTTGTTTAGAAAACATTTCTAAACACTAACTAAAAAGGCATCCCACCCTGGCCAGTTTGGCTCAGCGGTTAGAGTGTCAACCCGCCATCCAGAGAGTCCCGGGTTTGGTTCCTGCTAAGGGCATGTACCTCAGTTGCAGTTTGTCCCCAGCCCCGGTTGGGGTCATGTGGGTGGCAACCAGTCGATGTGTCTCTCTCACATCGATGTTTCTCTCTCTCTCTTCCACCCTCTCTCTCTCCCGCTCTATCTGATGATAAATGCAAAACTGTCCTCAGGTGAGGAAAATAAATAAATAAATAAATAAAGGCATCCCTTGACCTCTTAAAATTTCAATGGTACGTGCTTTTTGTCCCCTATCAATGAGAAAACGTCAGGGGTAACTACATGGAAATCAGAGAATAAACAATGTGATGAGAAATGTGTGGGAAGAAGGTGGACAACCTTCCCTGAAAGAGGTAAGCTCGAATAGAGGGACAGACATGACGGTGAGAAAAGTGGTCACGGTAAGTGAAAGAAGAAAGAAAAGGCATGCAAAGGGAAGCGGAGAAGGGAATCGGAGGGCTGGAAGGAAGAAGAGAGCGGAGGGAGATTGTCGGTACAGCAGCCGAAGGAGCATGTTCCTCGAGGCTTCCCCACTCCGTTCTGTGGTGTTCGTCTCTTGATGGCAGGGAACAGTCCACTTTTGAACACTCCTCCCTCCCAGCCCTCTTTGCGTATTGAATTTTGTTGATTGGAAATTAGAGAATGTTAAAGTTGTCCTTGTATTCTCTTTTACATTTTAATAATTTTTTAAAAACGTTTTTGAAAAGAGAGAGATAGGAAGGGAAAGAGAGAGAGAGATAGAAACATCGATAAGAGAGAACATCAATTGGCCACCTCCTGTATGCCCCCACTGGGGATCGGGCCCACAACCTGGGCATGTGTCCTGACCAAGAATCAAACCGGTGACCTCTTGGTGCATGGGTTGATGATCAATCACTGAGCCACACCGGCCAGGCAACATTTTAATAACTTTTTATTATTACAAAGTACATTGATTGTAGAAAATTAGAGAATGCAGAGAAAATAAAAGGAGTAAAATAAAAATCACCTTTACCTACCTCTCTCCTAGTAGGCTTAGGTATAAATCTTCCTGTCTCTTTTCAGTTGTATTTGTTTACAAAATGAGGGTTGAAATCAATAAGCAATAACTGAGTGGTATACCATACAGTTTCAGATAAATTTTAAAAAGAAATAATAAAAGCCATTTGACATCATTTTCTAGATATTTCAGTGGTGTAAAACTTTCACCTTACTGTTTCTTTAAAAAAAAAAAAAAAAAAAAAAACAGAGTCAATCTTGATTCTGTCAAGGAGGTAAGTAGCCAAACAGAGAGAGAAGAAACTTGGAAATTTGTATAATTAAGAAACTGAGTAAACTACTTTGAATAAGCAAAGAATATCTGTATAAATTACTTTCAGTTGATGTAAAAAGTAGTGTATCATTTCCTTAAAACAAATGTATAACTGGTTAAGCAAATGACATTACTCTACAGTTTTCAGAGTAACAATTTTCTTTTCATTCATTATTAGATCTGCATCCCAACACTTTTTTCCAAACCAGTCAAAGGGCATCAGGATAAACCACCCCAAGAAATTACATCTAAACCAAGACCTGAGGGATATGCAGAGATATGAGCCAGCTGACAGGGGGCCCATGATCATGGTAGCAAAGAAAGAGGGTTCCAAGTAGAAGGAATAGTGTGTTCAAGAGGGAGGAGAGCATGTCACACTCCAAGACCTAAACGGCTTCCTGGAGTTACAGGATGATACGGCCTGGGATGAGGCTGGTGAGGTGAGCCAAATCGGGCAGGGTCTCGCCCAGCTCCCACCACCACCTGCACAGCACTTGTTCCCCATGGGAAATTAGTCATAGAAGCCATCTCTTCGTGAGCCATGAGGAATGCTATCTGTAGGAAAAGCCCCTGATCTGGATCATTCTATATGATAGAACTTGACCCAGTACTTACCACGGCCACCAATGTGTGGTTCCTGCAAATTCTATCAGGGTTGGTCAAAATCAACCAGCAAGTGTAACAGCCAGACAGCACCTGCACAGCGCTCACTGTGACCCAGTATTGTGCTAAGAACTGTGCGTGAATTGACTCATTTAATCTTCACAATAGTCATATGGGATAGGGACTATGATTAGCCTCATTTTATGGGTTAGGAAAACACAGACAGGTTAAATAACGTGCTCAAAGCCACACAGCAGGCAAGTGGCAGAGGAGTAAAATTTGGCTCCAGCAGCCGTGCTCTTACAGATCACCCCACACACCCTCTTCATGGGCACTGCACGCCTACTGCATACGCTGCACTCTGCATCCGTGGGCAACAAACAACCCAGAGTGAGGAATGTGCCCCAGTGACAAGAGGCCTCAGCCGGTATTCTGCTACAGGAGACAAAACTGTATGGCAAGTCCCTTAGCTAAACATTCCGGGAATTCATCAACAGGTGTGCCTCGTTCAGTGGCAAGGAAGTGATAATGATTGCCTCTGGTATTTGTATAGCACACTATCATTTACCAAGCACTTCCCCAGGTTGTCGTACTGCCATGGTTGTCACAACAACCCTGTGAAGCCAGAAAGACTAGATGATCCTGAGAATCAGACCCTGAAGAGGGAAGTGACCGCCAAGGGCACCACAGGGAAGCCCGGCCAGAGGCTCTCGGGAGCCTCACTACACCTGCCGCAGCCTTGGAGTGGAATCTTGACTGGGACAACTGGGAGCTACTTCCTTTGCTAATGATGCGATCTCTCTATCTCAATTTTCACCTCCGAAATAGGAATAATACCATCTACAATAGACAGCTGTTGTGAGGACTGAATGAGGTAACGGGACAAAGGTCACTCGACAAATTCCGTGTTTCCTTTTTTCTGTCAACTTCATGTATCTCCCAGGAAGAAGGTTTATGTCACATTCACTTCATATATTAAATTGTAGTTTAGATGTTGTTATATAAAGGAACAAACGTGGTAGCCTGAATATTTAACCCTCCCTTCTCTCCCCACCGTCATTTTCACTGATCGGTATATTCTGTTTGGGGTTTTCTCAAAGTAAGTCACGTAGAGCATAGCCTCCAGAAAACGTGCATGTAGGAGGGTGGAGGGCACAGATCCACCCCCCACCCCCACGCCCCCACATTTCTGAAGGTGACAAAGTGGTTGTAGCTGGCTCAGATGCAAACTCCCACGATCAGAAACAGCCAGACATGGGAGGGACTTGCTCCAGGATCCCTCCCCAGAGACAGCACCTGACCCTTGCCTTCCGGAAGCCCATCCCAGCATGCAGGCCATTGGATCACATTCTGTTCTTCCCCAGGCCCAGGAACTCACTGTCCCCAGAGGCATAAAAGCCTGCACATTGGGGTACGATGCTCCACCAGAGCACTCACACCCCCAGAGACAAGCATCACAATCCGGCCACTGCCCTTGGGCTTCCTTCTGGAAGCTGTACCTGCCACAGTTTGTTCCATGTCCCCCTGCAGAAGCAACCAGCAGAAAATGCTGGAAATTGAGGAAATTCACTGTCACCTTAAAAAGTATATTAAAAAGAAAACACATGTCATGCTTTTTATGTGAAATAAATTCAGACACTGAAGGTCTGAGGGAGAAAATGAGTCTTTGAATAGGACCCTACAGCAGAGAGAGAATGGAGGGAAAAGGCTGAATTTTTAAAATAACTACATTTCTTTTCTTTTCTTTCTTTAAACACTGCCTGTTCAAGCAAGAATAAGCAGTCTCCAGAAGCACCCTCCCCTCGGCTCTTCCTGGGGCCTCTGAATGGGGGGAGGAGGAAATGGTGAAGTTTGCTTTGCGTCTTTCTGCGGCATTTGATTGCCCTGGTGGTGCTTACCTCACACATGCAGCCTAGTTCAGGCCAGAGGGGAGGCGAAGCCAATGAAAAGAACTCCACGGGCTGGAGGTGAGCAGGCTGGATGCCGAACAGTGGAAGCCTTTTCAGAGGCAATCAGTGAGAAGTAGTGGTAGCTTGGCTGCAGAGGACGTAGTGTTCATTGGGGGATGGTTATAGTAGGCACAGGGGACAGCCAACCTTTGGTTACAGACAAGGACTCCATTATCTTAGTGGGTGGGCCAGAGAACAGACAGCCTCCCTCGGCCCTGCCTCAGCTGGAGTTCAGTTCACCTGCTTTGAAGGAGTTCGGGGAGAACGTCACTCACAAAGAGATCTGGAAGATTTGTCACGGGCTATCTCATTCCGTCCTCCACCACCCCACATCCCATGGGATCCTAGCTCTGTGCTTTAAATCCCACTTTCCAGGAAGCCTTGGCCGATCCCCCAGGGCAGAGGTGGGCTCCTTCTGAGTCTCTCATGACAAGCTGTTTCCCTTCCTTTGTAGCACTTCACTGTGCTGTATTTTAACTTTTGTTTGACTTGTCTATCTCCTCTCTCTGGCTTTAATTTTCTTAAGGGCAAGAACTGGCTTGTTCACTGTTGCATCCCTGCACACATTATGGACAGTCAATAGTTACTGGTTGAACGTTGAAATTTGAAAAAAAAGAAAGAGGGATGTTAGGTACCTTCTGACCAGGTAAGTGCCTCAGTAGTTCCTACCCATAGCCCACGCCCACTCATTGCTTTCCTTGGAGGGCTTTGGGTCATCCACATGAAAAGAAAATGTTAGTATTTGAGTGTGATTATGAGCTGTAATGGGTGAAACATGGGCTTTGGTGTCAGAACAGATCTGGTTTGGGATTCCAGGTTCTACCAATACCTACTATCTGTACAAACTTGGATGATTTTTTTTTTGTAACTTCTCTTAACAAACTTTCTGATAGAAGATAAAACTCATAGAAAAAATACAAAGAGGCCCAGCCAGTGTGGCTCAGTGGTTGAGCATCAACCCATGCACCAAGAGGTCGCCAGTTCAATTCCCAGTCAGGGCACATGCCCAGGTTATGGGCCCGAACCCCAGTGGAGGGCATGCAGGAGGCAGCCAATCCATGTTCTCTCTCATCGATGTTTCTATCTCTCCCTCTCCCTTCCTCTCTCTCTAAAATCAATAAAGAAAAATTATTTTAAAAAGAAACAATACAAATAACACATGGAACCATCATGTGACAGTGACATATGAAGTGTCAGCTCATGCACTGCCCTGGCCAGTTGGTCTTCCTCTCCTGCATCTTCTACCCAGCTCTTCAGATGAGACTCTGGCCTTTACTGTACCCCAGCCTCTAGGGCAGCCTCCCATTTCTCACTGTGTAATACATACAAAATAAGTTTTTTTTTAATTTTTTCTAATCTTCACCCAAGGATATTTTTCCATTTATCTTCAGATAGAATAGGAGGGAGGGAGGGAGAAAGAGAGAGAGAAACATCAATGTGAGAGACAAATTGATTGGTTGCCTCCCACATGACCCCAGCCAGGGCTGGGGACTGAACCACAACCGAGGTACATGCCCTTGACCAGAATCGAACCCACAACTCTTTGATCTGCAGGTCGACACTCTAACCACTGAACCAAACCAGCCAGGGCCAAAATAAGTAAAATTTTTATTTTATTTTCCAAAGGCCCAGCTCCTAAAACACAAGATCTGGGAGAATACAGGCTGAGTGGGTCCCTCTTCCATTTCCTCTACTTTTGCTTCTGTGCCCGTCAGAGATGAATGCCATCTACAAACTGCAAAAAGTGAAGAGAACAAGTTTAGATGCTGATTTAGAGGCTACAATCCTGCACCCTGAGACCAAGTCCCAGCAAGGAGAGGTAGTGCTTGAGGTGGGAGATGATAGAACATTTGTAGAGTTGAGGATCCCTAAAGAAAGAAGCTTGAATACCTCCTGCTCTGAAGGGTCTACTGGTAGACCTACAAGGGGTCTTCCGGCTGGTAAGGAGGCCCTGCAGATTTCATGGCAAGCTAATGAGAACACAGTTATTTCTTAGGAGGTGGCCAGTGTGGGACCTTCCCAAAGTCTAAACCAAATAGCTAATCGCATGGGAGATGGAACAAAATCTTAACAGATCAAGATCGAGAAAGATTTTTCTTTCTCTATTCCCCATCTATAGCAGCAGATTCACAAAATCACTGCAGTTTTGAGGATCAATATCAGGAAGAAGGAGAGGAAGAAGAGGAAAAGCCCAGAATTACATGAGTGTATATACGAAATGACTAACATAATCACGTAAGGAACTGAATTGGCATAGCCATAAGTAGACTGTTTTTCACATCAGAAAAAAAAAACAAAAAAGCATTTAATAAAAATTTTCAGTTCACTTATAAAAAAATAAAGCTATATTCTTGCTTTTTTTTTCTTGTGGGCCTTAAAACTCATACAAAAAATATAAAGCATCTAAAATGGGGCCTAGTACATAGGAGGTTTTGAAGAAATTAACTTCCCTAGCCTAGACTACCTTAAATTTTTATGCTACTAATTCTCTCTCTTTAAAGTCTGTGACATTCATTGCTTGGCTTAAGGAACCAGTTAGGTTTACTTTGAGAATGCAAACAAGTCAAACAACAATCATTCAAATACCCAACAACTATAAAAGCAGAGCACTGACCTTCCAGGAAGTGATGATGTAATAAGTAAAACAAGACAATGTCTATCATTACCCAAGTGGCAGTGGAGTCAAAAAGGCCATGCCAGACCTGTACGCTCCATCTCCCAAGGATACACAGATTTCAACCACTCTCATTGTTTCAACCACTCTCATCCTCATCCAAGCCACCGTCTCTCCCCTGGATGCTGCCTAGCCTCCCAGCTTCTGCCCTTGCCCCTACAGTCTACTGTACACAGAGTGACCCTTCTAAAGCATAAATAGGATTGTGTTGCTCCTCTGCTTAAATCACTCCGAAGAAGTTTAATTCCTACAACCCCTGTTTTCCTAAGGTGAGCTAGATTCCGAAGAATAGAGAAGGAAAAAGGAAATATAATAACTCTGTGGTGGAGATACCTGGAAAACCACCTTAACCTAGTAATGAAAGATAACATCACCAGTGATCACATGGATATCAGGTACCACCTGACATGACATGATAGGAAAGAACTTCATCTCTGTGTTGTACTTTCCAAAGACCCACAGCCCTAGTCTAATCATGACAAAAGCAACAGACTAATCCAAATTGGAGGACATTCTACAGACTCCTTGACCAGTGCTCCTCAAGAGAGTGAGGGTCATGAAGAACAAGGAACGCCTGAGAAACTGTTGCAGACCAGGGGAAACTAGGGGGGCATGACAACTAAATGCAATGCGGCACCAGGGATTGGATCTTGGAACTGGAAGAGGACATTAATAGGAAAACAAATGAAATCCTAATAAAATCTGGAGTTTAGTTAATAATAATATAACAGTGTCAATGTCCTTGTCCTGACAAATGAACCATGGTAATTTGAGATGTTAACAACAGAGGAAACTGGATAAGGGATATACTATCATTGCAACTTTTCTGTAAATCTAAAAGTATTCCTAAACAGAAGTTTGTTTTAAAGATTCATACAAAAATGTAATTTTCTTTATATTTCTGTAATCGAATTCAGTTCTTGAAACCCATTTCTGTAAATGATGAAAACCTTTTTAGTTTTATCATTTTTGAGGTAACCTAGATACATCCAGAATAATTATGCACTTATGTTTTTTAAAAAATAAGACTCCACATGATCCCCAAATTCCCAATTCCAAAGTCTTCACCACGGCCGAGAAGGTCCTATATGATCTGATGGTGTGACCCCTCTTCCTTCTCCAGCATCCTTGCCGTTGTTGGAAGATTCCAGCACATTCTCACCTCAGGGCTTATATATTCACTGTTTACAAAAATCTACATGGTGCCATTCTTCCTTCTCTCAGACCTCAACTCTAATATCACGTCTTCAGAGAGGCTGTCCACGATCACACTTCAGTAACACTCTTGCCCCCATCCTCATCACTTTCTAGCCCCTTACCTTGCTTTATTTTCCTTCAGACTTCCGAGTACCTAGCATTAAATTATGGACTCGTTTGGGGTGGGTTTGTGGTTTGGTTTGGGATTTTTTTGGTTTGGTTTGGTCACTTTTGTCAGTGAGGAGAGGGATTTTGTCTGTTTTGATCCCTGCTGTAACCCCAGTATTTAACAGTTCCTGACACATAGTAAAAGTTTAATCTGTTGAATGAATGAAAATTAAATCTGTGCGGTTCTTGCCCCAGCCAGGTGGCTCGGGGTTGGTTGGAGTATCCTCACATACACCAAAAAAGAAAAGGTTGCGGGTTAGATCTCCCGGTCGGGGTACATATGGAAGGCAATTGATCGATGTTTCTCTCTCACATCGATGTTTCTTCCTTTATTTCTTTCTTTCTCGCCCCCACACCCCCACTTTCTCTCTCTAAAAAAAGAAAATCAATAAACATATCCTTGGGTGATGATTAAAAAAAAAAAATCTGTGCTTTTCTTGCTTCAGTTCATGTCTCTTCAGGTGGTATTAGTCCATTTCAACAGGAAAACTAAGATTGCTTTCTGGGCCCAAAAGATACCAGTGATGGACATGTTTGATGTAAATGAAATGAAACCTCCTGCCTTGGACTAATTATAAGAAGCTATTATAATTAGTTCATTGTTAAATTAATCAGCAAGCTTCTGCTACCTCAGGAGTAAAGTTTTTCCTGAATGAATTTGCCACTGCTGATAAACCGTAGGCAATGGACCATATTTTGCTGCCAGTAAATGTTAAAGAAAATTGTTTGGTTAAGATGCTGGTAAAATGTATTGAGACCTATCTTTTTAACTTATTGGCATGAATAAACCTGACTGCAATTATTTTTATAATCAAATGTAGTCTCTATCCTTCAAACTATGCCCCTACATTATGAAATTTTCTGGAATAATAGTAATGTTCTCTATCTTGATTGGGGGTCACATATGTGAATACATTTATCAAAATTCATCGAGTATTTCACGTAAGACATGTGTAATTAATTGTATGTGAATTTTACCCTGATTTTTTAAAGTAGAGCCCTAGAGTGGTTAAAATCTCACTGTACACAATCCATGTTTAAAAAATAAACAATTTGTGGAAGAGATATATATATATGTTTATAGTAACTATCAGTTATAGAGGAGAGATGGATAGATAGATAGATAGATAGATAGATAGATAGATAAGAACTAACCTTTGTACTGTATTTTCTGTTTGGAAGTTTCTAACTAAAAAGCACTATACTAATATTTGCCATTATCATCATCAATATATTTTTTATTTAAATAATTTTATTTAATTTAAATTAATTTTATTTTAATTTACATTATTTCATCTTACCTGGATGGTGTGGCTCAGCAGTTGAGCATCCACCCATGCACCACGAGGCTGCCAGTTCAATTCCCAGTCAGGCCACGTTGTGGGCCAAATCCCCAGGGAGGGGAATGCAGCAGGCAGCTGATTGATGTCCTCTTTCATTGATGTTTCTCTCTTCCTCTCCCTGTCCCTTCCTCGCTCTCTAAAATCAATAAAGAAAAAATTAAAAATAAATAAATACAAGTCATCTTGAAACTATGTTTGTTATCCTCATGCAGTAAAATGCAAAACAATGGGTAGCAAAAACTATCCCCTCAAATCTAAATATAATCTTACAGCACAACCTTATCTGGAGGCAAAATGTACTTGAATACTTCCAGGTGCTGGGAGAATTAGCATAGAGAAAAGGTAAATACTTTAATTGGAATTAAGCCAGGTAAAATCCCTATTCCTTAAAGGGGGAAATAAAGACACCTGCAGGTAATTAGCACAATCATGACCACAAAGTGAAACACAAAAGGTAATGAGCCAAGACTGGGGAGCAATACTGTGAATCTAGAATTCCCACAGTAAATTAGTTCTTAAAATTATTTTAATACAATAACTATAATATATATTTCTATGTCTAAGTTGCCAGACCATAACCTATAAACAACTAACATCAAATTTTCCCAAGAGGGATACTTGCATAAAAGTAGAATAAGCCCTGGCCAGTTTGGCTCAGCGGTTAGAGCGTCGGCCTGCGGTCCAGAGAGACCCGAGTTCAGTTCCCGCTAAGGGCACGTACTTCAGTTGCAGTTTGTCCCCGGCCCTGGATGGTCGTGTGGGTGGCAGCCACTCGATGTGTCCCTTCACGTCGATGTTTCTCTCTCTCTCTCCCTTCCTCTCTCTCCCTCCCACTCTATCTGTACAAAAAATGGAAAAATATCCTCGGGTGAGGATAAAAAAAAAGTAGAATAAATATTTGCAACACTTTCAGTTTCACAAAGATGACCTAATACACTACCAATTGCAATATAAAAAGTTTTGTCATTATATTTTTATTAAAGGCTCTTCAGGTAGAGACTAGGTGTGTGAAATTGATATCCTTTCCCTCCTAGTATTTGCTTTGACCATCAACCTTCCTCACCTTACTTATGTACTCCACAGCACGTTTGGCTGACTCGTTTAAGGGCAGGTTCCTCCACTGCCATGTGAGCACCGGGAGGGTGTGACCTGGACTCTCCTGTCTTTGTGTGTCCCAGCACTTGCAATAATGGCCAGGTACATAGCAGCCCTAAAACCACCCAGTTCGGCCACTCTAACAGTGTGTGCATGCCCTGGGAAGAGGCTACTGATGGAAATACTAGGAGAGCTGTATTACCTTGGGCCCCAAAGCAGCTGTGTGTGGGGCCACTCCAACGAGACTCACAGGGGCGGTGTAATGGCTACACGATGCTGGACCACAGCAGGCAGTGTCGTGCGGGAGAGGGTGGGGTTGAAGGGGGTCAGGCCATGAGCAGTGAGGGAGAGCCTGGACTGGCTGAGGCCTAAGGAACATGATGCACAGCAGTTCTGAAGCGGGTGACCTGGGCAAAGCATACAGAAGCGTGGCTGGTGAGCAAATGATGTCAGCAGCACAAAGGGGTCATGAGGCAGGGCCTGGAGTAGAGCAGTGACAGGGACACAGGAGGCCATATGAGACACAGTAGACTGATTCACAGGCAAGGCTGGAGGACATGTAGGCCACACAGGAAACAATTGGAAAAAAGAAGAAGAAAAAGTAACATACTCCATCTGGAACGTACAATCACCATTACCGTGTGGGCATTTCACTCCCAGTCCTTTTTGCTAATCCACATGCTACACAAATACATTACATCCTAGGGAGTAGTATAGCTACTTTCCCTGGGCCATGGACCACCCACACACGTTCCCACACATGCTCTCCAGTGTCCAGCCTCTTGGCTGTCCTCACTCAGTCCCTTCTGCCTGAAGCACCCTTTCCTTTTCCCACTTCCTTATGACTAAATTCCACCTACTTACCAAAGGCCAGCTCAAACTTTGTAGTTGGATAAGTCAGTTTATGTATGTCTTGCCCTAGCTGGGTCACAAGGTGGGTTGGAGTGTCGTTTTGCACACCAAAAGGTTTTGGGTTCAATTCTCAGTCATGGCCCATACCTAGGTTGTGGGTTTGATCCCTGGTTGAGGCACATACAACAGGCAACCAATTAATGTTTCCCTCTCATATCAATGTTTCTCTCTCTCTCCCTTCCTCTCTCTAAACATATCCTCAGGTGAGGATTAAAGAAATAATTATCTATGTCCTTTTAGGAAATGGGTCTCTTTGAGGTGGGTATTTAGCTGTATCCTCAGAAAGAGGCAGTGAGATGTATTAAAAAAAAATCTAAGCTTGGAGTGAGAAACATCCGGGTTCAAACTAGCAAAAATCACACTGATACAGTATCAGGTGGACTATCCATTCAGTTTCCCTTCTGCTATTAGCCCATGAGTCAAAGGGCTAATCAGATTTGATTGGTAGTAAGCTTAAGTTCTTCAAAGGTGGGAGGTGGGCCCTGGCCGGTTTGGCTCAGCGGTTAGAGTGTCGGCCCGTGGACTGGAGAGTCCCGGGTTCAGTTCCCGCTAAGGGCATGTACCTTGGTTGCGGTTTGTCCCCAGCCCCAGTTGGGGTCATGTGGGTGGCAGCCTGTCGATGTGTCTCTCTCATGTCAATGTTTCTCTCTCTCTATCCCCCTCCTGCTCTATCTGAAGATAAATGCAAAAATGTCCTCTGGTGAGGATTTTTTTAAAAGTGGGTTACCATTTCCCAGTGGACTAGATACAGGAGCTGACTCTGGTATTGTTATGAGTTCAACATCTTCTATACAACACTCCTCGTACCCTGGGCAAGGCTGCTGGCACAAGTCACCAGGGCACAGGTGGACATCTGGGCTTGCTGCATCAAATGGTGCTCTATTTGAAGGCAATGAAAGATGAGACAACATCTGGTGTTCTGGTGTTCACTGTCTACCTGAAAGGACCCCAGAGATCCCCAGTAGAAAAACAAGGGAAGGAGTCGGGCATTGCTTTGTTCTTGGATGGTGCTCCAAAGCTCCCATCCAGAGAGCATGCTTCAGGTATTGGCTTTGGCAGGCCAGACGCATCCTGGAGGTTCATAGAATATAGTAGATACTGTTCAACTGTCAGGGCCCTGATAACACTGCAGGGATAGCACAGAAATACCCAGAGGTAACAGAGATAAATGCCGTAATTGCTCCAAATTCAGATGTTCTGATCGAAGTTCAGTTCATTATGTGAGAACTTCCTTGTGTATATCAAGACAGGTCCTCTTAGAGCTCCTGGTGGAAGTTTTACTGGACTGTTGGTGTAGATCATATAAGATGGACAGATTTAAGGATCTAGACCAGTGAGAGTTAGGTCACACGTTAGGACTTGTGGGTGATCCATGAAGACAGACTGGTCATGATGGCAATGATAATGACAACAGCTAATAGTTTGTAAGCTTTCCATGTGCCAGGCACTGTTCTGTCCAGTGTAGGACCTACTGTTATTACTGCCATTTTATAGATGTAGAAACTGAAGCTCAGAGGTAAAGTGATTTGTGTAACTCCACACGATGAGTAAACACTGGAGGTGGGACATGAATCCAGGTAGTGTGAATCCAGAACCTGCCCTCCAAACTCAGCTGGATGCAGACAGGAGCAGGGCCTGGGCAGTGCAGGGTGATGAGTACAGTCTTGATGAGAACATCCTCTACTTTAGAGCATTCCGTCAGTGTGAGAGGTTGGTCAGAGATTAGAATAAAAGAAGGAGAGGGACTCAGTCCAGATCATCAAAAACCATGCCCTCGAGCTCCTTCTAATACCATGTCGTAAGATTTTGAAACTACATGGTGCAGCTGGCCATTCTCCCACTTCCAGGCAAACCATCATAATATTGAGGCCAACTTACACCAAGCACAGCCCAAATTTGTGTCTTAGTAATGCTCAAAGGTTCAGGAAGTCCTCTAATGGAAGTTTACTAATCTGGAAGGAAAGTTCTATTTAACTTTCTGCTCCTCTCACCAAATATAAGACAAACCACATCACCCTCCTGGGATCACATGTCCATATGTTTCATATGTCCTGATATAGTTACACCTGCAGGAGAAAGCACAACAATGACTTTGAGTTGCTGATGAATTGCTTCCAGTACAGCTGTTACAGGATCAAGGCAGCAGGAATGCCAGCAGGACCAGGTGTCCTAGGCTATACACTAGAACATGAGCTCACTTGGCTGTGGCATGAAGAGGAGGCCATGGGCTCCCTGTCCGCATGGCATGTCCCTCTGTGACTTCTAGAGGATTCTGAGCCTAGAGTTGAGTCATCCAGTCCTGAGAACCCAAGCACTGAGCCCAGGTACACCTTCTAAAGCTGCCCAGGTACACTTTCCATGTTCCCCCCAAATCTGCTGCACCTAAAGGGCTGTGCAGGTCCTTGGAAACACCAGGGTTTCTGAGAATAACTGTCTGACACTGCCTCCTGTGGCTTCACAGCATTGGGATCAGCACCCAGGGGAAGATGGATCTGGGAGCCACGGCAGACACAAAGGACCAGGGCCAGGTGAGTGGGCAGAGAACAGAAGAAACCCACAGTGCAAAGTTAACAATAAATAACAGGCGCACAGGAAAGCGTGCAAAGGTGGAGTCCAGGTGGAGCCCAAGAGCTGATACAGAGAGCCAAAGCTGCTGATACAGTGACTATGGCTGAGCCCATGGGCAGGGCAGCCCAGATAAGAGCACTGAGTCTATTCTAACAAGCATTCATAAACTCCAATTCATCCTCACACTATTTCTGACAAAACTAATATTGTCCTTCCCCATAAAAGGTAAACAAAATAATTTTGTTTGCCCATTCAATGACAGATGGAGTTGAGAGTTTCCTTTCACTTGGGGGTTATAAATATTTTGGATATATATGTATATCTTTTGTACACATGTAATACATGATACACACACAGGAATGTACACACAATATCTAGGAAATATATACATAACACATCTGTAAGGATAAGTATTTAGTTGATGAAGACAGAAGAAGAAAGACGTAGAGACAAAGAGAGATAGAAAGCAAGGGGGACACAGAAAAAGAGTTAGAGACGGAAGAAGGAGAGGGACTTACAGATCTAGAGTTCTACATGCAGGAAGGAACCCAAGTCTTGTTTGTTTTTTGAGAGGGGTGGTACACTTTGGATTCAGAATGCCGTGTCAAGAAAACAATGTCCACATGTCGGGATTGTGTTTGGGTTATCTGCTCCCTCCCATCTCAGTGCAACAGGATTTGCAGTGGACCATGTCCACTGGCACAAAGACGTGAAAAGGATGCGCATTCCTTCACACACACCACCACACAGTGACCTCCAGGCTCCAAGGGCCACTTCTGTCTGTGACATGTCCATCTCCTGTCATTAGGGCTTCCAGGCCTTCAACCATGAAGAGATGACTAACAGAGAGATGGAAAAGGAGCTTGACACCCTCAGTGATTTAGTAAAAGCCCCTCTGCAGGTATATTTTTTTGAATAGTGGTGTTTTCCATCCATATTACCCAAAGCTACACTTGACTACAGGTGAGGTAAGGGCTACTGTGACTATAACCATTATGCTTCCAGATGTCGGTGTTTGTTGATGTGTAGGCAGCCCTGGGTACTGGCTTCCTTTGCCAGATACAATGCATTTGGGTAAAGGGTCCTAGCTGCTAGCTGATATCCCCACTCAGGGTCAGAGTGTGAGGGTATGCAAGCCGCTCTTTAGTGTGGGTCACTTGAAATGATAAATGTTGGAGGATGTTAGATTAGATTTTCCTGAAATCCTAGCTTTCATTTGTATAAGTAAATGTCATCCGATGCTTAGCAAAAGCATTCAACTGAAATGAACAAGAATCTTGGGTTTCAGGCAGAAATGGCCACTGAGATCATTTGTGTCAGTGGATAAAGGTTGCCAGAACTCTTCCTTTTTTTTTTTTTTTTTTTTTTAAGAAGTTTAAGGCTTGGCAAATAGTGCCTATAGGCCAATGTAAAAAACGATTAGTAGAAGAAGGGTCAAAGCACTACACGGAAACTTAATTTTCATTTAAATAATTTTAAGGAAATTAATTCATGAGAAAATTAGTTCAAAAGACAAATGAGTTAATTTCCAAGAGCTGTCCAACATCATAATAACCCATCACTTTTTAATTCATAAGGGTATGCAAAAGTTATCTGATGAAAAGTGTCTATCCTTCCTCCCTACAGACATTTCTCTCTGCCCTCGTTTTCTCCTCCCACTTATCTTTTCTAACTCACCAAAGTACATAATTATTCATCTCGAGAGAGGATTTGTGACCCCACTGTCATCTGAGAAATCCCATAGGAATTCATAGTGGCATTGAATGCCTCTACTTATTAAAGTTATTTCTGTAACCCAGAATCAATCTATTCTTTCATTCATTTAGAAAAATATCTGTTGACTAACTACCATTCCTGGCACTATCTATACTGAAAATGCATTAAGGAGTAATGTAAATAGATTTCCTGCCTTCATAAAACTTATAGTTTGCTGGATGAGAAGACACTAATCAAAAATCATATAAATAGCCCTGGCCAGTTTGATTCAGTGGTTAGAGCGATGGCCTGAGGACCAAAGAGTTGTGGGTTCGAGTCTGGTCAAGAGCACATATGTCAGTTGCAGTTCGATCCCAGGCCCTGATCGGGATCATGTGGGAGGCAACCAATCCATGTGTCTCTCTCACATCGATGTTTCTCTCTCTCTCCCTCCCTCCCACTCTATCTGAAAATCAATGGAAAAATATGCTTGGGTGAAGTTTGTTTTTTTAATCGTATAAATAAATGCAAAGTTTTAATTCTGGTAAGTGCTATGAGTAAGAATTACATGATCCTAAGAGCTTATAGTCAAAGGCTTAACCTAGAAATATTAGAGAATACTTCCTTAAGCAAATGACAATTGCAATCTGAATAAAGAGACCAGAAGGAAGAATTGAGTTATAGGTAAAGAGACTGGCGGAAAAGGAACTATACATGGAAAAACCCTGTGGCAATTAAAAATATGATGCATATTAGAAATTAAAAGTAAAGCAGAAACTGCATTAGTCACTAGATGCAAATCAAAACCACAATAAGATACCATTTCATAACTACTAATAAAAAAGGATGGACAAGCCCTGGCCCATTTGGCTTAGCAGTTAGAGCATTGGCCCTCAAACCAATGAGTGGTGGGTTTGATTCCACTCAAGGGTACCAACTTTGGTTGTGGTTTGATCTCCAGCCTTGGTCAGGGTCATGCGGGAGGCAACCAGTCAATGTGTCATCTCTCTCACATCAATGTTTCTCTCTCTCTCCCTCTACCTCCTTCCCTCCCACTTTGTTTGAAAATAAATGGAAAAATATCCTCGGGTGAGGATTAAAAATATATATATATATATATAAATATAAATATATATATATGGACAAGAACAAGTTGGCAAAGACCTAGAGAAACTGGAACCTTCATACATTGCTGGTGGAAATGCAAACTGGTGTGGCCACTTTGGAAAACATTTTGGCAAATCCTAAGAAAGTTAAACATAGAATTACTAATTACCACATGACCAAGCAATTCAATTCCTTGGCATATACCCAATATGTTCACACAAAAATGTGTACATGAATATTCACAGAAGCAGTATCCACAATAGCCAAAAAGTAGAAAGCACCCAAATGTCCACCAACTGATGAATAGATAAATAAAATGTGCTATATTCATACAATTTGGCATAAAAAGGAATTAAGTGCTAATACACAGATGAACCTTAAAAACAGTGTGCAAAGTGAAAGGCAGACAAACACAAAAGTCCACATTCTGTTTATATGGTTCCATTTATATGAAATGTCCAAATTAGGCAAATCCATAGAGGCAGAATATAGATGAGTGACTGCCAGGGACCGGGGGAGAGGGAAATGGAGAGGGACTGCTAAAGGGTTTCTCACAGTGGTGATCAAAACAGTCTGGAATTACATAGTGGTGATAGTTGCACAACCTTGAAAATATACTAAAAAGCCTGAACTGTATAATTGAAAAGAGTGAATTTTATGATTTGTTATACCATAAAAAGTGAATACCAAAAAAATTATATCTTAATATTTTCAAGTAAGTCAGGATGTAAGAAGTAAAGCAGATTATGGGTAGCGTAACATAAAATTAGGCTGAAATAGGAGATAGGAGCCTGACCTCACAGGGCCTTTGTCACTTAAGGATTTGGTCTTTGTTCTAAGAGTAAATGTAAGAGAAGGGAAGATATGATTGGATTCCTGACAAGAACGATCACTCAAGTTTTATTGTGAATAATGGAATGGATAGGGCAAGAGTGGATACTGCAAGGCCAGATAAGCCTTTGTAGGATCCCAGGTGTGGAAAGTAACATGGACCAAGTAAGGGGAAATGGAGAAGGAGAGAAGTGGGTGGATTTAAGATTCTTACAAAGTAACATCTCTATGATTTATTGAGTGTGATGGAGGGTGGTGTCAAGAATGACTTCAGGTTTCAGATTAACTTAATTAATTATAATACCATTGACTGAGCAAAGGAACACTGCAAGAAGACTGGGCAAAGGCAGGAGGTCAGTGACCTCTGTTGAACGTTGAATCAGAAGTCCTTTCAGACATCCAAGTAGAGATGTCAAGTAAGCTGGTGGACAGACAGAGCTGAGGTTTAGAGAAGAGATCTAGACTGGAGCTAGATGTTTGTGGACATCTCCATGAAGCATGGGTGAGGGATGAGGGAATAAGGAATGAAGAGAAGAGAAGGCCTAAGGCCAAACCTTGAGGAAATCTAATATCTGAAGACAAAGCAGAAGACAATAAGCCAGCAAAGGAAAAGAAGGAGTGCCCAGACAGGTAAGAGGGAAAACAAGAGTGTAATGTCATAGAGGTAAAGGAAGAACTTGCTTCAAGAAAGATGTGGTAGGTATTGTTTTCCATATATCAACCTTGTTCCATGGGAAAATGGCCCAGGGGAAAAAGAATCTATAGTCAAATCCAATGGGAAATAGATTAAGCGAAGTTAAATAATTTGTTTTACTGCAGGACTCCTCAGATTACTTTTTAGCCTGTTAATGTATATTGTGAATCTCCTGTGGTATACAACATATCCCTTGTATGGTATACAACCCTTTCTTGGGTTGGAACACCTATTAATGTGGTTTGAGACACTGTCTAGGGAACACTGTAAGAGGAAATGTGTACGTGAAGTTCACCTGTCAGCCCACCCTCCTTGAAGTAAGCACCATTTTCTACAACTAATTGATTTGCAATAAAGGTCATTTGTCCTTTTGCTCCACCTTTCTTTGTCTTTTATGACACCAGAACACAAACCTATTCAGATACATCAGACTTGACTGAATAGTTTAAGTAACTAAAGTTAATGAAATATAGGGAAGTGGAGTAGACAGAGGGTAGATTAATGGACATAAAATTTCATGTGACTTTTCTCACATTCAAAGGTAGAGCATCTAATAAAATACTTTATGGTGGGAGGAGGGTCCTCACAGTCACAGCAATGTACCCCTACCCTTGCTCCTCCATACTTACAACCCTGCCTCTCTAATGGAGCATCTCTTCAATGAAAACCTCCTTCATTCCTCAGCAAATGCTACTTCTTACCTTCTAAAGGGGATCTCACCTCAAGTATCTTTTCCCTTTTTTTTTTTTAAATCCTCACTCAAGGATATTTTTCCATTTATCTTCAGATAGAGTAGGAAGGAGAGAGGGAGAGAGAGACACATACACATTGATTGGTTGCCTCCCACGTGACCCTGACCAGGGCCAGGGCTAGGGACTGAACCAAAACTGTGGTATGTGCCCTTGACTGGAATCAGACCTGTGACTCTTCGGTTCACATGCCAACACTCCCACCACTGAGCCAAACCAGCCAGGGCAAGTATCTTTCCTCTTTGCTTCAGCAATGCCTTTCTTCGAACCCAAAGTTTTCAATCTAGAGAATAACATTCCCAGGACTCCAGGAAACAGAATGAGTAGCATTTGACACATCAGGCCCTAAAAACTAGTGTGGAGTTGGGGTGGAGGTGTCAGATATAGCTTTAAGGCTCAAAGATCACAAAGTAGTCCAGAGTGAACCTAAGCATTTTCTAAGTAGATCTCTTTTGGTATCACATATCCACCATACAACTATTCAGTAGATAGCTGTTGAAACACATACACACACACACACACACACACACACACACACACACACTCACACACATACTTCCCAAGGACCAACATTAACTCTCAGAGGCAGTATAACTAGTAAAAAAAAAAATTTTCCTAACTTCTTCCACAGTTTGCAGTATCAACTATCTCACAATAGAATCCTTAGTTTACATTTTTATGAAGAACATCTCTTTGTAGTTTCTTTTGTCCTTTGCACCCCAGCCTGTTTTCAGTTGTGCTTCCTCAGGTCTGCCTAAAACAATAAACAGCCCTGGCCGGTTTGGCTCAGCGGTTAGAGAGTCAGCCTGCGGTCCACAGAGACCCGGGTTCGGTTCCCGCTAAGGGCACGTACTTCGGTTGCAGTTTGTCCCCGGCCCTGGTTGGGTCGTGTGGGTGGCAGCCACTCGATGTGTCCCTTTCACATCGATGTTTCTCTCTCTTCCTCTCTCTCCTTCCCACTCTATCTGAGTAAAAAAAAAAATGGAAAAATGTCCTTGGGTGAGGATAAAAATAAATAAATAAATAAAACAATAAACAGTCCCATTGTTGAGCCATATATCTTTTTATAATTACCAAAAGACTCAGTTTATAAGGGGCGCCATCAAATTTTTCTTGCACTGGGGGAGTTTGTGTGATTCTGCTAGCAAAAGATAGCTTGGTTCTTCATATTCTTAGAAAAACATTTAGAAAAAAAGAGTTACAATAGAAATTTCTTCAACTCATTATTATTTTATTGATTTTAGAGAGGGAGTGAGAGATAGAAACATCGATGAGAGAAAACATTATTTGGCCACCTCCTGCATGCCCTCCACTGGGGTTTGGGCCCACAACCTGGGCATGTGCCCTGACCAGGAATCGAGCCAGCAACTTCTTGGTGTATGGGTCGACGCTCAACCACTGAGCCACACAAGCCAGGTAAAACTTCTTCAACTCTTAAATGTATTGAACACAACTGAGTTCACATGTAATTTTTATACATTACTAAGTTTTCTCATAAGAAATCTCTGAAACTTTAGAGGTAGCAATGGGTTCCATGTGCCATTTTCAAGATTTTAAAATATCTTAAAAATTATATATTTGGTCACCATTAAGGAGTCTATGAACCTGGCTGGTTTTGCTCAGCCATTAGAGTATCAGCTTGTGGACCAAAGAGTTGTGTGTTCGATTCCAGTCAAGGGCACGAACCTCAGTTGTGGTTTGATCTCCAGCCCTGGTCAGGGTCATGCAATAGATGTGTCTCTCTCACATTGATCTTCCTCTTTCTCCCTCCCTCCATCCCTCCCTCCCACAGTATTTAGAAAGCAATAAAAAAATATCCTCAAGTGAGGAATAAAACAAAAAAAGGAGTCTATAATATCTACAAGTTTCTTTGGTTTGGGTAGGAATTATAGCAATTCCGTGTTTAATACATATTGTTCACATTTGCCACAATGGTAACTGATAGCTACAACTGTCATTGTTTATTAAAATGAAAGAACTCATAATTGCTTGATAAAAACAATTTAATGGGACAAAAATCTTTCAAAATTTGTAGATCATGGGGCAGGTAGGTGATAAGACTTTTGCTGTGAACAATGTTAAAATCACTGCTTCATTGGAGTCCTCTGTTCCCTGAAACAACACATGAAATAAAACAGCTGCTTTCTGGCTTAGTGGTCACATAAGCAGGCGGTCTTCTGCTGACACATTTTTGTTTTGTTTTCTGTGTTTGTGTTTATAGTTATAAACATCCTTCCCTTGCATCTACAAAGTTATAATTATTAGGTGTTCCAATTAAAGCCATCTGAGGACTCATCTATTGTTGTATGATTTTGAAAACATGCTATCTGTTTTGATGACTATGATATTATTAATCAGCTAATTATCATCATTAGAAAAATGTGTCCAAGAAGTCTTAAAAACACCTTCTGAAAATAAAGTAATGAAAACTCTTAAAATGTGTATGTTATTTGAATATAAGATGCATGTTTATGTGTAATTGCTCAGCTCCAAGCAATGGCAGAACTAAGCATAGGGCCCCACAGGAATTGTGTCACCTTGTTGATTTCTGATGTTTTTGTGACATTCCCTCCAAGCTCAGCACAAGGTATGTGTCTGTCAGCAATGGTCAGCTAAAGGATTAGCTGACACAGCCCTTCACTCTATGGGTCACTGGCAGAACAGACAGGTTCAAATATACAAGATGTTGGCTCTGGCTCTTCCTGAATGCCTTTCCTACTTCATTAAGCTTTGAGCATAGCTGTTTGTGTAGGAAAGTAACACACATTGGCACTCCAAAATATGAACCCACTGCTTAAATGCAATAGATCTGTGTAGGAATAATCTAACAGACTGATTCTCAAGAAAAGATTTTATAAAGCTAAGATAAGAGATTTCAACTGTGTTTCATTTTGAACTGTATTTTATCCATACATCCATATAATTATGGCACCGTGGTAGACCCAAATGTGATCACAATATCTGTTCTCCTTCCTTAAATCATATGCGTACAGGCAGATGATAACAATCACAATTCATTAAAACAAATACAACCAATAAAATATATTTAGCATTTTTGTCAACACATCTTATAAGCCAAGTGTTTGATTTAGTACCATGGAATTGTATACTCTGGGAATGATGAGGGGAGACCAGCAAGTAGAATAAGGACACAAGATGCATGACTTGGAATAAAATGAGACAATCCAAAAGCTAATATTAAACTAAAGTTCTTATTAAACGTAATTGGCAACCTTCCTTCTACAGGCAAACTATTAAATATGAATCTCTCCTAAGTTCTGGGAGACTGGAGGCCCTATCTCCCTGGTTTATCACTTCATCCTGAGTGTCTGGAACTTAGTAGGTGCTTATAATTATTTGTTGACAAATAAGTGGATTTTGAAAGAATCTTAGCAAATCTCTAGACAAACATTTCCAAAGTCACAAGTGTCTGGCAACCTATCCCTGGTGCTCCCACGACAACTTGCTAGTGTTTTTTGGGGATGTGCTTTAATGTTATTGCACACTCCTGTGGCATCAGAACAGTTCTCAGAGAGACCCCTCTCCACTCAGATTGCCCCCTAATTTATGCTCCTCTTGAAGTCATAATATTTGCTCATGAAAGCTGAGGGATGAGCTCAAGGTGACCTTGCCAACCCAAAATAAAAGAGAATGCTGTGAAGATGGAGGATTTTTAAAAGCCATTTTGGTGAAATAGAAAGTATAACTGAAATTCAAAGATGTATCTAGACAGAAGAGATCCTATCCCAATGCCTAGTTTCATGGTGTTGAAATGTAAGCTAAAATCCTTATTATATACAGGGAGGCATTTCCTTTCTCATTTCAAATATGCTTGAGTGACAATGGCAGAAGATTCTGTCATCAGACAAAATAGAAGAATATGACCATTTGTACAGGGTTTTGTAGTGGAAGGATACCATTTTATAAGCCCAAAATTGAATGTTAGAGACATAAATCAATGTATAAATTCTATTGACTGTAAGAAGGGATTTAACCGGCTATTGTGTTAGAGCCAAAATAGATATGTCCACAAACCTATGGGGCAGGACTTCAGCCTTTTCCGAGAATGCAAGTCAAACCCAAAGGCAGAATGGTCGTCCTCCCATCATTATGAAGCACCCAGCTGCGTGTGGCCTGTGATGAGCCCCATTTAGACCAGGCAGAACGCACATCCCGAGCTCCAGGACCACACAATCAAAGAAAATGCTAACACAACTGAACCAAGCGGCACAAGAATAATTAAATACACATAAATCAATGAAATTACCACATATGTCCCATTAATTCCACTTACACACAGTGTAAGTATGTTTCACAGGAAAGTGGTAGAAAGGGGAGCAAAGTCGTGGGATTTATTTATGTGGACAACTTGAAGTCTGAAAGAGCCTCCAAGCTGCTGCAGGAGTATTCAGGATGACATTGTGACAGTACTGGGCATTCCAGGAGACCCTGACTGCAGGGTAATTTGAGGAGCACGTGAGGTGAAGGTAGTATAAACAGGAAACAACAGCCCAGGAGCCTCTCAGGGGTGAAATTGAGATGATTTGGTGAATTACTGGATAAATACGTTTCAGAGGCCGGAAGGTGTGAGGCTACTGGGAAGAAGGAGGGCATGGAAGAGAGCAGAGCAGGCCACACATGGAAAGGACTACGACCTCCGTGTGAAGGGTTTGGTCTGGACCATGCAGAGAACATTTACTAAACTTCTAGTTTACCTGCTGATGTGTTTGAGAATTCAGGAGTAGTTTTCACTTTCATAAGCTTGGTCTCCACCCAGGTTATAGGCACTTTGGAGCTAAGAGCAATAATCTTCTGTTTCATTTTTGTTTATACATATTTGGTGGGAAGAGAACCAAAATAGGAAACTCAGACATATGGCCAGACCGGAGAACTTAGGAAAATCAAACAGCCAGGCTCAGGGAGTTAGAAGATCTAAACTGGAAGGCCACTCCAGATCCAAGGAAGCAATAGCAGTCAGGTCATTGTCACCCTCAGGAGTCCCTGGTCCCTTAATCTGATGTTTAGTTACAGAGTTGTAATCAAATATATCTCTGAAGAAATTTCTGCTTTTCCTAATAATGTTTGCAAAACACCCTTCAAAAGACACCATTCCAGAAATGACTGAGGTTCTTGTGGATTTTTTAGTTTGTTTGTTTGTTTGTTTGTTTGTCCTCACCCAAGGACATTTTTCGATATTTTGTTCAGATAGAGTGGAAGGGAGAGAGAGAGAGAGAAACATCGATGTGAAAGGAACCCACCGAGTGGTTGCCACCCACACGACCCAACCAGGGCCAGGGACAAACTGCAACCGAGGTACGTGCCCTTAGCAGGAACTGAACCCGGGTCTCTCCGGACCGCAAGCTGACGTTCTAACCGCTGAGCCAAACTGGCCAGGACTGAGGTTCTTGTTTACATGGCTCTATAAAGGCCTGGTCTGGCTCGGGGCTCTCCGTGATCTGCCCATTGTGGGCACTGCCATGTTGTTATAGTGGAAGGTATCACATGTGTCTCCCCCGCCACCTCCGGTAACACTGTGGCCATAGATTCCATAGCACTTCCTCCACATGGCCTGTGGTCCCGCCGCCAATAAACTCAATGTCCCTGTTAAAGTTCATTGGTCTATGAACACATAACCTTGGTTATCTTTCCTTAAGTATGACAATATGCACATATGAAAACTAGATTTCTTTTTTAATCCTCACCCAAGGATACCTTTCCATTTATCTTTAGATAGAATGGGTAGGGGAGAAAGAAGCATTGATGTGAGAGGGACACATCGACTGGTTGCCTCCCACATGACCTGTCCAGGGCCCAGGCTGGATCAGCAACTGAGTTATGTGCCCTTGACTGGAATCAAACCCACAACTCTTGGGTCCGCAGGCCAACACTCTAACCACTGAACCAAACCGGCCAGGGATGAAAACTAGATTTTGATGAAAAATTTTTAATGGCTGAATTATCTTTTTTCTCAGTTTACTGCTAGTGGAAAAATACATTTCCATTAAAACCTATCTGGATAGCTAAAGGGTACTCTATTTTAAGCAAAGGAAAGTGAGTTCTAAAACCACAAAACAGGACAAAAGTGGATTTAAAAAAATAAATTCAGAGCTAAAACAAGCTCTGTTTTTTTCTAGCCCTAAATTTTTTTTTCCTAGAACCAAATTTTACAAAGAGAAGGTTTGGGTGCAGATCTTTACTTCAAAGGTGCGCAGTTGTAACAGCACACTGTGAACGGAGTACACTTAGCAAATGCTCAGTGAGCATAATGTAAGGAGAAATAACAGAGCTTTGGAAACCACAGTCAGTAGAAGCATAAACAAAATGATTTGGCTCTATATTGAAGTTTAAAAGATCACGACAATCGTTTCTGTGCAGGAGGGTTTGACGTGAATAATTTGGTTTGATTGAGAATTATAGCAATTTAGTGTTGACCATATATTGTTCATATTCATCACAGTGGTTAACTGGTAGCTACAACGGTCTTTGCTTATTAAAATGAAAAAAACTCATAATTACTTAATAAATACAAGTCCACATTCTACTTAGATAATTTGCTCACAATCCTTGCCCTGACCCTGCTACTTAATGTAATACAATACCAACTTTAAATTTCAGGAACAGCAGATTAACAGAAAGATTAGCCTAAATACTAGGGTAATGTTCAAAGTAAATTAAAATACCAAATTACAAAACACAGTACTACCCACTGACAAGTTTATTCCCTTTTTGAGTCTTGATTGTACCATTTTTGATTTCCCAGCTAATTAACCAGTTGCCACTACAAAGAGAATTTTTCTGTCTTCTTAATTAAATCACATGTTGGATTACAGCGGTGACTCTCAAACTTGACTAAGCATCAGAATCAGCTGGTCGGTTGGTTAAAACACAGATTGCTGGGCCCCACCCCCAGTATTTCTGCTTCAGTGGGTCTGATTTTGCATTTCTAACAACTTCTTGGTTGGTGCTGGTGCTGCTGGTCCAAGGACGACACTCTAAGAACCACTGGATTCGAGGACATTATTGCTGACTATTATCTTTAACAGACAGAAGAAACTTCACCTCCCAAAACTACCAGGATCTTGGTTTCTCAATAAACATTTCAATAATGTTGTTATTGGCATTTTCAGCAACAGGTTGGTAGCCCAGGGCCAAGCAACTGGTGAATCTGCTGAGGGTTAGGGAGTGGGGGCTGGTAAGTCTAACAGAGTAGAGAAAGGAATTCAAGAGAAACATAAGGGATCAAGTCAACACTATAACTTGAGCTGCCCCAACTCTGAACTCCACTAGAAAATCTGAGAGCTAAAGACCAACGCTGAACAATACCTTACTTTGAATACCTGAAATACCGGACTCTGCCAAGGTACAGGCTGAGTGTGAGAGTCCAGGAGCTGTGAGGCAGTGAGGAATGGGAATCAAGTCTGGGAGACAACTCCTAGAGGACAGGGTGGGAATAGTGTGAATACCAAACCCAGGCCCAATTGTTCTAAGAATTTCATTAGAACGAATAAAGAAATAGCTTCTCCAAGTATTGTAGGTGGTTACGATGTAACATTGGAAGGAGATGGAAAATTCTGAATATCCAAAAGTACCTAGAATATATCACCTGGTGATATAGAATATATCACTTTTCAAAAATACCAATGTCCAGCCCTCACTCCAGACCTTAAATAGAATTTGTAGTGATGAAGCCTGAGTATTAATATTTTTTAAATCTCCCAGGTGATTCTGATTGATTAAGGATTGAAAATCACTGAGATGGAATAACAATGTTGCAAAGCAGGAAAACTGAAGCAAAAGAAACATGGAAATAAGCCCAAATGTATCAGTAATTAAAAATGAAAACTTCAGTGGACTAAACAATTTAAAGACAAAAAAAAAAAGATATTAACATATTGCACAAAATAACAAAGATCCAAATATATGCTGTTCATAAGAGAAACACTGAAAACAAAGTAGAAATTTTTATATCTGGAAAACAGAAATCTGGAGTTGCTATATTATCAGCCAAAACAGAATTTGACAAGCATAATTAGAGATCAGAGGTTACCACATAATGATAAAATGCTCAATTGTTCAGAGTAATATAACAATTTTAAGCTTAGTATGCACCCAATAAAATAGCCTCAAAATACATAAAGCAGTTATTTGATAGAACTACATGAAAAAATTAACAAATCCATGCTATATTCAGCATTGCCAATTCAAGAAGTTTCAGGTTTTTTTTAAACTACCCTATGCAAATGGTCAATATAATAGTTGCTCTGGAGAGGGTCAACGTATCCTGGCTGCTATCATGTAGAGGTAGCAGACATTTTTTTTAGTGTTGGTACAAAGTGCCAACCATATCTAAAATTGGGATGAAAATTTTAAATATGAATCATCTACTCCATCTTTTATATAAATATCTTTAGTGAAAGGTAATTTTCAACCACAGTCTGGATTACTAACCTGGAATGCTGCCCTAGCACCCCTATGGTACTCCCCACATCTCTCATTCTTAATCTGATATCATTCAGGGCTTCAGATAGCATCCTGTTTTCTTTCATAACACTTTATAATTTTGCTCATAATTTATAATGATATTCATAATGCTATTTATAATTGTATGTTGATTTCTGTGCTCATTTCTCTCCCTCCCTCCCTCTCTCCCTCTCTCTCTCTCCCTCTCTCTCTCTCTCTTTCTCTCTCTCATAAAAGATAAGCTCCATGAGGACCAGACCAAGTCTATTTTTTTTCAATAGCACTTAGCTAGCACTTCACAGAGTGCCTCACAGATGGAAGGCATCTAATAAATGTTTCTTAATGAACACATTCGGAGCATTCAGAGTGAGTGAGAGACTGAGCAGCTCAGCCATGCCAGCTAACTAAAAGTTCACATTGCACCAGGAAACAGTCAACGCAATCAAGTTTTGTTTCAAACCCATGAAGCAAAATAATTGCACCCTCAACTCAATAATAGACAAAGGAAAAACATTTCCCATTTTTTATTCTCTGCCAGATTAAAATACACCTTTGAGGCACATTAGGATGAAAATATTGAGACACCTCCAAGTGCCACAGCAGGAGATAGCCCTGGAGAGGATAGAGATATTGTATTTCAGCAAAGCTATAATCCACTCTTTGACTCAAACTTAGTGCTTCAAAAAGGAACAGGTCTTAGTGAGCAGGCAAATCTATTTATAAGCTTTGTCGTAGCAACCAGTCAGAGTGACAACACAAATGTGATTTGGTAAGGGGCATTTATATGCCCTAAAATGCTACTGAGAAATCTTAAGTTTTTTATTCTTTCTTTCTTCTGGAGAAAGTATATGTTTTTAAATATATACATGGGGTGGGGAGGATATGAAAGAAAAGGAAAGTCAAGACAGCCTTGAACAAGACGGGGTCAACTGAGTTACATGAAGACAGAGTAAACTGAACTGTATACCAGCTCACTTGGGAAGCTTTGGAACAGATGGATTGGTTTCATACACTGTTCTTGGTTGGGAAAAATCTTCCTAACTGAATACATTATTGAGAAAAAGACAGTTATGCCCTGGCCAGTTTGGCTCAGCAGTTGGAGCGTCGGCCTGTGGACCAGAGAGTCCCGGGTTTGGTTCCCGCTAGGGGCATGTACCAAAAAAAAAAGAAAGAAAAGGAAAAGATAGTTATTCTTCCATTCAAAAACAAAAATGGATCACATCGATATATGCTAATGTTCCTTAAGTAATGGTTACATATAAGAAGGGCTAAAAGGATGAGCATAAAATTATAAGGGGGATAAAATCTCAAGTATTTTCCTTCAATTTTTCTGCTGGGAGCTATTTACAGAAATAACTTTTCAGTGTGTAAGATATAAAATAGTGCCCTGGATATTTCTACATTGTTCTTATATTTTTGGTTAACACACTATAATAAGATACAAACGATCAATTTATTGACTACATGAACTATACTTTTTGAAACAACTTTTATCCTCATTTTTAGTTTCATTTATATGTTTATTTGTTCAGTTTATGTTCAAAACTGAATTTGCCAACTTCCCTTTCTATCTAGATCTTCTTGAAATTTGTGTGCTGTGCTTCATTCTTCAATTTCAGGAACATAGGGACCATTTTTCATTTGTCCTAGTTGTGTGTTGAAAGTGTGTGTATATATAATGAACCCTATTACTGATGCTTGAAAAAATGCTTCTTAAATCTTGAATCTATCTATACCATTTACTCAATAATTCCCTTCGGCTGTAGAAAAATCTGAAATAAAAGACAATTTGGTCAAAGACATTTATAAGCAACATTATATATAATAGTGAAAATGTATAGACAATATCTAGCACATATATCTATCAGTGGCAAATAAATAGATTGTTATATCCATGAAAGGAAATGCTTTCATTTTCACAAAGACTATTTAACATGTGAAAATACTTACTAAACATATTGATTGATATGGGTATTGAAAAAGACTGAAAATATAATAAAATATTGATGTTTTACATTTCTATATTTACTAATTTTCTACTATGATATGTATTTTTTCAATAAAGGGGAAAAGCAAGTTATTAGGAAGGAAGGGAAAGAGAAGGGGGGGGAGAAATGGAAAATTTCTTAGATTTACTGTTTCCTCTCTACTCTCATTTGTAACATTGAAATGCAGTACCTGGTCGTGGCACCTCTGGGCTGCTGTATGGCCCCAGCACCTCTTCCTCCCATCCCTCCGGCTGCTTCCTCTGATGGAGAACTCCACGGGTCCAAACTCCTCTGCCAAGAGAGAAATAAAATTCATGCTCTCATACTCAGCTAGTGGAAATACTTTGGCACAAACTTACAATAAAGTAATTTAACAAAATATAGCAATGACTTTTAAAATATTCATATATTTTAAATGTGTCCTTTCTAATTTCTCCTGTGGAGAAAACAATCACATTATTTTTAAATCATTCTCAGTATAGTGTAATATATTAGAAGAGAAAAAAATACAGCAACCTAAAAGTTTAATAATAGTGGATTTACTAACATACAAGATCACAAAACGTAGTATTATGTGGCCATCAGAAATCACGCTTCCAAAAAATAAGTAACGGCATGCAAAAATGCTGATAATGTAATATTAAAAGCAAGTTACAAAAGTGTATATATGTTTTAATTAGAAAAGTAAATATTTGCATAGGGAAAAAAGCTAGAAGGAAGTAGAGCAAAGTAGTTTTCTCTGGGTGGTAGAATCATGGGATATTATTCTTTTCTCTGTTTATGTCTATTTTCCAATTCGAAGAAGTAGATTGACTTCATCAACCTTGCCTTATATGATCCACACTTTTGCTGACACTGGTCGTACTACCTCAAATCCCCATCACCTTTTTCTCCAAGAGCAAGTTTCAATCTCTCCATCTCTCTAAAGGTTTCCCTGTGTATATTGATCTTTAGCCATCACTTCTTTCTCTGGACCTCTGTTGGTGGCATTTTATGCCACTTATCAAGGGCCTGGATTATCTCCTTTAATCCCCAAACCTCCCTGGGAGACTTCCATTATTATATTCATTTTGTTGATGTGGATACTGTGTGATCCAGAGTGATTAGGTAACTTGTACAAGAGCACTGTTTCATTACTCTTTAATTATTTCATGTCTTTACACGCTTTGTCTCTCCACCAAGATTATAAGCACTGTGTGTTCAAGGATCTTATTTTATGCAACAGTACCTGACTTATCTGGTATCCAGGAATTAGTTTTTGCCAAAGTTGTATTTTCCAAACAATTGTTTGCTTTAATTATCAAATTTTGTGTTAACCATGTTTAGTCATTTTAACAATCCCCTGCCTTCTTAAATTGAATATTGTGAGCATAATTAACTTTTTTTCTAATATGTATTATCAGTATGAATATTGCTTAGGATACAGTACTGTAATATAGTGACACTCTCAAAGAATATTGGGGCATAGAATTTGCCCTTATACCAAACATCAGCCATCGAATCCTAGTGTCTTACATTAAGTACTACCAGTTGAGACACATGTATCTAATTCCTTTTCTCTTCTCCCTGCTATTAAAATGGACAGATGAGTTCATTTTAACAAGTATCATGTCTATGCATTTCCAGTTTTTGATAAAAGGAACTTAGTACTGAAACACTACAGCTGGGCTCACAGTAATTGAAACTTTAATGAAAAATGAGCAATTTAAAAAATGGGTCAGATAACAAAAATCTGTTCTATTTCAAGAAATAGGATTTATATTGCAAACTTCCAGATAAACTCTCAGGTAGGACTAGGAAAGGAGATAGGTAGGTTAGTGAGTAGATGGATGATGTATTTATGTATTATATACACTCAGACACTGCAAAGTTTACCGCTACTGAAAATAGATTCCGTTTTCCAAACTTGCCTTATGGTAATAATTACATGAGGCTCTTTGTAAATATTCAATTTAATATCTGAAATACTCAGTTCCAGGTCTAACCTCAGGAAATCCTGATTCCGTTGACCTGGTTTGGGCCTAAGAAGCTATCCTTTCTTAACAAGCATTCTAGGTGATTCCAGGGTCTCTCTCAAGAGTTAAATGAGCCCTGGCCGGTTTGGCTCAGCAGTTAGAGCATTGGCCTGTGGTCCAGAGAGACCCGGGTTCGGTTCCCACTAAGGGCATGTACCTCAGTTGCAGTTTGTCCCCAGCCCTGGTTGGGTCGTGTGGGTGGCAACCACTCGATGTGTCCCTTTCACGTTGATGTTTCTCTCTCTCTTTCTCCCTCCCACTCTATCTGAACAAAATATGGAAAAATGTCCTTGGGTGAGGATAAAAAAAAAAGAGTTAAATGAATTGGTATTTGCAGATAGTGTGATCTCTGAGTCCTTGCTTATCAATGTCCTTTTTTACCCCTCTGTGAGGGACATTAGCTAGATATAGGACCTTCTCCCTTCATTGGACAAATGTTGAGAGCTCATAAGGGCCTGTTCTACGTAGTAACAGCAAACACACAAATCCTGTCCTCAAGGTGTTCATATCCTAGTGAGAGAAAAGAAACAATAAACAAATACACAATAAAGCAGATAATGATAAGTGCTATGCAGGAAATAAAGCAGAGAAAGGAAGATAGAGAGTGACCAGGGAGGGGGGTGGCTATTTTAGTAAAATACAGGGGGTTACAAAAGCTTCCTTGATAAGACAATAATTAAGCAAAGACCTGAAGGCAGGGAGGGTGCCCTGTGGGAGTCAAGGGAAGTGATCCCAGGCCAACAGCAAGGAGGCCATTGGGACCGACTAGATGTGAGCAAGGGGAGAGGGGCTGAGGCTGAAGTCAGAGAAGAAAGGGGAGAGCGGATGAGATGGGAACCACAAAGTGTTTGAGCTGAGAGGTGATGCAATCTGACCAATCTTAAAAGAGCATTCTGGCTGTTGTGTGGAGAATAGACTCCTGAGTAGTAGACTCTTGCAGTAATCCAGGTGAGAGATCTGGGTGGCCTGGACCCATATTTGGGACAAAGGCTCACAGGTTTGATTCTGTTTCCTCTCATATGAATTAGATTGTAATAATTTTATCTCAGTCTTCTATAGATGTATGTTCCACTGTCTTTTGGCTTTCATGTTTCAAAGGAAAAGAATAAGGCCAGCCTGGCTCTTTTTACTTTTTTTGCATAACTGTCCTTTGTGTTCGGAAGATTGTAAGACTTTCCTATTTGTCCTTGAGCCACGATTTCTAATGAAACAGACAAAAAGACATATTAAGTGGAGTACCAAAGGAAAGAGTTGGGCTGTCAAAGGTCAGAAAAACACCAAGTTGGGGACAAGAAAAGTATTGGAAGCCCTGGGCCTGAAAACATAGACAAATGGACAGGGGCAAAAAGTGTGTTCAAAGAAGTCTTTCCTGAGGCCTTCCTTACCTGGCTGCAGGGAGGCGGCCCTTCCCCCACAGCCTCAGCTCAAACCAATTAAAGTTAGATCACAGCCTCCACGCTGGTCTAACATCCTATGCCCTCTACTTTTACTATCTATTTCCTTTGCCAGAAAAATAAGTATGTGGTCGGAATTAGGTCTGGAGATCATTTCATTGGCCACATAGGTTGGCAACACTTAATTTTTCTATGTCTACCTCCATCTCTATTCATATGCATCTGTTCTCGATACTTACTTAGTACTTAGATAGGTCTAAGTATCTAGTCACACATATTTGTGGCCCTGAAAGAATTTGGATATATTTATTCAAATGTATAAATAGAAATTCTGCTTTATTTAGATGCATTTCTTGATTTTTTTAAAATCTCATATTTGGCTAAAAGCTGAGTTCATGTCTATAAAAAGTTAGTCTCATTTTGGATGTAGGCAGGGAAGAGCCTTGAAGAAAGTATTTGTGCCTTGTGCTATTTTGTGTGTAGAGAAAAGGGGATGAACAGGGAAGCCTGACTGAACACAGGGTAAATGAGACAAGGCTCCCCCATCTCCTGTGGAGAGGGAGTGAGAGCCTAGGCTCTAGGAAAGAGGTCAAGAAATAGGCAGGTATATCCTGGTTGGTGTGGCTCAGTGGTTGAGCGTCGACCCATGCACCAAGAGGTCGCTGGTTTGATTCCCAGTCAGGGCACATGCCCAGGTCGTGGTTCCAAACCCAAGTGGGGGACATGCAGGCAGGAGGTGGCCAGTCGATGTTCTCTCTCATCAATGTTTCTATCTCTCCCTCTCCCTTCTTCTCTCTCTAAAATCAGTAAATAAATAAAATATTTGAAATAAACAGGTATCTAATGGTAGATCACTGAAGGAAAGCAAATGATAGCAACTGACAGTGAGCCACAGAAAGACAGAAGAGCAATAAAGACAAATAACTTCTTATTTTATCATGTGCCCTTCCCTCCTTTGTCTCCTCTATTGGGGTCTGTCTTGCTTTCACTCTGTCCCTGTCGCCCACAATCACCACATTTTCTCTCTCTTCCATTCTACGAACAGGTTCATCAGCTATTTCTGTGTTTTCAGATGAAGAAACACTTCAGTGCATGTAATGTGCAGTGTAGAAGATACATATGCAATTGCAGATGAAGCTAACTGACCAAGGGGCACCAGGAATGACACCAAGACCTAGAGAACTCAGTGGGCAAGATGCCCAGTCAGTGGGCAGAAGGCAAAGATGAATAAAATCTAAAGAGCCACCTGGAGAACAGATGGGGACCGGGGACCAGGATGCTCTTCCCAAATCAAACGGAAAACAGGAAGGCTGTTCAAAGATTTGGGGGGCAGAGAGAGAGTGAGCAATGCAGAAGGAACCCTCACCAATGAGCTAAAGCAGGTCCAGGCACAATTAAATGTTCCCATTAAATGTTTATAATATGTCCAATTCGTTCTAGTGGGAAATCTCAAACGATGCCACTATTTTCAACCTTAAAATACCTTTCGTCTCCAGTGGGTGCATTTGTTTTTAAGAATGCTGGTACGTTAAAATAAGCATGGTGGAGGGTTTTCCATGGTAAAGGGGATACCAGGGGGTATCTCTGGTGCTGCATCATCACCTTATGTGGAACTTTCTCCCTCACTTCATTCTTCATTAGGTTGGAATTGGGATAAAAGAGCAGAATGGGTCATAAGGTCCTGTTCCAAGTAATTAGAGAGTCTCTTCTTTTATCTAAATGTGCCTTGTTAAAGTATATCAGTGTCAGCCAGGTTAATTGAAACTTTAATACATAATTGATGTTAATTTATGGCCCTTTTTGTTCCAGGATGCTACTGCAGACCTTAAAGTCAGGATACAGTTTTCTTGTTATTAATTATATACAGAAAGCCAATATCCCCTTTGAGAAGAGACCCATGTCATCCGTAGCTTATTAAAGATGCAGTGTGTCAACCATAGGTCACTTTTGCTGAGCAAGTCCTCCCCAAATTCCATGTTACTCTATAATAGAATAATACACTAATCACAGTAATTGAAGTTAGAGTTTGGAGCTGAGGCTCAAGCATACTGTATTTTAAAATGAATAACACACGTTTAAAATGTATTATATTTCTATGGATTCATTGTATTCCACAAGGCCACGAAATCCTAGTTTCATTTTGGAAATCAGTACACTACCTGGAACTAAAAATGCCTCCATAAACATAGGCAATAATACTGCTATAACTGAGAATGTATAACAATACCAAATGAAGACTGTGAAAGGTGGCTTTTCCTGCGGTTTCCATTGCAATTCTAATTCTTGTTCATCACTTAAATATGGGGTGTCGCAAATGCAATAAAAAACTCTGCATTCTAAATTTCTTCCACTATGAGAACGAATGCTAACTGAAGAATTCAGTAGGCAAAAATACAGAATCATGCAAGAACTGTAAGCCACATAAGCCCATATATTGTCCAAAGTGCCTTCATCAAAATCTCAAACTAGAAGTCGAGGGAAGGGCTATGCACTTACTTTCTGAATAGCAGCCCTAGAGTCGTTGATGGTTAAAAGATGCTAAGTTTGCCAATTTCACTAATGACTATATCATTTCGAAGAGTGAAAAATGGATGACTTTACATAAATCTAATGCACTGGATTTTTTGATATGTCACCCTGTTTTGTCCAACCTAACATTAGCACCATGGGCTCAGATATGACATAATGTGAGAAACAGCAGGGGTGTCTCACAATGGAACATGACACAACATGATGTGTCGAGTTTCTTTTGAACCTTTCTTGGGATCCAATATCAGCCAAAAGGAGGTCATTTTAATTATCAGATGATTAATTAATTAGACAGTTAATTGTCAGAGGTAGATGAATCCAAAGACATTGTGGTTCTGCTGCATGCATGTTTGTACACAGAGGGAAACGTGACTTTTGGAAATGTGCTGACCAAATGAGAAGATACTAAAGTTTAACAATCTGAATTCTCTCTTATTCAAGTAACATTGAGGAACTGCCACTATGTACCATGCCAGATGCTCTGTGAAGCATGCACAGAATTAGAGAATCTTTCCTGTCCTCGAAAAGCTGATATTCAGCCCTGGCTGGTTTGGCTCAACGGTTAGAGCGGCAGCCTGCGGTCCCAAGAAACCCAGGTTCTGTTCCCGATAAGGGCATGTATCTCGGTTGCAGTTTGTCCCTGGCCCTGGTTGGGTCATGCAGGTGGCAGCCACTCGATGTGTCCCTTTCACATCAATGTTTCTCTCTCTCTCTCTCTCTCTCTCTCTCTCTCTCTCTCTTTTTCCCTCCCTCCCTCCCACTATATCTGGAAAAATGTCTTTGGGTGAGGATAAAAAAAAAAGCGCTGCCCTGGCCAGTTTTGCTCAGTGGTTAGAGCGTTGGCCTGCATTCCAGAGAGACCCAGGTTCGGTTCCTGCTAAGGGCATGTACCTCAGTTGCAGTTTGTCCCCGACCCTGGTTGGGTCGTGTGGGTGGTAACCACTCAATGTGTCTCTTTCACGTTGATGCTTCTTTCTCTCTCTCCCTCCTACTCTATCTGAACAAAATGTGGAAAAATATCTTCGGGTGAGGATTAAAAAAAAAAAAGCTGATATTCAGGTCGGAAACACAGCTCCTTCCAAGAAACAATCTGGACATTTAGAGAGTGCTTAAGAAGTGGGGTTTTTTTGTTTTTTTTTATTTTTATGTTAACAGCAAAGGAACATGTTTTAAGGTAATGAGTTAAAAAATGAACTATTCTAGCCGTGGCCAGTTTGGCTCAGCAGTAGAGCATCAGCTCGCAGACCAAGGAGTCTCGGGTTTGATTCCGGATAAGGGCACATACCTCGGTTGCGGTTCTTCCCCAGCCCTGGTTGGGTCGTGAGGGAGGCGGCCAGTGTGTCTCTCCCACATTGATGGTCTCTCTCTCTCTCTCCCACTCTGTCTGAAGATAAATAGAAAAATATCCTAGGGTGAGGATTAAAAAAAAACCCTTTTTTAAAAAAAAAATTAACTATCCTATATTTACCATAGTAATTTGCCACCACTTGCTTTTTAGGGCAAGCTACCATATACCAGGAACAAGGGTAACTGGCATAGCAAAGTTTTTTTTAAACACAGTAATGAGCCCGGCTGGTGTGGCTAAGTGGATTGAGTGTTGTCCCATGGACTCAGAGGTCCCAGTTCAATCTCTGGTCAGACCACATCCCAGGTTGTGGCTCGGCCCCCAGTGGGGGTGTGTAAGAGGCAGTAATTGATGTCTCTCTCTCACATCAATATTTCTATCTCTCTCTCCCTACCTCTCTCTCTCAAAAAATCAATAAAAACATATTTTAAATAAAATAAAATTAAAATAAAACATAGTAATGAAACCCCAGTGTCAGACACTCTTATAAACCTTTAAAAAAATTAAGATCCTATGCAAAACTTTAAAAGAATCAGTGTTTGGACTTCCGGTCAAGATGGCGGCGTAGGTAAACGCGGTATCGCGTCCTCCCACAACCACATCAAAGTTACAACTAAACTACAGAACAACCATCATTCAAAACTGCCTGAAATCAAGCTGAATGGAAGTCCTACAACTACGGAATTAAAGAAGCAGCCACATCGAGACTGGTAGGAATGGCGGAGGTGGACGGGCTGGTCCCACACCCACGTGTGGCGGATAAAAATCAGGAGGACACCACAGCTGGGAAGGTCCTCCCTGAAGACTGAGGGGTCCCCGTCCCACACCAGGTGCCCTGCTCAGGGTTCCAGTACCAGGAAAAGAATCCCCATAACTTCTGGCTGGAAAAACCAGCGGGAACTGAGGCTCAGGGAGACTGAGGTGGCTGGAGCCCCAGGCAGCTCCTTAAAGGGGCCGAGCACAGACTTATCAGACTCTCTCCCTCTAAGCTTGGAGGGGAGGCAGTTCCAGGGGTGCCAGAGACATACAGGGAAGAACTGAGCTGTTTGGCATTGGAGCGAGGACTGGGGAGGGGGCTTTCTCCTGGACAAACGTGCTGTCAGAGGCCTTTGTTCCTTTGGTGAGCCCTTCCCTGGGGCAGCACACAGCTGCCATACTGGGACTCCAGCAACCTGGCTCACACTGGTGGTCCCTGCCCTGGTGATTCCCTGAGGCCCCGCCCCACCCAACTTTCAGGCCCACCCAAGCTGTTGCCAGTTGCTTAACCATAGGATTGGCCTGTCTTGGATCCTGCTTCAGGTTTTCCTAAATTCTTTCAAACAGCACTTGGTCTCAGATAGCCCCATAACTCTCATTAAGTAATACACAGAAACAAACACAGAGAGGCAGCCAAAATGAGGAGACAAAGAAACAGGTCCCAAATGAAAGAACAGAACAAATTTCCAAAATAAGAACTAAGCGAAATGGAGATAAGCAACCTAACAGATGCTGAATTCAAAACACTGCTTATAAGGATGCTCAATGAACTTAGTGAGAACCTCAGCAAACTTAGTGAGGGCCTCAAGAGCATAAAAAAGGACCAGTCAGAAATGAATGAGGCACTAACTGAAGTAAAGAATAATTTACACAGATTCAATAGTAGAGTAGGTAAAGCCAAGAATCAAACCACTGATTTGGAATATAAGGAAGCAAAAAACACCCAATCAGAAAAGCAAAAAGAGAAAAGAATCCAAAAAAATGAGGATAATATAAGGAGTCTCTGGGACAACTTCAAGCATGCCAACATTCGCATCTTGGGGGTGCCAGAAGGAGAAGAGAGAGAACAAGAAATCAAAAACCTATCTGAAGCAATAATGGCAGAAAACTTACCTAACTTGGTGAAGGAAACAGACATACAAGTCCAGGAAGCACAGGGAGTCCCAAACAAGATGAACCTCAAGAGGCCCACACCAAGACACATCATCATCAAAATGCAAAAGGTTCCAGACAAAGAGAGAATCTTAAAAGCAACAAGAGAAAAGTAGTTAGTTACCTACAAGGGAGTTCCATAAGACTGTCAGCTGATTTCTCAAAAAGAAACTTTGCAGGCCAGAAGGGAGTGGTGAGAAATATTCAGAGTGATAAAAAGCAAGAACCTTCAACCAAGATTACTCTATCCTGCAAAGCTGTCATTTAGAATCGATAACCATATAAAGAGTTTCCCAGACAAGAAAAATCTAAAGGAGTTCATCACCACCAAACCATTATTATATGAAATGTTGAAGGGTCCTCTTGAAGAAAAAGATAAAAAATATGAACATACAAAATGGCAATAGATATACATCTATCAACAATTGAATCTATAAACAAAATGAACAGGCAGAACAGAAACATTCTCATAGATACAGAGAACATTTTGTTGGTTGCCAGATGGGAAGGGGGATTGGGGGAATGGGTGAAAAAGGTGAGGGGATTAAGAAGTACAAATTCATTGCTAGACTGACAAACCTCAAAGGGAAAGGGGTTGGGGGGTGGGAAGAAATAAACCAAAGAACTTCTACGCATAACCAATGAACACAGACAACAGTGTGGGGAAAGGCAGGAGGGGGCCGGGAATGGGGAGGAGGGGGTCAATAGGGGAAAAAGAAGGAACATCTGTAATACATTCAACAATAAAGATAAGTTTAAAAATAAATAAATAAAAATAAAAAAAAGAATTAGCGTTTTACAGTTATTGTCTACTTTTTATTTTTAGCTAAAAGCAGAGATTCAGCCCTGGCCGGTTTGGCTCAGCGGTTAGAGTGTCAGCCTGCGGTCCAGAGAGACCCGGGTTCAGTTCCCGCTAAGGGCATGTACCTCGGTTTGACCCCGGCCCTGGTTGGGTCGTGCGAGTGGCAGCCACTCGATGTGTCCCTTTCACGTCAATGTTTCTCTCTCTCTCTCTCTCTCTCTCTCTCTCTCCCCCTCACGCTCTGTCTGAACAAAAAATGAAAAAATGTCCTCGGGTGAGGATAAAAAATAAAATAAAATAAAATAAAATAAAATAAAATAAAATAAAAGCAGAGATTCAGGACATGACAAATATTAAGTTTCACATTTTTATCTAATGATGGGACACTAAGTTCCCATCTCTCCTGCTTCCAGGAAGAGCTGGAGACTCAGAACCCTAATGTAAGAGACTGTTGATATTTTGAGTTCCTTTATACATATTCAGAAGGGTTATTTTTTAAAACAATCAGTGGCAATTAATGCATCAGACAGAATTGTTGACAAATACATTTCTTAAGCATCTGTTTGCATAAGATTCTGTCCTAGGCATTATACAAAAAAAAAAAACAAAAAACAAGCATGTAATAATCTGCAATCCAAGATGTAAAGTACTTGTCATTATTCTAAATTAATGAAGAGGTTTTTGCTTGATTCCCTCCCCTCCCAACATTTGTAATTAGCTCCATTGACCTTTCTGGGCCTCGGTCTCTTCATCTGCAAAATAAGGCTGTACTACCCACTCACAGAGCCCAGTAATTGTCAACATCTTCTCTAAATCATGTGTGCTGTTTTTAACCATTCTATGTTAAAAATAAAAGACAACCAGAATGTTGGGAGGGGTTCTAGACAAGAAAAGAGCTATAGTGTTCTCCAGTTATATGAGCCAAAATGGTAAGAGCTCCCGGGCCTTCATTTTGATATAGCTGAAACAATTATAATTTATTGCCTTTTTAGGATGCTTTTCAAAACAGTTTTATGATTGATCCTCCCCTTTCCCTCACATTCTTCCCCATCCATCATCAAGACTGCACATCCTATCTCCAAAACATACATAAAACATATGCATTCTCTCCATGTCTTGTACCACCTCCCTATCCAGGTCCTCAGCATCTCTGGCTCAAAAAGGCTGAATAGTCTCTTCAGGTCCACATTCTCCACCCAGCCCATCCCCCACACAGCCTCAAAGTTCTACCACCACATCTAGCCACACACCTGTGTCCACACTCACCCACTCTGCCTTTCTTCCTGCCACTCCAGATGAATTGTTTGTTATTCTGTCTAAAACAACCCTTCCACTTGTCTTGTGCATCCCATTCCTTCTTACCTACTTGATGACATTGCTCCAATGACTCCTCTACAGCCTCACCAGTTTCTCCTTTCCTCCCAGATACTCCTGGGAACAGACAAATACACTATACAATTGACCCTTGAGACACTGGGGTTAGGGAAACTCAACACTTCGCAGTTGCACAGTTGAACATCTGGGTATAATCTAGTCTCTCCAGTTAGCCCTTCTCATCCACAGATTCAACCAACTGCAGATCAAAAACAGTATTTTCAGTCCCGGGTTGGGAATCCATGATTGCAAATGGGTAAACATTGTCTTCAGTCCAGGATTGGTTGAATTAGTGGCTGTGAAACTCATGGATTTAAAGGGTCAACTGTATTTATTTAAAAAAAAAAAAAAAATCTGAATGTAAGTGGACCAGCACAGTTCAAGCCTGTATTGTTCAAGAGTCAACTGTAATTTATCACACCATAAAAAAAAATAAAAATTCTCCCTAAACTTTACCCACCCACTACCCTAAGCCACTTCTGCCTCCACACTGGACTTCTCCCCTGAACCTCAGATTCATGTATTCAACTCCACATGTACCACCTCCACCTGGATGTCTAGAAGACATTTCAAAGGTAACTTGTCCCAGCTGAGCTCCTAATCTTCCCCCAAACTTGGCATGTTAAAGAAATAGCTAGCAATCTTCTTCATCTTAGTGAATGGTAACTCCATCCTTCCAGCTGCTCAGATCAAAACCTTGGCCCCTCTCTTACCAGCAAATCTTGTCATTTCATTGCACCTACTTTTGGACTTTTCACCAACTGTGCTGCTATCATCCTGGTCTGAGCCACAATCTCCCATCTCCTAAATTTTGCAATGCCTTCTAATCAGCCTCTCTAGTACTTCCACCTTTGTCTCCCTTTGATCTGTTCTCAACACAGCAGCCAAAGTAATCTTTTTAAATTGTAATTAGATGATGCTTCTCCACTGCTCAAAGCCCTACAATGGCTCCCACCTCATGCAGAGTGACGATCAGAATCTTTGAAATAGTGTAATATTTTCTACATGACCTAAATCCCAGTTATCTCTCTGACCTCATCACCTTCTGATCTCCTTATGCATCTCACTCCAGCTGCACTGTCTCCTAGCTATTTCTTAAACATGCCAAGAATGGTTCTGCCTCAGGATCTTTGCACTTTCTCTTCCCTCTGCCTGGAATGCTCAATCCCTAGAGATCTTCAAGGCCCACTTTCTCACCTCCTTCGAGTCTTTGCCTACATTCACCTTCTCAGTGGGATCCTTCCCTGATGCCTATATGAAATTGCACCTCCCCCATCCCACAAACCAGACACTCTGTATCTTCCTGCCCTGCTTTATTTTTCTCAACAGCAACATACTCTATGTTAGCTTCATGAGAGCAGGGAGACTTTTGTCTGTTTTGCTTACTGTTATACCCTCATGTCTAGAACAGCGCCTGGTCTAGAGTAGGCACTCAAAAAGTATTAGGAGAATAACTAAAATTGTGTTTCAAAAGCTAATGTTTGGCCTTGGTCAGGTAGCTCAGTTGGTTAAGAGGTCATCCCAATATGCCAAAATTGCAGGCTAGATCCCTGGTCAGGGCACATACAAGAATCAAACAATGAATGCATAAATAAGTGGAACAACAAGTTGATGTCTCTCTCTCTCACATCGATGTTTCTCTCTCTCTCCCTCCCTCTCTCCTTCCCGCTTACCTGAAGATAAATTCAAGTGTCCTTGGGTGAGAATTTTTTAAAAAGAATGTTTATTATAGCACTCTCTGCAATAGTAAAAAATTGTGAACAATCATAAAAGACAAATAAAAATTGTTCAGTAGGATAAAGCATACAGTATAGTACACCTATATGATAAAATTTTATTCACCAACTATACCGCTAATAATATTTTATTATTATTAAAATAATATTTTAAAAGATGATATAATGACATACAAAAGTTTTTAATAGATACCATATATTAAATCAAATTATGTGAAATAATACATGCAGGAAAATGATTGGGAGTATATATCTGTATATCTCTGGATGATGGCATTATACATAATTTACTTTCTTTTGTGTTTTTTTTTTTATTTTCTTGACTATAATGTATAGGTATCACTATTATAATAACAAAATATGGCTAATAATAATAGTTAACATTTACTGAGCATTTACAATATGCCAAAAACTTCTTATGTACCATCTCATTACAATATGCCAAAAACTTCTTATGTACCAAGGAGTACTATGAGGTATTGTCTTAGTCTGTTTGGCTGCTATAACAAAAACATCATACACTGGATGGCTTATAAACAACAGAAATGTATTTCTCACAGCTCTGGACTATGGGAAGCCCAAGATCAAGGCACAGATCTGGTATCTGGTGAGGCCTGCTTCCTGATTCACAGAAGCCACCTCCTCGCTGTGTTCTCACATTGCAGAAGCGCAGAGCGAGCTCTCTGCAATCACGCCCATACGGCAACGAATTACATTAGTAAGGGTTCTACTCTTTGACCTAATTATCTCCCAAGCCCCACCTTCAAGTACCATCACGATAGGGAGTATGTTTCAACATATGCATTTTAGGGGAACACAGATAGTCTATAGAAGGTATGTACTATGAGTATTCTCATATTGCTGCTTTGGAAATTGAGGCTTAATGAATTTAAAAATGTGTTCGATGTCCCACAGTAAATGGCAAAGCCCTGGCCGGAACCCAGTTATCTCGGACACCAAAAAATTTTCTCTTAGTTATCAAAGGGGTAAAATAGATAAGAGGTAAGATAGTCTCTTTTCTTTTAAGACCCATTCAAAGTCAACCAGAATAAGGATCACCAACTTCTGATTCAGAATTTCCATGTGACTGCTCCCCTTCAACTCTGTTAGCAGCTGCCACAAGCCCCCAATCTCTCTGTTGCCTCCCCTTCCAAAGCAGCAGCTTCTGCCATCACTCCCTGGCCTTCCCCTTGTACAAGCTGGGGCAGAATATCACACGTGATTACTGTGACCATTTCAGGGTCCACCCAAGCACCTCTGTGGGTAGGGTTAATGTATTAGGAGACTACAGAATTATAACCACATAAGTAGAAAATATAAAATGAAGGATAGTTATAGTGTATAAATTAAAGATATGTTTTCTCCCCTGGCCGGTTTGGCACAGCGGTTAAAGCGTGGGCCTGCGGTCCAGAGAGACCCAGGTTCAGTTCCTGCCAAAGGCGCGTACCTCGGTTGCAGTTTGTCCCGGCCCTGGTTGGTCGTGCGGGTGGCAGCCACTCAATGTGTCCCTTTCACGCTGATGTTTCTCTCTCTCTCTTCCTCTCTCTCCCTCCCACTCTATCTGAACAAAAAATGAGAAAATGTCCTCAGGTAAGGATAAAAAAAAAAGATATGCTTTGTTTCTTGAGATCTCTGACATCACCAGGTAGGAACTTAGCAGAAATGAGTAATCAGGTTAAGGCCAAGGATTAATCATTCCTACTAAAGAGTGAAGGAAAATTCATAAGATGAACTGACTCTTCTCTTTCCATATAACTGCAAAGGACTCCAACCTGTCAATTACTACATTAAATATGCAACAATGACTAGTGTCAAGGAAAAAATATTCATTGTGATGAGTGAATGTTAAGAAAACACCACAGCAGCCCTGGACAGTTTGGCTCAGTAAGTGTCAGCCCACGACCAAAGAGTCTTGGGTCCAATTCTGGTCAAGGGCACATACCTCGGTTGCGATTTGATCTCCAGCCCTGGTTGGGGTCGTGTGGGAGGCAACCAATAGATATGTCTCTCTCACATCGATGTTTCTCTCTCTCTCTCTCTCTCTCACTCTCCCCCCTCCCTCCCTCCCTCCCTCCCTCCCTCTCACTCTATCTGAAAATCAATGAAAAAATATGCTGGGGTGAAGGATTAAAAAACAAAATAATAGTAAGAAAACACTACTTCAAGGGAGGAATCAAGATGACCACATAGGAGGCTCCTAGACCTCCCCCCCCCCCCCCCCCCCCCCCCCACAGACACACTGAATGAACAGCTGCACACAGAGAAAGTCCCTCTGAGAGAATTCCAGAAACTGAGTCACTCTTATACATCAAAACATGTAGGAACGGCTGAGGCCTGCCATAAACCCCACCCCCAGTACATTGTACCATATAATCGGGAGGGAACCCCCAACTCTCAGCTTGTCTCTGAGGAGCAAAGGGTTTATACTGCACATCTGAATCCTGTCTTAAGAATCCTGTTCGAGGGATGGGCCCCCAAAACACCTAGCTCTGAGAGCCAATGGGGCTTGAGGCCATGAGACTCTCTTAATTGTAGCAAACAAAGAAATAGTTCCCAACCGGAATACAAGTGCCCACCACTTCTGTTCCCCAGCATTCAGTGCAGAGGGAGTAGGCAAAAATGCCCATCTCCCAATTTTTCCCTGGAAGGGGATTAACAACATACTTTCCCAGCTGCTGCCTGTGTCCAGCTTCTAATCAGCCTCCATCTAGGTGCTGACAGTGACCCTCCCTTTGGGACACTGACAGGTCTTGGCACACTTTCAAATATTGGCTGCCACAAAGAACAAAGATGGCAGTTTGGACAATTGCAAAACTCAAAGACAACCAAGAGCTGAGGCTCATCTGATGGACGAGCTTTGTCTCCTACATGAGCCCAGTCTGTCAAAGCTGGGAGAGGTGGTTATTTTATTTAATGTACAAAATCCAACATAGACAGTCGAGGAAAAATGAAGAAACACAGAGTGTGTCCCAAGCAAAAGAACTAGAAAAAGAACAAACTACACCCAAAGTTAATAGAAGGAAGAAAATAAAAATTAGAGTGGAAATAAATGAAATAGAGACTTAAAAGACAAAAGAAAGATCAATAAAAGTAAGAGATGTTTTTTTGAAAAGATGAATTAAATTGATAAACCTGTAGCTAGACTAAGAAAATAAATAAAATTAGAAATGAGAGAGAAGACATTATAACTGAGAACAGAAATATTAAGAAATTACTATGAACAACCGCACACCAACAAATTAAATAACCTAGAAAATTCCCAGAAACACATAATCTAACAAGACTGAATTATGAAGAAATAGTAAAGAGATTGAATCAGTAATTTAAAAACTCCCCAAAAATAAAAGTCCAGGACCAGATGGCTTCACTGATAAATTCTACCAAACATTTAAAGAAGAATTAATGCCAATCTTCCTCAAACTCTTCCAAAAAATAGAAAAGAGGGGAACACTTCCAAACTCATTTTATAAAGCCAGCCTTACCCTGATACCAGAGCCAAATGAGGACACTACAAGAAAAGGAAATTACAGGCCAATATCTCTGATAAATATGAATGCAAAATATTAGCAAACCAAATTCAACAGTGCATTAAAAGGATCAGATGCCATGATCAAGTTGGATTTATTCCAGGGATGCAGGATGATTTAACTTCCACAAATCAATAAATACGATATACCACATTACCAAACTGAAGGATAAAATCCATATATGATCATCTCAATAGATGCAGAAAAATCAGTTGGCATCATTCAAAATCTTTTCATGATAAAACTGTCAGCAAACTGGATTTAGAAGGAACAAACCTCAACATAATAAAGACCGTATATGATAAGCCCACAGCTAGCATACTCAGTGGTTAAAATCAGGAAGCTTTTCCTTTAAGGAACAAGATAAGGGTGCCCACTCTCATCACTTTTATTCAGCATAGTACTGTAAATCCTAGAAAGAACAATTATGTAAGAAAAAGAAATAAAAGGCATCCAAATCAGAAAGGAGGAATTAAAATTATCTCTCTTTGCAGATGAAATATTATATAGAGAAAACCCTAAAGACTCCACCAAAACAGTTAGAACTAATAAACAAATTCAGCAAAGTTGTAGGATACAAAATCAATATATGAAAATTAGTCCCTCCCCTGAGATATCTGGCTACTTATTTTCAGGAAGGTCTCAGGTTCTATGCTACCCATGAGAAGGCCTTCCCTAACTCTCCAGCATCAGCCAGAACCTCATCTCACATGCAACTCCCCAGCATGTTTTTCTTCCAAGCACTTTTCACCAACTAAAATTGTCCTATTTACTTGTGTCCTTATTTATTTTCTGTTTCCTCCTGCTAGAAAGTAAACTCCATGGAAGCACCAACCATGCCTATATTGTCCACTACGTGCACTTGGCTTCAATAAATATGTATGGAATAAGCAGATGAATGAAAGATAGGCAGAAAGCAGCACAGCAGGGCTGACGAGTAGTCCAAGAGAACTCCGGGAACGTGGGCCTTGAAGGACAAAGAGTGGGAAACCACTCAGGATCTGATTTAGCTGGCCTTCCTTCACTGTGTCTCTCCCCGGGAAAGCATACCTACCTCAACATCGGCCAAAGTCAAACAAGTAACCCAGGAAGCAACTGCTAAATGCTTATTGAATGTAATAACGTTCTTTTTAAACAATCCCACGGGATATGTATCATTTCTGAATAGAAGCTAAGTGCCAGTGTGGGGTTTAACAGAGGTTTTGCTAGTTCCGACCAGCAGTGTCCCAGGTAGACTGTTCTATGTCTAGAATAAGAACAAAAATGAAGCAGAGCTGCAGGTAACCCTAACCGGTGTTGATGTAAGAGAAAAAAAACCTACTCCGAGCAAACTCCTGGCCCATCTCTAATCCTCAAGCCTAACCTAACAAAAGTACATGGAATGTGGAATCTTGTCAGCTTTGGTGATTTAAATGTTATAGTGTTTACCTTAGACAAGTATTTGGTTTCTATATCATGCTTTCATTTCTGGGAATACCTACACAAAGAAGAGAAATTTAAGGCTTTAATCTCTCTCTCCATTAGATATCCACACTCTGGAAGTTTTAAATCACTACTTGAAATAGTTGCACCCCATTTCCATCCCATGGTCCCTCACACTGTTATTTCAACCACAACCAGGTTGGATACCAAAGGGGATTATATGCTCAGTGAGAATAAAATATGTTCAGGAAACCCAATAAAAAGGAAAGATCTGTTTTCCATTTGTGTGTTTAATAATGATGAACAGGAAAAGAAAAAGGCAAATGGAAGAGAGCATCAAGCAGCATTTATTGGACAGCTGTTTGGGAACCAAGGCATTGACAGGTCCTTTCCTAGCATAACAGTGGGTCTTGAGCCTAGTGCTTGTCAGATGAAGACTAAGATTGTAATACCTTTTTACTTGGCATATCATGTCCTCAAAAAACCTCCATGGTCAAGGAAAAACTTGGTAAATAAGAGAAGAAAAATGTGCTGTCTTAAATAAGTAAAACTGCCTCAAATCTTAGATTGCACAGTTTATAGCAAATTAATTTGTATATGTGAATGTCACAAATACATAGTTATGAAATTATTTCTTTAAACTTCTAGAAATCAAAAAAGTACTCAAATACACATAAATCATAAGCATATATATATATTTTGTGGAGGGGAAGGGGATTTGCCACATGTGACAAAAGATTAAAATTCTTATGTAAAACATAGTTTGCGCCCTGGCCAGTGTGGCTCAGCAGTTGGAGCGTCAGCCTGCAGTCCAGAGAGACCCGGGTTCGGTTCCTGCTAAGGGCGCGTATCTCGGTTGCAGTTTGTCCCCGGCCCTGGTTGGTCGTGCGGGTGGCAGTCACTCGATGTGTCCCTTTCACATCGATGTTTCTCTCTCTCTTCCTCTCTTTCCCTCCCACTCTCTCTGAACAAAAAATGGAAAAAGGTCCTCTGGTGAGGATTAAAAAAAAAACAACACAGTTTGCAAATTAAGAAGAAAAAGACTACTGTCACAATAATAAATAAATGAACAACATTAAAAAAGCAATTGACAAAAACAAGAAATTCAAATGCCCTACCCACATTTATTCATTTTTTTATTCATTCAATCAACAAATATTTATTGTAATGTCAAGTATGTGCCTGGTATTACACAAGATACCAGGTAAATAATGATGAACAACAACAACAAAAAGAAATGGCTCCACTCTGCAAGAGCTCATAGTATAATATTTAACCTGACTCGTAACCAAAGAAATTATCATTAAAATGGTGTTTTACCTATTAAATGTCTTCAATTTACATTGTATAAATTTGGCAAGATATACTAAAAAATTTTACATTTTTTACATGGTGTTTCTTGGTAGTTTCATACCTGGGAATTTTCCCCAATGGAATAATCAGAAAGATGCAAACAGATTTGTGCATAGCAGAAGCTGGAAACCACCTTAATATCCAACAATTGCTAACTTTTTCTAAAGATGTTTAAAGTGTTGCTGAAAAATTCATGATACAAACCTGGACATAGTGATAATACGATATTGATGTGTGGATATAATGTATATTCTACATTTTTTACAGTTAGTCACGATTAAGAAAAATAACCAATGTGAGTGCTTTTGACAATGATGCCATCTTGTAAGCTAATTGCCAAATAAACCGTCTAAACATGCTTTTTTTTTCTTTCTTTTTTTTTTTTCTTTTTTGACATTTGTTCAGATAGAGTAGGAGAGAAAGAGAGAGAGAAACATCCACGTGAAAGGGACACATGGAGTGGTTGCCACCTGCACGACCCAACCAGGGCCGGGGACAAACTGCAACCGAGGTACATGCCCTTAGTGGGAACCGAACCCGGGTCTCTCTGGACCACAGGCCGATGCTCTAACCACTGAGCCAAACCGGCAGTGCTAAACATGCTGTTTTAAATGTTCACAATTTGAGTATAATTTGGAGCACACTGGGGCCAAGGAAAATACTTTCTATGTGGAAGCAGTACAAACCAATCCTCTTACTTGCTTGAACAATAAAATGATAATTTATTGTGTCCATTGTTTTTAAGGAAAGATTCAAAGTTTAGCTGACATTCACCTCTGCCTTTATTAAAGAAACCGCCTATGAATCGTTTAAAGACCCAGACCACCGAGTTTCGGACTGGGATGGTCGGCCTTGGGCCCACGAAGGTGCCAGCCGCCCAGTCTGCAGAAGGCAGCGAGGGCGGGAAGCGCCTCTCCTGCACTCCTGCCCGGGGAGGCACCTGGGCCCTCGCTAGCCCTTCAGAAACCTGTTCGAGCCGCTCCTTTATGGCTGATCGTTCTTATTTACTAAATATTTATTTAGCTCTCTGAGAACTCAGAACTAATCACTGCCACTTCTCTTTAATAATAAATGGCGAACTTCAAATGCGACAGAACTCAACCGACTCATCAGTACTCGCCGGGAGGTGCAAAACTGCAGCCCGCCGGTGGACATGAAAGGCCGAACATTTCCTGCTCCAGCTCGCCGCCGCCCAGAATAAACTACACCAAGAGGGGGCTGTGGTGGGGGCTGTGGGTGCGCCACCCCCACCCCCACCCCCGCGCACGGGCTGCGGGCGCCCGGCATCCATCTGCCCACGGCCGGGCGGTCCGCCCCTTCCCCTTTCGCCCCGGGGACCCTCAAAGCCCGCCGCTCTGCCTGCTCCACAATCTGGGCTGCGGCTCCCCTGGGTTTTTAATGCTTCCTTTTAAACTCGCTGTTCAGTTGCAAACCAATTAGCCCTTTCCATTTGCCCGGGCGAGCGGCGGAGAGCGCGGAGCGCCCCGCGCGCCCTGCGCCAGCGGCAAAGCGTGGGCTCGGCGCAGTGGGCTCGGGGCCGCCCAGCCTCCGCTCGGCTAAAGGGGGGTCAGCGCCCCCGCGGCTTTTACGCCAGCATTCCAGGCTTTGGTCTTCAAGGTCTTTTTTTTATTTACTAGCAAAGGTAAGGGTCGCCCCTTTGATGGTTTCATTGTGTAATGTGCAGTATAAGGGCCACCCCACACACTTGTATTCTCATCAAAGCAGCGCCTTCCCACCTTCATCCACTGCTGACCTGGAAATGCAATCCGGCCTTTGGAAATCTTGAAAGATTTCTGTCCCAGACACAGGGATAAAAATACTGAATATCTGCTGTTGGGACATAACTCGTATTCATCTAAAATTCTGTTTATCCAAGATGTAATTTGTACTCTATATGGCCCATTTTGAAGAAGGCATGAGGGGGGGGGGGGGGTGCGCTGACTATAGTTTTCCGATAAGCCATACTACAGCTTTAAATTAGAACTATATTATTCCCAAATTATTCCATCTTTTGTATGATTATTTTATCTTTTGTGTACTGGAGATCCAAGCAGATCTTAAGTTAAATTTGTTTTCATATTTAACATATTTCTATTTCTTTTTTAAACGTGAAGTAATTTAGAATGGGTTGTTAGCAACATAGGGATTGATATTAAAATGGCTTTGCCTGGTTCACACAGAGCCCTGCCAATGTACTTTTAATTTTACCCACTTAATCATCCCTAGGGATGGAGAAAAGATTGGAAGCAGTTCTCTAACCTCTCACTGAAAAACAGCGGGCAATCAGTGATGAGCTTGGAGTGCCCCTGTGTGGAAGAAGGTGAGCACTACAATTTCTTTCTTACAGGTGTACGGGGCTGCCAGTTTGGGAACCTTGTGGTGCTTTACCTTTGGTCACCATCGGGTCGGCTGTTACTTTTCCGTTAACGTTTGTGAGTGAAATCTAACTCCTTTCCTTTCATGGAAACATAACTATTTGTTGAAAATAATGAATGTATGAATCCTTTCGTTTCTTCTCTTCCCAAAGCTTTCCAGCTGATAAAAGGCAAGAACATTTATTTTCTTGCAAAATCCATAGCTGTGTTTGTCCCCATTCTGACATTTAGGAGCAGATAGAATGAAAATACAAGGAGCACAGATAGGTGTTATCTCATGTGCCAGCTCTCGACAACTGGCAGTGGCTGCCACTGAAGGACACTGAGGCCAAGTTTGGGCTCAAAAGGAAAAGAGTGATGTGATGAACGAGCAGGTGCAGAAACAAAATCACTCTGTGCCCTGGAGCTGAATCTTGTATTATTAATCTATAACACTGTTGGCCATTGGCTAACAGTCACGGAATTTAATCTTTTTAATTTATTTTAGACTTTGTTTTCATCTCAAAACAGTGTATTCATCATATCTCTTTAATCCTGCCAAACAATAAATGTAAAAGCTCTCTCAACATCATTATTGCCATAGCCTCCATCATGGTTTTCCAGATGATGACCCATTCCATCCTTCATGTGCTGTTCTATTCCTCAAACTTACTTTGACCTATGTGCCCGTATGTGCCAGCGCTCCCCAACCATGTAGTTTATAAGTAGGATCTGGGGGTGGGGGGTTGTTAATAATTATGGTGGCATAAACTGGGGCTATCCTAGGCAAATCTAGACATATGATCACCCTACTTGTAAACTAACAGTCAAGAGCCAGAGCCACTGTGCACTACAGAATGTGATGAGCAACTAGGTAACCACACACATTATAAGCTCCCACCTCAATACATTCCCCTCAATGAATGTTCTTCAGAGATAGTCTTCCTAGTCATTCATTCTTCTTCTTTTTTTTTTTCATGGTACGTGCCCGGGACTCTCTGGTCCACAGGCCGATGCTCCAGCCGCTGAGCCACACCGGCCAGGGCTAGTCATTCATTCTTGTTTGCTTGACAGCAGATATGTCTAACTACAAGTCCCAGACTCTTTACCAACTTCCAGCGAACTGCTGGAGGAAACTTAGGTATCTACCACAGAAGATTGCCACTTACTAGACCCTCCGAAGTTGAGTACAGAGATGACATTTTAAGTACCAAGAAGCCCAGAACATGCATGCTTCCACTTTATACAATCGATAACCCCCTGAAAAATGTACCTCAGATGATTCATAATTTTAACTCACTGGAGAAAGTGGCTAAAATGAAACCTTGAAGTGAACCTCCCACAAAAAAATGTTTTTAACTTTTAAAATGCAAATAGTTTACTGTTTTATAAATGTAGATTGTTGTGTAATTAGTTTTCTTTTTTTTCCTCACCCGAGGACATTTTCCCATATTTTGTTCAGATAGAATGGGAGGGAGAAAGAGAAAGAGAGAGAGAGAGACATCAACGTGAAAGGGACACATCGAGTGGCTGCCACCTGCACAACCCAACCAGGGCCAGGGACAAACCACAACTGAGATACATGCCCTTAGCAGGAACCGAACCGGTCTCTCTGGACTGCAGGCCAATGCTCTAACCGCCGAGCCAAACCGGCCAGGGCTGATTGGTTTTCTTAAAGCAGAAAGTGTGGCCTAGAACTCTGGTTTCCCTCAGAGATGATGAACTTTTATCTGAGTCATAAGTTCAAGTTATACTCTAAATCAGAGGTTCTCAACCTGTGGGTCACGACCCCTTTGGGGGTCGAACGACCCTTTCACAGGGGTCGCCTAAGACCATCAGAAAACACATATTTCTAATGGCGATTTATAACAGTAGCAAAATTGCAGTTATGAAGTAGCAACAAAAATAATTTTATGGTTGGGGGTCACCTCAACATGAGGAACTGTATTAAAGGGTCGCAGCATTAGGAAGGTTGAGAACCATTGCTCTAAATGGAGGTATTTTCATTAGGATGCTTTTAACTGCAAGTGTCCAAATACCACATCTGTCCTGTAAAATGAAGATGGTGTATTGGCTCATATAACTGAAAATTCCAGCTGAAACTTGAAGCAAGAGTTGATCAAGAGGCTCCAACAGTGCTAATTTCTTTCCATTTTCTGCTTTATCTTCCCAGGTGTTGGCTTCATCCTAAAGTTGGATTAATGAAATCCCAGCATTATCCTAGCTGCAGGAAGGAGGTAACTCAGTGTTCTCTAAGGAGGAATAACAGGTGAAAATGGCTGTCATTTGATTCAAGATGTTTTTTTTATGAAATAATTTATAGATTAAACAGTATTTAAGAAAGAAACGGTCTTTATTGTGTGGCTATTGAGGTCCATGATAGAGGAACCTTCCTTTTGCTATTGTATTGTATTTAGTGCAGTAGTAAGGAGAGGCCGTGGTAAATACCAACACATGCCCCAGGCTTCACATAATACACCAAATTGTTAGTGCAAGGAGAAACCTTACAGATCACTTGGTCCTGCCTCTGCAGTGTACTGAGGAAGTAACTAAGACCCAGAGACAGGGAGTGAATATAAACTTCATTCTATGAGAACTGATGAGACATTTTAAAATGTGAACGCAGATCAAGCTTCTGCATGCCCAGACTTGTTTATTTGTCAAGAAATAGCACCTGCAAATCAATCTTACCCAAAACTTCAACTATTCCAGACCAAACCAGGCCTCCCAATGAGAATGCTGTGGTGCAATTTCAGAAAGGAAGCTAGTTCTGATACCCACAGCTTCTTCTTGGCTCAATGTGGTGTTTTCTGAATTGAGATACATATACAGCAAAGGATACATTATATATTGTAAGAAAATATAATTGGTATATCAAGCTCATGATTTCATCAAGATTATTGTTTAGGATGAGACTATAGTTGATGTGTCACTGGTATTCCACCTATATAATCTTTTTTTAACTTTAAGTATAGGATTCAAAAATACCTATGATCATTCTACATAGTCAACCTATGCTTGAAAGAAAATTTTGCACGCTACTATATACACAGAAAAGCTTTGAATACTCTGGATATGTATGAAGATTTAAGAGAAAAATTTTATAAAACTCTAAAGACAGTCAGTCTCTTTAATGCCAAAACATTGATTTCTTTGCTGTTTTCTTTATTTAATCTTTTAAAGAAATGGAGCTCATTGGTTTTTACTCAGTAATGTTTGCACAAAACTTCAAGTCTCTTCTGTACGTAATCTTTAATCTGACAAATTGTATGCATGGCTTGTGCTCGTGTTAAAAGATAATTGCTCAGTTGAACATTCTAAGTCTAGCCTTCCATGGCAAGTTTACATTCTACGTGCAAGATCAAGTGAATAGGAACGATCATAAAACTGAACATGGCTTGATCATGGTGAAATTTTATTGTATTAATTACCTTGTTTAAACTCTGCTGAAGAACTAGTTATAAATGTTTTAAACCTGCCCTGGCCGGTTTTGCTCAGTGGTTAGAGCATCAGCCTGCAGTCCAGAGAGACCCGGGTCTGGTTCCCACTGGGGGCACGTACCTCAGTTGCAGTTTGTCCCTGGCCCTGGTTGGGTCGTGCGGGTGGCAACTGCTCAGTGTGTCCCTTTCACATCAATGTTTCTCTCTCTCTCCCTCCCACTCTATCTGAACAAAAAATGGAAGAATGTCCTCAGGTGAGGATAAAAAAGAAAAGAAAAGAAAATACACATGGAAAGAAATCACCATTATTGCAAATTATCAGTAACTACAAACAGATTAAGGTCCCTAAGGAATTCATTTTAACATTGTCAGGTATAGAATATAAATTTCTATATATAAACTATTCAAGTAATTAAATATGTTCACAAAACTGAGTAATCATTAAGGAACTGTCAAAAGTATTCTGCAGATTTGTAAAATAAAAACAAAAAGAATTTTTGGAAATAAAAAATATTGTTGAAAAAGAAAGCTTAAAATATGGCTTAGATTTTAGATTAGATGTCAATGAAGAGAGAATTAGTGAACTGGAAGATATATTTGAAAGAAATATCCAAGATCCTATATAGAGAAAAAAGAAGATAGAAATTAAGATAGATAGAAAAATATGGAAGAGTAGAATAAAAAACTTTAATATACATTAAGTCAGAGTCCTAGAGATGAGAATAGGCAGAATGGAGACACTGCAATATTTGAGTAGAAAATGACAAAGAATTTTCTAGAGTTGATTAAATAGATAACCTCAAACTCACAGGAAAAAGAAGTCAATATATAACAAGCAAGATAAGTAAAAATAAATTCATAATAAAGATATTATAGTGGAACTGTAGACCAGAAAAGGCAAAAAGAATATTTTAAAAGCAACCAGAAACAAAAGGAATGATGATTCAGCTCTCAACAGTAACAATAGAAAGCAAAAGAAAGGAAAACAATAACTTTAAAGTTAACCACAAACAGATGTTCACCACAGGAACTTTTAAAGAATGTGCTTTAGTAAGAAAGAAAATCAGTTCTAAAGGAAAGTCTGTAATGCAAAAAAAAAAAAGTGAATAAATTGGTGAAGATGTAGATAATTCTAAAATTACATCATATGATAGAAAAGGGGGGCAAGGAGGAGAAAGAGGATAAAGAATGGGGGTGAGGGAGAGAAGGCAATCTAATTTACAGTGTTTTTAAAAACTAAAGTTCTAACCTCCCATAGCATTTGAATCAGAAGTGAGCAGCTAATGGAAAGTGTTCTAAGATCCTTGTATTTTTCAGGAAAACAGTGAACATACTGACTGACTTTAAACTTAAATTTAATATGTATAGTATAAACTCAATGTTAATTATCAAAAGAAAATAATATATTATTTTTAACTAAAAGGGGGGGGGGATCTGGTTAAGAAAAAATTTTACTAAAGAACTTAATTTTAAAAAGGCAAGGGGAGCCCTGGCCAGTTTGGCTCAGCGGTTGAGCATCAGCCTGTGGACCAGAGAGTCCTGGGTTTGGTTCCCGCTAGGGGCACGTACCACCAAAAAAAAAGCAAGGGGAGGAAAGAAGCAAGAGTGAAACAGATATGGAAAATATTACATTGCTAGAAACAAGTCCAAGTATATCAATAATCACAGTAATTGTAAATGAATTAAACACCAGTTAAAAGAAAAATATCAGGGTTTTTTTTTTTGTTTTTGTTTTTAATCTGGCTATATATGCTATAATAGTCACATCTAGCCCTGGCCAGTTTGACTCAGCAGTTAGAGCATCGGCCTGCAGTCCAGAGAGGCCCGGGTTCAGTTCCCGCTAATGGCATGTACTTCGGTTGCAGTTAGTCCCCGGCCCTGGTTGGGTTGTGCGGGTGGCAGCCACTCGATGTGTTCCTTTCACGTCGATGTTTCTCTCTCTCTCTCTTCCTCTCTCTCCCTCCTGCTCTATCTGAATAAAAAAGTAGAAATGTCCTTGGGTGAGGATAAAAAAAAAAAGTCACATCTAAAATACAAAAATGTAATATTTAATATAAAATAAGAATATCACCTTATGGGAAGATATATATGATTATATAGAGAAATATTTATATATGTATATATGTATATGTATATAACTTAGTGTACACACATATATTTCTTTGCTCTGTCAGCTGAGAGGACCTAAAAAAAAACACCTGAATAGCAATGATCACATCTAGCTCCTAGATCATGGTTTCTGATACCATTTGCCAATAAAAAAGAACAAGGGCTCCTTGGAGATATGGCTGACTAGGACTAAGGCAGGAAATATACAAGACCAGCCTGTAGAATATTCTGGTGCCAGAAAGTAAGAAAGTGCTATAAAAAAAAAAATGATCGGAGTATCTCAAATGGTTACAGAGGCCAATGAGAAAATCTCCCAATAGCCAAAGCTAGAGCAATTTGAGCAACAAAATAAAATAGCAGTGGTTTATAGCCCAAAGTACAAAATAAATACCCATGAGCCCAGACTTATATAAATGATTGAATAAAGTAATGAACACAGAAAAAGATATTCAGTGCAAAAAGAATTCCAAATATATTGTGCATATACTTCAACCTTAAGAAGGGGGAACATAACTCCCCACTCTATAAGGAAGGACAATGTATAGAAAATATTTTTAATGGAACAATAAATAAAATACATTTCAAAACATGAGTTGCACATAAAGCCAAGCTTGCAAGGGAATTTTTAGGTTTAAATACTTATGTTAGAAAAGAGATTAAAGCCCTGGCCGGTTTGGCTCAGCGGTTAGAGCGTCGGCCTGCGGTCCGGAGAAACCCGGGTTCGGTTCCCGCTAAGGGCGCATACCTCGGTTGCAGTTTGTCCCCGGCCCTGGTTGGTCGTGCGGGTGGCAGCCACTTGATGTGTCCCTTTCACATCGATGTTTCTCTCTCTCTCTCCTTCCTCTCTCTCCCTCCCACTCTATCTGTACAAAAAATGGAAAAATATCCTCAGGTGAGGATAAAAAAAAAAATAAAAAAAAAACAAGAAAAGAGATTAAAAAAATCAATGACCTAAGAATTTATCTTTAAGAAGCCAGGAAAAGAACAGCAAAATAATCCCAAAGAAAATTGAAAGAAAGAAATAATAGAGCTAAAAGCAGTAGCTCTATTAATGTAGTAGAAAAGACATACAATATAGGGGGAGAAAAAGAACACACAAATTATCAATATCAGGAATAAAAGAAGAAATATCACTATAGATAATACAGATATTTAAAAATTAATTTAAAAGATACAATAAATAATGTGTGTCAATAAACTTGACAATTTAAATGACATGGACAAATTCCTTGGAAACCATAACTTACCAAAAGTGACACAGAAAGAACAGAAAAGTTTTCTTTATGGAAAGATTTTTAACAACATATTCAATTTCTTTAGTAGAATAGGATTATTTGAGTAATTTGTTTCTTCCTTTATTAGTTTTGGGCATTTGTGACTGCAAGAAATGTGTCTATTTACCTAAATTGTCAAATTTATGAGCATAAAATTACAGTGACATTCCATTTATTATCCTTTCAACGTCTGAGAAGTTGGTACTTATGGCCCCCTTTTCACACCTGACATTGGTAACTTTGTGTTCTCTCTTTTGACTAAAAATTTATCATGGATAACATTTTATGGATCTCTTCAAATAACCAGCCTTTCATTACATTGTTTTTTCTCTCTTGTTTTTGTTTTCTACTTTACTGGTTTCTGCTATCTTTATTTTCCCCCTTATTCTGCTTAGTTTGAGTGTAATTTTCTCTTCCTTTTCTAGTTTTTGAGGTAGACGCTCATAAAGGACATCTAAAAGAAAAACCTTACGTTTAACATCATACTTAAATGATAAAAGTCTGAATGCTTCCCCCTAAGGTCAGAAACAAGACCAGGATGTCTGCTTTCTCTGCTGCTCTTCCACATCATAATGGAGAGCCAGTAGAATAAGCCAAGAAAAAGAAAGAGAAGGCATGCATATTGGAAATGAAGAAATAAGGCTGCCTTTTTTTGCAGAAAACATAATTTTCTACATAGAAAATCCTAAAGAATCTACAAAAAAAAATAAACACTAAACCAAGAGTTTGACAGTATTGTAGGATGCAAGATCAATATAAAAATACTCATTATAATTTTATATAGCAGGAGTGAACAATTAAAAATGAAATTTAAAAGCAGAGTTATTTACACCAGCATCAAAAAACATGAAATTTTAGGGATAAATCTAATCTAACCAAATTGTGCAAAAGCTGTATACTGAGTATAGAGCCATGCTAAGAATATTCAACATTAAGTTTTCAGTTCTTTATCCTAGGAGGCTTTTTTTTTTTTTTTTTTTGTAGAAATAGACAAGCTGATTCCAAAATGTACATGGGAAAGAAAAAGACCTAGAACAACCTATTCCCTCACCAAGCACCAACAGAGTCCCTATATCCAAGTTTCATACTATCTTTATTGTTAGTGTATTCCCTCAACTATATCTATTTGTCCTGTACTCATAACTTAATTTATTGTACATGGAATTATTGTACATTCTTTAAACCATATACGATCACATTTTATTAAGTGCAATGGTTGACAAATACATTCAATTAAAATAACTTTTCAAAGAACCAAGACTTCCGGTCAAGATGGCGACATAGTTAAACTCGGTATCGCCTCTTCCCACAACCACATCAAAATTACAACTAAACTACAGAACAACCATCATTCGGAACCACCTGAAATTGAGCTGAATGGAAGTCCTACAACTATGGAATTAAAGCAGCCGCCACATTGAGATTGGTAGGAGGGGTGGAGGCGCGACAGGCTGGCCCCACACCCACGTGTGATGGATAAAAACAAAAATAACTTTTCATCACTTTGTAGGAGGATATAAATGTCTAATCACTATTTTGTACACTTGAAACTATCATAATATTGTATGTCAACTATAACTGAAAAGTTTGCCCTGGCGGGTTTCAATATGTGAATTTACCATATAATCTTTTTTTAGATAATATAAATATGGCTCTCACTCACAAGCAATAGGAGTGTATTCTTTTCCATATTTTTCATGGCAGCTTTTTTCTCTAATAGCTGCTGCTTTTTATTTGATGTTTATATGAAGACATATACCAGTTATTGTAAGCTCTATAAAAAAGGAAGATACTGTGAACATAAACCTTAAAATATGAATAGTAAGATCTTATTTGCAAAACAGTATCTATGTCATTTTCTGTTATGGACTGAACTAGGTTCCCCCTAAAATTAATATGTTGAAGTTTTAATTGTAGAAATTAACTGATATTTTGTTATGACAATAACTGTATTTTGTAACTGTATTTGGAGACAGTGCCTTTAAAGAGGTCATTAGCCCTGGCTGGTTTGGCTCAGCGGTTGGAGCATTGGCCCATGGACCAATGAGTCAGGGGTTCAATTCTGGCCAAAGGCGTGTACCTGGGTTGCAGGTTCAATCCTCGTCCCTGGTCGGGGTCGTGTGGGAGGCAACCAGTCAATGTGTTTCTCTCACATCGATGTTTCTCTCTTTCTCTCTCCCTCCCTCCCACTCTATCTGCGAATAAGTAGAGAAATATCTTCGGGTGAGGAAAATAAATAAATAAATAAATAAATAAATAAATAAATAAATAAATTTCACTGAGACCCGAATCCAATAGGACTGGTATCTGTATAAGAAGAGACACCAGGGAGTCCGGGGAGGTAAGGCCATGTTAGGACACAGCAAGAAGGTGTCATCTGCAAGCCAAGGAGAGAGGCCTCAGGAAAAATCAAACCTGCCAACACCTTGACGTTGAACTTCCAGCTTCCAGAGCTATGAAAAAATAAACTTCTCTTGTTTAAGCCACCCAGACCATAATACTTTGTTATAACAACCCTAGCAGACTAAGATGTAGTCCATCAAGTGTTTGCCACTAGTTTTGGCTTTACCTATTTCTGTGGATGTTTCTGTAAAGTAATTAACCAAAATTCATGTCATCTGGCCCCCTCACCCCTTACATTCTACCACCATTTTTATGACCCAATCATCTCCTTCTGTGTTTGGCTTGTCCTATGTGTGGCATATCTCCAAAGCCTCCTAGAAATTCAGGGTTGGTTTCTGCACCTAGTTGATTAGCTCATTTCTCAAGTTTCTGGGTTGATGCAGACCATCAAAAAAGCCCGCTTGGCCCAGGGACAGAAATCAATAAGAAGGGAGACAGCAGGAGCGACAGGGGTTGGGTTCAGAAACCTTGCCACACAGTGCGCTGGCTTTGTTGAGCTTCATGGCACAGGCCCATGTTCTGTAAACTTTTCATCTGCACACAAATTGCATTTCACAGCAATACTGAAAGGGTGGGTTCTGATGCTGCACGTGGGAGGTATGGGCACAAATCCTGTTATCAGATAATGGGATTATCGCGCAAGCCTCCTGAGCATGCTTTAGAACTCTGCTCCTAAATCTACATAGACAACCACAGGCCAGCCATTTTATTGCACAACAAACAAAATTGCGGCCAAATCATTTTTAAAGCCATTATTATTTTCCTCATTACTTCTGTCATCATTTCTGGGTTGAGCTGCAACAACAGCCATATCCAAGTGAGCATTTTCTTCTTCCCTCCCATACCCACCTAAGTAACACCACATTGTTTTTTACTATAGTATTTCTTCTGAAGCGCACAGGAAATTATAGGCCTTGAGGAAACTCAGAAGAAAAATCTATAGAAAAGAAAAATTAAAGAAAGTGCCGGACCCTGGCCGATTTGGCTCAGTGGTTAGAGCGTCGGCCCGCAGACCAGAGAGTCCCAGGTTGGTTCCCGCTAAGGGCACATACCTCGGTTGCAGTTTGTCCCGCCCCAGTTGGGGTCATGTGGGTGGCGACCACTCGATGTGTCTCTCTCACATGGATGTTTCTCTCTCTCTCTCTCTTCTGCCCTCTCTCCCTCCTACTCTGTCTGAAGAATAATGCAAAAATGTCCTCAGGTAAAGATTAAAGAAAAAAGAAAATGTCAGGTATTTTGGCAATACTGATTAGGTGTCTTCTTCAAAATATATAATCAGAAAGTTATTTTAAATGGTCATTTACCATACATGTTTTTGTTTGTTTGTTTGTTTGTTTTTTAATCCTCACCCAAGGACATTTTTCCATTTTTTGCACAGATAGAGTGGGATGGAGAGAGAGGAAGAGAGAGAGAGGGAAACATCGATGTGAAAGGGACACATCGAGTGGCTGCCACCCGCACGACCAACCAGGGCCGGGGACAAACTGCAACCGAGGTACATGCCCTTAGCGGGAACCGAACCCGGGCCTCTCCGGACCGCAGGCGGATGCTCTAACCGCTGAGCCAAACCAGCCAGGGCCATTTACCATACATGTTGTCATCGGCTATGAACTGACCCTTTCACTTAGTCCTAGGTCATGGATAGCACAGGTACAGGTTCAAACATGTCATGTGCGACTTCTACGCTCTTGTGACTAGGAAGACCTCATACCGTACTCCAGCTTCGCTCAAGCTGAGGAAATTGTCCTATGTGGGGAGGCCAGAGCCATGATGCCCAGGGCTGTGGAGAGGGTTAATCAAAGTTACAGAACTAATAATCAGAATGCCTGGAGCTAGCAAAGATTTTTTTCTCAAATGTGAATTTATTTCTTTGGAAATTATTCAAGGGATACAAATAAATCTCATGTACATTTAACGAATCGTTTTCACTGTAAATTATTTGATGAGAAATACAAAACAAAATATACAATTGAGTGAATGATATACCTGTTTCAGGTAACATATGAACACTTAACATCTAGAGTATCCTAAAATATCTAGGCTGTATGATTAACTCCTATGCAAGATGAGCTAAAAGAGAAATTGTGACATGCATAACATATTATTCAGTACCAACACCATAACTCCCTTTTTTAAAATCAATTCAAGACCTTCATGCGATACTTTGACCGGACAGAGACTCACCTTCAGCTGTCCTCTCAAGCCGGATCCTGGTCTGTTCACAACCATTTCCACTCATCCTTCTTTCTCTACCTGCCCTGAATCTCATGGCTTCGGAGTTCTACTTTTTGACTATTTTGTAAGAGATAATTCCATCCCATACCCCTTAGAGGTGTCACAATGTTGTAATCATCAAAGTAGGTGTGGATTCAAGTAAATGTTGCAATTTACTACCTTCTTGACTCTGGCCGAACCCTGGAAATGCCCTACTCACCCAATCACTGTCCCTTCCCCAACAACTCCTGAATTTCATGGCAATCATCTCCCTGCTCCATATTTTTACCATCCAATTATGAATTCCGAACCAACATAATTTCGTTTTGAAGGCCACTTTTACACCTTATTTAAGTAGAATATTTATAAAATAGGGTTTTTTTACATCTAACTTCTTTCACTCAAAATTATGTAAATAAAATTCATCCATGTGCTTGTGTGTGGTGATTGTTCCTTCATGTTTTTCTTGCTGTCTAGTATTTCATCTTATTAACACAGTATAACTTATTTATCCCATCTTTTGTTAAAGGTGTTTTGGGGGGTTGTTTCCAATTTGGGGCTATTTTGATCAATCCTGCTATAAATATTCTTGTTCATGTATCCTGGTAAATATGAGCACACATTTCTTTAGGGTATATACTTAGGAGAGAAATTTCTGGCTCATAAGATATGCAAATCGCCCTGGCTGGTTTGGCTCAGCAGTTAGAGCGTCGGTCTGCAGTCCAGAGAGACCTGGGTTCAGTTTCCGCTAAGGGCACGTACCTAGGTTGCAGTTTGTCCCCAGGTTGTGCGGGTGGCAGCCACTGGATGTGTCCCTTTCACATTGATGTTTCTCTCTCTCTTCCTCTCTCTCCCTCCCACTCTATCTGAACAAAAAATGGAAAAAAGTCCTCGGGTGAAGATAAAAAAAAAGATGTGCAAATCTACAACTTTACTGAATAATGTCAAACAGTTTTCTGGAATGGTTGAATCAGTTTTACATCCCTCCTCCCTACCACCTACCGTTCCACATCTTCACCGACACTTCTTATGCTTAGAATTTAAATTTTACCCAATCTCATGCGTATGTAATTGTACCTCATTATAGTTTTAATTTTAATGATCTTGATTATGTACTATTGAGTCCGTATGTTTTTACATGTGTTTATTGGCCATTTAGACATCCTCTTTTGTGAATTGTATGTTCAAGTCTTTTCCAATTTTCTATTGGGCTGTCTGATTTTTTCCTTATTGAATTGTAAAAGTTTTTTTTTTTATATTTGGATGTCAGCCCTTTGTTAAGTGTGTTGCAAGTGTTTTCTTCTCTCTGTGACTTTCCTTTTTCTTCTCTTATGTGTCTTTTTTTTTTTTAATCCTCACCCGAGGACATTTTTCCATTTTTTGTACAGATAGAGTGGGAGGGAGAGAGAGGAAGAGAGAGAGAGAGAGAAACATTGATGTGAAGGGACACATCGAGTGGCTGCCACCCGCACAACCAACCAGGGCCAGGGACAAACTACAACCGAAGTACATGCCCCTAGCGGGAACCGAACCCGGGTCTCTCCGGACCGCAGGCCAACGCTCTAACTGCTGAGCCAAACCGGCCAGGGCCTCTTATATGTCTTAATGTGTCTTCTGATTCATGTAATAAAATTAGCAACTTTTTTTCCTTTGACTTATTTTCAAATCTTTCCCTAGATCCAGAGCATAAAGACATTCTCCTAGATTATCTTCAGAACACTTTATTGTTTTGCATTTGACATTGAGATTTACTTTCCACCTAAAATTGACTTTTGTCGTGTTATTGATTATGGATTCAATTTCTTTCTTGTTTCTTTCTTATTTTTTGTTTCTTTCTTTTGATTTTTGTTGTTTGGGTTTTGTTGTGGTGGTTGTTGTTGACTTATCAGATCCTTAAACATTTATTTTAGTTGCTTTTATTTTCTTTCATTAAGTTTTAGAGTTTTCTTCACAAAGGTTGTGCACTTTTTTAAAAATATGTTTTTATTGATTTCTTTTAGAGAGAGAGGAAGGGAGAGAGATAAAAAAACATTGATGTGAGAGAAAAACATCAATCAGCTGCCTCCTGCATGCCCCCTACTGGGGATTGAGCCCACAACCCAGGCATGTGCCCTGACCAGGAATGGAACTGGGACTTCTCAGTCCATGGGATGACACTCAATCCACTGAGCCACACTGGCCGGGCTTGCACTTTTTTTTTTTTTTTTTACATTTATATACAAGTACATAACTTCTTATGTTATTTTAAATGGTATCTTTTTTTTTTTTTTTTTTATCCTCACCCAAGGACATTTTTTCATTTTTTATTCATATAGAGTGGAAGGGAGAGAGAGGAAGAGAGAGAGAGAGAGAAACATCGATGTGAAAGGGACACATCGAGTGGCCGCCACCCACACGACCCAACCAGGGCCAGGGACAAACTGCAGCCAAGGTACATGCCCTTAGCGGGAACCGAACCCAGGTCTCTGTGGACCGCAGGCTGACGCTCTAACCTCTGAGCCAAACCGGCCAGGGCTTAAATGGTATCTTTTACATCCTTTTCTAAATATTGGTTGCTAGTATATAGAAATTCAATTAATTTTTACATTGATTTTGTATCCATGTCTCAATTTGGTTATAAATTCTAATTACGTGTTCATTGTTCTTTTGGATTTTTGTATGTTAGAATCATATAATCTTTAAATAATGACAGTGTGGTTCCTTCCTTATCAATCTTTATAATTCCAATTTCTTTTTCTTAGCTAATGGCTCTGTCTGGGACTCAGCTAAAATTCTGAATGGATATAGTAACAGTGGGCACCCTTACATTTTCCCTAATGGTCTCATTTGTAACCACGGGATTTTAATGCATGGAGATGACTAGGTGATGACTTACATTTCCTGAAAGAAGGCGCCGCTCCACATGACACAGGACCACATGCGGAGCACCATGCGGGGTCAAGAGGCAGAACAGGAGGAGTGGCAAAGCCTAGGCCCAGCGCCCTTACTGGAAAGGGCAGAGCACAGCACGGTTCAGTATTAGCTATTTTAATAATCACTGTTGGGCTTTGAGCTGCGGGGTAGTCTCTAGCTGTCTGGTTTCTGGACCTGGGATGATTTAGGCCAGGGGAAGTATTGGCTTAGGGTGTGAGAGGTAGGCAAAGGAGGTGGTTGGGTTGCACATAATACGCATGCTACCAAGTATTATTTACTAATTTTTAAGAATTAACTAGCCTTGTGTCAACGTAAGAAATGTCCAAACCTATAAGAATTTATATGAGTTTATCTGAGCCAAACTGAAAACATTGCCAGGAAGCAAAATCTTAAAGGATTAAGAAAATGCTTGAGACTAGCAGTTTTGCACCTTATTTTATACATTACAATCAAAGGAGGAGGCGCAAGAAGGGTTACATGAAATCTGTTGGTGATAGACTAGGGAGGCAGCAGAAGAAAGCAGGGCGGGGAGGTGTCTGGGGCTGGATAAAGAGTACACTGTAAAACGAAGAAACAAATGCTTCTTTTACATCGGTGGGTACAAAATAGTTAACAATTAACAATCATTGCACATGGAGATGGTATGTGGGGGAACAAGATAACAATGAGGGGGTCCTTGGTCTTGCAGTCTGGTAGGAGGTTGTGCCCTGAGGGGTCTGGAAAGAAGGATCACTCAGGCACTCCAAAGGTATGTTATCTTGGATGCAAAGAGACAATAGACAGGCTCAGTTAAGGTAAAGAAGTGGCCTTTGTCAAAGAATATACCAACCTAGAACACACTGTGACTGGCTTTTAGTTAGAAAGTTTTCATTTCAGATCATCCTAATAGTAATCATCCTATTACTTGAGGTCTCTGAGTTTGTAAGGCTACCACTCAGGCCTCCCCGTGAGCGTGTCAGGTTTAGTATGTGGCCCCTTTTTGGCCAGCACTTCGGAAACCAGTCTCTCCTCAGCCAACAAGATTTTGAAGATGTCAGAACATCGTGAGACAGAGAAAACTAAAAACATGATTAACACACTGGTTCTCTGTTTTATTTTGTTTTAGATGTCCTTTATCCTTAAAAAGTTATTCTCTAATCCTAGTTTGCCAACAGCATTTTTTGTAATTATGAACAAATGTTAAATTTTATCAAATCTTTTTCCTGAAACAGTCAAGATTATATGACTTTCCTCATATAATGGTAACCCACACAGAAACTCCATTTTTAACTCTGTTTCCATCCCCGGGAAGCCAGGTCCTTGAGCACAAGCTCACCTTCGACTCAGGGGATAGAGCCATTTCCTTAAAAATAAACCCTTACTTTCCTGACAGCAAATTCCTATTGGCAGTTGGTTGTGCTTTGATGTGCCTAGGCAAACAGACCCTTCAGTCCAGCAACAGCGGGAGAATGCTTGGTGTGAAGAGCAGGGAGGGCCGAGGACCTGGAGCTGTCCAAATGGGACAAGTAAGATGAGAGTAGCAGAGGTGAGGTCAGAGTAGCCAAGGCCAGAGGTGGAGGGCCTGGTGGGGTTCTACCCGAAGAGTGATAGACAGCTCGTTGTGTGTTTTGAGCAAGAGAGACACCTCAAGTGATTTGTATTTAGACTGAATTGCTCTAGCAGCTTTATGGAAAATAGACTGTGGATCTTTTCTCTGATTCTGACTTAACACACTCCAACAAATTCCTTTTCCCTCCTAAATTAGTTACAGTTGTAAAACCAAGGAAAAAAAAATCCTAACTAATGTAACTAGAGAGAGGACTGCAGAGAAAGGAGAGGTGTTTCATTAGACTTGGTAGAAGACAGTGAAGAGCCCCACTTGTATTCCAGACTAGGAAACTGGTGGCCTTGGTGTGCGGGACTCCAGCCCTGCTCTCCGGGTCCGGCCTCCCCAGCTACTGTTTGCTCAGCCACGCCTACATGAGCCCTAGGGCAAGTGCTGCAGCCTCAGCCCTGGGCTGTTCCAGGACCAGCCACTCCCCTGAAACAATCAAGGTCCTGTTTCCAACCTAGATCATCAGTCCTGATTTCTCCATCCTTCATCCCCAGAGGGGACTCTGGTGTCCTCTAACCCCCAATGCTTCAGTTGAGGTCACCTCTGTCACCTGAGATGTTCTCAGGCTGGAAAGAGATCATGCCAGGGTACAACCGTTACAGAATGCAATAAATAGGTGGCCCCTATTTAGTAGTAGCTGGACATCCACTGCCACAGAGACAGCACACGAATAGGCTGGAGAAAAAAAAACTTCACAGAGCCGTTTCCTGATCACTCTTAAAAAATGAACTAAGAGCCCTGGCCGGTTTGGCTCAGCGGTTAGAGTGTTGGCCTGCGGTCCAGAGAGACCCGGGTCCGGTTCCCACTAAGGGTATGTACCTCGGTTGCAGTTTGTCCCCGGCCCTGGTTGGGTCGTGTGGGTGGCAGCCACTCCATGTATCCCTTTCACATCGATGTTTCTCTCTCTCTCTCTCCCCCTCCCACTCTATCTGAACAAAATATCAAAAAATGTCCTCGAGTGAGGATAAAAAAAAAAAAATGAACTAAGAGCCCTGGCAGGTTTGGCTCAGTGGTTGGAGAGTCAGCCTGTGGACCAGAGAGTCCCTGGTTCGGTTCCCTCTAGGGACTCGTACCAAATAAATAAATAAATAAATAAATAAATAAATAAATAAATAAATAAAAATAAAAAGTACTGTAACAGGGATCTGTTTGTTAGTGGGAAATCATCTGCACAGAATTGCTGGGTCATCTGTTCTGCTCCAGCCCAATCTTCCCATCAGTAAATCACCCGGTAATAAATTCTGTTATATTCTGTGGAGTTGCTTGCTTTGTCTTTAGGTCTGGAAATACCTTCTTGTTAATCCAGTACCCCTTACCCTATCATCGGACAGCACTACAATTTTCAATTATTGCACTACAGCAGCATACAATAGCTGAAGTACATAATGATTTCCCTTAAAGATCAAGAAAAGATTAACTTGTTTTTCTTGAAAAGGGCAAGAAATGTGTGTTGCACTACAAGAGGAGTCTCAATAAAACGTAGTCAAAACTCATTTTTAAATGAGGGCATGTGAGAGTGTAACTCACCTATTCAAAACCATTATTTTACTGTAGTAATTTTTTCTTCTCTTCACATGGTGCTTTGATAACACTCTATGAAGTCATATGATTATGCGACAAAGAGATGGGGCTCTGGAATCAGATAGATCTGGACTTAGCGATTTCAGAGCGGTATGACTTCAGACAAGTTACTTCACTCACCTAAGCCTTGGCTCCTGCTCGCTACAGTGAGATGGTTAGTACCTCCCTCCTCGGGTCAGGGTGAGGACAAAATAAGGTGATGTACTTAGCCCACGCAGCAATTGCTCAATTAGGGAAAGCTGTAGCTTCCACTGTCTTAATGCTGGAGGCAGTGTTACCTAATGACTATAGACTCTGCAGCCAAAATGCAAAGTTTCAAAGTTCAAATCTTGGCTTGGCTACTTACTTAATGGTGTGACCTTGAGTAAATTACTAAATCTCTCTGTGCCTCCACTTCCTGGTCTTTAAAATGGAGATAGTGCCCTGGCCAGTTTGGCTCAGCGGTTAGAGCGTCGGCCTGTGGTCCAGAGAGACCCAGGTTCGGTTCCTGCTAAGGGCGTGTACCTTGGTTGCAGTTTGTCCCCGGCCCTGGCGGATGGGTCGTGCGGGTGGCGGCCACTCGATGTGTACCTTTCATGTTGATGTTTCTCTCTCTCACTCTCTTCCTCTCTCTCCCTCCCACTTAGAACAAAAAATGGAAAAATATCCTCAGGTGAGGATAAAAAATAAATAAAAATTAAAAAGTTTTTAAATAAATAAATTAATTAATTTAATTTAATGGAGATAGTGAGTGTACCTACCTCATAAGATTTAGGGAGTTAATATATAGAAAGTGCTTAGATCAGGGCCTGGTACATAGTAAGCACCACAAAAGTGGTGATCGTCATTGTTATTGATGATTGACCATGCTATTATTACAAAGCACTTTCCTCCTTCACTTTAGCTGTGCCTCCCCTGGCAATCATGTCATATACAAAGTACTCATCCCAAACCAGTCGAAATATCCTCGTGACAAAACAGGAGAACCTGATACAGATGTGTATAAATTCTAAACAGATATTTGTCAAACAAATGTTTAACTGATTCAGGAATTCTAGCATCAAACAATTCAAGTATCACATTACATAATAAAAAAAATTTTTTAAAGGAAAGAAATGAATGGTGTATAATTACAAAAATAGGTTCCTTATCTCTCCAAGTCATGGGAATTACAGCCACTGAATCCAGTACAACAGTGAAACCAGTCTAGGTGCAATTCATTCAGTTAGCATACGGTGGCGCCAAAGGATGTTTTAATCTGTGGTTCTATGCATTGGCCAAGGTGTTCCAGCCCCATCAGAAAGTCTAGAAATATAGCAAGAACTTCCATGTTCACTTGGGCATGCCCAAGGAGCATCAGCTGTTAGCGGCTTCCTTGAACTTTCTGCGTCCACATCTTCTGAAATTGCTTCATCTTGGGCAAGACCAGGAGAGTTCCCCTACAAAACTGGGCCTCAAAGTAACCTTTGGTTAACTGTATTATTGAACTGGGGCATACATGTTTGACCCCTGCCAGGAAGCTGTGCTGTTTTTCCCTTGTTTCTTGGTTCCATTTCTGGTAAATATAAGTAATACATATCCAGTGTAGAAAAGCTATCCAATTTTAAATACTAGAAGATAATAATGCATAACACCACAACCCTGAGATGATCATGAACCCCATGCCCTGAATTTCAGCCTCCCAAATTCCCTATTTCTGTCGTAAGTACCAATATTTTCCAGTTGTCTAAATTCACATTTGGGGTATTTCATTCTTCCCTAACAGCAATAACCTCCACCTAGAGCTTTATTTTTTTAAGTGTTTATTGAAGATCTTACAAAACAGTGGGTACACTTAACATTACTGAACTGTATGCTGAAAAGTTAGTAAGTGTAGATGGTACATTTTATGGTATGTGCTTTCTACCACAATTTAATTTTTAAAAAGAAAGTAAATTTAGCTCTGGCCAGTTTGGCTCAGCGGTTAGAGCGTTGGCCTGGGTTCGGTTCCCGCTAAGGGCGCGTAACTCGGCTGCAGTTTGTCCCCGGCCCTGGTTGGGTCATGCGGGTGGCAGCCACTCAATGTGCATCTTTCATGTCGATGTTTCTCTCTCACTCTTCCTCTCTCTCACTCCCACTCTATCTGAAAAAAAAAAATGGAAAAATGTCCTCAGGTGAGGATTAAAAATATAAAAATTAAAAAGAAAGTAAATTTAAAAAGGATTTCACCATTTAACATTTTAATGCATTTAATTCAAAATAAGTTAAGAAGTCCTATTCATAATACAGAGAGGCCATAGAAAATGGACCAATGGATGGATGCATGATGCAGTGTGCAGATGATGTTTTATTGAGTTGTACACTCGAAACCTGTATGGTTTTGCAAACCAATGTCATCCCAATAAGTTCTATTAAAAAAAGAAAATGGGCCAATAAGCAAGCTCATGCTAAAGAAATACATAAATAAAGTCTGACTTTAGGATTCACTGGACATGTGTTCCAAGGAACATACACCATGCCTAGTCCTACAGGTAATAAGAAGGCAGTAGATGTGGAGGACGAGAGCAGACCTTCAACTTCTCCAATGATTTGGCCACAGGGTCCATGTGACCCTGGGCACTTCTTTAGGAGGTCAGATGGTGAGCAAAAATTGGACCAGTCTTTGGTACCCACAAGAATTATTAGATGTCTAAAATGTGAGAAAATGATGAGGGGGAAACATAAACTAGTTGGATTCCATCTGGATTTCAGGGTAGAGGTGGGAGGCAGGGTTTAACAGCCAGAAGTTGTACAAAAGTGAGATGATGGAATCTGCAAAGCTCCAGAGGCAAACTGCATGGGCTCAAACCTTGGCTCTGCCATTCACTGGGTGTGTGGTCAGTTTTGCAAATTACTTCATCTTTATGTCCCCCACTATCTCTCTTTACAAAGTGAGAATGGTAATAGGAATAGAAGTACTCATCTCACAGGACTGATAAGTAAAGTAAATGAATTAATATATATAAAGCTCTTAGTTATGGTACTTGACATATAGAAAGCACCCCAATAAGTGGTAGCTATTGGTACAGATTTTGGAAGGCCTTGAAAATTAACCTGAAAAGTTTGGTGAGCAGCAGTGAGACACCCTCAAGAAAGTAGGATGGCCCTGGCTGGTTTGGCTCAGCAGTTAGAGCACCGGACTTCAGACCTAAGAGTCTTGGTTCAATTCCCAGTCAAGGGCACATTCTCTGGGTTGCAGGTCTGATCCCCAGCCCCATCGGGGTCATGCAGGAGGCAACCAGTCAATGTGTCTCTCTCACATCAATGTTTCTCTCTTTCTCCCTCTCTGCCTCTCTCCCTTCCATTCTACATAAAAGTCCATGGAAAAATATCCTCGGGTGTGGATTAATGAAGAAGAGCAATGGGTTGACATAGAGTGGACTGGGGGGAAAAACAGAGAAGAAATAGAAAACAATAACAGCAAATTGGGTTTTCAAGGGTTTGGCCTGTGGTGGTACAGTAGAGAGCAATGTGTATGAGAATTTAATTGATGATGGTGAGAAAGAAAAGTCAGAAGTTTTAGAAGTAAAGAGAGCACCCTACTAGGAGCTGGGGACTTGGGCCACGCTGTGGCTCCACTAGCTATGGGATCGTGAGTGAGTCACCAAGACACCCCTCCCAACCTCCATTCCTCCACCAGTCTGGAGAATATCTTCACTGCCTCCCTTACAGGTTCTTAGAAGAAGTGTACAATATGCATGAAAATACTTTTAAAACAATAAAAACACTAGGATGTCCTACTACTACTCAGTGGTTACCTATTTTGTGAGAACATCTCAGGGGACAGGAGTGATCTCGACTGAAACGGGGTGGGGAGGAGCAGAGGACACCAAAACCCCCTCTGAGTATAAAGGATGAATATTTTTCTTGTTTTGGGTAGGAAAGAATAAAATGCCTCAAAGGTGAATTTAGCCAACTGGAAATAGCGACAAAAATTTCTAACAGAAATTGGGTATTTGGAAGGCTGATTTGGGGGGAAAACAGAACTTCTTGCATATGAGGTTCTGCATAGTGGCCTTCAGCTGATGTAACAAATTCTCACATGCTTTGGGGCTGGAACGATACTTGTGCTTTCTTACAGGTGTGAAGGTCAGAGTCGGCAGTCAGTTCCACAGGACCCCATGGATGAGTCAGCAGGGCCGTGCTCCCTCCAGGGCTCCGGCGGCAAAGCTGCTTCCTCCTCGGCCAGCCTCTCCAGCCCTCGGCCAGCCTCTCCAGCCCTCGGCCAGCCTCTCCAGCCCTCGGCCAGCCTCTCCAGCCGCATTCCTGCCTTCCCGCCAGGGCCTTTCCTCCACCTCAAGGCCCGCAGCGCAGCATTTTGCTTCAGTGCCAACTGGCCTTCTTCTGGATCAAATCTCCTCCTGCCTCTTTCTTAAAGGGACACTTGTGATTGCAGTTAGGGCTCCCTGGATAATCCTGAATAATTTCCCCATCTCAAGATCTTTTAACTTAATTACAGCTGCGAAGTCTTTTTTGCCATATAAAATAACACTCCCAGCGATCAGAGAAAGACAAATATCACATGATCTCGTTCATTTGTAGAATATAATGAACAATACAAGCTAATGAACAAAATAGACCCAGAGACACAGAAGTAGGGTACAGACTGACAAACCTCAGAAGAGGGGGTGGGGGAGGGAGAGATAAACCACAGAACGTATATGCATGTCTGCATAACCATGGACATAGACAACAATGCTGGGGACCAGGCGGGGGTAGGGATCAGGAGGAGAGTGTCCATGGGGGGAAAAGGAGTAACATCTGTAACAAAAATAAATTAATAAAAATTGCAAAAAAAATAAATAAATAAGTAAATTCCCAAATTCCAAAGATTAGGACCTGAATGAATCTCTCTGGGCTGTTATTCAGCGTACCACAGGTTTTATCTACACATTATGTTTTCGGGGAGGAGGGGAGCCCAGTGACTTACTTTTATTTATTTACTTATTTATTTTTTTAAAGAGGTTATTCTCTGATAATCTCTTAATTTTTTTTTTCTTTATTGATTTTAGAGAGAGAGGAAGGAAGAGGGAGAGAGAGAAACATCAACTAGAGAGAACATCCACTGGCTGCCTCCTGCATGCCCCCCACTGGGGATCGGGCCCACAACCTGGGCATGTGCCCTGGCTGGGAATCAAACCGGCGACCTCTTGGTGCATGGGTGGACGCTCAACCGCTGAGCCACACTGGCCGGTCCCAGTGACTTACTTTAAATCCATCAGGAGTATTAAACATAAAATGCCCGTCAGTCAGATTCTCCCATACCCTACTTCAGCCTGGGTTATAACCATTTAAATGGGAAGAGAGCACTATCCTGACTACAACAAGCCAGGAAAAGGAGTTTCACAAGCTACCGTCATAGGCTTGTCACCCTGTCTTCACAAAGCCTAAGAAAAAGGGCCACCGTTGGCCAGAACAGAATCTCTGCAGGTGTTACTCTGTCTGTCGCCTGTGCCTTGCCTGTCCCACTGGGGTTACTCGGAAATGCCACAGTGCAGGCGGCAGTGGAACTCGCACAGAAGCCCCGGAGAGTTCCTCTGAAGTGCAGATCTGCAGCCAGCCAAGGCCAGCACAAAGGCGGAGACTGCGAGCTCTCTTCCCCCTGAGCCAGGGGTAGGGTAAGGAGGCTTCCTGCAATGTCTTTGTAAGTTTCCCCTTCCCCGTGGCTTGTCTGAACTGAGGGGAGAGGCTGACTGGCAGGCCCTCTATGTAGATGAAGAACTCCCTGTTAGACAGCATCTGGCATGGTTCCCTGTTTTTATTAACTGCAGTTGTTTTCTATTTGTCTTTTTTTTTTTTTGGCAAGGCTTATGTCATGCAGTTCCTCAGCCATGTAGTTCTCTAGGACAGTGGTTAGACATTTATATAATGTATGAAGTGATGCCCCCGATAAGTCTAGTGCCCACCTGGCCTAAATGTTCTGACTCCCATAGTTAATATGTTCAAAAATGGTCCTGAACTGAAGATTATACCATTGAAATTCAGACTTCAAGAGAAAAGAATAGGGTTGCCGCCCTGGCCAGTTTGGCTCAGCGGTTAGAGCGTCGGCCTGCGGTCCAGAGAGACCCGGGTTCGGTTCCTGCTAAGGGCATGTACCTCGGTTGCAGTTTGTCCCCGGCCCTGGTTGGTCGTGCGGGTGGAAGCCACTCGATGTGTCCCTTTCACGTCGATGTTTCTCTCGTTCTCTCTTCCTCTCTCTCCCTCCCACTCTATCTGAGCAAAAAAATGGAAAAATGTCCTCGAGTGAGGATAAAAAAAAAAGAATAGGGTTGCCAAGTGGTCTTCAGATCGTGCAACAACCAAGAAAATAACAAACACTTGAAAACAAGAAGAGAAGCAATGAGTTAACAGTGAACACAGTGTTGTAAAGCAAAAGACAGTGGTAAAATCAGTCTGGACATATGAATTTGCTGATTTGAAAGGAGGATGGTTTCACTTCGAGTGAACTGATACCCAACCACGAAGAGACACATCAGAATTCAGCAGTGACAAAGGGTTTGGGCTTGATGCTTGGCAGGCGCTGAAGGAAAAGGTTTCCTGGATTCTAAGAATAAAGATAACCTCCATGATGTCTTTGTGTCATGTTTTTGTTCATTGTTATGGAGATATGGTATTAACTGAAATACTGATTTCTGCTGGAAACCAGTTTCCTTGTCGCTTCCTGGGTACTAATGTTCTGTGAACAATGTGATTTAACTGCCCACATAACTAGGTACTGGCATTCCTGCCAATGCAGTAATTTACTTCTGTACTTGGTGCCAGTGTTTTTAAATTTATCTTTATTGTTGAAAGTACTTACTGAAATAGTTCTTTGGCTACATGTATCGTGACTCCCTGTATAGAAATTTATTCAAATTTATTTTATGTTGCTGCTTGTTCTGTGCCCATTTTTAATGATAGATTTATTCTATCTATATAGACTATGCAGAAATTTATTCTGATGTATTTTGTATTATAATTCACTTTTTAGAGCAGTCTCATTATTTGTTTTTACAATACAACATATAGGGTAAAGAATTTATCAATTTGTGTTGATGTTTTGTTTTCTTCTAGGGACCAATATTCAATGGTAATTGATATGTCTCTTTAGAATTATGTTTTTCATATTTTTCCAAGGTTAGTACAATATTATATATTATATACTATATTCTACAAACAAAACTATATTTTCCCTTATACAAGCCACTTTAAAATCCTTTTTGATACAAGTTTAGAAATAGATTTATTGTTGTTTCTTATATTGCAGGCATTTTAATTTCACCCTCTGGCAACCCTAAGAGGTAGGTAGTGTCATGATCTCTATTTTGTAGATGGTGGAACAGCAATCATCTGACATCCTATCATTTAATCCCCAAAGAACCTTAAACGGTCAATGGTGTTATACTCATTTTACTTTTTTTTTTTTCCAATGTCTCACCCGAGGATATTTTTCTAGTTATTATCAGAGAGAGTAGGAGGGAGAGAGAGAGAGAGACAGAGAGAAACATCGATGTGATAGAGCCACATCGATTGGTTGCTTCCCGCACAACCTGACCAGGGCCGGGGACGAACCGTAACCGAGGTACGTGCCCTTGAACGGAATCGAACCCACGACTCATTGGTCCACAGGCCAACACTCTAACCGCTGAGCCAAACCAGCCAGGGCGTGTTATCCTCATTTTACAAGAAAGGAGGTTAAAGTCTCCAAAAAGATAACTAACTTGTCTAAAGACACAGCCAGTAAGTAGTAGAAGTGGGAATGGAACCCGGGTGTGTCTCCCTCCAAAGCCCCTGTAATAAACGACCACACTCTTCTGCCTCTTTCAGCCGTGCTATGCTCGGGTCCAGTGAGAGATGGGGAAACAACACACTGGCAGGGGACCCTCCCTCTTCTCTGGCTGCAGCTACAATTTTGCGAATAAAAATGTGTACATAGTATGAGTTGCGATCTCTCCAAGTATCCCACTTCCCCCCTCTTCCATCTTCTAAGGTGGCTAAGATTAACTGCTTATAAACTATCAAAATCAGCACAGGGGACTTAGAAGACCTGGTTCTGCCCTGGCTGTACCACTAATGTGGTGTTGGCAAGTACAGATACTCTGCAAAATATACAGGTAAAATAGGATTGAGAATATGTTCTTCACCTGTCTCACAGGACTATTATGAACATCAAATGCATTCATTCATTTATTCATCTATTGAACAAATATTTATTGAGTGTCTAAATATTTACTGAGTACTGTTCTCGATGCTGGTAATGAAATGAACACAGTAGCTAAGACCCTGCCCTCATGGAGCTTATGTTCTAATAAAGGAAAACAAACAGGATAATTTCATACTAAGTTGAGTATTGTAACTGAAGTAAACAGTGAGTAGGAGGAGGGAGGCTATTTTAGGTGAGGTGGGAGTTGGGGGAGGACTAGGAAGTAATTTGAAAAAGGTGACATTCAATCAGAGACCTAAAGCATGAGACACAGCTGGCCATTTCAAGAGCAGAGAGAACAGCTGGTGTGAAGGCCCCAAGGGTTGAGCAGTGTTTGAGGAAGAGAAGAAAGGCCAGTACGGCCAGAACACAGTGAGCAAAAGTCAGGTGCAAATGGAAAAGAAGAGAGGCATGTAAAGGGTTCAAAGGGTGGTGTTAATGAGTTTGAAGCTAGAAGATGACATGATCTGGATAGTTTTTAAAAGAGATCTTTACGGCTGGTGTGTGGAGAACGGTTTGGGGGTGGAGGGAAGAGGCAGTGGACATCCAGGAGGCTAGGTTGGAAGCTACTGCTGGAGTCCAGCAGAGACACAATGATGGCTTAGTCCTGGGTGAGGCTGGATCACGGCGGAGAGGTGGTGTGCAAGGGAATGGGAGGGATCACAATGACAGCTGAGACAAATCCGTGCAGAGGCTGCTCAGCTGTACTGCACTGTAACACGCTAAGGGATTATCATTAGATTATGGCTTCCTGGGGTGGGGGTGGCACAGAAGACGCCTGCTGGGAAAGAGGTAGAAGTTCCAAAAGGGTGATGACCAAGGATCCTAAATACAAACTTCTCCTTCATGATTTCCCTAGGTCAGACCCTGCTGCAGGGAAATTCTGTTTCAAGTGTTTCAAACGAGGGGCCTGGCCAATTCCCAAGCCATTTATTTATTTATTTTAATTTTTATTATTTCATTAATGTTCTTTTTTATGGTTAAAATAGACACCCCACATAACATTAAAGTTACCGTCCTCGTCATTCTGAAGCCTGCGGCTCAGTGGTGCTCAGTACGATCACAGTGTTGTGCCAGCAGGTCTCCAGAACTTTCTCATCTCACAAAACTGAGCCTCTAGACCCATTAAGTACTAATTCCCCACCTCCCTCCCCCATTTATATCTTATTTTCAATGTAGAGCCAAACAATTTAATTTATCCTCCACAAACTCCGGCTCCATCCCTTGGTATTCATCTTTCTTATTTGAAAATGGCATTGAAATTCATCAACGTTCAAAATATCCAACTTAATTGGATTTTGTTCTCAAAGAATTTGACTCATTCAATTAAAAGCTATGAAGTCTAGTGCCACAAGGGAGCTTTCTCTGGGAGGTATGACTTGGTGTTTTTCAACAGGGGGATATCAGTGTGTTTCCTTGGGACCCTTCTTCCATGAGCTGCACTCTCTATACAGTCAGCACAGAACATTAGCATCCTTGCCCCCCACTCCCACTAAATGCCAGTTGCATCCCCAATCATTGTGACAACCAGAAGTACCCCCTCACATTTCCAAACACCCTTTAGAGAGCGTTGTCCCGACCTGGCAGAGTTCCACAAGGTGTGCATTTATTAGGCCCCTTGACTCTGCGCAATCTTGTCTATCATAATCATACACCCTAATTGAATTATGCCATCATAAGTCCATGATACTGATATGGTTTCAGCCACTCATTGTTCAAGAAATAATTATGTCTTCCTATACTCTTTTCTCCTACAAGCAGCAGCTTGCATTTTTTGGCCAATTCCCTTGGGCTCACACTTCTTTGAAGTAACTGTCATTAAGTAAGTTCTTAATAAGAGTCCTGCTTTGCTTCACAAACCTGCTCGCCCAGTCTTGCCACTACTTGTGCTTTTTATTTCCTTATATAGACCCAAGGAGGGGTGTGTCCAGGAACACAGAGGCTGCCAGGAAGGGACAGCCTTGGAGGGGCTTGCATGCCAAGTGACTGTCTCAAAACGGGAGGGCCTGGGTAGAGGCCACCGTAGTCATCACATTGTTGGCACAGGCTCCCTTTTCAGGGAAAAAGGCTTTGCCTTGAAGAACAGTCCAATTTCGTCAGAGTGAGAACGCAGCAACTTTTATCAGGCACGACACAGTGAGTCACTCCTTCCAAGCTGGTGTCTCTGGGATTTCTGGCCTTGGGTAGTTCAATCTGATAATAGGAACCAGGAATAGACTACCTGCTGGTTCTACCTCTGATTCATAGCAAAGCTTTCTTTTTCTTGTAATGAATTTATTACTCACCAAAGTAAGCCGCAGCCACCAAACTTGATAAGTGGCTTCTCTGGGATCGTCCCAGGAAAGGAGCATATATTCAATAGCACACAGTTACGAAATGTATGTCCTCTCCAATTACACCTGTATTTTTACTTCATATAAGTGATGACAAAGTTGTATGTATCGTGTCGTGATGAGGTTGCATTATCTGCTTCTTGTCTTGACAAGGCACACAATGGCCCCACTTTCACTAAAAGCTACAAAGCTAAGGTGTGCAGCAGTCCTGTATCTTTTATTTCTATTTTTTTTCCTAGCTCAAACATCAGTTTACAGTAACGTAATCTTCTGTGAAGTCTCACGGGGAGAAAAGTGCTTTGGACATCCCCACTGTAACTTGATTCACAGACTCTGTTGAATGCAGCAGACACCTCATGTTACTGTCTTATCAATCCTGGAAACACCTGACAGATACCTTATCTCCTCACCATTCTGCCTCCAAGCATCTCTCTTTACACCCTTTTCCTTCATCCTCTCCACCAGCCTCAGACGGGGGATGTATTTGCTCCCTTTCCCATCTACTCTCTCCACCACTGTCTTACCTCCTTCCTTATTCAGCTGAATTCTCTCTTTAACTTTTTCACTTCCTTCTAATTCACTGGCCCTTTCTTCTGTTTCCCCTCCAAAACAAGCCTCCTCTGTCCTACAAATAAAACAAAGCAAACAAAAGCACCGTGGCTAAGCTGCTCCATGAGTTAACCAGCCTGTTCCTTTCTCCTCTCTCTACCAAGCTTCTGTTCTCCAGCCCTGCTTCCACTTTTGTATCATCCGGTCACTTCAATCCAGCTGCACCTCCAACATCCAACAAACCGACATGCTCCGGCCAAGTTCTCCTGGTCCCCCTGCATCCTCTGCAGCTGACCATCCACTCTGAGAAGTTCTCGTTCTTTGAGTCCCAAGACTTTTCTAGTCAATCTTCCCATCTCTGTTCTCTTTATTTTTGACATCCACCGCCCCCCACGCACCCCGAAATCTCACCTACACTCAGGTCTTCCACTGCTCAATTCCCTGCCTCGCAGGGCACTCGCAAGCAGCTGTGCTTGCCTAAGAGCACGTCCATGACTTTGCTCCCCAAGCAGCAGGTGGAGCCTGGATGTCTGGCAGGGGAAGAGGCCTGACTCACGCCCAGCCCTGCTCCCTTGACATTCCTGTCCATCAGCCCGTGGCTCGTTCTGCTGCCACACCCACCTTGCCCTGGGATCATCACACTGTTCCCTCTCGGCAGCACATTTACTTATTATATCTTGGATCCCGAGTTTTCTGCTGAGGTTTAATTCTACATTTTAATTACCTCCTCAGTATTTCCACTTGGTTCTCCATTCACTGCCTCAAACACAAAGCCCAAGAACAAATGTACTTGCTCCTGAGGAAGTGAGGGGAACACGGTATTCTTTCTGACTCACAGATTTCCGTCAGTGGTACCATCTTTCACTTAGTGAGTCTCAAAATCCCAATCATTCTTGTTTTCTCTTCCTGTTCTAGTTACCAAGCCCTCGTAATTATTTCTCCATACTTCTCTTTTCTTTCCTATGTAGTTCCACTACGAGCATACCATCTGAACTAGATTTATGTATCCCATCTGCAACTAGATTAACCTTCATAAAACCCTGCTCACAAACATTTATTATTGCCTTTATTAATCAGAAGTTTTTCAGTTGCAAATAAAAATCCCAGTTCAAGGTCACAAATTAAAGAAGAAATGTTTCAGCCCCCACCTAATGGGAAGACCAAGGTTATCTACTTTCAGGCATGATTAGACCTAGGTACTCAAGCAACTCACTAGAAATCTCTCTCTCTCTCTCTCTCCATCTCTTGGTTGTGGGTTGGTTTCCCTCTTGGACCCACTCTTTTTTTTTCTCTCCTTTTCTAAAAATTGAATTTACTGGGGTGACAATGATTAATAAAACCATATAGGTTTCAAGTGTGCAACTCTACAACACATCATCTGCATGCTGCATTGTGTACTCACCATCCAAAGTCAAGTCTCTTTCTGCCACCATTTATCCCCCCTTTGCCTTCTTCCACTTCCTTCCACCCCCCTTTCCCTCTGGCAATCGCCATATTATTATCTGTGTCTGGGTTTTTTTTAAGTGTGACAAAATAATCACCACCACCTGCAGACCTTTACTGAAGAAACGCAGCATCACTAGGGGAAAGAAAGTACTCTTTCTCAGTTGTCCAGCACAAATCCTAACACTTACTCCAACGTGGGCTATGGACCCATCCCCAGACCCTGGGGTGATGTCAGCCTACCCAACCTACCTAGATGAAGAGTGGAGAAAGCCTTGGTTCCCGTAGAAAATAAGTGTGCTATTACAAGATGAGGGGATAGGTTCTGGGTAGGCAAAGGCAACAGATGTCCAAATACACTTTCCCACTATATAATACGGTCAAATTCCTTTAGTCTGACATTCTAGATCCTCGTCCCTTAATGTGCCCAAAAACTTCCTTTCCTATTTTCTCACCCCTTATCCAGCACAAGCCTTTCACTTGGGACAATCATTTTTTTCCCAATTTTATTGAGATATAACTGACATACGATAATGTATAAGTTTAAGGTATACAATGTAGTATAGATTGCAAAATGATTACCACAATAAGGACAGTTAACATATCCATCACCTCACATACTTACAATTTTTTTTGAGCCAGTCTTAACTATTTGTTATCCTCTGATCTCTCCATGGTCCTCCTATCTCTACATCTTTCCTAATACCACTACTCTGTCACCTCTTCAAATTCTACCCAATTCCAAACCCAAGATCAGTACACCTCTTTTTGGTCCACCTGTCATTCAGAATGCAATGATTAATGCTTTTATTCACTCGATTAAAATTATTGACTATGAGCTGGGCCAAACAGAATGCCACTCAAAAATTGGAAGTAGGCGGTAGAGTCTGTTGTCATTTAACCAAAAGATTGGTAAAAATAAAAAAAAGCTGGTATCAAACTGAATATTTATTTAGAATGAGATAATAAATTACAATTAGTTACAGATTTTGAAAAGTTGGCACATTACAAAATCACAAGATCTAAAAGGCAACAGTATTTTTGTTAACTGCTTAGCACCACTTTGTAATACTTGTTTGGTACATTTTTGGTTGTAGATTCTTTGCTCAGACTGTCATTTAACAATTATTATGTAATATTTCCTATAAAGAAAATAGAAATAGAATTCAGTGTTTTCTCTAACCTCACTGAGTTTTTTGTTCTTTATTATTGATACATTGCAGAACGTATTTCAGTTTCACGACTCCCATTTGTAAATATTTAGGATGCTGTCAAATTTGGGGAAAGCTCTATCTTCAAGTTTTATTTATTTGTTTGTTTTGTATTTTTTCTATTTATGACCTATCAGATTTAGAATTTTCTCCACAGACTAGCCCCTGAATTATAATATTTTATTTTATTTATGTATTTATTTTATCCTCACCCGAGGACATTTTTCTATTTTTTGTTCAGATAGAGTGGGGGTGGTGGGGGTGGGGGAAAGAGAAACATCAACGTGAAAGGAACACGACAAATGGTTGCCACCTGCATGACCCAAACAGGGCCAGGGCCAAACTGCAACCGAGGTACGTGCCCTTAGGGACACATCAAGTGGCTGCCACCCGCACGACCAACCAGGGCCGGGGACAAACTGCAACCGAGGTATGTGCCCTTAGCGGGAACCAAACCCGGGTCTCTCTGTACTGCAGGCCGACGCTCCAACCGCTGAGCCAAACCGGCCAGGGCGGTGCGTGCCCTTAGTGGGAACTGAACCCAGGTCTCTCTGGACCACAGGGTGACGCTCTAACCATTGATCAAACCGGCCAGGGCTGGATCCTAGCATTTTAAACCTTGTTGCTCCTCCACAGCCACTGGCCCTGGTCTCAGCAGAACACACACACACATCCCATGATGACAATCTAGCGCTGCACTCTGGGGTGGAGAACAGCACTGGAATTGGCACAGAGGTTGGCAGGAATGTTCTGAAATGGCCTGCAATAACTTTACCCATTGAAGTGACAGTGGATCATGGAAATATATCTTATTAAAATTCCACTGAAAATATTTCCAGCTATCCTTCTGGCCCTGATACCACTTAAGATTGGGTATAGTACCCAGAAATCAAATCCCAGGTCTCCTTCCAGTCTCCTTCTTCCCGTTTTTCCTAAATCTAACTGGACACGCTTTATTCCAGAGCACCTCCTTTCTCCAAAGGGAACATTCCAGATCAGCAGCCACAGATGTCCTATTGCCAAGGTTTGTCTAACCACCTAGACCAGTCCTTCCATTTCAAAGCATTATGAGGCCAAGAAAATTGGCCAAAAAATTCAAGCTGATGCTCGTAGGGGCAAAAGACCAATGCTGAGTTACAATACAGTATCCTAAATGGCCAAATGTAAAATTCCAATACCTGTTTACTAAACGATGTTCCCCAAACAATAACTGCCTACAGAGACCAGTTCTTGGGCTGGAGTGGCAGCTACCACCAGCAGCCTCACAACTGATCACCAAGGACCTCACTTATTTCCCCTTCCCTTTAACTGAGCTGAGAAAAGTTGTGGTTTTTTCACAGTAAATTTTTAATATGTGAATAGTGAACTAGAGCTGTGATTTTAGTGTTTGCCCATTAGAACTTAGCTTGCAGGTGCCATTCCCCTTGTGCAGGATCGTGCTTCTTCCATGGAAGGACCGGATCTCAAGGACCCGTGCAAGGAAGGCCTGGCCCAGGTAACCTGAAGCTTCTGAAAACAGTAAACCTTCATCCTTGATTTTTGATCATTCCTTTGAATGTCTTATTATTATTTTTTTTTAATCCTCATCCAAGGACATTTTTCCATTTTTTGTACAGACAGTGTGGGAGGGAGAGAGAGGAAGAGAGAGAGAGGGAAACATCGATGTGAAAGGGACACATCGAGTGGCTGCCACCCGCACAACCAACCAGGGCCGGGGACAAATTGCAACCGAGGTACGTGCCCTTAGCGGAAACCGAACCCGGGTCTCTCCGGACCGCAGGCGGACGCTCCAACCGCTGAGCCAAACCGGCCAGGGCTCCTTTGAATGTCTTTAAAGCCTAAATATGTGGTTAATACAAAGCTGGGAGAAATAGTGAACTATTAAAAGGAGCTAAAAGATTTCCTCAGGTTAATTTGATGAAGTTCACATGCAAAAAAGGAAGAGAGAGAGAGAGAGAGAGAGAGAGGTGGAATACTGCAGTTGAGTCAGAAATTCTCCAAGTATTTGCAGAAGTACAAGAAGATCAAAACTGAGAACATGTATTGGATGTTACTATGTGTCAACCACTATTATAAGGACTTTGCTACTTGTGTTTACCATGTCTTAGATGAGTTTATTGTAAAGGCTGTGTATTAACTATCAGTAGCTCACTTTGCAAGGTTGTAAGGACTAGAAATGGTGTGTGCATAGCACCTGGCCCAGAGTAGGCACTCAGTAAATGTTAGCTAACATTGGTTTCTAAGGAACACTTGAAGGAAACTATCCCCTTTAATATAAAGTGATTCTTTAATCTTAGGTGGAGGGATGTGAATAAAGATAATAATTGCTTCCAGTTAGTTGTAGGATATCAGTCTGAGGAAGAAATGGATTCATTCTGTATGGCTCTGAAGAAAGAACTAAAAAAAACCCAATACGTTCATGTTATAAGGAGCTGGTAAAAAGAAGGGAGGAGAGAGAGGAGGGATGGAGAGAGGGAGAAAGAAAAAAAGGGAAGAACAGAGAAAGGAAGTTAGGGGCTGCCTTGGAAGTAATAACCTCCCAGAAGTCTATGGGGCTATTCTAGAAAGGTCAGGACAGATCTTTGACAAGGATGATAATGAGGGTAATTCAAGCATCATACAAGCTTGCAAACAGGAGATGTTTTTACCACTAGCCTAATACCAAGTCTCATCTCAAATCCACCCAGATGGCTTGAGATAGGAAAGCTAACACTGTGGAGACTTTTCATTAAGCCTCAAGCTTCACAAGGGCAGTTTTCCACAAAATGGAATTCCCATGAATGAAGCAAAAGATAAGGCTGGTTCCTGTGTAAACCAATAGAAAATGTCCACACTGTTAATTTTTAAAAGCCCTTTGAAATTAATAAGAGATTAAACTTTCCCCTATCAGCCTAATGATCCTGAGGCCAATGACTCAGTGACATAGTTTTTCCCCCTTTCTGCTGCCAAGAGAACAGTGGATAATATTTGTACAGATTTAGGGAATTCATAAGTTAAATGAATGTGATAATGTAATTCTTGGAAAATATTGGATCTTTTTTGCAAAGTAAAGAATTGCTCTTTCGAGGAGATTCCAAAATGGCGGTGGAATGAATGGAAGCTACACAGACAACCTCCCAGGACAAAACAGGAATTACAACTAAAATGAAAACAAATCATCAGGAAAAAAACAACAGAAAAGCAGCTTTCGAGGACCATATAATCAGGGACACTGAATCGATCCTGGTAGGATTGTGGAGGCAAGAGAATGTGGCTGGGAACCCATAGAATGCAGCGATCTTAGCTGTGAGCAGCGCCCTTGGGGTTAAAATCCCAAGCCCACTCCACAGTGCAGAGCCAGGACAGAGCACTAAAACAGCCACAGCCACTCACCTTGGGCTCCAGCAGAAGGAGGGTGGACAGGACTGGAACTGTGTGGGAACACTCGGGATTTGGAGGGTGCTCAGAGCTTTTGCTGAGTTATGGCCACGCATGACAGTGTCCATTTTACTCCTTCCCAGGGCTCCAGGGAGAGGCAACAGCCCCTCCCTCAGAGATTCAACCCCACCAAGGTGGGCCATTGAAATGCAAACTGAGGCTCATTAACAACCAGCATCTGCTCCACCCTCTGGAAATCCTCTTACTTGGAACACCTGAGGGAGTTTTTCATTCAACTGAGAAGCCAAGACTCTTCAAGTGACCATGATTAATAGCCTCCAGGCAAAAAGCTAGAGGAAGACTGAACCATTCCTGGGCTTATAAATCTACCCAGAAAAGTAAGACTTGACAGTGGTGTTTAACATGGGTCCCCCACGCTCATCTAACCCCAATAGAGGAAGCCACAAACAGAAGAACACCAACACCCACAGGAAAAATTTGGCAGGCTCCAAAATCCACTGAGATAGCCTAATGGTGAAACAAAGAAACAAATCCCAAATGAAAGAACAATAAACATCTACCAAAGATGAGATAAATGAAATGCAGATAAGCAAGTTATCAGAGCCATGATCTTGAGGAAGCTCAACAGCATGAGTAAGGACATCAACACGATGAACAAACATAGAAACATTGAAAATCAACCAATTAGAAATGAAAAAAACACCAAAAGAAATGAACAATGACATATCAGAAATAAAGAACACATTGGAAGGACTAACCAATAGACTAGAGGAAGCTGAGGACCGGATCAGTAAATTAGAAGACAGGAAAGAAAAAAATCAACCAATCAGAAAACCAAAAGGAAAAAACTATTAAAAAACAGGAAGACATGCCCTGGCCGGTTTGGCTCAGCGGTTAGAGCGCCCGCCTGCGGTCCGGAGAGACCCGGGTTCGGTTCCCGCTAAGGGCATGTACCTTGGTTGCAGTTTGTCCCCGGCCCTGGTTGGTCGTGCGGGTGGCAGCCACTCGATGTGTCCCTTTCACATCGATGTTTTCCTCTCTCTCTCTTCCTCTCTCTCCCTCCCACTCTGTCTGTACAAAAAATGGAAAAATGTCCTCGGGTGAGGATAAAAAAAAAAAAAAAAAAACAAAAAAAAAACAGGAAGACAGTTTAAGAGAACTGTGGGAGAACTGAAAACGTAATAATATTCTCATCATAGGAGTCCCTGAAGAAGAATAAAATTACCAAAAGTTAGAGAATATATTTGAAGAAATAGTGACAGAAACTTCCCTAATTTAGTGAAGGAAGAAGGCATTCAAGTTCAAGAACACAGAAAGCCCCAAGTAAGAAGAACCCAAACAGGCCCACACCAAGCACATAGTAATTAAAATGCCAAAAATTAAAGATAAAGATAGAATCCTAAAGGCAATAAGAGATAAGCAACAGGTTACCAACAAAGGAAACCCCATAAGGCTCTCAGCTGACTTCTCACAAGAAACACTACAGGCCAGAAGGGAATGGCATGAAGTAATCAAGGTCATGAAAAACAAGAATCTGAATCCAAGACTACTCTACCCAGCAAGGCTATCATTCAGAATAGAAGGTCAAATAAAGAGCTTCCCAGACCAAAAAAAGGTTAAGGGAATACATTAGCACCAAACCAGCACTGCAATAAATGTTAAAAGGACTGCTGTAATTAGTCGAAGTAATAGGAAGGAAAAAAGAACAACATTAAACAAAAATGACAATAAATAAGTACCTATCAATAATCCCCTAAAATGTAAATGAATTGAATGCTCCAATAAAAAGACCCAGAGTAGCTGATTGGATAAGAAAGCATGACTCATCTATCTGTTGTTCACCAGAGACCCACCTCACAACAAAAGACTCACATAGGTTGAAAGTGAAGGGATAGAAAAAAATCTTCCAAGCAAACAAAAAGGAAAAAAAAGCTGGGTAGCAATACTCATATCTGATCAAATAGATTTCAAAATGAAGTCCATAACTAGAGACAAAAAAGGCCACTACATAATATTGAAAGGATCTATCCAACTGGAAGATATAACCTTGGTAAACATATATGCATCCAATATAGGAGCACCAAAGTATATTAAAAATCTTCTGAAAGACTTCAAAGGAGAAATAGACAGCAATACAATCATAGCAGGGGATTTCAACACCCCATTGACACCACTGGATAGATCCTCTAGACAAAAAATTAGCAAGGAAACACAGACTCTAAATGAAGCACTAGACCAAATGGATTTAATAGATATCTACACAGAATTACACCCCAAAACTACAGAATGCGCATTCTTCTCAAGTGTACATGGGACATTCTCAAAGATAAAACCACATGTTAGGACACAAACTAAGTCTCTATAAGTTCAAGAAGATTGAAATCATATCAAGCATCTTCTCAGATCACAATGGCATGAAACTAGAAATCAATTGCAACAAGAACATGCAAAGACATTTGAACACATGGAGGCTAAATAGCATGTTATTAAACAACAAATGGGTCACTGAGGAGATCAAGGAAGAAATAAAAAACTTCCTGGAAACCAATGAAAATGAACACACAACAACACAAGATCTATGGGATGCAGCAAAAGCAGTTCTGAGAGGGAAGTTCATAGCACTACAGGCCTACCTCAAGAAGTAAGAAAAATCTCTAATAGACTATCTAACCTCACAACTTAAAGAACGAGAAAGCAAACAAGAAGAAAACCCCAGAGCAAGTAAAAGGAAGGAAATAGTAAAGATCAGAGCAGAAATAAATGACACGGAGACCAAAAAACAATTCAAAGGATCAATGAAACAAAGAGCTGGTTTTTCAAAAAGATAAAGAAGATTGATGGACCCTAGCTAGACTCAACAAGAAACAAATAGAGAAAATCCAAATACACAAAATCAGAAATGAAGGAAGGGAAGTAACAACTGATACCACAAAAATACAGAAGATTGTCAACAACTACTATGAACAATTATATTGCAACAAATTCGACAATCGAAGTGAAATGGACAAATTTCTAGAAACACATAGTCTCCCAAAACTGGACTGGGAAGAGATAGAAAACTTGAACAGACCAATAACAACAGAAGAAATTGATGATGTAATCAAGACTCTCCCAGCAAACAAAAGCCCAGGCCCGGATGGCTTCAAAGTGGAGTTTTACCGAACATTCAAAGAAGAACTAACACCAATTCTCCTCAAACTACTTCAAAAAATTCAAAACGGAGGAACATTTCCAAACTTGTTTTATGAGGCCAGCATAATTCTACTTCCAAAACCAGAAAAAGACTCTACAAGAAAAGAAAACTCCAGGCCAATGTCTCTGATGAACATAGATGCCAAAATTCTGAACAAAATACTAGCAAATCGGATCCAGCAATACATCAAAAATATTACTCACCATGACCAAGTGAGATTCATCCCAGGGATGCAAGGTTGGTACAATATTCGCAAATCAATAAAAGTGATACACCACATAAACAAAATGAAAGATAAAAACCACACGATTATATCAATAGATGCTGAAAAAGCATTTGACAAAATACAGCACCCATTTCTGATAAAAACGCTCAGCAATATGGGAATAGAGGGATCATATCTCAACATAATAAAGGCCATATATGAAAGGCCAACAGCCAACATCATACTCAATGGGCAAAAACTAAAAGCATTTCCCTTAAGAACAGGAACAAGACAGGGATGCCCACTTTTTTTTTTATCCTCACCCGAGGATATTTTTCCATTTTTTGTACAGATAGAGTGGGAGGGAGAGAGAGGAAGGGAGAGAGAGAGAGAAACATCGATGCGAAGGGACACATCGAGTGGCTGCCACCCGCATGACCAACCAGGGCCGGGGACAAACTGCAACCGAAGTACATGCCCTTAGCGGGAACCGAACCCGGGTCTCTCCAGACTGCAGGCCGACGCTCTAACCGCTGAGCCAAACTGGCCAGGGCAGGGATGCCCACTTTTGTCACTCTTATTTAACATAGTACTGGAAGTCTTAGCCACAGCAATCAGACAGGAAGAAAAAATAAAAGGGATCCAAATTGGAAAGGAGGAACAGAAACTGTCATTATTTGCAGACGACATGATATTATACATAGAAAACCCTAAAGACTACATCAAAAATCTACTAGACTTAATAAATGAATTTACCAAAGTAGCAGGATACAAAATTAATGTCAAGAAATTGACAGCATTCTTATACACCAATGATGAACTTACAGAAACAGAAAGTAAAAAAACAATCCCATTTAACATCATGGCAAAAGACTTAAGATACCTAGGAATAAACTTAACCAAAGAAGTAAAGGACCTATTTACAGAAAACTATAGGACATTGAAAAAAGAAATAGAGAAAGATATAAAAAAGTGGAAGCACATACTTTGTTCATGGATTGGAAGAATTAACATCATTAAAATGTTTATATTACCCAAAGCGATTTATAGATTCAGTGCAATCTCCATCAAAATACCAATGACATATTTCACAGAACTAGGACAAATACTTCAAAAGTTCATATGGAACCAAAATAGACCCCAAATAGCCACAGCAATCTTGAAAAAGAAGGACAAAGTAGGTGGGATCACAGTACCAAATATCAGGTTATACTATAAAGCTACTGTAATCAAAAGATCCTGGTACTGGTACAAGAACAGGCATATAGACCAGTAGAATAGAACAGAGAACCCGGAACCAAGACATTATGCTCAATTAATATTGACAAAGGGGGCAATAGCATACAGTGGAGTAAAGACAGCCTCTTTAATAAATGGTGCTGGGAAAATTGGACAGCTATGTGCAAAACAATGAAACTAGACCATCAACTTTCACCATACACAAAAATAAACTCAAAATAGATAAAAGACTTAAATTGACTTGAGAATCCATAAAAATCCTAGAAGAAAATGTAGGCAACAAAATTTCAGACATCATACACAGCAGAATTTTCACTGATACATCACCTAAGGCAACAGAAACAAAGAAAAAAAATGAACACATGGGACTACATCAAACTAAAAAGCTTCTGCACAGCAAAAGAAACAATCATCAAAATGGAAAAGGAACCCACTGTATGGAAGAACATCATTGCCAATGATACATCAGATAAGGGGTTAATTTCCAAAATATATAGAGTGTTCATACAACTCAACAAAAGGAAGACAAAGAACCCAATTAAAAATGGGCAGAAAAACTCAATAGACACCTCTCCAAACAGGACATACAAATGGCTAAGAGACATATGAAGAAATGCTCAACATCACTAATCATCAGAGATGCAAATTAAGACAATGAGGTATCACCTCACACCTGTCAGAATGGCCGCCATCAACAAATCATCAAACAACAAGTGTTGGTGAGGGTGTGGAGAAAAGGGGACTCTAGTACACTGCTGGTGGGAATGCAGACTGGTGTAGCCACTATGAAAACACTATGGTGTTACCTCAAAAAATTAAAAATTGAACTTCCATTTGACCCAGTGATCCCACTTCTAGGAATATACCCTAAGAAGCCTGAAACACTAATCAGAAAAAATATATGTACCCCCATGTTCGTAGCAGCACTGTTTATAATAGCTAAGATCTGGAAACAGCCCAAGTGTTCTTCAGTAGACAAATGGATAAAAAAGCAGTGGTACATATACACAATGGAGTACTATGCAGCTGTAAGAAAGAAAGATCTCTTATTCTTTGAGACGACATGGAGGGACCTTGAAAGTTTTATCCTAAGTGAAACAAGCCAAGCAGAGAAAGACAAATATCACATGATCTCACTTATTTGTGGAGTATAATGAACATAACAGTCTGAGGAACAGGGTAGACCCAGAGAGGTGGAAGTAGGGTACAGACTGACAACCCCCAGAATGGGGGAGGGAGAGATAAACCACAGGACTTATATGCACGTATGCATAACCGATGGACAACAAAGCTGGAGACAGGCTGTGGGGGATGGGGAGGAGGGTGTCAATGGGGAAAAAAGGAGAAATATCTGTAAAAAAATAAATTAATAAAATAAGAAAAAGAATTGCTCTTTCTGTAATAGAGAATTCAACAATATAAACATTTAAAAAATAAACCACTAGATAAATATAAAGTGACATTTTTGTTTTTTTCACAGTTACATTCAACACATTCCTTGACAAATCGAACTTCATTATAGAATCTGTAGGTTTTTTTTAAGCCTTTTGTTTTAAATTATAAAGAACCAGCTTAGAGCTTAAAAAAAAAAAATCTATGTTAACTGGATAAAGTATATTTCTATATAAAATATTTTACAAAAATATTGTAAAAGTTCATTGTAACATAGTCTCGGAGTTATATTTCTGATTTTCACTTAATTTGAATCATCCCCTAGTCAGGTACTTTGTAAACATTACACATTTAATTCACTAATATATATCTTAGGGTGTTGTATGTTGCAGCGGTAAGTGGGTTGGAGCTAAAGCCAGACAGTCTGGTTCAAATTATAGCTCCACCACTCACTAGCCATTAACATTAGGCAAGGTACTCAAATTTATGTGCCTCACCTTTAAAATGAAAATAATGAGTATCCAGCTTATAGGATTGTTGCAAGTTAACACAAAGACAGCATGGGCATGTAGTAATTAGTCAGTGAATGTTAGGGACCATTGTTATTAGTACAAATATTAAAGAAGGAAGAAAACACATCATATTTCAGAAAGGTTGACTGATGCTGAGTTAACATACAGTGCCCTAAGTAACCAATTCTAAAATTCTAATGCCTGTTTACTAAATGATGTTCTACTAAATGATGTTCTCCCGAACAATAAATACCTATATTAACATGAAAAGTTAACATTTTATTTCAGAAACATAGATTTCCTGTTGGTTCTTGCATGCAGATATTTAGGCAAACAGTACCTCTTGCTATACATGTGAGAGTGTATGCAAGGATATAGGTGTTGTTTAGGAAGTGGGTGTGTATCAGAGAGTTTCATAGCAGAGTTCCCTGTGATTCTATACTAAGGTTTTTCCACTGCGATGACTGAGATCACATTTAATAGCTCTTCAAGGCAATCACATTTGATATCACATGGTGAATTTCCTGAAGCTTTATTATTATAAGAAGTAAACATGTTGCTCTGACTGGTTTGGCTCAGCGGTTAGAGCGTCTGCCTGTGGTCCAGAGAGACCCAGGTTTGGTTCCCACTAAGGGCATGTACCTCGGTTGCAGTTTGTCCCCAGCCCTGGTTGGGTCGTGTGGGTGGCAGCCACTCGATGTGTCTCTTTCTTTCTTTTTTTTATTTTTTATCCTCACCCGAGGACATTTTTCCTTTTTTTGTTCAGGTAGAGTGGGAGGGAGAGAGAGGAACAGAGAGAGAGACAGAGAGAGAGAGAGAAACATCGATGTGAAAGGAACATATCGAGTGTCTGCCACCTGCACAACCAACCAGGGCCGGGGACAAACTGCAACCGAGGTACATGCCCTTAGCGGGAACCGAACCCGGGTCTCTCTGGACCGCAAGCCGACGCTCTAACCACTGAGCCAAACCGGCCAGGGCTCAATGTGTCTCTTTCATGTCAATGTCTCTCTCTCTCTCTCTCTCTCTCTCTCTCTCTCTCTCTCTCTCTCTCTCTCTCTCTCTCTCCTTCCCACTCTATCTGAACAAAAAATGGAAAAATGTCCTCGGGTGAGGATAAAAAAAAAAAGTAAATATGTCAAATATGTCACAAGGATATTATTCCATTTATCTTCAGATAGAGTGGGAGGGAGGGAGAGGGAGACAGAGAGAGACAGAGACAGAGACAGAGACAGAGACAGAGACAGAGACAGAGACAGAGAGAAACATCGCCACGAGAGGAACACATCGACTGGTTGCCTCCTGCAGGACCCTGACCAGGGCTGAAGACAAACCGCAACCAAGGTAGGTGTCCTTGACTGGAATCAAGCTGATGCTCTAATCGCTGAGCCAAACCGGCCAGGGCTCATATACATTAGTTTTTAACAAAAGACTAAGTAACAGTTATTCATAAATAATTGGTGGGATGAATAACATACCATGATCATTTCCAGCGGTGACTTATTCTATAAAAAATTAATAATAGCTAACATTTACTAAGTAATAAATGTGTCAAGCATAGTTCTACGTTTTTACACCTATTTTTTTCATTCTATTTTCACTTATTATTATCCTCATTTTATGGTTGTTCTGAGAAGTTACAATTACACAGAAGTTGTGACAGCAGGATTCAAAACCATGCAGTGCAATTTCTGAGCCCATATTATTAACCATCTCATCATGTTGCAAAGAGACAAATTCCTGGTCAACTTTTCACTTTCTAAAAAAGTTTCCAAAAAGAGTTTTATCAGCATATCCTAATACTTTTAAAATATGATATAATTTATAAAGTTCTGTTTCACACACATTTCACGAGGACATAATTTGCATAAGATTGCTTTTTATTAGTTCATTCTGGAAAAATGATGTATTCTTCTTTTAAAATGATTTTCACCTTCCAGTTATGTAGTTAAGTGCCTTTCAAGCAATCTATACATGGATATTTATCTAATGTGCCTGAAATACAAATGTAAAATACACAAACCTAAAAATATGATTATCTATTTAGAGACACACATATATAAAACATAGTTTCCTACACTAGAAAATATACAGCAGGGTACAAAAACAATTTTTAAAAACTATAATCAGTACCTTCAAAGAAAAAAGATAAAATATTGATGCTATAAAATAAAAATGATTGATATCTATATCATATGAATCAGATATAAAATGATATATATCTCATATATTTATATATGATACATATATAGAGCACGAGGAATGTTTAATGATATTATGAAGGAAATGCTTTGAGAATCTGTTTTCCTCTTGAACACCAGTAAAAACTGTCTCTTCCTAACATATGAAATTTGAAATGCTTCCATGAGCTGCAGTAAGAGAGGAAATGCCACAAGGGAACACAGAACAGATCTAAACCTGGGCTACAGCTTCTTCCCAGTTCCAGGAGATACTGGAAATTTATATCAGGATCATAAACATATTTATCTCTGATGTACTTTATAGTAAAGTATGCACATAGAGCTTTCATTCTAGAGTAGATTTAATCAAACATAAATGTCTTCATAAAACTCCCAAGATGAAAACCTCTTTGAGGGACTGGTATAGATCTGTGTCAGGACAATTTTTTAAAAATTTAATATATACTCCCTGGCCTGGTAGCTCAGTTGGTTAGAGCATCATCCTGATACACCAAGGTTGCAGGTTCAATCCCCAGTCAGGGCACATACAAGAGTCAACCAATGAATGCATAAATGAGTGGAACAATAAATCAATGACTCTCTCTCTTTCTTCCTCTTTCCCGCTCCCGTCAAATCAATTTAAAAAAAATAAATTTAATTTACCTAATTCTCCTCCTCCAGTCTCAAGCAAAAAGGAAAGTCCTATGTAAGTTCTTACCTTAGGAATTTTTACAGAGCTTAATACATGTACATATGAAGTCAGAGGCACTTCTGGTCTTTTGAAAAACCTAAGTCTACAGAAGACATAACCCTGGATGTCTTGGAGTGGAAGAAGAGAGAGGAAAGCGTTTTTAAAATCAGAAAAGAAAGAGAGCCAAGATTCCGGAAGACTGGACAGTGGACAGAAGTCAGTGAGTTCTGTGGAACACCTGATGCATAGCTTGATGGTAGTGTCAGCTTATAGTGCTCCTGAGAAGGACGGACCTTGGCACAGGGGCCCGAAGGCTCCCCAAGACTCTCCTTCCCCAGGCGGTCTGGAAGCAGCTAAACCCTCAGACCACGCTGATGAGGCACAGGCGTATCAGCAGAAACCACACTAGGCCATTGGTCGGAGCAGTCAGTATCGCCCCAAAATCTGAGCACAGGCCTGTGACCAAAGCCAATCAAGACTGTGAGAGAATTAACTGTCTGTTCTGCAGGATGGGGGCTCAGAGTCAGATTTCAGTAGATTTGGGGAAATAAAGAAATGTGATACTACTTCCTGCACAGCTGTTTGTGAACTGAAATTCATTCCCACAACAGATGGGTATCTGGAAAGGATGGAAACCACCACCTTTCAAAGGCATAGTTTTGGTACCCAGAGAGGACAAACTCAGATATTCATCCCTTCTTACAGAAAGATGTCTTAACAAGTTTAAACAAATAAGTGGAGTGGAGAAGTTTTCTTTAAATTACTTATTGGAGGCAGTTATTAGGAAATGTTGTCTAATGAATTCAGCTTCAAAGTATGGAAAAATTGGTAAATTGGTTTAGTTTATTAATTTTGATAGTTCAAATATGGAATACATCTGTATTCACAGTATATATCATGGGTTATTAAAAAGATTTATTTAAGAATGTATAAAGATAAAATATTTTCTTCTAAGAAAGATTCTTCCAAAACATTAAAAGTTAGTTCCTGGCTCCAGCTTACCTTTTTGCGCTTGATAACATTATAGAGGAATGTAAAGCATATTCTACATGGGGTCAATTATTAGATTTTATTTGTTTTTATTTATATGGAATCATTGGTGTAATTATAAAAATCTACATTGGAAATGCAAATATTTCAGTTAATGTCTTCATGCCTTTTTCATTTCAAAATTTATAGTTAGGGAGTTTATTAACATAGCAAGAAATTTAAGACACCATGATTGGTGCAAAAGACAAGATATGAGATATAGTCTCTTCGTCTAAAATGGAATGGATTCCTTACTCAAATCAAGAGAAGCATTAATAATAAAACATAATCTATTCATTGCAGATGAACTAAAATTATTAAATAATTTAAAGTTAAATTTTATTTCCCATTCCAGAAATATAAATACTATAGCTCCCCCATTTGCCATTAAGAAGGTAGGAAGGATGACGGAGGGAAGGAGGGGATGATTTTCCCTAACATTTCCCTAACAATCTTAGAATCTAGTTGAGAAGAAAAACACCTGAAAAACCTCATGAACAAAGCAACACAATCACATGCTGGTTTGATGCCACAATCAGCTGGTATATCGTTTCACTAAACAGGCTGAAAACTAAATAACCACATTGTGTTTATGGAATATTTTATCATTGCTTATTAGGTTCCAAAATATAGGTCAATATCAAATAAAGGGCAAGGAACCTGGAAAAGAATTGAGGACAGCTGGAATTGGTCATCAAAGAAGTTGTTCTCTACTGATTTCATTGAAACTCAAGGTGACATTTGTTAGCATGTCTCTCTTTTTGTTTGGTTTTGTTTTCATTTTCTACTTTTTTTTCACTTTTGTCCTCTTCTCCAGGAATAACAAGCTGTCGATCCATGTGGTTTTGAAGTACATAGTAAAAAGTGTCCAGGAAAAAAGTCTTGAGTATGAGTCTCACCTGTGTCATTCTTACTTGCTCTGAGGCTGGAGAGTTCAATTCCATTGTCTCCATTTCTCCACAGGTAAAGGGAGATGATGGAGCCAGCCTAACAGAGTGAGGATGAGGGAAATGACAGTCAGGAAACCAGCATCTAGAAGGGAGTAAGAAGTACAAATTGGTGGTTACAGAATAGTCCCAAGGATGGAAGTATAGATGGAAGTAGAGAATATAGTCAACAATAATGTAATGACTACGTATGATGTCAGATGGGTACTAGATTTATCGGGTTGATCACTTAGTAACTTATATAACGTCTAATCACTGGGCTGCACACCTGAAACTAATACAATATTATATATAAACTGTAATTGAAACATAAAAAATTGTTTAAAGTAAAAACAAAAAAACAGCACCTGGCAGAGAGTAGGCGCACAATCAGTGGTGCCCATTATTCTTTCTCCTTTGGAAAAAGGATAGAAAGAGAAAGAATCTGTGTTTTAAAGCACTGCTTCTCAAATTTTAACATGTACAGTATATGAAACATCTGAGGGTGTTGTTTAAATGTAAATTGTGATTCAGTAGGTCTGGGGGTAGAGTCTGAGATTTGACATTTCCAGTGCTGCTGGTCCTTGGACCACATTTCGAATAGGAAAGTTTTGAAGATGAAAAGAACATGGAAATGGTCAGAGGACAAACAGCAATATGTAGGGAAATAAACCAACATTTATATCATGCCTACTGTATACCTAGACATGTATACATAATACATTGTTTTTTAATCCTCAAAATAACTCCAAGAAGTAGTCTTATTACATTTTACAAAGCAGGAAATTGAGGATCAGGTGCACTAGCTCATAGGAGATCTTTGTAATTCCAAAGCTCACATTCACTGTCCACCTTGAGGGAGAACACAGAGTCAGACAGATCAACAGAAGGAAGTAAGGATGAATGAGTCTACGTGGAAGAGAATGATCAGGTAGGAATGGCATCAGTGACCTGTGCGCAAAGGGGCTCAGGAGATAGGAGAGCGCATTTAATGCGGAGAGCAGAGATACAAGTACAAGGGCATAACCTCTTCATCCTCTCTCTTTCTCCTGTACTCCTTCAAAAGCTAGAATAGCTGCTGTTCAAGGTTAAAACCCTTTACCTTTTCTGTCAAATCATCATTGACACAGCACTAGTGCAACTTCACCTCTCCTTGTTATTTCTATGGCAACCAGGATAAGAGAAACTGCAAAGAGAAGGTCAAAAGGAGGACAATCGAGTACTGCATTTCTGAAGGGACTTGTTCAACTACTGAGTTTAGCAATGAGTTTATATCTAATCTAAGTTCAACACTGCCCTAGCAAACAAGAGCTGGAGTCAAAGGTATGAGTCCATGATTATAATGAGGTCTAACAGATGATGGTCATATGACAAGAAGAACATGCTGCCATAAATGTTACTGTAAGGCAGCAGGTGTTGCAGTGTTTGGGTTCCACAAACTGTAGACTTCATTTAGGGCAGATACAAAAAATATAACTAGCTTTAATAAACTCTGACCTTAGTTTTGTTTTCAGTATGACATACTTAAGTATTTTTAAGGAACCATTCAAGAATACATCAATTTCCCCTCACCCTCTTGCAATTAAAAAAAAAACCAAAACATCAATTTGAACCCAAATTAGTAAATTTATTCAAGTTTTCATGAAAATTATAATTGTTAAGTGCCAGTAATTCACATTATGTGTTTTAGTACACTACCCACTTCTTTTTTGAAGGTATAGGACCTGATCGGAATTGCCTTGGATGAGTCCCCTTCTTTATCTTCACGGATAAGATCTGGCTAAAATGATCCCACAGGTCAATCTTGATCAAGGAATCAAAATATGCCAGGAAAACGGTCAAAAGAAAAGCAGAACCAGCTTTATGACAAGGAAAGCCAATGTGTATTTAGTATTGTCTACATATGTTCATTTTATTTCATTTTCACAAACCTGTGGGCTAGGTAGTGATATGGCATTTTATAGATGCTAGGACTGAGATTCAGATAAATGAATTAACTTGCTCTTGGTCATACTACTGGCAAGTGGCAGAGTCAGGATTTTAATTTTTTTATCCTCACCCAAGGACATTTTTGCATTTATCTTTAGATAGGGCAGGAGGGAGAGAGGAAGGGAGAAAGAGAGAGAAACATCGATGTGAGAGAGACACACCAAGTGTTTCCCACCCACACAACCTCAACCAGGGCCGAGGACAAACTGCAACCGAGGCACGTGCCCTTAGTGGGAACCAAACCCGGGTCTCTCTGGTCCACAGGTCAATGCTCCAACCGCTGAGCCAAACCGGCCAGGACGAAGTCAGGATTTTAAAAGAAAAGGCCAATGCTCTTACAGAGGATGTGAGGACTGTGGTAGAAAGTGGTAGTTGCCTGCCTATATCAATTCTCTTCTTCCTTAATAGAATCCCAATTTTTACCTGGGAGCACTCTCACTTGGAATAAAAGACAATGTTTCCCAGCTTTGCAGCTAGTTGTGGCAATGTTGCCTAAATTCGGGGCAATGAGATGCAGGTGGAAATGTTGCATGGGACTTGCGGCGGAAGTAGTAATAGTAATCTTTCCTGTGTGTGGTCAGCCTGCTTCCTTGGCCTCCCTTCTGAGGGCTCAGTTCTTAATTTTCAGGCCACCTCCAGCTGGAACGGACTCCAACTGTGAACTCCATCACAATTGGCTCAAACCTTTACCCTTCCCCAGTCCCAGCTTATTTCCTACCTGCCTTTCCCATGGGGCTGATGCTCCTTTTAGCTCCTCATGATGCAAAGTGAATCCCAGATGCCACATGAGCACTAAGGAGTCACTATTCCTATCTAGCTTCATTAAACTAACCAGGGTTCACAGCTGGTCTTTAGTGCTGGTCACACCTCCCTTCTGAACCTCTGTAACATTGTAGCCCAGCTCTGAGTCCCAGCAAGCTGGCTGGGGTGGCAGTTGGCCCATTTCCAGGGCTGGCCCATGGATGCCTCACCTTATTACAAATACACCTGTCTGCTTTACAATCCAGGTCCCAGAACATCCATAACTAGTGCTGCCTGCTCTGACCCTTCACACAAGATCCCCTTTGGCCACTGACACCTACATGAAACAACCTGACCTTTGTTGCAGGTCACGCCTCCACCCTCCAGAGAGTATCAAAAAGGCTGTTATGTAAATATATACATATATATGTATATGACGAGATTTATTATAAGGAATTGGCTCATGTGATTGTAAAAACTTAGCGTCTAAATCTGCAGTGTGGTGGAGATCCAGGAGAGCTGATTGTGCACATGAAGTCCAAAGACAGTCTGCTGGAGAATTCCCTCTTATTTGGAAGAGGGTCAGTCTTTTTGCTCTATTCAGGCCTTCAACTGATTAGATGAGGCCCATCCACATTATGAAGAGAATCTGCTTTACTGATTAAAATGTTCATCTCACCCCAAAACACCCTCACAGAAATTCCCAGAGTAACATTTGACCAAATATCTGGTCATCCTATGGCCTGGTCAAGTTGACACATAAAATTAGCACCCACATGTCAGGGTTAATATAGGCCCTGTTCACTGTACATTGCTCTGCATTGTGCGGGTTCAGAGTAAATCTCAGCTGAATGGACTACTGCTGGTTTTGTGTGAGTATGCATAACACGGGCCTTTGCTTCACAGAAACCTAGGTTCCTGCCCTTCCAGGCTGATGCTATCTATGTGACACTAAGCAAATTATCTCAGTTTGTACACTTCAGTTTTATCATTTATATTTTAGGAATAATAATAGTACCTACTTTGTGGAGGCATTATGGGGATTAAAATTAAATGCATGTAAAGCACGTAGCTCAGTACTGGCCACATAGTAAGTCAATAAATGTTAACTATTGTTACAATTATTTCCACATGATTTTCTCCCCTAATTGAGTGATCAGTTCCTCAAGGCAGAGAATGTATTTTTAACCTCTGTCATTCACACTCCACGCTTAATCCATCATGTGCATCTGATGACTTTTTATGGTTTAATTGGTCTCAGATTTTATGACTTTTCTTTTATAATGAGAATGCCAGGGGCAGGACTACATTTTAATAGCAGAATTTGTGCTCATGCTTTTTTAAAGAAACAAATGTGGGAAAATAGTTTATATGCTATTGAAGTAGTAGGAGAAGCTAGACAAAAATCCATGAAGCAGAAATAAGCTCTAAACAGGCTCTGGTGAAAAAAGATAAGGTCTTTCAAAGGAATAAATAAATGAGTAATGGAAAGGTCTGGAGCACATGCGCAGCTTTCTGCAGGCTTCAATCGCTTAACAAAATTGATGTGAGTTTTATTTGAAGAAACTCTAGATTATTTTGAAGCAAATCCAAGACAGCATATCATTTCTTCTATATGTGTATCATTTCTTATTTAAAAAGGATTTCCCTTTTTTTCTTTTTGAGATTTTTTTTTTTTTAATTTTCTTTTTGTTACAGATGTTTCTCCTTTTTTACCACATTGAATCCTCCTCCCCATCCCCGGCTTTGTTGTCCATGTCCATTGGTTATGCATACATGCATATAAGTTCTGTGGTTGATCTCTTCCCTCCCCCCACCACCCCCTCTTCTGAGGGTTGTCAGTCTGTACCCTACCTCCATGTTTCTGGGTCTACCCTATTCTTCAGACTGTTATGTTCATTATATTCCATAAATAAGTGAGATCATGTGGTATTTGTCTTTTTCTGCTTGGCTTGTTTCACTCAGGATAATACTTTCCAGGTCCCTCTATGTCGTCTCAAAGGATAAGAGATCTTTCTTTCTTATAGCTGCATAGTACTCCATTGTGTATATGTACCACTGCTTTTTTATTCATTTGTCTACTGATGGACACTTGGGCTGTTTCCAGATCTTAGCTATTGTAAATAGTGCTGCTCCTATGAACATGGGGGTACATATATTCTTTCTGATTGGTGTTTCAGGCTTCTTAGAGAATATTCCTAGAAGCGGGATCACTGGGTCAAATGGAAGTTCAATTTTTAATTATTTGAGGTAATACCATATCGTTTTCTATAGTGGCTGCACCAGTCTGCATTCCACCAGCAGTGTACTACAGTCCCCTTTTCTCCACACCCTCGCCAACACTTGTTGTTTGATGATTTCTTCATGGCAGCCATTCTGACAGGTGTGAAGTGATGCCTCATTGTTGTTTTAATTTGCATCTCTCTGATGATTAGTGACGTTGAGCATTTGTTCATATGTCTCTTGGCCATTTGTATGTCCTATTTGGAGAGGTATCTACTCAGTTCCTCTGCCCATTTTTTAATTGGTTCTTTGTCTTCCTTTTGTTAAGTTGTATTAGTACTCTATATATTTTGGAAATTAACCCCTTATCTGATGTATCATTGACAATGATGTTCTCCCATACAGTGGGAAGCACATACTTTGTTCATGGATTGGAAGAATTAACATCATTAAAATATTTATATTACCCAAAGCAATCTATAGATTCAGTGCAATCCCCATCAAAATACCAATGACATATTTTACAGAACTAGGGCACATACTTCAAAAGTTCATATGGAACTAAAATAGACCACGAATAGCCACAGCAATCTTGAAAAAGAAGGACAAAGTAGGTAGGATCACAATACCAGATATCAGGTTATACTACAAAGCTACTGTAATCAAAAGAGCCTGGTACTGGCACAAGAACAGGCATATAGACCAGTGGAACAGAATAGAGAACCCAGAAAAGGACCCAAAGCAATATGCTCAATTAATATTTGACAAAGGTGGCAAGAGCATACAGTGGAGTAAAGACAGCCTCTTTAATAAATGGTGCTGGGAAAATTGGACAGCTACATGCAAAACAATGAAACTAGACCATCAACTTACACCATACACAAGAATAAACTCAAAATGGATAAAAGACTTAAATGTGACCCATGAATCCATAAAAATTCTAGAAGAAAATGTAGGCAACAAAATTTCAGACATCATACGCAGCAGAATTTTCACTGATACATCACCTAAGGCAACAGAAACAAAGGAAAAAATGAACACATGGGACTACATCAAACTAAAAAGCTTCTGCACAGCGAAAGAAACAACCATCAAAATGGAAAGGCAACCTACTTACTGTATGGGATTTCCCTTTTTAATAACCACAATACTACCCGCACCCCCCAATCAGGAAAAATTCCCTAATACTATTAATACCCAGAGCTCATATTTTCCTTATTGTGATTATATATATACAACCTTTTTAGAAACAGTTCAAATCTAGATATAAATGAGGTCCATATATTGTTATTGGTTAATATATATCTTGAGGACTTTTTCTTTAATCTATAAGTTACCCTGCCCCCTCTCTCTCTCTCTCTCTCTTCTCTCTCTCTCTCTCTCTCTCTCTCTCTCTCTCTCTCCCTCTCTCTCTCTCTCTTTCTTGTTAACGAAAAAGGTCTTAGTCTTGTAGAAGTCCTCGCTGTCTAGGTTTTTCTGATTTACTATCCATGAACTCATTGAGCATATTCTTCTAGTCTGTGTATTTTCTATAAATTAAAATCTGAAACTTGATCTTTTTTTTTTTTTTTTGATGGAGGTGTAGAAGACAAAATTACCTCCTAGGTGTTTATATACTATATACTTCCATCAGAAGGTAAATGTCTGGTTATCTTGCTGGAATGCAAGCAGCCATTCTTATGTAGTGATATTCTAATTCCATTATTTCTTTCTCATTTATGGACTCTAAAAGAAAAACATTTCCTCATCACTATTAGATTATTCTGAGATACAGGTCAGAATAGGATCATCGAGTATTGAAACTATATTTTTATTAGAATTTTAGTAATTAAATTTTATATTTGACATCGTGTAGTAGAATCAGTCATTTCTTACCACTATCAGCTGCTAGATTGTGTCTGTAGTCTCTGTATTATGGCATTTATACCATGAAATAGATGCTCATTTTTTATTAAAGTTGATGAAGGAACATGGTACCTACTTTCCAAAGATAACCAAAATTTTCATCTATACCCCTAATATTGATTATTTACTTGATACTAATGTCTTCTAACTGTGGATAAAGAGATAATGAATGTATTCATGTATACTTTTTTTTATTTCTTTTGAATTATTTTCTTGGGACAAATTCCTCAAAGTTCAAATAAAAGTTCAAGAATTAATGGAACAGGACTTCCGGTCAAGATGGCTGCGTAAGCAAACGCCGTATCGTGTCCTCCCACAACCACATCACAGTTACAACTAAACTACAGAACAACTATCATTCAAAACCGCCTGAAATCGCACTGAATGGAAGTTCTACAACTACAAAATTAAAGCAGCAGCCACATCCAGCCTGGTAGGAGGGGCGGAGGCGGAGGGGCTGGTCCCACACCCATGTGTGGTGCATAAAAATCAGGAGGACACCTCGGCTGGGAAGGTCCTCTCTGAGGACTGAGAGGTCCCCATCCCACACCAGGTGCCCAGCTCAGGGTCCCCGTGCCAGGAAGAGAAGTCCCCATAACTTCTGGCTGGAAAAACCAGTAGGAACTGAGGCTCAGGGAGGCTGAGGCGGCTGGAGCCTCAGGCAGTTCCTCTTAAAGGGCCCACACACTGACTTATTGCACTCACTCCCTCTAATTTTGGAGGGGAGGCAGCTCGAGGGGTGCCAGAGACATACAGGGAAGGACTGAGCTGTTTGGCACTGGAGCGAGGGCTGGAGAGGGGATTTTCTCCGGGACAAACATGCTGTCAGAGGCCTTTGTTCCTTTGGTGAGCCCTTCCCTGGGGCGGCAGACAGAAGCCATATCTGGGACTCCAGCAACCTGGCCCACACTGGTAGCCCCGCCCTGCTGACTCCCTGAGGCCCCGCCCCACCCAACTTTAAGGCCCACCCAAGCTGTTGCCCGTTGTTTTACCATAGGATTGGCCTGTTTTGAATCCTGCTTCAGGTTTTCCTAAATTCTTTCAAACAAGCAGCATTTGGTCTCAGCTAGCCCCATATTTCTCATTAAGTAATACACAGAAACAAACACAGGGAGGCAGCCAAAATGAGGAGACAAAGAAACAGGTCCCAAATGAAAGAACAGAATAAATCTTCAGGAAAAGAACTAAACGAAATGGAGATAAGCAACCTAACTGATGCTGAGTTCAAAATACTGCTTATAAGGATGCTCAATGAACTTAGTGATGGCCTCAAGAGCATAAAAAAGGACCAGTCAGAAATGAAGGAAGCGCCCTGGCCAGTTTGGCTCAGCGGTTGAATATTGACCTGCGGAGCAGAGAGTCCTGGGTTCAGTTCCCGCTAGGGGCACGTACCAAAAAAGAAAAGAAAAAAAAAAGAAATGAAGGAAGCACAGTCAGAAATAAAGGAGGCACTAACTGAAATAAAGAATAATATTTACACAGATTCAATAGTAGAGAAGGCAAAACCAAGAAGCAAAGCACTGATTTGGAATATAAGGAAGCAAAAAACACCCAATCAGAACAGCAAAAAGAAAAAGAATCCAAAAAAATAAGGATAGTGTAAGGAGCCTCTGGGACAACTTCAAGTGTGCCAACATTCGCATCTTGGGGGTGCAGAAGGAGAAGAGAGAGAACAAGAAATCGAAAACCTCTTTGAAACAATAATGGCAGAAAACTTTCCTAACTTGGTGAAGGAAACAGACATACAAGTCCAGGAAGCACAGAGAGTCCCAAACAAGATGAACCCCAAGAGGCCCACACCAAGACACATCATCCTCAAAATGTAAAAGGTTCAAGACAAAGAGAGAATCTTAAAAGCAGCAAGAGAAAAGCAGATAATTACCTACAAGGGAGTTCCCATAAGACTGTCAGATGATTTCTCAAAAGAAACTTTGCAGGCCAGAAGGGAGTGGCAAGAAATATTCAGAATGACGAAAAGCAACAACCTACAACCAAAATTACTCTATCCTGTAAAGCTGTCATTTAGAATCGATGGCCATATAAAGACTTTCCCAGACAAGAAAAAGCTAAAGGAGTTCATCACCACCAAACCGTTATATGAAATGTTGAAGGGTGTTTTTGAAGAAAAAGATAAAATATATGAACAAACAAAATGGCAATGAATACATATCTATCGACAATTGAATCTACAAATAAAATGAACATGTAGAACAGAAACAATCTCATAGATACAGAGAACATTTTGTTGGTTGCCAGATGAGAGGGGGGTTGGGGGGAATGGGTGAAAAATGTGAAGGGATTAAGAACAAATTGGTTGCTAAACTGACAAACCTCAAAGAGAAGGGGGTTGGGGGGTGGGAGGAAATAAACCAAAGGACTTATATGCATAACCAATGGACACAGACAAGAGTGGGAAAAGGCAGGAGGGGGGCAGGAGTGGGGAGGAGGGGGTCAATGGGGGAAAAACGAGTAACATCTGTAATACATTCAACAAAAAAGATTTAAAAAAAAAAAAAGAAGCCCTGGCCAGTTTGGCTCAGCGGTTAGAGCATCGGCCTGAGGTCTGGAGAAACCCGGGTTCGGTTCCCGCTAAGGGCACGTACTTCGGTTGCAGTTTGTCCCCGGCCCTGGTTGGTCGTGCGGGTGGCAGCCACTCGATGTGTCCCTTCACATCGATGTTTCTCTCTCTCTCTCCCTTCCTCTCTCTCCCTCCCACTCTATGTGTACAAAAAATGGAAAAATATCCTTGGGTGAGGATAAAAAAAAAAAAAAAGAAGAAAACAATATAAATATCTATTAATAGCTTCTGGTTAAACAAATTATGTTACATCCATAGAAAAGAATTAAAGTTCATAAAATATTTAGGTAGGTTAATATGTGCAAACATGGAAAAAAGGTATTTAAAAGTGAACCCATTAAATATATATTTTAATATTGGCATATGCATGAAGAAAGACCGGAATAATATAAATCAAGTTGTCAACAGTCATGTTGGGGAATGTAGAGAGAGTATGGTTAACTTTACTCTCTAATATACATTTTTAATTGTTTGAATTGTTTCAGTATTAATTTTCTAATCAGAAACAATAAAAACGTTTCATGTCAAATTAAAAAAAAAAAGAATTAATGGAACAAAAGACTCAATTACATTTATGTCTTTTGTTCATTGCCATAATTCTTTACAACAGGATTATATTAATTTATAGTACCATCAAGAATGAGTACATAATTTTACTGAACATTGACAACTGTTATATGATGCTATTTTAGAAGATACAAAATATATTTTAAAGTTGCTTTCACTTGCATTCCTTTGATTACTATCAAGAAAGAACTTTTTTTTCCCATGTGTTTGTTTACTAATTACTTTTACTGCTGGGTAGAAGAGATATTTTTCTTGAACTGTGGAAAAGTATTTCTGAACAACATAACTCTATAATGGGAGCAAGGAATTTCAGAATCCGGTGAATTCTTGGTTTTCACAAATTGGCCCTAGAAATGAGTGTGAATATTTCTAGTTTTAATTTCCTTTATTGACAAGTTGGGCTGATTATTTTAACCACAATAGAAGACTATTCAGAAAATTTAGTGAGTTTACATACCTTGAATTCTTATGAGAAGCAGTATATCCAATCATTATTTTAAGTATTTTTAAAGTATGACTTTAAAATATGAATTTAGCATTACAAAAAAAAGTTAATCCAAAATCAACCTTGAATTTTCTTGCATTCAATTATATCCCTGAACTTGGGATAATGAATTTACTCTGAATAACAAAACTATTTACCTCTGTACCTCCCTATTTAGGAAAAAAAATGCAGTAGATATTATTCCGGGGGGAAAAAATCAAATTATTTAGCAAATATTAATTAACACATTGGTTTCTTGAGAATGGGAGGGAGGGGTACTGTTTAGAGAAGGAAACTTTCCTGAGGATTTGATTATATGATGACATTACCTCCCTCCCCCCATCCCCCAATCTCTATCCCCATTGGGAAACCCAGTGGATTTAACAACCAATTCTGTGGCCATCCAGGTACAAGTCAACGTACTGCCTGCTCCCCTGAAGGTAACTTTCCAAGCCAAACCTTGTCTCTAGCCTAATCCAGAGAAGCATGCAAGAAGAGAAGGCTGAAGAAAGCGTGCACACAGTAGCCAACTGGACCAGGCTCCAGGCTAGATAGACTTTGTGTACTAGTCAGGGTTCTCAGTGCCAAGCAACCACATTGCCTTGCATGGATTTTCCCTTCTCCATTTTGAACAGTTTACTGTCCTTAGAAATGTTCTTGAACCACAGAGACACAATCACAGTGAGAGAATGCCAAGGTGACAATGATTTTACAGAACATTTTATCTCTTCCATGGATTTTCAATCGATTGTTTTCCCTAGTATACACAGACTTTTCTTCTTTTCATTGGCACCTTAGTGCCCAAATTAAATAATAACTCATGCTAATTAAAATAGCAATAATAACATAATTAACTTTCAAAAGCCAGTAGATTTATCAAAGGGTTAGGCATTAGGAAACCTCAATTTTAAACTTGGCTTGTTAATGATAAACTCTATTTCCATGCTCTTTATTTGTTCCATTTCTGGAAATAATGTCAAAATTATAATTATATATAATGTTTAGTAATCACTCTCACGTAAGTAGCACATGAGATAATGAGATACTCTCGAAGAATGGGAAATAAGATATCTGGTCTGCCTGGTAGGTATTTCCTTAGAGCAGAAATGTGTGCATTGGGCTTTCTTAACATAATGCATTAAATAAAAGTCTCTCATAAATACCTCCTCTTCTAAGCCTATGCTCCTTGAGGTATCTTCTGATGGTTTGGCTTTTTATGGGGTTTCCATTCAAAGAATGACAAGAAGAAAAATTAAACAATGGGCTCCCCAATCCCTGAAGGTTTTATTTCTCCTTGTAAATGAATAATATACCTTTCTGGTGTTATATGTCAGTCTTTGGGGAAGGTTTGCTAAATTAAACATCCCAAATCTGATGAACTTCAAAATATTGATGAAACATTTTCTAATCTTTGATGTTTGCAGCAGACTCTACAGAACGGTGAGTTCTCCAAGTTTTTCCCAGGTAATCCCCTCTGAATTGATGAATGTCAAGCAAACCTTTTCCTTTCCAGAATGTCCACACCCTTAGCAGTGAGCACAGTACACGCAAGGCCACACTTCAGTTCCAGAATGTAAGCATCATGGTGGATGCACGGGGTTCACATCCAGAAGTTAACTTCTTTTCTGTCTCTTTCAGGTGAAACAGACCTCAGTTGCCCCATCTCCCTTGAATATATAGTGGCAAATACAGCTCCTAGCATATAATAGGATCTCAATAAATATGTGTTGATGGCTGCGCTTGTGCACGTTTGTTTGATTGTCTCTCACAAAGGATAGGAGGTAGCTCACCATTCTAGGAGTATTTTCATGACTACATATTTCTGGACCATTTAGTATTAGAGTGTCGCCCTAAAGTCAACAGAACTTTCCACAATTTGAGTGACTTTTTTTTTTTTTTTTAACAAACACTTCTCAGGTTCCAAGGGTTTTAAAAAATAAGGATAACAACTATCACCAGTTCAGACTCTCTCCAGGGTACTTACTAGAGATTTGACCCTCCCCTTCCAGGTCCCTCTGCTCCATCAGGGTCCCAAGGGATTTCCACACCCTTCTTGCTCCAGTCTTCTGCAACCACAATAGCTCAGATCTTGGCTTCTCCCCACCAATTATGATCTCCCTGAGTGGAAAAGTGAAGAAGAATTTCAGTTTCAGGTGTGTTCCTACAATTCTGAGCTCAGATCCTGCCTGCAGCCACCTTGCACCTGTGGAGAGGCAACCGTGGGACAGACTGCATCCTTTCCTAAATGCTATTGAAAGCCCCAGGATTAACCATCACCAGTGAGCCATGTGGCCATAGCCTTAGGGCCCAGGTGTGGCTCAGGGCCCAGAGCCCAAGAGAGATAACAGATGGGTATCTCATCCCAGCTGCTGCTTTGGTGTGAGGTTGCTTAGTGTTGCTGCAGGCTAACTCCTCCACTGGTCCCAGGGGTTTCAGTTAGAGCCAAAAGCCCAACGTTGAATTTGAATGTGTCAGCAAGAGACAGGCTCAGGATGCTGTCCCAGAAAGAGAACCAGATGGGGGTCTCCATTAAGAAATCTCCTTGGGCCTGGCCGGTTTGGCTCAGCGGTTAGAGTGTTGGCCTGCAGACCCAAGGGTCGTGGGTTCAATTACCAGTTGAGGGCACATACCTGGGTTGCAGGTTTGGTCCCCAGCCCAGGTCCTGGTCGCATGGGAGGCAGCCAATCCATGTGTCTCTCTTACATCAATGTTTCTCTCTCTTACCCCCCGCCCCTGCTTCCTTCCTCCCCTCCACTCTCTCTAAAAATCAATGGAAAAGTATCCTGAGGTGAGGATTAAAAAAAAAAATTTTTTTTAAAGAAACCTCCTTGGGCCCGGCTGGTGTGGCTCAGTGGATTGAGCATTACCCCATGAACTGAGAGGTCCCAGTTCGATTCCCAGTCAGGGCACATGCCCAGGTTGGGGGCTCAATCCCCAGTAGGAGTCGTGCAGGAGGCAGCCGATCGATGTTATCTTTCTCACATCAATGTTTCTGTCTCTCTCCCTTTCTCTCTCTCTAAAAATATCAATATAGCCCTGGCCAGTTTGGCTCAGCAGTTAGAGCGTTCACCTGTGCTCCAGAGAGACCTGGGTTTGGTTCCCGCTAAGGGCATGTACCTTGGTTGCAATTTGTCCCCGGCCCTGGTTGGGTAGTGTGTGCAGGAGGCAGCCACTCGATGTGTCCCTTTCACGTCAATGTTTCTCTCCCTCCCTCTCTCTCTCTCTCTCTCTCTCTCTCTCTCTCTCTCTCTCTCTCCCTCCCACTCTATCTGAACAAAAAATGGAAAAAATGTCCTTGGGTGAGGATAAAAAATAAATTAATTAAAACAAACAAATAAATGAATGAGTAAATAAATAAATAAATAAAATGTATTTTAAAAAAAGAAAGAAACTTCTTTGGTCCTGGCTGGGTAACTTAGTTGGTTGGTGTGTCGTCCTGATACACCAAGGTTATGGGTTTAATCCTCAGTCAGGGCACATAATCAACCAATGGCCCAGCCAAAGTGGCTCAGTGGTTGAGCGTCAATCCTTGCACCAAGAGGTCGCTGGTTCGATTCCCTGTTGGGGCAAAAGGACACATTGTGGGCCAAATCCCCAGTGGGGAGTATGCAAGAAGTGGCCAGTTGATGTTCTCTCTCATCAATGTTTCCATTTCTCCCTCTCCCTTCCTCTCTATCTAAAAATCAGTAAAGAAAAAACATTTTTTTTTAAAGAATCAACCAATGAATGCATAAGTGGAACAATAAAATGATGTATCTCTCTCTCTCTCTTCCTCTGTCTCTCTAAAATCAAGAAATTAAACACACACACACACACACACACACACCCCTTCATCCTTGGCCCTGCCCCTGATGCCAGACAGATCTTCAAAGGTCCTTTGCTTATTCTCTCTCCAAATGCTACATATGGATAATATGTACTGCTTCTCTCATCACATCCAGGGTATTTTTGCTTTTCTCCTAGTAAATTTTCCTGTTTTGATGCATGGATGTGGTATATTTAATGTTGAGAGGCCCACTTCACTTTGTTAAATAAAAGTGAATTTTGTAGTTAGCAGATTTGTTCATTCATGTGTCAGTGCTAAGTAATTGCATTTAAAAGATACATAGCACTATAACAACAGCATTCAAATTTCCTTTACTACTACTAAGGATGGGGTTGTATAAGTGAAATGGATATTTATGGAGAGAAAGACATGATAGATGAGACACAGAAATAGAGAAGTAAAATATAATACCCGAGGTTTTCAGCCTTTGGTATTGAGATTTTGGACACTAAAATTATAAAAAAGCAAATATAGTTTAAAAGTATATCAAAATGTTACTTTTTTACATAACGTACAAGTCTTAGACTGAATATCAAGGTTGCTATTTTGGAGGCCCACTCATAATATAAATAAGAATGAATACCTTCCACTTCTAGGAACATACCCTAAGAAACCTGAAACACCAATCAGAAAGAATATATGTACCCCTATGTTCATAGCAGCACTATTTACAATAGCTAAGATCTGGAAACAATCCAAGTGTCCATCAGTAGATGAGTGGATTAAAAAGCTGTGATACATGTACACAATGGAATACTATGCAGCTGTTAAGAAAGAAAAATCTCTTATCCTTTGAGATGACATGGAAGGACCTGGAGGGTATTATCCTAAGCGAAACAAGCCAAGCAGAAAAAGACAAATATCACATGATCTCACTTATTTGTGGAATATAATGAACTAAACAAACTGCTGAACAAAATTAACTCAGAGACATGGAGGTGGGGTACAGGCTGACAAGCCTCAGAGGAGGGGGGTTTTGTGGGGGAACAGATAAACCACAGAACTTACATGCAAGTATGCATGACCAATGAACACGACAACAAAGTGGGGATGGGGTGGTGGGGAGGGGAGGAGGGTGTCAAGGGAGAAAAATGAGAAACATCTGTGGGAAAAACAAATTAATAAAAAGAAAAAAAGAAAATGTCCCTGGCCGGTTTGGCTCAGCAGTTAGAGCATCGGCCTGTGGTCCAGAGAGACCCAGATTCGGTTCCCACTAACAGCGTGTGCCTCGGTTGCAGTTTGTCCCTGGCCCTGGTTGGTCGTGTGGGTGGCAGCCACTCTATGTGTCCCTTTCACGTCAATGTCTCAATGTCTCTCTCTCTCTCTCTTTCTCTCTCTCTCTCTTCCTCTCTCTCCCTCCCACTCTATCTGAACAAAAAATGGAAAAATGTCCCCGGGTGAGGATAAAAAAAAAAAAAAAAAAACCTATACAGAGATTATCACAAAATACAACATTGGCTAAAATCAGTGAATATAGGTTTGTTGGCAAAATAATGCAAAGTGATATCTACCATCCTAGTAATTAAATGCATATTATTATGGCTAGGAACCAGTTAGGAGTACAATATTCTCACAGCTATAAGGTAAATTAATAACATTATGAAATTTAAAATTCACTGTACAAGTAGTTAGACACAAGATAGAGAGCTCCAAAGCTATTCATGTTGGGCCTGGGAAGTCAACATCAAAAGTCAGCTGATTTTTAGTACACTGTAGTAGCTAAGAACAGGTATTTTTACCTGAGAGGAACCCAGGTTTGAATACTGGCTCTGACATTTCCTAGGTGGGTGATCTTGGACAAGTTGCTTAACTTTTATGGTCTTATATGAATTTCCCCACCTGCAAAATGGGAATTATTATAACTACATCCCTGCTAACAGTCAAAATATTTAACAACTGGTACAGCTTGGGCACCAACAATTCAGAATAGACTCCGGCCTGGGCCCTGGAGCAGGGTCCTGAAGGGCTTTCACTGTGACCAGTGTTAACTCTTTAGTTTCTAGATTTGAGGAGAGCAAGGTTGAGGGGCCTGCAGATGAAAAGCTGGGCAACCAGAGAAACTGGGAGGGGGCATTTAGGGGAATTTATGGCAGCAACTCTTCACGGCCCACTGTGGAAATATTTCAGAGTTTTAACAACCAGTAAGGCCATATGGCTGTGTAACCTTGTTATGCAGAGTTGATGTGATGATTAAATGATAAATGTAGGTAAAGCACTCAACATATATGAAGCTCAGTAAATGGCAGTTGTACTACTACTAATAATAGTGTCATGATAGGAATTAAAGAATGTCAACTCAGAATTACAGTGAGGATTAAATAAGAAACATGTTATTTAGTTCAGGGCTTGACTCCTAGTAAGTACTTGACACATAGTAGGCATTGTTATTGACATTTTTTTTTTCTTTATTGATTTTGTTTTTTTAGAGAGAGAGGAAGGGAAAGGGAGAGATAAAAACATCGGTGAGAGAGAACATTGACTGGCTGTCTCTTGCATGCACTCCACTGGCGATTTGGCCCACAGCCTGGGCATGTGCCCTGACCTGGGATCAAACCAACGACTTTTTGGTGCATGTGTCAATGCTCAACCACTGAGCCATACCAGCCAGGCTTGATATTATTATTGGTGTTACTTTTATTACTATATAATGTCTGATGTGTGGATTAAGTTGGATGCAGTAGAATAAAAGACCAATCGGGGCCAAGCAAATTTTGCATATATCATACCTTTTCTAGCTACTAAATGATTAATGTACTCATGTTGTAAGATTATGGAAAATACTATAAAAAATTAGTGAATAATTTTTAAAAAGCAAAGAGTTTTTCTTTTTCAACTCCTACAAGACATTTTATAATCTGGGAATACATCTAGCTTGTCAAATAGTGCAAAAGAAAATTAAATTCATAGACATAATTGCATCTGACAAATTATTGACTGTAAACCCAGAGAAGGCACAATATACACAAATGATAAACTCAATTCTAGCATCCTTAAAGCAACTTGAATCATGATCAATTGTTATTGTATTTTAAAATTTCAATGGTATATTTTTTCATTTCCGGGAGTTTATATTAGATATAAATCATGTTTTTGGCTAATAAGTAAGCAACTAATGACTTTTCCTAAATGAAATACATCAGCTCAAATATGAGTCTTCTGAAAGCTTTCTTAGACTACATAATTCAAGTTCCTCAGACTGTGGTTGCTACACAAAATAGCTAGTTTAAAATCACCTGCTTATATTTTTTATTTTTATTTTTATTTTTTATTATTATTTTTTTTTATCCTCATCCAAGGACATTTTTCCATTTTTTGTACAGACAGAGTGGGAGGGAGAGAGAGGAAGAGAGAGAGAGGGAAACATCGATGTGAAAGGGACACATCGAGTGGCTGCCACCCACATGACCCAACCAGGGCCAGGGACAAACTGCAACCGAGGTACATGCCCTTAGCGGGAACCGAACCCGGGTCTCTCCGGACCGCAGGCGGACGCTCTAACCGCTGAGCCAAACCGGCCAGGGCCTGCTTATATTTTTTAAAGTAGACATTCAAACGGAATCATTTAATGGATTTGAAGTTTGTGGGTTTTGAGGCTCAGTTGTGTCTTGGCACTCAATAATAATTACCAAATTGCTATCTCATTTTACAATGAGCTTTAAGTCTCCAGTGTACAGTTAGTGGTCTAGTGGTTTCAAAAATGTGGGTGAGAGACTATCTAGGAAAGGATTCCAAAATGGCGGTGGAGTGAACGGAAGCTACACAGACGGTCTTCCAGGACCAAACTGGAATTACTACTGAAACACAGACAAATCGACGGGAAAAAGCAACAGAAAAGCAGCTTGCAAGGATCATATAACCAGGGACATTGACTCTATCCTGGTAGGATTGCAGAGGCGCGAGACGGGGGCTGGGAGCCCACAGACAACAGCGGCCTTAGCTGGGAGCAGCACCCTCGGGTTACACTTCCAGGCGGCTCCACAGCGCAGAGCTGGGACAGATGCTAAAATAGCCACAGCCACTCACCTTGGGCTCCGGCAGAGGGAGGGCAGACTGGACTGGAACTGTGTGGGGACACTTGGGATTTGGAGGGCATTCAGAGCTTTTGCTGAGTTCCAGCCACGCAGGAAGGTGGCCAGCTTGCTCCTTCCCAGGGCTCTGGGGAGAGGCAGCGGCCCCTTACTCAGAGATTAAACCCCACCCTGTGGGCCATTGAAATGCAAATTGAGGCTCACTAACAACCAGCATCTGCCCCACCCTCAGGAAATCCCCTTAAGCTGAGCACCTGATGGAGTTTTTCAATCAACCAACAACCCAAAACTCTTCAAGTAACCTCTGTTGATAGCCTCCAGGCAAAAAGCTAGAAGATAACAGTACCATTCCTGGGCTAGCAACTTTAGCCAGGAAAGTAAGACTTGACAGTGGTGTTTAACGTGGCGCCTCCCTCGCTCATCCAAACCCAGAAGAGGGTGCCACAAGCAGAACACCAACACCCACAGGGAAAACTTGACAGGCTCCAAAGCCCACTGTGATAGCCAAAATGGTGAAACACAGAAACAAAAGCCAAATGAAAGAACAAGAGGCCTCTACTGAAGATGAGATAGATATGGAGCAGTTAGGCAAGTTAACAGAGCTAGAATTTAGAGCCATGATCTTGAGGAAGCTCAACAGCATAAGTAGGACATAGAGATACTGAAAATCAACCAATTGGAAATTAAAAACCACCAAGAAGAAATTAAGAATGACATATCAGAAATAAAGAACACATTGGAAGGTCTAAAGAGCAGAGTAGAGGAAGCGGAGGACCGGATCAGTGCATTAGAAGACAGGGTAGAAAAAAATCAACCAATCAGAAAACCAAAAGGAAAAAACGATTTAAAAAACAGGAAGACAACTTAAGAGAACTGTGGGACAACTGGAAACGTAATAATATTCGCATCATAAGAGTCCACGAAGAAGAAGAAAATGAGCAAGAGTTAGAGAATATATTTGAAGAAATCGTGACAGAAAACTTCCCTAATTTGATGAAGGAAGAAAGCATTCAAGTTCAAGAAGCACAGAGAGCCCCAAGTAAGAAGGACCCAAACAGGCCCACACCAAGCACATAGAAATCAAAATGCCAAAAATTAAAGACAAAGAGAGAATCCTAAAAGCAGCAAGAGATAAGCAACAGGTTACCTACAAAGGAACCTCCATAAGCCTATCAGCTGACTTTTCACAAAAAACACTACAGGCCAGAAGAAAATGGCATGAAGTTATCAAGGTCATGAAAAAAAAGGATCTCAATCCAAGACTACTCTACCCAGCAAGGCTGTCATTCAAAATAGAAGGTCAAATAAAGAGCTTCCCAAACAAAAAAAGGCTAAGGTAATACATTAGCATCAAACCAGCACTGTAAGAAATGTTAAAAGGACTGCTGTAATTAGTAGAAGAAATAGTAAGAAAAATATCAACAAACTAAACAAAAATGGCAATAAATAAGTACATATCAATAATCACCTTAAATGTAAATGGACTGAATGCTCTGATAAAAAGACACAGTAGCTGATTGGATAAGAAAGCATGACTCATCTATATGTTGTTTACCAGAGACCCACCTCACAACAAAAGACTCACATAGGTTGAAAGTGAAGGGATGGGAAAAAATCTTCCAAGCAAACAAAAAGAAAAAAAAAAGCTGGGTAGCAATACTCATATCTGATCAAATAGATTTCAAAATGAAGGCCATAACTAGAGACAAAAAAGGCCACTACATAATATTGAAAGGATATATCCAACAGGAAGATATAACCTTGGTAAACATATATGCACCCAATATAGGAGCACCAAAATATATTAAAAATCTTCTGGAGGATTTCAAAGAAGAAATCGACAGCAATACAATTAGCAGGGGATTTCAACACCCCATTGACACCACTGGATAGATCCTCTAGACAAAAATTTAGCAAGGAAACACAGACTCTAAATGAAGCAGTAGACCAAATGGATTTAATAGATATCTAAACAGAATTACATCCCCAAACTACAGAATTCACATTCTTCTCAAGAGCACATGGAAAATTCTCAAAGATAGACCACATGATAGGACACAAACTAAATCTCTACAAGTTCAAGAAGATTGAAATCGTATCAAGCATCTTCTCAGATCACAATGCCATGAAACTAGAAATCAATTGCAACAAGAACATGCAAAGACATTTGAACACATGGAGGCTAAATTGCATGTTATTAAACAATGAATGGGTCACTGAGGAGATCAAGGAAGAAATTAAAAACCTCCTGGAAACCAATGAAAATGGACACACAACAACACAAAATCTATGGGATGTAGTAAAAGCAGTTCTGAGAAGGAAGTTCATAGCACTACAAGCCTACCTCAAGAAACAAGAAAAATTTCTAATTGACTGTCTAACCTCACAACTTAAAGAACTAGAAAGCAAACAAGAAGAAAACCCCAGAGCAAGTAGAAGGAAGGAAATAGTAAAGATCAGAGCAGAAATAAATGACATAGAGACCAAAAAAACAATTCAAAGGATCAATGAAACAAAGAGCTGGTTTTTCAAAAAGATAAAGAAGATTGATGGACCCTTAGCTAGACTCACCAACAAACAAAGAGAGAGAACCCAAATACACAAAATCAGAAATGAAAGAGGAGAAGTAATAACTGGCACCACAAAAATACGAAAGACCATTAACAGCTACTACGACCAATTATATGGCAACAAATTCAACAATCTAAGCAAAATGGACAAATTTCTAGAAACATACAGAACTGGACCGGGAAGAGATAGAAAACTTGAACGGACCAATAACAACTATGAAAATTGAAGAGGTAATCAAAACTCTCCCAGCAAACAAAAGCCCAGACCTGGATGGCTTCATGGGGGAGTTTTACCAAACATTCAAAGAAGAACTAACACCAATTCTCCTCAAACTATTTCAAAAAATTCAAGAAAAAGGAAGACTTCCAAACTCGTTTTATGAGGCCAGCATAATTCTAATTCCAAAACCAGGAAAAGACATTACAAAGAAAGAAAACAACAGGCCAATATTCCTGATGAACATAGACGCCAAAATCCTGAACAAAATACTAGCAAATCAGATCCAGCAATACATCAAAAAAATTATTCACCATGACCAAGTGGGATTCATCCCAGGGATGCAAGGCTGGTAAAATATTTTCAAATCAATAAATGTAATACACCACATATACAAAATGAAGAATAACAACCACATGATCATATCAATAGATGCCGAAAAAGCCTTCGACAAAATCCAGCATCCATTTCTGATAAAAACGCTCAGCAATGTGGGAATAGAGGGATCATATCTCGACATAATAAAGGCTATATATGAAAGACCTACAGCCAACATCATGCTCAATGGGCAGAAACTGAGAACATTTCCCTTAAGAACAGGAACAAGACAGGGATGCCCACTTTCACCACTCTTATTTAACATAATACTGGAAGTCTTAGCCACAGCAATCAGACATAAAGAAAAAATAAAAGGGATCCAAACTGGAAAGGAGGAAATGAAACTATCATTATTTGCAGATGACATGATATTATACATAGAAAACCCTAAAGACTCCATCAAAAATCTAGTATATGTAATAAATGATTTGGCAAAATAGCAGGATACAAAATTAACGTCAACAAATCGACGGCATTCTTATACACCAATGATGAACTTACAGAAGAGAAACTGAAAAAACAATCCCATTTACCATCATGCAAAAAAATTAGGATACCTAGAAATAAACTTAACCAAAGAAGTAAAGGAACTATTTGCAGAAAACTACAGGACATTGAAAAAAGAAATAGAGAAAGATATAAAAAAGTGGAAGCACATTCTTTGTTCATGGATTGGAAGAATTAACATCATTAAAATGTCCATATTACCCAAAGCAATCTGAAGATTCAATGCAATCTCCATCAAAATACCAATGACATATTTCACAGAACTAGTGCAAATACTTCAAAAGTTTATATGGAACCAAAAAAGACCCCGAATAGCCACAGCAATCTTGAAAAAGAAGGACAAAGCAGGTGGGATCACAATACCAGATATCAGGTTATACTACAAAGCAACTGTAATCAAAACAGCCTGGTACTGGCACAAGAACAGGCATATAGACCAGTGGAACAGAACAGAGAACCAAAAATGGACCCAAGACATTATGCTCAATTAATATTTGACAAAGGTGGCAAGAGCATACAGTGGAGTAAAGACAGCCTCTTTAATAAATGGGGCTGGGAAAATTGGACAGCTACATGCAAAAAAATGAAACTAGACCATCAACTTACACCATACACAAAAATAAACTCAAAATGAAAAAAAGTGTTAAATGTGACCCGTGAATCCATAAAAATTCTAGAAGAAAATGTAGGCAACAAAATTTCAGATATCATACGCAGCAGAATTTTCACTGATACATCACCTAAGGCAACAGAAACAAAGGAAAAAATGAACAGATGGGACTACATCAAACTAAAAAGCTTCTGCACATCCAAAGATACAACCGTCAAAATGGAAAGACAACCCACTCTATGGGAGAACATCATTGCCAATGATACATCAGATAAGGGTTTAATTTCTAAAATATAGAGAGTGCTCATACAACTCAACAAAAGGAAGACAAAGAACCCAATTAAAAAATGGGCAGAGGAGCTGAATAGACACCTCTCCAAACAGGACATACAAATGGCCAAGAGACATATGAACAAATGCTCAATGTCACTAATCATCAGAGAGATGCAAATTAAAATAACAATGAGGCATCACTTCACACCTGTCAGAATGGCTGCCATCAACAAATCATCAAACAACAAGTGTTGGCAAAGGTGTGGAGAAAAGGGGACTCTAGTACACTGCTGGTGGAGAATGCAGACTGGTGCAGCCACTATAAAAAACAATATGGTGTTACCTCAAATAATTAAAAATTGAACTTCCATTTGACCCAGTGATCCCACTTCTAGGAATATACCCTAAGAAGCCTGAAACACCAATCAGAAAGAATATATGTACCCCCATGTTCATAGCAGCACTATTTACAATAGCTAAGATCTGGAAACAGCCCACGTGTCCATCAGTAGACGAATGGATAAAAAAGCAGTGGTACATGTATACAATGGAGTACTATGCAGCTGTAAGAAGGAAAGATCTCTTATCCTTTGAGACGACATGGAGAGACCTGGAAAGTATTATCCTAAGTGAAACAAGCCAAGCAGAAAAAGACAAATACCACATGATCTCACTTATTTATAGAATATAATGAACATAACAGTCTGAGGAATAGGGTAGACCCAGAAACATGGAAGTAGGGTACATACTGATAATCACCAGAAGAGGTGTTAGTGAGGGGGAGGGAAGAGATAAACCACAGAACTTATATGCATGTATGCATAACCAATGGACATGGACAACAAAGCTGGGGAAAGGGCAGGGGGGATGGTGGTGAGGGTGTCAATGGGGTAAAAAAAGAGAAACATCTGTAACAAAAATAAAATTAAAATAAATAAATAAATCCTAAAAAAAAAAAAGAAAGAAATATGTGGGTGAGATGATGTGAAATTCTATTGAACTTATCTACAGCTAAAATTAAGTATTTTTCTTAGCAATTATACTTCAGGTATGATGGTAAAGGTCAACAGATTTTTTTTTTATTATTCCACAAAATTACACACTTCACCATTGTTATGAGGGTGGTATGTTTGAGGGCATCAACCAAAAGCCAGAACTGAAGGTCTTACTTTCAGTTTTGATTAAAATAAAAATTTTCCACATGTGATGGTAAGCTCAAAGCTAATTTGCATTAAGTTAATCAATATTATACCATAAGTTTTGTTATCTCCTTAAAAGAGATTTTTCCACTCAAGTAATCCTGAGAGAACAGAAGCTGCTATCATATGAACTCTGTTTAAACAGAAAAAAAATGTTTTAATGGTACTCACAATAATCTTATGCATACCATTATTAAACATACAGCATGCAGCCCTGGCCAGCTTGGCTCAGAGGTTAGAGAGCCAGCCCGAAGACAGAAGAGTCTTGGGTTTGATTCTGGCCAAGGGCATGTACCTGGGTTGCTGTTTGGTCCTCGACCTTGGTTGGGGTGCTGGGGGAGGCAGCCAATTGATGTGTCTCTCTTGCATTGATGTCCCCACCTCATAGTATCTGAAGATAAATGGAAACGTGTCCTCGAATGAGGATTAAAAAAAAAAAAAACATACAGTGTGCATATATAATTTTCTGGCTTCTGTCCATTCACTAGCTTTGAAAAGGCTCACTCTATCTGAATGATGAAATAAAGACAATATTCAGGGAAAGGAGCTGAAACCAATTGGGGATTTGGAGGAGAAAGATCGGTAAGAGCACGATGTTGAAGATCTATGCCCCACAGAGACAGAGCTATGTTGGAAAGAGAAACACAAGGAAGTAACAAGACTTTGAGCCTCCAGCACTGTATATTCACAAAATGTGTCCTTTACTCCACACTTATTTTTCCTGAGCACCATTTTTTTTTTTTTTAAATCCTCACCCGAGGACATTTTTCCTTTTTTTTTGTTCAGATAGAGTGGGAGGGAGAGAGAGGAAGAGAGAGGGAGAGAGAAACATCGATGTGAAAGGGACACATTGAGTGGCTGCCACCCGCACGACCAACCAGGGCCGGGGACAAACTGCAACCGAAGTACGTGCCCTTAGCGGGAACCGAACCCAGGTCTCTCTGGACCGCAGGCTGACGCTCTAACCACTGAGCCAAACTGGCCAGGGCCTGAGCACCATTTTGAGGATCTACCCACTTACTAGTAATTAAATTTGTTATGGAAAAAAAACTCTTGATTAGTTACAAGAATTAATACTGTAGTTATTGCATCACAGTTAAACTACATCTTTCCATAAGTAGCTACATTTAATTTAAGCATGACTTTACTCTTGTCTAGCATTTAATCAATAGAAATTGTGAGCCAGGTGAATGAAGAAGAATGAAAGATCAGGCTATATTTGCTCAACTCTGATATTAATAATATTAAATAAAAAATTAATATGAAAATTAATACACCATCAAAGTTATATTAAAACAGATTATCGCCCTGGCCGGTTTGGCTCAGCGGTTAGAGCATCGGCCCACGGACCAGAGAGGCCTGGGTTCAGTTTCCACTAAGGGCATGTACCTCAGTTGCAGTGTGTCCCCGGCCCCAGTTGGGGTCGTGTGGGTGGCAGTCAGTCGATGTGTCTCTCTCACATCGATGTTTCTCTTTCTCTTCCTCGCTCTCTCCTTCCTCCTCTATCTGAAGATAAGTGCAAAAATGTCCTCGGGTAAGGATAAAAAACAAACAAACAAACAAAAAACCAGATGATCAACAGCAGCAAATGTCCTACTTTGAAAAATGCAAGTATAGTCCTTTCTGTCATTCTCCCAGGTTGGATACAGTGATGCCTCTTTTTAGACACTGAGCCAAGGGCTAGGGAGTGGCTGGGAACCAGGATTCTGGGGAAGGGCAGAGGAGGCAAGAGGAAAGTAAATCCAGGAAGAAGAGATTTCCAGATTTCAACTGAAGACAAATTCCAGTTATATGTTCTACAAAGAGCCCCAGTGAAAACTGTTATGACTATGAGACACATACTCCTCTCTACATGGCCTGGCCTCAAGTAAGAACAGGTTCTTTCAGGTACTGGACCAGCACACCCAGCCTGAGGAGCATAAGAGCATGTACAGGGGTCAGTAACGGAGTATTCACTTTAGGAAAGCTAATGGAGATAATATTGAAACTCTAAATTAGCAAAAGTTTAAGTAGCAATTTGATAAAACATAACAGATGGAGCTAAAATTGATGAATGCAACCTAAAAACTGGCATCTCTCCCAATATATTATTTAATTAACCAACACAGAAGAAAAGCTACATTTTCTTGTCTGACATATCAAATAATTCAATAAAGTAAAAACAAGATGCCATTCAGAATTCTAATGCGACCTTGTGGAACTCTCACGTTCTCTCAAGTTGTCATTAATTACTGAGTTGGACTAAGGCCTGTTAATTAGACTGCATACAATTATATTATTCAAGGTTAAATTATATTTCTATAATTATCTTTCTATACAGGTACATAAATAAAAACAACATGTAGAAAATAATGTGGAGGAAGACATATACATAGTGTGTGTTTCAAAAGTTATTTACCTTTGCTTGCCTGCTAGGTGTGGCTCGGTGGTTGAGCATCAACCCATGCACTGAGGGGATACCAGTTCAATTCCTGGTCAGGCACATGCCCCAGTTGTGGGCCCAATCCCCAGTGGGGGGCATGTGGGGGCAGCCAGTCAATATTCTCTCTCATCAATGTTTCTATCTCTCTCTCTCCCTCTCTGAAAATCAATAAAGAAAAAAAAATTTTTTAAGCTGTTTACCTTTTCTATTATGATTGGGGGATTTTTCTCCCTCTTTCCACAGTACAGTGGAAAGTCATAGAGTGATGCATATAACAGTAATATTTTATTTACAGTGACAATATTGATCCACCATTATATGATTGAATTAAATTTCTAGTCATGCTGGTGATTCCATTTACCTGCTCTCTCATGTCCTATTTTGGGACTGGAAGTGCAAACTATGGTCCATAGGACAGAGTTTTCCTCTGTGTAAAGCTAACAGCCATCTCTAAGGGTTGAGTCTACAATTTTACACTCATTAATACCTCTGGATAAAAATCAAGTGATCTAAGTAATAAAACATGCACATATTAACTCCCCATATCTCCCCCTCTATGCATACACATACACACATGCATGCTTAAATACACACATACACACGGACACACCGTCACCCCTGTTTTGTGTAGATGAGTTGCAATCTCCTTTTCTGCAGACAAGATGCTTCTTCAAGCAAGGTCACTGAGTGTTTATATGCTGATTGGCGAGAAATAATGCCCTATCTAGAAAAGTTATCATGTCCCAGCTAAATCACTGGTCAATGAACAAGCAGGTCTCAAGTCAGAGGTGACAGAACTAAGAAATTCCTATAATTTATCTTCTTATGGACCTCTTTATTCTATCTATAGATAGATAGAATTTCCTACATATGTACAGTTAGTGCATTTCTGAATACTTTCACATATAATATTTTTATTATATTCAAGATGACAGACATAAAATTGTGTTGCTGTTAATAACATACTTATAAGACAGTGTCCAGGTCTTAAACTCTGAACTCTTTGAGGGCTGGGTCTATGGGACTATTAGCCTAGGCATCTAGCACAATAGCTAGCATTTGCTAAATGATCAACAGATATTTGTTGAATAACTGAATAGTGGCAGAAGAGGTGAGTATGGAGGGAGAGGGCCAGAATCTAGCAACTGGGCCAGAACAGGGCAGCCTTTTTTTTTTTTTAATCTTCACTAGAGGACATTTTTATATTTATTTTTAGATAGAGCAGGAAGGGGGGTTGGAAACATCGATGTGAGAGAGAGACACATTGAGTGGTTGCCACCCACAGGTTCCCAACCAGAGCCAGGAACAAAGCAACCAAGGCATGTGCCCTTAGCAGGAACCAAACACAGGACTCTCTGGTCCGCGGGCGGACGCTCCAACCGCTGAGCCAAACCAGCCAGGGCCAGGGCAGCCGTTAGTATGATTTTATGGATGGGTCTTATAAAACTGTCAAGAATAAACTTATTATAATGACAGTTATGATATACTTGATAGGAATTATCTAGAGGATATCAATTTACCTCTCCAAAACAGCAATGTTCAATAGTCTGTAAAGTCTTTAATCAAATCAATAGCATGCAGGAGGTATTGATTTGTCCTCACCTAGTAAGTCAGCATCCTCTTTTATCTCCTTTTTAGTTGTAAAAGTCCAGTTTACCACTCTAGAAAATTCCCTGATTTCTTAACTAGTTACTTAAAATTGTTCACATTTTACAGAGTAGCTGGCAGAGCAAACAAATATTGGAGCTCTTGAATCTCACAAACTCAGTCCCTGCCCTATGGAATATAGTGTCATCGCGCAGATAGACATTAAACAGATGGCAGCAAACAAGTATATGATTACCACTATATAAAGTACTTGGAGTGGTATGGACTCTTTGGGAATGCTTAATGGGGAGAGCACAGAATTACCTGGGCAGGTGACTCAGCACTTGCTTGGGGCACCAGAAGAAACTAAAGGCAATGGGGGTGGGGGTAGGGCAGCACATATGTGTGTGTGAGAGGGATATAATTTGAATCAGAAGAAAATCTAGAAAGAAGTTATTCAGGATATGTATACATTTTACTGTATGCCATTTCAAAATAAATAAATAAATAAATAAATAAACGTTTGTTTCACTTTTGTTTTTGAATTTCTATCTAGGCGGGGGGTTGGGGAACAGCCAATAGAATCTTTTAGGTGCTTAGTGTTTATAAATGTTTTAACCCAGCTCTGCAAGGGAACCTAATCTTCTCTGATGAGTAACTTTTAAGCTGAGACTAAAATGATAAAAAGAATTTGCCAAGTAAGGAGGTAGAGGATATCAGAAGAGATTTCCAGAGGGTACATGCAGCATATAAAATTACCCAAAGGTGGCTGAGACCACAGTCTTGGTCCCATTCATCTATTTCCTTTCCTCTGTAGGGAGTCATTTCCAAAGGCAGACTCATTCAGATCCTATCATATATGCACAAGGAAAGGCCTTCTTTCCATGACAGCCATGTAGGCACATTAATCACAGACAAGTGGGCAATCACAATAACATGCATACAGAGTTCAGTTTGGTCCAGCTTTATTTATATGAAAAATAATTGAACCCATACAAAGGGCCAGGCCCTAGGTTATAGTGCTGGGGATACATACCCAAGGATTTCTCCTGTTCTGCGTTCTTGTAGATCTGATAGGCGAGGGGCGCATAACAGAAAAGAGATTTTCTTACAGACTCCGGGAAATTGGAGGATGTGTTGCAAAAAAGTAAAACAGAGCTGTAAAGATTAGGTGACCTCAAAGCTGGGATAGGTCCGTTACTCAGAAAAGAAGATACATTTTGAGTGCAGATCAAGACAGCACCTATCTGAAGGGAGACAGTGTTCCAGGGCTAATCTTTGCAAGGACAACAATAGAAAGCAGACCCTGGGAACTCAATGGTTTTAGATTTTTCCCCCCATCCTCTGGCTATATAAAAAAGCTGACTTGAAATGAAATGTCAAGAGTGGTCTTTTCAAGTGTTACACCTGCCACTCTCTCAGATTGACAGCCATCTGAATAATAAGACGCAACACAAAGATTCAATCTAGTCACTACTTTTTGACTCTGGTACCAGCGGGCAGCAGGACCCTTTCATGTCCAATTTCAGATCCATTGCCAGAGCTCAGCTCTCTCCAATTGAGATCTTCCGCTCACCTGACTCCCAAGAAGTGTTGCTTCTCCTGGCTACATTCTGTTTCTGCTACAGCATCCTATCTCTCCTACTCCCAAACCAACTCAGCCACTGTCTTCAGTCCATCCCAGAACCCTTCTTCTCAGCCAACCCTGAGCATTAAGAAAGCAACAGCCTTTCTGCCTATTATCCAGGATTGCTCAGGATTCTGCCCCATTACACCCTCACCTGCTCTCTGATATCCCCTTGCTGTTATTACTGTGAAACTCCCCTTCCCTTCCTCAGTTGTAAGCTGTTACCAAAATCAGATGTTCAGGCTAACCCCTTGAACAAGTCACCACTTTCTTCCTGTTTCCCATATAGAGGTCTCTTTAAACTAATATTTCTCAATACTCACCTTCCAACCCATTCTACTTCTTTCAATCTTTTTTTTTTTTTTTTTTCAGATAGGGTGGGAGGGAGAGCGATGAAGAGAGAGAGAGAGAGAGAGAGAGAGAGAGAGAGAGAGAGAGAGAGAAACATCGATGTGAAAGGGACACACTGAGTGGTTGCCACCTGCACAACCCAACCAGGGCCAGGGACAAACCACAACCGAGGCACATGTCCTCAGGGACTCTCTGGACTGCAGGCCGATGCTCCAGCCCCTGAGCCAAACCAGCCAGGGCTACTTCTTGCAATCTTAATGAACACAGTACTTTATTTCTCTCTTTGAATCAGTATATTTTCTTGCTCACATTTTTTCCTTCTTCCACATCCCACCCTACCTGGCTTCAGCCTTTACTCATTGATTTGTTTTCTTCCAGTCAATCTCCTACTCATACAAATGAACATTTAGAGTCATAATAAGGTAGTGGAAATACATATCTAATTGTGGTAGACTTAAAGGAAGTCACATAATCTTCAGGTTAGATTATTTGGTACTCATTGTTATGTCTTTATTATGACATAATAATGAATGATTATGTCTTACTTTTTCCTTTATTCGTTCTTTTCAAAAAAGATTGAAGATAGCTTAGAAAATACATACAGTAATAATTATATACTAAGGAAGTGCATAACCAACCAAAGGTAAACTAAGAGTAGACAAAATAAAAAGTTGGGATAAAAATATTTCATAAAATGTACACTGTGAAGTAGGGCACTTGCTGTAAGTATGCCTCTGAATTTTTAAAATACAAACACACAACAGAAGGAAGCACATTCAATTACACAATTCACAATGCTCAGAGGATTATAAAACAAACTAGTTGCTCAAGAGAAGCGGCGTCATTTGCGGTAATGAATTTCTGCAGGCACTTCTTAAGATAAGTGATGAGTGAGTGGCATTCTCAGCTGCAGCTCCATAGTAAAAACAGCCCTGAGATTTCTGAGGCTGCTTCTCCTAGTGTTAGACATGCTAGCTAAATGCTATTCTTGCTAAATGTTAAAATGTAGCATAGTATTTTGCAAGTCAGCTGTAAATAGGATGAGCTTGACAGGAACTCAACCTAAATGTAGCCAACTGCAAAGAAGAAGTCAACATGAAATTGACCCAATAGTGTTTACAGGCAATGGCTAAAGCTTCCCTGTGGGGAGTCTGAGTTTTGTATATGAATCTCTTCTCCTTTCCCACTATAAGTAAATAAAACTACTTTGCAACAACCAGATCTTATTCAGTAGGGTACCACAAGTGGCGAAACTTTTGAGTTAGGTAACACTACCATCCCTACACTTCAGATGTTGTTCATGTGATCCTAAACTACTGTTCAGTAAAAGTAATCATAGGAGTGGCTGAAAGAAGACTATGAAAAAGCAAATTTGTTTTTTATCCTCACCCGAGGACATTTTTGCATTTATCTTCTGATAGAGCGAGAGGAAGAGACAGAAACATTGATGTGAGAGAGACACATCAACTGGTTGCCACCCATATGACCCCAACCCAGGCCGGGGACAAACTGCAACTGAGGTACATGTCCTTAGCAGGAACCGAACCCGGGACTCTGGCCCGGAGGCCAACGCTGTAACCGCTGAGCCAAACCAGCCAGAGCAAAAAAGCAAATTTTTCATTGGTTTTCTCTAAAGATAAAATTTAGGCCCTGGCCAGTGTGCTTCAGTGGTTAGACTGTAAGCCCATGCACCAAAGGGTTACAGGTTTGATTCCTGGTCAAGGGCACATACCTGGGTTGCAGGTTTGATCCCCAGTCCTGGATGTGGCGTGTGCAGGGGGCAAACAACTGATGCCTGTCTCTCACATCGATGTCTTTTCCCGTCCCTCTCTTTTGTCCTCCCTTCCTTCCATTCTCTCTAAAAAAATCAATGAAAAAACATCCTCAGGTGAGAATTTTTTTAAAAAGGATAAAATTTAGATAGAGTACATAGTCTTCAGGAAATCCTCCACTAACATTACTTGTCCCAAATGATTATTTCTGCAAACCAGACAGGCATGTTGGCAATTTCTGGCATATTTATTTCCTTTAGTACTCAGCAGAATTGAGGATAGGATTAATTTGTTTTAGAAAAGTTAAGGAAACAGAGGGCAACTGAGGAAATATGTGTGGACTAAGACAAGATGTTCCTCAGAAAACAATTTTGAATCCATTCTAATACAGATAAAAAAGAAGATGCTACAATTTTGTCATTGAACACAACTGTGATGGTTAAGCCTAGAAAATCTATGAAGCAGCTGTTAGAAAATACCTACCTATGCATTTTTTTTTTACTATGGTGAAATACGCACAAAGTTTATTAAATTAACCATTTTTTAGTGTGCAGTTCTGTAGTATTACATATATTAATATATTCATAATGAGCAACCATCACCATCCTGCATCTCCATAACTATTCATCTTGTAAAACTGAAACTCTACACTTACTAAACAATAACTCCCCTTTCCCACCTCTCTCCATGCTCTAGCAACCATCATTTTACATTCTAATGCAGCCTTTTTTTTTTTTTTTGAGAGAGAGAAACATCAATGTGAGAGAAAAACACTGATCGGCTGCCTCCTGCACACCCCCCACTGGTGGTCAAGTCCACAACCTGGGCACATGCCTTGACCAAGAATAGAGCTAGCAACCTTTCGGTACATGGGAATATGCCTAATCCACTGACCCACACCAGCCAGGGCCTAATGCGGTCATTTTAATTAGAAAAAACAAACAAACAAACAAAAAAACACTCAAAATATTTAATCTCAAGCAATGAAAATTCTTCATGATGTCCATAAGATAAAGTATTACAGATGTAACACCTCTAGATGGCTAAATAATTTGACCTATTGTGTAGCGTAAGTAACCCAAAGTTGGTTATGTGTTGCAAACTATTAATAGCAGTTTTGGTTTTGCTGCAGCTGCTCTGAGGCCATCGGTCTTCCTGTCAGTAATTTTTTTTTTCATCCTCATCCAAGGATATTTTACCATTTATTTTCAGATAGAGTGGGAGGGAGGGAGGAAAGGAAGGAGATGGAGAGAGAGAAACATTGATGTGAGAGACACACATTGATTGGCTGCCTCCTGCATGACCCTGGCCAGGGCAGGGGACAAAACTGCAACCAAGGTACGTGCCCCTGACCAGAATAGAACCTGTGACCCTTTGGTCCATGGGCCAACACTCTAACAGCTAAGCCAAACCAACCAGGTCTCCTCCTCTCTTACGACAAGTAGAACTAAGTCCAAAAAATATACAAGTTCATATTTCTGTTGTTTTGTTTTCTTTTTTTATAAGAGAAGTGATAGAACACTGTACCTAATTCAGCTATTGTCTTGGAATGCCAGGACTTCAGGCTAGGCAGGCATCATCCTCAGTGGGAGACTCCTTTGATCTATCCTCCTGAGCCCAAGGTGGCTGAACTTGCTCCTGCAGAGGAGCTGGCTGGTTGTACCCAAACTGAACCTGCAGCAAGCCCTACTAGGGGGAACTAGGGTTGGAGAATCTGGCAGAGACTAAAGGGTTTGGCTTTAAAGCACAGACTAATTTCCCCTAATTCAATGCAACCTCTCAGGGGAGGCAGAGAACCTTGGTCATATCACAGATCTGCCCCCAGCTCTAAGCTGGAAGAAACTGACCCTTTTACACAGACTGACCCCCTCCATGCACACACAGGTCTAGTAGATACAGACACAGTGATTGACAATGACTTGCACCTGAAACCCCCTGCAGTGGCCACGGAACCAACACAACCAGGAGTGGACTTCAGACCACACCAGAGCTCATCCCAACTAGCCACACAAGCAGCACACCCAAGGGGGGATCCTAGCAGACAGACCCTGCTGGGAACAATGCCCACCTCGGGGGGCAGCCCTGAACAGTGTCTCATACATGGTGATCAAGGTTTACCCCTATAGTCACCCAGGATACAAGGGATAACTCCAACCATGAAAGGGACAATAGGAATCAAACCTTAACTACAATAGGGAGTGTACATAACCCACAAGAGACATGCCTGGAGCACGGAGCTCAGGTGATCAGGAAGAATTGTGCCACTGAGCCCCAAAAGACACCTTGAGATTGCACCTGCACAGCAGCTTGCACACTGTGGTAGGGGTTGAGCCTCACAGTCAGCATGCATGAGGGTCAATCCCATTCACAAATGGACCAACATCAATCAAGACACTATTACAACAGGAAGGCCCACATAACCCACAAAAGGGACATTCTTAGAGCACACAGCTCAGGAGATCAAGGAGACTGCACCACTGGGTCCCACAGGACACTTATATATAAGGCCACCCAACAAAAACTGAGAGTCATAGCAGTTCTATCTCATATATAGAAACAAACACAAAGAGACAGCCAAATGGGGAGACAAAAAATAGGCTTCAAATGAAAGAACAGGAGGAATCTCCAGGAAAAAAACTAAATGAAATGGAGGCAAGAAATTTCTCAAAATAGAGTTCAAAGTAATGGTTATAAGTATGCTAAAAAAACTTAGTGAGAACTACAACAGGATTAAAAATGACATAGAAACCATAAAAAATAACTGGTAAAAATGAAGAACACCATCAAGAACACACTGGAAGGGCCCTGGCCAGTTTGACTCAGCGGTTAGAGCATCAGCCCGAGGACCAAAGGGTCATGGGTTCAATTCTGGTCAAGGGCATGTGCCTGGGTTGCGGGTTTGATCCCCGGCCCTAGTTGGGGTCATGTGGAAGGCAACCAAGCAATGTGTTTCTCTCACACTGATGTTTCTCTGTCTCTCTCTCTCCCTCTCTCTTCCTCTCTCCCTTCCACTCTCTCTAATAATCAATGAACAAATATCCTCAGATGAGGATTTAAAAAAATAGACTACACTGGAAGAAATAAAAACTAGGTTGGATGAAGCAGAAGACTGAATCAGCAATTTAGATGACAAGGTAGAAAAAAGCACCCAACCAGAGAAACAAAAAGAAAAAAGAAAAAAAAAAAAGATGATATGCCTGGCTAGAATGGCTTGGTTGATTGAACATCTTCCTGTGCACCAAAAAGGTTGCTGATTAGATTGTCAGTCAGGGCACATACCTGAGTTGCAGGTTTAACCCCCAGTCAGGGAGTGTATCGAAAACAACCAATGTTTCTCACATTGATGTTTCTCTCTCTCTCTCTCTCTCTCTCTCTCTCTCTCTCTCTCCCCCTCCCTCACTCCCTCCCTTCCTCCCTTCCTATTTCTATGCATGTTCTTAGGTGAGGATTAAAAAAAGAATAAGGATAGTTTAAGGGCACTTAGGGACAATATGAAATGTAACAGCATCTACATCATAGGGTACCAGAAAATGAGCAAGGGATAGAGAACCTCTTTGAAGAAATAATGGCAAAAAACTTTCTTAGCCCTGGCCGGTTTGGCTCAGCGGTTAGAGCGTCGGCCTGCGGCCCAAAGAGGCCTGGGTTCGGTTCCCACTAAGGGCACGTACCTTGGTTGCAGTTTGTCCCCAGCCCTGGTTGGGTTGTGCGGGTTGCAGCCACTCGATGTGTCCCTTTCACATCGATGTTTCTCTCTCTCTCTCTCTCTTCCTCTCTCTCCCTCCCACTCTGTCTGAAAAAAAAAGAAAAGAAAAAATGTCCTTGGGTGAGGATAAAAACAAAACAAAACAAAACTTTCCTAACCTGGTGAAGAAAAAGTCACACAAGTTCAGGAAGCACAGAGAGTCACAATCAAGATTAATCCAAAGAGACCAACTCCAAGACATCATAATTAAAATGTCAAAGGTTAAAGACAAAGAGAAAATCTTAAGGGCAGCAAGAGAGAGACCATTAGTTACCTACAGGGGAGTTCCCATAAGGTTATCAGCTGATTTCTCAACAGAAACACTTCAGGTCAGAAGAGATTGGTATTAAGTATTCAAAGTAATGAAAAGCAAGGACCTACAACCAAGACTACTCTACCATCATGGCTATCGTTTTAAATTGAAGGCAAAATAAAGAGCTTCCCAGACAAAAATTAAAAAAAAAAAAAAGCTAAAGGAGTTCATTACCACCAAACAAGCATTGCAAGAAATGTTAAAGGGCCCTGGCCAGTTTGGCTCAGCAGTTACAGCGTTGGCCTGTAGACCAGAGTCCCGAGTTTGGTTCCTGCTAAGAGCACGTTCCTTGGTTGCAGTTTGTCCCAGGCCCGGTTGGGGTTATGTGGGTGGCAACCACTCAATGTGTCTCTCTCACGTAGATGTTTTTCTCTCTCTCTCCCCCCCCCACCCACTCTATCTGAAGATAAATGCAAAAAAGGAAAAAGGAAAAGAAATGTTAAAGGGACTGCTAGAAGAAGAAGAAGAAATAAGAGAGAAAAACATAGGTATAAAAGAAACAATAAATAAGTACCTATTAATAATAATCTTAAACCCGGCTGGTGTGGCTCAGTGATTGAGCATCAACCCATGCATCAACAGGTCACTGGTTTGATTCCCAGTCAGGGCACATGCTCAGGTTGTGAGCCAAATCCTCAGTGTGGGGCATGCAGGAGACAGCCAATTGATGTTCTTTCTCATCAATGTTTCTATCTCTCTCTCCCTCTCTATTCCTCTCTCTCCAAAATTAATAAAGAAAAAATAATAATAACCTTAATTGTAAATGGATTAAATGTTCCAATGAAAAGACATAGGGTAGCTGAATGGATAAGAAAACATGACCTATATATGTGCTGTATATAAGAGACCAACCTCCAAACAAAAGATTTACACAGGCTGAAAGTAAAGAGATGGTAAAAAATATTCCAATGCACTGGAAACAACAAAAAAAGCTGAGGTAACAATACTTATACCTGACAAAATAGACTTCAAGACAAAGGCCATAACAGGAGACAAAAGAGGTCACTACATAATACTACACAGATCAATCCAACAAGAGGATATAACCCTAGCAAACATATATGCCCCCAATCTAGGAGTACAAACATCAATTAAAAAAACTCTTGGTGGACTTTAAGAGATAGATAGACAGCAATACAATCATAGTAGGGGACTTTAACACCTCACTGTCATCACTGGATAGATCTTCCACACAAAATATCAAAAGGGAAACAGCAACCTTAAACAACACACTGGACCAGATGGATGTAAATGATATTTACAGAACATTTCATTCCAAATCAGCCAAATATACATTCTTCTCAAGTACATATGGCATATTCTCAAAGATAGACCACATGTTAGGACACAAAATAAGTCTTAATAAATTCAAGAAGATTGAAACCATATCAAGCATCATTTCGGGTCACAATGGCATGAAACTAGAAATCAACTACAATTAAAACAAAAACCAAAATAAAAAAACTTGCTCTGGCCAGTTTGGTTCAGCGGTTAGAGTGTCAGCCTGCAGACCAAAGAGTCACAGGTTTGATTCCGGTCAAGGGCATGTACCTTGGTTGTGGCTTGTCCCCAGCCCTGGTCAGGGTTATGTGGGAGACAACCAGTCGATGTGTCCCTCTCATGTTGATGTTTTTCTCTCTCTCCCTCCCACTCTATCTGAGATAAACAGAAAAATATCCTCAGGTGAGGATTTAAAAAAAAGTCCTCAAACGTATTCAAACACCTGGAGGCTAAATAGCATGCTATTTTTTTTTTTTTTAATCCTCACCCAAGGACATTTTTCCATTTTTTGCACAGATGGAGTGGGAGGGAGAGAGAGAGAGGGAAACATCGATGTGAAAGGGACACATCGAGTGGCTGCCACCCACACGACCAACCAGGGCCGGGGACAAACTGCAACCGAGGTACATGCCCTTAGTGGGAACCGAACCCAGGTCTCTCCGGACTGCAGGTGGATGCTTCAACCGCTGAGCCAAACCGGCCAGGGCTAAATAGCATGTTATTAAACAATGAATGAGTTAGCACTGAGATCAAGGACAAAATCAAAAATTACATGGAAACAAATGAAAATGAACACACAATAAACCAAAAGCTATAGGACATAGTGAGTGCAGGTTTGAGAGGGAAGTTCATAGCATTACAGGCCTACCTCAAGAAGCAAGAAAAATCTCAAATAAAGAATCTAACCCTACACCTAAACCAACTAAAAAAAGGACAAGAAAAGCCCAGAATTAGTAGAAGGAAGGAAGTAAAAAATATCAGAGTGGAAATAAAAGACGTCAAGACTAAAACAACAAAAACAAAAACGGAAACAAAAACAAACACATACACAATACAAAGGATTAATAAAACCAAGAACTGCTTTTTTGAAAAGATAAACAAGCCCAGCCGCTATGGCTCACTGGTTGGGCATCGACCCATGCATCAAGAGGTTGCCAGTTACATTCCTCAATTGCAGTTCATCCCCAGCCCTGGTCAGGGTCATGTGGGAAGCAACCAGTCGATGTGTCCCTCTCACATCAATGTTTCTCTCTCTCCCTCTCCCTCCCTCCCTCCCACTCTATCTGAAGATAGGTAGAAAAATATCCTTGGGCCCTGGCTGGTTTGGCTCAGTGGTTAGAGCATTGGCCTGCAGTCCAGAGAGACCCAGGTTCGGTTCCTGCTAAGGGTGCATACCTTGTTTACAGTTTGTCCTCGGCCCTGGTTGGTTGTGCAGGTGGCAGCCACTCTATGTGTCCCTTTCATGTCGATGTTTCTCTCTTTCTCTCTCTTTCTTCCTCTCTCTCCCTCCCACTCTGTCTGAACAAAAAATGGAAAAATGTCCTCAGGTGAGGATAAGAAAAAAAAAAAAAAAGAAAAGAAAAATATACTCAAGTGAGGATGAAAAAAAAAAATAGTAGCAGAAATGAAAGGAGGAAAACTGACATCACATAATTACAATGGATTTTAAGACTATACTATGAATAACTATGAAAATAATATGCAAACAAATTGGACAGCCTGGGTGAAATTGACAAATTCCTAGAACATACAGTGTTCCAAAACTGAATCATAAATGCATACATGCGTAATCAATGAATACCGACAATAGTGTGGGGAAGGCAGGAGGGGGCGGAATTAGGGAGGAGAGGGTTAAGGGGGGGGAAAGGGGGGGACATCTGTAATACATTCAACAATAAAGATGAGTTAAAAAAAAACGAATCAGGAAAAATCAGAAAACCTAAATAGACTGACCAATAACAGCTAATGAAATTTAAGCAGTAATTATAAACCTCATAGCAAACAAAATCCTGGACCAGATAGCTTCACCGGCAAGTTTTATCAAACATTCAAAGAAGAACGAACTAACACCTATCCTCCTCAAACTATTCCAAAAATTTCCAGAGAAGGGAAGACTTCCAAGCTCTTTTTACAAGGTAAGGATTATCTTAATTCCAAAACCAGATAAAGACACTACAAAGAAGAAAATTATAGGCCAATATCCCCGATGAACATAGATGTTAAAATCCTCAACAAAATATTAATAAATTGGATCCAGCAATACATTAAAAAGATCGTGCACCATGATCAGGTGGTATTTATTCTGGGGATGCAAGATTGGTACAATATTTTCAAATCAATATATGTGATATATCACACAAACAAAATGAAAGATAAAAATAACATAATCAGCCCTGGCCTGTTTGGCTCAGCAGTTAGAGCGTTGGCCTGCGGTTCAGTTCCCGCTAAGGGAGCATGCCTCGGCTGCAGTTTGTCTCCAGCTCTTGTTGGTCCTGCAGGTGGCAGCCACTCGATGTGTCCCTTTCACATCGATGTTTCTCTCTCTCTCTTCCTCCCTCTCCCTCCCACTCTATCTGAACAAAAAATGGAGAAATGTCCTTGGGAGAAGATAAAAATATAATAATAATAACATAATCATATAAATAGATGCAGAAAAAGTATTCGATAAAACCCAGCAGCTATTTTTGATAAAAATTCTCAGTAAAGTGGGAATAGAGGAATCGTACCTCAACATAATTAAGGCCATATATTAAAAAACATATAGCCAACATCATACTCAAAGGACAAACACTAAAAGAATTTCCCTTAAGCCCTGGCCAGTTTGCAGCAGCCTGCGGACCAGAGAGGCCCTGGCCCCGGTTGGGGTTGTGTGGGTGGCAACCACTCGATGTGTCTTTCTCACATTGATGTTTCTCTCTCTCTCTTCCTCCCTCTCTCCCTCCTGCTCTATCTGAAGATAAATGCAGAAATGTCCTTGGGTGAGGATTAAAAAAAGAATTTCCCTTAAGATTAAGAAAAAAACAGGGATGTCTGCTTTCACCACTCTCATTCAACATAGGACTGGAAGTCCTAGCCACAGTGATCAGACAAGAAGAAATAAAAGGCATCTAAATTGGAAAGGGTGAAGTAAAACTATCATTATTTTCAGATGACATGATTTGTACATAGAAAACCCTAAATACTCCAGCCAAAAACTACTAGAGCTAAAAATAAATTTGGCAAAGTAGCAGGATACAAAATATTCAGAAATCAGTAGCATTTTAATACAGCAATAGTAAACATAAAGAGAAATTAAGAAAACAATCCCATTTACTATTACCACACACAAAAAAAATGTACCTAGGAATAAATTTAACCAAGGAGGTAAAAGACCTGTACTCAGAAAACTATAGGACATTGAAGAAAGAAATTGAAGAAGATACAAACGAGTGCAAGCATAGACCATGTTCATGGATTGGAAGAATTAACATCATTACAATGTTCATGCTATCTAAAGCAATCTATGGACTCAATGCAATTCCTAATAAAATACCAATGGCATATTTCACAGATCTCAAACAAATATTTCAAAAATTTATATGGAATCCAAGAAGATCCCAAATAGCCTCAGTAATTTTGAGAAAGAAGAACAAAGTTGGATGTATCACAATACCTGATATAAAACTATACTACCACGCCACTGTGATCAAAACAGCCTGGTACTAGTATAAGAACAGGCATGTAGATCAATGGAACAGAACAGAGAACCCAAAAATAAACCCATGCCATTATGGTCAATTAATATTTAACAAAGAAGGCAAGAGCATACAATGGAGTAAGGATGGTCTCTTCAATAAATGGTGTTGGGAAAATTGAACAGGTATGTGCAAAAAACAAAAGTAGACCGACTTATACCTTACACAAGAATAAACTCAAAATGGATAAAAGACTTAAATGTGAGTTGCAAAACCATAAAAATCCTAGAAGAAAACCCAGGCAGTAAAATCTCAGACATTTCTCATAGCAATATTTTGCTGATATATCTCCTAGGGCAAGGGAAACAAAGAAAAAAATAAACATATGGGACTACATCAAACCAAAAAGCTTCTGCACAGCAAAAGAAACAATCAACAAAATGAAAAGGGAGAACATATTTGCCAATGATATATCTGATAAGGGGTTAATTTCCAAAATAGACAAAAACGTACATAACTCTACACCAGGAAGAGAAACAATTCAATTAAAAGATAGTCAAAGGACCTGAATAGACACTTCTCCAAATAGGACATACCGATGGCCAACAGACATACGAAAAAATGCCAACATCAAAAAGATGCAAATTAAAACTACAATGAGATATCACCTCATCCCTGAAAGAATGGCTACCATCAATAAATCAACAAACAACAAGTGCTGGTGAGGATGTGGAGAAAAGGGAACCCTAGAGCACTGTTGGTGGGAATACACACTGGTGCAGCCACTGTGGAAAACAGTATGGAATTTCTTCAAAAAATTAAAAATTGCCCAGTCAGGTGGCTCAGTTGATTGGGGCATTGTCCCCCAAAATCAAAAGTTTGCAGGTTCCATTCCCAGTCAGGGCACATACCTAGACTGCAGTTTCAATCCCCATTTGGGGCATGTATGTCAACAGATCAATGTTTCTGTCTCACATTGATGTTTCTCTCTCTTTCTCTTCCTCTCTCTGAAATCAATAAAACATATCCTTGGGTTTATATATACATTAATAAGTAAACATAATTTATTTATTTATTTTTAAAATTATTTTTATTAATTTATTTTTGTTACAGATGTTTCTCCTTTTCCCCTCATTGACACCCTCCTCCCCATCCCCCCAAGAAACATTTTTAAAACAGAACTGCCTTTTGATCCAGTGATCCCACTTCTGGGAATCCAAAAACGCTAATCAGAAAGAATGTATGCACCCTTGTGTTCATAGCAGCATTATTTACAATAGACAAGATCTGGAAACAATAGACAAGATCTGGAAACAGCCCAAGTGCCCATCAGTAGATGAGTGGATAAAAAAGTTGTGGTACATTTACACAGTGGAATGCTACACGGCTATAAAAAAGAAAGAACTCTTACCTTTTGTGACAGCATGGATGGACCTGAAGATTATTTTATTAAGCAAATAAGCCAGCCAGAGAAAGACAAATACCATATGATCTCACTTATATGTGGAATCTAATGAACAAAATAAACTGATGAACAAAATGGAACCAGAGGCATGGATACATGGAACAGACTGACAGATATCAGAGGGGAGGCGGGGGACTGGATAAAAGAAGGTGGAGAGATTAGCCATAGAACATAAATATATAGCCCATGGACACAGACTACAGTGTGGTGAAGGCCAGGGGCTGGGTGGAGGTGGGCAAAGGGGGAAAGGGATAGAGGACATCTGTAATAGTATCATCAAAATAATTTTTTTAACTTTCTTAAATAAATAAAGATTCTGGAAAAAAAAATATAGCCCTCTTTGTTTTGTTTTTGTTACACTTGAGATTCTCTATCACACCAAACTAAGAGATGTTTTTTTTCCTGGGAGTGAACACATCTCACGAGCATAACTAGCATAGAATTATATTAACAAATTAACTCAACAAAAAGAACCATATTTGCCATTAATTCAGTGGATGCTATGTGAAGTTATTAACTCACTTTCTCAGGTCTGTCACCTCACTTGGCATGGCTTAGGTTTCAGTTTGCTTGTCTATCATCAGAGGACAGCTTCCTTCTGGCTCTCTGCCAGTCTCTTATAATGTGTCAGTGAGATAACCAGAAACGCACAGCCAAATTGTAAAGGAGCACTTTATTACACCGGCGGGCTGAGGGGGTACAGCTTCCCAAATCCTCAGACCCAATTGTTCTTGCTCATCTGCTTTTTTTATCCTCACCCGAGGACATTTTTTTCCATTTTTTGTTCAGATAGAGTGGGAGGGAGGGAGAGAGAGATAAACATCGACGTGAAAGGGACACATCGAGTGGCCTCCACCTAAAAATATGGAATGCTTCACGAACTTGCGTGTATCCTTGAGCAGGGGCCATGCTACTCTTCTCTGTATCGTTCCAATTTTAGTATATGTGCTGCCGAAGCGAGCACTTGCTCATCTGCTTTTAAAGACAGAAGCCACATTCCCTTTTGGCTCCCCCTCAGGGGACCAGTACAATATTGGTTGTGACAGTGATTATAGAAGTCAAAATAAGCATTAGTCACTGGGTTCATGATTTTCAGTTCTCGATACTCAGAAACTGCAAGATACTTCCCAACCCGTAGGTCAACTATAACCGTAGGCAAGGTTCCTTTACTTCTAGGGGCAATTAATCTATTATTGGAAAAATACCAGGAAGGTCCACTGCCGATAAAAATGGTGTCATTTAGTCACCGTAGCAGAGGAGCCTAGATAAGGATGGAATTGCCTAGTCACCAGGGGGCCTTGATAAGAATGGAATCTAGGTGCCTGAGCCTCGCGGCCCAGGTCAAGTCCAGCACTCAAATTCTATGCTCACTCTAGCAATAATTTCCTATCTCACCTTTCTTCTCTCTCCAACCTATCACATAGAATTTCTATGGAATAACATTTTAATTTCATCCTGTCATTTTCTTCTTCAAAAAATTCCAGGGATTGCCCATTTCCTGTAAACTCTTATGACTAGTCAGAAACTCTCCCAATACTATGCCTTGCCTTACTTAACCAAACCCCACCTCTTATTACTCCAAATTAGTAGTTGTTCCTTAAACACCTGGAACATTCTTCACACTTTATTTATTTATTTTTGTTTTGTTTTGTTTTGGTTTTTTTGGTACGTGCCCCTAGCAGGAACCAAACCCAGGACTCTCTGGTCCGCAGGCCAACACTCCAACCACTGAGCCAAACCGGCCAGGGCATTCTTCACACTTTAAATATTTGTTCCCACAGTTCTTTCTGCTGGAAAGCAACCCCCCTCATTTGCCCTCCCATTTTTAGTTCAGTTTAAATTCAGCTCCTTTCTTCTGAACTCTTCCCAATTGCTACTGCCCACATCAATGATCTGAAATTAATGACTATTATTGGTATAGTTCTTTGGGACTTAATCCCATAATGACTTGGATTGTTATTTAACTGATTCCTCTTTACACCTTCTCTTTCCAACTAGATTGTGAAATCCACCCAGAGCAAAGGAGCTCACCTTAAACGTTGCATTTGTGTCTCCCTTCTCCTAGTTTTAAGCAGTTGTTAGGCATACATTTGGTGCTCAATTCATTTAAGAAATAGCTGTGGCATGAATGACTACTTACTCTAAATACACTTTTTTCCTTTTTTAAATAGCCGGCGCCTGCCTTAAATCTTGTGTATTCCCAAATCAATGTTTTCAAACCTTTCCAATCACAACCAAAGGAAGAAATTCTTTTTATATTGTGACAAAACAATACATATTATTTACACTGTGCAATATAGCCTGATTTTTTTTATCCTATTTATAAAAATACCAATCATGACACACTAAATTGATTTCCTCACAATTAAAGGGTTATAATCTATAGTATAAGAATACTTAACACTCCTTAAATTCATATTAGGTGTATTATATTGTTCTTGGAAAATGCTTAGAACAAAACAGTGTTTTGGATTCTCATTTCGTTCCGGACAGTTTGAGTTACAATTATTATCTTTTTTTAATTTTTATTTTTTAATCCTCATCCGAGGACACTTTTGCACTTAACTTCAGATACAGCGGGAGGGAGAGAGGGAGGAAGAGAGAGAGAGAAGGATGGATATGAGAGAGACACATTGAGTGGTTGCCACCCACATGACCCCAACTGGAGCCAGGGACAAACCGCAACTGAGGTACGTGCCCTTAGCGGAAACCGAGCCTGGGCCTCTCTGGTCCACGGGCCGACGCTCTAACCGCTGAGCCAAACCGGCCAGGGCTATAATTATTATCTTTATAGTTATCTTGAGATCACTTCTTATCATAGCATTTAGAATCAATTTCTCCTCCCACTTCTAATTTTTGAAATTTGGAACACAGTTAAATAATCATGCACAAAGTTTCATCTAGATTTCTATCTCTTATGCTGTCTTGACAAACTTTAGTGGCATATAAATAAACATTTTCAGGCCTAATGTTAATCAGACCACTTGCAAATGAATAAAAGTAGGTATGGTCATATTTTTGTGTCTTTACATATCTTAGGAACTTGCATGAGCCTTGTTGCCTGATCATACAGAATCTGAATCTCAGCTATGCCAAGTTACTTAACCTGAGCCTTCATTTCCACATTCATGCAATGAAAATAGTAATATCGACTTCAAAGTATTGAGGGGGGTTAAAGTAGATCAAGCAAGTAAAAAATTTAGGACAGGCGTGGAACACACAAGTGTTCCATGAATAGTTTATTATGATGACAAATAAGTAAATGTATCTCAAACTTCCTTTAGGGTCATAAAGCAAGGTTCAGTCACAAGAACAGAGGTAAGATTATGTTTTCTCTTTAAATATCTAGCTGTGATATTTTTGCTTTAAAAATTTTTTTAATTTATTGATTTGAGAGAGAAACATCGATCTGCTGTTCCACTTATTTATGCATTCATCGATTGCTCCCTGAAGTGTATGTATCCTGACTGGAGATGGAGCAACCGTGGCATTTCCAGACTATATGGATGATGCTCTGACCAACTAAGCTACCTGGCCAGGTTCTCTAGCTCAGAGATTTTCTACATTTTTCATCTCATGCCACACATAAGCTAATTACTAAAATTCTGCAGCACACCAAAAAATATATTTTTTGCCAATACGACAAAAAAAAAAAGAAAAAGATTTAATTTGGATTCGTTCACACTGGGTGGAAAAACATTGATATGAGAGAGGCACATTGATTGGTTGCCTCCCGCACTACCCCAAGGCAGGGTCAGGGATGGAACCTGCAATCCAGGTATGTGCCCTTGATCAGAAATCTTAAACCTGTGACCCTTTGGTCTGTGGGGTGATGCTCTAACCGCTGAGCCAAACTGGCCAGGGAAGCTGTTGTCATTTAAAAAAAATTTTTTTTTTTAATCCTCACCTGAGGACATTTTTCCATCTTTTGTTCAGGTAGAATGGGAGGGAGAGAGAGAACCAGAGAGAGAGAGAGAGACATCGATGTGAAAGGAACACATCGAGTGGCTGCCACCCGCACGACTGACCAGAGCCGGGGACAAACTGCAACCGAGGTACATGCCCCTAGCGGGAACCGAACCAGGGTCTCTCAGGACCGCAGGCCGATGCTTTAACCGCTGAGCCAAACCGGCCAGGGTGTCATTTTTTAAATTTGACAATCTAAGGGAAAAGAGGTCAGTGCCCCTGACAAATGGTCAGGTATTGCGTGTTTTAAGAATTCTTGCAGCAGACCAGTATGTGTTCTCTGGTGCACTGGTTTAAAATTGCTGATCTAGCTAATTTTTGTGATTGGCTTATTTATAATATAAAATTCCACTGCTGGTTCTATAGATCATAAATATCCCTAAGGAAATGTCTATTTGTGGTGCTGGATAACCATTATATCATAAGAAATGTTTATGGAAACGAAAAGAACACATGTGCAATAACATGTCTAGTCATTTAAATTTGTCTTCATTTTATAAGATGTCTTTTTAAAAAACCACAGGCTCCTGTGTGTTGAATGAAGTATGTTTTAATTTAGCAAAGTTACTGCCAGCAACACATATTCATAACACTTAAGGTGTATATGAGGCTGCTTTTGAACAAAGCGAGACCTGGCGCTTCATTTCAGCTTTCCAAATCAAAGCCTTATTTCAGTTGTTTTTAATATTCCTTCTTGCCTCTGTTTATTGACCCTTGTCTTACCTAGATCTTGCTATTTCTAGGGTTTTTTTGATTGCAGGAGTTTGGCAATGAACAGTCAACAACTACCTAACCGTAAAGTACTTCTCACCCTAACCTGTTCAATTTACACTGCAAAACAGAGTGTCTCCTCCATTCTCCTGGAAACACTGGTCCAGAATGGACTAGACACACAGAACAGCTGCAATCCCTTTCAAAGTTACTTAAAAGGAATGATCAAGATTCCCCTAGCCCCAACTCAGTCCTTTAGCTAAAGAGGGCTGCGTTTTGCGCCGAGGCTAAGGCTTTGACCATTAAGCCACAAGTGGAGACCTCTGGGGATCATTAATCTTCAGTCGCTCCTCTCGAGATTGTCGCATAAGCACGTTCTGGGAAGAAGGCGTGTGGGGGGAATACCCAAGTAAGCGGACAGGCAGAAACACACCTGCAACAGGAGGGAGAAACAGAGGAGTCAGCCGGAAGCCTTAGGCTCCACAGACTGACACACGGACGCTACCTGACCCCACCTCTGGGCTGGGAGGTGGGGGAGTAGGGTAGAGGGTAAACGCAGCGATTGAGAACCCCGCCCCTTTCACGCCCGCTGCTGGGCCCGCCCACACGGCTGAGCCCTGCACTAGACGGCGGCGGAGCGCTCGGTGCCAGCGCAGCCGCTGTCGTCACGTCCGGGGCGGGGCGGGCCGCGGGGGGCGGGCCCGGGTGGGGCCTAGATGCCGAGGGGCCGGGCCGGGCAGGGCTAGGGCGGGCGGGGGTGGGGTTGTGGCGGTGCTTTGGGTGACAACGGTCAATAATGAAGGTGGCTGCGGCGAGGCGCCAGGCTCAGCTGCGCCGGGTGGGGGCGGTGCCGGGGCCAAGCCTGTGAGACCTCGGGGGCGGCGCGGCGAGATGGGGACCCTGCGCGGGGAGTGAGGTGGCGGCGGCAGTAGCGGCGAGCGGAACTTTAGCCAGAGGGGCTCTCAGGCTTCTCCCTCTGGCTCGTCGGCCTCCACCTGCAGCCCCTCGGCCCCCGCGTCCCGCGGGACCGGGACGGCGACGGTGGGGGCATGTGGCGCTGGGTCCGACAGCAGCTGGTAGGTACCTCCGTGCTACCACCTCCTGGTCGCCCCCGCGCGGCCTCTGCGGCCCGGGTGGCGGGGAAGGGCCGGCGGCGCGGAGCCGCGAGGCCGGGGCGCGGACGTCGGGCTAGGCCGCAGCAGACCCGCGCGCCGCGGCCGGAGCCGGCGAAGCCCTGCGCGGCCCCGGGGCGCCCAGGCCGGCGGCGGGAGGCGGCCGCTTCCTGCCCGCGCGTCTCGGCTGCTGCCACCTCGCCGGTCCTCGGCGGCTGCGGCCAGAAGCGGGGATCGGGAGGGGGTCGGCGTTGCCCCCGAGGAATTGGGGCGAGGGAGCGGACGGTGGAAAGAGGCTAGCGTTTCCTGCTTCTGGCATGGACAGGTCTGTGGGAGGGTGGGGAGGACTTGTGTTTACCCCTCTCGTCAGTGTTTGCAGTGAGTGTCAAGACTCAGCGTGGCGTTGATGACCCAGTAGGGCCCTTGTCTAGTCCGACCCCTCACAGCGGAAGAAGTGTTACCCAAGGCCTGGGTGAGGGACAGAAAATATTCCTGCACCCTGTTTAGTTTCCGAAAAGATTTGTACGATGGGTACGTAGGAACACTACCTTGTCCTCACCCCACCCCAAGTGAAACTTCTAGAGTGTAGATCTTACTTTTTTCCGTTCTCCTGAAGGCAGTTTGAACGAGGCAGGTTTGGAACCAATGGACCATCGCGAGTAGGAGCATCTAAGAAGAGGGTGATTTAAGGCATATCAAAAGCGCCACCTTTCTTAGAATTAATTCAGAAAAATCTTGCCTGCCTCCTGGCAACTACAACACTAAGGCAGAAGTGGCAAATTAGGACAAAAATTGCTCCTGGCTGAAGATGCCTAGCCTTGTCTGGAGGATGATGTCTGTTCCTGGTTGCTGCTCAGTTTCTAAATCGCATTCGTTAAGCGCTTCTACAATTCACTGGTTTCATTTACCGATTCAGAAAGCAGCGAAGCGAAAACGATGTTTTGTGTGACACTGAAGCATTGATAACTCCCTCTGCTGTAAAACAGTATTGTAATGTTAAGACTAAGAAGTACGCTGTTTCAGAGCCATCCTTTTGTTATTTCATTTTGCTGTGGGCATTCTAAAAAAAAAAAAAAAAAATTATAAATAAAACTAGACTTGCCTGCCACGCCCTTAAACAAGTGTTGGCTATTTTTAGTTAATTGTAAATTCAGGTATCCCAGATATATGCCTTATTAGGAAACCAAGCTAATGATATTGTTATAATACCATACTGTGCTAAGACTTTCTTGCAGTAAGCCATAGCACAGTAACTTAACTTGAAGTTAATTATTACAGGTCTGATCTAATGCTTTTGATTTGCCAATCTTCCTGTATAGAAGGTTTATTTACCTGATGGTGTTTTTGTCTGATAGGAAGATCATTCTGAAGCGGTTCTCTTAAAGCTTTTCCTAGTAAAGACACCACTTCTTAGTGTTAGGTATTTTTGTTAACTTGAATAAAATACTGCCTGTATAACCGTTCATGTTCAAGACAGACAATATGGTAATGTTTTATAAAAATGGCTTCAAATGAATGCAACCTAATGGAAAGGCAGGAAGTTGTGTGGTTAATTTTTAAGACTCCTGTCTTACTGGTTAACAAGTTGAACAAGTTGCTGTGCATAAAAAATGCTATCTCTGACATTTAGTTGCTCAACTCCCTGGTTTTATTTTTAAGTTATCAGATCTTCTAAGTATGTAATCAGACCTGTGCCAATTTAGGACTTTGTACCTCTAATTAACTTTGTAAATCACTTAAATTATACATTAAGGATAGTGGATACAGAGAGTAATGAAACCATATTTTACTATCCCAGACATAAGCAGCTATTCTAGTTACTACACCAGGAATTACTCAAAGTCTAGTTTAGATTATACTTCCATTTGCTCAGTGGATTGAGCCATCCATGTCTTTTAGGAAGAGGTTCATTTTAAAAATTGAGATAAACAGGACAAAATTGGGAGATTTAATATGCAAATTGCAAGGACAGGTTTTTGGAGTTTTAAACACACTTTATTCATTTTAGGAATCCTGATTTTCAACAAACTTGTCTTGCCAAAAAAGAAATTTATAGTCATTTTATTACAGAAATAACTACTATGCTCTAGTAATTTCTCCCTAAATAAATGACTCCTTATCTCCACAAAGTATTTTCACTAACTAGACTTGATGAGGAAAGTCAAGAGGTTGTCAGAAGGTTGATGTTTCCTCTTGGGGAAGTAGAGTGGAAAAAAAAGATTGGGATGCTTTTTCCTTTTTCTTTTCCCTCTCTTCTTTTTAAAAATTGATTTGAGAGAGAGAAAGAAAAACATCAATGTGAGAGAGAAACATCTATCGGATGCTTCCTGTACCCTGTCTGGGGATCAAACCTTCAATCTGACCCTCAAACCACTGAGTCACACCAGCCAGGGCTTTCATTCTCTTTTCTTTCTTTTTTGGCTTACATTGCTGAAGTTACTTTACACTAGGAAAATTCTTTTTATGTCTTTTTGTTACAACTAGTGTTATCCATAGTGTACTCATTTCTAGCAGCATATAATGAAGATGCTTTCTTATTATAATAGTGGAAATGTCATTAGCTACTCACTGTATTCTAATATTTAAATTTGTATGGTAGCTATTAACCATATTTGCTATTAAAATTAGGTTATACTAATTAAATGAATTTATGTGACTATTACCTACCATATTGGACAGCTTAGAACAGAACATTTTCATTGTCATAGAAAATTCTACTGGACAGCACTACTTTAGACTTAAGTGAAATTCTTTTTCAGTACATATTTTAGTTGATATGTAATATTTGCAGGGTAATGTAATGCTGTATTTTTAAAGCACTTCCTGTGTGCAGACATTATAATATGCTAAACACAGGATACAAATGTAGATTAGTGAGGGTCTTGTTTGTCTTTGTGTGTGCAGTGTCTCACACAGTACTTGACATAGAGTAGACATTGGTATGTTTGCTGAATAAATGTACAGGTGAAGAAAGAAAGAATGAGTTCTATAGTATTACTTGTGTGTTCAGAGACACAGTGACAGAGCTGTAGATTGACTAGTCCAGAAGAAAGCTAGAAAACTGTTGTAATTACAAAAATACAACTTAATGTTGTTTTAGTAAGATACCATTTCTTAAATTTTTCTATGAATGGAATCCCTTTGGATTTGTATTGAAGGGCTGGTAAGATTGTTTTCTGATTAACTGAGAAGAATGGCAAGCTCTTAATCTAAATTGTCTCAACTTTCTGTTCTCTAACCTCACACACTCACTGAACTTTGTTATAAAACTGGACTAAATTCTTCCCTTTCCAACCCTCACAAAGGAGTGTGTGACAGTCCTCTTTTTAAAACTAACCTCTTGTGCTATTAATCCTATTCTCCACAGTCCCTATTGAGTATCTGTACTAGGATGTTTACTCTCTTACTCTTTTCCTTTAACCTGTGAACATGTTCAAGCCTCTCTCTATTTTATTTTGTATCTAAAAAATAGATCTGTCCTGAATAACTGTGCTGTACAATGCACTCCAAGTGTGGTTAGTTCGAATTGAGATACTCTTAAGTAAAAAATATACACAGGATTTTAAAAACAGTATGAAAAAAAGAATGTAAAATAATCTCAATTTTTTAAAATATTGATTACATGTTAAAATAATATTTTGGATATACTGGATAAAGTAAAATATTACAATTAATTTTACCTGTGTTTTTTTACTTTTTAAAATGGGATTACTAGAAATTTTAAAATTACAAATGTGGCTTGCATTTGTGGCTTATATTTCTGCTAGTGCTGCTGTGTTTCTATATCTCACTCACTATCCTAAATAGCTAAAGGCAGAGGCCATATCATGCTTGTCTTTATATCCCTTGCTCTTAAGACAGCAGCTGGCCCATTGTAAGTACTCAAATACCAAATGGGTTAATGAGTATCATATTTATTTCAGTATCAGTTTGGAAGTACCTGCATTCTTTGCCTTTCTCTCTAGGAATGAAGATTAGGAAAAGGAAGCATAGGCCTATGATAGTATTGTTTGGTGTGGCTAATAAGTTTTAACCTAAGAAATTAATATTTAAGAACCTAGATCTTTGAATATTTGCTTTTTTTTATCTCTATGTTTAGACATACATTCTTAGATACCCAGTTTTTTCATTTGGTTAGGGAGGGTCAAGCATTAGAAGAATCCCAAGTATCCCAGCATTACTGAAGTAGGGACCTTGACCAGATCCTTAAAGAACCTTAGATTGTCATTATTGTCATTAAATATTCCTTCTATTCCTTTTTTTTTTTTTTTTTAATCCTCACCCGAGGATATTTTTCCATTTTTTGTTCAGATAGAGCGGGAGGGAGAGAGAGAGAAACATCGACGTGAAGGGACACATCGAGTGGCTGCCACCCGCACGACCAACCAGGGCTGGGGACAAACTGCAACCAAGGTACGTGCCCTTAGCGGGAACCGAACCCGGGTCTCTCTGTACCGCAGGCCAACGCTCCAACCGCTGAGCCAAACCGGCCAGGGCTCTATTCCTTTTTTTTAAATCCTAACTCGAGGACATTTTTTCACTTTTTGTTCAGATAGAGGGGTGGGGTACACATCGATGTGAAAGGTGCACATCGAGTGGTTGCCACCCGCCCGACCCAACCAGGGCCGGGGACAAACTGCAACCAAGGTAAGTGCCCTTAGCGGAAACTGAACCTGGGTCTCTCTGGACCGCAGGCCAACGCTCTAACCGCTGAGCCAAACTGGCCAGGGCAAAATATTCCAATTCTTGTAGCTTATTTTCAACATAGCAGGCAGAGTGATCTTACTAAAACTTTAATAAGTTAGTTCATGTAATTCCTGTGTTTATAACCTTCTAAGGACTTGCCTTCTCTTGCTTACAGTAAAAACCAAAGTCTTTACTTGATCTGTATTCCATCCTCCCCAAACTACTTCTCATTTCCTATCATTCTCTATTCACTTTGCTTTATCTACACTTGTCCTCTTATACAATTCATCAGAAGTGTCAGGCCTACAGAGCTTAAATCTCAGGATCTTTGCCTTGGCTCTTACTTCTGCCTGGAATGTTCTTCCTCCAGTTATCTGCTGGTTCCTTTACTCCCTTCATGTTTTTATTCAATTGTTGTAAGTGAGGCCTTTTCTGGACATTCAATATAAAATTGTAATGTTCCCCAAGACTTCCCTATCAATGGAGGTGACAGGTATGTAGAGGAAAAGGAGAGAGGTGATTAAGAGTTCTTTGACCATTCTCAAGATGACATAATATTTTAGGTACCAGAAGAAGTTAGGCTTTGCTTGTACCTTACTGTAGAGTGCCTCTTGAAAATGTTATCTAATGTTAAATGCAATACATTTAAGATGATTTTGAACAGCATGGCAGATTTTTTTAAAAGTTTTTAAAATGTTTAATTTTTTCTTTTATTTTGAACTTTAAGAGCCACCAACTGATTTTAGAGTTTGAGAAGTTTTGATTCACAGAAATGGGAAACTCTTTAAGAGATAGGATAGTTGTCCATTTTTATATATGTTTTATTACATCTGTACAGTAATGAAATTATGCCATACTTTAACTCTTTATTCAAAAGAATGTGTTTGGTAATTTTCTGTAGGAAAAAAAGAATCGTTGAATGACTTATTGTTTCAGTCAAATTTTTACTTGATATTTTATTTGTTTCATTGTTGTACTTTAGTTAAAGAGGCCTTATATTTTAAAAATGAAGTTTTATTCAAAGCAGGGGCTCTGATTTCTCATTTTGTTATTTGCACAGTACCAAGTATATTACCCAGCATATAGTTAGTGCTTACTAGTATTTATAAGTCAAATTTAAAAAAATTAAATTATAGCATACTTTAACAAATGACTTACTGAGTGGCTTGATATTTCAGAAGGGTCAAATGTTTTTCCTTAAATTTGGTACAGTCCATAGTATTGAACCCATTTTTTATTTATTTTATTATTTTTTTTAATCCTCACTTGAGGACATTTTCCCATTTTTGTTCTGATAGAGTGGGAGGGAGGGAGAAGATGAGAGAGAAAGACAGAGAAACATCAATGTGAGAGAGAGAGAGACATCGAGTGGCTGCCTTCTGCATGACCTGACCAGGGCCGGGGACAAACCACAACTGAGGTATGTATGTGCCCTTGACTGGAATCGAACCCACGACTCATTGATCTGCGGGCTGATGCTCTAACTCCTGAGCCAAACCGGCCAGGACGTATCGAGTCCATTTTTATCAATAAATACTTGTGTTGCATATTGGTATTCTGAGATTTTGCTTTGAAAAGTCCTTTGCAATGAGTACAATCGGCAGATGTAACGTGAGTTGAGGACTTAATCATGTTACTTAGGAAACTGTTTCTTCATTCTTGCATCTCCTGAACGAACGACAAAGGGAACAGATATTCTTGCCTACCTAAGTTCTCCACTATGCTCTTTAATACAGAAGTTCCAAAAACTCTTAACAAAGATGTGAGGGGGTTCTTGATTTTATACTACTAAAAGACAAGGAAGAAGTTCTCTAACTTTGTGTTTTCCTATTGAAATTTAAATGTTGTGAAGGAAATGACCTTTAAACTTAACACACGCAGGAAACCCTCAGATTTTGTGCATCCAACTCTATATTCTACATTAAAGGGAATTGATGCAGTGCTTACCTGTCAGTGTTGATCATTTTTTCAAGTATATATTTGCAGAATTTTAAAAAAACAGAATTTTAAGAAACTTAGGAATGTATTATGAGATAGTGAAAGTCCACATTCTTAAATAATACTTTCAAGAATCTTTATAGTCTCGTCTCCTAGACTAGTGCTTTTCAACTGGTGGCCTGCAGGAATTTTTAAACATGCAATACCTGACAATTTAGTCAGGCACACTGACCTGTTTTCCCTTAGGTCGTTAAATAAAAAAATGACAACAGCTAACACAGCAATAGAGGTCTGGTGTGAATGAATCAAAGTTATACCTTTTTTTTTTTTTTTTGTCAGATTGATGAAAAATATAATGTATATATTGGTGTGCCATGAGATGAAAAAGGTTGAAAATCACTCTCCTAGACCACGGGTTCCCCTAATGATGATGTGACCTCTAGACCAAAATAAAGGTTTTAGTGGTCTATAACAAAATGAGAAAAACTAGGTCAATGTAATATGTGTGTGTGTGTGTATGTGTATATATGTCTTTGCTTAAATGTATATAGAGATGTCCTTGTTTTTGAGGACTGTCTTTTTAATCTTTTTAAACTTATTTTTATTGTTGAATGTGTTACAGATGTTTTTCCTTTTTCCCCTATTGACCCCTTCTTCCCCACTCCTGCCACCCTCCTGCCTTTCCCCCACACTGGTGTGTGTGTCCATTGGTTATGCATATATGCATCTAAGTTCTTTGGTTTATTTCTTCCTACCCTCCCCACCCCTCTTGAGGTTTGTCAGTCTAACAACCAATTTGTACTTCTTAATCCCTTCACCTTTTTCATCCATGTCCCTAACCCACCCTCTCATCTGGCAACATGTTCTCTGTATCTATGAGAATGTTTCTGTTCTGCTGTTCATTTTGTTTGTACATTCACTTGTCGATAGATATGTATTTATTGCCATTTTGTTTGTTTGTATTTTTTATCTTTTTCTTCTAGAAAACCCTTCAACATTTCATATAATACTGGTTTGGTGGTGATGAACTCCTTTAGCTTTTCCTTGTCTGGGAAACTCTTTATATGGCCATCAATTCTAAATGAGAGCTTTGCAGGATAGAGTGATCTTGGTTGTAGGTTCTTGCTTTTTATCACTCCGAATATTTCTTGCCATTCCCTTCTGGCCTGCAAAGTTTCTCCCTTGTAGGTAACTGACTGCTTTTCTTTTGCTGCTTTTAAGATTCTCTCTTTGTCTTGAACCTTTTGCATTTTGATGATGATGTGTCTTGGTGTGGGCCTCTTGGGGTTCATCTTGTTTGGGACTCTCTGTGCTTCCTGGACTTGTATGTTTATTTTCTTCACCAAATTAGGAAAGTTTTCTGCCATTATTGTTTCAGATAGGTTTTCGATTTCTTGTTCTCTCTCTTCTCCTTCTGGCACCCCCAAGATGCGAATGTTGGCACGCTTGAAGTTGTCCCAGAGGCTCCTTACACTATCCTCATTTTTTTGGATTCTTTTTTCTTTTTGCTGTTCTGATTGGGTGTTTTTTGCTTCCTTATATTCCAAACCAATGATTTGCTTCTTGCCTTTACCTACTCTATTATTGAATCTGTGTAAATTATTCTTTATTTCAGTTAGTGCCTCCTTCATTTCTGACTGTGCATCCTTCATTTCTGACTGGTCCTTTTTTATGCTCTTGAGGCCCTCACTAAGTTCGCTGAGGTACTCACTAAGTTTATTGAGCATCCTTATAAGCAGTGTTTTGAATTCAGTATCTCTTAGGTTGCTTATCTCCATTTCGCTTAGTTCTTTTCCTGGGTTTTATTCTGTTCTTTCATTTGGGACCTGTTTCTTTGTCTCCTCATTTTGGCTGCCTCTGTGTGTGTGTTTCTATGTATTACTTAATGAGAGGTATGGGGCTAGCTGAGGCCAAGTGCTGCCTGTTTGAAAGAATTTAGGAAAACCTGAAGCAGGATCCAAGACAGGCCAATCCTATAGTTAAGCAACTGGCAACAGCTTGGGTGGGCCTTAAAGTTGGGTGGGGCGGGGCCTCAGGGAATCACCAGGGCGGGGCCACCAGTGTGAGCCAGGTTGCTGGAGTCCCAGATATGGCGGCTGTCTGCCACCCTAGCGAAGAAGCATTTTTGCTAGGCCATTTTCTTTTTTATAATTTTTTTTTTCTTTATTGATTTTAGAGGGAGAGGGGAGAGAACATCGATTGGTTGCTTTCTGCATATCCCCCACTGGGGATTTGGCCCACAACCTGGGCATGTGTTCTGACCAGGAATTGAACCATTGATTGACCTCTTGGTGCATGGGCTGATGCTCAACCACTGGGCCACACGGGCCGGACTGCTAGACCATTTTCATGTGCCTGTGGTTGTTGGAACATACAGCCACCAAATATTACTTTCATAAAGCATGTGACCTAAATAAAGCTTCTATTCATTTGTTTTAATAATGCTATTGCAGTTTTGGTCTGAAGCCTTTTTCATTGCTGTTTGTTTTGTTTTTTGTTTTTTTTTTTTAACTTTTTTTTTTTGTTATGGATGTACTAGATCACATATAAGAATAAGAGGCACAGATTTACTTTGATCACTGTGAACTAATGTTTTCCTAGTTACATGACAATAATTATAGGATTATAGTTTTGTCTCAGCTCTTTTATTTGTAGTACTTGTATTTTTTATAAAGTCTTTGGGATTTTAAAATAGTGCAGAGGCTGGTATATTTGGTATGCAAATGTAAAAATGTGATTCATTTTCAAGTACTGCTTTGTGCCAAAAACCAGCTTCTAAAAATTCTAAAGCTATTTACTGGTTTCGTTTCTCTAGGTCTCATCAATTTGTGGTAATAAAAGGAGCCCCTTTGAAATCAATCCTGTGTGTTGTCAGTTCTCTCCCTAAATACTACCATGAGACTTTTTTCTACCTTAAATACCTACTTTTTTTTTAAGTACCTGTATCTCTAACTTATGCTAAAAAATCTAGACAGAAGAGAGGAGGTTTTGAATTTCATACTTTAATTTTATTGTAAGAGAGTTTTTATTTTTAAATAATTTAAACTGTGTGTTTCCAAAGCCCATATCAGGTGTCTAGAATAACATTAATCTATCTCAATTTCTTTGCCTAGGACAAGATGAAATCAGAGGAGAAAGTAGCAGGCAAGCATCAAAGGGTTGAGAGTGTGAATGGGTAGTCTGGGATGACTACGAAAATGTAATATGTGTCAAAGGTTTCTGAACCCTGGCACATAGCTTAGTCATTAGGGAGTTCAGATTGTATGTCTTTCTCAGTGCCATAGAATTGCTGATAATGCCTGCTAGAAATAGTTTGAAACTGTACTTGAACTTCACACTAACAGTATAGTTATACAATTAATATTTATACTAGATGCTTTGTTTTGACTCCTATTAAAAAGAGGTGTTATTGTCCTGGCCAGTTTGGCTCAGCGGTTAGAGTGTCAGCCTGTGGTTCAGAGATACCTGGGTTTGGTTCCCGGTAAGGGTACGTACCTCGGTTGCAGTTTGTCCCCGGCCCTGGTTGGGTCGTGTGGGTGACAGCCACTTAATGTCTCCCTCTTATGTCGATGTTTCTTTCTCTCTCCCTCCCCCTCTATCTGAACAAAAAATGGAAAAATGTCCTCAAGTGAGGAAAAGAAAATAAATAAATAAATAAATAGATAGATAGATAGATAGAGGTGTTATTGAAACAGAGATTTTCTTATGTTATTTAAAAAATACCGAATATTGAGATGGAGAACTGATTATAAAAGCAGACTTTAGGGTTAAAAGTGGTTTTGAGCTTCTTTACATTATGAAAACTGCTGTTTTATCAGGAAAAAATCACATATATGAAAATTTGTATACAATTTCAGATTCACATACCTGAAACCCATTTATGGACCCTGCTATAAGTTTATTTTTGGACAGTTGTATTCTTTTATTTTTTATTTTGTTTGTGGCTAATGTAATTTAATGCAGAGAAGACGCCAGTGAACTGAAAAGGTTTAATTTCCATAAGGGACATTTAGCTGTACTTACACTATAGTCACAAATATAAATTTAACTATTTTTAAAAATATGTTTTTATTGCCCTGGCTGGTTTTGTTCAGTGGTTAGAGCGTCGGCCAGTGGTCCAGAGCGACCCAGGTTTGGTTCCCGCTAAGGGCGTGTACCTTGGTTGCAGTTTGTCCCCAGCCCTAGTTGGGTCGTGCGGCCACTTGATGCGTTCCTTTCACATCGATGTTTCTGTGTCTTCCTCTCTCTCCCTTCCACTCTATCTGAACAAAAAATGGATAACTGTCTTCTGGTGAGGATAAAAAAAATGTTTTTGTTGATTTTTTTTTTTTTTTTTTGAGAAAGAGGGAGGGAGAGGTAGCTAGAAACCAACATACATTGATTGGCCACCTCCTGCACGCCCCCTACTGGGGATGGAGCCCGCAACCCAGGTGTGTTCCCTAACCAGGAATTGAACCCGGATCTCTCAGTCTGTAAGACTTATGCTCAATTCACTGAGCCACATGGGCCAGGCTAAATTTAATTTTGTGTGTGCCCTGGCCGGTTTGGCTCAGCGGTTAGAGCATTGGCCTGCGGTCCGTAGAGACCTGGGTTTGATTCCCGCTAAGGGCATGTACCTCGGTTGCAGTTTGTCCCCGGCCCTGGTTGGTCGTGCGGGTGGCAGCCACTCGATGTGTCCCTTTCACACCGATGTTTCTCTCTCTCTCTCTCTCTCCTCCTCTCTCTCCCTCCCACTCTATCTGTACAAAAAATGGAAAAATGTCCTCGGGTGAGGATTTAAAAAAAAAAAATTTGTGTGTGTGTAAAAGAATATACACACTCACACATATGTGCATGTCATTGATTATAGCATGATTGGATGAGATCGTGTGATTTAATCACAATTGAAAAAAATCTCAGAATGCATCAAGTGGATGTCATGACTTCTTGGGGAATAAAGAAAAGCGTATTATTCTCTTGGAATTTTCATCTTATTTTAAATTATATTAGTTTGGAATATGGTAATGCTGAATTTAAAATTCATTTTCTTTTTTGAGAGTTTCAATATAGCCTCTTAAAATAATTGAGGAAATCTAAGGAGTTCCCAGCACTGGTAATTCTAGTAATACATTAAATGTTGTGTGTTCTCTCTCTCTCTCTCCCTCTCTCTCTCCCTCTCTCTCCCTCTCTCTCTCCCTCTTAAAGTAATTGAGGAAATCTCCTCTTAAAATAATTGAGGAAATCTAAGGAGTTCCCAGCACTGGTAATTCTAGTAATACATTAAATGTTGTGTGTTCTCTCTCTCTCTCTCCCTCTCTCTCTCCCTCTCTCTCCCTCTCTCTCTCCCTCTTAAAGTAATTGAGGAAATCTCCTCTTAAAATAATTGAGGAAATCTAAGGAGTTCCCAGCACTGGTAATTCTAGTAATACATTAAATGTTGTGTGTTCTCTCTCTCTCTCTCTCTCTCTCTCTCTCTCTCTGTGTGTGTGTGTGTGTATAGATATATATGAGGGTCTTCATTTTATTTTTTGTCTCTTAATCTTAGGTGAACACCGTAATTTCAATTTTGGTGGAATTTAGCAAAAAATAAAATTCTGTCAGTGGTTCTCAGCTCCATTTGTCTTAATAGCTCTTGTTAAAGATTTATACAGTCTCTTAGACCCTCAAAATTTACTTTTTTTCTTTAATTTATCCCAGAAGCTTACATACATGGTATGTAACTTTGTGTTATTTAACATGGTTACAGAGTAGATACTGAGTGAATATAATTCATGCAACGTAATGCTCCAGTTACCTATGCGTTCTCTTGTGACTTTATGAACTTTATAAGCAAACTCCCTTTGAGAAATATAGTCATAGACCACAGCATTAGAAGCTATTCAAACATGTTATGATTTGCTTGAGGATACAGTATAGCAAATCATATAGTCCTTCATGGCTGAACATACAACTTAAACTCAAATCTTTGTTGAATTAATGAATGTCATGTATCTTTAAGATGAGCAGTGAGTTGCAACTTTTATTTTGAGACCTGCCTTCTTTCCCCTGTAAGTTATTACAGGGCACAATTGTAAAATGTTTAAAAGATAAAAAAGATTGACAAACCTTTAACCAGACTCATCAAGAAAAAAAGAGAGAGGACCCAAATAAATAAAATCAGAAATTAAAGAGGAGAAGTAACAACTGACATCAGAGAAATACAAAGAATTGTAAGAAAATACTATGAACAACTATATGCTAACAAATTTGGACAACCGGGGCAAAATAGCTAAATTCCTAGAAACATACAATCTTCCGAAACTTAATCAGAGAGAATCAAAAAACCTGAATAAATCAATGGCAACTAATGAAATTGAAGTAGTAATTAAAAAAAAAAAAACAAGACAAAAAAACTCCCAGCAAACAGAAGTCCTGGACCAGATGGCTTCACTGGTGAACATTCAAAGAAGAATTAACACCTGTCCTTCTCAAACTATTCCAAAAAATACAAAAGGAGAGAAGACTTCCAAGCTCTTTTTATGAGAACAGTATTATCCTAATTTCCAAAACCGGATAAAGACACTACAAACAAAGGAAATTATAGGCCAATATCCTTAATGAACATAGATACTAAAATCCTCAACAAAATATTAGACCAGGTCCATCACACATTAAAAGTGGGATTTATTTTTGGGATGCAAGCTTGGTACAATATTCACAAATCAGTAAAAATGACACATCACATAAACAAAAATTAAATAACATGGTTATATCAATAGATGCAGAAAAAGCATTTGATAAAATCCAGCACCCATTTATGATAAAAGCTCTCAGCAAGTGGGAATAGAGGGATCTTACCTCAACATAATAAAAGCCATATATGACAAACCTGCGAACATCATACTCAATGGGCAAAAACTAAAAGCATTTCCTTTAAGATGACCAACAAGACAGGGATGTTTGCTTTCACCACTCTTACTCAACATTGGACTGGAAGTCCTAGCCACAGTGATCAGACAAGAAGAAGAAATAAAAGGCATCCAAATTGGAAAGGCTGAAGTAAAATTGTCATTCACAGATGACATGTTTTGTACATAGAAAATCCTAAAGACTCCACAAAAAAACTAAAGCTAATGAATTCAGCAAAGTAGGAGGAAATCGGTGGCATTTCAATACAGCAATAATGAACTGACATAAAGAGAAATTAAGAAAACAATCCCTTTTATTATTGCAACAAAAAAGTAATGTACCTAGGAATAAATTTAACCAAAGAGGTAAAAGATCTGTACTCAAAACTACAGGACATTAAAGAAAGAAATTGAAGAAGATACAAATAAGTGGAAACATATACTGTGTTCATGGATTGGAAGAATTAACATCATTATAATGTTCACACAGTCCAAAGCAATCTGTAGACTCAATGCAATTTCTATTAAAATACCAATGACATATTTCACAGATCTAGAACAAATATTCTAAAAAATTATGTAGAACCAAAAAAGACCTCGAATCTCCTCAGCAATCTTGAGAAAGAAGAACAAAGTTGGAGGTTTCATAATACTGGATATCAAACTATACTACAATACCACTGTAATCAAAACAGCCCAGTACTGGCATAAGAACAGGCATATAGATCAATGGAGAACAACAGAGAGCCCAGAAAGCAATCCATGCCTTTATGATCAAAATTTGATAAAGGAGGCAAGAGCATACAATGGAGTAAAGACAGTCTCTTCAGTAAATGGTGTTGGGAAAATTGGACAGGTATGTGCATAAAAATGAAACTAGACCACCAACTTACACCATAGACAAGGCTAAACTCAAAATGGATTAAATGCTTTAAGTTGCAAAACCATAAAACTCCTAGAAGAAAACATATGCAGTAAAATCTCAGACTTTTCTCATAGCAATATTTTTGCCGATACATCTCCTAGAGCAGGGAAAACAACAATACAGATGGGGCTACATCAAACTAAAAAGCTTTTGCACAGACAAGGAAACCAGCAAAATGAAAACAGTCCCCTGAATGGGAGAACATATTTGCTAATACATCGATAAGAAGTTAATTTCCAAAATTATATAAAGAACTTATATAACTCAATACCAGTAAAGCAAACAATCCAATTTTAAAATGGGCAAAGGGCCTGATTAGACACTTCTCCAAAGAGGATATACATATGGCCAATAGACATGAAGAAATGCTCAATATCACTGATCATCAGAGAGAGGCAAATTAAAACCACAATGAGACATCTACCTTCCACCTGCCAATATGGCTTTCATCAATAAATAAGTGCTGGCAAAGAAAGGGAGAAAAGGAAGCCCTTGTGGACTGTTGGTAGCAATGCAGACTGTTGCAGCCACTGTGGAAAACAATATGGAGTTTCAAAAAATTCAAAATGGAACTGCTTTTTGACCCAGCAATCCCAGTTCTGGGAATATATCGCAAGAATCTCAAAACACTAATTTGAAAGAATATATGCACACCTATGTTCATAGCAGCATTATTTACAACAGCTAAGATTTGGAAACAGCCCAGGTGTCTATCAGTAGACAAGTGGATTAAAAAAACTGGCACATTTACACAATGGAATACTAAGCTATGAAAAATAAAAGATCTTTTTCGACAGCATGGATGGGCCTGGAGATTATTATGCTAAGTGAAATAAGCCAGAGTAAGACAAATGCCATATGATCTCACTTATATGTGGAATCTAACAAACGAAATAGAAACAGGCATGGATATATGGAGCAGACTGATGGGTGGGGGGAGGGGACGACTGGATGAAAGAAGGGGAAGGAATTAGTGATAGCCAGAGGGAAAGGGGGACAGAAGCTAGGTGGAGGTAGGCAAAGGGGGAGAAAATGGGGACATCTGTAATAGTGTCAACAATAAAAATAAAGTTAAAAGAAGTGAAATACGCGTGCCACATTTTATCCTTAAACAGATTCTTTTTTAATCCTCACCTGAGGATATTTTTGCATCTATCCTCAGATAGAGTGGGAGGGAGAGAGGGAGAAAGAGAGACAGAAACATCAACGTGAGAGAGACACACTGAGCAGTTGCCACCCACATGACCCCAACCAGGGCTGGGGACAAACTGCAACCGAGGTACGCGCCCTCAGCTGGAACCAAACCCCGTGGGCCGATGCTCCAACCACTGAGCAAAACCAGCCAGGGCTAAAGAAAGATTTTAAAATGAGACACATAATGGCACATTTATATACACAGAATGTGGTCATCATTGTAAATAACAAAATTTAACTTTGTGTGTGTGTGTGTGTGTTTTTTAGAATATTTTTTCTCTATTGATTTCAGAGAGAAAGGGAGAGGGAGATATAGAAACATTGATGAGATCAATCATTTCACCAGTGAAAACTTTTCCAGTAACTGATCATTACTAAATGTACCTTGAGGTATGGTTATTTAAATTTGAGGCTAGAATTATAACATTTATAATTCAGGGAGTCAGTTGATAATGTAATTAGCACACAAAGAAATGATCGTATGGAATGAATCTAGGCAAGACCCAAAACATTGTCAATCCTTGGGCAACAAAGTTCTTTGAAACCAAGTTGATCTGAGTGTAGGAGAAATGAAATATAAACCTTTTTCATCACATGTGGTAGTTGCTAATTAGGCACTAGCTACACAGGACTTTCACGCTACTGAGTAGGACTCCTTCCTAAGAGAAGGCAAGGAACCTCCAGGAATGAAAGGGAAGGAAAGAAGCCTTGTCCTTCAGTACTCCTGTAGGTCTTTATGATACATATATTTTTTGTGGTAGCATTTCTTTTTTCTTTTTTAATCCTACCTGTGGATGTTTTTCCATTTATCTTCAGATAGGAAGAGAGAGAGAGAGAGAACCATCAATGTGAGAGAGACACATTGATTGGTTGCCTCCCACACCCTGCCAGGGCTGGGACCGAACCACAACCAAGGTACATGCCCTTAACTGGGATCGAACCTGCAGCTCATTGGTCTGTGGGCTCTAACTGCTACCAAATGTGGTAGCATTTCTGATAGTATGGACTGGTTTTCATTACCAGAGATGTTACCTGGTTATTTTATATCTGAATAAAATGTTCCTGTTTACCTATGAAAGAAAATACATGTGGCTTAACTCTGCTAATAAATAAATAGGGTCTATATGTAGTTTGAGGCCAGTAATAATGTGTAATCTGATCAATTAAAACCATGTGTAAAGAATTATAACAACTAATTGTGTTGACCATTATTACTTTTTCTTTGCTTGATCTTAGGGTTTTGACCCACCTCATCAAAGTGACACAAGAACTATTTACATAGCCAACAGGTTTCCTCAGTATGGCCTTTACACACCTCAGAAATTTATAGATAACCGGATCATTTCATCTAAGGTAAGAGTTAACACTTTTATTATTAAAATTATATGTGTGTTTTGCTTTGTTTAGAAAAGTGATTTAATTGTATATTCTAGTATACATTTATAACCTTAAAATTTCAAGGAAATGGTTGGTAGATTTATCTTAACCAAAATTGTGAACTGTAAAATAAAAGAAGTTGGCAATTGCCAATAGCAGGTAGCCAACATACTAAAAATTATCTTTAGTTGCAATTAAACCAAGGAACTAATATTTATACTATGTGCCAGGCACTGTATTAGGTACTTCTCATATCATTTAATCCTTACATCAACTCTGAGATAGCTTTACAAAGTGTTATATTCATTTTGAATAAGTTTCATCAATTGAATTACTGGGAAATAATTTACTGAGGGTTGCACACTAGTAAGTGATGAGATTGGAGTTTGAACTCAGTTCTGTGCAGCTTTAAAGGCTGACTTCCTCCAATTTTATCACTTTTCTGTAAACATTTTATAGTACCAAATACTGTTTCACTCTTACATATTATTTCTTGTTTCATTTTTAAGATGTCTTATTTTATTTTGAAACTGAAGATTATAGAGTAATGCTGTCCAGTAGACTTCTCTCATGATGGAAATGTTTTCCACCCTAATATGATAGCCATTTGCCACATGGGCTATTTAGGCCTTTAAATGTGGCTAATGCCACTGAAGAACTTAATTTTAATTTCTTTTCAGTGAAGTGTAAATAGCCACATGCATCTAGTGGTTACTTTATTGTACAGTGCAGGTGTAGAGGACGTGACTCAAAGTAATTAAGGGTAAAGTTCTTCTTAGGTCATAACTAATGCTTAATAGACCACCTGAAGATGTATTTTTGTATTACTCCTTCCCTCCTCTCCAGAGTAACTAATAATTTTCTCTCTAATCCCTGATCTGACCTTTCCCAAGGATATTGTCTTAGGCCAGTGGCTTCTTAGCTCTGCCCCCCTTTTTTTTTTCAGTCTTCACATTATTTACATATGCAGCACACCCACTAGTGACCTCTTAGTAAATTATGCAAGAGGTAAAAGACCTTCTTGAAAATTTTAAGGTTTTTAAGAAAACTTTGGGTGTAATTTGTGTACAATAAATTCACCAAGTTTAAGTGTACAATTTGATGAATTTTGACAAATGGATAACATCATGTGACCACCACCACAATTAAGATACAGACTATATTCACCACTCTAAAAAGTAGCAGCCAGTCCCCTTCCTCCTCACCTCAAGCACTAGCAACCATTGATCTACTTTCTATATCTAGTGTTTTTTCTTTTCTGGAATTTGATATAAGTCATACAGTATGAGTCTTCTGTGTCTGACTTCTTTTCATTTAACATAATATTCTTGAGATGCATCTTTGTTGTTATTTCAAGTATCAGTATCAGTAGTTGATTCCTTTCTAGTGCATGGTTTAGTTGTCAACCTGTGTTTGGATATTGTATGTTCTGAATTTGGGTTATTTTTCTTTTCTGGTGCTTTCTCTACCAGTATTTTCCCCTTACGTTTTCAGCCCTGAACTCTAATCTCTGTCATATTTTATTGATAAGGGTGGAGTTTTCCCCTTGTTTGGCTACCATAGCTGTGCGTTTGGATAGTGTGTCCAGATTAAGAAGCCATAGCTCACAATTCATACTCCTTCCATTTGCAATTTCAAAAATATTAAACTCTCTTCTAGTTTCTAACTATATTTTGGACACTTTCCAGAATTTTCAATATTTTTTTTTAAATCTAATTTTTGTAATTATCTTCTAGGAGTTCAGAGGACTACTGAACTCCTCTGACAATACTTGAAAGCTGCATGTCCTGGAAAACTTTTGGGATTAAGTATCTTTATATTACTGTTTTCATGTGCAGCAGTATTAGGTTTAATTTTTTTTACCAGTTTCAAAAATGTAGATATTGAAATAAACATTTTTTTTTTAAGCATACATGAGAACTCTCTGTCATTTCTCCCTTATTACTTCCTTATTATTCCACTACTGCTTTCTTAAACTACTCCCAAGCCAGATTACCTTCTATAAACTCATGTTGAACTTCCCTAACACTCTGTCTTTGCTATGATTTTGTGTTGATAACCAGTTTTTAAAATATACACTTTATGTTTTTGTAGAGATTGTAGATTACATGTTTTTGTAGAAATGTAGAATTAAGTTTTTTATCACAATTTCAAGAATGCAGACATTTATATAGAGAGCATCAGTTTTTTCCTTCACCATGAATGAGTGAATGAGGCTGAGGCTGGCTTCTATTACTTCCTTTTTAGTCTACCATTGTCCCCTTAAAACTCTTCCAGACTGCATTATCTTCTATTTCACAAAACCATAATGAACTTTCCTCTTCTTTGCCTTTGTTCACACTGTCCTTCCTTCTTGAAATGTTTTCCCTCCATTTGCCCTCTGGTTCCAGCCTGTGAATTTCCTCTCTTAAAGCCCATGTCAAATATGACCTTCTTTATTAAATTTTTCTTTCTCACTGACTGCTTTTCCTTTCAGTTCTTTGTATATTCCTTCATTTATTTTATCTTTTAATGCAGCTATTGATATTTTGTCCTTAATCTCCTCTATTTAATATTGAAGTTCTCATTGTTCCTCTTACGGTGCAAATGTCTTGCACATTGTAGATGCATGATATATTTTGGTTTAATTTAATTTACCATGGTAACTACCTTATTTTAAACTTAAACTTCTTTGCAAAAGATTTAATTTTATATCTGTATTTTGGTTTTCTTACTAATGTCAGGCCTTACGGAAAAACGGTCAACTATACAGTCATATACATAACTGCAGAGAAGTTATACTTCTAATTTATTTTTCTTGACCATTATTACATAATAATTAAAACCTTTTAAAGAATAATAAATCCTATTTTTCTCAGAATATTTTCATATTATTTCATATTATATTAACTAATGTCCCTGTTCTATATATGACAGGACAAGCACAGAATTTAGAACAGAATTCAATTTACTAATATGTTTGTATTTTAGAAAACCTGGAAACAACAATTCCTCACATTTGTAAACTGGCTTTCATAAGAAAACTTTTTAATTTATTAATTTATTCTGAGTTTTTCCATTGCATTATTGAGCTAGCCAAAGAAAATGTCCTGAACCCAATGATTTTACTGCCAGTTTATGTAGTTCTTTTTTTTAATCCTCACCTGAGGATATTTTTGCATTGATTTTTAGATAGAGTGGGAGGGAGGAAGGTGGAGAGAGAGATATCGATGTGACAGAGAGACATTGATTGTTTGCCTCCTGTATTACCCCCACGGGGGCCAGGGATCAACCCTGCAACCGAGATACATGCCCTTGATTGGTAATGAAACCCACAACTCTTTGGTCCATGGGCCAACACTTTAACTGCTGAGCCAAACTAGCCAGGGCTATGTAAATGTTTTTTTCAATATTCTGGAAGACAAAATATATTGTCACTATTATGATTTAAATAGCTTGACATAAACCTAGGACATTGGCAGCCTAATTCTTACAAAGTTTATACATTTGATTTATGACTAAGGAAGTTTCATAGAATACTCTGACGCCTGTAGGGACAACTGTATTTTTATTTCAGTTAAGATCAGCTGGAGATGATTTGAGCTAGAGTTACTATCTCATATATAGGTATGAACAGGAACTTCTTTTGGTGCCAGAGAGACCCAGGGTCTCTTCTTTCAAGAGCCCTGAACATAATTCCCAATCCTAGAATTTGGACCCACTGGTTCTACCACAGGAAAATATGTTTCAGGTATCCCATATTAGAACTAAAAAATATAATTTCACTTAAGAAAGAAAAGTTGTTAGCTATTGTACAACTGTATACATACCCTTGAATCAAATAGACTTTTGTGGGCTCTTCTGGGAACTCAGCCATATTCATAAAACTGTTCATATGGACCCTGGCCAGGTGGCTCAGTTGGCCGGAGTGTTGTCTGTATACCAAAAGATTTTGGGTTCAATTCTCAGTCAGGGCACTTTCGATCCCTGGTCAGGGTGTGTGTGGTTTTTGGTTCGATCCCTGGTCAGGGTGTGTATGGGAGACAACCGATTGATACCTCTCTCACATTGATGTTTCTCTCTCTTTCTCTCTAACAAATCTATAAAAATATATCTTTGGGTGAGGGTTAAAAAATAAATTGCTCATATGGGAAAGGAAGTTTTAGGTCTCAAACCAACTGATTAAGAAGTGAATTTTTGACATACAAAATTGTAGAAATTAGAACTGTCTTACAGTGTACCAGAGAAAATTAAGTAAAATACCTCTTTAAGCCCTGGCCTGGTTTGGCTCAGCGGTTAGAGCAACGGCCTGTGGTCCAGAGAGACCCAGGTTCAGTTCCCGCTAAGGGCACGTACCTTGGTTGCAGTTTGTCCCCGGCCCTGGTTGGGTCATGTGGGAGGCAGCCACTCGATGTGTCCCTTTCACGTCTGTGTTTCTCTCTCTCTCTCTCCCTCCCACTCTATCTGAACAAAAAATGGAAAAATGTCCTCGGGTGAGGATAAAAAAAATATGCCTCTTTAAATATCTTGAATTGTCAATTAAGGCTTTATTGCTTGACATCAGGATAGTTATCTGGAAAATAAACATTTCAGCCATATTTATTTATTCATCTATTCTTCTAAAGTTTTGCTCTCCAACAATGTGCCAAATAGTAGTATAAGTGCTGGATAGAGCAATAAATAAAACAATGTTTCTGTCCTCAGGGATCTTATAGTCTACTGAGAGAATGTGCATAAGATAATGTAACAGTGCTATAAAGTGTTTCCCTGTCTCATATATGAAGTTGTGTTGAGTAGTGAGTGACACAAGTGAAATTTGTAGTGTATTTGTATCCTGCCCCTATGTTATAGTATTATAGGCTTATGAGTTGATTAATAATACAGCAGACACATAGCAATTAATATGAGCCAGGTTCTATCCTAAGTGCTTTATAAATTCATTTAGTGATCTTGAATTAGGATGTAGGCCACAGCAGTTTAACCACCTACAATCTAAATTATGCTCTACTGTTTTACTTTAAAAATTGACATTATGACAGATTTTCATATCCTTTACGAGATTTTCTTGGTGGGTATTCCAGTGATCACTTGTTGAAATTATTTTTTAGTCTTTTTCACATTATGGGTTATTTTTCCATATTCCATACTTAACAACAAATAATTGAATAATTATACCATTTCCTCTATTTCTGACACTGAGCTAAGTAAAATATGAAACAGATTGTATCTGGTGTAAGCATTTCTATTTCTTCTTATTTATCTTTAGCATGAGGTTTAGTTTTGTATAGTAACCAAGGTCTAAGGTAAATTATTAAAATGTAAAATGGGCATACAACAAAACATACAGATCATGTATCATAGAAATGTACACTTGAAACCTATATAGTTTTATTAACCAATATCACCCCAATAAATTTAATTTAAAAATGTTATTTTAGATCTGCTGTCTCCAGCTTTTAAGAAATCAAGAATTAATAGCAAAATTGCTACGTTACAGTTTACCATGTTTTTAAAAATTATATTAAAATTGCCAAAAAATGTAAAATGAAGAAAAAAGAGTAGAATAAAAGTTTTGAGACTCTAAAAACTAGATAGTTTCTGTAGCATGGGGTGGGGTGGAGGGAGGCAAAGGGGAGGTGAGAAGAGATGGGGAACATCTGTAATAGAATCAATAAAAAAGAGTTACACGAGTGCTCACTTTAGCAGCACATATACTGAAATTGGAATGATACAGAGGTTAGTATGGCACGCAAGGATGTCATGCAAGTTCATGAAGCATTCCATATATTTTACAAACTTTAAAAATAAATCCAACAAATTTCAGTCATTAAGAAAAGAGTACATGAATTTGTCCAAGAGCTTAGTAAATCTGATTTTACTTGTCTTATTATATCCATGTATTGTATATTATTTCTAAATACTAATTTATTGCTCTCTCTCTTTTTCTCCCCTTTTTTTCTTTTCTTTTTTAGTATACTGTGTGGAATTTTGTTCCAAAGAATTTATTTGAACAATTCAGAAGAGTGGCAAACTTTTATTTTCTTATTATATTTTTGGTTCAGGTAAGCTTTATTACTCAGTAGATTGTTAAACTTATAGATAAGAATTGCAAAAATATGTCTTCAGAGAAAAGTTAATTGCATTCTAAATCATTTGATTTTGGGACCTTTTTTTTTTTTCTTCTGCAGCCCTTCCCTATTGTATTCAGTAAATAAAATTATTTAAACACATCTAGATAACTAAAAAGCAGCTGATGGATTGTAAGATTAATTTTATTTGTTTCATTATTGATGTGCTGTGTTGCTGATAACCATAATCAAAGCCAAGAAAATAGCGTTTTTCAGATGTTCTTTCAGAACATAAATATTTTGGCTTTAATATGCAGCACATGTTTTTGGCATATTTCTGCCTATGGAACCATGTTGGTACAAAGGGAATTTTTTTTTATTATTTTTTTTATCCTCACCCGAGGACACTTTTTCATTCTTTGTTCAGATAGAGCAGGAGGGAGAGAGAGAGAAACATCGACGTGAAAGGGACACATCGAGTGGCTGCCACCCGCACGACCAACCAGGGCCGGGGACAAACTGCAACCGAGGTACATGCCCTTAGCGGGAACCGAACCCAGGTCTCTCCGGACCGCAGGCCGACGCTTTAACCGCTGAGCCAAACCGGCCAGGGCACAAAGGGAATTTTTTATTTTTATTTTATTTTTTATTTTTTTTTATCCTCACCCGAGGACATTTTTCCATTTTTTGTACAGATAGAGTGGGAGGGAGAGAGAGGAAGAGAGAGAGAGAGACACACATTGACGTGAAAGAGACACATCGAGTGGCTGCCACCCGCGCGACCAACCAGGGCCGGGGACAAACTGCAACCGAAGTACGTGCCCTTAGCGGGAACTGAACCCGGGTCTCTCCTGACCACAGGCGGACTCTCTAACCGCTGAGCCAAACCGGCCAGGGCAAATTTTTTTTTTTTAATGTCAATTTTACTTTTATTTAAAAAAAAATTTTTTTTTCCTTTATTGATTTCAGAGAGAGAGGAAGTGAGTGAGAGAAAGAGAGAGAGAGAGAATTGATGAGAGAGAACATCGATTGGCTGCCTCCTACATGCCCCCCACTGGGGATTTGGCCCACAACCTGGGCATGTGTCCTGGCCGGGATCAAACTGATGACCTATTGGTGCATGGGTCAACGCTCAACCACTGAGCAACTCTGGTCAGACTATTTAAAAAATTTTTTTAAGAATTCCCATGAAAATAGATTTTTATTTAAGAGGCCATTTTCTTAACTTGAATTTGTATTAATTATAGGGTGTTTTTAAATTTCACATTGTGCTTTTTTTCCCTAATATTAAAATATCAAGAGGACAGCTTATGAAACGAGTATGAGTCAAGATTTTAAAAGTTATTGTTATTTTTCTTTCTATCCTCACCCAAGGATATTTTTCCATTTATCTTCATATAGAGTATTGGGGGTGGGGGGGGACAAACATCGATGTGAGAGAAAGACATTAACTGGCTGCCTGCCACACAATGGGCCAGGGACGAACTGCAACTGAGGTACATGCCCTTGACTGGAATTGAACCTGTTACTTTTTGGTCCATGGGCTGACGCTCCAACCACTGAGCCAAACTGGCCAGGGCTATTTTTGTTGTTGTTGTTGTTTTTTAGGACACCAAGTTTTCTTAAATTAGTTTTTGGGGGGAAGGGACATCACACTTCTACTCAATTAAGAGAAACATTTTTTTTATCAGTACAGAGGTCTTCTTTTTACACTTATCTTGCCATGAATTCATAGGGAATGGGTTCCAGCAGCTCAGGCTCCTTTCCATTGGTTTTAACAAAATGTGCTTCTCTGGGTGGAGCAGGCTGATGCTCCAGGTACCTTTCTCTTTGGCTTCCTTCTTTTTCTGATCATTTTCCTTCACATGTTTCAGGAAGCTATCTCGGCTCTTAGAGTGCTTAATATGCTCAATACGCACATTAATTCTCTTGGCAAGAATCTTGCCCTTGTCTTGTTTGTTCACAACAATGCCCACCGCATGCTGGGTGACATTATAGACTCTTCCAGTTTTGCCATGGTAACATTTGTGGAGCATTCCTTTTTGAACAGTGCCCATTCCCTTTATGTCCACAATATCACCTTTCTTATAGATTCACATGTATGTAGCCAAAGGAACAACTCCAATTTTTCTAAAAGGCCTTGAGAACATATAGTGAATGCCTTTCCTCTTTCCCTTTGTGTTCCTTGTTTTGGCGAATTACTGGAAGATGGAGGTTCCGGCCGAAAAGAAGCCTTTTTGTTTTTAAAAGATTATATTCTGCCCTGGCCAGTTTGGCTCAGCAGTTAGAGCGTCGGCCTGCTGTCCAGAGAGACCCAGGTTCAGTTCCTGCTAAGTTCAGTTCTCGGCTGCAGTTTGTCCCCGGCCCTGGTTGGGTTGTGCGGGAGGCAGTCACTTGATATGTCCCTTTCACTTTGATGTTTCTCTCTCTCTTTCCCCCTCCCACTCTATCTAAACAAAAAATGGAAAAATGTCCTCGGATGAGGATTAAAAAAAAGATTATTTTCTTCTGATAATACTTTAGCAATCTCTTTCAATGTGGCATTGAATTTTTGTATGAACTCTGAATCTTTCCCTCAATAGAATCTGGGATTTCAAAAGAAAAAAACACTTGTCAAATTATTTCTTTAAAGCTTAAGGAAACATTTACTAATTTTTTTTTTTTAATCCTCACCCGAGGACATTTTTTCATTTTTTGTTGAGATAGAGTGGGAGGAAGAGAGAGGAAGAGACAGAGAGAGAGAAACATTGACGTGAAAGGGACACATCGAGTGGCTGCCTCCCACACGCATGACCCAACCAGGGCTGGGGACAAACTGCAACTGAGGTACGTGTCCTTTGTGGGAACCGAACCCGGGTCTCTCTGGACCGCAGGCCGACGCTCTAACCGCTGAGCCAAACCGGCCAGGACTACTTTTTTTAAAAATATGCTTTTATTGATTTTTTTTTTTTTTAAGAGAGGAAGGAGGAGAGAGAGAAAAATTGATGTGAAAAACATTGTTCAGCTGCCTCCTGCATGCCCCCTACTGGCAAAGCCTGCTTCCCAGGCATGTGCCCTGACCCAGAAGCGAACCAGGACCTCTCAGTCCACGGAATGACACTCAATCCACTGAGCCACACTGGCCGGGCAACATTTACTTTAAAAAAAAAATTGTTTTCCTTCATGAACAGAGAAGAAACTTCTGCTTTTTTTTTTTTTTATCCTCACCAGAGGACATTTTTCCATTTTTTGTTCAGGTAGAGTGGGAGGGAGAGAGAGGAACAGAGAGAGAGAAACATCAATGTGAAAGGAACACATTGAGTGGCTGCCACCCGCACAACCGACCAGGGCCGGGGACAAACTGCAACCGAGGTACGCGCCCTTAGCGGGAACCGAACCCGGGTCTCTCAGGACTGCAGGCCGACGCTCTAACCGCTGAGCCAAACCGGCCAGGGCGAAACTTTTGCTTTTTTATCAATAGAACATCAACTTGGTTTTCTTGAAAAAGTGAGAAATTTATAACCATGTCCACATAACATGCATTTGTGAAATTTCTAGCTAAGATCAGGAATTCAGCTTGTCTGTGAAATAGTACAAATTTAATTGGCCTTTGTGGGGTAAAGGAACATTAGTAATGATAAATTCATGTTCAAACTAGCCAAACATAATTACTGCAAAAATTTCTTTACTTCTCCATCAGTTTATTGAAACATCAACTGTATGATTTAGATAATAATTGCCACATCTTTTCCGAAGCTGTACCCTCTCTGGCTCTGCTATCACTTATGGAAGAAAAACCGTTTCCCTAGGCCCATTCCTTGTTCTTTCTCCCTAAGTGGTGAGTTTATTCTGAATCCCAGGGTAAAAATTACTGACAGACTTTTCAGCATTTATTAGGATGGGCAAAGAAATATGAAGTAAGAGTCAGAGTGGCAGTCCTAGATAAATATTGAGGAAGAACTAGAGTACTCTTTGGTGAGAATGCAGAGTGGTGACTGAGTCTACTCTACAATATTTGTGGGTATCCAGTAGATTTAGATATTCTACTAACCCCTTAAAATAGCCAATAAAGTGTAAAACTGAACTGAACTAGACTCACTCCGTAGTATGTCCCTCCTATTTTTAAGTCTGGATTAAGATACATATTTTGTAGTGTTCTCAATTACTAGTACATCTGAGATTTAAGATGTGAATAGTATGATGTGCACAATATAAAAATATAATACTCTGCATTCTTTTTTTTTTTTAATCTAGCTTATGATTGATACACCTACTAGTCCAATTACGAGTGGACTTCCATTATTCTTTGTGATAACAGTAACTGCCATAAAACAGGTATGAAATGCTTTCTATTCTTGTATCCCCATGTCATTCATAAGATGCTAAATATGTCCACTCCAAGATAATATTCATTGTTGTGAAAATAATTTCCTTAAGAAAGCAGCAGGTGTTTTTGATGTTGCATATGATAAAATTAAACTGAGTTAAGGCACACTATTATATTTCAGGTGGCTCATGGTATGATTACCATTGTTAAAATGTTGTTCCCGTGACATACCCAGGAAGCATCCGAAACAAGCATTTTATATGTTTAAGCCAAATTATATATGAAACATTAATTATTATAATCATCTTTGTAGAGTTTGGCAATATTTAAAAAATATAATTCAAAAGGGATATGTTTATGGGGAGTAGAACATGTACTTCTAGCATGAACATTTTGAATAAAAATTGTGTAGTGCTTTTTTACTTTTTTACCACTTTCTCTGGTGAAGTTGATTTTTATGTAAAGTTGTACCCTAGGGAAAATAGTTTCAACCAAGTTGTGAATTGGTATTAAATTCTAGATATAGAAAAACAGTGGATGCAATTGCCAAGTTAGAAATAAAGAAATTTGTAGAAATGTCATATCTTTATAACCACTACTTCTCAGAAAATCTTGGCAGGGACTAAGTTATATAGAGATGGTTCCTTCTACCTGAAAGAGAGTTAATTAAATTTTCTTATGTAAATATGATAAATTTTAATTTTATAAGATTTAGGGATAAGGTTTAAATTGGCATGGAAATAAAATTGACAAGCATTTTATAATTCTGGGATGTATATTTTAACAATTACATTATGCATCCAGTGTGTCAGAATATCATGCTACTTCTCTCACTGTTTTATTTCCCTTTCTTCACTGTTCTTTTGGAAATTATGTAAATTATTAAGCATCCAAATCACTTCATACTGTTACATATTTACTTTGTTTTGCAAATGTCATTTATTTCATTGAAGTAACAGATATTTGTTCCTTGGACCTGTTTCTTATATGTAGTTTCCTTTTAGGTGATTTCATCCAGAGTAGTTGCTTAAAGTACCATTTATATGTTGATGGTTCCCAAATGTATATGTAACCTGAAACTATGCCCTGAATTCTGACGTACACGTATAACTGTTTGTGCAGCTTTTCCACTTGGATAGCTTAGGCTTTTCCTGACCACTATGTCACTCTCTCATTTCCTGCTCTGGTCTTCTTTCTTCATATTATTTTTCACTACCTGTTGTTCTACTGAATAAATGTTTATTAGTTTGTCTGTGGCCTTTATTTGAATGTGTAGCTTTGTGAGAGCAGTCTTTTTGTTTTATAAACCAGTTTATTTCTAGTGACCAGAGCAAGGCCGCTTGCATATTGGATCTTTAATAATTTTCTTAACAGATGAATAAATAAATGAATTAATTTACTGAATATTTTTTGAAGCCATGTAAAATGTTGCAATACTTCTTGTCCTGGTTTCCCAATGTTAGTTTTTAAAAAAATTTTTAACTTCTCCCAACCATATTTGCATATTAATTTTTTCTCTAGTTGTGTAATGCAAGATGTAGTACTGTGGTAAACATCATAATCTTGGTCCTCTATGAGTTCAGAACCTATGAAGTAGGGAAGATAAGACGAAACACAAAAGTAGTTACAGCTCAATAAGGTAGTGGTAAGAGCCTCGGGTGAGCAGTAGGTGTTCAGAGAAAGGGTAGAACTCTGGATAATCAAGGAGGGTTTCCTGGAAGAAACATGATTAGAGATGAGTCTTGGAATATGGGTAAAATGACAATTAGTGAAATAGCAATAAACAACTTAAGCAAAGTCCCAAATGCAAGAAAAGGGAAGACCTATTTTGGGGAATGACATGTCTGACTAATGTTTGACACTATAGGAAAGTACTAAAAGGTAATACTGGATATGTAGTTTGGTAAATTAAGCAGGCTAGAGGATGCTTTGTTCTAAGCATTGGAGAGTTATTGAGGGAGCTTTGAACAGGATGTGAATTAAAACAATGTTTTGGAAAGAATCTGGCAGTAATATGTAGGATGGATTAGAATTTGTGAATTTATGTTTTAAAAATGTTTTTATTATTGCTTTGCTGTTAATGTCATCTGACTATAAAAGGAACTATGCTTTATGACAGTTTCAGAAAAAATGTTTTGACCATCAGTTAAATTTCTCTAAAATTGACATACCACATCTTTAGTGGAGCCAGTGTAATTTTTTTTCTTAATTGATTTTTAGAGAATGAAGGGAGAAGAAGAGAGGGAAGGGGGAGAGAGAGAAACAAAGATTTGTTCTTCCACCTATTTATGCACTCATTGGTTGATTTTTTTCTTTTTTTGGTTAATCCTCATCTTAGGATATTTTTTCCATTGATTTTTAGAGAGTGGAAAGGAGGGATGGGGCTGCAGTGGGGCATCAATGTAAGAGACACATATCAATTGGTTGCCTCCTGCATTTGCCCTGACCAACCAGGGCAGGGGTAGAACCTGCAACCCAGGTACATGCCCTTGACTGGGAATTGAACCCAAGACCCTTTGGTGCCCAGGCTGGTGCTCTAACCGCTGACCCACACCATCCAGAGCCATTGGTTCTTTTTTTAAAAACTCATCTTTATTGTTGACTCTATTACAGATGTTAACCCTTTTTTCCCCCATTGACCTCCTCCACCCCAATTTCACCCCCTTCAGGCTTCCCCACACTCTTGTTGGTGTCCATTGGTTATGCATGTATGCATAGAAGTTCTTTGGTTTATCTCATCTCACTCTCCCTCCCCCCTTCCCTTTGAGGTTCATCGGTCTAACAGCCAGTTTGTACTTCTTAATTTCTTCATCTTTTTTACCCATCCTTCCAGTCCCTGCCCATCTGGCAAGGAACAAAAAGTTCTCTGTATCTATGAGTCTGTTTCTGTTCTGCTTGCTCATTTTGTTTGTAGATTCAATTGCTGATAGATATGTATTCATTGCCATTATGTCTGTTCATATTTTTATCTTTTTCTTCAAGAAGACCCTCAACATTTCATATAATAATGGTGTGGTGGTGATGAACTCCTTTAACTTTTTCTTGTCTGGGAAACTCTATATGGCCATCAATTTTAAATGAGAGCTTTGCAGGATAGAGTCATCTTGGTTGTAGGTTCTTGCTTTTTATCACTCTGAATATTTCTTGCCATTCCCTTCTGGCCTGCAAAGTTTCTTTTGAGAAATCAGCTGACAGTCTTATGGGAACTCCCTTGTAGGTAACTTACTGCTTTTTTCTTGCTGCTTTTAAGATTCTCTCTTTGTCTTGGACCTTTTGCATTTTGATGATGATGTGTCTTGGTGTGGACCTCTTTGGGTTCATCTTGTATGGGATTCTCTGTGCTTCCTGGACTTGTATGTTTGTTTCCTTCACCAAGTTAGGTAAGTTTTCTGTCATTATTTTTTCAAATAGGTTTTCAATTTCTTGCTCTCTTCTTTTTCTGAGAATGTTGGCATGCTTGAAGTTGTCCCAAAGACACCCTACTCTGGGATCCATTTTTTTGGATTCTTTTTTCTTTTTGCTGTTCTGATTGGGTGGTTTTGCTTTCTTATATTCCAAATCGATGGCTTGCTTCTTGGCTTTACCTACTTTACTGTTGAATCCCTGTAAATTATTTTTTATTTCAGTTAGTGCATCCTTCATTTCTGACTGGTCCTTTTTTATGTTGTTTCTGTTCCCACTAAGTTTCTTGAATGTCTCTCTAAGTTCCTTGAGCAACCTTATAACCAGTGTTTTGAACTCTGCATCTGATTGACTGCTTATCTCCATTTTGTTTAGTTCTTTCCCTAGAGTTTTGTTCTGTTCTTTCATTTGGGACATGTTTGTCTCCTCATTTTACCTGCTTCCCTGTGATTGTTTCTGTGTCTCCTAGGCTTCGTAGGGTGGCCTATTGTTGTAGGTGTCCTGTAGGATCCAGTGGCACAGCCTCCCTGATCATGCTGGGCCCTCGAGGTGCACCCCTAGTGTGGACTGTACACCCTTCTGTTGTAATTGAGTGTTGGTAGCTGTTAGCACATCAGTGGGAGGGATTTACTCAGGCTGATCAGCTGCAAAGACTGGCTGGCCTACTGACCACTGGCCTCCCTTGGAGGATCAGTGGTGTAGGAACCCAACACACAGAGCAAGACTTACTTCATTAGGGCTCTGATACCCACTGAGTCCACTCATTGAATGTGTCACTGGGTGTGGTTTTTTGATGTGGTCTGAAGCTGTCCACTGGGTGTGCTGGCTCTGGGGTAAGGTCAGCCTTCGCCTGTGATCTACCTGGGGCCACCAGGCATAAGCTACAGAGTGATCTGCAGACAGCTGCTGCTTGTGCTGGGCTTGGAGTTGCCCAGGAGAAGCCAAATTGTGAACCAAAACTGGCTGCTTCTAGTGCCAGGCCTGGAGCCACTTAACGAGAGGTATGGGGCTCACTGAGACCAGATGCTCCTTGTTTGAGAGATTTTAGGAAATGCTGAAGCAGGATCCAAGACAGGCTAATCCTATGGTGAGGTCATTGGAAACAGCTCAGGTGGGCCCAAAAGTTGGGTGGGGCAAGGCTTCAGAAAATCACCAGGGCGGGGCAGACAGTGTGAGCCAGGTTGCTGGAGTCCCAGATATGTCTGCTGCCCTGTGGGGGAAGGGCTCACCAAAGGAACAAAGGCCTCCCCCAGCACGTCTGTCTGGGAGAAAGCTGCCTCTCCAGCCCTCATCCTGAGGCCACAAAGCTCAGTTTTTCCCTGTAAATTTCTGGTACCTTTCAAGTTGCCTCCCCTCCGAGCTCAGAGGGAGCAAGTTCAAGTTAAGTCCATGCGTGGGCATGGGGCTCCAGGAGCCTCGGCCTCCCTCAGCCTCAGTTCCCACTGGTTTTTCCAGCCAGAAGTGATGGGGACTTTCTTCCTGGCACTGGAACCCTGAGCTGGGCGCCTGGTGTGGGACGTGGACCTTTCACTCCTCAGGGAGGACATTCCCAGCCGAGGTGTCCTCCTGATTTTTATCCATTACACGTGGGTATGGGACCATCCCGTCCTGCACCTTCACTCCTCCTACCAGTCTTGATGTGTCTTCTTTAATTTCGTAGTTGTAGGACTTCCATTCAGCTCGATTTCAGGTCGTTCTGAATGATGGTTGTGCAGTAGTTTAGTTGTAATTTTTTTTTATCCTCACTCGAGGACATTTTTTGATATTTTGTTCAGGTAGAGTGGGAGGGGGAGAGAGAGAGAGAGAGAAACATCGGCCTGAAAGGGACACATCGAGTGGTCGCCACCCACACGACCCAACCAGGGCTGGGGACAAACTGCAACCGAGGTACATGCCCTTAGCGGGAACCGAACCTGGGTCTCTCCAGACTGCAGCCTGACGCTTTAACCGCTGAGCCAAACCGGCGAGGGCAGTTTAGTTGTAATTTTGATTTGGTTGTGTAAGGAGATGATACCGTGTTTACCTACACCGCCATCTTGACTGCAAGTCCCCCATTGATTGATTCTTGTATTTGCCCTGAATGGGAATCAAACTGACAACCTTGACCTTTGGGATGACACTGTAACCAACTGACCTACCTGGCCAGGGCTGCATAATTTAAATATTTTAAGAATGTTTTTTCAAAAGATTTCTCCCTGAAAAAAATAAGACCTTCAAGCAATTTTTACTGTTTGCTTTGTATTTTATAGTATTATAATATTTTTAGATAATAGATGCACATATTTAAAAAAAAACAGAAACAATACAAAATAGCATATAGTAAAAGTTGTTTATATTCCTAACCCTCAGTCTCCTGGTTCTCCATCCCTGAGAGAGCCATTATTTGTACGTTAGTCCAGATATCGATACAGAGTGTTTTCAGTGGTGGGCATACATTTTTCACAAATTATAGCATAGAATACAACACATTCTGTACCTTACTTTTATCACTGAATGCTGTCAAATATCATTTTATTATCTTGTGTTATACCTCTGAGTTCTTGAATTTTCTCTAAAATAACACAAGAAGTCTTTTACTTAAAAATGCTACTTTTAACATTTAATCAAAGTATTTTTGTGAAATGCTTATGTCTTTTTCCCATTTTAATGATGACCCATATAGCCTACCATATTTTTTGGAAGTACAAATAATAATTCTATTGGTCTAGTATTAGTTTAAGAAAGTGAAATAATCCAACCTCAGTTTTATTTATTTTTTAATCCTCACCCGAGGACATTTTTCCATTTATCATCAGATAGAGTAGAAGGAGGGGAGGAGGGGGAGAGAGAGAGAGAAACATCCATGTGAGAGAGACATATTCACCTGTTGCCTCCTGCACGACCCAGTCAGGGCCAGGGAACAACCACAACCGAGGGACGTGCCCTTGAACATTGGTCCACGGGCCGAGGCTCTAATTGCTGAGTCAAACCAGCCAGGGCTCAACCTTAGTTTTAAAATCTCTTCATTTTTTCTATTTATTGTCTGAAATAATGCTGTATGAATTCATATGTATGTGTGTATATATTTTTTTTAGAGAGAGAAGGAAGGAGAGAGAGAGAGAGGGAGAGATAAAGAAACATTGATTGCTTCCCACATGTACCCTGACTGGGGATCAAACCTGCAACCTGGATATGTGCCCTGAAAGAGAGTCTAACCTGCCCACCTTGTGGTGTACAGGAAGATGCTCCAACCATCTGAGCCATACTGGCCTTGGCTGTATGAATTTATATTTTATGTTTAAATGTCATTTGTATGTAGAAGCAATATAACTATTGATTGAATAGGTGTTGAGAAAAGCTAGGAATCAAAACTGACTTCCTAGATTTCTAGTATAGCAACTCAATAGATGTTGATGTCATCTTGTCAAAATGGGAAACATTGAAAATGCAACAAATTTGAAGGATACATAATCAATTTAGTTTTGAAATGTTTAATATATTTATGAGACATCAAAATAAAGATATCAAGAATGTAGTTGGATATTCAGTTTAGAGTTCAAAAGAAAGATGTGAGCTGGAGATATAAAGTTCAGAAATTTTTGAAAACAGGTATAGAAGAAATCTTGTAGGAGAAAGTGAAGGGTGAAAAACGGGCCCATAGAGATGACATAGAAAGAGGCTTCCATAAAGAGATTGAGAAAGATTAACTATGAGGTACTTTAAAAACCAGGAACATGTGTGTAATGAAAACCAAGAGAAGGAAGTGTTTTAGTACGAATGACTGTCTAATTCTTATGAGTATATGCATCAAAATAGCCTAATAAATATAATTCTGGTGAATGAAATATTTTGGAGCAGGTTTTATGTTTCTTTTTCTCATTTTATAAAAATATCTTCTTAATTAGGTGAAGACATTAGCCAAAGAATATACAATAGTGTGAAGGCCACGGGAGTGTGAGTGTGTGTGTGTGGCCTGAGTGGAGGTGGGCAAATCGGGGGAAAGATGGGGACATCTATAATAGTATCAACAATAAAAATATACATCTTTTAATTATACTAAAAAAGGCACTTTTTTATTCTTTTGATATTTACAGGGATATGAAGATTGGTTACGACATAACTCAGATAATGAAGTAAATGGAGCTCCTGTTTATGTTGTTCGAAGTGGTGGCCTTGTTAAAACTAGATCAAAAAACATCCGGGTATGCATTTAGTAAATAATGGATATCAATTATATTTTGATACCACATTCTAATGTGATTATATTTTAATTAAGAACCTGCTTTTCTACATTAAAATACTGTGGTAGGTCATTTGTTTAGAACCCAGTAAATTAAATCCTTGCCTTTTAAAATTGGTATATTCACTCTCCCCCAAATTTTTCATAGGTAGGTGATATTGTTCGAATAGCCAAAGATGAAATTTTCCCTGCAGATTTGGTGCTTCTGTCCTCAGACCGACCTGATGGCTCTTGTCACATTACAACTGCTAGTTTGGATGGAGAAACTAACTTGAAGGTTTGTACGTGTATATGTTTGAGTGTGTTCCTCTTGGTGAACAAAGTGTCTTTGAATATAGTGATATTTTCCTTTGGTTAAGGTAATAAAGTTTGACCTGATAAAGGAGAAATATTTTTAAACTACTGAAACTTTAAAGAATTATTAAGTTATTTTTTTTTTTATCCTTACCTGAGGACATTTTTCCACTTTTTGTTCAGGTAGAGTGGGAGGGGGAGAGAGGAACAGAGAGAGAGAAACATTGACATGAAAGGGACACATCAAGTGGCTGCCACCCGCATGACCAACCAGGGCCGGGGACAAACTGCAACCGAGGTATGCGCCCGAGGGAACCAAACCCGGGTCTCTCTGGACTGCAGGCTGACGCTCTAACCACTGAGAAAACCAGCCAGGGCAAGAATTATTGTTTTTTAAAAGAAATAATGTTATATATTTATTTCAAGGGTAGCCTCACATGGTTTAGTCAAGTTAAAGAAAAATAGAAAGTGTTTTTAGGAAAAATAAATGTTTTAATATTTTAGTGCTTTTTTTAGATAAGGGAGATTTTAAGTAGATGGGGATGTAAAGTAGAGCATGGGGAAGGAATATAGTCAATAATGTAATAACTACACATAGTGTCAGATGGGTGCTAGATTTATTGGGGTGATCACTTCATAAGTTATATAAATGTCTAATCATGTGGTTGTACACCTGACAGTAGTATAATATTGTACATCAACTGTAATTGAAAAATAAGATATTTTTAAAAAGAAATTGATGATATGTAGGGTCCCGTTTGGATCTTGAAACTTCAGTTTAATCCTTTTTTTTTTCAGACACATGTGGCAGTTCCAGAAACAGCGGTATTACAAACAGTTGCTAATTTGGACACTCTTGTAGCTGTGATAGAATGTCAGCAACCAGAAGCAGACTTGTACAGGTATGTTGTGATATTCAACATATCCATTTTAAGTTCTGTTTACAGATTTAATTTTTATAATCATAAACATACAATGAAATCTTTAGCTAATTGAAGACGTTATTGTAGGGGAGGAAGTGGAGAGATCAGTTAAGAGTGAAAAAGGCTAAAAGCAGAATTTGGCAGAATCCAAAGTATTAATTAAAAAGCAGGTTTTTTAAATTCAAACATTCCTTTCCATTACCTTCTAATTATACGTGAACTGGTTTTATAACTATAACAGTAGTTTTAGGAGAAATAAGATTATTTTTTTAGAAGAAAGTAATTGTGTGTGTGTGTGTGTACACTCCACAAAGTCAAGGGCTATGTCTTTGTGTTCAATCAAAACTAATTCCTTTTAATATTATGATTTACTAAATACGATGTAAGTCATATTTCAATGATATGCTAATTATTGTGGGCTGTGAAATACATGTTTTTTATTATTAAAGTGAAATACTAAACTAATTCTTACTCAGTAACTAGTAATAGAATATAAATTTAAACATTATAAAATTCACCCTTGCCCTGGCCGGTTTTGCTCAGTGGCTAGAGCATCGGCCTGAGGTCCACAGAGACCCGGGTTCGGTTTCTGCTAAGGGCACTTACCTCAGTTGCAGTTTGTCCCCGGCCCTGGTTGGGTTGTGCGGGTGGCAACCACTCAATGTGTCCCTTTCACGTTGATGTTTCTCTCTCTCTCTTTTTCCCCTCCCACTCTATCTGAACAAAAAAATGGAAAAATGTCCTTGGGTGAGGATAAAAATAAATAAATAAATAAATAAATTTCACCCTCAGCTTCTTGTCATATGATATGTCTCCATCTATTTCAGATCTTATCATTAGTCATTGGCTTTTCCATAATAATCTCTTACATAATTTGTTTTGGATCCATATACTTTTTTTTTTTAATCCTCACCTGAAGACCTGCTTAGAGACGGGGGGAAAGAGAGAGAGAAAGAGAGAGAGAAATAAATATTGATGTGAGAAAGAAACATTGATCAGTTGCCCTCCATACATGCCCCAACAACCCAGGCATGTGCCCCGACTGGGAATCGAACCCGTCACCTTTTGGTGCACAGGACAACATCCTAATCAACTGAGCCACACCAGCTGGCCATATATACTATTTATAATGGAGTTTTCTTTGTGATGTTATAAAAATGTGCAGTTTCATTATAGTCAGATGGGGTATACAGTTTTCCAAATAACTATAAAAATTTGGGGTCCTATACTTTAAGAGCATTTAAACTATAACTGAAAAATTTAGTACTTGGAGATTTCTGTATTTGCTATTATTTCCTTGTCTCAAACAATGGTGAGACATTTTATATATTTCATATATATACATATATATTTCATATATATACACACATATATATATAATAATATATTTTTCAATTTTCTATATACCACATATAAGGAGAATATTTAAAGCATTGTAAGTGTCCTAGTAGGAGAATGTGTAAATGGGTACGTGGTACAGATATAAGAGGGAAACATATAGGTTATAAAAATATTTTCAAATAATTACATAGGAACATACTGAAATATAACAAATAAGATACAGAGTTGTAGCTCTCATGATCCCAATTATATATTTTTAAATGTGTATTTCTCTGTATTTGATAGGTAGTTAAGTAGCAGGATAGAAAAATAGGTACAGAGAGAAAGAAAATCCTGGAATGACTATATGTCAAAATGTTAATAGATATTTCTTGGTGGTAGGATTTTAGCTGCTTTTTATTTACTTTTGCTCTCCATATTTTCTAATATTTTTTGAAAAAATGTGAATTGCTTTTGTAATTTAAAAAAGGTGTTTTCTGCCCAGGCTGGTTTGCCTCAGTGGGTTAGAGCATCGGCCCATGGTCCAGAGAGACCGGGTTCGTTTCCTGCTAAGGGCACATACCTCGGTTGCAGTTTGTCTCCGGCCCAGGTTGGGATCGTGTGGGTGGCAACCACTCAATATGTCTCTCTCACATTGATGTTTCTCTCTCTCTCTTCCCCCCTCTCTCCCTCTCGCTCTGTCTGAAGTTGAATGCAAAACTGCCCTCTGGTGAGGATAAAAAAAAAGTGTTTTCCATTTTACTCCACAATATTCTTTTTTTTTTCTTTATTGATTTGAGAGAGAGGGTAAGGGAGAGAGAGGGAGAGAGAGAGAGAGAGAAACATTGATGAGAGAAAACATCAATTGGCCACCTCCTGCATGCCTCCCACTGGGAATTTAGCCCACAACCTGGGCATGTGCCCTGACCAGGAATCAAACTGGCAACCTTTTGGTGCATGGGTCGACGCTCAACCACTGAGTCACACTGGCGGGGCTACTCCACAATATTCTTAATGATCATTTCCAATGGCTGCATGATAGTCTAAGTGAATGTACTAGAATCTAACCATTACCTAATTTTTCAATACCTAGCTCTTCCATTGTTTTGCTCTTACCAACATTGTGTGGCACCTTGTTACAAATAAGCTCATCAGTTCAAAATCCAGCGATTGGATAGTGCATCCCTTCTCTTCTTTGATAAGTAGTTCACTTGGCTTGAGTATACTCCCCTCTTGGTTTTTCTCTTACTTCACTTGCCCCTCTCTTTAGTGTCTGCTGATTTCTCATCTTCTTTCTGAATTCTTGATGTTAGAGTGCCCCAGGACTATTCTAGTTCTCTTCCTTTCCCTACCTATACCTTTTACTATCTACACTCACTTCTTTGGTGATTTCATCTAAGATAATGGCTTTAAAGATCAACTGCATTCTAATTCTCAGATTTATATCTCTATCTGAGACATCTTTCCCAAATTCCAGACTGTTATATCCAACTTCATGTGCTATAATTCTGTTTAGACATTTAGTAAAAATTTCAAATTAATCATGTTGAGAACTGAGTTCCTGATCTTCCCTCCAAAACTCTTTATGCCAACAGTCTTTCCTATCTCAATTGATGACCTTCCTTCCAGTTTTTCAGGCCAAAACCCCTGGAGTCAGCCATGACTCCCCATACCTCTCTCTGCTAACCTCTCCTCACCTCTTCTCTCATATCTCATCCCAGTCCACCAGAACATCTTATTGGTTTACTTGCAAAATACATCCAAAATTTGACCATTTTTCACTAATTGCTGCTAATTTGATCTGAGCCAGTCTCCTATTTGGCTTACGGCTATCAAAAGCATTCTTACCAGTTTTTCTGGTTTTTTTTTCCCCCCTTTTTCCCTTGCAGTCTGTTCTTATAAAAAAAGCCAGAATGATCCTTTTAACATGTGAGTCAGATCATATCATTCCTCTGCTCAAACTCTGCAATGGCTTTTCCATCTTTCTCTGAGTCAAAACCCATGTCTTTATAATGATCTTTAAGACCTTACTGGGATTGCCCCTATTCCCCTCCTTTCTGCTCTCACCTAATTTCTGACCATTCTCCCTCTTGCTCACCCATCAGCCACACTCCTTATTTTCCCTTGAACATGCCATATTCACTCCCACCTTTTCACTAGCTGTTCCTTGTCTTAACTCTTTTACCACCTTCTAGCCTATGCTTAAGTCACCTCTTCAGTGAGGCCTACTTTGACTATTTAATATTGCAACCTAATTCTTCTTGCCCTGTTCTGCTTTTCTTTCTTTTTTTTTTATAACACATAATAATACCTCCTAGCATATTATGTAGTTTACTTATTTATTATGTTTTCTGCTTATTAGCTCTCTCTCCAACTACAGTGTAAAGTGAAGGGCAGAAATCTGTGTGTGTTTTATTCGCTGATGTATCCTTAGCACCTAGAACTAATCTGTCATACAGGAGGCCTTACTACATATTTGCTGACAATTCAAAAACTAAATATCTTAATGTACTTATATTTATGCAGTTAATTTTTTTTCCTTTTATTGAATTGTCTGTGATATATACAAGCAAGATTTTTGTGTGTTCACTTTACTGTTGAATTGATGTACTTGAACAATACTAGGCATGGAGTAGACACTCAGTAAATGTTGAATGAATGGATTAATGATAGAGTTCCAAAATATTACTTAATCAAAGGATGTGTAAACATTTTTATTGCCCATATTTTCATCAGATATTGAGTGCCTCCAATAATCAAGGCATAGTGCTAGACACAGAATACTATGCTCACTTTGGCAGCACATATACTAAAATTGAGAAGACAGTGGTAAAGACATGATAGTTCCTGCCTCATAGAGTTTATAATCTAGTACTAGATTATTCCCTAAGAACAGACAGAGCTGCAGAAAGGGAATTACTGGATTAAAGTAATAATAGAGTTTGGCCTTTCATAAACATACTGACACTTTACAAAAGCATTGGACTAATTTTTATTGCCATGAGTAAAGTAGAAGTATATGAGGTTTTTTATTGCTTCAGAATTTTACTAGTATTAAGTATTATAGTTTTAAAATATTTGTTAATTTTGTACATGGTCATTTCATAGTTTTAAAACTCAATTTATTTTTTATTAGAAAGGCTAAATATTTTTGTTCATTAATTCTTCCCCCTTTAGCATTGTTGGTTCCTTCCCAGTTACCTTTTTATTATTGGGGTTACATTTTTTTTTTTTATCCTCACTTGAGGACTTTTTTTTTGGATAGTTTGTTCAGATAGAGTGGAAAGGAGAGAGAGAGAGAAACATCGATGTGAAAGGGACACATCGAGTGGTTGCCACCCACACGACCCAACCAGGGCCGGGGACAAACTGCAACCGAGGTACGTGCCCTTAGCGGGAACCGAACCCGGGTCTTTCCAGACCGCAGGCCAACGCTCTAACCGCTGAGCCAAACCAGCCAGGGCTACATTATTTTTTTAAAAGAACTTTAATAGCTTATTGAGAGACGGCAAAATATGGGAAGAAATGAACTCTGTCACACCACTGGAAGAAGTGAAAACTAGGAGAGCCTTTTGTTTAGGAGAAGCCTCTAGCAGGCATTTAACAGTATTCTCCATTATCTTTTTCCTTTGCTCCTTTAGTTCTTTATTCTTTCCAACTCTTAATTTTTTTGGGCTCTGACTTAGCACTTCTTTTAGGATTTTTTTCCTAACAAAATAATGAAATTCTACTCCTAAGATCTTCCATATTAAAATATGAAAAGATATGTACACAAGGTTGTTCAGGGCTGCATTGTTTAGACCAGCAATTTTCACTGCTGTGCCACAAGAATTTTTAAAACATGCAATACCTGACTATTTAAGCTTCTTTTTCCTTACATTGTCAAATTAAAAAATAACAACAGCCAATACAATAATAGCCGTTGGTGTGAATGAATCAAGATTATACCTATTTTTTTTTTTTTGTCAGAATAGCAAAAAATATATATTTTTGGTGTGCTGCAGAATTTTAGTAATTAGTTTATGTATGCCATGAGATGAAAAATGTTGAAAATCACTGGCTTAGACTATCCATAAGTTGGAAAAAGCATCAACTTCCATTGGTAGTGAATTATTTAAATAAATTCTACAGTAACCCAAAAATGCAATATTATGTGTGGCCATTAAAATTATTGATGTAGATCTGTTTTTGACAGGACATGTTATGGGGGGAATGTTACCAACAGTATTTATGGTATGATCCTATTTTTGTGTTTTTTTTTCTTTTAAATCTTTATTGTTGGATGTAAAATGTATTACAGATGTTCCACATTTTTTCCCCCATTGACCCCCTCCTCTCCACTCCCGCCCCCCTCCCACCTTTTCCCACACTATTGTCTGTGTCTATTGGTTATGCATATAAGTTCTTTGGTTTATTTCTTTCCACCTCCCCAACCCCTTTCCCTTTGAGGTTTGTCAGTCTAGCAATGAATTTGTACTTCTTAATCCCTTCACCTTTTTCACCCATTCCCCCAAACCCCCTCCCAACTGGCAACCAACAAAATGTTCTCTGTATCTACGAGAATGTTTCTGTTCTACCTGTTCATTTTGTTTGTAGATTCCATTGTCGATAGATATGTATTCATTGCCATTTTGTTTGTTCATACATTTTATTTATCTTTTTCTTCAAAAAGACCCTTCATCATTTCATATAATAACGGTTTGGTAGTGATGAACTCCTTTAACTTTTTCTTGTCTGGGAAAGTTTTTATATGTCCATCGATTCTAAATGACAGCTTTGAAGGATAGAGTCATCTTGGTTGTAGGTTCTTGCCTTTCATCACTCTGAATATTTCTTGCCACTCCCTTCTGGCGTGCAAAGTTTCTTTTGAGAAATCAGCTGGCAGCCTAATGGGAACTCCCTTGTAGGTAACTAGCTGCCTTTCTCTTGCTGCCTTTAAGATTTTCTCTTTGTCTTGAACCTTTGGCATTTTGATGTTGATGTGTCTTGGTGTGGGCCTCTTGGGGTTTATCTTGTTTGGGACTCTCTGTGCTGCCTGAACTTGTATGTCTGTTTCCTTCACCAAGTTAGGAAAGTTTTCTGCCATTATTGTTTCAAACAGGCTTTCAATTTCTTGTTCTTGCTCTTCTCCTTCCAGCACCCCCTAGATGCGAATGTTGGCACGCTTGAAGTTGTCCCAGAGGCTCCTTACACTATCCTCATTTTTTTGGATTCTTTTTTCTTTTTGCTCTTCTGATTGGGCATTTTTTGCTTGCTTATATTCCAAATGGATGGTTTGCTTCTTGGATTTACGTACTCTATTATTGAATCTGTGTAAATTATTCTTTATTTCAGTTAATGCCTCCTTCAATTCTAACTGTGTATCCATGATTTCTGACTGGTCCTTTTTTATGCTCTTGAGGCCCTCCCTAAGTTCACTGAGGTTCTCACTAAGTTCATTGAGCATTCTTATAAGCAGTATTTTGAACTCAGGACCTGTTAGGTTGCTTATCTCCATTTCGCTTAGTTCTTTTCTTGGGGTTTTGTTCTGTTCTTTCATTTGGGACCTGTTTCTTTGTCTCCTCATTATGGCTGCCTCCCTGTGTTTGTTTCAGTGTGTTAACTTAATGAGAGGTATGGGGCTCACTGAGACCAGATGCTGCTTGTTTGAAAGAATTTAGGAAAAACCTGAAGCAGGATCCAAGACAGGCCAATCCTATGGTTAAGCAAGTGGCTACAGCTTGGCTGGGCTTGAAAGTTGGGTGGGTTGGGGCGGGGCCTCAGGGAGTCACCAGGGCGGGGCTACCAGTGTCAGCCAGGTTGTTGGAGTCCCAGGTATGGCGGCTGTCTGCTGCCCCCGGGAAGGACTCACCAATGGAACAAAGGCCTCTGACAGCACGTCTGTCCCAGAGAAAGCCCCCTCTCCAGCCCTCGCTCCAGTGCCAAACAGCTCAGTTCTTCCCTGTATGTCTCTGGTGCCCCTCGAGCTGCCTCCCCTCCAAGCTTAGAGGGAGAGAGTCCAATAAGTCTGTGCGCGGGCCCTTTAAGACGCTACCTGTGGCTCCAGCCACTTCAGCTTCCCTGAGCCTCAGTTCCCGCTGGTTTTTCCAGCCAGAAGTTATGGGGACTTCTCTTCCTGGCACTGGAACCCTGAGTGGGGCACCTGGTGTGGGACGGGGACCCCTCAGTCCTCAAGAAGGACCTTCTCAGCCAAGGGAGCCTCCCGACCTTCATCTGCCACATGTGGGTGTGGGACCAGCCCTTCTGCAGCCGCCTCCGCCCCTCGCGCCTCCGCCCCTCGCGCCTCCGCCCCTCGCGCCTCCGCCCCTCGCGCCTCCGCCCCTCGCGCCTCCGCCCCTCGCGCCTCCGCCCCTCGCGCCTCCGCCCCTCGCGCCTCCGCCCCTCGCGCCTCCGCCCCTCGCGCCTCCGCCCCTCGCGCCTCCGCCCCTCGCGCCTCCGCCCCTCGCGCCTCCGCCCCTCGCGCCTCCGCCCCTCGCGCCTCCGCCCCTCGCGCCTCCGCCCCTCGCGCCTCCGCCCCTCGCGCCCTCCTACCAGTCTGGATGTGGCTGCTGCTTTAATTCCATAGTTGTAGGACTTCCATTGAACTTGATTTCAGGCGGCTTTGAATGATGGTTGTTCTGTAGTTTAGTTGTAACTTTGATGTGGTTGTGGGAGGACGCGATACCGCGTTTACCTACGCCGCCATCTTGACCGGAAGTCCTCCTTCTGGCCTATTATTGTTTTTAAGATATGTATTTATATGTGCATGGAAAAAAGCCTGGAAACATATCCCAAAATAATAGTAGTGTTTGTATTTAAGTGGTGGAATTACCTGTGGTTATTTCCCTTTTGATATCTTTTTTATATTGTCTGAATTATTTTATAAAATGTGTGTGTTTGAGTGTATATAGTCTTCATAATCAGAAAAGAGAAAAATATAGCTATTTTTGCTTTGAAATGAATCTAAGTGTGGCCTTGGAGAACAGGCTAAGGAAAGTGCAAGATGAGTTAATCCAGTATGGAACTGGCAAGTACGAACAAGAAGTGCCTTAAAATCAAAGGTAACAAGACAGATAAATGAAGGAAAATGGGAATTCTCTTGTTGGAATTTAACTCAGGAAAATCAAAAGAGTGGTCCATATCATCTCTGAAAGATACCCAGGGAGACATCAGCTGACTTGGTTCTTTAAATCTAAATCCAAAATTGAAGTTGGAAACAAGGCTACATAAAATCCATTAAGTGGAGATTTAAGAAAGAAAGAAAGAAAAATCAACCGTGCTTTTCCCTGGTACAGCCAGTTGAAGGAAGCAGAAGTAAGAGATTAGCAAGAAACAGTGAAGCCAAGGGGATAAAGCATCTGTGACCTGGAAATTGGAGGAATAGTAGGGGACATTGGGAAAGGAGTGCTTAATATTGCATTGCCTAGTTAAATGATTAACACGAAGCTCTGTCTAGAAGTTGCTTCAACTCAAAATTTACTTGTCATTATAGTAATAAGTAATTGTTTATTTGAATTGACTCTATGCTGTGGAGCTGTTTAGGTAGTGGAAGTTGGAACTGAAAGGCCAGGTTCTGAAAATTCATTGATAACGGGCCACTTACTCTAGAAGCTCTGGAGTTCACTGATAGGTGTTTGCTTTACTACTCTATTCCCACCACTTAACTCTCACATAGTAATTGGTCAATGAATATTTATTGGATGAATGAATGCATGAATAAGTAAGTGAATGATTCTTATTTAGTAAACTGATGAAGTATGTGAGCATTCATTATTGGCTAAGTAAGTATACATCTTTGTGGAGCAATTATAAATTCTCATGATGATGATGAAACTAATAATAGTAACAATATATAACATTTGCATCACCATTTTGAAAACATTTTTTCATTCATTATCTCATTCATAGCTGGAGTGGTATAGTAAGAATATTAACATTAACATTTTTAAAGCTTAATGACTGATAAATACTTTTATCATTTCTAACATGATTATTGGACCATTCATATAAACAAAAGGTTGGTTTGTTTCATGTGTAAGAATAGTACCAAAAGTACCTAAAGTTTTCCACCTATTGATGTCATAAGTAACATATCTTTGGTCTTTTGGTAACATGGTGAATTCTTTGCTAGATTCATGGGACGAATGATAATAACTCAACAAATGGAAGAAATTGTAAGGTAAGAACAAATTCACATTGTTTGGGGGAGGGACTAAAATCAAGTTAAAGAGATATTAGGTAAGTAATCTGCATATAATAGAAAAAAGCTTATTTTAAAAGCACTTTATTATCTAGTTATTTGTAGCAGCAGCAAGTGAGGATAAAGCATATTCCATGAAATGATACCAAAATAATTTAGTACGATTATTTGTATACTTGTATTTTTTCCTAATAATAACAGGTAGTACCATAAAAAGGAAACACACATTCTCATTGGAATCCTTATCCACCACACTTAAAGTCTAGAATATAAAAAATGTCTTCTTTAATGTTTAACAATTATAAATGTGTTACAGTCTTCTTTATTTCAGAATCATTTAGCACAAAATAGAGTATTTAGTGACCAATCCAGAACTTCTTATTTACTCTTCTGAATGGTTTCTTTGTTTTGTTTTCCCTCTGTATTCAGGTTAATATCTGGCTGCTACCTGAAAGGCCTCGAGGTCATTTCAGAGATTTGCAGATAGGATGAAATTACATTGTTATTCATGACCACAATGCCAAATTTAAAATACATCTTGAATCATCCCTTGAACTTCTAAATCAAATTGGCATTTTACCTTTTTTCTGGAGACTATTCAGTTAAACTGGCTGCTTGCAATAAGTCACTGACATAAAGAGTTGAGCATTAAAAAAAATGAAATCCTCAAGACAAGCTACCAAAAATATCATGCATCAGTGTAGAGTCTCATTTTTAATAAACGTTAACCACAGGAGCATGTTCAATGAACTCTGTAGCAGTCTTTTGAAGTGTAGGACTCCTGCTTGAATAAATTATGACTAGGTTTTATTTTGATTTCTGTAGTGACATAATGAGATAATTGTGTGGATACATAGTCTGAATTACATTAAGATATTGTGCCTTAGTAAAGGAAAAGATCAATTATGTTACCTCAGACCCTAAAGTGGTTAAAAAAAAAAAAAAATGAGCCATGTTTTTCGCTGAAGCAACCAGAGTTGGCTGATGATTACCTTTTAATTAAAAGCTTTCTGTCATTATATTCCAATTGTATATGCCAGTGTGAGCTCAAAGTTTTTCTATTCATTGTTAGAACCAACACCAAGTGAAAAAGAGCTATTTTATGGCTCCTGCTTAATTGATTTTAGAATATCCATGTAGACTAGCTCCAAATATGACTAGCTATTAAAACCATACACTGTTAACCATGTCCCAAGCACCCGGTCCTCCTTGGTTCATTGATTTTTTAAAGTGTTCGGGTTTGTAGACATCTTCAGAATTGGTTCTGGTTCTGTTTGATTTAAATGACTGTATGTTTCAGAAAAGCATAAGGAATATCAACAAAATTAAGACTTTTTAATTTACCCATAACATAGTCATATAGTTTCACTATCACTAAAAAAAAATTCAATTTCCTTTTTAGTTTATTCCTTCTCATTTTATACCTCCTTTATGGAGAGAAATTCAAACAGTCAGAAGACCCATATTCCAAGAAGTATGCAATGCAAGTAGTAAAATTGTAGTGTCAATCTTGCAGTACTAACTCACTACATGATGTTTATAATCCAGAGTAATTTTAATTGTGTAGAACTCATGTATTTATACACAAATCATGTTTACATTGCATTTTAATTTTGTTTTCTTTGAAAACTTTATTAATATTGCTCAAAATTTTACCCTCTGTTAAACCTTTTAAAATCATTGCTTAATCTTTTATTTTGTTGTGTTTTATGTTTAAAATTTTTGCAACTGGTCTGGTAGCTTTGTGAGTTTATTTACCAGCATAATCTTATTTCTGAGCCACAGATCTTAAAGCGACTGAAATACTAAAACAAGTGTTTTTGTTATGGTAACTAACATGATTGACCTAGATAGTAGTTGAGATTTTGGTTTTATATAAAAGCAGTGTTGTAACTCTAACTCAATTGCTTTCCGCTGAAGATGCCAATTTAGAATTTAATTAATTTTTAAATATATTTAATGCTTTTGGTTATTTTTTCCCCCCTAGACCTCTGGGGCCAGAGAGTCTCTTGCTTCGTGGAGCCAGATTAAAAAACACAAAAGAAATTTTTGGTTTGTATATATTGAAAATTTTTAATTATAAATTCATGTTGATGCTTTATATGAAGTATTTTTAAAAGCATAGCATTTGTGTTCTTTGGGTTGTTACTTAGTTAAATGTTGCCTGTGATAATTTTATCTCTCAGTACTAGGCTCTCTGATAAACAAATCCATATACATTTTTAAAAAATGAAAAGTAACAAGTGTTCGTGAGGATGTAGAGAAATTGGAACCCTCATGCATTGCTGGTGGGAGTGTAAATGCTGCAACTGCTATGGAAACAGTGTGGCAGTTTCTCAATTAGTTAAATGTAGAACTACCATATGACCTAGCAGTCCCAATATACACCCCCAAAGAATTGAAAATAGGTGTTCAAACAAAGACTTGTACAAGAATGTTTATAATAGCACTATTTATAGTCACCAAACGGTAGAAACTGCCCAAATGTTCATCAACAAATGAGTATATTAAAAAAAAATGTAGGATATCCACATAATGGAAAATTATTTACTATTAAACAAATGGAAACATGCTGAGTGAAAGAAGCTTGACACAAAGGTCACATATTGTATGGTCCCTTCTACTTTATGTACCCGGAATAGACAAATTCATAGAGACAGAAAGTACATTAATGAGCTGGATAGTAGGGAGGAATGGGGAATGATGCTTAATAGGTACAAGGTTTTCTTTGGGGGTGATAAAAATATTCTCAAGTCAGGTAGTGAGGATGGTTGCACAACACTGTGAATTTACCAAGTGCCACTGAATTGTACATTTTTAAATTATTAAAATGGTAAATTGTATGTTATATATATTTTACCACAATCTAAAAAGAGAAAACCATAATAAATATTCTGATGGCAGAAACCATAGAAAACCTTCAAGGCTTTTAGACCCTCTCATGTAATGCTGTATTTTAACACATGTCTCTAGCATTAATACCTTTCACACTTTTAAAAGATGTGTAGTTGAATGCCTTTAGATGGGTATGCTATTGTTTGCCTCCATACTGCCTCTCTCTATTGTATCATTCTGGCTGATTTCTTTTTTGTTTTTTATCCTCACCGAGGACATTTTTCCATTTTTTGTTCAGAAAGATAGAGAGAGAAAGGGAGAGAGAGAAACATCGATGTGAAAGGGACACATCGAGTGGCTGCCACCCCGCACGACCCAAGCAGGTCCAGGGACAAACTGCAACTGAGATACATGCCCATAGTAGGAACCGAACCCAGGTCTCTCTGGACCACAGGTTGACGCTCTAACCACTGACGCCAGGACCATTCTGGCTGATTTCTATACTTTTGTACCTTTGCATTTGAATTATAATTTCTGCCTTTAAGGGATAATCCTAATGGTGAAAATTCCAAGACAAATCTTTATGAAGAGGGCATGATGAACCCTACACTGCTGCTCAAATCTTACTCTTTAGGAATGGGCGTAAACATTTATTGATTATCTGTTTCTAGGCATTTTGCTAATTTGTCATACAAAACTCACAATTTTATGAGGTATTTTATATCACTTAAAGGATGGGAAGTTGAGACCCAGAGAGACTAAATAGCTTGCCCAAGGACGCGGAACTAATCAGTGGCAGAGCTAGCATTCAAACCAGTGTCTAACTCCAGCGAAGTTTTTTATAAGGCTGGTCTTACCTAATTTCATTCATTCCTCAGTTTTAGTCCCATTATTACTGTCATTCTTGCTCATCTAAGAGTCATTCACACAGACACACATTTTTTCTTTTTCTTTAATTTATTTTTGTTACAAATGTTTCTCCTTTATTCCCCATTGACACCTTCCTCCTCATCACCCCCATCCCGTCCCCGGCTTTGTTGTTCATGTCCATTGGTTATGCGTGCATGCATATAATTTCTGTGGTGTTTCTCTGCCCCGCCTCTTCTGAGGGTTGTCAGTCTGTACCCTACTTCCACATCTCTGGGTCTACCCTGTTCCTCAGACTGTTATGTTCATTATATTCCACAAATAAGTGAGATCATATGATCTTTGTCTTTCTCTGCTTGGCTTGTTTCACTTAGGATAATACTTTCCAGGTCCCTCCATGTCGTCTCAAAGGATAAGAGATCCTTCTTTCTTACAGCTGCATAGTACTCCATTGTGTATATGTAGCACTGCTCTTTTATCCATTCGTCTACTGATGGACACTTGGGCTGTTTCCAGATCTTAGCAATTGTAAATAGTGCTGCTATGAACAAGAGGGTACATATATTCTTTCTGATTGGTGTCTCAGGCTTCTTAGGATATATTCCTAGAAGTGGGATCACTGGGTCAAATGGAAGTTCAATTTTTAATTTTTTGAGGTAGCACCATATTGTTTTCCATAGTGGCTGCACCAGTCTGCATTCCCACCAGCAGTGCACTAGAGTCCCCTTTTCTCCACACCCTCGCCAACACTTGTTGTTTGATGATTTGTTGATGGCGGCCAATCTGACAGGTGTGAGGTGATACCTCACTGTTGTTTTAATTTTTATCTCTCTGATAATTAGTGATGTCTTCATATGTCTCTTAGCCATTTGTATGTCCTGTTTAGAGAGGTGTCTGTTTAGCTCCTCTGACCATTTTTTAGTTGGGTTCTTTGTCATCCTTTTGTTGAGCTGTATGAGCACTCTATATATTTAGGAAATTAACTCCTTATCTGATGTATCATTGGCATTGATGCTCTCCCATACAGTGGGTTCCTTTTCCATTTTGATGGTTGTTTCTTTGGATGTGCAGAAGCTTTTTAGTTTGATTTAGTCCCATGTGTTCATTTTTTCCTTTGTTTCTGTTGCTTTAGGTGATATATCAGTGAAAATTCTGCTGTATACGATGTTCGAAATTTTGTTGCTTACATTTTCTTCTAGGATTTTTATAGATTCACGAGTCATATTTAAGTCTTTTATCCATTTTGAGTTTATTCTTGTGTACAGTGTAAGTTGATGGTCTAGTTTCATTTTTTTGCATGTAGTCCAGTTTTTCCAACATTTATTAAAGAGGCTGTCTTTACTCCATTGTATGCTCTTGCCCCTTTATCAATATTAATTGAGCATAATGTCTTGGGTCAATTTCCGGGTTCTCTGTTCTGTTCTACTGGTCTATATGCCTGTTCTTGTGCCAGTAACAGGCTGTTTTGATTACAGTCGCTTTGTAGTATAACCTGATATCTGGTATTGTGATCCCACCTGCTTTGTCCTCTTTATCAAGATTGCTGTTGCTATTTGGGGTCTTTTTTGGTTCCATATGAACTTTTGAAATATTTGTTCTAATTCTGTGAAATATGTCATTGGTATTTTGATGGGGATTGCATTGAATCTATAGATTGCTTTGGGTAATAAGGACATTTTAATGATGTTAATTCTTCCAATCCATGAACAAGGTATGTGCTTCCACTTTTTTATATCTTCCTCTATTTCTTTTTTCAACGTCCTGTAGTTTTCTGCAAATAGGTCCTTTACTTCTTTGGTTAAGTTTATTTCTAGGTATCTTTATTTTTTTGCTGCAATGGTAAATTGGATTGTTTTTTCAGTTTCTCTTTCTGTGAGTTTATCATTGGTGTAGAAGAATGCCATCGATTTGATGACGTTAATTTTGTATCCTGCTACTTTGCCAAATTCATTTATTAGGTCTAGTAGATTTTTGATGGAGTCTTTAGGGTTTTCTATGTATAATACCATGTCATCCTCAAATGATGACAGTTTCACTTCCTTCTTTCCTATTTGGATCTCTTTTATTTTTTCTTAGTGTCTGATTGCTGTGGCTAAGACTTGCAGTACTGTGTTAAATAAGAGTGGCAAAAGTGGGTATTCCTGTCTTGTCCCTGTTCTTAAGGGAAATGCTTTTTGCTTCTGCCCATTGAGTATAATGTTGGCTGTAGGTCTTTCATATATGGCACTTATTATGTCGAGATACGATCCCTCTATTCCCACATTGCTGAGCTTTTTTATTAGAAATGGGTGCTGGATTTTGTTGAATGCTTTTTCAGCATCTATTGATATGATCATGTGGTTTTTATTCTTCATTTTGTTTATGTGGTGTATCACATTTATTGATTTGTGATTATTGTACCAGCCTTGCATCCCTGGTATGAATCCCACTTGGTCATGGTGAATAATTTTTTTGATGTATTGCTGAATCTGATTTGCTGGTATTTTGTTCAGAATTTTGGCATCTATGGTCATCAGGGATATTGGCCTGTAGTTTTCTTTTCTTGTAGTGTCTTTTTCTAGTTTTCGAATTAGAATTATGCTGGCCTCATAAAACGTGTTTGGAAGTCTTCCTTCTTCTTGAATTTTTTGAAATAATTTGAGGAGAATTGGTGTTAGTTCTTCTTTGAATGTTTGGTGAAACTCCCCTGTGAAGCCATCTGGGCCTGGGCTTTTGTTTGCTGGGAGAGTCTTGATTACCTCTTCAATTTCTTTTATTGTTATTGGTCTGTTCAAGTTTTCTGTCTCTTCCTGGTCCAGTTTTGGGAGACTATGTGTTTCTAGAAATTTGTCCATTTCGCATAGATTGTTGAATTTGTTGCAATATAATTGTTCATAGTATTTGTTAACGATCCTTTGTATTTCTGTGGTGTCTGTTGTTACTTCTCTTTCATTTCTGATTTTGTGTATTTGGGTTCTCTCTGTTTGTTAGTGAGCCTAGCTTCGGGTCCATCAATCTTGTTTATCTTTTTGAAAAACCAGCTCTTTGTTTCTTTGATCCTTTGAATTGTTGTTTTTTTTTGGTGTCCATGTCATTTGTTTCTGCTCTGATCTTTACTATTTCCTTCCTCTGGGGTTTTCTTTTTGTTTGCTTTCTAGTTCTTTTTCTTGTTTCTTGAGGTAGGCCTGTAGTGCTATGAACTTCCCTGAGAATTGCTTTCACTGCATCTCATAGAATTTGTGTTGTTGTGTGTTTGTTTTCATTGGTTCAGGAAGTTTTTAATCTCTTCCTCTATCTCCTCCGTAACCCATTTATTGTTTAATAACATACCATTTAGCCTCCATGTGTTCAAATGTCTTTGAGTGTACTTGTTGTAATTGATTTTTAGTTTCATGCCATTGTGATCTGAGAAGATGCTTGATATGATTTCAATCTTCTTGAACTTGTAGAGACTTAGTTTTTGTCCTAATATGTGATCTGTCTTTGAGAATGCCACATATGCACTTGAGAAGAATATGAATTCTGCAGTTTTGGGGTGTAATTCTGTGTAGATATCTATTACATCCATTTGGTTTAGTGCTTCCTTTAGAGTCTGTGTTTCCTTGTTAATTTTTCATCTAGAGGATCTATCCAGTGATGTCAGCAGGGAGTTGAAGTCCCCTGCTATGATTGTATTGCTATCGATTTCTCCTTTGCAGTCCTCCAGAAGATTTTTAATATATTTTGGTGCTCCTATATTGGGTGCATATATGTTTATCAAGGTTATATCTTCCTGTTGGATAGATCCATTCAATATTATGTAGTGGCCTTCTTTGTCTCTAGTTATGGCCTTCATTTTGAAATCGATTTGATCAGATATGAGTATTGCTACCCCAGCTTTTTTTCCTTTCTATTTGCTTGGAAGATTTTTTTTTATTCCTTCACTTTCAACCTATGTGAATCTTTTGTTGTGAGGTGGGTCTCTGGTAAACAACATATAGATGAGTCATGCTTTCTTATCCAATCAGCTACTCTGGGTCTTTTTATTGGAGCATTCAATTCATTTACATTTTAGGGGATTATTGATAGGTACTTATTTATTGTCATTTTTGTTTAGTGTTGTTCTTTTTTCCTTCCTATTTCTTCTACTAATTACAGCAGTCCTTTTAACATTTCTTGCACTGCTGGTTTGGTGCTAATGTATTCCCTTAACCTTTTTTTGGTCTGGGTAGCTCTTTATTTGACCTTCTATTTTGAATTGTAGCCTTGGTGGATAGAATAGTCTTGGATTTAGATCCTTGTTTTTCATGACCTCGATTACTTCATGCCATTCCCTTCTGGATTGTAGTGTTTCTGTTGAGAAGTCAGATGAGAGCCTTATGGGGGTTCCTTTGTAGGTAACCTGTTGCTTATCTCCTACTGCCTTTAGGATTCTCTCTTTGTCTTTAAATTTTGGCATTTTAATTACTATGTGTGTTGGTGTGGACCTATTTGAGTTCTTCTTACTTGGGCCTCTCTGTACTTCTTGAACTTGAATGCCTTTTTCCTTCACCAAATTAGGGATGTTTTCTGCCACTATTTCTTTGAATATATTCTCTAACCCTTGCTCATTTTCTTTTTCTTTGGGGACTTCTATGATGCGAATATTATTATGTTTCCAGTTGTCCCACAGTTCTCTTAAGCTGTCTTCCTGTTTTTTAATTGTTTTTTCCCTTTTGGATTTCTGATTGGTTGATTTTTTTTTCTACCCTTTCTTCTAGATCACTGATTCAGTCCTCAGCTCTCTTTACTTTGATGTTCAGTCCTTCCAATTCTTCATTTTGCTATGTCACTCTGCATTTCTACTTGGTTGGTTTTCAATGCTTTTGTATCTTTACTCATGGTGTTGAGGTCCTTATTCATGCTGTTCAGCTTCCTCAATATCATGACTCTAAATTCTACCTCTGATAATTTGCTTAACTGCATTTCATTCATCTCATTTTTGGTAGAGGTCTCTTGTTCTTTCATTTGGGATTTGTTTCACCATTTTGGCTATCTCAGTGGGTTTTGGAGCTTGCCAAATTTTCCCTGTGGGTGTTGGTGTTATGCAGTTTGTGGCTCCCTCTCCTGGGTTTGGATGAGCATGGGAGGACCCACGTTAAATACCACTGTCAAGTCTTACTTTCCTTTCAGTTGTCCTCTAGCTTTTTCCTGGAGGCTATTAGTCTTGGTTACTTGAAGAGCCTTGGGGTCTCAGTTGAATTGGCACACATTTTTTCAATAGCCCTTTCCTTGTGTTTATTTACTCTGATAATTTTCATTATTATCTCTCGAGTGCTTATGAAACTATGTCTAGGCCCCAGATTCTGACATTGAGGGGTTTTCAAACTCTGATCTTAATGTATTGTTCCAGCCTAACAGAAAGTGCTTTTTCATTTCTGTCTTTGTTAACATTGATCTATCTTTAATGGCCTGCCCTGCCATTTTTGTTCTTTCAAATCCTTTTCCTCCATCAATTCCAACTCACACAGTATCTCTTTCATTCATATATCTCAGTTATAACCCACAAACAGAACCTCCATACCTTCCTCATGCAGCAGATTGAGAAACTGGGAGTTCTCTAAAATAGGAATTTGAAAGCCTTTATAAAATTCCAAAAGAGGAAAGTCAAATTGTTACAGCTGTCAGACAATGCATTTTCTTAGATGCTTTCATGCTGGTGAGTGTATTTCTCTTGTGAAACAAAAGGGGATTGTTTTTGAAAAGTTATTTTGTTTTGTTTTGCAGGTGTTGCTGTATACACTGGAATGGAAACAAAGATGGCATTAAATTACAAGAGCAAATCACAAAAACGATCTGCAGTAGAAAAGTAAGAAAACTATCTATTTTCATTTATTTGCACATAAATATGACTATGGGTGTGTATAGTATTTATTATGTATAAAATACTTTGTGTGTAAAAATATATTTGAAACATATATAATGTCAAGTCAATACAAGATGTTATCTTTGAGGATAGAGATGGGTTCTTATATTTTTGTATACATGTAGCATTTTGCACACTGCTTGGCATATAGTAGATGCTAAATTATGACTTTAAAATAAATATTATTTGGTAATAATGGAAACACTTGATCAGATTAATGTTCCTGCAGCTAACAATAATAAACTCTGGACAATTTTTTTTTTTTTTTGTACATGCCCCTAGTGGGAATTGAACCCAAGAATCTCTGTCTGCAGGCCAACGCTCTAACCGCTGAGTAAACTGGCCAGGCCTGAACAAAATATTTTTTAAAATACGCAACTATTTGAAAGCTCTGGAGAGTGACTGGTAAAAAAAGACGGAAATTGGCAAAGAATGTACTCTTAAAAGATGGCATCAGCAAGGAGAAAAATTTAACAATGTAGCTTTTTCCTGAGGGCATTCTTCAATTCATATACTGCATAGGGCATCAGAAAGCCTGAGTCTTTATAGAACTTAGGTATCAGAGGACTGGGAAGAGTAGCTAGAAGGGGGCAAATCATGTACGGGGGAGGGAACTACAGAAGGTTCTGAGCTCTAAAACCTGCACATAAATTATTTCCAAATCCTTGGCTGACTCAGGCCTATACATACATGTGCAGGGGAGACCACAGTGGGCTTGGCAATGAAACAGTATGTATCAGCAAGCTGTGAAATCTGAACAGAATTTTTGCTGTTGTCTGTTGCAGTGGAGACAGTGTTTGGTGTTTGAGCCTAGTCAAGTTACCTTCCTGGTAAAATGAAAATTCACTCTTCTGAGGAACCTAAAAGGATACAAGATGCAATAAAAAATAAGCAGACATAAAGAAAATAAAGCTTATATTCCAAACTCAGTAGAAACTGTCTCCATATTGATCTTGCAAATAGAAGACAAGACAAAGATTTAGCCCTGGCCAGTTTTACTCAGTGGTTAGAGCGTTGGCCCGCGGACTAGAGAGACCTGGGTTTGGTTCTTGCTTAGGGCATGTATCTCGGTTGCAGTTTTTCCCCAGCCCTAGTTGGGGGTTGTGTGGGTGGCAGCCAGTCGACGTTTCTCTCTCTCGTCAATGTTTCTCTCTCTCTTTTCCTCCCTCCCTCCCTCCCTCCCATCTATCTGAAGATAAATGCAAAAGTGTCCTCAGGTGAGGATAAAAAAAAAAAGAAGACAAAGATTTTAAAGCATGTGTTATAAATATTTTCAAAGGTGTAAAGGGGATGTCAATGAACATAAGAGAAATCTCAGCAGAGAAATGGATACTATAAAAAAAAGAACTCAGTGGAAATTCTTGAATTAAAAAACAAAATGACTGACTGTAAATGTTATTAGAAGAGCTCAATGCCAGGTTGAAAAAAGCAGAAAAAATTGTCAGTGAACTTCAAAGAGCAATAGAAATTATTCAATGTGAAGAACAGAGAAAAATGATTGAGGATAAATAAATAGTTTTAGAGCCATTTGGGATAATATTAAGCTATCTAGCATAAGTATAGTCAAGTCCTCCAAAAAGAATAGAGAAAAGGGGAAGAATAAAAATACTTGAAAAAATATTAATTGAAAATTTCTAAAATTTGACAAAAAGATACAGAATGGAAAAAACAAGAAAGTGAAGCCCGGGTTAGAAGAAAATTTCTAGCAAGAAAAGTTTATAAGGGAAGAAAAGCTTAAAATCAGTCATTTAAATATCTACATTAAGTGCTAGGTAAAGAGGAGCAATTAAACCCAGTCTGAGAAGAAAATAAATATTAAAGATGTAAGCTGAAATAAATAGAAAACATAATAGACAAAATTTACAAAGTCAAAAGTTGGTTCTTTGAAAATACTAATAAAATTGATAAATACTTACTGAGATTGAGGGATCAAGGGAGAAAAAAGAAAAGTGGTAGGAGAGAAATACTAGAAAATTACCAATATTAGGGATGAAAGAGAGGCTATCTCTATAGATCTTACCTTCTGTGGTCACTTTATCCACAGACAAATATTATGAACAACTTTATGTCACTAAATTTTCCTAGATGAAATGGCAAATTCTTTGAAAACACAACTTCCAGAATCCATTTTCTAAAAACTGACCCACCATATATAAAAACCAACTCCAAATGTAAGACTTAAAATATAAAAGCTAAATCTATAAAACATGGGAGAAAATATTTGTGACCTTGGATTAAGGAAAGATTTCTTAGATAGGAAATATACAAAAAAATAAACCAAAAACAAAACCCAAAATTGATAATTAAACTTCATAAAAATTAAAACGTCTGTATTTCAAAAGATGCTGTGAGAAAAATGAAAAGATAAGCCACAGAGTAGGAGAACATATTTTCAAAGCACATATCTTGTAAAGGACTCATCCAGAATACCAGTCTCACCATTTTCAACATCTTCCTAGAAGCCTTATTTAATGCCACAAGACAGAGATAAAAGGCATAAATCTTAGGAAGTAAGAAGAAAATTGTTGTGCTTGGAAGACATGACTTTTTACATAGCCATAAACATTCAACAAAAAGACTATTAGAACTAATAAGTGAGTTTAGCAAGATCTCAGAATCAGTTTGTTTTTTTAAATTATTTTATATTGCCCCAGCAGGTTTGCCTCAGCAGTTAGAGCATCGGCCTGCAGACCAGAGAGTCTCAGGTTTGATTCTGGTAAAGGGCACATATCTCGGTTGCAGTTTGGTCTAGCCATGGTCAGGGTCATGCAGGAGGCAGCCAATCGATGTGTCTCTCATCAATGTCTCCCCCACCCCCAACTCTATTTGAAGATAAATGGAAAAAATATCCTCGGGTGAAGAGTTTAAAAAAAATTATAGCCCTGGCTGGTTTGGCTCAGTGGTTAGAGCGTTGGCCTGTGGGCCAGAGAGTCCCGGGTTTGGTTTCCGCTAAGGGCACATGCCTGGGTTGCAGTTTGTCCTCGACCCCAGTTGGGGTCATGTGGGTGGCAACCACTCGATGTGTCTCTCTCACATCCATGTTTCTCTCTCTCTCTTCCTCCCTCCCGCTCTATCTAAAGATACATGCAAAAGTGTCCTTGGGTGAGGATAAAAAAAAATTGCCCTGGCTGGTTTGGCTGAGCAGTTGGAGCATTGGCCTGCGGACCAGAGAGTCCCAGGTTCGGTGTCCGCTAGGGGCACGTACCAAAAAAAAAAAAAAAAGTATTTTATATCTATATAATAGCAGACAGCAGTAGGAAAATTAAATTTTAAAAAAAGTTCTATTTTAGAGTATTAAAAACAAAATATTTAGAAATAAATATTTAAGAACTGCAAGATCTTTGTAAGAAAAGTATAAAATGTGGCAAGAGATGTTAAAGAATACCAAAATAAATGGAGGAATCCCAATAATAGATTGGTACGTTCAGTAATTTTAAACAATCAGTTGATGTGTAGCTTCTTTTAATCCTAATTAAAATCCCAGCAAGCTATTTTATAGTAATTGACAAGGTGATTGTAAACTGAATATTGAAATGCAATAGAAAAATGTAAATGCAAAGTGTATAATTAAAATAATTTCTTAAGAAAAGAAAGTTGGATGAGATTTACACTATCTGACTATTTCTGCTATTCAATATGTTGGGGTGAAATTGATTAATAAGATTATACAGGTTTCGAGTATGATCTGTGTATTGCATTGTGTGCCCAGCACCCCAAGTCGAATCGTCTTCCATTACCGTATATTTGGCCCCCATACCCTTTACTTTTCCCCCACCCTTCCCTCTGGTAGCCACCATATTGTCTGTGAGTTTCTGTTTTGTATCCCATATGAGTGAGATCATTAGTTTTTTCTTAGCTTTTTCTGACTGACTTATTTTGCTTAGCATGATATTCTCAAGGTTCATTCATGTTGTCACAAATGGCAGTGTTTAATCTTTTCTTATGGCTGAGTAGTGTTCCATTTATATGTGTAGCACATCTTGTCTTCTTCGGAGAAATGTCTCTTTAGGTCCTCTGACCATTTTTTAATTGAATTGTTTGTTTGGTGTTGAGTTGTATGAGTTCTTTATATATTTTGGATATGAACCCCTTGTTGGAGCAAATATCTCCCATTTGATTGGTTGCCTTTTTGTTTTGTTGGCAGTTTCTTTTGCTGTGCAGAAGCTTTTTAGTTTGATACAGTCCTATTTATTTATTTTTGCCTTTGGGGTCAAACTTATAAAATTTTCTCTAAGATTGAAATCCATAAGTTTAGTTTCTATGTAATTGTTTCAGAGCTTACATTTAGGTCTTTGATCCATTTTGAATTAATTTTTTTTTTTTTTATCCTCACCAGAGGACATTTTTAAATTTTTTGTTCAGATAGAGTGGGAGGGAGAGAGAAGAAGAGAGAGAGAGAGAAACATCGATGTGAAAGGGACACATCGAATGGCTGCCTCTCACACCACCCCAACTAGGGCCTGGGACAAACTGCAACCAAGATACGTGCCTTTAGTGGGAACTGAACCTGGGTTTCTCTGGACCGCAGGCCGATGCTCTAACCACTGGGAAAAACCGTCCAGGACTAATTTTTGTACATAGGAACAAACTGTAGTGTAGTTTCATTCTTTTACATGTGGCTTTCCAGTTTTCCCAGCACCATTTATTGAAGAGCCTTTCTTTTCTCCATTGAATGTTTTTGGCTCCTTTGTCAAAAATTATTTGCCCATATACATATGGTTTGATTTCTGAGCTCTCAGTTCTGTTCTGTTGGTCTGTGTATAGTATGGTATTAACAAAACTGATAGTTCAGTGGAATAAAATAGTGAGTTGAGAAATAGACCCATTCATAAATGTTCAGTTAATTTTCAACCAAAGCATCAAGTAAATTCAATGAGGAAAATGATAGTCTTTTCAACAAATGATGTAAGAATAATTGGATATGATAGGGGAAAATATAATAAACCTCAACTTCTACCTCACACCATACACCAAACATTTTTTCAAGATGAATCATAGATCTAAACATAAAAGCTAAAACCATAGAACTTTTAGAAGAAAACTTAGGAAGATATATTCGTAACCTGGAGATGGGTAAATATTTCTTAGGACACAAAAAGCAATAACCATAAAAAATAAAAAATTGATAAACTTCCACGAAATTGAAAACTTTTGCTCATCAGACTTTTCATATACGTACGGGAAGGAACAAGCAAGCCATAAAATGGGATACAATATTTGCAAAACATGTATCTGATAAAAGATTTGTATCCAGAATATATAATAATACATAAAAAGTTCCTGTAAACCCATTAAAAAAAGATAAACTGCCCACTGGGGAAAAAAAAACGACTAAAAGATCGGAAGAGATACTTCGCAAAGAAAATATACAAATGACCAATAAGCATATAAAAAATGTTCAACATCATTTAATCATGAGAGCGATGCAAACTAAAACTATGAAGAGAGATCAGTACATACTGACTGGAAATGCTGAAAATTTAAAAGACTAAAAGTTCCAAATATTAGCAAGGATATGGAGCAACTGGATGTTTTCTAAATAATCTATTGGTCAAAGAGGAAATCTCAAAGACATTTTAAAAAAATATCTAGAATTTAGTCCAGCCAGTGTGGCTCAGTGATTGAGTGTCAACCCATGCACCAAGAGGTCACCGGTTTGATTCCTGGTCAGGACACATGCCCAGGTTGTGGGCCCAATCTCCAGTGGAGGGCATGCAGGAGGCAGCGAATCTATGTTCTCTCTCTCTCATTGAAGTTTCTGTCTCTCCCTCTCACTTCTTCTCTCTCTAAAATCAATAAAGGGAAAAAAAATTTTTAATGTCTAGAAGTTAGTGAAAATACAGTGTGTTAAATTTTGTAGGGTGCAACTAAACTGAAACAGAACTAGTAGGTTATGTATAGGAGATTTATTATAGGAATTGACTCACATGGTTGTGTAGGCCATGAGGCCCAACAACCTGCTGTCTCACACTGGAGAACCAGGAAAGGAAATGATATAATTCAGTCTGAGTCAAAGACCAGAGAACCACAGGGCCACAGGTATTACCTGGAGTCTATATTCCTGAGAACCAGGAACTCTTATGGCCCAGCTAAAAGAGAGAGAAAGAATTTACCCTTCCTTCACCTTTTCCATTTGGACCCTCAATGGATTGAATAATGCCTGCCACCTTGGCGAGGGCATATCTCTTTATTAAGTCTACTGAATCAAATACTAACCTCTTCCAGAAACACCGTCACAGAAACACTCACAGTGTTTCAGCAGCCATGTGGGCCTCTCCTAGCCCAGTCAAGTTGGCACAGAAGTTTAATTGTCGCAACACTAAATACTTATATTAGAAAAGAAACACTAATAATAAAAACTAAAATGAAAAACAATATTATTTGCAATAATACCCCAAAAAACAAATACCTATATGTACATCTAACAAAATACATACAGGATCTTGAATGCTGAAAATTACAAAATACTGCTAAAAGAAATAAAGACCTAATATTAATCTTGCCTAGTGAAATATTGTAATATTAAGCTAGTCCAGTGAAAAGGAGAGGGATTCTAAAGTCAGTTCCTGACTTGTGTGATTTTGAGAAATTTACAGAATGATTTTTGGGCTTTGATCTTCATTAAGAAGGATGTAATCTCATCTTCACAAGAGTTTTTTTATAAAGATTAGACAAGTTAGTGGATGTGTTAATTATGTTTACACTTAAAATTACCTAAGTCCTGAAAAAAGAAAAAAATTTTAGAATAATTACACAAAAATAACTGGCCAAAACTGTTATTTAGTATTAGCACTTTGAACAGTAGTACCATAACTAAAATAAATGAGCTTATAATATTATGTATTGGTTATTCTATTGCTAGTAAATAGATTCTATTGAATGTTAATTTCTTAAAAACAAAGACTGTATCCTTAAAATAGGTACTATAATACCATTTATTTTAATATCTTTTTTTTTAATCTTTATTGTTGAATGTAGAATGTATCACAGATGTTCCACATTTTTTCCCCCATTGACTCCCTCCCTCCTCCTCACTCCCGCCTCCCTCCCGCCTTTTCCCACACTATTGTCTGTGTCCATTGGTTATGCATATAAGTTCTTTGGTTTATCTCTTCCCACCCCCCCAGCCCCTTTCCCTTTGAGGTTTGTCAGTTTAGCAAACAATTTCTACTTCTTTTTTTTTTTTTTCATCCTCACCCGAGGACATTTTTCCATTTTTTGTTCAGATAGAGCGGGAGGGAGAGAGAGAGAGAGAAACATCGACGTGAAGGGACACATCGAGTGGCTGCCACCCACACGACCAACCAGGGCCGGGGACAAACTGCAACCGAGGTACGTGCCCTTAGCGGGAACCGAACCCGGGTCTCTCTGTACCGCAAGCCGACACTCCAACCGCTGAGCCAAACCGGCCAGGGCCCAATTTCTACTTCTTAATCCCTTCAACTTTTTCACCCATTCCCCCAAACCCCCTCCCATCTGGCAACCAACAAAATGTTCTCTGTATCTATGAGAATGTTTCTGTTCTATCTGTTCCTTTTGTTTGTAGATTCCATTGTCGATAGATATGTATTCATTGCCATTTTGTTTGTTCATATTTTATCTTTTTCTTCAAAAAGACCCTTCATCATTTCATATAATAACGGTTTGGTGGTGATGAACTCCTTTAACTTTTTCTTGTCTGGAAAAGTTTTTATATGTCCATCGATTCTAAATGACAGCTTTACAGGATAGAGTAATCTTGGTTGTAGGTTCTTGCTTTCCATCACTCTGAATATTTCTTGCCACGACCTTCTGGCCTGCAAAGTTTCTTTTGAGAAGTCAGCTGACAGCCTTATGGGAACTGCCTTGTAGGTAACTAGCTGCCTTTCTCTTGCTGCTTTTAAGATTCTCTCTTTGTCTTGAACCTTTTGCATTTTGATGATGATGTGTCTTGGTGTGGGCCTCTTGGGGTTCATCTTGTTTGGGACTCTCTGTGCTTCCTGGACTTGTATGTCTGTTTCCTTCACCAAGTTAGGAAAGTTTTCTGCCATTATTATTTCAAACAGGTTTTCGATTTTTTGTTCTCTCTCTTCTCCTTCCGGCACCCCCAAGATGCAAATGTTGGCACGCTTGAAGTTGTCCCAGAGGCTCCTTACACTATCTTCATTTTTTTGGATTCTTTTTTCTTTTTGCTGTTCTGATTGGGCGTTTTTTTGCTTCCTTATATTCCAAATAGATGGTTAGCTTCTTGGATTTACGTACTCTACTATTGAATCTGTGTAAATTATTCTTTATTTCAGTTAATGTCTCCTTCGTTTCTGACTGTGCATCCATCATTTCTGACTGGTCCTTTTTTATGCTCTTGAGGCCCTCACTGAGTTCTTTGAGCATCCTTATAAGCAGTATTTTGAACTCAGCATCTGTTAGGTTGCTTATCTCCATTTCGCTTAGTTCTTTTCTTGGGGTTTTGTTCTGTTCTTTCATTTGGGACCTGTTTCTTTGTCTCCTCATTTTAGCTGCCTCTGTGTGTCTGTTTCTGTGTATTACTTAACGAGAGGTATGGGGCTATCTGAGACCAGATGCTGCTCGTTTGAAAAAATTTAGGAAAACCTGAAGCAGGATCCAAGTCAGGCCAATCCTATGGTTAAGCAAGTGCCAACAGCTTGGGTGGGCCTGAAAGTTGGGTGGGCCTGAAAGTTGGGTGGGCTTGAAAGTTGGGTGGGCGGGGCGGGGCTACCAGTGTGAGCCAGGTTGCTGGAGTCCCAGATATGGCTTCTGTCTGCCGCCGCAGGGAAGGGCTCACCAAAGGAACAAAGGCCTCTGACAGCACGTTCTTCCCGGAGAAAGCCCCCTCTCCAGCCCTCGCTCCAGTGCCAAACAGCTCAGTTCTTCCCTGTATGTCTCTGGTGCCCCTCGAGCTGCCTCCCCTCCAAGCTTAGAGGGAGTGAGTCCGATAAGTCCGTGCGCGGGCCCTTTAAGGAGCTGCCTGGGGCTCCAGCCGCCTCAGCCTCCCTGAGCCTCAGTTCCTGCTGGTTTTTCCAGCCAGAATTTATGGGGACTTCTCTTCCTGGCACTGGAACCCTGAGCAGGGCACCTGTTGTGGGACGGGGACCCCTCAGTCCTCAGGAAGGACCTTCCCAGCCGAGGTGTCCTGATTTTTATCCGGCACACGTGGATGTGGGACCAGCCCATAGCGCCGCCGCCCCTCCTACCAGTCTTGATGCAGCTTCTTTAATTCCGTAGTTGTAGGACTTCCATTCAGCTTGATTTCAGGCGGTTTTGAATGGTGGTTGTTCTGTAGTTTTGTTGTAACTTGGATGTGGTTGTGGGAGGATGCGATACTGCGCTTACCTACGCCGCCATCTTGACCGGAAGTCGCCTATTTTAATATCTTATTTAATATCAGTATTTTTTTTTTTTTATCCTTATTCGAGGACATTTTTCCATTTTTTGTACAGACTGAGTGGGAGGGAGAGCGACTAAGAGAGAGAGGGAAACATTGATGTGAAAGGGACACATCGAGTGGCTGCCACCCGCACGACCAACCAGGGCCGGGGACAAATTGCAACCGAGGTACATGCCCTTAGCGGAAACCGAACCCGGGTCTCTCCGGACCGCAGGCGGACGCTCTAACCGCTGAGCCAAACTGGCCAGGGCTAATACCAGTATTATACAGGAATAGACTACTTCAGTGGTATAGCAGGACCACATTTTAATATGCAGTCTATAAAAGGTACTGAACATATGTTCTTGTGATTATCTGCTTTGTGGTCTCTTGAGATCCAAGTTTATATTCCAACATTTGTATTTTAACTATTTTTTGTTGTTAATCCTCACTTAAGAATTCATTTTTTCCATTTATTTTTAGAGAGAATGAAAGGGAGGGGGGAGGAGAAGAGAGAAAGGGAGAGAGAAACATGGAGTGAGAGAGACACATTGATTGGTTGCCTTCCACATGCGCCCCAACCAAGGTTGGAGATCAAACCTGAGACCCAGGTATGTGCCCTTGACTGGGAATTGAACCTGAGACCCTCTGAGCTGACGCTCCTACCTCTGAGCATGCCAGCCAGGGCTCCGATATTTGTATTTTAATCTAAAGTGAATAGTAACACATAATTGATATGTTTTATATTCTCTTTTTCTCATTTCAGGTCAATGAATACATTTTTGATAATTTATCTAATAATCCTTATTTCTGAAGCCATCATCAGTACTATCTTGAAATATACATGGCAAGCTGAAGAAAAATGGGATGAACCTTGGTATAACCAAAAAACAGAGCATCAAAGAAATAGTAGTAAGGTATTTTATGGTGTTCTTTACTCTGCTGTTGTAAGGGAAACTTCTCATAGGACTGACCATTCTGATCTACCTAAAACCATTACTATGACAAGAGGACATTGCACACCTGAAACCAATGCAAAATATTGAAAGTACGCTATAATTGAAAAATAAAAATTAAGGAAAGGACATTGCAAATGAAGAGTAGCCAGCCTGTTTGACCGTTTTGCTTTTTGCATTTTAGGACATGAGCAATTATATTTTTTATGTCATGATTTGAATAGTTACAAGAGATTACAAAAATTTAAATAGTCTATCTTGGCATTCCACTTAAATACTATAAGTTCAATGTTTTATTTGTGTATGTTATAAATGAAATAAAGAGTAAGTTGATTTTAATTCTGTCAGAATAATTCAAGGAATCTTGTCAGTCTGTTGATGGTATGAAGTAATAGCACAATATGTCATATAAAGTTTTAAACTGATTAAATATAGACTACCAGGAGAATTTAACCTACAATTTTGGTAAATAATTGTTTTCCAAATATTAATTTGGATTAAAATACAAATATTGGAATACAGATTTGGACCTCAAGAGACTACAAAGCAGATTATCACAGGAACATATTTTCAGTACCTTTCACAGAGTGCGTGTTAACATGTGTTATTGCTATGCCATTGAAGTAGGCTATTCCTGTATAATCTGTCATTTTAAGAGTTTTAAATTCTAGCAGTTCAGACTAGTGATTATTTTATAACTTTAAAAAATTACAGTCAATTTTTAGTTATCTGTAATTTTGAAGAGAAGTAGAGTGGTGAGCATATTCCAGAGGTTATAATTAAAATTTTGCCAAAAGCAGTTTCAGCCACACCCGGCTTTTTGGTAGCTTCTGAAAACGAACAAATTAAGTAATTTGAATTTAATGTTTTTTTCTTTCACGTTATTCAAGAGTCTAATTAATTAAGCAATAAAACTACCAAGGAAATGTGTTTAAAAGACAATTTAATAAATACATTTTAATTCATTAATTTTACTTCAAAATACAGTTATGGTCTGTTTAGACATGAAACTTTCTGATAATTTTCTGCAGTAATACTGAATATAGTCTCATATTTTCATTTATCAGATAATCTTTTTTTTTTCTCTAGATTCTGAGATTTATTTCAGACTTTCTTGCCTTTTTGGTACTCTACAATTTCATCATTCCAATTTCATTATATGTGACAGTTGAAATGCAGAAATTTCTTGGATCTTTTTTTATTGGTTGGGATCTTGATCTCTATCATGAAGAATCAGATCAGAAAGCTCAAGTCAATACTTCTGATCTGAATGAAGAGCTTGGACAGGTAAATGATCCTTTTAATTTTTACCTGATTTGTTATTTTCATCAAAACAATATATGTACAAAGACTAATAAAACAAAGTATTACAGGGCTTTTACCAAAAATCAGCCCTACTTTGATCCATACCTAATTTTGTTTTCCATTTTTAAATTTTAAAGCTGTTTTTTTTCATTATTTAGTACCATATTTCTATATAGTATTTTTTCTTGATTTTTACATTTTAGACATTATTTACTATGAAATATAAAAATAAAACTCTTACACTACTCCTTCCAGACACATACCCATTTTGCTTCTCCATAGAGTCCAAAATTGTTATGTCACAATTTGGGATTTAATAAATATTTATTGAGATTACTTGGATTGTTTTAGTGTTGTTCACTAATTTCTGGTTATTTATGTGTGCCCTGTAATGCTATAATTACATTTTCTGTCTTATGTATTTTATTTTCCCTAGAGCTAATTGCTCTGTTTTTTCATTTTCTTAATTTTAATATACCACAAACAATTCTTTGACAACTATATGAAACTTCTCTTTACATATTCCGACGCATCAGGTAATCTAGGATTCTCTCTCTCTCTCTCTCTCTCTCTGTGGCAGCTTTTTTTTTTTTATCCTCACCCGAGGACATTTTTTGTTCAGATAGAGCAAGAGGGAGAGGAAGAGAGAGAGAGAGAAACATAGATGTGAAAGGGACACATCGAGTGGCTGCCACCCACATGACCAACCAGGGCCGGGGACAAACTGCAACCGAGGTACATGCCCCCAGCGGGAACTGAACCCGGGTCTTTCTGTACCGCAGGCTGACTGCTCCAACCGCTGAGCCAAACTGGCCAGGGCAGTGGCAGCTTTTTTGGAAGCTTTTATCTTTGTTTCATTTGGACTTCTTTATGGGCCTTCTGCTTAGCTGTCACCCTGGATTTCCCTTTACCATCATCCTGGAACTGCCTTTGCCTCCCCTGTTTTTGATCTGCTGTCTCCTGGATCTCGTGTCTTCTCACCTGTGGCTTATTCTCATTTTGGTGGAACACATCTAATAACTTCCCTAAAAAGAATGCATGAGAAGGAAATATTTTGAGACCTTGCGTGTCTGAAAATATCTTTATTCCCTTTCTATACTTGATTAATTATTATTATTATTATTATTATTATTATTTTTAAATCCTCACCCGAGGACACCTTTCCATCTATCTTCAGATAGAGTGGGGGTAGAGAGAGAGAGAGAGAGAGAGAAAAACATCAATGTGAGAGAGACATATCACTAGGTTGCCTCCCACATGACCCTGACCAGGGCTGGGGACTGACTGAACCACAACTGAAGTATATGCCCTTGACCAGAATTGAACCCACGACTCTTTGGTCCGCAGGCTGATGCTTTAACTGCTGAGCCAAACTGGCCAGGGCTACGCTTGATTAATTATTTAACTGGGTAATGTATCCCAGGTTGGAAATTGTTTTTCCTCAAAATTTCAAAAACATTTTTTACTGTTTTTTTTTTTGTTTTTTTTTTAGCTTCTGGTGTTGCTATTGAGAAATCTAGTGCCAATCTGATTCCTGGTTCTTTATGTGTTATCTGTTGTTTTATCTCTGAAAGTGTTTAGGATCTTTATGTGGTAATTCTGAAGTTTTATGATGATGAACCTTGAATTTCATTTCTTTGCGCGCGTGCTCGCTCTCTCTCTCTCTCTCTCTCTCTCATGACCTCAGCCCTTTCTGTTTAGAAACACATGTCCTTCAATTCTGGGAAAGTTCCTTATATTACTTCTTTGATAACGTCTTTTTATGTTTTTAAAATTTTTTATTTGGCCCGGCCAGTGTGGCTCAGTGGTTGAGCTTTGACCCATGCACCAAGAGGTTGCCGGTTTGATTCCTGGTCAGGGCACATGCTCAGGTTGTGGGCCCAATCCCCAGTGGCGGGCATGCAGGAGGCGGCAAATCAGTGTTTTTTCTCATCGATGTTTCTATCTCTCTTTCTCTCTCTCTAAAATCAATAAGGAAAAGAATTTTTTTTTTTAATTTTTATTTGAATATCAAACCACTTATCTTGATTCTCTAAGTCTGACTTTCAATTTTTACTCGTTTATTTTTATAAACTTTCTGGGAGAAATCATCAACTACATCTTTCTACCTATCTTTTGATATATATACACACACACACACACACACACACACACACTCATCAACTACATCTTTCTACCTTTTTTTTCTTTTTTGTTTTTAATCCTCACCCGAGGACATTTTCCCATTCTTTGTACAGATAGAGTGGGAGGGAGGGAGAGGAAGAGAGAGAGAGAGAGAGAGAGAAACATTGACGTGAAAGGGACACATCGAGTGGCTGCCACCGCACGACCAACCAGGGCCGGGGACAAACTGCAACTGAAGTACGTGCCCTTAGCGGGAACCGAACCCGGGTCTCTCCGGACTGCAGGCCGACGCTCTAACCGCTGAGCCAAACTGGCCAGGGCTCTACCTATCTTTTGATATATATATATATATATATATATATATACACACACACACACACACACACACACACACACACCTATATATATATTTTTGTGGTATGTGCACCTAGCGGGAACCGAACCCAGGACTCTCTGGTCTGCAGGCCAATGCTCCAACTGCTGAGCCAAACCAGCCAGGGCTCTTTTGATATATTTTTGTTGTATATTTTTAATTTCTAATGTTTCAGTATCTCTGATGGTCTTATTTTAATTGCATCTTAGTCCTGTGTCTTGACTATATAATTTTACCCTTCTGAGGATATTTTAAAAAAAATTTTCTTTTCTTTATTGATTTGAGAGAGAGAGGAAGGGAGAGTGAGAGAGAGACAGAAACATCAATGAGAGAGAACATCAGTTGGCCGTCTCCTGCTTGCCCCGCACTGGGGATTTGGCCCACAACCTGGGCATGTGCCTTGTCTGGGAACAGAACTGACAACCTCTTGGTGCATGGGTTGATGTTCAACCACTGAGCCACACTGGCCGGGCCCTTCTGAGGATATTAATGACAGTTTATTTAACATCTTTTGCTCTCTGCATGTTCTACTTGCTCCTAGTTCCTTTTTCAGTGCAGTCAGTTCTATAATATGCATTCTTGAAAATCATCACACTAGGCAAAATTGCTTAGTAAAAACCACAGAACCTAAGAGGAAATGGGTTTAGAGGTACAACAAAAATTTTGTAACATATTCAAAATACAAAGATAGGAACCTAATAAAGCTACCACTTACTAAATTGTTAAGAAATACATACCTACTACGGTAAAAATATGGCGCTTTATCTTGAAAAAGAACCGAAGGTTTCTTGTGGAAGTGGCCATTAGAAGTATTTCAGCCTGTGTGTTTTGAAGTATTAGAAGAAAGGTTATCTGAAAATAGAAGGAAAGTAGTAACACCACATGTGGATGGATGTGTCTCATTACATACAATGACCTGAGATAGCTAGTTGCTGTTTGAGGTTTATACATTTCATGTACATATATATTCCTACTCTGCTTGGATGCAGAATTTTTCTACATTCACCTAATGTTTCTCACAGATGGAATCGTGCATAACCAAATGCAAAGTTCATGTTATGCCCAAATTGTTCCCTTATATATCAACTTTATTATTATTTTTTTAACCCTCATCCAAGGACATTTTTTACTTTTATCTTCAGATAGAGTGGAAGGGAGAGAGGGAGGAAGAGAGAGAGAAACATTGATGTGAGAGAGAAACACCGACTGGTTGCCACCCACACAATCCCAATCGGGCCCGGGGACAAACTGCAACCAAGGTACATGCCCTTAGCAGGAACCGAACCCGGGACTCTCCGGTCTGTGGGCTGATGCTGTAACCACTGAGCGAAACCAGCCAGGGCATATATCAACCTTATTTTTTTATCCTCACCAAGGACATTTTTCCTTTTTTTTTTTTTTTCCAGATAGAGGGGGAGAGGGAGAGATGGAGGGGCGAAACAAACATCAACGTGAAAGGAACACATCGAGTGGTTGCCACCCACACGACCCAACCAGGGCTAGGGACAATCTGCAACTGAGGTGCATGCCCTTAGCGGGAACCAAACCCAGGTCTCTCTGGGCCACACTCTAACTGCTGGACCATACTGGCCAGGGCATATCAACCTTATTGTATAAATAAATTTATGTTTCAAAATGGTCTTACAGCAGAACTGACTGTTATTTGTTTTAGACTCTACCTTTCATGTAAGGGGTGATCCTCAAATGAATGCTAATCTTTGGGGGGGTTTTTGTATTTTTTTTTTTTTTTACAAGTGTAAAAAGTTTTCCCTAAAAAAGCCTCGCAGCTCAGTTGTTTAGCAGGATATCCCCAAATATCAGTATTGCTCTTTCCTCGGTTTCCCCAGAGAGAATTACTGCAGTTAGCATTTCTGCTGCTTATTTTTGGAGCCTTTTAGTAAAAATCTTTTTTTTTAGTAGACTGCCTCACCCATTTTTAGCTGCCTCATGCCTTTTTCAGCTCTCTGCAGAGTTTAAATTCTCTCTGGTTCAGCCTCCTTAGGAAATTAAGGAGGTTGCTCTGATGGATGAGAGGCAGGTTCCACTTTGCAAATTATGAAGCAATTTCAGTATTCAAACTTTACCTGATACCTTCATTTCAGCCTCATCGTGTGCTCCCACATTCAATGGTAGCTGGTACATCTACTTCCTGAGAGTTTCTGGGAAAGGTTTGCCCCCGTTGCTTAGGTTTCATATTCTAAGTTCTGCTAAGTCACTTCGCGTTCATCTTTCCATATTCTAAGGTTGTCAAATTTCCCTTTTCATGTTGTTTTTTCTACCATTATTTTTGTGTTTGTTTTAATCCTTTATTCTTATTTTGGTAAAGTTTCACGAGGAATAGAGATAATTGCATTTGTTCAACCTGCCTTTTTTTTTTTTTTCTAATCCTCACTCGAGGATGTTTTTATTGATTTGAGAAAGAGAGAAAGAAACCATCAATGTGAAACAATGAGAGAAACATTGATAGATTGCCTCCTGTACACACCCCAATCAGGGATCAAACCTGCAACCTTTTGGTGTATGAGGACAATGCTCCAACCAATGGAGCCACCCAGCCAGGGCTCAACCTACCATTTTTTTGGTGTTTTTTAACAAATATGGTTTTTATTTTTTAGAGAGAGAGGAAGGGAGAGAGAGAGAGAGAATCATCACTGATCAGCTGCCTCCTGCACAACCCCCAATGGGGATCAAGCCCACAATCCAGGCATGTGTCCCAACTGGGAATCGGTCTATAGGATGACGCTCAATCCACTGAGCCACACCAGCCAGGCTCAAACTGACATTTTAACCAGAAGTTGATCCATTTATTTCTAGTAGCATTTAGGAGGCTTTAATAACTGTGCTAAATATTAATTCATGTCATATCTTTATATATCACATATTAAGACCTAAAAACAGCCAGATTTTACTAAACACATTTTTTTTTCTTTGACCTTTCTATCCCAGTTTTCTCTTCCTCTTTTTTCCTTCATAATAGAACATTATTTTTCTGGAACCTAATACAATGGCTATATGCATAGCCATATCTGCTTTTTGTTTAAGAAACTTTAAGCGATAATTAACTTTCTTTAATTACCTCAGCCTCTCTTTTTACATTTAAGCCTGCCAGTATTTCATATATGTTTTAATACCTCCATTCCTATTTGATTTTTGTATTCCTATGAAATCTACTTTATTTCACACATTTATTTTATTCATCTCTACTATAATTTTAATTCTAAATAATCCTCCATGACTGGATCTCTTTCTATTCTAATCATCTTCAGGGTGTTATTTGTTTGGCGATGTATTTTATATCATAATACTTGTTTAATGCCTCATTCTCATTCTTCCTAGTCTAAAGTTTTTTTACTAACTTGTATAAATAAGTGACATCTCTTAATATTCACCTTTAAATTAAAATTCAACATTTGCTATAGATACTGGGGAAACCTTAATATCACATAGCAAATATAAAGTATGTTATCTTTTATTTCTAGTTTCACCATTTGCTAGTTAAATGACAAGGTAAGTTTCACTTTCTAGGTTAGTTAAGCATCCCTTCCATCCTTGCTCAGAAATCATTCCTTTATTTTTTATTTTTTTTTATTTTTATTGATTTGAGAGAGAAACATTGATTTATTGTTCTACTCATGCATGCATTGGTTGATTTTTGTATATGCCCTGACCAGTCATCAAACCCGCAATCTTGACATATAGAGACAAAGCTCTAACCAACTGAGCCACCTGGACAGAGCTCAGAAATCATTCTTGAGTCCTAATAAAAAACATCTTATCCAGGAGATAAAAAGAACTAATATCACATTCAGTCAACTCCATAGATGAATATGCACTTAAAGATACCACAAACTTCAAATATATTTTTAAATATTTTCTGCTACCCTGTTTTGTTTCCATGGCATCTTTAATTATTTAATTGTGTATAGGTTATAAGAATCAACATCAACATATCAGTTTTAACAGGTAGACTTGACTTAAGGAGTCAGAGACCAAGTTTTTATGTTTAACAGAGGAATGTGAACACAAAATTTTTGCTGTTGTCTTCTATCTCTAGGTGGAGTATGTGTTTACAGATAAAACTGGCACACTGACAGAAAATGAGATGCAGTTTCGGGAATGTTCAATTAATGGCATAAAATACCAAGAAATCAATGGTAGACTTGTATCCGAAGGACCAACACCAGACTCTTCAGATGGAAACTTAAGTTATCTTAGTGGTTTATCCCATCTTAACAACTTATCCCATCTTACATCCAGTTCTCCTTTTAGAACCAGTCCTGAAAATGAAACTGAACTAGTAAGCAATTTTTAAATTAATAAATAGGAGTTTCATTTGAAATAGTTCTCTTTGTATTAGTAGGACAAGAAATGTGTATTTGAAATGTATGTTCTTTGATTTAATTCTGAGAATTTATAGTTATAATCCATTTTAACTTGTTAGTTAACTTGTTTGTATTAGTTTTCTTGGTATATAAATGGAACTTGAAGTGAAGAAGACTTTCTGAGAAATAGAGTTTAAATTTATTTAATATTTTTTGAGGCCTCACTTCTTCCACAACAGAAGTTTCACCATTACGTGCAATTTGGTTATGCCTCCTAAAAAGTTTGAAGGTCATAAGCAAATGTGACATTTTACTCTTTGAAGTCAGAAGCAACTCAGCTGTTATTTAGGCAATTCAAGATTGTAGCATTCTTATTCTACATCTTATGTTACCAAATTATGAACTGTATTTATTTGCATTTTTTAGAATTCTTTTTTTGGTTTCCTAAATGTTATCTGGGAATAGTATTTATAATGTAAATATTTATTATGTATCTACAGATTAAAGAACATGATCTCTTCTTTAAAGCCGTCAGTCTCTGTCACACTGTACAGATTAGTAATGTTCAGACTGATGGCATTGGTGATGGGCCCTGGCAATCCAACTTTGCACCTTCTCAGCTGGAATACTATGCATCTTCACCAGATGAAAAGGCTCTAGTGGAAGCTGCTGCAAGGTAGTTTAGTCTGATTTCCAAATCGTCAGGAAAACCCTTTTAAATAAAAATGTGAAAATACTAGAATATTGAAATGTCAGGAAAAATTCATAAACGTATAAAGGTACAAATGTATTTTAAGTTTTTAATGAGAATTTGAAATGTGTCATTAATTTTGTTAAGCTTGTAATAGTCATATTTTGACTTGATCTCTCAAAATCTAGTTACTATGAAATACGAATAATATAATTTGTGAGAATACATGTATATGTATTGTTGTGGACCTACTCTGATCCTTCGAGTTCTTAAAAATAATGCTCTATTCAAAGGAAATATTTAAAAATCCATCTTAAGTGGCCAGCTAGAGCCGGGGGCTGGGCGGGGACCCGTCTGGTGGGCGAGGCGGCAGCTCCCGCGGCGGCTTGGCAGGCAGGTTCAGACTTCTGGGGCCAGCCGCCGCCATGATCCTGCTGGAGGTGAACAACCGCATCATCGAGGAGTCACTCACGCTCAAGTTCGAGAACGCGGCTGCCGGAAACAAACCAGAAGCAGTAGAAGTAACATTCACAGATTTTGATGGGGTCCTCAATCATATTTCAACTCCTAATGGAGACAAAATGAAAGTGATAGCATTTCTTTGAAATTCTACAAGGCACTTCCGGCACATGGTGCTGATGAGTTACTAAAGAGAGTGTATGCGAGTTTCTTGGTAAATCCAGAATCAGGATACAATGTCTCTTTGCTATACGACCTTGAAAATCTGCCTGCATCCAAGGATTCCATTGTACATCAGGCTGGCATGTTGAAATGAAATTGTTTTGCCTCTGTCTTTGAGAAATACTTCCAGTTCCAAGAAGAGGGCAAGGAAGGAGAGAACAGGGCAGTTACAGGGATGATGAGACCGTGTATGTTGAGTCTAAAAAGGACAAAATCACAGTAGTCTTCAGCACAGTGTTTAAGGATGACGACAATGTGGTCATTGGAAAGGTGTTCATGCAGAAGTTCAAAGGACGCAGAACCAGCCACACAGCCACACAGGTCCTCTTTAGCCACAGGGAACCTCCTCTGAAGCTGAAAGACACTGATGCTGCTGTGGGTGATAACATTGGCTATATTACCTTCGTGCTGTTCCCTCGTCACACCGATGCCAGCGCTTGCGACAACACCATCAACCTGATCCACACGTTCCGGGACTACCTGCACTACCACATCAAGTGCTCTAAGGCCTATATTCACACACGTATGCAGGCAAAAACATCAGACTTCCTCAAGGTGCTGATCCGCGCTCGCCCAGATGCAGAGAAGAAAGAAATGAAAACAATCATGGGGAAGACTTTTTCATTCCGCTAACTCTTGGGAACAAAGAGGAAGTCGCTGGCAACTGTGGCTGGAACACTTGCTACTGGATAATCGTAGCTTTTAATGTTGCACCCTTTCAGGTTCTCAAGGGATTCTCCATTTTGGTTCCATTTTGTACACCTTCGGAAAATAATCTGCAGAAATGAGCTGTGCTTGCAAGGACTTCATAGTTCCCAAGAATTTAAAAAAAAAAAGAAAAAGAAAGAAATCCACTTGATCAACTTAATTCCTTTTCTTTATCTTCCTCCCTCTCCTCCCCCCTCCTTCCAAGCTGTTTTGCTTTGCAATATGTAACTGGTAATGAGTTGCAGGATAATGCAATCTTAACTTGTTTTTTCCTGAGTATTTGAGTTCAAAACTCCTGTATCTAAAGAAATACGGTTGGGGTCATTAATAAAGAAAATCTTTCTATCTTACAAAAAAAAAAAAAGAAGCCATCTTTATTTATTTATTTATTTTTATCCTCACCCGAGGACATTTTTCCATTTTTCGTTCAGATAGAGTGGGAGGGAGAGAGAGGAAGAGAGAGAGAGAGAAACATAGATGTGAAGGGACACATCGAGTGGCTGCCACCCGCACGACCAACCAGGGCCGGGGACAAACTGCAACCGAGGTACGTGCCCTTAGCGGGAACCGAACCCAGGTCTCTCTGTACCGCAGGCCAACGCTCCAACCGCTGAGCCAAACTGGCCAGGGCAAAAGAAGCCATCTTAAACTTAAGTTTTAAATATTTTTATTCAAGCTAAGATATAATGACATATTGTGAAATAGGAAAATCATTCCTTAAACTTTGTCTTTTTTTATCCTTTTAATCCCTAGGATTGGCATTGTATTTATGGGCAATTCTGAAGAAACTGTGGAAGTTAAAATACTTGGAAAACTGGAACGGTAATTTTTTTCTGTATTGTAATTTTCTGTATAACAAGTGTTTACTATAGAATAGGTAATTGTGGCCCACAAGCCAAATATGGCCTACAGCCTGTTTTTGTACAGCCCATGGGGTTGTTTAAAAAAAAAAAAAAAAAGCAACATAGACCATATATGTCATACAAAGCCTAAAATATGTACTACCTGGCTTTTTACAGAAAAAGTTTACTACCCTGCTCTGAAATGATGTTATTATTACATTGTATCTCATCACAGTAATAACAGTGTTCTTTTCTGCATCTTTCATCTGTATTTTAGCTTAATTGTTCTTGAATTTATTTATATGTTTATTTTTAAACACTCCTAAGGTAATGAGTTGCATAAGTTTTTTACTAATAAAGAAAAACTTTCTTATATTTTCTATGATTTTTATCATTTAAACATTAAGGAACAGCTATCTTTTTTCCACTGTATGATAAATTAGCCCATTCTTACTGTAGTCAGATTTTTATTTCATGGTTTTATCAATTCTAAGTCATTTCAACTCCAACTGTGCATTTTCAGAATATGCTTTCCCATACTAAGAGCTTATTCTTTGGCTGTTTTCATGTGAGAGGTCATTCTATCAACTTATAAGCCATCATTCCAATCAGTGTTTATCTTTCAAATGGGCAAAGCATTGCATATATACATCATTGTATATATTTATCCGGAAGACTTTTTAATCCACACCTGACCCATCCACACAAATTATTTTATAGCTCCTTAGAGAGGCATTTGTTCCCCCACATATACACATATATTCTGTCCCAGTTTCATAATCACCACTATAATGAGCCTGTGTTACTCATGTGAATGTGTGTATTTCTCAGGTGTGTTTGGACAAAAAAAAAGAGTTGAGAATCATTCACCTTTTTTAGTGAGAAAGTCATGGATCTGGGCAGATCTGGATTCCAGTTCTTTGCTCTGCCACTCACAAGCTTATTTGACTTTAGACAAATTACTAATCTTTCTCTTTTTACTTTCTCTCAAATTACTAATCTTAAACTCTTTCTGAGTTTAATAGTCCTCATTTGTAAAAAGGAATAAGACCTACCTCCTTTAGTTTTCATGGGTATTAAAGAACATATGATATGTAAAGTACATGGCATTTGGTAAGTACTCAATAAATGATCATTCCTTTAATTTCAATCTTATGCTGTTAGTAATAACTCATCTTGAAAATGTAGTTGAGGTTAATTTCTTGTTCTAAATTAATCATTTTTATCTTTTATAGGGACTCTTTCTAAATATTTACTTAATATTATTCAAAAAAGTAAATTTTTGTCCTGTTTTTCTTTCATTAGGTACAAACTGCTTCATATTCTGGAATTTGATTCAGATCGTAGGAGAATGAGTGTAATTGTTCAAGCACCGTCAGGTAACCAACCTAAACTTTTTTTGTCTTTTTTTAGAGAGAGAAACATCAGTGCCCAGTCGGTGTGGCTCAGTGGTTGAGCATTAATCCCATGCACCAGGAGGTTTGTTCTTTTTTTCCTTAATTCCCACCTGAGGATATTTTTTCATTGATTTTTTACAGTGAGAGTGAGAGGGAAGGAGAGACAGACACATTAATGAGAGGGACACATGGGTTGGCTGCCTCCTGCACAACCCTGGCCAGGGCCGGGATTGAACCTGCAACCCAGGTATGTGCCCTTGACTGGAAATCAAACCCGTGACTTCTGTTTGTGGGCCAAACTCTAACCACTGAGCAAAACTGGCCAGGGCCAACCTAAACTTACATGAATTTTTATTTACCTAATATTAAGAGTTTGGTAACTCATTTTTCTTTTTAGGTGAGAAGTTTTTATTTGCTAAAGGAGCTGAATCATCAATTCTTCCTAACTGTATAGGTGGAGAAATAGAAAAAACCAGAATTCATGTAGATGAATTTGCTTTGGTGAGTGCAAATTTCTATGATTTAAAATCTCTGTAAGATTTGGGTTTTTATTTTTGTGTAAATTTATAAAAAATTATAGAATTATGTGTTGACTCCATATTCTTTGGTTAAAAATTGACTTTTAACTTCTTAAAATGTGTCTTCTCTTTGAACCTGTCACAATCAGGGCACATCTAGCTGCAGGGTCTACTCAAATTACTATTTTAAAAAGAGGAGAGGGTTACTAAAAGAATATCAGGGATTCCTAAAGATGTGGAAAAATTGTAACCCTCATACATTGGTGGGAATATAAGTAATACAGCCATTTTAAAAAATAGTTTGGCAGTGTTTCATAGAACATGGTGTATACTATATGACCCAGCAGTTCCACTCCTAGGTGTACACCCGAGAGAATTGGCAACATATGTCTACACAAAAACTTGTATACAACTGTACTTAGCTGCATTACTTCTAATAGTCAAAAATGGAAATGCCCAAATGTCCATCAACTGATGAATGGATTAAACAATGTCATATCCATATAATGGATTATTTGGCCACTGAAAGAAATGATGTACTGATATATCCTCCTACAGCATGGATGAACCTTGAAAAGATTATGCTGAGTGAAAGAAGTTAGTTACAAAAGGCTACAGAGTCCATTTATGTGGAAGGTCCAAAATAAGCAAATTCATAGCAATTGCCACAGTCTGGAGGAAGCCAGGGAAAGGGTAGTGTCTGTTAATGGATTTGGGATTCCTTTGGGTGTGATGAAAGTGTTCTGGAATTAAATACTAAAAATAATTACACAATTCTTTGAATTCACTATAAACTACTAAACCATTCTCTTCAAAGGAGTGAATTTTATGGTATATGAATTATGTCTCTCAGTAAAAGAATCTAAGAGAATCTTACAGAAACAAAAATTATTAAGCAGCTCTCTCAGTCTTAGGACCTCATGATCTCTCGTTCCTGCTTTTCTGTAAATGTATGCTATGTACTTATATCTGTTCATTTGCCTTCTTTACTTATGGTTTCTTTTTTCCCCTTCCTGATTCCCTAATAGTTTATGATCTGGTTCATCTATCACACTGTAACATCCATGAGAAAAAAGACATTGTTCTACCTTACTGTCAGTGTACCAGAACAATGCTGGCACATAATTGCACTCAGTAAATATTTGTTGTAGAATGAAATAATTAAATTAATATATTAATAAATCTCATAGTCCCTTAACTATTATTTAAGAGAAACAGTTAATTATAGGTGTAAGTCATTTGTAAATAAAGGAATGCCATTATATACAAATCTGCTAAATAGTATCATATAGTATTTTAGCAGGAACCGAACCTGGGTCTCTCCGGCCGGCAGGCCGACGCTCTAACGGCTGAGCCAAACCGGCCAGGGCTCATATAGTATTTTAAAATCTACCTTTCCATGTTCTGTTAATAGAACATTTACTTTGGGTTTTTCTGAGGAAAATATATAGCAAGAAAATGAACTTTTACAAGCTTTTTAGATTTAAATACCAACTTTCAAATACTAACACCATAAGAAAAATTTGAACCCAGTAGTGTCAGAAAATCACATATATTTTTAAGTTTTGTGTAATTCCAGTTCACCAATGAAGATGTAATGATACAATTTTAAATCATTCATTGGCTCTGAAAAGTATTGTGTGTTTGATAATTGCCACCTTAGAGACTTCTTGACTTGAATTGCAAGTTTGTCATACCATAAATCCTCAGGAAATTATGGTCCCCTTTGCTTAAAAAAAAAAATTCTTATGAAGTATGTAAGAGTGGATTTGTCATAGTTAAAACAGTAAAGTAGAACCTGGGGCTGCCTCTCTCTGACAATTATGAAGGTAATATTATGGAACTTTCTGGCTTTTGAGGTAAAACAGTTTTAAAACCACAGATAAGATAATCTTATGATCCTGTTTATTCTCTAATATTCTACAATTCAATGACCTGAATTGTTTTGAGTAACTTATTAAGAATTTATCAGAAATTGAGAGAATTATAATATGTATTCCATTACTCAGATCACTAGGACTTTGTAACACTTAATTTGTTGTCTGTCATTGGATTATAGTACTTTTAAAATTATTTGTAATTGATTTTTGGTAATGGGGTCCTCAGTTTTATTTCATTGATTTCTTAATTACCCATTAGTTAGTTTTGTTTAATTTTTGTCTTTAACTTTACTGTTTTAGAAAGGGCTAAGAACTCTGTGCATGGCCTATAGACAGTTGACATCTAAAGAGTATGAGGTAATAGATAGACGCCTATTTGAAGCCAGGACTGCCTTGCAGCAACGGGAAGAGAAATTGGCAAATGTCTTCCAATTTATAGAGAAAGACCTGATATTACTTGGAGCTACAGCAGTAGAAGACAGGTAAGTATCAGATAAATAGGCAGTATCATTTTCTTTCACAAGATTTTTTTAGCCAAGTGTTTCTGCTTTTTTTTTTAAGTTGTTTTTTTTTAATCCTCACCGAGGATATGTCTCCATTTATCTTCAGATAGAGTGGGGGAGAGAGAGGGAGAGAAACATCGATTACTTGCCTCCTTCACGATCCTGACCAGGGCCAGGGACCGAACCGCAACTGAGGTATGTGCCCTTGACCAGAATTGAACCCACAACTCTTTGGTCTGCAGGCTGACATCCTAACCACTTAGCCAAACCGGCCAGGGCAAGTGTTTCTAATTTATGACAAATTTTATTTATTGACATCCTATAATAATATATTTAAAATTAAAATCAAGAGTTAAAGCCTTTTTTCCCAGTTAGTATATATAATTCTTCTTCCAACCATGTATCCAAAATAATTGAAAGAATCTAGCTTTGTATAATTTTGCCCATAAACTTAAATTTTTAGGCTACTCCGCAGTATGTGCCAAACAAAGACTTTAAGCACCTGCTTAATTCTCTGACCTCGCCTCCCACCACTGTGTCCTTCCACTTTATACTTCAATAGTACCAAACTGTCTGTACTTCTCCTGTGAATAGCAACTAGAGTTAACACTATTCTATTTTTTAATACAAATTAATCCTGTTATATTTTTCTCTACCTCCTTGATCTATGGGTGTTTGCATTTTTTTAAGTCTACATTTTTATTTACTTTTCAGTTGTCCTCATGATATTTCTGAGACTTACCTGAGGTTATGTAGTCCTTTATTGTCCACAGCCTAATTTTTGAAATGCTGATATGAGGGATTTTTTTTTTTAAAGACAAAAATCTTGTAATTTGAAATTTAAGATTTTCTAATAAAATAATTTAAGCCGTATACTTAATTTGGTTCCACAAAAATCAACTTTGAAAAGATACTCTTAAAATACAAGGTTGTAGATTTTATGTTAAGTAGATGATCACTGATTTGGTTATTCTTCTTTATTCCCTATTGGGAAAACATTTCAATTATATTACTGAACTGAATGTTACTATGACATTCCTAGGTCAAGAAGTCCAGAATTTACCTTACTTATACTCTGTGATTTATACTTAAAATACAATCAGAAAAGTATTCTAGTGCTAGTTTTGTTTCTTTCATTTTCAGACTGCAAGATAAAGTTCGAGAAACTATCGAAGCATTAAGAATGGCTGGTATCAAAGTATGGGTACTTACTGGAGATAAGCATGAAACAGCTGTTAGTGTGAGTTTATCGTGTGGACATTTTCACAGAACCATGAATATCCTTGAACTTATAAACCAGAAATCAGACAACGAATGTGCTGAACAGTTGAGACAGCTTGCCAGAAGGTAAGAATATAATTATCTGGATTATAGAGTTGAGGGATAAGCAAACTATGGCCCACTGCCTGTTTTTTATAGCCCATGAGCTCAAAATAATTTTTATATTATATGGTGGTTGAAAAAGAATCCAAAAAATAATATTTCATGTTGTGAAAATTATATGAAATTCATATTTTGGTGCCTGTGAATAAAGTTTAATTGGAACACAGCCACGTTCATTCATTTACATATCATCAATGAAGGCTTTTGCACTAACGCAGCACAGTTGAGTAGTTGCAACAAAGATTGTATGAAACACTTTTATCATTTTTCACTGCTGCTTGATACCCTTCAAATCACAGTGCTTCAGTTATAATTGATAGTGTCTGAGTGCCACACATATTGCTGTATGACATTTTACTGTTTTTTAATCCTCAACTGAGGATATGTTTTCATTGATTTTGAGAGAGAGAGAAGGGGAGAGAAAGAGAGAAAGAAAAACATCATTGTGAGAGAAACATCGATCATTGCCTCTCATACGATCGAACCTACAGCCTGTTGGTGCTTGGGACAATGCCCAACCCACAGAGTAAGCTGGCCCGGGCTTACTATAATTTAATTATCAGTATTTATTCATCATCCCTCCAATAAGAAAAATGGACTTTTACTATCACACTATTAAAGCATGGTGGAGCGTTGATTATTTTATCAAATTAGATGCAAAGCATTGTATTTATTATTCAGTGACTTTAATATGCTGCCTGTTTGAAAAGAGATATTCAAAGATGAAATATAAAATGTCATTACAGATTATTTATTATACTGTATTAAAATGTAAATTTTATTACAGCATCAGCATTAACAGATGGACGTTTGCAATTGATTTTGATGATAGGGAACATTAAACCCCAATTCAGTAAAATGTTATTCTTCCCCACCCATCAAAAAATGATTTCCATTCGTCCCACTAGTGGACTTGTATTATTTTTTAAAATTATACTCAGTTATTACATTTTTTTTACTTAAAAAAACTTTTATTAAAATCTGTTTTGTCTTTTTTTCCTATAAGTACCTACATAATATCCTCAGTTTAGTCTCTTGGCATACAAAACCTAAAACTGAAATATTTACTTCTGGCCTTTTACAAAAAACATTCGCCAACTCCTTATCTAGCTCACATGACCAAATTGGGGAAATCAATCTGCACTCTGCTATTCAAAGGTAATTTCATAAGTATTTGTACTCTAAATTCATTTTTTTCCTTAATCTAGTTTTTTATATGCAGACCAACCTTATTTTGGAGCCCCCATTTAACGTAGTCAGATTTTTTTTTATCCTCACCCGAGGACATTTTTTCGGAATCGAAAGAGAGAGAGAGAGAGAGAGAGAGAGAGAGAGAGAGAAACATCGACGTGAAAGGGACACATCTGCCACCCTCACCACCAACTAGGGCCAGGGACAAACTGCAACCAGGGTATGCACCCTTAGCGGGAACCAAACCCAGGTCTCTCTGGACCGCAGGCGGATGCTCTAACCGCTGGGCCAAACCGGCCAGGGCTAACGCAGTCTGATTTTTCCACAATAATTTAAGGAGTGTGTCAGTGTAAGACTCAGGGTTGCTTATATGTAGGTATTGAAGTTTCCTACAGATTCCTGTCATTTGCAGAAAACCAAATGTGAAAAGACAATGCCACAGTTGTCAATGTACATTCAGTGCTTTATTTACATTTGTTATACAGGCATTTATGTGGTACTTACTCTGGGTTTCATCAAAGAAAAATGTCTTTGTGGGATGTTTTAAAGAGACAGTACAACTCTTGGAGGGTTATTTGCTTGAGTTCAGAAAGGTGATTGATCTAGGTTTGGGAGCAGTGCCAACACAACACCTTTGTGGCTACTTACACATTAAAATTTTTTTTTTTTTAATCCTGACCTGAGGATATTTTACTGTTTATCTTCAGATAGAGTGGAAGGGGGAGAGAAAGGGACAGAGAGAGAGAAACATTGACATGAAAGAAACACATTGACTGGTTGCCTCCGACATGACCCTGACCAGGGCCAGGGACGAATCACAACTGAGACTTGTGCCCTTGATTGGAGTCGAACCCGTGACTCATTGGTCCACGGGCCAACGCTCTACTGCTGAACCAAACTGGCCAGGGTGTTAAACATTTAAGTACCATAATGTCAAGGAGAATTCCCTAAAACAGAAAATAACTGCTCAGAATCATTTACTTTATATATATTCCTTCTAAAATATTATTCCTGACTATAAAATAATGTCCATTTAAAAAATAAAAACATTACTATGGTTAATAATTTAATACAGTCATCTAAAAATAATTATTGTTTAGAATATATTTTTAAAGTCATATATATACTTTTAGTGAAGCTGTTAAGATCATGGGTATTACTCATTTCCCTTTTTGTACAGAAGCTGTATTATAAAGTGAAGGCTGTACCTTAAAATGAATTTTAGTCTTACTATGTGAGATTTATATTATATTTTAGAGATACCATTGTTTTAGTGGAGTACATTTCCTGAAATAATCATATAAGTCAATATGATTTTGATTTCATACTTTCAGGAAGTATTGGTTCTAAAAATCTTGGGTAGAGCAAAGAATTCCATAGCTTTGAAAGTTTAGTTTGTGTATTAATTTCTTCACAAACATATATTGATGTCTGCTTTCTAGACATTTGGAACACACAGTCATATAAGTTGTTTTTTTATATATTGGTTAATCAGAATACTTACAGCATATGGGAAAAAAGAAATAAATTATATTGTCATAGACCTATCACAACTTAATTGTAACTGAGGCAAGAACAGGAAGCTGTGGGTGGACAGAGAGGGAAGGTTAGCCGAGACACAGAGCTCTATGGAAGCACCCAAGACTGTTGTTCCTAAGAGATGAACTGTTAACTGGTCAGAGAGTAGTAACACCAAGAAGCAAATTCCCAGAGCTGAGAGAGGCTCATTCAAAGAATTGGTAGTAAAGTATGGCCAGAGAATGGAATAGGTGAGAAGAGGGTATGGGAAGTATTGAGACATAAGCTATAGAGATGAGAGGATGCTACCTACTATGTGACAGAACTGTTAGGAGCTCTTCCACATTTCATATTATCCTATAGATTGTGAGATAATGTGCTGATTTATGAAGCCTTTCCAAAGGAAAACCCAATTTCATGTTCCTTGAAAAAGTTGTCTAGGAAAACTGATCTGATCTGTCCTACTCTTGGCTGCTACCCATTCTGCTCAGACAGTGCTTAGGCTAAACACATTGACTGGAGGACAAGCAGGTTGCTAAGTTTGCCCAATAGGGAGGAAAACAATCAATGTTGGTGCTGATTTCAGATATTGGAGAATTAATTTTAAAAAGAAAAATACATTTTTTAGAAGTTTATGTTGTAAAATTGAATTGTTTACTACTTATTAGTTGCAGTGCAACTCAGTGGTGATTAGGCATACTATGAAATACATTATTTTAATCTGTAAAAGTTTTAAAAAATATTACAAGGCTAAATCAATATATTACTTAGTTTATATAGATTATTTCTTATTTAATACACTTCTTACTTCTCATTTTAAAATGGAAGGTACAGCCACTATAGAAAATAGTATGGAGGTTCCTAAAAAAATAAAAAATAGAAGTAGGATATGATTCAGCAATCCCACTTCTGGGCATATATCCAAAGGAAATGAAATCACTATCTTGAAGACATACCTGCACCACCATGTTTATTGGTGCATTATTCACCATAGGCAAGAATGGAAACAACCTAAATGTCCATTGATGTATGAATGGGTAAAGAAAATGTGGTGTGTGTGTATATATAGGAGTGGGCAAAAGTAGATTAATAATAATGATAAATACAATAATTTATAAATCAATAATAATACCAGAATAAATCGTTTTGATACTCACAACCTACTTTTACCCACCCCTGTATACAAAGGAATATTATTCAGCCATAAAAGAAGGAATGCTTTCCTTTTGTGACAACATGAATGGGTCTGGAGAGTATTTTGCTAAGTTAAATAAATCAGACATAAAGACAAATACTTACATGCGGAACCTAAGAAAGCCAAATTCATAGAAATAGAGTAGAATGAACTATTACTCTCTTGCCAGGAGCTGTGATGTGGGGAAATGAGATGATGGTCAGAGGGTACAAACTTTCAGCTTATATGCAAGAAGAATAAGTTCTGGGGATCAAATGTACAGCTGGTGACTACAGTTAACAATAATGTATTATATATTGGAAAGTTAAGAGAATAGATCATAAATGTTACCACACACAGAAAAAATGGTAATTACGTGAGGGGATGGAGGTGTTAAGTAACCTTATTGTGGTAATCATTTCACAGTATATATGTATATTAAATCATCACGTTGTACACCTTAAACTTACATGTGTTATATGTCAATATCTCAGTGAAGCTGGGGGAAAAAATAAACTGTAGGGTTATTTATTAGTAGCAGTGTGCTATACTGTAAAGCCAGTGGTGAGCTGTTGTGTATTGTTTTTGTGGATGTAGCACAATGCTACTTTGAATGCTGGCCTTCAAAAACTTTATAAAGGAACTTGCACCAGAATATAAATCTATGTACTGCTTCTTTTACCAAGAAAAGCTTAGCTAGGAAAGGGGAGTGGGGAGAAACAATGGAACAAAATAGTGTACTCAGTAATGTAGTTGATTTACTACTGATGCAAGCTTCTTACCTCTCCTGGCAACAAATAACTTGCCCAGCTGCCAGTAATCCGACCATGAGTAGTACTCATAGAGCATATGCCCACAAGGGAAGTGTTATCTACGTTTCACCATAATAATATCTCATCTCATGTTAGTATCAAGAACAATTGTGATTCCTTCATTCTTTTTTTTTAATCCTCACCTGAGGATATTTTTCCATTTTTTGTACAGATAGAGTGGGAGGGAGAGAGAGGAAGGGAGAGAGAGAGAAACATCGACGTGAAGGGACACATCGAGTGGCTGCCACCCACATGACCAACCAGGGCCGGGGACAAACTGCAACCGAAGTACGCGCCCTTAGCGGGAACCGAACCCGGGTCTCTCCGGACTGCAGGCCAACGCTCTAACCGCTGAGCCAAACTGACTAGGGCTCCTTCATTCTTTTTGCTTCCTACTTACATATAATTCAGCTCATGAATTTTCCTGAATACTTTTTTTATTTTTATCCTCACTCCAGGACATTTTTGCATTTATCTTCAGATAGAGTGGGAGGGAGAGAAGGAGGAAAAGAGAGAGAGAAACATCAATGTGAGAGAGACACATGGAATGGTCGCCACCCACATGACTCCAACCAGGGCCGAGGACAAACTACAACTGAGGTACGTGCCCTTAGTGGGAACCAAACCCTGCACTCTCTGGCCCATGGGCCGCTGCTCTAACTGCTAAGCCAAACCATCCAGGGCTTTCCTGAATACTTTTTATTTCATTTTTTAAAATTAGGATTTACTGCCCTCGCTGGTTTGGCTCAGCAGTTAGAGCGTCGGCCTGCGGTCCAGAGAGACCCGGGTTCAGTTCCCGCTAAGGGCATGTACTTCGGTTGCAGTTTGTCCCCAGCCATGGTTGGGTTGTGCGGGTGGCAGCCACTCGATGTGTCCCTTTCACGTCGATGTTTCTCTCTCTCTCTCCCTCCCTCTCTATCTGAATAAAAAATGGAAAAAATGTCCTCGGGTGAGGATAAAAAAATAATAATAAAATTAGGATTTACTAAATATTAACAATAATTTTTTATTTTTGTAAGATTTTATATTCACAATTTGGGGGAATATACTCAGATTATATGTTACAATTCACATTCAGGAAATATAGTTACCGTATCTATTATTAGTTCATTGTAAAATTGAAAACATCTGTTTTATTTATCATATCAGTCACTCTCAGTTCTACTCAATCTTATCTTCAAGGTAATTCAATTTAGTTTGTTCCCTGACATATCAGTTTTGTAATAGTAAAGTCTGTAGAAGAATGGTCCATCTTTCAGTGAGAATCTTTTGTTTACTAAGTGAGTGGTGAATAATATGACTTCAAAGTATCTTACAGAGGATATAATTATTTTCTGTTTTAGAATTACAGAGGATCATGTGATTCAGCATGGGCTGGTGGTGGATGGGACCAGTCTATCTCTTGCACTCAGGGAGCATGAAAAATTATTTATGGATGTTTGCAGAAATTGTTCTGCTGTACTGTGCTGTCGTATGGCACCACTGCAGAAAGCCAAGGTATGTAGATTAAAAGTAACTCTTTAAGGTTAATGACTTAACTAGTTCCATTTGGTAGCATGCAGTATATGAATCTCATTAGGAGTCAGTCATTTCTCATATTATGAATTTGAACCATGTACATTAGACCTTTGGAATTTTCAGAGTGAATATAAAAGTTTTAACTATTCATAATAACCTAGAAAGTCTGCTATAGGTAGCAGTTTGTGATTTTCCTGAGACACAAATTTGAACTGTGATAACTAAAGTTTCACAAGTTAGTTCCTTACCTACCAAGGGAGCCTGTAAGACTTCAGTTCACATGCACCTTCAAGTGGTTCTGCTGATCTCTGCTTATTCTTGTATTCTCATGAAGTGATAATTCTCTTTATTAAAAATGGCTTTTAAGTAATACATAGAATTTTAGTAAGAAGTTGAAAAGCCAATTAACTTGTGATAAAAAGCTATATACAAAAAAATTTAAATTTCTGCTGTAATTCAAATGAAAGCCTATACAAATATTTTTTATGACTCCAGATTTGTAATTTGAGGTCTTAGATTGTATCCTTCACAAACAGTATACTTTGAAATGTACATCTAAACACTGATTGTTTTACGTATAGGTCTAATAAAGTAGACATTCGTTATTTTTTGACTTCATGGAATTTTCTTGTAATGCCTATATTATTGTAATTCATGTCCCTCGGTCTGTGGAGACTAAAACTTGAGGTCAAACAGAGCTAATGCCTAGGTTCTTTATAAAAGTATGTTCGAGAATTTCAGAGACATTTTTAAGAATTTCATTGAATTTGATTTTGATTACGTTTTAAAATTTTTTAAATAATTATCTTACTCTGTATCAAATGAAAATAATAATTTCTTAAGAAAGAAATTTTTCCTGACAAAGTTCAAATAAGTGTAATTTTTTTTTATTCTCACCTGAGGACTTTTTTTTTTTTTCATATATCTTCAGATAGAGTGGGAGGAAGAGAGAGAGGGAAGCATCGATGTGAGAGAGACATCGAGTGGCTGCCACCCACATGACCCCAACCAGGGCTGGGGACAAACTGCAACCGAGCTATGTGCCCTTAGCGGGAATCAAACTCGGGACTCTGGTCCACAGGCTGATGCTCTAACTGCTGAGCCAAACCGGCCAGGGCAAGTGTAATTAGTTTTTACACTGTTGTTATTAAGCTATTTACAAATTTAAGTTCTGTTTAAAGATTCTTGCTTCCCATAATAAATTCCAAGGTAATACTGTTTTGCAATGTTGTTTCTAAAAGAAATTTTAACTTCTTAGTGGAGGTATCTCTCTAAAAATGAACCTCAGAGCATATTATTATCTAATATAAAACTAATTTTTTTTGCCCTGGCTGATGCAACTAAGTGGTTAGAGCGTTAGCCCTCAGACCAGAGGGTCTCAGGTTCAATTTCTGGTCAAGGGCATGTACCTGAGTTGCAGATTTGATCCCTGGCCAGTTGGGGCATGTGCAGGAGGCAACCAGTTGAGGATTCTTTCTTACATTATGTTTCTCTCTCTGTCTCTCCCCTTCCCTTCATCCCTTCACTCTCTCTAAAAGTCAATGGAAAAAATATCCTCGGGTAAGGATTAACAACAAAAAAATAATAATTTTTTCATACTTCCTTCAACAGTCATTTCTGATAAATGACTGTAAGTATAAGAAAACCGAAATTTTGTTATAAGTAACTGATTAGTTGTATGTCTTTCAGGTAATAAGACTGATAAAAATCTCACCTGAGAAACCTATAACATTGGCTGTTGGTGATGGTGCTAATGATGTCAGCATGATACAAGAAGCACATGTTGGCATAGGTGATTGATTTTTTTTCCCCTCCCTGAGCTTTTAATGTTGGTATAATTATTTGGGGATTTTGAATTTTCCTTTTGTAGACTAAAGTACAATATCAAATACATGAGTGAAAACAAAATGCAACATGGTAATATATCACAGTGTATTCCCGTCAGAGCCTATTATAATTAGCCCAATATATAGAATATTTTTAATTCCAAATTTTCAAGGACATGAATAACACATTACTGAATTTATCTTTTCCAATTCTTCATAATAAAATAACTTTATTTTTACATGTCACTTTATACCTTTTGAAATACTTTCATACATTATTTTATCCCTTTTAAACTCTAAATTTGTGATTTACATAGTTGCCCTCATGGTTTTAAATTCTTGTTTTAGAATGTTGTTATTTATTTGTCAACCTAAAGAGTCTGCCGTTCATTTTAAAGACAATTTTAGAGACAGGAAATTATATCAAACTGTAATAAAATATAAAATTTCAAATAGTCTTCTAATTTAATAATCTTTATCCTAATTTTTTTTCATTTTTGCCTAGAATTTTGTATTGGACTCAGAATAATATTTTATTTATATTTGAATTATCAATCGCTTTCTATTTAAACCATATTCTGATCTGTCTTCCTCAATAATTTTATTATGCAAATACAGAAGAAAAGATAAAAGTATGAGTTTGTCTTTAAAGGATAAATGTTTAGAGTTAGAAAAGAGTTTAGCTAGTCCTGTTTTGGAATCATGTCTGTAATATCCTGTGAGGAATAGTTATACAGTATCTCTCAAATCAACTTCTACTTCTTTAGGATAATTAAATCTTCATTTTGAAAACTTAATTTTCTTTTCACTTTATATATTGTTGTTTCCCATAAATATCCCTAATAATTTGATGATATTTTCCTATACCATATATTAAAGCATAAAAAGCTACAGTATTTATAACAGTTTGAGTCTAGTATGGTAGCAGACAGACCAGTAAATCGAATTTCCAGATGTTTAAAGCTATTTAAACAAATTGCTTGATTAAAAACACTGATAAAACTTGTTAGTTAATGACCATAGAAAGTAATAGAAAAAAATTTAATGAATAATCCTGTATTTTGAGTTATAAAAGGGTCTTTTAAATACAAAACCAAACAAAGCAAGGAAAAGTCAGTATGTGTGGCAGAAGTAAATATTGCCCCCAAACAGATTAGTAAAGAATAATTGCTAAATAGATGGCAGAGTCTTAATATTCCTAATATGTGAAGTCTTAACAAATGAAGGAGAATAGGAAAAACACTATAGTAAACTAGTGTGGAAAGATATGAACCATCAGTTGTCACAAAAGGAAAAATGTAAATACTGAATACATGAAAAAAGTATTCAGTCTCACTAATAATCAAAAGAATACAAGTTTAAGTTGCCTGTCAGAGTGACAAAAATTACAAAGATGGACAAAATTTGGACTTGGTAAAGATACAGATTAGAAAATACTCATATTTGATATTAATGGGAGTCAAAATTGTAAATGTTTGCCTGTTGACCTGGCCATGCATCTAGAATTTCTTTGAAGAAAATGTGGATGTGTTAACAAAGACATTTATTATAAACAATGTTCATAGTAGTATATTAAGGGATAAAAATAGATTACAAAACAATCACATTTTTATGTACTTGTGTGTATGTATATTAAATACATACACATACAGAATATGTGGAAGGAAAAATTCTAAAAGAATATATACCAAAAATAATGTTTTTTTTTCCTATGTGCTATGAATATAGATGATTGTCTTTACCAATACACTTTCAAACATTTGAACCCTTTTTTGACAAAAATAAAAATTTTTAGTTTTTAAAAATAATTTTTCAAAGCTGCTTCCAGATTTTTTTTTTCCTGCATTGATTTTAGATAGCTAGAGAGAGGGAGACATCAATGAGAGAAAACATCAATTGGCCACCTCCTGCATGCCCCACACTGGGGATTTGGCCCACAACCTGGGCATGTGCCTGACCAGGAATCGGACCAGTGACCTTTTGGTACCTGGGTCGATGCTCAACTACTGAGCCACACCGGCCGGGTATATTTTTTTCCTTCCAGATTTTAAAAGCTAACCTTGTAGTCATTTATTAGATAACATGTACTGATTTCAGATGATACTGTACTTTTCTTTAAAAGCACATTTTGTTTGATTTATGCATAAAAAATTTAAAGCAGTCAAACATGCCCACTTTTGCTTAGTTCACATTATTCAGTTTCAATATTTTTTATGTTAAGTGACGTTAAAGCTGTTTAATAGCATCCTCTCCTTTAGAAACTCATTAACCTACTACTTTGAGCTTATTAGTGTAATTTGTGTGTGTGTGTGTTTTTTGTGTATGTGGTACGTGCCCCTAGCGAGAACTGAACCCAGGACTCTGGTCCACAGGCCAACACTCAACCGCTGATCCAAACTGGCCAGGACTAATTTATGTTTTTATTAGATCCTAGACTTTCAGTATTATTTTTATGTTAATTGTATTTTATATTCTAAACCTTTGAAAATTGATGACAAAGCTAACTTGGCATTTATTCTATGCAGATTACATGCCTGGTATAGTAGCTTTGTATTAATTGCATATTTGATTTAGAACAAACTTTTGGAAATTGCTCTCTGCTGTATATTAGGATATGGTGATCCTAAGTCCGAGTTCAATTGCTATAATTAACATATTCACAGATATATCATGAAAATTATACTTATCAGTTATCAATGAATTTGCCTTTTTATCCCCTTTATTACAGGAATCATGGGTAAAGAAGGAAGACAAGCTGCAAGAAACAGTGACTATGCAATAGCTAGATTTAAATTTCTCTCCAAGTTGCTCTTTGTTCATGGTCATTTTTATTATATTAGAATAGCTACTCTTGTACAGTATTTTTTTTATAAGGTGAGTTTCATGGAGATATTTTAGAATCAGTTATTAACAGTAATTTGAGGCTTCGATTTAAGGAATGCTATTACGATACAAATTATTCTTAAAAATTGTTTCCATAAGTAAAAACAACAGTTTGGAATATACTTTGATTATAAGTCATGAATCTAGTGTTTACTGACAGAAAGCAAATCAGGGGTTACCTGATACCAAGGGTGCAGGTTATAGAATTGACTGGAAAGGGATATAGAGAACTTTGCACAATAGAAAAGTTACCTAGTTTGATCGTGTTGGTAGTTACACAAGTGTGTAAATTTGTCAGAACATATCAAAAACCTTACACTTAAAATTGATACATTTTATTCTATGCAAATTATAACTCAATTTGATATTTTGATGTTATTTTGTTTTGAACTAGTAATAAGTTTTAATTTAACCTCAATATGATGGTTTCAAGCAGAGATTCTAAATCTTTGTGCCATGAATGACCATTTGGTAGTCTAGTGAGGTGTATAAATTAGTTACTATAGGGGGTTTAAATGCATAAAATAAAATATATAGGACTACAAGGAAATTAATTGTGTTTAAGTAGTATTATGTCTCTTAACCCTTTGGAGGAAGGTGGGATTCTGTAGAACTCATGTTAAGAGCCCCTGAGTAACAAGACATTTAATAACACCAGCGTATCCTATATTGCATATATACCTATAATTAAATAATAGCTGCAAGTGCATGAAAGAACACAAGTAGATTGTATATTGCTTATAAATGATGCTGGTGATTTTTCTTTCTAGCTTATTATTATAGCTTGGCTGTGATATAAGTATATTGAAATCAAAAGATGTTTGATAGTTCCATTTATTCTGTTTTAAATATTTTAGCATTGTAAAGCTACGATAGTCCTAAAGTTGAAGTAAAACTTACTTGTACTACATATGAAAAGTATTGAAAGATAATTGGAAGGTGTAAATTCAAAATTACGGTATTGCTTGCCAATTATACGAGGCAACTGTGTCTTATTCTGACATTGCAGTTATGTGTAGAATACTTTGACATTTTTTAAATAAAATGGGAATTCTGTTTTCCCATTTTGTATTGACAGGTTCTTATGGGCAGATCTTCTGTTTTCCATATCACCTGAGATTGTGTTTCTAGACTCATTAGCCATTTAAAAAGCTTTTTCTTTTTTTTAATCCTCTCCTGAGAATATTTTCTCAAATATCTTCAGATAGAGTGGGGTGGGGGTGGTGGTGAGAGGGAGAGAAACATTGATGTGAGAGGGACTCTTCAATTGGTTGCCTCCCACATGACCCTGACTAGGGCCAGGAATGAACTGCAACTGAGGTACGTGCCCATGACGAATCGAACCTGCGACTCTGGTCTGCAGGTCAACACTGTTACTAACTGCTGAGCCAAACAGGCCTTGGCAAAAGATTTTTCTTTTTACCCGGTCGGTGTGACTCAGTGGTTGAGCATCGACCCATGTACCAAGAGGTTGCCAGTTCCATCCCCGGTCAGGGCACAAATCCCCAGTGGGCGGCCTGCTGGAGGCGGCTGGTCAATGTTCTCTCTCTTTGATGTTTCTATCTCTCCCACTCCCTTCCTCTTTCTCTAAAAATCAATAAAGGGAAAAAAGTTTTTTTTTACTTTTTCTTTTAGATCTAAAGATTTTAATTATTTCCATTTAATCTTGTTTTTCAGAATGTGTGCTTTATCACACCCCAGTTTTTGTATCAGTTCTACTGTTTGTTTTCTCAACAAGTAAGTAAATGTGTATGGGTTCAATTTATGATAGATCCTTGGAGGGAATTTTTCATAGTCCTGCTAATAATTAGATAAAACTTTTCTATTAGTGTAATTCATGTGTATAACATTCATATTATTTATGTATTCTGATTTTTGGTTTGAAGTGAGTGTTAATACCAAAATATATTTTAATTCTGGATAGTTTTTTAAAAATGGGTATTAAATCTTAATAGCTTCAGAAAGAATTGTATAACTTTTTTCAATTTATGTATAATATTTCTTTTCTTTTTTGTATGTGCCCCTAGCGGGAACCGAACCCAGGACTCCCTGGTCCACAGGCCGATGCTCCATACGCTGAGCCAAACTGGCCAGGGCTATGTATAATATTTCTGTGAAATCAATGATCAGGCCAAGCCAGAAGACTTTTGGGGAGATTATCTCTTTTTTTTTCCCTCATAAAATTGTTTTAGATTTGGAAGAAATCTTAGTAAGAGAGTGTAAGGATGACATACAGGTTTAATCTCAGAAGCTAACTAAATGGTAGGGACCACCAGGAATGCTATATTGAGAAGGGTTTTGAAGCTATAGGCTCAGAGGGCAAATGCTGTTTTGATTAGCAGTAGCCATAAGGAACACGTGGTGGTGGGTCTTTGGTTATACACACGTCATGTATTTCCCATTCCTGATCTACTCTGTCTGTATGTCTTTATAAAAAAGGAAATTGAAATATACAGAGATGCAGTAACTTGTCCGAGATCTCATAGCTAAGTTAATAACTAAAACATACTTGGACTCACTGCTTCTGACTGACTGAGCACTCTCTTCACATACCACACTATATATATCTAATTGGTCAAGACTTTTGTTCAAATTTAAATAACAGGAACTTAATTATCTTAGGTTTTTTTCTAGCTTTACTCAGTTTTCCTCTGTTTACAATCTAACTCAAAATTCTAAATATCTGCTTAGGAGTTGATTGCCAATAACAGTGTTTGCTTACTTGAGTGAAATAAAGAATGCTGTAAGAACATATGACAAAGAGAACTAACATATTTTGATTAAGTTTTTCAGGGACTTTACAGTATAATTAAAAATAAAGTATTAATAACAATAAAAACAATATGTGCAGCATAGACAAAGTGCTAAGCAAATTAGTAACAGTGTATGACTGTTTAGAAGAGGAAGCTATCATAAATGTGTAAAGTTTCATGGATCACGCCTTATAGGAAGTGTAGGACTTCGATGCAAAGACAAAACCATGAAAATAAAATTAAATATGTAGCATATCAAAGGAATAATAAGAAACCTAGAAGCATGTAGGAGAATTGTGTAAAATTACATCACAGTGACCAAATTGTGGAAAATCTTGCAATGTAGATCCAAGTCACTATAATTCCAGACATAACAAAATATTCCAATTCCCACAAAGAATATAAATCTGTGAACATTATATGTATATGCTTATGTCAGAAACAAATTGAGATTATTAAAATGGATTTTTGGCCCGCCGGTGTGACTCAGTGGATTGAGCATCATCCCATGGACTGAGAGGTCTTGGTTCAATTCCAGGTCAGGGTGCACATTCCCAGGTTGCAGACAGGATCCCCAGTGGGGGGTGTGCAGGAGGCAGCCGATCGTTGTTTCTTTCTGACATTGATATTTCTATCTTTCTCTCCTTTCTCCTCTCTCTAGAAAATCAATAAAAAACATATTTAAAATAAATAATAAAATGGATTTTTTATAAATTGAAAAAACCACATAATATTTATGCTTATATTTAGTATGCTTTGTTTTTATGTACATAAGTATAAAAATAATTATGGTAATACATAGTTTAGAATCTCAAAATTCCTACCAATTTCTCTTTCTAGACATTGTATGACAGCGTGTACCTGACTTTATACAATATTTGTTTTACTTCCCTACCTATTCTGATATATAGTCTACTGGAACAGCACATAGACCCTCACATATTACATAACAAGCCCACACTCTATCGGTAAGTATTTTCTAGTAGTATTAAATGTCCATAACATTTCTGATTGCAAGTAGTATATTTCATAGTTACCAATTTTTAAAAGTACCTTAAAAATAAGCAAATATATTAGGTACTGTCTTGGTGATTAATACTTTACTAAGGAAAGTACTTTAGTTGTATGGTTTATCATTGTTGAACACAATAATTTTTCCAGTGTTTTTAGAAATGAACACTTACATCCTAGTAATGCATTGGGCAGTTGTATAATTTGCATTTACTGTTGTAAGCCAGTAATATTCCATTTCATGTGCACAAATGAAGTTATTCAGTAATTGGTTGTCTCTAGAGTTTCTAAAAACTTAGTTTATGTTATGGCATTGCCAAATTTATGAGTTGTAATCAATATAAAATGTAGGGTATGGGACATTAATTCTTGTCTCATATTCCCTGGGTTAGTCCTGGTTCCACAGAACCAAGTAATCACAGAGGTGTGAAGCTATTCCTCAGGACCAATAACAATGTTTGCTTGCTTGAGTGAAATAAAGAATGCTATAACCTGACCACATTAACCTGACCTCCACTCTTACAGATGTATTCAGTTACCCAGAAATGGAAGTAACTTAACCTTGATTTCCCAGGATATCTATGACTGGGCTTGACCCAAGATTGGCAAAGACTGTTCTCATGATAGTTATTGATAGACATGAAGTCGATTGGGAGCGTCAGTGCTGAACCTAATGCTAATGACTCCACTAAAAGAATAATAATGGCAGAGTGACTGAATGTTTACAACAGAATAAAATACAGATAAATCAGATTTTTACAATTAAACTAAAACATTATGCCCAAATCATATTTCTTTATCAAATGAGGAAATGAATTTGAATGTAATATGTGAACTGTTACACAGGTGTATGGTATTATTACCAGTAGTGGTTTGTATATTGGGGTTTATTCTTTCTGCCAATATTTTCAAATATTTTTTTTTAAATCTATCTTGTTTTTTAAATTATGAAATTGTAATGATTATTAAGTAAATAATAAATATGAGTTCTAATATGTTCCTTTTTTTTCTCTTTAAAAAAAATTTACAGAGACATTAGTAAAAACCGTCAACTAAGCATTAAAACTTTTCTTTATTGGACCATCCTGGGTTTCAGTCATGCCTTTATTTTCTTTTTTGGATCCTATTTTCTAATGGGGAAAGATATATCTCTGCTTGGAAATGGCCAGGTAAAATATATAGTTTTTAAAATTGTTAATTATTTGATTTAATTTGGTTTTTGATAGCCTTCTGTCATAAAAAATAGAAGTGAAATTTAATTTAAATTATAAAATTGCAGATATTAAAATGCAATTATAAAGAGGTTTTATTTACTTTTTTTTAATCCTCAACTGAGGATATTTTTCCATTGATTTTTGCATAGAGTAGAAAGGAGGGAGGAAGAAGGAGGGAGGAGGGGGGAGAGAGAGAGAGAGAAAAACATCGATGTGAGAGACACATCGATGTGAGAGACACACATGGATTGGTTGCCTACCACACTACCCCTCAGGGTCGGGGATCGAACCTGCAACCTAGGTATGTGCCCTTGACTCTGAATCAAACCTGAGAGACCCTTTGGGTCCACTGGCTAACGCTCTAACTGCTGAGCCAAACCTGTCGGGTGCATTTGGGAGGCAACCAATCTATATGTCCCTCTCACATTGATGTTTCTTTCTCTGTCTCTCTCTGTCTCATCCTCCCTTTCATGCTCTCTAAAAATCAATGGAAAAATATCCTCAGGTGAGGATTAACAGCAACAAAAATAAACACAGTTCCTTGACCCATAAACTGCTCTGGTCACATTTTTCTGTGTATCTTTAGAGCAAAATGTGTAGAAGTTACTTTTTTTCCACCATTTCTATTTTCTGACCTTCTCCCTTGAACATAGTCCTATAGCATTTTCATCCTCCAGCACTTCCATCAAAACTGTTTTTTTTATGGTCACCACCATCCACCTTCACATTGCTAAATTCAAGAGCGTGTTTCATTCTCTCTTTTTTTCTTAGTCCTCACCTGAAGATACATTTCCATTGATTTTTAGCTAGAGTAGAAGGGAGGCAGGGAGGGGCGGGGCAGAGAGAGAGAGAGAAATATCAGTGTGAGAGATACACATTGCACATCTAGGCCGGGGATCATTCCTGCAACCCAAGTATGTGCCCTTGACCAGGGATGGAACCTGAGACCCTTCAGTCTGAGAGCCTGTGCTCTAACCACTGAGCAAAACCTGCCAGGGCTGTTTTCACTCCTTTTGAATTCAACCATTGGGCACAATTTATGAAGTCTTTCTGCCTGCCACATTATCTTCTCTTAGCTTTTGTAAATTACTTTGGTTTCCTTACTGATTATTCCTGTTCAGTCTTCTCTTCCCATCCTCAGAATCAGGGTTTCTCAACCTCTGCATTCATGACATTTTGAACCAAATAATTAGAATTTTTAATAGCAACATCCTAGCCTCTTCCCTCTAGAACCCAGTAGTACACATGCATGCATCCCCCAGTTACAACAAAAAATTTGTCTAGATCCAGCCAAATCTCTTCTGGGAGGCAAAATCACCCACTAGAGGAAACCCAAGGCCTAGGGCTCAGTGCTGTGGCATCTTCTTTTATCTGTACACAGGGTGAACTCATTCTTAGGGTTTAAATACTGCTTGCGTGCTGAAAACACCCAAGTTTACATCTTTTCTAGCCTCCTCAGATTCAAATAAGTAACTACCTTCTCCACTTACAAGTCCCATGGGAATCTCAAACTTAATATAGCTAAACAGAATATTTTTGTCTTTTGCAAACCCATTTTTCTTCTAGTTCTCCATATTTTAATAAATGGTACCAACTTTTACACAATTGCTAAGGCAGAAGTCTAGGAATTATCTTTGATTTCACTTCTCTCCTTCTCCACACTGTTCAAATCATCACCATCTCTTTCTGGAACCATAACAACTGCCTCCTTCCTGCTCCTGCTCCTGTTTTTCCCCTTCCTGCTGTTTGTTCTGCACACAGCAGCCCACATGGTCTTTTAAGAATGAAAATATGATCATCTATCTAGCTTGCTTAAAATCATTTAGTGTTCTTACTATAAGCCACACTAATTTTCTTGTTACTTGAACAGACCAATTTGTTCCTGCCTCAGGACTTCTGCACTTCCTGTTTCTCTACTTGGATGCTTTTCTCTTACATGGTCATGTGACTCACTCCCTTATTCATTCAGGTCTGCTGAAACATCACTGGCTCGTGAAGGTCTTTGTAGCTTACTCCCATTAAATACTATCTCTCTCACCTTTCATCACTTACTGTCTCCTTGCTGTATGTTTACTTTTCTTCATAGCACTAATCTCTTCCTTAAGGTATGTATTTTTAGGTTTGTTTATCTGTCTCCTCCACTAGGTATAAACTCCAGGAGGTCAGCAACTTTATCTTATCATTGCTTTATCCCCAAAGCCTGAATGTAATAGATGCTCAGTTACTGTGTGTTGATTATACAAATGAATAATGAATGATCCTTTTTAATTTGGAATAAAAGTTTGGCTTTTTAAAATAATTAGGTAAATTCATTTAGAAGAGGTTATCCAGAAAACAGGCAACTGTGAATACAAGTTTAAGTACACATGAAATAACTAAGTGACATAAATAGGTCCTACTTAACCCAAGCCAATGTAATAAGCCCAACTCAACTTCTCTTTAGCCAGATCCCCAAAATGCCCTCTGCCACTCACTTCATCACCAACGCAAGGGGAAGTCAGAATGTAAAGAGACAGTAATCTTCACTGATTAATTGTATTTGAAATACATTACTTTTTCTAATTTTACAAAAAAACAAACAACCATGTGAATATGTTTTTACAGCTACCTCAGGCCTTGAATGCAAGAGGAAACCCTAAATAAGTTCTGCTTCTAAGAAAGATTCCATATAACTAGCCCTAGTCTTGGTCCTATAAAACCAGATACTGAGGGATGCAACATGTGCAGTTGTTACCACATCCAGGCACAGGTTCCCTGGCTGCTTCTAATCATCTGTTTACATAGCCCTGAAGGAGGAGACTGGCACTCCTCCAAGAGCTAAGTTGAGTGAGACCCACTGATTTTCAGTATTTCCAGGTCATTTCCAGAGGTGATAAAAGCAGACAAAGAAGGAGGGATTCAATATGTCTTTTTCATTCTTTTGACAAATAGAACTGATATTTTATTGTTGATAACTGTATTATTGATTGCTTTTTATCTATCAGGCACCCTGTCCTTTTTTCATACACTAATTCTTATAAAAACCTGTAAGGTTTTCCCCCATTTTACAAATGAAAAAAGTGAGATACAGAGATGTTAAGTAATTTGTCAAGTAAATGCTAATTGTTAGAAATCTGATAATAAAACAGAGCCTTTTAAATAATTTTTTAAACCAGTGGTAAAGACTGACTACTTTATGAACTAAATTAACATAAACTTCTGGTTGTGTTCTTATTTGTGGAACTTAAACCCTGACCTTTGGGGATTCTGCATTTTGAATAAATTGTGTTTAAGTCTTTGCTAAAAAGACCAGGGGAATATTTTCTGATTGATATTAACACCATTTTTACAAGGAATCCTTTGAGGAGTAAGTCTATTGGCCATTATCTTTCAGGTATTGGTTTTGTTTGTTTTGTTTTCTTACTGTTGTTGTTAATCCCACCCCAGGATATTGTTGATTTTTAAGGGCGGGGCGGGGGGCCATAGATGTGAGAGAGACAAATCAATTGGTTGCCTCCTGCATGACCCTGACTGGGGCTGGAGATTGAACCTGCAATGTAGGTACGTGCCCTTGACCAGGAATCAAACCTGCAACCTTTAGGTCTGAGGGCCAACTCTTTAATCTCTGAGCCAAACCTGCCAGGGCTGTTTGTGATTTTTTTTTCCTGTTCTGCCTTTGCTGTGTCCAGAAATACAGTGGCATGTTACCCACTGTAACTTCTGGTTGGAATAGTTACAAAAAATAATTGTGATCGAACAGGGTTTTGTTTCATTTTTACTGTGACAGAAATAAAGCAGTCACTATATCATTCTAAATAAAAACAGCCTATGCCACACAATCCCAAATCCATCTTAGGTTTCCAGTCTGATAATGTTATGTAACAGATAATAATAATAAACATAGTAATGCTTATGGTGTTTCTTCTCATACTCCTTTAACTTTACTAGTCTGGTCACAGATTTCAAATATAACTGGCTTAAATAATACAAGTGATTTTTAGAAAGAATGAAGTTACTTTTTGCCTTACATATGGTGACACATAATGCAATAATGGATTATTTTTTCTGTTTAGATGTTTGGAAACTGGACATTTGGCACCTTAGTCTTCACAGTCATGGTTATTACAGTCACAGTAAAGGTATGGTATAGAAATTAGACACTTGGACACAGTTTGTATCTGTATAATTCCTAGTTAAATTTCTTTAGCCATAGTTGGATATTTTTCTCTTTTCCTTCTTTAGTTGTGAATAATTTCACTGATTGCTATTTATTAATTCATTTTTATTTTGTCAAAAATCTTTTTAAGTTCATTATTTCAGAAAGCCTCTGCTGATTTTGATGGTCAAATAAAGGTTAACCCCACAGTACTCATCTCTGAAATTTTGCAAAACATCATCCGTTGTTTCAGGCAACAGAGTTGAAAATAAAGTACTCATGAAATTTCAAAGGTGTTTCCTTACAGAAGAAAAATACTATAAACTGAATTGTTCAGTTTCATATTGGGATCTTTGCAATGATATTTATCTTCTGAGAGGCTTTGCCTTAGTCACTTATAATTAATACATTTCATTTGTGATTTTTATCATAGAGGTTAATTTTATATTAAGGATTTAAACTTTTTTTTTTTTTTTTTTTTTTAGATGGCTTTGGAAACTCATTTTTGGACCTGGATCAACCATCTCGTTACCTGGGGATCTATTATATTCTATTTTGTATTTTCTTTGTTTTATGGAGGGATTCTCTGGTGAGTGACTATATTTTAATTATATTGATTCAACTAATAAATACTTAGGTGGGCAAAAGTAGGTTATAGTTTTAGTATGGAAAATAATACAATAATTAATAAATAATAATAGAAGAATAAACTGTTTCATGTATTTACAACTGTAAACCTACTTTAGCCCCAGCCCTGTATTTATTGTGATAAATTGTATTATGAAGAAATAATTTTGAGATTCTATCCTTATAATAAATTTACGTCTTTCAGTTGATCTTACTAATAGGGATTAAAAAAGAAACTTCCTAAATACTACGTTCTAGATGTTTTACCTAAGATATTAGATTGTTTCATCACAATAATCTCGTTGTCTTCATGTTTTCTATATGGACATTGAGCCCCAAGATCACAAAGGTTAAATAGAGCAAAACTGCCCTTGGCCAGTCGATGTGTCTCTTTCACATCAATGTTTCTCTCTCTCTCTTTCTCCCTCTCTCCCTCCTGCTCTATCTGAAGATAAATTCAAAAATGTCCTCGGGTGAGGATTAAAAAGAAAAAAGAGCAAAGCTAGGATTTAAACCCCAATTGTTTTACTCCACAGTTAATGTTCTTTTTATTTTTTTATCCTCACCCGAGGACATTTTTCTATTTTTTGATCAGCTAGAGCAGGAAGGAGAGAGAGAAACATTGACGTAAAAGGGACACATCGAATGGCTGCCACCCGCATGACCCAGCCAGGGCTGGGGACACACTGCAACCAAGGTACATGCCCTTTGTGGGAACCAAACCCGGGTCTCTCTGGACCACAGGCTGACGCTCTAACCGCTGAGCCAAACCAGCCAGGGCCACAGTCAGTGTTCTTAACACTAACCATATTACCTCTAAATTACTAATGTAAATAATAAAGTAACATTGAGCCATTAAGTTTTCATGAATGAATTAATTTCTCTCTTAAAAGTAAATAGTATGCTTCATCTTCATTGGTAAAATAATGTTTTCAGTTACTGTGACAGATGAAAAATTAATGCCTCTTCTAAGATTCTTTTTTTTTTTTTGCCTTGATCTTCAGATAGAGCTGGAGGGAGAGAGGGGGGAAGAGAGAGAGAAACATCTATGTGAGAGAGACACATTGATTGGTTGCCACCCACACGACCTCAACCAGAGCCAGGGACAAACTGCAACCGAGGCACGTGTCCTTAGTGGGAAACAAACCCAGGACTCTCTGGTCCAAGGGTCGATGTTCTAACCACTGAGCCAAACTAGCCAGGGCTCTAAGATCCTTTTACACGTGATGGACAACTAAAGTCTCTCATTTGGAGAATGTATATTACATTTGCCTACTGTGCCTTTGATCCCTGTATTAGGCAAAAAAATTATAGAAGATAGGCAAAAAAGTATAGAGTAGCTAAATAATTATCTTCCACTTAGGATTATAAAAGATACTCTCATGAATAATGCTTAGTATGTAATATTTGTTTTTAATGTTCTTTATTTTTTCATTTCTTTTTCTATTTTCACATTATTCTTTTGAAGTGATGATACATACCAAAACCCCAAAAGAGTATCTTGACAATAATTACTACCATGTAGAACTAGTATTTGGGAGTGCATTTATTTTTAAATATATTTGTAGAGAAGAACCTTTAAGTGGAACTTTCCAACCTAAGATTTGAGTAATCAATCTTTTAGTTGTTTAGTACAGAATATTTTGTTACATACTTTTTTGTGTGTTTCTTGGTGTCTGCATTACTACATAATACTTTTGATATCCTACTAAGATAGAGTTACCTAGTCAACTTCTTGCCACTTTCCTAATAATAAAAACTATAATTGTCATTGATAGCAATTAAATTGAATTTTATTTTTTAACAATTAAAGTCTATCTTGTAGTTATTCAATTAATTACTGATTCCAAATTTTGAACTTATTCCAAACTTCTATTCCAAATTAAAAATTTGTAACTATATGTAAACCCACATGATATATTGATTTAAGAAATGGTCTTGTCAGTTTATCCTTCTATTAAGCCCACTTTCTTTCTTTGCAGGCCATTTTTGGGTTCCCAGAATATGTACTTTGTATTTTTTCAGCTCCTAGCAAGTGGTTCTGTTTGGTTTGCTATAATCCTTATGGTTGTTATATGTCTGTTTCTTGATATTGTGAAGAAAGTATTTGACAGACAGTTCAATCCTACAAATACTGAAAAGGCACAGGTAACCATTTTTATATACAAAATCTTTTATTTAGAGGTCTTTAACAATGAATAGCTGTCATTATAATTTGCTTATATCAGAAAATAAGAAATTATCCATTTTTGTATTAAGCATTTTGCAGTATAAATATTGTTAAATCTGATATTTTATAGTTATTTCTATTAATTATATGACTTCTGACAAATTATAATTTTAAAAAATTACATTATTATACAACTTCAGGTTTTTAAGGATAAAGTTATCATGTCCAGATAATAATAGTAAATATGTTTTAAATAGTATTGTCACAGTGTTATATTGTTTTCAACAAGAGTGTGAAATAAGTTCTTTAACCTAAATCACTTTTTTTTTAAATCTTCACCCAAGGATATTTTTCTATTTATCTTCAGATGGGGGTGGGTGTGGGGAGAGAAAAACATCTATGTGAGAGAGACACATTGAGTGTCTGCCTGAGAGAGACACATTGAGTGTCTGCCTCGCACACCACCCCAACCAGGGCCGAGGACGAACTGCAGCTGAGGTACGTGCCCTTGACCGGATCAAACCCATGACTCATTGGTCCGTGGGCCAATGCTCTAACCTAAATCATTTTTGAAGAATGAATTTTTTTTTTTGAGGATATTTTTTCATTAATTATTGGAGTGGGAGGGAGAGAGAGAGACAGAGACATTGATGTGAGAGAAACACAGCAATTGGTTGCTTCCCACATGACCCTGACTAGGGCTAGGGATTGAACCTGCAACCCAGGTACATGCCCTTGACCAGAATAGAATCCGAGACCTTTTGGTCTATGGGCTGATGCTCTAACTGCTAAGCCAAACTGGCCAGGGCTAAAGAATGGATTTTTATAAAATACATTCTCTCACTAAACACTTAATAAATATTAAACTATAGCAAATATTAATAGTATGTTGCACAGTTATGGTCGTTGGGTCTGATAGTTCTCCAGTTCAAAACCCAGGTCTACCATTTGGTAGCTCTGTGTCTTTAAGTCTCTTTCAGTAATGACATGGGTAAAATTATGGTAGAAATATCCATTTAATTACCTTTGTGATGAGGATTAAATAAAATAATATCCAAACACTTACTAGATGCTCAAGAAATGGTAGCTGTTTAGTTGAATGTGCCTTGTTTGTGTGTTTGACTTGGACATGAGCTAGAAATCTGTCTTAATTTGTCTTATTAACTATACCATACCATTGAATTCATATCCTCAAGAATACATTCTAATTAACTTTTATGTGCCAGTAAATACTGAGTTTATTATTTTTTTGTGCATGTTTGCTACTTGCCAAGCAAATTTTATTAAAACTTGGAAAATAAGTTACATATTATACAAATAAAATGTGCTCCCTAAGGAGTGATTTGAGTTAGGCTTCCTAAACAGTGCATTGGTTTTCATTTCAGTTGATCCTATCAGCATTTCTTTAGCCTTTATTTGCTTTGGTTAACTCAATCCTTACCAATACACATTTTAACACCATTGAAGCACCATAGGTTTCTGAAGCCTTACAAACTTAATTCAGATACTGTTTTAACCATTTATACAATGTATGTCTTTAATCAAGTCATTCTAAGCCTCAATTTTCTCCTCTGTAAAATCAGAATAATAATTACTACTTTACATGATTCTTAGAGATAATGAATATAAAACACCTAACCCTGGGCCTGTATGTAGTAAGTCTTCAGTAAAAACATAATTAGCCTTTGATCCCTGGTCAGGGCATATTCAGGAAACAACCAGTTAATGCATAACTAAGTGGAACACCAAATTAATATTTCTCCCTCCCTCCTTCCTGTCAGTCATATATGCGTACCATGTCTTCCTTTCTCCCTCCTCCTCCCTCCCTCCCATCCTTTCCTTCCTCTCATCCTCTCCCTCAAATCAATTTAAGAAAAACAATTAGCCCAGCCCACGTGGCTCAGAGGTTGAGCATTGACCCATGCACCAAGAGGTCACCGGTTTGATTCCCAGTCAGGGCATGTTCCCAGGTTGTGGGCTTCATCCCTAGTGGGCGGCATGCAGGAGGTGGCCATTCGATGTTCTCTCTCATCAATGTTTCTATCTCTCCCTTTCTCTCCAAAACCAAAGAAAAAAAATTAAAGGATTACATAGGAAATATTTTGTACCTTAAAGAGGACCCATAGATAAGAAAAGGTTACAAGTACTTTATATATATTATGGTTCTTTTGCCATAGGTTAAAATTGATTAGAAATGGAATGTGCAATAAATTAATCATTCTATCTGTGTGTGAAAGCTGACATAATCTCTATTATTGTCCCACTAAATTTACTTTTAAATGACTTGACAGGTGTTCTGCTGTGGTCTAATCCAAAGAGAAAATCTCTGCTTCCATTCAGGAATCTGTGTTTTTGTTTGTTTTATTTTTTCTTAAACAGTATATGGTTATTCAGATCCCATGTGTGACATTATTCCTTTGCTGCAGGCAGCAATCTTTATATTTCAACCTTATACTTTGCCTCTTGAGTTCAAATGATGAAGGATAATTAGAAAGTTGTCAGCCACTTTATTGTTCACCAAAAGTAGCATGAAAAATCATATCAAAAGAAAAGTTGTCAGTATTTATTTTGAACTTTGTTTTTCTCCAGAATAACAATGTGGTGTTAAGCGCGAAGAAAGCCAATAGCCCAACAAATGTCAGTCATATATGTGTACCATGTATGATATTTCCTACTCTTGTAAGAACATATGTGTCTTTACAAAGCTTGTCCTGTTGTCTGTCTCTTGGGTGATGAATGAATACAGCTCACTGACTCTTTGTCTGTCCCATCCCTCTTCTGTCCACTTATAGATGTACTCCAACACAGTTGCTTTAAGTGACGAGTTCATCGCACTGCAGCCATTGTCGAGGGCAAGGAATCAGCTGAGCAAACTTAGGTAGAGTAGGAGTAGAACCTTGTTAACTTCTGCATGCTAAAGGTCAATTAAACAATATTTAAAAGATAGGCAGAGGCATGAATTAAGAGTCGGCCATTTTTTGTTAGCACAGCTCTGTCTCTAATTTGACCTTTATTAATATGTATGCTAAAACCTTAAAAAAATCCATTTCTTCATTGAGAAGAAAATTCAGTATGATAACAGGACAGAGATCTATACCTTACTATACATTTTACACCTTAACTGTTTTTTGTAGCACAATTCTAATGCTTCTGCTTGTCATATTCATATTTAAGAATGTTCCTGCATGTTGAGTATTTTAAGCTACCAAAATTCATAAAATTTAAAGTTTTAAGTTTCTGTTACTTGAAAGTGAGAGTTGCTCATTTTTTATCTTGCCTTAATCTGTGTTGTAAATTCATGTGCATAATTGTTTTTGTACTTTTAATGGCTGCTGAAGCATTTCAAATCCTTGCTACTGTTTAGTGCATCTATAAATTGAACATATATTTTATATCTCTTATATATACCTTTTTCTCCTTAGACAGATCCATTCTGTCTGTTACCACAAAAAAACAAAAACCCCAGTAGTCTAGAGATGTCTTTTGATGGAAGAAAACTAAAGCTTAAATCCTAAAACTGTTGTTGTTAAGATACCACAACTTTATAATGCTAACTTTAATTCCAGTCTGGTTTGAAGAGAAAAAGTAATGTAACCAAAATAATTTGTTTAGTTTTGGCACTTTTCAGTTTCTCATTCTATCAGTATTTTGTGGATTCTTAATCATATATATATATATTTAAAATCTTTTTTTATTCTCAAGGTTTCTAATCTCTACAATTACTTAATCAAATAAATAGCTTTGACAAAGCCCCAGTTAGCCTCTTAGGGAACTCTGTGAGTTCATAATTTTGAGCTGTTCTAAAGTTTTACCAAACCTTTTTATTTTATTACTAGGTTCAAGATTTTAAAAATATTCTCCTTTGAATTACAAAGGTATAATAATTGTAGATAAATATACAAATGAGTGTTTAATTGGTAGTCAACTAAATTTTATGTTTAAAACAAAAACTAAAATCAAAACAAACTTGAAGATTTGTCTTCACCTTTGGTTGAGCCAAATACATATATCACATTTTATCTGTATGTGCCTTTCTGAAAACAGTGAGTATTCATCACATTTTTGAATATCTAATTATTTAACTCTAAGGCAATAGAGGACCTCATTGTTTAAAGACTACTCTGGTAAACTCTTTTGTCAATTGAAGATAACTTTTGCATTGAGAATAATCATAATATTTTTTATGCAATCATATTTTTACATATCATGTTGGCTTAAATTAAGCCACAAAAAAAGAATGAGGTAAGGAGATCATAAACTAAAGATCTCAGGCTCCATAATGATGTAACAAAAGTGTTAGCTTGACATTCATCTGTGAAAGAACACAGTGGTAGCAGGCTACATTAGTCAGATAGCCTTTGCTGCAAGCCAGTCTCCAAACAGGTGGTCAAAGAAAGGAAGGAGAGCCCTCCCTGTTAAGGAGACAGCGAGCCTAAATGCTAATGTTGCCCTTGGCACCCTGCTCCCTATATGTCCTAACCAGATTAGTTCACCTCACTGAGCCTCTAGATTCCCCACCCATGAAATGATCATTTAACGGACTGTGATTTATTTCCTTACTATCAGCATCAAAGAAAAACAAAAAGAAATACTGTGTTCAACCAAAGGCCAAGCAGAAATAATAGATGCTTAAATGAGAAGCAAGTAACCACTGGGTGGGTATTTGCTCACAGCTACATGAAGAACAAGTGCCCACATACATCTCCTAATGTATTCAATGAATTTTGAATAAATCTTAGTTTTGATCTGCACTGAACACTATTCTTGGGTGTGATCCATGGTAGCCTAATTGTTTACAGCAACAGTTTTCAACCCGTGGGTCACGACCCCTTTGGGGGTCGACCGACCCTTTCACAAGGGTTACTTAGGACCATCAGAAAACACATATTTCCGATGGCAATTCATAACATTAGCAAAATTACAGTTATGAAGTAGCAACAAAAATAATTTTATGGTTGAGGGTCACCACAACATGAGGAACTAACTAACTGTATTAAAGGGTCGCAGCATTAGGAAGGTTGAGAATCACTGGTTTACAGAGATGAAAATTATATGGATATCAAATATCTTTAAGAGTTCTCAAGTCTTGAATCAGGTTAGTACCTCTTCAGAACCATTAACACAAAACTATTAGCAATTTTCTTTTGAATAAAAGAAAACTCATTTTTAATATTTTCTCCTCCCCTGTGTTATAGGCAAAGCTATTGTAAAAAGTTATCTTTAAATAAACTTATAGTACCCTTGAAACCAAGAAATTCTACTACTTTATTTGTTATATATGTAAGAATTCACCATAGCTTTTTTTTCATAGAAATAATTATTAGTCCTAAGATTGAGAAAATACATAGAAATAAGGAAAATTTTGATTTTTTTAATTCAATGAGGACTTTTTGTTATAATTCAAGAAAGGTTACAATTAGCTTGGCTATGGGCACATACTCCTTAGCAGGTCTTATAATACAAATGTAGAAAAACTAAAGATTAGAATTTTGTATAAATTAGTTAACACTCAAAAATATATTTCAAATTAAGAATTGAATTAGTTTTGTTAAGTCAAGCCCCCTTTCACTCACATGTAACATTTGAAAGGCCATGTGTTTGACCTGTTTCCTCTGCTGAAGTCCAGATAGAGAAGCTAAATCTTCTGAGAAGGGCGCGTGAGAGATACGAAATGGTACATATCTTTGTAATGAAAACCCTAATCTTGGTGGCAAGGAATTTCCCTAATAAAATAAATTTAATTTTATTAAAGGAGACCTGATTTAATTTCACTTTGTGCACTAGAAAATCATGGCTTTGTTTTGTGTGCTTTGTTGTATGCCCAGTAAGAAGCTGCTGTCAGCTCTCTTTTGTAACAGTAAATGAATATAGTGGTGTGTGAACATTCATTTGTGCCACACAGATTGTGGACCCCAACTTACTGTGATTCTAAACCTATAAACAGTGAGAGTATTGTCTGTAATATGAGACTTGTTGCTTTTCTGTCCTTCCAGATGGAAGAAGATAAGGGTTCAGTCAGCTCAGCATATGAATTTGCTGAAAGCAAGCACAGAGGGGAGGACAGTAGGCACCTGCTAGCTGAGGCTTGCAGCCAGCAGGACAGTTCTTACGTGCACTAGGTAGTACTGCGCTGGATCTTCCTGGGGATATATACGCTAAGTCCTTGTGTTTGGGGTATGCTGTGGGAGAACTGGCCTGATATTTCAGTTTTAACTTTACTAATTCCTCATTGTTTTTCACGTTTTTATTTACTTGTTTCTTTTTTTGTGATCTTTACTTTTTTTATATGTCCATCATGTATATTTTATTAATCTTCCTTTGGATCTATAGTGTTGAATCATACTTCATCTCAAATTCTAACCTAGGAAGGTATTCTCACAACCTATTACCTTATCACTTCTTTTGAAAATATGTCATGCTATTTCTATTATTTCTGAAATCAGTTTTCCCACTTGAAGTTGTAGTTTTATATCATTTTACATCTTAATGTAGTTAGATACTGAATTACTTTTCTAAGTCTACCTCTTGAGTTGAGTGATCAAATGAATGAATGCTTAGGCTTGGTGCTGAATAGTATTCTGTTGCCTGATAGTCACCAATCTTAGTTCTTTTCATAAACTTTCATAGTTATAGTTTTGTAATAAAGTGTGAATTTATGAGGACTTGATTTACTCCCCTCTTAAGAAATAAACCCTGACAACCACTTCTAGACCTTATTGGGATGTGCAAAATATTCTGATTGGTAGTAATTATGGAGGATAAAAATTCTTACCACTAATATATTTTTACTTGACCTATTTATCGTTTTGTATATTGTACAGCATGTCCTCAACTAACATCATCTTATTTAATGTCATTTCATTGTAAAATTAATGAGATGCTGTAGGAACTTTTGTTTATGTCAATTAGCCTAGTAAAATTGGTTTCATCATATGTCGTTTCAGTTAAAGTTGCACAACCAACCTATCAATGACTTTTAAATGAGGTCTTACTGTATTTACTGGTCAAGAAGGTGCTATTTGCTCACCTGGGATACACCCTAATAAATGGTGAAACTTAACAAACTATTTATAGATTATAAATTTTAACTCCTATAAATCAGACAATGGGACAGGTATAATATGAAAAAATCTGAATTCTGGAAAACTTTTTTTTGTCTTGTTTTGTTAATCCTCATCTGAGGATACCTTTCCGTTGATTTTTAGATAGAGTGGAAGGGAAGTGGGGAGGGGGAGATGTGAGACCAGGGTTGGGGATCGAACTTGTGACCTTTCAGTCCTAGGGCCAACGCTGTAACTGCTGAGCCAAACTGGCCAGGGCTGGAAAACATATTTATAAAATTAGATTCCTTTAGTGAATTGCCTTAAATGGAAAATGCTGAAAATAATTAACCAACTCTCAGTTGTTATTAATTGAAAAGAATTCTCAATTTTTATTTTGTTTTGGAATGCAAGTTTGAGTGGATACTTTAAAAGACATGGTCTGGCCTTGGGCCAGTTTGGCTCAGCGATTAGCGCATTGGCCCTCTGACCAAAAAGTCTCAGGTTTAGTTCCACTCAAGGGCATGTACCTCAGTTGCAGTTCGGTCCCTGGCCCTAGTCAGGGTCATGCAGGAGTCAACCAGTCAGTGTGTCTCTCTCACATTGAAGTTTCTCTCTCTCTCTCTCTCTCTCTCTTTCTATCTCTCTTTCTCCCTCTCTCTCTCCTCCTCTCCCCCTCCCTCCCTCTCTCTCTCTCTCTCTCTCTCTCTCTCTCTCTCTCTCTCTCTCTCCCTCCCTCACACTCTGTCTGAAGATACATAGAAAAATATCCTGCCCTGGCCAGTTTGGCTCAGCGATTAGAGCGTCAGCCTGCGGTCCAGAGAGACCCGGGTTTGGTTCCCGCTGGGGGCGCGTACCGCAGTTGCAGTTTGTCCCCAGCCCTAGTTGGGTTATGCAGGTAGCAGCCACTCAATGTGTCCCTGTCACGTCGATGTTTCTCTCTCTCTTCCTCTCTCTCCCTCCCACTCTATCTGAACAAAAAATGGGAAAATGTCCTCAGGTGATGATTAAAAAATAAATAAAAATTAAAATAATTAAAATTTAAAAATAAATAAAAATAAAAGAAAAATGTTCTCAGGTGAGGATTTAAAAATAAAATAAAAGACATGGTCTGATGCTTCTTTAATATGCCCATTAAAATATGCAATACAGTCTTCTTAGAATGCTCCTATTAAATAACAGGGGCCTTGTTACTTTTTAATTTTTTTTTTTTCTATGTTACTTTTACAAAGTGAATTTTCTCATCATTCCATGACATTTGGTCTCCATTCCTATAAACAAAAAGCCAGAAGAATCCTTAAACCATGAGTATGACCCTGTAAAATTGCTGGGAGTATTATCCTGAACTACATTGTTTTTCTGCTTATCACTGGATTTTAATTGGTTGAATGAAATATATCTTAAATATTTTTCTTCTCATGTATTTTGCCTTTGGCATATATTTTGAGATAAAAATCACTTCAAAAAGACAAGTGTTATTTTTTTCTGTTCTGAAATTACATTTGTTTCTGTACTTAAAATTTGGTCAGCCTTGCCAAATCAGACAGAAGGCTATGCTGAGCCCTAAATGTTGCCATGGGCTAGGGTCTTCTAGTCCATCTCCCTCTACTGTCACTTGCCTCTTAGGCCTCTATTGTTTTGTCTTTTTTTTTTTGTCTCTGGATTCTTGCTCTGAATGCCCTTTTTAGGGCTGTATCTAATAACCATAGGAATAGCAATAGGATGCTAGGGCTACTGTGGACCAAGGTGTTTAAGCCTCACACCTGAAATCTACCACTACAAAAAGAGAATACATTTTAAAGTTTCAACCAACTACAAGTTACTTGCCTCTCTGGTGACGAAGATACAGATACTGCCTCATTTAACAAAGCAGTGACAGAAAACCTTAATAGTCTATATTCATTTGTTTACCACTTAAAAGCTATACTTTTCTGAGTGAGTAAAATTCTGTAAGCAAATACAATCAAACATTTAAAAGACTAATAAGGCTGCCACCTGTGGCAGGAACTAGAGGCATATCTGATAAATATGACTGACACTTTATAAAACTAGTATTATTTTCAAATGTGTGCTGACTTAGCAGCTTTTTCATCTGGAGGTTGAAATGAAGAAAAATAATTAGTATTGACATTATTTTCTACCAAACACTTTTCCTATGACATGCTGTAAATGATTGATAATTAGAAAAATGAATTCTTAGTATCAGCTGTGCCATGACTTAGTGCATTAATTAGTGCTATTCGGCTTTACCCTCTCCTTTAAAATTGAGGATCTTATCATTTTTCACATATACTGATACTTTTCTTCACCTAAACTACAAATTCCTTGTTATATATTGTTATTTATATAATAATGTGTAATCACATTATTAAAATAAAGAAGATTGTCTTTTTGAAATCAGGAGTAAGGTAAATTATTACAATAACCTTACCTAAAAATATAATTATTGCATGCTTATTTTCATAGTTAGATTTAGGCAACACATACAGAAATCTTTCAGGAGATCACTAAAAGACAGTGTAGAGGTATTTTATCTATATTTATAACTGTCTTTCAAAGTTGGAAAGAAAGCAGGAAGTTTAGAGGAGTGTATGTAAGCTTGAGGCATGTTTTGGAGAAATAGGCCTTGAGTAATATAGGGCCGTTATATAGCTGCCATCATGAAATGGCTACCTGTTGCTCTTCTTAATAATGAGATGAAGCTGTTATTTGTTTTAGGGGTTTTATTATTATTTACCAAATTTGGAAATCAGGACTATTTTATGACTTTTGATTGCACCTTTAAAGGCAAAACATTTTCTTAAACACAGACTTTTTTATTAGCTATACATAGTCATGTTGAATCTCCATAGTTGTTTTGCTTAGGACCCTGTCTAGCTCTAAGTGACATGGTAGTTCCGGGAAGCAAGTGTGGTGGAGCATGTCTTACAAATTAATAAAAATTTCTCATAAAAAGTTACTTCTTTGTGACACCAGGTAGGATCTCACTTCCGTTGCCATACTTTGCTGCTTTTTTTCTTTTTTAGTATTTATAGTTAGTCACAAAAATAAAGTACTGATTTCCTCTCCTTACTTTGAATGAAATGAGATATAAATGCTCCACCTCATTCCCACCCCCAGTTATACTGGCAACTGTGGCTACATGAACTCTGGCTGGGCTCCAGTTCCTGAATATGAGACCAAAGATGTATATGGGTGGGAAAGCGATAGAGCTTAAAGGTCTGCTGGAGAACAGTGTGATATTTTCCATAGATAGCGGTGCAAAAACACTTAACTAGCATTCAACATTTCAAAGCAGCTAGGGTATTTTTCTCTTTAGGGAAAAAAAGGAAACATTTTGCACAGTTCAAAAGGTAATCTGAAGAAGTCATTTCCTTATATTATTTTTTACATTTCAAAATGTTAACTCTGTTGGGTTGCCCATATATTAACACCTGCCCTTAGGTTTTAAAGTGAAAGGTGATGCATGCAAAGTAAGGTCATTACCTAAGCAGTGTTCTGTACATATGTGGATACTCAAAAGCTGCTGATCTTATGGATATCATTTTCAGTGAATTCCTATCAGTTGGTTGTGCACAAGCTCTATAGGCAAAACACCTGTTGTTAAACTAAGACGAACCAGACAAATTCCTTGCTCTCTCTAGTTCCTGGTCTGGTTCAGTGCTCCCCAGGTAAATGTGTAGGACCAGTTAGTTGTTTCCTTGTTTTTAATTTCCGGTCCATCACAGACCAATGCTTTTATAAAATACAATAAAAACTAATTACTAGGAAATGAAATTTAAAAGGTATATAAAATAAGTCCCAATTTTTAAATTATTTTTAGATTCATCAGTTATAGAAGTATTCTGGCAAGTTGCTTTAAAATTTTCTAATCTTCTCAAAGACTGGAGTCACTTGTATCCTCATAAGTCAGTAACAGTGTTTTTGGACCATGTGGATGATGCTTTGAGTTGCACTGGTCTTTTTGCAAGGGGACAGGAGTAACTACTGCTCTCTCTGTGCTTAGGCTAAACATACTGAATACACATATTTTTCTGCCCACACACAGTTATTACTCATTCTCTTCACTTAGCCTGGAATGCTCTTTCTCCGCCATCTCCAGCCTTTGAAACCCCATCTAATCTTCAAGATATATTTCAAATGCCATCTTTTTCATCAGATCTTTCATTCCCTCCCACCATTAGCAACAACAGCTGAGTTTGAGTTCTCCCTCCTCTTTTTTGATATTTATAGTGTGCCTCATACCATAATTATAAGAAGGCAGTATAACGTCATGGTAAAGAGGTTTGGGCTCTAGTCAAAGAAACCAGGACTCAAGCCCCCCAGCTGGGTGACCTTGAGCAAGTTCTTAACCTCTGTTTCCTCATCTATAAAATGCATATGAGTATGGTGCCTATCCCAAAAGGTTGTTAGAATTTTTAAATGAGCTAATAATCCATGAGAAGCATCTTACATGGGAACTAGCACATACATAGTAAGCATTCTGTTAGTGTAACTGCCATTATTATTTGTTCCTGACTTATCTCCTATCCTATATTTAAGCACAGTGCCTTGATTAATAAATATAAATTGAATTTAACTGTTAGTGTCATTTAAGTGATGCAAAAAGGCAGTGGGATAGAATCCAGAAAGAGATTACTGATAGTTGGAGAGGTGAGAAAGATTTTGTGGAGATGATCATATTTAAACTGAACTTGGTGTAGGGGTCACTATTCTGACCCTAATTGGTGACAGGCCCCGACACATGCCCACAGGCAGGGAACAGTGTCTGGTTGGCTGTGTGGAGACTGTATAGGAACTTTGGGAAGTAAAACAGGAAAGGCAGCCTCAGGTCAATTTATATAAGGTCTTAGAGGCCTCCCTTAACATGTTATAATTTCTCCTTTTGAGTATTATGTGGGGAGCTATAGATACCTCATTCCTACAGAGGGTGATTTTTGAGATGGAGGAAACTGGAGCCCAGGGACCCAAGGAGGAAACTAATGAAATCCTGTTGCCCAAACCAGCATTTTCTTGACTATTCCTCTGAATATTAACATTGCTCCTGATGTTGATTAATGTTCCCTTGGGGTTTGGGGCTGTTAACTGAAAATAACAAGTTTGAGAAATGCACTGTGTCTAGCTCTCCCCTTGGAGACTGACCATGCATACTGACTTACTGATAATCCTTTACTCAAAAAGTCTGTTTAGACTTTTGTTGAACTAGTGTTTTCTAAACTTAATTGGCCACGGAACATTTTTGGTGGGATGTCTATAAACATCTCACAAAATACAGTTTAAGAAACAATACCATAAACAGCCCTAAACCAAGGGTATTGTAAAGAAAAAAGTACAATCTAGCTGTTTCTCAGTGTTTATCAGATCCTAGGATATCGGCCAATTCCCAGACAGGGACTGTGTTGACTTACATTGCTTGGTATTAGGTAGAATTACTCTGTGCAGGGATTTTGGAGGACTTCATCAGTTGATTAGGTTTATTCAGAATGCCAGGTTATTTACGTTCCATTGTATCCATCTCTTATGTCCATTGTGAGTGTCTCCATAAATGTCCCCCGTTGCCATGTCTGCTCTTAACACTTGGTGATTCCCAACCTTTGTGAATTGCAACCCTCTAATGAATCTATTTTTTTGTTCTTCCATTATACTTTTGAGAGATTTGTTATGCAGTATGTTATATATGTAAAGGAAAGTGAATGAAAATAAGTTTGTTTAAAATGACAAACCTTGAGAAATTTAGGAGTACCCTTGACTATTAAAACCAGGGTTGGGATTCATTGATCTATGTGTTATATCGTTTATTCCTCTCATTTAACAGAATTAAAATTATTAGTGGTGTGGCTTAAAGTTATCTTGCTGGATTCTTTATGTCTGAATTAATATAAATCTTGCATACTTGCAGGAATTAATTTATTTTAAAATCTTAATAGCACTACTTAGTCACTTGTTTAATTGGTTTAATACATGTACTATCAATTGATTTTTTTAAAAAGTAAGATGAGTTGATTATGGGCATGGTTGGCATGTAATAGTTGCTCAGTAATTTAAGGTAAATTATGTACTTTTTTCAAGGATAATTATGGAGTGAATATATGTAAGTGCTTAGAACCTGGCACATAGTAACACTACACAAAGTATTTGCTACTGTTTTTTTGTTGTTGTTTATTATTGTAGTTATTGGGGTTAGGTCCTGCCTGGTTGTTATTTCCTAGTCTTCAAAATAGGTCATACTCTATTTTTCTTGATAGCTAGACATTTTAAATTGAAATTGCAGGAGCATTTTACTTAAACAAAAACTCAAGAATTAGAATTCATTAAGTTTCTGAGTAGTTGATATAAGTCATTTTGACCATAATAAAATATTAAGACGTTAAAATAAAAATACCTTTGCAGATTTAAATAATATCCAGCTACTTGTTTTTGTATAATTATTTTACCTAACCTCTAATTTAGGGATAGTGCCATTTAAATATTTTTGTATGATTACTCTTAAATTAAGCCTTCTGTACCATACATTTCCATGTTATAGAAAACATGTTTATATACATTACTTTTAGTTTTAAAGTGCTTGTTGTAATTTTTTAATGCTTTTTGGAAGTCCAAATCTATAAATAACTAGTTTTTTCTGCTTCAACTTCTCCAGCTTACTGAAACAAATTCAAGTGTCAAGTGCTTGGACTCCATGTGCTGTTTCCCAGAAGGAGAAACAGTGTGTGCATCTGTTGGAAGAATGCTGGAACGGGTAATAGGAAGATGTAGTCCCACCCATGTCAGCAGGTGTGAAATTTCTCTAAGTAGCCTTTGCTGCAGATGAGTATCCTATAAACTGGAACAGATGAACATGCATTTCTAGATACTAATAAATCAGCTGGTTTTACCAACTGAAGCAGAAAGTGTGCTATTTATTAGCACTCTTTGATGGTAGATTTCACTTTGTGGCTTTGGATAAGGGCTTCTTTCACTAACAAAGGAAGAGAAAAAAGCACCTTTGAAGAGACTTTTCATCTAATGAACAAAAAATTTTGCTTCACAAGTCTTTCTAAAATGTGATGAATAGGAGTGTGTATGGTACTCTTACTTGGTTTTTATAACTTTTTTTTACTATACCTATGCTACTGTTTTATTTCCTATATATTTTTGTTTGGTTGGTTTTTGTAATTACAAAATAATCTACTCATAATAGTAAAACCAAAAGATTTTGCTTTTCTTATTCTTCGTCTATATTTTCTAGTCAGTCATGTGAAACTTCGAGGTATTTATAAGCACCCAAGGCTGTATTGCTGTTCTCCTACCCCTTTTTATCTCTAACAGTGAGGTTTGAAAATGAGTTGAGATTTTTAAGGTTTTACTTAGTATTTATGGTCTAATTAAAAGTTGATAAGTTAGATCAGCCTCTTTAAATTATAGTTTTTTAGAATCTTCGCATTTCTGTCTCCTCCCAAATCTATTTCTTAAAGGATTTATCAGTGCTTGCTTTTGTGGATCATAACAAACAATACAATTTTTTGGTAAATTCCACTTAAATTTATCTAAAAGTGAAATGTATTAATTTCTTCATACATTTCCCCAAGAGACATATTATTTAGGGGATATTAAGGAGTAGAAATAACTTTTCACACTTCGGTGTTCTTTAGGTAGATAATACCATATTCTTAAAATCAGAGCCGCAGTGCACTGGTGTGCACGAAGGGTTACAGATGAGCAGTGTACCATGTGAATAGTGTCACTTTCTACATGTGCCATGGCTTGAAAAAGGTTGAAAAGTACACCCAGAGCAGGGAATAAAGGGTGGAAGAGGCACTACTTTTATCTATTGATAAAGGAGTCTTGGTATTTGGTTAGCTTTGTGTTTTAAAAATGATTAATATGATATCATTCACAAACGGATAAAATTCAGGAAACTTACTGGCGAACTTGTTAGTTCCCGCTTTGCCTTTAGTTGTGGCCATGTTTTTGTGGTATAGTTGCATTTGTAAATAGCATTTTTATGTTAATATGTCTATGGTTTCAGTCCCATTTATTGATCATAACATGTAATCAAAATATTTCTGTAATGCTGTGACAGCATTTTGTAGTAATTTTATTCCACATAAAAAGAATTACTATGAGCAGTTAAATTTATTGCGACTTACACATTATGACTTACACAATTGTATTGTAAAATGCATTATGAGAAAGCAGCTTTATCTTGTATCAGGCCAACAAGTTTCCCAAAGGAAGTTCCAGAAGGACCTAATTTACATTATTGTACTTACTAGAACAGCTTTATTGCACAGAACTGAGGTAGGAGTTAGAACAACAGAATGCTGTAGAAATTCACAAAATTTTTAAAATCTCTACTTCAACTGGAAGTTCTCTTTAATGACAGTATGCATCTTTACTATTACAAAAAGCTAGAATTAGTTTTAAATGAGCCAAAAACATTTTTTCTGCTTTATAGATATTTCCATTTTCTTGATAGTAATTATTTAGGTACTGTGTCTCCATTATTTTTTACATAGCCATTTTTTTACTGCATTATACCTCTTGAACCTGCCCCAGATGTTATGGGATTTATTTCAGCCTGATCTTTTTTTTTATCCTTATCCTAGGACATTTTTCCATTTTTTTGTTTAGACAGAGTGGGAGGAAGACAGACGGCCGGGGGGGGTGGGGTAAGCATACACGTGAAAGGGACACATTGAGTGGCTGCTTCCTGCATGACCCAACCAGGGCTGGGGACAAACTGCAACCAAGGTACGCCCTTAGCGGGAACCGAACCCGGGCCTTTCAGGACCGCAGGCCAATGCTCTAACCGTTGAGCCAAACCGGCCAGGGCTCAGCCTGTTCTCTTGAAGGTGGCTATTATTATCTGTTCTTCTTTTCACTTAGAGTTGTACCATATATATTTTTTTGGTAGGACTTTTTTTTTTTTTTTTTTCGTAATAAACTCTTGAACCATAATTAATATCTTATTTGACAGACTGTAAATATCTTTCCAATTTTCCCCAACATCTAAGGTTATAATTATTGGTTACTACTTTCATTATCTCCTTTTTTTTCCTTCAAATTAATCATCTAAAAATGTTTTGAGATCTGTTCATTTTGTTCATTTTGTTTTCTAGTGGTCAAAATCACACAATGTGCAAAACCACTTGGTGCTTTTCAAAGGGCTATATGAAAATTGCCATAGTTTCATTAACATTATATTTAAACTTTGAAAATTATTTTGATACATAGAGTTTTGTTCCTGTGTTTTAATATGTAATAATTGTATTAGTGAAATATGTTTGGCATTTCTGTTTTGATTTTGGAGCAGCTTCTATTCTACATTTCTATTTCATGTCAAATTTAAATGGCAGGGCAAGTTTGGTACCTCTTATAAGAGGGTGTCACTTGAGAAGTACAACTAGTGCTTTTATAGGACAGATTTCTCTGCTCTTTAAAGTTTTACTATCCAGGCATAAAAATTCTACTTTTATTAATTGATATTGTCAAAGGAATATGCCATATTGCAAGCTTGGTTTCAAAGGTAGCATCATGGTGCTATGTAAAGGATATGCCATGTTATACCCTAAAGGGCTGTACTTGAGCAATAAATGATTTTCTGTATGTGTTTTATCAACAGTTACGTTTTCCTAATCAAAACTGTTTTCTAAACAGAAAGGAGTTAATAGTTGATATGTAATTCAGGTATTTAATGTTCTGTCAAATATGATATTTAACATATGAATGCACATGTTTACTTTGGACATATAAAAATTAAAAATGAAGGAAACTTACCTAATAAGATTTTTTATGTAAGCAGTGGTTGGAAAGAGGAAAAATTTATATAAAATATTGGCAGTTTGGGAGTGGAAAATTGACTCTAGATAATTGAGCTATTGATACTTATGTTTTATCATTTATGTCTGAGCATACTTCTTGCATAAATATTTAAGAAATATTTATAGTTCCATTTTATTCATATATTTTGCAAATACTGAGTGCCTATTATGTACCAGGCACTGTTCTAGGTGCTAGAGAGAGGGTAGTGAACAAACCCTTCCTTTAAACTAAGGTAGATATTGTTTAAGGTTTTCTGGTAAATTCTATAAACTACTGGTATGGTTGTTGCTTGTTTGTTTTCCTCTTTGCCAACTTTGTGAAATTTCTAGGTTCCTAACTTCATTATGATTACTCACTTAATTTATTTAAATTTGAACCACACACATAGAGTCTCTTAGAAAACAGCAGATATTTGATAAAAGTGAATTTGGACCATTTTAAATGCTAGTCTCTTCCTTTAACATTTTTGTTTGAGGAATGTGGGAACCCTAGAAAATTATGTAAACGCATTTATTATTAAATTCTTTTAGTCTTCTAAGAAAAGCCACCTTTGACTTTGTAACTCTTAAAGTAAGGCTGTTTTAAGCATGGCAGGCTATTTTTGATCTTGAGTTATTTAAGCTTAAATCAGTACAGCTGCAAATAAAGTATTATGTAATGAATTGCTTATGGGCTTTATCATTCAGATAGTAGTTAACTTTTCCAGACCAGTAGAGGATCATTTGTTCTTAATTAAGTGAAAACCCTAGTGATTCACAGGTGTCTTTGATGCCTATTGAACAAATCATTCATGACATTGAAGATAATTATGCTGAAATCTTTAGAATAGAATTTATAGCTGAAAAGAAATAAATTAAGAACATATTGTTACTTCATTCCAAAGTTTTTGGTAAGTGCTATTTTTGTTTGTTTGCTTCTGTGATGTCAAAATATAGCCTAAATGCTTTTCAGCAAAACTGAATGTGTATAACTCTTAATAACATACTTGTTTTTTATTGAATTAAGATTTTAAGAGTGTCTTATACCCTACTACCTATGGAAAATATTTTAATGCCAATGAATGTTGAAATTTTGGCTATTATTTTTATATGATGACTAGAGCATTATTTTCCCCAAGTTTTTGTATAATATAAATGGAATGTTTGGTCATTCAATGCTAGTATGAAGAACTTCCTTTTAACATTTAAAAGTGAATCAATTAGTGATATTTGAGTACTCAAATTGCATTTTGATCTTAAGTTTTAGAATAAATTTTTTCTCAATTAAAATATAGGTCCCGGTGAGCCAAACTTTTCTCTTATTGTTATTTAGATCTTGGAGTGCATCGGATCCTTTCTATACCAACGACAGGAGCATCTTGACTCTCTCCACAATGGACTCATCTACTTGTTAAAAGAGCAGTAGTACTTTGTGGGAGCCATTTCAACTCCTTTTCTAAAATTCAGTGTGATCATCCTGGTAATGGCCACACTAGCCCTGCAGAATTACTTTGTGAAATCTCTGGAGTAGTTGATAACCCACTCAGAGTTATAATGGCAAACAAACAAAAAGCATTAACATGAACCACTTTCAGCCCCTTTAATTTAAATCTGAACATGTTAAAATTTGTGAATAAAGAGACATTTTTCATCTCTTTGTCTGGGTTGTCCCTTGTGCTTATGGGACACTCCTAATGGCATTTCAGGCTCTTGCTAAGGCCACCATACTTTAATATCAAGATAGAAAAGAGATAATTACTAGTTAATTGTATTTTCAAGTATTAGCTTAGTTATTGAGTCTTCTATTTAAATCTGCTTCTGTAAATTATGCTGAAAAGTTTGCCTTGAAAACTCTATTTTTTTATTAGAGTTATATTTGAAGCTTTTCGTGGGAAAAGTAAATGTGAATAATGAGGAATTTTGGTCCCTTAGTGACCCATGTTTGTTAATTAGTACTTTCAAAGTTCATAGAGAAAATTAGGAGAATGCATTTCTAATCATTATTTACTACACTATGAGTAGTAAATATACACCAGTACCAAACTTCTCTTAATGTACTGTAACACAACCAGTAAAGTTAACCATATACATGCAAAGGGTGTATCATATCTTATACATAAATCTGGAATCAAGTCTATTCACCAAATTTCAAATTGTTGTTTACTGATACTTTTATGACAGAATATAAAGTGGGTAAATTAGATAACATTAGCATATTATTTGATGTGTTTATCATTGGCTCTTTTGCATGCTTTAATCTGGTTAATATATTTAAATTTGCTTTTTTTTCCTTCTCTATCTGAAAACTCTGTTTATAGTGTTTTATGACATGGTTGTAAAGTTCAACTATATCAATAAAAAAAAGTTTGGACAGTATTTAAATATTGCAAATATTTTTCATTATACAAATCAAAATGTTAGGGAAGTTAAATCAATAAAAAAGAAAAGAACCTCTTTCTGTGGCTTAGAATTCCTCTTGCGTTTCAGTAAGCTATTTTAAAATAAAGGATCTCAGATAAGAAACCTGTTATTTTTAGGTTAGTATATGCTGTCTAAGTTACAGCAAACTGCCACAGGAAAGTAAAATCTGCCCAGTGTTTCATTATAAGGTATATTTTCAGGTATGGCTATAGAATGTAAATGAAACAGTCTAAAATGCTGAATTTTATGAGTTAATGGTAGCAATAAATTAAAATGTAAGAATGCTTAATTAGGTATGTGTTTGGTATTAACTCACTGCACTTCAGTACTTAATTTCCATCCTGAATTTATGTAGATACATTGTGATTTGTTTTTATCAAAAATAATATTATTTTAAAATTTGGAAATGATTATTGGTTTAACAACTATTACCCAGCCCTAAGCATTTATAATGGTTGTGTACATATACATTTTACACTGTATGGAAATGGTTAAATAAGGTTTTGCCATAGTTTTCCATACAGTTGAGATTTATTGTACAGCCCTCCACCCCTTTCCCATTTCATGAATATAACACTTCTTGAATTGGTGTGATAGGAAATAATCAAGAATTAAGATTTTACCTTTGTTCACTGGTAAACTATTTTCTTGCTAATACAGTCTTTGTCTGTTTTAATGCAAGGATATTATGTTATCCGCCTGAATATTAATTTTCATAACTAGCTTAGATATTCCAAAATTGCTTTAGGAAGATTTTATTATTCTGGAAATATGTTAAAGGAATAATAAAATATACAATGTGTACACACCAATTCATGTTATAGAAGGGGAAATATTGCTAAAAATATTCAGTAGAGTAGTTTCCTAGAGGATATTGTGGAATTTGCTTTTCTTAGAATGTCTTATAAAATGTTCACATAAAATGACATTCAGTAGGCCTGCATTACATCTACCTTACAGTGTTTATTTGCCATCAACTAAATCTACTACTGACACTGGAAAAGAACTGACTACAAAGCCATTAAGCAGTCTCTGGCCAACTGCAGCAAGGCAGGAAGTCAACTAACCTATATAGTGCTTGAGGTGTGGTCGATGTAATTTCCTGCATTCCTATTTGAAGTTATTTAAGAACTTTATATAAAAGGAAATGCATCTACTGATAATGCTCATCCTACTCTGTTGTTCAAAACCCACTCCATTTAAAGGAAGATTATTTTACAATTGTAAGAAAAGGGTTTCCTTCTATTTATTTAAGAAAGTACCAGTGTTGTCTGTAAGCTTCCAATAGTTTTCTATTGCTAATATTCATATTGTAAAACTATTACTACATAACCAGTAATCACAGAAAATTCCCCTTTGCATATTTTAAAAAAAATTCTTTGGAAAGCATGATGTTAATGAACTTACTTTTATCTGCCAAAATTATAATAGGATGCTACATGTATTGTTATTAGTTAAATTAATAGTCTCAAATCTGTTTTCCTCACTTGCTTGCCTTGAAAGCTGATACAGGGTACCCTGATAGTTGCAAGCACCAAGTCAGTTTCCAAATGGCCCATCAGCTGTTTATGTGACTCAGCACCCAGCCTCAGCTTTAGCAAGCATTACGTTCACCCTAGGTGGGGGGAGTGGAGTGTGGGCCAGGAGAACTACAGGTTTGCACAGGGTTGAGAATAAAGAAAGAGGAGAATTTACAGTTTGAATTTCTCTTAAATACCCTCTGCCTTGGGTTTTAATTTCCATGATAACCAAAGGCTTCCCAGACCTTACCCAGACTCTGGCACTGTCCCAGTTAGAAGATAAAACAGAGGCACATCACCCTCTTAGGAAGTACTTTTACTCAGACCAGGATCATTTCTGCTGCATAAGATTGCAAAATTGGGCTATTGGGCTTGTGTGATAAACTTGAGACTTTTATCTGATAGGCAATAGTCAGGAGCAGTAAAAAATTTAAAATACTGAAAGTTTTCAAAATATGCTAGTCTGAAAAGTTACTGGAGTCTAGGGTGAAAGGGAAAATATTCATGTTTGTGTTTTTCACATAAAGATCAATTTAGGGTATGATATAAGCAGGTATTGATAAAATTAACACACCAAAGAGTTATGTAAAATATGTTTTATTAATTTTGGTCCCCTTTTAGAGAGATTTTTATTTCTATCCTGAAATGAGTTATCTATTTTCATAAAAATAGAACATTATTAATGTGCTGTTTATGTGAGATAACTTGAATGATATTCCTACAAAAAATAGATAATAATTAATGATATGTTTGTAATAATGGTGACTTAGATTTTTATGAGGAATTAGTAGCTGTGAGAATACTATAGCAACACATAGTTTAAAATTTTGGACCTCAGATACTGTGGCTGTCTAATATAATCCTACAAAAATTTTCTGCATTTTTAGTAAATGTAGTTATGTATTGTACAGACCTCGGTAGTTTTTTAAAGTTTATGAAATTATATTTATCGAATAAAATTTTTCTTATATAATTAAAAGTGTTTTTCATCATTTAAGCATGTTTAAGCCATGCCTCTGCTTATCACAACCAGCACTGCCAAATTTGTTTTGAGTTACATTTTACTACATTTACCCTCCAGTACAGAAATACCATTATGCTTTTCACTGACTGCAATTTTCAAACATCTGCACGTTCTTTGGTTACCCAGGTTTTATAGATCACCAGTATAGCTCCTGAAAGGCGCCTGACAGAAATGCACCGACTGTCAAGACCAACACACTTGAACTAGAAATTGCATCATTCATGAGTAGCCAGCCACTGCGAACTTGGAATGCCTTGGTCCATGGAAAATATATTCTTTCTTTAAAACATAACTGATATAGTGAAAATATTATAACCTTCTAATGAAAGCTATCCCTAATGCTTCCTCAGTTGCCAGTTAAAACACATATAATTGTATGACCAAATTTTATTAAAAAGGTAAGCAGTTCTCTTTTAAGAGATACTTAAGTAATAGTATTTGCAAAGGATGACAATGTATGAAATATGTAATGTATTTTTATTTCTGAAATGAATACAATCCTGGACAAGTCAATTTACCTAAGCATGTTTTTATTTTAAAAGGGGTTGAGGGCTGTAGACAACCTTTAGGATAATTTCAGTCTAACATTTATTGTACAATATGATGGATCATGTTTTTAATGAATAAGATATTTAGGGCAAAAAATAAAATTTATGAGCAGCATTTCACCATAAAATTTAGTGTATTCAATAACAATTCAAGTTTGAATTTTTTTTTTTAATCCTCACCCGAGGACTTTTTTTTCCCCCCCATTTTTTGTTCAGATAGAGTGGGGGGGAGGGAGAGGAAGAGAGAAAGAGAGAGAAAGAAACAACAACACGAAAGGGACACATCAAGTGGCTGCCACCGTAGGACCAACCAGGGCCAGGGACAAACTGCAACTGAGGTACGCGCCCCCAGCGGGAACCGAACCCGGGTCTCTCTGCACCGCAGGTTGATGCTCCAACCGCTGAGCCAGACTGGCCAGGACTAAATCAGGCCTTTCAACACAGTCGCCCCTCGCCACTTCTCGCGCCATCTCTTGTGGCTTCACTCTCCCGGTTTTTCAAATACTGCGCTATATTTGAAAACACCGCCAGGTGAAGCCGGAAAGCAGAAGCGAGGCGGGGAGGGGCGACGGTATAAAGAACCCTCCTTCACGGAAATGCATCTGTCGTGGTAGATTAACCGCAATAAACAAGGGCCGGCTGTACTACTTTTTGAGGTAGAATTGTTCGTATTCAAGTAAAATTTGTAGACAGCAAAGTGTATAGATTTTAGGATTATGTTCTCTCATTTTTGACAAATCTGTGCAGTCATTACCCAGTCCAGATAAAGAGCCTTTCCATCATCCCAGAAAGCTCCCTGTGCCACTTCCCAGTGTATTTATTACTCCCTTCCTGCCCTTGGCAGCCATTTTCCTGGGTTCTCTTTTCACAGCTAAATCTTACCTGTTCTTGAATTTTTTTTAATGGAATTACACAAAGTGTTCACTTTTTTTTTTATTACTTTTTATTTTATTTTTTTGAAATCTTTATTGTTGAATGTATTACAGATGTTCCTCATTTTTCCCCCATTGACCCCTCCTGCCCCCTCCCGCCCCCCTCCCGCCTTTTCCCACACTATTGTCTGTGTCCATTGGTTATGCATGTAAGTTCTTTGGTTTATTTCTTCCCACCCACCCCCCCAACCCCTTTCCCTTTGAGGTTTGTCAGTCTAGCAATGAATTTGTGCTTCTTAATCCCTTCACCTTTTTCACCCATTCCCCCAACCCCCTTCCCATCTGGCAACCAACAAAATGTTCTCTGTGTCTATGAGAATGTTCCTGTTCTTCCTGTTCATTTTGTTTGTAGATTCCATTGTCGATAGATATGTATTCATTGCCATTTTGTTTGTTCATATATTGTATCTTTTTCTTCAAAAAGACCCTTCATCATTTCATATAATAACGGTTTGGTAGTGATGAACTCCTTTAACTTTTTCTTGTCTGGGAAAGTCTTTATATGGCCATCGATTCTAAATGACAGCTTTGCAGGATAGAGTAATCTTGGTTGTAGGTTCTTGCTTTTCACCACTCTGAATATTTCTTGCCACTCCCTTCTGGCCTGCAAAGTTTCTTTTGAGAAATCAGCTGACAGCCTAATGGGAACTCCCTTGTAGGTAACTAGCTGCCTTTCTCTTGCTGCCTTTAAGATTCTCTCTTTGTCTTGAACCTTTTGCATTTTGATGATGATGTGTCTTGGTGTGGGCCTCTTGGGGTTCATCTTGTTTGGGACTCTCTGTGCTTCCTGGACTTGTATGTCTGTTTCCTTCACCAAGTTAGGGAACTTTTTGCCATTATTGTTTCAAACAGGTTTTCAATTTCTTGTTCTCCCTTTTCTCCTTCTGGCACCCCCAAGATGCGAATGTTGGCACACTTGAAGTTGTCCCAGAGGCTCCTTACAGTATCCTCACTTTTTGGATTCTTTTTTCTTTTTGCTGTTCTGATTGGGTGTTTTTTGCTTCCTTATATTCCAAATAGATGATTTGCTTCTTGGATTTACGTACTCTACTATTGAATCTGTAAATTATTCTTTATTTCAGTTAATGCCTCCTTCACTTCTGACTGTGCATCCATCATTTCTGACTGGTCCTTTTTTATACTCTTGAGGCCCTCCCTAAGTTCACTGAGGTTCTCACTAAGTTCATTGAGCATCCTTATAAGCAGTATTTTGAACTCAGCATCTGTTAGGTTGCTTATCTCCATTTCACTTAGTTCTTTTCTTGGGGTTTTGTTCTGTTCTTTCATTTGGGACCTGTTTCTTTGTCTCCTCATTTTGGCTGCCTCCCTGTGTTTGTTTCTATGTATTGCTTAACGAGCGGTATGGGGCTATCTGACACCAGATGCTGCTTGTCTGAAAGAATTTAGGAAAAACCTGAAGCAGGATCCAAGACAGGCCAATCCTATGGTTAAGCAAGTGGCAACCGCTTGGGTGGGCCTGAAAGTTGGGTGGGGCGGAGCCTCAGGGAGTCACCAGGGCGGGGCTACCAGAGTGAGCCAGGTTGCTGGAGTCCCAGATATGGTGACTGTCTGCCGCCGCAGGGAAGGGCTCACCAAAGGAACAAAGGCCTCTGACAGCACGTTTGTCCCGGAGAAAGCCCCGTCTCCAGCCCTCGCTCCAATGCCAAACAGCTCAGTTCTTCCCTGTAAGTGTCCTCTCCAAGCTTAGAGGGAGAGAGTCCGATAAGTCCGTGCGCGGGCCTTTTAAGAGGAGCTGCCTGGGGCTCCAGCCGCATCAGCTTCCGTGAGCTTCAGTTCCCGCTGGTTTTTCCAGCCAGAAGTTATGGGGATTCTCACTATTTATCCTTTCTTTTGTTTATGGACACTTGGATTATTTGTAGTTTGGGGTGTTTATAAATAGTTATTGTGAACATGCTTTGTGGATATGTTTTCTTTCATTTTGTTATGAAGTAACTAGTAGGATTGCTGGGTCATAAAATAGGTTTATGTTTAACTTTATAAAAACACTGCCAAAAAGTTTTCCAAAATGACTGCATGTGCCATTTTATGTACACTTATGTATAGTTATGAGAATTCCAAATGTTCTGTTATATCCTATGATTTTAATTTTCATGATAATAAATGATGTTTAACTCCTTTTCATATGCTAATTTGGCAAATTGTCTTTTTTTCCTGAAATATCTATTAATGTCTCTAGACACATTTTTTTTTTTAATCCTCACCCGAGGACATTTTTCCATTTTTTGTTCAGATAGAGTGGGAGGGAGAGAGGAAGAGAGAGAGAGAGAGAGAGAGAAAGAGAGAGAGAGAGAGAGATGTGAAAGGAACACATTGAGTGGCTGCCACCCGCACGACCAACCAGGGCCGGGGACAAACTGCAACCAAGGTACGTGCCCTTGGCAGGAACTGAGAGAGAGAGAGAGAGAGAGAGAGAGACATTGATGTGAGAAGAACACATAGGTTGGCTGCCTCCTGCATGACCCCGACCAGGACCGGGGATCGAACCTGCAACCAAGGTACTTGCCATTGATGGGGAATCAAACCTGTGATCCTTCGGGCTGCAGACTGATGCTCTTAACTGCTGAGCTAAATCATCCAAGGCTAATTAAAACTTTTTAAATTGAATTTATTGGGGTGACATTGGTGAATAAAAGTATATAGGTTTCAGGTATACAGTTCTATAATATATAATTTGTATATTGTATTGTGTGTTCACCACCCCAAGTCAAGACTCCTTCCATCACCATTTATCCTCTCTACCTTCTTCTTCCCTCTACCCCCATTTTTCTTCTTTTAATCACCATACTGTTGTATATTTGTGAGTTTTTTTCTTTGTTTAATCCCTTCACCCTTCTCACCCAGCCCCCAGTCTCTTTACCTGCTGACCCCTGTCAAGTGTGTTCTCTGTTTCTATTTTTTTCATTAGTTTATTTTGTTCATTAGATTCTACATATAAGTGAAATCATATGGTACTTGTCTTTCTCTGGTTTACTTCACTTAGCATAATATTTCCCAGGTTCATTCATGCTGTTGCAAAAGGTAAGATTTCCTTATTTTTTACAGCCGAGTAGTATTTCATGTGTAAATGTACCACAGCTTTTTTATCCACTCATCTACCGATGGGCACTTGGGCTGCTTCCAAATATTGGCTATTGTAAATAACGCTGCAATGTACATAGGGGTGCCTATGTTCTTTTGAATTAGCATATTGGGTTTCTTCAGATATATTCCCAGAAGTGGAATTGCTGGGTTATAAGGCAGTTCAGTTTTTAATTTTTTGAGAAAACTCCATACTGCTTTCCACAGTGGCTGCTCCAGTCTGCATTCCCACCAGCAGTGCACGATGGTTCCTTTTTCTGTGTGTCCTCAGCAACACTTGTTTGTTGATTTATTGGTGACAGCCATTCTGACAGGTGTGAGGTGATACCTCGTTGTGGCTTTAATTTGCATTTCTCTGATGATTAGTGACACTGAGCATCTTTTCATATGTCTATTTGCCATCTGTATGTCTTTTTTGGAGAAGTGTCTTCAGGTCCTTTGCCCATTTCTTTTTTCTTTTAGTCCTCACTGGAGGATATTTTTCCATTTATTTTCAGACAGAGTGGGAGGGAGGGGGGAAAGAGAGAGAGAGAGAGACAGACACCGATGCAAGAGAGAGTCATCGATTGGTTGCCTCCCACACAACCCCCGACCAGGGCCAGGGATGGAATCACAGCTGATTCCCTTGACCGGAAATCAAACCCGCTACTCTCTGGTCCACGGGCCAACACTCTAACCACTGAGCCAAACCAGCCAGGGCTGCCCATTTCTTAATTGGATTTGGGGGGAATTTTTTGGTGTTTTTAAAAGTTTCTTATAAATTTTGGATATTAAGCCCTTCTCAGATGTATCAGCAAATATGTTCTCCCATTCATTGGGTTGCGTTTTCATTTTGTCGATGGTTTCCTTCGCTGTGCAAACCTTTTTAGTTTGATGTAATCCCATTTGTTTATTTTGTTGTTTCCCTTGCCCAAGGTGATATATCAGAAAAAATATTGCTATGAGAAATGTCCGAGAGATTACTACCTTTGTTTTCTTCTATCATTTCCATTATTTCAAGTCTAACATTTAAATCTTTAATCCATTTTTCGTTTATTCTTGTGTGGTGTAAGAAGGTGATCTAGTTTTTTTTTTTTTTTGCATGTATCTGTTCATTAATTAAACCTTTTTAATAAAGGCATTAAACCTATACATTTCCCTGAGATAGACTGCTTAAGATGCATCCCACAAGTTTTATTTTTGTTGTCATTCAAATCAGAATATTTTATTTCTTTTATGGTTACTTTCTTTTAATCCCTAGATTATTTAGAGGTGTTTTGTTTGGTCTCTAAATATTTGAAGGATACAATTTCCCCCCCTTTTATATACCCTTTGCTTCTTTTTCTGACAGTGTTAGGCAGGATTTCCAATACTATGTTAAACATTTGTGATGATAATCTCTCTTAATCTTGTTTCTTATCTTAAAGAGAATGATCTGAGGTTTATTCGTTTAGTGTGGTGATATATGCTGTAGGGTTTGGATATACTTAACTTTTCCAAAACAAAGAATATCCCTTTCTATTTCTACTTTGCTAAGTTACTTATAGACAGGTATTGAACTCTGCAAAATGATTGTTCTGCTTCAATTAAAATTATAAATCCTTTCTTCTTTATTATGTGGACAAGTTATTGATGGATTTTCCTGATGTTGAACAGTCCTTGCCTTACTGAGACAAATCCTGTTTCTTCATGATATGTTAATTTTAGTGCTATGTTGGATTGATTTAACTATTGCTTTATTTAGGATTTTGCATCTATGTATAAACAAATGGGCTTATATTTTTCATTTATTCTTCTGTTTTTTTTCTTTTTCTGGCTTTGGAGTGTAGTATTACACTGATTTCATAAAATGAGGTGGAAAGGGCCTCTCACTTTCCTGGGAAAACTTGCATAAAATGGAATTAGCTATTTCGAAACCTCAGTAGATTTTGGGCCTGAGGTTTCTTGAGAGGGAAGGTCTTTGACTACCATTTCTAATATACTTTTTTTTTTTTTTTAATCCTCACCAGAGGACATTTTTCCATTTTTTGTTCAGGTAGAGTGGGAGGGAGAGAGAGGAACAGAGAGAGAGAGAGAAACATCGACGTGAAAGGGACACATCGAGTGGCTGCCACCTGCACAAAAGACCAGGGCTGGGGACAAACCGCAACCAAGGCACGCGCCCCTAGCGGGAACCAAACCCAGCTCTCTCAGGACCGCAGGCCGACGCTCTAACCGCTGAGCCAAACCGGCCAGGGCTACTTTTTTTTTTATATATATATAATTTATTAGTCTGTTCAAGTTACTCCTCTTTATTTTATGTTTGTAGGAATGTATCTACTTTATCTAAACTTTCCAATTTAATTCATTGGACTTATTTTATAATCTATATATCTGAAATATATTTTTATTTCTAGATTATTTTTTATGCATTTTTATTATGGTATAATTGACATATAACAGTTTCAAATATACAACAATAATTTAGTATTTTTTAGAGAGAGAGGAAGGGAGAGATAGAAACATCAATGTGAGAGTCAAACATTGACCAGCTGTCTCCTGCACACCCCCTGCTGGGGATTGAGCCTGCAACCCAGGCATGTGTTCTGAGAATCAGGGAATCGAACCAGGACCTCTCAGTCCATGGGATGATGCTCAATCTGCTGAGTCACACCGGCCGGGCCAAAATTTTGTCCTTTGAAAAGGTCAATAAAAATTAAGCCTGGCCCTGGCCAGTTTGGCTCAGCAGTTGGAGCGTTGGCCTGCGGACCAGAGTCCCGGGTTTGGTTCCTGCTAGGGGCACGTATCAAAAAAAAAAAAAAAATTAAGCCTGTACTACGGACCAGAGAGCCCCGGGTTCAGCTCCCACTAAGGGCACGTACCTTGGTTGCAGTTCGTCCCTGGCCCTGGTTGGGTCATGCGGGTGGCAGCCACTCGATGTGTCCCTTTCATGTCGATGTTTCTCTCTTGTCCTTTCTCTCCCTCCCACTCTATCTGAACAAAAAATGGAAAAATCTCCTTGGGTGAGGATAAAAAAAAAATTAAGCCTGTAGCCAGGCTAAGAACATAAATAACAAGTATCAGAAATGAAAGAGGACACATCATTGCAGATCTTAAGGACATTAAAAAGGTAATAAAGTTTAGGAACAACTCAATGCTCACAAATTTGATAACCTAGATGAAAGGGACCAATTCATTGAAAGATGTACCAAAACTCACACAAGAATAGATAATCTGGCCCTGGCCAGTTTGGCTCAGCGGTTGGTTAGAGCCTCGGCCTGAGGACCAGAGATTACCGGGTTCAGTTCCCCCCAGCAGTGGTTCTCGACCTTCCTAATGCCATGACCCTTTAATACAGTTCCTCATGTTGTGGTGATCCCCCCAACCATAAAATTATTTTCGTTGCTACATCATAACTGTAATTTTGATACTGTTAGTCTTTTTTTTTTTTTATCCTCACCCAAGGACATTTTTTCCATTTTTTGTTCAGATAAAGTGGGAGGGGGAGAGAGAGGGAGAGAAACATCGACGTGAAAGGGACACATCGAGTGGTTGCCACCCACATGACCAACCAGGGCCGGGGACAAACCGCAACCGAGGTACGTGCCCTTAGCGGGAACCGAACCCGGGTCTCTCAGGACCGCAGGCCAATGCTCTAACCGCTGAGCCAAACCGGTCAGGGCGATACTATTATGTCTTAACCAACTCCTGTGAAAGGGTCATTCGACCTCCAAAGGGGCCGCGACCCACAGGTTGAGAACAGCTGTGCTAGGGGCAGGTACCTCGGTTGTGGTTTGTCCCCGCCTCCGGTTGGGGTCGTGTGGGTGGTGGCCAGTTGATGTGTCTCTCTCACATCAATGTTTTTCTCTCTTCCTCCCTTTCTCCCTCCCTTTTACCCTCCCTGCTCTGTCTGAAGATGAATGCAAGAATGTCCTTGGGTGAGGATTTAAAAAAAAAAAAGATAATCTGAATAGACCTATATCAAATGGAATCAATTATTAATAACCTTACAAAACTAGCAGCAGGCCCAGATGGGTTCACTGGTAAATTCTAACAAACATTTAAGAAAGAAATTTTACCAGTTCTCTACAATCTCTTGCAGAGGATAGACTCAGGGGGAATACTTCCTAACTAATTCTATGAGCCCAGCCTTATCCTAATACCAACACCAGACAATTGTATTATAGACATTATATAACTACAGATCAATTTCTCTTATGAACATAGATGTAAAAATCCTCAATAAAATTTTAGCAACTGAGGAGTGACATCAGTATCGTGGTGTGAAGTCATTCCTTTTTTCCCTCCTCTTTGTTTTATAACTAATCAGAGATCCATCCACCTGTGCACCTAAAATCGGGTGGATTGAACCAGGAAGAAGGCTGAAGACCTACAAGAGTGACAGCAGCAAGCTAAAATGACCTTTGTTGCTGTTAATCCTCACCCAAGGGTATTTTTTTCATTGAGTTTTAGAGAGAGGAATGGTGGGAGGGAAGGAGAGAGACATGGATTGGTTGCCTCCTGCACATACCTCAGCCTGGGGCCAGGGATCAAACCTGCAACCCAGGTACATGCCCTTGACCAGGAATCAAACCAGCAACTCATTAGTGAGTGGGCCAATGCTCTAACCACTGAACCATACTGGCCAGCCATAACATGACCTTTGACAATGGTGGTAGAGGATGAATGGGGGTCTACCTGGCCGTGTGTGCTGTAGCTGAAGGGACCTGTTGCACTCTCTGAGGAGAGATCACAATAACTTGGGGGGAGGGACAGAAGAAGGCAGCAAACAGAATTGAAAAAACACATTTCTTGCTGTCTGCTCTGAGATTCTAGCAAGAGGTCTGTCCACAGACCTTTGAGACCACTTCCAACTCTCTACTGGGGGATGTACCTTACTGCGCTGTGGACACATGCGAAACCATGAATGCCCAGCACATACCTCCCTTCACTGCCACCACCCACCGTCTTTTCCCCCTCCATCAATTTTGTGGTGTGTGTGTGTGTGAGAGAGAGAGAGAATGCACACACTCCCAACTTTAACAGTAAGTAACCTCTGGTAAGAGAAGCCAAAAACTTGTACTATAGCACCACTTTCTGGAAAACAAAAGAAAGGCTTCTAATTACCAACCTGTTAAACTGTTAGAATCAAAGTTAAGCCAAGTCTTAACTAAATAAGAAAGGTATTCACTACTTCAGACATGGCACAGAGGCACTTTTCATCAAGCACTATGAAAAATCACAGTAATACCATATCACACAACAAACGGCTACATTCCAGCAACCAATCCCAAAGACACAGAATATTCTAACATAATTTAACTGTTGTGAAGAAATTCAGTGAGCTATAAGAAAACTCAAAAAGATAATAATACAGTGATCTCTGGAATAAAATTAACAAACGGAATACTTTACTGAAGAAATTGAAATTAAAAAGAACCAAATTCTGGAAAGTAATAAATGAGATGAAGAATGCATTAGAAATATTGGAAGAAACAGATCTGGTGAAAGAGAATAAGTGAGCTCTAGGATATTGATAAAAGTATTCCAGAAGGGCCTGGCCATTGTGGCTCAGTGGTTGAACATTGATCCGTGCACCAAGAGGTCGCCGGTTCGATTCCGTCAGTGCACATGCCAGGTTGTGGGCCAAATCCCCAGTGGGGGGCATGCAGGAGGCAGCCAGTTGATGTTCTGTCTCATCAATGTTTCTGTCTCTACCTCTCCCTTCCTCTCTTTTTCAAATCAATAAAGAAAAAAATTTTTTAATGTTCCAGGTGGAAGTGAAGAGAAAACTGATTAAAAAAATTTTTTTTCTTTATTGATTTTAGAGAGACAGGAAGGAGAGGGAGAGAGATAGAAAAATAGATGAGAGAGAACATTGATTGCCTCCAGCATGCCCCCCCAACTTGGAATTTGGCCCACAACCTGGGCATGTGCTCTGACTGGGAATCAAAGTGGCGACCTCAAGAACTGAGATTTTTTTAAAGTGAAGAAATGCTACAAGAACTTTCAGACTCCACTAGAAAAGCCAACATAAGATAAATAGATATACCTGAGGGAGAAGGGAACAGGAACAAATTTTAAAAAATAATAGCTGAGAACTTTCAAAATCTGGAGAAGTAACAATATACAAATCCATGAAGCTAATAGAACACTTTATTATCTCAACACAAAAAGATCTCCAAGACACCTAACAGCCAAAAGTCAACGATAAAAGATTTAAAAGCAGCCATGGGGAAAAGACAAATTGCAAAGCTTAGATTCCCCTTAGTCTATAAGCATATTTTTCAGCAGAAACTCTACAGGCCAGGAGACAGTAGAATGACATAGTCAAAGTATTGAAGGATCAAAATTTTCAGCTAAGAATACTTTATCCAACAAAGTCATGCTTCAGAGAAATAAAGGTTTTTCCAGACAAACAAAAGCTGAGGGAATTCACAGTCAGCCACCAGGACTAGCAAACAAGAATTGTTGAAAGGAGCTTTTCAAGCTGGAACACAAAATTCAGAATAAGATGATAAATTATGTACAGTTAGAATTAGAAAACTGCAATTATTATTTTTTAAATAGTGTATTAATTATAGCACAAAAGTTCAAGGAAAAGAGCATTAAAAACAACTATACTTCAACTTGGTAATGAGATCATAGCATAAGATAATTTGTGACATCAAAAATATAAAAGGGGAAGAGTAAAGCGATGGAAAGTTTATAGTGACAAATGCGTATGTTGAAAAATTAGAAAGATCTTAACCTAACTTTACACCTTAAGGAACTAGAAAAAGAAACAGATTAAGCCCTAAATTAGGAGAAAGAAGGAAATAATAAAGATCACAGCAGAAACAAATGAAATAGAGACCAGGAAAAAAAAAAAGGAAAGGATCAATGAAACGAAGATCTAGTTCTTTGAAATGTAAACAACATTGACACACCTTTAGATAGACTAAGAAAAAAGAGAACTCAAAATTAGAAATGAAAGAGGAGACATTACAATGGATACTACAGAAATACATATGATCTAATATAGATGAACAATTATATGCCAACAAATTATATAACCTATAAGAAATGGGTAAATATCTAGAAACACACAACCTACCAAGACTGAATTAGGAAGAAATGGAGAATCTGAACAGACCAATAACAAGCAAAGAAAATGAATCAGTAATCAACAACAACAACAACAACAAAATAAACCAACCAACACAGAAAACGTAAAGAATTAACACCAGTCCTCCTCAAACTATTCCAAAATATCAAGGAGTTGGGAACACTTCTAAACTCTTTCTATGAAACTAACATTGCCTACATACCAATACCAGATAAGGATACTCCAAGAAAACTGTAGACCAATATCCCTACTGAATATAAATGCAAAAATTCTCAGAATATCACCAAAAAGAATTCAAGAACACATTAAAAGGATTGTATGCCATGGGCAAGTAGGATTTATCCTTGGGAGGCAAGGATAAACATATGCAAATCAATGCATGTAATACATCACATCAATAAAATGAAAGACCAAAATCACAATTTCATAGACTCAGAAAAAAACATTTAACAAAATAGAACATCCTTTTGTGATTAATAAAAAAACATCTTTTAACAGATTGGGTCAAGAAGGAATTTGCCTCAACATAGTAAAGGTTATATATGGCCATATATGACAAATGCACAGCTAGTATTATTTTGAATGGAGAAAAATTGAAAGCATTCCCTTTGAAATCAGGAATGAGACAAGAGTGCCTACTCTCACCACTCTTACTCAGCATAGTACTATTAAGTATAGTACTGGAAGTTCTAGCTAGAGCATTTAGGCAGAACAAAGAAAAGGCATTCAAATCAGAAAGGATAGAATAAATTGTGATGACTTGCTGATATGGTCATATATTGAAAATCCCAAAGAGTCAGTCAAAAAAACTATTGGAATTGCCCTGGCAGGTGTAGCTTAGTTGTTTGGGCATCATCCCCATGCACCAAAAGGTTGCTGGTTTGATTCTGCATCAGGTTGCTAGTTCAATCCCTGATATGGGGCGTGCAGGAGGCATATAATCAGTGTTTTACTCTCACATCAATGTTTTTCTCTCACATTGATGTTTCTGTCTTCCTCTCCCTTTCTCGCTCTCTAAAAATCAATTTTAAGTTCTGGTCAAGATGGCAGCATAGGTAAACGCGGTATCGCGTCCCCCCACAGCCACATCAAAGTTACAACTAAACTACAGAACAAACATCATTCAAAACCGCCTGAAATTAAGCTGAATGGAAGTCCTACAACTACGGAATTAAAGCAGCAGCCACATCCAGACTGGTAGGAGGGGCGGAGGCGCAACGGGCTGGTCCCACACTGACGTGTGGGGGATAAAAATCAGGAGGACACCTTGGCTGGAAGGTCCTCCCTGAGGACTGAGGGGTCCCCGTCCCACACCAGGTGCCCCGCTCAGGGTTCCAGTGCCAGGAAGAGAATCCCCATCACTTCTGGCTGGAAAAACCAGCGGGAACTGAGGCTCAGGGAAGCTGAAGCGGCTGGAGCCCCAGGCAGCTCCTTAAAGGTCCCGAGCACGGACTTATCAGACTCTCTCACTCTAAGCTTGGAGGGGAGGCAGCTCCAGGGGCGCCAGAGACATACAGGGAAGAACTGAGCTGTTTGGCACTGGAGCGAGGGCTGGAGACGGGACTTTCTCCGGGACAAACGTGCTGTCAGAGGCCTTTGTTCCTTTGGTGAACCCTTCCCTGCGGCGGCAGACAGTCGCCATATCTGGGACTCCAGCAACCTAGCTCACACTGGTAGCCACTCCCTGGTGACTCCCTGAGGCTCCGCCCCACCCAACTTTCAGGCCCACCCAAGCTGTTGCCACTTGCTTAACCATAGGATTGGCCTGTCTTGGATCCTGCTTCAGGTTTTTCCTAAATTCTTTCAAACGAGCAGCAAGCCCCATACCTCTCATTAAGTAACACACTGAAACAAACACAGGGAGGCAGCCAAAATGAGGAGACAAAGAAACAGGTCCCAAATGAAAGAACAGAACAAAACCCCAAGAAAAGAACTAAGCGAAATGGAGATAAGCAACCTAACAGATGCTGAGTTCAAAATACTGCTTATAAGGATGCTCAATGAACTTAGTGAAGGCCTCAAGAGCATAAAAAAGGACCAGTCAGAAATCATGGATGCACAGTCAGAAATGAAGGAGACATTAACTGAAATAAAGAATAATTTACACAGATTCAATAGTAGAGTACGTAAATCCAAGAAGCAAATCATCTATTTGGAATATAAGGAAGCAAAAAACACCCAATCAGAACAGCAAAAAGAAAAAAGAATCCAAAAAGTGAGGATACTGTAAGGAGCCTCTGGGACAACTTCAAGTGTGCCAACATTCGCATCTTGGGGGTGCCAGAAGGAGAAAAGGGAGAACAAGAAATTGAAATCCTGTTTGAAACAATAATGGCAGAAAACTTTCCTAACTTGGTGAAGGAAACAGACGTACAAGTCCAGGAAGCACAGAGAGTCCCAAACAAGATGAACCCCAAGAGGCCCACACCAAGACACATCATCATCAAAATGCAAAAGGTTCAAGACAAAGAGAGAATCTTAAAGGCAGCAAGAGAAAGGCAGCTAGTTACCTACAAGGGAGTTCCCATTAGGCTGTCAGCTGATTTCTCAAAAGAAACTTTGCAGGCCAGAAGGGAGTGGCAAGAAATATTCAGAGTGGTGAAAAGCAAGAACCTACAACCAAGATTACTCTATCCTGCAAAGCTGTCATTTAGAATCGATGGCCATATAAAGAGTTTCCCAGACAAGAAAAAGTTAAAGGAGTTCATCACCACCAAACCGTTATTATATGAAATGATGAAGGGTCTTTTTGAAGAAAAAGATACAATATATGAACAAACAAAATGGCAATGAATACATATCTATCGACAATTGAATCTACAAATAAAATGAACAGGCAGAACAGAAACATTCTCATAGATACAGAGAACATTTTGTTGGTTGCCAGATGGGGGAATGGGTGAAAAAGGTGAAGGGATTAAGAAGTACAAATTCATTGCTAGACTGACAAATCTCAAAGGGAACGGGGTTGACGGGGTGGAAAGAAATAAACCAAAGAACTTATATGCATAACCAATGGACACAGACAATAGTGTGGGAAAAAGCGGGAGGGGGGTGGGAGTGGGGAGGAGGGGTCAATGGGGGAAAAATGAGGAACATCTGTAATACATTCTACATTCAACAATGAAGATTTAAAATAAATTAATTTTAAAAAATCAATTTTAAAATCTTTTAAAAAACAATTGGAATTAATAACTTTAGTATAGAGGCAGGATCCAAAATCAATATAAAGAAATCAGTTTCTTTCTACTAATGATGAAACATCTGAAAAAATAATAAAGAAAATGATCCCATTCACAATAGCATAAAAATGCTTTGGAATAAAGTTAACAAAATAAGTGAAAGATTTGTGCAGTGAAAACTACAAAACTTTGCCCTGGCTGGTTTGGTTCAGCAGGTAAGAGTGTCAGCCTTCAGAACCAAAGGTTGTGGGTTCAGTTCCCAGTCAAGGGCACATACATGGGTTGCAGGTTCAATCCTGGCCCCAGTCACAGTTGTGTGAGAAGTAGACACTTGTGTTTCACATTGGTGTTTTTTTCCCTCCCTCCTTTCCTCTCTTCCACTCTATCTAAAAATTAATGGAAAAATATCCTCAGGTGAGGATTAACAAAAAGAAAACTACAAGACTTTGCTGAAAGAAATCAATGAGACACAAACAAATGAAAAGACATGGATTGGAAGAATGAATATTGTTAAAATGACCATACTACCCCAAGCTATCTACAGATTCACTGCAATCCCCATCAAAATACCAAAAGCATTCTTCACAGAAATATAAAAAACTACTAAAACATGTGTGTAACCACTGAAGACCCCCCAAATCCAAAGCAATCCTGAGGAAAAAGAACAAAGCCAGAGGTAACATGCTTCCAGATTTCTAAACCTATACTACAAGCCATAGTAATAAAAAAACAGTATGGTACTAGTACAATAATAGACACATCAAACAGTGGAACAGAATAGAGATCCCAGAATTAAGTCCCAGCATATACCATCAGCTAATTTTCAACAAAGGAGCCAAAACCACCAAAGGGGAAAAAGAGTTTCCTCAGCACATGGTGCTGGGAAAACTGGAGAAACACATGCAGAACAGTGAAGTTGGACCCGTTTCATACCCCTCATAAATATTAACTCAAAATGGATCAAAGATTGAAACACAGACCTGAAACCCTAAAACTAGATGAAATGTAGGGAAGAGCTCTCTGATATTGGTCTTCGCAGTAATTTTTTGGGTGACACAAAAAGCACAAACAACAAAAGCAAAAATCAACAAATAGGGAGGACTACATCAAACTCAAAAGCTTCTGCACAGCAATGTAAATAATTAACAAAATGAAAGGACAACCTGCAGAACGGTAGAAAATTTTTTGCAAACCACATTGGATAAGGGGTTAATATCCAAAATGTATAAAGAACTCATACAGCATCAGCCTGCGGTCCAGAGAGACCCGGGTTTAGTTCCCGCTAAGGGCATGTATCTCGGTTGCAGTTTGTCCCCAGCCCTGGTTGGGTCGTGCAGGTGGCAACCACTCGATATGTCCCTTTCATGTCGATGTTTCTCTCTCTCCCCCTCCCACTCTATCTAAACAAAAAATGGAGAAGTGACCCTGGGTGAGGATAAAAAAAAAAACAAAAAACAAAAAAACCCCTCATACAACTTAATAACAAAAAAGAAAAACAATACAATTAATGTGAAAAACTAGACTTTTCTTTTTTTCAAAGAGGACATCAAAATGGCCAACAGGCAAATGAAAAGATGCTCAACATTGCTAATCATCAGGGAAATGTGACTCAGAAACACAAGGAGATAGCACCTCACACCTAGCTATCATTAAGAAAATGAGACAGCAGGTGCTGGCGAGGATGTGGTGAAAAGGAAATCCTCATACATTGTTGGTATTCAATTGTCCAAGCACTATGGAAAACAATATGGAGATTCCTCAAAAAATATATATATATTAAAAATAGGTCTACCATACAATCCATCAATTCCACTTCTTGAAACATATCCAAAGGAAATGAAATCAGGATTTCAACATGATATATGCACTCTCAAATTTATCACAGCATTATTCACAATAGCCAAGATATGCAACAACCCAGATGCCCATCAACAGGTGAATAGATAAAAATGATGTTCATACACAATGGAATATTGCTATGAGAAAGGAGAATATCCTGCCATTTGCAACAATATGGATAGTCCTTGAGCACATTAAATGCTAAGTGAGACAAGTCAGACATAGATAAATACTGTATGATAGCAATTATATGTGGAATCTTAAAAACAACAACAAAAAACACAGTCAAATGGTAATTACCAGGGCATAGAGTGTGGGGGATAAGATCAATGGTATTTAAAGGGACAAACTTGTAATGAACAGCCATAGACATCTAAGGCACAGTGTAATGAATATAAATAATACTATTGTATTATAATTATGGAATGTGATGAATATTACTACAGTGACAATCATATTACAATATATAAATGTATGAAAGTAACATGCTGTGGACACCTTAAATTCACAATGTTAAATGACAAATTCAATTAAATAAATGAATGATAATGTTTATGAAAGTGGTAAAAAAAAAAAAAAAAAGTAGCAAATCCAATCCAATATTTATTCCAGGTACGCAAGGCTCATTCAACATTTTAAAATCCATAAAGTCAAGTCATTATGTTGTACATCTTAAGCTTAAACGATGTGTATATTATATCAATGTTTTAAAAAGAAAATTAACATGTATAACAGGGTAAAATAGAAAAAAAAATACATTATCTCATCAGATGCAGAAAAAGTATTTGACAAAATCCAACACCCATTTATGATTTTTTAAAAAAACCTTTCATTAAACCTGAAATAGAGGGCAGCTTCCTCCACTAAAGAATATCTACCAAAAAAATCTACAGCTAACATACTTAATGATGAGAAACTGATTTCCCACCAGGACTGGGTGATACAAGGCAAAGATGTCCCCTTTCACCAGTCCTTTCAACATCGGACTGAAAGTTCAAGCTAATACAATAAGAAAAGGAAAAAATAAAACTGTCTTTCTTCCCAGGTGACATGACTGTTTATGAAGAAAGTAGATTTTAGCCCTGGCCAGTTTGACTCAGTGTTTGGAGCATCAGCCTGTGGACCAGAGGGTCCCGGGTTTGATTCCCGCTAGGGGCACGTACCAAAAAAAAAGAAAAAAGAAAAAGAAAGTAGATTTTAAAAACTACTGGAACTAATACATGATTATAGCAAGGTTGCAGGGTACAAGGTTAAACTACAAAAGTCAATCATTGACCAGCAATCAACGAGCGGAATTTGAAATTCAAAACAATACCAGTTACATTAACACCCCCCAAAATGAAATACTTAGGTGTAAATCTAAAAAATATGTTCAAGATCTATATGAGAAAACAAACATTTTGCCACTACACATGGCTAAATTACTGCTTAGGTACTGCAAGTATTGATTTTTGGGGTTACAAACAGGTTTTTGGGAGTAGGAAAATTCACAAGCATGGATTGGCAAATAAGAATCGATAAATATTTGCCTTAATTGATTAATCAATACCAAAGATTTAGTGTATAACTATATACAATATGTGCTGAGGATTCAGCATCAAATAAGGCACACTGGGGAGACAGGTATTTTCCAGTAAATCATGTCCTGGGGCAAAATGTGTGACACTTAGATCCAGTGCCAAACTGTCCTACCCAAAAATGCTCACAGCACCCAGATGAGAGACACAAAAGGATCTACCTATACTTTGGGGCACTAGTTATTTTGACTTGCTTTGAGAGAAGAAACACTCATATCTAATTTTAACAAAATTCTTGATTTTTTCCCCCCGTTTCTAATTCAGTTGTCTCCCATCACAGTAAATGACACCATCATCCATACAATTGTTCCAATCAAAAATTTATTTCCTTCCCTCTGACATACAATCCACCATTAAATTCTCTGAATGCACCGTTAATACCTATCTCTAGTCTGCACTGTCTTCTATCATGGTCACACCAGTTGAAGCCAGCACCACCTCTGACCCAGAGAGCAACCTGGTAACCATGGGAATCTCTCTCCACACAGGAAGTGGAGTCATCACTTAAAAGCTAAACAAATAAGTTTGCTTCCTTGTAATGTCTCCAAGGGTGTCCCATTGCACTTAGAAATTCAGGCTAATGTGGGGGCTCACAAAATCCTACGAGATGTGCTCCTGCCTGCCACTCCCCTCCCACACTGCGCTGCCACCTCACTGCCTTCCCTTCCATTGCTCAAACTTGCAAAGTTCATGTTTGCCTCAGGGGCTTCGCACTGTGTGCTCTCTGCGTGGAAGGCTCTTCTCTGCTGTATCTTCATGTGGCTGGCGCCTTTTCTTTCGGAGTTCCCACCTGCTGAACCAATTCAGAATCTAGAAGCAGGACTAGCTGGTTAGATAAAAAATAAGTCAACTGAAAAACTCATACATTAAAGTTTGTGAACCAATAAGCTCAAGTTTCTTTTCCTTATGTCTGTAAGTTACAAATTTATTAATGAACCTGGAAATTAAAAGCATCTTAGTATCCAATTCAATAATTTTTGTGTCCCTGAGAAAACCGTTCACATTCAGTGCATGCAGCTGTCGCAGAAGGCGGTTGATCGCTGCAGTGGACGCCAACACAGGACAGGCCTAGCGGAGAGGTGACATTCTGCTACATTCCATGGAGAGTCCAGTCAGCAGCCAGCCTGTTCCATGAATTCATTCGGGGATTCACATGTTTTTTTGTGTTTTTTTTTTTTATCCTGATGATCGGTTAGGGAATTATCACCACCTGTTTGGTTGAAGTTGGGTTGACATGGGTTCTGGTTGACAGAAGATAATTTGGAAGTCATGCTGTTTAAGGCATTGGTCTGGAACTGACTCATCAAATCTGCTTATTCTGTTGGTAAGAACTCAAGTAATTACCACACCTAACTAAAGGTAGGAACCAAGCAACGTCCCCAACTAGGTAACTATAGAAGTAGGGAAGAACAGGGTTTGATGGACTCCGCCACAGTGTGTGTGGAACAAGTTTTTATTTAACACTTCAAAACAAGTTACCAAGTAACATCGGCTCCACCACAGAATGACCCAACAGACTTGAGCTAGTTTGTGGCAAACATTTCACATAAAGGCACTGCAGTGAGAGATTATTGATAAAGAAGAAACCCTCATTTGACTGATGTGAAAATACACTCAGTTGAAACAGACTAACCCTCAAAGTCACAATGGTCAGTGGTGAAATCACGCCACATCTCTCTTTCTGATATTTGCCAGAATGGAACTAGTGAAAAATAACAACATTCTCCATTCCCACAGCTGCCAACTCTACTAAGCTGGTTATCAAAATATACTCACTAAATGACTCACTATTCATACAACCACCTCTAAGCTGCTAAGATGTTAAGTTCGTTTCATGATATCTCTGTTCCTTACACTGAAAGCAGTATGCCTCATTATGTTGAATTCATAAAAATCTTAATAAAATCTATCTACTCCTTTCCAAAACTCTTGCCTTAGAAGAAAAAAATAACAGAATTCAAAACTTGAAAATTATATACAAATGCAGTATGAGATAGCTATTCTGCAGTTATCAATCTAGAACTTTTTAGACTTGTCATTCATGGGTTGATTGTAAAGGGAGTAATCAGGTTCTACAAACTGGAAAACTGTACCAATGTTTAAAGGCTTTGGAATGAAAACCCCGGTTCAGATCTTGGCTCTACCATTAATTAGCTAGTTATGTTATTCTCTTAGAGCCTCGTTTTTCTCTCTGTAAAATGGGGGAGTAATAGTGCGCCTCATAGTGTTTTGAAGCTTGAACGACAGTGTCAATAAAGTGCTCAGCACAATATAGAGGATGGTAAGTGCTCAGGAAACAGAAGTAAACAGAGGAGGCTCAGTTCAAAAGCCTGTATTTTAAATGCTTGGATTGCTTTTCAAAATGTTGACACTAATACTGATTTTTTTTTTTTCTATCCTCACCCGAGGACATTTTTCCATTTTTTGTTCAGGGTGGGAGAGAGAGGGATAGAGAGGGAGGGAGGGAGGGAGGGAGGGAGAGAGAGAGAGAGAGAGAGAGAGAGAGAGGGAGAGAGAGAGAGAGAACCATGGACGTGAAAGGGACACATCAAGTGGCTGTTTCCCACATGACCCTACCAGGGCTGGGGACAAACTGCAACCGAGGTACATGCCCTTAGCAGGAACCGAACCCGGGCCTCTCTGGACCGCAGGCCGACGCTCTAACCGCTGAGCAAAACCGGCCAGGGCCTGATTCTTTTTTTATGAGAAAATAATTACCAGTATCATTCATTCATCAAGCATTTAATGGCTCCAGATTTCTAGAGTCTGGGAAAGTTGAAGATAACCGCAATCTCTATAGTAGGAGAAATTCATGGCTATCCTACATATCTGCTGGACATTAGTTCTCAGAATCACTAGCCTTTCCCTCTGGGTAGGGTAGCTCCAGTCCAGAATTTTCATGAATAGAAAGTTATGAACAAAGTCATTTAATTAAGGTTACTTTATAAGTGACCTACTTCCAATCTGTAGGGAGTGGAGAGAACCTGACCAGCAACTTAAGAAAGAAGTCAGCTTGGCTCATGTGGCTCAGTGGTTGTGCGTTGACCCATGCACCAAGAGGTCACCGGTTCGATTCCCAGTCAGGGCACATGCCCAGGTTGTGGGCCTGATCCCCAGTGGGAGGCATGCAGGAAGAGGCCAATCAGTGTTCTCTCTCATCAATGTTTCTCTTTTCCTCTTCCTCTAAAAATCAATAAAGAAAAAATATTTTTAAAAAAACAGAGGTCAAACTCCTGTCAATTCTAATTCACAGTAGTTATGGTCTATAAAGTTGCTATAAAGAAGGAAACATTGCTTCCAAGGAAAAACAGGTTCTTGCAAGCCTCTGGTCACGTTTCTGTCAACCAATCAATACATAACCTTGTTTTACGTGTGTTTCTCTTTAAAGACACTTCATTTTATAGCGTTGACTCATTAACATTGAACTCACAGCCTCAGAATTATAATCCATGCTTGAACAAAGTTTATCTAACACATGTATTTTCTCTGTAAGTCACAGAATAGCCTTCTTGTGCTTAGGGACACTAGACCGCACTTCACTACACTTGGTGGCCATTTTAACCAGCAAAATCACCCACACGGAGCACAAAAATGCGGGAAACTAAACATATCATGAAAAGGACGCCTGTTTACAGTAGGAGAACTGGAACGCAGGGCAGAGCATCATCTGTCCCAACTTCCGCTGGGAACGTGCACGGTAGTCCAATGTGTCGCAACTCTGCGCAGCTGCAAATGACTGCTTAGGGAATACAAGTATTGATTTGAGGTCACAAGTAGATTTCAGAAAGTAGGCAAATTCAATATGGATGGAATCGGCAAATATGAAGAATCACTCATATACTGTTAATTAACACCAATGACGTAATGTGTATTCACTGTGTACTGAAAATTCAGTCAAATAAGGCATGGTCTTTGTTACCAACATTGCCCTCAGGGTCTAATGGAAGATAAACAGGTATTATCATGGTGTATTATGATTAAGTGCTATAAAAAAAATGAGAAAGGGTACAGGAAAGCCATTTAATTTTATTAAATGACTGATGAAGCATCAGAGAAAAGCTTCCCAGGATGGTGACACTCAAGGAGAGGGTTTGTTGCTGTTGCTATTGTAAAAATTAATATGAATTATTTAAAGGAAAGGGTATGGAAACTGGAAACTCCAAGGAGACATTGTGAAAAGCCTGCAAGGTGCAAAAACCCAAACAAAGGGTGCACAGGAGTGGAGGCAGGCAGTGTTATGCAGAGGGTGTTGGATGTTAACAGGAAGCGCTCTGCTTACCGGAGGACAAGTCACCAGCAAGTCTCCTCTCTCCTGCAGCATCAATTTTCCTGTCTACTGGATCTTTCTCACCAGCAGACCACCATACTATTATTTCTCCATCTTTACAAAATATTTTCTTGACTATGCTTCCAGCTACCATGGTTTCTTTGCTCCCTTTGCAGCAAAACTACGAGAGCTGTCGGCACTATCCCAAATTCCTCCTAATCTCTTCTGAACCCACTCCAATCAGGCTTTCCTCTCCCATTGCTCCGCTGGATCTATTCATCAAAGTCACCAATGACTTCCATGTTGCTAAATCCAGTATTTAAATTGTGATTTTTATTTATTTTTTATTTTGAGCTATCTGCAGCCTTTGACATATTACTCTTTCTTGGAACAAACACTTCACTTGGCTCCTACAACACGTTTTTCCTCCAACCTCACTGGCCACTCCATCTGTTTTCCTTGCTGTTCCCTCCACACCAACCTGATCTTCATTTGGTATGCTTTGGGGCTCAGTCTTCAAACTATCTTTTCTGTCCATAAATCACTCTGTGACTTAATTCTTTCTGAAAGCTTTAAATACCATTGAAATCTGATGACTTCTAAGTGTGTATCTCCCAATTCTTACCTCACCTTTTATCACCTGATTTATGCATCTAAATACCTATTCAAAATTTTATTAAATCATACAGGCATCATACATGTGTATCCTGAACTGAGCTCCTGATCTTTTCCTCCAAAACCTGTTTCTCTCATATCCTCTGAATCTTGGTTAATAGCAATTCCTTCCCTCCAGTTGCTCAGGCCAAAAACCCTGGACTCATCTTTGAACTCTCGTTACACTATGACAGCCACCACCACCCCTCCCCCTATTTATATCTAGCTCCTCAGAACATCCAGTTTGATCTACCTTTAAAATATATCCAGAGTTCCACTTCTTTTTTGTCAACTCCACTGTTATCACCCTGGCCTAGGGTACCATCATCCCACATCAGGATAATTGCATTAGCCCTGGCCACTGCGGTTCAGTGGTTAGAGCATCAGCCTGGGCACTGAAGGGTCTCGGGTCCAATTCCCAGTCAAGGGCACATACCTGGGTTGCAGGATCGATCCCTGGCCCCTGTCAACCAATCAGTGTGTCTCTTTCACATCAATGTCTTTCTCTCTCTCTCCCTCCTTTCTACTCTAAAAATCAATGCAAAAAAGTATCCTTGAGTAAGGATTAACAAGAAAAAAAAAAAATTGCATAACATCTTACTTGACACATTAGCTATCTTTTGCTATGTAAGAAATTGCCCTGAAACTGAGCATTTTAAAACAATAGGCATCCCCCGTTTCTGTGGATCTAGAATCTGAGTGTGGATTATCTGGGCACCTCGCGTTCAGGGTCCCTGGCAAGGCCGCCATGAAGCTGCCCATCAGAACTGCAGTCTCATTTGAAGGCTCAACTGAGAGGATCAGTTTTGAAGCTTATTCACGTGGCTGTTGGCAGGATTTAGCTCCTCGTGGGTTGTTGGACCAAGAGCCTGTTCCTCACAGGCTGTTAGCTGGAGGCCACCTTCAGTTCCTGCCATGTGGGCCTCTCAAAGGCAGCTTACAAATTGGCAGCTGGCTTCCAAACGTGAGCGAGACAGAGCAAGAGAACAAGCACAATGGAGCTACTGTCTGTTTACAGCCTCGTTTCAGAAATGATACGCCATCCTTTTTGCCATATTCTGTTCACTAGAAACATGTCTCTAGGTCCAGCCCGCCCTCAAAGGGAAAGGGTTGCACACACAGTTGCATTAAGGTACTTTAGAGGCTGCTGAGCACAACTGGTCTGCTTTCACCTACCCCTCCCACCACACACTTTTCTCAACACATCAGCTAAAGCAATTTTGTTAGAACTCAAGTAACAGCCTGTTCATTCTCTGCTCAAACCCTCCAATGACTTCCCACCTGTGCGATGAGCCACACAGCATTAACAATGGGCTGTGAGGCCACCGTCTGCTCTCTCTTTAACCTCATCGTCTACTACTCACCTCACTCCCTTCTCGATGTTCCTCAAACATGCTGCCAGCTCAGTCTTCATGGTGCTTATTTGCTTGCCTGCAAACCTTCCTCAGATATACACATGGCTCAGCTTACTGCTTTAGGCATTTACTCGGTGACCTCAGTGAGGTCCTCCCTGATCACCGTTTAAAGTTGTACATTCTCCTGTCCCCTTCTTTCCCCACCGCACTTCTCATTATACACCGCAGAGTATATTCTACTACATCTCCTCCACGGCATGGACCTCCAAGAGGGCAATCATTTGTTTCATTTACTGCCATATTCCCAGGACGATGCCAGACACACTACAGAATTAGAGGCATTTATTTTAATGACTGAATAAATTGTGACAACTTTTGGGAGTCACCAAAGTATCTTAAGCCTTTTAGATAACTCATCCTCATAACAGTGAGAACAAGTAACTGGAAAAAAAAACAGACTAAAGGCAGAGTGAACATATAAGCCACAGTAGGCACTTGGCACCTACACAACCCAGGATGAGAACTGAAATGACGGTAGTGACACTAGGATTCAAGGACATATGGACACGTGAAATAATGAGAAAAATATGGGAGCTCCCAAAACTGGTCTAAAAATTCAACATAACCATCAAAATCCCAGCTGTTGTTGTTGTTACAGAAATTGACAAGTTGATCTTAATATTTGTATGGAAATGTAAGGGGCCCCAGAACAGCCGAGGCAATTTTTAAAAAGAACAATCTGGAGGACTCACACTACCTATTTCAAAACTTAACTACAAAGTTAAAACTATGTGGTTCTGCCCTGGTTGGCTTGGCTCAGTGGTTAGAGCATTGGCCCATGGACTGAAGGATCACAGGTTTGATTCCAGTCAAGGACACGTACCTGGATTGCAGGTTCAATCCCTGGCCCTGGTCAGGGTTGTGCAGCAGGCAGCCAATCGATGTGTCTCTCTTAGATCGCTGTTTCTCTCTCCCTCCCTCCTTTCCACTCTCTTTAAGAAAATCAGTGGAAAAATGTCCTCAGGTGAGGATTAAACAAAAAATAAAAACTATGTTATTCTGACATAAAGGACATATAAATTGATGGAAACTGAGAGTAAAGAACCCCACACATTTATCAGTAATTATTGTCATCAAGGGTGTGCCAAGACAGCTCGATGGGGGAAAGAGTTGTCTTTACAACAAATGGTAAGGGGACAGCTGGATAATCACAGTATACAAAACTGAAAATAAATCAAGGATAGAATGATAAAAGCTAAAACTAAAATACTCAAAGAAGAAAAAAAGTATAAATTTTCTGACACTGGATTAAGCCATGGTTTCTTAGATTTGATACCTGAACTCCAAGCAGCCAAAGAAAAAAATAAACTGGACTTTATCCAAAGTAAACTTGTGACAGAAAACACGGCTGTGAAAAGTGAAACAACAATCCACAGAATAGAAAACATTTGTAAATCATATATCTGATGTAGCATCTAGTATAAAGAATTCTTACAAATCAACAATGACAAATAATTCAATATAAAAATAGACACAAAACCTACCAAAACTGAGTAATGAAGAAATAGAAAAACTGACCAGACCAATAACTGGAAGAAAACTGAATCTGTAGTACAAACAAACAAACAAACAAACAAACAAACAAACAGAAAAACCATCAACAAAGAAAAGCCCAGGACCCAGATGGCTTCATTGGAGAAATCTATCCAACATTTAACACCAATCATCCTCAAACTCTTCCAAAAAATTGAAGAAAAAGAATGCTTCCAAACTCATTTTGTGAGGCCAGCATTACCTGGTTATCAAAGCCAAAGAAATACAAGAAAACTGATGAATATTGATGCAAAAAAATCCTCAACAAAATACTAGCACAAACCAAATTGAAAAAATATTAAAAAACGATACACCATGACCAAGTGGGAGTTATTCCTGGAATTCAAGGAATATTCAACATATGAAAATCAATTATTCTAATATATACCACATTAACAAAATGAAAGATAAAAACCATATGATCATCCTAATTGATGCAGAAAAGCATTAGACAAGATCCTTTCTGATAAAAAAATAAAAAAAATGCAACGAACTAGGAATAGAAGGAAACTCTCACAACATAATAAAGACCACATACGAAAAGCCCACAACTAACATTATATTCAACGGTGAGAGTCAAGCCTTTCCTCTACCATCAGGAACAAGAAAGGGCCCACTTTTGCCCCTTCTATTCAACATGGTACTGAAAGTCCTAGCCAGAGCAATGAAGCAACGAAGAAATAAAAGGCATCTAAGCCCTGGACGGTTTGGCTCAGCGGTTAGAGCGTCAGCCTGCGGTACAGAGAGACCCGGGTTCGGTTCCCGCTAGGGGCATGTACCTCGGTTGCAGTTTGTCCCCGGCCCTGGTTGGTCGTGTGGGTGGCAGCCACTCGATGTGTCCCTTTCACATTGATGTTTCTCTCTCTCTCTCTTCCTCTCTCCCTCCCGCTCTATCTGAACAAAGAATGGAAAAATGTCCTCGGGTGAGGATAAAAAAAAAAAAAAAAAAAGGCATCTAAATCGGAAAATATAAAATTATGTTTGTAGATGACAACTTTTTATGTAGAAAATCCTGAAGATTCCACAAGAAAAACATTTTTATATAAAGCAAATATTAACAAACCTAAAGTGAGAAATATTAATATAATAGAGGAGTCCTCACTGCCCCACTTGCATCAATGGATAGATTATCCAGACAGAAACCAGTAAGGAAACATTGGACTTAATGACATGTTAGACCAGATGGTTAATATCTAGACTATCCAAAGAACTCCTACAACTCAATAACAAAAACCAAATGACCCAATTAGAAAATGGGCAAAGCAGTTGAATAGACATTTCCCCAAAAACATACAAATGGCCAACAAGCACAAGAAAAGGTGCTCAACATCACTAATCAGAGAAATGCAGATCCAAGCCACCATGATATCACTTCATACCCATTAGGAAGGCTAGTATTAGAAACAGAAAAAAACTGCTGCTGAGGATGTGGGGAAACTAGAACCCTTGTGTACTGTGGGTAGGACTACAAAATGGTGCAACTGCTATGGAAAACTGTATGGCAGTTCCTCAAAAAATTAAAAAATACAACTATGTGATCTGGCAATTCCAATTCTAGATATATATCCAAAAAAATTAAAAGGTCTCAGATATTTGCACACTTAGTTCACAGCAGCACTATTCATAATAGCCAAATGTCCAACAGATAAATGTGTAGACAAACTGTGGTATATACAAACAGTGGATTATTCAGCCTTAAAAAGGAATTCCTGTCACATGCTACAACATGGGTGAAGCTTGAGGATATTGTGCTAAGTGAAACAAACCAGTCACAAAAACACAAATACTGCGTGATTCCATTTATATGAGATATCTAAAGTAGTCAAATTCATAGACATTGGTGTTTAACAGGGTCTGAAATGTGAATATGTATTTTCAAGTCTCTTATATTGTCAAGACTGGAATTACTGGGTCATATCCTAAATTTCACTTTTTGAGAAACAGCCAAACTGTTCCAAAGCCTCTGTACCACTTTACAGTCCCACCAATGTTCCAATTTGTCAACATCATTTCTCGTCTTTCTGATTAAAGCAATCCCAATGGATATGAAGTGATATTTCACTGTAGTTCTGATTTGCATTTCCCAAATTACTAATGATGTTGAGAATCTTTTCATGTTTATTGGTCATTTGAAATGTCTTTTCAAATCCTTTGCTCATTTGTAAACTGGACTGTCTTTTTGTTAAGTTATAAAAGCTCTTTATATATTCTGGACACAAATCCCATTATATTTTTTAATTACTGGAATGTTTGTTGATATAATTATCACAGCTTTTTATACTATACTTCATTAACTTTAAAAATATTTTCTAGAATACATTTTTAAGTATATCAAATGTCACATTAAATATAAGTTACATATTTATAAATTTAAAACCACCACTGCCTCTGTCACCTCGATGTTTCTCTCTCTCTCTCCCCTTCCTTCCCTCCCACTCTATCTGATGATAAACAGAAAAATATCCTCAGGTGAGGAATAAAAAAAAAACAAAAAACAAAAAATAAACCACTGCTTTTCCAAACAAATGAATTCCAAGCCAAGGAGTGGGGGCTGGGAACCCATAGGTTAAAAGATTAGAGACACATGCAATGTATGTGCCGTCTTTGATTCCTAACTTGAACTGGGGAAGAAGGAAAAAAAATGAGAATTTAAAATACTAACTGGATAATGCTAAGAAATTAACATTTAAGTGTGGTAATGTGGTTTTTTGTAAAAGTCTTTTAGACTGACATAGCAACTGCTAAGATTTATTTCAAAATAAATCTGAACTGGGAAGATGGATGGCATATAGATAAATCAAGATTAGCCACTAACTGATCATGTTGAAATAGATTGACTATAGCATTCCACTTTTTTTTTTTTAATCCTCACCTGAGGACATTTTTCCACTTTTTGTTCAGACAGAGCGGGAGGGAGGGAGAGAAACATCAATGTGAAAGGGACACATCAAGTGGCTGCCACCCGCACGACCAACCAGGGCCGGGGACAAACTGCAACCAAGGCAAGTGCCCTTAGCGGAAACCGAACCCGGGTCTCTCTGGACCGCAGGCCGACCCTCCAACCGCTGAGCCAAACCGGCCAGGGCTATAGCATTTTACTTTTGTATATGTCTGAAATTTTCCATTTAAAATTTAAAAAGCACTACAATGTCCACTATGTATAAGAATACAGGTAGCTGACAGCAACTAAATACAACCCACTAAATTTTTACAATTTAAGAATTCCCAGTTATCTCAAAGCAAGAGCTCTGGGAAACTTAATAATGAGGCTGTGACATATCCACAGTTATATGTGCAATGTTTTAAGTAATACCACCAGCCACAGGCTAACTGGGTAGCTGTACCAACCATGATACACACAATAGCACAAAGCACCAGCCATCAGCACAACTCTTCACCTGCACAGTCTATCTCACCAGAGTTCACTAAGGGACCAGAACTCCCATTGGGAACGTGTAACTACCCTCACTGGCTACAAAAAAAAAATTACTTTCAAGTAAGTATATGTTGATAGTAACTAATTTTACAGCAGTCCCTCAGGCCACCTCATACCCAAACTGCACATCCAATAGAAACATGAGGTAGGATAGCTAGGTATAACTTGCAAGCTTAAAATACATACTCACCAGATTGACTATAATAATAATAATAAAGACAAGTATTAATGATAATGTGGGGAAACTGCAAGCCTTATGCATTATGGTAGAAATAGTTTTAAATGGTACAGCCACTTTGGAAGACAGTTTGGCATTTTTTATAGTTAAACATAAATTTTCCAACCAATATAACAATTACATTCTTAAGAATCTAAGAGAAATAAAAACATATGTCTACATGAAGACATATATGTAAACATTCATCTCATTCACAATAAAAATGTCCATCTGAACTGGTGAATGGATAAACAAAATGTAGACTTATCCACACAGTGGAACACTACATGAAGGAACTAAGTACAGGTGTATGCTGTAGCATGGATGAACCTAAAAAAGATGCCAACTGAAAGAAGCCAGATACAAAAGACATCACGTTATATTAATTTAATCTGTATGTAGTGTCCAGACAGGGAAAACTTATAAAATCAGATCAGCGGTTGCCTAGGGCTGGAGCTAGCAGCAGTGATTAACTGCAAAGGAGCATTAGGGGAGCTTTTATAGGCTGATGGAAATGTTCTAAAACTAGATTATGATGACGGTTGTAAATTTACTAGCTACTGTATTGTACACTTACAATGGGTGAATTTTATGGTGGGCAAATTATACTTCAATGAAGCAATATTTTTAAAGTACCTTAGCAGCAAACTCATAGAAATGACTATTTTATTTATTTATTTTCTTTATTGCTTTTTAGAGAGAGAGGAAGTAAGAGAGAGAGAGAGAGAGAGAGAAACATCCATGAGAGAGAACATTGATTGGCCGCCTCCTGCCTGCCTCCAACTGGGAATCAGGCCCACAACCTGGGCATGTGCCCTGACCAGGGATTGAACTGGTGACCTCTTGGCGCATAGATCAATGCTCAACCACTGAGCCACACTGGCCAGGCAGAAATGACTATTTTAAAGCTCTGGCCGACAGCCTATTCACTTCATGCAACTTCAGTACAATGAATTCTAACATATTATCAGGATTAAGAATATTAGCATTTGCCCAGCCGGTGTGGCTCAGTGGTTGAGTGCTGACCCATGCACCAAGAGGTAGCTTGGTTCGATTCCCGGTCAGGGCACATGCCCAGGTTGTGGGTCAAAGTCTCCAATGTGGGGCATGCAGGAGGCAGCCAATCGATGTTCTCTCTCATTGATGTTTCTATCTCTCCCTCTCCTTTCCTCTGTCTCTAGAAATAAATTTTAAAAAATTAAAAGAATATTAGCATTTGTTTAAAAACTAAACATGTGCCCTGGCCAGTCTGGCTCAGTGGTTGGAGCGTCAGCCCGTGGACCAGAGTGTCGCGGGTTTGATTACACTCAAGGGCACAAATCTTCGCGGCGGCTTGTCCCTGGCCCTGGTCCGGGTTGTGTGGGGGGCAGCCAGTCGATGTGTCTCTCTCACATTGATGTTTCTTTCTCTCCCCCACACCCCACTCTATCTGAAGATAAATGGAGAAATATCCTCGGGTGAGAATTAAAAAAACAACAACAAAAAAAACTAAACATGCTATTTTTAAAGGATTCGAAGTACACACATCTCTAAACCTTAATGATCAAATATCATTCTTTTAGCTATGTGTAATGTTAACAAATCATTGTCTACAGCTTACATTAGCAATTTCTCTTAGCCACTTTGTTTCCCCCTAATCTTATACTCTACAGTATTCCTTTTAGTAAAAAATTCGTTCGTTTCTGCCCAAGTTTTCCATTAGATAGTTTTCTTAGAATATTTCATAATCTGAAAGAAAGTTGTAAGTAAACGCATATATACAGTCTAAATATAAAATGAATATTATCCTTTTTGCTTTTGTTTGGTCATTAAGCCTCTCACATGCTGCCTCTAATAATTTTCAAATTTTTTATATTTAAAATCAAGCTTTCTTTTCATCATTTTGGTTCAAATTCTGTTTTGCTTTCAACTTATCTGACACAGATTCTTTTAAAGCAGTGTGACTTCTATGATCAGGCCAGCTTTAGCTTCAGTCTAACTCCATCTCTTTCTTTCTATTTCACTTAAAAATCTGCCAAAGAGAATTTCCTCTAAGCCAGCCATTTAAAAAACTTCTTTTAAGCCAAACACTTTCCCCCACAAAAAAATCTCATATGCACTGCGACAATATTCTACAAGGAATAAAGTAGAAACCTACAGATAGCCCTGGCTGGTGTGGTTCAGAGGTTAGAGCGTTGGCCTGCACACTGAAGGGTCTTGGGTTTGATTCCTGGTCAAAGGCATGTTCCTGAGTTTCAGATTCAATCCCCAGCCCCAGTAAGAGGCACATGCAGGGAGGCAACCAATCGATACGTCTCTCTCACATTCATGTTTTTCTCTCTCTCTCCTATCTCCTCTCTCTTTCTCTCCCTCTCTCTCTCTCCCCCCCTCCCTCTCTCTCTCTCTCCCCCTCCCTCCCTTCCACTCTAAAAAAAAACAAAAAAACAAAAAAACAATGGAAAAAATATCCTCAGGTGAGGATTAACAAAAAATAATTTAAAATAAATAAAGCTATAGATGAACGGAAAGAAGAGCCATCCTGCCTGCTATGGTCCAACCTCAAGAAATGCAGCAGCCTTAAGGTATGGCTTGAAAACTAATGTTCTAGGACACGTAACATTGATTTGTGCACAGCACAAATACAAAACAAATAAAACATACTTAGGTAAAACTCGTAAGAAAGACTTGGATATGCTTAAATTCAATATACACTTTTTAGAATATCAATTTTAAAAATGGATAATTATAATAATTCACAAATATGCCTTTAAATATACCTTTAAAATTACATAAATAAAGACATTACTTTCAGGAATTTCATCTATTACAAATGCTGTACACCTCTTATAATTTCCTTACTTACAACAGATTTAAAAAAAAACTTCAAGCCAAGTATTCAACCAAGTATTTGTACCAAAAGGTACAAATCAAGCCAAGTATTCAACCAAAATGGCAACAAATAGTAAGGTTAAACCTAGAAAAGGGGATGTGTACTATTAGGTATTTTCAAATTCATCTTAACTGTCAAATATAAACCCCTTCCCCTTAGAAATCAAAGGTAAAGGTATCATGATACATAATTTCACCACATTTCTATAAAATAAAAAGAAATTATTGCTATATGATTGTAAAAATGGAGGCAAGTAAAGAGTTCAGAAATATACTTGTTTATAATCAATTAAATGATGAGCCATAATTTGAACCCTAATTATCACATTATGTAGAAATCACAATTCAGGCATTGTGTCCTCAGTTATTAAGATATATGTTAATTCACATTTTAAAAACATTTTATCATTACATTATCAAATTTGATAAAATCTTATCAAAACATCTATATATTCAATATAAATCATATCGTTAAAAGTATAAAGTAACATTTAAAGAAAACTGCTGAGGTGCCAAATAAGTATTTTCTATTAAATATACACAATGTAACATTTATAACTACATAAATTAATTCTTGCTAAAAGTTGGTTCAGATTTACAAAGGCATACTCTGTGAACTATAATAAATTTCCCCAGCACCACTTTCCTTTTTTATTCCAAAATTCTTTCATTAGGTTTAACTTTCTTCTGTCATTCATAAGTAAAAGTTACAGAAGGTTTACAATACGTAGTCTTAATAGTAACATGATTTTTAAAAAATCTAAGCAAAGTGCACGTTAAACTAGCTACAACTACTCAGAACTTATCATCAAATAAAAAATAGATGAACACTTCATTCACTTAAGTCTTTCTGTGGGAAAAAATAGTATACCTTGCTTAAATAAGAATTCCCCAGTAAGGATATTATATAAAAGACTTCCCATGTATTTTATTAAGTTTACTTTCTCGCATTAAAACTTTTTAAAAGTCTAATGAAGAACACATACTTACAATGCCATATTACACAACTACAGTACTGTTAATTAAATAAAGCAGCCCAGTATAGTTGTAAACATTTTAAATGTAGTAAACAAGACTTGGCATGTCTTTTCTCCCTAAAACTTGCCATTAGAATGCTCTTTCCATGAATAATTATTCTTCCTGGATAAGTTTTCAGGTATATTTTAGTCTTTAAAAATATTACACTGAAATAATATGTAAAAAGATTTAGTCATGGCAATTTCACTGAAGCTTTTATTGCCTCTGTTGGTAATATGACAGGGATTGTAAGAAACACAATTGAACTTACAGAGATATGCAGATGATAGTCACTAAAGATAATCTTGATCTCAAGTATTTTTATATGTGGGCACTTCTAATTTTATACACTTTACTATTTAAAAAGCATTACATTTTAAAATGTGTACCTGTTTTGACATTTGGCAAAAAGGAAACTGTACCTGTGGTTCATTTTAAAACAAAGAATCAGCATGGGGAAGTTTACCAGAATAAAGATTGAAACACTAATGAATTAAAGCAATTCAAGTTGTTGTTGTTGTGTGTGTGTGTGTCTCTTTCAACCTCTCACACAGACACGCAGTCACATGCACTCACTCATACACACATCCATATGTGTAAGCACTTTTAGTACAGAATTTTCCCTGTAACCAGACATTTATCCTCAGAGTAATCATACCACATTAGATCAGTCTTCTCTTTTCAGCCCTAGTATTGTTTAATTCTAAGATGCCATCATAGAGTGAACAAACCTTAACTTTTATGCTACATAATTATATTCAAAGATTACGTATTTTTGTTTATAATTACACAGTAATTATAAATGTTTAGTACCAAACTGATGACAAATACTATTTTGTTGAAAAGGTCTTACATTTAAAAGGAAAAGTCTGTAAAACCCAAGGCACTAGGCCATGAACCAGTATCAGACTTTTATGAAAAACAATTTATATTGGGGGAAAAAAAGCTAATGGGATCTCATTTCAAGACACAGCATACTCGAATTAATCTACCTGAAAACAATACCATAACTCAAAATCTTCAAGACAGGAAACAAAATAGTACATATATATCTTTAAAATTTTTTCATAATTGAAGTCCTCTTTATATTTACAAATATGAAATCAGGAAATACTTGAAAGGAAAGCAGCAGGATTCTTTCCACCCCACCCCCCTTTTTAATAACCAATTCTAGTAACTGGAATAGAAATTCTCAAAATTTTCTTTTGGAAGAACAGTATTCTTGAATTAAAGTTATGATTGGAATGTTAATATAAGGTCTATGGAAAACCTTTGTAGTCAATTTCAAAATAATGTAAATAAAAAGTAGTTTTAATATGTAATTGTTTTTAAAATCATTTCCATATTAAAACGTACTGCTAATCTGAAGTACATTCCTTTGATAATTCAATATTAGACCTTAGAGAGTGCTTGGATACACCAAAAAAAATCTACTCCTGCTCAAGCCCAGGCACCCACCTTACAGAAATGTTTAAAAAAGCAATAAACCCCCCTTTACATGTCAGGAAATGAACAGGGAAATCGGCATTTTCAGCAAAAAAGCAGTTCATAGGTCTTGTAATGAAAATAATACATACAAGACAGAGTTCTGCTTTGATGTGAAAATATCAAATTTGAGTGAAACAAAAACAGTAAAGAGACTGAATAATTTACGAAAATAGAAGCCAGATTGGTATTTTGCATCAACAGCATGCTTGCTTGAATATCTTGAAGTATTTGGCAACCACAGTGATTAGCAGTTAAAGCAATTTCAACAAAATAAGAAGTCATCAAAAATGGACTATTTGTCTGAAAGAGCAGTACCTATAAGGATTGAACTTCATGGCTCATCACAACCATTTTCAAAATTTAATTCCTACTATCTTCTTATAAATTAAGAAAATTTCATTTTTGTTCCATAGTGTGCTGAAAAACAAAAACAAAAAATAAACCCTCATGCCTAAATTTAGAATATTGTATTGTGTAGCAATCTAAAACATTCAAAACAAATTAAATAGTTTAACTTATTCAACAAGCATATAAGCATTTCAAAATCCTAATGAAATCCAATTATGTAGTGCATAATGTAGACAGGAGTAGAATCTAACATTATGCAGACATTTTCTAAATAAAAGCTCCATATAGGACAACTATATATAAACATGAGTAAGATAAGTAGACTAGGTCTGTGGAACCTTTTGAAATCGAGGGTCTGAAACACAATAAATTTTTCAGGTAGGCACACGAAGTTATCCTAAAAATTTTTCACGTTGGTTATTTTGACTTTTTTTTCATCCAATTCTCTACTCACATCAACAATACATGTGATTTGCCAGGAAAAAAAATCCCCCAAACCAAAACACCATTCCAGATCCAGAACACTTAAATATTCCACTCTCATTGGAAGTGCTATCAGCATAGTCTTTGCAACTAGCCCAAAGCATATATTTAAGAAGTTTTTATAAATTGTTTGTGATGTTCACGTTTAATTCTTATGCCAAACTGTTTTCTGATGAAGACAGCATTGTGCTTTATGCAAGAATGAAAACCTCAAAATAATCACCATAAAGCTTCTAAGACTTATGGGAGAATAAACTAGGATGGTCCACAGATATAAGATGAAATCCACAATGTTGGAATTATAAATGGTTAGAGCGGCCCAGACTAGAAGACAAGCCCAAACCACCATTAGAAGAATGAAATACGGTATGGTCCAAGATGTATCCTTAAAGTTTTGTCTCAACCCTCAGTCTGAATTACGAGGATTGATCTTCAGTTCAGTCCAGCCAGCAGAAATTGACTGTGCAATTTTCCGTTGTATTTATTGTACAGACTATGTACATTCTAGAAGGTTCCTTTAGTGCTACACTGTTGTACTTTTTGTCCCAGCAATTTGAGGGCGTGCAAATTCCACAAAGTCATCAATAAGAACGGGCCATGCTCCTGGGGGGAAAATATATGGGAGAAAGGAAAGAAAAAAAAGCAGAAATAAGACTAACATTTTAATAGAGTCCTTATTTTTTAACTACCTTCCCCATAATAAAGCATATCATTATAAATATTCCCACTGATAGGACTTTCAAAATTCAAGCTTTTTAGAGTTTCTACCTAGAGTGTTTTTTGTATTCTCTCAGCTCTATTATCTAACACTTGATCATTCCTTGAATGATAAAAATAACTTTTCTGATAATCAATCAATAATATTATGGTTTTCTGAAGGCCACTGAAGTCAGGCCACTGAAGTAATTTGGTCAAAACTGGCAGCCTAAGAAATGGCCATGACATACTGGCATGCTATCAGTGCTGAAAGCACAGTAAGTAGGAGGAAACAAATTTTCAGGTCTTTTGTGGAAATCTTACAAGAAAATTAATAACAAGTAACAAAATCTATCCTGTTTCATGATAATTACTAAAAATATTTTAAATTGCACGTATGCATGCCTCTATACATCCACATGCCAACCTCTAAATCAGAAAGTTCTTCAGTTTCATGTAAGGCCTAACAGCACAATTATCAGTCATACACAAGATTAGACATTTCTTACTTATTAGTGAAACTATAAATTTCAATGAAACAAAGAATAAAATAACATCATCTCTGGTTAGATTAAATGGCTCCAGGACACTTTTAAGGAGGCCATGGTCACTGGAAATTTTTCAAAGAATATCTCTGCCCATTCAACAATCTCAAAAAAACATCCTGCGAACTCTCAAGAGGGGACTATGTACATGTGAAGAAATCAATGTAAATCACTGCCACTTCCAAAAAGAAAACAGGCAGTAGATGGTAGCATCATCTTTACATGAAGAAATAACACAAAAGCATTTGATTAGTGAATATTTATCAAATGCCAACAGTACAACATACAGTAGGCAGCTGAAGTACATTTCAAATTAGACAAAGTCACTAAACTTAATTTTACTATCCAACTTCACACACAAGACAAACAGGTAATAATAAAAGATATATGTAAGTCTAAAAGTACTTTTCTAAGAGAACAGGTTCCTAAAATAAACTGAAAATCTTAAACATGGATGGAAATTACTCATGCCTTTCTGGAAGACATGACTACCTACTGAGTTGGTATTTAAAGAAACAGAGTAACATAGATTGGTAAAGAGAATAAAGGCATTTCATACACAGAAGAGCATAAATAAAAGCTCAGAAGAGGGAAATCCAACTCCAAGAAAAACAGAAGTAGACAGGAAGTTCAAAAGTATATGATCAAAGAAGAAGGTAGGTTAAAAAAAAAAAAAAAGACTGGAAGGGCAAAATTTTTCATTACCTTCTTCATCATAATTAGACATGTCATCTGCAATCATTGTACTGAAGTCTAAAAGAAGATTCCAAGTATCTTTTGGTATGGATCGTTTATGATGTTCCTATTAAAAAAAAAAAAATCCAAGTCACTAAAAAAGAGTTTCAAAAAAAAAAAAAAAAAACAGTCCAGGTGACGTTAAATACAAGAATGCAAAACAACTTGTGTATTGAAAATCTGGTAATATTTCTCATTCTATGTCCATTACATGCTTTAGTAGGAGTCAGTCATGCTTTAAAATATTAATTTATTTTCAAACAAAACAAAATTTTAGAGAAAACAAACTGTAGAAAACATAAACTTACCAACAAAAATTTATTCCATAAGTCTAAGAATTTAAATCTTCCATTAAGCACTAAATTCCAGTAGGCAATGGCCATTTCTAGATCTGTAATATTAAAAATAAATTATGTATGTTAAATGTCATGAATATTTGTCCTTAAAAAAAAAAAAGTAAGACCAAAGATAGCCTTTAAAAAAAAGCTTGTGCCCTGAATACTTACGTATTAAAATTTTCCTAAAGAAATAAGCCCAAGGTTTGTATCCTGGCTCCATCACCAATGAACGGTCCCTTCAAGGCAAGAAGAATACCACTTACCTCATAGGGTGTTTCTGAAGTTTCGATTAGATAATGTAAATAAGCATGCTCAACTAGTTCATAAGTACTCAAATGTTAGTCAATGTACACCAGTGTTTCCTGACCTCAACACTTTTGACATTTTGAGCCACGTAATTTTTTGTTGTGGAGGGATGTCCCCATGCATTGTAGCAATAGTAACCACCAGATGCCAGTATCAATTCCATCCTATCCTCGGTGGTGACCACCAAAGATTTCTCCAGACACTGCCAAAGGCCCCCTGAGAGGCAAAACTGCCCCCCATTTGAGAACCACTGATGTACACCTACAGATTTTAATGCCAAGAATTGCTAGCTCCAATACTAACCAATTTTCCAAAATGTTATCTAATTCTGTCCTCAAGGAGATTATTAAGAACTTTTATTTAAAAATTAAAATTAATAATAATCTAAGATTTGTTTTAAAAATTTCATGAAATGATATAATGACCATTTAATTGGGTTTGGGGCAGAGAAGGACAAAGAAGCAACTGCTACAACACAAAGACCTACTCCTGTGATATGACAGAGAGAAAAGACCTAGGATCTCTCTCAAGGGACTAAAGTAGGTAAGAAAAGTATCAAGCTTTTATGAGTAAATTTACATCTCCAGGTCAGGAAAAATTACATCCCAAGTAACTTAAAAGTCCCTTTAGATACGACCTCCAAACTACTCTTGATAATATGAAGAACCATGAGACTAGGAAATACTACAAAAAGACTCACATCCTACCTCAAAGGAAAATAAAAACTCCATATGGAAAAAAAATTCCCCATCTTGACAGGATCTCAACTTCTTTAAGGATAGGCACTACATATACCCAAACTGGCAGACTGAGACACACAACAGGCACTGAGAAACTGCTGAATGAATGTGCTTTCTATGGTTCCACATGCAAATGTACTTACCTTCAAATCCATCATTACTTCTTCCTGTAAACTCAATGGAAAAAGTGCCCTTTTCCCCTCTTATCCAAGGATAAGCCCCTAACACCACTGTTCTGGACCCAATACCATCCTGCCTCTTCAAGGAATTTTGTCTATTGTCTATTGATTAATTTTCCTCTCTTCCTACACCTTCAACTTTGCTATCTTCTGGCTTTCCCCTCCACAAAGAAATAAGATCAGGTTATCACCTATCTTTTAAAAGGTCTTTCTTGAGGGGCAGGGGAAAAATAAGTCTTGCTAGGGTCTTTCATTACACTTTCTCCTTCCCTTCACAGATAATGTGGTTGCATGGAGTCTTCTACTCTTATACATAACATGCTCCTAAAACATGTCTGAAAGTCAAATTCAGATCCCCATGTTTTAAGAGAACTAGAAATATGACACCAATTCCTAATCACAATTCCTTTTTAATCTTTGCCGTCTGTAAAGCTCTATACCCAATATTCCTTCCAGGTTCCTTAATTTTGTTCTTTTCTTTACCAAATAAATATAATTGTCTAATTTTAAGTGCAGTAAGTAAAACTGCTGTTATTTGCAAGCACAGTGAGATTTGCTGATGTTAAAATGCTTAATGATTTCCTTCACTTCAAATGCATTAAATGTAGAAGAACTAAGCTTATTATTAGTGTTATCATTTCTTCCTTTTAACTAATTTTTACCAAAGAAGAATGAGAAACAATGAAACATTCAAATAACTGTAAACCATGAGGCACCTACAAATTTGTCAGCTAATACCTAACCCAAGACGCAGATAAGAGTAGGAGTGCACATGTACATCTGAAAGTTCAGGGTGCAAAAGAGAACTATTTGTAATCTACATTCATCGCCTCATTTCCTCACCTCTCACACACTATTTAATTCTATAAACTAGTGTCCACCTCTGCAACTCACCCCACTGGAAGTAATCTCTGGAGGGTTACCAGACCCTCCTTCTGGTTGCCAAAAAAAAACCACTTTTATGTCCTTAATTTACTTGGCTCTCTGCCATATTTGACAGAATTGAGCACAACTCCTGGATGGAATTGTCACTTTTTTCAGCTTTAATGAAAGCATGCTACCGACTTTCCTCTGTCCTCTCTGTCCTCCTTATTCTCTTTTACAGGCTCCTCTTCCTCCACTCATCCATTACATGGTGGTGTTCTACAGCACTGTCTGTCAGCAATAACCACTTCTATTTCCTTCTGATTTTTTAAACCTTTACCCCTTTTTCACGTTATAGGCTCAACCATCTTTAGCAACAACTAAACCTGAAACTTCTGTCTCTATTTTTCTAGATTCATATATCTAATTGTCTAAGGACATCTTTAGATGGGTAGTCAAATTAAAATCAAATTCATCAGGGCTCAAACTAAACTCATTATCTTACCTCTACAGACCTGCTATTCCATTTCTCTCAATGAATGGCATCACCCTACAGTGTTTCTCAATGAAATTTCTCATTGTGAGGGACTGTCCTATGCACTGCAGAACATTTAGCATCCCCTTAATGTCAGCAAAACCCTCACTCATTATGACAACCAAAAAACATCCCACACATTTCCAAATATCCCATGTTGAGAGTCATAGGGAAACTCCTTTCTTCCTCGCCACATACTTCCAATCAAAACTCTCTCATTCTGACTTCTCCATCTCCACTGGCAAGGCTTATACTAGGGCCCTCCTCATGTCTAGCTAAATCACTGCAACAGCTTCATAACCAGTTTCTCCCTCTAGTTCTGCCTCTGCTCCTTTTAAAGGACTAACACTGCTTTCAGGCACATAAATTTGCTGCCACTTCCACGTCAAATTCTTCAATGATTAAAACAATGAGTTACCACTACACACCTTTTAGAATGGCCAAACTCCAAAACACTGACACCACTAAATGCTGGCGAAGGTGTGGAGAAACAGGAACTCTATTTCACTGCTGGTGGGAATGCAAAATAGTATAGCCACTTTGGCAGTTTCTTACAAAACTAAACATACTCTTACCATATGGTCCAGCAATCGCACTCCCTTACCCAAATGAACTGAAAACGTATGTCTACAAAAATAGCTGCACACAGATGTTTACAGCAGCTTTATTCATAACTGCCAAAACTTGGAAGCAACCAAGATGTCCTTTAGAAGGTAAACAGATATATCAACTGTGGTACATCCAGATGAAGGGATGTTATTAAGTGCTAAAACAAAATGAGCTATCAAGCCATGAAAAGACATGGAAGAAAACAAATGCATGTTAATAAGTGAAAGAAATCAATCTGAAAAGGCTACATAGTGTATGATTCCAACTGTATGACATTCTGGAAAAGGTGAAACTATGGAGAGAGTAAAAAGATCAGTGGTCAGGATGGAGGAAAAGGATGAATAGGCAAAGCACAGAGGATTTTTTGGCCAGTGAAACTCCTCTGTATGATGCTATAATGGTGGATACAAATCATTATATATTTGTCCAAACCCACAAAAATGTACAACATCAAGCATGAACCTTAATGTAAACTTGGACTTGGGAGATAATGATGTATCAATGTAGGTACAATGGCGGGGGGATAGATGTTGATAATGGAAGAACCTATGCATGTGCGAAGGAAGGGGGTATATGGGAAATCTCTGTAGCTTCTGCTCAATTTGTTACAAAGCTAAAAATAAAGTTGATTGAAAAATGTTTTTTAATCTACAATGATGTCATTTCCTACGGCCTTCAGATAAAATCTACATCTCTAATCAAATTAACTTACTTGCAGCTTAAAGTGCTTCATCTCTCACCTCTGAGCAATTAAACTTGATAATCTCTCCACATTAGGAATGACTTTCTTTTGTCCTTGAAAACATATAATTAATTCTTCAAGGCTCAAAACTGTAATCTTTGTGAAGACTCTGCAAACTCACTCAGACAGACTTAAGATGCTCCTGACACCATGCTCTCAGAGTAAGCAGTCAATAAATATTGAGTGAAAAAGGAATACTCAAAAAAATTAATAAATTAAAATTAAGAGTTGAAACATAAATTAAGTTGAACAGGGATAAAATGTTAATTGCCACAAGCACAAGAAAGAAAAAGTACCTTTAGACAGAAATGTCTGAGTGACAGAGAAAACAGCCTAGTTACAGAGATGTGCTTTCACATAGCAGTTTAACGTCTTAAATACCAACTCAAGCACTAGTTAATGATCTTGGGCAACTGAATTAATTCACCTCTCAGTAATTCAGTTTAAGATAAAAATAATAGTACATATGCTCACAGGGTTGTTGGAAGGATTAAATGGAGTTAACACCTATAAAACATTTAGAATAGGGTCTGGTAAATAATGAATCTTTACTATTATTTTTAATAATTTTTTTAAATTATTATTATAGATTCTGAAGCAGTATTGGAAAGAACAAATTCAATAATAAGTTAACAAGAAGAAATAAAAGCAGTAAGAATAGAAGGAAAATACAGGAAAAAAAGAGACAAGCAGGTCTTAATAACAGCATTGTAAAAAACTGAGATATTTATAGATTAAATCCTTAAGCCCTTAGGGCAAAATTTAAATGCAAACAGAGGTAATCCCAGTATCATTCTTTCAAACAGAATCAACAGGCCAATCTGGTATTTCATAAAAGATAGTCAACTGAATGTCAGATGAGCATGAACATGAATTAAGATTGGATCCAAACACTGTCCCTAAGGAAAATAAAATGCCAACTCATAGGGAGGATGGAACAGTGATTAAAAATCCTATTTGAAATGTTTTAATTTACTTAGAAATAGCTACAATTAGGTCAACATAGTGTAATTTTAAAAATGTAAATACTGGAGTCAGAAGATATAAGGTTGATTCGCAGTGCTCACGTAACTCTAAAGTTATGCGATCTTAAATCAGCCTCTCTGACCATGATTTTCCTCATCATGAAGAGGGTAACAGGTTTCTTTTTACTTTGCTCAAAGGGTTGTTACAAAAACCAAAGAGGGTTATATAGATGAAAATGTGCTTTTAAAACACTCTATAAAATTATTTCTAAACAGTAAAGTAAATGTTTAACAAATAATGTTAAAAATGTTTTCATCAACTAGAAAGGATTCTAACCGAAAAGCACAGTTTACAAGAAAATATCCTACAGACTTTAGTCTAATTTAAGTTCAGGATGGTCCTAAAAATGACAGGGCTGTTAAAGAACAAATGTACTTCTTGACCAAATTAATTATCAGTCCCACAAAAAAATAACAGACCCAGAGTGCTCTACATTAAACAGCCTCCTTCTGGAGTATTGTGTTCAGCTTTAAGAGGTCTATTCTGAAAGAAATTGAAAAACTTGAAATGCGTCTAAGGGGAGAGTAACAGGAATAATAAAGGTCTCCTCAAATGACTAGTTAAAATAATTGGAATACTGACCTGGAAAAAAGGAGAAGGGGTGATAGTGGTCGTTTAAGGTTAGACTTCCTCTGTGCTGTAGTAGAGGACAAATAAGAGCAATGATGAAGTTATAAAGACAAAGATGTTAGCTTAATAAGGAAGAACTGTGTGATAACAAGAGTATCTTGTGGCCCAGCCAGTGCGGCTCAGTTGGGTGGTGGGTGTTGTCCCATGCACCCAGAGGTTCCCAGTTAGATTCCTGGTCCTGACATATGCCGGGGTTGTAGGCTGCATCCCCAGTAGGAGCCGTGCAGGAGGCAGTCAATCTATGTTTGTCTCTCATTGATGTCTCTCTCTCTCCCTCTCCCTTCCTCTCTAAAAAATCAATTAGAAAATAAAAAAGTATCCTATGAAGAGAATGGACCACTTCCTAAAACAAAGTGCCCAATTTCTCTATGTTAAAAAGTAAAAGTTAAATGAACATCAGGTCCAGATGCTACTTTGGATAGGTTAGATTTAACAGGACCACTGAAGTACCTTTCAAAATTTAAGATTCAGAAGACTATCAGAAATGGCAGGTGACTAAAGCAGATGGTGACAGAGGAAGCACCCTATCCTACTGTCACAGAAATAAGGTTATAGAAAATAAGAAAAATGGAAAACACCTTATCATTAGCACAGCTGTTTATAAATAAACCACAGTGCTGTCACTGTCACTCATTGCCAGTTTTTTTTTGGACCTCACTTCCTCTCTATGATCTTCTAATTACTCTCTGCCAAATACTTTAATATATACGCCCTATAAACCCTTAGAAAGGCTGTCAAGAATACTGTTTTCTTAATTAAGTTCTTCAGCTAAATAAGTCATTATATTTCCTGACACTCAACACCAATGCAAAACAAAAAGAGAAACTATGATTTACTTTTATTATTATTTTTTAATTAAGACATTTTTAGTTTTAGTTTTATGGAAAAATTGAAGTACAGGGAGTTCCCATAAACTTCTCCCTCCCTTCCCCCATTTCCAGTATTTTTAACATCTTACAATTGATTAGCCAATATGAATATATTATTAACTAAAGTCTGTATTTTACATTAGGGCTCACTCTGTGTTGTACATTCTACAGTTTGGGGGGAGGCTAAAAACAAATTTAAAATTGTGGTTAAATACACGTAACATGAAATATATCATCTTAACCATTTTTAAGTGTGCAATTCAGTAGTGGTAGTTACATTCATACTGTTGTACAACTAATCTTCAGAACTCTTCATCTTGCAAAACAAAAACTCTATACCCATTAAACAATATTACATTTTTCTTAAACTCAACACTTACTAGATAAAAGAATAAACATAATTTTTAAATCTAATTCTTCTGCATAATCTTTTTCTCAATTTTTTCTGTAATCTAAAATTTCAATTTACCATATTAATATATCTCATAGCTAGAAGAGTGTAATTTTGCTTTATTTTCAGCATATAATAAAAACTAAGATTCAATATCAAAACTACATATTCACCCAAAAATATCATTTATTTTGTACTCCAGTAAGAGCTAGGGATGTAACTAAGAAATAGATGCAGTCCTGCCCTGGCCGGTTTTGCTCAGCGGTGAGAGCATTGGTCCACGGACCGGAAAGTCCTGGGTTTAGTTTCTGCTAAGGGAATGTACCTCGGTTGCAGTTTGTCCCCAGCCTGGTTGGGGTCATGTGGGTGGCAACCACTTGATATGTCTCTCTCACATCAATGTTTCTCTCTCCCTCTTCATCCCTCTCTCCTTCCCACTCTATCTGAAGATAAATGCAAGAATGTCCTCAGGTGAGGATTAAAAATAAATAAATAAAAGAAATAGATTCAGTCCCTTTAAATCATCACTGACATTCACATTTTGTTTAATCTTACCAAAATATTATGCTATATTTCTAAACATAAAAATAATTCTTTTAGCCCTGGCCAGTTTGGCTCAGTAGTTGGAGTGTTGGCCCTCAGACCAAAGAGTTGCGGGTTCAATTCCGGCCAAGGGCACGTACCTCAGTTGTGGTTCATCCCCGGCCCTGGTCAGGGTCATGCAGGAGGCAACCAGTGGATGTACCTCTATCATATCGATGTTTCTCTCTCCCCCTGCCCTCTCCCTCGACTCTATCTAAAGATAAATAAAAAAAATATCCTCAGGTGAGGATTAAAAATAAATAAATAATAAATAATAATTCTTTTAGTATATACATATGGGTTTGATTCTGGTCAAGGGGATGTACCTCAGTTGCGGTTCGTCCCCAGCCCTGGTCAGGGTCATGCGGGAGGCAATCAGTGGATGTGTCTCTCTCACATGGATGCCCCCCCCCTGCACTCTGTCTGAAGATAAATAAAAAAAATATCCTTGGGTGAGAATTTTATTTATTTTTTTAATCCTCACCAGAGGACATTTTTTTGCATTTATCTTCAGATAGAGTGGGAGGGAGAGAGGGGGAAAGAGAGAGAGAAAGAAACATCTGAGAGAGACACATCAACTGGTTGCTACCCACACGACCCCAACCGAGGCCGGGGACAAACTGCAACCGAGGTACATGCCCTTAGCAGGAATCAAACCCGGGACTCCATGGTCCTCGGGCCAACACTCCAACCATTGAGCCAAACGGGCCAAGGCCCGAGTGAGAATTTTAAAAAAAGAATATCCAACCTAATCTGAAGAATCAGCTGGAAATGAGGCTTCATTTGTAGAATTTTGCTTTACAGACATTTTGTAAATCTTTAACCAGTTTCATGTTTGGTTGCTCTTTAGGCCAATTCTCCCATACAAATGTTCTACATTCATCCCTTCTTCACTAGCTTTTAATCACTTCGTAGGTCTAATCTCTATTCACATAATCCTTTTCTCAATGCTTTCCCCTCTCCAATCTAAAATATAAAGAAAGATTAGTATAAGAGGCCCCTATTAGCCTCTGCAACTAGTACATGTTCAAAATAAAAATCAAACTCACTTTAATCATTGGGTACCTTATTTAACCTACCTGTAACTCAGTTTCCTTATCTGTAAAGTAAGGATTAAAAATGGCTAGCACTCTATTATGATGTACCTAGCACATGGCAGGTGGTGAATTATTGAAAGAATAACTTCATAAAACTGTTAAACATTAAACATAGCAGTGTATGTAAAGCACTTAGCGCATTGCCAGGTATACTGAAAGCTCATGTTACATGGAAGTTACTGCCATCATAATAATCTTCAGTGCATCCCCACTGCCCACAAATTCCAATTTAAACCTTTCTGTCCTGTTTTTAAAAGAAGTTTGTGGTTACTGAGCCTTAAAGTGTTGCACCAATTTCATCTCCAAACAAGCACTCCAACTAAAATCAAGTCAACATTTTCTTGCTTCTACAAAGCCAAGTTTACTTCTCAAGTTTCAGACCTCCATTCATAACTATCCTCTCATTGGAACACCTTTCATCTTCCCTTGCCCAGCCAAAGCAAACCCTTTAGTTCACATCCCATCCTGCCCAGGAAGCATGTCCCAACCATTCATGCTCTTACTCATTTCTACTTTCATCTAAAACCCTCACACACATTATTTTATATTATCTGCTACTGTCCAATCTTTATGGGTATACTGTAAATTACACTGTAGCTTTTAGTTACATATCTCCTAGCCATCCCCAAAGCAAAAGTTTGGATACTACATATAGTATAGGTTGATCTAAATTGTTAACAGTAATTATGAATGATAATCCTCTATTTTATTCTTTCTTATGGTTTCTAAATAAATCATTCTATGATTAAAAAGTCCTACAATGCTATTCTACAGATCCATAGTGAAATAACTTCTGATCCTAAGATCCTACATCATGTCTGATAAACAAATAAATGTATGTATGTATATCAAGGGAATTTTAGCAACTATTTATTTTCTGTACAGTTTTAAAAAAAAAAATCAGTGGTTCACATGTGGTATCCAGGGTAACCAACCCTATTATTGAATGTGCTCAGTATTTTTCAAGTAACCACAAGTTCATTGTTTCTCACTGTTTTTCAGAAACTGGTATTTTCATATTTTATGCTCAAAACACGTACTTTTCTATTACAAAACAAAAGTGACACTGTCAATGTATTTGAATTTATTTGAAACACCAAATATAATTTTTAAAAATTCTTACCTAATCCTTTTTGTCCTGGATTCTTTGCAAAATTAAAAGTAAACTGGTAAAAATCCTTAAATCGTCCTGGTTCTTTCAATTCTTGTTCCATCTTGGGTATCTGGGCCTTTAGTTTTTCTATGCTGTCACATCTACATTGTAAAATTAAGTTTATAAAAGATAAACTTTTTCACTATAAATTAAGGACTTAACTTATTCCTATGATAGCTTATATTTATTTCATAGAACTTCCTTTTAAAAATCAGCTGAAATTTCTCTTTTTACATTACATAAACAAGTATGGGTTTAGTTGGAGGAAGAAAAGGTCTGAAGAGATTAAAAGTTAGAAATAATTACTACTTTTAAAAGAAATGGGCTGTTATTTTTAATTACATTAATTCACTGGACTATTAACACACCTGAAATGTAGAAGTCATCTGCCATGAACAGATGAGAATGTATAGTAATCAACAACAATCACCAGTTTGAACTGTAGTAGATACTCCTTACATGGTAACAAATCGCATCTAGCTTCCAAACTAACTGAAAACATAATTTCTTACTTAGGTGAGAATGCATTCCTTTTGAAAAGTTACTTTTTGTTATAAACAAACTATAGTAAGTATCAGCTGAGCCCCTACCATCTCCAACTGAAATTAGCTCAAATCCACAGTAAGCTTTTCCTATATTTTGCAAAGCATTCTACTTCTAAGGAGTTAAAAGGGTCCACATACCAAGTTTTACTTCCCATATACAAATATTCTATTTCTTATAGATGTCACAAAACCAATTCCACTTTTGCTTTTGATCTTTTTGCTTTTATTTTTCTTCTATGTTCTTTACAACACCTCCCAGATCATTGTTTGTAAATTAAAAATTTGACTTGGAAGTTCATCACATCATACATAAATTCAGCTAAAAAAAAAAAAGCCCTGGCCAGTGTGGCCCAGTGGTTAGAGTGCCAGCCCAAGAACCAAAGGGTGAAGAGTTCAATTCCCAGTCAAGGGCACGTACCTGGATTGCAGGTTTGATCCCCAGCCCTGATCCAGCACATGCAGGAGGCAATCAATAAAGGTGTCTTTCTCGCACGGGCTGGTTTGGCTCAGCGGTTAGAGCATCAGCCCATGGACCAGAGAGTCCCGGGTTCCTTCCCTCTAAGGGCACGTACCTCGGTTGCAGTCTGTACCCGGCCTTGGTTGGGGTCGTGTGTGTGGCAACCACTCAATGTGTCTCTCTCACATCAATGTTTCTTTCTCTATCTCTCTTCTTCCCTCTCTCCCTTCTACTCTATCTGAAGATAAATGCAAAACTGTCCTTGGGTGAGGATAAAAAAATAAAAATAAAGTAAAATAAATGTGTCTTTCTCTTTTCCTCCCTCCCTTCTACTCTCTCTAAAAATCAATGGAAAAAAATAGCCTCAGATGAGGATTAATCAAAAATAATAACAATAACAATAATAATAATGAGTTCTACAGACATCTGTCCTAGCATTGAAAATTGCAGCAAGTTCAGGATGGAGCTGGCTCTGGCTGTAGACAGTGTCTAGGCCAGTTATTAATTTATTGTCTCTCAACTTTAAACCCACTCTTCTTTGTCCTAAATTGTTGACTATCTGTAGTGAACTATAAATTGTGAGATTTTTTTTCTTGCCAGTTCACTGTTAGGTTCTACCAATAGAGGGCAATGAAAGGCTGAAAGAGGAAGAAGGAACTTTTATCCCAGTTTGTTTTCTGCTGAGAGCAAGAGTTTCAGTGTGCTGGAAGGTCACAACAGTGTTTACTCATGGTGGCAACTCACATGGCCCTATGGCAAGTGGCCTCTAGCCAGTTTCTTCTACATCAGAGTGGCAGGCAAGGCCAGCATCACAAGCATTGTATTCTGCAGCAGCCACGCCCCCTCCTCTGAGATCCCTGTGGGGATCTTTTAAGTTTCTAGGTTCCTTGCTTGTCCATTTCCCTCAGCTCCAATGGTGGTAGCAGTTTCTTAACTGTCACTTCTGTTATATCTCAAAGCTTTCTTTTACACCTTTTACATAATAAAACAATTTTTTTTAATTTACTGTATTCAAAGTACTGATATGTTTTTGTGTCTAGACCCTGACTGATTACAATGTCTTTCAGGCTCAAGGTCAAAATATCTGGGTTCAAATCCTAGCTCTAATACTACCTAACTCTAGTTCTCTGTACCTCTAAAATGGGGATATACACACTTCTCACACACAGTGTGACATGGGTGAAGTATTTACTTAGCATAGTTCCTGAAATAAAATAAATGTTCGACAAATGTTAGCTATTATTATTAAATAGTCACCCACTAAAAACAAAGGGCAGCCTGTTATTCATCCACAGACTGCATACTTTTGCAGTCTCATTAAATACGGACAACTAGAGGCCATAGGTAAAAACTTTACCCACGGTTTTGCAATCTATTTATCCCAAGACATTTAAGCTAACCTGCTGTCAAGATAAAACTAAACAAAAAGTGATTAGTAACTTCTAAGATTTTAAATTCTAGTTTGCAAATTCAGAATTTACAGTCTCTCACATTATGAAATAACTTAAAACTTGCTCATTTTACTATCATGTTAAATATTAGAGCACAGTAATTTTAGTATTGAAGAACCTCCCTTAGAAACAAATGATAAAAGTACAATGCAAATGGAATAAGCTGTACTAACTATACAGATAACTTGACAACTCAGAAAATTGGATAACATAAGAAGAAATTAGCAATATTAGCCCATTTCTACTTATAACAATGTTTGTGGGCCAGTAAATTTATCAATTTAATTTAAAAATTCATAACATAATTCAATTCCACAGTAATTCTCATAGTAATGTACCCAATTCCCTTTAATTATTATATACTCACCCTAATTCTGTCATGCCATCCATGAACTCTTGTTTGGAGAACTCACACTGTGTTGCTGCTCTGAACTTCCATGCAATGATCAACACACTAATGCTGGCTGGATCAAGTGCCAGGTCATCACAGAACTGCTGTATACCATCTATTCCAATTTTATTTTCATCTTGAGGATCTTTATAAATAACAACACAATATTAAATTAGTGCCATACTTTATTATGTTATTCCTAAAAAGGTACTAAAAAAGGTAATGCTTTATGTTCCACTTAAAAAATAATCTTACTAGACCAAAGACATGAAGCAATATTACTAGTACTTTTCCTTATAATATTCAAAGCCACTGTGCCCTGGAAATAGCACTCTTAAGATGAACAGGAGACGGTAAGGGGTAGAGAGAGCCTAATATATGATGATGGAAGATGGTCTGACTTTGGGTGGTGGGCACACAATGCAATATACAGATCATGTACCACAGAAATGTACACTTGAAACCTAGTAAGATCCTATTACCCAATGTCACCCCAAAAAATTTAATAAAAGTGAAAATAAAATATGGATTAACACTTCATGCCACATACTAATGTAAACTCTAAAAAAAAAAAATAGATGAACAGAATACACAGCGTGGGGCAAAACACAGAGTTCACTCTTGTATTATAAATTATTGTATTATTTTCCATACGAACAACTGCATACATACTTTTGCCTCACCCTGTATATACGAATGGGCACTTGATTTTTAAAAATACTTATTCATATGAAAAATGTCCCATATACTCATATGCATTCAGAAAAAAATCAGACATTCCTACATAGGGATAGAGACTTTTAACTGAACCTATCCATATTTTAAGCAGGCATTCTAAATAAACAGTATTATGCACAGAAATTAATTTTTTCCTTAAAACAAAGTTAATTTTACCACAGCAATCACTTCCTGAGTATCAGAAAAAACCATAAACTCAGCAGTTCACTCCTAATCTCATCAATATACATATCCTATTGGTCAAATTAAAGAAAAAACACCACTACTGATATTTATTTATCAGACAGCAAAAATATTAAGTCATGACAAATACAAGGAGAAAGAGCCATTCGTACACTGTTGTCAAATGTGATGTACTAACATCTCTAGCAACAAAATGTGACTTCTTTATTTGGGGGCATGAGTTAGGCATAAAAGATCCTATTTTGAAAAAATTTTTAAATGTATATATATATTTTCTGCAATAAACATAAAAGACATGGAAGGATCCATATCAGAATTAAAATACTGGTTCCCTTAGGAGAACAAATAAGGAAAAGATGGAGTAACTATCAACTTTTTCTTTGCTCATCTATTTTGTGTTGCTTATTTTATTTTTCCCATCACCATTTATCCCCTCTATGCCCTCTTCTACCTCCACCCACAATCACCACACCATTGTCCATCCATGTCCATGGTGAGTTCTCTTTTTTCCTTAATCCCTCCACCCCACCCCAAAACCCCTCCCACCAGAACTATCTGCCTGCTATCTATGAGTCTGTCTCTATTTTACTTGGTAGTTCAGTTTCTTCATTAAATTCCACATGAGTGTTTAAATATTTTAAAGTGCATATGGTATTACTTCCAAGTTTTGTAAAGGTTACTGAAATTATCGTGCAGATTTTCTTAAAATCAGTTCAGCTGAGTTTCATCAAATTCTCAAATTTTATCTTCGGGGAAGAAATAAAGAGGCTAAGAAAAAATTTTAATGGAAAGAGGAAAGTAATTTCTCTTAGCTCTCTTGAAGAAATTTTAAGATCTACAAAGCTCTGTTGAGATATCTACCCATATCATATGTTCTATGTATTATACACACACACATATATATATACATAAATGACTATACATATGTTCTATATATTATTTCTCACAAGCAGCATATAACTTTGGAACATCTGGTTCAAAATATTTAAAGTTACAAGTAAACACTCACCTTTGTATCTATTGTATAGTTGTTCTAACTTCTTTCTGTCCAATGATCCTTTTACACTCTCTCGTATATAAAGTTCAGGATTTTGGAAAAAATTGTCTGTTGCAACATCTAACTTCCAGTCATTTTGAGAGAGGCAACTTACTGCTGTTTTTTCACTAGATTGTGTGAAGATCATAAACTGACGAACTTTATCCTTCTGCGATGATTTCAACTTGTTCTATTGAAACCAGAAAATAAACTGAAACACTATGTAAAATCACAGAAGACTAAGTATTTTTATATGCGACAAATCATTCTCAGCAATAGTTTTTCCTCATAAAATATTAAAACACTGTAGCTCAAGATTTATTTTTTATCTACTATTAATCAAAAAGACAATATTTTTAAAAATCTCAAACACAAAATTTGGTATTCTTTGGAAAAGAACCTAGGTCAGAGGCAAAGAAAGTGAAACTATCCAGCATTTCTTCTAAAACTGGATCCTAAGAGCATGAAAAAAGACTGTAGAAGGGAAGTACTGCTACTTTCAAAACCCTGACCAAGCACAAAGTTCTAAAAAGGTCTATATCTATACCTATACCTATATCTGCATCTGCATCTGCATCTATATCTATCTATGGGGGGGGGGGTGACATTATCTAGCCAGCCAGAATAGTCAAATGGCCCTAGGTAACAATGAGATTAACAGGTGTTTGTTGCAGTCCTAAAACCGTATAAAAGACATAGTACAATCTTCTCCCAACCTACCGCCCCCCACTTTCCTTGCTATTTTTAGCAAATGTGAGAAAGCAACAGAACAGTATCATACACTTCTCCCGGTGGTATTCAGTAACCAAGATAATTATCAATAAAATTTCATACTTTCATTAAAATCAGAAGCCCTAAAATATGAACAAGTACCATACGTCCTTTCCAACCAAGGTAAATAGGATTCTCCTTTTTTCCCCCTGAAAGAATCACACTTCTTTCCCTTAGTCTGAGCCTAGAATACAACTCTCTCCAAAAAGTCTCTCTACTATCATAACCTCTTCTCACTGGCCTTATGTTGATACTGATTCATTTCTCATCTGACCTGAACCCGAAGTGAAATGAAACGGCAATTAGGCCCTCCACTCTCTCCCACTATCAAGGACCATGTTCTCCCTACTCTCTCACCCAAGCTGGCTTCCAATGGAATATCAGCCTCCCAACTATTATTCTTCTCCTTCACAAGTCCTAATACCATCTCTCTGCAAAAAACTTGGGTTCACCCTGGCCATTGTGGCTCGATTGGTTCAAGTGTCGTTCCCCAGTACCAAAAGGTTACAGGTTCGATTACCACTACGTGGGTTTTGGGTTTGATCCGTGGCCGGGGTGCTTGCGGGAGGCAGCAGATCAATGTTTCTTACATCGATGTCTCTCTGTCCTCTCCCCCCTTCTCTCTATTAAAAAAAAAAATTTAAAAAGAAGAAAACGTGGTTTCTTTCTGAGCTACAGCAAATGAAGGAGGGGGAAAGCATGGGTGTATGGCATACATTAACAGATACACTGTTCTGTGGTATAAGCAACACATCTGAGAATCCCACAATCTTTGATCTGGCCCAAACCAACAGATCACAAACTTCAACCCCAACTGTACAGATGAGAAAACAGACCCAGAAGGTTAAGGAATCTGTTCAAAAATCATCCAGGTTATTATTAGCGGAAATGGGACAAGCACAGAAAGGTCTCGTAAATCTGAGTCTTAGCAATCTCTACATAAACCACACTACTTGCTGTACAGATTTATAAGCCTTTTGAAATTTTCAGGAAAAAAAGACTACCAATGATATATTTCCATCTATCACAAAGTAAAAATAACATTATATAAAACCAAACATGAAAAACATTTATGCCCTGGAATCTGATCTGCCAGCCATACCCTTTTCTGTAAATATGCTATTGTTTAGGATTTCAGATTAAAATCCCAACCTGTTCATTAAATTGGAGAAACTATAAATCCACTAACCTTCTGTTACTTCACTAATAACTACCACCCTGGATACCAGTACAGAAACTCATACCCCATTATACAACACATCTCTTAAATATCTAAGATTCTTGCCCTGGCCGGTTTGGCTCAGCGGTTAGAGCATCGGCCCGGGGACCAGAGAGTCCCAGGTTCAGTTCCCGCTAAGGGCACGTACCTCAGTTGCAGTGGCAACCAGTAGGTCTCTCTCTCACACGATGTTTCTCTCCCTGCCACCCCCTCTATCTGAGGATAAATGCAAAAATGTCCTCAGGTGAGGCGGGAGGGAGGGGAGGGAGGGAGGCGGGGAAGGAAAGAGGAAAGGAAAGAAGAAAGGAAAGGAAAGAGGAAAGGAAAGGAAAGAGGAAAGGAAAGAAGAAAGGAAAGGAAAGGAAATTGGGGGAACAAAGATTTAAAAAAACCATCTTCAAACAGAAACTAATAACATACAAGTGAATTATTTAATTCCATGTCATCTTTTTTGAAAAAAAGGTGTGTGTGTATGTGTATAAAATAATGTGTATGTTAACATGAATATAAACTATTTTAATTGGTTTAAATTTCCAGTATATGGGCAATATAAACTGTCTAATAAAAAGGGCTGTTGCTACCCATTTCCAACACCATCAAAGCTAACAAGTGATACCTGGCAGAGAACTGATAGTATGGGTTCCTGCTAGGTCAAGTATTAACAAGCAATCCTATTCCTGCTAAGTCTGATCAGTACCCTTGCCCTCTTCTTGTACTTGTTTTACTGAGGATTCTGTGGTCTCAAAGGCTATTCTAGATTAAAGCTGGAGTAGATTACACTGACCTGCCCTTTCCCCAAGCCTAGTTAGAAGAGCTGTGACACTCTGACCTCATTCTCCAGGGCCATATGGGGGCACCAGACAACGTGTCTTGAGAGTATAGTATCAAAGGCTTAAATTGTTATCAACTTAAAGAAGAGAAAAAGGGCCCTGGTCAGTTTGGTTCAGCGGATAGAGTATGGGCCTGTGGACCAGAGAGTCCTGGGTTCGGTTCCCGCTAGGGGCACGTACTAAAAAAAAAGAAGAGAAAAAGGGTATCTAGCCAGCAAATAATTGTTATAGGGGATGAGAGGATAGAAAACTGAAGTGGAAGAAAAAGAGATGGATTTTTTTCTATTTCTACTATAAGCCCAGTGGGTAATCTTTCTAAGACCAAAAACATATGACAACTACAATGATTCAGCACTCAGTCGTAGTATATGCCATTTACTTTAAGATCTATTTAAAAGGAACTAGAGTGGTCAATAAATAAAATTAGGTAATACAATATTCAGTACTCAAATGTAAAAACTAGCAATCATCACATTTTCAAGAAAATCCAAAAGTGGTATGTGAAATGTATAAAATACAGGATATATTCTGATTTTTTTTAATAGCAAAAAGAAGGGGAAGGGAGGAAGAAAATGAAGAGAAAGGCAGAGAGGGAGAAAGGAAACAAAGGAGGAAAGAAATGCTATCTCTTGTAATAGAAAGCTAATTACAATTGTATCAAAGATTATCAACATTTGAAGTACTACCATAATATGGACAGGAAGAAGCACTTATTTGCTCTTTTCAAATAAAAAAAAAATGTTGTCAATACATATTATTTAATACTTAAACCAATCACACGCTTGCAAAAACTCACATTTAAAATAATAGATTAAAAAAAAAAATCAGCCCTGGCTGGTTTGGCTCAGCGTCGGCCTGTGGTCCAGAGAGACCTGGGTTTGGTTCCCGCTAAGGGCATGTACCTTGGTTGCAGTTTGTCCCCGGCCCTGGTTGGGTCCTGCGGGTGGCAACCATTCGATGTGTCCCTTTCACATCGATGTTTCTCTCTCCATTCCGCTCTATCTGAACAAAAAACAAAAAAATGTCCTCAGGTGAGGATAAAAAAATAAAATAAAACAAATACTTTGAATGTAGCCAAGAATCATATAAGTGATCAAGTACATTTTACCACTGAATCTACAAAGTCTGTCATGATAAAATAGGGACTGAGAAAGGCTCTATGGTAAAAATAATAATGATCATAAAGTTAAATTCCTCATATAAGTATTTCTCTCAAGAAAAACAATGAACATGGGAAATGATTTTCTAGTTAACTAAGTCCTAACAATTTCAAATGAAATAATTTTAATGGGTAAGTGATATTCTTAAAAGCAAAAAAATTAAGATCCATTTCATTATTTCTATTATTCTAAATTTTCACTTTCTCACCCTTAAGTTTCAAAATCAACCCGAATCCTAGTCTAGAAAGACATCAAAGCCTTTATATTTTTAAAGAATTTTCTGACTCAATTCTAATTATTTCAGGAGTTGATGAATATAGATCACTTAAGGCAATGTTTTCAAAATCAAAACACTGCCCAGACAGTGTTGCTCAGTGGATTGTTGTCATCCCATGGACTGAGAGGTCTGGGTTCGATTCCCAGTCAGGGCACATGCCCAGGTTGCAGGCTTGATCCCCAGTAGGGGTTGTGCAGGAGGCAGTTGATCGATGTCTCTCTCTCACATCGATGTTTCTACCTCTCTTTCCCTTCCTCTCTAAGGAAAATCAATGAAAACATTAAAAAAAAACACACATAAAAATCAAAACACTGTAATGATCACCCATAATTCTCACTAAAAACTCTGTATGTTGATTCTCTGTTTTTCATATGATTAACAGTTTAACTTCATCTAAAACTTAAGAGCTAAGTTAAGTCCAGAAAATCATATTTTTCATATATGATACATAGTATTCAGTAGATAAAGCCATATGTTATGATATCCCAAACCACCTATCTACAAAAAGTCTTCCCATAGATTACAGGTCTGAAGTCAAAAGTGCAGGAAAAATCAATTTAATTTACGAGACAACCTACTTCTAGAGAAGATTTTTACCTAAGAGCAAAGTTCTATAAGAAAGCCTGGCTAAGAATCTAAGGAAAAGCTAGAAATCCTCTTCCCTTCTATCTACAGAGAGAGGCAGTATATGACTAGTGAAGAGTGCAGACTCTCAAGCCAGACAGGCAGGATTTTAATCCTACCTGTGCCTTTAATTGCTGTGTGACTTTGGGAAAATTACTTAATCTCTGATCTCTACATGCTTCAATTTCTTCATCTGTAAACAGGGTGTGAAGGTTACTTTAAATCAGGTTAAACTCTTAGAATTGTACCTAGCACACAGTAAGTACTCTTTGCAAGTCCATGATGCAAAGAATATTCCAGAGAAAAAATTCTGTGTAAATGGTAAAGAAAGAAGAATAACCATAATCAGAAAACTAGCAGCTAACATTTATTTGAGCCCCTACTGTGTGCCAACTATGCAAGGTGGTTTCACTGATTCCATTTTACCAGTGAGGAAACCAAGCTTCAGAGCTCAATTTATCTAAAGATGACAGACTTGTCTAAAACGTAGCAGAGCCTGGTGCCTAACTTCAAGGCCTGGTCTTTCCATTTATTTTATCTACATTGTAAAAGAGAGAAAAAAGGAGCAAAAGTGCAACCCACTGACTAATTATGTGAGCACTGGGGGGAGGAGGTGTAAGTAATATGTCTTCACTTTTTTTATGAAAAAGTGAAGTAATCAGTTGAACTTTCCCTTCAAATGTAAACAATCTGCATTATGTCTAAAATTTCCCCTTAATTAAGCATTCCCTCACAACCTAACTGAAAAGGCTAACTCAGGAAAGGAACTTCCCTTCAGAAGGAGAGGGAGGGTAAAGAGGGAGATAGGTCATTTTGAAGATAAGTAATTCAACAGAAAGAAAAATGTTTGTAGTCCTGTTAACCTGTTTGTTTTTGTTTTTGTTTTTAAATGACTGTAATGTATAGCTTTAAATGTACAGAGGCAGCAAATTAGGGGCCAATGAAAGTCAGGGTTTCCTTTTCCAATGAGAAGACTTGAAGCCCAGAGGAAAATACAAATATATGTACAGGTTATGGCCAGAAAATATAAGCAAATGTGCACAATTTCAACTATTTAGCAAAACAAAACCCCTCTCTATTCTTTTAAATGATAATCTGCAGTTTAGAATCATTACTTATGGTTAGGCCTGTGGCTCTTATCGTTCATCTGTAAATTTCCTGCACTCTGAATGACAGTTAAAATGAACTCTTAAGAGGTGCTATACTACTATTACATCAAGTCAAATATGGAATATTATACTATATACAATTATTATACCCAATGATGTTTTATATAATGGCAAGTCACTTGAAAAAAAATATTTCAGTATGTATACTTGTAAGATGCAAACTAGTTTTGTATGTTTATTTATTTATTTATTTATTTTTATCCTCACCCGAGGACATTTTTCCATTTTTTGTTCAGACAGAGTAGGAGGGAGGGAGAGGAAGAGAGAGAGAAACATCAACGTGAAAGGGACACATCAAATGGCCGCTACTCACACGACCAACCAGGGCCGGGGATGAACCGCAACCGAGGTACGTGCCCTTAGCGGGAACCGAACCTGGGTCTCTCTCTGGACCGCAGGCTGACGCTCTAACCCCTGAGCCAAATTGGTCAGGGCAGTTTTGTATGTTTTTAAATGATTTTTCTCACAGATTTAAAAAAAAATTATTCAGTTAATGGAAATTTAAAGGATTTTTCTCTTCTCCACCCACAGAATTATTATTCAAAAGATGACGCCCACTGTAAATAAAATATTTTGATTTTGGTTTAGAGAAAATTCTTTTGACTATTAAAAAGTTATTTTTGCTAATTCCTGATTATCTATGATAATAGGATAGAAATTACCTCCTTAAAATACTTGTGTTAGCTATCATATTTCAATTAATTCTCCCAAACTTACTGCTTCAACTTCTAACAAGCAGTCAAGATAGCTAATTTAAATTTGCTTTTCCTCTCAATACACCTCTTTTCTTAAAAAAAAAAGATTACTAACAAAAAATAAAGAAATGAGATTTTAAGTTCCATAAAGAACTTATGACCAGCACTCAACAGTCATACAAATAAAGAGAATAAATGATCCTTGAAAAATAAAATCTCCTAATTCTAAGATTTAGTAATTACTCAAATCCGAAATCCAGAAACATTAGAATTCTATGAATAATAAGCACTTTAAACGTTTATTGAAATGAAAAATGTAACAAAGGAATGGGCCGTGTCAACTTATCTCTGTTGCTGAACACTATGTTCAGAGTTGAGGGATTCAAAAGTGTAATGCAAGAGTGCTTTTCTAAATTTCTTCACGTTCTCTAGAAAAGAACTGTTTAAAAGTAAATCTCTCATATTTTTACAATGAAAACAAGCAGCCCCAATCATTGATTAGGTACTAATTATATAAATAGGTTCGACATAGTGATAAAAGATGCTTTAGTGGCATTTTTTTCCCTTCTGTTTTTGTTTTCTCTTAGGTAGGGAGTATACACCTAACGTGACTAGGCAAACTAGATAGTCAGCAGGTTATTCAAGAGCTTGTTTGTGTCCACAAAGCAACTGAATCCTATTTGGAACTATTTCTCTTCATCAAATGACATGGCTAACACTATCACAACTTGAACACATACTGAAACTTAAAAGAGGGCTTTCTCACAGATTTTCATTATGCTGGACCCAATCTATGAGGCCAAACTCAAAACAGCCACTTGATTCAAATGAGATGAGCTGTTTTAAAAATTAAAAAGAAAACCACTACCACAAGTTCATTTTACATTCAACATTTTTATTGTATGTATCAAAAGAGCTTTACTTTTTCAATTACTTAAATGTTTAAATCAGATAACTTGATTATATATGGAAACAACTATTTAATATAAGAAACCAGGGTGAAACTAATAAAAAATTCCTCACCTATATTCAAAATGTGCTTGCTGAGTTTTTGTTGTTTTGTTTTTAAGGAGGGGTCAAGTGTGTAACCAGAGACCAAGCTTTTAATCCCTACTCTGCCACATACTAGTTCTTTACCCTAGTCATATCATTTAGACCATATGTTCTCAATAAATGCTACTATCCTCCTTTCTCCCTAATTGGCCCAGTTTTCTGCATGTAGCCATTAAACTATATAAAAACTACTAAAACATATTCAAAAGCAATCTATGAGATTTGCTGTGCTATTTTAACTAGGTAAACTCGACAAACAACTAGTTTTTATTGAACATTGGACAGTCATCTTAAATTCCAAACACACAGAAAACTATATTATGGGTTATGTCTCTAAAAACTGCTTTAAAAATAATAATTATAATATTGCAATAAGACACTTTTGGACAGCAGACATAAGGTCCATCACACCACTCAGAATCCTTCAGTGGCTTCCCATTTCTCTTGGAATAAAAACCCAATGTCCTTTCAAAGCCCCATCTCCACTCCCCACCACTCAGACCTCATCTGCTCCAATGTCCAACATGTCCCCGCTCTCACATACAAACTGCCCCAGCAACACTGGTCTCAATGTTCCTCAAATCTCTCCCCACCATATTTCTGCGTGACTTACTTACTCCATCTTCTAGTCTGCTCAAAATTCACCTTGCCACTGGTGAAGACACCATTTTGCAACCCCACTTCCATTGTGCCCCAGACTCCCAATTCCCCTCCTTAACAGGACTAAACAGAGCCTGACATATTAGATATTTAATAATTATTAAAATGAATTAAGGCACTCCTTTAATTTACACACACACAAAAATGTGAAACAAGTTCTTAAGAGACAATCTTGAACAGACCTCCATTCATTCAGACTTATACACTCTGGTATTTGTTCAAAATACAATCTTAAACTTCAAAGTCCACACATTTTTTTAATCTTTTTTTTTTTAAATCCTCACCCGAGGAGATATATATATATAATATATATATTTTCTATTTATCATCAGATAGAGTGGGGGTGGTGGAGGGAGAGACACATCGGTTGGTTGCCTCCAGCACAACCCCAATCAGGGCCGGGGATGAACTGCAACCGAGGTACATGCCCTTGACCAAAATCGAATCCAAGACTCATCAGTCCACAGGCCGACGCTCTAACCACTGAGCCAAACCAGCCAGGGCCAAAGTCCACACATTTTAAAAAACAGTAATTAACATCATTAGTCATTCATTAATTTGAATTTTGTCATTTAAAATATTCATTAATAATACTTGGGTTTTCATGTTTTAAATAAGTAATGTATTTTATTTTCAAATCCAAGTTTCAACCATTTCTCCAGATTTCAGAGTCAGAAGACTGCATGCATCACAAATACTGGTGGAAACAGTAAATCAGGAGAAAACAGTTTCAGTTCTGCAACAAACAATTTTGCAACCTTGAACCTCAAAACCTCCTTGATCCTCAATTTCTTCTTCTATAAAGGGGAAGAGGAGTAAATAAGATGATCTCTGGAGCCATTTCAGGTCTAAAAATTCTATAATGTAAATAAAAATCTAGTGGTTTCACAGTCTACACACTTCCCACACCTCCAATAAAAATCATTATAACAAAATTTTTATAGCTGAATAGAACTTTAGAAATCATCAAATCCAATCCTGTCATCTTACAAAAGAAAACTCAGAAATTTTGAACACTTTTAAAAAGATTTTCAGGAGTAACAAAATTTCTATTGTCTACTTTTAAAATTACTTTTAAAGTTTTCTGAACTTTTTCTTCTTATACAAAATATTTCACATCATTTAAGCTTGCCCCGGAATTGACAACACGTATTCTAACAATGGACTGCACTACACACACCAAAAAGAAAACCCTAACATTAGTCCAAAAATTGTATCAAGAAACAGTTATAAGAAATTTATAATAAAAAATTTCTTAACCAGAAAATTCTTATGGCCTAACTTCTACTAGGGCCCACAGTAATTTAGGTTCTAGAGCATACCAAGACAATTCTAGTGACATGATCTGAGTTCAGTCACAGAAAGTGCTTTAAATTAGTAATATCTTATCACTACTGGTATAATTAGATGAGTTATGGCTAAGTTCCAAAACTAGCTATTTAATATTAACAAAAGGATAGAAGCTTACAAGCTCCAATCCAATACTCTCATATGAACTACATGAAGCCTGAATTCCTGAACAGGTGATGAGCATTATCAAGACCTTGGATTCCACAGGATGCTGATTGGGAGATTATTAAGAACAGAACACATTTCAGTGCTCTCTCTCAGTGTTTACCAGGGAATTACATCTCATTACTTTACACTTACTATTCATCTACATGCCAAGAATCTGGAAATTTTAAGAGTAATGTCAATGACAGTCATAATACTTAAGAAATTAGAAACTCTATAGATGTCCCAGTGGACCTTTGAACACTGTAGTACCAACCCCAACACTGACCTGTACTTTATGGCAGTTTTCTTACAAACGGTGAACTTTTGTGGAATTTTTCATAGAATATAAATCTTGACTATATGGAAAACTAAACCACATACCTATGTATTACACCACAATTTTGCCAAGTTGGAGGGTGAGGCTAGATAACTGTCATTCAGCAGAAATAAGACCAACTAAAAACAAAAGACACTGGGGCATTCCTTTAACAGACACACACGCATACACCCTCCTCAAAGAAGCCTTTATGTTGCCCATGAACCAACGGACAACAATATCATTTTTACTGTCTATTCATACAGTAACCTGCATGGAATTCAACTCATGCTCAGACTATAATGCCAAATATCGTTTCTGAAAAACAAAAAGAGTCCAACAGAGTCAGGTACGTAACTACCAATATGTCAACATAACTTGACCACCACTTAAAACATTTTTTTTTCCAAATAAAAAGAGAAGAGGGGAACAACCTGACAAACTGTTTTTTAAAAATCACAAATGGTCGTTTTAACTGGCGTAATAAAGCAATTACTCCTCCCACCCCAAGCATATAAAATATCTGCTCAAAAGGCAGCAAGTCTGTTTCTCCTCATTTTATGAAATTAGAACAGGTTGCACTTCCGTACTGCCCCCCCCCCCCGCCCTTGCGTCCTCGTCCCCCAAGCTCAGCGGTCTCTCGTGTTCTCCGTGGAGAAGTAAATAAAATCTCCACCAACTGGCCAGTGAAACTCATTTCGAAAGCATGGGACGCTGCGAGAGGTGATGGAGAAAGGAAAGGGCTGATACCCCGCCCCGGTCAAAACTGCCTGGAGACTTCAGGGGTGCTGGAGCCGGGAGCGGAGGGGAGAGGAGCTCCGAGAAAGTCTTTCCTTATCCCCGGCGGGGCGGAGGGAGAAGCCCCGGCTCCCGGGCGGGGGGAGGCTCCTCACCCGGAACCCCGGACCCGGTCCCCGGCCAGACACAATGGAGCCGGCGAGGGGACCGGGCAGGAGGGGGCCGTTGTCCCCTCCCCTCCCCCCGCCCCAACGCCTCCCGGCCCCGCGCCCGGCCCCGGCGAGGGGTACCGGAGGCCGCTCCCCGCGCCCCAAACTCCTCGGGGCTCCCGACTAGGCCCGGCTGCGCTCCGCTCCGCCTCCTCGGCTCTCGCGTAGCGGCAGCGCCGGGCGGGAAGGGGCAAAGGAGGAAGGGAGAGGCGGGAAGGAGAGCCCCGCCGGGGAGCGGGACGGAGGCCGCGGGCCGAGGCTCGGGGCGGCGGGGTCGCCGCGGGGCGGGGGACGGCCGGGGCGGGGGTGCGCGGCGGCGCCGGCCCCGGGCGGGCGGGCGGGCGGTCGGCCGCAGTGCCTCACCATGTTGGTGTCCTCCAGGCCTCTCCCCTCCTCCTCCGGCTCCGCAGCGAATGGACGGCGGCGGCGGCGGCGGCTCCTCTCACGGGCTCGCCGGGCTCCCGCTCATGCGCAGTACGGGGCGGCCCCGGCGCGGCCCGAGGAGGCAGCCCCGGGCCTGGGAGAGGCGGAGGGATGGGGGCGGGTGGCGGGAGCCCCGCGCGGGGGTTCCCCGGGGCGCGGGGTCCTCCCGGGCGGGGGGGCAGGGGCGACGCACGCCCTCCGCGCGCCGGCATCCCCCCCGCGCCGGGCGGCCTCCGCCGGGAGGGGAGCGGTGGACACCCACCTCCGCTTCCTTCGCGCTCCTTCCGCCGTCGGACCGCCCGGCCGTGTCTACACCGGCTCGAGGGGCACGAGCGGTGGCCAGTAACTTGAGCAGCAAGGGGCGCCTGGAAGGGATAGGACTGAGGCGCTGGATCCATCCCAAACCACCGCATCAATACAAAAAAACAAAAAAGGGATTTAAGAAAAGAGTGAAAGCACCACCCCCACGCTTTCTTCCACCCTCCAACCCCAGTTCCAGTATCTGGGCTGCATCAGGTCCTCCATGTGCAAGTGAGGGGACCTCAGTCTAGCCATGTGGGAGCTGTCGTGCCCTTTATATTGCACAGGCTCTTGCAGACACGTGGCCACAGCGAGACCAGCAGCACAGCGCCAGGTTTCCAGGCGAGGAGGACTGGGCATCCAAGACCCCAAGCATTGAGCTGGTGGCCGAAGGTGCAGTGTCAGCGCAGCTGTTTGCTCTAAATTTCCAATCAGGCCAACCTTCCTAGGGTAGGTTTTGGGAAGTAGCGAACATATATTTCACTGACGGTTGACGGATGTCAGGGCAGGTGGACAGTCCAGGCTTGACCTATTCTTGGTTCTAATTCTGGTGAGGATGAGGGTACCGGGATTCTGAGCTAAGGGTCAAGTGGACAGGTATGCTGCAGGCCTTGCAAAAGACTCTTTGGAGTGGTCCCTGCCCTTAAGAAATGGACTGTGCAACTGGAGACATGAGACACTTTTCACACACGGAGGGAGGGAGGTAATAAGAGATAATAGCCTGGAGGTTTGGGTCAGTGGTTGAGCATCCACCCATGCACCAAGAGGTCCTGGGTCAGGGTACATCCCCAGGTTGTGGGCCAAATCCCCAGCGGGGGGCATGCAGCAGACAGCCAATCGATGTTCTCTCTCATGGATGTTTCTGTCTTTCCCTCCCTCTCCTTTCCTCTCTCAAATCAATAAAGAAAAAAAATTTTTTTTTAAAGAGACAATAAAGCACACATCAGGAAATCACCACTAAGAATCAGCCAAAAGTTAATATGTTTCAGAACAGAATCAACCTGAGTGGAGGTGTTATCAACTTCACCTCTAACATACCCCCCCCCCATACTGGCATAAGCTACAAGATGAACATTATAACTTGACAACTTTGAAGTTCTTATCAAAGCAACAGAACTTTGGCAACTCTGGGGGGCCTCCTAAAGCCCCCTGGAGCCAGCCATATATTTACCAAGACAGATCCCTGGCCAACACAGACATTCATCTATTCTTTCCACCAATCTTTAGTGGGCACATACTAATATGCCATGCTCCTTGCTAGGCTCTGTGAGGATGGACCAGATCTGCCTCATGCAGCAAGACTGAAGCCAGACCATATCCATGGATGTTCTCCAGTTTACCTAGCCTTTGATCTGAAGCAGCAACTATACCTAGGGTCTCAATGAAGAAGATTCACTGTATCTCTTTCTCTACACTGTTATAGATTTTCTTAAGCTTTTGCCTAATTGCCAACTCCAGTGGACAGTTCTTAATTCTGTTTGACCCCTCTCCTGCATTTGAACACTTCAAATTTTCTCTCCACCATTTTCCATGGTCCACTTTCTTCCACATTTCCTCCTTCCCCTGTGACTACCCTCCTTTGCTGACTCAGCTCTCATTGGCTGTTAAATGTTGGGTTTTCCAGAACCATCCCTGAATCTCTTCTTGTAAACAACTTGTGTCGTGCTCTCATTCACATTCCCACAATATCAACTACTACCTTTATCTTGAGGAGTCCTAAATTTTGACTTCTAGCTCCCGAGAGGCAGGCCTCAACATTAATTTTGGTCATTCCAGAGGCCCCTCAATCTTGACAAATCCAAAACCTTATCCCCCTCCTGTCTTTTTACCAAATCGTCCAACCTAGACATCTAAGAGTCATCCACGACTTCTTCTACCTCATCACCCTTAATCTAATTGGTCACCTGCAGTCAATTTTACCTCCTAAATAACTTTGAATCTGCACTCTGCCTTCCCCATTCCTCAGCCAAGCCTTTATCATATCTCTTCTCATCTTATCATTAGCCTCTTGACAAATCTTCTGGTCTCCGCTCTTTCCCCACCTCTCCAGAGTTGCCTTTCTATAATACAAATCTGAATTCATTCCTTAAAATACTCCAATGGTTCCATAAACATGAGCCTCTATGGTGTGGCCTGTAAGGCTGTCTCCCTATAATCTGTCCACTCACCTTGCCATTTCCCTCCACCTCCCACACAAATGTACCTCATGTGTCAGTTTTAATAATCCAAGCCTGCCCAACTTCTCCTTGCTTTCTTGCTTTCTGCTATCCCTGGCATACTTGCTAACACTGACCGAGGACTTTCCATGCACCGTGTACTAATTTAAACCCATGATACATACTAACACACATAATCCTCACTTCAGTCCTATGAGCTATGCCCAGTGATTGTGCCTATTCTGCAGAGGACTCTAAAGCACAAGAGATTAAATAGCATGCCTACAGTTCCTCCGCTGGTATGTAGTAGAGCTGGGATTTAAACCCAGTAGTATAGCTACAGGGTCTATTCTCTTAACCACCCCACAATTTCCTACCAAGACCTCATACTCAACTCAAAGACCATCTTCTCCGTGACTGTCTCCTGATCGTATTCCTGGATTCTAACACTTCTGTGACACCTTCTGTTGCTCTTATGACATCATATGGTAATCATTTGCCTGCATGACCACCTTCCGTGCCAGACTGTGTACTGCTCCAGGCCAGAGACCCAGTTGAATACATCTTCAATTTTCAGTGCCACAGTTAGTGCCTGGCATATATGACATATATATGTGCTACATGGTAATGGTTGGATAAATTAAAAGAAAGAAGATAGCTAACTGATATATGTCGATTTGCCTTAAGACTATACCTATGTTGTTATTGTAATGGAATGTCCTCCTTGGCAGATGTATATTATACCATATGGTCAGATGGTAAATGTAGTAGCAACTGTACCCATTCCTATACTTCCAAGCTATAGTACTGTATGTGAAATGGAGGCTTATTAATCATTATTATTGAATGTGAGAAACATATTTGTTAAAATTGTCCTGATGATTTTTAAGTGGAAAAATCCTGAGCACAAAGCATAAATTACAAGATTTGATTAAATAAAGGACATTCATTAACGTATTCATAGTAATTCTGTCATAAATTTTCAAATAGTTAATGCTTTGAGGTTGTTTTAAGCACAGAACTTGTAAAGATTATTTTCTGTAGTGACAATCGCAATACAATAATAAAAAATAAGATGGAAATTTCTAGCTAAAACCCGCTATCCTCATTCTCCCTCTCTCTATAGATATATAGATATAGATATAGATATGTATATATACACACATTTATGTGTACATATGTATATAGAGAGCAGAATATATACACACACATATATTCACTGTATACCACTAGCTACATAAATTAGTACAGAGTATATGTAGATGGTGTAATTTTTCAAGGTAAAACATACAACTATTTGAAAATAATTGTTGCCTCAGATCCTTAAAAATTCATTTTAGGCTAAGTATATTCACTGATAAAAGTGTTGCAATTCTGTTTAAGGTAACATGTAAAATCAAGAATTCCATACTTTAAAAATCTGTCTTTTTGCAAAGAGAAAGAGCCAGAGTAATCTGAAAAGACAGATTGCTAACATTTCTGGTATTCATCTAGCTAAAATTAAGCCTGCAGGGTAACTATGTATATAGTTACAGTTCAAAGGCACTAGTATGGGATGCTCAGCCACCACCTTCCCACACTTAACTTGGGTGGACTCAATTTTGCCCAACATTTACATAAATGTGCTTACTGAAATCAAGCATGCCTATTTATAAATGTGTAAGAGTAAAAATTTTTTGAGGGTGAAGCAGACAGGAGCAGGCATCAGGGGCAGGGATAAGCCCAGTGTAGTTGCAGGAAGTCTAACATGAGAGCCACAGTCCCAAATGCATGCCAAACTCACCAGAATAGCGGAAGCCTTTTGGCTCTCCCCTTCCTGACAAGCGTTACAGGTGAAGCCGAAGAAACGACTGACTGCCTGGGACTTTCTCCCCCACATTCTGAACCATTTGAAGAAGAATCCTTAATCAGGACAAAGGGGTAAACCTCAAGGACTGTCTCTAGGAAACTGGGCACCACTGTCCTCTTCACACAAAGGGGCCAACAAAAACATTATTCCAGTGGGTCACTTTCTAAATAGGAAAATGGGAATATTTACCAGAGCCAGTCTGTCACCTCAAGGTACATGTGGATCTGTTGATTTTAGCAGCTCCACACTCATGGTAGAGGAATGGACTTGCAGTAACAGCTAAGACTGGGGGACCACTGATGGGAAACCACCCAAGACTATCACTGATGATGTCACAATGTCCCACTGTCCTAAGGTATCCATCCTGGACCTCCTTGCCCAGCCCAGCTTGTCCCTCCTACATGAGACTGTGGCTCAGCCTGATATCTGTCTTGCATAGCTCTGATCAGTTGCAGAGTGAATTCATTGAAACTGTAGTGGCTGAGACAGTTGTACAGGTAGTACAGCAGACAATTTACTAGTACTCTAGAATCTAGGTTCTTTGTCCCTGGATACTTCTGGTATCCTCACCAAGGCATTTTCCACTGATGATGACAGAGAAAATGCTGGTATTAGATCAATACCTTGCTTTTCTCTATTCAGTGGGTAGTGCATATAAGGTGTGAGATTTCTGTGGGACTCAGTATTCTCAATTATCAAATGAGGTTGAATTGTAATAAGCTTCTATTAAACCCTAACTTGATTTGATTTTATCCCAGTAGACTCTTATGAGCTGTCCTCAGAGTTCAGGAAAGAATAGCTTGTCTCATTCATTCATTTCTAGGGGTATGGAGCACCTAAGCTAGCACCGTTCTACAAACATAATGTAAGCAACAATATGAGGCACATATGAAATTTAAATTTTTCTACTAGTGACATTTAAAAAATAAAAAGAAACAGGTTTCACTTGTTTTGTTTTTAATATTTAACCTAAGATTGAAAATACCAGCATTTCAACATGTACTGAATAATAAAATATTATTCAGATTTCTTATGTTCTCTTTTTCATAGCAAGTCTTTGAAATCTGAAGTGCATTTTACACTTACAGTATATCTTTATTTGGACTAGTCACATTTCAAGTGGTCAGTGGCCCACATATGGTAATGGCTACTACATTGGCCAGCACAGGCCTGCGCAGTGGCTGGCCTGGAGTAGATGCTCAACAAATGGGAGTAATAAGTACTCTTACTTTCAGGAAATAAATTAAACCTGAAATATCTATACCAATAGTATGCACAAAAATACTAAGCATTCAGGAAACTAACGTAGTTCAGTTGGAGAAAACATATATCTGGGATGTTTTCAGTGTGTATAGCAAACTAGGAAAATTACCAGTGCAAATTTGTCTACCAAGCACCGTTAATTTGCCTGATCATGACCAAGTCTTCCTGTTAAAAGTGATTTCTGCACAAGAATTTTTCAGTCAACATAAGACATATAAAACACTGAAACAGTGCTGACCAGTTTGGCTCAGCAGTTAGAGAGTTGGCCCACAGACCAAAGAGTCTTGGGTTTGATTCCAGTCAAGGGCACGTACCTCAGTTGCGGTTCGGTCCCAAACCCTGGTCGAGTCGTGTAGGAGGCAACCAAATGATGTGTCTCTCTCACATCGATGTCTCTCTCTCTCCTTCTCTCTCTCTCTCTCTCCCTCCTTTTTTCCCTCCCTCTCTCCCACTCTGTCTGAAGATAAATAGAAAAACATCCTCGGGTGAGGATTAAAGAAGAAAAAACAACAACACTGAAACACATTCCACAAACACTTTAGAATTTTGAGATTTTTTTTTTTCAGGGTTATCCAGTAGATAAGTAAATGGTATTTTCTCCATTTCTTTTTTTTTTTTTTTTTTTAATATTTTATTTATTTATTTTTATCCTCACCCAAGGACATTTTTGCATGTATCTTCAGATAGAGCAGGAGGGAGAGAGGGAGGAAGAGAGAGAGAGAGAAACATCGATGTGAGAGAGACACACAGAGTGGTTGCCACCCACACGATCCCAACCGGGGCCGGGGACAAACTGCAACCGAGGTACATGCCTTTAGCGGGAACCAAACCCAGGACTCTCTGGTCCACGGGCCGACGCTCTAACCACTGAGCCAAACCAGCCAGGACCACTTTCTCCATTTCTTTTAAGATATGTCACCCTTTCAAAGAAACTATTTGGGATGAATGAAAAGAGAAGAGTTTGATTAAAGGGAAGATTTCCGTGCAAATATTATAAAACTTTAAAAAAGTTAATTCCAGGGTCAGGTTAGATTATAGCACTGTGAAAGAGAAAAACAAAAATAACAAAATACTAATATTATGAGATTATCATTTTGAGAACAAATACACAGGAAGAAGTAAATGAAATAATCTAATTGTGAAGCCTAAATGGGTTCATCTGTTATTGGAGATTAGTTCTTTGGAGATAAAATATGACATGGCCACTCTTAATTGACGAAAAGCGAAAGAAAGGAAAATGTTGTGACTGCAAATCACCACCTCAAATTAAATAGCACATTTTGGAGAATTTGAAGAGGTCTCTTGATTTTGTTGACAACTTGACCTGGCAGAAGGGTGTGTGGGATGGGGGTTGAATGGAGAGGAAGGAACCTTGAAGGTCCTTGGTCAGGCCTGACAGGTGAGCTCTGGGGAGGCGTTGGTGACAGCACAATTAATTGGCAGATCAGGTCTGGCTGGAAAGCCAGTGGGAGGGTCAGGAGAGAGGAAGGGATTATTTTCATTCCTGATGGATAGCATAGAGTCCTACAGAGTATCAATGTAGCTGTGAAGTGTGTGAGAAAACACTCACTCAGGCTGGGCACATGTGACCTTGGGGGGAATGTATGTATGGCTCAGAGCCCAGGTTCTTAGTCCACCACACCAGAGCCAGTTGTTTTGTTTATTTGGTTGATTTTGAGAAGAGTCTAAGATTTTATTCCAACCCTTCCGACGGATGATTTCTCAAAAGCAGTAATGAATAGCATCGCGTCACTTGTGGAGTCCCTGCAGTTGAATTTTTTTAATGCAATGTTATCCTCACAATATTTGAAGTTCAGAACCCTTGTTATTTTCTTTTTACATATAAGTTGTCTTCTTTGAGCCTCAATGCCTCTGACTGAGAACTTTGGACTAGATAAATTTTTGGTTTGCTTCCAACTTCAAATGAAAGCTTTCCTCAAAACTCCAGGAAGTATACCCTGGCCAGTGTGTCTCACTCAGTGGGTTGGGTGTCCTCCTGTGTACCAAAAGGTTGCAGGCACAATCCCCAGCAGGGAGTGTGCAGGAGGCAGCTGCTTCACTCTCACATCAATGTTTCTCTCTTTCCCTCTCCCTTTCTCTCTATAAAAATCAATAAAAAATATATACTTTTTTGCCCTGGCCAGTTTGGCTCAGCAGTTAGAGTGTCGGCCTGCGGTCCGGAGAGACCCGGGTTTGGTTCCCGCTAAGGGCACGTACTTCGGTTGCAGTTTGTCCCCGGCCCTGGTTGGTCGTGCGGGTGGCAGCCACTCGATGTGTCCCTTCACGTCGATGTTTCTCTCTCTCTCTCCCTTCCTTTCTCTCCCTCCCACTCTAACTGTACAAAAAATGGAAAAATATCCTCGGGTGAGGATTAAAAAAATATATATATATATACTTTTAAATTCCAGGAAGTATAATCTCACTCAGTCATCTATATCAATATTCATTGAACACCTATTAATACATGTCACTATCCAGATGCTGTGGCTCAGTGGTTGAACGTCGACCCATGCACCAAGAGGTCGCCAGTTGGATTCCCAGTCAGGGCACATGCCCAGGTTGTGGGCTCGATCCCCAGTGGGGGGCATGCAGGAGGCGGCCAATCGATGTTCTCTCTCATCAATGTTTCTATCTCTCTCTCCCTCTCACTTCCTCTCTCTCTAAAGTCAATAAAGGAAAAAAAATACATGTCAGCAACAGTATGAAGTACTAGGAATACAATGAGAACCAAACAGTCCTGGCATCCCTGCCCACCCACCCTAGGAATTCAGGATCAGGATGTGGAAACTCTGAGAGGTGGGAAGCCCAGCAGGACTATGGGCAGAGGGGAGACTGTGTGTAATAGAAGAGCAACTTCGAATAACCTGAATCTGTGCTTGAACCAGACTCTCCCATTTATTATGAGGGTGATGTTGGCATATTTCTTAATGTGAGCCCCAGTTCCTTCTTCTATAAAATACCTACCTTGGGGTATTGTGGGAAGAGTAAATGAGACAGGATATGTAATGCTAGTGGTAGGCACTTGATAAGTTGTGGTTTCTCATTCCAGAAAAGGTGACATATGGACAGACTTCTAAGGAATGAACAGGCAGTGAGTCTCAAGCTGAGCTGACCTGGTTTTCAGAACAAGTAGTGAGGTTTAGAAAGAAGTAGTTATTTCCTGTTACATTTGGATGCCTCTTTAATAAAAAGACATCCTCAACTAGAGCATTGTGATTGTTCTTTACATTTCATAGAAAAGATAAACCAAATCAGCCATGATCATAATAAGTATTAGGGTTACAGGTTGAGGGAGACACAGACTAGATAATCAGTGCCCTCCAAACACCATGTCAACACACAGATTCTTCTGACACTTGTTGTGGCTCTGACATCTGGAAACACTTTGACCAGTAGAACCAGATTGATTGGCTACACACACACACACACACACACACACACACCATTATTATATTTCTTTCCCAAATCCCAAAGACCATGATAAGAAGTTATAATGATAATCAATTACTACTCAAAAGACATTTTAAATCCCTCCATACTGCAGAAGAGAAGCAGAAGGTGGCAATTCCCTCCTCTCCTGTCTGTGATCAGTTTAGCAGTTTGAGTTATTTAGGTCTTGGCATGCCATCTGTCTCTGCTCATGTCTGCAATAGACAGACAGACAGTGTGAATAAAGGACCCTGGTCAGGTTCTCAGATGAAATACTGATTTTATTTTAGTGGTCAAAACAGTAGATAAGATCTGGTTTCTACTTTAAAAATAACTTGTGAAATTTGTTTCTCAAAAGGAAAAAAGAACATTTGAATAAATGCCGAAATTATAATAATGCAAATTTTATTTACACATGTCTGTAGAAGCAAGGCAGATGTTGTCATTCTCACTAGACCAGTAATTTCCTGATTCAAAACAAAAAGGCGTCAAAGAAAGTAAAACTACAAGCTAATATGCCTCAAACACAGGTACAAAAACCATTTTAAAATATTAGCAAACTAAATTCAATAATGTATAAAAAGGATTATGTGCCATCACAAAGTATCTAGGAATGCAAGGTTGGTTTAATAGTTGAAAATTAAGTAATGTTACACCATAATAATAGGATAAAAGACAAAACCACACAATCATCTTAACAGATGCAGAAAAAGCATTTCACAAAACCCAACAACCATTTATGGTACAAATTCTCAACAAACTAGGGATAGAACGAAAGTTCCTTACCTGACTACAAAAAACCTGATGCTAACATCATACTTAATGATGAAAGATGGAATGTTTATTTCTAAAATGTGAGCAAAGTGAAGATACTTGCTCTTGTCACTTCTAATCAACTTGTACTAAAGATCTGACTAGTCAAAACAAAGCTTTTTAAGGCATACAGATTGGAACGAAGTAATACCATTTTTATCCTCAGGGACCTTGTCCTCTATCTAGAACCCTAAGGAGTCCCCTGCCCTCTGCCTGAAACTGCTAGAACTAAAACATTAATCCAGTTAGGACACTGGATACTAGACCAATATTTAAAAAATCAATTGCATTTATCTATTCTAGCAATAAACAGTCCAAAATTAATAAAACAATTTTATTCACAAGAGCACCAAAAATAATTAAATATTTAGAAATACATTTAACAAAGACGTGAATGATTTGTACACTGAAAATTATAAAACATTACTGAGAGAAATTAAAAAGATTTAAATAAATGAAGAACTATCCCATGTCCATAGATCGAAAGACTCAAATTCTCAATGTCACTAATTATCAGAGAGATTCAAATTAAAATGACAATGAGGTACCACCTCACACCTGCCAGAATGGCTCCTATCAATAAATCAACAAACAAGTGTTGGCGAGGACCTGGAGAAAAGAGAACCCTAGCACACTGTTGGTGGGAATGAAAACTGGAGCAGCCACTATGGAAAACAGTGTGGCGTGTCCTCAAAAAATTTAAAATGGAACTGCCATTTGACCCAGTAATCCCACTTTTAGGAATATATCCTAAGAATCCCAAAACACCAATCAGAAAGAATATATGCACTCCTATGTTCATAGCAGTGTTATTTACAATAGCTGAGACCTGGAAACAGCCCAATTGCCCATCAATAGATGAATGGATTTTAAAAAGGTGGTATATTTACACCGTGGACTACTATGCAGCTATGAAAAAGGGTCTATTTCCCTTTGAGACAGCTTGGAGGGACCTGGAGATGATTATGCTATGGGAATTAAGCCAGTCAGAGAAAGATAAATATCACATGTTCTCACTTATATGTGGAATCTAACAAACACAATAAACTGATAAATAAAACTAGAGGCATGGGAACATGGAACAGACTGACGAATCTCAGACGGAAGAGGGAGGGGGCAGGAAGAGATTAACCAAAGAATGCATATTCATATATGCATTACCTATGGACACAGACAATAGGGGAGCGAAGGCCTGGGGTGGGGTGGGAACAGGGAGATGGGGAGCAAGGGTGAATAAAAAAGGGCGACATCTGTAATACTCTCAACAATAAATTAAAAATAAATTTTAAAAAGAAACAAACAAAAAAAGGAATTAAAAAAAGAAAGACTCAATATTGGTAGGATGGCAGTTTTCCCCAAATCTTGTATAGATTCAGTGCAATTCCTAGCAAAATGCTGGCAGTCTTGCCCTGGCCAGCGTGGCTCAGCTGGTTGAGTGTCACCCTGTGCACGGAAAGGCTGCTGGTTTGATCCCCAGTAGGGGACATGCAGGAGGCAGCCAATCAATATTTCTAAACTTCTCTCTCTCCCTTCCTCTCTAAAAATACATAAAAAATATTTTTTTAAAAATGCCAGCAATCTTTGTAGAAATTGCCAAGTTGACCCTAAAATTTATATGGAAAATCAATATCAGTAGTCCTTAGGGAAATGCAAATTAAAACTCAATTGGCCCTGCCCTGGCCGATTTGGCTCAGTGGTTAGCGCGTCGGCCCACGGACCAGACGTACCTTGCTTGTGGTTTGACCCTGGCCCCGGTCGGGGTCGTGTGGGTGGTAGTCACTAGATGTGTCTCTCTCACATCGACGTTTCTCTCTCTCTCCTTCCTGCTCTATCTGAAGATGAATGCAAAAATGTCCTCGGGTGAGGATAAAAACAAAACAAAACAACTCAATTAGTCCTGACTGGTTTGGCTCAATGGTTAAGAGTGTCGGCCTGTGGACTGAAGAGTTGTGGGTTCGATCCCTGGCCAATAAGGGTCGTGCAGTAGACACTGCCCTGGCCAGTGTGACTCAGTTGGTTGGAGTACCGTCCAGTGCACCAAAAGGTGGTGGGTTAGATTCCTGGTCAGGGCATGTAACCAGGTTGTGGGTTCGATCCCCAGTCAGGACAGTACCTCTGTGGGAGACAACCGATCAATGTTTCCCTCTCACATCTCTCTCTCTCTCTCTCTCCCTTCTTCTCTCTAAAATCAATTTAAAAAATATTGAACTGCCCTGGCCAGTTTTGCTCAGTGGTTAGAGCGTAGGCCTGCGGTCCAGAGAGACCCGGGTTCGGTTCCCACTAAAGGCATGTACCTTGGTTGCAGTTTGTCCCTGGCCCTGGTTGGGTCATGCAGGAGGCAGCCACTAGATGTGTCCCTTTCAGGTCAATGTTTCTCTCTCTGTCTCTTCCTCTCTCTCCCTCCCATTCTATCTGAACAAAAAATGGAAAAATGTCCTTGCGTGAGGATTAAAAAAAAAATTGAACTTATCATATGACACAGTAATTCCACTATTAGGTATTTATACAGGAGAAACAAAAGAGATGTACAAAAATGTAGCATTTTACATAATAGATAAAAGCTGGAAACTGTTCAAATATGTATCAACTGGTGAAAGAAGAAAGTGAAATATACTCGTATAATAGAATACCATTCAGCAGTAAAAAGATGATTCTGTGTGGCCCCAGCTTCTTCCTGCTCTCTTACAAACTGGGGTCTCCCTAGACTGAAAGCAAGCTAGGACAGTGATCTACAGGCTTCTAGTAGGAACCTCAATGTGGAAAATTCCCCAAACACAGAAAGTATTTTCAATGGCTATTGTTGCGTGTCACAAAACATGACAAATATCCACCATGTTCCCTTCAGGACCCCATCTAGAGTCACAAGGTTGGGATTTTGACCTAGGGCACTAAAATTTTCAGGGCTGAAAAAAATGGAGGGACAGCCCTGCCCTGTTAGACTCAGTGGTTAGCGCGTTGGCCCAAGGACCAATGAGTCTCGGGTTCGATTCCGATCAACAGCACCGGCCTCAGTTGTGGTTCCCCCCGCCCCTGGTCTGGGTCATGCGGGAGGCAACCAGTCAAGGTGTCCCTCTCACATTGCTGTTTCTCTCTCTCTCTCTCTCTCTCTCTCTCTCTCTCTCTCTCTCTCTCCCCCCCTCTCTCCCCCTCTCTCCCTCTCTCTCTCTCCATCCCTCCCACTCTATCTGAACAAAAATGGAAAAATATCCTTGGGTGAGGATTAAAAAAAAAATGAAGGGGCGCCCTGGCCGGTTTGCCTCAGCGGTTGGAGCATGGGCTTGCGGACCAGAGAGTCCCGGGTTCGGTTCCTGCTATGGAGCACATGTTAAAAAAAAAATGGAGAGACAAGCATACCAATGTCGAGGGCCGCCAATGCTTTGCATGTAGACCTGCCCTCTTCCCCAAATGCGCAAAAGCAAGCTTTTTGCCCTGGTCCCCAGCAGTAAAATTTCTAGGCACGGCTTTTCCACTTCCCTTTCCTTTCCAGCTTCTAGGATCGTCCAGCATGCGCTTACTTGGCATTCTGAGCTCCTGAGTCAGGTCTCCAGCCTGTCCTGCCTACCACTACAGTCTCATTGTTCTTAAGGTCAGTTCACTCTTGTCGCTTCTGGCTCAAAAAAATTCCAGTGGCCACTTGCTTATTGTCTGTATCATCCAAAATCTTTAGCTTGATTTTCAGAAGCTCCACACTCTGAATACAACTTATGATGGCTTGGCATACATCTGACCTACATTTTCCCGAATTTCCTTTCTTGCATGTTTCCCATTAGGGTGGCCAAAAGGAAAACTCTTGGGAGAGACAGAGGGCAGACAGGAAGCAGCAGCCATGTTGCGGCTCTTACACATTTTAGCTGATCTGCTGACTCACGTTATTGGCACGAAGCAGCAGCTAAGCCTACAACGTTTCTTCTTTCCCCTAGATCCTCCTTCGGCTTCTCTCACACAACAGTCAGGTGTTTGTGTTCAGCTCTGTGACATAGAGCCCTAGCTTCTGCAGAATAGCCTTGACACCAAGGCCAGATGTAACAAGAACTGGCGTGGCTTTCAAGTTCAGCCCTGTGGGACTTCGGCTTATGCTTGTGGGTTCCAGCCCTCTCTTGATTTACCCCACTTTACAGTCATCGTCCCTTTCTGACTACCTACACTATGGACCTCAAGTTCCAACATTAGACATGGAGACAACAGCCTTACAGAGACTGCTTAACCAGCTCTCACAATTTTACAAGGCCAACTCCCTGTAATGATAGATGGATGATAGATAGACAGATCTCCTATTGGTTCTGCTTTTCTGTCGGGCATACACTTGTCCCCATCTCCCCACCTCTACCTTCCACAGGCATCTTCTTCTTTCAACACCCAATTTCTCCATGAAGCTGCTCATCCCTAGAGCTAGAGTGACCCACCCCAACACACACACACACACACACACACACACAAAGTTGTGCAGACCAAGAGGCTAGTTGAGATCCCTAGAGCACCTGGCTCATTCTGCCTCATCTCTTAGGTATTTCTGCCCCTCTTCTAACTACTAGATTGTATGTCCTCCAAGGACAGGGACTGTGTGTCATACATATTTAGGTTTCCTGGAGTGTTTTTGACTGACCGAGGACTCTGTGCAATGAGCTAAATTAAACTGGGCTAAACGCTCAAGGGAAGAAGAGAGGGTTGGTAGGAAGATGAAGGAAGGACTTCAAAATAAAGTACTTCTTAAAAAATTACTGCCTGCCTGCTTGGCGAGCGCATGTCCAACATGTCAGCCTTGGGACTCCTCTTCTCTCCGGCTACAGCCAGGGACACTGGCTTTATAGCAAGGAAACACAGAAACAAAAGAATGGAAGGAAGCATATACGTCAAAAATTATTCACATGTCACCCAGCTCGTGTGGCTCAGTTGGTTAAGCAACGTCCCATGCACTGGGAGGTTGCCAGTTCGTTCGATTCCCGTTGGGCTTGATCCCCAGTAGGGGGCATGCAGGAGACAGCTGACTGATATTTCTCTCTCAGATTGATGTTTCTCTCTCATCCACGTTTCTATCTCTCTTTCTCCCTCTCCCTTTCTCTCTCTCTCTCAAATCAATAAAAAAAAACTTTCTATCTGATAATGATAATAAAATTAACTACAAAAAATTACTTATATGTCATGAAATTTAATGTGTAATAATGCTTATCAATGAGAAGGGTAAAAGTTATCTGCAAGAATATCCATTATTATTATTATTTTTGCTACCAAGTCTCTTTTATAAGGAGCCCTGAATGATATAATTTAATGAGTAGAGCTATTACCCCAGCTACTGTTTACAAGGTAGTAATATGGTTCAGAGACCATGTCAATATGTAAAAATGTCTAACAGTAATGTTTAGCTAAAGAAAAGAATATATTCTACTGCTAACAGATTACTTTTTTTTTTTTCTTTTAGCAGGGACAATTTTCATTCAGAGTGTTAATATACATTACTCCAAGCTCAATATGAACCCTATATGTTCTTTGATTACTTTAATAAAAGGAGAAATTACTTGATGACTTCTTTTTTTTTTTTATCCTCACCCGAGGACATTTTTGCATTCATCTTCAGATATAGCGAGAGGAAGAGAGGGAGGAAGAGAGAGAGAGAAACATCAATGTGAGAGAGACACATCGACTGGCTGCCACCCACACAACCTCAACTGGGGCGGGGGACAAACTGCAACCAAGGTACGTACCCTTAGTGGGAACCGAACCCGGGACTCTCTGGTCCGCAGGCCTATGCTTTAACCGCTGAGCCAAACTGGCCAGGGCACTTGATGACTTCTTAATAAATACATGTAGTTTGTTTAGGAAAATTGTTTTAACATCAAAAGTCTCTTTGATTGAAATAATTAAGGAGACTCTAAAAAGGTAAAGAGGTTCAACCACTAAACTAGATATTAATATATATTAGAATAGATATTAAAAACGGAGCCTTCAAAATATTAAAAATTTACTCCCTGCTCATTGTGTATAGTATAAATCTAAAATCAAATAATGCAATAAATTAAAGGAAATAATTTCAACAAGGAGGGAATATAACAAAAGAAATGGTTTCTGAGAGTATTACAGGTTTATACTATCAATTTTAATTTTAATTCAAAACAATTAAAAAAATATGAATCATTTTTACCTGACTTGAAAAACTACAGAGAATTAAGCTTTTTATTTTGTAGTTTTCCATTTGTCTTATTGGAAAATTTTTCATTTGGATTTTCTTTTTGTTGTTCTATAAGCTATATATTCTATTGCTTAATTCAACCCAATGCCAAGGAAGGCAGGAATCAAGATGCTGGCAGATGTTGCTGCTTCTAACAGATAGAATATATAAGAGAAGGGCCAACTGGTTTCTACTTTGTGTTTCAATTAGAGCTTAGAAGGAATAAACTCATCCAAGAGAATCCAGGATTCCACTGGCCCGGAGGAAACTCATAAGATGAATCATTTCTGTTTTATTCCCAAATAAACATAGATTTTAAAGTTCAGACAGGAGCCAAGTAAGCACATTTCTCGCTAACCAAGCTTCTGCGCCTCACCTCCCTTCCAGGTGGATGCCTCTCAGTAGCGCAAGCAGATGCGCAGACCCCAGCATAGGAGACGGGCGGAGGCCCGGAGGGAGGGACAGGCAGGCAGGCTAGGGACACAAACGTGGAGAGGGTGTCAAATGGCATGTGGTGGATTATTGGGACTCAAGTCATATTTAGTGTTTTGATTTCAAAATTGAAAGAAGATTAAATAAGGTATAATAATTTTTTTATTATAAAAGTTTTCCAATATAGTTGGCCTTCCATATCCACAGGTTCAGACTCTGCAGATTCAACCAACTGTGGATCAAAAATACTTGAAAAAAGTGTTGTATTGGTGCTGACATACTATGTCTAGGCCTACAATGGTTGCTTCTGCAGTGAACATATACAGACTTTTTTTTGCCATTATTTCCTAAACAATACAGTATAACAACTATTTACACATCGTTTACATTGTATTAGGTATTATAAGTAATGTAGATATGATTTAAAGTATACAGGAGGGTGTGCATAGGTGATATGTAAATACTCCACCAGTTTATATAAAGGACTTGAACATCTTTAGATTTTGGTATGTGATGGGGTCTGGGAACCAATCCCCTGTGGATATGGAGGGACTAGTGTAAATATAAAAGCAGCCAAATGGTGTAATTAACTTCCATGTACCCGTCACAATTTCTACCACGATCAGCTCAAGGCCAGCCTTATCTCACCTATATACCCGCTCATTCCCGTGGCCTGCATAATTCTGATGCAAATCTCAGATATTATAACATTTCATTCATATGTATTTCAGTATCTCTAAAACAAGGGGACTTGCCCTGGCTGGTTTGGCTCAGTGTTAGAGTGTTGGCCTGCGCATGGAAAGGTTGTGGGTTCAATTCCCCGCCCTGGTCAGGGTACTTATTGCAGGCAACCAATCAATGTGTCTGTCTTACATCAATGTTTCGCTTTCTCTTCCCCTTTCTCCTTTCCTCCCATTCTTCTAAAATTCAATGAAAAATATATTCTTGAGTGAGAATTAACAAAAATAAATAAAATAAAATAAGGGCCCTTTAGGGGAAAAATAATATGATTAACTTAAAAAATTAACAACAATTTCTTAATATCTTCAAGTATCCAGTTTGTGTTACATTTTTCTGGAATGTCTTATACATTTATTAAGGACTTAAACTTAGAGTGTTAATTGATTCAAGTTTACTTTCTTGATTTCCCAATAAATTATAAACCACTGGAGCGGAGGGACTGTGTTCGTTCGTGCCTGCCTCTGAGCACTCTGCCACACTTATGCCCAGATTTCCCAGTGGAGATAATGAATTAAACATAAAATAAAAGAGCTCCTTCTCACTTCTCATGTAGCCATACTCACAAATCAAACAAAAATCATCACACTACCTGTCCAGATTTTTGGTATGGAAAAGAGGGACAATATACATTCTCCATTTCATATAAATAATCTCATTTTATTTATTTATTTTTAATTAATTTATTTACTTTTGTTACAGAGGTTTCTCCTCCCCCCCCACTGGTTCCCCCTTCCCTTCTCTCCCCGCCCTGTCCCCAGGTTTGCTGTCCATGTCCATTGTTCATGCATACATGCATATAAGTTCTGTGGTTTATCTCCCCCCCTCTTCTGGGGATGGTCAGTCTGTACCCCACTTCCATGTCTCTGGGTCTACCCCATTCCTCAGACTGTTATGTTCCTTATATTCCACAAATAAGTGAGATCATATGATACTTGTCTTTCTCTGCTTGGCTTGCTTCATTTAGGATAATACTTTTCAGGTCCCTCCATGTCGTCTCAAAGGATAGGAGATCTTTCTTTCTTATAGCTGCATAGTACTCCATTGTGTATATGTACCACTGCCTTTTTATCCATTTATCTACTGATGGACACTTGGGCTATTTCCAGATCTTAGCTATTGTAAATAGTGCTGCTACGAACATGGGGGTATATATATTCTTTCTGTTTGGTGTTTCAGGCTTCTTAGGGTATATTCCTAGAAGTAGGATCACTGTGCCAAATGGTATTTCAATTTTTAATTTTTTGAGGTAACACCATATTGTTTTCCATAATGGCTGCACCAGTCTGCATTCCCACCAGCAGTGAACTAGAGTCCCCTTTTCTCCACGCCCTCGCCAATACTCATTGTTTGATGATTTGTTGATGCTGGCCATTCTGACATCATTAAAATGTCCATACTACCCGAAGCAATCTATAGATTCAATGCAATCCCCATCAAAATACCAATGACATACTTCACAGAACTAGAACAAATACTTCAAAAGTTCATATGGAATAAAAAAGACCCCGAATAGCCACAGCAATCTTGAAAAAAAAGAACAAAGTTGGAGAGATCACATTAACAGATTTCAGGTTATACTACAAAGCCACTGTAATCAAAACAGCCTGGTACTGGCACAAGAACAGGCAGAGAGATCAATGGAGGAGAATAGAGAACCCAGAAATGGACCCAAGGCAATATGCTCAATTAATATTTGACAAAGAGGGCAAGAGCATACAATGGAGTAAAGACAGCCTCTTTAATAAATGGTGTTGGGAAAATTGGATAGCTACATGCAAAAAAATGAAACTAGATCATCAACTTACAACATACACAAGAATAAGCTGAAAATGGATAAAAGACTTAAATGTGACTCATGAATCCATAAGAATCCTAGAAGAAAATGTAGGCAACAAAATTTCAGACATCATATGCATCAGAGTTTTCACTGATACATCACCTAAGGCAACAGAAACAAAGGAAAAAATGAACACATGGGACTACATCAAACTCAAAAGCTTCTCCATGGCAAAAGAAACAACCACCAAAATGGAAAGGCAACCCACTCTTTGGGAGAGCATAATTGCCAATGATACGTCAGATAAAGGGTTAATTTCCAAAATATATAGAGTGCTCATACAACTCAACAAAAGGAAGACAAAGAACCCAATTTAAAAAATGGGCAGAGGAACTAAATAGACACCTCTCTGAACAGATCCTCGATTTCTTGAATTATATAGGAATGAAGATGTCATGTATGGCATAATTAGGAAATTACAAATCCAAAACATCTGGCTGCTAAAAATCTCTCTTCACAGCTATCATAGTTTCTGACAACCTGAGAAATGGATTCTCCAGAGAGTGACCTGCTCTGTCAGTTTGGGCACAGTATCCATGGTCACCAAAGAAAAGTAAGAGAACATCCCTGATAGGAGAAAGATGCATTCTATGAATTTTAATACAAACACCTGAAGTTTTGTCTTGGATTAAATCAAGGTAAATAGTTCTGAACATCTATATATGAAGGCTTTTCCCTTTTGTACCATCTCCCCCATTTCCCTCTCCCTTTCCACCCCAATTCTAGTTCTTTTTTAGAACAGACAAATGAAATACATGGGTTTACAGGGGGGAAAAAATGTGTTTACAGAAAAAAAGGATCATGTCCCTAATGTGAAGAAAGAAATCTATACATGCCAAAATGTTATGTGCTGCATTGTTTTATAGTAGCAACAGTGGAAAATAATCTGAATATCTAAGAATAGGAGAACAGTTATATAAAGTATATTCTATTCATTTACTGGGAATAGGTAAGGAATAATTAGCAATTTTTATTTTTATTTTTTTTATCCTCACCCGAGGACATTTTTCCATATTTTGTTCAGATAGAGTGGGAGGGAGAGAGGAGAGAGAGAGAGAGAGAGAGAGAGAGAGAGAGAGAGAGAAACATCGATGTAAAAGGGTCACATTGAGTGGCTGCCACCCACACGACCCAACCAGGGCCGGGGACAAACCGCAACCGAGGTACGTGCCCTTAGCGGGAACCGAACCCAGGTCTCTCTGGACCACAGGCCAACGCTCTAACCACTGAGCCAAACTGGCCAGGGTATAATTAGCAATTTTTAAAATTAGAATGTTTGGTCCCTGCAGGCAGTTGCGAACCCTGCTCTAACCTATTACCTTGCATTCACACAAAATGGTTTCTTCAGTGATTTTGAAAAATTAAATTTAAATACAAGAAACAAGTTCCCCCAAATACTACAAGATGACTTTCTTGCCAATATTTCCTGAGCCTTTCACAAAGGTGCTTGTAAGGAGCCACCCCAAATGGAGTTAAATTAACTAAGTGTACCCCAAATGAATACAATTAGAAATGTGCCAAGGTTCATCTGACATGAAATAACTTTCCCGTTAGGAGCAGTGAGAAGCACTAAGTCTGACTCTGGCTCCTGAGTTTTAGTGTGAATAGCCTAACCTGGAGACCTGGTAAAACAGATCGCTGGGCCCATGCTCAGAGTTTCTTCTGATTCAGTAGGTGTCGAGTGGGGCTCAAAGTTTGCATTTGTAGGAGGTTTCCAGCTGTTGCCGTACTGTGGGCCCTGGAGCACTTCTTGAGAATCTCTGATGCATTCTACTCAAAATGTGGTCCCCAGGCTGGATGCCCGGGCGCTGGTTAGGAACAGAGTCTCGGGCCCTCTCTTGACCGGTAGAGTTGGGATGTGCAGGTAGTTTGTAGGAATGTTCCATTTAGAGATGCACTGGACTATCTTGTCCTTTCTAAACCTTCCTGGTTGAAAAAGAAAACCCCTTGGACCATTTGCTAAATATATAGAATGCCGGGACTCTGCCTTAGAAATTCTTCTTCAGAAATCTATTTTTCAATCATTCCAGATAATTCTTATCATCAGGAAAGTTTAGGGGAAATAAGCTAATAATGGTATTAATAAAAAGAAAGAACATGTTAATAAAATGGGATGAGCAGTCCTGGACGGTTTGGTTCAGTGGTTCTAGTGTCGGCCCACAGACTGAAGGGTCGCAGTTTCGATTTCTATCAATGGCATGTACCTGGGTTGCAGGTTTGATCCCGACCCTGATGGGGTTGTGCAGGAGGCAATCAATCCATGTGTCTCTCTCACATTGGTGTTTTTCTCTCTCTCTCTCCTTTCCACTCTATTTAAGAAATCAACAGAAAAATATCCTCTAGTAAGGATTAACAAAAAAAAAAAAAAGGATGAGCAAATGAAACATTAAAAAATGGGCAATCAGCCTGGTGAGTGTGGCTCAGTGGCTGAGCATGGACCCATGCACCAAGAGGTTGCCATTTGGATTCCCAGTCAGGGCACATGCCCAGGTTATGGGCTCGATCCCCAGTGGGGGACATGCAGGAGGCAGCCAATTGATGTTCTCTCTCATTGATGTTTCTATCTCTCTCTCCCTCTCCCTTCCTCTCTCTCTACAATAAATAAAAGAAAAAAAAATTTTTTTAAAAAGGGGGAATCGCAGGGGAGAAAATTGGTAGCATGTCTTCAACTGTTTGGGGCTCTATAGCTGCTGGTATGCACTCCTTTTGTGCAGAGAGACTCATCAAATTGTCAGATCCTCTAACAAGCACCAAACTCCTTTTACCTGGGTCCCTTCTCCTCAAAAAAGCGTGTTATTATAATTTGGCTTCCATGTGCTTTTAACACCAGGAGAAACACACCAGTCACATCAACACTACAAGTATTCTGATATGAGTGACAAGTACATTTCTCACTGTGCATCAAGAAATCATCAAGGTGTTGACGTTTTTTGCTGTAGGTTCTATTAGCGTCTCTAAGAGATCAAAACACCTCTGTTTTAATGACAAAATCAAATTGCTAGGCATGTGTTTGTTATTTTATTTGAAGAAAGGACAAATAAAGGCTCCTTATATGTGGATTGCACTGTATCATTTTGATCTTTTTTATAGGATAATTTAAGCATGTCAGATTTTTTTTTTTTTGAAAAAAGAATTACATTAGCAAATGATAAAAGTGTACAAAATATACAAGACATGCCTGGCTGGTGTGGCTCACTGGCTAAGCGTCAATCCACGCACCAAGAGGTCGCTGGTTCAATTCCTGGTCAGGGCACATGCCCAGGTTGTGGGCCCGATCCCCAGTGGGGGGCATGAAGGAGGCAGCCAATCTATGTTCTCTCTCATCAATGTTTCTGTCTCTCTCTCTCTCCCTCCCCCTTCCTTCCTTTCTAAAATCAATAAAGAAAAATATTTTTTAAAATATACAAGACATGAAACATCTAACAAATCAAGAATTGATGATGAGGAAAGTGTCTTTAAATTAATAAATTTATTCAGGTTTGCCCTGGCCAGTGTGGCTCAGTTGGTTGAGCCTTGTCCCATGCACCAAGGGGTCACCTGGTGGGGACACATGCCTGGGTTCAGCTCAACCTCCAGTAGGGGGCAGGAGGCAACCAATGGATGTTTCTCTCTCACATTGATGTTTCTCTCCCTCTCTCCCTTCTCCTCTCTCTCTCAAATCAATGAAAAATACATCTAATAAATTCATTCAATTTTTATTAATAAAACATTAGCTTTGGTTAAGTAACATCTTTCCTTTTAATCTGTCTCCACAATTCTCCAGGAGGATAAAATTTTACCCTTCTGCTTAAAAGAAGTAAACCATCATTGAATCCACCTACTATATATTTTTTTCAAATATCAGATATGTCCAAAATCCTTTCTTGAATTACGAATCTCTGAGAGCTGGACTCAGTGCCTGCTTTCCCTGTCCATCCACCATCCAATCCCACAATTTTCATGAGAGATTGACAAACCCCCTGTCAATGTTGAAACACGGTGTTTCTATAAAGGTTGCAAGTGAATAACTTTAGTCTGGAAAAGAAGCAATCAAAGAAGCAGTCTGTCTGGAGGATGTTTTCATGCCAGCCCCCATTCTGAGTAGAACAGTTTTTATTTTCAAGGTTTCAATTCTACATCAAGTTGCACTGAGTTGTTGTTTTTTATTTTTTATCCTCACCCGAGGACACATTTTTGCATGTATCTTCAGATAGAGTGGGAGGGAGAAAGGGAGGAAGAGAGAGAGAAACATCGATGTGAGAGGGACACATCGACTGGCTGCCACCCACACAACTCCTACCGGGGCTGGGGTCAAACTGTAACCGAGGTACGTGCCTTTAGTGGGAACCAAACCCAGGACTCTGGTCTGCGGGCTGATGCTCTAACCGCTGAGTCAAACTGGCCAGGGCTGCACTGAGTTTTTAAAGGCGACTGGTTTAGTCAAGCAAGCATGGGGCCTTGGTACCATTAGGTTCTCCAGTGGAGATCTGGAAGAGTGGGAAGAGACTCAGCCAAGAAGGGCACATTTTCAGAAAATGGGTAAGAGGGCTACATAGGTTCTGGATGAATAAAATTGCCTTTCCTTCCTTCCCTTGACTGGCTACTTTAGGAGGCAGCATCCTATACTTAGAAAGCAGAGAATTTTGGAATAAAAAGTCCTGGTTTCAGTTTTGGTTCAATAAATATGAAAAGTATGGTTGTGTGGATGTGACTTTCACAATCTCAGTTCCTTCAAACTTTGATGAGGATAATACTGGTGGTACCTCTCTTGGTATGTAAATAAATTGGTGATAAAATGTCAGTATATCATAAACTGCTTTATAAATGTGAGTTGTTACTGTGGGCACAGTACTAATACCTTCAAATATAGGTATTTAACTTAATTTTTTAATAATTCATTATTAGATAGTATTTGACCCAGCAATTCACTTCTAGAAATTTATCCAAACAGATATAATCATGTACCTGCAAAATGAGATATTGTCAAGTTCTTTACTGCGGCATTTTTGGTGATAACAAAATTACATACATGCCCACGAATAAGGGTCTGTTTGAATAAAATGTATCCATCTAGTGGAATAAATGGAACACCATGCACCTGTAAATGTTCTATTGTTGTTATGAAAGGATCTCTAAGACACATTATTACAAAAATAAAACAAAGTGCAGAACTTGACTTTTACTGTAGAAGGGGAGGTCAGACTAAGCACTTGCGCTTGTTTTGAGTACACGAGGGAACATGGCGGGATATGCAGCAAACAAGCAACAGTGGTCACGTGGCAGGGGTGAGGGGGCCACGTGGATGGGAAGGAGACTCACTGCATACCTTTCAATATATATTTATTTTTAAAATATTTTTATTCAGTTGATTGGGGTGCCATTGGTTAATAAAATTGTGTAGGTTTCAGATGTACAATTCTATAACACATTATCTGTATATTGTATTGTGTTCACCACCCCCAAGTCTCCTTTTGTCACCATTTATTCCCCCCCTTACCCTCTTTTAGCTCCCCACACACCCCCTTTTCCTCTGGTAATCACCATACCGTTGTCTGTATCTGTGAGTCTGTTTCTATTTTGTTTGTCAGTGTGTTTTGTTCATAGACTGCATGTATAAGTGAAATCATATGGTATTTGTCTTTCTCTGACTGGCTTATTTCACTTAGCATAATACTCTCCAGGTCCATTCACGCTGTCACAAAAGGTAAGATTTCTTTCTTTTTTACAGCAGAGTAGTATTTCATTGTGCACATATAACACAGCCTTTTTAAAAAAAAATAATCTCAGCATATGTTTTTATTGATTTTTAGAGAGAGAGGAAGGGGGAGAGAGGGAGAGAGAGAGAGGTGAGAGAAATATCAGTTGGTTGCCTCCCATACACGCCCTGACTGGGGATCGAACCCGAAATCTTTTGGTGTACAGGACGATGCTCCAGCCAACTTGGCCGCCCGGCCAGGACACCACAGCATTTCTATCCACTCATCTGCTGATGGGCATCGGGCTGCTTTCAGATCTCGGCTATTGTAAACAGCGCTGCAATGAGCACAGGGGCCAGCCTGCTGGGACTGGACATCAAAACGGAAGCTTCAAGTGGGGCCAGGTGGGCACAAGGGGAACACTTAGGCGGGAGGCCAGTCTGAATGACAATGAACACGAAGCTTGCTTTCAGCAATCGGAGAAACCACCACGCACTGATGATATATGTGGTAATGATCAAGGAATAGGAACAATTGAAAGAAGTCCCAAGTTATTTTTTGGTTGTGTTTAGTGGGTTTTTCGGTAGGGGCTGGATTTGGAATGAGAATTATTTCTAATCTAATCAGAAGGGTTGTATGTACGAAGAAATGCTGTTAGCCATCCTAGGAAGGAGGGATGTACATCGGGGCAGTGAGTCATTAGTAGGAATAAACCAGTGACCCCAGGTTCCCCCTCTGGGCACGGAGACAAGCTTTCGGGCACTGCCGTCTCATCCTCTCTCCCCACCCAGGTTAAATCATGTTCCTCTTTCTGGGTGTCTTGAAGTTTGGCGTGAACTTGAAGAAGGAGTGCTTTTGAGCTCCTGTGACAACAGAGCAACAGGAGTGCCGAGTGTCACCAGGAACACTGTAAATAGTTTAACGACAGGAGCAGAAGTGGCATGGGAGGCGGACATGGATGCACATCGCAACGTCCAACATTCCTAAAAGAACACGTTGAGGGTGAAGAACAGTAAGGGCACACGAGTGAGAAGAGAAGCTGACTGTGGAGAGAAAGAGAGATTGAATTCAGCCGGGAGCCCGCCCACACTGGGGCCAGACCCACAGCTCCCTCCTATGCACACGTGTGACAACGGATGGGGCAGATGGAGTGCACCAGGCCCAGCCTTCATGCAAGCGGTGAGCTGCTTCTGGCCGTCTGCTGTCCCATTGGTACACAAGCTCTAGCACATGCAGCCTGGAGCACAGTGCCCCAGAGGGAGGGGATGGTGGAGGCTTCCCTGACAATGCCACCTAGGTGCCCGGGTGACACTGCAGCAAGCTAGAGCTGGGGAGGAGCAAAGAGAGGGGACAGGGTGGTGCAAGTCATGCAGGGTTTTTCACCCAGTGGGACCTGGGAATTTTGCTGGACCTGAGAAACCAGCTGGGCTAAGTTTAGAGCAGTTTCATAACTGCTCTCGAGCAATAACTGGAGTTAGAAATTAATAATAACCACCAGTTGAATATAAATGATGTTCCAGGCACAGTGTTAAAGGCAACATCCACATTTGCTCATTTATTCTGCAAAACAACCCTACAAAATAGTGCTGCCGGCCCATTTTACATACAACGCTCAGAAAGTTTCAATGACTTGCCCAGGACACTACTGTAAGTAGCATAGGTAGGGTCTGAATGCAAACATTTTTACTTCAAAGCTGTTTGATTACAATGCTATGCGGCCTTCCCAGTGATCACAAGGCAACCATCACAGCTCTTATATTTCATCATTTTCTTGGTTATTATAGACCTGAACACATTGCATTTGGAATGCTTTTGTCAAAGATAAGGTAGCAAATTGCTTTCTTCCAGCTACAGGACTCTGGTTTTGATCCACGACTACGAACGGATCTTGTCCAAAAGTAGAGCTACTTTAAGTCAGGAAGATGCGTACCGAGGTCTGTCTTCCCTACCAGACCCACCCAGACCAGGTTTCCATGTTTGGTGCCTCTTTTGGATTCACTGTCTTTCCAATTGGTACTCCAGACTGCGGGCTGAAATAACTTGGAAAAACTTGTCTGCTGGAGACTCTCCGGGGCTCCCGATTGCCTCCAGAGTAAAATCTTTTCCCTGCCTGCAGCCCCTTCCCAGCCCCCCTCGGCCACACCCGCGGTGGTGCTGCCCAGGCTGGCTCTCTCTGCGCCTGCACAGAGTGCTCGTTCACACCTCAGTATCAGCCCTTGCCAGTCCCTCTCCCTGTACCTCCTCTCTCTGCCTGGCAAATGGCTGTCCTGCAGTGCCCAGTTCCAGTGTCACCGCTCCATCAGCGTCCTGACTCAAAGTAGAATGTATTCCACTCACCCGCGCCGCCATGCCCCAGTGCACAGGTATGTTATATTGCAATCGATCGATCATACTACCTTTTCTATACAGTTGAATCCGGTTCCCCATTGATTAGGGTAGGGCAAAAACTATTTCTTACCATCTTTATTTCCAGAGGACGTGGTAAACAGCTAATGCTGTGTCTTTGGAAAAAACCGATGAAGCCACATACAAAGGAACTGCTTACACAGCACCACAACTGGCGATGATCTTAAAGAGTTCAGCCAGTCGCCCTGGCCAGTTAGGCTCAGTGGTTAGAGCATCGGCCCGCAGACCAATGAGTCGAGGGTTCGATTCCGGTCAAGGGCACATATCTCGGTTGTGGTTCATCCCCGGCAACCAGTCGATGTGTCCCTCTTGTGTGATGTTTCTCTCTCTCCCCCCATTTTCCTCTCTCTCCCTCCCACTCTATCTGAACAAAAATGGAGAAATATCCTTGGGTGAGGATTAAAAAAAAGGATTCAGCTAGTAGGTGGGTAATTGGTCTAGCTGGCTTCAAATTCCTTTTGCACACATTATCACCTGTGAGCAGCACAATGAAATAGAGAACTCTCTCTTGTGCCACTGAAGGAGATGAGAGGGCCAAAAGCAACCCAGAATTTTTACCAGAGCACTTTTGCTTTTCCCTCTTGTAAATAAAGTTTTGTTTGGACAGGGGAAAAGAATGTTGCTAAATTACGGTGTGAAACGCACTGGCTCGGATGGCCTAGTCCTTTATGACCTCATGCCTGAATATCTGTGAGAACTCCCTGACTAATCTCCCAGCCGATGGTCTCTTCCTCCACTCAGCCTACACAGTGAACATTTCAGTTATCAGAATTGTATAATAAATCTAACAAACCAGCCATCCAGTTCTACAACTGAAATATTAATGGCAGCTTACATCTACCTGTATATACCTCATTTAGGTCAACCATGTGCCTAATATCTGGGTTACTTTGATTTTTTGTTTTTTAATCCTCACCCAAGGATATTTTTCTATTTATTTTTGGTCGGGGGAGGGGGGATAAAGAGAGAGAAACAGTGATGTGAGAGAGATACATCAACTGGCTGCCTTCTGCATGATCCCAACCAGGGCCAGGAACAATCTGCAACCGAGGTATGTGCTCTTGACTGGAATTGAACCCGAGACTCTTTGGTCCGTGGGCGGACGCTCTAACCGCTGAGCCAAACCGGCCAGGGCAGATATCTTTGAATTTTTTATTCTATAGTCATGTACCACTTAACGGGGATGTATTCTGAGAAATGTGTCATTAGGTGATTTTTGTCATTGTTAGAACATCATCGAATGCACTTACACTGACCTACATGGTTGGTATGGCCTACTACACACCTGGGCGGTGTGGTACAGCCTGTTGCTTTAGGCTACAAACCTGTCCAGCATGTTACTGTGCAAAACAACATGAGATTTAATCAAGCACAAGAGAAAATGATTCCATCAAGAAATTCAGTGAACACAAGATATTTGAGGCTGCTGCCAGTGTAACACGGCACACTGTTTAAAAGCAAACTTTTTTATAAGTAGAAAGAGTACTCTCTAAAGTAACAATAAAACTATAGTTGTTTATAGTAACAGAAAGCAGTAACAGTTGTTTATTAGTTTTATCAAGTATTATGTACTGTACATAATTGTATGTGCTATACTGTTATGTGACTGGCAGTGCAGGTGTGTTTCCATTGGCATTACCTCAGATACATGAGTAATGCTTTGCCATTAACACAGCTGGGTGAGCCCAGCTGGTGTGGCTCAGTGGTTGAGCATTGACCCGTGCACAAAGAGGTCGCCAGTTCGATTCCCGGTCAGGGCATATGCCCAGGTTGTAGGCCCGATCCCCAGTGGGGGGCATGCAGGAGGCAGTCAATCAGTGTTTTCTCTCTCATTGATGTTTCTATTTCTCTCTCCCTCTTCCTTCCTTTCTCTCTAAAAATCAACAAAGAAGGAATAAAAAAAGACAGCTGGGCGATAGGGAGTTTTCAGCTCCATTATAATCTTATGGGACCACCACTGTGCATGCTTCTTTTGATTGAAATGTCATTCTGCTGCGTGTGACTATATATGCATATGTATATGTGTGCATACACACTTTTTTGTTTGTTTGTTTGTTTATCCTCACCCAAGGACATTTTTCCATTTTTTGTTCAGACAGAGTGGGAGGGAGGGAGGGAGGGAGATAGAGATAGATAGATAGATAGATAGATAGATAGATAGATAGATAGATAGAAACATTGACATGAAAGGGACACATCGAGTGGAACCAAGGTATGTGCCCTTAGCGGGAACCAAACCCAGGTCTCTCTGGACCACAGGTCAACACTCTAACCGCTGAGCCAAACCGGCCAGGGCTATGTGTGCATACACACGTTTATATATGTATAGTCATATATGTTAGAATATATTATCTATTAATATTGAACTTGGATACATTTGAAAAAAAGTAATTGTACACAGTGTGGATAAGTGTAGAAAGCCTCTCTCTGCCAGATACTTTTTTCACACTTTTCATTGGGAAAGAGAAACCTTTCAATATTATTTCCTCATTTTTGTCTAGATTCTTTCTGTTTGTTGCTATTACTAATAGATATGCATTTTCACACATCCACTGAAGTAGTAAATATTTACTGAATGAGTTATTGCTGAATATATAAGACTATTTATGTGTCGTGGAGACTACAAATATAAACAATGGTCTCTACTGTAAGATGCCCATGATTTAATTGGAAAAATAAGACATAATTATGTCAAAATTTATGTGGGAAACATCAGGTTCAAAATTAATCTGTCTCCTGGCTGCCAAGGAAGCAATTCTATTGTCAAGAAAGTGATGAGAAAGGTATCAGATACTAAAATTAGAAATGCTGAGTTCTCAAATAAAGCTGATTACACAGCTTGGTTAAAATGTTCGCTTTTCCAATAAGGCAACATGAAAGTCAATATCCTAAGATGTGAGTGGGGGTGAAGACTGATGTCATCCGACTGGTGCAGAAAATAGGTCCTTTAGGAGCTGAGGTACAGAGTTCTGTGAGCCGGTGTGATCAGGCAGCTTTCATAAAGGAAGAAGAACCCAGGGGCAGTAATGGGGTGGGGGGTGAAAGTCGGAGACTAGAAATAAAGGAGCAGGGATTCACTGCAGAAAATGAGCAAGGTGTGTTCCACATATGGGAACAGATCTGTCCACCTGGAACAAGAGGTGATTTGGGGGAACGCTCTAAGAGAAAGGTGTGAACTCTAGCTTGGGACCAGATTGAAACTGGCAAGAAATGGCAGGTTTGGATTTTATCTTGCAAGTAGTGGTTACATTGAATTATTTTTTTAGCAGGAAAGTTCATCTGGTACTAGAGCCCCTTTAAGAAACTTTGAAATCATTTCACTAGGTTGAGTATTTGCATACCCTATGACCTAATATCCACTTTTATAGATGCAAAAATGCACTCAAACACTAAGAATGTTTGTTGCCACATTACCCACAATAGCAAAGCACTGGAAATAATCTGAGTTGTTCAGCAGGAGAAGGGGTCAGTAACTGTGGTATTGCACACACTGGCAAACTATGTAACAACAAAATAAGCAGGTTGAGAGCATCCATGTGGATGAATTTTGAAATCACAATACTGAGTGAAATAAATGTTTCAGGAGATACCACTGCAGACTTCCAAAATCAGCAATCAATAATATAGTGTTATATATGTAAGTGCCTTAAACTTTTATTAATTTATTCTACTTTTTAAAGAATTATATAGTACACTATATTCTTTTTAAAAGTTATGTGTTGCATAATGATGTTTGGTCAGGATGGATTATGTCTACGACAGTGGTCCCATAAAATCGTAATGGAGCTGAAAAATCCCTGTTGCCTAGTGACACAGCCATCGTAGCATCCTAGTGTAAAGATGCAAAAACCAACAAGGCTGTGGCCATGGTGGCAAACAACTTGAAGCTGGGAGTGGATGAGGACACCGAGGAGCTCCTGGAGGTGGTTCCTGGGGAATTAGCTAATGAGGAATGCAAAGCTGAAGAAGAGGCAAGGGCAAAGGATACTGCAGAAGAAAAAAGAAGACCCAACCGCCAAGGAAATGCCTAGTGAAAGGTTTAGCATCAAGCTCTTTAAAAAGTTTGAAAGCATGGACCGCAGCAATGAAAGATTTTCATTAATGGGAATGTTCATGATGGGTTATCTACTTACAATCAAATCTATGATGAAAAGAAGAAACAAACCACGAACATATTTTTGAAGAGTGGCCCCTCCTCAGGAAGAGCCTTGGGCAGGTCCCTCGGCAGTTGTTCCAGAGGCACTGTTACCACGGACGACAGCTCCTTGAGTGTGTCTGCCCCCAAGACATTTCAGTGGGACCAGACGATGTGGATGCAGAAGGCACATCTCCATGACCCTGATCCTGTGCAGTCCTAGGCCAGTGTGTGTTTTTGTCTTAGTTTTGAACAAAAAAAGTTTAAAAGGTAAAAAAATAAACTTAGATAATAAAAAGACGGCTTATAGAGTAAGGATATAAAGAAACAATATTTGTGTACAGCTGTATAATGTGCTTATGTTTTTAAAAAAATCTTTATTGTTGAATGTATTACAGATGTTCCTCATTTTTCCCCCATTGACCCCTCCTCTCCACTCCTGCCCCCCTCCCGCCTTTTCCCACACTATTGTCTGTGCCCGTTGGTTATGCATATAAGTTCTTTGGTTTATTTCTTCTCACCCCCCAACCTCTTTCCCTTTGAGGTTTGTCAGTCTAGCAATGAATTTGTACTTTTTAATACCTTCACCTTTTTCACCCATTCCCCCACCTCCCTTCCCATCTGGCAACCAACAAAATGTTCTCTGTATCTATGAGAATGTTTCTGTTCTGCCTGTTCATTTTGTTTGTAGATTCCATTGTCGATAGATATGTATTCATTGCCATTTTGTTTGTTCATACATTTTATCTTTTCCTTCAAAAAGACCCATCATCATTTCATATAATAACGATTTGGTGGTGATGAACTCCTTTAGCTTTTTCTTGTCTGGGAAACTTTATATGACCATCGATTCTAAATGACAGCTTTGCAGGATAGAGTAATCTTGGTTGTAGGTTCTTGCTTTTCATCACTCTGAATATTTCTTGCCTTCTGGCCTGCAAAGTTTCTTTTGAGAAATCAGCTGACAGTCTTATGGGGGCTCCCTTGTAGGTAACTAGCTGCCTTTCTCTTGCTGCTTTTAAGATTCTCTCTTTGTCTTGAACCTTTTGCATTTTGATGATGATGTGTCTTGGTGTGGGCCTCTTGGGGTTCATCTTGTTTGGGACTCTCTGTGCTTCCTGGACTTGTATGTCTGTTTCCTTCACCAAGTTAGGAAAGTTTTCTGCCATTATTGTTTCAAAGAGGTTTTCGATTTCTTGTTCTCTCTCTTCTCCTTCTGGCACCCTCATGATGTGAATGTTGGCACACTTGAAGTTGTCACAGAGGCTCCTTACACTATCCTCATTTTTTGGATTCTTTTTTTTTTTGCTGTTCTGATTGGGCGTTTTTTTGCTTTCTTATATTCCAAATCAGTGGTTTGCTTCTTGGATTCACATGCTCTACTATTGAATCTGTGTAAATTATTCCTTATTTCAGTTAATGCCTCCTTCATTTCTGACTGGTCCTTTTTTATGCTCTTAGCCTCTCACTAAGTTCACTGAGGTTCTCACTAAGTTCATTGAGCATCCTTATAAGCAGTATTTTGAACTCAGCATCTGTTAGCTTGCTATCTCCATTTCGCTTAGTTCTTTTCCTGGAGTTTTGTTCTGTTCTTTCATTTGGGACCTGTTTTTATGTCTCCTCATTTTAGCTGCCTCCCTGTGTTTGTTTCAGTGTATTACTTAATGAGAGGAATAGGGCTAGCTGCGACCAGATGCTGCTTGTTTGAAAGAATTTAGGAAAACCTGAAGCAGGATCCAAGACAGGCCAATCCTATGGTTAAGCAAGTGGCAACAGCTTGGGTGGGCCTGAAAGTTGTTTGGGGTGGGGCCTCGGGGAATCACCAGGGTGGGGCTACCAGTGTGAGCCAGGTTGCTGGAGTCCCAGATATGGCAGCTGTCTGCTGCCCCAGGGAAGGGCTCACCAAAGGAACAAAGGCCTCTGATAGCAAGTTTGTCCCGCAGAAAGACCCTTCCCAGTCCTCGCTCCCATGCCGAACAGCTCAGTTCTTCCCTGTATGTCTCCCCTCCAAGCTTAGAGGGAGTGAGTCCAATAAGTCCGTGCGCAGGCCCTTTAAGAGGAGCTGCCTGGGGCTCCAGCCGCCTCAGCCTCCCTGAGCCTCAGTTCCCACTGGTTTTTCCAGCCAGAAGTGATGGGTATTCTCTTCCTGGCACTGGAACCCTGAGCGGGGCACCTGGTGTGGGACAGGGACCCCTCAGTCCTCAGGGAGGACCTGTCCTCCTGATTTTTATCCGCCACACGTGGGTGTGGGACCAGCCTGTCTGCCTCCGCCCCTCCTACCAGTCTCAATGCCGCTGCTTCTTTAATTCCGTAGTTGTAGGACTTCCATTCAGCTTGATTTCAGGCGGTTTTGAATGATGGTTGTTCTGTAGTTTAGTTGTAACTTTGACGTGATTGGGGGAGGACACGTTACCGCGTTTACCTACGCTGCCATCTTGACCGGAAGTCCCTGTGCTTGTTTTAAGCTCTTTGTTATTACAAAAGAATCAAACATATTTTTAAAAATTGAAGTTTATAAAGTAAACATGTTATAGTAAGCGAAGGTTAATTATTGAAGAAAAATTTTAAGTAAATTTAGTGTAGCCTAAGTGAGGTGTTTATCAAGCCCACAGACATGTACAATGTCCCAGATTTTCACGTTCGCTCCCCGCTCACCACCTCACCACCGACTCACCCACAGCACGTCCAGGACTGTGAGCTCCAACCATGGTAAGTGCCCTATACAGGTGTCTATTTTAAAAATCAAGACTGTAGAGATATTTTATTTGTACAGTCTTAGAAAGTGCAACAGAGGCAGAGGCAGTCTAGATGGAAACTCTCTAATGGCAAAGATGATAAATGACACCCATGCCTGCAAACTCCCTAATAAGTTGGTGGAAACAAAACCCTGGTTGAGTTTAGCTTTATGTCATCTGTCTCTGAAACATGTTACTGTCCTTTTTTATCATGATTGTAACTTGGAAAAAATTCATTTCGTTAAATGACCTTTTCCACTCGTTTTCTTCTGATAAAGTTGACGCCCAGCTTCCTAAAAGACACCACATTGTATACAGTTGGAGGCAGGAAACAAGCCATATCAGTTTCCAATAAAAAAGTATAGTTCAATTTTATTAGTATGAAATATTTTAACATAACTGATTATTTCTGATCCAAGTGTCTGATTCTCAGATATGAAAGGGCTTTAACATAATCACAGACTCTTAGTGAAACTGCTGCTTATCAGACCCCAAGAAAAGCAAGAAGGCACTTTCAGTTTTTGGCGCAGTGATGCTATACTTCAGACACTGTTTAATTGGCCGTCTCTTTGATGGGAATATAGTCCGTTTCCTTTTGTCAGATTCCTCTTACTCAAACTCGACCAAGGGAACGTGTCTGCTGGCCTGAGAACCTTCTTTGAAGAACACTTTCTTGATCGTGCCATCCTTGGGAGCCCGTATGGTGTGCTGCAGAGACACAAGACACAACAAGCAACACTGTGATACCAGGGAGGACCAAGCACACACCAAAGTCAGACTCAAGGTGAAAACTGAAGCCAGCTGTTTTGATGTCTTGTTGTCTATCAGCGTTTCCCAACCTCTTTCATGTCACAGAACACAGAGAAAATAACATGTTCATGGTGTGCTTGGGGTTGACACACCTGTAACCCACTCTTAAGCTTCAATGTAGAATCTCACCTGGGAAGCTTTCAAAAGCAACTGACCTTTGGGCCCCTCTCTGGGAGATTCCAGTTCAACTGGTGAGGGGAAGTAGTTTTTAAAAGCTCCCAGGTGACTACAATATACGGCCAGATCTGAGAACTATCGGCCTATAATTTCCAACCACCTAAAAAACCTATACAGCTAATTGAATACGATTGAGATTTTCACTTTGATACTAATAGTTGGCATCCTGAGTTTGGTCTTGGAAAATACCCAGAGCTAATATTCAGTTGGGTTACTGTCTGAATCTAAGCTAGTGGTAACTTCATTAATGTCAGAATCAAATGACAGGTGCAATTTCACAAAATTAAAATGAGAAGTATGGTTTTGTTTTGTTTTCTGCAGTTAATGCTTCATCAGTCCGTAGCTTTTAATATTTAAAATGGTATTAACTTACTAAATAAGGGGAAAGAACAATTAAGCTGTCTCCCAAAGTTTACTTGGCAAGTGAACTCATGATTGCACGTACCTCCATCTTCATGGCAATCATAACCATTAGAGCTTCTCCAGCTTTTACTCTGTCTCCAGCTTTTACAAACACCTAGAGGTTCAGAGTGACAGGTTAATACTTGAAAACACAGAAGTCCCTCATGATCCACAGAGCTGGTATGTAAATGTACACAGCAGAAGCATGAGTATGTGGTTGTCTTGTCTGCCTCAGACAGATGTGTAATCAGAGACCTGCAGGTCAGCCTGGCACTGCTGGTGCAGTTATCAGCTGGAGGCACTACTTAGTCCCCCATCCCCATCCCCCAAGGCATCTAGTTTTCCTTGAATCAGATTAATATGTCTCATATATCTTGAAACCTTTCTGTCTTTTCATGACTGTATAGACAAGACATACCACCAATAGGGAAAAACTACTGTACTTGAATGTCTTCGCTGCAATCAGAGCAGAGGGCCTCGCCTCTGAATCTGTCGTTTTTAAGATGTCTAGGAGTGCTTCAAGTTCTCATGGCCCAGTGCAGGAAAGGTACAGACAATGTTCACATGAGAGAATTACACTTACTGGCAAACCGCCCCCCCAAATATCCCCATTTTCCTTTATATGTGTAGAAGTGAACTCATATATCCCTTATGGTCTCACTGTTTTTTTTGTTAACAGGGTTATCAAGGAGAGTTTGGAAACATCACACAATGGAGTTAGGTTCTAGAGTCAAAATGTACAGAATCAAAATTGTGAAAAATGAGAACAGCCTTGAAAGCCCCCCAAATCACTCAGTGCTAGGTGAGGCTTTAGGGTCAGATGAAATCAGTGGTCTGGGTTTAGGGGCCAGATATGGGGAAAACATGCATCTTTAAACATAAGACCCTGTTGCACACACTGTGCAGAAATGCCCACATCACGGGAGCCCTATAGAACTGAGAGTGAGTGGGTCAGTCTCCTGGCTCATACTGCCTGATACAAACATTTCTGGGGGGAATGCTTGGTGAAATCACTCAAACTACTCACAAATAGTTTTTTTTTTCTTTCCTTTTTCGGGGTTACCAAGAATATACAGTTGGATTTTTAAGACTTAAATGCATTTGAGGGGACTCTATATATGCAAGTATATAAAAGAAGACTATTGATCTATTACTACTTGAGGGTATATCAGTATGGATCTCAACTCTGAATATATATACTGTTCTGAACACAAAATCATGTTGTTCTTCCCTAATACCAGCCTTTCAAATTTTAATGCTGATGTAGTTATGTACATTAGAGAAAACGTCATTATTTCATGATAAATTGTTTGCTTTTAAATTTAACATTAAAAAGCAGCCCGTTTGCTCTGGTCAGTGTGGCTGAGTTGGTTGAGTGCTGAGGCTGCTGGTTTAATTCCTGATCAGAGCACACGCCTGGGTTTTGGGCTTGATCCCCAGTATGGGGCGTGCAGGAGGCAGCCAATCGATGTTTCTCTCTCTCACTGGTATTTCCTCCTCTCTCTCCCTCTCCTTTCCTTTCTCTCTAAAAGCAATAAAAACAGCTATTTTTTTAAAAAGCCCGTTTAAATAATACTTGCTGAATACTCTATTTTGACCCAGTGACCCCACTTCTAGGAATATATTTGAAGAAGCCTAAAACACCAATCAGAAAGAATGTATGTACCCTTATGTTCATAGCAGCACTATTTACAATTGCTAAGATCTGGAAACAGCCCAAGTGTCCATCAATAGATGAGTGGATAAAAATGCTGTGGTACATATACACAATGGAGTACTATGCAGCTGTCAGAAAGAGAGACCTCTTATCCTTTGAGACGACATGGAGGGACGTGGAGAGTATTATCCTAAGCGAAACAAGTCAATCAGAGAAAGACAAATATCATATGATCTCACATACCTGTAGAATATAATGAACAAAACAAGCTAAGGAACAAAACAGACCCAGAGACATGGAAGTGGGGTGCAGACATGGGGGAAGGAAGAGATAAACCACAGAACTTAAATGCATGTATGCGTAAATAAGGACATAGACAATAATGCTGGGAGAGGGGGGTGGGATTGGAAGGAGGATGTCAATGGGGGGAAAAGGAGAAACATCTGTAACAAAAATAAGTAAATAAACATTTAAAAATATAATAAAAAAATCCAGCTTCTTTAAATGATGCTTGGTGAATACTCTATTTTAATCATAACAGGACAATTTAAATTAATTATGGAAATTTGCATTTTCAAAATGTATGTGTTTATCGTAAATTAGGTAAATGGGTATTTTCATTGAAGACTGTAATACAAAACTTGAATATATCATAGAGTCTCTTGATTTCTTGAAATGAATGCTTTCCAATGATCAAGATTTAGAGAGGAGAAAAATATTATATATGACAAGTTCAATAAAGACATTTTTGGGGCCTTATTGGACATTATTCTACATATATTCACATGATTACCTTTTCAATGGTTCCAGCCATGGGAGCTATGGTACCTCCCTGAGCTCCTTCTGAGCCCACTGAAGACAAGTATTTGGGGACTGGCATGTCAAACTGAACAGTTCCTTCCTATAATAAGAAACAAACCAGAAATGAAATCAAGATCTTATTCCTAAAATTTTGCTAAGACACCTGACGTAATGATTGTTTTCCAGCTATCTGTTAAATGCTAGTCATCTTTAATACCAGGGTTCTATTCCAGCTTTGTGACCTTGAGCAAGTTACTAAACCCTTCTGAGTTCTGGTTTTCCATTAGACAGGAGTAAGGGCATACATGTGCCAGAGGGGATCTGAGGAATTAATATACATAACTGTTGGTAAAAGACAGCCACTGTCTGGAGGTCATTTTTAGTAGCACCCCACTATCGAGTACTCAGTCTAAGTCAGAAACGGTTCTTAACAATTATATAGCATTATCATCATCACAATAACCTTATAAGGTAACCTTATAGTTATTATTCCTGTTTATAGATGGGGAAACTGAAGCCCAGAGAGGTTAACTTGCCCAAGGTCACACAGCTGCTCAGTGGTGTGACCAGAATTTGAATCAAAGCAGCTTCATATTCCCGAACTTATGCTCTTCTCCACTCCCCATACTGCCTCTTCCCTCATATGGTCACTGCATACTGACTATGGGAAGGAAGGCCTGGTAAAGTGAGATCATCCTTGATATACAGTAGTTTAATTATCTGAATACTAAAGGCATTTCATCACTAAGGATTGTGATCTGTAAGATGGTTCCCAAATGTGAGAAGACTCTGAAGAGATCGCAGTATATTTGATAATCCATTTTTTTCTGCCCATGCAAAACACTAAGGTCTCTTTATAAACTCCTAACCAAATCCATGAGGAGCCTGCCTCAACCATCTGCCAAGAGAGCACCACTAACCCCACACACCTTCCTACTAACATACCTTACCCACAAGAAACATCTGGGTCCAACCTCCTCTCCCAATGGCCACCTCCTCCCCAGTTGCCAGGATTCCAAGTACCACGAGGATGGTGGTTGGGGCAAGTATTAAGGCATCAAATCCCTGAGAGAACAGGTCCACTAAACAGAGAGATACTCTGACAAGAAGGGTGTAGGGACATTTTAGAATTAAAGGAAGAAAATGGATATGTGTCTATCAGTGAGAATCTGTGTGAACAAGAGTACAAGACAAGGCAGGAACACGGCAAAGAAAGAGTGGAGAGGAACACAGAGAAAAGGTCACAGCAGTGATTGAAGGAAGTGGGATCTTTCTAATCTCTTTGCCTCCGGTCGAGCAATTTTCTCCTGAACACTAAAGCATTATTACAAGGAAGAGAGCTTACCACAGAAAATAGGTATATTGTGTTTTCCAGGATAATTAGTTTAGTTTTACTAGAAACTCCATTAATACAACATTTCAGGTAAGTGCAATCTCCCTCACTATAAAGATCACCAAGGACTTGGAACGTTTTATCTCCAATCTGAAAAAAGAAAAAAAAGAATAGATTCTTAAAATAAATGAACAATCCTACATAATCAATAAAACCAGTATTGTTTATTATTAATAGTTTCAAAAGGTAACAGGTAAAAAAAAATTTTTTTTAAAGTCACGTAGAAACTTTTCCCCTAAGATTCAAAATACTCTTTTTTAAAAAATTTATTTTTGTTACAATGTTTCTGTTTTCCCCCATTGACACCCTCCTCTCCATCCCTCCCCACCCTGTTCCCAGCTTTGTTGTCCATGTCCATTGGTTATGCATACATGCATATAAGTTCTGTGGTTTATCTTTCCCCCCACCCCCTCTTTTGGGGATTGTCAGTCTGTACACTACTTCCATGTCTCTGGGTCTACCCCATTCCTCAGACTGTTATGTTCATTATATTCCACAAATAAGTAAGATCATATGATACTTGTCTTTCTCTGTTTGGCTTGTTTCATTTAGGATAATACTTTCCAGGTCCCTCTATGTTGTCTCAAAGGATAGAGATCTTTCTTTCTTACAGCTGCATAGTACTCCATTGTGTATATGTACCACTGCTTTTTTACCCGTTTGTCTACTGATGGACATTTGGGCTGTTTCCAGATCTTAGCTATTGTAAATAGTGCTGCTACAAACATGAGGGTACATACATTCTTTCTGATTGGTGTTTCAGGCTTCTTAGGGTATGTTCCTAGAAGTGGGATCACTGGGTCAAATAGCAATTCAATTTTTAATTTTTTGAGATAAAACCATATTGTTTTCCATAGTGGCTGCACCAGTCTGCATTCCCACCAGCAGTGTACTAGAGTCCCCTTTTCTCTACACCCTCGCTAACACTTCTTGTTTGATGATTTGTTGATGGCAGCCATTCTGACAGGTGTGAGGTGATACCTCATTGTTGTTTTAATTTGTATCTCTGATGATTAGTGATGTTGAGCATTTCTTCATATGTCTCTTAGCCATTTGTATGTCCTGTTTGGAGAGGTGTCTATTTAGTTTCTCTGCCCATTTTTTAATTAGGTTCTTTGTCTTCCTTTTGTTGAGCTGTATGAGCACTCTATATATTTTGGAAATTAACCCCTTATCTGATGTATCATTGGCAATTATGCTCTCCCAATGAGTGGGTTGCCTTTCCATTTTCGTGGTTGTTTCTTTTTCTGTGCAGAAGCTTTGAGTTTGATGTAGTCCCATGTGTTCATTTTTTCCTTTGTTTCTGTTGCCTTAGGTGATGTATCAGTGAAAATTCTGCTGCGTATGATGTCTGAAATTTTGTTGCCTACATTTTCTTCTAGGATTTTTATGGATTCATGAGTGACATTTAAGTCTTTTATCCATTTTGAGTTTATTTTTGTGTATGTTGTAAGTTGATGGTGTCTAGTTTCATTTTTTTGCATGTAGCTGTCCAATTTTCCCAGTACCATTTATTAAAGAGGCTGTCTTTACTCCATTGTATGCTCTTGCCACCTTTGTTGAATATTAATTGAGCACAAAGTTTTGGGTCCATTTCTGGGTTCTCTGTTCTATTCCATTGATCTAAGTGCTTGTTCTTGTGCCAGTACCAGGCTGTTTTGATTACAGTAGTTTTGTAGAATAACCTGATATCCGGTATTGTGATCCCACCTACTCTGTCCTTCTTTTTCAAGATTGCTGTGGCTATTCGGGGTCTTTTTTGGTTCCATATGAACTTTTGAAGAATTTGTTCTAGTTCTATGAAGTATGTTGTTGGTATTTTGATGGGAATTGCATTGAATCTATAGATTGCTTTGGGTAGTATGGATATTTTAATGAACAAGGTATGTGCTTCCACTTTTTTATATCTTCCTCTTTTTCTTTTTTCAATGACCTGTAGTTTTCTGTGAATAGGTCCTTTACTTCCTTGGTTAAGTTTATTACTAGGTATCTTAATTTTTTTGCCACGATGGTAAATGGGATTTTTTTAGTTTCTCTTTCTGTGAGTTCATCATTGGTGTATAAGAATGCCATTGATTTCTTGACGTTAATTTTGTATCCTCCTACTTTGCCAAATTCATTTATTAAGTCTAGTAGATTTTTGATGGAGTCTTTGGGGTTTTCAATGTATAATATGTCATCTGCGAATAATGACAGTTCCACTTCCTCCTTTCCAATTTGGATCCCTTTTATTTTTTCTTCATGTCTGATTGCTGTGGCTAAGACTTCCAGTACTATGTTAAATAAGAGTGGCGAAAGTGGGCATCCTTGTCTTGTTCCTCTTCTTAAGGGAAATGCTTTTAGTTTTTGTCCATTGAGTATGATGTTGGCTGTAGGTCTTTCATATATGGCCTTTATTATGTTGAGATATGATCCCTCTATTCTCAAATTGCTGAGCATTTTTATCAGAAATGGGTGCTGGATTTTGTCAAATGCTTTTTCAGCATCTATTGATATGATCATGTGGTTTTCATCTTTCATTTTGTTTATGTGGTGTATCACATTTATTGATTTTCAAATATTGTACCAGCCTTGCATCCCTGGTATGAATCCCACTTGGTCATGGTGAATAATTTTTTTGATGTATTGCTGAATTCAATTTGCTAGTATTTTGTTCAGGATTTTGACATCTATGTTCATCAGGGACATTGGCCTGTACTTTTCTTTCTTTGTAGTGTCTTTTTACAGTTTTGGAATTAGAACTATGCTGGCCTCATAAAACGAGTTTGGAAGTCTTCCTTCTTCTTGAATTTTTTTAAATAGTTTGAGGAGAATGGCTATTAGTTCTTTGAATGTTTGGTAAAACTCTCCCATGAAGCCATCCAGGCCTGGGCTTTTGTTTGCTGGGAGAGTCTTGATTACATCTTCAATTTCCTTTGTTGTTATTGGTCTGTTCAAGTTCAAAATACTCTTGATAGAAACAGTAGTAAGATAATTAAAAGAAGGATATAGTTATATAACATATTCATAGCACTCATAATGCTACAGATAAAGGTTCATGTAAAAATAGCACTAAAGGTAAAATAGAAATGCAAATAAAATTAAACAAAATTATTAAATTTTGGTTGAGTTTATATATTACATGCTTGTATTCATTTCTGAGTACCCAAATTCAAGTTTAGTTTTACTGTGCCAAAGTCAGTAATAAAAAGAACCTGAATCACATAATTAGATGGTATTTCTTTTATCTCACCAGCATGTAGATCCGATTTATGGTTTTCAGTTATGACTTAAGAAGATAAATTAGCTGGAGATTGACCACAATTTTCCCACTCTAAGAGAGAGAGAGTGCCAAAGAATAGATTTCACACTTAATCTTTCAAGGCAGCTGGCAAAAGGACAAGAAACCTTTCTGTTTTAAAGAATGTTTTCTCTCATATATAGTCAAAACAAAATTTCCCTTACATACAGAATATCCATTTAAATCTCTCTCTATTTTTCATCTCAATTCCCGTGATATTAGTGTCAAAATCCTGTGGTCATTCTTTTCAAATATATTATGTAGGCTAAGGCAAAATAGGTCACAGTGCAGTATTTATACATTGCTTTCATCTCTCCTAAATTAAATATGACATTTTACTCAGCTTTGTAACCTCAAATAGCCATTTGAAACTTTGTAAAATTCTCAGGACATAAAGGTTAGATGGGGAAGTTTTGTTTAAAGATTTATAATACCATATTCTAAATTTGTGAACGTAGTTCCATGAGCAGATTAAAACAAATATGCCAATTTACCATTTGTCAAGGGACAAAAAGGGGTCCCCAAACCAATATTATATAAAATTAATATATAATATTTAAAATACTTATAAAATTATCAATTTTGGTATATTGAATGGCACAAAGGCTCCCCAGATAGCTTTAGGAAACTGAAGTTATATTTTAAAAGGAAATGAAGAGTCATAGGGGCCCTGGCCAGTTTGGCTCAGCGGTTAGAGCGTCGGCCTGCGGTCCTGAGAGACCCGGGTTCGGTTCCCGCTAAGGGCGCGAACCTCGGTTGCAGTTTGTCCCCGGCCCTGGTCGGTTGTGCGAGTGGCAGCCACTCGATGTGTTCCTTTCACATCGATGTTTCTCTCTCTCTCTCTGTTCCTCTCTCTCCCTCCCACTCTACCTGAACAAAAAATGGAAAAATGTCCTCGGGCGAGGGAAAAAAAAAAAAGAGTCATAGGGATGTAAAGTACAGCACAGGGAATAGAGTCAATAATATTGTAATAAGTATGCAGGGTGTCAGATGGGTACCAGACTTGTTGGGTGATCATTTTGTAAGTTATGTAAATGTCTAATCACTATGTTGTACACCTAAAACTCATATAATATGGTATGTCAACTGCAACTGAAAAATAAAAGAAAAAAAAATAAAACAAATCAGGGGTACCAATATGCATTACAACTCTTGTATATTAAAGGAGGTAGATTTACCATTGTTTTTCTGACTCTCAGAGAAAGAAAAGCAATGTGTCTCAAGGTGTTGGGAGATCTAAAGCTTATCATTGATAAATCATTTTTGCAGGAATTTAAATCTCTTATTAAAATGATTTATTCTATTCTTGGAATTTGTACCTTACTATAGGAATTTGTTTGAGTTTTCACATTGTTTTTTTAAGACATTCAGCATTTCATTTTGCCAGTACAATGGATTTCTTTTATTATTTTTTTAAATCCTCAACCAAGGATATTTTTACATTTATCTTCAGACAGAGTGGGAGGGAGAGAGAGAAAGAAAACAATATCGATGTGAGAGAGACACATCAACTGGTTGCCACCCACATGACCCCAACGGAGAACCACAACTGAGGTACGTGCCCTTGGCTGGAATCTCTGGAATCGAACCTGACTCTTTAGTCCGGGGGCTGATGCTTTAACTGCTGAGCCAAAATGGCCAGGCCTGCAATGGACTTCTTTTAATTGAGGGCGAGCATAAAAATGTTGACTAAAGAGTGTCAAAGTATGACCTGTGGATCACTTGGGGTTCTTTCGAGGCATCCACAAAATAAAAATATTTCATAATAATAGCAATATAATTTGCCTTTTTTAGCCCACATTCTCACACAAGTATACTGTGGAATTTTCTAGAGACTGCAGGACATGGGATAATGTTATTGCTTTGTATCAATGGAATGTGTGCTTATGTAATCTCAGGTTTTAAACTTGTCTTAATTTGATCCTACAAAACAACAACAACAACAACAACAACAACAAATCTGATTTTTAAAAAATGGACAAATGACTTGAATAGACATTTCTCCAAAGAAGATATATAAATGGCCAATTAGCACATGAAAAGATGCTCAACATCATTAGTCATCAGAGAAATGCAAATCAAAACCATAATAAAATACAGTGATACCTCGGTTCTCGAACATAATTCGTTCCAGGAGGACGGTCGAGAACCAAATTGTTCGAGAACCGAAGCAATGAAACCCAATAGGAAATAATGGAAACTGGATTAATTCGTTCCAAGCCCCAGAAAATGCCTATTTACTGGCCTAATTTGTATATAATATGTAGAAAAACATAAGTCTCAACAAGAAATAAAAGTGTACAGTATGTCTAAGGGTTAAATTCAGTGTAAAGCGTGACTCTCTCCACAAAGCGTGACTCACTCTCTGCACTCACACTGATGACGCAAGCAAGGCGCGCTGGGCCGAATGAACGCCATTCGGCTCAACTCGGCTCATCTCGGAAGTTCGAGTTCCAAACATTTGTTCGGATTCCAAGACAAAAGTTTCTCGAATCTCCTGGTCGAATACCGATTTGGTCGAAATCCGAGGCGTTCGAGAACCGAGGTATCACTGTACTACTTTGCACTCATTAGGATGGCTTTTATTAAAAATAAACAAATAAATAAATGTTGGCAAAAATGTGGAGAATTAAGAACCCTTGCACACTATTGGTAGGAATGTTAAATTGTGCAGCCCCTACTGAAAACAGTATGGTAGTTCCTCAAAAAAATTAAAAACAGAACTACCATATTCATTATCCAGCAATTCTACTTTGGGTATACGTCCGAGAGAATTGAAAACAGATTCTCAAAGAGATATTCATATACCTGTGTTCATAGTAGCATTATTCACAATAGCCAAATATTGGAAGCAACCCAAATATTCATCAATAGATGAATGAATAAACAAAGTGTGGTATATACATTCAATAAAATATTAGCCTTAAAAAGGAAGGAAATTTGGACACATGATATAACATGGAAGAATCTTAAAGATGTTATACTAAATAAAATAAGCTAGTCACAAAGGACAATGTTGAATGGTTTCACTTATATGAGGCACCTAGCAGTCAAATTCATAGAGACACAAAGTAGAATGTTGGTTGCCAGGGGCTGGGGGAAGGGAGGAGTGTGGTGATATTGTTTCAGTTTTGCAAGAGGAGAAAAGTTCTACAGATGGATGGTGGTGATGATTGCACAACAATGTGAATGCAATGCCACTGAACTATACACTTAAAAATGGTTAAAATGGTAAATTTGATACTTATATTTAAAAAATATACATTAAGCTTGGCTAGCTGGTGTGACTCAGTGGTTGAGCGTTGACCCATGCACCAAGAGGTTGCCGGTTCAATTCCTGGTCAGGGCACATGCCCAGTGGGGGGCATGCGATGTTCTCTCTCATTAATATTTCTATCTCTCTCTCTCCCTCCCTCTCTCTCTAAAATCAATAAAGAAAAAAAAAAAATGTACATTAAAATAATAAAAAATAAAAATGTTCTCAGTTTAGCCCTGGCCGGTTTGACTCAGTGGTTAGAGCGTCAGCCCACGGACCCAAGAGTCCCAGGTTTGGTTCCCACTAAGGGCATGTACCTCAGTTGCAGTTTGTCCCCAGCCCCGGTTGGGGTCATGTGGGTGGCAACCACTTGATGTGTCTCTCTCACATCGATGTTTCTCTCTCTCTCTCTCTCTCTCTCTCTCTCTCTTTCTCCCTCCCTCCCTCTCTATCTGAAGATAAGTGCAAAACTGTCCTCGGGTGAGGATTAAAAAAAAATTCTCAGTTTAAATTTCTGAACAGTAAAAATTAATAAATATAACTAATACAAACAAAGCTCTTTAGAGAGTCTCTGTGATTTTTAAGAATGTATAGGGGTCCCAAGACCAAAATGTTTGAGAACTACTTTAGATACAAATAGATCCATACACGTCAGGGAATTGATAGGTTTCTAATTCAAAGGTATCTGATTCAAAGGCATTATTTATTTATTTATTTTTTATCCTCACCCGAGGATATTTTTCCATTTTTTGTACAGTTAGAGTGGGAGGGAGGGAGAGGAAGGGAGAGAGAGAAAGAAACATCGATGTGAAGGGACACATCGAGTGGCTGCCACCCGCACGACCAACCAGGGCCGGGGACAAACTGCAACTGAAGTACGTGCCCTTAGCGGGAACCGAACCCGGGTCTCTCCGGACCGCAGGTCGACGCTTTAACCGCTGAGCCAAACTGGCCAGGGTCAAAGGCATTATTTTTTTGCCAAGTCTGAATCACAGCCAAAATGAATAAACGATCAGAAAATATATAGAGGATACTTTCCTCAAACTGGTCTGAAACAAAAGCACATGACATTCTCTTAACTATGGATATAACAGTCAATGGCTTAAGAGAAATCGGAGAGTGTAAAGGGACCATTCATTCTCAGTAGGAGAGAGAGCAGATTTAGCTGTGAACTGTAGAACAAAACAAGTAAGGCTTACCTGCATGCTATATGACCCATCATGGTTATATGTCACAGCTACGGCTACATCTTCAAGGGAAAAAATTAAACAAAATTAGAAGGCCTTCATTTATTCAATAACTGAGATTCCAAAAATCTGACTTTCAATGTCAAGATAACTAGCTGTTAAGGATATCAACGTCTGTTCACTCTCTGGCAATAAAGATAAAAAGCAAAAAAAACAAAAACAAAAAACTTATCAGGCAGGTTTCAATAAAGGTGAATTTCAAAGTTTTCTTTTTTATAAATGGAGTTTTAGCTTTTTAAGGTTATAGGCTATTTTAGATATTTTTCTCTCTACAAGAAAGGCTGCAGTATTATAGTAAAAATTGCAATTAATGGGGGAAAAGAAGTTCTGGTTTAAGACCCAAATCTGTCATCTGTGTGGCATGATCACTTCTGTGATCTTGACTAAGTTATTTAAAATCTCTGAGTCTTAAGTGGGGGGACATCTGTAATACTTTCAACAATAAAGATAAATTTTTAAAAAATTTCTGAGTCTTGATTTTTCTGATTCATTCAACCCATTAAATGGATGAGCTGTAACAATGTGAAAGTTCTTTATAAATGGTAACAGGCTATACAAATATAATATACAATATACTCATAGTATTATGTGACTATAGAACTGGTTGAAGACTATCCTGGGAGATGGAACTCAAAACTTTTGTGGAGTAGAGAATGCAGACCAAGGTCATTTCATGCAGGACCCATATACATCCAACTGTCATTTCGATGATGCCAGCTCACATCTGTTTCCAGCCCTGACCTTCCTCCTCTATAACTGTCATTCCCGCTGGGTGTTCCATCCCCGTTTTAAACTAAACATAGTAGGTCCGACAGATGATCTCCCGCCTTCACCTGCTTTCCCTCCTGACCTGTGAGCTCCATGACTGGCAATGTTATTCCCCTCGTCATCCAGGTTTAAAACCTGTCATTCTTGCCTTCTCCTTCTCCTTTGCTTTCTTCCTCCAACAGACACTACAAAGCCACCAAATTCTTCCCTTAGAAGACCTGCCCTACCCATTTCTTCCACCCTACCCTGATTCAGACAGTGAGCCGCAGGCCTGGCTGACTCTGAGGAGGTCCGCCCAGGACTTCCTGCTTCCTGTCTCAACCCTTCCAGCTGATGCTTCCTAGCATGTCCACACCACATTCAGAATACTTGGCTTCATACTGAGAACACCAAAGTCTCAGTCTTATTTCCCACTGTTCTTCTACACAGCCCTATGTCCAACCAAATGGGAGAAAGGGCCAGTTAACATTCTGCTTGCGTCTCCACCCTTCCCCTCTCTGTGCCTCTTTGCCCTTGCCCCTCCAGCTGAACACCCCACTCCTTCACATCATGCTCGCTGGGGAAGCGCCTGTCTAGGTGGAATGAATCTTCTCTCCTCTGTACATTTACATTTCTGCATATAAACACCATTATGATTCTCTTCTCATCCAGTGTTATGACAGAGTGATTTTTCTCTTTATCAGTTATTTTTAAAAATTATAAAAATAAAAATGTTCACAAGGCCTGAAAGTCCTCCCTATAGCCCAGATGTAGGTCATATTAAACACTGAACGTGTGACTCCTTTCAGACCTTTCAAAACACACATTCAGCCCTGGCCGGTTTGGCTCAGCGGTTAGAATGTTGGCCTGCGGTCTGGAGAGACCCGGGTTCGGTTCCCCCTAAGGGCATGTACCTCGATTGCAGTTTGTCCCCGGCCCTGGTTAGGTCGAGTGGGTGGTGACCACTCGATGTGTCCCTTTCACATCGATGTTTCTCTCTCTCTCTCTCTCTCTGAACAAAATATCGAAAAATGTCCTCGGGTGAGGATAAAAAAAAAAATACACATTCAAGTTTGTATTTTTCTTTTATAAAAATAGGACATTGTTATACATATTGTTTTACAACCACCTTTATTTTAGTTAACATCTGACATACATATCTATTTTGTTCTTTCAATAGTAGCAAGGGGATAGTTTAATAATAATAATCATGATGATGATAAGGATGACGACAGCTAATGTTTGTTGACTGCTTGCTACATGCCATACAATGAGCTAAGTGTTTACATATGTTGTTTCACTTAATATCTTAATACCTACAACACAGGGAAGTAATTACCACTGCCATCCCCAGGAAGCCTGAGGACACGTGATGCTTACAGAGTATGTGACTTGCCCAAAGGTCAGACAACAAGGGAGCCAGAATTCAAACCCACACTTACTCTAGGGCCTGCATATCTACCACCACACCATCCATCTCCCCAAGACATACTCTTCTTTGCCCAGTGGTAAATTCTCCAGAGAAAAATATAGGGGACAAAGACAACTTTTTTTCTCTTCTTCATATTATTCAGAATACCTATTTTTTCAAAAACTTTGTGCTGAATGTATGAATGAATGAAACTTCTCCACCCTGTATCTTGTCATTATCTTTAACCCCTTTTAAAAGAAAATGCATCCAATTACCCCAGATCAGTTTTCTTTCAATTTATAAAATATGAAAAGTATTTAAATGACACGAGTACCAATAGAATCATAGTAAAGACATTGCCAGAAAAAGTCTAAATTCTTTTTTTATAGAATAGGGTAACTCAACTTGTTCCTCCCTCCCCCAGGTATCTCTTGACTCCCTAAGAGAAACTTAAAAGTTTAGCATGATGCAGTGTTAGGTAAGCACATTACTCTGAAGTGTGGGGTCAAATTCTGGCTCTTCCCATTACTTTTGGTGTGATTTAAAGGAAATTATGATTCTCTCTAAGCCTTTTATAAAGGTTCTAAAAGTTGACACTAAATAATAACACCAATTTCATTGGCCTGTTCTGAAAATGCAAAGGAAATAATTCATGGAAAGCACATATCACAATATCTGACATATACCAAACAATAAATCTTAGCTATTATTATTATTATTGAGGGCAGGGCAGAGTTCTGCGAAACATAGCCACTAGTAACAAAGTGAGAACATCTTTCAAGCCTTGATTATTTAAAATAGGTGGTCATTCTCACTGAGATCACTAAGAGTTGGTTCTACTTTAGATTCAGAAATGCTTCTGGGCCCTTTAGACTTCTTGTTTGGTGTACTCTCAACCATAGTCACTGCTGATCAGCATAACATTTCTGAAAGCTGTTACATTCAGACCTGGATTATAGTTGAAGAACATTGCCAAAAGAAAGTAGTGAACAGCAATCATGTTGGCTCTTCAAATATATATTTATTTTTTTTAATGAAAAAAAAAAAATCTAATAAATCCCATATAATTCATAACACTGCTCGGTGCCTTAGTGAAGATCCATGCCAAACAAAACAGTTGGGTCATCTGAATTATAATCATACAGGTTATTTTTCTGTTTAATCTAGGCTGAAGAGGCTATTTAAATTTTACTGCTACTGCTACTTGTATTTAGCATATTCAGCCTAGAGGAAGCTACTTCCACATTTTGGAGGCTGTATTTTAGGATGAAATGAATACATATATCAGTATCAGATGGATAACTTAACCATTTACAGAATGTTACTCTACAAGGGGTGTTTGCAAAGTTTCTTTCCAAGTACTCAACGCACTTAAAGTAATGACCATCTAGGTTCAGGATGAAAAGATATCTAAAGAGCTGTAACCCAGTCAACTTGTGTGAACAAAGAATTTGTTAAGAAGTGAGTGGATGTCTACACAGAATCAAGGTTCTGTTTTACCTGATAGGCATGTTTTTATAACAGAGCTGTCTCAGTTCAAGGATACCTCACCTTCAAGGTTACCCAGCCCCCCCAACCCTGACTGCACCCCTCTGACTTCCCAGGCAAACTGTACTGCAGCAGAAGGGATGCAAGCCAGCAGCTATCACATGCTTCTGGTCCCTCTGGTACACTGTTCCAGACCAAATTCTATAAACTCCTCTGGATTAGGGGTCAGCCTCTTCTAACTTCAGTTGCAATATATTGGCCCCCACCCTGAGCCTACTCAAATTAGTTTGCAATAAAAAATCAATGTGCCACTGAAAAAGTGGTGGAAATAGCATAGGAATCAGGGTCAGAAAGATTAGGTATCAATTGTGGCTCTGCCACTTACTAGCTTTGAGTAAGTTATTGCACATTCTGTGCCTCTGTTTCATCAGCCATACATGCGTTAACAGTGACTCCCCCTTACTGAATTGTGAAGATAAGTTTACATGTGATAAGGCCCTTAATAAATTACAGCTCTTTACTAACCCACTTTCACTTGAAACACTGCTTGAGCAGTGGGTAATCTTCCCTCCTCGGAGTAGTTTTAGATCTAATTTTTCTTATTAAAAGTAATACATGCTTGCCCAACCAGTGTGGTTCAGTGGTTCAGTGTCGACCCATGCACCAAAAGGTTGCCAGTTCAATTCCTGGTCAGGGCATATGCCAAGGTTGTGGGCCAAATCCCCGTTGGGGGGCATACAGTAGGTGGCCAATCAATGTTCCCTCTCATTGATGTTTCTTTCTTTCTTTTCTATCCTCACCCAAGGACATTTTTGCATTTATCTTCAGATAGAGCAGGAGGGAGAGAGGGAAGAAGAGAGAGAGAGAAACATTGATGTGAGAGAGAAACATCGGCTGGCTGCCACCCACATGATCCCAACCGGGGCCAGGGACAAATTGCAACCAAGGTACATGCCCTTAGTGGGAACCGAACTCAGGACTCTCTGGTCCGCAGGCCTACGCTCTAACTGCTGAGCAAAACCAGCCAGGGCTCATCTACGTTTCTATCTCTCTCTCCCTCTTCCTTCCTTTCTCTCTCAAATCAATGAAGAAAAAAAAAGTAATACATTCTTTGGAGAGGAGAGGAGGGTAAAATAAATAAATAAATAAATAAATAAATAAATAAATAAATAAATAAATAAATGAAATACATTCTCACTGAAGAAAAATTACAAAGTGAAGAAAGTAGAAAGAAGCGCTGGAAAAAAGCTTGCCTCAAATCCAACCACTCAAATGATAATCTCACTTAAATTTTGGCAAATTTCATTTCAGTCATTTTTCTATGTATGTTTTATGACATAGTTTTAGAAAATGTAGAAAAAGTGTAATAAAGAAAAATAAAAATCATTAACTCTACCACCTGGAGACAATCAATTCTATCATTTTTTGTTGTGTTATTGTTCAGACAGAGAGGGAGGGAGAGAGAGAAAGAGAGAGAGAGAGAGAAACATCGACGTGAAAGAAACACATCGAGTGGCTGCCACCCACACGACCCAACCAGGGCAGGGGACAAACTGCAACCAAGGTATATGCCCTTAGCAGGAACCAAACCCGGGTTCTCTGGACCGCAGGCCAATGCTCTAACTGCTGAGCAAAACTGGCCAGGGCCAATTCTATCATTTTGACATACTTCCTTCCAATGTTTAGACCAGGAATCTTTAAATATATATATATATATATAATCAAGTGATTGTAGCCAGTCTCAATCCATTTTTTCAGGTAAATGTTATATACTTCTATAAAGCACATTTCTCTTCTAATAAAACATGACTTACTGTTTTCACCATCCCTAAGAGTAATGTTTCTGGTGTAAGAAATATTCAATCTTCTTCCATTGCTGGATGCAAAAGGAGAATATTGATCTAGAAAAAAATTCAACAACAAATTTATGAATATTAAGCCTACTAAATCTATACCTTACCAAAGAAAATAGAAAGCACAGTTCCTATACTGGCAGCTTAAATGTGTTTTCTTTGTTCTTCTCATTGTTTTAAATTTAAATTAGATATTTCAATTTACATCTCAGGACATTTCATATGAGAAATCCCAGCTTCTCTTTAAAAATGAGAACATCTGCAGTCTAAACTCTCGTCCTCTGCTGGCATAAGCTGCACAGTGGTCATCCCTTTGTCATCCCTTTTGATGGGGCTCATGCATTCCAGCTCACCAAAATCTCTACCACTCATTATTTTCCTTCCAGCTGGCCCCCTTCCTTCGTCTGTGCTACTAGTCCACCTAGAGGTGTCTGAGTGTACATCCTCTGCTGGACAATATCCAGAAGCTACAGCATAGCAAAATTGAAGCAATTTATTCTGAAGTTCATATCTGTGCTGGTTATAAATGTAAAAAAAAGGTGAGAGTAAGAGGACACTCCATTCTAAAAATGCTAAGCACAGGCTTAAGAATACCGTATGGGGCACATTTAGATGCATTTCATTTAATGTAACAGGACAAAATGAGGACAGAGCACAAATCTCCTGAAGATGTAATTATATATTTTAAGCTTTCAATATAACTTTCTTGAATGAATCTAGACATTAATGACCCTAATAATAGGATCCTATAGTAATATAATAATCCTAACAATAATGAAGAGATAAATGAATTCTTTTTTTTTTTCTTTCTATTTGCTCCAAAGGTCAGAGTTAGTTTAAGTAAATATTATGGAGCAAGTTTGGGAGAGCGCAGGTTTTGCTCAATTTAGAGGGAAGAACTGTTTAAAGGAGCTAATGACTTTTCATCATGAATTTCCAGCTCCCGGGGGTGTTAGGAAGTTGGGCCACAACTTAGTGGGGATGCTGCAGCAGGGACACCTGCATGTGGCAGTCAGGATGAAGCTCTGTCACAGTCTTTCCCATGCTCTGATTCCATGACACGATGAAATACCTGGGTCTCTAGTTAGTCAGAAACTTGATCACAGAATGAAAAAAGAGAGGAGGAAATAACTCAACAATAAGTCATGGGTAACCCAGCAGAATCTGAGTCTCCAGTATCCGGGAAGTTACTGCAGGTACAAAGGCCACAAGGAGTGGTAGGTAAAAGAAGTTGGAAGGGCCCGGCCAGTGTGACGCAGTGGCTGAGTGTCAACCCATGCACCAAGAGGTTGCTGGTTCAATTTCCGCTCAGGGCACATGCCCAGGTTATGGGCCAGGTCCCCAGTGGGGAGCGTGCAGGAGGCAGCCAGTTGATGTTCTCTCTCATCGATGTTTCTAGCTCTCTCTCCCTCTCCCTTCCTCCTTCTCTAAAATCAATAAAGAAAGAAAGAAAAAAGAAAAGAAGTTGGAAGGGACTGGCATGGGCTTTGGCAAGAACTAGTGTTTTGGTTGAAAAGCAATCCATCTCTACGTTGTTAGGTGGTTAGTTAAGTTATATGTAAAGGTTTAAAAAGTGTTTATATGGGGTGTATCCAGAATATGTGAAGAGCTCTACTTTATCCTAAAAACCTCGTTCGCAGAGGATGGTGTCAACCACCAGGAGAAGGAAAGGGAGGCAAGAGTGGCATAAAAGGAGAAAAGCACGTTCAATAATCATTCATAAAATCTTGACAAGCAGAGGAAACAGAAATCATTCCATACCTTGTGACTGGATTTTGAAAACATCAGACATAGCTTTCTCCTTGAGGATGAGACCCAGAGTTGCCTGGCATAAAAACTCTTTGGCTGCAGCCTTCCGACTGGGCAACAGTTCCTCCTGGTGCTGAGGGATGAAGTCAGTGTGCACATTCCCGGCTTCAAACTCCGGGTGGCTAGACAGGCTGAGGAGGAAGTCAATGTTGGTGTTCAGTCCAACAATCTAGAAAGAGAACAAAGCCCATGTCCCCGGTGAGTGGGGAAAACAACATATTCAGAAAAGCATCTGTATGGCTTCTGCTCCTTTTGCTAAGTATTTTCTACTGTGGACAACTCTCAGGAAAACAAAACAAAACCCCACTTCACCATCACTATATTTCTGGACTAAACACCTAAAACTACATTGACTATGATACAGCAGCCACAGGAAATGGTGCTAGTGTAGGTAGTAGGAAGAAGACATTTGATTGACTCAGGTTAAGAAAGTGATACATGTTAAGAAACTTAAATGAGATTTATTGGCAAGATATTGAAGACCTGCTACTCAGAACACTCCCCCAACAGAGGGCAGGATTACCACACTGGGGAGAGGTCAGGATTCAAGGACCTCAAAAGAGCTTCCTTCCAACATTAAAATTCAAATTTTACGCACTGATATAAAAATTAAAAAAGATATAAAACTTAACCTAATAAATGGAATCAAAGGTAAAACCAGCTATCTGAGCCTTGAGTTTATTTGTTCATTCATTCATTCATTCATTCGCCATATACTGAGCACCTTTTAGGAGCCAGATCCTGATCAAGATACTGGGGACACAATGAAGAACAAAACACACAAAGTCCTTGCCCTCACAGAGCTTACATTCTAGGGAAATATCATTAACAATATATTTAAACAAAATTCTAATATAATGTCAGGTGATATGAAGAAAAATAAGGCTGGCTAAGGGGACAGAGAATAGCAAAGGGTCCTCTTGTAAATGGGGCAGCCTTAGAAGGACGCTGAGGAGGTGAGCGGTGGCTGAGGGCTGTGGGAGGGATTCCTGTGATCATGTCAGGGAAGAACATTCTGGAAGAGAAAACAGGAACACATGGCTCCATGCAGTGTGTGCCTAAGGAATGGCAAGGAGGCCAGTGTGGTTGGAGCCACAAAGATCAGAGATTTTTAACGACATGGAACGATTAGAATATCATGGGTTAATAATAAATCCTTCTATGAAGCTAAATCAGCTGGTATGGGACTTACTGTACCAAGAAAACTAATGTGCTACAAAAAAGCAACAAACTATCACATGGATAAAACTGAACATAATTATTTTCCTTTGGAGAATGTAATACCAGACTGTAGGCCACACTTGCATAGTTGGCCTTATCTACAGGATGAAGAGGAATTTCACATGGGATTTCATTGAAGTATAACACTGACATTGTTTCAGTCCTGCAATCTTTCTTCTCTGAAAGCTGAAATCAAGAAGTCCTCAAATCCATGGGAAATTCTCCCAAGTAAAATGATTTTGATCGTGACATATGGGTAGTTGGTAGAAACAAATTGACAAGGACAAAGGCTGACCAACCGTGACAGACATGCTTGGCTGTAGAGATACCGAGAGCACCAGGGTCACTGACATGGCCAGGCACTCACATGGTACTGACGAAGGCTGTACCGCAGTTTTGTCAAGGCCGCCTGGCGATCTGCAGCCCACACCACCAGCTTCGCAATCATGGGGTCATAATGCACTGATACTTCATCTCCTGAAATTGAACAACCACAACCACCACTCAAAGTCAAAACCAAGATAAGATAGCAAGACATTCTGCTGGGGCTTTATGTCTTTCACACTCAATACTCACAGACCACTGCATGACAGATATTGTCATCGCCATTTAATTCAGGAGGAATGGAAGCTCACAGGGGTTTAAAAACGTATCAAATGTCGAAGGAGGGTGTGGCCATCCAAGAGCACCAGGCCCCCAAACAGTGATTCAGTGACACACAGGCTGGTTTCCCCATCCTACCTTCATCTTGGAAGTCAGTGCAAACTCCCTCTACCTCTCATATCACTTCTGCCCTTAGCATTCCCTTCCCTCCATGTATTCCTCATCAGATAAATATGATAATTCCTCTGTCCTATAGTTGTTGGGAGGATTGCCAACAAAGTGCCAACTGCCATACCTGGCTGACCTGATAAACAAATAGCTGCTATCATTGTCACAATAGATAGAGAACAAGAATCTGAATCACTGGTTAGAAACTAGGTCAAGGCTAAAGGATGTGGTATTACTGTTCTAGAGTCTTGATACGATTTTGGCAGGTAACTTGACCCCTCTGAAACCCAGGGTCTTCATATATAAAAGCAAGGGGTTGGGTTACAGTCCCTTATCCATCCTCCCACCCACTTGCCCACCAACACATACTGAACACCTTCTAGACCTAGGCTTGAGCAAGGTGCTGCAAATACAACATAGAAGACAGTCCCTTCCTTAAGAATCTTACAATCTGATGGGAAAACAGATAAGGAATTACCATAAGATCACATAAGGGCAATGCACAGGGGGCTCAGGGAACACAGAAGACGAGTGTTAGGAGAAGCTTTTTGGACTAATTATCCTTCCCAGTGTCAAGATGTGATCGTGGGAGTCCTTCTCAGAATTGTATCTGTTACCCTGTGAGCATTTTTATTAAATTACACTGCAAGCTTTGTTTGCCCCACAGGTTTTTTTCTTTTCTATTTCAAGGGCCCTCTTTTCTTTCCAAGATGTTCTGCTGTTAAGTTAAAAAATTTACTAACTACCAAATTTTACTGTGGCCAAGAGCAATGAAAATATTGCCAATTTATTAGCAAGAGGCGTTTGGCTTTCAAGACCCCATATGATTTACTCTCAGCCTATGTCTCCAGCCACATCTCTAACTACTTACCATTAGAAACCATTTTCCTAGCTACATATTTTCTTACAGTTCTTCAACCATACCTTTAAGTTCTCTTTACTTTTTTAAATCTGCCTACTCAAATCCACTCTAGACTTCCTCTTTCAAAAGTGTCTTAGACCTGGCCAGTGTCTGAGCAGTGGTTAGGGCATCAGCCGCGCACTGAAGGGTCTCGGGTTTGATTCCCAGTTAAGGGCACATACCTGGGTTGCAGGTTTGATCCCTGGCCCTGATTGAGGTGCATGCAGGAGGCAACCAATAGATGTGTATCTCTCACATCGATATTTTTTCTCTCTCTCTCCGTTCCTCCTTCCCTCCCTTCCACTTTCTCTAAAAATCAATGGTAAAAATATCCTCCAGTGAGGATTAACTATAACAACAACAAACATGTTTAACATTAGTCCTGAGAATTGCTATAACTTTTCTGCAAATAAAGTTAAGGTGGCAACAGAAAGTGGTGGCTCAGAGCACGGCCTCGAGTCCAACTGCCTGGGTCTGAATCTCAGCTGCAAGGGTGCCTTTGGGAAGTCACTTAACTTCTCTGTGCCCTGGTTCCCTCATCTAGAAAATGAGGGTAATAATAATAATACCTACCTATAGGGTAGTTCTCATGGTTAAAGGAGCTTATAGAGAAAAATCACCTAGAACAGCACCTGCACATGAGTGCTAAATACTTGTTGGTTATGACCATTGTTATTAATCAATGCTAAATCGTGATAGCTCTTATGTTGTTATTTTTTTTTTTACTTTTAAATTTCCTTTTTTTTTTTAAAGTTCTATCACGTCACCTAGTGACTGTTTTTTTATTTTATTTTTATCCTCACCGAGGATATTTTTGCATTTATCTTCAGATAGGGCGGGAGAGAGAGAAACATTAGTGTGAGAGAGACACATCGACTGGCTGCAGGGGCCAGGGACAAACTGCAACCAAGGCACGTGCCCTTAGCAGGAACTGAACCCAGGCCTCTCTGGGCCATGGGCTGATGCTCTAACTGCTAAGCCAAACTGGCCAGGGCTACTTTTAAATTTCTTTATTATTGTTTCACTTGTACTAAGTTTATATAGTAATTCCCCAGCTTGACTTGAAGGCAGAATGCCTTAGCATAGTGAATATCAGTCACCTTAAATCCTTTTTGAACCAGGCAAAATAAAAAATATAAAACAATACACACAAAATATTTATTGCTTAGGTATGACGAAGTACTTGCTGCATTTCAAAGAGCTTATTGAGCCCTGGCTGGGTAGTTCACTGGGTTGGAGCATCATCCTGTGCACCAGAAAGGTTGTAGGTTCGATTCCCTGTCAGGGCACATGCCTAGGTTGTGGGTTCAATCCCGGTCAGGGCGTGTATGAGAGGCAACTGATTGATTTCTCTTTCTCTCTCTCCCTCTTGTCCCCTTTCTCTCTCCCTAAAATCAATTAAAAAATCCTCAGATGAGTATTAGAAAAAACAAGAGAGTTTCCTGATAAAATTACTAGTCATTCTTTAAAAAAACTATTCCAGAAGGGAAAAAAAAGATTACTGAGAAATCAGTTAAATCCTTTATTTTAAAACATACTAGACATTTCCATAAGACACAGGGAAAAGACTCCATCCAAAAATAATAATGCACTAAAAATTCAAAAAGACTTTCTGTTATATTTTAGTTTACCTTGCCGTACTCCAGTTTCAATCCTGGTGGAGGGGTCTGCTGGGGGCGTGGAGAGATGCACTAGTTGTCCAGCCCCTGGCATGAACTCATTGTAAGGATCTTCTGCATATATTCTAGCTTCAAACGCATGGCCCTGTAGAGTTATCTCTTCCTGGCTCAGAGGAATCTTCTCTCCTGCTGCAATCTGGTAATAGAAGAGTATGTACTTCTTATAAAAACCCACCTTAAAGCAGTTATGAGACTAGCAAGTTGGTGGTCTTGCCTTTATTATGTAAAATGTATATTTGGACTTTACAATGAAGCCAAATAAAAATTGTTAGCTTATTTACCTCCTCGAATATGAGGCAAAAGCAAAAAGAGATTTAAAACCAGATGTAGCTTGAAACACCAAACAGAAAGAATATATGCACCCCTATGTTCATAGCAGCACTATTTACAATAACTAAGATCTGGGAACAGGCCAAGTGCCCCTCAGTAGAGAGTGGAAAACAAAGCTGTGGTACATTTACAAATGGAATGCTATGCACCTGTAAGGAAGAAAGATCTCTTACCCTTTGAGACGACATGGAGGGACCTGGAGAGTATTATGCTAAGCGAAATAACCCAGTTGGAGAAAGACAAGAACCACATGATCTCACTTATTTATGGAATATAATATACAAAATAAGCTGATGATCAAAAAGATCCAGAGACAAACCTCAGAAGGAAGGGGGAGAAGAGGGTGGGAAGAGATCAACCGAAGAACTTCTATGCATAGATGCACAACCAATGGACACAGACAACGTGTGGGGAAAGCAGGAGGGTGGGAGTGAAGAGGCAGGGGTCAATTGGAGAAAAAAGGGGAAACATTTGTAATACTTTCAACAATAAAGATAAACAAACAAACAAAAAACCCTGAGATAAATCACCAGGGAATACCAATACATTTCCATGATGGAAAAAAATAAAAATAAAAACAGATGCAGGTTGAAAATAAAGTATTAATTACAATGGGCTTCTAGAGTTTTAAAATAGAGAAAGCAGGCAAACTTCTGACTAAACTATAAATATAAAAATCAGTGTGGTTTTTTTTTTCAATATATTCGAAACTAAGATTTCTTTCTGGCATTATAGTCTCAGTTTTCATCTAAAATATTAGCACTCAGTTACCAAATCAATCTTTTAAAAAAATTATTAGCTGGTGTTTAGGATTATAGTCACAGTGTGACATCAGACATCTTTGTAATTTTACTTATTTTTATTTTTTAAATATGTTTTTATTGATTTTTAGAGGGAGAGAGAAATACCGATTGGCTGTCTCCCATATGCCCCCTAGTGGGGACCGAGCAAGTAACCCAGGCATATGCCCCAACCAGGAATTGAACCTGCGACTTCTTAGTGCATGGGTCCATGCTCAACCACTGAGCCACACTAGCCAGGCTAGTAATTTTAATCAGCAAGTGAGTGATAAAGCAAAACAAAAAGGGGAACACGGTGGTTTTCATTATGTTTGTTATTGCATGGTACCAGATTATAAACAGGATGATCATTACTGTTCATTACAACTATAATTATTACTATTTTGGCCATTATGCAAATACAACAAATCTCACTCTCCAACTAGCATAATTGGGAAAAGGCTACGGGGGGACTTGCTGTCACATTCTCCCCTTAAGTTTTCCTCCAAGATGAGAAAATGACAACCTGAGAAAGCAAAGGATACAGGGAAAAACTCTAAGTAACTTATCATCACAATGAACTAAACAGGTAAGCATAAAAGAGAAGCAAAGGTTTCATCTCTTTAAATATGTAAATAGAAAAATCAGGAACCAGAGCAGTTAAGAATAAAAGGAAAATGAACTGAATTGAATGTCTTTATGGCATGGTGTTTCTTATTTATTTATTTATTTTTCTTTATTGATTTAGAGAGAGAGAAAGGGAGAGGGGGAGATAGAGACCGATGAAAGAGAACATCGATCAGCCACCTCCTGCATGCCCCCCACTGGGAATCGAATCGGCAATGGTTGATGGGTACACGGATTGATGCTCAATCACTGAGCCACACCGGCTAGGCTACAGCATAATGTTTCAAACCATAGACTATGCAACCATATTCCTAAGAAACCTTTTATCCTCCATGATTTCAAGATTCTGAACTCTCTGGGGCTACTGCTTCAGATAAAAGAAACAAACACACTTCCTTTCCTTGAATTCCATAAACATAAGCACTCTCTCCAGAAGTTTCTAGATCCACTACAGCTTTCCTGACCCACTAACATTAGCCTGATGTGCCTGGTTTTCACTAGCTCCCAAGGCTATTCCCAGAAGAATATTTTGGCTCAATTAAAATGACCAATCATCCCAAGAAAATAGCAAAAGAAATATCATATTATTGTCCACAGAAGTTCTGAAAAGAGAAGATTTTCGAAATAATGAAGACTAGCATCACAACATGAAAAAAAAATTGATTCAGGGTATACAAAGAACCAAGAATCCCACAGAGATCAAGAATATTCATATGACTTAAAATATTTTTTTATATTTAAAACAAGAAGGCTGAGATACAATCTATTGTTTTCAATAAAGAGAAAAACACACTAAGCTATTAGTAATACTATTTTAAGTAATATGCTTGTGGAACTGGTTTAGGCTAATGCTTCTCACACTATCTATAATAAAGGAACAGCTGTAGACTTAAACTTTTGTAAAACCAGTAGGTATCTTATAGCAACGCAAAATTGCTTTACAAAATCTTCTAATCATGTACTGTGAATGTACATACTTATCTCACTTGCGCATGGATCACTCGATTGGTCTAGACCATTCCCTTGGCTCTTCCTCCCCAACTCTGTCTTAGCTCATTTCTTCTTGGCTGGCACCTGTCCTGCCTCTAAAATCTAATGATGGGCCCTACCAGTGTGGCTCAGTGGTTGATTGTCGACCCATGCACCTAGAAGTCATTGGTTTGATTCCTGGTCGGGGCATATGCCCAGGTTGTAGGCCAAATCCCCAGTGGAGGGCATGCAGGAGGCGGCCGATCGATGTTCTTTCTCATCGATGTTTCTATCTCTCTCTCTCCCCCTTCCTCTCTCTCTAAAATCAATAAAATAAATAAATGAAATAAAAATAAAATCTAATGATGGCCTGGCCCAGAGTGCCGTGGCCTTAGGTAGAGCAAAGACTTTGGTTTTGAGACAATGCGGTCACAAGCCATCCTCAGTGGCAGCAGCTCACCTGCTGGCTGCCACATGCCTAAGGGGAAATGATGGTAATTAACAGACCAGAAACCTGTGTCCATAAAGTGACAATAATGTCATAGCCTCAAATGCAGTATCACCTTTAACCTCCCATTTTCCTGTCTTCATCACAATCAGTAAGAATTGAACCCTTATCCAAAATGACACCTTGTAGGAGGCCAGAAGGTAACGTAGTCTCAAGACTGATATTTAATAGAAAAAACATTCTCACCTTAAACTGCCACTCCACCAAGTCAGTTCCTGTGATCATCTCAGTGACAGGGTGCTCCACTTGCAGCCTTGTATTCATCTCCATAAAGTAGAAATTGTGATTTGAGTCCATGATAAACTCCACAGTTCCTAAAAGATAAAATACAACGGTCACATTTCAATAGTATATAATCAGTAGCAAATTAAAATCTTCCATGATTTTGATTTTAGCACTGCATTCATTCAATGGTACTTTGTATTTCATAAAGAAAATATCTCACATGTAGTAGCAAATGATCCTCAGTAAAAAGTAGGGAGCCACATGAAATGTCTCAACAGAAAAGCATTTGGGGTTTTGACCAAATGGTCGGTGCAGGATATGAACCAGTCCCAGCCGTGGCAGCAGTGGGAACACAACTGACCATGTGTTACTGCTTCAGTGCACCTGGGTCCCCGGGAACCACACCCTGTGACATCCCATTTCACTCGAAAGCTGTGGAGAAAACGATCATCTTTTTTTCCTAATTGTGGCCTCTTGGAAATTTTCTTTAAAAGTCCTTTTGCTGGTGACCCATTGAAAGACTGCTTAGCAACTAAGCCTTATGTTAGTAATATCTTATGTTCTGGCATTTTATAAGGCACTACCAAACTTTCCCCAGCTTTATTAAGGTATAAAAATTCATCCATTTTAAGTACAGGTACACTGAACTTCAGCAGGTGAATACACCACAATGAAAACACAGAACATTTCCATTATCTAAAATGTCCCCTTGTTCCCATTTGCAGTCAGTCCCTTCTCCTGGCCCCAGGCCTCGGGCAAGCACTGGTCTGTTTTCTGTCATTACAGTTTTTTCCTAGAATGTCATATAAACAAAATAAAGTAGAACATAATATTTTGTGTCTGAGTGCTTTTGTTTAGCCTGTAATTAGTTCCGTACACAGCTGACCCTTAACAACACTGGCTTGAATTGCATGAGTCTACTTATACAGGATTGTTTTCAATAAATATACTGGAAAAATTTGTGGAGATTTCCAATGATTTACAAAAAAACTTTCCTAGCCTAGAAATATTAAAATATTTGAGAAAAAGTTAGGTATGTCATGAAAGCATAAAATAGATGTAGACAGTCTATTTTATCATTTACTACCATAAAATATACACAAATGTATTATTAAAAAATTTAAAATTTATCAAAACACACACACACTTATTATAGACCATACATGATACCATTCACAATCAAGAGAAACGTAAACACATCTAAAGATGCAGTATTGCCCTGCTGGTGTGGCTCAGTGGATTGAGCGTCATCCCATGGACTGAGAGGTCCCGGTTTGATACCTGGTCAGGGCACATGCCCAGCTTGTGGGCTCAGTCCCCAGTAGGGGGCATGCAGGAGGCAGCCAGTAGATGTTTCTCTTTCTCCCTTCCTTTCTCTCTAAAAACAAACAAACAAACAAACAAACAGCTATTTAAAAAAAGATGCGGTATTAAGTTATAACTGTACTCTTATTCCATAGTCACCGCCTGTTGCTATTGCAGCGAGCTCGTGTGTTGCACTTATCCATTTTAAACACCAGGTGAGAACAGAGAAAACGAAAATTGACCCAAAACATTATGCTCAATTAATATTTGACAAGGGTGGCAAGAGCATACAATGGAGTAAAGACAGCCTCTTTAGTAAATGGTACTGGGAAAATTGGACAGCTACATGCAAAAAAATGAAACTAGACACCATCAACTTACAACATACACAAGAATAAACTCAAAATGGACAAAAGACTTAAATGAGACTTGTGAATCTATAAAAATCCTAGAAGTAAATGTAGGTAACAAAATTTCGAACATCATACGCAGCAGACTTTTCACCAATACATTACCTAAGGCAACAGAAACAAAGGAAAAAATGAACACATGGGACTACATCAAACTAAAAAGCTGCTGCACAGAAAAAGAAACAACCATCAAAATGGAAAGGGAACCCACTGTATGAGAGAACATCATTGCCAATGATACATCAGATAAGATATTAATTTTCAAAATATATAGAGCACTCATACAACTCAACAAAAGGAAGACAAAGAACCTAATTAAAAAAATGGGCAGAGGAACTAAATAGACATCTCTCCAAACAGGACATACAAATGGCCAGGAGACATATGAAGAAATGCTCAACATCACTAATCATCAGAGATACAAATTAAAACAACAATGAGGTATCACCTCACACCTGTCAGAATGGCTGCCATCAACAAATCATCAAACAAGTGTTGGTGAGGGTGTGGAGAAAAGGGGACTCTAGTACACTGCTGGTTGGAATGCAGACTGGTGCAGCCACCATGGAAAACAATATGGTGTTACCTCAAAAAATTAATAATTGAATTGCCATTTGACCCAGTGATCCCACTTCTAGGAATATAGCCTAAAAAGCCTGAAACACCAATCAGGAAGAATATATGTACCCCCATGTTTGTAGCAGCACTATTTACAATAGCTAAGATCTGGAAATAGTCCAAGTGTCCATCAGTAGACGAATGGATAAAAAAGCAGTGGTACATATACACAATGGAGTACTATGCAGCTGTAAGAAAGAAAGAGCTCTTATCCTTTGAGATAACATGGAAGGACCTGGAGAGTATTATCCTAAGCGAAACAAGCCAAGCAGAGAAAGACAAATATCACATGATCTCACTTATTTGTGGAATATAACAGTCTGAGGAACAGGGTAGACCCAGAGACGTGGAAGTAGGGTACAGACTGACAACCTTCAGAAGAGGGGTAGGGGGAGGAGAGAGATAAACCACAGAACTTATATGCATGCACTCATAACTGATGGACATGGACAACAAAACTGGGGATGGGGTAGGGGGGATGGGGAGGAGGGTGTCAATAGGGAAAAAAGGAGAAACATATGCAACAAAAAAAATTAATAAAAAAATAAAACACCAGGTGAGGCTAATCATCTCCTCGTGAGCAGTTCCTCTGTCCAGTAAATTGCATATCGCTGTAAAAAGTGCTCTCTCATGGTTGTCACATATTTTTCATCGTGTTTAGTGCAATATCATCAACCTTCAATAACACCATGGGAGTCATACAAAGTGCCACTAGTAATGCTGGAAGTGCTTCCAAGAAGCAGAGAAAAGTCATGACATTATGAAAAAAAGATGAACTGCTTTATATGTCCTGTCCAGTGAGGTCTGAAGCTGTGGTTGCCCACCATTTCAAGATAAATGAATCCAGTGTAAGGATAATTGTAAAACAAGAAAAGGAAATTTATGACGCTATCACTGGAGCTATGCCAGCAGGCACAAAAACCTTACACTTTTTGCAAATTACCTTTTTATCTCATAGTAAAAATGCAGCTGTTACATGGGTGCAGCACTGCTGTAAGAAAGATATACCGGACTTCCGGTCAAGATGGCAGCGTAGGTAAATGTGGTATCGCGTCCTCCCACAACCACATAAAAGTTACAACTAAACTACAGAACAAACATCATTCAAAACCGCCTGAAATCAACCTGAATGGAAGTCCTACAACTACGGAATTAAAGCAGCAGCCGCATTGAGACTGGTAGGAGGGGCGGAGGCTCGGGGCAGAGGCGCGAGGGCTGGTCCCACACCCACATGTGGCGGACAAAAATCAGGAGGATACCTCGGCTGGGAAGGTCCTTCCTGAGGACTGAGGGGGTCCCTGTCCCACACCAGGTGCCCCGCTGAGGGTTCCAGTGCCAGGAAGAAAATCCCCATCACTTCTGGATGGAAAAACCAGCGGGAACAGAGGCTCAGGGAGGCTGAAGCGGCTGGAGCCCCAGGCAGCTCCTCTTAAAGGGCCCGCGCTCGGACTTATCGGACTCTCTCCCTCTAAGCTTGGAGGGGAGGCAGCTCGAGGGGCAGAACTGAGCTGTTTGGCACTGGAGCAAGGGCTGGAGAGGAGGCTTTCTCTGGGACAAACGTGCTGTCAGAGGCCTTTGTTCCTTTGGTGAGCCCTTCCCTGGGGCGGCGGACAGTCGCCATATCTGGGACTCCAGCAACCTGGCTCACACTGGTAGCACCGCCCTGCTGACTCCCTGAGGCCCCGCCCCACCCAACTTTCAGGCCCACCCAAGCTGTTGCCACTTGCTTAACCATAGGATTGGCCTGTCTTGGATCCTGCTTCAGGTTTTCCTAAATTCTTTCAAACAAGCAGCATCTGGTCTCAGATAGCCCTATACCGCTTGTTAAGTAACGCACAGAAACGAACACAGGGAGGCAGCCAAAATGAGGAGACAAAAAAACAGGTCCCAAATGAAAGAACAGAACAAAACCCCAAGAAAATAACTAAGCGAAATGGAGATAAGCAACCTAACAGATGCTGAGTTCAAAATACTGCTTATAAGGATGCTCAATGAACTTAGTGAGGGCCTCAAGAGCATAAAAAAGTACCAGTCAGAAATGATGGATGCACAGTCAGAAATGAAGGAGGCATTAACTGAAATAAAGAATAATTTACACAGATTCAATAGTAGAGTACGTAAATCCAAGAAGCAAACCATCTATTTGGAATATAAGGAAGCAAAAAACACCCAATCAGAACAGCAAAAAGAAAAAAGAATCCAAAAAGTGAGGATAGTGTAAGGAGCCTCTGGGACAACTTCAAGTGTGCCAACATTCGCATCTTGGGGGTGCCAGAAGGAGAAAAGGGAGAACAAGAAATTGAAAATCTGTTTGAAACAATAATGGCAGAAAACTTTCCTAACTTGGTGAAGGAAACAGACGTACAAGTCCAGGAAGCACAGAGAGTCCCAAACAAGATGAACCCCAAGAGGCCCACACCAAGACACATCATCATCAAAATGCAAAAGGTTCAAGACAAAGAGAGAATCTTAAAAGCAGCAAGAGAAAGGCAGCTAGTTACCTACAAGGGAGCCCCCATAAGACTGTCAGCTGATTTCTCAAAAGAAACTTTGCAGGCCAGAAGGGAGTGGCAAGAAATACTCAGAGTGACGAAAAGCAAGAACCTACAATCAAGATTACTCTATCCTGCAAAGCTGTCATTTAGAATCGATGGCCATATAAAGAGTTTCCCAGACAAGAAAAAGTTAAAGGAGTTCATCACCACCAAACCATTATTATATGAAATGATGAAGGGTCTTTTTGAAGAAAAAGATAAAATATATGAACAAACAAAATGGCAATGAATACATATCTATCGACAATGGAAACTACAAACAAAATGAACAGGTAGAACAGAAACATTCTCATAGATACAGAGAACATTTTGTTGGTTGCCAGATGGGAGGGGGGGTGAGGGGAAGGGTGAAAAAGGTGAAGGGATTAAGAAGTACAAATTCATTGCTAGACTGACAAACCTCAGAGGGAAGGGGGTTGGGGTGTGGGAGGAAATAAACCAAAGAACTTAAATGCATAACCAATGGACACAGACAATAGTGTGAGAAAAGGCAGGAGGGGGGCGGAAGAGGGGAGGAGGGGGTTAACGGGGGAACAATGAAGAACATCTGTAATACATTATAATGTAATACATTATATTGTAATAAAGATTTAAAGAAAAAGAAAAAGAAAGATATACCTATAGACTCAATATGATTCAATAAAAAGCGCAGCCATTATAAGACAATTTAAAAGCAAAAAGACAGTGAAGACTCCAAAGCTGGAGAATTTAATGCCAGCGAAGGATGGTTCGATAATTTTAGGAAAAGGTTTGGCTTAAAAACTGTCAGGAAAACAGGAGAGGCAGCCGACAAGTTCCCAGACGCCATTAAGAAAATTACTGAGGCCCTGGCCGGTTTGGCTCAGCGGTTAGAGTGTCGGCCTGCGGTTGGGAGAGACCCGGGTTCGGTTCCCGCTAAGGGCACGTACTTCGGTTGCAGTTTGTCCCCGGCCCTGGTTGGTCGTGTGGGTGGCAGCCACTCGATGTGTTCCTTTCACATCGATGTTTCTCTCTCTCTCTCCTTCCTCTCTCTCCCTCCCACTCTGTCTGTACAAAAAATGGAAAAATGTCCTCGGGTGAGGATAAAAAAAAAAAAAAAGAAAGAAAATTACTGAGGCTCTGGCCGGTTTGGCTAGGGCCCGCAGTCCAGAGAGACCTGGGTTCAGTTCCCGCTAAGGTCACGTACCTTGGTTGCAGTTTGTCCCCGGCCCCAGTTGCGGTTGTGCAGGGGGTGGCCACTCGATGTGTCGCTTTCACATCAATGTTTCTCTCTGTCTCTCTTCCTCTCTCTCCCTCCCACTCTATCTAAAACAAAAATGGAAAAATGTCCTCGAGTGAGGATAAAAAAAAAAAAGAAAATCACTGAGGAGAAAGGAGACCTGCCTGAACAGGCTTTTAACACAGATGAAAGTGCCCTATTCTGGGGAAAATATGCCACAAAGGACATTTCTTAGTGAGCAAGAGAAGCGAGTGCCAGGATTTAAGGCAGGAAGGGACAGGTTAACTCTACTGTTTTGTGCAAATGAAATCTGGTTTATGACTAACTGCTGTGATCTGCAAAGCTGCTAACCCTCAGCCTTGGAGGGAATACATACATTCCACCTGCCCATTTTTGGTGTAAAAGACCTGGACAATAAGAACCCCTTCTGTGGATTGGTTCCACTGATGCTTTGTCCCTGAAGTCAGAAAGTACCTTACTGCCTTTTAAAGTTCTTTTGATATTGGACAATACCCCTGGGCACCAGGAACCCCATGAGTTCAATACCAAAGGTATCAAAGTGGTGTATTTGACCCCAACACAATATCTCTAATTCAGCCTCTAAATCAGGGGGTTGTAAGAAACTTTAAGTCTCATTACACACAGCACTCTATGGAAGGGATTGACAATGCTAGGAAGAGAACCCTGAAAGAGGGAACATCATGAAAGTCTGAAAGGATTATACCATTGGAGATGCCATTGTTGTTACAGAAGAAGCCATGACACCATCAAGCCCGAAAAATAAGTTCCTGCTGGAGAAAACCATGTCCAGACATTGTGCATGACTTCACAGGATTTATGACAAAGCCAGTCAAGAAAATCATGAGGGATTGTGGATATGGAAAAAAAAAAGTGGGGGATGATGGGTTTCTAGATATGGATCTTGGAGACACTCAAGAGCTAACAGACACCACACCAGAGGAATGAACAGAAGATGACTTGATGGACAGGAGTGCTTCTGAACCAGTGCCAGGCGATGAGGAAGAAGATGTAGAAGAAGCAGAGCCAGAAAACAATTGACACTAGACAATATGGCAGAAGGGTTTCAATTATTCAAGACTGCTTTTGATTTCTTTTATAACATGGACCCTTCTAGTATATGGGCACTGAAATGAAAGCAAATGGTGAAGAAGGATTGGCACTATATAGAAACATTTTTAGAGAAATGAAAAAGCAAAAAAGTCAAGCAGAAATTATGACGTATTTCCATAAAGTTACACTGAGTGTGCCTACTTCTCCTGCCTCTCCTTCCACTTCCTCCACCTCTTCTATCCCTGAGACAGCAAGACCAACACTTCCTCTTCCTCCTCAGCTATTCAATGTGAAGATGACAAGGATGAAGACCTTTATGATGGTTCACTTTGAAAATCTAGTAAGTGTACATGACATTTTTGTGGCATCATCATCATTGCCTAAGTATTCATCATGTAGAACATTATGTGCAAGACTTATATTAAAGCTGATAGCCTATATTTACATAGGCATAGGTGAGTGATATTTAATATAATTTTTAAATTAACTTAATTTTCAAAAATTACATTACTGTACAGTATGCCTCTTTCCCTTTATTGCAGAAACTGTATATCAGCCTATTATCACAGGCAAGTGGTTGTTAAAAGAGTAACAGTGTTTCCAATACTGTATTACAAATATGACTATACTACGGTATGCCATAAAAATGTTATGATCCATTCATCTGTATATAGGCTAGACTACTGTGAAACAATCATATCAACTACTCTAGGCTACTCTAAAGCAATCGTATTGCTGCTGCTTTGTTATCAATACAATAACTGTAAATAAATTTGATTTTTTAAAAAAAATAATCCTCACCCAAGGATATTTTTCCATTTATCTTCAGATAGAATGGGGGAGGGGCAGATATCGATGTGAGAGAGACACGTTGATTGGTTGCCTCCTGCATGACCCTGACCAGGGCCAGAGACAGAACTGCAACTGAGGTACACACACTTGACTAGAATAGAACCCGAGACTCTTTGATCTGCAGGCTGATGCTCTAATCACTGAGCCAAACCGGCCAGGGCTGAATTTCTTTTTCAAATTATCTTTTCATTTTTGATGTCTAGTGTTAGTAATATGTATAACATCTAGTGTTCTGTATCACATAAGACACTATTGATGTAGGCACTGACAGAAAGAGGACCCATTTTGTAAACAGTTGTAAACTTACAGTGTCGATAAATACAGTACAGTACTGTAAATGTATTTTCTCTTCCTTATGATTTACTTAATAACATTCTCTTTTCTGTAGTGTACTTTATTGTAAGAATACAGTAATTAATACATATAACATACAAAATATGTGTCAATCGACTGTTATGTTATCAATAAGGCTTTCAGTCAACAGTAGTTAGCAGTTAAGTTTTAGGGGAATCAAAAGTTATACGTGGATTTTCGACCGCATGTGGGGTCAATGCCCCTAATCCCTGTGCTCTTCAAGAGTCAACAGTAGTTTAAAACTTTTTTTCAAACTGTGGATCACAATTCATTAGTGGATTGTAAAAATTAAGTGAAGGTTTCTAAGTTTCTGGCCCAGCACATAATGAACTTAGAAGTTACCATTCCATCTTGACAAATAAAAAGCTGAACAAACTGAAGAATCAACAACTCTTCTTAGAGCCAGAGATGTGAGGTCACAGGGCAAACCAGTACCCCCAAAACTGGAAAGACAGACAGAGATTCACAATTTACAGAGCAGAAACCTATCAGCAAAAATCCTCTGCAGAAACAAGTACCAGAGCAGGGAAACCTGGATAATTGATGAATTGCTGGAGGCTCAGAATTAAAAATTCCAAGGGGAATCTAGTCATTGGGGGACCCCACACTTTTGTGATATTTATATCCAGGAGCTCTACCAGGTCATCAGTGAATATTGGAAAAAAATTCCCGAGTCTCCAGCAATGGAGGGGAAAAGAAACTCTTTGAAGTATGCCAGAATTCTGTTCTTAAGATCTGCCTTTAAGAAAAACTATTTTATCAGAACCTAAACTACTGAGGTTTTCTCAAAGCCTAATTAATATAACTGGGGGAAGACAAATATACAATTCCAGCCCCCTCCAGACATCCCATCCCACCTAAGCAAAAAAAACAAAAACAACAACAAAAAAACAAAAGTAAACCATTCTTTTTGTATGATACTATAATGGTAGATACATGTCATTATATAATTGTCCAAATTCAGAATGTATAACATCAAGAATGAACCCCAATGTGAACCATGTTCTCTGAGTGATAATGATGTGTCAGTGTAAGTTTACTGATGATAAAAAATGCACCACTCTAATGTGGAATGTTGGCAGTGGGGGAGGCTATCTGTGGGGCACAGGGGTCAATGGGAAAATCTCTGTACTTCCTGCTCAGTTTTGCTGTGAACCTAAAACTGTTGTAAAAAATAAACTGTATTAATCTAAAAATTCAATTTAGTAATTTTAATTTAAAATAAGATAGAAAATATGTAACAGCATTATACATATTAGGATAAGCATTATTTAGTAAAAGCTTTTTTTCAAACATATACGAATATAAATACAAATACATGTGTATATAAGGGGTCTCAAGATAAAATGTATTTTTTTCCCCGTAGATCTGGTCAAAAAAGTTTGAAAGCCACCATGTAAAAGACATATGTTTCTTTTGTCTCTGAAATATAAATACATTTTTGTTTCTCCTTTTCTTTTAAGAGAAACAAACTTAACATACCTGCTCCAATATAATTTACAGCTTTAGCAGCTCTGACTGCAGCTTCTCCAAGCTTTTTTCTTACTTCAGGTTTAATACCAGGCTATGAAAAAAATATTTAAATAAATGTCCATTAGTACCTTGCCCCACTAGAAATTTCCATTAAGATTCAATATTATATCTCTGTGTATCAAATATTGCATTAAAGAGGTAATAATAAAGATAAAGGCTGTCATAATACTGTTAAACAGCTAATGGTTTAACTGTCAAAATACCAAAGTTTAATGGTTCTGCTTGTAATTTCTATGAAGTACAGATATTCCTCAGCATGACATACCTTTGTCTCTGTCCCTACATAACAGCTTTTATAACTATATGTCTACTTAAAATGAAATGTAGCAATATAAAAACTTTGAACACTCCCTATTTTAAAATGATAAAACAATCTGGTCATGTGCACAATAATTACCTTGGAATGTGGTACATTTATTAGCTTGAAATTCCAAGTTAATAAGAAAGGTTCAAAAAAAGAAATGTATGTCAATAAATCGGCAAAGCTTTGAACATTTTAAAAACTGTGTTCTATAGATATATATTTAAGCAGTCGCTGTTGAAAATAAGGCTTTACTGAAATTATTGTTGACATTTACTTCAAAAGGTATACTATACTCTGCAACAGAAATTAAAATTTTAATATGAGAATAACAAACTGATTAACCAGAAATCTCATATCCCTGACCTGATAAAACTACACACTGATAAAAATATGCATGGTAGTCCCCCCTTATCCACGGAGATATGCTCCAAGATCTTCAGTGGAGCCCTGGACGGTGTGGCTCAGTTGGTTGGAGCCTCGCCTGGACTCTGAAAGGTGGTGGGTTCAATCTCTGGTCAGGGTGCGTGTGGAGGCAACCTATCAATGTTTCTGTCTCTCCCTTCCTCTCCGAACTCAAGAAAGTATTTAAAAAAGAAAGAAAGAAAAAAGATCTCCAGTGGAAGCCTGAAACCACAGATAGTACCAAACCTTATGTATGTTTTCCTGTACATACACACCTTTTCACTTAAAAGAAGCAATTATAGCTTCTCTTTGGCATATCCAAATTGCCAGCATCACTACTCTTGCACTTTGGAGCTATTATTTTTTTATTTTATTTTTTTTATTCTCACCCGAGGACATTTTTCCATTTTTTGTTGAGATAGAGCGGGAGGGGGAGAGAGGAAGAGAGAGAGAGAAACATCGATGTGAAGGGACACATCGAGTGGCCGCCACCCGCACGACCAACCAGGGCCGGGGACAAACTGCAACCGAGGTACGTGCCCTTAGCGGGAACCGAACCCGGGTCTCTCTATACCGCAGGCCGACGCTCCAACCGCTGAGCCAAACCAGCAAGGGCTGGAGCTATTATTAAATAAAATAAGGGTTACCTGAACACAAGTCATGTGGTAGTCGATTCCACAACTAAGACAAATACTAAGTAACTAACAGGTGGGCTAGCCTACACAGCGTGGATATGCTGGACAAAGAGATGATTCACATCCTGGGTGGGATGGCATAAGATTTCATCACACTATTCAGAATGGTGTGCAATTTAAAACATAAATTTTATGCCTGGCCGGTTTGGCTCAGCGGTTAGAGCGTTGGCCTGCGGTCCAGAGAGACCTGGGTTCAGTTCCCACTAAGGGCATGTACCTCGGTTGCAGTTTGTCTCCTGCCCTGTTTGGGTTGCGTGGGTGGTGGCCACTCGATGTGTCCCTTTCATGACGATGTTTCTGTTTCTCTCTCTCTCTCTCTCCCTCCCTCCCTCCCTCCCTCCCTCCCACTCTATCTGAACAAAAAATGGAAAATGTCCTCGGGTGAGGATAAAAAACAAAACAAACAAAAAAACCCATAAATTTTATGAAATTTTATTTTTGGAATTTTTTATTTAATATTTTCAAACCACAACTGGCCATGGGTAACTGAAAATATAGATAAGGAGGGACTACTACTGTATATACCCTTGAACAAAAAAAGGAGCCTGTGGCAGTAACAGGCTACAAAGAAATATAAACCCCAAAATAAGTAAAACCAAGAGCAGGCCTTGACTCAGATAACAATCTAAGCCACTCAAGAGGTAGGCTTGAAGAGATATAAACAATTCTGAGGGGGCAAAATCTGTCAAACAAGAGCAAATCTCTTTCCTCTACAATATGGTAGGATGATGACTAATATATTTTAGGAAAACCTTAAACAGCAGTTAAAACAAGTCTTCTTGCCCTAACCGGTTTGGCTCAGCGGTTAGAGCGTCGGCCTGCAGTCCAGAGAGACCTGGGTTCGGTTCCCACTAAGGGCACGTACCTCAGTTGCAGTTTGTCCCCAGCCCTGGTTGGGTTGTGCGGGTGGCAACCACTCGATGTGTCCCTTTCATATCGATGTTTCTCTCTCTCTCTCTCCCTCTCACTCTATCTGAACAAAAAAAAAGGAAAAATGTCCTCAGGTGAGGATGAAAAAAACAACAAAAAAACACAAGTCTTCTTCATAGAAAATACATTCCATTAACCAGATCATTCCATTCTTTAAACATTCTGGTCAATTACAATTTAAAATCTGCATGGAAACATTATACAGCTGCTTACTCTAAGTCAGAGCCTTGGATCCTAGGAGAGTATCTTGGAAACTATGCAGAAGGAACACAGCCCTGTTGTGTCCTCCGTATGGTAGCCACAGAACCGCAACCCCTCCTCATCTCCACATTGTGTGGGACCTTATCCTTATACTACTACTGGAAGTGGCTGTTCAGCAGGATTTTTGGGGAGACACTAGCTTCACAGATTTCTGAAGTGAAAATCAGAGTGACTAGTGTTTCCATGATAGAGAAGCTTACAAACTTCTTACAAAGTTCTTACCCCTGGGGCTTCCTCAATGATCTTCTGATGCCTCCTCTGTACACTACAGTCTCTTTCAAACAAGTACACAGCATTGCCATAGTGATCACCAAACACCTGCACTTCTACATGCCTATTTAAAAGCAAACACTCATGTTACTTACTACACTTTGTTAAGAACGACACATATCACATTCAATAAGCCAAACTACTGGCCAAGGTGACCAGGATTCCTCTATTTTTATTTTAAGTAAGATGGAATATTTTAACCTCAAAATAGAGGATATGAATTTAGAAACGAAACTATAGTAAACCTTATAAACAACCAATGAAAAACTTTCCATTTATTAGATGAACATTAAAGAAAAAAAATGAAATAACTGGGAAAGAAGAAAAGACAGAAACACAGGAGACTATATTTATGACCTCAGTAGAGGCAAAGTACAAAAAGTACAAATTGTTAAGGGAAATACTGGTAAATCTGATTCTTTAAAAATTTTAAGTCATAGTGTTATTTCATATATCCTCAAAAAGCCAATGAAAACACTTTTATGATCAGGATATTTTAAAAATCAACTCTTACAGTCAGATTTTATAAGCTATGGCAGATTGAATATTAAAATGTTAAGAAATAAATTAATATGGCTCATGTGTTTTTAAGACTATACTAACATTAAATAATAAAAAACAAAAAATGTCACTAAATGTTGAGGATAAAATAGTAAAATTATGAGAAATCATATTAAGAGTAAATGCACATAACACTTATGAAACCAAGGCTAACACAGACCATCTGGTGAATACAACAAAGCATTCTTCTCAGTAGGTTTATTTTGTTATATTCACACTGTAGTTCACGTCACATATTCACCACCATAATATGGAAATGAGTAATCAGCAAATGTTTTCCCTATTGATTTTTTTAAAACAAAAATTGTCAAACATAGAAGAAAATTGAAAAAACCCAGGAAGTCGGCCCTGGCTCAGTTGGTTGGGCATCATCCTGTGCACCGAAACGTTGCCAGTTCAATTCCCGGTCAAAGCACATGCCAGAGTTTCGGGCTTGATCCCCAGTAGGGGGCATGCAGGAGGCAGCCAACTGATGCGTCGCTCTTGAATTGATGTTCCTCTCTCTCTAAAAAAAAATCAATTAAAAAAACCTTAAAAAAAATAAAAGAAACAAACAAAAAAAACCACCAAGAAGTCTTATAAATGTACTGTTCAGCACGGTGACTCAGAGCTGTTTCTTTCTGTTCACCAAATGAAGTACTTCATATATATATATATAATTGTTGACTGTATTACAGGTATCTCCCATCCTCCACCCCTTTACTCACCTTTGCCCAGCCCCTACTCTGCCTTCCTCACCAGGTCTTTGCCATACTGTCATCTGTGTCATGGGCTATGTATGTAAATATATAAGATCTTTGGTTTATCTCTTCTCATCCCTGCCCCTCTGAGATATTTCACTGTGTTCCATGCCTCCATACCTTGGAACTTATTTTGTTGGTCATTTTATTTTTTTCATTAGATTCTACAAATAAGTGAGATCATGTGATATTTGTCTTTCTCTGACTGGCTTATTTCACTTAGCATAATAATCTCCAGGTCCATACATGCTGTCTCAAAGGGTAAGAGATCCTTCTTTTTTTACAGCTGCATAGTGTTCTATTGTGCACATGTACCTCAGCTTTTTTTTTTTTTTTATCTACTCATGGGCATTTGGGCTGTTTCCAAATCTTAGCTATTGCAAATAATGCAGCTATGAACATATGGGTGCATATATTCTTTCTGATTGGTGTTTTGATTTTTTTAGGTTATACTCTAAGAAGTGGGATTGCTGGGTCAAACAATTCCATTTTTAATTTTTTGAGGAAACCCCATAGAATTTGTTTTCTTGATATATCATTTCTATTGGATGTTCCATTTGAAAATTTTCCCTCCTGTCCAACACAATTGGAGCTGATTTCTTCCTTCTGGATTTGCCTCCTCTATTAATTCATCCTTAAGCTATCATCACCAAATACATTCTTCTTCTTATTTTGAGCAAATTGCTAATTGTGAGATCAAAGAATAAGAGATTTTTACCTTTATTTATTCCTTCTCTAATGTTCTTTCTTTCTTTATTAGATCTGATTTTCTAACCTGTCTCATTTTCCTTCTCTCTGAAGAACTTATCATTTTTTGCAAAGCAAGTCTGCTGGTTACAAATTCCCTCCATTTTGTTTGTCTGAGGACATCTTTATTTATCCTTCATGTCTGAAGCATAATTTTATTGCATACAGAATTCTAGGTTTGTGTTTTTTCCTTAATCACTATATATATTTCACTCCACTCCGTTCTTGCTTGCATGGTTTCTGTGAGTAGTCTGATATACTATAGGGAGGTGTTTTCCCTGCCCTGGCTTTTCCCAAGATGTCCTATTTTTCTTTGTTTTCCTGAAGTTTGAATATAATTTTTAAATTTCTTTGATATTTATCCTGTTTGCGGTCCTCTGAGTTTCTTGGTTCTGTAGTTCAGTGTCTGTCATTAATTTTCGGAAAAGTTTTGGCCATTATTACTTGAAATAGTTCTTTCTTTCTTTCTTTCTTTCTTTCTTTCTTTCTTTCTTTCTTTCTTTCTTTCTTTTCTTCTTGTATTCAAATAAGCACATATTACACATTTTTAAACTGTGCCACAGTTCTTGGATAGTTCAGTTATGTTGTATTTGTTTTCATTCTTATTTCTCTATTTGTTTGGGAAGTTTCCAATGACACATGGCCAAGGTCACAGGTTCTTTCTTCAGCTGTGTCCAGTTTATGAATGAGTCTATCAAATGCATTCTTCATTTCTGTTATAATGTTTTTTTATTTCTGGTATTTTCTTTTGATTTTTTTCTTAAATTTTCATCTCTTTGCTTACTTTACCCAGCTGTTCTTGCATTTTTTTTTTTTTAATCCTCACCCAAGGACACTTTTGAATTTATCTTCAGACAGACCAGGAGGGAGAGAGGGAGGAAGAGAGAGAGAGAAACACTGACGCTAGAGAGACATATTGACTAGTTGCCACCCACATGACCCCCACCAGGGCTGGGGACAAACCGCAACCGAGGTACATGCCCTTAGCGGGAACCGAACCCGGGACTCTCTGGTCCGTGGGCCGACGCTCTAACTGCTGAGCCAAACCGGCCAGGGCTGTTCTTGTATGTTTTTGACTTGCTCTATTAAAGCCCTGAACATATTAACCAGTAGCTTTATATTCCATAGATAATCCCCCAATTTTTGTCACATGTCGGTCTAGTTCTGATGCTTGCTTTGTCAATTCAAGCTGTGCTTTTTCTTGCCTTTGAGCATGACTTGTAATTTTTTTCTTAAAAGCCAGATGTGATGGTTCTGACTGGGTGGCTCAGTTGGTTGGAGTGTCAGCCCATACACCAAAAGGTGGTGGGTTCGACTCTTGCACATACCCACATTGTGGATTCAATTCTGGTCAAGGTGCATGCAGGAGGCAACCAATTGATGTTTCTCTCTCTCTCTCACTCTCCCTTCCTCTCTCTCTAAAATAATAAATAAATAAATAAATAGATTAATAAAGCCAGATGTACATTTCCCATACCAGAAACTGAAGTAAACAGGCCTTTAATGTTTAATGTTACTCGGGCTTGGAGCTATGTTGTGTTTCAAGTTTGCAGCACCTGTAGGTGCCGGGGTCTTCACTTTCCTCTAGTGTCCTCGTTTTACTTTTGATTTTTCCTGTTGTCTGTGGGCTTCCCCAAGAACTGCTTCCTAAACAGAGTCTGTGTCTTGCAGCTCTTTCAGTTGTAATCCACTGTTATTGTACGAGAGCCCTGTGACATGGTAGGATATGGGGAGGGGAAGCATTCTATAGTCTTATGATTACATCTCAGGGCTTTAGCTGGCCTAACCGTGCGTCAGAAGTGTTTCTTAACTTTCTTCATGCTTAGGTAAAACAGGTAGGTTAGAGGTTAGACTTGGCTAACTGCCCTTTCCTAGGGCAGAAAAGGTCTGGCAAAGTTCCCCTTGTTGTGTTGGTCTTTGTTTCTGAGAACAGGCTGCTCTGGGCCTATTTCAAAAGATTACTTTTCTATCCCTCCCTAACTCAAAATTTAAAGAAATTTTACTTAGATTTTCACTGTGAGAACCTGGTGGGGTTCCCGGCAATAAAACGAATGAAAATTTGAGAGGTCCCCCTAACACTGGGGTTTTAAGGAGTTTCTCATTATCAAGCTAGTCCACAATCAGCCTCCCATAATTTGTAACAATTCCCATGTAAGTGTTCCTAACCAGTTTATGGCTCCAGCAGCTTCTGCTCCTGATAAGCTGATCTTGGCTGTAATTTGCTGTATTCACATGCCTGCCCAGATTTCAGGGTAGTGGCTTGCCCTGTGGTCTCAGTTCTCTTATGGGTCTAAGTCACTGACTTTCATTCTGTTCAGCTTTTTACTTGCTCTTCAGATGTGACAACTTCCAAGCTCTTTTCATTGTTGAAGCTGCACAGTTTGTTTTTCAAATTCCAATTATAAAATTCTACCACTTCTACTGACTCTCCCTTATCTTTTAGCTGAGCCAGGAAAGACACTAGAGTAGGGACTCCCGGTTCTGAAAGGAACATGTGGGGGCCACACCAAGACCAGAAGAGTTTTTATTCTGAGATCTCAAAACTTTGACATGTTTTTCCTTTGGCTACTTGCAAAGGAAGATCATTGAGGAACTGTGTTTTCTGTTTTGATTCTGTAGTCATCAAATCACGTGTGTTACTTTCCTTTTGCTGACTGATCTTTTCTGCTGCTTGACCTAACTTGGAGGTTCTGAAGTACACTTTCTCAGAACAAGGACTGCATGAAATCCTAGCCACTCCAATTAGCCATGCTGGGGTCTGCCAGACAGGCAGATACAGCGGGATTCTGTTAGAAATACCTTGATATATTCTAATAGTTCTAAAGTTTTTATTTTCCTTTTTACATTTTAAATTCATCTAGATTATATATTGACTATGAAGTGAGGATGGAATCTGGTTGCTTTTATTACTCTCTAAATAGTATACTTTGAAGACTATTTTCTATTCCAGCCTTTCAAATAAAAGCAATAGCTGATCAGATCTGTAAAACACCTCGGTATCTATTTTTCTGTTACCAGCACCATCTTGACAATTTTCTGGCACTCCATTTACTCTACAGGTAACTATTTAGCAGGATGTAACATAGTATATACAGCACGATTATCATAATATTAAAATATTACTAGGAAATACAGCACAGAAATATATAGAAATGCTAATCCTTGTAGAATGAGATTATGAGTGACTTTGTTTTCTCCTTTTTTTTTTTATCCTCACTCGAGGACATTTTTCCATTTTTTTTTGTTCAGGCAGAGTGGGAGGGAGAGAGAGGAACAGAGAGAGAGAGAGAGAAACATCGACATGAAAGGGACACATCGAGTGGCTGCCACCCTCACGACCAACCAGGGCCGGGGACAAACTGCAACCGAGGTACGTACCCTTAGCGGGAACCAAACCCGGGTCTCTCCGGACCGCAGACCGACGCTCTAACCGCTGAGCCAAACCGGCCAGGGCGTGACTTTGTTTTCTAACTCCTGTATTTTCCAAAAATTTTTAATGTATTTATATTACTCCTATATTTAAAAAAATATTATTGATGCCTATCGTGAAGAAAGTAGTATGCCAGGTAGTAATATATAGGGGAAAACTAAAAAGAAATATAGTAGCAGGTTCTTGATTCCCAGGAGCTTCCCAGCTATTGGGGAAATAAATTATAATGTGAGGTAATATTTAGCTAATATTTCACAAGAAAATTTACAGATTCAAAAAATGTTACAGCATGGAATTACAGGAGCTTCCCAACTGTTGGGGGAATAAATTATAATGTGAGGTAATATTTAGCTAATAGTTCACAAGAAGAAAATTTACAGATTCAAAAAATGTTGCAGCACAGAATTACAGTCACTGAAATAGCTAGCTGCTGCTGTCTCCGCTACAATCTAACTCAAGAATAAGCTAATTTGGAGAGTCAGCTATTCTTTTGGAAAGATATTATGGAAGGGAGCCCTAGTTTATCTTAGAATCTCCTGTCTTTTCCTTAATTCCCACTAGCAGGTGGCATATGTTATGCTCTCCTAATCAACAGGTAAATTTTGAGGCTGACTTTTTTTTAAAAACAAACTCAAAATGAATTAAATTTACTGTGCCATGCTCAGAGACAGTACTAAGTTTGTATAGTTTGAAACAAAAACAATTTGGGGGCCCTCTTTTAAAAGAATACAAAATTATACCCGGCTGGTGTGGCTCAGTAGATTGAACATTGTCCCAGGGACTGAGAGGTCCTGGTTCAATTCCTGGTTGGGCACATACCCAGAATGCAGGCTCAATTCCCAGTAGGGGGTGTGCAGCAGGCAGCCGATCAATGTTTCTCTCTCACATCAATGTTTTTATCTCTCCCTCCCTTCTTCTCTCTCTAAAAAAAAAAAAAAAAAAAAATACAAAATTAGGTACAGGAATTTAGAAGAGGTTCATGCAAGGGAAGGGCCTGAAGTTCAGCTCCTTACCTTCAAGGTAAATCCCTCTCTGGTCATGGTTTCTAAATGAGTTATTCTTTTTTAAGTCACTTGACATACAGGATATCTATAGCTACATCTATATCTATCTACACCTGTATCTACATCTATATCTATATAAATCACCTCATACCCAAAGCCTATGAAACAGAAAGATTATAATAAATACCTTATTTTAAGCAACAGGCATGAAAAGAAAAGTCCAGCAAAAAAAAGAAAAAAATTGGATATTTACATGGCATTTGTTATTGTGGTACCTGGAGAAACAGTTTAGTGCAGTGGCTTACAGTGTGAATTTTGGAGTCGAACTGCCTGGGCTAAAATCTAAGCTTCACTACTTCTTAGCTGGAAGAACTCAGGCAAGTTATGTGATGTGACTACTCTGTTGCCCAATATCCTCACCTGCAAAATGGGAACAGTACCCATCTAAAGGGGTTCTTGCAAGAATCAGATTAGAATTAGGACAGCAAGATTAGTTAGTATACGGACAGTCCTTTGAATCTGGCAGATAGCAAGTGCTACAGAAGTGTGAGCCGTTAGTGTTACTTGTTAACACATTACTTACAACTATACTTCAATTAGGTAATTATTTCCATTTCCTGAGCATCTCAACTGATATTTATGGAGTTCTGTAAAATACAGCTTAATTTCTTACAAGAATTTTTTTTTATTCTAAAAAGACCCTAAATTCTATCAAAAAGTAATGGATTGAATGAATTAATGGCATATCAATATCATGGAACCATTAAGATCAATAAAAAGAATGAGGTAGATCTATATTTACTGGCATGGAAAGATGTCTGATATATTAGCATATAAAATTATATAAGATTCTATTCAGTCCTTTTCTATGTATGTTGTATTCTGTTTGTATATGTATAAATGTTTCTATTTACATAGAAAATACCTGGAAGTATGTATGCCATACTATTAAAGTGGGTACAACAGGGGTGAGATTGGAGAACTATGTACTTATATACTATTAGAACTTTGTATTTTATATATTGTGCATGCATTTCTTTTATAATTTAAAAAAAAAGTCTGAATCAGAAAGGAAAGCTAAACCCACCTTGGTGTGACCACAAACTTCTCAATCAGCATAGCCTCATCATTGAAAGATTTCTTAGCTTCCCTCCGTGCTGATTCTAACTGCTCCTGAAACTCTTTCTCAGATCTAGCGATCCTCATACCCTAAGATGGAAAGATAGTTATGACTACAACATAAATAAAACAAAGAAGACTAGCCTGAAATGAAAACATGAGCGCGCACAATCTTACTTTCCCTCCTCCACCACGGACGGCTTTAATCATGACAGGGTAACCGATTCTTCCAGCATGCTCTCTCAGGCACTGGTCTGTTTGGTCCTCGCCATGATAACCTTCCACAATAGGTACTCCAGCAGCAGCCATTATGGATTTGGATGTACTTTAGAATAGCAAAAACCCGAGATACCCAAATTCCATGAAATACTTCATACAAGAGGAACAAATACAGCTCAGTCTATAAAATATAATAGAACTTTTTATTTTATTTTAATTAAAAAATTTTTTCTTTTTTATTGAATTGATTGGGGTGACATTGGTTAATAAAATTATATAGGTTTCAGCTGTACAATTCTATAATACATCATCTGTATTATAATGAAACTTTTAAAGAAAATATCCCATACCTAAAGAACTACAGTCTGAAATAACAAATATTAAAATATCTGTTCATTTCCCTCAATCCAGTTTTTCATGTAGTAGCTCATCCTCCCTTGTTTTTATCCCCTGAAAAGAATTAGCATATTGATTACAAATATTAAATAACTGAATATTTTCTGTAGCTTACTGGAGTGGCAGATAAACAATCTATGCCTATGACAACAAAAATGTATTATTAACATGTCTATTATAGGTAACACAAATCATTTAAATCAACCTCCCCATGATTGTATTTAAAAGATATAAACTCATACCTCTTTATACCCATGTCTCTAATCGCAGATGAAGAAGGACCTATAAAAATAATTCCTTCTTGCTTACATAGTTTGGCAAATTCCATGTTTTCTGAAAGAAAACCATACCCTGGATGGATAGCCTAGAAGTGAAAAATGAAAAGACAAATTTACTAGCGCTCTACTGGCAAACTGTGCTGCTGGTTTTCCTCTGGGGAGGCCTCTCCCTATGCCGGTGATACCTACGCTATGGTCTCTATCAACATCTGTTTCCAAACAGATGCATGAAACATTCATACTAAAGTTCTGAAGACTTACCCGAACCAGAAGAATCTGTATTTTAATTTAAAATAATACTGCTATTAGGGTAGAACATCAAGGAATATTTGTAAGTAGGAACAAAGGTAATGGTGAATTCTTGCCTCTGCCTTCATATAGAGCTGGCCTAGAACTAAAACTGTAGAACCCAAAAGGTGAGAAGAGCACACTTAGCACAATCACGTCTCACCTTCAGGTCACTATGTGCCCATGTCACCTTTTTTTAAAAAATCCTTACCTAAGGATATTTTTTCATTCATTCATTCATTCATTCATTCATTCATTCATTCATTCATTTATAGAGAGAGTAGAAGGGAGGGTGGGAGGGGAGAAAGAGAGAGAAAAACATCTGTGTGAGAGAGACACATTGATTGGTTGCCTCCTGCACATACTCCAAATGAGGCCAGGAATCGAACCTGCCCTTAACCAAGAAGCAAACTAAAGACCCGTAGGTACGTGGGCTGACACTCTAACCGCTGAGGCACACTGGCTAGGGCCCATGTCACTTTTCTAAAAAGAAAAACTAAGGCTCTGGCCGGTTTGGCTCAGCGGTTAGAGCGTCGGCCTGCGGTCCTGAGAGACCCGGGTTCGGTTCCCGCTAAGGGCGCGTACCTCGGTTGCAGTTTGTCCCCGGCCCTGGTCGGTTGTGCGGGTGGCAGCCACTCGATGTGTCCCTTCACGTCGATGTTTCTCTCTCTCTCTCTGTTCCTCTCCCTCCCTCCCACTCTACCTGAACAAAAAATGGAAAAATGTCTTCGGGTGAGGATAAAAAAGAAAAACTAAGAAGCAAACAAAAAATCATATATTAAAGCTTGTATATACTTTAGTGAAAGAGGGCTCCCTCAGACTTCAGCCTAGTTATTAGCAAATTATTCAGAGATTTTTTGTTTGTTTTTTATCCTCACCCGAGGACATTTTTCCATTTTTTGTTCAGATAGAGGGGGAGGGAGAGAGAGGGAGTAAGGGGGGGGGGAGAGAGAAAGAAACATCGACGTGAAAGGGATACATCGAGTGGCTGCCACCTGCACAACCGACCAGGGCCGGGGACAAACTGCAACCAAGGTACATGCCCTTAGCAGGAACCAAACTTGGGTCTCTCTGGACCACAGGCCAACGCTCTAACTGCTGAGCCAAACCGGCCAGGGCTATTCAGAGTTTTAACAAATTTATTTATCTGGCTTTCTCATTCACAGAAGAGAACAATCAGTGACCAAAGAACAGCATATTTTCTCGGGGAAAAACATGCCAACAGGGAAGAGGGAAGACACAGGAAAGCAGACAGCAGCTTCGATTACTTGGTGAGGGGGGAAGCCACTCGCTCTCCCACTTCAGGGCATTTCTGTTCTTCTAAAATAATAGTTATAACCAAATGAATATACAAAGAAAAAAGCTCCACCAACCCTATTTCAAAATAGTAACATTTCAAAATTAAAAGGATAAATTTCCAATGTCTGGGAAACTCATGTGAATAGAAAAACCTACATCTCACTGACAGCAAACACTAAAATGATAAATGCTGAATAAAATGCCAAAAGTCACATTTTGATGTCAGTTTGGAATTTTGTTTCTTTTAAACCAATGTTCAATTTTAGACATTTTCTATCAAATGATCCAATGTTATTTATGCTAGGAAAAATGAAAAAGGTCTACACTCAGTTCTCCCTGGTTTTTTAACAGCTTTTTCCCCCTGAGGTATGATTTACAATATTTAACATTCATCCATTTATAGTTTCATGAATTTAGTAAATTTATACAACTGTGCAACTATTACTTCAATCCAGTTTTAGAACACTTGTATCACTCAAAAAAGTTCCTATGTGCCCATGTGCATAACTAATTAATTCTTACTTCTAGAACCAAGCAACCTGCTGTCTCTATAGTTTCGCTTTTTTTTTTTTTTTAGAAATTTCCTAGAAATGGAATCATACAATAACATATAGTCTTATGTGTCTGACTTCTTTAACTTAGCATAGTTTTTTGAGGTTCATCCATATCATTGTCTGAATTGAAAGTTCATTTCTTTGTATAGAATTGATTCTACTATAGATATACCACATTTAGTTTATGTATTCATTTGGATTTTTTTCCAATTTGGGGCCATTATGAATAATGCTGTTATGAATATTCATACAAGCCTATTTTTCATTTCTCTTGGGTAAATGCTCAGGAGGGCACTGTTGGGTCAAAATATGGTAAGTATATGTTTAATTTTTTAAAAGCCAGCCAAACAATTTTCTAAAGTAGCTGTTCTATATTGCGTTTCTACCAGCAATGCATGATGGTTCCAAGTTTCTCCACATCCCTGCTAACATGTGGTGTCGTCAGTCTTTTTTATTTTAGCCATTCTCATGGGTACATAGTGCTATACATATAGTGTGTTTAAATAAACATTTTATTGATACATTATTCATATGACATAAATTTACTCAGTTCAATAATTTTTAGTATATTCACAGAGTTGTGCAATTATTATCATAATATAAAATACTGAGTGAAATCTAATCATGTTAAGTTTTCAATGCCCCCAAAAAGAAACCCTATGCCTCTTAGTAGTTATTCCCCAAATATCCCCAGCCCTAGCCAACCACTACTTTACTTTGTCTCTATAGATTTGACTAGTTGGACATTTTATATCATTAGAATCATACAATATATATAGTCTTTTGTGACTATCTTCTTTAACTAAACACAGTACCATCAACATCCATTCATTTATTTTATTTTCTTAGCATATATCAATACTTTATTCCTTTGTATTGCAGAAAACTATTCCATTCTATGGATATACCACATTTTTTTTATCCATTCATCAGCTGATGGACATTGCATATTTCTACTTTTTGGTTATTAATAATGCTGCTATGAATATTTGTGGATAAGTTTGGATATATGTTTTCATTTTGTTTGGGTATATATCTAAGAGGTGGCGTTACTAGTTCATATGATAACTCTATTTGACCTTTGAGGGACTGACAATCCATCTTCCAAAGTAGCTGCGCCAGTTTACATTCCTACCAGCAAATTTATGAGGATTCCAATTTCTCTAAATCCCTGTCAACATTTATTATTTGTATTTTTTATTTATAGCATTCTAATAAGTGTGAAATGGTATCTAACCGTGGTTTTAATGTCAATTTGCCCAATGACTAATGATACTGAGTATTTTTAAAGGGCTTATTGGCCATTTGTGTATCTGCTTTGGTGATGTGTCTATTCAAATCTTTTGCCCATTTTCTTCAATTGGGTTGAGTTGTAAAATGTTCCTTATATATTCTGGATACAAGTCCTTATCAAATATATGTTTTGCACAAATTTTCTTCTAGTCCATGGCTGATCTTTTTATATTCTTGATTTTCTTTGAAGAGCAAAAGTTTTAAATTTTATCAAATTTTTATCAATTTTTAATTTTATGGATCTTATTTATGAATGATATTATATCTAAGAAATATTTGCCTAACCTTCTCAAAGATTTTCTCCTATGTTTTCTTCTAGAAATTTTGTAGTTTTAGGTCTTCCATTTAGGTCTATGGTACATTTCAACTTAATTTTTCTGTGAAAAGTATAAGGTAAGAGTGTAGGAACTAGATTTTAGTTTCATCTTTTTGCATATAGATATCCAACTGTTTCGGCACCATTTGTTGAAAAGACTACCTTTTCCTCATCAAATTACTTTTATTCAAACATTAATTGACCGTAAATGCGCAAATTTCTATTCTGTTCCACTGAACTATATATTTATCCTTCTGATAACACACTGTTGATTACTCTAGCTTTATAATGAGTTTTGAAATCCTAGAGTCTAAACCCTGCAAGTTTGTTAGTCTTTTCAAAATTGTTTTAAGTATATACTAGGCCCTTTGGCTATTTGAGGAGCAGGCTTGTCAATTTCTACAAAATAGCCTGTTGACATTTTGATATAGAGTGAATTATATCTATAGATCAAATTGGAAAGAATTGTCATCTTAACTATATTGAGTCTTCCAATGATATATCTATCCTTTTATTTAGGACTCTAATTTCACTCAGCAATGCTTTAGTTTTCAATACACTGGTCTTGAACTTTGCTAACTTTGTTACTAAGTATTTGATTTTGATGATACAATTATGAATGTAACTGTTTCCTTTATTTCATTTTCCAAGTGTTTGTTGCTAGCTCCGCTGCTTTTGAACAGATACTTAATTTGACAGAACTCTGATGAACTAGATAAATACTGTCCCTTCAAAATAAAAAAAAAAGCAGCTATCTACTTGCGAATATAAAGTTCAACCACACATTCTGGGAATGATCTCAAGAAGTTTAATTCCTCTTAAGAAGAATAATTTACAGTATCCAAACCACTGTATCCTTGAGAATAGATTAAAAAAGGAAACACCAACAATACTACCACCACCAGTGGACAATTTCCCTACCTGTCAGGCATATATTTAGCTGCCTGTTTAGATTGTTCATTTCAAAGTACTAATAGCTTTTAACAGGAAAGATAGAAAATGGGGGATGGTTAAAAATGGAAAATGAGTCCTATAAATAAGTAATTTTGTGAAAACTGTGCAATATTTATTACTTTTGTATTGTAAATCTCTTCATCCCTCTTACCTGTGCAGCAGAGATCTTGGCCACTTGAATGATTTTCTCCATAGAAAGGTAGCTCTGCTGAGAGGGCGCAGGACCAATGAAATGTGCTTCATCTGCCTGTTTAACAAATACTACATGTTTCAAAAAACCACAGACTAGTACTCTATATAGAACTGCTTCAGGGACATATTGTTATAAATAGAAATGCTGGCTCCCTAAGAACAATACATAAGTACTAGCTCATATCTATGCTATAAAAATAAGCTACTTAGAAATTACTTTCATGAAGAGAATGTCAAAACTTGATTTTTATGTATATATCACATACTAAAGTAAAATGAAAGTGGCTTAGGATAGAAAGCAACAGGAATCAGTCACAATCGAGATAGAAAAGTGGCTAGGAAGCTGCATGGGCCTGCTGTGCAATGCTGAAAGTCCCGGTGAAGCTGATCACTGTGCATTTGTCAGTGCTTGGAGATTTGCTGTGGATATAAAGAAAGACAGTAGTTGAATTCATCTATGTCTGGGTTCTATCTGGTGGATGATAGCTAGTTATAACTGCTAACACTTATAAACCTCAGAGGAGGGTCCTTTTAATTATAATTTTTCAGTTAAGCTAAGTTGCTGAAACACTGAGTGACTTGTCTAAGATCCCTTGGCCAATAAGTAGTAGATACTAAGACTAGAATCTTGATCCTTCTTCTTGTACACCAGGGATGTGGACATGAGCCACTCAAAGTGCGGTCTGTGCATCAGCCACATTCTATGAGCTCTTTTAACCAATATTTATTGACCAGACCTTGTCTGTAAATCAACTACACCACAGAGGACACTATTTAGTTCAACTGGTATCATATTTGGAAAATGCTCCCAAGAGGAATTATTAGTGGGCAGTTGACCTTACTTACTGAAACACTGTTAACACCAGCAAATATAAACTGTCAACATAAAGAACTAAAATACTGGCACACTAAACAAATATGATCTCTTACAAAATCTGACTTCCAGTTTTTAACAACATACCATGTCTACATGCATGGAATTCCTGTCAGCCTCACTATAAACAGCCACGGACCGTATACCCATTTTTTTAGCTGTTCGCATCACCCTGCAGGCAATTTCTCCTCTGTTGGCAATGAGGACCTTGGTAATGTTTCGTCCTAAAACACCATAAAAATCATACCAAAAATGTTACTAGGGAGCAAGGAATGAGAATGAGAAATAAACATTCTATGATAGTAACAAACTAATAAGCATTTATGTTGATAAAATCAGCATAACAGAGCCTAAACAACCATTTTAACTAATATTAGCGCATTTCTTGTCAATGAAATGCATGATACTCTTATTAACATAAACTCTTAAATTACTCAGATTTTTCAACTTAAAACAAAATTAAAAGATGCTTTGTTATACTTAAGATCAAAATAGCTTTAAAAAATCATCGTAGTTAATAATAATCTTTTTTAAATGTTATTTTCCAATTACTGTTGACACTCAATATTATTTTATATTAGTTTCAGGTATACAGCATAGTTGTTAGAAAATTATATAATTTAGAGTGATCCCTTGATAATTCAAGTACCCACCTGGCATCATACATAGTTATAACAATATTATTGGCTATATTCCCTATGCTGCACTTTATACTTCCATGACTATTTTGTAACTGCCAATTTGTACCTCTCAATTCCTTTATCTTTTTCACTAAGCCCTCCAACCCCCTTGCCATCTCACAACCATAGGTTTGTTCTCTGCATCTATGAATCTGTTTCTGTTTTGTTTGTGAAATTTTTCTTTTTCTGTTGGACCTATTTCCCTTAGCATAATACTCTCTAGGTCATTCCATGTTGTCACAAATGGTAAGAGTTCATTCTTTTTTATGGCTGAGTAATGTTCCATTGTATATATGTACCACTTCTTCTTTACCCACTTGTCTACTGATGGACAGTAGGTTGCTTCCACATCTTGGCTATTATAAATGCTGCAATGAACATAGAGGTGCATATATCTTTTCAAATGAATATTGTGGGTTTCTTCTAATATATACCCAGAAATGGAGTTGCTGGGTCATAACTTATTTATATTTTTAATTTTTTGAAGAACCTCCACACTGTTTTCCATAGCAGCTGCACCAATTTGCATTCCAGCATTGCACCTTGGAGGGGGTTCCCTTTTCTCCACATCCTCACCAACACTTGTTGTTTGTGGATTTATTGATGACAGCCATTCTGACATGTGTAATATCTCACTGTGTTTTTAATTTGCATTTCTCTGATGATTCATAACATTGAGCATCTTTTCATATGTCTAATAGACAGCTGTATATACTCTCTGTAGAAGTGTCTATTCAGGTCCTCTGCCCGTTTTTTAATTGGATTGTTTGTTTTTCTGGTGTTGAGTTGTATGAGTTCTTTATAAATTTTGGATATCAACCCCTTATCAGCTATATCTTTTGTGAATATCTTCTCCCATTCAGTTGGTTGTCTTTTTGTTTTGTTGATGGTTTCCTTTGCTGTGCAAAAACATTTTAGTTTGATGTAGTCCAATTTGTTTATTGGTTCTAGTTTCCCTTACTTGAGGAGATAATCAGAAAGAATGTTGCTAAGAGAAACGTCAGAGTTTACTGCCTGTGTTTCTCCTAGAAATTTTGTGGTTTTGAGTCTTAAATTTAATTCTTTAATCCATTTTGAGTTTATTCTTGTATATGGTGTGAGAAGGTGGTCTAGTTTCATTTTTTTCCCATGCATTGGTCCAATTTTCCCAACACTATTTATTGAATAGATTATCTTTGTCATAGATTAATTGACCATAAAGGTTTGGATTTATTTCTGAGCTCTCTATTCTGTCCCATTGATTTATGTGTCTGTTTTTATGTGACTACCATGCTGTTTAATTACTATAGCCTTGTAGTATAGATTGATATAATTTAGTGTGATACCTCCAACTTTGTTCTTCTTTCTTAAAATTGCTGTGGTTATTTGGGGTTCCATATAAATATTTGGATTATTTGTTCTAGTTCTGTGAAATATGACATTGGTATTTTGATAGTGATTGTGTTGAACCTGTAGATTGCTTTGGGAAGTATGGGCATTTTAATAATGTTAATTCTTCCTATCCATGAACAAAGCATATGCTTTTATTTATCTGTATCTTCTTCGATTTCTTAACATTTTTCAAGTAAAAGTTTTTTACCTCCTTGGTTGAATTTATTCCTAGTATTTTTAAATGAAATTGTTTTCTTAATTTCTTTCTGATAGTTCATTTATTGATGTATAAAAAATGCAACTGATTTCTGAATATTTATTTTGTATCCTGCTACTTTACTGAATTCATTTATCAGTTCTAATAGATTTTTGGTGGGATTTTGAGGTTCTCTCTATATAGTATTATGCCATCTGCAAATAATGACAGTTTTACATGTCCCTTTCCAATTTGGATGCCTTTTATTTCTTCTTCTTGTCTGACTGCTGTGACTAGGACCTCCAGTACTATGTTGAATAAGAGTGGTAAAAGCAGACATCCTTGTCTTGTTTAAGATCTTAAGGGAAACACTTTTAGTTTTTCCCTATTGAGTATGATGTTAGCTGTGGGTTTGTGATATATGGCCTTTATGTTGACATATGTTCCCTCTATTCCCATTTTTGAGAATTGTCATAAATGGGTATTGGATTTTAAAAAGTGCTTTTCTGCATTTGTTGATATCATATAATATTTATTCTTCATTTTGTTTATATGATGTATCATGTTAATTTATTTGCAGATTTTTTTTTATTTTTATCCTCACCCGAGGACATTTTTCCATTTTTTTGTACAGATAGAGTGGGAGGGAGAGAGAGTGAAACATCAATGTGAAAGGGATACATCGAGTGGCTGCCACCCGCACGACCAACCAGGGCCGGGGACAAACTGCAACCGAGGTACATGCCCTTAGCGGGAACTGAACCCGGGTCTCTCCGGACCGCAAGTGGACGCTCCAACCGCTGAGCCAAACCGGCCAGGGCTATTTGCAGATTTTGAACCAACCTTGCATCCTAGTAATAAATCCCACTTGATAATTGTGTATGATATTTTTTATGTATTGCTAAATTTGGTTTGCTAATATTTTGTTGAGGATTTTGCATCTATGTTCATGAGGGACATTGGCCTATGGTTTTCTTTTTTGTAATGTCTTTGTGTGGTTTGGGAATCAGGATAATGTAGCCTTGTGAAATGAGCTTTGGAGCCTTCCTTCCTCTTGAATTTTTTGGGAATAATTTGAGAAGGATAGATATTAAGTCTTTTTTGAATGTTTGGTAAAATTCAACTGTAAATCTACCCAATCCAGGACTTCTGTTTGTTGAGAGAGTTTTTTGATTACTGATTTGATTTCACTGGTAGTAATCATCTGTTCAGATTTTCTTCTTGATTCAGTCTTGAAAAATTGAATGTTTCTAGGAATTTATTTATTTCTTCCACATTGTCCAATTTGTTGACATATAATTGTTTATAGTGTGTGTGTATATATATATATGTATATATATAATTCTTTATACTTCTATGTGTCAATTGTCACTTCTCTTATTTCTGATTTGATTTATTTAGGTCCTCTTTTTTTTTGATGAGTCTGGTTACAGGTTTTTTCAATCTTGTCTATCTTTTCAAAGAACCAGCTCTTGGTTTCATTGATCTTTTGAATTTTTTTAGACTCTATTTTATTTCCACTCTTACCTTTATTGTTCCATTCTTTCTACTCACTTTAGGCTTTGTTATTCTTTTTCTAGTTCCCTTAGGCATAAGGATGGATTGTTTATTTGAGATTTTTCTTGCTTGTTGAGGTAGGCCGGTATTGCTACGAATTTCCTCTTATGACTACTTTTACTATGTCCCATAGATTTTGGGTTGTTGTTTTCATTTTCATTTATTTCAAAGCATCTTTTGATTTATTTCTTGATCTCACTGTTAACCTATTCATTGTTTAGTAACATGTTACAGTCATCCCCTGCCACTTCACACTTCGACTTTTGCAGCTTCATTCTATCGCGGTTTTTTTCAAATACTGTACTATACTATATTTGAGAAAACCGCAATAGAGTGAAGCTGCGCAAGTCGAAGCACAAAGTGTCAAGGGATGACTGTATATAAATAAAGAATCCTACTTTGCGGAAATTCACTTATCACGGTAGAATCTGGAACTGATTAACTGTGATAAACGAGGGCCGACTGTATTTAGCCTCCATGTGTTGGTATGTTTTTCAGGGAATAATTTGAGAAGGTGTGTAATTGATTTCTAGTGTGTAATTGATTTCTAGTTTCATACCACTGTGTGTAATTGATTTCTAATTTTATACCACTGTGGTCAGAGAAGATGCTTGATATGATTTCAATCTTCTTAAATTTATTGAGACTTGTTTTCTGGCCAAATATGTAGGCTAGCCTGGAAAATGTTCCATGTGCACTTGAAAAGAATATATATTCTGCAGTTTTGGGGTAAAATACTCTAAAAATATTAATTAAACCCATCTAATGTGTCATTTAAGGTCACTGTTTCCTTGTTTATTTTCTGTCTGGAAGATATATCCATTGATCTCAATGGGGTGTTACAGTCCCCTACTGACTGTATTATTGTCAATCTCTCCCTTTATCAAGATTTTAAAAATATATTTAGGTGCTCCTATGTTGGGTGCAAAAATGTTTACAAAGGCTATATCTTCTTGTTGGATTAATTCCTTTATCAAATTTATCATTATGTAATGCCCTTCTTTGTCTCTTATCATAGCCTTTGTTTTAAGGTCTATTTTGTCTGATATAAGTATTGCTACCCGAGCTTTTCTCCCCCACTTCCATTTGTATAAAATATATTTTCCAACCTTTTACTTTGTGTGTCTTTCAATCTAAAGTGGATATCTTTTAGACAGTACATACATAGGTCTTGTTTTCTTATCCACTGAGCTGCCCTATATCTTTTGATTGGAGCACTTAATCCATTTACATTTAAAGTGATTATTTATAGGTATATAGTTACTGACATTTTATTATTCATATTTATGTTACTTTTTTTTTCTCTCTTTTCCTTTCAAAGAAGCCCCTTTAACATTTCTTATAATACTGGTTTGGTAGTAAAGAACTCCTTTAGCCTTTTCTTATCTGGGAAGTTTGTTCTCTCTCCTTCAATTTTTAATGATAGCCTTTCAGGGTAGAGTAGTCTTGGTTGTAGGTCCTTACTTTTCATTACTTTGAATATTTCATGCTAACCTCTACTGGCCTGAAATGTTTCTGTCAAGAAGTCAGCTGACAGTCTTAAGGGAGCTCTTTTGTAGGTAACTGTCTTTCTCTTGATGCTTTTAAGATTCTCTCTTTGTCTTTAACCTTTGCTATTTTAATTATTATGTGTCTTGGTGTGGGCCTCTTTGGATTCATCTTTTTTGGGCCTCTCTGCATTCCTGGACTTGCGTGTGTTTTTCCTTCACTAAGTTAGGGAAGTTTTCAGTCACTATTTCTTCAGTTTCTCAATTCCTTGCTATCTCTTTTCCTTCTGGTACCCCTATTATGCAGATATTCTTACACTTGGTTATCACAGAAGTCCTTTAAACTATCCTCATTAATTTTTTTTTTTTTTTCTTTATGCTGCTCTGATTGGGTGTTTTCTGCTACCCTGTCTTCTAAATTGCTGCTTGGCTCTTCTGCTTCATCTAATCTGCTATTGATTATTTCTAGGGTATTTTTCATTTCAGTCATTGTAATAATAATGAATCTTTAAATAAGTACTTTTTATGCTCCAGGTCCTGTGTAAAACAGACTCTATCTAGACTTAAACCTTCATATTAAGTAGGTAAGATATCATCTCAATTTTTAAAAGTGAAGAAATTAAGATCGAAAGAGTTATTACTTTCCTGAAATTATACAGCTAAATAAATGGTGGATCCAAGATTGAACCTAGGTTAGCTTCACTCCAGAATTTGAGCTCTCAGACACTGTGCTCCACTACTTCTATTACTCTGAGCACAGGGATGTGTGCTTCTCTTGCAATAAAAATGAATATTGTACTAGTTCACTGATATCAGTGCTATAATGACATGATAGTATATTAATACATGAAATCCACTTCCATCATTATACATGAAATAAATGTTCTTTGACAGTTCATAGATTTTTTTTCAAAAAAATTAAGGTTTTATATAATTGAAAACAATGTTTTTCAGCAATGATCTATAGAGCCCAAGAGTTGTCATAGGTTATAGGGGCTGCTGGGATGACGTATGCAGGGAAGGGAAGGGAGCTACATCAATCAACTACAAGTTATATTTAAATATGTTTTAGAGTTGGGAATTTCATGTAAACTTTTATTTGAAAAATAAAAGTCTTGCTACTTAAAATGCATGTTATAAAGCATTGATTTATGTTTTATTTTTTAAATCCTTACCTGAGGATATTTTTCCATTTATCCTCAGACAGAGTGAGAGGGAGGGAGGAAGCAGGGAGAGAGAGAGAGAAACATGGATGTGAGAGAGACACATCGATTGGTTGCCTCCCACACTATCCCGACCAGGGCTGGGGACCAAACCGCAACTGAGGTATGCGCCCTTGACTGGAATCAAACCCGTGACTCTTTGGTCTGTGGGTTGACGCTCTAACCACTGAGCCAAACCGAGCAGGGCATAAAGCATTGATTTAGATCATCACAGTTATGTTAGTTATGTTTCCCAATTCAGTACACTATGAGAATCAGTCAGAAATAACATAAATATAAAATATATATTGCCCTGGCCAGTTTGGCTCAATGGTTAGAGTGTTGGCCTGTGGACCAAAGAGTCTCAGGTTTGATTCCGGTCAAGGGCACGTACCTCAGTTGCAGTTCAGTCCCTGGCCCCGACTGGGATTGTGCAGAGGCAACCAATTGATGTGTCTCTCTTACATCGATGTTTCTCTCTCCCCCTATCTATCCCTCCCTCTCTGTCTGAAAATAAATGAAAAAATATCCTCAGGTAAAGATTTAAAAAATATATACATATATATATATATATGTGTGTGTGTGTGTATTTCCCTACATGTTTTAGACTCAACAGCAAGATATGTGACATAAAAGAGATACAAACCATGACAATCCTTACTCAAAAAGTTATCACGAAAATCCAAACTTCAAAAGTATATGAGAACTACTTCTATTATGCACAAATTAAAGGATTAAACATTTCCATTTCTTAGTTCATAATCTGAAGCAAAGCCAACTAGTACAACAAAAACTGTCAATACCTGTGGTTGTTGCATACTTCATGGTTCTTTGCTTCCAAGCCCATCTCCTATAAAATGAGTTCAAATGTACTTATAATTAAGCAGGATATACAAGATCAGTCAATATTCTTTCAAAATAATCTAAATTTTTTAAAAACTTGAAACCAAGTACAGGTATGACCTTAGTTAAACTTTAAGCCTACAAAGTGATTTACTAAGCCAGTCTTTGTGGAAAGAAAACTAATCTAGAAATCAGGAGTTACAGTTCTGGTTGTTTTCCCTGGCAGTACATGTCCTTGAATGAATCATTTAACCTGCTGGCTCCTGAGACTGGCATATGACTACAGAGCCAAAGATGATTGAATGGAAAGCCAAGGTACTTAAAGATCATCTAGTTCAGCCTGGCTGGAGTGGCTCAGAGGGCTGAGCATCATCCTGTGCACTGAAAGCTTACAGGTTTGATTCCTGGTCAGGGCACATGTCTGAGTTGCTGGTTTGATCCCCAGTCAGGGATTGCATAAAGGGCACAATGATGTTTCTCTCTCTCCCTTCATCTCTTCAAGCATGTCTTGAGGAGAGGAGTCTAAAATAATATTCTAGTTCAGCTTTTTTCAAAATTTTTTTGACTTGAACCCAAAGTAAAAACTGTATTTGACTTCACAACCAGGTATGCATACAAAACAGAATTTTCATGAAAAAAAATTTTCCCTGTATTTTGTTTCTATTCAATTTTGTTCTACTGTACTTTATTAAATAAAATATACTGGTTGAACTACAATTTTAGGAATACCAATCTAACTCAACCCCCTGAGAAGACAGGTTTGAATAATCAAGCCAAGAGAAGTAAAAAGAAGGAGCTGGACAAGGGAAGCAGAAAAAATGCTGGTTGTGGGACCTGCTGGAGAGCCACCCATTCACCAGCTGCTGGTGATCCTGGGAAAGTTGTTTTACATCAATGTTTCTCCATCTTTTGTTTTCATTATCACCTCCTAGAAAATTTAAATACTATATAATAAGATTTGTGTAGGAGGGGTTGAACTTTGAAGGGCCACAAATCACGGTAATATCTGTTAAAAAGAAAATGTCAGGCCCTGGCCAGTTTGGCTCAGCAGTTAGAGTGTCAACCCCAAGAAGCACCCTTCTAGTTGTGAGATAGTATTTTTTAAAAACACACTGAAGATTACTTTCACTCTCTGAAGAACCAGCAATTTTTTTACAACTGTTGGGGCTCAGAGCAGGCAGCCCCAAGATATCACACAATGGCATCTTGATTATTTTTAATTGAAAATCACTTGAGAAGCAGCAGGAGTGGGAGGTGCTCTGACTCTTCTCTGTCTCTCTAAACGCGGGAAATAAATCCCTTTGTGCTAGGTGCCCTACCTGGGGCAGAGTTTGCCGCCCCAAACATGCCTCTTTGGAGATAATGATCATTTTAGGCTGGCTAATTTTAAGAAACAGCAAACATGGGAGAAGCTCTGAAAACCAAGTAGAAGTTACCCTTTTAAAATAGGACATATAGCCTATGTGGCTCAGTGGGCTGAATGTCCTCCCATGGACTGAGAAGTCCTGGTTTGATTCCCAGTTAGGGCACATGCCTGGGTTTTGGGCTCGGTTCCCAGTGGAGGGCATGCAGGAGGCAGCCAATCAATGTTTCTCTCTCTCACATTGATGTTTCTATCTCTCTCTCTCTCTCTCTCTAAAAAATCAATTAAAAAATTTTTAAATAAGACATTTATATTTATTAGGGAAATCTCCTTTTGTAATGGTGTTTCCCTCACTGTACCAGGAAGAAGATATCTAAATCTCTAGAAACCATTGTCTGTGGAGATGTGCACTCCAATCTACATAACAATCTTGCCCTTGTTAATTGTGCTTAATCCCATAACTGACTCTCCATCCCCAACATCTTTAGTTTTGAGTTGAAGATGGTATTTAAAGTGATGGCTTCCCCCATATTGGTAAGTTACTTTGTTTTCCTGGGTCTCTCCAATGTTATTACATTTTAATTTGTTTTTCTCTGGCTAGTGTTTCTCATGTCAATTTGATTATTATTTGAGCCAGAAAAACCTTGAAGGGTGGAGGGAAATTTTTCCTCCTCACTATAGGGCAATCTATACACGTATTGCCCCGTGATACATAATCAATCACATCTTGCCATCTATGAAGGGTTGATGAGAAGACCCACAGTTTTTCCATTAGACTTCCACACAATGACCTCCTTTCCCATATCTTTCCAATTCCGCTGACCTCACTTTCTTAATCTTCAAGGAGGAGGAATCCAATCTTCCTGATCTTTATAAAGTATTTTCTAGTTCACAGCATCTTCCCATCACACTCTTCAGATAGGTTTCTGATAAGATTCAAAGGCCCATCCTGGGTAGATGTGTCTATAAAATGGCTGCTTTTTGTTAAATCCAGCTTAAGACTTAAGTTTCAAGACCACTGCTAGCCTAAAGTTTTCTTCTGCCATTTTCTAGTGAACATAGACAGACAACCACATACACACACCACTTATCTACAATCTCCTATCCCAACAATGTTTTGATTGATCTATTCCATTTTTTCACCATTACCTAAGCTACAACGTAAAACAATGACTTAAAAACCAAGATTAAGAAGTTGCTTCTGGCCTTGACCGGTGTTGCTCAGTGGTTAGAGTATTGGCCCACATGGGTTCGATTTCTGGTCAATGGCCCGAACCTGCAATCCAAGTACATCCCCAGTCCTGGTAGGGGCACGTGTGGGAGGCAACCAATAGATGTGCCTCTCTCTTGTCGATGTTTCTCTTTCTCTTTCTCTCTCTCTCTCTCTCTGCCTCCCTCCCACCCTTCTTTCCACTCTCTCTAAAAATCAATGGAAAAATATCCTTGGATGAAGATTAACAACAGCAACAAAAGGAGTTGCTTCTGAAACAGGTAGAATAAAATGTTACCAAAAATTGCTCCATTGAGTCAAGGCCTATCACAATAAACTGCTCCACTGAGTTAAGCCCTGCCAGAACTATGGAAGTTACCAATAGGTAGCTATAAAACAATGGTCCAGGAACTACAATGACTTCTTTAAGGTTTGTTTTTCAGATCTAGAACCAAGACACAAATCCCAGAGACAAACTCAATAAATGGTTAAGAAAGTCCCTTCCTGCACCCAATAAGTCTTGCACAATCCCAGAATGCCTTGCTTTACTTACACATACCTGAACTTCAGTGGGACCTCAGTGTTCCAACCTACACCCTGATTGGTTAACCCCAGCAACTTCCATGTTCCCAAGCCCCACATTCAGGGTGCAGAATCTGAGGCCCTATCTCAGTGTTTTTACCTTCTGCAGAGCCTCAATAATTCTGCCTTTGTTTTCATCAGTGTCCCTGGTCTAAATTCTTTTATATCAAGAGACAAGAATCCAAACTCGTTGGTAACATTCTCATTTCTAAAATTTTACCACTAGATTTCTTTTCTCTGAGTTACTAGAGTATCATGATATAAAAAGAAATGTATATATCCTCTACACAGATAAGGTTTTTAATTCTATATGCCATTGCAACTCTAATACTTTCCAGGTGACAGCTACTTGAGAACAATGTCATACGAAATAGCTAAGGTTTAAGAGGAAGAAGAAAGAGAGAATATGTATCTGCATGGTATAATGTGGAGCCCCAGAAACCTAAGAAAATAAAACTCAGGCCTGGTGGGAGTGGCTCAGTGGTTGAGTGTTGACCCATGCACCAAGAAGTCGCCGGTTCGATTCCCGGTCAGGGCACATGCCCAGGTTGTGGGCCAAATCCCCAGTGGGGGGCATGCAGGAGATGGCCAATCGATGTTCTCTCTCATTGATGTTTCTACCTCTCTCTCTTCCTCTCCCTTCCTCTCTCTCTCAAATCAATAAAGAAAAAAAAAATTTTTTTAAAGAAAATAAAACTCAGGAGAACGAGAAAAGCACTAACACTGCTTTATTTGTCTTATTCTGCTCTGGGGCGAGTCCTACAATTAAATAACTGAAAACCCAAGCATCTACAGTTACTGGTGGTAAACAAAAGCAAGTAAGAAACTTGATCTAAATGGTTGAGTCTGCAAAAGCTACATCTATTGATTCATATGCACCAGATTCCGTTTAAGCCTCTTTCCATATATTAATGCACTTGATTCACACAATTCAAGGTACTAGTATCCTCTCCTGTAGGTACTAATATCATCACCTCCTCCTAGGTGAGAAAACTGAAGCACAGAGGTAGTAAGTAACTTGCCCAAGGTTGCTCACACACCCAGTGAGTAGCAAAGCAGAGACCCCTGACTCCTGAGCCTGTGCCCTCAGCACTAAGCTATGCTGTCTTCCAGAATGAAGGAGAATGATGATAATGAAGCACAGGGAGATAAAGAAGCCTGCTTCCTGGAATCACGAGGGTATCTCCACAGCAAAAGTTATTGTCACTGAAGCTTAAGCTCAAAATCTGAAAATGATCTGGAGTCAGGTTAGCTAGAGTGAGTCATTTGATGCCTTTGTTTAAACTTGCATACAGACTTCTGATAAAACAATTGCTCGGCCCTCTGGAAGGTAAATGGGCTTCTGTCAACTTGATTCATTCCAAACTGGAGAAAGGACTCCAGCAGTCTTTGTCTGAACTGGACACCTGCTGGGGGACAGCTGAACCAAAAGGAGCTTTGATAGCATCCCGGCTCCACCACTTATTACTGGTGTCACCTTAGGCAGGTCGTGGACGCCTTTGGGTTCACCAGAACCAGGATTATAAAGCCCCCCCCCGGAATGCAGTGAAAACACAGTGTGAGCGGTTAGGTGCTGTACACGCGTTATTCCAGTCCTGACGGCGAGGGGAGCAGATGGCAGGCCCAGTTCACCCCTCCCCCACTCCGCACAAATGGAAAAATAGGGGCAAACCGAGCGCTGAAGGATGGATGAGGGGAAGGGGGAGGAATGGAAAAGACCGGGCGTAGCGACCTCTCCCTCTCCATACACAGACTGAAAGCAGAACCCCCAGAAAGGGGCTGTTACCTCAGCGGCGGCAGCAGGCTCGGGAAACGTTGCCATTGGTTCCTCTCCGCCGCCACCAGCCGCACCGACAGCACAGAGCCCGTCGCCATGTCCCAGCAGCCCGGCGGCTCCCCGAAGTCTAGGCGCAATCGAACTCAGTCCCACACACTGCAAAAGCTTTGCTCCGCTCCGCAAGCCTCTTGTCCACCGCCGGCCACCGTCCAGGTCAAAATCGTGCAGTGGGCCGAGCCCAGGGTGTTGGGCGTCTCCTTCAAAACCAATAAAAAGCAGAGCAGCGCTCCTGTGCGGCGATTGGCCAATCCGGCCACGTGCCCGCAGAGGTGTGGCCGGAGACTAGCGGAGGGGTCGTTCAGTCCTCCGTCTCCTTGGGACCCATAGTTTCGGGTCGCGGGTGTTTTCCCCCCTGCCTGCGAGCTTGCTTCTCTCTTGTTCGGCTTCGAGTCGGAGAGCCTTCCTTGTGATCTTCACTGAAGTCGCGGGGAAGGAGCGGAGAGGAGTCATGGGGCAAAAGCCAAATGGGGCGGAGAGCAGGATACAAAATTCTCTCGTGTTCTTAAAAAATGAAAAAAAGCTAAAATAAAATAAAAATGTAAAACCTCCCGAGTTTTTGAAAACTAGTTTTAATTCACTATTGGGAACAAGAGGAAGTTAAAACCGAAATTGCAGAATGTCTAGAAAATAAAGATACAGAAAGCACTATATGTAGATGCTCATTTGATACAGCTAAAGCAGGGCTCATAAGAAAATGCATAGTGAAAGTAAATGAAACATCCAATTCGAAAGTCATAAAAACAAACATAAGGGAAGCAGAATAGAGACATTAGTAATGACAAACGAAGAAATAAATGAATTAAGAAAACTAATGTCAAAGGAGTAATAAGTCCAGGGGATGGGGGGGGGGGCTGATAAAATAGATGGTTAACTAATCTAATCAGAAGAAAGGGGAAGGATGAACATAAGTTCATTAAAAAACATGAGATTGGCCCTGGCCAGTTTGGCTCAGCGGTTAGAGCGTCAGCCTGCTGTCCGCAGAGACCTGGGTTCGGTTCCGCTAAGGGCACGTACCTCAGTTGCAGTTTGTCCCCGGCCCTGGTTGGGTCGTGTGGGTGGCGGCCACTAGATGTGTCCCTTTCACGTCGATGTTTCTCTCTCTTTCTCTCCTTCCCGCTCTATCTGAATAAAAAATGGAAAAATGTCCTCGGGTGAGGATAAAAAAAATTAATTAATTAATTAAAAAACATAAGTTTGGGGGGATCTCAGATCTAGAAAACAAGTATATTTGTAAGACACTAACTTGGCTCAAATTTAAGCAAATAAACTTAACAACCTGGAAGAAACGGATGACGTTACAAGAAAATACAACTTACCTAAACAGATCCTGGAAGAGAATAGAAAACCTAAACAATTACCGAGCATATAGAAGAACTAGAGCATATTATCATCAAAAACCCACCTTCCCTAACGCAGGTGGCCCGCCTTGTCTCACAAAGAAATTCCACCCACATGGTGAAGAGTAGTTGACTCCAGTGCTGTTATTCTGTCCCAGAGCACAGGGAAACTGGGGGCTTGCTAATTCTTTTTATGAAGTAAGCATAACATTGATACCACAATCTAGCAAAAACAGGGAACACACCTGTAGTCCAATTTTACTTGTGATTATCAATGGAAAAATCCAATGTACATCATGGTGACTATAGTTTATAATACTGTGTTGTGTACTTGAAATTTGCTAAGAGAGTATATCTTCAAGTGTTCTCACCACACACACACAGAAAGATAACTATGTGAGTGATGATGTGTTCACCTGATTGCGGTAATCATTTCACAATGTGTACATAAAACAAATCATCACATTGCACACTTTAAATATATACAATTTTATGTTTATACTGCAATAAAGCTGGACGGGGGGCAGGTAGGAACTAACAAATATAACGGAGAAACAAGAGGCGAGGGCTTGCCTTTGAGGCTGGCAGCGGCCGCTGAAGACTCCCTCCTGGTGCTTACGGTTGAGCCCTCGCAGCTGCCACGACCACCCGGTCTCCCCCCTTCCCCTTCCGTGATCGTCCCGGCTGGTGTCCTTGGAGCAAGGGAGGCTGCTGAGATTGAAAGGCGGGTCCATTAAGAGCTGCACGTCTCACCCGGTGGCAGGGAGGGCGTCCATGGCTGCAGCTAACAAGGGCAACAAGCCCAGAGTCCCGAGTGTCCACTTTGCAGTAGGCCAAGACAGCAGGCAGAAAGCTCCCGAAGCCGCAGCCACTTTGATGAGAAGTTGCATGACTCAGTGGTCATGGTCACCCAGGAGAGTGACAGCAGCTTCTGGTCAAGGTTGACTTCCTCAAGATCCTGCACAGGTATGAGATCACCTTCACGCTGCCCTCTGTGCACAGGCTGAGCAAGGACATCCAAGAGGCACCTGTCCCAGCCTGCACCTCAAACTCCTTGGCGTCATGCCTGTCCCAGAAGGTAACATCGTTAATTGTGAGCACATGGCGCACAAGGAAGGCGTCCTCAAAGGCCAGATGCTGCTAGCCTGTGAAAGTGGTGCAGGCATGCGTTACGGATCCGCACCATGGCACACCCATGCTGCTGGATGGTGTCAAGTGGAAGGGTGCTGCGTTAGAATACCACCCGGACCACAGCGACTAGCACGGACTCACCTGAGGCCCATGCCCCGGCCACCTCGGGGCCCCTCAACCTTCATCTCATCTCTACTTCATCTCACCAAACTCTGCGTGAAGGTGTGGCTTCCTCATCCTTCCAGGGTGGGCATGTGGATGGGGTATCTAGGGGCCTCCAAACTGGGGCCTAGACCACACCTCACCTCTGCCTTCACTAGAGCCACCTCCCTGCCTCTCCTGTCTGCTACTCCTGCCTCCTCCTCTTCCCACTTCTGGATAGGGGAGTGGGAGAGGGAGTGGGAGACAGAGTGGGGGAACCTGGGATAGGTTCCACCCTCACCCCACTGAAAGCCATGGGACCCCCAGCCTGGACCTGGGAGAGGAGGGAGCTGGCCCTGTGATGTCGTTGCCTCCATCACTGCTGGTGCTGCAGTCTCATTTTAGCCACCTCTCCTGCCTTCCCCTCTTTCCCACTGTTGTCCATGGTGAGTAGGAGGGAGGTACAGTTCCCAGCCTCTATTCCCCAGGTATGTGTTATTTGTTTTTGTAATGCTTTTATTGATTTTTCTAGAGAGGGAGGGAGAGAGAGAGAGAGAAATATTGATGTGAGAGCAGAACATCCATGGGCTGCCTCTTGCATGCCCCCTACCGGGGATCAAGCCTGCAACCGGCTATGTGCCCTGACCAGGAATCCAACCAGCACACTCTTGGTACACTGGACAACACCCAACCAACTGAGCCACATATGCCAGGGATGTTACTTGGTTTTTAAATGACTGGTTGGGACAAAACCTTAAAGAAATAAAACTTTCCATGGGAAAAAAAGAAAAAACAAAAAGTATGAGGAGTTCAAAGAATAGGAAGCATAAATAAATATAAAAGACACTTAACTTCATACCAAATCACAGAAATACAAATTAAAACTATAATGATATACCATACTTCACATTAGCAATTATCTAAAAGTTTAACAACACACTGTAAGTAGTGAGGGATGTGAGCATATTATGCTTTCTCGCTGTGAGTAAAAATGGCACAACCATTATGCAGAGTACTTAGACAATATTTATTAAAATTGACCTAGCAAAGCTATTTCTTGGAATTCACCTAAAGATATACTGAGATGCTTGAAATGATGTCTGATTAAGGAAATTTATTGTAGTATTGTTAGAAAAAGAGACTATATATGGATACATATATAGGTAAAAGTAGGTTTATAGTTGTTCCTATGAAAAAAGACATGAAGGTTATGACTATTACAATAGGTTTATTAACTCACAAGAATGTCATCACAACTGTAAACCTAAAAATGTATACACAACTTTGAATAATTATAAAGCCAGTGTTTATTAAAATACATTTTATTTTCAAAATGTAATGGAATCTACAGATACCCTGTATACATTTTTTGGGGACACCCTGTATAGTTACAATGTAGCCACTAAAAAAGAACGAGACAGCACTATATGTACTCATATATTAAGATTTATTGATGAGTGAAAAAACCAATGGCAGAACTGTGATTATTATTCCACTGTTTGTGTAAAAATAGGAGAAAGAAAATACACACAGGCTTATGTATGTAGAGATATCCTTTGGGAAAGAAAGTTGATGGCTCCATGGCAGGGATAGAATGGAGACTAACTTTTTATTATATACATTTTGCATCTTTTGAATTTGGAATCACAAGCCTATAGTAGCTATTCCACAGTTCATAATTTTTAAACATTTTGTTTTGACATAACTTCAGACTTACAGAAAAGCTGCAAGAATAGTAACCCTCATCTAGTATTCCTAAATGTTTATATTTTACCACATTTGCTTTACAGTCGTCCCTTGTTTATCGCGGTTAATCCGTTCCAGACTCTAGTGGTCGCACTTGGAGTTGAAGGATTCCTGGGGTGCTCGAATATATAGGCCTACAGTCCATACGCACAGTAATTTTAATTTTAATTGTAATACAGGGGTGTATAATTGGCTCAGACAGCCAAGCGTGCACTGTATCATTTTCACTGTCTCGATCAACTTTTTAATGAACATATTTGAAAAAACAGCGATAGAGTGAAGCTGCAAAAGTCGAAGCATGTGAAATGGCGAAGGACGACTGTATCTGCCTTTTTCTCTTCACATACACACATACGTACACGCTCACTCACACACACACATACACCCCACCCCATACACTCACATTTTTAGGAGAGCCATTATCAAGTAAATTGCAGACATGATGCCTTTTTTACTTCTAACTACTTCAGTGTATATTTCCTAAAACAAAGAGATCCTCTTACCTATCCAAAGAACAATGACCAAAATTGAGAAATCAACATTGATAAAATACTACTATTTATTCTACATTCCTGATTCGAATTTCTCCCAATTGTTCCAATGCCTTTTATAGCAAAAGAAAATCCTGTGTCACACATTGCACTGAGTTGGCATGTCCCTTAATCTGGAATGGTTTCTCAAACAGATAGACATGACTTTAAGTAACGTTTAAATCTGATTAAAACAAATCTGGGAAGAGGAAGTGGAAGTACAGAGATGGAAGCTGGTGAGCTGTGCTCTCTGTAACTCCACCCACTGGTACTGCCGGGAGCAGGCTTCATTATCTCCAACTTCTTGGATGAGGGCAATTATTATATTGACCCACTGGCCTCTCATTTGCTCCAGGAGAAATATAGAGTGGCCCTGGAGCCTCTTGGGTGTTCATTAGGTATATCTAGGATAAAAGTGGGCCACAAAGGGATGACCCACTACAGCATCATAGGATTTTGAAATAATTATTAATGGTATTAAAGAAGATTAAATATGTTTTATATTTTCAGGACTACTGTTTGCCCATGTATCCTTGGGAAAATGAGATGAAGTTTCCTCCTCCTCCTGGCAGAGGCAGTCCCAAGGCAGAGCACACGGCACAGTGCGTGGAATGTAGGGCTTGCTGGACTTCACCCGCCACGGACCCCCTCAGCCAGGAACCCTAGTGCAGCGCACAGTCTGCATAACCACAGGCAGCAGCCCTGTGTGTATGTTATCTCATGGGGTTGTAGATTAAGTACGTTATGTCAGATGATGTTTGCAAACTGTGCAGTGCTACATACGTGTGAGTTACTCTTGAGCCTGTCACGGGAAAGACCAGGAGATCCAGGAGGGCTATCGGCATAGACTTCTAATTCAAAAAGGGCCTTAAATGTAGACCCTTTCCAAATACAGTTACCCACATAGTTACAGCAATACAGTGATCAGACTGACAGAAATTTGAACCTGTGACCCAGTGCTGGACCACACTCCCTACAGTTCACGAGGAATTAATTTTTTGTTTATGTTTTGTAATTACATAATTTTGCATTGTAATTTTTATGTCAAAAGTGTTTTGTTATATGTCAACATTTAAAATATACTATAACTTTTGAAACATTGTTTTGGCTTACCAAAATTTTAAGAATACATGTCTTAAAAATGGAAGTGCTCTAGGTCTCTCGACTTCTGAAAATCCATTTGGTGAAATAGAGCGAGTCTCAGCAGTACTAAAAGCAAATATATACAGGTTCTGTTTTCCAGCACCTGGAAAGGGCTCAGACATTTTTTTCATCATCAATCTCACCATTTTGAATTAACCTCTATCATCTTGTCAATCCTACAAATTTCTTATTATTCCTCATATCAGTTTGAATGTTTTTGCCTGTAAGTCACACAATACCCAACTAAAAAGAAAACCTTGTTATCTCACACGATGAGGTAGAATAGAGGCTGTTACCAGGACTAGGAAACTCAATTCAAGTAGCTTCAAGGATGCAGACAGGTGCTTTCCATCTTGCTCTGCATTCTCAGCGTGTGTCAGAAGAAGGCTGCAGTGGTTCCTGCCATCACAGCAGACACCACATGCAGGAAAGAAAGGATATTTTATCCCAAACATCTGAGTTTTTTTCACCTGGTTTTAAAAGTATTTAATATTGACAAATTTTAACATTTACAAAAGGAAACAGAATTATATAATAAACCCCTACTCTGATTACCTGGTTTCAACAGTTATCAACTCATGTTTAATCTTTTTCATCTATATGCCACTCACTACCACCTCCTACCAGATTATGTGGAAGCAAATTTCACCCATCATTTAGTTTTATCCATAAGTATACATCCAAAAGAAAGACGTCTTAAAAAAATAATAACCCATGTTTCATCATCATTTCTGAAAATGTAGCAATAATTGCTTAATATTATCAAATATATTTAGTGTTCAGGTTTCTTTGTTTTATAAATATTTTTCTTTCTTTTTAATTTTTGTAGTTTGTTTGAACCAGCTTCCAAAAAGCATCTAATGTTACAGTTGGTTGATACATTTCTAATGATTCTACTAACCTATAAACACCGCAATCTCAATTTTAAATCCCTTAACTATGTTTTCTAAAAAAATTCAGATTGTCCTGCAGTTTCCTGAGGTGAACCTTGCTGATTGCATCTACTTGAAGCTTCTAACATGATCATCTGTCCTTGGCACTCACATAAATTTGTAGTTGAACCAGCTAGCGCCAGCTGATTCAACAGTTGATTGCTGGTGCCTAAATGAACCTGGCCAAGATCAGAAGAAAAACCCCAACAAGCCTAGAACATACTGTTGATTTACAGAATTACAACCTAAATAAACAGTTGTTTTTTAAATTTTTTAATTAATTAATTTTTATTACAGATGTTTCCTCTTTTCCCCCATAGACATCCTTCTCCCGATCCCCACCCCCACTCCATCCTCAGCATTGTTGTCTAAGTCCATGGTTACCCATACAAGCATATAAATTCTGTGGTTTACCTCTTCCCTCTCCCCCAACTCCCTCTATTGCGGCTTGTCAGTCTGTACATTACTTCTATGTCTCTATGTCTCTGGGTCTATTTTGTTCATTATATTCCATGAATAAGTGAGATCATGTGATATTTGTCTTTCTCTGATTGGCTTGTTTCGCTTAGGATAATACCCTCCAGGTCCTTCCATGTCATCTCAAAGGATAAGAGATCTTTCTTTCTTACAGCTGCATAGTACTCCATTGTGTGTATGTACCACAGGTTTTTTATCCATTCGTCTACTGATGGACATTTGGGCTGTTTCCAGATCTTAGCTATTGTAAATAGTGCTGCTATGAACATGGGGGTACATATATTGTTTCTGATTTGTGTTTCAGGCTTCTTAGGGTATATTCCTAGAAGTGGGATAACTGGGTCAAATGGCAGTTCCATTTTTAACTGTTTGAGGTAACACCATATTGTTAACAGTTGTTTTAAGCTACTAAGTTTTGGAGCAATTTGTTATACTGCAAAAGATAAGAACTGATACACAGAATGCACTTCTGTAGTGGACTTCCTTTACTCAACATAATGTTTTTAAACTTAATTCATGTTGTTGTGTGTATTTTTTTTTTTTACATGAAAATAGCACAATTTGTTTATCCAGTCTCCTAATGTTGGACTTTGAATTGTTTCCAGCTTTGGATGATTACAAATGAAGCTGCTATAGGTATTTTTTCTAATCTCTTTCTGTAAACATATGTACTCATTTTTTGTGCATATACACCTAGTTGTCAAATTAATAGGTCAGCAAACTATGGCTTGTGGTCTTGCTGCCTGTTTTATTTATTTATTTTTTTTTTTGTCCTCACCCGAGGATATTTTTCCATTTTTTGTTCAGGTAGAGTGGGAGGGAGAGAGAGGAAGGAGAGAGAGAGAGAAACATCGACGTGAAGGGACACATCGAGTGGCTGCCACCCGCACGACCAACCAGGGCCGGGGACAAACTGCAACCGAAGTACGTGCCCTTAGCGGGAACCGAACCCGGGTCTCTCCGGATCGCAGGCCGACGCTCTAACCGCTGAGCCAAACTGACCAGGGCTTGCTGCCTGTTTTAAATGCCGTTTAGTGGAATACAGCCATGCCCGTTTGTTCATGTATTGTCTATGGCTGACAGTAGCAGAGTTGTGTGGCTGCATAGAAACTGGCCCACAAAACCTAAAATATTTACTGTCTTGCTCTTCACAGAAAAAATTTGCCAAGCCCTGGATAGTTACATGTTTACACTGATAAGAAACTGCCAAAATGTTTTTCTAAAATGGTTGTATCGCCCTGGCCAGTTTGGCTCAGCGGTTGGAGTATCGACCTGTGGACCAGAGAGTCCTGGGTTCGGTTCCCACTAGGGGCACGTACCAAAAATATAAAATAAAAATAAAATACAATGGTTGTATCATTTTAGTCTTCTACCAACAATAAATGACAATTCCTCATCAACACTTGGTATTGCCAATCTTTTTAAATTTAGCCATTTGGCACTGGCCAGTTTGGCTCAGCAGTTAGAGCGTCAGCCTGTGGTCCAAAGAGACCTGGGTTCGGTTCCTGCTAAGGGTGCGTACCTCGGTTGTAGTTTGTCCCCGGCCCTGATTGGTTGTGCGGGTGGCAGCCACTCGATATGTCCCTTTCACGTCGATGTTTCTCTCTCTCTTTCTCCCTCCTTCTTTATCTGAACAAAAAATGGAAAAATGTCCTCGGGTGAAGATAAAAAAAAAAAAAAATTAGCCATTTGGAAGTTGTAGAGTGGTATCTTATTGTGGTTTTAGTTTGCAGTGGCTGGACTGGCCTTGGTAAGTGGGAGGCCATGCTGTTGAGTCCATATAGAGCTTCTGTCTCTGCCACCATGCCCACTCCATCCATGCCCATTGTGAATACTGGTGAGGTCTATGACCCAGGCTAGCTAACTTCACTGGCTGAGCCATGTTGTCGACTTGGTTGTTCAGTGACTCATGGTGAATGCTTTCTGGTAGACATTAATGTGTGAAGCAAAAATCTTCACATTTAATTTCTACTCTAATATGTCTGTCCACGTGCCGCTGTCCCAGGGCTCCATGTCCCTGATTGTTCAGTCCTTTTCTTTCCAGGCCCCTAACCGGATGACCAGAGGGTGGCACTGTCCAGGAAACCGGGTATTTTTCCACCCTGGGCCACCTTTCCTTCCACACACATTTGGATGACCAGCGCCCTGCTTGCTGCTGTGCCCACTGGGAAGATTTTCCTTTTCTGTTGTCTTTCAGGCTTAATTCTGAATATGCCTGTAAGGCAGCCACTGTCCAGTTTTGGTTTGTATCCACATACCAAGCCCACTGACCTGTAAACCAATTTGGGCTTTCCTCCATTTACAGCAGGTGACATGTGCCCTCTCCCCCCACATAGGTGCAAGCCAGGGGAAGGACACTGGTGTTATTCTGGTGGGTGACACGGGTCTGACTACCAGCCCATGAAGCCGATTCATGCCCTCTAGACCTGCTTGAGCTAGAACCACCTTATAATTGACTACTGCTAGACCTGGCTGACTTTATTACTGAGTGGATTTGATGGAATCCAGCTCAAAATGGGCAATTCTGGATGTATAGTCACTTAGTGTGTCAAGGTCAAGTGTTCCAGGACCCAGTGATGTGCCAACAGCTGTTTCTCTGCTGCAAATGGCATGGGCTTGGTCTTGCTTCAGAATGCTCAGGGTCTGTGTTAGGATTCTCCCACTGGGTTTTGTCAAAAACTCCATACTGTGCCTTCTCCCATCACTGACACCACTAACACCATAAGGTCTGCCTGACTGATGACTCAAGCGGACTGATGATTCAAGCCTGGAGTCACTCTGCTACCCTTACCTGCTCTGGCACCACTCAAAACTGATAGCTTTCTATGTCACCTGGGAAATGCGCCAAAGGAATTCTCCTAGCGTGGAATGTGGCCTCCAGAACCTAAAGAGGCCTACTTGGCTCTGTGCTGCCTTCTTTGTGGAAAGGATGTAAGATGCAAAACATGTCATATATATATATATATATATATATATATATATATATATATATATATTTTATCCTCACCCGAGGACATTTTTCCATTTTTTGTTCAGGTAGAGTGGGAGGGAGAGAGAGGAACAGAGAGAGAGAGAAACATCGATGTGAAAGGAACACATCGAGTGGCTGCCACCCGCACGACCAACCAGGGCCGGGGACAAACTGCAACCGAGGTACGCGCCCTTAGCGGGAACCGAACCCGGGTCTCTCCAGACCGCAGGCCGACGCTCTAACTGCTGAGCCAAACCGGCCAGGGCAAACATGTCTTATATTTTGAAGGATGCTCTGGCATGTCCCTGAACCCCTGGGTCACTTAAAACTTCACTGAATTAGTCAATCCCTGAATCTTCATAGGGTTTGTCTCCTACCTCCAGGAACATGTGTCTTACCAAGGCCTCCTGCATGCTGACTGCTTTGTGCTTATCCTGCCTAAAAAGCATGATGTGGTCAAAGTAGTGGTTCAGTGTGATGTCTCATGGGATGTCTGTGTGGACCAGATCTCTTTGGATTATATTATGATGGAAGACTGGAGAGTTAATAAAACCCCAAAGCAAAGCTATAAGTGAATACTGTAGAGCAGTGGACAGCGACCAACCTTCGTGGAAAGTCAAGTCAGCCTGAACAGGGGCTGGTCAATGGACTGTCAGCACCAGGGAGGTTGTTCTCCTAGGCAGGTGCTACACCTGGGGCAGAGTTGGAAGCAGGCTAGAAAGGGCCCTGCTCTTATTACCCATTATATAGATTCTTATTAAGTCATTATTCTTAGTGGGCATACTAAAATTTATTTACCAGATTTTCCCAAAAATGTAAGCCAGTAATTCTACAGTGTGTACCTTGACAATGGACCTGAGGCAGTCAACGTCCAAGATGACCCCCCTCAATTTCTGCTTCTCCTGGTATTCACACCCTTGTGTACGCCCTTCCCACACGGTACCAGGGGTGGTCTGTATGACCAATAGAATACAACAGCAGTGATGGTTATCACTCCCGTGATTAGGTGGTCAGGCTCTCTCTAGGATCATTTGCTCTGGGAAAAGCCAGCTGTCATGTTGTGAGCCTCCCTATGGATATGCCACACGGTGTAAACTTGGAGGCGGATCATTCAGCCCCAATTGAACCTTCAGATGACTGTAGCTCTGGCCAACAGTTTAACTGTACCCCCAGTGACAGAACCTAAGCCAGAACCACCTAGTTAAGCTGCTTCCAGATTTCTGACCCTCAGAAACTCTGTGAGATAATAAATGTTTGTTGTTTTAAACTGTTAAGTTTTGAGGTAATTTGTTACACCGTTATAGATACCTAATACAGGACATCTTCTTATTTATCTTAGCCCCTACCAGAGTGTCTGGCAGTCAATAAGTCCTTAATCAATGTTGGTTGAATGAATGAATGAATGAATGGTGATAGCATTTAAGCAAACCAGTAATCCAATCAGTTAGTCTGGACTACAAGTTGAGAGATTTAATTTGTAACTTTCAAATAGGTCTTCCTACCTGGTAGTAATAGGGCAATGAAGAATAAAACAAAATAAAATACTTATAGAAAGATGGTTTCAACTATTGATTCAAGTGACAACCTCCATACTAAAGGCCAACCACTAAGGTTATAAACAAAAATGTTTATACAAAAACAAACAAACAAAAGACGCTTGAAAAACTGAATTATGAGAAATAAATGAATCTCCAAGATAGGTTTTTATTACAAAAACTTTTAATACAATTCAATATTCTTTTAAGACTAAAGTCAAGACCTTGCCCATCCTGTTGACTCAAGTCAGGAAAGTCAATGTATACTCTGGGGTGACTCAAATTATTTTTTTTACTAAAGAATGCTAGAGGCATGTGATCTTTTCTGTTAATGTCCTGACTTAGTTCCTTTCTTTAGCAGTAAAAACAAGCATGAAAATTAATTTTTGGCAGGCTGCTCTACGGAATAAAGTGAACTGGAATAGAAGATGTGGCTATAAAACGACAGAAGAAGCAAGTTCCCCCCACTAGAGGGGGATCTACATTCAAGAAAGAAAAGTTAGTTAGTGGTTAGAAAATTGCTATTTTCAAAGAAATAAAAATACCTGGAGTTTACTCCATTCCTTCATCTTTAGAGCCACAGCTAAACAATCCCACTAAAATGAGAAAACGACTACTATTTTACAGAGCCCTCCATCTCTTTAAGGGAGCAGAGAACTTAAGGTAGGCTGCTTTATGACCTGCTAAATCCTCCTGTGGTCTACCCTCATCTGCCATGGAAACACTGAGTCCCTATGTAAAAGGGAGCATATGCCAGCGTGAGGCTTTGGGCAGCACTTAGCATCATTTGTTCTCTTAGGCAAGTTGATGTAGTGAAAAGACCAGAGACCTTGGAGCCAGACGAATGGGAAGTGAAATCCTGGCTCTGCCACCTGATAGCTGGGTGGCATTTAAGTGATTAATTTTGTAAAGTCTGAGTTTACTCATCCATGAGTCATGAGAATTAACTGATGTAAATTACACAAATTAAATTATGGAATCCTAATGTCTAGCACATACATGTTCAATAACTAAGGGTCATTATTATTGTTTCTTGCTTATTTAATTCAGTTGCTCGTAGCTACCTAATTCTTAGTCTTTAGTGATTCTGGAGCAGAAGTAATCCAGATAAAAAAAATAAAAGCTGATTTTTTCCTCTTGTTGGTGTCAGATAAAAAACCTAGGCTACCTGTAAAATTTTGTGGAGTTTTTCTAATTTTCTTTTTTTTTTTTAATCATTTAAAGTGGAAAGGAGTTAGTAGATCACCAGGCATATGTTTGTCATATATGTTTACCATAGTAAAATATGGTAATTCCATTTTATAGATAAAACAGAGGCATTTCTTAAAATGGAAAAGATCAAGGATAAAATAAAAATCCTGGGATTTTATTTTATGGGAACACAGGTAGCGTTCATTACATTTGACACTTTGGTTTATAAATTGGAAGTATGTATCACTTTACATAAATTATGTTAATTTAATATATCTCAAATGTTGACTTTGAATAGTTAAAATATTTTGAAGGAAACTAGAAAATACTCTTAAATGGCTCCCTAGATCTTTCAGAAAGTAAAAGAATATTTAGAAATTAATTTGCTGCTCAAACTTAAATCAGAAATGACTTGTTTTTGTGTGAAAGATGGTTTACATTGTTGGCAGGACCCCCACTCGAAGGGAAGTCCCCAGGATCCTGGAAACGATGAAAGAACTCTCTAAGTGCCATTACTTCCTTTTCCCCTGGGTACCAATTAGATTCTCTGGTATCCAGATGATTCACACCTTAGGCGGATTCCATAGACAATCAAACCCACAGCGCAGAGACCAAGCACGATGGTCCCAATCACGGGAAGCACAATTGTGTAGTCAGACGAACACTCGTCCACTAAGAGAAAAAACAAATACAATAGAGCGGGTAAGGTTTGATGAGGACAGACCAGAAAGCAGGCTAGAGTGGGAGGAACACTGTCAAATATGAGCTTTGGAGTCAAACCTGGGCTTGCCTTTTAATTCCACCACTAACTAACCGCATCAACTGGGGTGGGTTATTTAACCTTGCGATTTCCTCTTTTTATAAAGTAAATGATATATAAGATTATTGGAGGATTAAAGAAGGTAGCCTTATCTTCTCAGCAATAGATATTCAAGGTTAGCTCCTCCCAGGTGTGCTCTCTGCAGTGTGATGTGCTCACATAAATGAGATTGTGTCAATGGAACTCACATGATCTCTCGAAAACAGGTAATGTCTATCCACTTTATAAAACATTCCCTGTCATGCATGCCCTGGCCGGTATGGTTCAGCAGTAAGAGCGTCGCCTGGGGACCAAAGAGTCCTGGGTTCAATTCCGGCCAAGGACATGTACCTCAGTTTCGCTTTGTCCCTGGCCCGGTTGGGGGTGGCAACCAGTCGATATATCCCTCTCACATCAATGCTTCTCTCTCTCTCCCTCCAGCTTTATCTGAAGATTAATGTAAAAATATCCTCGGGTCAGGAATAAAAATAAAAAAAATAAAACATTCCCTGTCACACTTAAAGTTCCTTTTTATTGCTTTTAGTGAGCTAAAAATATTAGAAAAAGTTTGTAAATTAGTCAAAATTATTTTTTTCTTTATTCCATGAGAGAGCACTTATTTAGTTCATTTAAAATGTGATCAGTCTCTGCTGGAGAAAGATGGAGGGCCCTGGGGATAAAGGGGAGCTTGATCAAATACAAATAAATGGAGAACTATATATCTTATTCAAAAATAGATACATTCAAGGCTATATTCATGAGGTCCTTGCATGAACAAATATTAAAATGAATCAAGGATCACATTAACCCAATTCTCACCTGACATCCAAGGAAAAAAAAAATCAGAAGGGGCCAGGAGAGAGGGAATGGTAATTAAAGACTCCAGGAAAAGCTGACATCTGTACAAGACAGAAACTGTGCTTGCCACACACTATTTGTTTTGGCAGGGAACAGTATTTACTTAACTCTAATAATATATACCTTATTGGTTTAATAATAAATAGAGATATAACCACAGAAGGGATGGTATAAGAGTATTAAATTCTGCCCTGGCCAGTTTGGCTCAGCAGTTAAAGCATGGGCTCCCAGACCAAAGAGTCATGGGTTCAATTCCAATCAAGGGCACGTACCTTGGTTGAGGTTTGGTCCTGGCCCTGGTCAGGGTTTTGTGGAGGCAACCAATCGATATGTCTCTCCCACATTGATGCTTCTCTCTCTCTCTCCCTCTAAAGATAAATAAAAAAATATCCTCAAGTGAAGATTAAAAAAAAAAAAAAAGAGTTCTTAACAAGAAGTTTAAAGCTGATACATTAAGAAATTGTAAAAGAAGCCTTTTAATATTTTTAAAAGGACTATGGAGATGGTTTCCAAAAGAAATTGTTAAAATTAGTTAGAAGTACTTTGAGGGAGGACAGGGAAATGTTGCTTTTCATGGTAAGCCCTTTTAGTACATAATGATTTTGTGTACTCTGTATGCTTCCAGTATGTAAACATTATCTATGAGGTGGAAATACATCAAAATTAACAGTGGACAGGTGGGCATTAGTGAAGGTTTCTGTTATCTCTAAGGGGATTTCTGTGCTCTTGAAGGGGACTGCAGAGAGAGAGGTATGTTTAAGACATGGTACTCACAGCAGAAGAGAAAAACCGAGTTGAAACCAGCTGGATGGGCAAGCAGCAGGAGAGCAAAAGGCAAAGGGCACGTGATGCCAGAGAGGTCAGAAAGGCCCCTGCAAGGTTCCCAGAGTCCTTCATAGCAGCCTCCCGCTGCCACCCAGAAAGCAACGGGCAGGGCTTCTGCAACGTGCCTCCAGCAGCCAGAACAGACAGGCTTGGAGACAGCCTGAGGCAGAACCCGGGGGGCAGAGGAGGCGACCTCAGGCAGGCCAGCACTTAAACCCCAGGGAGCTTCCCTGGATGTCACTGTAAAGAGTGGGCAGAACTGTGAGGCAATAGGCCTCCAGGCATTTATTTACTTGTCATTCAGTTGAATGTTTTTGTTGTTCACTTGTTCTTTTTGTTTACTAGAATGTTAAGTCAAAATAATTTTAAAGATAATTGGTTTGGGGGGGGCAGGTAGATGTAGAAATCTAAGTAGCAGCCATCACCCCAAAGCACTCATTGAAGACGGTAGAAAGTTAAGCTTAAGTGAACTATCTTATCTTTCTCCTCTGATCTGAATTCCATTTATTTCTCCATCGGAAGAAATAAATTTCTCCATGGAAGAAATTTCGACACACTAGAGGATGAACCTTCCGTTAGGCAATCTGCAGGATGGTTAGTGGCAGGGTGAACAACTCGTGCTCTGCAGAGTAGGACCTTCGAGGGTACTTGGGGCAGGACTGCAAATGGGAGTTTAACAGGCAGAGAGATGGCATCTCTCCAAAGCCAAGCCCTTGCTGTTAAGCCTGAGTCACTTTGGGGAACACCGGGTCCTCACTTCCCAGATTTGTTGCCAACATCTCCTGTTCTAGAGAGGAAACAGGAATCTCCTGACCCTCTTGACGTGGTCTGAGGCAGTCGAAACCTTCTCGAAGCTGCGCTGTGCCCGCCCCACCGCCTCACTTCCGGAAAGTGGGGCGAACTAAAACCCCCCAAGGAAAAGCCCGCACACGACCCAGATACACAGCAGCTGTAGTTGTTGCCAACTTTCATAAACCTGCTGTTAGGAATAATGAACAGCACCTTTGGAAAATGTAGAACAACAAGAAACTCCTTGTTAGTAAAAGCAGTTAACATCCAGAAATCCATGACTCTCCTCTTTCTCTAAATACAAATCCCAATGTCTCCTACTTAAACAGCCCATGTTATAGAAAACCATGAATAACATTCTGAGCCTTATTTTAATAGAACTTTTCCTCCAGATATCAATCACTCCCAATCAGGAATTTCCTGGTTTGTCTTTTTTTTTGGTAAATGTGCGCTAAAAAAGGGAAGTGGGTGATGACCCGAGTAGACCGACCTCTCCTGCTGGTCAGTTCTGACTGTTTTCAAGCTGTGCCACAAGGGCCCCGATCAACACATTTACAAGGATAGACTAGAATCAAAGAAAAATAGAGACAAAGCAGAAAAAAAATGTGTTAAGAAGGTAGACAACAAATGAAGGTGAAGGAATCAGAGACCTACCATTTATTGAACTTCTTTTGTTTGCCAAGATCTTTGGTACATGCTTTACATTAAAAAAGAAAGAGAGACGTTGGAAAGCTTTCTAGTTTTTAACTAATAGAACATTACAGTAGTGCAAAATATGTCTTTTTTAAAATAATAGTCTATTAAGACCATCTGTGATTTAAGTAAATGAAAGTTTGGGCAAAATCCAGGAGTTTAAAATCACTTTAGAATGTATTTTGAAATGGGTTGGTTTTTTTAAAAAGTAGTATCTATAAAATTGCTGGATAGCAAGACTCTTAAAAATGTACAGGAAAAACCAGAGCAACATGAAAATGTCTTTCCCACAGTCTCCCTTCGGGTATCTGCTTTGTCCTCACAAGCACCCTACTCATGTCCTGCCTCTTGTTCCTAAGGCTCCAGCAGCCTCGTATCACCAGATGTGGAGGCAGAGCTGGAGCCCACGTGGCACGGAGGCGGCTGCCTTTTGGTGGAAGGCTGTGTTCCTAATCAGATTGGGAGGTTGGGCCAGGCAACTAGAAAAGTTGATCCCTTCACTTTAGGCTGAATAAGAAGCCAGAATTCCCAAGGCCTTAACCTTGCACATTCTGAAGAAGCTGGCTTTACATGGGTTCATATCCTCTACTGGGCCTCTTTCTGGCCACCAGGCTTGCTGTTAGCAAAATGACAATCAGTCCTGCGATACTCAGGCCCACGGCCACAGGAATTTCTCTCTTGTTTCTGTCACTGAAGCATTCATCCGCTGTAACTGAAGTCAGAGTAACAGGTGTTACAGGCTGGCCACAATGCTGGGAATCGATCCTGTCCCTGCCTGCCCTGGTTTCGCAAAGGAAACCAAGGGAGAGAGGGAGCTGCCAGGCCTCCCACCGACTGCCCCAGACATACCGATGGGTGCAAACCAGGATAGAAAGGGTCAGCGCAATGATCTGGACTGAGTGCCTGTGATCACTTAAGGAGTGTATGAAATTGTAGACACCCAGCCCCACACCCAAGAAGTTATGATTCAGTGGGTTGGAGGTGGGGCCAGGTCATTCTGATGCTGCTGGGAGGCAGGTCCAGCTGTGAGAAACACTGGGTTAGTAGAGGGTCGGTCAGGAGCAGAACTCTGTCTTGACCCCCAAGCTAGGGCAAGCACTGGAACCATGGCTCCCAACTCTGGAAACAGGGACTTGCACCAAATCACACGGCCAGAGTTTTCTATCAAACTCTGTGCTTCTTAGAAGGGCTGCTAAACAGCCCGGGCTCCTGACCCGAGAAGCTTTGCGCGGGCTCCAGGATTTTAGGGAGGAGGAGCTGAGAATGCGGGAGCCAGGAGTGTACCGTTTGGGATATCCGTTCTCTTTGATCAGGCTGAGCATTTACACTTGAGTTATTATGAAACGGATGTTCTAGAAACTGGAGTTGAATTCCTGGACGTATATAGAAATCCTTGGAACACTGTTTTCCCAGCAGGGCAACAGGGGATTTTGGGGAAAGTTACCCTGGTCTGCTGTTGGCCTTCTTTCTAGGACCTGCTTCCCTCTGTGGTGGTTAAAATTCAAAGCAGAAGTTACATGGAAACTACACAGACTATGAGGAAACAGTTTGTGATTGGGAAGGGAGTCCAACTGAGTGCATGTCTATCTTAAATTATGGCATTTTTCTCTTTTCCTTTTGCAAGTGGGAAAGGATCTATTCTGAAATTCTGAATTTTAGACATCACTAACACTCAGGATCTTTAAAGTGTTCTCCAAACATACCTGAGCTCACTAGTACTCAACAGCTTATAAAGGGAGGTCGCAGATGGTGTTTTCTGACCTATTTACTGATACTGTGTGTGTGTGTGTGTGTGTGTGTGTGTGTGTGTGTGTGTGTGTGTGTTTAAACGATTCAGAATATGTGTTTTGGTCAGACAAGGAGAATGTATTCTGCTGTGGGAAAGCAGTAGACATAAGTGGTTAAAGTGTCTGGTTCCGAGGCTGGTATTGACTCATAAAGAGATGGTAGGAGGGAGAATTGGCCAGAGAAATTTAGCCCTAAGAGCTTTGTGTAATCATACTGTTCTAGGAAGCTCATGTGATTCTTGTCCCTTTGATAGCTTCAGACAAAAAGCAGACAAATAAAAACCTTGAAACTACCCACGGATCTCTGAAGTTTATGTCTGTGACATGATGAACCCTTGACTTACCATTTCCAAAGTGATCGTCTTCAAAATCAAAGGCCTGAAGTTGGACATTCATCGTTTTCAGATGAAGCTGGGCTGACAGCTGGATGCTCTGCTCACTCACACACTTGAAGGAATGCCCAATCACAGTCTCAAACAGCATCACATGACTCTTCGTTCCCTGGTACATTTTCCCTGAAAACACAAAGGTGAAAGATAGACATATGCATCTTGGCATATACCTACCGAGTTACAGCTACTGCTGTGTGGTCCGTGTGTAGTTAACTGGCCTTCTCTTCGATATGGCTTTCTGGAGTTCTGCCTTCTCCTCATGCAAAATTCTGTTCTTGCTTTTTGGGAACTTTCTCTGGTGCTCTGTCTGGAGTTACTGTAGAGTCTTGCATTTGTACATGCACGTGTCCTACATGATGTACTGAATTATCTGTGCACACTACTGTATCATGCATTATATCCTAGGGTAGTCTACTATTTCCACCCTTACTAACATTGCAATGGTCATTCCAGCTAATTACTCTGACTCATACCACCGCCACCTACATGAGAACTGTCATCTCTGCGCTATCATGCTGTGCACAGGTCCTGCTGCTGCTGCTGCTGAGCCTTGCTTAGTGGGACCTGGCGTTATTTTGATCCCCTTCCTCAGCCTCTAAATTAGTTTCTGTACTGTCTTTCCCTTCCCCTGCCTCTTGAGACATCACTACCCTATTACTGGCTAAAATTTGGCCCATGGCTAGTGATAACATTAGTTAATTTATGTCAGCATTCACAGTATTTATTCCCAGCCTATACAAGTATCCTCGTCTAAGTGAGTTGATGTATGGGAGTGAGTTGTTGACTATGACATCCCACTTACATTTTACCAGTAATCATTGACAACATCCTCTTGAACAATATCAATATAGCTGATATTTAACATAGACATTTCTCCGCATTTTCATTTCTTGGTGTGTTTCTTTAGTATAAGTCCCTTACTAAGATAATAAAATTTTGAAAAGGAGACAACAGACATGAAACTCTTAGTACAGTACCTGGCACAGAGGAGGTGCTCAGAACCATTTGTTATCTAAATCCGGGCTTTCCATAGAAACATCTGAGGCCTCCGAGAAACTCCCCGACTTGATTGGGAGCATTACTTTTCTAGGAGCGAACACTGTAGAAGTTCTCTCAACTTGCCCCTCTATGGGCCATTCTCCATATAGCAACTAAAGTGAACCTTTAGAAATATGAATCTGATATATCATTTTTCTACACCAAACCCTCCGTGGCATCCTTTCACACTTTAGAATAAATTCCAAAGTCCCCATCTTTCCTTGCCCGTAGGCCCTGCATGCCCTGGCCTACCTGCCCCTCAGACCTCGTCTACTGATCTGCTCACTGGCCCCTGCTGGTCCCTGAACACACCAGCAAGTTCACTCCTTAGGGCCTGTGCATCTGTTCTCCTGCCACCTGGAAAGAGCTCCCCCAGGCCCAGAAGTCCTCATATCTCTCTGCGCAAGTCTCACCTCTTCAGAGAGACCTTCCTCCCTTGAGGGTTTCCCTAAGGTCCTACCCAAAATAACTTTCCAGTCCTCTCCACCCCACTCTGCTTGTATTTTGCTCATAGAACTTATCACTACTTAACTGAGTATTTTAATTTAATGCATCTGTTTATGGTCCTATCCCCACCTTCTAGAATGTAAGCTCCCTGAGAACAGAGACTGTATGTTGAGATAATAATGGATTCCCAGGCCCAGCCGGTGTGGCTCAGTGGATTGAGTGTTGTCCCATGGACTGAGAGGTCCTGGTTGGACCCTAATCAGGGCACACGCCCAGGTTGTAGGCTGGATCCCCAGTAGGGGGCCTGCAGGGGCAGCTGATTGATGTTTCTCTCTCTCCCTTCCTGTCTTTCTAAAAAATCAGTAAAAACATATTTTAAAATAAATAAATAATGGATTCCCAGTGTATTCCAGGGCCTGGCACCTAGTAGGCACCAACTACATTTCTGTGGAATGAATGCATGATTCCAAGAATAGGGAATAAACTGAACCATCAACAACAAATCTATCCAAGGTCACTACACTCTTTACTGTTGCTGATAATGATTTCTGACATAATGTAGTCAAACCTCCTCCATGAGCAGATGAGCAAACTGAAGTACACAAAGATGTACTAGGTTCCCCCCAAATCATATGTACTGTAGGTTACTCTCTCAATCTGTCTCTCAAAGCAGCATCAAAGATTCAAGGATTCGATGGGATAAAGAATGAACTAACCAGGAACAGTGTCCTTGCTGGTATAACAGCCTTCTCTAACTTCTTACCTGGATTTGAGATGGTCAAATAGGCTCCCACTTCATTGATATAATAGGAGTTTTCATCCTGTAAAACATCAGTGTGTTAATCATTGGGTAACCTCTGTTTCTATGCTTATGATTCTGGTGTACAAACTTTGCTTAGGCAGGATTCCAGCTATTAAATCCTTGATATGGAGGTTTGGGGTGTGTTGGTATGAAGCCATGATTGTGTTTAAAATTTTAAAAAATATATATATATATACTACACAATACATTAAAAAATGGCTTGCTCTGGCCCCAAATTCTCTACTACACACTTGTTGCTAGAGCTTGAAATTAAAATGTCACTAGTACAATCTGAGTGCCTTCAGTTGGGCCAACTCTCCCCCTAGAAAATGTAAATCCATTTGGAAACTGGAGGGGTTGGAGGAGCATGCAGTGAGTTTTTGAATTAATGTCTTAAGGTAGGTGTTCAAACTGAGATCACCCATCCTTCAGTCTGCCATGAGTGGACTTTATGGGGTTCATAAACCCTCTAGGAAAAATAGTGCCTGCAAAATTTTGCTTTCATTTTCTGGGTAGAGTATCAAGTTCTTTAAACAGATTAATGGGTTCCTATTACCAAAGTGGTTGCCTAGGGCCACAGTGAGTGATTCTGGGAAGAATTGTTTTACTCTGAGATCGCAGGGTGTTCTCTAAAGAGGACCCAGGTAGTTGTGCTCAGAAACATGAAGCAGTGCTCCACATTTTATCCAGAGATTGTCCTTTTGGAAAAACAAAACAAACAAGTTACAAAACAGCCCTAAAACCTCTGGAGAGACTGAGGGTATGAAACATTAAAGGGAACTAAATTGAGATATAAAAGATTAAGTTGAAAAGAAGCTTTTGTTTTTTAAAGTAGGTGATTTACAGTGCTATTGCTTTAAAATATTCATTAGAAAATTGTGCTAAAAAATGTGCAAAAAAGCCCTGGCCAGTTTGGTTCAGCAATTAGAGCGTCGGCCTACAGTCCAGAGAGACCTGGGTTCAGTTCCCACCAAGGGCATGTACCTCGGTTACAGTTTATCCCCGGCCCTGGTTGGTCGTGTGGGTGGCAGCCACTTGATGTGTCTCTTTCACGTCGATGTTTCTCTCTCTCTCTCTTCCTCCCACTCTGTCTGAATAAAAAATGGAAAGATGTCCTCCGGTGAAGATAAAAAAAAAAAATGTGCAAAAAATGGTAGGACAATCAGAATTTAAAATTGAATTGCCTTTAGAAAATACAAATCTAAGCATTAAAGAAAATTAACAATAATAATCTTGACCACATTATAGCCCATTTGTATATCATTTGTGGATGAAATGATAATTCCTCTCCCAATGTAAGGGTTTAGAAATAGAAACTGTCGGGAAGGTCACTGCTATTGATACACTGACCTCTAGATCTGCTAATTCCTTGAATTCACCTACCATGTACTGACTTCTTACCTGTGCAAGGTACTGTAGCAGGCACTTACTATGCTGTGCCTTCTAACACTTATGACAACCCTTATTAGAGGAAATGGAGACTTAGTGACTTGCCCAAGGTCATAGTCCTAATAGGTGGCAGATAGATATGGTCCCAAGCTGCCTATCTCCCAATCTAGCCTTTATCCTCTCTTATATTCACTTTAGACCAGTTGCTCTAAGTCTGGGGAGAAGAATAAGACCTGGCTCCTTCCTTCGAGGTGCTCAGCCTCAGGTCTCAGAGGCTGGTTGAACAATGTGCTTGGACCATCCACTCATTTGAGAGAGAAACATCTGTGATCTTGTCCCTTCTTGGGCTGCTTTCACATACCGTTTATTCAGGTTTTATTTGGGTTCCCTTTTAGCACAAGAGACACTTACATGTACTTCAGTGCCTGAAGTCACTTATGCAAGACCCCTGCTCCATCCTCAGGGCAGAGAGGAGCCAAGGAAGGGTTTTAAGCAACACAGTGACATGAACATGACTTTGTTTTTGGAAATTGCTTGGGCTGTAGTGTGAGACTGACTTGAGGAGCAGGAGAGAGAGACTGAGGCCAGCTCTGGGCCCCGTGGGAGACCTCCTGGAATCTCCTTTTTCCAGTGGTACCTCCTTGATCTATTCTCACATGAAGAGAGGATGCTTTGTATTTCCGTAAAGGTTTCAGAACTTACTAAGTATAGGATTTCACCTACATTGCCTCCTTTGATTTTTGCAACAACTCCCTGAGACAGAATAAATAGTATTAGTCCATTTTATAGCTGAGAACGAAGAGGCTCAGAGAAGTTAAGCATCTACCTGGATTCCCACTGTTTATAGTTCAGACAAAGCAAGACCTTGTCTACGGGATCCTGCCCTACATTTTCCTCCATTGGAATCTGAGCACAGATAAAAATTCATTCTGCAAGAACTTCCTTTCACATTCCCTGAAATGCAGCTGCCCATACATATCCATCTATTGGAAGCAGGACCAGCTACATAATTTGTGGGGCCAAAATAAAAATGTAGGATTTCTTGTTCAAAAATCATTTAAGGATTTTGAGAGGTGACAGCAAAGCAATAAACCAAAGATGAGTCCTTCTGATTGCACGGGCCCCGCGCTCACGAAGCCAGACCTGGTAGGAAGGGCCAGTCCTGCTCCACGAGAATGGAGAATCAGTGCTCTCTCAGGCTCAGGCCAGGAGCGAGGTGGCCGCGGGTGGCAGCAGGTGGCCGCAGGTGGCAGCGTGCTCCCATTCACTGTGAGTTCATCTGCATGAGGTAACAACAGAATCCGGAGCCTGTACACAGGTGTCCTTCTATTTCCACTGGGTCAAAACAACCCAACATTGACTGGGACTGAGCTGATGTCTATTTTTATGGTAAAGGAAAAGCATTTACTAGTTGAACTCATGTGAACAAAAGAGGAAGGGGATGTTTAGTTTTCTTGAGATTTCATGTTTTCTATATAGGATGGGGCAAAAGTAGGTTTACAGTGGTTTGTATGGAAAAGAATACAAGAATTAATAAATAATAATACAAGAATAAACTGTGTTTCTCAAACTCACAACTCTAAATCTCCTTTTGCCCCACCCTGTCCTCTATGCTGATGAGATCAAATGGGTCTTATCTGGACAGTTGTGCCCACTGTTTCTGCAGAGTTGTGGTGTCACAGGAGGTTCTCAAAGGGTATACAAGTGTCTTATTTAAAGTGGAGCCAAGCATTTTTGTACTTGAAAATTAAGAATGTGGCATTATTTGAATGGTAATAGGGCTGAAGTTTCTTCTGTAGGAGGAGCTGGCAAGTTTTGTTTTTTCTGTGGAGAGCCAGGTGGGAAGTATTTTAGGCTCTGGGTCCTCGTAGCAACCTCCCGACAGCCATCGTAATGCTCAAGCAGCCCTGGACACACAACCAGTGTGGCCACGTTCCAGAAACTCCGTTCACGGGCACCGAAGTCTGAATTTCATATGTATTTCATGGGTCACGTAGTATTCTTCTTTCCCCCCAATCATTTAAAAATGTAAAAGCCATTCTGAGCCTGCAGATGGTGCATTCTTTGGTGACGGGCCGGATCTGGTCTGGGGGGCCATAGCTTGTGGACTCCTGGTCCACACCACCAATGAGGAACAAGGTTGCTAAACAAATCAGTTGTTTATGAAATGTTACAGAGTGGCTTACCTCCTATTTGGGGGAGTAAAGTGTTGCTAACACTTTTTTAATACTCTTTTGAAAACATCTCTGTTCCCTTGCAGCCTAGTTTGAGTGGTCGAATCTTTGTGAACATCCTCGAAATTTAGTTTTTTTTTTTACTTATTCAGTAGAAGCACGGGGATCATAATAACAGACTCACCTCTTAGGTTGGTATGAGGATTAAGTAAAGGAATCCATGTAAACAACTTATCACAGAGCCTTTACTCAAATTTTACCTGGCATTATTAACAATGACGATAATAAATTAAACTGCCCTTTTCCAATAAAACTCTCTCAGTGAGGTCAAATTATGCATATATATTTCCTAGAGCTCACATCTACAATAGAAAAAGAGAGAACAAGCAAGTGAGCTAAGCTTAGGCAACTCGATTGATTGAAGAAGTGAAAGCTCATCTTTGGGGGTTAGGAGTCGATGATGCAGAGGAAGGGGGCAGGGGCCTTGAGAAGCTTCAGGCAGGTGTCAGACTTAACCCAAAGCCCCAGGGAAATGACATGCCACACACTGCTCAGTGTATACTGTCCGCTTTTTCTTTGGCGCCTACACCCACATGGCCATTCTCTGCCAGATGTTTTTTCTTATTTGGGGTTTGGGTTGGAGAATGACAAACATCTACCATATCAGATCCTCAAAAACAAAATGAAAATGATTTGTGTACCCATCGACATTGACCAAAGGGGCCAAGGACTCCACGTTGTCTGGATACAGCATGTCCATTTGAACAGACCATTTGCAAAAGTCCCACCTCACTATTCCACCAGTGGGATGCTGACACAGTGGCCCCTCACTGCCAGCATTGGAAGAGAGCTCTGAAATATCTCATCGAAGGTAGCCTGACTCCTCGGGAACCAAAACATCTTCCCTAGCAAAGGGCGGGGTCCAGAGCAGACGGGGTCTGGAGCAAGCCAGTCAATCCAGCCTGCTCAGGAAGGAGGTATGCCAATGACCGCAGGCCCAGGGTCCTCTCCTTCACTTCTGCAAAATGTATTGTAAGAGTTTTTTTTTTATCCTCACCCAAGGACATTTTTTGTTTGTTTGTTTTTTGTTCAGATAGAGTGGGACGGAGAGAGAGAGAGAGAAACATCGACGTAAAAGGGACACATCGAGTGGTTGCCACCCGCATGACCCAACCAGGGCCGGGGACAAACTGCAACCGAGGTACATGCCCTTAGCAGGAACCGAACCCAGGTCTCTCTGGACCACAGGCCAACACTCTAACTGCTGAGCCAAACCGGCCAGGGCTATTGTAGGAGTTTTATGGTCATAGATGTTCAGGGTGTGAATTTTGCCTTCAACATGAATCAGGTCTTTTTTGCTCAGCATTACATGAATACATCAATAAACCTTTGCTCTGAATATAGCAAAAGGAAGCCAAAGAGGCTATTTCTTTAGAGCTCCTGGCCTACTTTTTGACACCGTGGCTCAGTTCTCTGTGAAATTTATATTCACTCCTTTATCAGTTTATCTTTATCAAACATTTGCTATGTACTATGCACCAAGCCAGGGCTGGGTGCTAGAGAGAGAAATGTCAATGTCATAAACTGTCTTCAGGATGGCAGAATGTGTGCTGAGGGCACTAATGGAGGTGGGGAAACAACGGTTGGAGGTTCAAGGAACAAAGAGAAGAAAGTCTCCCAGTCTTACCTGGGATGGAGGTGGGGTGGGGCGACTTAAAGGATAAATGCAAATGAGGGCTGAGAGATGGGAGGGGCATTCCAGGCAGAGGGAAAGGGAAAACAGGGCATAAACCAGTACCACACACTCCGGAAGTTCTAAATAGCGCCCTCTGCAGGCGTTAACATTGAACACTGATAGCCATTCTCAGGAGTCTGTAAGCTAAGAGGATGGCACAGGGCACAGGGCACAGGGCACAGGAAGGCCCTACGGCAACGGCAACACAGGTGGGTTAGCAGCAGATTTCCAGACCTCAGGGGGCCAAGGCCCTGGTAGCTCTGGGAAACCCCGCTGGGTGACTGGTTTCTCCCCCATTTGGGGCTGCCTGCCAACCAGGTGAATGAGGAAGGCATAGTGCTGAGCACAGAGAAGTGAACTCTACACAAAGTTACTGAAAGGTGTTTTTAAAACAAGCTGTCTGGGCAAGAAGGAAGCTGGCAGGGGAGGGGAAGTATATTTATCTTGCATCTGAAGAGTCTGAATAACTTTCAGCAAATCACTTGAGTCAAATGAGACATTGTCATGGAAAGTTTTCAGTTCTTTAAAAAAAAAGAGAAACTGAGGGAAATGAGAAAGGAAACCCACCTCTCCTAGCCCGACTGTGGGCCAGAAACCATGCTCAGCACTTGCGCACAGGCTAGCCCAGTTCACCCCCACAGCAGCTGACAAACCGCTATTGGTTGGCCCCATTATATCGGAGAGGAAAGGGTGAGAGAGCGAGCTAGCAACTTGTCCATGGTCACAGGGAAATGAGACGGATCACGTGAGTCTTGATTGAACAACAACATCAAGTGACAGTTTAGGAGGCAGATTTTTCTCTATGTTTCTGTCACTATCATTCAATTTAAAAAATTACAAATTATTGTCCATGACTTGCAACCTGGAACTATAGCCCACATTTCTTTTTTTTTTTTTTTTCCCCGTCATGTCTAGCTCAGTGTTGAGGACGAACTAGGTGCTCAGTAAATTCTTGTTGATTAATTGGTTGATAAATCAGTCTTGCTAATCAGCATCCATTTATCACCACACAACTTGGTTAACATCTTTTACATTATAACTAACATACTTCTGTTTTTCAAGGTTCTCTTCTTCTCTAGAGGTTCTCAACCAGGGGTGATTTTGCCTGGTTGAGGACATCTGGCACTATCTGGAGACACGTTGAGTTACCACAACTGGGGTTGGCATCTAATGGGTTGAGGCCAGGGATGGTGATCAACACCCCATAAGGCACAGGCCAGCCCCCACCAGAGAGACGCATCTGACCCCAAATGTTACTACGTACTGTGTCTGTTGAGAAACGCTGGTTGGTGCAGAATATAGCAATACTGGAAAAGTGGCCGACTGAACTGTTGAGCCCATTTCTTTTGTGGAAGAATCTAGCTGGCTTTCCTGCCTGCATGCATTTCACACCGCCCACCATTAGGGCAGAAGGCACCCACTGCGCTGGGGTCCACAGGCCAAGTCTGACCCACAGCTATATTTTGTTTGGCTAGGAGAGTGTTCAATTTTTAAAACATATCTTGTCGACACTTCAAAAATCATGTGCTTTTATAAAAGGATATTAGTTTTTGTCTTCTCTTGAACAATCAAAAGATGGGGCAACATCGGTCTCATTATCACTTGAGAGAGGTGGTGTGTGAAATGTTTAACAACTGGCTCCGTAGGGCAGTGCTCACCATAAAGACAGTGACAAGTCCCCGAGGGTGCATGCCAGCCCTACATCTGGCACCACCAGCCACAGCTGTGGAGTGGCTGCCCCGCTGGGTAGGACGGGCACACCCTCGCCTTCCTTCATCTCCTCACCACAGAGGCCTTGTTAGTTGCCACTTATCTTGTACTTACTCTAATGTTTTTCTTATGCAGACTTAATGGAAAAATGAAATCTTTCTTCACATCAGTCTTCATCAAAAGTGGGAAAATGGCCCTGGCCAATTTGGCTCAGTGGTTGGAGCATCGGCCTGCGAACCAGAGAGTCCGGGGTTCGGTTTCCGCTAGGGGCATGTACGTACAAAAAAAAAAAAAAAAAAGTGGGAAAATGTTTTCACTGCAAGATGCGGAATAAGACACAGAAGACCTGGGGTCATAGGCACAAATGCAAACTCCTTCCAGAAATGTTGAGAGCACTTGGCTATGTACGTTCTTACCAACATTGGGTATTATCCTACTTAAAAATCTTTGTTAATTGGATGAATTAAAAGCATCTTGTTATTTTAGAAAGTGGGAAAATAAAAAAATTAGCAGCCCTGGCTGGGTAGCTCAGTTGGTTAGAGCATCGTCCTGATATGCCAAGGTTGTGGGTTCAATCCCCAGTCAGAGCATGTACAAGAACCAACCAATGAATGCATAGCTGAGTGGGACAACAAATCTCTCTCTCTCTCTTTCTCCCTCCCTCCCTTTCTCTCTTTCTCCCTCCCTCCCTCTCTCCCTCTCTCATAGTTCTTTCAAAGCTGAATCATAGTTCCTGGTTATTGAACATCTACTTTCCTCGTATCAGACAATGCTCTTTACAGAGGTGATCTCTAATTTCCTGCCCCCATTTTTCAAGTGATAAGATAGAGCTCGGAGAGGTTGAGCGATGTCACGAGGAGAACAAGTAACAACCAAATTGAGAGCTGACACTCTGACCTCAGGCCCATGCCCTTTCCATTCCACGCTGTTTTGCGCCCTCCCAGGAGATGGTCTGGAAAACCCAGGCCTGGTTAGTCCCTGAATTTTGTCTGCTATGGCTGGAAAGACCCATCCTGACATTTGGTTTTGGTCTTAGAATAATCTTGTTTCTCTGGTGGCCACTGGGAATTCCTCTGGGTCTATTCATCTCTACAACTTCCTCCTTTGGGTAGTTTGCAAAGGGCACCTGTGGCCAGGTTTCCCAAGGCCAAGGCTCCCCTAAAAGGCATCAAAGGCCTTCTGAGCTGCACAGAGGAGGCTGAAGGGGAGCGAAGGCAAACATAAGATGTTGACACTTTCCTCCTCTCCATCTCCTTCATTCTTATCAGAGAACATCTCAAAGGCTCTGAGATCTGTTTCCCCAGGAACTTAAGTGAAGTGGGCCCCGGGGGGAGGGAAAGGGAAAGCGATGTGGAAGCCCAGTCCTCACCTTGGTGAATGTGAAATTCACAGATCCGCCCTGGAAATCCAAGAGAAGGTTGGAATTTCGGGAGCCACAAATCCCAGAGACTTGGGTTGCATTGGGATCGATGTTGAAGTATTTCTGAGGTGAAAAAACCTAGAGCAAATAAAATAGATCAGCTGGTGGAGATACAGAAGAAAACTCCAGCTAGGAAACCAGAGCACAGATTAGAAAGTGAGCACTCAAGGCTAGTGGGTGTTCACTTGGGAATTTCAGAGTCTCGGGAGGACCCCTCACATTTCCAAACTGTTACGTTCAAGAGGTTTTTAAAAGAATTTCTCCCACAGAGAGGAGCTCCTTGGTAGCTAACTCTTGGCAGGTATATTCCTGATAAACTGTGTGGGACGTGATTATTGTAAAGTACACATGTTGAAAGGTACTGCAGGGAAGGTTTGCTGTGCAATGCACTTCTGTTGCAAATGTAAAAATTTTATTTGAAATCATAAAAACTGTGCAAAAAAAGAAAGTACACTTTTTATGGTGATTCCTTATGAAATCAAATAATCTCTGTGTCACCCCAGCCCCTCCAATCCTCTTGCTAATCTCAATTTTCTAGATTAGTGTCAGAGCTGGCTGGAACCATGGAGACCACCTCATCCAAACCTCTCATTTCACAGGAAAGTCCCTGAGGCTTGGAGGTCATCGGACGGGGTAGGGCCAGGCTGGGATCCACACCGAACACACCCCAACACTGCCTGGGCTGGCTAAACGGGACAGGTGTGCATAGACATAGGTCAGTGCCTTCCTCTCTCCAAGTCGCTGTCATTTTCTATTTTTATACATATTCTAAAACAGATTCACCTTTTAATGGAGCACCTTGGAGGCAGGGGTGCTCACAGCTATTTATTTCATTAAAAGACACGGGATGCAGGGGAATGCATGCTCATTCTTAGAAGGCAAACTCCATTCAGACTTGTTGTAGACCGTGTTACAGTCCCATGGCCCAAACTTACCGACTCTATGTCTTGAACCGCCAGCTGTATCCCCATCTCGGCTTTGATACAGACCCTGCTTCCATTCAGAACTTGATAAATTCCAGTCTTGGCTGGTGATGGCTGAGGTGCAAGGGTGGGCCCTGGAGGAGCCATGGTGGCAGGTGAGGCTGTTTGGGTGGCATTGTGTGCAGCTGTGGTTGTTCCTGGGGCATGGGTGGGTTGGGAGGGCGTCTGATTGGTTGTGCTAATGTGTGGTGAGGTGGACAAAGTTGCAGGAAGGGTGGTCTGGTTACTGGGTTGGGTGGTCTTCCCCATTGTGTGGCTGCTGGTTGATGGGTTGGTTCTAGTTGTATGTGGTGGTGGGGTGATGGAGGGTGGCAGTGAACCAGGGGCTGCACTGGGGCCGACTGTAGCCTCAGTGACAGGAGCAGCTGTGTGTGAGGTGTTGGGTGTGGCCAGAGTGTGCATTGCTGGGCTGGTGGATGGGGTGCTGTTTGTGGTTATCAGGGAGGTTGTTGTTAGAGTTTTTATCGTCGTGTGTGTGGGAGAGGTCTCAGAGTTGGAGGATGTGGCAGCTATTGGAGAGGTGACACGACCACCCGTGGAGCTTGCTGCTGTAGTTCTGTGAGGCGTTTGGTTAGTTGTCTGCAGGAAAGAAGGTTTGCCTATGGCCTGCGCGGGTGCTGCTCTCGTAGGCTGAGGAGAGTCTGTGATCTCTGGAAACCCTGCTGCTCTTACTTGATGGCCAAAAAGCAAAATCACTGCAAATTAGGGAACAAAAATGTTAACACGCCAACTCAGAGCTCACAAAGCCCCTCCCCCATTCTTCATTAAAAATGCCTATTTCCAGGTTTGGAGGACAGTTACAAGGATATAATGGTCAAGTAAAGATCACCCAAGATCTTCAAGGACACAACTGTAACGTTTTGGTCATACCTATGTTTTGTACTGGGATGTGGTCATACTGCATTCAGCCCCTTTGTCTAGAGGGGTGTGATACTAACACCCCCAAGTGATCACACTCAGCGAGACAGCTAAGTGCCAATGCCTCTTCATTCCCCAGCTTCAATGTGAATCCAGATGGTTCCTGGGAAGCGGGTGTTCCTGGGCGGAGCAGGCTGTGATGAGCTGACAGAGCTGGGGCAGTGTGAATAATGGCAATAAGAGATGCAGAGTTGTATAGTTTGCATAAAATCATATAATCCCAGATTCAAAAGAAGTCTTAAAGATGATCTAGTCCAAACCCTCATCTGACGTGTGAACTGGACTTAGGAGTGTTTGCCGTGTGTTCATCTACTCTATGCTTAATTACCTCCAGTGATGGGAGACCCAGTAACCTTTCATTTTTTATCTTGCCACCAGTTTTTCTAAATATAGACCAGTTCCTGCTATTTCCTTACTTAACCTCTTGAGTGGCCCAGCCTTTCTCAAGTAAGAAAGAAAATGAAGCCATAATTGCTCTGATATACCTGGCGGGCTATCCTCTAGGTTGTGGCTTATAAGGGGTGAGCAAAAATAGGTTAAATTGCCAGCTATCATTACCTAGAGGATAAATCATAAATAAGGATACAAAATAATAACAATAATAATAATAATGAAGACAAATAAATAGTACAATGAATAATAATGCAAGAATAAGCTGTGTTTCGCCTACTCAGAACTGCAGCCCTGCGTTAGCCCACCCCTGTAGGGCAGCTCCTTGGAGAGTCCTCCCTGTCCTCCTCCTGTGAACTAGCTCCCCACCCATGACTCCCCATTAGAGTTCATTTATTGCCGTCACTACACTAATCACAACTTACAATTATATAAGGGGATGGAATACAAATACTTAACAATAAACCTGGCCAGACAGTATGCTCCACAGCATATCAGCTGGCTAAATGTTTACTTATTGATTTATTTGTTAATTATGCATCTTTCCCACTAGACTAAAAGCAGTCTTGAGGTGGGCTCTCTGTGTATATTTTTCCACCACCAGTGCCTGTGCATAGAAAGTACTAAGTGGCTATGGATCGGATGAATAACTGAACGGGTAAATGAAGGTAATAGGATTGTAGCCCCCCTAGAATTATTGTAAGGCTCAAAAGAGTTGGTTTAAGTGAAAGCCTTCATGGGTGATTAAGCAGCATGTATTATTGCCACAGGTTCTTTCTTGGGCCATCCCTTAAGGGAGAAGGCCTCTGGTTCTTTTTCAAGCAATAGTTCTATCCTGTCTCCTTCCAGGCACCTAGCAAGCCAGGAAAGGCGACAAAGTGCAGATGACATTCCTTGGGAGTTTACAATCAGGTCTAGTGAGAGGCGCCTTGGTCTCTTCAATGCTGTGCTTTCGTTGTATTTAGTGTCACAACGCTGGGCAGTGACTTGGGAAAACAATGGGAAATGGAAAAGGGGTGCCCTCGATGATGGTGTTTATAGAGTCCTGCTGTTCATATCTAATCAAAATCACCCCTAAACTCCTTTACTAGCTCCCGCTTGGACTCAATAAATTTTTAAGTGCTCACTTTTGCCATAATAATAACAATAAAAAAATCCCAACTTACAGACACTATATGGCAGACCTCAGTTCAAGGGTCATCTTTCATCAACTTCTCTCAAAAATCCTCTGATTGGTACTATCTTTATCCTAATATTTCAAATGAGGAAACTCAGGTTTAGAAAATTCTATCAATTTAATCATAATCATACAACTAGTAAATTTTGGAGCTGAGACTCAGAACCCTGTCTGAACCAAAGCCTGCCCTTGGATTTGGGGATGGTGGACATGGTGTGTGTCACTAGGAAGAACAGTGAGAGAAGAGACAAAAGCAGAGGAGAGCATAATAGGGTGTCCCTGCAGTGACCCCAATTCACCAAACCCTCATAATGGTGATCCTTGGTGGGGCTTTCAAAGGCTCATGTGCTGAAATAGTGACTATTTTCTGAAAAAGTTCTAACTTTAAGCCCAGTAGTAACACTTACGAATAATTTCTATACAGCTGGCTTACAAAATGGGAAAGACAAAAGTATCTGTTAAAATTGCCTTTCAAAAAGACATTATTAATGACATTAAGTTACTTGAGACTACTATTAAAGAGTCATTGTTGTATCTAAATGTTCATTTGAATAAATGAAACGTATGCTACCCAAGAGTTGTGGACTATATGGGCTGTAGGTTTACTTTGTCAGCCTTCATCAAACACTGTGTGTGGAAACGTTATGCTCAGAGCAAGAATTTTCCTTTCAAGGTTGTTCTGAAGACTGACAGTTATGAAAGATTATTTTCATAATTCATTTGGGCTAAACTCAAGTTGCTGTTTCCTCAGTCGGGAACCCAACAGGAGCCCCATTAAGTTCATACTATTATTGTGGAGAAAGAGAATTCACTCCCAAATGTCATTTTCAGGAATATCTTGTAGTAAAAAGCAAAGATTGCTACAGAGAACTCTGGGAGACTGAAAACCACTTGCCATTTGTTCTCTGGGGGAGAGCATTAGTTCTTGATAAAATCCCACTGTGTACAGCTTGGGCTTATGCGCTAAAGCAGATCACAACTGAGTAGCATACCCTTTAAAAAGCGGAGCTTTCCTCATAACACCATTCGAACTCCCTGGCAGTAATGATGAATGAATTCAAATGAAGGGGGGAAAGCACATTGGCCCACGAATGCACAGTATTCCAAACTGGACAAGGTGCCTATCAAGGTGTGCTTGGTGTATAGGAAGTGTACACCAAATGGGCTGGCTGAAGGTGATGGCAGTCATGGTGTCTTGACATAGTGTGGCTTTGTGGTGAACAGAAGGCTTGGCTGGCGGGTGGCTGGACCAAAAATGTCAGAGTGTGTTACAGAACCAGTCTGGGAAATATCTTTCTAATATTATTCTCCTTCTCCTCTCTGGCCCCTCTCCTCCTGTCTCATCTCTCTGGAGGAGAGTGGGGTGTAAAAGATTGGCAGGTGTCCTGTCAGTTTTCTCAGTGGTTAGAATGTCCACCCATTGACCGAAAGGTTGCAGGTTTGATTCCCAGTCAAGGGCAGGTACCTGGATTTTAGGTTGATCCCCAGCCCTGGTTGGAGTCATGTGGAAGGCAACCAATCAACGTGTCTCTCTCACATTGATGTTTCTCTCTCTCTCTCTCTCTCTCTCTCTCTCTCCCTCCCTCCCTCCCTTCCACTCTCTCTAAAAATCAATAGAAAAATATCCTTGGGTGAGGATTAAAAAACAAATAAAAAAGAATAAGTAAAAGATCGGCAGGTGATTTGATGGAAACTGACAGAGGTAGGTATGCTATGCATGATAATATATCCCAGAAAGCTCACATGTTTGTTAGGTACTCAGTGGAAATAATACTTTCAGAAAAAATCGGTTTTACAAAATCTATAATTTGACCACACATATATGACTAATCTTTGTCAAAATTGGGTCACAGTTTTTAAATAAAACCTATGGCCCCATAGAGGTCAAATTCACTGGTCTATCTGAGACCCCCAAAGATGGGCAGTGGGCAGAAGCAAGGACAGGGCATAGCTCAGAATCTGTCAACCCTCCCTCTACACACACACACACACACACACACACACAATAGCCCTGGAATCCACACATGAACCTGCCAAGCCCTTCTCCCCACAGCATCTCCTCTCTAGAGTTCAGGAGATTCGGCAAACGAGTACCCCAAGGCCTTGCCCCACGGCTGGATTCCTCTAGCGGAGGAGCTGCAGGAAGAGGTGCGAGAAGGTTTTGGTTCTCCTACAACCTGCCGGAGGAGCTGAGAGATGACCCGTGGACCAGGCCCTGGGAAAGTTGGTGACCACACTGGGCCTCTTTAGGTATTTCCCAGATAGTCAGTCCTTCCAGATGCCTTTATTTGGTTTTCCTGCCACACCCCGTTCCACGGAAATGTAGAAGCCTCCTGTGAGCCAAGCTTCATGCTGCCACTGGGCAAGGATTTTGTTCTCAGGGGCTCAAAGCCTCACAAAGCCGACAAGTAAATGGCCCACACTCCTCAGTGCCACAAGTGTCGTTACTAAAGTAGGCCCTGAGTGCCACGGGGTGGGGAGAGGAATCCAAACAAGGAGAAATTCTTCAGACAAGAAAGTAAACGATATTCCAGGTAGGAGGAAGTGTATGTGCACAGAGTCTTCAGAGCCTGGCGTGTCTGGAGAAGAGCGGGGGTCAGCATGATGGGAACGTAAGGAGGGTGTGGGGAAGGGGGAGGTGAGGTAGGGGCAGCAGGGAGCAGGCCTGGCAGGTCTGGGAGGCTACACTGTGTCTGCAGAGCTGTAAGGAGCAAGGGCTGGGAGCAAAAGCACTGTGGCCACATCCAGGAACAGGGAACTATATTTAGCCCAGGGCACTTTCTTCAGCATCTCCCCAGCCGGCAGAAGCAACCCCGGCTGAGTACAGCAGGAAGACTGTTTCTTGATGTGTGGGAGTAGGAGTGGGCCCTTAGCACAATTATGCTCACAATTTCACAGTTTAACCATAGACCTTCAGCAAAAAGACACAGATCCTACCTCTATTAGTTGTCTGTGGGACTTGAGATTCAAAGAGAACCCTCAAACAGAAGGGGCTCTAGCCCTGTGACAGACTGCTGGCCGAATATCCCCAAATCCAGTCTCCCCTTTTCCCTTAGTAATAGAACTGCAATTTGAAGCTGAGCACCTGGTGCCTGGAATAAAGGACCTTACATCCAAGTCTCCTTACCAGCTGGGTGGGAATGGGTGACTGAGTTTGAGCCAAAGCAACAGAAGTGTAGGGTTATGTGGGCCTCTGGGAAGGCTGCTTGAAGGGAGCTCAGTCACCTGTGTAGCTTCTTTATTACCATCTTTTTTTCTCCTTCAACCAGCCTGCAACTTGTATGTGATGGCTGGAGCTCCAGCAGCCATCTAGAACCATGAGACCTTCTGGGCAGAAGTTACACATAGAATGGTGAGTCCACAATAATGAGCCCTCACATCAGACCTGATCTGAGTTCCTCTAGACTTGTTTTCATATGAGAGAGAAAGGAACATTTGTCTTGTTTAATTACCTATTATTTGTGACTTGTTTCTTAGGTTGCCACAAACTTAAATGCCCTCATTTTATTAGGGAGGAATTTGAGACCAGTGAAGCAAAGTGACTGGATAATGATTACACAGCTAGTTTATCTAGAAGCAATATCTCTTCTAGAAAAATGTCTAATGGTTTTTTCATCTCCAATTCAATAATTATTTCCCTTTTTTTGTTAATCCTCATCTGAGGATTATTTTTTCCATTGATTTTTAGAGAGAGTGGAAGGGAGGGAAGGAAGCAGGGAGAGAGAGAGAGAGAAAGAGAGAGGTAGAGAAAGAGAGAAACATCAATGTGAGAGAGACACATGGATTGGTTGCCTCCTGCATGTGCCCCGACTGGGGTGGGGGATCAAACCTGCAACCAGGTACGTGCACTTGACTGGGAATCAAACCCATCACCCTTTGGTGCACAGGCTAATACTCTAACCACTGAGCAAACTTGCCAGGGCTCAAAAAGTATTTTTTGAACCCATGCATGGGGGTGCAGTAGTGCCGAGCATGAACCTCGAAGCCAGACTTTCGGTATGCAAAGTTCAGAGCTGCCACCTGCTAGCTGAGTGGCTATGAGCAATTCCTTAACAGCCTCAGTACCCTCATGTGGAAAATGGGGCCCCGTTACACACTTTGTTCAGTCAGTTCACCTCTGAGAATTTGCAGCATTTCTTCTCACCCTGCATTTGCATTTACTGAGCACCCATTTCATCCCTGAATCTGTCAGTCATCTGTCAGCCATTGAGTTGGCTCTCACATACAGGTCACTGGAGGTTACTGCTAGACTGAGATCTTTTGCTTTTTTTATTAGCTCGTCCTGCTAAAGGAAATGATGACTTCCACTTTTGCCTCCTAAAGAATGTAAAACTCTAATTCTGAAAATGTGGCGGGAGAATAAAGAGCCTGGAACAGGGCAGCTGGCCTGATCCTTCACCCAGTTTCCATCACAGTTCCCGTCGCACTCACACGCCACCGAGTCCTCCCTCCGAGCGAGTTAGCAGGGCTGTGTGGATAGAGCTGGGTCCCTCACGTGCTCAGTTCAGTGGCTTTACTAGGAATTGTGGATTAACCAGCAAACCTGATCATGACACACGAGAGGACTCTGTCTTAGAGAGAAACTGACTTTGGTGAAAGCAGGACATGGGGGACGTAAAACAGCCATTAAGAGCTCAGTTTCCCAGAAGGTCTCTCTGGTCTGAAGTATAATGGTAACATTTAATAATCTTTGATGCCCTGGCTTACAACTTTTTGAAATGGCACGGTTTGCCAGACCAGATCTCATTCATCTTCACACTTCACTGTATTATAATATAAACACAGCATTTCCATTTGAGAGAAACAGGAAAAGCAAGACATGAGGCGCTTTTCCCAGGCAATGTAGCAAGAGCCCCGTTTCTAAGTCCTGGCTCAGTTCTCCTTCCCTTAACCATAAGCGATCTCCACAAACTCTCCCTGAGAAGGTGTCCAAACCCACTCTGGAACCAGGGACAGTGTCACTGTCTTCTGGGATTGCCACCTACTCTGCCTAACTCACAGAAAACAAGTCCACACCATGAAAGCCTTTGGAAGAAATGAAGTGTGCCCAAGTGTGTAAGGTAATAAGGAGGAGACATTCAGAGCCAAGTACCCTGGGTAACTAAAGCTATGACGGCTGCCCACAGTCTGTCCTGTCTCACCTTGGTCAGTGGCACCAAAACGCATCTACGTTAAATAGGACCAGGCATGCCAGGGGCACTATGCAAAGTCATGTGTGTCACTCACCAGCCAGGGACACGAAGAGCACCATCACCGGAGAACGCTGCCGGGGCATGACTGGGGAGCCCCGGGGAGCCTGGGTCTCACCAAGGGCTGGCACTCTGCGGCTGCCACGCTTAGCACAACCGGGTCTTCTGAATAGCTGGAGGCTAATTCCAAGGCAGGCCCCCTCCTTCGCTGTGGCAGAGAAACCCAGGTCATTTGCATAATGGGAAGTAGCTGAATGGGAAGTAGCCCTCCCAAGTGGTGCTGCCTAGGTAGGGAAACCGCCAGCGGGCCTTGGGGGAAAGTAGGCACTTTCATCCCTGCCTCTAGTGTTTGTGAGGGCAAGGGTGGGGGTGGGGGTGGGGAATAGGGGATGGGGATGTCCCTCCCCCCAATTTGAAGGGCATCTGAGACCATTCCTCCACAAGAGGTGGTGGATCTGTGGCAGCCCCTTCTCTCTCAAGTTGGGTCTCCGTTTTCCTCTACGATTCCGAGCACATTTCTGTAAATCCAGAGACTCTTCTCAGCCAGGACACAATCAGCCCTTCAGTCACGAGGGTGGGCAGGAGTCTGAAAACTCAAGAGGCCAGAGCATGGTCTCTCTTTGTGTGTACTCACAAAATGCCCAAGGCAGACCTTCTGGATCCTCAGGGCCATCTCCTCTGGGGCCTCACCGGACAGACGTCCTCACCTATGAGGAGCAGAAGTGTGAGCTTGGAGTCAGGGAGATCAGGGCTTGAGTCTGGCCCTTCCAACTCAGTAGGGTACGATCTTGGGTAACCACACTGAGCCTCGGTTTCTTCTGCTGTATAATGGGGAAAATAGTACCTACTCCCAGGTGGTTTTACAAACCCAAAGTTACTGGAACACAAAAAATACTCAATATCTTTGAAAGGCAACCTTTTCATGTCTTATATCCTTCCCTTATTAATTAGACAAAACAGTGGTGGTCTATCTCTCAGGCCTGTGAGTCTGAGTGAAGAATATACATTCGTAGCCTATAGGATCTCCCTAACAATGGTCTGTCTCGTTGAATGTTCTGTGTGCACTTAAGAGGAATGTTACCGGAAAGAGGACCTGGCCCTGAACGGTCTGCCTAGGGCTGGCCAGGAGTGTGTGGGTTCTTGACTTCGTGCAGGAAAAATTTCACAACACGAGCCCAGGTGAATGTTAGAGGATATTTATTAAAGCTGGGGACAGTGAAACGAGGCAGGGCCTAGGACAGAAGAAGCGACAGGAGAGAGACCAGGTGGGGAAATGAGCCTGGGCTGAGCCGCTTTGGCTCACTGAGACATCAGAGAAAAGGGAGCCTTGGAGAGAGGGTCAGGGGGTTACCTGGGATGAGCTCCTGCTGCCCCATGCTCCCGTCTGCAAGCCTTGTGGGGACCCTCAGAGTTTAGGAGATGCTTGCCTATGGGGGGAAGAAGTGGGAGGAAGAAGAAGGGGAAGGGAATGTTTTTCCCTAAATTTCAGGTTAGATGTTGCCTTGTGAACTCAACTCTCTCATGAGTTCAAGAAAAGTTGTGAATATACATACTGTCCAGATTTTTTAAATCTTGGAAGTGTGGGGATAGTATTCTTTCTAGCTTTCTACATCTCAAGCAGAAGATACTATTTTTTAACAGCTGCAAAGAATTCCATTGCACATCAATACAATACTTTATTAACAAGCTTTTTATTATTTAACATTATAGTTGTTATCTATTGTTGCTTAACAAACAACTCCAAAACTTAGCAGCTTAAAGAAACATTTATTATCTCGTGGTCCCCTGGAATGAATTCATAAGCAGCTTAGCTGGGTTCTTCTGGCTCGGGGTCTCTCATGAGGTTTCAGCCAAGAAACCAGCTGGCGCTGAAGTCCTCTGAAGGCTGGACTAGGGCTGGAGATTCTGCTTCCAAGGCGGCCCGTTCACACGGCTGTCGGAGGGAGGCCTGTTCCTGCACGCGGGTCTCATCATGGAGCGGCTTCAGTGTGTTCTCAACACGGTAGCTGGCTTCTTCCACGGTGAGTAATTCAAGAGGCAGAATGAGGAAGAAAACAAAATGCTTTTTATAACCCAGTCTTGAAAGTCTTACCATCGCTTCCACCACATCCCATGGATGGGCGTCACTGCTGCAGCCCACACTCCAAGGGAGGGGATACAGTTTAACACTACCACAGACGTTTCGGTTGTTCCCATCTTCCATTACCTGTTTTCTCATTAAAAGTAATGCTACAATGAACACCTGTATATATCTATATATCATTGTTCATTTGTATATCATTAAAATAAATTCCTAGAATGAGAAGAAGTAGACTTGCTGGATCAGATCATATATATATTTTATTTTTTAAATCCTCATACGAGGACATTCTTCCATTTATTTTAAGATAGAGTGGGAGAGGGAGGGAGGGAGGGGAAGGGAGAGAGAGAGAGAGAGAGAGAGAGAGAGAGAGAGAGAGACTGATGTGAGAGACATACTGACTGGTTGCCTCCCGCACAACCCTGACCAGGGCCGGGGACTGAACTGCAACCAAAGTACATGCCCTTGACTGGAATTGAATCTGAGACTCTTCTGATGCTCTAACCACTGAGCAAAACCAGTGAGGACCATATATATAAAATTTTGATAGCCATTGCAAATTGTCTTCTAAAAATCTAGTACTAATGTACACTCTCACCAATGGTGTATGAGAGTACTGGTTTTCTTATAGTCTCTCCAATAATGGATATAAACAAAGTTTTAAATGTTGGACTGTCTGATAATGAAAAATATCTCATTGTTTTGCTGCTTTTTGTATATTTATTATATTTCAAAATTTTTTTCCTGTGTATATTCATGTCCTTTACCCATTTCTTTTTCTACTCTTAATGTTACTGATTTGTAAAAGCTCTTCATACACCAAGGAAATAGTCTGTGCCATATGTTTTAAAAATATATTTATGGCCCTGGCCAGTTTGGCTTAGCAGTTGGAGCATTGGCCTGCGGTCCGGAGAGACCCAGGTTCGGTTCCCGCTAAGGGCACGTACCTCGGTTGCAGTTTGTCCCCGGCCCAGGTTGGGTTGTGTGGGTGGCAACCACTCGATGTGTCCCTTTCACGTCGATGTTTCTCTCTCTCTCTCCCTCCCACTCTATCTGAACAAAATATAGAAATATGTCCTCGGGTGAGGATTAAAATATGGCCCTGGCTGGGTGGCTCAGTTTGTTGGAGTGTTGTCCCAGGCACCAAAATGTTGCAGGCTCCATCCCCAGTCAGGTTGTATAAGGGAGACAACTGATCATTGTTTCTCTTTCACATCGATGTTTTTTTTCTCTCTCTCTCTCTCTCCCCCTTCCTCTCTCTTAAAAAAAAAAACTCAATAAAAACATATCCTTGGGTGAGGATTTTAAAAACTGCATTCATGATTTGACTTTTTGTTTTTTTATTCCACATATAAGTTTTTGCCTCTTACATAGCCTAATTAATCAAGATTTTTTTGGTAACTTCTGATTATAGTTTTTGCCTGGAAAGACTTTCTTCTGTTTGAAATTATTTTTTAAATGTTTTGATTTTCATGATTCTGTTAAGTCACATATTTGAACAATATGAATTATTTTAAGGGCTACGGTGAACACTATTTTCTTCCACATTGTTATCCAGGAATCACAGCAACACTTTCACACATAATTTATCTTTGCTGTTGCTGATGTTGTTCAGAACAAATTTGAAATGCCTCTTTTCATACTCTACATTCTGAGATGTACTTGGGTCCATTTCAAGATTTTTATGCTCTGTTCCTCTTATGTTTGCTTATTCCCATAGTACAGTAAGTGTGAGGACTTTAAGTGAAATGACATATAACAAAACCAATTTTACCACAAGCTGATTCATATAATCAAGAGTTAAGTTACTATGACATATTTCTGGTTACAGAAACATTATGAAATTTCTAAATAGAGACCCCAAACACTTCTAATATTAAACATTAAAACAAATGTGAACTATACTTACATTTAAGAAAGATGAATAAAAACAAGAAAGGTAATTATTTTCCAACAGTACTTCCAGTTCAGAGTTGAGGGGGGCTGGAGCCTACCCCTGAAACTCAGGACACAAGGCGGGAGCCAGCCCTGGACAGGATACTCGTCCATTGCAGGGCACAACCACATACCCACACCCACTCAGACTGGGACATTTTAATATGTTTGTACTGGTTTTAGAGAGAGAGGCAGGGAGACCATCACGTCCATTGGCTGCCTCCTGCACGCCCTGTATCAGAGATTTGGGTATGCCCAAAACTCTGGCATGTGCCCTGACCAGAAATCCGACTGGTGACTTCTGGGTGCATGGGACAATGCTCAATCAACCGAGCCACACCGGCCCGGGCTTGGGACAATTTAGACACAGTACCTCACATGCACATCTTTGGGACAGGGAGGAAACTAGAGTACCTGGAGAAAGCCCACACGGACATGGGGAGAACATGCAAACTCCATACACACAGTTGCCCAAGGCAGGAATCAATTTTTTTAAAAAACATCATCAGTGAAACAACATTGAATAAAACAACATTATTTGTGGACCTGCTGTATGCGTTCTCTGGCAAATTAAAATATTATATGAACCGATAGTTTTTGCTACTTTCATAGCCATATTCAAAATTTTATCCATATATAAAAACTGCTAGCAGATTAAAGATGCAATTGATATTTTATAGAGAATCAGTGAAATTATGTTTTATGAAGCTTTCTATCCTATCAGACAATAAACGTGGAACTCAAGAGGCACTTCGTGCATGAAGGAGTAAGTGGCACTAGCGTGGTAATGGGTCCTGGCATAGGAGTTGGAAGACCTGGGTTCAGTTCCTGCTCTGCTGCAGGCTAGCTGGGTGACACCGACACGTAGTAATAAAATTGCAGTTGGGCAGTGGCCTCCTAGCTATATTCCCAGCCTCTCTTGTAGCTTGTTGTGTTCAGGCAACAAAGTGTTCACTAAAGGAATAGAGTGTGTATGCCATTTGCAGGTGCGGCGTCAAACACTGCACACATTGCCCTGTGGTGTGGCTCAGTGGAGTGAGTGTGCTGACCCCAGGGAATGAGAGGTCCTGGTTGGATTCCCCGTTAGGGCACATGCCTGGGTTTTGGGCTCGATCCCCAGTAGGGGGCGTGCAGAAGGCAGCTGATAGATGCTTCTCTCACATCAATGTTTCTAGCTCCTTCTCCCTGTCTCTCTAAAAAAAATCAATGAAGCCCTGGCCGGTTTGGCTCAGTGACTGGAGCTTCGGCCTGCGGATCAGAGTCCCAGGTTCGGTTCCCACTAGGGGCATGTACCCCCCCCCCCAAAATACAATGAAAACATTAAAACAAAAACATTGCACATGCAATCTGCCAAGTTCTTTCCCCTTCCTGAGAGTTGGAAATCAGACATTTGGAGACTTGCTTTTTACTTTGTAGACAAGGACAATATTCTAGGAGATGGTGGAAAAAACAGAAGGAACCTAGGACCCAAAATGATTGTGTGGAGCCAAGCAGCCTGCATACCCGACCAGAGCTGCTTTATGGGACAGAAATATTCTTTAAGTCACTATGTTGTTGGGTCTTTTTGTTAACCTTTCCCTTTATAATACACACAAGACATTATATTCCACAAAGAAAAGGGTTCAAATAAGTTTGGGAAATGATGAGTTTAATCCAAGTACACACATTTTCTTTCTGCAAGAGTTCTCAGATTCTTTAACCCAACTGGAACCAACTGAGAAACAGAATGTGTTGTGTTTTAAAAATGTATTTATTATTAGGTAATTTTGCTGCTGTTGCGGGATTAACTCATTGAACTCTTATACTCTTGTGCCTATTCTGCAAAAGAGACACTGAGAAATACTGCTTTAGAGGATCGCTAATGTTTCTAATTATTTCATAATGCACGGTTGGTGTTTAGTATGGACTCCAACTCCTGCCAGATTTCACAGATCCAGGGCCACTGTTAGTGCAAATGCTTCAGCCAAAGCACTTCCATTTGGGGCAACAGCATTCGCACCCCTCAGACACGTGTTGAACTCTGGGTCCCTCTGGTGGGCAACAGGCAACATTGTTAAGGCGTGGGTGGTTTGGCCCAGCTGTGAAAGGAGGCTGGAGGATTTTATCTGATGGTTTCGGATTCTTTTCCACTTATTCAATGGAGAGATGACACAAATTTCACACAGAAGAGCCACCTCCCCACCTCATTTTTAAGAAGTCTAAAAAATTCACAACTATTTCCTGAGTGAGCAGTGTGTCCAGACCCTGGGGCAAGGGATACAGTGTCTGTTGGGGACCTACTGTGTAACCGGGCTGGCTTTATGAGAATTATTCTCCCGTTCCTGTCCCACCCCACAGTCCACCACGAGCTCAGTGGGAATCTGATTCCATGAGCCCTGTTTTCTCACAGAGGAGACCTGCAAGTAGAGTAGCAATGTAGGGCTTGGACAAGAAGGCCTGAATGGAAGGTCAAGGTGGACGATCTGGAGCACCTGAGAGAGGCATCTGGGAACACCAGCCACATTGACTGGGATTGAACTGGTCGCCCACTGGGATGTGAGGTTGTGGAGAGGGTCTTCCTGCAAGGCCAGGAGGTCTGGGCACTTTGCACTCAGCCGCCACTGTCAAGTGTGGCCGTTTTCAAAGGTTCAGAAAATGACTAAGGTCCAAAGCATACAGAAAGCTGTGGGATGTTTCTGTGATGAGTGGCTGGCTAATCAGTGGAAAAGGTGTTTGAGAGGATCCAAGTGATGTGTTTCTTGACTATTCGAATAGTCAGAACCCTGGAGATTCTTCTGTCCAGTTCTAGTTCCTACACATCCTCACTGAGAAATGCATATATTGTGATTGGTAATTGGAGAGGCCTTTGCCCTTTGCCACACTGTCAAAGGACTTCTTTATGAACAAAGTAAGTCACTTTTTCTTTATTGATTTGAGAGAGAGAGGAAGGGACATGGAGAGGGAGATAGAAACATCAGTGAGAGAGAACATTGATTGGCTGCCTCTTGCTTGCCCCCTACTGGGGATCAGGCCCACAACCTGGGCATGTGCTCTGACCGGGAATTGAATCAGTGACCTCTTGGTGCATGGGTCAGTGTTCAACCACCGAGCCACCTGGCCAGGACGTTAGTCACTTATTTTTGTTTTTCTTGAATCTAAAGTGATTTTCTTGAGTCTCATGGGAAACACTCCTCTCCATATTTGTCACCCACTCCATTCAAGAAACAAATCAAGAGACTGAAGACTCAGCCAAATCCCACCTCAAGTGAAAAGTTAAAATCAAGTCCTCTAACAATTCAAAACCAAACTAAACCCAAAACTAACTCTAAAACTGAATAACTCCAGAGCCCAATGCGCTGGGTATTAGCTATGGTTTCTTCACTTCCAACCTACCCTTCTGCTCTCTGCTTTGTGGTGCAGGCCCCTCGCCTCCTTTGCCAGCGGCTCCCTGCCAGGTTCAGCCAACAGGGCAGACTGATCAGAAGCTGGAGGCGGAGAGAGGGACACACTCCTTCCCGTGTGCCCGGGTTCCTGCTGGCATCCTGAGAGCCACAGCTGCTTCCAGGAGCTGCGTCTGCCATTTCCCCGCGCCCCCATAACCAGCCTCTTCACAGCCCTTCAGAGACCAGAGCTAGCTGCCAGCCCCTGCTCAGAGCTCAGCACCCAGCTCCTAGGACACCTGTCCCGCGGGCAGTGTCTCCGCCGCAGAGGGTGATGCTCGGCCTCGCGGGGCCGCCTCCGCCCACTTCGCATTGTTTCCTCGGCCGTGGTCAGAGAGCTGCTTCTTGCAGTTAGAATCTTTGTAATATCTCATTATCACTTTTTTTTTTTTTAAAGTTCTAATAGTTGAATAACAATTCTTTATATTAAATGATCTCTTTTAAAGTAACTGATATAGTGTCTCTCCATTAAGTGGATCTTGACTGACAGACTAATTCTAAAATAAATATTTCTGAAAATAAATAAAAAAGATAAAAATACAGCCCTGGCCAGTTTGGCTCAGCAGTTGGAGTGTAGGCCTGCGGTCCGGAGAGACCCAGGTTCGGTTCCCGCTAAGGGCACGTACTTCGGTTGCAGTTTGTCCCCGGACCAACCACTCGATGTGTCCCTTCACATCGATGTTTCTCTCTCTTTCTCCCTTCCTCTCTCTCCCTCCCACTCTATCTGTACAAAAAATGGAAAAAATATCCTCGGGTGAGGATTAAAAAAAAAAAAAGATAAAAATACAGAACAGAAAAAAATTTAAATGGTAAAGACATAACTGAAAAGAAATAATTAAGAATAAGTAACTAGCCCTGGCCAGTTTGGCTCAGCGGTTGAGCGTCGACCTGCGGACCAGAGTGTCCCGGGTTCAGTTCCGGCTAGGGGCACGTACCACAAAAAAGAATAAATAACTAAAACAAAAAATGTCAAAACTATGAAAATAAAAGAATTCAAAAAATATAAGGCTCAAAAATGAAATGTCTAAAAATGGAGTCATTTAAAACTAAATAACTAAAAAACCTAAATGACAAAAAATGTAAAAATAAACAAAACAGAGCCCAACATAATTAAAGTAAAAACCTGTGAACATGTCTCTCTAAAACTTAATAACGAGGAGGAAACCCTAAAATAGCTAAAACCATTTTACTTTAAAAATAAATGATAATTAGTTTGGAAATATAACTCTTAAAACAAAATAACTATAAATAACTGAAAATGAGTAACTCAAAAACTAACCTTTAAAATAAAACAATTAAAAACAGGTAACTTTAAAGGTATGAAATTAGATAGCTATAAAACTATAAACTAAAAATTAACTAATAAAACTAAAAAAACCAATTAATTCATTAACGAATAAATTGAAACGCCAACATGTCAGAAGTTAACTTGTAACCAGCCAACCCCTGTGAACAGAACGGGCCCTGGAACAAAGTACCCGCTGCTTTGACTTTCTCACGGGACTAAAGAGGAGGTGGAGGGGCGGGGAAGAGGGGAGAAGTCTTCTGCCCATGTCCCATGTCCCATGTCGGGTTTGGGCGACTCCAGGTCCTCCAGCTCCTCCAGCTCGGATGAGAGGTTCTCAACCCATCTCTCCCCCACCCCCCACCCCCACCCCAGAAGAAATTTGGCAACACCCGATGGCATATTTTTTTACTGTCACAGTTTGGGTAAGTGGGTGGGGATGTTATGGCCTCTGCAGGTAGAGGCCAGGGACGCTGCTAAACATCTTACAGTGCACAGGACAGCCCTCGTTGGGAACTACCCTGTCCCAACTGTCACAAGTGCCAACACTGAGAAGCCCTGGGCTGAGCCCGCCGGGCTTGAGCCCCACTGCGCCCCGCAGACCGAGAACCCGCGCTGGGTGCAAATGAGCGCGGAGAGCACGAAGGTTCTCGTGGGCAGGGCGTGGGGGCTCCCGAGTCTCCTGGAAGGGGGACCTGGTGCCCTTTGCTAGGGAGGCAGGTCCGCAGGCCCCTCTGCTTAGAGGTGGGCATGGCCTCTGTGCCCATAGCAGCCACCCCCGGGAATGAGAATGGCGCAGCTCTCTGGAAGGACTGTCGGTTCTCCGGGGAGTGGGTCCTCGGACAGCCCTCCCTTCCCCCTCCCCCTCCCCCACCGCTTGGGCCCCAACGCGAGTCCTCTGCCCCCAGGGGCCGCGAACAAGCCAGTGGACTCCCCACGCTCTCCCAGTTTTGTCTGTTGCCCTGAAATTCCGAGAAGGATGTCCCAGAAGCACTGGCTAACAAAGTCGCTTACTTGTTCCCGTCCTTCACACTCACGCGACCATCGCATCATCGCCTCCTTTATCTCCCTGGATGCGTTCTCCTGTGTCCGGAACAGACTTGGCGGAACAGGTTTCATAACTGTCGTCCAACTGGAAAAGTCCCGAGAGCTGGAAAGGAGGGGACAGTGGGCACCCTCAGGGCTAGCTGGGTGCCAGGCGGGTGATTTTCGCTGGCAGGGCAGGGCTCACCCCAGCAATCCCATAGGGCCACTCAGGGTTCCAACAGGGGTCCCCACACCTATGGCCAGAAACCAGCACGTTGGTAAGGAGATGATGATGTGGGGCATGCTGGGCTGGGAGGGTCTGGGCCACTTTGCTGAGGCAGTGACCTCAGCTTCCTGGATTAGGCCAAGTCCACATGGGGAGAAACATGGAAAGGAGGGGGGTGGGGCCTGGGAGAACAGGAATGAGGGGGGTGAACAGGAATGAGGGAGAACGTGAAAGAAGAAGGAAATAAATTACACCCAGAGCACTCTCCTTCTCCATATCTTCTGCCCCTTCACAATCATCAGCGGTTTCCATGGAGACACGTGCCCTGCTGGAGCAGCCTTGGGGAAAGGAGGGAAGAATTTGGGTAGGCTTAGTTAGAGTCCTGGAGGGGCCCTGCTGCCGGTGGTGGGCAGCGCCTGGCCCCGGTACCCATTATCCCCACCTCTCCTACTCGCCCAGGACTGGACTGCTTCACCTGGGTGGTGAGGGGGTGGATCTGTAATCTCTGGGTTCCCTTTCCAGCTCTGAAATTCTGTAACTGTGTCTGAGATGTGTCCATATGCTGTTCATAGCCCTACCTCCAGCCTTCCCAGGAAAAAATCTTTTTGTGCTTGACTACTTTTCCACCCTCCTCCCTTTCTTGCCCCTGTTTCTCTTCCCTAACCCTCATCTCCTTCAAAGCTTCTGCCAATGTCACTGCACTCCCCATGAGAACACAAGGAAACCAGTTCATCCACCTCTCTCTCCAGCGAATGCATTAAGTGGCCAAGCAGTCACCACTGTGCACCTGTTATGTGCCCAGGGCTGTTAGCACGGTGGGGAACAGCAACTCCCACAAATACTGAGGCAGCTCTGTGCCGAGGGATGTCAGGACAACGGTATTAGGGCCGTAGCCCCATTTTACAGACGAGGAAACAGATAAAAGAGAAATAATCACTTGGTCAAATTCCCTGGCCTGTGGGCACTGTGGCTGGACTCCTCGACAGTCCTGCTCTTCACCCCACACTCTAAATGAGACGTGGCCTCTGCCCCACACTGCTCACAAAGCAGGTTAGGCAGGCAGCCCCAGGCAGTCAGCCTAGCAAGCCATCCCTCTGGAATCTGGAGATGGAAAAGTTTCTGTTTGGTGAAAATTCAGAGGGAGGGGAACCGGCAGGGGAAGGAGGGCACTCTGGGCAGAGTAATGGCTCTGGAGGCGGAGCAGAAGGAACCTGCTGTTGGTGGTGTGGTACAGGCTCCTTTATCTCGGAGAGCAGCCAGTGATCAATTGGGAGGTCTCCAGCGTGCTGCCCAGAGTCCCCCCAGACTGTGTTCTGGGGCCCAGGGTTCTCCCCAGAGGAGGTCAGTGGAGGTGGTGTGAGCACCTCCTGGAGGCCTCCAGAAACCCTGTTTTGTTGTTGTTGTTGTTTGTTTTTTTATCCTCACGAGGACATTTTTTCATTTTTTTGTTCAGATAGAGTGGGAGGAAGAGAGATAGATAGAGAAACATCAACATGACAGGGACACATCGAGTGGTTGCCACCCGCACGACCCAACCAGGGCTGGGAACAAACTGCAACCGAGGTACGTGCCCTTAGCGGGAACCGAACCCAGGTCTCTCTGGACCGCAGGCCGATGCTCTAACCGCTGAGCCAAAGTGGTCAGGGCCAGAAATCCTGATTTAATTCCTGTTCCCAGGATGTAGTGGCTGAGACAGTTGAGGGTAGAAGACAAACTGGCTTAGGGAGATGCCTCCCACTGCCCTTCTCCATAGGTGACTCAGGGGCATCTGCTGTGACCCCCAGAGACGCCTCTTTAGGGCGATCATCTAGCTTGGAACCCCTGTGCTGGGAGCAGTCAGTGACAGTGAGGAATGGCCGTCCTGCTGAAAGGCTGCAGGGAGGACGGGCGCAGCCAGGCCCTTGACCCCGAGTGAACAAAAGGGCTTGTCTCCAGGGTCCATGGCCTCAGTGCCCCAGACAATACTGGTTCCAGAAACTGGAAAGCCACCCAGTGAGAAGATGAGGGTGGGGATTCTGGCCTTCTTCAGCTGTAGGACACCCACAGCCTGGGTGGGCAGAGCTGGAGGCAACTTGGGTACTGAAAGGCCCAGACAAGTTTCAGGCACTCCCAGTGCAACTGAAGGGAGATGCAAATTTTACATCCCAACACAATGTGCACACATAAGTACGTTACAATATGTAAAGGCAAGTTTATGGACCAGTATTGCTCTCAAAGTATGCAGTGTCTTTATCTGTTCTATTCTATTCTATTCTATTCTATTCTATTCTATTCTATTCTATTCTATTCTATTCTACTATTTCATTCTGTTCTATTCTGTCCTACTCTGGGAGACAGAGGAGGAAAGGGGCTGTGCAGGGGGCAGGTCGCCCATAATCACCTCACAAGACCCTTTGAGGGAGTTTGGCAGCAGAGACAAAGCCCTATCCACCCATATCCCCCACGGCTCCTGGAAGGAACCAGAGTTCTTAGAATCGGCAAACCTTGCAGAACGCGCCTCAGTCAAAGGCCCTGGTTTTACAGGGGAGGAAGGGGCAGCTCATGCGCTGCCTTTTGCTGTCACATCCATACTGAATCCTTCCTCCTGGATTCACGGCCATGGGCTCTGTGCTACTAAGCGTCTTCGGTACTGTGGAGGTGGCAGCACTGAGGGGACCCCAGAATCTCAGGCCCTGGGTCTGGCAGGTTGCAGGCACGTGAGTGGACAGATGAGAGGCTCATTGCTGGGTGGGAGGAGCAGGGGCTTGGGGGTCAGAGCTGAGGGCAGTTCTGACCTGGCCAAGAGCTCACTAGCTGTGTGATCTTGGGTCAGTCACTTCCTTTCTCTGAGCATCAGTCCCCTTGTCTCTAAAATGGGGATAATCATTTCTATTTTGTAGTCTTGATGTTAGCAAAAATGTTTATAAATGCCTGGTACATCACAGGAATTTAATAAATAACACTGTTATGATTATTATTAATAGTAATGACAATGATACTAAAGAGAAGGTCTCAGGACAGTGCTCCCAGAGTGCTATTAGTACTCACATTTGGGGGAGATTTGTCTGCCATTGTTTTCATCCTCATAAACATCTAGGGGAGGAAACAAATTATAAAGGTAATAAACAAATGGCTTTGAAAGGAAACACAGAGCAAACACACACACACACACCAGAAGAACCACATCAAACATATAGGCCTTGATAAATATTCAGTTTCATTACAGAAATATTTTTAAAATATATTTTATTGATTTTTTCTATTTATTTATTTATTTATTTTTAGAGAGAGACAGACATACCCATGTGAGAGAGAAACATCTATCCACTGCCTCCCACATGGCCCCTACTGGGGATCAAGCCTGCAACCCGGACATGTGCCCTGAGTGGGAATGGAACCGGGACCTCTCAGTCCATGAGAGGATGCTCAACCCACTGAGCCACACCAGCAGGGCTGATTACAGAAATATTTTAAGTGATGGTTGTGTTCCTAGAAAATGAGCAGAATGAGCTCAGCCGGTGTGGTTCAGTGGTTGAGCATTGACCCATGCACCAAGAGGTCGCCAGTTCGATCCCCAGTCAGGGCACATGCCCAGGTTGTGGGCCAGGTCCCCAGTGAGGGCATGCAGGAAGTAGCCAATCGATATTCTCTCTCATCGCTGTTTCTCTCTCTCCCTCTCTCTCTAAAATCAATAAAGGGGAGAAAAAATTTTTTTTAAAGAAAAATGAAGAGAATGATACCTCCCAAGTTCCGGCAGCATGTTGGGAAGATTTTTCTGAGTCTCGAGGGAACCCCCAGTTCATGTACCAGAATAAGCATAAGGAGTATTGGTGAAGGACAAGAAGGATGGGAAAAGTGGGCCATGAAAACTCAGGCCAGCAGGGACTGGGGTGCAGCTCTCCCCTCAGCGGGTGATCTTTGTAGCACACAGAACCTAACTCCTAAATAGTTTGGGAAATTTAGGTCTAGCACTTAATGTTTAGAATTCTAATCTTTTCGTTTTCTTAAACTATTGAATAAAATTTATTAACAAGTGAACCCAATGTTTTTGGCAAACGACCAACTTTGATGAAATAATAGCTTTTCCCCTCACTGTGCACTAGATGGCGCAAAGGGACCACCATATCCCCAGCTAGTTCAGCGGCAGCTCCCACCCCAAGGATTTCAAATGGGCAAACTACTTTTATTCTTTTTCAAACTAAATTTTTCTCTATTCCTTACAATTATGCAAAAACTTGTTAAGGACTGCCTCTATCACATGAACGGAAGTACATCCTCACTTGGGGGCTGAGGGGTGGAGAGTCACCTTAAAGTAACGCCTAAGCCCCTGGAGGAACAAATGTGGAGAACTAGTTGCTAAACATAATGTACTAACAATATGCCTAGATTATCTCATTTAATTCTCACAGGAAGATTACAGTATTAGCTCCATTTTGTAAAATTAATGATGAAAAGAACTTAAGCACAAAGAGGTTAAGTAATTCATCCAAAGAGATGGAGCCAGATTAAAATGGGGTCTGGAAGCCAAGTCCGTAAGTGCTTGAACCCTGAACTGTTGTGCTATACTGCACACCAAGCTCCTTCTTGGCCTTCTAGGAGTTAACCCAAGGGGTCACTTTCTGCCTAATCCATCCCAGTAGCTCTCCAGAGCTCACAAAGGAGCTATCTCTAGGATGTTTTCATGGGCACCAGGCTGGATGAATATCTTTAGCTTGGTGGCCCAGAGTGTAAACTTGAACATCTAGGCCAGTCTATATGTGAAGTGTCCATTTCCTTTGCAAATCTGTTTTTGTCCCAGAGGAAAGAAATCACTCCTAAGCATTCAATTAATTGTTCTTCCCTTCCTTCCCTCCTTCCTTCCCTCCCTCCCTTCCATGCATTTTCTGTTGTCCCCGCCAGCTTCTAGGGAAGTCTGAGCTGGCTGTCTTAGACTTTCTGTGCTGCTAGGAACTGGAGTCAAAGAAATTTCACAACTGGGAAACCACTTCCTAGCTCAATAACCAGATACTCTCAAATTGTCTGGGTTGGAATAAGCCCACAGTTGGGTGGTAGGTGGGGAGGACAAGCTAATGTGTCTGGTTGGGTTCAGTCAAAGCCTTACACATTTCCTCAGAGATTTAATGGGAATTTTTCAATAAGACTAAAATACAAAGCCACCCCCCAACACACACATTTGTATAGTTCTAAATTTTATTAAATATGCATTTTTCCATTTTAATTTTTTTTTTTAAATTATCTTTATTGTTGAGTATTAAAGATGTCCTCCCTTTTCTCCTATTGCCCCCCTCTACCCAGCTTCCACCCAGCCCCAGGTCTTCATCACCCTATTGTCTGTGTCCATGGGCAATATATGCGTATATACATATACGTTCTTTGGTTAATTTCTTCCTGCCCCTCCCCCTTCCCTCTGAGGTTCATCAGTCTCTTCCATGTTTCCACACCTCTGTTTCTATTTTATTCATCAGTTTATTTTGTTCATTAGATTCCACATATAAATGAGATCATGTGGAATTTGTCTTTCTCTGACCGGTTATGTTTGATTTGCATTTTTATTTCTGTAAATTTTAGATTTTTGATAATCTATCTATCTATCTACATATCTTCTTTTTATAAATAGAAAAGGATAGTTAAAATAGTTAAAACCAATTGGTCAGATATCTGAAATAACCCACAATCTCACTAGAGCTGACTGTTTGCTAGAATTTATTTTCTTCATCATAAGAATGCATGAAATAATTTTGAATAACAATAAGGTAACAATAAAAATAATGAAAGTAACTATATTATCTAGGCCTAAAAGGAAATCCCACCGAAATCAGCAAGCAATCCTTAAGTACTCCACTAGATGGTTCACTGGTATTAAAGCAGTTCTTCTCATCATCAAGACTTGAGGGACCAGACGAGGGACCCACAATCAGGCCTGCCCCAAGGGCTCTCACCGACTGGCTGGTGGACAGGTTCTTGCTCTGATACCTCTGCAGTGGAATGGTTCTTTGAGTTTTATGTACCTTTCAATGGCCAAGGCTTTGCAAATCAGGGTCAAAACCTGAATTCAGAATTCAAAATTTTCAGCACAATCCAAGCTAGTAAAATACCATTAGCTTAATTCTTTTATGTTAACCGATAGCACCAGAAAAAGCATGCTCATCTGTTCTGTGACTGTCCATCACGGAGTTGCTTGGGCTCATAGGAGAATTCCCACCTTACAGCCTTCCCCCACCCAGGCCTTATTGCTAGGGGCACGAGGACACCTTTCACTGTGTGTTCGCGTCAGCAGACCAGCAGGCCAGCAGGCAAAGAAAGCAGTTGCCACACTAGAGGAAGTAATTGAACTGATCACCATGAGGATGTTGGGCTGTTACTTAATAGAGTCGGAGAGGAAGGTGTCTGGCGGTCTGGTGACTTACTGGGACATTTCTCAACACTCCCATGCCCACTTGTAACTGTAAATGAGCGAGTTAAAAGAACAACTGCCAGACAAGAGTCTGGGGTGCCCACTATGCGTGCCACCAGCAGACTTGCCAGACAAGGAGGAGGGGATCTAGAATTAGTGGGAGGGAAATGAGGAGTTAGAACCTAAGGACCAACTGCAGCAGCAGGTGGCTGGCAGAGATTTAAGTAGGACTCTTAACTGTGTCCCCTGGTGTCTGCCTTTCTTGGCAACCACTACTTCTAAATTCACTGAGACTAAAATAGCAGGGAATGGGCGGGACAAATTCCTCATGTGGATATTTGATAGGAGTGTGATAATGAATAAGGCCACAACTCATCTGACCTCTTGGCTCCCAGACTCATATATTTTGCCTACTGGGGGCATGGTGCCATAAAAATGGCCATTGGTTTAAGACATATGCTGCATCCTGAAAGTCAGCGCCTAGCCCTACAGTGTCATGTCCAACACTGCTGCTCCCCGTCGCTTTCTAAAGGCCACTCCACGGCTGTCAGGCTGGCCGCTTCTGAGTGAGGCCATGTGTGGTAGGATCAGAGGGTCGATTCTGTGACCCTATGCACATGGCTGAGTTTCCCAATCAAAGCAACGTACTGTGGTTGATCAGATATTACTTGAGTCACTCCAGTGATGCTCACTGAGGCACTATGGGCAGAAAAGCACATGTGTCAGCCCCACTCAGGATGAATCACTGTACTTTCCAGCCTGGAGGGGGTCTCATGAAATCAACTGTTCTCCTCCAGGGAGAACAAGGGGCTCAGCACTGATTTCTGTGCTGGCAGGTTGGGAGTCAACAGTGGCAACAGCTAGATCAGTCTTGATGTCCGTGCTGCTGACCCACGCACAGCCTCCCGTTCTGCTGCCAAGACGCCTTCACTTGCAAGCTCTCTGTGCCAGCACTGGCTGGCACCTGCTGGCCAAGCCATTCAGTCAGCTTGGCTGTGTGGTACTTTTTTCTGCAATGGATATTCTCTGGTGGGCATCAACGAATGATTCAAAGAGCCTCACATTTGGAGCTCATGTCCGGAGATCTGTGTGTCTCTTCCACAGAGTGTGTTGTCATTTGATGCTAGTTATCATTCTGGAAGTGGTCAAGAAGGGGGGTCAGGAAGGGAGGTCAGGAAGGGACGCATCCTGAGAAGGGCAAGCATTATCTTGTATGTCTCATCTGAGGCTTCTGCATAATCTTGGGTGGGGGCAGGAGAAGGGTCTATCTTCCAACAAGGGGGAGTGGGCCACTTCTGCCAGCCTGGGGAAGGAAGGACATGTACTTAGCCTCCTCACCCCAAGTTTTAGAATCCCATGTCTTTCCTTTCAGGGCCTGCCTCACCTGCTCATCTGTTGGCACTAGGAGCCCAATACGATCAGGCAGCAGACTTGTCTTGGCTGAGAATTCATCTTTCTCTCAAGTACTGCGCTGTAGGGGATGAGGGACTAATCACTGGCAAGGAGGTCCTCCGAGTCTCACACTGTGCTTTCAGCTGGTGATTAATCTGAGCCAGTCACTCTCTTCCATGCATCAGTGGTGCTTAGCAAAGCCTCCCAGTTCCACAGTCCTGACAGTTGATATTTCCCCCAAACCTCTCAAATCCTAGAGACCTGCACCAGCTAGTGCATCCTGTCCACCTACATCGGATCCCAGGTCACCACAGGTGAAGGTCGTAGCAAATGAACTTCTACGGCAGCCAGGGACCAGGACTATCAACACCACCTTCCACATGTGATGGGTCCTCATTGCCATTTGGCCAGCAAGTAACCCAACACCAGAATCCCATCCTTTTTAGGACCTTTCCTTGCACTAGCAGTCTTAGGCCAGGTTCTCCCGAAGCAGATGGTGCAGGCAAGTTACAGAGAAGGCTTTCAGATGAAACCTGTGAGTCACCGAGGGCAAAAGGCAGGGCAGGGGAGCAGCCAGTTGTAGGCATGAGTTAGCTGAAGTCTAGCTCAGCCTGATCTGCAAAACCCTGGAGCATGGACGGTACCACAAGTATCCCATCTTGAGGCAGAAGGGCTGGCTTTTATACCCTGAATCAGTCAGTCATTGGCTGGCTGTAACCTGCCCTATGGGAGGCCGGAACCTCTCAGGAAGTTCCTGGCGACTGGGTTGTCTAGTCAGCTGGGGGCAATTCTCAGAATGCCACAGCACTGAGCTGTTAGCGGCTAACCTCACACCAGCTGAACAGTGGGTGCACCCACCTGATAAAAAGAATTCAGGCGAGGTGTCAACAGCCTCTATTGTACCACTGTGTGTGGGTTTTTTTTGTTTGTTTGTTTAAAAAAAAAAGATTTTAATCTTAGAGCAGTTTTAGGTTACAGAACATTTGAGCAGAAAGTACAGAGAATTCCCGTATAAACCCTCTCCACCCTCTCCCCAGTTTCTCCTATGTTAACATCTTGCATTAGGGCGGTACGCTTGTTACAATTGGTAAACCAATATTGATGCATTGTCAACTGAAGTCCGTAGTTTACATTAGGGTTTATTCTTTGTGTTGTACGGTTGTGGGTTAGGACAGATATAGTGTCATGTGTTCATCATTATGTCACGCAAAATAGTTTCATTGCCCTAAAAATCTCCTGTGCTCCATCTATCCATTCACCCCTTCACCACCAAACCCCTGGTAACCTTTTCGCTGTCTAATTTTGCCTTTTCCAGAATGTCATATAGATGGAATCATACAGTATATAGTCCTTAAAACTGACTTCTTTTACTTAGCAATATACATTTAAATTTCCTCCATGTCTTTTTTGACTTGATAGCTCATTTCTTTCTGTTGCTGAATAATATCCCATTGTACGGATACACCCAAATGAGTTGCAAGCTACGGTAAATATCAAGGAGTATGATGGCTGGACCATATGGGAAACTATTTAGCTTTAGTAAACTGTCAAACTGATTGTACCATTTTGCATTCCCACCAGCAATGAATGAGCGTCCCTACTGCTCCATATCCTCACCAGCCATTTGGTATTTTCAGTGTATTATATTACTTTTCACAACACAACTGAGATTTTTTGCAGTTTGGACAATCTTCTGATGGGCTGATTGGTTCCTGTGAACCTAACAAGTGAAAAAGTCACCACCAAAGCTCTCATTGACTTAACAGTCATTCCCTGTTATCTTTGCCTCCTGAAACGAACCTGCTTTCTTAGCACTGAAGGTGTGCACTCTTGTGCACATGCAGATACACAAAGACATGTGGACACAGTCTACAACCAAGCACAGACCAGAACATGCTTCACTAAATGTTATCCGTTCCTCTGCTCACCTCACACCTTTGGGTCTGGAATTAGTAGACGAGGGACAGAAGGGGGGGAAAGGCACCTGGACAATCTACATCCTTATGTTTTGGGTGAAGGAGGAGTTTTAACTCATCTATTAGCTTATACCTGTACATTAGTAGATTGTGCCAATGCTGACCCTCTGTCCTCAAGCAAAGCATCTTTTAAAGGTCTCTTTAAGGGATTCTTGCCACATGAAAAAGGAGTTAAATGCCTCAAGAATCAAACAGACTTTATGACTAGCTAAGGTTGATAGGCTCAACTTTCTAAAAGTCCTTGACAATCTGAAGAGTCTCCTGTTAAAGAAAAAAACCTACTAGGTTGAGAATAGAATTCTGAACATATACTTTACTCATGTGTAGGGCCCCAGCTGAAAGAGGAGCCAATAGCAGGGATCTCCCTTTATTCTGAGGTTTTCAAAACAGAAGAGGAAGTTCGGATGTGACTTGATCAGAGACAGTATTAGGGGATAAAGTCAATTATTTAGGAGATAAAAAATACAATTTTACCTTTTTTTAAAAAAATCTTTTTTCTTTATTGATTTGAGAGAGAGAGAGGTAGGGAGAGGGAGAGAGAGACAGAAACATCAATTGACCGCCTCCTGCATGCCCCCCACTGGGGATCAGGCCCACAACCTGGGTTGTGTCCTGACTGGGAACCAAACCAGCGACCCCCTGGTGCAGGGGTCGATGCTCAACCACTGAGCCACACCTGCCAGGCTGATTTTACCTTTTCTTTAAAAAGTTTTTCAGGATTGATTTCAATGGAGGAAGAGTAGTTTTCAAAAGCTAAGTTGGAAGAGAAGGAAAAACGGTGGCAGAGTGAATGGCAACTACACAGACCGTCTCACAGGACCAAATTGGAATTACAACTAAAATAAAGAAAAGTCTTCTGGAATAACCAACTGAAGAGCAGCTAGAGAGAACCCTTATAACCAGAGACAGAAATAGGAGCCCATCTCAAGGCTGGTGGGAGGTGTGGAGGTGTGAGAAGACTAGCTGGGCTCCCACAGGCAGCAGCTGAGGGCTATCTTACCTGTGAGAAGCTCCCTCTGAGAAGCTGGGGGACCTCAAGCCAGCTCCCCAGCACAGAGCAGTGGAGCAGGGAAAGGTGCCCACATAACGCCTGGCTGTGAAAAACACCCGAGCAGAGGTTCTGTCTGGCAGGGAGAGGCGCTGGGAACATCAGCACTTCCCTGAAGGGCTGGATTACAGCTACAGGCACTCACCTTGGGCTCTGGCAGAGGGAGGCTGGACTGGAGCTGAGTGAGGAGAGTCGAGGGTTTGTGGTGCTGGGGAAGAGAGCTGGAAGGTCATCAGGAGCCCTATGCTGAGTCATCCCATCATGCCGCAGTAGACCTTTTTCTCAGGCAGTCCTGTCCCATCAGAGTGGCTTTAGCCAGATAGGTAACTGCCCCTTCCTTGGGATTTAACCCCACCCAGCCAGCAGCACAACCTGAGGCTCATTAACTGCCAGACTATCAGCCAGTCAGTAGGCAGAGATGAGTCTCTGAAAACTTTGAACCTTGGGCCTGGCTCTCAGTTGTTGGGTTTTGTGGCTCTGGGGACTGAGCTATGAAGGCTGAGCCCCGAGTCCCTGTGCTGAGCCATTAAACCATGCTGCAGGAACCCTTCTTCTCAGGCAGAGTTCTCCCATCAAAGCAGCTATAGCCTGGGGGGAAGCAACTGCCCCACTCATTGGAATTTAACCCTGCCCTGCTGGGAGGAGTCGGCACCTAACACAGAACTGTAACTTGAGGCTCACTGTTAGAGACTACCAGCCAGCCTGCAGGAGAAGATGAGTCTCTGGGTGAATTGAGCCTTGGGCCTGGCTCGTGGTCATTGGTCATTGGCTTTTGAGGCTCTGGGGTCAGAGCTGTAAAGGTGGCTGCCTGGGCCCCTGTGCTGAGTCAGTAACCCATGCTACAGAAACCCTTTTCTTCAGGCAGAGTTTTCCTCTCAAAGCAGCATTAGCCTGGGGGGAAGCAATTGCCTCACCCACTGGGAATCCTCTTACCTTGCCCACTTGGGGGATTTTTCATTCAGCTTAAGGCTACAGCCTGAGACTCATTAAGTGACTGAGACAAAGGCAAAGGCTCTGGGATACTTCAATCTTGGCCTAGCCTGTGACTACCCAGGAAAGTAAGACCACACATTGGTGTTCAGCTTGGTCTCTTCCACACCATCCAAACTCAGCAGAGGGAGCCACATTCTGTGGAACATTGATACCCATAGGAAGATTTTGGCAGCCTTCAAACCCTGCTGAGACAGCCAAAATGGTGAAACAAAGAAACAAATTCCACATGAAAGAACAAGAGAATTCTGCAGAGGAATAGCTAAATAAAATGGTGATAAGCAAGTTATCAGATGCAGACTAATGACTATGAGGAAGCTCAACAGCATGAATAAAGATATATCAGCAATGAAAACCAAACAATTAGAAATGAAAATCAACCAAGCAGAAATGAATAATGACATAGCTGAAATAAAGAACACATTGGAAGGAATAACCAGCAGACTAGAGGAAGTCAAGGATCAGATCAGCGAATTAGAAGACAGGGTAGAAAAAAATCACTCAATCAGAGAACCAAAAAGAAAAAACAATTAAAAAACAGGACAGGACTTCCAGTCAAGATGACGGCATAGGTAAACGCTGTACTCACCTCCTCCCACAACCACATCAAAATTACAATTAAACTAACACAACCATCATTCAGAACCACCTGAAATAGAGCTGAATGGAAGTTCTACAATTATGAAATTAAAGAAGCAGCCACACCGAGACTGGTACGAGGGGCGGAGGTGTGGACAGGCTGGTCCCACGCCCACGTGTGGCAGATAAAAATCAGGAGGGACACTTTGGTTGGAAAGATCCTCCCTGAGGAGTGAGGGGGTCCCTGTCCCACACCAGGCACCCAGCTCAGGGTTCCAGTGCCGGGAAGAGAAGTCCCCATAACTTCTGGCTGAAAAAACCAGTGGGAACTGAGGCAGAGGAAGGCTGCAGCTGCAGAAGCCCCAGGCAGTTCCTATTAAAGGGCCCACACACAGACTTGATCCCTTTAAGTTCTGAGGGGTGGCAGCTTGAGGGGCACCAGAGACATACAGGGAAGAACTGAGCTGTTTGGCCTCAGGACGAGGGCTGGAGAGGCTGCTTTCTCCTGGACAGATGTGCTGGCGGAGGCTGATGTTACTTTGGTGAGCCCTTCCCTGGGGCGGCAGACAGCTGCCATATCTGGGACTCCAGCAACCTGGCTCACACTGTTTGCCCCACCCTGGCGATTCTGAGGCCCCACCCCACCCATTTTTCAGGCCCATCCAAGCTGTTTCCAAAGGTTTTACCATAGGATTGGCCTGTCTTGGATCCTGCTTCAAAGTTTCCTAAAATCTTTCAAAGAAGCAACATCCATTCTCAGTGAGCTCCATACTTCTCGTTAAGTGGCCCCAGGCCTGGCACTAGAAGCAACCAGCCTTGGTTCACAACTTGGCTTTTCCTGGGCACCTCTGAGCCCAGCACAAGAAGCAGCCATCTGCAGATCACTCTGTAGCTTATGCCAGGTGGCCCTGGACAGAACACAGGCACTGGCTGACCTTGCCCCAGTGGACAGCTTCTGACCACATGGAAATACCACCACCCAACCACCTCTACAAGTGACACACTCAGTGAACAGACTTAGTGGGTACCAGAGACCTGATAAAGTAAGTCTTGCTCTGTGTGATTTCCCCCTGCACAGCTGATCCTCCAGAGTAGTCAGAGGTGAGTGGTCAGTGGGCACAGCCAGTCCTTGCAGCTGATCAGCCTGAATAAATCCCTCCCACTGAAGTGCCAACAGCAATCAAGACTCAATTACAACAAAAGGGTGTACAGTCCACGTGAGGGGTGCACCTTGAGGGCCCAGCTGGGATGATCAGGGAGGCTGTGCCTCTGGAGCCTACAGGACACCTACAACAATAAGCCACCCTATGAAGCCTAGGAGACATAGCAATTCTACCTAAGACATAGAAACAAACACAAAGAAACAGCCAAAATGAGGAGACAAAGAAATATGTCCCAAGTGAAAGAAAAGAACAAAACTCCAGGAAATGAATTAAACAAAATGGAGATAAGCAATCAATCAGATGCAGAGTTCAAAACACAGGTTATAAGGTTGCTCAAGGAACCAGGTGAGACATTCAAGGAACTTAGTGAAAACATCAATAACATTAAAAAAAGAAAAAAAAAAAGGACCAGTCAGAAATGAAGGATGTACTAACTGAAATAAAGAATAATTTACAGGGAGTCAATAGTAGAGCAGGTAAAGCCAAGAAGCAAACCATCAATTTGGAATATAAGGAAGCACAAAACACCCAATCAGAACAGCAAAAAGAAAAAAGAATTTTAAAAAATGATGATAGTGTAAGGAGCCTCTGGGACAACTTCAAGCATGCCAACATTCACTGGTGAAGGAAACAGGCATACAAGTCCAGGAAGCACAGAGAGTCCCAAACAAGATGAAACCAAAGAGGTCCGCACCAACACATCATCATCAAAATGCCAAAGGTTAAATACAAAGAGAGAATCTTAAAAGAAGCAGGAGAAAAGCAGTTTGTAACCTACAAAGGAGCTTCCATAAGACTGTCAGCTGATTTCTCAAAAGAAACTTTGCAGGCCAGAAAGGAGTAGCAAGAGATATTCAAGGTAATGAAAAGCAAGACCTTACAACCAAAATAACTCTATCCTGCAAAGCTATCACTTAGAATCGATGGAAAAAAGCATATAAGTTCAGGAAGCACAAGAGCCCAAGCAAGAAGAACCCAAAGAGGTATATGCCAAGTCACATCACAATAAAGATTCAAAAAAATTAAAGACAAAGATAATCTTAAAGGCAGCAAGGGAAAAGCAACAGGTTATCTAAAAAGGAGCTCCCATAGGCTGTCAGCTGATTTCTCAACAGAAACACTATAGGTCAGAAGGAAATGGCATAAAGTATTTAAGGTAATAAAAAAACAACCGGCCCTGGCCGGTTTGGCTCAGCAGTTAGAGCGTTGGCCTGCGGTCCGGAGAGACCCGGGTTCGGTTCCCGCTAAGGGCGCGTGCTTTGGTTGCAGTTTGTCCCCGGCCCTGGTTGGACGTGCGGGTGGCAGCCACTCGATGTTTCCCTTCACATCGATGTTTCTCTCTCTCTCTCCCTTCCTCTTTCTCCCTCCCACTCTATCTGTACAAAAAATGGAAAAATATCCTCGGGTGAGGATAAAAAAAAATAAATAAATAAAAATAAAAAAACAACCGGTCCTGGCCGGTTTGGCTCAACGGTTAGAGCGTCGGCCTGCGGTCCTGAGAGACCCGGGTTCGGTTCCCACTAAGGGCGCGTACCTCGGTTGCAGTTTGTCCCCGGCCCTGGTCGGTTGTGCGGGTGGCAGCCACTCGATGTGTTCCTTTCACGTCAATGTTTCTCTCTCTCTCTCTGTTCCTCTCTCTCCCTCCCGCTCTACCTGAGCAAAAAATGGAAAAATGTCCTCGGGTGAGGATAAAAAAAATAAATAAAAAAAACAAAAACAACCGAAGCCCTGGCCAGTTTGGCTCAGCAGTTAGAGTGTTGGCCCACAGACCAGAGAGTCCCAGGTTCGGTTCCTGCTAAGGGCATGTACCTTGGTTGCAGTATGTCCCTGGTACTGGTTGGAGTTGTGTGGGTGGCAACCACTTGATGTGTCTCTCTCATGTCAGTGTTTCTCTCTCTTACTCTCTCTCTCCCTCCCACTCTATCTCAAGATAAAATGCAAAAATGTCCTCGGGTGAGGATTAAAAAAAAAAAAATCCAAGACTACTCTATACAGCAAGGCTATCATACAAAATAGAAGGTGAAAAAAAGAGCTTCCCAGACCAAAAAAAAAAAAGGCTAAGGGAATATATTATCACCAAGCCAGCACTACAAGAAATGTTAGAGGGACTGCTGTAATAAACAGAAGAAATAGAGAGAGAAAGATAGGTGTAATAAATAAAAATGGCAATAAATAAGTACATATCAATAATAACATTAAATGTAAATGGAGTAAATGCTCCAATAAAATGACACAGAGCATCTGAATAGATAAGAAAGCTTGATCCATATATATGTTGTCGACAAGAGACCCACCTCACAACAAAAGACTCAAACAAGTTGGTTTTTGTTTTTGTTTTTTTATCCTCACCCGAGGACATTTTTTGATATTTTGTTCAGATAGAGTGGGAGGGGGAGAGAGAGAGAGAGAGAGAAACATCAACGTGAAAGGGACACATTGAGTGGTTGCCACCCACATGACCCAACCAGGGCTCGGGACAAACTACAACCGAGGTACGTGCCCTCAGCGGGAACCAAACCCAGGTCTCTCCAGACTGCAGGCCATCGCTCTAACCGCTGAGCCAAACCGACCAGGGCTAGACTCAAATAGGTTGCAAGTTGAAGGTATTAAAAAAAAATTTTCCAAGCAAATGGAAATGAAAGTAAAAGATGGGGTAGCAATACTCACATCTGATAAAATAGACTTCAAAATGAAGGCCATAACAAGAGACAAAGAAGGCCACTACATAATATTAAAAGAATCTATCAAACAGGAGGATATAACCTTGGTAAACATAAGTGCACCCAACATAGGAGCACCAAAATATATTTTAAAAACTGCTGGAGGACTTCAAGGGAGAAACCAACAAAATAGAATCATAGCAGGGGACTTCAAAACCCCCCTGACATCACTGGATAGATCCTCTAGACAAAAAATTAACAAGAAAACAGAGACCCAAACAACGCACTAGATCAGATAGATTTAATAGATATTTACAGAGAATAACCCCCAAACTGCAGAATACACATTCTTCTCAAATGCACATGGGACCTTCTCAAGGATGGACCACATCTCAGGACACAAACTAAGTCTCTACAAATTCAAGAAGATGAAATCATAGCAAGCATCTTAGATTACAGTGGCATGAAACTAGAAATCAATTACAATAAAAACACTGAAAAACATTCAGACACATTAAGGCTAAATAGCATGCTATTAAACAATGAATAGATTACCAAGCAGATCAAGGAAGAAAAAAAAAACTTCCTGGAAATCAATAAAAGTGTACACACAACAACACAAAATCTATGTGACACAGCAAAAGCAGTCCTGAGATGGAAGTTCATACCAGTACAGGCCTACCTCAGGAAACAAGAAAAATTTCTAATAGACTGTCTAACCCTATAACTTAAAGAACTAGAAAGAAAACAAAAAGGAAAACCCAGAACAAACAGAAGAAAAATAATAAAAGTCAGAGTGGAAATAAATGACATAGAGACTAAAAAACAGTTCAGAAGATCAATGAAACCAAGAACTGGTTCTTTGAAAAGATAAGCAAGATTAATGAACATTTTGCCAGACTCACTAAAAAACAAAGAGAGATAACCCAAATAACCAAAAACAGAAATGAAAGAAGAAAAGTAACAAGTGACACCACAGAAACACTATTAGAAAATACTATGAACAATTATATGCCAACAAATTGAACAATCGAGGTGAAATGGAAAAATTTCTAGAATCACACAGTCTTCCAAAACTAAACCAGAAAGAGTAAAAAAACTTGAACAGACCAATAACAACTAAGGAAATTGAAGCTGTAATCAATAAATTCCAAGGAAACAAAAGCTCGGGTCCAGGCGGCTTCACAGGAGTGTTTTACTGAACATTAAAAAAGAGCTAACACCTATTCTCCTCAAACTATTCCAAAAAATTCAAGAGGAAAGACTTCCAAGCTCCTTTTATGAGGCCAGCATAATTCTAATTCCAAAACCAGATAAAGACACTACAAAGAAAGAAAACTACAGGCGAATATCCCTGATGAACATAGATACCAAAATCCTCAACAAAATATTAGCAAATTGATCCACCAATACATTAAAAGAATATTCTCCATGACCAAGTGGGATTTATCCCAGGGATGCAAGGCTGGTACAATATTCACAAATCAATAAATGTGATACACCACATAAACAAAATGAAAGATAAAAACCACATGATCACAACAATATATGCTGAAAAAGCATTCAACAAAATACATATCTCAACGTAATAAAGACCATATATGACAAACCTACAGCCAACATCATACTCAATGGGCAAAAACTAAAAGCATTTCCCTTAAAAACAGGAACAAGACAGGATGCCCACTTTTGCCACTCTTATTCAATATACTACTGGAAGTCTTAGCCACAGCAGTTAGACAAGAAGTAAAAATAAAAGGAATTCAAATTGGAAAGGAGGAAGTGAAACTGTCATTATTTACAGATGACATGATATTGTACATAGAAAACCCCAAAGACTCCATAAAAAATCTACTATATTTAATAAAAGAATTTGGCAAAGTAGAAGAATACAAAATTATTATCCAGAAATCGATGGCATTCTTATATACCAATAATGAACACTCAGAAAGGGAAAACTATTTAAAAAATCCCATTTACCATTGCAACAAAAAAAATAAGATACCTAGGAATAAACTTAACCAAGGAGGTAAAAGACCTGTTCTCTGGAAACTATATGACATTGAAAACAGAAACAGAGGAAGATATTAAAAAGTGAAACTATATACCATGTTCATGGATTGAAAGAATCAACATCATAAAATGTCCATACTACCCAAAGCAATCTATAGATTCAATGCAATCCCTATTAAAATACCAACAGCATATTTCACAGATCTAGAACAAATACTCCAAAAGTTTATATGGAACCAAAAAGACCTCGAATAGCCACAGCAAACTTAAAAATGAAGAAAAAAATGAGAGGGATCACAATACCAGATATCAAGTTATACTACAAAGCCATAATAATCAAAACAGCCTGGTACTGGCACAAGAACAGGCATTTAGATCAATAGAAGAGAACAGAGAACTCAGAAATCAACCCAAGACATTATGCACAATTAATATTCAACAAAGAAGGCAAGAGATACTATGAAGAAAAGACAGTCTCTTCAATAAATAGTGTTGGGAAAATTGGACAGGTACATGAAAAATATAAAGACTTAAGTGGAACCTGTGAAACCATAAAAATCCTAGAAGAAAATGTAGGCAGAAAAATCTCAGATATCATATGTAGTGAAATTTTCATGAATACATCACCTAGGGCAAGAGAAATAAAGGAAAAAAATTAATAAATGGGACTTCATCAAACTAAAATGCTTCTGCACAGCAAAACCAGCTTAAAATAAAAGCTTTTGAAACCAGCTTCAAAATAAAAGGGAACCCACTCACTGGAAGAATATATTTGTCAATTATACATTAGATAAGGTGTTAATATCCAAAATATATAGAATACTCATACAACAATAAAAGGAAGACAATCCAATTAAAAATGGGCAGAGAACCTAAACAGATACTTCTCCAAACGGGACATTCAAATATCCAGGAGACATATGAAAAAATGCTCAACATCTCTAATCATCAGAGAGGTGCAAATTAAAACGACTGTGAAATCTTACCTCACACCTGCCAGAATGGCTGCCATCAACAAGTCTTCAAACAAGTGCTGGTGAGAATGTGGAGAAAAGGGTACCTTAGTACACTGCTGGTGGGAATGCAGACTGGTACAGCCACTATGGAAAACCATATGGTGTTTCCTCAAAATATTAAAAATGGAATTGCCATTTGACTCAGTGATTCCAGTTCTAGGAATATATCCTAAGAAGCCTGAAACACCAATCAGAAAGAATATATGTACCCCCATGTTCATAGCAGCACTATTTGCAATAGCTAAGATCTGGAAACAGCCCAAGTGCCCATCAGTAGATGAGTGGATAAAAAAAACAACAACTGTGGTACATATACACAATGAAATACTATGCAGCTGTAAGAAAGAGAGATCTCGCCTGGCCGGTTCGGCTCAGCGGTTAGAGCGTCAGCCTGGGGTCCAGAGAGACCCGGGTTCGGTTCCCGCTGAGGGCACATACCTCGACTGCAGTTTGTCCCTGGCCCTGGTTGGTCGTGCGGGGGGCAGCCACTCAGTGTGTCCTTTTCACGTTGATGTTTCTCTCTCTCTCCCTCCCACTCTATCTGAACAAAAAATGGAAAAATGTCCTTGGGTGAGGATAAAAAAGAAAAGAAAGAGAGGTCTCTTACCCCTTAAAAGGTAACATGGAAGAACCTGGAGAGTATTGTGCTAAGCAAAATAAGCCAGTCAGAGAAAGACAGGTACCACATGATTTTACTTATTTATGGAATATAATACACAAGATAAGCTGTCGACCAAAATAGATCCAGAGACAGAAGTAGGAAACAGAATGACAAACCTCAAAAGGAAGAGGGGTGGAGGGGTTGGGAAGAGATAAACCAAAGAATTTATATGCATGTATGCATAACCAATGGACACAGACAATACTTTGGGGAAAGCAGGAGGGTGGGTGGGAACAGGGAGGAGGAGGTCAATGGGGGGATATCTGTAATACTTTCAATAATAAAAAATAAATAAATAACAAACAAATAAATAAAATAATAAAACATAAAAAGTTTTTCACAAGCCAATACAGTCTCCATGGAAAACAAAACAAAAATTTCACCCTGAGGCAGGATAGTAAGAGGCTAGGAAAATTCCTTGGCCAGTGGAATGGGGAAACTGAGACGGATAGCTGAACAAGCTGGTTGAGAAATTTACAGCCAGATAATAAATTGCAAGGTCTTATCTTTTCTAACCAAGGACACTTTTGAGCAAATGGTTTACACATTCCAGATTGTGCTGGGGCAGATCCGCCTTGGTCCTCATCCCTCTTCAAGGACATTCATTTTGTTTTAATCCTCACCTGAGGATATGTTTATTGAGTTTTTTAAATTTTTTTTCAGAGAGAGGAGGAGATAGAGAAACATCGATGGATTGCTTCTCATACATCCCCCAACTGCAGATTGAACCTGCAACCTAGCCATGTGCCCTGACCAGGAATCCAACCTGCAATCTTTTGGTGTACAGGACAATGCTCCAAACAACTGAGCTACCCGGCTGGGGCATTTGGTGCAATTCTTTGAAGGTGAAACTGACCAGAGAATGATCCTAACCCTTCTATATGTTTATTTTGAAGATTTGGCATATTGACGGACACACCTGGGAAGCTGGTGAATATTCTATTGAGATGCTCCCCTGAAACCTCCCTAAAATTCCCACCTTTGGAAAAAAGATACAAACCCTCAAGATAAAGGAAGCCAATGCTTTCTTTCCTTGGAGCACACTCAAACCCCTCCTTTTCTCGGGCATGTACTTTTGTCTTTCTTTCTCCTAAACACTAAGGGTATCCATAAGACTTGCAACCGGGGGAGCAGTGAACAATGGCAGCTTGTCCCAGACTAACTCCCTGAACCTGTCTCCAAGACGCCCTTTCTCTGATTTTTCAGTGAGCTAGCAGCAGCCCCACCTTGGCTCATTGCTTTCTTATAATATTTGTAGGGAGCCAAAGCAACCTCTCTCTCCTGTCTCTTTTACCCTAAGTGCTTCCTTTGTTTCACTGTTCCCAGCTTTAATAAACATACTCTCAAAAGCACTTGGGCTTTGTCAGCTCTTAACTTCCATATTATTGCCCCAAGCTTCTTAAATCTCCTTCATCATAGACACTGGGGCCACCTTCTCCACCCTCCCGGAATTTAATGGCCCTCTCAACTCTTCTCAAACCTTCGCAGTGGGAGTCTCAGGTCAGCGCTCCTGCCCCCTTATTACTCCTCCTGTAATTTGTATCTTAGAAGGAACCTCATTTACACATCAATTCCTAGTCATGCCCCAATGCCCCACCCCCTTCCTAGGACCGGATATCTTAAGCAAATTCCATACTACCCTCCAACTCTTCCCTCCAAAAAGACCTACAACCATTTCTCAAAATATCAGAATATTCTGCTTGCTGGACGACAGCCACACCCCTGATTCCTCCAATTCCTCCGCTTCCTTTCCCATTTCCCCCTCTATTGGTAATCCTCAGGTCTGGGACACTAGCCAGCCCTCCATAGCTACTCACCAGACCCCCATCAAAATATCCCTTAAAAACATCTCTCTCTTTCCTAATGTACCTCATTTCTCAAAAACATCTACAGGGCCTAGAACCCCTCATCTCCAAATTTTTAGCCTCAGGACTCCTAATCCCCACTAACTCCCCCTACAACACTCCAATTCTCCCTGTCGTCAAACCAAATGGGAAGACATCGCCTGGTTCAGGCCCTGCAGCTCTAATATCGACGACCTCCTCACCTGGATCCAAAACCTCTTCTGGCAAGGAGTCCTTCGAGGTTTTACACCCTTGGAGAATGACTTCTACACCTTCCGCCTCCTCTTTCTTCTCATTTAACATGTTTTCCCTACTTCTTTCTCTTGCCCTCCTCACATCTCTTCCTCTGACCTCAAGGCCCAAACCCTACGTTTGGAGGTTCTTTCTTAATACATCCTCCACCCAGCCTCTTTACCAAATAATCGCCTCCACAGACTGCCCCCTCACTGGCTGCTCATCAACCATCACAATTACTCCCAACTCTGGCAAAACACAACCATTCAAAGGAATGGAGCTTTGCGCCCCCTCTCCCATATACCTCGCCCTCCAAAATAGCTACACACTAGCCGCCACACGTCCTAAAAGAGACAATAGGCGTATAAAAACACCCACCGGCCCCTGGACTTTCTCCATTTCTGACCCGTGGGACTATAAGTGGGAACGAGGCCAAAAAGGAACCCTTATCAAGGGATGGACCAAATACCACACAATCATCAGCCGGAAATATGTCCCGCAAAAAACATCTTTCCAGAAACTAGAAGACCTCACCCATAAAATCTTAGCCCAGGGGACTTCCCTAACTGAACACCTTTCTAACAAACCCCATTTTCATGGCTAAATCAAATCAAAAAGGGAGTCCAAATTCTAAACCTAACCCAGGAAGTCGAGCCCTCTGAATGCTTCCTTTGTGCCTTCCTAGATGGACCACCAATGGCTGCAATCCCACCCCCTTACCCTCTCAACATTTCTAAAACCCGCCCCGCCTCCTCATTCTCCCTAGACCACGTGCCCTTATACACCCCAAATAACACCTATAATCTATGCTACTATAAAGACATCTCCCACCTGACATGCAATCAAACTCATCAAATTACCTCTGACTTTATAAGTCCTCGGGGAACTTTCTTTTGGTGTAACCACACTCTGACCAACAGCATCGACACCACCTCTCCGGGCCCATGTGTCCCGGCAATTCTCACCCCACAGCTTCTATATTACACTGAGGATGGGGTAGCCAGAATCCTTCAAACCCCCGGCCAGAAGCGGGCCATTTTCTCCCCTTTCTTGTAGGCCTCTCTTTCTTCTCCTCCGTAGCCACCCTAGGAATCAGGGGAGCTGGACTCGGCTACAGCCTTAAAATGACTGAACAAATTCAGGTGGATCTAGAAAGAGGTTTCGAAAACTCGGCTGCCTCCCAGGCCTCCCTACAACAACTCACCTCCCTAGCAGAGGTTGCCCTCCAAAACCAAAGGGCCCTGGACCTCACTACTGAGAAAGGAGGTACCTGCCTTTTCCTCCAAGAATAAATGCTGCTACTATATCAACGAATTAGGTATAGTAGAGGAAAATATTAACTCTCCTAAAACTCCAGGAGAGGCTCTGCAATCGCAGGCCCGAGGAAGCATCACCACTAAGCCAATGGTGGTCAAACCCCCTCTTTAACATCCTACTCCCACTTATAACTCCACTAATAGTCATTTCTCTCCTCTTACTGCTTCTCCCATATTTTCTGAAATTTTTACATGCACGGGTGACCGAGCTCGCCAGGGTCGCCCACCACCAACTTCTACTCCAAACTTACACCCCACTACCCCAGGGTGAACCCCCAGGAGGAGAAACCCATAGAGAGAACAGCAAGAAGTAGCTACAGAAGAACACTGTTGCCTGAGAGGCCCTCCCTAGGGGTCAACACAAAGTTCCAATCAACACAAACTTTTTTCCAACTTATATTAACTAAGAGTCTGAAAATGTTAGCTCTTAACTTCCATATTACTGCCCCAAGCCTCTTAAATCTTTTACTTTCATATTGATGCCCCAAGCCTCTTATCGTTTAACCTTGCCCTAAACCTTTCATTCCAGGAAACCAAAATCCATCACTCTTATCATTTAAACTTGCCTTAAGACTCTCATTCCAGGAAACTAGAACCCATCACTCCAGTCAGGTGGAACAAAATGAAGAAACTACCCTAACCCACCCAAAACTGCAAACAGTTACTCGACAAGAAAAACAAGTTTCAGGAGACCCCAGCCCCAAACAATCAAGGACGACCATGACTCCTCAGCTGAACGACCACCCACCCCAGCTCTAAGTTTAAAAACCCTTAGTCTGGATGAGCCAGTTGCTATTTTTCTCCTTAGAGGTAACCCGGCAGGTCTTTCCCTCAATAAACCTGCACTCTTCTGCTTATTCAGCATCTCCTCGTTCTTACAGTGTGTGTGTGTGTCTGTGTGTCTGTGTGTCTGTGTGTGTGTCTGTGTACGTTTCTTTAATGACTTTTTGTACTTTGTGGGCGCTCAATAAATGTATTTTGAACTAAAACTCCTTCCAAAGGCCTTTTCTAAATAAATTATATGCATGGATACATACTTCATGTCCCACCAAATTAATCACATAATATTCCATAACCAAAATTTCAAATACTAAATTCCCAGGAGTTAGATTGTGGGCAGTGGTAAAGTAGAAAGTAGAAGGTCTTTTGGGGAAAAAAAATGTCTTTATTTTAAATAGGAAGGAAAGAAAAGATGACAAGAAAAAAGCACATTCAAACCACTTAAACATATAAACTAAAATTTAAAAATGGCTCCATACTTGTTTTTCTTATTGATCCCATACCCAAATCTACCTACTAGAAACTGCCACGCAAAGAAATTAGTGGTGAAGTCTTGTGGGAAGCATCTGGGCTAAGTGTCCCTAACCTTCCCATGGGAAGCTTTGAGAGGCAGTGAAATCCACAAATCCGGGATAGAGCAAGAAATAAAGTGCCACCATTCAGCGTTTTTATGTCTTTATTGCCAGACATTCTGGCAACCCTCTTACCCACACCCATTTCCTGAAGAAGTCAGCTTTTCCAAAGAGGGAATCGCTTCTCAATGTGAAATATTTCCCTTCATTTAAATTCTGGTCTAATTAGACCTATGCAAATAAACATTAGGAAATCCATGTTATCCCTTTCTTCTCAGTCACATAATCAAGGAAGAGCTGAAACTCAGGCAATGCCTTCCTCAGTTTCTAAACTACTGGGATTCCCATTGCTTCCATGCCCCACTCTCCCATTGGATCCTACCTTTAATCCCATGTCTTCCTTCCCTCTAGTAACTCTTCCCATATTTCAATCCAGGGCGCAAATTCCACTTCTTGCCTTTGCTTCAGAAACCTGTCCATGAACACAGAACCCTGGAAAGGATGGTACAGGCATTCCTCCTATACTAGTTGGAGTGGGGCAGGCTCTCCTGGTTGCAAGGGCCTCTTTCATCCTTCCTCACTTGCACCTGATACCTGCCCTGGCTCTATGACATTCAACAAGGGAATGTCCAAGGGACACCACTTGCTGGTTTATACATTTAACATCTAACTGACAGCAAGTAAAGTGGGAGAGATGAGGAGGAAATATCCCCCTTTTCATTCTCTTAACAGTTGCTTCATTGGCTCACAGTAGTTCCTCTTTCCCCCTCCCCTCGTCCTGAAATGCTAACTATTGTAGTAACCTTTTTGGGTTAGATTAGCTCAACAAAAAAACACTTACCGGACGTGGGAAGTCAGAGATCAATAAAATGCGCCTTCAGCTAAACTTCATCACAGTAGTTTACTAGCCTGATGTGCTTATTCAATGAATTCTTTTACTTATTTATTCACTAAACATTTACTGAGCACCTATAAGAGTGCCAGGCCCTTATATACTATGAGGCCTAAGAGAAGTTCAAACTGATAAGATAAACTTCCATGCCCTAGAAGAGGAATTCATGGTCTGGTGGAGAGAAAAAAAAAATCACATCATAAATTATATTACAGCATGTTAAATACTATCCTGATGCTTTGTAAGAGCGTGGGTGCCGAGGGGAGGGAGAAGGACTCAGCTGTCTACCTGAGCCCTCACTCCTTCCCACTCTGTTGTCTCTTAGGTCAGGGGTGCCTCCATTACTTTAGGCCAAGTGAGCACCAGCACCTGAACTGGATCTCAGTCTACAAGTTCATTCAACAAGCATTTACTAAATACCTCCTGTGTTCCCTGCACAGGGGGAGGAATTCAGAGGAGAAGTTCTAGGCAGGAACAGATGGGGCAAGGAGCACCAGTGAGAACTTAACCCCGAAAGAAGTGTGAGTGAACCTTCCTCCAGACAAGAAGAATAGAGGAAGAATGACGATTGGGGAATGAGGGAAGCTGAACAAATCTACATAAGAGGGTATACTTGCCTACACTGCAAACAAGGAGGCCGGGCAGCCGGGGGAAAATAGGAGTGGAATTGGAAATAGAAGTGGAGGTTCTCAGATGGAAGCTCAAGAAATCAGCCAGAAACAAGGGTAATAAATGGTGGTTTCAAAATGGTAATTAACAGCTCAACTAACAACACCAGCAAGCATTAGGAAAGATACCCTAGGCTGGCAGTGGTGGAAGAACTAATTGTTTTTTGTTTTTTTAAATTGAAAATCCCCTGTAATAAGCTAAGTGCTAAAAATGTCAATAAAAGAAATCATGTAGAGCCCGGCCAGTGTGGCTCAGTGGTTGAGCATCAATCCATGCACCAAGAGGTGATCGGTTCGATTTCCAGTCAGGGCACATGCCCAGGTTGTGGTCCCGATCCCCAATGTGGGGCGTGCAGGAGGCGGCCAATTGGTATTCTCTCTCATCAATGTTTCTATCTCTCTCTCTCTCCCTTCTTCTCTCTAAAATCAATAAAGAAAAAAACTAAAAAAAGAAAAAAGAACTCATGTAGAATATGGACTATCTACACTATTTGGCACTTTTTAAAAAGAAACCAGTACACACCTAGTGCGTGCTTCATTCAAACTGCAGATTCCCTTCGCTTGAGATTTTTTTAAAAATCAGCACTCTCAAATGTAAGCCAATTTGAATTGATGTGAAATATTGATCATATATATATACACACATATATACACACACATATATATATATACACATATACATACATGGAGAGAATACTGTAAAAATAGATCAGATTTCCCTAAGAATTCCCAAAGTACTTCTGCAGCCCCGGCTGAGCTGACCCTGGCATCCTCTTCCACTTCTCCGTCCATCCTGCTGCATCTGCTGTGAGTCTGGATTCTCCCACTTTGAACCACGGTGAGCGCCACTAATACTGAAGTAAGGAATAAACGATGTGCCCATTGAACCCAAATTACGTGACTCGGTGAGGGAAAGACCAGCTGTTTCAGGGGCAGTGATAAGGATTACATTCTTGCCCTGGCCAGTTTTGCTCAGCGGTTAGAGCGTCGGCCTGAGGTCCAGAGAGGCCTGAGGTTCGTTTCCCACTAAAGGCATGTACCTCGGTTGCAGTTTGTCCCCAGCCCTGTTGGGCCGTGTGGGTGGCAGCCACTCAATGTGTCCCTTTCACGTCAATGTTTCTCTCTTTCTCTCTCTCTCTCTCCCTCCTCCCACTCTATCTGAACAAAAAATGGAAAAATATCCTCGGGTGAGGATTTAAAAAAAAAAAAGAATCACATTCTTTGCTCAGGTGTTGTCCCTGCCATTAGATCAACCTCCAGTGGCTCTCCACGACCTACACCAGCACACAAACCAAACTCCTCAGCCAGGTACATATTTGGGGCCTGCCTCCTCTCTCGCATCTCATTTCCTCCACCCCACCCATGAACCTCTTGAGCAAGGCTGCAAATCATGACTGACCATGCTCACTCAGAGGCAGCTCAGTGATTTTCAGAGGCTCCAGGGTCCACACTTGACCCCTATGTGACTGCCGCGAGTTGCCCAGTGGCTGGGATGGGCTGTGCTCTGGCTGTCTGCGTTGTAGCCCACACAGCACACTCACTGCCCTGTGAGGCTGCCTGCCGCCAGAGCCCTCTTGGTGAGCATATGTTTCCCTCGGTCTCCTTGGCCTCTGGTCACAGGTGGTCAGGCCCCAAATGGAGAGGTTGTCCCAACCCACAGAGCCTGCCTCCCTCCTTGAACTGTCACACTGCTGTGTCCCACCCATCAGGTTACACTCTATTCTACCCTGCCCAAGCCCTATCTGACGCTGTAACTCCCTCTGGGCCCAAGGTCCTCGCTGCCTGGTGGTCTCCAGAGGCCCTGTCTCCACCTCCCTCAGCGGCTGTCAGAGTCCATCCTGTCACCTTAGAGGCCAATCTCGTTAAGATGTCAGTTCTTACCAAATTGACCCACGGACTGTACGCAATCTCAATTAAAAACTCAGTGAGCATTTTTTTTCTCTGTAGAAATGGATGAGCTAATTCTAAAATACATACAGAAATGTAAAGGATATGGAATAGCAAAAACAATATTTATAAGAAAAAACAGAGTTGGAATATTTAATTGATCTGATTTTAAGACTTATTGTAAAGCTACAGTAATCAAGCTAGTGAGGTATTGCTGTTTAGATAGACAGACAGATCCATGGAACCAAACAGAGCATCCAGAAATAGGTGCATTTATAAAGTCAACTGGAGAAATGGTAATGGAACAACTGGACACCAATAAGCAAAAAACTGAACTTTACTCCACACTTTATACCATACACCAAAAACAAAACAAAACAAAACCTCAAAATGGGCCAGAGACTTAAATGTAAATCTTAAACTATAAAACTTGTAGGAGAAAACCTTGTGACCATTAGGCATAGATTTCTTAGGCACAAGATCAAAAGTATGATCCATACATTTTTAAAAACTCGATTTCATCAAAAATTAAAATCTTCTGCTCTTCAAAAGGTATTCTTAAGAGAATGAAAAGATGAGCCACACACTGAAAGAAAATATTAGAAAGCATATATCTAATAAAGGTCTTGTATCTAGGATACACACAAAAAAACCCCTCTCAAAACGCACTGATAAGAAAACAATGAGCAAAAGATTTAAACAGACACCACCAAAGACGATATATAGATGGCAAAGAAGCACACGAAAAGATGCTCAGCCATTAGTCACTAGGAAAAAGCAAATTAAAACCCCAATGAAAAACCGCTGCGCACCTATTAGAAAGCTTAAAGTTGAAAAGACTGACAATTCCAAGTGGTTGGTGAGGATGTGGAGCAAGTGAAACTCCCATAAACTGCTGTGATAATATAAGAAAGTAATTTAGCAATTTCTTAGAAAGCTAAACATGCACCTGCCACATGGCCTAACCATTATACTCTAAGTATTTACCCAAGAGAAATGAAAACATATTACAAGATTTGTACTTGAATTTTCATAGCAGCATTATTCAAAATAGCACGCCCACCTCTCCCACAGTGGAAACAAACCAAATGTTCATTAACAGGTAAATGGATAAAGAAATTGGGGTATATCCAAACAAGGGTATACTACACAGTAATGAAAAGTAATGCACTATTTTTACACTAAGCAACATGAATGAATCTCAAAAGAAGTATGCTGAGTGAGAGAAACTGGACTAAAAAAGTACATGTTATATGATTCTCTTTATGGAATTCTAGAAAATTGAAAAGAATCTACAGTGATAGAAAGATCTGTGATCGCTTGAAAAGCAGTGGTAGCTCGGGGGTGGGGGGCAGGAAAGGTAATAAAAAAGAAGCATGGGGAAACTTTTTGGGGTGATGTGTTCATTTTCTTGTGTTCATGCTTTCAGAGGTTTGTACATATGTCAAAACTTATCGAACTGTATACTTCCAATATGTGCAGCTTATTACATTATACCTCAATAAAGCTGTTTTAAAAATAGTAGTTTAAGGCCTCTGACCAGAAACTTTAATAAGCTAATATGTATATTCCTAAACATTAACTCTCACTATTCTAATTCCACGGTTTTAGGGTAGGACCCAGAAATCTGCATTTGTAACAAACCCTTCAAGTAATTCTAATGCAGGTTGACCTTAAACCTCCCTCGGTGAAACATTGGTCTAGGGAGTAATGATTTCTGGAACAATCTCGTGACTAGAATGTTGTTTCTTTTTCTACTAGGGGTGTTATAACTTTCTGTTTTATGCCTCTAGCACTCATGCTCAATTACCATAACATATATTTAGTATATAGTATTAATAGTTCAAAAACAAATTAAGTCATAGTTTTCCCCATCTTATACTTAAATAAATTAGATCAATTATATACTCTTGTTACTATTTCCTAGCAGAGGCCTATAATTAAAAAATTTTTTTTTTCTTTATCTATTTTAGAGAGAGAGGAAGGGAGAGGGAGAGAGAGGTAGAAACATCGATGAGAGAGAACATTAATTGGCCGCCCCTGCATGCCCCCCACTAGAGATCAGGCCCACAACCTGGGTATGTGCCCCAACCAGGAATCAAACCAGCAACCTCTTGGTTCATGGGTAAACGCTCAACCACTGAGCCACACTGGCTGGGCTAGAGGCCTACAATTTCAATAAAAAATTGTGTCACTTGGCTATTGTGACAGAAAACTGATGCGGTTTTCCAATCACACTTTTTAATTTATCTTTTTCCATATGATTCACATTCACCCTTGCATCCTTCTGATCACATGAAGATCAAAGAAGACACAGAAAAATGTGAGCCCTGGCCGGTTTGGTTCAGCAGTTAGAGCATTGGCCTGCGGTCCAGAGAGACCCGGGTTTGGTTCCCGCTAAGGGAACGCACCTTGGTTGCGGTTTGTCCCCGGCCCCAGTTGGGGTGGTGTGGGTGGCGGCCAGTTGATGTATCTCTCTCATGTCGATGTTTCTCCCTCTCTCTTCCCCCCTCTCTCCCTCTTGCTCTAACCAAAGATGAATGCAAAAATGTCCTTGGGTGAGGATAAAAAAAAGAAGACACAGAAAAATATGAAATGGTTGCATTCCTGCTAAGTCTCTGAAGACAAAGCTTATCTATTCATATTTATATAAATTTTCTTACCAAGCACAAAAAATGTTGCCAGTATGAATGATAGGAAATAGATTTTCCACGAGACTAGCATTTCTTAACCCTAGAAACATTATCTGAAGGAAATATTAGAACTTAGTTGATGAAGCTTATGGATTTTCCTACAAAACATTCCTGCTGTTATGAGGGTCAATTGAAAAAAAAAAAAAGTGATAGGGCAAAACCTACTTACTCAAAGATGATTTTTAATTATTAAAAGGAGTACAGCAAGTGATATCTGTGAAAATGATGCTGAAAAAAAAAATCCCTCCAAGAATTCCCCAGGAAAACATGGAAAAAAACTAACAAAAGTAGCAAGAAACAATATTTTCAGAACACTGGACATTAAACAAAGGCTTGCAGCATTCAGGACAGCATTTATGTAAGAAAAATGGGTGAATCTCAGTAGGAACAGCAAGCTGTGTTTGCTTCAGTTGCCCTGTTCCCATCCTGCCCCTCCCTTGTGGGGATTGCTTTGGAAACCAACAGCCTTCGGGCAGGGTGAAACCTAGCAATCTGGCAGCCACGGACTGGGCAGAACAGGACTGGAGCTCCTTCAACATCTCATTCCCAGAGAACCATACTTATTTTTCACTTGTCTGGGGGTTCCATGTTATACCCTACTTGCAAACATGTCTTTATTAGATCTGATTCAAAGCTCACCTAGTGTGAAAAGCCTTTGCCCCAAGGGCATTTGTAGCAAATGAGTGGAAGCAATTGTTGGTTAACTTCCTCAGAAAATTAACACAGAGCTACCATATGGCTCAGCATATATATCCCAGAGAACTGATAACACAGAATCACCCCAAAACTTGTACACAGGTCTCCACAGCAGCATTATTCACAATATCCAAAAAGTGAAAACAACTCACGTAGCCATCAACAGGTGAATGGATAAACAAATATGGTATTTCCACTGTTATCTCCCTATGAAAAGAAGTACTTTGAAGTACTTATTCATGCTACAAAATGGATGAAGACGGAAAAACACAGGTAGAGTAAAACTAGACAGAAAGTGCCACATTTTATATGATCCCATGTATATCAAATGTCCAGAATAAGAACATACATAGAGACAGAAGGTACATCAGTGGTTGCTGGAGGCTGGGGGGAGGTAGAAGATCAGGAATGATTGTTAATGGTACAAGGTTTTATTGGGAGGAGGGGTAATGAAAATATTCTGGAATTTTTCACATGGTGACGGTTGGACAACCTCATGACTAGACTAAAATCCAATGAACTGTACACTTTAAGAGAGTGAATTTTATGTTACGTTAATTGTATTTCAACTTAAAAAAAAAGTTGTACAACTTCTGAAAGAGGCTTTGGTCATTTAAATTTCCATTAACATTTGCTTGGGTGTCTTCAGGATACTGAAATAAGAAAGTTGATCTTAGCAATCAGGTATGTGGGAGGAACACAACTGAAAGGGCCACACCCACACACAACCACAAAACCCACCCAGTCTAAAGCTAGCACGAGCATTCCAGGTACCATACAAATGTGGCCACAGTTATTTTCCTGGCAAACCATTTTCTTTAACAATAGCCCTAACCTACATACCTACCACAAAGTTGGACACAGTATAACTCTCCAGACTAAAGTCAGCAGGGGTAACCATACCTTTATTATTGTTTTGTTGTTCCATCAATAATTTACTTATTTCCGAAAACCAACAATCTCTGATTTCTTTGGAAGCTGCCTGCAATTACAGATAAGAAAATACTATGAGTATCAGATCATCTGGAGTATTGGTTGCACAGGGTTTTTATTTTCTGGGTGACCGTTAGAATAATGAGACAGAAAACACTTGTTAAGTCATGGGAACACCTGTGGGGAAGACATGCGCTTTACCTGCAGGATGTATTTCTCAAGTCCGTTGCGGTTGGCAATTTCAAATTTTCTGTTGCTCCCTCTTTCAAGTTGGTGAATTGAGAGTGTCATCAACTGTTGTAAAGAGAAGAAAAGTTTCTATATCATCACTTTCTGATTTCAAAATTGTCACTGTCAGCTACCCTAATCCTTTCTACACCTGATGTCTCTCCTCTCCCATCTTCCTTCCAAGTGTTTTGCTGTCTTCTCTTAATGGCCCCAAGGAGCATAAAACACAATGTGGCACAGTCTCGTCTGTTTCAGAGGATAACAGACTATATCTTTCCACATGTAGAGCTGTAGCATGCAACCTTCTGGCAAAGAGATCATCTCTCTCTCCTTTAACACAAGCTCTAATCACCAACCCTCACTGCTCTGCCTGAAGGAAAGAGGGTACTTTTTAAATTAGTTTGTCCAGACAGATTGCTATGCCTTCCCTTTTCTCTGCTTAGCACAGAATCACCTCTATTCCAGCCCTGGCCCTGTCTAGTGATTGCTTACAAGCCCTGGCTCTGGAATCAGACCTGGGTGTAGATTCTGGCTCTGTTGTATGGCATTTGGCAAGTTAATCTCACCTCTCTAAGCTGCAGTTTCCTGTCTGCAAAATAAGGATAACTGTATTTCTCTCCATAGGGTGTGCTGACTCCCAGGTGCAATAAGACCCCTTTACCTTGATTGACTTCTTAAAGCTGTAATGAGGAGATAGGCCCTGGTCACTGGGCTCCATTCGTATCTTACAGAACACTATTCCCCTTTCAAATAGATAGATTTGCCTCTGGCTGGGCTTAAATCGAATAAAATCCTTCATTTTATAACGCTCCTTGTGCACCGTCCACACGCTGAAGGAGCCGCGCATCAACAGCTTGCCCAGTTCTCGGATGTCGTCCTTTCAGAATCACAGACACACAAAACAAGGCTGTTAAGTTCCTCGACAGGGCAAGAACTCTTGGGAGTCTGTTTTTCAAAGGATAAAGCATGCTTATTCGAAGTTTACAATCTTAGACGTGCCACTCAGGCTAATCTATCCCTAAATCAAAACTACGGTTTTGTAAGCTTCACTGAGCATGATGACACCATTCAGTTATATCAGGAAGTAGCTCAGCAGTGCAAGGTAATGAACATACAGCAGGTTGGAAATACTGGGACTAAAAAAAATCAGGACTCTAATTTTTTTGTCTTGTAGTTAATTTTAGCTAGCAGAATGCCATTCCCTCTTCTTTGTTCCTGATACATGACACCACTTAAAAAAGGCAAGAAATTAACATTCGAATTATACTCAGGAGAGACAGAATTTTGCTGCCTCGGGGATCTCTGATAATCCACATGCTCCATCTGGGTCCTAACACCTGCTTCGTGTCTATGAGAACCTGAGACCATGAGGTTTGTTCTGAAAGGAGAAATCTTAATATGACCAAATCTTCGTAACACTGTAATGGAAACGGTAACATCAATCCTGCGTTTGTCAGAGTAAGTGAGCCGTGTAAACATAATCTCAACAGACAAAATTATTGTTAAAAAGTCTACTTGGCTCTAGGGCACGCACCATGATGCCTCTCTCTCCACCAGCAAGCCCACTTTCTTCGCTGGAAGTCCACAGTCCAAGGGAGGTGTCCCTGCCTCCTCTGAGTTCTCTCTAGTGGCGTGATAATAGCTAGTAATGTGGTACTTTTCAAACTGTCCATCACTTAGAGCAGATCATCGAGAATGTATTCCCTTGCATCGAAATACCAAAAGGAAACATTATTTGAACAGGACCAGGACAGAGAAATTTCCCTCAGTTCCATGTAGCTGAGATAAATCCCTATAATTTCTGATGTCTAATACCATAAATATATACATTATGTATAATTGATTAGGCATTTTTATAATTTATTGTTTATCCTGAACAAAGTGTGAATAACTTCTTTTTAAAACATTGACTGTACGTCTGAAATTCTGAAATAAAAACCACGAGCAATACACTTGAATCATTTCCATAGTGTCTGTGGCATATCTTCTGTGCTAATTTTATTTTTTTGCCTTGCAAAATTTGCATGTGTAAACTCATGGAGGAATAAAGAGCCCAGCTCTAAGGCCTTCTTTCCTAAAAGCACACGGATCCTGTTCTAGGTTGCTTGGGCTGGATCCACATCCTTCAAGGAGCCATGCAAATGTAACCACTCCAGCCCTCGGTGACTGCTTCTCCTTGAAACCCACCCAATGTGCACGATGTAGACATAAATACTATAGGAGATATGTTTTAGTCAAGGCAACTGGCCAAAGTACATGCTTAATATTTTCTAGATGAACAACTATAATCAATAGTTTCTATTGTCAAATGTATTTATACTCCACCTCATTTCAAAAATTTGATACATCTTCTAAAATATATATATCATGGGCAGACAGAAAATAACTGAGGAAATTAGGGTAAAAGAAACATGAAAAGGTTGCACATCGACCCACGCAATAAAGCCATGTACACTTGCTGCAGACTAAGCTCTGGCCTCCTAGTCGGCAGCACAGGGAGCTGTAGGAATCACTGTGTCTGAAGACCTACCCAAACCAGTTGTTCAGGAAAAGCATGGATTCCTGTTAATGAGACGTGAGAGACATTTCTCCCATGGGTCCTAATACAGGGTCACCAAGTTAATCCTGAGCATATCCTCAAACACATCCCAGAATAGACAGATGGTTGGAATTAGGTAAAGCTGTTTCTAAGAACACATTCGGTGAATGTGGAGCATCACTTCATAGGCACAGCCGTAAAAGCAATTCTAAAAGAGGCCAGAACAATGGGGGTGTGAAGAATAAGTCCAGGTGTTCACTCTCTAATGACCTGTAGAGGGCTGGACCGCGTTAGTTAAGATGTCTGCCAAGGCCGTGGCCACAGAGGAAAGAGCCCTGCTGAAGAAGCAACCATGGACACCTCTGGATGGTTCACCTCTGCACGTTCCTCCTCACCCCACCTGCAGCCACAGCTGTTTGCATCTTGGGAAGCATCTAACCAAGGGATGACACATTAGTGAGGTGCCAGCCCCTGCCCACAGAAGCCTGGTGTGAATAAGATGCCAGACGGCTAATCTGATCTTGTCTCCACCGAGGAGAACTGAGGAGAAGGCAGTAAGCAGCAGGGGTTGTAACTGTGAAACGCTTTATCAGAGGGTAGGTGAGGGAATGAACGATAAGGAAGCAGAGCGTGAAGATGAGTCACCAGAAAATATGAGGAAGAGGAAAAGACATGGACAGAACAAGTCAGTAGGTGGTGGGAGGAGAGGCAGAGCACACAGCTGAGAACTCAGCTCCCTCCCAGGCCAAGGCCCCAGAGCTGAGGGGGATCCTGGGACTGTCCAGTTCCCACCTCTGTGAGCTCGCTCTGCCACTGTCCTGACTCTTCCCAAAGTTCTGTGGTTGACTTTTCCAGTAAGACTGTCATTACTGGAGGTCACTGGAGACAATCGCTGGGTATCAGTCCAGCTGAAAGAGATGAGCTGTACATCCTCCAGGTTGTCTTCATGAACTTCCTCAGAACCATGCTCCAGATAGGATTAAACAGCCAGGATGCATGTGTGTGTGCAGTGTACCCACTGCCAAGGGGAAGCAGGCAAGGGGATTCCTCAGAGAGGACCAAGGATGGCCCAGGCCTTCTTTTCAACCAAGTATATCCTTTCTTTCCAATTACACTGTAGCTTGTCCCAAAGCCAGAGGCCACATGCACAACCTCATGCAGATATTTGTCTCTTGGAAAGTATTTATTCATTTACTGCCATTTAGTGAGTACCTGGGGGGACATGAAGCTAAGTGTTCAGCACTATGAGGGAGTTAATGCAGTGATGCCCCTAGACTGGGCTGAATAGCATCTCCCACAAAACTCAGGTCCACCTAGGACTTCAGACTGTGACCTCATTGGAAATAAGATCTCAGATGTAATTAGTTAAAATGAGGTCATACTGGATTGGGGTGGGCCCTAGCCTAAAGGCTGGTGTCCTTACGAGAAGAAGGAAGAGAGATACACACCAATAGAAGACAGTCATGTGAAGACAGGGACAGAAATTGGAGTGATGTAGTTGTCAGCCAAGGAACGCCAAGCTTTGCCAGAAACTATCAGAAGCCGGGAGAGGAACAGGAGGACGGGCCTTCAGAGGAAGCATGGTTGTGCCAACACCTTGATTTTAGAATCCAAGCTTCCAGCGCTGTGAAAAATACTATCTGTGGTTTTAAGCCACCCAGTCTATGGTGTGTTGTTATGGCAGCTCCATGAAATAAATATACCTCCAACTAGTTTCTCCACCAATGACATATGGTGTGACCCTCACTTTGGCCTGTTGAAGACTCTAATACATGTGAGCTCAGAGATAGACTAGGAGCTACCACCAAACAAATGAGTAAGTGAAAAGTTCTCTTCCACATGGAAAGTGATGGCAAAAATAAACTAGTAGGTGCTACCATTTTCACATGTGGAGCTAAGAGCTCTGATATGAGAATTTTAAATGTGACCACGTGGGCCAAAGGAAGAATCTGGCTGAGAGAGAATCTAGGGAAGCTAGCCTCCAGAAAGGGACGTCTTTTGGGTGAGCAGGTTTTCATTCCTGGCTGCGACAGCTACTGTGGCAGAGCTGTATACTTCTTGCACAAGGAAGCAGGAAACATCTGGATAAACGAATCAGCACAAAGCCTGGTCCAGAAATAAAAAGCAGACCAGAGACAGAGGAGCCGAGGTCACAATCACCAGAGCAAAGGGGTTCCTTCCTTCCCAGTCTGATCAAGTACCCAAATAAGTCAGCCCTGGGCTGTATTCAGCACCTACCAGGTATCATGCAAGGTGCTAGGGGCTTTAAATATGATTTAGTCTTTAGTTACTCTACTTAGAGGTGTGGTGAGTGTGGGAAGACGGGCAAGACAGTTCCACTGTCATTAAAATTGTTTATTCAGCCTTATCTTTATAGCCAACACTATGGTAAAGTGGAGAGTAAAATAAAAATAAAATATCTGGTCCTAGTCCACAATAAACTTGCAATAAAAATACTTCCTTTAATACATTACATAAATTTGTTCCAAAAAAATGAGTAAATTAAATGAAAAATTAAAATGTTTCATTCAACCTTTCCCATTCAACTTTGGAACTTATTCCTGGCAAGTCAGGATTTAAAAGGACTCTAAATGTAGCTCTATTTTATACTGTGGATTGAAGAGAGGGGAAATGTTTTTGTTTGTTTTTTCACAGATGGAGGGAAGTAAATCAAATCTCACTATTTCATAAAACAACCTTTCTTTTTTTCTTTTTATCCTCATCCGAGAACATTTTTGCATTTATCTGCAGATAGAGCAGGAGGGAGAGAGGGAGGAAGAAAGAGAGTGAAACATCACCGTGAGAGAGACACATCAACTGGTTGCCACCCACACAACCCTAGCTGGGGCCGGGGACAAACTGCAACCAAGGTACATGCCCTTAGCGGGAACCGAACCTGGGCCTCTCTGGTCCACCGGCCGACGCTCTAACCGCTGAGCCAAACTGACCAGGGCAAAACCACCTTTCTTTTAAAAATATTTTTAAAGTCCTGCCTGTGTGGTTCAGTGGTTGAGCGTCGACACATACACCAAGAGGTTGCCAGTTTGATTCCTGGTGAGGGCACATGCCCAGGCTGTGGGCCCAATCCCCAGTGGGGGACATGCAGGAGGCAGCCAACTGATGTTCTCGCTCATCGATGTTTTTATCTCTCTCTCCCTCTGATTTCTTCTCTCTCTAAAATCAATAACTAAAAAAATTTTTTTAATATATATTTTTAAAGTTTTTGTGATTAAATTAAGCCAAGAGCTGAGAATATACAAAGAGAAAATGTAAATATCAGAAGAAAATTTTTTTCTACGTGTCTCAGCTATAAATTTATCCACTCAAGTTTCATTTCTTTCCTTGACAAAACCAGTCTAAAGTTGGATGTCAAGTGGAGAAACTAAGAAATTAAGCCAGATGTATCCACACATACAACATATGATGGTAAACACCTCGTGATTAAGTTCTACACTGCGGAGGCACAGACGCTCAGGATTGTTACATCTGAGTTAGTAGTAGTTGAATTGCTAGTCAACTCGAATCAGATGAAGAATGTGCAGAAAGGACGGCACCCTGGCAAGGGAGTGAAGAGATGCAAGAAGCAGAGCAGCTGATGACCATTTGATCCTGGATGAGTTATTGCTTCTTTCCATGGATCTATTGCTGAAGCAGAAAGTTGAAAATTCCAATGCCTGCTCCTCTATAATTCAACAGAATTATACAAAACGGTCAAGATAAATGAGCTAATGCATGAGATGTATGTCAAAGATGCTGTCCTGAGGACACATGGGGAAAAGAAGAATTTTTTGCACTTGTTATGAAATCTATAAACTGGTTTATCTGATTGGCACACCAGCTGTTTGAAATATAATTAGCATAGATTGCTATTTACTCATGTTTTAATCATTATTTTCTCATAACTTCTTCCTCCTATGTTACTTTACACTCAGAGTAATAGCTGGGAGTTTCCTGCCCTGTGTAACATTGATTTAATTTGATTCAGGTAAATGAATATCGAACAGGGGTAGTTGACATCTTCACAGATAAAAGAAGAGAACAGAAAGATGTACCAAAATGATTAAACAAATTGCTTCCTTGACTTTCTTTAACCGAAGAAAGAAGAATTATTACTAAGGAAATGGTCTCCTCTCACACCCCGTGTGGTTCATGAATACCCTCTTGAATCATGCATCAGTAGTAAACAGAGAGTGCTCTGGAGTCTCAGGGGACAGTAACAGCATCACTACCCAGATCACAGCAAACCCAGTGGGGCTGTTTCCGAGAAACTGGCCAGAGAAATACCAGAAGGGAGGGAACTAAAAAGATCCCAATGTTTGCCCCTAATTAATCTGCATGGTTTGATTTATGACAAGGAAAGATAAGAAAGGTAATTTCATCTGACAGACCTCAATAAACATCTGTTAAATCCAGGTAAAAATAAAAAGGGAAAAAAGAGAAGGAACATGTCCGAGATGTTCTCAGAATGCTTGATCCCCGTATGGTAAGCGGAGTAAGAGCCTCCCAAAGAGGTCTAGGCCCTAATCACTGGAATCAGAGAGTATGTCTGGCTACATGCTGGATGGTTTCAGGTGGAATCAAAGTTGTTCAGCAGCTCACTTTGAGATGGGGAGATTTTCGTGCACGATCTGGGTGGGTCCAATGTAATCACAAGAGTCCTTAACAAGTAGAAGAGAAGCAGAAGAAACGGTCATAGGGATGCGATCAATGAGAGAACTCAATGCACTGTTGCTGGCTTTGAAGTGAAGGCAGTGGCCATGAGCCAAGAAATGTGGGTGTTTTTGTTTTTGTTTTTTAAGATGGAAAAGACAAGGAACAGATTCTCTCCAAGAGCCTACGAAAAGGAAGGCAGACACTTTGATTCTAGTCCCTGGTGAGACTGTGTTGTATTTCTGCCCCATGGAACTGTAAGATACTCAATTTGTGCTGTTCTAAGCCACCAAGCTCGTGATGATGTGTTATGACAATGGTAGAAAACTAACATACTTGAGTTAAAATCTAGAGTACTTCACAGTGAAATCACTGAATATTACTCATGTTCCAGCCCCAAGGCAGTCACAGTTACAGAGGATGGTTTTCCTGGAAGGCCCAGGACTCGCCTGCTCAGGACAAACACTAGTATTAGAGTTGAGGTGGCCCAACTCCCCAGCAATGCCTCTCTTGGTATTTTCTTTCAACCATTTGTGTGAAGGGGTGTAAAATACATGCTTGTCGGGCCTCTTCTGGGATCTGTGATGTAAAATGGGCTGAGACTTTCACTTCGGATCCATTTTCAAAGTAATCTTCATGGAAAACATCTGAGTCAAGAAGGACAATCTTTTAATATTTTAATAGTGCCATAAATCAAAATAAATTAATCTCGCTCGAGGACATTTTTCTATTTTTTGTTCAGAGTGGGAGGGAAAGAGAGGAAAAGAGAGAGAGAGAGAGAGAGAGAGAGAGAGAGAGAAACATCGATGTGAAAGGGACACATTGAGTGACTGCCACCCAAATGACCCAACAGGGGCCAGGGACAAACTGCAACCAAGGTACGTGCCCTTATCGGGAACCAAACCCGGGTCTCTCTGGACCGCAGGCCGACGCTCTAACCGCTCAGCAAAACCAGCCAGGGCTAAATTAATCTTTTAGCACTCTCCCCTGTTCATATATATTCTGACTCCTAAGTTCCTGTTTTTTCATAAATCATTTCTCCAATTTTGCCAGAGCATCTCCTACCTTTGTTATACTGTGTCTGCCTCTCATGTGAAACCTTCCAACAATTGTTATGGAGCATAACATACCGGACACCCAGTGACTGCTGCCAGGTCCACAGCCAACTCACAGGACTTGATCAACTCCTCCATCACGGCTAAAGCCTGTTGCAGTTCAGCCAAGAATGTGGAATCCTTGGTCCTCATTGGCCCAATCTGTAGAAACCAAATACCTTGTAGGAAATGAAAAGGTAAACCATCTACCAAGTGAAGAAAGAAAACAGGACAGAAATAAGGAGCCACAAATCCACCCAGCACAAAGTGCTGATACTGTTATAATCTGGTTATTTTAACAGGAAAGGAGTAAAGGGAAGACCAGATAATATAGGCATGGCATGTATACAGCTTTGTCAGAAAGCTGCAAGTTAACACTCTCCAGGTCTATTCCCACAAACTGATGGCAGAAGGGACTAGACAAAGGCAGTTTAGATGCATACCCAGTAAGGTGTGGGTGATGTGGGAAGGTGCTTACCTGTCAGTCACACCTAGGAACAAGTCAGTGGCCAGAATAGACATGGCCACTGCAGTAAACTCCTAAACAGAGAAAGCTCTCTCTCTCTCTCTTGCTGCTGGAGTCTGACTCCTGGCTTGTGGGACCCTCATGCTCTGCATCTGCCCATGTGGCTCATGGCCATGTGGGCTCCACACAATGGATTAATGGACTATGATGCTACATCAGACTCAGCTTCGCCATGAAACAGAAGCTTTGGACAATGGCCCTGCTTCTAGCTTTGTTAAACTCCCAGCTACCCCTGACCCAGGACTGGACTAAGGGAACTGGGACTTTAGAACCCAAGGAATGTAACTCCATGAAAATAAAGTTTTTTTTAATTTTTATTTTTATCCTCACCTGAGGACATTTTTGCATTCCTCTTCAGATAGAGAGGGAGGAAGAGAGAGAGAGAAACATCGATGTGAGAGAGACACATTGACTGGTTGCCACCCACATGACCCCAGTTGGGGCCGGGGACAAACTGCAACCAAGGTATGTGCCCTTAGCGGGAACCGAACCCAGGTCTCTCTGGTCTGTGGGCCGACACTCCAACTGCTGAGCCAAACCGGCCAGGGCAAAAATAAAGTCTTTTACCACACCTCATTCTCCCATGGAGGCCTCTGGAAATGCTTACTCCAGTGGTGCTCCAAGAGCCCCACTCCCACTAGTAATGGAGAAATTGGACCCACTCACACTGTTTCTCCTGCAACAGTATCTGAGAAGATGGGTACACTGATCTGTTTCCCTGCCCCCAAAGAATGGTGAAACGTAAAGATACTTGCTAGTTTATCATCAACCACACTTCTGTAGATTGTACTAATGAAGAATGAAGTTCATAAAACCATGGGCATTTTATTCCTGATCTATAAGAAACATGAACTTTTTTGAAGCATGAAAAAAAAAAAAAACCACAACAAAAAAAACCCCAGCCCCTTTAAATTAACTGCCCTCTCTTTTATACCCCTACCCCCGGGGCCTAAGGAAAAGTACAATCTGAGTATCGTATTCCTATATTTAATGTAAAAGTTTTATTCCTATGGGGATCAGCATTGTTTGGATAAGAGAGATGAGTGACAGGGCTGATGAATGGAGCAGAGCAAGCTGCCTCCACTGAACAATTTGCCACGGATTCTTACCTTCTCCCGCATAATAAATATGCTCTAGTCCTGGTGAAAGAAAGCAGACTCTCACCAGACTGTAAGGAACATCATCGGTATGGGATTAAAACTTCTTACACTAGGTATCTTCCTCTTTACCCAACACTTAAAACTCAATATCTTTTTAAAGCTCAACTGCTCCTGTTCTTTCTCCTCCTAGTTTTACATAGGCAATGTAGGGCTCAGAAAATGCCTTACAAACATTACTAAGGCCCTCTAACTCAGGCTAGGTCCCCTTGCTCCAGACTAAAATCACTACCTGTGTCTTCAGCTTCTAATTTCAAGAGGTACCCACCACACATTCTGAGCAGAGAAGGCATGCAAATGACTGCTAATATTGAGACACATGTCTCAGGTTTCTCTTGTTAAAACCAGAACGTTTAATAGGAAATTTAAAAGAAACCCTACTGCTAAGCCACAAATTTTTTCCTAACCTGGTTAGCCACCATTTCCTTTAAGGGAACTTTGGCTGTCTCTCTTAGAATTTACACAAACATGGGCACACACCCACACTTTACTAGGGAAACAGGACATAATGTATACAAATTAGATAAAGAAGGAAATAAATATAAACCATTCATAATCCTACCATGCAGGAAAACCACAGTAGCGATTTTACTATATTTATTTTCAGTCTTTTATGTATGCATTTTGCACATTCCTGTTTGTATTATTGTTAAAACATTTTTGTGTGCCTGGTGGGTGTGACTCAGTGGGTGAGCACTGACCCATGCACCAAGGGGTTGCCAGTTCGATTCCTGGTCAGGGCATATGCCCAGGTTGTGGGCCAAATCCCCAGTGGGGGGCATGCAGGAGGCGGCCAATCGATGTTCTCTCTCATCAATGTTTTTATCACTCTCTCCCTCTCCCTTTCTCTCTCTCTAAATCAATAAAGAAAACAAAACAAAACATTTTTGTGTGAAAGGAAGAAAATACAATACCATGTATCCTGCTAGAAATCCCCACTTTGAAATTGTCTTTAATTGTTCTGTTTTTTCCGGCTATGAATTATGAAACATATACAATTTTACAAAACTTAGACAATCAAGATCTTAAGCAAGGAAAACAAAATCGCCACAAATCCTCCCACCCATAGATAAACACCATTCACTGTTATATAAAACAATATTTAACATCCAGTACCTTAGCAGAACCTCCTTCTAGGTCACCTGGGTCTATATCCAAATCCTCAGGAGACTCAGAATCCAGCAGACCCTGCATTAACCCAAAAGCTTCATTAAAATTCAAAAAGTAGAATGCCAACTAAATGTACTGTGCAAACAATTTCCAGACAAATACTAACCTAATTGAGAATGTATACAAATACGTCTGTCTGTCACCAGTAAGAGGGAAAGAATGAATGATACATTTGGTACAGTGTTCTTTCCACAAATAAAATCATATTGGACACATTATTTTGTAGCCTGCTTTTTCTCAATCAACAACATATCATGAATGTTAATTTTCTCATGACATTATTATTTTTTAAAACAGTTTTGATTGTGACAGCATTGCGTCCTATACATAAATCATAATTGATTAATTCCTATTGTTAAATATTTAGGTTCCACAGTTTTTCCTAAAGATAAATTCCTAGAAGTGGAATTGTCAATGTTAAGAGTTTTGATGCTTATTTCCAAATTCCTTAGAGAAGGACTATATTCCCTCCAGCCACATGTAAAACCTTGTTCACCAGCTCCTCACCTATATGGAGAATTACCATTTAATTAAAAAGTTTGGCCAATTGAATTAACACAGCAATCCTACCTCACTGTTTTTTAGTTTGAATTTCTCAGATAATTAGTGAGGTAGAACTTTAAAAAAAATGTTTGCTACTAACATTTATTCTTTTGTAAACTGCCTATGTCCTTCATTCACTTTTCAATTATTAATTTCTTTTTAAAATAGCTTTATTGAGGTATACCTGCCACATAAAATTGTTAGATATTTAAAGTGTACATCATTTTGATTTGATACCTGTATATATTGTGAAAGGATCCCCTCATCTAGAGATTAACACATCTATCACCTCACAGATTTACCTTTTGTGTGTGCGAACATTTATGTCTACTTCGTTAGCCAACTTCAATTATACAAGTGTTATCAAACTTCAATAATAGGATACAGTCACCATGTTTTACATTAGATCCTCAAACCTTATTTGTCTTATAAATTTTTAATATTTACCCATCTCTCCCCATTAATTATTTCTTTAAATAGTAGCCTATTTAATTTTTTAAAAGAAGAAAAATGAATATTGTTCTTATGACATGAGTTAGTTTATACAGTAAATCAACATGACCACCTATTCTAGAATAGCCTTGTACTAAGCAAAACTTACAGTATACAAATATTGTACCATTTTGCAAATCATATTAATTAAACAAAATCCAGGCAAGAAAAATTCTCTACATTAAATTTAATCATTTCCCTGACCAATGTGGGTCAGTGGTTAGAGCGTTGTCCTGTGCACTGAAGGGTCACAGGTTTGATTCCCAGTCAGGGCACATACCCCAGTTGTTGGATCAATCCCTGGTAGGGGAATGTACATGAGGCAACTCTCTCTCTCTCTCTCTCTCTCTCTCTCTCTCCCTCTCCCTCTCCCTCTCCCTCTCCCTCTCCCTCTCCCTCTCCTTTCCTCTCTCTCTCTCTCTCTCATCAATGGAAAAAAAAATGTCCTCGGGTGAGGATTTTTTTAATCTTCACCTGAGGACATTTTTCTATTTTTACTCAGACAGAGTGGGAGGGAAAGAGAGGAAGAGAGAGAAAGAGAGAGAAACATCGACATGAAAGGAACACATCGAGTAGCTGCCTCCCGCACAACTCCAACTGGGGCCAGGGACAAACTGCAACTGAGGCACGTGCCCTTAGTGAGAACCGGACCCGGGTCTCTCTGGACCACGGGCTGACGCTCTAACTGCTGAGCCAAACCGGCCAGGGCTAAAAACAATTTTTGATAGTTTCCATCCATCGCTTAATCACTTAGCCTGTTTGTTAGAAATCATGAGCTCAATGAAAACAAGTTCCTGTTGTCTCTAAATGCATCTCTTTCTAATGTATGCTGATAATAATATATTAATATTGTTTAATTAACTTGCCTTGACTCATTAGATATTATGTACTAAAAAAAATTCTTGTCCATAAATATTAATTTGTATAATATCTCAGATAAGATAGTAAGCATTTCATAGATATCTCTTTTTTGTTTTTTATTGTTAATTTCTATGAGCTCATTATTAAGCATGCTGACCATTGGTCACATAGCTTGATAATATATTTTCCTCAATTTTTCATGTTTCTGTTTTTAATGGTATACCTGATCATTCCTTCCCCTTTCTTTTATACTTAGAAAAGCTCTCCCACACCAGGATTCTAAAATCCTTTCTACGCCATGAGGCAGTCGGTGCAACATCCATGCTCTCTCAAAGAAGCTGTAGAATGGGCTCCCTTCCTCAGGGCAGAGAAAACCAGAGTTCCCTCTCTTCACAGGCTTTGCCAGTGGTTTAAACCTGTGCTTCCGGGCACCCAGCAAGCTTCTCGGTGGGAAAAACTCACCTGCCCTGAGTAGCCTCCCATGTTTGTTCAGATCCCCAAGGAATATTTTACAGTGATTCTGTCTCTTGTTTCTTCAATAAAGCTAATAACATCTACTAAGTATTTTTAAACACATATTACCTCATTTAATGCTCTCAAAAAGCATACCAGGAAAGTATTGTTACTACCTTCATCTTACAGGTGAGGAACCTGAGGCTGAGAGCGGCTACACCACCTGCCTGAGCGCACAGCTGTCAGAGCCTGATCCACACCCAGGATGTCTGACTCCCGACTCTGCGACTCTAACCACTGCGCCCTACAGTCCTCAGCTCGCGGAACTTAGCTATCGTGTCGTCGCTTTGAAGGGAAAACCGGAGCCCTCGGTCCCTGAAGCAGCCCGGCCAAGAAGTGACGACCCCGACTTACGGGAGGACTTCATGACCGTCAGGATGGGACAGTCAGAGGCATATGAGGCCCTAAGCGAACGCTGTATCAAAACACGCTCACAGATGCCACTCACTTTGGGAAGCAGTGAGCCATCATCCTCTTTCCCACACCGAGTGACATCTCCATGTATAAAACAGCGGCACCTGTCACGGGAGTTTCCGGGGGGTCGGTGCTGAGCGAGCTCTCTCCACACATTGCTCACTGTTTCCCCATTTTACATATGAGAACACCGAGGCCTAAGAGGGCCAGCAATCCCACAGCTGGCAGCCGGAGCGGCGGTGCAGCCCAGGCTGGCACTGCCGAGGCCGAGATGAAAGGCTAACATTTTCTGAGGGCAGAGTGTTGGGCCATGAGTTTAGCCTCCATGAGCCTCAGTTTCTTCCTACTCTAGAGCCGGTCTGACACATCTGATTGCGGGATTACATAAAAAATACACATGGGGTCCTGGCCGATTTGGCTCAGCGGTTAGAGCGTCGGCCTGCGGTCCCGAGAGACCTGGGTTCGATTCCCGCTAAGGGCACGTACCTCGGTTGCAGTTTGTCCCCGGCCCTGGTTGGTCGTGCGGGTGGCAGCCACTCGATGTGTCCCTTTCACATCAATGTTTCTCTCTCTCTCTCTTCCTCTCTCTCCCTCCCACTCTATCTGAACAAAAAATGGAAAAATGTCCTCAGGAGAGGATTAAAAAAAAAAGAAAAAAAATACACACGGGAAGCTACCCAGTAAATAGCAGGGGCTCATTTTTTAATGAAGAGATAGTAGCCACTGGGCAAGAGCTGCTTATAAAGGTTAATTCAAAACACAGCTTGGAGAAGTGGCCCAAACCTTTCCCTCAGCTCACACGTGGGGAGGCAGCCTGGCAGAGCCTCGGTCCTGTTGGGGTGTCTGGGAGTGCTCTCCTGCAGGTGTGCTGTGTCACAGAGAGAACCACCAGGGGTGCTGCAGGGCACAATGCATTCTGTTAGAATGCTCTTGAGAAAGATGCTAAATCTAAGGGTGGAGGCAGATGTTGCAAAAAAAAAAAAAAAAGACTCCAGTTCTGCCTTCTCCTTTCCATTGTCTTAGTGCACGTAAAACAGTGACTTTGGGGAAAACCATGCCTCTTTCCTGAAGCTCCTTGCCTCGTCTGTGACATGGAGCAGGTGATATCTTACCTGGAGACAGCTTACAAGAGAGTGGAGGCTGGCTGCCTCCCATCCTCTCAGCTGCTGGGGGTGCAGCTGCAGGCCCTTCCTCACTTGGCTCCCAAGGACCTCTCCTCTCTTAGCCAGGCTCCTTAGAGATTCATGCCTTGGCTGCATGTTGGACTAGGCTTTCAGGTCCCTTTCAATTCTGTGACTCCTTGGCCTTAGGCCTCCTTGAGGAGGGCCGATTTAGACTTAGAGGACAGAAAAAGCTCAAAGGATGGCTGTTTTCACCTTTGGAAGACAAAGTCACAACTTCACATGTGTAGAGGAAAGAGCACCATAGTGCATTCATCTGTCCTCCCAACAGAGAAAAGCACTGTCTTACTGACTTTACCTTCAACAACATCTGGTATTTTGTAAGTCTCTGGCTTGGTTCTCTAAGATACTTAAAAAGGGGGAGCTTGTGATCCAACTGGCGCTGGCATACCTTTAAAAAACAAACAGAAACCACATCAAACAAAACAAACAACACACACAGAGAACAAAAGTGGCGGCATTCAAATCCAAGAAACGCAACGGGCTCTTGGTGGACAAGCGGAGCAGCTGTGCGCAGTCCTGCACTGCTACCGAGCTGTGCCTCCAGGAGCAGCGTGCGAAATGAAAGGGGGAAGGGGACAACTTGGCTGGTATTTTTATAGGCAACTGGGGAAGCAGAGCCATTTATTTCTTTTAGAAAGCTAGCCCAGTAGGAGACAGTGGGGGCATTGCAGGTCCTTCTGTAAAGGAAGCGGCCTGTCAGAGTTTGGGTGTGGTTGGGTCTATTTAGATCCTGTTGAATCTGGAGGGTACATTGTGATGGCTTATTGATATCCTTCCAGGGAGCCCCAATGTCTAATCTTTTGGACTTAATTCCAGGTTTAAAACCCGTCTCAGAAGAGCATTCTGTTTTTTGCCCCAGGCCACAGCTGCTCCGCACAGGCCTGTCCCACACAGACCCAGGACAGCATCGAAACTTCCAACGTGCAATTTCAAATAGGAGAAACTTTTAACCAACATGAATCCCAGTGCTAAGCTCCTCTGCTTCATTCACACTTTTGATATCTTTAAACATCTGATGCACATAAAACTATCCAGGGGAAACAATTTGGGGGAGACCTTATAATCTCAATGTTACCCCAAAGTAGGCGCAGTCTTGACATTCTTGCCAGATTGCCTTAGCTCGGGGCAGATTCTTATGGTATTTAAAATATATCTGAAGATCTTCTTTCTGAGTGGGAAAAAATTTGAACAAATTAATCAGGTAGTATTTTTCTATAAGTGATAGGATAATACAGTTTATTCAATCATTCAACAAGCCCGGGTTTTTTTAATGTGTGAGAAACTCGGGGTACACAATCGGTGGCCTTATGTTGGAGTGAGTGTGTGATGGGGAGGGAAAAGGGGCTCCCAACAACCATAAGTACTAAATACGTATCTGAACAGAGTGCTGTGGTGCAATTACAGGATTCCGGTAAATGAAGAAGTAAATTCACGAACAGGAGTCGGTTTTGATCTATATCATTCCTCCTCTGTCTTTATTCAGAACACCAGTGTCTCCCCACTATAGCCCCCCCCCAAATATTTGTTTACTGAGTGATAAAACGAACATCCTCTCCTTGTTATCATTATCATGATACCAATTCTAGGAAAACACCCCAGCAGAAAAATGTGGCAGTTTGGACAAAACCACAGTGCTCTGAATCACGGGGGCAAGCCCCGAAGTGGCAAGCTCTGCCTGAGACATCACCTTCAACCTGCAGCACAAGATGCCGACAAGGAAAAGGTACGGGCTATCTCAGAGCTAGAGATCACCAGCGATTCCAAGGGCTTGTGCTGCCTCGAGACAGACAGGGGACACGCATCTGCCGACATCCCAGGTGGAAAGGATACCCCACGCTGCAGCTTCGTCCGCTGCACCAGGGCAACCTGGTCCGTGCCACAGGGTCCATGCTGCTCGGACAGAGAAGCCCACCTAGTCACTGCCTTTCAAATCTCTGTTCCTCAGATCCCTATGTTCCTCCTAAAGGCCATTTCTTGATGTCTTTTATGTGGGCATGGGCTCTTTTGCCCTCGCAGCATCAACTCTGACTGTTCAACTTCTAAACACACTGCTGTGGTGAATGAGTTCCAGTTCTGTATCTCTCCCCCTCTCCTGATAGATTATAAGTGGTCCCTGCACTTCAAGAACTATAGCAACTCTGTCTTTTGTACTCTCTCCAGAAAACATTGCACGTGCACACGCGCACACACACCCACACCCACCAACACACACACACACTTAGAGAGGTGGCCCTTGAGAAATGTTGTTCAGATTGGTTAAGGAACTAGAATAATAATTCCAAGTTAACAGTAACACCTTCGTTATATACTCACTCAAAATCCATGGAGTGCTTCGGACGTGCTGTCGAAATCTAAGTACGTTTGTTAAACTCCATGGCTCCCAAAGCATAGTAGCCTAGACATGGGAAACATTTCTGCCATCCTGAAGGCCAGGCTTATAAAACATTACAAATTGATTAAGGCATCTCACCCACACAGTCTGCCAGAGCACAACGACTGTGGCCTTCAGCTCCTAAAAGAATTCGAGCTTTCACTGCGTTCAGCACGCACCACCAAAAGACCCTCAGCAGCTGAAGGAGACTTTGGAGATCCAGCTTCCCACCCAGGGAAACATCCTCAACTGCCAGCCACCTTTCCCCAGACTCTCCCAGTAACAGAGACAGACCTGGTCCTCTCGGAGGATGCTAGGCTGAAACCTGCGTTCCTGAAACCTTCGCTCCTTGGCTGTGTGTCTGCACTTTGACCAACAAAGTATTATAGGCCTTAATACAACTACTGAAATACAGCTATTGACCTCAATTTGCTCTTCAGTCCAAAGTTCCTGAGAGAAAGGATGTGCACGAATCAGCAGCACATGAAAGTGCCCGGTTTCTCTCACCTCCTTATAGAATAACTCAGGAGGCTAAAAAAAATTGCTACCAAAAACTCATGTTCACGCAGAGAGAGATGACTGCTTGTGGATTAAGACTGTGGGCTCTGGACCTGGCCGGTTTGGCTCAGTGGTTAGAGTGTCGGCCTGCGGTCCGGAGAGACTCTGGTTCGGTTCCCGCTAAGGGCACGTTCCTCGGTTGTAGTTTGTCCCCGGCCCTGGTTGGGTCGTGCGGGTGGCAACCGCTCGATGTCTCCTTTTCACGTCAATGTTTCTCTCTCTCTCTCTCTCTCCCTCCCACTCTATCTGAACAAAATATCAAAAAATGTCCTCGGGTGAGGACTAAAAAAAAAAAAAGACTGTGGGCTCTGGTGGTGGATGGTCCAGGTTCAGTTCTTGGCCTTGCCGATTTATAAACTGTATGGCCTGAGGTCAGTTATTTAACTTTCCCATACCTCAGTTTCCTTTTTCTCATCTGTTGAGTGGGCTCACAACAGCAGTCAACTCCTGTGGTTGTTGTGAGATTAAATGAGATGATGTGTAGAAACCTCTCCCGATACATGCAGAGTACCCAACAAAGAGTAGATACTGTCACAGCACTTTTTACTTTGTAGAGCCTTTCTGCAAGCATTATTCTATTTGATTCCCACAACAACTTCACATGTCGGCATTATTAAGCCTGTTGTACGGAGAAGGAAAGTGAGACTCCAAGGGTCTCACTTGAGTCATGCAGACAGCAGCTGGACCTGGACAAGAAGTTCTGTTTTCTGAGTCCCATCCCAGTGCACTTTCCATTGAGCAAATGAAACTCAAAGTAAACCACTGACAAATATTCTACACAGACCTTTGCCTCTGGGGCAAGATCTCCCTGGGTGCTATCAAGTCTGACTACAATACTTGGCCAGAGCAATATTTCAAAATTCATATCTATGATTAGTGGAATTCTGCCAATACTACTAAGAAAAAGTCAAATAAAGGATAGGCCCGCCTTCTTGGCCAGCAAATACAAACCCTTGCACAGCAGCCGCCAATTAATTCCCTGAAGGATTCTCAAAGATTAAATAATTTCGCTTTTAAGATAAGAATTTATTACCTGTATTTTTTCTCCAACATCATAAATCATATCGAATTATGTGCAGAATTTGTAGTCTGGGTTAATGATTTCTAAGGTGTCTCCCAACACAGGGAACTAGAAAAAGCTTTGTATAACTGTAGAAGACAAACTCTTCTATGAAAAGATGCTTAGCTGGCTAATTCCTTGACCATTAGACAATTTCTTTTTTTTAAATCCTCACCAGAGGACATTCTTACATTTATCTTGAGATAGAGCAGGAGGGAGAGAGGGAGGAAAAGAGAGAGACATCAATGTGAGAGAGACACATCGGCTGGTCACCACCCACACGACCCCAACCAAGGCCAGGGACAAATCGCAACTGAGGTCCGTGCCCTTAGCAGGAACCGAATCTGGGGCTCTCTGGTCCGAAGGTCGATGCTCCAACCGCTGAGCCAAACTTGGCCAAGGTAGACAATTTTTATTTGATTACATCTATTCTTCCTCCACAGGAATTTGGTCCTCTGCGCATTCAAAAATGTAAATGTCTTTGCAATAGTAACATGAGCATTTATAAAATATTTCTAAACTCTGAAACTAGATTTCACATCGGTGGTTTGATGAGCGCAAAATGGCAAAATAATATAAATCACTAATAATGCTGTAAAAATAAGGAAATTAATCAGATTGAATACAAACTAGTTGTTAGTGTGCTACCTTGAATTCCAACACTTGATGGAAAACCTCCGATGGGGCTGCTGGGAAAGCAATGGGAGGGGACTGCTAAGTTCTCAGCAGCTCTGAGGGTTGAAAGCTCTGCTTTTTCACTGTCAAATACCTTGAAACTTAGGGATTTTTGTTTGCTTGCTTACAGTTTATCAAAAGTATTGCTCTTACACTTATCAGCCATAATTTGGGTTGTTTAAAAATTTGGAAGTTGGCCCCAGATGGTTTGCTCAGTGGTTAGAGCATCGGCCTGCGGTCTGGAGAGACCCGGGTTCGGTTCCCGCTAAGGGCGCGTACCTCGGTTGCAGTTTGTCCCCAGCCCTGGTTGGGTCGTGCAGGTGGCAACCACTTGATGTGTCCCTTTCACGTCGATGTTTCTCTCTCTCTCTCTCTCTCTCTCTCTCTCTCCTCTCTCTCTCTCTCCCTCCCTCCCTCCCTCCCACTCTATCTGAACAAACTATGGAAAAATGTCCTCGGGTGAGGATAAAAAAATAAATTAAAAAAAAAAAAAATTGGAAGTTGTTTGACCTGTTGTCTCAGGCTACCAAAAAAAAAAAAAACCAAAGAAGAGAATTAAAAGAAGGGCAAGCTGGGAAAGAGAGAAGACATGGAAGAGATTTAGAAAGTAGAGGGCACCAGGATCATCCGCACAGTTCTGCAGGGAGGAGAGCACTTGGGGAATGGTGTTGAGTCAAACATTTCCCTGTGCCAATGCCCAGGGAGCACCACCGGTCCAAACAGCCTATCCATTGCCCAAAGCAGGGGTGGAGAAGTATGAAAGGGAGGAGGGCTGTGTGCTTGGAAGAGGAGGTAGTCAGAAGTGTATTGTTGTAGGCCAGGAAATCCACAAATTGAGTGATAAACATCACACAGGCTATAGATTTAACATGCTGTAAAAAATAAAATGGAAGTCAATACATTTTCAGTTTAACATCAGTACTACTTCTCTTGAGAGTATTCATAGTAGTGAGGAATGTAAGTGCGATTCTGGTCCTGTAAGAGTTAGGTTAGTCTTTCAGAGTCATTCAGGATCACCTGCTTTGGGGAGCCTGGGGGGGGGGGGGTGGTCTTTCATTACAACGGGCTTTGCGGGAAGTCAGGCTTCTAAGTGCCCCACCGATCAGTGTGAGCTCAGTCAAACTGCATCCATCTCACCCTTTGAGCAGTCCTGCAAGGGACTCCCATTTGGCATTCAAAAGGCAGATAGAACCCTGGCCGGTTTGGCTCAGCGGTTGGAGAGTTGGTGCACAGACCAAACAGTTGCGGGTTTGATGGGTTTGATTTCAGTCAACCGTTGCGGTTTGTCCCTGGCCCTGCTCTGGGTCCTGTGGGAGGCAACCAGCCGATGTGTCTCTCTTACGTCAATGCTTCTCTCTCTCCCTTTCCCACTCTATCTGAAGATAAAAGGAAAAAATATCCTTGGGTGAGGGTTAAAAAAAAAAAGGCAGATAGATGTGTTTTTAGTCCATTAGTATTTCCATTAGCCCTGGCCACTTACACAGAAAATTAGGGCTGATTTGAATCACATGGTTATTTTTTACTTTTTGGGAACACAGACTTACTTTCTGGAGAAAGCAACGTGGCAGAAGTTCAGGATTTTCAGTGCACTTCTCCAATTCTTTTAGAAAAGTCCTGGGGAAAGAAAAGTATAATGATTTTTACACACATTTGATTTTTTAAAAAGTAAAATCATATAAGGTTTAAGAGGTGCCTAAAAAAAATGTTGTTTTCCGGACTTTATTGCTCCTGACTCATCTTCAACACACTGACTCGGAAGAAAAGAGTGTGTTCGTGACGTTCTGGGATCCCTGCGACATGCACAGCTGTCCTGCTAGTTCTCAGCACTGGCCTTGGGCAGACTGCATGCACGGATGCTTCCTGCCTCCCGATAATGAAGTTAATAACTGCTGCTGCTGCTGTTGCTTCACCGAAGGCTTACTATGACCCAGGCATACGCTAAGCACTTCACAAACAATCTCTCATTCAGTCCTCCACCAAACCTTGGCAAGACAGGATTTCATAAACCTGAGGTTCAAACAGGCTGCGTAACTTCTCCAAGGAAAGTAGCAGAAACGAGATTTCCATTTTAGTTTTGACAACAGACCAACAGACATGAGATGTGGTCAGGAAAGAACCAAGGTTCTTTTCCCTTCCATCAGTTAGATGTGAGATTTGGGGATCGTTATAGTGAGTAAACAAGCTGAGGTTTCCTCATCTGTAATGCAAGGATCGGAAGATGATTTTCAAAGTCCCTTTGTCTTCCAGTTGTCTAGAACTGAGCATGCAACACCCTGGGCTAAAAGGACAATTTGTTTGACCAGTTCGCATTTTTTAACACCTTTGCTCCCAGCATTACCTTGATAATAGGTATGTGAAGGAGTGTCTTAGTCACCTTTGTATTCCTCATGCTGAGCACAGTGCCTGACACCAGACAGGTTGATGCATAAATTGACAAATAAGCAAAAGAACACACACACAAATACAACATTGATGCCCAACAACGAGTACATATTCCACTAATGTCTTTCCCTTCTCCCCCAGGGAGCTTGTGACACTTCCCTCCTTTGCATCCCAGCCCAATCTCCGACTCTGGAATACTTGCTTAGGCCTGACAATATCTGAGCACTATCATTGCCAAATCCCATCAGTTTGATTTCCAGCCTTCTCTTACTCACCCCCCCCCTTTTTTTCCTGATAATTTGAATTATGATATACCTGTTGTGAAATTCATAAAGTTCTCTAATATTCCCAAAGAGAAAGTCCTTGTTATTCTGAAGAACGTCTGGAATCAGATGCTTCAGCCAAATATAATCCATCGGGGTGATATATCCCTGCAGAGGTGCAAACAAGGTAGGTTTTCCAGTTAGGAACACATGAGAGATGATCTAAATTAGCTACTCCAGGGAATAAAACCTTAATAAAATAATTGGGGAATATGGAGCACATGTTTCCTGAAAGCCATTTCATCAAATTCTTTTGACATTATTTTCCTCATCTGTCCATCTTCAGAAGAAGATGGTTTATTGGTAATGGTAATAAAAAGGCATTTTTTATAGGTAGAACAAATATATTTTTTAATGTTTGTTAAGCAAGTTGAAGTGTGAAAGGAAAAAACTTAACCTTCATTTTACTATTACAAATACTATCGTTTTATTATATTTCCTTCGTGACTTTTAGAAAGCATATTTTATGTGTCCATAATCAAACTACATACATAATCTGTATTCTGTTTTGCCATATACATTTTAGAGTCTGCTTGTAAATTTCTACATATATTGTTTTAAATTTAATCTTATAAGCATTTTTCAGTGTTGCTACAAATTATTCAAAATAGTTATTTTGTAACAGTTGAAAAATGTTTCATTTAGCATATATATCAAACTTAACCATTTACTTTTTTTTTTATCCTCACCTGAGTACACTTTCCCATTTTTTGCTCATATAGAGTGGGAAGGAGAGAGAGGAAGAGAAAGAGAGAGAGAAACATCAATGTGAAAGGGACACATCGAGTGGCTGCCACCCGCACAACTCAACCAGGGCCGGGGACAAACTGCAACCGAGGTACGTGCCCTTAGCGAGAACCGAACTTGGGTCTCTCCGGACCACAGGCTGACACTCTAACCACTAAGCCAAACTGGCCAGGGCAACCATTTACTTTTTAATTGGATATTTGGTTTTCTGATATTTTGTGGTAAAAAAAAAATTATATTATAATTTTGTACATATAATTTATTCCTCAAGATTATGCCCTTAGGAAAATAGGGAAAACACATTTTCATTCTTAAGCAAAGAGTGCTACTTAAAACAATGAAAAACAATTCTCCCTTGTTTAATTATCAAAAATATTTTCATTATCATATGCATTGTTGGCAAGCATATGGTGAATGTAGTTGAGCATTACTAGAATCATATGAATTGGCAGAATCCTTTAGAAGCTATTTAGTTGCATGGATCAATAGTCATAAGAATGTGCTTATTCCTACTGGAAAGACACATGATATTATAAGACCTGAAACCTTGGGGGGAATTCTAGAGACACATGGCAACTATTTTGATTCTCTTTGTGCAACAAAATTTCTTCAGTTTGAATATATGTTTAACACCCCTCCCCCATCTACTTACATCAATTATGCTCTTCATTTCTTTTATATAAGCCTCTTCAGTCTCAAGCAAGTCACGTAGAAGGCACCTGAATCACACAGCAGGTGGGAAGATGAAAGAGAGAGACAGAGGGAGGGAAGAGGGATTTTTTTAGGATTCTTTTAGGATAATGCTTATCAACAGTTCCTCTTAATGGCTCACTTAGACAGTTCATTCTGTTCTATTGAATACCCAAGGCCAACAGCTCACAAAACCATACTCTGATCACACTGACATTAGAAGAAATGGCAAGGTTAGAGGACTCAAAATCTCGGTGGGCAACCAGTGAGTGACTCGTGGGCCACAGTGCGGGGTCAAGAGGGCAGACATTAGAGTGGGAAATGCCTATTTTAGATCCTTGGTCAGGAAGGTCTGGCTGACCCCTACATTGTCTGTGTGGTTTCCAAGATTTTCTCTCTACCTTTCTGCTGTTTCATTGCTCACTTGGATCTTTGACCCCCCCCCACCCCACCCCGGGTGTACTTGTTGTGCACAGGGTTAGATAGATGATGGTCATGCTGCCTTCTTCTGGCACTCAATATTTCAGGGGGATTGATTTCCTCAGTCAAATGACAAGCTCTGTCTGCTTCCACTGAGGGAAGCAGGTGGGGTGTGAGGTGGGCACAATGCTCAGGTGGCCTGCAAGATTCCTGGCCCCTCCTGTCCACCTGCGTCCTCCAAGCTAGTTAACCAAACACTAACTTAGGTGCTGCTGTGAAGGGATTTTGCCATTCTGATTTGTTCCAAATCAGTTGACCTTAAGGTAGGTAGATTACCCGGGTTGACCTATCCTAATCACATGAAATCTTTAGATCTGGGTCTAGAAATCAGAGTGATTGGAAGCATGAGAAGGATTTGATGTAAGGAAGATTCTCCTTTGCTGGCGTTGGAGGGGGACATGGGGCCAGGAGCCCCTGGAAGCTGAGCGTGGCCTCCAGCTGATTGATAGCCAGCCATGAAACAGTGACTTTGGTTCTGCGGTTTCAAAAAACTGAGTTCTGCCACGTGAATTTAGGATTGTGAGCGCAGCCAGGCAACACCTTGATTTTAGTCTGTGGGACCTGCGCAAAAAGCCAGTCATGCTGTGCCCAGACTCCTGTCCCAGGGAAATTGTGAGCTGAGCTGCTAAGTTTTTGATCATTTTTTATGCAGCGATAGAAAACTAATAGAGTAAGGCTAGAGTCCCACATGTATCTCTAAACAGACTGTTCCCAGGCTGTGTGTCCACACTTTCCTTTTCAGGCTTTCTTTCAGGCCTCCGAGTGAGTGAGTGTTTGTACAAGTGTTCATGGGTAGTGTGTATACATTTATGGTTTCCTGTGAACTGTCAGTGGTTATGTATTAAACAGTAACCTAGTGAATAGTTTCTTCTCTTTCATAAAAGGGACATGGCAAGAGACAAATAATCAAAGAACACAATACAGAAATTCACACAAATATACAAATATCTAAGTATATTATGTAAAAAAAAAAAAAAAAACACACACACACACACACACAAAACCTTCAACACACTAACCCAACAAAGACGAAGTAAAAAGAAGTAACAATTGCCCTGGCCAGTTTGGCTCAGCGGTTAGAGCGTCGGCCTGCGGTCCAGAGAGACCCGGGTTCGGTTCCCGCTAAGGGCACGTACTTCGGTTGCAGTTTGTCCCTGGCCCTGGTTGGTCGTGCGGGTGGCAGCCACTCGATGTGTCCCTTCACATCGATGTTTCTCTCTCTCTCTCTCTCCCTTCCTCTCTCTCCCTCCCACTCTATCTGTACAAAAAATGGAAAAATATCCTTGGGTGAGGATAAAGAAGTAACAATTTTCAACTACTAACATGGCAGAAATTTCAAATCTTAAAAAAAGACCGATAGACGAGAATGGGGAAACACTCTTTGGTGGAAGTGTAAATTGGTGCACAATAATGTAGAAATAGCTCATCAAATTTAAAACACAAACTCCTCCACTCAGTAATTCCACTTCTAAGACTGTACATTGTCTGTTAGTAGAACAATGGCACTTCAACAACTACCAGATATATACCACAAATTACTTACATGCTCACCAATTAATTATGGTACATACATATGATGAAATGCCATACAGTTTTTAAAAAGAATAAAGCCAAGCCCTGGGCGGTTTCTCAGTGGTTAGACCATTGGCCCACAAACCAGAGTTGAGGGTTCGATTCCGGTCAAGGGCATGTACCTTGGTTGTGGTTTGGTCCCCGCCCCTGGTTGGGGTTGTATGGGAGGCAGCAAATCGATGTGCCTCTCTCACATTAATAATTTGCTCTCTCTCTCTCTCTCTCTCTCTCTTTCCCTCACACTCTGTCTAAAGATAAATGAAAATCTATCCTTAGGTGAGGATTAAAAATACTAATAAAATAAAAAAAAAAATAAAAAGATTTGAAGCTGATTGAATCATGTTGTTTATGACAAAGTCATTTAAAATCAATAAAAAAACCAAGATGCAGAAAAGTATGCATAGTGTGACAATCTGTATAATAAAAATGACTGTACACATACATATATGTAAAACTGTATATGCTTAGAAAACTCATACAAAGAGACTTAAGACATTGTCAACAGTGATTCTTTTTGGAGAGTGGTACTGAAAGCTAGGAAACAGGGAAGGAAAATTTCTACATTTTGCTCTATACTCTTTGAAAAAATTTGATTAAAAACTTTAAACATTTACTACTTTTATAATTTAAGAAGTGGCTTACACGACACTTTAAAATGAATGTTACTGGAGGTAATGACATGTAACCCCCTTTAGAAAGCTATAAATAGCCCTGGTTGGTTTTACTCAGTGGTTAGAGCGTCAGCCTGGGGACCAGAGAGACCCGGGTTCGGTTCCCGCTAAGGGCACGTACCTTGCAGTTTGTCCCCGGCCCTGGTTGGTCGTGCGGGTGGCAGCCACTCGATGTGTCCCTTTCACGTTGATGTTTCTCTCCCTCTCTCCCTCCCACTCTATCTGAACAAAAAAATGGAAAAATGTCCTCGGGTGAGGATAAAAAAAAAAAGAAAGCTATAAATAAATTGTACAATTTACATATTGTATAGCTCAACAATTATTCTTTTTTAAAATGACAATCCTTGTATCTACTTATAAAAGCTTGTTAGGAAAACAACCGAAAAATGGCGGCGGAGTGAACGGAGCTACACAGACCGTCTCCCAGAACCAAACTGGAATTACAACTATAACACAGACAAATCGACGGGAAAAACCAACAGAAAAGCAGCTTGCGAGGACCATACAACGAGGGACACTGACTCCATCCCGGTAGGCTTGCGAAGGCGCGAGACGGGGGCTGGGAGCCCACGGTCGGCAGCTCGGCAGCGGCCTTAGCTGGGAGCGGCGCCCTCGGGTCACACTCCCAGGCGGCTCCACAGCGCAGCCGGGACAGAGGCTGAAACAGCCACAGCCACTCACCTTGGGCTCCGGCGGAGGGAGGGCGGACTGGACTGGAGCTGTGTCGGGACACTCGGGATCTGGAGGACGCTCAGAGCTTTGGCTGAGTGCAGCCACCCAGGACGGTGGCCACATTGCTCCTTCCCAGGGCTCTGAGGAGAGGCAGCAGCCCCTCCCTCGGAGATCCAACCCCACCCTGTGGGCCACTGAAGTGCTAATTGAGGCTCACTAACAACCAGCATCTGCCTCCTGAAAGCCCCTTGGCTGAGCACCAGAGGGAGTTTTTCAATCAACTGACAACCCAAAACTCATCAATTAACCTAGATTGCTAGCCTCCAGGCAAAAAGCTAGAGGATAACAGTACTTTCCTGGGCTGGCAACTTTAACCAGGAAGGTAAGACTTGACAGTGGTGTTCAACATGGGTCCTCCCTCGCTCATCTAAACACTGGAGAGGGAGCCACAAACAGCAGAACACCAACACCCACAGGGAGAACTTGACAGGCTCCAAAGCCCACAGTGATAGCCAAAATGGTGAAACACAGAAACAGAAGCCAAATGAAAGAGCAAGAGACTTCCACCGAACATGAGATCAATGTGGAGCAATTAGGCATGTTAACAGAGCTAGAATTCAGAGCCATGATCTTGAGGAAGCTGAACAGCATGAGTAAGGACATAGAGACACTGAAAATAAGCCAATTGGAAATTAAAAACCAACAAGAAGAGATAAAAAATGACATATCTGAAATGAAAAACACATTGGAAGGTTTAAAAAGCAGAGTAGGGGAAGCTGAGGACCGGATCAGTGAATTAGAAGACAGGGTAGAAAAAATCAACCAATCAGAAAAACAAAAGGAAAAAACTATTAAAAAACAGGAAGACAGCTTAAGGGAACTATGGGACAACTGGAAACATAATAATATTCGCATCATAGGAGTCCCCGAAGAAGAAGAAAATGAGCAAGGGATAGAGAATATATTCAAAAAAATAGTGAGAGAAAACTTCCCTAATTGGTGAAGGAAGAAGGCATTCAAGTTCAAGAAGCACAGAGAGTCCCAAGTAAGAAGAACCCAAACAGGCCCACACCAAGACACATAGTCATTAAAATGCCACAAATTAAAGACAAAGAGAGAATCCTAAAAGCAGCAAGAGATAAGCAACAGGTTACCTACAAAGGGAACCCCATAAGGCTCTCAGCTGACTTCTCACAAGAAACACTACAGGCCAGAAGAGAATGGCATGAAGTAATCAAAGTCATGAAAAACAAGAATCTGAATCCAAGACTACTCTACCCAGCAAGGCTATCATTCAAAATAGAAGATCAAATAAAGAGCTTCCCAGACAAAAAAAGGCTAAGGGAATTCATTAGCACCAAACCAGCACTGCAAGAAATGTTAAAAGGACTGCTGTAATTAGCAGTAGAAATGGGAAGAAAAATAGAACCACACTAAACAAAAATGGCAATAAATAAGTACACATCAATAATCACCTTAAACGTAAATGGATTGAATGCTCCCATAAAGAGACACAGAGTAGCTGATTGGATAAGAAAGCATGACTCATCTATATGTTGTTTACAAGAGACCCACCTCTCAACAAAAGACTCACATAGGTTGAAAGTGAAGGGATGGAAAAAAATTTTCCAAGCAAATGGAAAGCAAAAAAAAGCAATTCTCATATCTGATAAAATAGATTTCAAAATGAAGACCATAACTAGAGACAAAGACGGCCACTACATAATATTGAAAGGATCTATCCAACAGGAAGATACAACCTTGATAAACATATATGCACCCAATATAGGAGCACCAAAATATATTAAAAATCTTCTGGAGGACTTCCAAGGAGAAATCGACAATAATACAATCATAGCAGGGGACTTCAACACCCCGTTGACAGCACTGGATAGATCCTCTAGGCAAAAAATTAGCAAGGAAACAGAGACTCTAAATGAAGCACTAGACCAAATGGATTTAATAGATATCTACACAGAATTACACCCCAAAACTACAGAATACACATTCTTCTCAAGTGCACATGGGACATTCTCAAAGATAGACCACATGATAGGACACAAACTAAATCTCTACAAGTTCAAGAAGATTGAAATCATATCAAGCATCTCAGATCACAATGGCATGAAACTAGAAATCAATTGCAACAAGAACATGCAAAGACATTTAAACACATGGAGGCTAAATAGCATGTTATTAAACAATGAATGGGTCACCGAGGAGATCAAGGAAGAAATTAAAAACTTCCTGGAAACCAATGAAAATGAACACACAACAACACAAAATCTATGGGATGCAGCGAAAGCAGTTCTGAGAGGGAAGTTCATAGCACTACAGGCCTACCTCAAAAAACAAGAAAAATTTCTAATTGAGTGTCTAACCTCACAACTTAAAGAATTAGAAAGCAAACAAAAAGAAAACCCCAGAGCAAGTAGAAGGAAGGAAATAGTAAAGATCAGAGCAGAAATAAATGACATAGAGACCAAAAAAAACAATTCAAAGGATCAATGAAACAAAGAGCTGGTTTTTCGAAAAGATAAACAAGATTGATGGACCCTTAGCTAGACTCACCAAGAAACAAAGAGAGAGAACCCAAATACACAAAATCAGAAATGAAAGAGGAGAAGTAACAACCAACACCACGGAAATACAAAAGATCGTTAACAACTACTATGAACAACTATATGGCAACAAATTCGACAATCTAAGCGAAATGGACAAATTTCTAGAAACACACAGTCTCCCAAAACTATTCCCGGAAGAGATAGAAAACTTGAACAGACCAATAACAACTAAGGAAATTGAAGAGGTAATCAAGACTCTCCCAGCAAACAAAAGCCCAGGCCCAAATGGTTTCACGGGGGAGTTTTACCGAACATTCAAAAAAGAACTAACACCCATTCTCCTCAAACTATTTCAAAAAATTCAAGAAGAAGGAAGACTTCCAAACACGTTCTATGAGGCCAGCATAATTCTAATTACAAAACCGGAAAAAGACACTACGAAGAAAGAAAACTACAGGCCAATATCCCTGATGAACATAGACGCCAAAATCCTGAACAAAATATTAGCAAATCGGATCCAGATATACATCAAAAAAATTATTCACCATGACCAAGTGGGATTCATTCCAGGGATGCAAGGCTGGTACAATATTCGCAAATCAATAAACGTGATACACCACATAAACAAAATGAAGAATAAAAACCACATGATCATATCAATAGATGCTGAAAAAGCATTCGACAAAATCCAGCATCCATTTCTGATAAAAACACTCAGCAATGTAGGAATAGAGGGATCATATCTCGACATAATAAAGGCTATATATGAAAGACCTACAGCCAACATCATACTCAATAGACAGAAACTAAAAACATTTCCATTAAGAACAGGAACAAGACAGGGATGTCCACTTTCGCCACTCTTATTTAACATTGTACTGGAAGTCTTAGCCACAGCAATCAGACATGAAGAAAAAATAAAAGGGATCCAAATTGGAAAGGAGGAAGTGAAACTGTCATTATTTGCAGATGACATGATATTGTACATAGAAAACCCTAAAGACTCCATCAAAAATCTATTAGACTTAATAAATGAATTTGGCAAAGTAGCAGGATACAAAATTAACGTCAAGAAATCGACGGCATTCTTGTACATCAATGATGAACTCACAGAAAGAGAAACTGAAAAAACAATCCCATTTACCATCGCGCCAAAAAAATTATGATACCTAGGAATAAACTTAACCAAAGAAGTAAAGGACCTATTTGCAGAAAACTACAGGTCATTGAAAAAAGAAATAGAGGAAGATATAAAAAAGTGGAAGCACATACCTTGTTCATGGATTGGAAGAATTAACATAATTAAAATGTCCATACTACCCAAAGCAATCTATAGATTCAATGCAATCCCCATCAAAATACCAATGACATATTTCACAGAACTAGAACAAATACTTCAAAAGTTCATATGGAACCAAAAAAGACCCCGAATAGCCACAGCAATCTTGAAAAAGAAGAACAAAGTTGAAGGGATCACAATACCAGATATCAGGTTATACTACAAAGCGACTGTAACCAAAACAGCCTGGTACTGGCACAAGAACAGGCATATAGACCAGTGGAACAGAACTGAAAACCCAGAAATGGACCCAAGGCAATACGCTCAATTAATATTTGACAAAGGTGGCAAGAGCATACAGTGGAGTAAAGACAGCCTCTTTAATAAATGGTGTTGGGAAAATTGGACAGCTACATGCAAAAAAATGAAACTAGACCATCAACTTACACCATACACAAAAATAAACTCAAAATGGATAAAAGACTTAAATGTGACCCGTGAATCCATAAAAATTCTAGAAGAAAATGTAGGCAACAAAATTTCGGACATCATACGAAGCAGAATTTTCACTGACACATCACCTAAGGCAACAGAAATAAAGGAGAAAATGAACACATGGGACTACATCAAACTAAAAAACTTCTGCACAGCAAAAGAAACCATCATCAAAATGGAAAGGCAACCCACTGTATGGGAGAACATCATTGCCAATGATGTATCAGATAAGGGGTTACTTTCCAATATATATAGAGTGCTCATACAACTCCACAAAAGGAAGACAAAGAACCCAATTAAAAACTGGGCAGAGGAGCTGAATAGACACCTCTCCAAACAGGACATACAAATGGCCAAGAGACATATGAAGAAATGCTCAACATCACTAATCATCAGAGAGATGCAAATTAAAACAACAATGAGGTATCACCTCACACCTGTCAGAATGGCCGCCATCAACAATTCAACAAACAACAAGTGTTGGCGAGGGTGTGGAGAAAAGGGGACTCTAATACACTGCTGGTGGGAATGCAGACTGGTGCAGCCGCTATGGAAAACAATATGGTGCTACCTCAAAAAATTAAAAATTGAACTTCCATTTGACCCAGTGATCCCACTGCTGGGAATATACCCTAAGAAGCCTGAAACACCAATCAGGAAGAATATATGTACCCCCATGTTCATAGCAGCACTATTTACAATAGCTAAGATCTGGAAACAGCCCAAGTGTCCACCAGTAGACGAATGGATAAAAAAGCTGTGGTACATATACACAATGGAGTACTATGCAGCGGTAAGAAACAAAGATCTCTTATCCTTTGAGACAACATGGAGGGACCTGGAAATTATTATCCTAAGTGAAAGAAGCCAAGCAGAAAAAGACAAACACCACATGATCTCACTTATATACGGAATATAATGAACATAACAGTCTGAGAAATACAGTAGACCCAGACACATGGAAGTAGGGCACAGACTGACATCCCTCAGAAGAGGGGATAGGGGGCGGGGGGGTGGGAAGAGATAAACCACAGAACTTATATGCATGTATGCATGACCAATGGACATGGACAACTAAGCCGGGGACAGGGTGGAGGGGGGGTAGGGTGGGGGGTGTCAATGGGGTAAAAAGGTAAAATATCTGTAACAAAAAAATAAATAAAAATTCATAAAAAAAAAAAAAAGCTTGTTAGAAGACAAGCCTGATGAGGGATAGCCACTGACAGAGGATGCAATTTCAAGAAGGATAAAGACTGCCCAAAAGTTACTTTAAGATCATACTTAGCAAACAGAGTCACTGAGTAAGAGGTTTCTTTGTTTTTTTTTTTTATCCTCACCCGAGGACACTTTTTTTCCGACAGAGTAGGAGGGAGAGAGAGGAAGAGAGAGAGAGAAACATCGATGTGAAAGGGACACATTGAGTGGCTGCCACTCACACAACCAACCAGGGCCGGGGACAAACTGCAACCAAGACATGTGCCCTTAGCGGGAACCGAACCCGTGTCTCTCTGGATCGCAGGCTGATGCTCTAACCGCTGAGCCAAACCAGCCAAGGCTTTTATTTTTTTATTTATTTATTTATTTATTTATTTATTTATTTATTTATTTTTTCTTTGTTTTTTTTGTGTTGTTGTTTGTTTTGTTTTTTATAAATCATCATGAAATGATTGTCAGAATGAAATATCGGCCTTGATACCACTTTATGTCTATGAGCCATGATATCAAGTAGGGACACAGCCACAGTTAAGCATTCATAGAAAACCAGAGTACAGCCAGCCTCTTACACCCTCATGAAGCACTGGGCTTAAGCAACTTGGCAAGTCCGTTTAAGGACGAATTGATGATTAAATGAAGTCCAAAGGCAGAAATAAATAGGTGGTGAGCAGAAATCCATTTTATTACCCAACAGTTATGTAAGAACTTAGAGACTCTTAGGAGTTTTTAAGAATCTGACACAAGGAAATATTCACAACTCAGAAAAAAAAAATCCCTCGTCAGGTTACATTCAGTTTACATTTTGGAAACGGTCTATGGATCTCATCCAGCTGCTTCATTTGATTTGTTTGAGTACAATGGATAAAACTCCAATGATGGGAACTTCCCTGAACACTGGTCACCTACATTTCAGTTCAGATTTTAAAAAATAATAACCACACTCCTGTCAGTGTTAAGCCATCCTTTTTCTTCCCCCCTCCTTTGTTTTCCTTTCAAATAACTATAAAGTGGGAGACATTTTATGATTCTACCTGAAGATTGCCTGCTTTATTCCAAAGTCCATATCTTTGTTCATAGAAAAAGACTCAAAGATTTAACACCTGAAGTCACTGAGTATACACACAGTAGACGAAGAACAGAAAACACTGGGAGTTCTCAAGTACTTTAGAAATCTTTAAACACCTAGAGCAATTGTTTGGATGGATATCTACCCAGAGATGGAACATTGTGATCAGGATATCGAATGGGGTTGACAAGCCAGATCAGCCTGCACTGACGCGCTCTACACTCTTGTGTGTTCTGCACCTTGTTCTACATTTGAAAGGGGATCTGCCCCCACCTCCCACCCCAGGTCATTCAGGAAAAAATGGAGGCTGTTTAAGGGGCTTGTTTTGTTTTGTTTTTTTTCTCCGAAGCCATATTTTAATGTAGAATAAAAACAGAGCTTTGGATAGTTGGTTCCATTCCCTATGACACCTCATGTTTGTCTCAGATGATATCATAACCAAGGGGCAAGAAGGGAACCTTTTCAAATAATGGATGCAATTTTATTTGGTAAGCAAGATCATTTAAGTACCTACATGTTAGGATCTCCTGATAAGTTTCTCTTTGTCCATACATGCTAATCTGTACCCCCTTTTAACTAGCCCCTTATCCTCCTTGCCCTCCTCCCCAATTTCCCAGCTCTCCGATAGAAGAGTATCCTTTTGGGTACCACTCTGTCAGAAGTATATTTTTGCCCATTAATTGTCAACACAATTTGTCATCAAGAGTTTTCATTTACTCCTGGTATGATGGATCACATCATGCATATCAGAAAGTATTACAGATTTTCACTTTTTAAAATTAGTTTTCATCTAATACTGTCTTTGCCAAATTGGAAGATTTGTTTTTAAACTTCTCAAATTCTAGAACATCTGACATGATGGATATTCACCTCCTTAAACCTTTCTCTTCTGTTGGTTTCTCTTTATTATTCAATCTTTATTTGTCTCTCTGTTTCTTCTCTATTTCTTCCTTGCTTCAACTTCTTCCTCCTGTCTAATGTTGCTGTTCCCCAAAAGTCTGAACTCAAGTTTCCAGCCTTCCTTCCTTCCTTCCTTCCTTCCTTCCTTCCTTCCTTCCTTCCTTCCTTCCTTCCTCTTCCCTCATGCTTTTGACTCTCCCACATCTTTATCTTCCTCCCAGACCTTTGGTCATGCTCAGGTCCATATTGCCAATACATGTCTTCACTTGGATGCCTCCCAGGCATCTCAGCCGCCTCAGGTCGAAATAGAACTCATTAGACAGAAAGAGCATGCATATCACTGGATCTGACATTTTCCTGAGGTCCCCAAAACACAGTTGTCATTTCAAACTCCTTCCTGCCATTATCGCTTATATTCAATGTCACCAAGCCTCATCATTTCATCTCTCAGCATGCCTCTGAGAGGCATGCTTATTCTCCATTTCTGGTGCTGCCAATTCAGAGGAAACTCACTAGTCTTATTATCTTAAATACTTCGGTGCACTTCTAGCATCTCATTCTTGCCTCTGAGAACTAGCTTGCATCAATCTATTTTGCAAACCATCTGTCTATGCCCTTCCCAAAGCTCCATTTCCATCATGCCATCATTCTCTCTCTTTGAAAGTTTAAAATGGCTTTCCATGTTCCACAACTATCAACATTCCCGCCAGGATTTCAAGACTCTCCATTCATGTGGTAAGACTCTTGTTCTAAAGGTAGTTCCAGAACTACTGATTCAGAATGAGGAGTGATGGGTGGGAGTGACAGGTGGAATCTTTAATTTTTACAAGCATCCCAGATGATTCTAGTACAGGTGTTCTGCCATTCAACTAAGTAATACTGATCTGACCCACTCCTGTTAGCCACATTTCCCCCTTTGGTTATTCCAGTGTTACTATTTACACTACTTTCCAAATTCTAATCATTCTTTTTTTAAAAAAGATTTTTTATTGATTTTTAGAGGGGGGGAAGGGAGAGAGAGTGAGAGAAACATAGATGTGACAGCAAACATTGATTGGTTGCCTCCCACACACCCCTCACTAGGGATCGAACCAGCAACCCTTTGGTGAGCAGGATGATGCCCAACCAACTGAGCCATACCAGCCAGGGCCCATATTCTAATCATTATTGAAAACTCAGTTTCAATCCGCTTTCTTCCATGAAAACTCTTTCTAACAGCTTCAGATGATTTAGTACTACAGTCTTGTCTTTGCTTCCCAGGCAAAAATAATTAGATCCAAAGACTTATTGGCTTCCTACTATGAACCGGGCACCATTATAAACACCTGGGCTAGAGAAACGTATCATAATCCCAGGCCTTAGTCAGTTTATAGTTTAATGACACAGACAAGAAAATCAGTGACTCCAGTGCACTTTGATAAGGTAGCAGACTATGAGAGCAAGCAGGTGCAGAGAAGAGGCCCTAATTATACCAAGGGTGACAGAAGTCAGTGCCATTGTGAGTTGAGTAAAGTGAAGTTTAAATTGAGATTAAAAAAGAAAAGAAGCCAGAGGAAAAAGAGGGGCATGTGTGTCTGAGGCCAATGCCAAGGAGAACAATGTGGAGGGGGGAGCAGAAGCCAGAGATATATGCTCTATGAATACTTGTAAATTCATTGATGAGGCTGAGCCAACAGCCTAGTAGGTTCATAAAATGCTAGAAGCAGATAGAACCTTAAATTCATCCAGTTTGTCCTTATTTTACACATGAAAAAACAGAGGCCCAGAGCCATGAAGTGACTTGCCTAGGTCCATGGCTTTGGCTAAGCCAGTGTTCTTCCCACTACATCACGTTATCTCTCTTAGCCTATGTTTGGGGTGCATCTAAAGTCCTGTCTGCTGATTATTATATAAAACACAAATTAAACAAAACTAGCATGGCATTATAGAAACATAGGTTTTCAGGAAAATAGGTTTCCAAGTCTATTTCTACTTCAAAAATACAGAATAATCTTGAGCAAGTCACTTTCTTTCTCAGGTCTTTGTTTCTTTTTTTATCCTCACCCGAGGACATTTTTCCATATTTTTGGTCAGATAGAGTAGGAGGGAAAGAGAGAGAGAGAGAGACAGAGAGAGAGAGAAACATCGACGTGAAAGGGACACATCAAATGGCTGCCACCTGCATGACCAACCAGGGCCGGGGACAAACTGCAACTGAAGTACGCGCCCTTAATGGGAACCGAATCCAGGTCTCTCTGGACTGCTGGCCTACACTCTAACCCCTGAGCTAAACTGGCCAGGGCAGGTCTCTGTTTCTTTATGTGCCCAGAGGTTGCCCTCCTGGCCCTCATAGACCATTCTTTAAATATATTATCATTTCTGCTAAAATATATCACGTGATCTTTGGTTTAATCACACCTTGCTTTTAATTTTCACATGAAATGAAACAAAGTTTGTAAGATTTTCTATCCATTTACAACCTCAACGAAACAGTTAAATAGAAATGTGAAATGGGACAGCAAAGAGAAGGGGACTCAACATGTCTGGAGAGGTCTTGGAGAAGGTGAAATCTGAACTGTCCTTTAGAAGAGGTGAGGAGTTGACTAGGAAGACCGGAGGGTGTTCCAGAAAGAAGAACACATGAACAGAGTGTAAAATTCCTGGCTACACAGGGGCCTTGTGGGAAGCAGGCTGTTGGGACACAGTGTAAAGGGGGAGCAGGAGAGGCAGGGGGAGCCTGGCTGGAGGAAATGGCTTTTATGTCAGGCAACCATGCAGACTTGATGCAGGAGCCCAAGGGGAGGTTAAGAAGTTGATGTAACCAGCAGGGTATATATCTCTCCAAGAGCTTATTTTATTAAGCACAGAATAGGTCCTGAGGGTTCAGACTTAAGAACACATGATCTAGAGTGAAATTAAACAACATAGAGATTAAAAAAAACAAAAACAAAAAACAATTCAAAAGATCAATGAAACAAAAAGCTGATTCTTTGAAAAAATAAACAAGAAGATGAATCTTTAGCCAGACTTACCAAGAAACAAAGAGAGAAAACCCAAATAAATAAAATCAGAAACAAAGAGAAGTAACAACCGACACCACAGAAATACAAAGGATTTTTTAAAATACTATGAACAATAGTATGCCAACAAATTGGACAACCTAGGCAAAATGGACAAATTTCTAGAATCTCACAGTCTCCAAAAACTGAACCAGGAAGAGATAGAAAACTTGAACAGACCAAAAACAACTAAGGAAATTGAAGATGTAATAAATAAACTCCCAGCAAACAAAACTCAGGCCTGGTTGGCTTCACAGAGGAGTTTTACTGAACATTCAAAGAAGAACTAACACCCATTCTCCTCAAACTATTCCAAAATATTCAAGAAGAAGGAAGACTTCCAAACTCTTTTTATGAGGCTAGCATAATCCTAATTCTAAAACCAGATAAAGACACTACAAAGAAAGAAAACTACAGGCCAATATCCCTGATGAACATAGATGCCAAAATCCTTAACAAAATATTAGCAAATCAGATCCAGCAATACATAAAAAAAAATTATTCACCATGACCAAGTGGGATATATTCCAGGGATGCAAGTCTGGTACAATATTCACAAATCAATAAATGTGATACACCACATAACAAAATTAAAGATAAAACTCATATAATCATATCAGTAGATGCTGAAAAAGCATTTGACTAAATCCAGCACCCATTTCTGATAAAACTGCTCAGCAAAGTGGGAATAGAGAAATCATAGCTCAACATAATAAAGGCCATATATGAAAGACCTACAGCCAACATCATACTCAATGGGCAAAAACTAAAAGCATTTCCCTTAAGAACAGGAACAAGACAAGGATGCCCACTTTCACCACTCTTATTTAACATAGTACTGGAAGTCTTAGCCACAGCAATTAGACAAGAAGAAAAAATAAAAGGGGTACAAATTGGAAAGGATGAAATGAAGCTGTCATTATTTGCAGATGACATGACATTGTACATAGAAAACCCTAAAGACTCCACCAAAAATCTACTAAATTTAATAAATGAATTTGGCAAAGTAGCAGGATACAAAATTAACATCCAGAAATTGATGGCATTCTTTTTTTTGGTGGTACGTGCCTCTGGCGGGAACCAAACCCAGGACTCTCTAGTCTGCAGGCTGACACTCAACTGCTCAGCCAAACTGGACAGGACAAGTGATGGCATTCTTATACACCAATAATAAACACTCGAAAAGGGAAACTAACAACAACAACAAAAATCCCACTTACCACTGCAATAAAAAACAAACAAACCTAGGAATAAACTTAATCAAAGAAGTAAAATACCTGTTCTCAGAAAACTACAGGACATTGTAAAAAGAAATAGAGGAAGATATAAAAAAGTAGAAATATATACCATGTTCATGGATTGGAAGACTCAACATCATTAAAATGTCCATACTACCCAAAGCAATGTACAGAGTAGTGCAATCCCAATTAAAGTATCAATGGCATATTTCACAGATATAGAACAAATACTTCAAAAGTTTATATGGAACCACAAAAGACCCAGAATAGCCACAGAAATTTTGAAAAAGAACAACAAAGTGGGAGGGATCACAATACTACAAAGCCATTGTAATCGAAACAGCCTGGTACTGGCATAAGAGCAGGCATATAGATCAATGGAACAGAACAGAGAACCTAGATATTGACCCAAGACAGTGCGCACAATGAACATTCTACAAAGGAGGGAAGAGCATACAATGGAGAAAAGTCTCTTCAATAAATGGTGTTGGGAAAATCAAACAGCTACATGTGGAAAAATAAAACTCATACTCAAAAATAAACTCAAAATGGATAAAAGACTTAAATGTAATCCATGAAACCATAAAAATCCCAGAAGAAAATATAGGCAGAAAAATCTCAGACATATATACGTAGTGGAATTTTCATTGATACATCATCACCTAGGGCAAGAGAAACAAAGGAACAAATAAATGGAACTACATCAAACTAAAACGCTTCTGCACAGCAAAAGAAATCAATATCAAAATGAAAAGGGAACCCACTCTCAGGGAGGACATATTTGCCAACAATACATCGGTTAAGGTATTAATATCCAAAATATATAGTGCACTCCTACAACTCAACAACAGGAAGACAAACCAATTTAAAAATGGGCAGAGGACCTGAGCAGACACTTCTCCAAATAAGACATACAAGTGGCTAGGAGACATATGAAAAAATGCTCAACATCTCTAATCATCAGAGAGATGCAAATTAAAACGACTGTAAGCTATCACCTCACACCTGCCAGAATGGCTGCCATCAACAAATCTTCAAACAACAAGTGTTGGCGAGGGTGTGGAGAAAAGGGGACTCTAGCACACTGCTGGTGGGAATGCAGACTGGTGCAGCCACTATGGAAAACACTCTGGTGTTACCTCAAAAAATTAAAAATGGGCCCTGGCTGGTTTGGCACAGCTGTTAGAGTGTTGGCCCGTAGACCAATGAGTCGAGGGTTCGATTCAGGTCAAGGGCAGGTACCTCCGTTTCAGTTTGTCCCAGCCCAGTTGGGGTCGTGCGCGAGGCAGCCACTTGGTGTGTCCCTTTCACATCGATGTTTCTCTCTCTCTCTCTCTCTTACTCTCTCTCCCTCCCACTCTATCTGAACTAAAATGAAAAAATGTCCTTGGGTGAGGATACAAAAAATTAATTAATTAATTTAAAAAATTAAAAATGGAACTGCCGTTTGACCCAGTGATCCCACTTCTTGTAATATATCCTAAGAAGCCTGAAACACCAATCAGAAAGAATATATGTACCCCTATGTCCTTAGCAGTGCTATTTACAATAGCTAAGATCTGGAAACAGTCCAAGTGCCCATCAGTAGATGGGTGGATAAAAAAGCAATGGTACATTTACACAATGGAGTACTATATAACTGTAAGAAAGAGAGATCTCTTCCTTTGAGACAACATGGAGGAACCTGAAGAGTATTATGTGAACTGAAATAAGCCAGTCAGAGAAAGACTAGTATCACATGATCTCAATTATTTGTGGAACGTCATGAACAAAATAAGCTGTCGACCAAAAGAGATCCAGAATCATGGAGGTAGGGAACAAACCTACTTAACAAACCTCAGAGGGATGGAGGGTGGGAGAGGTGGGAAGAGATAAACCAAAGAACTTATAATCATGTATGCACAAGCAATGGACACAGATATTAGGCTGGGGAAAGCAGGAGGGGGTTGGCAGTGGGAAGGAGGGGGTCAACGGGGAAAATAAAGGGGAACATCTCTAATACTTTCAACAATAGAAAAAAAAAAAAGGAAAACATGTTCTTAGGTTTACATCCCACTTATGTCAATAAATTCCCCAAACTGTATATGGTAATAACAAAAAACACTGTATGTGGATGAGTGATTTTTCAACTGGTGTGCTGCCAGAATTTTTTAAAACATGCAATACCTGACTGTTTAGTCAGGGGCACTGACCTCTTTTCCCTTAGACTGTCAAATTAAAAAATCAGAATAGCCAACACAACAATAGTTGTCTGGTGTGAATGCCCTGTCTTGAATCATAAATATATAGGTCATATAGCAGATTTGCATCTTATTGGCCATCTTGCATAATAAGGTTCTATCTGATTGGTTAATTCTTGGTACCAGAAATCCTCATATACAAGTATAGATACTGATTTTTTAAAAAGTCACTTTGGCCCTGGCCGTTTTGGCTCAGCGGTAGAGTGTGTCGGCCTGCGGTCCAGAGAAACCCGGGTTCGGTTTCCTCTAAGGGCACGTAACTCGTTTGCAGTTTGTCCCCGGCCCTGGTTGGGTGGTGAGGGTGGCAACCACTCAATGTGTCCCTTTCACATGGATGTTTCTCTCTCTCTCTCTTTTCCTCCCTCTCCCTCCCACTCTATCTGAACAAAAAATGGAAAAATGTCCTCAGGTGAGGATCAATTCTGTGAGCAAGAGTAGGTACTAATTGTTCTTTTCATTTCACAGAAGAGTAATTTGAGACTCACAGCATTAAGTGATTTGATTGAGGTCAAACTGCTGGCTAGGTGCTGCCAGCAAGAGTTCAAGCATGAGCCTCCTCGCTCTGAAACCAGCCACAGGGCACTGATGTGCCAAGGGCGAGTATCAGTCCACTAAAGTAGTGCCCAATATCCTGACTCTGCAGCATAGCTCCGCAAGTGACAAAACCTGCACGGTAAGGACACAGGTAAACAGGATGGGGAACTGGCTTGGGCCTGTGTTCCTGTCTAGGAGTCAAGGAATTGGGCTGAAATCTCAGAGCCACAGTGCACAGGCACATCTCCTATCCAAACATAACAAGACGCCATGTGAGAGATTTCTGGTACACCATGGAGTCATGGAATACTGCTGATAGGAAAACCATTATTAGTTCATTTCATAGGAAAGGGTAGTACGGGTACTAACCCATCAGGAGTATCCAATTACTCGATAATCTTCTGAAAATAAAAGAAATTGTGAAATAGTTAATACATTTCCATTTCATGCAAACAAAAAGAAGTCTATTGCAAAAAAAAAATGGAAAACCCTAAAGATAAAAAAATATGTATCAAATAGTCAAGTGTCAAAAATCTTAAGAGACACACTGCTTTCTCTGCCCTGTGTACCTTTTTTGCAGATTTATTCATATCTTTATCTCCCCTGTAGATATCCTAGTATCCTATTAATTCCTTTTCTCCCAAGAGATTTGTTTGTTTACTTACTATGATAGAAACATATCTCTCAGAATATTGCTCTCTCTTTCTAGGATTCCTTAATTCTGCATCTGCAAGATCAAATAGCATAATGTTTAATACTACTTTTATGACTTTAGATAATCAGACCAACCAAGACTGGGTCATGAAATATATATTATTTCAAATCAAACGATTTATCAAGGACTTTGGAATTGGCTTTTTAGAAAGACTATTACATGAAAAAAAAATCTCAGTATAGCAAAACTATTTCTAACTCTTAACCAAAGGTCCACTTATTTTACATAATACACAGTGTAAATCCCAGGCAGGCATATAACTGCCGTTTAGAATGGGTTTGAACCACAAATGCTTCATAAAGCAAGCAACAAGCACTTAGAAATGATTAACTATTTAAAAAGGGAAATAGAGAATTCTATTCTGGTTGTCTTTAAAATATTAGCATAACCAAACTTAAGTGCAAAAGTCTGAATCAAATGGTTGCATCTGGGCCAGGTTTGCAGCTCCATATCATAGTCAAGAACTATTTTCTGGGCACCTGCTGTGATTTCCTTGGTACCACCCCATCACAGGACCCAAACAGTTTTACTCAGAGAGCTGTGGCAAGGCTGGTGCCAATTGTCTTTTTTGTTGTTGTTAATTTTCACCGAAGGATATTTTTTTCCATTGATTTTTAGAGAGAGTGAAAGGGAGGGAGAGAGAAGTTGGGGGAGGAGGGGGAACATCCATTGGTTGTCTCCTGTACACACCTGAGTCCCCTTACCAGGTCCAGGAATGAAACCTGCAACCCAGGTACGTGCCCTTGATCAGGAATCTAACCAGTGACCTTTTAGTGCAAGGACTGACACTATTACTGAGCCACACAGGCCAAAGCCCAATTCTTTCTTAAAATGTAAGTGTTAGTTAACAGCATTCAGCTACACAAATATCACTCATTCACTCAAGTGTGATAGCCCTCCTGAGCAGGAGGCAAGGCGATGGATTTAGAGGCAGCCCCTGGAAACGTCACAGAAAGGCCCTGGGAGAGTGCAGTGTGTGTCTGACCTGCAGGTGGGAGGAAGAGAAATGCTGAGAGACTCCCTGTCGGGGAGTGGGACCAGACCACGGTCACTGGGGCTTCTGCGCATTTGCAGCCTGGAGGGAATCCTGTGTCAGCCTCACTCTCACCCCCATCCTCTCTCCCCACACCCTCCCCCAAGTGAGGCCACCCTATCCAGACAGCTCTACTGGACCAAGGCAGTCCAACAACCAGGGCCTGCCTCTCCAAGGCTGTCCCTGTGCCTGTGCGGGCCCTGCTGAGGGTTAGACGGGCACACAGAGAGGCCCTTATGTGCTGGTGGAGGAGCTGATCAGTGCAGGAGGCCCCACCCTGTGCAGAGAAGAGAAAGGAAGAAAGTGGGGCCTGAGAATGGCCTGTGGTGAGGGCCTCTGTGTGCGTCAGCTCCCTGCATCTCCCAGGTCCAGGGGTACCCAGTGTGGCTTCATCCAGCTGCCGAGTCCCGGGAGTGAGGGAGGACGCCGAATGTGCCGAACCACAGGAGCAGAACAAGAGCTGTGGGAGAGGGCGAGGGCCTCCAGGGTCAGCTCTGGGGCCTGCTGGCCTCAGGGAGCAGTACACTGGGGCCATTGTACTGTGGACGAGGCTTCTTGGAAGGGACGTTCGAACATTTGATGAATGTGGGAAGCGTTCAGCAAACATTCAATGCAACCAGCAGTTAATACCTATGTATCCACTCTGTGCAGAGCTTGTGGGGGATTCTTCAAGGGAACTGGAGACGAGCGGATGTGGGCTCCACCCTCATGAGTCTGAAGCCTCTCAACAGAGTAGGGAACACAGATCCACAGACAACTTACACAGTGACAAAAGGCCAACTGTTACCGACATGCAACGCCCTGGGCTGGGACTTCTGGTAAGAAGAGGATTCTGGCCCTTGGGACAGTCTAGTTCCATTCAGTCACCGTTTTAAAAACATGTGTTTGGATAATGCATTTTAGACGTCGTAAGCTTATGACTTATGTGACAGACACATGTAAGTGAAGACATGCATGTGTGGAGCTCAGACCTATAGAAAAGTACACCAGGGATAAAGGCAATGGATGAGATCACCAAAGAGCCAGTGTGGGAGGAAAGAGCACCCAGAAGGATGTGTGGGTGGGAGTGGCTGGTGGGCAGTGCAGGAGGAGGCCACCAAGGAGACGTTGCCTTATTGTAACGGCCATGATGCATTACAGAAATGTATTTCCAGGGATGTGAAACACAGCAGGTCCTTCTGTAGCGATGGTGCTGGGATGCAGCATGAAGACCGCCTCTGCCAGCTCAGCTGTGAGAGGTGCTTTCTGCGGCCGAGGTGGGCATGAGGATGATGGCCACCCACCGGGCCATGAGGATCGCCGAGCTCGGCACCTCACACTGTTATTGTTCTTGCATTCAGTCCTCGCTGCGCCCTTCCAGACAGGAGTGGCCCTGGGGCGTGGAGAAGTTGGGTCACTTGCCCAGATCCAGTGGCCAGTAGGAAGTAGGTGAGGATTCCACCCCGTCTCTCTCACAGGCCAGGCCTTGCGTGAACACTCAGCAGATTTAGAACACACAGCTGTGGTGTGTCTGAATTCACAGGACAGGGCCTGGTCAGCGATGTGAGGAAATCTCCTGCCTAACAGAATGCAGAAGTGCAAATTATAGGAACCGGTCAAGCCTGGCTCTGTGTTGATATGCTTCAGTGGTGTTAGGTAATAAGCTGGTCAGTTATCAAACTTGTTTCTCCTCTCATTATTTCAGTAATACATGCTTCTTTCTCAGGTCTCTTGCTCCCACCAGCTCCTAGGTTCTCTTGAACTCAGGGTTCAAGTCTTCTTTCCCCACATCTCGTGACACATACCCCTCTGCCCTACTCTCGGTCCTGTCTTCTAAACCTTCTCCTCCCTCTGCCTTTTCTCTGCCTGATCTTATTCTTGTTAAATCTAACAAGCAAGTTACAATTCCTCACATTTTTCAAGTTTACCATCTTGATGTTAGTTTTCTTTCTCCAGTATTTTCTGTTGTTTTCTAGTGCCCTCGAAGGAAATTCCTGATGGTGAGATTGAAAGTCATTTCTTGTGTAGGGTGTAAGTTGATGGTCTAGTTGCATTTTTCTGCATGTAGCTGTCCAATTTTCCCAACACCGTTTATTAAAGAGGCTGTCCTTACTCCACTGTGTGCTCTTGCCACCTTTGTCAAATATTAACTGAGCATATTGCCTTGGGTCCTTTTCTGGGTTCTCTGTTCTGTTCCACTGGTCTATATGCCTGTTCTTGTGCCAGTACCAGGCTGTTTTGATTACAGTGGTTTTGTAGTATAACCTGATATCTGGTATTGTGATCCCTTCAACTTTGTTCTTCTTTTTCAAGATTGCTGTGGCTATTTGAGGTCTTTTTTGGTTCCATATGAACTTTTGAAGCATTTGTTCTAGTTCTGTGAAGTATGTCATTGGTATTTTGATGGGATTGCATTGAATCTATAGATTGCTTTGGGTAGTATGGACATTTTAATGATGTTGATTCTTCCAATCCATGAACAAGGTATGTGCTTCCACTTTTTAATATCTTTCTCTATTTCTTTTTTCAATGACCTGTTGTTTTCTGCAAATAGGTCCTTTATTTCTTTGGTTACGTTTATTCCTAGGTATCTTAATTTTTTTTTGCTGCGATGGTAAATAGGATTGTTTTTTTTAGTTTCTCTTCCTGTGAGTTCATCGTTGGTGTATAAGAATGGATAAAAAAGCTGTGGTACATATACACAATGGAGAACTATGCAGATGTAAGAAAGAAAGATCTCTTATCCTTTGAGACAACATGGAGGGACCTGGAAAGTATTATCCTAAGTGAAACAAGCCAAGCAGAGAAAGACAAATATCACATGATCTCACTTATTTGTGGAAGATAATGAACATAACAGTCTGAGGAACGGGGTAGTCCCAGAGAGGTAGGAGTGGGGTACAGACTGAAAATCCTCTAAGGGGGGGGGGGAGATAAACCACGGAACTTATATGCATGTGTGCATGAACAATGGACATGGAGAACAAAGCTGGGGCCAGGGTGGGGAGGAAGAGAGAGGGGGGAATCAGTGGGGGGAAAAGGAGAAACATCTGTAACAAAAATAAGTAAATAAATTTAAAAAAATAATACATCATGGACATCTTTTCAGTTTAATAAATACATATATATCTTGATTTAAAAAAAGAAAGTCATTTCTAAATCCAGTCGTGGGTTTTGATCACTAGCAGTGACTATAGACAAAAACGGCAAGGCGACACTGTCTTCCTTCTTTGAGATGGTCAAATCAGCATCACCACTATCATCTAATTTTATTTCCAATTAATTTCAAGAAGTTCATGCACTTCTTCCCACTAAAAGAAACCGAGTGCTTTGTTCTATACCAGCAAGTCTCTCATTCTCTTTCTCCCACTCTGGGGTGGGATGGGGAGCCAGCCTGCTGTTGGATATCCTTCCAGATGAACAAAGGAGCGTCCCAGACTACTGCTCCCTTCCCTGTGTGGTTTGTACATTGGCCACCAGGGCAGGCATTCCGGGCTACTCTATCAGTCCTCATCTCTCACCCACACCCTCTCCCCTCCTCCCAAGAAAAGCCACAAACATCCTCTCACCATCTCCTGACATATTTAAAATTATTTATCTGTCTGGGGTTTCTATCACCATATAGGATGATGTGAGATGTGATCTGCATGTGTATATCAATGTTCTGGTCACTTTGTATTTGTTGTGGGTACAGTCCTTGGTGTTTGTGCATGTGGAATACTCTTGTACTGACACATGGACCTATGTGGACCTAGTTCCAAATGACCTGAAAAGAATATAATAGTAATTGAACATTTGCACATAACTATAACATACACATATGACAGCTAAGGGGAATGTATGTGAAATTACTGTCTGGATTTTATTTTTCACAGGTAAAGAAGGGAGGTGATGTGCACTAACAATCAACCAGTTTACTTATGTGTCCCTGTTAGTGACCCCTTACAAATCACATTATATAAATATTTCTGTCTGTGGTCTGACATGCATATGACACTGTAGTCTCTGAGTGGATAATAGCTGGGCTGAGTCTTTCTTCCTATAGGTAATATAGAAAATAATCGTATGGTCCAAAATAAGCTAAAGGGCTTAAAGAAAGCAGTCACAGACCATCCTAAAAATTTAGTTTGAAATAACTAGTACAATATGTAACCACAGTTTCAAACTCTGATTCAGTAAGCTACTTTTAACCCATACCTGTCTTATTCCTTTTACAATAAGAAACCCAAAGCTTTTATTTTACTTAAGTATATGGGTTAATCTTTTGTTTTCTCTTATGTTCTGAAATATGTACAATTACAAAATCGTTCAAAATATTACCCATTAAATGATAATGTTTGTTCTATAGACGGCTAAAACAACATTTGGGGAACAAGAAACCAAACCCATAAAGGATTTAGTTACCCTTTCCTTCCGTAGAAATGTACATGCTTCTGATTTGTCTAAAGATGTGCATTAAGTACTCTGAGCAAGGAACACAGCTGAAAGAGAACATTCATGCCGATGCTGGTTCACAGCTGATCTGGGTATATGACCTCTATTAACTAAACAGGCGCCGGGGAGCACTTCCTGGAATTGTCTTGCACCCATGAGAATGGAACGGGATAGGGAGCATCACCACCAACACGCGGGGCTGGTGGCGGAGGGGCAGGCCAGGCTGGGCTTCGGCAATGAAGCCAAGAGGTGCAGGAAACTCGCGCTGGCAGCGCGGTGGGAGAAGCTCCAGGCTGCCGCGCCCCATCCTCCACGGGAGATCCTGATTGGGTCCGCTCCTATCTGCCCACGCCAGTCCGCTCCCCGCGGGGAAAGCGAGCGAGCTTACCCAGCGCGGGCTGCCCAGTCCTCACCCAAGATACAGTGGACAAGTTTTGGTTTTGAGATTAATGACCTCTGCTCCGGTGCCGGGAGGAGAGCCGACCTCCGATTTGGGAGGCGAGGAGCTGGGCTTAGACTTGGTAAGTTTTGCTTTGCGTTAAGCTCTCTTTGAAATGAAACTGGGCTTGAAGGTAAAAGCACGGGGGGCGGGGTGATTCCCCTCCCCGCCTTGCATTTTTAAAACTCACCGCTGTGGTGAAGCTTTAGTTTGCTGTCCACCCCAGTTTCCTTCCTTTGTCATTTAGGCCCCCAGAAGCTCATGGCATAAGTGGTGTGACGAGAGCTCCTTTTATTAAGACTAGCCTGCGCCCAGGGCTCTTGCTGTAGAAAGGAAGATAAAATGAGGGAACTGCAACTCAGCCAAAACTTCTCTCCCATAGAGGAGTAATTGTCGCCTGTTCCCAAAGAACGGATTATTAGTCTAACAAATTCTACCTCCTAAAAAAAACTGTATGGAGACCAGTTGTTTCCGTTGTCATTGAAGTGATCGATCGTATGATTTTTAAAAAACTGCTCTAGAGCCGACCGCGTCCTAAATGAGGCAAGCCCCTTCCCCGGGGGATTGGAAATGTAGTCTTCCCTTCCGGATAAATGGGGGGAGCTCTAGCACGCTCGTGGGGTAAAACCTCAACTCCTCTGATGGGTGGTTCTTTGTGCCGGGACCGAGACCGGCTCCCAGACCGCAGTCAGGGCTGGGGGCCGCCCAGCCTCCACCCTGCCCTGCCGGCCGGCCGCCCGGCAGCGCCTCTTCGCCGGAGCCCTCGGGACGATGGAAAGGAGACTCGGACTCTCCTCTGCTCACTCTGGAGCAGACGAAGTCCCGTAGGGCCGAGAGCTTGAAAGAATCGCCAGGAGGTGAGGGCACGCTGGCTCGCAGGGGCGGGCGGCTCCAGGACTGCAGGCTGGAATGCGCGCCGGGCCGGGGCGCGCGGCTCGGCGTCGGGAGGCGGGGGAGGTCCTCCCGGCTGCGGGCCGGGCTGCTGGCCGCGGGAAGCGCGGCGTGGAAGGAGGGCGCGTTTCCTCCCGGAGCGCCTTTGTTCCCTCGTGCTTGGGGGGCGGGCGCCGACAACCGAGACCCCGGGCCGAGCCGCGGGCCAGCTGCAGCAGATAGGCTGTGGAGCCCGCACCTCCGCCGGCGGTTACATTTCCCGAGGTCTGGCGGGTTCCCCATCCGGAGGGAGCTCCAACGAGGCGGCCGCCGCGCCCGGATGCGGAGACCCGCCCGAGCGCGGGAGACCCGAGGCCTTCGTTTCTGGCGGGGATCCCCCAACCCTGCGCTGCCATTAGGCTGCGGGGGTGAATTCGGGTAGAAGGCCTGCGTCGTGGTGGAAATCAGGAACCGCCAGACTGGGGACGTTTTCGGCAAGTTACTGGCTGGGGAAATGGAGACGAGGAAGTGAGCAGGCAGGGTGAATTGGAAAAGGAGATCTCTTCCTAGTGGGAACGTCTCTGCCACTCTCTCTCTTTTTGTTTTGACGCTGCCTTATTTTATTTTGCCTCCCAAAGTGACACAGTTAGTTGCTTACTCAAATACCATCTAGGTTAAAGTAGCAACTTTAAAGCCGGCTTTGACTACACACACACCTTATATTTTTTCTTTCCTAGTGTTAGTTTTCATAGGTTATGGGTCATGTTAAAGAGACACCTATGTTGAAATTATACAGGAGTGGGTCGTGGCTTGTAGCTCATATTTAGGGTAATTCTCTGATGAAAGTACAGCTATTAGAATTGGATTTGTTCCTCTGTGCCTTTATTTTGGGAAACTTTACCTGGTCCCTATGGGGGAAGGGAGAGGGACGTGAGAAACTGAAACTGACCCAGAAAAGGATGATTGAAGGTAGTTGTGTTAAGTAGTGGCGCTGAAAAGATCCCATCATGAACTTTCTGAAAGGGAGATTGGTAATGAGCAGTTAAGGTTTAACTTTCTCAAAAGAAATTTATGGTAGATTTTATATCTTGTTATAGAGAGGAGGGCTGCTTTTTGGGGTCCACTCGTTTATTTTAAAGCAAGATACATTCAATACCTAAAATATTTTCTTTCTATACTTAAATTGTGTGCTTCTGTCTCCCTCCCTTTCCCCGTCCCACAGGCTCTCTCCATGAGTATTTGCTGAGCACCCTCTGAGGATGAGGCTGACTCAGTCTGACCCATATGAGTCCTCCAGGGGCTCACTCTGATACCTTAAGATGGGGGTGAGTGTTATGACTGGGGAAGTCCAAGCTGAAGCTCAGAGAAACTGTCCTGAGGAAGTGAGAAATGAGAGGTGATAAGAGGCATAAATTGTATTGCACATTAAGTGCTTTGCCCCCCTCTGCTCCCTCAAAACCCTCAAAAGGTGAAGAATTTTCAAAATAAAGTGTAGGCTACAGCAGATAGAAATGTCATTTTATATTTCACTAAAATGGAGATCAAGTTTCCCTTTTATAAAAGACTGATTCAAATGATGACATTGTAGGAAAAGAAAATAACTTTCTAATTCTCAAATATAGAACAGCTTGAATAATAACTCATGGGTTTTGAAATGGGTCATCTTTTAAAATGGGTCACTTTGGCTAGAATCATTGCACTTAGTGACTTTCAAATGGTAAAACCAGAGTTCTTTCTGAGGATCAGCTACACTAGAATCTACATAACAAAACAGGAGGTGGTGGTAGTAGTAGAAAGAAACTGGGAGAAATTCAGAAGGAAATGGTCTCAAAGTAACAATGTATCCTATCTCTTTGTAATTTTGTATATGCTCATTTGAATAGATCTAAGCTTTGCATTTGATGTCACATTATACCTGTGTGTGTGTGGGGGGGGGGGGTATTTCCATAGCCATTATTTTATTCCATTGTTAGAATAATTTTGTGAGGAGATGCATATATTGTGTCTATGTTCCAGAAACTGAGGCACAGCATGTCATTACAAGAGCCCTGCCATTTGACATAGAATCTCTGCTAGCAAAGATTTAGCTAGAACAGTGTGAATCTGGACTATCACAGTGTGCATATATACAGAAGGTATAATGATCTTTGTGTTTAAAGATAAGAAAGTTGATGTAGTGAGATGATCAGACTTTTTTTAAAATCCTCGAGGATATATTTTTATTGATTTTAGAGAGAATGAGAGAGATGTAAGAGAAAAATATTAATTGGTTGCCTCCCATATGCACCCCAAAACCTTTTTGGTATATTGGAACCATGCTCCAACCAACTGAGCCACCCAACCAGGGCTAGAATATCAAACTTTGAATAAACAAGTGATTTTTTACATGTTAATGCTGGAAATTCAGAGGTTGACTTTGATCCATAATTTTTACGATTATCTTCCATAGTGAAGGCTTTAACACTGGAAGCCAATTTTCTCCAGAAAGAAATGTTCTGCCAAGTCTGCAGGTAATGAGCTTCCCAGTTCAAAATACTATTATACAGCTTAAGATCCATCTAGGATTTCATATTTTGTCTTTTATTCCTTTCCTCTAATTCTTTTTACAACTTTCTGATAGTTCTCTAGACAAAGTAAGTGAAAAGGCTGACTGAACTCAGGTTTCCTTCATAATTTACAGGGGCTTAGAGCCTTTGGTTTTGTCATTGTCATTAAAATGTATTTTTAAGTGCTTGTGGGAGCCATATTGTTATTTCCTGTCAAGGACAGTGGAACACCATGTTCAATTAGTAGTAAGTGGCCCTTAGCAATCAGATCAGTATTTTAAAAACATCAACTCATAACTAATGAATATTTTTTGAGAAGAATATTAAGACTATATCTCATCATTTTGAAAGGAAAATAATCCCTGAAGACTATTATTGGCCATCTGCTATTTAAACCATCATGGCAAAGACGCACGAACAATTTCTAGAGGAAAGAAATTAGTATATATTGAACACCTGATCTGTACCATACTTGGTCAATAAGTGGTCTCAAATGATCCTCAGAAAACAGTGTATATGGTTTATGGTTTATAGTATATATGGTTTAGAGACAAACTCATGTGACCAGTAAACTGAAGCACCAGAATATAAATCGACTTTTGTTCATATTTTAAAATTCTTGGTTCTTTCACTCTCTTGCCGCCATCAGGTTGATTCCAGGTTCCAGGTTGCACCAGAACATTAACTTACTCTGACAAGGGAGCTGCACTGCAAAAATCACTGAACCTTCCCAGCATCCCATCTGTGGCCTGCCACACAGTACGTGAGAAATTAGTATTTGTTGAATTAATTAAATGTAGGCATTATCTACTTTCAGGGCTGCCCAGCATAGTGCCTGGAACAGGGTAAGTGCTTAACAAATGGTAGTTAACTTATTATAATAAATGTTGATTAACTGAGACAGAAATGTACTATATATACACCCCGTGTTTTACACCATTATTTTGGGCTCTGTAAACCCTCAATCAAATGTTGTTTCTGAATATAATGTCCAGAAGAGGACATACGAACTGCCATTGGACAACAGGCTTATATGTACAGCTTATATAATAGGCTTATACTGGGTTAGATTGTCAACTTATTTCTAAATCACTATTTTTCATATCATAATTTGACATCAGCTTTGTATGACTCCTCTCCTTTCATTTCACCCAATACTTATGCATCAAACACTTGCTTAAAACATGCCCTCTGAGTCCTATACTTTTTTCTCTCCTTTCCTTCCCACCTTTTTTTTTTTTTAATCCCCTTTCCCACTTTGGCTCACCTCCTTCAAATCCCTAATCTTCTTTGTGAAGGAAAGACTGTATGCACCCAACAGACGCAGACTCACAGGGTCATTTTTGCCCATTGTCTAGTGCTACTGGGATCAAGAAAAGGAGGGAGAGAAAGTTGAGATGGAGGGTCAGGGAAAGGCTATGATGCAAAGGAAACGAGAACAAGCTCGGACAAAACGCAGGTGGTAGCAAAGCATAAGTGACTCCACACTTCAGACAGTGAGGCAAATTCTCTGCCTTCTTGGGTCACTTCTCTGGGCCCTGCCCCACCCCTCCCCTGCCCGCCCGTCCTGATGGAGCCCAGGAAGGGCAGCTGTGCCGGTGCTGGAAGGAAGGGCGCGTGAGCTCGGGGATGGGTCTGCACCTACGGTGGGATGTACGGAGGTTACATGGCGACCCCCATGTCTCGCTACTTCAGTTTCTTCTGCAAAATGGGGAGTGATCTCTCCCTCATAGGTGGTTGTGAGGTGTAAAGAGTTACTATATACGGAAAGCATTTCGAACGCGCCTGCTGTACAGTAAACACACCCATGTTAGTGACTGTTGCTAGAGTGGGCATCAGAGAAAGTTTATTCTCAAGGAGGCAAGAACAAAACCAACAAGAATTGTATTTAAAAGAGCAAGTAGCCCTGTCAACCAAACAACTGTGCTCAGGAATGAATACAGAAGGCCAAGCTCAGAAAAGCAAATGTTTGACCTTTAAGAGGCCTACTTTATAGTTCAGCTTCTTTGTTTGTTTCAAGTTCTGTGTACTCAGACTTGTTACTGGAAAATTTTCATGACTTTTAATATAACTCCTGAAATATATATACTCTGTAGTCCCGTGTCACCAGTCTCCTTAGCACCTGTCTTTACCTAGGGCCTGTCTTCATTTGTTTGCTCACGTGGTATTTCCCTGTCTTAATTTTCCCCATAACCAGCGAACAGAGATCCCCGTACCTTTGACCTGTAAAGAAGCATAACGTAGTTTATGTAGGTGAGGCGCTTATCACTGGACTCGCATTGTTGGTGCTATGACCCAGCTTTTCTTCTGTCCCATATCCATGCTGCTGTGTTGGAATTTAAAGCCTTTGGACTAACACTGAATCAAGAATAAATTAATTAAATGTATTCTTTGTGGAGGGATAACAACTCCAAATGACTTTGCCCTTGGCTTGAGCAAAAATTTCATAGCTAGTCACAGCCACAAAAACACCTAAAGACAGCTGTTAGGTAGGATTTTTCCTTTTTTACAGGCCTACTATTGGAAACAATTAATTAATTAATTATTTTAATTGTTTTTAGAGAGAGGAAGAGGGAGGGAGGAGAGAGAGAAAGAAAGAGAAGGAGAGGAACATTGATTGGTTGCCTCCTGCACGTGCCCTGATTGGGGATCAAACCCGCCACCATGTGGTGTACAGGTTGACACTCTAACCAACTGAGCCACACCAGCCAGGGCAACACTCAATTTGACTAAAGAATAAAATAAAATTGAGAGAATATGTGAGTTGTGAATTCAAATTTCAGGTTGCTTCCTTCCCTCTTAAGCAAATAAAATAATCAAATAGTACTAAACAGTGACCAGTTGTGTTTCTCAGCACAAATTACAAGTAATTTATTAAGAAAAATCTGTGAAAAGCAAAGTACAGCCTTTCCAGTAAATCCAGGACTTTTTATTCCTGATGTCTTTTAGCATGGCAATTTGGCTCCTGAGGACTGGTCCTAGCTATGTTTAACATGGAGTAGATGATCAAACAAGCCAGGTGAAAAGTCTTGGGATGCAAAACAAAATGTAAGACAGAGATGGGACAGACAATGTCATGTTATACTTCCTCTTGTGTTACGCCCAGACATGAAACAAAAATTGTGTCTCACCTGGGACTTTGTCATAAAAGTTGAATGTAAAAGGTATAAAGTACTAAGGCTTTAAAAAATTTTTTTATTGTGACTTACTGGAGGAGCATCATTAGTTTATAATCATACTTTTGTCACTTTTCAATGAGGCCACCAAATGAGTGCCGCACTTGTCTCTTCCCAGCCCTGGCCCCGACCTTCCATGTGCCCTAGAGAGGGATGAAGAAGGTTGGTGAGCTGAGCCTGGGAAATCTGTGACACATGAGATGAGAAGCTGACAGTGTGTGATGTCTTCTCCTTTCTCTGTGAGGCAGAACGTAAATGCATCAGCTGAGAGGGAGGGCGACAGGTGTTGAGAGAGAAGGAAGGCTTACATGGCTGGTGAAGAGACTGGGAGAGGGAGAAGGTCCAGGACAAGTGAAGGACAGTCACACAGCATGGAGTGCCCTGCCCACAGCTCGATATGATCATCTGCAGGGATGCTGCCTGGCTGATGTATCACACCCTTCTCCAGAGCTCGGCAGGTGTTGTAGGAGAGAGAAGATGGGAGTGACCTGAGGTCTGGGGTTGCTGGGATGGAAGGACAGGAACCAAGGAGAGGAGGGCAAAGGTGCCAGGTGACTCCTCACCTGAGACGGAGAGGTCGGTAAGAAGAAAGGTCAGGAGCTTTCTGGGTGGGGTGAGGAGGTTGGAGGGTTGGCAGGGGTGAGCAGAGGGTTCTAAATGAATAAGTAGAAGTCGTGGTTGAAGAGTGAGTGTCCTGGAGAGTATGTGCACTAGAATTTTGAATTTCAAAGGAAATGTCGTTCTAAGTGAAGCTACATAAAGGACTTCCTTGCTGAGTAGTTGTCTTGTGTATAGCAGGGAGGAAATGTGAACACAGTGGTATATATATCATAAAATGAGAGGGTCCTTAAACTTCCGACTGCCTTCTTGATGCTCAGAGTGCCCGCTGCGTCTTCAGTCCTATCTGCCTCCATCTCTACCTGCTGGACTTCTCTCCCCATTGTGTCTCCAGCACCTCACACTCAACACAAGTCTAAGACCAAACATGTTCCCCCTTCACATTAACTCATGAGACCAGTCTTCCCTGCTCTGTCAGCAATGCTTGAAACTAGATCCATCCCTCCTCCTCCTTAACCCTCATCCCAGATCATTCATCAAGGACCACTGGATTTTTGTTTTTCTTTCTTTTTTTTTTTTATCCTCACCCGAGGACACTTTTTCATTCTTTGTTCAGATAGAGCAGGAGGGAGAGAGAGAGAGAAACATCGATGTGAAAGGGACACATCGAGTGGCTGCCACCCGCACGACCAACCAGGGCCGGGGACAAACTGCAACCGAGGTACATGCCCTTAGCGGGAACCGAACCCGGGTCTCTCCGGACCGCAGGCCGACGCTCTAACCGCTGAGCCAAACCGGCCAGGGCTGTTTTTCTTGAGAGGATTTTTATCCCTTCCCTCCCTCCACCACCAGGCTAGGTCCTGCTCACCTCTTGCTGCTCGAGGTCCTGATAGAACTGAGACCCTGACGGAACGGTGTCCTGATCTCCAGCCATCTGCCTCCATCCTGCATGCCACTGCCAACCAACCCCTTTTGCACAGAGCTTAATTCATATGGACAAGAGAGTCATCATTCAAAACAAAAACACAAACTTCCACGACTTCCTGCTGCCCTGCACTCACTGGCTCCTCTGCCTTGTTATCAAGGTTCCCCTCAAGCAGCCCCAACCTCCCTGCTTTCAAATACGTGCCTGTTTCTCAAATATTGCCCATATTGTGATTCTTTCCTTTCTTGCCTAAAACAGATCGGCCCTCTTCCTGCAACCCCCTAAGTCCTGCTCATCCTCAGGCTCTCCTGATCCAGCTGTCACTGACCTCTGACTCCCAGGGACACTCTGATTCAGCCTGGACCTAGCACTGCCCAAATTAGCGCTGACACAGGGTCTGTACCTTCCGTGACATGGTGATTGTCACCTATGGGAACTGTGCTTTCATGTGGGCACCATGAGTCTTGTTTCAACCAGGTGGTAAAGGCTTTCAGACTGGAGACTATAAAATACTACTTCACGGCTCCCACTATGCCTGGCACAACTCTTTCCATAGCGCATATTCGGATACTTGCAGGACTCACAGAAGCATTGGACACCAGGATTGTTTAACTTGAACTTAAACTGCAGACCTCACCATCTTGATTAGAACTTCAAAATGTATAGCAGGTTTGCATGATATTCTAGGATCACAAAAGTAGACTCAACAAAGAAATGAGTTGACAGTGTGAGTGAAGTAGAAAAAAAAAATCAGGGGTTATTTAGGGAGACTTGCAGCTTCTAGGTGCATTCCTCGTTTTTATCCAGCAAAGTTTAAACTGCTGCCTTGGGAAGAAATATTGTTGAGTAACTGAGGGGCACAGCTCCCAGACTGAAAAGTATTTGGGTGGGGTCTGCCACCTTCTTTTCTGAGGTTTCTACTTCTTCTTCTGACTAATTCTGTCTATTAGGAAGGAGAATATTAAGGATATCTGTTCCTTCTCAATCCCAATAGAAGCAAACCCAAGTTATATTCCAAGTGTTTGCATAGTTTCCTGTAAGCAGTTCTTTGTCCTGCTCTCTCCTAAGGTCTTTCCTGTTTCCTATTTCCAGCAGGCTCTGAGTCATCTGTAATTTCTATATCCCATCATTAACAATACATTGATATCACCTCCAATTTGCAGATGAAGTCAACAAATCAGAGTACAATCAGGGGTGCCCAAGGTCACACAATAAATCTGGCCCCAAGAGGGTAGCCCTGGAGTTTCCAGCCTGCTGACTGGTCACTGAACTGAGCTGTGGGCACACAAAGGATGCTGCACCCACAGCATTCTGTTGTGGACGCGCTGGGCTTTGCAAGCATTGTGGGGATCGCTTTGTTTCCTGTGAGGCCCAGCATTTTCTTTCTCCAGGTCAGGCAGGTCTGTGGGCTTCTGCCCAGTGCCCTCCCCTGCACTTTGCATACGGAAGAGAGAAGGTGTGCTCTGGAGAAGCTGTAAGACCGCAGATCAGAAGAGTGGGCGTCACGGTCTCCATTTGCAAAGCCAGAGTTGGGGCAACATTGATCAGTTGTAATTAATGAATTTAGATCCCAAATGGGCTTTTGCTTGGTTGGGAAAGGCTGCCTAGTGACTGTTCAATTTGGAGGAGTTCAGGTGTCCTTGTTCTGAAGGAGAAGCTGGGTACCTCGAAGAGTAGGTTACCTTTCCCAGATCTTCCCCTGATCCCATCAGTACTATCCCTGGAGTCTAGTTCTGATTGATGTAAAAGGAGTGGTAAATAATGTAAGCTACTACAGGTAAAGAAATCTTGTTTTAGAGCTTTATACACTGTACAGAATCTAAATAAGTAGCATGGGTCATTGGCTTCGTGATAGGTTTCTTGTCATTTTTCAGAACACTGTTCTGATTCTTTGAGGTCAATTGGGAACAGCTGAAGAAATATAGGAAAATAAGGTAAATACATATGTGGTGGGGGATGGGGATAAAGTAAATGTAATGGGCTGGCTGCCAGGCTGTAGTGATGTGATGCCAGCAGCAGCAACACAACACCTGGATGGGTGATCGACCCCCGTTCACTGCAGAGAACTAAAGCCTCTGTGAGTCGGGCATACATTGGGAGCTGAAGAGTTAGACTTGTGGGCTGACAGTCTCACAAGAAGGTCAGACTTGTAAACACTGTGAATGGGTGCCAAGCCAGCTAGCACTGGAACATTCCAAGCACAGCTACTGAGAAATGGGAAGCTAGTTTTTGCCTGTGGTTCCAAAGGTTACTCTCTTTGTTTCTTTTCCAGGGTCTGTTGGAATAGAAACTGCAGGTTAGTTTCAACTGAGAATTTTCTCAGACTTCTTAAATACATGCGGACTTAAAAATCTGTGATGAATTCTCTGTTACTTTGTGCTAAGCCTCAGTTCCTTCAGGAAGTCTGGTGATGGAGGCAGGAGGGGACTGCAGCCTTCAGAGGTGGGCCCTGAGCTAAGTGCATACTGCCATGCCTGAGAGGACGTCTCCCCCACACCCTCACCAATGAAAGTGATTTTGCAAAGTTTAGGGGGATGCCAGCCTCAGAAATGGATGCTTCCTGCTGCCTTTCTCGCATCACTTAGAGCAGTCTGCCCATGACCAGCCAAACGAAGGCAGAAACAGCTGATAATTATAATTGATCTATCCCTTACAGCACTATTTCTCACCTTTTTTTTCTTTCTCTTTTTTGTTAATCTTCACCCAAGGATATTTTTCCATTGATTTTTGATAGAGAAGAAGGGAGGAAGGGAAAGGGAGAGAGAGAGATCAATGTGAGAGAGACATCAATTCATTGCCTCCTACATGACCCCAGCCAGGGCTAGGGATCCAACCTGCAACCCAGGTACGTGCCTTGACTGGGAATCAAACCCGGGACCCCTTGGTCCGTGGGCCGACGCTCTAACAGCTGAGCCCCATTGGCCAGGGCTCTCTTACTGTTTTGATGGTAAACCACAATAAAGGCATTTGTCATTGCAACCCTGAAGGTACTACTTTCAGTACACCCTTGCCAGTTCCTCTTTTCTTTTTCATTTTCTTTTTCTTCATTAATGCTGGTTGTGAATTCCTAACTGGTGCTAGCAATTTTAAAGTCTATGCTGCAGGGGAGATGTTCCCAGTGCCGATTCTCAGTGGAGCTTGGCTCTGATCTCTGGGCCTCCTTGGACTTTTTGGATGCCTGGCCTTTGCAGTTGTCACCCTAACATAGAGTAATCTTGGCGGATGAGAAATACGGCTGGATGCAAAGGCTTGAAGTCTGAAGGAAGCCCCAGAGCCAAGGTTAGGAGGGTATTGCAGGGCATGTTCCATGTGTGCCCTTGGTTTCATATCAGGGGCAAAAGGTGGGGGACTTGAATGAGATCTTTGGGCACAAGTGGAGCCTCTGCCCTGAGGCTTCAGACATGGGCTCAGCCAACCTGGACCATGTGGAGTTTGCATTGTCCTGTCAATCTGTAGAAAGCCCATGAGACTTATGTGTCAACCCTGAGGGGAGAACCTACTTCCTCAGGCTAAAGGATGTGTCTTAGTGGTGGTTAGCACTGGGGACAGAATCCTTCAGGGAGGAAGGTGCTGTCTCCTACTTTCGGAAGAAGGAGGACATGTGACTGTCTGGGCACCCTGACCTCCAGTTCTTCCCAAGTCACTAACTGTTTGATTGAGAGGTGGCTCCACCCTCAGAATGGTTCTTTGTACCAATATCCAGAGAATGCCTACTAGGTGTCAGACACTAACCTGGGTGCTCAGTGTGGGCTATCTATACCATCATGCCTTGTGTCATGGAGTTCACAGTGTAATTGGGGCAGCAGTTAAATAAAAGTCTCTGTCAAGGAAGACGGGTGTAGGAAGGTCAATATGGATAAGAAACACCTTTGGTGGGGAGTGGCCCCGATTCAGAATTCCTAGAGATGGACACAGAGCTCAGTCGGGATTAGTAGACTCCTTATTGGCAAGGGGAGGAGGGGTTGCCAGGCCAAAGCACTGCTGGTGCAAAGGCTGGAGTGTATGGAAAGGCAGGTGTGGCCAGGCCATCAGCCAACCATTTGGTACTGTCAATGCGTGGAGAACACCTGAGGGGGTTTAAAGATCTCAGTTGTCTCATGGTTAGATGTGAGTTTTAGAAACGTCACTCTGTCCTGGCCAGTTTGGCTCAGCGGTTAGAGCCTTGGCCTGCGGTCCAGAGAGGCCCAGGTTTGGTTCCCACTAAGGGCACGTACCGCAGTTGCAGTTTGTCTCCAGCCCTGGTTGGGTCTTGCGGGTGGCAGCCATTCCCTGTGTCCCTTTCACGTCGATGTTTCTCTCTCTCTCTCTCTCTCTTCCTCTCTCTGCCTCCCGCCCTGTCTGAATAAAAAATGGAAAAATGTCCTCAGGTGAGGATAAAAACAAACAAAAAAATAAATAAATAAATAGAAAGGTCACTCTGGAGACTTCCGGTCAAGATGGCGGCATAGGTAAACGCGGTATCGCGTCCTCCCACAACCACATCAAATTACAACTAAACTACAGAACAACCATCATTCAAAACCGCCTGAAATCAAGCTGAATGGAAGTCCTACAACTACGGAATTAAAGCAGCAGCCACATCGAGACTGATAGGAGGGGCGGAAGTGGACGGGCTGGTCCCACACCCACATGTGGCGGATAAAAATCAGGAGGACACATCGGCTGGGAAGGTCCTCCCTGAGGACTGAGGGGTCCCCGTCCCACACTAGGCACCCCGCTGAGGGTTCCAGTGCCAGGAAGAGAATCCCCATAACTTCTGGCTGGAAAAACCAGCGGGAACTGAGGCTCAGGGAAGCTGAGGTGGCTGGAGCCCCAGGCAGCTCCTCTTAAAGGGCCCGTGCACGGACTTATCGGACTCACTCCCTCTAAGCTTAGAGGGGAGGCAGCTCGAGGGGCACCAGAGACATACAGGGAAGAACTGAGCTGTTTGGCACTGGAGCGAGGGCTGGAGAGGGGGCTTTTTCCGGGAAAAACATACTGTCAGAGGCCTTTGTTCCTTTGGTGAGCCCTTCCCTGGGACACGCCGCCATATCTGGGACTCCAGCAACCTGGCTCACACTGGTAGCCCCGCCCTGGTAATTCCCTGAGGCCCCGCCCCACCCAACTTTCAAGCCCACCCAAGCTGTTGCCAGTTGCTTAACCATAGGATTGGCCTGTTTTGGATCCTGCTTCAGGTTTTCCTAAATTCTTTCAAACAAGCAGCATGGGGTTTCAGCTAGCCCCATACCTCTCATTAAGCAATACATAGAAACAAGCATAGGGAGGCAGCCAAAATGAGGAGACAAAGAACAGGTCCCAAATGAAAGAACAGAACAAAACCCCAGGAAAAGAACTAAGCAAAATGGAGATAAGCAACCTAACAGATGCTGAGTTCAAAATACTGCTTATAAGGATGCTCGATGAACTTAGTGAGAACCTCAATGAACTTAGTGAGGGCCTTCAGAGCATAAAAAAGGAGCAGTCCGACATGAAGGATACACAGAAATGAAGGAGGCACTAACAGAAATATAAAATAATTTACACAGATTCAATAGTAGAGTAGGTAAAGCCAAGAAGCAAACCATTGATTTGAAATATAAGGAAACAAAAAACACCCAATCAGAACAGCAAAAAGAAAAAAGAATCCAAAAAAATGAGGATAGTGTAAGGAGTCTCTGGGACAACTTCAAGCATGCCAACATTCACATCTTGGGGGTGCCAGAAGGAGAAGAGAGAGAACAAGAAATCGAAAACCTATTTGAAACAATAATCGCAGAAAACTTCCCTAACTTGGTGAAGGAAACAAACATACAAGTCCAGGAAGCACAGAGAGTCCCAAACAAGATGAACCCCAAGAGGCTCACATCAAGACACATCATCATCAAAATGCAAAAGGTTCAAGACAGAGAGAGTCTTAAAAGCAGTAAGAGAAAAGCATTTAGTTACCTACAAGGGAGTTCCCATTAGGCTGTCAGCTGATTTCTCAAAAGAAACTTTGCAGGCTAGAAGGGAGTGGCCAGAAATATTCAGAGAGATGGAAAGCAAGAACCTACAACCAAGATTACTCTATCCTGCAAAGCTGTCATTTAGAATCGATGGCCATATAAAGAGTTTCCCAGACAAGGAAAAGCTAAAGAAGTTCATCACCACCAAACCATTATTATATGAAATGTTGAAGGGTCTTTTTGAAGAAAAAGATAAAAAATATGATCAAACAAAATGGCAATGAATACATATCTATCAACAATTGAATCTACAAATAAACAAGCAGAACAGAAACATTCTCATAGATATAGAGAACATTTTGTTGGTTGCCAGGTGAGGGGGGGGGGGTTGGGAGAATGGGTGAAAAAAGGTGAAGGGATTAAGAAGTACAAATTGGTTACTAGACTGACAAATCTCAAAGGGAAGGGGGTTTGGAAGATGGGAAGAAATAAACCAAATAATTTATATGCATAACCAATGGACACAGACAACAGTGTGGGAAAAGGCAGGAGTGGGGCAGGAGTGGGTCAATGGGGGAAAATGAGGACCATCTGTTGAATGAACATACATTGAACAATAACGACTAAAAAAAAACAAAAACAAAAAAGAAATGTCACTCTGACTGGAGACTAGAGGGTAGGGCTTTGCCAGGGTGTCAGTTAGTCTACTGCTGTGGTCTGGGTGAGAAGTGATGATGACATGAAGGGGTGAAGAGAGATTTAGAAGAAGCAATTCACAGGATTAAATAACTGGATATGGAATGGAGAAAAAGGAAGACTTTCAGATTTCGGACCTAGATGCATGAAGTACAGGCAGACACAGATAGGGAGAAAATAGAATCAGTGGATGTGAGGGGAGAAGAGTAGACTGGGTTAGAATTGGCAGTGGCCTACCCTCGTGTAATCACCTACCTCTCTATATCTACGTATATTCCTATTTCATTTACATAAACACTTTGAGTTAGGTGGCGTTGCAATATTTCAGATTCTAGGTTAGATGCATGATACAGTGCAACAAATAGTAGGTGGCTGAGCCTGCATTGGTGTTCAAATGTCCAGATTACAAAGACGGCACTTTTGGACTATAATCCTATGGCTTCCTGTTTTGAATGTGTTAAATTTTTAAAATGCCTGTTGAGTTTCCAGATAAAAAAAAGTACAGAAAGAACATGCCTGCATAGATTTGGGCCTCACAAAGTCATTTTGGTTGCAGATTGTTTGGAGTTTGCTTTTTTTTTTTTTTTTTTATACTCACCCAAGGATATTTTTCCATTTTTTGTACAGATAAAGTGGGAGGGAGAGAGAGGAAGGGAGAGAGAGAGAAACATCAACATGAAGGGACACATCGAGTGGCTGCCACCCGCACCACCAACCAGGGCCGGGGACAAACTGCAACCGAAGTAGTAGTGCCCTTAGCGGGAACCGAACCCGGGTCTCTCCGAACCGCAGGCTGACGCTCTAACTGCTGAGCCAAACTGGCCAGGGCTGGAGTATGCTTTTGAGAAACATATCTCAACTCCTTGATTATGAACCTTGATTAAAAAAAAAAAATCTTACTCTAATTCCTGCCTTGCCTGGGGCAAGCTGTATTGCATCTTTACTACTATGAACTTTCTTTTCATCCTTCTCCTAGTTTGCCTTGAGCTGTATAGCTACTTTCATCCTGACTCTATTTCAAATCAATACAATCATGGATACACCCACTAGAGAGATTTGAGCTTTTAGCCATTTTGGAGAGCTTTTTTTTTTTAAGGTTGAGGAGAGGAGAGTGTCTCTGTATTCTGAGGGGAAAGAAAGTACAGAGTGCTTCTTTCCCTTTCCCTTGACACCCCTAAAAAAGTAAACAGCTGTATGCCTCTGTAAGTGCTAGCTGCTTCGTTACCTGTTGTCCAGTTCAGTCCAGTTATGTTTAGTTTGTAAAAAATTGAGAAGTTTGTCTTTTTGGTAACCCATTAACCCATTCTCCTGTCATCTTTTCTCGTCCTCACTCAAATAGGCTACACTTAATTTGCACAAGAGGAAATACATGGAATACCCGCAGGAAGCCCGTCACCGAACAGTGAAGGATGCCAGTGCGGAGACGTTTTGATGTGCCAGACTCCTCAGACTACAGTGTGTTCCATCCTTTGGCAATCTCAGCAGAAATGGTATTCAAAGAAAACATTTTCTGAAATAAGAAGCTCCTTGTACATTTTTAATGACCATCCTACCTTAAGATGAGCATCTGTTTTACGGAATACCAAGTTTTATGGTCTCGACGAAGCAAATGCCCACTTAACACTAATCCTAAATGAAAATGGACGTCAGAATGTTTGTTAGTGGCAGAAGAGTGAAAAAATGGCAGTTTGTCCAGGTCATTGCCACTTGTTTTATACTGAGCCTCATGTTGTTTTGGGAATCATTTGATAATCACATTGTGAGCCATATGAAGTCCTACTCTTACAGATACCTCATAAATAGCTACGACTTTGTGAATGAGAGCCTGTCTCTTAAGCGCAGTGAGGATGGGGCTCCTCGCTACCAATACTTGATTAACCACGAGGAGAAGTGTCAAGCACAGGATGTCCTCCTCTTACTGTTTGTAAAGACTGCTCCTGAAAACTACGATCGACGTTCTACAATCCGGAAAACATGGGGCAATGAGAAGTATGCTCAGTCTCAGCTTAATGCCAACATCAAAACTCTGTTTGCCTTAGGAACACCATCTAATCCGCTGACAAGAGAAGAACTGCAAGGGAAGCTGGTTTGGGAAGACCAGATGTACAATGATATAATTCAGCAAGACTTTGCTGATTCTTTCTACAATCTTACTCTTAAATTACTTCTGCAGTTCAGTTGGGCAAATACCTTTTGTCCACATGCCAAATTCCTTATGACTGCTGATGATGACATATTTATTCACATGCCAAATCTTATTGAATACCTCCAAAGTTTAGAACAAATTGGTGTTCAAGACTTTTGGATTGGTCGTGTTCATCGTGGTGCCCCCCCGGTTAGAGACAAACGCAGCAAGTACTATGTCCCCTATGAAATGTACCAGTGGCCAGCTTACCCTGACTACACCGCTGGAGCTGCCTATGTGATCTCTAATGATGTAGCTGCCAAAGTCTATGAGGCCTCGAAGACACTTAACTCGAGTCTTTACATAGATGATGTGTTCATGGGCCTCTGTGCCAATAAAATGGGGATAGTACCACAATATCACGTGTTTTTCTCTGGGGAAGGTAAAACTCCTTATCATCCTTGCATCTACAATAAAATGATGACATCTCATGGACACGTACAAGATCTTCAGGACCTTTGGGAAGATGCCACAGACCCTACAGTAAAGACAATTTCAGAAGGTTTTCTTGGCCAGATGTACTGCAGGATAATTAAAATAGTTCTCCTTTGCAAATTGACCTATGTGGACACATATCCCTGTAGGGCTGCCTTTGTCTAATAGTACTTGAATGTTGTATGTTTTCACTGTCACTGAGCCATGCCTGGATGAAAACCTTTAAATGTCTGTCTAAGCCCTAAGTGAAAGACGAATATGAAAAAAAAAAAAACCCACAAAGAAATATTTTGAAAGCACAGCCTCTCAAAATGTTTCTTTGATTCTAGAAGCTATTCATTATAACCTATCTACTTCATTGCCTAAATCCATTTCAAGGAATTTGTATTTAGAAAAGGTTTATGAAAACAAAACTGAAGTTCTCAATGCCACATGTATATTTGTAGTATAGAGACGTTATTAAGGAAACTAGGTGTTAGAGTAACTGCTGAATGCAGAATACCAACTGAATGCAAAGTATAACATTTCAAAGAAAGGAATATATTGTTAAACTAGGTATACAAGTTAATTTTTATTAAAGAGCACTTGTTGGAAATGGTGTGGTCAGGGGAGGATTGGCATAGGAGAAAGTACATGAATCTGGTAAAAGTAGGTCTCATTCTTCAGAGGAGATTTAGGAAAATGTACAGCAGGTCCTCGAATAACCTGGTTTTGTCAAACATCATTTTGTTATAATGTTGATAAGATACTGTAGAACTTAATTTGTGTATATCAATTAGCCTATTGTAAAATTGTTTCATTATACATTGTTTTGTTGCAGTTCCAACAACTTTTCGACAATGTTAAGTGAGGACTTACTGTACACAATCTCTTTATAAACAGCCAAATCACTTGTCACATCTATACAGCTATTTGACCTACATAGTGCTGGAGCCATTTAAAACGTATTTATGTCCTCTTTTTCAAAGTTTAATGTAAAATTGAAGAAGTCATTAACTCTGCCCTAACTGGTACTTTATATGTTTTTGTTTTGTTTTTGTTTCGTTTTATTTGATCATTAGGAAATGACACACAACCTAGGCAGCTTGTTATCCATAGGGTCCTTCTGTAGGGAGAAATCATTATTAATTCAAATAAGCTGATTGTAATTTGATGAGTTTTTTAACCGGTTTTTAAATAATCAATATCAGTCTATTTTAAGGTAGTTATTTGAATGTAGTTTACATAGATGCATATAATGAGACAACTTTAAAAAAAAAAAACATTAAAAACCTCTTTTCTCTATAATTTATAAAATAAAATTCTTAGTGTCTAAATTATTGTAATGATTACTAAAATTAGCCTACCCCTCCCCAACAAGATCTTATAAACCGTAGTACTTTGTTCCAATTTCAGATTTTAAAATTGAGTATTCAACATCACATCAAAGCTATAGTGTCTTTTAAAAAATCTGTTCTTTCATCAAAATGACTATCAGATGTGTCTTTGACTTTTAACTATTTCAAACTTGAAATCAGAGTGAAAGATAGAAAAGTTGCCAGAATGAGATTTAAAGCATTTGTAAAGCTGTGTGTTCCTTATAATCAAAGAGATGTGGCTGAGACCCAATAGAGTGAGTTTCATTTATTTTACAAAGCAGGGTAGAAATGTGGCCATGGTGCAAACAACCTCCCCTCACTACAGAAAGAACTAGGTGATGTCTATTTAATAATAGACTACAGTAATGGGGAGTTATCTGAAGGCCAATAGAGACGTCAACAAAAGCATTTGCACTGATTATAGAACCGTTGTCTGCAGAGATGCTTGTTAGGGAAAACTAAGATGTCTCATTTAATTAGATGATGTTGGAAACATGGAAAACAAAACAGAACTAAGAAAATAATTCTCAGTAAACACAACTAGATGATGACGTATAATTTTTTTTTTTTTTTTTGCAGGTAGCTTTTTAATGTTTACATAATTTTTAATTTTTTTCTATTTCGAAAACCGAGGCTTGTTTACATTAATTGCTCAGATAATTTAGAATTTTTAACTAATGTCAAAACTAGTGTCAACCATTATAGTGTACAGTTACCTTCAGAGTAGGTTCAGGATTTTTAGATCATTACAGTTTAAATTTTCTGACCAATTTTAAAAACTAAAGAATAAAAGCACATTTTGACAAAGCAGATTTATAATTAATTTTTATTAATTGAGTCTTCAATAACCATTTGCCTTTTGGCCATACATACCCTGTATATCTGTACTTATTAACTGTTTAAACTTTTCATTGGTTGAAAACAGTGTCTCTCCGGCCATCAAAATGTTCTTGTTTACAGCAATACTTTTGTGAAACAATTATTTATTTGTGAAAGCTCTCCTCAACTGTCTTCATCTTTTTATTTTTGCTTAGAATAGAACAGATTTAAATGTAAAGGAAATATGAAGGCACTTCCTTTTTTAATAAGAAGGAAAATGCTAGATGCTTCCTTCATCAGACTTAAAGTACTGAGAGGAATATTTGTAAATACAATAAAAAGATTCCAACCATTTAAAAAGGTAGACAAAACTTTGGTGCTCTAATGCAGGGCTGTCTTAAAAATCATAAACAAAGGGAAAATAAGCAATCAGCCTGGATGGTCACTTAAGCAAAAGATGGTTGTACACAGTATTACTGCTAAAAATTTTTTACCTCTTGGTTGGTTTGCATCTTTTTTTCCATATTAATTTTATACCAGAATGTTAAATATTTATATTATTTGAATTTTGCTTATATGTCAAAATAATTAGTGTTTTTTTAAAAAAAAAATAAATCTGTGATTTACAATAAACAGCTTGAGACTTGTCAGCAGATGTGTATTTTCACAAGGGTTTTTAAACCTCTGTGTGAACACCACTTGTTTATATATAATCAGCTTGTTTTGTTTAATGCTAGAGAGGCCTATAGTACACAATATTAATTCTACTGCTGTTCCAACTTGCTCTGTGCCTAGGATGGATGTGTCCTCCGCATAGTGAAGCCACCTAAAATGCCTCTTCTTTTTTTTTTTTTTTTTATTGACTTACATTTGAATGTCTAAGTGAGGGAATTTTTCTAATAGATCATTTAAGATGGGATAATATAACCAGTAGCAATAGTGCCTTAAGACCCCATTTGAAAAAGTCACATTTTCCTTTTATTTGATAATATAGCTGACTGAATGTAGATTCAGATTTATCCCTAGTCTCTCATGTCAGGAATGTTCTCAGGCTCCCGATGGAGTGTTTGGTGCTTCAGTATGTTGTACATAGTTTGTTCTCATCTGCTTTTCACTTGAGTCCTGCTCACTTCTTAGTATAGTGTATGGTGTGATTCAGTCTGTATATTTTTAAAACTTGGAGGCATCTGAGTTATTTGGTTGTAGTAGAACTTTGCAAGGCATGGTTGAGGTGTCTGTATTTGGGACTCAAATGATGATCAGTTGGAAGAATTAATGAACTTGACCCATATGTGGGACTTCAGTTGAATTCCATAGCTGCAATGAAAATCAGACCAGAAAACTCTGGATATGCAGGATTATTCATTCTGCTGTAATGATGAGAGAAATGCTAGGTGTCTCCTTGGCTGTTTCCCTGCAATCTCGCAACAAGGCTCAGTCATGGCTTTCTTTACGATAATCCTTTGCTCCTGACCTCCAAGGCTCCTTATTGCCTCCAGCATCAAATCTAATCTCTCCTACCTGCTTTTCAAGGCCTTATGTAATCTTCCTTTCCATCTTCATTCCCTGTAGCTTTATTTTTCCCATTGCCACTATTCTCCATCACAAATCTCATTCATGACACACCATTACGTTCATTTCCCTTGCCAAGAACCTCGTTTCTCTTGTACCTGTTGAAATCTTGGAAATCCAAACTTAACTGTTCTACCAAGCTCCTCCTACCCTCCCCCCAAATATACATTTACTATAAATATACACTTACCACATATATTTTTGTGTTACCTACTACTTGTTTTTTCTAACTGAAACTGAAGGTAGGGACTGTGCACAGTGCTATCACACAGTGCTTAAAAATCTTTTTTTTCCCCAAGTATAATAAAGTAGTGTTATTCTGGCAATTCATCCCAATATGAAGAGAAGATTAATTATTCAGAACCCTAATGGACACTATCTGACATAACATTTACCTATACTACTTAAAAGTTTACAATTTATTTGATGAAATCTGAATACTTACCACATGCCAAGCATATTGTATCTGTCAACTTTAGCTCCAACAAATTTGTATTAGTTATGCATGAAAAACTCAGATGTATAAAATCAAAGCTGAATAAGGAAATACAGATCAAACTGTTGCAGCAAAGATTTGTGATTTTAAGGTATTCAGAGCTGGTGATAATCTTATAAATTCTATCTTCTGCTTAATCCACTAGCTATTTTTGCCTTTTTGAAAGTTCTTTTGCAAGAATCATAAAGATAGCCCTGGCCGGTTTGGTTCAGCGGTTAGAGCGTCGGCCTGTGGTCCTGAGAGACCCGGGTTTGGTTCGCGCTAAGGGCGCGTACCTCGGTTGCAGTTTGTCCCCAGCCCTGGTCGGTTGTGCGGGTGGCAGCCACTCGATATGTCCCTTCAAGTCGATGTTTCTCTCTCTCTCTGTTCCTCTCTCTCCCTCCCACTCTACCTGAACAAAAAAAAAAAAGGAAAAATGTCCTCGGGTGAGGATAAAAAAAAAAAAAAAGAATCATAAAGATATTTTTGTTTCATTAAATGCTCTAACTTCTTTGTAGTCTCATTAGAAGAATGTTTGAATGGTCTACTATAAATTAATACAGTAATTCATCAACTAACTTACAGGACCCATTTAACTAAGACTTCTATAATTATAAGACTTATAAAAGACAATTCTAAAAGTAAAATTATAATTATAAAAGTAGATAGGGTTGTAGTAATAGTCAGGGAAGTCCCCCAAAGATATACCATCACTTGAGAAAAACAACATAACACCTTGCCAAGGACTGCTTTTTAGAGACAATCCAATTAAACACACTTTCAGATATGTTGAATTGGGCTATTTACTGTGACAAAGATACATTTCCATCAGTACAGAGCCTGTTTCCTGAGTGCACTTTAAAGTGAAAGAATCTAGAGTAGCCTAATTAAATGAATTTTGGCTTTAAGGAGCAAGTTCCTAAAGATGTTTGTTCATTCATTCTATAGGCACGTTTTTAGAGGCCTGTTAAGAGCTAAACATAATAGACCCTGGGAATAAAAACAACTCATAAGTCAAATGGTGTGAGTATAAACTATGTGATGAATGCTAGAACAGAGGTAATGAGGGGTGTTCTAAATATAGAGAAGATTAAAAAACAGTGAATTGCTCCTGCTTTATCACTGAGCAGTCCAATGTATGCAAACACTCCTATAGGCCAAAAATAGCATTACATTTGTATAAATTGTATCTTTTGGGAACCCATTGCCCTTAGGTGCTTTTAAACCAATAATTCAATTAATAGTAACAATAGTTTGCACTGATTGTTTCCTTGATAACTCTTTTTTTTAACCCTAACCCAAGGATATTTTTTCCATTGATTCTTTTAGATAGAGTAGGAGGGAGGGAGGGAGGAATGGAGGAAGGGAGGGAGAGAAATATCAATGTGAGATTCATTGCCTCCCGCATGACCCCAACCAGGGCCAGGGATGGAACCTGCAACCGGGTTATGTGCCCTTGACTGGGAGTTGAACCCAAGAGTTTGGTCCATGGGCCAACACTCTAACCGCTGAGCAAAACCAGCCAGGGCAAGTACTCATTTTTTTAAAACACTGAGTATCCTTGGAAACTTGGTTTATAGGATGTCATTTTTAGTTCTTGCTTGTTGCTTTTATGAGATTCATAAATTTTGTTCTCAAGCACATAAATGAAGGTTAATATACAGAATAAATATGTGATTTTGTCTGGGAAAGATAGTGATGAAACTTAAAACAGAGGATACTCTATCCTGTCCCCCCAGCCCTCAAGGGGTTAAAGTGACTTCTACAAAGGGATCTGCAATCTTACCTGCTGGGGGAAAGATTTTCAGGCCTGTCAAGCTGCTCCTGCCCGGGGTTCTCCCCATCATGAGTACTTTCAAGTATTTCTTCATTCTGAAGTGAAAGAAATTTTAGTAAGATACTCTATTTTATTTGTGGAGCAGCTCTAGAGCTATATCTCCCCCCAGTTTCTTTGGTATTGTTTTTGTTTTTAATTCTCCAGATGAGCATCACATCCAGTTTCTCATCTTTTTCTTTCTTGAGTTTCCCCCAACCATTTTGTGGATCTATTACTGTGGGTCCTTCAGGCTTCCTTTAGGAACATCAAAAACTCATCCTGAAAAGCAGTATTCCTTTTCCTTAATGATGGGCTATTAACATTGTTCTCCTCCCTCTTCCCCGATGATTCACAAAAAAAGGATTCAGAGTTTGAGCTAAAAGATAACGAGATCATATGACAGAAAATACCTATATTTCTTTGTTTCTCTTCTGGGTGAGAAATCAAGGTCTGAAGAAGTGCGATCTGCCCAGGGCCAGAAAGAACTGGAGGCAGAGATGACATACATCTGGTGTCCACTTTCATGGGCTTGTAATCACCTGTCTGTTCCAGCCACCACCTCCCAAAGAAGCTGGTTCCTTAGGAAGTGCAAAGTGGCCAGCAACTCAGGCTTGAAGCCAGCTGGTGGTCCAATGCCCTGCCATGTGTCATGCCAGTCCTGAGACCTTGGGCAGGCAAGCTCACTGAACATCCCTGCCACGGACCACGTGGCACTACTACAGCAAGGCTGTGGCTCTTTCTCAGAACAATACTATGCATTTAATTCTCAAAAAGAGGAAAGACTCCCGCTCAGTTTGATTTCAAGAAAACATCATTTTAACAAGGAAGTGAATTTGTATAACATCGGTAGCAACCAGAGTATCATAAAAGTGTTAACTAATAATGAACAAGTAGATAATTTGCCATCATTTGAGTTCTTCCTGCCTGCCAGGTTCTGTTTAAATGAGTTATTTTACATTCTATAAAAGAGAGAATAGATTTAGAAAGGGCCCTCTAGCAAAAGTATTCTTAACAAAAGTTTAATTAATAAAAATAAAGATTCCTGCCCTGGCCAGTTTGGCTCAGCGGTTAGAGCGTCGGCCTGCAGTCCGGAGAGACCCGGGTTCGGTTCCCGCTAAGGGCATGTACTTCGGTTGCGGTTTGTCCCCGGCCCTGGTTGGTCGTGCGGGTGGCAGCCACTCGATGTGTCCCTTCACGTCGATGTTTCTCTCTCTCTCTCTCCCTTCCTCTCTCTCCCTCCCACTCTATCTGTACAAAAAAAATAAATAAATAAAAAATAAAGATTCCTTGTAAATTAGAGCTGTAAGATGGAGAATGAGCTCTCCCCAGACTGAGGAACTTGCAAAACAAGTGAGAGTGAGATGCTTTTTAGTCTATGGACAGTTTAAGATTGTCCTCTCCCTGGGTCAACAGAAAGCAGTCAAGGTCAAGTTTCTTTGTCATCCACAATGCCAACTACAGGGACAGCAATGAACAATGTTCAGTGGATGAAGGAAAACTGTGGGTCTCCGATCTTTTTCATGGATGTCCTCCCGAATCTGGTATCATATCCAGAAAGCAAGCTAACAAATAAAGGAGTATTTGGGACACTGCTTTTGCTAATTTGGCTCTAAAATACAAGGGGAATCTTACATTCCAAGTTCATATTTTTTTCTTTCAAAACAGGATGTCATTTCAATAAGAATTAAAATTTTTAGTTTCTTCTATTACATATATTTGACCAGAGACTAGAATATATTTTTCATTTCAGTTAATGTACCTAGTAAATGCCAACCCTGGATTCAAACCAATGTAGTTATTCTCACCACACCACCAACAGCTCTTTGTTCACATTTTCTAGATGGTGTTGAACTAATTATCATGGCAGTGAATGTTACATCGCATTATTTTCTAGCCCCTCCTCTGTGTCCTTATTGTGCCTGAAACACCCAGCCTTATTCATCTTTGGATCCTTAACATGTTACACAGGGCCTTCGTTTATAGTAACCACTGTTATTAACATAACTTCTCATTGTGCAACTTGCTACTGCTGATCAAATGAATCGTGCTCTTTCCAATTGTATTGATCTATTGTTAGTGTGGTGGATTGTAGAGTCTCTTATTTCATGACAACCTAACGACGGAAAAATAACAGTGACTCAAGATGTAGGTATAGACTTGGTCATCTTTTACACCAAATGATGGCAACTCTCTATACACTTTGTCATGCATATGATGTCCTCAAGAACTTCCTGAAATGCCTGGGCATGGACTTGGGTGTGTCAACCCATGTTCCTGTGACAACATGTCAGACAGCTGGTGTCAGGGTAGAGGGAGAATCCTCTGCCAACCATTTGATGGAATACAACACTGGTACAAGTGAGATGTGATGGGAAGGATCCACAGCAGATCTGAGGACTGCTTGGAGATATTACAGGTTCGGTTCCAGACTATGGCAATAAAGCAAGAATCAAAATAAAGCAAGTGAGCCCTGTCCAGTGTGGTTCAGTGGTTAGAGTGTCAGCTCACACACCTAAGGGTCTTTGAGTTTGATTCCTGGTCAAGGGCGTGTACCTGGGCTGCAGGTTCCTCTCACGCCCCAGTCAGGGGTTGTACAGGAGGAAACCAGTTGATGTGTTTCTCTCACATCAATGTTTCTCTCTCTCTCCCTCGTTCTCCATTCTCTCTAAAAATCAATGGAAAAACTATCCTCTGGTGAGGATTAACAACAACAACAAAAAAGCAAGTCATAATCTTTTTGCTGGTGGAAGATCTTGCCTTCAATTTGTAAAAACTGGGACACCTGTGAAGCATAATAAACTGAGGGACACCAAGGGTTTGCTAGGGTTTAGACAGATAAGTTGTATTCTAGTACAGAGGCTGTCAAATTTTGACCACATCACAAGAAAAGTGTTTACATCGTAACATACACACACATTTTGTGATTTATAATAAAAAATATACACTTTGTCTTTGTCCTGTTTCTGGCACAGAGCTCCTAACACCTTTGGAATTTCCTAAATGATAAGAGCAATAAAGATGTCTTGATAGTCATAAGTAACCCTTTGGATCAATCACACCTGAGTTTGTTAATGAGGTGACTTTTGGAAAGGGTGTTGGTTACCAGGGAAACCAATCACATAATTAGAGGGTTGGAACTTTCAGGTCCCACCACCACCACTCCCTTCACAGGAAATGGAGAAAGGCTGGAGACTGAGTTCAAAGGCCAGTGGTGTAATCAATCATGCCTAATGAAGACTTCATAAAAACCCAAAGAGAGCTTCCCGGCTGGTGAACATGTGGAGAGTGGCTTGCTCAGAGAGCATGGAAGTTCTAACCGCTTCCCACATACCTTGCCCGATGCATCTCTTCAGTAGGGCAGTGCCTGAATTATATCTTTTTATAAGAAACTCATAATCATTTTTTTTTTAATCTTTATTGTTGGATGTAAAATGTAATACAGATGTTCCACATTTTTCCCCCTTTGACCCCCTCCTTCCCACTCCCGCCCCCTCCCACCTTTTCCCACACTATTGTCTGTGTCCATTGGTTATGCATATAAGTTCTTTGGTTTATTTCTCCCCCCCACCCCCAGGTTTGTCAGTCTAGCAATGAATTTGTACTTCTTAATCTCTTCACTTTTTCACCCATTCCCCCAACCCCCCTCCCATCTAGCAACCACCAAAATGTTCTCTGTATCTATGAGAATGTTTCTGTTCTGCAAGTTCATTTTGTTTGTAGATTCCATTGTTGATAGATATGTATTCATTGCCATTTTGTTTGTTCATATATTTTATCTTTTTCTTCAAAAAGACCCTTCATCATTTCATATAATAACGGTTTGGTGGTGATGAACTCCTTTAACTTTTTCTTGTCTGGGAAAGTCTTTATATGGCCATCGATTCTAAATGACAGCTTTGCAGGATAGAGTAATCTTGGTTGTAGGTTCTTGCTTTTCATCACTCTGAATATTTCTTGCCACTCCCTTCTGGCCTGCAAAGTTTCTTTTGAGAAATCAGCTGACAGCCTAATGGGAACTCCCTTGTAGGTAACTAGCTGCCTTTCTCTTGCTGCTTTTAAGATTCTCTCTTTGTCTTGAACCTTTTGCATTTTGATGATGATATGTCTTGGTGTGGGCCTCTTGGGGTTCATCTTGTTTGGGACTCTCTGTACTTCCTGGACTTGTATGTCTGTTTCCTTCGCCAAGTTAGAAAAGTTTTCTGCCATTATTGTTTCAAACAGGTTTTCGATTTCTTGTTCTCTCTTCTCCTTTGGGCACCCCCAAGATGCGAATGTTGGCACGCTTGAAGTTGTCCCAGAGGCTCCTTACAATATCCTCATTTTTTTGGATTCTTTTTTCTTTTTGCTGTTCTGATTGGGCATTTTTTGCTTTCTTATATTCCAAATCGATGGTTTGCTCCTTGGATTTACGTACTCTATTATTGAAGCTGTGTAAATTATTCTTTATTTCAGTTAATGCCTCCTTCAATTCTAACTGTGTATCCATGATTTCTAACTGGTCCTTTATTATGCTCTTGAGGCCCTCCCTACGTTCACTGAGGTTCTCACTAAGTTCATTGAGCATCCTTATAAGCAGTATTTTGAACTCAATATCTGTTAGGTTGCTTATCTCCATTTCACTTAGTTCTTTTACTGGGGTTTTGTTCTGTTCTTTCATTTGGGACCTGTTTCTTTGTCTCCTCATTTTGGTTGCCTCCCTGTGTTTGTTTCAGTGTATTACTTAATAAGAGGTATAGGGCTCGCTGAGACCAGATGCTGCTCGTTTGAAAGAATTTAGGAAAAACCTGAAGCAGGATCCAGGACAGGCCAATCCTATGGTTAAGCAAGTGGCAACAGCTTGGGTGGGCCTGAAAGTTGGGTGGGGCGGGGCCTCAGAGAGTCACCAGGGCGGGGCTACCAGTGTGAGCCAGGTTGCTGGAGTCCCAGATATGGAGGCGTGTACAAGGGAAGGGCTCACCAAAGGAACATAGGCCTCCGACAGCACGTTTGTTCCGGAGAAAGCCCTCTCTCCAGCCCTCGCTCCAGTGCCAAACAGCTCAGTTCTTCCCTGTATGTCTCTGGTGCCCCTCGAGCTGCCTCCCCTCCAGGCTTAGAGGGAGAGAGTTTGATAAATCCGTGCGCGGGCCCTTTAAGGAGCTGCCTGGGACTCCAGCTGTGAAAGCTTCCCTGAGCCTCAGTTCCCGCTGGTTTTTCCAGCCAGAAGTTATGGGGATTCTCTTCCTGGCACTGGAACCCTGAGCGGGGTACCTGGTGTGGGACGGGGACCCCTCAGTCCTCAGGAAGGACCTTCCCAGCCGAGGTGTCCTCCTGATTTTTATCCACCACAGGTGGGTGTGGGACCAGCGCATCTGCCTCCGCCCCTCCTATCAGTCTCGATGTGGCTGCTGCTTTAATTCCGTAGTTGTAGGACTTCCATTCAGCTTGATTTCAGGCGGTTTTGAATGATGGTTGTTCTGTAGTTTAGTTGTAACTTTGATGTGGTTGTGGGAGGATGCGATACGGCGTTTACATACCCGCCATCTTGACAGGAAGTCCAGAAACTGATAATCTTGTAAAATGTTTCTCAGAGTTCTTTGAGCTTGCTCTAGCAAGTCCATCTAACCCAAGGAGGGGCATCATGGGAACCTCTGATCTATAGCTGATTAGTTAGAAGCACCAGTGACAATCTGGACTTCTGACTGGTGTCTAAGGGGGTGAGGGAGTCTTATAGGACTTAGCCTTTAACCTGCGGGAGCTAATGCTATCAGGGCAGACAGTGTCAGAACTGAGTTAATTGCTTGGTAGTGTTGGGAAACTCCCCTCCCCCCCATACACATACACATGCACATACACATACACACACACACGACATACATACTGGCAAACTAAAAATCTAGGAGGCAGAAATTGAACAAAACATGTTTATTTGAGAATCAAAAGAACTATAACTCAGGAAGTACAGATTCAGGAAGAAGCCCAAACAGTGTCGCTTACCCCCTGCAGGAGAGGGGCTCAGGTTTTTCCTGGGAAAGGGGAGGAAAATGATGTAAGTTGTATTAAAGAAGAATTAGTTGGTGTTCGATGAGGTAAGGTTAGGTTGTGCTTCAGATTGGCTTGAATTTGGTCATCAGGCAAAAGGCTACATTTGTACTTTATTGATTGATTAGCAACTTTGTCATTGGCAACATTCAATTTCATCAGTCCCTACAAACAAGATATTCTCTTACTGACATCTTGGAATGTTGGCAGTGATTCCGTTTGGAAGATACGGACGTGCAGGGCAGCTCCTCTGAAGTGGCTCTGTTTTAATATGGCTCCACTCATGTGTTCTTTTACACACATAGCACTGATATGATACACTCTATTTTTTATTATACTATGCCACTGCTTTCATTTAATTAATTTTTTATTTTATTTATTGGTTTTAGAAAGAGGAAAAGAGAGAGGGAGATAAACATCAATTTGTTGTTCCACTTACTTATGTAGTCATTAGTTGATTCTTGCCTGTGCCCTGATTGGAGATTGAACCCACAACCTTGGGTATGGGGATGACACTCTAATCAACTGAGCTACCCAACTAGGGCCATTCATTTTTAAAGGCTGGTGAACCCACGAAACTGAGTCCACTGTCACCACTGTGACCTGCAATTTGGAAACCTCTTAGAGTGAAAGAACACAAACTAGGTGTGAGAGGCAGACCTGGGAGGGAATCCCAGTCTTCCTTATATTTAAAAGTGGCCTTGGCCACTTCTCTGTACCCTAGTTCTCTATCTATAAAATAAGGCTGATTACATCTATATCAAAGGGTGGTTGTGGTGAGGAGAGATAATGTATTAAATTGCTTACCATAAAGAAAAGACTCAATAAATGACATTTATAGTTGGCTCTTTAATATCTGCTTTGTGGGGATTAAGATAGGTATAATGCATGTAAAGCATCCAGTCTGATGACCTTTAGTAATTGCTGGATGACTCATACCTGCTCAAGTATAATATAGACCCTGTGTTTCTCACTGGCTGAGAGATGTTATCCAAGTCACTGATCTCCCTCGGCATCCATGTTTTTCTGTGTTAAATGAGGGAGATATGTGACTTGGCTATGAACCATCCCTCTGTTTATAAAACACCAATAGAGGTGCTATTGCTTCCAATTTTGAGATAAAAGCTAAATTGTAGCCAGAGTACTTTTGGGAATAATGTAAATTAAGCGTCCCACAAATTCTAGGAGGACAATAGCATATTCAAATAAACACTTGTTTTTTTCAAGTATTTGTCCTTCTATTCTTACAATGGACCAAGAAAATTGACCACAGACCCATCCACCAACGGCTGCTATATTTCTCGGTTAGAGATTCCTTATGAACCTCTTTGAATTATAAAATGATGCTCTTTAAAGCAGAGCAACAAGTTCCTTGTGAAATCATATCCTGTTTTGATTTGGATATCAAATCACCCTGACTTGGAGTTGTCCTTAGCAGGAACAAATCCAAAGGGGGGATTTTCTCAGCCAACTGGTGCTTTACAAGGGAACCAATCCATAAACTATCCTACTGGGAGGCCGATCAGGTGGAAAAGCCCCTCCCCGTGTATGTTCATGTTATTCTGAGGAAAAAAGGGAGCAGTGCAGGCAGGCAAGCTGGGCTCAACATCACTGCCTGTACCCTCGTCACCCCGGCCGCCCTCCCAGTTCCAAGCAACACCAACCCACGTTCAGGTTTGCCAGGAGCACCCTGCATCAGACAGCCCATGTCTTCTCAACAAACATAATCTAATTGTCTAGTTTCCCCTGTATTTTGAAGAAAGTTGTTTCAAAATTGAGCAAACAGGCTAAGTGCCTAGCTAGAAGAAATTTTGTGAAAAAAATAATTAATTTCTATGAAGAATATGATCTTTTAAAAAGTATTAATCAACTTTTAAATAGCTAATAGCTAAATTGTAATTTTCAACTGCTTATTAAACATTTTTTTCTTCCCCAAAGGAGAGAGAGCAACATTTGAACTGAATCAAATTAATTTTCCTTGAAGTTAAATTATTTCATTTTGTGATTTGAGAGATGCTTGGAAAGCAATTTCAGTTCCAATTCTTTTCAAGTGATAGTGTCTGGTAATTTAAGGTGAAATTATTTTTTTAAATTATATTATCACACTTCTTAAAAGGAGAAGTTATTAGACTTTATTCGAGAAAAGGTAAGGCAGATAAGGGGTTGAACCATTTAACGTAAGAAAGAGTGATCACTCCAAGAAGTGTTTAAGGTTAAGCATTTTCTGGCATTGTAAATTATGAGAGCCCGAGAAAATAAATACAGTGGTGTGACAAGAATCACCGAGAGGTTATAGAATGGTGGGATGCAGGCGAGGACAGTGGGGAAGAAAGGAAAGGCAACCTCTCTGGCCTCAGCCCCAGTGGTCTCAGAGACACAGTCCAGAGCGAAAACCAACAGCTTCGGACTGGCTGGCTCTGCTTCCCCCCCCTCTCCATTGCTGGGGCTGCTGGGAAAATATCTCTCTCTCTCTCTCTCCCTCTCTATCTCTATCTCTCTCTCTATCTCTATCTCTATCTCTATCTCTATCTCTATCTCTATCTCTATCTCTATCTCTATCTCTATCTCTATCTCTATCTCTCGATTTAGTGGGTTCTGATGTGGAGAACAGGATGAACTTTTGAAAAACAAGAACCACTTAGAGAATCTGCCCTGAGAGCGGATTCCTAGCAGGCTGGTCTGCTCAACCTCACTGGCCCTTCCGGTGCATCTCATCTCCTGCTCTTCACTGATACTGCCTGAAGAAGCTATTGCCTGAAGATTCCTTTGGACAACAGGGCAGCCCCTTTTTAAAATGACAAGTACAGCCCTGGCCAGTTTGGCTTAGCGGTTAGAGCACTGGCCTGTGGACTGAAGGGTCTCGGGTTCAATTCCTGGTCAGGGTATATATGTGGGTTGCGGGTTTGATCCCAGTTGGGGTTGTGTGGGAGGCAAACAGTCGATGTGTCTCTCTCACATCAATGTTTCTCTCTCTCTCTCTCCCTCCCTCCTTTCCACTTTATCTAAACATCAATGGAAAAGTATCCTGGGGTGAGGATTAAAAATTAATGGTAATAATAAAATGGCAAGTACAGTGCATATTTGGAAGGTTAAGGGGCTGTCATTCACTCAGCCCCCGCACTGCTGTGAACCAGCTCATTCAGATTTTTTCCTATCTCTAGTCCAGATAAACTGCACTGGGTGGGGCCTTTCAAAAGGGAGGGGGAGGCAGAGGAAGGCTTTAGGACATTTTGTAGACTGAAGCCCTTTGGAGAAGGGAAGGCTTAAGGAGACAGACAGCCTGAGTGGTCCTGACACTTTGTGGAAATGGGAAATGATTAGGGAAAAATAGGGGAATGCGACCCACGTGCAAACTTGGTCTATTTCAAAAATTTCCCTGGGTCTCTTTTATCTATAATCTTACATTTCCCAACTAGCATTGTTAGTAATTAGTTCAATGTTTTTACTGGTTAAATTGGTTTTTATAGACAGGACAAATATTCTAAACACCATTTATAATATTTTGCTTATGGGGGAAATAACTTCTTAAAAAGCTGCAAACATTGCAACATTGTTTTAACAATGATTTGCAAGTCTATAGTTCTCAATAAATTATCAGAAAATGAGGAACACATCACAAGACATCTTTCTCTCATTTCTAAACCAAGAAATGTGAAGGAAATAAGTGTATCAGGACATTAAAAAAAAGTTCCCCATACATCGTGAATTTTCTTAGGCTGCTTGATTTCATGTGATTTTTAACCTCAATGCATAAATGTCAATGTAACTCAATTTGTATATGTCTGTACATCTTAACACATAATAAAACCACAAGTTTGAAAAATGCTTTATTAGACTAATCTTTGATGCCTAGCCTAATTCACAAATGATTTCCACATAACCTCAAAGCCAAGGGTTTTGACTCTCACCACTGTGGGGAGGGGTACAGCCTCTGGGGCAGAGTTAGCCCAACTAACAGAAAGAGAAGGTGTTGGTTGCTGTTATAAATCTATAACACCCTACAAATGCTGGACTCAGCCTCCATGAGACCTCACTTTCTACTGTTCCTTCCAGGAACTCCATTTTGGCCAACCAATCATCCGATGAGGAATCCAAGATGAAAACCTCAAAGTTATCTTCAATATCTTCCTTTCCTTCCCTATTAAATCTTTCCCCTTTTCTTCTCTGCCTCGATCGACTTATTCATTCATCAAACTTTCTCTGACAGTCTAGTATATTCAACATCTGGATTAATGGATATGAGCCCTGTCAATCTCCCTTTTGACACTGCCATTAGTAAGTTCTCAACACTCACCTGGACTGTGACAACTGTGGGCAGCTGCTCAGTCTGCCTATCTTCCAATCCACTCTTCATTGTCTTATCAGCGCTATCTTCCCAATACAAAGGTGCCCTCCTTGGCAACAACTGTCCCCAAAGCCTTCAGCAGCCTGACTCTGGTCTATCTTCCTAGCTTTCTCAAACCATTCCCAGAATAGCCTATGCCCCTTCAGAGGTCTGAGACTTTATATCCGTCCCCTTCCTGGAGTGTCCTTCTTCATCTTATCTACTTTTCAAAGTTCTATTTATTCTTTGAAGTTAAGTTCAAATGTCACCTCCTAAAAACATTCCAAATATACTTGTTATAAACTGTCCTTTAACATATTCCTTTTTTCTGGAGGTATGTCATTTAGCTTTATATTGTAACTATTGGGAATACGTTGTTTGCCCCATGAAACTTGTACGCTTCTCGAGTTTAGGCCCCGTGTTAGAATTGTTTCCACATGATCCAGAGCATTGCTCTGTTATATTTTAAGTTGAGCTGAATACGGTACCCAAATTGGACCTATCAAATATTTGTCATGTCAATTTTTATTGGTCAAAGAGCAAAGCCAACAGTGGTCTTAGTATTATTTTTTCTTTTTAGCTCCTTCAGTAAAAACACATTCTCATAAATTAATATAATAACACCTTCATGCCTCTAAGTTCTGGATTCTATCTTAGCCCACAAGCTCCATATCTATCTTAATGAACTCCCCTCGATCCCCAGTCCTCACGGTCGATGAATATAGCCTCTAGCCAATGTGACAAAAGGTGGTCCTTGTACCACCTGCATTCTTGCCACCAAATGTGCAAGTTAAAAATTCAGATTCTAGACCCTACTCCTGAGTCAGAATCACTGAGAATGGGGCCTGAGAATCTGCATTATTAATAAGTGTCTCCAGGGTGCAGTGCATAGGAAACCTTGAGAATCTTCAAGGTTGGGCTGGCTGGTTTGGCTCAGCGGTTGGAGCATCGGCCTGCGGACCAGAGTCCCAGGTTCAGTTCTCGCTAGGTGCACGTACCAAAAAAAAAAAGAGACAGAGAATCTTGATTCTAGAAATTCTTCAAAGGGCTTGGTTGGGGGCTGCCTCAAGAATTTGGTGGATTCTTTGAATTTCTTATTAGCTCTAAGAATGACTAGACTACAAACATCATAGAAGGTGAACACTGAAATGTCCTTATAATTCATACAGTTCGCTTGCTGAGATTAGAAAGGTAAATGAAAGCTTGTGGGATTCAGAGGAATGAGAAAGCAAGGAATTGAATTTGGCCCTAATCTGTTATCATTGGGCAAAAGGGTACATATCTGAGGTTAGGAAAAGCTATTACATTTAAGACCTTCCTTCAGTTTAAGGCCTGACCTTCCTTTCGCCCCTTTCCATCTTTTACACAGAACACTTTATCTATAAACCTTTAGACTAAATGGGAAACTAAAATCACTAAGAACCTGCTCAATGTTAGGCATCATGCAAGGTGCTTTCCACATTCTTCTCATTTAATAGACCACCTGTGAGGTTACTTTAACAAAATTGTTTTTTCCTTTATTGAGTTTAGAGAGAGAGAGATAGAAACATTGATGAGAGAGAACATTGACTGGCTGCCTCCTGCATGCCCCTCACTGGGGATGGGGCACACAATCTGGGCATGTGTCCTGACCGGAAATCGAACTGGTGACCTCTTGGTGCTTGGGTCAATGCTCAACCACTGAGCCACACCAACTGGACTGTGAGGTTACTTTTTTTTTTTATCCTCACCTGAGGACACCTTTGCATTCATCTTCAGACAGAGCGGGAAGGAGAGAGGGAGGAAGAGAGAGAGAGAAACATCAACATGAGAGAGACACCTCGAGTGGTTGCCACCCACACGACCCCAACTAGGGCCAGGGACAAACTGCAACCGAGGTACGTGCCCTTAGTGGAAACTGAACCCGGGACTCTCCAGTCCGTGGGCCGATGCTCCAACCGCAGAGCCAAACCGGCCAGGGCTGAGGTTACTTTTTAAATCCCATTTTGCAGAAGAGGAAATTTAGAGTCTGAGAGATTAAGAAAACTGCTAGTTAGGTAGATTAATTAATCAGGTAACTAGGTTAAGTTAGATAGATAAGTAAACTGCTATTACATAAATGGCTAGTTTCAAATCCTAGTTCTACCATTTACCAGTTGTATGACCCTTAACTTCTCAGGGTCTCAACAGCATCAGGGATAAAACAAGGGACACACATCATCTTGCTCATAAGATGCTGAGGACTTGCAGTGAAATTGGGTCCCTATAGCACCCAGCACAATGTCTGGCCCTAAGTCAGTGTCAGCAACCATTCCTTCACCCTTCTAGCCTAGGCTTTTTTTGTTTTTGTAAATTTTTATGAGGGAGCAGGAGTCTGAAAAGGCCTCTGCTATTTTAAATCATGTTCATAGGTGCCCAGGAACACTGTTGGCGCTCACAGCCAGTAGCACTTCCTTTATTCTGAGGGTTCATTCAGGCAAAAGAAATTCTCATCAGCCTCTGGCCTCTTTTCAGCCCCGAAGAGGCTGTGATGTGAGCAGCTGGGGCAAGCAGCCCTTGTGAGTCATGCTTTCAGCTTCCAGCTGGCGACAGGAAGGGCAGGAAGTAACAGCGCCGCTGCCAGCAACCACAGCCAATCCCCGCCTTTCCACCGCTGGGTTTCCCAGACCACGTCAGTGAGCCCAGAGCATGGGGTGGCTGCCAGACCGGCCGAGAGTCTCAGCAACTTTGTCACGTTTAGTTTGTCAAGTTCCTGCAAACTGGAACAGGGATCACCCTGCTGGGAGGATGGAGCACCTTGTTTGAATATGAGTTCTCTGATGATGATGTCATATCGTGATTTTGTTGCAGTTAGTGAATATCAATGCCTCTAGTAGCGATCACGAATGGTTTTGGTTTATTGATTTTTTTTTTTCTGTGAGCATTGAAGTCTTGAGGACAAGGAGGGGCATTTATCACAATGTTATGATTTGTGCTCCTAGACTGGCTACAGTTTCATTTCATCTTTTGGTGCTAGGCTGAAAACCAAAAAGATGTCAGAATTGTCACCCAGAGTCTGATGCATGTTCTCTCCATCTTGCTCATCTGTCTTGGACAGTGGCCACAGAACATGTCCGTCAGCCTCCTCTTCTCCCTCTTAATAACCTATGTCTTAGACAAGACAAGAGTCTCCAGGTCTGGGCTATTCTCACTAAATGCTATTCTTGCTAAATGTTAAAATGTATTTTGCAGACCAGATGTAAACAGGATGAGCCTGACAAGTTCTCATCTATTGATATGATCACATGGTTTTTATTCTTCATTTTGTTTATATGGTGTATCATGTTCATCGATTTGCAGATATTGTACCAAACTTGCATCCCCACAAATAGAGTATAACATTAAAACCAAGAAAATGACATTGGCACAATCCATAAAGTTTACTTAGAGTTCACCAATTACAAATGCACTCGTGTGTGTGTGTGTGTGTGTGTGTGTGTGTCTGTAGCTCTATGTAATTTTTTCAGGTGCTTTTTATACATAAACTATATACTTATACACTGTTCTACCACTTTTTAAAAAACCCTCACCCAGGGACATGTTTTTATTTATTTTAGAGATAGGAAGAGAGAGAGAAAAACATCGGTGTGACAGAGAAATATCAATTAGCTGCCTCCTGCACACGCCCAGACCAGGGATCAAATCTGCAACTCAGGTATGTGTCCTGACTGGGAATTGAACCCGCAAACTTTTGGTGTATGGGACAATGTTCCAAACAACTGAGCCACTTGGCCAGGGCTGTTCTACCAATATGAAATCAGATGATAGGAATGAATAAAATGACTTTCTTCAGTAAAACAATATCTACCAACTATTATATGGATGGCCAGTTTTCCATATCTAGTTGCAATTAAGAAGAAAAGAAAGGAAGAAATCCTATAAACCTCAGCTCTTGGGAGTACTAGTCCATGCTACATTCTTTTTTGGGCATATTTTCTGGAACTGATGATAGGTATAAAACGGGGGAACTTGATTTATTGGTAATTATAGCAGCAGCAGCAGTCTCTCTTGTCAGAAACTTCTATCAGTAAAAGAAAGGTGATCATACCTTGCCTTCAAATTTAGTCTTGTCATCTTCCTTTACCAAGGAGTTCAAATATGTCTCTGCATAAGGTTCCTCGGGTGTTTTCTGAAGAGGAGCTAAAAGGACAAAGAAAACCTGACATTAATTTGCCAATTTGGCTTATAAATAACTCAGCACTTAGACTGCCTAGAACAAGCAGCTGGACTGTGTTGAGGCAGTTGATTAACAAAGCTAAACTGAGACACTGCAATGGATTTCGATGGTAGGTGATTTTGGCGGTGAAGGAGAGATGCAAAAGTGAAATAGGTTCCTTGACCCCATGCACTTGACATTTGAGCTAAAGAGGCAAAAGTCACACTCAACACCAGATGATACATTCAATCACAACAAATCAGTAATGAGGTAATATGGTAAAAATGATAGCTTCCATCATTTCTTTTTTTTTTTTTTTTAAATCTTCACCCAAGGATATTTTTCTATTTATCTTCAGATAGAATGGGAGGTAAGGAGGGAGGGAGGGAGAGAGAGAGAGAGAGGGAGAGAAACATTGATGTGAGAGGGGCACATTGATTGGTTGCCACCTGCATGACCCCAACTAGGGCCAGGGATGAACCACAACCGAGGTACATGCCCTTGGCTGGAATTGAACCCCAGACTCCCTGGTCTGCAGGCCGATGCTCTAAGCGCTGAGCCAAACTGGCCAGGGCCCACCATTCCTATTAAAAACAATTTTTTTCCCTTTATTGATTTTAGAGAGAGAGGAAGTAAAAGGGAGAGAGAGATAGAAACATCGATGAGAAAGAACATTGATTGGCCACCTCCTGCATGCCCCCCACTGGGGATCAGGCCCACAACCTGGGCATGTGTCCTGACCAGGAATCAAACTGGTGACCTCTTGGTGCGTGGGTTGATGCTCAACCACTGAGCCACACCGGCTGGACCTCCATTCCTATTTTTTTTACTTTTTTTTTTTTTAATCCTCACCCGAGGACTTTTTTCCACTTTTGTTCAGATAGAGTGGGAGGGAGAGAGAGGAAGAGAGAGAGAGAAACATGGACATAAAAGGGACACATCGAGTTGCTGCCATCCACACGACCCTTACCAGGGCCGGGGACGAATCACAAACAAGGTTTGTGACCTTCACTGGAATCAAACCCGTGACTCATTGGTCCGTGGGCCGATGCTCTAACCGCTGAGCCAAACCAGCCAGGGCCCATCATTCCTATTCTTAAGGCCCAGCTAAAGTATCATTTTCTTTATGAAGTCTTCCTCGGCTTTCAAACTTCACAGATCCTTTCATGCATCACTGCTTGAGCATTTATCCTCTGTACTGTATTTGATGTTATCTTTGGATGAGAAGACCAGATTCAAGTCTAGGTATCACATACTATTGAATATATTTCTCCATCCTACAGGTAATTAGTTTGTGCTTATTACAGGCGTCCCCGCCACTTCGCGCGTTGACTTCCACGGCTTCCCTGTGTCACGGTTCTTCAAATATATTCATTAAAAAGTTGATCGAGGCAGTGACAATGATACAGCACGCACTCAGTTGTCTGAGCCAATTATACACCCCAGTATTACAATTACAATTAAAATTACTGTACGTATGGACTGTAGGCCTATGTATTCGAGCACCCCAGGGATCTTCAATGCCAGGTGCAACCACTAGAGTCTGGCACGGATTAACCGCAATAAACGAGGGACAACTGTATAGAAAAATTTAATACTGTAATACTAAAATCTTACTACTTAAACACAATCTCTTGGTATATTTCCTTATAATCTGCTTTGAGAAGGGCACGTGCGCTCTCTCTCCACACACACTCACTCACTCACTCAATCTATGATTATATAGAGGGATGTCCACGTAGGCCTTACCAGGAGTTGCTGCTAATCTGATGATCAGGCAGTTGGAGTCCAGAACTGATGGAATCACATTTATTAGTGGATAATATGACTGTGGGAAGAATCAGGTGGCTGAGTCGGGAGGGAATCGGGCTTTCTTTCTCTTGCATTCTTCTCTGTCACACTGTTTCCCTGCTCCCCTTCACACAGACATCTGGGAGATAACCTCTTTCAGGCTTCATGGCCATTGGCAGTAAGACTGGGACTTACAAGGCGAATGAGTAAGTGGTACTTTGCATTCTTATTTGTCAGCGTCACCACATTGTATATACAGTTCCCTTGGGAGACTCACAGGATATACGTGATTCATCGGAGACAGGATTTTGAGCATTTCTAGGCCCCATGGCCAAATGCCATCTATCTAATGCTACAGATATATCACCCTGATTTTTATCTGAGGTGGCCTTGGTGGAGGTTGACCATCTAACTTCCAGAAGCCCCTGGCAATCTTCATTCTGTGAGCCCACGGGAAACAGTTTGGGCTTGCTATGGGGTTTTCATGGAGGTTATGTTGAAATCTGTAGTGGAGTACATGTTTGCTGCCCCAGGTTATATGACCATTAAAGCTACAACAATGGACAGTCCTCTGGGCTCCTCACTTTCTGCAAGATCTCTATAAGCTGAGTGATTCCAGGTATAATAACTGAATGCTTGAAATGCATTCACTGTAACTGGCAACACCCATGACTGAGAGGTACCTGCCCTTAACACTATTAAGTATAGTGACACAATTAAAGGCAGGGATGTGCGAGAAATGCTGCCATCGTTCAAGTCTTACTCTTTCATGTAGGAGACACACACTACAGAGAAGTCTCTGTGCCTTAGCTTCTTCATCTGGAAAGTGGGGAATAATGAGAAAGCTTATAGGATTGGGTTGCGTAAGGCTTTAATGAGTTAATATGTACAAAGTGTTATGATCATGGTAAGCACTCGGTACATTTTAGCTATTATGTAGCCACATGGCATTCAAAAGATTTTTTTTCACATTCCTTATTTAACTTCAGAAAGGTTAAATGTTGTTCCCAAGCCCAGCCTGTGTGGCTCAGTGGTTGAGGATCAACCCATGCACCGAGAGGTTGATGGTTCGATTCCCACGCCGTGGGCCAAATCCCCAGTTGGGAGGCATGCTGGAGGTGACCAATCAATGTTCTCCCTCATCGATGTTTCTGTCTCTCCCTGTCCATTCCTCTCTCTCTCAGAACAATAAAGACACCTAGCTAACAAGAGTCAGAGCTGACATTTCAGCTCCCATCTCTAAGCTCCCTGCCCATGTTCCTTACACTATGAAATACAGTGGTTTGTCTTGGCACAGACTCAGTTACTAAGGAATTAGACGATGTGTTTAAAATCCCGTTAGTGACGTGCCTGAGTCCTTACTCAGTGTTTACACTCCAAAACAAAGGTCCAAGAGTGTTCTGCAGAATGAGCATGTGGCTTGACTAAGGTCAGCGGTACCTGTTCAGACACGACGAACATCTGTTTACCCTAGGAGGGCCATTGCCTATTATGAAATCATGTGTTTGAAAAACTAAGAAGCAATTCATCATTCCTGTTTTATTTATCTGTAACAAATATATATCCCTTAAAACAGTGAGAGGCAAAGTCATGGAAGTAAACATAATTTAGTTTTGTCAAAGGGCCCTACATGAGAGATCAGGAGAGCCAAGTCCTGTTTCCAGCCACCCGAGAAGGATGTCTCCATGTGTGTCAGTGTTTGTGTGTATCTGTAGTACGTGCCCGTAAGTGTGTCTGACTGTGCATGTGTTGTGTGTGCGTGCGCATGCACATGGAAAAATTCAGGAAAGAAATGCACTAAACTGTTATCAAAGTTTACTTCTAAAAACTGGAATATATAAGAGGCAGGGGACTGCAAGTTGTACTAAATGGAACATTTTCGAAATACCCCATAGTTTTCAGATAAATAACAAGTGAAAGTATTTGTTGCAAACAGAGCTGCACAACAATAAATGCTAAAGGAAGTTTTTCAGCCTGAAGGGAAATGACACAAGGTACTAATTCAGAAAATAGTGAATAAGATGGTAAACAAAACCTATATATATTTCTCTTAATTTCTTTAGAAGATATATGATTGTTTAAGGCAAAAATTTATAACACATTTTTGGGGGATTTAACCTAGGTAGATGCAGGATTTATGATAAGAATAGCACAGAGGATGGGTGGAGGAGGGCATGTGGAACTATATAGTTGCAAACTTCCTATATTCTGCTACAATATTAACTCAAAGTAGATTTGAGATAAATTAGGGATGCATGTGATAATCCCTAAAAGAAACATCTGGGAAAAGGCAATGCAAAGAGGTATGTATACTAAAAAGTCAATAGTGGAATTAAAAAGGAAGACTAAAAGAAATTTGCTAACCCAAAAGTGGGCAGGAAAAGAGGAACAGAGAAATAAATAAAACATATGAGACAAGTAGACCACAAATAACAAAACAGTAGCTCTAAATCCAACTGTGTTCTTAGTTACATTGTATATAAATGGACTAAACACCCCAATTAGAAGGCAGCGGTTAACAGAATGTGTTAAAAGGAAAGACACAACTATGAAATACACTTTATTTTTTTCCACTTATCTTTTTTTTTTTTTTTTTATCCTCACCTGAGGCTATTTTTCCATTTTTTTGTACAGATAGAGTGAGAGGGAGAGAGAGGAAGGGAGAGAGAGAGAGAAACATCGACGTGAAGGGACACATCGAGTAGCTGCCACCCGCATGACCAACCAGGGCCGGGGACAAACTGCAACCGAGGTACATGCCCTTAGCGGGAACCGAACCCGGGTCTCTCTGGACCGCAGGCCGACGCTCTAACCGCTGAGCCAAACCGGCCAGGGCACTTATCTTTATTGTTGAATGTATTACAGATGTCCCTCTTTTTTCCCCCTTGACCCCTCCTCCGCAGTCCCATCCCGCTCCTGCTTTCCCCACACTCTTGTCTATATCTATCGGTTATGCATATATGCATATAAGTTCTTTGGTTTCTCTCTTCCCACCCCTTCCCTCTGAAGAAATATATATATATATATAAATAAAAATAAAAATAAAAAGGAAAAAGTGTCTCATGCAAACACTAAGCATAAGAAAACTGTGATGGCTGTATTAATATCAGACAAAAATAGACTTCAATACAAAGAGTTTTACTAAAGATAAGGAGGGAATGAGAGATTTTATAACTATAAAAGGGCCAGTCTATCTGGCAGATAAAACAACTATAAATATGCATCTTTTTGAAAACAGAGTTTCAAAATACATGAAGCAACAAATAGCATATACATCATGTCCAAGAGTGCTTTCTCTCAAGAATGTATGACTGCTTTAACATTTGAAAATAAATCACTGTAATCCATCATATTAACAAAAAGGGAGAAAACTATATGATCATCTCAACATACAGCACCAAAAAAAGCATCTGAAACATTCAACAATCATTCATGATGAAAACTCTAATTAAACTAAGAACAGAAGGAAACATCCTCACCTGATAAAAGGCATCTGAAAAAACTTACTAACCTCATACTTCAAAGTGAAACAACTCTTTCTCCTAACACTAGAAAAAGACAGAGACGTTTGCTTTTACTATTCTATTCAACATTGTACTGGAGTTCCCAGCCATTAGAGTAACACATGGGAAAAAAAGACATAGAGAGTGAAACAGGAGAGGTAAAATTGTCCCTATTCAGGTGACATGATTGTATTTCCCTTTAGAAATATATTCCTATTGAGAGTTATATATGGTAATTCTATTTACTATAGGGTTAAAAGAAAACATGAAATTCCTAAGACCTGTATGTACACTAAAAACTGCTATAATGCCAAGATAAATTAAAGAGGACCTAAATAAATGGAGAGCTATAATATTTATAATCAGAAGACTCAATATTGGTATAACAGTTCTCCCCAGTGCAATCTCAATTATAGTCTTAGCAGAAATCAAAAGGGGATTCTAAAATTTATATGGAAATGAAAAGGACCTAAAACAGCCAAAACAAGAGAAAGAATGAAGTTGGAAGACTTACACTACCTGATCCCAAGGCTTAGCAATAAACTATAGTAATCAAGACCACATGGAAGAATAAACTCAGAATGGATAACAAACTTAAAAGTAAGCCGAGGGCCCTGGCCGATTTGGCTCAGCAGTTAGATGTCAGCCCGTGGATCAGAGAGTCCTAGGTTCGGTTCCTGATAAGGGCACAGTTTGTCCCTGTCCCCTGTTGGGGTCATGTGGGTGGCAACCACTCGATGTGTCTCTTTCACATCGATGTTTCTCTCTCCCTCTTTCCCTTCTGCTTTATCTGAAGATTAAAAAAAAAAAAAAAGTAAGCTGAGGAATCACAAAAGTCTTAGAAGAATCACAAAAGTCTTAGAAGAAAACATAAACATCTCAGACATCTCTCATAGCAATATTTTTGCTGACATATCTCCTTGGGCAAGGGAAACAAAAGAAAAAGATGAATAAATAGGACTATATCAAATTAAAAAGCTTTTCCACACCCAAAGAAACCAACAAAATGAAAAGACAACTCACTATATAGGAGAACATATTCACCAGTAATACATCCCATAAGCTGTTAATTTCCAAAATATATAAAGAACTTGTACAACTCAACACCAGAAAGACAAAACAACTCAATTAAAAAATGGGCAAAGAACCTGAATAGACACTTCTCTGAAGAGGACATACATGGCTAATAGACATATGAAAAAAATGCTCAACGTCACTAATCATCACAGAGATGCAAGTGAAAACCACAATGAGATGTTACCTCACACCTACCAGAATGGCTACTATCAATAAATCAACAAACAGTGCTGGGAGGATGTGGAGAAAAAGGAACCCTCATGCACTCTTGGTGGGAATGCAGTCTGGTGCAGCCACTATGAAAAAAAAGTATGAAGTTACCTCAAATTATTAAAAATAGAACTTCTTTTTGCCCTGGCCGGTTTTGCTCAGTGGTTAGAGAGTTTTCCTGCAGACCAGAGAGTCCTGGGTTTGGTTCCCACTAAGGGCATGTACCTCGGTTGCGATTTGTCCCCAGCCCCTGTTGAGGTCGTGTGGGTGGCAGCCACTCGATGTGTCTCTCTCTCACATTGATATTTCTCTCTCTTCCTCCCTCTCTCCCTCCTGTTCTATCTGAAGATAAATGAAAAAATATCCTCAGGCGAGGGTTAAAAAGAAGAATAAGAAAAAAAAAGACCATGTGGGTATAAGGATTTATCTATTTTTTAAATATTTTCAAAGAACTAACTTTATCACTTCATTGCTAATGAAATCTGGTGGGACTTTTAAATGTCCTTAATGGAGTCTCTTTTATGTGGATGTTATTTATGCAGTTATATTATTCCTCTGCTAGACTGTGAGTTTCTCCTTGCATCCAGGCACTAAGTTTTATCAAACTTTGTAAGTCCTCAACACCTGTACTATTTTATATCTGTAGCTTGTTTTAAATAATATCTGTCCAAACAGCAACCAGTACTCATATTAAACAACCACAATCTCCACCATCATGAGAACAAAGCCACAAAGCTTCCTTTCCCAAATAACCTACCCAAGGTAGAGGGCTGGCTGCTTTTTGGTGACACCCATTTTGGGGAGGACTCAGGATGTGGGGCCACAGGTTGCACAGGGCGAGTCTGTCTGGCTGCCAGTTTCATCAGACTCATTTGCCTTTTGTGAAATATTTCTTGTACATCACTCAGCTTCTGTAGGACTTTCTGGGCTTTGGCCTGCAGAAACAAAAGCAAACCATGAGATCCTTCTGCACTGAGCCTGAGGACAATACGCATTCCCTTTCTCCCATCATTCCCTCTCCCCCTCCCCAACCTCCCTCAGGTGACCCTTCTTTGGCCATCCACACGCAAGTCATCCTGCATCTTGCCTTGCACCAGAATTGTGCTTCCAGGAGTCTGCATCTCCCACCTGATTGGCTATGACTGCATCCTTTTCACTACTGCATCTCCAGTGCACACTGCCTAGTGCTTGGTAAATACATGCTGAGTGGATAAATGTCCACGAAGCCATGTCCATTCATGGGAGAAAAGGATGGCATAAGCCATGGATGGAGAGCATTATGCCAACTTACAAAATAAAAGAATTTAAAAATTAGGACTATACCCTGAATAAAGTCCCTGGTAGAGAAAAGAGTTTAAGTGTTCTGGGGGAAAGAGTTGGCTAAGTTCTGAAACAGGACCAAGGAAACCACATGCACCTATAAAATAAAATAAAAATATACATATTTAAATGCTATTCAGTGTGACTCCTTTTCCTATAAGCAGGAAAGAAATAAACTGAAGAAATACCAGGGACGAGATGAAACTCACAGATGTTTCCATGACTGACGATGTGCTCTAAGGCAGAGAGAGGTTCAGGAGACTACGAAACAAAACTCGAATGTCTTTCAATTTCACTAAGGTCTGAATTCAGCTGAACATATTTTTTTCGGCCTCACTTTTACCATGACAGCCCTCTAGCTCTGGTGGGTCACCTTTTCTTTGTCATGCTGACATGTCTTGTGGATGATTTTAACCACCAAAGAAGGGACCCAGAATTAGAAGAGCTGAACCATGCAGGGTGCTTTGAGGATGCCTAATTCCGAAAGCACAGGCTCAGCACACACCCACAGAGGTTGCCACATTTTGCAACTGGAAACATAACTTTATCTTTTTTATACTGGGCCATCTTCTGAGGGAAGGAGCCAGAATCTCTGAGGCAGGACTGGAGTGTCAGTTATAGAAAAACGGTTCCCCTACAGCCTGCGGGTCCTGTCAAGGCTGACCTCTGCACCAGGATCTGGGGCTCGCCACTCTCTTTGGAGGGTCTGCGTGATGACCTGCGTTGTCCTATAGTAACCACTAGCCATATGAGGCTGTTCAGCATCTGAAATGGGTCTGGTCTGAACTGAGCTGTGCTGGCAGTATAAAACAGACACGGGATTTTGAAGACTTAGCATGAAAAAAAGAACATAAAATATCTCAATTTTTATATCAATGGTATGTTGAAATAATATTTTGGACATAGGTTAAATAAAATATTATTAAACTTGATCTTGTTTCTTTTCACTTCTTAAAATGTGGCTACTAGAAAATCTCATTAGCTCACATATGTGACTTACATTATTTTTCTAATGGACAGTGTTGGTCTGGACCAGGGTTTGGAAAACTATTTCTGTAAAAGTCCAAACAGTAACACTTTCAGGCTTTGCAGACCATCTGGTTGCTGTGGCAATTACTGCATGCTGCTTTTGCTGCATAAAAGTAGTCACAGATCACAGACAACGTGCAAATGAGTGAGTGTGGCTGTACTCTGATGAAACTTGACTTACAAAATTAGATGGCAAACAAACTGGACAACCTAGGCAAAATGGAAAATTTTCTAGAATCACACAGTCTCCCAAAACTGAACTGGGAAGAGAGAAAAACTGAACAGACAAACAACAACTAAGGAAATTGAAGATGTAATCAAGAAACTCCTAGCAAACGAAAGCCTAAGCCTGGATGGCTTCACAGGGGAGTTTTACTGAACATTCAAAGAACTAACACCCCATTCTCCTCAAACTATTCAAAAAAATTCAAGAAGAAGGAAGACTTTCAAACTCGTTTTATGAGGCCAGCATAATTCTAATTCCAAAACCAGATAAAGACACTACAAAGAAAGAAAACTACAGGCTAATATCCCTGATGAACATAGATGCCAAAATCCTTAAAAAATATTAGCAAATTGGATCCAGCAATACATCAAAAAAATTATTCACCATGACCAAGTGGCATATATCCCAGGGATGCAAGGCTGGCACAATATTCACAAATCAATAAATTTGATACACCACATAAACAAAATGAAAGATAAAAACCATATGATAATATCAAGAAACGCTGAAAAAGCATTTGACATAACCCAGCACCCATTTCTGATGAAAACACTCAGCAATTTGGGACTAGAGGTATCATATCTCAACATAATAAAGGCCATATATGACCAATCTACAGCCAACATCATACTCAATAGGCAAAAACTGAAAGCATTTCCCTTAAGAACAGGAACAATACAGGGATGCCCACTTTTGCCACTTTTACTTAACATAGTACTGGAAGTCTTAGCCACAGCAATTAGACACAAAGAAAAAATAAAAGGGATCCAAACTGGAAAGGAGGAAGTAAAACTGTCATTATTTGCAGATGACATGATATTGTACATAGAAAACTCTAAAGACTCCATCAAAAATCTACTGGATTGAATAAATGAATTTGGCAAAGTGGCAGGACACAAAATTAACATCAAGAAATGGATGGCATTCTCATACACCAATAATGAACTCACAGGAAGAGAAACTAAAAAAACAATCCCATTTACCACTGCGGCAAAAAAACTAAGATCCCTAGGAATAAACTTAACCAAAGAAGTTAAGTACCTATTTGCAGAAAACTATAGGACATTGAAAAAAAAATAGAGCAAGATATAAAAAAGCAGAAGCATATACCTTGTTCCTGGATTGGAAGGATTAACACCATTAAGATGTCCATTCTACCCAAAGCAATCTATAGATTCAACGCAATCCCCATTAAAATACCAATGACATATTTCACAGAACTAGAACAGATACTTCAAAAGTTTATATGGAACAACAAACAAACAAACAAACAAACAAAACCCGAATAGCAACAGCTATCTTGAAAAAGAACAAAGTAGGAGGGGGTCACAATACCAGATATCAGGTTATTCTACAAAGCCACTGTAATCAAAACAGCCTGGTACTGGCACAAGAACAGGCATATACATCAGTGGAACAGAAAAGAGAACCCATAAATTGACCCAAGACATTATGCTCAATTAATATTTGACAAAGGTGGCAAGAGCATACAATGAAGTAAAGACAGCCTCTTTAATAAATGGTGTTGGGAAAATTGGACAGCTACATGCAAAAAAATGAAACTAGACCACCAACTTATACCATACACAAGAATAAACTCAAAATGGATAAAAGACTTAAACATGACTTGTAAATCCATAAAAATCCTAGAAGAAAATGTAGGCAATAAAATTTTAGACATCACACACAGCAGAATTTTCACTGATATAATACCTAAGGCAAGAGAAATAAAGGAAAAAATTAATACACGGGTCTACATTAAACTGAAAGGCTTCTGCACAGCAAAAGAAACAAGCATCAAAATTGAAAGGGAACCCACTATATGGGAGAGCATGATTGCCAATGATACATCAGATACATCAGATATGTAGAGTACTCATACAACTCAACAAAAGGAAGACAAAGACCCAATTAAAAAATGGGCAGAGGACCTGAATAGGCACCTCCTCAAACAGGACATACAAATGGCCAAGAGACCCATGAAAAAATGCTCAGCGTCACTAATCATCAGAGAGATGCAAATTAAAACTACTGAGAGGTATTACCTCACACCTGTCAGAATGGCCGCCATCAACAAATCATCAAACCACAAGTGTTGGCGAGGGTGTGGAGAAAAGGGGACTCTAGTACACTACTGGTGGGAATTCAGACTGGTGCAGCCACTATGGAAAACAAAATGGTGTTTCCTCAAAAAATTAAAAATGAAACTTCCATTTGACCTAGTGATCCCACTTCTAAGAATATACCCGAAGAAGCTTGAAATACCAATCAGAAAGAATATATGTACCCCTATGTTCATAGCAGCACTATTTACAATTGCTAAGATCTGGAAACAGCCCAAGTGTCCATCAATAGATGAGTGGATAAAAAAACTTTGGTACATATACACAATGGAACACTATGCAGCTGTAAGAAAAAATGATCTCTTATCCTTTGAGATGACATGGAGGGACCTGGAGAGCATTATGCTAAGTGAAATAAGCCAATCAGAGAAAGATAAATACCACATGATCTCACTTATTTGTGGAATATAATGAACAAAATAAGCTGATAAAAAAAATATATACCCAGAGACACAGAAAGGAGTACGCTTCAGACTGACAAACCTCAGAGGAGGGGGGCAGGGAGGAGGGATGAGATAAACCAAAGAACTCAAATGCATATATGCATAACCAATGGACACAGACAACAATCCTGTGTGTGTGTGTGGGGGGGGGGGGGGTCGGGAGGAGGGTGTCTAGGGGAGAATAAGGAGAAACATCCATAACAAAAATAATTTAATTAATAAAATTAAAAATAAAAAAAAAATTAGATGGCAAGCAGCTTTGGCCCACAGGCTATACTTTGCTGACCTCCTAGTCTAGACTAAGCTCAGGGTCTGTGTTTAAAGAGTCTTTTCAGAGAATGTGCCTCTGGCCTCAGGAAGCACAGCTGTACAATGCACAAGAGGTTCTGATAACACAGCTATGAGTCCAAGTCCCCAAAGAAACCAAATTCCCTTATGTCAGGGTGATGGCAATGTCAGCTTGATGGTGATTAGAATTGGTGGCCAGCCACTACTACCCTGCCCTTCTAGCCCAGTGATGTGTTTGAGGAAATTGAGACTCAGGTGTTAACTGCTGCACAAAGATAAAAAATCTAACTGAACAAATGAATGGGTGATGTACAGTGTGCAGCCCTAGTGTGAGGTCAGTGCCACAAACTAGAGCCCAATGGCTCACCATGTGGACTGGACAGGACTCAAATCATCTTAGCTTTTTTGCATCTATCCCTTAAGATCCCAGAGTGAACCCTGCAAATAGTTCACTGAGTTAAACTGAGGCATTCAGAAGAGACCCTAAATTCTTAACCTCAGACCAGGGGAGGTTGGTGCAAGATTAAAAACTGCAATCACACATCCCCCCCTACCCCCCACCCAAGCCTTTCCTCTCTCCTCTTTTTACTTGCAAATACATTCTCCATATCACAATTGGAATTATCTTTCTATCTTCAGGGTTATCTTTCTAAAATGTAAATCTGATCATGTAGCTTACCTGTTCAAAAGCCCTGCAGTGGCACCTCACCCCTCATCCTGTAGCACCAGGCTCTTCATACTTGACCCTGACCATTGCCTGCCATGTGCCTCACTGTACCCCAGCATTGCTGGGGAAATGTTTGTCTTCTACTACATCGCCAGCATGTTTTGTATTGTATTCTCAGAATAAAGCACAAACTGAGTACCCAATCAACATCTGAAAAATTGAATTTTGCTATTTGCTACTGAGGTTGTTGTATTCGCTGCATTGGATGGTGGGAGTGAATGAGGGAGAAAAATCAAAACAGGAGCACTAAGGGGCAGCACAGTCGCCATGTCTCAGGGAAATGCCTTGAGCCTCAGACAGACAGGGTGGCTGCTACAAGAACAACAGTAATGGCTAATATTTTTATGATCATTATGTCTAAAATGTAACAGATTCAACCTTTTAGACAGAGTACCAGTTTTTTTCTTTCTTATTATCCTCACCCAAGGACATTTTTTTCCATTTTTTGTTCAGATAGAGTGGGAGGGAGAGAGAGGAAGAGAGCGAGAAAGAACATCGATGTGAAAGGGACACATTGAGTGGCTGCCACCCGCATGACCCCAACCAGAGCCGGGGTAAACTGCAACCGAGGTACATGCCCTTAGTGGGAACTGAACCCAGGTCTCTCTGGACCGCAGGCCAACGCTCTAACTGCTGAGCCAAACCGGCCAGGACAGAGTACCAGTTTTTTATAAACAAATTTTATTATTTAGAATAGCTTTAGATTTACAGAAAAATTGCCAAACAGTATAGAGAGTTTCCCTATACTCCACACCCACTTTCCACTACTATTAACTGCTTATATTACTATGATACATTTGTAATATAATACAATACATTATAATATAATACAATATTAATATACTGTTTTTATTATTTAAAAAATTATTAGTATTAAATAAAGTACATACTTTATTTAGGTTCCCTTAGTTTTTACCTAATGTGTCTTTTCTGCCCCCCCCCCCCCCCCCCGGGTCACATCAGGATACCATATCACATTTAGTTGTCATGACTTCTGCTTCTCTTGGCTGTGACCATTTCTCAGCCTTTCCTGGTTTTTGATGACCTTGACGAGTATTGGTCGGGTATTTTGTAGAATGTCTCTCAGTTGGTATTTATCTGATGTTTTTCTCAGGATTAGACTGAAATTATGGTTTTTTTGGGGGGAAGACCACAGAAGTAAAGTGCTATTTTCATCACATCATATCAAGGGTACATACTATCTGCATGACTTATGACTGTTGATGTTGACCTTGGTCACCTGGCCGAGGTAGTATGTGTTAGTTTTCTCCACTGTCAAGTCTTTCTTTAATCTCTCCCTTCCCACACTGTACCTGTTGGAAGAAAGTCACTATGCACAGCCCACACTTAAGGACAGGGACATTTTGCTCCACCTCCTCGAGGGCTAAGTATCTACATAAATAATTTGGAATTCTTCTGCATGTGAGATTAGTTTCCTCTCCCTATTTATTTATTTATTCCATCATTTATTTATATCAGTATGGGATCATGGAGATCAATTTTATACTTTGGATTGCAATCCAATGCTACTCTTAATTTTGTTGCTCAAATTGTTCCAGCTTTAGCCATCGGGAGCTCTTTCAATTCCCTCCAATGTCCCATCATTGTGGTTGGCTTTTTTTTTTTTTTAGCAGTTCTTTACTTTTTGGCATTGTAAGATGCTCCAGGATGACCTCGTATATTTCCTGCCCCCATGCTAGAATCAGCTATATCGCCAAGGAGCCTGGTCTCTTTTATTAGAGAATGATGTTAGAAACCTAGATCTGGTGCTAGGTATGCTTATTGATACTGGTGTCTCATTGCTTCTAAAGGCCCTATCTACTGTCCAAGTAAGGAGATACATATGTCTGTACCAACCTGTGCATATACATATATCTTGGAGTATTTCTACATGTAAAAAGTACCAGTTTTAACAACAAAGTCATTTCCCCTCAGTGGATAAAACTTTTTCTGACAAATAGGATATTTAACTTTATAACCTAGAATTTTACTTCAAACCAAAATAAGAATAGATGGGCCCTGGCCCATCTTTGAATATTCAGTGGTTAGAGCGTCAGCCCACAGACCAGAGAGATCCGGGTTTGGTTCCCGTCAAGGGCATGTACCTCAGTTGCAGTTTGTCCCCAGCCCCAGTTGGGGTTGTGTGGGTGGCAACTAGTCGATGTGTGAGTCACACTGATGTTTCTCTCTCTCTCTTCCTCCTTCTCGCACTCCTGCTCTATCTGAAGATAAATGCAAAAATGTCCTCGGGTGAGGATAAAAAAAAAAAAGAAGAAGAATAGATGGGCTTTGGGGATATTTTGGTCTGTTTATTCTTTTAAAAAAAAAACAACTGATTTGAGAGAGAGGAGAAAGGAGAGAGAGAGAAACATCTATTGGTTGTGTTCCGTGTGCAACTCAACCAGGGATCTAACCCACAACCTGCATACCTGGGTATGTGCCCTGACTGGGAATTGAACCCACGACCTTTTGGTGTAGAGGATGACGCTCCAATCAACTGAACCACACTGGCCAGGACTTGGTCTGTTTTACATATAGGAATTTTGAAAAGATAATTTCTCTTCTAATCTTCTCCTTCCTCCATGTTTCTATCTGTTTCCCAGAGGTGGCTTATTAAATTTTATTCACTTCCTGGTGAGTGGTCAGGAAGTTTGCTGAATTTGGCCAGAACTGCATAAGCCTCCCTGGTTGACCTGGTATACTTACTTGAGCAGTGAATGGAGTTGGAGCTGTGTGAGACTGTTCTGCCTTAGGAATGACCTGGGTCTACTGATACAGGGTGTATAATATAGCACCAACACCAGATGGGCCTTCTTGTTCCTTGTGCAGGGAAATGAAAGGGTCCTTGTGTTGGGGGAAGGTTGTCGGCCCAACCCACCACCCACCCCACCTGAAGGTCACACCTTTCCACCAAAACTCACTGGGAAGAGTCAGGGTAAGACCCACTAAGGTACAACTCCACACCGAGCTGATCACACTGCACTCAGTCCACTCTCATACCTGCCTGCCCACTTGTTCAACAAACATGGATTGGACACCAGGCACAGGCTAGGCACAGGGACACAGAATGGAGGAGGCTCCTGCCCTTCAGGAACTCCCAGTGTAATGAAGCAAGACAGTTAGTAAAAATAAATAATTGGAATATAGTGTGGTGTCATACTAGAGAAAAGGCTCTTAGCCTGGGTCCATGGATGGACTTCAGGGTGTCTCCTAAAATTAATTATAAAAAGTTATATACACTTGCCCTGGACAGTTTGGCTTAGGGATCAGAGTGTTGGCCCGTGGACCAGAGCGTCCCAGGTTCGGTTCCCACTAAGGACACGTACCTTGGTTGCAGTTTGTCCCCGGCACCGGTTGGGGTCGTGTGAGTGGCAACCAGTCGATGTGTCTCTCTCACATTGATGTTTAAAAGAAAAAAGTTAACACACTGAATATTCCCTGTTTGTCCCCCACTACACCTTCTCTACCCTACTGTGTCCCAGAAAGCCTAACCTGTACAGACTGTCACATGGGTTCACTTGCCTATGGGCTTTCAACTGGCTTTGGCCAATGGGAAGAGCCACCGGGAAATCTGAGAGAAGAGAGAAAAGTAGAGGTACACATTTTTCCACCAGTGTATTCCTCTGCCCAAGGCCACGGCCCTACTAGCTGCCTCTCTTACAGTCACAGCTGTATTGCTTCCTGGGTCCCCTTTGTCTTCCAGGATTAGGGGTGGTAACTGCTCCCTGTTTCTTCCTAGCCCCAAGGTGCTTCACCATTCCTGTTGGGTTCCCTAAATCCTGCCTATGTCTTTGTAAAGACTGCCTACATCAAACTCCCTTAAAATAGGTGAGTCAGAATCTCAAAGGGTTCCATGACTCAAAGAGGTAAAGCAGCCATTCGAGCTGAGGTGCATACAACGTGATGTGGATATCGGAGGAAGGTGTGCTATCCATAACTCCACTAGCCGTATGAAAAAGTGCTCCTCTCAAAATGCAAATCCAATCAAGGTATTCCCCTGCTTAAATTCTGTAGTGGCTTCCCACTGCTCTTAGAATAAAGGCCAAACTCCTTAATGTGGCCCACAAAGCCCCACCTCACCTGTCCCTCTCTAATCCTACCCCAAACATTTTTTGTTTGCTCGCTGTAATCCAGCCATCCTGACCCTTGGGTTCTGCATTGTGCCAGGCTCCCTCTAGCCCTGAGGCCTCTGCACATACTGTTCCTCTGACTGGAAAGGACCCCCCATCTTCTCTCCTCATTCTCTAGGACTTGGTTCAAATGATGCCCCCAGTCCAGGTCAAGTTCCTCTGTCACATACCCAGAGAGGACCCTGAATCCCAGCTCCGGAGCACTTAGCCCACCTTGGAACACATTTTTGTGTTTTGCATTTGACATTTGTTAATATCTGCCTTTCCCACTAAACTGTAAGTTTCATGAGGGATGGAATGATGTCTATTTCTGTTCACTGTTGTGTCCTCAGCACAGTACATGATGCATTCAAGATGCTCATAAGGATTTATAGAGAAATGAATGACTGAAGGTGATATTTGAGTCAGACTGTGAGGGGTCAGTTTGCCAGGAGTCTAAGTGGCCACGTGAGGGCTCAAGAACGGATTAACCTGCTCAGTATATCCTACCTGGACTTTCTTAGGCAACAGGGAATGGCCAATGCCTCCTTCTCAACCACAGGATGAAAATAACCCATCCACATTACCTTTATGTTGGGAGTGAGAATCAACTCAAACTGGTTGTAGAACTCCTTGGGGTTGGGCAGCTGGTTATCCTTCGCAGTGTGCAGGAATGCCTCAATGTCGTTCAAGGCAACTTCAACACCCTCTCGCGACTGGCACTTGTCTACAGCTTGGGAAGCCAAGAGGTAGATTCCCGCTTCACACCACTGGCTGACCTTTTGAAAAGAGACACAATGCTCTGTGCAGTTAGCCTGGCTGCGACTCAGCCACCACAGTCCTCAGGAGGTCTGAGCTCCTCGGGGGTGTACCAGGGTTCTGACACAATAGGAAATTGTCATGGAACAGCGTCAAGTCAAGAGGTCTAACCACTGTAAATACAACTGTGAGGGGGGCAAACCAAAACCTATTTTACATCTGACTTCGCAGGGAAGTCACCCAATCAGTAAAATGAATCGTGTAAACATTCTTCCCTTTTCTACTGATAGTAATTATACCCCACCAGGAGAAGAAAGTTAAGTACTTCTTTTTTTTTTTTTTTTTGAATTTATCTTTATTGTTGAATGTATTACAGACATTCTTCATTTTTCCTCTATTGACCCCCTCCTCCCCACTCCTGCCCCCCTCCTGACTTTCCCCACACTGTTGTCTATGTCCATTGGTTATGCATATATGCTTATAAGTTCTTTGGTTTATGTCTTCCTACCCCCACCCTTCCTTCCCTTTGAGGTTTGTCTGTCTAACAACCAATTTGTACTTCTTAATTCTTTCACCTTTTTTACCCATTCTCCCAAACCCCCTCCCATCTGGCAACCAACAAAATGTTCTCTATATCTATGAGAATGTAACTGTACTGCTTGTTCATTGTGTTTGTAGATTCCATTGTTGATAGATATGTATTCATTGCCATTTTGTTTGTTCATATATTTTATCTTTTTCTTCAAAAAGACCCTTCATCATTTCATATAATAACGGTTTGGTGGTGATGAACTCCTTTAACTTTTTCTTGTCTGGGAAAGTCTTTATATGGCCATCGATTCTAAATGACAGCTTTGCAGGATAGAGTAATCTTGGTTGTAGGTTCTTGGTTTTCATCACTCTGAATATTTCTTGCCACTCCCTTCTGGCCTGCAAAGTTTCTTTTGAGAAATCAGCTGACAGCCTAATGGGAACTCCCTTGTAGGTAACTAGCGGCCTTTCTCTTGCTGCTTTTAAGATTCTCTCTTTGTCTTGAACCTTTTGCACTTTGATGATGATGTGTCTTGGTGTGGGCCTCTTGGGGTTCATCTTGTTTGGGACTCTCTGTGCTTCTTGGACTTGTATGTCTGTTTCCTTCACCCAGTTAGGAAAGTTTTCTGCCATTATTATTTCAAACAGGTTTTCAATTTCTTGTTTTCTCTCTTCTCCTTCTGGCACCCCCAAGATGCGAATGTTGGCATGCTTGAAGTTATTCCAGAGGCTCCTTACATCATCCTCATTTTTTTAGATTCTTTTTTCTTTTTTGCTGTTCTGATTGGGTGTTTTTTGCTTCCTTATATTCCAAATCAATGGTTTGCTTCTTGGCTTTACCTACTCTACTATTGAATCTGTGTAAATTATTCTTTATTTCAGTTAGTGCCTCCTTAATTTCTGACTGTGCATCCTTCATTTCGGACTGCTCATTTTTTATGTTCTTGAGGTGAGGACCTCAAGGACTAAGTTCATCGAGCATCCTTATAAGCAGTATTTTGAAATCAGCATGTGTCAGGTTGCTTATCTTCGTTTCGCTTAGTTCTTTTCCTGGGGTTTTGTTCTGTTCTTTCATTTGGGACCTGTTTCTTCGTCTCCTCATTTTGGCTGCCTCCCTGTGTTTGTTTCTATGTATTACTTAACGAGAGGTATGGGGCTAGCTGAGACCAGATGCTGCTTGTTTGAAAGAATTAGGAAAACCTGAAGCAGAATCAAAGACCTGTGGTAAAGCAACTGGCAACAGCTTGGGTGAGCCTGAAAGTTGGGTGGGGTGGGGCCTCAGGGAATCACCAGGGTGGGGCAACCAGTGTGAGCCAGGTTGCTGGAGTCCCAGATATGGTGGCTGTCTGCCGCCCCAGGGAAGGGCTCACCAAAGGAACAAAGGCCTCTGACACCACATCTGTCCAGGAGAAAGCTGTCTCTCCAGCCCTCGCTCCAGTGCCAAACAACTCAGTTCTTCCCCATATATCTCTGGTGCCTTTCAAGCTGCCTCCCCCACACTGGAGCCTGGAGGGTGTGAGTCTGATAAGTCCCTGCGCAGGCCCTTTAAGAGGAGCTGCCTCGGGCTCCAGCTGCCTCAGCCTCCCTCAGCCTCAGTTCCCGCTGGTTTTTCCAGCCAGAAGTTATGGGGATTCTCTTCCTGGCACTGGAACCCTGAGTGGGGCGCCTGATGTGGGACAGGGACCCCTCAGTCCTCAGGGAGGACCTTCCAGCAAGGCATCCTTCTAATTTTTTTCCTCCACGTGTAGGTGTGGAACTAGCCTGTCCACCTCCGCCCCTCCTACCAGTCTCAGTGTGGCTGCTGCTTTAATTCCGTAGTTGTAGGACTTCCATTCAGTTTGATTTCAGGTGGTTTTGAATGATGGTTGTTCTGTAGTTTAGTTGTAACTTTGATGTGGTTGTGGGAGGACACGATACTGCGTTTACCTACGCCGCCATCTTGACCTGAAGTTGAAAGTTAAGTATTTCTAAGTTTGGTCTAACTACAGAGAAATGTAGCCAATGATTTTTCGAGTTGGCCTTCTAGGCCACTTGTCTTGCCTCCTACTTGGTTACAAGAACACAGGGTAATTAATGAGGCATCAGACCCCACCCCCACATGCTTTCCTGGGGGAGGGACTGTCCTTTCAACAAAACCACCACTTTCTTCTGCCCACATCTGCCCTTATTGTCATCTGTCTTTCCCAGGGAAGCATCCAAGAATGACAAGTTCTGTAATTCAGAACAGCAATATTCAAACTTTCCAGACTGTAGGATGAAATTCAATAGGTATTAAATTCTAACAAGTCTAAAGCTCTAAACAAAAAGATGTGATGCCTGAACATTTATATGAGAAGCGGCTGCCAGTAAAAGTACACCTGCATTTCCACTCCACGTGACCTGAAGAGCTACGCGAAATAACTGCACAGGGTGGAGAGCACTCCAAAGGAGTTATCGCTAGGTAGGAAATTACAGGCAACCTAAATCTGTCTTTCTTCCCCTAAATGATTTACACTGAATGTGTACTACTTTTAAAATAAAAAAACAATAAAGATATTTAAAGATTAATGATTACCACTGTGTGGGGATGAGAATGGAAGTCGGATGTGCAGGCATTTATCAGAAATTTTCCCCTCCTCTTTCCTACATTTTTGCATTTTCAAAATAATATTAAATCATGCTTTAATATATACTGTGAAAACTGTCTTGAAACATCATACCTAAATCTGCAGAAAATATTAAGCTGAGGTCTTCTGCAGCGTTACAGTAGCTACTTGCTCTCTCTCTCACACACACACTCCACACCTCAGTTTAGTCTGTTATCTCTGGAGCAAATACTGAGAGGAAAACGGTAGTTGATCCTGCAGAGAGCTCAGCACACAGAGCAGGCTGTGCAGCAGGTCCTTCTGAACCGCTTGCTTCCGCAACAGCTGTATTTCATCAACATTAAAAGGCAATGGGATAGTGTAAATAGCTCGGGTGGGTGCCCCCAGCCTTGGAGAGAAAGAGCCATAGGAATGGAGCGCGTGGACTCGGCCATGAGCCATGTGCGGCCTGGGAACAGCTGACAGGGAAGGCTCCATGAGTCAGTGCCCCTGCTGACTGGGCACTTGTCTAAGAGATCACTGCCAAAGGGCACCAGAGGCTAAACTCCCTCCCTGTGAGCCCTCTGCACACACAGCATTGCTGTCTGGTCTAAGGAGTCTGAGGTTAGGAATTTGGCAGTCCTGACTTCAAATCTTCAATCCCCTATTTACTCCATGTGCAGACTTGGGCCATCACTTATCCCAGGGTTTCTCAGTGCATCCCTGAACCGTCTGCACCAGAATCACCTGGGCACTTGCTGAAAACACCAATTCCTCGGCATCACCCCAGACTTACTGAATCTCAGTCTCTAGGGTGGTACACCAGGGAATCTGCAATACAGCAAGCTCACCTGGCGATTCTAATGCACTTAATGTTGCAATCCACTGGCTTAACTGTTGGGAGCCGACTACATGCCTGACAGAGTCCACGGAGCCTGGAGATCTTGAGTCAGAGACTCGACCTCCCCCACAATCTCAAGGAATTAGGCTTGCATTGTGTTTATGCAGCTCAGGGCCAAGTGTGACCCAATGTACCTTGAAATACCTGAGATAACAGACTGGGTGTCCCTGGGTGCTCCTGCTATCCGCAAGGCAAACTAATTCTATACATTATTGTTGTAGCCCTGGGCTATCAAGACGATCCTATTTTCTTATATCACTAAACTTTTGCTGTAAGATATAAAAGGCATGTAATAAAGCATATCGAGGCTGATCCCGCTGAGGACAGTCCTCCTGATCCCATATTTGTGTCATTGTCTTCATTCCCAAACTCAGGGACTCTGTTCTCCAAGCTGGTTCCTGGCACAACCACGATGAATATTAGTTTCTGCTTCTGTAAAATGAGGCCATTAATACCCTTCTCATAATTTGTCTTGAGGATTAAACAGATTACATAATTATGCTCTCAGTGGGCACATAGGTGCTCAATAAATGGTAGGAGTGTATAATGGTCATTGTAACAAACCTCTCCAAAAGAATTCACAATCCGATGCCTTCAGAGGAGAAGCACTTTGAAAATATGTATAGTGCTCGGTCTCTGTATGCCTGAAGGAGAATAAAAACATGTCCCACAGGGCCAAGCCAAAACACATACTTTGTCTGGCTCCACACAGAGGAAAACAGACTTGATTCATTCTAATAGGATGTGGTGGGATGGCTGAGGCACTTTTGACCTTCAATGCCTCTATGACCTAGAATCTGCAGCTTTTAATGCCTCTTGAACACTGTTTCATATGAAGCTCTTTATCCTCTCAGCAACTGTATGGGGCAGGGAGGTCAGGTATGATTAAGACTGCCTTACAAAAAGTTTTACAGACATCATGGTCACAGGTTTGTTGTGCTTACCTTGTCCAGCTGTCTATGCAACTCTAAAGACTTTCCTAAAATGTCATATTTTTTCTTGTTTTCATTGATGAAGTCATCACAGAGGTGCCTGAGCTCCACACACTTGGGTCTGATGGAGTCCGCTGCATAGTGGTGGCTTTGGATGAGCTGGTCCCCAATTATTGCAAGCAGCCGGGCTTTTTCCAAGGGCTCCTGCAAAGTGAACATGCACAGCCAAGCATCACAGCCAGGTCATGGTGAGGCTGATATGTGCTTGAGACTGTGTGCTCCAATTCTAGAGGCGGCTAAGGAGATGCTGATTGAGATTTTAGGTGGAGAATGTGGGGCTGGGGAACCTGGGCAAACTCTTCCTTTCTCAAGAAGTCTGGCCTAGTCCAGGGTCATCTGCACTCTGGAGAAGAGCAAGTCATTTATTCAAGTATTTGTTGAGTTCTGGGGTAGGCACTGAGGATATAATGTTAACAAGTCAGAAATTTTCAGCCGAATGGAGAACTCACATATTAAATAAGTGATACAAATAATTAAATTATTACAATGTGATAAGTTCTAGGGCAGAAATGTTATAATGCACAGAATAGGAGACTCTGAATTCCACTGTCCACTAACTGGACAAGGACAGACATGTGGCCCTGAGGAGAATTGGGAATGAGCTAAAAAGATTTCATTTGGACAATTCTATGGGGAAGTCATGAGACTCAAGAAATATGTTCACCCTGGCCGGTTTGGCTCAGCAGTTGGAGCATTGGCCTGCAGACCAGAGAGCCCCAAGTTCAGTTCCCGCTAGAGGCACGTACCAAAAAAAAAAAAAAGTATGTTCATTTAAACCCCTTCCTGCGACCACAAGCTCACTGTCTGCTCTGACCTCATCTGTTCAGTAACCACATCTCCTCCCTCTGTCTGCAGAGCTTGCTTTGTTCTAACCACATGTGCCATATTTTTCTGATTTCAATCCTCACAAGTTACTGAGGCTTACCATGTGCCAAGCATTATGCCGGTACCAAGGGTTCCGTGGTAAACAAAGCAAGCAAAACCCCCTGCCCTCATGAAACATATATTAATAGGAGACACACGCAATGAACAATTAAATACATAGATTACATAATATCTTAGATAGTGATGAGTGCCATGAAGAAAAATCAAACAGGGAGGGAAGGGCAAGCAGCTGCTATCATGGATGGGATGGGGGAGGGAAGAAGGACTCACTGAGAAGGTGCTATCTGAGCTGTGCTGAAGAGCTAACACAGCAGGCCTGAGAATACTATCCTGAGAAAGGCCTGCTTGCAAGGTTGGCTCTTGGGTGGCATCTTGGAATGTCAGGAGGGGTCCTATCATCCCCATGCAGAATGGCTCACCATACCTAAACTGTGCAAACAGTATGCTTTATGCTGGACCCCTGCTTTCTTTCTGGGAGTCTGGATTCTGGTATATGCCAGGCAGAGGCTACCTACATGACCAGCTCCCAGTAAAAACTCTGAGACTGAGCACTGAGCTTCCCCGGTAGACAGCATTGTACAATGTTGTTACAGTGCATTGCAGGAGGGGTTAAGTGGGTCCCTCGGGACACCACAGGAAGAAGACTCTAGGAAGCTTGCGCCTGGTATCCTCTAGAGTTCACCCCGGGCTCCTTTTCCCTTCACTGATTTTGCATAGTATCCTTTCACTGTAATAAATTATAACCATAAGTATGATTATATGCTGAGTGCTATGAGTCCTCCTAGCAAATCTTCAAATCTGAGTGTGGTCCTGGGAACCCTTGACACAGGTGCCAAGACCTGAAGTCAGGGACAAGCCATGTAGTACTTGGCTGAGAGGCTGGAGCATGTCTGACATGTTCAGGTAGCAGGAGGAGGCTGTGGCTGGAGCAGAGGAGTGAGCAGGAAAGGAGCAGGTGGTGCAATCAGTGAGCAAAGAGACCCGATCTAGGGAGGGCCTTGGTGCCATTGTGAGCACTTGGCTTTCACTCAGTGTAACATGGGAAGCACTGGAGGTTTTGAGGAGAGGTCTCATTCATATAAGGATTGCTGCAGCTGTGGTGTCAAGAATGACAGAGAAGAGGCAAAGCAGGGAGACCAGTTCGGGGCTCCTGCAGTCATCCAGGTAAAGGATATGGCTTAAACAAGGCTGGCAATCAATGCCTTCCCCAGGATGCTCCTCCCAGGGCTACTCGGGTCTAAGCTCTCAGTTCACCTTCTGGCAGGCCTTCTCTAAAGACTGCCGTTTCTAAAGCCACTCGCTGCAACCCACCCACTCAGGCCCTCTCCCTCACTTTGTTTTCATTTTCTAACAACACTTACCTCTATCTGAAAGTATCTTAGTTTACTGCCATGTACGAGTTCTCCCTCCTTTACCCACTCCCACCAATATGTAAGCTCCATAAATATTTGATCAATAGAATGAATGAATGAATGAATGAATGAATGCACTAGATGATGCAGTCATCTGCTTGGCTGGAATTGTATGAAACAACACTGACCTGTGAGTCCACACAGATGACTGCCACATTCCCAGAGGTCTCCAGGAGCAGAGAGATCATATGCACCCCTTGGTACCACAGTGAGCGTCCGGTATATCACATTTGCCCCGCCTTAACTTTTTACAGTAACATAAGGAGTCATGATGACTCCAGGTGATGACAACTGGCTCCTCCCTTAACTTACAATGGTTCATGATTTTCAACAATCTCCAAACCTGCCCGTACACTACCAGTCATTCACCAAGCCCTGCAAAGCCCACGTCATAACACCTTCTGATTTCTGAGCCTTTCTCCACCACCTCCTTGTCACTGTCTGCTCAGGCCTTCCTGCTTTCTGACTGGGTTCCCCTAACACCCTGTGACTTTCTTGATCAGAGCCCGCCTCTGTTCTCCTTCAGGCTGTCCTTCAAATCATGCTCCACACTGCTGATGAAGCAACAATTCCAATAAATGCTTATTACATCTACGTACATCACTCCTAAGTTTCAAGTCCTTTCTTGCTCCCTACAGTCTTCAGGAGAAAATTCAAACCCCTGAGTAATGCAAAGAAAGCCTTTCATTATCAGGCTCATACCTGTGTCCCTCTGTTTTCGCTTCACCCTCACCCTCTGGGTTCCCCTAAAGCCCTGTGACTTTCTTGATCAGAGCATACACTTCACTGTATTATGATCACTTATCTGTTGCCCTCACTTTGTCATAGACCCTTGCAGGCATACCCCAGCTCTTATTCAATTTAAAATAATACATAGCACAAATTAGGTACTTAAATAACTGTCGTGCAAAACACAAAGTAGTAATGATATACAAACCAAGCAGCAGCTATTTAAAAGACCTCAGGAATAAATATCCTGGGCGCTTGTTCTGAACAACAAAGGCCCAGATGCACTGGTCACCACCCCTGAGAGAAGATAAGAGTGAGAATTCCTCAGTCCCCAATTCTGAATTCTGTTGCTCACTGCTGTGTTCTCAGAACTTAGAGCAGTGCTCGGCATGGCAGGATAGCAATAAATATTTGCAGAATGAATGAAGAATGAATGAGACACTCTTACTAGAACTGCTCCGCCACTGAACATTGACCCTAGGAGACATTCTGCAGCACAGAATTGACTCCACTACCTTGATGATATTAATGACAACAGCTAACATTTAATGAGACCTTACTACATGCCAGGCACTGTTCTGAATGCTTACATTGTTTCTTTTACTCTTCACAACAAACCCTTTAATATAGGTGCTGTGTTACAAAAGAGGAGTGAAGGCAAAATGACCCACCGTGACCCAGGTAGCAAAGACAGGAACAGGCTTCAAACTCAGGCAGCCTGGCTCCAGAATCTGGCTCTAACCACCACACACAGAAAAATGGCCACATCTGTTCTGTCTAATCTTAGAGACCTCATTTGGTTGATTAAACCTGTCTGACTTTAATCAATATGGAAGCATGAAAACTTGGCAAGGAAATAACTGTTGACTTTTTAAAAAAAACTTAGTGGCCTGCCCTGGCTCGTTTGGCTCAGCGGTTAGCACATTGGTCTGAGAACTAAAGGGCCGTGAGTTTGATTCCTGGTCAAGGGCATGTACCTGGATTGTGGGTTCCATCCTCAGCTGGTTTGGGGTCATGCAAGAGGCAGCCAATCAATGTGTCTCTCCCTCTCTCTCTCTCCCTCCCTTACTCCCTCCTTCCCTCTCTCCCACCCTTCTATCTAAAAATCAATGGGAAAATGTCCTCAGGTGAGGAATAACCAAAAGAAAATAATGTTTAACTGCCTAATTTATTAAGAATAGCACCAGTTTTCTGGGAACCGGGAATGTCACAGGATATTTGCAAGAGCCCTGTGGTGATCACAGCTTGTCCTTCACCTGGCATGTGGCATCACCCTTCAGAACTGTTCTTAAAACATGTGCTCTGAATAATGGCTGCACAACCATGACAATCAAATCCTTCAAAGAACTTTACTGTAAAACCTCCACATCACAGCTTATTTTTTAGTCTATACAGCTTCTGCTCATAAAAACCTAGGTAAAAAAGAAATACCGAGAAAGAAATGGCTGTAATCTGGTGCTCTCAGCACAAGCCTTTCAGATGCTAAAAATTCCAGAAGGCTAGATAGTCAAATTACAATATGTAATTAAAAATCTTTATTGTAATAACAGCTTATTTTTCTGCCCAGGGCTCTAATGTACAATGGACGAAAGATGGGAGTGTCCACTGTGGAAGAAAGTGGTGAGAAACGGTGATGCTGCTATACCAGGGAGCCCAGAATGGATCCGCAGATAATGGCATAGGATGAAATGTATGTATGGGAAAGTGGGCCAGATGAAAGAAGAAAGGTAGAAAGTTAATGGCTACTGAAACTGAATAATAGATACATGGGAGTTCATTGTACTAGTTAATCTACTTTTGCATGTGTTTGAAAATTTACACACACACACACACACACGCGCGCGCGCGCACACACACACACACACACAAAGTCATGCCCCTCTAGCTAGAGTATGTCCCTGGGAGGTTAACAATCTGGCTTCCATGCCTTCTTGGACACAGTAGTGTAACTGCTGGCCCTTGGCTTTGGGCAGAAAGGTCTAGGCTGAGATTAGTTAGTTCTCCCTGCCCTGTCCTGGTCTATTCCTGGCTAGTTCATCATCGAAGACCCTGGCATGCCTCCTAGCCAAAAACTCTGTAGCAAATTCTGCTTTTAAAAGTAAGAAACAAGGCTGAAACCATTGTTTCTCAGAAAAAAACCTGAGCACTCAAAGAACTGCTAAAGCCTCAAACTAGAACAAGATAAAAGAACAGGCTCAATTAGCATGCAACAGGAATGCAGCAATGAGTTGGCTCAGAGGTTATTCATGAGGATGATATCACTAAACAGAATAAGGAAATTAGTAACAAACCAGAAATCAGTGTGTGGCCATGCCAAGAGGGAAGTTGACTCCTGAGTACTGAGTGAAGGACAAACCCTAAACAAGTTTTGGCAGATTCTAGACAGATATCATCTTGTTCCTTCAACACCTTACAGAACAAAAGGAAAGATAGCCAAACCACTATCATCTAAAGAAACACTGCCTCTTAGAAAACTAAGCAAAGATATGTTAAAAAGGTCCCAGTTAAGAGAAGATAACTTTACTCAGTTCACCAAGGCAGAGAAATAGATCTACCACATCCTTTAAAAAATAAGTAGAGGGCCACAAGCAAGACTGGAACTAGGGTGAGAGGGTGAGCATGTGCAGGAGAGAGTGTGAGTGGGTGTGACAGTGGATGAGCATCCATGCTTAGGGCAAATGGTTCCAGTGCTGTGGACTGGGGAGTAGCCAATTACCACTGTGCACTGCTTGACAGGGAGCCTCTCCCTGCTTGGGGCTGGGAGGCCTCACCATTTTGGAAGATCGGCTGAAATAAAGAACACCTTGGAAGGATTCAATAGTAGATTAGAAGAAGCTGAAGACTGAATCAGTGAGATAGAAGACAAGTCAGAAAAAACCCCACCCAATTAGAGCAGCAAATGGGGGAAAATATTAAAAGCAGGAGGAGAGTTTAAGGGAGCTTTGGGACAATATGAAATGTAATGACATCCACATCATAGGGGTACCAGAAGGAGAAGAATCAGAGAAAAGCATGGAGAACCTGTTTGAAGAAATAATGACATAAAAACCTCCCTAACCTGGTGAAGGAAAAAGTCACACAAGTCCAGGAAACACAGAGAGTCCCACTCAAGATGAACCCCAAAATACCCACATCTAGACACATAATTAAAATGGCAAACATTAAAGACAAAGAAAGAATCTTAAAGGCAGCAAGAGAAAGATAGAAAGTTACCTACAAGGGAGCTCTCATTAATTAGACTGTTAGCTGATTTCTCAGTAGAAGCACTTTAGCCCAGAAGGGATTTGCAAGAAGTATACAAAGTAATGAAAAGCAAGGGACTGAATCCAAGACTACTCTATCCAGCAAGGCTGTCATTTAAAATTGAAGGTGAAATAAAAAACTTCACAGACAAAAAAAAAAAAAAGGCTAAAGGAGACTATTACCACCAAACCAACATAAAGGGACTGCTGTAAGAAAAAGAAGAAACAGAGAGAGGGAGAAAAACACAGGCATAAAGAATAAAAATGGCGCCCTGGCCGGTTTGGCTCAGCGGTTAGAGCGTCGGCCTGCGGTCCAGAGAGACCCGGGTTCGGTTCCCGCTAAGGGCATGTACCTCGGTTGCAGTTTGTCCCCGGCCCTGGTTGGTCGTGCGGGTGGCAGCCACTCGATGTGTCCCTTCACGTCGATGTTTCTCGCTCTCTCTCCCTCCCACTCTATCTGTACAAAAAATGGAAAAATGTCCTCAGTTGAGGATAAAAAATAAAATAAAATAAAATAAAATAAAATAAAATAAAATAAAAAAAAAAAAAAAAGAATAAAAATGGCAACAAATAAGTACCTATCAGTAATAACCCTAAATGTAAATGGCTTAAGTGCTTCAATCAAAAGACATAGTATAGCTGATTAGATAAGAAAACATGACCCATATATATGCTTTCTACAAGAGACCCACCTCAGGACAAAAGACCTACACAGACTCAAAGTGAAAGGCTGGAAACAAATTTTCCAAGCAAATGGAAAAAAACAAAGCTGGGGTAGCAATATTCATATCTGATAAAATAGACTTCAAAATGAAGGCTGTAACAAGAGACAAAGAAGGTGTATTAAAAGGATCAAACCAACAAGAAAATATAACCCTGGTAAACATATATGCACCCAATATAGGAGCACCAAAATATATTCTGCTGGAGGACTTTAAGGGAGAGATTGACAGCAATACAATTATAGTAGGGGGCTTTAACACCCCACTGACATCACTGGATAGATCTTCTAGACAAAGAATCAACAAGGAAACAGAGACCCTAAATGACACACTAGATCAGATGGATTTAACTGATATTTATAAAACATATCACCACAAAGCTGCAGCATATACATTCTTCTCAAGTGCACAAGGGACATTCTCAAAGATAGACCACACGTTAGGACACAAACAGTCTTTATAAGTTCAAGAAGATTAAAATCATATTCAGCATCTTTTCAGATCACAATGGCATAGAAATCAATTATAATATAAACACTCAAAATCATTCAAACACATGGAAGCTAAATAGCATGTTATTAAACAATTAATGGGTTACCAAGGCAATCAAGAAATAAATAAAGCCCTGGCCGGTTTGGCTCAGCGGTTAGAGCATCAGCCTGTGGTCCCAAGAGACCAGGGTTTGGTTCCCGCTAAGGGCATGTACCTCAGTTGCAGTTTGTCCCAGGCCCTGTTTGGGTCGTGTGAGTGGGGTGGCAGCCACTCAATGTGTCCCTTTTGTGTCGATGTTTCTCTCTCTCCCTCTCTTCCTCTCTCTCCCTCCACTCTATCTGAACAAAAAAAAAAATGGAAAAATGTCCTCAGGTGAGGATAAAAAAACAAAACAAAACAAAAACAAACTTCCTGGAAACCAATAAAAATGAACACACAACAACACAAAATCTATGGCATGCAGCGAAAGCAGTCCTGAGAGGGAATTTCATAGCATTACAGGCCTACCTCAAGAAACAAGAAAAATTTCTAATAAACTATCTAACCCTACAACTGAAAGAACTAGAAAGTAAACAATAAGAAAAACCCAGAGTTAGTAGAAGGAAGAAAATAATAAAGGTCAGAGCAGAAATGAATGACATAGAGACTAAAAAAATAAACAAAACAAAACAATACAAAAGATCAGTGAAACAAAGACCTGGTTAGAACTGATGAACCTTTAACTAGAGGTTAAGAAATTTATCAGTGGGGCTTTAACTAGACTCACTAAGAAATAAAGAGAGAAGACCTAAATAAACAAAATCAGAAATGAAAGAGGTGAAGTAACAACTGATACCACAGAAATACAAAGGATTGTAAGAAAATACTAGGAACAATTATATGCCAACAAACTGGACAACCTAGGTGAAATGGACAAATTCCTAGAATCATACAAGCTTCCAAACCTCAACAGGGAAGAGTCAGAAAGCCTGAACAGACATCACATGTAGTGGAATTTTCATTAATACATCACCCAAGGCAAGAGAAACAAAGGAAAAAATTAATAAATGGGACTATATCAAAGTAATCAAAGTAAAAAGCTTCTTTTTTTTTTTTTTTATATATATATCCTCACCCGAGGATATTTTTCCATTTTTTGTACAGATAGAATGGGAGGGAGAGAGAGGAAGGGAGAGAGAGTGAGAAACATCGATGTGAAGGGACACATCGAGTGGCTGCCACCCGCACGACCAACCAGGGCCGGGGACAAACTGCAACCGAAGTACGTGCCCTTAGCGGGAACCGAACCCGGGTTTCTCCGGACCGCAGGCCGACGCTCTAACCACTGAGCCAACCCGGCCAGGGTGTAAAAAGCTTCTTTACAGCAAACAAAACCAGCATCAAAATGAAAAGGGAATCCACTGTATGGGAGAACATATTTGCCAATGATACATCAGATAAGACTCATACAACTCAACAAAAAAGAAACCACCCAATTAAAAAATGGACAGAGAAACTGAATAGACACTTCTCCAAAAAGGACATACAAATGGCTAAGAGACATATGAAAAAATGCTCAACATCACTAATCATCAGAGAGATGCAAATTAAAACAACTATGAGGTATCACCTCACACCTGCCAGAATGGCTACCATCAGCAAATCATCAAACAACACATGCTGGTGAGGATGTGGAGAAAAGGGTACTCTAGTGCACTGCTGGGAATGCAGACTGGTGCAGCCACTATCGAAAACAATATGGTATTTCCTAAAAAAAATTAAAAATGGAACTGCCATTTGACCCAGTGATCCCACTTCTCAGAATATATCCCAAGAATCTTGAAACACTAATCAGAAAGAATATATACACCCCTATGTTCAAAGCAGCACTATTTGCAATAGCCCAAGTGTTCATCAGTACATGAATGGATAAAAAAAGCTGTGGTACATTTACACAATGGAATACTATACAGGTGTAAGAAAGAAAGATTTCTTACCCTTTGAGAAGGCATGGAGGGACCTGGAGAGCATTATGCTATGTGAAATAAGCTAGAGAAAGATAAATATCACATGATCTCACTTATTTGTGGAATATAATGAACAAAACAAGCTGACGAATAAAATAGATCCAGAGACATGTAAGTAGGGAACAGAATGATAAACCTCAGAGGGAAGGTGTGTGGAGGGAGATAAACCAAAGAACTTGCATGTATATATGCATAACCAATGGTCACAGACAACAGTGTGGTGAAGACAGGTGGGGAATGGGAGTGGGGAGGAGGGTGTCAATGTGTGTGGGGGGAATCTGTAATACTTATAACAATAAAGACTTAAAAGAAAAAGAAATGAAGTAAAAAACAGGGTAAGCAAGGCACAAGATGGGTAAAAACAACCTGCCTGGGTTCATCTGCAGTAGGTTAGTCCAGCTGGCTCGAGAACTTTGTTCATGAAAGACGGGCCATGGGTTCACAGAGTATTCCTATGTCCCATGACCATAGGCTGTGCCTCTAGCTCCAGTCAGCAATCTTGAACGTACCAAAGGTCACAAGTCCAAGGAGGTGGGCAGAAGAGAGAATGTAGATGCAGTCATGCAGCTCCATCCCTCTATTTAAAACACACACCAGTGCACCCTGCAACGCCTTCTCATTCCACTGAGAATAAAATCCAATCCTCACAGCCAGTGCTCCCACCTTGTTCTGACCTGGCTCACCTGCTCCAGCTGCATTCCCTGAACTCACCGACCTCATTCCTGCCTCAAGACCTGGCACTTGCAGCTTCTCTGCCTTGAATGCTACTCCCCAAATCTTTGCGTAGTTATCCAGCTCAGAATCCACAACTGACAGCTCTAAGAACCAGAGTGGCCTTGGTTTACATTTGTTACCGTTCTTTAGGGGAGCATGTCTCTAACGATAATGTGTATGTCAATCACTTCAGGATCTTATTAAAATATAGATTCTGATTCTGAGGTGGGGCCAGAAATTCCGTTATTTCTAACAAGTTTTCACTCAAGTGACATCTATGCTGCTGGCCAAAGGATCACACTTGGAAAAGCAAATATCTAGTAAGTACTACAAAATTACCCTTGGGGGAACATGCCTTTAGATTAGCTCAGAAAGGAAGTGCTAACCACAGACTAGCTGGTCCCCGAGACAAAAATATAGAGAAGCTAATTAAAGAAAAGCAGAAAGGAACTTCTCTGGAAAGAGAAGACTGGGTTTTTTTTATGTTGTATTAAGCCAAATATATAAAGACTTAAAATAGAATCACTGCTGAGTGCTGACCTGTGTGCAGATCTGGAAAACTGTTCAAGTCTGTTAAGAGAATTGTGAAATATATCTTCTTTTACAACTTTGATATTTACAATTCTTGGGGCCGGAGGAAGGAGAAAGTGTTGCCAACTCTGTTAGCAATAGAACTAATGTGGACCCATTCCCCCTTTTCACTGTCTTGCTTGGTATAACTAGTGTCTTTGGTTTTGTTTTTACTTTTCTTGTTTCCCTTCTCTACCACCAAGCTCTAGGCCACGCCTCCACATCTGGCCCAGTGTTCGTCGTCACCTGCCCTCCTGCTGCTCTCCACTGGTAGGGACACCTTGTGTGGGAGCACGGCTGCCCAGAGCTCCCACCGACTTGAGCCTTCAGCCTCCACAGGGTGCTCTGCAGCCTTCGTAGAGCTTTGCCCAACAGGCATTACTCATCACACTTGTGCATGTGCATGTCTCCTTGGGGACCTGGGGTGGGAGTGGGTGACTGACAGGGCCGGCTTTGGGCATTCCTGTGTCCTTGGGCAACCTTCTGACAATGAGTGGGCATGATCTGTCACTGTCCACGGTGAATACCTTCCCAGTTCACAAAAACAGCAAAACACAAACCTGGCCTTTTCCTTCCAGTGTTCTGTGCTTTTTAAGAAGTTGCTCCACATGCATCACACTGTCTCCAATGGTTGTAAATTCTGTTTGCTCCGCCAACAAGCAGTCCAGGGCAAGCTTAACCTGCAAGACACATTAGGACGGTCCAGAAACAAGCCGGTGAGCACGCTTATGGAGGTAGAGGTTTGCTATACTCTAAGAAAACTCAAAGTCCAAAAAGGATTCAGGACCAATGTACATATATCACAGCTCATTACCTTTCAGATTAAATGGGGGGGGGGGACGGGCTCAGGGATGCTGAGACACATGTAGATGGACTATTGAAGCTACATTCAACAAACTATCAATCGGAAAGGAAGATAAACCATCACGGAAATACCATGTATATACCAACAGGAAAATTGGATTCTAGAGCATGGCTGGCCCCCTGAGAAAGTGAGAGAGGAAGTCTGAGAGGAAGGCGGGGGCTGGAAGAGGGAGAGGAGAGAAATCCCGATACCGAGAGTTCAAGTCAGAAGAGAGAACCAGAGGTCACGGAACATAAAAGGAAGTTCTGTTAAACAAGGAAATAACACCTCACAAAAATTGTGCTCAAAGTGCTGTAGCTGTAGCCATTGATTAAGCTTCAGGTAATGCTTGGACCAAAAGTGACTGAAGGCTTTTTCTGTTTCATCCAACTGAACTAGCAACCTGTCAAGAAAGAATGAGAAAGTGACATTGTGTTTACCATTGCTTTCCACGGGAGTCTGGATAGGCTTACTGTAGCTAACACCTGTGTTTTCAGACAGGGTTTTAAATCGTGGTAATGTCCTTATTATGAAAGTCTGCGTCACTTACGACCCTCATGGTTCCACTGCTTCCCCCCTTCTATTTCTCAGTCACGCCACCTTCCGTGCTAGGCAGAAACTTTGCTTCCGTGGCAGCAGCTGGCTTTAAGTATGCCCCCTGCTAACCTCACCTTTGTGCCTTTTCTCTGACAAAGCACAGCGCGCAGACATTTGGGAATGGAAATCAACCAATACTACCCTCTCCTTGGAAATCCCGGGATGACAGCATTTCATAAGAGGAGGGAATGGCATTCTCATAAACACATCTCAGTAGCTGGATGCCAGGTGGGTGTCATCTTTTTTCCTGTGTTGTTCCCAATACTATTCTTTCTTGACCCTACCAAGACCCAGTAATAGCTGTTCTAATCTGCCCTTAATTGTTTCAGATCACCTAGTTCTAGTCTCTCCTTAAAAAACTGAATTCCTCCTCACTCACCTTTCCATGGTAGCTACATTCTCAAGTTGATTGGCACTGAGTTTGTGGATGGGATCTTTGGTTGCTGGTTCTTGGATACATGACAGCAATGTGGCCCCCTGCTTTCCAAGTAATTTTAGCTCATCCTAGAGAAAGAAAAATATTGTCTCTCTTATAAGAAATTAACGAGGGTGGGATGGGGAGGAGGATGTCGGAGGGGGGGATGAGAAACATCTGTAACAAAAATAAATTTATAACAATTGGGGGAAAAAAGAAATTAATGAAAAAAATTCTTGGTAGATGTAAAGTAAGGAGAATGGTAGATCAGTATATCTTTCACTTAGGGAATTAAATGCTAAAAATTCAAGCTGCAGATTTGTAAATTAATTAACTTATTCTTAATGTGTAATCCACACATATGACACAAAATTTAAAATATACAAAAGGATATATATCGAAGCAAGTCTTTTGTCCATAGCCATCCACTTGCCCTCTCCAAAAGCAACAACTGTTAAATTTTGTGTATATCTCAAGCTGTTGGACTTTAAAAGCAAAATTAGTTAACAAAAACTGGTTCTAATTCAAGATAGTGACCAGAGACAAGAAAATGACAGGTATTGAATGTTACATGCTGGGAACTGCCACGCAATAATAATGTAATAATTGCTAGTTGACCAGGAAACAAAACAAAACAAAACAAAACTTCAGCTGGTATCATTAGTTAACATCTGCCGCTCTTTTCACCTGCTTCCAAAAAGTTTGGCGGAGGCGGGCAGCAATTTCAGTTTGACCTGGAAAGATTCATGCTTCCAAGGCAACCTTATTCTGCTCTTTTTACAAGGAGACTTAGAGCTTTGCAATCGGGGAAGATGTCAGGCTATCTCCTTCCAAATGTGAGTACTTGACTCACTCACACAGTGCAGGTGTCTTTCAATGCTATGAGCATTAACCATAGGGAACGGCAAAAGGAGTGAAGCCTGGCCTAGAATTTTGCACCCAGGAGTTCTGAGTTTGGTTCCTGGCCGGTTTGGCTCAGTTAGAGCGTCAGCCCGTGGACCAATGAGTCACGGGTTTGATTCCGGTCAAGGGCACGTACCTTGGTTGCGATTCATCCCCGGCTCTGGTCGGGGTCATGTGGGAGGCAACCAGTTAATGTGTCTCTCTCACATTGATGTTTCTCTCTCTCTCTCTCCCTTCCTACCTCCCATTGTATCTGAAGATAAATAGAAAAATATCCTCAGATGAGGATTTTAAAAAAGGATGCTGGTATGTATGCTCTGAGAGTTAGAAAAGTTCCAGGGGTACAAAACAATCACACATGGACACTGATTCTCTTCCTCTAGGCCCAGCGGCCTCCAGCCTTCATGCAGCCTCCCGCTCATTCCCTGTGGGAGGAGTTTTATACTCTCCACTCTGGTCACAAAGAAGTCCTCATATTTAAACATATTTTTTTCCATAAGGTAGTTCTGTTATCATCATATTCAGGATATAGAACTGATTTTTTTTTTTTTTTAATCTGCCTTGGAAGAAAGACCAGTGGAAGACAAAGATTAAGCAGTAGAAAAACATATTATTTTAAGAAAATTAATTGTAGCCCTGGCCGGCTTGGCTCAGCGGTTAGAGGGTTGGCCTGCAGTGCGGAGAGACCTGGGTTCGGTTCCCGCTAAGGGCATGTACTTTGGTTGCAGTTTGTCCCCAGCCCTGGCTGGGTCGCGCGGGTGGCAGCCACTCGATGTGTCCCTTTCATGTCAAAGTTTCTCTCTCTCTCCCTCCCACTCTATCTAAATAGAAGATGGAAAAAATGTCCTTGGGTGAAGATAAAAAAGAAAAAGAAAGAAAGAAAATTAATTGTAAAACATTAATAGGAAAAGCATTTGAACATATTTAATCAAATAAATATATTTTCTCAACGACTTAAGTACTTTAGTTGTACCAAATCATTCATAGATTTATGCCATGATTTTGACCTAAAGAAACCACTTGTGTTATGATTACATAAAAATTGTTGTTTCCATTTGCTAATAAATTTTATTCCTGGAAAAAAAAAAAAAAAGAAGTCTGGCACTCTCAACCTCATATCTTTGCTCCTTTCCACCCCACCCCAGTATTCAACCCACTTGAAGGCCTCCATTGTCCATACCCAGCCTCATGACTTCTCTGATCTAACCCCTCAGGATTCTTTGGATACCTGCTGTGGCTCCGTCCACTCCAGGTAATGCCCCAAGTCAGCCACTTGGCTGGTATTCATGCCTGAGAACTGGACATGTCCCTTCTTTTCCATTCTAGGTATCAGCTCTCATTTCTTCTTATCTCATCAATGTTCATTAAATATTTGTAGGATGGATGAATTAATAATAGTCTAAAAGAAACCAGGTTGCAGGTGAATAGACAAAATATGCTGGGGACAGGGGGGAGTACTCATTAGTAAGTGCTCTTAGCTTTTTCCTCCTCTTCTTATCCACTAAAATGGGTCCAGGCTTTTCTCTGAGCTTCCAGCATTCCAGAAGTATTCTGGCATTAGCCATTATTAGGAAAAAAAAAAAAAAAATATATATATATATATATATACACACACACACACACACACACACACACATATGTGTGTGGGGGTGTGTGCACGCATGATGCAGAGTCGGGAGGAAAGGTGGAGGAGCTGGAAAACAAGAGGCATACAGAGAGTGGAGCTTGGAAGAGAGATATACCCAAAGGGCCGCAAAGTGTGAGGCAGCATGTGAGAGAGGGAAGGTGAATTTTAGTGAGTGATGTTATATACTATGTATCCCCTTCACGTGGTTTAAAAAAACACAAGGAAAACTCATGACCTGGTTACTGCTTTGGGACTAGACCACAGCCTCAGTAGAGTTACCAAAATCTGCCATGAACACAGAGAGCAAGTATGAGGAACTATGGTACTTGAAAAGCATAAAGGTAAGTTGCTCAGCCCCAAAGTGGAATTTGCCCTCATCCACAGTAGTGACAATTCAAAATATTTAATATCTGCATAGAGCAGGCACATACCACTCAGCACAGGTGTCAGATGCAATGCTGAAAGAGTCCTGAGACCAACTGTGGTCCAGGTGTTAATCCTTTAGTTGCCAGAATAATGAGAAGGTCTTGTGGGCCAAGGAGGTGGAGTGGGGCACTCAAGGGATGTAAACAGGTAACTCTTTCAACAGTGGAGACGGCTGTCCCAGTGTGGACTCCTCATTACGGTTCCATCACTATAGGAACAAGCAATTGGTTCAGAAGAAGACTCACTTAACAGGGTACAGGGGACTTCTTCAGGCTCAAAAAATTTTGGAGGAAATTCTTTCCTATGACATGGTAAGCATGAATTGTGACATTTGTTTAAAATGTATTTATAAAGATCTATTATTACATGCTAGGCACTGTGCTCAGCTGTCATGGGCTGAGAGTGGAGGGGTTGAGAAGTAAAAGAATGAATCAGAGCCTAGAGAATATGAGTGGCCCTGGCCAGTTTGGCTCAGCGGTTAGAGCCTTGGCCTGCGGCTCAGAGAGAATATGAGTGATTAATGCTTTATCATCCTTATTTAACTTATTATTTACCCCATTTCTGCCACTAAAAGTTGGCTCTACTGTGTTATGTGTTGTTAACTAATAAATTCCAGAATCTGGCCTTTAAAAACGCCAGTCTTCATCATTTAGGAAAAAAGAAGTCCCTGAAAGACACAAGGTGTCCTCTTTCCTCAGCAGCTACTGAGCAAGATCTTCCAGTGAATTACATTGATGTGTAAAGGCATTAATACTGAACCTAGTCATAAGAACACCAATTGTGTCTTCCTGTGCAAAACTGAGACCTCTATGCCTGTTCACTTCTAACTTGTGTTCTCTGCAAGTGGAGTTTGAACAAAGGGGTCCTTTTTTTTTTTTTTCTTTTAAAGTTGTTGCATGCTCCTTTATTTAGTGGGTTCCATTTTCACTCCTCAATAGATTTCATGTATTTCTCATACTTCTTCACTCACTAGTCCATCTAGTTCTGAAGGGTTACTGTGTCATCTTGATCAGCCATCTTCATAACAAGATTTGTTGACGAGTCCTGGATTTTCCACAAGAGTTTTATTAATTTCAGTTACTTCTCCTGATAGGAGGAGAACAGAGTTTACCAGTGACTTTCATACTTTCCAAGGCACTGAACTCATCTTGTTTGTTCAATTTTGTCCCAATTTCAGGCAGACTATAGTAAATAACATCTCCCAAAGCTTCCTGTGCAAAATTGCTGATTCCCACGGTTCTAATACCATTTCTGTTGTTATCCAGTCATGTATTTGTGTGAATTTACGCACTGAGAGCAGATTGGGGCCGTTGTGCAGTGTTCACACTACGCTCAGGCCCCGGGGCCACTGGGCAAGGCCGGGCGGGTGACCAGGCAGCACGCAGCTGCAGGCCATGGCCCAACGCTCCGCATCACTTGGAGCATCACGTTTGTAGACACGCCTGAACAAAGGAGTCTTAAAAACTCTTAAGACTATAAAATTATCTCTAGAGCCTATGTAATTCTGATTATCTTCTTGATTATTTGTTACCATGATAATATTGATGGAATTGTCATCTCTGAATACAAAATTGCATGGATACTGAATGGAACAAATACTGAATACTAAGCAGTATTCATACCTGTAAAGATTGCCTGTCACATGATTGAAGAGCCACCTGCACTTTCCTCTCTCTCCTTGCATGATGAGAAAAGGCTTGTGGCTTTGTTAAAGTTATTTTAGCAACAACAAAAATGAGAGTCTTGCCCTCTTCAAATCAACACATGGTATAGTGTCTTAGTTGATAAAAGCACCTAAGCAGGGAAGGCCAATGTCCTGTGTTTCTGGCCTAAATAAGATCAGCAAAGAGGTAAGAATTACCTTCTTTGGGGCTCAACAGAGAGACTGCCTGTCTCTGTGAACTGCTTCTACAACCAGCTGGGGTTAAGGCAATAAGAAGAGCTGTTCTGCTAAGAAATAGACTGGAGGGTCCTAAACAGGGTAAGGAAAGTACATATATACATTGGGTTTGCAGTTATCTTACTGCTGTCTTAGGGCCTTCCTGCCACGCTCAACATTCTCACCGTCACATCAGTGTACGAACTGACGGCTCTGCAGGCTCCTGTGGTCTGTGACCCTTTTCTGGCAGACTTAACAGAGGCACCCTCGACCTGGCCTTCTGCACCCACACCATCTCTTCCAATAGTCAGAGGAGGTGAACTTGGGCAAAAATAAACCACACACACAAAAGGTCAGATGTTTAAGAGAGATTTTGGGGGAAATTTCCAGGACGCTTTCAGGCTTTCACAGTTCCAATCCAGATCTTTTGGTTACTCAGAGTAATCTTGGGGATATATATTTAACTCTTTTTCAATATCAAGCTCCTTAGAAAGATAATTGAACAGTGCTCCCTGACATGTGGAAGAATTAATTTGCCTCAATTACGAGACCGTGATACTCCTGTAACTAAACTGTGCGTACTCCTTGAGTTTGTAGTCTTAGTTTGTTTTCCTGGCATGTGGTGATGAGTAGTCAATGAATGTTGAAAAATAAACAAATCAACCACTTAGCAAAGCAGTTTTGCAGATTTTGGGTCACAGAGAAAAGGTCAGCTCTTCCCAGGCTCCATGCAGCCAGAGTACATGTGATGCTAAGACGTCTCAACCTTCTAATTCTATTTGCTGCCCTCTTGAGTTCTGGTCTTCTGTGAAATAATGGATTCAGTCATTAGCCTGTTTGTGTGTCTGGAGGCAGAAAGGGGCTTACACCCATCCAGTCGGCCCCAAGAAGACTTCCCTTGACTGCATGAAAGAACCTGCCAAGCTCTCTCATCAGCAACTCATAAAGACAATTCTGACGTACTCTTGTGAATCATTTAATAGGTGCCTCTCCTTAACCCAGCTCAGTCCTCTCTCTCAAATTAATTGCCAAATAAAAAGACACATCCCTGAGAAAGTGAGGCAATATGTCAGCTTAGTAGTCTGTCCCCAGATTTCACAACCGCCACGGAAAGTCTTATGCTTCAAAGGCCAACTCCCTGCTCTCACTGCAGTTTCCGCCATGTCTCGTGCTCTGTCCTGAGCAGATCACAGGAGTGCTGCCCTTGAAAGGAGCCTCGCACACCTCGTCTCACCAGCACAAAGCTGGAACGAGCTCCTCTTGGCTGGGATGCTTCCCACAGGTCTGAATGGCAATCCTTTGACATGCACCACCCAGTCTCAGGGAGATTTTTCTCTTCACATACGGCCTACCCTGGAGGTTGAGGATGTTCAGTAGCTTCCAAGTAGCTGGAGAAGAGGACTTAATTCTGCTCCTGGCTCTCCCAGGAGGCTGACTATCTGCTGGCACAGAGTCTGGACTCTGAGAGGCCACTGACCACTCACCTGCAGCTTGTCCCGCTGCCTTGTGTGGGAATTGAGAAGCTCTTCAGTGGATGGCACGCCTCTGGGCAGCTCTGTCATGGCCAGGCGGGCCCCAAACGCCTGAAGCATCTGGGCAGTGGTCTTCAATGTCAAGGCAAAATTTTCAATGGCCTGGAAGGTCAGACAATCATAATAGTTGGAGGGATTAACGTTCGCCAATATGCTTTATCAGTGGAGGGACAGTAGAATTAGCTACCATTTCCTGAGTACCTACAAAGGGCTATGTGTTACACCCAGCTATGTGTTTGCCTGTCATCTCAATAATTCAGAGTGGGAGGTAGGTTATCTCCATTGTATAGAAAAGAGGACTCCAACACGTCAAGTGAGCTGCCCAAGATCCTATCACTTGAGCAGTAAGAAAGGAAGGCGGGCAGGATTCAAACAAGGTCTGCTCTCTCCATTTCAGAATGCTTGCTCATTATCTTAAGAACACGTGACATTAAATCTGACTCAGGATTTACGTTAGGTAAAATGCTGGAAAGGGCAGGGCCACTCACCCCTCCATCTAATAAGCCCCTCCTTCTCATTTAGCCCCCACACGGCCCTCTATCCTCCCCAGCCCCTGTACACACAGCCAGGCTGCCTCGGAGAAACGTGTTCAATGCTGCGGAGAGAACATGACATTGGGGGTAAAAATGAATGCAGTGATTAGGTCACTAGAGTCATTTCTGTCACATCTGGGGAGAGATTGGGGGCCTCTTCCTCTCTCTTCTCCTTTATAGAAATTTACCTTGTCCTGTGTCCCTTGCACTCACAGACCCTACCCTACCATTAAATAAATACCTGCTATTGAGTGGTGACTTTGAAGCTAAAATCCAAGGTGAGATACCTGCATTTTAGCAGAGTGCTTTAGGAAATGTGGCCTAACCTAGAAAAAGTGACACTATCAGGAGAGTTAGCTGAAGGTGAGTGGCTTTTTAGAGTCCCCCAAATCATTCCACTCAGCCAGACTGCCACTGTCTTGCCCACTTCCCTCTGCTCCTGAGACAATTTTGTCCTTGAAGGGCGAGCACAATGTCACATTCATCTGTTCCTCCAGAGCACGGTACTGTGCCTGTCACACAGTTGGCCTAAACAACTACTGAATGGATGAATCATAAGAACAAAGAGGCCCAGCCTAATTTCCATTTGAGAAGTTATTTCTGTTCCTACATCATCAGAGAACATTTCTACAAACCCAAACGCACCTCATAAAGAATGTGCCAGATCTGAGGTGGCCCTTCTTTACACCAGAGGCCAGGGCTGAGGCTGGCATGATCGGGCTTCTGGAGCACAGCACACCGCCCCCTGCTGTCTAAACCCAAAGTCTTCCCCACATCAACCCTTTCCACCAACCCTTCACACACTGCTGTGGGTGGAATCTCCCCTATTAGCACAAGCACTGATAAAGCAACAGTCTTAAATTTTTTTTTTCAATTACTGTTGACACAATATTATATTAGTTTCAGATGTATAACATATGATTAAACATTTATATAACTTACAAAGTGATAACCATGATAAGTCTAGTACCCATATGACACTATATATATTTATTACAATATTATTGACTATATTCCCTATGCTGTACTTTACATCCCTGTGACTCTTTTTATAATTGTCCATTTGTACTTCTTAATCCCTTTCACCTTTTCATACCCCACCCCCATCTAGCAACCATCCATTTGTTCTCTATATCTATGAGTTTGTTTTGATATAGCAACAATCTTGAACATCACAGTTCTTTAGGTCTGAAAAATCAGACCAACATTAACTTTTTAAAAAATTGTTCTTTCAAGTACATCAAAGTGTTATCACTTTAACATAATCTAATATCCATATAAGATACTTTTTTAAAGATACTCTTTTAACTGTATTCACTAATAGCCTATGATGAATAATATATAAAAATGCCAATTTATCAGGGAATTAGAAAATATGAGATTATTCAGTATTTTGTTTTACATGCACTATCTCTTATAATGTATCTCAGTTAGGTATTATTCTGATCACCACCCTGCATTCTATATGTGAGGAAACTGAGGTATATTGAGGTTAAGCAATTTCCCCAAAGTCATACAAACCACAAGCAGCAGAACTGGGATTGAACCTGGATAATCTGGCTCAGGGCTAGCATTCTTAAGCACAATGTTACCTCTTGGCAGTCAAAATGAGTTTTAATAAACCTAGATTTAAAACTAGATACACAAAAGACTCGGCTTTGAGAACTGAACACTTAAATTAGAGTCCAGATGCTGATAATTGCTAACTGTGTGATCCTGGGTGAGCTACGTAATGCCTTTGAGTCCCAGGCCCTCATAGGGGTGATGCTGGCTCTGTTTCTGCAGGGGTTCTTTGAGGACCAAAAGGAATAACAAATGGGAAAGGATTCTGGACACAGCAGAGTGCCTTACAAGTCTGATAATAATAACAGCAATAACTCAGAGAGTCAGGCGTGAGGCCTGCAGATGTCATCCTGGAAACAGAGGAAAGCCAGAGGTTTCCCACAGAGGGTCCTATTAACAAACTAACTTGATTCAATGTGTCTGATTCGTGAATAATCCTTGGAAGTGGTACAGAGCACCTTATCCTGATAGGGTGATAAAAAAAAAGCTTGGCCTTAGTCTTGGCTCTGCCACTACTTGACCACAGGACCCTGAATAAGTCACCTTTTTACTCTGAAAGTCAGTTTCCTTACCTATAAAATAAGGTGATTGAAATAAATGATCTTTTTTTTGGGGGGGGTGGGTAATATTTTTTTTGTTTTAGTTTAAATTTATTTTGTTTTAGATGTTTCTCCTTTTCCCCCCATTGACACCCTCCTCCCAATCCCGACCTCAGCCCCAGCATTATTGTCTATGTCCATGTTTATGTATATATGCATATACATTCTGTGGTTTATTCTCCCCACCACCACCCTCTTCTGATTTTTGTCAGTCTGGAAATAAATGATCTTTAAGGTTCTTTTCAGTTCGAACTTTTTATGAGTTTCAAAGATTGAACATCCAGAAAACACACTGTTATCAAAAAAATCTACATATCCATTCGATATAAGATAATGTATATATTGTGAATACATATTTCTAATTATATATGTGTATATATAAAATATATACATAAAACATGCAAATATATACATAAATCATGCAAAAAGTATGTAAAGAATATCTCTGATGTTTCAATACTAGTTGTATTTTTTGAAGTTCACTATATTATGTTTAACACATGCACACACACCAAACCATGGATAAAAACTAGGCCTGGGGGGAGGGGGATGTGTGTGCATGTCTGCTCATGTCATGTCTTTAAATAATAAATCTTGCCCTGGCTGGTTTAGCTCAGTGGTTAGAGCGTCGGCCCATGGACGAAAGGGTCCTGGGTTCGGTTATGGCCAAGAGCACATACCTTGGTTGCGGTTCGTCTTCAGCCCTGGTCAGGGTCGTGTGGGAGGCAACCAATCAATATGTCTCTCTCACTTCGATGTTTCCCTCTGTCTCTCCCTCTCTCTTCCCCCTGCTGTATCTGAAGATAAATGGAAAAATATCCTCAGGTGAGGATTAAAAAATAATAATAATAATAATAATAAATCTTTGTGACCTCAGTTATCTGTACCTCTCTACAACTGTTTTTGTCTTTCATGTCAAGGTGCATTTTTTTCTTTATTTGTTGCAAGTTTGTGTTATTTAAAAAAAAAATCGAAGGCAACTTGAAAAACATGAGCAGCACAATAAAATACAGAACAGGTAGAGAAATCAGAGCAAAAGGGAGAACTGGCTGGCCCAATAAAGCTGGTGGGATAGTAGATTTATTTTAATGTTTAAAGTAATGTATTAAAAATCTAGCGAGTGAAGAAGGAAAGCCTAGAAGGCACGAAGGCTCCACATTTAACATGATGGTTTGACTGCATCCTGGACGAGCCTCGTCACACTCATGGAGGATGCTCTAACTCGGCTTCCCTCCACAGCTCCTCTGTAGGCTGATTTAGAATTGCACGTTTGTGAAGAATTTTACATTCCTTTCTTTAAATATAAGATTCTCTTGGAGTCACTGTTATTATGATGAAACTGATGAGAAGTTTAAGGGATTCTTTCCCAGTCCGTGGGCTCTCCTCTATGTTTTGGGAAGGGATGTGCCTTCTCTGAAATTCCATGGCATGTGAAGAAGTGAGGGAGGGATTAGAATCTGTCACTTTGAAATTGTCTTGCTAGAAATCTATTTTAATTCTTAAATTTCCTTTTTTTAAAAATCACAAGAGCCCTGGCTGGTTTGGCCCAGCAGTTGGAGCGTCGGTCCACAGACCAGGGAGGCCCAGGTTCGGTTCCTGCTACAAGGGCACGTGCCTTGGTTGCAGTTTGTCCCCGGCCCCGGTTGGGGTCATGTGGGTGGCGACCATTTGATGTGTCTCTCTCACATGGATGTTTCTTTCTCTCTCTTCCTCCTTCTCTCCCTCACACTCTATATCTCAAGATAAAGTGCAAAAATGTCCACAGATGAGGATAAAAAATAATTTTTTTTTTTTTAAATCACAAGACATTTCACTCTAAAACAAGGAGAATTCTGGTAGCTAATTAAATGTGGTTTAGTGTTGGGCAACATGTTTCCAAAGTGGCCAGATACAGAGGGCTGCGATGACACCACAGGTTGTCGTCAGGGTGATGAATGGAGCTTCTGATCGTGCTCAGAAAATCTCATTTTTTAAGGGTATAGGGGCTAAAAGAGCACGGAAAGGGGAATGACAACTTTATATAGAAACACATTATTTGTGAGTTTCAATTTTACTTTTCCCTCAATATTACTGACCCTTCTCATTTAGCATAATAACTACCAATTTGAGTAAGTCAGGTGCTTTCACAACTTTCCATCTGTCCATGCATTAGAGTCATCTGGGGAGTTTGGTGAGACACTAATGATGGAGACCCATCCCAAGGCAAGTAAATTAATTTCTCTGAGGTGTAGCAGGATACTGGTATTTTGAAAATTCTCCAAGTGCACTCTAAGTTGAGTCCCCAAAATTCCCATGCCAGGAAATGAGATGAGGTGAAGGTAGTCAGCAGGAGAAACTCCAGTCTTCTCCCTTCACCCTATTTCCTGCCCCCAGCCCTCAGCTTGGAAAACCCAACCTCCCCAGTGTTAGATCATCATAGTCAATGAGCTCCCAGCAATTTATTTTCAACTCCCCCGTCTTCCGGAAAACAAGGAGAGACTGTGGTAAGGGCACACAAGTTGCTACTCACAGTTCGATGATTTATCCACTGACTGTGACGATAGTCTAAAGTTCCCCCCAAGTCCTCTGTCAGTTGGCTTTTGTCAATGTAGCCTTGAAGGTCAGAGACAGAATTTAACATAACGATCTATAAGAGGAAAAAAATTAATATATTCCTCACAGGTAATTAAAGAGTAGCTTATCTAGATCCTGTTATTTAAACAGTACTTGGACTTTGCCTTCTCACACATTTATATCCCAAATGGTTATTACATCCAGCAGAGAAAGTCCCTTTCCCATTTTCCCCCTTTGATAGAAGAATACAAAAGTGTTGAATAGTCTGTGACAAAGAAGTGACTTGGACCAGGGAGCTCAATCTAAGCTACCTAGATGTCAGGTCTTGCTGGAGATGAATTTTTTCGGTCGTTCCCAGGTTAAGGAATACTCTTCAGCCTCTAAAATCAAGTGCTATATTGAGACCTAAAAATCTGTGATGAGAATCCCAATAAAGGGTGGGCTGGTGAATATAAAAATAAAACTATAATACAGGGACCTACTGAGGAGTATGTATTAAAAAGATCCACTGTGTCAATGCACTCCATGAAGAACGTTGCTGTACCCCCAATTTATCTTTATGAAGGAGATTCTAAGGTAACCGGGAGTGGGTTTTCATGAATCAACTGTCCAGCTGGGGAACACACCCATGCCGATGCGTGAATGCCCACACATCTAGAGGAAGATGACACACTGCAAACTGCCCGCAGGAGGCCCTGGCTCTCTGTCCCAGGCTCTATACTACACCCCTACTCACTCCTGACCAGGAGCATAGACCCTCATTCCTATCTCTGAAATGCATCCCTGAAGCCTTTATCTAATGACCTTATATTTCTCCACTCCTTGTTGATTATTTTGAAAATCGATTCTTGATCAGAGAACAAAAGAATATAGGCTTTCTTCTATTATTATATGTGTTAGTCAAGTGATATGTCCACTTTGGAATGAAAACAATACAAGCTAGGGACCCAAATCTATGGGTAAAAATAAAATGGATTTATTCATTCAAGAAATATGCAAAGAGTTTCTAATAAATGCCAGGCTCTGAGGGACAGAATAGCAAACATGACGGCTCTGCCTTTGAGAAACTTAGGTTTAGTGGGATGTGGTTACCATAGATCACTCTGTTAATCTCACCTGGCCCCAGGACTTTCTCCTTCATTTCTGAAACAGTTTGGGAATTTTAAAAAATAGTCTTATAATATGAGAAAAAGAAAAAACAACAACAACAAAAAAAACCCATTTGAATCCATCTGTGCCTTTCTTTCCAAAAATTTTAAATTACTTTTGTGAATTTCAAAAGATTTTTAGTCTTTCTACAATATGAAATTATAGGACACATAACAAGAAATTATCAAGTGAAAATCAACTCTTTTCTTCTCAGAACATTAGCAGCTATGGTAACACTGGGAATTTTTTTTTAATAAATACCATTATGCTACATCATATTGGGCAGACATAACTTGGCCCCACAGCCTGGACTTTCAGAAATGTGTCTTGCCAGGCTGCATGTCTTCCGTTCCCCCTCCCTGGAAGGAGAGGGAGGTGTGCATTCCACACTCGCCACGGCTCTGCTTTCTCATCTTTTTTGTGGAAAGCCCAAAAAGACTCTGATTTAGGCCTTTCCCTTCATCCTGCTTCTGCTTTCTGGACAAAACCAGGTGCTTCCCCTGCAGGCTTGGGTGACATGAGATGACCCCTCTCTGAGACCTGTGAGTATAATAAACTCTGTCCTTCAAGCTCATTCTCATTTCCTCCTGGGGCACCACCAGCCTTACTGTACCATATCCAACATGTACATTCTTAGAACAGCTGTTACATATTAAGAATATTCCTTTTCAGTATACATTTATGTTCTTATCTATAATTGCTTAAAGCTGTTATTTCAAGGAGATATGTGATCTTTTAATTATGAAAGAAGCGTATCCTGTACTCTGTCACACACTCCATTTTAAGAAACCAATTTGCATGTCCATAGCCTCTAAGGATTTGACAAGGCTGCCTTAGCCACTTCACAACAATTTTATGAGGCTGCTATGAATATAGCTGTTATAGAATGGATACATGCCAGCACTTGGCACTGAGAGACCCTTTGCTATTTCAACACTATCCTCTCCTTGGGTAAAGGTACAGTGAGACTAAGTGACTTAACTACCATTATATCCCGATCCACCAGCTTCTTGTAAGAGACATGCAAAATGAACTCCTTTCCCCTCACTCAACCATTGAAAGCATAACTACTATCTCACTAGAAACGAGCAGAGAGATGTTACAATAGTACAGGACAGGGCACTACAAAGCAAAGTGCTAATATCACAATCATGTTTTTAAAACAAAGTAAAGAGCCCGGCTGGTGTGGTACAGTAGCTGAGCATCGACCCATGCACCAAGAGGTCGCTGGTTCAATTCCCAGACAGGGCACATGCCCAGGTTGTGGGCCAAATCCCCAGTGGGGGGCATGCAGGTGGTAGCCAATGGATGCTCTCTGTCATCGATGTTTCTATCTCTCTCTCCCCCTCCCCCTTCCTCTCTCTCTGAAATCAATAAAGAAAAAAAATAATAAAACAAAGTAAAGACAACAATCAACTGCCTGAACTGTCATCTAAAAACAAAATACATTTTGAAATTTGATTACATCAAGCTTGGTAACCTAGGACTCTGAATTCTGTGGCATATCTGAGCTATGAGGAGAATGCAGTCTTCTCTGTAAGGTGAAATAGTAGCCTACATGATAAACTTTTTGCATTAAAAATACCCTGTTAAATCTGTCAATGGTTTGGATGACTGAGAGTTTTCTAAAAAGTGGATTCTAGTTTAAAATGAAAAGTATGATGGGTAGGGAATCAACACATTACCACAAATAGAAGTAACCAAAGACAGAGTATCAAGATAAAGTAGGTGTCCATTCTCTCCTTAGTATGTAGATACACCACATAAGAAGCAGGGCATAAATCACACATGTATCTGTGTACATATTATCACACAGAGAGGTGTGTTTTGTACACCACCAGGGAGACAAACACCTATGACATTTGGTCAAATGCTCAGTTCTAACTCCAAACCCTCTTGAGTGACAAGAAGCAACTGACTACTCTTCATCTCCAAAGGGGAAGAAAGCTTATGAGTATTATAGCAAATTCATTAACTTCTTATAAGTCATCATTTTTCCCCAATATTAATTGCTACCCAGTTCAGGAAAACAGAATAAGAAATGCATGGCTTATATTTCCCTTAAACACCTAAATATTTTTAAATAAGTATTTAAAATAGAATGAGAAATTCATTTTGAGTCCAAAGTATAGGAAGGAGGTATTTCAATAAATTTGATTATTAATATAAAATGGAACCCAAAATAGAAAAAATAAGAGTGAAAAGGGAAAGAGAAAAAGTGAGAAAAATTCCTTGTCCGAGATAGTCAGTTATCACTGAGATGAGTTAAATATTTTCTCAGAGTAATTTCAATTAAAGTGGGGTTTGTCAGAGAAAGACAAGTATCATATGATCTCACTTATTTGTGGAATATAATGAACATAACAGTCTGAGGAATGGGGTAGTCCCAGATACGTGGAAGTGGGGTACAGACTGACAATCCCCAGAAGAGGGGGTGGTGGGGGAGAGCTAAACCACAGAACTTACATGCATGTATGCATGGACAATGGACATGGACAACAAAGCTGGGGACAGGGCAGGGAGGGAGGGTGGGGGGGAATCAGTGGGGGGAAAAGGAGAAACATCTGTAACAAAAATAAATAAATTAATTTTAAAAGTGGGGTTTGTTGCTATTTTGAACAACTAATTGTATAGGTGGTAATAAATCCAAACAGAAAAAAAGAGTCTATCACATAGAAAAACAATCTTCCTCTTACCCTACGCTCAGGCCTGCTACATCCAGGAGGCAACCACGTTCACCAGTTTCTTGTATATCTCAGATATCCTCCCTGATGTGATCGATATATATGCCCCTCCTATTTTATTCAAGTGGGAACACACTATACATACCAGTCTCCCTTTGCTTTTAATCCCCATTAAAAAATATATCTTAGATGAACTAAAATTTAAGGTATCAGTGTGAATTCTATGATTCATATATATATATACACACATGTATATTTATATACACATATATGTATGCATAATATATATGTGTGCATACAATGTGTATATGTAATCACAAATATGTGTGTATATGCACACATATGTGCATATATGTATAGACTCTACTGAAAGGGCCTAGAAGTAAAAACACCTGAGTAGTAACAGGACACCCAGCATCCAGATCTTGGTCCAATTTACCACCAAAAGGAACCACAGCTCCTCAGAGACATGACTAACTACAGGATAGAATTAGGGCTGCTGCATTATGTATGAGACGAGCTTGGAAGATCATATTAAGACAGGAAGTAAGGAAATACTGAAAAAAAAAAAAGAGCCCTGGACTGTTTGGCGCAGTGGTTAGAGTGTTGGCCTGCAGACCAAAGAGTCGTGGGTTCAATTCCAATCAAGGGCATATACCTTGGTTGCGGTTTGATCATTGGCCCTGGTCGGGTCGTTGTGGGAGGCAACTAGTCAATGTGTCTCTCTCATATCAATGTTTCTCTCTCTCTCCCTCCCTCCTTCCCACTGTATCTGAAGATAAATGGAAAAGTATCCCTGGGTGAGGATTTAAAAAAAGAAATGATAAAGGCATGTCACAAGAACATAGGGGCCAGCTTGAAGTGGCTCCTACTGGCCAAATCTGGGACAATTTGAGAACCAAAATAATTAAGAATAGTAATGAATTATAAACCATTGAAAAAATAAGAATCTATATTGATAATAGACAAATAAGTAGGAGAGAAGGGAATTTCTACATTACAGTAGGAAACCAACTTCTGATCAGTAAATGTTGAAAGAGTGTTAGAACTGAAAAATCACTATTTTGCAACCAATAATAAAGGTTATTTTAGGCAAGAATCATCAGTGGTTATTAATTATAGAGAGGGTTTTTTTTTTGTTTTGTTTTGTTTTTTAGTAGTAGGATATTTGTATGGTCTTAAAGCATCTCTCCAAAGATAGCTTATTATCTTCAAGGAAAAACATAATACATTTGAAATTTTGAACAACACCTTGACTAGGGGGATCAAAATTAACATAACCAGCGAGGAGCAGATGTGATACCCTGAAAAATACATGACATCAATTAAGTAGTGTTTCAGCATAAACCGAGTTGAATCCTGAGAAGCCATCACAGGAGACTCAGATGAAGTGTGTTTTATTTTTCTTAAAGGACTATATTCTTTAAAAATGCTAATGTTGCCCAGCCAGTATGGCTCAGTGGTTGAGCATTGACCCACACACCAAGAAGTCGCTGGTTCAATTTCTGGTCAGGGCACATGCCCCAGTTACAGGTTTGATCTCCAGTAGGGGGTGTGCAGGAGGCAGCCAATCAGTGTTTCTCTCCATTGATATTTCTATCTATCTCTCCCTCTCCCTTCCTCTCTCTAAACAAAACAAAAAAAGCTTTAATACACACACACACTAAATATATGCTAATGTAATTAAGACAAAGAAAGGCTGTGGAAATGGTTTAGATTAATGGAGACTACGGAGACATGACAACTAAATGCACTACTTAATCTTACATACATTTGCACATATACCTATTACATGTATACCTATACCTATAATCTTGTAATGAATGTCCTTAATAGCTAAAAGTATGTATGAAAGGGTATACATATCCTTTTTCTTTAATTTTTTTTCAATCCTCACCTGAGAACATTTTTTTTCTATTTATCTTCAGATAGAGTGGGAGGGAGGGAAAGAGAGAGAAACATCAACATGAGAGGGACACATCAACTGGTTGCCTCCCACACGACCCTGATCAGGGCCAGGGATAAACACAACCCAGGTACGTGCCCTTGACAAGAATCGAACATGAAACTCATTGGTCCATGGGCTGACACTCTAACCACTGAGCTAAACCGGTCAGGGCTGTATTCTTCTTTGTATATATTTATTAAAGTATTTAAGTATACATTAAGTATTATCAAAACACTTAATTGATTGGGTAAACCATTTATTTTTACTAGTCCCCTATTGTTGGGCATTTTTTCCAATCATTTACTATGTGTATATCTTTACATGTATATTTACCTCTCCATATATGCGATATATTATTTATACTATATAAATACAAATATTTAGATATGTATTAATATATGACATAATATATTAATGTAATAATACATATATTGATTATGTTAACATCTAATATAATATGTAATATAGAGAAAATGTATGAATCTATATATAATAGAGAGAAGCAAATAATAAATAATAAAGCAAATGAAGATAAAATGTTAATAATAGGTAAATGAATTTAGGTAAAGAGCATGAAATATTTATTTACTACTATTATTCTTGAATTTTTTTTTATGAGATTCAAATTATTTCCAACTAAATCAGAAACATATATTAGAAACTTTTCTCTAACACTATAGATTTATCTTTTTTTTTTGTTTTTTTTTCCCAATGGATATTTACATTTAAAAATGCACAGATTTTAAGAATATAGTTAAATTAGTTTTGACAAATGTATACACACATGTAACACCATCCAATCAAGATATAGTACATTTTCCCAGAAAGTTCCCTGTACCTCCTTCCAATCAATATCCACTACCCCTCACCCCTAACAGCAGTCACTGTTTGACTTTCTATCTACCATAGCTTAGTTCACCTCTTCTTGAACTTTATATAAAAAGAATCACAGAGTATGTACTCATTAGTATCTAACTTTTTTCTCTCGAGAATATTTTTGAGATGCATCCATTGCTGTTGCATGTATCAATATTTCATTCCTTTTTATTGCTTAATGTTATTCCATTATATGAATATGCCACAATTTCTTTAATATAATTCATTTTTTGTTAAAGTATAGTTGACATACAATATATTAGTTTCAGGTGTACCGCATAGTGATTAGACATTAATATATCTTACAATGTGATCACTACAATAAGTCTAGTAACCATCTGTCACCATACAAAATTATTATGATATTGTTGACTATTTTCCCTGTGCTATACATTACATCCCACGACTTATATATTTAGTCACTGGAAGGTTGTACCACTTATTTCCCTTCACCTTTTTCACTGATAGCCCCACCCCTGCCCCTCTGGCAACCATTAGTTTATTCTCTGTATCTATGAGTCTGTTTCTGTTTTGTTTCGTTGACTTGTTTGTTTTGTTTTTAGATTCCACATATAAGTGATATTTTACAATATTTATCTTTCTGTGTCACAATTTCTTCATCCATTCACCTGCTGATGGACATTCTTGTATATGCTGTTTTGTGGACATGTTTTCATTTCTCTTGGGTGGGTCATAAGTTAGATATATATTTAACTTTATAAGGAACTGCCAACTGTTTCCACTGTGGTTGTACCATACCTTGCTACTTTCAACAGCTGCAAAGTGTTATAATGATTGAGTAGACCATAATTTATTTAACCAGTCCCTGTTGTTTGGCATTAAGCTGTTTCCAAGTACTTATTATTACAAACAATTTGGTAATGAATATCACTGTATATGTATTTTTGTTGCACATGTATGAAAGTATCTGTAGAATAACTTTTATAGGTAGGTCAAAGAGTATTTACACTTTAATTTTTGATAAACACTGCCAATTAGTCCTTCATATTGGTTATCAGTAAAGTATGCAAGTGCTGTTTTCCCCACATCTCTGCCAAAGTTATAGGAAAACTTTTAATCTTGTCGCCTGGCCAGTTTGGCTCAGCGGTTAGAGCATCAGCCTGCGGTCCAGAGAGACCCGGGTCTGGTTACCGCTAAGGGCACATACCTTGGTTGCAGTATGTCCCCAGCCCTGGTTGGGTTGTGTGGGGTGGCAGCCACTCGATGTGTCCCTTTCACGTCAATGTTTCTCTCTCTCTCCCTCCCTCTCTCCCTCCCTCCCTCTCTATCTGAACAAAAAATGGAAAAATGTCCTTGGGTGAGAATAAAAAAATAAAATAAAAATTTTTAATCTTGTCATTTTAATTTGATTTCCTCTTATGAGTATCACAATGTTGGTGTTTATTTTTACTCTACAGTTGCCTAGATATATGTCACACCATATTTTAGATCCTTATTTTCTTTCACCCATACTACTACAATTTTTCTCCATCCTTCAATCTCCTTGTACAGTCTTGGAAACCACCTTCAGATTGATATGATTCCAGTATGTACTACTTACCCAAGTCACTTTTCAGCTCCAAAACCTTCATGGGATCCCCACTGCCTAACAAATAAAATCCAGACCCTTTATCCTTACATGTAAGACCTATTTCATTTATTCTACCTTTTCTTCCAAAAGATTATCCTATATGTATTCCAACAAGGGGCTTCCCCATGAACCTCACATAAAGTGTGTTCTCTGCCTCCAAGTCTTTCCACACGCTGCTCCCTCTGCCCAGATGTCCTTCTCTCCCTCTCTACCTGTAGAGTCCGATCTTCTTAAAAACTCAGCCCCATGCCATCTTCTCCACTTGACCTAACCAAGTGAAGACAAGATAAAAGGTCATGCTCACCGGTACTTTCATTTTAAATTCATCTCGATAATATTTAATGCCAATGTCAGTGATTGTCCTCTGGATAAAGCGAGATGGACGAAGGATGAATATGAGCTGCAAGTTTCCCGGAAATGCTACCTGGAATGATAAGGATCATGAAAAGCGTCAGGGCAAAATCATATCCACTGGTCTCCTCTTGCCTAAGATGGCAAATGATAAAGTTAAAGTAGACACCCTGGATATCAAAGAATTAGAATATATTTCAAAGGATTTCAGAGTTGAAAGAGATCTCAAAGATCAGATAATCCAAACCCCTCCTTAGAACCACACTAAACCAAACAAACACACACAAAATGTTTCTATTATAAAAACAATTCATACTCTTTATAGAAAAATCGGGAAATTAAAATTATATATTAGGGAAAAAACCACTTATGATCTTATAGCCATTTTTTAAAATTTATCTTTATTGTTCAAAGTATTACAGACATCCCTCCTTTTTTCCCCAAATTATTTATAGGCTATTTTCTCTGCTTAAACATTTTTTATCATGGTTAAACTCATATTATAGAAATATTCTGTAACCCACCTTTTCACTTAATGTTAATTCTATGAGTTTTTATTCTTGTTATTAAAATATTTAGACATCTTTTTCATGGGTGCACAATTTATTTAACTATTGCTAGTGATTTCGGCTTTTACAAATTTTTGCTATTATAAATAACACTGAAATAAACATCTTTACCCATATTTTGGAATATTTTCTTAGGATAGTTTCTAGAAGAATTACTGAGTCAAAGACTTAGTATTTTAGGGTCCTTGATACATATCATTGCTATGTTGCTTTTAGGAAGCATTGTGCTCATCTTGAGATGAAGTCCTGAGAAATGAGATTAACTCAGATTCATATAACAATTTAGTAGCAAAGTTGAGAATCCAAGTCTCCCTTTGCTCCTGGCTTTCTATTCTTCCAGGGGTTCCCAAAGGCAACCTCCTGCAGTGCTTGGTAGAAAAAAATATGGTCTTTTCCCTGGAACGTTCTGATTCATTAGGACTCAGACGAAGTCCAGGTATCTGTATTCAATAAGTACATGAAGAAATTTTGATTGGTAGCCAGGAATCCTGCACTACAGTATTTTTTATGCATAAAGTGATCGATGTAATTCTTGGACAAATTAGGCTCAAATATTAGATAATTCAAGTGTTTTCTACAGACCCTGGGAAATCAGAGCTCCCTGGAGGTCAGACCACTGGAGTAGTCATGGGCACTGTCAACTGTCCAAATGCTTAGAGCATCAATCATCATTGTAGTTATCCCCAAAATAAATCCTATAACCAAAACTAAATCAAAGGGATAAAACAGTCCATGAACAAAGGAAGGGAGACTTCTCTTTCCCCATGTTTGAAATGCATTCTGTTGGCATGACAGGACAAATGAGCTGAGATACTCTTTGTGTATCTGGCTGAGGCTCTAAAGCAGCGGTTCTCAACCTGTGGGTTGCGACCCCTTTGGGGGTCGAACGACTCTTTCACATGAGTCACCTAAGAGATAACAGTAGCAAAGTTACAGTTATTAAGTAGCAACAAAAATAATTTTATGGTTGGGGGGTCACAACAACATGAGGAACTATATTAAAGGGTTGCAGCACTAGGAAGGTTGAGAACCACTGCAAGTGATCTGAGAGAGACTGTCTATGTGCATATTTGTATGTGGGGCTGACTCTGCAAGTAGGCATAAGTGAGGTTATGTTCAGCTCCTGTCCCAGCCTCTACACACATTTCCACCCTGCCATATCCCATCCCCCTCAGCCAGGCCCAACTGCCTCAGAGAGTCCGTGCTTTGATGGAAATGCTGGTGTGGGTCACCCTGAGGTGCCTGCCCATGTGACTGAGTTTTCTGGTCTGTGGTCCCTGCAGAGAAAGGATACATCTACCTGCCTTTAACAAACAAGGGATCAAAATCAGGCTAATATGATAAAAAGAAAATTCATCCAAGTTTGTACAATTTAATGCCAAAAGTAAGCACACCTTCAATCAATCTACTTAAACATCATTTGGTCTGGTTTAGCCTGTCTTTCTAATATGTGAAAAAATAATTTGAATACTGAAATAAAAACAGTCTTAAAGTGGGTGACCCCCAAAGCGAACTCTAAGACAAGGAGTTGGGTATAAAGGGTTTCCTGAGGTGATCTCAGGAAGCACAGTGAGGAAGTTGGTGGGGGTGAGACAGTGATGGCTAGACAGCCAGTGTGTCAGTGAGGGGAGACTGCTGTGGGCACGAGGGGCTGGGAGCCTCTGATACTGTACGGAACATACCTCAGAAGTGTCCCACTGAAGCTGGGGTATTTATCCCCCAATTTCCATGACTCAATGGTTTAGGTCACTCCTGGGCATTAACTGCCCAGCATTCTCTACCCACCCCTCTTCAGTGACCAGAGAAATCGATAAAGTCGGGAGATTCAGGAAGCCTTTGACATGCTCAGGAATTCTCTGCAGTGACCTTCAGGTGGCAGAGGGGATATAGATGTGACACAACAAAGACCTTCCAAAACTGTGTCATAAAATAATCGCCTTTTCCCTGTGACTTCAATAGGAAATAATTGAAGAGACCATTTAAATTACTTTTATAAAAAAAAAAGCACAAAAGTAAATATTTACAGCTATTCGTGTCAAGGATGCTTTTATGGAGCTCCACTTGTCCCTTCGTCTGTCGATAATAATGACGAACCCGATGCCGGCAGCCTCCATACTGCAAAAGAGGGAGGTCAGTATCAGAGACCGGCTGAGACACATGGGTGGCTTCCTCAGAGAACGCAGTCTACAGCTTCCATGGCCCTCCAGGGGCGTGTGAACGCCCTGCATGGCACAAGGGAACAACTGGGTCTGACAGCACTGACAAAGGAACCGACTTCCACTCTTCATCACACTTGGCAGCCTTAACAGCACAGTAATAGTTGGTATCTCAACCCCCCCCCCCCCCAAGGCCTCTGTTTCTGGCTGGCAAATGTCTGAAACACCCAAGAGCACACATGCTCATACCTAAAGGGAGATGCACGTGTCAGTTGAGCACCACATGTCCCAGTGAAGGGGAGGGCCTCAAGGCTGAGCTCTGCCATCTTTCCATTCCCAAGACTGGCATTCATGGAACTATCAATATCCTTCCCTAGGAGTCATTTTGAGAGATGTTCAGAAATAACATGTGTCAATGGCAAAAACAACGCCCTTCCAGGGCCAGCAAACCATGTACATGAGAAGATATGTTCATGAAGACCAAAAGGAAGCTGTCTGATCTCCTCATAAGTCACCACAATATTCTTACAAAACCCTTTTAAACTGAAGTCCTAAAAGGGAAAACTTTCCCCCCCTCTCTTTGGAAGAATGTAGAGAGGAAGGAGCAAGGACTTTGGAGCCTGGTTCAAATCCGAGGGCTGCCACTTACTGGCACTCACTGAGACACTGGGAAGATCACCTAACCTCTCGAAGGCTCAGTGTCTTCACCTGTAAAATGAGAACACCACCACAACAGTGAAGTGGTTAGAAGCACATTTGCTGAAGCCAGACTGCCAAGGTTTGAAACCTTGGCTTCTCCCATTTACAGATTGTGTATTTTGGAAGGGACATTACTTAAGTCTCTCTAGCTTTCCAAACTTCTCATTTGTAAAGTAGGAACAATAATAGTACCTATCTATGGGGTTGATGTGAGGATTAAATAAATACATATAGATTTATTTATTTATTTATTTATTTATTTATTTATTTATTTATTTATTATCCTCACCTGAGGACACCTTTCGATATTTTGTTCAGATAGAGAGGGAGGGAGGGAGAGAGAGAGAGGGAGAGAGAGAGAGAGAGAGAGAGAGAGAGAGAGAGAGAGAGAGAGAAACATTGACGTGAAAGGGCCACATCAAGTGGTTGCCACCCGCACGACCCAACCAGGGCCGGCAACAAACTGCAACCAAGCTACGCGCTCCTAGTGGGAACCGAACCCGGGTCTCTCTAGTCTGCGGGTTAATGCTCTAACTGCTGAGCCAAACTGTCCAGGGCCATATAGTATTTTTTTTTTTAATATTTTTTCTTTTTATTGATTTTAGAGAGGAGAGAAAGATAAAGACATCGATGAGAGAGAACATCAACTGGCAGTCTCCTGCATGCCCCCACCGGGGATTGGGCCCACAGCTCGGGCATGTGCCCTGACTGGGAATCAAACCGGTGACCTCTTGGTGTATGGCTCGATGCTCAACCACTGAGCCACACCAGCCTGGCAAATACATATAGTATTAAATGAGATGTATAAAATGCTCAGAACAATGCCTGGCATTTGGTAATACTGTATAAGTACTATTATTATTTCTTATGTGCTTTTAATGGAGATTATAAGACATAAGGTATATGAAAAATATCTGGCCTATAATAAACATTTGATAATTCTCTAATATTGGTAAAAGGAAGGTGAACTTTGCTCTAAAAAATATTTGTATGTGAATAAGGCAGAAGATCTAAGCAAAATCTGCTAGAAAATATAAGTACTGACCTGAAGGAAGCATCATTAAGCCAACCCACTATCATGGTCCCATATTAACCCAGGGTCTCTCACTGGGAACACTTTGGTCTCACTGGATGGAAGAGGCAGAAATTGGAGATTATAAATGGAAAAGTGGCCAGGATCTGAGGTGGGTGACAGTCAAGAAGGAAAGCCTCAGAGAGGGAAACCCAAAAGCCTTCATAGAAATTCCACTTTAATGGATCAATTCCTGGGCCCTACAAGTTTAGGTGAGACTCCAGGAGATTTGCAGAGAAGAGCGACTGCACATGTGAGAACTGATGAGAAATTATGAAATTTGCATATTCTGGGAGAGACAACTGGTGGTTAGGCCCAGCCAGAAAAGACAGACTTCGATGAACACTCTGGATATTCAGGTGAAAGGCCATACTCTAGGGTAAATGAAACACCATAGGAGTTGCCGTAGGATTAAGGCCACACTCTAGGAGTAAGGACAAAATAGAAATGAAGTTGCTCTAAGAAAACCAGTCCTCAGAAAAATCAAGGTGATCCACCAGTAATTTAACTGCCTGGCAAATCAAAATTCAATATTGTTTGTATGCAGATAAGCCTCTACAACATATCATCCACTCTCCTGCATAAAATAAATAAATGGAACTTCAAAGAAGGAGGAAAAAGTAAGCAATAATCAAGAGATAAAATAGTCAATAGATATTGCCTCAAAAATTTCCCTGTAGTTGGCAAAAACTTCAAAATAACTATGATCAATATGCTAAAGAAAACAGAGGAAAAGTAAACAAAATAGATTAAAAGGTGCATTATTTCAACAGAGGATAATTAAAACCTGTAATAAATAATCAAATAGACCTTCTGTAATTACAAAACATCAATATCTGAAATTAAGAACTCGGATTTGTTTAACAGTAGACTGAACACAGAAGAAAGAGATAAGTATGTTCTGACCCCAAAATACTAGAAAAGTTTTTGTGGTGAATGTAGTATTTTTCTTAATTACATGGTATATAAACAGGTAAATATTCACCAAGTTATACAGTTGAGATCTATATACTTTACTACATGTAAATTATAACTCTGTTTAAAAACCAAAAGAATCAAATAAATTCAAGTTGTAAAAAAAGAACTTGCCATAAGAACAGAGTTCATTGTAGCGCTACCACCCACCTCAGTTTGTCCAGGACTGAGGAGTTGCCTGGGACACAGAATTTTTAGTGCTAAGCATGGGACAGTCCCAGGAAAACCAATACAATTGGTAACCATAATTGAAATGCCTACTTCCAAACACTAATATGATGTCACTGACATACTGCTTATGAGGCTTCCTACTGAAGGGAATCAAACTACTCTTTAGGATTATATATGTTTATTGACAGTTACTCTATGATTTTCAGTAGTCTCAGAAATTCCCTTTTGAAGAGCAGTGTTCAAGGTTGTTCCTGGTATAGGAACTAAAATGATTGACCTATGGTATATTCCTAGAAGTGGGATCACTGGGTCAAATGGCAGTTCAATTTTTAATTTTTTGAGGTAACACCATATTGTTTTCCATAGTGGCTGCATCAGTCTGCATTCCCACCAGCAGTGTACTAGAGTCCCCTTTTCTCCACACCCTTGCCAACACTTGTTTGGTGATTTGTTGATGGCAGCCATTCTGACAGGTGTGAGGTGATACCTCATTGTTGTTTTAATTTGCATCTCTCTGATGATTAGTGACATTGAGCATTTTTTCATATGTCTCTTGGCCATTTGTAAGAAGCCTGAACCACCAATCAGGAAGAATATATGTATCCTTATGTTCATAGCAGCACTATTTACAATAGCTAAGATCTGGAAACAGCCCAAGTATTCATTAGTAGACGAGTAGATAAAAAAGCTGTGGTACATATACAAAATGAAGTACTATGCAGCTGTAAGAAAGAAAGATCTCTTATCCTTTGAGATGAAATGAAGGAACCTGGAAAGTATTATCCTAAGTGAAACAAGCCAAGCAGAGAAAGACAAATATCACATGATCTCACTTATTTGGGGAATATAATGAACTAAACAAACTGATAAACAAAAGAGACCCAGAGTCATAGAAGTAGAATACAGACTGACAATCCTCAGAAGAGGGGGTTGGGGGAGGGAAGAGATAAACCAAAGAACTTATATGTATGTATGCATAACCGATGGACATAGACAACAAAGGTGGGGGGGATGGGGAGGAGGGTGTCAATGGGGGAAAAAGGAGAAACATCTGTAACAAAAATTAATTAATAAAAAAATAATAATTAAATAAACAAATAAAATGATTGACCTACGGTTTATTGTTTGTTTTTAATATTATTCTAATTTTAGAAGTGAAGAATTCATAATGCTTTCCAGTTTTACAGCATTTTTGGCATCTTCATCTGCAAAATGGTAGGCTGGCACAAGCTTGTCTCAAACACTCCTTTCAACTTTGTCATTCTATTATTTTCTAATCCTATATAGTGACTTCAAGTTCCCAGGGACTACTGATATACTCCTGCAAATTCAGTTGATAATTTTTCTAGTGTATAAAAGAGATTATGAGATAATCTCAAATTAAGAATGGAATGGACAAATAGGGGACAATTAGTTTAATCTCTTGAATATCTCAAAATCATCACTAAATCTTCCCTCACTCTCCAAACCTGAAAGTTCACCTTACCTTATCTTTTGCTATACAGTCATGCATCCCTTGACAACAGGGATACGTTCTGAGAAATGTGTGGTTAGGGGATTTCGTCATTGTGCAAACATCAGAGTGTACCTACACAAACCTAGATTATAGCCTGCTACTCACCTAGGCTATATGGTATAGCCTATTGCTCCTAGGCTACAAACCTGTACTGCATGTTACTGTGCTGAATACTGCAGGCAATTGTAACACAAGGGTAAGTATTTACATAGCTAAACATAGAACATATAAAAGATAAAAAGTAGTACAACTGTATAGGGCACTTACCATGAATGGATCTTGCAGGACTAAAAGTTGCTCCGGGTTGAGTCAGTGAGTAGTGAGTGAACATGAAAATCTGGGACATTACTGTACATTACTGTAGACTTTATAAAAACTGTACACTTAGGCTACACTAAACTTATAAAAATTATTTTTCTTCAATAATAAATTAATCTTAGCTTACTGTTTTTACTTTCCAAACTTTTAAATTTTAACTTTTTGACTCTCTTGTAATAACACTTAGCTTAAAACACAAATACATTATATGACTATACAAAAGTATATTATTCATATCCTTATCCTATAAACTTTTTTCTATTTAAATTTTTTTTTTACTTTTTGTTAAAAATTAAGACACAAATACACACATTAGTCTATGCCTACACAGGGTGTGGCCTAGACTAATCCCTGTCTTCCACATCCACATCTTGTCCCACTGAAGATCTTCAGGGCAATAACACAGGAGCTGTCATCTCCTATGGTAACAATGCCTTGTTCTGGAATACCTCCTGGAGGCCTGCCCAAGGCTCTTCTTGAAGAGATGTCACTCTTTTCATAAATATGTGCATGGTGGTTTGCTTCTTTTTGTCATCACTGATATACTTGTAAGCAGATAACAAACAATGTGCATTCCTCTCTATTAATGAAAACTTTTGGTGTTGGGGTCCATGTTTTCAAACTTTTTAAGGAGCCTTTTAAGGTCTGCAAAAGCTTCTGTTAACCCTTTCAGTGTGAATTTTCTAAGGATTCCTTTTTTCTCCTGCAGTTTCCTTTTCTCTTGACTTTTTTTTTTTATCCTCACCTGAGGACATTTTTCCATTTTTTGTTTATATAGAGCAGGAGGGGGGGGGGGCAGAGAGAGAGAGAGAGAGAAAGATCAATGTGAAAGGGACACATCGAGTGGCTGCCACCCACACGACCCAACCAGAGCCGGAGACAAACTGCAACCAAGGTACATGCCCTTAGCGGGAACCGAACCCGGGTCTCTCTGGATCGCAGTCCGATGCTCTAACCACTGAGCAAAACCGGCCAGGGCTCTCTTGCCTATTCTTAATCTATGTATGCTTATTCCAGTTCTGAAAGTTAATTATTAGTCAATTCCTCAGGAACCATCTCTAGGAGCTGCTCAATGTCCTCCTCATCCACACACAACTTAAAGTTGTTGATTGCCATCTCAACCATAGTCTTGTTGATTTTTTGCAACCTTCTCATCCTTGGCAAAGCCTCTGAGGTCATGGACAAACTTCGAGTGTCTTCTTCCAGATGCTATTCATATACTCCTTGGTGACATCACCCTAAACCCAAACAAAGTTCTTTTCTTTTTTAACTTCTCTTCAAAATACTTTAAAAAAAAATAACTTTAGAGAGGAAGAGCGAGAAAGAGAGAAACATCGATGTGAGAGAGAAACACTGACTAGTTGCCTCCTGTATGCTCCCTGAACAGGAATTGAATCCACAACCTGGGTATGTGCCCTGACCAAGAATCAAACCCACTACCTTTTGGTATATGGGATGAAGTTCCAACCAACTGAGTCACACTAGCCAGGACCCAAGCAAGGTTCTTGATGCAGACACATATGTTGTGATCCTTCCAGAACTGCCATCAGTGTCTTCCTTAGTTGCAGCAATAGTCTGGGCAAAGGTCCTCCTCAGGTAATAGGCCTTAAAATGCTTCTATAACTCCTTGATCCATTGGTTGGATCAAAGAGGTGTTGTTTGGAGGGTGAAACACCACTTTGATATTGGAATAAAGATCATCAATGAAAGAAGATACCTGAGAGCATTATTAACAGTAAGTAAAATCTTGAAAGATATGCTATTCTCCACTCATTTTTCTAACATAGCAATTCAGAAGGGCATCTTGGGAAGGGAACTGAGTCATCCATGACCTCTTTTTTTTTTTTTTTCCTCAATTACAGTTGACATACAATGTTATATTAGTTTCAGGTGTACAACATAGTGATTGGACCATTTATATACATTTACAAAGTGATCACCCCACTAAGTGTAGTACCCATCTGACACCATATATAGTTATCACAATATTATTGACTTTATTCCTTATGCTGTACTTTGCACCCCCACAACTGTTTTTATAACTGGCAATTTGTATATCTTAATCCCTTCCTCTTTTTAATCCTTCCCCTCAACCCTCTTCCCATGTGACAATCATCAATTTGTTCTCTGTATATATGAGTTTGTTTCTGTTTTGTTTATTCATTTATTTTGTTTTCTAGATTCCACATATAAGTTAAATCATAGGGTTTTTGTCTTTCTGTGTCTGATTTTTGTCTTTCTCGTTTGTCTTGATGAGTCTGGCTAAAGGTTTATTAATTTTGTTTATCTTTTCAAAGAACCAGCTCTTGGTTTCATTGACCTTTGCCATTTATTTACTTACTTACTTATTTATTTATTTATTTATTTTACTCCATTTCATTTATTTCAGCCCTGGTCTTTATTATTTCCTTCCCTCTACTTCAGCAGTTCTCAACCTGTGGGTCACGATCCCTTTGGGAGTTGAACGACACTTTCACAGGGGTCACCTAAGACATAACAGTAGCAAAATTAAAGTTATGAAGTAGCAACAAAAAAATAATTTTATGGTTGAGGGTCACCACAACATAAGGAACTGTATTAAAGGGTTGCAGCATTAATAAGGTTGAAAACCACTGCTCTACTTTGTTCTTCTTTTTCTGGTTCCTTTAGGTGTGTGGTTAGATTGTTTGTTTGATATTTTTCTTATTTCTTGAGGTAGGCTTGTATTGCTATACATTTCCCTCTTAGAACTACTTTGGCTTTATCCCATAAATTTGTAGTTGTTGTGTTTTCATTTTCATTTGTCTCAAGGTGTCTTATGATTTGTTTCTGTGATCTCATTATTAACCCACTCACTGTTTAGCAGCATGCTGTTTAGCTTCCATGTGTTTGTGTGTTTTTCAGTTTTCTTCTTATAACTTTCTAGTTTTATACCATTATTACTGTAGATGTTTGATCTGATTTCAATCTTCTGAAATTTACTGAGACTTATTTTGTCGCCTAACATGTGATCTAGCCTGGAAAATGTTCCACATGCATTTAAAAAAATGTATATTCTGCTGCTTTTGGGTGACTTGTCCTAAAAATATGAATTAATCCCATCTGGTCTAATATGTCATGTAAGGCCACTGTTTCCTTATTGATTTTCTGTCTTGATGATCTATCCATTGATATCAATGGGGTATTATCCACTACTTCTTATTATTCTTGTAGTACACTGGCAGTGTATACTTATTTATATGTTTGAAGTCCTGGGATTCTCACTGTGCCAGATTAGAAAGGGTTTCAATGTGTAACTAGCAACATGGCCTCCAAGCAAGGCTTGTTCTGTCCTTAAAAAGCCTTGAAACCTGGCATTGATTTGGCCTCCTAATTCATGAAAGCCCTTGTCGGCATCCATTTCCAAAACAGAAAGGTGTCATGCATGCTGACAATTTGCCTTTGCAAGTAATTATCCTCCACAATCAGTTTATCTAGACTTTCCAAAAATTCTTCAGCTGCCTTCACATCAGCACTCACAGACTCACCATTCACTTTCTTATTATGCAATGAATAACAATTTTTGAACTGTTTAAACCACGCAGAGCTGGTGTTAAATTCAACATCATAGTCAGGTTCCGCCTTTTCTGTCAACATTGCAAACAAACTTTTATCTTTGGTTGTGATTGTCAGGGTGCTGAGAGGAATATGCTTCTGTGTCTGGTCTTTAACCCATGTCATTAGAAGTTTCTCCATGTCTGATATAGGCACTTCTCTCATTTATGTTAGTGTCACTGCCTTTAATGAAGCAGATCCTTTAACAGCTTTCGTCACTTTGTTCTTGCTAAATCAGGATCATAGCTATGGTGGAATGGGACATGACTGACTGATGAGCAATAACCATCGCTGCTTTTATAATGACGACATTAGCAGTGGATTTTGTACACTTAGGGGCCAAGATGAACAAAACATGAGATTAAATCAAGTACATGAGAAAATAATGCAGAAGATGTCTCAGCTCAATCAGAGAAAGAATTCACCCTCCTTATAACTTTTTGTTCTACTCTGGCACTCAAGAGATTGGATGATACACACCCACATTGGGGAAGGCAATTTGCTTTACTCACTTCATCAATTCAAATGTTAATCTCTTCCAGAAGCACCCTCACAGACACACCCGGAAATAACTTTTTACCAGTTATCTGGGCCTCCCTTAGTCCAGTCAAGTCAAGTCAAGTTGATCATAAAATTATCCTATGTCTCCCATTGCTTCTATTTCTCTGATTAACTCATAAGAAGTGTTGAGAGAACTGGGGATTAAGATAAAACCACTGTGAGAGAAAAAAAAAATCCACTCTAAGTGCAAAGATACTGAAAAATAGCCCTGGTAAATCAGGATACTAAACTAGCAGACTCAAAGACGCAGTCTTGAAAAGGTAAAGCTTCTGGAAGAGAAAAGAAAATGAAAGAGAAGTGACTGCGTGATGAAGGCAAAAAGATAAAAAGATGCAAGAGGTAAATCCTACAAGAGCAAAAAAAATCAAGGATACAACCCCATTCCCTTAACCCCTCCCTCCCCCATGTTAAGGTCATTAATAAAAGAAATTATTTTTAGACATACTAACAAAAGATGGTATTATTGAACTAGGAATCTTGTAAATCATTTCAAACCACTGTGTTACTGTACAGTGTTATTATAAAAAGGGCAAAAAAAAAGATCAAGACTTTTTAGCTTCAAGAGAATAGAACACAAGCCACAAACTGGGAAAAAAATACTAGCAAAAGATGTATCTGATACAAACAAACAAACACCTATTAATCAAAGTATACAAAGAAATCTCAAAACTCAACACTAAGAAAACAACAAACAACCCAATTTTAAAATGGGCAGGAAACCAAAATCAACACCTCAGCAAAGAAGATATACAGATGACAAATAAACACATCAAAAGATGTTTAACAACATATATCATTAAGGAATTACAAACTAAAACAATGAGATACCATTAAATACCTATTAAAATGGCCAAAATTCAAAACACTGTCAACACCAAATACTGGTAAGGATGTAAAGCAACAGGAACTGTTGTGCCTTGTTGGTGGAATGCAAAATTGGTACAGCTACTTTGGAAGGCTGTTTGGCAGTTTCTTATGAAACTAAACATATTCATACCGTATGATCCAGCAAGTGTGCTCCTTCATAAAATAAACTGAAAATTTATGTCCACACAGAAACTCACACATGGATATTTATAACAGCTTTATTCATAATTATCAAAACTTAGAAGCAACCAAGATGTCCTTCAATAGGTGAATGGAAACTGTGGTACAACCAGACAATGGAATATTATTCAGTACTAAAACAAAATGAGCCATCAAGCCATGAAAAGACATGAAGGAAAGTTAAATTACTAAGAGAAAGAAGTGTAGAAGAGACTGTCCCATGACATGACAGCTATCAGACCCATGCACTAGATCTAGGCCAGACCAGAGACTGCTTCCTATGAAATCTAGAACAGAGATTGTGTCACATAAATCCTCTAGAGACTATCTGATCAACCTCACCCTATGCCCTATGGTGTGCTAGTTCCTAGAGCGAGCTGTTGCCCAGCCACAGGCAAGCATGTAAGGCATTTTCTGTTATCTAGGATGGGTCATGCACTGTTATATAAAATTCTGGCCCATTTTATATAATTCTTTAGCACCTACCAAACAGCATGGAGGATATCCACTTCATCTTGCCACTGCCTGAGATGTACCTCATACTTAAGTTTCCCTTAATAAACTCTGTTAATTGCCAGACTGGAGTAGCCTGCCTTTTTCTTCAGTCTTTTCCTACCCTCTGCTTATGGAGTAGATTTTTCAGTCTCGGGACTTTCCCTGTGTCTGTGTGTACAAACAAGAAGTCAATCTTTAAAGGCTATATACTGTGTGATTCCAGCTGTATAATATTCTGGAAACAGCAAAACTATGAAGACAATAAAAGGATCAGTAGTTACCAAGGGTTGGGCGTGGGTTGGGAGCATGGGAGGGATGAACAGAGCACAGAGAATGTTTAAGGCAGTAAAAGTATTCTGTATAATACTATAATGGTAAATACATGTCATTATACTTTTGTCCAAACCCACAGTATATACAACATCAAGAGTGAACACTAATATAAACTATGGACTTTGGGTGACAATGGTATGTCAATTAGGTCCCTCAATTGTAACAAATGTACCACTCTGGTGTAGTATGTTAATGGTGAGGGAGGTTTGTCTTGGGGGGCAGGGAATAGATGGGAAATTTCTTTCTACTCAATTTTTCTGTGAACTTAAAATTGCTCTAAAAAAATCTATTTTATAAAAACATTTTAGCCCTGGCCAGTTTGGCTCAGCAGTTAGAGGCTCACCCATAGACCAAAGAGTCACGGGTTCGATTTCTGGTCAAAGGAGAGTACCTGGATTGCAGGTTTGATCCCCAGCCCCAGTTGGGGTCATGCAGGAGGCAACTAGTCAATGTGTCTCTCTCACATCGACGTTTCTCTCTCTCTTCACCTCCCTTCTACTCTATCTGAAATCAATGGAAAAATATTCTAGGTGAAGATTAACCAAAAAAAAAAAAAAAAATTAGATAATGAAAATTCCTCCAAAAAAAATTAATCATTAAAGAGAAGAAAAAAAAAAACACCCACAAAACAAACGCTATAATATAGCTTTCCAAACAATTACAAACAGGCATTTGGAGGTATGGAGGAAGAAGACCTTAAATAAGAAGCTCAAAAAACAAGAACAGAAATGGATTTTTTAATATATAAAAAAAGGAAAAAATAAAATAGGAGTTTATTAAAGTCAGAAAAAAAAAAGAATCATGAGAAATGCAGTCTAAATTACAAGATACATGACAGTAACATATTTGAACAAACATTCAATAAAGGACAATGAATACCAGAAAACAAATGAGTGAATGAAAATGAAGAAAAAAAAGAAAACAGTAAAAAAGGTCAGAAAGAAAGAGTAGAAATTGAAGCAAGACAGAAAAGAACCAACATACTTATACTTGAAGTCCCTAAAGACTAAAAAACAAAACAAAAAAACAGAAATGATATTTACAAGTATAATCCAAGAAAACGTTCCTCAAACAAACAAACAAACAAACAAAAAGACCTGTATCTACATAAACCTGAAGGGACCTAGCTGGCACCTGGGAAAATTGATCTGAAACAATCAACTCTGAGACATAACCTAGTAAAAATGTTAGGTTTTAAGAATAAAGTAAATATTCAAAGCACCTCCAGGAAAAAAAGGTAAAATAATTTCTTAGGACAAGAGAAACAGACAGGCATCATACTTCTCAAAAGCAACATACAAATGGCAAGAACGGAACAGCATTCTGTAATAATTCATGACCAAAAAGTGTGAACCAAGAATTGTATACCCTGACAAGTTAGCTTTCAAGTATTAAGGCAATATAAAAACAGTTATTAACATGTAAAAACGCATGTACCAATGAGCCCTTTTTGAAGAATCTAGTAAAGATCCAGTCAAAAGATAACTTGGAGAGCCCTGGGCAGTTTGGCTCAGAAGTTACAGTGTCAGCCTACAGACCAAAGAGACGCAGGTTTGATTCTGGCCAAGGGCACATACCTGGGTTGCAGTTTGTCCCCAGCCCCAGGTGGGGTCCTGCAGGTGGCAACCAATCGATGTGTCTCTCTCACGTCTATTTCTCTCTCTCTCTCTCCCTCTCTCTCTCTCTCTCTCTCTCTCCCTCTCTCTCCCTCCCTCCCTCCCTCCCTCCCTCCCACTCTGTCTGAAGATAAATGTAAAAATATCCTCAGGTGAGGATTATAAAAAAAAAAAAGATAACTTGGAGAACCTCAGCAAAGAGATCAATTTGATATATTTAATGGTAGGTCTAATACTAAATACAATGGAAGAGTAATATACAGAAATAATGCAAGTTAAAAGATGAAAAAAAGAGAAGAAAAAATAACAAGGTCATTGACTATTGTAGAAGCAACAGGTGGGAATCAAAGAATAATGTTGGAAACTGAAAAACCAAATACTAAAACATTTTATTTAAAAATAGGGACTACTGCCCTGGCCAGTTTGGCTCAGTGGTTAGAGCGTCAGCCTGTGGTCCAGAGAGACCGGGGTTCAGTTCCCGCTAAGGGCACATACCTCGGTTGCAGTTTGTCCCCGGCCCTGGTTGGTCGTGCGGGTGGCAGCCACTTGATGTGTCCCTTTCACGTCGATGTTTCTCTCTCTCTCTCTCTCTCTCTCTCTCTCTCTCTCTCTCTCTCCCTCCCTCCCTCCCTCCCCCCTCCCACTCTAGAACGAAAAATGAAAAAATGTCCTCAGGTGAGAATAAATAAATAAAAAATAAAAATAGGGACTACTGGCACTAAAAAGGGTGTAAATATAAAAACAAAATCATAAATTTTCCTAAATACCAAAATAAATCAAAAACAAAAAAGTGCAAAGAAAACCTATCATGTAGAGAAATAGGGTAAATATAATACATCTATTTGTTACAACAAAATAATGACCAACTGTGACCAGATATATCAGTCATATCAATAAATATGAATGGGCTTAATTCACCTAATGTAAGAAAAAGATTTTCAATTTGACTCACAAAGTAAGAAAAAACTATATACTGTATACAAGAGAAAAATCTAGAACAAAGTGATTCAGAAAGACTAAAAATAAAGTAATTAGCAAAAGTATACTAACCACATGGAAACAATAACAAGGGTGATGGTCAGTCTGCTATCAGACACAGTAAAATTCAAGTCATAAAGCATTAAACATAACAAGGAACACTTTTTTAATGCTAAAAGTCACAATTCACAATGAAAACATGGTAGTTATAAATATCTATGCTCCAAATAACATAACCAACTTTTTAAAGCACAAACTAAAGGAGATACAAGGAAACAGAAATTTTCTTTTCCTTCCTTCCTTCCTTCCTTCCTTCCTTCCTTCCTTCCTTCCTTCCTTCCTCCCTCCCTCCCTCCCTTTTTCCTTCGTTTTTTTTCTTTCTCTCTTTCTCTATTTTTATCCTTACCCAAGGACATTTTTACATTTATCTTCAGATAGAGCAGGAGGGAGAGGGGGAGGAAGAGACAGAGAGAGAAACATCTATGAGAGAGAGACACATTAACTGGTTGCCACCCACACGACCCCAACCTGGGCCGGGGACAAACTGCAACCAAAGTACATGCTCTTAGTGGGAACTGAATCCAGGACTCTGGTCCATGGACCAGTGCTCTAACCACTGAGACAAACTGGCCAGGGCCAGAAATATACTTTATATAGGAGACTTTAATACACCACTTTCAGTATAAGACAGAGTAAACAGACAACACACCCATAAGGTGATAAAAGACCTAAACAATAGCATAACAAGGAAGACCTAATAGGTATGTGCTGAAATTCACATCCTGATAATAGAGGAGCCGTCTTCTTCTCAAGCACATATGGAACACCCACAAAAATTTATCCTGATACGAGGCCACAAAGAAAACACCTGAAAATAAAAAAACCTATTAAACAACTCTTCAGTAAAGGAAGAAATATAAGACAAAACGGCAAAATTTCTACAATACAGTGATAATAAAAGGACCACATATCAGAATTTATGGAATCCATTTAGAGCAGGGATCAGAGGAAATTCATAACCTTAAACATTTACATCAATAAAATAAAAGGAAGTATAATTTTCAACTAAAAAAAATGACAAAAAGTAAAGCAAACCAAATGAACTCACAAGAAAGAAGACATTAAAGATAAAGGCAGAAATGAATAAGATAGAGACGAGGAAAACAATAGATCTGAGTATTATATGAGTATCATTTCCCTGTCTCGAGTATCCTGTCATGCTCCTCTTCTACTGCATCAATTCTTCCTGGTTCTTTCTATGTCATGAACCCTCTGCTAACTGCCCGTAAACATTTTGCAACCTGGGAAGGGATCTGGTGCCTGGTAACCACTCTAACATTTAGGAGGATGTGAATTTTGATAAATAGAAACTGGACAATAAGGGCAAATTCCTCTTTCAGGCCTTGCTTTTGTCTCTGTTTTATGTTGAAACCAATGGGAGGGGCAGCCAGAGGGTATGAGAAAATGCTAGAAAAAAGAAAGGGGACTAACTGGTTAAGCAGGCACTTTTTCTCAAAAAACAAATAGCATTCAAGGAAAGAAAAATACTCCCAAGTTTACCAGCAATGATATAAGGAACATAGAGCAGAAAAAAGAAATCAGGCACAAATAGTAGCCCCTTGTTCTGTCTTATCTTCTACATCTGTGAGATAAGAGTTTCTACTCCTTGATGCTCATCTTTACCCTGGTTCAGATGGCATTCAGTGTCCGGTCCTCAGTGTGACTCCAAAAAGGCTGCAAGTACACAATGAAAGGCACCCATTTCACTTAGCACGTGAATTTATTGCATCCAGGGATTCAACAAAAGTAGACAGTGATGCTGAAACAAATAGAATGGCAGGGGGAGCACGTCCACCTGTTGCCCGCCTCCCTGCTCGCTGTCTTCCTTGCTGCTCCCCACAGAAGGTGCTAAGCTGATGGGTGACAGTTTCAGATGCAACCGAGTCAAGGAGAGAGACCAAGTTCAACTGTCTGTAACCCAGGAGATCAATGCAGGAGTGAGGAATGGGGTTCTCCTCTCTCTGTCAGTGTCCCCCTTCTCACCCTATAAAAATACCTCTAGGTTGAAATAAATCATATCAGAACTAGAAGTTTGACCATTACTTCTTGAGAACCTACTATGTGCTGGGCACTGTGCTAGAGCTACAGATTTAAAAAAAGAGAAAGGAAGCACTGGTCCCTTGTCTTGAGTAGTTCATAGTCTAATGGAAGAGGCAGAAATCATTTCCATCTACTATGGTGTTTATAAGGAGTCAGCTTTGGGTTCTGTGGAAATAAAGAGTCTGAGAGAGCAGGACTGGGGTCGGGAAATGTTTCCTTGAAGAAATTACATCAGACTGAGGGCTGATGAATGACTAGAAGTTAGCCGGGCCCCAAAGAGTAGGACCGATGTTCCCGCAGAGAGAACAGCATGAGCCAAGCCCAGTACCCTAATGCACAGTATATTCGGGGATGGGAAGAGGAGAGGCAGGGAAATAGCGAAACAGACTTTAAGTAATGAACTTTGAGCAAGTGCATTAAAAATGAACCCATAGCCTTCTCTCAAAAAGTAAGAAGGGTAAATCTACAAACAAAATGAGCAAGCAGAACAGAAACAGACTCATCGATACAGAGAACTTTTTGTTGCTTGCCAGATGGGAGGGGGCTGGCGGGGGGTGAACAACATGAAGTAATTAAGAAGTACAAATTGGTTGTTAAGACTGATGAACCTCAAAGGGAAAGGGGGAGGGAGGGCAGGATGAGATAAACCAAAGAACTTCTACGCCTATATGCATAACCAATGACCACAGACAACAGTGTGGGGAAGGCAGTAAGGGGGAGGGATTGGGGAAGAGGGGGGGTCAATGGGGAATAAAAGAGGAGACATCTGTAATACATTCAACAATAAAGATAAGTTTAAAAAATTAAGAAAGGTGCCCTGGCCGGTTTGGCTCAGCGGTTAGAGTGTCGGCCTGCGGTTCTGAGAGACCCGGGTTTGGTTTCCACTAAGGGCGCGTACCTCAGTTGCCGTTTGTCCCCAGCCCTGGTCGGTTGTGCGGGTGGCAGCCACTCGATGTGTTCCTTTCACATCGATGTTTCTCTCTCTCTCTCTCTCTCTGTTCCTCTGTTCCTCTCTCTCCCTCCCACTCTACCTGAACAAAAAATGGAGAAATGTCCTCGGGTGAGGATAAAAAAATAAAAATAAAAAATAAAAATAAAAAATTAAGAAAGGTAAATAACAAAATATAATCTTTTGCGGTGGGTTTGGTTAAAGCAAACTAAGCAACTTCCTAATCTCCAGGTAGCCTTCCAATCACAAAGTGCCAGATTCAGTTCTAAATCATAGGTGGCAGATGGAAAGCAAGTACAACCACACACACACACACACACACACACACACACAGCTGTTGGGTAAATTCCAAATCATACAGCAGTTAAGTAAGAGATGATATTCATAAGCGATACAAACCCATGGAAGGCGGGCTAGTCTGCTCTGCTGGAGAGTAGACACAGCACTGTCTAAGAATTTTCAGCTCTATCTCTGTCTGTAAAATGATTGTTACCAATATGAACTCTGTCCCACACTCCATGCCTTGGAAACCTGAGTATTTATTCATTCAACTGTCATAAAGATGTGAGACCTGCCACATTCCTTTTATTTTTTTTTGTTTTTATTCCTCACCCGAGGATATTTTTCTATTTATCATCAGATAGAGTGGGAGGGAGGGAGAGAGAGAGACAGAGAGAAATATCAATGTGATAGACCCACATCGACTGGATGCCTCCCGCATGACCCGACCAGGGCTGGGGATGAACCTCAACCGAGGTACATGCCCTTGACCGGAATTGAATCCGCGACTCATTGGTCCATGGGCTGACACTCAAACCACTGAGCTAAAATGGCCAGGGTCCACATTCCTGTTGTGTTTCCCTAAAAATTCATATGTTGAGGTCCTATCCTCCAGTACTTCAAATTGTGACCTTATTGGAGATAGGGTCTTTACAGTGGTCATTGGGGTGGGTCCTTATAAGAAGGGGAATTTGGACACATGGGCACACCAAGAGGGAGGGTAACATGAAGAGAGATAGGTAGAAGCCATCCACAAGCCAAGGAGACAGGCCTGGGACAGATTCTTCCCTCAGTCCTCAGAAGAAACCCATCTTGCTAACACTTTGATTTTGGACTACTAGTTTCCAGAATAGTGAGGGAATAAATTTCTGTTGTTTAAGCAAAAAAAAAAGGGGGGGATGTGAGATGTGGGCTGCAGAGGGTGAAAGTAGCAGATACCCAAAAACATCTCTGCCATGGTCTCCGCTATAACACAGTTTTTATTCCTTGCTGTGTCCCTCAGTTTCTCCATCTGACAATGACAATTATAAAGTCTGCTCGTGAATTCCTTATTTAGGGGACATAAATGAAATAACTCCCAACATGGCTTGAGTTCCTTGAGCAATGGCCATGTGTCCCAGATAACAGCCCCAGGAAGCCAGAGTCAACTTAATCTAGAGCAATGAGCCTGAAGGAACAGACAGCTTCAGCTGATCCATCCATATTTCATTCACTCAACAATGTTTATTAAGTACCTCCTACATGCACTGTATGAACAGAACTGATGCTTGTTTACCGTTGTTTCCTAGTCTCATTCCACAGCCCTCCCCTATGACTGATGGACAGGAGAAATTGGCTCAGTTACATGCAGTGTGAGCTGTGCTCATGGGAAGAGTCCATCTCAACCCAGCCCTGCAACAGGGAAATGCCGAATAAAGCCAGAGATTAAGGAGGCAGCAGAATGCTGTGTTCAGCTCACCTGGGGACACTGGTCAGGTAGGTCATGACATTCAGAAAGTCCTCATCTGAGATGTGTTTGAACCCCACAAACTCTGGAAAAGTGATGATTGGGGCACCATCTTTCCCTCGGCCTCCTGCAACAAAAACGGGTGGTCAAGATGTTAGCACCATGTTTTCCTGTTGTGCCTCTGCAGGTAAAGGACTCTGACTAATGCCAAGTTGGGAGATGTGTATCCCCTACCCCCCGCTTTTCTCTCTACATTATTTCAGAGTAGAATGTGGGAAGGTTGACACTGAACTATATTTGTGCTTGCTCAGTGGTAGTGTGAGAATTTGATTTTTGAATCCTTTGAAGATACTCTATAAAAGGTAATATTGATTTAATTATTTTAACACAGCTAGAATAGTAAAGAATGCCAAAACAAATACATAATATTTCTCTTCATTTTTTAGTCACTAAATTAAAAAGCTAAAATGGTAACTAAGAGAGCTATAAAATCAGACAACCTGGTTTAAATCCTGCTTTGCCACTTAATTTCTACGTGATTTTGGGCAAGACACTTAACCTAAATATATATTCATATTAGGAATAAAACTTGTATCTACCTCAATAGGTATTGTGAGAATTAAGTGAAATCATATATAAAAAGCTCCTTAGCAGAGTGCTTATTACATAAAAGTATTCAATAAATGGTGACCGTTACTATGGTTACTATTATTACAAGGAGGCATAATAAGCTGCCCTGTGATATGTTATAAACAGGCATATACGACATCCCTGTGAGAATAAAAATGCAAAATTAATATTTAAATATTTAATTCATTGAAGCAGCGGCCACCAGGTTAAATTGGATAGATTGTATTTCCCAATCTCCGTGCAGCTAGATGTAGCCACGTGACTAAATTCTAGCTTCTTGCTTCCTAAACTGTGTGCCAGGTACCCAGGGAACCACAGTGAACCCACAGAAGCACCATGAATACTTTACATTTTTTAGGGAAAAAGCAATAGCTGACATCCGTCACATGCCAGGCATGCTACTGGCTTCAGGTGGTTCATAATTCCAACATTAATTCACACAATATTCTTTTGAATGGCATTTGTTATCTTTGTGAAGGTGGGTTTGGGGTGGCTTCTGGGATAAAAGCAAGTGCAGTATGAAAATGAGTGTAGAACAGGAAGGGACGGTGGAGATGTGTAGTCTGATTCCAAGGTTTGAAATCACTGTTAATTATCTAAGAATAAAATTCGTAGCATTATTTTCTTTCCATTTATGTATATTTATTTTTTTCAAACAGCTACTAAATTGTTAGGACTTGCACACTTGTTAAGTTGTTTTAGCTGTTTGGTGTTGCTTTTGGCCAAGAAGGTCCGTAAAAGTACTGAGATACTAAGGCGCCGAGAACTGAGACAACTGGGAAACCTGTGCCCAGCCACAGGGGTGTGAGCTGAAGCACTGTGAGCACCTGCCAGGCCACGCCCCTGGAGGGGGACTACGTTAAGAGGAATAATGGCTCCTAAGGGAAGCCAACTACTACAAATCATTGCATCTATTTCACATATTTAAGAAAGAGGTGTCAGTGCAGGTGTGGTTAGTGAACACTGTGATTAATGTGGGTATGGAATCAACGAAGGAATTACAGGAAGAGAGAGACTCAGAGAAGCGAAGGTGAGCATCTATATGATGGCACCACATTACATCAATCCCTTCTGCTGCTCTGAATCTGGGCCTGATAAGCATCTTCTGCTTACACTCTAACATTCCATTTAAATGTGTCTTGAGGGAGAGAATGTGCTATTGAGTAAATGTGACTGTATCATGTAAAGAGTCAGCCCTCATTGTGGTCACACAGTCTCTTGAGAGTATTGTCAATGTGAGATTTGTCTGGATGACTAGTCATTCTTCTCCACGAAATCCCTCTTTATTAATCCTGTATGCTTCTTTAAATTTTTTTTTTCTTTATTGATTTTAGAAAGAGAGGAAGGGAGAGGGAGAGAGAAATGGAAACATCGATGAGAGAGAACATCAGCTGGCAGCCTCCTGCATGCCCTGCACTGGGGATCAGGCCCACAAGCTGGGCATGTGCCCTGACCCAGAACTGAACTGGCGACCTCCAAGTGCATGGGTTGATGCTCAACCAGTGAGCCAGCCCTGCCAGGCCTGTATGCTTATTTTCAAGTTTACACAAAGACACCAAGGGTTGACAAGGAGATTGAGTTACCGCTTTATGTTGACCGAAAACAACTTAAATCAGGATACTACCAGCTTTTGTCTAATATTCTTCCTCTTTGCAGGTTCACAACCATAGGAAGTTCCAGAGAAAATGAAATTAAGAAAATTTGTTTCACTTCTGGTCAAGATGGCGGCGTAGGGAAACGCAGTATCGCGTTCTTCCACAACCACATCCAAGTTACAACAAAACTACAGAACAACCATCATCCAAAACCGCCTGAAATCAAGCTGAATGGAAGTCCTACAACTACGGAATTAAAAAAAAAAAAAAAGCAGCTACATCCAGACCGGTAGGAGGGGCGGCGGCGCGAGGGGTGGCGGAGGCACGACGGGCTGGTCCCACACCCAAGTGTGGCAGATAAAAATCAGGAGGCTCCCGCGGCTGGGAAGGTCCTTCCTGAGGACTGAGGGGTCCCCGTCCCACACCAGGTGCCCCGCTCAGGTTTCCAGTGCCAGGAAGAGAAGTCCCCATAACTTCTGGCTGGAAAAACCAGCAGAAACTGAGGCTCAGGGAAGCTGACCTGGCTGGAGCCCCAGGCAGCTCCCTAAAGGGCCCACACATGGACTTATCGGACTCTCTCCCTCTAAGCTCGGAGGGGAGGCAGCTCGAGGGGCACCAGAGAAATACAGGGAAGAACTGAGCTGTTTGGCACTGGAGCGAGGGCTGGAGAGGGGGCTTTCTCGGGGACAAATTTGCTATAAGAGGCCTTTGTTCCGTTGGTGAGCCCTTCCCTGGGGCGGCAGACAGTCGCCATATCTGGGACTCCAGCAACCTGGCTCACACTGGTAGCCCCGCCCTGCTGACTCCCTGAGGCCCCGCCCCGCCCCGCCCCACACAACTTTCAAGCCCACCCAAGCTGTTGCTACTTGCTTAACCATAGGATTGGCCTGTCTTGGATCCTGCTTCAGGTTTTTCCTAAATTCTTTCAAACGAGCAGCATCGGGTCTCAGCGAGCCCCATACCTCTCATTAAGTAATACACAGAAACAAACACAGGGAGGCAGCCAAAATGAGGAGACAAAGAAACAGGTCCCAAATGAAAGAACAGAACAAAACTCCAAGAAAAGAACTAAGTGAAATGGAGATAAGCAACCTAACAGATGCTGAGTTCAAAATACTGCTTATAGGGATGCTCAATGAACTCAGTGAGGGCCTCAAGAGCATAAAAAAGTACCAGTCAGAAATGATCGCTGCACAGTTAGAAACGAAGGAGGCTTTAACTGAAATAAAGAATAATTTACATAGCTTCAATAATAGAGTACGTAAATCCAAGGAGCAAACCATTGATTTGGAATATAAGGAAGCAAAAAACGCCCAACCAGAACAGCAAAAAGAAAAAAGAATCCAAAAAAATGAGGATAGTGTAAGGAGCCTCTGGGACAACTTTAGAATCGATGGACATATAAAAACTTTCCCAGACAAGAAAAAGTTAAAGGAGTTCATCACTACCAAACCGTTATTATATGAAATGATGAAGGGTCTTTTTAAAGATAAAGATAAAATGTATGAACAAACAAAATGGCAATGAATACATATCTATCAACAATGGAATCTACAAACAAAATGAACAGGAAGAACAGGAACATTCTCATAGATACAGAGAACATTTTGTTGGTTGCCAGTTGGGAAGGGGGTTGGGGGAATGGATGAAAAAGGTGAAGGGATTAAGAAGCACAAATTCATTGCTAGACTGACAAACCTCAAAGGGAAAGGGGTTGGGGGGGTGGGAAGAAATAAACCAAAGAACTTATATGCATAACCAATGGACATGGACAATAGTTTGGGAAAAGGTGGGAGGGGGGCGGGAGTGGGGAGGAGGGGGTCAATGGGGGAAAAATGTGGAACATCTGTAATACATTTTACATCCAACAATAAAGATGTGGGAAAAAAAAATAAATAAATAAATAAATAAAATAAAATAAAGAAAATTTGTTTCTAGTAAGGCTAAATTTAGATGCACTATAACACTGTATGAATTGTGTAACCAATATTTGCCAAGAGAATGGCTAAAACATTTCAGGGAACAAAAACATCCTAAAATATTCATAAGGATATGATTACACCATTTAATGACTTCACCTTTTATCATTAATTATAAATTATAAATTAAAGCTATTCACACCTAAATGGAGAAAGGTAGGTGGAGTTTTCTTGTATTTTAGTTAATACCAATACTGAATGCCAGAGAATAGAAAGGCCCTCCCTCTCCCCAACCCTACCTGCTCCCCAGGTTAACTGAGGACACCTTCTGCTATTGAATAGTATTAGGCGTGAGAGGCAGAAGCACGAAAGAAACAAAGCTGAGCCTCTGTACAGCCATTGACAACCCACAACAAGGCCTTCAGTGCCACCTGGTGAGGAAATGTGGAAATACATGCAAAAGGAAGAAAGTGCCAAAGAAGATCACGGAAGATCAAGAAAACCAAACTCCTTGTAACTGAGTAAAACAGTTACTTAAATACAATACACTTTATGCCTCCTAGTATAAATTTCATTTGGTCATTAAATGGCACGAAGACTTCATCATACAGAGGAGAATTTGGAATGCTGGGAAATCCTAGAGAAAGATGGTGAAGATCAACAATGGGAGAGGTCTGAGGCAGTTACTGCTCTTTGCCTTCAAAGATGTACTTTCCCTTTCTCTTCTCCAAAAGAACTGATTTTAACTGGGAAAAGTGGCAGCCCCACTTTCTGGGAGGCACTTTGGAAATCTTAGGGCCTAGGACGCTAAATAATCTGACCTACATAATTGGGATTTCCGAAGTCTCACTAGAAACCCAATTTAAATGAAAAACTCATTTATAGTGATCTGATCCTAGACTCTAACTCTGTTTTACATATAATCACAATTTTTAAAATATTTTTTCCAGTTTTATTGAGATATAATGGATATATAACACTATTAGTTTAAGGTATGCAAGATAATAATTTGATATATGTATATATTACAAAACAATCACAATAAGTTTAATTAACATCCATTGCCTCACATAGTTACAACTTTTTTCTTGTGGTGAGAACTTTAAGATCTACTCTCTTAGCAATTTTCAGACATACAGTACAGTGTTGTTAACTAGTCACCGTGTTCTACATGACATTTCCAGAACTTATAACTGAAAGTTGTACCTTTTAACCACCTTCACCCGTGTCCCTCACCTCCCACTCCCACCTCTGGCAACCACCAATCTGTTCTCTGTTTCTATGAGTTCAATTTTTTTTAGATTTCACATATAAGAGAGATCATAAGGTATTTGTTTTTCTCTGTCTCAATTATTAGCATAATGCTCCCAAGGTTCACCCATGTTGTCACTGATTATAAAGTATTTTTAAATAGTCTTAATATGTACTACTTTTCCAGGAATGCAACTACCCTATAAACTTTGAGAAGATAATTTTTTACTTTGTTCAGAATTTTATCAACAATTGTTTACTATTTCAGAAAATCTCTACAGTAAGGCCACTCAGGGTGTCTGACCACCCATACCACACCCCAGCATTTGCACCTGTCATGTTCATGATGACTCACCTACAGGGGCAAGTCCTTGACTATTTTGTTATTTTTTTTCTAGTGTAGCTAGAAATACATATTGAAATATGTATTACTTTACTATGCATGCTTTTATTTCTTCTTTACATTGCACTTCTCCTTTACATTTCCTTTTTTAATTTTTTAAAGTATATGAGTAAGTACAAGGGTGGTGGTTCACTGTCTGTGGACACAGGACTGCATTTCCCTGTTTCCCTTGCTGTTGATGCATCCATATAACTGAGCCAGGTTCAAGTCAATAGAGCATGGTGTGTGGTGTTGCTGGGCTGAGGCTTTTAAGAAGCAATAATGCTCACTTTTCCTGTCTGCTGTCTGGATGCAGATAATAAGAAGGCCATTAAATGGATAATAGTAATAAGAGCTACAAAGTAAAAGGAGCCTCTGTCATGAAACTTCACATGAAGGAAAGTCATCTGCTGACCAGAAACATACACGCTGGACTGTTCCAAGAGTAAGAACTAAATTTCTATTGTGTTTTTGTTTTTTTGTTTTTTTTTTGAGCCACTATACACTTTGAAGTCTATTTGTTGCAGGTTATGGTATCTATAAACTTCATTTCAGGATGGTGAGGGGCAATACAAATCATCTGGTATAAAAAGGAGGCATTAAGTCCAACATGATTGAGAACCATCTCTGCCCAACACAACAGCCACAAGACACATGTGGCTGTTGAGCATGTGAAATGTGACCGGTTCGGACTGAGATGTGCTGTAAGTGTAAAATACAAACTAGATTTCTAGCACTTAGTACAAAAAATGTAAAGTATCTCATTAATAATGTTGAATATTGATGACATGTTGAATAATATTTTAGATATATTGGGTTAACTAAAATATATTATTAAAATTAGTTTCATGTGTTCCTTTTTGCTTTTTTAATATAGTTACTATAAAACTTAAAAGTACATGTGGGGCACATTCTGTTTCTATTAAATAGCCCTGCTCTAGCCCTTCTTGCATTGGTTCTCATTTCCCAGGTGCCATCTCTGATTACAAGCTCCATCTCTGATTGAGGCATGAGTTTTGACTCTGCTCACTCACTTCCTTGGTAAGAAGTTCCACTTGCCCTTAGAAACCACCTCTACCAACCCTGGGCTCCATTCCTGTGCGTATAGGGGAAACACTGGGGACTCCACAAGTCTGAGAGTAATTTTTATACCTTCATTATTGATTATTTCTAAGAGGATTAAACATGTTATGGCAGGGGGGAGGGGAGAGGCCCAGACAATGATCAAAAAACAAATAAAGAAAAAGAAAGGATAATTCCTCATAATTAAAAATTCCTCATTATGGAAGACACTGATAAATGGCTAATTTATTCCCAACCCCTTCTTCACTGACCACCTTCTACGAAAATGATTAAAAAGCTAAATGTTTGCCTTTTCAAACTCTCTTGCTGCTAGAAATGGCTGTATGACATAGTTCTGGAATGAGACATAGGCAGAAGTCGGCAAAGAGTTTCTGGGAAGTTTTTGCTCTCCTGGCAAAAAAGAACAGAAGAAGCCTGGCCAGTGTGGCTCAGCAGTTGAACATTGACCCATGCACCAAGAGGTCGCTGGTTCGATTCCCAGCCAGGGCACATGCCCAGGTTGTGGGCCAAATCCCCAGTGGGGGGCATGCAGGAGGCCACCGATCGATGTTCACTCTCATCAATGTTTCCATCTCTCTCTCTCCCTCTCCCTTCCTCTCTCTCTAAAAATCAATAAAGAAAAAAAAAATTTGTTTTAAGCTAAAAAAAAAAAACACAGAACAGAAGAAGACAGCATTGCTCCTTTTCCTTCCTCTTGCTATGAACACAAACTTGACGTCCAGAACTGCAGCAGCCACTTGGACTTCACAACAGAAGAAACATCAAGAGAATCACAATGATGCCAGCCTTAAAGTTATTGAGTCACTGGTCTAATACCAGAAATTTCCACCTTCAGATTTCTCATTATGTGGTTTAAAAAACAAACAAACAAGTCCTATATACTAAGTTCTCTGGTAACCAGATTCCATTCCAGGCTCTTTCCTTAAAACAACCTACTTTACAGAAGAGAAACATGATGTTCACCATTGTGTTAATATATGAACCCAGGAGTGTCTGAACACAAAGCCTAGAGTGTTTCCACCACACTAACCTGCTTATAGTCACTTGTTTCCTAGCTAAGCCCTGAACTTTGAAATATCCCAAACTCACTGGGAACATCAGGTTGTCTCCCAAGGTCAGAGCTACCAGAGAGAGGCCCTGGCCCTGGTCACCATCCAATTCCTGTTGGTGGCTTCACCATCCAGAGGCTTCAAACCATCTGGCCACAGTCTGGGTCAGGCGTCATGCAGCGAGCCCCTCTCTCCCACCAGCCCTAGGAGCATGCCCACAGAGCACAGCAGGCCAGGCCACAGGGCCTCAGTGAGGAAAGGGCGCCGTCCTGTCCTTCCAGCGTTCCTGGCTGATGGGACCTCGGGCTCTTTCCAGAGCTCAGTGAATCTGTAGCAAAGCCTGCAGCTGGAACATCCTCATCCTCCTTGCCCAAATCAGCAAAAGGCAAACTGCTGTGGCTGCGTGGAGGCCACAGCTGGGCTGCCACAGCAATGGGGAAAAGACCTAAGCACAGAAATTTCTGTTTTATAACCACAACTACACAGCCTCCCACAGTGGCCACACTGCTGACATTTGCTGCTTCTGCCAGGTAAAGAGGGATGGTTACAGAGGAAAGCAGCCCTGCTAATTCCAAAAACGTGCTGACTCAGAACCCCATGGCCGCTGCTGTTCTAACATACTTGCGGTGTTACAAATGCTGCCACGGCTAATCCATGTTTCTCTCTCATAAGAAGGGCAAACTTGAGGCAACGAGATGACAAAGAAGCTCACAGGGATTGTCTTTGCCATAGTCAAAGTGCCCTCTTGGTCCAGTGTGAGTCCTCACTGTTCTATGTTCCACACATTAAAGATTGACAATCGTCTCTTTTCCTGACTTAATCATGGCATTATATACCACATTTACTGTGAGCATGGCTTCAGTTAGTTATAAAAATGGCATCAAAGTGAAAATTATTTTTTGTATATAACCCTAAAATAAACATTTTTATGGGATTAAACTATATCATAAAAAAAGTCAAACATTTATTTGGAAGTCGCAACACTGAGCATGTTTCATACGTTGTGTCATTTAATCCTCAACATTTCAATGATTCCATTCATCATTCAGAAGAGGAAACAGAAACTTAGAGACGTAAGTTGCCCAAGGTGATGCACCTAGTCAGTGCAGAATCTAAATCCTTACTGCTTTTGTTTCTCCTATTCTGCCTCTAAGAAGAAAAAACAGAAAGAAATGCCTCAATAATATTCAAAATAGATCACTTTGTATCATTACATGTATAAATTTGCTGAACTCCTTCCTCAGATGAGCCACGTGTAATTATATACTCATTATATATTCGCTATATACTCATTGTGTAATTAATTATGTACTCATATACTGAGGCTTTAGAGTTTTGGTGTAAAGCTGTAGGAATTCACCCTGCGCCACCCCATCATCCATTCCACTCCTTTGCACACTGGCCATGGGCCTTCTTTGGTGCAGGGCCACAGCAGCAGCGGCCAGAAACCCAGAGACAGTTCCTATTCTGCCTTTGGTTCTGCACAGTCCTAGGCTCACTGTGGGAAGCTTTGAGATGGCTCCTTCAGGGGGACGGTTGGGCACTCCCTGCAAGGCTAAGACTGTGTGCCCAGAGAGGAGATGCAGAGAGCAGGGTGTCCCCTGGCCTCAGAGGACAGACCAGGAAGACTTGAATATATTATATTTCGGTCTCTGTTCTAAGCACTGGCAATGCACGTAGAAATAAGAAAAATGAGGACCCTGTACATATGGAGTTTTCAGTGACTATGAGAGCAGTGACCAATGTGGAGAAAAGACCAGAGAATTCCCCAGATGTTCTGGTTGTAAAAGAATACAACTCTGGGGTAGGAGAGGTATCAAATAACGACGATTAAATTTTCCTTAAACTCAGTAGAATAAGGAATTTAGAGCAGATTAAATATAATTTATAGAAGGAAAGAAATGTAACATTTTTACATTTCATGTTGTACTAGAGTAAAATCCCTGCTAACCACATATTCTCTACGATGTAACTAAGATGGCTTTGTTGCTTTTTTTCAGAAGAGCTACAAAAGATCAAGAAAATGACTTGTCACCTTATTTCTTTGTGATTTATGCTAAGGACATCTACTCTCACTATCCCACACTTCCAAGTTTGGTGGAACTATAATTTAGGGTTTGGTATGTACCTCCAGTTTCAGTAATTGAAGTCATATCACCTATCACTAAGTGAATAAGAAAGAATAGTAATCTAGTAATGACAACTTTTTAGGGTTGTGCCCAGGGTCAGAAAATTTCTAGCCTTTATCAATATTAGCCTCTCTCTATTCCCAATCAAATGCTTAATAAAAAACAGTGTATTAAAATTAGGTCCTTATGAGCTAAGGATAAAAGACAAATCTCTCAGAGAATAGACAACCTAAGCAATGTTATGAACCCTTAAAACCAAGACTCTCTTAAGGTTGGATCTTAAAAGAACATCATGGTGGCAGATGATATCAGCAGTTATTTATTTTTTTTCCTCAAAATCTTTTAAGTTCTGTTCTTTTACAACCTCAAAGAAACATATTCCCTTGGGAAACATCAAATTGTACCCAACAGTAAATGGAATGACATCCATGAAATCCCACCCTACTCCAGCTGGATGGTCCTCGGTTCATTCTAGTCTGGGTGAGGTTTAAGGGATGACTGAAACTTAAATATAATGTTCACCAAGATTCAAGACCCTGGGCCCTCGGAGCAGAACCCACAACTAAAGCTAGAAGTGCAAATGAATTAGCCCCTTACCTGAAAGAATGGCAAATTGTCTGTGAAGTTGTTCAATTATATCCACTGCCAACAAGGGCCTGATTTCCTGCTGCATAATTTCATCTGTACAAATGAAATACAGATTAGGTTAAATCCTTGCAAATTACAAAGATGATTTAAAAGGAAGGGAAGCTCTGCTACTAGGGAAATGTAGGACTTATCAAGTATCAAGATTTGGTTATGAACACATTATTCTCTTGAGAACTCTATCCCTGAGATGCATGCATGGATCTGGGTTTTTGGTGGTTTGAAGCTTATACACATGAGCACAGAACACATTTTTAGAGCTTCTCCCAAGGTTTTGGGAGGGATCAGTGCAAGGATTGGGCCCTGAAGTTTAAGCTTCAGTAGCTTCACAGTAAACCTGCTAGGATGGTCTCATTACCAAGGGAGGTATTTAGGTGTCTGCTGACTCCTTTGGGTTTGCAGAAAGATATTTTAAACACAAACTACTTAAGTTACCAGAATTCATCTCAAGTTGGGTTATAAAATCAATCTAGATTTATGAAGGTTCTTTGATTTTTGTTTCCCTCCCTCTTTTACTTCATTCCTTTCTGCCTCCCTCTTATTAAACTCCTTTTCTTCCCCCTGGTTTACTTCAAGGGGCCTCTTCCCACTGCCAACCATGTTTAAGGAGGCATTTCTTTATTTTGCTACTTAAAGATGTTCCTTGCTGAATAAAAAGTTATAGGTTTTCAAGTACAATATACAAATGTCCTCTAGCCCTGTGATTTGTGTTCTATCCATTTGAGGAAAGGGGATTAGAGAAAGCAAAGACTAAGTGGAATCCCTAACCTGGGCTTGGAAGAGGAAACTATTTTCATGTTCTCTCTTCCTGAGATATCCTCATTTACTTCTACAACAGTAAATATCTGGTTAGATTAAGGCATGACCCAAATAGCCTTACAATAATTCAGCATGGAATCAGAGTAATGTTATGATATTCTAAGGTTGATCAATCAGAGGTTCTATTTGGGAAGCTCTCCCTAGAACCTTGGTGTGAAAAGTTGAAGGAGACGATGCATATGGAGATGTACACAGTAGATACTTGGTAAATGCTGGTTATATTCATTGTTCTGGACAGGTCTTTCCCAAATTTTCTTTCTGAAAGTCATATAAGGGTTAAGCAAGTGCCAGCTTAAACCCCAAGACCCTTCCTCAATGAATTCTACCATTTTTTTCTGGAGGAAAGGGGGTAAACTCACATCAGAGTGCCTTCATCCCAATACTCTTTCCACTGTGAATTCACTAAAAATTTGAGGAACTCCTGCATTACTATTAATTTTGTGGATGTAATAATGGCATTATTATATTTTACAAAAAGGGAGAGCCTTCTTTGTTAAATATACAAAGTAAAGTATTTAACAGTAAAATTATATAAAGTCTGAGACATGCTTAAAAATACTCCAGCACTCCTCTCTGCCAAAAATGTACAGGGAGGAGTGGAGAAGAAAGCAGATTGACAAAATGGGGATAATTGTTGAAGCTTGTTGATGGATCCATAGGGGTTCACTGTACAATTCTTTCACATGTTTCAAATACAATTAAAGTATTACAACATAAAGAATATAAGCACAGCCTGGCTGATTTTTCTCAGTGGTTAGAGCATCAGCCCGCGGACCAGAGAGTCCCGGGTTTGGTTTCTGCTAAGGGCACGTACCTCAGTTGAAGTTTGTCCCCGGCCCAAGTTGGGGTCGTGTGGGTGGCAACTAGTCGATGTGTCTCTCTCACATTGACGTTTCTCTCTCTCTCTCTTCTTCCCTCTCTCCCTCCCACTCTATCTGAAGATAAATGCAAAAATGTCCTTGGGTGAGGATGAAAAAAGAATTTAAGTACAAACAAGGGTTATGTAGCTAAAGAGTTTTTAAAAAACAATCTCCCAGTGGTCTAGGAAAGTGGCATACTAAAAAATAGAACTGGATTATTATTTTTTCATTCATGAGGGAACATATTAAAGAGACAATGACCCCAGAGAAAAACCAAGATTATAGATGGACCACTTTTTCACCAGAGGGAACCAATAGCAGATCAGATGACACCGAAGAGTAGACCAGCAATCAGAAAGACCAGAGAGTAGAAATCAACCTATTGGAAGATCAAAAAGAAAAAAGAATAAAAAATACTGAGGATAGCACAAGGGACCTTTGGAACATCATCAATTGTACAAATATTTGAATCAACAGAGGTCCCAGAAGGAGAAGAGAGAAAGGGATGGAAAACCGACTGAAGAAATATGGCTGAAAACTTCCCTAACCTGGTGAAGGAAACAGACATCCAAGTTCAGGAAGCACAGAGTCCTAAACAAGATGAACTCAAAGAGACCCACACCAAAACACATTATAATTAAATTGTTAAAAGTTAATGATAAAGAGAGAATCTTAAAAGCAGCAAGAGAAATAAAACAACTAGTTACATACAAGGAAATGCCCATAAGACTATTAGCTGACTTTTCAACAGAAACTTTGCAGGCCAGAAGGGAGTGGTCCTATATATTCAACACGAGGAAAGGAGAAAACCTACAACCAAGAATACTCTACCTAGCAAGGTTATCATTTAGAATTGAAGGAGAGATTAAGATTTTCCCAGACACACAAAATCTAAAGGAGTTCATCACCACTAAACCAGCATTAAAAGAAATGCTAAAGAGAATTCTTGTTGTTTTTCTCTCTCTTTTTTTTTATCCTCACGTGAGGACATTTTTGCATCTATCTTCAGACAGAGCGGGAGGGAGAGAGAGAGGAAGAAAGAGAGAAACATCAATGGGAGAGAGACACATCAAGTGGTTGCCATCCACACGACCCCAAACGGGGCCAGGGACAAACTGAAACCAAGGTACATGCCCTTAGCAGGAACCGAACCCGGGACTCTCTGGTCTGTGGGCTGATACTCTAACCACTGAGAAAAACCAGCCAGGGCTAAAGGAAATTCCTTAAGTGGAAAAGAAAAGGTCAAAACGAGAAATAAGAAAATATATGAAAGAAAAAACCTCACTAGTAAAGGCAAATAAATAGTAAAGATAGACCAAGCACTTATAAATCTAGTATAAAAACAATTAAAATGGAAATAAGTACATACCTATCAATAGTACTTTAAATGTAAATTGACTAAATGCTCCATTGAAAAAAACATAGGGTGACTGAACTGATAAAAAAACAAGACCCCTGTAAATGCTGCCTACATGAGGCTCCAGATTGAAATACACACACACCAGACTGAGAGTAAAAGGATGGAAAAGATATTTCATGAAAATGGAAAACAAATAGAGAAGCTGGAATAGCCATACGTATATCAGACAAAAGAGACTCTAAAACAAAGGCTATGACAAGAGACAAAGAAGGACCCAGCAATTCCACTCCTGAGTGCTTATTTGAAGAAAATGAAACACAAATTCAAAAAGATAGATGCACCCTTACGTTTACTGCAGCATTATTTACAATAGCCAAGATATGGAAGCCACCTGGGTGTTCATCCATAGATGAATGAATAAAGGAGTGGAAATGTGAGTGTGTGTGTGTGTGTGTGTGTGTGTGTGAGAGAGAGAGAGAGAGAGAGAGAGAGAGAGAGAGAGAGAGAGAGAGACATGTTGAAATATTACTCAGCCATGAAAAAGAATGAGATTTTGCCATTTGTGATAACACAGATAGACCTAGAGGGTATTATGCTAAGTGAAATAAGTGAGAGAAAGACAAATACCGTATCATTCACTTATACTAATAGTGTGGAATCTAAAAAAACTAAACAAATATATATAGAAAAACTGATAGTTGCCAGAGGGTTGGGTGGTGGGAGCATGGGCAAAAAGCTTAAGGAGATTAAGAGGTACAAACTTATAGTTATAACATAAATAAGACATGCAGATGTAAAGTACAGCATAGGAAATACAATTAATAATATCACAGTAACTGTATGGTGACATATGGATAGTGGACTTTTTGTGATCACTTTGTATGGTGTATAAATGTGAAGTCTCACTATATTATACACCTAAAACTAATATAATATTGGATGTCAACTATACTTTAATTATTTATTTTTAGTAAATCATCTTCCAATCTTTTTCTTTTTTCTTTACTGATTTTTAGAAAGAGAAGAGGGAGAGAGAGATAAAAACATTAATGAGAGAGAACATCACCTGGCCACCTCCTGCATGCCCCCAACTGGGGATTAGGCCCACAACCTAGGCAGGTGCCCTGACCGGGAATCGAACCAGTGACCTCTTGGTGCATGGGTCAATGTTCAACCACTGAGCCACACTGGCTGGGCTATACTTTAATTAAAAAGAGCTTTACATTCCAGAATGGTAAAAAAAAAAAAAAAAAAGAGTTTATAGCCTATGATTTCTTCTAAGATTTTTATGGTTTCAGGTCTAACATTCAAGTCTTTAAAATATTTTGAATTTTTTTCTGTATATGATATAAGAAAGTCCAATTTCATTTTTTTGCATGTATCTGTCCAGTTTTGCCAACACTGCTTATTGAAGAGACTGTCTTTACCCCCTTTGTATATCCTTGCTTTCTGTCATATATTACTTGACCATATAAGTGAGAGTTTATTTCTGGGCTCTCTATTCTATTCCATTGATCTACATATCTGTTTTTATGCCAGTACTATAGCTTTTTATTATTGTAGCTTTATAGTAGAGTTTGAAATCTGGGAGCATATTCCCCACCTTGGGTTTTTTTGTTTGTTTGTTAATCCTTACAAGGATATTTTTCCATTTGTTTAGAGACAGTGGGGGTGGGGGGGGGGTGAACACTGGTGTGAGAGAGACACATCAATTGGTTGCCTCCTACATGATCTGGACCAGGGTCGGGGATCAAACCTGCAACTGAGGTACATGCCCCTGACCGGGAATTGAACCCATGACCCTTCAGTCTGCAGGCTAATGCTCTAACCACTGAGCAAAACTGGCCAGGGCTCCCACCTTGTTTTTTCTCAAGAATTCTTTGTCTACTTGGGGTCTTCTGTGATTCCATATAAATTTCAGGATTAAGTTATTCTAATTCTGAAAAGAATGCCATTGATATTTTAATAGGGATTACATTGAATCTGCATATTACTTTAGGTAATAAGGACATTTTAACAATATTAATCCTTCCAATTCACAAGCAAGGTATATCCTCACATTTATTTGTATGTTGTTCCATTTCTTTCTTCAATGTCTTATAGTTTTCAGAGTACAGAGCTTTCACATCTTTGGTTAAATTTATTCCTAGGTATTTGATACTTTTTGATACAATTGTAAATGGGACTGTTTTCTTGATTTCTTCTTCTGATTGTTTGTTATGGATGTATAACATATAACTGATATCTGTATATTAATTCTATATTCCACAATTAAGTCACTTGAGGGTTTTTTTGATGGCATCTTTATGGTTTGCTATATTTAGTATCAGGTCATCTACAAATAATGAAAATTTTACTTCTTCCTTTCCAGTTTGGATGTCCTTTATTTCTTTATCTTATCTGATAGCGGTGGCTAAGGCTTCCAGGACTATGTTGACTAGAAATGATAGCGGGCATTTTTGTCTTGTTCCTAATCTTGGAGGAAAGGCTTTCAGCTTTTCACCACTGAATATGAGATTAGCTGTGGGTTTGCCAAATATGGCCTTTATATATTATGTTGAGATATGTTCCTTCTATACCTACTCTATTGAGTTTTTATCCTAAAAGGATGTTGAATTTTGTCAAATGCTTTTCTGCATCTATTGAGATAATCACATGGTTTTATCCTTTATTTTGTTAATGTGATGTATTGCATTCACTGATTTACAAATGTTGAACCATCTTTGCATCCCTGGGATGAATCACACTTGGTCATGGTCTATAATCCTTTTAATGTACTCTTGAATCCAGTTTGCTAATATTTTGTTAAGAAGTTTTGCATCTATGTCTATCAAGGATATTGGTCTGTAATTTTCTTTTTTTGTAATGTCTTTATCTGGTTTGTGTATCAGGATAATGTTGCCATCATAAAATGACTATCTTAAAGTAAAAAATTGTTAGGTCAAACAATCATTAGTTGAGGACCAACTGAATAATTAAGACTATATCCACAGAGAAAGATTTAAGATATAATATCAAGGACACAAAACTCATATGTGTGGTGGGACTGCAGCCAGGTTAATAAAAAGAACAAAGCTGCCCAGCCAGTGTGGCTCAGTAGACTGAGCATTGTCCCATGGACTGAGAGGTCTCAATTCGATTCCTGGTCAGGGCACATGCCTGGGGTTACAGGCTCAATACCTAGTGGGGGTCATGCAGGAGGCAGCCAATAGATGTATCTCTCTCACATCGAAGTTTCTATCTCTCCCTTCCACTCTTTCTAAAAAATCAATAAAAACAAATAAAAAAAAAAGAAGAATGTGGTGTGTTTGTGCACATGGGTGGAGGCATACAAAAAAAGAATATATGAAATAGTTGTGTTAGAGTAATGGACTCATACTATGTTTACTCTCTTTAGTTCACAAAGAAAAAAGCATGCTCTGATAGCCTTTATTTGTTAATGCTAACAGGGTTTTATTGAAGTATAATTTACATGCAGTACAATGTATAAATCTTAAGTGTACAGTTCAATAAATTTTGACAGATTCACTGATGTAACCATCAAAGAAATCAAGGATGAAACATTTCCATCATCCCACAAAGTTTCCTTGGGACCCCTGCCCCACCCCAGACCACCCACTTTTGAGAGCTCTATGTATCACAAGCCTCCCTCCCATAAATATATGAGTTAAAGACCGCACGATCCAGACCTCAGTGCTGGCACGGCACACCTTAGCTCTAAATATCTACTCTCTTCACATCACTGGGCCCCAGGGAAATACTTCTCCACATCTCTTGGTCTACATCCTCAAAGAAAAGGTGACTGCATCCAAATTTTATGACGGTTTGCAAGCTGTGCCATTGTTGATATCAGGGACAGACACTGCTTCTGAGTGCGGGGAGGATTTGAGCGAGGAGGATTTGAGCAGCGGAAGTGCTTAGGTAAGAGAAAAGACAAATTAATTTGTCAAATCCTTATTCTCATGTAGCATGAATGCTGTAGTATGCTATATAATGAAAGAGCATGTCCAGTACTACCAAGCATCAATGTTCTTTTTTTTTTTTTTTTCAATTCATTATGCAAACATTCAAATTTTGAACTCCTTGAACACAATTGCATTTTACTTACATCATATTTACTTCAGATCACTGCTCTCAACAGAGCTCAAATTATGAGAAAATCTCGGTTATAACAACATAGCGCTTCTGCTGAGATGAAGGCAAAAATATATTTTATGGATTAATGACTTGTGGATTATGGACATCTTTACTGCTCATCCAAATTTCACTAGCTAATCAACACGATACTCAGACACATACAATAATTCAATTTAGTCATCTTTGCTATTTTCTGACTTTTAGTCATATACAAACCATAGCTTTATACATACTTTAATTTTGTTCTCATGAGGGTATGTTTGTCAGGGTAGGAAGATAGAATATATTTTATTGAACTGTGGCATGCAAGCCTTTATCGGCACTCTTGCCACAGGCTCTGCAAGTGCCTGTTTAAAACTGCTTTGAGAACTGATAAAATGTTACTAGGCATAAGCCTTTCTGTTTTTAAATACTTATCCAAGTCCCTTTTCTCCTTTTGTTTCCATTACAGACAAAGTTGACGCATTTTTTAAAGCTCCTTAATTTCTGCTGACATGTCACATTGCCCCTTCTGTGAGACAAGCACTGCAGAGGTGGACGTTTCTATGCAAAGATTTTCCTTAGCAACAAAAGCTGGGGGTGACATTTTCATGCAGCCCTTCAGAACCACAGGAGAGGTGAAACCAATTCTGCTGCCTGAGGTATTCTGAATAGAAAGCAATCAATAAATGCCCTGAGGGAAATTAAGAACATCTGTGAAAATACCAAATTTCTCCTTTCCATAAAGCCCTCTTGTTTTAGCACTGGATTTCAAAGTGCCTCCACCAGCATTTGTATCAATACTCCCCCAGAGCAGTGCTCCTCAAATTATAATGGCTATTCAGTTCACCTGGGTTTTATTTTATTTTTATTTTTTTATCCTCACTCAAGGACATTTTTCCATATTTTGTTCAGATAGAGTGGGAGGGAGAGAGAGGAAGAGAGAGAGAGAGAAACATCAACATGAAAGGGACACATCGAGTGGTTGCCATCTGCATGACCAACCAGGGTTGGGGACAAACTGCAATCGAGGTACGTGCCCTTAGTGGGAACCGAACCCAGGTCTCTCTGGACCGTAGGCTGATGCTCTAACCGCTGAGCCAAACCGGCCAGGGCTCACCTGGGCTTTAAAGTGCAGATTCTGATTCAGTAGGCTAGGCTTGGGGTGGGGCATTTCTAACAAGCTCTCCTGATGCTGCTAAGGCAACAGAGAAGCCAGCACACATTGATTCCAAGGCCTTAGAGTATTCTTGGTCCTTTCCTCTTGCTCAATAGGGAAAGAAAGGTTTTATTTGGGTTGTCCAAATCTGCTTCAATAGAAATAACCATCTATATGTATCCAAAATATTCTGAAACTGAGGCCTCGGTGGTGTGACTTTTGGCCTAACATCTCTTCTGTGCTGTTTTTGGAGTTTGCATCCTGGGAAACAAGCCAACCCTGGCTTAAGCACCTGCTTATTTCTCCTTCTAGCACACCTCAAGCCCTACCTCAGTGTGGGCCCCTTAATGCCTATACTTTCTCATGTTTAACCCACTTCCACCCTGTATTCAATCAAGTCTATTATCTGGAAGCAGTGTCTTGGGCAATATAATACGGTATAACATGAAGAGATGAGAAGACTTGATATTGTTAATGGCAAAATGGCAGCAGATGTTACCAGCAGAGTTAGACCTCAGTCCTTGAGTTTGTCTAAGAAAGAATTCAGAGCCAAGAACCCAAATACAAGCAAAAGTTTTTTTTAGAAAGTCAGAGAGAAAGGAGAAGTGAGCCAGCAGAGCTGCATGGACTCAGGAAATAAGTTACAGAGGAAAAAGAAGGGCCCTTGGAGCTTAGGAGATAGAGAACAAAGGCAAGTCTTGAAGAAAGAAAGGGGCAGGAAAGGTGCATTTAAGGGGGGGGGGGTGGCACTGGGTCCTTCATTTTAAGGTTTTTTTTAAGGTGGGGATTTTAGGCTCCCCTAAAATCTACTGATTGATCAGTAGATTGATCATAGTCATTGTGTCATCAGTGGGGAACCCTCTGTATCCCCACCAGTTATTGGTGGAAGTGGGCTTCTTGTTATGTTATAAGAAAAGGAATTTTGAGACTTGTACGGAGAATGAGGTATTATAGAAAGCTTTATTTCTGTGGAATTAAACCCCTGAGTTTCCAAGGTCCCATTTACCTTCATCTCACCAAGGAAAAAGTCCCATTTTGCTTTGAGCAGAGCTAGGAATAAAGTTGTTGCCGAGAATTTCTGTTCCATGTTGAAGCACAGTCCAGTCTAGCATCAGGCTAGCTTAGTTTGTATTCCCAACTATAGTCCATCAGTCCATTGCATGTGAGGTCCACATGGCTGTGGGCCATGTGGCTTCTAGGAAAATGGGTGAATGCAAGGAAGCAGAAGCACAACCAGAGGAACAAGAGCGAGAGAACTCCTCTGTCTGGGGATTTTAACCTTCTATGATTTCACATGCTTGCAGTGGCCCCACCAACTCAGACCAATGATCTCTGTTCCAGGTCAGATTGACAAGCATCTTCCCTGTGTCACCCTGACTTTACTGTGCATGCATCCATCCTTCTCCTTTGTCAGGTCCCTTCCCCCAGTGATTTGCAGAATGGACCAGTGGTTCCCTGGGGAGTGCAAAGTTGCAGCTTCCTTGTGAAACTGCCCAGATGGCTATGCTTATCATGTCTGGCTTCCCTTTTGCTACTTTTATATTATTAATAACTAAGTAATTACAATGATAACTATTACAGCTGGTCCTGATGTCAGCCATGGCATCATTTCATCTGGTTTTGCTGCTTGTCTGGGCCTGGAGCTAAAACACAACTGAAGCCTAAATGTTATCTCTAGTTTGACCAAAATTCTGACTCTGCGATCAGCATACCCATGGCTTTGTTCCTAAGATTACTTGATGTGGGTCAGAACCTTATCGTCCTGAGGGCTTAATGCTTAAGGGAGTGGCCATGCAAGGGCTTGTATGGGAAGTTGTATGAGGCTGTTCTCCAGCCCCCTTGTTCCTCCTCTACAAACATCATGACTATTGATATGCTAGGGGTAGAAAAGTCAGCCTGGGGGCAAGGGCCTACCCCTCTATACTTGTTCCCAGTTTTGCCCATTGCCAGACACCCAGGGCTTTCCATTCTGGTGACCTTCTGTACCTGGCCTATGGTCCCTACTCTGCTCATGTCTGTCTAACTGCCTACTACATCAACATGACTAATGGTCACTGAATACAGCATCCTTCCAAGGGTTTCATTTCTTTCTAAAGCGCCTTAGAGAAAAAATATCTTAACGTAAATGAATCAAAATGGTAGGATTTAGACATTTTAACAATATGATAGATATAATCAATTTTATTTTTGTTTAAGAAAAAGCCCTGGAGGCTCTGACCTAACATTCCTTCCTTCCTATCTCGCTAATTCATTCACTCAGGTGCTATGAAAATAACTGTACTTCCAGCCAGCTCTGCCAGACCAGCACCTCCGCCTTCAGGTTCTTCCTCTGTCACATGGGAATGGGTGATAATTAATAATATCTCTTTAGAGGGCTGTTGTGAGGATTAATATACTGTACCATTTATTGAGCACTTACTACCTATAAGCTTTACACACATTACCCAATTGAACTGAATTGAAAATAACATGTAGAAGCAGTTTGAATGTAATAGATTCAATTCAAATAGAAGCCAATTAAATTTATCATTCGGTTCTTTGAACCATGATCTATAGGATACAATAGGTTTTTCTCAAACACCCATGTTATTGCTACTTTTGGTTTGCTTTGAAATTCTGCTCACAAGTTCCCCACTGATGTCATAATTCCTCTTTCTCTTACATTTCAAAGTAATTTTGATAGAACTTGTTAGGAGTTTGGAAAGACTCAGGAGTAGAACAGAGGTTATAAACTGGGATGTAGTATATGATAAAAGTGGCATTTCAAGAGGGACCAGAGGGAGATTACTTAACAAATAGAGTTGGACCCAATCTGCTGGCCATAACAGGACATCAAGTGCAGTGATTAAGAGCATGACCTCTGGGGCCACAATGTCTGGGTTCCAATCCTGATTCTGCCAACTTTAAGCAAGTTGCTTAACTTTCCTGTGCCTTCATTTTCTGATCTGAACATAGGTGAAATTATAATATATTCACCTAGTATGGTTGTTGTAAGAATTGAGTTAATATAGCTAGAGAACATTTTAAAAATTCCTGGTATATGGTGAATGCTATGTAAGGATATCTTGTTATTGTCAAAATGTTTAAGTTGTATCCATATTTCACCTCTTGCATCAAAATAAACTTCAGTCAGATTAAATAATGAAAACACAAAAAAATGCTAGAAGAAAATATGGAAGGACATTTTTATAATACTAGAATTGGACCCACCTTTTACAATAGAAATCCCAGTAGGAAAAAACTGATAAAAATTAACTAATTTAAAAACTACTTTGGCAGAACAAACACACCTTGAACAAACTCAAAATACAATTGGAAAATTCATAGTATGTGTTTCCCTAAAATATAAAGAGCCTACAAATGAATAAGAAATAAGTATAGTAGGCTGAAAGTGCCCGCTGCCTCCAAAAAAGATAGGTCATGGCCAAAGCCTGATATCTGTGAAGATCACCTAATTTGGAAAAAGGTTCTTTGCAGATGTGATCAAGTTAAGGCTCTTAAAAAGAAGAGCCTAGGCTGAATTATCCAGGTGGGCCTCAGATGTAAGCATATGTATCCTTAAAAGAGAGAAAGAGACAGAGAGGAAGACCAAGTGAAGATGGAGGCAGAGAGTGGAATGATAGAGCGAAGAAATGCCTGAGGCCGCCAGAGGCTGGAAGAAACAAACTGAATCTCCTCTAGAGCCTTGATTTTGGACTTCTGACCGTTAGCACTGTGAAAAAAGAAATTTCTGTTGTTCTAAGCCATTAAGTTTGTGATCACTTGTTACAGCAGCCCTAGAAAACTAATACAATAGGCATAGACAAAGAACAGACAACTCACGGAAGAAATAACAGTCAACAATTATATACATTGAAGATGTTTACCTCACAAATAAGGGTAAATTAAAACAGAATGATATCTTTTCTGCCTGATGGATTGGCTGTTATTTTGAAGATAAATAACATCTAGAGTCAGCAAGAATCTGTAGGCAGATTCTCTATAGGTAAAAGTAAAAATAGGTACTTTTAAAAAAACCTTGATTAATTTGGAAATATCTGTCAGAATGTTAATTACACAGTCCTTACCCAAGAAATTTCATGTGTGGAAATTTAATATATGAAAATATTAACTCAAGTTCAAGGAAACTGGCTACAATGATGTTTTTTTACAGTATGGTTCTTCTAGTGCAAATGTCCATTAATAGGGGATTGGTTAAATAAATTATGATACAGACATACAATAAAATACTATGTAGCCATTAAATATACTCATATAAATCTATATGTCTAACAGGTAAGGAAATTCAAAATATGCTAAGTTTTTTTGAAAAAGGAAGATATAGAACAGAATTTCATCATTTATATGAAATTAACATATACATAGAGGGACTTATTTGAAATTTTGCAATGAGCAGTTAAGGCACAGATGGTTAGCTGCCCATCCTAAACTATGAGTTCCTTTTCCATACAACAGAATTACCACTGGGAAGTGACTGCTTAGCAGGGACTCAATTTCCACTCACTTACACACACACACCAATCTCCAGTTATGGCATTGTGACTACTGAATGTCAATGGGAGATGAATAAAAATGATGTGTTACTTTTGAGCTGGGGTAGTTAAGAGAGGGGTGTGTCTTCAGCACTGACTCTTTCCTCCAGCAAGCTGCAAGGTGACAATTCTGAGGCTAGGGGATGGCAGACCCACAAAATAGAAGTAGGTAGGGTTTCTGAAACAGTGAGGGAAATGGCCCTCTGACCATGGGACAGTGTATTAGAGTGCATTAATTTACTGAAATTTAGGGTAGTTGCAGCAGTTGGTGTTACCCTAATTTACAGGCGTGCATTCATTTTATAATAATATTTTGAATACATTTTATTCATTTTTAAAAATTAAAAAGGGGACATAGTCAGTAGAAAAGCAAACCTCCAACTGCTGATTTTCCCTGACCCCCAACAATTAAATAAAATATGAGTCTTGGTTAAGACACATCTCAATCAGTGTGTCATCTCTTTTGTTCTGTTCCCTTAATCACAATAAATCAGTATTATGCCAAGAAGTTGAGTAATAGCACCAATATAAGCTTGCCATAATGTCAGGAAGGCCATTTACACTCTTCATAAAACGTGCATTAAGATACTCAGACTTTCATTGCTGTCTTGAGTCAGACAGAATAAAATGATTGACAGCCAAAGCATGTAGGTGAACCTTTCATAACCTTTTACATTTGGGGGGGGGGGGCAAAAATAGTAAATGTAATGCTGTAGTTTAGGATTCAGAAATTCTTCATATTCTTCTATTACCTCATCTCCTTACTATTAACAAAGCTGTAAGTCTCTTATTAACTTTAGGAAAATTAGGGCAATAATTTACACCTGAAGTGTGCAGGCACAGATGAGTACCTCTGTGTTTTAAGTATGGAAAGCAAAATCTGATTCACAAATAGTTCTTTCTGAAGGAGCAAATACATAGTAGCCCTTGCCTTTGAGAATATAATACATAATTATATGGTATAGAATGCAGTATAAACATGAATCATGTCTCAATCAGAAAGTATATGGCAACAACGATGAATTTATTTTAAAAGCACATTTCTCCATTCAGTAATTCTCCTCTCTTGAAGAAATAGGTTCCAAGTATAAATAAAGAATAATGAGGACAACGACATCTGCTTTAATCACCTTTCATAGCCTGTGATCCAAGGAGGAAAAAATGTGTTATAGTATTAACATTTTTAAGGTAAAAAAAAAGTATGAGGGTATATTAATAAGCCCATTTATAAAAGAAGCAGTTTTAGAAACAAGGAGTAGTTACTTCTGCAATTCGAGCATTGGCTTCCAAAAGCATGGAAGGCAAACTTGGAAATGCTGTTTCTTCTCACTCAGCCCACTGAAGGGAAGTGTTTCTCTTTTTTCTATTCTTAAACCACCAGTCTGTCATCAGATCATGTGTCTAACTTAATGTTTCTCTTCAGATTTAACCTTTTTCTTCAGGAACGTGTATTTCAGACTCTGGATTCTTATTTTCATTTTACGACAGCAATATATGTTTGTTTGTTTGTTTTTTAATTTAAAAATACAACAAAAATAAGAAAAGTAAAACTCCATATCATTCCTTCCTCTAAAATTAAATAGTTATGTCGTTGGATTATAATAGTCAATTTGTATAGATCAAATATATATGCTTTTAAAATCGGTTCAGACTTACACATTCCATTTTACAGCCTGATTTTCTTCAGAATATTTTGACATCTCTTTTAATTATAAAATTTTCAATAAATGACTGTCTCCAATGTTGTTAATTGCTTTTTTAAATGCTTTTTTTAAAGTCTTTTTAAAACTCCTTAGGAAACTAAAGGCAGCAATGCAAAGTAAAATTTTTAATGTAAACCTTTTTAGTTAAACCATTATTCCACTGAGAATAAGGCTGAATAACAAAACATACATAAAAGAAAGGCATTACTGCTCTCAGTACCTTTTTTTGCCATATATTCTAGCCTGATGCAGCTTTCTAGGAAATGGTGGTAAGCCCGCATCTCTGCTTCTGTTATCCGCACCGCGGTGTAAGGTACGTATTTCGGGTCTTGCTGCCCACACTTCTCACACCAGGCAGCCATCGGATTCCAGGAGATGGTGTCAGCATCATGCTCCCTCCATTCTGTTCAGCACTGCACTCACAGAGATGTGTTTAATTCCTTCTCCTGGCTAATCTCTCTGAAGTTCACTCAAGGTCATTTCATTGCTGAGAGTTGATCTTTTGGATTGATGAGTGCTCACAGGATTACAGGCCCAACGGATTACCAGGTTCCCTCATTTGGAAATAAAAGGAAAACTGGGGGATGAGGGCATTGGGGTAGAAAAGGAAATCCTAAAGTCCATGAGAATCAGAATGCAGTTTTTTCTCTTTTTAGAGCAATCATCATGAGACATAGATTAGGCTGCTGGATATTGAAAATAAAAGGATAGATAGGGATTAATTTTTTATAGAATTCTTTTATGAAAATGTATTCCAGGCCACAACTCTCTCCTCTTTTCTCTTCCAACCTCTCCAGGCTGCCAGGGAATACAATCCAGAGAATTAACAATGAAGCCAACAGAAATCACTGCCTAGGCAACATCAATATGTTGCACTCTCTGTGCAACATGGTTTAGCACAACAATGATAAAGGTTCAAATCCTAAAATGGGATGTAGAATATCTCCTGAAATACTTCTACAGGTCAGGTGCAAGTACATTATCATGATTGTAGTAAAGGAAGTACTTTGATCTGACCACAACCCCATTTACAACCTCTTGGGGACAAGTGAATTCACCTTTCGGAACTGTGCTGTGCAGAACATAACTCATACTTCTTTCAAGATATAAGACATTTCCTTCACATGTCCTTTCCCAGTCAACTCTTGCTCCTAACCACCGAGAGACTGACCACTGTTGTATTGTTTTTTCAATAGAGACTAGTTTTGCCTGTTGAAAAATTCGTATAATGTAATCTTACAACCTGTAAGATTTTGTGTGTAGCTTCTTTCTCTCGGATAATGCTTGAGATTCACCCATGTTGTATCAGTAGTTCATTCATTTTTATTGCTGAGTTGGATCCCATTGTATGGACAGTACAGTTTGTTTATTCTCCTGCTCACAGACATTCAGGGTTTTATTTTCCCCAATTTGGGCTGTTATGAATAATGCTGCAGTGAACATTCATGTAAAGGTCTTTGTGTGCACATATGTTTGTAGTTATCTTGGATAGACACCTAGCAGTAGTATTGCTGAGGCAGAGGAGAGGTGTATATTTGACTTGTAAGAAACTGCCAAACTTTTTCCCAAACTGGCTATATCAGAAGACCTTTTAAGATTATGGACTGCTCTGTTCAGTAATCCTCAGAGTCAGGTCTTTGTTAGTGTTAACTGCATGTAAAGCACTTTAAGAAAAAAACTTAATTTGAGATGAAGAAAATGTAATATAATTCAACTCTAAAACTTATGAAAGCGCCCCCGCCCCCACCTCTAGATATTGTGAATATGCTGACCTTCACCTAAATGCAAAGTCTGAAAGTCTTCTAATACAGGGCAGCAAATACAGCAGTTTTCAACAAACAGTTTGTTAGGTATCCCCAAATTTCCCTCCAAAATAGCTGTACTCATTTGCATTCCCACCAGCAATAAAGGAAGTACCTGATTTCCCATGCAGAGGCTCTTTCTTACTAAACGTTAACTTCTTCACCCTTTCATTCAGATGAGAATAGCTGCGAATGCTTGGCTGGCATCACAGCACCGCCAAACATAAGAGCTAGTTTTGCTGACCACATAAACCCACAGGGACAGTGTTCATGCAACTGCACACATCCGGAGATGACCATAATTTTATCTTTTTGTGTTTCACAGAGCTGTAGGGAGAATAATACTGTAAAATCTTGGAGACTTTATTTTATTTGATTCTATTATATGAACAAACTGTACAGCTCTCTTAAATTCTATATTCCGCACACTGACCTTTATCATTTGACCGAGATCAAATATCCAATAAAGGACTGCATTTTCTTTATGTTTACCAATGGCTTCTGAAATAACTGGGTTCTAGGTAAGGTAACTCTCCTTACAAAAGAGTTTATTACTTCTATAGTAATGGCAATGAAAGATAAATGTTTCCCTCATCTCACCCCAGCCAAGAAACTACCATTATAGGTATAAAAGCAGGGGGGAGGGGCTTTTTTAGCACTGCTAGATTTGCCTTTTTTTTTTCTTTACCTTTTTTACTTCAACTTGCATATTTTTAATTTTTTTATTTTTTAATCTTTATTGTTGAATGTATTACAGATGTTCCTCATTTTCCCCCCATTGACCCACTCTTCCCCACTCCTGCCCCCCCCCCCCCCCCCGCCTTTTCCCACACTGTTGTCTGTGTTCACTGGTTATGCATGTAAGTTTTTTGGTTTATTTCTTCCCACCCTCCAACCCCCTTCCCTTTGAGGTTTGTCAGTCTAACAACCAATTTGTACTTCTTAATCCCTTCACCTTTTTCACCCATTCCCCCAACCCCCTCCCATCTGGCAACCAACAAAATGTTCTCTGTATCTATGAGAATCTTTCTGTTCTGCCTGTTCATTTTGTTTGTAGATTCCATTGTCAGTGTATTCATTACCATTTTGTTTGTTCATATATTTTATCTTTTACTTCAAAAAGACCCTTCAACATTTCATATAATAATGGTTTGGTGGTGATGAACTCCTGTAACTTTTTCTTGTCTAGGAAACTCTTCATATGGCCATCAATTCTAAATGACAGCTTTGCAAGATAGAGTAGTCTTGGTTGTACGTTTTTGTTTTTCATCTCTGAATATTTCTTGCCACTCCCTTCTGGCCTGCAAAGTTTCTTTTGAGAAATCAGCTGACAGCCTAATGGGAACTCCCTTGTAGGTAACTAACTGCTTTTCTCTTGCTGCTTTTAAGATTCTCTCTTTGTCTTGAACTTTTGCATTTTGATGATGATGTGTCTTGGTGTGGGCCTCTTGGGGTTCATCTTGTTTGGGACTCGCTGTACTTCCTGGATTTGTATGTCTGTTTCCTTCACCAAGTTAGGGAAGTTTCTGCCATTATTGTTTCAAATAGGTTTTTGATTTCTTGATCTCTCTCTTCTCCTTCTGGCACCCCCAAGATGCGAAGTTGTCCCAGAGGCTCCTTACACTATCCTCATTTTTTTTTATTCTTTTTTCTTTTTGCCATTCTGATTGGGTGTTTTTTGCTTCCTTATATTTCAAATAGATGGTTTGCTTCTTGGCTTTACCTACTCTACTATTGAATCTGTGTAAATTATTCTTTATTTCAGTTAGTGCCTCCTTCATTTCTGACTGTACAGCCTTCATTTCTGACTGGTCCTTTTTTATGCTCTTGAGGCCCTCACTAAGTTCGCTGAGATTCTCACTACATTCATTGAGCATCCTTATAAGCAGTATTTTGAACTCAGCATCTATCAGGTTGCTTATCTCCATTTCACTTAGTTCTTTTTCTGGGGTTTTGTTCTGTTCTTTTATTTGGGACCTGTTTCTTTGTCTCCTCATTTTGGCTGCCTCCCTTTGCTTGTTTCTATGTATTACTTAACAAGAGGTATGGGGCTAGCTGAGACCAGATGCTGCTTGTTTGAAAGACTTTAGGAAAACCTGAAGCAGGATCCAAGCCCAGCCCATCCTATGGTTAAGCAATTGGCAACAGCTTGGGTGGACCTGAAAGTTGGGTGGGGCGGGGCCTTAGGAAGTCACCAGGGCGGGGCAACCAGTGTGAGCCAGGTTGTTGGAGTCCCAGATATGGCGACTGTCTGCCGCCCCAGGGAAGGGCTCACTAAAGGAACATAGGCCTCCGACAGCACGTTTGTCTCGGAGAAAGTCCCCTCTCCAGCCCTCGCTCCAATGCCAAACAGCTCAGTTCTTCCCTGTATGTCTCTGGCACCCTTTGAGCTGCCTCCCCTCCAAGCTTAAAGTGAGTCCAATAAGTCCGTGCACGGGCCCTTTAAGAGGAGCTGCCTGGGGCTCCAGCTGCCTCAGCCTCCCTGAGCCTCATTCCCGCTGGTTTTTCCATCCAGAAGTTATGGGGATTCTCTTCCTGGCACTGGAACCCTGAACAGGGTGCCTAGTGTGGGACAGGGACCCTTCAGTTCTCAAGGAGGACCTTCCCAGCTGAGGTACCCTCTTGATTTTTATCTGCCACACGTGTGTGTGGGACCAGCCCCTCCGCCGCCCCTCCTACCAGTCTCGATGTGGCTGCTTCTTTAATTCCGTAGTTGTAGGACTTCCATTCAGCTTGATTTCGGGCATTTTTGAATGATGGTTGTTCTGAAGTTTAGTTGTAACTTTGATGTGGTTGCGGGAGGGCATGATACCATGTTTACCTATGCTGCTGTCTTGACCTGAAGTCCCTTTGCCCTTATTTTTTAAACAGTCATGTGCGTTTTGCAACTATGTAGCAGAATGAACTGAAGCCATCCACCTGCCTCTACCTATCAGGGCAAAGTGGAGAATAAGAAGTAACCTACAAGCTCAAGAAGGACTGGATTTAGCCACAGCACAAGAGCATCAGGGTTATAATTTTACCAGAAGTAGGCCCAAAGTCATATTAAAGGGAGAGATTTTTTTTTCTTATATAGACTTAACTTTGTTTTCTTTGGAAATATATAAACACTAGAATGGCCAGGTGTATTTGCTGGGGAGACTAAACTGACTTTTTCCCAGAGTTGACCTGGAGGTGAAGAGACTAATAGGACTCCATTGGGGTGGAGCTGTGAGGACCACCACACTCCCCACAGTTGACCACTGGGATACAAGGACTTACAGACCCATTCATCTCCTCATCTCTTCCTCTCACAGGGGAGCAGGGACACCTCACTCACTTTGGGTTAGGGAGGAGGGGCTGGCCACGATCAATTACATATTCATGGAGGAACCCCTAGACAAAGTGTGCTAAATAGATATTGGGGAGTGAGACTAGAGTTCACGGGAGATCGGGCAAATTTGACTTTTAAATTCACACCCTTCTGTACTATTTACAATTTATATAAACAGCATTAATTACTTTCATTACTAAGCTAAAATATGCTAATAAAGATTTTCTGAAATTATTTTATCTGGGTTATTCACTTCATATGCATAGCTCCAACATGCCCCTCACTAATATTTTGAGAATATTGCCTGTCCTTTATGAACATCATTAGATACTAGGGCAGTGTTGACCATTATTAAAGCTGAGCCCTGACCAGTGTGGCTCAGTAGGTTGGAGCATTGTCCCATGCACAGAAAGGTTATGGGTTGGATTCCTGGTTAGGACACATACTTAGGTTGCATGTTCAGTCCTGGTCAGGGTACATACAGGAGACAACTGATCAATGTCTCTCTCACGTCAATGTTTCTCTCTCTCTCTCTCTAAAAACATCAATGAATATATCCTTGGGTGAGGATTAAAAACAAAACAAAAAATCTCAGTGATGAGTAAGGTTTATAAGATTATTCTATTTTTGTGATAAAATTTTCATAGTTAAAAGCTTCCCCCAAAGGTTAGTGTAAACTGAGTGAGATATACAAATAAGAGTCTTCCTATTACCTTCAGTGCACACAGATGTACATACAGTGTAGAATCTCTGCACAATGCAAAATAATTTGGCCATTATAATTTTTTTTTATTATTTAAGCTAATATTTAAAATAATATAAAAATGTGGCTTTTAAAATAGAGGGTTTAAGCAAAAATGAGTATAAAACCCTCCATGTAATATGAACCCAAGGCTAAACAAATAATTTTTTTTTATATATTTAGCATTGCTTTGTACTTTCTAACACAAAAACAAGAAGTGGAAATAAAAGGTATAACTACAGGAAACAAAGAGCCAAAGAGAGTTATCACTATTCATAGATGACACGATTATCAATCATTATGTACTCTACACCTAAGTTGTTTTAAAAAAAATCAACTGAGCCCTGGCCAGTTTGGCTCAGCGGTTAGAGCGTCGGCCTGCGGTCCGGAGAGACCCAGGTTCGGTTCCCGCTAAGGGCACGTACTTCGGTTGCAGTTTGTCCCTGGCCCTGGTTGGTCGTGCGGGTGGCAGCCACTCGATGTGTTCCTTCACGTCGATGTTTCTCTCTCTCTCTCCCTTCCTCTCTCTCCCTCCCATTCTATCTGTACAAAAAATGGAAAAATATCCTCGGGTGAGGATAAAAAAAAAAAAAATCAACTGAAAAACTATTAAACTCAGTATTTCCATAAAATGGCAGGTTACAAAGTAAATACCCCAAAATCATTATCTTATACTCTAGCAATAACTAGAAGTTGTGCTTAATTTATAGATCAATTTGGGGAGAACTGACATTTTATTTATTTTTATCCTCAGGACATTTTTTTTTTCATTTATCTCCAGATACAGCAGGAGAGAGAGTGGGAGGAAAAGAGAAACACTGACATGAGAGAGACATATCGAGTGGTTGCCACCCACATGACCCCAACCAGGGCTGGGGACAAACTGCAACGACGTACCTGCCCTTAGCAGGAACCGAACCCGGGACTCTCTGGTCCACGGGCCGATGCTCTAACCGCTGAGCCAAACCGGCCAGGGCAAGAACTGACATTTTAAATACTTTTTTTTTTCTTTATTGATTTCAGAGAGAGAGGAAGGGTGAGGGAGAGAGAGATAGAAACATTGATAAGAAAGAACATCACATGGCCGCCTCCTGCATGCCCCCCACTGGGGATTGAGCCCACAACCTGGGCATGTGCTCTGACAGGGAATCGAACTGGCAACTCCCTGATGCATAGATCGATGCTCAACCACTGAGCCAAACCGGCTGGGCAGAACTGACATTTTAATATTGATTCTTCCAAACCTCAAACATAAACCATGTATTATTTTTATAAGGAGAGTTTTTAAAGCCCTTATGAAATACCACAAAACGCTCATTTTGCTCTCATTTTTTCTGCTTTGTTTTGTTTTTTTAGATTACACTACAAAGCCACTGAAAACTACAAACATAATCTTTCTCTTTAAAATCTGGGTTAGTTTTCCCAAGGGACTGAGGGAGAAAATGCTCACGCCGCACCTGAAGGGCAAACCAGATTTGAGTAGTGGAATTTTCCTTCTCATCTCTATACCATATGTCAAGGTCTAAAATCCCATTTCACAGCCTGAGGGATTTTTCCTCCTTTGTAAGCAAAGCTCCTGTTGGTTGCTAGAAGGATAAATACTGCAATGAAAACAATGAGATGAAAAGTAGAGGGATGTGGTGAGGTGTTCAGGAGGCCCATCTTTCAAGTCTAGGTCCTGTACCGGATCTTCCTCACCAGTAGGGGAGAAAAAAAAAGAGTTAAGAGAAGGGAGCCACTGGAGAAGGAAGGAGCCAGTGAAATGGTGAAGAGAGCCTGTGAAACCCCCAGAAGTTGGGGTGGCCAGAGGACATTTTAAAAATAGTGATGCCTCCAGCTCCATTTCAAAGTATCTGTGTTGCTAGACCATAAACATCTCCTCTCTCCATATTCAGAAAATTCCCCTGTACCCCACCCCCCAATCTTCTGTATCCATGAATTTTTTTTTTCCTCACCAAAGGACATTTTGTATTTATCTTCAGACAGAGCAGGAGGAAGAGAGGGGGGAAGAGAGAGAGAGAAACATCAATATGAGAGAGACACATCTACTGGTTGCCACCCACACAGCCCCAACCGGAGCCGGGGACAAACTGCAACCGAGGTACGTGCCCTTAGCAGGAACTGAACCTAGGACTCTCTGGTCCACAGACCGATGCTCTAACCACTGAAACAAACCGGCCAGGGCTGTATCCATGAATTTTGAGATACTGGAAAAAAAGAATTGAATTTCACAACTGAGTCACCCCAATGCAAAAGCAAGGTAGTACATGCAGAAGCCAGAAAAGCTGAGGCCCAATGGAATGAGGGAGGAACTGGGGACTGATGGACTGATGGATGACTCTGCATAAAATTTTCTTGTTTGCCTAACATCAATCTCCCCCACTAGACTGTCAACTCTAGGGGGACGTTCATTCACTCCTCTAAGCCCCCAGTATACCTGAGGAGCTGCGCTGAGCACTGGGGCAGCAGTGGAGGGAGGCCTGGATCTGGCCCTCACAGGGCCTATGGCCACAGACAGGAATTATGGCTGACCCTTCACACCCTGTACCCGGGTCAAGACTTAGATACCTGGCCTTGTTAAGACCCTGGAGGCCCTCAGTAAATGCAGCTAGTCTTAAGCTGGTTAGTGTAAATAAGGAGAAACAGGCAAAAGGACCTCTTTCCCCTTACTAACTGAATTAATTATAGCTTCCTTGGGTACAGAAAGAGACAAGGGTTAAAATTAATTTAAACTGATCTGATAATGGGTAAAAACAAACAAACAAACCCAGACACACGCCCTAGTTGGTCTGGCTCAGCAGTTAGCGTGTTGGCCTGCGGACCAAAGGGTCTCAGATTTGATTCTGGTCAAGGGCACGTACCTTGGTTGCGGTTCGGCCTTGGTCGGGGTCATGTGGGAAGTAACCAGTTGATGTGTCTCTCTCACATCGATGTCCCCCCCCACACACACACACACACATACTCTATCTGAAAATCAATGGAAAAATATCTTTGGGGGAGGATTAAAACAAACAAACAAAGAAACCCAGACACACAAACCAAAACTTGGGCTGGACAAGATCTGGGATCAGATACCTGGACAAAGAAATCTAAGCTGGACAAGACCAACATGACAAAATGTGTAAAATTTGTACCTGCATCTCCCTCACAGGAAAGTCCTCTACATATAGGTCCTCTTCTATACTAAACAAAAGTGCATGGCAGTGCTGTTATCTTGCCATTATAACTGGGCATTATATCTTCATCAGACTTTTCTTTTGCTAGGGAACTGCCAGTAGGCAGGACTCCTAAAAACTTCTTCTGTAATGATGTCTTATTCCTAATGTTACACATTCATTACCTTTGCATGTTTAAAGACTATGAAGTAAATCCTCAAGTTTCCAATGATAGTTTTTTCTTTAGAAGAAAGTGACTATTAATAAATGAACATTTCAAGTGACTTGGAAAATACTTATACTCAGGGGACTAAATTTAGCTTCCACTAGGTTTTTTAAAAGACTTTTAAAACTCATTAATAAAGCACCTAACATTTACTGGTTTATATTCCATTCTGCAATGGGAAATTAAACCATGTATGACTACTTAGAGGCCTTGAAACCAGCCATACCTGACTTTTAATTTTGACTCTTCACTAGGCATGGCATCGGGCAAACTCCCTAACCTGGTTCAGCCACAAATTACTCCTCCATAAAAATGGACTGTACCTCTGGTTAAATCACCATGTCTGTAAAGCACAACGTGACACTAAACAGGCAGGAAATAAATGGTATAATAACATCATTTTAAATATTATTTCCATATCCTGTGGCCTCTCCAACCTTTTTCCTCCAGAAAAGGATCTATATGGACAAAGAAAGGAAGTGAGACACCACAGATCTGCCTTCCAGCTTGGGGTCATTCCTTCTTTCAAGACAAAACTCAAAACTTCTCAATTGTCCAGGGGTTCAATGACCAGCAAAGTCTGTGCAAAGAATGGAATAAATGGGACAATCAGCACAGGAAGACCTACACAGTTACTGACAGTGGCCATTCCCCTTAACCCACCCCAATGAGAAAGCTCTCCCCTCTCCACATACCTAAATCCTCTCCTTCCTTCAAGATCCAGCTCAAGTCATACATCTAGTATGAAGCTTTCTTGAATCACTGGAGCTCACAACCACTTCAGCATCCAAATGCCTAGAGCACCATCTGGATTGGCAACCAGAGTCCAACTTGTGACCTTCCTGCACTGTCTCCTGATATAAATATCAAATTGGCCCTCAGACTCTCCTCTAGTCCAGGGACTCACAGGTCCCCCCTCTCCAAGGCCCTCAATCCTTTGTTAGCTCTTGCAGCAGGGGCTAGTGGGTTACTCAGCTGGTGTTAGAGCTCAGGGCCTTGGGTTCCCCATCTAACTAACACTCTCCCCACAACAGCTTATGGGCTGTAGGCCCAGCACTGTGCTTTGCTCATGGTGGGCACTCGAAAAGTCTGTTCACTGACCAGTTGGTATCTTGATGTAGCTGTGGTACCTAAGCACCTAAGTGGTCTCCTAAGGGCAGTGGACCTTGGGATATATGCAAAACACACACACACACACACACACACACACACACACACAGACCACAGAGCAAGGTTTCTACTTTGTCCAGAACCAGCCCTTAACACTGCCCAAGTATTTCATACTCTTAGTGCTTCTAAAGGTTAAAAGCATCAGATCAGCATTTTCTAAGTTACCACACTTGTTTTGAGGTGACTGCACAGCCAAAGCCCTCTTCTCTGAAACTTCCTCCCATTCCAAGACCAAGCCAGTTTTAGAACCCAGAGCTGACTTTGTACCATTCATCTGTTTGACTCTGCAGACCAGCTTTCTATTCATTTATCAATGGGTTAGGACCCCAGATGGCCCCCCTCAGACACTGTCCCCTTCCAGCTCCAGAGACAATCACCAACTGACTCTCAGTCTCAGAGTCTCTCTGGAGGACGTGACTGGCCTAGCTCTAGGAAAACTTGAGCATTCTGGTCATATCAGTGTGTTTCTTCTTTCCAGGTACTAAGCACTCACAAGGCACTATTTAGATATTCATCTATCAATCCTGTGAAATGAGTATTATTATCCTCATTTTACATATGAGGGAACCAAGACTCAGAGGCAAAGTGATGTGCTAAAGGCTACACAGCTGTTTGCTGGCAAAGCCTGGGTGCAGCCTTACTTCATGTCTGAAAAGGCAGGAACTGTCACTGATGTTCTCCACAGGAGAATCTGATCACATCTAGAACTGATATAATCTACACTGATTCTAAGGAATCCTGATTTAATAAATGACCATTCTCTATAACATGGGTAGTTGTTACTATCATGACAACAACTTGGTTAATATTTGCTTGGTACCCTTCACCAAAAGCTGGCATTTCACATCATAAATACAGTGGCATCTATTCAGTCCTTAGAGCACCACATTATAGCTGAGTAAATCCAACACCTGATTCAGGTTACCCATCAACTGAAATTCTATATCTCTGGCTTCATCATCCAAATATGAACAATTCAAAGGTACAAGTCACAGTGTACACCACCAGTGCTCAGTGGAGCAATGAGGCAGCTAATCTCCAAGGTGGCAACTATGTAGGCAGAAAAATGCCTACCCCCATCCCCACCCCCAAGATATCTGTGTCCTAATAACCCAAACTCTGTAGGTCAGGTTACATGGTGGGGGTGGGGTATTAAGGTTGCAGATGGAATTAAGGCTATTAATCGGCTGACCTTAAAATGAGGAGGACACAGTGTAATCACAAGGATCCTTAAACATGGAAGAGGAAAACAAAAGAGAGAACCATAGAGATGGAAACACAGGAAAGATCAGAGGGATGTTGCTGCCTTTAAAGACAAAAGAAAGGGGCCACAAGCCTAGGACTGCAGGCAGCTTCTAAAAGTTGGAAAAGGTAAGAAACAGAATTCTCCCACAGAACTTCCAGAAAGGAATGCCACCATGCTGACACCTTGATTTTAGCCCAGTGAGACCTGTGTTAATATCTGAGCTACAGATCTGCAAGAAAATGAATTTATGCTGTTTTAAGCCACTAAGTTTGTGGTATTTGTTACAGTGGCCATAGAAAATGAATATAGCAACCAACAATTCCACCCATTCCTGGGTGGGCATGTTCATCCCTGCATTAAGAAAGGGGGCATATGCCCCCTCCCCTTGAATCGAGGCTGAGCCTGAGACTACTTTGACCAGTAGACTTTGGAAGAAGCAACTTAATGGGACTTTAAGCCCATTATCAAAAAGTCCTAGCAGCTTCTGCTTAATACCTATCTGACACCTGAGCTTCTAGGTAAGAATTCCAGACTACCCTCCTGGAGAAAGGGCCACATGGGGAGACCATGGAAGATGAGATACCACCATGTAGAGAGAAACCACATGAGGGAATACCAAGGTGACAGCCATACAACTCCATTTGCCATCTGATTACAACCACTTGAGGGAATCATCAGATAGAATTAAACAAACAGTGGTTGTTTACTCTCTTCCTCAGCGCTGCCTACGGAGTTGGCAGCAATCTACTTGGCACCATGGCTGCCCTCAGACCCCTCGTGAAACCCAAGATGGTCAAAAGAGGACCAAGAAGTTCATCCGGCACCAGTCAGACCAATATGTCAAAATTAAGCGGAACTGGTGAAAACCTAGAGGTATTGACAATAGGGCACGCAGAAGATTCAAGGGCCAGATCTTGATGCCCAACATTGGTTATGGGAGCAACAAGAAAACAAAACACATGCTGCCCAGTGGCTTCTGTAAGTTTCTGGTCCACAATGTCAAGGAGCTTGAAGTGCTGCTGATGTGCAACTGCCTTACTGTGCTGAGATTGCTCGCAACGTCTCCTCAAAGAACTGCAAAGCCACTGTGGAAAGAGCAGCCCAGCTGGCCATCAGAGTCACCAATCCCAATGCCAGGCTGCGCAGCGAAGAAAATAAATAGACAGATTGTATACACATTGTATTTGTGTTAATAAAACCATAAAATTCTGCCAAAAAAAACCCCAAAACAACAGTGGTTGTTTGGCAGTGATTTATTACCCAATAACAACAACAAAAACACTATCCAACAACAAAAGCTCATGGCCTACTATGCATGTTGTATCACAAGAATAAGTCCAGCCCTGGCCGGTTTGGCTCGGCGGTTGGAGCGTCGGCCTGCGGTCCAGAGAGACCCGGGTTCAGTTCCCGCTAAGGGCACGTACCTCGGTTGCAGTTTGTCCCCGGCCCTGGTTGGTCGTGCGGGTGGCAGCCACTCGATGTGTCCCTTTCACGTCGATGTTTCTCTCTCTCTCTCTCTTCCTCTCTCTCCCTCCCACTCTATCTGAACAAAAAAATGGAAAAATGTCCTCGGGTGAGGATAAAAAAAAAAAAAAAGAGTAAGTCCAGTTTAAGTAGACCTTCCTAAGGAAAAACAATTTTCACTTAAGAAATCACTCCGGAGTCTTTGTTGAACAATTTAGGAAATACTGCCATCTTAACAAATTCAGTCTTCTGATCCGTGAACGTAGAATGCCTTTCTATTTAGGGCCTCTTTAATTTCTTTCAATGATGATTTATAGTTCTTAAAGTACATGTGTTACACCTCTTTTATCAAAATTATTCCTGATTATTTTGTTCTTTTTGATGGTATTGTAAATTGAACTGTTTCTTAATTTTATTTTCAGATTGTTCATTGCTGGTGTTTAAAAAGTTTGTTTTTGAATACTGACCTCGTATCCTGAAACCTTGAACTCATTTACTAATTCTAATAGTTTTTTTTAGGGTATTACTTAGGATTTTCTATCCACAAGATGTTCTGCAAATACAGATAGCTTTACTTCTTTCTTTCCAATCTGGAGGCCTTTTATTTTATTATCTAACCTAATGGTACTGGCTAGAATCTCTAGTACAAAATTGAATAAAAGTGGTGAGGACAAACATCCTTGTCTTGTTCCTGACCTTAATTGGAAAGCTTCCAGTCATTCAGTATTAACTATTATGTTAGTTGTAGGTTTTAAAAAAATACCCTTTATAATAAGCCAATCAGAGAAAGACAAGTATCACATGATCTCACTTATTTGTGAAATATAATGAACAAATAAGCTGATGAACAAAATAGATCCAGAGACATGGAAGTAGGGCACATACTGACAAACCTCAGAGGGAAGGGGTTGGAAGGGGAGATAAATGAAACAACTTAATACATGCATAACCAATGGATACAGACAACAGTTCAGTGAAGTGTGTTGAGGGGAGACAAAAAAGGGGAGAAGGATGTCAATGGGGGGAAAAGGAGGGACATCTGTAATAAAAAAAAATTAAGTAATTAAATTTAAAAGATACCCTTTATCGCCCTGGCCGGTTTGGCTCAGCAGTTGGAGCATCGGCCTGCGGTCCAGAGAGACCCGGGTTCGGTTCCCACTAAGGGCGTGTACCTTGGTTGCAGTTTGTCCCCAGCCCTGGTTGGTCGTGCGGGTGGCAGCCACTCGATGTGTCCCTTTCATGTCGATGTTTCTCTCTCTCTCTCTCTCTCTTCCTCTCTATCTGAACAAAAAATGTACAAAAATGTCCTTGGGTGAGAATTAAAAAAAAAAAAAAAAATACCCTTTATCAAATTGAGGAAACTCCCTTCTACTCCTAGTTTGTTGAGTGTATTTTTAAAAATCACAAATAGGTATAAAATTTTGTCAAATGCTTTTTCTGCCTCTACCTAGATGACTATGTGGTTTTTGTCCTTTATTCTATTGTTATGGTGTACTACATCAATTGATTTCCAGATGATAAACCAGCCTGGCATTCCTGGGATAAATCCCACTTGATCATAGTGTATAATCCTTTTTACATGTTGCTGGATTTGGTGATAGTAGTTTGTTGAGGCTTTTTGTGTCTATATGCATGAGATATTAGCCTGTGGTTTTCTTTTCGTGCATTGTCTTTGTATGGTTTTGGTATTAGGGTAATACTAGCCTTATAAAGTGAACTGAGGACTTCTGTTTTTTGGAAGAGTTTGCGAAGACTTGGTATTAATTCTTCTTTAAGTGTTTGGTAGAATTCCCCAGTGAAGCCATCTGGTGTTGAACTTTCCTCTGTGTAAATGCTCTGTGGGCATTTAAGGAAGGCTAAGCTAGGCTATGAAGTTCAGTATGTTAGGTGTGTTAAACGCATTTTGAACTTATGATATTTTCAACTTACAATAGGCTTATCGGAATATAACCCTATCATAAGTTGAGAACATCTATAGTGGAATTCCAACTATGTATTTTTTCATGCAATAAAATATTGTTTTATTATGGGTAAGAGAACTTTTGTACATATTTAAGCATTTCTTAAACTTTATTTGGCACTTTGCGATTTAGTTGTCAATCAATTTTCATGTTCGAAAAAATGTAATAGGCCCAGAAGAATCCTTAAGCCCTAGCACACTATCTAGAGAGCCCAACAGAAAAAATCACTCACATGCAGTTAACTCACTTTGGGGGTAGATGAAGTCATTACTCCAGCATGTCTAGTTGTCCCCACTGGACTCATTCCCATCTAAGCAGTAAATACTCTAATTAGATCCTGCCTGCAGCACCAACAGCTGAGGATCCTAGCCATTTCAGCCATTACTCCATTGTAGAATATGAGTCATGGGCTTAATTTCTCAAGTTTGTTTTTCTTCTGGTTGCGTATTACCAATGCCAGTATCATCCTAGAAGTAATGACCTGAGTTAAAAGTCAAAATCCTACAGTTTCTGTCACCAAAACAGCCACCAATCCTATATCCAATTATATAAGGAATGTCTCAAAGGATATTCCTTTCTGCCTTACAGTTTAACTGGGTATAGTCAAACATATGAAACTATTTTAGAAAAATAACAGAGTAAGATCAAAATCATTACTTCTAATGTGAGATGACAAGGTGAGAGAGTGAACTGGACTGGAAACGTGAAACCGGCACCCTTACCAGCCAAATGACTAAGGTTTTCCACTGACTGGCAGCCCCATGTGAGTCATATGTGCCCTGTCTATCAAAATCCTAGAGCAATGTGAGATGTATCAGTAGAAAGTCTATGTGTACTTGGGCAGCACTTCTGCATATAAATAGCAATACTGCAAAGGCTGCAGAGAGGATTCAAGAATTGAAAAAGATGAAGGGGAAAATCAAACAACTCTTTTCTGATTCTGAAATTCTGTAATTGAACCAATGTGATTCTATAGTCAGAATAAAAGGGAGAGGATAATCTGACCGTGTCCTGCATGGGTAAAAACACACATGGACACCGTTCACATGTGAAATGCATATTTTATAAGGATCCCTGACAAAGTAACAAAATCCAAAAAAGGCGTGAACCACATCACATAAAAAAACACTTGAAGGGCTTAATGTTTACTTGAAAAATGGGGCTTAGGAGGCAGAAGAGTTATACACAGATACTTCAGAGCTGTCCTTAAAAGTATAAAAATTGGCCCGGCTGGTGTGGCTCAGTGGTTGAGCGTTGACCCATTCACTAAGTGGTCGCCAGTTTGATTCCTGGTCAGGGCACATGCCCAGGTTGTGGGCTCGATCCCCAGTAGAGGGCATGCAGGGGGCGGCCAATCGATATTCTCTCTCATCAATGTTTCTGTCTCTTACTCCCTCTCCCTTCCTCTCTCTAAAAAAAATAATAGTAAAGAAAAAAATATTTTTTTTTATCCTCATCTGAGGACATTTTTTTCCCCACTTTTTGTTAAGATAAGAGTGGGAGGGAGAGAGAGAGAGAGAGAGAGAGAGAGAGAGAGAGAGAGAAACATCGACGTGAAAGGGACACATCGAGTGGCTGCCACCCGCACGACCAACCAGGGCTGGGGACAAACTGCAACCGAGGTATGCGCCCTTAGTGGGAACCGAACATGGGTCTCTCTGGACCATAGGCTGATGCTCTAAACACTGAGCAAAACTGGCCAGGGCGAAAAAAATATTTTTTAAGTATAAAAATTGCCTGGCAATACTGAGTACTCAAGGTCCTGTCCAAGGCACAACAAATCATTCATACATTCAGCAAATATTTATTCTGCATCTCCATAGAGGAAGACCCTGAGTTAGATAACTAGGCCACATGGATAAGTCATGAGGAGTCTAGAAGCAGAGATAAGTACACAAATAATCAACTAATCATAATGCAAGGAAGAGCATGAGAAGTGGCATGTGAGTAAAACAAGATCTACTTGGGAAATCAGAAGCAGGGCTCATCACATCCCACTGGCAGGATGAGAGAAAGTACCTGAAGAAAGAAGCATTGACTTGGGCTTGTGTGACATATACTATTTCTATGAGAAGAAATATACTAAAGGGTCATTCCAGATGGAGGGAAAGCGGAAGAAAATGTCTGGCAGTGGGAACACATATAGTGGAAAATATAAAGGAACAAAGCTGAAGAACTCCGCGCAAGTTGACCAACCATAGGTATAGAGATAGCAAGTATTGGGAGAGAAGACTAAAGGGCACCAAATAATAAAGAGCTTTGTAATCCAGGCTACAAAGAATGACTAAGAAAGATATCATGAAAGTTTTTATAATACACAAGTGGTATGTTGTTGTGGGGGGTTGTTTTTTTAAATTCCTGGTATAGGTTAGAGGCAAACACAGGAAAGGCAGGAGGTTTGCACATTGGTTAGTCAGGAGGAAATGAAGTTCCGAAGCAGGTCAGAGGCAGGTAGCAGTGAGAATGGACATGAGGAAAGAGACTCATGAGATATTTCAGAAACTAAACTAACAGGATGCAGACCTGAATTGTCAGATCTCAGGGACTATGGAAAGAGCAGAAACCCCAGCTGGAGGAGGAACTGGCTGAGGGACAGAGGTGGCCAGGAAGGACATTTTTTAAATATATAACTGAGATATAACATCTTAATGGTTTATTTTTCTAAAGTCTAAAAATGTGATAGAAACTTATGAGATAAAATTTGAATACCTGTTTCTCCTGGAGCCTAATTTATTCCTTAAACCTTTTAAAGAGTTATTATCGAGTCTTATCAGAATAATGTAGCACTTTGGGATAAAAATTCAGCCTAGTAATCCAGCACTTGAAGCCAAGATGGAGATCTCCATGACCCTGCCCTTGGGGCTGTGGTAGATGGGGAGGAAGGTGACCTAGACATGGCAGAACCATATTTATATGGTGCTTCCACGCTGTTACTCAGTCAAGAGTCTAGGATGGGAACAGGGGAGTGTTCTTCCCCACAGCCTTGCTTCAAGCACTTCTCAACCCTTCCCCAACTCATGATCACACCTCAGAAGCTGCTCCCCAAGGAAACTCCTCAAAAGAACAATCAAATACACAGCCAATCCATCCTAGCAGAAATTTTACTAGCTACTCACAGTAATTCCCCATGAAGGCAGGGTCTGTTGCAGGGTTAGAGACCCCTTCAATGAGATCCCCAAATAGAGCATCTGAAGAGCTGCCTTCTGGTCCCAAGCTTATCACTTGTTATCCCTAAAACCATAAAATATGAAACCATAAAATATGGGGACAATAATGTATACCCATTGATTTCGCAGGTTTGTGAAACTGAACAGAAGACAGAATGCTGCAAAGGGCAGAAATGCCGAGGGCCAATAATAGTTCTCTGAGGGCAAAAACTACACAAATCAATGTCTGTATCCTACATGGAGCTGACTATGGAAGGAAAGAGGGAGCAAAGTGGGCAAAAAAAAAAAAGACCACAGCCTGAGCCCCACAGGCAGCCTATCTATCATCCAGGTCTACCTCCAGGCCCAGTGACCTGCCCAAGATCTTTAGTGGCACAGGACCCAGAGATAAGATCAATAACACATTCACAGTGTACATGGTGTTTTCACCCACATTATCTTACAAGTAGCCTTGGAGCTGGGTATGGAAGAAGTATTAAAATTCCCATTCTTCAGCCTGAGGTTCAATACCTTTTCCAACAGGCCATACCCCCAGTCCACTGACCTTTCTCTACACCACAATTTCTTGGCAGGCTGGTATTTGGCACAGTCATTTCAGCATTCAATATATTGCAATTCCCAAATACTCTTTTATTAGAAGGTATTTTTCTTCTTATTTCATCCTGCGTTCAGAAATATTTCACATTCAGCCTTTCCTGTTAGGATTCTACTGACCTTTTCTTTTAAAGAAAAACCAGTTCAGTGGCCACATTTGACACCAGAAACGTGTTTGAAAACATACTAATCAAAACTGGGCCTTGTCATATAAATCATCTTCACAAAGGATATCATTCAGGATGTACATCATTATTGTACTTAAACACCCTGGACAAGGGCACTCAAAGAGCAACGATGACTCACTAATCGAATGGAGATTTAACATACAAATACCAAGAAGGCAGTATTAACAAATGGGTGGAACACTGAGGTAAAAACTTCCAGACTCTATCAGTGCAAATTGATCTGCATTCATGAAAGGGTCTCAAAGCGAAGTGAGCAACAGAGAATATTACCCCGCCATTCTGGTCACACCCTTCCAGAGGCTCTCAGACTGAATGTGTCCACGTACGGGGTGGGGGAAGAACGTGCATTTCACTACGCTCTCTCGTGAACGAGCCTCCAGGGGTTTGGCGGAAGTTTCTGCTGGATCACCTGCGTCGTTCCTCCTGTTCCCACTCCTCTCGCGTTACCCGGTAAACTACACGCAACTCCCCACCCCACCCCTGGTCAGAAGCGGGTAATGGGGCCTTAACAGCTCAGTGGACCTGGGTTTAGAGCCCAACAGGCTTGGCAACCGCCTGGTAAAGGCACATGCCCATGGCCTGCCGGGGCCCTGCCAGACCTGGGGACCCCAAGCCGGGCGCGCCCCAGGGATGCTGCTACAGGCTGCCACAAGCCCCAGCAAGGCCGAGACGCAGGGCACGCGCCCCAAGGCCTTCGCAGGGAGGGCTCTGCCCCCGGTTGTAGGTGAGGTCAGGGGGAGAAAAGGCCCCAGCCAATGCCCCCACCCTCCATTAATAAAATGCAAAAAAAAAACAAAAACAAAAACCACACACACACACAAAAAGCTTCATTTACCGACATGAGTGGTCACTGTGGCCAGTCTCCGGGTGAGCTCTTGAGAGGCCATTTCTTCTTTTAACCAAAATAGCATTTCGTAAAAAACAAACAAAAAAACAAAGCAACACAAAACTGTTTCTACTGCTGCTTTGGATGATTTTCAAAGGGCATCTCCTCAGGAGGATGCTCTGCCCTCATACTCTTCCTCGCTCTCTTCCAGCACAAAACGAGAGTCGCTGCCAGCCAAGGCCAACTCTCCCGGGCGGCTCGGCCAGACGCTGCCAGCCACGCCCTTCGGGGGATTATTTTAGAGATTAAGGCCGGCAGCTTTCCCAACGTGACGTCTGGCTTGGAGAGAGGAGAACGGCAGCTCCGGGGGTGAGAAAAGCAGTCGCCCCAGTCTCGCTGTAACTGCGCATTGGGCTTCCTGGGCCGAGGGAGCGCGGGGGTTTCTGGATCTGTGGTCCCGGGCCGTCGGGTCTCCGGCGCCGCCTCGCAGGAGGGTCGGGATGGAGGATGCTCGATCCGCGCGCAGAGGAAGCGCGGAGGGCCGGAGGTGGCCGCGGGGCGGACTGCTCGGAGCCGCGCACTGCTCCGCACCGCGCACCCCACGCCCCGCGGCGCGCCTGGCACTTCCCGCCTCGGCGCCCACCTTTCCCAGCCGCCCGCGGCACCAGGAGCTCTGGGGGAGGCGCGCACGCGCCCGAGCGCCGCCCTTTTCCACGTCGGGCAGCAACTCAGAGTGGGGAGACGAGACCGTGACTTTGGCGCTTCCGCCAGCACCTGCGTTCTGAACGCCAGATGTGCGCCTTCCTGGCTCGTCCCTCCTCCTTCCCTCCAGGTATCTGCGGGGAAGCCAAGGTGAGAAGGGGGCCGACTGGGAGATGTGGGACCATCCCTCCAGGATGCAGGAAGAAGGGCTGGGTGATGGCCTGCAGCAGGCTCCCTTCTCCTAACTCGGGGCTGGGGGCTGTTGTGGAGGGATGGGGGCAGTTAGAGTTTGTTCTCCCCTCTTCCTTCAGCGGTTGTTTCAGGCAGTTATCAGCGTCCACTGGACACACCTGCATAGGAGCCCCGACAGGGCTGGACATGCGTGTGTGTACACATGTCTCCACCGTGTGGGCGTTTCCCTTGTGCAGCGACTGCCGTGCGCCGCTACTCAGTGTGCCAACTGTCAGGCGCGCCAGTGCTCCATCCTCCAAGGGCTCTGGCACAGCACCCTCTCCAATCAGGCCCAGGAGCGGCTCCTCCGAGCATCTATCGCGTGGGAGACTCTGGTTCCAGGTATTACCTGATAGGAATAAAAAGACCAACCCCGTTCAGCAGAGCTCCGCGGGAAAAGCCTAAAGGAGCGCGAATCTTGTCAGGTGGTCCGTCAATACTCGACCACCAGGACTCTGAATATCCGGTCCTCAGAGTACCGGGACCACCCATATGTTCTGAACCAATGCCAGGAAGCTCAGCTTTCCTTTTTACACGTAAAAAATAAATAAATGAGCCCTGGCCAGTTTGGCTCAGCGGTTGGAGCGTTGGCCTGCTGACCAGAGAGTCCCTGGTTCGGTTCCTGCTGGGGGCACGTACTAAATAAATAAATGAATGAAATAATTTAAAAGTTAAAGTAAATAATAAAGCTGTACTCCAAACACCCTAGAAATAGCCACTCATCCCAAGGATTTGGGGACATTTTTAAATGCTTTCTGTAACAATTGTGGGTTGTGGTTAAGAGATGATGTTAGTCCACCTGCAACATGAGATGTGTGCAGAGGCTCCTCCCTTCCTTCTCCCTTCTGGGAGGTTTGAGCACCTTGCACTCTTCCTGCATAAGTAGAACAACCATTTTTTAATAGCAGCCTCTTGCAAGAAATTCAGAAAGGGGTTAAAGACTCAAAGGAGTAAAGCTGCTCTGGATTGTGTTTCCATGGTGGTTTCTGACCCTATTCAAGGGTCACAAGTATTTTTGAGGAAACAAAGGAGGTGTTTCCTATTGGTAGTAGTCAGAACCCTGGTGTCCGGTCAGAGCCAATTGTGAGTTTGGGTTGCTAGAAACCAACACATTGCTAAGGAAACTGATGATGTGGAACATTCTGGACTTTGCAGATCCTCAGCTTCCTGGATTAGGCCGTGCCTTAAAGGTGAGAATCATGAAAAGAAGTGAGAGGGGGAATGGAGAGAGGAAAAGGAGGCAGGAGAAGCTTATGAACAGGAATGAAAGCAAAAAGAAAGAGAAAGTAAATAAATCACACTCGGAGTGTGCTGTCCTTTCCCACATCACCTTCACAATCTTCAAAGGTTTCCATGGAGATGAATTGGCTGAATTTTTGGCAAGATGTAGCAGGTAGTGCCTGTCCTCAGAAACCAGTTCTGTACCCCCATCTCTAACACATGCTCTCCCAGGGACGGGACTTCTTCACCTGGGTCATGTGGTGGAGGTAGGGGGGTCATCTGTGATCTTCGTGTTTCTTTTCCCAGTTCTGAGCTCCTGTAATTGTAAAAAGAAATGAGCACATAGTTTTTGATAGCTCATAACTCATTCTTCCAAGAAAACGGACCTTATCTCCGTTGCTCTTATAAATGTGGACATGCTTCTGGTCTTCTCTCCTTCTCCACCTTCTTGCCTTCTATGCTTCCTTTTCTCCTTCCTACTTGTGATCCATTTCCTTGCTCTAAAATATGGCAATATTAAAGAGAAGCCAGAAAAGCTTGCTTCCCTCTCCAGTTAATTAATTATCAATCAGTCACATCTATTGAACATTGGTTATTTGCCCAGAGTCGTGATAGGCAGTGTCAAGTACAGCAACTACCACCACCATATAATAGCTCACTGCTCTGTGCCTGACAATGGTAGGCATTTCACAAACATCATTTAAGCCTCACAATAACCCTGTAAGGGATTTAGTCTCATTTTACAGATGATGCTGGTACAAACACCAAACTGCATATTACTAATCTTATGAATCTAGACCATTCTCTTCTTTCAGATAAGGATATACCTGAGCTTGCAAAGAGAAACCATCTTCCAAACACTGCCAGGGGGGACTCCACCTCCCTGTTGGTGGATTATCAGCACTGCCTCTAACAATGAAGAAAAAGACAAAGGACCCACCATGGGTGTCACAGGTGACGGTGAGTGGGGCACCAATGGGGCCACCCAGTTTAGGCTAGATCATTGGTTCTCAAACTAGCAGAATCACTTTCCAGGTGATTTTTTAAAAATACAGACTCCTTGCCCCACTTCCAGAGATTCTAAATCTGTAGTATGGGATGGGATCCGAGAATCTGCATTTCTAACAAGTCCCAGGAATGCTGATGCTGCTGGTCCTGGGACCACACTGTGAGCACCACTGGCTTTTCAAACTTCTTAGACTGCAAACTACAGTGTGGTATAAATTTTACATCATGACACAGTAGACATACATTCACATAATTAAAACAAAAATTGTATGGACAATTTTTTTTCCTTACTACATATACTACACACAAACCCTGAAATTCTTTCCATTCTATTTCTTTCTTTCTTTTTTTTTTTTTCCCAAAACAGTGGTCCAAATGGGGAAGATTTGCATTTGGAAATTATGGTATTATAGTTATGTAAGAAAATGTCCTTATTCTCTTAGAGATGTATACTGAAGTCTTTAGGAATGAGGTGTCATTGTCTATCATTTCAAAGAGAATAAATGAGATAAATACTAGAAAATATTGATAATTGTTAAATCAAGGTGGCATGTGGGTTATTTTACTATTCTTCCTACTTTTGTGCATGTTTAAAATTTTTCATAATTTAAAAAGTTTTTTTTAGAATGAATGAGCCTACTGAATTGATTTTATGACCATTAACCAGTTGCTGCCAACAGTTGGAAAAACACTGTGTTAAGGCAGAGCCGAGGAAAAAAGAAAGCAAAGAAGAGATGGTGGGTAAAAGGAGAGGGGAAGATAACAGGAAACAGATAAAACAGGTCGAGGGGTAAAAGAGGTGGCAGAGGTGGCCACTAATGCCTCAAGATGAAGCCCCTCTAAAGGGCCTCTTCCTACACATCTCACTCTGCCTTTGCTGTATCTTCCCCGTTGGACTTGGGCTCCCATACATACCTTATTCACCTATTCATCTCTGTAAACCCCACAGCTCCCAGACAAAGCCCAGAATGAGAGACTGTCTCTTAGTCAAAACCTCCCCTTTTACAGAGATGGGACCTGCCTCACCATTGTAATGGTACCTTTTCCCTCAGTGCTGCCAGGTAGAATAACCCTCTCTGAGTTGTGAGCCCAACTGTGCTAATATGCAGGACCAGACTGTGATCCTTGTGTAAGAGGATGTGCTACCTACTGTACAAATAACTAGATAGGTGAACTCAAGAAGTGAAAAGTCACCTGAGCTCACACCATTCTGACAGTCATTCCATGGTCATCTTCTGTCTCCTAAAACCAGCCTGAATTGCCTTTGCTCCTTTATCAAAGATCAGTTGACTACATTTGTGTAGGTCTATATTTGGACACTTTATTCTGTCACTTGATCTTTTTATCTATTCTTTCACCAATACCATGCTGTCTTGATAACTGTTCAAAAATTTCTGTGGTCAGAATGTATGTGTATGATATATGTGTGTTTTATTAGATTTTATCAGTGTTATATTCAATTCATAAACAGAATTTGACAGGTTTTCTACTTTTTCTGTGCCCAGGGCAGAACAATAGCAAGGGACTCATCTGTTCTTAAAAGTTTCTCAGAATTCTTCTGTGCAGTAACACAGACCTGTCGCCTTTGTCATGGAGGTGTGGGAAAAGACAGTTGTCTTGCAACAGCTATTTCTTCTATGGTAACTGGTCTACTTAGAATTTCTACCTTTTGGGGGATGTTTTGAAATTTTACATTTTTTGTGTGAATTTCATCCAGGTTTACAAATTTATTTCATGGAGTTGAGTCAAGTAATCCCATGCAATTCTATTACTTTTTTCTATATCTGTAGTTATTTCCCCTTATCATTTTTTATTTTGATTGTGCTTCCTGTCTTCCTTAGTTAGCCAACTGTTCTATTATTGCTTTTTTCAAATCACATTTATTATTATTCCTATTTCCATCCTTCAATTAATTTCTTCATTTATCCTTTCTAACTTCTTCCTTGTACTTTCCTTAGAATGACTTTGTTGTTTTCTAATCAGAAATTTCTAATTGGATGGACATTTAATTTATTTTGTATTTTCTTTTGAGCACTGATTTTGAGTGTCTCACTGAGACTAATATGCAGTGCTTTACCTATTTTTATTTTTAAAATATTCTTTGACTTCTGGTTTCCAGTTCAGCATGAAAAAAAAGCTTGAAAGTCACTACTCTGTTCTAACAATAAGAAAAAAGCTGAACAAACTGAAAAAGCAATAACTCTTCTTAGTTCCATAAGAGACATGAGGTCGCAGGGCAAACCACTGTCCCCAAACTGGAGACACTGACAGGCAAATATAAAGAATCACAACTTGCAGAAGCCCATAAGCAACAACCTCTGCAGGTACCAATGCAGGCATAGGGGAACCTGAACTGTAATTGATGGATTGCTGTGGGCTCAGTGTGGAAAAAGAAAATTCCAGGAGGACTCAGTCATGGAGATGGGGAACACTTTTGTGAATTTTACCTCCACGGACTCTACCAGGTCCTCACAGTGAATCATTTCTTCCCAACTTGATCTATGGATTCTATGCAATTCCAGTCAAAATCCTAGCAAGTTATTTTGTGGATATTTAAAAACTGAGACAAAAAAACCAAGAATTATCAACACACACAAACTTGAAGAACAAAGTTGGTGGAGCAATACTACCCAACTTCAAGATTTACTATAAAGCTACAGTAATCAAAACAGTGTACTATTGGCAACTGAATAGACAGATAGATCAACTGGAAGAATAAAAACCCCATAAATAGACCTATATAAATATAGTCAACTGGTCTTTGTCAAAGGAGCAAAGGCAATACAATGGAGCAAAGATCGCCTTTTCAACAAATGGTGCTGGAACAATTGGACACCCACAGACCTTACACTCTTTACAAAAATTAACTCAAAATGGATCACAGGCCTAAATGTAAATTACAAAATTATAAGACAACATAGGAGAAAATCTAGATTACCTAGGGTTTGATGAAGACTTTCTAGTTATTACACCAAAGGCATGATCTTTGAAAGAAAGAATTGATAAGTTGAACTACATTAAAATCAAGGTTTTCTTCTGTGTGAAGACACTAACAAGAGAATAAAAAGAGAAGCTGGAGACTGGGAAAAAATATTTACAAAAGACATATCTGCCAAAGGACTGTTATCTAAAATATACAAAAAACTCTTAAAACTCAAAAGTAAGAAAACAAACAACCTGATTGTAAAAGTAAACCAAAGATGCCTAGCTGGTGTGGCTCAGTGGTTGAGCGTCGACCCATGCACCAAGAGGTCACCAGTTCGAATCCCAGTCAGGGCACATGCCCAAACTGTGGGTCCAGTCCCCAGTGGGGGACATACAGGAGGCATCCCCTCGATGTTTCTATCGCTCCCTCTCCCTTCCTCTTTCTCTAAAAATCAATAAAGAAAAAAAATTAAACCAAAGAAGATACACAGATGGCAAATAAACATGTGAAAAAATACTCCATATCACATGTCATCAAGGAACTTGCAAACTAAAATGACAATGACATACCACTACACACTTGCTAGAATGGCCAAAATCCAAAACACTGAAAACACCAAATGCTGGTGAGGGTGTGGAGCCAGAGGTACTCTCATTCATTGCTGGTGAGAATGCAAAATGGTACAGCCACTTTGGAAGATATTTTGGCCAACTTTTCACAAAACTAAACATACTCTTACCATAGAATTCAAAAATTATGCTCGATATTATGTCCACATAAAAATCTGCACAAGGATGTTTTATAGGAGTTATATTAATAACTGCCAAAGCTTGGAAGCAACCAAGATGCCCTTTAGTAAGTGAATGGATTAATTAACGGTGGTACATCCAGACAATGGAATGGTATTCAGCATTAGAAAGAAGTGAACTATCGAGTCATGAAAAGACATGAAGAGCTATAAACATATAAATATTAAGTGAAAGAAGACAATCTGAGAAGGCTGCTTACTGTATGATTCCTAACTATAGAACATTTTGGAAAAGGCAAAACTATGGAGACTGTTAAAAGATCAGTGGTTGCCAGGGATTATTGGTGAGGGAGTAAAGAATAGGCGGACAAAGGAATTTTTAGATCAAATGTTCAGAGCAGTAAAACTACTCTTTATGGTATTATAAAATTTTGTCCAAATCCATAAAAGTACAACACCAAGAGTGAACTCTAGTATAGACTATAGACTTTCAGTGATTATGATGGGTTGCTATAGGTTCATTAAGTATAACAAATGCACCACTCTGGTGGGGGATGTTGGTAACGAGGGAGGCTATGCATGTATGGTGGCACTGGGTATATGGGAAATCTCTGTATTTTCTGCTCAATTTTGCTGTGAACTTAAAACTGCTATAAAAAAAAAAAAAAAGTCCACAAACTTGCAACTAGAAGCTGAATAAGTTCTGGAGATCTAATGCACTGCATAGTGATTATAGTCAACAATACTATATTTTATACTTTAAAGTTGCTGAGACTGGATCTTAAATATTCTTACCACAAAAAAGAAATAAAAATTATGTGACACAATGGAGATGTTAGCTATGGCTATGGTGATAATCCTACTGCAATACATAAATGTATCAAATGAACCCATTGTATATGTACATCTTAAACTTACAGAATATTGTATGTCAATTATATCTCAATTTTTAAAAATAGCATTATAGAAAAATTAAGTCTTAAAATTCTGTGATTTTGGTTTTAAGGTGATTAAGATGAGATTTTGTTTTTAATCTTGAAAACAAAGTTTTGTGTTCTTCTTACCCCCATACTCTTTTATATCCTATTACTGCTACCCTCTGTCGTAAGAAGCTCTAAAGATTAAAGGTCACGAGGGTTCCTCGCCCTGGAGTGCAGGAGAGAGAAAGAACCCACAAACCACAGGAGGACACTTGGACCCAGCACCCAGGGTACCTAAAGAGGCGGCGGACAGAGCAAACCCCTGCGAGGAGGAGCCCGACCCAAGGGGTGGAGGAGGCAGGGACCACACCCCGCAGTCCGATTTGCCACTGAACCTTGCTCTGTTCTTTGATTGGCTTGAGAGGGGACGCGCCCGCCCGAATGCCTCGCTCGGATTGGCCAATTTCTTGGTTCTGACCTGGACGGTGGCCAGAGGAAGACAAGAGACTTCTGTACGGGAGGGAGGGACGATTTGGAGAATACCTGCGCTGCACGTCTAGCGGCTGGGCTCTGGGACAAAGCGGCGGTCTATGTGATTTCTGTGATTTCGGTGCTGCTAGTGGAGACTGAGAGGCCCCGGTGGCAGCGTGTCCTGAGCCTGCTGCCGCTGCCGAGGTAACGGGGGTGGGGGTGGAGGGAGGTGTTCCTGCCCAGGGGCGGGGCGTGTGGTGTTTGGCCCGCTGGAGCAGCCAAGATGCGTGGGTACCCGAGGGTGGGGGGAGGAGGAGGACAAGAGGAAAGAATCTGCTTGTCAGGGAATTCTGCTTGCAAATCCACCTCCGAGAGGGCGCCCTCCTACCACCATCCCTTCTCTTTCTTCCCCTTCCTTCCATCCACTCTTCAGCCTGCTTTTTGCCTCAGTTTCTCCGTTTACGAGGTGGGGGGAATTATGCTGCGCCATCCTTTATGCTCCCCTCGCCATGGGAGCAAGAATAGGCTTGCCAACTTTAGCAGTAACAATATAGGATGCTAGTTAAATTTAAATTTCAGATAAGTAAAAATAATAGTTTGGTATAAATATGTCCCCAATATAAAATAAAATTAAAATGTAAACCATTATTTGTTTTTTGTATGAAATTTAACTGGGCGCCCTGTTTTTTAACTGGCATCCCTAGGCAAGAATGACACTTGTACACCCCTTAACCATTTACAGTGTGTATGCACAGCACTCCATGTTCTGAGAAAACCCGGAGGGGGCTGGGCACCTGGAAAGCCCATTTCAGTTCTGCTGTCTTTCATCAGGTGTTCAGTTCAAAGAAAGACTCCTGGGGAATTCTTTCTTATTGTTGGGATGAATCTAGTTAACAAAAACAAATTTATTTTTCAGAAGGGCTGGAGAGTTGTTTTATATTCAAGTTCCTCACTGTGGCATTTACTTTATATTTTTGGGAAGAAATAACTGTATTAAACTGTCAAAGACTATTTACTCTATGATGTTGAAAGTATATTTTATATATTAAATCACAATGGCATATCATTTGGCTTTGATGTCAGTGGAGAAGGTGATATTCATTTGTATTGCAAGAGGTCCATACATCACTGCAAAGGTAGGATTAAAGCAGTATCGTGTATAGAAGCTAAAGCTCAAATTCTGGAATGAAACACACCTGGGTTCAAAGCCCAGTTCCATCACTTTCATGGCAGTAGGCAAGTTATATAATCTCTCTGGGCCTCAGTTACCTCTTCTTTACAGTAGAGATAATAATAATTGTCTGCTTCATGGGATTGTTGTGTTAAATCCTTGTTAAGTGTCTGAGACATTAAAAGTACTTAATTAATTTTATTCGTTATTAGCCATTATAAGTTGGCTTTTAACAAGTATGATTCTTTGACGTAAATCATTAGATAATTATTAAATTTTTTTTAGTTTTAAGTTTAAAAAGCCAAACAATTAAGAATATGATTATGGATATCTTGAATTTCAGTGAAAAGAAACATATTGTTTAATAATAAAGCAGACATTTTAGTCTATAACAATTTTACCAAATCCAATATCTGTAAGTTGGACTAATATAATAAAATATTTATATATCTGTACTTTTATTGCTCTCCATGTATAATTTTATATATTTCCATTTTTATTGTTTTACATATATAAACAGGAAGAAACATTATCAGCATCAAAAATGACTATAGGGTTATAGTTAAAGTCAGAAAATGGGTTTACAGTCTGGCTGTTTTTAGTGAAGTAGACTGACTGAGTATGTTTTAAAAACCCAGCTGGTATGGCTCAGTGGTTGAGCATCAACCCATGCACCAGGAGGTTGCCAGTTCAATTCCCAGTCAGGGCACATGCCCAGGTTGTGGGCCAAATCCCCAGTGGAGGGCATGCAGGAGATGGTCAATCGATGTTCTCTCTCATCAGTGTTTCTGTCTCTCCCTCTCCCTTCCTCTTTCTCTAAAATCAATAAAGAAAAAAAAATTAAAAACTAGAAGTCAAGTTTTGTAGGAGTTTTATTGTTTTTGTTTTGGGGTTTTGTTTTTTTGTATATTGTTTTGTATGCTTAGTGTTTACAGTGTTAAGGTAATTCACTTATAAACTATTCCCTGAAATTCCTCTTGGGAACGTTTTTCTCCAAAAAACTATAAAACCTTTTCACCACCTGGAAAGGAATATATAACTATGAAGATTCAGGTTCTAATTTTTGTAACTACTTTTTATTACGCAATGATCATAAACAACTCACTTAACATATCTGAGCCTTGGTTTATTTGTAATATCATAACTAAAAAAAACCTACTCCCTCCCTCGCCTCCAGAGTTTATAAATGCTGTCAATTATTATTAGATATTACCCACCAGAGAAAACTTCAACCATGAATGAATCCAACTGTTTGTCTTCTTTGTGCCTGCAGCAAATCTAGAAAAACTGGAGAAACTTGGACACTGGGAAGACTTGGTACTAAAATTAATTCATGGTGGTCAACTTCACCTGGGCTCTCAGCACTACACAGCAGGCCCATCTCTTTAGCTACCTTATCTTCCATTTTATGCAACTGCTGTATCAAATCCTCTTCACTCTTTTTAAATCCCCGGCGTCCCTTACAAGCCATTCTCAGCAGATGATCTGAGTGTTATTGAGAAAATTGAATATCTGAGCTGAGCTTCCTGCCAGCAAATCTGCCCATCTACCTTCATCTGCACCCATCCAACTTCCATCAAAGGCTATATTCTGGATCCTTTCCCTCCCCCCCATCAGTTATCCCTTCTGTCACTGGCACGGTTAACCACTTTCTCTAGCTAAAGTCTTCCCACCAGCATTTAAATATTCTACAGTCTCTCCCTTCTTCAGGGGACAATTTTAAGTCCCTACTCTTTCTCACACCTGACATGCTCTTTTCTCTCCCATTTATAATCAATTTTTAACAGTTGTGTGTCCTGCTGTTTCTGTTTCTTTACTTCCCATCTCAACTCACTCCTATTGTGTTTCTATCCTTACCCTTCTACTAAACTGTTCCTATTAAGGTCACCAGTAACTTCCTTGTCCCGAAAATCCAACGGACTCACCCTTTTAGCTACGTTGCACACTGTAGACCAGTGTTCAGGCAAACTACAGCATGGGGATCAAATCTAGCTTCAGCTTGTTTTTATATGGCCTGTGAGCTAAGAATGGGTTTTACATTTTTAGGGAGATGTAAAAGAAAAACAAAGACCATATGTGACAGATTTTAGTCTTCAAAGCCTAAAATATTTACTGTTGGGACCTTTACAGGAATAGGTTGCCAACCCCTTCCAGAGATCACTCTCTCATTTTACAAATAAAATCTTCTCCTTGCTCCCACATCCCTTTATAAGTAAGTCTAGTTTTCCTTTTACTCTTCTCTTTTTTCAGTCTCTTGATGGATTACCAGACCCTGCGATGTTAGAATTCCTCAACACTTTCTGTTGGAAGCAAGATCTTCTTGCTGTATACTCTGGTTCTCCTCTACTCCTATAGCTTTGTTGAAAAAAAAACCCCAAATTTCTATGTCTAACTCAAAATTTCTTCTGAGCATCATACATGTATATTCAACTGCCTACTCAATATCGTCACTTGGTGTGCTACAGGTACCCCAAACTCAGTATATTTGAAATTAAACTCACAGCCCTGTACTAATCCTACTTTTCCTGCAGACTCTCATAACTCAGTAGATTATGGCATGATTGCTTGTAAAGTTAATGCCAGAAACTTAGGAGTCATTGAACATTTCTCCCTCTCCCTTCCCTAGTCTTGTTCCATCCACATCTAAGCAATCACCAAGTGCTATTAATTATATTGCTTACATATTTTTAAATCTATTCTTCCTAACATCACTGCACCCTTAAATCAAAACCACCATTATTTTTCACATGGTCAAATGCTTTACCCTCCTATGTGGTCTTCCTACTTCTTCTCTTTTTAAAGATATTATTTTTATTGGAATATAATTTATATACCATAGACTTACCCTAAGATGTAAAATTTAGTGGTTTTCAATATATATTCACAAGGTTCAAATGTCATCACTATCTAATTCCAGAATATTTTCATCACCACAAAAAGAAACCTTGCCCTGGCCGGTTTGGCTCAGTGGTTGGAGCATCAGCCTGCGGTCCAGAGAGATCCGGGTTCAGTTCCCACTAAGGGTATGTACATCGGTTGCAGTTTGTCCCCGGCCCTGGTTGGTCGTGCGGGTGGCAGCCACTCGATGTGTCCCTTTCACGTCAATGTTTCTCTCTTTCTCTTCTTCTCTCTCCCTCCCACTCTATCTGAACAAAAACTGGAAAATGTCCTCAGGTGAGGATAAAAAAAAAAAAAAAAGAAACTTATACCCATTAGCAATTGCTTACCGTTCTCCTCTCCCCTCAGCTTCTGGTAACCACTAATCTACCTTCTGTCTATGGATTTGCCTTTTCTGGACACTTCATATAAATGGAGTCATTTAATATATGGTCCTTTTGCCTGGCTTCTTTCACTTAGCATAATGTTTTCAAGGTTTATCCAGATTGTTTCATATATGAGTATTTCATTTTTTTAATAGCTGAATACTATTCCATTGTATAGATACACTACATTTTGTTTATCTATTTTTTAGTTGATGGACATTTGGGTTGTGTTTTCATTTTGGGTCATTATGAACAATGCTTCTGTGAACACTTGTTTACACATTTTTGTGTAGACATATGGTTTCACTCTTTTTAGATGTACAAGTAGGAATGAAATTACCAGTCATATGGTGACTCTATGTTTAATTTTTTTAAGATCTGCCAAGCTGTTTTCCAAAGTGTTTGCACTGTTTTACATTTCCATCAGCAATGTATGAGGATTTTAATTTCTCCACATCTTTGCCAATGCTTATTGAGAGATATTGGTTTCTAGTTTTTTTTCTTTTTCTTTTTCGTGTGTGTGTGTGTGTGTGTGTGTGTGTGTGTGTGTGTTGTTTTTGTCTATATTTGGTGCCAGGGTAATACTGGCCTCATAAAATAAGTTGGGAAGTGTTTTCTCCTCTTCTGTTTTCTGGATAAGAGTGTATAAAATTGATGTTAATTCTTTAAGTGGTAGAATTCTTCAGTGAAAGCATCTGTGCCTGAAGATTTCTTTTTCTGGAAGCTTTAATTACAGATTTATTTTTTTAATGGTGATAGGACTATTCAGGTTATCTACTTCATGTTTGTTTTTCGTAGGTTTTCAAGGAATTGATCTATTTCTTTTAAGTTGTTAAATGTTTGAGCTGAATTTATGAGGAATCACTGGAAGTTTTCATATTGGTATATTTCTAAAATGGGCACATGGTCATACAAATAATTCTATAAATATAGGTGACAAAGATACATAATTAAGCTGAGTAAGATCTAGAATTTATGGAAATGATGCAGACTTTTAATCTATGGTATAGTTTCTGAAATGCACAGCATTTCTGTTTTTTTCCATTATCTTCTTAAATTTAACACATAAAAATATAATACTGGGTATGTTGGAAATTTCTAATAAGAGTGTATTAAATTGAGATTTATTTAAATTAACCTTTTTTTCCCCACACCCAGGAATTGAGCCTAAAGTAGAGTTTTCTCCCTCACTTTACTCAGGTCTCTGCTCGGTTGTTGCCAATTCAGGGAGTCCTCCCTGGCCACCCATTTGAAATAGGGCACCTGTTTACTTGTTTACCATCTCCCTCACTAGAAGGTAAGTTCTTTCAGGGCAAATACTTTATTTTGTTCCCCTGCTGTGTCCTATGGTGTCGAGTACCTAGAAAGTTCTAACTATGTGGTTGATAAATAAATGCATCTTTTTCAGCTTCACACAACTGGTGTTACTTTTGGTCCTATTTATTGAGGTGGCCTTGGGTTATCCTGTATATTTCCCATTCCTCATATCAAGGTGTAAAATTCAAATCTTAAATCTGGAAGAAGCTCCTTTGAGGTCGTCTAGTTCAAACCCCTCCCAGTGTAGCAATCCTGCCTGCTGTGTGTAGTCTTTCTATTTAATGGGAGTGTTCTGAGTGACAAGTGACAAGGCTTATTACACATTACTTAGCACTTAGTGCTCTCCTAACATGAGCCAATCAGCTGCTTCCACCCCACTACTCTGTGACCTCCCTGTCATACCATAATTCAGTTTTGAATCTTGCAAGTCCATGGTTTAGTAGATCACATGTCCTATAAGCGTTTTTCCTGAAAATGCTCTTTTCCCATTCATCGAGGACTGTGTTGCGCTTCCTCTTCTTAGACTACCAGACAAAGAAACAATGTCTTTATGAAGAATTGACAAGACACACTTAGGTTTGGGTGCTCATGAGTGAGGAATCTAAACAAATGTTGGGCTTGGATAATGAATTAGTAAAGGAGTAACAAGGTTTGTTCAGCCCTGCATTCCTTAACTGTAGCGATAAGGGTATCTCCCTCAGCTCCCTTGCAGCAAGGAGGAAAGGAAGACACCTTTAACTGCAAAAGTTTATTTCCTATAACTAGCCCTTTTTTTAAAAAAAATCCTAATCCAAGGACAGGCTCTTTTTTTACAGAGAGAGGAAGGGAGAGGGAGAAAGAGAGAAAAAACATCCATGTGAGAGAGAGACATTAGTTGGTTGCCTCCTACACACATCCCAACCAGAGATTAAACCCGCAACCTGGGTATGTACACTGACTGGGAATCAAAGCCTTGATGCTTGGGTGCACAGGATGACACTCCAGTCAGCTGAGCCACACTGTCCAGGGCTCAACTGACCCTTGCACCAACTGCTTATCAAATAATTTTAATTCAAAATAATCAATATGCCATTATAGGATATTTTGGGGTGGCTTACCCGGGTTCCCAACACTGTTATTAAAGCTCACTGCTATGTTAGCTGTGAAATCAAGGTTTTCTTAACAAAGCTATAGGTTTTATTAAGATCAAGGCTGTGTAAGTCAGTTTCCTATTGAAAAGGTCCTTATTTTTAACGTGAAAGGTAATCAGTGAATACATATCAGAAAAATTTGCCTTAGAGCTGTAAACACAGAGCTTGTTTCTTTTCTTATGTGTCTTACACACAGAAGAAGAATATAGGGAATGTTTGTTTGTCAAGCTGGTATCTTTAAGAAACTGAGGATGCCAAGTTTGAAAAGGCACAAAAGTCTAATTTAAAATGAGACACTTAAAAGGATTCTATGATGAGGCAGTTTGATTAGTTGTAAACTTGGGAGTGATTCTGTGTTGTGCTGTATAAAAGCTATTTGCAGACCAGAATTTTAAACTAAATAGAAGCAGTTCAGCATTTAGCCATGTGCTTTGGAAGTCATTTGATTGGAACCTTTATTTCTACAACATAATAATATAAAGCTTTTGACTTTTAGATCCAAAAGGTCATTTTGGCACTTGAATACTATCTGGGAGCAACTGGTCACTGCTGCTTTGTGAAATCAGTGTTCAAAATGAAAAGCAAAAACTGTAGTCTGTTGCTGCACATACAGGCAGTTGGTACTCCAGGGAGAACACGTTATGTTACATAGAGAATCTTTGTAAGTATTACCATATTTTCCTAAAGCATTTTTAACCAGTGATATGTGGGGTATGAGAGAAAAACAAATAATTAGCCTAATTGTTTAAGCTGTTTGTCATGCATGAATATCTAGAGGTGACACACTTTTCTTGAATAGACATTATATTTTTTTAGAATGGTTTTAGGTTTACAGACAAATTGAGATGATAGTACAGAGAGTTCTTATATACCTTGCACTCAGTTTCACATATGATTAACATCTTATATTATTATGGTACATTTGTTAAAATTAATGAACCAACATTGGTACATTATTATGAATTAAAGTCCAGAGTTTATTCAGATTTCCTTAGTTTTTACCTAATGTCTTTCTGTTCCAGGATCCCACCCAGGCACCACATTACATATAATCATCATATCTCCTCTTGGCTGTGACAGCTTCTCAGATTTTCTTTATTGTTGATGACCTTGATAGTTTTGAGGAGTATTGGTCCAATAATTTGTAGAATGCCCTACATTTGAATTTTGTCTGATGTTTTTCTTAAGGTTAGACTGGGGTTAGGCGTTTAGGGGAGGAAGACCACAGAGGTAAAGTGCCATTTTCTCATTACATCAAGGGTTTGACTGTTGGTATTGACCTTGATAACCTGGCTGAAGTAGTATTTGTGAGGTTTCTCCACTGTAAAGTTCCTCTTCCCCCTCCCATTCTATACCAAAGTCTTTGCAAGAAAGGCTCTATGCACAACCCACACATAAGTAAGATTTATTTTTGTAATTTTCTAAAATGAAGATGTTTGTTTTGGATGAAGCAAATAAATATGTTGAGCCAAGGGATTGCGGAACAAATCCATGAGATTTACCATTAATTAAATACAGGTATTCAGGTATGACATGCCTTTTCTGTAGCTGGCGGGTTGGGTTGTTACAGTATAGCTGTGAAGTGCTATATTGTCCTTTCCCCTGCTGAAAGCAACTGTTTCCTACAATCTCTGTCTGGCTCATTTCTGTAGTTAGACAGGGACGCTTGGTCTCAAACATTATTTCTCCAAGTGTTATTATGAAAACTGTTATATCTGCTTAATTAATTTGTTAACATAGTCACTGTCTCTTTTTTAAGGTTATGTTGCTTTCTGCCTGATGCCAGTTGATCTGCTGCAAGTCATCAGTTCATGAGATCCATTTCAAATTCTGGTGAGGAAGGAAGAATTGACTCTTGAAAGGGTCAATCTTTTATAATTTTGAAAAAGGGTAATGTTTTTCTAGTTGATGTACCTAAAAATTATAGCCAGGATTTTTTTTAACCTTCTTCTTTAAGCTCTGTGCTAAAATAGCAGAACCTAGTGTCTAAGTATTTGTAATAAAGCTAAGCATCATAAACACAAGAAGAAAAACAACAGTACAGTACAAGGTAGTAGAAAAACTAAGAAGAACAATTATTTTTTTAAGTCCAAGTTACTTTGTTCTAAGATTTGGTACAATAATATCTGTATTTAGGCAGATTAATAAAATGAACTTCTAACTGGTCTCTTCCAGTAGTAGGGATGAGAGTTAAAAATCAAATGGCTTGCCCTGGCCAGTTTGGCTCAGCAATTAGAGCATTGGCCTGCGGTCCAGAGATACCCGGGTTCGGTTCCTGCTAAGGGCATTTATCTCGGTTGCAGTTTGTCCCCGGGCCTGGTTTGGTCGTGCGGGTGGCAGCCACTCGATGTATACCTTTCATGTCAATGTTTCTCTCTCTCTCTCTTTTCCACTCTCTCCCTCCCACTCTATCTGAACAACAACAACAACAAAATCAAATGGCTTTTTATTGCAACTTTGAGATGAATTAATATTCTCTGAATTACTGTAGGGAAGGAAATTGTATCTTCTTTGTGACATATAAGAGACCAGCAAGTACCTTGGCTGTTCTTTTTCAGAACATGAGGCAAAGGTAGATTGGCTTCTGAGAAAAATATGTACCAGGAATTTCAATTTCTGATGTGATAGGAGTGGCCATTCCCCAGTATTGCTAATTAAGACACTGTTAATATTTAATTATTTCCTTAATAAACTGAAGCAGGATATAGTTGCAATGTAGCTGGGAAGTGCTGCATTGTCTTTGCCTCCTGCTCAAAATAAACTGTGTCCTTTCTAGCCCTGTTGGCCATGGTGCTGTAGCTGCCAGGGATGCATGGTCTCACACATGTTTCCCAATTTAAACACTAAGTCGACCAACGACTCTTGAGCATTAAGTCTGTTAATATTTGCAGGTGGTGACAGAAAGAGACATTATCAAGAAGGAATTGAGATAAGGGACAAACCACATTTTGATTACTATGACTTATTGGGACTTTAATTTCTTATTTAATTATAATATTTATCTCCCAAAAGTTGGTTTTGAGGAGAAAATTTTAAGTCTTCTTTGTCAGCTCAAGTTATATACGTGGATAAAGACCACACTCCACAGCAAGCTGTATGCGGTCTATGTAGTTCATTACTATTCCCTGGCCCAGGAGAGTACGCAGCAGTTGACTTTAAATCAGAATGTGCATATATACTATTATATCTCAGACTCATGATTTTTATGTAAGACTAGTATCTATGCTTATAAACTATGATCTACCCACTACTTGTGAAAACTATATTCTTAGTTGAGTATTTGTCATCTTCATTGAATTACTTGCTTTAATTCTGGTGAATTAAAATTATGTATCACTTTTCAAGTGTTACTTTGTCAGCCAGACAACCTTGAAAGTCAGATAAATGAACCAGGAAAATAATCTTATCACCTAGTAACGTGATAAGATGTATTTAAATTGTACGTTGGTTGATCAGAACACAGGGGGAAAGCAAATGTGAAATTAAAATGTGAAATAAAGTTTTGGACTTTATACAATTGATATTCAAAGGAAAATTAATAATGCTGTTAGGTCTGTTGTCTTAACTTGCACACGTCGTTGTCATCTTTTTTTTTTTTTTTTTGTCATATTGCTCAAATCTTGTGCTTTCTTGGTGATTCCTCTATAACTGGATTTTCTCTGCACTTTCTGGTAGCAATTTATATTGACCCTGGCATAGTTCTAGTTGTTTTATCATTAAATTTAATTATGTCTTGTTACTAATATAAAAATAATTTTGTTTAAAAAAATATAATAGGTGCTAAGAATAGGTGACACGGTGAGGCTCAGAAATGGTGTCCTGATTTATGACACAGATTCGTAAATCAAACAGCATGTTGTTTGAATAAAGAGAGAGTCAGTGTTTCCATGCTTGTTTTTCTCTTGTCCTGGTTATTTGATATTTTAAGTTGCTCCAGCAAAGACATTTTTGATTGGTTGTATTATGTGTTTCGGTGGAGAGCTGTAGTGGTAAACATATTTCAGTTATTTGTGTTATAGTGTATGAGGTGGTCAGAAAACAGTGATAAATATAGAAAACTTTTGGAGGTGCCCCACCATATACTGGAAAAGTTTTAAGTCCTGGATCAAGTCTATCCAATAGAACTTTCTGCAGTGATGGAAATGTTTTCTATCTGTGCTGCCTAACGCGGCAATGATGGGCCACAGGGTGGCTATTGAAATGTGGTTAATGCAACTGAGGAACTGAAGTTTCTATTTTATTTCATTTTAATTAACTTAAACTTAAATAGCCACATATGGCTAGTGACTATTGTATTGGACAGCATAGACCTAAATAATAGTTAACATTCCAGAGTTTATATTTTCAGCTTATAGTTCCAAATGTATGTCAAAATGGATTATATAACTGTTCTTTTGGTTTTGTCCCTGGTCTTTACAACTGTCCCAGTCTGACACCTGCTCTTGTCTTACTTTGGAATGGGATTTAATTTCACTGCCTCAAACACAATACTGTCATCTGCTGTAAAAATAATAATGCTCAAGATGCCTGATAGAATCTGTTTTTGTAGCCAAATTCTTTTGCACTAATTACAGAAGAAATCTTTTCTTTTTCCTTAGATATTGTGATGAGCATCTAGTGCACCAATTACAAGTACTCTGTGTATAATCTGGGCAAATAAATAGCCACTCTTTCTTAACAAGTAGCTCATATTGTTAGTAGTTCATGTAGTATTTATAAGGAATATTCTGATGAATAATTTTTCCTCTGTTCATAATTGGCAGGAGGAGGAACATTTGAAAGGAAAGCTATGGCCCTAAGCATTGAAGAAGACAAGATTCTTCATGACCTGAGACTTCCTGCCACACTGTAGGGAGGAAATATTTTTTAATTAAATTTATTGGGCTGACATTGGTTAATAAAATTATATAGTTTTCAAGTTTACAATTCTATGATACATTATCAGTATATTGCATTGTGTCCCCACCAACCAAAGTCAACTCTTCTATCACCATATGTTTGACTCCTTTTCCTCTGCTAACAATTGTTCTGTTATCTGTGTCTATGAGTTTTTGTTTGTCCATTGGTTGCTTTCTGTTTTATATCTTACATATAAGTGAAATCATATGGTTCTTGACTTTTTCTGTCTGACTTATTTTGCGTAGCACGATATTCTCAAAATCCATTCATGTAGTCACAGATGGCATTATTTTATCTTTTCTTATATCTTAGTAGTATTGTAATTACATACAACTTTTTATTCAGTCACTATTGAAGGACACTTCAGTTGTTTCCATGTCTTGGCCACTGTTGAGTAACGCTGCAGTGAACATAGAGGTGCATATATATCTCTGCAAATAAATGTTTTCAAAATTTTGGGGTAGATACCCAGAAGAGGGTATGATGGATCATATAATAACTCTATTCTTAATTTTTTGAGGAGCCTCCATACTGTTTTCCACAGTGGCTGTACCAGTTTACATTCCCAACAGCAATGAATGAGGGGTTTTTTTTTCTCTCGACAACTACTCCAACACTTGTTCATAACAGCCATTCTGATTGGTGTGAGGTGGAATGTCATTATAGTTTTTTTTTTAATGTTTTTATTGAATTTGTATAGAGGAAGGGAGAGAGAGATAGAAACATAGATGTGAGAGGGAAACACCAATCGGCTGTCTCCTGCACGACCCCTACTGGGGATCAACCCCACAACCTGGGCATGTGCCCTGACTGGGAATCAAACCAGGACCTCTCAGTCCATGGGACTGCTTAATCCATTGAGCCACACCGGCTGGTCTGTCATTGTAGTTTTGATTTGCAGTTCCCTAACAGCTAGTGGACTAGCTATTATGTTGGCCATTTGTATGTCTTCTTGGGAGAAGTGTCTGTTCAGGTCCTCCGCCCATTTTTTAATTAGATTCTTTGTTTGTTTGGTGTTGAGCTGTATGAGTTCTTTATATATTTTGGATATTAACCCTTATTGGAGCTGTTGTTTGCAAATAGCTTCTCCCATTTGATCAGTTGTCTTTTTTTTTTTTTTTATCCTCACCGGAGGACATTTTTTTCCATTTTTTGTTCAGATAGAGTGGGAAGGAGAGAGAGAGAGAGAAACATCGATGTGAACGGGACACATCGAGTGGTTGCCACCTGCATGACCCAACCAGGGCCGGGGACAAACTGCAACCGAGGTACGTGCCCTTAGCGGGAACTGAACCCGGGTCTCTCTGGACCGCAGGTCGACGCTCTAACCGCTGAGCCAAACTGGCCAGGGCTTGATCAGTTGTCTTTTTGTTTTGGTATTGGTTTCTTTTGCTGTACAGAAGTTTTTTGGTTTGATATGGTCCCATTCATTTATTTTTGCCTTTACTTTCCTTGTCTTTAGAGTCTTATAGTCAAGTATTTGATCCATTTTGAGTTAATCTTTGTATATGGAAACAAACAGTGGTCTAGATTCATTCTTCTTCATGTGGCTTTCCAATTTTCCCAGCACCATTTATTGAAGAGGCTTTCTTTTTTCTCCTAATAGCCAAAGCAATCTTGAGAAGAAGAAAACAAAGCCAGAAGTATCACACTTGTAGTGGAGGAAATTTCAATGAATGTGGCTGGCTGATTTAATTCCTGGGATGAGATAGTTTTTTTTTTAATTAATTAATTTATTTTTGTTACAGATGTTTCTCCTTTTTCCCCCCACTGATTCCCCACTCCCCCTCCCTCCATGCCCTGTCCTCAGCTTTGTTGTCCATGTCCATTGTTCATGCATATATGCATATAACTTCTGTAGTTTATCTCTCCCCCACAACACCCTCTTCTGGGGATTGTCAGTCTGTACCCCATTTCCACGTCTCTGGGACTACCCCTTTCTGCAGACTGTTATGTTCATTATATTCCACAAACAAGTGAGATCATATGATACTTGCCTTTCTCTGTTTGGCTTGTTTCGCTTAGGATGATACTTTCCAGGTCCCTCCATATCGTCTCAAAGGATAAGAGATCATTCTTTCTTACAGCTGCATAGTACTCCATTTTGTATATGTACCACAGCTTTTTTATCCATTTGTCTACTGATGGACACTTGGGCTGTTTCCAGATTTAGCTATTGTAAATAGTGCTGCTGCAAACATGGGGGTACATATATTCTTTCTGATTGGTGTTTCAGACTTCTTAGGGTATATTCCTAGAAGTGGGATCACTGGGTCAAATGGAAATTCAATTTTTAATTTTTTTTTAGGAAATACCATATTGTTTTCCATAGTGGCTGCACCAGTCTGCATTCCCACCAGCAGTGTACTAGAGTCCCCTTTTCTCCACACCCTCACCAACACTTGTTGTTTGGTGATGTGTTGATGGTGGCCATTCTGACAGATGTGAGGTGATACCTCATTGTTGTTTTAACTTGAATCTCTCTGATAATTAGTGATGTTGAGCATTTCTTCATATGTCTCTTGGCCATTTGTATGTCCTGTCTGGAGACGTGTCTATTTAGTTCCTCTGCCCATTTTTTAATTGGGTTCTTTGTCTTCCTTTTGTTGAGTTGTATGAGCACTCTATATATTTTGGAAATTAACCTCCTATCTGATATATCCTTGGCAATTATGCTCTCCCATCCAGTGTGTAGCCTTTCCGTTTTGATGATTGTATCTTTCACTGTGCAGAAGCTTTTTATTTTGATGTAGTCCCATGTGTTCATTTTCTCCTTTATTTCTGTTGCCTTAGGTGATGTAACACTGAAAATTCTGCTGCGTATGATGTCTGAAATTTTGTTGCCTACAGTTTCTTCTAGGATTTTTATGGATTCATGGGTCACATTTAAGTCTTTTATCCATTTCGAGTTTATTCCTGTGTAGGGTGTAAGTTGATGGTCTAGTTTCATTTTTCTGCATGTAGCTGTCAAATTTTCCCAACACCATTTATTAAAGAGGCTGTCCTTACTCCACTGTATGCTCTTGCCACCTTTGTCAAATATTAATTGAGCATATTGCCTTGAGTCCATTTCTGGGTTCTCTGTTCTGTTCCACTGGTCTATATGCCTGTTCTTGTGCCAGTACCAGGCTGTTTTGATTACAGTGGCTTTGTAGTATAACCTGAAATCTGGTAATATGATCCCTCCAACTTCCTTTTCAAGATTGCTGTGGCTATTCGAGGTCTTTTTTTCGTTTCATATGAACTTTCGAAGTATTTGTTCTAATTCTGTGAAGTATGCCTTTGGTATTTTGATGGGGATTGCATTGAATCTATAGATTGCTTTGGGTAGTATGGACATTTTAATGATGTTAATTCTTCCAATCCATGAACAGGGTATGTGCTTCCACTTTTTTATATCTTCCTCTATTTCTTTTTTCAATGACCTGTAGTTTTCTGTGAATAGGTCCTTTATTTCTTTGGTTAAGTTTATTCCTAGGTATCTTAATTTTTTTGCTGCGATGGTAAATGGGATTGTTTTTTCAGTTTCTCTTTCTGTGAGTTCATCATTGGTGTATAAGAATGCCATCACTTGACATTAATTTTGTATCCTGCTACTTTTCCAAATTTATTAAGTCGAGTAAATTTTTTTTTTTTTATCCTCACCTGAGGACACTCTTTCCCATTTTTTTGTTCAGATAGAGTGGGAGGGGGAGAGAGAGAGAGAGAGAGAGAGAGAGAGAGAGAGAGAGAGAGAGAGAGAGAAACATCGATGTGAAAGGGACACATCGAGTGGTTGCCACCCGCACGACCCAACCAGGGTCATGGACAAACTGCAACCAAGGTACGTGCCCTTAGCGGGAACCGAACCTGGGTCTCTCTGGACTTCAGGCCAATGCTCTAATCGCTGAGCCAAACTGGCCAGGGCTAAGCCGAGTACATTTTTGATGGAGTCTTTGGGGTTTTCTACGTATAGTATCATGTCATCTGCAAATAATGACAGTTTCACTTCCTCCTTTCCAATTTGGATCCCTTTTATTTTTTATTCCTGTCTGATTGCTGTGGCTAAGACTTTCTGTACTGTGTTTAAAAAAAAAAGAGTGGCGAAAGTGGGCATCCTTGCCTTGTTCCTGTTCTTAAGGGAAATGCTTTTAGTTTTTGCCCATTGAGTATGATGTTGGCTGTAGGTCCTTCATATATGGCCTTTATTATGTCAAGATATGATCCTTCTATTCCTACATTGCTGAGTGTTTTTATCAGAAATAGATGCTGGATTTTGTCGAAGGCTTTTTCAGCATCTATTGATATGATCATGTGGTTTTTATTCTTCATTTTATTTATGTGGTGTATCACATTTCTTGATTTGTGATAATTGTACCAGCCTTGCATCCCTGGGATGAATCCCACTTGGTCATAATGAATAATTTTTTTGGTGTATTGCTGGATTCGATTTGCTAGTATTTTGTTCAGGATTTTGGCGTCTATGTTCATGAGGGATATTGGCCTGTAGTTTTCCTTCTTTGTAGTGTCTTTTTCTGGTTTTGGAATTAGAATTATGCTGGCTTCATAAAACGAGTTTGGAAGTCTTCCTTCTTCTTGAATTTTTTGAAATAGTTTGAGGAGAATGGGTGTTAATTCTTCTTTGAATGTTCAGTAAAACTCCCCCGTGAAGCCATCCGGGCCTGGGCTTTTGTTTGCTGGGAGAGTCTTGATTACATCTTCAATTTCTTCTATTGTTATTGGTCTGTTCAAGTTTTCTCTCTCTTCCTGGTCCAGTTTTTGGAGACTATGTGTTTCTAGATATTTGTCCATTTCGCTTAGATTGTCGAATTTATTCCCATATAATTGTTCATAGTAGCTGTTAACAATCTTTTGTATTTCTGTGGTGTCAGTTGTTACTTCTCTTTCATTTCTGATTTTGTGTATTTGGGTTCTCTCTCTTTGTTTCTTGGTGAGTCTTAGTAATGGTCCATCAATCTTGTTTATCTTTTTGAAAAACCAGCTCTTTGTTTCATTGATCCTTTGAATTTTTTTTTGGTCTCTATGTCGTTTATTTCTGCTCTGATCTTTATTATTTCCTTCCTTCTACTTGCTCTGGGGTTTTCTTTTTGTTTGCTCTCTAGTTCTTTGAGTTGTGAGGTTAGATAGTCTATTAGGGATTTTTCTTGTTTTTTGAGGTAGGCCTGTAGTGCTATGAACTTCCCTCTCAGAACCACTTTCACTGCATCCCATAGATTTTGTGTTGTGTCTTCATTTTCATTGGTTTCCAGGAAGTTTTTAATTTCTTCCTTGATCTCCTCGGTAACCCATTCATTGTTTAATAATATGCTGTTTAGCTTCCATGTGTTCCAATGTCTTTGCTTGTTCTTGTTACAACTGATTTCTAGTTTCATGCCATTGTGATCTGAGAAGATGCTTGATATGATTTCAGTCTTCTTGAACTTGTAGAGACTTAGTTTGTGTCCTAACATGTGGTCTATCTTTGAGAATGTCCCATGTGCACTTGAGGAGAATGTGAATTCTGTAGTTTTGGGGTGTAATTCTCTGTAGATATCTATTAAATCCATTTTGTCTAGTGCTTCATTTAGAGTCTCTGTTTCCTTGCTAATTTTTTGTCTAGAGGATCTATCCAGTGATGTCAGCGGGGTGTTGAAGTCCCCTGCTATGATTGTATTGCTATCGATTTCTCCTTTGAAGTCCTCCAGAAGATTTTTAATATATTTTGTGCTCCTATATTAGGTGCATGTATGTTTATCAAGGTTATATCTTCCTGTTGGATAGATCCTTTCAATATTATTGTAGTGGCCTTCTTTGTCTCTAGTTATGGCCTTCATTTTGAAATCTATCTTATCAGATATAAGTATTGCTATCCCAGCTTTTTTTTCCTTTCCGTTTGCTTGGAAGATTTTTTTTCATCCCTTCACTTTTAACCTATGTGAGTCTTTTGTTGTGACATGGGTCTCTTGTAAAAAACATATAAGTGAGTCATGCTTTTTTATCCAATCAGCTACTCTGTGTCTTTTTATGGGAGCATTCAATCCATTTACATTTAAGGTGATTATTGACATGTACTTATTTATTGCCATTTTTGTTTATTGTGGTTATATTTTTCTTTCTATTTCTCCTGATAATTACAGCAGTCTTTTTAACATTTCTTGCAGTGCTGGTTTGGTGCTAATGTATTCCCTTAGCCTTCTTTTTTTGACCTGGAAAGCTCTTTATTTGACCTTCTATTTTGAATGATAGCCTTGCTGGATAGAGTAGTCTTGGGGATTCACATTCTTGTTTTTCATGACCTTGATTACCTCATGCCATTCCCTTCTGGCCTGTAGTGTTTCTGTTGAGAAGTCAGCTGAGAGCCTTATGGGGTTTCCTTTGCAGGTAACCTGTTGCTTCTCTCTTGCTGCTTTTAGGATTCTCTCTTTGTCTTTAATTTTTGGCAGTTTGATTACTATGTGTCTTGGTGTTGGCCTGTTTGGGTTCTTCTTACTTGGGACTCTCTGTGCTTCTTGAACTTGAATGCCATCTTCCTTCACCAAATTAGGGAAGTTTTCTGTCACTGTGTTTTCAGATATATTCTCTAACCCTTGCTCATTTTCTTCTTCGGGGACTCCTATGATGCGAATGTTATTACGTTTCCAGTTGTCCCACTGTTCTCTTAAGCTGTTTTCCTGTTTTTTTCATTATTTTTTTCTTTTTGGTTTTCTGATTGGTTGACTTTTTCTACCCTTTCTTCTAATTTTCTGATCTGGTCCTCAGCTTTCTCTACTCTGCTATTTAGACTTTCCAGTGTGTTCTTTATTTCTGATATGTTGTTCTTCATTTCTTCTTGTTGGTTTTTAATTTCCAACTGGTTGATTTTTAACATTTCTATGTCTTTACTCATGGTGCTCATGTCCTTACACATGCTGTTGAGCTTCCTCAAGATCATGGCTCTGAATTCTAGTTCTGTTAACTTGCTTAACTGCACCTCATTTATCTCATCTTCGGTGGGGGTCTCTTGTTCTTTCATTTGGCTTTTGTTTCTGTGTTTCACCATTTTGGCTATCATAGTGGGCTTCGGAGCCTGCCAAATTTTCCCTGTGGGTGTTGGTGTTCTGCTGTTTGTGGCTCCCTCTCCTGGGTTTGGATGAGGCAGGGAGGACCCACTTTAAACACCACTGTCAAGTCTTAACTTTCCTGGTTAGAGTTGCTAGCCCAGGGAATGGTAGTTATCCTCTAGCTTTTTTACCTGGAGGCTATTAGTAGAGGTCACCTTAAGAACCTTGGTTTCTGAATTGACTGGAAAACTCCCTCAGGTGCTCAGTGTAAGAGGATTTCCCGAGGGTGGGGCAGATGCTGGTTGGTAATGGGCCTCAATTAGCATTTCAATGGCCACTGTATGGGACTGAATCTCTGAGGGAGCAGCTGCTGCCTCTCCCTAGTGCCCTGGGAGGGTGTAAGATGACCACAGTCCTGCGTGGCTGCAACTCAGCAAAAGCTCTGAGCGCCCTCCAAATCCCGAGTGTCCCCACACGCTTCCAGTCCAGTCTGCCCTCCCTATGCTGGAGTCCAAGGTGAGTGGCTGCTGCTAATTTTGCCTCTGTCCCAGCTCTGCGCTGTGGAGCCACTTGGGACTTTAACCCGAGGGCGCAGCTCCCAGCCAAGGCTGTCGCTCCTAGTCGAGGCTGCGGCATCTCCCAGCTGAGGGTGCAGCACTCATCCAAAATTGCAGGTCCCAGCCGAGGGTGCAGATCCCAGCCGAGGGTGCCGCAGCTCCCAGCCCAGGCAGCTGCGGACTGTGGACTCCCGGCCCCCTCTCGTGTCTTCTCAAGCCTACCAGGATTGAGTCAGTGTCCCTGCTTATGTGGTTCTCCAAGCTGCTTTTCGATTGCCTTTTCCTGACGAATTGTCTTTACTTTCGTTGTAATTCCAGTTTAGTCCTGGGAGATGGTCTGTGTAGCTTCCATTCACTCTGCCGCCATTTTTCCGGATTGAGATAGGTTTTTTTGTTTGTTTGTTTATTGATTTTAGAGAGAGAGGAAGGGAGAGATAGAAACATTGATGAGAGAACATCCATTGGCCACCTCCTTCATGTCCCCTACTGGGCATTTGGCCCACAACCTGGGCATGTGCCCTGACCGAGAATTGAACTGGCAACCTCTTGGTGCATGTGTTGATGCTCAACCACTGAGCAACACCAGCAGGGCGGGATGAGATAGTTTTGAGTGCAGTGCCTGCTGTTGCTGAATAGGTGATCACAGCAAGCATTGTGCCTCTTTCTTTGGGACTATTTTTATCTTGTCTCAATGCTCATAACAGATCAGAACTACAGATTTGATAGCAAAGTGACTTTAGTCATGAGCTATTGTGAGGTAAGTCACTGGCTTTGTCCTCTTTAGAGTTAGACTTGAGGATGGGTATAAAAGATGGGGGTCTGTAAAATCTTTCTTAGAAATAGATTTCCTATTTCTATAGAAATGGTTGTATTGTTTTCCGTCATTTAATAATATACTTGTGGACTGAAAGATATGTGCTGTATAAAGCAGCTAATTACATTCAACTAGTATGTCTGCCTTTTTTGTGTTTGTCATCAGTCTGAATAGGATAAATTTTAAAATGATTTTTAAAGAAAATATTTGAACCCATTTTGTTTGGCGTTGTGTTTTTATTCAGTAAAGCATTTTATTAGTGGTAAGTGTGAACTAGAGCCCTTTTTCTAAGCACCAACCATCGTATTCTAGGGTTAAATCTAGAAAAACATCTATGTTATACACTGAATGTTTAATAAATCACAATAAAATATATTTTTCTATAAAGTTGTTCGGTCTTTATTTCTTAAAGATTTGTGTTTTTTTTTTTGTTTTTTTTTTTTGCCATAACTCCATATTTTCAAAGGAGGAAGATAAAACAGCACTCTACAGTAAATATTTTATTCTAGTTACAAAATCTCAAAGAAGACAACAAATGTGGCTTTTCATAAAAAGGGTTAGTAGTCCCAAGGTAGCTGCAGCCCGGCAGGAGCACTGAGACCCCTCAGGAAGAGCAGCAGCACCGTCCGCATCATCTGCTCTGAGCAGAGAGATGCGTTGGGATGCAAGGTTCCTCCCTCTTTCTGGGATATACACAGTAGCTACTTAACAGCAAAGTTTTCTGTCAGTAAACTAATAAGTAAAATTAATTTTCTGTAACAATAACTTGGAGTTTCTATAATAGATCTGTTACAGAAGGATTGGCATTGAGTATAATCCTTGCTTTTTCCTACTCGCAAATTACTTATTTAGCAATCTTTGTCTCGACCACAGCTTATCATTTGTCAAAAAGAACCACTCTGACAGGCAGTGAATATTACACTAGTTGGATTGGCATCACCCAGAAGAAAATACAGTAATGAATTTCCAGGGGAGAGCAGCCCCCTGGCCTTTCTCAGTTCTCTTGTCAATGTTGCCACTTTCCTCATCACAAAACTGCTGCTGTGACCAGTTAGACAAATGATAGGATCCTCGGAGTATCTGATAAATTAAAAGTCGTCAGTGTCTCCAGGGAGTGTGCAAAAGGAGTTGCAGGGGCTGGCACCCACCCTCGATGTCCATTCCCTACACAGATCAGAAGGGAGGTGGAGAGAACTGCATGAAGAGGGAACAAAACAAGCATAATTTGTGTTGTATTAGGAAAAGGTGTAACTACAAAATTTGCTAGGAGGCCTTCACCACGCTGTTTAATGACATGGATTTTATTTAGGATCAAGGTCATCCATTATCTCCATCCAAGGAGGCCTTTGATTACTTCCTTGAACTCAGTAGCACTAGGGACTACTTCTCCCCCCACTCTCCCCATCTAGGGCTCCACTCCCACTTCCTTCCCCCTCTGTATCGAACCCTCTGCCGTCCTCTCCACACTCTCAGGCTTCCCGTATGCTCCTCAAAAATTCACACCAACTGCTCCCTAGTGACTCTAATGACTCACTGGCACTTCAATCAATATGTTCAAAACCAAACTTACTGTCTCCCTCCAGTCTATATACCGCACTGCCTCGACCCTCCTTCTCTTACCTATACTTTGGCAGTGGTCTCCAAGCTGTTTCCCTGCCATCAGTCTTGCTTTCTCCAATGCATTTACCACTCAGTCCCTAGGGTGATCGTATAAAAATATAAATTGTTCAGTGGCTTTCCTTTCTGCCTCAGAATCAAGTCCACAGTTTATAGCTTCCCTGCTTTGATGTTCCATCTAAAAAGGCATCACTAAACCCAAGGCAATCGAGATTTTCTCCTGGGTTATCATCTAGGAGTTGTATAGTTTTGTGTTTTACATTTAGGACTGTGATTTACTTTGAGTTAATTTTTGTGAAGGGTGTAAGGTTTGTGTCTAGAAACTTTTTTTTTTTTTTTTTTGCATGTGGATGTTCAAATGTTGCAGCACCATTTATTGAAAAGACTATCTTTTCTTCATTGTGTTGTCTGTGTTCTTCTGTCTAAGAGCAGTTCAAGACAGCAGGCTGTATTTATGTGTATCTATTTCTGAGCACTTGTAAGGGAAACTCTATTTTTCTTCTCTACTCCCAAAATTCTGCTCACAGAATACTTCATTTCTGGCCTTTTGGTCATTAAATGTTGGGATTTTCTCTACATGAAGCAATTCTGTGATACCAGCTAGGTTTCCTACCATTTAACTCAATTCTGGCACTAACTAACCTGAAGATAGTATCAGATCCCACAGGTTGAGGGCTCAGTCCCACTAGACTGCCCCTTTCTCAACACTTAAGATGCCAAAAGCAACTCCAGGTTGTTACTTATGCTTCTGACTGGCTGTAAGTTAGAGATTCCCATGACCCCCTTCTCAGATTCTATTAATTTGCAAGAGTGGCTCACGGAACTCAAGAAAACATTTTACTTAACAGATTAAGCATCTGATATAGAAAGATATAGTTCAGGAATATCCAGGTGGAAGAGATGGGTAGGGCAATGTGTGGGGGAAGAGACATGGGCTTCCATGCCCCTTTGCTTGTACCACTAACCCAACACATCTACGTGTTCACCAACCCAGAAACTCGTGAAACCCTGTATTTTTGAGTTCTCACGAGGCATCTTTATGGAGGCATGATTGACTAAATGATTGGTCATGGTGATAAATTCAACCCTTAGCCCCTCCCCATCCCTGGAGGCCAGGAGTAGGACTGAAATTTCCAATTCTCTAATAACATGGTGGTTCCCCTGGCAACCACCCTTCATCCTTAGGGCCTATCCAAAAGTCGTCTCATTAGCTAAAACTCAGGTATGGTTGCAAAGGGTCACCCTCCTCGGTTTAATATTGTTAGGAAGTTTTAAAACAAAAACCTCCTATCCAGAGCCGCTTGAACAGTACCCACCATTTACATCAATCAGAACTAGACTCCAGGGATAGTACTGATGGGATCAGGGGAAGATCTGGGAAAGGTAACCTACTCTTCGAGGTACCCAGCTTCTCCTTCAGAACAAGGGCACCTGAACTCCTCCAAATTGAACATAGTCACTAGGCGGCCTTTCCCAACCAAGCAAAAGCCCATTTGGGATCTAAATTCATTAATTACAACTGATCAATGTTGCCCCAACTCTGGCTTTGCAAATGGAGACCGTGACGCCCACTCTTCTGATCTGCAGTCTTACAGCTTCTCCAGAGCACACCTTCTCTCTTCCGTATGCAAAGTGCAGGGGAGGGCACTGGGCAGAAGCCCACAGACCTGCCTGACCTGGAGAAAGAAAATGCTGGGCCTTACAGGAAACAAAGCGATCCCGCAATGCTTGCAAAGCCCAGCGCGTCCACAACAGAATGCTGTGGGTGCAGCATCCTTTGTGTGCCCACAGCTCAGTTCAGTGACCAGTCAGCAGGCTGGAAACTCCAGGGCTACCCCCTTGGGGCCAGATTTATTGTGTGACCTTGGGCACCCCTCATTGCACTCTGATTTGTTGACTTCATCTGCAAATTGGCGGTGATATCAATGTATTGTTAATGATGGGATATAGAAATTACAGATGACTCAGAGCCTGCTGGAAATAGGAAACAGGAAAGACCTTAGGAGAGAGCAGGACAAAGAACTGCTTACAGGAAACTATGAAAATACTTGGAATATAACTTGGGTTTGCTTCTATTGGGATTGAGAAGGAACAGAGCCTTAATATTCTCTTTCCTAATAGAAGTAGTCAGAAGAAGAAAGAACAGAAATTGGAACCTCAGAAAAGAAGGTGGCAGACCCAACCCCAAATACTTTTCTGTCTGGGAGCTGTGCCCCTCCGTTCCTCAACAGTTACACTTACTATTTCCAATACATATTTTCACTTAAAAAAAAAATTCTGATGGCAACCTACTAAAGGATTCCATGAACTATTATTGAAAACCTGCAATGTGAAGAAACCACCAGTAGAGGGATCCGAAGTTCTCTCTTATTGCAAATGGATGGTCTCACCTGAGCATTGCCAAAACACAAACCCCAAAGTTCCATATAGCTAGGTGATGTGATCCAAAGGGAACACTAGAGCACTAGAACTAGGAGTATCAGAAAGACAAAAAAGAAAAAAAGAAAAAAAAAACCTAAGTCATTTAATCATTCCATTCACACTCCAGTTTGCTCCCTATTGGGGAAATAAAATATTATAATGAAAACTGCCCCTCTGAATGTCCCTATATCACCTCTATGAAAATACACTCAAATTTTAGTTCCCTTATTCCAGTCTGAATAGTTTCATAGAAACTGTGTTCTCATTTTAAAAATCTAACATTCAAAGCACCCCATGAATCATTTATTATAGATGAAAGGGGCAGGTTTAAAAGCTATTAACATAAACTGATGAAGACCTTCTAGGAAGTCACAATAAAAGTCAATTTACTACTTTGTACTTTTTACTTTTAATCTTTCAAGTCCCGTGATAGGATAATTCTTGGCTCTTGCCCAAGGGTGGTAAAGGAAAGATAGAAAATTACCTGTGAACTCTTTATGCTAGTTACATCAATTTCCACATTCTAAGAATTGTTACCCCTAGCTTGTTCTGGAGGTCTATTATTCCCCATTAAACAAATATGCCCTTGCTAAAACCAGTCCAGGAGCCAAATGGACATGTCAAAAAAATCACAAAGCATTTAGAATTCACTGGAAAGCTTGTAGTTTTAACTTGTAGATTCTTCTCAGTAAATCCACCGCACTGATGCTCAAAAGCTTAAATAGTTACTGTTTAGTAGTAATTGCTTTTCCTATCTGCCTCAGCAGGAAAGAAAAAACCTGAAGGTGAATTTAGAACTCATTTTTTTGTGCGGAAAATTAAGGATGCTCTTAGTTGTTATATCACCTATTAATTCAAATTTGAGGGAGTTTCAATTAGTATGACTCTTCTAGAAAAGACAAAATTCTGCTCAATAACTATCTTGGGGTATTTTGTGGCTATGATGTTAACTATGAAATTTTAGCATATGCCATGACTAGGGGCTGTTTGGAGTTCTCTCTACACAAAGAATAAGTTAGTTCTTGATTCAGTATTAGTCAAAGACGTTAAATTTCAACTTAGTGTGGATGTGGGCAGAGAAGAAACTTGGGTTATGACCATTTCCCACGCTTGGCCAGTTGAGATCTGTTGTTTGAGCTCAGCAACAAGATCCCCACCGACATAAACAAGTATTTAGCTTTCTTCACAAGTTACACATGGGGGTAGATTTCTGTTCACTGGTATGGAAAAATAAAGGCAGAAATGCTGAATGAACAAACAGGCAAAGACAAACCTGAGTCTTTACTAAGGAAAAAGGTAGCATGAGAATTATAGAGTACTATTACATTTTAAAGACGTTATGCTAAAAATCATTAAACATTCCTAGTAATGAGTTTGATTATGCAGATTTTGAAACAAAGAAGCTGAACTATAAAGTAGGCCTCTTAAAGGTCAAACATTTGCTTTTCTGAGCTTGGCCTTCTGTATTCATTCCTGAGCACGGTTGTTTGGTTGACAGGGCTACTTGCTCTTTTAAACACAATTCTTGTTGGTTTTGTTCTTGCCTCCTTGAGAAGAAACTCTCTCTGATGCCCACTCTAGCAACAGTCACTAACATGGGTGTGTTTACTGTACAGCAGGCGCGTTCGAAATGCTTTCCATATATAGTAACTCTTTACACCTCACAACCACCTATGAGGGAGAGATCACTCCCATTTTGCAGAAGAAACTGAAGTAGCGAGACATGGGGGTCACCGTGTAACCTCCGTACATCCCACCAGAGGTGCAGACCCATCCCCGAGCTCACGCGCCCTTCCTTCCAGCACCGGCACAGCTGCCCTTCCTGGGCTCCATCAGGACGGGCGGGCAGGGGAGGGGTGGGGCAGGGCCCAGAGAAGTGACCCAAGAAGGCAGAGAATTTGCCTCACTGTCTGAAGTGTGGAGTCACTTATGCTTTGCTACCACCTGCGTTTTGTCCGAGCTTGTTCTCGTTTCCTTTGCATCATAGCCTTTCCCTGACCCTCCATCTCAGCTTTGCTAAATAGCACGGCTTCACTGTTTAAGGGGCAAAACTGTCCTCCATTGTGTATATACAGGATTTCCCCCAGAAAGAAAATTGGCACAGCCCGGCCAGGGGATCTGAAGTGGCAAATGCTGCAACTGGGCATAAAGGTGGAGAGAGAGGGAGAGAGGGAGAGGGAGGGAGAGGGAGAGGGGGAGGGGAGGGGGAGGGGGAGAGGGGAGGGGAGGGGAGGGGGAGAGGGAGAGGGAGAGGGAGAGGTGATAGAAATAGAATACAGAAAGAGAGAACAAGGAAAGCAGGGGAGAGAGAAGGATAAAATACAGTAATCAGCAAGTACGTCTTAAGGGGAAATGCATCTAGATAAACATATTTGCTGATCGCACTCCTTCCCCTTCCCCACCCCGATTCCTGGAAAGCTGTCCTTCAGTTATTAGACAGCAAAACGAAAACTGTCCTTAAATCTGTAATTGCTTTCTTTTTCTCTATACTGCATCATATATTTCAACCCTTCCATTCTTTCTGTAGATCCCATGGATTAGTACTCATATTATTTGATCCCCAGTACAAACTATACAGGGTTTTTGAGTAGAACTATACTCCAACCCCCAAAACTGTAGAGGGAGGTTCTCACAAACAAAATAAACAGTCCACGTAGTCGTATACACAGATGAAAACTCCACATAAATAAACATTCTCAGAATAAGTCAGGCGATTAGGGAGAGGATGTTTGTGGCTGTTGTGGGGAGCAGGGGAGAGGGTGTGGATGAGAGATGAGGACCAATAGAGTGGCCAGAATGCCTGCCCTGGTGCCCAATGTACACACCCCACAGAGAAAGGGACAGCGTCTGGGACGCTCCCTTGTCCGTCTGGAGGATTCCAACCGCAGCCTGTGTTCCCAAGGAAGCCCCTGAAAGAGGGAAAACGAGCAGAAGGTTCTGTGATCCCGAGCAAAGTGCCGTCACTCTCACGGGGAGAAAGTACACCAAGATTTTGAAATAGGTTGGAAATAAACAGAGAACAGTGATGATAGTAACTTGACTAAACTGAGGATAGCTGCCAGGAGAGTGGCTGCTTTAAAAAAAGAAAGGTAAGAATTTGACTTGCAGAATAGAAGGGAGCTACAGAAACCATTAGAAGAAGAACCTTGTAGCATTCAGGTAATGGGCTCCAAACGCAGGGGCTTGGGGACTGCATGTCAGAATGAGGAGGGATAAATAAGGACAGAACGGATGGGCGAAAGTAGACTTATGGGGGAAATTGAGTAATAAGGTGTGCTTTATTAACCGTGGAAAGAGATGACCAAAACCTGAAACCAAGAGAACACAGGAGTAAACATAAAACCAGGTTCGATAGCTGACGGGCTGAATTCCTAACACCACTGAAGCATATCGACACAGAGCCAGGCTTGACCGGTTCCTATAATTTGCATTTCTGGATTCTGTTAGGCAGGAGATTTCCTCACATCGCTGACCAGGCCCTGTCCTGTGAATTCAGACACACCACAGCTGTGTGTTCTAAATCTGCTGAGTGTTCACGCAAGGCCTGGCCTGTGAGAGAGACGGGGTGGAATCCTCACCTACTTCCTACTGGCCACTGGATCTGGGCAAGTGACCCAACTTCTCCACGCCCCAGGGCCACTCCTGTCTGGAAGGGCGCAGCGAGGACTGAATGCAAGAACAGTAACGGGTGTGAGGTCCCGAGCTCGGCGATCCTCATGGCCCGGTGGGTGGCCGTCATCCTCATGCCCACCTTGGCCGCAGAAAGCACCTCTCACAGCTGAGCTGGCAGAGGCGGTCTTCATGCTGCATCCCAGCACCATCGCTACAGAAGGACCTGCTGTGTTTCACATCCCTGGAAATACTTTCTGTAGCGCATCATGGCCGTTACAATAAGGCAACGTCTCCTTGGCGGCCTCCTCCTGCACTGCCCACCAGCCACTCCCACCCACACATCCTTCTGGGTGCTCTGTCCTCCCACACTGCTCTTTGGTGATCTCATCCATTGCCTTTATCCCTGGTGTACTTTTCTATAGGTCTGAGCTCCACACATGCATGTCTTCACTTACATGTGTCTGTCACATAAGTCATAAGCTTACGACGTCTAAAATGCATTATCCAAACACATGTTTTTAAAACGGTGACTGAATGGAACTAGACTGTCCCAAGGGCCAGAATCCTCTTCTTACCAGAAGTCCCAGCCCAGGGCCTTGCATGTCGGTAACAGTTGGCTTTTTGTCACTGTGTAAGTTGTCTGTGGATCTGTGTTCCCTACTCTGTTGAGAGGCTTCAGACTCATGAGGGTGGAGCCCACATCCGCTCGTCTCCAGTTCCCTTGAAGAATCCCCCACAAGCTCTGCACAGAGTGGATACATAGGTATTAACTGCTGGTTGCATTGAATGTTTGCTGAACGCTTCCCACATTCATCAAATGTTCGAACGTCCCTTCCAAGAAGCCTCGTCCACAGTACAATGGCCCCAGTGTACTGCTCCCTGAGGCCAGCAGGCCCCAGAGCTGACCCTGGAGGCCCTCGCCTCTCCCACAGCTCTTGTTCTGCTCCTGTGGTTCGGCACATTCGGCGTCCTCCCTTGCTCCCGGGACTCGGCAGCTGGATGAAGCCACACTGGGTACCCCTGGACCTGGGAGATGCAGGGAGCTGACGCACACAGAGGCCCTCACCACAGGCCATTCTCAGGCCCCACTTTCTTCCTTTCTCTTCTCTGCACAGGGTGGGGCCTCCTGCACTGATCAGCTCCTCCACCAGCACATAAGGGCCTCTCTGTGTGCCCGTCTAACCCTCAGCAGGGCCCGCACAGGCACAGGGACAGCCTTGGAGAGGCAGGCCCTGGTTGCTGGACTGCCTTGGTCCAGTAGAGCTGTCTGGATAGGGTGGCCTCACTTGGGGGAGGGTGTGGGGAGAGAGGATGGGGGTGAGAGTGAGGCTGACACAGGATTCCCTCCAGGCTGCAAATGCGCAGAAGCCCCAGTGACCGTGGTCTGGTCCCACTCCCCGACAGGGAGTCTCTCAGCATTTCTCTTCCTCCCACCTGCAGGTCAGACACACACTGCACTCTCCCAGGGCCTTTCTGTGACGTTTCCAGGGGCTGCCTCTAAATCCATCGCCTTGCCTCCTGCTCAGGAGGGCTATCACACTTGAGTGAATGAGTGATATTTGTTTAGGGACCATCTTCAATGCTGTTAACTAACATGTACATTTTAAAAGACAATTGGTACCAGCCTTGCCATAGCTCTCTAAACTGAGTAAAACTATTTGGGTCCTGTGATGGGACAGTACCAAGGAAATCAAAGCAGGTCCCCAGATGTTGGGAGCCAGATATGTGTCTGACAGAGTCCATGCAGCCTGGAGGTCTTGAGTCAGGGACTTGACCTCCCCCACAATCTCAAAGAATTAGGCTTGCATTGTGTTTGTGCCTCGGGGCTAAGTGTGACCCAATGTACCTTGAAATACCTGAGACAACAGACTGGGTGTTCCTTGGCGCTCCTGCTATTGGTAAGGCAAACTAATTCTATACAGCATTGTTGTAGCCCTGGGCATTATATCAAGAAGATCCTATTTTCTTATTTTTTTAATTCTCACCCAAGGACATTTTTCCATTTTTTTGTTCAGATAGAGTGGGAGGGAGAGAGAGGATGAGAGACAGAGAGAAACATCAACGTGAAAGGGACACATCGAGTGGCTGCCACCCACACAACCAACCAGGGCCCAGGACAAACTGCAACCGAGGCACGCGCCCTTAGCGGGAACCAAACCTGGGTCTCTCTGGACCGCAGGCCGACGCTCTAACCGCTGAGCCAAACCAGCCAGGGCCCTATTTTCTTATATCACTAAACTTTTGCTGTAAGGTATAAAAAGCATGTAATAAAGCATATCAAGGCTGATCCTACTGAGGACAGTGCTCCTGATCCCATATCCATGCCATTGTCTTCATTCCCACCGCTCGAACTCAAGGACTCTGCTCTCCAGGCTGGTGCCTGGCACCCAGAAAATAGTTCTGAACTATAATATGGGGCTGCAGGCCTGGCCCAGATGAAACCATTTGTGTTCGGAATCTTGCACTTACATTTGATTGTGCTGATATTTTAAGGACAACTAGAATAGAATTCTCTATTTTAAAAAAAAAAAAAATTGTGTTTTTTTTATTGATTTTAGAGAGGGAGGAAGAAAGAGGGAGAAAGAAACATCAATGAAAGAAAATATCGATTGGCTGACTCCTGCATGCCCCCTACTGGGGATTTGGTCCACAACCTGGCATGTGCACTGACCAGGAATCGAACCAGCGACCTCTTGGAGCAGGGGTTGACGCTCAACCACTGAGTCACACCAGCAGGGCTTTATTTCCTTTTCCTTAATAGTTAACAATTGCTAAGTGCTCATTGCCTGCTTTAGTTATTCAGCTTAACAATTACTAAATTAACAATCACTAACTTTTTAGTTAGAAATCACTACGCTGGTTAACACTTGCTAAGTGCTCATTCCCTGCTTTATAGGGCACATGTGGCTTGAGTCCTACTCAAACCAATTGCCAAGGCAGTTACAAGTCTGTATGGAATTTATAGTGAGTTTTTTTCTTAAGTGGACTATTGGTTGAGTATGAGAAATATTTTTCCACACTGAGAATATTCTTATACCAAAACTTCCTAAAAGCCAGTAATTAAAGCCCTTGATAATGCAGGGACCTAAAATAGTAACAACATTTTAAAATCCTGATTGGTCAAATGGTCTAAAGCACAGTAATAACACCTTATTGACCCTGCAGATCTACAGCGAAGGAATGTTAGGAACAGTGGACAGTATTCCATAGAGTTATACTCGTATTGTATTGAATACATTTCTCTTGGGAATAAAGAGATCTGTAGAATAATAGACTATCCGATGGGCTGATAAAGATGAACACAGTCCTGGAAAAGACAGCACGTTTGGCTTCTAAACACGTTTGGCTCTTAAATATTAAATACTCAGCCTTGAGAAGTTTTGCACTAGACCCACCTGTATTTCTATGTAATCCAGAGAAAAGCACATCAATCATTTCATAATGTTTTTCTTTGTTGAAAATTATGTAGTTACTTGGGTACACCTGCTGGAATTTAGCCTGTACAGTTCTTCCCCTCCCGTGGAAGCGGTAATGGCTTTTTCAGTACTTTCCATCTGCAGTATCCCAGGAATTTCAGGGCGTACCAGAAACCCTCACTCAGTGTCTTGCTGCATTTGGATTACCGGTGTGCTCCCCACCATGGCTCTGTGATTCAGGCCAGGTTCCTTCACCCCGTGTGTCCATCCTTGGGGCAGCCACCGTCTCTTACCTTTTCACCTGTGTCCTTGCTGTGCAGGCTCAGTCACTCATGGAGCTGTGCAGCAGAGTCAGAAATGGGCTCCTATTTCATCCTTGACTCATCAGTTTCCTTAATGGTCTCTGGTCTTAGAGCCAAGAGCTGAATTTGACCTCTTAGCCGGCAATTTAACCTCCGTCTAGTCATTCATTGAATAAGTCTGAGTCCTCATTTCAGTGGTATACTGGCAAATGTTTAAAAACCTGGCTTTCAAGTGATAGAGGGAAAAGGGGGCTGACATAGTATTTGCCTATTTCTTTGGTGTAAATATTCCCACAGTGGCCACTTTGAAGCTGACAAGGTGAAGCCATTTAAGGAAAGTGGAGCTGGGAAGACGAAAGCCATTGGCTCTTCCTCCTCACTACTGCTTCCTCCTCAGTGGCAGTGAGTCCAGAGTCTTGCTCCCAGAAATGTTGGTTCTGACCAAATGTTGACTGACTTTGATGATTCGTTTCTTTCAATAGCATTTATGGAGAATCTATCTAGGTCAAAGGCCAGGTACTGGGAATGAGAGAGCTCACTGTCAGGGGAGTCGTGGCTCAAATAAAATAATGCACTTTAACAAAACACCCATTTTTTTCAACTCTTCAAATGTGATACAAACGCAAATTAACTTGAATTAGGTTTAATAAGATGGGTTTACGAAGGACTTCAGGTCGTCTGTCCAGAATGGCTTCACGTGTGAAGAGCTGCTGTCTTTATTCAGCATAATGAGATATTGGAGAACGTGTGTCTAGAGAAACTTCAGTACTAATTTATTTCCTTCTCACCCACTTCCAAAAAGCATTTAGAGTAGTTTATTATGTCCTCAGCAACGAGAAAAAACAACCGGAACCCTCGGCACCAGCTCTGGGAGAAGCCAGAGGTACAATGGGCAGTTCCTTCCGAGGAGACGTGGACTCCATTCTCCAACAACCACTGCCGGATCCCACAAGGACTTGGGAATATCCTGAAGGACCGACCTGTGAGATTCTGAGGGAACAACTGGACAATATACCATCTTTTGCAGCAGTGTATTTTGAGCATCTTCTAGAGAAAAGAGAGAAAAGCAACTTTGACCCAGCAGAATGGGGGTCTAAGGTAGACGACTGCTCCTATAACCACCGTGCATTCAAGGAGCAAGAACCACCTGAGAAAGAAAAGTCTCAGACACCTGTGAAAGAGGAGACACCTGTCACAGCCTTAGAATCTTCTGAAGAAAAGAAAGAGGAGGAGAACGCTGCTGTCAAAAGCCATCTTCCGGGGACACTTAGCCAGAGAGGAGGTGAAGAAAATGAAACAAGATGATCTTGAAGAGAAAACAAAGAAAAACAACTGAGGAGACTGGTGTTGCTCCCCCCCCCCCCCCGAAAACATGAAAACATAATTCAAATCCATCAAAAATAATAATAATAAAGTAGTTTATTATGGGTTTTTTTTAAGAATAAATAAGACCATGCCCAGTGATCACAAAGATAGAAACTGAGACAAAAGGAGAGAGTAGGGAACAGCTAACTGAGGAGCTACTGAAAAAACTCAACTGTTAGCCTCCTAAGAACTAAGGGAAGTGCTTGTATGCATCAGATTTTTAAATAAATTCTTTTAAAACCCTATTGATTGCAGCATGATCATTGTATGGGTCTACAGTGTTTTATGTTGTTACTGTGTACAGTCCTGGGAATTAATTAATGTAATTAGAGAACACTTAATTGAAACATAAGAAGGATGTACAATTAAGAACATGTTTTCCTAAATCTGAACACTCAGGACCTATTCTGTGCTCAATAAAACAGGCTCTTGGAGAGATATCTGTCCTGCTGGCCACATCAACCTCTACACCTCCCCCTGGGCTCCTGCATCAAGTCTGTATGGTCACCTGGCATGACCGCCATGTCCTCCAGCCGGGCTCCCCCTGCCTCTCCTGCTCCCCCTCCAGACCGTGTCCCAGCAGCCTGCTTCCACAAGGCCCCTGTGTAGCCAGAACTCTACTCATAGAGTCCTTCTTCCTGGAACACTGTCCTGCCTTCCAGACCAAGTCCTCACCTCTTCCAGAGGCCAGTTCAGATTTCACCTTCACTAAGACCTCTCCAGCCACATTGAGGTCCCTTCTCCTTGCTGTCCTGTTGCACATTTCAGTTACACATTAACTATTCAATTGAGATTGTAAATGCATAGAAAGTCCTATGTCCTTTGTTTCATTTCTTTTTCAAACCCTTTCTTTTAAAAATTCTTTCATTGATTTTTAGAGAGAAAAACATCAATGCGACAGTGGAACATCTATCGGCTGCCTCCCGCACACCCTCTGTCAGGGATCGAGCCCACAACCTGGAAGAAACCAGATGAGATTAGAGAGAGAAGTAATGGGGACACAGGGTATGTGGGGCTCTTTAGGCCTTTGGGAGAACTTTGGCTTTAGGGAAGTGACAAGGCATTAGAAGGTTTGAGCAGAGAAATACCATGATCTGACTTTTGTTTTAAAGTTATGAAGTCCAAACTTAACCGGGCTTTGAAATAAGCAGTAGTTGCACTTGAATTCATAAACAAAACACCTAGAGGAAATTCCCTTTGATACTTAATTTTTCCCCAAGTTGTGTGCTCAGTTAGTTCATGACTAAGCTGAATTACAGGGGAATACACTTTGAGAAACTGTCTTCACAGATCTCAATCTGGACAAAGTGACTTCTGTCTATGTGTCAAAGGCATTTCTGGGTTGAATCCCATGCATGATAGAAATACTTTCGGAGTCTATCTAGATCCTGATTGGCACCAACAGGTTCCAAAGCTTGACTATTCCTGCTGGAAAAAACAAAAAACTACATCTCTTCTGGGGCTACTTTGTGTAATCAGCAATGAAGTATTTTTATTGCAAGCTCTATAGAGGAAAGGACCATGGCCTACATTTCTGTTTTAGTCTCCACTTTCCTGAGCTGGCAGAGTAGACAATCTTAATGATTCAATGGAATTGCTTGTGTATCTTTCCACCCTCACAACACCTATGTCAAAATGGTGGCAAGGAGTCAATGAGGATTAAATCCTTGCCTGGTGTCTGGTGGTGCCGAATACAGGGCCCCAGGGCTGACTTACTTGGTTACTTGATCAGACTGGGAAGGAAGGAACGCCTTTGCTCTGGTGATTGTGACCTCGGCTCCTCTGTCTCATAGCTTCTGCTTTTCATTTCTGGACCAGGCTTTGTGCTGATTTGTTTATCCAGATGTTTCCTGCTTTCTTGTGCAAGAAGTATACAGCTCTGCCACAGTAGCTGTCGCAGCCAGGAATGAAAACCTGCTCACCCAAAAGACGTCCCTTTCTGGAGGCTAGCTTCCCTAGATTCTGTCTCAGCCAGATTCTTCCTTTGGCCCACGTGGTCACATTTAAAATTCTTGTATTAGAACTCTTACCTACAAAATTCCCATGCAAAAAATGATACTGTTTTTGTGTTTTGTTTTATTTTAACAAAATGGAAACCACCACATCTGGTCTACCTATGCAGAATGAATAAGATGAAGTTCTGAGAGGATGTGAAAATGGAGGTGGAATGAATAGAAGCTACGCAGACGATCTCCCAGACCAAACGGGAATTACAACTAAAATAAAGACAAATCCTCAGAAAAAGGCAACAGAAAAGCAGCAGGACAGGACCATATAACCAGGGACACTGGTAGGATCTGCGGAGGTGTGAGAGGGTGCAGGCTGGGAGCCCGCAGACAACAACAGTCTTAGCTGTGAGCAGCGCCCTTGGGGAATGAAGACCAAGCCCGCTCCACAGCACAGAGCCGGGACAGAGTGCTAAAATAGCCACAGCCACTCACCTGGGGGCTACAGCAGAGGGATGGCAGACTGGGCTGGAACTCTGTGGGGACACCCGGGATTTGGAGGGCACTCAGAGTTTTTGCTGAGTTGTGGCCACAAAGGAAAGTGGCCAGTGTGCTCCTTCCCTGAGCTGTGGGGAAAAGCAGGAGCCCCCCCGCACACACACACCTCAGAGATTCAGCCTTTACTAGGTGAGGCAAAGAAATAAAAATTGAGGCTCATTAACAACCAGCATCTATTCCACCCTCTGGAAATCCTCTTATGCAGAACACCAGGGCTACATTCCAAGTCCCTGAGTAGCTGAGACTACTAGCCACCAGGAAAAATGCTAGAGAATAACTGAACCTTTCCTGGGCTTGCAAATCTACCCAGGAAAGTAAGACTTGACAGTGGTGTTTAACATGGGCCCACCCAGGCTCATCCAAACCCAGTACAGGGAGCCACAAACAGCAGAACACCAATCCCCACAGGGAAAATTTGACAGGCTCCAAAACCCACTGAGATAGCCAAAATGGTGAAACAAAGAAACAAATCCCAAAAGAAAAAACAAGAGAACTCTATCGAAGATGAGATAAATGAAATGCAGCTAAGCAAATTATCCGAAGTAGAGTTCAGAGCCATGATCTTGAGGAAGCTCAACAGCATGAGTAAGGACATCAGCACCATGAGTAAAGATATAGAAACATTGAAAACCAACCAAGTGGAAATGAAGAATGACATAGCAGAAATAAACAACACACTGGAAGGACTAACCAGCAGAGTAGAGGAAGCTGAGGACTGGATCAGTGAATTAGAAGACAGGGTAGAAAAAATCAACCAATCAGAAAACCAAAAGGAAAGAAAAAAAAAAAAAACAATTGAAGACAGCTTAAGAGAACTGTGGGACAACTGGAAACATAACAACATTCACATCATAGGAGTCCCCGAAGAGGAAGAAAATGGGCAAGGGTTAGAGAATATATTTGAAGAAATAGTGACAGAAAACTTTCCTAACTTGGTGAAGGAAGAAGGCATTCAAGTTCAAGAAGCACAGAGAGCCCCAAGTAAGAAGAACCCAAATAGGCCCACACCAAGACACATAGTAATTAAAAGGCCACAAATTAAAGACAAAGAGAGAATCCTAAAATCAGCAAGAGATAAGCAATAGGTTACCTACAAAGGAAACCCCATAAGGCTGTCAGCTGACTTCTCAACAAAAACACTACAGGTCAGAAGGGTGTGGCATGAAGTAATCAAGGTCATGAAAAACAAGGATCTGAATCCAAGACTACTCTATCCAGCAAGGCTATCATTCAAATTAGAAGGTCAAATAAAGAGCTTTCCAGGTCAAAAAAATAAGGCTAAGGGAATATGTTAACACCAATCCAGCACTGTAAGATATGCTAAAAAAGACTGCTGTAATTATCAGGAGAAATAGGAAGAAAAATATAACCACACTAAACAAAAATGGCAATAAATAAGTACGTATCAATTACCACATTAAATGTGAATGGTTTGAATGCTCCGATAAAAAGACACAGAGTAGCTGACTGGATAAGAAAGCATGACTCACTTATATGTTGTTTACAAGAGATCCACCTCACAACAAAAGACTCACATAGCTTGAAAGTGAAGGGATAGAAAAAAATCTTCCAAGCAAACAGAAAGGAAAAAAAGCTGGGGTAGCAATACTCATATCTGATAAAGTAGATTTCAAAATGAAGGCCATAACTAGAGACAAAGAAGGCCACTACATAATATTGAAAGGATCTATCCAACAGGAAGATATAACCTTGGTAAACATATATGCACCCAATATAGGAGCACCAACATATATTAAAATTTTTTTGAAGGACTTCAAAGGAGAAATCAACAGCAATACAATCATAGCAGGGGACTTCAATACCCCACTGACATCACTGGATAAATATTCTAGATAAAAAATTAACAAGGAAACACAGACTGTAAATGAAGCGCTAGACCAAATGGATTTAATAGATATCTACCGAGAATTACACCCCAAAACTACAGAATTCACATTCTTCTCAAGTGCACATGGGACATTCTCAAAGATAGACCACATGTTAGGGCACAAACTAAGTCTCTACAAGTTCAAGAAGACTGAAATCATATCAAGCATCTTCTCAGATCACAATGGCATGAAACTAGAAATCAATTGCAACAAGAACATGCAAAGACATTTGAAAACATGAAGGCTAAATAGCATGTTATTGAACAATGAATGGATTACCATGGAGATCAAGAAAGAAATTAAAAACTTCCTGGAAACCAATAAAAATGAACACACAACAACACAAAAATCTATGGGATGCAGCAAAAGCAGTTCTGAGACGGAAGCTCATAGCACTACAGGCCAATCTCAAGAAGCAAGAAAAATTTCTAATAGACTATCTAACCTCACAACTTAAAGAACTAGAAAGCAAACAAAAAGAAAACCCCAGAGCAAGTAGAAAGAAGGAAATAGTAAAGATCAGAGCAGAAATAAATGACATGGAGACAAAAAAAAAAAATTTTTCAAAGGATCAATGAAACAAAGAGCTGGTTCTTTGAAAAGATAAACAAGATTGATGGACCCTTAGCTAGATTCACCAAGAAACAAAGAGAGAGAACCCAACTACACAAAATCAGAAATGTAAGAGGAGAACTAATAACTGACACCAAAGAAATGCAAAGGATTGTTAACAAATATTATGAACAATTATACGGCAACAAATTCGACAATCTAAGAGAAATGGACAAATTTCTAGAAACATATAGTCTCCAAAAACTGGACCAGGAAGAGAGAGAAAACTTGAACAGACCAATAACAACAAAAGAAATTGAAGATGTATTCAAGACTCTCCCAGCAAACAAAAGCCCAGGCCCGGACAGCTTCACCAGGGAATTTTACCGAACATTCAAAGAAGAACTAACACCCATTCTCCTCAAACTATTTCAAAAAATTCAAGAAGAAGGAAGACTTCCAAACTCGTTCTATGAGGTCAGCATAATTCTAATTCTAAAACCAGAAAAAAAAAAACACTACAAAGAAAGAAAACTACATACCAATATCCCTGATGAACATAGATGCCAAAATCCTGAACAAAATACTAGCAAATCGGATCCAGCAATACATCAAAAAAATTATTCACCATGACCAAGTAGGATTCATTCCAGAGATGCAAGGCTGGTACAATATTCACAAATCAAGAAATGTGATGCGCCACATAAACAAAATGAAGAATAAAAACCACATGATCATATCAATAGATGCTGAAAAAGCCTTCAATAAAATCCAGCATCCATTTCTGAAAAAATACTCAGCAATGGGGAATTAGAGGAATCATATCTCGACATAATAAAGGTCATATATGAAAGACCTACAGCCAACATCATACTCAATGTGCAGAAACTAAAAACATTTCCCTTAAGAACAGGAACAAGACAGGGATGTCCACTTTCGCCACTCTTATTTAACATAATATTGGAAGTCTTAGCCACAGCAATCATACATGAAGAAAAAATAAAAGGGATCCAAATTGGAAAGGAGGAAGTAAAACTGTCATTATTTGCAGATGACATGATATTATACATAGAAAACCCTAAAGACTCCATCAAAAATCTACTAGAATTAATAAATGCATTTGGCAAAGTAGCAGGATACAAAATTAATGTCAAGAAATTGACGGCATTCGTATACAACAGTGATGAACTCACAGAAAGAGAAACTGAAAAAACAATCCCATTTACCATTGTGGCAAAAAAATTAAGATATCTAGGAATAAACTCAACCAAAGAAGTAAAGGGCCTATTTGCAGAAAACTACAGGACATTGAAAAAAGAAATAAGGGAAGATATAAAAAAGTGGAAGCACATACCTTGTTCATGGATTGGAAGAATTAACATCATTAAAATGTCCATACTACCCAAAGCAATCTATAGATTCAATGCAATCCCATCAAAATACCAATGACATATTTCACAGAACTAGAACAAATACTTCAAAAGTTCATATGAAACCAAAAAAGTCCCGGAATAGCCACAGCAATTTTGAAAAAGAAGGACAAAGTAGGTGGGATCACAATACCAGATATTAGGTTATACTACAAAGCCACTGTAATCAAAACAGCCTGGTACTGGCACAAGAACAGGCATATAGACCAGTGGAACAGAACTGAGAATCCAGAAATGGACCCAAGGCGATATGCTCAATTAATATTTGACAAAGGTGGCAAGAGCATACAGTGGAGTAAAGACAACCTCTTTAATAAATGGTGTTGGAAAAATTGGACAGCTACATGCAAAAAAATGAAACTAGACCATCAACTTACACCATACACAAAAATAAACTCAAAATCGATAAAAGACTTAAATGTGATCCGTGAATCCATAAAAATTCTAGAAGAAAATGTAGGCAACAAAATTTCGGACATCATACACAGCACTATTTTCACTGATACATCACCTAAGGCAACAGAAACAAGGAAAAAATGAACACATGGGACTACATCAAAATAAAAAGCTTCTGCACAGCAAAAGAAACAACCATCAAAATAGAAAGGCAACCCACTGCATGGGAAAGCATCATTGCCAATGATACATCAGATAAGGGGTTAATTTCCAAAATATATAGAGTGCTCATACAACTCAACAAAAGGAAAACTAAGAACCCAATTAAAAAACGGTCAGAGGAACTAAATAGACACCTCTCCAAATAGGACATACAAATGGCCAAGAGACATATGAAGAAATGTCAAGATCACTAATCATCAGAGAGATGCAAATTAAAACAACAATGAGGTATCACCTCACACCTGTCAGAATGGCCACCATCAACAAATCATCAAACAAGTGTTGGTGAAGGTGTGAAAAAAAGGAGACTCTAGTACACTGCTGGTGGGAATGCTGACTGGTGCAGCCACTATGGAAAACAATATGGTGTTGTTTCAAAAAATTAAAAATTGAACTGCCATTTGACCTAGTGATCCCACTTCTAGGAATATACCCTAAGAAGTCTGAAACACCAATCAGAAAGAATATATGTACCCCCATGTTTGCAGCAGCACTATTTACAATAGCTAAGATCTGGAAACAGCCCAAGTGTCCATCAGTAGACGAATGGATAAGAAAGTGGTGGTACATATACACAATGGAGTACTATGCAGCTGTAAGAAAGAATGATCTCTTATCCTTTGAGACGACATGGAGGGACCTGAAAAGTATTATCCTAAGCGAAACAAGCCAAACAGAAAAAGACAAGTATCATATGATCTCACTTATGTGTGGAATATAATGAACATAATAGTCTAAGTAATGGGGTAGTCCCAGAGACGTGGAAGTGGTGTACAGACTGACAATCCCCAGAAGAGGGGGTGGTGGGGGAGAGATAAACCACAGAACTTATATGCATGTATGCATGAACAGTGGACATGGACAACAAAGCTGGGGACAGGGTGGGGAGGGAGGGAGAAGGGGGAATCAGTGGGGGGAAAAGGAGAAACATCTGTGACAAAAATAAATAAATTGATTTTTAAAAAAAATTAAGTTCCTAGCACAGCACCTGGCTGAGGCTAAGTTTCCACTCATTTCTAATTGGTATCATCAACTGTTCCTTAAAGATAAGAGGAAAACCCCTGGGTTTATACTTTCAGATAGAGAAATGGTGAACCTCCCTTTATGTCAGCGGTTCTCAACCTTCCTAATGCCGCAACCCTTTAATATAGTTCCTATGTTGTGGTGACCCCCAACCATAAAATTATTTTTGTTGCTACTTCATAACTGTAATTTTGCTACTGTTATGTCTTTGGTGACCTCTGTGAAAGGGTCATTCGACCCCCAAAGTGGTTGTGACCCACAGGTTGAGAACCGCTGCTTTATGTGCTAGAGAGGGTCCCTAAAAAGGTGTACATACATTATTTATCTATCTTTTTTGAGCAAAAAATTAGATGAAACCAAAACAAAAATGAAGTTTCCTCACTTTAAATCTGTGTGGGAGGAGCTGCCTCTGAACTAGAGTGGTCCCATCCCACCATCTAGTGGACAGCAAGGGAAAAGCCAAATTTAGAGCAAAAGAAGCATGGTCATTTTGTTTCCAGTCTGTAATTCGTGGAAAATGTGTTTTCTAATCGGGATAATTTAAATTTCCTATTATATTTACTAGTTCAAAGATTTAATTGTATTAATTAAAGCAGGAAGACAATACTAGTATTTAAACTCTAAGCCCCCAAACTAAATTTCCTAAATCATGTAGTGATGAAAGTCAGCTGAGAGAAGGGAAAATGCTCCCCAGGTTTTGAGCATAAATTTTCATGGCCCACCATTCCCATTCATCTGGTCCTTTCCACCAACACACTTCATGTTTATTCTGGCCGTGGACAAGGACTGCCCCAGAGACGAGGGTCACATCCTGCCAACAGTCTGCTGGACACTGTCTGGGAGCAGAGTCATTCCGTTCATTTTCCAAGAATGCAGCAATTCTTTGTAACCTGCTTAAATCCTTGGCAAGGGCCTGTGTCCTTGGTTTGGTTTGGGGGAGGATGAGTATGTTTTTCCTTTCCTTTTATTATTAAGGCTGCTCATGACAAACATAACCTGCCTCTTCCTAGATATTTATGAGGACTTCCTTTTTTGTCTAGAATGAAAACAGTAGCAGCCCAATCTCCCCCAAGATTCAGTAATAGAAGCACACTTGAAGTACTCAGAGTTGTTCTGAGACCCTCTAGTTAATGTTATAATTACTATAATCACAGCACATGCTCATTTTGAATTTCCAGGTACTCTACATTATACACATTTGTGCTCATTTTCACACCAATCCTCCAAAATAGAAACAATTATCAATTATCCCCATTTTAGAGACAAGGGGACTGATGCTCAGAGAAAGGAAGTGACTGACCCAAGATCACACAGCTAGTGAGCACTTGGCCAAGTCAGAACTGCCCTCAGCTCTGACCCCCAAGCCCCTGCTCCTCCCACCCAGCAATGAGCCTCTCATCTGTCCACTCACGTGCCTGCGACCTGCCAGACCCAGGGCCTGAGATTCTGGGGTCCCCTCAGTGCTGCCACCTCCACAGTACCAAAGACGCTTAGTAGCACAGAGCTCATGGCCGTGAATCCAGGAGGAAGGATTCAGTATGGATGTGACAGCAAAAGGCAGCGCATGAGCTGCCCCTTCCTCCCCTGTAAAACCAGGGCCTTTGACTGAGGCGCGTTCTGCAAGGTTTGCTGGTTCTAAGAACTCTGGTTCCTTCCAGGAGCCGTGGGGGATATGGGTGGATAGGGCTTTGTCTCTGCTGCCAAACTCCCTCAAAGGGTCTTGTGAGGTGATTGTGGGTGACCTGCCCCCTGCCACAGCCCCTTTCCTCTTCTGTCTCCCAGAGTAGGACAGAATAGAACAGAATGAAATAGAATAGAATAGAATAGAATAGAATAGAATAGAATAGAATAGAATAGAATAGAATAGAATAGAATAGAATAGAATAGAATAGAATAGAATAGAATAGATGAAGACATCACACACTATGAGGGTAATACTGGTTCATAAACTTGCCTTTGAATTTTATAAGTGCACTTATGTGTGTACACTGTTAAAATGTGAAATCTGCATCTCTCCTTGGTTGCACTCTAAGGAGTATGGAAGACTCTGCTCTAGACTAAGCTAGGGGCCCCCATGAGGCCCCAGGTGTCCCCCACCCTCACCTGTGGCACTGTGAGTGAAGGAGGCCATGTGCATTGACAGTCCTCAGCAGGGAGGTGGCAGTGCTGGGAGGACCCTTCTTCCCGGGCTCAGGCAAATCCTCACCTGGAGGCAGGGAATGCCCCAGATGACCCTGAAAGAATGCAGGCAGCCCTCCAAGTATGAGAGCCCCTCTGTGCCAGCCGCGTGCCCGGCTACAGCGCCGCCGCCTCCTGCAGGGCCCGCAGAAGGGAGATGGAAGCCGCCTCCAGCGCCAGGTCCCCATTTTACTCCGGGTGCCACTTACCCTGCAGAGTAACTAGACCTCGTCAGGTCCTTCAGTCCATAGTTGCTTCCAGCCCTGCCCACCCCAGGCTGCGGGTGTTCTATGGCTGACTGAGACCAGAGCTGGGTCCCACCTCCAGCCTCCCAGCAGTGGCCGGGGTCCCTGGCACGACCTTGTTTGGGGCACTGAGGCTTCAGACCCTGGAGATCCAGCCGTTGCATTCACACAGGAGGAGGCGAGTGGTCAAGGGCCTGGCTGCGCCCGTCCTCCCTGCAGCCTTTCAGCAGGACCGCCATTCCTCACTCACTGTCTGCTCCCAGCACAGGGGTTCTGGGCTGGATGATCGCCCTAAAGAGGTGTCTCTGGGGGTCACAGCAGATGCCCTGAGGCATCTGGAGGAGGGCAGTGGGAGGCATCTCCAGTTTCTCCTCTACTTCCACCCCTCATCCATTCCATATATACTAGTAATCTCTTGCCATGTAACAAATTCCCCAAAACTTAATAGCTTATAACAACAAACATGTATTATCTCATGGTTTCTGAGGGCAGCTCAGCTAGGTGGTCCGGTGAAGCTGGCGGGGGGCTGAGGTCCTCTACAGGCTGGAGCGCTGGAGATCATCAGTTCAGCGTGTTGGCAGGTGTTGGCAGAGGCCTCAGTTCTTGGCCAGGTGGGCTTTCTGCAGGGACGTGTGTGTGCCCTCACAACAGGGCGGTCAGCTTTCCTCAGGGCAAGTGACCCAAGACGAAGACCTATTCTCAGAAGTGACATACTCACTTCTGTCACATTCTATTCATTAAACATGAGTCACTAAGTCTAGCCCTGCCTAAGGAGAGGGGAATTAGCCTCCACCTTTTATTTTATTTTTATCCTCACTCGAGGACATTTTTTCATTTTTTGTTCCGATAGAGCAGGAGGGAGAGAGAGAGAAACATCGACGTGAAAGGGACACATCGAGTGGCTGCCACCCGCACGACCCAACCAGGGCCAGGGACAAACTGCAACCGAGGTACATGCCCTTAGCGGGAACCGAACCCGGGTCTCTCTGGACCAAATAGCCTCCACCTTTCAGAGGGAAGAACACTGAAGACTTTGTGGACATATGTTAGAACCACCACACCTCACAATCTGGGATTCGGAGTCCGGTCCAGGACTGGGCAAGCAAACAGGCCAGGACACGGGGTCAGCGTCAGTGTGTAGTTGGCAAGCTACCTTTATTAGATTTCCAGAAGAGTAGTTTGTGATAGTTTTTTATATTGATTTCTGATTATTCATTGTTAGTTTATAGAAATGCAATTCATCTTTTTGTATATTGACATTTCCTGCAAACTTACTAAATTTCTTTACTAGTTCTGAAAGTTTTTGTTGTTTTGTTTTCTATTTTTTATAGATTCCTTGAGATTATCTACATAGATAATCATGTCATCTACAAATAAAAATTATTTTAATTCTTCCTTTTCTATCAGGATGCCTTTCTTCCTCTTTTCCTTGCCAAGACAATTCAGTGCAGGGAAGATGAGTCTTCTTTACAAATGGTGCTGGGACAACTGTTTATCCACAGCAAAACAAACAAAAAGAATGCATATGGACTTGCATCTCACATTATATACAAAATAACTCAGAATGAGTCCGAGACCTAAACATGGGAGCAAAGACATGAGTCTTTGCAAATCATATATCTGATAAAGAACTCACATCCAGAATGTATAGAAAATTCTTACAACTCAATCATAGAAAGACAAATAGCTCATCATAAAAATGGGCAAAGGGTTTAAAGAGACATTCCCACAAAGAAGATATATGAATGGCCAATAAGCATATAAAAAGAAGCTCATCACTAGTCATTAGGAAAATTCAAGTCAAAACCACAATGAGATACTACTTTGCACCCACAAGAATGTATATAATAAAAAAGACAGACAATAACAACTGTTATCAAAGACATGGAAAAATTAGAAACCTTGTACATGTCTATAGGGAATGAAATAGTACAATCACTTTGGAAAATAGTTTGGTACTTTCTCAGAATGTTAAGCATAGTTACTATATGACCCAGCAATTTCATTCCTAAGTGTATACCCAAGAGAAATGAAATGTATGTTCACATGGAAACTTGTATGCAAATGTTTATAACAGCTTTATTCATAATAGCCGAAAGATGGAAACAATCCAGATATTTCCATCAAAGAAAATGGATGAATGTGATATATCCAAACAATGGAATATTATTTGGCCATAAACAGGAATGAAACATACATGAACCTTGAAAACATGCTAAATAAAAAAAGCCAGTCAGAGAACTACATATTATATGATTCCACTTATATGATATGTCAAGAATAGATAAACCTATAGAGGCAGAAAGTAGAATAGTGGTCACCTAGGGCTAGGTGTGTAAATAGGGGTGACTGCAAATGGGCATCAAGTTTCTTTTGAGGGTGATCAAAATGTCATATATATATATATATATATATATATATCTCACACACACACATATATATGAATTTATATGAATAGAATTATAAATCCCAGTATTCAACTGACATCTTCATAATATAAAGGGGTGCCAACAGACATACCTGGAGTGAAATTCAACAAAATTGTTTCAGCACCAGGCCTTTAAGATATATATTTTTTCTTTCAATTTTGTTTTCCTACACGGATATTTTAGTGATGTTTGCACAGCTCTGTAACTAAAACCCATTAAATTGTACATTTAAGTCAGGTGAATTATACGGCATGTAAATAACGTCTCAATAAAGCTGGTTTTTGTTTTTTGTTTTCAGATAGAGCAGGAGGGAGGGAGGAAGGAAGAGAGAGAGAAACGTCGATGTGAGAGAGACACATTGGCAGGTTGCCACCCACACGACCCGGGGGTCGGAGACAAAATGCAACCGAGGTACATGCCCTTAGCGGGAACCGAACCCGGGACTCTGGTCCTCGAGCCAGCGCTCTAACCGCTGAGCCAAACTGGCCAGGGCTGGGTTTTTTTTTTAAAGGAATGTGTGTATTCATACACATAGCAATGGTAATAAACCTCAAGATAATTTCTGAGTGAAAGAAGCCAGAGAAAAAGAGTACACGTTGCACGATTCCATTTATATAGAGTTCTAGGGAATGCAAACTGCTCTGTACTGACAGAGAGCAGATCGTGGGTTGCCTGTGCAGGAGTGATAGAGGGGAAGGTGGGAGGGAGGATTCCCAGGGGGCAGGAGAAACCTTGAGGGTGACTGTTTTTATTACCTTGTTTGTGATGATGGTTTCACAGGTATATACATATGTCAAAACATCAAATAGCACACTTTACATACGTGCGGTGTATGGTATGCCACTTATACCTCAATGAGGCTGTTCTAAGCAATGATGAGAATGCTACAATTTGGCACTGAAACAAAAAGTTACCATGTACAGAGAACTGAGGAACTAGAACATTGGGACGTCAATTTTTACACCTGTGAAACAAATATTCATTACAGCAGAAACAGACACAATCCCATATTTTCTTGCAAAGCAAACAAGCGAGTGCAGTAGGACATCTAGGTAAAGATGCTGTTATGCTTCCTTACTGAGAAGATGTGCTAAATAAAGAATTGGCCCAGCCAGTGTGGCTCAGTGGTTGAGCATCAACCCATGCACCAAGAGGCTGCCAGTTCAATTCAGGGTACATGCCCATGTTGTGGAACAAATCCCCAGTGGGGGGAGGGGGAGGTGGGGCGGGGGGAGGCATGCAGGAGGTGGCCAATCGATGTTCTCTCTCATCGATGTTTTCATCTCTCTGTCCCTCTCCCTTCCTCACTCTAAGTATCAATAAAGACCCACAGACTTGTATCTAGCCCTGACACTGAGAAGCTACTCAACATCTCTGATCCTCAGTTTTCTCATCCATAAAGCATCAGTGTATTTCACAGAGTTGGTGCAAGGATTAAACAAGATACTGTATGTCGGAGGATGCAAACTCAAAGGCCCTTGGGGCCAAGCAGGTCTATGGAGTCTGGCAAACTGAAGAGCACAATCCCTTTCTAAAGAGAACATTCCCTATTTTGTTCCAGCCTGTTGGTAAGTGAAAATATGGTCCCAGTATGGCCAATTTTTAAAATTATTACACAGTCCAAACAAAAGCTATCAATGGTTTTCATTGTTCAACCTCTGATGTGTGTGAAGTGTCCAGGAGGTAATTAACAATGGTGGTGGTAGTTTCTGGGGTGGCAGCCTCTCAGAACCACCCACACACATTATTCTCTGCAGTAACATCTTTGTTCACAGTGTGCCTGGCTCTGTAGATACAGGTGCTGTAGATACAAAGACCAGCAAGAAAATAGCCCCTAGCCCTGTGGATTTTTGGTCAAGTAAGAAAAATTTTAGCAGCCAACTGTATAGGGCATTTGCAATCTGTCAGCCCGTGAGCTGAGCATTTCACAAGTGTGATCTCGTTTTAACCTCACCCCAGCTCTATAAGGTAGAGACTATGATGTCAGGAAGGTGAGTGAGGATCTGCAGCCTAGTCAGCCCACCATGTCTCCAGCCTTGGTTCCCACTGTGGGTTCCCACCTTCCTCCCAGGAAGATCTATTCTCTAAAAGCATCTGGAAATAACACTTTTAGCATCTAATGTCTACTTTGCCTCTAAATTGCCACACATTTTACATAAATTTTTAAATGGTTTGTTGGTTTGCACTGAACCAATTAGGATTTTTTAAAATGTGTTTTTATTGCTTTTTTAGAGAGACAGGAAGAGAGCGAGAGAAACATCAATGTGAGAGAGAAACCTTGATGAGCTGCCTCCTGCATGCCCCCTACTGGGGATGGAGCCTGCAACCTGGGCACATGCCCTGACCAGGAATCGAACCAGGACCTCTCAGTCCAAGAGATGACGCTCAATCCACTGAGCCACACCAGCCAGGCAACCACTAAGGATTTTTATTAGTGTTTTTGTTTGTTTGTTTGTTTTTTAATGTGCTGTATCTCCGTCCACAGTTTTTTTTTTTTTCAAAAATCTAGGCTTCTGGCTTTCATCCCCCTTACACCACCCACCAACATCAGCACTGGTGGTCTCATTACCACCAGAATGCCCTGTAACTGAATGCTGTCAAATCCATTTATACAGGGAATGATCGATAGATGTTCATTTAAGAGGCTTTCCCCAAAGCTTCCTAGACTCCTGGGACTATGCAGTTGGGAGAGCCAGCCCCAGCCCATCATGACATGAGTATACAGAGCAGGATCAGAAAGACCAAGGATTTGGAGAAAGGGTTCGATGTTTATTGGCTGCACAAAAACCTTGGGTTCAGCAGATTCCAGCTACTCATTGTAGCAGACTTGAATTTGTCAGCCACAAACTTGGGTGTGTGACATTTATGAATCTTTAGCATTGCTGGACTTGTCTTATACCCACCCTGTCATCTTACTCTGGCTACACTCAAAGTGCTTACAGTGCTTACAGTGCATACCTCTGAATGCACCCCAGCCACCAAGATCTTTTCACTATTTTTTTTTAATACATTGAGCCACTTGCATACAAGAACTTTGCATTGGCTGTTCCCTCTACCTGGCTTCCCCAGATATTCGCAGGTCGCACGCCTTCTCTTCATTCAAGTTTCTGACTAACTGTCTCATTTTCAGAAAGGGCATCTCTGCTCACTCTATTCAAAGCAGCAGGCATTGCCTTTACCTTGCTTTGCTGCTTTTCTAGCATTTATCACTACTTGGCATTACATAATGTACTTGTTTGGTTGTTGCCTGTCTCTCTCTACAGGAACATTAGTTCATGAGAGCAGGGACTTGGTTTTGGTGGTAGACATGAAGTCCTGGTGCCTAGAATTATGCCTGGCACATAGCAGGTGCTCAGTAAGTATTTGCTGCATCGTTTCACAAATGCTCACCCCATTACTTTCTTCATTAATGTCTATTTATGTCTCAGCAGAACAAAGTCAAAGGTTTCGTCTTTTTCTCAGGGTTTCTTCAGCAACCATTTCTGGGAATGCAACATTCTACCAGGAAGCACTTTGATCATTAAAAACCTCAGTATTTCTACCTAAACTCTTCTTTCATCACTCTCCCAGGCTCTGTGACTACTTCTTGCTCTGACCCCTGTTTCTGGGAAATTACTCAATAGGACCATCTGCTCCGATTACAATATTTTTATTATGAAAGAATAGGATTTTACCCACAAAAATTCAGACTGTGATTTTACCCTTTGGTTTCTGCTGTAAGTGTTAAGCCAGGGGTTTGCCCACCTCCTCTCCCCATCGCCCTGGCCTATCTCTGCTCAGGACTGCAGCCTCCAAACTTGTGTTCTTCAGATGTGGGCCATGACTCGTGACCCGCTGGTAGGTGACGAAATTGATACAGTGGGTTGTGAACAACATTCTAAGAAAAAATACAGTAGAATAGAAAATATTGAAAGTTGTTTTATTTTGAAAGAGTGGGACATAGTCCAAAATGTTTGGAAAGTTGAAAGAAATGTTAGTATTGTTTTTCTCTTTAGCTGTCTTCAGACCATTCTAGAAGGTAGGGTGTTGGCACTCCTGACCTCAGAGTGGTCTTATGTTGAGTTGTCGAAAATTGTCGTTTCTCTTTTAAGATATCCCCAGCAGCAGTGGGCACACCTGTTTTTTTTAACAGTATCTGTCAGAGGGGGCACTGTGAACTGCAAAAATTCTTTGCACAAACACTCCATCCAAACCCCTGCACTAAGAGACTTGACCAAGCCTAGCATGGCTGCTGGCAGCCTAAGGCCACATCCCTGGGACCCAGGCCCCCTTTGCGTTTCTGCAAAAGCTCAAGGCTGTCAAAAGAATTTACCATTTATTTTGGCCAAGACCTGATGCCCTTTCTTTAAGCCTTTACAAAGAAGGTCTTAGAATTGGACAGCCTACCTCTGCCCTTTGAGCGATATATGTATCTCTCTCCTACAGCCCAGGGGAGTCTTTCTCAAGGACCTGGGAGCCATTCCTTTGGAATGTCTTTATCGGGAAGGAGAGGGCCTCTGTCACCCAGTCTCTGGGAGGACAGAATCTTAGCTTCACAACTGACAGCGAGCAGACGCAGCTGAACTAATCACGTTTCCTGACCAACCCTTTGTCACTTTTCACTTCCCTGACTCTTCTTGACCCTCACTTGCTCCCCTCCCTACTCCTTCACTCTCCCTTTTCCTTTAAAAAAATTTTTTTAAATCCCCACCCAAGGATATTTTTCTACTTATCTTCAGATAGAGTGGGAGGGAGGGAGAGAGAGTCAGAAAGGGAGAGAGGGAGAAACATCAATGTGAGGGCGACACAGCGACTGGTTGCCTCCCACACGATACCGACCAGGGCCGAGGACAAACCACAACTGAGGTACAGGCCCTTGACCGGAACCAAACCCGAGACTCATTGGTCCATGGGCCAACACTCTAACCATTGAGCAAACCAAGCCAGGGCCCTTCACTCTCCCTTAAAGCACCCCATCCTCTGCACAAATCAGAATGAGGCTCAGCTTCATCTACCGTCAGTGGTTACTGAATAAAGTCTGTTTTCACCACTTTGATGTCCAGCGGCGTTTGTCTTTGACAGCATGTACACGCACACGCACACCCACACGCACACGCGCGCACTCCCCCACTCCCCCCGCAAGCACAAGCACTGCTTCTCAGGGATGGTGGAATCATGTCGTCCTCATCATCCAGAGCCTGGAGAGCTCCTTCCAGAGCCTGAGTCCTTCTGTGCTTGTTTCCCTATATCATCTCTAAGTCACCAGTAAGGTCTTAACGGTTCCAGCCTGGCCTGTGATGTCCTTGGAGGAATTCAGTGAGGAGTCATGTACAGGACTCTTTCCTTCCAGGGCCAGAGTTGGGGCTATGAGATCCCACTGGGAGCTTCTCCTTTTAACGCTAAACTTGAGGAGCTGGGCTAGTTTGGCTGAGGGAGCAGGAAAGTTTCCTTACACACAAACCTTCCTAAGGAATCTGTAGTCCGGAAGTCCTATAGCTTTTTTTGAGCTTTCTTCAAACCTCAGAAATTAGGAGATCCTAGAGATGCTATGGTGCTGGGGTAGCTAGAGGTCAAGACAAGGAGGGTAATGAGGTTTCCCTATGTGGAGACCCCGGGGGAGGCAGCAGGCTAGGGAACTGGGCAGATGATCAGAGATGGGGCAGGCTTGGGTGTCAAGGTAGCCTGACATGCAGGAATCAATAAGACAGGAGACATCTGAGCATGCCGGAAGAGAAGAAAAACCCCTCGGTGCTAGAAGCAGACACAGAAGTGAAAGCCAGAGTGGCTGGTAAGCAGGCAGGCTGATGCGGGCCGCTTAGGTGTGGTGAGCCTGACCTGAATTAGTCCCCAGCACCAAGGGTCTTCAGTCGTGGTGACACACAGGAACAGAAAAGGAGGCATGGGCCCACAGGAGTTAGGGGAGGACTGAGATCCTACATAAAGGTTGAATCTCCAGTGAAAGGGAGGCTAGACTGATCTGGGAACACACACACCAGCAGAGAGCACCAGAAACAGGACAGAAGCAAAAAAAAAAAAAATGCTGAGCAGATGCTAGGCCCCAGCCACGCTGCCCAGGCATCCGATTACTACCTAGATCCAGCAGGGAAATTGGAAGGCTCAGCAGTGAAATTAGGTCAAAACTCCATTTGACTCACCATAGCTGGTACACGGGCTGATCTATGGCCTAAGATGAACTCCAGAACATTTCCCACCGTGAGAAGGGGCACTGCTTGCCAAGGGTTCCCACCCAGAATCCCTACAGAGAAGCGAAAAACCTCTGTTTCTAAGGAGTCCCAAGTGGAATGGTCTACTCACGTGACCCCACATTTCCTTACAGCCTCGGGTTTTCCTTTTCAATTTCATACGACCGTTTCATCGTAACCCAAAACAAATTAAATTGATGACAAGTTTCCAGTGGTTGAGAACACAGCTCTCTCTCTCCTGTGCTCTGATCTGAGAAGCAGATCGGACGAGGCTTCAGAGACACCATAGAGGCATGGGTTGGTTGACGCAGGGCTGAGAGGTCAGACCAGAAATCAAGAAGCTGCAAGGGAGCCCCCTATTACAAGAGGTAAGAGCAGGAAGATTGAGTCACACAGTTTGCAGGTGACTTGGTAAAAGCTTGCTCAGAGAGGGTTAGGGAGAGAAAAGCTGTCTACTTTTTACCATTCTATAAACCAAATCTAGTTAATCTTCTTCTATGACTTTATTTAAACCCTCTTCAACCAACTGAAATGTTTTAAATTTCCACCTCCTAAATTAATTTTTATTCAGATACCATTTACTCATATCAACCAAAACATGCAAAAGAAATCTACCTAATAATTGTATATAACATAGTCATATTCAATAATTGTACAACATTTTATATATATAAAATGTATATGCAACCATTCCACATACATTTTATTGAATAAATAAAAACTTCACATATATTTACCAAAAACAATATCTTTTGTTTGATCATTAAAAAAAATACAAACTCATGTAACCAAAATATGTAAAGGATTCAGTTAACTCAGTGTTGAGTATTTTTACCTGTGACTATGAAAATCCAACCTGTCAATACTGGTGTTGGAGAGACACATTTGAAATATTTGTGGATTTACATGAAGGCTGACTCTTCATATTATGAGATTTATTACATCTAAATCAGATATTAAGGGACAAAATGATTTTGCAACCCCAACTTAGAACTTTATACAAAAAATTCCAGTGGTGTTTAACCACTTTGAAAGTTCTATTAAGTATGTTTTCCTTCTCAAAATCAAATAGAATACGTAAATAACAACAGTACCTCAAGGACTTTTATAAATAGCAAAGCTACACTTTTCACAGCTATAAGCAAAGAGTATTTATATTTCCCTGAGAGCATAGTTTACTTTGGGTTTAAGGGCAGTACGCGCGTGTGTGTGTGTGTGTGTGTGTGTGTGTGTGCAGGCATGTGTGGGATGAAGTCATTGACAGCAGAATGTGATGAAATCTAAGAGAACATTTATCTGTTGATATTTGGGTGAGCTTAGCTCCATGCCCATTTTAGACCAGCTCTGTCAACTGGGGTCCCTTAACCTGCCCTACAGGTTCCACCCTGAGCCTCTGGGCCTCATTCTCTCTTGGTCCAGTAAGGTAGGAGACCCAGCCAAGCAGCTCAGAGGCCGCAGAGCACATGGGTCTGACTGCTAGTCCTGCACTAACTTGTGCCTCATTTCTAAGAAGTGAGTTCCTTCCTAGAAACCCCTTGGCTGGAACCTCTGTTCCTTATACAGCCCTTTCCCTACTTGAAAATGGAGTCATGCTCACAGACTCCAGGGATCCTGATATCATTTTCTAGACCTATCATTTTTCCCAGGCCTACCTCCTCCTACCTCATCCTTTTACTCCCATCCAGAGGTGCTCTGTCCACACGCGGACCTGCCTCAAGACCCAGTCTGCTGCGATAAACAGTCCCCAGGGCCTGCCTGAGTCCACAGCCCGTTGTTTCTGCCCACTGGGCACCAGTCTGCCTCATCCCACTGCTGGTGGTAAGGGTTATCAATTAACTTGCAACAAACTCAATTTTTGTTTATCTGGGAATGAAAATTAGATCTTAAGAGCTTCTATCCCTGGCTAACGCCTAGAAGTTTATATTTATCAAGTTTCCCCAAAATGACTTGAACTTTTTTCTTTCCCTAAAAGCTATAGACTGACAGCTTCAAGAGCGGAACGCTGAATCAGCTTAATAGATGTATCTGCCCACTAACCCATGCTGTTATCGAGAATCCCTATTTCTTGAGAGCCAGGCACCTGAGATTTTTACCCCAAGTCAGCTGCATATCTGATGATATAAACATTAAATAGAATTCTCTTGTCTTCATGTAGGTGTTCTGAACTAATCCTGAAACTTGTGTCCCAAGGTTTATAACACGGAGATCCTAAATCTTCACTTTCCTAGCAGGGTTGACCCACTGATAGGCTCAAAATTTGCTGGCTTCTCTTCTAAAAGGACCACCATGACAAGGAGAGTGCTCTTTCCGAGGGGAGGCTCTTCATGCATGGCCGCCATGCTGTCACTGGGTGTCCTCTTTGGAAGTTCTTCCCTGAAACCACTTTTGGAATATGACTGATTTTTCCCGTAGCTCATAAATGGTTTCTGAAGGCGATCCCAGAGGAAGACAAACATGTGAGCAGGGGCCACATCATTTACCTAAGTGCACAGCTTTCCAGAGAGACCACTTGGAAGGACAATAAAAACTTGGATGCAGCCTCAAAACTTTACATACATCTCTTTTTTTTTTTTCCTAACTTGATGAAAAAAAAATTATATTTTCAAGTGTCCCATTTACATTTACTGAGTGTCGCCCTGGCCGGTTTGGCTCAGCGGTTAGCACATCAGTCTGCGGTCCAGAGAGCCCCGGGTTCGGTTCCCACTAAGGGCACGTACCTCGGTTGCAATTTGTCCCCCGCCCTGGTTGGGTCATGTGGGTGGCAGCCACTCGATGTGTTCCTTTCACATCGATGTTTCTCTCTCTCTCTCTCTCTCTCTCTCTCTCTCTCTCTCTCCCTCCCTCCCTCCCTCCCACTGTATCTGAACAAAAAATGGAAAAATGTCCTCAGGTGAGGATAAAAAAAAAAAAAATTACATTTACTGAGTGTCTCCATGGTGGGGATTTGTCTTATTCATTGGTTTCCCCAAGGCTTGACAAACATAAAGAACTCCTTGAATGTTTGTTGAATTGAACTAGATTCAACTGGGAGTTTCAAGGTTATTAGTGCTCATGAAGAAGTGATATACGTCTTCTAAATTTCCACAAATATGTTCCACAAATATGCTTGTATTTTCCCTTCTTCCTTCCATAGCAGGGAGCTGAACAATCCCACGTGACCCTAAGGCACAGAGCTTTTCACATACCAACATGCACTTATATTTATCCTCAATAATCTGAGCATAAACAAATCCCACCTGTAATTTTCCAAGTCTTTCTTATCTGCTTTGAATTTTAGCTTCTCTAGCCATAACTTTTCTATGAAAATTAAGTCCTCTATCAATTCCCAAACTGCTAAGAAGTACAGGCATGATATGCCACATCTGACATGAAGCAGAACTCTATAAAGAGATTTGAAATCATATGGTGAAAATAAAGCACATTGGGTAATGCAGTTACTATGTTGTTACCATTGTTGTTGCTTTTTAAATACAGCACATGAAACAGGATCTCTTAATCTGTTTCCTCAACGTGGGGATTAGAATGAATTTCCAGTGAGCTCATTTGAAAGCTCCAGAGCTTAGAGTGAAGGACTAACTCTGTTGATTGCATCAAAATTGTGCCAAGCTGATCCAAGAATCACATAGAAGGGCTTAAAAGGACCCTGAAAACTAAGGTTCCAAAAGGGTGGGGTCTCAGGGACATGGACCCAAATCACTGTCTAAAAAGTGGAATGTATACCATCAAGAAGAGTCGGTCAGCCCTGGCCGGGTGGCTCAGTTGATTGGAGCATCGTCCTGTACACGGGTTCAATCCTTGGTCAGGGCACATACCTAGGTTTCAGGTTCGATCCTGGGTCACGAGGCAACCAATTGATGTTTCTCTCTCGCATCAATGTTTCTTTCTCTCTTGTCCCTTCCTCTCTCTCTAAAATCAATAAAAATAAATGCTCGGGTGAAGATAAAAAAAAGAAAAGTTGGTCATCCCTGCAGTCTGTTAGGATGTTCATGTCTTTTTAAGACAGTGCTCTGAGTCTCTGGGAACCTCTTTGCTCCATAGCAATGCAATGGTTAGACATTAAGGGGCCAGGGCATTGGACTGTGCTGAAGGTACAATTCTGTTTGGTAATGACAGTTCTAGTCCAAAATAGGTCTCCTGCAATCATAAAAAAAAATAGAGGCTTTTGATAGAAGAACAGAACACAAGGTTTTGTTTTTATCTCTTTCAAAGCAAACAGGGCTTTCCAGACCCATCTCCCCAGACCTGTCAGGTGAAACAACCTATGAGCTGCTGTTGACAAGGAGCCTAAGGCTCCAACACCAAGGATTTTAGATGGTTTATAAGGGTGGGGGGAGGGGAGAGAAATTATTTCCCTGCCTTGTTAGTGACTCCTTTAGCAAACTTGTCAGAACAAAACACAAGCCAGTTCTTGTTTCTTGTTCCCTGCTCTGTGGGAGACAGTATGGCAGAAAAGGCACCGACTTTGAGATGGAAAGACCTGAGTTTAGACTCCTGGCTTTGCTACTTGCAATTTGAGTGACCTGGGGCAAATCACCTCGCCCATCTGAAACTCGGTTTCCTCGCTTGTAAAGCAGGAGTGATAACTGTCCAGCCACCAGGTCATTATGATAGTTAAGTGAATTGATACACAACAGTGCCCCACACAAAACCTGGCCCGGGGCAGGTGTATCTTGAATGTTAACTACTACTCTTCTTCTCTCCTGAGGTAGGTCACGCAAACATTCCCGGCTGCTCTCGTGTCCCAAAGCTGTGACTTCCAAGGAGCCCCCACTGGGAGCCAAGGGGATTCCCTGATGTCTGTCCTATACACGCGAGCCCCGCCTGCTGTCTGAGGTGGGTGGGCCAGGGTGAGGGGTGCGGAGGGTCTCCTGACGGCGCTGTCCAGCTCCCGGTGCCACCCGGCCTCCTGCAGTCACACTGACACTGCTCCCGGCACGATCCTGCGGATGTGGGTGTAGGATTTCCTGATGGTGACGCTGCCGTGGTGCGACACCCCCCGGGGCAGGACGCACTCCTCTGTCAGTTTCTGGGCCTCCGGGTCCCAGCACAGCACCGTGGCGATGACCTCGTTCTTCTCGTCCCGCCCCCCGGTGATGTAGAGCCGGTTGTTGCAGGGCGCGATGCCGCAGCTGGCCCTCTCGTGGCTGAGCTGGGTCACCAGGCACCAGCTGTCCTCCAGCGGGCTGTAGGCGTACAGCGCCCTCATGGCCCCACCTGAGGACGAAGGCGAACACGGTGGGATCTCACTATGTTTCTGGTTTTCTTCTCCTTTAACCACTGAAACCCTCCTCTGCTTAGGTCAAGTCTACCATCTTGTCCAGAGAGAAGAGGGAGGTTTATGGCTCTAAACACCCAGAGTGGATCACTAAGGTCAGGAAGAGCTGGAGATACTTCACATCGTCCTTTAAAATCTGCAGCCAGGTGCTAATCAGGTTCTAAAGGTCACCTGGCTTCACCTGGCAGCCAAAACACGCCCAAGACTGCTCCCTGGGAAAAATAATCCCGGCTCTGCCCCTTTTTTATCTGTAACCAGAAGCATGTGATTATAGACGTCAGAAGGACTGTGAGCATGACGTAATTGGCAGAAGGCCTGGTACATAGAAGCCTTCAATACGTGACAGTGACCACAGGCGGTAAGCCCCTCTTTAAACTGAGCATAGCCTGGGACACCAGCCCAACTTGCTCCTCTCCAGATTAGACCTTTCAGCAGAGTCATGAGCCTGACCATAAACACACCTGAAACCCGAAGCAAGGGAGAGAGGGTTTTTTCTTCATCTATTCCCATAATTTACTTCTCTGATTGCACATTAAAGTCACCTGTACATTAAAAACACTTGCACTATTGACCAACTTTCTCTTTTTCATTCTGATTTCATTGGTCTGAAGTGAGGCCCAGCTACCTATACTTTTGTAAAAAGCTCCCAAGGTGATTCTAATGAGTAGTCAGGATTGAGATCCATCACCCTTAATAATTACATGCCAACTGTGGTCTGGCTGGCCAGGCTTGCTTTCTGGCAAACTGCAACTTTTCAGAGCCCCCAAAGCAAGTAGGGAGAGTAAAATTCCCATGAACACAAAATAAGAAACAAAGATAGCTACTACTTATTGGGCACTTGTCATACTGTGCACATTTCAATGTCTGTATGTGCTCCTGCAGCAACTTCTGGCTCCCTGGGCCCCAGGGATGATCTGCTTTGTATGTCTCCTAAAGGTGGGCTGTTTTCTGCCTTCAGGACTGCAAGGAAAATCCCACCGAAACCTGGACCAATCCCACCTTCTCTTCCTTTTCAAACAGGCATTTGTGAATTCCCAGGAGGGCTTTGTCTAATCTACCTGCATGGCTTCAAGGGTGGGGGTGGGGGGGACCTTGGATAAATGAGAAGCCATTTGCTCACTTACCAACGACATAGATGCGGTCCCGGAAGCTCACTGCATTGATGCATTTGGCCTCCACTGGCATGGATGACTTTAAACTCCACTTATTGGTTGAAGGGTCGTAACACTGAGTCTTGTCCGTGGCCAGTTTCCCATTGGGCCCTCCCCCAATCACATAGAGCTTCTTCTTATGGCTGGTGGCTGCAAAAGAACTGACATGGACAAGGAGGGGTGCAGCCTGCAGAGACACAGGGCACCAGGAGAAGCTGTCAGTGACATTGCCCAGATTGCTGCAGTGGCTCACAGGACACAGGCCAGGAGCCAGGGGACACAAGCCTGGGTATCCTTTGCCTGAAGTCACAAGGCCTGTAGCCTTGACTCCCCTTGAGACATAGAGAGGATCAAAGCACACATCTCCCACCCTCCCTCCAGACTCCAGGCAGTTGTTGGATGTTTCCAGCCTGTTTCTCCCAGAGTTCAGTTCTCAGGTGGGGAGGGGTATTGACAGAAATTGTGTTTACACAGATGAAACCAGCCAGTGTTGGAGAAAAATGCTTTTCAAACATGCATATTCATATTCATTCATGTGTTTATTCACTCAAAAGTGATTTACCATGTGCCAGGCATTGTCCTTGGTGCTTATAATACCCAGGAAGGAAAACTGGTAAAAGGGGTTCAGGTGATCACAGGTAAGCAGACTTGCCCACTCTGGGGCAACATTCAGATTTTGGGATTAAGCCAGATTTGTGCTTCCACCCTGTGAACCCCAGGGCACTAAAGGGACCTCCAAGGGTTTCTTGCCCATTGACATGACCCTCTTGGGCCATGGAGCACCCCACAAGTGCCAAGTAATGGGACAAAATGAGAAGATCTTAGGTACACCCCCCCCCCAAATGTTAAGGGCTCCCTTTTTGGCTCTTTTAAGATTGACAGGTCTTGACTGGATGCCACAAGGACCTGGCTACCTTTGCTGTGTCTACAATGACCATGCTTTACACCTTCCAAAGCTAGAGCATTCTCTGACATGACCGGATGAAGAGGAAGAAAATATGAAAATGGGACTAACCTGGAAATAACAGAAAGTGAGATCACTTTACTTTAAAAAAATATTATCGTGGCCCTGGCCAGTGTGGCTCAGTTGGTTGGTTATCATCCCATGCACCAAAAGGTTGCAAGTTCGATTACTGGTCAGGACACATGCCTGGGTTGCAGGCTCAATCCCCAGTACGGGGCATGCAGGAGGCAGTCAATCCATGTTTCTCTCTCACATTGATGTTTCTTTCTCTCTTTCCCTCTCCCTTCCTCTCTCTCTAAAATCAACTTAAAAAAATTTTTTTAGATTATTATGGTAAGAACACTTAACATGAAGTCTACCCTCTTAGACGGTACAATTTTTTGAGTGTACAATACAGTATTGTTATCGATAGGTACAGTGTTGTACAGCAGATCTCCAGAGCTTATCCATCTTTATGCCCATGGATTAGCAATGCCTTCTCTTTGCCTGAGTGTGATATATCCCCGAGTTTGCATTGTTAAACGCTTGCGCACAGGTATGTAAATGATTATTCATTGAAAAACAAATAAACAAAGGCTGACTTCTAAGCACTACCAAATGACTCTGCATTTAACAGTGTGTTGAAGGGATCCCTGTGTGTCCATGTGGAAAAGACAAGGGGGATGGCATCTGAGGACACACAAACTATGGGCCAAGACATGCACCCAGGTTAGGACTAAGGCCCCTCCACATCTGGGGTTCTGGCCAGAGCTTCCCCAGAGCTGGAAGGGAATCATTTCTGTGGCCTGATCAGCAATGCTAAAGCAATGGCCCCTATGAGGAGGGAAGCTCAGAGCCACCAAACATGTTCTCAGTGGGAGCCAACTGATCAGAAAGCCATACACCGACATTGACATATACACTTTTTAAGCTTTGAAGTACTAATACAAACAGAGTTACCCATAAAAATAATCTCTGATACCTCTGACCAGCAGTTGTGGAAGGGGTCATAGGTCTCCACATTGTTGATTCTCTGCAAGCCATCGAAACCTCCGATCACATAGACCTTGCCACCCAGCACCACCATCTTATGCCTCCAGCGGCCTATGTTCAAATACTCAATTTGAATCCATTTGTTGATTGAAGAATTATATTTCCAAACATCGTGCTGTGTTTCTTTGCCACCTAGAAGAGATGGAGAGCATTTAAGAAACCACCAGATGTGTCAGAAACACAGCTGCTCCCATAACTTCCCACAGATCCATAAGTGCTAAATCTCCAGGCCAGGCACCCTAGGAAAAAAGAAACCCTGAAGGTGTATGTGGTCTGTTTGGGGAGACAGAGCCAGCACAGGAGAACAGGGAGAGACGGTGTAAGGCTGGGGGGAATAATTCTCCAGACTGTGTCTTGTGTCACTTCTGTACCATGAGAGCTCAGGGAGAAGTGGGCTTCAGGGAGGAAGGACCACATCCTCCTGTGAAGCTGGGGACCAGCAGGAGCCTGGACTCCGTGTCTGTGCAGCTGAGAGGCAGGATGTAAGGCAGGACAGGTAAGATTGTACAGATGCCGGTGGAGATAGCACGGTCTTCCTTGACCAGCAAGCGCATGAAGCAGCTTACATTCTGTGTCTGCTTATTTATTTTAAATAATGCAAACCAATGAAAATTTTTTAATTCTCTGGGGTTATATCTCTGTAAAAAAAAATATAAGTGGGGGTTGTCCTGTTTTTAAACAATTTTGATTATAAAAGAATGAGATGCTCACAATAGAAAATGTGGGAGTGAGTTGGTAAATCATTTTTTCAAGACAACTCTCTTCATAAACAGAAAATACATAATTTAATTAGAAAGAGAGAACAAAACAGAGGGGAACCGTCTTTTTTGGTGACTTGAATCAAATATTTTAATGGCTTTGTGTTTCCATTTCCCCATCAGCACCAAGTGCCAACTACTCACAGAAAAATCGGTACTTTTCAGACTTATTAACGTGCCCTAGTGTGGCAATGAATGTCACTGAGATGCTCCGTGTCATGGACCAGTGTTTCTCTAGGCTGAAGCCCAGGAGAGGGTTTTCTTGGTCAGGAGTGTGCATACCTTGGATTTTTGTGGGTGCTGCCAATGAGCCCTCTAAGGCTGGGCTGGTGGCCTTTCCTCATGCCCCACTCACAGTGGATGTGAGGAGGGATTTTTGGATTGTCTGGGGGGGTTAGTTGTTATTGGCATTGTTGTTTTATAACCTAATGGAGAAAAGTAACGTCACAGTTTGGTTTTTCCTGGCTATTAGGAATACTGAGCTTTTTCCTCTTCTGTGAATTTTTGGTTCATTTAGTTTGTTTTCTTTGGGTTGTGTGCCTTTGAGAGGTCTCTGTTTATTTAAAACACAGTGATATTGATCCCATTTAGGTGGTGTCAAAAATTATTAAATAACTATAAACTTTCAAAGAAATGTATGCAAATTGTATTAGAAAGAAAAAGAACTCAATGAATTTTACTTCGGGGCATAAAAGAAGACCCGATTAACTGGGCATATCGTGTGCATAGGTAAGAAGACATGTTACTGCAAAGATGTCAACCTGCCCCAGATACATCCACTCATTCAGTGCCTTCAGGATGTTTCAGGGAACTTGAAAGATCATTCTAAATTTCATTTGGAAGAGTAAATTTGGAAAAATTTCTAAGGAACTTTTGAAAAAGAAGAATGGGGTGGGGGCTTTCCCTAGCAAATATCAAACTATGCTACAAAGTTATAAAACAACAGTGCTGCCTCAGACTACACACGCTGATGAATACAAACAAGAGCACAGAAAACAGACTAAAAGATATAGAGATCACTAAATAAATAGTATTAGAACACTTGGCTATTTAGAGAAAAATTTAGATAGATCCCTATTTCACATTACCCCTCAAATGTAAATGCTATGAAAGTAACTGCAGAATATATAGGGGGATATGGTAATGATCTGGGGGGGGGTCTATCTAAGCAAGATTTGAAACCCACACCCATAATCACATGAGAAATTTACTATATAAAATAGAAATCAAAGTTAAAGGAAAACCGCAGCCTGGGAGAAAGTATTTGTAATACAAATAGCAAAAGGTATATGATAAGAGCTCCAAAAACTTAATAAGAAAAAGACAAACAGCCAATAGAGAAACAAAGGATGTGAACAGATCATTTTTAAAATAAATACAGTTAGCTAACAAATATACAAAAATATGCTCAGCTTCATTAATGATCCAGGTGTGTAAATATAAGCATTCTGGACCATTAAAAATATAATTGATAATTTAAAAACAACAAAAAATGTTAGCAATGAAGTAGAAAATGGCCACTGTTATTCATCATTGGTCAAACTGTATATTGGCACAAACTTTCTGGAGGACAATTTAGCAATGCCTTTAAGAATTCTAAATTCACACATTTATGACCACTTCTAGAAACCTCTCCAAATAGCAAGACAAGTTCATAAACATATGTGCATAAGAATGCATAATGCAGGGCGTTTCTTTTTTTCTAGTAAGAAAATAAAAGCTGAAAAAAAATCATGGTTCATTTTTGTTTAAAAGACTGCCCTGCCACAGGTAAAAGGAATAACGATAACGACACGACACTAACGATGGCTAATACGTTGAGCTCTCACTGTGTGCTTGGGCTTGTGTTGTGCTTTACATGTATTAATATCACTTAATACATATGATGGATCCATCATACCAACATTCAGTGAGGTGGAAAATGTATTGTGAATTGAAGTACAGGTTCTGTTGACTTCATTGTGTACAACATGCATGCTTTCATGTATTGCTTGTATCCTTTTTTAAAAAGACAACAACAAATTTAAGAGAGGGGAAGGACCAGTTGTAGAATAATGTGCAGTGGGTGTGGCAAAGACTACAACTACCAACCCTGTCTTTTTCTCCTGGACACACAGTTAAACTACATTTCCCAGCCCCGCTGCCGGGGGTGGGGGTGCAGGGCGGGTATGTGGCTCCTTCCTGCCAATAGACTGAGAGTAGAACTGATGCCTCACATCTAGGCTAAGGCTGTTCTCAACTCGTTCAGTTTCTCTCTCTTCTCAAAATGAAGACCACATGTAGAAAATAGCAGCATCACATGATGGAAGAAGCCTAGGTCCCTGAGTGACTGAATGGAGCAACCCCCACATACTGTTACAGTAATTTACCGAGATTTAGGGTTTGTTACAGAAGCTGGAATGACTAACTCTAAGACAATATAGAACTATTTTTAATTTAAAATATAAGATTGTAATGAGAGAAACTGCCATATTTTATTTTATACTCTATATTATTTGACTCTTCTACAATTAAAACATATTTCTACAACATCAAAGAAAGCTATAACCTAATCTATAATATTACTATATCCAAAGTAGAACCGACCTGTCCTTGATTTTGGAGGAAGCAACTTTTCCCCAAATAAGTGCAGATTAGAGAACACTTTCTAGAGAGGAGAAGGGATACTTGTCTCCTCCCTTGGGGGCCCCAAAGAGAGCTGGGTGGCTTTTGATGTCATGGGGAGAGCATGGTACTCAGAGAACCTGGGTTGGAATCCTGCCTGACATTCACCAGTGTGCAACCTTGGGTACATTCCACAACCTTTCTGAGCCTCAGTTTTCTCCATTTGTAACCTGGAAATTTAAGTCAACTACCTTATAGAATTGATATGACAGACAAATGATTAAATGTTACCAAATTGTAAATTCACCCACTATGTTGTAAAGATGGTAGAAAATATGTCATTTAATAAATATTTATTGAGCATTTACTATGGTGGCCAGGCACAGTGCTAAGTGCTGGGAATAGTGTTGACTGTCATAGAATTTAAGGACTAATGGTTCACAGGCATAAAGTAATTATAAATAATTGATCATACTACTTAGAAATAAGAAATGAAAAAGTACTGGATGCTACTGGAGTATCTAAAAGTATGACCTAATAAACTTGAAGGGTCAGGTTTGGGAGAAAAGCAGACATTTTTATTCACTATGTATTCCCAGTGTTCAGCTTAGTGTACTGTGCCTATAGCAGATACCGAATAAATTCTAGTATCATTTTCCTTGTTCCTCTTTCATGAACGACTAGGCCTCTCTGCCTGCTGCCCCAGGTCTTAGTACAATACTGCTCACAGGTGAGTGTTCATTGAGGAATAATGTGCTTTCCAAGATAAGACCACCGGAGCTCCTGGTTTCCATATTCTGAGCCAGTCAGAGCTAGATCATTGCCATTTACAGTAATTCTTCTAGGATGGCTGCCTGCTCTCACTCAGGAAAATATGCAGTGCCGCTGGGGGCTTGCTTTGGCATCACGTGGATCCTGCTTACCTGAGATGTAGACCTCATTTTTTAATGTCACGCATGCAAACTCCACCCACTTCTTATTCTCACTGTCCAGCTCATGCTCCGTCATCGGGAGCTTGGCCACCTCCAGGCGGCTGCGCCTCAGGGGGTCCAGGCAGGTTACCTCCGCCACAAACCGCTCATCCTTTGTGCAGCCGCCGATGATCATGAACACCTCGGACTGGAACTCATGCATCCTGGGCTTGGTGCGCTCTGAAATGATCTGGAAAACCAATGGGAGGACACGATGACACCGTGGCTCAGAGCTCAGGCTATGGAGCCAGCAGAGTAGGACCCAGTTCCCAATTCTGCCATTGTATGACCTGGTGACTCCACCTCCTTTAGCCTCAGTTTCATCATCTGCATATTAGAGAGGTAGTTACCTCACAGGTTTGCTGCCAAGATTAAATGCAATCATATATGTAGTGTGTTTGGCCCAGAGCCTGGTGTATAATAGGTACTCAATAAAGGTTATCTGCTGTTGCTTTTGCTGCCACTTTAAGAAGTCCGGATCTATTTACCATCAAATGCACTTCTTGCTTCTCTCTTTCTGCTTGATCTGAAATCTTGAAAACTGGAATTTCTTTTCTGGCCACCTTCTACTCCCCCCTCGTTTCAATATCTTGATGCTAACTCAGACTTTTGCTCACTACCAGACTTTCTCTGAAAGAGAGGTCCTCACAGTGGGCACACCAAGCTTCCAGTGACTTATGAGAAAAAACAAAAGACAACAGGGTATGGCCAGAGTAGGACTGGGGGGCTGGGTCTCAGCCTCAAACATATGACCCTTCAGAGCCTTGAACAACCAAAGAGATCCACACCATGGAGATTTGAACCCAGCTAAAAGAGCAGAGGTCTGGAGTCAAATATGCCAGAGGCTGGTCCTCGTTCCACCACCTATGGCCTTGTGACCATGGAGAAGTGACACAATCTCTGTAAATACTTATAACCATTTCTATGCCATCAGATCTTAGTACAGATCAAGGTGGTCCCTGTAAATTTAGGAGGAAATGAAACAAAAGAGCAACTTTCTCTGCCCCAAAAGACCTCCCCCAATGAAGGTACCGGTTACCATTCCTACACTAACTATAGATTGACACTTGTTTTTAGGGTTCTAAAATGTCCCACTGTCATCACCTTCATAAACTTAAAGGATGGACAAGGTGAAGAGGGAGAGATAATGATAGGACAAGAAGGGGTAAAGTTTGGGAAAGAAAGGTTAAGTGACTCTATGAGTAGCCTCCATGCTTGTACTACTGTCACCAGGAATAAACTCAAGATCATTCAAGCAGTGAGCAGACAAGGAGTTTCAGGGAATCAAATGGCAATGAGCCCTCAAGCCAGGGATCACAGTGGTGGATTGGTTCAGTTACCCAGGCTGCAATGGGAATGAGAAAGTGCTTTGAGCTGGATTTGGGGCAATGGGCAGCAAAAACCTAGGACACAGTGAAAAGAGAGATTTTTTTAGCTTGATTGTGGGAAATACAACACCCTAAAGGCACTGAGTGAGAATAAGCACATCTCATTCATTATCTCATTTAATTCTCAACACAGTCTAGCAGTTGGTAGGTATTATTATCTCCATGTCAGGCCTGAGCTTTAAGGAAGCTAAGTAGCCCAAGGTCACACTGCAGGTAAATTGTGAAGCCAAGGTTAAAGCCAAGATCCTTCTGACTGCAAGCCCAAGTTCCTCCCACTGGAGACTTTTCCAGATAGTCAGAATTCTGTCTCCTCCTAAATGCAAAGTTTATACCCTCACTCCCCACCCCACGCCCACTCCATTGCAAATTCAAAAGGTAGAGCAGATATTTTATGGCAATAATTTTTCAGAAGAAATAGCAGAGACATTTCATATCAGAGGAATACCTTCATCACCTGCATTTCAGAGACTTAAGAAATGGGAAACAGAAACAAAAATAGTCTGAATATTAGAAGTGCAATTGATCAAGACTCTGGACTTTAAATGCTTAACTGAAAACAGCTGCAGAAACTGACACTTGTCTTCAAGTGTATAAGGGTTCTTTGAATTGTTTTAAATCCTCACTCTAAGATATTTTTCCATTGATTTTCAGATAGAGTAGGAGGATGGGTAGGAGGGAGGGAGGGAGGGAGGAAGGAAGAGAGAAACATCGATGTGAGAGAGACACATTGATAGGTTGCCTCCCACACAACCCCAACCAGGGCCAGGGATCAAACCACAATCGAGGTATATGCCCTTGACCAGAATCGAACCCATGACTCTTTGGTCTGCGGGCTGACACTCTAACCGCTGAGTCAAACTGGCCAGGGCATATAAGCGTTTTTTGGTTTTTTTTAATTAAATAATAAGGGTTTTGATTCCCAGTGCTGAGCCACCTGCCAGTGACCCACATACCTAGCATGGGACATGACCCATGTGGTTGCCTGGACTCCCTCCACCAGTCTACTAATCACCCTTCATTTGCTTGGTGTCCTGTCTTCTCTGACAGACATAGGTTTAACAAAATAAAGACTGTTTTGTAATACATGGTGCCATATCTGGCATATAGTTACTATTCAGAATTTATTTGTAAAAAAAAAAAAAAAATGAAAGCATAGCATATTAAAATACATGGGATGCTGATAAAGTAGTATGTAGAGGGAAATTTATAGCACCAATGACAATATTAGGGGGGGAAGGTCTCAAATCAATGAGCCCTTAAGAAACTAGAAAAAGAAGAGAGCCTGGTCGGTGTAGCTCAGTGTTTGAGCATTGCTTCATGCACCAAAAGGTTGCCAGTTCGATTCCCAATCAGGGCACATGCTCAGGTTGTGGGCCCGATCCCCAGTGGGGGGCATGCAGGAGGCGGCCAATCGATATTCTCCCTCATCGATGTTTCTATCTTTCTCTCCCTCTCCCTTTTTCTCTCTCTAAAATCAGTAAAAAAAAAAAAAAAAAAAATTTAAAGAAAAAGAAGAGAAAATTAAACCCAAAGGAAGCAGAAGAAAGGAAATAAAATCAGGTAGAAATAAGTGAACTAGAAAATATAAAAGCAACAGAAAAAAATCAAATTAAACCAGAAGTTTGTTCTTTGAGGAAATCAGAAAAATTAATAAACCTCTAACCAGACTGACCAGGAAAAAAAGAGGAGACAAAAATTACCAGTACCTGGAATGAGAGATGTGAGTGACATCACTACAGATTCTACAGATATTTAAAGAATAATAAGGGAATGTTGTGAACAACATTAAACCAATACATTCAGTAACTTCTACAAAATGGAAAACGTCCTTGAAAAATACAAACTACTAAAGTTCATTCTAAAAGAAATAGACAACCTGAATAGTCATATAGTTATTAAAGAAATGTAATTTGTAGTTAAAAACCTCACACAAAAACTCCTGGTTGTAATTCTACCAAACATTTAAGGATATCTTTGCAGAATGAATGAGTGACAGTGAATCTGAGGACAACACAGAACTAGAACGAACACACAGGGAAAAGTAGAGCCTCCTGGGGAGCTTCCGGCAGATCATTCCTAAGCCATTTTTAGCTAAGATATCTACCAGTGGCCTAATGAAGAAGGCTTGGAAACCAATACCAGAAATAGTGTGTAGTGGTATATATGTGAGGGTTTCACATGTATAAACTTAACTTTTCCTGTATCATTACCTCCTGATTGTTTTATCCCTCTCCACTAAGCCTAGTCTTGTCTTTATATAATAATAAATAAAATATTTCTTTAATGGTTAAGGAGAACCAGGTAGATTCAAATGATACATGTATCCACCATCTTGGTCCCCATTTACCCATTCAACAAACATGTATCAATCACTCACTATATACCAGGGAGTCTCCTAAGGTCTGAAAATGAAAATTCCAATACAACATACTTTCTACCATAACAAGCGCCTAGCCTAGAGATGTTTGCAGATGAGAAACTCAATGGTTAACATGTAGCAGGTGGTGTTATAATATAGCAAAAAAATCAGGTGCTATGAGAATGAGAGAGGCCTCTGGAGAAGATAATGTTTGAAATGAGTTTTGAAGCAGGAGCAGAAGTTGACTAGATAAAGAAGAGGAAACAGGCATCTGAATAGCACCCACATCAGCCTGGAGGCTGAAAAAGCAGGTGACTTTGGGAAATTACAAGCAGTGCATTCGGACTGAGCAGGAAAGGGGTCGGGGATGACACTAGAGAAGCAGACAGGAGGTGACGTGTGCAAGGCCAGGCTCTGGGAGCTGGGGCAGTAAGTGTGGGCTTTATCCTGAAAGCTGTGGGGAGCCAGTGAAGAAGGTAAGCCTAAGAGAGAAATAAATTATTAGTCTTGAGTTGTAGATCATCCAGCAGGGGAATGAACTGGAGAGAGGCCAGACTGGTGAAGGAAGGTGAGTTTTGAGGAACTTTCAAAAATTTGGGAAGGAAATAATGAACCTGAACTAAGGGAACATCAGGTTCCCAGAGTGGGCAAAGCAGCACCCCATGGAATGGCGACTGGATAGGGCACATTTTGTCTGTATGTGTCACCCCCACCAACCTCCTGCCTTACACAACTGGGAAGAGGAGGGATGTGCCAGGCATGCTGCTAGGTGATTTCTGTGTCTCACCTCCTCCTCTCAGTAGCGTTCTCTGATGCAGTATCATCCCCATTTTACAGATCAGAACTCCAGGGCTTCTGGAACTGCCTAACTCAAACTATAAACAGTGTAGCATCTTCTCCTTGCCCTAAGGATTCGCCAGCTAGCCTCCCCTTCTCTCGTTGAGGCCCACTAACTCCTTTGCTTTGCTGGTTAACTACAGCACCTCTCACCGCACCTCATTGCCAGAAAGGTGGTACATCCTGGCTTCCTGGAGCAGCGGGAAGACCTCCGGGCACTGCCTGATGAGAGGATCTGCTTCCACCGTCTCCACAAAGTACCAGGGGTCCAGAAGCGGCAGGCGCACGTACTCCAGGATGTAGGGGAGCAAGCAGAGCCGTTCCGACTGTTTGTGGCGGACCCAGCTCATCATGGTCTCAAACACCTGCGCCTCCTCCGTCACATACAGGTCGTCGCTCTTCAAGATGTGGTACAGCGTGTCCACGGGGAGTTCAAGGAACTCCTCGGCGTTCAGAATCTGCACAAAGTTTTGGATGATGTAACTTTGAACCTGCTTCTTTAGACTGTCCAAGGAGTGCGTGTCTGCCAGCCTCAGTATTCCAACACAGTTTTCTGGGTTCAAGGCTTCTGTGAGGAAGCTGGCACAGGCGTCCACCATCCGCAGGAACTGAGGGAACAGAAGGGCACCCAATAGACCAAAAATGATTAATCCACAAAGAGGTTTATCAGTGAATTATGTGTGGTAGCAAAAAATTAAAAACAACCTAACTGACAGGCAATATAGGGATTAGCTAAATAGATTTTTAAAAAAAATACATTTACATTCGTATTTTTGATAGCTCTGTAGTCATTAAGAAAACATGTTGTAGAAGAACGTTAAATGGCATCAATAATTTTTATAATACTTTAAGTTTAAAAATCTGTTCATGGAATCTGCTCAAACCTCTAGATTTAATCAGCAACTACAGGAAATAGAGTTGAGCCCTAGCCGGTGTGGCTCAGTTGGTTTAGAGTCTGGCCCGTACTGATTCCGGGTAAGGGCACAACCTGGGGTTGCAGGTTTGGTCCCTGTCCAGGTACGTGCGGGAGGCAGCCAATCGATGTTTCTCTCTCCCATGGGTGTTTTCTCTCTCTCTCTCTCTCTCTCTCTCTCTCTCTCTCTCTCTCTCTCTCAGATCAATACAAACATTTTTTTTAAAAAAAGGAAATACACTTGACCTTTGAACAACTCGGGGGTTGGGGAGCTGGCTTCCCAGTGAGATAAAAATCCATGTATAACTACATGTAGGGGGAAGAGGAACATGTCAAATGACACCATGGGAAGATCAGCAAAATGCAGACTGTGGGAAACTCTATAGAACAACCATTTCAGTTTCTTTATCAAATACTTCACAAGGGCAAGGAGGAGGGAAGGGAAATCTGAGGATGAAAAGAGATTTAAGAAACACATCAACCTTTCACAAAGCAGGGGCCTTGTTTGGGTCCCTACCTTAAACACAATTAATTGTAAAAGTCAGAAATGTGTGCAATGACTAACATTTGATGATATGAAGCAATTATGGTAATTTTTTTTTTTCCTCACTCAAGGACATTTTTCCATTTTTTTGTTCAGATAGAGTGGGAGGGAGAGAGAGAGAAACATCGATGTAAAAGGGACACATCGAGTGGCTGCCACCCACATGACCCAACCAGGGCCGGGGACAAAGTGCAACCGAGGTACATGGCCTTAGTGGGACCCGAACCCGGGTCTCTCGGGACCCCAGGCTGATGCTCTAACCGCTGAGCCAAACCGGCCAGAGCAATTATGGTAATTTTAAGTGTGATGATGGTATGGCTATGTTTAAAGAAACATCTTACCTTTTAGAAATATGTACTGAAATACTTGCACATGAAATGAAAAAGCACTTCACAAAATCACATGTACATTACGTTCCTATTTTCTATAAAGAAAAGATATATAGACTATAGCCTAGAAAAAAGACTGAAGGATATTATTAATAGTTGTCAGTCTATTTGGGTATCAGATACCATAGGACTAATCATGCTGCAATAACAAACAACCCCCAAGTCTCAGGGATTTACAACAATAAATGTTTACTTCTCACTTACATTACATATTTTTCACCAGGCTCTTCATCCCATGACCCAGGATGATGCAAAAGCCCTGAACTGAGAGATGCGGGTCTTGTGACAGAAGGAGAAGAAAGATGTCTCTTAGAACTTGCTCAGAGGTGGTGCAAGCCATTCATTCCCACTCACACTGAACTGACCAGGGTAACTTTTGTGGCAAAATTCGTTGTCAAGGAAACAGAAACTGACCCCATGGCAACGGACAGGGAATATGCTCTATAAATAATATAAGGCATCACACTCTCAATAAGACTATGAGGATTTTAAATTTTTGTTTATTCATATACTTTTTAAATCATCTAAAATGAATAAGTAACACTATTGTAATGAAAATTAATTTGTAAAATTGATTGGCTTTTGTCTTATTTTTTAATTATCGTCACCCTCATAATAGGAGTCCCTTGTGCATATTTTATAGCCTTTTACAGCTTACAGAGCATTGTTATACCCATTACATTATTTAGTATTTATTTTACAGATGAGGTGTCTCAAATGCATCAGTTCTCTCCTATTCATTGCTCTCTGGAACTTAGCTTGAACAAGTCCAATTTCTTATCTCCCCCTCCTGTCCACCAGACCCCCTCTAAGGTCAAATTCTCAATGTTCTTGAGTTGATCAATTAGCAGAAGATTGGAAAGAAGGAGCTGGGCAGGGAGGGCTGGTCTGAAGATAGGGCGTGGTGAGAGGAGAGACGGTCAGGCCTGTGGAGGAGACGGCTCTAGTGAGGACCTGGGGTGGCAGACTTGTGGGCCGAAAGGGTGGGGGTGGGCACAGGACTCAGAGTGGACCATGTGGACTTAGGCTTTGCTCTTCACATCAGAGCAATCTAGGGAAACACATCCCTGATTGTTTGGGCCATTTCTAATGACAAAATAGTATCTTTCCACATCACACCACACTCCAGTTGTCAGTTTAGAAAACACTGCCCGAGGGTCAATGTGAAGCTGGAGAAAGCCTGAATGCTGCTTCACACCACCTTGTCTTTCGGCCCCAGCCACCTGCAGATCTGCTCCTCGCATGAGCAACTATGGAAACGGTTGAGACTGAGAATTCTGACACCTGTTCAGTTGTTCGCAGATTTTTCAGTTCAAAGAGTAAAAATACACAACCGAGACCAAGCCTTGCCGAGCCCTCAGAGCCTGTAACCAGAGCCCTTTGCGGCCCTGCCCACAGAGACATGGATGAGGGCTGAACGGGGACTCACTGATGTGGTAGTCTCCAGAGCAAGACAGCAGGTACACCATGCCAGAGATTGCGTGCGAGGAAGATGACATGAAAATCAAATTGACTTTCTAAATATGTAGACTGTCTCTGGGAGGCCACCTAAGAACCTGGTGACAGTGATTGCCTCTGGGGAGGGGACCTGGTGACTGGGTTCAGGGTAGAGGAAGAATTGCTTTTTTCACTGTTCACCTTTCTGTACCCTCTCAAATTGCATGCCATGAGGAGGAATTATCTGTTTATTTATTTATTTTACTTTTCTTTTTTATTAATTTATTTTTGTTACAGATGTTTCTCCTTTTTTCTCCATTGACATCCTTTCCCCCCACCCCCACCCCCAGGAATTATCTGTTTAAAATAAAGTAAGTTTCTCATGAATAGAGGAAACACTGGAAGAGAACACACTAAAATGCTAACAGTGGTTAGTTATCTCAAATGCAGTTTTATAAAGTTATTAATTTGTTTTTTAGACTTTTCTGTATAGGCTAAGGTTTCTACACTGAGCAGGAAGTTGCTTTTAAAATCAGAAAAACAAAATAAATACTGTCTTGCAATGTTCAAGTACACAATGAGAAAACTGGATGTAAAAAATAACATAAAAGGAACCTACAACACGCCAGCCCCTTGATGGTAACTAGCTCATTTAATCCTCACAACAGCACTATAAAGTAGATGTTTATTACCATCCCTGTTTTATAGATGAGGAAAACAGTTTCAGAGAAGTGAAGTCATTTCCTGAGAGATTTATAAATAATAACAGGGAGAGCTAAAATTTGAAACGGTCTTATCTGATTTCAGAAATGCATGTTTTTACATTATTTCAAGCTGCCTCCAGTCAACTAGTGTGTGCACAGGATGGCGGCTTTGCAGATGCCAAATATAATTTGCACACCTCTCCGGAGAGTTCAGCTGATCTAATCTGCCAGCTGCGGGAAGGCCTGGCCAACCAGATGCCAATTCCTGCCCCTGCTTGATGCGTGTTGCGAGCAAAGAAGGAAATGATGAAGGAGAATCAAATCAAGTACTGAAGTTCACATTTGTTAGAAACATTGATACAAACCTGTCTCTCCCCACTCAAAACCATGCATTCATCATCCACCCACGTGTTCATTTCCCAAAAGTGCACTGAGCATCTGTTTTGTGCTAGGCTCTCAGCTAGTGCTGGGTGTGCAGAGGTGAGCAGAAGGAGACACCGTGGTTGTGCTCACTGGAGCTGACAGACGGGCGGGAGAGGCAGGTAGTCATCAAATCATCACACAAGTATAAAATGCAACTGGGATAAATGCTACGTAACAATGTCCAGTGATTCCACTGCCTGCAACTGAAGAAAGTCTACTTCTACCCCTCCAGCCGTGCACAAGCTGGCTCTAACTGTCACCCAGACTCTCCCTGCTTGAACCCCGCCACACTCAGACCTGTCTACTCACCTCTGCAAACATCCCTAAGCTTACCTATCCCGGAGCCTTTCTGGCTCATGCCTTTCTCTCCGCCTGGCCCAGCTTCTCCCTCAACACTAGTTTTAAAATCCCGTTTACCACTACCAGGCACGTTGGAATCCACCACCCCTCTCCCCACCCCCCACCAAAAAAGGACTCAGGATAACTCCCCCTTAAAAGAAGGGAACGTTTAAGTTTACCTCAAGGAGGAGGAAGAAGTGAGTCCCATGACCATCACCTTGCCTACACAGGGCAGTGTCCTTCACTCAGAGTTGTTAAACCCAAACAGTGGTGGGCTCCAGAGAGTCTGAACCCACGAGCATATGCAAGCCTTTGTTGGTGCCATTTTTCTGGGAACTGAGTTTGCAAGAGATACTGCGAGTTGCTCCGTGGTATTCATCCACCGGAGGACAAGGGGAGAGCCAGGCTGAGAGAGTCCCGGAGTCACGAAGGCTGTGCTCTCGGCCTTCCCTGCCTCTGGACATTTTTAATTCTGGGTCAATACTTGTTTTTCCATTTTTTGTTCAGGTAGAGTGGGAGGGAGAGAGAGGAAGAGAGAGGGAGAGAGAAACATCGACGTGAAAGGGACACATTGAGTGGCTGCCACCCAAACGACCAACCAGGGCCGGGGACAAACTGCAACCGAGGTACGTGCCCTTAGCGGGAACCAAACCCGGGTCTCTCTGGACCACAGGCCAACGCTCTAACCACTGAGCCAAACTGGCCAGGGCTCAGCAAATATATTTTAACAAGTACTAATGAGATAGATATTAGTATCACCATTTGTACAGAGACAGAAATAAAGAATTTAAAGAGTTAGGTGTGTTGCCCATGGTCACACCGAGATGCTACTGAGATCACAGCTAGCTAACTCTTCACACGGGACATTACACTGCCTTTGTAACTGTGGCATTGTTGGGTTCACACAATTCCAAGGGAATCTGAAGAGGCCTTACGAGGACAAGGGTGAGTGGGGAGCTCCAAGTTGTCTATGTTCGCCCCAAAATATGACTCCATAAACACTTTTGAATGTGAGGAGTATACAGCAGCATCATGTACTCCCATCCAATGTCAGGGAAACTGCTGATGAGCAAGGCAGCCAAGGAGACAAGAAATGGGTTTGTTTCAAAAAGGCCTTGGGTGGGGCGGGAGCCTGGTGGAGAAGGGCAAAGGGAGGGAAGTGGGGGACATCTGTAATATCTTCGACAATAAAAATAAATTTTTTTAAATGTTATTTATTTATTTTGCTTCTTCATATTTAAGATTATTGAAGACATGAGGGCAAATTTTCTGTCTCAGCCTGTCCCAGTGGCACATGAACTTGTTTATTAAAGCTGAGCAATGACAGCGAATGGCAATAGACAACCAACTTCCTGTTTGAGGAACATGTGAGCAAAAGCTTACAGCCAGGCACCTGACTCTCAAACAAGGAGACTAAAAATACAATCAAAGAAAACCACTTGAGACATGGCTGAAGTTCCCACGAGAAGCGTCTGCCTCAAAGAGAAGGCGCCCTGCCAGCTCGCTGCCCCTCCTCTGCCTCCCTTCCTGCTCTCCAGAGTGGGGTCCTCGGGGATCATCACTGGAAGTCCACATCACCCTAGAGGTTCCTTCGAATCTCCCCAGAATGACTGAAGTCCTATTTTGGTTCAAAGGGTCTATAAAGACATTGATATTCCTACCCTTAAGCCCCAACTAAACAGTGTCTGTGAAGAGTTTGTAAACTGAATTTTAATAAAATTCAAATATACTTGAATTCATTGAAAATTTTTTGCCTGTGTTTCTGAGTTCACTGTAAATTTTCTGTCACCATTTTTCTTCTCAGACAATGGATACTAAAAGTAAAGCTGTTCTCCTGTCAGTTCTATATTGATGTTAAAGAGGGTCTTCATACTTAAAAATTGTAAGCTACCACTTATCCTAACCTTCCATCCTTGCCTCTACCTCTCTCTCAGGTGGTACACCCACCTCAGACTGTCGGAATGTGCTCTCCCACACCTAGGATGTCCTCTGCTCCCTCAAGACTTCCAGGCCTTGGTCTAGACCTGGCTGAGAGGTCTGCTGGCTCCTGGAAGCTATATGGGGTGGACAGGACAGGCAGATGCAAGACCTGCAAATGGTCTACTCACTGAGATGCTGGGGGACTGAGGCAACTGCAGAGGTGAATTGTACCCAGAAGTGGAATCAGAGAGAAAGAAAAGGGGCAGTACCCAAGGTTATGCCAAGTTTGGTCATGACTCAGACAACAGACAAGACAGCTCGTGAGTTTCCAGTGAACATAGTATTGAGACTTCAACAGGCCAGCAGAGCACAATCAATGATATACATGAGCCACACTAAGATTCAAAGGCAAGTGGCAGAGCTGAGGCTAAGTGATTCACTCAGCCCAGGCCACTGAGGAGTACCACTGTGAGGATTAAATAGTATGATTGTATCTGAGACACAGCTGATGCTCAGGATGTGGTGTGTGCGTGTGTGCGTGTGTGCGTGTGTGCGTGTGTGTGTGTGCGTGTGTGTGTGTGCGTGCGTGTGTGTGTGTGTGTGTGTGTAGGGCATAGAAGCAGGTATCTAAGCAGAAGCCAGGTCCTGAGAAGCAGATCCCTGAATGCAGATGGCTGCAACAGGCGGGGTAGCAAGTACAGAAGGCAGGAACCTTTGTCTTTGCTTACAATTTCTCTCTGCCTGGAACACTTTTCCTCCAATCCAACTGCCACTTATTGAAATCCTCCCCTTTCTATGAAGACCAGTTCAAAGTCACCTCCTTCACAGCCAGAACTTTGCTCAACCCCTACATTCTGCACTGGGGTCTGATTGCCCTCAGGGTTAGAAGCTCATTGGGAATCCTTGTTTTTGAGGCTTCAGGGATAGTGGACGGAGGTGACTATATGGAGCCAGAAGTTTGGGGTTTAGGCCCCAGATCATAGCTCGACCACTTGATGATCTGAACATTCCCTGAGCCACAGTTTCCTCATCTGGAAAGTCTTGACAGTGATAAATGCAACTTGCAAGCTCATTGTGAGGGTATTACTGGCCTTCCCACTCATGGAAATATTGTCAACTTCTGATGGACTCATATAGGGGAAAGACTATGATAAATTGCTACATAAATGTGATCCATATTTATAATTTTTTATCTTTTTTCCCCCCTGATATCTTCTCACAAAGTACCTTGCACATAGAGGACACTTAGTAATTTGTGGTAGTTAGGTAGCAGTAAAAGTCATAATCTTGTACAACATGGATTTTCATCATAACCAAACTCCCCCATCCCACTTCCCGTATTCCACACCTCTGGGCAGCAACCAGGCATCCCAGGTTTACTTATCAGGGAAGGATGGTGGAGGAGACAACAGAAGACAACTTCAGCTTTGAATTTCTAAATACACGTTCAGAATTTACACTATAGAAATAGTTTTGAAACATAATTAGTAGTAATAACTGGGCCTTTTGAGCTTCAAAAACCAGAATCCTAAGGAGTCTAGGCATAAAATGTATGTCAAAACAGTAGAAGTAGGAGAATGGAAGATAATGTAAGAGTCAGCTTTTCTCACATGGGAAGAGTTAACAATTCCCAGACCTGGAAGAAAGAGGAGAAAGAGTCTAGTAACCGAGTGAGAAACAGGTATGAGTCCCTGACATGAAGTCCTGCCTCCCAAATCAGGCCAAAATGCAGAGTGAGCGGACTGCTAAAAGCCCCTTAAAGTTGTGGATCTCAGGACAAAAGAATGTGTGTCCCTGCTGAGATGAAATCAGCAGTGCAGCAGGACAATACAGCAGCAACAGAAGAGAAACTGGGGTGTGCTGTTTCCAGACAAAGGGGCTATGGACTATGGTAGTTGCTCCAGATTAGCACAGGAGAGGAAGTGGAAGTTTCTTGCGTGTCTGAGAGGGGCTCAGAAGAAGCTGAGAGTGTTGGCGGACCTGAAGAAGCCTTACAAAAGGACAAGAAGAATACTAAGTGATCCACAAAGACTGATGGCCAGAACCAGGTGAGACTAGGGACTTTCAGTTGATGCCAGTGGGGAAGGGGTCAATGACCAGAGAGAGACTGAAGGGAACACAGATGCTCCAGCATGGACCAATGATACAAATGACCATGGTAAGCCTGGGCCAACCGCCTTTTTCTACGATGTCCTGGCACTATGTAAATGCCCCCAGAACTATATAATCGACCCGGATGCTGAACTGATTGAGTTTTCCTGAAGTGAGATATCATTAAGTTAACTATAATTTCTGCCACTGGTAGAATGGAAAACTCAGATTATAATCTATGTTAGAAAAATAATAGGTTAAATCACACTTTTCTTGGCACACCTAAGTTTGTAGCCTGAGATTTGGACCCTCTATACTAATTAGAACTCAAGAACAATATGAAATTCTAAAACAGGTCAAACTAGTCTATGGTGACAGAGGCTAGAGTAGTCATTCCCCATGAGGAAGCACTGCTTGGGGGAAGGCACAAGAAAGCAATCTGGGATGCCAGAATGTTCTAGATCAGGGTGGTGGTTACATGGTTGTATACACATGTAAAAAATATCACCAAACTGTACACTTAAGATGTCTGTATTTTATTGAATGTTAGTTTATACCTAAAAATGAACAGAGGCAAACATTGAGATCAAACACAGTAACGTGAAGTGAATGGGCACTGTGGGCAGCAGCAGGCTCACTGTGCGGACATCTGGTGGTCCCAAGTGCTCAAAGTTCCCCAGAGGGAATTGGGCCTGAGGGGCAGCAGCTGTGCCAGTCTTGCCTCCTGACATGCTCCCACAGAGCACACTGGTTCCCAGAACCTTCCTCTGGGCAGCCCCCTCTGAAGACGCTGAGGACGCCAGCTGCCCTCAGGATCATGGCTTGTTTCAGGCCTCGCCCTGAGAGGTGGTTTGTGTAGTGGAGAACACGCAGGCTAATCATTAGCAGAGAGGAGTTTATTCAGGCTCTTGTCTCACTGGCCACTTACTTAATGTTGCCGAATCTTATTTCCCGCATCTATAAATTGGGGTAAAAATACCTACCTCGTGTTAAATCAGATGGTACAGGCAAAATAGTTGTCACGTAGTGAATACTCTAAAAAGGGCAACTGCTGTGTGGACTGAGGAGATTAACCCTGACTGCTTTACTCACAGCAACAATGTGGGCTGACAAAGAGTTTGTGTGGGAGAAGGTGCATCAGATAGGCAACAGGTTGATTCTATCTTGGTAATAGTTAAGAATAGCTGGGCTGGTTTTCTTGCCTAAATTAACTGGTATTCCTATGATGAGTAAATATAATCTGGGGGGTCCCTATCAATGACAACAGAAGTTCATCTATACCTTACAGTAATGGGACCAACTTTTTCTAGGTGCCTGGCACTTAGTAGGTACTGAAAAATGAAGTAATTATTAGTATTACCCTGTGGACCACTTCCTCTTCTCCTAGCTCATGGCATTTCCAAGAGCCAGGCTTGGGCTTCTTAGCATCCTCTTAAAGGGGGTCAGGCAATTTTTGTTGGGGTTTTGATTAGTTTCTGAGGTAGTCTTCATATTCAGCTAGTAATAAATAAGAGCAACACATGTATTCATCGATTCAACAAATATTTATGTACTGTATTCTAGATATCGAGGAAGCCAAGAAGCCAGCACAGGCCATTGGCCATCGATTATATGGCTATCTCATCCATATAGGTCTCACCATCATTCATCCTGTCATTAGCAAAAGAAATATGAAAACAAGCAATGCCAGAACCTTCAGCAAAGTCTCCACAAACTGCCACCACAATGAAAGTCACGTCCCTACTTCACAGGGCATTGAGTAGGCACCACATGGGGCTTCTCAGGCCCAGGCCAGATGACCAGGCTCCCACATCTGCACCCTCTTCCTTTTCTCACGTTGACCCTCGAGACTCAGCCTGATCTCCTTTTCCTTCTAAGCTCCCTCTTCTAACCAACTGCTCTATATCTTAGGGATCTTTCTGCCCCAAGACTAAATGTAGTTGAATATGGTCTCCCTGACCTCACATCTTCTTGCTGCCCTACAGATAAGCTCAAAAGCCCTAATTCTTTTATGAGTTTTTAAAAATTTAATATTTATTTTAGAGAGAAGAAGGAAGAAAGAGAGAGAGAGAGAGAAACATTGATCAGCTGCCTCCCACACACACCCCAGCCGGGGGTGGAACCCATGATCCTTCGGTGTACGGGATGACATTTCAACTGAGTGACACTAGCCAGGGCTCTTTTATGAGTTTTTAATAGTAAAAATGAAAGTAACAAACATGGCAAAGTTCCCCAGATTGAAATATTCACCAAGTTCTTATAGTCATTGTCCCAAGTCTACAGTTTCTGACTACCTTGCTTAATTAGGACTCAGAAACTTGATGGTCCAGTTAAGGCAAAAAGGCCCTTTGCTTCTCTGGAGCCCCCATTGAGTGACATTTATCTCAAAATCCCTGCCTCTAATGTGAAGAGGGCACTTTGCTCTTTCCCTTTAGGTGCTTCTCTTATTATTTTACCTTTCCAAAAACTACTTAGAGAAAATATGTCTCTCCCCATAGTTGGCCAATCAGTTATGGCCAGGTTACTGAAAATTCCAGATCATTCAGTACTTGCCACACTCAAAGATTCCTCCTAAAAGAAAGAAACCGTTCCACCCCTTCCATAGCTGATTGGACCAATGGACCCTTGACCCAAGGATCATCAGTCTGTTAATAGGCCAGCAACTCATGAAGTTGTCTCACATGAAAAACTCTTTTCAAACAACTACAGTGGTGATTGGCTGGGTCAACAGACTTCTCTTTTTCTGAATGGGAAATCAATGCACACCAGGAAGAGACTAACAGGAGACCTGAAAAGAGAAACAGAAAATGAGGGAGAGACTGAGTCACAACAGAGGTGTAGAAGTTAAGAAACCTTTACTACTGGATGGGGGGAGAAAACCAAGATAATCTGACTCCCATTGGTTTCAGTCCCACAAAGTAGTATCAGCTTCTGTGGATGTTCTAAAATGACAAGATAAAATGCTAACTCTAACATACTTATCTCCATCTATAATTCTGAATTAATAAAACTACAGCACAGTCCAGTTTATTGTACTATTCATGTGTCATATGAATGTGATAAAAATAAAACTTTAAATCATGGTTTCTTATCATCCCAATTCAGGAAAAAAATGAAGATCTAAGGATGGCTTAGGGAAATGGCCCCACAGTTCAGTGTCAGCTCAGTTTACCCAAGGAAAAAAAAAAACTTGTCCAAAGTAAGGTAAATATTAACTCACAAATGATGGGAAGAAACTTCTATTTAACATCCATTATGTACCAGGTACTTGACAAATATCACCTCATTTAATTCTCATAATAACTCTTTCCCCAATATAGGTATTATTATCATCCTAATTTTACAAATAAGAAAAAGAGGCTCAAAAAAAATCTAAATAACTTTTCCACAGCCACACAGCAAATAAGTGATTGAATTGGGATTTGAACCCAGGTTCTGTCTGACTCCAAAGCCCATGTTCTTTCTACTCTGCTTCTCTGTCTTATAAGAGAGCATTTCGGATAACAGCATATTTCATGTCTAAAGAATTTATACAGCCATTGAAAGAACAAGGCAGCTCTACATATACTAACCTGTGACAATCTCCAAAATATACTGTGAAGCCAAAAAAAAAGCAAAGTGTATAGTATGCAACATTTGCATTTCAAAAATGGAGACAGTGAGGGGGGAGTGATATGTATATATACGTACTGGTATGTACGTGGAATATGAAGGACAGTAAGACTCTGCTAATAGTGAAGAAATGTTTCACTGTCTCCTCTTTTTTGTTTCTGAATTTGGAACAGAATTACGTTGTATCTACCCCCAAAAATAATTTTTTAAAACCACAAAATGATTTCAACAATCTAGGAACTTCCGTCCCTTATGGTACCTGCAAGCATGAAAATACTCCCATTTTTTATGTCTGAAACTTCAAAGCAAACTCTAGAAGCAAGAGAGAAATCAGAAAGTGGGTTAAATATATATCCAGAAGCCCACAACACTCTTCTCTTCTTTTCCTAAAATTAACACTTACAGGAAAATGAATAAAATAGCCACAGAGAGAAACTTCTTACTTTTTGCCCAGAAAATAAACAAGATTTGGTCATTTTTGAAGTGAAGGATTACTAGAAAAGCAAAATCAACAACAAAGAAAGCGTGTTCTATCTCTAATGTATCTCTGTCCTTCTCTCCCACCTCGCTCATTAAATCTGAACTCTCCCTTGAAGCTCACCACTGGGAGAAAATGAAAAGAAGAGGAAGAAGACAAAGAAGAAAAAACAACTTTATACCAAAATAATTACCAGATATATAAAAGATTTAAATATCAAAGCTGTAGATGTAACAAAACTAAATGAAATTGTAAATGAGTAAGTACATAAGCAATGGGGAAGCTCTTTTTCAAAAATGCACACCAATAGACAACAATGCTGGGGAGGGGGTGGGATCAGGAGGAGGGTGTTTTGGGGGGGGAGTAGAAACATCTGTAACAAAAATAAGTGCATTAATAAAAGTAAAATGAAATAAAATAAAAATGCACACCAAAGGCACAAATCATTAAGGAAATGATCAATAGATTCAACTCGATACTAGTTTTAAACTTTTCTACATAAAAAAAGACATAACTAAAATTATGAGTTAAATGACCAATGGAAAATATTTTCAACGTTATTATGAAAGATTACGGTGTTTACTATCTAAAGAGTTCTTGTAGCCTCTTGAAAAAAGCATCCAAAACTGAAAGGAGAACAAGAAACAGAAGCATGAACTTCATCCTCCATGAAACCAGGAGACAACAGTAACCCCAAACCACAGACTATGAAGACTGATAAGTGACTCTGCTGAGAGGAGAATGGTCACACCAAGTGCCTACAGAGGAATAAGTTTGCCCCTTAGAACCCCAAAAAGCAGGACTGTTAAAGTCCCAAGGAACCAGGAAGGCAAGGGTAGGTGAGGGCTGATAACAGGGTGTCGGTTTAAGAAGTTAAGCCTCCTGGTCCTCCTCCTCATCTCTTGCAGTCTAATAACTCTCACTGTCACTGCCAACTGGAGAAGACTTATCGTCTAGAGGATAAGGTTCTAGACTCAGGAACACCAGAAACTAAGGACGACACATGAGAACATCTTACTTAAAATAAAGAGATTAAGTAAAGATTTGCATACACTCACACTTACATCCAGTCTAAAATACATGCAGCCACCTTATAACCTCTAGACAAGATCCTTACCTGGAGAAACTGGACAATCCTAGGAACAATCTGACAGATATTGACATTTGGGGATCTCCAATTTTAAAAACTGGCAGGTCACCTGATAACCCTGCTAAAACTGTCTGGTCTACTAGCCTCTCATCTAGTTCCATGTGTACCAGGCTTCCAACCAGCATATTAAGGCTTCAATCTTAAAGATGACTGAACATCCAAGGATCAAATCATCAAAAGGGTATTTAAGGAAACCCTCTCTAGCGGTTGAATGGTGCCCCCCACAAAAGTTATATCCACGTCATAATCCCAAAACCTATCAGTATTACTTTATATGGCAAAAGAGTGTGATTAAGTTGAGAAACTTAAGAGGAGCTTATCTGGTGGCTCCTAAATGCAGTCACATGTATCTTTATAAATACAGACACAGAAGAGATGGCACACAGAAGAGGAGAATGTAATGGAACCGTGAATACAGAAATTACAGTGGTATGGACACAAGTGAAGGCATGCCAGCATCTACCAAAAACTGCAAGAAGCAAAGAACAGATTCTTCCCTAGAGTCTCCAAAAGGAGAATAGTCCTGTTGCCACCTTGATTTTGAACTTCTGGCCTTCAGAACTGTGAGAGAATAAATGTCTTTTGTTTTAAGGCACCCAGTTTGTGGTCGTTTGTTATGGTAGCAGTATAACAGAATATTGATACACTCTCAAAGGTGAAAGCTGGAGACCTAAGCAAATAGAGTACAGAAATTCAAAAGAAAGAGAGCAGAAGAAAACTTCAAATATATTATAATAGCCTCAAAGAAATAAGAGTAGAAATCTATTAAAATAAATAACAAGAACTCTTGTAAACCAAAGATATGTTGGCAGAAGTTAAAAATTAACCAAAGAATTGAAAGATCAAGTTGAAGAAACCTCCTAAAAACAAAAAGTCTGGAGATGATCAATAGAAGAGAGAAGGTAAGAAAAAATAAAATTAAATCCAGGAGACCCAACATCTAACTCCAGAGGGGTGAACAGATAAAAGAGCTGGAAAGTATCAAAGAGATAATATAAAAAAAAATCCAAGAATTGAAATACATGAGTCTCCAAGTTCAAAGAACCAACATAATGAATGAAAAACAAACAAAAAAGACCCTGCAGCTATTATAAGTGCTGTTGCAAAAATGAATCTAATGGACATAAAAAATTATTATAACATAATACATGTAAAATAAACATTAAAAAACGTGTGTCCAAAAGGAACCAATTCTTATAAAATATGGAATAGTTAATCAAATAGAACAATGTCTTCAAACTGTCAAAACAAAATTATTTTCAATTTTGAATTTTATACCCAGTTAAAATATTAATCAAATGTGAAGTAAAATTAAAATATTTTTAGACATTTAAGTCTCAAAAAATGTATCTATCATATAATCTTTCACCAAAAACTATTAAAGGTTGTGATCCATTAAAATGTAGGAGCATACAAGAAAAAAGATGACATGGGATCCAGGGAGAGAAAATTCAACAGAAGAAAGAGGTACAAAGAATGCTCAGGGTGACAGCAAAGGGAAGTCCAGGATAAGAGCTGTGCAACAGATCTAGAGAATAACCAGTTAAGATTAGAGCAGGAGAATACAAGGAATAGGAATGATCTAAAATCGAGTCATCAGAAGATAGCAATATGCCCAGCTGGTATGGCTCAGTGGACTGAGTGTTGGCCCATGGACTGAGAGGTCCTGGTTCAATTCCTGGTCAGGGCACATGCCCAGGTTTTGGGCTTGATCCTGAGTAGGGAGCATGCAGGAGACAGCCAATCGATGTTTCTATATCTCTCTCCCTTCCCCTCTCTCTAAAAAATTAATAAAGCCCTGGCCCGTTTGGCTCAGCAGTTAGAGCGACAGCCCACGGACCAGAGAGTCCTAGGTTCGGTTCCCCCTAAAGGTATGTACCTCAGTTGTGGTTGAGTCCCAGGCCCCAGTTGGGGTTGTGCGGGTGGCAACCAGTTGATGTGACTCTCTCACATTGATGTTTCTCTCTCTCTCTCTCTCTCTTCCTCCCTCTCTCCCTCCCGCTCTATCTGAAGAGAAATGCAAAAGGTGTCCTCAGGTGAGGATAAAAAATAAATAAATAAAATTTAAAAATCAATGAAAATTTTTTTTAAAAAAAAAGATAGCAATTGCCCTGGCCGGTTTGGCTCAATGGTTGGAGCGTCAGCCTGCGGTCCAGAGAGACCTGGGTTTGGTTCTCGCTAAGGGCACGTACCTTGGTTGCAGTTTGCCCCCGGCCCAGTTGGGTCCTGTGGGAGGCAGCCACTCGATATGTCCCTTTCACGTCGATGTTTCTTTCCTTCTCTACCTCTCTCTCTCTCCTTCCTACTCTGTCTGAACAAAAAATGGAAAAATGTCCTTGGGTGAGGACAAAAAAAAAGAGAGAGAGCAATGTATATACACAAGTAATGTAGAAATACAGAGTAAATAAGAAGAAACATTTACAAAGAAATGAAATTTTAAAACACTTAAAAACAATCTCCAGAAGAGTAGTCTGAAGAAGGGAGTAAGAACAGGAGATTGTTGCTTTTTGCATTAAGACTTTGAGCTACTGCTGACTTTTTAAGCTTGTATTAGTTTCCTAGGGCTGCTGAAAAAGTTACCACAAACTTGGCAGCTTAACCAACCAGAACTCTCACAATTCTGAACATCAGAGGTCTGAAATCCAGTTGTCATCAGGGTTGGTTCTGTCTGGAAACTCTGAGGGAGCTACTTTGCATGTCTCTCTCTCAGCTTCTTCTCGTGGCTCCTGGCAACCCCCCAGTGTCCCTTGGTATGGGGCTGCGTGACTCCAGCCTGGAGTTACGGCCTTCGTATGGCCTTCTCTCTGTGTCCCTATGTCAAATCTCCCTGTCCTTATAAGGACAACAGCCACTGGATTCAAGGTTCATCCGAAATCCAGTATGATCTCATCCCGAGACCCTTAACTTAGTTATATCAACAAAGACCCTGTTTCCAAATAAGGCCACATTCACAGGTCCCAGAGGTTTGGAGTTGGACATATTTTTTAAATTCTAACATCTATTTCCAAAATGACTTCCAGAAAGGTTTCCAGTTCCACTTCCACCAACAATGGATGAAAGTGCTCATTTTTCCTTTTGGAAACACTGAATATTATATTGTATATTATTCTTGGCCAAAGTGATAGACAAAAATGTTATTTTGTTGTTGATTTACTTTGCCTTTTGGATTATTAATGAGGTTTAGCATTTAAAAATATGTTTGTTGATCATTTGATCTTCCTTTTTTGTAAATTACCTGTTCGTGTCCTTTCACTTATTTCTATTAGAACATTCATTTCATCCATATGAAGTAAAAGTAAAAGGATGTTTATGACAACATTGTTTTGAATAGTCAAATACATTAAAACAACCTAAACTTTCAGTTATAAGGATTCACTAAACTATCATACCATTGAATTCCATTCAGCCATTATAAGTTTTATTACCAAAATGCAACTACTGATATAAAAAGATAGTTACAATACAATACAATACAATACAATACAATACAATACAATACAATACAATAAACAGACTAAAAACAGTATGTCCAATAGGAGCCCATTTTTCTAAAATTTGTATGTAGTAGATACTAACATTACAAACATGTATATAGAATTTACCAGACACTCCTAAACACTTCATACATATTACAACAACTCCATGAAATAGGCCCTATTAACACCCCTGTTTTACTGAAAAGGGAACAAGAACACAGTGAAATTATGACTCGCCTAAAGTCATACAGCAGGCAAGTAGTGGAGCAGGGATTTGAATCCATCAGTCTGGCTCCACGCTGTGCTTTTAACCATCCTGCTAGCTGCCTCTATACAAGTCAAAGTACAAAAAATAACCCGAAAGTCTACATACCAAGGAAGCTGCCACATTGTCTCTGGATAGGAGGGGATTCTAGGTCATTTTATATTATTTTTGTGTGTATGGGTTTCTAATTTTTCTGTAATGAGTTTGTAATATTATTGCAATTTAAAATTATTAAAAGCTTCATTTGAAAAAGCAAAAATCTCTCTCCTTAGGCTATCATACCGGACCTTCTTTCAGCCAGAGGGAAAACAGGAGACCTGGTCACTAGCCCAAACTTCGTAACTCAAGGCACACAGTAGGTGCTCAATAAAATTTGTATTCATTAAGCATCTACTTTGGTATCAGACACTATATTTGAAGCAATAAATGCTATTGCTATTACTATTACTATTGTCAGTGTGACATCTTTAGATGTCAGCAATCCTCTCTGGGCCAAGAACGGAGAAGATGACAGTGGCAACTGTGGCTGGACTGAACAACGGTTAACGGGGTGACTCTGCTCAAGGTTGTTGGTCATTTGGGGGGAGGCGGTACAGAGGGGGAATGTTGCTTTTTAATAGACGGTTCAGAAAGAGCATAAAAGCTGTAATAGTTAGAGGCCTCTTCGTGGCATGGGAGGAAATTCCCTCAAGTTAGATTGTTGGAGTAGTGGGGGAAGGTGATGAGATGGGGGTGCTGAGTATTAACTTACTGAGCACCTCCCTTCACATAAGAGGGGTGTTTCCCTAACAGTCAGCAAACCTGAGTGTGCAAGCAGGTAAGGACAGAAAGGGGTGAGGGGCTGGGTGTGTGCGTGGGAACTAACGGGGACACCACCAGGGAAGGTGTGGCCAGCCCTGCTGGAAGTAATTTGCTCTGTATCTTTAAAGGTCCCTGAGGAAAATGAGATAATAAAATTGGCTGACACCACAGCCACCCATTCCTCAGAATTCATCAGTGATGTTTCGTGGTTGATCTTGCTCCCTCTTTCCACTCTTTCTCCCTTGCTGATCTCCAAAAGTCCTGCACAGTTCCCAGCCTCAACGAAGAAAGTTCCATTCCCCCATGGTCTTAGCCCTGCTCCTCATTCCTTACCTTCCCAGACTGTTTTTTGTTCCCCTCAGTTACTGACATGGTGATGATCCAAGAGGGTACCACCACCTACAGTCCCAAATCATGGACAAGATCTGGCCTGGCCTGGCCCGGGATTTATCATAAATACCATTATCTTCAGCAAGACAATCTCATTTTAATCCAATGGAACCAAGTTCAAAGTGTAATCTTAGACCCTAGGCAAAGCTGGTAACTTAGAATAGGACCCCTGTGATAACTGGATACAATTGGCATAATCTATAGGTCTAATTATTCTATGAATTCAATATAATTATTATAATTGAATTGAAACAAACATGGTCAAATGCCAACAATGAAACTTAATTCTGAGGGTTCTGTATCTTGTCTCCTGTAATTGTAATACCCCTTATGAGAGGTGCTCTTCTTTCACTCCCACCACAGTGCTGAGCAGTCAAGGTTCTGCTTTCCCCAGAATCTGGACACACCTCCTCGAGAGACTGCATGCTCTGGTGGCAAGCATGTGACCCCGGGCTCAAATCATAGCCTTGTCACTTATCCTCAGTTTGCTTTACTTCCCCCATAAAGTTTTTCTAAGGATTAGAAGTTAACTGGTGACGTCAGGCCCTGGATTCAATTAGGCTTCTGTAAATTACAGCCATTGGTCCTGGAGTCAGGAACTACGTGTAAGTACTAGGCACCAAGCTTCGCTGGTTTTATCTCATTAAGGAGTCACTGCCCCCATCTCACCACCTCTCAGGAAATTTCCAAAGAAACATCTTCTGATTTTCAAGTAAGCACAGGCCCAGCTAATTGTGTGTGTGTCTCCCCGGTACGGGCTTGGGAGCCAGTCCAGGCAGGCCTCTGGGGAACTGTGCTTTCCCCTGCTGCAGAGCAGAGCACTAAGCCTGTTTGTTCACGTACCTGGAAGAGGTTAGCAGCTTCCAGGACCCGCTGGACGTTCTGCTTGGTGATCAGCGCCTTGCTGGTGTAGGTATAGTCCAGAAGAGTGTGCATGGTCTCAGCATCAACCCCTTTGATAATGATCCTCTTCTCATACTTTTCCTTTAAGTCATTACAGAACATGGCCCTGGAAGAGAGACATGAGAATGTGAGTCCTACTGTGACCCTTGCTTCCAGGACTTTAAAGACTCCCTTCAGACCTGACTGTCCCATGGAACAGTCAAATGGAGTCATGAGGATGGAACCCTAATCTCATAGGACTGGGGTCATTATTAGAAGAGGAAAAGAGACCGAAACCCTGTCTCTCTGCCATGTGAGCACACAGTGGCCAGACATAAGCCAGGAAGAGAGTCCTCACAGAAACAGACCATGCGAGCACCATGATCTTGGACTTCTCGCCTCTAAAATTATGAGAACAGGAGCCATTATCTTCCACCCACGTCCCTGAAATGGGAAGGTCCCAAAGTGGAGCCCCATCCCAACAAAGAGGGGATTACACCCCTAAATCCTGCTCTTCCTCCCTTTCCCACACCTCCTATTTATCTCTGGAAATCAGTCATCAGTTTCAAATTATTTGACTAGCTGACTTCTGAACCTTTTTTTTAAACAATGAGATCTTCTCCCTCAGGTTCCCTCTGTCCTTCTTCCTCCATCCTTATCAACAATAACCCTCCTACCCTTCTCTCCACCCTCCTCTTCTCTCTTTCCTTCTCTTTCTCCTGACAGAATATGACAATTTGCGGGGGGGGGGGGGGGAGCAGGTGTGAATTCTGCAAAGCTAACAAATGCCAGCCTGGAACCAGAGGAGCAGCGATGTCATTTGGACCGATGACCAACTTATTAGGCACTCTCTTCAGCCATAAATCCTCTTGGCCAGAGGGGCGCAGAACTGTCTGCAGAAGCACATGCCTTTGAGTTTACAGAGATGTCATGGAGGACTCACCTTGCTGCCTCCTGATTCCATAAAGAACCCTGCCATCAAAGCAACCGCACAGTTTCTTCCCAGCTCAGCCTGCCCTCCTGGGAGGCATTGGACAAGCTCAGTCCCCAAACCTCCTTTGTTTGAGTTTCTAGAGCAGCACGGCCCAGTAGAAACATAATGAGAGCCATATGCATCATTTTAAATTTTCTAGTAATTTTTTTATGTAAAAAGAAATGAAATTCTTTTTAATATCTTTTTGAACCCAATACACCTCAAATGTTATCATTTCAACACACAATAAATATTTTTAAATTATTAATGAGATAGTTTTTACTTTTTTTATATTAAGTCTTCAAAACCCTCCATGTATGTTTTATATTTAAAATATATCTCAATTCAGACAAGCCATAACACAAATGCTTAGTATTTGTGTAAAGAGAATGTCACCCACATCATTGTCATGTACAAAAATATAGGGAAAACAAGACATTTAGCAGGAAAGGGTGGGCAGTGATGATGAGGCCAAATGAAGCTTCTTGTAACCGAGACAACATATTGCCAGAGTCCCACCAAGGTGAAATTTAGGAATGCTACTTCACCTAGAATGTGCTTTTAAGATTAGTGAAAGGTAAATTTTGTTGAATCTGTGTAATCTCAAAAATTCCAATAAAAACTGGAAAAGTGCAATGGTGAGATATTTTAATTTTAAATGAAATAGATGTGCCAATGGTCCAATTCAGTGCCTTGCACGTTGAAGGGCTCTTAAAAGAAGCCCATGTATTTCCCATGTGACACAATTACTGGGATCATCTGGTCTGTTGATTGGGCTGTCACCCAGACACAGCTTCTGAATTCTCTCTTGGAATCAGTCACTGAATAATATCCTGCCCCAGCTCAACCCATACCTGACTGGGTGTCTGCATCCCCCAGAAGCCAACCTTTGTGAGCTAGTGATGTTTTAGGGGTGTGGGGGAAGTAGGACGGGGGAAAGGAGGAGACCAAGCAAGACAAACATTGTATAGAAAGTCACTTTAGCCTGACCCTGCAAGGAACCACCAAAGAAGACTCTCCAGAGCTGTTCCAACAAGAGGCAAAGAAGCTGGGCTGTGGCATTCCAGCACCTGCTGGCAGTCTTGTTGTGGGCAACTGAGGAGGTAAGTCCTCAGCACTTCTGGCTTTCAGTGTGTGAGTGTGCGTGTGCAAAGGGCTGTGGGAGCCTCGGGGAGGGTGGAGAGACTTTAGTACTGGCTGTTAGCAGGTGGAAAGGAGACTGTGTTCTGGTCTAGGCTCTGATGCTAACTCACTGTGTGACTTTGTCAAGTAGCAAACCTCAGTGTCCTCCTCTGTGACAGTTTAATAACAGTCCCTGCCCCAGAGAGTTGTTAGGAACAATAAGTAAGATAATGTACACAAAGTAGCTAACCCTCACTAAGGGAAGGCATTTTGGACCAGATGAGAGGATTCTTGGCAGGCTGGTGGGAGATTCTTGGGGAAGGCGGGCCAATCACGTTCTGGCTTGCAACTCTTGACACCCAAGTCCAGGCCAGTAAGTGAGTGTCAGTCGCTGCACTGCTGTCCACCACCCATCCAGAGTAAAGTCAGGTTCAAGCTGCACACAAACTGGTCTAGAGACATCAGCATGGTGTCTGGCACTTAGGAGTTCAACAGATGTTCCTGGGAGAGCAGGGCAGATAATGGCCTAAAAATAATCCCTCTCTGGAGCTCTTTTGCCTGTTTTGCTCCCAAAGAACATTTCTCTGCTCTCCTCTGAGAGGTTTTCACTGATTTTCTGCCACTTAAACACACTCTCCTGGGCCACAACCACCATGCCAAACATAGGTAAGGTGAAACTCAGGAGAAATCTATGTATTTCGCATAGACAAACCCTGAGGTCCCATGAAATGTACATAAGCTGGGCAAGGTGGGCCACCCCTGGATTTCATTTTAATAACAGTAATCTTTTACATTTATGTTTATAGCATTCCATAGGGCAAACAACATTATCTTCTTGGAATATTACACCTACTTTATAGGCAATAGACTGAGGTAGAAGCTAAGTGAATTGTCCAAGACATTACAGGTTGTCAGCAATAAAATGGGGACCAGAATTTAGGACTTTGGGTTCTTAGTCTGGAGCTCAACAGGGCATGAAACCAAAAAGATCAGCAGGAGTTCAAAGCCATCTTTAGGAGGTCAACTGAGTGTTAACACTGAGTGAACCAGACCAAGCTTTGCTCTCTGAAAACATAGCTGGGTTAGTTGCTAACCATTTGCCCCTTAGCTTATACATGAGATAAGTAAAAATTTTGTACAATAAAAAATACTTTCTAGCCAGACACTGACCTCTTATAAAACAAAGGTAGCTTTTAAAATCCTCACTTTACAGCAGAAACAGTCTCACAGCAGGGAAGCAGTTACCCAATACTTCAGCAGTGAGTCAACTTGGACCCTAAAATAGAGCTTGGTGAGCGATCTTCTCGCCCACAACAGCCCCGGGCCCCAAACACTGCCTGGGCCGCACTCCCGTCTGAGCTCCGCAGGCCTCGCTCTGTTCTCATCCAGGCCTCTGCTCAGCTGACGCTGCCCCTAATCTAAATAGTCACTCCCTAGCATCTTTATCTCCCTTATTTTTCTTCATAACCCTGCCATAACTTGAAATTATATTACACATCTATTTGTTAACTAGTTTAATTATTGTCTCCCACCAGGATGTAAGCTGAGTGAAGACATGGGTGCCGTGCCCACCACTGTGTCCCTGGGGTGAGAACAGTGCCTGTGACCTAGCAGGGATTAGGTACATATTTGAAGAGGAAATGAATAAGTGAGTGGATGAATAAATGAATGAATGAATGAACAAGCAAACAGACCTGTCTTTCCTAGCCTGTGGATGTTTGTTTCTGACAGGAATCTGCACCTCCAAAAATGAGCAAACACCCTCTGAAGGATGAGACTGAGGATTCCGGCCTCATGTGCCCGCCTCCGCCACAGAGAACTTGCATCACCCTCAGGAACAAGGCCTGGATCTTGAAGAAGACACACCCACACCGGAACATTCCACTTCCAACTTTGGTGAGTTCTATGTGCTCCTGCAGTTTCTAAATGTCACCAGTTCAGAATTTTTACCCAGTCCAAATGCCCTGTGGCTCACCCTCCCCAGGCCCCCACACCTGGCTTGAACTCTGCTCCTGCCCCTCTAACCCCACCACAGTCCTGCAAACCAGCACCCACCTCCACCACCCCCACTATCACATCCCTAGACTGGCTCCAGCAGCGCTGACCCCTGCTCTGTTCTTCCTCCAAACCCTGTACCATCCCAGAGGAACTAACTCCTCTGCATCAGTGACATATTCTGGGTTGGAGTGGCTGTGACATTGATTGCAAACTGAGTTAAATTCTACTTAGGAATATAAGTGTCCTTATGTATACAAATGGTTTAAAAAATGTTTTTAATTAATTAATGTGCTGCTTGATGAACACTAAGAAAGGATTATGGATATAAACCTAATGTAGCCGATCAAAGTGGTTTTCACTGCAAAGAAAGCAAGGAGTCAGCAGATGCGAGGGTGACCTTGCGTGGACTTGACATCACGATAATCCCCAGCATCTCTAAACTGAAAGCTGGGATGATGAATTTTATTAAGTTCACCAAAACCCCACTCATAATTCATTTGCAAACCAAAGTTGAAGAACCATCGCCCTAAGAGAGGTCACCTCATTTCCCGACACAGAGGCCCCCTGGCTCACCCTGAGAATGAGGGGATTAGATAAAGGTCCAAGTCAAGGAAATAACCAACCATGGGCAGACATGCCCTTGAAAGCCTTGCCTCCCTGTGGATTGTCCCTTTTATCTTCTGAGAGTCACTCCTCCTAGAATTTCACCAGGCCTATGGCTGAAACAGACCTTGGTGTGGCCTCTTAAATCTTTCTCTGGCTTAGCTGTGTAGACAGGACCCCCGCAGCTTATATCCAAGTAACATAGTTCATTAGAGCTAAGAGTTCTCAAACAGGATGTTGTGCCAAAGCCTCATTAGTAACAGTGTACAGTTCTCTGTTCTTACCTGTTGTGCCCATGTACATCCCACACACCCAAAGGGGTGCCTTCAAAGAAGATTTAAGGGAGCATGGCCATCTGTCTTTCCACTCCACCATCAGGACTAATAGTATTCTGCCACCTCTCTCCAGGGCCTGGAGTCAGCTCCTTAAACCCCAGCTTCTGGCTGAGTCTTTGCTCCAAACTCAGAGGAGCTTGAATTCCAGAGCTGCACCTGACTCCGAACATCATCAGACTTCTAAGAACTGCCTTCTGCCAAGCTCCGTGCCCAACTTCATCATTCCTCAAGGACACTACACGTGCACCCTGTGGGGACCACAACTCCAGTCATGTTCCTACAGAACAAGACTCCCTCCTGGGCCCACTGGCCCTTTGCTGAGGCCTCAGCATGCCCTGTAACTCGGCCCATTCAAGTTTATGAGAGTAAGAAGGACTTGTTCTATCCTGCAGGATCAGTCAGGATAGAACATCAATCATAACAAAGCTTGTGGCCAGGATTCAGCAATGATATAATGGGCACTTCTTGTTTTGCCTGCCATACATCTCTCCTCATTGTTGTAGTAGGAGCACTCAGATTTTCCTTTGGGAACTATCCCTCCTCCATTATCAGTCTGGGAAGTTGAGATGGAGCAGGCCCCACTTCTTAGGCCATGGGTGAGCATGGTCCAGGTCACATATTATATCTCCCAAGCCAAAGTGATTGGGTCACGAATGGGCACGGGAAGAACCTGGTCCAAATGAAGCCAATTTTAGAACTTTATCTGGTATTATTGGGAAAGAGAAGCTCTCTTCCCACTGGGATGGCTGAGCTGGTAGAAACAAAAGTCTGGAGCTGCTGGAGACCTTCCTGCCTCCATGTGTGAGGACCCTCCCTGGGAGAGAAGTCAATACAAAGGAAAGTAGAGCTGAGAGATAGAGAAAGAAACTGAGACCTGGTGACATTATTTGAGCAAAAGCATCCAGTTAGTCCTGAAACCAATACTCCTGGAATTTTAAATTATGTGAGCAAATAATTTTTTTAAATGTTTGAACCATTTTGATCTATCTGCTATTCACAATGCAGAATCCTGACCAACAACCTGACAAGAGAAACCCTGAATAATAAATAAGTCCAAATGCCAAAGAAGATCATCCAAAAAGTGCCAGGAAAAGAAATGTTAAAATACTATCAATGTTGGCATACAAGGCAATTTACAGTCTGCTCTGTCTCCTTCCCATCCCATGAGTAGCTACACCCAATGACTATCAGTTTTTAATGTGAGCATTGGGCTCCAGAAAGGCTTTCTATGCATACTCTTTTGAACCTATGTTTAATGTGTCTTTGCCTCCATTAGATTATTAAGCATCTGAAGGGCAAGGGTTGTATTTTATTTCTCTCTTAATTCTTTTTTACTGGCCCACAGTAGACACAATGTTTGTTGGATGAATGGGTGGGTGGATGGATTGATAGATGGATGGATCAATGGATGGATGGATAGATAGGAAACTACACGTGCATTGTAGTCCTGTACTTCAAGTGGGCCAAGTAGACTTGCTAATTTTATTCCACACTCTCCAATCACATTACCATGAGAACAAATAATGATGAACTCCAAGACTGAGTGACCTGGAGTGAAGCGTATGTGTAGAGAACTGTATCATCTAGTGATTCCCCGAATTGGAAGCCCAGGTCAGGATGTTTACCCTAAGACCTCCTGCCTGAGATTTTACATTACAAAACAGGGTTCATCTTAATTTGCTTTTGCACATCTTCCACCTCCTTGCCCAGAGGTGAAACCTGGCATCCCTTAACAAAATGCCACTTCCCTCACAGCCCTCTTCAGTGATGTCTGGTTTGATTCTCACTTCCCACTAGGCAGGGAGCAGGGTCAGCCTTGTGCTTACTGTCCACTGCCACATCCTGGCCTGGCTCTTCTCCTGGAGGCTCCTTATCACTCTCTTTTTCCAATAATTTCTCACCCCAGCCCCCTTCACACACACACACACACACACACACACACACACACACACACAGTCCAGCTACCATGCTGGCTTCTTCATGATCTCCAAGTCATTATCCAGAAGTCAAGGATCAGCCTCTGCTAAAATATTTTTATGAGCATTCCTCATTCTGACCACGTAGAGACATATGAACTGGCACTGGTCCCAATCCTCACCCCCAAGTATTCAAAAGTTGAGGTCTTCCTGGTCATAGGCATTACCCTATTGTGATACATATGTTCCAGACTTATCCCTCGCCAGCTGCCACAGAAGAATCTGGATTGCCAGGCCTGTGTTTTCATCCAGAGGGAAAGGGGTGAAAAACAAGAGATCCTCCAAGCCAGGGGTGGAGAGGAGTTTTAAATCAAGAGGTAAAGAAGCAGCCACCAAGGTTGGTCTTCACTCAGGGCTACCCAAGCCAGGGTCAGAGTTGGGACTAAAATTCAGACCCTGCTACACTTGCTATGCTTTGTACCACAGTGTGAGCTGTGACAGTCCCCAGAGAAAGGGGTCTCTATTTCTAATTGGTCCTCCCAGACAGAACTTTTAACAATTTTAATAGAGATCTCGGATCACTTTCCTGCTTAAAAACTCTTCCATGGTTTTCCACTGCCTATAAAATACATTTCAAACTCTTCATCTTGGCCCAACAAAATCTTTCATGGTCTACCCTGCCCAACTCTCAGCTTTATTGGTCCACAAATATCCTACTCCAACCCTACTCTTCTGCCTATGGTTCTCATGCTTATGTTGCATGATACCTTCCCAGATGTGTTTCCTTTTGCCTGGAACGCGGCCTGCATTCTCCCCCTCACTTGGTCTCTTCTGTCCAATACCCACACATCCTTCAAAACTCTGCTCAGCTATTACCTCTTTCAGGAAGCCTTCTCTCCTAACTGCTTTCTCTCCAACCTGATTTAATAAACAGAGCTCCATCATAGCACTTACCACTTCATACTAAAACATTGATTCACCTGTCCTTCTCCACTAAGTGACTTTGATTTCATGGTCAAGCAGAAACCATCCCTCATTCATCTCTGTAGACCTAGTGCCTGGCATAGAGTAGGCACTTAATAAATTTGTGTCAAGTGAATAAATACAAGAATGGATAAATAAATCTACTTTCATTACACCCACTTGACACTACACTACCAAAAGCTTGATATTTTGTGTCATTCCCTCCACCTAGATATTTTCACCCTAAGAGAAGTTATGTGATCCAGTGTTCCTCAATTAAAGGCCTACAGATCACTGGTGGTACAGTGAAGAAGTTAGGGAGGAATATAGGTTTGCATAGCAATTACTAAGAATCCTCTCCCCCTCATGTTAAGTTTATTTGCTAATGAGACAGACATCTCCTACCAATCCAGCCTATTATCCTGAGCTTTAAAGATACTGCCAGTCACCTAGAACTTTGCTCAATTTCCTAATCTCCATTCTCTTTGCCGTGTGTGTGTGTGTGTGTGTGTGTGTGTGTGTGTGTGTGTTATATCCATTAACCCCACCTTCCAGGAATTATTTGATGAACATCTGCCCCTCCCATAATTCCCTCAACACCAAAATGCCCTTGATATCCAAGCCTGAGTTTATAAGCCTGAGCTTACTCTACATTACACATTGTGACCTCTTGAATGCTAGTCAGCTCTTACTTGTCCCTGGAACTGAATCATTATATATGGACCTGCTGGTGGTGAATTTTTATAGCACATCAGAAAGAGCTATGGTGCAACTTTTGGTTTGATTGTATTTTAAAATCACAGCAGTATCTGCACTCTTGTAATTATTGTGGCCTTAAAACTTTCCACAAAAGTTCAGTGTAACAAAAGAATTCCTACATTTATCTGGCATAAAACACATAGGTTACCTAAATAATATTCTTTTATGGCAAAGGAGATTTCTCTATATACAGAAATGGCTTCTCCAAAAGAACTTAAGACAGCTTAAACTAAAGCAGCAGGGGTATAATAAAATACAAAACAATAAGAAGATGAGAAATAAGTAATTAAACTAGGAGGAGAATATAACACTGAAGCGTAGGCTAAGAAAAGTCAGTGCATATTTACAATAGCTAAGATCTGGAAACAACCCAAGTGTCCACCAGTAGACGAATGGATCAAAAAGCTGTGGTACATATACACAATGGAGTACTATGCAGCGGTAAGAAAGAAAGATCTCTTATCCTTTGAGACGACATGGAGGGACCTGGAAAGTATTATCCTAAGTGAAAGAAGCCAAGCAGAAAAAGACAAATACCACATGATCTCACTTATATACGGAATATAATGAACATAACAGTCTGAGGAATACAGTAGACCGAGACACATGGAAGTAGGGCACAGACTGACATCCCTCAGAAGAGGGGATGGGGGGTGGGGGGGTGGGAAGAGATAAACCGCAGAACTTATATGCATGTATGCATGACCAATGGACATGGATAACTAAGCCGGGGACGGGGGGGGGGGGGGTTGGGGGGGGGTGCCAATGGGGTAAAAAGGTAAAATATCTGTAACAAAAAAAATAAATAAAAATTCATATAAAAAAAAAAAGAAAAGTCAGTGCAGTGAGCTTCCTGACAGTCAACAGAAGTATAATAAATTGGCTAATACAATAAAATAAACCAGGATTTGCTATTCCTCTTTAATAAAGATTATTTTTCTTTTATCTAGTGCTTTTCTCTGCTGGGAAATGCTCTTGTTCAAGTGGCATACATACACCCTTACATCTTTTGCCAAAGGTGGACCCCTAAACTAAGCTGAGCTGATCATTGTCCCCACCTCCCCGACACAGTGATTGGTCTAGGATTGAGTAATTAAATGGAGCTGGGCCAATCAGAGTCTTTCCTAGGGGCTTTTCAAACTGAAGCAAGCCCTTCAGTTTCTCTTTGGCGCCAAAGCCTCAGAGCTGCCAACAGGAAAACTCCCAAACATGTGGCAGATCCATCTGAGAAATGCCACCTGAAAGAGAAGCGGAGTGAAGAAGAGAAAACCCCTTGACTGCATTCAAGGCCCTGGTTCCTCTTCCCCTGGGCTCTGCTGTATCCTGGCCCTTCCCATGATTTGGTTATGTGGCCAAATACCTTCCTCTTTTGCCTAAGCTGATCTGACTTGAGTTCCTATCCCTAACAACCAAAAGAACGCTGACTAATATAGAACATTGAGCAATGTGATGAATGGTGAGCTCCAAGGCAGTTTTACCAAAAGTACAGACGTTCTGCACCGGCCAGCTCTTCCCATGGACTGTTTGATGTTTACTATATTAGAATCTAGTTCTATACAGGCATTTTCATGCAGGGACAGTTACATATCCATGTGCTTGATGCAGGAATAAAGCTCAGAACTCGATATGTTAATGATGAAAGTATTTCTCTGTTGTGTTTTAGTGGAGAGCTGCATGGAATGTTATCCAAAACAGGAGAAGAATAGATTTTCTGGTCTTAATTGAAAGAAGATTCATATGCCCTAGAGACCAGGAATGGAGATGACAGAGAGGACATTTTACTGAAAATTCAAAGGACTTGATTGTACTTCTACCCTGGGGCAGCAACCCTCCACCAAGCAGAACTTTTTTTTTTTTTTTTTTAGGATTAGAAGGCAGGTGAGAGATTATAGATCTGTAGTACTTAAATATTAACCACCATAGTGGTTCTGCTATAAGGGAAATATTAAAAGTATAAAATACAGAGCCCAATGTTACAAGTACAATCAATAGTTCGCTGGAGCTTGCCAGGCATACCAACTGTGGCAAGCAGCAATCCTCAACACATTTGCCATTATCTAGGTTTTTAATCCAGACCCAAATGGCCTTAACTCATTCTTGTTTTCCTTTGCACTCATTTTATCACCTACTCTTGCTGGCTCCTTTTTAGGCGCCTTACACATTATGGAGAAAAAGCAAAGGATTACGTCTAAGCACAGCTTAAGAGTAGCCTCTCACCCACATCCCTGCCATCCAGTAATTGTTTAATATATAATAATGACTAATAGATTGTGCCCACAATACCTTTTCCACTCCTGACCTCATGTTTGATTTTGTAGTGAGTAGTCAAAGTCCCTTTATCATAGTCTCAGGGAACCAGACCTAGAGACTGAGGTACCAAGATACTAGTCAGGGACTTCAGAATTGGCCACAACAAAGGAGCTTACTGTTGACTCAGACTCAGCCTCAGCCTGGAAGGGTTTCTATTTATGTAGGAGAGGCCAGTCATCAGTAAGACTGAGAGAAGCCTGATGACCCCTCCCTTTATCGCCAGGACTCCCCCTCCTTCTACCGACCCTGGGAATCACAACATGGTTGCTCTCACAAGTCAGCATCATTTATGGAGTGTGCCATATTTGTCAGTGGTTGCTCCCCCCACCAAACGGAGAGAACCACTGGTTTACATGGAGATCCTTTGGGAGGTGGGCTCAGTATACAGGATGACAACCCCTTCCAATGACTTTGATGTGGGGACCTGTCCAACATAGCACAATTGGCAGCTTTACTGGTAGACTTATAAAAGACCTAGTAGTCTTATAAACATTTAAAAACATTAATATGAGTGTTAAATCTATGCTTTTTGCCATAGATTTATTTTACTTATTTATTTATTTTATTTCTGCCATGAAACATTTGGACTCTTTGACATTTTATGTATGTTATTAGCCACTTTCGAAGCTTTATTCGCCCTCTCCGCTTTCTCAGGCTCAACTCTACATATTTTCCCAACTTCCTCATTCCACTTAGAACATTTACATAGGCCCTCAAAGGGCACCACATTGTCTGTCACTAAAACAGCCGCTGTTCACAGCCACCATGGTTTTCATATGCAGTTAGGCAACAGCTGGGCAGCAGGTCCGGAGACCATGGATAGGATGATGGGAGTGAGGAAGATTCTGGGGGGGGGGGGGGGGATGAAATGGTGGATTTTCTCATGCATTGGACTACGTAAAAGATTATCATGAAGAGACTGTGAGCAAAAGATATCCCCGAAGCCAATGGAAAAAGTGAGTTATTAATTTCAGGAAAGGCAAAGGGTTTACAAGAAAGGAAATGTAGTCATATCGCACAATTTGGCTCATCAGGAAACAATGTTTTCATGGACATAATGTAAACTCTTCATACAAATTTATTTTTTTTAATGTGATAACATTATCTTGAGAGATTGTAGAGAAGGAAAGTATATGGTAAGTTAGGTACAAGTTCTCAGTCCTTATCAGACATACTAGAAATTCATAAATGTCTAATACAGAGAAATCGAGAAAGAGCATTATGAGCATATTTTGTAGAAATATAAATATAATATCAGAAGAAATAGCTAAACGTTGAAAATGGTGGACTCTGGAGAGCAAGACTGAAGGGTAGAGGAGGTGAAGATAGTTTGTTTTATAAGACTTTAAATATTATTTAACTCTGACAACTATTTGCATGTAATACTTTGATAAAATACATTTTAATTTTTAAAAATATACATGAGCCCTGGCCGGTTTGGCTCAGTGGTTACAGTGTTGGCCTGCGGACCAGAGAGTCCCGGGTTCAATTCCCGCTAAGGGCACGTACCTCGGTTGCAGTTTGTCCCCAGCCCCAGTTGGGGTCGTGTGGGTAGCAACCACTCGATGTGTCTCTCTCACATGGATATTTCTCTCTCTCTCTCTTCCTCTATCTGAAGATACATGCAAAAATGTCCTCAGGTGAGGAATATATATATATATATATATATATATATATGAAAATTTGAAAGGCTATGAAGAGATAGTTCACAGAAAAAGAATTGCAGACCTTATTTAAAATGAGAGAAATGTGAATTAAAACTAAATTGAGATATTGTTTCTCATCGATCTAATAGGGAAAAATCTAGGTTTAAGGCCACCCTCTTTTGACAAGGCTGTGGGGTGGACAAAATGATTGAACCTCTATCTAGGAGAATCAGGAACTATCTACTAAAACTGCAAACACATTTCTCTTTCACTAAGCAAACCCTCTTCTACAAATGTACCCCAGACACTCTTTCGTGCCTATGAAATGATATGTGTATAAGGTTATTCATTACAACACTGTTTGTAAAAGCACAGGATTAAAAACAACCGAACGCCTGTCAATTGGTAACTGGTTAAACAAAGTACTGTGCAATAACTTATGGAAAATATTTATGCCCTCAATGAATAAAAATTTATTTTAAAACCTACATAAGTTTACAAGCAGCATCCAGGTGCTCCTAAGCTCAGGGGGCTGAGGCAGGGCCTCTCAGACAGAGCGGACTGCCCTTCCCAAGTCTGAGCATGCAGGGAACTGGGCTCTCAACTCCTTTCAAAATCTTAGGAACAAAGCAAGACAGGTGGTGAGGCAATGTCAGAGTTCATGTCAGTCTAGGTTCAAATCCCTCTTAGCCATTTGTTACCTGAGACACTCGGGCTTAGGTTCCTCATCTGTAAATGGGGCCAAAATGTCCTGCCCCTCCGCGTTGTGTTCAACAGCAGAAGTTGTTAGGAATAGTAGTACTGAAAAGGGGGTCCTGCCTTTAGGATTCATGTGCTCATGAGAAGAGGACAATCATCTTGGAAATATCAAGATAAGAATCAAAAGTCACTGCCCCGAAGAAAAGAATAGAAGGAATTTCCCTTCATGACCAGGCAGCTTTGGGAGAGACTCTTCAGCCACAGGCAGAAACACGCACTGTGTGGGCGCCTTCTCAGTGCCACCGCCTCCTCCGAGGACGGGCAGAGACGTTCCTTCCCCAAGTAGCCTACCTCAGCAGGACTGAGCCCACACCCTGTCTGCTGAGGATGAGAAACCTGAGGATCAGAGGAGCCAGCAAGGTACTGGAGAGCACACAGCCAGCAGTCCTGTTCCACAGCCGGGAGGAGCCACTGGTGAGATTACTAACTGGGTGTACGTTTTACCACAGCAGTTTTCCAGTGATTCAAAACAGAAAGAACAAATCTAAAAGTGAGTGCTCGGGACACTGAGCTAAGTTGACTTCCATTCACTTCTGAATGGGATTGTGATCAACGTGAAAGCATGTGGTCAATATTGGTGGAGTAAGTAATGAGTTGATTATGTCAACCCATCTTTGTGGCTGTGCCCAGACTTGACCGTTTATGTGCTTCCTGTGGAATGAAGCCTCAAATTTAGTGGCGGTTTGTATTGCAGTAAAAACAAGGATTTCCAGAATGTGCCCAATCCCTGCTCCAGCAATGACGAGGCATGTAATATTGGGTTTCCATTTCCTCCTCTATAAAAGGGCATATCAGCCGCCTCCATTGTGCTCTTGCAGAAATAAATTCAGATAACTATGTCTGTCTGTCACTTAGCAAGCAGCGCTTCCTGCAAACCCAGTTCGCCCCTTCCTTTGTCTGCACATAGGACCTAATCAGTTCCACAACAACCTCCTGACCCCACTCTTCGAATCCCAAAGAAAAATTTCCCTCTAAGCATCCCAAAACATAAAAAGAAAGAAAATATGTTACATGATATTTACATAGGTAAATAGTTTTTCATTTCCTCAGCCAGAATCAAGAGTTAAGAACAATCTCCTTGAGAAGAATTATAAGCATTTTTGTTGTTGTTTTGTTTCGTTTTTCAAATTCCCCAAATACCTGTTCATCCACATTTCCCCTGGGGACTGTTCCCACCATGTCTACATCGATCTGGAGCACTCTGGATCCAGCTGAATTCACTGGGTACCTGATTCCCCCACATTCCTACCTCAGGCATTTGCTCATGGTAAACACTCAACAAATGGTTCTTGGCTGCACCAAACAGATTTCAACAAAGATATTGTAGCATCTACTATATGCCAGGCAGTGTGTGGGACTTTCCCTCTCACATTTGATTATCACAATATTCCTGAGAGATAATCACTATTCCCATTCTACAGATGACAAAACAGAAACTCAGAGCACTGAGTGACTTGCACAAAGCCCCATGGTCAGGAAGGGGCAGAGCGGGATGAAACCCAGGCCTCCAAGTTTGTTGTAATTAAGAGTCTTTCTTTTCCAAGCACCTTTGTAACAGCTTTCCCTTCTCACCCACACCCTCAGCAAAAACAAAAGCCCCTAAATTTCAGCAAGTCATTTGAAAACTGCAAAAGAGGGTCCACATCCTTTTCTCTACCTCTTTTGGTGAACAGTGACAACATTGTTTCCAACACACTAATCAGACCAAAGGGGGAAAAAAACCCATGACTTTAGTAATTTTCCATCCTTTGGAACAAGGATATATCACACAGAAAATTTACCAAAATATATAAACATTGCTTTTAAGTAATATAAATCTCTCTTTTAAGACAGCTTAAATCCTAAAATCTAAGGTGAATAGCTCCCTTTCTTGCATCTTGAATAGACGCACAAGCCTAAATAGATAAACTAACCGTAAATGCAACAGCCAACTCATTAGATTGGGCTCTTGCATCAACACAGAGTTTCCTGACAACTTGCACCCACTTTGACTCTGGTCTTAGGCGTGCTGACCTGAAATAGTTGCTGGCCGCAGCAAGCACCACGCGGTGGCAGGAGAATTCCTGAATGTCCACACACAAGATGACATCTGTCAGAGCGTTTTCCACTCGGAGGGTCTCCAGGCCATTCTGCAGAATTAAGGAGAGGCCCGTGTCATCAAATTTTGCCTTATCCTCATTTAAGATCTCTACCAGGTCTCCCGTTTTCTGGGAGGGTTCATCTGTAGGAGGTGCCAGAGGCTCTTCCAAACTCTTCTCTACCATGTCGCCCATAGTCCAAATGCCCCTTTGTCCTGCCATCAACATTCAGGCTGGAGGAGCGCCCAAGTTTCAGGCAGGTCACATTGCAGAAGCTGAGCGGATTTCCTGTGCAGGGCCCTCCACTTATCACCAGCTGTCACACACACATAACAGGAAGTCTCGCACTTTCTCATCCTGTTACTGCAAAGGCCAATAACGCCTATTCTTCTTCTTTCTGTGAATATTCACAAGGTTAGAAATTACTTAGAAGGGGTGTTAGGAAAGGCTCTGGAAGGGGTGGCTTCTCAGAGTCTACTATTAGTGTTGTGCAGTTATTTCGGTCCACCTCCCCCCTCACATCCGTAAGCAGGAAGCCTCTGGTTCTGGTTATGATCTTTGTACTCCTGATGCCTCTGTAACTGAAGCTGTCAGTGATGGGATGGGCAGGGGGCGCTCTACAATCCCCCCCCTCCACCCTGCCAGGAGTCTGAGACCCCACACTATACCCCCACAGAGTCCCTTGGGAACCTTGGAAAACTAGCATTCTCATTTCTATCAGCACTGCACATCTTCTGTCTTTGTCTTCCTCCCTGCTCAGGGAAAACAATGTCATGGCAAATATTAATGTTCTCCTTCCCCTTTCCAAAATGTGTATTGAATGCAGGGAAGAGAAGAAATGGTCTCCAGAAACTGCACCTCCGGGCTCTTCTCTCTTAGAAGACCAATCAGGGTAGGTCTTCAGATTGCCCGAGCAAGTCTCAGATTGGCCTGATCTCACCCAGCGTCTATCGGCCATGCATCTAGTGGTGAATCACGAAGTATTTTCATTACCTCTGGAGGTCTCCATTAAATAGTAATACTACCTTTTATTATTAAACTTCCACTATATCCTAGGACACTTTTAGACGTTAACGTATTGTCATCTTTATAACAACCCACTAGGAGTAGATATGACTGTCCTCCTTTTACAGCTAAGGGAACTGAAGCTCTGCTCAGGTGAGTGGCAGGGCCCACTTCCGTTTGGTTTCAGAGCCACTCTTCCCTCCGCCACCGTCAGGCTCTCAGAGCTATAACAGCATCCTGACCTTAACCCCTGAGTCTCCCACAGAAAGAATGCAAGGCCTGGCTGCCATGGCTGCACCATCCCGGTGCCTTGCCAGAGCGGCCTCCACTGTCTCACTTCTGCTCTCACTCACCTTCTAGAAGTGGGGAGCACCACCAGGCCCCTGGGTCAGCAGAAATGCTGATCCTCTCGCTGTCCTGGTCAGTGGTGATGAGCCCTCTCCGGAAGCCCCAATGCTGCCTAAGCTCGTCTCCCCTCCCATAGAGGCATACGCTTAAAATCAGGGTCTTTGGTATTCCCCCAAACTTGCTCTTTATCTAGAGCTGTCAATCAAGATACTTTGGACTTCAATAACAGAGTATCCAATCAAAAATGGGTCCTGTCTTGGCCGGTGTGGCTCAGTTGTTGGAGCGTCATGCCCATAAACTGATTTGATTCCTGGTCAAGTCACATACTTAGGCTGCGGGTTTAATCCCCGATAGAACGATGTTTCTCTCTCTCTCTCTCTTTCTCTTTCCCTTCCTCCCTCTCTAAAATCAATAAACATATTTTTTTAAGTGGGTCTCACATAAGAAGCCAGAGATATGGAGTGCCAGGTTGATCCAGAAGCTCAGTGATACATCAGGATGCAAGATTTTTTTATCTTTTTATTCTGTCACCCTCAGTGTGATGGAGATATCTCCTCATGATCACATGGTGGCTGCCACACCATGTCTTCATACCACCCCAATCCACTATCAGGAAGTAAAAGAGCAGGCCTCTTCTCCTCCATCACTTTTTTTGTTTTTATCCTCACCCAAGGACATTCCTCTATTTATTTTCAGATAGAGTGGGAAGGGGAAAGAGAGAGAGAGAGAGAAACATCAATGCTAAAGAGACACAGCAATTGGTTGCTTCCCACACAACCCCAACCGGGGCCAGGGACTGAACTGCAACCCAGGTTCGTTCCCCTGACCAAAATCGAACCCACGACTCTTCTGTCCATGGGCCAACACCCCAACCGCTGAGTCAAACCAGCCAGGGCATTACTCTTTTCTTTTTTTATTACCAGAGAGAAAATATTTCCTAAAATCTCATCAGACTTCTAGGCCACTTGACCACCTCGCACCAAACACCAGGAAATATAAATGTAATACCATAGATAGGCTTGAACCAAATTTGATTCATCCACTGAGACTAGTCCACCTTCCTCAAGATCTAATAGCTGAACAAAATCAGGGTCTGTTAGTATAGAGGAGGGGGGAAGACTGCTGTGCAGTTAGCCTCCTGTGCCTGCCCCAAAAATATCCCAATCATCCCCAATAAAACTCAATTCTTTATTCGCTGTGAATCCTGTTCACCAAGTTGTCTTCTTATTTTCCATATGCCTTCCAAGCCCTCCCACCCCATCCCCTGATACAAGCAGATAACTGTTACCTTCCCCACAACCTTTCATTTTCCTAATAAGCAAGCACACATCTGTGGTATAATAATATCTACAATTATATTTTAGTGCAAGGTAAAAGCACAATTGGATGGGTATTTATGTCAACCTGGATATGCTCTATGATTCAGCATGAACTGGTAAATAATCTTTATAGCTACATACAAAATAACTATTCTGTGAAAACTTTGTATCCCTAGCAAGCAACAAAATGTACAAGCCATTGACAAAAGCTTTATTACTGAGAACATAATTTAATTATATCTTACTATGCTATTTGGCTTTATGATGCTTATAAGGAATAGATTCTGTCCCCATACGAGTTGGTAGCTTCATTCAAGGACAATCTCAGAAAGGCAACCCACTGTATGGGAGAACATCATTGCCAATGATACATCAGATAAGGGGTTAATTTCCAAAATATATAGAGTGCTCATACAATTCAACAAAAGGAAGACAAAGAACCCAATTTAAAAAATGGGCAGAGGAGTTGAACAGACACTTCTCCAAACAGGACATACAAATGGCCAAGAGACATATGAAGAAATGCTCAACATCACTAATCATCAGAGAGATGCAAATTAAAACAACAATGAGGTATCACCTCACATCTGTCAGAATGGCCACCATCAACAAATCATCAAACAAGTGTTGGCGAGGGTGTGGAGAAAAGGGGACTCTAGTGCACTGCTGGTGGGAATGCAGACTGGTGCAGCCACTATGGAAAACAATATGGTGTTACCTCAAAAAATTAAAAATTGAACTTCCATTTGACCCAGTGATCCCGTTTCTAGGAATATACCCTAAGAAGCCTGAAACACCATTCAGGAAGAATATATGTACCCCCATGTTCACAGCAGCACTATTTACAATAGCTAAGATCTGGAAACAGCCCAAGTGTCCATCAGTAGACGAATGGATAAGAAAGTGGTGGTACATATACACAATGGAGTACTATGCAGCCGTAAGAAAGATAGATCTCTTATCCTTTGAGACGACATGGAGGGACCTGGAAAGTATTATCCTAAGTGAAACAAGCCAAGCAGAAAAAGACAAATACCACATGATCTCTCTTATATATGGAATATAATGAATATAACAGTCTGAGGAATAGGGTAGACCCAGAAACACGGAAGTAGGGTACAGACTGACAACCCTCAGAACAGGGGGTAGGGGGTGGGAAGAGATAAACCACAGAACATATATGCATGTATGCATAATCAATGGACATGGACAACAAAGCCAGGGACGGGGTGGGGGAGGATGGGGAGGAGGGTGTCAATGGGGTAAAAAAGGAGAAACATCTGTAACAAAAATAAAATTAAATTTAAAAAAAAGGACAATCTCAATTCCTAAGGCCACAGATTGCTCCTCTAACTCCAGTCAACTGTTTTCTCTAATACAAATTATAGTGACAGAAACAAGTCTTAAGTCAGCCACAGAGGAAGAGCCACTGTTCCCTCATGCTAACTTACTGTTACAAAACGATAATTTATTGAGCATCAACTATGTTCCGGAAACTATGAGAGGCACTTTATAAACTCTAATGCACCTCATCTTCCCACTAATCCAGTGTAGTTAAGTACTATGATCTTCATTTCAGAGATATGAAAGTAGATTAAGTCATATAATTATAGCACAAAATATCAGTGTTGTGCCCATTGCCCTTAGCCCACCCTGGATTCACCGGCAGACGGTTTCCATACACTCCAAAAGTATTACTCTGCCTGACAGCGTTCTCAGGCTATAAGAGAACGTCAACATGCCCAGCCAATGTGGTTCAGTGGTTGAGCACTGACCTATGCACCAGAGGTTGCCAGTTTAACTCCTAGTCAGGGCACATGCCCAGGTTGTGGGCTCAATCCCCAGTAGGGGCGTGCAGGAGGCAGCCAATCGATGCTTCTCTCTCATCAATGTTTCTCACTCATTGATGTTTCTATCTCCCTCTCCCTTCCTCTCTCTCTAAAAATCAATAAAAACATTTTTAAAAAAGAGAGAGAGAACATCAGCTCACCAGAAGTGCTGGAGAGTTAATACCCCAAGAGTAACCTTCAACTGAGGGTCAGGAGTTGGTAGATAAATAGGCTAGCTTCCTTGTTCTTGGTGAGACGATGAAGTGTGTTCTACACTGTCTGTCAGGACTCCCAGAGCGCTGAGCTCCGGCTGCCCGTAACAGTGACCCATTCATCCTCTAAAGGCGTCCCACCGTTTCCATCTCACTTCCCTACCCCATCACTGTGTTTCCCAAATAAACTGCTTGCACCCAACCCTTGTCTTAAGATCTGCTTGGGCTCTGGCCAGTTTGGCTCAGCAGTTAGAGAGTCAGCCTGCGGTCCGGAGAGACCCGGGTTCGGTTCCCGCTAAGGGCACATACCTCGGTTGCAGTTTGTCCCCGGCCCTGGTTGGTCGTGCGGGTGGCAACCACTCGATGTGTCCCTTTCACGTCGATGTTTCTCTCTCTTCCTCTTTCTCCCTCCTACTTTATCTGAACAAAAAATGAAAAAATGTCCTCGGGTGAAGATAAAAAAAAAAAAAGATCTGCTTGGAAATGGGGTGGGGGTGCAGATTAAGACACAAAGCTACTGAGTGTCGGAATCAAGTTTTGAACTCAGGTCTGGCTAATTCTAAAACCCATACTTTTCACATTCCACTGATCTCCTGTGACCCAACAGAATCCCGTCCTAAGGAGAGGCTGTCTCAGAAACACTCCACAGCAATTGTGACTTTGAGCCATCATAGTCAGGGATTCTAACTCTTTCCACTAAACTAGCCAACGTCTGGTCAGCTCTGGCTCCTGCTCTTTGCTGAGCATCTTGATGCTCAAGGACCTATCTTATCACTGACAGTAAGGACTTCACAAAGCTGTCTAGGCCACTGCCTGCCTTTGAAGGGCATAGTCACAATTGCAATGGCACCGAAGCATCACATGCTGCCCCTGGCAGTGCCTCTGGACCTCTGCCTGCCACATTTGCCGGGGCACATAGCCCGAAACACCACCATTGCCAACAGCCCGCTGCTTCTACTGCTCTCTCCCAGAGAAGCAGAGGAACCCCCTTTTCCTTTCCCAATATTTGTAGAAAGGTCAAAGGGGTTTGTCTTGACATCTTTTATCTTCTGCTTCTGAGAATCTTTGAGTTGCTCTCTTCCATGACCCCATATAGAGACTATCGCTACGTTTGGAATTAAACCTAGATAGGGCTACCACCAATTTAAACAGGAGCCATCTATTGCCCTGCACAAGCTAGGCAAGTTCTCTAGTCCCCTAGAGAAGCCCCTCCTTCCTGATTCACAGCCTGTAAATGAGAGGGCAGTGAGAAGATCACTTATAAAATAATTCAGGAAAGTGGCTGGATGCAACATAAAAACATTACAAATGTTTCCCAGTATACCAACGATAGCCAATTTAAAGATGTAATGCAAAAATAATGCTATCCACAATGGTAATAAAACCTATATAATGCCTAGGAATAACTTCAACAAGAAATATAAGACAAAACTAACAAACCTTACTAAAAGATTTTAAAGAAAACCTAAATAAATATGCCAAATGGGAATATACCAGGTGGAAATAAAAGAACAAAAATTCTACTCTGATACACGCTTCTTTATTCCAAACTATTACGATTCTTCTACAAACTATATTTAAAAGGAAAGTATAGCATACATTACATGCATGAGTATAGAGTTGAGCTATATGGTGCTTACAAGGGTATGTGTGCCTTATAATAATTCATTAAGATACACATTTTTGTTTGTCATTTCCTATAGCTATGCTTTGACGATGAAAAGGAACAATAATAGTAACAATAATCACCATTTTTTGAGCATCTACAAGATGCAAGGTCTTCGCCAACCATTACCTCTTTTAATGCTTACAAAAATTCTTTAAAGTTAATGTCAATGTTCTTCAACTTAAGCCTGTGGAAACAGAGGGCTCATGGCTTGTTAAGCTTCTACCTCATCTTTCTCTGCTCTCACTCTGCCCCTTGCTCCAAAGAGATGGAGTTAAGATTCAAATCCCATTTGTTCTCTCCAAAGCCTGGTTCCTAACTGCAATGATGTAATATGTCACCATGATTTTATAACCACATAGTTTATTTCTGAATATGTTCAGAGCTTTCTTGTCTTTGAGATGTGTTTATTCCCCTTGCCTAGATTGTTTGTCCCCTTCTCTGCCTGAAGAAACACTACACCTTCAGATTATAGAACAATATGTAGGTTTGGTACCACTTTTGTAAGTTCAAACCAAAAACATATGTAAATCCTAAATCAGGGTTTCCCAACCATGGCACTACTAACATTTTGGACTAAATAATTCTTTGTTGGGGAAGAGGGAGCTGTCTTGTACATAGTAGGATGTTAAGCAGCATCCTTAGCCACTATCACTACATACAAGTAGCATCTTCTCTCAGTTGTGATCATCAAAAATGTCTCCAGACACTGCCAAATATCCCCAGGTGGCAAAATCACCCTGGTTGAGAAATGTTGTCCGAGATACATACCTATCAAAAATGTTAAATTGTGATTATCTCCAAATGGTAAAATTAGTAATGCTTCTTATATCCTTTTTGTTTTAATATATATTTTGAAATCTACTTAAATTGTTTTTTTTGGGGGGGGGCAGGTAATGTCATATTTTTCTCATTATGTAAGTAATGAAGTTGACTGAAGATTTACGAACTCCGTAGCAAAAAGAAGAGTCCAGACTGACATTTCCCAGAAATACTTAATGGGTTTTGTAAACACAATACTAGCTGTCTTTAAAGGCACTATCTCCATGAAACTTTTCCTGATATCTCAGCTGTATATTCTCTATCATTTCCCTATATTCTCACTTAAATATTTCTTGATGATGTGGATCTGATTTCTTTCTAGATGACAAAGTCCTTGAGAGAAGAAAGGTGCCGCCCATGAGTAGGGTGACGTCCTGGTTTGTCCTGAGAGATTTCCCGGGATGCTGGACTTTCCGGGCTGAAACTGGGACTCAGACAGTTTGGCCACCCCATTTCTATGTCCTCCAGGGTGCCAAACAGCTTGCCTATCGTAGGTATTAAATAACACTTGCCTAATTAGCGCTGGAAAAGAGAAATTAGTAATGCTGTCCTTTGATGGAAATGAAAATAGTCCTGTCTTCTCCTCATCTCATTCCCACCCCATCTTTTCACACCTACATTTCCACTTCTTGAGTAATTTACCCGGCATCCTCTGAGCTGAATTCTGTATATATTGAAACCTATGAACAGGTCACATGTTGACATTTGTTGTTTCAGCCCTCAAAGTTTTGGAAGATAATTACCCATGAATGTTTTCGTGTTTCTGCATGTTATGGGCCTTTTGAGCAAAGAACACTGGCACACTGGCTAAGGGGAGAGTCAGTAAAAACATGCCTCAGAAGTTAGACATAGTGTGTTGCTCAAGCGACATTTAGGAACTTATTTCTCCTTGAAGCTACTTGCTTACATTGCATGATAGTAAAGGGAACGTAGAGATTAGAGATTGTCCACTCCTCTTTTTCAGGGAGGATTTGTTTTCCTTCCAGAATAAGGACCTTTTTCTCTCTCTCTCTCTGGGGGAAAGAATGGGCCAATGAGCCAGTGGCCCTCTATAAGCTCTGAGTGTCATAATTTTGGGGGTGCTCTCCTAATGGCAGGCTCTCATTATGTTGCCCTTGGGCTCAGGATTCAGGGAGCTGGTATGAAGTGGTCTGTGTGTAATAAATGGTCTTTTCTCTGATTCAGAGAACTCATGTTTCTTGTCAGAAAAAATTTAAATATATATGTTATATATATATACTTTTATATTTTAAATATATATATATTAAACATGCCGTTCAATTTAACCTGATTTCTCCAGGATAAGGGACAAGAGGCATAGGAGAGTGGAACCAGCAGAGTGAACAAAGTAAAATGTGCTTCAGGGTCTAAACCCCCGCAGGGAGGGACCTAGACTCCAAACTTTCCTCTCCACCGATACAATGCCTATTCATCCTTCATGATAAGATGGCCCTCCTGCCTCCATAAAGCTTCCCGAACACACCTGTATGGCGGCCTCGATGTGCGCACGCTGCACTGCTCATGCCTCTGTGGATGAACTGAAGCGCTGTGTTGTCGTTAGCTGCCACTTGTCTGTCTCCCCCAGTAAGCGGTGAGCTCACTGAGGGCAGGGCTTGTGTTTCCCAAATAATATCTTATATCCCGGAACCTGGCGCAAACTCAATTACATGTGACTCGGTCAAGAAGTATGAGATAGGTAGATGGATTTCATGGTTGGATGACAGAATAATTCAAAACTGTGTGAAGGTGAGGAGACCTATGGCAAGCAGCAGCCTGTGGCTCTCAGAAAGAAGAAATCTGCGTGCTAGGGGGTATGTGAGCCGACTTGGGAGGACAAGAAGGATTCATAAGGAGAGGAAAGACGAGGGTAAAGGCTTTCCAGGGAAAAGGAAGAGTGTATACACTCAGAGGTGAGGTGGGAAAGAACAAGGAGTATTTGGAGAACCACAACACATTAGGTACAACTGGGGCATAAATGTATCAGTGAGGAGGGGGTGGAAAAGGAGGAACAATGGTAAGAGCGCAGGCCAGTGAGGGGATTTGGACCCCGCTCTATGGCAGTGATGCTAAAAGTAGAGCAGATGTCAGCATTACCTGGGCCCCACATTTCCTGATTTGGTGGGTCTGGGGTGGGGTCTGAGAATTTGCGTCTCTAACAAGTTCCCAAGTGATGCTGATGCTGCTGATCCCAGGACCATTCTTTGAGAACCACTGTTACATGTGACTCTCTCAGGAGCTCAGCAGATGTTTAACAAAGGAAAAGAGAAGGACCCTGATGTGAGATTTGAAAGGCCATCAGGTGGAAGAAGCTAGAGAATGTCCAGTGAATCAAATAGGAGCCACAGGAAGGAGTTACAGGCAAGTCACTTGCAGACCAATATGAAGGATTCTCACATCATTAAATCCATCCCAGGCTGGCCTACAAATACCTCAATAGGTCATGACACAAATCCAGATAATTAAGTGACTTGCCCAAAGTCACACAACTAGATCATAGCTGAAACGAGACTACAGTTCAGAAGTTGCAGCTCCTGTCCAGCCAGTGTGGCTCAGTGGTTGAGCATCGACCATGAACCAAGAGGTCGCCGGTCCAATTCCCGGTCAGGACACATGCCCAGGTTGTGGGCCAAATCCCCAGTAGGGGGCATGCAGGAGGCCCCCAATCGATGTCCCCTCTCATCGATATTTCTATCTCTCTCTTCTTCTCACTTTCTCTCTCTCCAAAATCAATGAAGGAAAAAAAATTTTTTTTAAAGAACTTGCAGCTCCTGAATCAGCACTTTATTCATCACCAGGCTGAAGCAGCATGATCAGGTGTTCCTTTGACCACATACGTATGAATCTGCCAGGAAAGTGATATGGTAGACATCAAGGGAATGGGCACTGTTCCAAAAAGGAATGCCACACAAATGTTCTCTTGGCAAAAATGGATAAGTCTACAGTGTTACCCAGCCTGCAGTGGGCATTGTAAACAGATAAGTTAAGATCAAGAGTCTGGCCAAGAGAATCAATTACGTATTAAGCATATTAAGCACTCTAAGAACAGAATAGCTTCCGGAAATGTGTAAAGGAAAATGGTCAAAGAAGGAAGCCAAAGAGAAAAGTTCTTGGGTTCAACCGAGGCATCAGCCTGCTCCAGCCAGAGAAGCTCACTTTGTGAGAACCAGTGGAAAGAGGCCCGAGCTGCTGGGACCCATTCCCTATGAATTCAGGGCATAGTCGGTAGAAAACAAATAAATGAAATACCTATGGACTATGAAAAGAAAATACGTTAATGGCTCTGGTGGCAGTCCTCAGGTCTGATGTTCATAGAAGAACATTAGTCTGGGAGGAAGTAGAAGGTGCAAGGCAAAACTCTAATCCTAGAGGAACAGTAAGATCAACCTTGGTACCCAGAGGACCAAGGACTAGAGATGGGCATAGATTAAAGCAAGATCAGTTTATTATAGTTCATTAAAAGGATTTTACAAAGAGGTTAATGCCTCAGTTTCTTTATCTGAAAATTAGGACGTAATAATAGTATCTACTTCAATCTACTGTAAAGAGGGGGAAATGAGTGAATATATATGAAGCCTTTAGGACAATGCTTGGCATATATTAAGCCCTATATAAGCATTAGCTATTATAATTCAAATCTTTCTGTAAAAGAGAAAGTATGTGTATTTCAGTCTAAATCTGGCTTCTGGCTTCAGAACAAAAACTCCTTCAGTAAAATAGCCTCTGTTAATATCTACAAGCTGTCTACTGTTCCATGTTATCTTGAATTATGTCAATATAGTTAGTGTAGCAGTGCCCACAGACCACCATCACCACAGAGCAATGAACATTCCCATCACTCCACCCTGTGCATCAGAAATATTATTCTTCCCAGAGTCACAACAGTTTATAGAAAATTTTATCTGGGAAATTATTCCCAAAAGTAACCCAGATCAGAGAAGCAATTTGAAAAGTATATTAATATGTTACAGATATATAGTTACCATATAGAGTATCATTAAGTGCTGTGTGGTTTAGTTCATCCTATTTCCTTTTATCTTGATAAAATGAATTACTTTTCTCTTTTTATAATTGAGGAAACCAAGACTCAAAACTGAAGTCAGGTGCTTTGTCCCAGGTCATACCAGCTGTATTGGGTATGCCAGTTATAGTATCTGATTTGCCCGTGCCCTAGTCTAATGGAAAGTTCCCAGCCCATATCCCCTGTCCCCCAGGAAGCCATTTGTGGTACCACAGGACTCTGTCACTACTCCCCTGTGTGAACTGGACTACAGTGAGTTCTCCAACCCAAAGGCAGCCAAGCATAGAGAGAGAGATTAGTTCAAGGACACACGGCTGGCTCAAAAAGATCATATGGGACAATTAGTCTCTCTCTCTCTCTCTCTCTCTCTCTCTCTCTCTCTCTCTCATTTTAAAGAGGAAATGCAAAGTTTACCGTCTGAGAGCAGAAATAGGAGGCAAAAGGATACGTTGAGAGATGTCATGAAGTAGTCAGAACCATAGAAAGCTATGCCATTTGCCGGTCAAACGTCTGATAAGCAAATGTTGTAAGCAAGCAGAGGGACCCAGGAGGTGAAAAGGAGGCTGAAGTTAACATGTAGGCAGGTCACCCTGAGACTGGATGGAGAACCATGGCTCCCGTTGCTGAAGTCCTGAGGCCGCTCTGGATCTGCACCCACTCTCTCGCTCTAGTTAAGACTCCATTCTTGGATTTCAGAGAGACTATTGCCTAGATCCCATTTTTCTTCAAGTAGCTTGATTGAGACTTTGTTTCTTACATCTAAATGGGCCTCACTGAAATAGAAGTAGAGGAGTGTCATAAAGCTTATCCGTCTGACCCCCACATACTAACCACTGTACAGCCTTCCTCCACAGACCAGGGATGTTACAGGTGCAGAGATGGGTTCTGAAAACGGATCAGATACCATAACTGCAGGCAGTACTAATTCAGTTCTGCTACCCACATTCAATTCTAAACTGAACTTTCCAGCTGAAGAGTCAAAGAGTAAACTGGAAACAAAAAATTCTAAAGAGTGGGTTTTGTTAATAAGAACAGCCCCCACATGTTCACTTATTGCGAAGTGAGGAGAAAAGGCTATAAAATGATGGGTACAGAATGCTCCCATTTTTTTGCAAATATGAGTGTATATAAAAGACCAGGAAAAAAGACATTCACTCATTCATCAAATGTTTAATGACTATGTTCTAGGTGCTCAGGATATAATGGAGAGCAAAAGTGGACACAGTTCCTACCATCAAGGAGCTTTCGGTCTAGTGAGGGAGACCAACATTAATAGACAGTCTGTAAATACTAACAAAGGCTATTGTACCGAAAGAGTTTTTGGTCTGAAGCCAGAAGCCAGATTTAGACTAAAATATGCATACTTTCTTTCTTACAGAAAGGTGTGAATAATAATAGCTAATGCTTACATTGCTATCATTCTAAGTGCTGTGGGGGAGATGCACTTGGTGGAGAACCTTTATCAGGGGCAATTTTCCCTGGTCAGAAGGTCAGCAAAGGCTTCCCTGATGACAGAGCTGTGATGGATGAATATGTAATACCTGTGTAAAGAGGTGTCCAGGCAAGGCTACAGCAGGGACAAAGCCCAGTGGTAGGAGAGACCACAGCAATATAAGCAACTAAAAGAAGGCCAAGTGGTTGGAGTAAAGAAAGTTGAGCAGAGAACGGTGTAGGTTGAGGCTGGAGAGGTAGGCAGATCCAGATCACGCACAGCCACATTAAGGCCAGGTGAAGGAGTTTTGTCTTTACCTTTGTCTTGAGGGGCGGGTCAAGTGAGGGTAGAGTTTGGAAGATACAATAATGTTACACTTTTAAAATATCTGTCTCTATATGGAGAACAAAGCACTAGGGGCCAGCATGGATGAGCTAGAAGAGAAGGGGGCCAGTGTGGAATCTATCACGGAAATCTAGCTGGCATATGGTGGCAGCATGGACTGGGGACAGAAATCAGAGGATGCATTTAAAGCATAGGTGAAAGTTAAAATCAATAGGATTTGGTGACGGATTGCACATGGAATGAATTTTCATTCCATTTCTTCGTAAAGAAAAAGGAATTTTCAAGAACGGCCTAGGTTTCTAGTGTCAACAGCTGGATGAATAGAGGTATCAACACTCTGGCATAAACAGCACTGGGGGAAAAAGCAGGTTGAGGGGAGAAGAGTATGAGTTTATTCTTGGTCATGCTGAGTCTGGAATCTGAAACATTTAAGATATATGTGCTCTCAGGTGAGATGTTTGATACATAGTCTGGAGCTCATAGAAGCTTGTGTTGGAGATATTAATTGATATACCAAAATATTAAAAGTGGTTATTTCTGGGTGACAAGCTTTTGTATAGTGTTCGGCAATGAACACTATTTTTTACTAAATAGAGGGTTTTTTAAAAAGTAAAATGTCCCCTGTGCTCCTAGCAAGGGAAGGGACTCTACTTGCTATAGCTGGGACTAGCAACCTCCACAGGAATGTCCCTAGACTAGGGGAAAACCCTATTAGTTTAATGCTCATGTCTCTTTGGCAACACCATGCTTCTTTCACATGGGTCTACATAGATCCAGCCAATTTCCAAATTGTAACTTGGCGTCCTGAGCAGAAAAATGCAACAGGAGGGGGTGTGCTATGCAGCTGGAGGGCCAAGTCTCAGATCCAGACGTCTCCTGATAATGGGGGTGCTTTAAGGAGCCCAGTAAACAGCAACCTTTCCCCCTCATCTTGGAGATGAACCAATTGAGAAGTAAAACAAAGAATTAGGAGATGAGAACCAAATAATTATGCGTTAGCTAAATTGGAGAGACAAACTGTTTCATCAACTTATTACCCACCCAGTCGTGACAACCAGGCTGGCCCTTACCTCCACCTCACGCCCAGAGTTGCAAAGCAGGAGCACTGGGCCATACACACACAGTTTCAATGTCTTCACTCACCATTTTTCCTGAGGCAGAATGAGGAGGGATGGAAGAATGGAGAAAGGACAGGAGAGTAGGGTTAATGCAAGAAAATATCAGAAGTGGAAGGCAGCATCCATACTCACCTACACCCACTATGAGTGAACGCATTTAACATCTGGTTTATAAATTAAGCTCTCTCACATACAAGAGAACTATGCTGCCCTGGCTCATGCATGTCTCTCTCACATAAATGTTTCTCTCTCTCTCTCTCTCTCTCTCTCTCTCTCTCTCTCTCCCCCCCTCCCTCCCCACTCCCACTCTATCTAAAAATCGATGGAAAAATATCCTTGGGTGAGGATCTAAAAAAGAAAACTACAAGATGGCGGCGTAGGTAAACGCAGTATCGCGTCCTCCCACAACCACATCAAAGTTGCAACTAAACTACACAACAACCATCATTCAAAACCGCCTGAAATCAAGCTGAATGGAAGTCCTACAACTACGGAATTAAAGCAGCAGCCACATCAAGACTGGGAGGAGGGGCGGCAGCAGACGGGCTGGTCCCACACCCACGTGTGGCGGATAAAAATCAGGAGGACACCTCGGCTGGGAAGGTCCTCCCTGAGGACTGAGGGGTCCCCGTCCCACACCAGGGACCCCCCTCAGGGTTCCAGTGCCAGGAAGAGAATCCCCATAACTTCTGGCTGGAAAAACCAGCGGGAACTGAGGCTCAGGGAGGCTGAGGTGGCTGGAGCCCCAGGCAGCTCCTTAAAGGGCCCGCGCACGGACTTATCGGACTCTCTCCCTCTAAGCTTGGAGGGGAGGCAGCTCGAGGGGCACCAGAGACATACAGGGAAGAACTGAGCTGTTTGGCACTGGAGCGAGGGCTGGAGAGGAGGCTTTCTCCGGGACAAACATGCTGTCAGAGGCCTTTGTTCCTTTGGTGAGCCCTTCCCTGGGGTGGCAGACAGAAGCCATATCTGGGACTCCAGCAACCTGGCTCACACTGGTAGCCCTGCCCTGGTGACTCCCTGAGGCCCCGCCCCACCCAACTTTCAGGTCCACCCAAGCTGTTGCCATTTGCTTAACCATAGGATTGGCCTGTCTTGGATCCTGCTTCAGGTTTCCCTAAATTCTTTCAAACAAGAAGCATCTGTTCTCAGTTAGCCCCATACCTCTCGTTAAGTAATACACAGAACAAACACAGAGAGGCAGCCAAAATGAGGAAACAAAGAAACAGGTCCCAAATGAAAGAACAGAACAAAACCCCAAGAAAAGAACTAAGCGAAATGGAGATAAGCAACCTAACAGATGCTGAGTTCAAAATACTGCTTATAAGGATGCTCGATGAACTTAGTGAGAACCTCAGTGAACTTAGTGAGGGCCTCAAGAGCATAAAAAAGGACCAGTCAGAAATGATGGATGCACAGTCAGAAATGAAGGAGGCATTAACTGAAATAAAGAATAATTTACACAGATTCAATAGTAGAGTACATAAATCCAAGAAACAAACCATTGATTTGGAATATAAGGAAGCAAAAAACGCCCAATCAGAACAGCAAAAAGAAAAAAGAATCCAAAAAAAATGAAGATAGTGTAAGGAGCCTCTGGGACAACTTCAAGCGTGCCAACATTCACATCTTGAGGGTGCCGGAAGGAGAAGAGCGAGAACAAGAAATCGAAAACCTGTTTGAAACAATAATGGCAGAAAACTTTCCTAACTTGGTGAAGGAAATAGACATACAAGTCCAGGAAGCACAGAAAGTCCCAAACAAGATGAACCCCAAGAGGCCCACACCAAGACACATCATCATCAAAATGCAAATGGTTCAAGACAAAGAGTGAATATTAAAAGCAGCAAGAAAAAGGCAGCTAGTTACCTGCAAGGGAGTTCCCATTAGGCTGTCAGCTGATTTCTCAAAAGAAACTTTGCAGGCCAGAAGGGAGTGGCAAGAAATATTCAGAGGGATGAAAAGCAAGAACCTACAACCAAGATTACTCTATCCTACAAAGCTGTCATTTAGAATCGATGGTCATATAAAGAGTTTCCCAGACAAGAAAAAGTTAAAGGAGTTCATCACCACCAAACCGTTATTATATGAAATGATGAAGGGTCTTTTTGAAGAAAAAGATAAAATATATGAACAAACAAAATGGCAATAAATACATATTTATCGACAATTGAATCTACAAACAAAATGAACAGGCAGAGCAGAAACATTCTCATAGATACAGAGAACATTTTGTTGGTTGCCAGATGGGAGGGAGATTGGGGGAATGGGTGAAAAAGGTGAGGGGATTAAGAAGTACAAATTCATTGCTAGACTGACAAACCTCAAAGGGAAAGGGGTTGGGGGGGTGGGAAGAAATAAACCAAAGAACTTATATGCATAACCAATGGACACAGACAATAGTGTGGGAAAAGGCGGGAGGGGGGCGGGAGTGAGGAGGAGGGAGTCAATGGGGGAAAAATGAGGAACATCTGTAATACATTCAACAATAAAGATTTTTTTAAAAATAAGTAGAAAAAAGAAAACTATGCTGTCCCATGTACATTTGGATAGAGTCTGAGTCCTTGGTGACTAGCAACAAGTTAGCACTAGCTGATTTTTGGCAGAAACTAAATTTACTAGCACAATACTGGGTGTGTAATTCCTGTTTGGGTCCTGGATTTAAAAAGGAAAAAACACCCATATCCATACTCATAGCAGAAATATTTACAATAGTCAAAAGGTAGAAGCAACCTAAGAGTCCACTGACAGATGAATGAATAGACACAATGAGGTTTATACATAGAATAGAACATTATTCTGCCTTAAAAACTAAGGAAATCCTGCCAGATGCTACAACATGGGTAAATTTAAATATACCATGAATGAGGAAATTAAGCTAAGTGAAATAAGCCAGTCATTAAAAGGTAAAAGCTGCTCCATGGCAATGTCCAGAGCAGGTCTTGACCTTGAACTAAAACAGTGAAATCCCACACACTGTGGTCAGGGGAACAGTGGTCAGTGGAAGAAACCATGGAGAGTTTGGAAAGTTAGTTCTACAGTTGATTGTTTGGCGCATTTTAGTTTTTTCTTGCAGAAGATTCTTGCAGGTATCATTCAACCTAGAAAAAAATAAAAATTAAAAATAAATAAATAGCTCAGCTGGTGTGGTTGAGCATCAGCCCATGCACCAAGAGGTTGCCAGTTCGATTCCCAGTCAGAGCACATGCCCAGGTTGTGGACCTGATCCCCAGTGGGGGGCATGCAGGAGGCGGCCATTCGATGTTCTCTCTCATCGATGTTTCTCTCTCTCTCTCTCTCCCTTCCTCTCTCTCTAAAATCAATAAAGAAAGATAAATAAATAAATAAAAGGTGAATGCTGTGTGATTCCATTGGAGGTGCCCAGAGTAGTCAAATGCATAGAGACAGAAAGTAGAATGGTGGTTGCCAGGGCTGGGGGAGGGGGAATGGGAAGTTGGTGTTTAATGGGTACAGAGTTTTACTTTTGCAAGATGAGAAGAGCTCTGGAGATCGGTTGCACAACCATGTGAATATACTAAAAATGAGTGAACTCTACACTTAAAAATAGCATAGTAAAAAATAAAATTAAATAATAACAAAAAGAGCTTAACAAAAAAAGAGGAGTTTTCTTTTTGTTTTAATACATTGGGAATACTGGGCACAGGGTATTCCAGAGTTCCAAATGTCACATGTTTCGAAATATCCTCAGATGAAATGGTATTAAATATGGATGGTTGGAAATAGAAAATTAATACAAGTTGAGTCCTGGGATATTTGAAAAAATCTAAGACATTTTCAGTTTATGTGTGGATAAGTCTAGCATAAAGTAAATTTAAAGGTTTGATTACATTGTCGTCCCCCCCCCAAAAAAAAAAAGTGGCTCTAAGAGACATTTTAAGGACTGAGGAAAACTTGAATATGAATTATACTTGGTGACATTATATGAAGATTACATTTTTTCCATGTGATATTGGCATTGTGGTTGTGTACTTGTTCTCAGGGAACACATGCTTTTAGGAGAGAAGCATCATTACACCTGCCACTTACTTTCAATGGTTCAGCAAAGAACAGTCTTTTATACAAAGAGATAAAGCAAAGCGTATATGGGAGCTCACTATACTATTCTGTTTTAAATTTTAAATGTTGGGGGATTTATGAGGAGCACAAAATCTCTACCTTGAATGGAGAACAAGGCTTGAAAGATACAGCTAAGAACAAGCTGAAATTCACTGTGAAGGCTCAGCCTGGTCAGATCGCCACTTCCTAAGTAGAAGATGCTGCAGCTTGTACCCCCAACACTGCCCTAGTACAGGGCACAGGACTGCCACACTGTGCCATTACCCCAGGGCCTCAGTCTTAAAACAACCGCCAATTGCCCTGGCCAGTTTGATTCAGCGGTTAGAGCGTCGGCCTGCGGTCCTGAGAGACCCGGGTTCGGTTCCCGCTAAGGGCACGTACCTCGGTTGCAGTTTGTCCCCGGCCCTGGTTGGTCGTGCGGGTGGCGGCCACTCGATGTGTTCCTTTCACATCGATGTTTCTCTCTCTCTCTCTCTGTTCCTCTCTCTCCCTCCCACTCTACCTGAACAAAAAATGGAAAAATGTCCTCGGGTGAGGATAAAAAAAACAACAACAACAAAAATACAACCACCAATTGAGTAAATAAACCCAACAGAGGTGGTCACCTCTGGGTGAACCATTACAATTAAAGTGTGAACTTGATCAGCAGAGGATAAGATCAAGGCAGAGCATGGGGCAGGGGAGGTGGGGAACGGGGACTTCCCATCAATCTTATTCTGAAACAGCCAGGTGGCTTTCTTACCCTAAAGACACTTCATCCAGAGTAAAGAAATGTGATCAAGTCCGTTTGAAGCTTCAGTACACTACAAAATTTCAGTACACCTTTAGAGGAGAGATGAAAAACAAAACAAAAACAAACATTAGGTTTAAAAAATCTTTTTTTTCTATATCGTCATTTTAAGAGAAGTTTTCCTGTATCACCCAAATTACCCAGAGAGTCCTAAATTAACCTAAATTCTTCTAGACTTAACCTACTGGAAACTCGATACAATAAATACAATACAATAGTTTTGATCTTTTATGATTCCTTAAAAATATGTAGAAACATTTCAGCACATTTCAGAGCCATTTAGGAAGGATTTTCAGACAATCTCCTCTGCATTAACAACACTGCTGCTTTATATGTAGATGTACATAAATGAAAAGAGAAGGTATCGTTAAAAGGTACCCTATGAACCAGTAGTCTATCCATAGAATAGTTAATCATCATATTCACCCTCCCAGGTCCTGGAAGCATGCTGTGTGAAGTGAGGGTGCATTAACCAATTCATATTGGGGGCTGAAAAACTTAGCCATCACTTTCTCAAAGGGATCATTGAGATTTTGAGTGCTTATACCTACAGAAAGAAGAGAGTCAGGAGGTCCATCACCCTATTCTCAGGGTCTAGGGGCTCTGCTTGAGCAGGAAAGCAGACCATTGGAAAGGGCCAAACTCCAGATTCAGAGAGACCTGAATTTTAATTCAGTTATTGCATTTCCCACAGTGTTGGGCAATTTGCTTAACTTTACCAATGCTAAGTTTCTTCATCTATAAATAGATTATCTGCCTCATGGCATTGCTGCATTTATTAAATGAGAGCTTCTTATGTAAAGTCCTTAGCACCACACCTGACATACAATAGCTCTAAAAATAAAAAAATAAAGAAAAACTATTATTAAATAACGAAAGTTTCAAGCTCGACTGCAAACAAAAGCAGACATAAATTTCCTCTAGACATGAGACCCATTTTGGCCACTGCCTGACTGACTGACATGTAAATCATGTCTAACCCTCTCAAAATAACCACCTTGCCCTGGCCGGTTTGGCTCAGCGGTTAGAGCATTGGCCTGCGGTCCGGAGAGACCCGGGTTCAGTTCCCGCTAAAAGCACATACCTCGGTTGGAGTTTGTCCCTGGCCCTGGTTGGTTGTGCAGGTGGCAACCACTCGATGTGTCCCTTTCACATCGATGTTTCTCTTTCTTCCTCTCTCTCCCTCCCACTCTACCTGAACAAAAAATGGAAAAATGTCCTCGGGTGAGGATGATAAAAAATAAAAATAAATAATAATAACCACCTTAATGGAAAGCATTTCTGTGTCTAAATTGGATACAGTTCACCCCTTTCACCTGGTTGCCTGGTTGCCCCTTTCTCTGTGGGCTCTGTCCTGGACAATCGACAGATCCAAGATGACACTGGTGATGGGGAGTTGAAACAAACCTTTTTCCAAAATTTAAGTTTAAGTTGAATCAGTTTTATTAAATGTCAGGCATGGGCCAGCCACAGTTCTGGACACAAAGGGATATGAGGTGACTAAATATTCCCCAGCCCACCCCTCAGAGAAGTCCCAGCCTAATGAGGCCATCATATGAACAGAAAACGTCTAAACAGAATGTGGAGCATGCAGGCTACTATGAGAAAGTAAGATACCTGAAATTATATGAAGCCTTTTAGACCCAGTCTTCATATGTTTTCAACATTTTATTCTGTTCTTCAACTTAGTTCTTTTCCTTAACAATTGAACACTCAGCAAATGGGCTTAAGTCCAACATACATTCAAGTGAGGAAACAAAATCCACCTCCCTCAGTTTGCTTAAAAGTGCCCTCTTTGTCTGGATTGTGCTAAGTTTGGGAGTTTTATGGTTCTTGTCCATCACAGGAAAGGCACCTAATGCAATCTGGACACGGCTATGTCAGAAAGGATCTCTCTGCCACCCTGGGGACTGAGGCCTTCAAGTTAACATGATGTCATTAGGGTGGGCCTTAATCCAAAACTGATTAGTGACGCCCACCCTCACGTGAGGACACAGTTCAGTCCACAGCATTCTGCCCCTGTCCTCCCCCCAAATCCGTGTTCTTATTGCATATAAAATACATTCATTTCATCTCAACAGCCCCAAAGTCTTAACTCATTCCAGCATCTACTCTAAACTCTCAAGTCCAAACTCCCATCTAAATATCTAAATCAGATATAGGTGACACTAGAGGTATAATTCATCTTGCAGCAAAATTCCCCTCCAGTTGTAAACTATGAAATCAGACAAGTTATGTGTTTCCAAAACACAAAGGTAGGACAGGCAAAGGAGGGACATTTCCCCATGAGGGAAAAATAGGAACCTAGCCAGACACACTCCTTTAAATCTTAAGGCTTGAGAATATAACCTGTTTGGCTCAATGCCCCACCCTCCGGACCCAGGGGGGCGGCTGTCTCCCTGCGCAGCTCTGCTGGCCAGGCCAGCCCCGAGGCTCTGCAAACAGCACATCTGCCCCCAAGGCTCCAGTTATTCTAACACAGAGAATTTAATATAGAGAATGGTGATTTTAATATAGAGAGAGGTCATTTTAAAAAATGTTAACTAAGTGACTGAAAAGGCAAAAAGAACACTAAAGCTACCACTAAAGTGGTAGGAAGTGGTTCACATGGCTAGGGGAACAAAGGGGAGAGATTGGGATTTATTAACTTTTAGAAGCTTGGAGGAGAGTCCCAATGGATTAGGACCGAGATTTGGAGGAGGGGTGCCCACCAGCTGTGCTGGTATCTCTGCAGGGATACAATGAGGTTGGCTTTGCAAGTTGGTAAAACTTCAAACTGAATTGAACTGTGTATCATTTACTGCCATAACAAAGTGCCACAGACTGGGTGACTTAAGCAACAGAAATGTATCGTCTCATAGTGGTGGAGGCTAGAAGCCCAAAATCAAGGTGTCAGCAGGGCTGGTTCCTTCTGAAGGCTGTGAAGGAAGGATCTGTTCCAGGCCTGGGCTTGTAGGTGGTTGTCTTCTGCCCTAAGTCTGCTCACCTTGTCTTCCCTTTGTGCATACCTCGGTGCCCAAGTTCCTTTTCTTACAAGGACATCAGTCATATTGGATTAAGGCCCACCCTAATGACCTCACATTAATTTGATGACCTCTGTAAAGACTTTATATCCAAAAAAGGTCACATTCTGAGGTAAGTAGGGGTTAGGAACACAGTATATGGATTATAGGGCGCACACTTTAACCCATAACAAGCTGCTTGTGGAATGAACTGACTCTGCTGGAGTCAAGAATCAACACTGGGTGCTGTTGACAGGAGCAGGAAGCCAACCAGAAGTAAAGCAGAAGCAAGGAGGAAAAGTAAGTCCCTCCTCCTCATCTAGCCCTGGGCCCTCCCTCTAATGCCCCTTACTAACAGAGCCTAAAAGGAGGCAGCTGGCACAGGGAAAATGTGGTTTGCAGAGTCCCAGCCCCTGCATCACAAAGAAGAATAAGTAAGAATGGGTTTGATAACTGGCACAGTTCTGAATAATTGTTAGTTATTCTTATAAATCACCAGCATCAGAAGTTTTATTTTCATTTTCCGCACAGCTTTATAAATAATAAGAGAGAGTTGCACTAAAATATTTACTTGAACAAACACGCTGGCGGTGCTACTAAAGCCGTTCTGGCAGCTGGTGGGCTGGAACGTCACCACGTCACCATGCTGCAGCTCACGTTGCCTTGTCCACTGATACAGTGTAGCAGCGGCCTTCAAAATTGAGCTATGGAAGGCCAATGTGCGATGTGCACCGTGTATAAGAAAATGAAACACTTGGAAAGCAAGTTGTCGTCAAGTGTTGTCTCCACTTTATAGCTCAGGGATGAAAGTTCAGAAGGGGAGGTCATTTGCCCAAGGTCACACAGCTAACAAGTGACAGAGCATGAATTTAAACTGAGGTCTGATTCTCAATGCCTTAGTTTCCTCATGTGCCAAGTAAAGATGAGTTACCTACCCAATAGAGGATTAAATGAGTTAATAGTTGTGCTTAGGACACATCCTGGCATGTAGTAAGAGCTCAACAAATGTTGGCCAAGTCAGGGGCTTTTTCTACCACAGCAAGCTGTCCCATTACAGACACTCATTGTCAAAACTGAAGCATGTGGAGGACAGAACTACAAAGAATGGAGATGGGGTTGGAAACAAAATTCCTCTAAATTTTTTTTATCATAACGTATTTGCTATCAAATCTTTCTGAGGGCAGTTCTCTCTTTTGAAATCTCCAGGAACTATAGACAAATGTTTATTGAGCACCACCCACATGGTAATTCCTGAGACAGAGCCCCATCTCAAGGGTCTCATCACCTCCTTGAGGACTTAGACAAGCAATGACAACCCAGAATAAAGGCTGTGATGGAGGACATCTCACATAGGAGCCTATAGCAGGGAAACCTGATGTGGACAAGAGAACTTAGAGAAAGCTTTCATGGAGGAAGTCACATTTCAGTTGAAATCTGAAAGACAAGTAGGAGATTGGTAAGCATTTCAGACATAGAAAAGAACAGGAGAAAAAGCCTAGAGGCAAGAGGGAGGAAGGAGTATTCAAAGAATTAAAGGAAGCTGACTGCAGCATGGAATTTGGGGTAAGCGACACACAATGCAGGAGAGACACCCCTGCCCCAGGACCTGTACCTGAAAGACTAAGTGAGCCATAGGGCCCTGGATATTCACCAGCAGGAGTGTAGGACCACTGAAGGGCTGTGAACAAGTGGGGGAAAATGGGGTGTGCACTTTAAGATCAGTTCTGGATGCTGCATGGAGGAGGCTTGGAGTGAAGTAAGAAGGGAGGTGGGGAAATCATAAAGTTGCTACCTGCCAACAGGCGAGGTGAGTGATGAGGAAAGTCTGAGACAGGGACGTGATCATGAGGATGGGGAAAGTGAATGGATTTACGTAATACTTAAAAGGCAGAGCCAACAGGATTTGGGCAGTGATTAGAAGTAAGGACTGAAGGAGCAGAAAAGAGAGGAATAAAGAAAAATGCCCAAGTTTCTACTTTGGCCAGTTGGATAGATGGTGGTATCCTTTACTAGTATAGGGATACAGGAGGCAGAGCAGGTTTAAGGAGGAAGATGCTGGGTTTGGGTTTAGGTTTAGGATTGAGTTTGAAGTGTACAAAGGTCATCCAGAAGGAGATGATCTGTAGGTAACTGGATTCTCTGCCAATCATCATGTCTTACTTCCCCATTTCAACTAGTGACCACAGTTCCACCTCTCCAAACAGCTAAGCGCTCTATGAACCAACCAATAAGTGCCTTGAATACCATCTGCTATCTAGAGTATTATTAGCCTCTTGTTTTAATAACCTATATATTTAAATACTCTCCCCTCAAAACTCATCCTAAGCAAGAACAGGATGTGGGTACACCCAACATATCATTATACATGTACTGTGAACTCTATTTTAAATGAGACTATTGTTATTTAATTCAATGGTACTTTCTAAACCCAAATCAATTTTTTTTCTCTTTATTTTACTACCATCAACCAGGACAGAGGGCCCCACTTTTTTCCTGTCTTATTAGCCTTCACAAAATTAAACACTGAGGAATGGAACATAAGTTACTTAAAATTTTATATTCTTGAAAGGAAAATTCTAAGCTTCAGAACATCAAATTAGATTTCTTAATCTGAGAATGTGGCTGGTTTAGAATCAGAAAACGTTACAGCTAAAACATTTAAATATGTGCCTATTTTTAATTCAGAAATCCTTACACACAAGGCTATTTTCAACCAATTTTAGCCTGTGTTAGGAGAAAGATACTCAAGCGTAATTCTGGTCTCTTCCGCAACGGGTCAAGTAGCAGCTGCAGGGGAGAAAGTGGTGATGTTTTTTGAGGGATAGGCTTCTCCCAGATGATGGCTGCTTTCCACTGGGAAGACTAGTGGCCAAGCCCAGGATGGAACCTCCAATGGGACTCACACCTTTGAAGACTTAAAATAGGAAAGCCACAAACCACCGAATCCAAAGGAAGCATAAACTATACTAAGAGGGATTCAAAAAGGCCACTTCTACCAGGAAGCCTTCCCTTATCCCATTCAGGCTGGGTTAGGTGTGTCTCCCATTTGCTCACATAGAACCCTGGGAGTCTCTGCTATGGCACTTGATACCCCTTGGTGGAAACATCTGTTCCAGTGACCATTCCTCCACTACACCAGTGTGTAATGTGAGGGCAGAAACTGTCTTGGACATTTGCATCTCCTTAGTGTCAAGCATAGTAGATGCTCAACAAAACCTGATAAATAAAATAGTGAATGCCCCAGACACATGTTTCTCAGGCAACTCTATCATCAATAAAGACACTTGGATGCTTAAATACATATAAACATTTCATTTTATAAAGTTTTATTGACTCTTAGCTCTACTCCTAACATAAAACTCAGACCCCTGAAAAGTCCTTTTAAAGAAGGAGTTGTTTTAGATGTGCCTCCAAATAAATGTGGTTTTCTCTTTGGTTAGTCGCAATGTGAAGTTTGCCTTTTCTCCTCTGCTCTGACCTACCTCCATGGGGCACCATTCATACATACTTCAATTCAAATCTATTTACTGAGCACGTACTTGATGGCCAACACTGTGCTGAAACAGGATATGTGGTGTTGAATGTGACAGAACCAGGCCCAAGCTCTCATGGAGCTTACAGTCTGGTGCCCACTGGCGCCTGCTCACCTTCCAAACCCCAAACCCTGAGGCTGTCATGTGGGCATAATACATTTTTAACTTGAAACCCTTAAAAATGTAATGCACTGATAGGGCAAGACCGTGCTAATCCAGGAATCTGTAGGTTCGCCATTCAGAGTTAAATAACAAGTCTGAGGAAGTATTTTAATTCTCTCAAGCAACTGAGAACTGATCAGTCCACAGGGATCTGTACTGAGGCACATCCACTTTTCCTTTAGCCTCCCACAATGTGGCAGCTGCACAGGGATGTCCCACCCTGTTGCCAATTCGGCATAGCCACAGGGAGACAACAATGCCCACCTTCATATGGCATCATTGGCTAAGGTCTTTTCACTTACCTGCTTAAAAACCACCCTTGTGAGAATTAGGGACAAGCACCCCTCTGGGCAGGTGAATTTTAAAAAGGTACCCCTTCCTCCCCAGCAGGTGCAGCCCCACTCAAGGGTGAGCTTCTGAGTGAGTGGAGCTTAAAGGCCAGTGTTCAATCCCAATGGGCCCGCTCAGCAGAGTCCCATACTAAGCCCTGCTATCAACTCCTTGGGCCACGTACTGGGTACAAAATGCATTAGTACATTGTCACCACTTGTATTTTAAGTTAGCATTCATAACTAAGGAAACCAGTTTCTCTGGGAAATTACTGAACTATATGGAAATCCTTTCCTAAAATCCAGGCAGCAGCCACAGAAACTTGAAGCATGATTCAAGCTCATTAAACTTTTTCCAAGATTGCAATTTATTTCTGCCAAATAACTGCAAAAACCGGTGACTTCACTGAACTCTCAGCAATTCAGAAATGGCAAATGAGTACAGCCTTCAGCTGTGTGCACCCCTGGACAAATCTCAAACACAGTTCCCATGAGTTGTCAGAGTCCTATCAGTAAGGAAGTGGTCTAGCAGCCTTTGAGTCTCTCCGAGCTCAAGTTCCCCAAAAGTCCTTTTTCTCAAGTAGCAAGTCAACAGATCTCCTCATCCCAGTCACTCGTTACATTAAAATAAGCCACCCTCTGTACCCTTTGTGTTCAACTACTTCCAAATGCCTGACACTGGTAATAGTTCAAAGCACAGGCAAGAGGAAAATGCCTAACAGTAATCATTTCCTTCATCACATCATTCAATAAACCTGACTTGAAATGTAGCCCTAATGTCAGCAGGGGTAGCCCTACCCCTTTAAGATCAGATAAGACAGGTTCAAATCCCAGTTCCGGGTCCTGTGGAAAGTCCAGGGCTCTCCTCAGATTTCTGCGAACGGGGCAGGGCAGGAAGGATTGTACTCGCAGTCCCTTCAGTTCTGGTTCCCAGCCTCCCTGGAATCCCAGCTCTCCATTCTGCCCCCTGGGGTGTTCCTTTTTCCTGCCTGAACAGCCCTTTCCCTTGCAACCCGCCAGGCAACTGTGAAAGCGAGGCTGCCTAGGGAGATGTTGCAGGGCTGCCCTACAGCAGCTGACGCGTGCAGACAACCTGTTCTCAAAGGGCCCACTACCCACACCTCGCTGGGGACATCCCGGCCTTGCTCATGCCTCCCCTCCTTCTCCTCTCCCCTCTTTCCAGTCACCACCACCCCGAGGTCCAAATCCTCCTCGGGATTGGAGATGAGCCATTGAGCCCCTCCTTCCCAAATCACCACAGACTCAGCTTGAAGCAAACCCTTCGAGGGGCCCAGCTGAACAAACGGGCCGTTTACTCTTTCAGCAGAGGCCTTGACTTTATCGCTGTTGTTTTCAAACAACATTCACCATCCTTGAAGACAGCTGAGGCTTCAAAGAGCTATTTTCTCCTACTTTGCTTTCCTGATGAAAGGTGCCATAGACATCGGGCACTTGCCCCTTCCGCAGCCGCAGCCACTGAGGAGCAGCAGCCGTGGCTCTGCGCTTCCCGACGGCCGTGGGCCTCAACAAGGGCCACAGGGTGACGAAGAGCGTGAGCAAGCCAAGGCACAGCCGCCGCCGCGGGCGCCTCACCAAGCACACCAAGTTCGTGCGGGACATGATCCGAGAGGTGTGTGGCTTTGCGCCCTCTGAGCGGTGTGCCACGGAGCTGCTCAAGGTCTCTAAGGACAAGAGAGCCCTGAAATTCATCAATAAAAGGGTGGGGTCACACATCCATGCCAAGAGGAAGAGAGAGGAGCTGAGCAATGTCCTTGCAGCCATGAGGAAGGCAGCAGCCAAGAAGGACTGAGCCCCATCCCCTGTCTAATAAAATCTGTTCAGGAAAAAAAAAAAAAATTGGGCACTTGAACCTCTTTCTTGGGTTTGAATAAACAGTGGAAACCCCCCCACCCCCACACACACACACACACCCTTTTTATTGCAGGTGTCTAGTTTATGGAAAGTGCATTCAACTTTTCCAAGCTTAAAATAAAGTTCTCAAATTATGAACTGACTGGTAGTTTAGCCCTACTTGTTTATAGCGCTAACTACTTAGGTTTAAAGACAGAAAGAGTTTTAGTTTAAAATCTTGGTCAGGCCAGGGGCCCCATTTGGTTGACAAGCCCTACGTTAAGCGACCAGTCTCAGGATTGCTGCCTTACAGTGGTCCGTGCCTGTCGGGATGTCCAATGGGTTACACAAGGCAAAGGGCAGGCCTTGTTTTCTCTCGTGGCTTTTTTGGCTGACAGTCATTTTGCTGTTTCCTCTGATCCTTCTCTGCCATCCCTACTCACAATTCAGAAAAAGAAAGGGGGCAGACTCTAGTTTTCTTCATTTTCTGAAAATAAAATAAAAAGGGACATTTATCGTGTGTGTGTGTGTGTGTGCGTGCACATGCGTACACATAGTATATGCTTGTATGTCTGTACATATACATTTGTTCATAGGCTTCTAGAGCTCATTGTACTAATACTCAGTCCTGCCAGTATATTGGAGTCACCTGAAGCACTTTTTATTTATTTATTTTTTATCCTCACCCGAGGATATTTTTCCATTTTTTGTTCAGATAGAGTGGGAGGGAGAGAGAGAGAGAGAGAGAAACATCTACATGAAAGGGACACATCAAGTGGCTGCCACCCGCACGACCAACCAGGACCGGGGACAAACTGCAACCGCGGTACACACCCTTAGCAGGAACTGAACCCGAGTATCTCTGGACCACAGGCTGATGCTCTAACCACTGAGCAAAACTGACCAGGGCTGAAGCACTTTTTAAAAGAGATTGATGCCTTGGCCCAGCCCAGACAGGTTGTATCGTTCTCTCTGGAGGAAGGGCTTGGGCACCTGTGTTTTCTATGAGTCCTTTTTAAACTCCCAAGGAGCCTCTGATGGAAAGCCAGGACTGAGAGCTCCTTGGAGGTCTCCTAAGCCTAGCTGCTCAAGTCTGAAGTGCAGAGCGGCACTGCCTGGGAGGCAGACTCTCGGGCCACACCCCAGACGGAACCAGAATCTGCATTTCAGCGGGATCCCAGGTGCTCTGTGTGCTCAGAACAGTGTGAGACTGCTCTATTCTTCTCTCCTTTGATCCATGAGGCCCCAGGATCCTCAGTGACGTCAGAGGTCACGCTGTTCACTAGAGGTGCAAGTGGAACCGGAGCCCAGGCCTCTTTACTACTAGAACTTTTATTTCCATTACATTATTATTGTTCAGATTTAGCCAATAGTTAGATACTCCTCAAAATGTGTATAATATAGTTTTTCTCATTTGTCACAGCTCACTATGACTTGCCTCTGTTAAAAAACAAAAACATAAAATGTAAAACATTTAAGACTTTCAGGGGTTTTCGTTTCTGCTGGTGGAGGACAAAATGATTAGATATAATGACAAAAAAAAAAAAAATTACTCAAGAAAGACATCGTGGAGCAGCCGTGGAGAAAAGATGGAAGACACTGAGCCCAAGAGTCCTACCTAATGTGTGGATCAGCAGGTTGCGGAAGCCAGGCTGATGCCGATAGAGAACAGGCATCGCCTCCGATCTATCTAGTCTGCATCTTGTGCCGAACCAGAACTCAGCGTAGGGGAGAAGACGCCAGAGCCTCCGTCTTGCTCCTGAGGAAGAGCACCTAAAAAGAGGGGAGGTTGTTTATAGGCCTCCAGATTTCAGAGGTGCCTTTCACGTGAGAACAATCCACATTCCATTATCACAGGCAAAGGAAGCGAGACAAATTCCACAGATCCACAGAAGAAAGTCCGACCGTCATGGGACTGCTACCGCAGGAATCTGATCAATGCCACGATTCTACATCCTAGGAGCCTCGTGATTCCCCTTCCACCAGCTGCAGGTGCGGCCTCCCACCTGTGCACCCCGTGCAGCCAGCATCGGCCCTCACACCGGGGAAGAGTCACCCTCACAGCTTGCTGTTCGCTGCCTTCATTTGACCCAGGCCCCCTGATTCATTCCTTGTGCTTTATTTCATTCTGGTTGGGGGATGGTTTTGATTCCCCACCCTGGCCACATAGGCTCAGACTGCTTCAAGCAGACATCAATCCCCACCTGACCTGCCTGTGACCCTCCTACCCTGGCCTCACTCCTGTAAGCAGAACTATCTCCAGTCGTGAGAATGGCATCGGGCCACCAGGAATCCACAGTCCCAGGCCCAGGAGCACTGGCTCTTCCCTAGTTCCCTTGCCCCACCCCTGTAAAACTCCCAGCAATACCACACCCCCAAGACTGCTGGCAGAACCCTGAAAAGAGGCCTCCAGCCTGTAGGCTGAGCACTAAGTGATGCCAGGGCCCTGGCTCGGGCCGCTCCCTGCCGTGATGCCTTTGCTGGGGCATTTTCAGGCACATTCTCACAGCGGCTTCATTTCTCTGTGTGCTTTCCCGGCGTCTCTCGGGGAGAGGCAGAATGAGCCGTGTTTTGGTTCCCTGCCTGAGGAAAGTGATCCACCTCCAAGGACACATTCCTTACACGCTAAGTACTGCTGCTCCAGCTATCTCTGGCAATGGTGAGCTGAACTAGCAGGAAAGGCACTGCTAACAGCAAGGACTGCAGAAAGGAGACCCTGCAACTCAAAGAGGTCATGCTATCAAGGAAAACGCCCCTCTGCAAGGACAAGCAGAAATTTTCTTCCAGCCATTTGGATGCCTGCTCTCAGGAAGCCGGGCGGGGCAGGCCCAGTTTGGGATAGCAGCTGTTGCAGGATAATTAACCTCAAGCAAACTGCAGAGGGGGCCAGGAGGCTGTGAGGTCAGGCAGGGTCAGGCAGGACAATAGGCAGGGTGGCCCATCTAAGCACTGTCCAAAGGCAAGAAAACTCTGACTGTAGAGTTCTAACAAGTCTTTCTTCAGAGAACCCCCCCACCAGATCCATTCTGTCACTGCTAAGTGGCTCCCTCTGGGGGCTCCTTCAGGGAGGCTGAAGAATACCTGTTTCTTGTTATCAGATTATTTAACTAATAGGAAATTATTTTTTCTACTTTGTGGCATATTGAATGGATGAATAGACAAATAGCTGAATGAAATAGAGAGAGAGAGAAGTAAGAACAGGTATATTGCATAGAGAAATAGGAACAGGTGTATTACATAGATAGCAAGTATTAAGGCCAGCATTTATCACCCCAAACCATCTTTGAGGATCACAGTGACATTTGAGGTTCAGGAATGCCCCAATGAGGCTATGGGTATGATCTTCCAGGACTGATACTAATTACAAGAGTTGTAACAAATGATCGCTAATAATAATAGTGTTCATTTGCCAGAGAACTTCTGCTAAGTATTGTCATATGCTGTAATAAATAGGACTCTGTATATTCTGTGCAAGCTACTTTCAGAAGTGTTATTTTTTGGAATGGATGTGATAGTTGTTCCATAATGCATTTAGAGAAGTGTTTATAAATATTTTTAATGACAATATTTGTAAAAGTGATACCTACTTGTGCCCTGACCAGTGTGGCTTATTTGGTTGGAGCCTCGTCCTGTACACCCAGAAGATGAGAGGGTTTGATTCCCAGTCAGGGCACATACCTAGGTTGTGGGTTCAATACCTGGTCAGGGCACATGCGAGAGGCAACCAATTGATGTTTCTCCCTCTCTCTCTCTCCCTTCCTCTCTCTAAAATTAATTCTTTTTAAATGTTTTCTCTTTCAAGTGGTACCTGCTAAAGACAAATAAAACTGTGTGTTTTAAGTGAAAAAAAAAAATCAGACTCTTGCTGTTATGAGTAACAAAACCCAACTCAACTTGACACAAGCGTAAAAATAGATATTATTACAGATATGGAGAGATATCACTTTGAACCCATGACCAGTAAATGAACTAGGAGACACTCTCTTTTCTTAACATCTGATTAATTATTTTTCTCAGACTGGATCTTTTTTAGCTTCCCTATCCATGTGATAGAAAAAAATGCCTCATCTCTCATGGCAAACAGTTACCCAGTGCTTGAAGGGGGAAATATCATTGGTAAAGGGCTAGAAAACAGGCTTTGAAGAAACTGGATGGCAGAAAGAGTAACATAGTTTCATGGTGTTGTGGTTTTTCATTTGTCTACCAAGAAATCGAACTGACCTAGATGGCCATTCCCCTGTTTAGACATAACCTCTTTCTTTTTCTTAATAATTTCTATAAGTTTATTTGAGCCAAACCAATGACATTGCCAGGAGGCAAGATTTCAAATGCTCCTATACTCAACTTCTTAAGTCATGTTTCAGCCACCTTATAACCCTGCTGCTTCCTGATAACCTCCTGTCTCGTGGAATTGGGTTTCCTTTTGTTTCCAGCATGGATCACAGATGCCTCCAAGTCTTAAAATACACTAATGATATGTTGAATGTCCCAACACCTTGACCCAAATTCACTTGAAATCAACTCATTGCTGTAAGGCATTTGGCTTCCCTAAAAGGCTCAGGTCCTCCAAGCTTTATAAAGATGGGAGGAGAAAAGTAAGACAGGCTTTGCATTTTATTATGCCTATGAAATGTTTTGCACCCTGAGGTATAAGCTAAAAACCTCCTACCATAATGATCATGCCATCATCTGTCAGCCCTTTCCATGTATCAGACCCTTAAGCCCCAAAAACTTCACTAATGTAATTATTTCTTAGATGGAGGAATTAAGATTCAGAGAGGTTAAACAACTCGCCCAAGATCATTAAGCCAGTAAGTGACAGAGATAGAATTTGAACCCAGATATCTCTGACCCCCAAGCCCATGTGTTGTCCACATAGCTGATCAAATAGCCAGTGTCATCTATTTCGATTGGCAATTTAAATTTTGTTGTGGAGGAGGGAGTGAAGGTTATAATCATAGGATGGAATCCCAGAATTTCTCATCACTTCTGTGACTCACAGCTCCTCATTCAAGTCCCCTTGGATCCTCTATTGGTTGGGTGTACACTGGATGTTTTCAGTCCTGGGAGGTCTTGAGGACTCCAATATAGGCGAGTTCTCTGTCCCCGAGAAGGGAGGTCTTCACCTGGGTCCTGTGCACTGAAGGGTTTGTCACTCAGTCTAGCTATTACAGGTTGGAATACTTAAAGTTTGCCCTTTCTGCCATTCTAACAGGATTTCCTTGGGGAGAGAGTAAGTTTTCTTCTCTGTCATCTTCTAACTACAGAGGAGATAAAACTCATTATTGTTGACATCTATCTTCCCCAGTCTCTGAAGAGTCTGTCCCACTCTCCCCAAGTAGCATGGAGGGAGGGGCATTGGCCCACTCAGTTGAAGGAAACCACACTTTGAAGCAACATCTTCCCCTCTGATTTCACTCTTGAGGGCCCTGTGATTTCACTCTCGGTTCTTCTAACACAGGTCCACACGGTTCCTCCAAAGGACACCTACTTGTTGGATGTTGTCCCTTTCATTTATTTATTCACTGAGGATTTATGAAGCCCCCTACTCTCTGCCAGATACTATTCTGGGTGCCAAAAACACTGGCATGGACAATATGGAAAGGTGTCTGTCTTCGTGCAATTTACATTTTGGTAAGATAAATAGAAAATAAAATAAGTAATAAGATCATTTGAATTTGTGATCATAGCTATGGATAAAAGAAATAAGGCTATTAGATATATAGTAACAAAGGACTCTAGAAGAGCTACTTTAGAAAGGGTGCCCCATCCCAAGGAGGTGATATCTGAGCAGAGACCTGAGGCCGAGAAGAATCCAGCCTCATCAGAGTCAGCAAAAGAGCATTCCAGGCAGAGAGAACAGTAAATGCAACATCCCTGAGGTAAGCAAGAGACTGGGCCATTCAAGAAAGAAGGGCTACAATCTCGTGAGCAAAGGAGAGAGTGGTCAATCAATATGAGCTTAAAGAGAAAGACGGGGATTCGGTCATAAAGCCTCCTGTAGGCCATGATTAGGAGTTAGCAATTTATTTTATATTGTATAAAATAGGAAACTAATAGAGGATTTGACATTATTAGGTTTGAAGATTTAAAATTCACTCTGGTGATATAGAAAACAGACCAAACAGGGAAACAGTGTAAGAAGGGACACCAGAAAGGAGAGCTTGGCAGTAGTCCAGGAAAAGTTGATGGTGCCTTGAAGTAGGGGATGAGAGTAGAGACGGAGAGAAGTAAATGGGTTAGAAATATATTCTTCAGGTAGAACTGACCAAACTGGATTATGGACTGGAAGCAGGAGACAATGATAAGGGGAAAATCCAAAATGACTCCTAGATTTGGGGTTTAAGAAATTGGTTGTAAGATGATGAGGCTCTTTATTATTATAGGAAAGGACTCAGGGGAAGAATGGTGGCAATGGGACAAGGATATTTGGGGTACATCAGAGTGCCTGTCAGACTCAACAAGTGAAGTTGCCAGTACCAAATGGACCCATGATTCTGGGCTCATAGAAAATATTTGGCAAAGCTGGGGACAGGGCGGGGAGGGAGGGGAAGGGAGAAATCAGTGGGGGGGATGGGGAAGGAGAAACATCTGTAACAAAAATAAATTAATTAACTTAAAAAATAAAATATTTGGGCTAAAGATAAACATTTGAAAGTCATCAACATGGAGGGGTCAAAGCCATAAAATGAAAAGAGATAACATATCAAGAAAGTGTGGGCAAAGAAGGAGAGAAGATCCAGGATAGCTCTTGGGGCACAACCTCATTTGGATGTGGGATAGGAGAGGAAAGAGCCAGTCTTTAAGATACATTGAGCAAGCCCTGGCCAGTTTGGCTCAGCGGTTAGAGTGTCGGCCTGCGGTCCGGAGAGACCCGGGTTTGGTTCCCGCTAGGGGCACGTACCTCGGTTGCAGTTTGTTCCTGACCCTGGTTGGGTCATGCAGGAGGCAGCCACTCGATGTGTCCCTTTCACATCGATGTTTCTCTCTCTCTCTTTCTCTCTCCTTCCCACTCTATCTGAACAAAAAAATAGAAAAATGTCCTTGGGTGAAGATAAAAAAAAAAAAAAGATACATTGAGCAAGAAGAAGGTGCTTGACATAATCTGAAAACCGTTTTATTCTTTTCTTTCCTTCCTGTTCAAGCCACTCCCTGGGTGCGACTCTTTCTTCCCTACTCCTTGAACAAAGTGAAAGCAAACTCTGTGACTTCTCTAGACTTTCTTAAGTAATATAAAGCCCTTGAGTCTGACCTCTCTCACCCACACCCACACATGCACACAGTCTCATTTATAAATGGCCCGGGGTGATAACAAAAACTTCCAGATTCATGAAGATTGAAGCTTCTCTCTCCCTCTGCTTGGTTGTGCTCCAATCGGGCTGCCTCTAGGATCGAGTTGGCTCTTTACTTCTCTTGCCTACAACATGCAGTCCTCTTTCCCCTCATTAGGCTGCTTCTGGTTCCTCGGGCCTAAAGCAGAGTGGGGAGGGAGGAAAGGTATGGGACAGGGACGATATCACTTGACTAGTCTACCTACCTAGGCTTTGCTGGTGTTTAGAGCTCGAGTCTCTCATGGAGCTATTTTATGGTGCGGTTTTCGTTTTTGGTTTGTTTTTTTCCAGAGACTCCACCATCTCAGGAAATCTTGCAATGGCAGTTCCCTTGCTGTAAGTAAATGCATCTCCTAGGCCTGACTTAAAAATTTTCCCTCACCACCCTGGCTGATTTGGCTCAGCAGTTAGAGTGCTGACCTGCGGACCAAAGGGTCGCAGGTTCGATTCCGGTCAAGGCACGTACCTGGGTTGCAGGTTCGATTCCCGGCCCGGGTTAGAGTTGTGCTGGAGGCAATCAATCAATGTGTCTCTCTCACACGGATGTTTCTCTCTCTCCCTCCATTTCTTCCATTCTCTCTAAAAAATCAATGGAAAAAATATCCTTTCATAAGGATTAACCAAAAATAAAAAATAATTCTTCCCTCACCACCTAAGAATCTAATGGTATGTTTCCAGGGTTTGTTTGTAGTTTGTTTGTCTCCAAGCAGCCCTCTTGTGCAGGATCTAAAAAAACTCCATGCCTGTTCTCTGTGTGTAGTACTACTTCAGGTCCTTGGGAAGTGTTCAAGCATCATTTGCCCAAACTCTTGGAGAACAGCCATCCCAACATAGCACTGACTCTTTACACTGCCATACGAGGAGCCAGCAGCCACAGCTGGGCTCCAGTCCTCCATGCCCCACTCTCCAAAGTGCTCTCCAGTAAAGCCCCTGCCACCAAACTGGCAGGCAGAGCAAGCACCCACTGCTTCCCTGTTGGTGTGAAAAACTTATATTGCAGATCCTCTTAGGTAATTTTCTCCCCAATTTCCTTATATTTTGGTCCCTTCAAGCTTTTTAAAAATGTTTTTATTGATTGATTTGATTTATGCATGCATTGATCTTCAACCTTTTTTATAAGCTGGAGGTGTTTCATTGGCTAAGGGATATAAAACCCACTGTCAGCTGTTCCTTTGCAAGTCTTGGCTAATCGGCTCATTCCTCACTTGAAATGTGGGAAATATTTGCTCTGATATGTTGGGAAGACAAAGCTGAAGACAAAATAGAATGAGTCCTGTTTTATTGTACAATCCTGTGTACCTGCTCCCCCCACTCCTCTACCCCCCCCCCCAAAAAAAAAAACAAGAGCAACCAGAAGGCAAAGTAAAACCAGGCAAATATGATGTAGCAGAAGCTAAAGGGTACTCAAGTAGTCAAGTGTTGCTAAAAGGAGCAATAAAATGAAGACAAAGAATTGTTCACTAGATTTGATGCCTTGCACGGTTCCATTTCAGAGTAATGTTGAGGACAAAATTAAACTGACATGCTAGATACTTCCCGGGAATCTGTTCTTCCTTGCAAGCAGAACCCCTATGGCCAGCTCCAGTGTAAATCTTGATTGGTCCAAGCCAACCCCCATAATCTCCTTCCTTCTGCCAATGATGCATTCAGGGATGGGCATGTGATACCATTCTGCACAACAAGATGTAAGGGGAAGTCTGTTGGAAGATTTCTGTAGAGGTCTCTTTTTAAAACAGAGAGAGAGAGAGAAGAAGAAGGCAGCTTCTCTTCTTCCATTGGCTATTGCCATCTGTGTCTGTGACACCTAGTTCTGTGGAAACCATCTTGGTACCAGCCTGGGGATAAAGCCAACACCAACGAGGAGGGCAGAACCAAGAGAATTGCCACAAAGCAGAGCCTGGAGCCCACTCTACCTGTGGGGTTCTTGTTATTTCATCTCATAAATCCCCATTTTATTTTATATCGTTGATTCAGAGTTTTCTGTTATTTAATGCCTAAAGCATCCTAAAGATAAAGAGTAGGCTTAAAGGAGGTGAAGAATTGGAGGCAGAGTGTAGGTAACACTTTTGAGATGTTTTTCTGGGAAGAGAGGCAGAGAAATGATCTGGAAGCTGAGGGGAATGAAGGGTCTAGTGAAGGCTTTTTAAAAGATGGGAGACGCCCTGGCCAGTTTGGCTCAGTGGTTGAGTGTCAGCCTGCGGACCAGAGAGTCCCGGGTTCGGTTCCCACTAGGGGCACGTACCACAAAAATAAATAAATAAATAAATAAAATAAAAGATGGGAGACACTGAAGCCAGTTTGTAAGTAGATGAAAATGATGCCATAGAAAGGGGAGAAGGCAGAGCTGCAGGTTCAAGCATCTTCTTGCCACCTCACTTAAAGTCCACAGCCTCTCCTGGAGTCTCTCCCACTGATCTTGCGGATGCCCTCCCAAGGAAGAGCCACCAGTGCTCACACTATGGCTTCCATTGTCTGACTACAACTGCTTGCACACACCCTCCCTAGTTTCCTGTTGGTAGAACCCTTCAGCCATCTCTGAGCTCTTTCTTTGGAGAAGAAGCAATGCCTGGTCCCTGCAGGGCTGATCTCTCTAGGACACGGTCTGCTCAAAACAGGCTGACAGAAGCTCAGCTTTTTATTCTCTTGATGTTCTTCCCAAGGAGACCCCAACCTTACAAATGTTCACTTCCCCCTCACAAAGAAACACAGACTACCCAAGAGACTAGCTCGCAGTTAACTGGCTTGTCCTCTAAGCTGAGCCTACCTCTAAGCCCCACTTCACTTACGGCTGCAGGGGGCTCAACTTAATGAAGTTTGTTGTTACTTAAACCCTTCCTTCCTTAGCATTCTACTTCCTAATTATAATCACACAAAAGGACATGCCTGTTGGAGTACGCAGTTCCTGTCCTCCGAGGTGGAAAGCCTGGTCCCAAGTCAGCAGCACTCTCTCTTTCCTAGCCACCTGAAGTCATATGCAAATTAACTTTGGCTACAGGGTCTTTCCCCAGGGGAATAAAAACATTCAGTCCCAGCTGGGGCTTGAGCTATATCAGAAAGGTAACTGTATTTACTGAACAACTAAATGGCGATCCAAAAGAGTATTACTGTAAAGCATTTCCAGTAAAACTATAAAAACTGTGCAAAGGACCAAGTCAAGAACAACGTTGATTTGCCTTTCTATTGCTTCCTGTCCAGAGTAATGATTTGTTCTGCATTTCACTTCCCCTATTCATTTAGCAGTAAGACAAGATATGTAACCTAAAATGTTTAATACCCATGCTATGAGATACAATTATCTACAGTCATATAGAAACACCTGCTAAAAGCCAGACAACTGAGTTTCATTTCCTTATGAAATTTCAACAATTCGTTAAACAAAACATTATAATTGACCAAAATATTTTGAATATATAAAACCAGTTCCCTCTGTTGATTAAATTCAAATTGATTAATTAATTATATTTTTACCACATTTCCTTACTAATGTAATTTTGGCTAAAATACAGACTGTGTTTAAGTAAAGATAAACAAACCAGCAAATACTTCTAAAAAATCTCCACATTCACCTATAATCACTAGGAATGAAATTTTACACTTAGAACAATGATTTAAAGTATTCACACTTGAAATTTTTCATTATTTTGGAGTAAAGCATTTTAATACTAAATTTATGTATTTTTCAGTCTTATTATGTTAAAGTCTACACCAGTGTATACTTTAGGATTTAGTTCCTTCCTATCCTTTTTTAAAATATGACTGTTATTAATTAATTAATTGTGTGATGATCTTTCCCTTGATGATGAGTCCTTACAATGAACATCAACAATATATGGTTGTCAGAGACTCCGTTTGAGATTCTTCTCTGAGAACTGCCCATTCCTGTGATGGTCATGGTGATATTACTCTCTCTTGGCCACATTTGATTGGTCCAAGGATAAAAAACTGGCCAACCTGGGACAATCAGATGTCTCTCATGGACATGTGTCATTAGATTAGCCATTCTAGTCAGGCTTTATGGATACTTAAGAGGATGGATGGGAGGGTGAGCAGATATAAAAGCTAAGGAAAGAAGAGAATGAAGCATACCTCAGAGGGAATGAAAATAAAAGTCCACAAAGAGAGTAAGGAGGGAGAGACAGCTTGGTTTCTAGTGGTTTTCCAGCACCCAACTCGGTGCCTCAGGAGGCTCTCTCTAGAGCTTTGGTTCTGTGAAACACCCTTGTAGTCTTGTGTCTCTTTTTAGCTTATGCAAGTTTAAGTGAGTTTCTGGGACTTTGAATTAAATCTTCTCTAAAATGACAATGAGGCCCTCAGAGCTTATTAAAGCATGGACAACAACCCTAAATTTCCACAATCTATGCTTGCTGAGGTCTAGGGTCTGTTCTTTGTTTCTTTAATGTGTTAAGCACATATATAGACTGAACAATGCTTTAAAATGGTTTCTGACCATGACACCCAGAGTGACGTCACCAAAATAGCAAAATGAGAGTTTTTCTATCACCTTTCCTCCAAAGAAAACTGATTCTGACAATCATCCACAGACAAGAGTGCCTTTGTGAAAGTCCAGGAGGCCAATGGAGAAGTTCTAGCACACTGTTGGAGAAAAAAATTTATGTTAGACGCATTAAGGAGGAAAGAGTTTCACTTTACCTCTGTCACCAAGGCAGCACAACTCAGTGCTCAGTGCCAAGACAGACCTACTCAGCCCATGATTTCTCCCATGGGAGAGAGTGTATAACTGAGCACCCAGCTCCCCCAGCTATTTGAGATGCTGCCAAAGGGATCTACTTCTTTCTCACCCGTCCAGAATACTGAGGAGTGCTGCATGATGGGGGTGGAGGGAGTACCTGCTAGAACAGCAGACAGAGCTCTTAGAATCAGAGAGCCTGAGATCCTATTAACTGTATCATGGACTTCATCAGGAGACCTACCCATGACCTACTAGAGATGCCTCACTTGTGGATCCACCAACTTCCCACAGGCATCCCCGGTGCTCCATGTGCCTTTCCCACACACCCTGTGTATGTATGCCCCAGAGAGTAGTGAGAGTAAGCCTTGCAGACAACTAGCAAGCACAAAGAGAAAGCTGGCCCAACTTGGTAGGATTTGTAATAAAACAAACTTGAGCATTCAGCACCACCCTAGGAAAAGCAAACAGGAGAATGTCAGCACCCAGTCTTGCTTTGCATGCAACCTTTTTTTTTTTTTTTAATTTATTGAATTTATTGGGGTGACACTGGTTAATAAAAGTATACAATACATTATCTGTATATTGTATTACGTGTTTATCACCTCAAGTCAAGTTGCATGCAATTTTAATCCAGCCCCTCCCAACCTGCCCCGCACCTACACAGAAAGAAAATGGAGTGCGGAGCAGGCATAGCCTTAGAAAAGATTGAAGAAAGCCTCAGAATCTCTAACAGGGCTGACAGAAGGTATTTCTCTCCAAAAGTGAGCCAGTAAAGATTGAAGGAGGTGACTGCTTCTTCAAATACAAAGACAGCAATTAAAGACTTCAAGAAACATGAAAAAAAGAACAAAGAAACATGACATTATCAAAGGAACACAATGATTTTTCCAGTAACTAATCCCAAAGCAATGGAGCACACCCATGCCTTTCTTCCTTCTCCGGTGTTCATCTCCTAAAACTCTAAGGGTCCCCGTGAGACTTGCAACCAGGGGAACAATGGGCAGTGGCAGCTCATACTGGGCTAACCCCCCGAACCTGTCTCCAAGGCCCCTTTTCTTTAACTTTCCAGTGAGCCAAACCAGCCCAGCCTAGGCTCTCTCCTGTTGCTTCTTCTACCCTAAGCCCTTTCTTGTTTCATTGTCCCCAGTTTTAATAAATAATCTCAAAATAAAAGAAGTTCAGTGAACTGCAAGAAAGAGAAAGACAATTCAACATAATCAGGAAAACAATACCTGAACAAAATGAGAAGTTTAACAAAAAAATAGAAATCGTAAAAGAGGGCCAAACAGAAATTCTAGAGGTGAAGAATACAATTAATGAAATGAAATGAAAAACACAACAGAGAGGATCAACAGCAGACTGAATCAAGCAGAAAGAATCTGTGAAGTAGAAGACAGGCCCTTTGAAATTATCCCGAGGACAACAAAGGAAAAAAGAATGAAAAAGAGTAAATTAAGCCTAGTAAATAAAGAGTTAATAAAGCATGAAAAAGAGTAAATAAAATTAACAATGGGAACCATTAAAAGAAACATTCTACGCATTATGGGGTTCTAAAAGAGAGGGATAAAGGGACAGAAAGTTTATTTAAATAAATAATGACTCAGAACTTATGAAATCTGGGGGGAATTTTAGACATCCATGTTCATAAAGATCATAGATCCCCAAGTATTTAAATTCAAAAAGATCTTATCTAAGACATATTATAATAAACATTCTAAAAAATTTTTTCTTTGTTGATTTTTAGAGAGAGAGGAAGGGAGAGAGAGAGAGAGAAACATCGATGAGAAAGAACATTGATTGGCCGCCTCCAGCATGCCCTCACTGGGGACTGAGCCCACAACCTTAAAATATTGGTCTTGGCAATAATTTTTTGGAAATAATACCAAAAGCACAAACAATTAAAGCAAAAATAAACAAATGCATCTATATCAAACTAAAAGATTTTGCATAGCAAAACAAATAATTTTAAAAATGAAAAGGTGACCTATTAAATGGGAGAAAATATTAGCACATCATATATCTGATATGGGGTTAATATCCAAAATATATAAAGAACTCACACAGCTCAATAGCAAAAAAAAAAAAATTTGATTTAAAAATTGGCAGAGGACCTGAAGAGACATTTTTCAAAAGAAGACATACAAATGGTCAATAGATGCATGAAAACATGCCCATCATCAGTAATCATCAGAGAAATGCAAATAAAAACCACAATGAGATATTACCTCGTACCTGTTAGAATATTTATTATCAAGTAACAAAAAATAACAAGTGTTAGCAAGGATGTGGTGAGAAGGAAGCCCTTGTATACTCTTGGTGGAAATTTAATTGGTATAGTCATTATAGAAAACAGTATGGAGGGTCCTCAAAACATTTAAAATAGTGCTACCGTATGATCCAGCAATCCCACTTCTGGTTATATATCCAAAAAGAATAAAATCACTATCTTGAAGAGTTATCAGTACCCTCGTGTTCACTGTCGTATTATTCACAATAGCCAAGACATGGAAGCATCCCGAGTGTCCATCGATGAATTATTGGATAAAGAAAATGTAATACATACATATAGGGTGTCCAAAAACAATGTATACAGGGTGTCTGTAGATTCTATTATATTTTTAAAATGAAGTGTATGCTATTAAACACTGGCTTTATAGTTGTTCCAAGTTGTATATACATTTTGGGGGGGACACCATATATATAGGCCAATATCCCTGATGACTATATATACAATGGCATATTATTCAACCATTGTACATTGTACATCTTACACAATGTGTCAATGAAATCTCAATAAAGATGGAAAAAATGTTTCTGGCCACAAAACAGTAAGAAATATAGTTTATGCCCTGGCTGGTGTGGCTCAGTTGGTTGGGAGTTGCCCCATGCACCAATAGGTTGCCAGTTTGATTCCGTTTTAGGGCACATGCTTAGGTTGTGTGCTAGATCTCCAGTAGAGGGCATGCAGGAGGCAGCTGATGGATGTTGCACTCTCACATCATTGTTTCTCTTTATCTCTCGCCCTCTCCCTCTTTCTTTAAAAGTCTATTTTAAATATATATTAAAAAATAAAAGAAATATAGTTTATATCATGACTCATTTCATATGTAGGTATATATAAATATGATATTGAAGAGTTCTTGTCACAGTACCTGATCTAAGGTGGTGGCTCAATAAATATTTGCTGAAATAATTATGAGAGTAAATAAATGCAATACAAGGAAATAAAAAGAAGACCATGAATGATTATTTTGAGTTCAGAAAAATAGAAAACATGAATTTACTAAACTAAGTTATAACTATTTTTAAAACTTGAAATAAAATGAACTAAGTAAAAAATTATATTTAAAGAAAATAAAAAGATAGAATTTAAAACTATAGAAATAAAAAACTATAGAAATCATCAAAGTTTAATTTTATGAAAGTTTATGAAAAATTCAAAGTCACTAGCTGAATTTTATTTAAAAATTAAACTCACAAATGAAAAAAAATTTATTTTAAAATAGGAAGAACTATTGCTTATATTCTATTCTTATATGGAATGATCAACAGGAAATTTGTAAGGACATAGATACTGGTTTACATAGTTTCTGATGAGATGTTTATTCTCACTCTTTCTTTTACTTATTCCTCTTTATAGAGTGTGTCCTTTTTCCCTGTTTTTAAGGCTGCTTTTAAGTTTTTTCTCTTTATCACCAGTTTTCAACAATTTTATTATAATATACTATGGTGTTGTTTTCTTGATGTTTGCTTTGTTCAGTATTCATTGTATATGGGTTTACAGTTTCTGTCAAATCTGGAAATATTTTAACCATTATTTCTTCAAGTATTTTTTCCTTTTTCATCCTTTAATCCTTTCTCATTTGTTTTTCTGGGCCTCCAATTACATGTATGCTACACTGCTTATATTGTCTCATACTCTGTTGGTCATCATTTCCTGTTTATATATTTTCAGTGCCCCGTTTTTATTTTAAATTTTAATTGCAATGGGCCCTGGTCAGGTAGCTCAGTTGGTTGTAGTGTCATCCCAACACACCAAAGTTCTGGCTTTGATCCCGGTCATGGCACATACAAGAGTCACCAATGAATGTATGGTTGGGTGGAACAACAGATTAATGTTTCTTTTTTTTTTTTTTCTTTATTGATTTTAGAGAGAGAGGAAGAGAGAGATAGAAACATCAATGAGAGAGAACATTGATTGGCTACCTCCTGCATGCCCCCCCCCACTGGAGATTTGGCCCACAACCTGGGCATGTGCCCTGTCTGGGAATTGAACCAGTGAACTCTTAGTGCATGGGTTAACCCTCAACCACTGGGCCACACCGGCTGGGCTAGATTAATGTTACTTGATGTTTCTCTCTCTCTTTCTCTCTTTCTCTCTCTCTCTCTCTCTCTCTCTCTCTCTCTCTCTCTCAAAAAAAAATCAATAAATAAATTTAAAAAAATTTTTTTGTTAGTCTTCACCCAAGGATACTTTTCCATTGATTTTTAGATAGAGTGGAGGGGAGGGAGGAAGAGAGAGAGAAAAAAATCAGTGTGAGAGAGACACATAATTTGTTGCTTCCCACACAGCCCCAACTGAGGCCAGGGATCGAACCTGCAACCCTTTGGTCCAAGGGCCAACACTCTAACCACTGAGCCAAACCAGCCACAGACATTTTTTAATTTTTTAATTCTATGACTTTAGGCTCACTGATTTTTTTTTTTTTTTCTGCCGTACCTTATTTGCTGTTACTCTCATCTACTATATTTTTCATCTCTAGTGGTTCCATTTAGATCCACTTTATATCTTTCATTTCTATCTCTTTTTCTTGTGGCTTCTTGAACATATCAAGTGTATTTATAAAAGCTGTTTTAACATCTTTGTCTTCTCATTCCATCATCTCACTCATTTTTGGGTCTGTTTCTATTGATTGACTTTTCTCCTGCTTATGGATCATATTTTCCCACTTCTTGCATATCTGGTAATTTTTTAATTGGATGCCTGACTTTGTCAATTTTATACTTGGGTGCTGGGTTTTGTTGATTTTTCTCAATTAGTGTTGGATTTTGTACTGGTGCACAGTTAAGTCACTTAGGATCATTTTGTTCCTTTCCAAGCTTCCTTTGAAGCAGAGCAGCCATTAATTTAGTCTAGGACTAATAATAGCCTCATTACTAAGAACATGCCCTCCTAAAATCTCTACCTGATGCCTTGGAAATTATGAGATCTTTCTAACCTGGCTGCTGGAGCATAATCTATTTCCATCTCTGTGTACACTCCAGAAATCGTTCATTTTACTGCTTTGCGGTGATCCTTTCCATGGCCTCAGTAGTTCCTCTCACACCTGTACAGATCACTGAGCCAAAGGCAATGGTGTCCTCTGTAAACGTCTAGAACTCTCTATGCAGTTTCTTCCTCTCTTACACTCTACCCCACAAGTTCTAGCCGCATTAACCTCTCTGAAGTGCACTTTATGTTTTTAGCTCAGGAAGTTCCCTCTCCCTGGCACCGAATCCATCCAGGCAGTACACTGAGTCAACTGTAAAACTCACCTCATTTGTTTTCCTTCTCTCAGGGATCAAAAATTCCCAAAACAGTTGTTATATATTTTACCCAGGGTTCTAGCTATTTAAGACTGTCAGGAAAATTCCGTTCTTATCATTCTATCATGTCCAGAAGCAAAATTAGCTCATTTCAATTAAAAACAAATCAGCCCTGGCCGGTTTGGCTCAGCGGTTAGAGCGTCAGCCTGTGGACCAGAGAGTCCCAGGTTCGGTTCCCACTAACGGCACGTACCTCAGGTGCAGTTTGTCCCCACCCCGGTTGGGGTCATGTGGGTGGCAGCCACTTGATGTGTCTCTGTCACATCAATGTTTCTCTCTCTCTCTCTCTCTCTCTCTCTCTCTCTCTCTCTCTCTCTCTTCCTCCCTCTCTCCCTCCCGCTCTATCTGAAGATAAATGCAAAAAATGTCCTTAGGTGAGGATAAATAAGTAAATAAATAAAAATAAATAAAAACAGGAATCACCCCCTTTTTAAAAAAGAAATACCAGTAATGCCCTGGCCGGTTTGGCTCAGCAGTTAGAGCGTCAGCCCATGGACCAATAAGTCTCAGGTTTGATTCCGGTCAAAGGCATGTACCTCAGTTGCAATTTGTCCCTGGCCCTGACTGGGGTTGTGTGGGAGGCAGCCACTCGATGTGTCCCTTTCACGTCGATGTTTCTCTCTCTCTCTCTCCCGCCCATTCTATCTGAACAAAATATCAAAAAATGTCCTCAGATGAGGATAAAAAAAAAAAAATTTATGTTAATGTATGACAGACAAATTTATGACTATTAAAGAAAAATAAAACATTTTCCATTACAAGATATATTTTACATATACATATACACAAAACTTTAGTACAATAAAATGTAATAGAACCTTACCACAAATAATAAAGACAAGGGAGCCCTGGCCAGTTTGGCTCAGCGGTTAGAGCGTCGGCCTGCGGTCCGGAGAGACCCGGGTTCGGTTCCTGCTAAGGGCACGTACTTCGGTTGCAGTTTGTCCCCGGCCCTGGTTGGTCGTGCGGGTGGCAGCCACTCGATGTGTCCCTTCACATCGATGTTTCTCTCTCTCTCTCCCTTCCTCTCTCTCCCTCCCACTCTATCTGTACAAAAAAATGGAAAAATATCCTCGGGTGAGGATAAAAAAATAAAAAATAAAAAAATAAATAAAGACAAGGGAAAATATACAAGGCAAATGTGTATAAAAAGTATGAAGATTTGAACTTCATACAAAACAGCAGGTCTCAGCATCCACTACAAATGAAAATATTTCAAAAGTATGATTATTGACCAGAGTTTGGAAATAAGTCCACCTAGATATTGCATTTGCATTTAAAATTGGTCTGATTTTTCTCAGCACAAACTGGCAGACTACAAAGCTGTTTACACCTTTGACCTAATTATTTCACTTCTAGGAATACAGCACCAAGGAAATTTGTATTCTGGGCAAAAGCTTTTATAGTGGTGCTGTTTTGAATAGTTTAGACAAACAACCCTTAGAAACACCAAAAACTACAGCTACAGAATATAATCAAACTAAGATCTTTTAACATGATAGAATGCTATACACAACAATATTTCTAATTTTAACCATTTTTTGAGCACTTGCAATGTGTCAGGTAATTTGCTGGGTGTCTTAAACATTTTACTTTGCATTTCATTGCTTAATAGTTTCTATCTTAAATAGATATTTACAGATGGAGAAATTAAGGCTCAGAGAGGTTATGTAATGGGCTCAAGTTTGCAATTAATAAGAGCAGATAGATGACTGAGGTCTGCCTGACTCCAAAACCTTTCAAAAACTCCACTTTATTTTGGAGTGGAAGGATTTAAATAAGGCAAACCCCAACGTTTGTAGAAAAAGCCAGAAGACAAAACTTTGAGACTGCCCTGGTCAGTTTTGCCCAGTGGCTAGAGCATTGGCCCATGGACTAAAGAGTCGGGGGCTCAATTGTGGACAAGGCACATACCTTGGTTGCGGTTCAGTCCCGGGCCCTGGTCGGGGTCATACAAGAGGCAACCAATTGATGTGTCTCTCTCACACTGTTTCTTTCTCTCTCCCTTTCATTCTATCTGAAGATAAATGGAAAAGTATCCTTGGATGAGGATTTAAAAACAAAAACAAAAAAACCTTTGAGACCAAATAATACTATAATCAAAATAAAATTATGTATTACTGGCCACCTATAGAGATCTTCCCAGGAAGATTTGTGATTTTGATTGTAATACAAATTTACAATGCACTCTTTTTTTTTTTTTTTTTATCCTCACCCGAGGATATTTTTCCATTTTTTGTACAGATAGAATGGCAGGGAGAGAGAGGAAGGGAGAGAGAGAGAGAAACATCGATGTAAAGGGACACATCGAGTGGCTGCCACCCGCACGACCAACCAGGGCCGGGGACAAACTGCAACGGAAGTACGTGCCCTTAGCGGAAACCGAACCCAGGTCTCTCTGGACCGCAGGCCAACGCTCTAACCGCTGAGCCAAACTGGCCAGGGCACAATGCACTCTTTTTAAAGTACCCAAATACCAGTGTTTTTGTTGATGTAAATATCATTTTCAATCAAAATCGTAATGCACCCTTCTTGACCCTCTCACCAAACCTTTTCTTGGCACCTTCTTTTTCCTTCCTTGCACCCTTGTCACAAATCCTTCCTCTTCAATCAGTTCCTCCCAGTCTCCAGCCTCCTCCCATCTCCTCTAACCCATCCCCCATGCCTCCCTTCCGAAGAGGCAGATCTCTCAGCTGTGGAAGGGACTGGGCACCTCTCTCCAGAGTTGGGAAAGTGAATTCAGAACTGATGCAACCATTGATCCTGAAAGCTTACTCCCAAGAGCTGAACAGGGCAGAAAGATACTGAAGCTGGTGGATGGGACAGCTCCAAGCAACCATTCTGACACAGCCTCCCTTCCCCAGACAGAGGGACTGAAGTCCAACGGAGGAGTCACGCTAGGAGAACAGCGGGATGTTTCATAATGTAAGGATTTTTTTCTATTGAAATATCATAAATATGTAATTTCAATAGTTTTTATTTTACAAATTCTGAGATAAATACAGAAATACCAATATTGCCATTATGCAGTCGCTAACTGGTAAACGTGTGGCTGGTTAATTTAATGGCTTCATCAGTTCCTACCAAGGGGCCCGGGATGTCTTCATGATATGGAAGGCGTGAGTCTAAAATGCAACTGGTGAGGAGCTATAGGTTTTTAAATGGTATCTTGTCTGACAATCGTTAGGAAAAGCTTCAGTTACAGAATGCGTCAGTGATTGAAAATGAAATAGGAGAGAAGCAATCTACCTGCATTTACCTAGGATTGTCCACAGGAGACACACAGGACTTAGTAAATTCTAGATTCTACTCTCTAGAAAAGTGCACCTTACAGTGGAGGAGAATTCTCCACACTCGATCATAGCCAGATGAAGCAACGGATGCACACACACGTACACACGCTTGCGTGCCAGCACACACACATACACACTGGACTGAACTCAAGCAGTACGAATAGGAAATGGCTCTATTTGTCTCCCAACACTGTCCATTACGGCCTTGCCAGATCTCTTTTTTTAGCCCCTGGACAACATATCAGGAAGATCTTCAAGTTTTTCAGGCTCTTGTGGTTATATGAATAGTCTCGCTTGGGGGCCTTTTAAAGAGTCCACTCCATTGTAAACAAAAAACCTCACATCCAAGTCATTGCTCCTCCCCACCTCCCAGGCTTGACTGGTAGCTGGGGCTCAACATTGGGCAAGAAGGCATGTGTGGTCTACAATTTCATTCTTTCTCTACCTCATCCACCTCATCTTCTGGCTCTTCCAGGACTGGGTTAAGGAGGAAAAAGTCTTTTAACTTAGACCAGTACAGTTTGTGGTCTCTCTTGACAAACTTAATTGGCCGATGTTAAAATGCTAGGTCTTTAGCAGAGAAGCATTTGTGGATTCCTCAAAGGCTTGGGTGGCACCTTTGTAGTGCATGGTTCCCCAATGCAGATGATGTACTCTCTGTCTAATGCCCTGTGACCCACGCCCTCAGCTCCTGAACTCTGGAGGTAACCACTTCTCATACTGTTGGAGTCCTGGCAGATAGCTCTCTGGGACAGGGCCCCATCAAGACAGCTCAAAGTCCACTGCCCACTGCAGAGTCTACTTGGTCAGGGAACATTCAAAAATAAATAAGCAAACTAACTCATTAACAACATTGACTTGTACATATTAAATAGGTGAATTGTACAGTATGTGAACTATATATCAATAAAAATGTTTTTTAAAGACCCCTGGAGTGGTTATATTAATATCAGACAGAGTGACTTCAGAACCTTAGAAAGGGATAAAGAGGACCATTTTGTAATAATAAAGTGATTAATTCATTCAAAATACATAACAAAATCCTTAATGTGTCTGCAGTAAATAATGTAGCTTCAAAATACATGAAGCAAAACTGATTGAACTGAAAGGAGAAAGACAAATCCATAATTATATTTAGAGATATAAACACTTCCCACTCAATAATTTATAGAATAATTAGACAAAAACATCAGTTAGGACATCAAAGATTTGAACAACACTATTGATCAACTTAGCCTAATTGATATTTTAGAACATATCACTCAAGAAGCTACCTCCTTTTCAAGTGTACATGAAATAGTCACCAAGATAGAACATATGCTGAACCATCAAACAAAAATGGGACCATGATTGTTTTGAATTCTGTTTTTAATTCTGATCAAGCATTCTAATCAGAAATTGAGTCTTAAATCCCTGCTCAGTTGCTATGAAACTGGGTTCAGCCCTGCTCTCCATACCCCCGAGCGTGAGCCAAGCTCCCGAGGTGCAGTTCCTATACCTATAGCTTCTGCAACATTCTGCTATTTCCCTAGCACTGAATTCCTAGATTTGCCTGGCCATTGGTCATAAGAACTTACTCCCTTTACCTGCCTCACCCTCATGAGTCCTAGGCTCTGGTTCCAGCAACCCAGGGTCTGGCTCACTCATTCATTCAAAAAGCATTTATTGAGCACCTACTATGTACCAGGCACTGAGCTAGGTGATAGAGATACAGCCATGAACAGGACTGACATAGTCTCTATTCCAAAGTAAATACAGTCTAGTGGGGGCTACAGACAAGTAGTAAGACAATTACAGAACACTGTGAAAGCAAGTCCAGGGAGCTTTGAAAGCACAGATCATGATTACCTCATTTGGACTTCAGATTTAAGAAAGACTTTCTAGAGATGATAAAATCAAAGCTGAGCCCTGAAGGATGAGTAGGAATTAGCCAGAAGGACCGGAAGAATAGTACAATGTTCTTGGGCCAAGGGTTTTTGAAATGTTTCCAGACCAACAGTATCAGCATCAACTGAGAACTTATTAGAGATGCAAGTTCAGAGCTCCTTCCCCAACCTACAGAATCAGAAATTCTAGGGGTGGGGCCCAGCAATATTCGTTTTAACAATCCTTCAGTTGATTCTGATGCATAGCAAAGTTTGACAATCACGCTCTAAACTCAGGGACAACATGTACAAAGTCCTGGAGAGAATGGAGCTTCCTTCACCCCAAAGTCATACTCATCAATTATGAGAGTGATGATTTCCGTGCTCATCTGAGATGGCAACACCATACCTAGATCAGTCCCTGCATAACAGAAAAACAAAACAGAGAAGTACTACCATCTGTTAAATACATAGTATACACTAGGCCCTATGCTTCACATGGTTTCTTTTATCTAATATTCACTCCATCTCTATTATCATGCCCATTTCACAGATATGAAACCTGAGGTTCAGGTATGTTAAGGAATTCTGCCCGATCTCACTCAGCGAATAAGTACCAGAACTAAAATTTTAACCCAGTTCTTTCTGAGTCCAAAACCCAAAGGTTTTTCTACACCAACCCACTGCTTCCAGGAAAAAATATTTCAAGATTAAGAGATTAAAACAAAATCCGATCATGGGCTGGATTCTTGGATGTACAGGATAGGGTGGAGAAGGAAATCCCAAGATTTCTTTATTGTATTTTAACAGCAAAACTCTAGAAGCACCTTAAATATCCAAGATTTTTTTTAAAAATTTTTTCTTTATTGATTTTAGAGAGAGGAAGGGAGAGGGACAGAGAGATAGAAACATCAATGAGAGAGAACATTGATTGGCCGCCTCCTGCATGCCTCCCACTGGGGATTTGGTCCACAACCTAGGCATATACCCTGACCAGGAATCGAACCAGAGACCTCTTGGTGCATGGGTCGATGCTCAACCACTGAGTCACACCGGCCAGGCTATCCAAGATTTTTTAAAAGGAGAAATTATGGTTCAATCATATGATAGAATATACAGTAATCATCAAAAGTGACATTTTTAAAAGCGTATTTGTCAAGACCTTGGCTCCTGCCTGCACCCAAATGCCTCCAGAGGCAGGGCCTAGAATAGACATCTTTCAAAAACGATAGTGAGAGGCAGGGCCACAGAGGACAAAAATTGGCCATCTCTACTGGGGCTTCCTAGAAAATCCGTTATGGGCTAGATTCTTGGATGTACAGGATAGAGCTTTCCTCTCTCAGGGGAATTTACAGGGATTAAATATGGATCCGGAAAACTACAGATTAAATGGGCTTTATACAGATTTAAACAGAAAGAAATTTTATTTAAATCTTACCTCCTGACTACTTACCCTCTAGCGCCCTGCACATCCTAGATAGTGAGTTTCCTGTAGATAGAGCTGTGACCCATTCACCTCTGAATCCCTAAGGAGGATAGGGCCATTGTTTTCTTTGTCAGCCATGATTTTATCAGTGGCTGCCCTTTGTTCTGCATCTGAGGTCAGCCAGCTGCCAGCTCACAGACCAAATCCAGCCACCGTCTGCTTTGTAGGTAATTTTAAAGGCGCATGTGCACGCACACACACACACACAGCATTTTTGTGGCCATGAAAAGTCATGATAGATTATTAAGAAAAAAAGGGGAGATAAAAATATATACCATGTGATTCCAACCATGTTTAAAATGTTTAATAAGAAGACTAGAAGAGAATATACCAAAATGTTAAAATTGCTTCTCCCTTGTCTAATACTAAAATCCTGTTACAATAATTATGCCCATTTACAGACGAAGATGCAGAAGATTGCCTCTGGAGAGTGGAATTGTGGGTGCTTATTCCACTTCTTTGCACTGTTTTTTATGTTTTCCATCATTCTACCCTGTTCTATCCCAAAAGGTGGGAGGCAAGGTCCTGAAGGGAAAATCCAAACACAGCCCTGAGGCTCAAATGAATCCCATCTGTACAAAGACAGACTGCCATCTGTCATGGACCTCTGGGGCAGGGAGGACGCAGGTGGGCACTGAGCTTCCCTGAGAGGTCTAGTCCCTTGAAGGCCTAGAAAGTCTATAAAATTTAACTTACCATAAAATTTGAAAACCCAAGCCATCCCTGATTAATTAAAATTAATTTCATTTAATTGTAAAAACCTGATCCAAGGCCGATGAACAGTGTGACCTCACAGTTGAACTTTCTTGGTGCTATCTCTGCCCCCAGCCTCCATTTCTGCTATATTCACTCCTCTGGTTCAAAATCTCTTTGTCAACCAGAGAACCTGTCTGCCTTCAGATTGTTTACTGATCTGATATCTCTTTATGTCCACAGCTCACCTGGATTCTGTCTGAGCCCCTTGGTGACCAGCCCTCGGCTTCCATCATGACCCTGCCTCTCTGCTCCCTCACTTTGCTGGCCACCCACTCAGCCAGCACCCTCACAATAGCTCTCAGTCCTGTCCTTAGCACACATATAACCACAACATTTTGAAATGAAGGTAACGATCCAGAGAAGGAGTCAGATTTTATTTCTGGTGGTGATATCAGCAGGAGTTTGAACGGCTCCTTGTTACAGTTAACAGCACAGAAACTAGCTCAGATGACTGGTGTGCTCTCTACTTCAGCTGTTTCTTTGTCTGCATTTGCCACTGCCTCTCCTTCCCACCCAGCTTTGCTGTTACCATTAAATGGTTTTTTTCTTGTTTTTGGGGGTTTTTTTTAGGAGAAATTTATTGAATTCAGGAGAGAGAATACACTTTTTTAACATATATTTTTAGTGATTTTTAGAGAGAGAGGAAGAGGGAGAGAAAATGAGGGAGACACATCCCTAGAGGTAAGAGAAACACATCCATCAGCCACTTCCTGCTTGCCCCCAAATGGGGATCAAGCCTGAAACCCCAGTCATGTGCCCCAACTGGGAGTCGAACCTGAAATGGGTGACCTTTCAGTGCACAGGCTGACCCTCAACCAACTGAGCCACACTGGTCAGGGCTACCATTAAATTTTGTCTCAAAAAGAATCTCTGATTCTGAACAGAGTCAGACCCATCAACTGGACTGCAAGGCCTCACCTTCCCAATGGATCTTTAACAAAGCTTGGGTGCTTGTGAAAGGAGCAGAGTGAAATGTCTCCAGCAGCACTGCGCAGCTCAGTGCCCTGGCAGGGCTTTAAACTTGACCTCTGTCTAGGCTGCAGATTCAGCCTAACATGATACTCCAGGGAAAATTTCATTCCAGGGCAATTTGAGGCACCTGGACCAGGGTAGAATGATGGACCAGTAATTCAAGTCTCTGTATCTTAGTCTTAAGACCGCTCCCCCATGAACCTGCTAAAAAAAAAAAAAAAGGTAATGGCTTATAACCAAGCCCCCCTGTCTTGAAACTTCAGGCAATCATGATCCCCTGCCTGGGTAGTAGTAATCCCTCCCCTATCTTCAGAGGATACATTTCAAAACCCCCAGTGGATGCCTGAACCACAGATAGTACTGAACCCTATATATACTCCGTTTTGTCCAATACATACATACCTATAGTAAAGTTTAATTTATAAGTTAGGCACAGTAAATATTAACAATAATAACTAGTAATAAAATAGAATAATTATAATAATTTACAGTAATAAAAGTTATATAAATGTGGTTTCTCTCTCTCAAAATATCTTATTGTACTGTACTATACTGTCTTCTTGTGATGATGTGAGATGATAAAATGCCTTATTAAATCTAGAACTTTCACCTTTTCACTTAAAGGAAGCACTTTATGATTTCTCTTTGGCAAGTCATTTTGTCAGCATCACTATTCGTGTGCTTTGGGGCCATTATTAAGCAAAACAAGGGTGACTTAAACACAAGCACTGCACCACCATGACAGTTAAGTGATTAACCGATGGCGAGTGTACACAGCATGGATACGCTAGACAAAGGGATAATTCACATCCCAGATGGAGCAGGACAGAGCCAGATTTATCACACTACTCAGAGCAGTCAGCAATTTTAAACTTATGGATTATTTATTGAATTCTTTATTTTGAAATGTTTCCATTTAATATTTCAGGCCCTGGTTGACCATGGGTAACTGAAATTGCAGAAAGAAAAACCACAGATAAGGGGAAACTATTGTATCTATGAAATGTTTAAATAGTCATATTAATAGCCATGACTATTTTATTTTAATGAATAATGTATTTTAATCTTATGGCAAATTTCTTTTTAATAAGAAATTTAAAAAGGAATTTAAAATAAAAATGTAAGTGAACATTCGAAGTAATTGTATGCTAAGAAATTTGAAAAATATCTGAATTCAATTTTTCCTGGGATTTACGTCTGCAGAGTTGATGAGCCTAAATCATCTTTAATTTGGGGAGAAACATATTTTCTTAGCATGTAAAACACTAACTCATTTCAATATTTATCAATAACGTGATGATGGAAGCTAGTTCCAAGCTGCAGGTCAGTATCATTGGGACAGCCAAGAGGTCAAGACAGATCAGAGAAAAGGAAATAAAAAGCCACATAATAAATGTTGATATATCAAGAGCTTATTTTGTATGTATAGTATTAATTCAAATATACAAAAATATATAAAAATAGTTATAGAGCCCTGGCCGGTTTGGCTCAGCGGTTAGAGCGTTGGCCTGCGGTCCTGAGGGACCTGGGTTCAGTTCCTGCTAAGGGCATGTACCTCGGTTGCAGTTTGTCCCCGGCTCTGGTCAGTCGTGCGGATGGCAGCCATTCGATGTGTTCCTTTCACATCAATGTTTCTCTCTCTCTCTGTTCCTCTCTTCCCCTCCTACTCTACCTGAACAAAAAATGGAAAAATTTCCTCGGGTGAGGATAATAAAAAAAATAAAATAGTTATAGATATACTATAAATATAGATATAAGAAGTAAGATTCACCCTGGCTGGTTTGGCTCAGCGGTTGGAGCGTCGGCCTGCTGACCAGAGAGTTCTGGGTTCAGTTCCCACAAGGGGCATGTACCAAAAAAAAGAGAAAAATAAGATTGGAAATATATTGCTAACAGTAGCTGTCTTTGGGTTGGAAGATCACAGATGGTATCCAATACCTTCTTTATCATTTCCAAACTTTTCTATAGTCAGCACGTACCATTTTTCAACTTGGAATAAGGAAACTTTGAAAACTAGTTGTTTCTTCCTTTAAAGTAAGAGATCATTAATGAGAAGGTAAGAGGGAGCGAGCAAGTCAGACGTGTCATAAATTCCCTAGGGCATGTGATTGTTTACTTCAAAAAGCTCCTGAGTTGGAAGCTAAAAATAGTAAGAGCTGGGAGCTGAATTTGGGGAGTCCCCCAAGAAAGACTGTGAACAGGGCAAACTGAGGTTAAGCACAATAGTGGGGTGCCTTGGAAGGAGGGGCTTGGCTTGGGGTTCTCTTTGGGAGTGGGGGCTGCATGGGGAGAAGGTGCTCATCAGGGATCCAGCTTGGAAAGGCTTTGTGGAGGGTACTGCTTCAGGAGTGCGAGAGGTGTTTTAAAGGTTCAGTGGAAGAGTGGAGTTCAATTTGATCCCAGAGTAAGCACATGGGTCCTCCCAAACCTCATTAGCCTATCAAACCCGCTTTTCACTCCCAGAGCTAGAATCCGATTTCTGGTCATTTGTAGCCCCTTAACCTAATTTCTTCCTAAACAATTATATGTGCCCCCAGATATGTCCTGATTTGGGTGCTTCTTGCACTAAAAGAACTTTTCCACTGAAGTCCTTTCAATAAAAAAAGACAGATTTCCTATTCTTCCAAAACTAGAAAGGCCTTTGGAAACAGTGGACCTCATGGGTGCAAGGCATGGTGCTCCTTTTAGAGGAGAGGAAACTGGGACCTAAGGAGTTAGGTGATTTGTCCAGGGTGACTAAGTAACTTATGGCAGGGCTCCCCAAGATCCTTCTCTGTTCTGTGTGTTTTTTCTATTACCCATGTTGCTCCTTGTTAAACAGGAAGACTAGTCCTTTGCTAGAATATATCAACTCAATGTATATCTTGACAGAATATTGCTTACTATTTTATTCTGACTAAATAATATTCACCATTTATTGAGGACTATATGCTCTTTTATAAGCTGTGATTTAATTTTTATAATAAGAGGGTATTATTAGTCTATTTTCAAAGTAAGAAGCTGGCCATCAAACCAGTTAAATAAATCACCCACCATCCCTCTGTTATTGGTAGCAGAGCCAGGATCTAAACCAGTTCATCTGAATCCAAATATATTTTCATAACTCTCCATGAAGATACATGTGTGGGTGTATAGATTCAATGGAATATTATTCAGCCTTAAAAGAGAACAAAATCCTGCTATTTGCAACAACATGGGTGAATCTAGAGGACATTATGCTAAGTGAAATAAGCCAGACAGAAAGAAAAATACTGCATGATCTTACTTTTAAGTGGAATCTAAAAAAAGTTGACACTATAAAAGCAGATAACAGAATGGTGGTTGCCAGTGGGGGAAATGAGAAGACATTGGTCAAAAGATACATAGTTTCACAGGATGAATAAATTCTAGAAAACTAATGTACAACAATGTAACTATACTTAACAATAGCTTATTGTATACTTGAGATCTGCTAAGAGGGTAGATCTTGTGTTACTACCACATAAAAAAGAAAATAGTAACTATCTGACGTGATAGATATGTTAATTAGCTTGATCATGGTAATCATTTCACAATGTGTATCTATATCAAATCATCAAATTGTACACCTTAAATATCTACAATTTTCTTTTTTTTTTTAAATCCTCACCTAAGGACATTTTTCCATTTTTTGTTCAGATAGAGTGGGAGGGAGAGAGAGAGAGAAACATCAACGTGAAAGGGACACATCGAGTGGCTGCCACCCACACAACCCAACCAGGGCCGGGGACAAACTGCAACTGAGGTACATGCCCTTAGCGGGAACCAAACCCAGGTCTCTCTGGACTGCAGGCTGACACTCTAACCACTGAGCCAAACTGGCCAGGGCAATATCTACAATTTTTAACTGTCACTACGCCCCATTAAATTTTTAAAATAAATACATAAAAATACTTTGACTGCGTTGACAGGAATGTCATGTTTGAAAGAGAGATATGTTGACTTGGAAGTCACTAGAAAGCTTTATGGAATTAATACTGACTTTGAAAGCTAATCAAAGCTCCTTAGAAAAAGCCTGGTACCCTGCTTCCATGGTTCACAGTGGTCTTCCCTGGTAAGAAACTGAAGGTTGCTTTCCTAGGAGGTGGCAAAGAAAGAACCTCAAGACATTTTAGGGGGATCTTAAACCTGAGGAATTAACCCAAATCTATAGGTATTATAGGCAAAGGCTGATGGCAATTATGTGGCTTGGCTTCTTAGCCTTGAGATGCTAATTAAAGTTCAATCTGGAGATTGCTTATGAAATTTCAGCAAAGCAGATTTCAAAGAGCCTATATGCCCGGCCGCTTTGGCTCAGCAGTTAGGGCATCAGCCCATGGACCAAAAAAAAGGTCATGGGTTTGATTCCCAGTCCAGGGTATATACCTGGATTGCACGTTCGATCCCTGGCCCCAGTCAGGGTCATGTGGGAGGCAACCTATCAATGTGTCTCTGTCACATCAATGTCTCACTCCCTCTTCCTCCCGCCCTTTATCTAAAAAAAAAAAAAAATTCAATGGAAAAATATAAACAAACAAAAAAAAAGTCTATATGATCAATTGCTATTCTTGTCTTTATGCAAATAATCAGGCTAAATTTATTGAAACTAGACCCTAGCAGGAACCGAACCCGGGACTCACTGGTCGGTAGGCCGATGCTCAACTGCTGAGCTAAACTGTCCAGGACTTTTTTTTTTTTTAATCCTCACCTGAGGATATTTTTCTATTTATCTTCAGATAGAGTGGGAGGGAGAGAAGGGAGAGAGAGAACATCGAAGTGAGAGGGACACAGCGACTAGTTGCCTCCCACGTGACCCCGACCAAGGCCGGGGACAACCACAACCAAGGTCCATGTCCTTGACCGGAATTGAACCCACGACTCACTGGTCTGCGGGCTGACGTTCTACCGCCGAGTCAAACCAGCCAGGACTACTCTTTTTTATATATATATATAAATTTTTTTCTTTATTGATTTTTTTTTTTTTTTTTTAGAGAGAGACAAAGGGAGAGGGAGAGAGCTAGAAACATCGATGAGAAAGAACATCAATTGGCCACCTCCTACATGTCCCCCACTGAGGATTTGGCCCACAACCTGGGCATGAGCCCTGACCAGGAATTGAACCTGTGACCTCTTGGTGCATGGGTCGATGCTCAACCACTGAGCCACACCAGCCAGGTGTGAATAATTACTCTTAATTTGGCTATCTTTTATAAAAATGAGGGTGATTTTAGAGATAAAAGTTGTTTCAAAAGAATTATAATGCACAATTGTGGATATTAGATTCTAGCTGTTAATCTTAAAAGTTTATTTTTCACCTATAAACTGAACTAGATCCTAAATTTTTCTAGTTTTCTTAAATATTTGGCAACAACCCTCTGAACTAATGTTTCGTTCTTCTCCCATCCTTTGACTTGAAATTACTGAGAAGTAAAATAGTTTTCCTTGAGCCTTGCAGTTGCCAGTTGCAGCTGAAGGACATGCCATAAATTTGAGAAATCATCACAACAGTTCACACTTAAACGATCTCAGTAACTGATGCTATGTAAGCCATGAAGAATTTACCTGGTAACTGCAGATGAGGAGAATCTATCAGATTGTCACTGCCTGCCCTCATTCCAGCAAAAGAAGCTTTGAGCCTTACATCTAAAAATCTTCTCAACTGACGGCCTTACAGACTCAGCAACTGGTTTATCATTTGCTCTGATCATTAACTTTTGTTTCTCCTTTTTGTTTTTACAGACATACCTCTTATTAAATACCTGATTGCTGTCCAGGTGTGGCTCAGTGGTTGAGTGTTGACCCATGCACCAAGAGGTCACTGGATTGATTCCCAGTCAGGGCACATGCCCAGGTTGTGGGCCAAATCCCCAATGTGGGGCATGTAGGAGGTGGCCAATTAATGTTCTCTCTCATGATTGATTATATATTTTTTTGAGTTACACAAATCCATTGAAATTGAGCATGACACTGCAAAGAGATTCACGACTTTATGCTCTGCATTTGATCTCCTATTAGCAACACTGCTTCTTCCAATGTATTAAGTTTATCCTCTTTTTTTTTTTAATCTATCTTCTCCTGTGCCTCTAAGGCATCAGAAACATTTTTCGCTAAACCATTTACATATTGAGCTGTGTGAATTTCTTGTGTCAGAGCTACTCCTGCTACTGCTGCGGTAGCCACAATAGATACTAGAGCTGCAATACCAGGAATTAACAAACCTAGAAACCGCTTTTGCCGATCAAGCAATGCATTTAGTTCTTTTAAGGCTTCAAGTCCCTTATTATCATACCATTGACCATTCACTCTTACAGGTACCATGACAAATGCTGGTTGACGCAAAATTAACAAATCTTTCCTCCAATTACCGTGGGAAACACAATTGGTAAGATTGCAACTAATACATTGAATATCATAATGTCCTGAATCTTTTGTTATAATCACTTTTCCAACAATTAACACATAAGGAGGCCCAACACAGGAGTAGGCATTATTATGCGATTGCAGAGTATAACTCTGAGTCCCAGGATGCGTGATATTTATTAAGTCTAGATTAGCTACCAGTTTCCATGCACTTCTTTGTATGTAACCTCGCTGCATAACCAACATGCCTTCTATAAAACCCCTGGAGTTTCCTTCCGTTAGTCGATAAATCAATGTACCCCGGGGATTAGCCCTTGACCAGTCATATAGGGCCTCTCCTGAACCTTCAGTAGGGTGCTGTACAGCTGATCCACAGCGGCATTGTCTCTATCCTGGATAAGTTTTATTTTATTTTATTTTATTTTTTTATCCTCACCCGAGGATATTTTTCCATTTTTTGTACAGATAGAGTGGGAGGGAGAGAGAGGAAGAGAGAGAGAGAGAAAAACATCGACGTGAAGGGACACATCGAGTGTCTAACCGCTGAGCCAAACTGGCCAGGGCTATCCTGGATAAGGTTTAAATACATGTGTAGCATTTCCACAGTGGGGAAGGTGAGGGGGAATTATTACTCCTCCAAGCTTCTTTCCCCCGGAGGGAAACCCAGTCATGTAAATACTCCATTCCTTCTGTTGAAATGTTCCAAAACTTTCTCCGGAAGCGTTAAGTAATCCATGAGTCATCTTATGGTCCTTACCCACTTTCACATACCCAGTAGTCTCTGTTTCAGAAAAACACATAGGCAGCTGAAGAGATTTTCCTGTATAATTAAATCCTCCAACCCATTGGGGCATGAGATGGTCTGCAGATGGGAGGCCTAGAATTTCTGTGTTTGATACAAAAACTGGGACCATGGGATCATCCCATTCCACAGCCCGAAGCAAAGGAGGATCAGGCACATAAGCCCAATAAGTCTGTTCAGCACCTGGTTGGAGATTAGAGCCAGCATCATTAGGAACAGAGAGGACGGGTCAGCAGACCCTCCTCTAGCAACCAGGTGATCCTTTGCTTCCTGCGTCAATCTCTTGATTTGACCTCAGATCAGAAAGGCAGCCTCCCATGTCCCTCTCGACCCCCGAGGACGAGTGCGAGGGTATGGTTGCGAAGCAGGAATGCTCAGGCGGCGCATCTTGTTGGTTAAAGCGACCGGTTCCATCCTGTCTGAGTTGCTCTGGGACCTACCGGGGATTTGGTTGATTCCTAGGAAAAACACAAACATAACCTCGCCCCCAGATTAGTACTGGGTCTGGTCCTTGCCACTCATTAGTTAGGGGATCTTTCCAGCAGACTTCTGTGTACTTACCAGAGGGAGAATGCCAATGCCTTTCAGCCGTAATGTCCTGATGCATCCGAATTTTAAAAACTAAGAGTATAGAGAGCTAGGTTTAAGATATTATTGGGCGTAAGAGGGCCATACTCCCCCTTCTTTACCTTTTTAATTTGAGTCTTAAGGGACTGATTGGCTCATTCAATAACGCCTTGCCCTTGGGGATTGTACTGAATGCCTGTGGAGTGGAAGATTTTGAATGTCTGGCAAAATTGCTCAAAACTTTTATTAGTATAGGCAGAGCCATTGTCTGTTTTTATCATGGCTGGAATGCCTAGGACAGCAAAACAAATCAGTATGCGACCAATGACTTGTGTAACATTTTCTCCTGTGCTAGCAGTAACAACTAAAAATCCTAAGTATCAATAGTGACATGCACATAAGATTGCCTTCCAAATTCAGGGACATGGGTAACATCCATCTGCCATAATTTTCCTGGGAGCAACCCACGAGGGTTTATACCATATTGAGGTACTGGGGGCAGACACTCAGGGCATGCAGGGCATGCTTTAGCTATTTGACGAGCAGCTTCACGGGTAATGTTAAATTGCCTTCTTAACCCTTCTGAGTTTGGATGATAAATTGCATGAGAAGCCTTAACTTAATCAATTGCAGAGGCAACAAAATATGTCCCCATGTTAAGGCATCTCCTTGCGCATTCCCAGCTGCTAAAGGGCCAGGTAGGCTGGAATGTGCTCGAACATGACCAATAAAAGAAGGATGTCACCATTGTTGAATTAATTGTTGTAAATTTAAAAACATGGTAATAATTGTAGAAGGGTCACTTTCAGTATGAGTAGCTGTTTCCTTTTTTTTTTTTTTATTATTATTTTTTTTTTATCCTCACCCGAGGACAATTTTTCCATTTTTTGTTCAGACAGAGTGGGGGAGAGAGAGAGGAATAGAGAGAGAAAGAGAAACATCGACGTAAAGGGATACATCAAGTGGCTGCCACCCACACTACCCAATGAGGACCGGGGACAAACTGCAACCGGGGTATATGCCCTTAGCAGGAACAGAACCCGGTCTCTCTGGACCGCAGGCCGATGCGCTAACTGCTGAGCCTCTAAACCTCTCATTAGGGAAACAATATATTTTGAATCTGTATACAGATTACAAAGCTGCTATACTTCTTTAAATACTGCTAATCCTGCTTCTAGCTCCACTCGGGCTGAGCTATGCGAGGTCTGCAAAACATAACCTTGCCCATTAACAACATAACTAGCAATCCCAGTGGTAGACCCATCGGTGAATACCAGCGCAGCATCCACAATAGGCTGAGTTTGGATAATTTGTGGAAATATATTTGGATTTTGGATGAATAACTGTAGAAATTTATTAGCTGGATAATGGCAATCCATTTTTCCTGTAAAACCAATTAATGCCGATTGCCAGCTTTTCTCGTTTTGCCATAACCATTGTTGCTGCTGACTGGTATAAGGTACAATAATGAGAGGAAGCTTTGTGCCAAATAATTCAATGGCTCTTTTTCTTCTTTGCGTGAGGAGCTGAGCAATGGAACTAGTATAACGGGGATCACCTTTTTTCGAGAGGAGAAATGAATCCATTCTATAGGACTTTGTTGCCAAAACAATCCTGTAGGTAGGTATATGGTGGGAAGGATAAGGAATTGCCAAGGAGATTGGTAGTCTGTTCTCTGAACTATCTGGCTAGCTATGGCATCTTCTACTACTTCTAATGCTGCCTTTCCTTCATTAGTTAATTGATGAGGACTAGTTGGATTAGTGTCTCCTTTTAATATGTCAAAAAAAGTTCTAATTCTCCTGTAAGAAAACCCAAGGAAGGCCTTAACCAATTTATATCTCCCAGTAATTTTTGAAAATCATTTAAGGTTTGTAAGTGATCTGTTCTAAACTGAAACTTCTGAAGTTTTATCTTTTGTCTCTCAATTACTTTTCCTAGATAATTATAGGGGCTGTTTCTTGCACCTTTTCAGATACTAAGATTAATCCATGTTGCTGCAATTGTTCCTGCAAGGAAGCATAAATATGTCGCAATAGAACAGGATCTTCATGTGTGAGCAAAATGTCATCCATAAGCTTCCGGAAAGGTGGTTTGCATGCCAGCGATGGCCGCAGCAACAAATTTTTGACATAATGTAGAACTGTTAGCCATACCCTGAGGCAGGACCTTCCAATGATATCTTTGCATAGGTTCTTTAAAATTATTTGAGAGGACACTGAATGCAAATCGCTCTTGATGTTTTGGATGGAATGGAATGGTGAAAAAACAATCCTTTAAATCAATTATAATAAGATGATATCCCTTATGAATAGCTACAGGAGAGGGGAGGCCTGGTTGCAAAGGTCCCATAAGCTTCATGGTCTTATTAACTGCTCATAAATCTTGCAGCAATCTCTATTTTTCAGATTTTTTTCTTAATTACAAAAATTGGAGTATTCCAGGGACTATTAGAGGATTCTATGTGTCCTTGCTCCAGCTGTTCCTTTACCAGCTGTTGAGCAGCTTATATTTTTTCTGAGATCAAAGGCCACTGCTCCACGCCCACTGGATCATTTGTTAACCAGACTATTGGGTCTGCAGTAAGGGAGGCAGAAATAACATACCCTAAACCTCGTCTATCCTGATTACCTTTAGGCTGTATAGGGATTTCCCTGTCTTGACCATGCCTGCCCAGTCCCTCTCCAGGTAGATATCCTTGATCTAACATTTGTTTAGCTACTTTCTTATTAGGACTATAAATTAATACTCCCATTTCTTGCAGTATATGTCTCTTTCCCACAGGTTTACTGGAAGGAATGGCAAAACATATGATTGAAATTGTCCTGTCTCTCCTTCATCATCTTGCCAGGTTAAAATTTGTGAGCTTTGTAAGGGAGAGTTTGTCCTGTTCCTTGCAGGGTGGTCATAGCCGAGGTTACTGGCCACGGGTCAGGCCAATGACACTGACTTATACTGATACATCGGCCCCTGTGTCTAAGAGTCCTTTAAATTTTTTCTCATTGATAGTTAATGTTCTTTCTGGTCACTGAGAACCAATGGCCTGCACCCACTATGCTGCATCAGTGGAGCCGAATCTATGAGACCCCCTCTTTTGAGAGGATAGCGTTTGTCCTGTCACTTTAAGAGAAACTGCCCTGGCCGGTTTGGCTCAGTGGTTAGAGCGTGGGCCTGCGGTCTGGAGAGACCCGGGTTCGGTTCCCGCTAAGGGCACGTACCTCGGTTGCAGTTTGTCCCCGGCCCTGGTTGGTCGTGCGGGTGGTAACCACTCGATGTGTCCCTTTCATGTCGATGTTTCCCTCTCTCTCTCTTCCTCTCCCTCCCACTCTGTCTGTACAAAAAATGGAAAAATGTCCTCGGATGAGGGGGGGAGGGGGGAGAGAAACTAACACTAGTTGTGCAATTTTCATCCCTGCTGTAATAGTTATAATGTCTCTAGGAGCTGTACACGTGACTTTAATTTCTCCTGTATAATCATTATCTATGACTCCAGGTAACATCTGCATCCCTCTCATAGTGAGCCCACTTTTTTCCAATAATAGCCCTACTGTCCTGGAGGGCAGAGACCCATAAATTCCAGTAGGAATAGCTTGAGGTCCTATTTCAGGTGTTATTATGAAGTAGGAGGAGGCACTGGTGTCCAGTCCTGCACTCCCTGGGGTGGCTCCATAGAGGTCTTATACCCCTCGCCGGCCAGGTAGGCTTGCGGCGTGTATACCGACATTGCCTCAATTGTTTGCAGGAGCTGAGGCTGCCCCCCGTTGGGAGTTTCCCTGCTGATTAAGAGGATTCCCATCTTTGTCTGTTTTTGACCTACATTCATTAGCCGAACGCTTTCCCTTTTGGCATTTTGGACATAGGCCAGGCTGCGTTGATTGCTACCCTGTACATGATTATTGACACCCCCCCCCCCTTTCAAGACACATTCTCTGCTAAAATGACCTTTCTTTCCACAGTTGTAACATTTTCCTTTTCCCTTTTTTTTCTTTTTGCTGCTGTTATATTAGCCTTTGCAGTATAGTTCCCTGCAAAGCAGCTGCAAGGGTAAGACCTTGAATATGGGAGGGACCTATGTCTGCACATAACCTGATATAATCCTCTATATCTCCCTTTTTCTTGCATGGTCGAATAGCCTCTTGACAGGCAGGATTTGCATTCTCAAAAGCCAGTTGAGTAGTTAGGATATTGCCTGCCTCCTCATCTGTAACTGTTCTTCCTGTGGCCTGTGCTTTAGTCTACCTGCGAAATCAGCGTATGGTTCATCCGGTCCTTATCTAATTTTTGATAGTTCCTCGGTCTTTCCTGTAGTAGGGAGAGCCCTCCAGGCGTGTAGTGCTACAGCATTAACAGTCTGATCTGCTTCTCCCAGGAACACAACTTGAGCATTATTAGTAATATATGCCCCTCTCCCACTAACATTTCATAGTAGTGGGAATATTGTCAGCCTGATCGTAGCGGGCAGCTAACAGGTCATAGTGCTCAGCTTTCCAAGTCAAGTAATCCCTCCCATAAAACAGGCTTTCGCTAATGTTTTCCAATCATTAGGGAAAAGTGTCTCTCCTAAAATTCCTTCTCGAACTGCTAGAGTATACGGCGCCGTGGATCCATATTGGGCTGCGGCGGTTTTCAGCTCTGTTCATATCTTCATAGAGGAGAATATGACTTTTACACTTGATCAGGATTATTAGGATCATGTGCTTCTACTACTGGGAATAAGTGAAATCCCCAATCCCAGACATCCTCCCCTCATTCTCTGCTTGCATTAGAGCTCGCTGCAGCGGCGAGGAACTGTCCCCAGTAGTCATCATCCTCCCACTTCCTTTTGAGGGGAAATAAGCAGGAGCAGGCTCAGGAGCGTTAGGAGCAGAGGGACAGGCCTCAGTATATGAGGGCTTTTTTAGGGACTGTATCAATTGAGTAAACTGCCCCACAATATCTATAGGGGGCTTCCCCAAGCCATCATCATGATACTGACCTGCAGCATTATCTAACTCCTCCTGATCTTCGGGGCTTAATTCCTCTGTATCCCATTCAGAATCCTTCTCTTCATTCTCTGCCTTCAGAGGCTTTTCCACTTATCTTGGGGATCACTCAGCTTCATGAGTGGGGTCCAACGAATCCTTCACTAAACTCCACAGAGAAAATGTATCTACAGGAACTTTGTCTGGGCCATGAGCAGTATACCGTTCTCTTAATTTTTCTCCTACCTTTTCCCATGTTTTCAAGTTAACCATTTCTTTCTCTGGAAACCAAGGAAAAACCCATTCAATAAACTTTAAAATTTTAAGTATTTGCTCTTCAGATACCTTGGCTCCCCTCGCCTGGAGCATAGACTCAATTAACTGCGCAAAAAGGCGCTCAGATGACCCTGCTTGTCCCATTTTCTTTTACTCCTGACTATTTAATCTATTGCTCCTTTTTTCCCTTTCCTTACTGTGCACACTGCATTAGAGGAGTTCCTCACCTTACCTTTAGTTGGGTCAGAATACTCAAGTCTCTGTTCGGGTGCCACTTTGCCAGGAACCAGCCTGGAGAGCAGAGTCCCTGAGTTCAAGCAGTGGGAATGAAGACGAAGACACAGATATGGGATCAGGAGGACTGTTCTCAGCAGGATCAGCCTCGATATGCTTTATTACATGCCTTTTATACCTTACAGCAAACGTTTAGTGATGTAAGAAAATAGGATCTTCTTGATATAATGCCCAGGGCTACAACAATGCTGTATAGAATTAGTTTGCCTTGCAGATAGCAGGAGCACCCAGGGACACCCAGTCTGTTATCTCAGGTATTTCATGGTACATTGGGTCACACTTAGCCTCGAGCTGCACAAACACAATGCAAGCCTAATTCCTTGAGATTGTGAGGGTGGTTAAGTCTCTGACTCAAGATCTCCAGGCTCTGTGGACTCTGTCAGACATGTAGCCAGCTCTTAACAGGTGTGTCTCTCTCACATGATGCTTCTCTCTCTAGCTCTTCCTTCCTTTCTCCCTCCCACTTTATCTGAAGATAAATGCAAAAATGTCCTCAGGTGAGGATAAAAAAAAAAAGAAACAGAACTCAGAGAGAGACTTTGACTCTCCCCCTTTTCCTACCCCAGAGAGTCAAACAGAGAAATATGTTTTGGGAAGGGGATCTTAGGATGTTACCCATAGCCTAGTTTGAATTAAGTACAGCAAACAAGAGGGCTTCAAGCAGGCCCGTTAGCCTAGATACCTTGTTTCCCATTTTGGCTATGTATGTTCCCCTCTTCAACTACCTGTAAATCTCCCATTCTCACTTCTGAAAGCTCATTCCATACCCCCTTTTCTCCTTTGCCCAAAAATGTCTTATTTACCCAATGTTGCCTCACTGTCTTTGGAATTTTCATGTTCATGTGAATTTCCCATGCACAAAACTTTGATTTTCTCCTGTTTGTTTGTTTATTTATTTATTTTTATCCTCACCTGAGGACATTTTTGCATCTATCTTCAGATAGAGCAGGAGGGAGGGAGGGAGGAAGAGAGAAACATCCATATGAGAGAGATACATCTAGTGGTCGCCACCCACACAACCCCAACCGGGGCGAGGGCAAACTGCAACCAAGGCACGTGTCCTCAGCGGAAAATAAACCCAGGACTCTGGTCCGCAGGCCAACGCTCTAACAGCTGAGCCAAACCAGCCAGGGATCCTGTTTATTTATTTTTTAATGTTTATTTATTTTTGTTATAGATGTTTTTCCTTTTTCCCCCATTGACACCCTCCTCCCAACCCTGCCCACCACCCCCACCCCAACATTATTGTGTCCTTGTTTACGCATACATGCATATAAGTTCTATGGTTTATCTCCCCGCCCCCATCCATCTCTTCTGAGTTTTGTCAGTCTGCACCCCACTTTCATGTTTCTGAGTCTATTTTGTTCATCAGCTTGTTTTGTTCATTATATTCCACAAATAAGTGAGATTATGTGATATTTGTCTTTCTCTGATTGGCTTCTTTCACTTAGGATAATATTCTCCAGGTCCCTCCATGTCATCTCAAAGAATACTTTCCTTCTTACAGCTGCATAGTATTTTATTGTGTATATGTACCACAGCTTTTTTATCCACTCATCTATGGATAGACACTTGGGCTGTTACCATATCTTAGCGATTGTAAATAGTGCTGCTATGAACATAAGGGTACATATATTCTTTCTGATTGGTGTTTCAGGCTTCTTAGGGTATATTCCTAAAAGTGGAATCACTGGGTCAAATGGCAGTTCAATTTTTAATTTTTTGAGGAAACACCATATTGTTTTCCGTACTGGCTGCACCGTCTGCATTCCCACTAGCAGTGTACTAGAGTCCCTTTTTCTCCACACCCTCGCCAAAAATTTATTTGATGATTTGTTGATGGCAATCATTCTGGCAGGTGTGAGGTGATACCTCATAGTTGTTTTAATTTGCATCTCTCTGATGATTAGTGACATTGAGCATTGTTTCATATGTCTCTTGGCCATCTGTTTGGAGAGGTATCTATTTAGATCCTCTGCCCATTTTTTAATTGTGTTCTTTGTCTTGTCTTCCTTTTGTTGAATTGTATGAGTACTCTATATATTTTGAAAATTAGCCCCTTATCTGATGTATCATTGGCAATTATGCTCTCCTATATAGTAGGTTCCCTTTCCATTTTGATGGTTGTTTCTTTTGCTGTGCAGAAGCATTTTAGTTTGATGTAGTCCCATGTGTTCATTTTTTCCTTTGTTTCCCTTGCCTTAGGTGTTGTATCAGTGAAGATTCTGCTGCGTATGATGTCTGAAATTTTGTTTCCTACATTTTCTTTTTTTTTTTTTTATCCTCACCCGAGGACATGTTTTACATATTTTGTTCAGATAGAGTGGGAGGGAGAGAGAAAGAGAAACATCGATGTGAAAAGGACACATCGAGTGGTTGCCACCCGCATGACCCAACCAGGGCCAGGGACAAACTGCAACCGAGGTACGTGCCCTTAGCAGGAACCGAACCCAGGTCTCTCTGGACCACAGGCCGATGCTCTAACTGCTGAGCCGAACCGGCCAGGGCTTGTTGCCTGCATTTTCTTCTAGGATTTTTATGGATTCATGAGTCACATTTGAGTCTTTTATCCATTTTGAGTTTATTCTTGTGTATGGTGTAAGTTGGTGGTCTAGCTTCATTTTTTTGCATGTAGCTGTCCAATTTTCCCACCACCACTTATTGAAGAAACTGTCTTTACTCCACTGTATGCTCTTGCCACAAATCTTTGTCAAATATTTTCTCCTATTTAAAAAAATACCTTGACTGTACCAACAACAAAAACATACCATTGGTTGGGCTGGCCTTTCCAAGAGCTGCTTCTTCATTAAAGTAAATTCAGCATTCCTTAAAGTTCTCTTTAGAAAATTGTCTTTTCTTCAATTAAAATAACATTTAAGCATTTTTACATTATATAAGAACTAAGTTCCTAAACTGTATTAATTCTAAACACCTCCATAGAGTTACCAGAATAAGAATTTTTATCCTGGATTTGTTCTTATTTCACTTGAGTGTGCAAAGTATTACCGTGCTGTATTACTGTTGCTGGTGGAAATGGAGCCCTTTCATAGAGTAGCAGGCAAAGCATTCCAGGGACCCATGTATGGGAAGATAGTGTTAAGGTTTATTATAGAAGCAAAATCAAAGGCCTGTCCTGGGTTCAGTTCTGCCCCACTGTAAAAGAAGTCCAGCCTTGTGTTCATCAGGCCCAAGAATAGAGTCAGGGTCAGTGTCCAAAAATTCTCTGCCATTGGTTCAGTCCAGTTCAGTCCCTGTCCCCATCCAGCTAGCTTAGTCTGTGTTCCCAGATGAGCTCCAGCTGGTGCTGCATTGCTGTACCCAGGCTTGGGCTTGGAGTCTGCAGGGCTGTCAGCCTCATGGCTTCTAGGCCTACATAGCTACTATAGAAAGAGAGCCCGTGAGTGCATGAGTGCATGAACAAATTCATGAGAGGAGAGAGAGAGAGAGAGCGCGCGCATGCACGCATGTTAGGCTGATTATATTATCTCAGGCTTGGGAAGGACTAGGTACTTTTTCAAACTAACCAATCAATTTCCCAATCTTTCACTGACTGGTTTTGGATCCCCACCCTGCTACCCAACTAATCCACTTCCCAGATCTTTCAGGGTTCTGTGTCCCTTATCCAATTTGATTCTTTTCCCAGGCTAGACAGACAGGCCTTTAAGCTTGCCATATGAGTTCCTACTGCACATGCCTCACAGTAGAAGCTCCTTCCCCTAAGCTATCTTGGCATGTGCCCAGCAGAGGAATTTCCCCTTGTTTATTCCTTCCCCCAATAGTCTGGGTGACTAGACAGGTTGTACCCTAGGGAGATTAGAAAGCTGGTCCTTCCTCCTATACAGGGGGACAGAGGGTTATTAATCTCCTTGGCAGGGCAATGCTGTGATCTCCTGGGGTGCCAATGAATGCTGTAACTTCCTAGCAAAGCAGACTTATCTGATTCAGCTCCCTAGTTTATTATGCTTTATAATGTGATTCTTTCTGCTCCCTTCCTTCATTAATATCTAGCTACCAAAGCTAACATTACTATAAAATGGCAATGCTTTACACATTCAAAAAAAGACAAAAGGATGCACAGTGAAATTTTTATGAGAACTGTAAAGGAGAAATCTTAGATACTCCCTGTGTTTGTCTGTTTTGTTTTCCATTAATATGGCAATCTTCAAAGTTTTGCATTACAAAATATCAACTCTGGCATTTGAATTTTTAAAAAAGCAAGGTGCCCTCCAATTTCCTATTAGTCTTTGGGACAAAGATCATTCAGAGTTCATCCTGAAAAGCATCTAAATTTAGATATTTGCTGCCAGAGCAAAACTTTCATGTACCAGTAATAGAAGCAGGCAGGCTTTCCAAAGTATGCCAGGCATGTGTTTGCAATACTGTCACAAGCAGGGTCAAGAGTATCTGACCCTGTGTGCTGGTGACCTGGGGGCCTTGCTGTTTTATAGGCCAGTCACAGAGAAATCTGGGGCTGGAAGCAAAAGAGATTGCATAATAGTGAGCATGGGTGCCTTTTAAAATCACATTAGTCAGGCAAGGGTTTTTATAAAACACTTTTTTAAATTTAAAAAGTGTATAGTTGTGCAGTTTTTTAAAAATGTCAAAAGCTTACTGAAAAAACATAGGTCTACCTCTACTATTATTTATTTATTTATTTTATCCTCACCTAAGGACATTTTTCCATTTTTTTGTTCAGATAGAGTGGGAGGGAGGTAGAGAGAGAGAGAGAAAGAGAGGGGGAGAGAGAGAGAAAGAGAGAGAGAGAGAAATATCAATGGGAAAGGGACACATCAAGTGGCTGCCACCCACACAACCAACCAGGGCCAGGGACAAACTGTAACCGAGGTAGGTGCCCTTAGCGGGAATCGAACCCAGGTCTCTCTGGACCGCAGGCCGACGCTCTAACTGCTGAGCCAAACTGGCCAGGGCTACCTCAACTATTATTAGTCCCTTGGTCAAGGAACCATGGTTTAAGCTCAGTTATGTGGCCACTAAGTATAGATTTTTTATTTCTTTAAATATTTTTAGAGAGAGAAGAAGGGAGAGGAAGAGAGAGATAGAAACATCGATGAAAGAGAACATTGATTGGCCGCCTCCTGCATGCCCCCCACTGGGGATTGGGCCCACAACCTGGGCGTGTGCCCTGACCAGTAATCGAACTGATGACCTCTTGGTGCATGGGTCAATGCTCAACCACTGAGCCACACCGGCCGGGCAAGAATAGATATTTTATCTCACTCTCACCCTTGCTCTCTTTTTATCTTATAAATGTCCACTGGGAAAGATGAAAGAAGTTAGAGGTCAGGACCCTAGTGAGTATTCAGAAAGGCTGGCTTTGTTTTCTAAGTTTCTAAATAAATTAATTTCTTCAGGCTTGTTTTTCAAATGTAGGTAATAGAGGTTATATGCCTTTATAGTCTTCATTCCTTCCTTACCCCTTCTATTCATTTTTTTTTTTTTTTTAGTTCTTAGTTTATTAATCCTCTCACGAAAAATTTGCACAATCACCACAGAAAGTACTAAAGAAGCTTTACTCCTTCTTTGTCCAATCTCCAGCTCACTTGCCAGCACCAACCCTGGCCTCTGCAGTCTTCCTGACTGTTTTCATTCTCATACAAGCCATGTCTTGCAAGTCTATGTTTGGGTTCATTTTCCTTTGCGTAATCCAAGGAATCATAAATCATGCCAAAGCCAGTTGTCTTGCCATCACAAAATAGGTTCTGAATCCACATACAAGGATGACATCTGGTGCGCTCTGATGCATTTTGCCTAGTTTTTCCTAATTTCTGTCTTAGGTACTGTTGCCTTCTCAGGGTGAAAAATATCAATGACCATTTTTTTTTCACTGAAGTAGTCTGTTGGCTGTGAACTTTCTGGTCCGGATAGTTACTGTGCTGTTCATGATGGCGACTGGTCTTCAAGCAGCCAGGGAGCAAAAGAGCCACCCCTCCTATTCTTAAAGCATAGAGGACATTAAAGCTAGAATGGGGGGGGGGGGCAAGAATAACAGAAATAATTTTGGTTTGTATTAAGCATGTACTTTATCTCTGGATATATATATACACACTTTTTTTTTTTTTTTTTTAGTATGTGCCCCTAGCAGTAACTGAACCCGGGACTCTCTGGTCCGCAGGCCAACGCTCAACCACTTAGCCAAACTGGCCAGGGCCTATATATATATATTTTTTTTTTTTTTTCTTTTCATTTTCATTATTCTATGAGGTAGGTGCTTTTATTCTCATTCAGATGAAAAAACTGAGAAATATTAAGTAATTTACTCAAGGGTATATAGCTACTAAGAAACAAAGCTAAATTTTGAACCTAGGTCTTCAAATCTAAAGCCCCACGAGGAAAACTTAGACTTTTTATAGAAGAGTCCAAGGACATGACTGTCAAAGTGTTGAGCTGATATTAAGGAGTGAAAAATGACACTGCACAAATTAGGGTGGTCCCTGGATTATCAGTGTATAGAAACTGCTCTGAGATCTGCATTAGAACATTTGGAAGGTTGCACTGCTCAAAATGGATGCTTCAGACAGAGCACCTGATTAGCACAATATAACAGAGTGAAATGCTCAGCCTCTCGGACTCCATCTTGTTCAAGCCTGCTTTGCTCCCATGGCCTTCAGGTAAATAGTTTCTTGCATATAAACATGCTAATCATTAGAAGAATTCCGCTTGTGGCTTGAGTTTTAAAAAAATAGCCCATTACCAGAAAGTATCTTGAAGAGATAAAGAAAGTATGTATTATGTATCAAAGATTTGCAAGAACCTCATGACCAGACTCATATCAACTAAGGTCAACAAACTAAAACAATCTTCCTAGGACCCCTGTGAGTGCCCAGATATCTACAGTTGTCGATCACCTCTTGGTCCTCCTGTTTCCCCCTTACCTTGACATAAAAGAAGCCTGAAATCTGTACTTAAGATGGATTTGAGGCACCACTAGGCTTTCCATCTTCTCGGTTGACACTTTTATCAATCAAACTTTTCCTTACCCCAAATTCTGACATTTTGAGTGTTGGTCTTTTGAAACACCAGGCACATGGATTTTAGACCAATAACAAGAGCATCAAGTAGGCTTACTAAAGTGAGAATTCTTGGTCTGGAGAGTGGTATGCCAGCCTCAACAGATATGATTTCTTAAGAAACTGAATGGGGTCTTTCAAGAACAGGAGAGGTCAGCAGCAGATATTCTTGGACAGGTCCAGCCCTTCTGTATTTGCTGAAGGATTCCTGGGAGGGCTGCCCATCAAGCCAAAGAGAACCACAGGCGGAAAAGACACATTCTTCAGAAACTGCAGGCATTTGGAAGGAGAGTAGTGCCAGGTACAGCATAATAAGATCAAGATGGAATTAGTATATGCCTCTTAAATGTCACAGGGTGGCAAGAAACTGGAGATAAAGTCCAAGTCCGCTAGGGCCAGAAGCAGGTATTTTATGTGCCATCTGTGGGGCAGACTGCTGAGCAGCACCTAAGCTTGTGACCAGATGCCATGAGCAGGAAAAGACACTTTCTACATGTGCTCATACCTGAGATGGTTTTGGAACACGTCATGTTAAAAGATGTTATGAGGTGTCTCTTGGAGAATCAGGCCTACCTAGAGCAGTCAAGGCAGGAGTAATTTATGACAAAATATCAGGTTTCGTCTGAGACCAGAGGGACCAGTTGAATTCCCACTACTGGGGAAGTAATTAAGAAGGAAGGTAAAATCAGATGTCCTTGGAGCAGAAGAACAAAGAGAAGAGCAAGGTCTGGCATCACAGTACAGGGAGGATGCAAGTATTCCTCAGCTCCCTGAAGTCAGAGCCCAGGGTTCATGGTGATGACCAGTCACCCTTATTTGCATCCAGTGGAGCAAATATGGGCACAAACAGGATTCAGAGGCCACCGAGGCAATAACTCCAGGCATCTCATGGTCTTCAATCCATGAAGGACAGTTTAAAGAACAAAGCAAGATTTCCACCACACTATACCCCCAGATAGAAAGCTCACTTTTGTTTCAGTTGTGAGGAAAACACCCTGTGGCAGACGGCACTCCTGAAGGAAAAGCTCAGGGAGCTAGGAGAGGGAGCTTACACTCCAGGTGGCAGAAGACTTACCTCTTTTCCCAGATCTCAAAATGGAAAATTTCCCAGCTATATCTTTCCTTGCTGAATCCTAATGCTACTATGTTTGACCCCAAGTTTTAACTGGACTAGTGGAGCCCATGACTGACTGTCTGGGTGGGGTGGGAGTGGCACCCCAGAGGGGCAACTCAAACCTTTCCTGGTAACTAACTACAAAGCCAGGGAGAGTCGGACCTATGCATCCAAAAGGGCTTCGGAGCTGAGTCACTCTGACCTCATGAGAGAAGGGAGGAAAGGGGTGGGCCTCAAGACTGGAGAGATCAGGTGCATTGAGTAAATAATGTATTGTGTTTACTTTCTCCTTCACTCAACACTCTGAGGGGTATTGTGTAACAGACTTGCTAAGATGTTAAATATATCTGTGGAGGAACATGGTTGGGGGGTGTGGTGAATAATGTGTTATTTATCATATTATCTGTTTTCTGAAGCCTGGAACTCTATTGTTTAAAAGTTGGTGAGTGTAAAAATGCAAAGTACTGAAAAAATGATGAAGTGGGGCAGGGGGGTTGTGGAGGAGGAAGACGGCAAAGATCACAGAAAGGCAGAAAAGCCAAGTTTGTGCTAGAGAGAGGCCCAGAGAGAGGGTATCTAGTGAAAAAAGAAGACTGGCTGAGGTGAGGGAACAGACATTTAAAAGGAATTACAGAGTTTTGTGGTTTGAGATGCCACGTAATTCTCTCTCTGTGAAACCTTCCATAAAATCTCCACTCATCAGTGCTTTGCAACTGGGATTTGTTGTGGGGGAGGAGCTCAAAGTGTTGGGCCTATACCTGGTGCAAGAACCCAGGTGCATCTAGGGGCTGGGTATAAACACAACACCAAGTTACATTCTAAAAAACACTGGAGCTGTCCACAGCTTCATGGTAGGTGAGGGAGAGAGGAGAGAATCAGAGAAGGCCTCACAGAAGTGGTGGCACCAGAGATGAGCCTTAAAAAAGGACCAACAGCCCTGGCCGGTTTGGCTCAGCGGTTAGAGCGTCGGCCTGTGGTCCAGAGAGACCCGGGTTCGATTCCCCCTAAGGGCATGTACCTCGGTTGCAGTTTGTCCCCGGCCCTGGTGGTCGTGCAGGTGGCAGCCACTTGATGTGTTCCTTTCACGTCGATGTTTCTCTCTCTCTCTGTTCCTCTCTCTCCCTCCCACTCTACCTGAACAAAAAAATGGAAAAATGTCCTCGGGTGAGGATAAAAAAAAAAAAAAAAAAAAGGACCAACATTTCTACTACAATTGGGGACAGGGAAACCCCAAGTACAAAAGACCATGAGCAGAAGCAGGGAGGTGTCAAAGTGTTTGGTATGTTTACAGAGTGATATTGTCTGCATGGGGAAAAAGAGCAGGCTGGAGAGGAAAATAAAAAGAATGGCTGGTGAAAAATATGGATATTTGGCAACCTTAAACTTTAGAGACTGTCATGGATGCTCTGGAGAGCAAGACAAAGACTGCCATGTGCTACCTGCAAGAAGACAGAATAGGGGACAATACACTATATCCCTGAAAGAAGAGGTTCCCCCCTCTCCAACTATCTGCCTCCTTCAAATGACCGGGCCAACCTGGATTATAAACACCAGATAAAATAAATCACATTACAGCTTAATCTCAGTTTCAGAAGATTCCTCCTGGACTTGACAACTCTGTTTATATTCCAGCCCCAGCTGAGAAAAAAGGTGCATGCCTGGCCATGCTCACTGATTTGTGGGGTACGCATAACTTCCAAGGTACTTCACCAATACTGAAACCACTCACTCTGGCTGCTTGGGGAGCTCTCACATCCACCAATAGTCCTCTGTGTCTGTGTCTACAGGGCTGTCTGGCCCATTTCTCCCCTCCCTCCCTCCCTCTCTCAAAGTTGCAATTGATGGTCCTATACCCATCTACCACAAGAGAGTCTGAGGACATCATCACATAGCCGAGTCCAAGTGGATCCCAGGGGGACTGGTGGCATTTTTCTTTTTTTCTTAAAGCTCAAGTCCCTTCAACCTTAAGTAGAAAGCATTTCATCAGTTAACAGATACACACTGAACACCTACTAGGTGCACTATGATACAAAATGAATAAGACATGATCCCTAACCTCAGGGATCTCAGAGGGTACTTAGTTAGGAAAGGCATGTAAATAAACACAGACACTTAGTGTGATGACTGCTGGGAAGGAGGTCAAGATGGTTGCTGTGGAAAGACAGAGGGGAGATACCTAGCCCAAAGGAAAATAGGGAAGAAAAGGATGTCTCCAAGGGGAGAAGACCCAAAAGGTGACTCCTGGAAGAGCAGAAGCTAGTCTAGTGAATGGGGTGAAGGGAAGGAGGCATGGGGAGCAGGATATGAATGTGAATGGCCTGGATACAGACAGAGCGAGTCCTGTGGGTAGTTTATTGATAGTGGTATTTAGGCTGAAGAGATAGATCCTAAGGTGCATCAGGAAGGAGTTGAGACTTTATCAAGGCAGTGAGGACCCACCAGTGCTTAGTTGCTTGTCAATCCCTGGAAAAACAAAAATCCATACAAGAAAGGAAACTGTATACCCTTTGACTCAGCAGTGAATAATAGTCTTAATAATATAAATATTAAATAACTGTTTAACCAGAAATTATAATATTGGAAGGATGGAGGAAAGGGATGACAAACTGCATAAATAGAAAATAACCACATGCTATATGGAAATAGAGATTAAGTATCAGAATAGTTCAAATAGTTGAAAGTGGTTACTTTTGGATAATCAGGAAAGGGAAGGGTGGGAGACGGGACTGCTGTTGCACTACTGATCTTGTAATATTTAACTATGTAAATAAACTATTTAGAAGAAAATTGTGTACCTACATTAATATAAATACAATTCGTTTGTTTGTTTTATGTGTGAACGCCAACTTCACCATTTAATAACTGAGTGACCTGGAGCTGACTCTTTATCCTCTCTCTGGCTTAGTTTCTGCCCTGTAGAATGGGATAAATACCGCCTATCTTGCTGAGTTATTATGAGGATTAAAGGACATATATAAAGTGCCTAGCACTGAGTCTTGAGCTTTGTAAGAACTCAATAAATCGCAGGCATTTTCATTTTTAAGTAATAAGAGGTGAAAATGAAGCCTGAAAAGCATGTTTAAGAGCCTGGACACCGGCTTTTTATATTATATACACCTCTGGGCATTGCAACACAACCCCTTATTTAATAAAGGCATGACTGTATTCAAAAAGAGTAGAATAGAGAGAAATTATAATCCTGATATCAAAGTCAAAAAGTAGTTAAATGTTTGAAAGTCAAAAGGTATTCTTGAAAAACGTTATCTGCAGAAACAAGAAGACAAAATAATGTCCTTTATTGAATCTATCTGCCTTGGAAAATAGGGATTTGCAACGACTTTGATTTGCATGTACGTTAAAAATAAAAGGGTAACAGGATTTAATACAGGTGACAGTAACAGATTTACAGAGAAAGACGAGTTCCCTGCGTCGTCTAGCCACCAGGGTTCCAGGCCTTTTCACCCCTCCGGCCCTCAGATTTCACAACTGGGAATCAAGAGGTCAAATTTAAAAAGATCTCTAAGCCTCGTCCCAAATTCTGAGGTTCTGCGACTTCATGGAAACGTGCTTTTGCCTTGGACGTGGCAATAAACATACCACTCAGGTTTCTCACTAGGCTCCGAAAGCGATGCATTTCCTTAACCTGTCTCTAAACAAAGTATTTCCGAATCAGCAGCCCCTGGGCTGGGTCTCCACACGCTCGCACCAGACCTCGCTCTACGCTGGAGACCCAAGTAGCCTCCGCGATGGTCACCCGGGGTAGGAACTACATCACCCAGGGTGCCCCGAGGGTGGGAAGCCCACTCGGATTGGCCAAGGGTCGGTGACGCTCAGTGTTTTGGCCCGGACGATCACATGTTTCCTTTGTTGTGAGCTGCGGCAGAGACTGGTGGCTCGAGGAGACTCCGGGGCTGGAAGGAGCGCCGCGCCGCCAGCCGCTAACGGACCGCGGGGCAGCCGGTGCTGGCCGCTTCCAGCCTTCGCCGAGAGGTACCCGGGGATGACAGCTCCGGGACCGGCCGAAAGGCGAGGAACCGGCCCGAGCCGGGGGCGGAGGGGCGATCGAGGTCACGACCACGGGGGTGTCTGTCTGCAGGAGGGAAGCCAGCGGCGGCCGGCCTCTCCGAGCCAGACGAGGGGGGTCAGAGGAGAGACTGCGGTTGGGGCCGCAGGGCCCCTGTCTGGGGCGAGAGTTCCGCAGGACTTCCCTGGGGGTCTTCAGCCCCGCTCGATAACGACAGTCCTGCAGGCAGTCCTGACGGGAGGGCACCCCCACCTCCTGGCACTGCCGTCCCGGAACCGCGGCGTCGCTGACGCGCCCCGCGGGGGGCGGGTTGGGAGGGACAGGCCCGCCAGGGCTGGGGGTAGCAGGTGCGGGTCACCCGTCTCCTCGGAGCAGTCGGCAGAAGGGGCTCTGGGGAGACGGGTGCTGCGTGCTGCCGACGGGCTTCGAACGGAGTGCTGCGCTTTTTTAATCGAAGGAAGCACCGAGAATGTGAGGGCCTCAAATCAAGCTTTCCAGTTTGGTGGGGGCGACCGTTGTCTGTCGGGGAGGGCTGACGAGGTCAAGGTGGGTCCCCAGGCTACCGATCAGAGAAGCCCCACTAGAGCGGTTGCGAAATGTGCTCGGCACTGTCACCTGACCGTTACCCCCGCCCCGCCCCCACCCCCCGCGAGCCTTTGTTTACCACGGATCGCGGCGTGGCGCGCGGAGAACCCGGCCCTGGAGCGACCGTCCCAGGGGAGTCGTGGCGGGCGGGGCTGCGGGCGTTCCGTCGGCGGAGTCCCCGCCTAACCTCCACCTCCCTACCACTCCAGGACTCAGTTTCTTAATTTAGTTCCTAGTGTCCCCGCCCCCAAGTTCTGCACATTCCGGACGCAGACTGTGAACGCGATCGGGATTGGGCGCTTGCGGCGGCTTGCGGGGCGGGAACCTCGGGGCGCGTTCGGAGAGTTTATTGGCGGCTGTCTTGTCGCTAGGGGGTCCTGCCCAGGCAGTTCTTCCCCGCCCCCTTGAAGGTGATCTGGAGGACGCGCAAAGGCGCGCGCCCTGCGCTCTCCTGCAGCTGCGGCCCTAGCGGAGCCGGCGGCGCGCGCTCCCGCGCGGAAGGATCCGCCCCGTCGCCCCAGCGGGAGCCGGGCGACTTCTGCTAGAACCTTGGGGCAGTTGTGTGCCTGTCGGAATCGCAGCCGCGGCCTGCCTTCGAGGGCCGCAAAGTTAGCCCCGTTTAAGTGGTTCGTCTTACCTGCCCCACGATGTTGGGCTGGAAGTGCACTTGCGGGTTTATTCTTGATAGTGTTGTAAACAAGGTTTAAATAGCTAAGTAAGGACCATAACGCCACATTTTAGGGTGCTTCACCCCTGAGGCAGTAACTGTGCACAACTAGTTTAGCAGGTTTTAATGACTAATCTCTTGCACTCCTGAGCAACTTTTTAAAAATCATTTCTTAGTATTTGCAGCTACAGACTGTTTAGGGCCACCAGCTGAGGTTGATTTTTAGGAACATAAAAAAGATTTAAAGTCTGCCTGCTGTTGACCAAGGTGTAACATTAGAATTCTAAAATATTAAATATCCTTTGAGGATATCCTCCTAAAAGTTAAAGATTCTTTTATACTTATATGAGTTGTTTTCTTTGTTTGGGGGATAATAGCTCACTCTTCTATATATTAATCCCCATGGTAATTCAAAATTTGTGAGGGTGAGTTGCAAATGCCTTGTTTTAAAATTGTAAGTTACTGTGACTGTAATAAAATCTACAAAAACAATCATTTTAGCCATAGTGTGTTCAAGTCGTGGTTTTCCTGATCACGTGAGAAGATCGTGGAAATAGAGTGCTTGGGTTTTATCCGGTTTTCTTTTCCTATAAATCTGTAGGAATTGACCCAAAACTTAATGCATTTCTGTAGGAGGTTGGTTGAGGCGCCTGGGTGAAGCAGGAATTGAGCATCAACAGGTCTCATTGGTTGTGCATTTTAATATATTTTTCTTAATTGAAATGGAGTTGCCTACACCAGGAGCAGTCTGTGATCCCAAACTGTATCCTACTCATGGGTTCAGGGCTTTTAACATATCTAAATAAGTACAAAATGCAAACCCTTTTTTAAAAAATAAAACAGCAATTCAGAATGCTGTTTATCCAGACAAAGCCTGTGACTTAGTCTCTAAACAGGAAGAAGAAATAGTATTCTGAGTTGGGGCTATCCGATTTAATGTCCTGGCTTTTGTCCAAGTTGTTAAAACCTTACTGCAGCAGTTCTCAACCTGTGGATAGAGACCCTGGGAGGTCCAACCACTCTTTCACAAGGGTCGCCCAAGGCATAACAGTAGCAAAATTACAGTTATGAAGTAGCAACGAAAATAATTTTATGGTTAGGGGGTCACCACAACATGAGGAACTATATTAAAGGGTCATGGCATTAGGAAGGTTGATGCTTAATGCTTTTTTAAAAAACTTTGTTTTAACTTCCTTGTTTTCTGTCTTTTCATTAAAACCCAAAGGTCAATCCTGTAAAAAAATAAATACCTCTTTTAAAAATAAGACGCCCTGGCCAGTTTGGCTCGGCGGTTAAAGCGTCAGCCTGCGTTCCGGAGAGACCCGGGTTCGGTTCCCGCTAAGGGCACGTACTTCGGTTGCAGTTTTTCCCCGGCCCTGGTTGGTCGTGCGGGGGTGGCAACCACTGGATGTGTCCCTTCACGTGGATGTTTCTCTCTCTCCCTTCCTCTCTCTCCCTCCCACTCTATCTGTACAAAAAATGGAAAAATATCCTCGGGTGAGGATAAAATAAATAAATAAATAAATAAAATAAGAGATTGCAGTTTTGTGTGTGTGTGTGTATTTTTTTTTAATCCTCACCCGAGGACATTTGTTGTTTTTTTTTTGCATTTATCTTCAGATAGAGCTGGAGGGAGAGAGGGAGGAAGAGAAAGAGAGAAACATCAATGTGAGAGAGACACATGGACTGGCTACCACCCACACAACCCCAACTGGGGCGGGGATAAACTGCAACCTAGGTACATGCCCTTAGCAGGAACCGAACCCTGGTCTCTCTGGTCCGCCGGCCAACGCTCTGACCACTGAGCCAAACCGACCGGGGCTACTTTTGTATATATGTTTTAAGACTCTATTCTTTTAAAAACAATAGTTAAACTAACTTTTTTTTTTAATTGAGGAGTGTGTCACTTTGCCTAAATTTTCATAAGGGCTACAGTTTTTCAGATTTGGGCACATCTTAAAGTCTACTAAATTGGTGTTTAAATTAGGCTTTATTCAGTGGTTTCTAAAAGTTATTTTTGTAAGCAGTCTGTGTCCCACTACTTTTATACATTGGGAAGTCAACTAAAATATTGGATCTCAAATTTGTTCAAGTGGCAAAGCACCAACAGTGCCCTTGCAGGTTTAATTAATTCCAATAGAACCAAAAACAATTTTAACAGAAAGCATAACTATAATGTATAGGTCTTTCGATTTAAAAATAAAACAATGCATTAAATACCTAAAAGAAACATGTTAGCAAGATAAAACCAATTAAGTTTACATGTCAAGTCTAGTAAGAAGCATGAGTAGGCTCAGTAGGATATACAGCTTAATACCAATGTCTGATGATTAATGATTTATTTTTCTTCCTTTGGGGAATATTAGTAGCCAAAAAAAAAAATTTTTTTTTAAATCCTCACCAGAGGACATTTTTGTATTTATCTTCAGATAGAGTGGGAGGAAGAGAGTGAGAAACATCAACGAGAGAGAGACACGTGGACTAGTTGCCACCCATATGACCCCAACCGGGACTGGGGACAAACTGCAACCTAGGTACATGCCCTTAGTGGGAACTGAACCTGGTACTCTTTGGTCCGTGGGCCAACGCTCTAATAGCTGAGCCAAATCGGCCAGGGCAGTAGCCAAAACTTTTAAGGCAAGGGAGAGAACCACTGAGTGGAGAAATTCAATTTTTGGTTCTGTGATTTGGGAAAAGATAGTATTCTTTTTTAGTTATAGAACCATATGACTTTGACATTGTTTAAGCACTCCCAAATTTTCATCATCAGATACTTCTCTTTCTCTCATTAATCAAAGTCGTGTGTTGACCATTTGAGGTTCTAGTAAACAAAGAATGATCACTAGATACTATCATTCTAGACAAAGGAATTTAAAGTTTTAGTTGATTTCTGATAAGTGGGTAAATATGTTCTTGGTGGTTTCATTAAGAAATTAGGGCTGCCCTGGCTGCTTTGGCTCGGTGGTTAGAGCGTCAACCTGCGGACCAGAGAGTCCCAGGTTCGGTTCCTGCTAAGGGCACATACCTCGGTTGCAGTTTGTCCCCAGCCCTGGTTGGGGTCGTGTGAATGGCAACCACTTGATGTGTCTTTCTCACATTGATGTTTTTCTCTCTCTCGCCCTCTCTCTCTCTCCCTCCCTCTATCTGAAGATACATGCAAAAATGTCCTCAAGTGAGGATTAAAAAAAAAAGAAAAGAAAAGAAATTAGAAATGTTGCCCTGACTGGTGTGGCCCAGTTGGTTGGTCATCCCAGTGCCCGAAAGGGTTACCTATTGGATTCCCACTCAGGGCACACGCCTGAGTTGCAGACTCCATTCCTGTTTGGGGACATGCAGGAGACAGCCTATGGATGTTGCATTCTCACATTGATGTTTCTCTCTCCCTCTCCCTTCCTCTCTGAAAATCAATAAAAAATAATTAAGCCTGGCCAGTGTGGCTCAGTGGATTGAGTGTCATCCCACATACTGAGAGGTCCCTATTCGATTCCTGGTCAGGGCAGATGCCTGGGTTGCAGGTTCAATTCCTGATAGGGGATGTACAGTCAGCAGCCAATAGATGTTTCTATCTTTCTTTCTAAAAAATCAATAAAAACCTATTTTTAGAAATTAAAAAAAAAAAAAAAGAACCAAGAAATTAGAACTGTTGAAAATAGCAGCTTGCAGACTGGACTTTAGATATTACATTTGTAAAACTTGGTTCAGGAACCACTGCTCCAAGAGTAAAGCTTTAAATTGAAATTTTAAGAGTATACATTTATAATATTTTATTCATTAAAAAAATTTTTTTTCTTTATTGATTTTAGAGGAGAGGGAGAGAGAGAGAGAAACATTGATGAGAGAAAACATCGATTGGCTGCCTCCTGCATGCCTCCCACTGGGGATCGGGCCCACAATCTGGGCATGTGCCCTGATGGGGAATTGAATCAGCAACCTCTTGGTGCACGGGTTGACGCTCAACCACTGAGCCACACCAGCCGGGATAAGTTCATAATAATATTTTTTAAGTGATCATTAAGTATAATGGTTCAAATAAATAAATTAACTTTTGAGAAAATAAGATGAAAATATCTGAAATTTATAAAAATTGCTTGGTTTTACATAGCATCATGTTAATTATAATTGTCTAGTTATTTTCAAATAGTGGATTTATTATGTTGCAGTTGTTTTCTTCCTTCTTTTGAATTACTGTGTATCTTTAAAGAGAAATCTCTTCTTGATTAGTCTTTTTGTTTTCTCTGCTATGTTCTTCACTCAAGGTTAAATTTGAGAAAATGAAGTCATGGAGAGCATAGCATGTGGCAGTTCACTATTGCATGTTGTAGTCAAAACATTGTTGGTTTCCTTTGATTTTGGTATTTATTAGTCTTTATAAACCACTTATTAATCTATACTATCTTTAAGGCTGATTGTAACTTCTTTCTTTGTATAGAATTCCTGCATTCTAAAGGAAAAATAAGCTTGGTTGCAGCACAGCTACTCTCTAATTCTGATAATATATATCTTTCTTGGACTTTGTATGCTGACCTTCTCTGTCCCCTAAGTATTAGCTAAAAACCCTGCAGAAAATGCCCAGGTGAATTGCCTTGCCCTTCTACTTAAGGCACACCAAACCTTTTTCATCTCATGGCACACATAAACTAATTACTAAAATTCTGTGGCACACCAAAAAATACATTATACTTTTTTGCTGATCTGACACAAAAAAATAGGTATAATTTTTTATTCATTCACACCAGACAGCTATTGTGTTGACTGTTGTCACTTTTAAAATTTCACAGTCTAAGAGAAAAGAGTGGTCAGTGCTGCTGACTAAATAGTCAGGTATTGCATGTTTTAAACATTCTAGTGGCACACCGGGTGAAAATTGCTGCCTTAAGGTATAACTCCAGTTTTCACCTGTGTTTTCTGCTAGAAAGACACTGAAAATTTGAATCTGTGTTAATATCAGTCTTGGAGTTCTTGTTTGGTTCTTACCTTAGCCAATCCCACAGAGTCTAAAATTGGATCTGAATCCAGTATTTGTGACCCCAATGCCAGAGAGAAAGTTTCTTGAATTGACTTAAATCCCTGTGTTGGCTCAGAAAGTTACTGTCCACTAGGAAGAAGCACTTAGCTAGGATTAACAATCCCCTAATTTGACCAACTTGAAATATTCCTTACCAAAGGTACACACAAGTTAGGCTAAGTTCTACAAGTAAAGAAACATGCAAGATAACATTCATCTCACAATCATCCCATAATCAGGATATATATCTGTAGAAAAAAATTGGTAGTCCACAACTTGTTCTTCAGAATTTATGAGTTCTATTTATAAATATATGGGCCAGAAACCAGAACCATTTGTGTTTAAATACTATTGCTGTACTGTGCACAGTTCAAGGTGCTAGTATTTTCTCTTAAGTATTTCCCTCCCCCTCTTCTACCAAAAAAAGGAGTTATGCAGAATTAATTGGTTTCTGAAGGTACTACATTTATATAAATGTCAACAAAACAGAAGAAATATACATTTATATATTAAAAGATTAAAATATTTAATAAGCTTGGAGATTCTGTATGGATAATCTAGATAACTATGGATTTAAAATGAAATTTTTTTCCTGAATTACCTAGAATACTTGAGATTTTTCTGAAATTGATTCCATGGTTATATAATATAGTGACTAAACTGTTTGCCTGTGGTAATATTGATAGACCAACTCAGAACTGTTTACTGTCTCCAAACTCAGATGTAATATCAATTACCAGGTATTCTTTAAATAACCAGTGCAGAATTCACACAGGATATATATTTTTCTCATCTCAGTGCCTTCATTAGCTTGCTGTTGATAGCAGTATTGACTCATCTTTCCCTCAGGAAACTTTACTGCAAGATATAATTGTCAATAATGAAAGTAATTGATAAATGATGAAACTAATTTGTATGTATAATAGCATAAAATTATTAATATCCTTTAAGGAGTTGTTATTCAGTAATAATTTTTCTATGCAAAAGTAAACTAGTCAGAAACTGAAATCTACTAAAACCTTTTTCTTTTTCGTTTTTTTACTGATTGTTTAGAGAGAGAGGAAGGGAGAGAGAGATAGAAACATTGATTTGAGAAACATCCATCGGCTGCTCCTGCACGCCCCCTACTGGGGATGGAGCCTGAAACCTGAGCATGTGCCCTGACCGGGAATCAGCAGGCACCTCTCATGGGACGATGCTCAATCCACTGAGCCACACGGGCCATGCTACTAAGAACATTTTTCAACATATTAGTAAATAATGCCAACTGTATATGAATTGATTCATATCTGATTTATATGCTGCTGTTCTCCATTTATTTTAGGTGTGGAAATTAAGACAACACAAATATTTTGATTGAGGCTTTGATCAAGCAAATGCTAAAAAGGTATTAAATTTATAATATTTATAAACTATCTAAACATTGTTATTTGAGGATTTAAACCATTTACTTTCTTTAACCAGGAGTCACTTAGGTCAGAGTCACAAGGAATAATTCTATCCTCAAAACCATAAAGGAGGGCAGAGTCACAGTCATTTCTGTTACCAAACAAGGTGTTTACCCACGCCTTTCTACTCCTTCTTGATATCCTCAGTGCCCCTTCAACATTTTCTCTAGTCTTAGAGACACTAAAATAAGTTATCTTCACTCATTTTTCTGGGACATAAATCAAAAACATGTAATTTTAAACATGTTTAAACATGTACTTAACAATCAGAAACTAGGTCTACAACATTTATGAGTTCTGCAGTTGGAAATAAACCCTAGAGTACCCTTAACAAGAAGAATCTTCTGTTAAGAAAATTCTTCCTTTGAAGTGACAGTATAGCTCCAGGAATAAAGCTCCTGAGGAAATGAGGGAGAAAAAGAGTTACTAGCTTTTCTAGACGACTTATGTGATGTTGGCAGTCAGTCATTGACATGACAATCTGATCACCCTTGTATCCACTACCTTATCTAGATATAACTTTCAGTAATTATATTTTCTTGGAACAAACATTTTCCCTCTTGTTTTGTCCAGAGATGCCAACTTAGTTGCTTGCTTTTTCCATTACTAGTTAAAATAAAACATTTGATTTGTGTAAAGTGGGAAAACAAAGGCTAGTAGATTACATCTGAAAACCCAAAAGACAGACTTGGAAATGCATATCATATCTCTAAGACCCTCCTGTGCAAGTCATTTACCCACCCTGTCGTCAATAGGAAGAGTTTATATTTCATGTTTTGTGAAGACTGGTTAATGGGAGAGTTCTCAGAAAGTCCAGAGAAGGTGAGGATGTCTAAAAAAGCCAAGCCAAATCTGCTTGGAAGGAAACATCTCAGATCTAAGAGTCTCTCTTAATAATAGGTAATTTTATAGTTGTTCTAATCCAGGATTTTCAGTTTTACATTGGGTAAAAGAAGTGGAAGACCTCTTGATGGTCAGTAATTAAGGAACCAGCTATAAGAATAAGGGGCAGAAAATATCATAAAAAGAAAAGACCCTTGCCCTGACCGGTGTTGCTCCATGATTAGAGCATTGGCCTGTGGACCAAATGGTCACTGGTTCGATTCCTGGTCAAGGGCACATACCTGGGTTGCAGGTTCAATCACCAGCCATAGTCGGGGTCATGCAGGAGGCAGCCAATCTATGTGTCTCTCTCACATTGATGTTTCTCTCTCCCGCACCCCTCCCTCCCTTCCACTTTAAGAATTAATGGAGAAATATCCTCAGGTGAAGATTAACAACAACAAACGAAAGACTTAACGCCTATAAAGTTTTTGTTTTTGTTTTTTATTTCTTTTATTTTGAGAGAATGTTTATTAAAGCTGGGGACAGTGAAACAGGAAGGTCTTAGGGCAGAAAAAGCAACAGGAGAGCCTAGGCAGAGCTGCTTTAGCTCTCTAGAAATGTTATAGGAAAGAAAGGACCCTGGGCGGGGCTGCTTTAGCTCACTGAGAAATAAAAGTCACACTGAGAGAAGTGATCCAAGGCTAGCTGCTGTCAGTTCACTGAGAAGTCAGAGAAGAGAGGTTCAGACAGTAAACCCAGGATGAGCTGCTGCTGCCCCATTGCTCCCCTGGTTGCAAGTGTCAGTGTGGTCCCTTAGAGTTTGAGATGCATGCCTGTCTGGGAAGAAAAGGTGGAAGGGAAAGGCCTGGACCACTATGGAGAGGGAGAGCACACAAGTTTTAATCAGCCTTATATCAATACTTAACTCTCTCAATGTGCTGCCCTCAAATTTATCAGGTACTGTAAGATACCAGATAACAAATACCAAATACAGGAAGATTATTGAGTACAAAATACAGAGTATCTTTTCATTTATGTAAGAAAACTTGTCCCGCCCTGGCCAGTTTGGTTCAGCGGTTAGAGCGTCGTCCTGCGGACCTGAGAGTCCCAGGTTCGGTTCCCATTAGGGGCATGTACCTTGGTTGCGGTTTGTCCTTGGCCCCGGTTGGGGTTGTGTGGGTGGCAACCACTTGATGTGTCTCTCTCTCTTCCCCCCTTTCTCCCTCCTGCTCTATCCGAAGATAAATGCAAAAAATGTTCTCGGGCGAGGATAAAAAAAACAAACAAACTTGTCTCTTTTATCCAAAAGGGAGATTCTATTGTAAATAAGAATGCCAGTGAACACAGGGGTGCATATATCTTTTCAAATTAATATTTTAGTTTTTTTTCAGATAAATACCCAGAAATGGAATTGCTGGGTCATGTGATAGTTATATTTTTAATTTTTTGAGGAACTTCCATACTGTTTTCCATACTGTTAAGCCTTCATTCTACTATATTTGGGCCTTGGATATCTGGCTGTTGAAGTGTTTCAGGAAGAAGCTAGGACCTTTAGAAGTGATTATATGTGAGATTCTGAGGGCCTGGGAATAGATGAGAGTTACTTTGAGTGCTCTTAAGCCAGTTACAAGTACATTGTGGATCATATATCAACTTAAGATGTGAAAAGCAAACAGGAGAACTATCTTAAAAATTAAAATGTAAGCCCTGGCCAGTTTTGCTCAGTGGTTTGAGCGTCTGCCAGCAGACCAATGAGTCTCGGGTTCAGTTCAGGTCAAGAGCATGTACCTCAGTGGTGGTTCGTCCCCAGCCCTGACTGGGGTTGTGTGGGAGGCAACCACTCGATGTGTCCCTCTCACATCAATGTTTTTCTCTTCCTTTCACTCCTCTCTCCCTCCCACACTATCTGAACAAAAAATGGAAAAATATCCTCAGGTAAGGATTTTTAAAAAATTATCATTTAAGAGAATTGATAGCTATAGCCCAATACCTAATCCATTAGGTACCTATTCATAATCACTTCTGAGGGAGGTTTAAAAACAAATTATTTCCTATTTATAGGAGAAAATAGAGAAAAACAGAAATAAATAAATCACTTAACATTTTGGCATATGTGCCTCCTTTTTTCTATTCTAGATGCACTGATACATAAATTTTCTATTTTCTTAGCATATGTTTTGTGTTCTGCTTTTCAGTTACTGTGTAATACTTCCTCATGTCATTAAATAATCTACATTATTTTTATTTTTTAATCCTCACTCAAGAATATTTTTACATTTATCTTCAGACAGAGTAGGAGGGAGAGAGAGAAATGTCGATGTTAGAGAGACATCGTTTAGTTGTCACCCGCATGACTCCAACCAGAGCCAGTGATGAACCGCAACTGAGGTACATGCCCTTGGCCGGAATCGAACCTGGGACTCTTTGGTCCACAGGCTGATGCTCTAACCACTGAGAAAAACCAGCCAGGGCAATCTACATCATTTTTAATGGCTTCATAGACTGTTTCATCTTAAGATGTACTTTGGTTTAACTAATCCCCTATTGGGCATTTAGGTTGTTTTAAGTACTGTTTATTAAAATAGGATTGAACATCTCTCTGTAGATAAGTCTTTATATATATATATATATTTCCTTAGGATTGCTAGAAAGGGACTTGCTAGTCAAACAATATACACATTTTTAAAGGCCATTGATAAATATAATTGAATTCCTGTCTAGCTACGCTATATTAAAATAATACACATTTAGCCCTGGCAGATTTGGCTCAGCAGTTAGAGCGTTGGCCTGCGGTCCAGAGAGAACTGGGTTCGGATCCCGCTAAGGGCATGTACCTTGATTGCAGTTTGTCCCCGGCCCTGGTTGGGTTGTGAACCACTCGATGTGTCCCTTTCACATTGATGTTTCTCTCTCTCTCTTCCTCTCTCTCCCTCCCACTCTATCTGAACAAAAAACTAAAAAATGTCCTCGTGTGAGGATAAAAAATAATAATAATAATAATAATAATAATAATATACATTTATATTAGGATTCTGAATGTAGTCAAATTCTGCGTCTTACAGTATTCTGACATACCTTTACAGTCAGTGTATGAAACCCAGCTATGTAAAAGGGCAGATAGAAGGTTATTAGTAATTCACAAAGTATATGGTATCCTTTCAGCCAGGGGCTTAAGGAATACCATTGCAACTTACCCCTAAGGTTCTAATTGTGTAAACGCCATTTTTATTTATCAGTGTTTATTAAAATGAAACAGTAGTCTATACCCTACATGAAATATACTATGCAATTTTGTTGCAGTGTAACATCAAAATGAAATTATGTAATTTGAATTCTAAGTTTTTTACTTATAGAAGTGTCTTCACTTTTTTTTTTTTTTTTACTTTTAGCCACATAAAGAAGATCCCTAACAGTCATTTCTCAGCAATTATATAGTCAATTGATGTAACGATGGTCCTAATATTGGGACGAAGACTAAACAGAGAGGATCTTGGGGTGCGTGATTCCCCAGCAACTAAGCGTAAAGTTTTTGAAATGGACCCTAAATCTCTGACAGGCCATGAATTTTTCGACTTCTCTTCAGGATCATCCCATGCTGAAAACATACTCCAGATATTTAATGAATTCCGAGATAGCCGCTTATTCACAGATGTTATCATTTGTGTGGAAGGAAAAGAATTTCCTTGCCATAGAGCTGTTCTGTCAGCCTGCAGTAGCTACTTTAGAGCTATGTTTTGCAATGACCACAGAGAAAGCCGAGAAATGTTGGTTGAAATCAATGGTATTTTAGCTGAAGCTATGGAATGTTTTTTGCAGTATGTTTATACTGGAAAAGTGAAGATCACTACAGAGAATGTACAATATCTCTTTGAAACATCAAGCCTCTTTCAGATCAGTGTTCTCCGTGATGCCTGTGCCAAGTTCTTGGAGGAGCAACTTGATCCTTGTAATTGCTTAGGAATCCAGCGCTTTGCTGATACCCATTCACTCAAAACTCTCTTCACAAAATGCAAGACTTTTGCATTACAGACTTTTGAGGATGTGTCTCAGCATGAAGAATTTCTTGAGCTTGACAAAGATGAACTTATTGATTATATTTGTAGTGATGAACTCGTTATTAGTAAAGAGGAGATGGTTTTTGAAGCTGTCATGCGTTGGGTCTATCGTGCTGTTGATCTGAGAAGACCACTATTACATGAGCTCCTGACACATGTGAGACTCCCTCTGTTACATCCCAACTACTTTGTTCAAACAGTTGAGGTGGACCAATTGATCCAGAATTCTCCTGAATGTTATCAGTTGTTGCATGAAGCAAGACGGTACCACATACTTGGGAATGAAATGATGTCCCCAAGGACTAGGCCACGAAGGTGAGAAGACTGTTTAATTAACTACAATATAATTAAAAGGTTTTGTTTTTTAAATACTTTTAAACATCTTGAAGGTGATTTCAGTATAATCATTTATATGTATTGTCTACATGTAGAAGTGTATAATTTAAGATTTGTTTTGGATTATGTAAATCATTAGAATGTCTCTCCTAGTGAAGACTAGATTCAACAATAGCATTCTTTGTTATTGTTCTGAGCTATCAGAGGGTGTTGCAAAGGGTCTTTACAACTGTGAATGTTTCATCATATTTCTACTAATTTCTCGTAACCTTTGTAGGGTCCCAAACATTCCACGTTTCTTTCCAGAGAATCTTTGGATATAAAGGAGCTAAAGACTTTGGCAAACTGCCCTGGCTGGTTTGGCTCAGCGGTTAGAGCATCGGCCTGCGGTCCAGAGAGACCCAGGTTCGGTTCCCGCTAAGGGCACGTACCTTGGTTGCAGTTTGTCCCCAGCCCTGGTTGGGTCGTGTGGGTGGCAACCACTTGATGTGTCGCTTTCACATCGATGTTTCTCTCTCTCTCTCTCCCTCTCACTCTATCTGAACAAAATATCGAAAAATGTCCTCGGGTGAGGATAAAAAAAAAAAAAAAAGACTTTGGCAAACTAACAAACAACGTGAAATGTAGGGATGAAGAAAATAGCTCATGTACATTGAGTGGATTCTCAGATATAAAATCTAAGTTTCAGATCTTTCCTCATTGCCATAATTACTATATTTAATGTCAATCTCAATTTTTAATTTTTTTCTGATTGTAAAAACTATATCATCATTATACAGAATTTAGAAAATTTATGTTAAGGAGTAGGAATGCAATTAGTATTGCACTATTATTTGTATCTTACAATGGGTTACTTCTGTAAAACACCTATAGATTTTAAACTCATGAACTATAGAAAAATAATCCCCATGCCTTAATAATAGAAAGAATAATATTACAGTCAGTCCTCCAAATCCATGGATGAGAAACCCAACCTCAGATTGAAAATATTCGGGGGGTGGGGGAAAGAGATCATAGAAAGTTCCAAAGAGCAAAACTTGAATTTGCTCTACACGAAGCACTGCACTGAGTCCACATGAATGAAGTGATGTGTAGGTATACCCTGTTATAGCCTATATGCAAATATAGGTTATATGCAAACACTACACCACTGTATATAAGGGACTTGAGCATCCATGGATTTTGCTATCCACAAAGGTCCTGGAACCAATTTCGCATGAATACCGAGGAACGTCTATACTGTGAATAAGCAAGGAATGGCTGTTGTGAGAAATATGACAGTAAGGAATCTTTTTTATAACTTTTCTAACAAAGTTATTGTGATAAAAAAAAACAAACACAAAATTTACCATCTTACCATATTTAGGTATACCGTTCAATAGTGTTAAATATATTTACATTGTTGTGAAACTGGTGTTTATCTTTATTTTCCCATACCATCTCTACCTTTTCTATGAATTCACTATAGTATAGCTCTCAAACCATATTTTTTTGTTTTGGTGTTTTATTTATTTATTTGTTTATTATTTTGTTCAATTACAGTTTTTACATTCAATGCTTTTTTGTATTAGTTTCAGGTGTACCAGCATAGTGTTTAGATAATCCTATACCTTACAAAGTGTTCCCCCTGATATTTCCAGTACCCACCTGGTACTGTATATAGTTGTTACAGTATTATCAACTATATTCCCTATGCTGTACTTTACATCGCCGTGACTATTTTGTAACTACCAATTTGTACTTAATCCCTGCATTTCTTTCACCCAGTTCCCCAATCCTCCTCCCCTCTGGCAACCATGAGTCTATTCTCTGTATCTATGAGTCTGTTTCAATTTTGTTTGTTCGTTGAACCACATTTTTAACTTTGTTTTTGATTATTATTGTTTTGGAATATGATTAAAATTCAGCGTATTGTGAAATAGCACATCTAAAATCTACAACTACAAATTTGGTTATATAGGAAGATTTAATTAGTTTCCTCATATGTAAAATGAGAATGATAATAAATCGCGCTTACTTGACAAGTTTTGTCATCCAAACTATTAAATGCAGTAATATTTAAGGTGCTCAGCATAAAAAGTGATGCATAGAAAGTACTTAAAAATTAATAGCTATTTATATAGTATAATGTAGGTCTGACCCATTTGTTTTGTTGTTATTAATCCTCACCCAAGGATATTTTTCCATTGATTTTTAGATAGAGTGGAAGGGAGGGAAGGAGAGAGAGAGAAACATCAGTGTGAGAGAGAGACATCGATTCTCTGCCTCCCACAGGACCCCGACCAGGGCCGGGGACGGTAACCCAGATACGTGCCTTTGACCATAAATGGAACCCGGGACCCTTCAGTTCAAGGACTGATGCTCTAACCACTGAGCAAAATGGGACAGGGCAGGTCTGACCCATTTAAAGAAAACTCCTAGTGCTTGACAGTCTGAATGTTTTATAAATTGGATACACTATTAACTATTATTACAAAAATTAATGTAATATTTCTTGTATTAGGGTTAGAGTACATTTTTTTCTTCAAAGTCAGCTCACTTATATATCAATAAAACTGGGGAAAAAATCAGCTGACTCTAGTTTTACTTATTATTTATTTTATTATTATTTTTTAATCTTCACCCGAGGATATTTTTCCATTTATTTTCAGACAGAGTGGGAGGAAGGGAAAGAGAGAGAGAGACATCGATTGGTTGCCTCCCGCACGACCCTGACCAGTGCCTGGGACCGAACTACAACTGAGGTACTTGCCCTTGACTGGAATCGATCCCGCGACTCTTCGGTCCACAGGCTGACACTCTAACCACTGAGCCAAACTGGCCAGGGCAGCTGACTCTGGTTTTAAAAAGTAATTGTTTTATAGAAAAGAAATATAAAATATTTTATTCTTAGTCATTTAACAAAGGACCAAAAAAATACAATTTTATTTAATAAATATACTGATTTGTTAAAGTTCCTGTTCTTTTTTTAAAGAGCTATTAAGTGCTCGCTTCAGCAGCACATATACTAAAATTGGAACGATACAGAGAAGATTAGCAGGGCCCCTGCGCAAGGATGACACGCAAATTCGTGAGCGTTCCATATTTTTTTAAAAAAGAGCTATTAAAATACTCAGGCAGAGCTTAAGAATGTGTAGAGACTAAGGTTCTTAAATGTATTAAGAAAGTTAAGCAGCATTGGGGCTATTCCACAACTTTTCTGGATACACAGTATCCCTCTAAGGAAAATTATTTATTTTTCCAAACCGAGTCCCGTTGTAGCAGAAGAATGTTTTGGGGTCAAATAGGGCTAATAATGTCTATCCTGCATATCTCATGGGATTAGAATAGGGACCAAGGGACATATGTTGTAAAATTAAAGTAAGTCATTTATTATTATTATTTATAAAGATATGACCTGAATGAAATCAGATTGTAGCCTGAGGGTAATTAGGTTAGATAATAAATACTTTTCCTGATTCACTTCATTTGATTTACAAAAATTTACTTCCAATTTTTAAGGGAACAAATTCATTTTATAGAGTGAAATACATCTCTATATAAGAATGCCATATCACCTTTCATTAGGAGGCAAGTAGAAAAAAATCAAACTATAGTTATATTGCATTTACAGAGTATTATAAATGTAATAGCAGATATTTATTTTATGTTGGCATTATGTGAAGAATGTAAAGAGGAATCCTTTATTTTGCAACTTTGCAATCAACTTCTGTCTTTCACTATTTGTTACTGCATGTTAGTACCAATCACTAGGAATTTCATTATCTGAACAATGTGTATTATTTGTACAGGTCATCTTTCTGAGAAACTCCAAACTTCTTTGAAAAAGGAGTGATGTCTCTACTTCAACTGCAGTTCACTCCTCTGACTTCTGCTCCAGTCACTCCTGAAACTCCTCTCAATCAGGTCATCACTGACCTTCTATTTGTTATTTTTTAGACACTGCTTTTCAGTCTTTATCCAGCTTGATCTCTCTTTAGGATCTGACATTAATAATTGCTTTAATCCCTCTTGAAATTCCTCCTTAGCTTGTGGAGTACCATTTTTCTTATCGTCCTCTTACTTCTCCAGCTGCGCTTTCCCAATTCAGTGGTTCTATGTCTAGTCTTGGAAATGTTGCTAGACCCTTTGGTTCACATCTCTTTGTCTTGCCGTATACACTTTCCTAGGCGATTTCATCTACTCTCATGGTGTTAATTACCATGCATGCTATTGACTATCAAACCTATATCTCCAGCCCAGACTTTTTCTTTCATTCATTTATTCATTCAGCCAATGTTACTTTATATGTATAAATAAATAGGCAAAATAACATCATATCACACTTAAAGATTATAATTTTTCAATATTATCTAATACCCAATTCATATTAATACTTCCCCAAACTGTTATTTAATGAATCTAGGACCACTTTTTGCATCTGGTTATTTCCATAAAATCTCTTTTATTTCAGAACAATTTCTTTTTCATGTTTCTGCCTTGTTGATGAGCAAGTTGTACAGAAAAATATTCCACCTTCTGTATTGGTCTGGTTGCTTCCTTATAGTGTCAATTTGCTGTATTTAGTTCTGTTTCTAGAAACTGGAGGTTGGTTCTGCAAGCTTCAGCTTAATAGAGACCAGTTAAATATTTCTGACTAGACTGGCCAGTGTGGCTCAATGGTTGAGCATCAACCCATGCACTAAGAGGTCGCTGGTTCGATTCCTGGTCAGGGCACATGCCCAGGTTGTGGCCCTATCTCCAGTGTGGGGTATGCAGGAGATGGCCAATTGATGATCACCCTCATTGATGTTTCTTTGTCTTTCCCTCTCCCTTCCTCTCTCTCTAAAAATCAATAAAGAAAAAAAAGTTTTAATCAGTAAAAACATATGTAAATATATATATATATATATATATATATATATATTTCTGACTAGAGTTCATCCTAGGTGATGTATTATATTAAGGGACATAGGCGCCCTGGCTGATTTGGCTCAGGGGTTAGAGCGTCGGCCCGTGGACCAATGAGTCATGGGTTTAATTCTGGTCAAGGGCACATACCTCGGTTGCGGTTCATCCCTGGCCCTGGTCGGGTCATTCGGGAGGCAACCAGTTGATGTGTCTCTGTCACATCGATGTTTCTCTCTGTCTCTCCCTCCCTCTCACTCTATCTGATGATAAATAGAAAAATATCCTCAGGTGAAGAATAAAAGAAAAGAAAAAAAGAGACACAGGCTATCTGGTTGTCTTACCATTAGCAATGCAAAGATTAACTCCAGATTAGGGTGGTGACAGTTTCCGCCACTAAATAGGTTATACTCCACATCAGCCAATGTTTCTTTAGTGTTTATCCTGTGCTAAGTATCCTCCAGAGCTCAACACATACTGGATATTCTACCTGTATATGCCCATGTGTCTCTTAAATGACAGATAAAGCCCCAAAATGCACCCAAGAGCATGAAAGTTTTGATAATCTGCACTGTCAACTGTAAACCCTTGGGGGCGTGGAGAGAAAACAGTGGAGACCAATCAGAGAAGGAACAAAGCTTAGGAACAATGATTGTCTTTTTAAAATATATTATGCAACTTTCAATCTCTAATACATAACATTATTTTTAATAAACACCAAGTGCAAGCATCATGATGTGTTTAGAGTACTGGCTTCAGAAACAAACAGTCCTGGATTAGAATTTGGCTCTACACTAGTTAATTCCATGACCTTGAACAAGGCACTTTCACTTCACTATGTATCAGTTTTCTCACCTGTGAAATGAGCATAATACTACCTATCTTGTAAGATTGTTGTGAGTATTGGAGACATCATATGAAAAAAAAATGCTTAGTAAAAATTACTGCTGGTTTCATGAAGAAAATAATCAAAATTCATTTTAAATTTATGCTATACTTTTACAGAATAGGAAATGTGACTTAAAAGGCAGAAATGCTTGATATCAAATGGTTCATTTTAAGCATAAATTGTTCAGATCTGGGGAAAAAAATCAGTGCTCCATTGAGCAATAGATAGCTAAGATTTAATAAGCTATTACCTCTTATCTAATAATCAGTTACTATGCAATTAATATAGGAATATAACTGCCATAATAAGAACAAGTTTAAAGTTCCTACTAGAAACCAGTTGAGAAACTAAGGTAAAGTGTTGTTTTTCTTTCCTTTTTTTTTTTTTTTTTTACCTTTATTGATTTTAGAGAGAGAGGAAGTGAGAGGGAGAGAGAGAGAGAAACATCAGTGAGAGAGAACATCAATTGGCCTCCTCCTGCATGCCCCCCACTGGGGATTCAGCCCACAACCTGGGTATGTGTCCTGAGCAGGAATTGAACTGGCAACCTCTTGGTACATGGATCGATGCTCAACCACTGAGCCATACCTGCTGGACTGTTTTTCTTTTTTAAAAAAAAAGAAATAGTGTTTTGCCCTCGCCAGTTTGGCTCAGCAGTTAGAGCGTCGGCCCGTGGACCAGAGAGACCCGGGTTTGGTTCCCACTAAAGGCATGTACCTCCATTGCAGTTTGTCCCCAGCCTGGTTGGGGTCATGTGGGTGGCAGCTAGTCCGATGTGGCTCTCTCACATTGATGTTTCTCTCTCTCTTCCTTCCTTTCTCCCTCCCGCTCTTTCTGAAGATAAATGCAAAAATGTCTTCAGGTGAGGATTAAAAAAATATATAGTGTTTTAATTGAAACAGACTCATAGATACAGAGAATAGACTCATGGTTGCCAGAAGGGAGAGCAGCTGGGGAACTGGGTAAAAAAGGTGAAGAAGGGATTAAGTACAAATTGGTAGTTACAAAATAGCCCCCAGGATGTAAAACACAGCATAAGGAATATAGTCAATAATATTGTAGTAACTAATTATGGTGCCAGATGATTGCTGGAAATATCAGGGCAAACACTTTGTAAAGTATATGATTATCTAACCACTTACTGTACACCCGAAACTAATACAAAATAATATTGAATGTAAAAAAAAAAGAAAAGAAATAGTGTTTTAAGACTAATAAATACCTTCATTTTTTTATTTTATAGGTGATAAAACTGAGGCACAGTTAAGTGAACCAACTTGATCTTATCACAAAGTTACTTAGTGGCAGAGCCAAGGTCAAAAGTTTTGTTCTGAATTTTTCTAGTTCCTCTTAAAGATGTTATTCTTCTACAATGTAGGATACACAGAGTCCCATTTTTATACATGTTAATTCATTGTTTGTTTGTTTTTTTATCCTCACCCGAGGACATTTTTCCATTTTTTGTTCAGATAGAGCGGGAGGGAGAGAGAGGAAGAGAGAGAGAGAGAGAAACATCGATGTGAAGGGACACATCGAGTGGCTGCCACCTGCACGACCAACCAGGGCCGGGGACAAACTGCAATTGAGGTACGTGCACTTAGCGGGAACCAAACCCGGGTCTCTCTGGACTGCAGGCCGACGCTCCAACCGCTGAGCCAAACCGGACAGGGCAATTCATTGTTATTTTGAACTCAAACATTTTTACATAAAAGTATATATTGTGGCCCTGGCTGGTTTCTCAGTGGTTAGAGCTTTGGCCCTCGGACTAGGGAATTGCATGTTTGATTCTGGTCAAGGGCACATACCTGGTTGTGGTTCAGTTCCCAGCCCTCATTAGGGTCATGTAGGAGGCAGCCAGTTGATGTGTCTCTCTCACATCGATATTTCTCTCTCTCTTCTCTCTCCCTCCCCCTCCCACTCTAACTGAAGATAAATAGGAAAAAAGTATCCTCAGATGAGGATTTTTAAAAAAGTATATATTGTGCCCAGCCGGTGTGGCCCAGTGGTTGATTGTCAACCCAGGCATGAAGAGGTCACCAGTTTGATTCCCGGTCAGGGCACATGCCCAGGTTGTGGACCCAATCCCCAGTGGGGGGCATGTAGGAGATGGCCAATCGATGTTCTCTCTCATCGATGTTTTTATTTCTCTCTCTCTCCCTAAAAATCAATGAAGAAAAAAAATATATATATGTAATTCCCCATCTACCTGATCTTTGGTATATCAGCTGTCCCCAAAGAATACTTCTGTTACCAGATTTCTGAACTCTTCTTAGAAATACTCTTTGCATAATCTGACAATCAAAATAGATTCAGAGACATGGAAGTAGGGAACAGACTGACAAACCTCAGAGGGAAGGGGAATGAGGGGGTTGGGAAGAGATAAACAAAAGAACTTATATGCATATACGCATAACCAATGGACACAGACAGTAGTTTGGGGAAAGCAGAGGGGGGTGAGAGTGAGGAGGAAGGGATCGATCAGTGGAGGAAAAAGGGGGGATATCTAATACTTTCCGCAATAAAGATAAAAAAAAAACATAAAAATAAATTATAAAATGAATAAAAAACATGAATAGCAAATAAAAAATAAAAGAATATACAGTTGATAAAGATATGCACCCTCCTGTAAGTTGACCCAAGCTGTTCAAACCTATGATGTTCAAGGGTCAGCTGTATGTGGATCCTCAATTGGGGATCCACATGTGCAGAGGGCCAACTTAAGTTTTACACAGAATTTTTAGTCTTCAGAGGATTGGTGCCCCTAACCCTAGTGTTGGTCAAGGATCAACTATATATTTAAAATATATAAAGAACTCTTGAAAAAAAAAAAAGACATATTCTTTACATATAAAAGAGTGTGTGCGCACGTGTGTGTGTGTGTGCACCTGCATAGCCACATACCTCCCCACCTTTATTCAGATAGTGAGGTACTACAGTTTTGCACCTTGTTTTTATCACTTAAAAGAGTCTTGGATATTGTTCTAGATCACCACATAAAAGACTATTTTATTTCATTTACTTTTCCTTTTTGTTATAGATGTTTTCAAATCATTTTTTAAAGCTATATAGTACCCCATTTATTGATACCATAGTTTACTTGATTCATCTCTTAATGCTGGACATTTAGGTTGTTTTTGCCATTGCAAAGAATGCTCAGTAAATATTCTTGTGCATATGTCTGCCTACACTGATAATTTATAACTTGAATTACTAGAAGTAGAATTGCTCAGTCATAGGATATGTGCATTTATAATTTTGGTAGGTACTATATAAAATTGTCTTCCAAGCTTTACTTCAACCAAAAATATGAAAATTTCTGTTTCTCCACTCCTTTGCCAACATACCATATTATTAATTTTTTAAAATCTTTACTACTCTGGAAAGTGAAAAATCGTATCTCATACATTTTTTTCATTATTGATTTGAGAGAGAAAGAGAGGAAGGGAAAGAGAAAAACATCGATTTGTTGCTCCACCCGTTTATGCATTCATTGGTTGATATTTGTATGTGCCCTGACCAGGGATCAAACTTGAAACCTAGGTATGTTTCCTGACTGGAAATCAAACTGGCAACCTTTCCGTTCATAGGATGACACTCTAACCAACTGATCCACACCAGCAAGGGCAAAGCCAAATAACTTTAAAATTCTAAAACTATATATTGACCCTTATGAACAAAAAAAATAGCTTGGATGAGCTCTTAGTTTTTCCTGTCTCTATCTTTTTTTTTTTTTTTTAAATCCTCACCTGAGGACATTTTTCCATTTTTTGTACAGATAGAGTGGGAGGGAGAGAGAGGAAGAGAGAGAGAGAGAAACATCGATGCGAAAGGGACGGGGACAAACTGCAACCGAGGTACGCGCCCTTAGTGGGAACCGAACCTGGGTCTCTCTAGACCGCAGGCCAACGCTCTAACCACTGAGCGAAACCGGCCAGGGCTCCTGTCTCTATCTTAAATTTAAAGTACAAAATAAGAAAAGCCAGTGTTTTCCCTGGCTGGTTTGCTCGGCGGTTAGAGCGTCGGCCCACAGCCCAGAGAGACCCAGGTTTGGTGACCTCTGAGGGCACATACCTCATTTGCAGTTTGTCCCCGGCCTCGGTTGGGATCGTGTGGGTGGCAGCCACTCGATGTGTCTCTCTCACATTGATGTTTCTCTCTCCCTCTTGCTCTCTCTGAAGATGAATGCAAAAGTGTCCTCAGGTGAGGATAAAAAAAATAAAAAATAAACACCCATCCACACATCTTTTATAAAAAAAGCAGCAGCCAGTGTTTAACATAAATCTTGGGATTCTCTTAAAAGTTGTTTTTTCCACTCTAAAAATAGCCCATGCTCATTATCGTTTTGAAAATTTTTGTTGATAGAAAGTGGGAAGCCATACAATCCAGAGATAACTATCATTAGCATTTTGGTATATTCTTTACAGACTTTTTTAATATAGTTATCAGTTGTACCTTATGTACAGTTTTTTATCACGCTTTTAAAAAAACATTCTTTGTTATAAACTTTGTTAACTTTTTTTTTTTATCCTCACCTGAGGACATTTTTCTATTTTTTGTTCAGATAGAGTGGGAGGGAGAGAGAGGAAGAGAGAGAGAGACAGAAACATCGACGTGAAAGGGACACATCAAGTGGCTACCACCTGCAGGACCCAACTAGGGTCGGGACAAACTGCAACCAAGGTACATGCCCTTAGTGGGAACTGAACCCGGCTCTTTCTGGACCACAGGCCGACACTCGAACCGCTGAGCCAAACCGGCCAGGGCTGTTAACGTTTTTAATACAAACCAATATTTTTAGTTGGATTACCTAAACTGACTTAACTTTAAAAAAATTATTTATAAAGTAATTTCTGTACACATACAGTCATGTGTTTCTTAATAACAGGGATACATTCTGAGAAATTCTTCTTTAGGTGATTTCATAGTTGTGCAAAACAGAGTGCACTTACACAAACCTAGGTGGTATAGCCCACAGCACACCTAGGCTATATGTAGCCTATTGCCCCTAGGCTATAAGCCTCTACAGAATGTTACTGCACAAAACAACATGAGATGAAATCAAACATGAGAAAATGATGCAATCAAGAGACAATAAACAAAATGTATAAGTAGAAAGAGTGCGCTCTAAAACCATGATTTAAAGTATAGTATAGTAGCCCTGGCTGGTTTGGCTCAGCAGTTGGAGCATGGGCCTGCAGATCCAAGAATTGCAGGTTCGATTCTGGTCAAGGGCACATACCTCAGTTGCGGTTCGGTCCCCAGCCCTGGTCAGGGTCTTGCGAGAAGCAACCAATCGATGTCTCTCTCTCTCTCTTTCACTCTCCCTTCCACTCTATCTGAAGATAAATGGAAGAATATCCTTGGGTGAGGATTAAAAACGTATAGTATAGTAAATACATAAACATCATCATTTATTATCATTATCACATATTGTACCTAAGTCTACATGCTATACTTTTATACAACTGGCAGTGCAGTAGGTTTGCACCAGCATCACCACAAACACATTGCTCTACAACTTTATGATGGCTATGATGTAACTAGGTGATAGGAATTTTTCTGCTCCATTGTGGTGTCATGAAACCAACCTTCTATCTGCATTGTGTTGTTGACCAAACGATGCAATTATATGGTGCATAACTATATTCCTTTACAGGGTATTACATCATACTATGTTTAATAATACTATTGGATTATACTGTGTTATTGCTAGTTTTTTAGAACTAGCAATCTGATAGGAAAGCACCATTTTCCTACACTTAGAAACAGTGAATAATGTTATCTTGTGTAGTTATTTATGTATATCTGAATTGCTGCAAAACTTCATTTAAACGTACCAGTGTTCCCATTGAGTTCATCTTTGGACTGCTTTACAATTTTTAAGGCAAATTCAAAGAAAAAAAGACTCATGGGAATTTTCTGTGGAAAAAATAATAACACTAAATCCCTTATAAATGTTCTCAAAGTAATAATTGGTAGCCTGTATTACTTGGAACACACAGAGAGAATAAGCTTAACTGTTTATAATACTGTTCCACTTCATGATAATGGTATGTTTTTAGGGTCTTAAATGATTTTGAGTATATTTTAATATATTATTTATTCATTCCTATAATAATTATTTTAGGTCTACTGGCTTTTCTGAGGTGATAGTTGTTGTTGGTGGCTGTGAACGAGTTGGAGGATTTAATCTTCCGTACACTGAATGCTATGATCCTGTGACAGGAGAATGGAAGTCTTTGGCTAAGCTTCCAGAATTTACCAAATCAGAATATGCAGTCTGTGCTCTAAGGAATGACATTCTTGTTTCAGGTAAATAAAGAATTATTATAGGAGCTACTTTTAATTTGAATAGAGCTTGGCTGTTTTAAATGATAAGTGTCTCAAAAGAAAACAGTGAAATTAGATATGCCCACTTTAGGCAGATCAGTTTATACAACAAATAAAACCAAGAATGACTTTTTGCTTGTAATTACAGTATCTATGGTCTGAAGTCTGTTAATTGGTTAAGTAATTGTACCAGCTTTGCAGATTACCTTATTACTACACATTGAACAATATAATAACATATACTTGATTTGGGACATTGGTTTGCTTTTTAAAAAATGGATAATTTGCCCTGGCTGGTTTGGCTCAGAAGTTAGAGCATCGGCCTAAGGACCAGTGAGTCATGGGTTCGATTCTGGTCAAGGGCACATACCTCGGTTGTGGTTTGTCCCTAGCTACGGTTGGGTTGTGCGGGAGGCAACCAGTTGTTGTGTCTCTCTCACATCGATGTTTCTCTCCCACTCTCTCGCTCCCTTCCACTCTATCTGATGATAAATGGAAAAATGTCCTTGGGTGAGGATTAAAAAAAAAAAAAAATCAGATAATTTGTTTTTTAATCTTTTAAAAATAATTCTGTTGTTTGGGTGCTTCTGATGATTGACTCCTAAATTAACAATCTACATACATTTGTAAAATTTATAGTCTGCGTTTTATTGTTTGAGGCCTGTAATCATTTCTCAAGATAACAACTGGCAAAGTTTAAATTTGTTCTGTAGAACTATTTCCATTAAGCTTTAAGAGGGGTATTTCATTTACTGAACTGAATTCTCAAATTTCTTGGACTGGGTGAATAAATCCCATGTTTTTATTACCTATGTCTTGGGCATAGATCCCTTGGTGATAGATACATATATTATATGTGCATTGTTTTGCATTTAAAGGTGGAAGAATCAATGGCCGTGATGTCTGGATTTATAATTCACAGTTAAATATTTGGATCAGAGTTGCTTCTCTAAATAAAGGCAGATGGCGTCACAAAATGGCTGTCCTCCTTGGTAAAGTAAGAGAAACCACTTTTTATTACTATTGCTGGTGCATTCCCAACATAAATATCACAGCTGAATCCTTCATTTTACTCACCCTCTGGGTATTTTGGATTCAAATTGTATTTCCTTCCATTTCTAACCTCAATAGATAAACTGAAGATATAAACAATTTGACACTGTACTTTTGAATAGATATTTTGTTCTCCCAATTTGGAATTCGGGACAGTACAGCACATTTCTCTTTTCATGCACCATTGGAGTTTAAATGCCTAAGAAGCATTGGAAAATAAAGTCATTACAGCGAGTACAAAAACAGGCCAATGTTTAATCCAAGCAGTCTTTTCCCTTTTACTGACTTTGGCAGTGGGGCAGAGACATATTTTTCTAGAGAGTGGTTTTTTTTTAATCTTTTTTATTTATACAAGTAGGGACAAAACAAATTTAAAATAAATGTTAAGATAAACTTACCAATATGTTAAAGAAAACGTGTTATTGACTAGAGCTAATAAGTATTATAAAAAGTATGTAATTTGGTTCTGCATCATTTACTGTTCTTAGGAACTTGAGAATAACTTGTGGACTAGTGCTTTCCAAACTTTTAAAAATGAACTGCACCCTCTTTTTTTAAGTTAAATATAATATAAAAATCCATTCCATAAAACAGATAAAAATCCAACAGTTATAACCAAGAGCTAATTTGTACCCTTTAGTTTTTCCCTGCCTTCATCTCTATCAGCTCCTCCAAAGCCACCTCAAATTAATAAACAATCTAAGTAAAAGCAGCATACTTGCTTGCACAAGTATTTTTAATTTTGACTGGTCCCTTAGTACCCCTTTCTAAAAAGATTGCTAACTCTTAGGCCCTCCTACGGAGATATTTTAGAGCTACCAATGAGAAAACAGAACAGCTTTAATCTGAAACAGACACTGTGCCAGGAACCCTTCTCACTCCGTCTATGTTCAGTCCTCCTCTCCTCTCCCATCCCCACAGAAGCTTCTTGATACGTCTCTACTATAGAATACTAGAGCTTTTCAAAGCACAGTTGGAAAGCTACGGTTAATTCCTAAGAATTTTTTCAATTCCTAAGGATATTGATCTAGTGTGGTGCTGCTGTCAACAAGGTCAGTGAAATAATGAGGATGTTGAGATAGATACAATGGAAAGAAAATATTAATAGAATATTTTATAAAACCACTGGTTTGGCAGTACCTACTATATTATATATAGTTTTGGTAGCTATGTACAAGAATGACAAAATATTACTAAAAAAGAATGGCTAAAATAAGAGATTGGAAAGATATGAGGTCTGACTAAAAATATTATAATTATTTAGTCGACATATAAAGGTAATGAAAATGATTATGTCTCAAATATTATATATGGATTGATGAGCACAAATTTATTTCACAAATATCAGTATACTTGACTTGAAGGTACTTGAATCACTAAATCAAGAAATAAAAGGAATCCTTCCTACCTTATACAGCAAGTACTCAATCCATGGAAACCATTATCCTAAAAATTACAATATAGGCTGAATTCAATATAGGCTAAATAAGTAAATATAAAATTATTTAAATTTATAAATGCTCTCTAAAAGAATCCTAGAAAAGTTTGGAATATAGAATCTTAGTGCATGAAGGAATTTTAGAGAATGCTTATTGTAGCTTTTTGAATTCATAAAGAAACTGAATCCAAAGAGATCAAGTCAGCCCTGGCCAGTTTGGCTCAGCGGTTAGAGCGTCCACCTGCGGTCCAGAGAGACCCGGGTTCGGTTCCCGCTAAGGGCACGTACATCGGTTGCAGTTTGTCCCCGGCCCTGGTTGGTCGTGCGGGTGGCGGCCACTCGATGTGTCCCTTTCACATCGATGTTTTCCTCTCTCTCTTCCTCTCTCTTCCTCCCACTCTGCCAGTACAAAAAATGGAAAAATGTCCTTGGATGAGGATTAAAAAAAAAAAGAGAGAGAGAGATCAAGTCACTTGCCCAAGGTTACACAGTAAGTGGTAAAGGGGCCAAAAGCTCAGATTTTCTTAAGCTGGAGGCCTTTTATCTTAATGCTCACAGCATATATTTTTAATTTTTGCGTGTAGAGGCAATTAGGTAGCCCTGGCTGGGTAGCTTAGTTGTTTAGAAGAACGTCATACTGATACACCAAGGTTGCAGGTTCGATCCCCGGTCAGGGTACATACAAAGGTAACCGATGAATGCATAAATAAGTGGAACAACAAATTGATGTTTCTCTCTCTCCACTCCCTTCCTCTCTCTCTCTCAAATCAATTTAAAATTAAAGAAAAAAGAAAATTAGGACTGAGTCTCAGAGAGGATAGATAAATTACCCAAGGTCTTGCATTGCCTGGCTGCCTCTCCTGACTTTAAAGCCTGCCCTGATTGCTATATTGTACTACCGTTTCAATACCCCTTATAACTACATAACCTTGAGTAAGTTACTTAACCTCTTTGAGCTACATGGTGTTAGGAGAACAAACCCACCAAGAGACCTTTTTTATATTTATTTTTCAAAGTCTCCCCTCGCCCCCTCCCTCAACAGTCTCCCCCCACCCACCTTCCATGTTTCTCTGTAACTCCATTCTCCTCCTCCCCTCCAGCTCCCCTCAAGAGATCATTTTTAACATAATATGAGAAAAGCAAGTTAGAAATGGCATTGGCTGCTGTGGAAATTTGGAGGAACACAGAAAGATAGATTGTGGACAGACTTTGAATGATAATATATAACATTTGGCCTTGACCCTTAGGCATTCATTGTTAAACTTTTAAAAGGAATTGATGAGGTGTTTTAGTAAAATTAATCTATGGTTTAGAGACCAGGAGATTAATTGAGAGCTATGGAATGATAATGGACCCTGAGGGACAGTGGCAGTGGGAAACAAAAGGAAGGGACAGATGTCAGAGATACTGTAAAAGAAGACTCAGTAGTTCTTAATAGTTCATTAGATATTGAGGGAAGAGTTGATGATGACTCTCCTTTAAAAGAACTGTGGATGTTAAACAAGAGAGCTCTTTTAGTTAAAAGTGTTTTGTATGTCTCATGATGTTGAATAGACTATTCTGCATATAAGTCATTTAATAAATGGCTTGTTGATTAGATCACCTGTCATATGAAGACATTAATCTGCCTTATCTTTCTAATATTTGTGAAAATAAAACCCTTTGAATGTATAGAATGAAGTTCATTATGAGTCAGGTACTTTTCTAGGCACTTGTAGAGACTAAAATGAAGAACAAGATAGGCCCTGCCTCCAAAGATCTCAATCTAGTAATTCTTACCTGATATTTTAGTTTCGTAGCTTTATTACTTTACCATAATCTAATATTTTCATTACTCATGAGTGTGAGCATTTAAGCTAAATCATGTAATTCTCAGCTCAAGCAGTATCATCTCTAAGGAGGTGAATATTTGGTCTTGGGGGTGAAAAAAACTGTAGTTTCATGTATAAAACTGATATACACAAAGTACATAAACAGATATATAATTATCTGTGGTATTAAAATTTCATTGGAGGGGGCTGTTATGAAAAAAATGTCTAAAGACTCCTTAGCGGTGGTAAGAGGGTGATAATTTGTTTTAAGTTTCAGAAGCTAAGCTAAATATATTGCAATTGCAATTATCAAGTGCCCTTTAGAGGGAAGGGATCACTTAATTCTTTGGCCAGCTAGTTCAGAATTCAGGCTTTTGATAATTAAGATTTTCCCCCCCATGTATTTTAGGTATATGTTGTTGGAGGCTATGATGGGCAGAACAGACTTAGCAGCGTAGAATGTTACGATTCATTTTCAAATCGATGGACTGAAGTTGCCCCCCTTAAGGAAGCAGTGAGTTCTCCTGCTGTGACTAGCTGTGTAGGCAAGTTGTTTGTGATTGGTGGAGGACCTGATGATAATACTTGTTCTGATAAGGTAAGCCATGTTCTCTTATAGAAATTATCGATGATATGTACAAGAAAAGAAATACGGAACACTTATCAAGGAGTTAGCGAGGTCCGTTAGTGTGAGATGCCTTTTAAGACTTGGTACTTGATACTTTTGAGGGAAAATATTGAATTTCCAATTAGTAAAGTGAGATTTCTGATATATCACAATTAGCTGTAAAAAGCATGATTCAGTCTCTTTTAAATGAGACTGATCTCATTGTTGAGATCTTGTACTAAATAAATTATTTTAAACCTTTTACTGCTGTAGTCAACAGAATCGAAAAATTATTCACACAAAACACAGTTGGGAAATGAATTAACAAAGTAACTAATTATACTGCTTCCAACTGGGTCATTTTCTGCATACTTTAATAGTATTTTTGAGAACAAAGATGAGGAAAGGAAGCCTCTATAATGTAAATAGAGGATGGTTCAAAGTTGCTGCATTTCCTTGAACTCCTAGGACAAAAGAACCTATGCCATCCTGACATCTCAGGAAATATCAAGTCTATTCTGGAAACAAGTATCTATTGCCTGATTGGTTAAAACAGTTAACTGAATTTTGTCAGTTTTTTCCTTTCTAAATTAACTTTATACAATGTGGTTGAAAATTACATATTTGAAATTCATTAATTCAGAATTTGTGATTATTCAAAGTATACTGAATTGTGTTCTTTTGAAGAAAGGTGTCCTAAAAGTGTAGAGAAATTATGTTCAGATTAAAGCATAGTCATGCTTTATAACACAATTTTTTTAAAAATCTAAACTGTTCAGTTAATGAAAATAACTAAAGCAGTCTTGGTAATCATTCTTCTTGGAAGCAATCCCTGTTACTTTATTCTGCTTGACAATAAATTTACATTTCTTTTCAGAATTTCATAATTCAGACAGTTCACTATCAAAGCTAACCTCCATAAATTCTGTGAATTAATTGGATTTGACTTTTAATCATATTTCTGTATCTTGATAGACTTTTTATTAAGCAAATTTACATTTTTGTTTAGAATTTTTAATTAAATATTTCTATATATTATTAGGTTCAATCTTATGATCCAGAAACCAATTCTTGGCTACTTCGTGCAGCTATCCCAATTGCCAAGAGGTGTATCACAGCTGTATCCTTAAACAACCTGATCTATGTTGCTGGTGGACTGACCAAGGCAATATACTGTTACGATCCAGTTGAAGATTACTGGATGCATGTACAGAATACATTCAGCCGGCAGGTAATAACATAAAAATTTTAAAGAAAAATGAATCTAGGAGAGACTAAGTACGTGATAATTATGAATATACTAGAATTCCACTATTAAAATATTTCATGTATGCTTGAACTATTTCATATAAATCATATGGTATACCTGTTTTGAATTCCTCCCCAGGAATTGTTCTATTGAAATAACTTTTTATCATCCCATGGTGAAGTAGCTATTGGAATTGAGCTGGTTTGACCTCTTTCAGAATCCTGCTCTAGTCCTTATCACTCTCTCTTGCATATTTTAAAAGATAAGAAGTGCTCTCAATCTGTTTTTTTCTTTCCGTAGTTAGAAGCTAGTTTGTTTTTTATTTATTATAAAGAAAATGGCTGTGCTCAGGTTCTTCATCCACATACTCTGGTCTATATCTTCCTATTCCCCTCCACCGCTGCTTCCAAAGAAGGCCTTCCCTCAGTCTTTTGTTTCATAGTTCTACTCTTCTTTCTTCTACCACCAAAATGCATGATGGTTCTGATGCTAGAAATCTGATTCTACCTATATTGCTCTAGAGATCTTGTACTATCAAAGGCCATTACTAATGATCTCTCACTCTCATTCATATTCTCTTATTTTTTCTACCCAACCTTTAAGTATGGGTTTTCCTTGAGCCTCTTTCAACTGCCCTTTTCACAATTTATACTCAATCCTTGAACGAGCTCATCTGCCCAATACTGATGACTTCAAGTCTTTATCTCCATTAAAGCCTCTCTCCTGTGCTCTGGACTCAATTTTCTGGCTGCTTATTTGATATTTTCCATGAGTGTTCTTCCTCAACACAACCTAGTTCTATTTCCACACAACCTAGTGAATGGGAAAACTCTGTTTTGCCCTGGCTGGTTTGGCTCAGCCGTTAGAGCGTTGGCCTGTGGACCAGAGAGACCAGGTTTCTGGTCTCGCTAAGGGCACGTACCTCGGTTGCAGTTTGTCCCCGGCCCTGGCTGGGTCATGTAGGAAGCAGCCACTCGATCACATCAATGTTTCTCTCCCCTCCACACATACACTCTGAACAAAAAATGGAAAAATGTCCTCGGGTGAGGATTAAAAAAAAAAAACTGTTTCTCCCTTGTACTCAGAATACTTCTAACAACAGATATGTGACACCAGATATGTGAATTTTTCCCACCCTAGTTACTTCTTCACAGTCTGGTATCATCCTACAATTCAGTTCCTTTCTGACACTATCTACCCAGAGTAAGTGTTAGATTCCACAAGTTAAGGGCTCGGTTCCACTACACTGCCTCTGCGTCAAATGCCAATCACAAGTTCCAGGTTGTCCCCGCTATTTCTGACCTACAAGCTATAAATTGGTATTAGGTTTGATAATTTGCTTGAACAGCTCATAGAACTCAGGAAAATACTCATTTATGTTTTCCGGTTTTTTATGTATAAGGTATGTTATAAAGGGTACAAATGAACAGCTAGATGAAGAGGTATATGGAGTGGGGTCCAGAAGGGTCCCAAGCACAGGAGCTTCTGCCTTGTGCAGTTGAGGTGTGCCACCCTCCCAGCACACGGATGTGTTCAACAACCTGAACACTCTCTAAATCTCATACTTTGGGGATCATGTAGGCATAACCAATTATTAACTCAATTTCCAGCTCACTTCCCCCTCCAGAGAATGGGGCATGGACCTGAAAATTCCAAGCTTCTAATCATAGCTTTGTCTTTCTGATAACCAACCCCCATCCAGGAGCCCACCAAGAGGCACCTCGTTAGAATGAAAGACACTCCTATCACTCAGGAAATTCCAAGGAATTTAAAAGCTAGAAACTTAATTTCTTAGGTTTTTCCTCACTTTCTTTTATATTGAATCAATCTAGCCTATCAGTTCTGTGACTTCAGAGTTTCTCCTATTCTTTTCCATTCCTATTATTCTTGTTTTTATTCAAGGTCTTACAATTCTTATCTAAACTAAAACAGGAATAATTGCCCTAGCCGGTTTGACTCGTGGTTAAGCGCATTGGCCCTCAGACCAAAGGGTCTCGGGTTTGATTCTTAGCCAAGGGCACCTACCTGGATTACAGACTTGATCCCCTGCCCTGATCGGGGTTGTGTGGGAGGCAGCCAATTGATATGTCTCTCTCATATTGGTGTTTCTTTCTCTCCCCATCCTACTCTATCTAAGAATTAATGGGAAAATATCCTCAGGTGAGGATTAACAACAATAAAAAACAATAATGATCTAGTGTTCCTTTCTCTAATGTCTTTTTTCTCTAACCCATTTTGTCACCAGTTATTTTCCAGCAAATGTAATTATGTCTCTCCTGTGATTAGAAACCTACTGAATAAAATCCAGGGTTTTCCCACTTCCTTTTAGGCCTTCTGTTGGCTGACCTCTGCTTGCCTTTTCAGCTTCACCTTCTGTAACTATACCCCAATTGTATTAGAATCTGTTACTTGCATTCACCATATAGAACTTATGTGTTCCTGCCTTGGTTCATACTGTTCTCTTAGCCCCTCATGCCTTTACTGCCTTGTCTGCTTGTAATTTCACTCATCTTTCAGACCACTTCATAATGAAAACAGACTGAGGTTATCTCGTTCAGAACTGACCTGTTTTGTTTTGTTTTTTTTCTGATCTGTCACTCTGCATTTACACCTCTCATATGGCAGTCATATATTCCCTTATGGGTATAAATGTTTATTTCTATACTGAAATTCAGTCTTCTTGAGGATACTATTTTTTTTTAACTCATCTTTTATGTATCTTGCATTTATTGGTGCTCAGTAAATATTCATTAAATAAGTAAACAAATGATAGAGTGAAGCAATAGAGGGACCTAATTATAAGGCAGTCTTTTTTTTTAAGTATTGGATTTTTAAAATTCATTTTTAGAGCGAGAGGAAGGGGGAGAGAGAGATGGAGATGTGAGAGAGAAACATCGGTCAGTTGCCTCCCTCAAGCTCCCTGACTGGGGACCGAACCCATAATGATACCAGACCTTAGGAAGATAATTATCAGCATCTAGCATAATGCAGGGCATATACTGATTATTTTCTTAACTAAATGATTGAGAAAAAACAACAGGATACATATGACACATTTTCTGTGGTTAAACAATGAATTACATTGACCTCAGAAATTTCAGGGGGGAAAATTTAGATCAGTAATGTATTAAATCTATTATAACAAAGACAAAATCATGTGAGTTCAAGACTACTATTCTATATCAAATCTCTTGAAGCAGAAAATACTGAGATATCTGGGATTATCTCTTTTCCCTGGTCCATTCTTCTAGTACTTCTAAGTATTATCTATCTATACATTATTGAGAGGCAAATTTTGAACCATCTGTAAGTGTTTGCCTACCCTTTTAATGCTCATCAATGAAAAAAGATAAATCACCTAATTTCATGGTAGACAATTATTTGAGCTCAAGGCTACATTTTCTTAAATGCTTAAAATCCTGAATTATAAAAAAGAGCTGAAAAACTTAGCATTTTTTTTTTTTTGTAGTCCAAATGGACTGAGCCTTTGTCTCATCATTTTCATGCTTCTCGACTTTGCATAATTCCTAAAAGCCACAGGTTGCTATTTTAAACACTTTTGCACATTAATTTTTATCAGACATCTTTTTTTAAAAAGTGTGAGATTTTGTTTTAAGTCATTGATGATTTTATCTTCATTAGACCAGGTATTTAAAGTATCATTAAAGTTTAGAATAATAAATGAAAAGAAATCTGATTATTTTTCTTTGTTGCTGACATTTAAATTTAAGCATTATAAAAAAATAACAATTAAGGAGAGGGTTGTGGGATTTTTTTACACTATTAGGATTGTGTTTTATTTTAGCCTTAAAAAATAACTTCATGAATTGATAAATTATTGTTCGTACTAGCTGCCATTACTCTTATAATTTTTATACAGTGAAACAAACTGTATATCTGGTACAAATAATTTCCTGATATGAAAGAATAACTTTTTCAAGGTTGCTTGCTTCATTTAATTCTGAGCATTATCTGAAGTGATAATAATAATAAGATCCTATAACTATATAGTTTAAGTATCATCATCAAAGTGACTATAAGGTTTAACAATGTGACATAGCTTGTACTTGGAAATTAAGGATGATGTTTTTATTGTATTGAGATCTTTTAGAATTTATAGAAAGAGGTCATTGTATATTAGATGAAAAATGTTATAGTTTGGCACATAATTGGTACAATTAATTCATGGATAAGGTATTCTGGATGAAAGTTTGTCATTTGCTAATGATAAACAGTCAAGTCGTTCTGAGTATATATGAACTTTAATGTAGGTATTTTTAAGTACTCACTAATTCTTTTAGATCTAAAGATACTATCTTCTATTATATAAGTCCACCAAGATTTCATTTTTTCCTGCAAGAGCAAAATTTGTATATGTGCAACAGATCTGGTCAAGTGAAAAATGTTTATTGCTCTCATTGGTAGAATCCATCTCCTTGTTGGTTATGTGGAAATAGGATACTAACATGCAGTAACTTTACCAATTAAAGTAAAATGTAAATAGAAGAATATTCAACCTGCAGCATAACCAGTTTCATGCAACAGTGAGACAATTTTAGTATAATTTCTTTCTTTGAAGAATCACTGTCATCCTTGCAAGAATATTTGTTTTATATAATAATTATATTATTGACAGAGAAGAGTATAGTTTAGCTAAGAACCCCATTATGTTCTGTAAAATGTTATTTGGGGAGTTTCTATGTCCCAGCCAAGGCCCCTTATAACAGTGCGTGGTTAATTTCATTATAAGTCTTCCTGTCATTCATTTAACTTGTGGGTAATGAATAATGATGTTCCTCATCCTTGATCATATCATAGCCACTTTCTATAATAAAGAACCTTTCTTTAGCCCTGGCCGGTTTGGCTCAGTGTTAGAGCGTTGGCCTGCAGTCCAGAGAGACCCAGGTTCGGTTCCCGCTAAGGGCATGTACCTCGGTTACAGTTTGTCCCCAGCCCTGGTTAGGTCGTGCAGGTGGCAGCCCCTCAATGTGTCCCTTTCACGTCGATGTTTCTCTCTCTCTCTCTACCTCCCACTCTATCTGAACAAAAAAGGGAAAAATGTCCTCGGGTGAGGATAGAAAAAAAGAAGAAGAACCTTCCTTTAATAAGAGAAGCGAGCCAAGCTCTTCAAAGATGTTTCTTTCAATTATCATTAAGTTAAAACCCTTCTCTCAGTCCTCCACTCTCACTTCATCCCCCACAACTTGGCCCCAATTACTAACATATTTTATCTTAACACCCACTTCACCCATGTAAAATTAGCACTCACACATAGAGCAGGAGGTAGGCCAAAGGTAGCTTATTTCATGTCTCCTTTTATTGACTTGTTAAAGCATGTCTTATTTTACTTTTTACCTTGCTACCAAATCTCTTACTGTCAACAATTAATTTTTTTTTTTTTATGTATTTGGTGAAACAGGAAAACTGTGGTATGTCTGTGTGTAATGGTAAAATATATATCCTGGGTGGAAGACGGGAAAATGGAGAAGCCACAGACACTATTCTCTGTTACGATCCTGCAACGAGCATCATCACAGGGGTAGCTGCAATGCCCAGGCCAGTGTCCTATCATGGCTGTGTGACTATCCATAGATACAATGAGAAATGCTTTAAGCTCTAAAGCCAGGATACTTCATCCAAGAAGCCACACCAATCCAAGAGAGAGGCTTTAAAAGCTCCAGAGTGGGAACTTGGCGTATCTCCTTTGTGCCATATGCACAAAAAGTAAAAATAATTGTTGCCTTTCTCCCCCAAATACTCATCTTTCAAACTGTAATAAAGCCTTTCCATTAATTGGAAAACAAAAAGGGTTTTGGTGGTTGTTGAAGGTAATAGCGGTGTTCCTTGGACTTTGAAAATGTACCTTTGTAAATGTTTGTGAGAAACCTATGTGGAATAGGAAATAATGTCTGTCTGTATACCTTTTAGGAATTTGTGAATGGTCTCTTCATTTACGTATGTTTATCTGCAAGACTGTATATTCCTTATTTTGTCATATGTGTATATAGAAAATTGCATGACAAAGGCTTCATTTAGGTTGAATCACGTAATGCTTAGAATGCACTCTGAGGAAAAATTAGTTTTAAAAATCTTTGTCACTAAAAATGTATCCAAACTGATTAATTTTATTGCAAAGTGTTTGTTTGTTTTTTTTTTGTCTGTGATTGATAAAAATGTAATAACAGCAATTTGAGTAAAATACTGAATTATGACTTCATTCTTAGAATCACTGTCTTATATTAAACATATTTTTGAGAAGAGGTTGGGTATGAGATAGAAAAGTAGATGCCATTAAAATGACAGGTTAATTTCTAAGAAAAAATTATTTAAGATCCATTGAAGGGAAAATGACACACTGTGGCTCTCAAAGTATTTATGTATCATCTCTAAAGCCTCTAAGGAAGCCTTTTCTTAAACCTGGCAAAGGAGTTGAAATCCATTTTGCAATACTATCTTGTGAAAAGCAGGGACAGATTTTCGCCCTAGCCCAGTAGGGTTTGACCTCATTAATATGGTGCTTTGGGTGAGGACCTCTTCCCTGGTTATCCTACTTTCATGTGAACAGCCAAAAATCTTGGGAGTCTCTACTATTAAGTTGCCTTGAAAGGATAAGCCAGGGACCACCTAACTCAGTGGGTCCATTTTTCTTTTAAAGTAACTATCCAAATAAACTAACAGCAGTAGTTGCAGTCTTCTAAGAGAAATCTTTCATTTGGTACTGTTGTGTAAACTATCGGTCAACATTCTCAAGCTTCTCTATAACAAATTGCCTTTGTCTAGATTTTTCAAGTCCAGTTTATAAAGCTTACTAGTTTTCAGAGATGAATTTAAATTTCTTTCTAAGGCAAATGGACTGTACAGCAAAAATGACTGTTGTTATTTCAGGGTGAATTGATATAATTTATAATATTTTAGGGATGTCCCAGGTAGCCTGCTATATTTCACCTTCCCAGGCACTGTTGTCATCTTACATTGTAATTAAAATACTCCTTGTCATAGGAGAGAGATGACACAAATATGTGATTATAGTATCACCACATTTCTATTAAAACCAAGATAGTAATAAAAACTTGACATTGAGACCTTGGCTGTGTGGCTCAGTTGGTTAGAGCATTGTCCTGATACAACAAGGTTGCAGGTTTGATCCCTGGTCAGGGCACATGAAAGAATCAACCAATGAATGCATGGATAAGTGGAACAAAAAATCAGTATTTCTCTCTCTCCCTTCTCTCTCCAAACTCAATCAATTTTTTTTAAACTTGACATTAATAAACTATTTTTTATGCTAAAATGGTAATAGATTTCAAATAGCATCAACTTGAATGCTTAGCTGGAATCTGAATTCTGAAGAAAACACTAAAAAACTTACAAATTTATAGGGACTTTTTGCCTTTCAAATCATAATTTTTAATGATATATATACCTTTTTGTGATAATTATCAGAGTAATTTAGAAAACAATTTTCTGTCATTTTAACTTGAAAGACAGTTGTATGTACTATTAGGATACTTGTTTTAATTTTTGAGTAAACATCTACTTTTGCATTATACCTTCTGTGTAGATAATGGAACCTATTTAGTTCAGAAATTCTTTGCAGTAAATGAGATAATGTATGAGAAAAGTGTAAATGCTGAGGATTATACAAATGATACTTATTACTTCATGTTTGTAAGACCATGCCCAATCATAAGTACAGACATTTCACATAAAAAGTATTTTCTCAAGGTAACTGTATTCTGGTACTTTTGTCGATTGCAAAAGTATATTAACTATTGTATTTTATTATTCATTTATTTTTAATATCCATGTGTTTATTGTAATAATGTGAAATGAAATTTAATAGAACAGCATTTGTTTAAACATAGCCCTCATACCAATATTGTTTAATTTTTTTTTCTCTACATAATTTAAAACAACATAAATTAAGTAGGGCACCAAGAACTTAGCTTGAATACTAGAAAATTTAAAAACTATTTTTAAAGTTACCCAAATGATATTTTTATTTCCTTTAATTATTTATCTTCATTTACTGAATCTTGGCAAATAATAGTATTAGCATTGATAAAATAAAAAAAGAATTTTAGGATATAATTAGTATATCAAAACATGTATCAACCAAATTGGTGTCAGATTATATTCATACTGTCATCACATAGTTGGTAGATTTTCTTTCGATAGGTAATGCTCATATAAGCCTTTGGTTTAATGTGTGTATGTATGTATGTAGATAGATCGTGTGGTCGGGTACACATATATATACAAACACCAAAAATTGTATCAGTTTGTAATGATCAGAAGAAAAGCACATAAGTTTAAAATTAATTGACCTTATTAAGTTACATTTCATAAGATTTTTTATTTGGGCATTTCTAGAATACTTTTTTACATTTGAAAGTACATCATGAGTATTAGTACAATGACTTGTATACAGTCCAAATCTATATAATACATACGGTTTTACAAGGTCAGAAAACAAATTTGAAGTGGAGATGCGTTTGCTAAACCCACTTAGTGGGAAAGGGAATTGAAGGGTATGTTTTGTGGATCAACAGAAGAATAGTTTGTTTTTTTATGAATTTTAATTCTTTTCTATGTGTTCTTATATGTGAGTGAACAGTAGAGTGGTCTAATTTTTACTACAGAAGACCTTCCTTTTCTACTCTAATCTTCCCACTGACTTTACTGCACAGGTATGAAATGGTAGCCTATTGGATTTTAAGTAAACTTTTTTTTTTTTTTCAAATGATTGAAATGTAGGTATTTACTTCATTTAAACCAGGTGTTAAGAAAAATGATGTAAACACTCAGGGAGGGTATTAAGTTATCATTTTTGCTTATTTGGGGTGAGGGGCGGTTAAAGTGCCACAACTAAGTAACCTTCAGCTCATGATTCTAGAGTAAATTTAATTTGATAAAGGGGCTTCACACATTACAGTGGTTGAACATTTGTTCTTTTATATTCAGGAAGATGAGAATGTTCTGTGGACTGATACATTTTTTCTTGGTGAATATGAATTTTTATGTAACTCCACTGTCAAATACTCTTTTTGAAACTCAGGAAAGACAAAGGTTCAATTATCCTACTTTTGTCAATATGCAAGCCAGGTGTGTTTGGTTTTTTTCCTGTTGTCTGGATATGGCAATAGATTTTTTTTTTAATTGCTGTGAGAGCCCATACACGAAAAGAGAGGGGTCGAGTTGTTTGTGTGTGCCTGCTGTGTCTTGAAATATATATGTGGAAAAGACATCTACTCCAGACTGTATTTTCAAAGAGGAAAGATTGCTATTTATGTGGTGCCACATGATAAGATAATGTCTATCCAAGGCTTCCTATGGACTGCCTTTATTTTAGTAAACTCAAGACACCAGTTAATCTCAACATAATTTTGGCCTTATTAGAATTTGTTGTACATTAAACCAGGTTTACATCAACTCATCCCATTATTCTTTTTAGTTAAATGGATTATATTCACCATATCATGTAACCAGAATGGGGCAATTTGGTTGACTTTTAAGGCTGTAGGTTTGACTAGCTAGCTATACTTATTGTCATATCTAATGCTAGGCACCAGAAACCACTTGAGCCAGGAGTGTGCATTGAGAATTCCAGAGACATTTTCATCATACTTCAAACATTTTTAAATGTTTTACATGAATGTTTTACATTTTGTGTGATTGCCTAGATATTAAATTTGCTTAGTGCTAAAGTTGGTCATCATAAATAATTTTTAACACAGCAGTAGTCATAACTTATTTTATATATTGTTCCAAAGAAAAGAATTTTAATGTTTTAAAAATAACTGCATCTGAATTTGTGCCTTAAGTTCTGCAGTGCTATTTCAACTTTTTTTCAATCTGAAGCTTACCTTAGAAAAATTTCATATTTGCTTCCTATACAGTAAGTAAATCTCTTAAATTTATTTTTTTCATTTCAGTCCTTCTTAAATTTTTAAATTAGCACCAACTGTGTGGTTGCTTGGCTGAATGAGAATGCTAAGAAAGGTTGTTGGGTGTTTGAAGTTTTATTATATTTTGTGGTTTGTTTGAGGTTTTTTTGTTGTTGTTTTGTTCTGATACCAAGGTGCTTTTTAAGATATTCAGAAAAAAACATCAATCTTGCATTGATTAATAAGCCCTTGTAAACATCATTTGCAATATCTACATCTAATGTCAAAAAGTAAATCTTATTTTTGTTTTATTACGTACCTTTCCCTCTGCAGACATTTTCCAATTAACTTTCTTAGAAAAGTTCACTCCTCCCTTTCCCATCACCCCTCCCATGGTTTCTTTATATAAATATTTGTTGAGAGTTTCTGGAGTTATCTGAGACAACACAATTACAGAGTTGAACAAAAGTATAATATGCTTTAGAACTTGTATAGACCTGTGGCGGCCAAATGTCATTTGCCTTTAGTTAGAGGATCTAGAGTGTTCACAGTGGAAAGAGAGAAAAAAGTCTTTCTACTTCTTTGTTCTCAATTCAGTTGTAGCACATTAATACTTATATGTTTTGTTTAAATATACTTTGTGCATAGTATTTTTTAAAAGTTGTATCGAATAAAATGTCTTTTAACCATTATTACTTGACTATATGGTTGTATTAAATTTTGTTTACCAAAAATTTGTTGTTCTGTTTTATTTTAAATATATCCAAGTGGTTGTGGGGGAAAGGGATGGGAGAAATACATATTAATATATGTGTATATTTATTGGTATGTTCATAAAGTAACTGGAAGAATTGCTTATATTTAGAAAACCATGGACAGTGGGTAAAGAATAGGAGCCTCTTGTACTTTAAATATTCTCTTTAAAAAGTCACCTGTGCCCTGGCCAGTTTGGCTCAGCAGTTAGAGCATCAGCCCATGGACCAGAGAGTCCCAGGTTTGGTTCCGGTCAAGGGCACATACCTTGGTTTCAGTTTGTCCCTGGCCCCAGTTGGGGTCATGTGGATGGCAATGTTCTCTCACATCATTGTTCTCTCTCTCTTCCTCCCTCCCGCTAAAATAAAATAAAATAAAATAAAATAAAATAAAATAAAATAAAATAAAATAAAATAAAATAAAAAGTCACCTTTATTTGGCCCTGGCCAGATAGCTCAGTTGTTTTGAGTGTCGTCCCAATACGCCAAGGTTGCAGATTTGATCCTTGGTTAGGGTGCATACAAGAAAACTCAACCAATGAATGCATAAATAAGTGGAACAACAAATCAATGCTTCGGTCTCCGTCTCTCTCTCTCTCTCTCTCTCTCTCTCTCTCTCTTTTCCTTCCCCTCCCTCCCTCCTTTCCTCTCTCTCTCTAAAATCAACCTTTTAAAAAATCACCTGTATTATATGGAATGACAGGGAAAAGGGCTGAACCTGCCTTCTGCTTCTCTACTGTTTATTAACTTAATGGAGACAGATAATCGAAAGGGTTGTTTTCCTCCTGATTAGATTGGGGTATTTTTAAGTTTTATGTATTTTATAATGTTTGACATCTTTGGGGGATCTTGCTGGCTGGAGAGAAACTGCCCCTCCCAGGATTAGTTAATTTCTAGACAGTAAACAACTTGTCAGTGAGCCACCCTTCATATATAAACCAAATAATCCTTTGCCTATACCTCCAAACCACCTCCTTTAACTTACACACTAAGCCAGTTTTCCCTGCTCTAAATCATCTAAGACATCTAAGAACAGCCCCTAGACCCCAAAGTCTACCACAATTATTCATCAGTTAAACTCACAAATCACTTGTTACGCAGAAGCCAGCCGAGGTCCAAGGAAACCTCAAGCAAATGGCTTGCTGATTCCAAAGAAATAACCCGGAGGACTGACAGAGAGGTGAGTTTATTAGGACATGCACATTGGGGGAGGCCAGCTCTGTTTTCTGAAACAGGCCTTCCCAGTACAGGGTGGTATGGAATAAGAGAACAAAGCATACAGGGCATGCAAGTGGGGGAACGTGGTCCCCTGCAAGCTGTGTGAGATCAAAATGCAAGCTGTTTACAACCCGGGCTCACATACAAGAACAGTTTCTGTTTGGCCATTTTTTTGACCTAGGAGCTGGCTAGGTTCCCAAGGTCTCACAGTTCACTTAGAGATGGATGGACTTCATCATATTCCCACAGGGTGGGAGGAGGAGTTGGAGCTTGGGAAGGGGCCCATGTTCTCACACACATCACTGGTTCATTTTTGTACCATGATACTATGCTTGACATAGAGGTGCTTAATGTTTTAGTGGATAAAAACACCAATTCAGGTTTTTATAGCTATACATCCTGTTCAAAATAGACCTTACACAGGATTTTTTTTAGTCTACGTTTGGTAAACATAATAATCCATATAAATGTATTATAACCAAAGTCCTAAAGAGGAATCGGTCCAGAATCAAGGCTTTGAGCACTCAGGTGTTTTTTAGTCAGAGAAAATGTGATAAAGGAGGCATCTTGTCCAAGTGGAAGGAGGAGAGAGGAGAGAAGATATGTATTCATTTACCACACACTCCCCATTCTACTGAGATTTGGTGGATGACATCAAAGATGGTAAGGCTTTATAGGAGTTCAGTGTCCCCAGGTGGGTAAACAGGAAACAAAACAAAACAGAAAGCAACCCTTCTCCAAGAAGCTTTCTAGCATGGTGTGGCAGCCATGGAAATGGGCCTGACTGAACCTCCAGGCACAGGGAGCATAACTGACCAATTAGTTTCAGCTGCTGGCTTTGAACTCCATCTTGCATTTGCGCTGAGGCCACATCTCTCACCAGCTGCTTCCAGCCAATTATAGCAGAAATACTAAGGCACACCAGTTCCTGGGAGACAGGTCTCTTCTGAGGGTGGTTTTGACTCCTGTCTGCTTTGTACAGCCTGCATTAGACTACATGGCAATGTAGGATGCTTCTATCCAGCCTTCTTTCCCTTTCTCCTTCACCTGCTTTTAGGATCTAATGGCTCTCTCAGCCTTCGCTGTCTCTCTTCCTCCAGGTTTTTCCTCCCAGGGCCTTTCCTTACATATATATATATTTTTTTAATCCTAATCTGAGGACATTCCTCCACTTTTTGTTCAGGTAGAGTGGGAGGGAGAGAGAGAAAGAGAAACATCAACATGAAAGGGACACATCAAGTGGCTGCCACCCGTAGGACCAACCAGGGCCGGGGACAAACTGCAACCGAGGTACGTGCCCTTAGCGGGAACCGAACTGGGGTCTCTCTGGACCACAGGCCGATGTTCTAACTGCTGAGCCAAGCTGGCCAGGGCTCCTTACATATTTTTATTAAAATCCATGAAGTTTGATTTCATTTTGGCATCTGCTTCTCAGAGGACCCAGGGCTAGTACACATGGCAACTTAAAAAAAAAATTGGGTGGGGGGGTAAATCATTGCCTTAATGATAACATTAGCTCTATGGAATAATCCACTAAACCCAGCTTTTTCTAAAAAAGTCCTAGTTGTTACACTTAGACTAGGCTTGGTCGCAACATAATGTGAAAGTAGGTTTTGCCCTGGCTGGGTAGCATTGTCCTGATGCACCATGATTGCAGATTCTGTCCATGGTCAAGGCATATGCAAGATCAGCCAAGGCGTGCACGGATGGGTGGAGCAACAAATCAATGTCTTTCTAAAATCAATAAATAAAAAATCTAAAAAAGAAAATAGATTTTGAAGTCAGAAATGTGTTCAAATGCCAACTTTGACATTTATTACCCATGTCTTTGGGCAAGATATTTAACCTTTCTGCCCTGGCTGATGTGGCTCAGTTGGTTGAGCATTGACCCACGCACCAAGAGGTCACCAGTTCTATTCCTGGTCAGGGCACATGCCCGGGTTTTGGGGTCGATCTCCAGTAAAGGGCCTGCATGAGGCAACCAATCAATATTTCTCACTCATTGATGTTTCTCTCCCTCTCTCTAAAATCAATAAAAACTTTTTTTTTTTTTAAAGATATTTAAGCCCTAGCCAATTTGGCTCAGTGGTTACAGCATCAGTCTGTGGACCAGAGGGTCTCAGGTTCAAGTCTCGGTCAAGGGCACGTACCTGGTTTGCAGGTTTTATCCCTGGCTCTGGTTGTGTCACCCAGGAGGCAACTAATCGATATGTCTCCCTCACATCAATGTTTCTCTCTCTTTCTCTCTCTCTCTCTCTCTCTCCCTTTCTCTCTCCCTCCCTTCCTCCCTTCTATTCTATCTAAAAATCAATGGAAAAATATCCTCTGGTGAGGATTAACAAAAAAAGAAAAAGAAAAAGAAAAAGAAAAAGGTATTTAACCTTTCTGAGCTTCAGTTTCCCCTCTTCCCACTTAGGCTTGTTGTGAGGATAAAATTAGAATGTAAAAGCACTTAGCACAGTACTTGACAGTGGTGCTTAATCAGGATTATAGTCATTAACAGCTTAAAATTTTCATTTGTTCATTTATTTGGCAAACATTGAAATTCTTAATGTGGATCCTGATGGGATTGCAATAATGAATGCGACAGTCCCTGTCCTCATAGACTGATGAGAGAAGCAGATATGTAAACAGATAGATTCTATGTAGTGTGATAGGGGAAGTTCTAGGCATTCCAGGTACTAAAAACTATGTAAATGGGAATAAAGAATCACTCCTTTTAGAGTAAAGAGATTTTATGGTCTCTTCTTTCCAATTATTGCCAAGCACTGGGCAAGATGCTACAGAATTAATACGTCAAATAAGTCTGGTCCTCCTCCAGAAGCTTTCTGTAGAGCGAGGAAATACATAACAACTGGGGAAGGGCTGCTGAGACATGAAAATCACATTACACTAATGTCTCAGTTCGTTGCATTTCCCACTTCTCAATTTGTGGTTTCCCTATTCCTACCATTCACAATGTTGTTTACTAGCAAATTTAACATCTGACCCATAATCTTGCTCTTTTATTTTGATTTTGTTACCAGACCAAAGTCTGTGTGCTCAACTTTCAAAAGGCCAAAACTTAAAATGTCAGGGTTTGAAGTAAAGAAAAGTTTAATGATGGAGAAGTCACCAACCAAGAAGATGGGAGAGTCAGTGGTGCCTCAAATCCATCTTGCTCGCTGGACTAGGTTAAGAGTTTTTAAGGGGCCAGGGGGGACGGATATGCAGAAGTGCTGGGGAGCAAGTTTTCACTGGAGGACCTTGGAACTTGGCCATTCATGGTAAAGGGGTGTCAACACCAGATTTTCCTGGACAACATCCCCTTGGCTTCTGAGAGGGTCCAGTGTTCAAGTTCCGGTTATGTACTATCCTTGGGTTCCATTGGGGTAGGGGGTGGGAAACACATGAAACTTTGGTTTCAAGCACAGCTGGAGGTCAAAGTTCTCTTGTCTGTTCATGCTCTGGCTGCATGTTGGTCTGCTGTCTCTGAAAAGCAAGTGAGTATCTCTTTGAACACGATAGGACCATTTTGAGCTGACTCTGCAGTTATAATTTCTGCCCTTATTCTGGGTCATTTTAGCATATAGGACCCAACCCTTTGCTCTAGCCTCCTATTATTTTGACCTCTAGTCAACAAAATTTCACCCCAACTCACTCCAGTAGCGCACAAGGCAAAGCCTTAGATTAGTTCATCATCCAGAATCACTCTTCCTATGAAACCTTAAACACCTTTCTGTCTTTGCCATAGCCTTCCTTTCCTTCCATCTCTTAGTCCATGATTTTCCTTGTGATCTTATCCAGATCTTCAATCTTCTAATATCTCTTTTAAGAAATGTTTTTTCTTTATTGATTATTAGAGAAGGGAGAGGGAGAGAGAGATGATGGCAACATCGATGAAAGAGAACATTGACTGGCCACCTCCTGCATACCCCCCACTGGGGATCTGGCCCACAACCTGGGCATGTGCCCTGACTGGGAATCGAACCAGCAACCTCTTGGCGCGTGGGTCTACGCTCAACCACTGAGCCACAGCAGCCAGGCTCTTCTAATATCTCTTTATGCAGGCCCCTGGCTTACCCAATATCCCTTCCCAGCCTACATTCCGTAATTACAGTATCATTCCAACCACCCTCACCAGCAGTCAAAATTTCCTCACCCCTTTGATCTCCCATTCCACTTACTTTCCTACTGCTGACATGTGTATCAACCCAATTGTTGGCCGCCTCTGCTCCTACTCTCAAGCTATTGAGAAACTAGTAGAGGAAAGCAATTAACTGAAAATTGATACTTCAAAAATGTTGTGATCTCCAACCTCAACAGGGCAAGATATTTTTGGCAAGCCTTCAATGTGTATCTACTCTCTCCTTTTCCCTTTATAACAGCTCACTCACCGTGCTCCAGGAATACTCCCCTGTCTTCTCTTGTTTTCAGCAGCTGATCTTTCCTTCTCCTTCGAAGATTGAAAGGGCATGAGGTAGAATCTCTCTCAACATCTTCCCTCCCATATTTATTTCCTACCCTCTCTCTTCTTCATGACTTAGGTGTGTCTTCTCCATCTAAACTCTGAATCCCCCTAATTTGGCATCTTAGGGATTTCCCTCTAGCTCCCTCTCTGATTTTCAACCTCTCTCTGTGAACATTTTCCCATAACCTCTACCATATTTAAAATACTTTCTGCAGCCCTAAAATTCCTTTCTAACTCCACCCACTTTTTAAAAAGTCTCTCTTTTGTCTTACTTCTTAATTCACTGCAATCTGGCTCCCATACACACACAGCTACAGAAATCACCCTTGCCAAGAGTACCAATTATATCTCAGTTGCTAAATCCAAAATTCTTGCCTTATTTAACTCCCTGCAAATTTGATGCTCCTGACTATATTTTTCCTACCTTGGCTATAGTTATACTTTTCCTTTTACTTCTCTTTTATGGGCTCTTCCTCATTCCTAAATCCTCAATCAGCTGGCTTTCCACCTTCATGGTTCCAGTTATGACTGTATTTGATGACTCCTAAATAAATCTTAGTCAAGACACTTGATACACACAACAATGGTCTTTAAGCAGAAATAATCTGGACAGAACATCCATGCCCATCCACCATAACTGCTAATGAATTCATCTTTACCTTATTTACTCCTTGATCAAAATACCTGGTAGAAACAATCAATTGGTTGACACTTTAGTTCGTATACCTGGCTGGCTGCTAAGGGCAAGGGAGAGAAATCTGATTTTTTTAGGGAGAGGAAAGCTTTGCTTCTTGTCAAAATAAATACAATATGGAATGCTCCAAATCTTGGGTAGGGAGGAATGCTTCTTGGGCTTATCCATCCCTGTGCCTTGGCTTCCTTCAGCTGAAATGCCTGGACTTTAGCTATCTCCCACATTCTCTGAGAGAGCTAGGATTCATTTCTTCAGTGCAGCTTTTGTGAACATCCTCTTTCCACCCCAGTCTGAGTTAGATAAGCTCTTGTGTACTCTGATGACCCACTTTATATACCTCTGTCAGCAAACTTTTCAATTTACTTGACTCTTTACCCCCCTTTCCAAGATTATGGACTCTTCAAAGTCAGGTAAGGTCCAAGAATCTCTAGCCCAAAATCCAATTCAGGGGAAAGGATTAGCTGGGGTAAAATGCCTTCGTGGATAGTTTTGGGAAGCTTGAGGTTGCTGGAAAGGGAAAGGAGACAGAAAATGGCTAGAAAGTAGAGTGCCAATGACAAATGGCTTATTCTGAATGTGCCTAGAACTGACAAGTCTCATCAATACTTCCTGGCATCTTACATAACAGATTGTGACTTTCCTTGACCTCATCATTAAGTTTTGGGTTTCTGTCTAAATTTAGATTCAGTAGCAACCTTCTCCTTATTTGAGTCCAGCTCAAATGCTACCTTATCTATGAAACCTCTCCTGAGTTACCAAATGGATTTGTCTTTCACACCTTGAGGGCAAGGACCAAGTCTGTCTTTTTATTCTAACTATCCCCAGCACCTGGCAAAATGCTGGGCACAGAGTAGGTAATGAATATTTCTTTGATTGATAATCACTGTGGGAAGCAGAAGGGATATATTGGGGGAGCGGGAGGAACAGGGACAATTATAAAGCCTCCAAAGTCCTTTAGAGATCCTTGGTTTGGTTCACAGCCACTTGTTATGCTAAGTGGAAGTCCTAATGGGTTGCTACCCAATCTTTTTTTCCTGACTTACTCTACCTAACCCCTACCAGTTCCCCTACCCCCACATCTACAATGATCCCCCGTTGCTAGCAACATGTATATAAGTGAGTTAATTAGATGATATTTGAATTATATCTCAGTAAAGCTGTGATATTTTTAAAACTTTATATAAACTTTTTTTCAAGAAATCCATCCTACTCAAAGTTGTCATTGAGATTGAACAAAGGTTCTTCCTTGTTTCCAGTGTGTAATTTTCATTCCTGAAGCCCAGAGACAGTAGGACTTTGCCTTGCTCAGCATTTCCTGGACAGGGATACAGACCTATGGACAGATGATTGCAATACTATGTGTGAAGATCTGTAATGGGGAGACAACTGGTACAGCAGAGCAAGCACAGATTTTGAAGTCAGATAGCCCTGGGTTTGAATCCCAGCTCTGCTACTACTGGCCTCCACTTCCTCTTTTATAAATTGTAGACAGTAATGACGACCCACAGGACTGTTGAAAAAAATAAAAGGAAAAACTGTCATCAAAGAATCTATCACAGCCCTGGCCGGTTTGGCTCAGTGGTTAGAGTGTCAACCTGTGGTCCAGAGAGACCCGGGTTGGGTTTCTGCTAAGGGCACGTACCTCGGTTGCACTTTGTCCCCGGTCCTGGTTGGGTTGTGTGGGTGGCAGCCACTCAATGTGTCCCTTTCATGTTGATGTTTCTCTCTCTCTCCCTCTCTTTCTCTCTTTCTCTCCCTCCCACTCTCTCTGAACAAAAAATGGAAAAATGTCCTCGGGTGAGGATAAAAAATTTTAAAAAAAGAATCTATCACAGTCCTTAGCACAAGGCTTTACACAACAATGCTTCTCACACTTTAGTAAGCACAAGAATCACCTGGGAATTCTGTTAAATTGCAGATTCTGGCTCAGTAGCTCTGAGGTGGGGCCTGAGATTGTGCATTTCTAGCAAGCTCCCAGGTGATGTCTTTAATGTTTGTTGAGGACCACAGTTTAAGTAGCACAACCCTGACGTGCTAAAGGGGTGTAGCAGAGAAAGCAGTAAATTAATTCAGAAGGCAGGCAGGCAGGTGCTTTCTTGAAGAATTGCAGTTACCAAGGAATGAGAAGAGGGACATGCATTCTAGGCCCCAGGTAGAGAATGAGTCAAGACCTTGACTTTGCATAAAAGTGGAAGGTGACTTTGGAAATAACAAGGAAGTGGTAAACAGTAGCCTGACATTGGGAAGGTGAATTGTAAATGATCTTAAACTTGATATTAATGAGTTTTCATTTTAGCCTAAGCCAGTGGTTCTTAGAATGTGGTCTGTTATCAGCGCCCTCCCCAAACTTATTAAAAATGCACATTTTAGGTACCACCCCAGACCTTCTTAATCAGAAAATCTGGAGGAAGGATTATCCAGCAATCTGTGTTTGAATAAGTCTTTCAAGTAATGCTAATGAACTGTAAAGTTTGAGAACCATAAGTCTTAGGCAATGGGGGCAGGGCACTGGGAGGTGTTTTAAATAGTAGAGTGCCAGCTCAGATCTGTGTTGTAGAAAGTTGACCCCTGCCACAGAGATGCATTAGAGAGGGAGAGTAGGAAGGCAGCACCACCAATTAGGAGGAGAGGGCAGAAAACCAGAGAGAGGGGTGGACCCTTGACCTAAGTCCAGGCCTGGTACCAAGACTCAATGCTATCATTAAACACCCAGTCTCCTGCCCCACCATTTTTTTAATGGGTTTTTTAAAATTGGTTTCCCTTTATTGATTTTAGAGAGAGAGGAAGGGAGAGGGAAAGAGAGAGATAGAAACACTGATGAGAGAGAACATTGACTGGCTGCCTCCTGCATGTCCCCCACTGGGGATTGGGCCCACAACATGGGCGTGTGCCCTGAATCAAATTGGTGACCTCTTGGTGCATGGGTTGATGCTCAGCCACCGAGCCACACTGGCCAGACTAATGCTTTTTATTGATTGATTTTTTTTAGAGAGAAATAAGAGGAGAGGGAGAGAGAGATAGAAACATCTATCGACTGCCTCCTGCACGCCCCCTACTGGGGAACAAGCCCGCAACCCAGGCATTCACCCTGACTGGGAATTGAACCAGAATCTCTCAGTCCATGGGATGATTTTCAATCCACTGAGCAACACCATTTGGGCCTGCCCCACCATTTTTTAACATGTTGGCTCATAATCTCATGGTTGAAGAATGGCTGCTGTTCCTTCAAGTATCACATCCAAATTCAAGGTAGGAAGAAAAAGACAGAGGGGCAATATCAGGACTAGCTACAACCCTCCACTTTCTTTGGGAGTCTCTCTTTTTATTCATTGAACTTGTGGTTTTATCTTTTTGGCTAGAATTGAGCCACATGGTCACTCCTGGCTGCGAGGGAGGGTAGGAAATTGGGTGTTTAACTTTCCACCTTCTATAGAAGAAAGTAGGGCAGGAAGGGTTGGGAATGATGTGAAGTCTGCCAAGCTGCTGTGTATGCCACGTCTAAAAGGAGAGTTATAAGAAGAGAGATGGGATGACAAAAACAGGAGAGGAGAGGCACACCTTCTTATCCCTATGTTGGTGCATAAATAAATCCTTTAGCCCTAGCCAGGTATCTCGGTTGGAACATTGTCCCAATGCACCAAGGTTGCGGTTAGGGTTGGAGCACATGCAGGAGTCAACCAATGAGTGCATGGATGAGTGGAACAGCAGACTGATGTTTCTCTTTTTCTCCTTTCCTCTCTCTAAAAATCTATTTTAAATCATTATAAATAAACAATCAAATAAATCCTTTATACAAAATATAAATATTGTACAAGCAGTATACAATTAAGGGTAAAAAAAAGTTTTCCCAGCTATCATACCACTTATTATTATTTTGTTGTTGTTGTTAATCCTCACTTGAGGATATTATTTCCATTGATTTTTAGAGAGAGTGGAAGGGAGGGAGAGAGAGAGAGAAATTGATTTGAGAAAGACACATCTATTGGTTGCCTCCCACAGGGCCAGGGATCAAACCTGCAACCTAGGTACGTGCCCTTCACCAGAAATTGAATCCACAAACCTTCAGTCCTCAGGCAGACGCTCTAACCAATGAGCCAAACCAGCCAGGGCTATTTTTGTTTTTTACTTTAAAACAGACTGACTGCGCCCGGCTGGTATGGCTCAGTGGTTGAGCATCTACCCACGCACCAAGAGGTCGCTGGTTTGATTCCCGGTCAGGGCACATGCCCAGGTTGTGGGCCAAATCTCCATTGGGGGGCATGCAGGAGGCGGCCAATTGATGTTCTGTCATTGATGTTTCTATCTCTCTCTCCCTCTCCCTTCCTCTCTCTCTCAAATCAATAAAGAAAAAAAGTTTTTTAAAAATTTAAAAATAAATAAATAAATAAATAAATAAATAAAACAGACTGACTGCATTTGACGCTATGAAGACCCAGAGTCATTCTATACAGAAACTCTCACTACTCAAATTCTCCTCTTAGTCTTATCTACAAAATGAATAGAAAGTAAAGCAGCAGGAAAAATTCCCTGACGGTTTCCCTTCCTTTTTTTTTTTTTTTTTATCCTCACCCGAGGATATTTTTCCATTTTTTGTACAGATAGAGTGGGAGGGAGAGAGAGGAAGGGGAGAGAGAGAGAAACATCGACGTGAAGGGACACATCGAGTGGCTGCCACCCGCACGACCAACCAGGGCCGGGGACAAACTGCAACCGAAGTACGTGCCCTTAGCGGGAACCGAACCCAGGTCTCTCTGTACCGCAGGCCGACGCTCTAACCGCTGAGCCAAACTGGCCAGGGCGGTTTCCCTTCCTTTTGTTCCCTTTACACTGTGAACAGTTCTTCTCCAGGTACATTTATTACTGTTCTGACATTATTGCTGCTCAGCTGGGGAACACCAAACCTGGATGGGTTTGCTCTGAATGTATGAATAAGGCATTTTACAAGCATAGAAGGAGAAACATAATGGTCATACAAAGTATGGTTTGGAGAATAAAAGTTATTACATACATGGTATGTCTTACTGCCAAGATCAGTTTATAAAAGATGTTCATCCCAATTAAAATCCTCTGTTTACTTACACTGGAGGAATCTGAGAATTTATTACAGGGGCAACATCCCACAATCTGCCATTGGGTGCCCCACTGTAAAGGTAGAATACGATTTCTAACATCAGGGTCAACAGGATAGTACTCTGAGCAGTAATTGATTTTTAAAACCTGATATATGCAACATTATTTGTTTTGGCTCAGTTTAGGCCACCAGAGGTCTCTTATTTTATTTGGGAATGAAGGCTATTTACAGTCAGGACTGTACCTCTTGACTAAGGGCATTCGGGGGCAATTCTATAACAGATGGGCCATTAACTAGGAAGCCAGGAAGAGATCATGATAAAAGATGGCAGAGGATAATACAAGTAAAATACCATCAAGGAAATTAAAGGATATAAAAAATTCTGTCAACGAATAAATAAGCTCAGCACTAGTGTCATTATTTATTTTTCATAACAGAGAACTGTAGTGTGGAAGTTCAATTAAAAACAATTAAATGAGCCCGGCTGGTGTTGCTCAGTGGTTGAGTGTTAACCCATGCACCAAGAGGACGCCAGTTCTATTGCCTGTCAGGGCACATGCCCAGGTTGTAGGCTTGATCTCCAGTGGGGGGCATGCAGGAGGTGGCCAATCAATGTTTCTCTCTCATCCATGTTTCTCTCTCTCTCCTTCTCTCCCTTCCTCTCTCTAAAATAAAAAAATTTAATTAATTAATTAGTTAATTAATTAAATAAAAATATCTCAGTATTGTATTAACTGGACACCTATAAGATGGTTACATATATGGGAAATGTAACCAAATTAAAATCAAAAGACTTCAGTTTTAAAAAATTTGACCTGAAAGTTTAAGTAGGACTATTTTTGTATGTTCCCCTTCTTACATTGTTCAAATTCCATCAGAAACAAGTCATATTACAGATAAAATTTTATATTTATTTTACCTTACCTTTACAAGAAATTTTCAGACATTTTTAGCCTATGCCCAGAGGCCTCTTTTTTTAAATATATATATATTTTTTTTATTATTGATTTTAGAGAGAGAGGAGGGGAGAGGGAGAGAGAGATGGAAAGATTGATGAGAGAGAAACATCAATTGGCTGCCTCCTGCATACCCTGTACTGGGGATGTGCCCTGACTGGGTATTGAACCAGGGACCACGCTCATCCAACTGAGCCACACTGGTCAGGGCCTCTTTTTTTTAAACAACTTTATTAATTCATGCTTTTGCTATGAACATTCCCGTAGAAATTTTGTGCAGACATAAGCTTTTGTTTCTGTCAGATATTTGCCTAGGAGTTAACTGCTGGGTCACATGGTAACTCTGTGGAACTGCTAAGCTGTTTGCCAAAGTGGCTACACCCTTTTACATTTCCATCAGTAATGTAAGAAGGGTCCAATTTCTCCACATCTAGAAGCTTCGTCTTTTTATGAAACTGTGGACAGAAAAAAGGGCGTTCCATGGAAAGTAACTTCACAGAGTGATCTGATCATAAATTCCTAACTGGGCAAGTCATGGTGGGTAGTCATGGCTCAGGCATATAACTTCTTTAGTAAGAAGTTTTCAGTCAGCCATTGTATATCTAGGTTAACACCCCTTTGAAATATCAAGAGTAATACCCCTCAAAGCGGGTATTAATCCTCAAGAGAGCACATAACCTTGTTTACTATCTGTAATCCAATCCCTACTTTGCTTTCTCCCACTTTCCTTACACCCCCTTTTAAGTTTCAAATGCATAAAATAAAATGTTGCCCGGCTGGTGAGGCTCAATGGATTGAACATCATCCCATGGACTGAGGGGTCTGGGTTCAATTCCCAGTCAGGGCACATGCCTGGGTTTCAGGCACAATCCCAGTGGAGGTCGTGCAGGAGGCAGCCAATCGATGTTTTTCTCTCTCACATCAATGTTTCTATTTCTCTCTCCCTTCCTCTTTCTCTAAAAAATCAATTTAAAAAATTATTTTTTAAAAAAAGAAAGAGCCCTGGCCAGATTGGCTCAGCGGTTAGAGCATCGGCCTGCGATCCAGAGGGACCCAGGTTCGGTTCCCACTAAGGGCATGTACCTCAATTGTAGTTTGACCCCAGCCCTGGTGGGGTTGTGTGGGTGGCAACCACTCCATGTGTCCCTTTCATGTCGATGTTTCTCTCTCTCTCTCTCCCTCCCACTCTATCTGAACAAAATATTGAAAAACTGTCCTTGGGTGAGGAAGAAAGAAAGAAAGAGAGAGAGAGACAGAGAGAGAGGAAAGAAGGAAAGAAGGAAAGAAGGAAAGAAGGAAAGAAAGAAGGAAAGAAAGAAGGAAAGAAAGAAAGAAAGAAAGAAAGAAAGAAAGAAAGAAAGAAAGAAAGAAAGAGAGAAAGAGAGAAAGAGAGAAAGAGAGAAAGAGAGAAAGAGAGAAAGAGGAGGATGTGAAAATGGCAGCGGAGTGAATAGAAGCTATACAGATGATCTCCCAGGACCAAACGGGAATTACAACTAAAATAAAGACAAATCTTCGGAAAAAAGCAACAGAAAAGCAGCAGGACAGGACCATATAACCAGGGACACTGGTAAGATCTGCGAAGGCACAAGAGGGTGGCGGGCTGGGAGCCCATGGACAGCAGCAGTCTTAGCTCTGAGCAGTGCCCTTGGGGAATGAAGACCAAGCCTGCTCCACAGCTCAGGAGCCGGGACAGAGTGCTAAAATAGCCACAGCCACTCACCTGGGGTTCTGGCAGAGGAAGGGTGGACTGGGGTGGAACACTGTGGGGACACCCAGAATTTGGAGGGCACTCAGTTTTTGCTGAGTTGCGGCCACAAAGGTCGGTGGCCAGTGTGCTCCTTCCCAGAGCTGTGGGGAAAAGCAGGAGCCCCACCCCCACCCCCGGGAGATTCAGCCTTTCCCAGATGAGGCAAAGAAACGCAAATTGAGGCTCATTAACAACCAGCATCTATGCCACCCTCTGGAAATCCTCTTACGCAGAACACCAGGGCTACATTCCAAGTCCCTGAGTAGCTGAGACTACTAGACACCAGGAAAAAAGCTAGAGGATAACTGAACCTTTCCTGGGCATGTAAATCTACCCAGGAAAGTAAGACTTGACAGTGGTGTTTAACGTGGGCCCACCTAGGCTCATCCAAACCCAGTACAGGGAGCTACAAACAGCAGAACACCAACACCCACAGGGAAAATTTGGCAGGCTTCAAAACCCACTGAGATAGCCAAAATGGTGAAACAAAGAAACAAATCCCAAATGAAAAAACAAGAGAACTCTATTGAAGATGAGATAAATGAAATGCAGCTAAGCAAATTATCCGAGGTAGAGTTCAGAGCCATGATCTTGAGGAAGCTCAACAGCATGAGTAAGGATATCAGCACCATGAGTAAAGATATAGAAACACTGAAAACCAACCAAGTGGAAATGAAGAATGACATAGCAGAAATAAAGAACACATTGGAAGGACTATCCAGCAGAGTAGAGGAAGCTGAGGACTGGATCAGTGAATTAGAAGACAGCGTAGAAAAAATCAACCAATCAGAAAACCAAAAGGAAAACAACACTTAAAAAACAGGAAGACAGCTTAAGAGAACTGTGGAACAACTGGAAATGTATTAACATTCACATCATAGGAGTCCCCGAAGAGGAAGAAAATGGGTAAGGGTTAGAGAATATATTTGAAGAAATAGTGACAGAAAACTTTCCTAATTTGGTGAAGGAAGAAGGCATTCAAGTTCAAGAAGCACAGAGATCCCTGGCCGGTTTGGCTCTGTGGTTAGAGAGTCAGCCTGCGGTCCAGAGAGACCTGGGTTTGTTTCCCACTAAGGGCATGTACTTCGGTTGCAGTTTGTCCCCAGCCCTGGTTGGTCATGTGGGTGGCAGCCACTCGATGTATCCCTTTCACATCAATGCTTCTCTCTCTTTCTCTTCCTCTCTCTCCCTCCCACTCTATCTGAACAAAAAATGGAAAAATGTCTTCAGGTGAAGACAAAAAAAAAAAAAAAAAAAGAAGCACAGAGAGCCCCACATAAGAAGAACCCAAACAAGTCCACACCAAGACACATAATAATTAGCAAATCAAATCCAGCAACACATCAAAAAAATTATTCACCATGACCTAGTGGGATTCATCCCAGGGATGCAAGGCTGGTACAATATTCGCAAATCAATAAATGTGATACACCGCATAAACAAAATGAAACATAAAAATCATACGATCATATCAATAGACACTGAAAAAGCATTCGACAAAATCCAGCACTCATTTCTGATAAAAACGCTCAGCAATCTGGGAATAAAGGAATCATATATCGCCTTGGCCGATTTTGCTCAGTGGTTAGAGCATCAGCCTGCAGTCCAGAGAGACCTGGGTTTGGTTCCCGCTAAGGGCACATATCTTGGTTATAGTTTGTCCCCAGCCCTGGTTGGATCATGGGGGAAGCAGCCACTCGTCACGTCAATGTTTCTCTCTGTCTCTTTCCCTCCCACTTTATCTGAACAAAAAATAGAAAAATGTCCTCGGGTGATGATAAAAAAAAAAAATTACTAGAGGGGTCATATCTCAACATAATAAAGGCCATATATGAAAGACCTACAGCCAATATCATACTCAAAGGACAAAAACAAAAAGCATTTCCCTTAAGAACAGGAACAAGACAAGGATGCCCACTTTTGCCACTCTTATGTAACATAGTACTGGAAGTCTTAGCCATAGCAATCAGACATGAAGAAAAAATAAAAGGGATCCAAACTGGAAAGGAAGAAGTAAAACTGTCATTATTCGCAGATGACATGATACTATACGTAGAAAACCCCAAAGACTCTATCAAAAATTTACTAGACTTGCCCTGGCCAGTTTGGCTCAGCGGTTAGAGCATCGGCCTGCGGTCCAGAGAGACCCGGGTTCTTTTCCCGCTAAGGGCACGTACCTCGGTTGCAGTTTGTCCCCAGCCCTGGTTGGGTTGTGTGGGTGGCGGCCACTCGATGTGTCCTTTTCACGTCAATGTTTCTCTCTCTCTCTCTCTTCCTCTTTCTCCCTCCTATTCTATCTGAACAAAAAATGGAAAAATGTCCTCGAGGATAAAAAATTACTAGGCTTAATAAATGAATTTGGAAAAGTAGCAGGATACAAAATTAACATCAAGAAATTGACAGCATTCTTATACACCAATGATGAACTCACAGAAAGAGAAACTAAAAAAAAAAAAAAATCCTATTTACCATCACAGCAAAAAAATTAATTTTCCTAGGAATAAACTTAACCAAAGAAATAAAGGACCTATTCGCAGAAAACTACAGGTCATTGAAAAAAGAAATAGAGGAAGATATAAAAAAGTGGAAGCACATGCCTTGTTCATGGATTGAAAGAATTAACATCATTAAAATGTCCATACTAACCAAAGCAATCGATAGATTCAATGCAATCCCCATCAAAATACCAATGACATAGTTCACAGAACTAGAACAAATACTTCAAAAGTTCACATGGAACCAAAAAGACCCCGAATAGCCACAGCAATCTTGAAAAAGAAGAACAAAGTTGGAGGGATCACTTTACCAGATTCCAGGTTATACTACAAAACCACCGTAATCAAAACAGCCTGGTACTGGCACAAGAACAGGCATATAGACCAGTGAAACAGAACCCAGAACCCAGAAATGGACCCAAGACAATATGCTCAATTAATATTTGACAAAGATGGCAAGAGCATACAGTGGAGTAAGGACAGCCTCTTTAATAAATGGTGTTGGGAAAATTGGACAGCTACATGCAAAAAAAATGAAACTAGACCATCAACTTACACCATACACAAGAATAAACTCAAAATGGATAAAAGACTGAAATGTGACTCACGAATCCATAAAAATCCTAGAAGAAAATGTAGGCAACAAAATTTCAGACATCATACACAGCAGAATTTTCACTGATGCATCACCTAAGGCAACAGAAACAAAGAAGAAAATGAACACATGGGACGACATCAAACTCAAAACCTTCTGCACAGCAAAAGAAACAACCATCAAAATGGAAAGGCAACCCACTGTATGGGAGAGCATAACTGTCAATGATACATCAGATAAGGGGTTAATTTCCAAAATATATAGAGTGCTCATACAACTCAACAAAAGGAAGACAAAGAACCCAATTAAAAAATGGGCAGAGGAGCTGAATAGACACCTCTCCAAACAGGACATACAAATGGCCAAGAGACATATGAAGAAATGCTCAACATCACTAATCATCAGAGAGATGCAAATTAAAACAACAATGAGGTATCACCTCACACCTGTCAGAATGGCTGCCATCAACAAATCATCAAACAACAAGTGTTGGTGAGGGTGTGGAGAAAAGGGGACTCTAGTACACTGCTGGTGGGAATGCAGACTGGTGCACCCACTGTGGAAAACAATATGGTGTTACCTCAAAAAATTAAAAATTGAACTGCCATTTGACTCAGTGATCCCACTTCTAGGAATATACCCTAAGAAGCCTGAAATAGCAATCAGAAAAATATATGTACCTCCATGTTCTTAGTTATTTACAATAGCTAAGATCTGGAAACAGCCCAAATGTCCATCCGTAGACGAATGGATAAAAAAGCTGTGGTACAGCCCTGGCTGGTTTGGCTCAGCGGTTAGAGTGTTGGCCTGTGGTCAAGAGAGACCCGGGTTTGGTTTTCGCTAAGGGCACCTACCTCGGTTGCAGTTTGTCCCTGGCCCTGGTTGTGGTCACGTGGGTGGCAACCACTCGATGTTTCTCTCTCACATCGATGTTTCTCTCTCTCTCTCCCCCTCCCACTCTATCTGAACAAAATACAGAAAAAATGTCCTCGGGTGAGGATTAAAAAAAAAAAAATGCTGTGATACATATACACAATGGAGTACTCTGTAGCTGTAAGAAAGAAAGATCTCTTATCCTTTGAGACTACATGGAGGAACCTGGAAAGTATTATCCTAAGCGAAACAAGCCAAACAGAGAAAGACAAGTAACATATGATCTCACTTATTTGTGGAATATAATGAACATAACAGTCTCAGGAACAAGGGAGTCCCACAGGCGTGGAAGTGGGGTTCAGACTGACAATCCCCAGAAGAGGGGGTGGGGGGAGAGAGATAAACCACAGAACTTATATGCATGTATGCATGAACAACGGACATGGACAAGAAAGCTGGGGACAGGGTGGGGAGGGGGGAAGGGGGGAATCAGTGGGGGGAAAGTAGAAACATCTGTAACAAAAATAAATTAATTAATTAATAAGTCTAGCCAGTGTGGGTCAGTGGTTGAGCATCAACCCATGCACCAAAAGGTCATCAGTTCAATTCCCAGTCAGGACACATGCCCAGGTTGTGGGCCCGATCCCCCGTGGGGACGTGCAGGTGGCGGCCAATCGATGTTTTCTCTCATTGATGTTTCTGTCTCTCCCTTCCTCTCTCTAAAAAACCAACAAAGAAAAAAAAAATTAATTAATTAATTAATTAAAAAAAGAAAGAAAGACAGAAAGAAAGAAACTGTTATTCCTTGGAGCATTTGAGATCTAGCTCCCTGGAATATGTCATCAGTTTGGCTCAAACTCATTAAAATTTTTCTACAGATGGCTTGGCTGGGTAGCTCAGTTGGTTAGAGTATTGTCCTGATACATCAAGGTTTTGTGTTCAATCTCAGGTCAGGGCACATACAAGAAACAACCAATGAATGCACAAATAAGTGGAACAACAAATTGACATTGATATTTCTCTCTCTCTCTCTCTCTCTCTATCTCCCAATCTCTAAAATTAATAAATAAAAAATTATAAAAACAAAAATTTCTCTACAGGTTTGGATGTTTTTTTGTATCAACAAAACAAACACAGAGAATTCAACCAGTTCCAGCCATAGAAAGTTTCCTTTCAGGGCAAATATCCTTTTTATTTTCTTACATGAATGAAAACGTGTCTTGCATCATCTTCCCTATTCCCAAAGTCTGTATTCCATGGTGACTGTATAAGCCACACGGAGAAGCACAATGCGTGGCTTAGGGTAGGGTCCAATAAGATCTACCAGACTGGAATACGGTTTTATCAAAATTCTAATAGCCCTACCAAATGTTTGATTTCTTGTTTGGACCTGATTGGAGACAATTATTTATTTTTAACTACCTGAATGTAATTCCCAGGCACTAATTTAAGTTTGCTTGAGGCTGTAGATAAGTGAGATTCTCATTTTACAAGTCTAATTAGTATCTGCATCCTGGTAGGGGAACTTCATTACCTTAAGCTTAAGGGCTCCAGAAGTCAGGCTTCTATTAATATAGGAAGGGTGGTGGGACTTCCCAGGGAGGAGGCCAGGATACCTGGGGCCTGGGAATCTCTGGTCAGTTTAGCAATAGTTTTCCATCTGAGCCAGCTTCCCCTTCCCACTCAGGCTGAACTTGGGGTTCACCATTCTTCTCAGGCTTTCCTTGTTTTTCTGCTGCAAGAAGCCATTTGCCAGCAATTGCCAGTGTGAGCCACCCCCAACTACTGGTTCCTTTTCCTGGGTCAGTATCAACACATGTGAAATCTTCTTTACTAACCTCAATATTATAGTTGCTTTTCCTTTCATTAATATTATACATTTAAGCCCTGGCCGGTTTGGCTCAGCGGTTGGAGCGTCGGCCTGCGGTCCAGAGAGACCCGGGTTCGGTTGCCGCTAAGGACACCTACCTTGGTTGCAGTTTGTCCCCGGCCCTGGTTGGTTGTGCAGGTGGCAGCCACTCTTGATGTGTCCCTTTCACACATATATAAACATCAATGTGAGAGAGAAATACCGGGATAGAACCTGCATGTGCCCTGACCAGGAATCGAACCTGCCACCTTCTGGTGTATGGAACGATGCTCTAACCAACTGAGCTACCTGGCCAGGGCTTGATTTTATTTTTTGAAGGGAAATTGAATACATTCATTCCTCACTTAAAACCCTTGATGACTTCCTGTTGTTCTTACAATAAAGATGAAAATCTTACCACCACCACCTGTGTGATCTTGTTCCTGACTCACTCCCAGCCCCATCCCAAGCCACTCTGCTCTTGCTTAAGTTACCCTGGACTTCTCTCACATTGCCTTAGGCTTTAGAGTGACCTAACAGCTCCTACTGCTTCAGATTTCATTTTATATTTTTTCAGGGAGGACTTCTTTACCTCCATATGAAATGTGGTCTCCCTGTGCTGTGCTTTCTCAGCACCCTGCCCATTTCCTTCGTAAACCTTATTTGTTATTGAAATGGACACATTGCATGCATATGTGTAAAAATCTGTGGCTATGTTATTTTTCTTTAAATGATGCAAGCTTTCTCATGGGCTCTAATTCATACAGGACACGGGCTAAACCTAAATTTGCTGATTAAAGTTATCTGGTCTTAAAAGTTTTATTTGGGATATTCGGTCAATTCAAAGTTGCAGCCCTGTCAGAACTTTCCCGTCCCCCTCTGGACTTCCCAAGATGGCTTGTGGGATCAAAGGGAAGCTTCATAGAAGTGACAGGAGTTGGGAGCTGAAACATGGGTCTTCACTGGCTTCTGCTCCCTAGTCACTCCTGATTACCATGGCTCTGCTGGCATCAGCTGCTGAGCTTGACTGGCAAGTTCATGATTTGTTGTTTCATTGGCTTGTCCATGGCTCTCAACCATGTTACTTTCTGCTTGCCTGGCAGGAGCATACCAAGAAGGCTGGGTTCCTGGCATGCCATGTGCAAGTTGTGGACATCCAGCAGCATTTTCTTAGACTGCTCTCCCTCCTCAATGCTTCTCTCTGTTCCTGAGCCTGCTCAACGTAAAAATTCTGCCAGAATTTGGCAGCTTTCTGAGATGGGCCAGGGGAAATGGGCTTCCAACCCCACTTCCTAGCCCCCCGCTTAACTGGGTACTTCTGTGCCCCTGTATCAGGGTTAGACCCCCAAAGTAGGGGAACACTGACACACTCATGCTGACTTTTTACCCTACCTATTTCTCCATGAAATTTATTTTATCTCCCAAACTCTTATTATTTTTGTGGTCCTTAGCTTAAAGCTCAAGGAGGTTTTTCCTGGTCTTTCACACAAGATTGACCATAAATTTTACAAGGACAGGAACTGTTTTGTTCATTTCTGATTCTCAGTGACTAACATAGGGCTTGGTACACAGTACCAAAATTCAGAATAGAAATGCAATAAAAATTTGCTGAACAAATATTGTTAATATTGTTTATCCCTAATAGGCCTAAGCCCCTCGATTCCCTTATTATGCAGGACATGGGAGTCAGTTCTTGGCCCTCTTATTCATTTACTCAACAAATACTTTAAAAAAATGTTTTTTTCTTTATTGATTTTTAGAGAGAGAAGGGAGAGAGAGAGAGAGAGAGAGAAGAAACATTGATGGGCTGCCTCCTGCATGTCCCCCACTGGGGATCAGGCCCACAACCTGGGCATGTGCCCTGACCAGGAATCTAACTGGCGACCTCTTGGTGCATGGGTCAACGCTCAACCGCTAAGCCACACCACCTGGGCTCAACAAATACTTTTTGAGTTCATACTATGTGCAATGCATCGGACTTGCTATTGGAGATACAAAGTAAATTCTTTTTTTTTTTCCCATTTATTTATTTATTTTTTATCCTCAGATAGAGTGGGAGGGAGAGAGAGGAAGAGAGAGAGAGAGAGAAACATCAATGTGAAAGGTACACATTGAGTGGCCACCACCCCCACGAGACATATGCAACCGAGGACAAACTGCAACCGAGACATATGCCCTTGGCGGGAACTGAACCTGGGTCTCTCTGGACCGCAGGCTAACGCTCTAACCGCTGAGCCAAACTGGCCAGGGCAAAAGTAAATTATTTAAAACATTTTTATTAAACATTAAATACATCCAAAAAGTTGATAACATATGTAAAGTTCAAATTGATTACAAAGTGAATCCTCTCTAAACCTACCACCCATCTTCAGTGGTAAATCTTTACATAATGAGAATAGATCAAAAGGGGACACAAACAGATCTCTGGAGACCAGTTAGGAGGCTAGACCAGTCTAGAGCAGAGAGATGAAGGGGTCTGGGGCAGGGTGGTACAGGGCAAGAGAAGGGGGGGTGGGCTCAAGAGATATTTAGGAGGAAACCTGGACTTGATGGATAGTCACTCACTAGTTGTGTGACCTAGATAACTCCCAATCTTCCTGGATCTCAGTTTCTGTATCTGTAAAGTAGGCTGGTAATAACTATAGTTAGTTATTTGTATTCCTAGCACCTAGCACAAAGCTTGGTACAAGATGACACACAAAAATCATAGCCACTATTGTTAATACTGTACTGTGTAAACTTCATAAATGCTGGCAGAATGAATATTCTGTCAAATTTGGGGCTGGAACCTTCCACTCACTTCTAGGGAGAAAACCGATAAATGACGGTGACTCTGCCATAGCCAATGCCCACATTTCAAGGAAAAGCAGCACCGTGGGCTGGGGTCAGAGTCTGGGCCAGGGCCAGCCCCCGCCCCGGCCCCGCCCACATTCCAGCGAGCTCCGCCCCCGGGCAGCGCGCGCCGCCGCTGCCGCCGCCGCGCGCGCTCCGCCCCGCCCCTGCTGATGACGTCCGCTGCCGAACGGGCCGGGCGGGCTACATTGAGCCTTGTGCTTCCGCGGGCTCCGGGGTCGCTGGGGCTTCGTGGTGCGGGGGGCTTACGGTGTTTCGCCCGTTTCCTCACCTCTCCGGTGCTGTCTCGCGGCGTCCTGCGTGGCCTGCGTTTCAGCGGGAGGCCAGGGAAGGGGTGAGTGTTGGCGGGAGCGGGATGGGACCGGCCGGGAGCGCGCTCCTCTCTCCCGGGCCTTGTCTGGGCGGGGGCGGCGCGGGCACGTGCGCGCCCCTCCCCCGCTCCGCCGACCGCGCGGCCCCGGGTGCTGAGGGGGGAGGGAGGCGGCGGATGAGAGCCGAGAGGAGAGGATGTGGAGGAGGAGGAGGAGGCTGGATCCAGGGTGCGTGGGTGTATGTCCGGGAAGTCTCCGAAGCGGTTACCTGGAATTTGGGTATGTGTGTGTGGGGGTTCTCCCCCGCTCGTTGAGGGGATGGGGGTCCCTTGAGCCCCAGTAGCCAGAGCTTTCAAGATGTGAAGCTTCATGGCCTGTGATGGGATTGGAGAGGAGATTTGGCCCCGGCACCAGCAAGTTGTGGGTTTACCAACGAGAATCCTGGATTCTCCCTCCAACCTGTCGCCATCCCGACCGAGCCCCTCCTCTGTGAAGGCTGAGTAGGGTTTAGAAAGGTTGGGGGTATTCCAGGGATGGTGCCCGAGTTCAAGCAGCGGAGGTGTGAGACAGTGCAGGGTGGAGTGGAAAGCTTAGGAAAGTGAGAAAAGCTGGTTTGGTGGGTTGTGGTCAGATTGCAGGAGACAATGAAGTTTATATCATACCATTTTTCTTGTTATGATGTAATTATGTTAAAAAATACAAAGTAGAGGAGAAAAATATCACCAATAATCCTTAGAGTTTGATATATGTTTACTAGTATTTTCACCTAAACTTTAAACGATTAGAGATTACCTACAATTTTCCATTCCTTTTTCTGGTTAGCATGTAAAATGCAGTGTAATAAGTAGGATGCAGCAATATCATTTCCTCTTTCTTAATAAGCAAGTAGCAAGTGTTCTTAATAGAAAACTTAAAAAAATAAAAGCAAAATGAGGAAAAGTACCCATAGTTTCCCTGTCTACAGGGATTATCATTGAGGGTATATTTTTGGCTGTATATATTCTTTCAAAGATAGAAGCAGATGATGCCCCAATTAGGAATTCAGTTTTTATGAGAAACCTTTGAAGGTTTTATGTAGATAAGCAGCATAATCTGACTGCTAGGTGGAGACCAGTTAGGATGCAGTACCTTAAACTAGGTCCTGCGTGTACCTTGAACTAGGGCGGTGGAAACAGAGAAGGGTAGAAAGATTAAAAATATATTTTGGAGGAAGAATGGACAAAACTTGGAAATGGATTGGTTAGGGAAATGGAGAAGTCTTTGCTTTTCAGTATTTGTTTTGAGCATCTGTGAATAGATGGTGACATTTGCCGAGAAAGAGAAGAATGGTGGAGAATTTCGAGGTGGGAAAAATCATGAGTTTTGTTTTGGATGTATTAAACTTGAGGTGCATATTAGTTATAAAGTTGGTATGTTGAGGAGGCAGTTGGATGTACCGGTTTGAAACTCACAGAAGAGCGAGCCTAGAGCTGGAGATAAAAATTTGGGAGTGCTCAGTATATAGGTGATACTAACGTTTTGGGAATATATGAGATCACTTAGGGAGGAAGAGTATAGATAAGAAGTGAAAATCGAGCCTCTGGCACTCCAAGACTGCTAGAGGAAGTTTGAGTACAGAACAGGAAGAAACAGCAGGTAAGAGAAAAAGCAGGAGACTGATGTCATGGAAGCCAAAAGAGATAAGTTTCTGGAAGATGAATTGGTTCTTTTATCAGCATGTCTAAGATGTTTGGTAAGAGGCTCCATTGGCATCGTGGAGGTTATTGGTTTTGGTCACTGGTAGTACTATCCAGACTTCTAGAATTGGAAGTTGGAAATCAGATTGGAACAATTGAATGGGATGTGAGGAAGTGAAGACAGGGAGTGTGAATTAGAAAAAAGTACCCCTTCTTCAAGACAGGTTATTTCCATTCACCCCAAAACTAAATTTGATAGATGAAAAACTGATGCCTTGTTTAATTTTTCTATTCCTTGTTTACTAATATGGTTGAAGATTTTTTTTCACATTTATTGACCATTTGTGAATTTCTGTTCTGTCCTCTGTGCTGCTGCTGCTTTTTAATCATTTTCTAATTTATTGTTAAGAGTTCTTTAGATAGTAAAAATATATAACTGACATAGTAGAATCATACAATATTTGTCTTTTTGTGACTGGCTTATTTAATTTAGTATAATATCCTCCAGGCTCACCCATGTCGTAGCATGTGTCATAATTTCCTTTTTAAGGCTGAATAATATTCCAGTGTATGTCTATATTTTGTTCATCCAAGTGTCACTGAACACTTGGGGTGCTTCATGTTTTGGCTATTGTGAATAATGCTGCTAAAAATGTAGGTGTACAGGTATCTGTAAATATCTGTTCAAGTCCCTGCTTTCAGTTCTTTTGGATATATATCCAGAGGTGAGATTGCTGGATTATATGGTAATTCTATTTTTAATTTTTTGAGGAATTGCCACACTATTTTCTTTTTTTAATCCTCACCTGAGGACATTTTTCCATTTTTTGTTCAGATAGAGTGGGAGGGAAAGAGAGAGGAAGAGGGAGAGAGAGAGAGAAACATGGACATGAAAGGGACACATCGAGTGTCTGCCACCAGCATGACCAACCAGGACCAGGGACAAACTGCAACTGAAGTACACGTTCTTAGCGGGATGCAACTGGGGTCTCTCTGGACCACAGGCCAACGCTCTAACTGCTGAGCCAAACCGGCCAGGGCGCCACATTACTTTTTTTTATTTTTTTTTTGGTACGTGCCCCTAGTGGAAACTAAACCCAGGACTCTGGGTCCACAGGCCGACGCTCCCAACTGATGAGCCAAACTGGCCAGGGCGACCACGCTGTTTTCTATAGCAGCTGCACCATTTCACATTCCAACCAACGGTGCACAAGAGTTTGAATTACTCTACATCTTTGCCAGTACTTGTTTTCTGTTTGATTGTGGCCATCCTAATGGGTGTAAGATGATATCATTATGGTTTTGATTTGCACTTTATTAATGTTAGTGATATTGAGCCACTTTTCATGTGCTTATTGGCCATTTGTATATCTTCTTTGGAGAAATCTATTCAAATTATTTGCCCATTTTTGAATTGGGCTGTTGAGTTTTAGTTTTCTCTATTTTCTGGATATTAATCCCTTATTAGATATGTGATTTGCAAATATTTTCTCTCATTCTTTGTGTTACCTTTTTATTCTGTTGATAGTATCTCTTAATGCACAAAATTTAAGAATTTTCATGAAGTACAATTTGTCCATTTTTCTTTTTTTATTATTATTTTTTCTAGCACGGAGGGAGGTACAGAAGGAGAGAGGAAGAGTGTCCATTTTTTTTTGTTACCTGTGCCATTGTCGCCATATCTAAGAAAAGCATTGCCAAATCCAATGTCATGACACTTTTGTCTTGTTTTCTTCTAAGAGTTTTATTTTAGTCTTAAATTAAGGTCTTAGATCCATTTTTTTTAAATATGGTGTTTAATAAAAAATTTTTTTTCCTTTAATGATTTTAGAGAGAAAGGAGGGGGGGCGGAGAGAGAGGTAGAAACATCGATGAGAGAGTACATCTATCAGCTGCCTCCTGCATGCCCCACACTGGGGATTTGGCCTGGGCATGTGCCCTGATTGGGAATCGAACTGCCTACTCTTGGTGCGTGGGTTGATGCTCAACCACTGAACCACACCACCTGGGCAAGTCTTACACATTTTAAGTTAATTTTTGTATGTGGTGTTGGATAAGGGTCTGATTTCATTCTTTAAAATTTTTTTAATTGCTTGTAAATTTTATTTTTTATGTTTTTATTGATTTTAGAGAGAGAGGAAGGGAGAGAGAGAGAAACGTTGATATGAGAGAGAAATATTGTTTTTGTTGCCTCTCGAACATAACCACAACCAGGGATTGAACCTGCAACCTAGGTATGAGCCCTGACTGGTAATTGAACCTGCAATCTTGGCATATTGGTATGATGCTCTAACCAACTGAACTACTTGGCCATCAGCACTGTTTGTTGAAAGGACCATTCTTTCCCCCATTGAATGGCCTTGGCTCCCTTGTCAAAAATCATTTGACCATGTATTCAAAGGCTTATTTTTGGTCTTAGCTTTTTAGTAAGTTTTAAAATCAGAAAGGTCAAGTTTTGTTCTTTTTGATGATTGTTTTGGTTATTTAGGGTCCCTTGAAATTCTGTATAAATTTTAAGATAGGTTTTTTTATTTATGCAAAAAATGTTATTGGGATTTTGATAGGGATTTCATTGACTCTGTAGGTGGCTTTAGGTAGTATTGACATTTTAGCAATATTAAGTCTTATCTATGAACATGGATGTATCTCTATTATGTCTTCTTTCATTTCTTTTACCAATTTTTAGCAGTTTTCATTGTACAGGTCTTTCACTGCCTTGGTTAAGTTAATCCCTCAGTATTTTATTCTTTTTGATGCTATTATAAATGAAATTGTTTTTGTAGTTTCCTTTTCATATTGTTCATTTTTCATGTATAGAAAACAGATTTTTAAAATTTGAGAGAAAGAGAAGGAAACATCAGTTTGTTATTCCACTTATTTATGCATTCATTGGTTGATTCTTGTATGTGCCCTGACCAGGGATCGAACCCAAAACCTTGGTGTGTCCAGACAACACTCTGAGTTATCAGGCTAGGGTGAAATGCAAGTGATTTTTGTGCCTTGACTTTGTATCCTGCTACTTTGCTGAATTCATTTATTCTAACAGTTGTTTTTTGTTAATCCTCACCCAAGGATATTTTTCCATTGATTTTTAGAGAGAGTGGGAGGGAAGAAGAGAGACAGAGAGACATTGATGGGTTGTCTTCCACATGACCCCAACTGCAGCTGAGGATCCAACTTGCAACCCAGGTACATGCCCATGATGGACTCGAACCTCAGACCCTTTGGTCTGCAGGCTGTTGCTCTAACTGCTGAGTCAAACTGGCCAGGGCTATTCTGACAGTTTTTTGGTGTGTAAATTTTAGGGTTTTCTAGGTATAAGATCATAATAAAATGCTTTCATATTCATTTAATGGATCCACTGTAATTTTCTATGGACTATTTCCAGGTTTTTATCATAAAATATACAGGAAGAGGACAACTAACATTTAAAGTTTTAGATCTTAAGTGCAGCCCACATATGATGTACATCATCCTGCCTTGAGAGTATTTCCTTAGGATAGATTCTCAGAAATACCTGATGCTCCTTTCTTTTGACCATAGATTTTTTTTTCTTTTATTTTTAAAATTATCTTTATTAATTTGTTTTTGTTACAGATGTTTCTCCTTTTTCCCCCATTGCCACCCTCCTCCCCATTCCCCCTGCCCCATCCCTAGCTTTGTTGTCTATTTTCATTGGTTATGCATACATACATATAAGTTCTGTGGTTTATCTCCCCCCCCAACATAGATTTTTGTTTTATTCTTCATTATCACCTCCTTAAATTGCCTTCCATCTCCTTGCCACCTTTCATTATGTTTTTTTAAATATGTTTTTATTGATTTATTTTAGAGAGAGAGAGGAAGGGGGGGGAGAGAGAGAGAGAAAGATAGAAAGATAGAAACATCAGAGAGAAACATAGATCAGCTGCTTCCTGCACACCCCCTACTGGGGGTCAAGCCTGAAACCCGTGACTGGGAATTAGTAACTTCCTGGTGCTTAGGACGATACTCAACCAACTGAGCCACACCAGAAGGGCTCATTCTGTTTTCTTCACTGCTACCAAATGTAGAGTGAGGATCGTTGCACTTTTCCCTCATGAAAACAAGACAGTGCAGATTGTTTCTATATCATTTGTTCTGTGGGTGTTAGAAAAAAAGTTTTTGAAGGCTAAAGTGCACTTCATGGATAAGTTGGAACTTAATTTGATTCTTGAAGGGTAGAATAGCATTTCAGTAAGTGGAAAGAAGGCAGAGGTAAACTATTAACCCATTAGAAGGTAATTGGGAGATGTTCAGGCATGTGAACTTTGATGACTACAGATGAGAGGTAGAACTAGTTCTTCTAGGCAAGGATTATTTATTCTGCTTATCTGAAGAGTGAACCAAGATTTTAGGGACACTGGTGATTTTTATCCGTTTTGTAAAAATTAGTGTATTAGAGGTTGTATGTATACTTTTTATTGAGCTATAAGGCACATAATGTAAAATTCACCATTTTAAAGTGTGTAAATTATATTCACAAGGTTGTGCAACCATTACTATCTAATTCCATAACTTTTCCATCATCCAAGAAAGAAATTCCATATCTATTAGCAGTCAGTCCCAGTTCCCTCTCCCCTCATCCCCTGGCAATCACTTTCTGTGTCTTGATTTATTTGCCTGTTTGTGGATATGTCATATAAATAGATTCATATAACATGCGACCTTTTGTATCTGGATTCTTTAACTTATGATATATTCAAAGTTTACCCATGTATTGATACCTCATTCTTTTTTATTGCTTAATCATATCCCTTTGTATGAATTGACCACATTTTATTCAGTCATCAATTGGTGGACATTGAGATTGTTTTTACTTTATCACTATTATGAATAATGCTGTTATAAACATTCAGGTTTTTGCATGGACACATGTTTTCACTTTTCTTGGATATATACCTATGAGTGGAATTGCTGGGTTATAGGTAATTCTGTGTTTTAAGTTTTTTGAGGAGCTGCCAAAATGTTTTACACAGTAGCTGTACCATTTTACATTTCTGCCAACAGTGTACAAGGGTTCCTATTGCATCTTCTTTAAACATTTTTGGCAGACTATATAATATTTAATAGTTATGTGTGTTTAAACAGCTTTGTTGAGGTACAATTTGTATATCACAAACTGCACATATATAAAGTGGACAGTTTGATAAGTTTAGACATACACCTGTGAAACCATTAACACAATCAAGATAGTGAACATATGCATCATCCCTGAAATTTTACTTATGCCCCTTGGTAATCCCTCTCTCCCCATTCCCTGTCATTGCCCCTTCCCCTGGCAACTGCTGATCAGCTTTCTGTCACTAAGACTGGTTTGCATTTTATATAAATTGAATCATTGTAGTATATATTTTTTTCTAAGCTGGCTTCTTTCACTCAGCATCATTTTGAGATTAATTCACTTTGTGTATATCAGTTCATTTCTTTTTATTAATGAATAATAGTCTATTGTATGGATATTTCACAATTTGTTTATCCATTCACCTGTTAATGGACATTTAGGTTGTTTCTAGTTTCTGGCTATCACAAATAAAGTTGCTGTGAACATCTGTGTACATGTTTTTATATGGACATATGCTTTTATTTCTCTGGGGTAAATGGCTGAGTCATATGGTAGTGTATCTTTAACTGTTTAAGAAACTGCCAAACTATTTTCCAAAGTGGTTGTCCATGTTTTTACATTCTCACCAGTAGTGCATAAGAATTCCAGTTGTTCCACACTCTAATTGTGTTCTTTTCAACATATAGAGAAGTATGAAGAAAACAGAAAGAGACTTAAAGATACCTATAATCCTCCCAGATGGTTCCTTTTGGCATTTTCCTCTTCCAAATAATTCGTGTACATGATTAGAAAATTCAAACATTGTAGTAAGGAATAAAATGAAAAAGCAAAACCACTACCTAAAGGCAGTTATTATTAATTGTTTTTGATCTTCTAGAAAAGCTTACACAAACATATACCAGCATCTCTTGTCTCTTTTTCTCGTCTGGTTTACAACAGAAAGAATCAAAGTATATACATTGTTTTGCACCTTGGTTTTTTTCATTTTAAAATTTATTTTAGAGGTCTCTCTATATCAGCACATTAAAAAATTTTTAAGGAAGGGAGTGGGAGAGAGATAGAAACATCCACGAGAGAGAACTTCAATTGGCCACCTCCTGCATCTCCCCTACTGGGGATTGGGCCCACAATGTCGGCATGTGTCCTGACTGGAAATCAAACCGGTGACCTCTTGGTGCATGGATCAACCACTGAGCCATGCCAGCTGGGCTATATCAGCACATTTTTAATGTTTTTAAAATTGATTTTTTAGAGGAAAGAAGAGAGAAATAGAAACATCAATGTGAGAGAGAAACATCAATCGACTGCCTCCTGCACATCCCCTACTGGGGATAGAGCCTGCAGTCTGGGCATGTGCTCTCACCAGGAATTGAACCAGGACCTCTCAGTCCATGAGATGATGCTCAGTCCACTGAGCCACACTGGCCAGGCTATATCAGCACATTTTAAAATAGTTGCATTACAGTCTTACAGTAGTACAATCAGTTTGTCTATAGGAAGACACAAATTTATTCAGTGCAATTGGTATAATAGGGAATTGTTTGAGTAAATGTGAAATTCACATATATATGTGGGGTTTTTTTTTTATCCTCACCCGAGGACACTTTTCCATTCTTTGTTCAGGTAGAGTGGGAGGGAGAGAGAGGAACAGAGAGAGAGAGAGAGAAACATCGATGTGAAAGGGACACATCGAGTGGCTGCCACCCACACGACCAACCAGGGCGGGGGACAAACTGCAACCGAGGTACGTGCCCCCAGCGGGAACCGAACCCGGGTCTCTCAGGACCGCAGGCTGATGCTCTAACCGTTGAGCTAAACCGGCCAGGGCTATATGTGTGTTTTTTAAAGAGAGCGAGAAAGGGAGAGAGATACATCCATGTGAGAGAGATAACATACTTCGGCTGCCTCCTTCATCCCCCCCCCCCGGGGATTGAGCCTGAAACCTAGGCATGTGCCCCAACCAGGAATTGATCTGGGCGGGGCCTCTCAGTCCATGGGATCACGCTCAGTGCATTGAGTCACACTGGCCAGGCAAAGTCAAATTTCCTATGTGTGATTTATCTGCAAGAAATGTTAGGTGAGTGCAGGAAACTGTACCTGCTGAACTAAGCCATGGAAAGAATTACACAAGCCAAATACAGGCATACACCACAAACACCTTCCAGAGACCTCAGTTGACTGCTGTGTTATGAACCACACCCATCTACATCTGATGTTGCAGCTTTGTTGATTTCATATTACCCTTCTACCACTGGATAGTAACTCACCAAACTGCAAACTTGCAAACCCACTAACCACCACAGCAAACTTGAGGTCTTTTTCAAGGTAAAATGCCCTATTGTAGCATTTATATGTTTCTTAACCATTTAGCATGTGTAAAACTGCTACCATTATAATTAGATCCCTTTTTTTATGTCACTCATACAGTTTTTGAATGCTGTACTTCTACTCTATTTTTCCCATAAGCCTCATGATTTTTATGATACTGTTTTACAGTGTGTTACTTTTTAGAAATGCATATGTCACATTATAGCAGAACTGTTATTCTGTACATAATTTATTTTTAAAGTTTTTTTTAAAAAAGGTGATAAACATCATATATACTAAAGAATACATAAATACGGAAGTATGTATTAAAGAATAGTAGTAAAGCAATAAATGCCTGCTTAGCTGCCACCCACCTTATAAAACAGGAAATTGCTAGTACTTTTGAACTTCCTTTATGCCCCTCACTGACCATTTTATACTTTTTTGAATATCTGAACTATTTCATGATAAAATTAAATGTAAAAGTATTAAAACTCTATAGTGCCCCCCCAACTGGTCTTCCTAGTGAATGTTGATCACCCAGCTCACATACCTGGGATAGGATAATCTATAAATAGATTTCTTTTTAAAGTCAATGTCCTTGGGTTTATGATTGTTATTTTTTACAATAGCTTTGTTGAGATCTAATTCACATGCCATAAAATTCACTCTTATAAAGTATAAGATTTAGTTTTTTTAAAATAAATTCACAAAGTTGTACAACCATCACTGTATCTAATTCCAGAAAAATTTCATTAGTAGGTAAGTTTTTGTGATGGGTAGATTTTCCAGATTAGGCAGTGTTGATATAAAGAAAAACTAATTTTCTAAGACATTAAAAATGTCTTAGGCTTTAAGGTGCTTGTTTCCTTTCTAGAATCTTGGCTCTGTATAGAAAGGCATAAGACTTATCCCCATAGGATTTATTGTCAGTTTGACATCTCCAGGGAAAAGTCCCTATTTAGTGAGGTGTGCAAGATTTGGCTCATTTTATATAGTGTCAGTGACTGTGTCCATGAGCTTGACACAATCTTGATCTGGTCCACTTTCTTTTTCCTCTCCAACGTGGATATGTAGACAAGTTTTGTTTCCTTTTTGCTTCTCTTGGAAAGAAAACTTTTATGGCTTCACAGATGAAACAATAGGATTGTCATATGAGTCAGAACTATCATTTTATACAATTCCAGTGATCTTCGTCTTAAAAGGTCTTCAAGGACGATCATATAGCCTCCCTTTTGTAAACTTAAGAATTTATCTGAAATATCACAAAACCCTTAAATATCCCTGGTTCACTCTTCCAGAAAAATTATGTTGAAGTGATGGGGTAAAGGAAAAGTAAAACATACCTAAGGCCAGTTCTCCAGTTGTTACACTGATGAATAGAAACAGTGGCATGGTTAATATAGGATAGCCCTTTTATTCTAAACTCTTTTATTAGAAACACTACTGGCCTGAATGGATCCTGGGACTGATGTTATATAGCAACGTGTGTGGTCTTAAACAGTTTTATTTATAATAAAAAAAGTATTTTGATCTGGAAATAGATACTTCAATAATGAAACAATACTTTTTTTTTTTTTTTTTGGTTGATACTCACTTGATATTTTTTCCATTGATTTTTTTTTTTTTTTTTTTTTTTTAAGCGATAGTGGAAGAGAGGGGGAGAGAGAGAGAAACAGAAACATTTCCTAACCAGGGCTGGGGATAGAACCTGCAACCCAGATATGTGCCTTTCACCAGGAATCGAACCCATGACCCTTTCTTTGGTGTGTAGGCTGACTCTCTAATCACTGAACCACACTGGCCAGGGCTGAAAGGGTACTATTTGAGTTCAGTTATTTAGCATTTTCATTTTGCTCAGCTTTTTACATGTCATATTGGGAATGGCCCACATCAGTTTGATGCTAATGATCAACCTGTGACAGCTTCTCGCCATTCTGGTCCAGTGTAAAGTTGTAATTATTTTTACTTAAAAGACCTGTTTTTTCCCCAATTCCAGATAAGCTGAAGAAAAATTGATTATGTTGACCAACAAGTGAGAACATATTCAAACAATTTTGTGTACAAGACCTGGCTTAGGATAATTAGGATAGAGTTTTTGTCAGTACCAATTGTAATGAAAATCAGAACACAATCTTCTTTCTTTTAGATTTCCCTTTATCTGAGTCTTTCCTATGATAGGTTAGTTCAGATGGCTTGTAGTGTGAAAAGTAAGCATCAGTTGGGGGAGAAAATTAGCTGTATATATGTTATCTATATCAATGGGAGATGAGTTTTATGAGTAATTTTCAAATAGAGGGAAAAAATTAAATTGACATTGAAATATATATATTTTTTTTATCCTCACCCGAGGACGTTTTTCCATTTTTTGTTCAGATAGAGCGGGAGGGAGAGAGAGGAACAGAGAGAGAGAGAGAAACATCGATGTGAAGGGACACATCGAGTGGCTGCCACCCGCACGACCAACCAGGGCCGGGGACAAACTGCAACTGAGGTATGTGCCCTTAGCGGGAACCGAACCCGGGTCTCTCTGTACCGCAGGCCGACGCTCCAACCGCTGAGCCAAACCGGTCAGGGCTGAAATATATTTTGATTCTTTTGATTGGACTTTTTTATGCCTAATGATTTTTCTTGAGTATAATATTAAAATGGATATATATTTTCAGAATACCCATTGAACTATCTTTGGGAAGCCTAGATAGTCTTGGGGTAAAACCTGCTACTATTTTTATTTTATTTATTTATTTTTAATTTTTTCTCTTTATTGATTTTAGAGAGCAAGGAAGGGAGGGGAGAGAGAGAGAAACATCAATGGGAGAGAACATCAGTTGGCCACCTCCTGCATGCCCCCTCCTGGGGATTTGGCCCACAACCTGGGCATATGCCCTGACCAGGAATCGAGCCAGCGACCTCTTGGTGCATGGGTCAATGCTCAACCACTGAGCCACACCAGCCAGGCAATAGTCTGTTATTTATTTATTTATTTATTTATTTATTTATTTATTTATTTCTTATCTTGTTAAAAAAAAAAAAACAAGAACATATCTTGTGTTATTTTTCTTCTTCTAATCTGTACTTCTTAATCCCATCACCTTGTTCGCCCATTCTCCCAATCCCCCTTCCATCTGGCAACCAACAAAATGTTCTCTGTATCTATGAGAATGTTTCTGCCTGTTCAATTTGTTTGTAGATTCCATTGTCGATAGATATGTATTCATTGCCATTTTGTTTGTTCATATATTTTATCTTTTCAAAAAGACCCTTCATCATTTCATATAATAGCGGTTTGGTGGTGATGAACTCCTTTAACTTTTTCTTGTCTGGGAAACTCTTTATATGGCCATCGATTCTAAATGACAGCTTTGCAGGACAGAGTAACCTTGGTTGTAGGTTCTTGGTTTTCATCACTCTGAATATTTCTTGCCACTCCCTTCTGGCCTGTAAAGTTTCTTTTGAGAAATCAGCTGACAGCCTTATGGGAACTCCCTTGCAGGTAACTAACTGCTTTTCTCTTGCTGCTTTTAAGATTCTCTTTGTCTTGAGCCTTTTGCATTTTGAGGATGATGTGTCTTGGTGTGGGCCTCTTGGGGTTCATCTTCTTTGGGACTGTCTGTGCTTCCTGGACTTGTATGTCTGTTTCTTCACCAAGTTAGGGAAGTTTTCTGCCATTATTGTTTCAAATAGGTTTTTGATTTCTTGTTTTCTCTCTTCTCCTTCTGGCACCCCCAAGATGTTAATGTTGGCACACTTGAAATTGTCCCAGAGGCTCCTTACACCATCCTCATTTTTTTGGATTCTTTTTTCTTTTTGCTGTTCTGATTGGGTGTTTTTTGCTTCCTTATATTCCACATCGATGGTTTGCTTCTTGTCTTTACCTACTCTACTATTGAATCTGTGTAAATTATTCTTTATTTCAGTTAGTGCCTCCTTCATTTCTGACTATGCATCCTTCATTTCTGACTGCTCCTTTTTATGCTCTTGAGGTCCTCACTAAGTTCGCTGAGGTTCTCACTAAGTTCATTGAGCATTCTTATAAGCAGTATTTTGAACTCAGCACGTGTCAGGTTGCTTATCTCCATTTCGCCTATTTCTTTTCTTGGAGTTTTGTTCTGTTCTTTCATTTGGGACCTGTTTGTCTCCTCATTTTGGCTGCCTCTCTGTGTTTGTTTCTGTGTATTACTTAACGAGAGGTATGGGGCTAGCTGAGACCAGATGCTGCTTGTTTGAAAGAATTTAGGAAAACCTGAAGCAGGATACAAGACAGGTCAATCCTATAGTTAAGCAACTGGCAACAGCTTGGGTGGGCCTGAAAGTTGGGTGGGGCGGGGCCTCAGGGAGTCACCAGGGCGGGGCAACCAGTGTGAGCCAAGTTGTTGGAGTCCCAGATATGGCGGCTGTCTGCTGCTCCAGGGAAGGGCTCACCAAAGGAGCAAAGGCCTCTGACAGCATGTTTGTCCCGGAGAAAGCCCCCTCTCCAGCCTTTGTTCCAATGCCAGACAGCTCAGTTCTTCCCTGTATGTCTCTGGCACCCCTCGAGCTGCCTCCCCTCCAAGCTTAGAGGGAGTGAGTCAGAAAAGTTTGTGCGTGGGCCCTTTAAGAGGAGCTGCCAGGGGCTCCAGCTGCCTCAGCCTCCCTGAGCCTCAGTTCCCGCTGGTTTTTCCAGCCAGAAGAAATGGGGATTCTCTTCCTGGCACTGGAACCCTGAGCTGGGCACCTGGTGTGGGACGGGGATACCTCAGTCCTCAGGGAGGACCTTCCCAGCCGAGGTATCCTCCTGATTTTTATCCCCCACACGTGGGTGTTGGACCAGCCCGTCTCTCTCCGCCCCTCCTACCAGTCTCGATGTGGCTGCTGCTTTAATTCCGTAGTTGTAGGACTTCCAGTTAGATTGATTTCAGGCGTTTTTGAATGATGGTTGTTCTGTACTTTAGTTGTAACTTTGATGTGGTTGTGGGAGGACGCAATACCGTTTACCTACGCCGCCATCTTGACTGGAAGTAATAGTCTGTTACTTTAATTTCCTTTTTGAGCCATGAGTCATTTAGAATATCATATTTTCCATAGCATAGTTTTTGTTAATAATTTCATATTTAATTTTATTAGGACCAGAGAATATGACTATAAGGTTTTCACATTTTGTAATTATTATTATTATTATTTTTTTATCCTCACCCGAGGACATTTTTCCATTTTTTGTTCAGATAGAGCGGGAGGGAGAGAGAGGAAGAGAGAGAGAGAGAAACATCGACGTGAAAGGGACACATCGAGTGGCTGCCACCCGCACGACCAACCAGGGCCGGGGACAAACTGCAACCGAGGTACGTGCCCTTAGCGGGAACCAATCCCGGGTCTCTCCAGACCGCAGGCCGACACTCTAACCGCTGAGCCAAACCGGCCAGGGCACATTTTGTAATTATTGAAACTTCATTGTATCCTATTAGGATTTAATTTTAATGACATTTTATAGATATTTCAAATGGATTGTTCTGCTGGGTTCAGAGCTGTATATATCTTAAATCTGGCTTGTTAATCTATATCATCTGTAATTTTATCTGTTGTCTTGATCTTTTAAATTTCTAAGAAAGATATGTTCAAATTCTATTATGATTGTTTCCTAAATTTTCCTTGTATTTCTGGTTTGTTTTGTATTATATATATTTTGATACTATGTTGTTATGACATGTCTTTGTGATTGTGTCTTTCAATAGTAGCAGTATTTATTGTTTTTGCCTTGAATTATTGTCTTTTTAATCTTGCCATGCCCTGCTATCTTTTTGTTTGCACATATGTGTTCATAACTTTGCACATCTCTTTATTTTAAACATTTAGTCATAGTGCTCTTGAAAGTGTAGCAATATGAACAAATAAATGTATATGTACAGTATTGTGGAAAGCATGATGAAAGCTGGTGTAAGCTAGCAGTTATATTCCCTGTTGGTTTTTATTTTTTGGCATGTATTCTAGTTATCCATTAATGTATTCAGCAAATTATTTATCGAGAGCTTACAGGAACTTTATAGGGGGGAGATAGGGAGAGCTACACTGGATGGTATGATCAGGGAAAGGCTTTCTCAGATAAGGTGGACATTTGAGTTGGGATCTGGTAGAGCTAACCTAGGAGAAGAGCATTCCAGAGAGAAGGAACCATAAGTCCAGAAACCCTAAGGAAAGATTGAGGTGTATTTGAGGAACAGAAAGAAAACTGTTGTGTCTGGATGTTAATGGTTAAGAGTGGAGAGGGAGGCAGGGCCCAATTCATGTAAGATCTTGTAGGTCATGTTAAAAAGAGTGATTTTATTCTAAGTGTTATGGGAGGCCATTGAAGATTTCAAGCAGGGGATGATATGATCAGATAAATATTTTTATAGCCTTTTTCTAAATTGAGGTATAGAAATATACATTTAGTAAAATACACAGATTTTAACTGTATGGTTGTATGAGTTTTCACGATTGGATATTACCCATGTAACCACACCCTTACTAAAATATAAAATATTTCTCTTACTCCAGATAGATCCTTATTCCTCTTCCCAGTCAATCTCCATCACCAGCAACTCACTACTATTCTCTTTTCATTCACCACAGATAAATTTGTCTGTTTTAGAACTTCATATAAGTGGAATCATTTTATGCACTCTTTTGTGTCTAGCTTTTTTTACTTACTGTAATGATTTTGAGATTCATTCCTGTTGTTTGGATGAGGAGTACATTGGATATACCACAGTTTGTTTACTCATTCTCCTGATTTGGTTTTGTAGATATTTTTGAAATGTCTCTGGCTGATAGAGGAGAATGGATTGTAGATTCTCTCATTCAGATATTTTATAAAGCAATGCTGGTTGTCATGTTAACAGAGGGGAAAATATTTGGTTGGAAATAAAAGCTAAAGAAACAGGGCCAAAGAATTATAAAATGATTATGAACATCTTAGAACATTTGTCTATACGGAAGCAGATCGAAAATCATTGTGCTGCTCCTCCCTATTCCCCTTTTTAAATCAAATCGGAAAAGTTGTCAAATGAGAGCACAAAATTGGACCTTATCTACTTTTACTCCTTCTGCCAAGAATTGGCCACTTCTTGGAAGATGAGTCTGCAAGACAGGGTTCTGGGACTAGGTTCTAGGGGTTCTAGGTTTTCTCTGACATGAGAACTAAAACTCTTTACTGAGAATTTCCAGTGACTATATATTACATACTTTTAATTATATAGTTTTTAAAAAGTATTTTTCTCTTGGGGCTGATTTCAAAAGAATATTTTGAAATATTCTTAATATTTTTAATATTAGAATATTAAAAGGTTTTGTTTTGTTTTTGGTCTTTAACCTTTTTCAAGAACTCATAGTTTATGTTATTTGAATGGGTGTGGTACAGGGTAGTTTTGCTTTCTTACTTTGTATATGAGGGAAAAAAGTATATTTTTTAAGGTTAAATGAACAAGATATACTGTTTATAATGAGGCTGTTTAAGTGAGATAAAAATTTTAAATTACAGGAATCAGCATTACATATATTTTTATATTAGATTTGATCCCATGGTATAGAGAAAATCCTTTCTCACAGACAAATTTTAAACAAGAACAGATTATTTTTAAATGGTTCACAGTAACATCTCAGTATTCTTTTTAATTTCATCTGATTCAAAACCTAAAGAAGATTAGTGAGACATTTTGTTTTAGAGTTGAATCTGACAATATCTAACAACTACTCACATTTCCTTTTCATAAATCTCGAAGCCAGACAAGAAGAATCCAAAACTTAGTATTACCATGAGTCATTTGTTACACATTCCATTCACTTATTTATTACATTATCATGGCAGCATGCCTTGGCAGATGTGCCTAGCTCTAGCTAGCATATACTTGAATGTAGCCATGTGTATACTTAAGTGTTGTTCTTGGTAGACTGAAGAGGATCTGAATTATTTAAACATGCTCAGTACATAAATTATTTATTTATTTTTATTATTTTTTAAATCCTCACCTGAGGATATATTTCCATTGATTTTTTTTTTAGATAGAGTGGGAGAGATAGAGAGAGAGCAACATTAGTGTGAGAGAGACACATCAGTTGGTTGCCAGAGATTGAACCCAGAACCGAGATACGTGCTCTTAACTGGGAATTGAACCACGACTCTTTGGTGTGAGGGCCGACACTCTAACCACTGAGCAAAACCAGCCAGGTCAAGAATGTAAAATATTTTATTGCTGACTTGTTTATATTGATTGCAGTATAGTTAGAATGATAATATTTTGGGTATATTGGTTGAATAAAATATATTATTAAAATTAATTTTACTCATTGTCCTCTTTAAATGTGGTTGCTACATTTAACTCAGTTGGTTAGAACATCATCCTCATATGTCAAGGTTGTGGGTTCGATCCTCTGTCAGGGTACATACATTGGTTAATGAATGCATAAATAAGTAGAATAACAAATCGATGTCTTTGTCTCACACTTTGCCCTCTCCTCCCCCCCCAAATAAATAAATAAAATAAATAAATAAATGTGGCTGTTAGAAGATGTTAAATTTGTTTGTGGCTCACCTTATATTTCTTTTAGACAGTTTTGGTCTGGATAGCGTATCCTACATTGACTCATGAAATGTTAATAAGTGCTCAATGAAATATAGTTTGAAAGAGGAGCAGTGTCCAGTAGAACTTTTTGCAATGATATAAATATTCCATGTGTGTGCTGTTCAATATGGTAGCTACTGGCCACTGATGACTGTTGAGTATTTGAAATGTGGCTAGTTCTGAAATTTGAAATATGGAACAAAGCTGAATTTTAAATTTTATTTAAATATATATTTTTTTTTATTGATTTTTTTTTTTGAGAGAGAGTCAGAAACATCTATGTGAGAGAGAAACACAGATCAGCTGCCTCCTGCACTCCCCCCACTGGGGACCCAGCCCGAAACCTGGGCATGTGCCCTGACCAGGAATTGAACTGGGACCTCTCAGTCCATGGGACGACACTCAATCCACTGAGCCACACCAGCTGGGCTAATATTAATGAACTTAAATAGCCACGTATGGGTAGTGCTAATGTATCAGGACAGTACAGATCTAGAAGATTAATTGGATTTTAATATAAGTCTGTACAGTTTGTGTTTACTATGAGTAATAAATGATCAGTAACAATATTTATTGAGTATTTGCCTGTTCTGTAGCAGGTACTGTGTAAGTACCAGAGAAAGGATTTGTATAATAAATTATTTATTGAGACTTTAATGATAATGTTCATATTTTGTAATACGCTTGATGCATTGTGAATTCCAAGATACTGTGTGGGCTTACCATGTTTTCACTGAAGTCTAGTTTCTTTCCTTTTCCTTATGCTGGCCCTTCTGTGAAAGCCTGGCTCCTTTGGAAAAGTCTGAACAGTGTGCTGCTGTGCTTCCTTGTTAAAGGATTTTCTCTTGAAAGGAAACCTGTGCTTTGTAACAGATAGTGATGAGGATGATGATTTTTTTTTTTTTTATCCTCACCCGAGGATGTTTTTCCATTTTTTGTTCAGATAGAGTGAGAGAGAGAGAAACATCGATGTGAAAGGGACACATCCAGTGGCTGCCACCCGCACGACCAACCAGGACTGGGGACAAACTGCAACCAAGGTACGCGCTCTTAGCAGGAACCAAACCCGGATCTCTCTGGACCACAGGCTGATGCTCTAACCACTGAGCAAACCCGTCTCCAGGGCAGATGATGATATTTTTTAGTAAACTTTTGAAGTTGTGCTTTTTGGCTTTAAGGGGATATGTGCACATTTACACAGACTTTTAAGTGTCAGTATTTATTCCCTTTGTATGTGTATAGACATGTATTTATAAGTACTAGTATCAGGCTGTGTTATTAATTTATTTATTATTGCTTCACAGTGAAGAACAGATGTCATCATGTCTGGAATCAAGCGAACAATCAAAGAAACTGACCCTGATTATGAGGATGTATCTGTGGCCCTTCCAAATAAGCGGCATAAAGCAATTGAGAATTCAGGTAGAAATGCACCCATCTTAGGAAATTTTGTGTTTCTTTGTTGGCACATGCCTCCCTGTGAGATTTATGGTAGCTAAAATGAAGTGCATTTCCACTGTTGTATTTTTTAAAGGTCTGTGAGAGGGATTAATAACAAAGTGCTCTGTTTAAGGATAGCAATACACCATGTGTGTGGCATGAAACAGAGGAACAGTCAGTAATGAGACAGACTATCAGTTTCAGCTATCATTGTATATTAGGTATAATCACAAAGTCTTATGTGTAATACAGTGTGGTATCATGTGAGATGATTATAGGTGGTACATGGATTCAGGTTTTTTATATATTATAGTTATATATTATTTTAATGTCTATAGAAAGGATGATGGTCTCATGAGACGTCATTTCATGACTACTGTTGCTAACGATAAGGCTAAAATTACTTTAAAATATTATTTGTTTTAATTAGATCTTTCACATGGTTCTCATATGTGGTAGGTATCTTGAAGGTGGTATATGAATGATGGAAATTTGGGAAACATTGATCTAGTTTACCCCTGCACATAGGGGCTAGTAGTTAAGGCTCAAGAGCATTAAATTACTTGCTCAAGATCATGTAATTAGTTGCTGAGCAGATCAGTTAAATGTCTGTAATTACCCAGAATATTTTAAGCTATCTCAAAAAATAGGAGCTAAATTTGAGTTTTTAAAACAAATTATTACTGAAATTTATTGTTTATTTAAATAATATATCTGTGTAAGTTAATACTTATAGCTGAATAAAGAAGGCATCAAAGTCATAGAAAAGGTATTGCAGCTCCACAAAGATGAGGACCTCTAGAGTTTAAGTAGTAAAGAAAATTCCTCTCTCTGTACTCTGTAAGTACAGTCAAGTCAAATTATACCCCACCCCCAGAAGTCTTTGTGGACCAAAAATTATCAAATCTAATTCAGTAATGCAAATATTTTACTGCAACTCCCTCACCCCCCATTCAGTTGTAATTTTATTTACAAGGAAATGTTTCTTTTCAGGAAACAATCCAAATAAATGTGAAAGAATCATAAAACTCAAATGTGTCACATGGCCTAACTTTTTAAAAATAAAAACAAGAATAGGGAAAACTGAATGTTTCAGTAAACATCATAATTTCAGTTTAAATCTAGTTTAAGTTCCCAAGCACTCAGCCTAAACAGGGACAGTTTTTTGTTATTGAGTCACAATTTTCTATTCTTCCTCTTAGTGTCCATACTCTACCTAATTCCTAGTCATATTTTTATTTTTTCAGAGTAGATTTGGTAGGATGCTTCCTTTGCTTGTATTGTTTTATTTTGTTTTTACTTATTCCATGAAAGAGAGAATTTAGAAGAGTTTCTTCTTGAGGAGCTTATGCTAAAACAGATCATTGTCTTTAGGGAGACTTATTGTCTCTTCTAAGTGTATCAGCTACACTGGTTTTTGTATACAAGATTTGTTTAAAGAAAGATATGTACATTAATTCTAGAAAATATTCTTTACCTCAAATGAGAAAAATCAGTCCTTTGCCTCTATGCATATATAATCTACAAGAATGTTTATACCATTACTAGTTTTAAATAGACAATCTAATGGCATATTTTATAGGGAAAAAGTGACTGGGGTGATCAAAGGGTCCAAATTTTCTCTGTAATTTTTCATATATTCCAAAGAATGGGTGGTGATTTTTTTCATCTTACACAGGATCATGGATCATTTTGTAAAATCCCAGGTTGTTCAAGTAGTAATTTGGCCCTTCTTTTTTTTTTTTTAATTCTCTTGTATCAAGCTACATTTTATATTCTGATAGTTTTAACTCTTTGAGTAGACATCATCTAAATTCTATCAACTACAGATGCATTTTCTTTTCTTTTTAATTCTTTACTCATTTCCTTGGGTAGTTGTGATTAGAAACTGCTGAATTGCTTGCTACATATTTCTCTATAGAAGGAAACTTCCTGCACTCTTATAAACTGCTCTCATGTTACTGCTGTAGCTAACTCTTTGCATTCTTTCTCCTAAGTCACCAAATTTTTTTTCAGAATCATGGTTTTTTTTTTTATTTTTTGGTAATTTTATGTTGATATAATTTCAGACAGGAAAATTGCAAAAAGTACCAGCGTTTTTGTTTTTTTTAATCGAGATTAATTACCAGTTGTTTACATTTTTCCTCCTTTGGTTTATCATTCTTTCTCCCATTCAGGTGCAAGCGCACACAGATATATATGCACATCATTCTTTCTAAATCATTGGGAAAGGACACATGTAAACACTTTTGTGTATTTCTGAGGACATTTCTCGTATGTAACCATAGTATAGTTATCAAAAGCAGAAAATTTTAACATTTATCCATTATATATATTATCTAATCTGTGGTCCCTATTCAAGTTTTACTGGTTACCCCTGTATTGTATTTTATAACTATTTCTCTCTCCAGGATCCAATCCAGGATCACACAATGCATTTAGTTGTCATATTTCTTAAGTCTCTTTTAATCTCCTCAACTTTCTTTGATTTTAGTATTTAAATAGTAATGTTTGAATTATATAGGCCATTTAGTTTGTAGAATATTCTTCAGTTTAGGTTTGTCTGATGTCCCTATGATTAGATTCAGCTTTTTTTTAGTAGGAATGCCAAGAGTGAAGTAGTCTTTTCAATGCCTTATATCAGAAAATACACGAGGTCAGTTTGCCCCAATATTAGCGATGTTAACTTTTTATCATTGGTTAAGATGGTGGCCACTAGGATTCTCCACTTCAGAGTTATTGTCTTCTGGCTTTCTTTTCTGCTTGCTGATTTAAATCACGACAACCACTGAATAACTAGACCATGGATTATTTTATGTTCTTTGTGTAGCTCGAGATGCTGCTGTGCAGAAGATTGAGACTATTATCAAGGAACAATTTTCACTTGAAATGAAGAATAAGGAACATGAAATTGAAGTCATTGACCAGGTATAATGATAAATTAAAAAAAAAAAAAAAGCTATTGAAAAAGTATCTATACATGATGACTTGGAAAAAAAACCTATTGAGATAGAATCATGGTTTGTTTTTCCCCTTTGCTATTTTTCTAAGAAAAGCTTTCTCATTTTTGGAAAAAAGACATGTTTTTCTTGTTGGATTGTTTTTAAGTGAAATTGCGGGAAAAGATAAAGAGAAAAAATTACCTGGAATTTTATCCCAAAAGATAATTCCTCTTTGCTCCTTTTTTTTTTTTTTTGGTATGTGCCCCTGGTGGGACACTCTGGTCCGCAGGCCAGCGATCCAACCGCTGAGCCAAACTGGCCAGGGCTCCTCTTTGCTCTTGTGCTCAAATCTTTGTGGGCATTTCAATGACTACGCATGTGTACACATAAAAATATATATATTAATATATCTGTATACTCTTGCAAAAACATTGGTTTTTGTTACTTTTAGATCCTTGCCAACCTGATCGGTGGAAAATGGTCGTTTTTATTTGTCTTTGATTATTAGAGAGGTTGAACTATTTTTGGTCATTTGCATTTCTTATTTTATGAATTATTTGTATATCTGTCCTGTCATTTCCGTTTTTTAAAGTAATGAGTTGATACTTGTTTTTAGCGACTGATTGAGGCAAGAAGGATGATGGATAAACTTCGTGCCTGCATTGTTGCAAACTACTATGCTTCTGCAGGACTTCTAAAAGTTTCTGAGGTAACTTTTCCTCATATGCAATCATTTCTGGACACCCATATTTGTTGTGTGAAGGGGGAATTAGTGTTGATGTGTACTTCTAGCCTTTGAAACATTTTTTATATTGACCTTTATAATTCAAGAAGCCTAGCTTACTTTCATTGCAATGTACATAAACTTACTGTGTTTAACCATAATCCTTTTTTTTTCTTTCCTTTTTTTGTTAATCCTCACCCAAGAATATTTTTTCCATTGAATTTTAGAGAGGGTAGAGAGTGAGAGAGACATCGATTGTTGCCTCCCACATGCACCCTAACCAGGGCTGGAGATGGAACCTGCAACCCAGGTATGTGCCTTTGATTGGGAATCAAACCCATGACCCTTTGGTTTTCAGGCCAACGCTCTAACCACTGAGGCACACCGGCCAGGGCTCAACCATAATCCTTTCATGGTATTTCTCTACATTGTCAGTAATCCTAAATAACATTTTTTCTTTTTACTTAATCCCTCTCCTACTAATATTTAACAATATTGTTAGGCTTTGCAGATATATACAAAAGTAACTTGCGTTATCTAACCTCTTCATTTGATTATGGTTGGCTTTGGAATAAATTGTAGATTGATTAGTTTTCCTTTGACCTTTTACTGCTAATGAATACAAATTTTTTTTTTGTTTCAGTAGATTTGCCTGTATAAGAAGCCCTGATTTTCCCCTACTTTTTATATTTTTCAAATATTCAGAAAAAGTTAAATAAGCACCTGTTAATACATCACTTAGAACAGTTTTAACATTTTGCCATATTTGCTTTATTTATTTTAGTTTTCTCTAAAACATTTGAAAATAAATTCCAGTCATCATGACACTTCACCCCTAAATATTTAATTACATATTTTCCAAAGGCCATTCTTCTATGTAGTCACAATACCTGAGAGAATGATTCACTAATATTATCTGTTAACCAGTCCATATTCAAATTTTCCCAGTTGTTTCCAATATATTTTTTAAAGCTGTTTGTTGTGTTTTATATTTTTTAAACTATTTTTTTATTATTATTTTTTTTTAGAGAGAAAGGAATGGAGAGAGAGATAGAAACATCAATGTGGGAGAGACACATCAATCAGCCACCTCCTGCATGCCCCACATTGGAGATCGAGCCCACAACTCGGGCATGTGCCCTGACCAGGAATCGAACTGGGGAACTGGGACCTCTCAGTACATGGGACAACACTCTCTCCACTGTGCCATAAGGGCTGGGCTGTTGTTTTTTTTTAAACACGGATCTAATCAAGGTTCATAGCTACATTTAGCTACTTGTTTTTCTAGTTTCTTTCTTTCTTTTTTTTTTTTTAATCCTCACTTGAGGATATTTTTCTGTTTATCTTCAGATAGAGTGGAAGAGAGAGAAAGGAAGGGAGAGAGAAACATTGAAGTGAGAGGGACACATCAACGGGTTGCCTCCCTCATGACCCTGACCAGGGCCTGGGATGAACCACAACTGAGGTACGTGCCCTTGGCAGGAATCGAACCCGCAACTCATGGATCCAAGGGCCAATGTTCTGCCGCTGAGCCAAACTGGCGAGGGCTCTAGTTTTCTTTTTTTTTTTTATATCCTCACTTGAGGACATTTTTACATCCATCTTCAGATAGAGTGGGAGGGAGAGAGGGAGGAAGAGAGAGAGAAACATCTATGTGAGACAGACACATTGAGTGGCTGTCACCCACATGACCCCAACTGGGGCCAGGGACAAACTACAACCGAGGTCCATGCCCTTAATGGGAACCGAACCCAGGACTCTCTGGTCCGCGGGCCGATGCTCTAACTACTGAGCCAAACCGACCAGGGCTCTAGTTTCTTTTTATCTAGACTGTTCTCCCACCTATTTTTCCCCCAGGATATTGACTTACTTGAAGAGACCAGGGCATTTATCTTGTAGAAACTATATCCCACATTTTTAATATATTTTTTCGTTTGGGTTATTCCTTCATTCTCTCTCTTTTTCTATAAACTGAAAGTCGTATCTAAAGATTTGATTAGATTAAGGTTAAATCTTTTTGGCAATAATACTTCATAGGTGATGCTATATACCTCATGTTTCACATCAGGAAACATAACAATCAGGTTGTCCTACTGTTAATCATAACAATGTAATCATTTGGTTACTGTGATTACTACTAGATCGCTGCAGTTATAAAGGATAGGGATAAGATTGAACGGAAACAGAACAGATTGACATTTTGATAATTTTAGCATAACTTTGTTCTTTAAAAAAATTTTTTTTTCTTGAGTTTTTTTTCCAATTAGAATTAGGTAACTCTTCTTTTGGACAGTACTGTCTCTATGAGAATGGGGTTGAGGTATGATAGCATACTGCTTTGCATTGATCCCTGTGGTTTTTACAGATAAGAGGTACCTTTCATATTTAGGTGTTCACGTCATCCCATGGAGCTTTAGGGTAACTGGTATTGGTGATATTTCTGATGTTGTTTCAGAGAAATCTGAAATATTATTTGAGTTTAGTTTTTTGTTGTTGTTAATCCTCACACGAGGATATTTTTCCATTGATTTTTAGAGAGAATAAAAGGGAAAGAGGGAGGGAAGGTGGGGAGTGTGGAGAGAGAGAGGGAGAAAGAAAGAAACAAACAAACATCTATGTGAGAGAAACATTTCGATTATCTGCCTCCCGCATGACCCTGACCAGGGTGGGGGATTGAACCTACAACTCGGGTACATGCCCTTGATTGGGAATCGAACCTGCGACCTTTTGGTCCGAGGGTTGATGCTCTTACCACTGAGCAAAATCAGCCAGGGCATGAGTTTAATTTTAGATGTTAGGTAGTTGTTTCTTCCATTGCAGGAGTTTCCATGAAACATTTGAGTCTGCAGCTCCCATAACGAATTACCACAAGCTTGGTTGGCTTTAAACAACAGGAATTTATTATCATGATTCTGGAGCCCAGCAGTCCAAAATAAAGGTGTTGGTTGGGGCAAGCTCTCCCTAGCCTTCTCCTCGCTTCTAGTGGTTGCTGGTAATCCTTAGTGTTCCTTGGTTTGTAGCTGCATCGCTCTAATTTCTGCCTCTGTCTTCACATAGATGTTTTCCCTCTGTGTATCTTCTCTTTCTATGTTCAAGTTTCCCTCTTAAAAAGAGCACTAGTCATGGATTAGGGCAGGGGTGGAGAACCTCTGGCCCGTGGGCCAAATAAGGCCCGCGAAATCAATACCAGCTAACATCACACGCCTTACCAAAGAGAAGCAGTTCCAGCCATCACATTAGGGGTGAGTTAATTAAATGTTTGACCAATATAGCAGGCTAATTTTTAAGTTGATAATTTTGTATGGCCTTCCAATAATGTTATAAATATCCACATGACCCTTGGCAGAAAAAATTGCCCACCCCTGGATTAGGGCCTACCCTAATCCGAATGACTTCATCTTAACTTGATTACATCTGCAGAGATCTTGTTTCCAAATAAAGCCACATTCACAGGTTTAGGGTGGACATGAATTTTTGGGAGACACTGTTTAACCCAGAACAAATTCTGATGTCATTTGTTATGTGGCTTGCTGTTGGATTCAGCAAGATACATAATGATCCAGTGGTTGCATGACATAGGACTAACTAACTACCTGAAGAGCTGGTTATTCATTTAATGTTTTGTTCTGTTTATTTTTTCTTTCTTTCTTTACTACTAGCCATTTTGAGTTGTGCTATTTTATGGTCTAGAAATACACTGACTTTTATCTTGTTATATTCTGATTAGGACGTATTCAATTATAAGATCTGCCATTTTACCCTGGCCGGTTTTGCTCAGTGGTTAGAGCATTGGCCCGTGTACCAAAGAGTCACGAGTTCGATTCCAGCCAAGGGCATGTACCTCGGCTGCGGTTTGGTCTCTGGCCAGGGTCGTGCGGGAGGCAACCAGTCAATATGTTCCTCTCATGTTGATGTTTCTCTCTCTTTCCCTCTCTTTACCTCTCTCTTCCTCCCTCCCACTCTATCTGAAGATAAATAGAAAAAAATATATATATATCCTCGAGTGAGGATTAAAAAATAAGATCTGCCATTTTATTATTTTTAGTTTGTTTTAACAAAATACATTCATAGTTCCAAAAGATAACTTTATTTTTATTTTTATTCTTTTGTTTTTATTGTTTCTAGAGAGAGAGGAAGGGAGAGAGAGAGAGAGAGAGAAACATCGATGACAGAGAACATCAGTTGGCCTCCTCCTGCATGCCCCCCACTGGGGATTGGGCCAACAACCTGGGCACATGCCCTAACCGGGAATCGAACCAGCAACCTTTTGGTGCATGGGTCAACGCTCAACCACTGAGCCACACCAGCTGGGCCCAAAAGATAACTTTATTAATGAAATTCAACAACTTTGTTGCTTTGACTCTGAAACATTAGTCTCTGGCTCATTTTTCTTTCTAAAACAATTATTTTAATAGCACGATTTTTAAGAGCTGGGCTTCCTAGGAATGTAGCTATAGTGTATCACATTATATAACAGAATACTGTATTTTGTTTGCAAGTAACAAGACACAGAAAAATACTCTGGGTTTCAGTAATGAACTGAGGGCAAACTTTATGTCAGTATTAATCATTTTAAAGCATTCTATACAACATTTGTCTCCTATGTGGGAACCTATGCATTGAACATATGCACATATTTTTTATTTTTATATTTCTTACAGGAAATTTTGTTGTTAATTCTCACCTGAGTATATTTTTCCATTGATTTTTAGAGAGAGTGTAAGGAAGTGGGAGAGGGAAGGGGAAGAGAGAGAGAGAGAAACGTCATTGTGAGAAAGACACATTGATTGGTTGCCTCTCATATGACCCCGACTGGGGCCGGGGATCGAACCTGCAACCCAGGTATGTGCCCATGATCAGAATCGTACTCGCGACCCTTCAGTCCCCAGGCCAACATTCTAACTGCTGAGCCAAACCATCCAGGACTCTTATAGGAATGTTTTATTCACAGCTGTTGTGATGTGAAACACTTTTTTTTTTTAATGTTCAAAACCAACTTTTATTTTACTGTAATTATAAAGGACATTGTATTTAGTCATGGGAAACACTTTTTTTTTTTTTTTTAATTTGAGAGAGAGAAACATCAATTTGTTGTTCCACTTATTTATGCATTCATTGGTTGCTTCCTATATGTGCCCTAACTGGGGATCAAACCTGAAGCCTTGGTGTATTGGGATGATACTCTAACCAACTGAGCCTACCTGGCCAAGGCTGAAACTTATTTTTTTAAATTCAAATTTTTATTCCCATATGTTACTATGTATTTATCTTCAGAGGATTTATATTTCTAGCCTTTAGTGTTAGGACCATAGTTATTTATCACTTTCTTATATTGTTGGTTCAGACCACATCAAGGAGTTTGGACTTCATTTTATGGATGTGGAGAGATTTTAAGCATGATCCTAGAATAGACCACTTTGCCTGCTTTTGATGAATTTGATTAATGTTTGTTTTGATTGCTTTCACTTTTGCAGGGATCAAAGACATGTGATACGATGGTTTTTAATCATCCTGCTATCAAGAAATTTTTGGAATCACCATCTAGGTCATCATCTCCTGCCAATCAGAGATCAGAAACACCATCAGCCAATCATTCTGAAAGTGATTCTTTATCTCAACACAATGACTTCTTATCTGACAAAGACAATAACAGCAATATGGATATAGAGGAAAGACTCTCAAACAACATGGAACAGAGACCAAGTCGAAATACTGGAAGGGTATAGTTGGATGGGTGGGAGGGAGCCAAAAGAGAAGGGAACTATTATTTATTAGAGCATGCACATGTTATTTCATTTAACCTTTATAGGAACTCTGGGAAATAAGTTAATTATATCCCTTTTAGGATTGGGGAAACTGAGTCTCAATGAAATTAAAGTTATATATGTCTACAAGTGTCAGAACTGAGAGCTAAACCTATGTGTTTCTGATTTTAAAATTCAGGACTCCTGTCTGTGACACAACTCCTAGTGCACTCACATAGATCTGAAATAAACCTTGAGGAGTTGGCAGTGCTGTGACTTTCCCCAAGGTCTTTCCACTCTGTCATGTTTATTCTCAAGGGCAGTGATCCTTCAGCATTTTCCTCTGTGGAACTTTATATTCTAACATGCTTTAATAACTGGAGGAAATTTGATGAATAATAAATAGGATTGAAAACCATTTATTGCTCTTTGATCCTACCAATTTGTGGAGTTAACCATCTCAAGCTGCTCTGAACTTCTTGGTATGATACTTGGCTTTAGAAATGAGATCAATGACTTTTCTCAGCTAGATGTTCTGTGATAGAGGACATTTCTAGGGTGTTTTCCACATACTCAGACATCAAGGAGTGGATTTATTTTTGATAAAAATGAAATTAAAAATTTTTTCTGATTATAAATTTATGTATTCATCATTGCTGAAAAATTTAAACTACAGAAAAGTAAAAAAGAATAGAAAAATCATTCATAATGCTACCACTCAAAAATCAGAGCTCTTAATGTTTGGATTTGTCTTTTTTAATATTATTTCTGGGAAAATACTGTATAAATTTTTCTTTTTTAAAAATATATTTTTATTTAGGGAGAAAGAGAGAGAAATATTAATGAGAGAGACACATTGATTAGCTGCCTCCCGCATGCCCCTCCCGCCACTGCGGATTGAGCCCGAAACCTGGGCATGTGCCCTGACCGGGAATCTGAACCAAGACCTCTCAGTCCATGAGACGACGCTCAGTTCATTGAGCCACACTGGCCAGCTATGTTTTTCTTTTATAATTAAAAAGAATTTAGCCCTGGCCGGTTTGGCTCAGCGATTAGAGCGTTGGCCTGCATTCCAGAGAGACCCGGGTTCGGTTGCCGCTAAGGGCACGTACCTTGGTTACAGTTTGTCCCCAGCCCTGGTTGGGTCATGTGGGTGGCAGCCAGTTGATGTGTCCCTTTCATGTCAATGTTTTTCTCTCTCTCTCTTCCTCTCTCTTCCTCCCACTCTGTCTGAATAAAAAATGGAGAAATGTCCTCGGGTGAGGGAAAAAAAAAAGAATTTAGATTGTACTGGTCATTGGATTTAGGAATTTATCATCTTTTTTTGTTTGTTTGTTTGTTTGTTTGTTTTTTTATCCTCACCCGAGGATATTTTTCCATCTTTTGTACAGATAGAGTGGGAGGGAAAGAGAGGAAGGGACAGAGAGAGAGAAACATCGATGTGAAGGGACACATTGAGTGGCTGCTACCCGCACGACCAACCAGGGCCGGGGACAAACTGCAACCGAAGTACGCGCCCTTAGCGGGAACCGAACCCGGGTCTCTCCGGACCGCAGGCCGACGCTCTAACCGCTGAGCCAAACTGGCCAGGGCGGAATTTATCATCTTTTATGTAATCTACATACTTATGTTTATATAACAAATATTTAGTACTTACTATGTTGTAGGTACTTTTCTAAGAACTATACAAAACAAACGTGAGGTAAAACTATTATCCTCCTTTTTTTATAGGTGAGAAAATTGAGACAGGGAAGTTAAATAATTACCCAAGGTGACACACCTAGTAAATGGAAAAACCAGGATTTAAACCCTGGCAGTCTGCCTCCATAGTCAAACTTGAACCATTCTGTTTAAATTACTTCTCATTGAAAGTGTTTTGATAACATAGAGGGTTGAAAAGAAAGTTCTATTGAGCCCTTTCCCCATACCCATTTTCTAGAAGTAACCATTGTAATAGTTTCTTATGTATGCTTCCATATCTTATTTGCATATACGAAGCAGATGTGTCTGCCAATTACACACACACACACATACACACAGGTGAAATTAGTATTGTACAAACATTTTGTCTCAACTAATGCAAAAATTAGAGTAAAATTGTTCTTTTATGCTTTGAGGTGCCACAGTGCCAGAGAATTCTGAGTTATTCCATTCATACCTTGTATGATTTTGCAGTTTCTCCCTATTGAAAATTGTCCAAATTGAAAATGAAAATTATGATTTCTTTCAGGACACTTCTAGTATTATTGGCTCCCATAAAACAGAGCAGCGGAATGCTGATCTTACAGGAGATGAGACTTCACGACTTTTTGTAAAGAAAACAATAGTAGTGGGCAATGTATCCAAGTGAGTATCCAGTTGAATTGTCTCGTTTTCAGTTATTCGTTTATGTTAGTAGAACTCTGGCATATTCTTATCTTAGTATTACAGTAGATGGAGGACTCAGGAATTCTTTTTTTCCAAACTCTTGGTTGTTTTAAAAATAAGTAAGATCCAGAAACTTGAGAACTCTGTGTTAGTGTGTCTGCTAGTCTTTGACATAGAGTAGAATTGTGCTTGATAAAAATAAGACATGAGTTTTTACACAAGTGGTGTATTTCATCAAGCATGTAAGAGTGGATAAGTTTGGAGGAACTTTTGACTTCTTCTGACCTAGTTTTAACCTAGGGGGTTTTAGGTAGTTCCTAAAAATGTTTATTTGTTTGCCCAAATTGAATTGTTTTTAATTTGTAGCTGAAGGTTGCAGAACAGGTCTTGAAGACGATCCTCTAAGTTAAAGGGCTGTCTTCAACAGTGTGATCTCATGCTGTCTTGTGTGAATGTTAATTAAAATTTTTGCCAAGTATCTAGGAATGGATAATACATCATAAATCTTCAATATAATTATTTCCTGTTTTTGTACATTTTCCCCAAATCAGATTGAAATCCCTTTTGGGTGTCTTAATTGTTTTGTAGTTGGTGTGCAGTAAATATTTGCTTGATGAATAAATTAGTGTATTTATGGAAATTGTAATTAGATTCAATTATTAAAATAAAGGATTTGGAATTAAAATAATTATTTGGGTCGGGGGGCTAATGGAGGGGAAATCTTCCAAGCCCCAGTTGATGGACCACTAATAATAAACAAGATGTACATTAAAAATTTCAGGTTACTGCCCTGTCCAGTTTGGTTCGGCGGTTAAAGCATTGGCCCACTGACCAAAGGGTCTCGGGTTAGGTTCCCAGTCAAGGGCACATACCTGGGTTGCAGGTTCGATCCCTGACCCCTGTTGGGGTTGTGTGGGAGGCAACCGATTGATGTTTCTCTCACATTGATGTTTCTCTCCCTCCCTTCCCATTACATCTAAAAAATTCAATAGAAAAATATCCTCAGGTAAGGATTAACAACAACAACAAAAATCTCTGGATACTAAAAACAAAGATTCTTACTGGTTTATGTAATAGTATCTAAATAGAAGCATAAAATATGATTAAGGCTATTAGATTTGTTTTATAGATTATTTTAGAGTTAGCATATATTCATCTAAGCTAAGAGGACTAAATAGTTCATGTGAAGTGTTAGAGTTGGGGTCTTAACTATCGTACAGATTAGACCAGAAAAAACCCAAACTAGAAATCTAGATAGACCCATTAGTCTACAAGAAGATTGGCTAGAAACAGTTATTGACATTTTCAAACAATTATATCTAATTTGTAGATTTGGGATATTTTTTAAAGAGAAGCTAGAACTAAAATATTGATTAATCATGGATTTTAACTAAAGAGGGAATGATTACCATGAAAATTGTAAAGTGTTTTTAAAAATACAGTAATTGTTATATTGAGAGAAAATAACCTAAAATTCAGACGTCTGTTATTTATCAGTGACATCTAAATATTGATTGAGAGTAAGCAAATAGGATCTTGCTCTTGGCATATGCCCTCAGTTTGGCTCAAATGAACTTTTTTTTTTTTTTTATCCTCACCCGAGGACATTTTTCCATTTTTTGTTCAGATAGAGTGGGAGGGAGGGAGAGAGAGAGAAACATTGACGTGAAAGGGACAAAACAAGTGGCTGCCACCTGCACGACCAACCAGGGCCGGGGACAAACTGCAACTGAGGTACGCACCCTTAGCGGGAACTGAACCCGGGTCTCTCTGGACCGCAGGCCGATGCTCTAACCGCTGAACCAAACCGGCCAGGGCGGCTCAAATAAACTTCTATTAAAATTATCAAAAAAAAGCCCAGCCAGTGTGGCTCAGTGGTTGAGCATTGACCCATGTACCAAGAGGTTGCTGGTTCGATTCCTGGTCAGGGTACATGCTCAGATTGTGGTCAATCCCCAGTGGGGGACATGCAGGAGGAGGCCAATTGATGTTTCTATCCCTCCCTCTCCCTTTCTCTCTAAAATCAATAAAGAAAAAATGTTTTTTAATTAAAAAAAAAAAAAGGAAGCAAATAGATGAGTTATAGTCAGCAGATAACTAACCAAAAGAAAACCAGTGTAGCATGTTAGTATCAGGCAAAATAGACTTTAAGACCGAAATCATTCATAGAGGTAAGGACAGTTATTATATAATGATAAAAGGTTCTATTCACCAAGAAGATAAAAAAATTCTAAGCTTCTGTTTACTTGATAAGATAGTCTTAAAGTTTTTTAAATGATAGTGTAATTTTAAAATTGATAGAACCACAATTAGAAATTGCCAAATACACTACCATGCTGAGTACATCTCTCAGTGATTGATAGATCATGCAAACTACATATATGAATATAAAAAATTGGACTATCAATTAACAAAGCTTGATCTAAAGTATACATATGTAAAAAAATAAAGTATACATGTGTAGAACATTACACAAAACAATGAAAAGGGAAACTTTTTTTTTTTTTTATCCTCACCCGAGGACACTTCCATTTTTTGTTCAGATAGAGTGGGAGGGAGAGAGAGGAATAGAGAGAGAGAGAGAAACATCGACGTGAAAGGGACACATCGAGTGGCTGCCACCCGCATGACCAACCAGGGCCGGGGACAAACTGCAACCGAGGTACGCACCCTTAGCGGGAACCAAACCTGGGTCTCTCTGGACCGCAGACCGTCGCTCCAACCGCTGAGCCAAACTGGCCAGGGCGAAAAGAGAAACTTTTTAAGCATACAAGGGACATTTATGAAAATGGGCTATATAGTAAGCCATAAAGTGAGCTTCAACTAAGGACTTGTATCATACAGAATATTTTTTGTGACCACTAGTGCAGTAAACTTAAAAATCAATGACAGTAGGTTAATTAGACAACTTCTATATATCTGGAAATTCAAAACACTTCCAACATCTCATAAGGCCATGAAAAAATCACATTAAAATAATCAAAACTAAATAATAAAATCAAAAGTTGTAGGATAATACTCAAGGGATAAAGGAAAATTTATAGTCTTAAATGACTATAGTAGAAGGAAAGCTTAAAATTAATGAATTAAGTGTCTTAATTAGACAAAAAAATGCAGTGGGGAAAGCAAAGAAATTAGAGGAAAAAAGTAAGCATAGCATATATAAACTTGGTGACATTAAGTAAGGAAAAGAGACAAATATTAGAAATAAAAAGATATAACTACAGATTCTGTACTATTAAAGAGAAGGAGAAATTATGTATATCTTTATGCCAGTGCATTTGAAAATTTAGATGAAATGGAGAATTCATAGAAAAATACAACTTAAAGTGACTCGGCAAAGGAAAACTTTGAACAGTCTTAGAACTACTAAGTAAGTTTATTTCTGTGACAATACCAGACCAAACCACTTGTCTTACATTGCTTTATAGGCTGAATGAACAGATAATTCCATTTGTGTACAAAATCTTCTGGGGGAAAAACAGACAACACTTACCAACTTACATTATGAGGGTATCCTAACTCAGTTAATAAAGCCTGATAAGGGAGTTCATAAGGAAAAGAAAATTATAGGACATTTATTCTTATGAATGTAGATGGAAAAATACTGAACAAAAGCCTTAGCAAACTGAATTCAGTAACTATAGAAGTAATCATGAGCGAGAATTGCAAGTTTGGGTTAACATTAAAATTAAATAAATATAATAAACATATTAACAGATCAAAGAAGATAAACACATGATCACCTCAAAAAATGCATGCAGAAACAACATTTGACAAAACTCAGCATCTATGTGTGATAAATCTTCATGGCAGACTTGGAATTTAATTAACTCAGATAAAGAATATCTTCAGTCCTGGCCAGTTTGGTTCAGTGGTTAGAGCGTCGGCCTGTGGTCCAGAGAGACCCGGGTTCGGTTCCCACCAAGGGCATGTACCTCTGTTGCAGTTTGTCCCCGGCCCTGGTTGGGTTGTGCAGATGGCGACCACTCCATGTGTCCCTTTCACGTCGATGTTTCTCTCTCTCTCTCTCTCTCTCTCTTCCTCTTTCTCCCTTCCACTCTATTTGAACAAAAAACAAAAAAATGTCCTTGGGTGAGGTTTAAAAAAAAAATCTTCAAAAAATCTACAGCCTGTATCATACTCGGTGATAAACTTAAGTCTTCCCATTATGATTAGGAACAAGACAAAGATGCTTAGTGTCACTACTATTGAACATTGCTCTTAGAGATACTAACTAATGTAATCAGATTTTGAAAATTAAAAGTATAGCCTGGCCAGTGTGGCTCAATGGATTGAGCATTGTCCCATGGACTAAGAGGTCCTGGTCAGATTACCAGTCAGGGCACATGCCCAGGTTGCAGGCTGGATCCTCAGTAGGGGGTGTGCAGGAGGCAGCCAGTTGATGTTTCTCTCTCATCAATGTTTCTATTTCTCCCTTCGTCTCTTTCTAAAAAAAAATCAATAAAAACATTTAAAAATAATAATAAATTAAAAGTATATGGATTAGAAAATAAGAAACAAATGTTGTTAACATAATATTGTCAATAGAAAAAAAATCTAAAACAATTTTTGGTAAACTTTTAGAGTTAATGAGAGAACTTAGCAAGGTTGTTGAATATAATATCACACAGAAATCAATTATTTCTGTGTGACAGCCACAAAGTTAGAAAACATGATTTTAAAAGATGTATTTATTAGCCCAGCAAGTATGGCTCAGTGGTTGAGTTTTGACCCATGTACCAAGAGGTTGCTGGTTCAGTTCCCAGTCAGGGTGCATGCCCAGGTTGTGGGCTTGAACCCCAGCAAGGGGGTTGTGCAGGAGGCAGCCAATCGATATTAATGTTTCTCTCTCATCAATGTTTCTCTCCTTCTCCCTCTCTCTAAAATCAATAAAAACATTTAAAAAGAAAGATATATATTATATACACACATATCTATATATATACACACACACACACACATATATTCTATAGCAATAAAAATATAATAAAAGACATGATGGCCTTTCATGAAGAGCTATGAAAACTTTATTAAAAGACATGAAAGGCCCTGGCCGGTTTGGTGCAGCGGTTGGAGCGTCGGCCTGCGGTACTGAGAGACCCGGGTTCGGTTCCCGCTAAGGGCACGTACCTCGGTTGCAGTTTGTCCCCGGCCCTGGTTGGTCGTGCGGGTGGCAGCCACTCGATGTGTCCCTTTCACATTGATGTTTTTCTCTCTCTCCTTCCTCTCTCTCCCTCCCTCCCACTCTATCTGAACAAAAAATGGAAAAATGTCCTCGGGTGAGGATAAAAATAAATAAATAAATAAAATAAAAAATAAAAGACATGAAAGAACTAAATAGAATAGTATACCATGTTCATAGATAGGAAGACTCAGCATTATAAAGATACCACTTCTCTTCAATTTGATATGTAAATATTCTCATTAAAATCTCGACAGGGTGCATGAAATTCATAGGCTGCTTTTTATATATGGAAGAGCAAAGTCAAGACTGGATAAGAATACTGAATAAAAACTAAGTTAGACAGTGTAGCCCACTGTGCCACTAATGGTAACCATAGGCATAGATGACCCTATAGAAGGCTATGACCATATTTTCTAAGAGAGTAGTAAGGGCACCTCATGAAATAAAAACAACTGCAAAAAGGAGGGCTAAAGATACTAGTTTTATCATGGGCTGGACTTAAGGGAATTGCATGTTTTGGCTTTTAAAAGACCTAACCAGTTGCAACATTCTGGGTGGCAATGAATAGGAATAAGAAGAGTCCAAAATTCTAGCACCCTGAAACCTGTATGAAATCAACCCAAAATGGAGAGGTTCCCTAACCCAAGAACAAAATGTATCAGTTTATTTCTACTACCCTCTTGGTAGGGAAAGCAAGGTTAATTTTATTTATTTTTTAATTCTCACCTGAGAACATTTTTGTATTTATCTTCAGATAGAATGGGAGAGAAGGAGAGAGAGAGAAACATCGACGTGAGGGGGACACATGGACTGGTTGCCTCTTGTATGACCCCAACCAGGGCTGGGGATGAACCAAAATTGAGGTATGTGCCCTTGGCTGGAATCGGATCTGTGACTCTGATCCACGGGTTGACACTCTAACTGCTGAGTCAAACTGGCCAGGGCGCAAGATTGAATTTTAAAAATTGCATAGTGATAATCAGGAAACAAAACAAACTTTAGGGGAATGCTCCTTATACAACCCCCCCCCCCCCAACAATGTTTAGAAAAATATTAACTGCAAAAATTTTGTTTGGTTAGGTGATATAGCTGTTAAATTATGCTTCAATTTACATTTCTTAATTAAAATGTTTTCAGCTTTATTAAGGTGTAATTGATAAAAATGGGAGACATTTAAAGTGTACATTTTAATCATTTGATATATGTATGCATTTTGAAAGGGTTTCTGTCAAGTTAATTCATATACCTATCATCACCTCACATACTCATCTTTGAGTGTGTGTGTGAGAGAGAACATTAAGTTCTATTCTCTTAGCAAATTTCAATTATATAATACAATGTTATCAACTGTGTTCACCGTGGTATACATTAGATCCTGCATTACAGCTGAAAGTTAGCAGCCTCTTACCACCCTCTCTCTATTTCCCCAACCCTCAGCCCTGGCAGCCTTTTTCCCACTCTTTTATGATTTTGACTTTTTTTTAGACTCCACATATCAGTAATATCATGAAGTATTTGTCTTTCTCTTTCTGGTTTATTTCACTTAGCATAATGCTCCCAAGGTCCATCCATGTTGTCACAAATGTAGGACTTCCTTCTTTCATGTCTTATGGCTGAATATTCATTATATGTATATATAATACATCTTTATTCATCTGTTGATATACACTTAAGTTTTCTTGTCTTGGCTATTGTAAATAATGCTGCAGTGAACTTGGGAGTGCCAATATCTCTTCAATATCCTGCTTTCATTGTCTTTGCATATATATATCTATATATCTATAGATATATATATGCAAAAAAGGGGTAGTTCTTTTTTTAATTTTTTGAGGAACCTCCATACTGTTTTCCATAGTGTCTGTACCAATTGACATTCCCTTTTCTCCATGTTTTTGCCAACACTTGTTATTTCTTGTGCTTTTTAAAGTTTTATTTTATTTTTTTGTTAATCCTCACTTATTATTATTATTGTTTTAGATAGAATGGAAGGAAGTGAGAGGGCGAGAGAGACACATCGATTGGCTGCCTCCCGCACTAACCCCAAATGGGGCCAGGGATTAAACCTGCAACCTAGGTATGTGCCCTTGACCGGGAATTGAACCCAAGACCCTTCTGTCCACAGGCTGACACTCTAACCACTGAACCAAACCTTCCAGGGCTAAAATTTTATTTTTCAGTTACAATTTGCATTCAGTATTATTTTGTATTAGTTTCAGGTGATTTCTTGTATTTTTTATGATAGCCTTTCTAACAGTTGTGAGGTGATAGCACATTATAGTTTTGATTTGCATTTTCCTGATGATTAGTGATGTTGACCACCTTTTCATGTACCTGTTGACCATTTGTTCGTCTTCAGAATAATGTCTAGTCATTTCTTCCATTTTTAAATTGGATTTTGTGAGTTCCTTTACGTATTTTGAATATGAACTCATTAAATATATGATTTGCAAATATTTTTTTCCTCTTTTGTAAGTTGCTTTTTTATTTTGTTGATTTCCTTTCCTGTGCAGAAGCTTTTTACTTTGATGAAGTCCCAAAAATAAAAAAACAAAAGTTACTATTTTTGCTTTTATTGCCCTTGCTTTTGGTTTCAAATCCAAAACTCATTTCCCAGACTAATGTCAAGGAGATTATGCCATATGTTTTCTTTTAGGAGTTTTTTTTTGTTTTGAGTCTTAAAATTAAGTCATTAATCTATTTTGAGTTGACTTTTGTGTATGGTGTAGATAGGGTGTTTTTTTTTTTTCTTATTGATTTTAGAGAGAGAGGAAGGGAGAGAGATAGAAACATTGCCTCCTGCATGTCCCCCACTGGAGAACAGGCCCACAACCTGGACATGTGCCCTGACTAGGAATCAGACTGGCGACCTTTTGGTTCATGTGTTGATACTCAACCATTGAGCCACATCAGCCAGGCTAGGGTTTTCATTATTTTGCATATACATTCGACTCTCGCCACTTCGAGCTTCAACTTTCGTGGCTTCACTCTGTCGCGATTTTTTCAAATATATTCATTAAAATGTTGATCGAGCCCTGGCCAGTTTGGCTCAGCGGTTAGAGCGTCCGCCTGCGGTCCGGAGAGACCCGGGTTCGGTTCCCGCTAAGGGCATGTACCTCGGTTGCAGTTTTTCCCCGGCCCTGGTTGGTCGTGCGGGTGGCAGCCACTTGATGTGTCCCTTTCACATCGATGTTTCCCTCTCTCTCTCTTCCTCTCTCTCCCTCCCACTCTGTCTGTACAAAAAATGGAAAAGTGTCCTCGAATGAGGATAAAAAAAAAAAAAAATGTTGATCGAGACAGTGAAAATGATACAGTGTTCTCTTGGTTGTCTGAGTCAATTATACACCCCCCGTATTACAGTTAAAATTAAAATTACTGTATGTATGGACTATAAACCTATGTATTTGAGCACCCCAGGAATCCTTCAATGCCAGGTGCAACCACTAGAGTCTGGAATGGATTAACTGTGATAAACAAGGACAACTGTAGCTGTACAGTTTTCCAACACCATTTTTTGAAACTATCCTTTCCCCATTGTATATCTTAGCTCCTTTTTAATTGACCATGTATACATGAGGTTATTTCTGAGCTGTATTCTGTTCCATTGATCATGTGTCTTTTATGCCAGTACCAAACTGTTTTGATTGCTATGGCTTTGTAATTAGTTTAAAATCAGTTGGTGGGATGCTTCCAGCTTTGTTCTTGCCATACAGATTTTAGGATTTTTTTTTTTTTTCTGTGAAAAATACTTTTAGAATTTTGATAGGGATGGCATTGAATCTGTAAATCTCTTTAGGTAGTGTGGACATTTTAACATGACATATTAACTATTCTAATCCATGTCGACAGAATATTTTTCAATTTATTTGTATCTTCTTCAGTCTCTTTTATCAGTGTATTATAATTTTCAGTGTACAGGTCTTTTACCTTCTTGGTTAAAATGTATTGCTAAGTATTTTGTTTTTGATGCTATTGTAAGTGTAATTATCTCAGTTTCTCATCTGATAGATTATTGTTAGTATATAGAAACACAACTGATTTTTATGTTGATTTTATATCCTCTAACTTTACTGAATTGTTAATTCTAACAGTAGAGTCTTTTATTTTAATAAAGATTTTTATTTTATTTTAATTTTTTTCTTTATTGATTCTAGAGAGAGAGGAAGGGAGAGAGAGATGGAAACTGTGATGAGAGAGAACATCGATTGGCTGCCTCCTGCACACCCCCCCACTGGGGATTTGGCCTGCAACCTGGGCATGTGCCCTGACTGGGAATTGAACCAGTGACCTCTTAGTGCATGGGCTGCTGCTCAGCCACTGAGCCACACTGGTCAGGCTTAATAAAGATTGTTTAATTGATTTTTAGAGAGAGAGAGAGAAACGTCAATGTGAGAGGGAAATGTTGATCAGCTGCCTCATTCTCACCCCCTACTGGGAATCGAACCTGCAACCCAGGCATCTACCCTGACTGGAGCCACCTTTCAGTGCACTGGATGACGCCCAACCAACTGAGCCACAGTGGCCAGGGCTGGGGTGGAGTCTTTAGGGTTTTTTATATATAATATGTTATATGCAATACAGACAGTTTTACTTCTTCCTTTCTGATGTGGATGCCTCTTTTCTTTTTCTTGCCTAATTACTATTCTAGGACTTAAGTACTATGTTGAATAAAAGTGTTGAGGGGAGGGGGCATCCTTGTTTTGTTTTTGATGTTAAAGGCTAAAGCTTTTAGTTTTTCACTGTTGAATTTGCTGTGGGCTTGTTGTATGTGGCCTTTATTATGTTGAGGTATGTTCTCTCTACAATCAGTTTACTGAGAGTTTTTATATGAATAGATGTTTTTTGTCAAATGCCTTTTCAGCATCTATGAAGATGACCATATGATTTTTATCCTTCATGTCATGAATGTGGTATATTCACATTGATACAGCTGTCCAGCTTCTTTGCATGCCTGGAGTAAATCCTATTGATCGTAGTGTATGATCCTTTTAATGTACTGTTGAGCTTTGTTTACTAATATTTTTTTCAACTTTTATTAATTTATTTTTGTTACAGATGTTTCTCCTTTTTCCCCCCTAGACACCCTCTTCCCCATCCTTCCCCCTATCCCCCAGCATTGTTGATTATGCCCATTGGTTATACATACATGCATATAAGTTCTTTGGTTTATCTCAGCCATCCTTCCTCCCCCCTCCCTCCTCTGAGGTTTGTCAGTCTGAACCATACTCCTTTCTATGTCTCTGGGTCTATTTTGTTTATCAGCTTATTTTTTTTCACTATATTCCACAAATAAGTGAGATCACGTGGTATTTGTCTTTCTCTGATTGTCTTATTTCATTTAGTATAATACTTTCTAGGTCCCTCTATGTCATCTCAGGATAAGAGATCTTTCTTTCTTACAGTTACATAGTATTCCATTGTATATATGTACCACAGCTTTTTTATCCACTTATCTATTGATGGACACTTGGGTGTTTGCTAATATTTTATTGAGGACTTTTATATCTATATTTGTCAGAGATATTGGCCTGTAATTTTCTTTTCCTGTAATATCCCTGTTTGGCTTTGCTGGCTTTGTAAAATGAGTTTCTAAGTGTTCCCTCCTCATCTGTTTTTTAGAGGAGTTTGAGAAGTATTGGTATCCACTCTTCCTTAAGTGTTTGGTAGAATTTACCCATTAAGCTATCTGGTCCTAGAATTTTCTTTGGGAGGTTTTTGATTACTTGTTCCATTTCCTTAACAGAAATTTTTCTGTTCCAGTTTTCTGTTTCTTCACAATTCAGTCTTGTTAGAGTGTATGTTTCTAGGAATTTATCCATTTCTTCTAGGTTGTCCAATTTTTTGGCATATATTTGTTCATAATCTTTTATGATTCATTGTGTTTCTGTGGTATCAGTTGCAACATCTCTTGTAATTTTATTTATTTGAGTCCTCTCTTTTTTCTTGGTAAATATAGCTAAAGGTTTTTCTAGTTGTTTATCTTTTCAAAAAACCACCTCCTAATTTTTTTTACTTTATTTTTTAATTATTATTTTGTGTTAATCCTCACCCAAGGATATTTTCCTATTAGTTTTTAGATTGGAAGGGGGGTGGGGGGGGGAGAAACATCAATGTGAGAGAGATGCATCAATTGGTTGCCTCCCACATGACCCTAACAGGGGCCGGGGATCGAACCTGCAACCCAGGTACATGCCCTTGACCTTGAATTGAAGCCAAGACCCTTTGGTCTACAGGCCCACGTTCTAACCTCTGAGCCAAACCAGCCAAGGGTTTTTACTTTATTTTTATTGTTGACACTATTACAAATGTCCTTATTCTCCCCCTCCCCCCACCTCCCTTTGCCCACCTCCACCCAGCACCCCCCTAGCCATCACCATAGTATTGTCTTTATCTATGGGTTGTGCATATACTTTCTTTGGCTAATCCCTTCAACTTCTTTTATCCAGTCCCCTTTCCCCCTCTCCCCTCTGACAGCTATCAATCTGTTCCGTATATCCACGCCTCTGTTTCTGTTTTGTTCGTCAGTTTATTTTGTTTGTTAGATTCCACATATAAGTGAGATCATATGGTGTCTTTCTCTCACTGGTTTATTTTACTTAGCATAATAATCTCTAGGTCCATCCATCCATGCTGTCGCAAAAGGTAAGATTTCCTTTTTTACAGCCACATAGTATTCCATTGTTACACATGTATCACAGCTTTTTTATCCACTCATCTACTCATGGGCACTTGAGCTATTTCCAGAATTTGGCTATGGTAAATAATGCTGGTATGAACATAGGGGTACACATATTCTTTTGAATTGATGTTTCAGGATTCTTAGGATATAATCCCAGAAGTGGGATCACTGAATCAAAAGATAGTTCCATTTTTAATTTTTTGAGGAATGTATATACTGTTTTCCATAGTGGCTCTGCCAGTCTGCATTCCCATCAGCAGTGTACTAGTATTCCCTTTTCTCCACATCCTCGCCAATACTTGTTGTTTGTTGATTTATTGATGGTAGCCATTCTGACAGGTATGAGGTGATATTTCATCTTGGTTTTAATTTGCACCTTTCTGATGATTAGTGACGTTGAGCATTTTTTCATTCTTTTATCTTTTTTATTATCATTTTAGTCTCCTCTGATCTTTGTTATTTCTTTCATTCTAACTTTCGAGTTAGTTTGTTTTACTTTTTCTAGTCCCTTGGGGTGTAAAGTTAGGTTGTTTATTTGAGATCTTTCTTTTTTCTTAATGTAGGCTTTTATTGGATAAACTTCCTTCTTAGAACTGCTTTTGTTGCATCCCTTAAGTTTTGCTGTGTTGTATTTCCATTTTCAGTTTTCTCAAGATACTGTTTTTATTTCTCTTTCGATTTCTTCTTTGACCCCAGTGGTGGTTCAGTAGCATGCTGTTGTTTAATCTCCACATATTTGTGAATTTTCCAGTTTTCTTTTTGTAATTTATTTTTAATCATGTTTTAAGTAGGTGTTATTTTGTTAGGTTTTTGAAGGAAAAAAATAATTTAGTTTTTTTTTTCTTCTTCTTCTCTAGGTATATACCTCCCGATAAGAGAGAAGAAAATGACCAGTCAACCCACAAGTGGATGGTGTATGTGCGAGGGTCTCGTAGAGAACCCAGCATTAATCATTTTGTCAAGAAAGTTTGGTTCTTCCTTCATCCCAGCTATAAACCAAATGACCTTGTGGAAGTTAGGTAAACATACTTGAGTTATTTAACCTAAGAAGTACAGATTTATTGAAGTGGAAGAAAAGTGATTTAGCTTTCCCTAACTGGTGTGACTCAGTTGGTTTGGCGTCATCCAGTGCTCCAAAAGTTTGCTGGTTCAATTCCTGTTTGGGGCACATGCCTGGGTTTTGGGCTCCATTCCCAGTTGAGAGGTGTGTAGGAGGCAGCCGACCAATGTTCTGTTCTTACATCACTGTTTCTCTTTTTCCCTTACCCTTTCTCTCTAAAAATCAATAAAAATATTTTTTTAAAGTGATTTAACTTGAAAACACTTCCTTGAAATTCTTTTTTTTTTTTAAATTTATTTATTTTTATCCTCACCCGAGGACATTTTTCCATTTTTTGTTCAGATAGAGTGGGAGGGAGAGAGAGAGAGAGAAACATCAATGCGAAAGGGACACATCTAGTGGCTGCCACTTGCACGACCCAACCAGGGCTGGGGACAAACTGCAACCGAGGTACCCGCCCTTAGCGGGAACCGAACCCCAGTCTCTCTGGACCACAGGCTGACACTCCAACCATTGAGCCAGACCGGCTGGGGCTTTTTTTTTTTTTTCATAAAACTTTTAAAGTCTTACATTTCTCTCTATTTTATTTTACTTTATTGATTTTAGAGAGAGTAAGGGAGAGAGAAACATCTATTGGCTGCCTACAGTTTACACTCCAGTAGGGGATTGAACCTGTAGCCTGGGTATGTGCCCTGACTGGGAATTGAACCCACCACCTTTTGGTGCACAGGACGATGCTCCAACTGAGCCACACTAGCCAGGGCTCCCTTGAAATTCTTGTATTATTAATAATTTAGTCAGCTTTGGCTTTTTTTTTTTTTTTTTTTTTAATCCTCACCCGAGGACATTTTTTGCACAGATAGAGTGGGAGGGAGAGAGAGGAAGAGAGAGAGAGAGAGAGAGAGAGAAACATCGATGTGAAAGGGACACATCGAGTGGCCGCCACCCACACGACCAACCAGGGCCGGGGACAAACTGCAACCGAGGTACATGCCCTTAGCGGGAACCGAACCCGGGTCTCTCCGGACCGCAGGCCGACGCTCTAACCACTGAGCCAAACCGGCCAGGGCTCAGCTTTGGCTTTTAATCACAATGTGTTTTAGTTGTGGTTCCCTCTCACTGAACAGGCACTTGTCCCCTCCTTTCAGGTTGTTAACCATGTGAATTATATTAGCTGATTCTGCTCTCTGGAAACAGCTAAACTTGTATATATAGATAAAGATAAAAATGTTACTGTTTTTTGTGTGGATATCACATTATAACATAATAAATTAAACAGGATTTTAGCATTACAGAAATATTTAATGTTGAAAGTTCCTCATGATCTAATCCTCTCAGAAATAACCCCTAATGATATTTTTCATACATATATTGCCTAGTATAGTTGCTATTTGTTGTTATTAGTTCACAAATATGGAATAACTTAATTTATTTATATTTATATACACACACACTTCTGAAAATATTTATTTAGGAATAGTCTTTATGTCTTTATATGATGTTACATAGCACACATACATTCACTGTATGAATGTGTTGTGGAAATGGTTGTGGTTTATTATCTGAGAAATCGCATGTCCTCAGCTCTCTTGAGAACATGTCCTCTACTCCTGTCTCTTAAACAACACAAGGCTGTCTCCTGAGACCTCCACTTCTCCAGAGAACAACTTTCAAGTGGTGGCTGTTTTTCTCTCTCACACCCCATGTACCATTGCATCTAGGTATGGGGTGCATGTCTTTCTTGCTCATATTTGGTGCTTCCATATCATCTTTTCCCTCCTCCTTACAAAGAAAACAAGACACCTCAGCTTTTTTTTTTAGTGTTTTTATTGATTTCTTTTTAGGGAGAGATAGAAAAATCGATTGTCTGTCTCCTGCACGCTCCCTACTGGGGATCAATCCTGAAACCTGGACATGTGCCCTGACCGGGAATGGAACTGGGACCTCTCAGTCTATGGGATGATGCTCAAATCACGGAGCCACACTGCCTGGGCTTATTTGTTGTTGTTAATCCTCACTGGAGGATATTTTTCCATTGATTTTTAGATAGAGTGTAAGGGAGGAAATGAGAGGGAGAAAGAGAGAAACATTGATGTGAGAGAGAGAGACACATTGATTGGTTGCCTCCCACACAACCCCAACCAGGGCCAGCGATCGAACTTGCAACCCAGGCACGTGCCCTTGACTGGGAATCGAATCTGTGACCCTTTGGTCCATTGGCTAACACTCTAACTGCTGAGCCAACCAGTCAGGGCCTATCTTTTTTTTTCAATCCTCACCCGAGGACATTTTTGCATTTATCTTCAGATAGAGCAGGAGGGAGAGAAGGGGGGAGATAGAGAGAGAGAAACATCAATGTGAGAGAGACACATCGACTGGCTGCCACCCAAACGACCCCAACTGGGACCAGGGACAAACTGCAACCAAAGCACGTGCCCTCAGTAGGAACCGAACCCGGGACTCTCTGGTCTGCAGGCTGACGCTCTAACTGCTGAGCCAAACCGGCCACGGCAGGGCCTATCTTTTAATATCTCTCTGAATCTTTACCAACATCATGGCTACTTCTCTTACTAACTCAGCTGGTGTTCAGCTGGTTTCTTCCATTCGGGTCACTCTTGTATTCTTTGCTTTCTTTTATCTCTGGTTTATGGGGTAGCTGTTGTTTTCTCTACTTTCCAGGGTACTCATACTCAGGGAATTTTTCTGTCTTGGGCTCTCCTGGTAACGTCTGGCTCTGTGCTTCAAAATTGAGGTCTGTTTTTAGACTCCTCCCAAGTTATGTTCTTGGACTCTGCCATTACTGAATTCATGTCCCTCCTTAGTTTTCCACAGGCACATCCCACTGAAAATTCCTTTCTCCCTGCAATCTTGGCATCCTCTCTCATGCTCCAAACCAGTGATTCATAATGAACATTTTCACTTTAAACCATTTTCTCTTTCCCCCACTAACTAAAGCCATATTATTTTTGAATACATGGAGGTCTCTCAATTAAATTTTAAAATTTTGTATTATGGAATATTCCAAACATGTACAGAAGCAGAATATTTTGAACCCTCATGTGCCCAACACCAATTGTTAATAGTTTGCTAGTCTTTTTTCCCCCATCAATTTTCTTTTTCTTTCCTTTACAAATTATGTTTTGACTGAAAATTCTTTAGTCCAGTTAGCATTCACACAACTTTTTCTCCATCCTCTTAAATCGTAGTTAGTATTTGGGAAAGATCATATTGTGAGCATATGGTCTTTTATGTTCTTTTAGCAGATGTATTTAGATAAATTGTCACTTTCAAATAGAGTATTTATAATTTGTTTTTGCCAGAGTGAGAAATAAATATGAGTGTCTGGGGTAAGGAACGTATACTTCATAGCCTATGTCTGTCATGTCTATCAAGTAGCAGTCAATGATTCTCACTCATATTGTGACATCCATCAATTCACTTTAGTTCTTTGTCTACGAAAATAATGACATTGGAGTATATGGTATAAGTGTCTTAGCTCTAAGTAACCAGTAATTGAACATTTAATATAGGTTTGAGTTAAATTTTTCCTTTTTTTTTTTTTTTAAATCCTCACCCAAGGACATTTTTTTTTTTTAAATATATTTTGTTCAGATAGAGTGGGAGGGAGGGAGGGAGAGAGAGAGAGAGAAACATCGATGTGAAAGGGACACATCGAGTAGTTGCCACCCGAACAACCCAACCAGGGCCGGGGACAAACTGCAACTGAGGTACGTGCCCTTAGCGGGAACTGAACCCGGTCTCTCGGGACCGCAGGCTGACACTCTAACCACTGAGCCAAACCAGCCAGGGCAAGTTAAATTTTCTTTAATTATTTAGCATTTTAGCATAATGCAGCATATTGATTTAGTTTCAAATGAGGAAATGTAAATGATTGTCAGAGGATGTGATTTTTTTTTTTTTTTTTTTAAGCCTTACCTGAGGATATTTTTTTTTATTGATTTTTAGGGAGAGTGGAAGGGAAGGGGGAGAAAGAGGAGAGAGAGAAATTTGGATATGAGAGAGAGACACATCAGTTGGTTGCATCCTGACCAGGTCCAGGTACACACCTTTGACTGGAAATCTAACCTACGACCCTTCGATCCAAAGGCTAATACTCCAACCACAGAGCCACGCCGGCCAGGGCAAGGATGTGAATTTTTTTATTGATTTTCGAGACAGAGTAAGGGCAAAGGAGAGAGAGATAGAACCATTGATGAGAGAGGACATCGATAGGCCGCCTCCTGTATGACCCTCATTGGGGATTGTGCCCACAACCTGGGCATGTGTCCCAGTGACCTCTTGGTGCATGGTTGACATTTAACCACTGAGCCACACCAGCCACGCAAGGATTTGAATTTTTAACTTACCCATTATGAGGAAACTTTTTCTCTAGAATGATTACACATGGATTAATGTGTTAAAATCTGCTTTTCCCTAGAGAGCCTCCTTTTCATCTGACCAGAAGAGGCTGGGGTGAGTTTCCTGTCAGAGTTCAAGTTCACTTTAAGGACAGCCAGAACAAGCGGATAGATATCATACATAACCTGAAGGTATTGTAACAAAACATTGCTTCCCAGAAATGAAGTATCTCTTTCACTTGGTACTGAAAATGGAAGGTTAGGTCTCCTGAGAGACGCGGCCTGTGGAAGCAGGATAAATCTTTTTGAATGTGTTATGCGTACTGCTCTAAAATGCCTTTGTCCTCTGAGAGTTGGGGCAGAGGCTGCTTTACAGTTGAATGTGTGTTCTTTAAAAAGATGAATTGGTCAGATCATCAGAACACTTGAATATTTTACCAGACTTCTCACTGTTATTGTGTTACCTGGGTTTTGTTTTTTTTTATAAATCTTATTTTTTTATAAAATAAGGCAAATACAGAAAGTCCTCAAGTAACATTTTGTTCAATGTCACTATAATGATGAAATGTCATAGGAACTCAACTCTTGTTTATATAATTTAACCTATAGTTGATTTGGTTTCATTAAACTTTTTTGCTTAAAATCACAGAATCTATCAATGACTTAAAGTGAGGAGTTTCTGTAATAAGCTTTGTCTGTTTATCTCATAAGGATAAAGAATATAGAATATCGCCCTGGCCAGTTTGGCTCAGTGGTTAGAGCGTTGGCCTGCGGTCCAGAGAGACCCGGGTTTGGTTCCCACTAAGGGCACGTACCTCGGTTGCAGTTTGTCCCCGGCCCTGGTTGGGTCATGTCGGTGGCAGCCAATTGATGTGTCCCTTTCACGTCAGTGTTTCTCTCTCTCTCTCTCTCTCTCTCTGTCTCTCTCTCTCTCTCCCCCACTCTATCTGAACAAAATATTGAAAAATGTCTCGGGTGAGGATAAAAAAAATAATAATAATAAAAAAATACAGAATATCTTTATTGCCCTGGCTTGTGTGGCTCAGTTGTTCAGGCAGTCCTGTGCACTGAGAGGTTGCTGGTTCGATTCCTGGTCAGATCACATACCCAGGTTGTGGGCTCAATCCCCTCGGTGTTAGGGGTGTAAGAGGCAACGAAATGATGTTTCACTCTCTCATCAGTGTTTATCTCTCCCTTTCACTTTCTCTCTCTCTAGAAATAAAAAAAAATAATTAAAAAATATTTTTTAGAAACGAAGTATCTGTTTCTCAAATGCTACTTAAGAAGAAAATAGAAAAGAATATATTTCTTAAGGGTAATGATTGAAATGAACATGTTTTAGAAAATGTTAAGTACTATAGAAGGTTGTATGTATATATGTATTTATTTATTTGTCCTCACCTGAGGATATGTTTCTATTGATTTTAGAGAGCAAGAAAGAAGGAGAAAGAAAGAGAGAGAAAAAAATTGACGTGAGAGAGAAATATTGATCGGTTGCCTCACATATGTGTCCCAGCGGGGGATCAAACCTTGTAACTTAGGTATGTGCCCTCACCCAAAATTAAACCCACAGTGGAGTACAGGATGATGCTCCAGCCAACTAAGCCACCTGGCCAGGATGAAGGTTGTGGTACTTTTTTTTTTTTAAATATGTTTTTATTGATTTTTTTTAGAGAGAGAGAGAAACAGCAATGTGAGAGAGAAACATCAATCGGCTGCCTCCTGCACACCCTTAGTAGGGATCAAGCCCACAACCTGGGCATGTGCCCTGACTGGGAATCAAACCGGGACCTCTTAGTTCATGGGACAACGCTCAGTCCATTGAGCCACACCAGCCAGGCAGTAGTAGTACTTTTGATTTGTATTATCAGAAATCCTTCTCTGATATATCCACAAGATTTGTAATATAACTATTATAAATAATATTTTACAAAGTGTTTTTATGCCTGGGGCAAAATTACCATTATGTAGTAAGCAAAAAGCACAGAGTATAAAACTATATGTATAAGAGGTCAACCATGATTTTAAATAACACAAAAGAAATATACCAAAATGTTGGCATATATAATTGAAGTAATAACATTGCAGGCTATCTACCCTGCCCTTTTTTTCTGTGTTTTGTTTTCCTTTTCCTTTTTTCAATTTTATATAATAAACATATGTATTATAGTTGGAAGACAGGCCATTTTTAAAAAATATATATTTATTGATTTTTAGAGAGAGAGGAAGGGAAAGGGAGAGATAGAAACTTTGATGTGAGAAAGAACCATCGATTCTCCTGCATCAATTCTTCTCCATCGAGGCCTCTTGCATGCCTCCAACTGGGAATCGAGCCTGAAACCTAGGCATGTGCCCTGCCCAGGCATTAAACCGCTGACCTCATGGTGCATGGCATAACACTCAACCACTGAGTCACACTGGCCGGGCCAGACCATTTTTAATACTCCTCTAGGCCCTTTCTGTAGTAGCCTTGCATACATTTCCTAATATTGAGCTTTTTCCAAAGCACTCTTACTTGTGGCTTACACCTTGTTCTTTTATTTATTTATTTTTTTAAATTTTTATTTATTTATTTTATCCTCAGCTGAGGACATTTTTGCATTTATCTTCAGAGCAGGAGGGAGAGAGGGAGGAAGAGAGAGAAACATAGATGTGAGAGACACATCAACTGGTTGCCACCCACACGACCCCCAATCAGGGCCAGGGATCAACTGCAACCTTGGTACGTGCCCTTAGCAGGAACCAAACCCAGAACTCTCAGGTCAGTGGGCCAACACTCTAACTGCTGAGCAAAACCAGCCAGGGCACCACCTTTTTCTTGTTAATGACTCTCGAAATGGAACTGAACGAATTTGAGTACATCTGCAGAATTCCTTTTGTGTTCCCTTTGTTCTGTAAATGCACCTTTTCAATCTTAAGGCATGCTGAAATTGGCCCTCCAGTACTTGTTATGCAGTCATTGTACAGCGGCACTGCTTCACTTCATGTACAGATTATTTTCTAGACTTTACTATGAGACTAGTTTGCTTTATGACCTCAGAGAACTAAAACCAAATAAACAATTTAACAGCTACTTTGTTCAGAAGGGCAAAATATGGTCCCACTTACTTAAGAAGAAGGTCTAAATTAGTTTTGCATTCTTTTTATCTTATTTTAAGCACCACACATACCATCTCATAGTGCACTGGGCCCAGCCCTTCTTCCTAAAATAAAGGAAGTTGTTTGCATAGTTTTCACACATCTTGTATTTTCCATATCACTTAGAATTCCTGGGGTAAGATTGAAACACAGTATTTTAAAATGACGTATTTAAAGCATTTCTTGTTAGGTTTTTTGAAAACTTAATTTTACTGTTTATTGTGTATCAATTAACCTTGAAACCTTAAACACCTGTATTATGACCATGTGATTTTTATTTGTATTGGAGTATCATTTTCCTTGTTATTTCTATGTCAACCCTCAGAGCCCATCTTTGATTTTTCCCTCTTTGTTCTAAATATTCATTCCGTTGCAAATCATTATTCTTCACAATCTTTTTTTAATTCTACACTTTTACTGTCTCCCCCAATTAGCTTCTTAGTTCTAATCTGTCTTCTTCCACCTCAGTTTATTCTGCACACCACCATCAGATTACTCTTCCTAAACTAGGAGAACTATTATGGTATTCCTCTCTGAGAAACCTTGGTTGAATTCGTGTCATTCAAGTTCAGACTCCCCTGCCTACTATTCAGGACCCTTCAAATTTTGACTCAACACACTTCCCCTAAATTATCTTATATTAATCCCCTGCATGAGCATCCTACTCCAGCCTGGTCAGTCTCCTCATGCCCTGGAAATGCCTTGGGCCTTCTCTTGTGATTTCTTTCATGCGCTTCCCCTCCTGCAATGCCTGTTTGAATTCTTTCATTTTCCAAGTTCCAATAACGTTTCTTGGCTAGTTAAGCTCATAGTGATTTGTCTGTATTCTGAATTCTCTTGTACATAACAATCTATATTTGATACTGTAATAATTACATTAAGCCCTGGCTGGTGTGGCTCAATTGGTTGGAGCAGCATCCTGTGCACTGAAAGGTTGCCAGTCCGATTGCCTGTCAGGGTGCATACCTAGATTGCTGGTCTGATCCCTGGTTGGGGGGAGGCCAACAATTGATGTTTCTCTCTCACATCAATGTTTCTCTCTTTCACTCCCTTCCCCTCTCTTAAAATCAATTAAAAAACACTTTTTTGTTATAAATCCTCACTTGAGAATATTTTTCCATTGATTTTTTTTTTTTAGATAAAGTGGAAGGGAAGGTGAGAGAGAAAGAGAAACATCGATATGAGAGAGACACATCAATTGGTTGCCTCCTCCATGTGCCCCAACCAGCGCTGGGGCTCAGACCTGCACCCCAGGTACATGCCTTTGACCAGGAATCGAACCCAAGACCCTTCGATCTATAGGCTGATGCTTTAACCACTGAACAAAACCAGCCTGGGTAATAAAATATATTTTCTCTAAAAAAAATAATTATAGTCCGCCCAGTGTGGCTCATGTACCAAGAGGTTACCGGTTTGATTCCCAGTCAGGACACATGCCCAACTTGTGGGCCTGATCCCCAGTGGGGGCATGTAGGAGGCAGCCAATCCATGTTCTCTCTCACTGATGTTTCTCTCTCTCCTTCTCACTTCCTTTCTCTCTAAAATCAATAAAGGAAAAAAAATAAATTAATTTAAAAATAAATAAATAAATACAACCCAGGCTGATTTGGCTCTGCAGTTAGAGTGTCGGTCCGTGGACCAAAGAGTTATGGGTTTGATTCCTGGTCAAGGGCACATACCTCAGTTGCAGGTTTGATCCCCAGCCCCAGTTGGGGTTGTGCAGGAGGCAGCCAATCCAAGTGTTTCTTTCACATTGGTGTTTCTCTCTCTCTCTCTCTCTCTCTCTCTCTTTCTCTCTTTCCCTTTCACTTTATCTAGAAAGCAATGAAAAAATATTCTCAGATGAGGGTTAAAAAATAAGTAGTTACATTAAATAAATAGTCTAAGTGTTTGAGTTATATAAAATTCCAAGTGCCCAGCCCTGACCAGTTTGGCTCAGCAGTTAAAGTGTTGGCCCACGGACCAAAGGATCACAGGTTTGATTCCTGGTCAAGGATATGTGTGTGGGTTGCAGGTTCGATCCCTGGCCCCAGTCGGGATCATGCGGGAGACAACCAATTGATAAGTCTCTTTCATATTGATGTTTCTGTCTCTCTCCCTCACTCCCTTCTTCCCTCTCTATCTAAAAATCAATGGAAAAATATTCCTGGGTGAGGATTAACAAAACAAAAATTTTTTTCTTTAAGTGTCCAGAATGTGTGAAATTTTCATATTCTGCATCCCTGATGGGCAGTCATTTAACCTCTTCTCAACCATCACCATAGAGCACAGTAATTCCCAAGACAACCCATTCATTCATTTAGTAAATACATGTTTGGAAGTCTCATTAATAAATATACCTAAAACTACCTTTTTTTTAAAACCTTGATCTCATTTGTCCTAGTTTGATTTCTGGAGTAGCACAGAACAGGACTTTGTTTTGTTTTATAAGAATTCTAAAAATGTGCCTGGTTGGGTGGCTCAGTTGGTTGGAGCATCATCCCAATGTGCCAGAGTTGTGGGTTCGACTTCTGGTCAAGGCACATGCAGGAATCAACCAGTGAATGCATAGATGAGTGGAAAACAGATTGATTACTCTCTCTCTCTCTCTCTTTTTCTGTCTTTTTCCCCCTTCCCCTCCCTTCCTCTCTCTCCAAAATAATTCAATAAATTTTTAAAAAAAGAAGCAGCAGCAGCTTAAAAAGTTTAATGAGCCCTGGCTGGCTTGGCTCAGCTCAGCGGTTAGAGCGTCGGCCTATGGTCCAGAGAGACCCCGGTTCGATTCCCGCTAAGGGCATGTGCCTCGGTTGCAGATTGTACCCGGCCCTGACCCAACCAGGGCTGTGCGGAAGGCAGTCACTTGATGTGTCCCTTTTACATCGATGTTTCTCTCTCTCTCTCTTTCTCTGAACAAAAAATGGAAAAATGTTCTCGGGTAAGGATTAAAAAAAAAAAAAGTTTAATGATAGCATTAATGACTCTCCTAAGTCATTTCTTCTCCAGGCAAAAATCCATTCTTGTAACATTTATTATATGTTATGCTTTCCAATTCCTCCAGCCATTAGGTAACAGTTCTGTTTTATCAATATCTCCCTTAAAATGTGGTCCCAAGAGTGAACCATAGGCCAGTGCAGGTTACAGAGAGACTGTTATTTCTGTTTACTGGAGAATATGAAAATGATGTAGCCTAAAATATTTTTACATTGTCTTTTTAAACATCTCTAAGTGGCTGCATAATATGTACTTCACAAATTGATAGTTCATGGTTTACTTCTTAAGTATTCCTTTATTGCTGGACATTAATATTGCTTTTATTTTTTGTGGTTATAGATAATGCTGCAGTAAACATCTTTTCGTGTAAAATTTTCTCCATTTTTAGATTGTCCTTAGGATGGGTTGTTAGAAGAGTATAGTTTATATTAAAAGTAAAATAACTATATATCTGAGGTTGTTTATATTAATTTTACTCAATTTTCCCCTAGAATATTAAGAGGGTTTTTACTGAAGTGATGAATTGATTGTTTATATCATGGAAAAGTAGATCCTGTGGTGTGAACACTTGTGAAAGAGGTTTTAGATAAGATTGTATTTTATAAGCAAGCACAGTGAAACTTAACTCTTCCTTTTGTTTTTAAATAGCTGGATAGAACTTATACTGGTTTGCAGACTCTTGGAGCAGAGACGGTAGGTTTTTTCCTTACAGTATTTGGGAACAAATAGTCTGAAAATTCATCTTTTAGTTAGAAAAAAGAATGAGTGCTAAATTTTAAAAATCATTTATATCCCCCTTATTTGTTTATTTTTTAGATGTGATAAAATACACATAAAACTTATTATTTTTAAGTACACGGTTAATCATTAAACATATTCACATTTTTGTGCTGTCATCCCCTGGTCCATTTTCCTCTGTCCCCAGCCCCTGGCAACCACCCTTCTTTCTGTCTCTCTGAATTTGACTACTCTGGATACAGTATAGTGGAATCATACAGTGTTTGTTTTTTTGTAACTGGCATATTTCACTTAGCATAATGTTTTCAAGGTTCATTCGTGTTGTAGCTCTGTCAGAAATTCCTCCCAAAAAAGGCTGAATAATGTTCCATTGTTATGTCTTTACTACATTTTGTTTATCCATTTATCTGTAGTGAGCACTTGAGTTGCTTACGTATTTTGGCTATTGTGAATAATGCTGTTAAGAATATGGGTCTGTTTGTTCACGTCCCTGCTTTTAATTCTTTTGGATAGATACCCAGAAGTGAGATTGCTGGATGATACCGTAATTCTGTTTTTAACTTTTTGAGGAACTGCCACACTGTTTTCCATAGCAGCAGTACCATTTTATATTCCCACCAACAGTGTGTAAGGGTTCTAATTCTCTAGCACTTGTTGTTTTCTGTCTTTTTTTATAGTAACCATCCCAATAGGTATTTGATTTTAGGTTTGGTTTGCATTTCCCTAATGATAATTAATGTTGAGCATCTTTTCATGTGTTTATTGGCCATTTGTATATCTTCTTTGGAGAAATGTCTTCAAATCCTTTACCCATTTTTTAATCAAGTTTGTTTTTTTGTTGTTGAGTTTTAGGAGTTCTCTCTATATTCTTGATATTAGTCTCTTACCAGATAAATGATTTACAAACATTTTCCCCATTATGTGGGTTACCTTTTCACTCTGTTGATTGTATCCTCTGATGCACAAAAATTTTAGTTTTGACATAGTTCAATTTATGTTTTTTCTTTTGTTGCATGTTTTTTGTGTCATATCTAAGAAATCATTGCCAAATCCAATGTCATGAAGCTTTGCCCCTATATTTTCTTCTAAGAGTTTTATTGTTTTAGGTTTCTTGTTTAGGTCTTTGATCCATTTTGAATTAATTTTTATATATGGTGTAGAGTGAAGATCTACCTTCATTCTAATGCATGTGGATATCCAACTCTCTCAGCACCATTTTGTTGAAAGACTGTCTTTTTCACATTGAATGATCTTGGCATATGTCGAAAATAATTTGACTATATATGTAAGGGTGTATTCTGTTCCAGTGGTTATATATCTTTATGCCAGTACCAGACTGTTTTAATTACAATAGTTTTGTCATTATAAATTTTGAAATCTGGAAGTATGAGGCTTCCAACTTTGTTTTTTCTCTTTTTACCACCCCCTCCTCCTTTTTTGAAATCCATTATATATCAGCAGTAGCCATTATAATTAGCTAGTTATACTTTACTCTGTGTTATATCAGAAGATATTTATTGAGCACATAGTACATGCTAGGCACTGGTACAGGTAATGAGGATGCAGATTTCTGTATAAGATAGCTACTACTCTCAAGTATTCTTGGTTGTATTGAGAACGGGCAGATAGTATACAGTATGCATAAAAGCAAATAAGATTTCCTTTACAAATAAGTGCTATGAAGAAGAGAGTAGCTAGGGACAGGAGAGTTGCTTTAGCTAGGTTGGTTATGGAAGGCCTGAGAAGATGACATTTGATCGAGACTTAATGGTGATTAAGAGGCAGATATGCAAAGATTGTGGGGAAGAATGTTCTAAGGCCTTGAAACAACAAATGGAAAGACCTCAGTTTTATGATTGGTTTTACTGATTACCTAGTAAACCAGAAAAGATTATATTCTGGGATAATCCTTCAGTTCTTGAGATTGAAATTACCTTTGAAGTATAATTAGAAATCACTTGTTACATTTTTTAGAGTACATTTTCTTAGAAGGGTTGGGACTTTCTGGAATACTGATGATGAATTCATGAGTCCAATTATTGCCCGATTTTGTAGGTAGTGGATGTTGAGCTCCACCGGCATTCTCTTGGAGAAGATGCCATTTACCCTCAGTCCTCCGAGTCAGACATCTCTGATGCCCCACCGTCTTTGCCTTTGACCATTCCAGCCCCAGTGAAAGCTTCCTCACCAATAAAGCAGTCACATGAGCCAGTTCCTGATACCTCTGTGGAGAAAGGTAGTATGTTTTTCCTTGTATGGAGGTGTCATTCTGGGGCTTTCCTTCCTCTCATTTGTGTAATACGATATTGAACTGCTACCTTCAGAGACTTAGAGTATATGGAAATTTTCTATAAGTAAGCATGCTGCCTCTACTACACAGCCCTATTATGAAAATACCCAAATGTTTACTTTTCTCAGAAAGTATTTTTCATTAAGTTCTACTAACATTTTGTAGAACACAGAACTCACTGGAAAGCATATTTTTTTTAATAGAGAATATCTTTTTTTTTTTTTTTTTTTTATGGCTATATTGTCTTTTTTTTTTGTAATCTTCACCTGAGGATCTTTTTCCATTGATTTTTAGAGAGAAGAGAGAGAGAGAGAGAGAGAGAGAGAGAGCAAGAGAGAAACTTCCATGTGAGGGAGACACATTGACTGGTTGCCTCCCCACAGCCTCGGCCGGGGTCAGGGATCAAACCTGCAACCCAGGTACATACCCTTGACCAGAATCAAACCTGAGACCTTTTGGGCTACAGGCCAACACTCTTAATTGCTGAGCCAAACCAGCCAGGGCTATATTACTGTTTTTGTAGATTCAACAAAAAGCTATCCTCCTCCTCTCTAGGACATACTTAAATAAATCAGTGTTGCAAACTGCACCATGCCACAAATCTTATTTAAGTGTGACAAATCATTTATTAAGAAATAGGTAGTTTTCTTCCCACAGGATAAAATAGAGCAAAACATCAAATTCATGGTAGCGAATTGGAAAAATCAGTGAACAAACCTATATGTGCATTAAGGAAGGAGACTTAAACATAAGTCTCAATTATAGCTGAGCAGGGAGAAACACAGTCTCTTCCACTATGAAATACACTAATGATAACTAAAGTCACCCTACCTCCTTCTTCTCACCAAAGTAAATGAACCCAACCCATTAACATTTCCTGTAACTGAATGATCTTCTAACAAAAAACGTTAGTTCTGACTTTGTGGTATTAATGTTGGATTATACAGCACAAATTTCGTAAATCCATTTTCTCTTAAATGCTTTTGTCTTTTGAGACTCCTTTTTACAACAGCTAACTCAGAGAAAAGGCTTATCAAAGTCCATGAGGTTGGGAAATATAACACTGAATTTTAACAACCATATTAGAGAGAAGATAGGCATTAAAAGTATGACAGAGATTGGCCTGTGGTCCCGAAAGACCCGGGTTCGGATCCCGCTAAGGGCATGTACCTTGGTTGCATTTTGTCCCTGGCCCTGGTTGATCGTGCAGGTGGCAGCCAATCGATGTGTCCCTTTCACGTTGATGTTTCTCTCTCTCTCCCTCTCTCCCTCCCACACTATCTGAACAAAAATGGAAAAGTGTCCTCAGGAGAGGATAAAAAAAAAAAAAGTATGACAGAGAGGGTCATTGGGGGAAGAAAGGGGACACATCTGTAATACTTTCAATAATAAAGACACATTTTTTTAAAAGTGTGAAAAAATAAGGGAAAGGACCTGTTTTTACCTTAATAAAGGCTTTTCAATCCAATTTAGATAAATACCATTGCATTTTCTTTTCTTTTTTTTTTAATCCTCACCCGAGGACGTTTTTACATTTATCTTCAGATAGAGCAGGAGGGAGAGAGAGAGAAACACCGACATGAAAGAGACACATCAAGTGGCTGCCACCCCAACTGGGGCCAGGGACAAACTACAACCGAGGTACCTTAGCGGGAATCGAACCCAGGACTCTTGTTCGTGGGTCGGCGCTCTAACCGCTGAGCCAAACCAGCCAGTCCAATACAGTTGCATTTTTAAATTGCATCAGTATTTTTCACTAATGGAGAAACTACTTTTCATCGGTCTCAGAATGAGGAAACTGTAAATAACCATCCGAGAACAGCCCTATGATGTGATTGTGTCTGTCATCATCACTGTCTTGGAGCATAGATCTTAATGTCTCTTTCCAACCTATCGTTGCACTCATACCCTTTTATTAAATATAGTGAATTGCACCTAATTCATTGACTTACGTTTCTTTTATGTAGTAGATACTAATTAAAGATACTATGTATTTTAAGCCATTTTATGATTATATATAGTAAATACAGAAAATATATTGAATTTTGCCAGGTTTTCGGGTGGAAGAAAATCATGTTTTTTTTCTGGAGTTAAAAAACATTAAATTTTCATTCCATGATTTATAGTCATTTCTTCTAATTCTGGTCCAGTTCCCAGTTTGTGTGAACAAGAAATTTAAATATTAAATATCCAAGCTTATTTAAAATATAAGATTCATCCTCAACAAATGTTTAAGTATTTAAGTGTTCACTTATATAACTTACATCCAAGAAATAAAATTCTAAATGACATTAGTTTACTCTTTTAGCCTACATTTTTATGTGCTGTTAACATTTTAGTTCTTTTATAAAATCTCTACTTTCTTCTTTAAATTTCAGTGACATCTTCTTTATGGGCATTTAATAATACAGGACATCATTAAGTGAATGCTTTCTTTTGAGTTTTTTCTTTCTATACAGTTTTTGATTCATATATAAAAAACAGGAGAATAGCCCTGGCCGGTTTGACTCAGTGATTAGAGTATCAGCCCATGGACCAATGACTCACAAGTTTGATTCCGGTCAAGGGCACATACCTCGGTTTTGGTTTGTCCCTGGCCCTAGTTGGGGTTGTGCGGGAGGCAACCAATCAATGTGTCCCTCTCATGTCGATGTTTCTCTCTCTCTCCCTCTCTCTCACTCTTCCACTCTATCTGAAGATAAATAGAAAAATATCCTTGGGTGAGGATTAAAAAAAAAAAGGAGAACATAATGAACTTGTGTACTTTTTAATGTTATGTATAGTTTATAGTTAATATGTTTTCTAATTTTTTAAAGAAACATTTTAACAAAATATGATTCTAGACATATTTATTTTTGTTAAAACAAACAAACAAAAACAAGACAAACAGGTCCCAAATGGGGTCACTTATGCCATGCCTCACATCACCAAACTGAAATTTAAAATTATAGCCTTTCCCAAAAATGGAATCTTAAACCAGTTAATCAGGAATCCCCTAATCAGCACTAGATAAGTAATCTGTCTGATAGACCCCTGCCATTCCCTAAAGGAAAGTGACCTTACCACAACTAATCCATTTTTGTTCATATAGCTTTCTTGTACCTGCTCCCTTCTGCCTCTAAAAGTCCTTCTGGCAGCACCTGGGAGCTCCTTTCTGTCTGCTAGATCAGATGCTGCTTGATTCATGAATCACTGAATAAAGCCAATAAAATCTTTAAAATTTGCTCAGTTGAAATTTGTTTTTTAGCACACTTCACCCAAAAATGTATAAAGGGATAATAAAGACTATGGATTGTATTTATTTTAGTACTACTAGATGACCTAAATAGTTCTTGAAATGATAAGGATTTTTATTGTTTCGTTCTTTTCCCACAATGGTAAGATTTTATCATTTCAAAGGATTTAATGACTTATCATCTGCCTGTTTCATTTCAAGCAGGATTCCCTGCCAATACTGAAACTGAGAGGCACACTGCGTTTTATTCTTTGCCATCTTCATTGGAACGAACACCCACCAAAATGACAACATCCCAGAAAGTTATGTTTTGTTCTCATGGCAATTCAGCATTTCAGCCAATAGCATCAAGCTGCAAAATTGTGCCACAGAGTCAGGTTCCTAACCCCGAGTCACCTGGGAAATCCTTCCAGCCTATCACCATGAGCTGCAAGATTGTTTCAGGTATACAGATGATGTGTGTGAAATTGATATATGTCAAAATTATTAGTGAGAAAACAAAATACTGTGGCCTAAAATTTTTTTTTAGTTCTTCTAAGCAGGGTTTTTATTTAACAAGTGAGCTAATCACTTTTATTAGCAAAGCATAGGTGTCACCAAGCAAAAACAAAAGTCATCTATACGGAAACAATTTTTGAATGAGGCAAAAAATGAAATTCAAAGAGGTCAAATTTTTATCTCTTAGAAGCAGCACAGGTAAAATGTTTGCTAGGATTATGGCTGAATTTAAAGTAGGAACTATGTTTTGTGATTATATATGGAAACCAGAGAAACTAGTAATAGAAAAAATGTAGAGGCTTTGGTTTGGAGTTGAAATATCTTTTATACTCTCCAACCACATGAGAAAAATTATTCTTTTTTATTTTATCAGTAAGGTTAAATTGTCCATTGCCTCACGACAATTTCACATTTATGTTAGGTAAACTTTAGTAGGGGAATATACTTTATGGTTTTGGCCATACCACTTCAGAAAAGACTGAAAGAGAATCAATAAAAATATTTAGGCACTGGGAGGCTTCTGTATAATACTTAAATGAAGGGGGAAAAAAGGGAGTCTGGTGTTAAAAATAGAAAACTAAGCAGAAATAAGATCCAAGTCTTTGAAGTGATGAGAAGTAAAGAATGTATAATTTTACCTACCAGTTAGAAGCACTTTGGAACTTGCTGCTTCAGAGGTAGAAGAGGCTGAATGTATATATTGGTTTGAAGTTTAGAGAAACTCATGGATGACAAATTTGATCAATAGAAGACAGTAGAGGATGGGTAATGGTACGTTGGTAACCTTTGAGCATATTCTGTGGGAACATGAATCTCTCTGGATTATGGCTGTGACATAGTATTGACAGAGACTTGTTTTGGGTGGGTGAATTTCATATTTTCCTATTGGAAATTAATTGCAACTCAAGACTCCTGGTTCCTAAATTCAACTGTTCACTTACTAATTTCCTCCCTAATTTTAGTGTCTTTGCACATAACCAGTACTATAACAACCTGCCTAAGTTGTTACGAGATTTTATTATGTAGGGATTCTGTAGTTTCACACTTATGTAAAGCACTGCTTTTTTAACTTTAATGTGCCTGCAGGGGAACTTGTTCAGATACAGATTTATATTTGGTAAGTCTGGGGTAGGACCGCAGAATTCATTCTGACAAGCTTCCCGATGATGCTGCTAGTCTGAGATAAGGCTTTAGAGCTACACTGCTGCTGCTCAGTACCTGAAACACACAGTCTCATCGCTTTTCCCAGTTTGTCACCTTTGTCCTGGCAGCCCTGCCCTTCTTTCAGTATCTTCCAGCATCTTCTTAGATGGGTTGAATATATCTATTTTTGTTTAGTTTATTTTTCTCTCTTTTTAATTAATAAAGGTTCCCCCATATCAACGCCAAGTCCATCACCATTGCCTCGAACCCCAACTTCCACTCCAGTCCATGTGAAGCAAGGCACTGCCAGCTCTGTTATTAGTAACCCTTATGTTATCATGGACAAGCCAGGGCAGGTTATTGGAGCCACCACTCCCACCACAGGTGTGTGTTTGATCAATATTTATGCGATCCAAAAGATGTGATCTTTTTTAAAGATGAAATCCTAGCATGACTAGTAGCCATACAATGAGAGAATGAAATCTCCATCCATAAACAAGAGGAGGGGATATATGAGTAACACTAGTGCTATTTTTCTGAGGGAATGTTTACTCCTTGTAAAAGTTATATTTTTAGGAATTACTTAAGTTTTTCCTTTTAGTTTCTAAAGATTAAAAGTGAGCATAATTAATTTTCAAAAAGAGAGAGAGAATTGATTTTATTGCATTTGGAAGACATTCTTTTTGAGCCTGCAAGCAATGTGGTAATTAACTTTTCCAAATTAAGCTTTAGTACAGGAATAGCTTTGTAAGCCATATATATTTTTTGCCAGGCAAACAAAAAAGTCATTTTTACTTTCTATGACTAAGATAAATTTTATGTGTGGGAGGGAAGTTATACCCTACCATTTTTAAAAGAAAATGCTAATGGGAAAAATAAAAAGGCTTTGGATTCACCATGTTTGTCATCATATTTTCCTGTAACTACAGACTGCTTTTCAGGTTTTTTTGAAGTACTTTCATTAACATGATTTTATTTATTCCCTTCAATTAAACTATTTAACCACATGTTCCTAAGTGTAAACTTTCCTATAGTTTTCACTTCTAATTAAGAGAAACAGTAAAAAGAAATAAGACAGATGACTATAAGGTAATGAAACCTTTTTATTTTTTCAAATATTTGATTTTAACACATGTGAATGTGTGTTGGGCTGTTCCAATTATGTTTTTGGAAAATTTGGTTTCTTTAACAGTGATTGTAATTGTGGAACTCCTATTTTAAAAAGGCTGCTTTTAGAAATTACCTAAGAGCCTTTTGAATATATTTAGGGATGCCAAATAGGTGTGCTTTGAGGATACTTAGTTTTAGCAATCAGCCAAACATCTTAGCAGACAAATTTGGTAAAAGAGTAGGTAACCAGATATCATTTTTGGTCCTGACTTATTTTTGAGTGTAGATAATGTGACTTATTCTTATCAGACCTCAAAGGAGATTTTACAGATGGAGTATAAAATGTTTAATGTTGTCAGCATTCTCAAATAAATATAACCTTCTAGTAAAACTACTTTGAAGGAGCTAGCATTTACTTGAATGTATACATTTTGGCATATTGTTAAATAACCAATTTCATTATGTTATAGTATCTTTTTATATAACTTCTTGTCCCTTTCCAGGTTAGTGAAGTGGTCACCTTTGTAGGATGAATCCTTAAGTGCTTCTTCTGTAACAAGTTCAGGGTTATACGTTTTCAACCCTTAAAAATGAAAAATAAATAGTGGGGAAAAGGGGAGGGTAGTGGAAAAGGCTTTAAAATTCAATTTTGCAAATTTTATTTTGTTTATACTTTACTTTTAAATCTGCCTTGTCTACAGGAAGTCCTACAAACAAGCTCTCTACTGCCTCTCAGGCCTCCCAAGGAGCAGGTTCCCCTATTCCTAAAATTCATGGAAGTAGTTTTGTAACATCTACTGTCAAGGTAACAACACTCCATTGCATTTTACTAGTTTTATATTGCACTTTGCTAGTTTTAACGACAGTGTGTTTGAGTTCAACAGTAATTTGTTAGTTGGTGTTGCAAATTTCATAAAGTAGAACCGTCAGGTTAATAAATATCTTTTTTTTTTTTAAATTTTTTTCTCTTTATTAATTTTTTAGAGAGAGAAGGGAGAGGGAAAGAGAGATAGAAACATCGATGAGAGAGAACATCGACTGGCTGCCTCCTGCATGACCCCCACTAGGGATCGGGCCCACAACCTAAGCATGTACTCTGACTGGGAATCAAACCGGCGACCTCATGGTGCATGGATCAATGCTCAACCAGTGAACCACTCTGGCTGGGCATAATAAATATCTTGAAGATCGTCTTACTCCAGACTTCTTTACCTTCTTCTTCCCTTGATCTTTTCCTAGTGTAGAAAAGTATTTCTCAGCACTCTGTCAATTGGTTACCCAGTATCTATTTGAAAACTTACTACTATGAGGCAGCCTATTTTTTGGGTGGATGGGGGGGTAGCTTTGTTATAAATTATTCATTATAAAAATATTCATCAGACAAATCATTCCTTCTTATATTTTCACCAATAAGGAGTAAATATATTTCCTTTTCCACACTTCAGCCATTTGGTTACTTGAAAATAATTCCTTTTTCCACAAGTTTTTTTAATTTTTATTTTTCAGGGAATAAGTCCTTTGAAATTTGGAATTCCAAATATTATCTGACTTGTTTAGATCAAAGTGCCAGCTATCTGCTCACTGTTTAGCAAAGACAATCCCTGCTGTTTGGTTAGTTATTCAACTTATTTGTCATTATAATGGCTGCCTTAAGGCTAGAGCTTTGGAGGTATAAACTCTTGTGTAAGAATTCCCATGAATTAAAAGATCATCTCTTACATGACTAGTACTAACATAGCATTTCTTATTCTTAGGCACTTAGTGGTGATAATATTGAATGGTTTCCTGGTCCAAGGCGAGGTTTTTCTGTAAATTCAGTGTAATCTGTGGGCACTGTGTTATACAAATGCCTGAACTGTGGTAATTCCCTTTAAGGCATTCTTCTTTGCTGGTCTGTTTTAAAATATTTGTTGATGATCTTGTCATTACACAGTTAGGTAGTGTCCTTAACTTTGTTTCTTTTTTTTTTTTTTATCCTCACCCGAGGACATTTTTCCTTTTTTTTTTTGTTCAGATAGAGCGGGAGGGAGAGAGAGAAACATCGATGTGAAAGGGACACATCGAGTGGCTGCCACCCGCACGACCAACCAGGGCCGGGGACAAACTGCAACCGAGGTACATGCCCTTAGCGGGAACCGAACCCGGGTCTCTCTGGACCGCAGGCCGACGCTCCAACTGCTGAGCCAAACCGGCCAGGGCCTTAACTTTGTTTCTTGCCCCCAACATTTATTTATGACAAATTGCCTCTGAAATTTGCATTTTGTGTTTGATAATTGGAGTATTTTGAATGTTGACTTTTGCTGTCCTTGCTATTTGTTCAAGTTCTTCTTGTTGTTTTGCTTTTTAAATACTTATTGAAAAATGTGTCCCCATGTCCTGAGTGTTTATTCTGAATACAGATAACAAATCAGGTTGTGTTATTAGAAGAGTGTATATGCTGAAACACTGTAACTGCCTGTTTTATTCATTTATTTATTTAGTGCCTAGGCTCTAAAGATAGAAAAGAAGTAAAACATTGTGCCTGTCCTTTAGTAGTTTGCCATTTGGCAGGATACTAGACATGGAAACCAGTGAGTCAACCAGTATTAGGTGGTATGATAGGTGTCCTCCAGCATACGAAGAGCATAGGTGAGTAGGTTCCTGCCACGTTAATAGCCTTTCTTTGCATTTGGTTTCCAAAGTATTAAAATGCAGGTGTGGAGGCTTGGAAGACCCCAAAGAGTTTTGGGCTTTCTGTTTTGGTTGCTTATGGTGCTAGAGAATATCACAGATTTGTATTAAATATAAGTGACTATAGAGTATCTCAAATCATGCATTTTATCCTAATTATATAATATGTATTTTTACATTCACAGCAGGAAGATTCTTTATTTGCATCTATGCCACCTCTTTGCCCAATTGGGAGTCATCCTAAGGTTCAAAGCCCCAAACCTATTACTGGAGGACTTGGAGCTTTCACAAAAGTGAGTATTTTTTAGGGCATTATCCTGCAAGTTGATATGGTCTTGATACATAGTCTTTTTTGTGGCATGTTGGAGTTGAATGACACTACCCCATAACATGTAACTTTTTAGTCGAGCTCAATTCTAAGACCAGATCCTACTTCGGAAACATGCTTCTGTTTATTCAGTGGTGTCCACAGGGCAGCCCTGGAGCCCAGTGAGATGGGAACTTCAGAGAGTACAGTGTGTTTTTCTCTGCTGCCAGTTTGCCAGTCTCTAAAACAAACAATGAGATTGAGTTTGCACATACACAGGATCAAATCCAGATCCTACTTTTGGTCCCTGAGATAGCTATTATAGCCTACCTTTAAGCAGTGTTTTTATCCTTCTGGTGGAGTCTTTTTTTTTTTTTTTTGCAGACCAAGCTTCATTAACTTATTAATTCCTACGAACAGAATAGATTCAGATGTTAGTAGCTTTTTTTTCTTGGGATGTTTATTCAGTATCATTATCATGTTTGTTGCAAGGTAATCATCAAACAGGAACCTGGTGAAGCCTCTCACGTGCCCACAACAGGAGCTGCCAGCCAGTCACCACTCCCTCAGTATGTAACTGTGAAAGGGGGTCACATGATAGCCGTGTCCCCTCAAAAACAGGTCATAACTGCTGGAGAAGGGACTGCCCAGTCACCAAAGATTCAGCCCTCCAAGGTTTGTGTTGGGTAGGGATGGGGAGGTCAACAAATAAGTGACCATTATTTACCTAAATAATTGATAAGTGCTGAAAAGATACAGGATGGCAGGGTTGTGATCCCAGAAAAACCTGTAGATGAAAGTCCCATTGGAAAAGCAAGTCAGTCGATTTTAAATCCATCTGCTCTTACAGTAACCATTGACAAGAGCAGGGGCATGTATTATAGAGGGTTCTGGAACAGTCAGAGAGGCAAAGGGACAGTGTTACTTCTGGCAGTGAAGGTGATTGACTTTGTGGACACAACATTCCACCTAATTCAGTCAAAAATGGGTAACTAACAAACCAAGGTCTGCAGTTTTATTTGTTTATTTCTGATAGGAGAGTGCTATAGTTTATACCTCTGGTGTTCAGACTGTGTGATCTGTTTAATGATTCTTGGTCTATGGAGAGTTTCTTTTCTTTATCATTTGGAGGTGTAGGGAATTAATGTGTTGGGAAAACTGTAAAATTGCACATAGATCCATGTTTTCCTAAAGCTAATAAGTGATAGGATTTGAACCCAGTTCTGATGACTCCAAGATTCCTCATTCTAGAGCTATTACATTGTCCGTAACCTAAGCATGCTTTTAGAACATCCAGAAATAAATTATCTCATTTTTTTTGGCAGATATATTGTAGGGCTATTAAGAACATTATGTGAAGTGTTTGCTTTTCAACTTTAAAGCCAGCCTATCTAAGGCGAGTGAATTGTTTTGAGAGGAATACTTCAAAATGGAAAAAGGTTTTAGATATTTTGGTTAGTCTAGATAGCTACAGGATGGATTGAGATAAAAATTTATAGTGTTATATATGTGGTTCTAAAATCTGTAAGAGTCCATTAACTGCTTTCCAAACTTACCTGGTCATAGAAATCATCCCATTATTAAAAAAACATAGAACCTTGGCCGGTTTGGGTCAGCGGTTAGAGTATCGACCTGCAGTCCAGAGAGACCCGGGTTCGGTACCCACTAAGGGCACGTACCTTGGTTGCAGTTTGTCCCCGGCCCTGGTTGGGTTGTGTGGGTGGCAGCCACTCGATGTGTCCCTTTCACGTCAATGTTTCTCTCTCTCTCTCTCTTCCTCTCTCTCCCTCCTAGTCTATCTGAACAAAACAAACAAACAAAAAAAAAAAAATGGAAAAATGTCCTCGGGTGAGGATAAAGAAATAAAAAAACATAGAGCCCTGGCCAGTTTGGCTCTGTGGTTAGAGCATAGGCCTACAGACCAAAGAGTCTTGGTACAGTTCCAGTTAAAGGCATGTGCCTTGGTTGTGGTTCGATCCTTGGCCCTGGGTCGTGCAGGAGGCAAACAATTGATGTATCTCTCTCACATCAATGTTTCTTTCTCTCTCTCTCCTCACCCCCCACCCCCATCTGAAAATCAGTGGAAAAATATCCTCGGGTGTGGATTAAAAAACAAACATATAGATACCTAGGCCCCTATCTCATATTTATTGAGTCAGAATCTTCTTGGGGGACCTGGGAATCTGGATTTTTAAAAAGCTCCCCTACTGACTCATGATTAGGCAAATTTAAGAACCACTGAGCCTACAGCATCAAATGTGACTTTGTGGCTTGCATAGCCAGAATCACTGAAACACATGCTACAACTGTCTCCCTCTGTTGTTTTGGTCAAAGGCAAGCATTTTGTCAATGTTCTTTTTTTTTTTTTTATCCTCACCTGAGAACATTTTTACATTTATCTTCAGATAGAGCATGAGGGAGAGAGGGAGGAAGAGAGAGAGAAGCATTGATGTGAGAGAGACACATCAACTGGTTGCCACCCACACAAGCCCAACAGGGACCGGGGACAAACTGCAACCGAGGTACGTGCTCTTAGCGGGAACTGAACCCGGGACTCTCTGGTCCCACAGGCTGACGCTCTAACTGCTGAGCCAAACCAGCCAGGGCATTTTGTCAGTGTACTTTAGTGAACAAATTACTGTCATGTGGGTTTCTTATTCAGACACTTTCTATATATTCTTCAAAATCTGTTTTACTTCACCTGGAGATATATGGTATTATTGATTGAGGCTTTTGAATTAATATAGCACTGCTGTGTATACTCAGAAGCTCAGGATAATTTAGTTCCACTTTGTGCCACTTTGCATTTTGCAAATCCATTTTTTTTAATGTTTTTATTGATTTTTTTAGAGAGATAAGAAGGGAGAAAGAGATAGGAACATCAACTGGCTGCCTCCTTCACGTCTTTCTACTGGGGATCGAGCCTGTAACCCAGGCATTTGCCCTAACCGGAAATCAAACCCAGGACCTTCTAGTCCATCGGTCTACGCTCACTCCACTGAGCCACACCGGTAGGGCTGCAAATCCATTTTGAAAGCCAAACAACTGTAGCCCTGGCCGATTTGGCTCAGCGGTTAGAGCGTCGGCCTGCAGTCCAGAGAGACCCGGGTTTGGTTCCTGCTAAGGGCGCATACCTTGGTTGCGGTTTGTCCCTGGCCCCGGTTGGGTCTTGCGGGTGGCAGCAACTCGATGTGTCCCTTTTATGTCGATGTTTCTCTCTCTCTCTTCCCCTCCCACTCTATCTGAACAAAATATCAAAAAATGTCCTCAGGTGAGGATAAAAAAAAAAAAAGAAAGCCAAACAATTGTATTGACTTTCTTGTCACATTGCCACCTACCTAATGGCAATGAAGACTAAGAAGAGGTGGAGGAGTTTGTGCTAGAATGCCCTGAATAAAGTTTAAGGGCACTTAAAAAGAAAAGCCACAGAAGAATGTGAAAGAACTGCAAAGAAGCAGTAGAACATGAGAAAGGGCATCACTGTTTATCCAGGAAATTGAGTGCATGCTTTGGACCCGATAAGGAGGTATCTTCAAGTACAGACAGTCCCTGGTTATTGCTGAAGTGCATTCCTAGAAACTGCTAGAAAACAAAAGGGTGAACAAAATGATACTGTTTTACCTTCATACAACTTTGGCACAATGGAAACACAGCTTATCTTTTTCATGAAAGTAGAGAGAGGTACTGCTTTTGACATGAAAAGGGACAGGAATTAGTGGGTTCATGTGGGAAGCAAGCAGTGTGTATAGTAAAAAGAGCATGAACTTCAGACTAGAGCTTGTTACAAATCTCACACCTCAGCAAGGATTACTGGTGTGTCCTCGGAAGGTTTATCTCTGGAAAAATATCCTCTGTTTTTCAGAGTAGGAGAATTAAAGATCATTGTATATGAAGGATCTAGCACAGAGCAGGTGCTCAATAAATGATAGTAGGTGACTGGGAACGAGCCTTCTGTATACATGCATGAGTGAGTACCATGGTAATAATAATCTTATCAGTGACTACTAAATTAATTGGCTGTATTTTTCAGTGTCTGGACGGAAAATCACATGTACAGAATCTTGCTGGCTTGCAAAGGTCTGTAAAGAGCACAGGAAAGGCAGAAATAGAAACATTGAATCAAAGTAGTATATTTCTAACAATACTGAACAAAGGGTGTCTGCTTTGTAAAACTAGGAGGAAATTAGGAATATAGAGAAGGTTCTAGGCCTAAATACTGTATTGTTAAAAAGAAAACTAATTTGGGATTATAGTACTTAAGAGCTTTCCTGGTGCTATCCGTAGAGCTGAGTGTAGGTCCTCCACCCCGCCCCGCCCCTCACCCCAGTAGAATGCCAGACTTCTTCAGTCTCAGTCTTTTAGAACAAGGGAGGAGCTGTTAACCTTGTGAGGCTCTGCTCTTAGTGGATAAGCTTTGCTAGTAATAACTGCCCTCATGTGGCCAATTTAAGATACCATGTTTTATTTGGCTCTGAGAGAGATTGTGTCATATCCTGAAAATTTTAAAGCAATTGAGGGTTAGGATAGAGGTTGGCACAAGGAGGGAAAAGCAAGTCAGATGCATGGAATTTGGGGAAAGAAATTAAAATAGATCCAGTATGTATGTATTACTTTCCTTTGAGAGCTTTTTTTCTTTAGGAACATGAAAATAGATTATGTGTAATTTGGCTTATGCCATAGATTATTAAATTTGATATATTTAAGAAATGTGAAGAGTTGTCTTAGGAAAAAAGTTCAACTGCTGTAACCAAGATATCTAAAAATCAGAGGCTTAAATAAGTTTATTCCTCTCATACATAAAAAACCATTAGGTTTTGATGACTGTGGAGTCATCAAGAATCTAGATCCTATTTAGTTGCTCTGTCATTCTCAAATTTTGATTTTCAGCTTGTGGACTAAGGTAGCTACTTCATCTCATGCTACCATGTTCACCTTTCTGGCCAGCAGGAAGAGAGGAGAGGAACGGGGGAGGGAGAGAAGCATAACCCAGAAGTTGCACTCATCACTTCTGTTCACGTGCCTTTAGCCAGAAATCAGATGACCAAACCTACCTGTGCTGGAGCTGGAGCGTAGAGTCGATACTCTATGTGGCCATGTCCCTAGCTGAAAATTGGGGGCTCTATTATTATGAGAGAGAAGCAAAGAATGAATATTGAGATTCAATTGGCAGCTTCTGCTATACACCAAAAATATTTTTCTATTATTAAGAAATTTTTTTTTATGAATGCACAGAAAACTTCTTGGTTAGTAAGAAGAGTTTTTATATGTCCACATCTCCAGGGGGAATGACTTTCCCAACTCTGCAGCTATAGCAACATTCTGTTGCCTGCAGAATGAGGCTCATACAGTCAAAATAAAGAGATTTGGATAATCCTAAGGGATTGTTTTAACCAAGCCAGGGTAGCAGGGAGAATTTCCCTTCTCCATTTTAACTTGCTTTTTAAAATATTGTTTCTTTGATTCTTTTGTTTTTTCCTTCTTTCCTTCCCTCCTTTCTAAACTTACATAAAAGTGGAGAGACTATTATAATGAATCCCTTGTGCCTATTACTTAGTTTCAACAATTATCAGCATTTTGCTAATCTTCTCTTCCTAGAATATTTTAAAGCAGAAGTCAGATGTTAATATACTTTAATTTCTCTTTGACTAACAATCTAGGGTTTAAGATCAAGGTCCTCTGCCCTGGAAAAATGCTGAAGATATTGACAAATGTTTATCCTTTGGCTCTCTTCTCTCTGTCCATTGAGTCTCCCTGTAGTTTCATAGATTATCATTCTGCAGTTAATAATGTGTGCCATGGTTAGCAGCAGCTATCATTTACTGTGTACTTTGTGATGGCTTGGCATTTTATAAACATATTCTTATTTATGCCTCATAATCTTATGAGATATAGATTATAGATCAGGTGTGAAAAGCTAAAGCTCAAAGAGGTTAAATAATTTACCCAGCTACTAACTGATGAAGCAAAACTAGGAAATCAGGTCTGCCACTTAGAAAAATATGTACTCTTTTCTCTACACTATTACACTGTGATTTATAACAGTTGATTAGGGGACCATTTTCTTTATATCAGTCATATTATCCGAGCACAGGCAAAAATGTATTTGTCTTTATTCACATTCTTTGAAAAGAAACCATGTATGATTTAGTAATTATTTAACTTAAAAATCCCATTTATCAGTTGTATTTGGTTTATCATTTTTTTCCACCTTTTTAGCAATCCTATTCTTTAATTTAGAAAGATTCTAAATTTCAGTAAAATACAGAGAATAATATAATAAATACATATCCTCCACCCTGAATTAGCATCTTCAAATTTAATTTAAATAAATTTTACTCCAAATAAAACATAACTGATAAAGTTGAAGTCCACTTTGTTCTTTCCAAAGGCAACACTATCATGAATTTGGATGTGTAGCTTTTCAGTCCATAATTTTATTATGTAAGCACGTAGCATAGCATAACATGTAATGTTTGTGTGTTTGAAGATCTACATAAAAGATACAGTTGATCCTTGAACAACCTGGGTTTGAACTGCACAGGTCCACTTATGCACAAATTTTTTTCCAATAAATACCTGTACTTTTTTCAGTCTGTGGTTGGGAGTCCACAAATGCAGAAGGCTGACTGTATCCTTTGAGCTACGCTATTTTATAAGGGGACTTGAGCATCCATGGATTAAATATTATTTTTGTTTATACTTTTCATTTTTAACCAAATGTTTACATTTAAGAAAGCAAAGATTAGAAGTATATAGAAAAAGATAACTTCTTAAAAGTCAGTTGAAAAAAAAATCAGTCGGAAGAGGTGATGTGAGTTGTTAAGAGTTCTAGAGATGAAGAAATAATTTTTTCAGGTGGAAATAATATAGAAGGGATTATAGAAGAGATAGTACTTAAATTTTTATAGTGGAGTTTGTTTATTGCAGTTTTTCATAAAATAAAGTTTAAAATTATCCAAAATATCTCCCTGGCTTATGTTGCTCAGTGGTTAGAGTATCAGCCCAAGCACCAAAGGGTCACAGGTTCAATTTCCGGTCAAGGGCACATACCTAGGTTGCAGGTTCGATCCCCAGCCCTGGTTGTGGCAAATGCGAGAAGCAACCAATTGGTAGGTCTCTCTCACATCTTTCTCCCCCCCTCTCCCCTCCTCTCCTCCTCCCTCCCTTCTACTTTCTCTAGAAATCAGTGGGGAAAATATCCTCTAATGAAGATTAACAAAAAAATAAAATAATGTTATATTCACAAAATTGTGATTTGTGAAATGTTTACATGCATTAAGGTATATATATTCAAATATTATTATTTGGTCATCTAAAAATATTTTTGAAAAATAATAACTGGGAAATGCTTGTGATATAATGTAGAATTAAAAATTACAAAACTGGCTCTGGCTGGTTTGGCTCAGCTGTTGGAGTGTCGGCCCATGGTCCAGACAGACCCAAGTTCGGTTCCCACTGGGGGCACGTACCTCGGTTACACTTTGCCTCCGGCCCTGGTTGGGGTCATGTGGGTGGCAACCGGTTGATGTGTCTCTCTCACATCGATGTTTCTCCCTCTCTCTTCCTCCCTCTCTCCCTCTCGCTCTATCTGAAGATGAATGCAAAAATGTCCTCTGGTGGGGATTAAAAAAAAAATTACAAACTTGTATGTGTGATCCTAATCTGTTTTCAAATGAATATTGAAAAACATTGGAAGTAAATTCACTAAAAATATTAAGAGATTTTGTTTTCTGAATGAATAGGGTTTTTCTTTTTTTTTTAATCCTCACCCAAGGACATTTTCCCATATTTTGTTCAGACACAGTGAGAGGGAGGGGGAGAGAGAGAGAGAGAGAGAGAAAGAAACATCAACGTGAAAGGTACACATCGAGTGGCTGCCACCTGCACGACCCAACCAGGGCCAGGGACAAACTGCAACCGAGGTATGTGCCCTTAGCGGTAACCAAACCCGGGTCTCTCTGGACGGCAGGCCAACGCTCTAACCGCTGAACCAAACCGGCCAGGGCAAATAGGGTTTTTCTGTACATTTCTGGATTTTCTATAAAAATATATTTTTATTATTAAAACAAGTACTAGATAGTAGCTGGGGTTAAGAGGAAAACTATAACTTCTTACTGTAATATCCAAATTGTAAGAATTATTGTTGTTCACATCTATCATAGGTTGCCTTCCTGCATTGGATTAGACTCCATGTACTATATCTAGGGCTTTGTTCTTTTTTTTTTTTTATCCTCACCCGAGGACATTTTTCCATTTTTTGTTCAGGTAGAGTAGGAGGGGGAGAGAGGAACAGAGAGAGAGAGAGAAACATCGACGTGAAGGGACACATCGAGTGGCTGCCACCCACACGGCCCAACAGGGCTGGGGACAAACTGCAACCGAGGTACATGCCCTTAGCGGGAACTGAACCCGGGTCTCTCCGGACCGCAGGCCGACACTCTAACTGCTGAGCCAAACCGGCCAGGGCTCTAGGGCTTTGTTCTTTGCTAGAACACAGTGACTGTTCTGTTCTAAGAGCTCTCGAAAGGACTATGAAAAGAGGCACTGCTGGACTTTCCTCTGTTTTGAACAGGTTGTCGGGGTGCCAGTTGGATCCACTTTACCTTCAGCAGTGAAACAGGCTGTAGCGATCAGTGGTGGCCAAATCCTTGTAGCCAAGGCCAGCTCTTCCGTCGCCAAAGCAGTTGGTCCAAAGCAAGTTGTGACCCAAGGAGTTGCCAAAGCAATTGTGAGTGGAGGTGGAGGAACCATTGTCGCTCAGCCAGTGCAAGCCCTAACCAAGGCTCAGGTCACTGCTGCTGGCCCTCAGAAGAGTGGATCCCAGGGTTCAGGTAATACTAATTGGGGACCCTTTCAGTGCCTACCAAAATGTTCTTTGCTAGTGATTTTATTTGGATTTGGTTCTGCCTAGGAAACCTAGTAAGGGTGTGTGTGTGCGTGTGTGCACGCGCACACACGCGCATTCATGTTAGCAGTAATAATAAAAATTGAGGGTATTTGTTATGATACTGCTTTCAGGTTTGAAGAATAATTCTCATTTGTCCTCATCTCCACTTTGGGTTGTATTTCAGACTTAAACTTGGTATGGTCATTGCAGCATTTTGAGATATTTGACTAATGCATTCTCTCCCAAACAAAAGTTGAAACACTTGAATATGGTTTAGGCTTTGATGTGTTGTTTCTGTGAAGGCATGATATTTAAGAATATCTGCCTTGCCCGGCAGGTGTGGCTCAGTGGATTGAGCATCATCAATGGACTGAGAGGTCCTGGTTTGATTCTCAATCAGGGCACATGCCGGGGTTGCAGGCTCAATCCCTGGTGGAGGGCATGCAGGAGGCAGCCTATTGATGTTTCTCTCTCACATCAGTGTTTCTGTCTCTTCCTTCCTTTCTCTGTAAAGAATCAATACAATTTTTTTAAAAGAACATCTGCTTTGCCCTGGGCTGGTTTGGCTTAGCAGTTAGAGGATCTGCCTGCAGACCAAAGGGTCTCGGGTTCGATTCCTGGTCAAGAGCATGTACCTGGGTTTCAGGTTCGATCCCTGGCCCCAGTCAAGGTCATGCAGGAGGTAGCCAATTGATGTGTCTCTCTCACATCAATGTTTTTCTCTCTCTGTCTCTCCTTCCTTCCTTTCCACTCTAAAAATCAATGGAAAAATATCATTGGGTGAGAATTAATTTAAAGAAAGAGAGAATATCTGCCTTTAAAACACTGCATCTGGGAAACAGAATATAGAGTTTACTGTTTATTAGTGCTTTTTAATAAGTATTTTATTACTCTGTGTTTTAATTTTAGTGGTGGCATTGCCCTAAGTTCCATTTTTATCTTATTGATTTTCTTCTTTTCTTTTTACCATTTTAGTAATGGCAACATTGCAGCTACCGGCCACTAATTTGGCCAACTTAGCAAATTTGCCACCAGGCACTAAACTCTACCTTACAACAAACAGCAAGAACCCTTCAGGAAAAGGAAAACTGCTGCTGATCCCTCAAGGAGCCATCCTGCGAGCCACCAACAATGCTAGTTAGTCCATCATTAAATCATTTTGTTCTTGAGTTCCTGGTTATGTTCATCTCATCCACCTGAGGAGCAGTTTTTACCTGTATCAGAAATCCTAGTACTGAGGATATAATGGTAGTATTTGTCTAAATGCATTTAAAACATGTTTTAAACATAATTTAAAACATAATTTAACTAGAATTGGCTTTAAATAATCATAGTCCTAGTCCTAGGAGATGGCACTATTATTTTGGGTTGACCTACTCAGAGTTTGGCATCAGGGACAAATTACACCGAGGAGGTACGGCTATTTAGGTTTTGTTGCGAGCAAGCTGTCTGAGAACTGTAAATGAAGAAAGATCTTCCTTTCAGTGATTACTGGTGACACCTGGGGAGAAGTTCTGTCTACTTCCAGTCACTGGAACCTATTTTTCATTTAAAGGTGATGGGAATGGGACTGGAATCAAGTGTCTCTGGTTGCTATTGTTTAGATACGCTGCTTAAGTTTGCTAGGTTTGGAGATGGAAAAAGAAGCACAGGGTCAGCCTCATTGTATGTCATAAAGCCCCAAGGAAATTAAGTGGTTTATCTAGACTTATATAAACTTTCACTTTAATACACAGAGAAAAACAATTGGAGTAGTGTTGTAAAGGAAAAGGTCAAAGGAATTATTTCCCTCTGAATCAGAAGTACAGCAATCAAGTTCATTAGAAATCAGCCACTGTTGCCAAAATGCAGTGTGTAAGCTCATCACCATTTTGTTTATTGACTCTAAAGGGTGATTTCCATTCTCCCACCCTGGTATTTTTTTCCTCATACCTAATCAGTGGTATATTGAAAAGTTAGATATGTAAGACAAGAACAATGTAAGTATTCCAAAATTTGTCAGAGAGCTACTTAGATTTTAATTAATATACAGTATGTCACCCAAAGGGAAGTAAAAAGGGTCCAAAGGCTTTAAAGTAGAATTTTAAGAGCAAAAAAGGTAGGGCTCTAGAGTCATCATAAATATGAGGAAATCCGTTTTTTTTTTCTACGGGTATTGGGAGATGGAAAAGAGTATTGTAAAATTACACTAAGTTCCAGCAGTTTCACTGAAATTGAATCAGATGCCAAAAAGTTTGGAAGCATGTCTGAGCACATTGAAGTACTATTAAAATCAACACTTGGTTAGAAAATGTCAGCATTAGACCTCTCATGATCTTTCACAACTAAGTCAAAACAGTTGTCAAGATAAGTTCTTCATTGTACTCAGAGCTGAACTAGTCAACTATCCTTCAGTTGAAAGTAAATAGATGTCACTCTTCAACTCTATGAAGTTCTCATTCTTATCAGAGAAAGGAGGAAAATAGGAAAGGGAAGGAATGGTACTGTAAGGAAGTATCTCTGTGGGCTTACCTTTTCCCATTAAGCTTCTTTTTGTGATGTCGCTGTCATTCGTTGTATCTGCAGACCTACAGGCCAGCTCAGCTGCCAGTAGTGCTGGTGGTGCAGGAGGCAGCAGCAGCTGTGGCAGTGGAGGCAGCAGCAGTGGAGGAGGAGGGACAGGAGGAACCCAAAGCCCTGCTGGGCCTGGAGGGATATCCCAGCACCTGACTTACACATCTTATATCCTCAAGCAAACACCCCAGGTCTGATCACTGTGACTGGTGTTTTTTAAATCATTTAGTTATTTAATAACTGCCCTTAATTATACTGGATTTACCATTACAGCTCTGGGATCAGGAATCAATACTAATATTTTAGCCATGTTATGAATGGTATTTTGAGGGGCTTGTTTTGTTTTGTTTTGAGAGCAGATGTAGAGATTTACAAAGACTAAGTAACTTTTCCAAGGCCTCTCTACTAAGCCAGTGCTGGCTTTGGATTTAAACCCAGATCTTTCTGACTCACAGATTTTCATCATGCTAATGCCTCTGAAATTCATCTGGTAAAAAACAGTGTTAATGTGCAGTTCACACTTTTTTCTTAGAAGGGAGTAACCAAAGAGATGCTATCGGACTGTGGTATTTGGAGTTAGGTTGGATTCCAGATTTCCACCTTCTTTCCCCTTCTCACAAAGTCTTGGCTCTCCTCTAAGAAAAGTAATGGAGTTTTGACTCCAGACATTTTTATTGAGAAGGATGGATAGTAATCAGTCTGAATGATTAAATCCAGCTTTGAGAACTAGATTACCAAACTCGAGTTTCCAACACTTGCTTCATAACTACTTTGCAAAGTTTGAAAAGTGGGGATAACTGTTGGTAGTGACACCGAACATCATTCTTTTCAGTTTTGTTTTGTTGGGTTTTTTTAAAATATTTTTCTTTATTGATTTTAGAGAGAAGGGAAGGAAGAGGGAGAGGAAATGGAAACATCAATGAGAGAGAACATCGATTGGCTGCCTCCTCCATGACCCCACTGGGGATTTGGCCCATAACCTGGGCATGTGCCCTGACCAGGAATCAAACCAGCGACCTCTTGGTGCATGGGTCAATGCTCAACCACTAAGCCACACCGGCCGGGCTCTTTTTAGTTATTTTGACTGAGTTGCAAAATAAGGGAGCATTGTAGCTTGAAACATGGAACCTTGTGATTTAAATGATCAGAGGAGGTTATTTGAATTTAACAAATTACTGATTAGGTCTTTATGTTTTCTAACTCAGGGTACATTTTTAGTTGGCCAGCCATCACCCCAGACATCTGGAAAACAGCTGACTACTGGGTCAGTGGTCCAAGGAACACTGGGAGTCAGCCCATCTTCTGCACAAGGGCAACAAACATTAAAAGTCATCTCTGGACAAAAAACCACTTTGTTTACCCAGGTAAACACACACACACACATACATGGTGATTGTAGCATTTATTTACATATTTACAACTATTCTTTCTGCAAAGAAATTAAGATTACATAAGAAAATGAATAATAAAATGGTAAAGAAAAATAAGAATAAAATATTGAGATTTGGTAAAACATAGAATTAGAATATACAACCAGAGTTATTTAGATATGCAAACGGTAATGTCTTGTATAGTTAATAAAATTTGCCAAAGCAAAATGAGAAGCAGAATCAGTTATAAAATTTACATTATTTGTGAGAGAGAAAAAAAACTAAATACATAATATTTCCTAGAAGAAACAGAAATTTTCTTGATACTTAATTCTAAAATTTCTTTGGAGGGACTTCATGTAGGAGATTCTTAATAGTGTAAGGTGATTTCAGCACACTATTCATACAGTAAGTAAATGCTACAGGGAGTTTGATGCATGTTTCTACGGGGTTTTTTTTGTACAAGCCAAAGAATAATGACAGGGAGTATTAACTGGGTGAGGAATATCATAATCACTTGAATCTATAGCTAGATCTCAGAAACTTACCAAATAAAACAAATAAGGATGTAGATAGTATGATACCATTTATCAACAAACAATGTATTTTCTATGACTATAGAAGTCAGCAGTTCTCAAAGCATGGAATAGATACTACATTCTTGTCAGATGTTTTTCTGTTGATAATCATCATACCATTTTTCGTTTTTGGTTTATTAATATGGTGAATTGTATTGATTTTTCAAATATTAAACCAACCCTCCATTCCTGGGATAAACTCCATTTGGTATAATTTGTTGAATGATTCTCCAGTACTAAATGTTAATCGTGTACTAGCTAGAGCACCATTAATTTACCCATTTAAATCTGGCCCTCTCAGCTCAATGTTCATGTTTAAAGATTGAATTTAGGAGCACTTTGAACTCAATTAATTTGATAACAAATGGCCTAATGTCTTTGAAGACACTGCTACCAAATAGTTGCTTGCAGGTGCATTCAATTACTTGTACATTAGGGGTAAAGGAACATTTGTAGGTAAAAAGTCATTGACTTGAGAATTTGTTGGAAAGGTGCACAAACACTTCATAATGCTTTAATAATATGTAAGTAAGGAATAATTTGTGCCTATTGACAAGGGCAGCATTATTACTTCAACCCATTATGTTTCTTCAGGCAGCCCCTGGGGGACAGGCGTCACTAATGAAAATATCTGATGGTACATTGAAGTCGGTGCCAGCCACCTCACAACTTTCAAAGCCTGGAACCACAATGCTGAGAGTAGCAGGAGGGGTTATCACAACTGCCACTTCATCAGCTGTGGCCCTCTCAGCAAATGGTCCTGCACAGCAGGTGAGAATTAGCATGACAGTAGAAAATCATAATGAAACCTAAAAGTAGTAAAAACATAAGATATTCAATGGGCACACCAGTGAGCTATATTGCTCTTTTTAAAAATAGAAATGTAATTTACATATCCTAAAATTCACCATTTTTAAATGTACAGTTTAGTGGTTTATATTATGTTCTCAAGATTGTGCAACCATCACCATCTAATTCTAGAACATTTTTTTTATCATTCTGAAAAAAAAAATGCTCTGTACCCAGTAGCGGTCAGCAGACATTCAGGTTGTTTCTACTTTTTGGCTACAATGAATAATACTGCCATGTACACATGTAATTTTTGTACACATTTTTGTATAACATGTTTTCATTTCTCTTGGCTGTATACCTAGGCAAGGAATTGGTAGATCATCTAGTAACTGTTTACGTTTTTGAGGAACTGCCAAACTGTTCCAAGCAGCTGCGCTGTTTTAGATTCCCACAAGCAATGTATGAGGATTCCACATCCTTGCTGATACTTGTTCTTATCCATATTTTTTAATTATAGTCATTCTAGTGGGTGTGAACTGGTAATTTATTGTAGTTTTAATTTGCATTTCCCTGTAGCTTAATAGTACTGAATATCTTTTCATGTGGATTTTTTTTGTTGTTTGTTTTTTTGGAGATTTGTATATCTTTGGAGAAGTGGCTATTCAGATCCTTTGCTCATTATTTAGTGGGTTATTGTCTTTTCATTATCAATTTTAATAAACAATGTGGCATATCCATAAAATTGAATATTGTTTAACTATAAAAAGGAATGAAGTATTTTTTTAATGTGGTAATCCTGTGATACCTCCTTGTATAAAACTTTTCCTGGCCCATGAAATCTAAAAGTATAGAACCTGCCAAACTAGAGAAGCAGTCTTTCTAAATGGCATGACATTTAATAGGTAGGTAATAATAGCTAATAAATTAGGTTTATTGAGGATGCTACATGGCAGTCACTGTTCTACCTAAGTTTCTGCTTTCTTTTTAATTTCTGTTATTTCTGACCCTGTGGATGAGCAGTCAGAAGGAACAGCTCCCAGTTCATCATCTACTATAGGTTCTATAATGAAAACTGGGCAGCAACAAGTGTGTGTGAGCCAGGCCACCATGGGAACCTGCAAGTCTGCTGCTCCCTCTGTCATCAGTGCCACGTCTCTGGTGTCCACACCAAACCCCATCTCTGGAAAAGCTACAGTATCAGGTCAGTTGTATCATAAACATATTATTTCTCTCTCCCTTCTTTGGGCTATACTATTTTTGGGAAGTCTTAAACAATATTTTTATAAGTTTCTAAAAATAGTTTAGCAACATTTTCCAGTTAACTGCTTTTTATATAAATTATTACTTAAAATATGTATAAATGTTTAAGTTTTGAGTGGTTTCATAGATTGAAAATGATTTCTTTTATTATTATTTTTTAAATCCTCATTCAAGGATATGTTTTTATTGATTTTAGAGAGAGAGGGAGAGGGGGAGAGAGAAAAACATCCATGTGAGAGAAAAACATCAGTTGGTTGCCTCCTAAATTTGCAGGGATGAACCTGCAACCTGAGGATGTGCCCTGACTAGGAATCGAACCTATAACCTTTCAGTACATGGGACAGCATTCTAACCAACTGACCCACACCAGCCAGGGCCTGTTTTTTCTTGAATAATTATTTTTAAGTGATATAATAAAACTTTAGCCATCTGGAGCTCTATTGGGTATTTTAGCTGTTTTCATAATGTAATTGTGAAAAGCTGAGGGTTTACTTTCCTTAAAGTACCAATTTCTTTTTAAAAATCAGTTCTAAATGGAACTCATTGTAAAATATTTTATCATATATCTCTTTGCTTTCACAAACAAAACATAAAATATAAATTAGCCTTAGTGACTCCAAGCCATGCTTTTTTTTTAAAATATGTTATTGACTTTTTAGGGAGAGAGAGATAGAAACATTGGTATGACAGAGATACTTTGACTGGCTGCCTCCTGCATGCCCTCCACTGGGGATCGAGCCTGTAACCTGGGCTCATGCCCTGACTGGGAACCAAACTGGGACCTCTCAGTCTATGGGATGACATTCAGTCCACTGAGCCACATTGGCCAGGCCCAAGTCATGCTTTTTAACATTAATATTATATTGGATAATATTAGGGTGACATGCTTGAGGTCTGACAAGATGAATGATATGTTTATGACACTGAAGGGTCCCAGAAAAGTGTGCCTTTTACTTTGTTGGGTAACATATAGAGCACAAATCCGGAAGCCTTAATTAAAATAACTTGGTTCAGTTTCCTGATAATAATACCTACCTCATAAAGTTGAGAGGATTAAATGAGTTAATATATTAATGCATGGCTGACATGTAGTAGCCACTATATAAATAATTGCTACTATTATCATTTACAGTGTCATTGTTGTTATTAGTCCACATTTTCTTATCTGCAAGTCTAAAATCCAAAAAGTTGTGAAAACGAAAGGATTGTTTTTTTGTGTTGTTTGTTTGTTTTTCATAATTAATTTTAGGGTGAAATCTGACCTCCATTGATAGGCTATTTATACTACTTAATATGAGTATTCATATTTTGCCAAAGAAATACTAATGTATTTGTTTACATCGTGCTGTCCTACATGCCAGGGGCTGATAAATTTACAGCATTGCTTCTAGACTTAAGAGATCAGTTTTGTTTTTCTATAATCCCATATATATAGATACTTTTATAAAACATAAAAATATCACAGGAATGTCATACTGTTACAAAAGTTTCTTAATACTCTTTATAATACTGTAACAGATTAATATTATAGATTGATAATAGTGTGCCAGTTGGCACTGATAAACAGGAAAAACTAAGTGTCACTGAGATATATACACCTCCACACAAACATGTATAAATGCACACACCTTAGTACTTTTGGATTAAAGATTGAGGATATTGTTGTTGTTGTAATTATTATCATCACTGTGTTCCATACATGACTTTAAACCAAGCCCCTATGTCTTGTTTGCTTTGGAGTAGTTAGCAGAAGATGAAGGCCAGTCTGTTTTTCCATGACTTCCTCCTCCCAGATAAAATTGATCAAATTCTATCTAGTAAAGGGAGTGCTTTTCTCTACTAACTGAATGTTTGGAGGCAATGTGTCAGGACTGAAGTAGATACTATGAGAAATGAATGCCCTCCACTTTTCTGATTAAGTTTTTAACATGCAATAAATGAAATCTCCCTGCTTTAAGTTCTAGTTTCATAAGCCCCTGTGATGAAACTTCCTGAATAATATTTTTATAAAAGAATGAAAGTATTTCCTACTGACTAGTAATTTTTTAACTCAGTTTTTGTGTGCATTATAAACTAGTTTGAACAAGGTCCATCACCATTGTGACTGGAGCAGAGTGAGCAAGGGAAGGAGCACTAGAGATGAAGTCAGAGTGATGGAGGCCAGATCACTTAGAGCCTCTGTAGGTCACTCTAAGAACTTGGACTTTTACTCCAAGGAAAGTCACTGGAGGTTTTAAAGCTAAAGAGTAACATGATCTGCCTTACCTTTTAACAGGATCACTGGCTGCAGCCTTTAGACTAAACTATGGGGCCCAAAGTGGAAGCAGGGGAACGGACCAAGAAGTAGACACTAAGAAAGAAAATTCGATGATGTATCAGGGAGCCCCGGCAACATCAGACTAAAAGGAGTTCCAGAAAGAAAACAGAAAATAGTGGGAAGGAAATGATCCGAGAAATGAAACAATTTATCCCAGAATTGAAGGGCATGAACTTCCAGGTTCAAAAGTCACAGTGTCCAGCCTTGGCCAGTTTGGCTCAGTTGGTTGGAGCATTGTCCTCTGCACCAGAAGGTCTTGAGTTCGATTCCTGGTCAGGGTGCATACCTAGTTGCAGGTTCAATCCCCAGTTGGGGCGTGTGCAGAAAGCAACTGATTGATTTATCAGCTGATTGATTTATCTCTCTCATATTGATGTTTCTCTCTCTCCCTTCCTCTGTAAAATTAATTTTTAAAAAAAAGTCTAGTCTTCCCTTAAAAAAAAATTTTTTTTTATAGACCCTGGCTGGGTAGCTCAGTTGGTGAGAGCGTTGTCCTGATACACCAAGGTTGTGGGTTTGATACCTGGTCAGGACACATACGAGAAGCAATAATGAATGCATAAATAAGTGGAACAACAAACCGATGTTTTCTCTCTCCCCTCCTCTTTCTTTCTAAAAATTAATAAAATTTAAAATTTTTTTAAATAAATAAATAATTGAAAAAAAAGTCAGTGTCCAGCACAGTGATTGAAAGATGGCTCACATGGTGGTACCATTTGTTCATGAAATCACAGCACAAGGAACAAAGAAGATCTTAAAAGCTGTTAAATAAAGAAAAGTTCAGAAATTACATTACCATTGGCTTTTCTGAAGCAATGATGTAAGCTAGAATGAATACAGCTTTTCAAAATTCTAGGGGAAATTACAGTTTAGAATTCTATAGTCAACCAGCACAATACCGAGTGTAAGGGTAGACATATTTTCTGACAGGTAAAGTTGCAGATATATTTCCCATGCACTCTATCTCGAGACATTACTAAAATATGTTTTACCAGAGGAGTTATAGATCAAGAAAGAGGAAAACAGGATCCAACATGGAAGGCAAAGAATACTCCCAGGTTAATGGTGGAGGATGTCCCCAGGATGAGTGCTTTGCCGCAGGCCTAGAAAGAAGCAGTGCACATTGGAGCAGATCAGAGAGCTCCAGGAAATGTATCTCTTATAAAAATGGGAACTGTAGTCTGGCCAGTGTGGCTCAGTGAATTGAGCATTGTCCCATGGACAGAGGTCCCAGTTCAATTCCCGGTCAGGGCATATGCCTGGGTTACAGGCTCGATCCCCTGTGAGAGGCATGCAGGAGGCAGCAGATCAGTGTTTCTCACATTGATGTTTCTAGCTCTCTCACACTTCCTCTCTATTAAAAAAAAAAATCAATAAAAACATTAAAAAATGGGAACTGTAAATTATTAGGAGATTTGAGTATGTGGAGAATTGTATTAAGCATTCTTGAAGGAAGTGGGAAGACTTAGATGTTAAAAGAGAAATAACTAAACAGATGAAAAGGAGGAAATTATTAAGCCCAGAAAATAAAATGGAATCACAATATTGTGGTATTCTTTGGATCAGTAGAGAACAATATTGGGAGTATTAGGAAAGAAAGGGTATGTATAAGTGCTTTAAAATGCATATCTGGCCCTGGCTGGTTTGGCTCAGCGGTTAGAGCGTCAGCCTGTGGTCCAGAGAGACCCGGGTTTGGTTCCCGCTAAGGGCCCATACCTTGGTTGCAGTTTGTCCCCGGCCCTGGTCGGTTGTGCGGGTGGCAGCCACTCGATGTGTTCCTTTCGCGTCGATGTTTCTCTCTCTCTCTCTCTCTCTCTCTCTTCCTCTCTCTCCCTCCCACTCTACCTGAACAAAAAAAAAAAATGGAAAAATGTCCTCGGGTGAGGATTAAAAAAAAAAAAAAAAAATGTTACATCAAAATGAATCAAAGCCTACAATATATACTTTATTTTAAAAAATACAGAGATAAATATTAAAGAAAGGACCAAAAGGGTTAAAAGTGGATGCTACTAAGGAACTAGGTGATGCTAGGGAGGTGGAGCCAAGGATGGCTATTTTTAGTTTTAGTGCTTTTAGCACTTTTTACTTTTCAACTGATACACATGTAATATTGTAATTAAAATAAGAATTTTAAAAATATGAAAAGATCAGGTCACTGTTTCACTCTCTTGAGACCTACTGAAATCTCAGTAAGTACTTATAACGTCTAATTTAACACTCATCTATTGCAGAGAAAGATTTTCTTGTTTATTTAAGGCTTTATTCTAGAAAGTATTTAAGATGACTCGTTTCCTTAGAGCAGCTGCTTTCCAGTGCCTTCAGGTATCTTTAGCCACTGATGCTGTTTTTAACTAGTTACATTATAACAGGTGTTTGTGTTGTTTCTTCTGTACTCTCTCACAGTAACGCCCTTGTTATTTTTTATTGACCCTCTGAATGCCTAAAACAGTTCTATAATGGAAGTGGGAACATGGAAGTGACCTTTGAAGGAAAGTGGGAGAGGATGACCCTTTCCGAAATGCCAAGTTGAAAATATCTGATGTTTGAAAAATAGAGGCTGCACAGAGATAGGAAATAATAAGGGATAGAGAGTGGACAGATGGAAGAGTTAATATATAGGGATGGTTTGAAGGAGATGCCAGTCAATTGGGACCAGATTAAAATGGACTCTATAATCTTTGAAACCAATTTTGGAAACAATCTCTAGGCAGTCAGTCGTCAGAGAAGGTTTTAAGTAGGAAAATGGCAATTATCCAAATCAAAATAAAAATTTTTATATCCAAGTTTGTGCATATTGCAACTATATACAAAAGAAATAAATTGTCATAGAAAACAAACATGGAACTCTCTCAAAATGTACCCTACTGGTTGTCTCTGCAGTAGAACGTTGAGTGACTTTTTCTTCTTTCTATTAGTTCTGCTTTTCCAAAAATCTCTGTACTTGTGATTATGAGGTAAAAAATAAATCATCATCATTACATCATTGTTTCATTGTGGAATTACCACATCCCTTGCCTCATGCTTCCAGCTCTTTGTTATTGGAAAGGTAAATGTCCTAAGAACTTCCTCTTGTGAGAAAATACAAATGCTGACGAAGGCAGGAACTTCAAGGAAGCATCTGATCTTCAGTTTGGCCCTATCTTCCAACTCATTTTAGGGTTATTAAAGATTCACTCCAGTCAATCCAATCCCCAGCAGGCTGTCCTGACGATCCCCAGCCAGCTCAAACCACTCAGTGTAAATACATCTGGAGGTGTGCAGACCATACTGATGCCTGTAAATAAAGGTGAGTACTTCACCATGGGCCTGTCGTACTGTGGTTGTCTCCAGGTCTGTCTGGGTGGGGGAGTCCATATTCTGTCAGATGGTGACTGCTCCCCCCTTGTGCAGCCTGCCCTTTGGCTGTCACAGTACTCCATGGCACCTATAACTCTGGAGCACCAACTCCAGGACTGAGTGAGACCCAGGTGACTAATAGTTGCCATTTCTAAAGTTGAAGAGGGGGAACATTTTAAGCATTTATGAGAGAGCACGTTAATTGGATTTTCCTTTTCTTAGTTTAATGACAAACCCTCATTTCCACAGTTGATGGATAATGCCTCAGTTACCCCAGTACTAATAGTAAACAGCCTACCCTGTCAAAATCACTATTGAAAAGGACCTTACCACCCTGGCTGGTTTGGCTCAGCAGTTAGAGCGTTGGCCTGCGGTCCAGAGAGACCCGGGTTTGGTTCCCGCTAAGGGCGCGTACCTGGGTTGCACTTTGTCCCCGGCCCTGGTTGGGTGGTGCGGGAGGCAGCCACTCGATGTGTCCCTTTCGCGTCAATGTTTCTCTCGTCCTCTCTCTCCCTCCCACTCTATCTGAACAAAAAATGGAAAAATGTCCTCGAGTGAGGATTAAATAAATAAATAAATAAATAAAAAGGACCTTACCATTTCTCTTGCACTGTGATAGTTTTTGTGCCATTAGTCTAAAATCAGGCTATTAACCTCATTTAAATAATTTCTATATTTCTTACATCCTTCCCTTCCTTTTTTTTTTTGCCTGTTAGTGGTTCAGTCATTTTCTGCCAGCAAGTCACCTACCATTCTGCCTGTAGCTGCCCCAACTCCAGTTGTCCACAGCTCAGCTCCAGCAACTGTTACAAAAGGTATGTAGTTTCTCACAGTATATTTGCCCACAGGTTTTATGCAAGACATTAATGAGTCCCTTGAATTTTCAGTATCTATGAATCGGCCACCTCAAAGATGTGTACTGTTTATATAGAGACTCAACACTGAGGGAAACAGAAAGATGTAGCATTATTTCTGCCTTTTGTGTTGAAGAGAATTGAGGTAGACAGTAAGCAATGATTGCTAAATGCAGGATAAGTGATCTGGAAAATGAATGCTAGAATATCTCAATCTAGGATGTCTGGTCAGGGTTGGTAGGGTGTAGAGGGGGATAGGACTTTGTATGGGACATGGATTATAACCTGGACTTTAAAAGAGAAGCATTTTTAGCTGTGGGGAGGTCAAGGGCTTGCCATATTAAGGGGACAGTAAAGACAAAGACCCACAAGACCCAAGCTAACAGTCTGTCCCTTGTCTGCTGACCCTGTGATGATAGGCGCCATCTCAGTCCCCTGGCTATGTCCCTACAGCAGCTGGTGTGGCAGTTTCCTCACAGGGTTTCCACGGAAGGGCTTTTGTTCTGCCTGCACGTGTCCTGCCATCATTGATCCCTAACAGCTCTCTCTTTGTTGCTCTTCCCTTGTAGTGAAGACTGAACCAGAAACTCCTGGGCCAAGCTGCCTCTCTCTGGAGGGTCAGACAGCAGTGAAAACAGAAGAAAGTTCTGAGCTGGGAAACTATGTTATTAAGTAATTATTTCAGTTCTTTCTAAGGGAGTTGTGCTTTGGGTGTTTTTCTGAAACTTTTGAAAAACCATGCTTGTGGCAGTTGAATATGTGTAGAATTGTGTGTGTGGTGTTCAGTCCTTTGCTGGGTGGGGACCTGGCCATGTGCAGTGAACAAGGATTACCACTTGATGCAGTCTCCGTTTTACACATTAATGTTGCCTGAGGCGGCACTTGGTTTATCTCCTCAGGTGTAATTGCAGATCTCCCTCCAGTGAGCTTGCCCGCATGTACATGCTTTGCATATGATGTAATTACTCAGGTGTGGACACATTTTGTGTTCCAGTACCCACACACCTGCCTAAACAACTGCCTTTTCATAGGCTTTATGCACTCACTGCTTCTTCTAAAAATACTTAATACGATTTTCCAGTTCCCAACTCTGACCACATATTTTAATGTATCTCAAACTGCTGGGGACAGTGGAAAATTAGCCACTTTCACATGATAGTTGACAGCATGAACTGAAATAACACTAATATAGGCATTTGTATGATGGGATTTTTCTGCTCTAGTGGCAATCACAATGCAAAAAGATCATGTGGCTGTTTACAGATATAAGTAAAATAAAATGTCTGATATTTGCATAATTTGCCATCTCTGGGATCTCATCTGTTTATTTAGTCTGATGCTTTCTTTTTAAGCATAGAATGATCTGTTATAAAGAAGGCTATCTATAGAAGGAGAGACCTGCCAGTATAATTAAAAGTTTAATTCCCTCATATTGGGGGAATAAGTACATAAATTTATGTGTGTATATGGCTTGAAACCGTTATAAGTGTATTTATGACGTTAATTTTCTTTTCTTGTATCCTTCTCAGGATAGACCATTTAGAGACTATCCAGCAACTCTTAACAGCAGTAGTCAAGAAGATCCCATTAATCACTGCTAAAAGTAAGACACTTATACTAAATATATGGATGCATTTTTTTTTTTTTTTCTTAATCCTCACCTGAGGATATTCTTCTATTTATCTTCAGATACAGTGGGAAGGAGAGATAGGGAGAGAGAGAGAGAAACATCAATGTGTCCCACATCGATTGTTGCCTCCTGCACTACCCCGACCGGGGCTGGGGACAAACTGCAACTGAGTTATGTGCCCTTGGCCGGAATCGAACCCCCGACTCATTGGTTCATGGGATGATGCTCTACCGCTGAGCCAAACCGGCCAGGGCTGCATGCATTTTTTTAAAGCTGTGAACTACGGATATTGAGTCAACATAAACTACTTGCATTGGAAATTAATACTGATATGGTAGCTATCTTAGGAGGTTTTAGCTACAGCTATAGCTCATTTGCAGGGTTTTAGAAGTCACAAGTCTTGGTCAACCAGTTGGACTTGTACTGTCTTACGTGTTTGATCTGCAGGAGGAATTTTTCACATTTCTTGTATGTAAATCATTAATCTGTTGTGTATATAATAAAACTGCATTGGTTTTAATGTTTATTAATAAGAAAAGACGTTAACATATGCCTACAGTATGCCAGATTATGTAGGCTTGTTACATTCCTGTCTTAGTCTTTTGGGAGATAGGTGAAGTCATTTCAGTTTTACAGATGAGAAAATCAAGGAGCGGTAAAGTGAAGCAACTTTCACAAGATCACTAGCAATGGGTGATGAGGCAGGATACAAACCTAGCTCTAGCCGTTCATCTTCCCTCCACCACTCACTGTCACTCACTGCAGCAATGCACTACTGTCATGGCCTCCAGCAGCAGTCTGCTCTGTCACTGCTGTTGTTAGCCAGACTGAGTAATTGGCTTCTAAGCACAGTTCTGTCAGAATCAGTAGCCCTCCTGAGGTGATCCGTAGGTGTATGTTCTTGTGCGAGATCATGGTGAACATTAGAGGGAAGGATGAAGCACATTATCATATTACATTCATGCAAAGATGAAAATGGTAGGCCACGTAAAACCCTTTTTATTTCATTCCATTTGTAAAATCAGAAATTATCTTTGTCTCCTGGTTGAAGTTCCAAGGATCATTTTGATGTAGTTCAGGGTAAATTTGCAGTGACATTTTTTGTAGCCCAGCAAAAAGAAAACATTAAAAATCTCTTAAAAAAATTTTTTTTTGGTACAAATACAAGGTATTAGAGCTGCCTTCATTCAGAAATCATCTTTCCCAACAGTCTCATTCTACAGATAAGAAGACTGAAGCCCAGAGAGGTGATGTAGCGTTCCCCATGGCCGCTTAGTTAATGGCAAGGCCAGAGCTCGACCTGGGGTCTCCTGACTTCTAGAGAAGCACCATTTCCACTTGTGATAGTGGCTTCAGGCTAGTAGATTACCTTTCTCCACCAAAGAAGCCATTTTTCCAAGGAGGGGGGTAGTTTTGAGCACACATGAATGAGATGCCTTCTCTTTCAAGGAGAAGCATCTGAACTTGCCCGGTAAGGGACATACTTCAATAAAGAAGTGTAAAGAAACTTCTGGACATGCCACCAGCAAATAAGATTTGAATTAGGTCATAACTATTCAGTTTTTTGGGTCTGTGCCTTCTAGGTGAAGCTGCCAGCTGCTTTTCTGCCAAGTCTTTGGAGCAGTACTGTGGCTGGAACATTGGGAAGAGGAGAGCCGCTGAGGTAATCCACGTGTGCCTGTTCGCTCTGCAGGCCACCTGAGCCTGGGGAGAACCAGAACACACACGTGTTCCGACTGCTTCCGCAAACCTTGTCATGTGCAGCAGCGATCGAATGCAATGTGTATTTTGTTAAATATTTGATGATAGAATTCTTTCCTCAGTTAAATATCACGTTATTCAAGACTTGTAACTAGCCTTTGAAAGGTCTACTTTCTTTTGCATGGTAAACATTTTTCAAAATTTTTAATGAATTTCAGTATATTAAAATTAAATCAAGTGTTTATTGAGTACCTCTAGTGCAGCAGCTGCTCTGCCAGACAGTGGGGTTACGAGGGGACAGCGTGTACAGTGGCATGTTAGGGAACCTCGAGAAAGTGAGTGTGAAGGGTTTGGGGAAAGCTGGGGCCGGAGAGGAAGTGGGAGAGTATAGGGTGAGATCAGGTGGAGCACCTCAGAGGCCAAACCTAGGAGATTCGTTTTCCTTTATAAGCATTAGGTAAAAGTTCTTTACCCCTTTTTAAATTGAGGAGTAATACAATCAAATTTGTTTCCCTTAGATGAAAATTATTCTAACATGTTAGCAGGGTGATTTATGATTAGATGATTTGTTTGAACACACTGCTAAGTTGAAGATTTGGTAATGGTTCAAAAAAAATTTTTTTAAGTGGCAAAGAGCAATGACAATGCGAAAAGTCTTACAAGAAATACTAGAGAAGAATCCACGATTTCACCACCTGACGCCCCTTAAAACCAAGCACATTGCACATTGGTGTCGCTGTCACGGCTACACCCCACCTGATCCCGAGAGCCTGAGGAGTGATGGGGACTCTATTGAGGACGTGCTGACCCAAATTGACAGCGAGCCAGGTAAGCCTTCAAGTGGAGCTCACTAAGCATCATCGGCAGCCAGAGGGTCCCTTCAGACTCGATGGATCTGGGATCCCAGCAGTTTACCTAGGACTCTACGAGTTAACCTTGGAGAACAGGAGCCTTTGCTCACCTCTGACATGTGTCCCTTCCTGTCCCCCCGACTAATATATCCCCCACAGAACTATTTGTGCCCGAGTGTCCCAAGTGCCATGCCCAGCCAGGAATGTTCTGGCCCAGGACATACAAAAGGCACACACTATTTGTTCAGGAGTCTCCTCCTCAACACTGTTTCTTCTTGGAAGACTTTGCTTAATCTTCCTCCTGTCCTCCAGGTAGAAGCGACTTCTCCTTCCTTTATGACCTTATAAGCCCTCATAGACAAGTCTATCCAATCTCCTTGAATCTGGGCACACTGTCTTCTCTGTTACTTCATCTCCAGACCTAACCAGGAAGTGGACTACCCAGTGTTGGAGACACAGAAGTAAACAATGAGTAATATTGCAGATACAATGAATTGTTTTATGATAAAGACATAAGCAGTTTGTTGTTGGGGTTGGGGAGCAGGGCATAAAAGATATATGGGGAGAATATTTTGAGTTTCACCTTAAAGAATAAGAAGGATTGTTTTCTTCTCCAACCTCCATTTCTGTAGAAAAACAGCAGCTCTGCCTCTTAGTCTGAGGGAACTGGAGTACAGGGGGAGTGGGGGCGTCCTTTAAGACAGCACAAGTCCCGTTTCCTCCATGAAGCTTTCCTGAGAGCCCTAATGCAGGAGGACCTCTCCTTTCTCTGATGCCCAGCAACACAATATAGAACCTGGAGGGTTTGTCATAGTTATGTAACTAAGCTCTTTGGAGAACAGAGACCATGTTGATTACTTCTGTGCTTCACTGGTAGGGAATGTAAGGCACGATGCTCTACACACACTGGGCTCTCTGTTTATATGACTGATTAACTTGTGAGCGCCCAGTCAATAAGACAAAAGCCAGGGGCTGAATACTCTGCCACCATCCTGCCGGGTGCCCATCAGCCCGTCCTATAGCTGGTCTAGAACTCACTAATCCATAAAGTGAAAGGGATGCACTAGAAGACGCCTAGGGCCCCTGCTGGCTTAAAGTTCTAACACTCTTTGTTAGATTTTATATAAGTCAACTTATTAAACACTGGATACGAGGTATAGCTAAAATGTTAGCAGTACTTACCTCTGAGCAGTGAGAATATGAGTGATTTTCATTTTCTTCACTGCATTTCTAAATTTTCTACACTTAAAATATATTTTTTTAATTAGTCATTAATATTTGAGGGGTGGGGGTGCCCAGCTGGTGTGGCTCAGTGGTTGAACGTCGACCCACGCACCAAGAGGTCGCCGGTTTGATTCCTGGTCAGGGTACATGCCCAGGTTGTGGGTCCTATCCTCAGTGGGCCGCACATGCAGGAGGCGGCCAATCGATGTTCTCTCTCATCGATGTCTCTCTCTCTCCCTCTCTAAAATCAGTAAAGAAAAATTATTTTAAAGAAAGTATTTGACCCTGGCCAGTTTGGCTCAGTGGTTAGAGCGTCGGCCTGCGGTCCGGAGAGACCCAGGTTCGGTTCCCGCTAAGGGCATGTACCTCGGTTGCAGTTTGTCCCCGGCCCTGGTTGGTCGTGTGGGTGGCAGCCACTCGATGTGTCCCTTCACATCGATGTTTCTCTCTCTCTCTCCCTTCCTCTCTCTCCCTCCCATTCTATATGTACAAAAAATGGAAAAATATCCTCGGGTGAGGATTAAAAAAAAAAAAAAAGAAAGTATTTGAGGGGTGGTGAGATGGCCTTGTTAGGTCAAAATTGTGTACTGTCTGTGTTGTCTCAGATTTCAGTTATATCACATACATCTTAACATGATGCCTGTCTCTGCTTGTCCACCTTGTAAATTACTGGTTCTCATAATTAGAAAGCCATAGAATTTTAGAACTAGAATGAAGGTCAGTTCCCTTGATACCCCCTCTTCTCTGGGTCTCAGACTGTCGGTCTTACAGAGATGGAAAGTCCTTTTCTTTTGTCACCACAGCTGTCATAAGCCTCCTTACCTCTCATTCAGAGTGCCCGTCATCGTTCTCCTCCGCCGACACCCTGTGCCAGAAACTGGAGGACCTCCAGCAGTTTCAGAAGAGAGAACCAGAGAACGAGGAGGAGGTGGATGTTCTCAACCTCTCGGAGCCATTGCAGATCAACATCAAAAAAGAACAGGAGGAGAAACAGGAAGAAATGAAATTCTACCTGCCACCTACACCAGGGTCAGAATTTATTGGCGACATCACACAGAAGGTAGGAGCTGTGGCCTGTGGTGTTGCTCAATCACAAACCAGGTGCCAGGTGCTCGGACATTCAGCCTTAAAAACTGGTCAGACTTTCCTGGTGAAGTGAATGTGTGATTTGCTTCTGCCTGATAAACTCAAGGTCTGCTTTCCACACCAAGGCCCTTGGGCATGAAATTAATTATGTGTGAAAAGGTTGCTTGCTGAACATGGAATTGAAGCAAAGGCAGCTAGATTTTTTTAAAAAATTTATCTTCTTTTTTCTCATTTGCCTCAGTAGAAACACCTTTCACTCATGAGGCATGACATAATATTTGCAAGTCATCCTTCAGAGGGCACGCTTTCCTCATTTTCATCGCTCTCAAGTGCCTGTCTGTGGTGAAGGTGCACCTTGTGGTGCAGGAGAGAAGTCGTCATCCCCTTTGATGAAACTCAGCAGCTATTGAGCATCTGCCATCTACAGTTACTTACGACCCAAAGTGAAAGGCAGTGTTTTTACTTGCAGGGGGCAATGAAAAATGGGGCAGGACATACTTTCCAAGTATATCATTACCTTTTGCAAACAGGGCCTTAGTCTGATTCTAGGCTTTCCAATGTGTTGCTCCCACTATTAGAATTCGTGGCAAGTCCTGATCATGTTCTCCCATGAAAGGGATTTGAGGGCAAATGCAGGATTATAATAGCATTTTTAACCACTCAGAAACATGAGAAATAAGATATCTCATTCCAACTGGACATCTCTTTGGCCGTCAGAGAAGTGTGCTTTGTTTAGAGAGAGACTGTTTTCATGTAGAAATAGGAGCAAAGGCTTTCTTCTGCTCTTCCAGATTGGGATCACCTTGCAGCCCGTGGCACTTCACAAGAACGTGTATGCGTCGGTGGTGGAGGACATGATTTTCAAGGTAGGTGCCTGCTGGCAGCAGAGGGGCCAGGCAGGACAGTCTGGATGCTAGGCTGTTTTGAGTAAGGGACAAGGACAGAAACAGAACAGAGATGACAGATTTTAAGATTTCTCATCTTACTCAGGCTTTAAGTGTTAAAAAGCACCTCCAATAAGAGTTTCTTTGTTGATGTCACTAACGATATTTTTAGTGTTATTTCATGTGCTTTTTAATTAGTGTAATGTGAGCCCTGGCCGGTTTTCTCAGTGGTTAGAGCGTTGGCCCATGGACCAGAGAGTCCTGGGTTTGGTTCTCAGTAAGGGCACGTACCTCAGTTACAGTTCATTCCTGGCCCTGCTTGGGATTGTGTAGGTGGCAACCAGTCAATGTGTCTCTCTCATGTCCATGTTTCTCTTTCTCTCTTCCTCCCTCTTTCCCTCCTGCTCTATCTGAAGATAAATGCAAAAATGTCCTTGGGTGAGGATAAAAAAATTGTTTTTTAATTAAAAAAAATAATTAGTCTGATGTGAGAACTGGTGCTCTCATTGCTTCAGGAGATAACAAAGGCAAAGCCTTGGGTTTTCTGCACCTGTCATAACAGCAACAAAGAAATAGCCACCACTGTCCCATCCCTGGGTTGGGGATGACAAACCAGTTTCTTACCCTGCCTGATCTGAGTTCAGCAGTTTCTTTCCTGGTGTGTCCCTCCTGCAGCAGAGATGCCTCACAAATAATTCCTTTGTTTTCCTTAAAAACAGCTTTTGACTAATGAAACTTACCCTGTTCAGTTTCTCAGAGTCATGCTTCTGTCATTGTGACCAGCTCTCCATGCATGGTATATTATTTGAATCTTTAATTTTTCCTTAAAGATTTTTGATTCCTTAGATACGGATGTTTCCAAGCTGTAGGGTAAGGGGTGGGGTCAGATCTTGCCTGCAAGCTGATGGCTGTTTCTGAGAGTAACAGCATGTTCTGTTGTAGGCTACAGAGCAACTGGTGAGTGACATCCTGAGACAGGCTTTGGCGGTTGGATACCAGACAGCATCCCACAACAGGTACTGTTATCTTTTTAGTGATAATCAGGCTTACAAATATTTCCTGACAGTTTACTTGCTCATCGAGATGTTCTGTACTTAAGTCAGTCCAGTGGGAGATGGAGGTGTCTGTGCTGGGAACATTCTCAGAGGCACACAGATTCAAGGGTCTATGTGGTTATTTTGAACCTCTTGGTTGTGAAAGCTCAGCTTTGCCCAGAGTCTGTATCTGCCCAATCACTACTGCATATATACTGTTCAGTAGGACTCTGTTGTGCTACAGGTTGAACAACTATCAGCTCCTTGCAATTAAAGACAGTAACAGTGTCCCTTAGGTGTCAGATGTTGGTGCCAGGCATCACATATATTACCTAATTTGCCTTTCATTGCAAAACCCATAGTTTCTGTTTAGAAATTGGAAAACGTGGCTTTGTAAGGTGGTCTTATGTGTCCTTCCCAGCACAAACATGATAGGACCTAGAGCCAGACTCAGATCTCACTGGCTGTAAAGCCCACAGGCTCACTGCTCTCTTTGCTTCCGCTTGAATTATAATTGATTGGGACACTGAATTTTGCTCTTTTCTTGGGCCCTCAAAGAATGATAGACAAACCCTTTCCTTTAAAAGGAAATAGACATTTTATCCCATTGTGTTTAAAGGCTATCATAAATTTATAAAATTGTAACAGAGTGCCTGCGGACATAAAGAGGCCTAAATCAGAGGAATAGTAGGTCAGGCTTCATAGGAATAGGACACGTCAGGCAGTGTAGAAGAAGTCATCAAGAAAAAGGCAGGGGTGTCCTAGCCGGATAGTTCAGTTGGTTCGAGTGTCATCCCAATATGCCAAGGTTGCAGGTTTGATCCCTGGTCAGGAAACATACAAGAATCAACCAGTGAATGCATAAATAATAGATGGAAAAAAGAAAGAAAAAGGAGAAATAAAGGAGCTCCAGTAATGCTGCTTATTGTCCAACTTGAACAAATCAGCAGCCAGCCGAGTGCCTGCTGTGGCCCCTGCTCACCCCTGTGCTCCTGATTGTGGAGACAGGGAGGGACTTGGGTGTTTTTGATGAGAATATTTAACATCACACTTGGCTGGCGTAACTTCATCTCCCGTCTTTCCAGGAGACGGGAAATGTGGTCCATAGTTCTGTGGTGTTTTGGCTCACCTTTCAGTCTGCTAAAGCTGAATCACAAAAATACCATTGTTCTGCTGCGTGCATTTTACTTTCTTTTTTCTCATTCAGCCAACTTCTTGAACTCCATCTCATACCTGTGACTAGAAGTCAGATTTGAGCCCAAAATAGGGCAGACTAAAGAGGGTAGGCCAAGTCTTCACCAAAGTGAAAAGGAATTGACAGGAAAGGAGAGAGAGAATACCCCTGCCACTCCCCAAGTGGCCCTAAACCATGTCTTGTCCCCTTCTCACCAGTATCCCCTTCTCAGGGCTTATGCAGGAGATGGTCCTTTAGATAAACTAAGTTATTGGATGCTCGAGAGAATTTCACCTAACAGCCTTTGTTTTTTGGACCAGGATTCCCAAAGAAATTACAGTGACTAATATTCACCAGGCCATTTGCAACATTCCTTTTCTGGACTTCCTCACAAACAAGCACATGGGGATACTGAATGAAGACCAGTGAATGGGTGCCCCTTAGCAAAGCAGGACCTGGAGCTGTTTCTGAAGCTTTGAACTGTGTTGACTCTTCTGTTTGGGGAAGGAGGTTGTCATCTGTGCCTCAGAATATGGTTACTGAACCACTACCTCCAGTTAATTCAGTGTAACACCAGAGTGTTCAATCCTAGATCACATCCCTTTGGGACACAAGTTTCCTGATTCTGGAGTGAAGCTGTGGACGCGTGCTCTGTCAACTCGCATTTGTTCACTCTCAGTAAAGCTCACTGGGCCAGGCCATGTGTATCAGGTCCTTCTGTCCGCTGGGCACCCTCAAGGGGGCACCTTGGGCCTGCATCTCCCTCCAGGAGGCAGAACATGATTCTGACAGGCTAGAGATTTCACCCATTTTGTGGGCTGGGGTTACAGGCTGCCCCAACAGTTACCCTGGTAACACCTGGAAAAGGACTAGGCTCCAGCACTTAGCGGGTGGCGGCAGTGTGGGGGCTCTGCACTCGGCCCACGTGCAGCAGCTACAGGACTCAGGAATGCTGTGCAGAAAAAGGCCTGCAAGGTTGCAGCCTGAGCAGAATTCCTTTTCACAGAGCATAGGAACATTACTATAACCACTCTCGGAGAGGAGGGAAAGACAGGGTCAAGGGAGAGAGACATCTCTCCAGAAAGGTTCAACTATAACCAAGAAGCTCTTAATATGCCCATAGTAGACAACACCCACAGATCTCAGGCTCTTGGCAGACTCATACCAGCTTTTTTTTTTTTAATCCTCACTTGGGGATATTATTCTGTTTATCCTTAGACAGAATGGGAGGGAGAGGGAAAGAAAGGGAGAGAGAGAGAAACATCAGTGTGAGAGGGACACATTGATTGGTTGCCTCCTGCACAACCCCAACTAGGGCCAGGGACAAACTACAACTGAGGTATGTGCCCTTGGTCAGATTTGAACCCACAACTCATTGGTCTGCGGGCTGATGTTGTACCGCTGAGCCAAACCAGCCAAGGCCTCATACCAGCTTAGCGTGTGTGCCAGTTAGCGAGCTGGTGCCCACTGTTCGCATGGGCCTCTGGACTGTACCCAGGCTGAACGGCCAGTGGGAGCAGCTCCTGTGACAGCCCCACCAGGACTGTTCTGTCAGTGGATTTCATGTCCTCAGTCCAGTTTTTTGCAAGAAGGAAAATGTTTCAGACAAATACTAGTGAGTGCCTTAAAGACAGAGATATGACCACCGAAGCCAAAAGACAGGGACATCTGCTCGGAGCTGTGAGAAAAGATTGTGCCCTTAAGGTGACGGCAGGCAGAGGTGAAGAGGAGGGAGGTTAGCTCTGCACTGGGATGATGTCCGGTTCCACTGCAGGCACTCTAGCCCAGGCTTCCTAACAGTCTGGAAGTAGAAGAATAAATTGATGCTGCTGCTCAGAGACAATTTGAAATCTGAGTCAGAGTCAAAGGAACTTATCTAAGCAACATAATTCATGTTTTCATGAGTCCTGTAGATGTTTGTCAGGAAAAGAACGCAGGGAGGTGACATGATAAGAAATCTACCTTCTTTTATTCAGCATCTGAGGACTGCAAATGCAGAAGGAAATCTGTTCAGGAAGGCAAGGGCGTGCCCCGGCTCAGTGGTAACGTAGTTCAGTATTAAAGGCTCAGCTAGTGCGTACACGACTGACTCCATGCAAAGGTGTGGACAGGTGTGTCAATTCATTCAGCAGTAGACTGGGGCTGCTCCACAGGATGGAAGATTTCATCCCAATGAGAACAGATGGACTATAGGGATGAAAGTCTAAAGAAATTATCTTTTTGCAAAAGAAATATTAAATGATTTAACAGTCCCAATGTGTTAATGTTTCAAATGTATTTGTATTATAATATGTAACATAATTGTTTAACAAAAATAACTACAATAAATCTTTTAGTATTTGTGATGGGTTTTTCTGAGTTTGAATTTCTATACTTTGGTAAGGTTCTTCTTACATTAGGTCAGAAGAGCTGGGACAGGGCAAACATGTAGGTATTTGTGTTAAAGTCTTCTTCTTCTTCCCCAAAAGAACTTGAGGCTATGTAAGACAAAGAAAAACAGTTATGTAAGAGTCTGAAAAAATTCTGGAGGATGCATGTGGACCCTGGACATGCTGATTTCTGACAGCTTGTGGCAAAGGAGACTGCTGAATTGAGCTCAAAGCCAAGGCAGAGCGAACTGCTCCTGTTGGACAAACTCACTGGCTTGCCTGCCAAGATGGAATTGGTCTGCACTGAGGTCTTAAAGCAGTTAACTCCTGTGACGTCCTGCCGTGACCATCTGCTATCATAATGGCTAAAAAAATCACCCAACATGCAGAAACGTTCAGAATGACCACTTTTATCTCCCTTACTGAGAACTGAAAGCTTTGAAAGCCCTTGCTTTGCAGGGAGGGGCTTTGTGATACAGTTCAGGTATAAAGCTTTCTTGAGACCAGACTTCACTTAGTGTCAACCTTTAGGGAGTTGAATGGTCTGGAGGAAGGAAAATAGGGGTATTGCTCAGGCCCCTTTCTGACGAGATCGGGCGCATTCAGAGTGGTATGGCCGTAGACTCGGCCCCCTTTCTGAATGTTGTCTCAGCCCCGGTTTTGACAGGAGCCACAGAACAGTTAAAGATCTGTGTCAGGCAGAACCGTTAGTAGGGACTCCCTCTTGCTACTGAAGGAGCTTCATGGGTGGGCTGCAGGGCCAAGACTTTGGCAAAAACTGCTTTTGGGAGTTAGGCCTAAAATCCTGGAATTATTATAGGTACGGAAGTATTAGTATTTGTGATGGGTTTTTTTGCGTTTAAAGCCCCACTGAGCAGGTAGAAGTGGGGCCTCGCTCTGAATAACTGATTGGCAGGGCTGTGGTGCAGCCTCGAGGCTGATGGGCAGCTGCTGAAGTGCTAATTTTGCTGAGGGAATCATGAGTATTGAACTCTTTCTTTTGGCTGAAATTAGCTAACAGATTGAACCATTTATTTTTAAAAACTTTTCTTTACAGAATTAATACAAAAATGCTTATATAGAAATGTTAGTAAATATAATTACCCGTTAATCCACATCTTAAGAATAATCGCCATTACTATTCCAATGCATTTCTTTCAGCCTTTGTCAGTGTATATTCTACATATGTGATACATAGGGGCTGGGACCACATGGTTGAGACTGTTGTCTTCGTCACTTCTTAAGGCCACTCCAGTATCACAATGTTAGGCCTTACTAAGACCTAGAGTGAGTAAGAGGAAGTTCCTTCTTAAGAGCCCAAATCTAATGCAGTCGAGTAAGGAAGGGTGTCAGGTTGGGGTGTTTGAAAAGCCATCTGTTCTAGTGCAGAAGGCATGCAGGTATGGCAGGAAGGGGCAGGCCTGCCTTATTTCCACTGAGGTACAGCAGACCAGATGGCACAAGAGTGAACAGGCTTCCCAGCAGGCCCTGGGGTAGGGAGGGAAGGGCGCTGCCAGCTGTGTGTTGTGGCAGGCAGGGTCTGGTCAGAGTTGATGGGGCAAAGCTGCACATGAGAAAAGAGCCGGCTCCCTGGGAAAGGGGGAGGGGTGCCTGGGCCGGAAACAATGATTTCAACAGCTGTGCTCTCTGCTGGCCATTTACTGTCCTGAGCACCCTGCACATACACCGAGATTCAGCGAGGTAGAGGTGTTAGCCTCATTTTGCAGATAAGGAAACAGAAGCTTAAGCTGCTCACAGCTAGTGAGTGGAGAAGTCAAGATCGAGTCCAAGACTAGCTTCAAAGACAGTCACTTTACCCTAGGCGTGGGGGCACAGGGTGGTGGGGCTAAATGTGACCGAGGGGAGGCTGGCAGATTTTGTGAAAACTACATGTAATAATGCTGGTGTGGACTGCAGCCCAAAGCAAGGGTTCTCAAGCTTGACAAGCTTCCAGGGACTCCAGCCACAGCCGGGACATTCAAGTCCTTATTACCAAGGGGAGGATGAAGGAAGCTGTAGAAGGTGCTCGTGTACAATTAATTTAAAGAAATAAACAAATTGAAACATACATTTTTGCATTTTAGTAAAAACTAACTTGTTAATCTATTCATTTCCCACAAAATGCCCAGCAGGCAGTCTCTTTTCTTTTAGAAACATCCGACAGACAAACCAGCAAAGTCTCAAATAATAGAACCCTTCATGTAAGCATTTGGTTTTCCTTTCAGAAAGCTGCTCAGAGCATCTCCTTTGCTGGAATGAGGGGAAGGGCTGTGCCTGCCAGACCTAGCACCTCTGAGGTTTCGCCTGTGTGCAGCCTGAGCTGCAGCAGCCCCTCCCCCACTCCGAGGTGGTTCTGAGACCTGAAGGCCACCTCTTGTGGCATAAGGAAGTGCTCCAGACTACACGTAGAGCCCCTTGTGGGCTGGAGAGGGATCAGGATCCAAAGGGAAACCCTTGTGTTTCCTCACCAAAGCTGGCCTAACGCCATGCTTCTGGTTTTTCAGATGGACATAGATTCCTTCCAAGGTGTGAAGGGCTGCTGTACAAAGAGAGGACCAGACTTGTTCCCCAGGCTGCACTGGCTGGAATTTATGGAGGAAGCAGAGCTTTCCAAAGACAAAGGGAGCCGCCTCCTCAACAGGCAGTGAGCTCCCTGTCACTGTAGCAGGGCAGGCTTGACAGTCAAGGTTGGTGTAGATGTCTTAAGGTCTTTCAGGGAATGAGGCTGATGCTGCAGTCTTCTAAAGAAAAGCTCCCAGCCCTGGCCAGGTAGCTCAGCTGGTCAGAGCATCGTCCTAATACGCCAAAGTTGTGGGTTTGATCCCTAGTCGGGCACATACAAGAATCAGCCAGTGAATGCCTGAATGGGGTAGAACAGCAAATTGATGTTTTTCTTCCTTCCTCTCCCTAAAATCAATCAATCAATAAAATTAAAAGTTTTAAAAACCCAATTCTTAGCCAGTGTGGATGGTAGTTCCCTTCTAGTTGTCAGTATGTTAAGGGACTAAAACTGGAATTAGGATAAAACGTGGGGCTCACTCGATGTGTTCCTTTCGCGTCGATGTTTCTCTCTCTCTCTCTGTTCCTCTCTCTCCCTCCCACTCTACCTGAACAAAAAATGGAAAAATGTCCTCGGGTGAGGATAAAATAAAAAAACAAACAAAAAAAAACGTGGGGCTCAGAAACCTTCCACAAGGTAAATGGCATTCATTAATTCAGTACTTCAGACACTCATCCCAAGAAATGCCACGTTAAAACATAAGGATCATCTGGCCATAAAGAAACGATGTCTTTGAAATGGAAACCCTGCGATTGATACTCTGTTTGTCTAGCAACTTCTTCCTGGTTGTTTGGAATCACATGCAGGTGATAACCTAAGATTTCTTCTACAGCTGAAGTGTCCAGGGCCACTCGCAGGGATGCCCAGGACACTGCCCGTTACCACAGGTTGTCAGTTACCGTGCAGCGGGGAACACTGGACACCACTGGCTCTTCCAGGATCTGTGGTCCACATGCCTCAGTGTTTCTGGACCAGTCCCGTCCACAACAGAACTGATCCTCGAGTTCTTCCGATTTAAAAACTGAAGGTTGGTGAAAAGAGGCAGTTAGAAAAAGATCGGAAGCTCTCCGCAAACTGCTCCAGGAAGAGTGTGGTTGAGGTCCAGAGGGGCTGGGTGGTGCCGCGTCCATCGGGGCCTCTGCTCTGAGCCAGGCCTGCAGCCCTGGTGGCAGTGTGGGAGGAGAGGTGCCCAGGGTGAGAAAGGAGGACCCTTCCCCTCTGACGGCAGGGGCCGTCGGGTCCCAAGGTCTCACCCCAGTTCCTGGCGCAGCGGTTCTGGCCCGCCGGTGGCACTCCCCGCTCAGTGGGAGTCACACGTTGAGGATCCGGGGAGCTGAAGCCTGGAAGATGGCTGAGGGGTTAGGAGCGAACTTCTTCCTCACCTCAGGGACCTGAAAAACAAGATGTGGCCAAGGTCAGTGGGCTCTTCTCCACTTTCGCCCTCCCCTCAGCTCCAGGAAAAGACTTCCCTTCTCCCAGCCTCCTCTTTGTCCTCCAAGAGTTGAGACTACTAACCGGAAGGGTCCGGGGGGAAACCTCCACAGTAGGCAGGCTCACTGCATTAGCAGGTCAAATATAGTACATGGACCTTCCATTCTGCTCCCTGAAGCCTCCTTTGGGTGGAATCAGGAGGCTAAATAGTCCCTACTTCCCTTCCACCTTCTCTCCTCTTACACAAATGCCTGTCGCTCCTGCTCAGTGGTCAAGGGTAAGGCTGGGACATAGGAGGGAAAGAGACGCCCTGCTCACCAGAGAAGCCAGCACTTGGGGGGACAACCACCTGGCCAGTGACAAGGACCTTGGGTTTCTGTTTGTTGAGGGACGACTGGTGCTCAGACACATTTTATACTATGAAATCAGACTCCTGGTCCCTAATCTTGGCTAGAAAGGCCTGTTCCCACACCCCCCGCAGCACCGGCTTCAGGCTGACCTGGCAGCTGGCTGCAGGGCTTCCGTCCCAGCCGGAGCTGTGGGTTGTGATAACTGTGGTGGGTTTCACCTTTGTGGATCTCGATGGCTTGACTCCAGTCCAGGCCTGGAATTCCTGTCTGGAACAGAGAATGGTCACAACTTTGCACAGGGTCACCACCCCTTCCCCTGACCCTGCAGGGGCCACCACCCTTGCCCCATGCTCCTTGGAGTGTTCCTGGCCAGGCCCACTGCCCAAATCCTGCTTCGGCTCCAGGTACTCCTTTCTGTCTTACGAAAACAGAACTAGCATGCCCTGGCCGGTGTGGCTCACTGGTTAGGGTGTCAGCCCGCACACCCAAGGGTCACATGTTCGATTCCTGGTCAACGGCACATACCTGGGTTGCAGGTTAAATCCCCAGCCCAGCCTCGTGATGGAGGCAACCAACTGATATTTCTCTCCTCTCCCTCCCTTCCGCTCTCGCTAAGAGAATATCCTCAGATACAACAGCAACAACAGAACTAGCCGAGGAAGTACACTGCCCAGACGCAGCCACTTCCTGGAAGAAACACACACCTCTGGCTGACCTGCCCTTCACTCCTGAGTGCTCCACTGTGAAGTCGCTCACCTGACCCCCACAGGAAGTAGCAGAAACTTAAGTCACAGGTTACAGATGAGCAACTGGCTTGGGCTGTGGGGAGTTAGGAAAGCTATCTGCACTTGAATCTTACTTGCCCCAAATGCAAACAACTGGTTGGTGTGTGCTGGGCTTGGGAGACAAAGCAAGTCCCAGTCCCTCCCTCCAGCTTCCTGTATTGTCTCCAGGCCACTTTAGGGGGCCCCAGAGGCCCAGAACCAGTAAAGGTTGCTCACTTCCAATACGGGTCACTGATGGCCCTATGTCCAGAGGAGGTGCTGTCCTGGAGAGCACCCAGCACAGCAAAGTTCTCCCTACCTGGCTGCAAGTGAGAAGGAAAATATGGCTCAATGTTATGTTTAGTTTTTAATAATTTGTCTTATTAACTCCTGCGAAACAATCAATCATGACCATCACAAAAACCTACAAGATGGTCTGGCTTGTTTGCATGGCTCCGCACTCAAGCGTGGTGCAGGGAGGGGCAGTGCATGCACCAGGGAAAGCCAGCTCCCTGGGGGGGGGGGGGGGGTGGCAGGCTGCCACCACCCGGCCCCACATCCTTGGAGGAGCTTCTTTTGATGGAGACTTAATTCCTTTGAACAAAAAAGACCTATTTTAATTATAACTCCACTGCTGGACGGTGAGCTTAGGAAGGCAGAGACCTGCCGTGTCCACAGGAGCACCTGGCTGGAGCGGGACCCCCATGTGGGCTGGATCCCTCCTGTCTCCCCACCCCCAGCCTGGCTGGGTTTCAGGCCCTGAGGTCAACAAAGCTGCCTTTTCTCCTTTGCAGCAGCGCAGCTGGGCCCCACTGGGTGGGCCGCGTGTGCAGGGAGCAGCTGTGTCTGTGGTCAGTACTTGGGTGCCAGGAGGTGAGCTGTGCCAGGGCCCTATCAGATCATTTTCACTTCTGAAGCTGCAGGGTTCCGAAGACCGGCTGCCTGGGCCATCTGCGGCTGTTTCTCCTGGGGAAGCAGGTCCTCCTCTGGGCGTGACCTTCTGTCCCCAAACTGAGCGGGACTTGGTCTTGGCATCCCAAGCTGCTGCCCCACAGTGGCTGCAGGGGTCCCAGAGCAGAAAGCAACCAGAGCCTGGGGCTAAAGCAGTACCTGTGGCTGCTCCCAGGGCGGAGCTGGTGCTGGAGCCCAGGTGAGGGGAGCTGTATGGGGACATAGAAAGGACCACAGATGGGATCCGCCGGACCTGGTGACGGCTCAGGAGAGGAAGGCAGACCCAGGGCTCTGGCCAAGAAGGTAATAAAAATGTAGGACTAGCCAAGGCCACTGTGCCTCCCTAACCAAGCAGGTTCTACCACTGTCCACCTCAAGTGGGCCTCAGCTGGACCCCAAGGGGTGCAATTCGGAGAGCCCTGGCCTGAGGTCCCGGAGGCCTGGTTCTCAGCCCAACACAGCTTCAAACAAGTCCCTTAGCTTTCTCAGAGCCTTCATTTCCTCTGCTAAAAGTGGGCTACCTCTCCATGTGCAGAAATTATGAGCCTTCATGTTGGGCACTTGGAAAGTGGGAATCAAGTCTTGTGGCCCTTTAACAGTTGGCCCTTCTGCCCTGGCCGGTTTGGCTCAGCGGTTGGAGCATCAGCCTACAGACCAGAGAGTCCTGGGTTCAGTTCCCGCTAGGGGCACATACCCAAAAAGATAAAATAAAATAAAATAAAAAATAACAGTTGGCCCTTCAGCTGATTGGCCCAGGAAGAAAAGCCATAACTGAGGAAGGAACTGTTCTAGAAGCGGGTGGAGCCAGAGGCTGGGCCACGGGTGCTGGCCAGCAGGCACAGCATTCTGGACAGGAGGCTCTGGGAGGAGCCGCTCAGGAGGGGCTCGGGCTGGCTGTGGGCAGAACCCACTGTGCCCATATGGCCAGGCAAGTCAGGCAGGTCAGCTCTTACATGGAGGCCAGGGGCCAGGCTAGGCAGGACCTGCTGGGCGAAGCGGACATGACTCCTCTGCCATCTTTGGGGAACAGTTCCTGTAGGTCAGGTGCATCTTGCAAGAAGGCAGGTAGGAAGGATTGCTCATGCCAGGCTTGAGCTGGGAGGTGGAGGGTCCCCGGGGGGTGCTGGCCAGGTTCGGCAGTGGTCCTGTGTCTCTGGCGGGGTCCAGGGACCAGGCAGCCAAGCTCTTGCTATTTCTGCCCCACAGATGAGGAAAGGGGCAGAGAGGCCAAGTGACACTCCGGGTTTATACACCAGGAAGTGGGGCCACCACTCCGGACACTGTTCAAGAAACCAAGTGACTCAAAGGAGGCAGCATCTTAGGGGATAATCCTTGTGGGGTATAAATGTGGTCTCCGAGGCAGGACACACACACTTGGGTTCCACTACCTGCTCTGCGGGACCTTGTGCCAGCCACTCACCTTCCTCACTGTAGAATGGGGACAGCAGGCCCTGGCCGGTTTGGCTCAGCGGTTAGAGCGTCGGCCTGCGGTCCAGAGAGACCCAGGTTCAGTTCCCGTTAAGGGCATGTACCTCGGTTGCAGTTTGTCCCCGGCCCCCTGGTTGGGTCATGTGGGTGGCAGGCACTCGATGTGTCCCTTTCATGTGGATGTTTCTTTCTCTCTCTCTCTCTCCCCGCCCCCCCCCCCCTGTCTGAACAAAAAATGGAAAAATGTCCTCAGATGAGGATTTAAAAAAAAAGAATGGGGACAGCAGGAACGGCACTGACTCCAGAGGGTTTTTGTGAGGTCTTGGGGAGATCGGCTGTGGGAAGTCCTGAGCCTGGTGCCCAGTACTTGCTAAGCAGAGTGGTAACTAATGCCTCAGTGTCACTGAGGCTAGGAGGACCCAGCAGGACATTCAAACCCGCCATGTGCTCTTGGTGGATGAGAGAGTAGATGGATGAGAAACTGCTTCTTTTCAAAAGCCCCTCCTCTCAGCATCCCAGGGAGGAGCTCAGCACCATGCAATGCAGCAGCTCCATGTCAGTCAGTTCTGATTATTAGAAAGCACTTCCTCCCCTGAGCTGAAGCTGTTCCCGACAAGCACCACACCTTGTCCTGCTCCTGGCACCTAGGACATCAGCCACGTGAAGGCGCTGCACACCCAGGACCTCTGGCCTACCAGACCTCACCATTTAGGCCCCTCCAGCTGGCTCAGGGCCCCATGGTGCAGCAGTCAGAACTGACCACCTTCTTCCCTGCCCTTGACATTCCCACAAGCTGAGAGCAAGTGTCCATGAACACAGACTCCCACTCCCCATCTGTTCTTAAAAACTGCAGGCCCATGAAGGAGCCTCTGGGGAGATGGGATGATAAGAGGGGCAAAGATTTAGTTATAAGGATGCTTATCTCAGAAGTTTTTTTTTTTTTTCTCAAAAAAACTGATTACTTCTACTTTTCTTCTTTTTCTTCTTTGGTTAATCCTCACCAGATGATATATTTTTTTTCCATTGATTATTTTTTTATCCTCACTCGAGGAATTTTTTTTTTTGCTGGGGACAAACCACAACCAAAGTACGTGCCCCTCGCGGGAACCAAACCCAGGACTCTCCGGTCCGCGGGCCGATGCTCTAACCACTGAGCAAACCAGCCAGGGCTCCAATGACTCTTTATTTTTTGTTGTTTTAGAGAGAGTAGAAGAGAGGAAGGGAAGGTGAGAGAGAGAGAGAAACATCCAAGTGAAAGACACATCGATTGGTTGCCTCCCAGATGCACCTGGGCCAGGGATTGAACCTGCAGCCCAGGTAGCTGCACTTGCCTGGGAATCAAACCCATGACCTTTCGACCCTTCGGTGCGTGGGCCAACACTCTAATCACTGAGCCACACTAGCCAGGGCAAAAATTGTTTACTTTTAAAAGGTAATACCTGTACATTAAAAAAAAAAAAAAAAAGCAACGGTTCAAGAGTGAAAAGTCAGTCTCCTTTCTCCACTAGCAGCATCCATCCTCCTCAACCCCCCAAAAGTTACCATCCATTCAGAGAGATTCTGTGCTTATTTGAACAGATATGTGTATACCAACAACCCTTTTGAAAATGCAAATGGATCCCTGGCCTATTTGGCTCACTGTTTAGAGCACCTGGATGTACAGACCAAAGGGTCGCGGGTTTGGTTCAGGTCAAGGGCACTTCGTACCTTGGTTTTGGTTTGATCCCGGGCCTGGCTGGGGTTGTGTGGGAGGCAACGATCGGTGTTTCTCTCTCATAGATGTTTCTCTCCCTCCCTCCCTCCTCCCTTCCTCCCACTCCATCTGAAAATCAATGGAAAAGTGTCCTACGGTGAGGATTTAAGAAAAAAGAAAAGGCAAATGGTAGCAGGCATGCTGTTTTGTGTTTTGCTGCTTTGATATGGATCTATTGAAGAGCTGCTGTTATCAGTACATTCTGGGCTTCCCAGTAGGACATATCAATGGCAGAGCCATAATTAACCAGTCCCCTGGATCAGAGACAGTGTTTTTAACAGCTCCTGATTAGAAACACCCTACATATTCAATGACATGAGAATACATTAGTCGTATTTGGATAGATAGATAAATGCGCATCCATAGGATAGAATACTTCACATCTATTAAAAATCATGTAATAGAACACCTGGTAACATACAGGCATCCACAAAGTGTACAGTAAGAAGCTAACCCTATAATAATTATAAATGAACATGCACTCAAATGCATGTTAGGGATTAGAAAGAGCTACCAAATTGGTTATTTCCAGTTTCTCTACAGTGATTATGAGTTTTATAATGAAAGGAGGGAGAACCCCTTAGGAGTCCGGGGGCCGAGCTAGGAGTGGGTGTGTGGGGGGAGGACCCACAGACTTGCTCTCAGTGAAAGCCAAGTCAGCGGCTCTCAGTCCGTGGGGTCCTGAGCCCTGCTTGGGCCTCGCAACCAACCCCTACCCCACCCCTGCCCCAGAGGCCACTGGCCAGAGGAAGCTCAGGCAGTCTGCCTGCGTGCACCCCTCCTACGGCTGGGCCCGCCTGGTGGAAGTTAAAGGGAGGCAGAGCTTTCTGACCATGCAGCCAAGAAGGATGCGGGGCTGAGAGTGAGGTCGTGAGCTCTCCATTGGCGGAGCTATTCGCTCCTTCACTCTGAGGCTGGTTAGGGCGCAGCGAAGGAGCCGCCCGCCGCGATGACCTTCGAGGCCGCCTGCCGCTCTCAAAGTCGTGTGGGATGGGGTTCTAGGTGCCCCCCACATACACACACCGTGGGCCTCACGGCCGCCGGCTCCGGACCGAGCGCGCCCCACCCCCACCCCATACCTGTACGACGTGGTCGCCGCTGCAGCCGTGTCCGCATCGCCGATGGGGAGCACGTAGATCCCCCGGCCCGCGGGTGCGGGGAACGTGTCCTTGCGGCCGCCCGCCCCCGGCCTGCGCCCCTGCGTCGCATCTCTGGGCTTCGCAGGCGCCGGCCACGCGCCGAAGTCCCGCTGGTACTGAGTGAGCGGCAGGTCCCGGCCGGGGTCCCGGGCGCCTGCGGGGGACGCGCCCGTGCGCGCCGCGGCGCCGCCCAGGCCCGGCTCCTCGCCCTCAAGGTCCGAGTAGTTGTGCAGCGTCAGCGGCACCGCCACGTCGGAGCGGTCCAGCTGGTTCCAGCGCCGCGCCAGGCAGCACAGGCGGCTGATGCAGGGCCACGCCATGCCGCCCCGCGCCCGGCCCGGCTCCCCGCGCTCGGGCCGCGCCGCCCCGCCCGGCGTCCGCCCCCGCCGTCCTCCCCGCGCCGCCGCAGCGCCACCCCTGGGCCGGGGGCGGCCACCTGGGAGCGGGAGGGCTCGGTGACAGCGCGATGGTGGGGCTGGGACCCGGGCGTGCACAGCTGGAGCGGGGCGCCGGCCGGGCACGACCGCGCGACCCGAAAGGTGCAGAAGCGGGGATGGGGGGCAGGGGTACGACACCGCCTGGAGGCACTGAGAAGTGTCCAACTTTCAGAAGGTTTCGTAATTTAATCCAAAATTCCCTAAATGTTATCTTATAAACCAGGCCTGGCTTTGCGGGTCGCCCTCAGACAGCCCGCCTCAGCACAGGAGTTTGGGGACCGCGGTGGCCAAGCTGCACCACGGGGACTCGCAGGCATGCAGGGGAGGTGCAGCGATGAGGGGGTCACAGGGAAAACTTGGGGCCATACTTCCCAGAGAAAACATCTATGAGTCAGCCTGTGAGTCACCCAACTATTTGCCTTTACAATGCTAAATTTGTGACAACCAATCCAGTTTTCATTGAGAATTGACATTAGCCCTCAACTGACCTTTTCCGGGTTCTAAAATTCCTAATTTTAAAGCATGGGCAAAAGCTTTATTCAATTTATAAAACTGCCACAAATCTTTGGCCACTATGCTACAAACATAGTGGAAGACCATCCAGTAACATGGACAGACTTCCATGACGTGTGCAGTAAGAAGCTAACCCTGTAATAATTATGATTATAAATCATCATTACAATCATTATAATAATTATAAATCCCCTTCCCTCCTGGGCCTACATTCTTGTTTTATTGCAAAGCTAAATTTGGGTCATGCTTCAAAGGTCAGTCTACTGCATGTAAGTATCAGAAACAACTCCCTAGGGGTCAGACTTGAAAGCATGTGTCACAAAGCCAGAACAGTGAAGGGAGGCTGGGAGCCTGGACTCACACAGCTTGGAGGGAGGGTAATTGGGCCAGGGGAATGCAGGGTCCCCAGGATAAGACTTCTAGCTAGAAGCAGCAGGGGCCTTGGTAGCCCTACTGAGTTTCTTCCATAGGCAACAACAGGGAGTGTGACTCAAGTGTTTTTAGCACTGTGGCCATATGGAAAATACAAGGACATTTTAGAGACCAGCTAAAGCATGGGCCCTGGGAGTGGAGAGGAGGGGCTGGATTCTAGAAATAAGAGGTGAGAGAGGGAAATCTAGAACAGCTTCCAGATTTCTGGCTTCCAATTGGCGATGTAACTCCTTGAGCCAGCAGTTATATTTGAGGTGCCTGCACAGTGGGGTCCCAGCACCTGGAACCGTACCTGGCACGTAGTAGACACATGTACTGGGTTAGATTACGGAGATATTCAGTGATTTCAGAGCTCAGAAGACATCCTCATGAAGATAACTGAAGCCACAGGAAGTGGAGAAGGGACAGCAGCGCAGGGTGCACTCCTGGGACTGCCACACTGAAGAGGCCAGAGGACGCTGCACAGCCTGAAAGGCACACAGCCAGGCAGAGCACATCCAGGGGTGATCGGGTGTCAGCGAAGAAGCCAAAATGAGAAAGTAAATATCCTAGTGGGCAAACAGGAGAGTAGGGACCATTGCCGAAGCTGTGGACGGTAAGGCTTGTGCTTCTGGAGCAGGGCGCTGATCGCCAAGGCCTCTCATGGGGAAGAAGGCACCTTGGCTGCTCCAAGGCTCCAGCATCGAGGGATGTAATGGTCAGAGAAGCGTGTTAGGGACTTGATCATCTCAGTGCTCCTCTGCTAATCATCACAAAGCGGGGAGAAGCGACAAGACTGTTCCTAGTCTAACTCTTTGGGCTCCTTATGAACTGTCCATGTGATCCCAGCCTCCCATCCCACCTCTGAAAACCACTTCTTGCCTCGTCTGCATGTCACAGGATTGTTAGCACCATGTATTCCGAAATGTCAAAGCACAGCAGCGTGACCTTGAGCAGCTCCCATACACGCCTGCCCTGGTTCCTTACTGGCAAAATGAGGGCTGGGTTAAAGAAGTTCTCTCTCCTGGAAGTGACATTGGTTTAGAATAGAATCCTCTGCCTGGTAAAAGTAACTGGTGCTTCACAGTAGAAAAGAGTCTAGCTTGATGGGAAAATGATGTAAAGAAATGCCAGCCCTGGCCGGTTTGGCTCAGTGGTTAGAGCATCAGCCTGCGGTCCAGAGAGACCTGGGTTCAGTTCCCGCTAAGGGCACGTACCTCGGTTGCAGTTTGTCCCCGGCCCTAGTTGGGTCGTGCAGGTGGCAGCCACTTGATGTGTCCCTTTCACGTCATTCTCTCGCTCTCTCTCCCTCCCACTCTATCTGAACAAAAAAGGGAAGGAGGAAGAGAGGGAGGGAGGGAGGGTCAAACCCTGGACAATCCCTATGTTCTGGGTACAGGCTGCCATTCGGCTTTCAAAACCGTGAGGCGTGCACGACTCCACTGCTTTCAAGCCAGACGTTCCGTGCCCAGCACCTCGCAAGCCAGGCTGTCACTCCTCTCCAGTGCAAGGTGGAAGACTTGGTGTGACCTTTTGAGGCACTAATACACTAAAAACCCTCCTGTAAATCCACTCAAGAAAACTTAAATAATTCTCAACCATGAGAGCAAATTAGTTCCACAGAAGTGAAGCTACCATGATGACCACTCTGCCATTTCAGTATGATGCTTCGATTACAAACATGCACATTTCCAAATGTAAGATGCAATTAGGCACAGACTCAAGTCTGAATTTACCCAAAATAAGTCTTAATTAAGCTACAATTTTAACTAGAAAACAAAAACCTAAAAAGAGCTTTTTGTGTATGTCACTCACAGCCTGGAAACATTCACTTTCTTGGGGAAATTTAGAAAGTACTGCAGCTGTTGTCTCAACCACGTCAGAGAGAAGATACTCTTAACTTTCGCTATTCGCCAACCCAGGAAAGCCGCAGGGAGACAGAGTAAATGTTCAGCAGAGAGTTGAGAAGGCCGGTGTGGAAAAACCTGGGAGCCATTCGAGATCCCCCTCCAAGTTCCCATCAGATCTTTTCCTGTGCACCCTGCAGGTTCACAGCTTAAACTATGTTGTTATTATTATTATTATTATTATTTTTCCTTTATTGATTTTAGAGAGAGGAAATGAGAGGATAGATAGAAACACTGATGAGAGAACACCGATTGGCCACCTCCTGCATGCCCCCCCGGGGATCAGGCCCACAACCTGGGCATGTGCCCTGACCAGGAATCGAACCAGTGACCTCCTGGTGCATGGGTCGGTGCTCAACCACTGAGCCACACCAGCCAGACTCAAACTATGTAACAAGATTCCAGGGCAGCATCACTTATCTTCAAAAGAGACACACACCCTGTTTACAAACTAGAGATATAAACCTTTATTTCACAACTGTGTCATAGTTCACTTTCTAGTAAGACTGTAATGAGAAGACAGTTTAAAATGCTGGGAAAGCTGGGTGCTGGGTATCTTCCAGGCAGGAGCAGAGAGATGTGGTCGCTCCAGGGCCAAGGCGCTCCTGGGCTTTCCGGCGGCACGGACCAGATGCACCACTAGGATCCAACCCGTTTACTTAGAGCCACCTCCTTTTTTGGGGCCGTTAGTCCTCATTTCATGCCAGATTTTCACTAGAGGCTCTCTGTTCTTCCAAATGAGTTCATGACCATAAGTAATATACCATCTGGGGAAAAGAAAAACAAAGCAGGTCTGACATTCAAACAGTATGACACAAACGGTAAGTTCTATGATGTCAAGTTGACATTTAAAAAATTAATGCCACTGTCATTTACTATGTAGTTTATTAAAATAGCTGATTAATTTGTTTGATATAAATCTGATTTATCTTTACTATATGGAGTATGTAAAAGGTCGAAGTAGGGTGGGACCCCCTGTGACTGATCTGACTTCACACATACTACTCTGGCTTCACCACAGCCCTGCATGTCGAGCATCACTTGTCCTGTCACAGCAATAAGGAAACCACACCTGAGCGAAGGTAACCTGCCCAAGGTGCTAACAGCGAAGTGGCCCACCAAGGACTCACCAACAGGTCGGCCCGAATCTAAGCCTGGTGAGAAAAGTGAGAAGTACAGTTTACTAATGATGGCTAGTTTAACTGCTTCTCATCGTTTTCCACCTGGTTACACAAAGGGTCTGCTAATCCAAATTCTGCTCACCTTTTAAAATATAGTTCCAGTCCCCTCTCTCCCGTTATAAACCGCCTAAAGCAGCCTGCGCTGGGGAAGCTGAAGCACTGGGAGGTTTAGTAATTTAACTGGCTCAGGTTGCACAACTAGAAATCACCAGAACTGGAACCCAAATCTGAGTCTGAAATCTGTGCTCTATCCACTGCAGCACCTAGGGAGCACCTACTATAAGCTGAGGAACACGAGTGACAAATGAGAAGGGCCTGCTTTTGAGAAGCCAATAGGTCCAAGTACTGCGAGACCAGGCGCTCTACCTGAGGGCAGCACAAGCCGCAAGTGTAACTCAGGGGCATCTATCTCCCCTCCTGGGCTGAGGGAGGCAGGGAGGGCTTCCCGGAGGAGGTGTGATTGATTTGGCTGTCAATGAAAGCTTTTATTATTGAAACTTTGATTTTTGCCCTGGTTTCCCCAGATTTTTTGTCCCCTGAGACATAGACCTGATTTTGTTGATCTTTGCATCTTCCAGAAACCTCACTAAAAAAAATGCTCTATTTGCTTTATATTGGTATCAGAATAGCAATCTAAGGTTTTAACATTTTTAAATGTTCTGAGTATGTTTTTTTATTATAAGGTGCTTGAATTGTACCTAAATCTTAAGATCACTAAAAATAGTTAAAATTTGATCATAAAAATACATAGTCATCATTAAAATTTTGAAAAATTAAGAAAATTAGTAAACTTACAGAAAGAAAGACATCTAAAATAACATGCAGCCCTGGCCATTGTGGCTCAGTTGGTTGGGTACTGTCCAGTGTACTGAGGTTGCCATTCCGGGCTTGTGGGCTCAATCCCCCACAGGGAACATACAGGAGGGCAGCCAATTGATGTTTTGCTCTCACATCAATGTTTCCCTCTCTCTCCCCCTCTCCCTTCCTCTCTCTCAAAAAAACCCAATAAAAAATCTTTTGAAGCAGGGGACAGACTAACGAGTCTCAGAAGGAAGGGGGAAGGAGGAGTGGGAAGAAATAAACCAAAGAACTTATATACATATATGCATAACCAATGGACACAGACAACAGTGTGTGTGTGTGTGTGTGTGTGTGTTTGGGAGTGGGCAGGAGGGGAGTTAAGGGGAAAAAGAGGGACATCTGTAATACATTCAACAACAAAGATACATTTTTTAAAAATATGCAAAGTAATAGGCATGTAACAGAATTCTTTTGGGCTTAGAGTCAAACTCTGTGGGGAACTTAGAACAAGAGAAAAAGTATCACTCTAAGATTCAAATGCAACTATAAAATTCTTGCAAGAAATGAATCACTTGTCAGAAACTCTCCATTAATAAAGTATTCTTCCCAAATCTTTGTAACCTACTTATTTAAAGCAAAGAGTCAAATATTTTAATCTTACAGGTACATGCTTCTGATCATACATGTGAGTTCAAATATAACTGGTTATTTGGCTAAATTTAAATTAGGAAAACATTTCAAAATGACCAATTTTTGAGATGTCTTTTTTTATTTGCAGCCTCACAGTCGTGGCTCAGTCTCAAACTCTCGCTCTATAAGGGCTCTGTGACCTTAGACAAGTCTCTTTTTAAGCAGTTTCCTTTCTGTAAAATTGAATGCCTCACAGGACTTGAAGAATATACACATCGGTCCTGAGCTTAGGCACACAGCGAATATTCAATGTGCTATTATTATTGCAGCAGTACAAGGTACAGATCATAAAATCTGGTGAGGGTCATAAAGTCAAGGAAATGTGCAGGAGGACACTAATGCAATCTTTACCATTAATAAAGATTTATAAATCTAGATTAAAGATGTTTTGGATGTGACTGAGATAGAGTAAATTTAAAAAAAATTAGAAACAGCAAAGAAAGAGGATTCCTCTGCCTTTCAGATCCTGGACTTTAAAATGCATTTTATCTAATTATTTTCAGAATGGAAAAACTATCTAATTATAGTTTAGAAGAATAAAAACCTGCTGGAGGAGAAGAACCATTAAGTACACACGGAAGGGTCCAGATAAATTCAGAGTTCATAAAACAGAACCCTTTTTCATAAGTCTTTGTTTCTCATACTGTAATATCAGGTCAGTTTCTACTATTTATAACGTGCTGCTGGTAAAGCTAGAACTCACATATGCTATTCTTTAATCATCACTGAAAATTAAAAATGGCATTTAACTCCACCGCCCACTGGGCAAAACTGCTCCACTTAGAATAGATTTTCCTCTCTCTTTTTTTTAAGTTAAAAAAACTTTAGTTTTCCCCCTGTCATGAAACCAAGTAAGGGCAAGAGGCAACATTTATACCAGAAAACAGAGGCCCTCAGGGGACCCAGCACAGCGGACAGACAGTAACTCTGCTAACGGGGTTCTCCTAGTCAGGGGACTCCCAGCCCGGGAAGTTCTGTGGCAGACACTACATACAGCCCTACTGTTTTAGGCAAAAGTCCACTGTCTGAAGCACAAGTGGAAGATCCTGTGACCACAATGCCACTGTAGTCAATCTGGGATGGCAGGGTGGGAAGGGCTTTGATCTGGGTTGAAATCTCTGCTTGGCTACTTCAGAGCTGTTTGACTTCTGAGCCCATTCATAAGATCGAGGTAATAACAGTGTCACGTGAGGTAGCTGGCTCAGTGCCTGCCACATAACACAGGCCCAGTCAGTGGTCACCACTAGCCTGTGATCCGTAGCCTGTCACGCAACGTGCATGCAACACACACTCACTCAGGCAGAGCAACAGCTCTGTGAACCCAGTGTCTGCCCAGCACCTGTGAGATGAGCTCAGGGTGGGGGTTGGGCAGGACAGAGGAGGCCTGAGAGTGGGGATGACAGTCTGGATGACAGTCCAGATTGGGGGCTGCAGGACAGTCTCCAAAAGAGGCTGGGAAGCATGACAGGCCAGGAGTTGGGATGATCTGAGGTTAGGGGGAGGGTAAAGGCACAGTCGGTCTCTCTAAAAATGACTGAGGCAGGGGCAGGGCTGATATTCTCATGCCCTGCCTCAGTGGTGAAACTGGGCAAAGCCAAAGCAAACCACGGTGAGAATTCCTCACCCTCCCAACTCCACCTACTCCCACCCCTTACTCTGCCCTCTTTCCGGGTAGGAGAGGAAGATGACCTGAAAAAGCAGTGTAGCAATCAGTTCCACTCCAACTTACATTCCAAAGAGAGCTCCGCCAAGATGTGCTGCATGATCAAAAAATTTCCACCCCAGGATCATTCCTGCTGTATCCATGGCAATAATGGCTTTTAGGGCCTGCAAGCAAGCAAAAAAGAACATAACTGGTACAACTTTGATTCTTCCAGCATTGACATGTCTAATTTAAGGGCAAGAGTGAGTCAATATAAAAATATCACCACTGTCCCCACACTTCACTTCATAAAAATACTCACATTCCCTGCTGTGAAAGTGAACATTGGAAGGAAGATAATGGCGAGCCTCCCTTCTGGGATCTTAGTGCAGACAGCTGCAAGGACCGTCATGATCGCTCCTGACTGCAAATGAACACACTGGTGAAAATGTGAAACTCTCAACATGCAGATGCTTAGTGACCATAATATCTTAAAGTAGCAATATTTTTCCAGAAAGTTTAATAAGCCACAAATTTCTAGGTGAGCACAAAACTAAAAGCTTTCAGTTACTGCCCTGGTCAGGTGGCTCAGTTGGTTGGAGCATCATCCCAGACACCAAAAGGTTTCAGGTTCCATCCTGGTCAGGGCACATACCTGGGTTGCAGGTTCAATCTCCGGTTGGGTGCATATGGGAGGCAAATGATGTCTGTCTCTTTCTCTAAAAAATAAAAATCAATGAAACATCCTCGGGTTTAAAAAAAAAAAGCTTTCAGTTACAAAGTATTGGGCAGAGTACCCTGCAGAAGGTTTTCCTGACCATTTGGAGGATTAAGTCTGTTTGGCCGAAGTTTCATGGAGTGTGTGAATAAGCCTGTTTACCAGTGAACTAGATCCCTGCTACCTGCTTCAGCTTCCCAGATGAGAACAAGTATATACAAATTCTGATTTACAAAATGGAGATAAGCAATTAATCAAATGCAGAGTTCAGAAAACAGATAAGGTTCCTCAAGGTACTTGGTGAGACATTCAAGGGACTTAGTGAGACCTTCAAGGAACTTAGTGAGAACATCAACAATGTAAAAAAGGACTAGTCAGCAATAAAGGATGCACTAACGGAAATAAAAAATAATCTACAGGGAATCAATAGTAGAATAGGTAAAGCCAAAAAGCAAACCATCAATTTGGAATATAAGGAAGCAAAAAACACCCAATCAGAACAGCAGGAAAAAAAAAAGAACCCAAAAACATGAAGATAGTGGAAGAGCCTCTGGGACCACTTCAAGCATGCCAACATTTGCATCATAGGGGTACCAGAAGGAGAAGAGAGAGAACAAGAAATTGAAAACCTATTTGAAACAATAATGACAGAAAATTTCCCTAACTTGGTGAAGGAAACAGACATACAAGTCCAAGAAGCACAGAGAGTCCCAAACAAGATGAACTCCAAGAGGCCCATACCAAGACACATCATCATCAAAATGCAAAAGGTTCAAGACAAAGAGAGAATCTTAAAAGCAGCAAGAGAAAAGCAGTTTGTTACCTACAAAGGAGCTCCCATAAGACTGTCAGCTGATTTCTCAAAAGAAACTTTGCAGGCCAGAAAGGAGTGGCAGGAGATATTCAAGGTGATGAAAAGCCACAACCTACAACCAAGATGACTCTATCCTGCTAAGCTATCATTTAGAATCAATGGACATATCAAGAGTTTCCCAGGCAAGAAAAAGCTAAAGGAGTTCATCACCACTAAACTAGTATTATATGAAATGTTGAAGGGTCTTCTTGAAGGAGAAGGACAAAAATATGAACAATAAAATGGCAATTAATACATATCTATCAACAATTGAATCTACAAACAAAATGAACAAGCAGAACAGAAACAGACTCATGGATTCAGAGAACTTTTGTTTGTTTTAGATGGGAGGGAGGTTGGGAAGATGGGCAAAAAAGGTGAAGGGACTAAGTACAAACTGGTTGTTAGACTGAGGAACCTCAGAGGAAAGGGGGGAGAGGAGGTGGGAAGAGATAAACCAAAAAACTTCTATGCATACATGCAAAACCAATGAACACAGACAACAGTGTGGGGAAGGCAGGAGGGGTGCAGGAGCAGGGAGGAGCAAGTCAATGGGAGGAAAAAAAAAAGAGGACATCTGTAATACTTTCAACAATAAAGATAAATTAAAATAAAAAAATATAAAAGAATGGTTGAAATTTTCCCAAAAAGCATAAACCTACAGATTAAAAAAGCTAAGCAAAAATCAAACAAGGTAACAAAAAGATACCCATGAAGACATATAGTCAAATTTCCGAAAATTACAAAGAAAAAATACCTTGAAAGAAGAGAAATGATACCTTACCTATATCAAAAGCTATTTAAGTAACAAATGATTTCTTTTCAAACTATGAAGAACAAAAAAGAATGGCCCAACATTTTTCAAATGCGGAAAAAACTATCAGTCTAAAATTTTCTAGCCAGTGAAGATATCCTTCGGAAAAGAAGGGAGAATCAAGACATTTCAGACAAAGCAAAACTTAGAGAATCTGTCACCAGCAGACCTACCTAAAAGAATGGCTAAAGAAAGTCCTCTAAACAAGAAGACAAATAATAGGAGGAGGAATCTTAGAACATCAGGAAGGAAGGACAATGAAAAAATAAAAATTATATGCAAATACAATTGACTTTCCTTCTCCCTTGGAATTTCTAAATTAAGTTTAATGATTAAAACAAAAATTATAAGTGACTGATATTATAAATATGTAGAGGAAATAGTTAAGACAATTATAATTTGGGGAGGATATAAGAATGAAAATGTACATAAGGTTCACTTCACTCAAACTGATAGAATGACACCCCCTGTAGACTCTGATAAGTTATGTATATATATTGCAATACCTAGAGCAGCCATTAAAAAATTATACAATGAAAAAAGAAAGTTATACAAGGAGCCCTGGCTGGTTTGACTCAGCAGTTTGAGCGTCAGCCCGTTACAGGTTCGGGCAGGTCAAGGGCACACACCTTGGTTGCAGTTTGTTCCCCAGCCCTGGTCGGGTCATGTGGGAGGCAACCAATAGATGTATCTCTCTCACATCGATGTTTCTTTCTCTTTCTCTCTCCCCCCCCCCCCCCCAACTCCTACCACTCTATCTGAAGATAACATGAAAAAGTATCCTGGGGTGAGAATTAAAAAAAAAAAGTTATAAAGAGATACACTCCAAAACACTACAGAAAAATAAAAATGAAATTCTAAATGAATATGCTCTAGAGACCATTTTATTTTACTTGAAATCCTGTAAAGAAGAGACTAAAGATATTTTCCTGACTGAGCAAGAGAATTCACTTTATGTACAGGTTATATCAGTGACAGATCAATAAAATTATAATAAAGAGATTATCGTAGTGTTGGTAAGCAACATTAGTTGATAAACTATTTACAATTTCAAGTGAAAAAAATTTCTCTAACTTTTTAACAAATACTGTTTCCAACAACAAACATCTGATTGATCGTTGCCATCGCAAGATGAAGAGTTATGTCTTGTAGAAAATAAACCTTTGAAAAGCAGAATACTAGAAAAAAGCTTCCCACCAATAACTAGTAAGAAACTGAAGTTTTAAATGAGATTCAGAATATGCATAGCTCTAACTAAACAAAACCTTTACCAAAATCTAGTACCCTTAACAAATTCTTGCTCTCTAGTGCCAGTATGGTAATTAACAGATATTCTTGAATGGCCTCCATCTTTTTTTCAATCCTCACCCAAGGAGAGAGAGAGAGATGAGAGAGAAACATTGATTGTTTGCCTTCCATATGTGCCCCAACTGGGGATCAAACCCACAACCCAGGCATGTGCCCTGACTGGAAGTAGAACCAGTAACCTTCTGGTGCACAGGATGACACCTAACCAATTGAGCCACTTTGGCCAGCTCTCCATCTTTAAACAAAGGATTGTGACAAAGGCAGTAAGACGTATACCTCATATTTTCTAATACAATTTTTAAAAATTGTTTGAGAGAGAGAGGAAGGGAGAGGAAGAGATAGCCAGAAACATCGATGAGAGAGATACATTGACTGGCTGCCTCCTGCATGCCCCCCACTGGGGATTGAACCTGCAACCGGGGCATGTACCCTGACTGGGAATTGAACCTGTGACTTCTTGGTCCATGGTCTGATGCTCAACCACTGAACCACACTGGCTGGGTTCTAATGCAATTTTATCATTAGTGAGTTCTGTCCCCCCACCCCTGATTTCTCATTAAAAATACATAATACCTGGTTAGTTTAATTTTAACTAAGAATGAATGAAAGTATTTGGGGATACTAATTATCCTGCCATGGATTTTGATGAATAGGAACTACCACTTCTACATCTCTTATTATGTGTTCCTCAGTATGCTAATAAGCATGCTAAACATGCTTGCATTACAAATCAGAAATAGGTGTGTTATCCCCATTTTATAAGAGATTCAGAGAGGTTGAGTATAATATCCTAGAAATCACAGATAAGTGGCAGAGTTGGAATTCAAACCTAATCTAACTCCAATACCATGCTGCCACACTCTATTTGTTTGTCTTGGACTTCAGTTTCTTATGTGGGAGAAACAGTTGTCTGAAGACACATCAAAATGCTCTCCTAGATCCTCTCAGCTAATGAGAAAGTCTCTCCATTCTCAAAATCCCCAAAGTTATCTAGAATATAATCAGCCCTTTCAGTGTGTATTAGATATGTGTATGTTTTCTCCCCAACTAAACTGAACTCAAAGTCAGAGTCCACTTCTGATTCATCCCAGTGGTCTTCACTGCCTTCAATTAATAGATGCTTAATTGATGAATGAGGTACAGAATAGAATTTGAAATATGTAAATTATACCAGCACCAAATTTTATATGGAAAACAAAAATTTCATCAAGGAATAACTGAGGGCTTAAGTGAAGAAAGCATGTCACATGACAAGATATAGACTTCATTAGGAAAATTAAGTATACATAATTCTGGGCAACACACAAATTACAGGATGGTTATTCTACATAAGGACTCTTTTCCAAACTGAACCTTTTTAGAGTTGCTTTAAATATGAAATTTCCTATTTGAATGCACTTAAGCATATTATTATTTAAATAATATGTACATAATGACCCAGCTGGTGTGGCTCAGTGGACTGAGCATCGTCCCATGGACTGAGAGGCTGCAGATCAATTCCCGGTCAGGACACATGCCCGGGTTGTGGGCTCCATCCCCAGTAGGGGGAATGCAGGAGACATGTACCTCTCAGATCAATGTACCTCTCTCTCCTTTCCTCTGTCTCTAAAAAAAAATCAATAAAAACATATATATTTTTAAAATTTACATAATGAATGTGTAGTCTTTAGAGAAATATTATGTAAATATTTCCACGTTCCTAAAAATCTGCCATGAAACTCAAAAGAAAGCACACTTGCAATTTTATTTTTTAAAGGCATCTGGAACATCGTAGCAGCACTATTTATAATAGCTAAGATCTGGAAACAGCCCAAATGTCCATCAGTAGATGAATAGATAAAAAAGCTGTGGTACATATACACAAAGGAGTACTATGCAGCTGTAAGAAAGAAAGATCTCTTATCCTTTGAGACAATACGGAGGGACCTGGAAAGTATTATCCTAAGCGAAAGAAGCCAAACAGAGAAAGGCAAGTATCATATGATCTCACTTATTTGTGGAATATAATGAACACAACAGTCTGAGGAATGGGGTAGTCCCAGAGAAGTGGAGGTGGGGTACAGACTGACAATCCCCAGAAGAGGGAGTGGTGGGGGAGAGATAAACCACAGAACTTATATGCATGTATGTGTATGCATGAACAATGGACATGGACAACAAGGCTGGGGACGGGGGGGGGGGGGGAAATCAGTGGGGGGAAAAGGAGAAACATCTGTAACAAAAATTAATAAATTAATTAAAATAAATAAATAAATAAAGGCATCTGGAACATAGCTCCTGAGGGCAGGAATTTTGACCATCTTGCTCACTGGCTGTATCCCCAGTGTGTCGTATAATGCCTAGTAGTTTAGTTTGTTTGTCTGTTTGTTTGCTTATTTATTATTTTTTATCCTCACCCAAGGACATTTTTGCATTTATCTTCAGATAGAGCAGGAGAGAGAGAGGAGGAAAGAGAGAGAGAGACAGACAGAAACATCGACGTGAGAGAGACACATCAACTGGTTGCCACCCACGCAACCCCAACAGGGGCCAGGGATGAACCGCAACCAAAGTACGTACCCTTAGCGGAACCAAACCCAGGACTCTCTGGTACGCTGGCCGACACTCTAACCACTGAGCCAAACCGGCCAGGGCTGCCTAGTATTTTAATCTGCATAGCAGACACTCAAATACTGTCTAAATAGATAGTACCAGATTCAAATCTATAATTAGTTAGAATTTTCCAATGCTAGATTAAGCTCTCTGGTTTATGGAGATCAAATACCCATTGTTCTGATTACTCTTTATAGTTGACATACAATATTAAATTAGTTTCAGGAGTACAACATAGTGATTCAACAGTTATATACCTTATGAAGTGATCACCACAGTAAGTCTTTAACCACCTCTTACTGTCGGTAGATAGTATGTTAATGACTGTATTCCCTATGCTGTCCATTACCTCCCCATGATTTATTCTACAACTGGAAGTTGGTATTTTTTAATCCCCTTCCCCCTTTTCACCCATCCCTACACTGCCCTCTCCTCTGGCAACCATCAGTTTGTTCTCTGTGTCTATAAGTTTGTTTCTCATTTGTGTTTTTTTTTTTTTTTTAATTCTGCATGTAAATGAAATCATATGGTATTTGACTTTCTCTGTCCAACTTATTTCACTTAGCATAATACTCTCTAGGTCCATCCATGTTACTGCAAATGGCAAGATTTCATTTTTTCTAATGGTTAATATTCCATTGCGTATATATATTACATGTTCTTTACTCACTCATGTCTTGATAGACACCTACGTGGCTTTCATATCTTGTTGACTACTCTTGATATGTATTCTGCTCCAGTAAGCATATATAAATGATCAATAGTTAAAAACAGCCTCAAATTTACAAGACTTTACAAATGTATAAATTCTAAATTAGATATAGATTACTTAATAGAAAGAATTGTTTCAATTGTTTTAATTTCCTGGTCTTGATAACTGCGTGATCCTTCTGTAGTTAACAGTAGGGTGAAGGGTATATAGGAACTCTTTGTACTAAATTTTGCCACTTTTTTGTAACTCTAAAATTATTTCAAAGTGAAGTTAAAAAATAAATTAAAATTTTTTAAATTAGAAATACTTACTGCCCCAAGCGATGGTCCGTATCTTCCTGTGGCAACTTTACACACATAACTGACAAAATTGGAAATAACACCTGAGAAATGAGTCACATTGCAGGAATTTTAGTGAGGTATTAAAAAGGTTTCCATTTCTGATCTCCACCCCACAGACAACAGTGTCGGGTTTCTAGCTGGTCACCACATGGTGCAGGCATGAATACTTATTCTGTATCTCACTTCAGATATTTTACAGGGAAAGAAAAGCCAGACCCACTGCACAACTTGCTGAGTAACGTAGAGTCATTTACCTTACCTCTCAGTCACCATTTTCCTCATCTGTATCATGAAGAAAAGAGACTAGTTTCCAAATTCACCAAGTGTCTGGGAGTTCTCTGGGCTGCATCCAAACCCTAAGTCAGAATCCCTGGAGTGGGGCCAGGGAGTCCATATTTTACCCAGCTCGCTCAATGATTCTGCTGCAGACTTAGATTAGATGATCCTTTACAAGTCCCTTTGGCTCCCATATCATCTGAGCTAAGTGAGCTAAATGAAATCATATGGTATTTGACTTTCTCTGTCCAACTTATAAAACAACTTCCTACAGAACAGAAATTAATGGCACCTAAAAGAGACTTTTTGTACCTACAACACAGCTAGTGCTTGAGGATAGAACTACACACTTATCTTACCCAGAGAAACTGCTCAGCTTCTAGTTCTGCGGGACTAGATGAACATGAGTATTTAACACTGATGAAGTACCCATTCTGGCACTTGTGGTAGATGCTTCTATTTAATCCTTTCTACAACCCTTTGTCACGAGACAGTACATATCATTATCCTCAGAGGTATATAGTCTTTTCTGCAACGTCACACAGCTGGTAGCAGAAAAAGTATGCGAACCTCGGCCTTCCATCTCCAAGCTCAGTACCTTTTTCACTCCAGAATAAACAAAATAACTGCCAGATATATACTGTTTTAAATGAAGAGATTTTAAAAATGAATTTTTATACTTTATGGCTTTAATTAAGTGCCTTTTGCAAAGAGAGATATCGATAAAATTTAATCAATCAATTGCCCATTTAGCAGCATCTAGGAACCTGGAATCCTGCACTACCACTTGCTGGTTGAAATAAGGAAATGATGCTATCTCCAGGACCACAACTGGAGTAGTTCCATGCTAACATATATGCATGCTTGCAAGTATAAACTCATTCTTGACCATCTTACTGGATAGCTCTGGAAAAAGCTTTCTGGAAACTGAACATACTATGGGAAATGAGCTTAAGGTTACTTAACAAAGATTCAGATGACTGAGACAGTGGGAGTCTGGGAACTACTTATCTGGGAACTACTTATAGTGAGCCTGAGGCTAAAGAAACCAAGACTTGCCCTGGCCAGTTTGTCTCAGCGGTTAGAGCGTCGGCCTGCGATCCGGAGAGACCCGGGTTCGGTTCCCGCTAAGGGCACGTACTTCGGTTGCAGTTTGTCCCCGGCCCTGGTTGGTCGTGCGGGTGGCAGCCACTCGATGTGTCCCTTCATGTCGATGTTTCTCTCTCTCTCTCTCTCCCACTCTATCTGTACAAAAAATGGAAAAATATCCTCGGGTGAGGATAAAAAAAAAAAAAGAAACCAAGACTTAAGGGCATAAAAATGACATGCTTAAGTTCAACTACTTTCTACCTGACTAATTTAAAACTAAACAGTAGTTAAATAATTCACATCAAGAGGAAATCTGCAAAATGAAAAGCAGGGAAGACAACAGCCCCACCAGTCCCTGGTAATCTTCTATGCATACAATCTGAGAAACAAATACCGTCTGTAGAATATGGCTACAATCGTTTCCTTTGTCCCTTCTCCAGAGGGGTGAAAGTGCTTATACTCTGAAAGGCCCAAGAATAAACTTATTACCTGCAGATAAGTACACCGCCATGAACTGCTCTTGACCCAGAATGTTCACTATGCTGGAGGAGAAGCTCCACAAAACATACATGTTTGCTGCCATGTGAAACAAGGAGAAATGACTGAATGTTGACAGCAACATTGGAGAACAAAGGACCTCTACAAGAGAAAGAAAAACAAAGCCTGGTTATCATGAAACACACAGCCAGTAAAAATTGTCTACTTGAGATTTTTTTCATTATTATTGTGAAATCAAACATGGGAAACAAAAACAGAGCCAATTAAGAGGTTAAATAAATTGCCCTGGTCGGTGTGGCAGTGCACCGAAAGGTTGCTGGGTCGATCCCCAGTCAGGCACATGCCCAGGTTACAGGTTGATCCCTAGTAGGGGGTATGCAGGAAGCAGCGACCCCCTCTCCCTTTCTCACATTGATGTTTCTTTCTCCCTCTCCTTTTCTCTCTTTCTAAAAAGCAATAAAAATATTTTTTAAAGGTTAAATAAATTAGTTTAAGAAAGCATTTTTCGCCTTGGTCGGTTTGGCTCAGCGGTTAGAGCGTCAGCCTGCGGACTGGAGAGACCCAGGTTCGGTTTCCACTAAGGGCACGTACCTCCGTTGCAGTTTGTTCCCGCCCCAGTTGGGATTGTGTGGGTGGCAACCACTCGATGTGTCTCTCCCTCTCTCTCTCCACCCCCCTCCCTCCGGCTCTATCTTAAGATAAATGCAAAAATGTCCTCAGGTGAGGATTAAAAAAAAAAAAAAAAAAAGCATTTTTCAAAGTGGTAAAAATCTATCTTAAATCTTTTTTCTACTTATTAAGCAACCACTAAAAATTCTCAGTTCAATGAAGGCAATGTGTCCCTACGGTGAAAGTTGGTTAGAAGAAAGAATCAGTAGATAACAGTCTTCTCAAAGAGTAAACTTATAGTGATTACAAATCTTAAGTCACCAAATAATATTTAGATATGAACTATGTGCAAGGCACATGGTAGGTACCCAGGACACAGCAGTAAGCAAGCTGAGGTTCCTGTTCTCAAAGACCTTACTGTCTATTCTCTGACTTTGCTTATAATTGTTAATAAGAATTTATTCTTTTTATACATTTCAATTAACATAAAGCATATTTCTTTCATATTACCTCTACCTCAAAATAAAATCACACAAGTTAGACTTACTTGAGGCTGGATTGGATGTGAAATATCTGATCATTATCCACTGTAGAGAAGGTACTCTCCATAAACAGAATACAAAAACGTTTGCAGCTATGATACCTACAAAATAAGTATTTATAATTTAGGAAGATTAAAAATAAGAGCAAAGAAAGTCTGTTTAAAAGTCCACCTGAATAAGATTTTCTACTATAATTATGTAAGAGTATTATACACTTGGGGAGAAAAGGTGAGCTAAGGAAAGTAAGTGAAATCAATGTTTTTAAATACCAAAACTATCACAAGATTGTGAAATTGGAGCACTCCTGAAAAACTGCAAATGCTCTAGGAGCGAACTTCCCTTACTCAGATCCACAGTTTACTTCTTCACAACAGTCTACTCTTCTAAATCAATAACCTGATCTGTAATTATTGTTTGAAAATAGCCAAGCTAAAGACAGAAGTAATGTACAGACCAGGTCCTTTGGCCAAGAGGAGAAAAGCTATGTAACATCACTTCTTTTTCTACAGGAAATAGTATGCTCCTTAAACCTATGGACAGCTTATGAAACACCTACGTATTATCTCTGTAGATGAAAACCCTCATGTTTAAGAAAAATACTCATTAGCTAAGAATTCAGAAATAATCTGGAAGAATTTTGCAATTGCTTTTGAAAATATGTTTACATGTAGGAGTTGGGTAACTTTCATTTTTCTGCAAGAACTGATGTTACTAGAACTACCACTCAACTGAGTACGTTTCTTTAATGATAGAATTAACTAGTCACAAAACTATTATTCTTGAAAACTACAAACTTTTAAAAATACATTAATTTTATATACCACAATTCCTTGCACATAGCAGGCACTCATCTACTTGAATTAAAGGAATTTAAACATTTATTCAATCCTTCAGTCTCTTTAGGCAACAATAGGCAACTAGCCCTTTCAGCATCTGCAATGATCATTAAGACTGATTCCAACATTCTGGTAAGAGGATTTATTTTAGAAGGTGTTCATTGTACAGGACCTGCCAGCTGCCACATCTTGGGAGTTACTGCTGACTTCCATATTTGCTCATTCTAGAAGGCTCTCAGCTATCCCTAGGTATTCCTAGTCTCTCCAGTGTTTGCTCTCCTATTTGAGTTAGGTACGAAAGGAAATTTCACTTTCATAGATTCTAAGACATTTTTCCCATTTAATATCTGAAATCAGGATGTATCTTACAATTGGTGGTATGTCACAAATGAACTGGAAGCATTTTTTCTGTCTCCAAAGTAAATTCAATGATGTTTTATTGTATCTAACTGAACTGATTCCACCAATTTTATCAGATTCTCACTAGTTGGGAGTAGGACATCTATTATACCATTTTTGGTAACTAACTAGAACTCTTTCAAAAATTGTGAGAGGGGCAGTATTTATGAAAGGATGAGAAAAAGGAGTCATAAGCAAGCAAGTATGAGTACTGTGTATACCTTCTAATGAGGAGCCTGGAACTCTGGGCAGGGTAGGTGAGCAGAGGAAGGACAGAGCCTCCTCAGATAGAAGAAAAAACCTCAGGCAGTTTACCCTAAAGGAAGTGAGCCGTGATTAGTGTGGTACCTGGGGTTCTTTAGTTTCTTTGGGGTGAGTTAAACATCTTAACTATCCAGAGAACTCTTAGGTCTAGGTTGTCGTACATAGTGATTGAGATATCTCAGGCTAAAGAAGACCTCATGATCAGAAAGATAAGCAGTCACAACTTTGTAGTTTGCTCCAATTGTGATTCAATGCAAAGAAAGCAAGATAGGGCCCCGATCCTGCCTGCCAGGGTGAAAAATGGCAACAACTATCTGTCTACTCTGCCAGTTCCATAGGCTACTTCCGGAAAGCAGTGAAATGCAGCACACATGTCTGGGAATCACAAGCACCACAGCACCGTGGAGAAGTAGAGAGCTGCTCTGGCTGAAGAGACTACAATTGTGGAAAAGCCTTAAGAAAGGGAATAACCAAATATATCAAGGTCAACAGTAGCCAAAGAGTTAACATTACCAAGTTTTCAATCCAAATACAAGAAACCTTTCTGGTAAACTATGACAGAAAATGGCACTCAAATACATTGTATTCCAAACCCCTCACTTCATAGACCAGTGGTCTATGATTAGGCATCCCATCAGTAAACTACCAAACAAACATACCCAAATCATGTACACGAACCACTATTATTCATTATAAAACACACTAACAAATAAAAAAGAAATGAGAGCCCTGGCCGGTTTGGCTCAGCGGTTAGAGCATCGGCCTGCGGTCCTGAGAGACCCGGGTTCGGTTCCCGCTAAGGGCGCGTACCTTGGTTGCAGTTTGTCCCCGGCCCTGGTCGGTCGTGCGGGTGGCAGCCACTCGATGTGTTCCTTTCACGTCAATGTTTCTCTCTCTCTCTCTCTCTGTTCCTCTCTCTCCCTCCCACTCTACCTGAACAAAAAAAAAAAAAAAAATAGGAAAATGTCCTCGGGTGAGGATTAAAAAAAAAAGAAATGAGAAAAGTAGCAGGTATTTTCTTCCTTGCATATCCCATTTTGAAGGCCAATTACAGATGAGAAAACTGTGGCTCTAAGAGATACAAGTTTAAAAAGGGCCAAATTCTGTGGCCAAGCCAGAATTCCTAATCTAGAGCTCTTTCTATAGAGACATGAGTAGCCGAGAGGAATTTTTTTTAACTTCGGTCACTCTGTAAGTTCAGACACGAAAGGTCTCCTTATCTGGGAAACAGCATAGGCTATTCCCCAACAGCAGGTGAACAGAAAAGGGTGTGTGGTGATCCTAGGCCTATGAGGCAGCACAAAGGTATGGGCGAAGGAGTCCAGGAGAACGGACTCTGTCTTACACTACGACCTGGGCAAGAGGCCTAACCTCTTGGTCTCAGCTTCCTCTCTATAAAATGGGGGTAATAAAATCTACCTTAAAGAATTAGTTGAATGATGACTAAATGAAAAAGTATGATTAAATATAACAGTCACACAGTGAAAACCCAATAAATGAAAAATATGGCAGAAAGGGAATGGCCTTTTCAGGTCTGAATTCTAAGTATGTCACTTAGTAGCTTTGTGACCTGTAGCATTTCACCCATTCACTTCAGTTTCCTCATTTATAAAATGAGGATAATATTCCTATACCTCATGAAGGTTGCAGTGAAGCTTAAATAAGTTATTAGTACACGCACCTAGTATGCAAATACTCAAGGAATAATAGTTTCTTCCCCTCCCGAAGAAGAGAAAGAGGAACAGGAAGAAGGAGAGGGAGAAACAACAACAGAGAAACACAGTTAAAAGAATAAAATGGTGCCCTGGTAGGTTTGGCTCAGCGGTTAGAACGCTGGCCCGTGGACCAATGAGTCTCGGGTTCAGTTCCGGTCCAGGGCACGTACCTCAGTTGCAGTCTGTCCTTGGCCCTGGTCGGGTCGTGCAGGAGGCAACCAGTCAATGTGGCTCTATCACATCGATGTTTCTCTCTGTCCCTCTCTCTCTCCTTCCCTCTCACTCTATCTGATAATAAGTAGAAAAATATCCTCGGGTGAGGAATAAAAATAAATAAATAAAAGAATAAAATGGCAATAAATACATACCTATCAATAATCACTTTAAATGTTAATGGCTTAAATGCTCTAATCAAAAGACAAAGAATTGCTAAAGGTCTCTACTTGTATCTCTATTTAGGAGTGTTACCTGCCTCCTCCTGACTGGGTCACTTCTTGGATAAGCTTGGTGCCACTGATTTGGGAAGGTCACTGCTGCCCCAGTGCCTACGTTTATCAAAAGTGATACACTGGATTACAGCAGTGAGAATAATGAAGTAAGGAATCATGCAAAGGAATCTCTCATTAATAAAAACAGTTTAAAAATTGGCAAAGCCCAGCCAGTGTGGCTCAGTAGATTGAGGGTCATTCCAAGGACTGAGCGGTTCTGGCTCCATCTCCGGTGTGGTTTGTGTAGGAAGCAGCCATTCAATGTTTCTCACATCAATGTTTCTAGCTCTCTCTCCCTTCCTCTTTCTCTAAAAAATTCAATAAAAACATATTTTAAAAAAAAAGTAAATAAAAGTACCAGGGACAATCTACCTTTAAAGAATGCAACATGAATGCAACCTCATCCTACAAATACAAAGTGAACTTGTAAAAACTTTTTTTCAGAGCAATGTGAAGTCTGGGGATATATTTCTGTATAACAACAGAGTATAAGAGCAAAAAACAAAAAAATCCCCAAACCAACCTAACAAACAAAAAGGATTAAGACCAGTTCTTTAACACTTCTTAAGAAAGTGATTCTCAGGAACAGGCTGAGACAGAGGAGTCAAAAATCAGGGACTCCAAACCTGACCTCGGCTCTAGGGAAGGGAGGGTTTTCACCTCACCACTGGACACTATCTTAATATAATCAATTACAGAAATCCCTTACGATTTGAATTGTCCTTGTCCAAACCTAGGAACCAAAGAGATAGGAATAAATTTGAGATATCACTTGCTATCACAAGCTCAGGAACAACTACATTTGAATAGAACATCTTGCTGTCTGAACTTATAATATACAAAATCTTGTTATCCAAATTTATGAGCCCATTAGACTCAAAAACCAAGGAATCTTTACATGAAATATTTGGTATAATAGTGCGAAATCGTTAATCTATTAGAGCTTTCAATGCTGCCATCGTCTAGGTATAAATACTATAAACCGAAGAGGCACATTGGTCTCACAGAGCTTTGAAACTCTACGTCAGTGGCTTCCTAAGGACTTATCAAGTTTATTCTTCAAAATACAACACTAAAACAACACTCAGAGAACATCTACAGTCCAAGGAAAGAGAGTGGCACAAGTGAATCTGTCACCCTATAAATCTGTTCTCAATTAAAACCAGGAGCTGAGCCAACCTCACTTAGGATCAGCCTAAGTGAAGCAATCAGGAGAGCTGAGCAAGGTGAGAACAGGTTACTCTGAAGAGACAAGACATAACTAAGGTTTGTTAACCATGAGAATCTTAGTATATAGTTAATTGATTATTAAGCATCATTAACAAATGCTGTAAAATTAGACTTACTACTACCAGAATAATTATTTCTCACAAGGAAAGCCTGAGGTGACACTTAACAGATTCAAAGAGCCTTTCCTCAGCCTTAAAAAGTCACTTAGATAATCCGACAAAAAGTATTTAAAATCTTTAGCATGATCATTCACATTTATGTGGTTCGAAGAACTTTACATTCAAGTTGCTAGTTAGATCACAACGTTTGTCTCTCTACTACTATGTCCCCTTCATGCCAAATAACTGATTTGACTAAAGAAAAAGAAAGCTAGGCAAAATAATTCTGATTTTAAATTGTATACCGACTTCTTTGAATAAATTATTTACTGGCATGAAAAACGTTTTAAATTCTCAGGTTTCCTCTGATGTTAAATGAATAAAATCTTTACCATCTTCAAAGAATATCAACTAATTTTGAGACATTTTGAAAATATTAAAGAAAATCAAAACTATGCTATCCTAAGGGAGTTAATTATGGTTACTTTCAGAAAACAAGCACATCCACAGAAAAACCCAACCCCTGTTAATTCCAACGGAAAGAGATGTGTTATTATAAATATTGAGGTCATATTTATTAAGACCTCACTGACTAACCAATTCTATAATATGGCAGTATACCTGTGAAAAATCTCAACCCTTTGATTCGAGATCCCACTCAACATTCATTCACTCAACAGATTTTAACTGAGTTTCTTTACTGCGTGCAACTGACATGCTAGGTGCTATAACCAAATGGAAAACCTCATCGTTGTCCTCGAGGATGTTACATGTAAATTATATAAGGCAGGTTCTGTTATAAATGATTAAAAGGTGCAATGAGTTAAGAAAAGAGATGCACTTCCTGTAGGAAGCAATAATGTCTGAGCCATAAGCTTGAAGACCAGATCAGGTCCCAGTAAGGAAACAGAAAAACTGAACCTTCCAGATAGTGAAAACAGCCTGAATGAAGAAAGTTAAGTACCTTTTTTCCACTTAGGTACAGAAAATTAAAAGTATCATTAAGTCTAGCCATATTTGAAAAAAAGCAATATTTTGCTAATTTCCCTAAGATTTTTTCTTCCCTATCTGCACAATTGCTCATGAACTTTCAAATCTAGCCCTGGCTAAGTAGCTCAGTTGGTTAGAGCATCAACCCAATGTGCCAAGGTTGTGAGTTCGCTCCCCCATCGGGGCACATACAAGAATCAATCAATGAATGCACAAATAAGTGGAACAATAAATCTGTGTTTCTCTCTCTTCCTTCCTCTCTCTAAAAATCAATAAATAAAAATTAAGAAAAAAAAGAACTTTCAAACCCATTTCCCCATATTTCTCAAATAACTAAGTTCATATTAACAAATCTCAAATAACAAGTGTTACCCTTAAGAGTAAGATTTGTCTTTCTATAAAAATTTACAAAGGACAAAAGTATCATGATGATATGCATGGCATGCTTACATTTAAAGAGGATTTTATAAACAGCATGGTATAGTAAAGAGAAAGTCAGCTTTAGAATCAGACAGACCCAGGTTTTCAAACTCAGTTCTACTACTTACTAGTAGTGTCGAAAAGTTCCTTCTCTGAAAGCCAGTTTCCTTATCTGTAAAAAGGGAAATAACTAACCTGTAAGCAACCTTGTGAGGTAGGGAGAGAAAGTGTATAAAGCATTCTACATAAAGAAAGTACTTAAAAGTGTATAAAGCATTCTGCATAAAGAAAGTACTTAATCAATGTCCCCTTTAGTTTCTTTAATAGCGAAAAGTAATTATTCACAACCTATTTCACAAGCTAGGATTCTACAACAAAGATATACCAAAATTAGAAAATAAAGGACCTAGAACATCATGTATACCTTCATGCCACACTACTTTTTATACTGTGACATTAGCCTAAAGGTACAGAGACTCCATTCCCTATGTCTTCTAAGCCACTGTTGAGCACGGTACAAAAGCCATTGACTGTGACATACTGTACCTTTTGGTTTGATTTCTCTTTCCTTGAATGGCTAAAACGTGTAAGCTAACACAAACCTGTCACAGTCCGCTGGCCATCACTTAGGTTATTCCACCACTTGTTAATCTAAAATGGAAGGAAAATTGCATATCACCATATGGTAAATACTTTCAGGGTAGGAAAATGAAAAGCCAGAAAGAAAATGCTTTGTGCATATGAAAATCACTGGTGAACAACAAACACAATACATATGTGGTAGAGTGGAAAGCACGGGTGCTTTATAACAAGCAGTCTACATTGTCTACACAGAGCCACTGATCAGCTCTGTGATCTAGATTACTTCTAAACTTCAGTTTCCTACTTATAAAATAGAGATAGTAACAGATTCGTAGTAGTATTTTGGGAAATAGCAACAAAGTAAAGCACTTACCACACTATCAGATATAGATATCAAGTAAGTGATTATTCATCTAGTTTTAAAATTCTGAGAATATTTTCTACTAAAATTACTTTTTTTTTTTTTTTAATCCTCACCCGAGGACATTTTTGCATTTATCTTCAGATAGATGCATGAGGGAGAGGAAGGAAGAGAGAGAGAAACAACAATGTGAGACAGACACAGCAAGTGGTTGCCACTCACATGACCCCAACTGGGGCCGGGGGACATACTGCAACCGAGGTACATGCCCTTAGCAGGAACCAAACCCGGGACTCTCTGGTCCCCAGGCCAACACTAACCGCTGAGCCAAACCGGCCAGGGCTACCTTTTTTATTTTTTTAAAGGTAATAATAATAGTACTGAGGTTTATAAAAAGAGACAACAAGAGAATCATAATCTTTCAGGGACACACACTGCCATTTTTCTGAATAAAATATGCCTAGGATTTGCTTTATAGTATTCAGTGGTGGGGAGGGAAGGGAAAGAAAGGGGACTAGATGAAAAACAAAGTTGGCCATCATCACTGAAGCTGAGTAACAGGAGTTCATTATAGTATTCTCTTTACTCTTTTCTTATCTGTTTGAAGTTTTCATGATTAAAGTTTTAAAATAAAAAAACATATCCTAGCCCTGGCCGGTTTGGCTCAGAGTTTAGAGTATCGGCCTGTGATCCAGAGAGACCCAGGTTCGGTTCCCACTAAGGGCACGTACCTCAGTTGCAGTTTGTCCCCGGCCCTGGTTGGTCGTGCAGGTGGCAGCCACTCGATGTGTCTCTTTCACATCGATGTTTCTCTCTCTCCCTCTCTTCCTCTCTCTCCCTCCTACTCTACCTGAACATAAAATGGGAAAATGTCCTCAGGTAAGGATTAAAAAAAAAAAATGAAGGTGCTTACAAACCACATGGACCTGGATCCCCATAGTAGCTTCTGGTCTCAATGCTCAATAAGTATTCTCAAGTGAAATAAATAAAATACATGTTTTATCTAAAGGTAATTTTTAAAAATCAATTAAGAGGAAAGGGGGCCACCAACTTGTATATGAAGTAATGAAAGCTCTAAAAGCTCCTTTTTGCATCTTCATCCCCTGAGCAGTTAGAAACACTCAACAGTGAGTATTTACCAGAGATATATAAACATCATGTCACTGGGAAGCTTTTAAAAATCTACATAGTATGTCTACCCCAAAGGCGTAAATGTTTCGAAAAATTCTCTGTATAATTCTGATACGGAATATAGAATCAAAATAACCCAGGACGGTGATGCAAGGAAAAGTGGCCCCTAAACTTTAGAAGGCCTGGGAGAGGCCTCAAAACATTAACAACTATCCCTGGTGATTCTTAGGTAGAGGGACAAACTGCTAGGAACACTGTCAAGTACAACACTGCCACATATACAAAACATTAACAAATACTTGACTCTAAAGAAGAATATTAAGTGCACTGATTTCACAGCTACGGATTTAATATTGCCATTAACTAAAAACACTTCATAAATAACCAGACTTCAAGAACTGTGATCAATAGAACAGAGAAAGCCATGTTTATCGTTACCTCCTTTCTGAAGTCTCCTTCCTTTTGTGGTCTTATGCTATCCAACCAATCAGCTTTTATACCATCGAAATAACTCTGGACCCTGGATTTCAGTGATTCATATTGCCAAATAGCAGCTGATCCAAATGCACAGCCTGTAAACTATATAATATAGTACAAAATTATAAAGAGAAATAAATCTATATACAAGAACAATACTTCATTTTCATGGCTTTTTATGAGTCAACAGTAGGAACATCTGGCACAATGAAACCTATTAGATGAAAATAACATTTGTTTCCCATTTTTTAACTTCAAAGTACCCTTGAGCTATTTACAGCTAGAAATTTTCAAAGAAAATTCAAAATATTAACTTATTATCACTTGAAATGTTATACCAAATAAGAGGCCCATTAAGTTTCTTTTCCAGGGCTTACATAAATGAACCAGATTCTGATAGCAATTATTAAATTCATGTTCTTGTATAATCACTCATGAACCTAAGATACCCAGAAACCTTTGACACACCCCCAACCCACTCCAGTTCTTTTTATTTTATTTTTATTTATTTATTTATTTTTTTCATCCTCACCCGAGGACATTTTTCCATTTTTTGTACAGATAGAGTGGGAGGGAGAGAGAGGAAGAGAGAGAGAGAGAGAAACATCGATGTGAAAGGGACACATCAAGTGGCTGCCACCCGCACGACCAACCAGGGCCGGGGACAAACTGCAACCGAGGTACATGCCCGTAGCAGGAACCGAACCCTGGTCTCTCCGGACCGCAGGCCGACACTCTAACCGCTGAGCCAAACTGGCCAGAGCCACTCCAGTTCTTTTTAAGGAAGCCCAAATACTTGAACATGCTGCACTCTAACTCCTAGTGATGTGAGCTCTTACCCCAACGGTAAAAAAAAAAGGCTTTACAAGAGTCCGTATAGAATAGGGAGAAGGGTAAAAGGCTGTTTCTTCTACAGGAGGAATCAAAGCACTTCTCTTGTATGCTTCACCACTTGTTCCTGTGTCTGATTTTCGAGGTTCAACCTTCCTGGGTGCTTTTCGGAATCCACATTTTTGCTGAATAAAAAAGTTAAACCTATAGGGGAAAATAACAGGTTAGAAACAGAGCTGCATCTTGCAAACATCAAAACCTCTATGAACCTCCCCACTTGGCCTGCAGCATCACCAACTCAGTTATTCGCACCCAATAGTCCAAAAGAAACCAAAACTCACCGGGCCGATGTGGCTCAATGGTTGGGCATCAACCTATGCACTAAGGGGTCACTGGTTTGATTCCCAGTCAGGGCACATGCCTGGGTTGTGGGCCTGATCCCCAATGGGGGCATGCAGGAGGTGGCCAACTGATGTTCTCTCTCATCGATATTTTTCTCTCTCTCCCTCTCCCTTCCTCTCGTTCTCTAATATCAATAAAGAAGGAAAAAAAACAACTTAAAAACAAAACAAAAGAAGCCAAAACTCTTACTCCCAGGATTTAAAATCAAGTCACTGAATTGTAGAGGCAAAGTGTTTGGGCTGTGACTGTGTATCAACCAACAAAATAATTTGTATCCATCCTCCACACAGAGTTTGCATTCCTGTAAAAGCTGAAGAACTCTAGAATAGGGAAATGGGCAAAAAAGGTGAAGAGTATTAAGATGTACAACTGCCAGTTATAAAATTAATCAGAGGGATGTAATGTACAGCACAGGAAATACAGTCAATAATATTTAGTAACTACATATGGTGAGATGTTTCACTTATTGTGGTGATCACTTTGAAAAGTATACAAATGTCAGGCCTGGCCGTTTTTGCTCAGTGGTTAGAGCATCGGCGTGCAGTCCAGAGACCCAGGTTCGGTTCCCGCTAAGGCCATGTACCTTGGTTGCAGTTTGTCCCCGGCCCTGGTTGGTCATGTGGGTAGCAGCCACTCGATGTGTCCCTTTCACGTGGATGTTTCTCTCTCTCTCTCTTCCTCTCTCTCCCTCCCACTCTATCTGAACAAAAGATATAAAAATGTCCTCAGGTGAGGATAAAAAAAAAGTATATAAATGTCTAATCAATTATGTTGTATACTGAAAATAATATAATATTGCATGTCAAATATAATTTAAAATAAAATTTAAAAAGCAAAAATATAGGAAAATGGATTGAAAAAGAAATTTTTAAAAAGCTGGAGCCCTGGCTTGTGTGGCTCAGTTGGTTGGGCGTCTTTCCACTCCTTGAACGGTTGCCAGTTAGATTCCCAGTCAGGGCACATGCCCAAGATGTAGGCTCGATCCCTAGCAGGGGGTGTGCAAGAGGCAGCAGATTGATATTTTACTCTCATATTGATGTTTCTCTCCCTCCCTCTCTCCCCTCCTTTCTCTCTAAAAATCAATAAAAATATTTTTAAAAGAAAGAAAAAAAAAGTTGGAGAACTCCAAGTTGTCAACTTGAATTAGCACAGAGTGGCTTTGCTATTTGTTTGAAGTTGGATCAATTTCCAGAACAAATGTTCAAATGTAAGTATTATCCTTGAAGTCACTCCAAATTCAAATAACTATTTCCTTTATAAATACTGACCATTATAAATTGATGGATTTTTTTCCTATTTCCTACTATTTATTTCACTACCAGTTTGGGTGACACCCACCAAATGTTTCATAAAGGGTTTTGTTGTTTGAGTCCCTATAGCTTGACCTCCTCAAAACATCTGACATTACTGATCACACCTGCCAGCCCTTGCACCTATAAGATTGCACCCTTTTCAAGTTCCCTTCCCTGATGGCTTCCCCTTTTCTCCTATCCTTTAATGACAGATATGCTTAATGGTTCCAATAGTTCTTCTATACACTCTCCATTCAAACTCAACCCACATAAATTTGTGAAGCATTTTTGTTTCTTCAACTTGTTTTTCTCCTGTAATCTGTCTTTTGTCTGTCTAATTTACAGGGCCCTAGCCAATGAACCTAAAATTGGTAGAGGCAAAACACTCTTTTCTCCCCTATACTACACATTAGAATTGCCTGGTGAGCTCTTAAAAATACAGGCACACCTCATTTTATTGTGCTTCACTTTACTGCACATCATAAATGTTGTGTTTACAAGTTGAAGGCAAGACCCAAAAGATTACAACTAACTTTTTATTCTTAATCCTCACCTGAGGATACTTTTTTCCATTGATGTCTAGAGAGGATAGGAGAGGGAGAAACAGATATAAGAGAGACCCATAGATTGGTTGCCTCCTACACGTACCCCAACCAGGGCCGAGGATCGGACCTGCAACCCAGGTACCTGCCCTTGATCAGAAATCGAACCCGAGATCTGCTCTAACCACTGAACCACACCAGCCAGGGCCCAACTAGCTATTTTTACAACTCCTTTTATTGCGAGTCACTTTATTCCAGTGGTCTGGAATCAAAACTGTAATATCTCTGAGATATGCCGTACTTAAAAATATCAGAACTTGCCCTGGCCGGTTTGGCTCAGCGGTTAGAGCGTCGGCCTGCGGTACTGAGAGACCCGGGTTCGGTTCCCGCTAAGGGCGCGTACCTTGGTTGCAGTTTGTCCCCGGTCCTGGTCGGTTGTGTGGGTGGCAGCCACTCGATGTGTTCCTTTCACATCGATGTTTCTCTCTCTCTCTCTCTCTCTCTCTCTGTTCCTCTCTCTCCCTCCCACTCTACCTGAACAAAAAATGGAAAAATGTCCTCGGGTGAGGATAAAAAAATATATATATATCAGAACTCCACTTCATACCAATTAAACAGACTCCTCAGGGGTGGGACTGAGGCATCAGAATTTTTAAAAAGCTCCCAGGTGATTATCATGTGCAGCCAGGGTTGTGATCTACCACAGGTATGAGGAAAACTTTAGTGTACATACAAATCACCTGAGGATCGTGTTCAAGTTAGATTCAAATTTAGTAGGTCTGGGGTGAGGTAAATCTGAGATTCCTTATTTCTAAACAAGCTCCTAAATGATGGACTGACAAACTGTGGCCTGAAAGGTAGATTTGGCCTACCAGCTAAGAATGGTTTCTGCATTTTTAAAGAGTTTTTTAAAAGAAAAGGAAAAAAATTTGTGACAGTGACCATGTGAGTGTGGCTATTTTCATATGGCCTTTTACAAAATAAGTTTGTCAACCCTGTCCCAGATGCCTAAACTGCTGGTTCACCCGAACCACTTAGAATGGCAAGGAACAACAGCCTAACCTCCTCTCTTTCAGTGATATTTCTATTTAAATTAGAATGATTATCTACAGGGTAATACTATCTGACTAGGATTAACAAAAATTAGAATCTGTAACAAAATAAATAATTTCAATACAACAGTTTCACTAGGGCTGACAGGTGTGAGCATTTTTGGCTGCCTGTCAGCATCAGTGCCCTCTTTCCCTCTCCTAACAGTACCCTGGAATTTCCGGCCATTTGGTCTGGGGAAGTCCATGTAGCTCCTGCCTGGCTTAAGCCATCCTACACTAGGTGACAGGAATTTTCAGTTCAATTATAATCTTTTTTAAAAAATGTTTTTATTGATTTTTTTAGAGAGAAAGGAAGGGAGAAAGAGATAGAAACATCAATGTAGAGAGAAACATTGATCGGCTGCCTCCTGCACACCCCCTACTGGGGATGGAGCCAGCATCCCAGGCATGTGCCCCAACCAGGAATCGAACAGGGACCTCTCAGTCCATGGGACAACGCTCAATCCACTGAGCCACACCAGAAGGGCTCCATTATAATCTTATACACAATCCATTGTTGACTGAAATGGCAGAAGGGAACTTTTCCTGCTAGATTTGAACCCAGAAGTATATAGCCCCAAGAGCTGCTGACAGCCATTTTACAAGGAGATAGAATACTGAGAGAATAAAGTCAACCTTTAGGAAACAGGGCCAAGCTATGCAGAAAATGGAATCTTGGTTGACAATCTGAAACACTGGAGCTTGCCTTACCAGGTGCTACCTTTGTACTTTTTAACTACATAAAACAATAAATCCCCCTAATTGCTTAGGTTGGTTAGAATTGGGTTTCTGTTGGTACATGGATGTTTTTAAGTGGAACAAGTACTTCATCACACATTATATGACAAGGTTCATTCTCTGTCCTTGGGGAATTTGTTTTAAATTTCGTAAAATGTAAAACCAACCAGAAAAAGTATGATAAATATCTCTAATTGCAAATGTTTAAGATCTAATTTACAGGTTTGGGTTCTTTAGCTCTACTCATTCAGATGGGTATATAAGATGGAAAGATAAATGACAATAAGTGACTTGCCTGAAATAAGTTCAAAAAACAAATGAAACAACACAATAAAATGAAAATGGAGAAGAGGATCACTAATGGCGTATAACTCTTGAAGACAGGTTTTTTAGCTTTGCTGCTTTGGTCCTTCTGCCACTAACTAGTGATTTGTGAAAGCAAACCAGCATGCTTGAAGTGGAAAGATCTTATGAATACTTGAATTACCACTACCCACACAACTGTTATGGTTTAGGTGTTTTTAAATATGATTCCCATAATTTTCAAATAGAAAAAGTCATACCTATATATTTGTTGGCTTAACAAATCAGTCTCATGATTTGTTTTTAACAGTGTGAGGATGAAGACAATGAAATTTAGATATATCTACAAGTCAGCACTAATGTCTGTTACTAAAGATTTTTGTGAAGAAATTGCGTGAGTAGAAATGGTCTAATGTAAAAGTGGAGGCAAGATGTGACCAAGCATACACACAGCAGATTCATTCTACTTAAAAGAAAACATGTTTTTAGGGGCAGGGGAAATTCTACATAAATGCTTGCATGCCAAAATTACCCATCTTGAGTTAACAGATGGTGAATGAAACAGGGAAAATAATTGAATATACCTGATTTACTAATTTGTTAAGTATTTTACCTAAATATAAGTTAATACTGAAATCCCAATCTAAAAAATTTAAGCTAACTGCTACAATCAATTATATTTCTTCTCTTTGCATAACTGACAAATTATGCAGACTTCTTTCAAGCCTAAACCATATTTCTGAAGTGCTGACAGAAGTTTGATAATGGTGAAGTTCCTGAAGAATCTAAGTGAGATTTTCTCCTTTCTCTGTAAAGGGCCAGATAGTAAATGCTTTAGTTTTTGTGAAGAACAACTTAAATCTGTTTCGTACTGTTTTGTAAAAACCATGGCTGTCAGGCTGCCTTGAGCCCACTGCAGTTTGCACAACTCTTGTATCACCACCTACAGCACTTTTGTAAAAAAAAAAAAAAAGCAAAGCAAATTCTCAGCCACACTTCAGGTCTATTACATCAGAATCACAAGAAATGGACCCAAAACCCTGCTTTTTAACCACATCCCTGACTTCATTATTCCGCATACTAATTTCAGAAGCACAGAAAGTCAAAGCAGACCTAATGCATTACCTGTGGTAATCTGTCCTATTAACTTTGTGCTTATTTCCAGAGGCAAGTAGGCATATACTCTATTTCAGCTTTACCTACATTCTCCTGTTATGCACATTTTTCTATGCAACCCAAATAAATGTAATTTTCAAACTTCACATAGAAATGGCAAACTAAAAAATTTAGATGCTAATCTTCAACATCACATTTCTTCATTTGCTTTTTTCAAATATCTCCAATTTTTACTGGAGACTCATTAATTTTTTTTTTCTTTTCCTTCCTAATGCATAGCTTTAATATTTAATACATCTGTTGCTTCCTAATAACCAAATTCATTTTTCTTCTCCCTCAAACCTACAATTTCAACTGGGATTTGGAAAAAAACAATGGAATCGGGTCCATTGAAACTGATCACCACCGCCACCAGACCTCCTCATTCTCCACTTCCCCAGGAGTTTAAGATTAGTACCTCATGTTCCACATTACAGTGTATCATGAAGGTACAATATATGCACGTTCTTCAACAATCCCTGATCTGATTCACTTGGAATACTTATTAGAAGTACAGGATTTTCCACTCTTCTTCCCCGCCCCCTCCTTCAGAGTTGATAGGACTGCGCTGGGGCCTAGAAAATGATATATTCTACGAACATTCCAAGTAATCCTTAAGATTAGGCAATGACCATATTGAAGCCTCAATTATTTACCACTAGCTAGTCCCCAGTGTTGATAAATATTTCATGTTCTTTGCTACCATTTAGCAGGTGGATTCCAAGGCATCAATCTAACCAAGTCAGAAATTGGGAAGGTTGAAACTATGGGTTAAAGAACAGGAACAGGGTGGCCAGTATGGTTTGGTGGTTGAGGGTCAACCCATACACCAAGAGGTCGTCCATTTGATTCCTGGTCAGGGCACATGCCCAAATTGTGGGGGCATGCAGGGGGTAGCCAATCAATGTTCTCTCTCATTTATGTTTCTGTCTCTCTCTCTCCCTCTCCCTTCTTCTCTCTCTAAAAGCAAAGAAGGGGAAAAAAAGAACAGGAACAGTCAAATACATAGCAGAATCTTGGACAGTCTAGTGATTTCTCTATTGACAATTTAGAACAGAATTATTTTAACACAAAAGCAGCAAGTACCGATAAACCATACTCTTCATACAGCTTCTACTTGGGAAGACTTGAGTAATTTTCTTTCCAAGTATTCCAATGTCTCATTTCTTCAACAGAAAATCTCTCCTATGACTATCCAAGAGGCAAAATGATGCCCTTCTCTGATTCCATCTTCTCTTAGTTCCCTAAACGCTAAAGAAGATCATTTAAAATTTTTTTTTTCTCTTTATTGATTTGAGAGAGAGAGGAAGAGAGAAATAGAAACATCAATGAGAGAGAACATCGCTTGGCCACCTCCTGCATGCGGGGATTTGGCCCACAACCTGGGCATGTGCCCTGACCCAGAATCAAACCGGTCAACACTCAACCACTGAGCCACACCAGCCGGGCAAAGAAGGTAATCTGTAGTACACAGATTTCAAAAAGACTGCAAGAAAATAAAATCTAATCTCTACCATTCTGCCAGCTATGTAACTGCTTCACTTACAAAATGAGTCCAGCCCTGTCTGGGTGGCTCAGTTGGTTGGAGCGCTGTCCCATGTACCAAAAGGTTGCGTGTTCCATCCTGATCAGGGCACGTAAGACAACCAATGGATGTTTATCGCTCTCTCGCTCTCTCTCAAATCAATAAAACCATATCCTTGGGTGAGGATTAAAAATTCAAAGAGAGCCCAGAAATGAGTGGAAAAGGTGAAGGGGTATAAGAGGTACAAACTTCCCATTACAAAACAGATAAATTACAGGGATGTAATGTACAGGGCAGGGAATACAGTCAATAATATCTTAATAACTTTGTATGGTTACAAGACATATTGTTGTGATCATACGGGAGAATCACTGTTGTACACCTAAAAATAATATAAGATTGTATGTCAACTATACTTAAAATTTTAAAAAAAGCTTAGCGATTTAAAAAATCAAAATCTCAAAAAAGAGAAAAAGAGAAAGGGATCCAATGCCTTCCACGCAATACCATGAGGCGCGGCCCGCAATCAGCTCGGAGACTAGTCCCCTCCCCGTCACGTCCCTCCGTGGGAAAGGGGACGGTGCGGGCTCACGGAGGGCTGGACGCGCCGGTGACTGGGCACCCGGCCCGGGGCAGGGTGGCGCGGCGAGGAGCAGGGGCCGGACCGAGGCGAGCGAAGAAAGGGGGAAGGAGAGAAGAAGGGATGATGCGGAGAGGGGAAGAGCCGGGAACAGCAAGACAGGCTCGCACGGCCTCCGCCCCTGAGGATGCGCGGCCGGAGCCGAGGGCTGAGAAGCCGGGAGCGGCGATCATACCTGCGTCCCAGCAGCCGCCGCGGGGCCAGGGCCGCAGGGAGCCCCTCGCAGCTGCGGCCGCCCGCCGGCGCAGCCCACGCCTGTCCGCAGCACCAGCCTCTCTGCGCCCAGCCTCGCCACGCCATCTTCCCAACCTCTGCCCCACCATGGCCCGACCTCACCAACCCTGCCGCGGAACCGCTTCCGGGGCGAAGGAAAACCATAGAGCGCCGAGGAACAGCCTAGAGCGCCCCCGCGCGGCTGAGCCGAGGCTGGACCAACCCGAGGGACACGGGACACGGGACCCGCCGGCCCGCCACGGTTCTCCTCTGACTTTTGAGCTGGGACCTGGGAGGGGCGTGGGAGAGCGCCCCGCCCTCCACCGTATCTGCAGATGGGGCCCCCGAGGAAAAAGACGAGGGAAAACTAGCATTTACTGAGTACAGCTGTGTATCAGGCACTTTCCCTAAGTTACTGTATTAATTCGGCCCAAACTCTTGAGGTTGATATTATTACTGTTTTGCAGCGGCCCAGAGGTTCAAAGAGAAGTGAGTGGAGGAAGCAACATTGTAACCCACGTTTTCTTAAATCACTACTCTTTTTTCTGCATCTCACCATTAGGTGTTATGACACTATAAGAGGATGTATGTGCCTCATATCTTTTTTTTTTTTTTTTTTTACTTTTTAAAAAAATTTTATTTTAGAGAGAGAAGAAGGGAGAGGGAGAGAGACAGAAACATCCATGAGAGAGAACATCCATTGGCTCCCTCCTGCATGCCTCCCACCGGGGATAGGGTCCACAACCTGGGCACGTGCCCTGACTGGGAATCGAACCCGCGACCTCTTGGTGCATGGGTCGATGCCCAACCACTGAGCCACACTGGCCAGGCATGCCTCATATCTTTAATAAAAAGTCTAAGCCTGAAATGAAAATCTGGATTCTAGATAAAATTCAAACTCCAGGATTCAGGCGTTGCTTCCTGTCACTCCATCACTCCCTCCGACTTTAGCTGCAGCCATACTGAATCATTTGCAGTTTCTAAAAGGCACCTGCTTTTTTTCCTGAGTTCATATACCATGCTCACTGCCTGAGACACTGCTCCCTGTCTCTCCCTTCTCAACCTCCCTAACCAACTTGTCCTTCAGACCAACCCCAATTATCACCTCTTCTAGGAGGCTATACAGAAGGTAAAAGTTTTCCTTGACCCTTAGGGTCCCTAGCAGGGTCTGAAAATTAACTGACGATGTCATATTAACAGAAGAAAAGCACACAAACCTTATTGAAGTTTTACAATGTACACGACTCTTCATGAATGAAATGAAGTGACCAGAGCTAAAAACTTTTATATCTTGCAGACAAAGAAACAATAATTTGTGAATAATTGACAAGACAGTGGGGTTGGGCTAGGGGTAGTCCATCTAGAGCTAGGTAGTCTTTATCTTCCTAAAGTAGATAAGAGTTAGTTTAATAAGGTTTGTTTGCATAGTATTCTGGTGCCTGGTTTCTGGTCTCTGTGCTTATAAGATTCTGTCCTCAGGGAAGGGAGACATTTATTTCTTGCCTTTAGGCAGAAAAGTGGAAACATTTTCTGCATTTACTGTTTCTTAATTGCCTTTAGCTCAAAACTTTTATGACAAAGAGGCATATTTTGCGATGACATTTTCTGATTTCCCTTAAGGCCCTTCCTAGATCTTCACTTTAATTTAGGTGACCTTTATACTGCTCTATGAATATTAGTATAATAACACTGCATTCATTCCATAAATACTTATTAAGCATCCCTACAGTATTCCAGGCAATGTACTATTCTGGAATGTATTTTAGAAAATACTGTTTCTGACATCATGGAGATCCTACTCTATTGGGGAAAAGGGGGGCCTAGTAAATAAACAGGCAATTGCAAGACACTGGGGAATGTGATGTGATCAGAGAAGAAGGCTCTGTGGAAGTATACAGAAGGAGAAAATGACACAGTCGCAAGATGGGGAATAGGAGACAGAGGAGACTTCCCAGAGAAACTGATGGAGGTCACCAAGAGAAGTGAAGGGCCAAAATGTTCTAGGTAGAGAGAGTAGCATTGAGACAGACCAGTAAGTCAGCACAAGTGGAATAGGGAAACTGAGACAGACAGCTGAACAAACTGACAGAGCAACTTACAGCAGATACAGAACGTCTCCTCCCTAGAAATAACACCTACACCTCAACTGTGTGTCAGCTCCAAATCCAGAAAAGCAGCAAAACCAGGTAGGCAGCACCAGGACCAGCTGCAATGACTAATGACCCCCTGCCTTACACTGACCAATCAGTGAGGACCACCTAGAAGAGTGATGAATATTCTGTTGAAACCTTCACCTGAGACCTCTAAGATTCCTGCCTGCAAGAGAGAAATAAAAGCCTCAAGACAAAGAACCCAGGGTGTACTCTCCTTCTCAGGAGCATGCCCGTGCCCCAACCTCTTCTTCCCATCTCTTAGACTCTAAGGGACTCCACGAGGTTTGCAAAGGGCAGCAGCTGGCTCACTTGCAGTGACTTGGCTTGTCTTATCATGGTGTAGAATGGCAGTATTCCAGAGAGGAGCCCCTAGGACCACCTCGCAGATTGGAACCATGCTAGGTACCAGCAGGGGCCCATTGTGCCCCACTGGCGCTTCAATTTGCAACAGGTGAGCTTGGGTGAGTCCCCTTGGAACTCTGGACCCCCCTGTTATTATAAGGTAAGAGGCTGAATTTTTTAATGTGTCATTTTAAAAATCCACAAGGTAGAGCTAAAGGTTAAGGTTGTGAAAAAGCCAGGCTAAGGCAGGTCAGGAGGAGGAAAATGGATGGCTGGTTTTTAACTTTGACTTTTCTTTTCTTTTTGAAATGAACCAGGATTGGTTTCTGTTGCTTATAATCAGAGAAGTCTAATGGGTTTAAGTAGTGACTTTTTTTTAATCCTCACCCAAAGATATATATTTTTTTTCCATTGATTAATTTTTTTAGAGAGAGTGGAAAGGAGGGAGGGAGGGGGTAAGAGAGAGAGATGGAGGGAGGGGGAGAGAGAGAGAGAAAGAAACTTTGATGTGAAAGAGATATATCAATTGGTTGCCTCCCACATGACCCCAACTGGGGCTGGGGATTGAACCTGCAACTCAGGTACATGCCCTTAACCAGAAATTGAACCCAAGACACTTTGTTCTGTGGGCCGGTGCTCTAACTGCTAAGCCAAACTGGCCAGGGCTTAACTTTGACTTTTCAATTGAAATTGTTTCTGGGGGCTTACACCCCCCCCACACCCCCGCTCAAATCTCAGGCATTCTTAGGTGACTGAGAATCTTTGTGGAGAGGGGAGGGAAGGCTGAGACAGGTGGAGAGATTTGAGATGACTTGGAGCTCAGCACATAGGCAGCACACTTTAACCCAGTACACAGTATATCTCAAGACTTCGCACATCTCAAAAAAATACTAACATCAACATGAAAAATTGTGCCTCTGACACCAGGGGCTCCCAACCCTCGTTAACTCTTCTGACTTACAGAAATGGGAGGAATAACTGGAAGTGATATCAACTTCAGATGGCTAAAATATAACTTTGCCTAAATCAATTTTTGCATGCAAATTAGAAAAACTGAATGAGTAGGAAGTTTATCTTGATTGCAACTTAAAAGTTCCTAGGTGGAGCACAGGTCAATCACATAGAACCCCAGAAAGGCTGATTTCAGGCAAGAGAGGGAACAGCGATTGTATACAATCCTTTCTCCAGGATACTGAAACTAAAACAAATTCACTTTGGTTATGTCATAGGTGTCAAGTCTGCCATTTGATTTTACTCTATTTATAAGCTAATACATTTAGGTGCTGGCAGAAACCCAGGAGACTCTTGAGTCAGAGCCCAAAGATTACCCACAGCTCAGTAAGCAGCATGAGCATTGTGTTAGCATGGGTTCCCTTGTTCTCTAAGTCCCACAGCAGCAATGCCAAGGGCTAGGTGGATGCTGAACGCGCAGTGGATTTGCATCTCAACTGAACAATACTGTGCTCTGGGTATTTACCATTTTAATAGTAAGTGGTAAGCAAGCAAACAACCTTGGAAGATAAAGATGTTTTCCTCCAGAGCAAAGGGCAGGTTTGCTTATAGCCTTGTGTCTTGGTCTACTTGGACTTCCATAAGAAAATACCATAGACCAGGTGGCTTAAACAACAGAAATTTATTTCTCACAATTCTGGAGGGTGGAGGTCTGAGGTCAAGGTGCTGGCATGGTCAGGTTCTGGTGTGAGCTGTCTTCCTTATTGCAAATCGCTGACTCCTTGAAATGTCCTCACATGGCAAAGAGAGACAGCAAGCTCTCTGGCGTCTCTCCTTTGAAGGAACACGAGTCCAATCAAGAGGTCCCCACCCTCATGACCTCATCTACACCTAATTATCTTCCAAAGGCCCCATTTCCAAATACCAATCGTACTGAAGATTAGGGCCTCGACATGTGAACTTTAAATGTTAGGAGGACATAATTCAGTCCATAACACCTTGGAAGAAAAAGATACTGTTGCCCTATAGAACAAAGGCACACTTACTGTCTATTATAACAGATTTAAATTTCCTGACGCAGCATTCCTCTCATACAAGGCAGCCCACTGAGTGTGCAGGTGTTATTCAGTCCTCTTCGAGTTACCCCATGGGAATGGGAACTCTGAACCGGCACAAAAACACTGACACTCTGGCTATGAGCTCTGGCTGTGAACAACAATTTGTCTACGTTGACACCCTGGCTAATGCTATTACTGTGAACAACAAATTGTCTATTGTTTCCAACTCAAAATTCTTGTGTTTTCTACCAGAATTCATAAAACTGTGTCAGGCTAACTTGTAAGCTTTCAAGTAGGGTAAAATATCAGAATGCTCACAGCTGTTCATTGGGGCCTATTGTCAACATGAGAAACGTCCAAACCTGTAGAGAATTTTATTTTTATTTGTTATTTTCTTAATACAAGTTATTCTTTTTAAATAAACAGGACTTAGCCCTGGCCAGTTTGGCTCAGCAGTTAGAGCCTTGGCCTGCGGTCCGGAGAGACCCGGGTTCGGTTCCCGCTAAGGGCATGTACCTCGGTTGCAGTTTGTCCCCGGCCCTGGTTGGTCGTGCGGGTGGCAGCCACTCGATGTGTCCCTTTCACATCGATGTTTCTCTCGTTCTCTCTCTCTTCCTCTCTCTCCTTCCCACTCTATCTGTACAAAAAATGGAAAAATGTCCTCGGGTGAGGATCAAAAAAAATAATAATAAATAAATAAACAAACAAACAAACAAACAAACAAACAAACAGGACTTGTCTGGAGACATGATGTTTCAAAACTTGGGAATCCTTGGGGAGGGAGTAAAAGGAGTCCTTGGTGGAGAACTTGTCGGATGAATACAGTTGCACTGGCTGCTGGCTTTGCCTGATACAGAGACTCTGGAGATATTTTCCTGTCCTAGGTCTGCAGGGACCTGCACTTCTTCCCTCTGGTCGACAGAGGGCAGGAGAGGGCAGAAAATAAGCTGCCCAGTTTTTGGCTTATTAGGCGTCAGCATCAATTGTATTTGTCATATTTACAGTTTTGCTCGAATGCCTTTCCCAATGAACCTACTTAGCTGCTACCTTGTGAGGCTTGACTACCCAATTTAATATTGTGCAATAATTCAATGCCAAAGCTTAACTAATCTTGTAAAATCCTTCCATGCCAAAGCGTAACAAATCTAACCTAATTAAACTACTGAAACTGAGCTACAATTAAGGATTGCAGAATCCTTAATAAGTCTACTCTCTAATGTCACTCCAAAGGGTTGTGTTAGGGGAAGTCATGAGCAGCTGAGCTAGGTGGACTGCTGTTCTTCACCTTCTCCAACTTTTCAGGAGCCAAGAGACCAGGGAAAGACTGAGGGGGATAGATCTCCAGACCCCCAGCTAGCTATGAGCCCCTCTCCCTAGGACCTGGGATAGGGCAGCTCAGATGGGGAACTGCACAGATTTTCTGGGGCTGGGACTGCAGCGTGCCCCCAAAAATGTACTCCAGTCTAAGCCCCAGCTCCCCTCTGGAGGTTGGAACCAGAAGGTCCTGAGGAGGGTGGCAAACATCAGGAAGAACTCCATTTGAGCCAGCTGGTCCCCTGGGCACACCTGATGCCCTGGAAGCAGAGGAACAGTCACAGGGTAGCAGCTGTCCCTGTCCTGCTACACCCCCTACCCACCACCCATGACCCAGTGTTGTGCTCTACAGAGAATAGCAGAAAGGCCTCACTGACCATGAAGTTTCCATTCGTGTCCAGGAAGTGACCAGAATTGAACTGTCTGTGGGTTTTCCAATACTCAGGGTCACAGAGCACAGAGGTGAGGTTAGGCAAGATGATGGCACCTGCAGAGAAGAGCTGGTGTGGCTCAGGGAGCCTCAGTTGCCCAGCACCCATCCCAGACACTGGGCTGAAGTGAGCTTGGAGAACACCCCATGTGCTGGTGACAGTTGCCCAAGGGCCAGGGGGCCTCATGGAGATTCAGCAGGCAGACCCTCTCTGGGGTCCCTCCCTCCAGGCTCACATCAGTGAAGTGGATGAGCATATACTCTCCTGCCTAAGGGCCCCCACCTCTATCCAAAAAATCCCAACTCAGGCCAGAGATGGCCACTGTCTCCTATGGAGAAGACCAGAAGCTGTAGGCATGGCTGGAGGGGACCAAGTTTTGCACAGGGCAACAGACTGTGTGTGTGTGTGTGTGTGTGTGTGTGTGTAAGAGAGAGAGAGAGACAGAGAGAAGAATAGAAACGGCAGACAGAATAAGAGAAAGAAGACTGAGTAACGAGGAGAGGAGAACGCTTCACTCTAGGATTAGAAAGAGGAGAGGTGAACCCTAAGCCTACCCCTCACTTTATGTCAAAAGAAAAGTGAATGATTGGAAAGAGAATCTGACTGATCAGGTGGGAGTTGAAAGGAGTCAGAGGCTCCTTCTGTCAGTGATTTCTGCACCTAACCAGGTGGGCCCTGGGCTGACCAGGAGGCCAAAATGGAGCCAGGATACAGTTGGTTATGGACCCTGGACCTGGGACGCTCAGCTCCAGGGGTTCTGAGGAAGGCTCACTTAACAAATGCCAGAGAATTAAATCAGCCACCCCTGTGGGGACCAGAGGACTGGCCACAGGATTCTCAGTTTTCACAAAGGTATCTTGAAATTAAAAACAAAATAAAAAAACTCAGCAGCGTTTAAAGACTACATCCCAAACAGAAGCCAATAAAGAATGCAGAAATTCAGCTCAGCCAGTGTGGCTCAGTGGTTGAGCGCTGACCCATGTACCAAGAGGTCCTGGTTTGATTCCCGGTCAGGGCACATGCCTAGGTTGTGGGCCTGATCCCCAGTGGGGGGCATGCTGGAGGCATGCTGATGTTCTCTCTCATCGATGTTTCCAGCTTTCTCTCTCTCTCTCTAATATCAATAAAGGGGGGGGGGGGAATTTTAAAAAGAGACATGAGTGTCGGCCTGTGGTCCAGAGAGACCCGGGTTCGGTTCCCGCTAAGGGCACGTACCTCGGTTGCAGTTTATCCCCGGCCCTGGTTGGTCATGTAGGTGGCAGCCATTAGATGTGTCCCTTTCACGTCTATGTTTCTTTCTCTCTCTCTTCCTCTCTCCCCCTCCCACTCTATCCAAACAAAAAATGGAAAAATGTCCTCGGGTGGGGATAAAAAAAAAAGAGAGACATGGACAACAAAGCCGGGGACGAGGTGGGGGAGATGGGAAGGAAGGTGTCAATGGGGTAAAAAAGGAGAAACATCTGTAACAAAAATAAAATAAAACATAAATTAATTTTTAAAAAAAAGAATGCAGAAATTCAGACAATGTAAATACTTTCAGAAGGAATTTTTCCTTTTTCCTTTTTCTTTTAGTTGCACTACTGCAGCTCAAGGGCGAGACCTTGCCCTGATCATCCAGACCAACAGGCCCCAGACCTGGTCCCTCTATGTATGGTTGTAAACAGAGGGTTAAGGAGGCACAGGTTGCTGCTGCCGCTGTGTGAGTTACACAGTTCCTAATTATAGCCCCAGGAAATCCCCGTTTCCCTACCAGATGAAGTAACCTTATATTACAACAGTTCTTAGTAATCTCCTTCAGGTGCAGAAGCTCCTGGGAAAATGTTCTTTTCCCTCCAGGATTACTTCTGTCCTGTTCTGGGTGATGTCCTGGACTCCTTGCGACATGGCTGACTGACCTCACTCTGTGGAGCAGGCTCGGAGCACAGCCAGTCCAGCACACAGAAAGGGCTACCTCCCCTCTCCCCCAAATTACAGAGCCATCTGCCTGCTGGGTACCCCCTGGGGACTCCGCCAGCTTCTTCCCAGTAAATGGCAGCTTGAAGCTCATAATCAAACACAATGTCTGAGAGAAATAGGCTTGAAATGCCACCACTATATTAGGAGGCATCTCTGTTGTCGTTATCACTCCAACTAATGCCCCTCCCCCAAAGGTGGTGGTGTGGCCTTAGGAGTCCCACTCCCCAATTTCCATCCCAAGTGACTTCTTAGAAAATTCCTTCCAACCACAAACAGTGCCCTCGTGGAGCAGAGCCTGTGAAACCGTTTCTCCCCTGTGTGCCATTGGCAGGGGACTTCCGCCCAGAACTCGCTCAGGTAGGCTCCGGGCAAATCTCCACGTTCTGTTTTGCAGTCCTCTGACAACCCTGCCTGTGACAGGTGAGGAGACTCACACAGAGCTGGTGAGTGGCAGGACCTGGATGTACCCCACGTGTGTCTCACCCCAGTTCCTTCCTTCCAGTGTCCCTGGCTGAGACAGACTGGGTTCGTCTGCCATCTTGAGAACAGAGTTCCTACCTGGAGGAGTGTCTCCAGGTACAGCCGAAAGCTTAGTTGCCACAGGTTCCCAAGGATGTGGAAGGACAAGAGGAAGAGACCAGGAGGAAGGTGGCCCCTGTTCCAGTAGAAGGCATCAGGTTTCAGGAGCAAGAAGAAGACAGCCAGTAAAGCCAGCCCACTGAGCTGGGAGAACACCTTGGGCCTGCGCCCCCCGTCGCCCCTTTGCTGTGGTGCACCCCGCCCTTCCTTCCCTATGGCCCTCTCAGCCACCCTCCTCGCCCACCCTGCCTGAGCTCCACTTATAAGCCAGGGCTCTCAGGCAGCGTCGTGAAGGCTGGTCAGTCCCAGTTGAGAACGTCCATTTGGTCACACCAGTCACACCCAGGCCCTGCTACTCTGGGACCTTCGTTCCCAGAAGAGCCTCACCTCTGGCCCATGGAGCTCAACTCTAGTCAGTCTCCTTTCAGCCTCTGACTGGGCAGTCTCAGCTGGCTGCATGGGTCAGCTCAGGGAGAGACGGGGGCAACCTCCAAAGGTGGCATCATGTCTCCTCAGGATATACTGTTGCATCTCAGTGTGACAGAAACCAGGTGCCAGTCACCCCACCCCCACCCCCGCTCCAATCTCTGGTTAGTTTGGACTCTCCACCTTCCCAGGGTCCCCGAGTTTGTCAGTAGTCAAGTTCTATAGCCTTTGCTTGTACTTCACCTTCCTGGAGTCAGACTGCTGGGGTCTAGAGGTTAGTTCTACCTCACAATAAGGTGACCCTGGGTAAGTTATCTAGCCTTCTCTTGCCTCAGTTTTCTCATTTGTACAATGGAGATGATAAGTTTATCCACCTTCCTCATAAAAGGTTTGAGCTGGTGGGAGAGCCACAACGCAAGGCCAGTGTAGAGCAAAACTACTTTATTGCATGCGCCTGGGGGCAGGCAGGCTAAACCCAAAAAAAGGGTCAGCCTCAAATAACAGTTGGGGTGTAGGTTATATACTGCTTCTAGCTTCCGGCAGTTTCTGCTGACGTACTCTGCAGGGCCCACTGTCCACTTTGCAGTTGGACTGGTCTGGTATCTCATTCTGCATCTGCTGGGTGATTCGTTGTCTTACGGATAATCTGTACTTAACAGAAGACTGAGTAAAGGTCATGCAAGCATTTTTCAGAGTTTCTGCCTTTTGCAAGATTTTGCCTTTACCCTTTAAAACCTTATTAACCCTTTCACCTCACAGAATTGTACCAGGAGATACACAGTATACTCAAGTTGGGTAAATTGAGGATAGTTTAATAAAGAGATTGTTTACAAAGGTGTATGGGCAGGAGTCAGAGAAAGCACAAGCATAGAGCTAGCCACGATGGAATCCCCTTTATACTCAAGCCTTAAAGACTCAAGGGAATTGTTTAATGTGGAAAACCCAACACCAACCTGTCCATCGACATGGTCACTGCTGTCCCACCTCTACACATTTGCTCATGCAGTTCCCTCCATCTGGAGTGCCTTCCCTCTGCATCTCCACCTCTAGAAATCCTATCTTCAAGGTCTGTCTCACTGCAATGTGATGATATGCTCACCTCATAGGGCTGATGGGAGGATGAGATGAGACAGTTACAGGAAAGGACTGTGGATGATGTACCAGGCTTCTACGAATATTGTTGCTCCTTCAGTTTCCACAAAACTGCGTCCTTCCCTCTCCAACAAGTCATGTTCCTTCTTCCTCAAAATGTTGCTTAAGAGAGATGCTTGTCTGAAAGCTTCTCTAGCCAATCCCACCAATCTCTAACCACTACCGCTGAACACTCCAACCATCTCCCACAGTGGTCCTTGCCTTGCTCTGGGTTGAATCCTTGGTTCTGTTAACTATGTTGAGTGACGGCCCCATCTTTTCTACAATATGAAAAGCTCCTAAGGGAGGCACCGGGTCTACCTTTTTTTTTTTTTACATCTCCAACAGTGTCACCCAATTGCTCGGAGTCCCAAGATGCCACTGAGTGGTGTGGATTCACTGATAGAAGGATCTGGTGGCCCCCCAAGGCCCAGTCTCACAGTGCTCACTATTCCTTGTGAGTAGACTAGGGACCCCTTTCTGGGAGCTCCCACCTGCCTCTCCTTTCACACAGGCCTAGACTTTCTCTTTCATACTGGCCACCTCCACTGCAACGTGAGCTACTCGAGTCCAGAAACCACCTCAATGGGAACATCTCACATGTAAGTTAGTGTGCTGTTCCAGATTTCTACTTAATTCAGATGCTTGTAACACATGAGGATGGTAGTTTTGGAGGTGGTTGGGATGGTAGCACTGGTGGTCATGAGGATTTTAGTAGAGGCTTTAGCACAGGTGAAGGTTGGACAGTGGCTGTGGTAGTGATTCTGGTTTTGGAGATGATGGTGGGATAGAAAGATGGGTCTGTCATCTGCCTTGTGAGCCACTGACCATGTTCCATTTGGTTCCCACTGTCATCTGGGTATCTTTGCCAGGAATGCTTTTTAGATATATAGCACCCAAGGCCTTTTCTTTAAGACATAGAGATGTGTTACTCTTGTGGGAGTCTTGCTCAACATTCCCAAATATATTGAACTTTGACAAATTTTCTCTCCTCTCTCCCTTGCCCAAGAGTCACAGTGTTCTGGCCAGCGAAGGTGGGACGTGGCTCCAGGAACAGAGACACCCTGCACAAAGGGTCAGACTGTAGTCAGATTTCAGGGATGGCAGGTCCAGGACACAAGTCTGGAATGGGGGCTCCAGTGCAATAGTCCCTTTTCATTGCTTGTCTGAGACCTCAGTGTCTGATTGTGAAGTGCAGGCTCCCCAGGGAGATGGTGCAGGTGGCCACAAGGTTGCCACTTCAAGGGAAGTCCCATGCAGAGTATTTCTACCCTGTGGTAGCCCATTCTCAAGCTGCACCTCCATAGGTGGTCACCGTTTGATTCCAGCCATGATCATCACCCTGGCTATGGTGCCCTGTTTGTTCTGACCTCTCTCTCCTGTTCCTCTAGGAATAACTCAAATCAACAAAAATGTCTTGGCTGAGCGCTTTCCCTGAAGGAGGTAGTTTCACATCAGATTTCTAAACGAATCCTTTCTGCAACACTGTGAAGGATGTTACTGCTTCCATTCTACAGATGAGGAAAAGCTGAACTTATTTGCTCAAGAAATTGGTAGGCCTACAATTCTAACCTAGGTCTACTGTCTCCAAGTTCAGTTTCTCTTCCCACAGCTGCCTCCCAGGCGGGACAAGCCAGAATACTCTAAAGGAAGTTTACAGAAGGCTAAGAGAAGACAGAGGTGAGAAACCCAGAGCCAGCCATGCTTCCAGAGGTCCTGATGCAGCTCCAGAGGCCTTCACAGGGTCCAAGCTGGTCCCATGTCAGCGGTTTGCATCCTGTCTGATGCTACGCCCAGAAACCTCTTTAGAGCTGAAATGCCCTTTTCTCTCCTCCCTTCTCTGCCTACAGAATCTTGGGGGAGGAGTGAGGTTCTGTGGCTCTTGGAGAAACAGTGGGTAAGGCGTGCATATCACAGCCAAGAAAACTGAGCCTTGGGCAGGAGCCATTTCCCATAACAGACTGCCCCTCATTGCAGATCCCCCAACCCGCCCCACACCTTGCAGTGGACGGATAGCAGATCAAAAGACTGTCTTCTCCCACCTCCAGATCTACCCAAACCCAGCGCCTAATCCGTGCTCAGTGCCTGCAGTGTCCTATCCCACACCCCAGCCAGTTTGGGGGTTACCTGTAGCTGCCACCCCCACATCTCCCTCCAGAATGAAGGGGAGAGGAGATAACAATAAGACCACTAGAGATGGAAGAAACCTGAACAAAGAGAGCAATATTTATTTCTTATATATGTGTTTAAGTTGCATAATATGCCCCAGTGCCTCATGGGAGTGAATGGGAGTAAATACAAGCAACTTGACTGCCTCTGGACAGGTGAAGTCCCCAAAAGACTGCAGATGTTTCTGGTGAGGGCTGGGAGCCCCCCGAAGAAAGGCCAGACCCAGAGCCCACCCAGAGGCAGCAAGGGGGGGTGCCAGCACTAGAGGACACAGCCCTGCTTTGCACATTTGACTGTTAATCACGCTTCATTCGCTCTCCAAAGTATCCCAGTTTGATTGTTCCCCACAAACTCTACAACTGCTGACTCGGTAAGTCTCCAGGCTTTGTAGGTGGGGAAATGATGTTACGTCTGACTTTGTGCAATGAACTTCGTATCTAAAATTCTGCTGAGTGTTCCAGTGAAGTTCCCACAGAGAGCTGCTTTCTTTCAACCTCAGCTTTGAAGAGCAGGGCAGCAAAAGACACTCCCATGCCATTGCTGGGCCCCAGGGAGTCTTCACCCAGGGCTCAGTAGGTGGCTTGGTGTCTGAAGAGTGTGGCAAAGGGCAGCCAACCCTCTCCACAGGCACACATCCCAGGGTGGGTGCTTTCAAAGAACTCGAGGGCAGAATTATTCATCAAACCAGAATTATGCCTTTCTTATACCTGGCCTATTCCTCTTATCCAAACAAGATTTTGGCCCTGGCTGGTTTGGCTCAGTGGTTAGAGCATCAATCCACGGACCAGAGAGTCCCGGGTTCGGTTCATACTAGGGGCATATACCTTGGTTGTATTTTGTCTCTGGCCCCAGTTGGGGTCATGTGGGTGGCAGCCACTCGATGTGTCTCTCTCACATTGATGTTTCTCTCTCTATCTTCCTCTCTCTCTCCCTCCTGCTCTATCTGAAGATAAATGTAAAAATGTCCTCGGGTGAGGATAAAAAACAACAACAACAAAGATTTATGGCAGCTTTTATTTAAAATATTAAATATATTCAAGATAGTCAAAAGGAAAGGCCCCAAATCTTATGAAGGATAAAGAAAATAAATGAAGATAAATATACTTAGAGTACCCAAACGTCCTGCCAGTCAAAATAAGAAGGGAGAAGCAATGTGTTCCAGAGTCCTCATTGAGAAGTGGACAATTTTCCCGATAGATTCTAAATGGATTCTTATTTTTTAAATTGATTGATTTGAGAGAGAGAAAGAGAGACATCAATTTGTTCCACTTATTTATGCATTCATTGGTTGTTTCTTATATGTGCCCTGCCTGGGAATCAAACCAGCAGCCTCACAGTACATGGGATGATGCTCAACTAACAGAGCCACATTTTTGTCTCTTAGAAGTGATCAAATTTATTTTTGTCATGACCAAAATGAGTGTTCAACACCAATTTCTATGAGTACATATTCTGTGAGCATCCATTATATGTAAAACATAATACTTAAACCAGAAATGATAAGGTATACAAAAATAAGGTGATTTACTGCATTCAAGAAGTTTAATTTCATGGGCAGAAATATAAGAAAATTATGCAAAGTAAAAGCAAATAAATCTTAAAGAGATGTGTGAGCAAAGGGCTGTAGGAACCCAGAGGAATTTGGTTTGAAGAGAAAGACTCTGTGGAGGAGACAGTATTTGAATTGATTTAAAAAAAAAAAATTACTTTGTTTGACAAGATGATCAAGGGATTCCAGGCTGAGAAAATTGCAAAGATTTAAGTGTGAAAATATTGGCCTGCTTTTAGGAATACTGGGTAGAAAAAGGAGGGTTATAGCCATATAATGGACACCCTGACTGCCAAGCCAAGGAATATGGGCCACTCTATAAGCAATGTCTGTGCCCTAAAGGGTTTTTTAAGCCATTAGTCTAGTTTCTTTCTTTAAAAAAAAAAATTATTTAATTGAATTTATTGGTGTGACATTGGTTCACAAAACCATACAGGTTTCAGTATACAATTCAACAAAACTTTATCTCCACACTGCATTATGCACCCACTGCCCAAAGTAGTCTCTTTCCTTCCCCATTCATCCCTGCTTTGCCCCCTCCACCTCCCCCCAATCCCCTTTCCCTTTGGCTGTCGCAGCACCAGCACCGTTGTCTGTGTCGATGTGTTTTGTGTATGTTTTTTGGTTAATCCTTTCATCTTCTTTCATCCAGGCCCCTTCCCCCACCCCCTCTCCTCTGACAGCTGTCAGTCTGTTCCATGTATTCATGCCTCTGTTTCTATTTTCTTCTCCAGTTTGTTCATTAGATTCCACACACAAGTGAGATCATGTGGTATTTGTCTTCCTCTGACTGGATTATTTCATTTAGCATAATAATCTTCAGGTCCATCTATGCTGTGGCAAAAGGTCAGATTTTCTTCTTCTTTTTTTTTTTTTTTTATAGCAGAATAGTATTCCATTGTGTAAATGTACCACAGCTTTTTTATGGGCACTTTTTTTGATGGGCATTTGGGCTGTAAAGTATTTCACCAACTTGCGGTTTTGGTCTGCATACTGGCAGTAGTAAATACAATGGCTCAGAGGGGGACACCAAGGCAGGGAAACCAGTTAAGAGGCTGTAATTACAATATGAATGGAGGGAGGGAGAAGGGGAAGCTGGTGGTGATGCATAGGACCTGGAAGTGACTGAACTTTTTGGGAAGGGGAAGGAGAGTTAAAATAATTCGAGGCTTCTGGCCTGATGGACTGAGAACAGTGGTACTACTTACTAATTAAGAGGAGGAGCACTGATTTCTGAGAGGCTGGTACCAAGGGAGGCCATGCCCACGGTGGAGGGTCTGTCACCGGGCCTGTGGGAGTGAAGGAGTCCGTCACAGAGAGGAAAGGGAGTGGGCAGGGGCAGGAAAAGGCCTTCCTTTAAGGGGGCAAAGCAGGTTAAGAGAGGTGGGAGGAGACCCAAGAGCTACGAGAACAGAAATGACAGAAGGGGAAGTTATTGTCATGGTGCAACAGAGCCTGAACAGGACCAGGACCTGGAGGCTCTTCCTGCTGCCAGTGTTACCTTTAAGATGAACCCAGGGCATCATTAAGAGTGTGTGTTTATATCAGTGCTGCCCAAGAGAACTTCCCGCAACGATGGGGCCGGTCCACATCTGTTCCGTCCGGCACAGTAGCCTCAGCCACAGGTGGCTCCCGAGCACACCGAACGTGGAACAAAAGGTTTAACTTTAGAGCCAAGCCCATGTCTTCAAGACAGTAGGTTACAAAAAAGGCTGGGTTTAGGATATGATATCTGCTGATGGTCGGCAGACCCAGTACCAAGTAGTCTGAAAGCTTTCTTTGCTGCATTCCGATACTGAGAAACTCTAAAATGATTACCCTTTTGAATGGCTACTTAATTCTCAATGAGGTAAGCTGAATGAAATGGCCAAAAGGGCAATTACATTGTTTGAATTGCTAAGAACCCTCAAGAAACTGTTCATTTGAAATACATTTCACAACCGCCCACCTTGCTGCAAGCATTCACCTGCCCACGCCCAGCCCTCTGCTCAGCAGCACTGCACCTTCCTTTGGTGTCACAGGCATAAGGACTAGGGCCCAGCACAGATGTCAGGCAGACTAGGCCCCACGCCCCTTGCAACCAAGCGGCTCTGCCACTGGCCCTTCTCAGATGTAACTCCACCGCTGGATGGATATTCAGAGCCGGGCTCTGGTATTCCAAAGTCATTCAAAGACATCCTGCTCCCTTCCCAGAGAACTATTTTATACACCGAGAGTCTTACAAAATCCAAAATAATTTTATTCACTTTTTCAGATTTTTGCTTCCACAAGGTGTTCAGCAAACATGCTAAGGCGACAGAATGTCTAGTTGGTCACGACATGCAACGCTGACCATTCAACTGATGACAGCAGCGACCACGCCCACCTGAGCTACTGGCCCCACGGCACAAAGGGGGTTTGCAGAAACACACCGAACCACACAGCAATCAGCAACCTGAGGTAGGTCTCTTTACAGTACAAAAAACTTCTACACCAGTGTGAGACACTGATTAGCAAGAGCTGCTTAAAGTCGCAGACTTTGGAGAGAGAAAGAGACTGTGCGACAACTGCAGTGAGAAAAGGAAACAGACCCACAAAACCCTGAACCCTGTCACTGAACTGTGGAGGTGTGGGACCAGGCAAATGAAAAGTACCACCGGAAAAAGCAGCGGTCGGCTCCAGGGTTTGGAGCCAACAGGTCTAGGAGCTGGAGAGCTCTGTGCAGTGGCCAGCGTTAGGAACCTGAGGCAGTGGGACACTCTGTGAAGAGACTTGATGCTCCTTTAAAAACAACAGCGAAAAGAGGAAGGCAGGAGAGAAACTCCCTCTCACCGAGGACCGTGTCTGTGATTCTCATTCCTGGCGGAGGGAGTGAAAAGGGGGCCAGGGCTTTGCCCCCCGCTCTCCGGACAGACACAGGGAGGTGACACCGGGACAGAAAGCAAGAGCCCTGAGAGTTCACGGCACTCTGCTCGGCCGCTGGCGGGCCCCTCTTCGCCACCCGTCCGTCCGAGTGCTTGTGGGGAGGTGGCAGAGGGGGCCGCCGGGGGGCCCACATTGCCACACGCCTTCCTTTTCTGACACCCAGAAAACCTGGCACGTGAAACCACCAGCTAGCGGACAGTATGCTGCCCTTCCTATCGTCTAAGAGCAAAAACAGACCTCCAGTGCAGCAAACTGTACAAAAACGATAGAAAGGAATCTGCACTGTTGTTAGTACAGTGCTTATTTTAATATAAAATAAACAGCTTACATTTTCACTGTAAATATAGGCTATGTACAGAATTATATAGAGATATAGCTACACGTATAAAGCTTCTTTATAGGCCTCTGATACATTTATAATAATGGTTCCCTGAACCTTTTAGAGTGCAATTAAGAACAAAAACTAAATTTTGTTTACATGAATATGGAATAAATACAATAATCAAAATAGGACTCTCCCTAAAAGTGAAACACACAAGCCAATCCTGAACTGCTGTGCGAAAGGTCAAGTCGGGAAAGGCAAGGTTTCGGCAGGACAGGAAGAGGCCTGCCCCAGGCAGGGAGTGGCGACGCTCCAAAGGAAAGAGACGCCAGCGCAGGAGGAGTTAGCCCTTGACAGCAATCTTGTTCTCTGTAGCAGCAAACATGGCATAGAACCGGGAGCTGTCGTTGGACAGAAGGACCGACGGGGTGTCGAACTCCACCACCTGGAAAGGAAGGAGATGGCATCAGAATGTGACTCGGGGACACTCAGGGTGGTTTAGAGGACCCACTGCTCAGGATGGGGGGCAAGTGTGAAAGACCCCTGAGGATGAACTCAGGGTGACAATTCGACTAGCTTGGCATGTGGCCATGCCCAAATGGGTTCCTTTTTATCTTATTTTTTAAGTAAACTGTAAAAGGGAAGGTCGGAGAGAAAGATCTCTAGGTCTCCTTCACCCAATTCCTTCAGCCTAGGTATGAAGGACTCAATCGACAAGGTATTACAGCTGCAGGGAAAACACTGCAGCCCAAGTCAAAGACACAGCAGGCAAATGTCATCTTGTTGTGCAAGCTGATCTAAACCAAAGATGGAAAAGGAACAGCTCAGGATGCCTTGTTGGCAGAGAAAACAAACAGGAAGTGAGTCAAGGACAGACTCAGTCAATCATCCATTCCTATGATGGATGTCTAGGCAGACCCTGAAAATCGTACTGCAGCAGGATGAATGATATGCTGGCAGAACCTGCCTCCCACGACGCTGGCTGACAATGCCTCACACTTTCCTAGCCTTCCTTCTGCAGAGCAGAGGCATGGAGCACAAGCTTGGCCAAGGAGATGGAAGGGAAGTCTCCTGGGGTGCTTCTTGGAAAGGTTGTCCTGCCCGAGAGAGAGACACGCCTAGGGACAAAGTGTCCTTCCTTCAGACCAGTTGGATGAGGGTCTGATGTTGGGTGCTAGAGCAGATACTGTACCATGAGGGGACAGGTAGACACTGGCTTTCTTGAGGGGTAGGGAGGTTGTAAGTGGGCAGTATGGGAGAGGAAACAGGGGAAAGGGCATTAGGTAGACGGAACTGTATGAGTAAAGACAGGTGAAAAAGCTTAGGGATGCAAGACTGTCTGTAGCTAACAGCACCTGCAAGGAAAGAGGGAAATGAAGGAGAGGCTGGGCCAGATCGTGGGAAAGCTTGGAATAGCAGGATACAGAGTTAGGCACCACTACATGACTGCAACAAGCAAACACACAGCGCTGGACTCAATACGCCTTGGGCGACTCTAGTGTACGTGAATTAATTTCTAACTGAACTTGCTCTCTGACCTAAGTCAGAGTGCTACTGTTTGCAAGCAACAAAAGAACAGGCAGTTAAAGCAAAAGGAGAATCCAAGACTGCCTCTAACTCAGTCCCTTGTTGGGAGGGGCTGTGTCCCCCTCCAAAGCGACCAGAGTTGCTGTGGCTGCTTTTCTGAATGCTCAGAACCACGCTCAGAGGCCAATCAGTCCCATCCTCCCAGCAAGTCCACATGCCAAGCCCAGGTCCCTCAGGGCTCAGTACCTGTCCCTGGGCCAGCACCATAATCCTATCAGAGCCTAGGACTGTATGCAGGCGATGGGCAATGGTCAGCATAGTGCAGTCGGCAAATGCCTCTCGGACGGTCTCCTGGATGAGTAAGTCTGTCTCTGTGTCCATGGCAGCTGTGGCTTCGTCTAGAATCAGAATCTGCCGGGGGAGAGAGGAGAAAGGGGACTCAGCCCATTCCTTAAGCATTCCGGTTAATTTAGGTTTTACTAAAATGTATTTTAGCATTTGAATGTTACACCATGTATTGTCTTTTCTGAGTAGCTACACACATATGTAAAAATACTGTTTTGTTTAGAACTGCTGTAACGTCAAACCTGTATGTTTGCCTTGATTTCCATAAATAAAAGGGTATTCGTATAATATTCATCTAACAAAATACCCTATTTTCTCTGACTCCAAACACATACAGTCATCTTTCTTGACCTCCCTCTTCCAGTTTCTAAAATGAGGGGACTGGGTCTGATGACCTGGGCATCTTTCGCAGTTTTAAAATCTCCTAAGTCTAGGGTTTCCAGCACTACCACTACTCACTGGCTAGAAACAAAAGTCACCCTTGGAAACTGAAGGCTCAGAGAAGTTAAAAATAAAAACAAACAAAAAAATCCCCCCCACCCATATATCCAAATTGTGTGTGGGTTAATTCAGAAACACCTCTGGCTTAAAAAGTACCTCTGGAAAGGGGGGCAGGGGGGGGGCAGGGATGCCTTCGGACCTAGTGCACAAGAAAGGCTGCTCCTCCACCTACCTGTTCTTCCCGGCCACGCCCCTCCCCAGGCCCGCCTCTCACCTTACAGTGGCGGAGCAAGGCTCTCGCTATGCACAGGAGCTGCCGTTCCCCCACTGAGAAGTTCTCCCCATTCTCCAGCACTTCAGATTCAAGTTTCAGAGGTAGCTGAGCAATCTAGGGAGCAAGAAAGCAGAAATTAGAAGGATGAAAAAGTAAAGTTTGAAAAAACAAACCCTGAATTTTGTCAAGAAACCAGTGGCAAAGATCAAGTATTCTGAAACAGAAGAAGGAATACTCACTGAGAACCTGGTTCATGTGGAAAGAAGGTGCAGGCATAATGACCATGTGTACCAGTACCCACATTTTCTGGGACAGTCCCTATTTCAAATATACTATTCTGTTAGCCTCATACTCTCAAGATGTCTCAGAAATTCCAATATTTTCATGTCCACAAATCCCGGCAGGTAGTAGCCCTAATTTGGGTGCCACTGAAAATATGGTCATGCAACAGGAGATAGGTAAATAAAATTGCTGTAGGCCCATGGCTGTCAAACTTTTCTTTTTGTAAGCTATGAAACCTATTCTTCAAATGAAATTATTTGAGGAACCTCAGTCTAAAAGAGATAAAGCAGAGCTGATCTAGTTGAGTTAGGACAGAGGATCCTGAGTTTGACTTAAACAGGGGCATGGACACCCTCTGGCAGGTGAGGGAATCCTTCTGCAGACTGTGGCCCCTGGAGGGTACCTGCTGAGCGACCCAGAGATCTGTGAATCCATGGGCATAATGCATGCTCTCTGCATTAAATGATGTAGCTCTTGCACATATACAGATACTTCAAAAGCATGTTATACTGTTATGATTAATAAAATAGAAATTAATTTAAAAGCATTACTGAATTCTGAGTGGCTGTCATTTATATCTCCTCAATCGATGGATAGTAAAAAGGGCAATATAATCATAGGTGGGTGGGGGGGTGGAGTCAGAAAACATAAACTTTTATGCCTTTTATGGAATGCCTGGGAAGCCCTGCTCCAAAGTGCTCTTCCATGCCCTGGAGGTTTTGCTCAGTGGTTAGAGCATCAGCCCGTAGACCAATGAGTCCCGGGTTCAGTTCCGGTCAAGAGCACATTCCTCGGTTATGGTTTGTCCCTGGCCTTGATCGGGTCGTGCAGAAGGCAACCAGCTGATATGTCTCTCTCACATCGATGTTTCTCTCTCTCTTCCTTCCCTCCCACTCTATCTGATGATAAATGGGAAAATATCCTCGGGTGAGGATTTAAAAAAAACAAAAACCTAAGTGGTCTTCCACAGACATCCTGGAGGTGGAGGGACAGACCAGGCTGGACGGAGGCAGCCGGGCAGGCTGAGGAGTGACCACAGCGTGGCTGCATTTCTTCTCTTGAAATCCCAGCAAAGCTCGCCCTCAGTTCTTTACTTACACATTCTTTCATGTGTGTCCTTTCTAGGGCATCCCAAATCTGGTCTTCAGTGTACTGGTTGAAAGGATCCAAATTTGATCTAGGCAGAAACATAAGAAGAATTTCTGTGATCCACCATGTAAGGCGGCCGCACTGCAAAGGCTCTCTGGGGTGCCCTGGCCAGTTTGGCTCAGCGGTTAGAGCGTCGGCCTGCGGTCCGGAGAGACCCGGGTTCGGTTCCCGCTAAGGGCACGTACTTCGGCTGCAGTTTGTCCCTGGCCCTGGTTGGTCGTGCGGGTGGCAGCCACTCGATGTGTCTCTTCACGTCGATGTTTCTCTCTCTCTCTCCCTTCCTCTCTCTCCCTCCCACTCTATCTGTACAAAAAATGGAAAAATATCCTCGGGTGAAGATTAAAAAAAAAAAAAAAGGCTCTCTGGGGTAACAGTTTAAACACGCCTGGGAAGAGGCCCTCACCCCCTATGGTAACAGATGGCTCATTCGATAACCAGCCCAAGGTAGAGAAGAGTTTCTTCTTTATAAAACTTTATTTTAACTTTTATAGCAGTTATATAGAAAAATTAAGAAATACAGATACACAAAACACAAACCATACATGTTTTAATTATCTCTAATCAGACCCCTAGAAACAAACTGTTACATTTTGGCATATATGCTAGGTTTTTTTTCTGTGCATATACACATTGTTAAAATACATCTTTCTCTATGTACACAAAGGAGAACGCCCTCTTCCTTCCCGAGGCACCAGGGTGAGAGCAGGGACCCGCAGACAGCTAGCTGACCAGGAAAAGCAGCTGGTCCAGCAGAAAGGCAGCGGGGACTGAGAGCACAGGGAGCTGAATGGGGAGAATTTCCTTTCTTCTGGTTCAGAAAACCAGCTTGGGGACCATTCCTGTTTACTGTCCCCGCAGAATCTGCCACTTGGAGATCAAGGATACCAAAAGAACAGGACTAGGCACTTTTTGAAACGTTAAAGATAGGACCACAAGCTCTTTGTCACAGAGGATGAGGGTAGAGTTGTGGTGGAACAGATATTTGGTGGAAATTGGGGTGTTACACTACTCTGGGGTGTATGGTCTCAATCTAAACATGATGGTTATAAATCTAGTAATCTGAAAGGGATTGGGTACAATTTGCTTTGCTCACAAGTCGTGTTTGGCATATGGGAACACTCTGGGAGAACTTCCGCTCTGGGCCACGTTTGTCCACACTGGGGTCACTGCGTACAGGCGTGCCGACGCAGGCAGGCTGTGATCACCGAGGAGCTCTGCCCGAGCGGAGGAGGGGGCTGGCACAGCACGCCCCTGTCCTCGGGGCCATCTCCGGGAGGCTTTCCTGACCCTGCTCCTGTGCCTCTTGTCCTCTGCACATATGCTTTCCTTGCACGTGGCACACACGTACTCAACACACCCTTGTACTTGAGAGACCCTGGTAAAAGCAAGGGCTCTGGAGCCAGACTGCTGCGTCCTCCATATCTATCAGCTACAATGGTGTGCGCTTGGCCAAGTTAGCCTGATGACGCTATGTTTCAGTTCCCCATGTGCAAGGCAGGGAGAAAAGAATACCACTCCCAAAGGCTGTTGTGAGGTGACATCTCACACGTGTAACACACGTCTCTGGAGCTGATAACAAACGGCCCAACTCCCACAAAAGCTGTGCTCCCACGACGATCTACAGACACCAGCTGCACACGCCAGCAGGCCAGGTCTTGACCTTGAACCCTGAAGCCCCTGAATCCAGACCCACATGGTGCGGTAAGATTGTGAAACGAACACAGGCTTCTTGGTGGCCGCACATTCAAGGGAAGTCTGAAGTTAAGCATGCCTTATTTCCTAACTCTCTTCCAAGTGATGATTTAAAAATTAAGGAAAATAGTCCAGTCGGTGTGGCTCAGTGGTTGAGCACTGACCCATGCACCAAGAGGTCACTGGTTCGATTCCTGGCCAAGACTCATGCCCAGATTGTGGGCCTGACCACCAGTGGGGGGCATGCGGAAGATGGCCAATCGATGTTCTTTCTCATCAATGTTTCTATCTCTCTCTCCCTTTCACTTCCTCTCTCTCCCTTTCACTTCCTCTCTCTCTAAAATCAATAAAGGAAAAAAAATTTTTTTAAATAAATAAATAAAAATTAAGAAAAATAGCCCTGGCTGGTTTGGCTCAGTGATTAGAGGATCGGCCCACGGACCAGAGAGACCCGGATTCGGTTCCCGCTAAGGGCAATGTACCTCGGTTGCAGTTTGTCCCCGGCCCTGGTTGGGGTTGTGCGGGTGGCAGCCAGTCAATGTGTTGCTCTCACATCGATGTTTCTCTCTCTCTCTCCCTCCCTCTCTCCCTCCTGCTCTATTTGAAGATGAATGCAAGAATGTCCTCGGGTGAGGATTAAAAAAAAATTTTTAAGAAAAATATGGCATTGTCCTGAGCCAAAAATTATAGTCAATTTTATTCTCAAAGGTGTTCCCATGGCATCTAAATGTAGAGAGATCTAGCTCTGGCCAGTGTGGCTCAGTTGGTTGAGCATCATCCCGTGCACCAAAAGGTCACCAGTTTGACTCCTGGTCAGGGCACACACCTAGGTTGTGGGTTCGATCCCCAGTTGGGGTGCATATCCAAATTCAGAGAGTTTAGAAAAATGCCAAAATAAAAACATCCAAGAGTGTTGACCCTACAAGAAAGTAGGTGAGAATTCAGTTTTATCTACCAAACCTCCCTGAATGAGTGAGTTCAAATGCCATTTCCAAAGAAAAGGGGCGGGGCTGAAGACCCAGTGTTTAAGACAAGCGTGAACACAGCCTGTGGTTATTTGAAACTGTATTAGTAGCAATGTTTTTTTGTTTTTTTTTTGGAAACTGCTAAAAATTAAAGAGGAAATGGTAATATTACTTTCAGAGTGATTTTTTAAAAGAAGTCTTATCTAGTTGACTATGCAGTTAAAACTGTTTTTATTTAGAAAGAGAAGCAACTTGAATAGGAATAGACAAATTATAGAAACCCAATGCTTTTAGGAGGCAAAGCTTAAGGCTAACAGTAGGATAAATTATAAGGAAAGAAAATGGAGTTCAATACATTTCCTTCTTAGTTACTATTTTTTTTTTTTTTATCCTCATCCGAGGACATTTTTCCATTTTTTGTACAGACAGAGAGGGAGGGAGAGAGAGGAAGAGAGAGAGAGGGAAACATCGATGTGAAAGGGACACATCGAGTGGCTGCCACCCGCACGACCAACCAGGGCCGGGGACAAACTGCAATCGAGGTACGCGCCCTTAGCGGGAACTGAACCTGGGTCTCTCCAGACCGCAGGCGGACACTCTAACCGCTGAGCCAAACCGGCCAGGCCTTAGTTACTATTTTAATAGGTCAAGAAGAATTTTATCTTTGGCATGCTAGCAGAGAGAAGCATCATTCCAGAGTATTAAGGTGGGAGAAATACTGCAAAACAGAAAAACATGAGAAGCAGTAACGTGCCTGAAAACCATCATTAGAATGGCAACCTGGAGCGCACCCAGGAGAGAGAACAGCGTGGAGGACGGAGAAGGATGGTGATGAGGCTGGTGATAGCTGCTACCATCTACTGAATGCTCATCACTTGCTGGGCTCTGTGCTTGTATAATTTGTATGGATTTATTCGATCTTCACAACAGGTCTTAACAATATCCCAATTTTATGGATGAGGAAACACATTTAGGAGTGGTCAAGTAGCTTGTCCAAAGTCACAAAGCAGAGATCTGACACCGAATCTCTCTGACTTCCTCACCTCCCTGCTGCAGGGCCTCGGGCCTCGTTTGTTAATGAGGCGTCCTGCACAGTGGAGCTGCCCCGTACCTCTGCAACAGGACGCACTCCGTGTAGTGGGAAAAGCACCAAACTGGAGGTCACTGGACCTCAGTCCCAGGTGGAGGCGCTAACATGCCCACCTGGCCTTGATGAGGCACAGAGCAGATGGCGCTCAGGTCCTCACCTGACAGTGCCACTGAAGAGCACTGGCTCTTGAGGAATGATGGACAGTTTGCTTCGGAGGTCAGCAAGGCCAATATCGCTGATTCTCACTCCGTCGATCTTGATGCAGCCTCCAGATAACTCCACCAGGCGGAACAGGGCCATCCCCAGGGAGGACTTCCCTGATGAGTAAGACATGCAGAAAAGTAGCTCATCAGCAACTTATGAAACTGGTTAATTCTCAGGGCAAAATAATCTATTTTTCTATTTCTATGTAATCATTATTTCAATGGATTAACTCAGAAAATTATAAAATGATAGCCAAAAATGGAAAAAAAAAAATACACACACATAAAATGATGAACTTTCCTGAGCTACTAAGCATATGCATTTAAATCACACAGATTCAGCCTGAGACGGAATGGGAAGAACCACTATACACTCATGAGAGTAAAATGGAAAAACGGCTCCTTTTCTTCTTAGGAACAGGTACACAGTGTATAATGCTTCTCAGCAAAGTGAGAACAGAGGTCTTATGCAAGAAGCCAAGGAGCTAGGGGCAAACCAGAGAGGAAGTGGTCTTTTCTCTATTCTGCCCAATTAACGTAGCTGAGAGAGAAACAAGACAAGGCCTTGGGAGTGGAAGAGGCTTGGGGTAAAATGCACGGGAAGGAGGCTTTGGACTGAGTGAATGAGTGGCCGTGGTGACTCTGGCAGGACAGAACCTGGCAGGAAGGCAGGTCTGGGCGATTACAGTGTCACGGTGACAAGCAGAACAGCTTTTCTTCCTTGAACCTTCATATTAAGTTATATAAGTAATTCCAAACGATAATGTCAATGTCTCGTAATCACTACTGTTATTGATGACACGTTTCCCTTTAGTCCTTTTCTCAGAGGGCAGAGCATACCAGTTATACAACATTGTGATCGCTTTTTCCACTTAACACAACATAACAAACATGCACTCATATCACTGACTTGTCGAGATAAAATTCTGGTGACTGGCCCTGACCAGTTTGGCTCAGTGGTTAGAGTGTCGGCCTGTAGACCAAAGAGTCTCGGTTCATTCTGGTCGGGGGCATGTACATTGGTTGCGGTTCGATCCCTGGTGTCGTGCGGGAGGCAACCAATTGATGTGTCTCTCTCACATCAATGTCTCTCTCCACCCTCCCAACTCTATCTGAAAATCAATGAAAAAATATCCTCAAGTGAGGATTAAAAAAAAAAATTCTAGTGGCTGCAATACAATCCATCATATGGATGTACTCTTATTTATCCAGTCCTCCAACATTGGACATGTAGTTTATTTAAAACTTTCTATGATAGCCCTGGCCGGTTTGGCTCAGCGGTTGCAGCGTCGTGAGTTTGATTCCAGTTAGGGGCATGTACCTCGGTCGAGGTTTGTCCTGGCTCTTGTTGTGTCATACGAGAGGCAACCAGTCGATGTGGCTCTATCACATCGATGTTTGTCTCTGTCTCTCTCTCCCTCCCTCCCACTCTATCTGATAATAGGTAGAAAAATATCCTCGGATGAGGAATAAAAATTAAAAAAAAAAACAAAAACAAAAAACTAACTATGATAATGTTATGGCGTATGTCAGTGCTCAAACTTCGCTCCTACCTCAGATGATTTCCTTAAGATAGATTCTCAGAACTGAAACTACTCTGTCATTAAATAGCTCTATCTAGTGCCCCACCCCCCAAAAGAGAGTTTGACAAAGTGCTGTTTTTCTACCTTCCTGTGCTCAGACCCATGGCTTAGACTGAGGACCACAGGTCTTCAGCTGTTAGACCACATTCCCTTGGCTGGAGAACATCGACCCTCTTCATGTCTCCACGCTCTGCCAGGCCTCTCACGAGAGCCTCATGACATCATCTGTTCAGTGGTCACTGAGGGTACAAATATCCTGCTTTGCCCCAGGATCTGCAGCCACATCCCTGTGGTCATATTTGTCCCCTAATGGGAACCTGGAGAAATGTCCACCTTCCCAAGGCAGGACTCCTCATCTCCATGCACCAGGAATAAGTTGGAGAACCCGAGCCCATGTATCAGGATAGTTCTGAAGGAGGCGTTTATTCAGGGTTGGAGGACGAGTGGGTGGTCCCTCACCCAGATACAAGGAAGGGGAGGGGGACTCTCCCTCAGGGCCAAGGCAGTCGTTTAAGATCCAAGCTAAGAAGGGAACAGTGCTCAAATAAATAGACTAAGTGGTTCCACCTTAACAAAACATGCCTCGGTTTGGAACACCTGGACCAGGAGACTTGGTATTTCTCTGAACCTCTGATAGAATGTGCTGGTCAAAGAGGCAACAAAGTCCTCACAACTACATCAGGACCAGGGTCTATGAGCCTTGGAAGAAGCTTAAGAATAGAGTCTAGACTTTGTAAGTCAGGATATTTATAATTATTTTATTTCTCTTCTGTCACTACTTATGGTTTAATCAAGTCTGGTAAAATTTTGGTCTGTCTTCCTCGTGCGAAAGGGCAGTCACAGGAAGGGACAGCAGTCAGAGCTTTCAGGAGAGCAGGTACCTGGGAGCCAGGGTACTACAGGGAGTTCGAGGGAGAGAGCAGAGTAAGGGCCTTGGGGACAGTCCCCTCCCTGGCTCAGCATTCTCTTGCCAGTGCAAAATACCTAAAGGCAGTGTCTTGTTTTGATTTGAAGTAATTCCTTCAAACAGGGAGTAGGAAATGACTTTTTCTTTTCTTCCTGGCAGGCCCGGCTGGTATGGCTCAGTGTATTGAGCATCACTCCGTGGACTGAAAGGTCCTGGTTCAATTCCCGGTCAGGGCGCATGCCCTGGTTTCAGGCTCAATCCCCAGTAGAGGGCGTGCAGGAGGCAGCCAATTGATGTATCACTCTCACATTGATGGTTCTCTCTCTCTCGCTCGCTCTAAAAATTCAATAAAAACGTATTTAAAAAAAAAAAAAAAGTAAACTGGCCAGAAAAGATGCAAATTTTTTTGTTGCTTGTTTGTTTGTTTGTTTGTTTGTTGTTTTTAATGGCCAGAAAAAAAAACTAGAAGAGTTTTGGTGAAAAGGAAGCATGAAGCCGAGAAAGCTAATGAGAACTGACCCAGAGAGACCTCTTATACAAGGGTAAACAGGGTAAAAGGAGACAGGATGCAATCTCTGAAACATTCTTCAGGAAAGAAAGAGGGAAAGAAATAAATTACTGAAGTCCTGACCCTAGAAACCTAAAGGAAATATATAATACATTTCTAAGAATAAGAGTGAAGTAAAATGCCTAAAATGAAGGCCGATTCTCTGGTTTTTTGCCATTGACAATCAGAACAGAAAGAAAATAATATGTCTTCAAAGGAACACAGTTATTTGAGATGGGTGAGCCTCTGGTAAACGTGAGGCTACACTGGCATGTATCACACAGACCTTGAACACTCGAGGACCTGACGGAAATCGGATGCTCACTGCAGTGCTCCCCAGGAAAGTGCTCCCCAGGACAGTGAAACACTGGCAGCAACCTCACTGCCCTCCGACTGGAGCTTATGAAATATACATTGCAGTGACTCATAAAATAGAATTTCATATCATGCTGCATAGAAATCCTGTTGAAGAATATTAACTGACATGGAAAATATTTGGTGGTTTTCAAAGCAGGCCATGATACAGTGAGTGCAAAATGACCTCATTTTCGTAAACATATTTGTTGATAGAAAACATCTGAAAGATATCCACTACAATGTTAACAGTAATTATCTCCAGGTAGTGGAGTTATGGGTGTGTTTCCCTTGGTAATTTCCCATACCACCCACGTGTTCTGCAGTGAGAACGTATACTTTCATGATTAGAAAAAGCCGTAAGTTAGAAAAGCAGGGTTGAAAATAACCCTAGAAAACTGGTTCCAGTGAGACCTGAGACACTCCTCCCTCGTCTACAAGGGACCTGGTTTGAAGGGACGAGAGTGATATCCAGCAAGCAGCCATCAGGGGCCCCAGACTTAACTCCACAGGCTCAAATGTTTCTCCGGAGGGGCCCCGGAGTGTCCTCACCTGATCCCGTCCTCCCGACAATGCCAATCTTCTCCTTAGGTTTGATGGTGAAGGACACTTTTTTCAGGACCAGGGGCAGATTTTCTTGATATCTCATCTCTGCACTCTCAAAGGTCACCTCTCCTTCCTGGGGCCAGTCAGGGGAGGGAGCCTTGTTCTTAATTCTGGCAGGTGCTTCCAAAGAGAGAGTCTGGGGAGACAGAAGTGGCAGGTTCAGACTGACCCCCGATTCTGCAGGCTTTGTCATGAGAAGTTAAACCAGGATACCCATAGCTGCCACACAGAGGCAGCTGGAGCCCTGGTCCCTGCTGTGAAAGATTCTCTTGGCTGTTGATGCTTGGAAAGAGGCAGAGTACAATGGCCACTAAGTCTACAGTGGCTACTCCTAAGCAGCAGCTGGGGCAGGGCAGTGACCTTTAAACTGCCTCCTGTCTTAAGGAATTCTTCCACAAAACTGCCTTGGAGGCCAAGGGTGGGGAACACGAGGCTTTCTTTTCCTCTTCGACCCAGCAGTTTTTATTGGAATTCTTTGCAAATATCCCACTCCAAACAGGACTGCACCATTTGAAAACCACTGGCCTAAACGCAAAGAAAGGTAACAATATTTATGGAACATGTAATCAGATCCTGGCATTCTGCTGTGTCCCAGTCAATGCGGGAGACACACACTAATCCCAACTCTGCCTCTGACGGCTGTGTGACTGGACATGTCACTTCTGTCCTCCAGGTCTCATTTGCAAACTGCGGGGACTGGATTAGCTAATCTTGGAAATCTGTTCCAGCTTTAACACTCTGTGTTTAATGTAACTGCTTGTAATTTTATCACCAACAGTCAAACCTCCCAAAGTTTTAAAACTTTCTGGCAACTAGTCATGGGGCTTAGAGGGAAGTAAGGGCAGAGTCTGTAGTGCTCTGGGGTGGAGACTGAAGTCTAAAACTCCAAGCCGGAAGGGTCTCGTGTTGGGACAGGCATCCATGTCGGACACTGGCAGTGTCCCCAGAAATATGATTAGTCTGTGCAGGGTTCATGCTATACCACAGCTGACTACCCACCCTGACCTCTCCAGCAAGAGACTCTCACCAACTGAGATTTAAGCCAACACTACACATCTGTACATACACCCATGTATCATCCACAGACCAGAGCACTGGGCAAAGAGGCTAATGTAAGCTATTAGCAGATTATATTAGATTGCTATGTGCCATTCTTTCCCAGGATAATCACTTGTAAGTTTGAGAAATATCCTATGACTAATGAGGTTCATTGTCAAAACGAGTCCGTGGAGCATGTCTCTGCTAGAAAATGTAGTTCAGCCCTGGCCGGTTTGGCTCAGAGGTTAGAGCGTCAGTTCATGGACTGAAGGGTCTCGGGTTTGAGTCCCAGTCAAGGGCACATACCTGGGTTGTAGATTCATTCCCCAGCCCTGGTTGGGGTGTGAATGGGACGCAACCAATCTATATGTGTTTCTCATATAGATGTTTCTCTCTCTCCCTCCCTCCTTTCCACTCTATCAAAAATCAAATGGAAAAATATCCTCAAAACAAACAACAAAAAATATAGTTTACATAGCACACTAGTTCTCAACTGAAAGGGTAGTTTTTCAACACTATGCTTGTAAGTCATTATTTGGAGCTTGGAAAGTACTTTTCCCATGTAAACAACAACATCAATGCTGCTGAACTCTCCAGCAGTTCATAAGATAAGTAACTCCCGAGAACTGAGTTAAATGTTGAGAACCCTAACTACTGACAACTCTACTTCTTTCTACAGAAAATTGCTTTCAGGGCTCCAACTAGGACACTAGCAAGACACTGCCCCATGGCAAGGCTGCAGGGTGACTAAGGGAAGGTGGGAAGAGCTAGGTAGTCTCGGTAGCAACTAAATTAACTGGTTTTTATTTATATATTTATTAAAAACAATTTTTTTTTTATCCTCGCCCAAGGACATTTTTGCATTTATCTTCAGACAGAATGGGAAGGAGGGGGAGAGAGAGAAACATCAACATGAGAGAGACACATTGAGAGGTCGCCACCCATATGACCGCAACCAGGGCCGGGGACAAACTGCAACCAGGTACATGCCCTTGTGGGATCTGAACCCGGGTCTCTCTGGTCCGCGGGCTGACGCTCTAACTGCTGAGCCAAACCAGCCAGGGCCTAACTGGTTTTTAAACTATGAATGCAATTTAGAATTATCTATGGGGCTTTTAAAACTTTAGAAGCCAGGGCCCCCCCAAGACCTACTGCACCAGGATCACCTCCAGGGGCCCATATCTGCCTTTGCCTAAAGTGCAAGAGGGAGTCTTGACAGCCATCTCTGGTTAAGAACAAGTGAACCAGACGAAGACTGAAAACAATGCATGGTTTTACACAGTGTAAGAAAAATGTTACATTGGTCAGCTTAACTGAACTAACAAGGTTTGGAACATTTTGGACATTAGCTGATGAACGTTAAGTTCTCAATCACACGATTCACAAATATATTTAGCAAATCTTATGCTAATTCTCTTCTCCATTCCACGCCTGCTGGAGAGACTGCTGGTCTTCCCCTGCGGGATGAGAGAAGGCAGAGAAGACATGCTGCCTCCTTGCATGTCCACCCGAGGCCGTGAAAAGGTAAAACGCCTCCACGAAGGCTGAGGTCACAGTACAAGGCCTGTCGCAGTCTGACCTTGATGTAGTGGTTGATCCTCTCCACTGAGGTGAAGCGAGCTTCTGTCTCAGTAGCCAGTCTGACAGTAAACTGGAACAGCCCCGTTAACTGACAATGGAAAGCAAAAATCCAAGAGAGAGTCCATTATCAATACATGCCAGGACAACGCTAGAAAACCTCCTTCATCTAGGGGACCAAACCCAATCCTAAGAACTGGACACATACTGCAGCTGGTTTTAGGAACTGAGCCATTCTCTGAATATTTAAGACAAGGCCTATTACCCCAAATCATCTGTAATTCTCCAAAACACAGTTGGCATTGCGGTACTGCTGGCACCAACTTTCCTGTATCCAAAGGCTTTCCATCCATCTTTGCATGTCCAGTAACATGTATCTGTGGCTCCCGATGTGCACCTGCACCTGCTGTGGCAGTCACGGCAAATGGAGGTGCGTATCACCTGGGAGCAGCTAGTGGGAATGCTTCCGGGAAAGTCAGCTGAGAGAAGTAAGGCTGAGCAGACAGTGCACTGCAGACTAAGGATTCTGTTACTGCCCATCCAGTAACCAAGTAAGTCCGAACGACGTGGGCAGCCACCTCTGGGAATCTGCGACGATATATATCTCTTCTCGGCTTTCCTTTGCCTACTTCTTTATCTTTCCAATATGGAAAAATGTCCAAACATATACAAGAGGAGGAGGACAGTATAATAAATTCCCATGTACCAAACATCCATCTTAAAAAACTGTCAACTGACAGATAATATTGTTTCATTTATACCACCCCACCTTTCTGTATTATTTGGAAGCAAAGCCAGCTATCCTATCGTTTCATCCATAAACACTCAAGCGTGTATCTCTCTAAAATATAGACTCTTTAAAAACACAATACCACCCTGGCCGGTTTGGCTCAGCGGTTGGAGCGTCGGCCTGCGGTACAGAGAGACCCAGGTTCGGTTCCCGCTAAGGGTACGTACCTCGGTTGCAGTTTGTCCCCGGCCCTGGTTGGTCATGCGGGTGGCAGCCACTCGATGTGTCCCTTTCACATCGATGTTTCCCTCTCTCTCTCTTCCTCTCTCTCCCTCCTGCTCTATCTGATCAAAAAATGGAAAAATGTCCTCAGGTGAGGATAAAAAAACAAAAACAAAACAACAAAAAAACACAATACCATTACTGATTACCATGATGACATCTAATAATTAATAATAATTCCTTAACATCTTCAAATACCTAGTCTGAGCTCAAGTTCCCAGTTGTTCTTTGAACTAAAGACCCTAAAGACCCTGTAACAGTGTTGGGAAAAGCAGGGGCCTGAAAACAAAACACATATAAGAAGCATACTGAGGATGCAGTATTCTTAGAAGACTACAAAGAGGCCAGAGATGACAGGATGGTGAATAGATAAACCTACTATTAGAAAACCATTTTCAAAAGCACCTTTATAAAGAAATAGCATCTATTTCTTAAACACATGCAACAGACTTCAATCCCTTTATTTCTATATATCACTCTCTCCCATCCTCCCGCCCCAGCCAAGTCCAGATGGTTACCATAAAAGCAGTCTGCAAGATGCTCGAGGAGTCAGGTAAAATGTGGCTTAGGGCAGAGGCTCCGACCATACCTCTCCTAGGCCAGTATAGGAAGGACTCAAATGAGCAAAGGTGATGCCCGCATCCTGGAGACTGACCTGGACAGCGTAAGAGATGGCAAGACCCGCATAGGCTGGGGAAATGTGCCCGTGCATGAGAACGATCATCAGCCCGGTGGTGGTGATCAGGGCGATGCTGATCAGGTCGAGCCGCACAGCCAGCCACCGCATTGCACAAGTGAACAGGAAGAAAGGACTCTGGTTGTTATCCAGTAGCTCCTGGTACCTATGAGAAAGGCAGAACAACTAATAAGCAAATAAAGTAACACCAGACCCTGGTCACGGATGATGGCAAAGCTCTGGTGAATTATGGACCAGGGGGCTAATACTTAAGTACCTCCTGTTTGTTACTAGGAGAATAATATGAAAACTTAAGAAGTGCGGAGTATTTCAGGCTACACACATAGGAGGACACGGGGTTTTCTAGTTTTACCCTTTCAAAGAAACGTATTCAAGCCCTGGCCGGTTTGGCTCAGCAGTAAGAGCGTCGGCCCGCATGCCCTGGCCGGTTTGGCTCAGCGGTTAGAGCGTCGGCCTGCGGTCCGGAGAGACCCGGGTTCGGTTCCCGCTAAGGGCATGTACTTCGGTTGCAGTTTGTCCCCGGCCCTGGTTGGTTGTGCGGGTGGCAGCCACTCGATGTGTCCCTTCACATCGATGTTTCTGTCTCTCTCTCCCTTCCTCTCTCTCCCTCCCACTCTATCTGTACAAAAAAATGGAAAAATATCCTCGGGTGAGGATAAAAAAAAAAAAAGAGCGTCGGCCCGCAGATCAGAAAGGCCTGGGTTCGGTTCCCGCAAAGGGCATGTACCTAGGTTGCAGTTTGTCCCCACTCCTGGTTGGGGTCGTGTGGGTGGCAGCTACTTAACATGTCTCTCTCACATTGATGTTTCTCTCTCTCTCTTCCTCTCTCTCTCCCTCCTGCTCTATCTCAAGATAAATGCAGGTGAGGATAAAAAAAAATATATGTATTCAAGCTGTTGGGGGAAAATACCTACTTTAACAGCATAGGGAAACATGGGGGGAGGAGACCAAATAAAGAGGCTGTGCTAAACTAAACGTCAGAAATATGTCATTTTCTCAAAGAAAGAAAGGTTATAAAGGCAAACTGCAGAAATGGCCCAAGGCCAGGAAAAGGAAACTCTCAGACTGACAGGCAAAGTGGAAATTGTTTGCTGACACACCATTACTGGGCAGAATGACACCTGTTTCCCAAGGCCACAGAACAAAGAGCCATGAGCTAAACCATAGCAAAAAAAAAAAAGTATGTCCGGCCAGTGTGGCTCAGTGGTTGAACGTCAACCCATGCACCAAGAGGTCGCCGGTTCGATTCCTGGCCAGGGCACATGCCCAGGTTGTGGGCCAAATCCCCAGTGGGGGGGCATGCGGGAGGCAGCCAATCGATGTTCTTTCTCATCAATGTTTCTCTCTCTCTCTCCCTTTCCCTTCCTCTCTCTCTAAAATCAATAAAAAGAAAAAATTAAAAAAAAAAATAGTAGGCAACCTTTGCCAACGAAGGAGGAAGGAGACACTACTAATCACTAGGGGTCCTGGAGGGCACATCAGACGCATCTGAAGGCTCAGGTAATACACACAACTAGGACTCCAGAGCAGGAAGTCTTTCCAGGCAAATGTGTGTTGCTTTAAAAAAAAAAAATCACACCCTGGTCGGTTTGGCTCAGTGGTAGAGCATCTGGCCTGCGGACCAAAGAGTCATGGGTTCAATTCCAGTCAAGGGCACGTACCTCGGTGCAGTTCAGTCCACAGCCCTAGTTGGAGTCGTGCAGGAGGCAACGAATCGATGTCTCTCTCACATTGATGTTTCTCTCTCCCTGCCCCTCCCACTCTGTCTGAAGATAAAATGGAAAAATATCCTCGAGTAAGAATTTTTTTTAAAAAATCACATTTCTTCCTTACACTAAGATATGTGCTCTTTAGAGAAAATTAGAAAATGCAAAAAAATGCAAAAGTCCAGTAATTCTACAGTTAAAGCCGGAGTTAATATTTGGTTGCATTTCCTTCCAGCATATATATACACACACACATACATAGTCAGTATATTTTAATCTTTTTCACTGAAAGTTAATGTTATTTTTCTGAGTTGCTTAACCTAATCTTTTTACTCTAGATTTTCTTTTAAAAAATTAATTACTTAATTTATGGAATAGAAAATATTTTCACAGGACAGACTATTTAAAAGGTACAAACATCGCCCTGACCAGTGTGGCTAAGTGGTTAGAACATCAGCCCATGGACCCAAGAGCTGCAGGTTCATATTCCTGATCAAGGGTACGTACCTCTGTTGAGGGTTCGATCCCTGGCCCTGGTTGGGGTCATGCGAGAGGCAACCAATTAATGTGTCTCTCTCACATCAATGTTTCTCTCTCTTTCTCCTTCCCTCCCTCCTACTCTATCTGAAAAAAATCAATAAAAAATATTCTCAGGTGAGGATAAAAAAAAAAATTAAGATAAATAAATGGTACAAAGGTTTTATCATGAAAGTCAGCTTTTCTCCTGCCCATTCTCCAGCTATCCCATTCTCCTCTCCAGTGGCAACTATTCGTTTCTTGTGCATCCTTTCAGAGATATTCTAAATGTTACATATACATATACACTTACAAGGGAGAATAGCATACACACACATCAGTACTTTGCTCTTTTCACTAACATATCTTAGAAATCATTCTAAGTACCTTTATCAGTACCTTTAGAGCTGCCTCATGTTTTGTTTTTGTTTTTTATCCTCACCCGAGGACATTTTTCGATATTTTGTTCAGATAGAGTGGGAGGGAGAGAGAGAGAGAGAAACATCAATGTGAAAGGGACATATCGAGTGGTTGCCACCTGCACGGCCCAACCAGGGCCGGGGACAAACTGCAACAGAGGTACGTGCCCTTAGCAAGAACCGAACCCAGGTCTCTTTGGACTGTAGGCCGACACTCTAACCGCCGAGCAGCCAAACCGGCCAGGGCTGCCTCATGTTTCTTTTTTTTTTTCATCCTCACCTGAGGACATTTTTCCATTTTTTGTACAGATAGAGTGGGAGGGAGAGAGAGGAAGAGAGAGAGAGAGAGAAACATCGACGTGAAAGGGACACATCGAGTGGCTGCCACCCGCACAACCAACCAGGGCCGGGGACAAACTGCAACCGAGGTACATGCCCTTAGTGGGAACCGAACCCGGGTCTCTCCGGACCGCAGGCCGACGCTCTAACCGCTGAGCCAAACTGGCCAGGGCTGCCTCATGTTTCTTAAGGGCCACATAATATTCCACTCTATGAGTATATCATAGCTCCTTTAACTAGTCCTCTGTTGAAGGACTGTAGGTTAGTTTCAATCTCTTGTTAATACAAATCTCGACAACGACTAGGTATATAAATGTCTCAGATAAACAATATTCAACTAATTAAAATGTCAGTCTAAAATCAATAATTATCTTTAACTGTTCAAAAAAAAAAGCAAAACGCCATCAAATACGGCCACTCAGGAATGAAAGCCAAAAGACTCCAAATCTATGTTTTTGTCTTCTCATTTGCTCAGAAGGGAGTTCCACCAAGCAAGTAAATTTTAATCAGAGACAATTAAATCACTAGTTGTCTTAGTAATGAGCTTTATAATCCCCTATTCTGACCAAGGAAGACCTCTTGGACTCTGATTAAATTCAGAGATGCTGGCGTCTCTTTGAGCCCTTTGGGCCCTCAGCACTAACCTGTGCAAAAACTCCTGCCCTTTGTTGTAGGCATGAATGGTGGCAAGGCCCTGTATGCTGGATGTGATGTGGGAGAGGAAAGGTGACTGTGTGATATTGTCCAGACGCTTCAGCTCTCGAATCAGGACCCTGGAGAAAGAACGAGTTCTGGGTCAGAGGGTAGAGAGCAACTCTGGCTCCATCGTCTGCGCTGGAAGACACGAACCCTTCCCCTTTACCTGGACACAATGTGCAGAACTGCGAAGAGGATGATGAGGGGTGCTACTGCCACCAGGAACCATGGGAAAACCCCTGCGATCATTCCAACACAGAAGAACACCAGGATGACATTTTGGATGAACATCTCAGCCTGAAAGGGCAGGCGCACATCGACTAAGGGAACCGTAAAGAAACAAGCGTCAGGCTGTGGGTATCCGCAAACAGGAAAAATGGAACCCAAAATGAAAAACAAAAACAAAAAGTTGTGTGCTATCTTTTCAACAGTCTGATTAAAAAAAACAAAAAACTAGATACCGGATTGATCTAATTTTTCTTGTCTCAAGAAAATGTAAGTATTCTGCCCTGGCCGGTTTGGCTCATCTGTTAGAGCATCGGCCTGTGGACCACAGAGTCCCGGGTTTGGTTCCCGCTAAGGGCACATACCTAAGTTGTAGTTTGTCCCCGGCCCCGGTTGGGGTCATATGGGTGGCAACCACTCGATGTGTGTCTCTCTCTCTCTTGCCCCCTTCTTCCCTCCCACTCTATCTGAGGATAAATGCAAGAATGTCCTCGGGTGAGGATAAAAAGAAAACATAAGTATTCTTTCTCCCCTGTGCCCTCTCTTTGGTTCACTGTTGCCCAACCCCTTTAAACATTTCCCCCCTTTACAAAGTAATATATGCTTGTTATAAAATATTTTGAAAATAAATGTGCAAAACAGATTACACATAATCTTTATTCTCACCCAAAAACAATGAATTGCTATTAACATTTAAGAAAGTTCTCATCACGGAAAGTTTTAAACATACACAAAAGTCAAAAGAATACAGAAACTCAAAAAGTTATCAACATTTTCTCCATTTCCTTTTTGGCTACCTCCTCCCTATACCGTATTTTTGGAGTGGGGGGAGATTGGAGTATTTTTATGCAAATCTCAGCTATATTGATACCACTTACTTTTTTTAATTTCAGTCTTTTCTCCATTTGTGTGTGTGTGTCATGCATCAGTTCTGCATATCAGTGATAGTTTTGAGCCCTTGTTGCCTGTGCCCATGGTTTTACATTGCTTATCAACATCTGAAATAAACTCCTTCTACAGAGGCAGTAACAGTGCAGTAAAAACATTAGCTCTGGGGTCAAAAAGATCTGGCCAGTGTGGCTTGCCCTGGCCAGTGTGGCTCAGTTGGTTGGGCGTCATCCCATGCACCAAAAAGCTGCTGGTTGGATTCCTTGTCAGGGCTCACGCCCAGATTGCGGGCTCAATCCCTGGTAGGGAGTGTGCTGGAGGCAGCCAATCAAGGCTTCATTCTCGCACCGATGTTTCTCCCTCTCCCTTCCTCTCTCTCTAAAAAGCAAGAGAAGAAAAAAAAAAAGATCTGGGCTCAATTCCCACTTTCTTATGCAATAGCTGCGCAATCTTGGGCAAGTTATTTAACCTTTCTACACATCACCTTTCTCATGTATTCAGTGGGTGAAACAATACCCACCTCATAGGACTGTGGTAAGGAGCAGGACAAGGCATGTAGGACATTCAGCACACAGGAAGCCTCAATGAATGTCAGGTGGCGTTACTAGCAGTCTGGGCTCTGGGAAGTATTTAAGTTCTGGTGCTGGCACAGACCATGCAGCATCCAGAAAACCTGCCAGAGGCTCAGGCATTCAGAAAGCAAAGAAACTACCTCTGAAATGAATATATGTTTTTCAATCTCAAATGCCCCCAGTCCAAAGCCTTTATACTAACTCAATCCTCTGAATTTTTTTTTTTTTTTTTTCAGGTTAAATAAGATTGAATGAAAACTTAGATGAAAGGTGAAAAATCAGATGGGTCCTTTGCCTAACTATAAGTTGTGACCTGGAGAAAATGCCAAAACTAAAATGTTCCTGGTCCAAACACCAGCAGCCACTGTGGTCTCAGAATACAAGGCTGGATACAGCTGCATTACCAGGGAATGTCCTCTAGGAGGCTGGAGGGCACAGTGAGCAAGTGGTGAGGAATACCTTCATCCATGTCTCTGGAAAACCTGTTGAGAATCCTCCCTGTGGGGGTAGTGTCAAAAAACTTCATCGGGCTTCGCAGGATCCTTCGGAAAAGCTCATCATGGAGCCGGGAGGAGGCTCGCAGTGTGCCCTAAGGAGCAGAGTGCCAAGTGGTCAGGCCCCAGAGACCCAGGGACTCAGTTCCTGCTCCACAGGTCATAACCCCACAGGATGTCCACTCCCCAAACTGGAGAAGGGCAAACGGCCACGGAGCAATGAGGTGACTAATAGGAAAAGACCGAGGCTAATGGGATACAGGTCATTCCAGTGAAGGCCACTGTGTCTCAAAGGAGCTCCCCTCCTCAGAATGACCCAGAGAGAGGCCATGCTGAAGCCCGGCCAGGCAGTAGGGTGAGGAGGAGCAGAAGCCACCACCGCATACCTTGACGAAGACAACGCCTCGCACGGCTTTCAGGATCAGCATGACAGCCATGGAGAGGGCATAGATGCTGGCATAGTACTGCATGTGAGGGTTGTCCTTCATGCTGCTGCTCACCAAGGTCTTGTTCCCGTGAGTCACTGTGGTGTTCTGTTCGGAAGCAAGGCTCTATGAGGCACGATGCCTAAGAACCGCCAAGAACCATGCTCAGGGTCACTCTCAGCTCAACGGGAGGGGCAGGATAATGACTCTGGAATCTGGTGTGGCAAACACAAGGAGGGCTTTGCCCCTCTCCGTCTCTCTTTTCTAATGGATGAGGGCAGACAGCCCATAGGTGTGCTACTGATAAACTACCACTTCTTGAGTTGGTCAGGGAGCAAGTTATCTTGTGAGGTCACAGTAGGGACTCATCTTTTTCATCTGGGTGACCCTTATTCATTGCATCTTTTAATCAAAAACTAGTTTCCTTAAGAACAGCCAGGGAATATAGAGAGATGGCCATATTCTTAGACATAAAATATTCCCATTAATGAGTAACCTTACCCCGCTTCCTTCCTTGATCCAGTAACTCAACCACCAGTTGCTGAAGGCAGTACTGCCCACGTTCAACATGAAAAGGGATATAATGAACAGGAAAGCCAAGGGGCCCCCAGCAGCCTGGATGTAGACACCATACACTGACCATGGCACTGAACCCTGCCCCTTCTCTTCCGCTTGCACCAGCTGCCCTAGGTAAAAAAAAAGAAACACAAATTCAGAAGGAAAAAGCTATTTTCCAAAACAAAGTCACCTATAGAAGAACAAAGTCAAAGTGAGCCTATAGTTTCACAGGGCTCTGGATCAGAATAATTTCCTATTTATCAGAAGCATTCATTCATCCATTTAACATTTACTAAGCACCTCCTATAAACAGGCCCAGGATGAGGCCCTGGAACAGTGAAAACAAGTAAGACCAGGTCCCTGCCCTTGAGATCTGCCTGAGGATCCCTCCACAGTCTAGTAGGACAGACAGATAAATAAACACATAATTCTAACACAGTGTGTTAACACAATGCTAGAGCTAGATGCAGGGCAGTGTGGGAACATCCAGGAGGTGTAGCTAACCTACTTGGGGGAACTGTGGGGTGGTTTAACAGTGAGGCTTCAGGGAAGACATTATGTGTAGTCCACACTGCACCTCGAAGGTGAGCCTGAGTCGGCAGGTGGGGAAACGACGGGCAGCGGAGGTAATGTGCACACCAGCAGAGGCGGGAAAACGGCAGGACAGTAAATACAGACCCAGTCGGCATGGCTGGAACAGTACGTGTGCCGGCGCAGTGGCAAGGGATTAGGTCGATTAGACTGCTGTGCTGTCAGAGGTATTTGAACATTACCCTTCAGACAAGAACCTCTCAGGGGAATGGGCTGCAGGGGTGTGAAGGACTGACTTCAGCCCTATTGGGCTAGATGGGCCTGGGGTGGCCAGTCCAGCCACCTCTGACAGCGAGCGGCCTCTTCCATGCATCCCAGTGTCCCAGATGCAAGACCTCAGGTGAGGAGGTGACACAATAGAAAGAGAGCTTTCTTTTTAAAATTATTTTTAAGGTGCAAAACTGCTATTCTCTGGAGCATTATCTCAATGTGTTGAGATTTTGCTTATCAGCAATTGTTGACAGTTTGGCTCAAATCAACTCACAAAAATTATTTTTTAAAAAAGAAAGAACTTGCCCTGGCTGGTTTGGCTCAGCGGTTAGAGCATCAGCCTGTGGTCCAGAGAGACCCAGGTTCGGTTCCCCCTAGGGGTGCGTACCTCGGTTGTGGTTTGTCCCAGGGCTGGATGGGTCATGCGGGTGGCGACCACTCGATGTGTCCCTTTCATGTCAATGTCTCTCCCTCTCCCTCCCTCCCTCCCACTCTATCTGAACAAAAAATGGAAAAATGTCCTCGGGTGAGGATAACAAAAATAAATAAATAAATAAATAAATAAATAAATAAACAAACAAATAAACAAACAAACAAACAAACAGAAAGAAAGAACGAAGTTTAAGACAGGACTGCATTCCTTTTTTGTGGGGAGGGGGGCAAACTGTCATGTAGCTTAAAATTCACCAAGGTGAAAACACCGAAAGTATTGGAAATTGCTTTTTTTTTTAATCCTCACCCGAGGACACCTTTCCATTTTTCACTCAGATAGAGCGGGAAGGAGAGAGAGGGAGAGAGAGAAGCATCGATGTGAAAGGGACACATCGAGTGGCCGCCACCCACACGACCCAACCAGGGCCGGGGACAAACTGCAGCCAAGGTACATGCCCTTAGCGGGAACCGAACCCGGGTCTCTCTGGACCGCAGGCTGATGCTCTAACCGCTGAGCCAAACCAGCCAGGGCTGGAAATTGCTTTTTTACCTCCCAGCATTTGCTGGGAGTTATCAGTTGGTAAGAGGAAGTGTTGACAGAACAGGACTCTAGGTAAGGAAAGTCAGGGAGGAAAAACCCTGGTGTAACTCTTGGCCACAGCTCTGGGGCAACCTCCGAGGAGTGTGCCATTTGAACAGGGAGCCACCCAGAACACAGGCATTCCTGGAGCCGGAACACCTCTGCTTTGTTTGGTATTAACTTTTAAAGAGCAGAGGTGAGTCAAAAAAGGACGGTATACTTCTATACCTCTAACCTTTTTACATACTCAGGATGACTCAGTTATGACCCCATGCTGCACAGGAAGAGAGAGGATCGAGGGCCATGCTTAGGGCCTTGGCCTGCCCTTTAAGCACACAAAAGGTGCCTCATGGTCTCCTGATAGAAGAACTTTGTTATTTCAGGAATATAAGGCCAGATAATCTACAACAATACAATGTTATCAAACATCATGGATTACCACATGGCATAATTTCTGATATACTTTAATGACAAATCTAAAGTCTCAGAAAAGTTCATTACCTTCCTCTGGCTTCACTGCTTTCTCCTTCTTTACTGATCCTGCTTTAGGACCCTTGTCTTGTGACTTCTTCTGTGAACCACTGGTTTCCTTTTTTGAATTAATCTAATATTTAAAAAAAAAAAAAGTGATATGGCCATTCAGACAAACATCCACAAGATACACGAGACAATCATCTATCAAGCTGCTGCTATTCTTGAAAAGAAATACATTCAACTTCTTAAAAAGGCTACCTATACTCATTTCTTGTATTTCCTCAATTCCTGCCATCTTTGAGATCTGGGTTCCTACCCTATTCCCCTGATATTGCTCTTCCCAAAGTCACTGAAGACCTAAATCTCCAAACACAGTAGCCTTTATGTTCTCATTCACTCCAACTTGTCCAAAGTATTGAGGCTGGGGTCACTTTCATTCCTCCCACCTCTGATCCCCATCACTGAATGCAATCACAGGGCTGAGCGTGTCCCACTGCTACACAGGACAGCCTCACCCTTCTCGGTGTGGTTAGACCTCCACACGCTGGCCCTCGCCTAACTGCAAACTCCCCTCCCATTCCGGGGCTCCCACTCTCATTCCAAACTGGATTTCCTGCCATTCCTCATACCACGGTGACTTTCCACTTCGTACCTTTGTCAAGGTTGGTTTTTCACTTGGAATGCTCCTCCCCTTCCCCCAACACAGTCACAGTTGTCCCCATTCAAACAGATTCAAACCTTACGCCTTCCCTGAGATAACTCGGATTTGTCTGGAATAGAGTGCATGCCCCCCGCCCCCAGGCACTTGTCAGCAGCACTATCACAGCACGGTGGCTGTAAATGTGACCCGGTGTAACAGCACAGGGCACTGGTCTACCCTAGGAGACTGTGGGTCCCTCAAGGAGGGAGATGACGTCTCACTCATGGTTCTAAACCCCACAGGGCTGAATACCCAGAACTTCCCATAACAGGGCACAGAGGAACTTAGTAAATGCTCATCAAATTGAACCTGAGAGATTAGAAACTACATAATGTTCTCCTTTCTAACTTCCTCTTATATCTTTATACAGGAAATTCTCTTAATATAATTTACTACATTTAATTCTATGCTATAGTCAGCCTCATAACCTCAGTTTGCTTTCCAGCTAGGCTTTTTAAATTGACAGTGAGCCCAGCCAGTGTGGCTCAGTGGTTGAGCATTGACCCATGCACCAAGAGGTTGCTGGTTCGATTCTGGTCAGGGCACATGCTCAGGTTGTGGGCTCAATCCCCAGTGCGGGGCATGCAGGAGGTGGCCAATCGATGTTCTCTCTCATCGATGTTTCTGTCTCTCTCTCCCTCTCCCTTCTTCTCTCTCTAAAATCAATAAAGAAAAAAATTTTTTAAATAAATAAGTTGACATGAAAAAAAGTCACAAAATAATATAAAATTTAAAGCCACACCTGGAACACAAGATAGAACCCTAAATTCTATATTTATTACAGCACATAAATACACACACTGTCTAAAGAGAAAATTACCATTTGCTGACCACTTACTAGGGTAAGAACATTACATCTTATTTCATTTAATTGATATAGCAACTCTAAGAGGCAGGGGCCACCCCCATTTTTTTTAATCCTCACCTGAGGATATTTTTCCATTTATCTTCAGATAGAGTGGGAGGGAGGAAAAGAGAAGAAGAAAGAGGGAGAGAGAGAGAGAGAAACATTGATGTGAGAGGGACATATTGACTGGTTACCTCCTGCATGACCCCGACCCAGGCTGGGGAATGAACCACAACTGAGGCACGTGCCCTTGACCAGATTTGAACCCGCGACTCTTCGGTCCACAGGCCAACACTCTAACCGTTGACCAATCTGGGCAAGGCCCCAGTTTTAAGATGAGGACACTGAAGCTTAGGAAAGTACACAACATGCTGAGAGTCTGCTTCTGACTCCCAGAGTCTAAGCCACACCAATGCACTTCAGAGTTTAGCTTCTTTCCCTCTCATTTTCCCCTCTGTGTCTACAGTGAGGAGGAAATAATCTGAAGAGTACTTTGAGTCACAGGAAGAGATCATAAAATCCAAATCTGCATCAGAGTGTCTCTATGGAAGTTACTGATGACACTGGAATGTCTGAGTTATTCCAAAAGGCCAAAAACAAATCAGTCGTGAACAGTTCATTGTACTGTACCTGAAATCAAACAGGATGACACCCAAAGACTCTCAGAAAAGATCCCAATAACTTTCTGCTTTTATCCCTCTCAGACATCAAATGACTTAGTAGTTAAGAAGTAGTTTTTAGCCTAGCCTAAATGCACTGCTAGGACCCAAGGTGACCACAGAATAAGGAGTTCATATGAGAGCAGGTTGGCAAGAAGAAAAAACAAGCTATTTGGCTAGCTCCAAGTAAGTGTGCCCTTGTGCTTGCCTAACTCGGAGCTGAGAGCAAAGCCACAGAAAGCTGACACCCTTCTGTGTTGTCACAGGGGACAGGCAGCACGGCAGAAAGAGCACTTTAGAGTCCAAGTGCCTGTGTTAGTGTTAAAAAAAAAAAGGCCAGAAACAGCCCAAGTGTCCATCAATAGATGAGTGGATAAAAAAGCTGTGGTACATATACACAATGGAATACTACGCAGCTGTAAGAAAGAAAGATCTCTTTCTCCTTTGAGACAACATGGAGGGACCTTGAGAGTATTATGCTGAGCGAAATAAGCCAACAGAGAAAGACAAATACCACATGATCTCACTTATTTGTGGAATATAAGGAACAAGGTGGGCTGATGAATGAAACAGACCCAGAGACATAGAAAGGAGTATGGTTCACACTGACAAACCTCAGAGTAGGGGGGTGGGGGGGAATGGATGAGATGAACCAAAGAACTTATATGCATGTATGCATAACCAATGGACATAGACAACAATGCTAGGGGGGTAGGGGAGCAGGATGGGGAGAAAGGGGTCTGGGGGGAAAAAGGAGAAACATCTGTAACAAAAATAAATCAATAAAAATTAGAGGGAAAAAAAAAGAAAAAGGAAAAAAAGGCCAACATGAAGTCACTTTTGCTAAGCCACACCAAGACTCAGTACCTACCCTAAATGCAGTGTCCGCCTCTCCCAGGAATGCAAGTTTAAACCACTCAGTCTGGAATTTCCTGGTCAACACAGTGAGGTAATCTCCTCCTAAGACCCCCTGCCTTCCCCTAAGGGAAAGTGACTTTGCCTGAAATAACCCACTCTTTTAATCTCCTCCTCACCCTCTCTCTGCCCTTCCAGTTGCCAGAGGGATGCTGCCCGATTCACGAATCACTTAATAAAGCCAATTAGATCTTCAAATTTACTTGACTGAATTGTGTTATTTAACATTAGCAACCTGCTTAACTTTTCGAGCTTCCAATTCCTCGGCCGTAAAAGTGAGGGATAATCATATTTTGCTATGGAGCTCTGTTTAAAAGAGTAAAACAGGATGACATCTCTGAAGTGCCTACTCCAGTACTTGGGACATCATAGTTGTTAGTTGAATAGTTGTGAATGAGTGCCCAGCCAGCAGCCAGGACACCAAGGATCATTTTCAAATGTATGCAATGATTAATTTCTCTTCCCTGGTTCCTTATTCACTTCTTTGTTTAGAAAGGAGCTTCACATGCTTCAACCAGGATTGATGGAGTTTTTGAAACTAAGCTATGACTGAACAACGAATACATTGTGGACCCTGTTAAAAAAAAAAAATCTAATCCAAAGTAACCTTACAGGAGATCTAAATATTAATTCCTAACTGGGCAGGTCGTGGTGGGAATAATACCCCAGGCCTACAACTTGTTTAGTAAAGGGTTTATGCAAGCCCTGCCCACTGTCCTGTGCATCTAGGTTAACAACTTTTGAAATGCTAGAAGCGATTCTTTTCCCCAGAACCCTCTAAAGCTTAACCACCCTCAAGAGCGCACATCCTCTTAATGACGTCATGTATGCCGTCATGTAATCTAACCTCTGCCTTGCTGTCCCCCACCGCCATGTGAACTTCCCACGCTCCTCCTTAATTCCAAATGTAGAAAAGAATCTGCACACTGTCATTCTCCAGAGCATTTGAGATCTTGCTTCCCGCCCTGGCCGGTTTGGCTCAGCGGTTAGAGTGTCGGCCTGCGGCCCCGAGATCTTGCTTCCCAGCAATGTCATCAGTTTGGCTCAAATAAACTCATAAAAATTCTTTACAGGTTTGGACGTTTCTCACTTAGACAACACACAGAGCCCATACTGTTTTCCGTTACTGCCTTATTAATAAGTTCTGAGTGACAGAAGTCCTTGGCTCACCAGCCCCACAATCCTGCTCTCCTACAGTAGCACTAGTACATGAACCAAAGCACAGCAGTCTGGTCATCAGAAAACAGGGTTCTGCCAGACAATGAATTTAGCTGAGGTCTAGCCATCATTCAGTAAGGTCATACCTCCCTTACTAAAAAGGAGATGCATACAAACACCATATGACTCTTACCTCAACTGGGGGTGTCTCTCCCAGCAACAGGTTATTGAAAATGGTAGCATAATCACCATTTAGATTCATCAGTTCCTCGTGGGTGCCCCTTTCTGTAATACAGCCCTCTTTCATGAAGATCACTTTGTCACAATCAGCCAGGTACTAGAGACAGAGGCAAGGATAACATGTTGTTGCTGACATTTGTGTAAACACATCCAATCATTCACCCCTTGGCCTAATGGTCTCACCTGGAATGGGTTTAGCTCCCAGGGAACATCTGGGGATATCTGGAGACACTGTTGGTTGTTACAATTTGGGGGAGGGGTGCTACTGCCATCCAGTGGATCAAGGCCAGGGATGCTTAGGGCAGCCCCAATATCAAAGAGCTATCTGGCCCAAAATGTCAATAGTGCCAAGACTGAGCACCTCTTCTTTCGCTTACTGTGCCTTGTGATGGAGCTCCAAGTACAGTTCCTCTAGCTTTGGACGTAAATCTCCTGGTGGACCCACGGGAGCTTGCATTAAACTTCACACCCTTTTACTCCACTCAGAAGTACACATAATTACTGACTGTGGGAGAATGGGGGATTAACCCCCAAACTTAACAACATATGCAAAGCAGATGGCAACATTCTTGAGCTGCTGTCCAAAGTGGCTGCTTGTCACAGAATGACAGAGGGAGAAGACCTCGTTTTCCCTAAACAGTTCCCACTTAAATTAACATAACGCTCTCCAAACTATCTCACGCCCAAACTATTTTCAGCCCACCCCTTTCACTTGCTGATATTTGCACAGAAGCTAACATGCTCCATGGATCTCTGATTCAGATAGTCACCTGGTACACTGGTACAAGCTTTATTGGTACAATGGGCCAGGCAGCTATTTGCAGAGGAAATGAATACTGATGGTTCCAGGAACTTCTAGGAACCAACAAGGTACGTAGAAGGACCAAGCCCTCCTTCCTGTCCCTAACCTCTCAAGCCACAGTGGGCAGCTTGGGAAGGAAAGCACCATACCTGTAGCTGGTGGGTTACGAACAGAACCGTCTTGGACTTGAGGTGCTTCTGGATAGCACTGTTGAAGATGTGGTTGCCCACATGGGCATCTAAGGCACTGAGGGGGTCATCCAGGATGTAGATGTCCCGGTCACTATACAAGGCCCGGGCAAGGCTGATCCTTTGGCGCTGCCCACCACTCAGGTTGGCTCCTCGCTCACCAATCTACAGGAGCCCAGAAAGCATAGTGAGGCCACCAGCTTAAATCCAGAGCTGGGCTCAGTGATCACCTCTCCTCTCAGTCACTACTCCTCTCCTGCACCCAAAGTGGCTCCTTCTACTGAATTCCCCACCTGGATGAGAGGCCACTATGATCCTCCAGGGCCCACAACGGAACTGGGGGAGTTAGCCCAGATGCCTCCTTCTCTCCCACACCATCTGGTTACTGATCAATCCTCATCTGGTCTTGCCATTCCCCCTGGGCACCCTACTCCAATCTACTCTCTACGGACAGAATGAGCTTTCCAAAACATGTCTCACCTTTGCTAAAAACTGTTTAAAAGCCCTAAAGGACAGAATCTAAACAACCAAACATGGCATACAAAGCAGGTTCCCCAGGAACCCTCAGCACCCATTGCCAACCCCCCTGGCACACGCTGGGATCCAAGCCATTTTAAATAGTGTATATAATGAACACACATGGCTTCTGTCATGCCTTTTCCTGTACTACATCAGCTCAGTTCTGGCATCCTCTCCTCAGCAAAACCTCCCCCACCTCTTCTTCAGTAACACACAAAACAAAGGGGACTCTTTTTCATCAGCTTATTCTGTGCCTCGTGTGTGGGTGTCCATCCTTCCCACTGCAAGCTTTCTAAGGGCACAGAGTGTTGTCCTTTGTCTTCCCGCCACCCAGAGGAGTCTGCACATGCGGCTGGCACACAACACACACCTGGTAAACGTTACTAAATGGACACGTGAATAGATCAATTGTCAAATGGTAATGGGCTCTGTAATTTAAAAAATTCTTGTCCTTAAATGAACATTCAGTTATTCATTGGTTTTCAAACTGGAGCAGGTATCAGAATTACCTGCATGGCTTGTCAAAACAGGTTGTTGGGCCCATCCCCAGAGCTTCTGATTCAGTAGGTCTGGGGTGGGGTCTGAGACTTTGCATTTCTAATACTAAGTTCCCAGTGTCACAATGCTGCTTATCTGGGACCAGGATTTGAAGGCTGTGAGCTAATTAACCCATTCACCAAATCTGGTTTGCGGGATTTAACTGATGTCAGCTGAATACAAGTGCCGGCCCCAGAGACCTCCAGGGCTGGTCATGGGAGATATCTCAGGACTCAGAGAGCCAGTTTCAGACACAGCTCTGGAAACTGCTCCAGGGCAGAGAACCAAAGAAAAATGGATTTGTATAGCGACCTTTCTTTCTGATGGAAGAGGGCTCTCTACAGACTGCATCTGAGTAAGGAGGCTGGCAGAATGAGGTTCAGGGAAGAAGTTAAATGTGCACATGCTTGACCCACGGTTTTAAAAATGAATAGTGTAGAAAACATGAACTCTGAACCAACAATGGGATTTTGTTTAAATCCACCTGACATGTCCTGGCCAGTTTGGCTCAGTGGTTGGAGCCATGGAGCGTCGGCCCATGGACCATAGAGTCCTGGGTTCGGTTCCCGCTAAGGGCATGTATCTTGGTTGTAGTTTGCCCCCGGCCCCGGTTGGGGTTGTGTGGGTGGCAGCCGGTCGATGTGTCTCTCTCACATCAATGTTCTTCTCTCTCTCTTCCTCCCTCACTCCCTCCTGCTCTATCTGGAGATAAATGCAAAAAAAAAAGTCCTTGAGTGAGGATAAAAAAAAAATTATTAAATCCACCTGACAGGAAATAAGTATATGCTAAAAACAGGTAGTGTTGATATCCCTGCACTAAGGCACAAATACTTTCCTAACATGAAGTCCCAGTGACAGTGAATCCCTAGGAGGTGGCGCTGGCACAGCGCTGTCACCCAGCTTCCAGGATCCTCTCTTACATACACACCCCCACCAGGCGCAGGAGGCTTATACCTCAGTCAGGTCACTGTTGGGAAGAATGGCCAGGTCAGGCCTCAGGCAGCAGCTGTTCAGCACAGAGTTGTATCTAAAGAACATAAAGACACCCAGCATCAGGGACACAGTTGGAGTAGAGCCAGTGGCTTGGGCTGCTTGCACCTCGCACGGCCAAGACAGAAAGCATGAGAGAAACGAAGCATTCCTTGCCTTTCTTCATCAAATTCCTTCCCAAACAGGATGTTGTCTCTCAGAGTGGCATTGAGGATCCAGGCCTGCTGGGCCACATAGGCGAAGGTTCCACTGACTGCGATGCTGCCCTCTAGAAGTGTCATCTAGGGAGACAGACACCATCCAACGGCATCATAATGCAAAACCATCACCCCAAGCCAACAGAACCCCCCCTCACTCCACAATGAAGTGGAATGAAGTTAAAAGTTTTGTCAGTTTCCTTGGATGCTATTTGGATCCAAAACCAGACCTCACCTTTGCTCCACAGAGAGCTAACTACAGCAGCAAAGAAAATCCAAGTTCTCTTTGCTTCTGTGTGAGGGGAACCCAGCACAACCCATGACTTGAATGAACCAAACACTTCATTTAGCAACCTATAAGCTACTTTATATCCTTTCTTCCTAATTGCAAACTGTTTTAATTATGGGAAGCAGAAGCGGAAGGCCCTTGTAAAATCCCCTGGGGAGGATGCTGTAAAGATTTACAGCCTCGGTTTTAGGGCAGGCCAAATGATCTACAGAATGAATCCAGGCTATTGGCTAGACCAACTGCTTCTGTAAAATGAGGACCAAAGGGAAAAAATTCCAGTTAGACATCAACTAGTATTATAGAGTATCCATACAATGATGGCAAACCCTCCCCTCCAACATGGAGAAACTGCATGATGAACCATTCACTTTGAATTGTGTTTTCAGTCACAGTAGTTGATATAAATCGATTTATTCATTTTATCTTCTTTCAGGGTTCCTTTCGGGACTGACTGTTGACAATTTGTCTTGGATTAGGGATGCTATGACTTGGAACAAAGTTTCATTAATCAGCCTGTGTAGTATTTGCACATACAAGCTGGTCCTCTCAAACACCATAATATACAGTGTACACATACAGATGATCACTAAGCCCCCTTCCAGACACAATACTGGTGAGGGGTGGGAAAGGGGGGGGAATGCAGATAAATGGTTCATTTTGTTTCTACTTTTCCTGATTCTCTCCAAGAAATAAATTCACTTTTCCTGAGACTCTTGCTAAGTACAGTCCAGGGGAAGAAGCAGAAAATGCCAAGGACAATAATAAAATCTTACCTGGCCTAAAATGGCTGAAATGAGAGAGGTTTTTCCACTTCCCACACTGCCACAGATTCCAACCAGTTTACCCTGGGGGAAAAACAGAGCAAGAGGGAAGGTCATTAAAGGTCACTGACCACTCATCTCCAGGGACTTCCTATTTCTTTGAGGAAAAACATATTAGCTGCAGTCCATCAATATGAAGACGGCCTTCCTGATCACCAAGCAAGTTACCTCACTCTTTTCTACTTTGTGAGCCACCTATTTCACAGGGTTCCTGTGCAGATACACCTAGCTAACAGATGTGTACGCTTTTGGAAACATTAAATATGCCACACACATTAAGGTATCCCATATCACTTTTTTTTTTTTTTTTTTGGTGGTATGTGCCCCTAGCGGAAACCGAACCCAGGACTCTCTGGACCGCAGGCCGACGCTCAACCGCTGAGCCAAACTGGCTAGGGCCCCTATCACTTTTAAAAAGACCCAGCTCTTTTCCTACTTTGTTGGTAATCTATGTTTTTCTATTGTTTACTTTGTTGTTGTTTCTGGAAGAGAGAACAGCACACTTTAAAAAATATATTTTATTATGATTTTTTTCTCCAGGGCCTATACATTGTTTCCAGTAAAAACTATGTTTACTGTTGTTTCCACTTTTCTACAAAACATTTCCAAGAATCTGAGGACTCTATATATCATCAATCCCACATAAGAGTGGAAAACCAAGCCTGTGATTAACTGAATATCCTCAGGCAAAATAATGTGTCCTCAATGGGCAGTGCTAACAGTTCTCTAGAACAGAGAGGTGATTTTAACAGGGCCATTGTTCAGCAACCCTGTACTGGATGAAGCCCGCAGCAAAGGAAGGGATGAAGGGTGGTGGTGTGGGAAGAGCTGGACCCCAACTGCACTAGCACGTGACAGTTGTTTGACAACGGCCTTGTTACTTCAACTAATACTGTCTCTCTCAACAGGCTTGAGCAACCAGAGGACAAGAGTCATCCTTGTAGAACCAAGCAGTGTGTAGTATTAACAAAAGTATGTAGGACAAAGTTTTTGATATGGTCCAAGAGTTTGAAAGATCACAGCCTGGTAGTTATGAGATCAAATCACAGGTTCAATCTCTGCTCAGGTCAGTTAGGTTTATAGGAGGAAAATTCTGCTCTGCCAACTGAATGGTGACTAAAGGAGACATCAACAATGAAGTAAGTGAAGACATCAGAGGACGTTAAATTCCATTCCTCTTCCTAAAGAGGGGGTTGAGAGAACTATGGTCTCTCTCTTCCAAGAGCTCAAGTTCTGGGAACGTGGGTTCTAAAGAGCAGAACGAGGATCAACAGATAGAAAGTTAGGAGAGTAAACCTCCACTGACCATGAGGACTAATCCTCTAATAGAGCTGATTAGCAATGTGATAGAGCTGCCTTAATAATCGGGATCCTCGTTATTCAATAACAGGCCTGTTAAGAGTTAACTGCAGTAGCCCGACTGGTGTGGCTCAGTGGATTGAGCGTCATCCCATGCACCAAGAAGTCACTGGTTCGATTCTGGGTCAGGGCACATGCCCAGGCGGTGGGCTCGATTCCCAGTAGGGGGCATGCAGGAGGCAGCTGATCAATATTTCTCTCTCTCTCTCTCCCTCTCTAGAAGATTTAAAAGAGTTAACTAAAGTATAAAAGTGACTCGAATGCTCTCGTAACAACCACGAGCTGTTTCCAGTTCTGGTGGTGGTGTCACCAAGGACCATCTTCCCTCTTGGTTGTACCTTTGAAGAACTGGGAGCGTTTCATTCTCCCACAGTCTAGCTCTGGATCTGTGTGACGTTCTTCTAGTCAGTTGCTGAGTAGATATACATCACATTAGAACCCAGTGCCTCTACTCCCAGTGATGTCGGTAAACATCTCTTACCACCACCCCTGGTCCAAGGCACCCTAATGTTTCCCCTAGATTAACTGTTCTCCTTGCTTCCTTCCTGTTTCCCTACGTACTCTTCTGAATAGAGAAGCTAGAATGTTTTTCTCATGTCATTTTTCTCCTCCAAACCCTCAGTGGCTTCTCTCCCCACTCAGAGTAAAGCCAAGTCGTTCAGGAGGCTCTGGCACCTAACTCCCGCTCCGCCCTGGGCATCTACTACTCGGTCCATGTTCACTCTGCTCCAGGAGGAGGCCTCAGGGGCCTTGAGCTTCTGTTCCTTCTGCCTGGAATGCTCTTCTTCCCCAGGCAGCACATGACCCATCCCTTACCTCCTTCAGGTCTTTGCTCAAATATACTTTTTAAATGAGCTCTTTCCCCTCAGGCGAACTATTTAAATTGCAACCACACATGCTCCCGGCCCGGCATTCTTTGCCACCTTTTCTTCATAGCCCTTGTCACCCTCTGACATACAATACACAGCAGTCTCCCCCTATCCGCGGTTTCGCTTTCTGTGGTTTCAGTTACTTGCAGTCAATGTGGTCTGAAAATATTAGATGGAAAATTTCAGTAATAAACAGTTCATAAGTTTTAAATAGTGTGCCGCTCTGACTAGTGTGATGAAATCTCATGTGGTCCTGCTCTGTCCTGCCCTGGACATGAATCATCCCTTTGCCCGGAGTATCGACTCTGTAGACGCTCCCTGCCCCTAGTCACTTAGTACCCATCTCGATGATCAGATCCAATTTCCATACTGAAGTGCTTGTGTTCGAGGAACCCTTATCCTACTTAAGAAGGGCAAGAATAGTGATGCTAGCAACTTAAAAATGTTAAACAGCAGCTGTAAAGTGCTTGCTGTAAGTGAAAAGGTGAAAGTTCTCTACTTAATAAAGGAAGGGGAAAAAATCGTATGTGGAGGTGACTAAAATCTATGGTAGGAACAACTCTTCCACCCTTGAAACTGTGAATAAGGATAAAGAATCCATGTTAGTTTTGCTGTTGCACCTTAAACTGTAAAAAAGTGCTTAGTTAGGAAGGAAGAGGCATTACATTTTTGGTGGAAAACATGAACAGAAAACATATTCTGAATGACAGCAACATGTTGTGCCAGAGAGTACTGAGCCGAATGAAGACTACAGCCAGGAATCCCACAAACGAGGGACACCAAGCCATTGCCTGCAAGTAAGGGACAGTTATACAGATTCAGGACTGGGTTTGGGATGAAAAAGATAAAAATCACTGGAGAAAGAGAGACCCACCTCATTCACACAACAGTGTAGTGCATACCTGCCCTATTTAATTAGGTGTTATTGTTAATCTCTTATTGTACCTAATTTATAAATTAAACTTTATAGAAAGTATGCATGTACAGGAAAAACTACTAGGATTCAGCACTATCCGTGGTTTCAGGAATTTAAAGGGGGTCTTGGAACATCTCCCCAACTTGTTTACTGTCTCTCTTTCCCCAAGAATGTAAGCTCTAAAAGGGCGGGGATTTTTGTCTGTTTGTTTTTCCCCACTATATCCCAGCCCTACAACAGTGCCTGGCATAGAGTTGGTACTCAAAAATGGCTATTCAATGAATGAATGTTTTACTACATCTGGGACCCTCTGGATGATGTAGCCCTCAACATGGTGCTGGCTCCCATGCATACTCTGTACTTCAAAAGCCTGAACCAGGAGTGTCTGTTCCAGCCACTCTCAAAAGGAGGGCCTCTGAGAGACTCTAGTTTTGTGCTGTCTGGGCTGTGATGTCATACACCATATGATCCTTTACTTGCATTAAAAATAAATAATTACAACAGAATTGGCAATAATAGCAACACTGAGAATGCCTATTGTGTTCCAGGTTCTGTGTTGTGCATAGCCTAGTGGTAATGAGAAGCTTAGAGAGTTATAATAACCAGAAATAATCATTACAGCCCACATACAATTACAATAACCAGAAATCTATTCAGGGCTAAAGCTTGGAAAATCCACTTGAATGCTTCATTTCCTTGCTTATAAAACGAGCATCTCAGGAGACCAATTGTTATTCATTTCTATTGTTAAATGCCTAAATATCCCTTTTAGAGGTGGAGCAGGCCAGAATTGCTCATTGGTTCAAAATCACTTCCAGCCACAAAAGAACTTTGCTGAAAGGAAGGGCAGCTGTCAGCTCTTGCCAGAATGGACACCTGGTGGACAGAGAGGGTGTGGGGAGGCCGGGCAGTTACCTCTTCGACTTCCAGGTCGATGCTGTACAGTGTCCTCTGCAAGCGGAGGTTCCCCAGGTGGATGTGCTTGCCCTCTTCCTCCTCGGGACTGGGCCGCTCGTCGCTGTCCAGGAGGAGGTGGCCCTTCTGCTCTGCCAGCACTGCCTGATGCGCAGTGCACTCCAGCTGCCTCACCTTCTCTTTCTTGCCCTTGGCGGCCCTCTTGTCTTTTTTCGTTTTGGGGGTCAGCTTGGGTGAGTTCTGGATACTGGAGTGGGAGGAGTCCCATGCCAACGTGGCATTTTTCATCTCTATCTTGATGTGAGGACTGGCTGGTTTTTCCTTAATCGTGTGAACCTCTTCCATCAGAAACAAACTCTGATAGGAGTTGTGAGAGAGGTGCAAAGATGAGACACTGGATCAAGACCAGAGAGACAAGCCTAGGGCGTACACTCACGTAGCAAAACACATCAGGCTAGACAGTGGAAGGAAGCTGAAGGGCAAAAGGTAGCTCATTAGTGTAGCCCAGCCTCAGGCCCGGCGAGAGGTCCCGGGGGTGTGGGGACACCCTCAGGAGGGACACAGCCTTGTCAACAGCCCAATACTCTGCACTACCAATTACATGCCAAACTAACTTCTCATTTCTTCCTGTCTCATGTGAGCAAAGGACATTTAACTAGCCCATATGCGGGTCCTTGTTCTCACCCATGAGTTGCTGAGTAGCAGTGGGAAATGCGACCAGAAAAACCACAGGGCACGCTGCTCTCCTGCCCCGACCCTCACCACTGTTTCCCTTCGACCACTCCTGCAGAACCTCAGAGCCTGTGTGCTCCCCTCGCCCATGACAGGCGCGTGCCTGCGGGACAGGCTGGGCTGGGACTGCGACCAGGCCCAGCTCGCTCAGGTTAGAAAGAAGTGCCCACAGTTCTATCAGTGGTAGCGGACACGTTCTTGCCAGTAAGTTCTCATGTTTTCAGAATCCTGCCTTGGGACTTGTGGAAACTCAAACAAGCAAAGGAACAGGCTTGCATGGAAGTGAAGGGTACCTCCCTCAGAAACATCCGTGGGAAGAGAACAAAACTCCTTCCCGCTCACTCCGAGTCCCACGGAGTTCTGTTAGGGGAAGAAAACTGGAACACTTCAAAAGCTAAGTGTTTCTGAAATCAGATCTGAAACACTGACCAAACTAAATCTCAGCTCAGGACTTCGATGTGTCCGTGACTCTGAACCCACTTCTGACAACTCACGTAAAACAGTGGTCTTCTCTACAGAATGGTATCCCAGTTGGAGTCCCAATATGATAAAAAAATCTTTTTTAAATGAAAAAATTTAGCACTGGCCAGTTTGGCTCAGCAGTTGGAGTGTCAGCCCACGGACCAATGAGTTGTGGGTTCGATTCTGGTCAAGGGCACATACCTCGGCTGCAGTTCGTCCCCAGCCCTGGTCTGGTCGTGCGGGAGGCAACCAGTCGATGTGGCTCTATCACATCGATGTCTCTCTCTCTCTCCCTCTCTCTCCCACTCTATCTGATGATAAATGGAAAAATATCCTCAGGTAAGGAATAAAAAAAAAATTTTTAAGTAACACTAGAAAGTCTTAGAGAAAAGATAACTTTTTAGAGTCAGAACTCTCCACCTAGTTTCTGACTATTTTAAAGTGTGGTGCTGTTAAATGCATCATATCCCCCTTCCTCAAGAGCAAGCCCTTCTGCTGGATCCTAAACGTCTCGCTTGCTCTTTCCTCCTTTAAATCGCCATACCGCCTATTTATTCCTCCTCCCCAATCTTCCCAGGAGTGGCATGGCTCTAAATCTCCCAGATGATCTTCACACTTAGTCAACCTTAGATCTAATTTCTGAAAACAGCTGTTGGTTTCATTTGTTGAGAGCCTTCCTAAAAGACTGAGCTAAGAATAACATGTCAAATCCTGACACCGCCTTCACACAGTAAACCACATGCTGACAGAGTTCCTTTCATTTCTCTCTCCAAAAGAGTTAATAGAAGGACCTTTTAAATCTCAGTGGATTGCTTTTAAATGTGCTCATGCCTATAGTCAGCACAGGTTCCTTCCCCCACGCTTCCTTCCCACAGGCCCCCTGCAGCCCCTCACTCCTCCCAGGAGGATTTCAGCTCGGGTCACTCTGCCATGACGTGCCGGCTGAGTCACACTTGAATTTACATCCACTTGGATTTGCACCTGCGAGGACAGCAGAATCTCAGAGGTACAGAAACCATAGACCTCAATTTACCACAGGACACTGACCATCAAAACACTACTCTCCTTCACTGAATCAAATCAGAATGTATTTGTTAATCAGAAAAGGGACTACTCATAGTGTTGCCAGATAACATACAGGATGCCTAGTTGAATTCTGATTCCAGACAAACAATGAATACTTTTTCAGTGTAAGTATGTGCTATGCAATTATTAAATGGATGTCCTGTGTTTTTATTTGCTAAAGTGGGCAACCCTATACTGGTGACAATCTTATCAGGAAAGTCACGAGGTAGCTTCTCACTACCTTTGTACAGGTTATCATCTTCCCGAAGGAGGAGAAGGGGGAGGGGGAGGGCAGTGCAGGCAGAAGAGAAAGAGAAGGAGGCTGGAGAGGAGCAGACGCCAGGAGGAGTAAGGTAGAAAGGGACTAGCCCAGCTGGAGTAGCTCAGTTGGTTGAGCGTCATCCTGTGCACCAAAAGGTTGCTGATTCCCAGTCAGGGCATATGCCTGGGTTGTGGGTTCAATTCCCCGGTCCATGCATGCAGAAGGCAACTGATCAATGCTTCTCTCTCACACTGATGTTTCTCTGTCTCTCTTTCACTCCTCCACTTCCTCTCTCTAAGCATGTCCTTGGGTGAGGATTAAAAAAAAAAGAAAGAAAAAAACCAGAAGGGGACTGAAGTCTCCTGGGGCATGTAATGGAGTGGTGGTTTATTTTGCTTCCATTATTAACTCAGAAGCTTCCTGGATAGAGGAAGGAACTATGATGAGAAAAGCCACCTGCTAAACAAGTCCTCACTACAAAGTAAAGAGAAGAGAGCTCTCGAGAAACAAGGAGAGAACAAATCTATACCATAGACTCCTATTTCTTCATCCAAAATGCCACCTAATCCATTCACTAACAAGGAGAAGGGGGCACATTTATAGTCAAATCACTTGCTTTCTTCCAAGACTGGATATTGTGGGTTTCACAAAATAAAGTTCTGGATACAATTAGACCATTTCTTTTTATATGGCCCTGGCTTATGCAGCCGTGTTGGGGTGAGGGAAGGCAGTGGCTAGGGGTGCATTCTTAAACAAAATTCACCTAGTTAATCATAAACAAGTAGAATGTAAATAAATCTTGGGAAGCTATTCTTCAATCTTCCTAAGAGGTAAATCCGATTTGTTTTCTCCTGAACATCTAGGGTGAAATTAATCCCTTGAACAGCTGAGCCTCAGGTGTTCCAGCCACCAACACTGCTTGTTTTGCTGCAGGAGTACAGGGGCTACCCATGCTGGTGCTGTTCCTTTTCCTTTTCTAAGTAGTAATATCTTTCAAATATCTATCTCCCTCCACCCTCCCAAATACATCTTCCTCTTGCATCATGTATTTGTATTATTCTGGAGGCACAAAGAACACAGCCGGGGCATGATCAATGAACCACCCAGGGAAAACCTGACACTTAACTGCGTTTCTCAACGTGATCTGGTTTTATAACTATCCCATGTCACTGGAGTCATGAGTGGCAACCACAGGCCAAGAAAAGGGAAGTACTTTAAAAAGCTTAGCATATTGACCAATCAAAATGAAGACAGCATTTTGGTAGAGGTGGATGGTAGGTCAAGGTGAGGGAAAGCTGACAGTCACCCGACAGTTCTGATCCTCTATGTTTGAATCACTTAAAGGCCCAGTAAGTTACAACATTATATCCATGTCAGGTCCAGGCAGAAGGGACTAGCCTGAAGAGAAACAATGAAATCCTGGGAACCCAAAACTAGGTGGGCTGTCTACAAAAGGTAAACATTCAATTATTTGAAAAAGTAAGTAGTTCCACCCCTTAACTCAGTCTCCTCCACTGGCCCCTTTCTTACCAATTTGCCAAGAGGCTAACGGTGAACAAAAGCCAAGTGCAGCCAGCTGGGTGGCCCACTGGGATGGAGGCAGCAGTTCGTTTTGCCAGGGATGGCTCATGACGTGGAGGAAAGGGGAGCCACTTACCTTAAACCTGTCGACAGCAACCGATGCTTCTGAGAGGGATTTTACTGAGAATGGAGTTACTTTCAAAGCAAAAGTCATGGAATTGAAGACGGTCACCACTGTGAAAGCCTGAAAAGAGGAAAAGAGAAGAAACTGAGCCTGACCAGGCTATACAACCAAAATCACAAGACATCATCAATTTCCCTTCAAGTTTAAGGAAGGTTGCAACTTGACTGTCAAATGTTGGTAGGAATCAGATGCCTCTTTTTAAAGAGTTTTTATGAGAGTTTCAATGAAAAGTCTCAGTATATCTGAACCACAGGATGATCTGTTTCTCAGAATTAAACCCCAAGTTGAGTTGACTAAACACAACCCGTACATTATTTGTGCACCAAGGCTGAATCTTCACTCTTCCACTTCTCGGCTTAATCACATGAACAAAAAAATACCTTCTGATTATTGGGGGAACTTCCAAATCTAGAAACAAGAGGACTAGAGTATCTCTGTATGTGCTACTTCTAAATTTTCCCAAGCCCTGAGGGCTCACCAACCTGTGCTGCTGTGAGGTCAAAGCCAAGGGTCATGTGGACAGAGAATGTCACCACGCTGGCGATCACCATCACGATGGGAGCCACACCAACAGTGATGCTCTGAAAGTACCCAGCTTTTTCCAAAATCCGCCGTTCCTCCTCTCGGATTTCTACAAATGAAAAGGAAGCCAATTTCTAAAGAGCAAACCAAAAGACCTACAATATTGCTCCTCCGACACCCAATAAGACTCGGCAGGTCTCCAGCCACACATAGGTTTCAAAACGACCCGCTAACACCTACAATGCAAAGAAGTCATTTGGAATATCAATTCCTATCATTAAAGCTGGCACACAAGCCTGAGCTTTGAAATGGATCAAATTACAAGAGTGAACCTAACAGCAAACAGCACTACACAGCATTACAATGATCACTTCTGCCTTAGTCTGACTCTCCTTGAAAATTTCTTCTGTTTAGAAGGATCTAACACAATAACTGTATCTGCAATTAGTAGTTAGGTTTGCTGACCTGGCTGTTGTTTATTTGCCTAGGTACTTACAGGAAAGACTACAACAGTAACGGAGAGTTTAAAGGAACTAAGATTTGCTACAGTGCCTACTGCAAGTTGATGCTGGGATAGAGACTTCCACACAAAAAGCTGGAAGGGTGATCAGACGATGAGTGAAATACAATTTTTGTAGACAGAATGATTTTCTTAAATATTTGCAAAACTGGCAACCTTATTCTCAGAGCAACCCTAGAGTAATGAGACCATGATGTAAGAAGTATGATAATAAAGTGGTGAAGTATTTTCAAACAAATTTTTAAACTTAAAGAAATTCTTCTGAGAGGCTATGCACTGACCTGAAAGGTATTACCACTGCTCAAGACATGGGGAACCCCCTTCGGCTAGCTCATTAGTTATATTAAAACTCATTGCTTTAACATTTTTCATATACCTTGTCCAAATCTATAATGAGCAAGAATGCCCTTTTCAAACCAACACACACAGGTAAAGATACCAAAGCTAGGAGCTGAAGGATGAGTGGAATCTCAGAAAGATTATAAAACTATAGAACCTGAGAGCCAGAGGGTCCACCAGCAGTCACTTTGTTAACAACATGCTTGGCAGATGTCCAGTTAGTGTCCATTTGTTCCATTTTATCAGCAACAAACTCTCTACTGAATGAAGTAGCCTAATCCATTGCTGCATGCTTCTGAGCAGTCCTACTCTGGATGACCGCTTACGTATAAAGTTTATGAACTGGACATAAGGTTCCTGAAGGTTTAATCGACAAACCAAGCAGTGAAAACTAAACAGCTTCCTTGATCTAAACACTGTAGTTCTATCCAACCTAAAATTGCATTTAACTTTTTAGCTGTAGTATACTCAGGTTAGCTCTCTATGAGGTTATGGTCAATGGACATATCTTTTGTATTTAAATTAAGTTTATATGTGACTATATCTTCTTTTTTAAACTCTGTGTCTTTCAATATATTCCTCTCTTAAATTTTGCCTTTTTTAAAAGCCCCATCATTCCAACTTTTGTTGAATGCCCAGTCTATGCTAACTATTCCTTCAAGGTTTGTGCTGGTAACATAGATATATTTATGTCTGCAGTGAATTTATGGATCATGATAGGGCCAGGCACTGAGAACCTCATGACTCCACATAAATTAACTGCTTCAAAAGATAAAAATAGGGTGTCAATGGGGGTAAAAGGAGAAACATCTGTAACAAAAATAAATTAGGGAAAAAAAAGATAAAAATAAAACAATAGGTCTGGCCGGTGTGGCTCAGTGGTTGGGCATCGACCCATGCACCAAGAGGTCTCCAGTTCGATTCTCAGTCAGGACACGTGCCCAGGTTGTGGGCCCGATCCCCAGTAGGGGGCATGCAGGAGGCAGCCAATCGATGTTCTCTCATCGATGTTTCTATTTCTCTCTCCCTCTCTAAAATCAATAAAGGAAAAAACAAATTTTTAAAAAATAAAATAAAACAATAGGCCAGAAAACCCTGAGTGCCAGGTCCAGCTGCCTTGCCCCTCGGCCCAGCACTTCTCCCAGAACCCCTTCCCAGGGGTCTCACAGCTAACTACCTCTGGTGCACAGGCCCCCACAGAGCACAGAGGGCAGAGTGGAGCTCTCAGCAGCCACTTGGTACTGGTTTCTGTGATGTCACCATGGCCAGACCAGAAAATTATGGGCAGGACAAAAGTATAGATAGGGACCCTTGAAACTGAATGAATTACTCATAACTAGTTGAATTATCTTGGGAGAGGGGGAGAATCACAGTTTTCTCAGGCCTCAATGAGATGAGGTATGGGAGCAAGTTGCTAAGATCCCTATTGATGTAAAGTTCATAAGACATTATAAGAACATGTGTTATTACAATCCTACGACTTTAGGATTCCCGGTAGTTAATGTGCTCAGAAAGCAGAGAAGCCAAAGTCCTTCTACCACATGCACACGTGAAGTCTGTAAACTCACTTTGAACACTTTGAGAAAATGCTTTGACCCAGGCATACATTTTAATAAATTTAATGTAGGTGAGGACTTCATTCATTTTCTGGACGCGCTCATCTGTGGTGGTTACACATTTTCTCCTGAAATATGCAGTGATCCGTGATACAAACATCTGGAAGAAAAAAGATGTTATGCCAAATCAGAGCTTATCAAACTTAACTGTCTAGTCTTTCTGGGGAATAAATCTGTTTAAGATTATTATGTAGTTGTATTGTTTGTTGTTTTTCTATCCTCACCCGAGGACATTTTTGCATTTATCTTCAGATAGAGCAGGAGGGAGAGAGGGGGAGAGAGAGAGAAACATCAATGTGAGAGAGCCACATTGACTGGATGTCACCCACACGACCCCAAACGGGGCTGAGGACGAACCGCAACAGAGGTACGTGCCCTTGGCCGGAATCGAACCCAGGAGTCTTTGGTTCTCAGGCCAACACTCTAATTGCTGAGCCAAACTGGCCAGGGCCTCAACGAGGATTTAAAAAATCAAACAGCCTTGGCCGGTTTGGCTCAGCGGTTAGAGAGTTGGCCTGCGGACCAGAGAGTCCCGGGTTCGATTACGGCCAAGGGCACATACCTCGGTTGCAATTTGTCCCCAGCCCCAGTTGGAGTCGTGTGGGTGGCAACCAGTCAATGTGTCTCTCACATCAATGTTTCTCTCTCTCTTTCGATGTTTCTCTCTCTCTCTCTCTCCCCCCCTCCCACTCTGTCTGAAGATAAATGTAAAAATATCCTCAGGCGAGAATTAAAAAATAGTAATAATACAAATAAATAAATAAATCCTCATTGAGGATATGTTTATTGATTTGAGAGAGAGAGAGAAATACAGAGAGAGAGAAACATCAATTGGTTGCCTTCCATACACATCCCAACCGGGGACGAACCTGTAACCCAGGTATGTGCCCTGACCGGGAATCAAACCTGCAATCTTTTGGTGTATAGGATGATGCTCCAACCAACTGAGCTACTAAGTTAGAATCAAATACTATTTGATTCTTATCCCTATGTAAGCAAGCTAAAACACAGTAACTACAGATATTGAGTGCTACCAAAGGGAGCAGGAGAGCCATATCAGTATCAACTTGAGATGGTGTGACTCAAACACTCTTGTGTTACCTGGGGCAGGGTTCACCTGCTGGTCTTCTCCTTCACTCAAACTCCCTCTTTTAAAAATCTTATTAGGAGCCACTGCCTCTATTCAAGTGACACTTTACTTCCTCTCAAGTCCAAATTCTGCCAGTAAGAACCGAGCACTATCTATCTCCTTTTAGACTTTCCCAACCTAGGACCTGCTTGGAGGAAATTTCCAATAAGAGATGTGATGCTTCAGTGGTGCCTACTATATATATAACCCAATGGAAGTAACTTATCTATAGAGAAGCTGCCAAAATACAGCAAGGAAGCTTACTCACCATTGCTGGATAAAAGAGGATAAAAACAGCTGATCCCAGGAAGCCTGTTGGTCCCAGAATAATTACATTATAAATCATGCCCAAGATGGCAACAATGGGTCCTCCAGCCAACAAGCTGCCAACGGCGGCGGCCTCAAACATCCTCTGCCCGTCGTTGGAGCACAGGTTGATGAGCTAGGAGACACAAAGAGCAGTGAGGGGACCCTGCAAGGACGTGGGACACTTGTCTCGGGGAGGATAAAGGACAAAGCAGGGACCTAAGGGAAAGAAAGAGCTCAAGCTGGGAGCTTTCTCTGCCCTGAAGCAAAGAACCCTCACTCACCTCACCCACGGACTTCTCCTTAATGCTCTTTAACTTAAGGATCTTCTTAAATGCCATGGTGAGGATGGCCCCCCGCAAGCGGACACCGGTTCGGTAATTCAATGCCCAAGTCAGTGCAAGTGACCAAGAGCGCACGATCTCTGTCAGGAGGAGGCCCAGGACTAACAGCAAGCTGTACTGGAGGTTAGAATCTGTGCCCTGGGAGTACTCCAAGAGATGTTTCACCATGAAGGCCTACAGGGAGAAACACACACCACTGTCAACATCTGCACAGTACCCACACACCACGCCACAGCTTTATGTTAAGTTAGAAAGAGGAGGCAGCTCCATTGGTCAGTGGCAAGTGTATAAGCAGGGAAATACCTCCTTGGAGGACCAAACATCACTGACAACCTGCCCGCAGTAATTTACTCAGGGCATCTTGCAGGAGTTCTAATTTGAAATGTTCTTCCTTAAGGACACCACCACAACTGTTACTCTTTCTAATATAACATAAACCTGTCCATGAGCTGAAATTAATTCTAAACACGCTGTCATTAAAAAGTATATATTTGACCTTATTCCAGTATCTCCACACATTGATATGTTTCTTTAAATGCAATTAAGACCTTTCTTTGGATCGTTTCAAACGTGCTTATTTGATAAAAAGGAACAGTGTACCTACAGTTGGACTGGGGAAGAGTGAGAAGTGCATTTGCAAAACATTCCTGAAAATAAACATCAGCAGTTTAATAGCACAGAAGGGAGAAAACAAAGCAGACTTTCACAAATCCAGAGACCCTCCCTCAGGCCCTCCCCACTCCCCGCGCCCTCCCAAAAACAAAAACATGTTACCTCAGGTAGCATATGTCTAACACCACCTGCAGTGAGGAAGGCAGCCAGCCCCCAAGAACCACCGAGTGCCACCTCCAGCTCTGAGGTCCTGCAACGCCGGAGCACACTCACACAAGGCACATTCAGCAACAGGATTAAATACCAGGAAGTGGGAGGTAATGTACTTTTATTGAAAATGAAAAAAAAAAAGTACCATCTTCAAAAAGCATCTCACAGACACTGTACAACAGGAGGAGCATTGCGGTAACATACATGGGAACATACAGAGTCGAGTTATACAAGGCTAGCCATCTAACAGGTCATCTGGCCTCTGACCGTTGTTTTAGCTACACGCCGTGGAAATACAGAATAGAACCAGCATCTGTTTCCAGAGTCCGGAGTAGTACATCAAGCTGACAGCACTTAATCGGTTAGGGCTCCTGCCGCTGCAGTGAGTCTGCAATGGAGTAGATTCTCCAGGAATAAAGACCTTGCTGCTAAGGAAAGAGAATTAAAACAAACAAAGCCAAAAATGCTCCAAAGAGGTAACTCTACTTAAAATTGCTGACGCTCTTGGTTCACTAGGCTGTGAGGAATGACTTCTGCTCAGGACAGAATACAAAAATCTAGGCCTCCAGGAAAAACAGGTGGCATCCTTCAGAGTCTTTTCAAGTCTTTGCAACTAAGATCGATCTTGCCAAAAATGAAACAAAACAAGCCACAACAAAAGAAAGCCAAACTGATCCCCCACCCAGAAGGAAGAAAAAAAAAAGAAAGAAAAAGAATGAGAAACCCATCCACCCATCTACCCCAGAGCCTTCTAGTAGCAGGTGCTGTAGCTGGACGCCAGCTCTGAATGACAGACAAAAATGGAGGCCAGACACAACTGTCCTGAAGCAGCTAATGCAGAATTCCAGAACCCAGGCGCTCTCTGGGTTCATTGGTATTTCTGATTTTTCCTGAGAGGAAATGAATACCAGATGTCCACTAGATCCTATGAGATCCCCACCAATCAGATTATGTGTTAAGTCTCAGTAAATAACCTGACCAAATAAATAGGAGATTTCAGATTCCAAGAACTACTGTATTCCACCTTTCCCCTCCCTCAGATTTTTAGGTTTATATCCATTGTTTGGGTCACCACTGAATACAGTCGGGTTGTTGGTTTACTAGCAAGAAGATTGGCTTCTTTTCCAGTATGCAATCCAAAATGTGGAACTGAGTCGCCGAGTGGCAGGGTCAAAACCCCATTTTCCTCGCGTGAAGCAACTCAGTAAGATGGCGATGCAGTAAAGCATTTTCTCACACACCTCGGCTCGGTCTCCAAAGGAAGGCGTGAAAGGACAGCAGGTTGTAGTTTGGGTTCTTTCTTTCCCATACCTTTAGAGTGCCGTTTTTCAGCACCGGTAATACCATTAGTACCTCCCACCGGGGAGGAGCCAGGGAAGGTAAAAGACATAATGAATGCTTACACTATGCAAAACTTTCAAAGGGGGAGGGGGGAAACAGAGGAAACAGCAGATTAAAGCATTTCCAACAACAGGGTCTTTAAAAAGCAATTACATTTCAAACCATTTTGTATGGGATAAAGAAAAAAAAAAAAAAGGTTTTCATGGCAAATCTAACCAAAATTTAGTTTTAAAAAGTTACAATGTATCATGTAAATGTAAACAAACTGGGAGAAAACTTGAGATTGCCATCATAGCTGTCTGGCTGTGGAAAACATTCCCAGTGAATAAACATTACCTTACCTGAACTCTTGGCGAGAGATTCTGCCCAGCTTGACTCTCTCATTCTGACCGCAGAATACAGCCAATCCTGAAAATTCTAAAGAACAGCTTCTGTCACTGGTTCCACTACAGAGAGACTCCCCCCAAATCCAGATTCTGACAGCACCAAGCAAGCTGCAGCTGGAGAGAGGTTGGAAGGGTGGAAAACTTACCTCTCTAGAGGTTTTTCACTGTCCTTTCCCCAAAAGGCCCTTGAGCTGAGTTAGCATTCACCAAGAGATAGCACTGCAGGAGGTAGCCTTCTCTTGCAGATCTACAGGGCGGATGCTAATTCTTTACACACGCATCATAGGTCAGGCGTGGTCTTTTAAAAACTGTTTTAATCCAAGAAGGCCACAGATCAGCTCTGTCAATTCAGCCATTTGGCCCCTCATCTTAGGTCAGGACCATACCCTTAAAGATTCTGGTATTCCATTAACATTATGGTGAGCCTTGGACACCCTGTATAGAGTGCTGGTCCGCCGGCATCACTGAATCCCTGGATCATCTTGATCACAGATGTCCAGCCCTGGCTGGCCAGCAGTTTTAAAGCAAAACACAACAACTTGATTGTTCCACCTGTTCTGCATATGGCTAGCAAGGTTCAGTGAGGCCTGAGGGGAGATAAGATATATGCCATATTTGGGGAGTGGGTTCTCCTGTAGATTTCTTTAAGAACAGACTAAGCCAGTTTGAAAGTTGTGCCATATTAGCAAATGAGCAAAAATCGAAATGGGACATTTCTTGAAAGATTTAATCCACAGACAGAATGTATGCACATGGCTAGTACTAATCTCAAAATCAGCCTGCTTCTTCTATTTCCAATTGAAAAGAAATTTATTAGAATTGAAGCTCCAAAAAAAAAGAAGTATGTACTCTTTACAATTTTAAATCTTTTTATCAATGAGAGAGACTGTGGACGGGACCAATGCTGTCTCAACTGTTCTAAGAGAACTAGATGAATCTCATGAACTAATACAGGCCTTCAGGAGCACTTCCCCAAGGGCAGAGAGAAGGAAAAGCATGCTGCTGTATTCCTATTAAAGGAAGACTCTCTCAGCTTTCCCTGGCACCTAGAAGAAGTTACTAATGATTAGTATTTTAGTGAGCTGTGCTTAAAAGAGATATTAAGGAATACACAGATGCTCAAGGGAGTGATGGTAAGGCCCCGAAAGTGAACATGCATAGGTAATTTTTTCCCTGAGTAAGAAATTAAAATCCCAACAATCTATGGAATAGTATTTTTTTGGTGAGGGGAGCCAAAGACGTTCCTGCATCGGCCGAATGCAATCAGAAAGCCTATACAGCGTGCTACCCAGTTGAAAGAACTCTATGAAGGATCAGAGCAGCCACCAGCCCTGTAGTGAAACAATGACAGAAGCTCTTCTTGGGGGAAGCTGGCCCTACGAAAACGTTTGCCATTCTGGTCGAGAACATAATATTCAGTTACATGGTCCTTCTTACTTAAAACTTACACAAAAATGTGTTAGTTGATCAATTAACATAGAAACCCAAAATAGTAGTGTTTTTGCTTTAGAAAAGAGATCAAAACTTAATAATAATAATAAAAAAAAGGCATCAAACATTTTAAAAACACACACACACACAAAAAAAACAGCAGAACAATTGTAAATTAGTTTTACCTAATCACCATTCATCTTCGGCACATACTTACCAAAACCATGAACCTCCAGCTTACCCACACACGGAAAATGCACAGTATAGTAGCACTACTGCTCCGATGCCTCAAGGCAAATATGTAGAGAATAGATTTAATGGAAGGCTCAAGGGTAAGGCAGCACAGCAGGTGTAAGAAACAGGTGTCCAGGAGACAGGGCAAACATCACTATTACCTACTCTGCTTTAGTACACACTCGGAAAAAACCATGGCTGCCACCCGACACCTGCCACAGTTTACACTACAGACCAAACTGGAAATGGACTCCTGGTTAGACTCTAAAAACCTCAACATTCCTCTAGTTTCTTCAGGACTATTTTGTCACAGAACCGTCAAACGTGACAACTCTGCCTCCAGGTGTCGGCTGCGCCACCAGCTCCAGCTCAACAGCCTGTGCCACACAAGACTGCTCTCGCCCACTCACAGCACTGAGACACACCTTCCCGAACCACGACTGTCGTTTCATGTCAACACACAGCAAAGGAGCACAGTCCTGTGCGGAGCCAGACTCATTCAGTCTCACCCCCACCCCAGGAAAGCAAGCCAGGTCCATTTCTTTTCTGGCAACGCGGCCCCCACATCCTTCCAGCCACTGACAAGCCACCACTCACTCCAAAATCAACTGTTCCCTTTCCACAGACCTGGAGGCATCTCTAAGGCTGCTAACTAGCCCAAAGGTGAGCACAACCCCTGCAAGAGAACAAGAGCGTTAGAGCTGGCCATGGCTGGGCCCCTGGAGACTGTCGGAAAGGATGGTTAGAACTTACTGGTCCACTGAAGCCAGCCAGCTGCGTGATCATCAGGCACACGATGGAGAGGATGAGCCTGGTGCGGCAGAAGATCCACACAGCCCTTCGGAGGGAAGCAGCTTCTGGCCCAACTTCATTCAGTTCTTCTTGCCACAGTCTCTCTAGTCTTAACAAGGGCACATGTCCTCTGTTACACATCTCCCCAGGGAATGTCCACACCCCAGCTTCCCTCCTGCCATTGCTTTTTGACTCCAGGCTTTGACACCACTCACGTGAGTCTTTCCTTTCAAGTTATGTACATAGCCTTCACCTTCTGGAAAAAAATACCCTCCCTGGGTGACTACATATTTACCCTGCATAGGGAGCCTCTCAGGATACAGAAAGTGATGAGAACAAAAGTCTTTCCTTCCACCCAGAAAGATTATCCCTGCATAGCATTTGTCTGTGGACAAGAACTTCCTTTCTCAAGGGTCCCCAACCCTTTCTGAAGGATCCTGTGGTAAAATGTAAAGTTGTAAACTAGATTATGATAATCGGCTACCACAAAAATGTATCCTGTCACAAGGCAGCAACATAATCTCCCTGTAGACTCAGGAAGAGAAGCGGGGCTGAGAGAGAGAGAGAAAGCCCGTGGTTAAAACAGGATTAAAGGTGAAATAGGAGATAAAGCAGAAGAGCAAAGAGAAGTCATCCCAGGCTACCCTCCCTCCATCGGCTAGCACCAATCCTAGAAGGACACAGAGCTGAGAACTTCACACTGCCGGACCCACACTCCTAGTTCAGGCCCTACGCATCCAGTATGTGGGACACTGGGGTGGACCAGAGACGCCTACCTTCTGCAGTTCACATCAGAAGACTCGTACTTGGACAAAGACCACACGTTCTCCATGGAGAGCTCCCCCTTCTTGTGGGCCAGGCGGGCCAGGGGAGAAAGCCAAGAAAAAGTCATAGAGGAGAAGAGCCCAGCATTGTCCACTGGGTGCTGGTGTCTACGGAGAGAAACGCAAAGCACAAAACTGTCAACACACATCGAGAGGCCAGCCAGCATTTATGATACATTGTTTAGTAAACAGAGCTCTTGACTAAAAACAGGGCTCCCCAAATGGTCTAATCTTCGCCTGAATTTAAAAAAAAAAAATATTTTTACTGACTTCAGGGAGAGGGAGAGAAAGAGAAACACCGATGAGAGAGAAACACCAATCAGAAACAGCTGCCTCCTGCACACCCCCTACTGGGGATCAAGCCTATAACCCAAGCATGTGTCCTGACTGGGAATCGAACCAGTGACCTCTTGATGCCTGGGTCCATGCTCAACCACTGAGCCACACCCAGCCAGGGATCCACCTAAATTTTCAACACTGCTTTTGGTGCTTCAGGGAGCAGTCAGCAACCAGGAGAGCCTCTTACTTGGAAGTGGTCCGAATGGGCTTCAGAGCACTTAAGCTGTGATGGTACTTTCCCTTCGGATGTTCCTCATCCAGGATTCTGAGCTGAGAATGCATACAGACATCCAGGGAAAGGCCCTCAGCTCGAGCTGCTGTTTCCAAGGCATCTTGGCATTCCAACTGTTTGAGCAGATAGGGAGAGAAGACATCAGAACATCAGACCATAGACAGGAGCAAATCCACGTGACACAACAGCTCAAACTGCAAGCCAGATTCATCTTAACTGAGAAATTCCACGATCAGGGGGTTAAACATCAACTTGTATGGTATGAAATTGCTAAGGAACATTAAACCAGATACCTAAAACTTCTAAACAAATAGACTTCATTTTATTTATTCATTTCTGAGCACTTCTAGGTTCAGAAACATCAAGCAGAAAGTAGAGCGATATACCTTCTCATTTGCCCCCACTTCTCCCCATCTGTTTCCCATTATGAATAGCTTGCATTACTGTGGCTCACATGCTACTGATGAGCCAATGCTGATACACTGCTATGGACTGAAGTCCATAGTTTACATTAGAATTCACTCTTTGTGTTATACATTCTAAAATTTCTATTTTGTCACCAAAATGTTTTATCTTTCATTTCCCAATATGGACTGAGGGTCAATTACTTCACTACTAACTGCAAATTCTTTTGCCCGTTTTCTGTGACAAAAATTGAAGTCCCCTCCCCCTCCCCCCCAATTAAACAGCCCTGTCATGCAGAAAGAGCCAGGATGTACACGTGGTCTCCTATCTTTCCCTCGTATCAGCAACAGGGAGAGCAGAACAGGGTTCTCACCCTGGCTTCAAATTAAAGCATTTCAATGCCCAGATTTCTGCAGAATGAAGCAGAGGGCCTCATGAGTTGAAATACAAAGTTATACATATTTTCTATAAAGCATATAAATATCAATTAATCAGATGAACAAAAATGCATGTAATTCAATGTCTGACTGTGGTAGAAGAGGGTGGGCCAAGAATCTATTCCCATTTACTCTAAAAGTAACTCAAAGCCTTCCTGTTCCAGAAGCAGGATCATTTTTCCTCAAGTAAGGATTATAAATACATCATCCTTTTCTCATATTATCAGAAATCTTTCCAGCAATTACTGTGAAATAGAGAGAAAGAATACATCCCCAAATTGAGAAAGAATTAAGAGCTGCAGCACCTAACACACTGTGCCTTACACAGAGTTTCTACTGTTACACACCCACCCTCTTTCCACAGAGAACAGATGTCGAATAGTAGATGAGCTGAAAGAGCAGAACTCATGCACAGGGATCACAGGCGTGGGCACCTAGGTGGATCGCTCCTCAAACACAGTAGCTTTGGTTCACAGGCTATGCACTGCTGGTTAGTATCAGGAAACTACACAGACCAGGCGAAAGGGGAACACAATGTTTTTCCATTTGTCAAAGGCAAGGCAGACCAGTTTCGAGAGAATAACAATACAATGACAAATGAGTCAACCAAGAAAAGAATTAATTAACTCGTACAAAGTCCTTAGGCATGAGGTGAACCCTTACTTAGTGGTTAGGGACTATGGTACCCAACAATGAACTAAATAAAGGCTGCTGAGATTCAAGTACACACAGAGGTTTTTGTTGTTGTTGCTTTTTTTAAACCTTTAGGCTGCCCATAACCACAAGGGGAAGAAAAGAAAACCATTGGATTGTAAGTTGGAAAGAAGAAAGTAACACTAAAAATACAAGCATACCTGCTATACGGAAGTAAAACCTGGGAATATGTACAGAGCAGGCACGGAATGTTACAAGGACCAGCCTTATTTGGATATCCAAAGCTTCAGAAGAAGACACACAATGAAAGTAATACCACTTCAAGTGCACATTGGATGGATATCTGCCCAAATGGACTATATGCTGGGCCACAAAGCAAACCTCAAAAGATTGACATTATATAGTGTGTGGTCTCTGACCACTTGGGAACTTAACAGAATTTAGTAACAAAGATAACAAGAAAAATCTCCAAATATTCGGTCATTATGCAACATACTTCCAAATAATGTGAGTTAAAGAAGACATCAAATGGAAATTAGTAAAAAGTCTGAGCTAAATGGTAAGAAATTGTAACACATCAAAATGTGTGGGATGCTGCATAGAGTGAAATTGTGAGTGCCTTAAAAGCATACATTAGAAAAAAAGAGAGACAAATCAATGCTCCAAGCTAGCTCTTGGCAACATTTTCTATAATAGGCCAGACTGTAAATACTTTAGGCTTTGTGGGCCAAGAGGTAAAATTGAAGATATTATGTAAGTACTTATATTTCAAAAGAAAACAAATTTCCACAAAATGTTTACTGACAAAATTCAAAATACAGTAATAATAACTGGGTACAATTTTTTTTTTTTGTAATACAGGTCTACTAATAAGAAGAATTCATTCTTTTATAGGGGAATAATATGTCACTTAATTGGCATTTCAAATGATTTTCCCTTTCATTAAAATTGATTGCAAATCTTCATCTGTTAATGCTGATTTGTGACAAGATTTTACAATTTCGTCTTTGAAAATGTCTTTTCACATGGATAAGTACTGTCAAATACCAAAAAGCAATCCATGAGTATATGACTTTAATTGAGCATATTTATCTCTTGGAAGGCATTATAGAATTCTATTAGAACTTTCTCTTGACATTTGCCTTCATCATGACATTACATTATAGATTAAGCACTTCCAATAGAAAGCTGGGTGGAATTTACTGAATGGCTGAATTAAATAGACTTTTTTATTGTGGCAAAATATATAAAACAAAATTTGCCTTTTTTTTTTCCTTTAATTCTCACCCGAGGACATTTCTGCATTTTATCTTGAGATATAGAGTGGGAGGGAGAGAAGGAGGAAGAGAGAGAGAAACATCAATGTGAGAGAGACACATCGAGGGATTGCCACCCACATGACCCCAACTGGGGCTGGGAACAAACTGCAACCGAGGCACGTGCCCTTAGCAGGAACTGAGCCCAGGCCTCTCTGGTTCGTGGGCCAACGCTCTAACCACTGAGCCAAACCGGCCAGGGCACAAAATTTGCCATTTTTAAGTGTAAAGTTCAGGGACATTAATTCTATTCACAATGTTGTACAATCATCATCTATTTCCAAAATAAATGAATCTTGAAATACGGAAATTTCCTTTGTACTTTACTGAGGTTCTGAAAAACATTGCTAGAACTGTAATTTAAGCTCAGATATATATACACCCACTACAAATTTGTATGGGAATGGAGATCTCACTTCTTGTTTTGACTTTCAGCAGCAAGAGAGGTACACAGGGCAGCGGTACATTACTCATGCTTCAAACATTGGCTGTCATGGAAGGCACTTTATCACAGCACCATTTTACATGCCTACTGGCTATGTTTGGGAGACCCCGTTTCTTTACATCTTCATCATCACGAGATTGTCATTCTTTTTTAGTTTTGCTATTTGAGTAGGTGTGGCTCGGTAACTTATCATGATTTTAATTTGTATTACCCTAACGGGTAATGATGTTTAACATCTTTTCCTGTGTTTATTTGCCACCCATGCATCCTTTTTGGTGAAGTGCCTGCTCAAGTCTTTTGCCTATTTTCTAAGTGGATTGTTTTCTTAGTGTTGAGTCTAGAAAGTTATTTTCTATTACGGATTCAAGTCATTTCTCAAATGACTTGCAAATGTGTTCTCCCATTTTATGGCACGTATTTATCTTCTTTAAAGGGCCATTCACAAAGAAAAAGTTAAAGTTTGATCAAGTTTAACTTATTGATTTCTTTTTCTTTTTCTTTTATGGATTGTGCTTTTAGTGTCATGTCTAAGAACTCTTCATCTAATCCTAGGTCATAAATATTTTCTCCTGTTTTCTAAATTTTATAGTTTTACATGTAGATCTATGATTCACCTTGAGTATAAGGTGTAAGGTTTAGGTAAAGGTTCATTTGTTTGCCTCTAGATGTTTCATTGTTCCAATACCATTTGTTGAAGACTATCATCTCTCCATTAAATTGTTTTTGCACCTAAGTATAAATCAGATGGCCAGGCTTGTGTGGGTCTATTTGCGGACTCTATTCTGCTATGAACATTTAGGTCACAAGGCAAGGGGACATCCATCTGCCCAGATTTCTCAGGTACTTCCCTCCCTAGAGATATCCCAGGTACAGATGCATATAAATCCCCTGCAGATGTCACATTACTTATCTTGCTGGTGTGAGTGTGGGTGTTTAACATAAAACTACAAGCATTAGAAAATCAACTAGAGATGGTTACAGGTGGGAACCATGACCCCCCATCCCCGGGGCAGAAGCACCAGTTACAAGGACTCAGGGTCTCTGGCTGAAAATACCCTATGGTGGCTCTGCCAGCCTGGGCACTGCAGACAGGACACCCTCCAGGGGTTCACACCTGGCCCACTGCTCCCATGAGGCACCTGAGCCCTCACCACCAGCTGTCCCCACAGCTTGGCTCCAGGTGGCCTCTGCTCCCTTCCTGTATTCAGTCCTGCTGGCAGGTCCAGTGTAGAGTCCACTGTTCCTTCGCTCTGGGGCCAAAAGGTAGGCCTGCAGCTCCTCTGCTCCCTCACCCCTCCTCCTCAGGACTGCTTGGCACCCAGGACTGCTTTTATTGATTTTAGAAAGAGAGGAAGGGAGAGGGAAAGAGAGAAACATCAATGTGAGAGTGAAACATCAATTGGCTGCCTCCTGCACATGCCCCAACTAGGAATCAAACTCGCCACCTTTTGCTGTACAGGACGATGCTCCAACTGTAAGCCACATGGGCCTAGGCAGCATACAGTTTCTTGTAGGAAACCTCAGTGGCTGTTTAGGAAGCGTGACTCCTCCCCCAGGGTATAAGCTCTTATGCCTGGACCAGGAACCCACTCTCCAGGGCCTGTCCTAAGACATGCCAGGGGCTCTAGGTGGAGCATGAAGAGGCAGCCAGGGAAGCAAAGGAGACTTAAAGGGCCAGCTCCCACATCGGGGCTCCCTGCTGGCACTGTGGGGTTTGTGGTGAGCAAGTGGGTATATGTAAGAGACAAACAACACAAACACCTTATGAGGGGGAGACAAAAATATTCTTGGTACATTCTTCCGAAAAACAAAGTACAAACGTAAAATAAAGACTACTAAGAGCCATGAAAAAAACACACAAAATCTATGAACAACATAGTGAACAGACTTAACAACAACAAAATCCTCTTATTGCATGAGTTTTGTTTCTTTGACTCTATATAAATATATCATATTCCACCTCTCCTGTAAATTAATTTCTGTATTTGGAGAAAGCCAAATTCAAAGGCTCTTCAAGTTAGAGTTGGCAGGCAAGGTTTCATTCCCTCAGGTACATTATGAGTGCTATACCAGCATTATTAAATGTCTGTAACATAACAGAGACTGAGGGCTCTTACACCGTTTTTGATTTTAGAACAAGGCACTCAGTATAATTCTATCCTGACTAAGATAAGCCCCCACAAAAGTGGTTGAAATAGTACTAATCCTCAAATTTTCACATAATGATAAAACATAGAGTAGGAATTCCCACAGTAAGGATATGAAGAAGTCTCTATTGTTGATCTAAGAAAAACAAAGATGCAACTGTAAGCAACCCATTTTCCAAGCCATATCCCATTTTTGCTATTCGTTCCTAGCCTACTTCCCAAACTGTCAATCTTACTGTCACACCTTACTCACTGCTTAGGTGAGAACAATGAAATCTCTAATGAAGATAAAGGGAAATCCTCTGCGTTGAAAGAAACAGCTCTACTCCATATCTGCATGTAGCTACTTCAGAAACAGATCTTTCCCAATAAGTAACAGGTGTTTAACTGTTGACAAGAACTCTTGTTTATTAAAATACTATTATCAAGAAAATCCTCCTACACCAAAAAAACTATTTTCTCTGTGGTCTTAAAGCATTAATACCTCCATAGTTGGAAGCCATTTTGCAGCATAATTATATTGAATATGGATTTTAGAAGAGAGACATGGGTTTGCATGCTAAGTCTACCACCTTTAACCTTCAGTTTACTCATTTTTACAATGGCACATACACCTACCACATAGTGTTGAGAAGAATTAGCAGAATAATGAAAAGTGCTTAGCCTGGAGATTCAAGATGGCGGCAGAGTAGGTGGAAGTTACATTCAACTCCTCCCAGGTCCAAACTGGAATTACAACTAAATTATAGAACAATCAACCTGAATAACCAATTGAAGACTGAACATAAGTCTTTTTTTTTTAATTAATTTATTTTTGTTACAGATGTTTCTCCTTTTTCCCCTATAGACACCCTACTCCCAATCCCTCCCACCCCCCTCACAGCACTGTTGTCTGTGTCCATTGGTTATGCATATATGCATATAAGTTTTTTGGCTTATCTCTTTCCTTCCCAGCAAACTTAAGTCTTATAACCAAGAATTTACAAAAGGTACATGGAGCCCTGGCCGGTTTGGCTCAGTGGTTAGAGCGTCGGCCTGCGGTCCTGAGAGACCCGGGTTCGGTTCCCGCTAAGGGCACGTACCTCGGTTGCAGTTTGTCCCCGGCCCTGGTCAGTTGTGCGGGTGGCAGCCACTCGATGTGTTCCTTTCACATCGATGTTTCTCTCTCTCTCTCTGTTCCTCTCTCTCCCTCCCACTCTACCTGAACAAAAAATGGAAAAATGTCCTCGGGTGAGGATAAAAAAAAAAAACAACAACACACAAAAGGTACATGGAGATAGGTAGGAAGGAAGGAGAGGTGAAAACGGCTGGCCCTGCACCCACATGCGGCAGCTGAGAATCAGAGGTATATCCTAGCCGCAAAGGTCCCCTGTGAAGAGTGTGGGATCTCAACCCAATACTGGCTCCCCAGCCCAGAGCACCAGAGCAAGAAAGAGGAGTGCACATTAACATCTGGCTGAGAGAATCAGCAGGGATTCTGTCCATCAGGGAGAGATGGAAGTCTGCTAGAAATCCAGGCACCCTCTTAAAAGGCCAACAACGTACAAAATCTCATTTGCAGCCACTCACCCTGGGCTCTAGCAGGGGGAGGACTGATCGGAGTAGACTGGAGTTGCGTAAGGACAGATTGGGTTGTGTGGCTCTGGGGAAAGAGCTGAAAAGGACAGATGCCGGGTCTCTGTGCTGAGTTCCTCTCCCACACAGCCCACAGACACTCACCTCCATATGGCATCAGCCTTTGGGAATGCATTAGCCCCATCCTCCCAACGCCCTGTCACCCCACCCTGCGAAGCTAATGCCCTGAAAAGGAGTCAGCTTCCTGGGTCCATGGTGTTGACTTTCTTGGAGGGCTCTTGAGGATGAATTCAGGGGTATCAGAGACAGAGTTGTGTGGCTCTGGGCAAGGGCCATCCCTCCCTCTGCAAGCACCTGACCCAGCACAGCCCCCACACCTGAGATCCACTAACCCCACCTTCCTGATGGCCACGCCCTGCAGAGCAGTCAGCTGGCTATGGCCAGCTTGGTCCCTTGGTACAGACTCTCTTGAAAGTCTCTCCAGAAGGGAGAAATGAGTTGTGTGGCTCTTGGGCAGGGCCATTTTCTTTTGCACAATCAACTGGTACTACTGTTACTGTGCACAGCCCTTCCTTCACATGGCCAAATCTTGGTTGGTTTGGGCCTGATGAACTCTGCTGGCCTCACACTAACTCCCTGAGACCCTACCTCATCACAGACGATCAAGGGCACCCAGTGGGTGGCATATGGCCTTGGTGTACCCTGAGACTTTTGCTGAGTGTCCCAATACCCAGCACAAGCATCGAGCTTGAATCTGTATCAATCTGGTGAATACCACTCATTCCTGGTGACACACTGAGAACCTATCTCATGCACCTTGTGTACCACCAGAGGCTCTTTCAGTAGCCAGCAAGTGGAGGAGTATCTCGGGATGCCTTGGGCCTTTTGCTCACCTTCTCCTGGGGACATCCAGGCCCAGCAGAGGCAGCCATAAACTGTGGATTGCTTGCAGGTACAAAAGATAGCCCAGGACCAGAAAAGGTAGCACCTGATATTGATCTGCTCCAGAGCCTCTCCCAAGAGTCCCTAGAACCAATCTACCCAGTGGTAGATTCAGACTGCATCAGAGCATGTTCCAACTGGTTCCATAGCAGCACACCCAAAGGGAGAACTCAGTAGGCACCAGACACTGTTGGGGCAAATTTTACTTTGTTGGGTCAGCTCCCACACAGCAACTTGTACACTGTGGTTGGAGGTGATTACTCAAACTCAGCCAGCCCAAGGGTCAACCTTACCCGTAAACGAACCAACAGCGATCAAGACTGAACTACAACAAGAAAGTTCACATAAGCCACCCAAGGGATATTCTTGAAACACTTAGCTCAGGTGATCAGGGAGACTATGTCACTGAGACCCACAAGACACCTACTACATAAGTCCACCATACCAAGACTGGGAGGCATAGCAGGAATACAGAGAGGCAGCCAAAATGGCGAAACAAATATGCCCCAATTGAAAGAACAGGAGAAATTCCAAGAAAAAAGAACTAAATTAAATGGAGGCAAACAATCTACCAGATACAGAATTCAAAACAATGGTTATAAGAATGCTCAAGAAACTTAGGGGAAGAATAAATGAACTCAGTGAGAACTTAAAAAGATAATAAACCTGAAAAAGGACATAGAAACCATAAAAAAAAAAAAAAACTAGTCAGATATGAAGAATACAATATCTGTAATGAAGAATATACTAGAAGGAATCAACAAGTTAGATGAAGCAAAGGATAAAATAAGCAATTTGGAAGACAGGTAGCAGAAAACACCCAATCAGAGCAGCAAAAACAAAAAGAAAATTTAAAAAATAAGTATAGCTTAAGGGACTTCTGGGACAATATCAAACATAAAAATATCCATATTCTAGGGGTACCAGAGGAAAAGAGAGAGAGCAAAGGATTAAGAACTTATTTGAAGAAATAATGTTTGTAAACTTCCCATACCTGATAAACAAAAAATACTCACAAGTTCAGAAAATACAGAGAATCCCAAACAAGATGAACCCAAAGAGGTCTACACTAAGACATATCATAATTAAAATGGCAAAGGTTAAAGACAAAGAGAGACTTGTAAAAGCAGCGAGAAAGACTGTTACCTACAAGGGAGCTCCCATAAGACTGTCCATTGATTTCTCAACAGAAACATTTCAAGCCAAAAGAGATTGGCATGAAATATTCAAAGTGATGAAAAGCAAGGAACTAAAACCAAGACTACTCTACCCAGCAAGGCTACCATTTAAAACTAAAGGAAAATTAATGAGGTTCCTAGACAAGAAAAAGCTAACGGAATTCATTACCACCAAACCAGTATTACCAAAAAAAAAATGTTAAAAGGACTTCTTTAAGAAGAAGAAGAAGAACCCTGGCCAGTTTGACTCAGTGGCTGAGTGTCGGCCTGAGGACCAGAGAGTCCCAGGTTCGGTTCCCGCTAGGGGCACGTACCACAAAAAAAAAAAAAAAGAAGAAGAAGAAGAAAAAGAGGAACATAGTTATAAAAAATAAATGGCAATAAATACATACCTATCAATAATCACTTAAAATGTAAATGGATTAAATGCTCCAATCAAAAGACATAGGGTAACTGAATGAATAAGAAAACAAGACCCATATATATGCTGTCTACAAGAGATCCACCTCAGAACAAAAGATACATACAAACTGAAAGTAAAGGGATGAAAAAAATCTATTTCATGCAAATGGAAACAAAAGAAAAGCTGGCGTAGCAATACTCACATCAGACAAAATACACTTCAAAATAAAGGCCATAAGAGTCAAAGAAGAAAATTACATGATGATAAAGGGATAAATCAAACAAAAAGATATAACTCTTATAAACATTTATGCACCCAACATAGGAGCACCTAAATATGTAAAGCAATTCTTGATATTGACAGTAATACAGGCATACTAGGGATATATCAATGGGTAAATGACATATTAGGCCAGATGGACTCAATTGATATTTTCAGAGCATTTCATCCCAAAGCAGCAGAATATACATTATTTTCAAGGACATAAGAACATTCTCTAGACCACAAGTTTGGACATAAAACACGTCTCAATAAGTTTAAGACAGCTGAAATCATATCAAGCATCTTCTCTGACCATAGTGGTGTAAAACTAGAAATTAATTACAAGACAAAAACTGATAACACACAAATACATGGAAGATAACTAACATGTTACTAAACAATGAATGGGCTAACAATGACATCAAGGAAGAAATCAAAAGATATCTGGAGACGAATGAAAATGATAACACAACAACACAAAATCTATGGGACACAGTGAAAGCAGTTTAACAGAGAAGTTCATAGCATTAGAGGCCTACCTCAAGAAACAAGAAAAATCACAAATTAACAATCTAAGCTTACACCTAAAGGAACTAGAGAAAGAAAAACAAACAAAGACCAATGTGAGGAAAAGGAAAAAAATATAATAAGGAATAGAGCAGAAATAAATGAAATAGAGTCTAAAAACAATACAAAAGATCAGTCCAACTTAGAGCTGGTTCTCTGAAAAGATAAACAAAACTGATAAACCTTTAACCAGACTCATTAAGGAAAAAAAGAGAAAGAATCCAAATAAATAAAATCAGAAATGAAAGAGAAGTAAAAACCAACACCACAGAAATACAAAGAATTATTAGAGAAAATATTATGAACAACTATTGCCAACAAATTGGACAATCTGGAATAAATGGATAAATTCATAGAATCATACAATCTTCTAAAACTGAATCAAGAAGAAACAAAAAATCTGAACAGACCAATTACAACTAACAAAATCAAATCAGTAATAAAAAATAAAAAAAAAACCTCCCAACAAACAATAGTCCTGGACCAGATGGCGTCACAGGTGAACTGTACAAAACATTCAAAGAACTAACACCTATCCTTCTCAAACTATTCCAAAAAATTCAAGAGAAGGGAAGATTCCCAGGCTCATTTTATGAGGCCAACATTATCCTAATTCCAAAACCAAATAAAGACACTACAAAGAAAGAAAATTATACATCAGTATCCCTGATGAAAATAGATGCAAAAATCCTCAACAAAACATTTGCAAACCAAACTCAGGATTACATTCAAAAAATCATACAGCACGATCAAGTGGGATTTATTCCTGGGATGCAAGGTTGATACAATATCTGCAAATCAATTAATATGATACACCACATAAACAAAATGAAGGATAAAAATCATGATTATATTAACAGATGCAGAAAAAGCTTTTGACAGAATCCAGCACCCATTAATGATAAAAATTCTCAGCAAAGTGGGAATAGATGGAACATACCTCAACATAATAAAGGCCATATATGATCATCTCACAGCTAACATCATACTTGACAAGGGGAAAACTAAAAACTTAGAATCAGGAACAAGACAGGATGCCCACTTTCACCACTCTTATACAACATAGTACAGGAAGTCCTAGCCACAGCAATCAGACAAGAAGAAAAAATAAAAGGCATCCAAATTGGAAAGGAAGAAATAAAACTGTCATTATTCACAGATGAAATGATAGTGTATATAGAGTACCCTAAAGATTCCACCAAAAAACTACTGGAACTGATCAATGAATTCAGTAAAGTAGCAGGTTACAAAATAAATATTCAGAAATCAGTTGCATTTTCAAACACCAGTAATGAACTATCAGAAAGGGAAACTAAGAAAACAATACCATTTACAATTGTATCAAAAAAATACAATACTTAGGAATAAATTTAACCAAGAAGGTAAAAGACCTATACTTGGAAAATTATAAGATACTGAAGAAAGAAACTGAAGTGTACAAATTAATGGTAGCATATACCATACTCACGAGTAGGAAGAATTAACATCATTAAATGTCTATACTATACAAAGCAATCTATAGATTCAATGCAATTCCTAGCAAAATACCAATGGTGTATTTCACAGAACTAGAACATATAATCGAAAAATTTACATGGATCCCCAAAAGATCCTAAATAGCCACAGCAATCTTGAAAAAGAAAAACAAAGTTGGAGGTATCATGCTACCTGATATCAAACTATACTACAAGGCCATATTATCAAAACAACATGGTACTGGCATAACAAACACATAGATTGATGGAGCAGAATTGAGAGCCTAGAAATAAACCCAAGCCTATATGGTCAATTAATATTTGACAAAGGGCCCTGGCCAGTTTGGCTCAGCGGTTAGAGCGTCGGCCTGCGGTCCGGAGAGACCCGGGTTCGGTTCCCGCTAAGGGCACGTACTTCGGTTGCAGTTTGTCCCCGGCCCTGGTTGGTCGCGCGGGTGGCAGCCACTCGATGTGTCCCTTCACGTCGATGTTTCTCTCTCTCTCTCCCTTCCTCTCTCTCCCTCCCACTCTATCTGTACAAAAAATGGAAAAATATCCTCGGGTGAGGATAAAAAAAAAAAAAAAAAAAAAATATTTGACAAAGGAAGCAAGAATATAGTGGGGTAAAGACAATCAGTAAATAGTTTTGGAAAACTGGACACATACATGCAAAAAAATGAAACTAGATCACCTTCTTACACCATATACAAGAATAAACTTAAAATGGATTAAAGACTTAAATGTGAGATTCAAAATTATAAAACTCCTAGAAAACAGGCAATAAAATTTCAGACATTTATCTTAGCAATATTTTTTCTGAGATATCTCCTAGGGCAAAGGAAACAAAAGAAAAAATAAACAAATGGGACTACATCAAACTAAAAATTTTTGCACAGCAAAGGAAACTATCAGCAGAATAAAAAGACAGCCTACTGTATGGGAGAATATATTCACCAATGATACTTCTGATAAGGGGTTAATATTCAAAATTTATAAAGAACATGTACAACTTAACACCAAAAAAACACACAATTCGATTAAAAAATGGGCAAAGGCCCTGGCTGGTTTGGCTCTGCAGTTAGAGCATCAGCCTTCGGTCTGAAGAGACCCGGGTTCAGTTCCTGCTAAGGGCATGGACCTTGATTGTGGTTTGACCCCGGCCCTGGTTGGGTCGTGCGGGTAGCAACCACTCAATGTGTCCCTTTCACATTGATGTTTCTCTCTCCCTCCCTCCCACTCTATCTGAACAAAAAATGGAAAAATGTCCTCAGGTGAGGATAAAAATAAATAAATAAATAAATAAGCTTACCTGGCCGAGCATGCCAGGAAAAAAAAGTATGCCTATTTAAAGGTAAAAATAAATTTATCCTACCACATTAACATTTTGTAAAGTGGGTTATCTACATTCTAAGATTGAATGGATTAAAAATGAAAATGAACCAAAAGAAAAGACATAACATATGCAAGCTATAAGGGCTTCCTATAGGAAGGCAAATAACATGACCGGGTAGGGAAATGTGCCAGAGAACATTTTTGGGACCAACAAATACTAGATTGGAGATCAATTCACTGATATTCAGATTTCACACTGTACATTAGTCCATCTGGAATTAACCCCAAAAAGTTACATTAAAATGATAAAATAAATAGGATAGAGAAAATTAAATGGCATATTTAGTCCAGTTACAGGTAGAGCACCTTCAGCTTTAGTTTAAAACAATCAGAAAGTGCATTTTTGTAATTAAGTAAAAATAGTTCATTTACATCCTAGTGTTCCAATTATGTACTTGTGACTTTGATTTAGGAAACTACCATTTGCTTATAATGAGGTTAGTTAGGAGAGTCAAAAACTATTAAAAGTGAGATGGATGAGTTTAACTATGAAGAGGAAAACTTTTTGCACAACAAAATTAAAAAGAAGGGGAATAAAGCTAAAGAAGTGACCAGGTAACTAATATATTTTGAACAGCCAGCTTTTCTGAAAAATATATAATTTTATTGTCCAGCATTCAACAAATATTTATTGAGCGGCTATGTGCCAGGCACTGCTCTAGGTGCTGGGGATGAAGAAGTAAAACAGCCCCGCACCTCAAACTCACTGCCTTCATGCTGGGCACATTCTAGTATTTCTAAGAGGTCAAAATCCAGAATAACCTACTAAATTGGTTCTCTCAAACTCTAAATTCATTGTCACGAACCAAGAAATACAAGTTAAATTTTAAAATAAAACTATATTTACCTTAACAAAAATAGAGACAAAATCTAACACGTGAAGGAGAAAAAGGTAGAACAGATCGTCTGAACTCTGCACCAATTTGTAATAAGCCACTAGCAGGAACTCAGGAGAACAAACTGGTAATACGTAGCATTTTAAATACCCTGTCTCCACAACTCTACTGTATGAAGGAAATTTTTCCAAAGAATTTAAATTCAGTGGTTTAGTGGGAACTAAATGCCTAATACAAGATTAATGGTTAAATTACAGCTCAGTGCTGTCCAACATAAATATAATGCAAGCCACAAATGTCATTTAAATTTTTCCAGTAGCCACATTAAGAAAGAAAAAGATACAGGTGAAATTAATTTTTTAAATTGTTGACATTATTACAGATGTGCTCCATTTTCCCCTCCTTTACCCACCTCTACTCAGCCCCCTGCCCCTTGCCTCTGGGTGGAATTAATTTCAATAATATATTTAACCCAATGTATACAAAATCTTATCTTTTTAACATGTTATCAATAAAAACTTATGAATGCGTTATTTTATACTCTTTTTTTTTTTCTTTCTTTTTTTAAACTAAGCCTGGCTGGCTACACAATAGGATCACCAGGGGAAATCAGTTTGTATTTTATATATATAGCACATCTTAATTCGGACCAGCCACATTTCAAATGCTCAATAGCCTCATGTTTGGGCAGTGGCCCAGTAGTTCTCAAGTGAGGGTGATTTTGCTTGCCCAGGGCACATTTGGCAATGTTTGAAGACACTTTAGTTGTCACTACTGGCATCTAGTGGGTAGAGGCCAGAGTTGTGCTGAACACCCTACAATGCACAAGACAGCCCCTGAAACAAAGTATCTGTGGCCCCAAGTGTCAGTTGTGCTAAGGAAGCTCTAGATATCTAAGCAGCTAAGACAGTACTTGATGTATACTGATCTAGGTGGATGTATTTTATGAGACCTGTTCTTTCTATTATGATGCTTTAAATCCTTTTTAGAAGTAAATTTTTAAAGCCTCTCCTGAGAAGGGATGGGAGCCCCCTTTTCTCCTAAGGGGCACAACACACAGAATGAAAGCCTCTCCGTGGCCAGATGACATGGTCGCAGGGAGAGGCATCGCTGTAGTTCACTCTTTCCAAAGGGAAATGCTGCTTGATCCAGGAGTTGAGAAAACATTAAACAAGGAAATACTACTGCTATTTATATCTTCCTGAGGGCTGTATGGCTAGGAGACGCTGAGCACTTTTCTTCCTACCAAGGTGACACAGATGAGGCAGGGTGGGGAAATTGGGGAACTGGAAAGGGACAATGAAATACAGGTTCCGCTGTGGTTCAGACAAAGGTCAGGGAAACAGTCACATGCATGCCCATCTGGTGAGGGAAATAAGGAACATTTTGATCCATGGGTAAACAGCAATGCTTGCACAAGAGACTTTCCTTGCTGTGTGCATTCACACTACACTGTGGCTGCGACACTCTGTGCACCCACCACACGGCAGGACACCGCTTATCTGGTTTGTCCCATCTCATTTTCTCAGACTGTCAGAGCGAAACGTCTGCTGACAGGGCAACCATGGGTTTTCCCCTGCATTGAGGGTCCCTGGGACAAGGTAGCAGGGGCCAGAAATCATTCTCCAGGCTGAACAATCCCTTCCTGACAGGACAACAGTAGGGTAGCCTTACTAAACCTGGGGACTGAGGATTCATCCAAGTTCTTGTGAATGCAGAGATGACAGGCATCAACTGGCAACTCGGAGGCGCCTCTAATCTTCCAAGGGGATTAAAGGCTGCAATACTCCTGTCTGGCATATCCACAAAGAAAGCAGTCTTTGGGGCTCAATCAGAACGGACAGGCCTCAGCATATTTTACAGCATATTTTCCCTCCCCTCTCCTTAATTCACAAGGTCTTAACACACGCACACAGAATGAGCAGCTTCTTCTTGTCAACTTTCCTGGCCCAAGTAAAAGCTTTTCTGTACATGTCCCAGTCTCATAGTCGCCTTTATGACAAACATCTAGGGAGACACATTTTTAAGGGACGCTGTTGTACAATTTTAGATATATAACTAAATTAAAAGAAAATTAAATTTTTTCTTTTAAAAGATGACATCCCCCCAAGACCAGCTGACATCAGGCTTCCCCATCTTGCCTATCCCCAAGTTAAAGAAACCTACTAAGGACATTTCCTCTCCCAATTTTCATCACATCCTTACTCCAGTGGGCTCTTCACGTGATCCTGGCCATCTCAAACTCTTCCCTTAAGAACTTCCAAATAGTGGCCACTTCAGTCAAGAGGTACAGCAAAATTCTACAATAAAACTTTCATGGGGAAGAAGCAAAATAGAGTAGAAAGAGCCTGCTAATCAGTCAGGGAACTTGTCATCTCAGCCCTATAGCTCAGCTAAGAATTAACTCATGCATCTCATCTGGTTTTTAGTTGTTTTTAAATATGTTTTTATTGATTTTTTTTTTTTTTTGGAGTGAGAGGAAGGGGGAGAGAGAGAGAAACACTGATTAGAGAGAGACATCAACATCAATTGGCTGCTTCCTGCATGTCCCCTGCTGGGGATTGAGCCCAAAACCCAGGCACGTGCCCTGACTGGGAATCAAACCCGGATCTCTTAGTCCATGGGACGATTGAACCACACTGACCGGGCTCATGCATCTCATCTGTAACTACTTGTTCACTCACCCTCATGCTGAGGGTCGGCTATTAATATAGCAATAGACATAAGAGCACATCACCACCATGGTAAACAGGTGTTTTTCCACAGTTCATAATCTAGCATTAATCCATAATCAGCAGACATTTGAGGGCTTTTAGTTGTTTTATACTTTTTTTTTATCCTCACCCGAGGACATTTTTCCATTTTTTGTTCAGGTAGAGTGGGAGGGAGAGAGAGGAACAGAGAGAGAGAGAGAAACATCGACGTGAAAGGAACACATCGAGTGGCTGCCACCCGCACAACCGACCAGGGCCGGAGACAAACTGCAACCGAGGTACGCGCCCTTAGCGGGAACCGAACCCGGGTCTCTCTGGACCGCAGGCCGACGCTCTAACCGCTAAACCAAACCGGCCAGGGCTTAGTTGTTTTATAAACAAGCTAACTTCCAAGAAACTTATTCAAAGTTCCTATTACAGTATGGTGTGGGATTAACTGTTATTATAAGGTTTTAAAGGATTACACTGAACATGAATCACAGGAGGTGGGGGTGGGGAACCTCAGAGGAGACACTTGGCTCCATTGGTTGAGGGGATAGAAGAGACTTTATTCCATGAGATCCAGGGCAGAGGTTCTCAGTGCTGGTTACACAACAGAATCACCAGGGGAGCTTTAAAATAACACTGATACCTGAGCTCTACCCTAGAGATGGTCTGGGATAGGGCCCTGCACTGGTATTTTTTTTTCTTTATTGATTTTAGAGAGAGAGGAAGGGAGAGGGAGAGAGAGATAGAAACATGATGACCGAGAGCATCGATTGGCTGCCTCCTGCACGCCTCCCAATGGGGATTTGGCCCACAATCTTGGAAGTGCCCTGACCGGGAATTGAAACGGTGCCCTCTTGGTGTTATGGGTTGACACTCAACCACTGAGTCACACCTGCCAGGCTGCACTGATGTTTTTTTTAAAGGTTCTTCAAATGACTTTAATATGCAACTTGGGCTGAGAACCATTTTAAATAATAGAATGTTGGTCTTTTGCATTTGACAAAATCCCTTAAATTTAGGCTTTGGCTTAAAAAGGCCAAAATGAAATTTATGAATAAAATTTCCTTCAGTGACTAGTACCATGTGTGCTCATGTTAAATGCTTAGTATAAGACCTCAGTGGTTCCTCAGCCCTGGCTGGGTAGCTCAGTTGGTTAGAGCATTGTCCTGATACACGAAGATTGCAGGGTCAATCCCCAGTCAGGGCACATACAAGAATCAACCAATGAATGTATAAATAAGTGAAACAAAAAATTGATGTTTCTCTGTTCCCCTTCCTCTCTCTAAAAATCAATCATTTAAAAAAAAGTTCAGATTCCAAACCACCTGAAATCAAGCTGAACAGAAGTCCTACAACCACGAAATTAAAGAAGCCGCATGTAGACTGGTAGGAGGGGCGGACGCGCAACAGGGCTTGTCCCACACCCACATGTAGCAGATAAAAATCAGGAGGATACCTTGACTGGAAAGGACCTCCCTGAGGACTGAGGGGTCCCCGTCCCACACCAGGCACCCAGCTCAGGGTTCCATTGCTAGGAGAGAAGTCCCCATCACTTCTGGCTGTAAAAACCAGCGGGAACTGAGGCTGAGGGAGGCTGAGGCTTCTGGAGCCCCAGGAAGCTCCTCTTAAATGGCCCGTGCTTGGACTTACTTGGACTTGCACCCTCCAGGCTTCAGCATGGGGGAGGCAGCTTGAAAGGCACCAGATACACAGGGGCAAGAACTGAGCTCTTTGGCACTGGAGCGAGGGCTGGAGAGGGGGCTTTCTCTGGGACAGACGTGCTGTCGGAGGCCTTTGTTCCTTTGGGAGCCCTTCCCTGGGGCGGCAGACAGCCACCATATCTGGGACTCCAGCAACCTGGCTCACACAGGTTGCCCTGCCCTGGTTATTCCCTGAGGCCCAGCCCCACCCAACTTTCAAGCCCACCCAGGCTCTTGCCAGTTGCTTTACCATAGGATTGGCCTGTATTGAATCCTGCTTCAAGTTTCCCTAAATTCTTTCAAACAAGCAGCATCTGGTCTCAGTGAGCCCCATACTTCTCATTAAGTGGCCCCAGGCCTGGCGCCAGAAGCAGCCAGCCTTAGTTCACAACTTGGCTTTGCCTGGGCACCTCCAAGCCCAGCACAAGAAGCAGCTGTCCACAGATCACTTTGTAGCTTATGCCTGGTGGCCATGAGTAGAACACAGGCAGTGGCTGACCTGCCCCAGAGCCAGCACACCCAGTGGACAGCTTCAGACCACTGTGAAGCACCACCACCCAACCACCTCAAGTGACACACTCAAGGAATGGACTCAGTGGGTACCAGAGCCTGGCTGAAGTAAGTCCTGCTCTGTGTAGTGGGCCCCTGCACAGCTGATCATCCAAGGTAGTCAGAGGTCGGTGGACAGTGGGGACAGCCAGTCCTTGCAGCTGATCAGCCTGAGTAAAACCCTCTCATTGATGTGCCAACAGCAATCAAGACTCAATTACAACAGAAGGGTGTAAAGTCTACACAAGGGGTGCACCTCGAGGGCCCAGCTGGGAGATCAGGGAGGCTGTGTCACTGGACCCTACAGGACACCTACTACAACAGGCCACCCTAGGAAGCTCAGTAGAGGAAGCAACTCTACCTAATACATAGAAACAAACACAGGGAGGCAGCCAAAATGAGGAGACAAAGAAACATGTCCCAAATGAAAGAACAGAACAAAACTCCAGGAAAAGAACTAAGCGAAATGGAGATAAGAAACCTAACAGATGCAGAGTTCAAAACACTGCTTATAAGGATGCTGAATGAACTTAATGAGAACTTCAGTGAACTGAGTGAGGGCCTCAACAGCATAAAAAAGGACCAGTCAGAAATGAAGGATGCATAGTCAGAAATGAAGGAGGCACTAACTGAAATAAAGAATAATTTAGCCCTGGCTGGTTTGGCTCAGAGGTTAGAGTGTCAGCCTGTGGTCCAGAAAGACCCAGCTTCGGTTCCCGCTAAGGGCACATACCTTGGTTGCAGTTTGTCCCCAGCCCTGGTTGGGTCGTGCAGGAGGCAGCCCCTCGGTGTGTCCCTTTCACATCAATGTTTCTCTCTCTCTCTCTCCCTCCGACTCTATCTGAACCAAAAAAAAAGAAAAAGAAAAAATGTCCTCGGGTGAGGATTAAAAAAAAAGAATAATTTACACAGATTCAATAATAGAGTACGTAAATCCAAGGAGCAAACCATCAATTTGGAATATAAGGAAGCAAAAATCACCCAATCAGAACAGCAAAAAGAAAAAAGAATCCAAAAAAATGAGGATAGTGTAAGGAGCCTCTGGGACAACTTCAAGCGTACCAACATTCACATCTTGGGGGTGCCAGAAGGAGAAGAGAGAGAACAAGAAATTAAAAACCTATTTGAAATAATAGTGACAGAAAACGTCCCTAACTTGGTGAAGAAAACAGACATACAAGTCTGGGAAGCACAGAGTCCCAAACAAGATGAACCCCAAGAGGCCCACACCAAGACACATCATCATCAAAATGCAAAAGATTCAAGAAAAAGAGAATCTTAAAAGCAGCAAGAGAAAAGCAGTTAGTTACCTATAAGGGAGTTCCCCTAAGACTGTCAGCTGATTTCTCAAAAGAAACTTTGCAGACCAGAAGGGAGCGGCAAGACATATTCAGAGTGATGAAAAGCAAGAATCTACAACCAAGGTTACTCTATCCTGCAAAGCTATCATTTAGAATCGATGGCCATATAAAGAGTTTCCCAGACAAGAAAAAGTTAAAGGAGTTCATCGCCACCAAACCATTATTATATGAAATGATGAAGGGTCTTTTTGAAGAAAAAGATAAAAAATATGAACAAACAAAATGGCAATGAATACATATCTATCGTCAATTGAATCTACAAATAAAATGAAATTGCAGAACAGAAACATTCTCATAGACACAGGGAACATTTTGTTGGTTGCCAGATGGTGGGGGGTTGGGGAAATGGGTGAAAAAAGTGAAGGAATTAAGAAGTACAAATTGGTTGCTAGACTGACAAACCTCAAAGGGAAGGTGGTGGGGGTGGGAAGAAATAAACCAAAGAACTTATACGCATAACCAATGGACACAGACAACAGTGTGGAGAAAAGCAGGAGGGAGGCAGGAGTGGGGAGGAGGGGGTCAATAGGGGAAAAAGGAGGAACATCTGTAATACATTCAACAATAAAGATAAGTTAAAAAAAAAAAAAAGCCCAGCCAGTGTGGCTCAGTGGATTGAGTATCATCCCATGAACTGAGAGGTTCAAACCCAGTCAGAGCACATGCCCGGATTTTGGCCTCGATCCCCAGTAGGGGGCATGCAGGAGGCGGCTGATCGATGTTTCTCTCTCTCTCCCTTCCTCTCTCTCTCTAAAAAAATCAATAAAAACATATTTAAGCCCTGGCCAGTTTGGCTCAGCAGTTAGAGCATCGGCCCAAGGACCAACAAGCCACAGGTTTGATTCGGTCAAGGGCACGTAACTCGGTTGCGATTCATCCTCACCCTTGGTTGGGGTCATGTGGGAGGCAGCCGCTCGATGCGTCCCTCTCACATCAATGTCTCTTTCTATCTCTCTCACCCCCCCTCCTTCCCTCCCTCCCTCCCTCCATCCCACTTTATCTTAACAAAAATGGAAAAATGTCCTCAGGTTAGGACTGAAAAAAACACACAAAAACATATGGGAAAAAAAGACATCAGTGGTTCCATCACGTGCCTGGACTGCAGAGAGGCTGGACCTGCTGACAATGGTGAGAAATGAGCACAAAGGTGAAGCCTGGGCAGTTGGGCAATTTTTCTACTGTGGGAATACAACATTTAAGAAAACTGCCCTGGCTGGTTTGGCTCAGCGGTTAGAGCATCGGCCCTCAGACCAAAGAGTTACGGGTTCGATTCCAGTCAAGGGCATGTACTTTGGTTGTGGTTTGGGCCCTGGCCCTGTCGGGGAGGCAATCAGTTGATGTGTCCTCTCATATTGATGCTTCTCTCTCTCTCCCTCCCTCTTTCTCTATCTGAAGATAAAGGAAAAATATCTTTGGGTGAGGATTTAAAAAAAAAAAAGAAAACTAAGTGACTGCTCAATACCACATCTGTTTTGGTAAACAGAAATTTTCATCTGATATAACAGAATTAAGTTGATTCTCTGAACAGCTAATGTAAAAATAATTTTAAGTCATTTAAACATATATAACATCTAATTATCTAAATAGGCTAACTCCCTAAAAAGGGGGCAGGAAGGGAAGGAAAGGGAGAGACAAGCTTAATTGTGCTAATCAGTGAACTTCAGTGTGGCAAATTAACTTTACATTAGTCTATAATTTTGATGTTAACAGATTCAACCATTGCAAAACCTGCAAGCAGGCCTGGTCTCCTGTTCTGGCATTGATCTTCTTATTTTTGATTAAGAGAGAGGCAATGAGGCATTAAAGAAAGAATTCACAGAAGGCTACCTAAAAGCAGAACCAAGATTTCACTGAAAATGTTTTCATTAACCATTTGTAACTTCCAAGTTATCTATCTTAACAAAATAAAGACTGAGGTATTTAAAACTGCTTAAAAAACAGGAAGCTAGTTCCAATACTTTTTTTCCTTTTTAACAGAAAGCTCCTCTAATTTGTACCAACAGGCTATACCTATTTCCCTTAAGCAGCATTTCCTAGAAAAGCAGCAGCAGCCCTGCTGCAGATGAGGCCAACCTCAGGAGACCCAGGCTCTGCAGGTTCAGTCACCACGCAGCAAAGCCTCTTGGGCTCTGCACCAATAGCAGCACTGTTGTCATCTCCACCAGGGAGCTCCGCACTGCTATTGGAGACCAACACCTGGCAACAGGCCAAATCCCGGTATCATACACATAGTGAGCTCTATAATGCTTTATGGCTGTCTCCAGGGGAAGAAAAAAAAAAAAAAAGCAGGTATTCTTACTCATCCCATAACTGATTGTCCAGAAAACATGCTGAGTCACTAAGTACCATCAAGAAAAAAATAATGCAGAGACTACAAATACTAATCTCCTTCACCCTGCCTAACAGCAAGTAGACTCACAGGAAACTTTCTTGACTCTGAAAACACAAGGACCTGGATCAATTGACATACCCTTAGTTCCTAAAGAAAAACTGTCAGAGTCATACTCTCTAAAAATGTAAGGTGCTAAACAAAACCACTTCATAATAATAACAGTTGTCTCTGGTTAGAGGGGATAAATGTGATTTACTTTATTTATTTTAAAAATGTCTTTATTTATTTTTAGAGAGAGAGAGATAGAAACATCGATGTGAGAAACACCAAACGGCTGCCTCCCGCAAGCCCCTCACTGGGGATCAAGCCCGAAACCCAGGCATGAGCCCTGACTGGGAATGGAACCAGGACCTCTCAGTCCATGGGACCACGCTCAATCCACCAAGCCACACTGGCTGGGCAAGGTGATTTATTTTTTTCTATAATATTCTACAAGTTGTACATTTTCTATAATGAGATCATAATTCTTACATAGTAATCTATCTTAGAATCATATTTCTTGGTAATTAAAAGATTAGATCCACATCCTGATTTCTAGGACATAACTTCAAAATATTTCAACTCACTAATTATGAAAACTCTAACCAAGGTTAAATGGTCAGCCTAACACAAAACTAAAGGAAATAGGTGAAGGTCACTAGACTTTGTGAATACTTGCTTTGTTACCTTTCCTAGAGGCAGAATATTCTAATATGGTAGGAAGAAAATTCCACCAATGGTACACTTTTGAGCAAAGGGAAAAAAAGAGAGCAGTCATAAGGGCACATGAGCTTGAGCTGACTTCTGCTTATTTTCCATTCTTCCTCCTTTTCTAGATTAGACATGCTAATAAAAAACAGGTCACCCCAAGCTCGGGTCTGGGAGCATAAGAACAACTTCTTATAATGCTTTATAAACCTGTATAGGTTTGTCTTGCTTTTGCTTAAATTTTAATTTAAAGCAACTAAAATCCAACTCCTTGGTCGATTATTGAAGAACATGCACATCATCTGAAACTCACTAACCTATCCCTCTACATCTATGACTTCACACTTCATGCTCAGAGCCAACACGGTCCTAGTTGGCCCTATCCACAACTCTTTCTTCTGCCAAGCATGTTCTTCCTTCTCCAAATTCTATCCATTCCTCAATTCTCCAATCAAATGTTACCTTCTCCTGAAGTCTTCCCTGATCTCAAAGACTGAAGCACTCTCTTTTTCTTATTAATTTCCACAGCATCTAAATTTCAGTAACCTATGTACACGTCTCTAAGTTTAAGCTTCTATTAGAGGGCAGGCAGGCCCAGCATCAATTTATGTTCATCTGCATCAGACTACTTCATTCAAGAAGCTGTGCCTGGAGAACCATGCCTCATATACAGTAACAGTGTTAAGGAGTGATCTAGACATAAATCTTCATGTTTGTTGAAATAATACCAGGCTAATGCCAGCCAACATTAGTACTTAGGCTCAAAGAACTAACAGCAACAGAGGCACCCCTCTTAGCACTTCAGGATTAAAGGATGTCTGCTAAGCCCTGACCGGTTTGGCTCAGTGGTTAGAGTGTCGGCCCATGGACCAATGAGCCGCGGGTTTGATTCCAGTCAAGGGCACACACCTTGGTTGCGGTTCATCCTGGGCCCTGGTCGTGCGGGAGGCAACCAGTCGATGTGTCCCTCTCACACTGATGTTTCTCTCTCTCCCTCCCTCCCACTCTATCTGAAGATAAATAAAAAAATATCCTCGAGTGAGGAATTAAAAAAAAAAAAGCATGTCTGCTAAACATGGAATTATGCATGGCCACAGCATTAGCATTAACAGTCCAAAACAAAAGGTAGCAGTGAAAAGGCATTATTTTTGCCTTCATTATCTCTAAGCAGATGTGATACAAATATCTGAAGATGTGACTGATTAGAGCGATTTTCCCAGAGTATTTCAAAGGAAAGACTTGGCCACAATACTAAGAAACGGGTAAACTGTGCACTCTACAACTTTGCTTACAGACTGAAAAAAAATCATTGGCCTGTTTAAAATCAGAATCTGTCCCTTGGCGCTTTGCTTCTGACTTGTGTTTGACACAGTTTCATGTCAACTGGGCTTATCAAAGGCTAATGGTGGTGAGTACAAGGATATAGTAAAAACTAAAGAAACAGTACTCAAATTTAAACGTTTAAGAAACATGAAAGGATAATAAAAATGAAATTCATATAGACTCCTGAAACTTTATAAAAGAGGTATTAGCTTTCCTGTTTCTTCAAGATAAGCCTCAATCACATGAAGAAAACTTACTGTCTGATGCCTGAATTTATAATTTTGAGGACAAAAGGCACAACAGTGACTTTGTTTCCAATTCTTCTCCACCTGCAAAGGAAAAGCTTACTGCTGCCACCATACATCCTAAGGCCAATTCTATTCTAACCACCTAGGAGCGACCCTGTCCCCAAAATTTCATAGGACCACACACTGGCTTTTACCTCTTCCTGCTCAACAAGCCTGCTCACTCCCAAGGCTTCATCTACATGGATGCATTAATGACTCTACATTTTTTTCCTGTTCTCCTTACTGCCTGTGTTCTATGTATCTACTGATCATTTTATTTGGAATCACTTCAAATTCAACATGCTTAAAAGCAAACTCATTCTTACCAGCAATCCTAGGCATCCCAATTTGTCTCTATCCTTTCAGCGATGCCCCTGAATCTCTCTTCTCTCCTCCACCTCATTATTATGCTTGGAAACAGACCTGTGACCTCTCTCACATGGGCCAGCATAGGAACCTCTTGACTGCTCTCTGTATTTTCTCTCTCTCATTATACAGGTGATTTTCCCCCCATAACTGCCTCAAAACTAATCTTGCAAGACAAAATCAAGTTTGAAATATCCCTCATCAGCCCTGGCTGATTTGGCTCAGCGGTTAGAGCGTTGGCCCTCAGACCAAAGAGTCTCGGGTTCAATTCCGGTCAAGGGCATGTACCTCAATTGTGGTTCGGTACCCGGCCCTGGTCGAGGTCATGAGAGAGGCAACCAGTCGATATGTCTCTCTCACATTAATGTTTCTCTCTCTCTCCCCCTCCCACTCTATCTGAAGATAAAAAAATAAATAAAATAAAATCCCAATGTCATTAGCCATTGGGTCACACATATTAAGACTACAATGAGATATCGACTATACCTGTCAGAATAGCTAAAATAAAGATGGGGGGCAGCTGGAAGAGGGTAAACGGGATAAATGGTGAACACACAATGCAATGAGCAAGTGATGTATTGTAGAATTGTACACTTGAAACCTATATAATTTTATTGACCAATGTAACCCATGTAAATTCAATTAAAAAATAAAGGTAATGATAACACCAAATACTGCCAAGAATGCAGAGAAACTGGATGCATACATTATCAATGGGAATGTAAAATTATACAGCTACTATGGAAAAGAATACAGTATTTTCTGTGAAACTAAACATGTACTTATCATATAACTTAGTAATTGCATTCCTGGACACTCCAGAGAAATGAAGCTTATTCACACAAACTCCTACACACAAATATCCAAAGCAAGCTTTAATTGTAATAACCACAAACTAGAAGTAACTCTCATGTCTTTCAACAGGTAAACGGTTAAACAAACTATGGTTTATCTATAACATAGAATACTACTCAAAACTAAAAGGGAAGAAATATTAAAACACACAACAAATTAGATGGATCTCAAGAGAATAATGCTGAATGAAAAAAGCCAATCTCTAAAGATTCCATACTATATAATTACATGTATATATAATTCTTAAAATGACAAATAGAGATGGAGAACAGAATCATGGTTGCCAGAGCTTAGGGGAGAGGGTGGGGAGGTGGCTGTGGTTATAAAAGGGTAGCATGAGAGATCCTTGGGATGGAGGTGTTTTATATCTTGACTGTGGTGGTGATTCATACAAATCTACACATGTGAAAAACAGTGCATAGAATACACACACACACAAATGAGCGCATGTAAAACTGGTGGAGTCTTAATCAGGTGGATGCACTGTGTTAATAATGTCCATCAGTGTCCTGTTGTGATATTGTACTGTAGTTATACAAGAAATTACCATTGGGGGAAGCTGGAAAAAGTATATATGAATCTCTCTATATTATTTTTTATAACTGCATGTGGATCTCCGGTTATCTCAAAATAAAAAGTTAAAAGAAAAAAAAAACCTCCTCAATAACATCTAATAGTACCCCAATGCCCATAGTAAAAGATTCCTGCCCTGGCCAGTTTGGCTCAGCGGTTAGAGTGTCGGCCTGCGGTCTGGAGAGACCCGGGTTCGGTTCCCGCTAGGGGCACGTACTTTGGTTGCGGTTTGTCCCCGGCCCTGGTTGGTCGTGCGGGTGGCAGCCACTCGATGTGTCCCTTCACGTCGATGTTTCTGTCTGTCTCTCCCTTCCTCTCTCTCCCTCCCACTCTATCTGTACAAAAAAGGGAAAAATATCCTCGGGTGAGGATAAAAAAAAAAAAAAAAAAAAAAAAAGATTCCTTAGCATGGCCTGCACAATTTCTCTTATACATTCTACCATCTAGACTACTGATTCTAAGAGCTAACACTTATTGAGCACAGGCTACATGGCAGGCACCATTCTAAGCATTTTATATGTATTATCATATTTAATCTTCAAGGATCCCACAAGTTAGGTTCTATCATTAAAGCTGTTTTAAGGTTTTTGTTGTTGTTGTTGTTTTCAAGATTTGTTATTGATTTTTAGAGAGGAGGGGAGAGAGAGAGAAACATCGATCAGCTGCCTCCTGCATGTCCCCTACCGGGGATCCAGCCCATAATCCAGGGATGTGCCCTGACCAGGAATCAAACCCACAACCTTTCGGTGCATAGGACAACGCCCAACCAACTGAGCCACAGTGGCCAGGACCTGTCAATGCTATTTTATTCATAAACTACTAAGGCACACATGATATATGTAGCTTGAGAGCATTGCCACCCAATCATCTTTCAAAGCCCTGCTCCAACGTTACCTTTGGTACTTCTTCCAGATTTAAGTGCTATACTAACAGTGTCGAACACTCAGAAAATATTTTAAAATATTTAATTAACAAGGTCTAGACAGAAGGACACAAAGAAGTTACAAAACTGGCACCTTAAGTATTTGTCATTGATTGCACTGAATCTGTGTTTTTCTAAAGTTAAGCTTGAATGGGAAAGTACTGTATAGTATACAGTGGGGACAGAAAACACCCAGTAATGAGAAAATGTTAATTAACAAGACAGCCAAAGAGGGATAGCTAATGTTAGACAAATGAAATTCCAGTGTCAGTTGCAAAGCCACATCTTTCTCAAGTCTTGACATAACAAATACATGAACACAAACCTGATTTCCTAAACCTCCATTTCCTCTATTTGCAAGTCAAGAAAATGTATACTTTCTTCTTAGAAGAAAGATATTTACTCCTCTTTAAAATGTGCATTCATTTTTTCCCTGAGAGGAAACAAGATGACATATATTTACTTGAAAAGCTAATTGATCATCCTACAACAATCTAGAATTGTTTCAAGTACTGTCTGAAATCTGAATGAGTCTCTCCAAAGGAGTTATTTTAAACACAGACAACAGAAATAGAGGGGAGAAAAAAAACAATTTTAAGCACAGGCATGAAGTTTAATGGTTCATATTCCCTCTGCTCCATTCCCCTCCCCTCCCAAAAGTTGTCTTCTCTTAAGCAAAGTCTTTTCAGAAGGCACCAGAGGTGAGCATAAGTGGCAGAGAAGGCAAAGAGGAAAATGGGTAGAAGGCTGAGAGCCAACCACTCCTCTTTCATGAGTAACCATCAGTTCAGTTTTTTGGGGTTTTTTTTGAAGTTTTATAAGAGTTTATTTGTGCTAAACTGACATGTCAGGGAGCAAGATCTCAAATGCTCCCCATAAATTCTTAACAGTGACCTAAAGTTAATGAAGAAAAAGAAACTTCTTTTAAACTATGCATTACAGAAAAAAAGAAGGGCTGGCCTAAGACAACAAGCAGATAAGAAAAGGAACTCAGGAAAGGAAGTACTGACCAGCCGAGTTCTCTTGTATTTGGAGTCCTCGTGGTCTTTGTCCTGCCCGGAAGTGCTGGTTCTCTCTCTCACATTTCTATAACCGGGACTGGGGATGACATACTCTTTTCCTATGTCGATATCCTTCATCTTCTCTGATTGGAGGTGCCAGGGCTCACAGACGTCTGGTTTCACTTGAGAATTTCTGAAATTAAAAATTTATCAAGAACAGATATTTTCTAAATTATGCTTAATAATATTAAAAAATGCTTTAAAATGGAAAAAAAAAAAAGCAAAAGCATTAACATTTTCTACCCTTATATCTTTAAAAAAATATTTAAATTTTTTCAGATATCATTTCATATTTTAAAGAAAAAAATTCAGCCCTGGCCGGTTTGGCTCAGAGGTTGGAGTGCTGGCCCGGGGACCAAAGAATCGCAAGTTCGATTCTGGTCAAGGGCACGTATCTCAGCTGCAGTTCGGTCCCCAGTTCTGGTCGGGGTCATGCGGCAGGCAACCAATTGATGTGTCTCTCTCACGTCAATGTTTCTCTCTCTCTCTCTCTCCCTCTCTCTCTCTCTCTCTCTCTCTCTTTCACACTCTACCTAAAGATAAATAGAAAATATCCTCGGGTGAGGATAAAAGAAATCAGTGTAGTAGAATCAAAAATGATCTCCTCCCACTGCCAAGGAAGGAAAAATAAAGATTAGAAAAAATAAACACACTGGTAAAGAGACACCCACCCTCTTCAACTAAGATTAAACCCAATGTATAAAGCATTTAGATAGGTCTTTTAAAAAAAAGGACTTTCTGGCCCTGGCCAGTTTGGCTCAGCTGTTAGAGTATTGGCCCGAGGACCAATGAGTCATGGGTTCGATTAGAGTCAGGGGCATGTGCCTCAGTTGCAGTTCATCCCTGGCCCTGGTCAGGGTCATGCAGGAGGCAACCAATTGATGTGTCCCTCTCACTGCGATGTTTCTCTCTCTCCCTCCCTCTCTCTCTCTCTCTCTCTCTCTCTCTCTCTCTCCCTCTCTCCCCCCCTCTCACTCTATCTGAAGATAAACAGAAAAATATCCTCGGGTGAGGATTAAAAAAAAAAAAGACTTTCTGGAAACAATTTAAGTTTGTTCCAAGAATTACAAACACTACAATTTTTTTAAAAAATAAAGAACAGATAGAACTCATTTTATTTTTATTTTTTTTCAATCCTCACCCGAGGACATTTTTCCATTTATCTTTAGATAGAGTGAGAGGGAGAGAGAGAGAAATATCAATGCGAGAGAGACACATCGACTGGTTGCCTCCCATATAGCCCCGACCAGGGCCGGGGAAGAACTGCAACAGAGGTACGTGCCCTTGACCAGAATCGAACCCGAGACTCATTGTTCCTCAGGCCAATGCTCTAACCACTGGCCAAACTCCACAATTTTTAAATGGCTATCATTCCTCCTACTAAATTTTACAAAATGAATTATTCCAAAAGACTTATGCTACCAATGACATTTGCATTTTTACAAGTAGGTAATGAGTTAGTTGATATTATTTTAATGTGCCATAGAGTTACATAGCTAATATACAAAACAATATTATACCTTAACTTTAAAAATAAATTGCCCTGCCCAGCCGGTGTGGCTCAGTGGTTGAGCATCGACCCATGCACCTAGAGGTCACCGGTTCCATTCCCGGTCAGGGCACATGCCCAGATTGTGGGTCAAATCCCCAGTGGGGGGGCATGCAGGAGACAGCCAATCGATGTTTCTATCTCTCTCCCTTCCTCTCTCTCTAAAATCAATAAAGAAAAATAAAATAAATAAATTACCCTTGGAATACGAACGTGTTCTAAAATTAGATAGTAGTGATGGCTGCACAAGTCTATGAATATGCTAACAAAACACTTTAAAAGGCTGAATTTCCACACATGGTTTATAAATTACATCTCAACAAAGCTGTTATTAAAAAACAATAACCAAAACAAACTTGCCACCCTGTCCTATGAAGTTTTACCTAGTATGACCTGAAACTGTTCTAAACCCTGTTTGCCTGGCTAACTCTAATCAATATCCTGTATCAACTTCAGTTACTTTTGAAAAAAATAAAACACATGCACATCTCTCTGAAACATTTTCCCCTCTCTAAGATGGTTCAGGCTGAGAAAACCCCTTTCATACCAGCCTCATTAGAAATGAAAGAACTTCAGCCATGCTGCCTTTTGAATTCCATGAACTCCCAATCACTGTAATTTAAAAGTACTACTGCGCCCGACTGGTGTGGCTCAGTGATTGAGCGTCAACCCATGGACCAAGAGGTCACCAGTTTGATTCCCACTCAGGGCACATGCCCAGATTGTAGGCCCGATCCCCAGTGGGGGGCATGCAGGAGGCAGCCAATCGATGTTCTCTCTCATCGATGTTTCTGTCTTTCCCCTATCCCTTCCTGTCTCTCTAAAATCAATAAAGAAATATTATTTAAATAAATAAAATAAATAAATAAAAAATAAAATAAAAGTACTACTCCGTGGCCCTGGCTGGTTTTGCTCGATGGTTAGAGCATCTGCCCGCATACCGAAAGATCTCGGGTTCAATTCCTGATTAAGGGCATGTACCTGGGTTGCAGGTTTGATCCCTGGTCCCAGTCAGGGTCGTACAGGAGGCAACTGGTATGGTATGTCTTTCTCACATCTATGTTTCTTTCTCTCCCCCTCCTTCCCTTTCACTCTATCTAAAAATTAATGAAAAAATATTTTCTGGTGAGGATTAATGCCCCACCCCCAAATAAAGGACTACTCTGTAGACAAAATTCTGCTACAATTCATTTTCTAAGGTATCAGAAAAAAGGTAAATATAAAGGACTAAGTCTCCTTCATAGATATGTTTCCAGCACAAAGAAAGCTTGACTTCTTTTGCCTTTCGGAGGTCTGATTCAAGTACCCTGGGTTGATACTGCTTAGTATCGTTAAAAAAAAAAAAGTCACCTTGTCCAGTGACAAATTGCACCATAAAGAACACCAGCTTACAACCAAAAGCACAGCAATCATGTCACTGAGACCTCATTAAGCCTATACTATAAACAGACCTGGCACCTGCCAGTGTCCCCAATGTCTGCATGCAGCTGCAGATAGAGAAAATATTCTTGTTACAGGGGTCACAGAAGTCCAACTTTCCCTCCAAAGGTTCCCAAGCCTAGCTGGGGAGGGAGTTTGAAAGGGACGAGGACAAAGGAATTCGTTTATAATATCAAGTGCCATATCAAGAGGAACATGAAGATCATCTCAACTGTCTAAGAACTCACCATGACCAAAGTTCCTTTCAATCACTTTATTTCAAGTTATTCTACACATGAAGGATGTGGGGAGCAGTTTCCCATCACCTCTAACACTTGCTTCTTTGATTTCCTGGGAAAAGAGGCGCAGCCATGAGCAGGCAGGGCTTCAGTGGGCACAAAGTTACTATCTACTGGCCTTGAACACACAGAGAATTCCATCTTCTGTGTATCAAGGATATAAGACAGAGCACTCCACATGGAGGCCAGCCAAGAGCTAGGAAGTCCAATAGATTTTGGAAAAAACAAGGCCCAAATCTGAAGAAAGCAACTAAGGAAGAATCACTAGGCTAAACTACTTTTTAAAAATACTATTTGTGCCCTGGCCATTAGAGCAGTTAGAGTGTCGGCCTGCGGTCCAGAGACCCAGGTTCAGTTCCCAGTAAGGGCACATACCTCGGTTGCAGCAGTCTGTCCCCAGCCCTGGTTGGGTCGTGTGGGAGGCAGCCACTCAATGTGTTCCTTTCACATCGATGTCTCTCTCTCTCTCTCTCTCCTTCCCACTCTATCTGAATAAAAAATGGAAAAATGTCCTCGGGTGAGGATTAAAAAATATAAATAAATAAAATATGTTTTGTTTTTTTTTTTAAAAAATACTATTTGTATTTACCTCTTTTCTTCGATTCTCCCTTAAAGTTGTTTTAAAGTCTTTTTAAAATGCTAACTTGATTTAGCTATTAAGAGAGGGAAAGGGGGAAAGGGATTTTTGTTCATGTTTGAGCCAGAGCTGTGGGATGGCACTAGCAGAATAATCAAAGTGGGAGAACCCCAAAGAAGTGCCAGACTAAAATTAACAGGGTTGACGCCACTTGGTCAGCTGCCTTTTTAAAAATCAAGACTTTCCTTCCAGTGATACAAGTGTACAATGAAGCAGATGAAACTGTATCAGGGAAAAGCGGCTGCCCAGGATTAAGAACTTCAAATAGCCAGACTGTTATTTCCAAATTGCCTTCATAACAGCTTTCCAGCATCTCAGGAATATGGTTCCTGGCCCTGAAGCTCCATAACAGGACCCAACCTAAAGCTAAAAGGATTCGTATTTACCATCCTCCTGGTCCAATCAATCCACTTGTTGTGTTTCCAACCTTCTGCATCTTTCACTTACTCATGCTGGACACCCCAATATAACCTGCCTATCTCCTTCAAAACCTGAAACTTGGCCAATCATTCCTGTGCCTCCTGCCTCCCCACGTCTGTGCAGAAACCAAATGACCCCTGTGTAATAAATACAAAGCATCATGCAGCTGTGTGTGGTGGAAATGGAAAGGCATCGATGAAAGTCAAGAGATCTGGGGGGTTTGCTGTGCGTGCTTAAGTCATGAGCCTCATTTACCCATTTGCAAAAAATCCCGAGAGGATGGCTTCTCAGGTCGCCGGCAGCTCAGAGTCTCCGGTGTGCGGCTTGAGCCGGGGTGCCCCGGGCCGCCCTCCCCACCACTTGAGAATAGGGGCTTCTCTCAGGCCAGCTTTGCCTGGGATGCCTTGGACCCTAGGGCGTTTCCATGGCCAATTGGGGCCTCGGGAGCCGATAGCGACCTACACCCACGGACTACGGACGGAGCACCCCCTGGTGGCCGCAGCCGGGAATGTAGCCAGCACCCTTGATCACTCTCCCACCCTACCTGCCTTCCCAAGCCAGTACCTCACTACGTGCCCTCTGGGGTCGCGTCCCAAGGAGAGGGTAGTGGGAGACCAGAAGAAGGCCAGGCCCAGTTTCTCAGGTCTCCGGCTTCCCCCGAAATGCCTGTGTCCGGGTCACAGCCCACCGGCCCCAGAGGAAACACAAGGAGATAATCCAAGTGACAGCCGAGGGAGAAGGACGGGTGCAGCGGTAGCTGCTACCTACCTGTGCCCCAGGTCCGAGACCGCCGCGCCGGCCACTCGACCACGCTCGGGAGCATCAGCTCTGGAGCAAAACAAGCCTTTATAGCGGCATTGGTCGCCAGACTGCGCAGGCGTGCTGCACAAAGAATGCCAAGACTAAAGGGAATTGTAGTCCTTCTTCCAGGAGCCCCAGGCTGGACACGCGGCAAAGGACTCTATTTCCCAGAAGCACTGTAGAAGCCCTGGGGGAGGTGCAGGCAGCTCTCCTTTCCACCGCGCTCCTAGCTCTGCACCATCCGACCCAGGAGTTCTGCGACCCCGTCTGCAGTCTTCTCTGAAGCCGTGTGTCCTCTTGGGTGGCCGGGAGGGTTGACAGTAGCTCTGTGTGGTCCGGCAGCCCAGTGTTGGTAGGCAGGGAGATCCCGACGGTGTGCGGTCGTTCGTGCACCAGAAACCCCGTGAAGGTCACCGCAGCTTATATGTCCTTGTCGCCAGCCAGTCCCAAATCTTATCTGTTGTGCACTTAACATTTTACGACTGCTTGTTCAGGAATCCACCTTGCGTTCTGATATCACCTTTCTTGCTGTTATCCCAGTGCCCAATACGTGGTGTGTGCTGCCTGGTTTCTAGATAATAAAATGCATGAACAGTTTTTATAGAGTGGCAAGAGCCTTAGAAATGGTGTGCTAACTCAGCCCTTTACCTTTTTACGTGAAACAGGTTCCCAAAGAGACTGATCACTTTATCTCTTTTTCTGTTTCATCTGAACCTTCAACTTGATCATAACATAACAACTCTGTTTAGTGCCTATCTACTCAGTATCTGGTGCTTTACATACAATTCTTGTTTCTTTTCATCTCCATACCAACCCTGTGTATAGGTATTATGATTCATTTCAGAGATTAAAAAAATAAAGGAAGGTAAAGTGACTTGTCCACCTTTATACAACTAGATAGTGTAAAGGTACTAACGTGTCATAAAGCTAAAGTAATTAATACTGTATTCTTGCACAAAGATGGATTGATAGAACAGTGCAAAAGAATGAAGAGCCTAGAAACAGTCTCATGAATACACGTAAATTTGATCTGTAACAGAAAAAAAAATTACAAATCAGTAGGGAAAGGAAAAAACTTCAATAAATAGGGCTGGTTATCCACATTTTTTAAAAACTCAGGGATTACTACTTCATACATACCATACAGAAAAATCTATTTCAAGTAGATCAACGGCCTAACTGTGAAAGAAAACTTTAAAACATTTAGAAGAAAGGTGAAATATCTTTGTGAACTTGAGAGTAGAGAAGAACTTCTTAAACATGATACAAATAAGAAAGGAAAGATTGATAAATTTTTACTATATTAAAATTTAACCATTTGTACAAGATGCTATAAGTGAAGATAAAGCATGAGGTATAACAGACAAAGTTTTAAAATGTAAAATATACAAATAATTTCTATAACTTAATAAGAAGAGGCAAATAACCCAATAGGAAAATGGGCAAAAGTTCTGAACAAACAGTTCATAGAAAAGGAAACCACAGCAGCCACTCAAATATGTTTGAAAAGACATTCAATCTCACTAATAATCAGGGAAATGGAAATTAAAATAGTGATGAAATGCCAATTTATATCCATCTGATAGGGAAACATAAAAATTTGATACCACCAAATGTTATTAAGGATCTGGAGAGACAGGATGTTTCATACATTACCGGTAGAGTGAGTATCAATTGATAGAACCACATTTAGGAACAATTTGACAAATTTAGTAGGTTGGAAGTGGGCTGGCTGTATTGTTAGACCTCAGGTAGATCCCTAAAAATCAGTGGTTTGAGGCCCACACCAAGACACATAGTAATTAAAATGCCAAAAATTAAAGACAAAGAGAGAATTCTAAAAGCAGCAAGAGATAAGCAACAGGTTACCTTCAAAGGAAACCCCATAAGGCTTTCAGCTGACTTCTCAAAAGAAACACTACAGGCCAGAAGGGAATGGCATGAAGTAATCAAGGTCATGAAAAACAAGGATCTGAATCCAAGACTACTCCACCCAGCAAGGCTATCATTCAAAATAGAAGGTCAAATAAAGAGCTTCCCAGACAAAAAAAAGGCTAAGGGAATACATTAGCACCAAACCAGCGCTGCAAGAAATGTTAAAAGGACTGCTGTAATTAGCAGGAGAAATGGGAAGAAAAATAGAACCACACTAAACAAAAATGGCAATAAATAAGTACATATCAATAATCACCTTAAATGTAAATGGATTGAATGCTCCCATAAAAAGACACAGAGTAGCTGATTGGATAAGAAAGCATGACTCATCTATATGTTGTTTACAAGAGATCCACCTCACAACAAAAGACTCACATAGGTTGAAAGTGAAGGGATGGAAAAAAATTTTCCAAGCAAATGGAAAGCAAAAAAAAAAGCTGGGGTAGCAATACTCATATCTGATAAAATAGATTTCAAAATGAAGGCCATAACTAGAGACAAAGAAGGCCACTACATAATATTGAAAGGATCTATCCAACCGGAAGATATAAGCTTGGTAAACATATATGCACCCAATATAGGAGCACCAAAATATATTTAAAATCTTCTGGAGGACTTCCAAGGAGAAATCGACAGCAATACAATCATAGCAGGGGACTTCAACACCCCATTAACACCACTGGATAGATCCTCTAGACAAAAAATTAGCAAGGAAACAGAGACTCTAAATGAAGCACTAGATCAAATGGATTTAATAGATATCTACAGAGAATTATACCCCAAAACTACAGAATACACATTCTTCTCAAGTGCACATGGGACATTCTCACAGATGGACCACATGATAGGACACAAACTAAATCTCTACAAGTTCAAGAAGATTGAAATCATATCAAGCATCTTCTCAGATCACAATGGCATGAAACTAGAAATCAATTACAACAAGAACATGCAAAGACATTTCAACACATGGAGGCTAAATAGCATGTTATTAAACAATGAATTGAGATCAAGGAAGAAATTAAAAACTTCCTGGAAACCAATGAAAATGAACACACAACAACACAAAATCTATGGGATGCAGCAAAAGTAGTTCTGAGAGGGAAGTTCACAGCACTACAGGCCTACCTCAAGAAACAAGAAAAATTTCTAATTGACTGTCTAGCCTCACAACTTAAAGAATTAGAAAGCAAACAAAAATAAAACCCCAGAGCAAGTAGAAGGAAGGAAATAGTAAAGATCAGAGCAGAAATAAATTACATACAGACCAAAAAAACAATTCAAAGGATCAATGAAACAAAGAGCTGGTTTTTCGAAAAGATAAACAAGATTGATTGACCCTTAGCAAGACTCACCAAGAAACAAAGAGAAAGAACCCAAATACACAAAATCAGAAATGAAAGAGGAGAAGTAACAACCTACACCACAGAAATACAAAAGAATGTTAACAGCTACTATGAACAACTATATGGCAACAAATTCGACAATCTAAGCGAAATGGACAAATTTCTAGAAACACACAGTCTCCCAAAACTGAACCAGGAAGAGATAGAAAACTTGAACAGACCAATAACAACTAAGGAAATTGAAGAGGTAATCAAGACTCTCCCAGCAAACAAAAGCCCAGGCCCAGATGGCTTCACGGGGGAGTTTTACCAAACATTCAAAAAAGAACTAACACCCATTCTCCACAAACTATTTCAAAAAATTCAGGAAGAAGGAAGACTTCCAAACACATTCTATGAGGCCAGCATAATTCTAATTTAAAAACCAGAAAAAGACCCTACAAAGAAAGAAAACTACAGGCCAATATCCCTGATGAAATAGACGCCAAAATCCTGAACAAAATACTAGCAAATCGGATCCAGCAATACATCAAAAAAATTATTCACCATGACCAAGTGGGATTCATTCCAGGGATGCAAGGCTGGTACAATATTCGCAAATCAATAAATGTGATACACCACATAAACAAAATGAAGAATAAAAACCACATGATCATATCAATAGATGCTGAAAAAGCATTCGACAAAATCCAGCATCCATTTCTGATAAAAACGCTCAGCAATGTGGGAATAGAGGGATCATATCTTGACGTAATAAAGGCCATATATGAAAGACCTACAGCCAACGTCATACTCAATGGGTAGAAACTAAAAACATTTCCATTAAGAACAGGAACAAGACAAGATGTCCACTTTCACCACTCTTATTTAACATAGTACTGGAAGTCTTAGCCACAGCAATCAGACATGAGGAAAAAATAAAAGGGATCCAAATTGGAAAGGAGGAAGTGAAACTGTCATTATTTGCAGATGACATGATATTATACATAGAAAACCCTAAAGACTCCATAAAAAATCTACTAGACTTCATAAATGAATTTGGCAAAGTAGCTGGATACAAAATTAACATCAAGAAATCGACGGCATTCTTGTACACAAATGATGAACTCACAGAAAGAGAAACTGAAAAAACAATCCTATTTACCATCACGCCAAAAAAATTAAGATACCTAGGAATAAATTTAACCAAAGAAGTAAAGGACCTTTTGCAGAAAACTACAGGACATTGTAAAAAGAAATAGAGGAAGATATAAAAAAGTGGAAGCACATACCTTGTTCATGGATTGGAAGAATTAACATAATTAAAATGTCCATACTACCCAAAGCAATCTATAGATTCAATGCAATCCCCATCAAAATACCAACGACATATTTCATAGAACAAATACTTCAAAAGTTCATATGGAACCAAAAAAGTCTGTGAATAGCCACAGCAATTTTGAAAAAGAAGGACAAAGTAGGTGGGATCACATTAACACATATCAGGTTATACTACAAAGCGACTGTAATCTAAACAGCCTAGTACTGGCACAAGAACAGACATATAGACCAGTGGAACAGAACTGAAAACCCAGAAATGGACCCAAGGCAATATGCTCAATTAATATTTGACAAAGGTGGCAAGAACATACAGTGGAGTAAAGACAGCCTTTTTAATAAATGATGCTGGGAAAATTGGACAGCTACATGCAAAAAAATGAAACTAGACCATCAGCATACACCATACACAAAAATAAACTCAAAATGGATAAAAGACTTAAATGTGACCCGTGAATCCATAAAAATTCTAGAAGAAAATGTAGGCAACAAAATTTCAGACATCATACGGAGCAGAATTTTCACTGATACATCACCTAAGGCAACAGAAACAAAGGAAAAAATGAACACATGGGACTACATCAAACTAAAAAGTTTCTGCACAGCAAAAGAAATAATCATCAAAATGGAAAGGCAACCCACTGTATGGGAGAACATCATTGCCAATGATATATCAGATAAGGGGTTATTTTCCAATATATATAGAGTGCTCATACAACTCAACAAAAGGAAGACAAAGAACCCAATTAAAAAATGGGCAGAGGAGCTGAATAGACACCTCTCCAAACAGGACATACAAATGGCCAAGAGACATATGAAGAAATGCTCAACATCAGTAATCATCAGAGAGATGCAAATTAAAACAACAATGAGGTATCACCTCACACCTGTCAGAATGGCCGCCATCAACAAATCATCAAACAACAAGTGTTGGCGAGGGTGTGGAGAAAAGGGGACTCTAATACACTGCTGGTGGGAATGCAGACTGGTGCAGCCACTATGGAAAACAATTTGGTGTTACCTCAAAAAATTAAAAATTGAGCTTCCATTTGACCCAGTGATCCCGCTTCTAGGAATATACCCTAAGAAGCCTGAAACACCAATCAAAAAGAATATATGTACCCCCATGTTCATAGCAGCACTATTTACAATAGCTACGATCTGGAAACAGCCCAAGTGTCCATCAGTAGACGAATGGATAAAAAAGCTGTGGTACATATACACGATGGAGTACTATGCAGCGGTAAGAAAGAAAGATCTCTTATCCTTTGAGACGACATGGAGGGACCTGGAAAGTATTATCCTAAGTGAAATAAGCCAAGCAGAAAAAGACAAATACCACATGATCTCACTTATGTATGGAATATAATGAACATAACAGTCTGAGGAATACGGTAGACCCAGAAACATGGAAGTAGGGCACAGACTGACATCCCTCAGAAGAGGGGGTGGGGGAGTGAGAGGAGCTAAACCACAGAACTTATATGCATGTATGCATGACCAATGGACATGGACAACAAAGCTGGGGACAGGGTGGGGGTGGGGTGGGGAGCGGGATGCCAATGGGGTAATAAAGGAGAAACATCTGTAACAAAAAAATAAATAAATAAATTTTTTAAAAATTCAGTGGTTTGAACTCAAGAAGTTTATTTCTCTCATGCCAGAAGTGTCTTTCTAGGTTAGTATACCAGATCCACAGTGCAGTTCTGCTTCTTGCAGTTCATCAGAGACCCACGGTGACAAGGACCTGTCAGGTTCAACATTTGGCTTTCAAAGTTGCTCCACTCATTACTGTCACCAGTCACCCAGGTGGAAGGAAGAATAAAGAGAGTGTTAAGAAGGTGTGACTGGTCTTTAGGCACCAGCCAGGAAGCCGCATACATCATTTCTAATCACATTCTATTGATGACAATTTAGTCTTATGGTCACATCTAACTGAGAAGAAAACTGGGAAATGCAAAGCTCAGCAGGGCAGCTATGAGCCATCTGCAACTCTGTCACAATGGAATAAGAAAAGCAGAAATTTTGGTAAAAGCTAATGGTTTTTTATGCCTATCCCCGAACCCAGCAATTCCACTTTTGCATATATGCTCTAGACACGCCTTAATCAGCAGGAGCTTCTGCAAGGGAATTAAGCCCTACACAAAATTATTTGAGTGACTATTTTCTTAATTCTCCCAAGGATAATACATAGCTAGTATCATTCTAGGTGCCCAGGGCAAAAATGAATTCCTTACAAAAATGAATACCTTAGGACATTAGGGCTTAATGCCATTCACTGAAAAAGGTGACCCAACTCCCACACACCTGCACGGGAAGCAAGGTATGGAATAATGAAAATAATCTAAATTCCACTAATAAAAGAACATATAACTAGTTATGGTATTTGTACAATGGGATATTATATAGCAGTTAAAGAACAAGGGCTATTACATATCAAGGTATATAAATCTCAAAAACAATGTTGAGCCCTGGCCGGTTTGGCTCAGTGGTTAGAGCATCGGCCTGCGGTCCGGAGAGACCCGGGTTCGGTTCCCGCTAAGGGCACATACTTCGGTTGCAGTTTGTCCCTGGCCCTGGTTGGTCGTGCGGTGGCAGCCACTCGATGTGTCCCTTCACGTTGATGTTTCTCTCTCTCTGTCTCTTCCTCTCTCTCCCTCCCACTCTATCTGTACAAAAAATGGAAAAATGTCCTCGGGTGAGGATAAAAAAAAAACACAATGTTGAGTAAAAATAAGTTACAGAAATACTCAAATTGTATGACTCCATTTGCATTAATTCTGTAAACATGTAAAAATATGATATGTTGTTTAAGGGTATGCTTGTGTACGGGGCATGATATGTTACACATATATATGTCCATATGCACAGTTTCTGCTGATAAGAATTCCTGAAGAATCTCTGGCATCTGGCTGCATAAGGAAGGCTTTTCCTCGGCCCTCCTCAAGCCACCTCTCTACGGCATACGAGTACTTCCAACCATGCCTCACACACTGCAGCACCCAAAAGCTGCCTACCAGATACCCTCAGAGAAAATAAAGTAAAAACTTCTGAAATCTCCCTGAAATATTTCAACTATATTAATTATAGGTTTTAAAAAACAAGAACGGATGAGCACTATGTAGCCCTGCTTCCTCCTTCAATGCACTATGGCACAACTGTGGTCTGTCTAAGGATAGCCTAGGCCAAGGACTTGTGCTTAACTTATTTACATGATATTGGTTGCAAAGCATCTCCTCCTTGAAATGTTTGTGTTGTAAAGTGTTTTGGGGTGATCTTCTCCAACACTCAGGCGAGGGGCTAGAGAAAATGTTGCAGACTTATATGTATTTTAAAATAATATTTATGTAGTGTAATATACTGAATATATACATTCATTTCACATTCGATGGTGATTTAGTGGAGATAAAACACATTTCCTGCCCTCATACAGCTTACAGTCCTAGATAAACATTAATTGAAATTTAAACTATACCTGTGGTAAGTAGTAGAAAAGGAAGATATATGTTATATCTGAAGGATAGTGGGAGCCAGCGGGATGAAGACGGTGGAGATGGCAGAGGAGAGAATACTCTAGGCAGAGGGAACAACAAAGGCCAAGTGGTGGGAGAAGGAAGGGAACATGTCCAAAGGTCTATAGACTATGTTACAGGTCTTTAGAGTAAGAGTGAAAGGCAACCATTGCAAGGTTTTAAAAGGTGAATGGGTTAAGGGTTGAGAAATCAAACTTGCATTTTAAAAACTGCACTGCAGCTGGCAGACTGGAGAAAGAATTAGAAGCAGCCAGAACAGAAGAGAAGAGCCTAGCTAGGAGTGATTGTTGTCCAGGAAGAGGGTGGTGGCTTGGACTAGGATTGTGGTGGAAAAGAGGGAGAGAAGTGGGTGGACTTGAGAGCGATTTAAGAAATAAAATCACAGGCCTTGTTAATGAACCAGAGGTGGTGGTATGAGAGAGAAGTGTCAAAGGAAACACACAGGTCTCTGGTTGCAGAACTGGATGGACGGTGGTCTGTTCATCGACATGAGAAGTGCTCTATTACAATAGCCTCCTGACACCCTCCTCTACCCAGCTTGTCAGGAGCTAATTAATGTCAAGTGGTTACAATCACCCCACATCTGCTGTGGTACTCACGCTGAATTCTTCTGCCAGTTATAAAGACAAAATTTCTCTTTTGCAGATCAATTTTGCCATGAAAGTCATTTTCATGGAAGAAGGCCTCTTAAAAAGTAATTAATAAATTGAATCTTGTATTTGACATCATGGAAACAATAAAGTGTGACAGAATAAGGCACCTCTTTAATAGCCTCAGGCAGATTAGAAAATAAGAGAATTTAGGATGTAAACAATGCCCAGTGAAAGCCAAATGACATCATAGCATGTCACACACACAAAAGTTTTGCAGTATTAATAGAGAACTGCAGTGGGGTTAGCTGAGTCTTCTGGTAGCACACAGCAGTATAGTCATATTATATGAGACATCACATGTTCATTTTATAAAGGAAAATATTACACACTTCCTATCTTTGTAGTAGTAACTTCCCAAGCTTATTAGCAGTAAAGGTAATAGAATAAAATAAAGTGTTACTTTAAAGTTTTTGAAGTACATATATTGAGATGCACTATCAAATTGGCCCAAAACAATATAACAGATAGGTGTTCAAAAGTTAGTTCCTTGTTAAAAAGATGAAAATAATTGATAGCAATGATCTAATTTTAGCAAAATAATATTATCCACCACATTAAATTTGTGTTGTGTTGATTCTGTAGTCTTGTATGTTCATAATTTGTACATTAATTTTAACTTTGCCTTTTTGTTTATCCTCACCCGAGGACATGTTTTTCTATTTTTGTTCAGACAGAGTGTGAGGGAGAGAGAGAAAGAGAGAGAGAGAAGGAGAAACATCAACGCGAAAGGGACACATCAAGTGGCCACCTCCTGCACGACCCCAACCAGGGCTGGGGATGAACCACAACTGAGGTACATGCCCCTGACCAGAATCCAACCCATGACTCCTTGGTCCACAGGCTGCTGCTCTCCAACCACTGAGACAAACTGGCCAGGGCCATTAATTTTAATTTTATAGTGGTATGAGCTGTAAGTATAAGGACTTTATACATGATTTTGTGAAAGTATATGTTTACTAATATTATAATATAAATAACTTAAGTAAGCAACAGGAGTTTAGGAGAATTGTTTCCCTTCAAATAGGTCTGAACCTTATGCAAGTTTGGAAGACACTGAGCATTAAACCAAACTTCAGTTTGGCCTACAAGGCCTTCCATGATCTAGCCCCACATAATACCGCAGCTTCATTTCCTGCCACTCCCCTACTCAAACCTGACAGCACTGTAATTTCCATATTTTTACTCTAGGTGTTCCCTCCACCCAGAACAAGCCACCTAAATCTGCTTGGCTAAAACAACAAGCATCACAGTCCATAGACATGCCTTGGGATTTTAATTCTCCCAGAGTGATAATTAAGGATTATTTACTCAACTGAATAAAATGATAGAGTATGTCCAACATCTCTCATGGTAAGATGTGCATGGGGGACTCTCCCACATCATTGAGAAGTATGGACTGGACACTTGTAAGGCCACAACATGGGAGGCAATAGGGTCCCAGTATGAGAAGCCAGAACCAGTAGTCCAGCCAAGACGGAGCCTTCTGGCCAAAACAGGTCTAGGCACTTCCCATGTGTTTTTGTTTTATAAATATGGGCCTTTGCCCTGGCCAGTTTGGCTCAGCGGTTGGAGCATCGGCCCATGGACCAAGTAGTTGCGGGTTCAATTCCCATCGGGGACACATACCTCAGTTGCACATTTGATCTCTGACCCTGGTTGGGGTCGTGCAGGAGGCAACCAGTCAATGTGTCTCTCTCACACTGATGTTTCTCTCTCTCTCTCTCTGCCTCCCGCTCTATCTGAAAATCAATGGAAAAATATCCTCGGGTGAGGATTAAAAAAATTTTTTTAAATAAATAAATAAAATATGGGCTTTTTATCAGAAGAAGAGATAAACAACTTTGGTCTACATCAGTGATAACCTTTTTGGCACAAATGTCAGGTCAGAAAAATCAAAAATTTATGCAGGCTATATTTATTTTTCATTCAAAATAGTTCATTTATGGAGTCCCAGGATGAAATAATACATATTCTTAAAACACAACTTATATATTTTATTGATTACAAGATTACCAAAGAGAAAAATTCCTATTACTTTTCAGCTACTAAAATGTTACTGCTGAGTATATTTGAGAAGTAACAACACCAAAGCACCTTTTGAAACTCTTACCCTAAAATTAGAATAGGTGGATGATATGTGGCCTGCAGCTGGCAGCCCATTGAGCTAAAGGAAAGGAAAAATATTCCTCTTTGAGTCAGTCTAAGTTTATATTGCTCAGGGATTTGGAAACAGCTTGTAATTCATATTTTACTTTTTATTTGCTTGTAGGTTCTTACAGTTCTAACAAAATCTCAGGTTTTAAAATACATCTTGTATTTATACATATGCTGCTTGCATTCTATATTTTATCTGTAGTAAGTTTAAGACAATTTTTTCAAGTTTTTTTCTTCTGGATTTATTCTGTTTACCTAAAGCAATAGTTCCCCAAAATAACCCACAGAGTACAAGTCCTGCAAGATATTCTGAGAAGCAGAAATTTTCAAAGTAAACTAAGTTTGGAAAGTTATGTATATGATATTTAAGTAACATGAACAAATTTTAGCTAAATACTCTGAGAACTTCTACAATAATAAAACCTGTTTAACCTTGTTTAATTCAGTATTTCTCAGACTTATCTGAACGTGAAATAACAAAAATAATTTCTTAGAAACAGCATTTAACATCCTGCAGAACTAGTATTCTGCAGAAAATACTTTGACATACACTGATCTACAGTCATCTTTTAAAAAAAGAAAAAGAAAAACACTTACCAAAGGGGAAGGGATTCTCAAATAATGAGGAGTCATGCTGAGAAGAGCAGAGGGATGAAACTTATCAGTATCTACCTGAGTGAGGCTGAGTGAAAAGGGCTCATAGGAACTGGGGTGGCTTCAGTCAACCTAGACGATTTAAGTTCAGAAGATTCCATTCAGGCTGAAGGGACCTGAGCAATCTCAGATGAGCCAGGATGACAATAATGACTATTGTTGCCATTATCTCTGCTTCAATTTGTTAATTGCTCAGGATGGGAAAGTCACTATACCATACATACATTATCTCTAACCACCTGAAACCTCTGCAAGATAGGTTTCATCCTCCTGATCTAGAGATGAGGAACCTGAGGCTGAGAGAAGGTGGCAGGATTCCAGTAGAAATAGGATTTGGTCTTAGACCTTTCTTACTGCATCATAACGACTCAGTCTGTAAAACTTCTTCCTTGAGGCAACTGCTCTCCCTTTGTTCTCTAAGCCACTGATTACCCTCTCCGGAGTCTTCCCTAACAGAAATAATCCTAGCAGTTAGAGCATTAGCCCGCAGACCAGAGAGTCCCAGGTTCAGTTCCCACTAAGGGCATGTACCTCGGTTGTGGTTTGTCCCTGGCCAGGTTGGGGCCATGCAGGAGGCAACCAGTTTATGTGTTCCTTTCACGACGATGTTTCTCTCTCTCTCTCTCCCTCCCGCTCTATCTGAAGATAAATGCAAAAATGTTCTCGAATGAGAATTAGAAAAAAACAAAACAAAAAAAAACACATTGATTATTTTGGCCCACTTAACCCTACTATGTCTGGATTCCTCTTTGAACCAAATGTTTGCACACTCTAAATCGAACAAGACCTCTGATCACCTAGGCATGAAATGATGTTTTGAAATTACTTCTCAAGGCTCTTCAAGAACCACAAAAGAAAATCAATCTTAATAGTCAAAGCCAACTCAAACACCTATAGAGGCCAAGCAGGTAACATACATCAGGGAAGCTGGTCAGGAATAAGACAACAGTTGATGACAGAGACTGTGATGACCTAGAGAGAATATTGCTTCACCAAAGGCCTTAACTGTTTCTTAGCTTTGGCACATTGTTGTCAAACAGAAACGTGAGCCCAGTATTTTATTTTTCAGATGAATCCAGAAACACAGTTTTTATGTGAAATCTCCCAATTCCAAGATGTTGACAACTAATTTCTTTAAAACAGCACAGCCAAAAACAACATAAACTTGCAGGCTGATCACTTATTACCTCATAAGTCAACTTTACTATAAACAGCATTACTTCTGCCACCTCCCCTCTGCCCCACAATTATGCCCTCCATGCAGTAGACCTGGGTTCACATTGCTTTTGACACATTAAAAAAAATAATTAAAATGTAAGACCTGTCACTACTGGAGTCATGTTTAAAACAGAGTCTAAAGTTGATTATAAAAAAGGAGACCCCCATTTTTTTTGCAAGACAGCAAGAGGGTTAAAATAAGTGCAGCTGTCACTTGAAGACAATAGCAGTCAGTATGTGATGTTTGTGGGATGCATTTTATGCCAGAGTGACTCCACAGTATGAGGAAGTCATTGGCACTGCTCCAGTGACCAAATACTTTTGCTTCCTCCTCTCCAAACTGATTTTCCTGATTACCTTTGGAGACTAGATTCAAGTCCAATTAGGTTACAGGGTGGATAGTCCTCCATGACATTCTCTTAGCACTAGAGGTGCTTGTTAGAGGGGTAGCTAATGCCACCCGACACCAGTATTATTCAAAGCTGAGGCTCAAGGCGTGGCCTCTGGTCTTTTAAGGTTAACATCATCACTAGGTCCCCAGAGAAGAGCCAAGGAGAGAAGAATGGAAAGAGGTTGGCTCCAGGGGGAGGGATTCCTTCTCTGCCTCATTCTCTACCTGCTGCTTCAAGGTAAGATGGGACAAGAGCAGGAACAAAGCAAACACATAACTTCTGGGAAACAGAAACCGGGCTAATTCTTGTTATTTCTAGGCAGTGGATGATTGGATGTTTATTTTGGTAAAAATGGAAATGTATAACACTGACAACTTTGTACCTTTTTCTAGGATACTAACAGTTAGCTCACTCTTTTCTTTAGTTACTTCTCCACTCTCCTGCTTCCGTTGGCCTCTTCTCCTTCCCCATGCCTTTCTCTTTCCAAGCACATTATCTATCCTCATGGTTTCTGAATACCAGATGATGTTAAAAAGAAGAGAATTGTTTCTTGGCTCTCTTGAAACAAATGAAATGGAACAGGAAAGATGCTAAGGGGAAGGACGTGCATGAGAATTGTCATGGAAGAGGGAAAGTTTTTCAGTATAATTTTTCCAATCTAGACTATGTTTCCTGTTCATTATTGAAAATGAGCAATGGCCCTGGCCAGTAAAGCTCAGTGTTAGAGTGATTAGAGTGTGGGCCCCGAGCACCAAAGGGTCACAGATTCAATTCTCAGTCAAGGGCATGTACCTGGGTCGCAGGTTCGATCCCTGGCCCCTGTCGGGGTGTGTGCAGGAGGCAACCAATCCATGTGTCTCACTCACATTGGTCTCTTTCTCTCTCCCCTCCCACCCTCCCTTCTACACTCTCTGAAAAAGCAAATGAAAAAAAAATATCCTCAGGTGAGGATTAACAAAAAAAGAAAAAAGAAAATGACCATCATCAGTGATAGATAAAAATAGATGTTACCACAGCATTACCTGTTTCTACTCCACAAAGTATGACTAGAAAGGGGTTGGGTATAAGATTGGTTTCAAGGAACTCTCTTTAAGGTAGTTTCACTGGTGATGACTATTGAGTTTTAGAAGAGAATAATCACAGCACATAGTAGAGATACAATAAATACTCATTAAATTGAAACACTGGGTTCTTTCCTTAAGGTCCCACATTTCTTTTTCTTTTTTTAATCCTCACCTGAGGACATTTTCCCATTTTTTGTTCAGATAGAGTGGGAGGGAGAGAGAGGAAGAGAGAGAGAGAGAGAAACATCGACATGAAAGGGACACTTTGAGTGGCTGCCACCCGCACGACCAACCAGGGCTGGGGACAAACTGCAACCGAGGTATGTGCCCTTAGCAGGAACCGAACCTGGGTCTCTCTGGACCTCAGGCCAACGCTCTAACCGCTGAGCCAAACCAGCCAGGCCAATGTCCCACGTTTCTTATACTACCTACCTGATGCCACCAGCACGTAAGGCCATACCACCCTGATTTCACACTACCTACCTGATTACTTCCCTTGTTATTAATTTATGATCATCTATGTCTTATTAATAATATAGTGAGGAGGAGAACTGTGATTGCAAAATTTCTCACTGATATCATCCAGATGACTCAAGGACAGAGATGAGCAATGGAAGGACATTGAGTGAAGGTGAGAAGGCTTGTGGTGAAATTGTTAAGAACATAACAGGACACTGAAAAGCAGTGGTCAGAGCTGAGTTTGCATGCACCTTTGGACAAGTTTTGCATGGAGACAGAAACAATGGAATTAAGGATGGAGCCTTGACTCAGCTCGCCCCATCAACTTCCACCATTTGCCTACCAGCCGAGCCCATGCTCCCTGACTCAGGAAGGAGGAGCTCACGTGCTCCTCCCGTGCCCCCTAATTTTGCCCCAGGCCCCAACCCTGGCACTTCTCTCGCAGAGTCTCTGCTCTCTACAGAAAGAGGAGACACCTTCGCCATCAATTGCTCAGGGTTTGACCAACATGGGGTGGATCCTGCTGCCTTCCAAGCGTTGTTTGCCAGAAAGGCCTTCCTTCCAGTCACTAACAACAACGACCCTACTCATGTCAACATCTCCTTCACCCTGTCTGCCATCCTGGAAGTGGTAAGTCCTGACCCAACACTGATGGTCTAGTGGTAAACAGTGGGTCTCCTGATTGGATTTTGTAAAATTAAGAGCTCATTCTATGGGGTAGGGAGACATACGATGATATCACTGTAGGTGAAATCTGTCCCTTTTTGGAATACCTCATAAGAAACATAATCCCAATGACCTCATACTATTTTTGTTGTTGTTGTTGTTGTTTTCACTTATGTTTCTCATGTATTCTGGATTATTTGACCTACATTTTTCAGTGGCTTATAATTAAAAATCATAATCGCCACACAGAACAACCTTGGAAATGAGTAAGAGGTAAGTAATGGCATTGGACCTGACTTTATAGATTTAATGATTCTGGATGAAAATTGTCTTTCCAGAATGCACAGCTTCAACTGATGACATCATTCCTGTGGCTAAATATGGTATGATAGACTCAGTTTTTTCTTTACTACTCCTGGGTCCAACTTTGCAGATTACAATGGATAAAGCTGAGAATACCTATGAATTAGAAAGTTCAAAAAAAAAAAAAAAAAAGCCAGACCAACGATGAAAACACAAAGCTTCCTGACTATTCTGCCAGTTTAGGGGGGCAGAGATGGGCCGCAGGGAGAGGGTCCTGGAAGCCAATATTTACATGGCTCCATCCCAGGGAATCCAGATCCAAGCCCAAGGGCTCCCTTGAAAGCACTGAGGAAGAAGTAGAAGTAAGTAAGACTTTTGTTAGTGACATTGTGACAGCTGTCACCAGAGGAGGGGTGGGAAAGCCAAGAGATGAGTGAAAAAAGGAATGTAAAGTGCAGGAGATAGAGCAAGACTAAAACTAGTTCCCACCCCATTTCTCCCACGTCGTGTTTTCCTCTAGATCTGGTACAATCCATTCATCAGGTGGAACCCAGAGGAATGTGGGGGCATCAGGAAGCTCAGCATAGCAACTGAGAACCTGTGGCTTCCAGACATCTTCATCAAGGAGTTGTGAGTACCAGTGATGAAAACAGCAAGAAGGCGACCATCCCGCCAGAGAAGAGCATAATGTAACCAATAGGCACCACACAGAGACTCAATTTAAAAAGGAACAGTATCTGAACTAAGGAGCGTACAAGACCCCCAGAACATGGAGATAGGTGGAAGGGGGAAATTAGATGAGTGGGGCTGGAGCACAGGAATGCGGTGACCTGACAGAGAAAAAAGGCCAACTCTGATGGGGAATCCATAGCACCCACCTCCCCATCTTTTTCATATACAGCATGAATGTGGATCACACACCTGTAAGGCTCATGGCTTATGTCAGTAGTGAAGGACACATCAGATATGATAAGCCAATGAAGGTGACCAGCATCTGTAACCTGGACATCTTCTATTTCCCCTTTGATGAACAAAACTGCACGCTCACCTTCAGCTCTTTCATCTACACAGGTGAGTGAGGCAGAGAAAGGTTTTGGGAGAGGAGAGGACAGAAAGCTGAAAACAGTGATGGACTCTTACTGAAGGGTATATGGAAGCTAACTGGCAAGAATTCTAACAGTCTGGGCAAGGGGGTTGGGAGCACTGGGGAGGCTGAGTTGTCTAGATCTTTTTGCAGTGGAGAATATGATCCTGGGCATGGAGAAGGAAGTGTGGGAGATTTCAAACACATCACAGAACCTCATTCAGAACAAGGGAGAGTGGATGCTTCTGGATATCCACCAGAGAATGGTGAAGATGACTGTGGGCACCAACCAGTACAACCAAATCATTTTCTATGTGAGCTCGGGGCCCTGGTTGTGATCTCCTCCTTATGTCCCCCACTAGAGCATAAGTTCTCCCACTGGAAAGTAAGCTCCACAAGGGCAGAGATTTTTATCACTTTTCACTGATAAATCTCCAGTACCATGCACAGTATCTAGCACTCAGTAAATATTGATGGAATAAATCCTCCCTGAGGAGGAAACAAAGCTCCTATGGCAGTGATATACAGTGAGAGTGAGCCTCCCACCCCCAGGCCATCAGAACTTTTTGGAGGGCTGGAATTATGTTCACTTTTTAAAAGAGATGGTGGAAGACACAGGCAACAATATGGTGATTACCAGAGGGAAAGTGGGGTGGGGGGAGGTAGGAGAGGGTAAAGGGGAGGTAAATGGTGATGGAAGGAGACTTGGCTTGGGGTGGTGAATATACAATTCAATACACAAATGATGTGTTGTACAAGTGTACACCTAAAGCCTATATAATTTTATTAACCAATGTCACCTCAATACATTCGATAAAAGTTTTTAAAAATTAACAAAAATTAAAAAGATGGTGAAAATTTTATGAAACACTTGTTTTAGGGATATTGTGATTCCAAATCCTGGTGACCACAAAATATCTGCCACTGTCTTGCTTTCCCTCCTATGGGTCTTAAATTCTACCAGCAAATCACTAGATATTAGGTCATGATGAGGAGAGCAAGCAGAAATGTAAGGATAAAATGCACATGATAACCTAAGAATCTGGTCTCTCGATCCTGCTAAGAGCACATTGGTAGGGATAAAAATGTAAGCAGAGGAAGTTGACACTCTGAGCCGAGAAGGAATGAAATATGTGTCAGTAGTAAGCAGCATGGCAGACTGGGAAGGCAGACTGAGGTGATTAAGATGACTGTGTTGGAAAGACAGGACAGTGAATGTGACTTTTCCTTATTAGACAGTCTGTTCAGGGACAGATCTCAACTCTTGCTCTTAACTTGCTTTGCAGCCTCCCAGCCTACTCCTGACTTGACCCCTCTCTCCTCCCCACCAGGTTGCCATCAGGCGCAGGCCCAGCCTCTATGTCATAAACCTTTTGGTGCCCAGTAGCTTTCTGATTGCCATCGATGCCGTCAGCTTCTACCTGCCAGCAGAAAGCGGGAATCGTGCCCCATTCAAGATGACACTTCTGCTGGGCTACAATGTCTTCCTGCTCATGATGAATGATTTACTCCCGGACACTGGCACTCCCCTCATCAGTATGGCCCCTCCCTCTTTCAGGAAAATAAACTCGAGGTTGGGGGTATAGGGTAGGGAGAGGGACCAGTAGAAACAGTTCAGAGTGATGAAGGATCTTTAAAAAGGGTCCTTTGGGAAAATAGGTGACAAGAAGTCCTGGGAGGTGCCACTGGCCTTCACACAGGCTTACCTTCCCTCCAGGTGTCTACTTTGCTCTGTGTCTGTCCCTAATGGTGCTCAGCCTCCTAGAGACCATCTTCATCACTTACCTGCTGCACCTGGTCACCACCCAGCCCCTACCCATGCCCCAGTGGCTCAATTCCCTGCTTCTGCACTGTACCGGTCCAAGGAAAGGCTGTCCCACTGCACCCCAGAAGGGAAACAAGGGCCTGGGTCTCACCCCCGCCCACTTGCCTGGTAAGGAAGTCAGCACTGCCCACACTTCCTCTTCCAACACCCCCACTTCTCTGCTCCTGCCTCCTTCCCTGTTTCTCTTCCTCTTCAGGTGAACTTTGCAGCCCATGGCTTGGTCTCTGTCTCTCCTTAGGTCTGAAGGAGCCCATGACGTTGGTAGGGAAGGTGCCAGGTCCCCAAGAGGCAGGGTTAAATGGGTGCCCTGAGTCAACAAGGACCTGGCAGGAAGACGAAGCTCAGAAGCAGCACTTGGTCAGCCTGTGGGTGCAGTTCAGTCATATGATGGACACCCTACTGTTCCGCCTCTACCTGCTCTTCATGGCCACCTCCATCATCACAGTCATCATCCTCTGGAACACCTAGGCAGGTGCCCACCTGCAAGGCTCTCATGCCCATCCTAATCCCAGCTTCACAGCCCTGGTAACCACCTTGTTTTCAATCCAGTTCTTCTATGCACTCAGACCAGCCCTGGTTTTCTATACCCTCCCAGAGTTAGGTTCTTGCTCCTGCACACCATCAACTCCCCTCAGCCTTGCTATAAGTCTTGCCTGCCAGGCTCCTCAGCAATACTTCCTTGATTGAGTTGCCCCAATCAGCCCCTTTACAGTAAGCACTGGTTCTTCCCTGCATTGTATTATAGTACAAGAAAGTCTTGTGATTAAGAGTCTTCTTGCAGCCCGGCCGGTGTGGCTGCGTGGTTGAGTATCAGCCCATGCACCAGGAGGTCGCTGGTTCAATTTCCGGTCAGGGCACATGCCCAGGTTGTGGGACAAATCCCCAGTGGGGGGCATGCAGGAGGTGACCAACTGATGTTCTCTCTCTCACTGATGTTTCTATCTCTCTCCCTTCCTCTCTGTCTCTGAAATCAATAAAGAAACCAAAAAAATAAGAGTCTTCTTGCAGAAGCTTCTCATTACCAAAAGGATTTTTCTTCTTCTTTTTCTTTTTTTGTCTACCAGACAACATGTGGAAGTGGAAGAGGGGAGAGAAGGAGCCAAATTTATTACAAAGGATTATAATAAAAGCAGGATTTACCTCCTAAATCCAGTTATCCTGGATTTAAGCTTCAGAAATTAATAATGTGCTAGAATCAGGCATCTCTTGCTTAAAGAGTGAAGACTTTTGTCACAGTCTGACATATGACTCATTCATTGTTAAGCACTTAGAATGTTAACATAATCCAGAACTAAGGTAAACTATGTTGCAATTATTTGATCTGCCCTTAATCACACTAAAAAAAGAACATTAGTCCAAGATAGGTACATTTGAAAATGGCATCTGCTTTACTTGGAAGTTACACAAATGAACTGAAAAATTTTCCTTCCTCCCCTGGATGGCTTTGCTTAGCGGTTAGAGCATTGGCCCACAGACTGGAGAGTCTTGGGTTCAATTCTAGTCAAGGACACATACCTCAGTTGTGATTTGGTCCCCAGCCCTGGTCGGGGTCGTGTGGGAGGCAACCAGTGGATGTGTCTCTCTCGCATTGATGTTTCTCTCTCTCTCTCTCTCTCTCTCTCTCTCTCTCTCCCTCCCTCCCACTCTATCTGAAGATGAATGGAAAAATATCCTTGGGCGAGGATTTTTTTTTTTAAATGTCCTATCTGAAGCCTAAATCTCCCAGGTTACAACAGGCTAGGAGTAAAAAGAGAGTCGTAATATTGTTCACTAAACAGTATTTTTCTGGTTCCTCCTCTTCACTGTTCTTCCTCAAACGCCTTGGGCTCCCTCCAGTCACTGTAGATGCCCAAAGGTGGCAACGCCGCTGTAAGTGCTGCTGTGGTGGTGTGGGCCCACGGTCTTACCTGTGCTCTCTGCGGGAACGTCTGCCCTCCCAGCGCCCAAGCCACAGGAGAGATGAATCCTGTAGCACAGATGTTCCCGGCTGGATGCTGAGTCACCAGGACCAGCTGTTACTTGCTCTTTCCTTGCAGTCCCCTTCCACAGGCAGAAGTCCATGGGAATTAGAATACAGAGGCAGAAATTCCCTGCTATATTCTGAACTGCTCCTATCACTCAAGTTCCCAGTCTTCTAACTAAACCTGTGTCCCTTAATTCCCCCCACCCCCCACCCCTGCATTGTTTTTCCAGGAAGGTCTTTGTCTCCTCAGTTTCTAGAACCCTGTCAAGTACTCCCCTGACCATCACCAGTCCTCCAGGCATGTCCAAGACCCAGTGCATACACAATTAGGCTCAAACCAGGAGCCCCGACATCCACCTACATAAATTAGTGTATCCGTTATATTTTGGTAGTTCCTCAACTCACAGCTCTCCACAAAGTGCTTGTCTGGCTCCTGAGCCCTGGCCTATGGTTTCTGTATGTGATTGCTATCCATTTCAGCTGCGAAACAGTGACTCTCACTTTCCCCTTCTACCGTCTATTTCTGCCCTTGCCAGGTTACAGCTATTTTCCCAAACCCGATCCCCCAGGGTCTCAGATGAATGGGGCCATCAGAGGGCCATGCAGTGTAACCACCCCCCCACACACATACACACACCTTATTAGTGGAACAAGAGATCAATGGTAGAGGAGATATTTTAGGTTGAGGGGACACAGAGGACTAAAATCACATATTGAGTGTTGGGGTGCTATTTATTTTATTTATTTTTTAATTAATTAATTTATTTTTGTTACAGATGTTTCTCCTTTTCCCCCCACTGATTCCCCCCTTCTCCCCTCCCCGCCCTGTCCCCAGCTTTTTTGTTCATGTCCATTGTTCATACATATATGCATATAAGTTCTGTGGTCTATCTCTCCCCCCACCCCCTCTTCTGGGGATTGTCAGTCTGTACCCCACTTCCACATCTCTGGGATTATCCCATTCCTCAGACTGTTATGTTCATTATATTCCACAGATAAGTGAGATCATATGATACTTGTCTTTCTCTGTTTGGCTTGTTTTGCTTAGGATAATACTTTCCAGGTCCCTCCATGTCGTCTCAAAGGATAAGAGATCTTTCTTTCTTATAGCTGCATAGTACTCCATTGTGTACCACAGCATTTTTATCCATTCATCTACTGATGGACATTGGGGTTGTTTCCAGACCTTAGTTATTATAAATAATGCTGCTACAAACATGGGGGTACATATATTCTTTCTGATTGGTGTTTCAGACTTCTTAGCGTATATTCCTAGAAGTGGAATCACTGGGTCAAATGAAAGTTCAATTTTTAATTTTTTGAGGTAACACCTTATTGTTTTCCACAGTGGCTGCACCAGTCTGCATTCCCACCAGCAGTGTACTAGAGTCCCCTTTTCTCCACACCCTCGCCGACACTTGTTGTTTGATGATTTGTTGATGGCGGCCATTCTGACAGGTGTGAGGTGATACCTCATTGTTGTTTTAATTTGCATCTCTCTGATGATTAGTGATGTTGAGCATTTCTTCATATGTCTCTTAGCCATTTGTATGTCCTGTTTGGAGAGGTGTCTATTTAGTTCCTCTGCCCATTTTTTTTTTTTTTTATCCTCACCCGAGGACATTTTTCCATTTTTTGTACAGATAGAGTGGGAGGGAGAGAGAGGAAGAGACAGAGAGAGAGAAACATCGATGTGAAAGGGACACATCAAGTGGCTGCCACCACACGACCAACCAGGGCCGGGAACAAACTGCAACCAAAGCCCGTGCCCTTAGCGGGAACTGAACCCGGGTCTCTCCGGACTGCAGGCCGATGCTCTAACCGCTGAGCCAAACTGGCCAGGGCCCTTTGCCCATTTTTTAACTGGGTTCTTTGACGTCCTTTTGTTGAGTTGTATGAGCACTTTATATATATTGGAAATTAACCCCTTATCTGATACATCATTGGCAATGATGTTCTCCCATACAGTGGGTTGCCTTTCCATTTTGATGACTGTATCTTTTGCTGTGCAGAAGGTTTTGAGTTTGATATAGTCCCATGTGTTCATTTTCTCCTTTGTTTCTGTTGCCTTACGTGATGTATCAGTGAAAATTCTGTTGCGTATGATGTCTGAAATTTTGTTGCCTACATTTTCTTCTAGGATTTTTATGAATTCATGAGTCACATTTAAGTCTTTTATCTATTTTGAGTTTATTCTTGTGTATGGTGTAAGTTGATGCATGTAGCGTTTTTTTGCATGTAGCTGTCCAATTTTCCCAACACCATTTATTAAAGAGGCTGTCTTTACTCCACTGAATGCTCTTGCCACCTTTGTCAAATATTAATTGAGCATATTGCCTTGGGTCCATTTCTGGGTTCTCTGTTCTGTTCCACTGGTCTATATGTCTGTTCTTGTGCCAGTACTAGGCTGTTTTGACTACAGTGGCTTTGTATTATAACCTGAAATCTGGTAATGTGATCCCTCCAATTTTGTTCTTCTTTTTCAAGATTGCTGTGGCTATGCGAGGTCTTTTTTGGTTCCATATGAACTTTTGAAGTATTCTAGTTCTGTGAAGTATGTCATTAGTATTTTGACGGGATTGCATTGACTCTATAGATTGCTTTGGGTAGTATGGACATTTTAATGATGTTAATTCTTCCAATCCATGAACAAGGTATGTGCTTCCACTTTTTTATATCTTCCTTTATTTCTTTTTTCAATGACCTGTAGTTTTCTGCGAATAGGTCCTTTATTTCTTTGGTTAAGTTTATTCCTAGGTATCTTAATTTTTTTTGCCACGATGGTAAATGGGATTGTTTTTTCAGTTTCTCTTTCTGTGAGTTCATCATTGGTGTATAGAAATGCCATCAATTTCTTGGCATTAATTTTGTATCCTGCTACTTTGCTAAATTCATTTATCAAGTCTAGGAAATTTTTGATGGAGTCTTTGGGGTTTTCTATGTATAGTATCATGTCATCTGCAAATAATGACAGTTTTACTTCCTCCTTTCCAATTTGGATCCCTTTTATTTTTTCTTCCTGTCTGATTGCTGTGGCTAAGACTTCCAGTACTATGTTAAATAAGAGTGGCGAAAGTGGGCATCCTTGTCTTGTTCCTGTTCTTAAGGGAAATGCTTTTAATTTTTGCCCATTGAGTATGATGTTGGCTGTAGGTCTTTCATGGGGTGCTATTTAATACTCAGTGTTTTTCCATGTTAGTCCAAGGCCCACGGGCATTAGAATCAGCTGTGAGTCTAGTTAGAAATGTAAATTCCTGAGCACTACGGCCTGCAGTTCTGGTTTGGAGCTAAGATTCTGATTTAGGGCCAGAGGGTTGAGGGTAGGATGTGTGAGGTAATTATTATATATTTTAAAGATAAGAACAACTCTTTTAGAACATAAAAGCCAAGGCAAAAATGAGAGGTGGGAGTTAAGTCAGAGAGAGCCTTTTAGTCGTGCAAAGGAGCTGGATTTCACCTATGGGCTAGTGGTTCTCTGAGTGTGATCCCAGGACATGGAGCCACAGCATCACTCAGAAATTTGTTGGAAATAGAAATTTTCAGCAATAGTTATCTTAACATAACTGCCAAAGATAATGGGAACCACTGAAAGATTTCAAATAAAGGAAGGATTATGTTCACATCTGTATTTCAAACAAATTACACAGGCTGCACAGTGGAGGATAATTTAGAAGAAGCCAGACCAGGAGTGAAGTCACCAAGGAAGTGACCAGGTGTGAAGCCAGAGGGCTCTGATGGAGCCATATAGTTTCTAGAGAGGTTCTTCACCTTGGCTTTCTCCCCTCCTGGGAAGGCTGCACCAGGCCATCCTCCAAAACAAGAGGCTGCTAGAGGATGAAGGATGTGTTTTTCCTGGTGAGGATGCCTATTGCTAAGCTGCAACTAAAGTTTAGTAAACCCCAGGGGAAAGCAAAGATTGCTAGAAGCACCCATCCCTAAGCTGATGGTATCCTCCAATAGATCTAAGACTGCCCCCCAAACATGAAGGGCTCAGAAACCCAGCCATGTCCTCAGCACTGACTCAAACCACTGCCTCCTCCCCCTCACCCCTGTGTGCCCAGGCAAGAACAATACCCATCCGGTGCCTCCACAGGGCTTAAGAAGCTGATAAAAGCGACACTTGCCCACATCTCAGAGGGGAGCAAGCTCTCAAGCCTGACTCAGACCCTGCTGGCTGGCCTGGATACTGGACTCCTGCCTCTGGGCCTCAGACACTGTAGCTCATCTGGGCTCCTAAATCCAGTGTCTGTGCCTCTGGCCTCAGTGTCCTGAAACCTCAGGGAATTGATCACCCAAACTCCCTTTTCCTGATTCCCCAGAGCACAGCCATGGAGACACCAGATACTAATAGTAGCAAGAAGCTTAAAAAGGGTTCTCAAGTGGCTGCTCACTGTACATCCTGGAAGTTCCCTAGACACAGGTCAGAAATTGCCCTGCCAGTCAGAACAAGGAATGAGAGGAGAGGACATAGTGGCCATCCTATAATTGTTTGCAGTTTAAAACAAACAAAAAAAGTGTTAAATCCCAGGAATCCAAGTTGCCAGTGGTTCTCAATGGTGGTCAATGTTATCCCCAAATGGACTTTGGCAATGTCTGCAGATATTATTAATGGTCACAACTGGGATGAGGGAATGGTACTGGCATCTGGTAGACCAGAGATGCTGCTAAACATTCTACAATGCCTAAAACAGCGCCCCCAACAAAGAATTATGCAGCCCAAATGTCGACAGTACCGAGGTTGAGAATGTCTGCTCTGGCCAATCCCAGGCTCACAAGAATCCTTAACTGGCCCCAGACTTGCCCAAGGAGGCAGTTAAAGCCAAAATTCAAAGCCTCTGTCTTAGATGTCCCAGCTGAGTGCCTAAGAATCCTAGAGATGTATGAACCCGGGATGGAGACTCCAAAGCTGCCCAGAGAAAGCAGAGAGTGTGGAGGAAGTCACTGATCCTCCCACAATGACCCCTGAATCAGCTAAGAGTTTCTGAACCATCTGCTAATTCTGGGTCACCATGACAGCCCACAGCTTGGCTTAGGACAGATATGTGCCTAGAGCTAAAATAGGAATTTTAGGAACCCCCCCCAGGATATTCCTGGGAATGTAAGGTAAAGCTATTCCTAATGGCCTTAGAAAATGATAATCCAGCTACTGAAGGTCTGTCTAAATATCACAGACAGCCTACTGGAGAGGGGAAAGAGGAGGCAGGCACACCCAGGAGGGATGTGTAATGCACATTTGTAACAGGGAACTCTGTCCTGGAATGAACTCTGAGAGCTGGCCTCCCAAACAAGTATTCAGGTGCTTCGTTATTTGTCTGAACTGGAGGGCTGGCCAATGTGGGAAGTACACTGTGCACCCAAAGAATGCTGAAGGCAGAAAGAGACCCGATGTCCATGCTGAGACTTACATGTAAGTCTTTTATGGCTTGTTGTAAGCTGTAAGTATTAGAAAACCTACAACACTGGTTATTTTAAGTACTATCATTTTTATTGCTTTATTTGAAAATGTTTTCTAATTCATCATTTAAAATTAAAAAAAAATTTTTTTATCCTCACCCGAGGACATTTTTGCATTTATCTTTAGATAGAGGGGGGGGGGCACATTGACGTGAGAGAGACACATTGACTGGTTGCCACCCACACAACCCCAACCAGGGCCAGGGACAAACTGCAATCGAAGTACGTGCCCCCCCTTAGCAGGAACTGAACCTGGGACTCTCTGGTCCATGGGCCAACACTCTAACCACTAAGCCAAACCCACCAGGGCATAAGTCATCATTTTAGATGTTTCTTATATAATATGATCAATTGATTGTGGATGTTCATTTTTTTGTTAATCATAAAATTTGTTTTTCCTTGCCCTGGCCAGTTTGGCTCAGCGGTTAGAGCGTCGGCCTACAGTCCAGAGAGATCCGGGTTCTGTTTGTCCCCGGCCCTGGTTGGGTTGTGTGGGTGGCAATCGCTCGATGTGTCCCTTTCAGGTCAATGTTTCTCTCTCTCTCTCTCCCTCTATCTGAACAAAAAAATGAAAAAATGTCCTTGGGTGAGGATTAAAAAAAAATTTTTTTTTTAATTTGTTTTCCCCCAAATTTACTATGTTCTAAAATATGGTCAGAAAATACAAGGTCCAAATGCCATCTATTTCCTTGGCTACAGTGCTTTTCCCACATACTCTTGTCTAATACCTGTGTTGTAGGATTGTTGGGAGGATTACATATAATAAGGTAGGTAAGAAAGACATCACAATGCCTAGCATAGAGTTAGGTCTAGATGTTAGTTATTACTACCACCAGCAGCAAAAGCACCTGAGAGTTCCAGATCCGAGTTGCAAACCTGATTCCCCAGGTAGGAAGAAAGTCCATGCCTTACTAGTTTATTTCTCCTGTCTCTATTATCTCTATCTCCTGGCAGCCAAATCCACTTTTGAGTCCAACCAATAGAGTGAGGTGCAGTTTTTCAGCCAACTTTGATAAAAACAAGATATATATTAACCGTCTTCAGCCACTTTCAGCAGGGCTTGATGTTAACCCTCCTTTCCTGGATCCAAGGTGTGGTAACCTAGCCTACCTGCAGAACTCAAGCACCCCTTAAAAGTTCTTTCATCTTAGCCTGTCCAGGAGTCCAGTGCCCCATGGGTGTGTGTCCATATGGATACAGACATAGCAGGACTTTGGTCTTGCATGACATGATGGCCCAGCCTTTTGACCAAGTGTCCCAAGAAGAAAAGAAATGATTTACAGAGCTGGTGGGGCTGAAGGACTGCATAGGGCAAATCTCAAATGAAAGATATTGCAGCCCTCTGTCGTGCACTTTCCTACTCTGGTCCCCTGCATCACTCCTGCCTTCCTCAGCACTTTCTATTTAGGGCTGTCATGATCTTTCATTCTGAACAAAGTTTCTTTTGTGTTCTAAAGGAAACTTTACCCTCTGCAAGAAAAAAAAATGTCCAAGTCTCTCTGGAAATATAACTATGTAACATAACAATGGTTCAATTCACTCATTTGGTGTCTGTGTTTTTTATAGAGATGTGTCCTAAGATATAATATTGATACATGCCATTAATATGGATGTTAGCTGAGATTACTAGTTTATGATAATGTATAACACTATTGACAACATAAAAACATCTCTGCTATCTGCTAATTTTATGACTTCTATTATCATATAATTAATGTATAGAGTAAAAGAATGTTTGTGAAACATTGATTTGAGGGAGAATGAATCAAGGAGGCAGAAAGATTGAAAAGAGAATATCTAGATAAGGGCTGTTAGGAAAATATAAACAATAGATGATGAAGATTTGAGTCAAAATTATAATTTGGTCCTGGCCCACGAACAAAGTGGTTAGGGTTCAGTTCCTGGTCAAGAACATGTACCTGGGTTGCAGGTTGGATCCATAGCCCTGGTCAGGGTGCATTCCGGAGGCAACCAATCAATGTGTCTCTCTCACATCTCTCTCTCTCTCTCTCTCTCTCTCTCTCTCTCTCTCTCTCTCTCCTCCCATCCCTCCCTCCTTCCCTCCCTTTCACCTTTCACTCTTTCTAAAATCAATGAAAAAAATATCCTTGGGTAGATTATTATACACACACACACATATGTATGTATGTATTTGCGATTATACCTAATGAATACATAACCAAATCCCTAAATATCTGTCACCTTTCCAAATCTGCAAATTTTCTAGTCTTAGAAGAACATAATTCCTATATCCCCAGCCCACACTCCTCACTAAGGCAAGTTATTTTGTTACTGATCTCAGCACAGAGTAGCCAAACAGGCACTTCTCCCTCATTCTTGGCCCAAATTCGTCCCTGCCTGGAGCCCAGAAGACATACCTGGACAGGGGCAAAGCAGGACACTTTGCTGTGACCTCTCTGGCCACAGCCTCTCACCAGAGAGTGGTCACCGTCATGAGCAGTATTCAAAACCAGAAACCAAGGTGTGGTTCGAGCTCCTTAAACTCGAGGGTTTGGGAGCTCCTGGTGAGTCCCCAGAGAAGAGTCCAGAAGAAGAGGATGGAAGGGGAGTGGGCCCCTGTGCAGGGATTCCTCCTCTATCTCACTGTCAGCCTTCTGCTTCAAGGTAAGATGGGGCAAGAACAGGGAAGACCATACTTACCTGGCAGGGGAGATGCCATGATCGCGAAGGTGGTTTTCCCAGGGAGAGGCTTATTCATTGCACTCCGGATGGGCTGACCCCTGCGACTTCCCCAAATGTGGGAAACTCGACTGCATGATTAGTCGCAGTGGGGGACTGCGTTCACACTCTAAAAAAAAAAAAAAAAAAAAAGGAACAGGGAAGACCAGAGTGTGGTTCTGAAGGACATCTAGAAACTTCCCTCTAGCACTTGGAGGGCATTTAATTTAACATGTTACATTATTTCTTCCATAATGCCTATGTCTTGCTTTCCTTTTGGTGACAGATAGAAGGCATTCCACTGGTCAGGACATATAGCCTTCCTCTATTCCTGCCTGCATAGGGATCTGCCAGACTGTCCCATTTCACCCCTTCTCCAGCGCCACCTTTTCACTGATCCCCAACACCCCTTCCACCATGTGTCAGCCCACTCTCCCTCTCTCTTTCCTTTGACATGGTATCTGTGAAAAGAGTAGTCACTCATTTTAAACATGCCTTTGAGTAAGGAAAACATCAAGGGAGGGTGGGGAGCAATCTGAGGCAGAAGGAAGTGGATACTTTACTTCCATGAGGGAATATTTGTTCCAGTCAGGGTACATACATTCAATATTATGGAAAGAGATGGAGATGAAGAGCACAGAAAAAGATCAAATAAGATGAAAAAGAGGTAAAGATTCTGCTCAGGTACTACTCAGACAGCTCCCTGGCCATGGCCAAGAGAAAACACCACAGAGGCCTCACTATGTCATTGACATATACTGTATGTTCAGTGGTATCGGCTAATGATCCCCATGCTGGAAATAAACCCCAAGATATTGGAGGTCACTAAATCTAAAATAAGCAAAATACAAATGCATAGCACCAAGGTAAACACCCACTTGGAATGCCTTCTACATATTCCTCATCTACCTAGTAAGTGCAGTTGTTTGCTTCTCTTATCTTTTTGATACATCGGTTCTTGCAGAAGTCCCTGGGGATGAAATGCAGAAGAGAAATTCATCAGAACAGACTGAACTACCAGTTTCAGAGCACTGCTCAGCAGCGCTACTAGGTGGACCCAAGAGGCTTGTGAGGGGCACACTAAAAGACTCGTTAAAGTGGCTGTCATTGTGCAAGGCTGGTTTGCATATAGATTTGGGCAGGTTTTGCATGAGCATGAAACAATGGGAATGAGGGTAGAGCCCTGACTCAGCTCACCACATCGACTTCCACCATTTGCCTACTAGACCAACTCATCCTCTCCAGCCCTGGCAGGAAGGGGTTTTGGTCTTGGGGAGTCTTGGCACAAGAAGGAGGGTTCATGTGTTTTCTCTCTTTGCAAAGAGGCTCCAGCCCTGACAATAGAGACCCTCTCTCACAGAGTCTCTGTTCTCTACAGGAAGAGGTAACACTTTCATCATCAATTGCTCAAGGTTTGACCAGTATGGGGTGGATCCTGCTGTCTTCCAAGCAGTGTTTGACAGAAAGGCCTTTCGTCCATTCATCAACTACAGCATCCCCACTCATGTCAACATCTCCTTCACCCTATCTGCTATCCTGGAAGTGGTGAGACCTGGCCCCCACTTTCCATAGCTTCTAATAGGGAACAAGGATCCTCTGCTCTGTCCACCCAGCAGTATACTGATCCAGTGGTGAACAATAGGTACTCTGAATGGATTTCGTATAAATAGAGGTGTTTCCTATGAAATGGGGAGACATAAATAAGAAGGCTGCAGTGACATTTTTTCAGGAGGGATTTATCCTTGAGTCCTGTTCTTTCTGAATGCTCAAGAAAGAAGGGGTCTATCTGACAATTAAAACCTGAATTGTGCCTGGCCAGTGTGGCTCAGTGGTTGAGCATCAACCCTTTCACCAAGAGGTCACCGGTTCGATTCCCGGTCAGGGCACATGCCCAGTTTGTGGGCCTGATCCCCAGTGGGGGGCATGCAGGAGGTGACCAATCGATGTTCTCTCTCGTCGATGTTTCCATCTTTCTTCCTCTCCCTTCTTCTCTCTCTGAAATCAATAAAGAAAAACAAAACAAAACCTTGAATTGTACCTAAATACCAGGGGAGACAAGTGAGAAAAGGACAGTCCAACATTTAGAACTATGCATGGTCCAGTAAATTAGTAAATATTAATAAGACTATGAGGTGGGAGTGGGTCAAGTCTTTTTGCACTAATAATCCTGGGTGGGAATTTCTTTACCAGGATGCACAGCTCCAGCTTCTGACATCATTCCTGTGGATTAGTTTGGTAAGGCAGATGCAACTATCCCCTTCCCACTTCCATTTATAAGTTTAATTTGAGAAGTGACGTAAAGGTCTTCCAGTCCAAACCTCTGGCCAATGTATAAATCTTTCTGAGATAAAATAACTCCATTTAGAACTGTGGGGACATTCATCTCCCTGAACCGCTTAGGAAGGTAGAAATGGTGACCCAAGAAAATGGCCAAGTGGTTGCAAGCCAATCTCTTGGTGAGTTCCTGGGTCTGAGAGGTATCAGGCTATAGTTAAGGTCTGCCTGGGGGGGAAAAGGCCAGTAAGGGGTACTTTGCCAAAGACACCTGGCTAGATAAAGAGAAGAAGGTAGGCGGTGGTCATTAAGGACATGAGTAGAGTTAGGGGATCAGAGTTTTAAAAAAAAAAAAATGGGAGAGGCTAATTGGACAAGCTCCAGCATCCTGCACCTCTCTTTCCCTCTGCCCTGTCTGCAGATGTGGGACAATCCTTTCATCAGGTGGAACCCAGAGGAGTGTGTCAACATCAATAAACTCACTGTATCCGCAGAAAACCTGTGGCTCCCGGACATCTTCATCATGGAATCGTGCGTATCTGGGCTGGAAAAGCCAGCATGAAGCTCATCTGCAAAGAAGAGCCAAGGGTCAAGTGCAGGGCCCAGGGACACCAAAAGATTCAGACAGGGCACAGTCTCAATTAATTGACTCCACAGAACACACAAGGAGTAGCAGAGACAAGAGAGAGTGACATTAGAGAAAGAATCCCAAAGGAGAGCACAGTCGGGGAAGACCTGGGAAGAAAGGGAGACAAACGCTTTTTCACGCACCCACAGCACCCACCTCCCCTCCTCTCACAAGCAGCATGGATGTAGATCGGGCACCTCCAGAGCTCGCCGCATATGTCAGCAGTGAAGGTCGAATAAAGTACAATAGGCCATTGAAGGTGACCAGCATCTGTAACCTGGACATCTTCTACTTCCCTTTTGACCAACAGAACTGCACCTTCACCTTCACTTCCTTCCTCTACACAGGTGAGCGAGACACATTTTGGCCGCTATTTAAGATTCACTGGAAGACAATAAGTGGTGTAGATATTATTAGGGAAAGTTTTAGATCAGTGTTTCTCAACTCTGGCTGCCCACTAAAGCTTTTTAAAAAAATACCAATAACTATGCATCACCCCAGAGATTCTAATTTAGTTGTTCCAGGTGGGGCCCAGGTATTGTTATTATTATATATCTCCCTAGGTTTTGCCAATGTGCAGACAGTTAAGAATTACTGCTTTAATTCCTCAATAAAGTTTTTGTTTTGTTTTTTGTTTTTTTGGTATGTGCCCCTAACAGTAACTGAACCCAGGACTCTCTGGTCCGCAGGCCAACGCTCCAACCGCTGAGCCAAACCAGCCAGGGCTAATTCCTCAATAAAGTTTTTTTTAAAACCCAAACTACTTCTTTAGATCTTGGATGGCCCTTGCACCATATCTGATCCTGAGCTACTTCACCTCTATAATTTTTAGCTCAACCCTTTTAACTTTAATAACTAACATACTTAAACCTGTAAATCAATGTAACTGAATGCCACCAGTATCATCTGATGGTGCAAAGGGCCGTACTTACCCCTAAACATCTACAGTTGTATTCCCATCATCTGGCAGATTTGAATAACTCAGTCATTAAAATGGACATGCATATAATTATAAAAATGTTGAGCTGTTCAAGATTGATTTCACTAAAACAGCATCATACGACTGGGGAAATGAGAAGAAAAATAGAAATGACTCCCATTTGAGTCATTTTCAAAATTCCCACAACTACTTTGACTCATCCTTGTTCTCAACAACAAAAATCAGTGCTGCAGCCCACATACATATGAATTGCTTGTCCTGTGACCCACTACTGAAAAGCTTGATGCCCTGCTTTTAAAAGGACAAAGAGGGAAACTTGCTGAAGAAATTCAGTGGAGGAAGAATTGAATTTTGTGGGCAGGCAGCTTGGGAACTTGTGGACTGAGCTGACCTGGCCTCCCTTGCAGTGGACAGCATGCTTCTGGGCATGGACAAGGAAGTGTGGGAGATAACAGACACGTCTCGTAACATCATTCAGACCCAGGGAGAGTGGGAGCTCGTGGGCATCAACAAGGCCACCCAAAAGATGTTGGTGGGCAGCAGTGTATATGACCAGATCATGTTCTATGTAAGTCTTTGACTTCTGATCTTAATTGCTCTGTGGTTTTCCTCTTGATCTAAGGCTCTTTGAGATATAAAAAGAAGCCCGTCCAGTGTGGTTCACTGGTTGAGCATCGACCCATGCACCAGGAGGTCACCGGTTTGGTTCCCAGTCAGGGCACCTGCCCGGGTTGTGTGCCAAATCCCTGGTGGGGGGGCATCCATGTTTCCCTCTCTCCCTCCCCCTCCTTTCCTCTCTCTCTAAAATCAATAAAGAAAAAATATTTAAGAAAAGAAGCTTTAGGGGGTTAAGCACCTGCTCCCCACTTCACCCTATACCCTAATGGCCCTAAAGAAGGATCCCCAAGGACTTCTGCCTTGCAGAGAGGAGGAGCAACTGGGCTCCTACAAGAATGAAGAAGCCATCATCTGATGGTGCAAAGGGCTCTATTTACCCCTAAACATCTAGAGTTGTATTCCCAGCAAGTTGGACACAAATAAAAATTAGAAAACAAATTGGGGGCACTTCTGTAGAAGGACATGTGTTACTTGAAGAGATCATCCCATAGCCAGCCAAATAGCACATCAGCAAGGATTAGAGTCCAATATACAGTTGAGCCTCTGGCTGCAGTTTAATTGCCACATTCTCCACGCTGTCTCCTCCCCACCAGGTGGCCATCAGGCGCAGACCCAGACTCTATGTCATAAACCTTTTGGTGCCCAGTGGCTTTCTGGTTGCCATCGATGCCCTCAGCTTCTACCTACCTGCAGAAAGCGAGACTCGTGCTCCATTCAAGATAACCCTTCTGCTGGGCTACAACGTCTTCCTGCTCATGATGAATGACTTACTACCTGCCAGTGGCACCCCCCTCATCAGTATGGCCCCTCCCACTTTCTGGGGAAGTGAAGGCAGGAGAGGACGGGGAGGGAAACCTGGATAACTGGCTGCCTCTCCACTTGAGGAGGAAAGGGGTTCTGCAGAAAGATTGGATTTGGGGAAAGAGGCTTAAGAAAAGTGTAGAGATGATCCATATTTATAATGGTTTATTTATAACTTGCTTTGTCCTCAGGTGTCTACTTTGCTCTGTGCCTGTCCCTGATGGTGCTCAGCCTGCTGGAGACCATCTTCATTACCTACTTGCTGCACCTGGCCACCACCCAGCCACCACCTATGCCCCAGTGGCTCCATTCCCTGCTTCTGCACTGCACCAGCCCAAGGAAATGCTGTCCCACTGCACCCCAGAAGGGAAACAAGGGCCTGGGACTCACCCCCACCCAGCTACCTGGTAAGGAAGTCAGCACTGCCCACACTTTCTCCTCCAACACCTCCACTTCTCTGCTCCTGCCTCCTTCTCTGCCCCCCTCCCTCCCAGGTGAACTTCACAGCCCACTCTTTCTCTCCATAGGTCTGAAGGAGCCTGTGGAGTTGGTGGGGAAGGTGCCGGGTCCCCGAGAGGCAGAGTTAAATGGGTGTCCTGGGTCAACAAGGGGCCAGCAAGAAGATGAGGCTCAGAAGCAGCATTTGGTCAGCCTGTGGTTGCAGTTCAGTCACATGATGGACACCCTGCTATTCCGCCTCTACCTGCTCTTCATGGCCACCTCCATCATCACAGTCATCATCCTCTGGAACACCTAGGCTGACATCCACATCCATCTCTCCCTGAAAACCACAGCTTGGGTTTCTCCTTGTATTAGGGCCAGTCAGATGTTTGCCTCTTTTTTAATCTTAGCCACTTATCCCTAGAGACTACCATATCCTCTTCTATATTCTCAAAACTTCAACACAGCCCTACCAAGTAGGTTCAGAACAGCCGTGGTCCTCTTCCTGCACACATTTGGTGTCCCTCAGCCACACCCAACTCTGACTTCCTAATCAGTGGAGGTCCAGGTCAGTTGAGTCTCTTCCTGACTGATTGTCCCAATAAACTACTTTCCAGGAAGCACTGTTTCCTCAGTACATTTATGGTGGGTCCACACACTCTGAGGCAGAGAGTCGTCTTGCAGACATTTTGATACTTCACCCTAAACAGGTGTACTATGATTTCATTTTAAGTCTTTCAGACACTTTCATAGTTTAAAAGAAACTAAAGGTCAAGTCTCATTTGCAAAAAATTACTATAAAATAGTTATAATTGCAAAATGTTCCTTTCATCAATCATTTCTATTTAACTTTTCTTTATCTCTCTCATTCCTAAAATTGCTCTTTGAAATAAATATTGTACCATTTTTTTATTCTGACCAGTTTCTCTGATTTTCCAAAATCAAACAGAGAAGGCCTTCTGAATATACATGCTTGGAGGAGGGCCATGAAGACAGTTAAGGACCTCAATGAAAAAGTTCAAGTTCAATAAATTGTCATGCAGCCACATGATGGAATGCTTTGTAGGCATTTAAAGTGAGACTGTAGTTTATGTTAATAAACATGGAAACAGGTTCATGATATATAAAGTGGCAAAAACGAGTTATAAAACAGTATGTATACATTATTTCTGTTTTTTTTTAAAAAAAAAAAAGAGCAATAGAGAGAAATGCAGAGAAAAAGGTATGGATGACTAGACATCAAAACATGAGCAAACTCTGTCCTGGATAATGGATAATGAATTATGAGTGATTGCCATTTTCTTTTATATCTTTATCTGGGTTTTCTTAACTGTTTGCAATGAGCAAATACTATTTTTATTATCAAAAATTATATTTAAAAATTTTTTTAATAATTTTTTCTTTTAAACCAAAGAACTTATATGCATATATGCATAACCAATGAACACAGATAATAATGTAGTGAAGGCAGGGGACAGCCCAGGAGCAGGGCAGAGGGGCCCAATGAGGGGGGAAAAAGGGGGGCATCTGTAATAATTTCAACAATAAAGATAATTTTTTAAAAAAAATAGTATTTTTTTATTTTTCAATTACAGTTGATGTATAATATTATATTAGTGTCAGGTGTGCACTAATAACTTATGAAGTGATCACCCCAATATTTTCAGTAGCCACCTAGCATCATACATAATTATTACAATATTATTGACTATATTCCCTATACTGTATTTTACATCTTCATGACTATTCTGTAACTACAAATTTGTACTTTTTAATCCCTTTGATTTTTGTACCCATCTTCTTTACCCCCTCTCCCATCTGGCAATCATCAAAATTTTCTCTGTATCTATGAATCTGTTTTTGTTCTTCTTGTTCATTTATTTTGTTTTTTAGATTCCACGTATAAGTGAAATCATAAGGCATTTACCTTTCCCTGTCTGACTTATTTCACTCAACAATGTACCCTCTAGTTCCATCTATGTTATTGCAGATGGCAAAATTTTATTGGTTTTACTCTTGCCCAGCAAAGCTATTACTCAGAATCAAAGGACAGATAATTACAAGAAATGTTAAAGGGTCTTTATGAAGAAGAAGGAGGAGGAGGAGGAGGAGAAGAAGAAAGAAAGAAAGATAAAATATATGAATAATAGCCCAGCCGGTATGGCTCAGTGGATTGAGTGTCATCCCATGGACTAAGAGGTTCTGGTTGGATTCCTGGTCAGGGCACATGCCCAGGTTACAGACAGATTAATGTTTCTCTCTCACATTGATGTTTCTAGCTCTCTTCCTTCTTCTTTCTCTAAAAAAAAAAAAAAAAATGATAAAAACATTTAAAACTATATGAATAATAAAATGGCAGTAAATACATATCTATCACCAATTACATTAAATGCAAATAGATTAAATACTTCAATCAAAAGTCATATGGTGGCTGACAGTGTAACAGTGGGAAATTGTAACCCACCCCATCATTCTTTTGACATTTTTTTCTGTAAATAATGACTCTGACTAATATGTAACCAATAGATAAATAGCATGTTTGTATAAGAATACAAGGAACTGCCCGGCTGGTGTAACTCACTGGTTGAGCATTGACCCATGCACCAAGAGGTCACCAGTTCAATTCCCAGTCAGGGCACATGCCCAGGCTGTGGGCCAAATCGCCAGTAGGTGGCATGCAGGAGGTGGCCAGTTAATGTTCTCTCTCATCAATGTTTCTATCTCTCTCTCCCTCTCCCTTCCTCTCTCTCTAATACCAATAAAAATATATATTAAAAAAAAAAGAATACTAGGAACTTACTTCAAAAGATATAGTCTCTGACCTTCAGTCATCCTAGTTCCAGGAGATTTGCTGTATCTCTGTCACATCAATGTTTCTCTCTCTCTTTTCCTCCCTCCCTCCATTCCACTCTATTTTATTTTTATTTTTTTGTATTTTTTATTTATTTTTTAAAATTATATCTTTATTATTGAATGTATTACAGATGTTCCTCATTTTTCCCCCACTGACCCCCTCTTCCCCACTCCCGCCCCCCTCCTGCCTTTTAACACACTATTGTCTGTGTCCATTGGTTATGCATATATGCATATAAGTTCTTTGGTTTTTTTCTTTCCACCCCCTAACCCCCCTTCCCTTTGAGGTTTGTCAGTTTAGCAACCAATTTGTACTTCTTAATCCATTCACCTTTTTCACCCATTCCCCCATCCCCCTCCCATCTGGCAACCAACAAAATGTTCTTTATATCTATGAAAATGTTTCTATTCTGCTTGTTCATTTTGTTTGTAGATTCAATTGTTGATAGATATGTATTCATTGCCATTTTGTTTGTTCATATTTTTGTTCTTCTCCTTCAAGAAGACCCTTCAACATTTCATATAATAATGGTTTGGTGGTGATGAACTCCTTTAGCTTTTCCTTGTCTGGGAAAGTATATGACCATCGATTCTAAATGACAGCTTTGCAGGAGAGAGTAATCTTGGTTGTAGGTTCTTGCTTTTCATCACTCTGAATATTTCTTGCCACTCACTTCTGGCCTGCAAAGTTTCTTTTGAGAAATCAACTGACAATCTAATGGGAACTCCCTTGTAGGTAACTAACTGCTTTTCTCTTGCTGCTTTTAAGATTCTCTCTTTGTCTTGAATCTTTTGCATTTTGATGATGATGTGTCTTGGTGTGGGCCTCTTGGGGTTCATCTTGTTTGGGGCTCTCTGTTCTTCCTGGACTTGTATGTCTGTTTGCTTCACCAAGTTAGGGAAGTTTTCTGCCATTATTGTTTCAAATAGGTTTTCAATTTCTTGTTCTCTCTCTTCTCCTTCTGGCACCCCCAAGATGTGAATGCTGGCACGCTTGAAGTTGTCCCAGAGACTTCTTACACTATCCTCATTTTTTTGGATTCTTTCTTTCTTTTTTTTTTTGCTGTTCTGATTGGGTGTTTTTTGCTTCCTTAGATTCCAAATCGATAGTTTGCTTCTTGGCTTTACCTACTCTACTATTGAATCTGTGTAAATTATTCTTTATTTCAGTTAGTGCCTCCTTCATTTCTGACTATGCATCCTTCATTTTTGACTGGTCCTTTTTTATGCTCTTGAGGCCCTCACTATGTTCACTAAGGTTCTCACTAAGTTCATTGAGCATCCTTATAAGCAGTGTTTTGAACTCAGCATCTGTTAGGTTGCTTATCTCCATTTCACTTAGTTCTTTTCCTGCAGTTTTGTTCTGTTCTTTCATTTGGGACCTGTTTCCTTGTCTCCTCATTTTGGCTGCCTCCCAGTGTTTGTTTCTATGCATTACTTAATGAGAGGTATAGGGCTAGCTGAGACCAGATGCTGCTTGTTTGAAAGAATTTAGGAAAACCTGAAGCAGGATTCAAGACAGGCCAATCCTATAGTAAACCAACTGGCAACAGCTTGGGTGGGCCTGAAAGTTGGGTGGGGCGGGACCTCAGGGAATCACCAGGGGAGGGCTACCAGTGTGAGCCAGGTTGCTGGAGTCCCAGATATGGCGACTGTCTGCCGCCCCAGGGAAGGGCTCACCAAAGGAACAAAGGCCTCTGACAGCACATCTGTCCTGAAGAAAGCCCCCTCTCCAACCCTTGCTCCAATGCCAAACAGCTCAGTTCTTCCCTGTATGTCTCTGGCACCCCTCAAGCTGCCTCCCCTCCAAGCTTAGAGGGAGTGAGTCCGATAAGTCCGAGCGCGGGCCCTTTAAGAGGAGCTGCCTGGGGCTCCAGCTGCCTCAGCCTCCCTGAGCCTCAGTTCCCTCTGGTTTTCCAGTCAGAAGTTATGAGGATTCTCTTCCTGGCACTGGAACCCTGAGCGGGGTGTCCCTTAGTCCTCAGGGAGTACCCTCTCAGCCGAGGTATCCTCCCGATTTTTACCCACCACACGTTGGTGTGGGACCAGCCCATCGTCCACCTCCACCCCTTTTACCAGTCTCCATTCAGCTGCTGCTTTTTTTTTTTTATCCTCACCTGAGGACATTTTCCCATTTTTTGTTCAGATAGAGTGGGGGGGAGAGAAAAAGAGAGAGAGAGAGAGAGAGAGAGAGAGAGAGAGAGAGAAACATCAATGTGAAAGGGACACATCGAGTGGCTGCCACCCACACAACCCAACCTTACAGGAACCGAACCCGGATCTCTCTGGACCGCAGGCTGATGCTCTAACCGCTGAGCCAAACCAACCAGGGCTTAGTTGTAATTTTGATGTGGTTGTGGGAGGACGCAATACTGCGTTTACCTACACCACCATCTTGACCGGAAGTGCCCTCCACTCTATTTTTTTAAAATCAATGGAAAAATATTCTCAGGTGAGGATTAACAATAATAATAATAAAGTAAATTAAGGAGGATGTTAGCCTGTTAGATTGAGGAAGATAAATTTTTATTTGTTATTGAAACTTGTATTAAAAATAAACTTTAGCCCTGGCCAGTTTGGCTCAGCGGTTAGAGCGTCGGCCTGCGGTCCGGAGAGACCCGGGTTCGGTTCCCGCTAAGGGCATGTACTTTGGTTGCAGTTTGTCCCCGGCCCTGGTTGGTCGTGCGGGTGGCAGCCACTCGATGTGTCCCTTCACATCGATGTTTCTCTCTCTCTCTCTCTCTCTCTCTCCCCCCGCTCTATCTGAACAAAAAATGGAAAAATGTCCTCGGGCGAGGATAAAAACAAAAAATAAAATAAAATAAAATAAACTTTAGCCCTGGCCGGTTTGGTTCAGCAGTTAGAGCGTCGGCCTGCGGTCCAGAGAGACCCGGGTTTGGTTCCCGCTAAGGGCACGTACCTCGGCTCTGGTTTGTCCCTGGCCCTGGTTGGTCGTGCGGGTGGCAACCACTCAATGTGTCCCTTTCACATTGATGTTTCTCTCTCTCTCTCTTCCTCTGTCTCCCTCCCACTCCATCCGAACAAAAAATGGAAAAATGTCCTCGGGTGAGGATAAATAAATAAACTTTAAATATAATCTTTAATATACTGATCCAAAATAAATAAATAAATTAAGCTAAAGCCAGTTCTTTAACATATAACGGTGATGTAAACCAAGATGAAAAATTCCCCATGGAGGTTGTTAAGCATCTACTTAGAAGGGGTGCTTTGGGCCTCAGTACGGAGAAGACAGTAACAACTGCAGGCAGCTCGCCCATGTGTAGGCCAAAGCTGGGGTGTGCAGTCTCAAGGAACACAACAGAAATCCTTGGCCACCAGATCCGTCTGCCGCCACAACCCTGAAGGCCTTCCATCTTTCTGGATATTTCCAGCGCTTCCTGTAGGCAGAAGAGCCTGCCACAGACCAGATAGATTCCACTGGCCCAGAGAATCCAACCCTCGTGGACCCCAAATTCATGGCTGTCAAGAGGTAGTTCAGGGATTTGTAACTGCAGCTTAAGGCCACGGTCTGAAGTGGTGGACATGGAGTCCAAAACAGCCTTTTCTCTGCTTTCCTCCGTGGTTGCTTTATTACAAGGGAGCCCCTCGGGCTAGGGACCAAGGGCTTCGCAACAGTCTTCCTAGCAAGCGGTGTCACTGCTTAAACCCTGGGTGGGCAGGCAGGCTTCTCCTCCTCCTCAGTGTCCTCTTGGAGCTGTTGGAAGCACCTTCATGCCCACTTTATCTTTGCTCTACATTTCTGTGGTCGTCATAGGAGCTGAGTTCTTGGGAGAGTGGCTGCATAAGATTGGGAATAAAAGAGTCCCAAGAGGTTGCCCACATTTCTAGTAACTATCCCACTTGCCACACAGACAGCAAACCAGGTGTCCCCATAACAGAAGACTGTCACCACGGGTCCCTGCAGCATGAAGCACCAGGCAGAGTGCCTTGCTCTCAGTGCTGCTGGATGGAGGGTCAGGGACTTCTGCCCCTTCTGACCCCTCAGTAATTTAGTCCACTCTTCTTCAGTGTTGATGATGTACAGACTCCTCCAAGACCACACTTGTTCACTACATGGATGGAAGGGGGAAAGTCTCGTTCTTGGCATCAGTTTTATCCAGTGGCTGGGTAACATTCTTTGGTTTGATCTGAGGTTCTTAGAATTCTACAAAAGCAACTGCTTAACTGGCTTTCCAGCTTCCTTGGCTGAGGTCCAGGCTTTCTTCTCTGCCTCCTCTGCCTTTGCTTTTTTGGTTTTGGCTCTCCATCTACAGAACCTTCCGGCATCTGAGGTGGATGTAACTCTTTTGCTTTTCTTTTGCTTATTCAAACTACCAATGGGTCTCCCCGTCTTCTTTCCTGAAGGGAAAACCTCCTGTTTGGGGGAAATTATCACTGCATTGGTCTCCTTCACTTCAGCCTTGGGGTTTGTCTTAGGACCTGCTGGAGATACATTCTTTGAATCAGGAAAGATTTAACATGCTGCCCCATCCAAGGAACCATCTGGTTCCCTAGATTACTCCCATGCTTCTGCGAGGTTTCAGTTGTCAAGGCACAGGGGTTCCTTTCCAGCAGTAACCATGTCTTGTGTGCCTCCATCTTCACTGTGGTACCCACTGCCTCGCCACTCCTCTACAGACCTCTCAAGAGGCTTTTCTGCATTCAACTCCTGGTTTGTTGGACAGATTGGGTCGGATACCACCTCACCTTTTCTCTTCTCCATCTCAGCATCCTAAGCAGCAACACTCCCACCTTCAAGAGGGTCACTCTTCAAAGACAGTATGTCATCCAGAGTAATTGTGTCTCCCTCAGACTTGCACTGTTTGAAGACACACTCCTAATACTTGGGGACCGTGATCTTCTAAACGATAGCTTCCAATTTGAATTCCCATTTACATCGGGCAGTATTTTGGTCTTATCAGGACTTATGAGGGTAGCAGCGGAACAGTTTCTACTGTCTGGACTTGGAAGGTTCTTAGCGGATTCCCTCTTAGGTATGGATTGAAATCCTGTGTAGAAATTCAATGTTTGTTTTTTGTTTTTATTTTTATTTATTTATTTATTTTTTATCCTCACCTGAGGACATTTTTCCATTTTTTGTTCAGATAGAGTGGGAGGGAGAGAGAGGAAGAGAGAGAGAGAGAAACATCGATGTGAAGGGACACATCAAGTGGCTGCCACCCTCACGACCAACCAGGGCCGGGGACAAACTGCAACCGAGGCACGTGCCCTTAGCGGGAACCGAACCCGGGTCTCTCTGTACCGCAGGCCGATACTCCAACCACTGAGCCAAACCGGCCAGGGCTTTTGTTTTTGTTTTTATCCTCACCCGTGGACATTTTTTCTATATTTTGTTCAGATAGAGTGGGAGGGAGAGAGAGAGAGAGAGAGAGAAACATCGACGTGAAAGGGACACATCGAGTGGTTGCCACCCACACGACCCAACCAGGGCCAGGGACAAACTGCAACCGAGGTACGCGCCCTTAGCAGGAACCGAACCCGGGTCTCTCCAGACCTCAGGCCGATGCTCTAACCGCTGAGCCAAACCGGCCAGAGTGGGTTTTTTTTAATCCTCACCCGAGGACATTATTTCATATTTTGTTCAGATAGAGTGGGAGGGAGAGAGAGAGAGAAACACCAACGTGAAAGGGACACATCAAGTGGTTGCCACCTGCACGACCCGACAAGGGCCGGGGACAAATTCCCTGGTGGCCTCAGGGCTGTAGGCCTTTGGAGACATTTGATAAGGAAGGTGGGCAGGACAGTTCAGTTTTAGGAGAATGGCAAAATGAAGGATTAGACTTGAGGGAATTAACCATCTAGAGCAGCGGTTCTCGACCTGTGGGTCACGACATCTTTGGGGATCAAACGACCCTTTCACAAGGGTCACCCAAGACATAACAGTAGCAAAATTACAGTTATGAAGTAGCAACAAAAATAATTTTGTGGTTGGGGGTCACCTCAACACGAGGAACTGTATTAAAGGGTCGTGGCATTAAGAAGTTTGAGAACCTCTGATCTAGAGGAAACCTGATAAATAAGTTATTCCAATAGTGCAACAAAGGGATGATACAGATCTGCACTGTAGTGCTAGATGTGGACACAGAGACCTGTTAGTCAGGTTTATGTCATGAAACAGGAACTTAACTTCTCAATCAAGCTTCTTATCTCAATATTGACAATAATCACTAATGTCCACAGTAGGACAAAGGATTCATTTCTACATTTGCAACACAATAATTACATGTTCTTGCCTTTCGAAATTAGCAGGTGTCCCTGCATAACTAGCCCTTTTCCAGGGTTACATGCATGTTCTCTGAGGCACCATAACTTCCAGAAGGACCTGATGAGGCCTTTATCAATAGCCTCACCTGCCCCATCTCCCAAGTCACTCATTTTTCCCTGTAAAGTACTTGGAATTGAGATTTTAAACCACTCATCTAGACAAGGTTGCTAAATAGGCACTTCTCCCCTAGTCTTGGCATAACTTCCTACCTTTCTGGAGCCCAAAAGACATAGCTGAACAGGGCAAAGCAGGACACTCGGCCGTGACCTCTCTGGCCACAGTCTCTCACCGGGAGTGGTCACCTGTCATGAGCAGTATTCAAAACCAGGTACCAAGGTGTGGTCTGAGCTTCTTTAAGCTGAGGGTTTGGGGGCTCCTGGTGAGTTCCCAGAGAAGAGTCGAGAAGAAGAGAATGGAAGGGGGGTGGCCCACCAGGAGTGGACTTCTCCTCTGCTTCACTGTCAGCCTTCTGCTTCAAGGTAAGATGGGCAAGAACAGGGAAAGATGGGAATGCTGTTCTTGGCAAAATCCAGAAACTCTTTCATTCTTCAGAACTACAGTGCATCTAAAATAGCTGGGTTAAACATTTCCTTTCTTTGTAGCATGTATGTTTGGTTTCCTTTGGGGAGAGATGAAAAACCCATTTCACTGATCAGTACGCACAGCCCCTCTCTCATTTGCCTATATAGACATCTACTAAATTGTTTGTCCTACCATTTTACCACCTCTCCAATTCCACCCTTTTATAATATCCAACTTCTCCTTTCTACCAAGATATAGCAACTGTGAAGAGGGTAGCTTGGTCCTATTAACAATAACAAACTCCTTTCCCACCTCACATGGGAAGGTCTTATAGAAGAGGTGTATGGAGGGAAAAGGACAACATTTGCTTCCCCTCAATACCTTTCTCCTTAGTTTGGAGATGTACCTTATGATTAACTGGTCTAGAGATATAGTGGAAGAGGCTATAGTCCCAGGAATAAATAACCACAAAGCCATCTGGGATTAGGGTGCAGGTGAGGTGGGCAGAAGGGCTTTTACATTTTATTGTAGAGCTTTACCAACCACATGGTGAATGATCAAAGAGATCTTCTCCAGATGGAGATGATGAAAGTGGCTCCCAGCGATCTTCTTGGAGGAAGTCAACGAATTCGAGCAGGTCACAGAGAGAGCATACAGCGGGTAGTCAATAAATTCACATTGAATCCGACTTCCTTAAGTCCCCACATAGCTTACATCACACTCATGTTTACATCTCTCCAAACTTTTCCTTTCGGAAAATGAGAAAACATGAAAGTGGGAAGAGAAAGGTTTTAAGGAAATTTTGATCAGTGACTATGAGGAAGAATCATAATAGAGCTAGAGAGAAAAAAGTATGCTCAAACAAGAGCCAAAACTTTAAGTGCATCTAAAGGTTGCAACTCTGGAAGGAATAAGACTCCCCAGAGAGACTGTTTGCATACAAATTTGTGTGGTCTTTGTAGGGGAGAAAAGCACAGGAAGGTCTGAGCCCTGAGCCCTGAAAGGTCAGCTCACCACATCAACTTCCGCCATTTGCCTATCAAACCAGCCTATCCTCCTAGCCCCGTCAGGAAGAGCTAGGCCTTTGAGAAAGAGACGTCCACATGCCTCACCCCGTGTCCACATTTTCTTTCTCTGCTGAGAGTCTCTCAGATCTCAGTTCTGACCCAAAAGCCTTATTCCCATCTCACAAGGGCTCTGCTCTCTACAGGAAGGGCAAACACATTCACCATCAACTGCTCAGGCTTTGACCTGCATGGGGTAGACCCTGTTGCCTTCCAGGCTGTATTTAAACAGACAGACTTCCGTCCGGTCACCAATGACAGCATCCCCACCCAGGTCAACATCTCCTTCACTCTGTCTGCCATACTGGAAGCGGTAAGTTCTGACAACATCCTTTCCATAGACTGCTAATAAGGAACAAGGGGTCTTTACCCTGTTAATCCAACATTGCATTGGTCCAGTGGTGAGCAATGAGTCACCTGAATGGATGTTGTACAAATTAGATGATCATCCTATGGGGTGGAGAGACATGAAGGGGAATGTTGCAATGACATTTCTGCAGAGAACATTTGTCCTTGAGTCCTGTCCTTATGAGAATGTTCTATAAAAAACATATTCCCAGTGGGGCCCCATGCTGTTTTTCCTCTACATTTTCATACAACCAGCATTTTTTCTGACCTATCTTTCTTTTGGAACTTGTGAATGAAAAGCTGAACTGTCATAGGGAACCACTTAGGTGCCCTGGCCGGTTTGGCTCAGCGGTTAGGGAACCACTTAGGAAACAAAGGCAGAAGACAGACTAGGACCTGATTTCATGACATTAATCATCCTGACTGGTTTTGTTTGTTTGTTTGTTTGTTGTTTTTCTTTTGATCAGAATGCACAACTTCAACTGCTGAAGTCATTTCTGTGGTTAAAGTTGGTATGTAACATCAACTTTCTTCTCTTTTTCTCTTTTTTCCTGTCTTTGCTTGCAAAAATCACACTCATTGCAATTGACAGTGTCCAAAGGAATAGACACATCCAACCAGAATGGGGCCAGTGTTGGTGACAAATAGTTTTCTGGGCTGCCAAGCAAAGACAGATGGAAAATGCAGGAAGAAGAGGGACAATACAGTTGGAAGCCCCCAAGGAAACTTCAGGGTCCAAATGTATCTAACACCCAGCTTAAGATTTCCTTGAGTGAAAAGTGAAATCCAGCAAGACTCCTTTAGCTACAGAATGGGAGGCATTATCATGAAGTTAAGAAGACAAATCAGAGTTCAAAAGAAAATAAGCTTCTAAAAAAGCAGCATGGATAACAACGTGCATAGTATGATCCTATCTGTCTAAATAAAAATGAATGCTGGAATATGCATTAATTTTCTTTTCTAGAATGATACCCAAGAAACTGTTAATAATGGAACGGAGTTGGGAATATGGACTGAGTTGGAGTGATGAGAGAGGGAGAAGATTTCTTTTTATGTTATAACTTTCTGGAATGGTTGAAGTTTTATTATATACCCATAGTACATGCATTTAGAAAAAATAAATACATATGTATATATATTTTAAGGGAATGGAAGGGCAGAAGATGCTGATATAAACTAGCTCCAGGTTTCAGCCATAACCATCCCTTGTATCCTGTGCTCTAGACCTGGAATAACCCATTCATCAGCTGGGACCCAGAAGAATGTGGTCATATCAATAAACTCACTGTGACAACTGAGAACCTGTGGCTCCCAGACATCTTCATTGTGGAATCGTGGGTATCAAGGTTGGAAATCTGGAGGGAAAACCATTCTGCAAGGAGCACACCAGGGTGCTGCAGGGCAAACCCATTCTGTGGGGCCTCTATAATTTTATTTCAGAGAGGAGCACAATCACAGCTCATTAACTTCTCCTCTAAAAATGGGAAAGTGGTGGGCACAAAAGATGGCAGAGTGGCCATAATGAGCAACATTGGGAAGCCCCACCTTAAGAGAGAAACTCAAACTGCTGTGAAACCCAGAGTGTTTACCTCCCTCCCTTCCTGTCACCCAGCATGGATGTGGATCAGACCCTGGAAGGCCTCTCTGCATATGTGACTAATGATGGTCACATTATGTATAGCAAACCAGTACAGGTGACCAGCATCTGTAGACTGGACATCTTCTACTTCCCCTTTGACCAACAGAATTGCACACTCACCTTTAGCTCTTCCTATACACAGGTGAGTGGTGGTGGGAGTTCTAGATTGGGGTAAAATGAGATCAACCAGTGGGGCAGCAAAAAAGTACACATAGCCCTGGCCGGTTTGGCTCAGCGGTTAGAGCGTCGGCCTGCGGTCCCGAGAGACCCGGGTTCGGTTCCCGCTAAGGGCACGTACCTCGGTTGCAGTTTGTCCCCGGCCCTGGTTGGTCGTGCGGGTGGCAGCCACTCGGTGTGTTCCTTTCACATCAATGTTTCTCTCTCTCTCTGTTCCTCTCTCTCCCTCCCACTCTACCTGAACAAAAAATGGAAAAAAAATGTCCTCGGGTGAGGATAAAAAAAAAAGTACACATAGACAAAGTCCTTTTAACACATAAAAAGGGGCAGTTGAGCCCTGGCCAGTTTGGCTTAGTGGTTAGAGCGTTGGCCTGCAGTAGAGAGACAAGGGTTTGGTTCCACTAAAGGTGCATACTTGGTTGCATTTTGTCCTCATCACGTTGATGTTTCTCTCTCTCTCTCTTCCTCTCTCTCCCTCCCACTCTATCTGAACAAAAAAAAAAAATGGAAAAATGTCCTCAGGTGAGGATAAAAAAGGGAGGGGCAGTTGAGTATTCATTAATTGGGGAAGGTGTGATGGTGGGGTGGGGAACTTAGGCAGGGACAAGACTTCCTGAGAAAGCCTGGTATCGAAAGTAGGCAATTGAACAACAAGGGAGTGATGTTACATGGCAATCTGGAAAAGGTAGCTAAAACAGTTTTTACTTCATTTCTCTGAGCCCTGCACAAGTTGGGGCTGAAAGTATGTTGAATAAATGTTTGTCTCCCCTGCAGTGGAAAACATGTTGCTGGGCATGGAAAGGGAAGTGTGGGCGATAGCGGATACCTCGCATGACGTGGTCCGCACACAAGGGCAGTGGGAGTTTCTGGGCATCAACAAGCCCACCTCGAAGATGTCTGTAGGCTCCAGTGTTTTTGACCAGATCATGTTCTATGTAAGCCCAGAGATCCTGGTATGGATGTCTGTCCCCCAGATCTCCATAATGGGACCCTTCTAGATCCCAGAGCCTCTCATTTCTTGCCCCAAGACCAGAAAGCCCCTGGGCACCATAACCTCTTCCATCTCTCCTTCCTCTCCCAAAGAAGCCCCTTTTTCTGAACCTGTCAGCTCTGGCCTTGGATTTCTTTGGTGGGTGTGGGGGAATTTTGTTAGTCACATATAAGCTGCTTCTCATCATTCAGCCCCAGAAGTACCCCCCTACTGCAATGAAGATGCCAAGAAAGGAAAGGTTGGAGCCATCCTTGGGTCTCCCTTAGGTCTCCTAGCTTCACCTGGCTCTCTGCTTTCTCCTCTCCATCAGGTGGCCATCAGGCACAGGCCCAGACTCTACATCATAAACCTTCTGGTACCCAGTAGCTTTCTGGTTGCCATGGATGCCCTCAGCTTCTATCTGCCTGCAGAAAGCGAGAATTGTGCCCCATTCAAGATGACCCTTCTGCTGGGCTACAACGTCTTTCTGCTCATGATGAATAAACCTGCTAGTGGCACCCCCCTCATCAGTATGTACCCCTCCCCCAACTATTGGATAATGAGAAGTTAAAAAAGACATTGTATGCAGGTGACCTGGCTACACCTGCTGAGCAGATAAGATCAAAAAAAAAAAAAAAAAAGGAGGAAGAAATCATCTTAGAAAGGGCCCTCTGTGTGAGACAGAGAAAAGGAGGGAGGGGGGTTGTTGGTTCTTCTGGACCTGCCTCACTTGGCCTTCTCCTTATCTCCACCCCAGGTATCTACTTTGCCCTGTGCCTGTCACTGATGGTGGTCAGCCTACTGGAGACCATCTTCATCACCTACTTGCTGCACTTGACCACCACCCAGCCCCCACTCATGCCCCAGTGGCTCCACTCTCTGCTCCTGCACTGCACCAGCCCAAAGACATGCTGCCCCATTGCACTCTGGAAAGAGAATGTGGGCTGGATCTCACACCAACCCACCTGCCTGGTAAGGGAAGTCAGCACTGTCCACACGCTCTCAACTTCCACAAACCACCCTCCCTACTCTCGTTGTGTTTCCCAAATTACATATGACTTCATGGCTAAGTGTCTGTCCTCTCTACAGGCCTGAAAGAGCCCAGGGAGTTGGTAGAAAAGAAGCTGGGACCCAGAGAAGCAGAGCTAAATGGGGACTCAGGATTGACAAGGGCCCAGCTCACTGACCTGTGGGTACAGTTCAGCCACTTGATGGACATCGTCCTTTTTCGCCTCTACCTGCTTCTCTTAGTCTCCTCCATCATCACAGTCATCGTCCTCTGGAGCACCTAGGAGCTGAGATCTAATGTGCCAGAGCACCCTGGGGTTCGGGTTTCCTCAGCCTCAACTGACCACCCAGACCTTGCTCTTCTGCACATGCAGACCCATATGCGCCCACGACCCCTGCTCCAGCCCTCCCTGGGCTTAAACAGATTCACTGCTGACTCTCTCAAAAGTGAGGAATACCCGCATGAATGGAAGATGGTGCAGATACTTTAGAAAACAGTTTGGCAGCTCCTCAAAGTGTTGAACATAGAGTTACCATATGACCTCGCAACTTCATTCCTAGATATAAACCCAAGAGAAATGAAAACATATGTTCACACAAAAATTGGAACTCAAATGTTCATAGCAGCATTATTTATAATAGCTAAAAAGTGGAAACAAACCAAATGTCTGTTAACTGATGGATGGATAAATAAAACGTTATATATCCATACAATGGAATATTATTTGGCCATTAAAAAAATGAAGCACTGATACACGCTACAAAATGGATGAACCTTGAAAACACAGGTGGGGGAATCCAGTCACAAAAAACTACATATTATATAATCCCACTTACACCAAATGTCCAGAATATGCTAATCTATAGATTTAGAAAGTAGACTAGTGGCTGCCTAGAACTTGGTGGGGAAAGGGGCAGGTGAGTGAGAAGTGACTGCTAATGGGTACAAGATTGGTGGGGATCATAAAAAATATTCTAAAATTAGACTATGGTGATGATGGCATAACTGTATTAATATACTAAAAACCATCGGATTGTGTGCTTTAAGTGGGTAAATTTTATAGTATGTAAATTATATCTCAATAAAGCTGTTAAACAACAAAAATAAATAAATAACTCCACCAAAAAGTTCTCTCTGCCCACCAATTCCCTTCAGCTTATTTCCTCATTTCACTGCTCCCCACTGCCCTCTCCTCAACTCTCAGATTCCTGGATCCACATATTCAGCTTTCATCAGTGTTTGCCCCTGTACTCCTCCACCATAGATGATTCACAAGGGGCTCATGGACCTCAACTCTCCACTCACCTGTCAGGTTTCCATGCTTCCTTGACGTTGAACATCACCACAGCTTCCGTTCAAAACAGTTTCTACCATCTCTAACTATACGAAATTCTCACAGCCAGACCAGCTCAGGGTTCCTTAATAAAATTTGGCGATTCAGACATTATACCTAAGACAGTAGTTCCCAGAGCCTTGAACTATTTTACATGAAGATGGAGGAGGTTGGGGGAGTGCAATGAAGAACAGTAACCCTGCTTCTCTTTCTGCAGCTGAAGGTGAAATACGGGGCTGGGACAGCTGATAAGCCCTATTGGTGAGCTGGCAGGTGGAGCTCCTGAGCGTGCAACACACCATCAGGCTTAAATGAGAGCTTCTGCTTCTATGGACAGTCCAGTCATCCGGTCCCCAGAACAGTAATGAATGAATAAATGAGTGAAGTATTCATTCATTTATTTATCCAATCTTTACTAAGTGCTTACTTACAGACATTTTTTTCTAAGTTCTGGGGAAATGGCAATGAATAAGACAGATAGGAGGAGTTTGTGTGTGTGTGTTTTACTGATTTTCTAAAGTAACTAATTAAGATGATTTCATATACTGATAATTGTTCTGGAGAAATTTAAAAAGGGTAACAGGACAGAGAATGACACACAGATTAACAGGATGTTCCAGGAAAGCCTCTCTGAGAAAGTGGTATTTGTGCCAGCCCAGAAATAAATGATGAAATAAGAATGAGATATGCCCTGGGATGTGATACTAGTGTATCCATAAGGCAGGTTGGGATGAAACATAACAGGCACTACATTTATAGAAGCTATCTGGACAGCCAGTATCTTTGGATGAGCAAGGTGAGAAACTGGAGGCAGAGTCCCATGTTGGTTCTTTCGTTGCTATTGTATAATGTTTAAGAATTGTAAAAGTAAGCATTTATAATCCACTCAAAGCATTTAGAACAGTATCTTTTAAACAGTTTTGATCACAGAATCTGTTTTACTAATTCATGCATACTGTCTCACTAAAAAAAGAACTGGTGATAATATAGAATTGAAAATAAACAAAATTAAAAGTTGCAATAAACATTGCTGGAATTACATATGGATTTACTTACTAGACACTATGTAAGAGAACATGAGTTAATATGTGTCTTTTTAATTATAACACAATGCCCCAAAACTTTAAATATATTTTATTACACTTAATTTGATATTATATTACAAGTTACTTAACTAGTTTGTACTCCCTGAAAGTACATCACCAATGTGCTGTCACTGCACAAGCAGGTTTGGGGGGAATTTGTCTACAGCCGCTTTAACAATAACAAAGAGATCCAACCACAAAGCAAAACAACATTTGATGAAAATATGGAACACAACACCCTAAAGAAGGAATCAGACAATCCACTTGACATTGAATAGATGATGGATAATGAAACAGAGCTAGCAGTTTATTACTAAAAAGCATGACTAGCACCTCAGGTCAATGTTGTTGATGCACTAACAAAAGCCCTGGAAACAGAGAATTCCAGCAGTTCCCATGCCTGCCTGCAGGCAGGAGTTTTGTGACCTTCCCAGAGGCTACAGGATCTTAGTAGAATGCCACATTTGAATCTTGAGGACACTCAGACTGTGCACAAATTTTAGTTTAGCAATCCTGAATTACCATGGTTTTAGTAATAAGTAAAACTGAAAGGAAGTCCTGAAGAAAGGACTTGAATTTGTCTGCCCTTCAGAGGGCTCTTACTGCCCTCTAGTGGGGACCCAATCAGGCACCTCTGAGACCATTAGTGACCCTAGGATCTGTGCAAATCAGCATATGCATAGTGTGCCTATCTTATCCATATATTCCGGACTAAAATTTGGACACGCTGTCAGATTTTTTTCTGATTTGTAAAATTATTTATATAAATAGCCTTACAAAAATCTATAAACAAAATTACATTCACAGACTTAGTGGTTTGCCTTTATTTTGTTTGTTTGTTTGTTTGTTTGTTTGTTTTAAATCCTCACCTGAGGACATTTTTGCATTTCAGATAGAGCAGAAGGGAGAGAGGGAGGAAGAGAGAGAGAGAAACATGGATGCGAGAGAGACACATTGACTGGTTGCCACCCACACAACCCCCACCAGGGCCGGGGACAAACTGCAACTGAGGTACATGCCCTTAGCGGCAACCGATCCCAGGTCTCTCTGGACCACAGGCCGACGCTCTAACCGCCGAGCCAAACCAGCCAGGGCTGGCTCGCCTTTATTAAAAAACTAAGTTACCCGCCCAGCTGGTGTGGCTCAGTGGTTGAGTGTCATTCCATGCACCAAGAGGTAGCCAGTTCAATTCCTGCAAGGGCACATGCCCAGGTTGTGGGCCCGATCCCCAATGTGAGGCATGCTGGAGTTGGCCAATCGATGTTCTCTTTCATGGATGTTTCTATCTCTCTCTCCCTCTCCCTTCCTCTCTCTAAATTCAATAAAGGAAAAAAAGTTTTAAAACCAAGTTACATGAGCCTGGCCAGTGTAGCTCAGTGGTTGAGCATCGACCCATGCACCAAGAGGTTGCCAGTTCAATTCCTGGTCAGGGCACATGCCCAGGTTGTGAGCCCGATCCCCAGTGGGGGGCATGCAGGAGGCGGCCAGTTAATGTGGTCTCTCATTGATGTTTCTATCTCTCTCTCCCTCTCTGTTCCTCTCTCTCTAAAAATCAATAAAAGAAAATTTTTTTTTTTTTAAAAACCCAAGTTATGCCCTGGCCGGTTTGGCTCAGCGGTTGGAGAGTCGGCCTGCGGTACAGAGAGACCCGGGTTCGGTTCCCGCTAAGGGCACGTACCTCGGTTGCAGTTTGTCCCCGGCTCTGGTCAGTCGTGCGGGTGGCAGCCACTCGATGTGTCCCTTCACATCGATGTTTCTCTCTCTCTCTCTCTCTGTTCCTCTCTCTCCCTCCCACTCTACCTGAACAAAAAAATGGAAAAATGTCCTCGGGTGAGGATAAAAAAAAAACAAAACCCAAGTTACATGAAAAAAAATATGAGAGTTGTAAAGAAAACAAAAAACACTTATCAACTAACATGCACCTGTAAGTTCCATCATTGACCTACCATTGAAGTCAACAAGTTGATGAGCTATTATTCCATTTGTCCTTGTTGAAAAAGAACTCTGCTTGTTTGAGTATTAATGGGTCTGCAGTAAAATAGATATGTGGCAGCTTTTATATTTGTCATGAAAAGTTGTTAGTTTAGGCTTTTCCTTGGTTTGGACATAGGAAAGTTATTTTGATAAATAGCCATCATCTACTGAATACTTCTCATATGCAAAGTCCATTACATTCATTAGCTCATTTGATCCTCACAACAATTCTTAAGGTGAATTCTAACATTATCCAAGTTTATAGATAAGGATGTCAAAGTAGAACAAAGTTAAGACTTTACTCCAAGATCACACAGCAAGTAAGTGGTGGAACCATTTTAACCCAATTTTGTCTAATTCTTTCTTTTTATTGATTTTATTTTTTGAGAGAGATCAATTTTTATTATACTTACTTATGCATTCATTGGTTGATTCTTGTATATGCCCTGACCAGGGATCAAACCCACAAACTTGGCATATCGGGACAATGCTCTACCGAACTGAGCTACCTAGCCAGGGCCTTGTCTAATTCTTAATCCTATGTTTTAGCACATCCAGATCATTACCAAGAAATGCAGAAATAGAGGACTTCCGGTCAAGATGGTGGCGTAGGTAAACGCGGTATCACGTCCTCCCACAACCACATCAAAGTTACAACTAAACTACAGAACCACCACCATTCAAAACCACCTGAAATCAAGCTGAATGGAAGTCCTACAACTACGAAATTAAAGCAGCAGCCACATCCAGACTGGTAGGAGGGGCGGCCTGGTCCCACACCCACGTGTGGTGGATAAAAATCAGGAGGACACCTCGGCTGGGAAGGCCTTTCCTGAGGACTGAGGGGTCCCCGTCCCACACCACGTGCCCTGCTCAGGGTTCCAGTGCCAGGAAGAGAAGTCCCCATAAATTCTGGCTGGAAAAACCAGCAGGAACTGAGGCTCAGGGAGGCTGAGGGGGCTGGAGCCCCAGGCAGCTCCTTAAAGGGCCCGCGCACGGACTTATTGGACTCTCTCCCTCTAAGCTTGGAGGGGAGGCAGCTCGAGGGGCACCAGAGACATACAGGGAAGAACTGAGCTGTTTGGCACTGGAGCGAGGGCTGGAGAGGGGGCTTTCTCCGGGACAAACGTGCTGTCAGAGGCCTTTGTTCCTTTGGTAGGCCCTTCCCTGAGGGGGCAGACAGTCGCCATATCTGGGACTCCAGCAACCTGGCTCACACTGGTAGCCCTGCCCTGCTAACTCCCTGAGGCCCCGCCCCGCCCCACCCAACTTTCAAGCCCACCCAAGCTGTTGCCACTTGCTTAACCATAGGATTGGCCTGTCCTGGATCCTGCTTCAGGTTTTTCCTAAATTCTTTCAAATGAGCAGCATCTGGTCTCAGCGAGCCCCATACCTCTCGTTAAGTAACACACTGAAACAAACACAGGGAGGCAGCCAAAATGAGGATACAAAGAAACAGGTCCCAAATGAAAGAACAGAACAAAACCCCAATAAAAGAACTAAGCGAAATGGAGGTAAGCAACCTAACAGATGCTGAGTTCAAAATACTGCTTATAAGGATGCTCAATGAACTCAGTGAGGGCCTCAAGAGCATAAAAAAGGACCAGTCAGAAATGATCGAGCACAGTTAGAAATGAAGGAGGCTTTAACTGAAATAAAGAATAATTTACACAGCTTCAATAATAGAGTACGTAAATCCAAGGAGCAAACCATCAATTTGGAATATAAGGAAGCAAAAATCACCCAATCAGAACAGCAAAAAGAAAAAAGAATCCAAAAAAATGAGGATAGTGTAAGGAGCCTCTGGGACAACTTCAAGCGTGCCAACATTCGCATCTTGAGGGTGCCGGAAGGAGAAGAGAGAGAACAAGAAATCGAAAACCTGTTTGAAACAATAATGGCAGAAAACTTTCCTAACTTGGTGAAGGAAACAGACATACAAGTCCAGGAAGCACAGAGAGTCCCAAACAAGATGAACCCCAAGAGGCCCACACCAAGACACATCATCATCAAAATGCAAAAGGTTCAAGACAAAGAGAGAATCTTAAAAGCAGCAGGAGAAAGGCAGCTAGTTACCTACAAGGGAGTTCCCATGAGGCTGTCAGCTGATTTCTCAAAAGAAACTTTGCAGGCCAGAAGGGAGTGGCAAGAAATATTCAGAGTGATGAAAAGCAAGAACCTACAACCAAGATTACTCTATCCTGCAAAGCTGTCATTTAGAATCGATGGCCATATAAAGATTTTCCCAGACAAGAAAAAGTTAAAGGAGTTCATCACCACTAAACCGTTATTATATGAAATGATGAAGGGTTTTTATGAAGAAAAAGATAAAATATATGAACAAACAAAATGGCAATGAATACATATCTATCAACAATGGAATCTACAAACAAAATGAACAGGTAGAACAGAAAAATTCTTATAGATACAGAGAACATTTTGTTGGTTGGCAGTTGGGAGGGGGGTTGGGGGAATGGGTGAAAAAGGTGAAGGGATTAAGAAGTACAAATTGGTTGCTAAACTGACAAACCTCAAAGGGAAAGGGGCTGGGGGGGTGGGAAGAAATAAACCAAAGAACTTATATGCATAACCAATGGACAAAGACAATAGTGTGGGAAAAGGTGGGGGGGAGGCAGGAGTGGGGAGGAGGGAGTCAATGGGGGAAAAAATGTGGAACATCTGTAATACATTCTACATTCAACAATAAAGATTTAAAAATAAATTAAAAAAATAAAATCAATAAAAAAAATTCTTTGATTTATAAAGTACTTACCATCATGTATAAAAAAGAAAGAAAGAAAGAAAAAGGTGAAGTGATTAAGAAATACAAATTCATTGCTAGACTGACAAACCTCAAAGGGAAAGGGGTTGGGGGGGTGGGAAGAAATAAACCAAAGAACTTATATGCATAACCAATGGACATAGACAATAGTGTGGGAAAAGGTGGGAGGGGGGCAGGAGTGGGGAGGAAGGGATTAGTGGGGGGAAAATGTGGAACATCTGTAATACATTTTACATCCAAAAATAAAGATTTAAAAAAAGAAAAAAAAGAAATGCAGAAATAATTATTATGGAATATGAAAAACAAAGCATAGGACTCTGAATCCAGAATAATCTCCAGCAAGGACTCTCCCACACCCCTCTATTTGATAATTCTTAATTTCAGGGTATTAGTCTTCACTGTGGCCATCATCTGCCTTTGGACTTTCTAGAGCTCTATGATTTCCTTGCCTCTCGCTGGAACCCTCAGAAACTGATTTGTTCACACACATAAACACACACACACATGTATTAGAACTGCTGAAATCTGAATAAGCTCTATGGAGAATACTGTTCAAAGAAAATTTTCAGAAAAGACAAAAATTATGACTCTCACACAAATGTTTTTTTTATAGAAATGACTCTTCAGTGGGTTCAGTTTTTTTTTTTTTTTTATCCTCACCTGAAAATATTTTTGCATTTATCTTCATTTATTTTTTTTTTTTTATCCTCACCAGAGGATATTTTTCCATTTTTTGTACAGATAGAGTGGGAGGGAGAGAGAGGAAGGGAGAGAGAGAGAGAAACATCGACGTGAAGGGACACATCGAGTGGCTGCCACCCGCACGACCAACCAGGGCCGGGGACAAACTGCAACCGAAGTACGTGCCCTTAGCGGGAACCGAACCCGGGTCTCTCCGGACCGCAGGCCGACGCTCTAACCGCTGAGCCAAACCGGCCAGGGCTGCATTTATCTTCAGATAGAACAGGAGGGAGAGAGGGAAGAAGAGAGAGAGAAACATTGATGTGAGAGAGACACATTGACTGGGTGCCACCTACACGACCCCAAGCGGGGCTGGGGACAAACTGCAACCAAGGTACCCACCCTTAGCAGGAACCAAACCCGGGTTTCTCTGGTCCACAGGCCAACAATCTAACCTCTGAGCCAAAACGGCCAGAGTGATTTTAAAGAATTGATTGAACTCATACTATATAAGAGAACCAGGAGGATGTTATAACTGGTTCAAAGAAAAAATTAAAAACCACAAATTTATATAAAGTAAAGATATTGAATTGCAAATAGAGGCAATTTTTCCACAGGAGGACAACACAGAATTTGCATATTGACTATGTTGAACTTTACCTGATCCCTAGGTTCCCAGAAAATCATTATAGTTAAGACATCTCCCCAGCCCTGGCCAGTGTGGTTCAGTTGGTTGGGCATCATCTTGTGCACCAAAAGATTGCTGGTTGGATTCCCAGTCAGGGCACATGCCCCGCGTTTCAGGTTGATTCCCAGTAGGGGGTGTGCAGAAAGCAGCTCAATGAATATATTGTTCTCACATCAATGTTTCTCTCTCTCCCTCTCACTTTCTCTCTCTAAAAATCGATTTTAAAAAAAAGAAATCCCCCCAATCATTTGCTTTCTGAAATCCTCCCCTCTTGTGTTCCAGAACATGGCTGACTGAAAAGAACTATCTGTCCCCGTATGACTTAGGTAAGATCCACTGTCCACTCTTTCTCATGACTCCCATAGGACTCAACAAAATATTTCCTTGTTTATCTATAACAAGGCTAAACACTAACTTTTCCTCTTATTTCTAAACCTGCCAAAAAAGACCAAACACAGGTCCTCCAACTCCTGGTTCTTTGTCACATGAACAATTAACTGAGATTAGAACTGTTTATCCCCTAAAACTATCTGGACGTAGAGGTAAATACTGCTCTGTTGGTACCTGCTGTTTAAAGTCTGCCGCTGGAGCCCTGGCTGGTGTGGCTCAGTTGGTTAGAATGTCCTCCAGTATACAGAAAGGTTGTGGGTTCACCCTGGCCAGTTTGGCTCAGCAGTTAGAGCATTGGCCTGCGGTCCCAAGAGACCCAGGTTTGGTTTCCACTAAGGGCATGTACCTTGGTTGCGGTTTGTCCCCGGCCCTGGTGGGTCATGCAGGTCGTGGCCACTCAATATGTCTCTTTCGCGTTGATGTTTCTCTCTTCCTTTCTCTCCCTCCCACTCTATCTGAACAAAAAAATGGAAAAATGTCCTCAGGTGAGGATAAAAAAAAAAAATAAAGAAAGGTTGTGGGTTCAACACCTGGTCAGAGCACATACCTAGGTTTTGGGTTCAATCCCCAGTCGGGGAGTGTATCGATGTTTCTCTTCTCCTCTCTCTAAAAGCAATAAGTATATCCTCAGGTGAGGATTTTTTAAAAAGTCTGTCTCTGGAGAATTCTCAGCCTGGCTTTTGGCTGTGACAGTTTTTTACCTGGCACCGCTTAGTCCCACCTCAGCAATCACTGCTGCTGCAGTACCCTCTGAGCCTCACCTAGGACCTCCATCTGGCCTTGACTGCCCAACCCAAAGCCTCCACCGCAGAGTTGCTTCACTTATCATTGGCCCCAGAGCAGTTCTGTGGGCTCTCAGTGCAGCCTCCATCCACCTTCCATGCAGGGCACAGAGGAACTTCTGGTGCCCTTCCATATCTCATGGGGACCAGGGTAGGGGCAGGAATGCTAACTCAGGTCCTCTCTCTGCCGAATCACTTTTACTCCTACAGCTTCCATGTATCTGTTTGGGGCCACAAGGAATGGCAGTCCCTTTCCAGGATCCCAAATGGGTGGTAGAACATAAGACCCTCTCCTGTGGCTTTTGTCTCAACCTATCTAGCCTCCTTCCAACACACATACACACACACATACACTGACTCTCCATGCTGAAAACCACTCCCTCAGTCTCAGACCCTAAAATGCAGCCAAAGACTTGGGGCCAGAGGTGGAAAAGAAAAGTAATATTCAAAGAATTGAAAGACAAAGCCTGTGTCATATACTGGTATGGAGTTTGAACTTACACTAATCATAAATGTGGGATTCTTAAAATTTAATACACACACAAAAATGCCTACACCTGGTAAAACTCAAAGGCCATGGACGAGGCAATAAAATTTTTCTATATAGGGAAAATTCACAACCCAAAACACATGAAACTCCCACTGAAATAATCTTCTAGTGAAGATGAGTTTACAATCAAGAATTACAAATAAGTCACATGATCACAATGAGATAAAGTTAGCAAAACAGCATACCAAGACCTAGCTGTAATAAAACAACCTGAAATAAAATGTAAAGTAAATATGTTCTGTCAAAAGAAAATTCAGAGAGCTTTAGTATGAATATTTAATTAAGCAAGAAACAAACTGTTCAATAACGGGAAGACTTCCAAAAGTGGTTAAGAAGCTCAACTCTCAGCATTATTTACAATAATCAAAGTATGGAAGAACCTAAGTGTCCATCAATAAATGAATAAAGAAGTGGCACATATATACAATGGAAGATTACTCAGCCATAAAGAGAATAAAATCTTGCCATTTTCAACAACATGGATGGACCTAGAGGGCATTATGCTAAGTGAAATAAGTCAGACAGAGAAAGACACTGCCATGTGATTTTACTTATATGTGGAATCTATAAAACAAAATAAACAAACAAAGCAGAAACAAACTCATAAAGTGAATAAATTCCCAGCTGGGAAGAGAGTTGAAGGTGGGGGTGGATAGATGAAAAAGGTCAAAGGGATTAAGAAGTACAAATCACCAGTTATAAAAATAATCATGGGGATGTAAAGTACAGAACAGGGAATATAGTCAACAATATTGTAACAACTATATATGGTGTCAGATGGGTGCTAGACTTATTGGGGTGGACACTTCATAAATTATATAAATGTCTAATCACTATGTATAACTGAAATTAGTATAATATTGTATGTCAACTGTAATTTAAATTTTTTTTAATTTCCAAAAATATGGAGTTTTATTGATTTTTGTTATTGATTTCCAACTTAATTTCACTGTGGTTAGAAAACATGCTCTGTGTTAATGCATGTCAAACTTGAATGTGCACATGCATCCCCTGGGCATTTTGTCAAAATGCAGATTCTGGCTCAGGAGGTCTGGAATGGGGCCTGAGCTTCTACATTTTTTTTTATCTTTATTGTTGAATGTATTACAGATATTCCTCATTTTTCCCCCCATTGACCCCTCCTCCTCACTCCCGCCCCCCTCCTGCCTTTTCCCACACTGTTGTCTGTGTCCATTGGTTATGCATATAAGTTTTTGGTTTATTTGTTCCCAACCCCCAACCCCTTCTCTTTGAGGTTTGTCAGTCTAGCAACCAACTTGTACTTCTTAACCCCTTCACCTTTTTCACCCATTTCCCCGACCCCACTCCCATCTGACAACCAACAAAATTTCTCTGTATCTATGAGAATGTTTCTGTTCTGCTTGTTCATTTTGTTTGTAGATTCCATTGTCAATAGATATGTATTCATTGCCATTTTGTTTGTTCATATATTTTATCTTTTTCTTCAAAAAGACCCTTCATCATTTCATATAATAATGGTTTGGTGGCGATGAACTCCTTTAACTTTTTCTTGTCTGGGAAAGTCTTTATATTACCATCGATTCTAAATGACAGCTTTGCAGGAGAGAGTAATCTTGCTTGTAGGTTCTTGCTAAGTGAAGTAAGTCATCACTCTGAATATTTCTTGCCACTCACCTCTGGCCTGCAAAGTTGCTTTTGAGAAGTCAGCTGACAGCCTCATGGGAACTCCCTTGTAGGTAATTATCTGCTTTTCTCTTGCTGCTTTTAAGATTCTCTCTTTGTCTTGAACCTTTTGCATTTTGATGATGATGTGTCTTGGTGTGGGCCTCTTGGGGTTCATCTTGTTTGAGACTCTCTGTGCTTCCTGGACTTGTATGTCTGTTTGCTTCACCAAGTTAGGGAAATGTTCTGTCATTATTGCTTCAAACATATTGCTTGTTCTCTCTCTTCTCCTTCTGGCACCCCAAGATACAAATGTTGGCACGCCTGAAGTTGTCCCAGAGGCTCCTTACACTCTCGTCATTTTTTTAGATTCCTTTTTCTTTTTGCTGTTCTGATTGGGTGTTTTTTGCATCCTTAGATTCCAAATCGATAGTTTGCTTCTTGGCTTTACCTACTCTACTATTGAATCTGTATAAATTATTCTTTATTTCAGTTAGTGCCTCCTTCATTTCTGACTGTGCATCCTTCATTTTTGACTGGTCCTTTTTTATGCTCAAGGCCCTCACTAAGTTTGCTAAGGTTTTCACTAAGTTCATTAAGCATTCTTATAAACAGTGTTTTGAACTCAGCATCTGTCAGGTTGCTTATCTCCATTTCACTTAGTTCTTTTCCTGCAGTTTTGTTCTGTTCTTTCATTTGGGACCCATTTCTTTGTCTTCTCATTTTGGCTGCCTCCCAGTGCTTGTTTCTATGCATTACTTAATGAGAGGTATGGGGCTAGCTGAGATCAGATGCTGCTTGTTTGAAAGAATTTAGGAAAACCTGAAGCAGGATCCAAGACAGGCCAATCCTATGGTTAAGCAACTGGCAACAGCTTGGGTGGGCCTGAAAGTTGGGTGGGGCGGGACCTCAAGGAATCACCAGGGCGGGGCTACCAGTGTGAGCCAGGTTGCTGGAGTCCCAGATATGGCGGCTGTCTGCCGCCCCCAGGAAGGGCTCACCAAAGGAACAAAGGCCTCTGACAGCACGTTTGACCCAGAGACAGCCCCCTCTTCAGCCCTTGCTCCAATGCCAAATAGCTCAGTTCTTCCCTGTATGTCTCTGGCGCCACTCAAGCTGCCTCCCCTCCAAGCTTAGAGGGAGAGAGTCCGATAAGTCCCTGCGCTGGCCCTTTAAGAGGAGCTGCCTGGGGTTCCAGCCGCTTCAGCTTCCCTGAGCCTCAGTTCCCACTGGTTTTTCCAGCCAGAAGTAATGGGGACTTCTCTGCCTGGCACTGGAACCCTGAGTGAGGCTCCTGGTGTGGGACGGGGACCCCTCAGTCCTCAGGAAGGACCTTCCCAGCCGCGGGAGGCTCCTGATTTTTATCCACCACATGTGGGTGTGGGACCAGCCCGTCGCGCCCACCGCTGCCGCCGCCCCTCCTACCAGTCTAGATGTGGCTGCTGCTTTAATTCCGTAGTTGTAGGACTTCCATTCAGCTTGATTTCAGGTGGTTTTGAATGATGGTTGTTCTGTAGTTTAGTTGTAACTTTGATGTGGTTGTGGGAGGACGTGATACCGCGTTTACCTACGCCGCCATCGTGACCGGAAGTTTTTCCACTGATTTTTAGATAAAGCGGAAGGGAGGGAGAGGGAGAGAGAAAGAGAGAGAGAAACATCAACGTGAGACACATTGATTAACTGCCTCCTGCGTGACCCCGACTGGGGCCAGGGATTGAACTTGCAACCAAGGTACATGCCCTTGACTGGGAATTGAACCCTTTGGTCCATAGGCCAACACTCTAACTGCTGAAACAAACCAGCCATGGCTGAATATTTAAATGTAAATAATTTTAATTTTAATATTAATAGTATCATATACTAGACAGTATAACTTTAGAGGTTCAGTTAGTAAAGGTCTTTGGGTGACCAATGGTCTCTATTCTTTTTTTCCTTTTATTGATTTAGAGAGAGAGGAAGGGAGGGGGAGAGAGAAATAGAAACATCAATAAGAGAGAACATCAACTGGTCACCTCCTGCATGCCCCCACTGGGGATCGGGCCCACAACCTGGGCATGTGCCATGACCAGAAATCGAACCAGCGACCTCTTGGTGCATGGGTCCATGTTCACCCACTGAGCCACACCGGCGGGGCACCATTTTTAAATCTGAAAATGTATTTACTTCACACTTGTACTGGAAAAATAATTTCTCTGGGAAGACAATGTTAAGTTGAAAATATTTTCTCTCAGCTCTTTGAAGATGTTATGTTATTATCTCTGGATTCCATTTTTGCTCTAGTGAAGTCTAATTTGTGTTCCCCTTTAGGTAATATATATTGTCTCTCTGGCTGCTTGTTTGGGTTTTCTGTTTGTTTGTTTGTTATCCTTATGCATGGATATATTTATTGTTTTTGTTGTTGTTGTTGTTGTTGTTTTTTGAGAGAGAGAAATAGAGACATTGCTGTGAGAGAGAAACATGAATCAGTTGCCTTCCATATGTGCCCTGAAACCTAGGTTTGTGCCCTGGCCAGGAATTGAACCCTTGACCCCTCAGTGTGCCACACTCCAACCAACTGAGCCACAGCAGTCACGGCTCTCTGGATGTTTTTAATCTGTATGTGTGTGTGCCTTTGCTGTTCTGCAGTTCTGCCACCAGTAAGTGCCACAATGTTGCTAACATCTTCTGGCCACCGATAGGGAAATGGGTAATTTCTGCTGGTCAACTCTTTTTTTTTTTTTTATCCTCACCTGAGGACATTTTTCCATTTTTTGTTCAGATAGAGTGGGAGGGGGACAGAGAGAGAGAGAGAAACATCGACGTGAAAGGGACACATCGAGTGGCTGCCACCCACACGACCCAACCAGGGCCGGGGACAAACTGCAACCGAGGTACATGCCCTTAGCGGGAACCGAACCCGGTCTCTCCGGACCGCAGGCGGACGCTCTAACCGCTGAGCCAAACCGGCCAGGGCTGCTGGTCAACTCTTTAGGAGGGAGTTCCACAGTGGAACTCTTGGCACCTAGTGTCCCATTTGTATGGTGACCAACCATTCCAGTTTGCCAGGGACTGAAGGGTTTCCTTCAGTCCAGGATACAGGACTTTCAGTTCTCAAACTAGGATAGTCCTGGGCAAACAGCTGGTCATCCTACCTGCTTCCCCTCCTTCGTACACAACCCTCCCCCTTCTGGAGCACACATGTTCCTTAGGGGAGGCTGGATAAAGAGTAGGCCAGGCACAGTGTCACACTGTTCCTACAATCCTTGCTCCATCTGAATTCAAAATCCTGATGTTCAAGCTGATAGTTGTTTTTCTTTTGGCAATGGTATTTCAGGAACCATATTGGCTCTCTACAGTCCAGCCCCATCCAGGAAGCTCAAGCTCTCCTTAATAAGGCCAGTCTTTGTACATCTGGATCTCAGACTATCCAGGTCAAATTCTTTTCCACAGGGCTCCATGTACAACATGGATATGGCTGTTCTACTTCACAGCTTTGGAACACTCTGTATCAAAGGTACTGAATATCCCAGCCAGTGTTGCTCAGTGGTTGAGCATTTTTCCAGTTCAATTCCTAGTCAGGGCACATTCCCAGGTTGTGGGCCAAATCCCCAGTGGAGGGCATCCAGGTGGTGGCCAGTTGATGTTCCCTCTCATCGATGTTTCTCTCTCTCTCTCTCTCCCTCTCCTTTCCTCTCCCTAAAATCAATAGAGAAAAAAAAATATTTTAAAGAAAAAAAAAGAATTTCCAGTCAAGATGGCGGCGTAGGTGAACGTGTTATCACCTCCTCCCACAACAACATCAAAGTTACAACTAAACTACAGAACAACCATCATTCAAAACCGCCTGAGATCAAGCTGAATGGGAATCCTACAACTACAAAATTAAAGAAGAAGCCGCATGGAGACTGGTAGGAGATGCGACGGCCTGGTCCCACACCCAAGTGTGGCAGATAAAAATCAGGAGGGACACCTCAGCTGTGAGGGTCCTCCCTGAGGTCTGAGGGGTCCCTGTCCCACACCAGGCACCCAGCTCAGGGTTCCAGTGCCAGGAAGAGAAGTCCCCATAACTTCTGGCTGGAAAAACTAGCAGGAACTGAGGCTGAGGGAGGCTGAGGCTACAGGAGCCCCAGGCAGCTCCTCTTAAAGGGCCCGTACACGGACTTACTTGGACTCGCACCCTCCAGGTTCCAGTGTGAGGGAGGCAGCTTGAAAGGCACCAGAGTCATATGGGAAAGGACTGAGTTGTTTGGCATTGGAGTGAGGGCAGGAGAAGCAGCATTCTCCTGGACAGATGTGCTGCTGTCAGAGGCCTTTATTCCTTTGGTGAGCCCTTCCCGGGGAGCGGTAGACCCTGGGACTCCAGCAACCTGGCTCACACTGGTGGCCCTGCCCTGGTGATTCCCTGAGGCCCCGCACCACCCAACTTTCAGGCCCACCCAAGCTGTTGCCAGTTGCTTTACCATAGGATTGACCTGTCTTGGATTCGGCTTCAGGTTTTCCTAAATTCTTTCAAACAAGCAGCATCTGGTCTCAGCTAGCCCCATACCTCTCGTTAAGTAATACATAGGCCCTGGCCAGTTTGGTTCAGCTATTAGAGCGTTGGCCTGCGGTCCAGAGAGACCTGGGTTCAGTTCCCGTTTAGGGCACGTAACTCAGTTGCAGTTTGTCCCCGGCCCCGTTTGGGGTTGTGCAGGTGGCAACCAGTTGATGTTTCTCTCTCTCTTCCTCCCTCTCGCTTTATTGAAGATAAATGCAAAACAATGTCCTCGGGTGAGGATTTAAAAAAACAATAATAATAAGTAATACATAGAAGCGCTGCCGGTTTGGCTCAGCGGTTGGAGCGTCGGCCTGCGGACTAGAGAGTCCTGGGTTTGGTTCCCATTAGGGGCACATACCAAAAAAAAAAAAAGTAATACATAGAAACAGACACAGGGGGGCAGCCAAAATGATGAGACAAAGAAATGGGTCCCAAATGAAAGAACAGAACAAAACACCAGGGAAAAAAAACTAAGTGAAATGGAGATAAGCAACCTAACAGACGCAGAATTCAAAACACTGCTTATAAGGATGCTCAATGGACTCAGTGAGAACCTCAGCGAACTTAGTGAGGGCCTCAAGAGCATAAAAAAAACCAGTCAGAAATGAAGGGGGCACAGTCAGAAATGAAGGAGGCACTAACTGAAATAAAGAATAATTTACACAGATTCAATAGTAGAGTAGGTAAAGTCAAGAAACAAACCATCGATTTGGAATCTAAGGAAGCAAAAAACACCCAATCAGAACAGCAAAAAGAAAACAAAATCCAAAAAAATGAGGATGGTGTAAGAAGCCTCTGGGACAACTTCAAGGATGCCAACATTCACATCTTTGGGGTGCCAGAAGGAGAAGAGAGAGAACAAGAAATCGAAAACCTATTTGAAACAATAATGGCAGAAAACTTCCCTAACTTGGTGAAGCAAACAGACATACAAGTCCAGGAAGCACAGAGAGTCCCAAACAAGATGAACCCCAAGAGGCCCACACCAAGACACATCATCATCAAAATGCAAAAGGTTCAAGACAAAGAGAGAATCTTAAAAGCAGCAAGAGAAAAGCAGATAATTACCTACAAGGGAGTTCCCATGAGGCTGTCAGCTGACTTCTCAAAAGCAACTTTGCAGGCCAGAGGTGAGTGGCAAGAAATATTCAGAGTGATGAAAAGCAAGAACCTACAAGCAAGATTACTCTCTCCTGCAAAGCTGTCATTTAGAATCGATGGTAATATAAAGAGTTTCCCATACACGGAAAAGCTAAAGGAGTTCATCACCACCACACCATTATTATATGAAATGTTGAAGGGTCTTCTTGAAGGAGAAGAACAAAAATATGAACAAACAAAATGGCAATGAATACATATCTATCGACAATGGAATCTACAAACAAAATGAACAAGCAGAACAGAAACATTCCCATAGATACAGAGAAATTCTGTTGGTTGCCAGATGGGAGGAAGGTTGGGGGAATGAGTAAAAAAGGTGAAGGGATTAAGAAGTACAAATTGGTTGTTAGGCTGACAAACCTCTAAGGGAAAGGGGTTGGGGGAAGGGAAGAAATAAACCAAAGAACCCATATGTATATATACATAACCAATGAACAGACAACAGTGTGGGGAAAGACAAGAGGGGGGCGGGAGTGGGGAGGAGGGGGTCAATGGGGGGAAAATGAGGAACATCTGTAATACATTCAACAATAAAGATAAGTTTTTTTTAAAAGGTACTGAATAGTTGAAGACAATTGGTGAGCAAATTGATGCACAGCATAGCAATGCCCTCTAGAGGGTGATGTTGTTTAACTCCACAAGCCACCCTCCAGCTGCATAATGTGTCAGTGACTTTTTTCTCCTTTCTTTTCCCTTAAGTATTTAAGTAAAATTTCTTTTGAATAATCAACCTGTTTTGACTGAGCTATAGAGAAAGTTTAAAGGATATTTTCCATCAATTCTTAGTCTGAAAAACAAAAAGGATTATTATATCTCTGGAGACCAGGCACATCTTTGGAGGTGAGAGCGAAGATTCCAGGAAAAAAACAAAACAAAAAACAAAACAGAAAGGGGAGAACTTAGAGCTTAGTTTTTCTGTCATTTCCTAGCAAGCTAGGACATGAATACTAAAAACCTCAGCTATCACATAGTATATTAGGAAACTTCAACTCTCTGAGCAACTCAAGACTCAAAAGTAAAAAAATTAAAAACAAGCTCATGGCAATAAACTTCAAAATTTAAAACTTTTGTACATCAGTCCGGCCACTGTGGCTCAGTGGTTTGAGTGTCGCCCCATTGACTGAGAGGTCCCTGTTCGATTACCGATCAGGGCACATGCCTGGGTTTCAGGCTCAGTCCCCAATGGGGGACGTGCAGGAGGTAAACAATCAAAAAGGTTGTGGGTTTGATTCCAGATCAAGGCACATACCTAGGTTGTGAGTTCCATTCTGAGTCGGGGCGCATACAGGAGGCAGCTTTTGATGTTTCTCTCTCTCTCTCTCTCTCCCTTCCTCTCTCTAAAATCAATTTTAAAAAATATCCTTGTGTGAGGATTTAAAATTTTTTAAGAAAAACCAACCTACCCTGGCCAGTTTGGCTCAGTGGCTAGAGCATCAGCCCGTGGACCAATGAGTCCCAGGTTCGATTTTGGTCACGGGCACGTACCTCGGTTGCAGTTTATCCCTGGCCCTGGTCAGGGTCGTGAGGGAGGAAACCAGTCGATATGTCCCTCTCATGTCGATGTTTCTCTCTCTCTCTCTCCTTCCCACTCTATCTGAAGATAAATAGGAAAATATCCCCAGGTGAGGATTAAAAAAAGAAAAAAGAAAAAAACCAACCTAATTTAAAAATGGGCAAAGGGCTTGGGTAGACGTTTCTTCAGAAGAGATGCAAAAGCCCATAAGCACATGAAAAGATGCTCACCATTACTAGTCATTACAGAAATGCAAATCAAAATGGGATACCACTTTAAACCTGTTAGAATGTCTATTATAAAATTTAAAAGTTTTTAAGAAACTAAAATCTATTGACGAGAATGTGGAGAAATTGGAACCCTTGTGCATTGTCAAGGGGAATGTAAAATGATGTAGCCACTGTGGAAAACAATATGGTATTTCCTCAAAAAAATTAAATATAGAATTACCATATATCCAGCCCTTCTACTTCTAGATATACACCCAAAATAAGTGAAAGCAGGCATTCAAACAGATATTTATACACCCATGCTTATAGCAACACTATTCACAATAGTTTTGTTTTTTGTTTTTGTTTTAGTGAAAAAAAGCATCAATGCAGTTTATTTCAATGCTTCTAATTTATAAGAATAACTTTTTTTTTATCCTTGCCTGAGGACATTTTTCCTTTTTTTTTTGTTCAGATAGAGTGGGAGGGAGAGAGAGGAAGAGAAAGAGAGAAAGATCGATGTGAAAGGGACACACTGAGTGGCTGCCACCTGCACAACCAACCAGGGCGGGGGACAAACTGCAACAAAGGTATGCACCCTTAGTGGGAACCAAACCCGGGTCTCTCCGGGCCACAGGCCGACGCTCTAACCGCTGAGCCAAACTAGCCAGGGCAAGAATAACTTCTTAATGCTACATCAGAAGTCAGTTCATCAGTACTTAATTTGGAAAGCATACGCAAGAAAGATCCAACATTTTATTGGGACTATACAATTTAGCACAATACTAGGCATCATACTAGAACAAAAACAAAAACACAAAATTGAAGTACGAATGACGACAGATATTTTTAAATTCCAGAGGATCAATGAACCTCCCCAAACTCTATACAAAAAGTTGTGTAATGCGTGCACTTCTCTGAGGAGAGGTCCACAACTCCAATCAACTTCTAAAGGGGCCAAACAGTACAGAATAGAATTCTAACCTCCTGCCCTGAATTTTCAGTAATGAAAGCTATATGTGAATCTCAGGAAGTTCATTCCTGCACATCTAATAGTCAGTTTTCATGGGAAGAGGGTAGAAAGGAAAACAAATAAAAGTAACTTGCAAGGACTGGGCAGGGAAGAACTCCAAAGTGCTGTTTACCTTATCAATTTAGTAACATGTTCTGGTTTAGAGAGGAGAAATAGGGAGCTAAGTGGTAATATAAGCTGAAAGCAAGGAGACTCCTATGGGATTTTTCAAATCCTTAAAAAAACTAAACTTAAGTGTGAATAAAGCAATAGCAAGAATTAAAAAATGCAATTTAACTGAAGTCCAATTTTTAGTTTCTGCATATTAACAACTTATTTTTTGAATATCACAAACTTCAATCAGAATACTTTTAAATATATTCTGCATGCATTTGGTTTTTTGTTTGTTTGTTTGTTTGTTTTTGTGTGTGTGTGGTACGTGCCCCTAGCGGGAACCGAACCTGGGACTCTCTGGTCCAGAGGCTGATGCTCAACCACTGAGCCCAACTGGCCAGGGCTATTCTGCATGCATTTAACAAATCTGTAAAAGAACAGGTATCCAGTTTACTTACATTATACTATGAAGTTTTAACTGAACAGCCCATTAATATACATTTAAGATCATGAAGTACAGGTAACAATGAAAAAGTCAATGTATTAATCTGATGGCATCCTATCACTATGCAATGTTCATTAACACTACTAGTAATTACCCTGGAAAATAGGCTAAATGTAGATGGAGAAATTTCCCTCAAAGGCAAATTTAATGGTTTAAATATCATCACCATCATCATCACTACTGAGGATAAGGCTGCTATCTGGGGACAGGACCCCTTCTTCCTGAACATTCCCCAAAACACCCACAGTCCCTTTCTCATCAGAATTATCAAACAACTTCTCACAGAAATCTTCATCAAACAACTTCTTGCTGGAATCGTCATCTTTGAACATGTTTTCATCTATATCTTCTTCATCCTCCTTTTCATCTACTACATCTTTTTTTCATCTGAATATTCAAACATTTTTGCATCTACATCATATTCTTCCTCCTTTTCATCAGCATCTTCAAGCCCCTTTTCATCTGCATCTTCTTCGTCCTCTTTTTCATCAGATTCATCATCAAAAACTTTTTCATGTATATCTTCTCCTTCCTTTTCATCTGATTCTTAGTCACTCTTTCAGAGCCTTCCTCAGAAAACACTTTTTCAGAACTGTCATCTTCAAATTCTGATTTTTCAGAGTCATTTTCTTCTCTTTTTCTAGAACATTTTCATTAAACTCCTTGTCAAAGCCATTTCCAACCAACTCTTTTTTGAGGTCATTTTCTTTCAAACTCGTTTTTCAGAGCCATCTTCAAACAGCTTTTCAGAGCAGTCTTCTTCAGATTCTCTTTCTGACTTGTCTTCTTCAGACTCCTTTTGGGGGCTGTTCTCTTCTTCAGACTCCTTTTTTTTTTTTTTTTTTTTTTTTTTATCCTCACCCGAGGACACTTTTTGTTCAGATAGAGAGGGAGGGAGAGGAAGAGAGAGAGAGAGAAACATCGACGTGAAGGGACACATCGAGTGGCTGCCACCCGCACGACCAACCAGGGCCGGGGACAAACTGCAACCGAGGTACATGCCCTTAGCAGGAACCGAACCCGGGTCTCTTGGGACCGCAGGCCGATGCTTTAACCGCTGAGCCAAACCGGCCAGGGCTAAGACCAGACTCCTTTTTAAGGCCATTCTCTTCAAAATCATTTTTGAGTCGCTTCTTTTTGGATTCTCTTCCAGGGTCACTCACTTTGGACTCTTTTTTAGGACTACCCTCTTCAAACCCTTTTCTGGGACTGTCTTCTCCAGACTCTCTTTCAAGGTAGTCTTCACGCTCTCTTTTGGGACAGCCTTCCTCAGACTTTCTTTCAAGGCAGCCTTCTTCAGATTTGTTCTGGGGGTAGCATTCTTCCACCTCTTTTTTGAGGCCACTTTCTTTAGCATCTTCTTCAAATTCTCCCCCATCTGCTATTTTTTCAAACTTCTTTTCATCTATAGGTTCTTCAAATCCCATTTGAGTTGCAGCTTCTTGAGAATTCATTTTAGATGTGCTAGAGTGCTCTGAAAAATGCCTTACTCTAGAAAGCCCTGCCCGTTCTGAAGCACAGGTGGAATTTGAACACCAAAGACCTTTATTGGCCTCAGGAGAATTGAGAAAAGCCTCCCATCCTTTCAGCCTTTCCTCCCTTTCTCTTGTGGTCTCCTCCACCTGATAATCTGTAGTTCCATCCCACACTTGGGCAGTGATTTGACGGCCACCAAACCACCGTCCATCAAGGGTTTGAATACAATAATCAGCTTCCTCTGGATCCCTGAAGGACACAGAGGCCACACCATCTGGGTGTCTATCAAACAGAAGGAGCTTCTTAATTTGTCCAAACTTTGAACACTCTACTCGAAGATCTTCTCTGATCTCATTCAGCACCAATGGATCATCCTCAAAATCCATAGGATGAAACATATTTTTGATGATGACAACTTGTTCGTGGCGCATTCGGGATGGCCCATCCCTTCTCTCAGGTCTCCAATCCAACTGCTTATGTTGCAGGGACAGCTTTTTCTTATAGTCCTTGCACTTCTTCTTCTTCTTAGAGGCATCATAGTCCCCCTTCAGTTGAAACTTTGCCACCTCGACATGTAATTTGTAGCCTCTAATTTCATTGTCATCTAAAAGTTTTAATGCAAGATCTACAGATTCCCTCTTCAAAAAACAGCAAAGCCCATCTCCTTTCATATTCCCTTGATCATCTTTGTAAAGCTTGACCTTAAATTCTTCTGTTTGAGGATCTCTCATAATAATGCCAAACTTGGACATGAGCTGTATAAATTCATCGAGTGTAATGTCTGGAGGCAAACCGGACACATACGCATTTGTATTTCTGTCTTCTTCAATATGAAACCATCCTGATTCAGCCTTTCCCTTTTCTCCCCTCTTTTTGGGATCAGTGGGTTCAAGGGGGTTTTTTTGCAGAGGTTCTTCTGCAGGCCTAGCACTAACATCTTGTACATTTGCAGTAGAGCCAGATGCACCATCATTAGAAAAGCCGTAATTGGCCTGGTATGTAGCAATGAAATCTTCAGTGATCTTGGGGAACCAAGCTTTCTTGTGCAGGTCCCACTCATAGAGGATGTCATCTGGCTGCTGTCCAAAATAATTGGTTTCTCTACCAGGATCTTTCTGGGCGTCTTCATCCTTGGTGTCTCCATACAATTTTTGCATTCGCAACTGCTCATCAAATTCATCTTCCCCATCCAAGTTGTTGCCACTCATGTTGCCGATTTAGCCCAACAGCACAGTCCAGGCACGAGCCTAGAGGGGAACAGAAAAAATGTGGTTTGCCAAGCTTGGCCTTTCCCACGTGTGCCTCCCCACAGTACCCCAGCAGTTCCTGGGAGGTCAGGACATACAGCTTCTGGAGCAGCTTCCCTTGTCCACCAACCTCCCACAATAGCTTAAACGTGCAAGTAACCCAAGTGTACATTGACAGATAAATGAATGAACAATATATGACATAGACACATAATGGAATATTATTCAGTCTTAACAAGTAAGGAAATTCTGACATATGCTACAACATGGATGAACCTTAAAGATATTATGCAGCTCTGGCTGGTTTGGCTCAGTGGTTAGAGCATCGGCCTGCGGTCCAGAGACCGGGGTTTGATTCCCACTAAGGGCACGTACCTCAGTTGCAGTTTGTCTCTGGCCCTGGTTGGGTTGTGCAGTGGCAGCCACTTGATGTATACCTTTCACATCGATGTTTCTCTCTCTCTCTCTCTCTCTCTCCCCCTCCCTCCCACTCTATCTGAACAAAATATGGAAAAATGTCCTCAGGTGAGGATAAAAAAAAAAAGATATTATGCAAAGTAAGATAAACTAGTAACAAAAGAACAAACTTTATATGATTTCCTTTATATGAGGTATTGGAGTGGTCAACTCATAGAGACAGATAGTAGGATGGTGGATGCCAGGGCTGAGGAGAGAAGGGAATGGGAGTCATTGTTTAATAGGCACAGAGTTTCAGTTTTGCAACATGAAAAGAGTTCTGTGGATAGTTGATGTAGACCATAGTACAACAGTGTGAATGTACTTAACACTACTGAACTGTACACTTAAAATGGTTAAGATAACCCTGGCCAGGTGTCTCTGTGGTTAGAGTGTTGGCCCACACACCAAAAGGTTGCAGGTTCATCCCCAGCCCAGGTGGTCATCAGGATGTGTGTGGGAGACAAAAAATTGATGTGTCTCTCTCACATGGATGTCTCTCTCTCTCCTCTCTCTCCCCGCCTCTCCCTCCTCATTCTCCTCCCTCATATAAATGGAATCATACAATATTTGTCTTTTTATGACTGGCTTGTTTCACTTAGCATAATATCCTCAAGTTTCATCCATGCTATAGCTTGTCATAACTTTCTTCCTTTTTGAGGCGGATAATATCCCGTTGTATGTATATACTACATTTTGCTTATATATTCATCCATCAATGAACACTTGGGTTGCTTCCATGTTTTATCTATTGTGAATAATGCTGCTGTGAGCATGGGTATATAAATATCTGTTTGAGTGCCTAATTTCACTATTTTGGATATATATCTAGAAGTAGAATTGCTGGGTCATATGGTAACTTTATATTTTATATTTTGAAGAACCATCATACAAAAAATTTCTACCATTAAACCTACATGTTTTCCACAACACCTGTAACATTTTACATTCCCACCAACAATGCACAAGGATTCCAATTTCTCCACATCCTCACTAACACTTGGCATTCTCTGTTTTTTAACAGTAGAATAGTACTATTCTATCACTTCATTAGGATACTATTAAATAAAGTGATATCTCATTGTAGTTTTGATTTGAAATTCCCTAATGATTAGTGATAGTAAGTATCCTTCATGTGTGTACTGGCCATTTATATATCTTTGGAGAAATGTCTACTTAAGTCATTTGCTCATTTTTGTTTCATTGTTGAGTTGAATACGTTTTGAAACAAAAAAAAAAATTAAATTGAGAGAAAAAGATTCTCCCTGAGACCATCTATTAAAACCTTATCTAATCAGCCCTGGCCCCTGCGGTTCAGTTGGGTGGAGCACATACCCAGGTTGTGGGTTCAATCCCCCCTGGTCGGTTGGGGCACGTCAGTCTCTAAAATAAAGGGAAAAATTATTTTTTAAAAAATAAACAACAAAAAACTTACCTAATCAGCTACCTGTCTGCATAATAAGGCCTGGATTTACTACTCACCACTTTCTGAAGTCTCAGCAGTCATTTAAAAGTCTACAATTGAACCTACTTCCACACCTATATCCACCCCAAACCCACTCTTACCCCACCCTTCCCTGTGCGTTCCGGCAAGCATGTGGCAAATCACTAGCGCTATTTAATCACCCTTCTTTTCTCTTTCCGCCTGTGGGTTTGCAGGACTGTCGAACACCTTCCTCTACAACGTACATTCACTTAATTGAAACTTTTTCTGAGTTGCCTTCAGCCTTTCCTTCTCCAGGCTAAAATTTCCAAAATCCTTAAAAAATGGTTTCCTCTCAGCGCTATCATTAACTAGTAGAGGGAAGAAATGACAGATTCCTTGGTCCCAACAGGGGCCTTGGTACCTCTAGTCAAGCGGCAACCGCCACGTAGAAACAACAATGTCAGCCTTTCGAACTCCAATCCCGACGTGCAACGCGAGCGTGGGTGGGAACAACCTTTGCTGAACTCTGCAGGATCAGGGATCTAGAATTCTGACAGTTCTCGTGCGGAAAGGGCGCGTGCCTTGCTAGAACGCTCCTTGATTACGGAATAACGCCTAAGCTTACTCACCTCGTCTCCACTACTGCCCCCACGGTCTCGCACGTCCGCAGCCCTGGTTTACTCCCTGCAGCCTGCAGCCACCACCTCCTTTCCCAAATCGGGGGCGCCTCTCGAGCCTCAGACCTTTGCGCTCCCAGTCCCTTCTGCCTGGGAAGCCTGCGGCTTAACTCTAGACCCACTCAACTCTATGGTGTTCTTGGATCCATTCCTATTTCCACTCTGACTGAGACAGAGTAGGGTTTCAATAAGTGCTGATAGGCTGAATGAATGAATAAGGAAGGTATCATGAAACAGTAAGTTTTATCACCCACACAACTTGGCAGAAAAAATGTGGAACTATGAAATCAGACAGATCGGATTCCAATATCAGTTATTCCACTTACTAGATGGGTGATCCTCACACCCTCTCGGAGTTCAAGAAATGTTTGTTGAACGAATGAATAAAATGTTCTCACAAAGACGTGTGACGAATTAAATGAAGTAATGCCTGTGTCGTCCCTGGCCACAACCAGCGCTCAGGAGAATTACTACTCGCCCTACTATACGACGTTTCGTGTTTATGTAGACCGTGAGTTTCCTGTGGGAAGGGGATGTCTTGACTCGGTTCAAAGCTCCCCAAGATGCCTGGTCACATTAGATGACTAGGATGACGGAAGACTTCAATTTTTAACATGCTCGGGGCGGGGAAGATTACATATCCAGAATGGGTCTGGCACCTTCGCAGACCACAAATATCATCATCACACAAGAATCTCAGCTTGTTCATGTACAAATGAAGGCCTACTATACTTGCCCATCTAGTCTGCGGTCCATAGAACCCCACCCCCAGCGCTTCAAAAGGTCAAGTTTCAGGCGGCGGCGCCCCACGCCTGGCTCCAAACTGCGGCACTTTAGGACCGGTGCCTAGGCAAGACGCATGCGCACTCTCCTCTCCTCCCTCCCTTCATTAATCCTCCGCGTTTCGAGTACTGGGTCCTTTTTGTCCCCTACTGCGTGCGGTGTCAGTTTCCGTGCGGAAGTGGTAGCCGTGAGAGAAGATGGCGAGCGCTATGGTGGTGACAACTGGTGTGGTGGCCAGTCGGGCTAACAAGCGAAGTGTCTGCGGGCCGGGAGGTGGTGGCGGCGGTGGGGTAGCCCGGGGGGCGGAGGAGGAACCCCCGCCGCCCCTACAAGCAGTTCTGGTGGCTGATAGCTTCAATCGCCGTTTCTTCCCCATCTCCAAGGACCAGCCTCGGGTGAGCGCCGGCCGGGGAGCAGCCAGAGGGCCCGGAGTGGCGGGGCTGGAGCTAGTTATCCTGTCCTCTGCCTAGTGAGGCGTGCTTTGGAAGGACGTGTGTCCAGCCTCTTCCCTGAAATCGGGTTTATCGAGTTAGGAGAAAGGCGGACTGTCTAAAGCCTGACCAAATGAGTGGCTGGCAGACTTGGTAGTGCTGTGTAACTCAGATTTGGGAGGCATGCAGAGAACTAAATTGTAGAAGCAGTGCTTGAGAGAAACCTTCACGCGGTGATTCAACTCCCCGTGAGGAGGCTGCAAGGCGTTCATGCCGAGGGGGAAAAAAGAGATCCTCAAGTGAAAGGAAATATTATCTCTTTTTGCCTCCAAAAGGGAGGTCGTATGCCTAAAAAAGACCAGACTGATCTGATCCCGTAGTAACAGCTATTCTGGATCTCAGTACAGTGTGCTTTATTTCCCTTACAGATTTTAATGACAGCCAGTGCCATCTGTCTAAAGAAGGACAGAACAAGTTTAGTGGTTGGTTGCTAGGAGCCTCTGTCTTGTTGTCTAGACCAGCGATTTTCAACCTTTTTCATCTCATGGCACACATAAACTAATTACTAAAATTCTGCGGCACACCAAAAAAGATGTCTTTTGCTGATCTGACAAAAAAAATAGGTATAATTTTGATTCATTTACACCAAATGTCTGTTGTAATTTTTTATTTGATAGTCTAAGGGGAAAGTGGTCAGTGCCCCTGTATTGCATATTTTTAAAATTCTTGCTACACACTGGTTGAAAATCACTGGTCCAGATACTGGGGAGTTGGACTGAGCTAAGAGCTAGTCCTGGAGATTGCTGGGTGGCTCAGCCGTGCCTAGTTCAAAGAGAGGGAACTGCATTCAGTTCAGGGAAAATTCTAACTCATCACTTCCAGCAAAAAGCCTAATAGCTGTTCATTTTGGAGAGGTGATTGAGGTTGGCTAGCCCCCGACTCTTAGAAAGGGATCAAGGAAGAAAATTATATGGGGAAAAGGCCTTAGTGGTGCTTAAGTTTCTGAGGGATATGATTGATTTCCAGTATTCTCCTTTGCTATAGGTGGTCTATTCAGTTGCAGCTCTGTGTCTGATGCTAAGCAAGTATATGTCTGATGCTATGCTTACTATATCCAAATTGCAATACCTTAGACTCTGATGCTTAGAGTATGCAATGAACATCAGAGGCAGAAGCCTGATTACTTTTAAGTTGGAATGATAAAACAAAACTATAGCATTTGGAAACACTGATATAGGAGTGAAAATAGTTTTTGTAGTAGGGGAAGGAGTGGTACGCAGAGGGCCAGATCCAAGACTTTACATTTTTTTCATCTCCTGACCTGCAGGTCCTCTTGCCCTTGGCAAATGTGGCACTAATTGACTACACTTTGGAATTTCTGACTGCCACAGGTGTACAGGAAACCTTTGTCTTTTGTTGCTGGAAGGCGGCTCAAATCAAGGAACATTTACTGTAAGGCCTTGCAACTTTTCTTTCCATGTTTCATCAGTTTTCTTAGGATGAATGTAACTAAATAAGGGGAAAATGTGTCTATATAGATCCCATTATAAGGTCTAAGGGTATTCTCCTCACTTATCAGTAGGTGAGCAGCTAAAACTGTGAGAAAGATTAAAGAAAAACATTTGGTTTTTTTTCTGAATCTCACTAATAAAGTTTTGTCCTAGTGGATTTTGCTTTTTATTTTATGGCTCCAATATGGAAGTTATAAGAGTAACATGTTTGTTTGTTTTTCCACTGAGCTTCTAAATGTTAAGCTGTTCTTCGTCTTTGTAGTCTCAGTGCTTAGCTTAGTACCAAGCACATAATAAACATTTAACAAATGTTTGGTGAAATCTTCTTGAAAAAGAGCAAATGTCAGGATTTATGGAAACTTAGGAAATAAAGACTTGGATATTAGCATGGTCTGCATTAGACAGTTCCTAAATTTGGTCTGGATTTTGAAAGGAGAAAAATGGCATGAAAAGTATGTTTCCAAAAGTTTATATATCCTAAATTCTCAGCAGGATTTTGAATTAAAATCCTGGGGTCAGGCTATGGAGAGGAAATAACCATGTTTCTCTAACCCATAAAACAAGCCTGGTGACACAGGATGCTGAAACCATTAATTATAGTTCATAAATCTCTTTGAAATTGAGGACGCTGGCAGGAATCCAAAAAAGCCATAGGGAGCCCTGGCTGGTGTGGCTCATTTGGTTGAGCGTTGTCCCATGTACCAAGAAATCACCAGGTCAATTCCCAGTCAGGGCATATGTCTGGGTTGTGGGCTACATTCCCAATCAGGGGCATGCAGGAGACAGCTCATCTATGTTTCTTTCTCATGGATGTTTCTCTCTCCCTTCCTCTCTCTCTGCCTCTCTAAAATCATTAAAAACATATTTTTTTTAAAAACCATAGAGAGCCCTGGCCGATTTGGCTCAGCGATTAGAGTGTCAGCCTGCGGTCCAGAGAGACGGGGTTCGGTTCCCGCTAAGGGCACATACCTTGGTTGCAGTTTGTCCCTGGCCCTGGTTGGGTTATGCGAGTGGCAACCACTCGATGCGTCCCTTTCACATCGATGTTTCTCTTTCTCTCTTCCTCCCATTCTATCTGAACAAAAAATGGAAAAATGTCCTCAAGTGAGGATAAAAATAATTTTTTTTAAATAAAATAAAATAAAAAGCCATAGAGAAAGAGTGTGAATGTTGATTGGGGGAGAAAAACAGGGAAGTTCTACATGATATTTATGATTATTCTCATTCCCTTCACTCCCCCTTCCTTTAGAAAATCCAAGTGGTGCCGCCCTACATCCCTCAATGTGGTTCGAATAATTACATCAGAGCTATATCGATCACTGGGGGATGTTCTTCGTGATGTTGATGCCAAGGCCTTGGTGCGCTCTGACTTCCTTCTGGTATATGGGGACATCATCTCAAACATCAATATTACCAGAGCCCTGGAGGAACACAGGTCAGGATGGGAAAATGGTAGGGACAATGGTGTGTGACCAGCAGAACCCTAAGACTCTCTCCCTCCTATCCTTTGTAGGTTAAGGCGAAAGCTAGAAAAAAATGTATCTGTGATGACAATGATCTTCAAGGAGTCATCTCCCAGTCACCCAACTCGTTGCCAGGAGGACAACGTGGTAGTGGCTGTGGATAGTGCCACAAACCGAGTTCTCCATTTTCAGAAGACCCAAGGCCTTCGACGTTTTTCTTTTCCTCTGGTGTGTGGGTATCAGCATTTTTTGAGGTAGGAAAGCAAGAGATTCAGCAAGAGAGACGAGTTAAAATCCTTGTAACCTCTCCCCACAGAGTTTGTTCCAGGGCAGTGGAGATGGAGTGGAGATTCGCTATGATTTACTGGATTGTCATATCAGCATCTGCTCTCCTCAGGTGAGCCCTTCAGGGCCAGGGCTGCACATCAAAGAGTAGAACTCTGAGGGTGTGTTACTCCCCACTAGAAGGCTAGGGTATATTTCTTCTTTTCCTTTCTCTGATCTGTTCTACAGCAAATAGTTGACCCCAATATTGGGAGCCTTTTGGGGATTCGGGCCCATGTTCTGCTGTCATGGGGTCTGATAGGTCTCTGGGGACTTATCTTTGCTTCCAGAAAATAGCACTTACCCTTGGCCTCATCCAGCTTTCTCCCATAGGTGGCTCAACTCTTTACAGACAACTTTGACTACCAAACTCGGGACGACTTTGTGCGAGGCCTGTTAGTGAATGAGGAGGTAAGAAAAAGGTCCCGGTGTCTCTTTAAAAGAAGGTTAAGCCCTGTCCAGGTAGCTCAGTTGGTTGGAGTGTCCTCCTGATATGCCAAGGCTATGGATTTGATCCCTGATCAGGGCACATGTAGGAGTCAACCAGTGAATGCATGGATGGGTGGGACAGCAGGTCAGTGTTTCTCTCTCTAAAATCAATCAATAGGAAAAAAGTTTTAATAAAATAGGGCTAAGATTTTATCTCACTTTTCTGTTTTATCGAGCCTTAGGAGGGATGAAAATAGCTGGGGTGGGGGGAAGCTATACACAAATACCATTTGGCTATGACATTGAGAGGCAGAGGAAAACTTAAGAAGGTGAGAAAAGTGTTGTGCCTGGGGATGTTCTTCCTTTCTTGCTTGGGCGACCTCCCTTTCCTTGTCCTCATTCAGATTCTAGGGAACCAGATCCACATGCATGTGATAACTAAGGAATATGGTGCCCGGGTCTCCAACCTACACATGTATGCAGCTGTCTGCGCTGATGTCATCCGCCGATGGGTCTACCCTCTCACCCCAGAGGCAAACTTCACTGACAACACAACCCAGAACTGCACTCATTCCCGGCACAACATCTACCGAGGGCCTGAGGTCAGCCTGGGCCATGGCAGCATCCTGGAGGAAAATGTGCTCCTGGGCTCTGGCACTATCATTGGCAGCAATTGCTCCATCACCAACAGTGTTATTGGCCCTGGCTGTCACATTGGTGAGCACAGGTGGGGAAGTCAAGTCAGCCATTCTAGGAGCAGGAACCTGGGGAGGCCCATATCTCCAGAGAAGGAGACAGAGGAATAGTCCCTAAGGATAAGGAACTAGAGTGGCTACCGTAATAAAAAAGGGAACAGAGATGTAAAAACAGTGATGCTTTAATTTGTGCCCTGTGAGCTTCTTATTGGGTGATTCGTTACATTCCAGTATACCCCATATTTATATTCGGGACCAAGTGCATAATTAATATGCAATAATAACATCTGTGCAGCTTACAAAGACCTTTAGCATACTTATTTTATTTAATCCTCACTAAAACCTTGTGAGGTATATGTTTTTTCTCCCCAGTTTATAGATAAGCAAACTGGTTCAAAGAGGTTGTCTCACCTAAGGTCATAGCTAATAAGAGGTAGTGCTGGGACTTGAATCTGAGTATTCTGATTATTAAGTCCAATGTTCTTTTTACTGTACCATACTGCCTGGTTAGCCTCCTGGTGACTCACTTTGGATACAGGAATGTGATGCTTTAAATGGAACTGCCCCTTTAAAACAACAAGATTCTAATTCTAAATGTACAAGAAGTAGAATAGATATGGACATGACTCTAATAAGGTTCTTGAGTTTTAGGGGTCCCCAGAAATCTTGAAGGTTCTCAGGTTCTTAAGTCCTATGTGATAGTCTGCAATTGTCATAAACCTGGTGGAGGGTGGTTAGGCTGAGCAAACGTTCTTTCAAGCCTGGGCTTAGAGGGGAAGTGGGTGTTTCTGATGAGTTGGGGGATAGAGTATTTGAGCTGGGTGGGAGCTATGCTGGTGTCAGTCAGCCATGTCTTCCAGGAAAGGCCCTGGTCTGGAGTTGGAGCCCTGAGTGACCAGGAGTCCTTCCTGTCCTGAGCCAGGTGATAATGTGGTACTGGACCAGGCCTACCTGTGGCAGGGTGTTCGAGTGGCTGCTGGAGCACAGATCCATCAGTCTCTGCTTTGTGATAATGCTGAAGTCAAGGAACAAGTTATACTGAAGCCACACTGTGTCCTCACTTCCCAGGTGAGAACTAGTTCCATACTGCATACAGGCCCCAAACTGAGTGGTGGTCATACTGAGCTAGAAGGGACCTATGTCTAATTATAGGTCCTGTCTGAATTGAGAGTCCAAATCCAGTGGTTTCATTTGTTTTCTACTTGGCTTAATAAAAAAAAGTCACTCACATTGTCAGGATGTACCTTTCCCCAACACACTGATGGATCTATGCCACCTACTCCTTTTTTCTCCCCTAGGTGGTAGTGGGCCCAGATATCACACTGCCTGAAGGCTCGGTGATCTCTTTGCACCCTCCAGATGCAGAGGAAGATGAGGATGATAGCCAGTTCAGTGATGATTCTGGGGCTGACCAAGAAAAGGAGAAAGTGAAGCTGAAAGGTGTGAGGCTCAGCAGGTGTGGGGCATCTGCGTATCTCTCTGCCCCATAGAAAAAACATTTTTTTCCTGGAGGGATGGGTACTTCTACTGGGCCTTTGCTAAAAATCAGTGGTTTTTCCAGGTTACAATCCAGCAGAAGTCGGAGTTGCAGGCCAGGGTTATCTCTGGAAAGCCGCAGACATGAATATGGAAGAAGAAGAGGAACTACGGCAGAATCTCTGGGGTGAACTAGGCGTTTATACACACACACCCTTTCTAAATCAGAATATTTTGAAGGAGAAGGGAACACTTCACAATCAGACTACTTGTTCACTGCTATTTTCATGCAGACAGGGCATATATATGATTCTTTGTCAATGACTTTTTCCTTATTTTTACTTTTTTCTCACCTTGTATGGGTTCTCAGGACTCAAAATCAACATGGAAGAAGAGAGTGAAACTGAAAGTGAGCGAAGCATGGATTCTGAGGAGCTGGATAGCCGGGCAGGCTCCCCACAGATGGATGACATCAAAGGCGAGTGGCCAGGGATGTAGTATCTTGGGATAAAAGAGGGAAACCTCTAGTTTTTTCTTTATCTGGATCAGCTAGCCAAAAGCTTGTGTTCCTCCCAGGAAGGGTTCGGTATAAAGTCAGAACTATATGACTGAACACATTCTGGAGTGATGTTAGCCCATGTACTTACTCTTACTTTGTTTTTAGTGTTCCAGCATGAGGTCCTGGGAACACTACAGCGAGGCAAGGAGGAGAACATTTCTTGTGACAATCTAGTCCTAGAGATCAACTCTCTCAAGTAAGAGCAGCCCCTCCCTATTTTCTTCTCTTAGGGTAGTCCCAGGCAGATAGAGGTTCTCCTGTTTCTTCCCCACATAGGAATCTGTTCCCTTGACATCACAAATGGACAAAGCCAGTAACATTTAGAACAAGGAGAGCATTAGGTTTCAGACTCAGCATAGATTTCTTCTTCTAAAATCTTCCCTTTCCACCCTGGCCAGTTTGGCTCAGCGGTTGGAGCGTCGGCCTGCGGTCCAGAGAGACCTGGGTTCGGTTCCTGCTAAGGGCATGTACCTCGGTTGCAGTTTGTCCCCAGCCCTGGTTGGGTCGTGCGGGTGGCAGCCACTCGATGTGTCCCTTTCATGTCGATGTTTCTCTCTCTCTCTCTTCCTCCCACTCTTTCTGAACAAAAAAATGGAAAAAGTGTCCTCGAGTGAGGATAAAAATAATAACAATAATAATAATAATAAAATCTTCCCTTTTCATGTTGTCCCACCTGACTTCCTCTTCCCCCGTGTCCCGCCAAAGTCCTACAGCACGCTGAAAGGGCCAGTGAAGGCCTTGGTGTTACCACAGTCTCCCCACAGGTACGCCTACAACATAAGTCTAAAGGAAGTGATGCAGGTGCTGAGCCACGTGGTCCTGGAGTTCCCCCTGCAACAGATGGATTCTCCGCTGGACCCAAACCGCTACTGTGCCCTGCTGCTTCCCGTGAGCAAAGACAGGCTGGGTACAAGGGATTGAGTAGAGGCAAATACACATCCTTGCTGTGGTGATTTTAAAAGAAACGAGGAGTAGGTCTTGTTGTGGGGTATTGTGTTAGTTGTGATTCCTTTCTCCTTGCCTCTGGATTCTAGAAGCAGCTTGGATTCTAGTGTAGCCTTGACTGGTCCAGAGGAGTCAAGTTAGGTTTAATACTGAGTGGTCTTTGAGACTCCAGGATTCAGACCATACCAGACCCCAAAGGTATATCCAGAATAGACCTGGACATTCAGACTCTGTAAATGATTTTGACCCAGAATGAGATCAACCTGTAGGCTCAGAATAGGTATTTTTGAGGCAGCCTGCATATCTGACCCCCTTTTACCTTCCCTGGAGAACCTCTTTTTCCCCAACCCTGACTGCTAGCAATTCCTAAATCCTTTGGCATGATGACACAGGTTCCCTCTTGGTTTCCTATATCATAAAAGATGCATGTTATCTATATTTATTTTCTTTGCCGTTCAGGTGTAGGTACATGCTCAGGCATATATTACAGGTTCCTTCTTCTTCCACAGCTGCTCAAGGCCTGGAGCCCTGTTTTTAGGAACTACATAAAGCGTGCAGCCGATCATTTGGAAGCACTAGCCGCCATTGAGGACTTCTTCCTGGAGCATGAAGCTCTTGGTACTTCTATGGCCAAGGTGAATACCACCTCAAGCCTCACAGTCCTACATTTGCTTTGAAACAGGCCTTGATTACCTTCATGGAGACACAAAACAGAGACTGACATGAATCCAATATAAAGTTTGGTTATCAGCACCATTCACCCCTGGTATTGTGCTCGTTGCTGGGATGGTACAGCTTGGAGCCAGGCTAGGAAGGCAGCCATTTGGAAGTTGCCCTAGGATAGTGCAAAGCACTACCTAGCAATAGTTCCAGAAGTTATACCTGTCCCAGTACCACAGTGAACAGTTTACTCTTGTCTGTTTTAGACGAATCTGCTCATTGTGTAGAAGGAAGCTAAGGACGCAGAGAGAGGTGTTAAGATCTTGCCTGCTCTTCTTTGTTATCCATTATATCTTGTTGGACTCTGCATGGTCCCTGAGATCTCTGTTGGCCTTCTGCAGGTACTGATGGCTTTCTACCAGCTGGAGATCTTGGCTGAAGAAACAATCCTGAGCTGGTACAGCCAAAGAGAGATAACTGACAAGGGCCAGCAGTTGCGCAAAAACCAACAGGTGAGTCAAGCTACCCTCGGTTGTGGTGGTTGCCTGGTTCCCTGACCCTTGGCCTGCAGGGTGGTTGGTCCTGGGACTCTGGTTATTTGAGTTGTTCATCCACAAGATGAACAAGAGAGTTATGTGCTCTTTCCTCAGTAGCTTTCCACTATGCTTTCTTACAGCTGCAGAGGTTCATCCAGTGGTTAAAAGAGGCAGAAGAGGAGTCATCTGAAGATGACTGAAGTCGCACTGCCTGTTTCTGTGGGTGTGGTTGAAGACCCTCCTGGCTTCTGGGCCAGAGCAAGTGGGAGGCTAGTTGCAGAAGATGGGTGACCACCATTCTGGCTAAGACTTAAAAAGGAGCAGAGACTGGAACTACAGTATTCTTCCCACCACCAGTAACCATGTGCCTCGCATCCTGACTGGGGAGTTGGGATTAGGGAAGTTGAGCTGAAACAAAGCTCTGCCTAAGGAGGAGCTAAGCAGGCCCTGCAGTTAGAGGAAGACCAGAGGCACAGCTTTGTGCTTTGGCTTTCCTTCGGGAAACAGCAGAGACAGCTGGCCCTTTCTGCTGCTTGTATTTGTTAATATTAAAAAAAGAGAGATTTCTGTCCAACTCTGACTGATCAGCTCTTACAGTAGTGACCAAAGAGTTCTGAACCTCTGACCTGACAGCCTTTCCTTAACAGCAGGGGGAGCAGAAGAGGGGTGTTATGGCCACTAGGTGGTACTGTGGTGCCTTGCTAATTGACCGTTGCCATAGCTCATGGGTAATGGAGGACCTAGATTCTTTTCTAGCCTCTGGACCAGTTTGTCTCCTGGAGTAGTGTGCTTGAGCCTGTTTCCAGAGAGTGTCCCAGTCCCGAGCACTTTTCTGCCTGAGAGTGATGATGCCAAGCATGTGTAAAGTCTGTTAACCACCTGCCAGTCCTTCGTGCTTGTTCATTTGATCTAGTACTACTGTCGGGGGAGCTGGGCTGCTCTTCATCTTAAAGATGAAGAAATTTGCTCAAGGTCTCATCACTCTTGAGGGGGTAAAGCTAAGGATTTGAGCCTCATAATCCAGAATTCTTTTTGCTTCGGCAGATTTAGTGTCTAGGTGAAGAGAAAGTGCCCACGAAAACTAATATAACCCTAAGCCAGCAATGAATATCTTAAGAACAGAGGGAGAGCCTGCCAAATCTTTTCCCCTAATATTGAAAGTGTTTCCCCTAATTGAAAACGTTTACTGTGACAGGCATTTTGCTAAAAGCTTTTTATGTTATTTTAGTTAACCTTTCACATCAGCCCTATGATGTAGCCTTATGCTCATTTTCAAATGAGCCTGAAGTTCAGAGAGGTCCTATAACTGGTAACTGATAGAGCCAAGATTTGTTACTGGACTCTAGAATTGGAGTTTGTCTCCTTTAACCTCAACCATATGTCCTTCTGTCTCATCTTTTTGAGCTCTTTGTTGTCTTCACATAACACTTACTCTATTGACAATTAAATTGTGGCAAATGTTAACTGGTAACAAGTGGCCCTCCTGAAAATCACAGATAAAATGGTTCCCTTCCTTTATTTCAGTTGGGTGGAATGGAGTTAGCCAAAGAGGATGATACTGAACTGTACTGAAGAGGTGTGAAGCTATTACTGAGTATTTCTAAAGAAGAAAAAACAGGCTGGCCAAGATTTGGCCTTATTTACTTTTATTCAGTAAATCTCAGTTTCTACTTTGTCAGATATAGGATCTAGTGGAGCATATGACGGTCATGTCACGGACCTAATAGGGTCAGTTAAACACAAATAACTATAGAATACCTCTGATTTGTACCTAATGGGTGGCAGAGATCAGAGTGGCCTGTGGAACTTTTTAGGAGGAACATATTTCTTCCAGTTGCAGTGATTAGGGAAGGCTTATAGGATTGTCACGCTTAAGTGGCCTAAAAAATAGAAAAGCTTAGAAAGGAACATTAAAACAAGGCCATTTAAACATGGCAAGTTAAACAAATGGGTTTTTACTCCCTCCAAAGCCCTATTCAAATGCCACTAGGGGTCCTTTAAAAAGGCATATGACTGACCTGGCCAGTGTTGTTCAGTGGTTAGAGTGTTGGCCCAGGCACCAAAGGGTCTCAGGTTCTATTCCCTGTCAAGGACACGTACCTGGGTTTCAGATTTGATCCCCGGCTCCAGTTGGGGCACTAGCGGGAGACAACCAATTGATGAATCTCTCGCATCAATGTTTCTCTCTCTCTCTCTGCCTTCCAGATACTTTCTAAAAATGTAAAAACATATCCTCAGGTAAGGATCAACAACAACAAAAAAGGCACATTGACTGCCTGACCCGTGTGGCTCAGTTGAGTGTCATCCCATGCACCAAGAGGTTACCAGTTTGATTCCCAGTTAGGGCACATGCCCAGATTGCAGGTTTGATCCCTGCTAGAGGGTGTGCAGGAGGCAGCGAGAGATGTTTCTCTTCCTCTCTAAAAATTACATGAAAACATTAAAAAAAAAAAAAAAACTTTAAAAAAGGCAAATTGACTCAGTAATAAGGAAAACTAGGTGACAACAATAAATGAGAGACCAACATTTTGCAAAATGAAAAATGGGAGAGTGAAAGTTTACTTAGAACAGACTAAGATGGGTTACACCTTCTCAGATGGTTATTAAGAAGCAAACCAATGTGCCCTGAATCCAGAAAAGGTCCAGGAAAGGTGTAAAGATTGGGGCTGAAACGGTGACTAGAAGGGAATCACAAAAACTTGTATAAGAAAAAGCCCTCCAGGTCATTATATGATCCAGCCACTTGGTTACCCCTATTTCTCCCCTGCAAGAAATGAGAGATTCCGTCATTAGAGAAATGGTGAGGCGGGAATTGTCAAAGAAATATAAAGGTTTCCTAAACCCAAAGTGTATAGACTGACAGCCCATGAGTGCTCAGCATCATGAGTGAAATAGCCACATGAAATTTCAAAACCTCAGGGAAAAGGTAAATTATTAGGTCCTCTGAATTCAACAACAGGTATGGTAGAGATGGATGGGGTTGAGGGGCTAGATTGAAATGGAAGGATTTAGTGAAAGTATATGAGTGTTAGGGCTCTGAAGATCAGCACACACTGATTTATATCTCCAGGCAAAAACAAAACTGCAGAAAAAGTCTTAAAAATATTTTTTTTGGCCCTGGCCGGTTTGGCTCAGCGGTTAGAGCGTCCGCCTGCGGTCCGGAGAGACCCGGATTCAGTTCCTGCTAAGGGCGCGTACCTCGGTTGCAGTTTGTCCCTGGCCCTGGTTGGTCGTGCGGGTGGCGGCCACTCCATGTGTCCCTTTCACATCGATGTTTTCCTCTCTCTCTCTTCCTCTCTCTCCTTCCCACTCTGTCTGTACAAAAAATGGAAAAATGTCCTCGAATGAGGATAAAAAATATATATATATTTTTTGTTTCCTCTGGGGAGGTGGAGGTGGCATTTTGCCCCCACTTGGTCACCCTACGTTAAAGCCTGTTAATAAGCCTTGCACATAGTTTCCAATCAGCTTTTTAGTACCTCACTTATAGATATGAATAGACTGCCAAGGGCTATCAAACATTTGAGGATACTTCCAACGTAGAACGCAGAGACCAAAAATTGAAACTAAGGAAACAATTTTGGAGCTTTTTGAAAACTTCAGGAATGAAGCTATAATTTTCAAAATTCAGAGGATGAAGAAAGTAGTATAAAAAGGAAGGATTGGAGAACAAAAGAGTTCATAGACATTAAAAATACATGAAGTGTTTCCTTCTACTGAGAACTGGAGGACTAGAGAACCAAATAGAGGGAGACTTATATTCATCCTTACATACTTTCTGAATTTTAAATTGTGAATATTTTACCTATTCAATTGGATAGGGGAAAGGTTGAAAATAATGTTAAAAATCTTGCAACAAGGTGAAGTTATTTAAGAATAAGCCCGCCGGTGTAGCTCAGTGGTTGAGCATTGACCCATGCACCAATAGGTCACTGGTTCGATTCCTGGTCAGGGCACATGCCCAGGTTATGGGCCAAGTCCCCAGTGTGGGGCATGCAGGAGACAGCCAATTGATGTTCTCTCTCATCAATGTTTCTATCTCTCCCTCTCCCTTCCTCTTTCTCTAAAATCAATAAAGAAAAAATAAATAACCCTGGCCAGTTTGGCTCAGCAGTTAGAGCATTGGCCTGTGGACCAGAGAGACCCGGGTTCGGTTCCTGCTAAGGGCACGTACCTCTGTTGCGGTTTGTCCCTGGCCCTGGTTGGGGTCACATGGGTGGCAACCAGTTGATGTGTTTCTCTCACACTGATGTTTCTCTTTCTACCTCTCTCCCTCCCTCTCTATCTGAAGATGAATCAAAAAATGTCCTTGGGTAATGATTAAATAAATAAATAAATAAAAATTAAGAATAAAAGGAAATGGTCCTGGCCAGTATGGCTTGGTAGGAGCGTAGTCCCGTACGTTAAAAGGTTGTGGGTTCAATTCTCCAGACACATGCCTAGATTTCTGATTTTTTCGGGGTGCTTACAGGAGACCACCAGTCAATGTTTCTCTCTCACATTGATATTTCTCCCTCTCTCTCTCTAAAATCAGTAAACATATAATGCCAATGATACATCAGACAAGGGGTTAATTTCCAAAATATGTAGAGTACTCATATAACTCAACAAAAGGAAGCAACCCAATTAAAAATTGGGCAGAGGACTTAAAAAGACACCTCTCCAAACAGGACATACAAATGGCCAAGAGACATAGAAAAAATGCTCAATGTCACTAATCATCAGAGAGATGTAAAATAAAACAACAATAAGGTATCATCTCAAACCTGTCAGAATGGCTGCCATCAACAAATCATCAAACAAGTGCTGGTGAGGGTGTGGAGAAAAGGGGACTCCAGTATACTGCTGGTGGGAATGCAGACTGGTGCAGCCATAATGGAAGACAATATGGTGTTACCTCAAAAAGTTAAAAATTGAACTGCCATTTGACCCAGTGATCCCACTTCTAGGAATATATCCTAAGAAGCCTGAAACACCAATCAGAAAGACTATGTGTACCCCTATGTTCATAGCAGCACTATTTATAATCGCTAAGATCTGGACACAGCCCAAGTGTCCACCAGTAGATGAGTGGATAAAAAAGCTGTGGTACGTATACACAATGGAATACATAATATGCAGCTGTAAGAAAGAAAGATCTCTTGTCCTTTGAGATGACATGGAGGGACCTGGAGAATATTATCCTAAATGAAACAAGCCAATTAGAGAAAGACAAATATCACGTGATCTCACTTATTTGTGGTATATAATGAACAAAATAAACTGATGAACAAAATAGACTCAGAGACGTAGTAGTAGGGCACTGAGTGACAAACCTCAGAAGTGGGTTGGGGGGGAGGAAGGGAAGGAAGAGATAAAACACAGAACTGCCCTGGCCGGTTTGGCTCAGCGGTTAGAGCGTCGGCCTGCGGTCCGGAGAGACCCGGGTTCGGTTCCCGCTAAGGGCGCGTACCTCGGTTGCAGTTTGTCCCCGGCCCTGGTTGGTCGTGCGGGTGGCAGCCACTCGATGTGTCCCTTTCACATCGATGTTTCCCTCTCTCTCTCTTCCTCTCTCTCCCTCCCACTCTGTCTGTACAAAAAATGGAAAAATGTCCTCGGATGAGGATTAAAAAAAAACAAAAACAAAAAAAAAAACACAGAACTTATATGCAGGTATGCATAACCATGGACATGGACAACAATGCTGGGGACAGGTGCAGGGGCGGGATAGGGAGGAAGGGGTCGGGGCGGGGGGGGGACGAGAACCGTTTGTAACAAAAATAAATTAATTTAAATAAATAAATAAAATAAACATAACCTTGGGTGAGAATTTTAAAATAATAATAAAAATAGCCCTGGCCGGTTTGGCTCAGCGGTTAGAGCGTCGGCCTGCGGTCTGGAGAGACCCGGGTTTGGTTCCCGCTAAGGGCACGTACCTTGGTTGCAGTTTGTCCCCGGCCCTGGTTGGTCGTACGGGTGGCAGCCACTCGATGTGTCCCTTCACGTCGATGTTTCTCTCTCTCTCTCTTCCTCTCTCTCCCTCCCGCTCTCTCTGAACAAAAAAAATGGAAAAATGTCCTCGGGTGAGGATAAAAAAAAAAAATAAATAAATAAATAAAATAAATAAATAAATCAAAGGAAATGGATGATAAAGGAAGGGAAAAAATAAGGCTCAATTCTGAAGGTCCAACATCTAACAGGAGTTGCAGAAAGAGCTGGGAAAATGGTAGTAATATTAAGTAATTCAAGAAAATATTGTTGAATTTCTGGACAGAAAGGGTGCCAAGCACAGTAAATAAGCATCAAGGCATATATCATCATGAAATTTCAGAACTTCAAGGATAAAGAGAACTTCCTAAAGATTTCCAGAGAAAATTAAAAACAAATCATGCCCTGGCTGGTTGGCTCAGTTGGAGCATCGTTCTGGACACCAGAAGGTTTTGGATTCGGTCTCCGGTAGGGGCAGGTACAGGAGGCAAACAATCAACATTTCTCTCTCAGATCAATGTTTCTCCCTCTCTCCCTTCTTCTCTCTAAAATCAATAGAAACATATGCTTAGATGAGGATTAATTTTTTAATATTGTGTACTAAGGCTTAGGAAAATAAAGATATCAAACTGACTATTTAATAGCAATGCCGGAAACTAGAAGACAATGAACAATTTCTTTAAAATTCTGAAGATAAATTGTTTTTAACTCAGAATCATAGTTTTAGATTTGCAAGTTCTAAAAATTTTTATTTCTTATGCATTCAAGGGAAGATACCAAAGGATGTGCTTTACTAAAGCAAAGGGGTATCAAGGAAATGGGGATCCAACATATAGGAGAGGTAAAGGGAATTTTGAGGATAATGCAGAGAAGTCCCAGGTGGCAGCTGTGCACCGGCCAAGACAGCCATCAGTACAGACCAGAGCAAGAGAATTGACAGTTCCAGGGAAGAAAATAGATGGATTATCTAATATATGGCCATACCTTATTTTATCGAATTTCACTTTATTACACTTCACAGATAATTGTGTTTTATACAAAACGAAGGTTTGTGGCAATGCTGTATTGAGCAAGTCTATTGGTGCCACTTTTCCAACAGGTTCAGGTGGTGGTTAGCATTTTTTCTTTTAGCAATAAAGCATTTTAAATTAAGGTATGTACATTGTTTTCTTAACATAATGCTATTGCACACTTAACAGATTAAAGATTAGTGTAAACATAACTTCTTATGCACTGGGAAATCCAAAAATTCATGTGACTCTATTGCAATATTTGCTTTATTGTGGTGGTCTGGAACCAAACCTGCAATATCTCCGAGGTATGCCAGTATTTGACTGAGAGAACAAAACATGTATTGAGAAACTATTAGATTATGTGGAAAGATTTACGGATACACTATATTATTATAGGTACACTATATTATTTATACACACACACATATAAAACAAAGCAAATGAAAAAGCAAGGCAATAATTAATGCCAGGAGAAACAAAATATTATGAAGGAAGCATTTATTCATAGTCAAAATGTCAATATTAAGTACAATATTGTCTTAACCAAAAAGTGGTATTTTACATTTAAGAGATTAGGAGGAAGTGGAAGAAAAATAAATTCATCAATCATAATTAGAAATCCATAAACAATGTCTAAAATGCATAAATCAAGAAGTAGTATGGGCCCTGGCTAGCGTGGCTTATGGGGTTGTGCTGGAGGCAAAAACTCAGTGTGTCCCTCTCACATCGATGTTTCTCTCTCTCTCTCCCTCGCTCCCACTCTATCTGAAGATAAATAGAAAAATATCCTTGGGTGAAGATTAAAAAAAAAAAAATCAATGAAAAAAATATCCTCCAGTGACGATTAACAAAAAAAGAAAGAAAGAAAATAGTATGAGCTAAGCCCTGGCCAGATAGCTAAGTTGGTTAGAGCATTGTCCTGATAAACCAAGGTTGTGAGTTTGATCCCCAGTCAGGGCACATATAAGAATCAACCGATGAAAGCATAAACAAGTGGAACAACAAATCAATGTTTCTCTCTCACTCTCTTTAAAACCAAACAAAAAAACGTTTTTAATTGTGTAGGAAAAGTGAAGACTTAAAATAAAGAAATAGCATGAGCTAAAAAGAGTATACTGGGGTGGGGAGGGAAATGAGACAGTGGATTGCTGTTAAAAGCTTTCTTAATACTATTTGACTATGCACACATATTGCTTTTTTTAACTCATCTTTATTGTTGAATGTATTACAGATGTTCCCCATTGATCCCCTCCTCCCCAATCCTGCCCCCCTCCTGCCTTCCCCACACTATTGTCTGTGTCCATTGGTTATGCATATAAGCATACAAGTTCTTTGGTTTATCTCATTTCGCCCTCCCTACCCCCTTCCCTTTGAGGTTCATCAGTCTAACAACAAATTTGTACTTCTTAATTCCTTCCTCTTTTTCACCCATCCCTCCAACCCCCACCCATCTGGCAAGCAACAAAAAGTTCTCTGTATCCATGAGTCTGTTTCTGTTCTGCTTGCTCATTTTGTTTGTAGATTCAATTGTTGATAGATATATATTAATTGTGATTTTATTGTTCATATTTTTGTTTTTCTCCTTCAAGAAGACCCTTCAACATTTCATATAATACTGGTTTGGTGATGATGAACTCCTTCAGCTTTTTCTTGTCTGGGAAACACTTGATATGTTCATCGATTCTAAATTATAGCTTTGCAGGAGAGAGTAGTCTTGGTTGTAGGTCGTGACTTTTCATCACCTTAATATCTCTTGCCACTCCTTTCTGGCCTGCAAAGTCTTTTGAGAAATCAGCTGACAGTCTTATGGGAGCTCTTTTGTAGGTAACTAACTGCTTTTCTCTTGCTGCTTTTAAGATTCTCTCTATGTATTAACCTTTGGCATTTTGATGATGATGTGTCTTTGGGTTCATCTTGTTTTGGACTCTCTGTGCTTCCTGGACGTGTATGTCTGTTTCCTTAACCAAGCTAGGGAAGTTTTCTGTCATTATTGTTTCAAATAGGTTTTCGATTTCTTGTTCTCTCTCTTCTCCTTCTGGCATCCCTATAATGCAAATGTTGGCACGCTTGAAGTTGTCCCAGAGGCTCCTTACACTATCCTCATTTTTTAAAATTCTTTTTTCTTTTTGCTGTTCTGATTGGGTGTGTTTTGCTTCCTTATATTTCAAATTGATGGTTTGCTTCTTGGCTTTACCTACTCTACTATTGATTCCCTGTACATTATTCTTTATTTCAGTTAGTGCATCCTTCATTTCTGATTGGTCCTTTTTTATGTTGTTGATGTTCTCATTAAGTTCCTTGGAGGTCTCCTTAAGTTCCTTGAAGGTCTCACTAAGTTCCTTGAATGTCTCACCAAGTTCCTTGAGCAACCTTATAACCAGTGTTTTGAACTCTGCATCTGATTGATTGCTTATCTCCATTTTGTTTAATTCTTTTCCTGGACTTTTGTTCTTTTCTTTCATTTGGGACATGTTTCTTTGCCTCCTCATTTGTGGCTGCTTCCCTATGATTGTTTCTATATATTAGGTAGATTTGCTATATCTCTGAAGCTTCGTAGGGTGGCCTATTTTTGTAGATGTCCTATAGGATCCAGTGGCACAGACCTCCTGATCGCCCAGCTAGGCCCTCAAGGTGCACCCCTAGTGTGGACTGTACACCCTTTTGTTGTAATTGAGTCTTGATTGCTGTTGGCACCTCAGTGAGAGGGATTTACTCAGGCTGATCAGCTGCAAGGACTGGCTGTGCCCAGTGACCACTGGCCTCTGACTACCTTGGAGGATCAGCTGTGTAGGGGCCAACCACACAGAGCAAGACTTACTTTATTAGGGCTCTGGTACCCACCGAGTCCACTCATTGAGTGTGTCACTTGTGGGGGTGGTTGGGTGGTGGTGTTTCAGTGTGCTTTGAAGCTGTCCACTGGGTGTGCTGGCTCTGGGGCAAAATCAGCCATTGCCTGTGTTCTATCCAGGGTCACCCAGCATAAGCTAGAAAGTGATCTGCAGATGGCTGCTTCTTGTGCTGGGCTTGGAGGTGCCCAGGAAAAGCCAAATTGTGAACCAAGGCTGGCTGCTTCTAGTGACAGGCCTGGGGCTACTTAACGGGAAGTATGAGGCTTGCTGAGACAAGATGTAGCTTGTTTGAGAAATTTTAGAAAACTCTTAAGCAGGATCCAAGACAGGCCAATCCTATGGTAAAACCTTTGGAAACAGCTTGGGTGGGCCTGAAAGTTGGGTGGGGCAGGGCCTCAGGAATCACCAGGATGAGGCAAACAGTGTGAGCCAGGTTGCTAGAGTCCCAGATATGGCCCCTGTCTGCCAGTACTGTGGGGGAAGAGCTCACCAAAGGAACAAAGACCTCTGCGAGCAGGTCTATCCAGGAGAAAACCACCTCTCCAGCCCTTGTCCTGAGGCCAAACAGCTCAGTTCTTCCCTGTGTGTCTCTGGTGATTTTCAAGCTGCCTTCCCCACACTGGAACCCAGAAGGAGCAAGTCCAAGTAAGTCAGTGTGCAGTCCCTTTAAGAGGAACTGCCTGGGGCTCCCACAGCTGCAGCCTCCCTCAGCCTCAGTTCCTGCTGGTTTGTCCAGCCAGAAATCATGGGGACTTCTTTTCCTGGCACTGGAACCCTGAGCTGGGTGCCTGGTGTGGGACAGGGACCTCAGTCCTCAGGAAGGACCTTCCCAGCCAAGGTATCCTCCTGATTTTTATCTGCCACAAGTGGGTGTGGGACCAGCCCATCAGCACCTTCGCCCCTCCTACCAGTCTCCATCTGGCGGCTGCTTTAATTTCATAGTTGTAGGACTTCCATTTAGCTCAATTTCAGGCTGTGCTGAATGATGGTTGTGTTGTAGTTTAGTTGTAATTTTGACGTGGGTGTGAGAGGAGGCGATACCACATTTATTTACAGTGCTGTATTGGCGGGAGTTTACACATATTGCTTTGATGGAAATTTAAAATAGCCCTGGCTGGTTTGGCTCAGCGGTTAGAGTGTCAGCCCAAGGACCAAAGAGTCGCGGGGTCAGTTGCAGCCAAGGGCACATACCTCGGTTGTGCCTGGTCCCTGGCCCTGGTCAGGTCGTGCAAGAGGCAACCAATCAATGTGTTTCTCCCTCCCCCCCGCCAACTCTATCTGAAGATATTTGAGAAAATAGCCTCAGGTGAGGATTAAATAAAAGAAATGTAAAGTAAAGGAAATGTGGGGTGGTGAACACACAATACAATATACAGATGTATTATAGAATTGTACACCTGAAATCTATATAATTTTGTTAACCAATGTCACCCCAATAAACTCAATTTAAAAATTAAAAATAGCCTGGCTGGTGTGGCTCAGTGGATTGAGCAATGTCCCATGGACTGAGAGGTCCCCATTCGATTCCTGGTCAGGGCACGTGCTGGGGTTTCGGGTTCAGTCCTCAGTAGGGGGTGTGCAGGAGGCAACCGATAGATATTTCTCTCTCACATTAATGTTTCTATTTCTCTCTTCCTTCCTCTCTTTCTAAAAAAAATCAATAAAAATGTATTAAAAATAAAAATAAAGAGAAGTGTACGAAATGAAAATATGTAAGTGTTGTGCAGGAGCTACCTAATAGGTTGATTTGTTAAAGTAAAAACTTTAGCCAGGCCTTGGCGGGGTGGCTCAGTTGGTTGGAGCGTCATCCTATACACCAAAAGGTTGCCAGTTCAATTCCCCATCAGGGCACATACCTAGGTTGCAGTTCAATCCCTGGTTGTGGCGAGTATGGGAGGCAACCAATTGATATTTCTGTCTGTCTGTCTCTCTCTGTCTCTCTCCATTCCTCTTTCTAAACATATCCTGGGGAGAGGATTTAAAAAAAAAAAAAATGTAGCCCTGGCCAGTTTGGCTCAGCAGTTGGAGCGTCAGCCCACGGACCAGAGAGTCTTGGGTTTGGTTCCCACTAAGGGCACGTACCTCGGATGCAGTTTGTCCCTGGCCCTGGCTGGGGTCGTGTGGATGGCAACTAGTTGACGTGTCTCTCTCTCTCTTCCCCCCTCTTTCCCTCCTGCTCTATCTGAAGATAAGTGCAAAAATGTCCTCGGGTGAGGATTAAAAAAAAAAAAAAAATGTAGCCTGGCCAGTGTGGCTCAGTTGTTGAGCATTGACCCATGCATCAAGAGGTCGCCAGTTTAATCCCCGGTCATGGCACATGCCCAGGATGTGGGCCTGATCCCCAGTTAAGGGCATGCAGAAGGCAGCGGATAGATGTTCTCTCTCATTGATGTTTCTATCTCTCTCTCTCCCCCTCTCCCTTCTTCTTTCTCTGAAGATCAATAAAGAAAAAAAAAATTTTAATTTAGCCAGGATATAATGAAATAAAAAGCTGTAAAGATATAGGTTAGATTATGGAGGGTTTTCAATATCATACCAAGAATATTTGGAAAGCACTAGGAAATGTAGAGGTTTCTGAGCAGACGAGGTGTCTGAATAAGGTACTTACTCTTGAAATGCTAATTTGGAAAGTACAAAATCAAGTAGGAGGTGCCCACACTTGTTGCAGTGACCTAAAAGGACCTGTGTAAGGTGCTGCTGTGGGTCTCATGGCCTTGGACCCTGTGTACACAAGTCCTGGACACCACCCATGTTGACCGCAGATGTGACAGTGACACGTTCCCAGGCCTCTGAGCCCCCCAGGGTGGCCTTGTTAGAAGTCTTGAGCTGCCATTCCATTTTCTCAGAGCACACAGGCTACAGGCTATTTCACTGATTTGAAAAATGTCATTGGATTGAATATTCTAGGAACAAGCCAGATTAATTCTATATCCTATGTCAATATTCGATGTGCTCTCATAACATCAAAAATAATTTTAGTGCAGATAAAAAATTAAGTTTCTCTATTTTCTCAGGAACCCATGTGCACCCCACACATCACCTGTGACATTAGCCCAATAAAGTGTGTCTCTGCCTTGGTGTGAAGTAAACGGAGGGAGTTGGGATGAGTAGACGAGAAAACTTTCAGGCCGCACCATCACCGTCAGACTGGGCCTGCGGGTAGGGAGGGCGGCAGCGTCCTCACAGCAGAGTGTCCCTGAGATGCATAGCCTCAGTGCAGATGTCTGTCCCGGCAACTCCCTGGGTGTGAGGAAATCACATTCCCCAGATGGTTTGGGTTCAGGTGGAGCTCACCACAAAGCCGGACGCCCCTTGTGGCGCCGTGGACACTGCCACGGGTTATGGAGGTGACAATGCAGATACATATTTTTGACTGTTTAATTTGAAAGTTTACATTTTTTATGCTTTGTGTTGGTGTGTAATTTTTGTACTATTGGTGGCTAGTGTTTGTCTAAAATATTTTTTGGAATATTGCTTAAATGTTTTGATTTTATGATAGTGAAGCTTGTATTCAGTGTTTTGCCAATTAATATTATATGCTTGTAATAAAAGCAAAAGAAAAACTTTAAAAAAATAAACAAATAAAAAATAAAAGGAACTGTGTGAGCTGGTCCCAGTTTATTTTCCAGACTCATCCAACACTATCCCTGTAGTCACAACGGCCTTCTTCTGTTCCTCAAATTTAGCAAGTTTATTCCTGCTTATACTTGGCTGTGCCCTCTGCCTGGAATGCTTTTCCCCCAGACCAAACCTTCTTATAGCGGCTTCCTCCTTAGTTCTAGGTTTTAGCTCAAATAGAAGAGATGTTCTCTGACCACCCACAATCCTCTTTCCCCCGATATATCACATAACTCCCATTTCTTCTTTTTCATAGCATTTGTCACTCAAGTTTATTTACAAGCCTCCTTCCAGATAAGTAAAGGTCCTGAGAGCAGTCTTATCTGTCTTGTTTTTGCTGTATCTCATGCAGTATGCCTTGCACGTAGTAGGCACTCAGCATTTATTTAAATATTGAAACAAAATTTTTTTCTTTCTTGCCCTGGCCGGTTTGGCTCTGCAGTTAAAGAGTCAGCCTGTGGTCCAGAGAGACCCAAGTTCGGTTTCCACTAAGGGCTCATACCTCGGTTGCAGTGTGTCCCCAGCCCCGGTTGGGTCGTGCGGGAGGCAGCCACTCGATGCGTTCCTTTCATGTTGATGTTTCTCTCTCTCTCCTTCCCACTCTATCTGAACAAAAAATGGAAAAATGTCCTTGGGTGAGGATTAAAAAAATTTTTTTTTTCTTTATTGATTTTAGAGAGAGAGAGCGGAAGAAAGAGGGAGAAAGAAACATCAATGAGAGAGAACATGGATTTGCCGCCTTCTGCATGCCCCCTACTGGGGATTTGGCCCACAACCTTGGGCATGTGCCCTGGCCAGGAATCCAACCGGTGACCTCTTGGTGCATTGGTTGACTCAACCAGGGAGCCACACCGGCAGGGTAGTATTTATTAAACAAATTAAAAGCTCAGGGGTGAGGAGATCTGTTAGGAACTGATTATACCTAGTTCTGGTTTGAAACTTACTGTTCCAGTCATGCGTGCATCTTCATTCTCGAACCCACTGTGCATTCAATCCATTAAACCACTGCTTTGCACCTAGGTACTGAGGTTATAAGAAGGAATCAGCACTAGATCCTGTTCTATCCTCAAGAACTCAATTTGGTAGATTCAATGACAGCAGCTATGTTTAACAGACCCTAAAAGGCCATGTCGAGGTCACTTTCCTCCAGGGATACATGGTCTGAACTGCCACCCACCAACCCTGGGGACCAAAGTGAGCTCTGCATTACACCCCTCCCAGCTGCAGAGGAGCAGCCAATCCCCCTGGATCCAGAGCCTGGACCTTGAAGAGTCCAGGAACACGGCCCTCCTGGTGAGATCGGCCCTTCTCTCTCTGGGTGTGTGTGTGTGTGTGTGGAGGGGGGTGCTAGGCTACTGCTGCCACGCTCCTCGCGGGCCTGGGACCTGAGCGCAGGAGCCAGAGCGCGCCACCCGGCTGGTGGGCGGGGTGTCCGCGGGGCCCGGCCGCAGGCCATCTGCCGCGAGGCCAGCACGGCTCGTCGGCGGCCGGGGGGGCGGGGCTCCGCCGGGGCGGGGCCACGCCGGGGCCGGAGTTGGGGAGCGGGCCGGGCCGCAGCCCAGAGCCGGGAGGGCCACGGCCACCGGAAGAGTCGCCGTTGCCAGCCGAGCCGGGAGAGTGGGGAGCGGAAGCGGTGGCCGCGGCGGCGGCGGCGGCTGGCGGCGCTGGGACCCGGGAGCGGCCGGAGAACAAGGGAACTGGAGCCGCGGCTGGCCGTGGAGCTGGGCTGAGCCACTGGGCCGCGCCGAGCGCCGCCGCCGCCGCCTGAGAGGCCCGGCCCGGCCGCCCGAGCAGGCCGCGCGCGGGCCGCCGGGCCCGAGGCCGGAGCCATGGGCGAGACCAAGATCATCTACCACCTGGACGGGCAGGAGACGCCGTACCTGGTGAAGCTGCCCCTGCCCGCCGAGCGCGTCACCTTGGCGGACTTTAAGGGCGTTCTGCAGCGACCCAGCTATAAATTCTTCTTTAAGTCTATGGACGACGATTTCGGGTGAGGATGGCCCCGCCTCGCCTCCGGGAGACCCCAGCCCCTCCGGCTTCTAGAGGCCACCCGGCCAGTTTGCACTCCCCTTGCTACACAGGCTTCTAGCCCTACTCTGGATTTTAGGGGGACACTCGGCCATCTGGGCTCCCCTTGGTTTTTTCAGATCCTGGAGTTCCAGCCCCTCTAGGGACTCTCCTTTCGCTCTTGTGGGGACCTTGGGCCCCTAGTTTAGGAGGACGTCCAACTCCCCAAGAGCAATCAGAGTACCAGCCCAGGAAGCCCCCTGACCTCTCAGAGACCAGCGGCCCACACAGACAGACAGACACACACACACACACACACACACACCCCTCCACCCAGTCCCAGAGCTGGAGGCGCCCCCCACCCTCCTGCCCAGGAAGCCACCTTTTGAACACAGACTTAGGATGTTTGGCACTCGGCCTTCGCCTTCTCCATCTTTTCAGCTCCACAACTCCGAGCCATATTTGGAGTACCGTGCATCCTAGGGCTGTGCTTGTGGGACTTTGAACGGAGGGGAGGGGGAGGCTAGGGCTGCTCAGGCGCCAGGCTGTAAGCTAAGGCCTGCAGACCTGATGTTATTTAGCTGTTCCCCCTTCCTTGTGGGGTGTGCGGGATATCAAGGGAGCAGAGCGCCTGACCCCTAAGGAGGAGTTCACACTAGCCCAGGTGCTGATTTCCTCTCGGGACTGGGGCCTTTCCCTCCAGATGGTGACTGTGGAAAGGGCCTCAGAACCTGGGTAGGAGGGCCAGGAAGTCTCTTGGTGTTCATCTTCCCTCCCTGGCCTGGTCTTCTCCTCCACCCAGCTGTGGAGCTTTGGACAGGCAGAGTTTGGAAGCAGTGACTTCCCCTTTAAGAAGGGATGGAATGTTGGAGCCGGAAGATTCTGTAGCAGCTGGCCTGGGAGGGGGAGCCTGGCCATCCCCTCACACACACACCCCAACTCCTAGGGGACTGGGGGAGGAGGAGGCCCCCCCACACTAACTGGGCGCTGGGCCTGGAGGCCTGTGGGGAAGGCCTTCCCAGCCCTCCAGGCCTAAAGGCAGCCTCTCTAGCCCTAGCCTGAGGCCTGCACTACTCCCTGGAACCGAGGCCCCAGAGTTGAGTGAGGGAAGACACTCTTCTTCCCAGTGTTCATTAGTCTGGCTTCTCTCCCAGGACCCCAGCCCTCCTGGCTCTGGGAAGCAAGCACCTTCTCCCTCCTCTCCCTGGAATGTTTTGTCATCACCTTTCCCCCTGGAACTCAGGGTTTGATGAGCCCATGAGCTCCTATGTGTGAAAGGGCTTTTATAATGGGAAGTGTTATGCTGCTTCTAACCATTCTTGTTGTTGTTATATGTACTGTGGGGTGGGGAATGCCTGGTGTGTAATGATTGTCTGGCTTCAGTCCAGAGACAGACACCCCTGACTGGAAAATTCTGAAGAAGGATGAATAAGTCTGCAGAGGGTGGGAGCGAGGGGGTGGATGCCTTGGCCTGGTAAAAGAAGAACAGAGTTAGGAGAGACGGAGATACTGCCTCAGGGTATGGAATAGGAGCAAATCAGCTGGAGTCCAGTGCACTGGGGCTACCCTGGGCCAGGCCTAGCTGCAGTCATAGGAGGGTCCCTATTACATCCACTCACTGTTGACAGTATTGTTCTTTACATTCACTGTCCATCCACTCTTTTTTTTTTTTCAAAATTATTTATTTTATTTTTGTTACAGATGTTTCTCCTTTTTTACCCCATTGACACCCTCCTCCCCATCCCTCCCACCCTGTCCCCAGCTTTGTTGTCCGGCTTTGTTGTTGTCCGTGTCCATTGGTTATGCATACATGCATATAAGTTCTGTGGTTTATCTCTTCCCTCCCCCTACCACCCCTTCTTCTGAGGGTTGTCAGTCTGTACCCTACTTCCATGTCTCTGGGTCTACCCTATTCCTCAGACTGTTATGTTCGTATTCCACACATGAGATCATGCACTCACTCTTTCTTAGCTTGACCAAATCAATATGAAATCACCCATCTAATTTTCTAGTATATTTCTTTCTAAGATATGTTCAAAATAAATATTAACTATTGAATTAAGCAATGTTTATTCAGGTAACACCCGAACACATCTTGCATACATCACTGGTCCTCGAACCATCCTTTGCAAAATATCAGAGTAGGCCATTTTGACAGGGTTAAGAACAATGCTAAAAACGAAGTGAAGGAGATTGATTTTGTTTTTATCCCCAGAAGGATTAATGAGCAGACCTGGTAGGGTTATCACAGAGGACTAATAGCTAAGGAATAGAGGGGAGTGTGTGTGTGTGTGTGTGTGTGTACATTTATTTAACAAACTCTTTTTATGGCGCTTACAATCGACCAGGCACTGATTTAAGTGCTTTTCAAATTTTTATTCATTGAATCCTCTTAACAGCCTATGAAGTTAAGTAGTAATATCACCAGTTTACAGATGATGAAATTAGAGCACAGAAACCTGAAGAAACTTACCCAAAGTCACACAGCACAGTTTGGCTAGTTAGTAGCAGAGCTTGATTCCACATCAGGAATCTGGCTCCAAAGTCCAAGGCCTTAATCACACAATTGTAGATATTATCACCATCTTACAGATGCATCCTCTCTGAGGGAGATGCTGAACCTTGGCAAACTGTAGCAGTGACAGGGCTACCACTTATCCTAGCCCCTTGAGAGGAGGGCCAGGCAGAGGCCAGTGACCCCTGCTAACAGATGGGAAAGTGGGTCAGAGGAGGAAGGCTGCTGTCTCTCCATTCTCTCCAGGCTTACCCTCTGAGGTACTGGTTTGTGGGGTCTCCAGAAGTATTTGTCAAGCTCAGGGTAGGACCGTCCCTCTTAAATTATTTGGGAAATGGAGGAAGAATAAACATTTTTAGCATGAGGAGATAGTGGGTAGAAGAACAAAGTACCCATTGCTAGAGTGGCCTTGAGCTGTGGGAGGGGGCAGCATGGGAAGTGGGGTCACAAACTGTGTTGCTCCTTGCTCCATGTCACACAGTGTCCTGCCTCAGGGCTTTCTACCTGGAGCACACTTCTTCCCCTGGCTTTTCCATGTCCAAATTCTTCTATCCTCTGGGTTGAGCTTTTATTTTATTTATTTTTTTAATCCTCACCCGAGGACATTTTTCCATTTTTTGTTCAGATAGAGTGGGAGGGAGAGAGAGGAAGAGAAAGAGAGAGAAACATCGATGTGAAAGGGACACATCGAATGGTTGCCACCTGCACGACCCATCCAGGGCCAGGGACAAACTGCAACCGAGGTACATGCCCTTAGTGGGAACTGAACCCGGGTCTCTTTGGACTGCAGGCCAACGCTCTAACCGCTGAGCCAAATCGGCCAGGGCTGGGTTGAGCTTTTAAAGTTATGATATTTTATTCTATTTATCCATATACCTACCTTGCTCCTAGCCAGGACCTGACATCTGTAACACTCAGCAGATGTCTGTACAGTGAACATCTCTGCTGGTCTTACCACTCTGACCACTCCCCACATGTAATGTGCTTATGTGAACTGCCAGTGGACTGTAACCTCTGAGAACAAGGCAGGCTCTAGGTCTGATGCTTCTTGAAGTTCGTACAATGGCAAGTACAGGGCTTAAAACTCACTGAGCTCTATCTCAACAAAGGCTTTTTAATTGCATGTGTGATGAATGATGAACATATTTACTTGGTCCCTGTCCTTACAAACTTACACCTAGTTAGAAAGAGAGTATGGATCATGCTAAAAATTAACAAAGTTAGAAACTAGCTTTTATGGTATGCCTGGACCATGTCAGGCATTTACAAATACCATTTACCAGGATGAGACAGGCTTGGAGAAATTAAGAAACTTCTCTAAGATGAGAGGGCTAATAGTAGTAGAATCGGAATTTGAACCCAGATTTGTCTGACTCCGTTTGAGATGTGAGAGTGGTGTGTGTGTGTGTGTGTGTGTGTGTGCAATGGAACCCTGAGCCATTTAGCTCCACTGTGGGGGGTGCTGTCTGAGGTCCCCCAAGGCTGCTGAAGATCAGCTGATCGTTATGAGTCAACAGAGCCTTGGCGACCTGTCAGTGACCCCCAGAAAGAGAGGAAACATCTGTAGCTGGAGCTGTGTAGTGGGGCCTGCTGGGGGAGGAGGTTGTGGGGACTCAACAGCAGTTTCCCACCACAGGGAGACCCTCTTTAAAACAGGTTATAGAGTCCCTGCCATGTGGCCCACATACCTGTTTTCCTTTGAGCCCCAGTTCCCACAGAGGGCTGCAAGCTTAGGGTACCCTGTGACTGGACTGGCTAACAAGTCTGAGCTACCTCTCTCTCTGCCCCTTCTTTCCAGCCTGTTCTGTCTCCAGGCTTTCTGCCATAATGGCCCTGAGCAGGATGATTTGAGCTGCTTTCTTGGGGTCGTTGTGGGGTTGGAAATGGTGGAGGAGCCAGAGCTGGATGGGAGGAAGGATAGGCTCAGCCTTCAAACTTGGCTGTGAGTCCAAGAATGTGAGAGCATCACAAGGAGCCAAGCACGTTCCCAGTTCTCGCAGAAGCTCTTCAAGAACAGGGAGGACTGGGCTTCCCAACCTCCTTCCTTGCTGTCTTCCCTCTCTGCTCACAACTCCAGGCATGTGGCTTCTTCCCCTTGTCCCTAATCACATCTTTCCAGCTCTGTACACCTGGGTGTTTGATGCAGTCTGAGGGTCCTCAAACTATTCCAGTTTCTTTCACTGGCCCCAAACTGTAGTCATGGTCTAATCTTTTGCCTCACTGCATGCCTGTGACCACATCCCACTCCCCATGGCTCACATAACTGCTTCCTTACCTCACCCTGTACACAGACCCACATCACCTTTGTCATTGTACAGGAAAGAACGTGAAATGCCATGGAAAGAGTGTGGGCTTTAGAGTCAGACAAACTTGGGGTTGATTTCCAACTCCAACGTCTAGCTCTGTGACCTTGGACAAGTTACTGAATGTTTCTCAGTTCCTTATTCATAAAATGGGGATCATATTGTCTATGCAATGAGGCTGATGTGAAGATTATATACTATAACCATAGGGAGATAAGATGTATAATTGGTAGGAATAAAGGCTTTGGAGTCAGGCTGATGAAGATTCAAAGTCCAGCACTTCACTTATTAATGGTGTGACCATAGGTGAATTTCTGAACCTACTGAGCCTTTAGTTTTTCCATCTGTATCTATCTTATAGCATTGCTATATTAAACAAAGTGATACAAGTAGAGTGTTTGTGCCCTGGCTGATTTGCCTCAGTGGTTAAAGCGTCGACCCACAGACCAATGAGTCGCAGGTTTGATTCCAGTCAAGGGCATGTACCTCGGATGCGGTTAGTCCCAGGCCTTGGTTGGGTCATGCGGGAGGCAGCCAGTCAATGTGTCCCTCTCACGTCGATGTTTCTCTTTCCCTCACTCTCCTTCCCACTCTATCTGAAGATAAATAGAAAAATGTCCTCAGGTGAGGATTTAAAAAAATAAAGTGTTTGCTTAGTGCTTGGCCCATAATACATGCTCAATAAATTAGAGCAATTGTTACTACTATCATAATGGCAGTGGAGGATTATGAGTAAATACCTTCTCCCCTTTTCTTTCCTGATTTCCTTAAATTCCTTGTCCACACCTCCCAGAAGAATGTCAGAATTCCCAACTGAGAAGGGAAGGACAGTAATCAGGGTGTGCTCTTTCCTAGTTTAGGGTCAGAGGGAAGAAAAAGTCCAGCCCATGATAGCCTTATTAGGGATGGGTAAAGTGCTCTTGAGATTCTAGGGAGTGGCTGTACTCATGGGGGTAGCAATTTGTCAGATGTAATTTGCAATCACCTGATGACTGAGAGGACACCCAGGACAGCAGCTGGGTCACTCCTACCCATACTGTCATTTGAAGAGACTTGTGCTGGTTTGCTTCCCAGTCTAGGGTAGAGGAGCCCCTGAGAGTTGGGATTGTGAGGACACCTCCATTTCTACCTCAGAAAGCTCACTGACAGCCCCTCTTTCCCTGCAGAGTGGTGAAGGAGGAGATCTCGGACGACAATGCCAAGCTGCCTTGCTTTAATGGCCGGGTGGTGTCCTGGGTAAGGATTTTTCCTCAGCCCTCTTTCTGCCCACGTTCCTGCTGTGGGCTGGACAGAGGAAAGGCCTCACTAAGGTTATGGCTGGTGATTTTATGTTTCACTTTCTGAATCTTCCTTGAGTTTCTAACTGAACAGTTTCTATCCCAGATTCTATAACCTTGGTGAAAACTGGGGGAGTGGTATGAAAGGGGAAAGGCAGATACAGAAACATATACTGGAGACAAAATTGTCTCCTATGCCCTTTGAGGCACTTTGCCTCAGGTTCCCTTCTGTCACCTGCTGAGCTCTGCCATGGACCTTTACTCTCTCCCCCCTCCTATTTCACCAACACATGCTTCTCTGACACCCTCTCAACCTGGCAGTGGGTCTGCTCCCCATGTCAGCTGCCCTTGCATAGTCCAGTCTCTTTTCCCTCCATGTCCCCTGCTTCATTCTCCCCAAGTCTTCATGCCCTGCCAGAAGCCAACTATCCTACTTTTCCCTGGTGCCCCTGTGCCATACTACCTACCCATTTTCTCCCCATCAGCTGGTGTCAGCTGAGGGCTCACACCCAGAGCCAGCTCCCTTCTGTGCTGATAACCCTTCAGAGCTGCCACCGCCCATGGAACGCACAGGAGGCATTGGGGACTCCCGGCCCCCATCCTTCCAGTGAGTGTGACCTGAGGATGGGCAGGGCCTATGGGGGAGGGCCACATCAGCTCAGCCCAGGGCTGGGGGAAGGGAACCCCCAGCCTACCCTCTCCCCCACCAAGTCCTGTCTTCCCTGCAGCCCTCATGCTGGTGGGGGCAGCCAGGAGAACTTGGACAATGACACAGAGACGGACTCATTGGTGTCTGCCCAGCGGGAGCGGCCTCGCAGGAGGGACGGCCCAGAACACAGTGCGTCTTCCCTGAACAGATGCCTTCCCCATCCCTGTGCCCTCCCCACTCAGCTGCCCACCACTTTGCTCAACTTCCTGAGCTCTGGATATGACTGGCCTGAGTGCAGCCCCTAACCTTAACCCTCCCTTCCCTCCTACATTGGACACTGTGAACCCAGCTGCCTCCATCCCCTGCAGCAACCCGGTTAAATGGAACTGCAAAGGGGGAACGACGGCGAGAACCAGGGGGTTACGACAGCTCCTCTACCCTCATGAGCAGCGAGTTGGAGACCACCAGCTTCTTTGATTCAGAAGAGGATGACTCCACCAGCAGGTAGGGCTTTGGTTTCATGAGTACTGTGGGGCAGGTGACGCCTAAGGAGCCCTGAACCCTGGGCTGGATGATACTGGGCCCCTGGGAGGGATGTGGGCTTTGTGCTGGGGACCTGGGCCCTGCAGTGCCTCTTATGGGGCAGGGCTAGGCCAGCCTGGTGGGGAACGACTGTGGGCCCCACAGGTTCAGCAGCTCCACAGAACAGAGCAGTGCCTCACGCCTGATGAGAAGACACAAACGGCGGCGGCGGAAGCAGAAGGTTTCCCGGATTGAGCGGGTATGGGGCCTGGGATGCTAGGGATGAGTGGGGCAGGGCCAAGGCTTATGCTTCCTTAGATCCCCGCCCCTTGGGTCAGTGTTTAGAACCTTAGAGGGGAGGTGGTGCTGACAGCTCACCTTGAGGAGGAGCTAGGTAGGAGCAGTGAGTTCCTGCCACCCCTGCCTTCTTCTCAGAGTCTCTGTCTATTCCAGTCCTCATCCTTCAGCAGCATCACGGACTCCACTATGTCACTCAACATCATCACGGTCACTCTCAACATGGGTGAGTCTAGTGAAACAGCACTCTTGAGTGCTTCCTCTATGGTAGACACTGGACAGACTCAAGGAGTTTAAAGAGGCATAAAATATGTTCCCTGACCTCAAGGAGCTCTCTTTTATAAACCTAAACTGATTATTTCAGTATCTCATGATCAGGGCTATGACATAGAGAAACACACAGGGCTATGGAAGCAGAAAAGCATCAGGGAAGGCTTCCTGGAGGAAGTGATTTCTGATTCCTTCCCTTTTCCTATTTTTTTTAGCCATTGCATTCTTGCTCTCTGCTTTTTGTTCTAGGTACTCTCTTTAAGATATAGCTTGGTTGAAAAGAGCCCCAACTTTGTCTGGAATTTAAATCTGAGTTTGAATTATAGTTTTGCCACTTAGTGGCTTAGAAAAGTCACTTAAATTCTCTGAACCTCAGTTGCCTATTCTGTAAAATGAGACCGGGAGTCCCTGCCTCACATCCAGTAAGGATGAAATGAAAGCCTATTTGAGCATGCTGAACACAGTGCCTGATTCCAGTTCAATAAATGTTAGTTCTCATCCTTTTCTGCTCTTTCTAAAAAGGGGCTCAGAATTTGGGTAGGTACTTTGCTCCCCCTTCAAGGTTCATATTACTCCTTGTAGAAAAGTATAACTTCTTGGGCATCTCCATTGTGGGCCAAAGCAATGAGCGCGGTGACGGAGGCATCTACATTGGCTCTATCATGAAGGGCGGGGCCGTGGCTGCTGATGGACGTATTGAGCCAGGAGATATGCTGTTACAGGTACCATTGTCCACCATGGCTAATGGTGTGGATAGGGTGTGGGGAGATGTACCTTTTATACCCTCTTATTCTTCCTACCCTCTGTACCTTATTCAGAGGCCTATTCTTGGTGGAGGAAGACCCCCTGATCCACCAAGCTTTTCTAACCCCTCCCCAGCACAGCTGCTTATCCCACTCCTGGTCCTCTTTCCTAGGTAAACGAGATCAACTTTGAGAACATGAGTAATGACGATGCAGTCCGAGTACTGCGGGAGATTGTGCACAAACCAGGGTATGGATGGGATGGGGCACTGCAGAGGAGGTGGCAGGCATTCAGGCAGGGACTTGATCTGGCCTCCAAACATCCTTTCCTCACTAAGGACACCCTTGCTTTCAGGCCCATCACCTTGACTGTAGCCAAGTGCTGGGACCCAAGTCCACGTGGTTGCTTCACATTGCCCAGGAGTAAGTGGATAGGGAGCTCGGCCCTAAAGCTGGTGCCTGCCATACACAAGCCCTGTCTCTCCTACCTTCTGTTTTGCCCTGAACTCTCACACCTACCCTGTTGGGTCCAGCACTGGGCAGGTTGGGCAGCCCCTAACTCCTCATCCTCCTTGCAGGCGAGCCCATCCGTCCCATTGACCCTGCGGCCTGGGTCTCCCACACTGCAGCCATGACTGGCACCTTCCCTGCCTACGGCATGAGCCCCTCCTTGAGCACCATCACCTCCACCAGCTCCTCCATCACCAGCTCCATCCCTGACACAGAACGTGAGTGTCCAACCCTGTCCCCTGGGCCCAGCACAGAGCCAGGTGGAGACTGTTGCTTGAAAGTCAGAGGGGCTGGAGAGGGGCCTCAGCTCATTCTAGCGACTTCACACTGCAGCTTCCCTCAGTGGACACCCGACCCTCACTAAAAACAGCATTGCTTCTGAACCAGTATTGAGCACCTAGTAAGCCTCAGTTTCCTCTTGTAAAATAGGACTAATGATGTGTACTGTACCAGGTTCCTGGGGCATTAATGAGAGGATATAAGTGAAGCATTGATCACAGTGTGTGGCATAAAGTAAGCTGCAATAATGACTGCCATTTTTATTATAACACACACATTATGCACTATACTAAGCACTTTCATTTACATTATTTAATTCCCTTCAAACATCCTTGTAAAATAGATGTTAAAGTCCCTATTTTTACAGAAGGGGAAACAGAATGTCCAAGAAGTCAGTAATTTGCCCAGCACTGGTCCATATTTATTAGGTTGTAGAGCTGGAATGCAAACTCCTGTCTGCCTAACTCCACAGCCTCTTTCTGCCTCACCATTTTGCCTCCCACTCCTAGGCCTAGATGACTTCCACCTGTCCATCCACAGTGACATGGCCGCCATTGTGAAAGCCATGGCCTCCCCTGAATCTGGACTAGAGGTCCGAGACCGCATGTGGCTCAAGATCACTATCCCCAACGCTTTCATTGGTGAGAGGGCCCCATGGTGGGATGAAGGATGGGATGGTGGGCAGTGAGGGAACAGGACAGGCTGGGAGCCCGAGAATTCTTTTGAGCTGGAACCAGGTCCAGCCTCATGGCTTCTGTGAAGCCAGATGAGCCCAAGTCAGGTAGGCCTCCCAGTCAAATGGCAGCCTTGCCCCCAGGCTCGGATGTAGTGGACTGGCTGTACCACAATGTGGAAGGCTTCACTGATCGTCGAGAGGCCCGCAAGTATGCCAGCAACCTGCTGAAAGCTGGTTTCATCCGCCATACTGTCAACAAGATCACCTTCTCTGAGCAGTGCTACTACATCTTTGGCGACCTCTGTGGCAGTACGTGCCTCCCCACCTCCTTGCCCTCTCTCCTGCCTGGGAGTGGGGCGGTGTCCAGGGATGTGGCAGCAGACTCCAGGGAACCCAGAGGAGGGGGCAGCAGCGCTGGGGTCCCATCTCAAGGCCTGAGAGTTTTGTGGTGGAAGCAGAACCCAATTTAGCCTCTTTACCGGCCCTGCATCCCCTGGAGCGGCTGGCATTTCCTAAGTGCCTGTTCTGTGCCTGGCACCATGCTGACTGTTTCTAAAGCATCACCCTATCATTCAGTCCTCATAACCTCCTCCCTACCCTTGGGGAATGGATTACTATCCCTGTTTTCAGATGAGGAAACTGAGATATATAGAAGTTCAGTAGCTCACCCCAGGTCTCACAGTTAGAAGCAGAAGAGCTAGGCCATGGGTCCAAGTCTTTCTGGTTCCAGAGCCCTTGTTCTTGCCACCATCTGGGGTTGACCAGGTGTGTAGTGCTACATTGTCTCAGCAAGGCCAGAGATCCTATCCTTGGCCCCTGCTTAACCGCCTAGCATCAAGCAGGTTCACCAAGGCAGGACCCAGGACTGGCCTGAGGCCCCAAGCCCACAGCTTTCTCAGACCCCTGTAGGGGGGCTGTGCCTCAGGATGGAGCTGGAGAAGCTATCAGGACCAGGTTGTAGAGGAGCTGGACTTGGTCACGAAAAAGAGTGCAAAGCCAATTAGGGTTATTAAGCAGGAGAGATCTGCATGGAGACCCCCTCCCCCTTCTCCTTCTGAAGCTGTGGACAGTCCTTTGGAAGGGTAGTCTTCAAAACAGGACAGTATCGCTCAGGACTGGGAGCTGAAACCCTCCCCCATCAGCCATCTCTACCTGAGGGAACCTTCTCTCATCCCACTGGTGCTGGCTGGAGTCCAAAAACTCTTAAAATGCTTCAGATTAGGTTCTAGGGACTAGGAAGGCTGTTTCTGCAGAGCACAAATCCTGGTGGAGTGTGGGTCCCTGGCCCTCAGCAGCTCCAGTGTGTCCCATGAAGTAGTGATAGATACACAGGATTTTGGAGTTAGATAGTTCTGAGTTCCAATCCTAGCTCCACCCTTACTGTTTGAATATGAGTAAGGGAGGCTATAATGTATAAAATGCTTTTAGCATCATGTTTGGCCCACAGTAAGTACCCTTTAAAAAGTTGTCCATTATTCATATATTTAACTGATTCTGAGATGAAATTGGAGTGCATCTTACAATCATTGGCTTCTTAGACTTAATCAAATGTGGTTATTGTCATCCTTAGCAGAAGTCAGTGCTGGCCCCAAATGTCCAGGGACATATAAAGCTTTTCAGAAGAGCTGTAGCTTTTGCTCAAGAGACACCCTTCCATCCCTGGGACCTCCTAGATCTTCTGCCCATGGACCAAGGCTACCAGAGGCCCAGCTTAGGAAGATACTGACAGAACAGGCCTTTTCCTTCTCACTGGCTAAGGTCTCCTAACCTGGGAGTGTGGCAGACTCAAAAGGACCAGCTGAGGACCTGGGTAGTCCCAGAAGTACACAGTCACTTCCCTTGGGGTGACAGCCTGGAGGATGAAATAGTCACCAGCTCTTTGAGCATGAGCCAAGGCAGATGCCTGCTTACCACCACCCTCTGTGCTAGCTGCTGGCCTTGACAAGTTCATGGCTTGGCTGGCAGACTTCACTGGCTGCTTCAGCCCCCTCTGGGCCCCCTCTCCTTATCTCTTCTCCCCTGGAAGGTTAGGCTGGCTTACTTAAGGGCTTGGAACAAAGGGCTCAGTTTGTATCTGGCTGGCCTCTAGGGCAGGCACAGCTCTCAGAGCTGTGGGACCTGGTATAGATGAGGTGTAAGCAAGGGATGTCCGAGGCAGGTCATTAGTCCTAGCGGCCCCTTATACTCCCTTCCATGTAGTTCCAGTATTGGTAGGGGCATCCTTTCCTCTTAACGGGTACACAATTTACTGGGGGTGCCAGAGTCATGAAGAAGTGACTATATACAGTGTTAATACAGTGAGATAAGTGCTGTGAAGAACCAGGCCTCACTGGGAACGGGGTGGAGAGTATAGAGGAGGCATCCAAATCATTCTCTTTCTGGGCCCTTCCCACCCCACTCCCACCTTCCCCAGCAGCACCAGAAAATTGATTCAGGCCACTGGCCTTCTATATGGAGAGGCTCTGAAAGGCCCTCTGTTCATTCTGGCTTTTAATGACTATATTTTTAGTGTTAGGTGAGGGGGGAGGGCACAATTTCACCTAAATTTCCCCAACTCCTTACGAATAACCTTATCTGAAAATGTGAAAAAGTAAGCAACTTTTAGCTTCTGTTCTGGCTACAGTTTAGGTTGACCTCAGGCTGGTCAATTAACCTCTCTGACTGCACTTACCTCATCTGGAAAAAATGTGCCTATCACCTTCTTCAGAGGGTTGTGGTAACATTTGTGTGAGATGAGTGTTTTGTATTGTGGTGGTGGTATGAGATTTCAGCCTCCCACATTCCCCTACCTTTTACCGTCTAAGTTAGTTTTTTAACCTTTTTAATCTCATGGCACACATAAACTAATTACTAAAATTCTACAGCACACCAAAAAATATATTTCTGCCAATCTGACACACACACACACACACACACACACACACGGTATAATTTCATTCATTCGCACCAGATAGCTATTGTTGTGTTGGCTGTTGTCATTTTTTAATTTAATAGTGTAAGGGTAAAGAGGTCAGTGTCCTTCACTAGTCAGGTATTGCATGTTTTCAAAATTCTTGTGACACACCAGTTGAAAATTGCTGCAGTAAGTGAACAGAATGAGTTTTGTCCCTTCTAGTCCACTGAGGAAGGAGGAGAAACTGCCAGAGGCTTGGTAAGAGCTCTCCATGGATTGGAGCTGGGTGTCAGGATTTGGCATAGAGGCTAGGAAGTGGTGACTCAGGGTCTCCCTCTGGACCATCTCGCTGGATGGTGGAGGGAGTTGAAAGGAATGAGAGATCTCTGGCCTATTCCAACTCCCATAATTGCGGGAAACTACCACTGCTGTTATCTCAAATGCACCCAACCCCACCTAGGGGTGCAGAGGTATGGGAGAGCCCCAACATCTGGCTCTCTCCTGCCTCCACAGACATGGCCAACTTGTCCCTCCACGATCACGATGGCTCCAGCGGTGCCTCTGACCAGGACACACTAGCCCCTTTGCCGCATCCGGGGGCCGCCCCTTGGCCCATGGCTTTCCCTTACCAGTATCCACCACCCCCGCACCCCTACAACCCGCACCCAGGCTTCCCCGAGCTGGGGTACAGCTATGGCGGGGGCAGTGCCAGCAGTCAGCACAGTGAAGGTAAGGTGAAGGGGGGAACACAGGTGAGCCCCAGGCTTCTTCCACAAGCTCTTGAGCGTCCATTACCCGGTCCCTGCCTGTCCCCTACAGGCAGCCGGAGCAGTGGCTCCAACCGTAGCGGCAGCGACCGGCGGAAGGAGAAGGACCCGAAGGCTGGGGACTCGAAGTCAGGCGGCAGCGGCAGCGAGTCGGACCACACAACTCGCAGCAGCCTGCGGGGGCCACGGGAGCGGGCGCCCAGCGAGCGCTCGGGGCCTGCCGCGAGCGAGCACAGCCACCGCAGCCACCACTCGCTGGCCAGCAGCCTGCGCAGCCATCACACACACCCGAGCTACGGCCCCCCTGGCGTGCCCCCTCTCTACGGCCCCCCCATGTTGATGATGCCCCCTCCGCCCGCGGCCATGGGACCCCCAGGAGCCCCTCCGGGCCGTGACCTGGCCTCAGTGCCCCCCGAACTGACTGCCAGCAGACAGTCCTTCCGCATGGCCATGGGAAACCCCAGTGAGTTCTTTGTGGATGTGATGTGAGCAGGGCCCCTCCCCCACTCCCATCCTACCCTTAACCTGGCTGGCTGCGTCCCTCTCTCCATCTGTCCAGTCTTTTTTACTTTGTTTGGTACCTGAAAGGGAAATAAACGGAACTAAATCCAGGCGCGCTAACTGCTCGCTGGGCTCAGCAAGGGCGGGGTGCACCCACCCATCGCTATTGCAGCCCCTAACCTGCCTTCAGCCCCTGCTTGTCCCTCTGCCCACTAACCGCTGCACAGGACTTCCCAGGATACTCGACTTGCTGGTGCTGCTCCTTACTCCCTTCACCTGTGCACACAATTCGGGAAGTGACCCCAACTGTACCCTTCAGGGTCTCCTCAGCTCTTTATCCCCACCATTACCCCCACCTCAGTTCTCTTTCACCATTCATTCAGCTAGCCATCCCCTATTAACCTCATCCCCACAAGCATGTGTGCCAATCTCTGAACTTTTCCCCCTACAATACTGACACCAAAAAAAGCAAAACTTGTTTGATCTGCCCCTCTTAATTGTTCCTTGCCTGCTGCCTGCACCCTAGAGTTGTGGTTTCAGTAACTATCCATGCTATCCCCGCCTGCGCTGGCCCTTACCAGAAGCCCAGTGGGGGCCTTAGTTGCCTGATCTGCTAGTGGCTTCCAGGGAGCATCTCTGCTCTACCCCACCACCATTCCTTCCCTGCAAATGTGTGCTGGTTCCCTCAGACCTGTAACCCTACTAACCAGCAGGCTCATCTCACCTCTGGGCCTGAAACATTTCTTTTCTTTCTTTTTTCCTCCCCCAATTTTCCTGGGCCTGGAGCAGCCAAGAATTTCGGGCTGTTTGACTTTCTGTGAGCCCCCAGCGAGGGGAGGCCCAGCCTCCAAGGAGACCAGGAACCCTGCTTCAGCAGCCCCTCAGGGCTTCCTAAGGATATTCAGGCCTCCCCCTTACCCCCTCCCCCTCCACACACACACTTCAACATGTTGAGTCACTAGGCTTCTGGGGAGGGCCCGAGCCCCTTTCCCATATATGAGAGATTCTGTTAATCTTTCCAGAGAGTATGTGTTCGTGTTTTCTCCCTCTCCTTCTCTCTCTCTCTCTCTCTCTCTCTCTCTCTCTCTCTCTCTCTCACACACACACACACACACACACACACACACACACACACACACGTGCCTATGCAAATCAGCTTAAGCCTCAGGGCTGGTCCCTGCCCAGAGGGCAGGCCCCTCTCTCCCAATCTTCCCCCAGGTTGTGGGGCTGGTCCCCTGACTTAACCTCTATCCTACCTTCCCTTCCTCATAGCCCTCAATCCTCCCCCACATGTCCCCATCATCTTCCTACCTGGATAAAGCCCATAAGTGGGGCTCAGCAGAGGGCCCCAGACAACTGGCAGGCTGTTCTCACCCTGCCCCCTCCCTTGCACACGTTTTCCTGTTTTCACATCAGCATGATACCCCAGAGCACAACTGGGCAGGGGGACTTCTGGGAGTGCCAGGTTTTTTTTAACCTATTTTCTAGTTTAAACAGATTATGACTTTTTCTTTAATCCTCTTCTATAACTTTTCTTGGCTCACATATTTTCAGAACTGGGAGTCAAGAGCAAGATGAAGTACTAAATTCCATGCTTTGGGGCAAACCAGGGTAGGGGCTTTTGGCATTCATTTAACAAATACTTCCTGGGGGTTTTGGTGATTGAAGGCTATGTTGGAAGTTTGATTCAGTCTTGCCTGCCTTCTGGCAGCTCTGGTTTGCTCCCAACCCAGACCATGACTTCCTCTAGTCACCTAGGAGGAGGGCTGCCTCCTATACTTGTCTTTTATCTGACTTTACAATGTCCAACTTTCTTGAGACTTTTTCCACTGTTGCTCATGCCTTCAATGTTGGTGCTCTCAGAGTTCTATCTTCAGTCCACTTCTCTCTCCTATTTACTCCCCAAATGGTGTCATCCATCTGGATGTCCTTAACTGCCTTTGATATCCTGGTGATTCTCAAATATATATCTCTATCCACAACTCCAATCTTTAGATCTGTGTTTTTATCACCCACTGGACATCTCCATGGACATGTCCATATGGACTCAATTCATTTCTCCCACCTCCTGAATTCCAATCCTACTTAACTTCACAATCTACACTGGCCCACCAGCTAGAAACATTTGTGGTCTAACATCCCTTCCCATATCTTACTATTGAGCAGATCCATTCTATTCCAACAATCTTTCTTGAATTTGGCCCTTCTCCCCTCTGCCTTTACTCTAGTTCACAGGAGCATGGGATTTCAAGTCAGGTTCTGGGTTTGAATCGCAGCTCTACTACTTTTTGGTTGCGTGATAGGAGAGTTATTTAATCTCTCTGAGCCTCAATTCCCTCATACGCAAAATGACGATAATAATACCTACCTCACAGGGTTGTTGTGAGGATTTAAATTAGATATTGTACGAAAAGTGCCTAGCACAGTGCCTGGCACACAGTAGAATAGGTGCTCAATAAATGGTAGCTATTATTATAATAATATTATTACTATTATTATTTGCTCTAAATTGGTAAAGATTTAGGATATTTATTGAAGATAAATCTTTGGGAAAGGTAGGAGTGAAGCCTTGTGTTCTGGGTCAAGGATTAGAAGTGCCTCTATTCGGTCACTTAATGGCTTCAGGCTGTGACTACGGTTTGAATGGAGGCCAAATCATCCTGCCACATCTTGGCTTCTGACAAGAGGATGCTAGGGACAGTAAGGCTTGCAACCAGGTTTGCCCTTTCTTGCCCTTCCTTCCTCCCATTATGGGCTCAGCCCTAACCATGGAAGGCATCATGGTATCTCTCCATATAGAAAGGTAAGAGCCAACAGATTTTGTTCAGGTCCTGCAAGAGCCAGGCAGGCCTTTCATGTTCAAGGGTAGACTCTGTCTTCTCAGCTTGGATGTGAAGATTAACTCTTTTCAGAGAAGGTATTTCAAATGCTATGTCCAATTAAATTCAACTCACCAATGGTTTTCTTTCTTTTTTAATTGAAATACAGTTTATTATGAATTCCAATTAGGATTTTAATGTTTTGGTTAAAAGCAAAAATTAAAAATTAAATATATAGAACCACAGCTAGGATGCTCTGTTTAACCTTAGAACCCTCAGTCATTTGACCATAAAACACTGACTATTAAAAATATATGAAGAGCCCTGGCCAGTTTGGCTCAGCAGTTAGAGCGGCGGCCCACGGACCAATGAGTGGCGGGTTCAATTCCTGTCAAAGGCATGCACCTCGGTTGCGATTCATTCCTGGCTCTGGTTGGGGTTGTGCAGGAGGCAGCCATTCCATGCGTCCCTTTTACGTCGTTGTTTCTCTCTTCTCTTCTCTCTCCCTCCCACTCTATCTGAACAAAAATGGGGGGGGGGGGGGATAAATGTACTCCGGTGAGGATTAAAAAAAAAACTAAAAAAATATGAAGAATCAAAATGCAACTTTATACAGTTTATTTAGCAGTGTTGAACTTTAAAAAAAATTATCTTTATTGTTGAAAGTATTATTGATGTCCCCCTCACCAATAGTTTTCTAAGCAACATATCCACCCGTCACTAGAAGGCACACAGGTTTTGGCCTTGGGGAGCTGACAGTAACTTAGGTATAGATGAAGTAGAACATGGACATATTTTTGAAAAGCTTTAAGTAGCTTCTTCCAAGTATTTGCTTCCTGGCTCCCTGTCCCTTTCCTTGAGTCTTGATTCCCTGGGGGAAGGTTCATGCCTGGCACAAATATATGATGAAAAAATAAAATTTGGGAGAATCATAGGTGGTGTTAGAAAATAGTAAATTAAGCACAAACACTTCTACGGCCAAGTCGTGTGTTGTGTGGAAAGTGAGGACAGCCACTCCTCGGACTCTGGAGACACTAAAAGGCTACAGCAATGCAAGACTTACCAGATGGATTTCAAATCGTAGTAATCCTCTGAGGCTCTCCAAAACACTAAAATACGAACGAGAGGGACTGAAGACTACAATCCCCAGAATGCTCAGTGGGGGAAATGACGTAAGCAGAATCAGGTGATCCGCGATGTGCATTTCGGGTGGGGCTGGATAAGGCCACTCCTATCCCTCCCCCAAGGAACGCCTACTCTCCCCTTCGAAGGTTCTCGAAGGCAGTCGGTAGTTGTAGTTTTGCTAAAACTGGAGGTTTAATTGTAAGTGAGAAGGCCGGGGGCCTGACGGGATTTGTAGTCTGTGCGGGAGACGCACGCGCACGCGCAGCTGAGGCCGGGGCGGGGCCGCGGCACTGCGGTGAAAGCCGAGGCAGCGAGCTGGCGAGCAGGGGGCGGGCGGACATCTTGGGATCCCGAGAGTGGCCGGGCCGGCGGAGCACGGGGCCGTGGACACCAGGTGAGCTCGGGATCTGGCCTTACGGGGTGAGGGAGGACGCCTGCCCCACTGCAGCTTTGCCCTTTCCTGCACTGCATTCGCGGAAAGCTGCCCACACCCGGGAGTGGCCTCAGCCTTCTGATCCCAGAGGGAGCTGACGGCGGGTGGGGACGCCTGGGGCGCGGTTGCAGGACGGGCGGGGAGCGGCGCCCTCTACCTGACCCGCCCGGCGCCTCCCTTGAGAGGGAGATCTACTAGAATACTCCCAGAACCGGGGCGCCGCGCGGCCCCCTCCCTCAGATGGTGACAGCACCCTTACCCCTCGGCGCCTCCCCTCAGTGCAAGGACAATTTCCCATCTCCTAGGACAGTGACACCCCCTTGTGCCGCTTCCTTGGACTGTGACAAATCTCCCATTCCCCCCTCCCAATTGAGTGACAGTCCAAGGCTCTTGTCCCTTAGACCTGTGCCAGCCCCGCACCCCGTAGAACCATCTTTTTCCTCGATGTCTTCCTTCCCAGAGCAAGAGCCCACCATCCCCTCTTGCCTCTACATCTGAACCCCAACAGGCTCCCTTATTCTCCCCAGCGTTCCCTTTTTCACCACTGCCAGGCTGCCCCTGCTGATTTTCTTCTTCAAAGCCCTGACCTTTGCCATACAGAAACTCACCCTCAGGTGCACGCACCAGCCCCATTGCTGCTGTGGGCTCACCCGAGTGTCCTGCCTGGCTGTTGCTGCCAGTTTTTTTTTTTCCTCTTAAGTAAATATTCCATCCCTGTCTTTGGCCCCATTTCTGCCCCTCTGGTGCGGGAGCTCCCTAGGACTTGATACTTGTGAACTTGGTTCTTTGCCCAGGGCTCTCCCTCCATTTTGCCTTTCCCCTCCCAGCCTCTTTAGGACTGAGCGTTGGGATGTGTCCACCACCTTCAGAGACCTGTCACTGGATCTGGGAGGCGATGGCCACAGAAATAGGCTTTATTTTATAGTTTAGAAAAATCTGCTTAATTACCCCCTGTGAAATTAATACCAGGGCTAATCCAGGAGATCTAGAACTAAATTAACCCTTTTTGCTCATACAGTCTACGTTAGTTTGACCCAAATAATTTGGATGCTTCAGGCATCCTGCACCTCACTTGTAGGCACTCAGGCCAGAAGTGTTGTGGGTCTGGAATCATAAAATTTCTGTTAGAAGGATCTGTTAATTTTATGTATCTGCACCCCGCCTCCCCCCACCCCCACCCCTATTTTTTCACACTTGGGAGCTGAGGGGGAGCCTCCTTTTTTGAAACTGGGTTGGTCATCAAAATTAACTACTAAGCAGCTTGGGTCCTTTAAGTTTAGTCTGCCAGGGCTGGGGCCTTTCTACTCTGCCCTTTTGTCTGCTTATCTGGCTGCCTGGGAGAAGTTGGAGCCACACTTCGGGGTTCAAGGTGGGGTCTGGGCCTAAGGCTTCACTTCTTTCCTCCTCCCCCCACCTGTCCACCCTTTCCAGGAATGTTTAGATTTCTGTGAATTAGAGAGCCAGAGATTCAGACCCTGCCCTCTTCTCAGAAGGGTAGTGGAGACTGAGACTTGGTGCTCCTAAAGCTGTCCCTAGTGGCCCCAGGCCTGACCCCACTGGAGTAATTCCTGCCGCCATTCCTGCAGCTACAGACAGGCCTTTGCATTGACTCACTGGTTGAGAGTCTGCACAGGAAGGGGCCTAAAAGGATCCTCAGTGAGGTCAGCTCTGTGAAGATGGGGAAGGGGCTACTCTCTGGGCTCAGCCCCAGAAAAGAGGGGGTCAGAATGGCCTTAGAATCCTGGGCCCAAGTCCCTCATCATTTCTTTCTCCCTTCCAGACATAAACAGGAACTGGAGCCTGGCTAAGGGGAGGGGCATGCCTGCAAGGGCTGCAGGGTAACTTGCTGGATGGTTGAGTCAGGAAAAAAACCCAGATTGTGACCTGCACAGCCCCACTTGGATGTTGGCAGGGGTTCTGAGGCCTTCCCTTATACTGCCTCTGCCTGTCCTAGGTCTATTCTCAGAGCGATGGGCTGCGGAGACTGAGCTGCCGCCATGATTGGAGGCTTATTCATCTATAATCACAAGGGGGAGGTGCTCATCTCCAGGGTCTACCGAGATGACATCGGGTGAGTCCCCTGGCTGAGCCAGCTGTGTCCCCACCTTCCCATCCCTCCTCCCCAGCATGCAGGATTAGGTATGTTCCTATTAGATGCTTGACTTGGACCACCCCCACCCCCAACCCCTGCTGCATCATGAAAGCTCAGCAAGTACAACCTGGTTCCTGTGAAGTCTGGTAGTATTGGCCTAGCAGCCAGTTGCTGGCTGGCCCCCAGGTGGGACCTGTGGAATGGTATGGCCCTCGCAGTCTTAGGAACTCCTGCCTTTCCTGCCTTTTGTTTCCCTTAGTGACAGACCTCATTGCTAGAGATGAGTGGTTTTGCTCCGGCAGGTTGATTTCTCCTTTGAAGAGGAGTCTCCTGGGTGGAGTTAGTGGCCAGGTTAGAGGTACTAATCCATCTAAGTCTTGCTTTTTTTTTTATTCTCACCCAAGGACATTTTTCGATATTTTATTCAGATAGAGTGGGAGGGAGGGAGAGAGAGAGAGAGAGAGAGAGAGAGAGAGAAACATCGATGTGAAAGGAACACATCGAGTGGTTGCCACTCACACGACCCAACCAGGGCCTGGGACAAACTACAACCAAGGTATGTGCCCTTAGCAGGAACTAAACCCAGGTCTCTCCAGACTGTAGGCCAACGCTCTAACCACCGAGCCAAACCGGCCAGGGCCGAAGTCTTGCTTTCAAAAGCTGTTCTCGTGATGAGAGTCTTTACTGAATTCTTTTGAAAGCTGCTCCTGGCTGCTAAGTCCTCTTCTACTCCCTTTCTCAGAAAGAGGCAGGCTGCTGACTCAACTGTTTTCAGTTCCTCTGGGCCATTCCTGGAGCAGATATTGTGAGCCCTGAGGCACTCCCTGGGTCACAAAGGGGAAGGCAGAAGGCCGGCTGCCTTTTCTGGCCTATCAAAGTAGACCCGGAATAGCTTCTTGTTCTGGGTCCCTCAGACTTTAACAAGAAGACGTAGCCTTACTTCTCATTCTGCCCCATCCTGCATTGCCACTGTTCTTTCCTGACTGAGGGGACATATCCTAGCCTCAGCAACTCTAATGAGGTTAGGCTCCCCTGTTCATGCTGCCCTCTTTTTCTTCCTCAAAGTCAGTCAAAGAATGGGCCTGCTGTAGTGCCCCAGCTCGTAGGCACTTGGCTTCCAGGCTAATGGGCTGGTGTGGCCTTTGTGGCTATTTGTCCATTGGCTGGTGGTGGGGCAAGAGCTTGAGCTGTCGCAACACGTGGCTTGCCTGAGTCTGGCTGGCTATACCCATCTGCACCCTACTCCAGCCCTGCATGGACCTGGTTAAGCCAAGGCCAGGGCATACACCATCTTGCATGCTTTGCTGTGCTCTCCACCTCCTGCCTGTCACCTGTCTGCTTCTGCCTCATGGTGTGTGCTGCCTACCCCAGTGTGTTGTGTCTAACCCTCTCTCTTGTTGCTGTCACTCTCCTCTTCTTGCTGGCGTCATTTCTCACATCCCATCTCATTGGCTGCCGTAGCAATAGGTAAGCGGCCTGTCAAGCTGCTGCCCTGGCACCGGGTTGGGGGGGTCATGTCCCCCAGCCCCCATCATTATTTTCTTCATCCTTTTCATTCCCTGAGCTTTCCCTGGAATTGGATCCTGGACAGAAATGGGTGGCCCACCTCCACAGCACCTTGGTGCTTCTTCCTCAGTAGATTAGAGCCTTCTCTGAGGTTGTGCTGGGTTTGTCTAACTTGTGGGGGAGCCAGCCTTCCTCACTGGTGGGACCACTAGTGGGAAGACTGGAGGAGAAGCAGAGTCTCTTTCTTATGTGGGCCTGGAGTTCACTGAGAAGCTAGAGAAGTGGCAGCCGGGAAATTGGGAGCAGGCCTGGGAGTCAGGAACATACCTCCCTAAACCTGATGGACCTCACTTTATTTAGTCTAAATCTGTCTTCCTATCATTGAGCTTTAGAGGATGTATCAGACTTCAGCAGTGAAGTGGGGGTGCTGTTAGCAGCTGTGATTGATCCCTGTAGAATGAGGTTTGCCTGGGTGCTGAGCAGCCCCTGTCTATCCTTTTTCCTCAGGAGGAATGCAGTGGATGCTTTTCGGGTCAATGTTATCCATGCCCGGCAGCAGGTGCGCAGCCCCGTCACCAACATCGCTCGCACCAGTTTCTTCCATGTTAAGCGGTCCAACATCTGGCTGGCAGCTGTCACCAAGCAGAATGTCAATGCTGCCATGGTCTTCGAATTCCTCTATAAGATGTGTGACGTAATGGCTGCCTACTTTGGCAAGATCAGCGAGGAGAACATCAAGAACAATTTTGTGCTTATATATGAGCTGCTGGATGGTGAGGCTGGTGGAGTGGTGGGCCTAGGGTGGGGATGAACCTGATGGAGCCTGGCCTGGAGATAGAAGCAGGTCTGAGGCTCCAGTGCCTTCTGAACTTTCTTTCCTGACTAAGTGGTCTTTTGAGCCCTGAGAAGACCAGTCCAAATCCAGACCTGGTCTGAAGTGGAACACAAAAATAGGCTAGTGAGTGGAGGTCTCTCAGGGGGCTGGGAACCTTACTGAGATTTGGTGGCTGGGACTCTTGCAGTAAGCACTTTTCACCCTCTTACCTTTGTGGTTTGGGCCTTAGTTCACTGACTGCCCTCCAAGCTTTCCATCTCAACACCTGCCTCAGAGCCTGGAGGAGGGTGAGATATTATAGGCCCCTCAAGTGTATTGCATTGTTATCTTTGTTCCTCTTTAGGGTATGTTTTAAGTGAACAGAGTCATTCCACCTTTCCAACAACTCTGTTTTCTTAGGCTCAGGACTTCTTTACCTTTCACCCACTGGCCATGTGCCTCTTCTGATTTTCTCTGAAAAAAATCTGACATTTTATTTATTTATTTATTTTAATATTTTTTTTCTCTATTGATTTTAGAGAGAGAGGAAGGGAGAGGGGGAGAGAGAGATAGAAACGTCGATGAGAGAGAACCTTGATCGGCTGCCTCCTGCATGCCTCTCACTGGGGATTTGGCCCACAACCTGGGCATGTTTCCTGACCAGGAATTGAACTGGTGACCTCTTGGTGCATGGGCTGACACTCAACCACTGAGCCATACCGGGCTGGGCTGACTATTTATTTATTTATTTATTTAAAGTATATATATATATATATATATATTTAAATATGTTTTATTGACTTTTAGAGAGAGGGAGGGAGGGAGAGAGAAACATTGATCAGTTGCTTCCCGTATGCACCCCAGCCCTGGGAACTGAACCCACAACCTGGGCATGTTCTCTGACTGGGAATTGAATCAATGACCTATTGGTGCACAGGAAGACACTCAACCAATAGCCACACCAGCCAGGGCAAAATCTAACACTTTCATTGTTTTCTTATGAAGCATAAATCCCAGAGTAAATACTACAAAGCTAGAAGACTTTGCTGCAGGTGATCCCACTCTCTTTTGGTGCTGTGCTGGCTAGACATGTCTAGGCCAAGGAAAGGATGAGAATGAAGGAGCCTTCTACTCTTTCCAGAAGCTGATGGTTCTCTTCTTTTTTCAGAGATCCTGGACTTTGGCTATCCACAGAACTCAGAGACAGGCGCACTGAAAACCTTCATAACCCAGCAGGGCATCAAGAGCCAGGTACTCAAATTATACAGCTACAGTCAGGGTAGAGCCAACCCCTTCATCCCAGCCTTATCCAAGCTGACTCATGAGCCTGCCTGTGACAGGAAGTGCTGGCCTGATCTTTCTGCCATGACAGCAGGCCTATTTTCCCGTGTGGCCCTCTCCCAACTGAGGAGCAACTGACTCAGCATCTCTGTTACTAGGAATACAGATCAAGCAGTTTCTTTCTGTACTGGGGGAAGGAGGAATGGGAGTTGCTCTGGAGGCCTGGGTTCCTCAGGAGGAGAGAACTTGGACCTTCTTCTAGAATCCAGGCCTCATAGCCTTCTCCTTCTTTTCTGCCTGCCTCTTCCCATCTGTGCTCCCCTACCGTTTCCTGTGGGCTCCAAATTGGCCCTGTGGCCTCCAGCATCAGGTAAGGTATTCTCTCAGCTTCCACCCTTGCAGCTTTGCTCCCTTTTCTCTAGTCCCTGCCCCATTGGGCTTGTGGGGGAAGACGGGTTCCAGGGTGGGGACTAGAAGGAAAGTGGGATGAGGATGGAGACAAGATGATTAAAAGGGGAAAGAAGTGAAGCCATTCCTGTTTGTTTCTACTTCCATGTAGACAAAAGAAGAACAATCCCAGATCACCAGCCAGGTGACTGGGCAGATTGGCTGGCGGCGGGAGGGCATCAAGTATCGCCGGAATGAGCTCTTCTTGGATGTGCTGGAGAGTGTGAACCTCCTCATGTCCCCGCAGGGTGAGAGCCCTCTCATGATGAAGCTGGAAGGGCACTGGGGCAAAGTCCTGGTCCTGACTCAGCTTTTCCATTTGTCTATCACCAGGGCAGGTGCTGAGTGCCCATGTGTCAGGCCGGGTGGTGATGAAGAGCTACCTGAGTGGCATGCCTGAGTGCAAGTTTGGGATGAATGACAAGATTGTCATTGAGAAGCAGGGCAAAGGCACAGCTGATGAAACAAGCAAGAGGTGCCTGAGGCCGGGGAGTTGGTGGGAGAGGGTGGACCTTGGAGGGCTGAGGGGGTACTGGTGAATCACAAATTCTTTCTGGACATCATTTCTGCAGTAAGGGTGTGCTTGGCTGGTTGCTCTTTATATCTGTGCTTAAGAGAGATGAGAGGATTGTCCTCATCCTACTCAGAGAGTAAGCCCCTTTGTTTGGTCCCCAGGACCAAGGCTGTTCTGAATATACTGATGGCCTCTGCCCACTGTGCCTGAAACCTCTAGGTCCCAAGCAGCAAAGCTCCTACTCATCCCTAACCCTAGAGCAGAGACCCTTACGTCAGAAAGCTGCATCATGGCAGCTTTTGATAGTGTATAATGGAAACCTCACCCAGGATCTGGTAGCCTTTGTGGGTGGGGTAGCCTCCCAGCCTGACTCTCTCCTGCCACTCTCCTGTACCAATGAGACTTGCTGCCCCTTCTTGCAGTGGGAAGCAATCAATTGCCATTGATGACTGCACCTTCCACCAGTGTGTGCGACTCAGCAAGTTTGACTCTGAACGCAGCATCAGCTTCATCCCACCAGATGGAGAGTTTGAGCTCATGAGGTGCCACTGGGGTGTGAGGAGGCAAGGGCAGAAAGTGGGGAGAGGGAAGAGGACAGGCTCTGCTATGCCAACCTTGCTCCCTACTCCTAAAGGTATCGCACTACCAAGGACATCATCCTTCCTTTCCGGGTGATCCCGCTGGTGCGGGAAGTGGGGCGCACCAAGCTTGAGGTCAAGGTGGTTATCAAGTCCAACTTCAAGCCTTCACTACTGGCTCAGAAGATTGAGGTGAGGACAAGGGACTTGGGGAGGAAGAAGCACTTGTCTTCAGGAATAAAGATAGCTGATGCTGGGGCTTGACAGAGCTCCCTGACAGGTGTGTCACTTCTAGGTGAGGATCCCAACCCCACTGAATACAAGTGGGGTGCAAGTGATCTGCATGAAGGGGAAGGCCAAGTACAAGGCCAGTGAGAACGCCATCGTGTGGAAGTGAGTCTTTCCTTCATGAGGCTACAGCAGGGCTTAAGAAGCCTTGGTGTGCCCTCTTGTTCAGTTTTACCTTCTATACTCTGATTGTGTATGTGTTTTTGGAGGGGAGTGCCTATTTGCTTCTCCAGGAGCCTCTACTTGCTCTCACCCTCTGTACTTCTGTGTGAGTGTGCACATATTTGTACTTGGGTGCATACCTACATTTATCAAGATGCTTTAATGTTTTCCCATTTGCCCTTATGTCTGTGAAGTAGACAGTAGGGGATGGCATGCCCATGTTATCTCAGCAGAAACTGCTGCCAACAGTGCTAAAGGAATAGCAGATCCAGGATTCCATAGCAAGTGTTTATCAAGGTCTTCACCACATTTTCTTGTCCCAGCACCTCCCACAATCTCCTGGGTTCACGACCCCCTACCCCTTTGAAATTCCTCCAAGCTACCAGGGGCACTTGCTGCCCATTACTCCTGTGTTCCCAGGATCAAGCGCATGGCGGGCATGAAGGAATCACAGATCAGCGCAGAGATTGAACTCCTGCCCACCAATGACAAGAAGAAGTGGGCTCGACCCCCCATTTCCATGAACTTTGAGGTATGGCAGAGGAGGGCCTAGATTAATAGCAGGGTATGCTAGGAAAGATCTTAGAGATCATTCATATCAATCTCTACCTTACTACCAGCAGATGAGGAAACTAAGGCCTAGAGAAGGGAAGTGACTTTAATTCCTAGATCCATTTCTTTCCCTTTCAGGCCTCCAACCAGAAATTGCTGTTCAGACTAACACAAACCTCTGCCTTCTTTTGGCTTGTTGTAAGATAATTCTTTGGAAAATTCTAGATTACTTGAATGCCTGATAAGACACAAAGTTTACTTACAGACAGAAAAATGGGCTGACTTTGCTTTGTGCAAATTATATGTTAGACATAGTTTCTCCACCTTATTTTTTAAGTCCTTAATACTGAGCAGGATAAGTATGTTCTAAGGCAGGTCTTTGGTTGCTGCTTTCTACACATTAATTGATTCAAGTTATCACATGCAGGGCCTGACTTCAAACCCAAATGATTACAGCTTACTCTTGGATATGCTTTCTTCTTCAGTAACCTCTTAGAGGACCCCTCACTACCCCAGCTTCTTTCAGGATTCCAGTCATTCATTCACCTGTAGTAAAGAGAGATGAAGTAGGGCAGGACTATTGAACTTCCCAGAAGAGACAGGCTGTGACTGGAAGGCCACATTCCTAACTGGAGCTGTCCCTTGCCCAGGTGCCATTCGCGCCCTCTGGCCTCAAGGTGCGCTACTTGAAGGTGTTTGAACCGAAGCTGAACTACAGCGACCATGATGTCATCAAATGGGTGCGCTACATTGGCCGCAGTGGCATTTATGAGACCCGCTGCTAGCTGCCTAGTGGCAGCTAGCCCGCCTCCCCATCCACCCTATTCCACAGGTCCAAGTGCCCCAGCCACCACACATCAGTGTCTCCTCCCTCCTGCTTTGCTGCCTTCCCTCTGCACCAGCCCCTGAGTCTAGGTCTGGACCAATCACGTCGAAAGCAGTACCAGTGGAGCTGTCCCTGGGCTCCCTGGGCAGGGTGGTTTCTGGGGCTCCTGCTTCTCCATCCATCTGTCTGCCCTGGCCCAGTGCCAGGCTCAGTGAGTTCTGTGACCAAAGCCAGGTGGGCTTCTTCTCCCCTCCCTTGTAGCCACATCTCTCAAGTGGGAGGGTTGGCTGCCTCTCACCTCGGAGCTCCCCCAACAGCTAGTAATGAATCCCTAGCCCTCAGTCCCAATTCTGCTTTGGGATAGTGTGAGCTTCATTTTGTACACGTGTGACTTTGTCCAGTTATAGACCCAATAAACTGTAGAGCGGAGTTGCTGGCTAAGTGTTGATGCGGGAGCTAAATGGGGAGGGGAACTGGTGGAACCACTCTTCCCATATTTTACACTGCTCGCTTTGAGTAGAATTTTCTGTTATGAATTCTCAAGGCTTCTAGCCTTGTCTAGGGCTCAATTGTTAGGCCCCTCCAAGGCCATCCAGTCCCTAATCATGACTTGTGTTAACCCCAGGACTCCTGTCTGCTCTGAAAAGAAAACCACTTCAAGGGAAGCATCCCCACCAGGCCCTGGTTTCTTGAGGGTAGAGATTCTTTCCCTAATTCACTCTTAGCTTTAGGCAGGTCTTTTCTAATTAGCAGAGATTAAGCAAAATTGACAGGGTCTTTTTCAGCCTTCCTGAAAAACTGACTGACCTCTTAATTTCATTCCCCTCCCATTTTTCCAGGCTTCCCAAACCTTGGTAGGTGGGTGATAAAAAGGAATATTTGACTCTCCAGGGCTCTTTAAAAATTCCTCCCTCTATACCTCTCCCTCTTCAAAGAATCTTATGGCAAGCTAGTGCCTGGAGGTGGGGGTGGGGAATAATGTTCCATAGTCAACTGGTGGCTTGGAGCAGATAAAAGAGCAGATTTACCCTCACCAGTTTTCTTTTGCTTGGTTTCAGCCTTTTTGAACCTCAAAAAATCTATTAGAAAATTTAAAAAACAACTAGCAAAATATAATGAACCCTCATGTCCCATCATCCAAATTTGACAATTATCAACTCACGACCAGTTCCTTAATATCACATCCAGTCTGTGTTCACACTTAATCCAAGTGTCCAATAAAATTTTTACAACTTGCATCTGGATCCAAACAAGGTCCATTGTAGTTGGGGAATGCTTCTTACATTTTATAAACCGCTGGTTCTCCCCTCAGCTCTTACAGTGTTGTTGAAGAAACCAGATATTTTTGTAGTTTTCCCGTCAGAATTCTACTTTCTCATGTTTTTACTATAAAGTGATTATTAGATCTAGAGGCTTAATAGCTTTTATAGTTTTATTTTAAATATCAGGATTGACAGATTACTCACAGATGAATTAATGATGTAATTTTAGAGAGGGGTTGGACTAGTGTTCACGTAAAGCAGTAGCATCATTAACTTCTACCTGAGAATCAGTGAAAGGAAGTAGACTTTTAGAGTCACTGAGATTCAGGCTGCAGAGAAATCTGCTTTGGGTTTAGGTACAGAATAAACACCAGTGAATTTACACAGATCGTGTTGTCAATCTGGTTTTCTTGACCTTTGGCGGTGAGTGAGGCTGTGCCTTAGGGTGGTGGGAGGACTGAACAGACATAATTTACTGAGTTGCAAGACACGGGCAAGCGGGCTACCAGGCTGAGACAAGGCCACGAACGTTTGAAACAGTAACAAAACCTGCCACTGCACAAAGTGCGCAAGGGGCTCTTGAGGGCTCAGGAACAAGCATGAGTCAGCAAAGATCTCAGCTGGCTCCAAAATGGACCCGCTTGAGAACGCAGACTTGCAAAACCAATGTGCTTTATCTACCGCCGGTCTCCCGGGAGGTTTCCACCCGCTAGACCTTTAGCATTCGATTTCCTTGGCTTCTCGGCGCCCCGCCCGCCTGCCGGATCTCCACCTCCCAGAAGGCAGCAAGGACCGCACATGTGGCTAATTTTTCAGCGGAAAAGGCGTTGCGCAAGCGCAGAGAGGGCAGCTCCGGCGTAGATGCTGAGCGGCGCTTGCGCATGGTTCCTTCTGTCCCGTTCACCCCGCCCACCGGGTTCCGCGCACTCCGCGCCTTGCTTAAGTTACCACTACGCATGCGCCGTGGAAGGAGCGACGCACTTTCAGGGGAAGGGCAGAGGGTGGGCCTTGGCCTGGGTCTCACCGCGACTGCGCGGAAGGGAACCCGACTGGAACATGGCGACTTGCGCTGAAATCCTGCGGAGCGAGTTTCCCGAAATTGACGGACAGGTCTTCGACTACGTGACGGGTGAGCCCAACCGAATCAACGCGCTGAGGAGGCCAAAGTGGAAGTCGGGTGGGAAAGACTAAGCAGAGGGCAGTGCGGGGGTCGCTGCTAGGCCTCTCCTCTGTGTGACCTCGTCCCGAGGGCGGGATGGGTCTGGATCCCGGACTAGGGTAGAGGTTTCGGGGCTAAATTCCTTGTACGTCCACCCTACCCGGTATCTTCCTCGACCTGCTACGCCTGGCCCAGGCGTCTTGCACAGCGGCAGCGCGGACTTCGAGTCTGTGGACGACCTGGTGGAAGCTGTGGGGGAACTGTTGCAAGAGGTGTCCGGGGACAGTAAGGATGACGCGAGTATCAGAGCCGTGTGTCAGCGGATGTACAACACTCTGCGCCTGTACGTGCCAGGGCAGGGGGATTTGTGGGGTGATGAGAGGGAGGACGGTCAGGAGACTGGAGGTGAGGGAATAAGGTCTGATGTCCACTGAGCTTTTTATCAACTCCTAACTCTATGCTTTCCGTCCCTGCCGTCAAGGGCTGAGCCACAGAGCCAGGGAAACAGCCAGGTGCTGCTAGACGCCCCTATCCAGTTGTCAAAGATAACGGAGAACTACGGTGAGAGTGAGGGAAGATTGAATTAGCTATCCTCTCCTTTTTCTCAGCCTCAAGGCCCCAGCCACCTGCCTCCTGGAGCTCAGAACTCCTGGTACCTCTTTTCCATAGGACAAGATTGTAGAAGCTAGTTGATGTCTTAACTGAAGGCAAAAGAGCCCATTGATGAAGGGAGTAGGGTTGGAGGGTTCTCCAAGCTCTTGGCAATGGTAGGAAGCATATGGGCTTTGGAGCTGGATAAACTTGGATTCACCCCCACCCCCCCCATTTTGTGACTTACTAACCAACCGCATGCTCTTGAAAGAGTTGCTTATATGCCCCAGCCTTGTATCCTTTATCTGAGATTTTTTAAGTGCGGGGAGGAGGATAGTTGTCTGTCTTCAGTATTGTAAGGCTTTCCTGAAAATGTCTGTGTCTGGTTTGTATTAGTTACTCAAAATATTAGTTTCCCTTCCATCAGGGAGAAGGTGACTGCTTTTCTTATCGTCTACAGACTGTGGCACCAACCTTCCAGGACTGCTGAAGAGGGAACAGTCTTCGGTGAGGATGAGGAAGAAAGGAGGGGGGACTATTTATGGTCGGGGTAGGAGTTGACTGTCTCTAAATACTGGAATATCTTTCTGGGGGATTTCTGATTATGTATTTTCCCGAGTCTTTAATTCTGTTCATCATGTGTAAATTGAGAGGGTTAATTTGAGGTGTGCTCTCTGGGGTTTCCTTTCTGAGCCTACATCCTAAGGTGAAATGGTTTTGTTTGGACTCTTAGACAGTGAATGCAAAGAAGCTAGAGAAGGCTGAGGCTCGACTAAAGGCAAAACAGGAGAAACGCTCAGAAAAGGACACACTCAAGACCAGCAACCCTCTGTGAGTTTATGGGTTAAAAGAGCAGAGCCATCTACAGGGATGGAAGGGTGGTTGAGAATGCCAAAAGCCATCCATTTTTTCCTTTAAAAGAGTCTTGGAAGAGGCATCAGCCAGCCAGGCAGGCAGCAGAAAAGAGAGTCGGTTGGAATCATCTGGCAAGAACAAATCCTACGATGTGCGAATTGAGAACTTTGACGTGTCTTTTGGCGATAGGTAAGGAAATGGCAGTGGGAGGTATGATGTTTCCCCTTTTCCAATTAAAGGAGAATTTGGAGAAATGAAATGGGCCTAAAAATAATGTTAGATTTCTGTTGTTAAACTTGTAGTACACCTGTGTCTAGTGTACTCTTTGTCTTCTTCCTGCTATCCCTGCAGGGTACTGCTGGCTGGTGCAGATGTGAACCTGGCATGGGGCCGCCGCTATGGGCTGGTGGGTCGGAATGGGCTGGGGAAGACAACACTGTTGAAGATGCTGGCCACCCGGAGCCTGCGAGTTCCAGCCCATATTTCCCTGCTGCATGTAGAGCAGGAAGTTGCTGGAGATGACACCCCTGCCCTGCAGAGTGTGCTGGAGAGTGACACTGTGCGAGAAGACCTCCTGCAGCGAGAGCGGGAGCTCAGTGCCCAGATTGCTGCTGGCAGGTGAAGGTTCCGGGTTATGGAATAACTAGCAGCAGCTGTCCTTCACAGAGTGCCTGCCATACTGTCATAATCCATAATTCGCATGCCCATCCCAGTAAGCAGCCAAGCTTAGAACTTAGCACTGAGAGGCTCTCAAGCCCTTGTTCCTTCCACAGTGCCCAAGGCCCTCAGTGCTGTGACCAAGTTCTTCCTATATTCTGTTCTTTTGCCAGCAACAAGGCAGCCAGTGGTCTGCTTTCCAACTGCATGGGGTGCAGGACATTCTCTTGGACTGCCCTTAACTCTCACTGATTTCTCTTACCCAGTTTCCATTCCTACCCTAGGGCTGAGGGCTCAGAATCTGCACAGCTGGCAGAAATCTATGCCAAATTGGAGGAGATTGAGGCTGACAAGGCACCTGCTAGGTATTTGCAATTCCCCCTTCCTTTCTTTACATTTCTTCACCTTTCCCTTCTGTACCTGTTCCAACTGGGTTCTTCAACTTCTTCACTTCTAGGGCATCAGTCATTCTTGCTGGACTTGGCTTTACCCCTAAAATGCAGCAGCAGCCCACCCGGTGAGTGGCCCTTGCCATTCTTGAATCTGGATACTGTTGGCTCTGCCCCTGCCGGTGCTGGTGGGCACCCACCTCTCATGCAACTCTGTATTTCTTCAGGGAGTTCTCAGGTGGCTGGAGAATGAGACTGGCCCTGGCCCGGGCCCTGTTTGCCAGGTGAGTCTTCTGAGCCTATATATGGATACTATGGAGGATGGTTCTTGGCATTTAGGAGGTAGCAATGAATCTCTCACCTAAAATCCCAAGCCTTGCATTCTTCTTTTCCATAGGCCAGATCTTCTGCTCTTAGATGGTGAGTTTGAAATGGGGCACCCTAACTTCAGGGTGGGGAAAGATGGCAACATCCAAGTTTCTAGTTTTCCAGTCCTTCAACCCCAAACATGTGCACTTTTCCAGAACCCACAAACATGTTGGATGTAAGGGCCATCCTTTGGCTGGAGAATTACCTGCAGGTGAGTGCCGATAAGTGCTGGAGTAGATTTAGGGAAAGTCAGCCTCTAGGACACCTGGGGCCTGGGAGCTGACTGCCCTCCCAAACTGGGACTGCTGTCCTGTGACCCCCTCAGACATGGCCCTCTACAATTCTGGTCGTCTCCCACGACCGAAACTTCCTGAATGCCATAGCCACAGACATCATCCACCTGCACAGCCAGCGACTAGATGGTTACCGGGGAGATTTTGAGACCTTTATCAAGACTAAGCAGGAGCGGCTACTCAACCAGCAGCGTGAATACGAGGCACAGCAGCAGTATCGCCAGCATATCCAGGTGTGGGAACAGGCAGGGCTGAGGGTCTCATTCCATGGGTATTAGAGTTACAGGGAATGAGGGAGCCTGACCAGTGCCTGCACTCATCTACCCACAGGTTTTCATTGACCGGTTTCGCTACAATGCCAACAGAGCCTCTCAAGTACAAAGTAAACTTAAGATGCTGGAGAAGCTGTGAGTACAATGACCTTGACTGGGCCCTGACTCCTGTTCTCTCTATTTCTTGCTTCATTTTGCAAGCCACCCTAGCCCTCCCACTCTAGGCCTCCCCTTTTCTAGAAGTAGAATGGTTTTTTTTAACTTGTTTGTTTTTTGTTTTGTGTGATTTTTATGTTGTTGTTAATCTTCACATGAGGATATTTTTCCACTGACTTTTAGATAGTGATACAGTGGAAGGGAGGGAGGGAGGGGGGTTAGAGAGAGAAACGTCATTGTAAGAGAGACACATTGACTGGTTGCTTCTCATATGACCCCAACTGGGGCCAGGCATCAAACCTACAACCCAGGTATGTGCTCTTGACTGGGAATCGATCCCCTGACCCTTCAGTCCACAGGCCAACACTAACCACTGAGCAAAACTAGCCAGGGCACGAAAGTACAATGTTTTTACTGTTCTCAGAGAATTGATCCTGCCCCCAGCCTAGGCAACCACTTTCTGTCTGTATATATTTGCTTATGCTGAACGTTTCATATAAATGGAATCATATCGTGTTACCTTTGTGTCTGGCTTCTTTTGCTTAGCATAGTGTTTTTGAGGGTCATCTATATCATAGCGCGTATTAGTACTTCATTCCTTTTTATGGCCAGATAATATTCCATTGTATGGATAATACCACATTTTGTTTATTGATTCATCAGTTGACGGACATTTAGATTTTCTTTTTTTGTCCTTTTTGAATAATGATGCTATGAACATCTATGTACTAGTTGCTGTGTGGACACATGTTTTCTATTTTTGGGTACAAATGAGTACAAAGTTAGGAATGAAATTGCTAGATTACATGGTAGGTAATTCTATGTTTAGTTTTTTGAGGAACTGCCAAAGTTTTTTCAAGCAGCTGTACTATTTTACATTACTACCAACACGGTATGAGGGTTCCAATTTCTCCATACCCTTTGTCCACATTTATTAGCTTGTTTTTTTTGTTTTTTTAATCCTCACCAAAGGACATGTTTAGAGAGAGAGAAACTTCAGTCAGTTGCCTTCCATACGTACCCTGACTGGGAACTGAACTGGCCACCTTTTGATACACAGGACGACCAACTGAGCCACTCCAACAGGCTGTCTTTAATTTTAGCCGTTGTAGTGGGTGTTACTTGTTATCTCATTGTGATTTTGATTTACATCCCTTAATGAAGGTTTCATCTTGAAGCAACCTTTCTAGAAGTACTGGTGGTAGAAGAGCCTAAAATCATAAGGTTTAGGATTTTGTGACATTGAAACATATATCATATGTTAACTAGGACAAAAAGCTGAAAAAAGGATAATCCTGGGTTTTTTTCAGCATATTAGTAAACTAGAAGAATGTACAGTCATGTGCTGCTTACTGTTAGGGATACAGTCTGAGAATTATCATTGGGAAATTTTGTCACTGTGCAAACATCATAGAGTACACTTACACAAACTTGGATGCCGGTAGCCAACTCCACACCTAGGCGGTGTATGGTATAGCCTATTGCTCTTAGCCTACGGGTCTGTACATCGTGTTATTATGCTGAATACTGTAGGCACCTGTAACACAATAGTAAGTATTTGTGTATCTAAACATTAAAAAGGTACAGTAAAATACAGTATAAAAGATAAAAAATGATATACCTGTATAGGGCACTTCACCATGAATGGAGCTTGCAGGACTGGAAGTTGCTCTGGGTGAGTGGGTGGTGAGTAAATGTGAAGGCCTAGGATTATTACTGTACACTACTGTAGATTCTGTAAACACTTCATTTAGGCTACACTGAATTCATAAAACAACATGAAATTAAATCAAGCATAAGAGAAAATGATGTAATCGAAATATGGTAAACACAAGATGTTTACAGCAAACTTTTTTAATAAGTAGAATACGTTTCAGATAATGGTAAGAAGTATAGTATAATAAATACATAAACTAGTAACACAGTCATTTATTATCAAGTAATATATGCTGTACATAATTATATGTGCTGTAGTTTATACGACTGACAGTGTAGTAGGTTTATTTACACCAGCATCACCACAAACACATAAGGAATGCATTGTACTATGATGTTATAACTTGGCTCTGAAATCACTTAAGCAGTAGGAGTTTTCAGCTCCATTATAACCTTATGGGACCACCTTCATGTATGGGGTCTCTTGTTAGCCAAAACGTTGTTATATAGTACATGATTGTACTTGAAAATTATGTTATTTGGGTGGTGGGAGTACAAGTTTTTTCTAAATTTTCTCTGAACATACATTATTTGTGTGTTGGAACAAATAAAAGTTATAAATCTAGAGTGCCCCCTCTCTCCTCAGGCCAGAGCTGAAACCCGTGGACAAGGAGTTGGAAGTAGTGATGAAGTGAGTGCTGGGCCAGAGGGGCTGGTGGGAAGCTCTTGTTTCTGGCCACCTCAGTGCTCTTCACCTCCACCTCCCCTCCCATAGGTTCCCTGATGGGTTTGAGAAGTTCTCACCACCAATTCTGCAACTAGATGAGGTGGATTTCTACTATGATCCTAAACACGTCATCTTCAGCCGTCTCTCTGTCTCTGCTGATCTTGAGTCCCGCATCTGTGTGGTATGGTTGCTGTTTCTCTGTTTCATGAGCTGGGACTCTCCCACCCCAATATGTGCTGTGGATTGGCTACAGAGGGAAGAGATCCACTGGAGCAGGGGTCAGGGCCTCAGCCAAGGACTTTGCTGTACTTATGCTGTCCCCAGCCTCCAGCCTCAGGCCTGCCCTGCAGATACCAAAGCCTGGCATGTGGTACTTTATGAATATTTGAAGCACTATTTTATTTTACTGGTCTCTGCTCTCAGTTTTCTCAAACTATGGAACATAGAGGAGAGCATAGGCTTCAGGGTCAGACTCTACCATTTTCTAACTTTGTTACTAAATAGTTTTCTCATCTTTATAATGGAGATAACTTCTACCTTCATTGGGTTTTGGGGAGAATTAAATCCCCAGCACTTAATAGATACTCAGGTATTAGTTTCTCTTCACATTTACTACTTCCTTCATTTTTCTCTTTTGTGTCTTCTTTTCTTTTTAAATTTTAAATTTTTTTGTTTGTTTGTTTTTGTTAATCCTCACTGAAGGATTTTTTTTTTTAATTGAGTTTTAGATAGAGTAGGAGGGAAAGAGGGAGGGAGACATTGAAGTGAGAGAGATATATCGATTGGTTTCCTCCCACTCCACCCTAACCAGGGCCAAGGATCAAACCTGCACCAACCCAGGTACATGCTCCTGATCAGGAATTGAACCTGAGACCCTTCAGTCCACAGGCCAACGCTCTAACCTCTGAGCCAAACCAGCCAAGGCTTCTCATGTTTCTTAAAAATATTTTAGTTGTTGAAAGAGTCATTGAGACTACCCAAGTCCAATTCTCAATTCCTTCCCTCTGTATCCTACACTCTTTAAAGTTCTTGTGTTTCTGCTTTAGGTTGGGGAGAATGGGGCTGGGAAGTCTACTATGCTGAAGCTACTTATGGGAGACTTAACACCTGTTCGGGGCATCAGACATGCTCACAGGTAGGACCCACACCTTCACTCTCCAACTACTCACACACTTATAGCTACACTCTTTATGGTCATTGCTTTTCATCTCCTCTTCCACCTTTATTTCTTCCTGCAGGAATCTGAAGATTGGCTATTTCAGCCAGCACCACGTGGAGCAGCTGGACCTGAATGTCAGTGCTGTGGAACTGCTGTCACGCAAGTTTCCTGGTGTGTTAGGGATTGGAGTTGAGGAAAGAGGGCCGGGGCTGCTGCCTACAGTTAGGCCTACATTGGGAAGGTGCTGAGCAGCCTACCCAAGTCTAGGTGTAAGGACAGGGGCATTTAGAGGTGGGGCAGGGAAGAGGGTGAAGGGAGGGAGTTGGGCCATGATGGGATGGGGCCTATTCCAGGTCGGCCTGAGGAGGAGTATCGTCACCAGCTGGGCCGGTATGGCATCTCTGGAGAACTGGCTGTGCGCCCTGTTGCCAGCTTGTCTGGGGGCCAGAAGAGCCGGGTGGCCTTTGCTCAGATGACCATGCCCTGGTGAGGCCTCATTTTGTGGAGTTCTTACCCTCCTCTGCCCCACTTTTGCCTAATAGAAACCGATTCTCTTGTCTTTGTATCAGAGGAGTTCATGGTTTCTGCCACCCCCCATAACTGTCCAGCTTCCTGGGTTCTGTCTTCCAGCCCCAACTTCTATATTCTGGATGAACCCACAAACCACCTGGATATGGAAACAATTGAGGCTCTTGGCTGCGCTCTCAACAATTTTAGGGTGAGTGTGTCATCATACTGCCCACTCCTCCCCAGGCCTCAGTACTCCTTAGCATGCCCCCCCCCCCAATCCTCCTGAGTGCCTCTGATCTCCTGTCTTTCAGGGTGGTGTGATTCTGGTGTCCCATGATGAGCGCTTCATCAGGCTGGTGTGCCAGGAGTTGTGGGTGTGCGAAGGAGGCGGTGTCACCCGGGTCGAGGGGGGATTTGACCAGTACCGTGCCCTTCTCCAGGAACAGTTCCGCCGTGAGGGCTTCCTTTAGGCCCAATAGACTGAGGACTATGCCCAGGACATGGACTGGTCTCTCAGACCCCTGGGCCATCATGTAGGCAACCATCTCCAGGCCATGGACCTCCTCTGACTTTGGGGATAGCCTTATCCCAGATCTCTCCTTTTTACTGGAGCATGCTCTGCACAATCCAAGGAGCCTCATCTAATGGTCTGTGAGAACTGGTCTTCTAAGTGGAAGGGGTGAGGGTTGCCCTCTGGGGTTATAGATCCCCCCACTGCCCCAGCTCTGACTGGGCGCCAAGTGGCTGCTGTGTAAATTAAATCTTCCTGGCCTCACTTTGCTGTTCCCTGGCAGGGCTGCACTATGTTAAGGGGTGTGGACTCTCTGATTTGGCATTCTCCTATGACATTTGTATCACAAGGAGGAAGTTATGGCATCACCAGCCTTGTCCCTGGAAAGAGACATCATTAAAGCTGCTGGGGTACAGAAGTCACCTGCCTGACCTTGCGATGGGCTGGGCTGTTTGAATGAAGGGCAGTGTGTTATATCACTGTAGTGCTGGTCCCTGTATCCTGGGCTCAGCCTCAGCTGAAGGGGTCTTGAGTTCTGCTGTCTCTGCCTCACTGCTTGGGAGAGTGAACTGATTCTGTAATCTTGCTTTGACATGGTTTGTCAAGTGCTTTCTCCCATGGTCTCTGGCCCAGGCTCACCCTCCTCTGATCTGGACCTTCAGAAGAGGCTGAAGAGAAATTGTCTTTGTCCTCGTTTTGCTTGCGTGGTGTCTATTTATCCTCTAATCAAGTCGGAGGGACTGGGAAGTAGGGAATTGAAAATGGGGTCTAATGGGAAGAAATAGAGCACTGTGTTTTCAAATTAAGCAGTCTTCAAGGGGGGCAGTGTTTAACAGGGGTAATATGAGTTACAAATATTATTTCTCAAGGGCTTAGCTGCTGTATGTTATTGCTATGCAGAAGACACAAACAGAGACATTGAGTTGCTCTTGGAGATAATGGAGAAAACCACAATCAACAGAAGGCACTTGCTGGCTTCGTGGAAATTACAGTCACAAAGTTCAACCAAGGAATTTTAACTCAGCTGATGAAGTTATTGTGTAGGTAGCTGGGAGAGAAATGCCCCTTTTGGAGTAAAAGAGAATAAAGATAGGAAGGTTTTGTTGATTTACCACAGAACAGGCAGTGATGGATGGATGAAACCAGCAGAAGAGACATGAATCGACCTGCCTCCTCAGCCTTCCTCATTCCCTTTCAGAAGTCCAGAGGAGATGTTCTCCCAGCTCTGCAGCTATGTGCATCTTCACACTCCTGAGAGCCTTCTCACAGCCCCTATCCCTTTCCACCAACTTCAGACCAGCAGATGAGCCAGTCAAAGTCCATCTGGTGGGTGATCTGTGCCTACCTGTTTGCCAGGCTCAACCCCTTTCCCCCTCACAAGCTTGTGAATCCTGATACGAGGTCTCCCAACTCCTTAGCGTCAGTGGGAGTGCAACTGAGGGGTTCTGTGACAGAATCTCCTTCTTTTGGAGGTAGGTGACATTGTACAAAGAGTACTCGAGTTGGGTCTAGTGCCATTACTGGTGATAGAAGGGGTCAGCACTGTAAGAAATATTAGCTGAGTATGGAGTCACTTAACCTTTTTTTTGTTTTGTTAATCCTCACCTGAGGATATTTTTTCCATTGATTTTTTTTAAGAGAGAGAGAGGGAGAGAGAGACATCAATGGGAGAAGAGACATTGATTGGTTGTCTCCCACAGGACCCTAGTTGGGACTAGGGATGGAAACTGCAACCCAGGTACGTGCCCTTGACTTGGAATTAAACCCAAAACTCTGGGTGTGGGCTGACACTCTAACCATTGAGTCATATCAGCCGGGGCTCACTTAACCTTTTTGAACACCTCTGCTCAGTCTTTGTTGTTGTTGTTTTTTTTATCCTCACCCGAGGACATTTTTCCATTTTTTGTTCAGGTAGAGTGGGAGGGAGAGAGAGGAAGAGAGAGAAACATCGATGTGAAAGGGACATACCAAGTGGCTGCCACCCGCATGACCCAACCAGGGCCGGGGACAAACTGCAACCGAGGCACATACCCTTAGCGGGAACTGAACCCAGGTCTCTCTGGACCACAGGCCAACGCTCTAACCACTGAGCAAAACTGGCCAGGGCTGCTCAATTTCTTTATAGGGTTGTGTTACAATTAGCTGACAGGCACATAATACATAGGCACTCTTCCATTCTTTGTGACTAGTCTGTAATCTGAAGGACTATTGTGGAGAAAGTAAATTATCTCTGAGTGACTCCAGAAGTAGACAGGTTTGGGCTCAAAGGAAGGAAAACTTTTTGAGTAGCTCAGGCTACATACTGAGTTCCCAGTCTCTGCCAGGCTCTAGAGAAGGGCTCTCAAGTTGGCTTGCAGTTTCATGATTCCATGAACAAAATGGGAAGAGCCTATGTATGTGACGATACAGGCCTATACTGCAGGCCTTTAGAAAATTGGGGTGAGTGAATTATAGCAGCTAAGAAAGACTGTAAGTGTAGGGTGAACTGGAGATCAGAGGAAGGGACTTGGCAGAATATAGTTGTCTTGAGGAAAATATAGGTGGTGTCAGTTCCATTCCAGAAATCATAGGGCAGAGAGGAGAGAGGACCCTGACATGCATGGGTTGGAAGCTACCCTTGATCTCTCTCCACCCCGTCACGCTGTGGAAAGCCTATCAAACCCCAACCACTGGGAAGCTGGTCCTTCCACAGCTGTTGACGTTGGTGCTGCCCTGATGTCAGCATTAAAGCCCAGGAGCTGGCCTGGTTGGAAATTTTTAATCTGCAGATCATTGAAATCCTGACCTGCTTGGCCTTTTCAGGCAACCTGCTGGTTCCCAGTGGGAGGTAGAGTGCGAAGACATCATGTGTCCCTCTGCATCAGTCTAGTAGGCATTCAAAGATGCCAGTCAGATTGTTTATTTCAATGTGATATTACTGTCTAGAGATTTGTTGGACATAGATAACATGCTAAGTTCTCACTGGTTTTCAGGCAAATTTTAGAATGGAATAGGAGAGAAGGTGCCATTTACCCCTGCTGGCCATGCTCCAGCATAATTTGTCATTTTAGAACATTTAGTAAAAGTCACTCTACATGGGTCTGGCCCACCCACAGATGCAAACCAAATGCCTTCATCAGCATCATCAGCTCATGGCTCTGCACCACCCTGAACATGCAGACTGGAGGTTGGAACCCAGGGAACTAGCAGGCCAACAGGCTGGGTTCACAACCTGGCTGGTGGGCCTTTGAGGGTCCCTGGACCTGGAGTGATGTACTTGCTGCCCTGCCTCCCTCCAAGTGGGCTTCATGGCACTTTGTGCTTCCCCCATTATAAGCTGCTTGCCATTTTTTTTACTTTTTTAATCTTCATGTGAGGATTTTTTTTTTTTCTATTTATCTTCAGATAGGCAGAAAGAGGGAGAGAGAAACATCGACATGAGAGGGACACATCAACTGGTTAACCCCCACCAGGACCGGGGACAAGCTGCAACCAAGGTATGTGCCCTTGGCTGGAATCGAACCCACAACTCATTGGTCCGCAGGCCAATGCTCTACCGCTGAGCCAAACCAGCCAGGGCTGCTTGTCATTAAGGTAGATCCCACTTTGGCCTTGTTAGCCTAGAAGGTCAAACCATGGCTTGTTTGTCTTTGTGTCTTTTGTGCCTGTCACAAGTTGGATTTCCTGGGAAGCAACGTGAAATTAGCATGCAGAGTGTTTATTGGGGGGTGCTCCTGGGACCACCACCAGGATAGAGCTGAGGGAGAAGTTGAGTAGTATTGAAGGCCTTAGCCCCACGTTCCGGAGCTGGGTAACCCTCAGAGTTGTCTTGAGTTGAGGCAATGGCTCAGGCAAGCCTTTATTCTGCTGAGTTGATCAGTCTGAATGCTGGCTGCAACCAGGAGGAGATGTGAAGTTGAGAGTGGATGTTTCTTTTTTTGTTGTTTTTTACTTAATTGATTTTAGAGAGAAAGGGAGAGGGAGAGAGAGAAACATCGATGAGAGAGAACATCAATTGGCCTGCATGCCCCCCACTGGGGGTTTGGCCCACAACCTGGGCATGTGCCCTGACTGGGAATCGAACCCGCGATCTCTTGGTGCATGGGTCGACGCTCAACCACTGAGCCACACCGGCCAGGCAGAGTAGATGTTTCTTTAGCTGAGACAGTTTTCCCCGAAGGGGCTGGCAGCTGAGGACTTTCTGCCATCAGCACTCAGCATCTAGGGTAGAAAATTCTTCATTCCCAAAAGGGGCCCTGGGCAGCTCATTACAGCATCTATAGTGACTAGTAAATAGGTACTCAGTAAAAGTGCTTGAGAAATGAGTACTTGGGGGAAATTATTTGAGGAAAAGTAGAGACCGAAATTGGAGGAGAGAGGGAAAATTAAGAAACCAGCAAGAAGGCCATAACCAAAATCCAGTCTTAAGGGCATGGGGCCAGTATGGTGCAGGAGGAGACTAGGAAGGATGGTGTGTGAATTTAGCAAGGGGCTATTTGCTCTGCCCTAATGGGGAAGGACTCCTTTTTTGGGGGGGCCAAAGTTTTGAAAGCTTAGGGGCATAAGAGACAGATTACAGGGAGCCTTTTTTGTTTTTAAACTTCAATGACAGTAAATATTGAGCTCTTGTTGTATAATAGGTACTTTTGTAAGTCCTTTACCCCCACTAACTCAGTCGATCTTCTCAATCATATTCCCATTTTATAGATGAGGAAACAGGAAGTTAACATAGTGGGTGACAGGACTGGGATCCAGGCCAGTCTGAGTCTAGCCTGGAGCTCTTAACTGTCATGCTGTACGACCGCTCAGCTCCTAGTGTGAGTTTGTTCATTCCATCACTTAAAACTCAATTGCATGGGGCAGGGGTGGGAGGTAGGGGATTTGAACAAGCTCTCAGGAGAGCAAGCTAATGAGGAGGAATACCTGGCCTTGGCTGACACACTGGGGGTTCAGTGGTTTGTAATATTAATAACTAAAAGCATGGTATAGTGGAAAAATCATGCACTGGGAATAGCCCAGCTCTACCACTGATAGCATCTCAGGCAAGTCAACCTCTCCTGAGTCAATTACCCTTATCCATAAAATGGGCATAACACAATTTGTCTTGCCTACTTTTTTTGGTCGCTGGAAAGATTAAATGAGACAAAGCCCTGTGTAAGCTGAATAAAATTTTTTTGTAAACTAAAGAGCTATGGATCCAAAGGGTGTCATTTTGTGGATGGAGTGAGAAGGCGGCAGCCTAGGGCTTCTCTGGTGACACAGACTCATACATGTGCACACAAATACTCTAGGCTGTCACAAGATGATTGCCCCAGGAGGGCCACCCACAGCCCTCATCTGCTGAGCTAGGCATCAGAAAGCAGGCATGCTGGAGTATAGCACGAGACTGCCTGGCACCTGCTGAGTTGCATGGGGTAAGGTAGAAATCATGCAGTTGAAGCCCATTCTAATAATATGTATAGGTCATGTCCTGTCAATAATTCTAGGATTTTATTTATTTTTGTTAAATAAATGGGTGGTTTTGAAGTGATTTCTGCTTTACTGTATATAGAGAGGCCTTTGAAAACCTAAATTAAAATATTTGTCAACCCATGCTACAGCATTTTTAACACTTAGGAATGCTTTCACAATGTTCTCTTTTAGTCTTGTCATTTCCATAATCTGTTTTTAAGTGGCTCCTGAAGAGTTGGTCCCTTTTTATAGACTGGAGCTTGAGGCAGAATGATGACAAGTGTCTTAGGTTCAAATGCTTTTGTATATGCAGAGATAGGGCAAGAACAGAGGTATCTGGGCCCCCGGCCTTCTCACATCTCCAGATCACTATTCTCAACTTTGTTCCACATTTATTCAAACAGTGGATGGCATTCTCATGTCACATGCCCATAAGCAACTCAGAGTCATGTCACCTTAATCCTTTTAGAGAAGTGTTCTGAACCTGGAATGAGGGGGAGTAACTGTGAATTTGATTTAACTTGTTTTTCGAGGCAGCCAATTCAAGTCAGAAAGAACTACATTCGAGTTTTTATTCTATTTGGTAATAGCTGTGTAACCTTGGCAAACTAAGCCTCTTAGCACCTCAGTTTCCTGGTCTATAAAATGGGGATGATAATGGTCCTTACATTGCAGGGTTATGATGAATATTAAATAAAATAATACAAGCAAAACTCTCACTATGGTTCCTAGTAGTTTCATAAATGTTAATCATTATGATTGTTGTAACTCTCACTGTTTAATTTTTAGTGAGATATTGTTTATGATTCCCTATGGCTGAAAATCACCATATTTAGTCACGGTGACTTAGCCAAAATGACAGGTACCCACACCTTCTACTTTTTTAAGTCCATCTGATCCAAACTGCCTAAAGGAGGGACGTGTCAATCCACAGTGCCCATCCCAGCACTGCCCAGAAGGGTAGCCTAGAGGCTGCTTCAAACCCCAGAGATCCTAATCCAGATGCTTTCTTATGGAAATGAATGAATCATTCAGGTGCTATCAAAGTTCTAGTCACAGCACACCACCTCCCCTTGTTTTGATTTCATGTTCATGAAGCCATTCCTTGAGGGTCTCCCCTGGAGCTGGCCTAGTAGGGAAAATGTGGCCAAAGCCTAAGCCCTGGACCGATAGGACTGGCTGCTCTGCCTGGCCCCACTACTTACCAGTTCAGTGCCCTGGACCAAGTTCTGTGCCTCTCAGAGTACAATTTTCCTCTGGATAAGATGGGGTGCTAATTTGCATAAGGTTATTGAAAAAATTCAGAAAATCCACAGGGAAGGGAGGAATGCCTCCTGAGGAAGGTAAGTTCTGTTAAATGAAAAGCCCTAATGTTCTGCATGTTGGAGGGTTTTCAGGGCTAGAGTTTCCCACCACATATGGGAAAGGCTATCTGGCTTTCCCATATGTGGTGGGAAGACTAGAGTTGGGGTATCATTGGGGAGAGAAAGCAAGAGAAGAGATGCATGTGTCCTGAGTTTGGGACACCTCAGGGAAAGAGGTAAGGGGACCAGTGCCAGTTTTCCAAAAGTGGGGTGTCCAAAGGACATTTAAGAACAATGAAGGTAGCCCTGGCAGGTTTGGCTCAGCAATGGAGCATCGGCCCGTGGACCAATGATTCATGAGTTTGATTCCAGCCAAGGGCACATACCTTGGTTGTGGTTCGCCCTAGCCCTGGTGGGGTTGTGCAGGAGGCAACCAGTCGATGTGTCCCTCTCATGTCGATGTTTCTCTTTCTCTCTCCCATCCTCTCCCTCTCTCTATCATCTGAAGATAAATATATTCTCAGATGAAGATTTAAAAAAGAACAATGAGGGTCTGTTCTTTGAAGTTATTTGCATTTCTGAGATTCAAAACTCTTCCAGCTATTTAAGATCCTTAATAATGTCCCTTATTTTAGTGATTTCTGTTGTTGCCTTTACTTTTGCCTTTTGAAATATAGAAAGGAACTGGATCAATGCAGTATGGAACAGATAAAATAAGAAAGGAGTGCTGAGCCAGAGGTGACCACTTGGCTGACTTGATCCTAAGAATGAAAATACAGTCCAGCCCTGGCCGTTTTTCTCAGTGGTTAGTGCATCGACAGGCGGACCGGAGAGTCCCAGGTTCGGTTCCCGCTAAGGGCACATACCTTGGTTGCAGTTTGTCCCCGGCCCCAGTTGGGGTCGTGTGGGTGGCAACCACTAGATGTGTCTCTCTCACATCGATGTTTCTCTCTCTCTCTTTCCCTCTCACTCTATCTGAAGATGAATGCAAAAATGTCCTCAGGTAAAGATAAAAAAGAAAGAAAGAAATAAAATACAGTCCAGCCAGTGTTGCTCAGTGGTTGACCATCAACCCATGCACCAAGAGGTTGCCAGTTCGATTTCCAGTCAGGGCACATGCCCAGGTTGTGGGCCAAACCACCAGTGGAAGGCATGCAGGAGGCAGCCAATCGATGTTCTCTCTCATCAATGTTTCTCTCTCCTATCCTCTCTCTCTAAAAATCAATAAAGAAAACTTTTAAAAAATAAATTTAAAAAAATAAAAAATAAAGTCTAATTTGCGCCCTGGCTGGTTTGACTCAGCGGTTAGAGCATCGGCTCGCAGACCAGAGAGTCCCAGGTTTGGTTCCCACTAAGAGCACGTACCTCAGTTGCAGTTTGTCCCCAGCCCTGGTTGGGGTCATGTGGGCGGCAACCAGTCCATGAGACTCTCACATTAATGTTTCTCTCTCTCTTCCTCTCTCCCTCCCGCTCTATCTGAAGATAAATGCAAAAAAAATAAAGCCTATTTTGCCTAGTGTAAGTATTGCTACGCCAGCTTTTTTGTTTGTTTCCATTTTCATGAAATATCTTTTTCCATGCCTTTATGTCTGTGTGTGTCTTTTCATCTGAAGTAGGTCTCTTGTAGACAGCATATGTATGGGTCTTGTTTACTTATCCATTCAGTCACCCTGTGTCTTTCTATTGGAGCATTTAATAATTTAGCATTTAAAGTAATTTTTGAGTCTGGCCCGTGTGGCTCAGTGGTTGAGTGTCAAACCACGCACCAAGAGGTTGCCAGTTCAATTCCTGGTCAGAACACATGCCCAGGTTGTGGGCCAAATCCCCAGTGGGGGGTGTGCAGGAGGCAGCCAATCGGCCTTCTTTCCCTCTCCCTTCCTCTGTCTCTCAAATCAATAAAAGGGAAAATAAATAAAAAATAAATAAAGTAATTGTTGATAGATATGTATTTATTGCCATTTTATTATTCATATTTTAATCTTTTTTCTTCTTCTTCTTAAAAAAAAAAGACCCTTTAACATTTTCTGTAATATTGGTTTAGTGGTGATGAACTCCTTTAGCTTTTTCTTGTCTTGAAAGCTCTTTATTTATCCTTGTATTCTTTATTTAAGTTTTTTTTATCTTCACCCGAGGACATTTTTGCATTTATCGTCAGATGGAGTGGGAGAGAGAGAGGGAGGAAGAGAGAGAAAAACATCGCTGTGTGAAAGAGACACATCGAGTGGTCGCCACCCTCATGGCCCCAGCCAGGGCCAGGGACAAACTGCAACTGAGGTACATGCCCTTAGCAGGAACTGAACCCAGGACTCTCTGGTCCGTGGGCTGATGCTTTAACCGCTGAGCCAAACCGGCAAGGGCTATCTTTGTATTCTAAATGATAGCTTTGCTGGGTAGAATTAATTTCCTGACTGAAAATTGTGTTGTGATGATGTAAGAGAATGTCATAATTTATAGAAAATGCATATTAAATCAAGGGTTATGGGACATAAATTGGCTATTTATAAATGATTCATGGGTGGGGGGATTCTTCTTTACTTTAGATTTTTTGTACACTGAGATTGTTTCAAGTTTTAAAAATATTTTTAAGTCCTGGCTGGTTTGGCTCAGCGGTTAGAGCATCGGCCTGCTGTCCAGAGAGACCCAGGTTCAGTTCCCGCTAAGGGCATGTACCTCGGTTGCAGTTTGTCCCTGGCCCTGGTTGGGTTGTGCGGGTGGCAGCCACTCGATGTGTCCCTTTCACGTCAATGTCTCTCTCTCTCTCTCCCTCCCGCTCTATCTGAACAAAAAATGGAAAAAAAAATTGTCCTTGGGTGAGGATTAAAAATAAAAATATTGTTAAAATATAGAAGTAATACACGAGTGCCCTAGTTTGTGTGGCTCTGCTGGGCCATGCACTGAAAGTTCGCCTGTTAGATTCCTGAGTTATGGGCCCTTGACCGGAATCAAATCCAAGACTCTTTGGTTTGTAGGCTGACACTCTCACCACTGAGCCAAACTGGCCAGGGCTGCAAACACTATCTTTAATCATGTGAACATGTAGGCCCTGGCTGGGTAGCTCATTCGGTTGGAGTATCATCCTGATACACCAACGTTGCCACGATCAGGGCACATACAAGAATCAAGCAACAAATGCATGGATAGCTGGAACAACAAATTGATGTTTCCCCCTATCTCTCTCCCTTCCTTTCTAAAATCAATCAATTAAAAAAAAACAAATGAACATGTAAATCTGTAGATTTATACACGTGGAAACACCTTCTCTCATTGTGCCAGCTATTAACTTTCCCTTTAGTGTCCTTCGCTAAACAGAAATTCTTAATTTTTATAACATTTTACTTTAAAGTCATTTCAGACTTAGAGAAACATTACGAAATATTACAAAGAACTCTGCTCTTCCCTTCAGCCAGATTCCCTAAATGTTAATATTTTGCCACATTTGCTTTGTCATTCTCTGTGTATTTGTGTGTATAATTTTTCCCAAACTATTTGAGAGTAAGTTGTAGACATAACAGTCCTTTATTTCTAAATACCCCAATATGTTATTTTTAAAAACAAGGGCTTTTCCTTATATAACCACAGTACAATTATAAATATCAGGAAATAAACATTGATACAGTATTGTTATCTAATCTACAGAGTTTATCCAATTTTTGCCAATCGAACCACCAATTTCTTTTATAAAAAAATATTTTTACTCTAGGATCACACTAAATTGTATTTAGTTATCCTGCCTTTTTAGCCTCCTGGAATCTGGAACAATTCTTCGATCTTTCTTTATCTTTCATGACATTAACATTTTGAAAGAGTACAGGACATTTATTTTGTAGAATGTCCCTCACTTCGGATTAGTCTGGTGTCTCCTGGTGATTAGATCCAGGCTGTGTCTTCTCAGTGCATCAGATCAGGAGGCATGTGATGTCAATTTGTCCCATTACTGGTGATGTTAACTTTGATTACTTGGTTAAGGTGGTGTCTGCCAGGTTTCTATGCTGTAAATTGCTGTTTTTCCCCTTTGTAATTAATAAGTATCTTGTGGAGAAGCAATACTTAATTTTTATGTAATGACAATCATCAATGTTTTGCAACAATGATTTGTTCTTTTGAAGTGTTTGAGTCCTTCCCCACTACCAGTAGGTGACAGATTTTCTGCGATATTTTATTTTCTTTTTTATTTATTTATTTATTTATTTTTTTGTTTTGTTTTGTTTTTATCCTCACCCGAGGACATTTTTCCATTTTTTGTACAGATAGAGTGGGAGGGAGAGAGAGGAAGGGAGAGAGAGAGAGAAACATCGACGTGAAGGGACACATCGAGTGGCTGCCACCCGCACGACCAACCAGGGCCGGGGACAAACTGCAACTGAAATACGTGCCCTTAGCGGGAACCGAACCCGGGTCTCTCCGGACCGCAGGTCAACGCTCTAACCGCTGAGCCAAACCGGCCAGGGCTTTTTTTTGTTTGTTTTTTCTTTTCTTTTTTAAATTGAATTTATTGGGGTGACATTGGTTAATAAAATTATGAAGGTTTCAGGTGTACAATTCTATAACACATCATCTGTATATTGTATTGTGTGTTCACCACCCCAAGTCAAGTCTCTTTCCATCACCATTTATTCACCCTATACCCTCTTCTATCTCCCCCCACACCCTTTTCCCTCTGGTAATCTCCATGCTGTTGTTTGTGTCTATGAGTTTTTGTTTTGGCTTAATCTCCTCACCTATTTCACTCAGCCCCATAACCCTCCTCCGCTCTGACAGCTGTCAGCCTGCTCTGTATCTATGAGTCTGTTTCTATTTTATCTGTTAGTTTATTTTGTTCATTAGGTTCCACATATGAGCAAAATCATATACTTGTCTTTCTCTGACTGGCTTACTTCACTCATTATTTTTCTATTAATTGTATAGTTTTATTTTTCTTATTTAGGTTTAATCCATCTAGAATTCATCCTTGGCCCTGGCTGGTTTGGCTCAGCGGTTAGAGCATCGGCCTGCAGACCAGAGAAACCCGGGTTCGGTTTCCGCTCAGGGCACATACCTTAGTTGCAGTTTGTCCCCAGCCCTGGTTGGGTCGTGCGGTTGGCAGCCACTCGATGTGTGCCTCTCACATCAATGTTTCTCTCCCTCTCCTGCTCTATCTGAAGATAAATGAGGAAAAAAAAAAAAAAGAATTCATCCTTATATGTGTTGTTGTATAGGAAGACAGTTTTCACCTTTCTCCATATAGTGAGCCAGCTTTTCCAACATTATTTACTTAACAACATATCCTTTCTTCAGTGATGGTGGTGCCACATTTATTGCATATTATGTTTTCATTTATGATATGATCTATTGAATTGTATTGTATTGTATTATATTGTATTATATTATATTATTATATTATATTCATGGGTCAGGTTCTCTATTGGTCTATTTGTTCTTGTACCAGTACCATATCTGGTAGGGTAAGCCCCACTCTTTATTCTTTTTTCTTTACATATTGACTTTGCTAATTTTTAAACTTTATTTCTCTGTATAAATACTAGAGTAAGTTTATTACATTTTGGAAAATCCCCACAGATTTTAATTGGGATTGTGTTGAATGTAGAGATTAACTGGGGGGAAACTAACATTGTTAGTTGCTAAGCCATTCCATCCAGGATGATGGCATATCTTTCTAGTTTGGATCATTAATTTGTTATTTCCATCTTACTATTAATCCCATCTATCACATTCTTTATTTTAATTGTAGTTTTCTTACCTAAGATTCTACAATCATTTATTTAAAACACTTGGGGCCACATGTTTTTCTTTTTTTAAATATGTTTTTATTTTTCAAAATTTAGAATATTTCAAACTTTAGAAAGTTAGAGAGTACAATAATACTCTAATGCAATACTGTATATTATGTCACACTCCTGGTGGGATCTGAAACAGTCTCCTGAAATCAGACACATTCATACTCCTACTGCAAAACATATGAATATTCACAATGAGTGCGATAACTACATGCTATATATTATATAGCTCGTGACAGTTCAGATTTTGCCATTAAATGAGTATTGTCCTCAAACATTTTTTTTTTCATGCTCACCCAAGGACATTTTTGCATTTATCTTCAGATAGAGCGGGAGGGAGAGAGTGAGGAAGAGAGAGAGAGAAACATTGATGTGAGAGAGATGCATCGAGTGGTCGCCACCCTCACAACCCCAACCGGGGCCTGGGACAAACTGCAACCGTGGTATGTGCCCTTAGCGGGAACCAAACCCAGGGCTCTCTGGTCCATGGGCCAATGCTCTAACCGCTGAGCTAACTGGCCAGGGCTCAAACATTTTTTTTAAATGCTGGGATTTCAGAGATTTTTTTCATTGTTATTTTATTATCTTAATTTGGCATGATCAGTAGTTACACTTGTTTGTTTGTTTATTTATTTATTTATTATTTTTTTTATCCTCACCCAAGGACATTTTTCCATTTTTGGTTCAGATAGAGTGGGAGGGGGAGAGAGAGAGAGAAACATCAATGTGAAAGGGACACATCGAGTGGCTGCCACTCACACCACCCAATCAGGGCCAGGGGAAAAACTGCAACCGTGGTACATGCCCTTAGTGGGAACCGAACCCAGGTCTCTCTGGACCATAGGCCGACGCTCTAACCGCTGAGCAAAACCAGCCAGGGCTTGGTTATTTATTTTTATGATTTTTTTATATTGCTGACATCTTTCTTGCTCATATAGTTATCAAAACCTAGTCTAGCCCTGGCTGGTTTGGCCCAGTGGTTAGAGTGTCGGCCCTTGGACCAATGAGTCTCGGTTTGATTCCGGTCAAGGGCACGTACCTCGGTTGCGGTTCGTCCCAGCCTTGGTTGGGTCCTGCAGGAGGCAACCAGTCAATATGGCTCTATCACATCCACATTTCTCTCTGTCTCTCCCTCCTTCCTACTCTATCTGATGGTAAAATAGAAATATATCCTCAGGTGAGGAATAAAAAAAAAAATTTAAAAACAAAACAAAACTCTAAATTCTCTTTTTGTTCTTGTGAATCCTCACCAGAGGATATTTTTCCATAGATTTTTTTTTAGATACAGTGGATGGGAGGGAGGGAGGGAGGGAGAGAGAGAACCATTGATATGAGAGAGACACATCTATTGGTTGCCTCCTGCACAGCCCTGACCGGGGCCAGGGGTCAAACCTGCAACCCAGGTATGTGCCCTTGTCTAGGAATCAAATCCCAGACCCTTTGGTCTGCTGCCAAATCTGTCAAAACCCTATTCTAAATTCTTGATCTCTCTGTTTGAATATTTTGAATATTTTTACCTCAGAAAGCATATGTTGTCTTTCACTTGGACCCCCTCCAGGTGTCTGGTTATTTTGGCTTGGGAAGCTCATATTCCCCTGGGGGTATCAGCTATTCTGCCTGGTAAGGGGTATTGGGAAAGGTCTGAAGGCCCACTTGATTCTCATGCAGTCCTGGTGAGTTCAAGGGAAGTGGAAGGAAGAGCCCTAGGACAGAGAGCATACAATTAATCACTCGCACCAAGCTATTTATTTTAGGGAGAAGCAGGAGGGGAGGAGGTAATTGACCTGTCCTAGGGTTTTGGAAAGAAGTAATAGGAGTGACTGCCAGGGTGATTCAATCACCTACTCATCAAATTCCTCTCCTAACAGGAATTTTCCACTACAGATTGATATTATCTCTAGAGGACTTTGATAATTACTTATTTTTATAAAAATGGAGTCACATCATTCTGCAATTTGCTTTTTTTTTATTCATCAATGTACATAAGTAGAACTCATTCTTTTTTATTTTATTTATTTTTTAATCTTTATTGTTGAATGTATTACAGATGTTCCTCATTTTCCGCCCATTGACCCCCTCATCCTCACTCCCACCCCCCTCATGCCTTTTCCCAAACTGTTGTCTGTGTCCATTGGTTATGCATATATGCATGTAAATTCTTTGGTTTATTTCTTCCCACCCCCCAAACTCCCCTTCCCTTGAGGTTTATCAGTCTAGCAACCAATTTGTTCTTCTTCTTTTTTATTTGGTCTATTAACACCAAAATCTACAAAAACAAAACAAAACAAAACAAAACAAAAAACCACAACAACTTCTAAACACAAGATAAGAAAACTTGAACATTAACATTTTTCTTCAATTTTGTGAAGCTCTGCTGTACAGACTATTTGTTCTTCTTAATTCCTTCACCTTTTTCACCCATTCCTCCAACCCCCCTTCCATCTGGCGACCAACAAAATGTTCTCTGTATCTATGAGAATGTTTCTGTTCTGCCTGTTCATTTTGTTTGTAGATTCCATTGTCGATAGATACGTATTCATTGCCATTTTGTTTGTTCATATATTTTATCTTTTTCTTCAAAAAGACCCTTCATCATTTCATATAATAATGGTGTGGTGGTGATGAACTCCTTTACCTTTTTCTTGTCTGGGAAAGTCTTTATATTGCCATCGATTCTAAATGACAGCTTTGCAGGATAGAGTAATCTTGCTTGTAGGTTCTTGCTTTTCATCACTCTGAATAGTTCTTGCCACTCACCTCTGGCCTGCAAAGTTGCTTTTGAGAAGTCAGCTGACAGTCTTATGGGAACTCCCTTGTAGGTAATTATCTGCTTTTCTCTTGCTGCGTTTAAGATTCTCTCTTTGTCTTGAACCTTTTGCATTTTGATGATGATGTGTCTTGGTGTGGGCCTCTTGGTGAGGGGGAGAGAGGGAGGGAGGGAGGGAAGGAGGGAGGGAGAGAGAGGGAGAGACAGACATCGACCAGGGCCAGGGCCAAACTGCAACCGAGGTACATGCCCTTAGCAGGAACCGAACCCGGGTCTCTCTGGACCGCAGGCCAACGGGTGAGCCAATTTCTTATAATAAACACACACACACACAGCTACAGATACATCTCATATTGGTTTTACTTCTAATTGGAGAACCCTAATATACCACTTTAATCCCATGATCACAGTTAACATCACCAGTAACTGACACAAACCCCTAAAGTGATATAGTAAAAATGCTACATTATTTATGTGATATACCTGCCAAAAGTGAATATCCTGGATCTAATCATGAGCAAACAACAGACAAACACAAACCGAGGGTCATTCTACAAAACAACGGGCCAGAACTCTTTTTTAAAAATGTCAGTACTGTATTATGAAAGACAAAAAGGAACGAGAATCGATTTCTGATCAAAGTATGAGACTTTTTCACCAAAGTATGAGCCTTTTTAGACAGAAACTGTTATTTTTAGCTCTGTATTACTCCTGGCACACAGCAGACAATCCAATGACCATGCCATTCCTTGGCTTTGCCTAGGATCTCCTCTGCCCCCTGGAACCTGATTTTGGGCTCTCTTGCGCTGAGCTGTCCCCTGCTGCTTGCCATTCTACAGCCAGCCCTACCACCAGGGTGCTCCCAGCTGGCCTTAGAGATTCTGCTTGCTGTCCCCACAAAGAGCCTCTTCTTCCTGGTGCCACACAGCCTGCACTGCCCTGCCCCATCCTGCAGGATGCTTTATACCTCCTGTAGAGCTGGAGCTGCTGGCCTGTCTCCCTCTATTTGCCTCAGCTAAGACAGCCTTTCCAGCAGGATCTCAGGGCTAGTCCAGCTTCCCAGCAAAGTTTGGCTTCTACCAGTGTGTTATCTAGTCTCTGACAGGAACACCATCTTCCTGGAATACTGTTGTACATCCAAGCTATTCTCAGAACCAAAGAGAAGGACCTCTTTTTCTATTTCCATGTGTTTGAGGCTCCCTATTGACAGTTCACTACAGCTTCATGTTTGGCCTGAGGGCCATATACAGCTCTTGGTTCTTTTGAAGAATGGGTAGAGCACAAAACCCCATGGGGAGGTGACCCTTAGCCTGGACTTTCGTGGAGCCTCAGAGCCTGGATTGGTCCTGCCTGGAGACCTGGAACACCTGGATGGCCCATCTGCCCACTCACCACCTGCTGTTTCTCCCCAAACCTGCAAGAGGGAAGCTCACTTAGAAAGTGGCTGAAGGTGGGTTCAGCAGAGAGGGAGGACAGGTGTCAATGGAAACATGGCTCAGATAGTGTGGAAAGAACGGGTAGAATGCAGCTGGAGCTCCCTATGGACTGGGTCATTGTGATGGTGTCTGTGGTTTCAGTGTCATCCTTGTGCCTTTCCACCCATGAAGTTCCTTGGGAAAAGACCAAGTGAAGGCCACCATGCTAAGTGGTTTGAGCAAAGAAAAATGTGATTAAGGGCTCAGGGGCTCAAGGAGGCAGGGGATCCCCTTGGGGGCAGAATGGTGGTGATGGTCACTGGAATCAGAAGAATAAAGTGGGGAGGCGTGAAAATTGAAAGCCCACTGCCCACCTGCTGCCCCTCACTCTCAGCTCTCCTCAAGTTATCTTTGCAGAATCTGAGCATGGTCTCTGCAAGAAAGCTAGCATAGGTGACCCCCTAACGTGGTCATTTTCTCAGGACTCCCAGACTTGTTGCCAGGCACTGGGGAGAGGTTTTACAGACTTCCCTAAACTTCTGCGGCCTAACACTTTCAAGTTGCAGGAAGATTTTGCCAATATAAAGGAACCTGTTTATAAGCAGAACTCTTTTCTCCTGCTGCAGTGTTGGGGTGGGGATCACTGCCACAATGGGGGTTAGTCGGCAGCCCCTAGAAGGTTCTGCCGGCTGGGAGGCCTCATTTCCAAGGCGGTGGGCAACTGAAGTACCGGGAGTTAAAGCCTGGCGGGGGTGGGGTGATCCTGCCCACCCTCCCCACCCCAGAAAAAAGTGGGGAGATGGTACTGCAGTGGTGAGAAAGCTGCCTGCTTCCTGGTGGGGGGAAGTCGCTGCAGTGACGGGGACCTCTGCTTGGAGTAATTGGTCATTGAAATGATCATACAAGCTGAAGATACCTGCAGGGCTGGGGGAAGGTTTCTGCAGTGAGGAAGGAGCACTTTGCAAAGGAAATGGGATGGCTTGTTGGGGTGTGGGGTCCAGCGTTGATAGGGAGCTTGGTTCGCTGCAGTGATGCCGGAGGGTCACTGCAGAGATGGAAAGCCTAGCTAGGGCTGGGGCGGGGTGGGGGCTGACATTGGGATAGTTGTGGTCGCTGTAATGCTAGGGGGCTGCAGACTGAGCAGCATTTGCAGGACGCCTCGCTTCCTGAAGGACAGAAAGGGTGGGGCCTCGGAAGCCTCAGTCTCGCATGGATGGGGGGCTGTGCGGCGGCGGGGACGCGGTCCCTGCACTGCAGTACCGGGTCTGGCTGGAATCGCCAGGGCTGGCGCGGAGGCGGTACGCACACGCAGCGGGAGGGGGCTGGGGGAGTAGGGAGCACCAGCCCCGCCGCAGCGGCAGGCGGAGCCGAGGCGGGCCAGAGGGGCGGCCTTTCCGAACAGGGGCGGGACCAGCACCCTCAGGGCCGACGCCCCTCGGCGGACTCAGAGCGGCCCCTGCGGGAGTCGAGAGCCGGAGCCCCGCAGGTGCCCTGACTGAGTGCGGCCCCGGGTGCAGAGGCGGAACCACAAACCTGGTCCCGTCGTAGCGCCCAGAACCCCGCAGAGGACGCGACGGTGAGGCTGGGACTGCCTGCGGGGAGGGGATGATCCCTAGACCCACCCAGCCCACAACATCCCCTGACAGCTAGGCTGTGGGGGGCGGCGGCGACGGCAGCTGCCGCCTCCCACTCCCAGATGAGCTCTGCCAGGGTGGGGAGAGGTGCCCTGGACCGACTCACCTTGCTCCTACACTTCTCCCGGCCTTGCCTCCGAAGACGCCCTCCGTTCGCTTCCCCACCGCGTTCTTCTCTGCCCCCCTTACCCCCCCCCCCCCCCCACACACACACACACTCTGGCCTGCAGTCTTTCTCCGCACTCAGGTCAGGTGAGGCGCTGGAGAGAGCACTGCAGCCCTTAGACTCCCCGCCCGCCCCTGCTGCACCTTGCCGGGCTGGGGGCGCCCAGGAAGATACTGGCCCTTTAAAACCTTGCTCCCCACCCAGAGCATCTTCCATCTCTCCACCCGCGCCACTTCCGACAGCTGGCAGCCGCGGGGAGCCCCGGGGGGCCGGCAGGTACGGGGCGGCGGTGAGGCTCGGGAGCGGGCGATGGAACAGCTGTGACACCCCCTCCCCTTCGCCCCTAGAGGAGCCAGCGGACGGACTGCTTGGCGCCCAGAGCGCCAGTTAATCATTAACCCTCCGCTCCCCGGGTCCCCGAGCTGCCCGGAGCTGCGCTCCACCCGGCTTCCCAGGTAACCGGCGAGGATGTGGGTCTCGCCATCCCCCTCCCCGCCTCCTTCCCGCCCTCTCTTTTTCACCTGTCGGCCGGCCGAGCCCCAGAGCAGCCTTGCGCCCCCTACAGGCCCCGGCCTCTTGCCTGAGTTAGAAAGCTCCCGCAGGCTTTCTCGAGCGCGGGTGGGTTGCCGTGGGCTCACCCTGCGAACTCCTTCACCGAGCACCCCTCCCGCAGGGCACCATGCCCGGCTTGTACTGCCCCTCCAGCTGGACGCCGCTGCCCCTCACCGACTCGTGGGTCCGGGCCTGCGCCAACGGACCCTGCCTCAGCCTGCGGGCCCGGCTCACTTACCACAACCCGCAGCCGCAGCCGGTGGACGGTGAGGCCGCAGGGGGCGCAGGGTGGTGGGGAGCCGGTGCCGGGCGAGATCCGACGCCGCCTGTGCCCCCCGCCCCAGGCGTGTTCGTGTACCCGCTGGCGGAGGCCGAGGTGGTGTCAGGCTTTGAGGCGGAGGCGGCCGGACGTCGCGTCTCTTTCCAGCTACAGAGTCGGCGTCGATCGCAGGCAGCTTGCTGCCGCGCCCTGGGTCCCGCGTTGGGGACCTCGACGCCCCGCCGCTGCGCGCAGGGTGAGTCCAAGGACCGGCTCCCCCCACCCCAAAGCCCGCGGAACTGCACGGACTCTGAGTCCCGCCCCTCCTCCTGCCCCATCCAGCCACTGATTTTTTTTTTTTCTTCATTGATTCATCTTTTATTCAACAGCTGTGGACTGGGCACCTGACATGCGCCAGGTGCGGAGGGACTGTGATTCAGACCTGACCCAAGGTTTTCAGCTAGGGAGAAGGACACAGCAGGCAGTCACACGTCTGTCCCCCTCTGGAGTATTAGTTCCTGAGCCTGGGACACGGTTTTTTTTTTGTTTGTTTTTTGTCTTTTCCAAGTCCCAGCATCTTAGGGGTTCAGCGCGTGCTGGAGGATGGAAGCCCACTCCTATGTTAGGTTTCATGGCTTGTGCTTCATTCTATTATTTACTTATTTGTACATTCATTTGATTTCTGTACATGGGATTTACCATTCGAGTGAGAAGAGGGACAGAATCCAGTGGTGTTGCCAGTTGGCATAAGCCCAGCAGGTAGTTAAGCCAGAGTGAGGAATGTTCCAGGTAGAAGTGGAGCCAGCATTTGACTGAAAGGAAGAAGGACATGGTGAAGTGGAGAGGAGGGGAAAGGCATCCCAGGCAGGGGCAATGGTGTAAGCAAAGGTTTGGAATTAAGTTGTATTGGGTGATGGTAATAAAATACCTCGTGTTTATAATGATTTACACTTGAGAAAGCCCAATCACTGGCATTACCTAAATTGCATTCATACCTGTCAGAATGCAATTGTTGTTCTCCTCCCTGTCATAGGTGATGAAAATTACAGCAATGATCTCTTATGTGTTGGATGCTTTGCATATATTATTTCATTTATTCCTCACAACGATCTTTGAGATATAGTTACTATGGCCCCCATTTTATGGATGAGAAAACTGAGGCCCCTCAAAACAAGAGTTACCAAAGGACAAAGTTAGAAGCCGCAGAGCCAAGACTCAAACTGTGCTTTCTCCATGGTAGCAGGCTGTCCCCGAAGCCTCAGCTGGTTGAGAAGGAAGCCCTTCCTTCTTACCCTCCATCTTGTTTCCCCTTTTATTCAGCATGCATTTCTCAAAAGAATGGATAGGGCTGTAACTGTAGGCTGGGGCCAGACCATGTACCTGTGGGTCGTGCCCTGGCCAATTTAGTTCAGCGGTTAGAGCATTGACCTGCAGTCCAGAGAGACCAGGGTACAGTTCTGGCTATGGGCATGCACCTCTGTTGGCAGTTTGTCCCCAGCCCTGGTTGGGCCCTGTGGGAGGCAGCCACTCGATGTGTTCCTTTCACCTTGATATTTCTCTCTCTCTCTCCCTCCCACTCTATCTGAACAAAAAAGGAAAAAATGTCTCAGGTGAGGATAAAAAAACAAACAAACAAGTAATCAACCTGTGGATCGTGACCCCTTTGGGGGGGTTGAACGACCCTTTCACAGGGGTCGCCTAAGACCATCGGAAAACACATATTTCCGATGGTCTTAGGAACCGAGACACCGCTCCTCTATCCATCTCCAGGTGGGTCTGCCCACGTGCAGACACGCCCACATCCAACATGAGGAACTGTATTAAAGGGTAGCAGCATTAGAAAGGTTGAGAACCACTGAAAGGCCTTGACTGCCACTGTATACACCTGGCCATTTCCCTCTTAGTCCCCAAATAAATCTATGATCTAAGTAAAATGCTTTACTTGGTATGTAAATACAGCTTTATATTCTTTGGCCAGCTTCCAAGATTACTGCTCCTAAACTCCTCTTGAGTAGAAAATTCTGAAGCCACTCCAAGTGGGCAGTAGGGAACTCCTTACTATTCATGAGCAAAGGATATCTGGTCCCAGACTACTGGAAATGTCAGTCCTCAAGGCATGGTCCTTTAAGAAGAAGAAGCCCAAGGGTTGAATAGATAGGGGCAGACAGGGGCAGAGGAACAGAACGTATGGGTCCTGACTCTTGGCATGGTGTGAACATGCCATGTTCTCCTCAGCCCTCCATTAGCAGTGTTGTCACTGTTCCTTTCCTAATGACAGCCAGATTCTTTTACCATCAGTCTACCTCTTTCTATTGTTATTCATCTCATGTCTCCATCCTGCATTACCAATGCACTAGCCCATTGTCTCTCCAACCCCACAAAGTACCCCTTGCCCAGGCTCCCCTGACTCAATATCTGCTCCCACCCTTATCTTCCCTCATGTCTTTTGCTTCCAGACCCCTCTGACCCCTTTTCTCACTCATCATAGGTCATCTTGTCTTGGATCTGGCCCAGGCCCGGTCCACACTGGTGTTGCCCACTGGCCTCATCACCCCGGCTGGCACCATGACAGTGACCCTGTGCAGCAGCCGGGAGCTGCCCTCAAGGCCTGATGGGGTGCTGTGCATGGCTCTGCCCTCCGTGCTCACCCCACTGGCCCCGCCAGGTCCACCAGGCCCCCCCAGACCTTCGGGGCTCTGTGACGACAGGTTGGGCCTATGGTGATTCTCTTCGTCCCTCCCTCGGCTTCTCTGGGTCTAGTGCGGGTGAGGGGGCTCTGGCAGGGTGCCCCTTGGGATGGGCTGGGTGGAAAAGGGTTGGGGCCAGTCAGCCAGAGGGGCTAGGGGCCTTGGTAATGGCCCAGTGAACCTCCTCATGCTCCCTTCCAGCCCTACCAGCTGCTTTGGGGTGGGCAGCCCTCAGGAGGAAGGTCTGGCCTGGGAAGAGCCAGCTGCCCCTCCGGACGTGTTTTTAGGCCCTGCCCGCTGCCCTGCCCCATACACCTTCTCCTTCGAGATGCTGGTGACTGGGCCATGCCTCCTGGCAGGTGGGTGCCCCTCCCAGCGAGGCTGACTGGGAAATCATTCAAGGCTTAGGGATGGGAGGAACACAGGACAGAAAGAAGGCAGGGACCTAAGACAGGAACCTCTAATCTCACAGTGGGAGCATCCTCTGGATACTACTATACAACACACCCCCCCCCCCTCAGTTTGTTAGTGTCATTTTTTACATACCACCCCACTCACCAATGGGAAAAGAGAGGCTTACAGTGAGACCAGTCTAAGTGATGAAGTGGAGTTTCCTTGTGCAAGAAGTGGGAGAGGATGCTAAATCATCAACCTGTTTGATTAGTCAGGAACAGATCTGAGAATCTGCCTCCCAGCTCATGAAAGCAGGCAAATCCCCCCTTGTCCATCTGAGCCTATGATCAGGCTCTGAGAGCTGAGCTGAATCAGTGTGATCCTTGTTCCCCCGACCCTCCATGGTCTGGGAAGGTGATGTTTATGCTCTTAGTGCTGACTTGGGGTGGGGTAATCATCACCCCTCTCTGCCTCTATGTCCCTCAGGCCTGGAGAGCCCCTCTCATGCTCTGCGGGCAGATGCCCCACCTCATGCCAGTTCTGCAGCCACCATCTGTGTCACACTGGCAGAGGGCCACCGTTGTGACCGGGCCTTGGAGATCCTTCTGCATCCTAGTGGTGAGAGAATGGGGCACACAGTGGGCCAGCTCTGACCAGCTTCAGGAACACCTGGGTAGCATTTTTCAAGTATAGATTTCTGGGCCCCTAGCCAGATGGACCCAGTCATCTGTGAGGGTGAGCCTGGTGGTGCAAGGAGGTTGGACCTACAGGATCCTCCCTGTACAGCAGGATGGGCAGTTGGGGTCCAGAGACAGGGACTTCCCTGACAGAGCTGTGTTCCCTCCTCCTCAGAACCCCACCAGCCGCACCTGACGCTGGAGGCCGGCAGCCTGAGTTCAGCAGAATATGAGGCCCGAGTGAGGGCCCGCCGGGATTTCCAGAGGCTACAGCGAAGAAACAGTGATGGGGACCGGCAGGTATAGCTGCCGGGGGCCTGACTTGGCCCCTGGTGTGGCTACATTTGTGCATGAGGAACAGGAGCGCAGATTCATGTTGGGATGAGTGGGGGGCCTCTGCTCTCAGTAAGACCTCTCAGTAGCTGCCACCACCATCCTAAAGGGCTGACGAGTGTTGTCACAGGAGGGCCCATACAGGCCTCCCTGGGATGTGTCTCAGAGAACGGGGGCTACGTCTGATGTAGGCAGATGACAGCCACCTGCCTCTGCTCTTGCTTTTATTCAAATGACTACAAAAAGATGACTCCTCTAGCCGGATTAGATAGAAAAAGGCCCCAGGGCTGAGTCCTGCTGCCAGCCCAGGTTGGAGTTAAACCAGGCCTGGCCCAGGGTGACTCTGAGCTCCCATATTCAGGTGTGGTTCCTGCAGCGCCGCTTCCACAAGGACATCCTGCTGAACCCTGTGCTGATGCTCAGCTTCTGCCCGGACCTGAGCTCCAAGCCTGGATACCTGGGCACAGCTACACGAGAGCTCCTCTTCCTGTTGGATGGCAGTGGTGTAGCACACAAGGCCTGTAGGGGGCACAGTGTGGGCAGGCCTGGGGCTTGGGTGGGACAGTGGGTCTGAGGTGGGCTGTGGTGTGCGCGCGCGTGCTCTCGCGCGGTGCTCTCTCTCTTTCTCTCTCTCTCTCTCTCATACTCACACAGACGTGTCTCTCCTAGATTCCAAGAGCCTCTCTCATACATAAAGTTGCATTCAGTCACACCTAACCCCAAAGCCAAGTGTCATATACACCTCCAGAGTCACATACACAGATGCCTCTCACGCATACTCAGAGGCTCCCTCACACTCCCAGTTCTTACTTACAGTCTTTCTCACACAGTCTGATATACATAGGGTCTCTCCCAGATCACCACCTCATCCAGGCCCTCATTTTACACACAACCTGGGGAAGGCAGGCGATCTGGTGTCCCTTGCTCTCTACCAGTGCCTGTGGGCCTGCCTCACACTGTGCTCCCTGCTCCTCCCCAGGATGCCATTGTTTTGGCCGTGAAGTCACTCCCGGCCCAGACTCTCATCAACCTGGCGGTGTTTGGCACAGCAGTGCAGCCCCTCTTCCCTGAGAGCAGGCTCTGCAGTGATGTGAGTGTTGTCCAGCAATGTGGGGGCCTAGTGGAGATGTTTCAGCTCAGCACGGCCCAGCCTGTGCCTTCTCTCTCCAGGACACTGTGAAGCTGATCTGTGAGAGTGTTGAGACCCTGCAGGCTGTGGGAGGTCCCCCAGATGTGCTGGCTGTGCTGGACTGGGCCGTGAGGCAGCCCCAGCACAGGGCCCACCCTCGGCAGCTGTTCCTGCTCACGGCTGCCTCACCCATGGCCATCACTACCCACCAAGCCCTGGAGCTCATGAGGTGGCACAGAGGGGCAGCCAGGTATGGGGTGGGCAGAGACAGGTGACTGAGATTGACCGTCTAAGAGGCTCCTGAAGGTCACAGCTGCTTCCCTCCCTTCACCAGGTGCTTCTCCTTTGGGCTAGGGCCTGCCTGCCACCAGCTGCTTCAGGGTCTGTCTGCCCTTAGCAGGGGCCAGGCCTACTTCCCGAGGCCTGGGGAGAGACTGCAGCCCATGGTGAGCTTGAGCCTGGGCCTGGGCCCTGTTCCCTACTCCTGGAAGTCTTTCTCCCAAGTTACTGAGTCTGAAACAGAATCCAGATTGGGATTCCTGGCTTCTCCCCAACTCCATTCCCTACTGTCCTTTGAGATATCAGTTGGGGAGGAGCTACAGGTGCTGCTGTGGGGTGCTTCAGGAGGCTAGAGGTGGGAGGGCACGGCCTCTGACCACCCCCAAATATTCTCAGTTGTGTCCCTTATCCTTGATAAGTCTTGCCTCATTCACATGGGACAGGTCAGGCAAGGAGACAGACCAACCCCTGAGGACTGCACTCAGTCCCTTTGCTTGTTCCTACCCCCATTCTTTCCCCTGACCCCAGCCTGATCCTGCTTCCCTGAGCCAGAGACTAGGCAGATGGCATCAGGGGAAGGGCAGCCGTTCCTCTCTGTGTACTATGTGGCACCTCTTTCTCTCCCATGGCCTCCCTCTGACCACTCCTCACAGCTGGTGCAGGCTCTGCGGAAGGCACTGGAGCCTGCTTTGAGCGACATCTCTGTGGACTGGTTTGTGCCGGATGCAGTGGAGGCACTGCTGACCCCCCGGGAGATCCCAGCACTCTACCCTGGGGACCAGCTGCTGGGTTACTGCTCACTCTTCAGGGTGGACAGCTTCCGGCCCCGCCCCCCTGGGGTAGGCCTGGGCTGGGGTGTGGGAGATGGGCCTGGGATGGCTGAAGCCCCTGCATCTCTTCCAAACCCTTCTTCCATTTCCTGTGTCTCTGCCAAACTCTCCTACTACCTCTAGGCCTCCTCAGAGATCACCTCCCCCAAGGTGACTGCAACCTGCCTCCTCCTGAGGTCTTCCACGGAGTTGTCCTGTAGAGTGTTCCCCTTGGCTTTTACCAAGGTCACTAAATCACACAGACACAGAACAGCTCTAGTATTTGCTGTGAGATTCTAGTCAAAACTTGCTCATTACTTCACACAGTGCCCTGCAGAAGGCACCACCCACTTACCTCTGGTAGCATTCAGGGATCGGTGCAGCACAGCCTATCAGTGGTTCTCAGCCTTCCTAATGCTGTGACCCTTTAATACAGTTCCTCATGTTGTATGTACCCACATACATGTGGACAGACCCGCCTGGAGACAGAAAGAAGAGCGGTCTAAAACCATCAGAAATATGTTTTCCGATGGTCTTAGGCAACCCCTGTGAAAGGGTCGTTGGACCCCCAAAGGGGTCGTGACCCACAGGTTGAGAACCACTGGCCTAGATGAAACCTCTGATCTCAGCTCTCCCAGGCATGAGTCATTTGATTCTGGGCAGTCACTTAACCTCTCTGAGACCATTTCCTCATACTGATTAATTTTTTTTGTTAATCCTCATCTGAGGATATGTTTTCCACTGATTTTTTTTTTTTTTAGATAGAGTAGAAGGGGAGGAAGGAAAGAAACATTGATGTGAGAGAGACACATCAACTGGTTGCCTCCCACACATGCCCCAACCAGGGCTGGGGATCAACCCTGCAACCCAGGTGTTTGCCCTTGACCAGTAATTGAACCCATGACCCTTCTGGCTGACACTCTAACTGCTGAGCCAAAGCAGCCAGGGCTCTTCATACTGATTTTTTTCATAGGATTGTTGTAATTAGAGGTCATAATGTATATGCTCTTGGTAGGATACTTGATACATAGGAGTTTGAGATATGATAGTTATTTTTATTATGAAAAGCTTTCTCTTTCTAGAAGAACTAAGCATGCTTCCTCCTTTTTGATCATGAGAGCTATATAATGGACTGTTTGCCTTTTGCCTGGTTGCCAGGAAGCGCAGGGCCAGACCTAAAGCTCAGCCACAGAAGCTCTATCAACCCTATGGTCAGTGTGGATGCTTCCTCCTTCCTTAGTACTGGGCTTTCATTTCTGGTTTATTAACTTTATTGCCTTTGCAGTTAGCCATCTTAAATCCTATTTGGAAAGAGGTAGTCTATAACTACAATCTGTTTTTTTCCCAATGACCACTCCTCTCTAGGGCCAAGCGCCTGGCTGGCAGAGCTTGGGCGGCTCTGTCTTCCCATCCCCAGAGGAAGTACCATCTGCCACCAGCCCTGGCACTGAGCCCACTGGCACCTCAGAGCCATTGGGAACAGGCACTATGCCGGGAGAGCTGTCCAGCCCATGGGCTGCTGGGGACTCAGAGCAGAGTGAGTGCTGGGTATATGTGCATGGCTGTGTTGGAGGAGTGGGCAGTGGGAGAGGCAGGCTGGGGTCCATTTTCCTGCTTCCATTAGGTGCTGATGCTCTGACAGACCCAGTCACAGACCCTGGACCCAACCCCTCTTCTGACACGGCCATATGGCGTCGCATCTTCCAGTCTTCATACATCCGGGAGCAGTATGTGCTCACCCACTGCTCTGCCAGCCCTGAGCCAGGCCCCGGCTCCACAGGCAGCAGTGAGTCCCCTGGCTCCCAGGGCCCTGGCTCCCCCGAGGGCAGTGTTCCCCTGGAACCCCCTTCTCAGCAGGGCTGCCGCAGCCTGGCGTGGGGAGAACCTGCAGGGTCCCGCTCCTGCCCACTGCCTCCACCCCCACTGGTGCAAGTCAAGGTGAGATTCAGTACACATTCATTTACCATATACCCAGCAAACATTTACTGCCCATGTGCTGTATGCCATACATTGTGCAGTGGCTACCGCGTAGTCTAGCTGAAGAGTTGGGTGGTACATCTATAAAGATGGTACCATGTAACATACAGTGATGGACACAGGGACATGTTGTTATGGGGACTAACCCTGTCTGAGGGAGTGAGGAAAGCAAGAGGCATTATCTGCAAGAATAAACAGAAGTGAGCCAGGCAGGGAGACATGACATGAACAGAAACAGACAAATAACAACCTTAAGTGAGAGACAGGGTGTAGAGTGAGATGACAGTGGAAAGGGGGCCAGAGGCCATGAGCCAGGCCTTTCTCCTAAGGGTGGTAAGCAGCCATTCAGGGCTTCAGACAGAGACATGTGGCCAGTTGTGTATGATGACCAGGAGCTCTGCATTCCTTGGCCAGAGGACCCCACTTTTTACATGTAGGCTGGGGCTTTGAGTGCTGAGGTGCTGAACCGTCAATGCAGGGCAGCTCTGGCTGGCCGAAGCCTCTCATCACCCCCAGGCCAGGTGAACCCAGTCCCTGGCCGTCCCCGGTACCCCTCCCTGGGTGCAGCAACAGATGGGCCAGGCCCTGAGTCAGGGCAGCAGCTGGGACAAGGCCTGGATGACTCAGGTAAGGGTTGGATGGAGAGTTGGATTCTGACACCAACGAGGCCTTGGGAAGGTGGAGCCCAGGGTACCACACTGCCCCTGTCCCTGCTATTGTTTCCTCAGGAAACCTGCTCTCCCCAGCCCCCATGGACTGGGACATGTTGATGGAACCACCCTTCTTGTTCACAGCTGTGCCCCCTGATGGGGAATCCACCCCCCCAGCAGTGCCACTGCCTCCCCAGGCTCCACGCTGCCATGTGGTGATCCGGGCCCTGTGTGGGGAGCAGCCTATGTGCTGGGAGGTGGGTGTTGGGCTCGAGACACTATGGGGGCCTGGGGATGATGGCTCACTGCCTCCATCACCCCATGAAAGAGAAGGTGTTTGGGACCAAGCACTCCATCGGCTGACAGCAGCTTCTGTGGTCCGGGACAATGAGCAACTGGCCCTCCGAGGGGCTGAGACCATGGCTGACTGGGGTGAGTTGCTGGTGGGCCCAATCAGGGTCCAGGGAGCCTGTACGGGGCAGAGTTTGATCACTCTCTATACCTTGCACACGAATAATTTGAGGTGGCTCACCCACGTTGACAAGGGGACAAAAATTAACCAGGGCAATGAGGGGAAAAACGGATAATAAAAGGGAGGGGAGAATGAGGTTTTATTAAAGATGTGCACCATGATAAGGCTATGTGCCTTTGCAAGCATGGGACTCAAAATTGGCAAGCTTCTTAGCAGTCAATAGAGGGAAACGAGATCTGGTAAGAACTTATAGTGACCATAACATAAAAACAAATGTCATTTAGGAAGACTATTAAAACCAAATAAAGTTAAAATTTCAGTTCTTCAGTTACACTAGCTATACTTTAAGTGCTTAATAGACACACATGACTAGTGGCTACCATATTGATTATGCAGATAAAGAACATTCCCATCATCACAGAAAGTTCTACTGGACAGTGTTGAAATGAGTGATGGAAAAGGCACCAGGCAGTGCTTCCTGAGTGGTGTCCAGAATGTTGAATTTCTGGGTGGCCAGGGGGCCTAGCCCTGCTATGGGTTGAAGGTTCAGTCTAAATACTTCTTGTCAAAGTTGGGGAATCCAAGCTGGTCCTGATCCTGAGAAACTCTACTCTGTTCAAAAGTGAGCAGAGAAGGTATGGGAACACTGAGAGTTTTTTCTATAAAGCCCTCTGTAGAGGGTGGAGGGTAGAGGATAGGGGTACACCCCTTCCTGTTCAGCAAACTGCTCCTTGGTTTCACAGGCCATGCCCGGAGGTCCTGGCTCCGAGCCCTTCAGACTAGCAAGGTCAGCTCTGCCCCCTCCTGCTTCACCTGCCCCATAGCTGTGGATGCTACCACTAGGGAGGTCCTGCCCTCAGCCCTGCAGGTGCGGAGCTCAGGTACAGTCCCTCCCCGGTAACCTCTCAGGTGCTGGTCCTCACCTCACTGGCCACCCTCCCAGACAAACCTCAGCCCCGTCTTCTGTGCCCCTGCAGAACCAGCTGAGCCCCCAGGCATCCTTCCTGCCTCTCAGGGCCATCCAGATGCAGCACCTCTGCCCACAGTTGTCCACTGTAAAGGTAATACTCAAATTTGGGGAAATGGTAAGGAGCACCAAGGCTTAGGGATCACCACTGGCACTGACTGGTTCCATTGCAGGCCTTCAGGGAGGCTCTCTGGCAGGTGGCTCGGACCTGGACCAAAATGACAATTCCAAGTCTGCTTTGGGGGACCCTGCAGCCCATACCGGAGGTCCTCATACCATGTCCCCCCAGCCTCCGCTGAGGCTCAGCCTGGGCTATCGGAAGGCCAGAGGCCCAGATAGTCATAGACTCTGCAGCCCTAACACAGACCAGGCCAATGATGGCAACAGTGAAGGCAGCAACCATGACTACCTCCCCTTGGTGAGGACTCGGGAGGTGGAGGGTGGCATTGCCAAGGCCAGGGCACTGTCTCAGTTCACTTCTCCCCCCACCTCCTCTCTCCTCAGGTGAGGCTGCAAGAGGCGCCAGGCTCCTTCCGCCTGGACGGGCCCTTCTGCACCGCGGTGCACATCCCACAGGAGCGCCTGTGCCGTGCCTCACCCTTTGCTGCACATCGTGCCAGCCTTAGCCCCACCTCAGCTTCATCTCCCTGGGCACTTCTGGGCCCTGGTGTCAGCCAGCGAGATAGTGCCACAGCTTCCTGCAGTCCATCCCCCAGCTCAGGCTCCGAGGGTCCAGGCCAGGTGGATAGTGGGCAAGGTTCAGACACTGAGGCCTCAGAGGGGGCAGAAGGGCCAAGCGGTGCTGACCTGCGGGGCCGGACCTGGGCCACAGCAGTGGCACTTGCGTGGCTGGAGCACCGCTGTGCCTCTGCCTTTGGCGAGTGGGAACTGGCAGCAGCTAAAGCCGACTGTTGGCTTCGAGCACAGCACTTGCCAGATGGCCTTGACCTGGCTGCTCTCAAGGCTGCAGCCCGGGGTCTCTTCCTGCTGCTGCGCCACTGGGACCAGAACTTGCAACTACACCTGCTATGTTATAGCCCAGCAAACATGTGAAGGCTGCCACAATGGGGCTGATGACCCCCAACAGACTTAAGTCACTGCCACCTGGGCCGGCTTCTCGGTGCTGGGAAGGGGTAGGTTGGTGACAGCCTGCCCCCCACTGCTTCTCATCCCCTTACCAGAATCCTCTTTCCCTTACAGAAAGTGCCTGCCTGTGCTCTCTCCCTCTCCTTCCACCCCCCTGCTCCTTCCCCTCTGAGCTCTGCACAGTGCAGTACAAGGGGAGAGAGCCACAGTCCCCAAATCCCATGCAATAAAGTGCCTCTTACAACTGCCTCAATGAGTTCTTTATCTGCCGTGTTGCATACCCTTCAAACCTGGTCCAGGCACTTCCATATAGGCTGCACAGAAGTGGACTTGGTAAGGTTTATTGGGAAGGGCACAGAGTCCATCCACGTCCAGGGTCCTGAGAATGGGAAGAGGTGGATCTCAGTGGGCTTTCTTGCTGTGCTGGATGCTCTTGGGGAAGGGCTGGGGGCCCAGCCAGAGCTGCAGCAGGATGACAGCATGGCACACATGTAGGGTGGCGGAGCTGCAGGATGTGGATGGGTATGTGTTCCAGGAGAGCTCAATGAGCCCCAGCACCAGCAACCTGGAGATGAGAAATAAACTCCAGGTTTTGTCCAGTTTCTAGGCCCCAGCCCCTCCACAGCGACAGCCTTGGGATGAGGAGCTCCCTAACCCTTACCCCTCCCCCAGGTTGTCCCAGCCAGTACCTGAGCAAGTGCGTGAGCCAGCGTGCAGGCGTGGCCCACAGGAGGTAGGGCAGTGTGTGGAAATACCAGACGTAGAACTGGTAGTGGAGGGAACGGCTGAAGCAGATGCCAATGAAATTGGAGGTGAAGAGGGTAGAAACAATCTGTATGCAGTGGTCAAGGCCAAGGGTAGGAGCAAAAGGGGTAAGGGGGTGGGATGGAGGCAGGCAGAGAGGTTCCAAAGCAGAAGGTAAAAGTTTTTGGGTCAGAGAGCCCCCTGGCTCTACCATTCCCAGATGCATATTTTTGGACAAGTTTCTTAACCTCTCTGGAACTGCTTCTCACTCTAAGATAGAGACAGTGATACCTAGGGCCGTAAGGCCTAGTGAGTCCATCACGTCCTAGTTGGGTGGGTGACCTTAGTAAATTATGTAACTTCTTAAAGCCCTAATTTTGCCATCTGTAAATGAAGATAATAAAAATGCCTCTCTATAGCAATCAAGGTCTCCTATGAGCTTTAAATGTTAGAATGTATGTAAATCTCTTAGCACAGCACCAGGCAGAGGATGAGCACTCATGATGGTAACTCAATAACATTTAAAATTAAGAATAAATATGCTTAAATATGTAAATGCTCAGCTCAGTGTTTGGTACAGAGTAGGAGCTCTAAGAATGGGCCCTGTAGCTATCACTATTGCCTCTTTCTCTCTGCCCCAGGTCACCAGCCACCCAGGGCTACCTGATCAGGGACCCTATCAGCACCTGGAGAGGGCAAGACTTACCTTTCCATGACTTAAAGGATATGATTGGGTGTGAGAGGTTGGGGTGGAACCTTCCTCTTGGAGGGATCCTTCAGCAGCGACAGGATACTTTCTCCTGTCCTGGGGAGAAGCCATTCAGACATTTATCAAGCTCCCATCATGGGCCAAGCCGTAAAACTCACCCCCACAAGCTCAACATCCCCACCAAACAGCCCCTAAGGCCCAGGCCCTTCACTCCTTCCCCTAACTCTGCTCATGGCATTGCTCCCCTTTCTTACCTGTGCCACCTGCAGAGAACAAAGAGCAAGAGCAGGGTGAGGTGGGTGGCCAACAGTACCAGGTGGAAGGCACGATGCAGGAAGAGGGTCTCAGGAAGGAAGCGCCAGTTCACTGTCCAGCGGAAGAGAAACTGGCGACCAAGGTCAAAGGAGCGGGATAGGTAACCGACAGGGTTCTCCAGCAGGAAGGGCAGGCCCAGCACCACCTGAGGATGGGTGTGATGTCAGCAGAGCTGCCCAGGCTCACTCTCAGCCTCTTACTAATCAGGAGAGTGGGAATAGGGTGTAAGTCTCAGAGGTTCCTCAATTCCCATCAAGTATAGCAAGAAAGTCAATCCCCACACCTGCCCCTGCCAGAGCCTGGGGCCAAAGAAGCTGAGGAGGCAGGTTATGACAGTGTTTATTGTTTGTTTGTTTGTTTTTTGTTTTTATCTTCACTCGAGGACATTTTTCCATTTTTCTGTTCAGATAGAGTGGGAGGGAGAGAGAGGTAGAGAGAGAGAGAGAGAGAGAGAGAGAGAGAGAGAAACATCGACGTGAAAGGGACACATCAAGTGGCTGCCACCCGCACGACCAACCAGGGCCAGGGACAAACTGCAACCGAGGTACGCGCCCTTAGCGGGAACCGAACCCGTGTCTCCCTGGACTGCAGGCCGACTCTAACCACTGAGCCAAACTGGCCAGGGCTATGACAGTGTTTTAAATCATAAATGAGCAGAGCTAGAAAGGCCCTAAGAGACCATCTAGTTTATCAACCTTATTTTACAGCTAAAGAAACCAAAGCCCAGAGAGACAGTCTCAAGGAGGGAAGGAGGCCAGACAGAGTGGCCTCCCCTTTTTCAAAAAGGGGAAAGGGTGAGGCAAGAGTACCTGTAGGACAGCACAGATGCCCAGCTTGGGGAGGGCCCCACGGAGGCCAAATTGTGTGAGGAGAAGGAACAGTAATCCAGGGGCGAAGAGGAGCACGTTCATCTTCACAGAGACTGCCAGGCTAGGGTGGGAAGAAGAAAGGAAGGGTGAAAATCAGCTTCAGGGCCATGCACCCCACCAAGATGCACCACCCCCACCCTTATAGCAACTCCCCCCCTCCACTACCAAGCTCCAGGACGGGGCCCACACTCAGAACTGCTGGAGGGAGGGTAAGGTAACCTGGGAGGAGGTTGGGGGTAGGGAGTAGATACCTAGGCTCTATGCCCAGACTGAGTGAGCAGCTATATACTGAGTATTGAAAATATTCGCCCTAGCCAGTTTGGCTCAGCAGTTAGAACATTGGCCCGCATACCGGAGAGTCCTGGGTTTGGTTCCTGCTAAGGGCACGTACCTCGGTTGCAGTTTGTCCCCGGCCCCGGTTGGGGTCGTGTGGGTGGCAACCAGTCAATGTGTCTCTCTCACATCGATGTTTCTCTCTCTTCCTCCCTCTCTCCCTCCTGCTCTATCTGAAGATAAATGCAAAGATGTCCTCGGATGAAGATAAAAAAGAAAAAGAAAATATTTAATGACCAACTACAGTAAAAGATGTTGTCTGGGAGGAGGAGAGAATGGGAAGAGTTGTGTGTGTGTTGGGTTAGAGTGGAGACTTCCTACAGATCCTGGACTCACCCAGTGGGGCCTGACTGACCCACATTGTCTGGCCACTCCTTTACTCCCTTTGCTGAAGAAAATTGAGAAGAAAGTGATGAAAATACAAAAAGTAAGAAAGGGGACTAGAAGGGATGGATGTTGACCTGAAACAGCAGCAGCCCCAGCCCCAGCGCTGGGCCAGCAAAAGGTTGATACTGAGGAACAGCAGTGCCATGGCCACTGGGTCATTGAAGAGCCGCAACACAAAGATGGAGTGGACACGGTAAGAGGCACAGCACATGAAGAAAAAGACGAAGGGAGGTACCTATGAGGTGGGCACAGTGGAAAAGAAAGTTAGCTCAATAATCCTGAGCCATCACCATACCTCAGCCCTCCCAGTTTGGGGACCCAGATCCTAGTATTGTGGACTTACCTTACAGGTCTGGTGGTAGATCAAAAAGACAAGCAGCAAGGTGGCCAGATAGAGCACAGCAAAGATATGTTGGGCCATGCGAATGTCAGTGCCATGGCCAGTGACGTAGTATAGCCCCATAAAGATGTATACAAAACCAGCTGGGTACCTGCAACATAAGAGGGAACAAGAGTCTGGGTCAGGCTACCCAGCCTGGTAGCCAGTCAGGCCCTCACATCCTCACTGAACCTACTATCCCAACTCACACAAGAGGTCCAGTGTCACCCTGCAGTTGGGTATAGTCATAGGTGCCGTTGATGACACCCTCTACCTCAGCCATGTAGGCCTTCCAGTCAATCTCTGTATCTGGAAAAGGAAAGGATGGTGTGGTTACTTCTAAGTCCAAAACCTGTCTGCCTCCAACACCTCCAGCCCATCAAAGCAGAGTTCCAGTTCATTCTCAAGGCTTCTATCACAAACCCTTACCTAACTGCCTACTTAACATTCTTTGGGTGAGCCTAGGTATCTCAAACTCAACATGTCTATAATTGAACTCACAATCGTCTATTCCAAATCTGCTCCCCTTCCTGGGTTCCATGAATGGCACCATCATTCTCCCAGTGGCCCAAGTCAAAAACCTGAAACTTTCTTTTCTCTCATGTCCAACCCCTAGTTACCATGTGCTGTCTATCCTTCACTCTACATATATCTACTATCTCATCCTTCTCTACTATTACATACCAAAATTTGGGCCTAACATAATCTCTAGCCTCAATGATGCAACAGCTTTCTAATTAGGCTCCCAGCTTCCACTTTTACTCCACCCTGCAACCAGGAGCTCTTCCTATAATAGAAATCATACCATGTCTTTTTGCTTAAAACCTTCAATGATTCCCAAAGGCTCTGAAAATAAAGACCAAACTCAATTACTCCCATTTTTAGAAAAGGAACCTATGAATTATTGAGGTTAAGTGACTAGCTCAAGACCAGTGAGCTAGGAAGAGTGGAGTTGAAATTGGAATTCACAGGATCCTAGATTCTTAACCACTACACTATCTCCTTCACACAGCTTACAGACTCTTTTATGACCTGGTCTCAACTTCTGCAATCTCATTTCTTAGTACCATCATCACTTGGGTTTTATGTTTCAGCTCTAAATACTTTTTCTTTATTGATTTTGGAAAGAGGAAGGGAGAGGTTCAGAGAGAGAATCATGGATGAGAACTGGCAGCCTCCTGCATGCCCCAGGCTGGGGATCTGGCCCACAACCTGGGAATCCAACCAGCAACCTCTTGGTGCATGGGTCCACGCTCAACCAGTGAGCCACACCATCCGGGATATGTTCCAGCTCTAAAAAGACCCCAGAATTGAACAGACGAGACCCAGCTGGGGAAATGACATGTCCAAAGCCACAGAGACAAGCAGCATCAGCGGTACATTAACTTGAACTCAGGTCTTCTAACTTCCAGGCTGATTTACTTTCTTAGCCAGGCAGGCTGTACCTTCAGGGTAGAGGGCCAACCTCTAGGGTCAGCCCCTTTCGTCATGGGGTAGGGATTAAGATCGGGTTTGGTTTTCTGTGGAGCAGGCTTGGAACTTGGGGTAAAAGATATGGGTCTGTAATTGATGACTAAGTGGACCTGGGGTCTGGGTTTGAGCTCCGAATCTGAGTCCCGGTTTGAGTAGAGGGTTCGGGTCCACCTCCCTCCCGCCTTCTCCGTTTCCCTCCCTTCCCCTCCCCCTCGGCGCACTCACATGCCACCCTGTGAATGACCCAGAAGGTGATGCCCACCTCTGCCAGGCAGAGGCAGGCAGCCACCAGCAGCGTGTAGCGCGGCTCCAGCAGCAGCAGGCGCCGCTCTTGCCAGGCGCGCCGCAGCCATTGCCCGCAGAATCCCGCCACCCGAGCTGCGGGTCCCGCCCGAGCGCGCTTCCGCACGCTCGCCGCCATCTTGACGGTGCGCCGCTCGTGTGGGCCCGCCACCCTGGAAGCCGGGCCCTTTGGCACTTACGTTCCGCTCCGCGCGCCGGTGTTATAACGCACTGAGCATTGACCCGAATTGCCGGAGTCCTTATTTACTACACTAAAATTTACTTCTACATCGGTCTCTATTGATGGGCTGCACGCTCCCTACGAGCAGGAATGGTCTTAATTCTCTCAGCACTTAGCCCTGGATACAGAGTAGCTAAGATGGGCCGAACATTTGTCCGTAAAAACAACATTCCTGACCGTCCCCCACCCCAGCCCAGCACAACACTTTGCCTGAGTTGAGAATATGTGTTCATGCCAGTCTTTCCTGGAGGGCAAGACCTGTGTCCGCGCTCCCCCCGCCACCCTTCAGAGCTTTCCGGGTGCTCAAAACTGGGAAGAAACAAATCTTTCATTAATTTTCATAGTTAATGGAAAGAGTCGGTCAAATTGAAAATATGAGAGGGGACAGTGATGAATCCGAGTGAATCTGACACTGTGAGTGTGGTACAGGCAGAAGAGTCAATCTGGACGACATAATTAGCCAGCCGGAAGATTCTTCAAAGCGCACTTAGCAGAGAACGGAAGTTCCACGTGTTTATGTTGAGCAACCGCATTTGGGGGCGGAGACACAAAGGCCACGCCCCCAATACATTCCACCATTCCGACTGGCTACACAGGGGGAACTAAGCCCCGCCTAAACGTGCTGGCAGACTGGCAGACAGTCTGGGTAGCCACAAACATGGCCTCTCCCAGGGCCCCTGAACCTCTGCCCGAGTTACCAGACCAGAACTGCGGGTACCGAGAGGTCCAGTACTGGGACCAGCGCTACCGGGGCGCGGCCGATTCTGCCCCCTACGAGTGGTTCGGGGACTTCTCCTCTTTCCGTGCCCTCCTAGAGCCGGAGCTGCGGCCCGAGGACCGTATCCTCGTGCTAGGTGGGTAGTCCTGTCGCTGCCCAACCCAGGTGGAGTTGACTGGACCGGCTCTGTCTTGGCCATTCCCATCCGCTTTTCTCGCGTCGGTCCGCTCCTCTCTGAGGTCGCCCGGTCAGGAGACAAGATTCAGTATCTTCAGAATCTGGACAGTATTTAGCCAGCCGAGTCAGTTCTTCCCGCTCCCCTCCACCACCACTGAGAAAGACAATCTCTGAGTCTGAGCGTTGGTGGGTGACCCAGGCCCCCAGCCCCTTCCAAAAGGCAGCCCGGAGCATTGGAGAGCTCAGAGGATCTAGTTTAAGGCCCAACGCTAGTTGGCTCTGTGACTTAGGACAAGTCGTAAACCCGTTCTGATCCTCGGAATCACTTCTAGAAATGGAACTGCGAGCTCAAGTCGGATAAAGCACTTGTAGGCACCTCGAGCACAATGCCTATTTTAAAGTGCCTAGGGGCACCGGGAGCTATTGTCACGTAGAGAGAGTTAGCTCTTCACTTTCCAAACTCTGAAAGTTGGTCCTATGCTCCGTTTGCTGTGAGGGTGAGGACAGCGCCCTCTGAGGTCAGAGGAGGTATTGTAGCCAAGATTGATGAGATTCCTCAAGAGATACAGGTACTAGGATTCAAGATGGGGCTCTGAGAGGTCCAGCTGTATTATCGGGTCCTGTCCCAGTGTCAGCCTTGGGGGCTCTAGAGAATTTTTTGATTGAGCAACAGGTTTCCTTCCAATTATAGTTTTTATTTTGGTATTTGTAAAAGCATGTGTATGTTTAAGTGAAATATTTCATATATATGAGATTCTAATACAATATATGAAAGGTGTAAACAATAAATCTAATATGTATTGTGTATACCATACTCAGTTTGAAAAAGAGAACATTCCTAGGACTAGAAAGGACGTATAACTTAGTGCATAAGAAGTTGGACCCTTGCCCTGGTGGTTTTGGCTCAGTGGTGAGAGCATCAGCCTGCAGACCAATGAGTCGCGGGTTCGATTCTGGTCAAGGGCACAAACCTGGGTTGCAGTTCCTCCCCGGCTCTGGTCGGGGTTATGAGTAAGGCAACCAGTTGATGTGTCCCTCTCATGTCATTGTGTCCCTCCCTTCCACTCTGTCTGAAGATTAAATGGAGAAATATCCTATGGTAAGGATATATATATATATATATATATATAGAGAGAGAGAGAGAGAGAGAGAGAGAGAACTTGGACCCTGGAGGCAGCTAATTCTGTTGGAATCTAGGCTCATGTAATCTTAGCTGTGGAATAATGGCCAAAATAATGGAGTTTTAGTGATGTAATCCTGGAAAAGATATTTAAATTTCTGTGCCTCCATTTTCTCATCCTTAAAAAAAAAAAAAGATCATTTATTTATTGGTTTTTAAGATCATTGAGTGAGTATGAAAGATACCTAAAACAATGCCCGGCAAAATAAAAAGGCCCATGTAGAGCCCTGCCAGTGTGGCTCAGTGGATTGAGTGTCTTCCCATGGCCTGAGAGGTCCTGGTTCCATTCCAGGTCAGGGCACATGGCCCCATTTTGGTTTCTGCTCAGTCCCCAGTAGGGGCCTGCAGGAGGCAGCCCATCGATGTATCTCTCTCATTGATGTTTCTATCTCTCTCTTTAAAAAATCAATTGAAAAAAATATATTTTTTATATATATTTTTAAAGACCCACGTTTATTCAGTTTTCTGTGTAGCCTTTCCAAACCCCTTCCCCCAAAAGTAAAAACTCTTGAATTTTTTGCCTTTAAACCATTGCATTTATTTTTTAAAATATGTTTTTATTGATTTTTTAGAGAGAGAGGAAGGGAGAGAGAGAGAGAGAAACATTGATGTGAAAGATAAACATCAATTGCCTGCCTCCTGCATGCCCCCTATTGGGGATCAAGCCTGCAACCTGGACACGAGCTCTGACCTAGAATCAAACCAGGACCTCTCAGTCCTTGGGAAGATGCTCAATCCAGCCAAGGTGAATCCCTTCCCCAGCAGAGGTAAAAACTCTTGAATTTTTTGCCTTTAAACCCTTACATTTACTTATAGATTTATCATAGATCTAAGTTTTTATTTTTTAATCCTCACCCGAGGACATTTTTCTATATTTTGTTCAGATAGAGTGGGAGGGAGAGAGAGAGAGAGAAACATCGACGTGAAAGGGACACATCGAGTGGTTGTCACCCGCTCGACCAAACCAGGCCAGGGACAAACTGCAACCAAGGTACGTGCCCTTAGTGGGAACCGAACCTGGGTCTCTCTGGACCCAGGCCGACGCTCTAACTGCTGAGCCAAACCGGCCAGGGCTGTTTTTAAAGTTTTAGTGTGCATCCAGATCACCTGGAAAGCTGGACCCCACCCTGAGATTATAATTCTGGGGGCAGTCTAAAGTGGGTCCTAGGAATCTGTAGTTTCAACAAGCCCAGAGCAGATTCTTATACTGGTAATTGGCAGAGTAACACTGCCTTAAAATCTCCTAGACTGAGCAGTATTCTTTTCTGGAGAGGGGAGAAAAGTCTAAAAATAAAAAAGGAAAACTTTCCAGACGTTATTCCCAAGATCTAAAAAGAGGACCCACAACTTGAGGAGTACCCTGTGTTACATTCCACTTCAACAAACAAGCTGAGCACCTGGTAGGTGCTAGTGAATGTGCTGGGTGGGCCTTTTCTAACTTATTTAATATTTATGAGAGGTGAGTAATAAGTCTTACTAGACTTACTCTAGATCAGGGGTCAGTACTATTTCTGAAAATGGCCAAATAGTAAATATTTTGGGCTTTGTGGGCTATACAGTTTCTGTCACAACTAGTCAGTATTGCTGTTGTAGTGGAAAAGCAGCCACCGATGAGCACATATGTGAATGAGAATAGCTGTGTTCTAATAAAACTTTATTCACCAAAACAGGCGGCAAGCTGAATTTGGTAACCCCTGCTCCAAGTCATTGTTTTAGGGTGGTTCCAGAAGCAAATCCTAAGATTAGGATTCATATCCCAGTCATTTGTTAGAGATGTGCTCCCAGCAGAAATTGATCAGAGAGTGAGGGAATGGGGAAGGGAAGAGGCCAAGCAAGATTGTGATCACAGGCGAAGTTTCCCTGAGGGTAGTTTCAGCCTGAAGAGTCACAGATGCAAACTGTCAGAAGCAAGCACACACCAAAACCTAGAGACACTCCAAGGGGACCTGGTCAGAGCACTGACTGTCCACTACTGTCATGCTGCAAGAAAGTGGTGAAGTAAGAGTGCAATCTGACTCCAGAGCTTCTATTTCTCCTGCTGTACCACATGAATGGGCATAGAGAGGCATCTAGAACTCTGTTAAAACTGGTAAAATGGCCCTGGCCGGTTTGGCTCAGCCATTAGAGCATCGGCTTTCGGTCCAGAGAGACCCGGGTTCGGTTCCCGCTAAAGGCACGTACCTCGGTTGTAGTTTGTCACCGGCCCTGGTTGGGTCGTGCGGGTGGCAGCCACTGGGTGGTTGTAGTTTGTCACCAGCCCTGGTTGGGTCGTGTGGGTGGCAGCCACTGGGTGTGTCCCTTTCACATCGATGTTTCTCCCTCTCTCTCTCTTTCTTCCTCTCTCTCCCTCCCACTCTATCTGAACAAAATATGGAAAAATGTCCTCGGGTGAGGATAAAAAAAAACTAGTAAAATGATTAAAGATGGAATGTCATGACTGAAGCTGAGTGGACCTCTTGAAAACTAGGAGACAGTTTTGCATAGTGGTTTAAGAGCTCTGGTTCTGACATGACACAGGCTTGGATCCAAATTGTAGCTCTACCACTGGATTATGTGACTTGGGAAAGTTCCTTATACACTTTGGGCAGCCTCAGTTTTCCCATCTAGAAAATGGTAATGATAATAAGTTATCTTCTATATGAAGATAATACAAAAATAAACTGAAGTAATGCTTAGAAATGCTTAGTATAGGACCCAGTGTTCAATGACTTAGCTATCATTATCATTATTATTAAAAATGGGAATCAGAGGGGCAGTTTATCACAGACTATTCAGAGAACAGAGAGTACTCTGCCTGAGGACTTATGTGTCTGGTCCCTATGGCTGGAATAATCTCATAGCAAGAAGAATGCATATGGCTGTCCCAGCTTTGCCATCATTATATGTCTCTGATTCTCCTTGGTTGACTCCATGCTTTGCAGGAATCTTATGATAATTTGGCTTCAACTTGTATTTCCCATATAGAGAGAAGGACTGACCAGAAGATTGATGTCAAGTCCCCATGGTGACTTTTTCTTGTTATAAATTAGTAGATTGGTATTCTGGTTTACACTTTGTTCTCTTGGTGTTGGGATAGCATCCACATAGCTCTGAACTCCCATATAATGGGTTCTTGGACTTGGCTTAATTGTCCAGGGTTCTGCTTCCCTAAGGCTCCATCTAGGGAGGCAGGGACCTTCCCAAGCCCCATCTTAGTTGTTAGCCCCAAATCACTGAGGCAGCAGGATCAGAAATCACTGCTTTGTGAGCATGACTGGCCCTGTGGTCAGATTTTGTTCTTCCTTCATCTTTGATGAAGTTCTCTTGGAAGATGCCATTCTTTTACCGAGGGGAATAAAGGAAGAATATTTGGATTTGTCTGCATTTGGGCAGAACTCTGCAGGCATGAGGCTGGTAAAGGGTTTGTGGGTCAGAGAACCCAGTGGGATTTCAGCCTGAACTGAGTTAGGGTCTCTTGTTCAGTCACCTTCACCTCCCATCCCATGTGGTGTATCTACCAGTGCGCTTGCTGTAGGGAAGTACACATTGGTTTTTCTCAGGTGAGACAGTACTCTGCCTGAGCCCTGGGGTCAGAAGAAGAACACAGGAATGGGCAGCTGAGGACCATTCAGCATCCCCTGGGTGCCCTGACATGGTACCAAGCCCTGCTAGATTAGGGCTATCCCAACAGCTGATCCTGTGATCCTCTTAGAGACACAAATGGGGATTAAAGGCAACCTAATCCCTAGAGCTTGGTATCCCCATGTGGGGCCAGCAAGAGCTATCATCAAGCCTGTTCTCAGGCTGAGACTGACCACAAGAGGGCCTGGAAGAGGCCAACAGATCTTCAAAGGAAGTCAGGATGTCTGGACTGCGGGTCCACATCCATGCCTCTAGCCACCTATTCTTTCACCTGACCCAGTCCTCTTTGGGACTGCTATTCAGGCACTTCCCACCAGTATTATGAGTCTTCAAGACTGATTGGTTGTCAGTTTCCCCGAAACCCTTGCACAACCCACCTAAAGTGGGGACAGGAATCATCCTATGTGCTCCTGCAGCCTGTCCCCATTGAAACACTCATCACATTATACGCCAGTTGCCTGATTACACATGTATTCCTCCCACCACAGCATGAGCTCCTTAAGGTCAGGGACTCTTTCTCATCAGCAGAACCCAATATGTAGTGCTCAACACATACATTAAGGAATTACAAAGGATCAGCTCCACTGTGGCACTTAATTTCCCCTTCACTTATTAACTCTGCTTTGGAAACCAAAGTCGGATAATAACCTCTAACACGAAGTCTTCCCAGAGGGTCTCTGATAAGTCAGCTATTAGGGTAATACTAATATCCTAATAATGTTACTCTAATGATGCCAATATTGTCCCATTCTGAGTCTGAGAAAACTGAAGCTCAGAATTGAGTGACTTGCCAGGCAGTGTGACTGGGAATATCAGAATCCAGATCTTTGATCTCCAACATTCAGGGCTTCTTCAGCTACACTCCAGCTATTTTAGTTTTTAAATTCAGTGCAGCATATCCTGAATGCAGGCTAGGTCTTATTATCTTCATTTTTCTGAATAGGAAATCTGAGTTCTAGCTTCACACAGCTAGGAATGATAGAGCCAGGATATGTGCCCACATATCTATATGACTCCAAGCCTCCTGCTCTTTTCTGTGATGTGCTGCTTCTCAGTACAGGGGTGAGAGAAAATGGGCCAGGAATGGATGGATAATTGGGGAGGGGAGAACCAAAGCTAACCTAGCTCTTTTGCCACCCACTTTTTCTCACCCCAGGGTGCGGGAACAGTGCCCTGAGCTACGAGCTATTCCTTGGGGGCTTCCCTGATGTGACCAGTGTGGACTACTCGTCAGTGGTGGTGGCTGCCATGCGGGCTCGCTATGCCCATGTGCCCCAGCTGCGCTGGGAGACCATGGACGTGCGGGCACTGAGCTTTCCCAGTGGCTCCTTCGATGTGGTGCTTGAGAAGGGCACACTGGATGCCCTGTTGGCTGGAGAACGGGATCCCTGGACCGTATCCTCTGAAGGTGTCCACACTGTGGACCAGGTGCTGAGTGAGGTGAGGGAGCAACAAGAGAAGAGGGCAGACCAAGAGGTGGGGATGAGGGGTTGAGGTTTCAGAAAATTGGATGAACTTAGAAGCCAGAGGAGGCATAGTTTGGAGCAGTCACTCTCAGGACTGTGGTTACCTGAACGAAGGGTAGATTTACACTGGGTCAGGATTATAGGAGGCTGGAGTGGCCAGGCTCACAGAGGCTGATGATTGGCTACTGGGTTGCCATAGGGATGACGTAGCAGCCAGGTTCCAGATAACAGACTGGGAAGGTGGGCATTTGAAAGGATAGCTGTACCCCCTGACTTGACATCACTCCCATGTTCCTGTCTAAAATATAGCCCTACACCCATGGAATGACCAGGGGCACAGGAGGCTCACTCTTTTGCCATGGAGAGCTGGATGTAGGGTAGTACCTGGGAGGGCATCTGAGACAATACTGACCTTTGAGAACCTGGAGATGGACTCCTCACCAATGGTTTCTCTGTCTGCCTTGCAGGTGAGCCGAGTGCTGGTCCCTGGGGGCCGGTTCATCTCGCTGACCTCTGCTGCCCCCCACTTTCGGACTAGACACTATGCCCAAGCCCGTTATGGCTGGTCACTGAGGCACGCAACCTATGGCAACAGTTTCCACTTCCATCTCTACTTCATGAACAAGGGCAAGGAGCTTAGTGTGGCCCAGCTGGCCCTTGGGACCCAAATCCTCTCACCCCCCGGACCTCCCACCTCATCCTGCTTTCTCCAGGACTCAGATCATGAGGACTTCCTCAGTGCCATTCAGCTGTGAGACCAGAAGTATAGCCCTTGAGCCCTCCCTACCTTTCTGCCCTGGACGCCTCAAGTTGTAATCCCTGACTCAGGGCTTAGGGTTGGGTCCAAGGTGCTCACATCCCAGGGGCCTGGTGCCTAAGATAGAGCTGATGGGAGCAATTTCACATGAAACAATATAGCCCAGGCTAAGTTACATCTCAAATCCCAGGTTTCTGGCTTCCTTCTTGGGTTCCTCAGATCCGGGCTCCCCAAATTCCTTTCCCACCATACTGAATCCACTACAGCCCCTCTGCATACCAGCCAGACTCAAAGACCTGCATCCTTAGGGCCTGTTGTTGCCCCCCCCCCCCAACCTAGATCTATCCACAGGAGGCTACAGACTTTGAATCAAGATTGCTTTAAGATTCTGATCCTAGCTACAGCCCCAACTCTGGTGACCTGTCCTGCTGTGGTTGTATATTTACCTAAGAATGCTACATTGTAATGATGTTCTCAGGCCAATGTTTATTTGGCAACCCTTCCCTGCCAGCAACATGCATCTGAGATTCTCAGATATCCACCCTCCTCCCTAAAAGGGATTGGAGCCATTTTTTGCCTGGCTCTTGAGCAAACTGAAGCGGTGGCCACACACACACACAGGGAGGTCTGTGTTTATTCACACACTCCTGGTACAGTGAGGATGGAGGAACATTTACAAAGGACACCCCTGGGTTGAGAACATCTCTAGGGCCACAGGTGTCATCCAAGGGTGCAGAGCAGTCCTCATTTGGGTTCCCAGGGGCAGGACACTGGTCCAAGGTAAAATTAGACCTGGGCCCTTGGAGGGTGATACCTTGAGGGGAGGGGTCTGCCAGAAAGCCACCTTGGGTCAGGCCTGGGCAGACTGGCCATGTGTTGGTTACCATGTTAGGGGCTTGTCCATTCCCACTCTCAACACTCGTCCTATCTGCCAGGCGCAGAAGAGCAAGGACGAGACCGAGGGGGGAGGGCACTAACCATAAGGGGAGCCAGTAAACAAAGAGTCGGATATAAAAATACAAATGTGCTGAGGAAGTCCCTTAGAAAGAGGCTGAGGCTGGGGTCACGCCAGACAGGGGTGAGGGTGAGGAGCGGCCTGAAGGGCTGGGCTTTGGTGGATGGGAAGCTCATGCAAATACGCAGCCAAACATCCCTGGCCGCGCACGGTCCGACACCGGCCGGCAGCCGGTCCGATACTGGCCGGCAGCTGTGTCTGCCGACCAAACCGGCTGGAGAGGGGCGGGGCAGGGAAGCCGTGCGGGAGGGGGTGGGCCGGGGGCTGAGGGCCGCAGGTCTCTGTCCGTTCCGGTGTGCGGGGTGGGGCTGCGGCCCGAGGTTCTAAAGTGCATGAGCGCGGTGGCGGGCTCCGGGCGGGTCCGCGCCGCTGCTACCGTCACCGCCGTGGTGCTGAAGCGGACAGCTCCGGAGTGCCCGGCGGCGGCGGCGGTGACTCCGACCCGGAGACCGCGCGGCCCTGCAGCCCCCGCCCGCGGGCGCCTGGGCCGGGGCGGGGGTCGCCGGCAGCCTCATCGCCTGCCCGCGCTCCTGGCCGCTGCGAGGCTGGGCCTGGAGCCCGCCGCCCGAGCCGGCGCGTCTACACTCCGGACGGCGGCTTCTCCCCCATCCCCTTCAGCACGTCGTCTATCCGGTCATCCTCGATCACCACTGCGCAGGGAGAAAGCGCGTCAGCCGCGCGGCCTCGGGGGGCGGCGGCAAGAATGAGCCCGCGTCTTCGCGCCCCGCTCAGTTTCCGCCTGTGGCCCATCGATTCCCCTGGACCCCCATGCCACAGTGCCCTCCCCATCCGAACTCTCCTGCCAACTCAACCCACTGCCAAGACCAGCTCCCATAGAACCCTTCTCTCCCTGTGGAGGAACGCCCCCTCCTTCTAAGGCTCCAACCGTTCAACCTCCGTCTAAACCCTCCCGACGCCTGAGCTCTTCTCCATCCGAGCTGATCAGAAACCTTTTTGCTCATGGGATCCCCCTCTTCAACCCTCACTGCAACTGAACCCCCTTCTCAAACGAAATTTCCAGCTAGACCAACCCTCTCCCCAACCTAACCCTCTTTCCACTTGAACCCTTCTTCCGATCCTGACACCAACAGAGCTCCCTTGGCATGCAAAGAACCGGGACATCCGATTTCCTGGCCCCCCTGCCCTATAATTGGACGTCCCTTCCCACCCGAAGGTTCTCCGGGGGTACCCACCGACTCAGGGTTTGTTCCTGAAGAAACGGCCAGTCTCCCCACGTTCCCACTTCCAGGTAACCCCAAATGCCCCTGGCCGGTCCCTCCCCCTCGCCCGGTGCCAGGGCTCTAGTTCCAGAGGTGTCGAGCATCGAATCCGGGGCATTGCTCCCGGGAGAGAGAAAGAAGGGGACAGCACTGCAGCGGGGACCACCCCCAACCCCCCAATCCCAGCCTTCGAGCGGCTGGCTGCGCTGGTCTGCGGCAAGAGCTGCAGACGATTGGCGGGGAACCGCAGCCGGGAGGCGCCTCGCTGGGGGTTTCTGGGTCAGGCGGCGACTCGGGCCCGGGCCGCGTACCTCTCTTGGCTCGGCCGATTTGGCCCAGCTTTGGGGGTCGCTTGGCTTGGTTGCCCGCAAAGAAGGAGTTGGTGTCCTGGAGGCGGCAGCTGAAGGAGAGATCGGAGCCCTCGGGGTCGGCGCCGAAGCGGCCCATCTTGTCCTCACTGTAGGGCAGGATCTCGGACATGGCGGGCGAGGAGTGGGTGCGGGACTGCGGCGGGGCGCGGACGGCGGGCTAGCTGCCGGACCGGCCCTAGCTCAGCAGGGGAGCCGGCGGAAGGATGAAGTCATGCAGCATCCGGGGCTGCGGAGCCAAGCGGGGCCTCCCCCGCGCCTCCGCCTCCCGGGCCGCTGGGCAGGCGGCGGCGGCGGCGGCGGTGGCGGGGACCGAGCGGGGGCGGTGCGCGGGGCGGGGGGGGATGGGGGTGGCGGCGGCGAGAGCGGAATGACGATGAGCGCCCGACTGCCGCAGAGTGCGGCGGGCGGGGCGCGGTGGAGGCGGGGCGGGCACCGGCCAGCAGTGAGAGGCGGGGCGGGGGTTGGGGGGACTGGAGACGCCCGACTCTCCGCGGAGGAAGCGGCTGTGGGAGGGTCCTGCATAATGGCGGGAGTGGCGGCTGGGTGAATGGTACTGGCTAACGGGTGCAGGATCTGGCAGGGAGAGGCGGGACTGGGGATGGTGGCGGGAACGGGCCAGGCACCGGAGGGGCGGTAGGTCTGACAAGGAGACTCTGAGAGCGGAGTAAGTGGGACTGGGAATTGGAGGGCAGGGCAGGGTTGGAAGGCGGGAGCAAGGCTGGCATTCGATTTGTGACAACACGAGAAACGCGGCCTGGGGAGGTTCGGGTATCGAGTGAGCTGTGGAGGACTTCGCGAATCCGCAGACTAGAGAATGGCACAGACCAGTGGGTGATACCCTCGCCGCTGGCGCGCTCTTATATGGGTTGCTCTTTGGGTTTTAAACTGTTCACCTGCAATCTGTGTTTCTCTGACTGCCCTTTTGTGTCTGTCTCTGCCTATCTATATGTCAGTCTATAATGAGTATGTCTGTACCTGTGTCTGTGCCCCATCTCTCTTTGTGTTACAGTTTCTGTCTACGTCTGTCTTAAAGTCTTTGCTCTTCTGTACCTGCCTCCATGATTGGCCCCCGTACCTAAGTGCCACTGTGTCTCTATCTCCTGAGTCTCTGTATCTCGGTCTCAGCTAGGAGAGGTCTCGGTAACTTGGTCCACAAGAGCGCACCAGGACAGAAACCCACCCCCAGCCCTGCTACTGGCGCCTAAAAGGCAAAGCACCACGCCCTGCGGTTCTTCCCGCCCTGGATGCCCGCGCTGCGCGTGCATTGTGGAAAGAATGAATGGTGGCGTCGCGAGGGGCGCCCTGGCTCCAGGTGACGTGGGGAAGCCCGGAGCGCCTGAGGACGCGGTGAGCTACCGCGTGTGTCCAAAGGAACAGAGGGTGCCCTCCACCTTGTTGAAATGGATCACGTGACAATTCTCGCTGCACCAACGGTAACACGCCCTCATCTCACCTCCCACCCCTGGCTGGCGTCACCTGCTTGCTAGCACTCAGGGGCTCTGCGCAATCACTGGCCTTGAAGAAGAGGGGTGTCTCACATTCGCCCACAGTGACGACAGCGCTGATTAGGGTAATAATCATTCCTATGTTCAGCGCACAACCGAGGCGGGGGGTGGGGGAGTCTCCACTGTCACTGAAGCAGTTTTCCCCCTTCCCCCATTTCCCCCCACCAAATCATGTAGCTAGTGAGGCTGCCTAGTGCTGAGTGTTCTTCCTTTAACATCTCACCAAGTGTTAGTCTCCGGAACACAGAGGCGAACGCATTGGTGACTGTCCTCAGGGACCAGGGTTGGTGATGGGGCAGGGGTGGGGCATTTGCCAGAGGATGCCTATGTGCCATCCTCACTCAAGTCCCAGACCTGGGGGCCCATCCCTATCAAGTCCTCTTCTGCTGTGTCCTAGTCTGATATAAAGGCGGAAGTTGGAGGCCCAGCTAGAAAAAGAGGCACCTGGTGATCTGGAAGGACAGTAGAGGCTGGAGCTCAGGAACACTAGTACAGAGTCCAGAAATTTCACCCCCACTGGAGGTTGTCCAGCAATGAGTTCCAATCCTGGTTCTGCCATTTTCTCTGTGACCTTGAACTGAAGGCCCCATAATTATTGTTTTTAAAAAATTAGTTTATTTGTACTTGTAATATTTTAGGAAAATCATACAAAAACTTTGATATACAGGGGTGAGCAAAAGTGGGTTTATAGTTGTGAGTACAGGAAACACAGTTTATTCTTTTATTATTTATTAATTATTGTATTATTTATTTATATTACAACTGTAAACCTACTTTTACTCACCCCTGTACATAGGTCCTTCGGATCTTTTCCTGTGCTTTTGAATAATATGCATACCTCTCTGTGCCTCCATGTTCTACTTTGAAGTATAGAGATGATAGAAGCTATATTAAGGAAAGTTTTGGAGATGAAATTGTCCTGAGGTGAAGTAGATTGTCTCAGGAGGTAATTAGCTGCTCCCTCACCCAAAGGGGACCTGACCGGTTTGTCTCAGCGGTTAGAGTGTGGGCCCATGGACTGATGAGTCTCAGGTTCGGTTCCAGTCAAGGGCATGTACCTTGGTTGTGGTTGGTTCCCAGCCCTGGTTGGGGTCGTGCAGGAGGCAACCAGTCGATGTGGCTCTATCACATCAATGTTTCTCTCTCCCTCCCTCTCACTCTAACTGATAATAAGTAGAAAAATGTCCTTGGATGAGGAATTAAAAAAAAAGATAAAAAAACAAAGTGCTAAGGGGCCATACGCTTTCTTACCATGGATGAGATGAGAACACTGGGTGGGGAATTGAAACAGTTCTCTTTTCTTCCCCCAAAATGAGGGAGATTGGAGGAATAACAATTTAACTTGGAATTCATTTGGTTAACTTCTTATTAAATAATCTTATTTCTGTCCCTGCTGTGCATGCTGTATCATGATTAAAGCAAAAGACCTAAGTGAAAAATTGTAAAGATATAGCAATATATAAACTTACATTATATGGTAAAAATGTGTGTGGAGGGGTGTCTTTAAATACTAATCTATTTAAAATTCTGATGTTCTACATCCCTGCCCATGAAACAAAAATTCATTTTCACAGCTAAAATGAAATAAAATCTGTGGCGTTTTGTGACTGTGTATTGCATTTCTCAATTCTAAGTCCCTCAAAACCCAGTGGATTCGATCCATATGTTCTAAACAGAATAATATACCTTTTGATGTTTGAGTCTTAATGGCCTTTTTATTCAAGTGGAAACTGTAGGCCTATGCAGTAGGTTGAAAGGATCCCCCCTAAAATTCATGTCTACCCGGAACCTCAGAATATGACCTTATTTGGAAATAGGGTCTTTGCAGATGTAATTACTTAAGAGGAGGTCACAGTGGATTTGAGTGGGCCCTAAATTCAGTCACTGGTATCTTTATAAAAAGAAGACAGATGCACAAAGACATATACACCCAGGGAAGAAGGCCAGGTGAGGAAGCAGAGATAGGAGTTATACAGCTGCAAGCCAAGGGATTGCTGGGAGCCACTAGAAGATGGAAGAGACAAGGAAGGATTCCTCCCTAGAGGCTTCCGAGGGAATACGGCCTTGCCAATACCTTGATTTTGGACTTCTAGCCTCCAGAACTGTGAAAATAAGTTTGCTTTTTTAAAGCCACCCGTTTGTGGTACTTTGTTACAGCAATCCTAGGAAACAAATACAACCTGTTACAAATATTTTGGGGTAATCATTTTACATCTCTCGTGACCATGTTTTACTTTCTTTAAACTCTCTCTGGGGGCCCTTTGCTCCCATCCTGTCTGCTTAAAGGAAGCCCACACTATGAGGGTATTTCTTGGACTCATTCTATTTAGCCGAGGCTGATAAATCATAAAAAAGAAGGAGGCAGATCTGAACGGATTGACATGGTAAGATCTCCAAAGCCTGCCAAAGTATCACTAACTAGCAAGTGTGGAGTATGATTTCATATATGTGAAAAAAGTATATACATGTGCATATATATTCACACACAGTATGTATTTAGGTATGTAAATGCATAGAAAAGAAAGATCTGGAAGGATACATACCAAACTGCTAAAAGTGGTTACCTCTGAGGATGGTACTGGGATCCCAGAAGAATGAATTTCATCTCTTATTCTATACACACCTGGAATATTTTATTTACAATAAAAAAGTTTTAACAATTTTTAAAAAGACTGTTTCAAACTAATGATATAGTCCATTTACCAAATATCACCCTCTGGCCCCAGACAAATCAGTTGACTTAGAAAGGAGACTAGTAGTTAAGAAAATGGAGTTTAGATTCAAATTGAGGATCTGCCTTCTATCTGATGTGTAACTTTGGGTATGTTATTAAGCTTCCCTGTGTCTTAGGCTCTTCATTTGTAAAACAGGGACCCTGATACTGGTAGAATCTACAGAGTGGGTTATTGTGAGGATTGAATAAGTTAACATACACAAAGTGCTTAGGTAAGTGCTGGGTAATAGAATGGTTAGCTATTATTATATAGGAAAGCATAAAGAACTTAAAAGTAATCTCATCATTACATATATTTATATTAACATTTTGTTGCATATACTTCCAATCTCTTCTTTTCAAAACCTGTGCTTTTATACTTTTTGCTAAACAAAAATGAGATTTTGTAACCCTTTTCCTCCCCCATTTAATTATATGGAGAACATTTCCCCATTAACTCTTTTTTTCCATCATTTGTAAATGTTGCTTTGTATTCCATTGTATGGATGTTCAGTATTATTCAAAAAGTTTTCTACTCTTAGATGTTGAATTTTCCCTCCTTTTTCCCCCCCTGTTTTTGTTTTTTGTTATCATTATCATAGACAGTGCTGTGGTGAATAAATATTATAGGAAAAAAACAGCCCATATATTTTGTAGCTTCCTCAATCAAGAAGTAGTGTCTATTTCTCCCATTCTGAATCTGGGCTTGGCCCTCTGGCTTGCTTTGCTCAATAGGGACTTTAGCAAATATGATGCCAGCAGAGACTTGTAAAATGTTCATTTACGGGGCCTCAGCCCATTTGTTGTTGCTGGGAAGTTTGAGACTACCATATGAAGAAGCATGGGCTAGCTTACTGGAGAAGGAGAGACCACATGGAGACAGAACCCAGTCATCCCAGCAGAGGCCCAAACATGTAAATGAGGCCATTCAGCTAGAGCACTCAGCTCCTGCTGAGCTGACCCAGACCTGAAGACCACCCAGTCAATCTACTGAACAGAGAAATAATAAATGTTTGCTATTTTAATCCACAGTTTAGGTAGGTTTGTTATGTAGCAAAAACTAGTTGATACAAACATCCTGTGGATAATAATGATCTCCGGGAACAATTTTCTAGAATTAGACTTTCTGTGTCAAAGAGCATGTACACTTATACCTATTGGTTCATATTGGCCAAAAAGCATCAATTTATAAGCCACCAGCAATATATAAAAGTGACCATATTCTTCATCTTTGTCAACACTGAACATGGATGTTTCTTATCTTCATGACTACATTATCCTTGTAAATTTAACACATAAACCATTCCCTCTCAACTTACAACCAATGTAGAGAAAAGAAAAGATTGCTCCTATAAGAAAGAAGAGCAGAAGAGGGAGAGAAAATAAAAGAATGAGATAATAAAATAGGGTCAAAGATTACAAACACGGAGGAAAGAAAATAGAATTATAGAATAGGGCAACCTCCAAGCCTCTTATACATAGGTTACTTAACATGTAGTCAAGGATAGTTACGAACCTAATAAATGATTTGGGTCATGAAAGAGGTATGGAAAGGAACTGTCTACTTAGGCCAAGCCTGGTGAAACTGAGAACACTACAAAAGTAGGTATAGGGTCTTTCATATGTGGTTGCATTTCTCACAGCAACTCTCTGAGACAGGGATGATTGTGCCCATTTTACAGATAAAGAAAATTACGGGTCAGAGCTTTTCAAGTAACTTGAGAAAGATCATATAGCTGATAAAGAATTGAGCCCAGATTTGAGTCCAGGTCTGTCTCCCTTAAATATTTATGCGTGTCACCTGCCTCTCTGCTTCAGTTTCCTTATCTGCAAAATGGCTTTGTAAGTGCCATGAGGATAAATGAATACATAGACGTAAAGCACCTAGAACAGTGGCTGGCACATAGTAAAGTGCTGTACAGGTTTGCTATTTCCAGTATGGCATTGCAGCAGCCATGGGACTGTTTCTTGTGAGACTGTTGCCAGGAAGTCCTTTTATATTAGCTTTGGTTACACTCACATGGTCATGTCCTGGTGGAATTTCCCATAAAGCAAGGCCAGCTCTGCTGCCATGTTTCTCCTCATCCAGGCTACGGGGGAGAGGAGAAAGAAGTAAGTGCTGTGGTGCCACATTGTCATCAGAGACTTGTCCCAAGAGGCTGTCCCAAGGCCTTGCCCTGCAGACCCCAATATGCTGGATGTGATGCTCCTTGCTCAGGGAACCTGACTAACCTCACCTAGAACCCATTTGACTCCTCTACTATCTGGGAAACAGAACAGGTTTTCTCCAGCCTTTCAATTTTCATTTCTACCTATAGGATTTTTAAAAATATATTTTTATTGATGTTTTTAAGAGAAAGAGGAAGGGAGAGGGAGAGAGAAAGAGAAACATTGTTGAGAGAGAACCATCTATTGGCTGCCCCTGCATACACCCCACTGAGGATTGAGCCTACAACATGGGCATGTGCACCGACCATGACCAGGAATTGAACCAGTGAGCCCTTGGTGCTCAATACACTGAGCTGCCAATGGGCTCTACCTATAGGATTTTTTTTCCCTTTATTGATTTTTAGAGAGAAAGAGAAACATCGATGAGAGAGAACATTGATTGGCCACCTCCAGCATGCCCCCCACTGGAGATTTGGCCCACAACCTGGGTATGTGCCCTGACCGGGAATTGAGCCAGCCACTTCTTGGTGCATGGGTTGACATTCAACCATTGAGCTACATCGGCTACCTATAGGATTTTAATTACAACAACAACAATACTAACAGCAGCTAACACATTGAGTGCTATTATGTATCAGACACTGTCCTAAGCATTTTACTAGTATTTTCATTTGATTCTCACAACAATCCATTGGAATAGGTACTGTTCTTATTTCAGTTTAACAAAGGAGGAGATTCAATCCTGAATCAGGAATCTTTCATCCTAACTATGACACCGTACTGATTCTCGTTCAAGAACATGCCATTTTGGGGTGGAAAATGCCAAAGAAAGCAATCCAACATTTCTCAGCCTGATTCATTCATCATCCACCTTTTCTCAGCCACAAGAGCATTCCATGTGAGAATCACTTGCAGCAAGATGTCTGAGAACTGAGGTGAGAGTCAAGAAATGGATTATGGATTTGCTACCACTCAAAGCCTTCTCAGGTCAAATTCATGTACTGTGTTGGACAGAAGGATGGAGATGAGGCACTTAAAAAAAAAAAAAAGACTGTAGTAAAAGAAAACACTAGGCTCTCTGCAGTGTAGCAGACTGCAACACCCTCAGGCCTGATTAAGGAATGACAATATGGAAGGCAGATGGCAGATGCATGAATGCTACACTATTGCCTTTCAGTTAAATATTGCTTGGATTTATCTTTTTCTTTTTTTTTCTTCTTCTTGTAAACTTCCCAAATGAAATGGTTTGCTTTCCTCAAGTTAGAAGTGTTAACACGTCTTTTTAAAAATATCTGTGGATGGCTGTTTTTTTCCCTGCCAATTTGTCACCATCTGTAACCCTCCCTTTGTGAGATGATCTGATGACAACAATTATCTTGGAGAGTGAAAGTGCAGTCTTGGCGCAACCTGTAAGAGCGGAGTCAGAGTGTGGGCTGGGTGTGTGTTGAAAGTGTGTGCGGTGTATGTTGGGCTGGGAGCCTTGGGCATGTACACGTTGTGTGTGAGTGAGCAGTGTGTACATTCGGTGAGCATCTTGTGTGTGTATGGACCGTGTGTCGGACTGGGTGCTTGTCTCCGTGCTCTCTGTAGACATCGTGTAGACACCCTGAATGTGGGCCAACTCCTCCGTGCTGCTCTGTGTACGCTGGCTGAAGAGGGGCTGTGCGCTCCGCCGGGGGAAGATGTTCCTCAATGGAGTATAATTTCTCAAAGGTGTTTAAAGGGGATGGGGAGGGCCTGCAATTTGGGTAATTGGGCCAAGAAATAGCAGCAGCGATTGGGCCTGGGTCAAAGGAATATAAATTATGGGTGGCTTGCTAGAGGGTGCTGCGGGGATTGGGGGGCTGGCCCTTAGGAGGAGCGGAATCTCCTGGGTTCTGGAGCGCGGCTTGCTCCCGCTGGGGCGGCAGGTTCGCGAAGCTCAACAGGGCGGGCCGCGGGCTCCTGGAGCGAGGTCCGGGCGCCGGGCGCGCTCCTTCCCCTCCCCCACCCACCCCCCACACCCCCGGCGCCGAGCCGCGGTTGGGGGGCAGGAGGGCCCGGGCAGGCGGGGGCCGCGGCGGCCGAGCGAGGGGCTGTGGCAGCGGCTATGATGGCGGGCGGCGACGGGGCCGGGCCGGGGGCAGGGGGCCGAGGCCGGGGCCTGGGCTAGGGCCAGCCGCCAGGAGCCCTAAGGTGCCGCCCGCCCCGGACTCCACCATGAACGTCGCGCTGCAGGAGCTGAGCAGCGGCGGTAACGTGAGTGGGGCTCCGGGCTCCAGGGCAGAGGTGCCCCCACCCGGGGGAAGGGGGAGGCTGACCGACAGGCGGCGTCGGGCAGGGGCTCCCAGCCGGAGGAGCAGGGGCTGCGTCCTTGAGGGGCGAGGGTGGGAGGGAACCCAGGCCACAGAGCCCGGCGAGAGGGAAGGGGCCTCCCTGCAAGTGGGAGGGCGCCGGGCCGGGCCGGGCCGGGCGAGGGGCGCTGGGGCTGGGGCTGGGGCTGGGCCGTGGGCTAACAGCCCAATCTGCCTGACCTGGGTTGGCGCCCCAACTGTCTGGCAGATGGTGGAGTACAAACGGGCCACGCTGCGGGAAGAAGACGCACCCGAGACCCCCATAGAGGGCGGGGCCTCCTCGGACACTGTGGAGGTGGGCAAGGGGGTTCTCCCTTCCTCACCAGGCCCCAGCTCTGGCATGAAGCCTGGCACACCCAGCAGCTTTTGGCTGCCTTGGAGGGTCACCTGCCCCCACCTCCGCTCCAACTCTGGCCTCTGCGCTAGGACTATGGTGAGGCGATTCTAAGCCATGACGTAGCACAAAACAGGCTCAGGACTCAGCTCAGCCTGCCTCATTGCCCTTGTGCCCAGAGTTAACCCCAGTATCGTCTTTGCTCCATGGCTCTGAAGACTGCCTCTGCTTTCACCCTCTGGGAGGACTTCTGTAATCGTGGATCCCCACCTCCCACCTGCAGCTTGCTAGCATTCTTGTCACCCTGTGTTCCCCAGGTGGGATTCCAGAAGAGGACAAGACATCTCTTAGGCTCTCACACCCAGCTGGAGCTGGTCTTGGCAGGTGTCTCTCTACTGCTGGCTGCACTGCTTCTGGGCTGTTTTGTAGCCCTGGGGGTCCAGTACCACAGAGGTAGGTGGGCTCATACCTGTCACCAGCACCCCTAGCTGTGGAGATTCTGGAGGCTGAAGGACTTCTAAGATAATTTCTGGTTGGAGCCACTTTCCCACAGCTTTTCTCTTTCCTCCCAACCTTCCTGCTGTCATGGCCCTTCTCAAAGCATTTGCCTTTCCCAGACTGACTGACAGCCCCCCGTCCTTGGCCATGTTCCTTGTCACAGACCCACCCCACAACACCTGCCTCACAGAGGCCTGCATTCGAGTGGCTGGAAAAATCCTGGAGACCCTTGATCGTGGGGTGAGCCCCTGTGAGGACTTTTACCAATTCTCCTGTGGAGGTTGGATTCGGAGGAACCCCCTGCCTGACGGGCGTTCTCGCTGGAATACGTTCAATAGCCTCTGGGACCAGAACCAGGCCATACTGAAGCACCTGCTTGGTGAGTGGGCCTGTCAGGGAGGCTTGTGCCACGTACCTGCCTCATGCCTAGCATAAGGCTTGGCACTTAGTAGGTACTTAATAAATGTCCACGAATGAATAAAGAACTGGGTGACTAGGAACACTCCTGGCGTAAGGCATGCAGAGAAGAACACTCCTGAGAGGTGGAGATGGGTTTGAGGGGGGCAGATGAATGGATTCCCCTCTGCATTCTGTTTGGAGGGCTGCTGAGGTGTGGTAGGCACCAGGAAGCCTGTAGCGCTTAGAGATCTTGGAGGCTTCTTCATGGACAGGGGAGAGGAAGCCACACTTGGCTGATTCAGCCAGTCTTCCTGGGTTTACATTAGGAGATCTGCCCCTTGTTCAGAAAGCAAGAAGAGGGAGGGACCAAGTAAGGGCCTGGGAACCCTCTCAGCAGTCAGCATAGTTGTCACCTGGACCTTTATTCTACTCCACAGAAAACACCACCTTCAATTCCAGCAGCGAAGCTGAACGGAAAACACAACGCTTCTACCTATCTTGCCTACAGGTGGAGCGCATTGAGGAGCTGGGAGCCCAGCCGCTGCGAGACCTCATTGAAAAAGTAGAGCCCCTGGGTGGGATGTGGGCAGGGAGACAAGGACAGGACTTGGAAGAGGATTTGACCCCTGGAAGCTTTGAGGGCCCTTGTGCCATAGGCTCCACTATGGTCTCTACTCAGATTGGTGGTTGGAATGTTACGGGTCCCTGGGACCAGGACAACTTCATGGAGGTGCTGAAGGCAGTAGCAGGGACCTACAGGGCCACCCCCTTCTTCACCGTCTATATCAGTGCTGACTCTAAGAGTTCCAACAGCAATGTTATCCAGGTACAGGGCTGGGGAAAGGTGGGGAGGGACTTACTGACCATTTGCTGAGCCCAGACTCTCCTCCCCTATGACTGGCAGGCTGGGGTGTCCCCCCTGCACAAGAGTCCAGGTTGGGGGTGGGCTTACTTTTTTACCTTGCTATTGCAGGTAGACCAGTCTGGGCTCTTTCTACCCTCTCGAGATTACTACCTAAACAGGACTGCCAATGAGAAAGTAAGGAGCATCCTCAGAATCCCCACCCCTACCCTTTGTTGAACTGGGCTGATATCTGTTTACTTTGCCAGGGTCAGGGTGGGGAACCAAGGTGAGCCTGTCCTGTCACCCAGTGAGCTGACTACCCTTCCTTCCTTCTTTCCCCCTTCATTCTTCTCTCCTTCCCTTCTTCCCTTTCCTTCCCTTTCCTTCCTCCCTCCCTTCCTATTCTTCCATGAAAACATTTTATAGGTACCTACTGTGTGCCAGTGCAGTTGGGGGACTCAGGAGAGATTTCATTTGAGCCAGGCCCTGTAGAGTATCTAGGGGTGGGTGCTGGCATGCTAGGTAAAAAGAACAGTTTAAACAAAAGTGTTGAAGAAGGAAAGGCTAAGGTGCGTTTGGACCATGGGGGGAGAGGGGTCCAGTTTGGCAAAATGTAGAGCTCGAAGCAGATGAGAGGCTGGGAAGGTGGATAGAGTCTAGTTATAGATGGGACCTACAGCAGCACCCTGAGGAGTTTCTGTATAGGCCTCAGGGCCATTACATGCTGCAGGAGGGAGTGACCCAGGGAGCAGTGCTTTGGGGAGCCAGTTTGGCTGGGGTGTGAAAAGTAGACGCAAAAGAGGGAGCCTGGAGATCAGTTAGGAGTCTCTGCAGTACTTCAGGCAGAGGGAATGGATGTTAGAAAGGGGAGATGCAAGAGACATAAGTCCAAATTGTGAACTGTTGGGGACTGGATGTTAGAAGAGAGGAAGGGAAGAGATGAAGTGAGTTGAGGCTATCATCAACCTGAATGATGGTGGAATGATGGGGTCCTTAGAAAATCAAGGGTGCCTGTAGGGCACATTGGGTCAGAGGAAATAATGTGGTATCACAGGAAAAGGGCAGACTTTGAACTCAGACTTTGATTCCAGTCCCAGCTCTGTGGCTTGGTGCAAGTTGATCTAACTCTGAGACTGTTCCTTCATCTGTAAAATGGGATAATAGCATCTACCTCATACAGTATTTGGGGGTGGAAGAATGCAAACTTATGCTCCTGCATGTGATGGACACTCAGGGAGTGGGAGCCACTAATTTTAGAGGTGTGAGTTTGAGGGACCTGGGCACCATCTCAATAGAGAGGTCAGCAGGCAGCTGTGAAAGCTGGGTGTAGTCCTGGAGAGAGGATGAGCCTAGAGGGAGCGGTGTGCTTGAGGGGCTTCTCCTTAGAAACCTAGACAAAAGCTTTAGGAGAGGTGAGGGGGGTGGGGATAGAGAAAAGAGAGAAGGGAATCCTTTTTAAGGTCAGTGGGAGAAAAGTAGCCAGAAAAGGAGGCTGCTGTGGAGTAGGGCATCCAGGAGAGTCATTTATCCTTCTTTCATTCATTCTCAAACTCTTCCTGATGACTCCTCAGCCAGATCCTCCTCTAGGCCTGTGGTGACCAACACATTGCCACTGCCCTCCAAATGGGGGAGAAGGCATGGCATAGCTGGGTACATCCTGTGTATAGTTGCTGGAACTGTTACAGAGGAGAAGCATGGCATTCTGAGAGTGAGTGTAACAGGCAACCAGCCTAGTCCTGGGTCAGGGTAGACTGTAGGGAAAAGAAAGGGTTCTAGGCAAAGGGGACAGCTAGCTTATGCACAGGCTTTGAGGTGGGAAGGCGTATGGCCCACTGACAGACTAGAGAGAGGAGCAGGAAGGGAGAGGGGTCCGAGTCCTTCTGGACAGGTATATAGATTCATGTTATGCAGTACAGGTCAAGTTTAGCATTTATCCCAAAAGTAATAGAAACTCAAATGTAGGGAGTGGTGTGAACAGATGTGTGGTTTTGACATCACCTGAGTCAGGGGAGGAGAGGATTTTGAGAGCGAGAGAACCATATGGTCCAGCGCTCTTAGTGTGCTGCTGGTTGTCATGGACGGGGGGTCTTCTCATCTCCGGGAAGCTGCAGTGCAAAAGGTTCAGGTAGGATAAAAACTTGGGAGTAATGCAAAGTTCAGGAAAGTATCAAAAGTCAGTCTCAAGCTGAAGGTAAAGAGGTAGAGAGAGGAAGGGGTAAGTCAGGTAGGCAGGGTAGGGGTCAAGATCACTGGTTGAACTAACCATCCCCCTTAGGAGCTGGGATGACTGAGATTAATACCCAAACCTCTTCCTCTGTCACCAGCAATAAAGAAAAGGAGAGGTGGGGAAAATGAGAAAAATCTGAAGTTTAGAGAATTGATATTATGAGATCTAAAACTTCTCTGTAGCACCCTGGCCTCTGTGGCTCAATTGGTTGAGCGTGGTCCTGTGCACCGAGAGGTTGCCAGTTTGATTCCTGGTCAGGGCACAGGGGGTGTGCAGGGGCTGACCAGCAGGGGGGTGTGCATGGGAGTGTGCAGGGAGTGGTCGATGGATATTTCTCTCTTTCTCCTTCTCCCTTCTGATCTTTCTAAAATCAATTTTTAAAAAAATCTTCGCCCTGGCTGGTTTGGCTCAGCGGTTGGAGCGTTGGCCTGTGGTCTGGAGAGACCCGGGTTCGGTTCCCGCTAAGGGCACATAACTTAGGTTGCAGTTTGTCCCCGGCCCTGGGTCGTGTGGGTGGCAACCACTCGATGTGTCCCTTTCACGTCGATGTTTCTCTCTCTCTCTCCCACTCTATCTGAATAAAATATTGAAAAATAAATATCCTCGGGTGAGGATTAAAGAAAAAAAATCTTCAAAAATTCTCAGTAGAATGGAAGAGGAGATGGCCCTTAGCAATGAAGGGAGCTCAGGGTATGGCTTCAGGGTGAGAGTGAGGAGTGGTCCCTGGGAGGAGGATCACAGTGTCAGTGCTAAGTAGTGCTGAGGGTCACCAGAAGAAGTGGTAAGCAGAGGTGGCGGCGAGAACAGACTCTTTCAGCCTTGAGCAGGACTTGTTGCTGGGCTGTGAGGATGACTCGGGGTTTTGACAGGTGCTTACCGCCTACCTGGACTACATGGAAGAGCTGGGGATGCTGCTGGGTGGACAGCCAGCCTCCACGCGGGAGCAGATGCGACAGGTGCTAGAGCTGGAGATACAATTGGCCAACATCACAGTGCCTCAGGACCAGCGGCGGGATGAGGAGAAGATCTATCACAAGATGAGCATCGCAGAGCTGCAGGTGGGCCAGTAGGGAACAGAGACACCTGGTACAGACTGCTCATCTCTCTTCAGGCCATCTTCCTCAGGCGCCAATACTTTTGTCATTTCCTTGCTTTTCTGAGCCTCCCAGCTACATAGTTCTATCCTGGAAAGAAAAGTGGTGTCCATCTTAGGCTGTCTCTCACTGGGCCATCCTTTGGTCCCTTTTATGTTGCTTGGGCATACATAGAGAGATTAACAACTTGTAAAATCTCCTAGAGGGCCCTTACTGTGCCAGGCATCAACCTTTTGATTGTTGGATTATGGGTAAGGGGGTTCTGGAGAAGAGAACAGGGGATGCTGGGTGATATCAAAAGGATGGTACGTTATCAATTGTTATGAAAATCTGTGAATATCTGTGCCCTAGCTGAATATCACACGTGGGGTTTTTCCTTAAGTGATTGGGCTCTGAGATTGTGGGGCTCTCAGGCCTGGAAAGGGGTTTATTGAAGGAAGGGGCCACAAAGCAGCTAGTAGCTATTACCTTGGCAATGGGAAGGACTCCCAGGCTTCAACGTATCAATGGATGAAGGGACTGCTGGAAGCCAGGGAGGCAAGCAGGAAGGCTTGAGTTTTTCTTTTTACTCCCAGGCCCTGGCACCTTCCATAGACTGGCTGGAGTTCCTGTCTTTCTTGCTGTCTCCACTGGAACTGAGTGACTCTGAGCCTGTGGTGGTGTATGGGATGGATTATTTGCAGCAGGTGTCAGAGCTCATCAACCGCACGGAGCCAAGGTATGAGGGTGATGGGGTCAGGGCTTCTGTGCAGGTCCCAGGCAGGAACTGAGCATAAGGAACTGGCACAGCCAGATACAGAAGGATTTGACAATGCCCTGGACATTCCAAATATCAAAACAGAATGTCTGTGTGCTAGTCCCCTAGGCCAGGGCTTCAGGGAGTCTACTTGTGATCTATATCTCTGCTCCAACCTGACTTCCACAGGCAGGTGTGTGGTTCCAGAGTGAGAGAGAGGGATTCTGGGACAGCTCCCACATATGCCTCTCAGGACTCCTGCTGCCTGCACATTTGTGGAGCTGTTTTGAGATAGAAATGATAACCCACCTACCTTTTCCTTATGTTCTGGTCCAAATGCCAGCATCCTGAACAATTACCTGATCTGGAACCTGGTGCAGAAGACAACCTCAAGCCTGGACCGACGCTTTGAGTCTGCACAAGAGAAGCTGCTGGAGACCCTCTACGGCACCAAAAAGGTGGGTTCTCTTTCTCTGCTCCCACTTTCCTGCTCAGTCTAGCTGATGCTTCACAACTGTCAGGCACCAGCTGCCTCATGGTATAGTATGGAGCACAAGGTTAGGAGTCAAGCTGATTTGGGTTACAACCCCAACTCCTCCATTTTTTAGCCTATGGACCTTGGTAATGTCACTTAGCCTCTCTGAATCCTCATTTCCTGGTCTGTAAAACAGAAATATCTGCAGGATGAATAAACACAGTTCTTAGTTTCAAGATGCCCCATTAAGTGGGGAAAATGGACATGTAAAATTATTTAGGGGTGATAAGAGTTCACATTGAGTGAAAGACCTTCTTTGTGTTATGGGACAGAGGTGGGGACAGCACATTCTGCATGAGGAGATGGGGGCATCAAGAAAGACTTCTCCAAGGAGGTGACATTTAAAGAATGTCTCTCCAAGAAAACAAGAGAGGAGGGCAGTCCAGGCAGAAGGAACAGGATGTGCAAATTACCAGAGGCCAGAGGGAGCATGGTGGGTTTGCATGTGTTCTGGTATGAGCTTGAAAACAGGGCAACTGAGAGGTTGAGGGTGGGGAGGTGGGCCTGGGGCAATCCATGAAGAGACCTGAATGTTGTGTTAAGAGCCTAGCATTCTTAGGGATGGGAACCATGGATGGTTTTAAGGAGAGGGGTAACCCAGTTAGATTTATGTATTAGATCCTCTTTCTGACAGCTAAATGGAAGAGGAATGGGGACAAGAATGGAGTTAGAGTGTCCAGTTAGGAGAACACTGCAGTCTTCATGCAAGAGATGATATTGTTGTAGGGCAGGGAAGTGGCAACTGGGTAGACAGGGAAGATGATTAAGAGTTTGAAGAAACTGGCGATAAATTGAATGTAGGGGTAGGGAGACAAAGGAAGCTGGTGACTCCCAGGTTTCTTGCACAGGGCACTGACTGGTATAAGATTGCGATGTGGAACTGAGCAAAGAAACGTCTGGACCCCAATGGGCCTCTTAGGAATTTAAGAGGAGGCGAGTGCCAAGAACAGAGTAGGCAGGACACATGTTCCTCCTGTGGTTTCCTGCTGGGGGTGGCACACTTTGTGATAGTGCTCCCTCATTTTCCTTGGAGTCCGAGGGAGAGATGGCACCCAAACCCAGGCCTTCATTGTCCAGAGCTGAGAGGGGCTGGCCCCAGAAACAGAGAAAGGCCCTCAACCTGGAGGACAGAGCCAACTCTGGGAGGCCTGGCTCTTTGTGCCTTACAGTCCTGCGTGCCAAGGTGGCAGACCTGCATCTCCAACACAGATGACGCCCTTGGCTTCGCTTTGGGCTCCCTCTTTGTGAAGGCCACATTTGACCGGCAAAGCAAGGAAATTGTGAGTCTTCAAGTTTCTTCCAGCACTTGTTTTGGTTAATATTCACTGTCCATATTTGTAAGTACATATAGGAAAAAACTGGAAGGAAATTCATTAACAAATTAATAGTGATTACTCTGAGTATGGGTATTATGACAGATTCTTTTTGTCCTTTAAAGTTTTCTGCATTTTCCAAATTTTCTATAATGAGTTTATGTTACCTATTTAATTAGAAAAAATAATATTTATTGATTGATTATCCTCACTTGAGGATATGTTTTGCATTGAATCTAGAGAGAGAGAGAAAGGGAGAGGGAAGAAAGAGAGGGAGAGAGAGAGAAACATTGATGTGAGAGAAACATCAATCTGTTGCCTCATGCAGGTGCTCCCACTGGGGATTGAACCTGCAACCTGGGTGTGTGCCCTGGACTGGGAATCGAACCTGCAACCCTTCAGTTCATGGGATGACAGTCTAACCACTGACCCTCACCAGCCAGGGCTCTATTTATTTTTTTACTAGGCAATGATAATGAATGTGCTTAAAGTATTATCTACAAGAATGTTTATGGCAGCATTGTTTACAATAAGGGAGAATGAAAATAGCTTAAATGTCTAGTCATAGGGGGATGGAAAAATAAACTGTGGTTAGGCTGGATGATGAGGCAGCCTTAAAACTGATAATATAGCTTCAAGTGAAAAAAAAAGTAAGATACAAAATATATATATGTTGTCTAACATAATTCCATATTACATATACCTACATATGTGTATACGCACATATGTATATATGTGTGTGTGTGTGTATGTGTGTGTGTATATATATGTATAGGCAGGGAAAGACACTAGAAGTAGATAATTAAATGTTAAATGAAGTTATATCTGAGTGAGGGATTATAAGTGGTCTATTTTCTTCTTCAATTCTTCTCAGTTTTCCAAATTTTTTATTAATGCCTGTCTTTTGTAATCAGATAAAAATCAGTGCACTATATTAAATTATAATATTAATTCAATTAAGTTGTCAATTAAAATTTTATATTAACTAGAAAAAAAGCCACTCACAATTCTAGTACCATCACAAATTGTGTTTCCTTCTCATCTTCCCCGGATGCTCAACCTTAATTCTAGAATTTGGGGACTCCCACATGCTTCCTTGGAAGGACAGGGATGGGACACTAGGGTGGACAGGAAAGAGAGGATTCATTAAAACGAGTGGGAGGCAGACTTGTGTCCCTTCTCTCCCAGGCGGAGGGGATGATCAGTGAGATCCGAACTGCCTTTGAGGAGGCCCTGGGACAGTTGGTTTGGATGGATGAGAAGACCCGGCAGGCAGCCAAGGAGAAAGTAAGCTGTGGCCATGGTTAGGGCGCCATCTTGAGGTGGGGGTGGAGGAGACAGTTTTTTTGTGAGACAGTAAGGAAACCCTTAACATGGTCTTTTCAGGCAGATGCCATCTATGATATGATCGGTTTCCCAGACTTCATCCTGGAGCCTAAAGAGCTAGATGATGTTTATGATGGGGTGAGTACCTCTGCTCATCAGTTTTGAACTTCAGCCCTATGGGGGGCACTATTCTCTGGACTGTACTAGGAGCTCAAACACTAGGAGGGAAGGAGGTGCTTATTGGTTCTTTTCAGAGATGATGCAGGCAAACTACATTGCTCAAATGCTGGCTCTGTGCTAGGTTGCAGGGAAGATGTCGGCAGAATGCAATGTTAACCAGTAGGGATTTGCAGTCACACCTGAGTCACATCTACCTGTATAACCTTGGACAAGTTATATAACTTCTCCGGGCCTCAGTTTCTTCATCTGTAAAATGGGGTTCCTGTTAGTACCTACCTCATAGGGCTGTTGTGAGAATAAAAGGAGGCAGTATGTAAAAAAAAAAAAAAAAAAAAAAAAAGAGCCTGCTTTATAAGTGCTCTTCAAGTATTGTTGATTATTATTTACTAGATATTTTAATCCCATGTTTACTATTGAGGAAACTGAGGCTCAGAGAGGTACCAATTAGTAGCCAAACTGGGACTATTATCTTTTTCCTTCCCACCATTCCCATAGTATGAAGTTTCTGAAGATTCCTTCTTCCAGAACATGTTGAATTTATACAACTTCTCTGCTAAAGTGATGGCTGACCAGCTCCGAAAGCCTCCCAGCCGGGACCAGTGAGAATGGAGAACTGTAGACACTTGGGGCAGCAAGAGAGGCAGGGGAGGTTTCCAGGGCTTGGGGCAGGGGGCTGATCCCAAACCAATGACACAAGGTCCTTGCAGGAGGAAGGTCAAGGCTGCTGGGCTGGGAGGAGCATCAGGAGAGTCAGGAGACTAATCCTTTACCTCTCCCTTCCCCAGGTGGAGCATGACCCCCCAGACAGTGAATGCCTACTACCTTCCAACCAAGAATGAAATAGTCTTCCCTGCTGGCATTCTGCAGGCCCCCTTCTATGCCCGCAACCACCCCAAGTGTGTCTAAGGCAGGAGGGGCTGGGTATTGGAGCCTGGGACTACGGGTGGGTTGGGAGCAAGGCTGGAGGTGGGATCCAGAAATCCCCCTACCATGTCTTCACTCAGCATTTCTCACCTACCAGGGCCCTGAACTTTGGTGGCATCGGTGTGGTGATGGGCCATGAGTTGACACATGCCTTTGATGACCAAGGTAGAAGCCCATGGAGTTTATCCCTTTAGCTTAGAATTCCCAGTGGCTCCTGCAAGGCCTTTGAGATATTAGGAGCAGGCCAAAGGGACCCTGGATGTGGGAGCTCCTGACACCAAGGGTTGAGCTCTGGTCTCAGTGGAGTGCAAAGATTCATCCTTCTCAGGGCGTGAGTATGACAAGGAAGGGAACTTGCGGCCATGGTGGCAGAATGAGTCATTGGCAGCCTTCCAGAATCACACAGCCTGCATGGAGGAGCAGTACAGCCAGTACCGGGTCAATGGGGAGAAGCTCAATGGCCGCCAGACGCTGGGGGAGAACATTGCTGACAACGGAGGGCTTAAGGCTGCCTATAATGTGAGTGGCCTGGCCAGCCCTCAAGTGGCTAAAGGTCCACCCGTCCTGGGGGAAGAGAGCCTGGGGGAGGGGGTGGGTAGGCCCTGATGGACTCACTGCTCAACCCCAGGCTTACAAAGCATGGCTGAGAAAGCACGGGGAGGAGCAGCAGCTGCCAGCCGTGGGGCTCACCAACCACCAGCTCTTCTTTGTGGGATTTGCCCAGGTATTGCCCTTCTGGGAGGCCTGGGGTCTGCCCCTCTCTCACTCCCTCCTGGCATGTCATTAGAAATCTGGGGCATGCAGGAAAGGGACTGGGACATGGGGCCAAAGTTGGGGTGTGGAAGGCGGTCTGGGGAGGCCTCGTACCCAGAGCCTCTTGGCTGCGGCCCACCAAAGCCTGAGGAAGCCTGAGGAGGGAGAAGTCATCAGGAGGCTTTCGCAGATCTCAAAGGGCAGGGCTGCCCTGCTTGAGGGGGATGGGTGGGAGCAGGGTTGATCCTCACCATGTTCCTGTGAGGTGGCTGTGGAGGAGGAAACTAAAGCTCGGGGACAAAGTGGCTCATCCAGGGCTACCCAGGAATAAAGTAAGTGGCAGAGTGTGACTCAGGCAGGGTCTCCTCTAGGTAGTTTGCATTATCGCAGGCAGCCTCTGGGGGGTGGTCTTCTTCCCCTCAGACTTTGGATCCTGGGCAACCCCATTTCCAGTGCACCTTTGAAGGGTCTTTAAGGAATTTGGGAGGAAAGATGCAGTCCCCTGCCTTAGTGCTAATAGCAAGGGGTTGGGGCTGAGATACTGGTTGAGCCCCCGCCTGTGTCTCTGAGGCCTCCTGAGCTGAGGGGTAGGGTAGTGGTGTCCCTGGGATGGCTCTGCTGCAGCCCAGTCTGTGACCCTGCCCACATTAGACACCGTATGTCCCCGTGTCTGTCCTGGCCCGCAGGTGTGGTGCTCGGTCCGCACACCCGAGAGCTCTCACGAGGGGCTGGTGACCGACCCCCACAGCCCTGCCCGCTTCCGTGTGCTGGGCACTCTCTCCAACTCCCGTGACTTCCTGCGGCACTTCGGCTGCCCTGTCGGCTCCCCCATGAACCCAGGGCAGCTGTGTGAAGTGTGGTAGATCTGGGTCTGGGAGAAATGGCCAGCTGTTGCTAGGGCCTGGGGCAGCTCGCCCAATAAGGCTGTTTGCTTGAGTTTGGAGAAGGCAAATGCTAGACTGGGTCCAGCCCCTCCACACCACAGGTGACATAAGTCCTAGTCCCTGCTCAACTACCACATCGTGCCTCTGCTTTGGGGGTGCCCCTGCCTCCAGCAGAGCCCCCACCATTCACTGTGACATCCTTCCATGTCACCTTGCCTGAAGGAGGCCTGGGCTGGAATGGGGGGTGGACACTAGCTCCCACGGAAAGGAGTTGGCCTTTCTGGTCCCAAGCTCACTTGGCTTGATGGCCATGGGGCCTGCTGCACTCTGACAATGCAGGGCCTGGGTGGTGTGCCTTCCATGCTTCTTCTGGAGGCTCACACAGTGCTCACTTGGGAGTGGACTCAGCTCCTTTCAGCAACTCCCTCAGGGGCTTCCCTCCACCTCATGCTCCTCATACTGCTGCTTCCCACACTGCTGCCAACCCTCACTGACAGACCAACTGTGCTTAGCTCTTACAAGCCTGAGGGCCTTTACAAGCCTTCCTGCTGCCTCCTGGTTTCCCTGGGCTCAGAGTGGAAGCGTTTATGTGTAGGGGATGCTAGCTCCTGTGTCTTGGGGCACAGTTCTTAGGGGAGGACTGAGTCTCTCTGGACCAAGCTGGAAAGCAGGTAGAAAAGGGAGAGGGAAGGACAGAGTTTATTTTTACAGGGAAGAGGGTGGGGAGGGTGTGGTCTTGGCCCTGTAGGACCCTGTGCCAATAAATAGTCACGCATCAGTCAGCCTGTCTCTTTCTTCGGTCCTGTTTTCATTTATTCATTTACTCATTCCACCAATATTTATTGAGCACCTACTATATGCCAGGCACTCTTGTAGACACTCATTAACTCACTCACCAGAAATGGGGGACTGAGATTTGAAGCCCCAAGAAGACAGTGAAAGAGAGGCGGGTTGGAAGAATGGAATGAAGTTGGGTCTGATTGGGCAGAGTACATCCTCTCTTCATTGGTGGCCATATCCCCATTGCGGGCTGTTCTATGGCTCAAAGAATTTGCCACTACCCTCCCCTGGTGCATGCAACTGGGTTTGGGTAACTACTGGGCTAGGGTCAGCTTGAAAGGCGGGTGGCCCTCACCCTACAGTGGAGGGAAGCGTGGCCAAGGTAGCACATCATTCCCTGGAGCTTAAAGCACTGGCCTCTGCTTGCAGCTGAAAAGACATTCATTTCCCCATCACCTCAAAGGCTCAGTGCTCCTGAGAGTCACTCATCCCACCTACATACACTCATTAGGGCCTAGCAAGTGCCAGGCACAGAGACTGCAGGTATGGGTGCCACCCCCCAGAATAAGGGAGAGAAAGAAGCATTTATTGAAAGCCTCTTGTGTTCCAGGCACCTCTGCTAGGTGGCTTATTTCTTCATTTGTTCATTTATTAATTTATACATTCACAGATATATTTTTTAAAATGTATTGATTACCAACAATGTGCCAGGCACTGGTGATGCAGAGATGAATAAGATGAACCTTCCCTCAAGTGATTCTTCTGTTGGCACGTTCACCTTAATGAGCTTATCTGCTCACCTAATCATCATAGTGGCATATTTTATAAGTCCTCCAGTTTCCATTTTACAGATATAACCCTAACCATATCACTGAATTCAAAGAGACCTGGTTGAAATCGAAGCTCTGATAGCTGTATGAACTTGAGCCTGTTCCTTAACCTCTGTGATCCTCAGTTTCTTTACCTGTAAAATGGAAACCAGAGCAAAACAGTGGAAAAGGCCAATCTCAATTCCCTTTAAAACTCAGTTTTCGCCCTGGCCGGTTTGGCTCAGCGGTTAGAGCGTCGGCCTGCGGTCCAGAGAGACCCGGGTTCGGTTCCCGCTAAGGGCACGTACCTCGGTTGCAGTTTGTCCCCGGTCCTGGTTGGTCGTGTGGGTGGCAGCCACTCGATGTGTCCCTTCACTTCGATGTTTCTCTCTCTCTCTCCCTTCCTCTCTCTCCCTCCCACTCTATCCATACAAAAAATGGAAAAATAGCCTCGGGTGAGGATTAAAAACAAAACAAAAACAAAACTCAGTTTTCTCCAAGGTGGGGGAGGGTTTGTTGAGTTTGGAAGGGTAAGAGTGAAGCTTTGCCAGTGATTGGTGCTGGGGTTCCTGGTCCCTAGGTGATGGCCCCGGTATGTGTCCCAGAGTTAGTCTCCTGTCCAGTACCAGGCTGGCCCCATAAAGAGCTATATTTGGGCCCCTATCAAGTTACTTGGAGGTGCTGCTGCTCACCAAGGGAAGGAAATAGATGGCTATTCAAAAAGGAGCAAAGTGGCCTTGGGAACTCCATGACCAAGGGAAGGCATGGCTTGCGCCTCTGAGAGCATGACTCCAGGAGGGACAGCAAAATGTATCAGAAAGAGGAGGGGCATCACATCTGGAGACCTAGTTCTGGCTCCAGTTTACCCCCTAAATGTGTGACACTAGGCATGGCTTATCCCCTCCTCGGGGCTCAGTCTATAAAGTAAGTGGCTTGGATGAGATGACGTCCGAGGACCAGTTCAGCTTTAATGTTTTGAAAAGGAGTTCATGGACTTAGCAAATTTCTGAACCCAAAGAAATATTAGGAAATGATTTGTGAAGTTAGGATATTGCACAGAGGATGAGATTTATATGTCAGAGAGCATGATGAGTGAGAAGAGAGGCTTGGCAGCATAAAGCCTTACCCTTGACATCTGCTTTCAGAGGCCAACTTAGGATGCTGACCAGCTGGCCACTGTGACATTGAAATTCCATATTTGTGCCCTGGCCGGTTTGGCACAGCGGTTAGAGTGTCGGCCTGCGGTCCGGAGAGACCCGGGTTCGGTTCCCGCTAAGGGCACGTACCTCGGTTGCAGTTTGTCCCCGGCCTTGGTTGGTCATGCGGGTGGCAGCCACTCGATGTGTCCCTTCGCGTCGATGTTTCTCTCACTTTCTCTCTCTTCCTCTCTCTCCTTCCCACTCTATCTGTACAAAAAATGGAAAAATATCCTCGGGTGAGGATAAAAAAACAAAACAAAACAAAACAAAAAAAAAAAAAGAAATTCCATATTTGTAAAAAAGTCAAAGTGTCTAATAATAATAAGCAGCAGCTTTCATATACTGAATTCCTACTTTGTTTAAGTCTATACTAAGCACTTTAAAAACATCTCATTAGCCCTGGCCAGCTTTACTCAGTGGTTAGAGCGTTGGCCTGCGGACCGGAGAGCCCCGGGTTCCGTTCCCACTAAGGGCATGTACTTCGATTGCAGTTTGTCCCCTGCCCTGGTTGGGGTCATGTGGGTGGTAACCACTCGATGTGTGTCTCTCACATCAATGTTTCTCTCTCTCTCTCTCTCTCTCTCTCTGTCTCTCTCTCTCTCTCTCTCTCTGTCTCTCCTCCCCCCCCCCCCTCCTGCTCTATCTGAAGATAAATGCAAAAATGTCCTTGGGTGAGGATAAATAAAAAAATAAAAACAGCTCATTAAATTCCCAAATAACTTATAAGTAGGTTCTATCATCTGTTTTACAAGTGAAGAAACTAAGGGGAAAGATTACATAACTTCCAATGTCAGATAAGTCAGACTGCATTAAAATAATATTTGGAATTCATATGCTCTTAATCACCACCATTTAGTCTTTTAAGTCGTGACAGAGTTTACACTCAAGCACAGGCAATTGTCTTCTGGGCAATTTCATCATACTTCTATGTGAGACCATCACCAGCAGGTGCATTTTCATGCCACCCAGCTTCCTTGGGCCAGGCACATGAGACAAACAGGCAGCTGCAGGAAACCTAGGCACATGTTGAGCTGAAATTAAGCCAGGTAGCACCTGTTTGCTGAGCACTCTGCAGGTGCTTGGTTCCAGAGGCAAGGCAAGGTGAACAGGTGACAGACCTTCAACCTTAGTGCTGGTGAACATGCATCTGTGATATGCTCTGGTGTGTGAAGGCAAAAGGAGGATTAAAGGATGGTGCACCTGAGTGAACACATCAGAGCAATTATTCAATTATTGGTAAGGTGCTGGGCCATACCCTACACTGGCACATTGGGAAGTCCGACTAATTCCCATTCACAACTAGGTAACATATGTCAAACAATATGATTTCACACTTGGAAGCACACTGGAAATATCAGACTGGAAGAGAGTCCCTTATAAAATAAGCATAGTTTCAGTGGGCCTATTATGACTCTTAAAGGAGAATCTGGACAGTTTTCCAATGCTGCATTCTGGGCTCGAAAGAGAGCCCTAGGCCATTATTATACACAAAGATGACCTGAAGATGAATGAAAAGCCATCTGTTCATTCATTCATTTATTCATTCAAGAAATATTTGTCAAGGCCTACCACAAACCAGGTCTTAGGTTGAGTGCTATGGGCACAAAGGTGAAGAAGACACAGTTGTTCCAAGAGCTCAGAGTCTAGGGAGGGAGAAGTATATATCAAGCATGGTGGGAGTACGGGGAAGAAATGAATAACTTGAAAGGTAGAACAGGAAAAGCATCCTAGACAGGTGACATTGAGCTAGAGTGCAGAGCATGGGAGAATTTGCTAGCTGAAAACAGTGAAGGGCATTCCATACACAAGGAATGGCAATGTGAAAAGGCCAATCAGTTTGAAGGGCAGGCATGTTCAGAAATGGTGAAATGTTTAGAATGATTAGAATGGGTAGATGAAAGGGGCATAATGAGAGGTAAGAGTCTGGAGAAGAGAAGTTATAATAGTAGGTATGAAAAGAGGGGATTGTAACATTGGCTGTCCCGGCAATTAAGAGTAACAAGGGTCACAGTGCAATCTAACTGGCAATTATCACAAAAAGAAAGTAGCAACCTAATGGAAACAGTGCAATGCTGTGTCCTGCCAGGAGCACTTCTGGTGTTATGTAAATGCTGCTTTGGCTTGAATGGTTCTCAGATGAATAGAGCCATCCATAAGATGCATAACTCTACATCTCGGGCCATGAGTTTGGGGGCAGCACAGCAGGCTTGTGGGTGCCATTTGAAGGAAGTTGGTAGGAAGGGACAGGTGATGGGCTGGCCGACTGAATGGCAATTTGGCCACAAGGCTGGAAGTTTGGCCAAATGGTAGAAAGGAGTGCTTCTAAGAGGGTAATCTGACTGAAATGAAGCTTGAGCAGCACATCAATGTTATGATGGGGCCTTGAAATAACTGCCAGACATTTGCATTTGGCTAGAGAGGTCTGGGGACTTGAGTGCTTAGAGGTGGGGAGTGTGGAACAAGAACATTTACCTCAGCCATGCAGATTGCAGGTAGGTGGGAAATGACAACTGCCTTCTTTCCAATCGTCAGGCACCTAACCAAATACTTTACTTATGTTGTTTTATTTCATTCTTATATCAAATTATGAGGGAGAGACTTCATTACCCACATTTCACAGAGGCAGAAACCAGGTTGAGAGAGGTTAGAAAACGTGTCCAATTATTACAACTAGTGAAGGGCAGAATTTGGTTTTAAACACCAGTCTGCTGCTCTCTAAAGTTTATGTTCTCCCACTCACCCCCAACTTTTTTATCTTGAAACATTTTAAACCTACCAAAAAGTTAAAACAGTATACAACAAACATCCATATAGTTTTCATCTAGAGCCATCAGCTGTTGTTAACAGACTGTATTTTATGCCACATCACCCAGTCTCCTCCAAGATGGGACATGATTGGTATAAAAGACAAAATATGAGCTCTGATAGAAGGAAGTCATGGAAAAACGAGTCATTTAGGAGAAATACCTTTACAGAAGACTGAAGAAAGCAGGACAACATATGGACATCTTGAAGTCAGAGATAGTATTGGCAGAATAGCTATAGCCTACACAGTTTCTATCAGCAGACGGGGGATAGGGGAGTCATTGGTGATGGAAATGCAAAGTTATCCCAGAATCCTAGCATTGAGTGGAAAAAAGCAACACGTTTTTAGTTTTTTTAAATGTATTTTTATTGATTATAGAGAGGAAGGGAGAGAGAAACATCAATCAGCTGCCTCCCGCAGGCACCCTGACCAGGGATCAAGACTGCAACCTGGGCATGTGCACTGACTGGTAATTGAACCGGCAACCTTTTGGTGCACAGGACAACGTTCAGTGAACTGAGCCACACCAGCTGTGGCAAGCAACAGGTTTTAAAATGTGTTTCAGACCTTTACACCTGTATCTATACAAATATCTAGCTAACATTCATTCAGTGCTAACCACGCTGTGCCAGTGTTTTTGTTTTTTTAAACAAAGTTTCTGTGTTCTTTAATGCCAAACCAATAAAATAAGACTCCAGGCCAAATGGTGAGTGTTCTCACCAGATGAAGGGGAGAATTACTTTCTCTTTTCTCACCTTCTACATACATACACATAGTCCACACTGAAGGAACTTTAAGGTTTGCCTGAAAGTCAAGAGCTTGGAAGACTGAAAGATCAACGCTTAAATCCTGATGTGACTCCTTACTATATATGATTTCTTGTGTAAAATGGACACAACCTTACCAAACTCAAAAGGTTTTGAGAACAGTATGTGATATTTAAAATCAGTCCTGATTCAGTGTCCGTAATACCCGAGAAAGACCAAAAGACAGACAGAGGGCAAAGACCTTGCCTTGTTCCGTTTTTAGCCCCGTAACACAGCACTGGAGCATACGACTTTATTTACTGAGTTCTGCTCCACCTGGTTCCACTGGTGGATTTAAGATGGTAGGTATCCTCATGGTAATTACATATAAAGAACGCACACTCCTGCAACGGGGGGTGGGGGAGGGAGTGTAATAAGGTTAATATTCCACAGTGGTGTGGGGCTACACACAGATTACACAAACGTCACACACACGGCGATCAAGAGTCCCGGCTTTCAAGAATTGCATCCGTTCGTCCCACCCCGCAGCCAACGGGGGTGTCACTGGGCACTATGCACACCGTATAGGGAAACCTATGGGCGGTCTCTCGGCGCGCAGCCGGCTCAGCTCCTAGCGCAGTGAGCGCACGCGAACCCCGGCCTCGGGGCGTTCAAGACACCAGGTCCCCTGGGAGCGCTGTGGCGCGCGGGAAGCTGGGAATCGCAGTTTTCGTGCGGCTTCGGAAGACGGTCCGACAGCTGGGACTCCCGGGCTGTGGCGTCGTTTCCGGTCGCAGGCGGGCTCTGGAGAAGGAGGGGCGCCGTGGGCGACGCGCGCGAGGCTCCCTGGGAAACGGGGCGGTGTGAGAGGTGCGCGCGCAGCTGGCCGGCAGTGGCGGCGGAGATGGAGGAAGGCGGCCGCGACAAGGCATCGGTGCAGCCCCAGCAACCCCCATCGACGGCTCCCGGCGGCGCAGAGGAGAAGCCGGGCGGCAAGGAGCGGCGGGATGCCGGCGACAAGGACAAAGAGCAGGAGCTGGTGAGGCGTGGCCCTGGGAGCCGGCGCGGGCTGAGTCACGGCGGCTCCGTAGGCCTTCCTTGGGCCAGATACCCAACGGCCCCGCTGCGTCCGGGAGAGGGCGGATGGGGCGACCCTCGGGGCTTCCGGCACCCCATTTCTCTGCCCCACATCCACCATTCGGCGCTGTCACCTCCACCGCCCCCCCACCCTTACCACCGCCTCGCGAGGGGGGTCGGGACGGATCCATTGTCACTCCATGTTTTAGAACGTCTTCAAGCAGAGACTGGTCCAGGAGCCAGGCTGCTTTCCCAGCAGTGCTTTCCATTCCCGCTCTCTCTCCTCTCCACCTGGTCTCTCCTAAAGAGGCAGGCTTACTGTCCATCAGCCCCAGGGTGCATGGGAGAAGGATGTGTATGGCATTCCTTCTCTTGATGAGCTTCTTCCTCCAACTCTTCAGTCTGAGGAGGACAAACAGCTTCAGGATGAACTGGAGATGCTCGTGGAACGACTCGGGGTGAGTCATGATATGTTAACATGAGTGGGTGCCTAGTTGGAGCTTTCCCACTTGTTTGCGTTATTCCATTTTGAGGCAACAACTATGTGAGGTATATGGAAAGCTGGGCTGTATGTTAGGATCAGTGTTACGACAATGTTGTGAGGGAGGAAAGCAACAAAGGATATTTGAAGCATTTTGTAGCTTTCTGGGAGAAGCAGTTCTTGAACTCTTGACTGGGGTCATTTGTTTTTGTGCCAGGCAGTGTGCAGGTAGTTGGGGAATCACAGATGAATAAGACAGTGACTTTCCTAGGGGAGTTGTTAAATACCTTTGTAGTATGGCTTCAGAGATGTGACACTTTTTTGTCTGACCCTCACATCTGATCAGGAGAAGGACACGTCCCTGTACCGACCAGCCCTGGAGGAACTGCGGAGACAGATTCGTTCTTCTACAACTTCTATGACTTCAGTGCCCAAGCCTCTCAAATTTCTGCGCCCACACTATGGCAAGCTGAAAGAAATATATGAGAACATGGCCCCTGGGGAGAATAAGGTAAAACTAGTTCAGAAGCTGCCGAAGGCCTAGTTTAGGAATTCCTTTTCATGAGCACCCATGGCATTCGTGGGGAGTCACAGGAAACCTGATAGACCTGAGACCTGAGCTAGTTGAACAGAGCTTATCCCAGTCAAAATACTCACATAAGTGCTGGTAGGAGGAAAGCAACAAAGGAGGATTACCTTCTCAGAAGTTACTGTTTCTGTTATTTATGTTGGACACGCTTAACCTTAAGTTTTTCTTTTCTGATATTCCATGTACATTCAGTCCTTTTTTTCTTTAAAATATACCCAGTTCAATCATTTCTTTGTCTGTTGTGACAACTGTAAACTAGGAAATCCTCAGTTCTCACCGGAATCACTGCAGCAGCCTAACAGGCCTTCTTCCTGATTTTTGACTTTCTACACAGTTTGTCTTTCATACAGCAGTCATAGTGGTCTTTCTAGATTGTGAGTCTTTTCTGCTTGAAGCCTTTTAATAGTTTACTATTGTGATTAGAATAAAACTGAGAGTCCATCTTTCTCCACTCTCCCCTTATTACTGTCCTTCAACCATGTTGGTTTAAATTTTTTTTCTTTATTGATATTAGTAGAGAGAGAGAGAAAGGGAGAGGGAGAGAGAGCCAGAAACATTGATGAGAGAGAACATCAATTGGCTGCCTCCTACATGCCCCCCACTGGGGATCGGGCCCACAACCTGGGCATGTGCCCTGACCGGGAATCGAACAGGCGACCTCTTGGTGCATGGGTCAACGCTCAGCCACTAAGCCACACCGGCTGGGCCAACCATATTTGTTTAAAAGGGAGATTGTACCCTGGCCAGGTGGCTCAGTTGGTTGGAGCATCATCCTGTATACCAAAAGGTTGTGGGTACCTTCCTCGGTTAGGGTGTGTATGGGAGGTAACCGATAGATGTTTCTCTCACGTCACTGTTTCTCTTTCTCCCTTCCTTTCTCTCTAAATATCAATAAAAACATATTTTTGGGTTAGGATTAAAAAAAAATAAAAGGGAGATAGCAACACTAACCTTGGAGTTATTGTGAGGCTTAGCTTAGATGCCATGTGTAAATTTCTAGTATAGAGGCTGGTGTAGTTAATACTTAGTTTTGGGGATAGTAAAAGTGGTCTTGATTCCATAGTGTAAATCCCCCCATACTCTGGATTTAACTTCAAAGTCTGGTTTCTTTAAAGCGTTTTGCTGCTGATATCATCTCTGTTTTGGCGATGACCATGAGTGGGGAGCGTGAGTGCCTCAAGTATCGGCTAGTGGGCTCCCAGGAGGAATTGGCATCCTGGGGTCATGAATATGTCAGGTAAGACATTTTCTTGGGAACCTGAAAGGGGTTCTGAGGTATAATTCTGAGTTTGCTCTTAGAGTACTTACTATCTGTCTTGGAGTACCAGTGTATTATTGAGTTTCCCAGACACTGAATTCCTTGACCCACAGGGGAGTGTTTCCTGGGAAGCTGTGCTCCCCTAATGGTCTGGGCCTGTCCATAGGCATCTAGCAGGAGAGGTGGCTAAGGAGTGGCAGGAGCTGGATGACGCAGAGAAGACACAGCGGGAACCACTGCTGACCCTGGTGAAGGAGATTGTTCCCTACAACATGGCCCACAATGCAGAGCATGAGGCCTGTGACCTGCTCATGGAAATTGAGCAGGTGGATATGCTGGAGAAGGACATTGATGAGAATGCCTATGCAAAGGTCTGCCTCTATCTCACCAGGTGAGCGAGTATGGTAGGGAATGGTGGCAGGCCTACTGTCCCAGCACTTCTTTCTTTTTTTTTTTTTAATCTTTATTGTTGAATGTGTTACACATGTTCCTCATTTTTCCCCCATTAACTCTCTCCTCTAAACTCCTGCCCCCCTCCTGCTTTTTCCCACATTGTTGTCTGTGTCCATTGGTTATGCATGTAAGTTCTTTGGTTTATGTCTTCCCACCCCCCAACTCCACTTCCCTTTGAGGTTTGTCAGTCTAGCAACCAATTTGTACTTCTTAATCCCTTCACCTTTTTCTCCCATTCTCCCCAACCCCCTCCCATCTGGCAACCAACAAAATGTTCTCTGTATCTATGAGAATGTTTCTGTTCTGCCTGTTCATTTTGTTGGTAGATTCCATTGTCGATAGATACGTATTCATTGCCATTTTGTTTGCTCATATATTTTATCTTTTTCTTCAAAAAGACCTTCAACATTTCATATAATAACGGTTTGGTGGTGATGAACTCCTTTAACTTTTTCTTGTCTGGGAAACTCTTTGTATGGCCATTGATTCTAAATGACAGCTTTGCAGGAGAGAGTAATTTTGCTTGTAGGTTCTTGCTTTTCATCTCTCTGAATATTTCTTGCCCCTCCCTTCTGGCCTCCAAAGTTTCTTTTGAGAAATCAGCTGACAGTCTTATGGGAACTCCCTTGTAGGTAACTAACTGCTTTTCTCTTGCTGCATTTAAGATTCTCTCTTTGTCTTGAACCTTTTGCATTTTGATGATGATGTGTCTTGGTGTAGGCCTCTTGGGGTTCATCTTGTTTGGGACCCTCTGTGCTTCCTGGACTTGTATGTCTGTTTCCTTCACCAAGTTAGGGAAGTTTTCTGCCATTATTAGGCTTTCGATTTCTTGTCCTCTCTCTTCTCCTTCTGGCACCCTCAAGATGTGAATGTTGGCAGGCCTGAAGCTGTTCCAGAGGCTCCTTACACTCTTGTCATTTTGTTGGATTCTTTTTTCTTTTTCTTTTTTAAAACAACCCCAACAGTATTTTTAATTCTCAGCCGAGGACATTCTTTTTTTTTTTTTTTTTTAATATTTTGTTCAGATAGAGTAGGAGGGAGAGAGAGAGAGAGAGACATCGACGTGAAAGGGACACATCTAGTGATCGCCAGCCACACGACCCAACCAGGGCCGGGAACAAACTGCAACCAAGGTATATGCCCTTAGCGGGAACCGAACCCAGGTGTCTCCAGACCGCAGGCTGACGCTTTAACCGCTGAGCCAAACCGGCCAGGGCTGGATTCTTTTTTCTTTTTGCTGTTCTGATTGGGTGTTTTTTGCTTCCTTATATTCCAAATCGATGGTTTGCTTCTTGGCTTTACCTACTCTACTATTGAATCTGTGTAAATTATTCTTTATTTCAGTTAGTGCCTCCTTCATTTCTTTTTTTTTTTTCTTAAATCCTCACCCGAGGACATTTTTGCATTTTATCTTCAGATAGATTGGGAGGGAGAGAGGGAAGGAGAGAGAGAGAGAGACATCGATGTGAGAGAGGCACATCGAGTGGCTGCCACCCACTGACCCCAACCGGGGCCAGGGACAAACTGCAACCGAGGTACATGCCCTTAGTGGGAACCGAACCCGGGCCTCTCTGGTCCACAGGCCGAAACTTTAACCGCTGAACCAAACCAGCCAGGGCAGTGCCTCCTTCATTTCTGACTTGTCCTTTTTTATGCTCTTGAGGCCCTCACTAAGTTCGCTGAGGTTCTCACTAAGTTCATTGAGCATCCTTATAAGCAGTATTTTGAACTCAGCATCTGTTAGGTAGTTTATCTCCATTTCGCTTAGTTCTTTTCCAGGGATTTTGTTTTGTTCTTTCATTTGGGACCTGTTTCTTTGTCTCCTCGTTTTGGCTTCCTCCCTGTGTTTGTTTCTGTGTATTACTTAACTAGAGGTATGGGGCTAGCTGAGATCAGATGCTGCTCGTTTGAAAGAATTTAGGAAAACCTGAAGCAGGATCCAAGACAGGCCAATCCTATGGTTAAGCAACTGGCAACAGCTTGGGTGGGCCTGAAAGTTGGGTGGGGTGAGGCCTCAGGGAATCATCAGAGCGGGGCAACCAATGTGAGCCAGGTTGCTGGAGTCCCAGATATGGCGGCTGTTTGCCGCCCCAGGGAAGGGCCCACGAAAGGAATAAAGGCCTCTGACAGCGCACGTTGGTTCCAGAGAAAGCCCCCTCTCCAGCCCTTGCTCCAATGCCAAACAGCTCAGTTCTTCCCTGTATGTCTCTGGCGCCCCTCGAGCTGCCTCCCTTCCAAGCTTAGAGGGAGTGAGTCCGATAAGTCTGTGCGCAGGCCCTTTAAGGAGCTGCCTGGGGCTCCAGCTGCCTCAGCCTCCCTGAACCTCAGTTCCCGCTGGTTTTTCCAGCCAGAAGTTATGGGGATTCTCTTCCTGGCACTGGAACCCTGAGCATGGTGCCTGGTGTGGGATGGGGACCCCTCAGTCATCAGGGAGGACCTTCCCAGCCGAGGTGTCCTCCTGATTTTTATCCGCCACATGTGGGTATGGGACCAGCCCGTCCACCTCCACCCCTCCTACCAGTCTCGATGTGGCTGCTTCTTTAATTCCGTAGTTGTAGGACTTCCATTCAGCTTGATTTCAGGCAGTTTTGAATGATGGTTGTTCTGTAGTTTAGTTGTAACTTTGATGTGATTGTGGGAGGATGCAATACCATGTTTACCTACACCGCCATATTGACCGGAAGTCCAGCACTTATTTCTTAATTGTGCCTCCTCTGTTTTCTCAGAGCATTTGCATCAAGGGTAGCATCAAACTGTCATTACTTTGTTGATGTCTATAAGCTACTTGGGGACAGAAACATCATGTCCCCTTAGTAGTCCCAGCATCTGGCATAGTACCTGGATAACGTGTGTGTGTGTGTGTGTGTGTGTGTGTGTGTATACACACACATGGCATTTAGTAGTTATTTTCGGTAAGTGAAATAAGTGGGATAAGTGCATGTCTGGAACTTCTGATTCCTTTATTATTTTTACTTTTGTAGTTGTGTGAATTATGTACCCGAGCCTGAGAACTCTGCCCTACTGCGTTGTGCCTTGGGTGTGTTTCGAAAGTTCAGTCGCTTCCCTGAAGCCCTGAGATTGGCATTGATGCTCAATGACATGGAACTGGTAGAAGACATCTTCACCTCCTGCAAGGATGTGTATGTAGGGAAGAAGTCAATGAAGAGATAAGCTCATGGGGGGGAGGGGGCGCGCTTGCAGTTTCTGGTTAGGGCTTGAGGGGCTTTTCTGTGCCCTAAGTGGATAGGGGCTGAGCACATGTCATGGCTCTCTTCCACAGGGTAGTGCAGAAGCAGATGGCATTCATGCTAGGCCGGCATGGGGTGTTTCTGGAGCTGAGTGAAGATGTGGAGGAGTATGAAGACCTGACAGAGATCATGTCCAATGTGCAGCTCAATAGCAACTTCTTGGCGTTAGCTCGGGAGGTGAGACTTTGCCCCTTTCTATCAAAACTTTCTTGGTTGTGATTCTACTTTACCATCACCGACTAGATTCCTGATTGCAATTCAGTGGGATAGCAGAAGGAACAGCTAGGGGAGGACTCAGAGAGCAGTTGTGACCCTCTGACTTCTCTTTAGCTGGATATCATGGAGCCCAAGGTGCCTGATGACATCTATAAAACCCACCTAGAGAACAATAGTGAGTAGCTATCTGCATGTGTTTGGGGATTGGAGGATTATTAATTATGCCTTTTGTATTGGGAGTGATAGGTTGGCCCAACACATTTATCCTATAGAGCTCAGAATTCCCACATATCCTTCCTCCAGGTCACTGTTGGGAGCAAAGATAGAGGATCCTAAGAGGCCAGCTCAGAACCAGATACCAGCTGCCATGTTTCTTTCTTGCCCTACTCTAAACCAACCTTCCTTTCCTCTCCCTCCTGCGCAGGGTTTGGGGGCAGTGGCTCTCAAGTGGACTCTGCCCGCATGAACCTGGCCTCTTCTTTCGTGAATGGCTTTGTGAATGCAGCCTTTGGTCAGGATAAGCTGCTGACTGATGATGGCAACAAATGGCTTTACAAGAACAAGGACCATGGTATAATTCTGTTTCTACTTTAACTTTGTGTTGTTTTGGTCACTCTTGTTGTCCTAGGTTCATACGTTCTGAAAAGCGATCCCCAGTGCAGTTCCTAAGAGACTCTTTATAACAGTTTTCTCAGTGTAGGACCATTGTAAGACAGGTTTTTTTTTTCTTGGTATAGGAATGTTGAGTGCAGCTGCTTCCCTTGGTATGATTCTGCTGTGGGATGTGGATGGTGGCCTCACCCAAATTGACAAGTACCTGTACTCCTCTGAGGATTACATCAAGGTTGGTCTGGGCACAGCCCACTAATAGGGATATCCCCTTTCCCTGTTCGAGGGCCCACAGGACCTCTCTTTTATTTGTAAGGTCTACTTGGTTTTTAACTCCAGTTAAAGCAGGTGCTGCTCTGAGGCCTGTGTTGCATCTTTGTGGTGAGGAAGGTAGAGTAGCCTGAGTGAAGAATACCTTTGCATTTTTGCAGTCAGGAGCCCTCCTGGCCTGTGGCATTGTGAACTCAGGAGTCCGGAATGAGTGTGACCCCGCTCTGGCACTGCTCTCGGACTATGTTCTCCACAACAGCAACACTATGAGACTTGGTTCTATCTTTGGGTAAGGCTTATTTCTTCTATTTCTGGTAGCACTCAGCCTGAAATCTCTTTGAAAACAGGAATTGGCCCTTTTTACCTCTGTATTACCAAGAACTACCACCATGCCTGTCAAGTATTTGGCTCTTGGTGACACTGAAATGATGAATGAATGACCAATCCTCTTTTTGTTTCTTCCTTGGGTGTGTGTCGGGTACTGCATCTCCCTGGGTTTTGTAGGCTAGGCTTGGCCTATGCTGGCTCCAATCGCGAAGATGTTCTAACACTGCTGCTGCCCGTGATGGGAGATTCCAAGTCCAGTATGGAGGTGAGTCAAGGCAGTTGGTCATTTAGGGGAGGTGGGGAAGGTACTCTGAGTCCTACCACTTGCTGTGATAAACTGAAAAAAGAAATGGAGTTGGGGATGGGAGAGTGGTAAGTATATCACTTTTAGTGAAATCCCTTGGAATTGGGATTTTAAGTCCCAGTGGTGTTGCTGCTAATGTGTTAACATTTTGGTATTGAGTTCCAGCCATTGGGATCTGTGGGGCAGTACCAGACCAGAGTGGCAAGTAATTTAACCCAGTTTGGGTGGGTGATTCTCTCACTGTTCTGGTTATTGGTCAGCCCTAAATTTTCTTACTTGAGAAGAGTTGTTTTAGTGATAGATAAATATAGCGTAGGCTTTACTCAGAAAGACCTAAGTTCAAATCCTGCCAGCTCTGCTTATAAACAGTGTGATCTTGGACATATAACTTAACCTCTTTAGGCTTCATTTTTCTTACCAATAAAAGAGGAATAACAGTAGGACCTGTTTCATGGGGTTGTTGTGATTAAATGTTAATAGTAGACAAAGCAGTTGGTATAATGGCTGACATAGTAAGTGTTCAGTGAATTGTTGCTACTATTGTTATTTTGACCTTCCATCAGAAAGGAATGTTTACTTAGTGCAGTTACAACAGGCTGTAGGAATTGGTATCTGGAGTCAAGGTAGGTAAACTTACTACATGTAGTACTGATTTTCCTGTTTCTAGGTGGCAGGTGTGACAGCTCTAGCCTGTGGAATGATAGCAGTGGGATCCTGCAATGGAGATGTCACTTCCACTATCCTTCAGACCATCATGGAGAAGTCAGAGACTGAGCTCAAGGACACTTATGCCCGTTGGCTTCCTCTTGGACTGGGCCTCAATCACCTGGGTGAGGGGATGTCTCTCTTTTTGGGCAAAAGGCTGACAATAAGTGGATACAGTAGGAAGATTAATGTGTCAGGCTCTGCTGTATGGTAGCCAGTGTCTTCTGACCACTTAAATCTGTTCTGTAGGGAAGGGAGAGGCCATCGAGGCAATCTTGGCTGCGCTGGAGGTTGTGTCAGAGCCATTCCGCAGTTTTGCCAACACATTGGTGGATGTGTGTGCCTATGCAGGTCTGTGTCTTTGTGCTTCCCAGTGACTTATTTCTCTCCTGGACTTTTTTTCAGATTGTTTAGCTTCTTCTATTCTTGGAGGAAGCTTTTCCTTGGTGCCTTCTTATTTCTACCCTTCCTCGCTCTTACTTCTTGCTGCAGGTTCTGGGAATGTACTGAAGGTGCAGCAACTGCTCCACATTTGTAGTGAACACTTTGACTCCAAGGAAAAGGAGGAAGACAAGGACAAGAAGGAAAAGAAGGACAAGGACAAGAAGGAAGCTCCTGCTGACATGGGAGCACATCAGGTTCTGTGGGCTGCTGGGCACTCTGAGTGAGGCTCTGAGGGAAGGGAAGCTTGCAGAGGAGCTGGTTTGGGTTTGTTTTTGAACCCCTCTGGGTATTGCTGGGTATTGAAATAGCACAAGACTGGGTTCCTTACATGAGGGGTAAGGGGTAAGGACAGCTTTTTCTTCTTAGACAGGACTCTGGTCAAGGGTGAGTTTTTTTCTTCCCTGAACTCACTGGGTTCTGCTACCTCTTAAATTGCAGGGAGTGGCTGTGCTGGGGATTGCCCTTATTGCTATGGGGGAAGAAATTGGTGCAGAGATGGCACTACGAACCTTTGGCCACCTGGTGAGTATCTCATGGACAAGATGAGAATATACTGGTTTTGATGCGTAGGGTTCCTCAGAGGAGACTTTCTTGATAGGTTTTCCTGATTGAGAAATGTTTTTTTCTGTGCCCTTTCTATAAAATTTCATTAAAGCCCCTTTTACTTATTAGTTTGTTCCAGTAACAAAACTTATTTTTACTATTTTCTGTGATACCTTTGTTATTTTCTTTTGTTACCAGCTGAGGTATGGGGAGCCCACACTCCGACGGGCTGTGCCTTTAGCACTGGCCTTAATTTCTGTTTCAAATCCACGACTCAACATCCTGGATACCCTAAGCAAATTTTCTCATGATGCTGATCCAGAAGTTTCCTATAACTCCATCTTTGCCATGGGCATGGTGGGCAGTGGTGAGTATCAATCGGAAAAAGATCATAAACAGCTTCGGGGAAGGTTTGAGGCCCTTTTTTTCAATCCTCTGTGATGCTTAACATTTCCAGGTACCAATAACGCCCGGCTGGCTGCCATGCTGCGCCAGTTAGCCCAGTATCATGCCAAGGACCCCAACAACCTCTTCATGGTGCGCTTGGCACAGGTAAAGAATAGAACTGTTTCCTTAGAGTATGCTGAGGGACATATCTGTGGGGATGGAAGGGAGACATGTAGTGGCATGAAGACAACTTTGAGTGTGGTTTGGAGGGAGGATGTTGAGTGAGTGGGATTTCTGTGTGGCCAAGTTAGGTGATGTCTTTTCAGATGTGGCTCTCCACCTCCGCTTCTTTCTGTATTTTTCAGGGCCTGACACATTTAGGGAAGGGCACACTCACCCTCTGCCCCTACCACAGTGACCGGCAGCTTATGAGTCAAGTGGCTGTGGCTGGGCTGCTCACTGTGCTTGTCTCTTTCCTGGATGTCCGAAACAGTGAGTTCCTGTCAGGAATCTTATATGGTGGCACATGGTGCCCTGTCTCCACCCCTACCAGGGCCACCTTGATCATTTAGGAACAAGACTTTGAGTTAGTTCTGTACCACTCTGGAGGTTTTTAAGGCCTGTGATAGATCTCATGAAACTTTTATTTCCCACACTTTTGATCTGGCCCAAAGAGATTTTCTTTTGAGGATGGAAAACTGAGCCCAATCTGCTCCTGAGTGATTGGAGGAAAGTGATTATCAAATTTGAGGGCTATGGGCAGGGTAAAGTGGGGGCAATCTCTGGTTTATATTAAATTATGTGAGGAGAGGAGTGTGGGTTCAGCTATATGAGGGGTTAAAGTGTCAGGGCTGGAGCCCTGGCCGGTTTGGCTCAGCGGTTGGAGCGTCGGCCTGTGGACCAGAGAGTCCCGGGTTCGGTTCCCGTTAGGGGCGTATACAAAAAATAAATAAAGTGTCAGGGCTGGAGTGGGGTCCCAAAGTTTAGATCAGGCCTGTTCTGATGTCTCTGATGTGTTCCTCTCTTAGTCATCCTAGGCAAATCTCACTATGTATTGTATGGACTGGTGGCTGCCATGCAGCCCCGAATGCTGGTTACATTTGATGAGGAGCTGCGGCCATTGCCAGTGTCTGTCCGTGTGGGCCAGGTGAGGGGTTAAGTAGGGTGGAGCTGTATTCTAGAGCTTGGAGAATGCAGGTATACCTGCTTCTATGAAATTGGTATGGGCTCTGGGTTGCTGCTGCATTTCCATCTGGAGTCCCTCATCTCAATTTTTCTCCCCTTGCAGGCAGTGGATGTGGTGGGCCAGGCTGGCAAACCTAAAGCTATCACAGGGTTCCAAACACACACAACCCCAGTGTTGTTGGCCCACGGGGAGCGGGCAGAATTGGCCACTGAAGAATTTCTTCCTGTCACTCCCATTCTGGAAGGTTTTGTTATCCTTCGGAAGAATCCCAACTATGACCTCTAAGTGGCCACTAAAGGTTCTGAGCTGCAGCTGATATGTCAGTGGGCCATACTTCCTGCTGCCAGGGATGGACACTGCTCCAGACCTTTGGTGGAGTTGTTACCTCCTGTTCTTTGTTACTGGGTGAGATAACTTTGTTGAATAAAGACTTTATCCCCAGGGTCCCTTTCTGTTTGTTTTCTGGGGTATGGTGGCCAGAGGCCAGACTGGGATGGGGAGTAGATGTGAGATGTTTTTGTTTGTAGCAACTCTGAGCCTAGGCTAGCAGGGAGGCTGCCTTGAATGGAAAGAACCAAACCCTTTTTCCTAATCATCTTAAGATAATAGTTCATCTTTAAGGGCATAAACCCTTGAGACACTGATACATGTAATGAATCTTCTTTTCTAGGAGATGCATATACACAGATTTTTACAAATAACTGTGAGGTGCTTGTGGACCCATATACGTCCTACCCCAACCCTGTCAATGCACACCCACCTCAAGCCTATCATTTCCTGACTTTGGACTAAACTAAGGATCCCTGCTTGAAGAGGCAGCAGAATTAGCCCCACTCTATAATTTGACTTCTGTGCTGCTGATTGAAAGGGACATCTTTAGCTCCTGTGAGCCTCTGTTACTCTTGGGAGGTCACCCTTTGAGAAATTGATCATGTTAACATCTATTGGGCTGTTCTTGCAGAATCAGTATAAGAAAACTTGATCCTGACCTTCCTTTTGGCGTAGCAAGAGGAAAGAGAAGTGGCCTCCTTCCTGGAATGTGATCATTCTGGATCTGCAGTGCTTCTTCCTGGTGGGCTAGTATGAGTATAGCTACACTGACTATTGGGGTCTGAGCCCTGTGGATGCAGTAGAGAACATGTGGCCTGGCAGTAATTGCTAGCATTTTATCTAACACTTACTCTGGGTTTAAACTCTGAGCAGTGACTGGCATTTAATAGGTCTTCTATAAATGTTAAAAGAATAATTCTATATACTTCTGAGACCTCACAACAACATTGAGAGGTAGGTATTTTATCCCTGTGTTTTAGTGAGGAATGTAAAGTTTGTAGAGGTTCAATAACTTATTTAAGGTCACATAGTAAGTGTTGGAGCAGGATTGGAATTTAAATCCATTTGACTCCAAAGCCCATGCCCTTAAATTCACTATATTAATCTGTCTTTGTAGCCTTGGAGACTTGTGGACCCCATTCTAGTACAATCTCTTGGCTAGCTGGAGAAGCAGCAACTTTGGATTGAGTGTACATTGTCTTCTCTGCTCCCATTTGGCAGCTTGTATAAAACCAGTATAAAAGATTAAAGCACTGAACTTGGAAGATAGCAGACCTGTCAAACCCTATTAAATGGGACCTGTTGTAGTCTTGAGACATGTAGTCAGCATGTCTAATGAGCCCATTATCTGTACAAGGGGAATATAGTAATTGCCTTATTTGATGTCCAATAGTGGTGATGTTAAAATAAATTAGAAAGTGATTTATAAACTGAAAAACAAAAGAATTCCCTCCCAAATCAGTGATTGTGCTTTAGAGTAAGAAAGTTTCATGGTGGCTCGTAACATTCAATCATTCTTTCATTCAGCAAGAAATATCAATGGAGCCTTATTTTGCATTAGACATTATTCTAGTTTGTGGGAATGCAAAGATGGGGAAAAAAATCATATCCTGCCCAGCTGGTGGTGGCTCTGGTTGAGTGTTGACCCATGCACCAAGAGGCCGCCAGTTCAATCCCGGTCAGGACACATGCCCAGGTTGTGGGCCAAATCCCCAGTGGGGGGCATGTGGGAGGTGGACAACTGATGTTCTCTCTCATCAATTCTTCCATCTCTCTTCTTTCCCTTCTCTCAAATAAATCAAAAACTACATAACGCGAAAGAAAACAATTGTGACATATTGTGATCAATACTGTTCTGGGTGTGAACAAGTTACCCTGATATTGAATAAGGCCTGAGTGCCTGGGTAAGTGAGGGATTTTGAGGAAACAGATTTGGAGGAGGATGAGTTTGTTTAGAGGGAAAGAAGATAGAGTATAGCTAAGGGAGAAGCAAAAGCAAGAAGGTGGAAAAGCTATTTGTTTTCAGATACTGTGGATAGTTTGGTTTGGCTAAGTGTATATAGCCAGGCAAAGTGTGGTCGGAGATGCAGTTCTAAGCCTTCTCAGATAAGGTTTAGAAGAGCTTTGTTGTGTTAAGTTGACAGTATCTCAATCACTGAGAAAGAGCAGGAAAGTGATGTGATCAGCTATCAGAGTGAGAATGCTCTTGACAGAGGCTCAGAGACCAAGAAAGGGAAATGAACACCTGAACTGGGGCAGTAGAAATGGAGAGATGGGGAAGGGCAGAAGAAAGTGTTTTTAGCCCTGGCCGGTTTGGCTCAGCGGTTAGAGCGTCAGCCTGTGGTCCAGAGAGACCCGGGTTCGGTTCCCGCTAAGGGCACGTACCTCGGTTGCAGTTTGTCCCTGGCCCTGGTTGGGTCATGTGGGAGGCAGCCAGTTGATGTGTCTCTCTCACATCGATGTTTCTTTCTCCCTTTCTCTCCCTCTCTCTCTACCTGAAGATAAATGGGGAAATGTCCTCGGGTGAGGATTAAAAAAAAAAGTGTTTTTAAAGATAAAATCAATAAGGACTAGATTTTGATCCAAAAACCAATAGGACTGAGTGGCTGATTAGATGTAATATGTGGATGGAAAGGAATGTAGGATGAATCCCAGATTTTCTGGTTGAGCAGTATTCATTGTAATAGAAGACATGAGCAACAACATGTTTGGGGTTGAGGTGGAGGACTCTACTGAGTAGGGAAAGATGACAGATTTCTGGGCATACACAATTTGAGATAACTGTGGGATGATTAAGTGAAAATACCTTTTAGGTAGAACCTTGTTTTGATGAGTTCAAGAGAGTGGTGTCTGAGGTAAGAATTGACTGGCATGTAGGTAGTAATTTACTTATTTATTTATATCCTCACCCGAGGACATTTTTTTCATTTTTTGTTCAGATAGAATGGGAGGGAGAGAGAAGAAGAGAGAGAGAAACATTGATGTGAAAGGTACACATCGAGTGGCCGCCACCTACATGACCCAACCAGGGCCAGGGACAAACCGCAACCGAGATACATGCCCTTAGTGGGAATCGAACCCGGGTCTCTCTGGACTGCAGGCCAACACTCTAACCGCTAAGCCAAACCGGCCAGGATGAGGTTTTTTTTTTTAATCCTCACTTGAGGCTTCTTTTTTTTTTTTTTTTTTTTTTGAGAGAAAGGGGGAGAGAGAAATCATCAGTGTGAGAGAGAAACTGATCAGTTGCCTCCCATATGCACCCTGACTAGGAATCGAACCTGCAAACTTTTGGTGTACAGGACAACACTCCAATCAATTAACCTGGCCAGGGCTGATTTTTTGTTGTTAATCCTCACCTGAGGAAATAGGTTTTTATTTTTATTTTTATTTTTTTTTAGAGAGGAAGGGAGAGAGATAGAAACATCGATGAGAGAGAAACATCGATCGGCTGCCTCCTGCACGTCCCTAGGGTACCAAGCCCACAACCTGGGGCAATTGCCCCAACTGGGTATTGAACCAGTGACCTGGTCCATGTGACAATGCTCAACCAACTAAGCAGCACTGACTGGGCCCAAGGATATTTTTATCCATTGATTTATAGAGAGAGTGGAAGGGAGGAAAGGGGGGGGGGGGAGAGAGAGAAACATTGATGTGAGAGAGACATATCAATTGGTTGCCTCCTGCACTTGCCCTGACTGGGGCCCGGGATTGAACTTGCAGCCCAGGTACATGCTCTTGATCTGGAATCGAACCCAAGATCCTTAGATGCTCAGGCCAACACTCTAACCACTAGTCATGCTGGCTACAGTGAATGTTGATTTTTATTTCTTAGTTTGTTCAGGGAGAAAGAAATGAGAAGAGGAGAGGAGGGAGCCTTATATAATTAAGTCACACCACTTAAATCAGAGTACTCCAAATCTTCATTTTCATTCTCACTGTAGTTCCTTCTCTCAGTGTTTCTTTTGCTCTCCTACCTTTGGAGCTTCAGTTCTTCATATACAATGTAAATGATAATACAATTTATTTCGTAGGCAATTGTGAGGATTGAGGTCACATAGGTCATATATATTAAGTGGCCAGTTCATCACTGGTGTTGAGAAACTTTCTTCTGAGATTATGTGTATACACAGAGAGGGGGAGAGAGAGAATGAGAACCTTTGCTAGATACTTGGGCAATGCTTTAAACACTTTCACATGAATTAACTCCTTTAATCCTCACAAACCAATGCAGTGGATGCTATCATCGTGAGAGACAGTGCAGTGGTTGAAAGCTTAGACTTAATTCAGACTGCCTGGTTTCAAATCTTACCATTTTCAGTATTAAGTAGGTAGATAAATCGCCAGGTAGTAAGCAGAATTTGGATTAAAACCCAGGTTTCTGGGTACATGGATTTGGCTCTTGTATGGTCCCTTCTGGGGTCCCAAATCTTTTGGCTACTGGGCAGCAGTTTTGGGGTTATTTTTTCCATCATTCTGAAATTTCCATGATTGATTTTTGACCCTCCCTCAGAGTGGCTGAACTTTGTAAAAGACAAATCACTCATACTAATTCCCTAGTTAGAATGTTGAAATTCTTTTAGCATAACATTCAGCTTATTTATTTATAATTATTTATTTTTAATAGACTTTTTAGAGAGAGGAAGAGAGAGAGATCCATTTGTTGTTCCACTTATTTTTGCATTCATTGGTTGCTTCTTGTATATGCCTTGAACGAGGATGGAACCCAACCTTGGCTATCCAGATGACGCTGTAACCAACTGAGCTACCGGGTCAGGGCAAAACATTCAGTTTAATCTTTCAATGATCTAACCTGCATTATTTTCAAAGGCTGTACAATTGGTATATCTTTGCGTATTTGTACCATAATATACTTAGGAGGACTGAGTGTTTAGTTTCAGTGTTCCCGGCCCCTAGCCAGCACTTCGCCTAGTACTTAGTATGCAGTCAATAATCGCTAGCTCAAAGTATGAGTGAATTAAAGAAGTGCGGAACGCAGACTCAGAGTTAGTCGGGAGGTCCGTCTGGGAGTTCTAAAGTTCGGGAGGGGACATGGGGGCGGGCAGTGGATGTCACATGACGAGGCGGAGCAAATTCCATGTGCTCCGCGGCGCCGGGCGCGGCTCCGCCCTTTGCGCCGGTCACGTGGGGGCGCCGGCTGCGCCTGCGGAGAAGCGGTGGCCGCCGAGCGGGATCTGTGCGGGGAGCCGGAAATGGTTGTGGACTACGTCTGTGCGGCTGCGTGGGGCTCGGCCGCGCGGACTGAAGGAGACTGAAGGTAAAGCCGCCATGTCCGGGCCCGACCCGGCCCCCCCACCCCCTCCCCCCGCATCCGCCGCCATCCGGGCCGGGACCGGCCACCCTGTGCCGCCGCCCCGGCGCCCTGGCTGCGCGGCTCAAGCCCGGGCCCCCGCCCGCCAGGGCCCGATCCCCGACCCACGTGTGCCCGGCCTGGCCCGGCCTGGCGGCTGGGTGGGGGTGGGGAAGAGCGGGGCCAGAATATGCGGTCCCCGCGGCCTGGGAGGGCGCCGGGTTCACCGGCCACGAAGTGCCACCGCGGTCTGACCCGAGGAGGCCCCGCGGGCGCGGGCATCGCGGTTCCCGGCCCGCCGCCCCCTCCCCCCTTTGCGGCCCGGCCGCCGGGAAGTGACACGTTGTTCTTTGGCACTGGCCGTCTCTGCGCAGGGAGGGCGCAGGGGAGGGAGGCGGCGGCGGTGGGCAGGGAGGAGCCCCCGGCCCCGCCCGCCCTCCAGGCCGACCCTCGCTTGAAACCGGCTGCTCTTCAGCCGCCGCCCGCTTGGCCTTTTACGGCCCGACTCCCGCCCTTCTTGGTCTCCACTCCTGGGCGGCGGCAGGCTTCGCCTCTGGCCCCGCGCGGGTGCCCCCGTGGCCACCCGCGGCAGGCGTGCCTTGTGTGCCCCTGGGCCAGGCCCGGAACCCGGTGTCCCCAGGTGGGGGGTGGGGACACCACGGCCGAAGCTGCTAGCTCCGTTTATGATCCGGGAGCCTGGTGCCAGCGAGACCTGGAATTTCCGGTCTGGTTGGTCTTGGGCCCCGCGGAGCCAGGTTGATACCCCTCACCTCCCAACCCCAGGCCCTCGGATGCCCAGAACCTGTAGGCCGCACCGTGGACTTACTCTTTAACCGAGGGGGTGAGTGAGGTTGCTATTTCAGCTGGTCAGGGGGTGGTTGGTGGTGATGAGGGTTGACAACGTGTTGGTGGGGACATAAGCTATATCTTTTATGCTTCTTCACCCCCTTGGCGCCTCTGGGACTCAGTGTGGGACCTAGCCCTTGCCTTAACCCCTCCCCCTCTCCATTTGCCTTAAGCTTGGGTCCCTTCCCCTTTCTGAGCTCCATTCTTTCCCAACAGGTGTTGGGGGGACCCTGATGTGGACCAAATGAAATGAACAAAGCTCCACAGCCCGCAGGCCCCCCACCCGCCCCATCCCCTGGACTCCCACAGGTAATTAGGGAGGAATTAGCAGAGCCTGGTGGGGGTTGGGGATGGGGGAGACCAGGCAGCCGGTCAGGAACAGGTTCCAACCCTCCGGATTTTCCCACCCCCATCTGTGTCAGGGCAAAGTGCAGTTTCCTGCTGCCAAATTGAGACAGGGCCTTTGGCTGTTCCCAGGGGCTGTCATGGGGAAGGGGGTATGTGGACTACTGAGGTTCTTGCCACAGATCTGCTCCCCTTACTTTACCAGCTTGGGTTTCTGTCCCACCCGGGTTTCCCCTCTTGCTGAATTCTGGTCTCCCCCTTCAGCCAGCGTTTCCCCCGGGGCAGACAGCACCGGTGGTGTTCAGTACGCCACAAGCGACACAAATGAACACGCCTTCTCAGCCCCGTCAGGTGAGGGGCTTGTGGGGTTGGGAGTAGGGGACCTGGGGGTGGGAGCTATGGAAAGCTTAAGCCAGCTTGGGCCTGGGATGGAAACTATGGAGGCCCTGTACCTGCCCCAATTTCCTGACAGTTGCTCTGTGTTCTTTCATGCGATTCTGCACTTTGCACTGTTGGTCACTTATGGCCCCTCGGGGAGTATGTAGTTGGTGGGGGTGAAGTTACTAGGGGTCCTGGTGCCATGAGAATTAGGGGCAGTGCTTTGAGCCCTGCTGCCAATTCCTGCTTTTCAATGGCCTCCCTTTACTGGAGGGCTACAATTGCTCCATTCCCTTTTCGTTCTTTCTCTTTGGGCTTTGGTGAGATAAACACTTCAGCTGGTTCTTGCCTTTCTCTGTTTTCTAATTCTTTCTCACTAAGTGGGAGGGTTCTTGTCCTACTTCCTTCATCTCACCCTCATCACCTTGGGGATAATTCTCTTCTTTCCTGTCTCCATGTGCTCTCAGGGAGGATTCAGGTCTCTGCAGGTAATACCCCATTCTGGACCCTCTCCTAGTCTCACCCTTATCTTCCATCCTAGTCAGGGGCTATACCTAGGAACTGGAGGCTTCAGGGTGGGGAGTTGTTTGCTGTCTAGGTCTTCAGTCTGTGGCTGACTGATGCATGTTAGGGGCTAAATCTTGCAGAGTGTGTACTTGGGAACCGGGCAACCTTTGCATGTTACTGTTTAGTTCCTCAGTACCTTAGGGTGGAGCAGTGTGTGATGGGGAGTATGTTGCCCGAAAGGGCTTTACTTAGGCATGATGCATCTGGGTGTTAGGAAGTCTCTGTGGAGGGGTAGCCTGGTGGAGGAGACATGAATGTACATGGCAGTGAGGTAGTAAATACACAAGGTGCAAAGTGTATACCTTAGTGTCAAGGGCATGTGTTAGTACAAGAGGCCACTTAACCATCATTTGGTCAGTTGGGTCTTGGAAAGACTGGTCCCCATTCTCTAAAGCCCCCAGTGCTTCTCTCCAGACTAGAGGCATTGCAGAGTGGCCATTTTGCTGTCCACTTCCTCCTCTTCCCAATATCAACTGCCTTCTTCCCTCTTGACAGCACTTCTACCCTAGCCGGGCTCAGCCCCCGAGCAGTGCAGCTTCCCGAGTGCAGAGTGCAGCCCCTGCCCGTCCTGGCCCAGCTGCCCATGTCTACCCTGCTGGATCCCAAGTAATGATGATCCCTTCCCAGATCTCCTACCCAGCTTCCCAGGGGGCCTACTACATCCCTGGACAGGTAGGCTGTAGTCTTGGGGGCTGGAAGCCACAGAATCTTATATCCCAACCCTCACCTCCCCTGACCTTTTAGTCCCATCTCTTCTCCAGTGATGGGACTTCCTTCTGGTCACTGCCCAGAGTTGGCTTGTCCTATCTTGTCCTACATTCTCTTTGTAGTCTGATATGGTATTCAGCTTCTTCACCTCCTTCTCTTCCCTCCTCCTCCCTCTTCCCCCTCACCAGGGGCGTTCCACATATGTTGTTCCGACACAGCAGTATCCTGTGCAGCCAGGAGCCCCAAGCTTCTATCCGGGTGCAAGCCCTACAGAGTTTGGGACCTACGGTAAGCAGGGGAGGGAATCAGGTGAGAGTGAGTCCCAGGGAGCATCTGATCTAATTCCTAATTCTTTCTAGGTTTGTCTCTTGGTCTAAAAATGATAGGGTTAGTAGGTAGTAGGGATATGTGTGGGTGGTAGGGGATTTTTATCCTATTCCTGAGAGTTGAAATCCTCCGCACCTCAAGGAATATTGTTGGGTCATGTACCAGTTTGAGGGCCTGTTCGTAAACATTTCCCGTGACACTCGTTCCATGGTTGGGGGAGCCCATGTAACATGGATTTGGGAGGTTTTTGTAGCTGTTTTTCATTTATATTCTAGGACAGGATTAGTCTGTTCTTTATGGCAGTGGTTTCCAAAATTTTTTGATCCTCTGTCAGGAAAAATTGAGTATGTACCACTAATACATGTATGTTTTTGTTTATATGTTTGCACAATTAAAACAAACGATGCTTAGGTTTCTTGTGAACAACAAACAAGTGGAGATTATGGATGAGATTAAAGAATGTATCCCATTATGGAGACCATTGCTTTAAAGAATTAATTTTTCTTCTTCCTGGGCCTGGTTCATAATGTTAATTTTTATTTCCTTGCCCCTGAGCAAAGGGCTGGAGACTGCAACTGGACTCAGGTTGAGTGGACAGGGTTGGCAAATCTCTTTTTCTCATTTCCAGCCAAAGACCTGATTCTATTTCAGGTTAAGTAGTTGCTGTATATGTGGCGCCCAGGGATGGGGTACATACACAGCATGTAACTGGGTAGAAGAGGAACAGACAGAATTCTGGTAGCTGGTGTGTGATGGGGAATGAGTTGCTGCCTATGAGGGGTGTGTGTGCCAGTGTCAGGAATTCTTGTAAACGCAGCTCAGACTGGTTCCCCAGCTTTGACAGACACCTAATTCCCTTGGGGAGGAGGGTGGGGCAGGGCAAGGGGCCGGCTGTGGGTGCTAAGTTCTGGGGCTGGGAGGTGCTCAAGCAGGCATTTGTATATGGTTGTGCCCTGACGCTGCTACCATTCTTCCTTTCCGTGTGTTGTCCCCCCCCCCCCCCAAGCTGGCACCTACTACCCAGCCCAGGGTGTGCAGCAGTTTCCCACTGGTGTGGCCCCCGCCCCAGTTTTGATGAACCAGCCACCCCAGATTGCTCCCAAGAGGGAGCGGAAAACGGTGAGTAGTAACAAGGGTCTCTAGTACGTCTTGGAAAAGGAGAATCAAGGTCAGGCGCCTTGTGGGTCAGGGAGCAGGAAGTTGAGGAAGGAGACCTTCAGTTGAAGTGGGCAAACAAAGAATGGGGATCTGTGAAGTGCTCAGGTTTTTTGTACAGTGCTAAGATTACAGTGTACAAGAAGCTCATGGGAAGACTGAAGTGGCTAGTGGGGAAACACCTGAGAGACCTGGATTCTGGGATCCATAAAATCTTTGTTTGGCTTTAGGTTTCTGGTGGCTTGCTTTAGAAATGGTTACTTTTCTGTGGCCCCACCCCCACCCCCACCCCCTAGTCCTGGAAGCTCTTGAGGCCTCCGCCTCTGCTCAATCCTCAAGCCCTGGGCGTGGTGCCCAGAATAGGGTGCCAGGGCTGGGGAAGCCGCTGAGTCACCCTGGCTCCACCCACTGGATCTGGGCCCTGCCCCCAGAGATCAGGCCGACTAGCCACAAGTGAGCCTAATGGGTGCTAGACAGGGGTTCTGGGCTCCAGGTTGTGCAGCCACTGACTTGGGGACTGTTGGTGAGGCAGGGATGAGGGAGGGAGGGGCATTGTGATGTACAGGGCTGCTCTGTGAGGTCAAGGGTCTCTTAGGGGTGGGGACCAGGGCAGGGACTACAAGAGCAGCCGGATGGGTTGACAGTAGAACTCAGGGTTTCCGGCACCCACCCACCTGCTTCCCAGTGGGAGGGTGGAGGGTTGGCCTGGAGTCTTAGGTGTGGGGCAGGGTGGAGAGGTGGGCTCCTCCTGCTTTCCACTCATCCTGTAGCTTTCTTTCCCCAGATCCGAATTCGAGATCCAAACCAAGGAGGGAAGGATATCACGGAGGAAATCATGTCTGGGGCACGAACTGCCTCCACACCCACTCCTCCCCAGGTATTGTCTGCTCTTTGAATAATGCCATGGCTGAGATGGCTATTCTGCCCTGGACTCCCAAGTCCTGTGGTCTTTTCTGTCAACTAAGGGCCTTATTTCCCTGCTTTCCTGGATTTCTAGGCAGAGCTAAAGTAGAAATGGCTCTAGTAAAGAAGGGTTGTGGGACTCTTCAGGGCAAACTTGGTAACCCTTTGTGTCCTGCAGACGGGAGTTGGTCTGGAGCCTCAAGCTAATGGGGAGACTCCCCAGGTTGCTGTCGTTGTCCGGCCAGGTGTGTAAGCATGTGGTGCAGAGCTTTTACGGGGAAAGAGTGTGGCAGTTTAAAATGCCAAGGAGGTTTGGTAACTTGAACCAGGTGCCAGAGAATAATGGCTTAGGTTTCAGGTAGTGGAGTTTGAGGGTGGATTGGATTTTGGGGGAAAAGGGAAAAGGCTTAGGTAGGAGAAGATTACAGGAGGGGAGTGTTAGGTTGGGAATGCCTTAGCTGGGAGGCAGTGGTGGAGGAACAACAGCAGTGAAAGACTTGCCTTTAATTACTCATTCTTCCTTCCTGTGGTGCAGATGACCGGTCACAGGGAGCAATCATTGGGGGCCGGCCGGGGCTGCCCGGCACAGAGCATAGCCCTTCAGAATCCCAGCCTTCATCACCTTCTCCAACCCCATCACCACCCCCAATCTTGGAACCAGGATCTGAGCCTAATCTTGCAGTCCTCTCTATTCCTGGGGACACTATGACAACGGGGATGATACAAATGTCTGTAGAAGAATCAACCACCATGCCCCGTGAAACTGGGGAGCCATACTGCATCTCTCCAGAGCCCACTCCCCTCGCTGAACCCATACTAGAAGTAGAAGTGACACTTAGCAAACCAATTCCAGAATCTGAGTTCTCTTCCAGTCCTCTCCAGGTTTCCATCCCCCTGGCATCTCCCAAGGTGGAAATTCTTCCTGAGCCTAATGGCATGGTCCCATCTGAGGATCTAGAACCAGAGCTGGAGTCAAACTCAGAGCTCCCCCCTCTCCCTCCTCCTGCCCGTCCCTCTGAATCCCCTACTCCTGTTGCTCCAACTGCTCAACCCGAGGAACTGCTCAATGGAGCCCCCTCGCCACCAGCTATGGACTTAAGCCCAGTCATAGAGCCAAAGGAACAGGCCAAGGAAGTTACGGCACCAGTGGCTCCCCCCACCATCCTTTCTGCCACTCCAGCTATGGCTCCTCCAGCGACTTCCCCTGCTCCAGAGGAGGAAATGGAAGAAGAGGAGGAGGAGGAGGAAGAAGAAGAAGAAGGAGGAGAAGCTGAGAGTGAAAAGGGAGGAGAGGAACTGCTCCCCCTGGAGACTACCCCTGTTCCAGCCCATCTGTCCCAGAATTTGGAGGCAGCAGCAGCAGCCACCCCAGGTAAGGTGTGGCTGGATGGTAAGGTGGGTCAGGCTGGAGGGTGTGGTTCTTTCTGTTTATTGATGATCTCCCATTTGTGCCATTATGTCTGGGTCAGGAACCCTGTGATGGAAACTAAGAGCTAGATTAAGGACTTTAAAGTTTCAAGAGGGTGTGATAGAAAGAGGAAATGTTAACACACAGTTGGCTGCTTTTTTCCCTAGGCTAGAGGTACTTAAATTATTTCCACTCCTTTTTATCCCCTAAATAGTGGCAGTATCTGTGCCAAAGAGGAGACGGAAAATTAAGGAGCTCAATAAGAAGGAAGCTGTAGGAGATCTTCTAGATGCCTTCAAGGAGGTAAGGGAGCAGATAGTTGCAGAGGGCAGAATTTGGGTGTGGAACAGTGGTTGAACTGCAACTGAACAGAATGTCCTTCAGTTACAGGCTAACTCGGGAGTACCAGAGGTGGAAAGTCAGCCTTTTGTAGGCAGCAACCCTGGTCCAGAACCTGAGGGCAGCAGTGTGCCCCCACGATCTGAGGAAGTAGATGAGACCTGGGACTCAAAGGAAGACAAAATTCACAATGCTGAGAACATACAACCTGGGGAACAGAAGTATGAATATAAGTCAGGTATGCTGAAGGAAGGGTTGAGAGGGCTGAGTACTCTTGTCGGGGCCTCAGGAGACACTAGTATGGTTGGTTCACCTGTCTTCCTTACAGATCAGTGGAAGCCTCTAAACCTTGAGGAGAAAAAGCGTTATGACCGTGAGTTCCTGCTTGGCTTTCAGTTCATCTTTGCCAGTATGCAGAAGCCAGAGGGACTGCCCCATATCAGTGATGTGGTGTTGGATAAGGTTGGTGGGCATGAGAGGGGGTCTAAGTTTATACTAATTGGCTGGCTTGGGAGTAGCCTGGGGTCCTGAAAGAGCAATCAGTAGCTCCAGCCTGTTTGTGATACCTTGTCTGTCCTCTTCACAGGCCAATAAAACACCACTGCGGCCACTGGATCCTGCTAGACTTCAGGGCATAAACTGTGGCCCAGACTTTACTCCATCCTTTGCCAACCTTGGCCGACCAGCCCTCAGCAGTCGTGGGCCCCCAAGGGGTGGGCCTGGTGGGGAGCTGCCCCGAGGGCCGGTGAGTGGAACTGGCTATAGGGGCAGATGGGCAAGGAGATGGGGGTGGGGGGATGGCCCTCTGTGTCTCTTTGGTGAATGAGGAGAAGTCTGCCCTGGAGATGTGTGGTGGTGGTGTCTCAGGTTGTGCTGACTACTGTATCTTCTCTTGTCTTCACCCCTTCCTTAGCAGGCTGGTCTGGGACCCCGGCGCTCTCAGCAGGGCCCCCGAAAGGAGCCACGCAAGATCATTGCCACAGTGTTAATGACTGAAGATATAAAGCTGAACAAAGCAGAGAAGGCCTGGAAACCCAGTAGTAAGCGGACAGCAGCCGATAAGGACCGAGGGGAAGAGGATGCTGATGGCAGCAAAACCCAGGTATTGGCAAATCCTTTTGGTCTCCATTCCTTCTCTTCAGGGTTTGCTGAGCCAACTTTGCCTTTTTGCATCTATCATCACTAGCCTCTTCCATCCTCACTACCCTCTTCCATCCCTCCCAGTGGCCCTTGTTCTTCTGAGAACCTCACTGGATCCTGTGTGTTCTCTGTTCCCTCTCCCCACCAGGATCTGTTTCGCAGGGTGCGCTCCATTCTGAATAAGCTGACACCCCAGATGTTCCAGCAGCTGATGAAGCAGGTGACACAGCTGGCCATCGACACCGAGGAACGCCTGAAAGGGGTCATTGACCTCATCTTTGAGAAGGCCATTTCAGAACCCAACTTCTCTGTGGCCTATGCCAACATGTGCCGCTGCCTCGTGGCGGTTAGTTTCCATTATTTTCTAAATCTTGTGGTCTGGCCTCCCACTTCTTGAGTCCTTCTTTGTTCTCCTCCATTCTGGGCCTTTGATGGCAGCCAAGAGGAGCCAGAGCCAGAGCTAGAGGTCTTCCTGGGTTATGGGTTAGTTAGTAAAAAAGACTGGGAGGGTCTTTCCTGCCCTGGACTAATCTGAATGTGACATTCTCTTTGATACACAGCTGAAAGTGCCCACTACAGAAAAGCCAACAGTGACTGTAAACTTTCGGAAACTGTTGTTGAATCGATGTCAGAAGGAGTTTGAAAAAGACAAAGATGATGATGTAGTTTTTGAGAAGAAGCAAAAAGAGATGGATGAAGCTGCTACGGTGAGAGAAAACCCACCACCATCTCCACTGCTTATCTGGTTGCTGCTTAGCTGTAGAGTTGGTTTGTAATGGTCTGGGGACATGAGTGCTTGTTGCTGGGTATAGAAATCCAGATAGTGGAGGAGAGTGTTTTAGCCATGTGGCTGGATAGCTTTTTAATGTGGTTCCTGTCCAATGACTGCCAGGCAGAGGAACGGGGACGTCTGAAGGAAGAGCTGGAAGAGGCTCGAGACATAGCCCGGCGGCGCTCTTTAGGGAACATCAAGTTTATTGGGGAGTTGTTCAAGCTGAAGATGTTAACAGAGGCAATAATGCATGACTGTGTTGTTAAACTACTTAAGAACCACGATGAAGAGTCCCTTGAATGCCTTTGCCGTCTGCTCACCACCATTGGCAAAGACCTGGACTTTGAAAAAGCCAAGGTAGGGGTCCTGGGATATGGAAGGGGACAAACTGAAATACGTGGGGCCTGCTGTGCACTGACAAACTCCCTGTTGGGCTGGCATGTCTGGGACACTGAACCATAGTGATGGAGCTGAGGGCCTGCAGCTGGAGATGAGGAATTGGGAGTTCCTGGCCTGACTCCTGTGCTTCCTCCTAGCCCCGAATGGATCAGTATTTCAACCAGATGGAAAAAATAATTAAGGAAAAGAAGACATCATCGCGAATCCGCTTTATGCTACAAGATGTGCTGGATCTGCGACGGGTGTGTGTTCCCTCCTTCTCACTGCTAGCCTGCTGCCTCTGACCCCACAGCCCCCACTTAGTTCCTGACCCTGCTTTGCCTGGTCTCTCTAATGTAAGTTTCTTGTGACTGGCTTCCTGACTCCACAGAGCAACTGGGTGCCACGCCGAGGGGATCAAGGTCCCAAGACCATTGATCAGATCCATAAGGAGGCCGAAATGGAGGAGCATCGGGAGCACATAAAAGTGCAGCAATTAATGGCCAAGGGCAGCGACAAGCGTCGGGGTGGCCCTCCAGGCCCACCTATCAGTGAGTTTGAGGCTAGGATTGAGGAGGGGGCAGTTTGAGGGGTTGTGCTTTCCACTGATGACTTCTTATTAGTGCCACGTGTCTGGGCCACTGATACCCCATGATGGAACTGAGGATCTGAGGAAGCGAGGCTGGGGTCAGCCCAAGGGGACAGGGCTGTTAGGTCTTACTCACTATTTCAGTATGCTCTCCTTTTTGTCCAAGGTCGTGGCCTTCCACTTGTAGATGATGGTGGTGGCTGGAACACAGTCCCCATCAGTAAGGGCAGCCGTCCTATTGACACCTCACGACTCACCAAGATCACGAAGGTAGGGGTGTGTATATTGGAGGGGGTGACGTTAGTAATAGGGTAAAGAGGGATCAAAGTGGGCATTAAGCACAATTTGGGTCTTAGTTCCCTCATTCTCTGAGATTGGGAAAGTGACAGCTGAAATTTTCCTTAGACTAACTGGTTAGATTACTAGAGACATGGGTCTGGGCTACTCTGTGGTCAGTAAACTGATATACATGCCAAATTAGGTCCATTCCCTGTTTTGTACATTTTCTAGGCTAAGAATGGTTTTTACATTTTTAATGGTTGTGAAAAAGTGAGTGCTATTTATGTGATATGAAATTACATAGGGATTTTGTTTTCATTTTTTAAAAATATGTTTTTATTGTTTTTTTTAGAGAGAGGGGAAGGGAGAGATAGAAACATTGATGTGAGAGAGAAACATTTATCAGTTGCCTCCTGCACACCCCTAGTGGGGATCGAGCCTACAATCCAGGCATGTGCCCTAACCAGGAATTGAACCAGGACCTCTCAGTCCATGGGACGAGGCTCAATCCACTGAGCCACATTGGCTGGGCTGAAATAACATAAACTTTAAATGTTGTTGTCCATAGTTTTGTTGAACTCAACCACTCTCATTCCCTTTATCCTCTGTGACTGCTCTTGTGTGACAACGGTAGTGTTGAGTATTTGAAATGGAAACTGTGTGGCTACAAAGCTTAAAATATTTACTATCTGGCCCTTTACAGGAAAAGTTTGCCTGGCCCCTGGTCTAGGCTGTTCGTGGCTGTGTGGCTGGGGGCTTTGGCCAGCTCAGACCCATGTCTCTTCATTCCCTTTCCTTCCTCAGCCTGGCTCCATTGATTCTAACAACCAGCTCTTTGCACCTGGAGGGCGATTGAGCTGGGGCAAGGGCAGCAGTGGAGGTTCAGGAGCCAAGCCTTCTGACGCAGGTATGGAGGCGACTGTAAAGAGATGGGTGGGTATTAATGAGCTCTTCTGAGGGTAGAGCCTTCCTGTATGGGAGGTTTGTCTCCTTGTCTATGTGGGAGGCTTTCAGTACAGAGTGGTTAGATAATATAGGAGCTGTGTACTACTTGGTGGGACTAGGGACTGAACTGCTTTAGTGTTGGGACTAGCACCAAGTGTCCTAAACTGACAAGTAGGTATAGGATATAAGAAAATAGATTTAATCTTTATTTTCTGCTTTCCCAGCATCAGAAGCTGCTCGTCCAGCTACTAGTACCTTGAATCGCTTCTCAGCCCTTCAACAAGCAGCACCTACAGAAAGCACAGAAAACAGACGTGTGGCCCAGAGGTGAGTTTTCCTAGGTGTCTGATTTTATACACATGGAGAGTACCATGATTGGGTTTGGGTTGTTGCCATAGGAATCCTCACATACAACTATAATGCTCAGAGGCCCTGGCTGATCATAGGGCATATTCCTAATGCCAAGAACAAGGCCTGATGGTGGCTCAGCATGTTGAGTAGTTAAAGGAGAGAGCACTTGTGCAGTACAGGTGAGAGACCACGTGCTTGTCTTATAGGAGTAGCTTGAGCCGGGAACGAGGTGAGAAAGCTGGGGACCGGGGAGACCGCCTAGAGCGGAGTGAACGGGGAGGTGATCGTGGGGACCGACTTGATCGCTCTCGAGCACCTGGCACCAAGCGGAGCTTCAGCAAAGAAGTGGAGGAGCGGAGTAGAGAGCGGCCTTCCCAGCCTGAGGGCCTGCGCAAGGCAGCCAGTCTCTCAGAGGATCGGGACCGTGGGCGAGATACTGGTAAGGGATTGAGAGAGGAAGGGGAAGGGGATGGTGTGGGCTAGTCTGGGACTAGCCAGTCCCTAGGTAGTCTTCAGACCTCCAGATGTTTGCTGAAAAGACTGGAACTAAAGAGTCTCTGATCTGTTTTGTACTCCCTCAGTGAAGCGGGAAGCTACCCTGCCTCCTGTGAGTACCCCAAAGGCTACTCTCTCAGAAGAGGAGCTGGAGAAGAAATCCAAGGCCATCATTGAGGAATATCTCCATCTCAATGACATGAAGGTTGGTAGTGGGAGGGGTCTGTGCTGTCCAGTGTGCAGTGTAGGTCTGGGCCAGGCACTGACTGCACTCTTCCACCTATACCCTGTTCCCCATGCAGGAGGCAGTGCAGTGTGTGCAGGAGCTGGCCTCGCCCTCTCTGCTCTTCATCTTTGTGCGGCATGGCATTGAGTCCACGCTGGAGCGCAGTGCCATTGCTCGTGAACATATGGGACAGCTGTTGCACCAGCTGCTCTGTGCCGGGCACCTCTCCACTGCTCAGTACTATCAAGGGTATGACTGACTTCGATGACCCCTTTCACTTTTACAGACCCACAAATTGCCTTCCTTTGTAGGACCTGTGGAACCTTGGGGAAGAATTTAGGCTTCTCAACCGTCCTGGTCAACATTATTTTAAGCAGGGATGGGTGCGTTGAGCCATTTAAGGGATAAGAACGTGTCCTTATCTTGAGATAGTTGTCCCATGTTTAGGGAATGTTGCTAATGGGCCACAGTTGACCCTTGAGTCATGCCTTGTTGCTCCAGAAGGAGGGTGGGCTCCTCTCCTAGAATGCTCCGACTTTGAATTCCCTTTGCAGACTGTTCGAAATCCTAGAATTGGCTGAAGACATGGAAATTGACATCCCCCATGTGTGGCTCTACCTAGCAGAACTGGTAACACCAATTCTGCAGGACGGTGGAGTACCTATGGGGGAGCTGTTCAGGTGAGTTCCTTTGGTGGAATTCAGAGGAGGTAAAGACAAGAAGAGAGGGGGTCGGGGGAGTAAGGGGTGGGGAGTGTGTCTAGGGCTTTGGAGCCTGTCAACACCAAAGTTTTCTTACAGGGAGATTACAAAACCTCTGAGGCCCCTGGGCAAAGCTGCTTCCCTGTTGCTGGAGATCCTGGGGCTCCTATGCAAAAGTGTGGTGAGTGAGAATCTTTCAAGAGTGATGTGTTCAGGATTTCTCTATCCACTGTGTGGTTTTGGCTACTTGCGGTGACACTGAAGCCTCTCTTGGTCCTTTGGTGGGATGGGGTTAATGGGAATGTATGGTAGAGCTGTGTTAGTATCTGAGAGAGGCTGGTACTCCCTCAGACCAGTTCCCCTTGTGAGTGTTGGCCAAGGCTGGAGAATGGTTATCTAAGACCCTAGACCCTTGATTGATTCAACTGGTGTTTTTTTTAAAAAAAACATTCACTACATAGTATGCATTGATAATACAGCAATGAATAAAATAGGAAACAAGTTGGAAGAGAAAAAAAAATGACAGCTTAACAAAAACAACTGTGTGAAGTAAAGCATGAAATAAAGTGGTTGAAATGAAGTGATTTAAGGGCTGTGAGGTTGCAAAGCATGTCTGTTTGATAATGTTCACGACAGTGTGCTTTCCTGGAAAGGCACTGAAGCTGCCTGGTGTGACGAGTAGGTGGGAAGATGGGAAAGGAAAACTGAGTGTGGTGCTTAGTGGTAGTGAGAAGTTGGAAAGGGCAGTTTCAGGAGTTCAGCTACCTGGAACCTGGAGGAATGAGACTTTGAATGGAAAGGATTATTCTTTGGTGTCGTTATTAATCCTTTTAGGTAGAAACATGTACCAGGGTAATTTGTTTTGAAAAAAGAAAAAGCCTATTGAACTACTTGTATATTTTCATTGAATCTAAGGCGCCATGAATTGTAGGACGTATTTATGCTCTGCTAAGAGAAAAAAGATGATTATATTTTTTTAATGCGCTATGTCAACTGAGACAGCTCCATTTTAGTGGTATTACAATGGGTATCTTTAAAGTCCACAAATTAGAATAATCTTGTTAAGGGTTGATGTCATTCTTTTGAATACCTGTTGCTATAAAAGTGATACCTTCAGAATCTCTTGCCTTTAACAGCATATGGGCTCAGACTGTTGTTTATGTGAGGATTCTGATTTGTGTTGGGGGTGGGTGGGTATATACGCTTCTAGAAAACTCGGGAACGAAATAAACGTACTTGTTAGTTGTCCTTTCTCATAAGCATTTGTTACTTGGAGTGATGAAAAATTAAGCTATTTTAGAAAAATAAATGTAGACGAGTATGGAAGGCTGGGATGAGATATTTATTTGGATTTGGTGGTTTAGCTTTTGTGGTCTAGTAATTCTTTGAGATTCCTGTGAAAGGTAATTGACATCTTTCCTGGAGGCTCTTAGGGCATTCCCCGTAACCCACAGTTTCAGTGGATGAGTTCTTGTATCTATGATTGATACCATGTTTATGCCTGGTTAGTCTGTAAGCATGGAGGGACTCTGCCTATTTTGTACCTCTATAGTATCCTGAGCCTCTAGCTGGCACCTAGTGGCCTTTCAGTAAATATTTGATGGGTACCATTTGTGGTGCTGTTAGATTCTTGGAGAGAGAGAGGGTTGCTGAGTTCATCTGGTGTTTTCCAGGGTCCCAAAAAGGTGGGGGTGCTGTGGCGTGAAGCTGGACTCAGCTGGAAAGAATTTCTGCCAGAAGGCCAGGATGTTGGTGCATTCGTGGCTGAACAGGTTTGCAGCTGGGGTTAGGATATCTCCATTTGGGGCTGGCCAGTCTTCCTTCCTCATCTCACTCACGTGGTGCACTTACCTTTTGAGTTGCAGAAGATGGAGTATACCCTGGGAGAGGAGTCAGAAGCCCCTGGCCAGAGGTTGCTCTCCTCTGAAGAGCTGAGCAGGCAGCTGGAGAAGCTTCTCAAGGAGGACAGCAGTAACCAGCAGGTGTTTGACTGGATAGAGGTATGTTTCTCTTGATATTGGGAGAGCAAGATAAAGAAGTCATTCTTGGTGTGGTGGTGGCAAAGTTCAGAATTTATGGGCCATGTGTGTGTTTCTCCTGCATAGGCCAACCTGACTGAGCAGCAGGTAGCATCCAACACATTAGTTCGAGCCCTCATGAAAACTGTCTGCTATTCTGCAATTATCTGTAAGAGGAGCCAGGGAGATGGTGGGGCAAATGGAGGGAGGGAGGTTTTGGTCTCTGCCTCATAGTTCTGAACCAGAATGAGGGTGCATTATTCCATTTATCCCTGTCTTTCTTCCTGTAGTTGAGACTCCCCTCCGAGTGGATGTTGCGGTGCTGAAAGCACGAGCGAAACTGCTACAGAAATACCTATGTGACGAGCAGAAGGAGCTGCAGGCACTCTATGCCCTCCAGGCCCTTGTAGTGACCTTAGAACAGCCCCCCCGTAAGAGCCAGGCTGGAGTGTTGGGGGTGGGGTGGAAGAACTGCCAGATAGTAGGGGCAGTCCGTGGAAAGGTGGGTGGTCACTGGAGAGCAAAATGCTCTGCTGGTTGGTTCCTTCCCTCGACAGCGTTTGTTTCCTTGTCTACATATGGGAGAAGTTAGACTTAGCCTTGGAGGTTGACTACCTGTTTTGTGCTTAGCCAACTTCAGATGCCAGGAGTACAGAGCTGATAAACGATAATGTTTTCTTCTGCCTGGCACAGGGCTGAGATACTTTTCTTGACTCATTTAATCTCAACTATTGTTTAGAATAGATGGAGTTGTCCTCTTTTCCATTTTGGGAGACTGAAGGTTAGGTTAACATGCCAGAGGTTGTGCGTTTTGCATATAGGTTTGTACTGGGGCCCTGGGATATTAGCAGTGAGTAAGTCAAGCATAGTTCCCATGCTGGTCTGGAATCTGTAACAGAGTGATGAGTGTTGGAAGATGGGTCCTGCAGGGTGTTTTCTGGAGGAGTACACCTAGTCTAAGGGATAATGAATGATAATTGACAAATGGGAGCTAAATGACAAATGAGGGGAGGAGACTTGGAACAAAGGAACTATATGTAGAAGGCCATGAGGTAGGAAGAACTGGACACAAGGTAAAGTAACTTGAAGGATGACCATTGTGGGAGAGTGCAGTAACCAGTCATGGGAGGCAAAATGGGGCTGGAGAGATGGACATGGGCCAGGTCACGCAGGGCTGTGTAAGCCATGGGATGAGTTTTGGGCTTTAGCTTAAGGACAGGAAGAAGCCTTTGTGGGATTTTAAGCAAGGAATTAAAATTTTCTAATTCAGTTTTTAGATCATCCTGGCCATTAGGTGAAGAGTGGTTTGGAATGTGGTAGGATTAGTCAATCAGAAGTGTTTTCAGTCTGGCTGGTGGCCGTGAGGATGGGAGAGGAATGGGCAGATTCAATACATACACTGGCTTGGGATAGGGCAATGAGAGATCAGAAGTCGTGCCTCCCAGGATGGTTTTTAGTAGGTGAGATAATAGTGTACCATCTACTGGGTGGTAGGGAATACTGGATTAAGTTGAGTTTGGCCATATTGAGTTTGTGGTCCATGGGTCTGGGTGATAAGAGATGTTGGTAGACAGCTGGATATCTGAATTGATTTGGAGAGGAAATCAGGGCTAGAGGTTTATCAGAGTTGCTAACACAGGGCAACAACACAATCAAGTCACAAGAAGATACGAGATTACCTGCTGGAGAGTGATGAGAGTCTGAGATAGAGTCTTTAGGTTGAAGGACCACAGATGGTACTGAAGGAGGACAAGGCCCTAGGAATGAAGGACAGTAATTTTAGAAGATAGAAGTGGTCAATAATGCTGGATACTGCTTCAGAGCTCTATGGGAGAAAACCTAAAAATTAAGGGCTTCTGCAGTATAGGCCACCCTGGCAGAAATATTTGGTGGAGCAGGGAGCAGGCAGCAGGATCTTAATGGAAAAGGACTAAATAATACTTGACCGAGATAGGGAAACAGCAAGTATAGACAGAAATGTTTGAATTCAGTTTCTAGTTAAAAGACAAAAAGACTTTGGTTGTAAGAGATAATGGTTGTAAAGGAGGCCTTTTGTGTTGAGATGGGAGAAACTTGGGCTTGAGAATACAGGGCAGAGTGGATAATCAATTTTATAGGGTCCCCAAGGTGGTGGGTGTGCATGGAATTTGGAGCACAAGTTTGGAATAAGTGATATATTGCTGCCATTGCTGTGGGATGGGGGTGGGAGGCTGTCCATAGGCAAGCAGTTGTAGATTTGAGGGTGTGTGTGCCCGCAAGAACATCCTGTCTTGCAGCTTCTCACCGGTGGCTCAGTCAGTTTCACACATGGACTAGGCTCTAGATAATATGATTTATTCATTTCTCTCTTTAAAATATTTTTTTTGTCCTCACCTGAGGACATTTTTCCATTTTTTGTTCAGATAGAGTGGGAGGGGGAGAGAGGAAGAGAGAGGGAGAAACATTGATGTGAAAGGGACGCATCAAGTGGCTGCCTCCTGCACGACCCAACTGGGGCCGGGGACAAACTGCAACCGAGGTATGTGTCCTGAGCGGGAACTGAACCCAGATCTCTCTGTACCACAGGCCGACGCTGTAACTGCTGAGCCAAACTGGCCAGGGCTGATTTTTTTTTTTTAAATCCTCACCCAAGTGTATTTTTCTATTTATCTTCAAATAGAGTGGGAGGGAGGCAGGGGGAGAGAAAAAAACATCCATGTTAGAGAAACACACCTACCGGTTGCCTCCCACATGACCCCGACCAGGGACAGGGACAGGGACAAACTGCAACCGAGGTACGTACCCTTAACCTGTATCGACCCCATGACTCGCTCATTGGTCCATTGGTCCGCCAGTCAAGACTCTAACCAGTGAGCCAACCGGCCAGGGCTGATTTTTTTTTTTAATCCTCACCGGAGGACATTTTTTCTTTTTTTTTTTGTTCAGATAGAGTGGGAGGGAGGGAGAGGAAGAGAGAGAGAGAGAGAGAGAGAGGAGAGAAACATCGACGTGAAAGGGGACACATCGAGTGGCTCCCTCTCGCACGACCCAGCCAGGGCCGGGGACAAACTGCAACCGAGGTACATGCCTCTAGCGGAAATCGAACCCGGGTCTCTCTGGACCGCAGGCTGATGCTCTAACCGTTGAGCCAAACCGACCAGGATTGATTTTTCTTTTTAAGAGAAAAACTGTTTGTTTGTTCTACTCATTTATGTATTTCACTGGTATGTCCTCTGACCAGGGATCAAACCCATAACCTTAGTATGTCAGGATGATGCTCTAACCAACTGAGCTACCTGGTCAGGGCTATATTAATTTCTTTATTCAAAAGAAATTTATTCACTACTCAACCTCCATTTGCTTTTAGGAATGTGAGGTTTGCTTTGGAAATACTGGCAGTGCAGTGTGGGAAAGGAAGTAGGTTGTGTTCAGAGTTATAGGACAAGTGCTTGGGAAGGCTAAGGGTGAGGAAGGCTAAGAGCCAGGGGGTGCTTGAGTTGAGCCTAAAGGAAGGCACTAGGAAGGTGACAATAGAGAAGGGGTGTTCTGGCAAAAGATGTAGCATACATAAAAGTGTCAAGGCCCGAGAGGGTTTGTATGTTCAGGGGATAGATGGAAAGAAGAAAACTGAGATGAAGAGTTTGTCAGGATCTGGAAAGGGGGTAGTGGATGTTCCAGGTTATACCTTTGACTTATGAGTGATACATGTGGGACTTCTGTGGTTCCTTAAATTCAGGAGTACCAGTTGTACATAGAGTTTTCCCTGTGAAATACAATATGAGTGAAGAAATGTGAAGCTGCTGAGGTGAGTGAGGCTAGGCAGGTTTGTAAGGTTTGGCTGAGTGACTCATTCCTGTGCACCAGTCTCTTAGATCATGAGGTTAGTATCCTGTCAAAGACCTAGTTACTATGAAATGGTCAAACATACAAATGTTTGGACAATGCGTCAAGGGCTTTGTTTAAAAGTGGAGCTTGGGAGGGATTCCTGGAGGTGGGATGGGGTGGCTGTGGGGAGCACACCTCTTAAATCTGTCCTGCCTACTTGCAGACCTGCTTCGGATGTTCTTTGATACCTTGTACGATGAGGACGTGGTCAAGGAGGACGCCTTCTACAGCTGGGAGAGTAGCAAGGACCCCGCTGAGCAGCAGGGCAAGGGCGTGGCCCTTAAATCTGTCACAGGCTTCTTCAAGTGGCTTCGTGAAGGGGAGGAGGAGTCCGACCACAACTGAGGGCCGGTGGGGTCGGGGACTTGGAACCCCATGGACGCTTGGATGGCCCAGCCAGCCGCCTGGACTGCAGGGGGGTCAGCAGCAGCGGCGGTGGCAGTGGGTGCCTGTAGTGCGATGTGTCTGAGCTAATAAAGTGGCTGAAGAGGCAGGATGGCTTGGGGCTGCCTGGGGCCCCCTCCAGGATGCTGCCAGGTGTCCCTCTCCTCCCCCTGGGGCACAGAGATATATTATATATAAAGTCTTGAAATTTGGTGTGTCTTGGGGGGGGCACCACTGCCTGCCCTGGGGTCCTTTTTTATTTTCCGAAAATCACTCTTGGGACTGCCGTCCTCGCTGCTGGGGGCGTATGCCCCAGCCCCTGCACCACCCCTGCTGCTGCTTGGGCAGGGGGAAGGGGGGGCACGGTGCCTGTAATTATTAAACATGAATTCAATTAAGCTCACTGCCTCTCTACTTTATGGCCTTCTCCCTCTGGAGAAGGGGTATGGATCGGTGGGCAGCCTCCTTTCCAGAGCTGTACAGCACAGTTTCCTATAACTTGGCACCCCTCTTGCCTCTTCCCCTGTCCATGATCGTGGGAGCTGGGAGTCACTTTTTGGAGGATTTGGCCCTCGAAGTGGACGTGGTTGGGTGCCCTGTTGATTAGGAAGGGAGAGGGAGACATAGCTGTGGGGTACTTAATAGAACACACTTCGCTGGTTTCGCTGTCCTACCAGAATGGGATCCAATTCCTTTTTGCATGGAGAAGGTCCTGGGTTTCAGGCTGTTTATAGCCGGGGAGTCATTTATGGTTATAAGACCTCATCAAGTCAGAGGGTTGGATGCAGCCTGGGCCCCATGAGTGCTCTTACCTTCGTTGCCGCCTCTTCTACCCAGCTCCACCCGCTTCAAGGGGTCGTTCAGCTGTTGGGCCTGGGAGCAGAGGACAAGCTTTTTCCGTACTCGGCCCCAGACCACCCTTGCGTGGCCTGACGGCGGCTGGGCCCCGCCTGCTTTAAGGGTGACGCGGGTGGCCACGCCCCCGCGTTGACGTCACCGGCCCGGTTCCCTCTCCCGGGAGCAGCGGCGGACGCGCGGCCTCCACCCCCTCCCCTCACGGGTGTTCCCCTCCCCAGTAGCAGCCGAGGCCTGACCCTCTACAAGCCGATGGCCCGGGTCCCGAGCGCGGGCTAGCGGGCCTGGGTTTCCGGCCATGGGTTGTATCGGCTCTTGGAGCCCGGCGGGTCAGGGTAAGAGGCAGAGGCCGGGCACGGGTTGGGGAGTCGGGCTGCGGGTGCACGGGCCGTGGGTGGGTTGGGGCTTTGAGGAAGGGGCTGTGTCTGGAGAGGGAGGAGCATGCACCAGGGAGGCGGTCCGGGCAAGAGGAGGGAGCGGGCATGAGCGGGGAGGGGGCTAAACAGACTTGGGTTTGGTCTCTTGGCCTGCTTGCTTCTGGGCTCTGCAGGGTAGGCTCCTGGATTCCCACCGCCGAGGGTGGCAGGAGGTTCATGGCCTGGGGAGGGGCTAGGCAACCCTCTCCAGCCCATGGCAACTGGCCTTGTCCGCCCACATATGCTTACCCCCGCCCCACCCCCTCTTCTGCCTACACCTCTCCTCTCTGTCCTGGGAGTGGCCCTATGCTGGGAACCTGCCTTTCCCATCTGTGTCCCAACCCCCTTAGGCCTGCAAATGCTGGGAGTTTTTAATCAACCTTACTCCTCACTTCAGAGTTAGATGGTTGATGAACAGGACTGAGGCCCCACTTGGGGCACCTGTGAGCACCTGATCACTTCTCACCTCTTACAACTCTTTTAGTTCCCTTCCCCCACTTTCAACAACAACAACAACAACAACAACAACAACAAATAACCCTACCTGTGGAGGGAAACAGGAGCCCAGAGGCAGGCCATCAGGTCTTCCTTCCCACAACTGCTGACCTTTGCTTGGGCCTTGGTTCCCATGGATGGTGCATGCTGGGGCCTGGTCTTAAGTCCTGTGCATCTGAGGTTGGCCAGCCTACTTTACTCCAGTGTCATGGATTTCTGCAAGCTTAAGGCCAGGTAGGAACTTATGATGTTGAGAGCTAGGTTTTCGAATGGGTCCTGGGCTTTCAGGGCAGGTGGTCAGTCACATAGGCCTTAGTGTGGTTGGTACTTGAGGTTCTTTGGAACTAAGATTCTGAGATTTGTACTTTCTTTGGATTCCCATGAGGAATTCTGGGATTTGTAGTCTTAAATTAACCTCATGGCTTTTGAAGCTGAGAAGCAGCAGGCTGCTTGGAGCCCTCTAGTCCTGTAAAACTTGGAGTTCAGGAAGTTATCCCTCCTGTGGTCAGGAGAGAGTTTGGCTGACCTCAGGATTGGCATCAAGAACCCTGAGTAGGTACCAGCTAGGGCCAGGGATGTCCTGTAACCTTGTGTCTTCCTTTTGGTTGGTAGCATATCTGGGGACCACCAGCTGACTGAGGCTCAGGGACACAGACGGCTGCTCCAGCTAAAGGTCAGTTGTGATATACGTTGCCTGTTGGCACTGTCTAGGGGATAGGCCTCAGCTCACTGAGCTCCACAGAATTTGGTTGGGCCCCTGGCACTCCCACCTCCTGAAAGCCATGAGGCAGGAGAGCTTTCCTTATGTGACTAGGAACAGGTTCCAAGTGGGGAGGGGACTGGCTCAGCATCCGGAACCAAAATAGGAATAGAACTGGGAGCTGAGCCTGGAGCGGTTCTGGGCTTTTGGTTCTCTGCATCAATACAGCCAGCATGCCTATGATTTCTGTGCTGGGCAAAATGTTTCTGTGGCAGCGTGAAGGGCCTGGAGGACGATGGACTTGTCAGACAAGTCGCAGAGGTGAGACCAGGGCATGTAGATGTGATCTGGGAGGTGATGGGAACCTGAGGAGTAGGGTGCTCAGGTGGCAAGAGGAAAATTACTTTGGCTTAGATATTGGGAACCAGGTTGAAACAGGAACAACCAGGCTGGGGCCAGGCAGGCCATCAGGAAACAGCTTTAGGGGACTGGGGCAAAAGAAAAAATTGTAGGTTCGTCAGAGAAGAGTAAAGAACTGCGTACCAGCTGAGACTGGCGAGAGGAAAGAACCAAGAGAAGGAAGGCAGCAAGCCTGCAAAGGGCCCAAGACGGTGGTGGGGAGGGGAACGGTGATGGTGGTGGAAGAATGAGGTGTGCTTTCCAAGAGGAATGGGTAGGCTGAGAAACCGGAGAAAATTCAGAATTTATCCAAGTTTAGGTTTCATCTTGACGGTTTTGATGGCAAAATATATCCAGTGGAGAAAGCTTGCCAGTGGCTGCCACAAAATGGCCCCAGGGACCTCTAAAGGCTAGGGGCTTTCAGAGAAGGGGGGAGCACCAGGTGGTTGCTGATATTCTGGGAGGTGGGGGATGGGTGAGGAGGAATGATATGGCAACACCGGATGAAAAGGAGGGGGATCTTGACAGAAGTGGGAGCCCAGCTGAACAGACTTTCCCCCACCCCTCAGTGGCCTCCGACCCCGCCTGGGCTGTGGAGTGGATCGAACTTCCTCGGGGCCTTTCTCTATCTTCCTTGGGATCTGCTCGGACCCTCCGAGGCTGGAGCAGGTCCTCTCGCCCTTCCTCTGTGGACAGCCAGGATTTGCCAGAGGTGCTGGGCCCCTGGTGTTGGTAGGGGAAGAGGGACTGTATCCACAAGAAAGGGATCTGTATGTATTCCCCACCCCCGCCTTGCCAGCCTGTTTCTGTCTCCCTTTGCCTGCTAGCGGGGGCGCTATCCGGCCGGCAGTGAGGCCGCCCCCGCCGGTCTGCTCTGCTCGGCGCGGTGCCAGCACCGGGCGGGCTGCTCCCGCCTTCGGCGCTGACGTCAGTGCATCCCGGGCCATATCCCTGGAGACCCTGTTGCATGGTGATGGGTTGCCAGGGAGATATACACCTTTTCTCTGAGCCTGGGCCGCAGCTGCGCGGAGTGCTGGCAGGGATGGCCAAGTGGGGGGGAGAAGGGGGTGAGAGGAGGGAGGGCGAGCCAGGATACACCCAGCAGGTGCTCCTCCCTCCAGGCCTGGCCAGAGACTGCCGGCGCCACCCTGGGGGCCCTATCAGCCAGGTACTGAAGGGAAGGGACAGAGGAGGTGGGCGTGAGGTCAAAGGGCAGGTGGAGCCCCTCTTGTGAGGGTTGGGAACTGATGGAGTAGAGCTAGGCAATGTCAGGGAGGGGCCTATCTCTCTGACTTAATTCATTCGTTGAGGAAAACATTTGCCTGGGCTTGCCAAGGAGCACAGAGCCAGGTGCAGGGTGGAGGTAGGAACCCAGGTGAATCAGACACAGGCTCTGCCATCCTGAGATCCCTCAAGAGAGATGCAAAGGTAATGCTGGGGCTGGGGTGGGCTTGAAGAAGACACAGAGAAAACTGTGGATTGAAAACACAATAGGAGGTGGCACATGAGTGGGGCCTTAAATGGTATGGAGCATTTTGTAGGCATTTGGTAGGCAAAGATGGCATTCTTAGCCCAGGGAAAAGCTGGTTTTTTTGTTTTGTTTTGTTTTGTTTTGTTTTTTTTTGCTTGGAGGAAGGCAGGAGGGCTGCCTGCTGACAGGGAAAGTGGAGAAGTGGGGTTTTACTGGGCAGAGGAGATCAGGGTGGATTCCAAGCAGGCCTGGAAGGAGGCAGGGCCTCATGGAGTCATTGCCTGGCTGTGGGCTTGCACTTCATTGGACAGTGAAGGAACCCAGAAAAGGTTTTAAATAAGGACATGTTATGAACAGTTGCACTCCAGGAAAATTGTTTATATTTATACCTTGCCTTGTTCATTCAACCTATGTATTTTGAAAGCTTGCTCTGTACCAGGCACTGGACTAAACACTGGGATGCAGCAGTAACCAAAGAACTGAATTTCTGAAAGAGCTTAAGACCATTGAGTGAAACTAACAAGAAATAATGAAACACATAAAATAGACCATAATTACATACATGGGACATTGATAGAGGATGGGACTTGTTACAGAATACAGAGGGAGGGTGGACAACTGGTAGGGTGGCCAGGAAGGCTTCTCTGAGGGAGTGATATTTCAGCCAAGACCCCAAAAGTGAGAAAGAGCCAGCCACAAATGGCAATGGGGGAGGAGAACACATACAAAACATACTAGGCTGAGAAAATAGCATGGAGGTGGAGGAGCTTGGGGGGCCACCACAGTGCTAATCTGCGCAGGGGCATTAAGAGCTTGAGGAAGGGCCTTTGCAAAGGATAAGGGTAGTATTAGAGGCAGTTTGGAGATGGAATCATTAGCTCTAACAACAGATATGGGTAAGGAAAGCTTATGGGAGCGTTGATGGTAATGCTGAGAATTGGAGCCAGATTGAATGGGAGAATGGTGGGGTGATGCAAAGTAAGGAAGTCTGGAAGCAGGGCCAGCTATGGGGAGAAGGTGTTGGGTTTGTTTTTGGTCATGCTGAGTTTATGGCCCTGGTAGGCTCTAGAAATAGCTAGAACGTGGGTTTGAAGACTGATAGGAGAAGAGGGGCTCCTTTGGGCCTGCCCACATTTCCATTGCTCCCTGGGAGGACATAGGTTGCTAGTCCTGGCTTCTTACTCTCTTACATATCCCAGAAGCCTTTGGGACACGTGCTGTTCTGTCATCTCTTCCCAGCTCCCATATCCCCTTGATGGGTTAGGTGGGGTATGGGCGTGTGGGAGGACACTGCTGTCAGAGGAGCACTCACCTTCTGATGCTGTCACTCAAGGTGAATGTTGGAGACACAATCGCGATGCTGCCCAAGTCCCGGAGAGCCCTAACTATCCAGGAGATCGCTGCACTGGCCAGATCCTCCCTGCATGGTATGAACCTCCCTCCCATGCCTCTGGCCATTTGGTCCTTTCTTCTCCCTTTTGCGCATGCCCTTGGATATTGTATCCTATGAGCTCCTGCTGCCATCTTCCTTTTCCTCTCTCTCTAAGGTGAATCCTAGCCCCCTTCTTCCCCCAAAGGTACATGTGAACCCTCACTATCCCCAGCTTTCCACTTCCTTCCCAGGTGCTCCCTGACCTATGCTCTTACAAGGCTTTCTGACTCTCCCAACTCTAGGTATTTCCCAGGTGGTGAAGGACCATGTGACCAAGCCTACCGCCATGGCCCAGGGCCGAGTGGCTCACCTTATTGAATGGAAGGGCTGGAGCAAGCCAAGTGACTCGCCTGCTGCCCTGGAATCAGCCTTTTCCTCCTATTCAGATCTCAGTGAGGGTGAACAAGAGGCTCGCTTTGCGGCAGGTGAGTGACAGAAAGAGGAACATCCCTCACAGGTCTTAGGGATGTTCTCTCTCATCTCCTTGGGCCTAATGTAGGGTTTGGAGTCTCTCCATACCCCTGTGTTTTTCCTCTCCTGTCTCCAAGCTGAGCCCTAATTATAGCTCACCTCTGCTAATGAATTCCATGTCCCCCCAACAGGAGTGGCTGAGCAGTTTGCCATTGCAGAAGCCAAGCTCCGGGCATGGTCTTCAGTGGATGGTGAGGACTCTACCGATGAATCCTATGATGAGGACTTTGCTGGGGGCACTGACTCAGGTGAGGGGACATTCCATCGTAGTGCAGCCAGCTGGGGTGGAACTGCCTGATAGGCCCTCTCATTCAGAGCTCAGCCTTTGGAAGGAGAGATCCAGAATGTCCTTAGCCTTTGGAAGGAGAGCAGAGAGAGGCAAACTTTGTCCAGGCAATCCTTGACTTTCCATGGGTCTGAGGGCTGTCTATTGTTGTGGGTGTGCAATCAGCAGGTGGAAATGGAGTAGTTTCTTTCCCACAGGTGCTGAGACTTCTTTGCCTGTCGGTGCAGTTGGGCTTTGCATTCCTCAAAAAAAAGCCTGGAGACCTCACCAGCACCTTCTGTGCAGTCATGTTTCCAGGAGGGTTTGCTGAACCTTACCTCTGAAAGTCCTCTCAAGTCAGCCTCTTGGCTGGCTGTGGCAGCCCGGATGCCTAGTGCTGCAGCACAGCACTTCACGGGGCTGTGGCCCCATGCAAACGGGAAGCTTGCTAGGCCCGGACTGCCCACCGGGCTGCTGGCTCCAGCTTAGCTTCCTCGCATTCCAGGCTAGTGGGCCTTTCTCTCCACCAGTGCGTGCAGAAGGGACCCCGCGGGGCTGTGCAGCTGTGCAAGGCCCTCCTTTCATCTTCCGTTTTCGGAACCACGTGGCTGACTTTCTCTAGCTTCTGAGCTTAAGCCTCCTAGGCCACTATCCCCCCCACCCCTTTGCCTTTGAAGATTGCCTCCACACATCCCCATCCCTCTAGCTAATTAACAAGTTCTCTGAGGTGCGCAGTCCATTAGAGCAGCTTGGAGACTGCTGCTGTGGTCCAGAGGGGACTGATTTGGATGACTGAGACCAAGACAGACCTGAACCATAGTGTTTTTGTTTGATTGAGTTCCAGGCCTGCTTTGACTCCTCATATAATGATAATAACTAATATTTATCCAAGGCTACTACTAGCCAATGTGGAATCATTGTGCACATTTGAAAAAGGCACCCCTTTTGCTGGTGGGCACAGCCCCATGCCAGAGCATGCTGCTTGTTGAGCAGAGTGTGGGCTAAATCTCGGCCCTCACTCACTGCCTTGGACAGGATCCCCTGGTACAGTGAATAGCCTGCACGGTCATGTAAGGCATCCCTGCAGTTTTGCTTTCTTACTGTGTGCCAGTAAGGTATATTTCCATTAGGGAAACTGAGGCAGAGAGGTTAAGTGACTTGCCTAAAGTTCCCCAGCTCCTACCCACCATCCCTAGAGCTGTACCCAGATGGAGTGGGGAGAATATGGCTTCTAGGCTGGCCAATTGAGATGGGGCTAGCAGAGCTGTCGTCTTTTCTCTTTCCTGACAGACATGGCTGGGCAGCTGCCTCTGGGACCCCACCTCCAGGACCTCTTCACTGGCCACCGGTTTTCCCGGCCTATGCGCCAGGGCTCTGTGGAGCCTGAGAGCGACTGCTCGCAGACCGTGTCCCCAGAGACCCTGTGCTCTAGTCTGTGCAGCCTAGAGGACGGGTTACTGGGCTCCCCAGCCCGCCTCACCTCCCAGCTGCTGGGTGAAGAGCTGCTCCTTGCCAAAATGCCCCCCAGCCGGGAAAGTGCCTTCCGCAGCCTGGGCCCATTGGAGGCCCAGGACTTGCTCTACAACTCGCCCCTCACAGAGTCCTGCCTTTCCCCCACCGAGGAGGAGCCAGCCCCCTGCGAGGACTGCCAGACGCTCTGCCCACCACCAGTGGGCAGCTGGGAACGCCAGCGGCAAGCCTCTGATGTGGCTTCTTCTGGGGTGGTGCCCTTAGACGAGGATGAGGTGGAGCCAGAGGAACAGTGACGCAGATCATGCCTGGTGGTGGCATGTGTCCCCTGGCTGCTGCTGGGGGCAGAGCCTGTGTGCCCCACTGTGGGCTTGAGGCTTTCAGCAGAGCTCCAGTCCAGAGGGCTTCTGGGAGCACTCACTCCTCATTGTGTGTTTTGCATGAAAGTGTCTAGAGAGGAGGCAGGGACCAGGCTGGGGGCGCATGTCCAGCCCCCACTCCTGGGGTTTGCCGGGGGTTGCCCGGGGCCCCTGGGGCATGGCTGCAGCTGTGGCAGAGTGATGTTCATGTTCTTAAATCAAAAAACGCCACATATTTCCTCCTCTGATGATGTGAACCCTGAGGGGGTGGTTCTGACTGGGCTGTATGGGATAGAATGGGAGGGAGCCTGGCCTCCCCCTCCTCCTCCCCTCCCCCATCTCTCCTCTGATGATGTGAACCCTGAGGGGGTGGTTCTGACTGGGATAGAATGGGAGGGAGCCTGGCCTCCCCCCCACCCCCGTCTCTCCCTGCTGCTCTCCTCATCTGAGTCCACAAGTCCACGTGCAGTGCTTGATAGAATCACCCCCACCCAGGGAGCCAATGGATTGAGCTGTCCCCCAGCGTCCCTCTCCCAGCTGGGCTCGTGCTGTGCTTCACCTCTCCACTGTCTCTAAATCTTTTTTCAAAAGAAAGAGGGGTTTTGGTCTGTTCTTTCAGTCGGATCTTCTCTGGGAGGCATTGGAATGATGGAAGCATGTACCCTCCACCCTTTTCCTGGCTGCCCTGAAGAGATCTGGGCCCTTTCCCAGTCCCCTGAAGGATATGTGGGCGGGGGCCCAGTGGCTTCCAGCCCACCAGGCTGCTGCATTCATTGAGTTCTCTGGAAGGTGGAGTTGGCAGAGGGGATGGCTCTGGTTGCTACAGAGCTGTGACTTCGATGTTCTCCCAAAAAGGGCCACCAGGGGGCCACACAGGTGGCTAGTCAGTTGTCTGCTGATGCCTGAGCTGGGCAGGAATTGTGCCAACGGGTGACAGTCATGAGGGAGTGTCTCTCCTTGGGGAGGAAAGAGGGTAGTGCCTTTCTTGGCTGAAGCTACAGTACTAGGGGCAGCCAGGGAGTTGATGGCCAAGCAGTGGAGCCCTCTGTAGACCCTGCATTCCATGGACAGCAGGCTCTGGAGTTTTATGGCCATGGAGGTATAGGTGGCTACAGACTTCAGGCCTTGTAGGCTTTGGCAGGTAAGAGGGCCCAAGGTAAGAACGTGAGCTGATGGGCACAGGCATTCTATATATAAGTGGCTCATTAGGTGTTTATTTTGTTCTATTTAAGAATTTGTTTTATTAAATTAATATAAAAATCTTTGTAAATCTCTATATACATCTGGTCATTGGAGGTTCCAGTATAAACCCATCTTAGTTCTACCCCCTTCGTCCTCAAAGGGGCAGCAGGAGTCAAGTGACCCCACCCCCATACCGCCAGGGCAGTGCTGCAGGTGGGGGCTGGGTCAGATTCCAGGTAGGAGCTGGGAGAAGCTGGTACCCTTGGTCTGGAATTGGGGCTGGGGTTCCAGCGTTTGGCTGTAGCTGCCTCCTGCTTTCCCAAGGCAGAAGGAACAGGAGAGCTGTAGGATCCAGGCCGACAGCCAAGGCCACCGCCATCCAAGGCCGCCCATTGAGGAATTCACTGGCACTTGTCATCGCTGTCAGAAGGGCTGCCCTCCCCAGGGAGGCCGTGGCGGGAGCGGGGCCCCCAGAGTGCATGCACCTCAGTGGTCTCTGTGTCACTGCTGCTGGTGGCACTGTCACGGAAGCTGGCGAGGGGTGGCCGGACTTTCACACCCTGTGCTGTGACAGAGCCCTCAATAGCCTTACGGAGCTGGAAAGATGAGAGGGTCAGATGGAGCTCCTTGTTTATACTCCTTCCCAGCACTTCCCCCGGATGAGCTGGACTTGAGCCTCCAGACCTTTTTGGAAGTGGAAGTCATCTTTGATGGCCACTGTCATCTTACCTCCTTTAGGGTGACGATTCCAATGAGTCTGCCGATACTGGTGACATAAGCATGGTCCACTCCCAGCAGCGAGAAGATGGTGTGAGTCTGCAGGGTGGGGAGAAAAACATTGGACTTGATGCACAAGGGGAGAGGGGCCCAGGAAGAGGTGTTGGGTTGTTGATGGAATAGAAGGGGTGCCACAGGTGGTGGGGGAGGGGGAAGGACCAACGGAGGGAAAAGTATAATAATGTACAACCAATCCTCAGAAACTTAACAGTGGGAATCTTTGTTGATGGAAAAACGGACAGAATAGGGATTCTTCATCCCATGTTAAGAGAATGGAGAACAGCTGTTCAAATGTGATACCTAATGACTGGCCAGGCACTCAGCTAAGTTAATTTCAGCACTGTCCTGAGAAGTGAGTATGACACTCATTCTACAGGACAGGCAGCATTAGCTCAGTGGTGAAGTGACTTGCGCAGGGTCATTAGTAAGAATTGGCCTTGCAACTCCAGGCCACTTTTCAGCACACTCTAGGAGGAGGAGGCATTGCCATAATGGTCCTATGCAGATGTCCAATTAGTCATGGATATATCCAGGAGGAAAGTTCCACACCCCCCTCAGGGGTACTGGCCCTGAATCCTGTTCCTCTTACCCCATCTTACCCAACCTGGGAAGCTGACACATGCTTCCCTTTTGCCCTCCTCTGGCTGAACATGTAAGGTATCCCTTTACCCTGGCTCCAATCCCCCAGTCTTGGCCTGTAGCACTCTATCTCTCACACAGTTTGCCTCTTCTGGGGCCCAAAGTATCCAGGTCTTATTGAGATGCAGTTTGCAGTCCAAGGGACAACAGTCTCCCCCATACCCCCATGTTTTTCTTGCTTTGGGCCCTTCCCCCAAGCTTTCAAATGTAGTCACCAAGGGTTCAGAAATTGTCAGCTAGTTCCCCTTGTGCTCCAAGTGGATTTTCTTGGGCCAGATGTCTTGAAAAAAAAAAACAAAACACAACACTACTGACTCAGCAGTTCCTGGAATTTTTGGCCTATCATTTATCACACTGTTTTCAGTTTACTTGTAAGCCTCTTGGCTTAATGCTTGAATCAAAACGGACATTAATATTCTAGCTTCTTGAATACAGTTACTCAGAAGTCATTGTAATTGTCTGAACACTTTAAAAATGTTTTCTTATACAGTTACTGAATTCTTTAGGAAAGAACTTCCAGAACTTTCCTAATGTTCTCCTTCTAAGGCAGGGGTGGGGAATGTCTGGTCCACGGGCCATATAAGGCCCACGAAATCAATACCAGCCATCACATTAGGGGTGAGTTAATTAAATGTTTAACCAAATATAACTGGCTAATTTTTTTTTTAAAGTAGCTGTAATTTTATTTAATTGATTTTTAGAGAGGAAGGGAGAAGGAGAGAGATAGAAACATCGATGAGAGAACATCAATTGGCCACCTTCTGCATGCCCCCACAGGGGATTGGGCCCACAACCTGGGCATGTGCCCTGACTGGGAGTCGAACCAGTGACCTCTTGGTGCATGGGTCGATGCCCAACCACTGAGCTACACCGGCCGGGCTAGCAGGCTAATTTTTAAGTTGATAATTTTGTATGGCCCGCAAATGATGTTATAAATATCCAAATGGTGCTTGGCAGAAAAAAGGTTCCCCACCTCTGTTCTAAGGCATGACGGTACTTACAAAAGGAGCTGGAAGTTCAGTTTTAGCATAAGTTTTTCTGTGCTCCTTTAATACCTGTGTCATAACTGTCATGTGTTTAGTAAGTCCCTTGAATCCTACATGCTACACGTTGTCTTTAATTTCCTCATCTGATTTCAAAGGGAAACATATCTTTATTATAAGCTTTCCTGTATTGATAATCGCTTGGCCTTGTCTTTTTATGTTTAATAATCCATCTCATCCCCTCAAGAATCCTATTGAATCATTCCCCTGAATTCCTAATCAGAGTGAGCTCCTGACAGGCTATAAGCCTTTTAGGTTCGCAAACCACTTGTCCTGGGGAGTCCCCAAGCCTTACTGATTTACCTCCTGAATATCCTGGCCATTCTCCCTGACTCCCTCACTATCCTGACCAGGATGGGACTGTGACATCCTAATGGGTTCTGCTTTTTGCTTCCCTTCCATCCAACTTGGCTCTGCCATCCTGTCAGCTTTCTCAAACTTGAGCTAGAGCCTGGACTCCCCAGAATGGCCCATAAAACCCTTCCTAAGCCCACCACAGCTTGGCTGTCCAGCCTCAGATGCCATCTGGCACCCCAGCTTCCAGCCTCACATAATCACTCCTCCTCTTCTGAAATATCAGTTTCTTGCACACTTTCTCCATTACATCGTCTTATAAAGTCCCCTGTTGTTTGTCTCTAAGCACAACTGGTAGTAATTTCTAAAATATACTGAATACTTACTATGTGCCAGGTACTGTTCCAAGTGGTTCAGATGTATCAACCTGAATCCTCAGAAAACCCTATGTAGGTACTAAGATCCCCATTTTACAGATAAAGAAAGGGAAGCACAGAGGGGCTGAGACATTTGACAAGGTTACACAGCAGAATGAGGATCTGGGTCCGGCCAGTCTGACCCAGTGTTGGCTCTCTAGCTTCCCCCACCTCCACTCACTGCTTCTTTGTAGGTGGCCTCTGAATGACTGAGGTGCTTAGCCGGTATGGTGATCTCCAGTTGCACAGGTTACTAAATAGTCTCCAGTGTATTCCCTTGCCCCTCTGAATGTTCCATTCCTGAACTTAATTGGGCTACTACTTATTGACTCCTCAGGCCTGCAAGGACATTCTGAATTCTAATCTTTTATGTTCTTATCGCTTCCAGTTCTTTGTACTTTGTTAGTCGGTTCCTCAAAGGTTTTCTTCCTCTGATTTTTAAGTTTGTAACAAACACCTACTTTGTTCTTTTTCATTTTAATTTAATTAGACACCAGGGAGCTCATTGGAGAGCCTGAATTTCTTGGGCTTGGGAACAGTGAATTGACAGGGAGAGGGGCAGTGTGGCCCTCTGAAAGAATTTTAGGACTGGGGCCAGGAAATCTGGGCTCTAGGCCTGACTTTGCTATGCTGACTTGGACAAGTGACCTCACTGTCTCAGTTTCCCCATGTATTAAAATGGTTAAATCCATAGGCTTTTGGGTCAGACAGTCTTGGAACCCAGGCCTGGTTCAGCTACTTACTAGCTGTGTGACCTTGGTCAACTTGCTTAACTTGTTTGAATCTCAATGTTCTCATTTATAAAAACTGGAATATCACACTATCTATCTTACAGTGTAGTTGTGAGGATTCGATCAAACATGTGAACAGCTTAGCCCAGTGCCTGGAATATAGCAGACACTAATAAAATGTCAGCATCAGCATCATCTTTATGTGATGTTTGAGGACTAAGTAAGATGATGGAAAAGCGTTAGAGGTCTTAGGAAGAAAGGCTTTTAAATAAAAGCCAAATGTATTATTCTCAGGCCTATCTCTCTCTCTCTCTCTCTCTCTCTCTCTTTTGCAACTGCACTGCAGTTCCCCACTCACTTTGATCCGAGGTCTTTACCCAAGGGCTTCTAAGTTCCTTTAGTACTTTTTTTTTTGTTTCTCTTTGTCCCCTGTCCTTCCTGCCTGGGCCCCTGCTTGTCCACACTAAGCTGGCTTTTAGGCACAGCTTGCATCTAAGCTAGCTGTCCAAGCTGCAGACCTTGGGAGTGCTCCCCCACTGGCCCCCACCCCCACCCCTCAGAAGTTTGCACAGTAAATCTAACAATTTAGCTAAACACCCCTTGGTTTCTGCCCTAGCAGCCTGCTGGGTGTGCCTGCACTCCCTGCCTTCACTCAGAAGCCTGAAGGTGCCCCATGATGCCACTGCCTCATCCTGGGAGCCCCTGAGGCAGGCCACCAGAGAGAGCCCCTGTTCCCTAGTGTCATCCTCACCCACCACCAGCCTGTCTGCACTCAAGTGTTCTCCCCATTTCTGCAGGCTGGTTTTGCCCTTCTGCTGAGCTATCTTCCCGTGTCCTTACCAGTTTTCCTTTGGCCTACATTAAGTGAGACTTTCTGGGGTCTGACATTCCAAACCCCCCATTGGGCATTTCTCATCTTTGTTTATCTCTTCTCTGCAGTGTCCCCACCCCTACTTGGATGTTTGTTAGCTTGTTTATTAGATTTTCTTATCCTGCCTGTTTCTCACCCATTTTTTTCAGTGTGGGTGTATCAGCCTTGTTAGGAGCTGGCAGCCTCCCTCCTAGCTCTGACCCTAGCCTGCCTTCTGGCTTCCGCCCAGCTCAAGCCCTGTCTTTGTTGCTACTTTGGTCCAGGGTTTCCTGGGGGCAAGGCTGAGAGGAGGAAAAATGATGCCTGACTCCACTGCAGGCAGGGAGAGGCTAAGGGGACCTGGTTCCTGGCCTCCCCTTCATTGATGCAATGTGTGTGAAAAACATCTCAGCACAGAGCCCATTCTCTGCTGTCTCTTTTTCCCCCCATTGGCTTGAGTCCAAACTTGTGAGAGGACCAAGATCCACCCCCCACCCCCACTATGCTCTTAAGAGACTGTGCTCCCAAGAGCCCAGGCCAGCCCCAGGTTATTGGCCTTACTTTGTGCAAAGAGGTCCGCTCCACCAGCTGGAAGGGGGCAGGGTCAATTTTGCAGTCGCTGAAGTTGACAGGTTCATCTAGTTGCTGCTCCTCCCACTCCAGAATCTGAGGGTATGAGACTAGGAGGGTTAGGGAGAAGGTTGCCAGTAGCAGTTCTCACCTCCCTGAAAGCTGGCCTGCCCTTTTTCCTACCCCATGGTCCCTCCCATGGGGACAGAAGCCAAGATGATGACTGAACACATCCCGGAATAAACAGAGTCCAGAGTCCAGTCACACCTTACCTCCTCAGGGGTCATTTCACTTTCCAGGTCTGAGTCGCTCTAGGAGAGAGAGAGAGGGAGGGAGGCTGGCAGCTGGGGCTGGGGTAAGGGGTGCATCCCCCCAATGAGGGAGGTTTATCACCTAGACCCTGGCCTGCCCTGTCTAGTGCTCCTGAGCTGCAGAAAGAAGTGGGCACTTACTGCCAGGGAGATTCGGACCCGTTTCAGCTTGCGCTTGTCACATGATTCCGACTTCTCCAACTTTGTTAGAGCCAACAGGAGAGAAGAGGAATTGATGTTATAGGGAGGAGGAAGGTGACGTGTGGTGGAGCCAGGGGGAAGGGTGCACTGCAGGGGCAGAGCTGGTATCTAGGAAGGCAGGAGGGCAGGGAGAATGGAAGCAGGTGCTACAAGGCTAATGGGAGGTTATCTCAGCATCAGAGATTGAGTCGGAAAGAAAGAGCCAGACTGAGAGGCTCTAGCCACTCACCTCTGAAGCAGCCTCGGGGGGCGGACTGCCACAGAAGAGGCTCCTGAGGGCAATGCCAGCCTGCTCCACATTCCCTATGTTCCCAAACACAAGGCCCTAGGGCAATGTCATCTTTGGGGGAGAGGGGAGGAGGGCAAGGGGAGAGGTATCCTGGTTGACCCCTGGTCAATTCTGGCAGCCTCTTAGTTGGGATGTGCCCCAGCCAAAAGGTGCACAGGGACCCTTGTGCAGTCTCAGAGGCCAGGCTCCAGCTCGATCAGAGAGTGGAGGGAGGTGCCAGTGGGTGCTGGGCTCACCTGGGGGACTCTCCCTGAGGTTCATGGAGTTGCTGGGCCCCCTCTTGAGAGCAGGCTTCAGGGGCTTGTGAGTGTCCCCCCGGGCTGCAGGGAAGCCCGAGTCCTCTGTGTTCACCTGCACGGGCAGGAAGGGGCTGGTGAGGCTCTGGCTCTAGGTCACCCTCCTGGTGAGTCTATACAACATTTAGGAGGAAGTTTGTGTGGCTGTGTAGGACCTTTCCCTTACCTGGAAGCGGACTGAGGTCTCAGGACTGGGGGGACTCTCCTGATCAGGTGGTGGAGGAGTATGGGCAGCTCGTCGCTCCTGTCTGCGGCGGGCTGGGCTTAGCTGGGCCCCCAGCAATGCTACCACCTGTGAGCGCTCAATGGAGCCCAGGAGGATCATTGACTCTAGATAGAGCAGGTGGGAGGACTCAGGAGTCACAGTGAGGCCCTCTTCCCCACCCCCAGCCTTCTCCTATACTCAAGTGGGGCCTTGGACACAGGCCACACACCAGAGGGAAAGCCCTGCCTGGCAAATGCTGGCGATTTATTCCCTTCAAGACCAAGGAGACTGGTCCTCAGCTCCTGTTTCCTCCCACTTCCTGAGCAGCAACCCTGGGAGAAGTTCATAGCACCTGGGCCCCCTGCTGGTCTCACCAGAGGACTCCACTAGGGCCAACATGCGGCCCTTGGTCCTATGCAGTGCCAACCGCAGGTCCCGGAAGGTGCAGCTGAGGGCCACATAGGGAACATCTCGCACCATGATGTCCTCCACTCGCACCCGGTACTGCCTGGGGGCAGAGAGAGGCACTTGGTTTGTGGTCAGCATGGGGAGGGTAGCTGGAGCACTACCATCTAGGGCCATAAGGAAGGTTCCAGAGCCCATGTGGACAAGGGCTAAGGCCAAGGAGCACTCCCTGGCTTTGTTCATATTAGGCAGGGCCAGCCACACCTCTCCCAGGGTATGGACAAGGGGAGCTCTGGCAAGGAAGGAGCCAGGTGCCGGTCTCCCAGCTTTACTGACTGAGGACCTTGCTGGAGGTAGGTGTAAGGGGGTCCTAGGACACCTTCTGCCCCTCCCCCACAACCCCTCTGTTGTGCAGCCCTCCGTACTGGTGGCGGCCCCAGCCCAGCTCAGGCAGATAAGGCAGTTTCTTGATTCGGATGATGCTGTCATAGAGCGAGGGCTGTAGGCTCTGGGCAACGGCGTTGGCCAGGATGACGGCGATCATGACGGGCAGGATGTGGGCGATCTGGCCTGTGAGCTCAAACACGATCACGGCCGTGGACACTGTGTGTGTCACTGCTCCTGCCAGTGCAGCTGCTCCTGGGGACAGCCACCTTTAGTCTCCTCAGGGTGCCCAGGGACCAGATGACCCTCCCCACCTGGGAACAGTCCTGTGGGTACCCTCTGGACTACCCAGCACAGTCTTGAGAACTGGGTTTCTGCACTCGAAGGAAGCCTGTTTTCTGCCAGCAGGGGGCACCAGAGCCTCAGACCCTGTGCGCTTCCAGGGGTTTTTCAGGGCCAATGGGGAACTGGAGCACTCACCCACCACTGCATAGCCCCCGGGCACAATCCGGTAGGTGCTACTGTCTGTGTGAATCCCATCTGGGAACCAGGCGGCCATGCTTTCGCCCACCAGACGTCCAAATGCTGCTCCTTCAGGGAGGGGAGTGGGAAGAGAAACAGGTAGTGGAGGGGGAGGGTGGGAGCACTAGGAAGAGAGAGGGTCAGAGGGTGGGGGAAGGGCCAGTGGGTCATTCAGTGCAGGGGTCAGTACTGTGGGGGTGGGCACTAGGGCTGGGGCTGGACCAAAACCCACTCCCAAGCAGGGAAGGGATGGCCAGAGGGTAGCCAGAGGGTGGGAAGGGTGCAGGCTGGAGGACTCACCAATGACAAAGACAGGCATGAAGGCCCCACAGGGCACTGGGATGGTGGTGGCCAGTGCAGACATCCAGAACTGCAGGCAGGACGCAGTTCAAACAGGTAGAGGTGCCATCCAGCTCCACCCCAAAGAGTCTATATTGCTTATCAGGTAATAAACCTCCCAGCTATCCCAGAATTCTCCCAGAGGTGAAGGGAAGAAGGACTCTGGAACCAGATGGCTTGGGTTCAAATTCTCATTTTGCCACTAGCTATGTGACGTTGGGCCAATTACAATCCCTTTGTCTCAACTTCCCATCTTTAAAACGGGAACTAGCTACCTTTCCACAGGATTGTTGTAAGGCTAAAAGGAGTTAATATATAGAAAGTGCTGAGAACAGTGCCTGGCACCCAGTAAGCCTATGTAAGCATTAACTATACATCTGTAAGGAGCCCCACCTTCATGAGAATGAAGATGACCAGGGTGAGGAAGACATTGGCACGGGGAGGGCTCCAGGCCTGTGAAGTTCCAGGAAGCTCTAACTCTTCCACTAGGCCCTGGTGGACCCATGTCCGGTTGTCAAACAGGGTGACCAGCGTCTCCTTCTGCGAGAGCTATAGGGAAAAGTGTGCCTCAGGTGGGGAACAGACAGGATGAAGGGAAGGGGCTCACAGGAGAGCAGGGGCTGTTGGCTTCAGTAAGGATGCATCCTAAGGGAAGGCATATGTTCCCGTTCTGCCTGGGGTTACCTGTCCAGCCATGAACTGTCCCAAGCCCGGGGGGAAGGTCAGAGTGGAGATGAGCAGGGTCACCAGAGCCGGGAAGAGCAGGCGTCTAGAGATACAGGTTTCACAGCATCAAATGTGGGTGGTGCACTTACTGCAGGGGGTGAGAGGCTGGGTGCCTTCACACAGCTCAGGGCTGAGGTCACAGCAGAACCTTGGCTCTTACATAAAAGCACACAGTTCTGAGAGAAGGTCCCCTTTGCTGTTCATGAGATGATGGCCCTGAGGGTGATGGTGGCCATCGGGGTTATTATGAGCCCAAACAACTTCCTCTTGGCTCCCGACTCCCTAAGCAGGTAGCAGTGGCAGAAAGCCCATCCATCCCCAGCCCTCCTCAGGATGCCTCTGCGCGGTGTCTCCTTCCCTTGCTCTCCCAAGCCCTGGCTGAAGGGTGCGTTGTGTGAGAGTGAAGTTTCTGCCTCTGTCTGTTTCTCTGTGGTGACTTAGACTGAAGGTCAGTGTTAGGGGAAAGAAGCTGGGGTCACTTAGGAAGTTGACTGAAGGTGCCATAGGGAGCAGGCTCAGTTGGCTGCCCTTTCCCTGAAGGACGTTAGTCCCAACAAAAGTCACGTCTCAGGCCTCCCCACTCCCAATCCATGGATCACAACTGAGAGAGCTGTGCTCTGGAGATAAAAAAAAAAAAAAAAAAAATCTCACCCATTTCCATGCTTCCCTGGAGGAAACGAAGGCTCACACACTCTCCAGGGAGCACTGCCGTCTGTGCCAGGCCAAGAGCCAGGGAAACCTGAGTGTTTGATCTAAAGTGCCCCTGCCACTGACTACACGTTCAAAAGTGCCAATTTTCAGGTAATTCATATAAGAGCCAGTTCAACCCACCTGGAATACACTATTGGCTGATTTTCTCAACGGAGTGCCTGTTTTTTTTTTAAATTTATTTTTAAATGTTTTTATTGATTTTTTAGAGAGAGAGGAAGGGAAAGAGAGATAGAAAGATCGATGTAAAAGAGAAACATCAATCAGCCTGCAACCCAGGCATGTTCCCTGACCAGGAATCGAACAGGGACCTCTCAGTCCATGGGACGACACTCATTCTACTGAGCCATACCTGCCAGGCGGAGTGCCTTTTTTTGATTGGGCCACTATATGCCAGCTCACTGGTCACCCCCCCCACACCCTACTGTGACCCTCACACATCCAAAGCAGCCTAGAAAGGAGCCCAAAGCCAACTCACTTCTTCATGAGGAAGCGGTTGATGGTTTTCTGCTTCCGCATCACCTGGACAATCTTCCGGTTCAGGTAGACAAAGAGCGCACCCCCAAAGCCACTGGCAATACTGGAGAGGGAAGAGCATCACTGTAAAAGGGGTCTTCCCTCTTTTGCCTCCTCCCCTCTGATGGGCCCCAGCTTCCATAGCTCCTCACCCAATGACAGCAAAGGCTGGCAGCTCCTGGAGGTCAAAGGGGAAGTCAAGCCGGAACCGGGTTTTGAAGAGAGCAGTGATTGTCTCTGAAGGGAAGGCAGAGTAGCAGAGAGAGGCAGGTGTAGCATCCAGGGCCCTACCTGAGCCATCTCAGGGGATCCCACATCCCCCAGGTGCCCCAACCTTCATCACGGTTCCAGACTGCCAAGACCCGGAAGATGAAGGCACTGAAGGTGGCAGCAAAGAAGCCCCGCCAGTAGTTCCGCACCGCGAAGAAGGTGGAGGTGACCTCGATGCTGAACAACACACCTGAGAGGGGCCAGGGAGAGCGCCGCTTGACGCCTGGCCTCAGGACTCAGAGCCAGATGAGAAGGGTAAAGGAGGTGAGGCCACAGGCGGGGCTGGGGCTGGCCTGGAGGCCTACCTCCGATAGGTGCTGCAAAGCAGCAGCCCACTCCCACGGCACAGGCAGCGGCCAGCATCTCTGTGTTCCGGGATTCATTCTGGTGAGAGTGGTGGAAAGGGGAATCAGCTGGGCTCAGAGCCCACCCCTCTCCTCTGGCCTCCTCCAAGGTACCCCTTACCTCATAGATACCCCCGAAGAGGGACAGGAACTTGCTGAGCAGCGCAGCACACATGCTTGCGATATGTACAAAAGGGCCCTGGGGGATGGGGTCAGGAAGTGAGTGGGGAAGGGGCACACCCTGACCCTGGCCAGGCTTCTTCCTCCACTGGGAGTGATTCCTTTATTCCCTAACCTTCAGTTACCTCTTTGCCAAGGGGCATCCCACTGCCCAGGGCACAGGTCAGCCCGATGACCTTCGCTACAAAGGTCTTGAGGGTGAGGTATTCCTTTAGCACCACGCCCCGCAAGATGGTCTTCATCTCGGGGATGCCGGACCCTGGAGAGTGTACCGTCCCAGGAGAGTAATTAGATGTGCCCAGTTCAGGAGCTTCTGCCCTCCCCTCCTCTCCTACTGTACCAACAGCCTGAGGAGCCAGGATCTGTGTGAATCCAGCTGAGAAAGTGATGAGGACGACAGGATAGGTGACCCAGGCCAGGTACTGCAGCAAGAGGCTGGTGTTTAAACCCCGGGACATCCATTGCTGAGCTGTGGGGAGAGGATGTGCTGCTGGACCCCTGAGGTGCACACCCAGTCCCACGCTAGCCACTGGGACATACTGATAGGAGAGGCTGTCCCAGGAACTATCACAGAGTGCCCAGGTACAAGGGGCAGGGATGGGACCCTAGAGGGCCTTCAGTGGAACAGAGATCATTGTTGGTAAGAGGGTCAGCTGAAGAGGCAAGGCAAGAAGTCGTGGCCTATGGGAGTGGCAGTGATTATGTTTGAAGATGGGCACTCAGGCTGGCCAACTAGGCAAGATACTTGGACAAGTGTGGCATGGAGGAAGCAGGTTGGTGCTTTCCAGCCCTCCCCTGCCAGCCCTAGTTCTCACCTTGCAGACAGGCAGCAATAGCATAGTCCATGGCCCAGCTGACCAGCGCCATGACGAGCCCCAGCAGGACCAGGAAGATCCAATCTTCACCAACCCTGGATACTAGGAACTTATGACAGCGTACGGAACAGACTGGGAGCAAGAGAGGGAAGAATGGAAAAATGGCACTGAAGTGCTCCTACCCCTGCCTCCCCCAACCTCCAATGGTCAGCTCTAATGAATGGCCTCTGTCCCCCCAGTGCAGCACAGCCAGATCCCCTGCCCCAACCCAAGTCTCACTGCGGCACCGGGCACAACGGCTCTGTCCGTATTCCAGGAGCTCCAGGGGAGCCGGAGGGGAAATTGGACTCTTCCAGGGCTCGGGCCCTCCCAAGCGGATCCGAGCAGCCTCCTCTTTGGCAAAGGCCCCCAGGTCCTGAGTATACCGGCCATACATCTGAGCAATGGGGGAAAACAGGGTTAGCAGCCCTGCATGAGTGTGGGCTGAGAAGGGATTCAGGGAGGGCCCCTGAGGTCTCAGCTCCCCTTTTCCCAGCCCCCACATTATATATCCCCTCTTGAACCTAAAGGTCCCACTTTGGTTTGGGGTGTGGGAACAATGCACATTGCAGACTGTGGGAGCTGTCCTGGCCGGAGTGATGGGGACAGCCAAGGTACAGGGACACAGCTGTGGGGGTGGCAGAATAATCAGTCCTCTTCTCACAGGCCTGGGGGAGGGGAGCACTGAGGAGGAGTGGGAGGGAAGGCCCCAGAGGAGGAAAGATGGAAAAGCTAAGGCTGTCTGAAAGTAGGAGGTGGGGAGGTCAGAGAATAAGGGATGGTCAAGGGCATATGGGTAACAATAAGGGCCTCAATGAGCTGGGGGCAGCTGAGTTAGGCCTAGGAGCAGGAGGGGCCTCAATCCTTATCACGTTCCTGCTGGGCCTCTGGCTGAATCAGCTGTACCCCTCCCACCCACCCTAATCCCCTTGTCCCTATTCTCCATCCCTACCCCTCCCACCAGCCTGCCAGTCCAGCTGAGAGTAGATAGTCTCTCTGGGTCGGTAGGGAGTGCTTGGTGGCCTCAGCCCACACTGGAACTGCCCCGAGTCCAGTGGTAAGTTGGGGGGATAGCAGAAGCTGATGGCTGGGCTGTGACTGTGGATGCTGGGGTGATGGGATGAGAGAGTCTCTGAGCTATGGCTAGACCTGCCAAGCTGGGCATGTGTTGAGGGGTGGGGAGGAGTAGATTCCGGCTGCCACCCGCAGAGCTTTGAGACACAAAGGGCTCCTGTTGGGGCTGGGGGGGGGGTGAGGGAGGGAAAGATAGAAACAGAGAGAGAGAGAGAGAGAGAGAGAGAGGAAGGAAAGGGAGGAGAGAGAACCAGAGAGGGGAAAAAGAGAGGTCTGGGGAAGGAGCAAAGAGAAGGGAGGAGGAAGGGAGAGAAGGAAAGTAGAGTATAAACAGTCTGACACAGTGTCAGAGTAGGAGGTGAGCCTGTGAGAGAAAGACAAAGGGATCAGAAGGAGAAGGGGGAGAGGCTGGAGCAGAGAGTGCCAGGGAGAGAGATTGACCCTGAGAACTCGTACCAGAGATAAAGACCAGGCAAAGGAGATGGGGATGGGGCTGGTGCGACAGAGACACCGTTTCAGGGCCAGGTGCTCGGCTTCCTTGACCAATGACCCATTCTTGGCTTGTACAGATGGACAGACACCTCCCACGCTATGTGAAGGCTTGCCCCTATACCCTTGCTCCACCCCCACCCGTGCCACCTCTCCCTGTCATCCTGTTTCATCCAGTTACTCCCTCTCTTAACTGGGCACCTCCCAGCCTCAATTACAGCCTGGGGGCTCCCTCTTCCTGGAGAGATTCCCTCCCTGCCTCCTTCCTGGGCAAATTCCAGGACCAGCTGTTTAAAAGGGAGCCCTTCCCTAGGGTTTGCCCCCCCCTTCCCGCCCCAGTGACAGAAGGAGGGGCAAAAGGCTTTTCAAACACTGTTACATTGGTGGCCATGAGTCAGCTCAGAACCCCAAGACCTCTGCTTCTAATAAGGTCAAGAGACACCCCTGGGGTGGGTAGGGGCTGGATACTCAGAGTAAGCATGGATAAAGGTCCCAATTCCCACACCCATTCCTGCCTGACCCATTCTCTCTTAAGTTCCTGTCCCCAAGGCTGGCAGGCCACCTTTCCCCCACAGAGAATAGAGGGAGGGGTTCCTGCCAATGCTGGGCGCTGGGTTTGGGTCTGACCATCTTTCTACACACTCTTATTTCGGTGTCTAGCACAGTAAAATGCACTTACTGGGGACAGAGAGAATGTCTTGGATGGTGGAGATAGGAGTGTAGACAGATAAAATTCAACGGGTGTGAGCGGTGCTGGGGAGGGGTGGTGGGGCTGAGACTTGGGCCCAGGTGGCCAGGGGCAGGAGCAAAGAAAACGTAGTGGTGGTGGGGGAAAGTAAGGGAAGGACACCTGGGACAAGCACCTGATCTTGTCCTCTGTAGGCCCCCAGCCCCAGCCAGAAACCTGCATGCAGCTTGTCCCTTAGCCCTGCAACCCCTCAGGCCCTCAAGCCTCAGTTTCCCCAGCTCAGAAGGCTGGGGCGGGGTTAGGGTAGGCCCCCGTCCTCGCGCTTACAAGGGTGACTAGAAGCAGCAGTCCCGAGCGCACTCCTCTGGGCTCAGCTCTGCTTCACTTACCAGGGTCTGCTCGTACTGCAGCGCCCGCGGCTCCATCCCTTCCTCCGCCGCCGCGGCCGCTGCGGCCGCCATCTCCGCGCACAGCCCTCGGGCCTCCCGCTGCGTCTCGGGCCCTGGCCTGGACTCGGCTCCCCGCCCGCAAAGCCCGCGCCGACACCCGTCCCGTCCCCGCAGCCCGGGCGGCCGAGTGCAGAAAGCCTCCCGCTTGTGTCCCCTCCTCGGCGGGCGGGCCGAGGGCGGTGCCCACGGTGCTGCTCCGCCCGCCGGCCCATCCACAGGGGCCGGCCCAGCCCGGCCGGGGTCTGCGTCGGGGCTGTCTCCTAGGCTTGGGAGAGGCGGTAGGGGGCGCTTGGAGCGCGTGAGCCCGCGCCCCCTCTCCGCGGAGGCCGGGGGCCGAGAGGGGCGTCGGGTGCCAGGGCGGGGGCGGGTCCGCTGGCACGTGGAGGGGACGGACCCGGTCAGCAGCTCCAGGCGCCCGGGCGGGAGAGCCTGGAGACACCAGGGTTCAGTAGAGTCTGGGGCCAGGGGCGGCCGAGCCGTCTAAATTAGACTATTCAGGCCCAATCTCTCTGGCTGGAGGGGTGCCCTCTCCTGCTTCTCCAGAGGGGCCAGCGGCCCGAACGCCGCTGCTCTGTCGGGAGTGGGAAGCCAAGCGGAGGGGACACGAAGTCCGGGAGTTGGGGGAGGGGTGATGCTGGGAGCTGAGACGCTCAGTCTCTCTCAGGCTTTCCCTTCCTCCTTTTCCTTGCAGCTCCCCCAGGGAGGTGCACCTGGGGCGACGTGGACTGTGGGTGCGAGAACGGGGGTGCGGAGAGGTGGGGAGGGAGAGGGTGAGGCGCGAAGGAAGGGAGGTCTAGGCGAGGGGAAGCCGCTCCTGGGAGGCAGGCGTGAAGGGGCAGAGGTCGCTTCTTCCTGGCAGGGTCCAGGGAGAAACCCGAGCAGCTGCTGACGTCTCGCTGCCATGGGGAAACGGCCTGATGGGGCTCCTGATTCTCCATCAGTGTCCGGAGAAGGATAGAGCAGGGGGTGGGGTGAGCACAGGGTGGATGGCGGTGTGTGTGTCAGAGATAGTGTCGGGGAGAGGCCAGTGCCCAGGAGACAGGCGGTGTGCTGGAGGAGGCGACAGGATGAAGGGGCATTGGGAGCAGAGGTGTTGTCTCGGAGAAGGGGGCAGTGACCAGGAAGGGGGCAGGGCGAGAGCAGCCCGCATCCTAGAGGAAGGGGCAGCCGATGGAAGGGAAGAGTGCACGTAGGAGAGGACAGTGTCAGGGTGAAGAGGCACATAGAAGATCAGCGTCCCGAGGAAGAGGCCAGTGGAGTGGGGACGGGCAGCACCAAGCCGAAGGGGCAGAGCTCAGGAAGGCAGTGTGACGGGGTCAGCGCCAGGCTGCAGGGCGGTGTGGGGGAAGAGAGCAGGGCTCAGGGGAAGAGGACAGTGGTGGGGAGGGCGCAGCACCAGGGGGACGAACAGAGAAGGCTTTCCTCTTCCCCACAGTGACATCATGGCAAATTCCCAAACTGAAAGGACCCAGCTCGAGTGACATCCAGCAGGGCCGAGCTGGGCTGGACCGGCTCTGGGGGCGGGGTTCTGCTCCGCCCTTCCTCGGCGCGGACTGTGCCCTGAGCCGGCGCGCGGACCTGCAGGGTAGGGTTGGGCCGGGCTTCTCTGGGCCAAGGATCAAGGTCTCTGGCTCGGGTAGGCCCCCAGGCATTCAAGTTTTGCCCACAGAAACCCTGAAGAGGGCGCAGTAGAGCCTCAGCAGAGAGCGAGAAACCGCGCCACCTCGGCGGGAGGTGGGGTCTCTATTGTGATCCCGCCCTAGGGCGGAGCTATCTGGCCCTGAGGCCCACCCTCAACGCTGATGTCTCTCGGAAGCAGTAGTTCGGGGCGGAAGTTAGGCAGCCCCGAGAGTTAGGCGACGGAAGTGGCCACGCTACTACCTGTCCGTGCGCATGCGTTATTTTATAGCCTTGCCGCTGCTCTTCAGGCACTAACTTTCCCCCGCTCCCCTCATTTTCTCCGCGCGAGGGGGTGCGTGTACCCCTAGTCGTGGTTTCGCGCTCAGCCCACTGTGCTACTCTCGTGGCCCTTTTACCATGGCCGGCATTCTGTTTGAAGATATTTTTGATGTGAAAGACATTGACCCGGAGGGCAAGAAGTTTGATCGAGGTAAGTAAGGTACGTAGGGGCGGTTTGGGGTAAGGGGCTAAATAGTTCTTGGGGACACGCCCTGGTCCACCCAACCCATGTGGCATGCATGCCCCCACCGTCAGGTCCGGATGTAGGGCCCTCCCTCAGGAAACACTTTATAGGATGAGAGAACGGAGACTCCGAGCTCCCCGTGGGGTCACACTTGCTGTGCCCGGTGCCTGGGTGGCCTATTGTCGTGGTGCTAGTAAACTCCTGGGCATCTTTCTAATCGATACCCACTCTGAGCTAGGCGCTGTACGTGCTGTACACGCTTTGTCTTCTTTCAAGAGTCTCCATGGGCTAGGTGGTGTCTTAACCGTTTTGCTCCTAGAAGTAATTCACCCAAGGCCACACAGCAAGTAATATGACTCCAGAACCTATATTCTTTTTGTTTGTTTTTTTCTTTTAATTTTTTCCCCTTTATTGACCTTTAGAGAGAGAGGAAGGGAGAGGGAGAGAGAGACAGAAACATCAATGAAAGAGAACACGACTGGCCGCCTCCTGCACGCCCCCCACCGGGCATGTGCCCCGACCAGAAATCGACCCAGACAACCTGTCGGTGCCTGGGTCGACGCTCAACCACCGAGCCACACCAGCCAGGCTGTTTGTTTGTTTTTTATTTTTATTTTATTGAGTTTATTGGGGTGACACTGGTTAACAAAACCATACACGTTTCAAATGTACAACTCAACAAGTCATCTGCATACTTCATGGTGCACCCACTGCCCAAAGTAAAGCCTCTTTCCACCTGTGTGTGTGTGTGTGTGTGTGTGTAATTATTATTATTATTTTTTAAATTCTCACTCCAGGACACTTTTGCATTTATCTTCAGATAGAGCGGGAGGGAGAGAGGGAGGAAGAGAGAGAGAGAAACATTGATGTGAGAGAGACACGTGGATTGGCTGCCACCCGCACAACCCCAACTGAGGCTGGGGACAAACTGCAACCGATGTACTGCCCTTAGCGGGAACAGAACCTGGGTCTCTCTGGCCCTTGGGCCCACGCTCTAACCTCTGAGCCAAACTGGCCAGGGCCCACCTATATTCTTGTGTTGCTCTTAGAATCTTTAGGTCTTTGTGAAGCCCTCTCTGAGTTAGAGTTGACTTCTTGGAGTAACAAAGAGTTGCTCTTTGTTCTATCATTGACCATTAATTGTTTCTATCTGGTTTCTCACCCTTTGCCTGGAGACTGAGATGTTCTTCGAGACAAACACCGGTTCTTAAATGTCCTGATAATCTCCTCAGCACTGTGCCTGGCTAGGAAAGACAAAACTTTTGGATGAATGAATAACTTGCCCAAAGTCAGGTTGTTTCTAAATCACCTAGGCAGGCCTAGCATCTGGATATTATTTGTTGCCAGAGGACTTTTGATTCTTTTCTGGGGATTGTGTCCACTTGCCATAGTTTTTCTCTTCTTTCCTTCTTGTATATCTGGTTCTGATTGAGCCTGCACTTCTGTGAGAGCAGATGAGAGGCCCATGGATGCAGATTGGGTTAGACTGAGTGTTTTATTGTGTGTGGTCCTCCAAAGCGGTGTCTGCAGGGTCAGCCTGGGTCAGGCAGTTAACTCCTGCCATTCTTTCTCTACTTCTCTCCAGTGTCTCGACTGCATTGTGAGAGTGAATCTTTCAAGATGGACCTCATCTTAGATGTGAACATTCAAATTTACCCTGTAGATTTGGGTAAGTATTGAACACAGACAATAGCAGGAGACTTTTTTTTGCCATTTCAGCTGTTCTTCACCCTTAGATATTGCCATTACTTTTAGGTGACAAGTTCCGGTTGGTCATAGCCAGTACCTTGTATGAAGATGGTACCCTGGATGATGGTGAATACAACCCCACAGATGATAGACCTTCCAGGTGAGGGAGTGGAGGAGAGAGAACTTGCAATATGCCTGAGAACTTAGTAGATAAGTGGTGTAGAAAGACCTTTATTTAATTCATGGAGTAAATGATTATCAGCAGAATCTGAGGAACCTTAAGGAAATTGCTGCACTTAGGAATTAACCAGGTGCTTATCTAGAGCAGCGATTGCATGCTTGTGAGTTGTAAATTTTTTTTGATGGCTGAGGAAATGACCACTGAGTTGACCTAGGCTGTGTGGGCCTTGGATCTTGGAGCAGAATTTGGTATGATTGGAGTTTGGAGCCTCACTGAGTTAAAATCTTAGCCCAACCATTCATTTGTTGAATAATCTTAACCTCTTTCAGCCTTAGTTTTCTCATCAGTAAAAGATAGATGGTTGTACCTAGTTTGCAGGTTTGCTGTGAGGACTAAATAACATTGTGTTTGGAAAGTGCCTCTTATAATGCTGGCACTTAGTCAGCAGTTACCACTTTTAAAGAACCTCTTATTATTGTTAACTACTTTTAAGAATAACTGCCACTGTTGTTCCACAGGGCTGACCAATTTGAGTATGTAATGTATGGGAAGGTGTACAGGATTGAGGGAGACGAAACTTCTACTGAAGCAGCAACACGCCTGTAAGTTCCTTGGTCTTGTGAGAACCTTTTCACCCTGCCCTATTCTGAGAATTTGGGCCATGCTATGCTTCCTGTCCCTCTCCCTGAGCACCTCAGACATAAGCGGGACCCAGAAAGAAACTTCTGGGAACAGTTTTCTGTCTGACATGTAGGCTGCTTATTTTGCCCTTTGTCAGGGCCTCGGCCCTGGTAGTCCAAATGACACTGGTAGTCTTGCTGTGTGCAGTGCAAAGGAAGGTTGCTTCCTCAGGAAATAAATACAGCAGTATGTAATTACACTGCTAGGCGTGTGTGTGTGTGTGTGTGTGTGTGTGTGTGTGTTGCTGCTCTGCAACCCAATCCCTAGTTCTTTGGTTTCCCTGCCCAGCTATTTTTTCTTTTCCTTAAAATCTTATTAAAACAATATGTGCCCTTTGTAAGAAATATGAAAGGCAGAGAAATAATGTCAAGAAGGAAAAAAAGTCATCTATAATTCCCTACCCAGAGGGAACCTTTTACATAAACATTTTTTTAATAATTTAGGTTTTTTTTTCCTGTGTGCTTTTTTCTTTGAGATCTTGTTGTTTATTACAATGTTTTCTTCTACTCTTTTTGTTTACTGTTATATAAAACATGTATCCCCATGTCAGTTTAAAGCTTTTCCTAAACAGTTTAATAGCTGTATAACATTCCAGTAAATGAATAGATCTTAATTGATTTGACCATTTCCTTTATTCTGGGCATGTAGTATTTTCCACCTTTGCTGACATAAAGAACACTGCCTTGCCCATGTCTGTGCATTCATCTTTGTCTGAATTTTGGTTCCTAATGACAACAACATTAGGAACGTGCCTCTTTTTCTTAGGCTGGACTGGAAAGCTGCTGAGTAGCAGCTGCTCCAAAGCTCAAACTCATGGGACTGGACCTTCTGTTTCAGCTCTGCCTATGTGTCCTATGGAGGCCTGCTCATGAGGCTGCAGGGTGATGCCAATAACCTGCATGGATTTGAAGTGGATTCCAGAGTTTATCTGCTGATGAAGAAACTGGCCTTCTGAACCACCTGAAGCCAACCTTGCTGCTTAATCATCAAGTCATGGACATTTGTTCAAGCCTGAGCAGGAGTTGCTGTTGTTCACCTGTTCAGGAGGGGCTGGCTCTCTATCCACTGTGGGTGCACCTTTATGTGGTCTGGACTGAATGGGAAACTGACTTGCCTGTGAAAGACTCAGCGGGAGAGTTTAAAATGAACCAGAAGTTGTTTTTATGTGATTTTTAAAAATTAAACTTTACTTTTTCAGACTTTTCTTCCCCTTAATAGATTTTTCCCCCTGTTTACTTTAAAATCATTTTTTTCAATTTGCCTATGGTATATTATGTCTCTGGTCCACAGATGGATTATCACAGGTCAGTGTAGGATCTGTCTGTCCCAGCGTTTTGGTATCTGGGTTCAGGGTTTCTCAGTCTCCTGGCTGACTATACCCAACATTTATCCTCCAGTGTGATTTTCTATGAGAGAGAATGAGTGATACTTTTGGCTCCTGGGGGCACCCCAGGCCTAGAAGATAACACCCATTTGGCTTAGAATTTTGAGTTGGCAAGGAGCCCTGCTTGTGCCCTTTCAACGCTTTCAGTCTCTTAAGTCAAATCACGTTGACTTGAATGAGTCACTTGCATAACCTGGAATTGTTTATCATTTTTATGGAAGTTTTGGGTGGAGGATTTTAGACAAAAGCATGGGACTCAACTATGAAGAAAATAGGAAGAGTAGATTTGGTGATTATGGGAGGAGGTGGAGAAGCTAGCTGTCTGCTCTATATTCTAGAGGTGACCTGGAGGGGAGGGTAAGTGGTGTTTCTTACTAGTGACACTGAACAGGGAGCTGCTGCACAGACCAATGAAGTGGACAGGGCACTAATACCAATGAGGTTGGCAATCTATGCCAGTGCCCGAGACAATGCAGCAGCCCAACTGTAGTCACTAACTTAAAAGTGGGGGAAGGACACACTTGAGGAAATGGTGATGTTTACAAGAACTCTAGCATAGGAGCTGGCTCTTCAGGCTAGCATTCAAGGTCTCAGAAAGGATGAAGGGACTCTGATTACCCATGGGAAATTCTGGCTAACTATCCAGAAAGACTGAGTGGGTATTAAGCAGTTGTCTCTTTTGATCTCACATTTTACCAGGGGAACTGGTCCCCTAGAGGGATGCCTGGGGTATCTTCTTCCCCCATCATTTTCAGGTCTTTACATGAGGTGTTAGAGTATTTAGGGAAATGGGTTGAAAATGAATAGTCCCTGCAGGGGGGAGGTAAAGGTGTTTTTTTTTGCTTTAGTATGGGGTAGGGAGGGTGGAGAGGGAAATTGGAGATGCAGTGGGGGTTGGGATGAATTTTTATAGAATCCTACAACCTTTCCATGGAATCCATTTTGGGGTGGGCAGGTGGAGAAGGATGAATTTAGGTTAGAGTGGGAAAATCTAACTACCACTAGTACTTTGTGGGGTGGCATAGCAGACTGTCCTAGCTGCTCTGGGGTGGCAGAAGAAAGAACTGGCATACAGTTGCATAGAGAGAGGAATGTTCTGGTTGTAATCGTTTTTTGTTTGTTTTGTTAAAGGTAAGAAGAGACAATTATTTAGGAATGAGTTAGATATTCAATAGGGACAGATTAATTCACACTGGAGAAGCCCATGAGTTATTTGCATTTGCCCTGGAGTAAGTCAAACACCAGTACTGGATGCCTGAAACTTTCTGGCTACATATATTTTGTAGTTTTGCATCTTTTTCTCATCTGACTGCTGAGAACCCCTAATTCTTTGTCTCGGGTCCCTTAGGCCTATCTGGTCCTGGGTGCTGCCTCATGTACAATAAAGGGTTTCATTTGATTATTAGATTTAATCTACCTTAGTACCTAGTAAATTAAAATTTCCACTTACCATTCCCTTGACTGCATCCTGGAATTTGCAGTGTGGACAAACTGATTCTTTCCCATGCAGAAACTGACACCATTCGAGATTTGGACAACACTTTTGAGCTTTGTGCATTTGTTGATTCCTTCTCCATGGCAACTGTTCTGTCCATAGAGGGGAAAGGGACACCTGGAGATGTCTAAATTGATCACCCCTACCAAGAGCTTTGGCTTTCTACTGAGAACTCTTTTATCTGTTGATGTATTTACTCCCTAAAGACTTGGAAATTTTCCCTAATAAATAGAATCACTGAATAACATATTGGACAGTGCACCACACTGGGGAGAGTTTGGGCTCCAGACTGTCAGCCTAGGGTGTTTCTTCTTTTACTGCTCATAGGCTGTGAACCTTGGGGAACTTGCTGGGCTTCTCTGAGCCTTGGTTTCCTCATCTATAAAATAGAGATGATAGCACCTACCTTAAAGAGTCATGTAAGCCTTATAAAAGGTAGTGTACATAAGGTTCCTGGCACACTGACTTTCATTCTGTTTTAGAATGCCTTTAGCAGTCCTGGTATATTTGTGGTAGTGTTGGGACTCTGGGCTCCTGGCTCCTTTACCTACATGGTAGCCTTTCCTTTCCTTTTGGTGGGGAGTGGAGAGGAAAAGCTTCTATTAGTTTTCCCTATAGGAGTCTCTGGACGTAGTGTTGACCTTTGCAGTAGAGTTTTTGTTTCGGGCAATATAAACCTCATCTTCCTAAGCACCAAGAGGGCATTTGTTGGCAAAGCCCCATAAGCCTGGCTTCTTTTCTAGAGATTTCCTAACAGAGTTTATGTTGGTCACACAAGGTTGCTTTTTAGATACTATTCACTTCTGGGAATTGGGAAATAAGCCTTCAACTTGTACTTGAATTGTACTTGTCTCTCCTGCTGTGTGAGCCCCAGGAGCCCGGCTCATGCCACTTCCTGCACTTCCCCCTGACCTCCACAGGAGGGAGGCAGGAACCCAAGCCCGGGGAAACTTCCTGCTGAGCTGCTGAAGCTCCCTGTTTGCTCAGCTGTCACATCCAGGTCTGGTCTTGACTGAACTGTCTGCACAGCCTTACCTGAGGTGTGAGCCACTCCTAGGCTTCCTGTTAGCTTTTTTTTTTTTTTTTTTAGGGAGGGGCAGAACTATTGCCCCCTGAGAAGAACATCTTTTTCTTTTCCGCTAGCTTTTGGGTACTCTCAGTTATCCTCTATTTATACAGGCTCAGTTTTGTCTATTATGTAGGGACAGTCTGTCTGGAAGACAACTTCTCATTCATTTCTCAAGGGTAAGGATCTCCTAAGACAAGGAGAAGGATGGTCAAGGGTATGGTAAAGGGATGAACCTTAGTTCTGAGTAGAAAACCAAAGCTTATTTTCTGTTTTCTGACATAATGTTAGTCTCTACCTCTGTTTAAGAGGCCAGGCTAGTCCTGGCCTTGAGGAATTATCATATGAAAAAGCATACAGAGAATTTGTAAGTTGTAAATTTGTGCAGAAAATAGACCAAAGATAACTAGCTGCTCTGGTGAATATTATTCATAGCTTAAAAAAATAGCTTCTGGTGTTTTAAACAGTGAGAAATGATCCCTGTTTCTGTGCATCCACTTTTCCGGGGCTTTGGTTTCAGGTGAAAGCAGGAAATCTCGTCGCTGCAGTTGTCTCCCAGGGCCTCTCCTCTGGTGAGGTCATTATACGTGGGAGACACTGCTGCCGGTGTGTCCGGAAGAGTACCTCACTCTTCCCGAGACAGATTCTGGAAGTGAGGGTGGGCTGCCATCAGAAGAGGACTGGTAGGGTTGGGCATGACAGAGGGCTCAGGAAGCGGGAGTTGGAGCTGGACTGCAGGGGTGGGCAAGGTGGGTGAGAGAGAGAAGAGTATACGTTGTCCAGTGGGAGGATGGGTTAGGGAAGGAGAATATCCAGGCTGGAGGGTGGGTGGCAGGGAGCCTGTGTCCAAAGTTCCTGGAGGAATATTCAGGGTTCCCAGGGCCCTGGGTGAGGGTCCAGGAAAGAGTCCATGAGTTCCATTCAAAGGTCCGTGCGTCCTGTTCAGGTGTCCAGGGATTCGGTCTAGGAACCTGAAGGTTTGGTTCAGCAGACCAGGGATCTTGGCTCTGAATCCCTGCAGCCTCTTCAGAAGTCCAAAGCCAGTAGTTTTGGCTGGAACACTGGAGTTTGTCTCCAACAATCCAGAAGTCCTGTTTGGAAGCTTGTTCAGTGTGAGGAATAGAGAGGTGCTGCGTGGGACAGCTGTGGTGGCGAGGGCCCGCTTGGCACAGAGGGTGGGCCCAACCGCATGCAGCAGGAAACGCACCTTTCCGCGGAGCAGTTGTTGGAAGCTCAGGAAGATGGCATTGGGATCTTTGTGAGCTGTGGTCCTGCCCTGTGGAGGAAGCTGAGGGCAGAGGATGGGCCTGAGGCCAGAGACCTGGGCCAGATTTCATGGCTCCCTTGTCTATGTGGAAAGATAGTGTACCAGCACCCAGGCTTTGTGGTTGGGAGGGAGCATTCCTTGGTAGGTCATCTCTTCTACCTCAACATTCTTAGAATTCCTCTCCCCTCAGGTTTTCTAAGGAGACTGAGTCAGAAGAGCACCGTTTTTTATAGTTTCCTTGACCGGGGACTTACCTGGGTTCCGAGGAGGCTCTGCAGGGCCCCAAGGAGGAGGCGGACCTGTCCAGAAAGCTGTCCCAGTAGGGATGAGAGGCAAGTGGCTCCCAGTTGTTCCCGTGCCGCCATCACTCCCTCCAGCAGACGGGTGGTTGTTCCTAGAACGTCCCGTGCCTTGGTCTGCTCCTGGGAAAGATGGAAGAGAGAAGTGGACAGCTTCAAAGGGCATGCTAATAGCGGGTGGGGAGCCTGTAGGAGCAGCCAGCAGAATGAATCATAGAAGCTGAGAATTGGACAGGACCAAGGTCCCACCCAGCACAGGAATTCCTTCACAGTCTCCCGACAATTGGTCATCAGCCTCTGCTTGAATAACTTCAGTGTCCGGTAACCCAGCCTGGTCTTATGCTTCATTTCAGTCAGAAAAGCTCTTTTTCTCCCCCTTGCATTATATTGAAATCTGCACTTTTATGCCTTGTACCTCTTGGTTCTAGTGCTACAAATCTCTTTCTGCCACAGAAATCTTAGGATCATGTGATTATTTTTTAACTGAAGGTCAAGATGAAACCATCATAAAGAGCATACAGATGAAAAAAAGGGCTTGCTGATAAATGGCAGAGTTGGAACTACAAGGACTCCCTAGAAACTGCCCTTCCCTAGCCTAGTCCTCCCAGAAGATCTGAGGGAAGAATGGGATTCCAGGGACCTTAAGGTTAGAAGAGTTGACCTACCATGGAACGCTCACTCCCAGTAGGTTTCCTGAGTCTCAGACCAAAGCTCTGGCCTATCCCACAAGACTGTCGCTTCCTCCAAGCTCATCAGACAGGCTTTTTTTAAAAAAAAACCATTCCTCACATAACATGTTTTCTAACCTCTTACTGTTCAGGTTGCTTTCTCCTTGACACATGCTAGTTTCATAGGTCCCTCTGAATAAATTAGCATGTGTCTAGAGGATAATGTCTAGTTCTTAGTCCAGTATTTTTAAGTGAAGTCCACTCAGAATTTTATAGGAATATTTTCACATTATTGGAGCTAAATATCTAAAGCTGCCTAGGATCGTTAGCTTTTTAAGTAGTTGCTTCAATAATGTTGTTACATGTGAAGTTTGGGGTCAACTCAGCCCTCCTACATCTTCTTCATAGTAAATAATAGGGTGGGAAGTTTATATGAGGGAAGCAGGGGCATTGTGGCCTGAAAGCTGAAACAGGACTTGCCTAAATTACTTTACACGTGCAGAATTCTTTATATATCTCTGTTAAATTTCACCATGTTTTGAACCTCGCCTTTCAGTGATTTGAACCTCGAGTTTGTCTTTTGTTGTTTTTGCTATGGTCCTCAGCTTAGGGTCATCTTTGGATGGCAGATCAGTCTTATTCACACCAACTTAAGAAGCTTGAATTGGAATAAGTCAAAGGCATGGCCCATGACAGACCTCTATCTAGCTTTTCATGGTGTTCAGCTTTGAATCTATTTAATATACTGGAACTGCAAGTCATCATCTTGTCTAGAAGATATTATCATAGTAGAATGTAGATTGGGTTAGATTGGTCAAGCTGAAAGGTGAGATATTTTCAGACAGCTCAGGAATTTTGAAGAATCCACAGGAAGCAGTAGGAAACTGATGAAGACAGGACTTAGAGAAACCAAGGGAAGGGATGGCTTTCTTACCGTCTGGGTTTTCCATTCTCCCAAGCTAAAGTCCACAGCAGGCAGCAGGACAGATGTGGATAAAGGGTTAATGTCTGGACACTGGCTCTGTTGAAAAAGATTGGTGGGGAGGGGGAGAGAAGAGAGCTGAAACAGAGGGGGATATGGTGACCCAATGACCAGGATGGGCTTCCATGATCCAGATTAGAGCTTTTATTTTTTTATTTTTTGGTGGTACGTACCCCTAGTGGGAACTGAACCCGGGACTCTCTGGTCCACAGGCTGAGGCTCAACCGCTGAACCAAACTGGCCAGGGCAGATTAGAGCTTTTAAAGGAGCTTGATTGCAAATCATAATCCTTGTCAAAGAGTGGTGGTCAGGAGGTGGTGGTCTTACCAAAGACAATATTGGAAGAATAGTGATTAGATCAGGGAGTGAGAGGAAGTGATGGGACTGAGGGTATCATACCAGTTAAATGGACAGAGGGACAGTGCTTGGGGATTCTCACCAGTCTGCTGTGAAGGACATGAGAGTCCCGTAGCAGTTTATTCAGGAGTCGGGGGTCACAGGCAGGAGGAGCCGGGCTGGACTGAGTTAGTCTTGCAGTTAGGAGAAGCATGACCACGAGGAGCAGTTCTTAGATTAGGAAAGGTGAGGTTGAAAGGGGTGGATAAAGAAGAAATCACTGTTGCGTGGTGGTCCAGGAATTCCCATTTAGGACCCAGACCTGAAATCCAGGGAATCTGCCACTCACATGCCTTATTCCTGGGAAATTGGGTTTCCCCAGCCCTCCCCCACTGCAGCATATCTCCTTCTTTCCCCCTCAGCCCCTCAAGTGTGTTCTTACCAGTCAGCTCCATTCTGGCCAGGCTGTCTGGTTGGAGTGGCTCCCTGTGTGGGGCCTCTCCCCTGAATCCTTCCTGGGGCCATGGAGGCGGCTTGGGCTCTTGCACTTCTGGGCAGAGTGGGGTGGGGCACGGCACAGGTGGGCCCAGGAAGAGGGTCTGGAATCTATCCTGCAAATGACAGGAATAATGACCACTTATTCATGTTTTAAGGAAGAGATTCTGGCTGGCTGGGAGAACAGATACTGGGAGGGCTTGCGATGCCGACCAGCCTAGAACTACTAAAGCTCTGAGTGCTCCCACATTTTCTTGTGATTGTAGCATATGGTGTCTCCTCTTTGTCAGGGTTTCTAGTGAATCTGATACGAGTTTGGTGCCCCTGCCCCATACCGAAGGCAGCGGGACAGGATATGTATATACACACACATCTTTTAAAAATATATATGTTTTTATTGTTTTTTTAGGGAGAGAGGAAGGGAGAGAGAGAGATAGAAACATCGTTCAGCTGCTCCGGCATACCCCCTACTGTGTGGGTCAAGCCTGCATGTGCCCTGACCAGGAATTGAACTGGGACCCCTCAGTCCGTGGGACGACACTCAATCCACTGAGCCACACCGGCCGGGCCACACACACAACTTAATTGGCCTCAAATTCTGAGCAACCTTGGTTGTTTGGTTGGAGAAAATCTGGAATGGAGCTAAAGAATGGAAGTATTGTGCCACAAGCCTGGAGAAGAGAGGGGGAACAGGAATAGGGCCAGGATGAGGAACTAGCAAACATGAACAATGTATTGCGGGGTCGCTTGGGGAGTGGGGTTGAGGAGTGGAGTTAGGCAAACAACAACAAAACTGGACTACTGGTGATGAAAAGATTAGGAGAAGGTGGTGTGGGAGAAATTAACTGCTCATTCTTTCCCTATTTATCCACACACATAAAGCCTCTTAAAGTTTTTCTTTGAACTCCAAATTCTGAAATACTGGGTTTTCCAAGTCAGAGAGATAGGCTAACATTTCTGAGATTTCCTTCCTGAGGCAAGTTGTCCAGGAATGGATACCTACTGAGTGAGATGATGTTCACCTTACATGGCATACCTCGCCTTGGCTGCCTATCATAGGTCTCATAGCCCACACCTTCCTCCCTGCCCCCTCTTCAGACCCCTTCCGGTTCCTTCACAGGACCCCCCACATGGCTTCCTCCTTCTTTCACGAGTTGTGCAAAGAGGCCTGCACCTGATTCAATATTGAGACTTCCTGTAGGTCTGTCAACATGCATGAGCCCTCCTCCCATCACCCTCTCCTTGTGCCCTGGCTTGTCTGACCCAGCTTCCCAGCCTCTGGATTCAGAACCTTAAGCTAACTAGGAATGACTGGGTAAGAAGGAAGACTGGAGCTCTGTCCATCTTGGTGCTGTGTTCCCTAAAACCCAGTATACCTCCTTTTTCATGTTTTCCCTGGACCCATGTTCCCTTTCCTTAATGCCAGCCAGGACTGTGCTGTATTCCACCAAGTCTGTGATCAGTCCCTCAGAACCCAGCACCCCACCCCCTACCCCTGCTCTGTCCTACTCCTCCCATTCTGGGAAGGCCACACTCTTCTTGACAAAGGTCAGTGCCTGTAGGTTCCAGTTTGCCTGCCCCTCCCCCAGTGGAGAGCCCAATTCCTCTTTCATGTTCTTCCTACCCTCACTTAACTCCAAACGCTGCTTGCCACTCACCGGGTGGAGAAGGGCTCCCGGATTCAGGTGCAGAGCAGGCAGCACTCTGGGGAGCAGATGGGTAAGGAAGCATGTGGCGTTGGGGCATAGCCCCTTCGCAGCAGTGGGGTCACACGCCTGCCTTGGCCACTTCTGCCCAATCAGAGAGCAGGGAGCCACCAGACACTGGCGAGGGCCTCCGGAAGTGACGCCTCCTCCTCCCACCCTCGCTGGACCTGGAGCCCCTGCCTGGACCATGGTCCATTAGCGGAGCCCAGCTCCTCCACCCACACACACCACCTGGAGGATCTGTCTTTGCCTAGGAAATAGGCAACCTGGGACCTGGCTGGAGAGGACATGGGAGGGGAACAGGTTGTTGTCGTTTTTTTTTTTTTTTTCCTGGAGCAATCTAGCAGGACATTTTTGTTTTCAGTTCCTGGCTGGCCAAAATTTCTTTTCCCTGGATACCACACCTGTTGCTGAAATCCAATAAGGCTCTTGCTTTTCTGCTTTTCTCTCCTCTAACCCCTAGGGGGTCATGTCTTATACCAGCTTTCTGAGTGGGAATGTGGGTATTGCCTGTATTAGAAAATGACCCTGTCAGGGGCCAGTGTTATGGAGAAAGGATTTGGACAGTTTGAAATGACTGCATAGTAAGGGGTGTGTGCCGGGCTCAGGTGCTCCCCTGCTGGGGCCCATTGGCTCAGAGAGCTAAGCCCACATATCTCTGCCTGTGTCCTCCTTTGCTCACTCACCGTCTTTCTCCCTCTTCCATCTCCTACCATTCCTCATGTGACAAGAGGAATAACCAGGCCCATGTGTCCCTGTTTTAGGAAAGACAGCTGCTAACCCTCCTCACCCCCACCCCCACCCCTATCCCACAAATACCTCCTGCTGGCCTAGTTCCCCTCTTCCTTTGGCCCGGCTCTAGTTCCTTTGCTTTCCTCTCAGTCCTAGTCTCCCCACAGTCTCTGTCCTCAGGGCCTCCTGGCCTGACCTTGTTCCCATTTCCCCCTCACCCCCCCAGTTCTTCAGGCTCTCTCCTGCTCCTCCTCCCCAGGATGCGGCTGTGCGGCTGTCTGCTAAGGAGCATGGCCTAGATCCCAGAATTCTCCATTTCAGCCAGATGAGATGCCTCCCAAGATTAGGAAGGACCGTGCTGGGATGGTTGAGATGGTGTGTGGGGGTGGGAGGGGACAGGGAGGCAGTCATGACCAGGAAACCAAGACAGAGAGGGTTGAGGTGGGGTGGAGAGGTTGAGGGTCTCCTGGGTGAAGGAATAGGGTGAACAAGCATGTCAGTCTGGGGATGATGATGATTAGATGAGTTTGAGGACAGGTTACACAGTAGGGAGGGAAACACTGTTACCAGACAGAAAGGACACAGTCTGTTTCTGGCTAAGTTCTTGTTCTGCTGAACAGTAGAATGAGGAGACTTCAGAGAAGTAGGGACATAGGCTAGGCAGTGAAAGTGGGTGGTGTGGGGTTTGAGAGGTACTGTGACACCAGAGTCAGGGGGATATCAGTTGATGGCCTTTCTTGCACGTTGTCATACATAAAGACAAGACATGCCAAAGGAACCGAATCCTAGACTGGTGGTTGGTCCAGGCCTCAGGCCTAGCCTTTGCCCCTCCCTGGCCTGGGGCTCTCATCCTGGGCCAGATACGCACCTCCTGCCTGGTCCAGCCACCCTGTGGCCACCGGCAGTAGAGGGGGTGCTCCAAACCTGCCTCTCCTCCCCTCTTCGCGCCCCCTTGGTCCCTCCCCTCACCCTCCCCCCTCCGCTCCCCCTTCCCCCTCCAGCCCTTCCCTCCTCCCCTGCTCGGTCCCAGCCCCTCCCTCCCCTCCCCCACTCGCGATCCGGGCCGCGGCTGCTGGGCCGGACCCCCGGGGCTCAGCCCGGCCCCTCGCCGAGCCACCGCCGCCACCGCCCCGTTTGCTGAGGAGGAGGCCCCCGGCCGGGGTGCGGAGCACGGGGCATAAAACGGGCCAGAGCCGGCGCCCAGGGCACTAGAGCCGCGTACGGCCCGGGTCAGCGCCCGATCTGCCGCGTTCCTCCTGGCCGCTCCTTTCGCCTGGCCGGGCGGCGACTCCGCAGCCGCCCGACGAGCCCCTCGAACTGCCCGGGCCCTGGCCCCGGCCCCCTCCCGCCGTACCGCCCCCGGCCCGGCCCTCCTCCTATCTCCCTCCTCCCTCTCCTGCTCCCTCCTCCCTCCCGCCTCCCCAGCTGTCCCGTTCGCGTCATGCCGAGCCTCCCGGCCCCGCCGGCCCCGCTGCTGCTCCTCGGGCTGCTGTTGCTCGGCCCCCGGCCGGCCCGCGGCGCCGGCCCCGAGCCCCCCGCACTGCCCATCCGGCCCGAGAAAGAGCCGCTGCCCATTCGGGGAGCGGCAGGTAGGTGGGCGCCCCGGGGAGGTGCGGGAGGGGAGTCCGGCTTGGGGCAAGTCCGTGCCCGCCCGGAGGGGGCGCGGGCGCAGGTGGTTCGGCGCAGCGGGTGGCCTGGAGGGGTGGGCGGGGGCCTCGAGGCGCGTGGTACCCGGGGACCCAGGGCCCGCTGGCAGCGCCCGGGGCGGGCACACGGCAGGAGCGGGACAGCGGCTGCCAGCCAAGCCCGTCCTCGCAGGCTGCTCCTTCGGCGGGAAGGTCTATGCTTTGGACGAGACGTGGCACCCGGACCTGGGGGAGCCCTTCGGGGTGATGCGCTGTGTGCTGTGCGCCTGCGAGACGGTGAGTGGACCAAACGGCCCTGGCCGGGGCCCTCGCAGGTGGGGGAGAGCTGGGGTCCGGGGATGTCCGAGTGGATTCGGAACTGCTCAGGAGAAAGAAGCAAGCCTGCAGATATTTGGGATATTTCCTGGCGGAGGACTGGGGGAGGAAGCGCCCCCTTCAAGTCTCAAGTGTTGACCGTTATTGATCGCCCACTATGTGTCATGCTATTTGCCAGCTCCATTTTATCTGTCTCATAGTAATTCCTAGATAGATACTGTTATTATCCCCATTTTCAGATAGGGACTCCAAGGCCTAGAGAGCGCAATTAACTTGTCTAGGGTCTGCAACTTGTAAGCAGTAGAGTGGTCTGCCTCCGTGGGACCCACCTTGCCTTGGGCTCTGACCCCCTACTCCTACCCCCACCCCCCCGTTGGGTCTTACGGACTGGTGTCTTACACTTACTCAGTTTTCCTGTCTTTTCCGTGAGTAGCCTCAGTGGGGTCGCCGCGCGAGGGGCCCGGGCAAGGTCAGCTGCAAAAACATTAAACCCGAGTGCCCAACCCTGTCCTGCGGACAGCCGCGCCAGCTGCCCGGCCACTGCTGCCAGACCTGCCCCCAGGGTAAGGCCCGTTCCGTGGTGAGGGGAGGGCGGCAGGGGCTGCGGTCCCTGTTCCTGAGCCCCTCGTATCGGGCCAATGGTGCCGATATAGCGGGCGCAGCGTCCAATTGGCCATCCCAGCGTCCAGCTGAAGCCCGTGTTCCTCATCCCTGACGCAGAGCGTAGCGGTCCGGAGAGGCAGCCCACGAGCCTGGCCTTCGAGTATCCGCGGGATCCAGAGCATCGCAGCTACAGCGACCGCGCAGAGCCGGGAGCTGAGGATCGGACGCGTGGAGATGGCCACACAGGTAGGCAGCGACCAAATCAGGACTGGGGCCATGGTTCTGGCCTGGACGCCACAGCGGGTGAGGATACTAGGGGCCTCTTCTTCTTCTCACAGACTTTGTGGCACTGCTGACAGGGCCGAGGTCGCAGGCCGTGGCCCGGGCCCGAGTGATACTGTTGCGCTCCAGCCTTCGTTTCTCCATCTCCTACCGGCTGTGAGAAAGGGGAAGGAGGGAGGAGGGGCGGGCTGAGCGCTGGCTCGGGGGAATTGGGAGAGGCTAGAGAAGCCGCTTCTGGCCCAGGCTCAGAGTCAGTGCTCACTCTTAGCCTCCTTCCCAGGCTGGACCGTCCAACCCGAATCCGCTTCTCAGACTCCACCGGCAATGTCCTGTTTGAACACCCTGCAGCCCCTACCCAAGATGGCTTGGTGAGATGATGCCATTTATGAGTGTTTATCCAGTTTGGGCACTGTATTGAGAGCGTGCTCTGCATTGTCTCCTTTGGTCTTCACAACAGTCCAGTGGGAGGAGGCATTGATGTTATATGACCATTTTACAGACGAGGGAATTGAGGCTCAGTAGCAGAATATAATTTGCTCAAGGTCACACAGCTAGTAAGTGGTGGAGCCAGGATTTGGACCCCAGCATCTGGATCCAGGTCTCCTTCTTAAGTTTCCCAAGAGGGCCTTCTTCACTAGAGCTGGGCCTCTGAGCTGGCCTGTCCTACATACTGTCTGAGTAGAATCTTTCTTGTCTCTCCGCTCCAGGTGTGTGGGGTGTGGCGAGCAGTGCCTCGGTTGTCTCTGCGGCTCCTTCGGGCAGAACAGCTACATGTGGCACTGGTGACACCCACTCATCCGTCAGGGGAGGTCTGGGGGCCTCTCATCCGGCACCGGGCTCTGGCTGCAGGTGAGGGGAGCAAACAGTCCCTGGGCATGGAGTTCTGTCTTCTCTATCCCAAGGACTGGAGTGGGCTGAAGAGGAGACTTTCTGTTGGGCTCTCATGGTCCTCCCTCTCCTAGAGACCTTCAGTGCCATCCTGACCCTGGAAGGTACCTCACAGCAGGGCATAGGGGGCATCACCCTGCTCACTCTCAGTGACACAGAGGACTCCTTGCATTTTTTGCTGCTCTTCCGTGGGCTGCTGGAATCCAGGAGTGGGGGTAAGTGGGATATGGGGAAGGCGTGTGAAGAGAGTGGGGAGAGCACCTAGCTCTCAGAAGTGTCCACACGTACCATTGTTTTAGGACCACCCCAGGTTTCTTTGAGGCTCCAGATTCTACACCAGGGGCAGCTATTGCGAGAGCTCCAGGCCAATGCCTCAGCCCAAGTAAGTGAAAGTCTGCTTTTGCTGCCACCTGCTCTGGCCTCTTGCTCTGCCCACCATATCCTGCTCTGTCCCTAGGAGCCAGGCTTTGCTGAGGTGCTGCCCAACCTGACAGCCCAGGAGATGGACTGGCTGGTGCTAGGGGAGCTACAGATAGCCCTGGAGAAGGCAGGTGGCCCAGGGCTGCGTATCAGTGGACACATTGCTGCCAGGCAGAGCTGTGATGGTGAGGCAGGGTGGAGCCTGGCACCCTGGGCACAGACGAGTGTCAGGGGCAGGGCCAGGGTGGACATGGGAGGGGTCCTGGGGGCTGGGGATATCAATGGCCATGGGGCCAGCCTGCCTCCACTTGTCTTGCCCCTCTGCAGTCCTGCAAAGTGTCCTTTGCGGGGCTGATGCCCTGATCCCAGTTCAGACAGGCGCCGCTGGCTCAGCCAGCCTTACACTGCTGGGAAACGGCTCCCTAATCTACCAGGTAAGAGTCAGGGGCTGCAGGAGGTGGAAGGGCCATAGGGTAGGGTGGAGATTTGGCCTGCAGTTCAGGCCCCAGGTCTTCTCTGCCACAACAATTTGCCCTCCCCAACCCTGCCCACCAGGTGCAAGTGGTAGGTACAGGCAGCGAGGTGGTGGCCATGACGTTGGAGACCAAACCTCAGCGGAGGGACCAGCGCACTGTCCTGTGCCACATGGCTGGACTCCAGCAAGGAGGTCACACAGTGAGTGCTACAGGCAGAGCTGGGCCACAGTGCCCATGTACCACAGTGTGGGGCTGTGGGAAGCTAGGCTGGATGAGTAGATAGGTTCAGCATCATTCGCTCACTCACAGGCTCGCTCACAGATGCACTGATTTACTGCACACATTTTTAGTAAGACTCAGGCAAAAGAATACAAAGGAAATCAGATATGGCTCCCCTCCTCCTGTCAAATGAGAGGAGTTAGACAGGGAGACCAGTGCAGGAGATTATATACTAATTGTGAGAGCAATGGCTGCCGCTTAGTGAGCCTGTCTATGTGCCATGTACTATATTGGTTGCTTTACTTATATTATTTTTGGTCCTCACAGTGCCCATTTTAGAGATGATGAAGTAAAGGATCAGAGAGGTTAATTCCTTAAGGTTGTTACATGGGTAGGAAGAGGCTGAGAAGGGACTTGACTCGGCCTGCAAGTGTCTTATTCAGTGTTTCTGGTGTATGGAAGTGTGTATGGGTGTCACACATCAAACACAGAAAGGCTTCAGAATCTCGGGCTCGTGTGAAAGCTGAGGAGGGATTCATCTGGGACCTGGCAGGCTGCAGGTAGGGCTCACCCTTGGTTATTTCCTAGGCCGTGGGTGTCTGCCCTGGGCTGGGTGCCCGAGGGGCTCATATGTTGCTGCAGAATGAGCTGTTCCTGAACGTGGCCACCAAAGATTTCCCAGATGGAGAGCTGCGGGGACATGTGGCTGCCCTGCCCTACAGTGGGCACAGTGCCCGACATGATAGTGAGTGCCCCAGGGGTCTGCCTGCCCTTTGCTGCCCTCTAATCGGTGACTGAAGCATGTGAGGGATGGTGCCGGAGGACCAGAGCCTGGTGTGTCTTTCTCTGCCTGAGCTCTAGGTTTGCATCTGGAGAGTATAGGTGGGGATGGAAAGGGTGGCCCTGCTGGGAGACCCTCCTTGTTGCCATCGTGCAGGGTTCTAAAACTTGCTGTCCCCCCACCCCCCCGGCACTGGGCCTATGGACAGTGTCTGCCAGCTCATGGAGTCAGTGCTGGGGGACATGGGGAATGCTGGGATTAAGTGGCTGCTCTAGGTCACCTTCTTATCTGTCACCTCTCCTCTGTCTGGATCCAGCACTGCCTGTGCCCCTGGCAGGAGCCCTGGTATTGCCTCCTGTGCAGAGTCAGGCAGCAGGGCATGCCTGGCTCTCCCTGGATACCCATTGTCACCTGCACTATGAAGTGCTACTGGCTGGACTTGGTGGCTCAGAACAGGGCACCGTTACTGCCCACCTCCTCGGTCCCCCTGGGAAGCCAGGGCCCCGGCGGCTGCTGAAGGGATTCTATGGCCCAGAGGTGAGGATGTGATGGTGGGAGGCAGCTTGAAAAATATCTGCTTTTTAGCATAAAGGGATGTGTGGGTTGGTGTATGTGCATTTGCATGTGTGTGCGTGTGCGCGTGCACGTGTGTGTGTAAGCAGGGAGCAGGCTGCCTGGTATGGCAGAACTGGCATGGGCTTGGGAGTCAAATGGACCTGGCTATGAATCTGACCCAGACTTTTATTATTCATTCTCTTTCCTGCGTCCTTCTCTGGTGGGATCCCTGGGACAGTGTGTAATATCCTGGACCTCCAGAGGAGTAGATGGGATGACCAAGTCCTCTGAAGTGGGGTGGGTGGTCATGGACTTGGTGTAAGAGAGACTGGGCTTCTGAGCTCCATACAATTGCTAACGGGCTTTACTATCCCAGAGAGCTTATTAATCTAATTTCCCTGGGTCTCAGTTTCCTAGTCTGCAAATTGGGAACAGTAGGCTCAGCTCTAGAGTACCTTATTCCCATTTCTTGTCCTATCTACTCATAGGCCCAGGGTGTGGTGAAGGACCTGGAGCCTGAGCTACTTAGGCATCTGGCACAGGGCACTGCCTCCCTGCTGATCACCACCAAGGGGAGCCCCCAAGGGGAGCTTCGAGGGCAGGTAGGCAGGCAGTATAGGCCTGTGGGGATGGGTCAGAGTTGGGCTGGCACTGTGTGCCTGTGCCACTTGCTCTTGTTAAGTCCTGGGGGTGGTAGTGTCACACTTCTTTGCTGCTTGGGAGGATGAAGCCATACAAGGTACATAAATAACAATCCTGGCAGCAGACCACCCTGGCCCTGGCAGCCAGAATGATTGCTGTGACTAATAGCATCCTCCTGGGGCACAGGGGCACTCAGGGGATGAGGTGTCTCTGCCTGGTGGGCTGGCTGCTGCTGGTGGAGGTGCAAGGGGAAGCCTGGGCACGGTCTCATCCCACCTTTCTGCTCAGGTGCACATCACCAACCAGTGCGAGGTGGGTGGCCTTCGCCTGGTGGAGGCAGGGGCTGAGGGGGCGCGAAAGCCTGGGGCTCCTGATTCACTGCCCCTGTTGCCCCCTGTGCTGGGCCCTGATGCCCCAGTGCCAGTCAAACCCAGCAGCCCCTGGAGAGCCAGAGACTCCAATACTTGCTTCTTCGAGGGGCAGCAGCGCCCCCATGGGGCTCGCTGGGCACCGAACTACGACCCACTCTGCTCACTCTGCACCTGCCAGGTAGGAGGCTCCCCAAAAGGGCACAGTGGGACCTGGGTTCCCGGAGAAAGGTTCCAATCAACCTCCCACCTCTCCCTGCAGAGACGCACAGTGATTTGTGACCCTGTGGTGTGCCCGCTGCTCAGTTGCCCAAGCCCAGTGCAGGTGCCTGACCAGTGCTGCCCTGTGTGCCCTGGTGAGTGCCATGCATGGGTGGAGATGGTCATGGAGAGTCCACCCATGGAGGATGAGGCCCCTAGGGAGGGAAGGAGGGCATCACCCTCTGCCTTCACTATTTCTTTGGCTCCACAGAGAAACAAGATGTCAGAGACCTGCCAGGGCTGCCGAGGAGCAGAGACCCTGGAGAGGGTGAGTTGGCAGTGTGTGAGCTAAGGTGGGGAACCAAGAGGAGCTGTTGAGTGGGATTAGGAGGGAGACAAGAGAGCGAGAGTACATATGGGTGGAAGTGAAGACTGAGGGACACAGGTTCCAGTGACACCTGATAGACTTCATTAGAGCCCGCTCTGCGAATGGGCTCTGGGGTTAGATGGTGTGGGTTTGGCCTGACACCCAAGCCTTGGTTTTGGATCCAGCCAATGAGCTCAGTACTAATGGCAGCTGGGCACTGTCTCCCACCAGGCTGCTATTTTGATGGTGACCGGAGCTGGCGGGCAGCGGGTACCCGGTGGCACCCCGTTGTGCCCCCTTTTGGCTTAATTAAGTGTGCTGTCTGCACCTGCAAGGTATGAGTGCTCAGTCTTCTCCAGTGCTACAGCCCAGGTGGGTCTGCAGAGCTGGGAAGGGGGCTGCCAGGAGAGGAAAGCCCAGCCTTGGTGAGAGGGGCTCGAGGATCAAAATAATGAGAGAAAGTCCTTCGGGCTTTGAGAGTTGGCTTCCTGCAGGCAAAGGGCAAAGGCTGACCTGGTGTGAATTCTGGCTCTGCCAGCTGACTAGCTCCATGTAACCCTGGGCACTTCCTGTACCTTCCTGAGCCGCACTTTCCTCTCCTGTAAGCAGATGTGATAGCACCTACCTGGCAGGGCCACAGTGAGGATTTAGTTCAGGTCGATAAAGCACCAGCCAGGGCCTCTGAATAAAAGGCCATGGATATATTACCTGAGGTATGCGGAAGGAGAGGGAGGAAGCAGGAGGCTTATGTGCTCTCCCTCCTTCCTGACACCCCTCACACAATGGATCCCTACAGGGGGACACTGGAGAAGTGCACTGTGAGAAGGTGCAGTGTCCCCGGCTGGCCTGTGCCCAGCCTGTCCGCGCCAACCCCACTGACTGCTGCAAACAGTGTCCAGGTGAGGGGGGTGGGCACGGAGGCCTCTTGGGGCAGATAGGGCCCTTCACTGCCTTGTCCTGGGTGAGGGGCTGCATAGTGAGGGTGGATGGAAGGGACACCTCAGCGAATGCAGCATTCACTGAGCGCTACTCTGTGCCTAGTCTGGAGCCAGGGTTCTAAACACAGTGGAAAGATATGCATGTATTAGTGGGCTATGATGGGTTCCAGTTCCTGCCCCATCCATCCATTCATCTGTCTGTCCGTCCATCCACCCATCCATCTATCCGTTGAGATTTATCACCTACTAAGGGCCAGGAACTGTTAGGTGCTGCAGATTCAAAGACAGATAAAACCTGGGAGGCCCACACAGAGCTCATGTCTGCTGACCTCTTCCTCCTTACCTCCCTCTCTCCTTTCCAACAGTGGGGTCAGGGGCCCACCCTCAACTAGGGGACCCCATGCAGGCCGATGGGCCCCGGGGCTGCCGTTTTGCAGGGCAGTGGTTTCCGGAAAGCCAGAGCTGGCACCCCTCAGTGCCCCCCTTTGGGGAGATGAGCTGCATCACCTGCCGATGTGGGGTAAGTAGGGAGTGGGGAGGGGCTTGTGTGAGGTGGGGGGCTTATGTGAAGGGGACCTTCCCAGGGAGGGCAGGCTCCTGGGGGCAGCCTTCCCTGAAGAGGCTGAAGTTTGCTGTGCCCTAGTGCCTCTGGGGACCCTCAGGATCTGCTCTGTCCTGCACCAGGCAGGGGTGCCCCACTGTGAGCGAGATGACTGTTCGCTGCCACTGTCTTGCGGCCCAGGGAAGGAAAGTCGCTGCTGCTCCCACTGCTCACCCCGCCGGTGTAAGTGGGGATTCTAGGGGCGGCGCTGGGGCTGACTGGGGTGCTGAGGAGGGAAGGGAGCACCTGCCTGTGCCCGGAACAGTGCCCTCTGCTTCACAACTGCCGTTCCATTCTGCCCTCAGCAACCGTGTGGACTTGTCACTGGTAATCTTTTCTTTACAAGTGAGCTTTCTGAAGCTCAGAGGAATTAGGCTGCCAGATTAAAGTTACACAGCTGGCGTGTGCTGCCTTGCTCAGAAAAGACTGACCTTTCTGTGGCCAGATCAGGGACGCTCTGCTGGGCTCGCTGTGCCACCTCACTTTCCCGCTCTCCTCCGAAATTCACTCCCTCTGTCTCCAGCAGCCCCAGAGACCAGGGCAGTTCCAGAGCTGGAGAAAGAAGCGGAGGGCTCCTAGGGAGCGGCTGGAAGGACACATGACCAAGAGGATGGGGCTTGGGCTGGCGGAAGGAGTGGCGCCCAAGGACCCTGCATTCTCCTGCGGAAACCCAGTGCCTTTGGCTCTTCTTCTCTGCCTTTCCCCCTCCCCCACTACCTCTGGGAACCACACTCCACAAGGGGGAGGGCCAGACCAAGGCCATGTCCACTCCAGCTCTTGCCTTGTCACCCTCTGGCCTCTGCCTTGGAAGCCCAACCTCTTTCCTTCTGTACATAATGTCACTGGCTTGTTGGGATTTTTAATTTATCCTCACTCAGCACCAAGGGTCCCCCCCACTTCACTCCTGCTGCCCCTGAGCTGAGCAGAGTCATTATTGAAAGTTTTTGTATTTATTAAAACATTTTTTTTTCCAGTCTTGAGCTAAGGTCTTTCTTTGTGGCCAGGGACCTGAGTGGGCCCCAGTGGAGAAGGGTCTGAGAGTAAAAGGGGAGAGATGAACTCTCGCTCCGGGCTGTGCTCTGACCCTTGGGGAGCAGGAAGAGACCTGGAGATGAAGCAGGATGGCACAGCAGCTGGCTGGCATGCCCGGACCCCACAGAGAAGCTTGGGACTGTCTGTGAGGTAGACTAGAGCCTCGAGAATGAAGGCAACCTGGAGCAGGGTTTAGCTGCAAGTTGAGTTCCCCCTGGTGTGCCCATGGCTGGTACTTTTGCCGGCTCCATGCTGAAAGTTGCTCCAAAGAGAGAAAAGTGTAGCTAGCCTCTATTTTCTTCATCTGAAATGAGGCAAACACTTCCTGTTATTCTTCTTTCCTGGAAACTAATTGTGTTCTGGACTAGTTCTGGGGAAAATCTGGATCAGAGTGGATTGGAATCAACCCTCGTCTAGTTCTTGGCTGAGCTTATCTTGGGACTAAGTGATGTACAGAATAAAACCCCTTGTGCCTTTCTCCCCATTCCTGCCCCCAGGACTCCCACAGACCCCACAGGCTTGTGGGAAAGAAGGCATCAGGACAGAGAGCTGTCAAATACACGTACCTGCAGACTTCACTTTTGTGCGAACGATGTGGGATAACATGAGTCTGGAATAAAAATCAATTACTTTTTATTCTCACCCAAGGATATGTTTTCATTGATTTTAGAAAGAGTGGAAGGGAGAGGGTACAGCTCCAGGTGTGGTTTGATGGAGGATTTGGCCCAGAAATGGGTGAGCTGACAGGACTCTTCTCCCCGGGGAAGGAGTATGGTGGGAAGAAGGGTTTAGAAGGGAAATTTTGACCCTTAGAGTTAATGTGCATTTGCTACTGATGCTCACAGACAAGAGGAGGGGTAGAAGCAGTGAGCACCTACAGGGTGACTCCATGGGCTCCGAATGGCAGGGACTTGCTCCTGGCCCTGCCCACAGGCACCCAGCCAGCCTTCAGAGCAGTGTCAGTGGATGTCAGTTGAGCAAAGGAGGAACAGCTAATGGATCCAGGCAGACCATTGTTCTTCTCAGACAACAGTCCTGGAAACACCTTTCCCCTCACAGTACACATTCTAACCGAAGCTGCCAGTCCCCGGGTCCCGGGACGTGGAGTGGAGCACAGAAGTCCAGCCCTGGGCAGTGTGTGAGCCACGTGTCAGACAACTTTGAAGCCCTGACTTGCAGAGACCTCAAGAGGGCACCCCATCCATTCACCTTTAGGCAATTACACCACCTCAGAGAGTCCTTTGCCTTCCTAAAAAAACAAAAACAATCCTAAAACAACAACAAAACCCAAGGAGAGGCCCATTTTCCTGGGCAGAGTATTTTTGTGTCTCAGAACAATTACTGGTAGGATTTAAAATTTGGTTCCTCACCCTGGGTCCGTCAAGCCTTCTACATTGTAGAGGGTTTGACTGGGCCTCTGGGCTTCTCCGGGGAAAGAGATGGAAGGTAATACACAGGGGCTCTGGGTGGCCAGAGGAGAGATGGGAGTGGTTTGGATATACCTGCTTTTTGAAGAGAAAACTCCTTCATATACAGTCCTCTACTTTGTGCTTGCTACTTGTGAATATATTTTTTTAAAAATTGATTTTTATTGTTGAAAATATTACAGATGTTTCTCATCCCCACCCCCCCTGACACCCTCCTCCCCGACCCACCCCCTTTCACTGCACTGTTGTCTGTGTCCCTTGGTTATACATATATGTATATACATTCTTTGGTTTATCCCTCCTGGCCCCTTCCCTCTGAGGTTTATCAATCTGTTCCCTACTTCCATGTCTCTGGGTCTGTTTTGTTCATCAGTTTATTTTGTTCATGATATTCCATAAATAAGTGAGATCCTGTGATACTTGTTTTTCTCTGACTGGCTTATTTCACTTAGCATAATACTCTCTAGGTCCCTCTATGTTGTCTCAAAGTGCAAGAGATCTTTCTTTCTTACATCTGCATAGTATTCCACTGTGTGAATGTACCACAGCTTTTTTTTTTTTATCCTCACCCGAGGATATTTTTCCATTTTTTGTACAGATAGAGTGGGAGGGAGAGAGAGGAAGGAGAAACATCGACGTGAAGGGACACATCGAGTGGCTGCCACCCGCACGACCAACCAGGGCCGGGGACAAACTGCAACCGAAGTACGTGCCCTTAGCGGGAACCGAAACCGGGTCTCTCCGGACCGCAGGTCGACGCTCTAACCGCTGAGCCAAACTGGCCAGGGCTGTACCACAGCTTTTTAAAAATATATGTTTTTATTGTTTTTTTTTAGAGAGAGGAAGGGAGAGAGAGAAACATCAATGTAAGAGAGAAACGTTGATCGGCTGCCTCCTGCACACTCCCCACTGGAGATTGAGCTCACAACCCAGGCATGTGCCCTGACTGGGAATTGAACTGGGACCTCTTAGTCCATGGGACAACACTCAATCCACTGAGCCACACTGGCCGGACTTTGTACCACAGCATTTTTATCCACTCATCTACTGATGGACACTTGGGCTATTTCCAGATCTTAGCTATTGTAAATAGTGCTGCTATGAACATAAGGGTACATATATTCTTTCTGATTGGTGTTTCAGGCTTCTTAGGGTATATTCCTAGAAGCGGGATCACTGGATCAAATGGCAGTTCCATTTTTAATTTTTTTGAGGAAACACCATAGTGTTTTCCATAGTGGCTGCACCAGTCTGCATTCCCACCAGCAGTGCACTAGAGTCCCCTTTTCTCCACACCCTTGTCAGCACTTGTTTGATGATTTGTTGATGGTGGCCATTCTGGTAGGTTTGAGGTTATTTGTGAATATCCCTTATGCATTCTGTGGTGACACCCGTTTGCCATCTTTTATTTGCCACATCCAAATTTCGGTGTCTGCTGAGGGACAGCCATTGTGGGCCATCACATGGTGGCGCTGCTGGCAGCCAGAGTTCGCTTTGGGCCAAGTCAACCAGGGCGTGTCTGTGCAGGTATTTGAATAATTTATGGAAATGATTTAAGAATGTGATTTTTAAATCCTGCCTCAGATGTGTGAAGGTGCCTCCAGACAGTAGGAAAAATGGGGGCCTAGGTGCTTGTTGGGAGTGAGGAGTCCAGGCCCCTCCACCCTCAACTTCCATGTTGGCTGTTCACTTCTCAGAGAAAAGTGTTGGTGGCTTTCAAAAAAGTTTCAGAACAACTGTTTTATTGCATTTCACCCTTAGACTTTATGAAAATAATGGGAAATAGAAACACAAAGGTGTGACATTTCTGACATAATGAGAGTGATGGAAGGGAAGGTCTCCTAAAGCCATACGATTGGGACGAGGAGGAAGCTCAGCAGACATACTGGGAGAGGCACATTTTTGCTCATCAGACTTTAGGTCAGTCAGAGACAAAATGTGGAGGAAAAACAGAGACTATGCATGGAATACTGGAACTATATTGTTAAAGATGACAAAAGGGGAAGAATTTTTTGTGACTGTTAATGATTATAGGGATCTGAGAATGAAGCCACCTTTTTAATACTGTTTGGCTCTAATGTATGTTTTCATGGGCAAAGAGGGCTGCCGGGATTATTTTTGCACATCATAAAAGTAAATCATTGTGAATAATTATAGTAATACACGAATGTGTGAGGGAGAAATAAAAATTCACCTGTTAGAAAGATTGAATTCCAACCCCTGGGTAAGCGCTATTAATAACTCACTGAGTATTTTTCTAAGTTTTAGTTTGCCCAGCCCCAGCCCTGCCCCCACTCTGGATCCTGCCTCTGCAGCACCTCTGTCCCCACTTGTGAAGTGGCTGTGATGTCTGTCCTTGACCCAGTTGAGGGTATTTGTGCCATAACCTCTGGAGCCGGAGCACGGGTAAGTCTGCACAAATAAGGAGAGCAGGAGATTGCATTTGAGAGAAATCTGACCCTTTGTATTTAAATTGGCAGGGGAGGCAAAACCCCAGAAATTTTGAAAAAAATTCTCACCAACTCAGAGAAGTTGGCAGATTGGTCTTCAGTGATTTTATTCTCAGCACATTGACTAGAGTCCACCAGCGGGGTTCCAGCTCCTCCGCTGATGGGTGTTCGGTGGGCCTGGAGGTTGTCTGGTCCTCGTGTGGGCGGCAGAGGTTGGCTGGTGGGGCTGGAGTTTGAAAATCTCACTGAACGCCACCTAAAGAAGCACAAACGGGGTCCTGAAAACACTCAAGAAAGGGGTTCATGTGAAAGAAGGGGGGCAAGGAAAGACGATAGGGGCAGATACCTGGGGGACTCACCCTGGAAAGGCAGACTCTAGATGCTGGAGGACATCCCCACCCCCTTCCAGGAAGCTCCTGCAGCTGGAACCAGATCAGCTCCAGCTGTCTTCCAGGGGATCAGGGAGCCCACCTGGGGAGGGGCCCAGCCCCTCTGCTTCTGACCCCACTCTTTCCAGGTCCCAGGAGGGCTAAATCAGATTTACTTTCAGAACTCATCCCCCTCTTCCCTTGACACAAACATTACTGCACCTGCTGGCTGATGCCTGAAATTCCTTTAGACGAATTTTTTCCTTCCACAACTGGAGGATGGGAATTTAAAAATGCAAACAACTGGTGAAGATATTAGGTCATCTGCTAAAGTATAACCTGCCAGTCAACAAATGCAAATGATTATTGTCAGATTCTGTGCCTTTCAATAGGGACAGAATTAGAAAAAAAGTAGAGGCTGGGTGACTGAAGGGTGAGGAGGTCGGGAGATGGGAACTCACAGACAGCCTTCCAGACGGGGAGACTGGAAGGGCCGGGCTGTTACCTTCCAGAGCTCCGCGAGGAGCAGTTGCTGGGCGAGATGGAATTTCGGTCCTGCACATCTGTGCGCTCAGCCTAGCGGGAACTCGGCCACTCAGACATATGATTCACATCAACTATGTTTTTCCCGACTTTTAGAGGATTTTTTTTTTTTAAAGGCTGACGTCATTATGAAGGAACTTTTTTCTCATAGGTTTCAATTGAGGTATCACTTAGGTTCCAACTGAGGTACCACTAGAAATGGCACCAGGAAAGACTTTCAGAAGTATTTAATTTCCCTAGCCCTCCTCCAGAGGTGGATGAATGAGGGAACTTCCTGACAGGGATAAAAACTAGTGTTTTATTTTTGTCCGGTAACAAATGCAGTAATATTTTATTGAAAACAAAGTTTTAGCACACAGAAGGGGATAAAGTGAAAAATTTAATGTTAATTACCTAATAAAATGAAAACAGAAATAATCCTCATTTACCTTTGATTTTTTTCCCTAATCTTTTTCTGAACATTAATATATTATGATTTATTTGAATATTTCAGATGAATACTTCCAGTGAACCATCTTTTTAAATCATAAAAGTAATGTTTGCATGAAGAAGAAAATTTGGGTAAAGAAAAACTCAGAATTTTTTTTTGTTTTGGTAGAGAATGCAAAGTTTTTTGAGATATTTCCTTTGTTCTGTGTGTTTTGTAGAATTTACCCTGTTTATAGTTTTATATCCTTCTTTTCTTTGCTTGACCCTCTAATCACATATCTCATGAGCTTTTGCCATGGGTTGTTGGGGTTTTAAAAGACTTTTTCCCACATCTGGGTGAAGCCAGATGCAGAGGCTGAGGGAGAAGCCGAAACCTCGCAGCCTGAGTGCGGGCATGGGATAAACTCGGCCCCCCGTCCAGTGGGACAACAGCAGGGCGTCACAGCGCCTGGAATAAAGAAGCAATGAGCTGGGACATCTGAGATGAACCACAGCCTGAAGCCGTGGGGGCCATGAAGGAGCTGGAAAGTGGCAGTTAGGGAGTCACAGATGCGCCTCCAGGAGAGGAGGGCTGCTCCCTCTGAGATCAGACAAAAGCTGCTCCAAAGCTTGGACAAGCTCTCTCCACATAGCTGTGGTTACCTTAATAGTTTGCAACGTGTGTATTCCTTTTGGTTGCCAAGAAGACTCGGCAGAGTGGATTTGGGCTCAGGAGATAACATTTTGCGAGAAGAAAGGAGGCAGTTGTTGGGGATGGTGGTGGAGACAGACTTGAGGAGAAAGAAAAGACTGCTTTGCTAGAGACCCTTTTGGTCACTTCACCTCCGTTGCCTCAGTTTATTTATTTGTAAAAACTCCCCACAAACATGGCATGTCATGAACTAGCAGCAGCTAAGTACAGAGGTTTGAATCCAGTACCTGACACTTAAAAAACAAATTATATTATATACGTTTCAGTTTACGACGTTATAATTTGATATCTGTATACACTATAGCATGCTCACTACCTAGTCTAGTTTTCATCCGTCACCGCACATTTGACTACCTTGCCCCATTTATTCTTCCCCTCTGTAACCACCAATCGTTTGCCTATATCTATGAGTTTGTTTTGTGTTGTTTGTTCATTTGTTTCTTTTCTGTTTTATATTCCATGTATGAATGAAATCATATGGTTTTGTCCTTTTTCATCTAATTTACTTCATTTAGCATAATATCCTCAAGGTCCATCCATATTGCCAGAAATGACAGTATTTCATCATTGTTGTGGCTGAGTAATGTTCCATTACATAGATATATCTATATCTGTAACTATATCTATACTACCATCTAGATCCACCTTCTATATCCAATCATTTGTTGATGGACTCTTAGGTGGCTTCCATATCTTCGCTATTGTAAGTAATGCTGCAGTGAACATAGGGGTGCATATATCTTTTAAATTAGCATTTTCACATTTTTTAGATAAATACCTAGAAGAGGAATTGCTGGATATATAGTAGTTCTATTCTTAATTTAAAAAATTATTAAAAAGTTTAAAAAAGAAATTTCCCCATTTTATATATATATATATATTTTTTTTAATGTGATTTTTTTTTTTTTATCCTCACCCGAGGATATTTTTCCATTTTTTGTACAGATAGAGTGGGAGGGAGAGAGAGGAAGGGAGAGAGAGAGAAACATCGACGTGAAGGGACACATCGAGTGGCTGCCACCCGCACAACCAACCAGGGCCGGGGACAAACGGCAACCGAAGTACGTGCCCTTAGCGGGAACCGAACCCGGGTCTCTCCGGTCCGCAGTCCGACGCTCTAACCGCTGAGCCAAACTGGTCAGGGCTTTTTTTTTTTTTAAAGAAAGAGAAAGGGAGAGAGAGATAGAAATATCTATGTGAGAGAAAAACACTGACCGGCTGCCTCCTGCACGCCCCCTACTGGGGATCGAGCCTGCAACCGTGGCATGTGCCCTGCCAGGAATCCAACCAGCAACTTCTCAGTGCGTGAGTTCTTGCTCAACCACTGAGCCACGCTGGCCCGGCTATTCTCATTTATTTATTTATTTTTTTGAGGAAACTCTATACTGTTTTACATAGTGGCTGAACCAATTTATAATCCCACCAACAATGTACAAGACTTCCCTTTTCTCCACATCCTTGTCAACATGTTATTTTTTGTCTTTTTGATAATAGCCATTCTGATGGGTGTGAGGTGATTGATACTTCATTGTGGTTTTGACTTGCATTTTCCTAATTAGTGATGTTGAACATATTTTCGTGTGTCTGTTGGCCATCTGTATGTGTTCCTTGGGAAAATATCTATTCAGATCTTCTGCCTATGTTTTAATTGTTGGGGTGTATGAAATTTGTATGTATTTTGGAGATAACTCCTTATTAGAAATATCATTTGCAAATATCTTCTTTCATTCAAAGGCCTGACACTTTGGTTGTATGGCTTTGGACACATCATTTGACATATCTGAGCCTCGGTTTCTTGCAAGATGGTGATAATAATGGTTATCGGTATGATTATTATAAGGACTATGGAAAAGTATGTAACAAACTTGGCATGTGGTTGGCACTCAGTGACATCACTATAATTAAATCTGATTGGTAGGAGATTCATTAGGGAGGTGGAAAGTGATATGCATGTCCATGGAAGGGTGAGGTTCTTCTGAAACAGAAGAAACTGAGTGCTGAGGCCTTCGGTGTGGGATGGGACTGAAATGACTGTGGGGATGCCACAGCCTTTCTACTGCTGAAGAGAGTCTTTCATAGCCAGCCTAATTCTCACCCTCCTTTCCCAGCCCAGACAGGAAACATTCTTTCTTGCTGGGAGTGAGGCTAAGCCAATCTACCTCATCGAGTGGTGAGAGAGATGGTGCAGGGGTGAGGCTCGAGGGCTGGAGGAGAGGAGGACAGCGATGTGGGCGAGAGGGAAGTGACCATAAGATCCAAGAGGCCCTAGCGTTGCTGCGGGCTGTGTTTACACGTTTCCTTTAACATTTTACAAGATAGGAATAAAAAATAGAATCCCTGTGTTATATTATATATACATAAAATCTACACTTTAACCATTTTTGTTTTATTCTCACCCGAGGACATTTTTTCCATTTTTTATTCAGATAGAGCGGGAGGGAGAGAGAGGAAGAGAGAGAGAGAAACATCGATGTGAAAGGGACACATCGAGTGGCTGCCACCCACACGACCCGACCAGGGCCGGGGACAAACTGCAGCCAAGGTACATGCCCTTAGCAGGTACCGAACCCAGGTCTCTGTGGACTGCAGGCTGATGCTCTAACCGCTGAGCAAAACTGGCCAGGACCACTTTAACCATTTTTGGGTGCATAATTCGATGGCATCAAGTATATTACAATGCTGTGCAACCATCACCACTATTCACTTTCAGAACTTTTCCATCACCCAAACAGAAACTTCGAACCCATTAAACAATAACTAACTCCCACCTCCTCCCCAGCCCCTGGTAACTTTTATTATACTTTCAGTCTCTTTGAATTTGCCTATTCTAGGCACCTTGCAGAAGTGGGATCATACAATATTTGCCTTCTGTGTTGGGTTTATTTCACTTTGCATAATATTTTCAAGGTTTATCCAGGTAGTAGCATGTATCAGAATTTCATGTTTTTAAGACTGAATAATATTCCATTGTACATATAGTTCACATTTTGTTTATTCATTAACCGATTGATGGATATTTAGGTTGTTTCCACTTTTGGCTGTTACGAATAGTGCAGCTATGAACATTGCTGTACAAGTGTCTGAGTCCCTGCTTTCAATTTCTTTTCCATTTGTATACCCAGAAGTGGAATGGCTGGCTTATATGGCAATTCTCTGTTTAACTTTGGAATTCCTCTTAAAGTGCCTTTGGTTGTGCATCTTTTGTTCTTATTATGTTTCTCAAATCTTTTCATTCTGTTATAGTCTCCCCTTGTGTTGCATGCCAGTGTTTTGTTGGAGAAACAAGATTATTTGTTTCTACAGAGTGATCCACATTCTCAATTTATTTATTGTCTCCTCGTAGTGCCATGTGATTTGTTCCCACAGCCCCGATATTCCTGTAAACTGAAAGTTAAATGTAGAGTCTTTTTTTTTTTTTTTTTTAATCCTCACCCGAGGATATTTTTCCATTTTTTGTACAGATAGAGTGGGAGGGAGAGAGAGGGAGAGAGAGAGAAACATCGACGTGAAGGGACACATCGAGTGGCTGCCACCCGCACGACCAACCAGGGCCGGGGACAAACTGCAACCGAAGTACGTGCCCTTAGCGGGAACCGAACCCGGGTCTCTCCGGACCGCAGGCCAATGCTCTAACCGCTGAGCCAAACCGGCCAGGGCTAAATGTAGAGTCTTGACTGAATTCTGGTTCAAGTTTTCACAGGAATATTTCATTGGAGTGCTCTGTATTTTCTATTGGGTCATATCAGGAGGCACAAATTGCACTTCTTAAACATAAATCTACTCTGAGAATGAACCACCCAGGTATCTGGGCTTTTGAGGATTAGAGTACTCGAAGCTGCATTTCAAGGTTAGGGTCAGGCAGTAACAGTTATTGGCTGCAGTGCTCCTTCTGGGAGAGTGTCCCCTCTCCCACCCAAGCACCCTCAGGACCTGGTCTGGCCCAGGGCTCTGAGATGAAGCTTCTGCCCTCCTCAGGGCTTCTGTAGCTCACCACGTGGGGCTGGGGAGATCTGCACCCTGGTCAGAGGGGAAAGTAAAGGGTGAAGATACAGTGCCCTGTGCTTATCTCTGGGCTTTGTACACAGCTAATGCCCAGGGAAAGTTGATCTGTAATAATGATTGTCTATGAATAAAGTGAGGAAAGAACAAAAAAAATATTTTAGACAAATGCTGGTGAGGATGTGGAGCAACCAGAACACTCATCTATTGCTGATGGGAATTAAAAATGCTATAGCTACTTTGGAAAACAGTTTGGTAGTTTCTTATAAAGTTAAACACATATTTACCATACAATTGAGCAATTCCACCTCTAGGTATTTACCTAGTGGAAAAAAAACAAACCTATTTTCACAAAACCCTGCACATTAATGTTTATGGAAGCTTTGTTAGTGACTGTCAACAACCAGGGACAACCCAAATGTTTCAACAGGTGAAAGATGAACAAACTGCTGCATCATTCAGTGAAACAATGCTACTAAGCAATAAAAAATAATGAGCTACTAATACGTGCAACAATGTGGATTAATCTCAAATTCATTATGTTCAGCGAAAGAAGCCAGACTCAAAAGTATGATTCTAGCCTGGCCGGTGTGGCTTGATGGTTGAGCATTGACCCATGTACCAAGAGGGTGTCGATTTGATTCCCAGTCAGGGCACATGCCTAGGATTCTGGTAGATCCCCAGTGGGGGGCATGCAGGAGACAGCTGGTCGATGTTCTCTCTCATTGATGTTTCTCTCTCTCTCTCTCTCTCTCTCTCTCTCTTCCTCTCCTTTTCCCTCTCTCTAAAACCAATAAAGAAAAATATTTTTAAAAAATGTATGATTCTATTCACATGGCATTCTAGAAACTATATGGACAGAAAAGGGATCAGTAGTCTTCAAGGACTGGGGCTGTGGAAAAGGTTGACTACACAGGAGCACAGGGGAATTTTTTTGGGGTGATAGAACAATTCTATATCTTGATTGTAGTGGTGTTTACACGACTATATACATTTGTCAAAAATGCTCAGAACTGAATACCAGAAAGCGTGAATTTTATTGCATGTAAATTATACCTTAATACAAATTGGGGGGAAACGGTAGTGTAATGATTCTTTGTCATTTTGAAGCTGCCAATCAAATCTTCCAATCCTATTAGCTCCCAGATCACATAGGTGACCATCCAGTTTAGAGATCATCCACTGTCTCTGAGTTTTCCACTCAGAGAAGTCTTGATAAGAGGCAGAGCCACAGTCCCTTGTGTAAATCAAAGGGACCATTTATTACTCTCTCTGGGACAGCAGTGAGTGGGCAGGTGAGTTGGGCTCAACCAATTGGATACCGTCTCCTGGAATTTTGAAATTTGCAATATGTGACCAAGTTTTGGGAATGGTGGCAGGTGAATTTCATGTGTCAACAGTAGTAGCACATAGACAGATGGTCCTGTGCTCAGACCTTGACATTCTTCTTACTGCTCTCGAGAGCTTCCCTGCTTCTTCCTCCTTATCCTACCAATTCCTATTTTGCTTACAATGGCTACAGTAAGTTTCTGTTGTTTGTAAGTCATGAACCTGATGATACACATAGGGTAAGAGCAGTAGAAGTGAAAAGAGGAAAGAAAATAGAAGAATCAATGGAGAAAGAGGAAGATGGGGAAAGAGGAGGGTAAGAAGAGGCAGACAGAGCTGAGCAATGAATGCAAGGCAAAACCACATCGGTACAGGTGAGGGTGTCTATCCTTGGTCCTGATCCTGCCACATTGCAGCAGTAGCGTCTGGCTCCCCATTGTTGTGCTTTGTGGAGGTGGTGATGTGTGTGGGATTGTTATGGCAGATGTACGAACGAGCTCATTTTGTCCTTTTTGATTTGGAGTAATAATTCAGTGAATGACAACAGCTATTATTTATTTACATGCCTACTCTGTGGCATGCATTCTTTTAAAAAATATTTTTATTGATATTTTTAGGGAGAGGGAAAAAGAGAAACATTGATGTAAGAGCGACACACTGATGGGCTAACTCCTGCATGCCCCACACCAGGGATCGAACCCGAAACCTAGGCATGTGCTCTGACCAGCAACCTTTTGGTGCACAAGATGATGCCCAACTGAGCCACACCAACCGAACTGTGCCATGCATTTTTGATTTCATCCACAATACCCTGGGGAAGGTACTATTATTCCAACTTTACAGAAGAGGAAACGGAGGCTTAGAAGACTAGGTAAAGCATACAAAGACACACTGTTAATAAGTGGTTGAGTGGCTCTGGCCTTGTTTGGCTCAGCGGTTAGAGCATCGGCATGCAGACCAGGGAGTCCTGGGTTCAATTCCGGCCAAGGGCACATACCTCGATTGCAGTTTGACCCTGGCTCTGGTTGGGGTCGTGCAGGGGCAACCAATTGATGTGTCTCTCTCACATGGATGTTTCTCTCTCTCTCTCCCTCCCTCCCACTCTGTCTGAAGATAAATGTAAAAATATCCTCGGGTGCGAATTAAAAAAAAGTGATTGAGCGAGGGCTCACATGCAGGTCTGACTCATGGAACATGGATTCAAGAGATTATTTTATTTATTTATTTATTTTAATCCTCACCTGAGGATATTTTTTTTCCATTTATCTTCAGATAGAGTGGGAGGGAGGAGAGGAGAGAGAAAGAGAAACATTGGTAGCCTTCCGCATGACCCAGACCAAGGCCAGGGATGAACCGCAACTAAGGTACGTGTCCTTGACCGGAATTGAACCTGTGACTCTTCGGTCCAAGGTCCGACTCTCTAACTGCTAAGCCAAACTGGCCAGGGCTTAAGAGATCATTTTAGTTTTAAGGGAAGGGACAGGCTGTCCAAGGATCCCCAGACTCAGTGCCCAGGATTCAAGTTGCCTTGAGGAAGGCTTCAGGGGGCCTCATCAAGTTCACAGCATTCTGAAGCAAGTCTTATCTGTTTTACTGCAGGTCTTTAAGAGGTCTGCAAGGTACAGATTATGTAGAGGAGAAGTTCCAACCTGGGAACATTTACAAAACACCTATGCCCGGCTACTAAACCAGAGCCTGGCAGCAACAGTTTTAAAGAGCTCCCCATGGGATGCTGATGCAGGTGAGGGATGAGGACAAAGGCAGGCCTTAGAGGCACGGTCAGGAGATGTGACTAGTCCTTGCTCAGTGCAGAGGTCTCCCTCAGAGCAGCCAGCCAGAGAAAGGTGCTTCGGTATACTGCAGTCAAGAGCAATGGTGATCATCTATTATCTGTGCCCAGAAAAAGGTTGTTCTAGGGTAGTACCAGAGGGCTCAGGGATCTCCCATAGAAGTCTCCTAAACCCCACGCGCTGTGGGTTCCAGGTGAGGTTACTAGTTCATTCCCCCAGTGTGCTGGGTCAATTGCCATCACCTTCTGAAAGGTAGGGCTATAGCCTTCCCCCTTATTGTATTTCTCCAGGTGTCCTGGGGTCAAAGATGAGAATGGGGACAGGGATAGGCTGTGTGTGGGGTGTCTCATTTAAGTTAGAGCAGGTCCGTGAAGTTCTTTTCAGTTGCTGCTTTCACCGTCTCCCTGTTGTGTTGTTTACTATCTCCCACCTCCCTGCCATGGGCCTCTGTCCCTGCTGTTTGCCGTCATCTCTGACCACCAGTCTCTGCCTCCTCCTGCACCTCTCCACATGGCTGCCCACGTGGAGCCGATGACACACCCTCAGCCTGCCCTTGGGTCTTGAGATAATCCTCACTCTTTTGCCTGTATCTAAGAGTGCCTTGTTGCCTATCCCCAAATTTTTGGGACTTACAATCCTCCCATTTCAGTTTAGCCTTTTAAGGGGAGAAGTGTATGTGTGTGTCCCATGCTTGAGTTCCTAATGGTGTCCTCCCCACCCCCGGCCTGAGTTTTACTATGAGCCATCTGGGATGAGGCATGCTTCCTTCTTCTTCATCATCACCATCATGATCATTTACTGAATATTTACTGTGAACTGAAGAGCACTATGAGAAGAGTTAACATCTATGTGGTCCTGCAAACAACCATGAGATTGTTATCCTCCTACCCCCATTTTGCAGATGAGAAAAACAAGGTACATAGAAGTAATTTTCCAAAATAACATAACTGAATAGGTTCCCCATGATATGTGTCTCCCTCCCCAGTGCCTCTTTAATCTCAGGTCTTTGCTCCAGGTGGAGCTCAGTTTGGAGAGATCAGGAGCAGCCTCTGGCACCTTGATCTCACTACTGCCCCTGACCTTCACACCATGGTGTTGAGTCTGGCCCACTTCCTACCTCATGGTGATTTCTTTTTTCTTTTTTTTTTATCCTCACCAGAGGACATTTTTCCACTTTTTGTTCAGATAGAGTGGGAGGGAGAGAGAGGAAAAGAGAGAGAGAGAGAGAAACACCACGCACTGCGATGTGAAAGGGACACATCGAGTGGCTGCCACCCGCACGACCAACCAGGGCCGAGGACAAACTGCAACCGAGGTACACGCCCTTAGCGGGAACTGAACCCGGGTCTCTCTGGACCGCAGGCCGATGCTCTAACTGCTGAACCAAACTGGCCAGGGCCCTCATGGTGATTTCTTTCCTGTGTTTCTAGTTGATGCTCATGTTATGGGTCTCTTCACCCATTTCAACCATGCATTATGGCTTTCTTTTTTTTTTTTTTATCCTCACCCGAGGACATTTTTCCATTTTTTGTACAGATAGAGCGGGAGGGAGAGAGAGGAAGGGAGAGAGAGAGAGAAACATCGACGTGAAGGGACACATCGAGTGGCTGCCACCCGCACGACCAACCAGGGCCGGGGACAAACTGCAACCGAAGTACGTGCCCTTAGCGGGAACCGAACCCGGGTCTCTGCGGACCGCAGGCTGACGCTCTAACCGCTGAGCCAAACTGGCCAGGGCCATTATGGCTTTCTTTAAAAAAATTTAAAAAAATTTTTTTTAGAGAGAGAAACATCAGTGTGAAAGAGATACATCAATCAGCTGCCTCCTGTACAGGCCCTACTGGGGATCAAGTCTGCAACTCCGGCACGTGCCCTGACCCGAGGATGAAACTGGGACCTCTGAGTGCATGGGACGATGTTCAGTCCACTGAGCTACACCTGTCGGGCACACTATGGCTTTCTATACACATGTAAATCTCAAATATAATTAGAGTTCAAGTTATTTTTCACAGGGTACAAAACACTTCTTTTAATGTCTCCAAGCACTTTATGACAGCTTAGTTGGCACAAGGGTACCTACAGGGTGGTGTCACTCAACTCCACAGGCCACAGTGTGTGCGCACGTGCGCGCATGTGTGTGTATGTATGTAAGATAAGAAGCTAAAATGTTAATAGTCACAATCCCCAAGTGTCAGGATTCTTGTTGAAAAATATCTGTGTTTTTAAAAATTTTTGCTATATCAAATATTTAGTAGTTGTATTATATATATATACATTATATTATATATATTATATATATTTATCCTCACCTAAGGACATTTTCTTGTCTTTTATTCAGATAGAGTGGGAGGGAGAGAGAGGAAGAGAGAGAGAGAAACATCAACGTGAAAGGGACACATCGAGTGGCTGCCACCCGTACAACCCAACCAGGGCCGGGACAAACTGCAACCGAGGTACATGCCCTTAGCAGGAACCGAACCCGGGTATCTCTGGACTGCAGGTCAATGCTCTAACCACTGAGCAAAACTGGCCAGGGCTAGTACTTGTATTATAAAGGTAAAATAAATGTAATCTGGAAAAACTTTTAAAAGCATATAAAGAAGTAAACCAAAATCACCTATAATCTATTTATTTATTTATTTATTTATTTATTTATTTATTTATTTATTTACAAATGTTTCTCCTTTTTTACTCTATTGGCACCCCCCTCCCCAGCCCACCCCTGCCCCGTCCCCAGCTTTGTTGTCTATGTCCATTGGTCATGCATACATGCATATACGTTCTATGGTTTATCTCTTCCCACCTCCCCCACCCCGTCTTCTGAGGGATGTCAGTCTGTGCCCTACTTCCATGTTTCTGGGTCTACCGTATTCCTCAGACTGTTATGTTTATTATATTCTGTATATAAGTGAGATCATGTGGTATTTGTCTTTTTCTGCTTGGCTTATCTTACTTAGGATAATACTTTCCAGGTCCCTCCATGTCGTCTCAAAGGATAAGAGATCTTTCTTTCTTAGAGCTACATAGTACTCCATTGTGTATATGTACCACTGCTTTTTTATCCATTCGTCTACTGATGGACACTTGGGCTGTTTCCAGATCTTAGCTATTGTAAATAGTGCTGCTATGAACATGGGGGTACATATATTCTTCCTGATTGGTGTTTCAGGCTTCTTAGGGTATATTCCTAGAAGCGGGATCACTGGGTCAAATAGAAGTTCAATTTTTAATTTTTTGAGGTAACACCATATTGTTTTCCATAGTGGCTGCACCAGTCTGCATTCCCACCAGCAGTATACTAGAGTCCCCTTTTCTCCACACCCTCGCCAACACTTGTTGTTTGATGATTTGTTGATGGTGGCCATTCTGACAGGTGTGAGGTGATACCTCATTGTTTTAATTTGCATCTCTCTGATGATTAGTGATGTTGAGCATTTCTTCATATGTCTCTTGGCCATTTGTATGTCCTGTTTGGAGAGGTGTCTATTCAGTTCCTCTGCCCATTTTTTAATTGAGTTCTTTATCTTCCTTTTGTTGAGTTGTATGAGCACTCTATATATATTGGAAATTAACCCCTTATCTGATATATCATTGGCAATGATGTTCTCCCATACAGTGGGTTGCCTTTCCATTTTGATGATTGTTTCTTTTGCTGTGCAGAAGCTTTTTAGTTTGATGTAGTCCCATGTGTTCATTTTTTCCTTTGTTTCTGTTGCCTTAGGTGATGTATCAGTGAAAATTCTGCTGCGTATGATATCCGAAATTTTGATGCCTACATTTTTTTGTAGGATCTTTATGGATTCATGAGTCACATTTCAGTCTTTTATCCATTTTGAGTTTATTTTTGTGTATGGTGTAAGTTGATGGTCTAGTTGCATTTTTTTTGCATGTAGCTGTCCAATTTTCCCAGCACCATTTATTAAAGAGGCTGTCTTTACTCCACTGTATGCTCTTGCCACCTTTGTCAAATATTAATTGAGCGTATTGCCTTGGGTCCATTTCTGGATTCTCTGTTCTGTTCCACTGGTCTATATGCCTGTTCTTATGCCAGTACCAGTCTGTTTTGATTACAGTTGCTTTGTAGTATAACCTGATATCTGGTATTATGATTCCACCTACTTTGTCCTTCTTTTTAAAAATTGCTGTGGCTATTCGGGGACTTTTTTTTGGTCCATATGAACTTTTGAAGTATTTGTTCTAGTTCTGTGAAATATGTTGTTGGTATTTTGATGGGGATTGCACTGAATCTATAGATTGCTCTGGGTAGTATGGGCATTTTAATGATGTTAATTCTTCCAATTCATGAACAAGGTATGTGCGTCCACTTTTTTATATCCTCCTCTATTTCTTTTTTCAATGTCCTGTAGTTTTTTGCAAATAGGTCCTTTACTTCTTTGGTTAAGTTTATTCCTAGGTATCTTAATTTTTTTGCCACGATGGTAAATGGGATTGTTTTTTCAATTTCTCTTTCTGTGAGTTCATCATTGGTGTATACGAATGCCATTGACTTTTTTGTTTTTTTTTATCCTCACCCGAGGACATTTTTCCATTTTTTTGTTCAGATAGAGCGGGAGGGAGAGAGAAGAAGAGGGAGAGAGAGAAACATCGATGTGAAGGGACACATCGAGTGGCTGCCACCCGCACGACCAACCAGGGCCGGGGACAAACTGCAACCGAGGTACATGCCCTTAGCGGGAACCGAACCCGGGTCTCTCTGTACCGCAGGTCGATGCTCCAACCACTGAGCCAAACTGGCCAGGGCCCATCGACTTCTTGACGTTAATTTTGTATCCTGCTACTTTGCCAAATTCATTTATTAAGTCTAGTAGATTTTTGATGGAGTCTTTAGTGTTTTCTATGTATAATATCATGTCATCTGCAAATAATGACAGTTTCACTTCCTCCTTTCCAATTTGAATCCCTTTTATTTTTTCCTCATGTCTTATTGCTGTGGCTAAGACTTCCAGTACTATGTTAAATAAGAGTGGCAAAAGTGGACATCCCTGTCTTGTTCCTGTTCTTAACGGAAATGTTTTTAGTTTCTGCCCATTGAGTATGATGTTGGCTGTAGGTCTTTCATATATGGCCTTTATTATGTCGAGATATGATCCCTCTATTCCCACATTGCTGAGCGTTTTTATCAGAAATGGATGCTGGATTTTGTTGAATGCTTTTTCAGCATCTATTGATATGATCATGTGGTTTTTATTCTTCATTTTGTTTATGTGGAGTATCACGTTTATTGATTTGCGAATATTGTACCAGCCTTGCATCCCTGGAATGAATCCCACTTGGTCATGGTGAATAATTTTTTTGATGCATTGCTGGACCTGATTTGCTAGTATTTTGTTCAGGATTTTGGCGTCTATGTTCATCAGGGATATTGGCCTGTAGTTTTCTTTCTTTGTAGTGTCATTTTCTGGTTTTGGAATTAGAATTATGCTGGCCTCATAGAACGAGTTTGGAAGTCTTCCTTCTTCTTGAATTTTTTGAAATAGTTTGTGGAGAATGGGTGTTAGTTCTTTTTTGAATGTTTGGTATAACTCCTCCGTGAAGCCATCTGGGCCTGGGCTTTTGTTTGCTGGGAGAGTCTTGATTACCTCTTCAGTTTCCCTTGTTGTTATTGGTCTGTTCAAGTGTTTTATCTCTTCCCGGTCCAGTTTTGGGAGACTGTGTGTTTCTAGAAATTTGTCCATTTCATTTAGACTGTCGAATTTGTTGCCATATAGTTGTTCATAGTAGCTGTTAACAATCTTTTGTATTTTTGTGGTGTCGGTTGTTACTTCTCCTCTTTCATTTCTGATTTTGTGTATTTGGGTTCTCTCTCTTTGTTTCTTGGTGAGTCTAGCTAAGGGTCCATCGATCTTGTTTATCTTTTCAAAAAACCAGTTCTTTGTTTCATTGATCCTTTGAATTGTTTTTTTGGTCTCTATGTCATTTATTTCTGCTCTGATCTTTACTATTTCCTTCCTTCTACTTGCTCTGAGGTTTTCTTTTTGTTTGCTTTCTAATTCTTTAAGTTGTGAGGTTAGACAATTAGAAATTTTTCTTGTTTCTTGAGGTAGGCCTGTAGTGCTATGAACTTCCCTCTCAGAACTGCTTTTGCTATCCCATAGATTTTGTTTTGTTGTGTGTTCATTTTCATTGTTTTCCAGGAAGTTTTTAATTTCTTCCTTGATTTCCTTGGTAACCCTTTTATTGTTTAATAGCATGCTATTTAGCCTCCATGTTTTCAAATGTCTTTGCATGTTTTTTTTGCAATTAATTTCTAGTTTCATGCCATTGTGATCTGAGAAGATGATTGATATGATTTCAATCTTCTTGAACTTGTAGAGATTTAGTTTGTGTCCTATCATGTGGTCTATCTTTGAGAATGTCCCATGTGCACTTGAGAAGAATGTGTATTCTGTAGTTTTGGGGTGTAATTCTCTGTAGATATCTATTAAATCCATTTGGTCTAGTGCTTCATTTAGAGTCTCTGTTTCCTTGCTCATTTTTTGCCTAGAGGATCTATCCAGTGCCGTCAACGGGGTGTTGAAGTCCCCTGCTATGATTGTATTGTTGTCGATTTCTCCTTGGAAGTCCTCCAGAAGATTTTTAATATATTTTGGTGCTCCTATATTGGGTGCATATATGTTTATCAAGGTTATATCTTCCTGTTGGATAGATCCTTTCAATATTATGTAGTGGCCTTCTTTGTCTCTAGTTATGGCCTTCATTTTGAAATCTATTTGATCAGATATGAGTATTGCTACCCCAGCTTTTTTTTTGCTTTCCATTTGCTTGGAAAATTTTCTTCCATCCCTTCACTTTCAACCTATGTGAGTCTTTTGTTGTGAGGTGGGTCTCTTGTAAACAACATATAGATGAGTCATGCTTTCTTATCCAATCAGCTACTCTGTGTCTTTTTGTCGGAGCATTCGGTCCATTTACATTTAAGGTGATTACTGATATGTACTTGTTTATTGCCATTTTTGTTTAGTGTGGTTATATTTTTCTTCCTATTTCTTCTACTAATTACAGTAGTCCTTTTAACATTTCTTGCAGTGCTGGTTTGGTGCTAATGTATTCCCTTAGCCTTTTTTTTTTTTTTTTTTTTTTTTTTGTCTGGGAAGCTCTTTATTTGACTTTCTGTTTTGAATGATAGCCTTGCTGGGTAGAGTAGTCTTGGATTCAGATCCTTGTTTTTTATGACCTTGATTATTTCATGCCATTCCTTTCTGGCCTGTAGTGTTTCTTGTGAGAAGTCAGCTGAGAGCCTTATGGAGTTTCCTTTGTATGTAACCTGTTGCTTATCTCTTGCTGCCTTTAGGATTCTCTCTTTGCTTTTAATTTTTGGCATTTTGATTACTATGTGTCTTGATGTGGGGCTGTTTGGATTCTTCTTACTTGGGGCTCTCTGTGCTTCTTGAACTTGAGTGCCTTCTTACTTCACCAAATTAGGGAAGTTTTCTGTCACTATTTCTTTGAATATATTCTCTAACCCTTGCTCATTTTCTTCTTCGGGGACTCCTATGATGCAAATATTATTCCGTTTCCAGTTGTCCCACAGTTCTCTTAAGCTGTCTTCTTGTTTTTTAAGTTTTTTTTCCTTTTGGTTTTCTGATTGATTGATTTTTTCTACCCTGTCTTCTAATTCACTGATCCGGTCCTCAGCTTCCCCTACTCTGCTTTTTAGACCTCCCAATGTGTTTTTCATTTCTGATATGTCATTTTTGATCTCTTCTTGGTGGTTTTTAATTTCTAATTGGTTTATTTTCAGCATCTCTATGTCCTTACTCATGCTGTTGAGCTTCCTCAAGATCATGGTTCTGAATTCTAGCTCTGTTAACTTGCCTAACTGCTCCACATTGATCTCATCTTTGATGGAGGTCTCTTGTTCTTTCATTTGGCTTCTGTTTCTGTGTTTCACCATTTTGCTATCACAGTGGGCTTTGGAGCCTGCCAAGTTTTCCCTGTGGGTGTTGGTGTTCTGCTGTTTGTGGTTCCCTCTCCTGGGTTTAGATGAGCGAGGGAGGACCCACGTTAAACACCACTGTCAAGTCTTACTTTCCTGGTTAAAGTTGCTAGCCCAGGAAAGGTACTGTTATCCTCTAGCTTTTTGCCTGGAGGCTAGCAGTCGAAGTTACTTGAAGAGTTTTGGGTTGTCAGTTGATTGAAAAACTCCCTCAGGTGCTCAGCGTAAGGGGATTTCCCGAGGGTGGGGCATATGCTGATTGTTAATGAGCCTCAATTAGCATTTCAATGGCCCACAGGGTGGGTTTGGATCTCTGAGGGAGGAGCCGCTGCTTCTCCCCAGAGCCCTGGGAAGGAGCAATATGGCCACCGTCCTGCGTGGCTGCAACTCAGCAAAAACTCTGAGCACCCTCCAAATCCCGAGTGTCCCTACACAGTTCCAGTCCAGTCTGCCCTCCCTCTGCCAGAGCCCAAGGTGAGTGGCTATTTCAGCCTCTGTCCCGGCTCTGCGCTGTGGAGCCGCCTGGGAGTGTAACCCGAGGGCGCTGCTCACAGCTAAGGCCTCTGCAGAGCTGCCGAGCTGCCGACCATGGGCTCCCAGCCCTGCCTCGTGCCTTCGCAATCCTACCAGGATTGAGTCAGTGTCCCTGGTTATATGGTCCTTGCAAGATGCTTTTCTGTTGATTTTCCCCGTCGATTTGTCTGTGTTACAGTTGTAATTCCAGTTTGGTTCTGGGAGACGGTCTGTGTAGCTTCCGTTCACTCCGCCGCCATTTTGGAATCCCTCACCTATAATCTTAATATCCAGAAATAACTACTATTAATATTTTCATATAACCATCTAGTCTGTAGCCTGTGCTGTCATAAGTAATTGGGGTTTCCTTGCTCCTCTGGTCACAGATAACAGAAATCATCTCCAATAAAATTAACCAAAAAGGAAAACTGTATTTGGAGGAAGGAGGGGATCTGCAGAACACTGGTGCTTGGCCTTTCAACACCACGGGGGGTCAGATGTTGCTTTCTCTGCTCTGAACAGGACTGAGCTCAGTGGACGTTTGGATTATTACCATACTTGCTCAGCTGGACACCTTCTTCTAGTGCCTTTGGGGCTCCTCCCCCAGCTCAACTCTACCCCCAGATACAGGCAGACGTGCCTGGGGAGGGCATCTGTCAGCATTCTTTGGCTCAAGGCCGGCATGTGGTCCAAGCAGTGTCAGCTAGAGTCTTCATGGGCAAAGCCGTGAACTTGAGGGGAGGAATTCTCATCTCCCCAGCACTTCTAAAGGCCTTTACACCTGTGATGGGAAAGAACTAGATCCAAGCAGAGTCAAGAGGTGGAGAGAGGGACAAAGCTCTGCCACATGGACACAGCAGGGCCTGAAGCAGAGCAGTGTTTTGCTTAGCAGTTGGTGAGCCAGAGCTGTCCCTTTTGTTTCATCTGGTTTGATCTGGGTTTTCATCACTTGTTTCTAGATGAGACCTGGCCAGTACCCCTGATCTTGGCTCATCTTCTCAGTTCCCTTTTTTAAATACAGGTCTTTGTTGCTTTTCCAAGGACAGGGTGGGGTACCTACAGACTGAAGTTTACAGAAGCTCAGTCCTAGCTGTGCTCAGACTCCATGGCTGTGTTTGAAACCCAAATTTTCCCAGAGAATGGAGTCACACCGGAAAATACGGCTGTCTGGGAACCCCCATGTGGGCGTGTGAGTAAGTAAGTGGGCAGAGGAATTCATAGCGAGGACCATTGGAGCCAGGCAGGCACCCTAGAGATGTTTCTGAGGAGCCAAAGTGTCCTTATGTGACTGGCACATTTTTGTGTGGGCAGCAGTAATACTGTTGCCACCAATAACTTGGTTTGCCTTGTGTACAGGTGTCAGAACCTGTCTTTCACTATGGGTCCCCTCCTCCTGTCTCCTTCTCCAGGCCCTTTTGCTCTGTTCCTGGGCTCTTACTCTAACCATGGCTCTGCCCCGTGGAGATTGGCCTTCTGGGTGCTTACTGTGTAGTTAGAGAGACCTGAAATGTGCATAAAGTTCCCATGACACTGAGCAGGGAGTGATGAGGACAACTGGTGAGGCCAGTAGAGATCTGAGGACAGACGCACTCCCAGCTGGGGCAATGAAGGAGACCTCTCAGAGGAAGTGGCATTTGGGCTGAGCCTTGGAGGATTCCTAAGCTTTAGATGTTGCAAGTGGAAGGAAGGCCTCAGGGCCCTCGGGTGAAACATCACAAGGAAGAGTGTGGGTTCAGTGGGGCTGGAGAAAGAATGAGAGATGAGGGGATGAGATTGGACAGACATGCCAGGGCAGCCTGGGGAAGAGGGCCTTGAATACATACATACATGTGCCAGCAGAACCAAGGACCCCCATAGCTCAGGGCTGAGAGGACAGCTTGGAGGTCAACTATCTCCTTGGGCCAATACTGCCCTTGAAGGTAGGCAAGCAGGTGCCTGCCCTGGGCCAGGCCTCAGAGGACCCAGTGTTTTTGAATGCCTTCCCCAAAATGTTCTAACCTCCCCATCCCCTTAGATGTCTGGGCTGGCTGGCAGCACCAGCTGGGCTAGGTGCCCTGAGCCTGCACTGGGCCTGTGTGTGTCATGGACTCCAGAAGCCTGTTCCTCAAAATTTTCGAAGTCCCTCTCTGATGACTCAGACCAGTCAGAGCTGCCCTCCTAGCAGAGTCCCTGAGCCAGGACCAGGACCCGCATGGGCCCCGGACCCTGTTACTCTCCTCTGTGGTGTCTGGCCCTCTGCTCCCTGTGTGGGTGAACCACATGCCCTGAGGAGCCCCGGAACTCATACCAAAGGTGTGATCGCAGCCTGGTGAGTGGATTGCTCCTGTAGCCAGCGAAGTATTTTTTTCTGGGATCTTATAACTTTGAGTCATTCAGGATACAGGACAAACTCTGGGCTAACAATGGTCAACTGCCAACTCTTGGCCTTGGCTGTGTGTGTGGTCATGCTTCTGTTCTCACCTGGCGGTGCTCCAACTGCAGTGCTGCCTTGGGTCGACAGCACCTGAGGGTGGTGGGGTTGGCAGCAAGGGCTTCCTGTGCACCCTCCCCACCTTGCCAATGGCACTAGGGTGGTCACCTCAGGCAGTCTTCTGGGTGTCCCCCATCTTCTCCAAGGGCTTTCAACACCAACTCAAGAACAAGGGGCTTTTCCCATGGATGTTTTCACTTGCTGTGAGGGTTATGGTGAGCATGAAATGAGACTGTTCTTTTCACTCTGGCCATGGCCCCCTCATCTTTCCTTCCTTGGTCTGTGGAAGGCAGGGATGTGGTCAATAGGGAAAGAGATCACATTCTAGGAATTCAGTGATTATGGCCTAAAGAGTTCTAGAGGAGTTATGGTTGGAAGATGTTCTGTGTTTATGCTATAAAACCCCCAAGGGTAAATTGAATATGATCTGAAAATAAATCATTGCACATATCTTTTTGCATACTCTAGGAAGACTTGCATTTGTGATCAGTACAACCTTTGAGGGAGTCATGGGAAGCCAGCACTAATGGCTGCACTACAGATGGTGCAGTGTCATGAATAGTGATGGAACCGGCATCAGATAAATGGTGTTAGGGAACTGCAGAGGCAGGAAGGTCCTATTGTTTTAATAGAAACAGGTTCTGAAGAGCCATGGCATTGTGAGTAATAAAAACCTTGCTACCTTTTCCTCACAGTGAGATTCACAAAGCTAGCCAGGAAGGACAACTTTGGTCATAAACAACATGAAGAGGGGGTTCCGGGACTGGACACAATGAGATGGTGCTGGTACCTTAGGGAGAGCCTTCCTGTGCCCTGATTGGACAATAAACAAACATGTTAGTATCTCTTCAATCATAAGTATAGCTCATGTGGGGTCATATGACTTTGAGTCACTCAGGACACAGGACAAACTCAAGGTTCTGGACTGAATTTTGGTAATATATTATAAAATTTTCATTGACAGGGACTCCACAAGAGCCTGCATACCTTTGGGATGGGCTTGCTTTGGCCAGTACTTGAGAGACCACAGACCCCTGTGTGCCTGTCTGGTCTCATGCACCAGGTGAACATAGAGCACAAGAGATGTGCAATGCATCGGAGACCTGGAATGGGGAGGAAATGGTCGCAAGTCAGGAGGAAGAGGTTGGTGAGAAGGCATGGCCGAAATCTTTTTTGGGACCAGGCGAACGGAAGCCAGGGCCCTGTGTGGGTTCCTCCCCGCCTTGACCCCCTGTGCAGGTCACCAGGTCTAGCCTATTTGCCTCAAGCATGGAGACAGGATGGGCGGGGCTAGACGGGCTGCATCACAGGGGTGTGGCTATCAGAAACGGATTTCTTCTTGGCTGGTTAGACTTCTGGAGATGGCTCTTTCAGTGTCCTGGCTGGGGTTAGGAATCTGATTGCCAGTGCTGGGAGCAGACGGGGAGGAGGCTGTGGGTAGGGCACATCTCAGCATTCAGCACCTGACCCTGCCTTGGATCCCATTTTCTTGTGGTTGGTGCCCTGCCCTCACTCTGCCTGCCGTGCCAGTTCAGAAGAAAAACAACTCCAGTGTCTGTTGTAATGAGGGATGGAATGGTGTGGGCAGGATCCTCAGCCCTCCTGTTTTGGGCTCCACCTCCACCAGCACCCCCACCCCCACCCCCCATGCTCCACTTCCAGAATCGGTGGCACCAATTCCTGAACTATTTGGCAGTTCAGGGGTTTAATATAATTTTTTCCTTTACTTGTTCCACAGCTCAGGATTGAGCTTTCTTAGTTCTGGTACATTGGTTACCATTTGTCTAGTTGCTTTCCAACTTCCAAAAGGTTGCTATTGACACCTTTCCTATTCTCTTTTTCCTTATGAATTTTTAATCTTAAAAAAAAAAAAAAAAGGATTTCAGAAAGCAGTGGGGATGAATGTGTTGGCCCAATCTACTACTGTTAAGCTACCAGAGTGATCTTTCTAACATTTAAATCTGATTACATCTCCCTTCTGTTTAAAATACTTCCATGGCTCCCCATTGATAGCAGGATTAAAAAATAGAAACCTGTGTGTGGCATTTTGAAAGCTTTGTCCTAAATCAGAGTTTACTTCTCTCATGGATCAGACTATAGTGAATTGTATTAATTTTAATGAAACAAGAATTTCAGGACACCTAGAGACAGAAAGAGTCAAAAGTTCCCTTTTGTTCTCTATTAAGTACCAGTGATGAAACAGTGCTACACTATTACTATTGTCCCCTTTTCTCTGGGAAACTTGAATTCCTGAGTAGCTCTGAGCCCTGAGCTGGTTGGGGTTGGGGTGCAATGGTGGTGTAATGGTGTGTTGTGTGTGTGTGTGTTCACACCTGCGGCCGCAGCCCTGAGCAGCTGCAGGGGATTTCTGGTTTATGTTGCAGCAATGAGAAGGCAGGCTCGTTTTCTGTATTTTTTCTGGGGCATAAATTACAGCTGGTGATAAAACTGGTTCAGTCTCCCTCACCACAAAATCGCATTGGACCACACAAATATTTGACCCAGGTAATCTTGTTAGTACCACACTAAAAAGACAGGTTTTTCTCCAGATGGATTAGGGAGGCACAGCCACAGGGTAAGCTGGCAGGATCACCCAAAAGGTGAGGGGATTGGCATCTATTTTCTCTTTCCCCTTAGTAATAACGCGAAGGAATTGTTATTAACCAGTGAAGTTGCATTTGGTAGGCCTTGCTCAAAAAGAGAATATATTGATCTATTTACTCTATTACCATATAAAAGAAAAATGCCATTATGAGTGGCTCCAACAGAGCATTAGGACCCAGGGTGATTTTGCTAAGAATTTCTCAAAATAGACAATGCAAACTCTTCTTTGTGCCTTTCCTTTGCATTTGTCCCTCTTCCCCCAAAACAAAACTCATTGACTTTCTAGTTTAACCACATGGAATGACCCATACTTGCCAGGCAATGGCTTACTTTCTTGGACACGAAGTTTTGCACAGTCTGCTCCCTCTGCCTGGAATACCTACACTAACTTTTCTATTCCAGCTAGGTTGACCTACTTGCTAGTTTTCAAACACGCCAGTCATATTCCCACCTCCGAGCCATTACATTGGCTATTCTCTCTGCCTGGAATGTTCTTCCCCCACGTCTCCACATGGCTTGCCCCTCATTTCATTGTCTCCACTCCAATCCTACTTCTTGGTCACCACTGTCAGTGCCTGCCAGGAACCCACCTGCAGTGGAGCGAGTTGGGTTTATTGCTTGTTGCAGTGAAGGAGAACACCCACCATGGGGAACTGTGAGCTTCTTAGGATGGGGGTGTTAGGAACGACTTACAGGATTTTGGCTTGTTTTTGTCTAAGATCCCTCATGGTCATAGAGTGGCCTTGTCTGATGTTGATGTTCTGTGAAATTGTTTATATTTAACAGGAGAATGCTATAGCTTGGCCGCGAGTGCCAGGCCCCAACCTGGATGGCAGGGATTACTTTCTCTTCATCATCGTTGAATCCTTCGTGCATAGAACAGAAAATTGAGGAGAGGGCAGTAGGTATTGAATAAAAGTGTGTCGAACAAATTGATGAAGTCTGTCTTTGGCAAATTCTTACCCCACATTCAAGTGCCCAGCCAGAGGCCCCCCTTCTGGGAGCTGTTCCTGATTAGCCCAGACTGACCCTGATCTACGCTCTCACTGTGCGCTGCATATCAGTCTCCCCACCCTGCTGTGAATGCCTGGAGGTCAGGGATCATCTCCTTTCCCTTAGAATCCAGGGCCAAACACAGAGCAGGCACCTAACCACTTACTGACCGACCAGCTGCATGCACAGCTTGGCTGTGCTTGAAGTGCCTCTGGCTTGGGGTTCCAGAATTCTGCATGTGTCTTCTAAAAGTATGGTCTGCAGGCCACTGGGTAGAAAATAAACAGGAGCCCCCCCCCCTCCCCCGGGCACTGGCAGTCAGAGGGTATGTTTGTGAGTTTGTGCTACTCAGGGACAGCTTCAGTCAGGACTTTGGCCTTCACATGGGGCCTCAGCAGTATGAATTCTACGTGGGTTTGGCTTCTAAAAAAATCCCCCCATGCCTGCTACCTAAGGCCCAGAGGAGGCTGATTGAAGATGTCAGGTCCCAGGAATGGGATAGGAAGGGGCTATAAGAGCCTAGGCACCGCTAAAACAGGGGCCACATATAGGGGAGACAGGAATTTATCTGATTGTCTGGTTGTATTCTCACAATGACCAATTGAAGTAGGTACAGTAGTATCTTTATTCTGCAGAGGGAGAAACAGAGACACAGAGAGGTTAAGTAACTTGCCCAGAGACACACAGCTGGTGAGTGACAGAGGTGCGGTATAGACCCAGGTCTTTTTAATTCCCAAACCCATGTTCTGGGTTTTGCAGACTGACTTCCCACAATCCTGTGTGTAGCCTTCATGGGGCAGTCTGGACATTTGAGTTAAGAAACCCATTCAGCCCTGGCCAGTTTGGCTCAGCGGTTAGAGCGTCGGCCTGCGGTCCTGAGAGACCCGGGTTCGGTTCCCGCTAAGGGCACGTACCTCGGTTGCAGTTTGTCCCCGGCCCTGGTTGGTCGTGCGGGTGGCAGCCACTCGATGTGTCCCTTCACGTCAATGTTTCTTTCTCTCTCTCCCTTCCTTTCTCTCCCTCCCACTCTGTCTGTACAAAAAATGGAAAAACATCCTCGGGTGAGGATTAAAAAAAAAAAAAAAAAAAAAAAAAAAAAGAAACCCATTCAAAGAGCTCTCTGGCCCCGGCAGGTTTGGCTCAGCAGTAGAGTGTTGGCCTGCAGACCAATGAGTGTCAGGTTCGATTCCGGCCAATGGCATGTACCTTGGTTGCGGCGATGTGTCCCTTTCACGCTGATGTTTCTCTCTCTCCCTCTCACCCTATCTGAAGATAAATAGAAAAATATCCTCAGATGAGGATTTAAAAAAAGCTAAAAAAACCCCAAACCCAAACCAAACAAAACAAAGAGTTCTCTGGATCAAGTGGCCCTAGAGTAAAGGTTCTGAGACTTAGAAGGGCAAGGCAGGAAGCGGCAGTCTTCTCAGAACAGGCCCAAGTAGGGTGGGCTACATTTTGTTACAGCAGGGGAGACAGTAGAGAGAATGTCACCTTGGAGCCTGTGTGAGTGAGACCTTCAGGCTGACTGTGCCTTCTCCACTGGTCAGAGGTGGGCCAGGATTGAATGTGTGGAAAACCTTAACTCCTGTGGGCATTTCCTTGGCTTTGGGCACCGCAGCTTCCTCCTGTGGCCACTAAGGGGCGGTCTCTTTCAATGGCACAGGGCCACTCCCTGCTGGTATCCTCAGGCTTACTGCTGCTCTGAGAAGAGAAGTGGATGCTGATAAGGCCTTGTCTGCATTCATCCTGTGGTCTTCCCTTTCAAGGAACAACCAGCTGTCGGGGTGTGTGTGTGTGTGTGTGTGTGTGTGTGTGTGTGTGTGTGTAGTGGGTGTATGAGTGACTGACGAACACATGAACTCTTACCTCTTCTGTCCTGAGGAGGAAATGTGTTCCATCAGGACCACTGGCCCTCAGATAATATTTATAGCAAAGCCCAAACATAAAAGCCTACTGAATTTCTGTAAAATGATATATTCTCTTTTACATTTAATAAAAGGAAACATGGGATTTCTCTATAGGCATGGCAACCACACAATTTAGTTTTCAGTTTCCAGCCGAGATGGTATAGTGAGTTCATGCTGTGGCCTGCTCCCTCTCTTCCAAACACAAAACAATTAGAAATAAAATGTTAAAAATTATAAACAAAAAGACATAGTTGGATCCCAAACCAAGATGGGTATCTCTGTGTACCAGAAGCAGATCAGAAAGGTGGGGTTGAGGGCAGGTTGGCCTTGGGTCTAGAAGCAGCAAGAGCTGCCAGAGGCATAGCTCCTGGGGACAGCAGGGGACAGCAGCCTGGCTCCTCAAAGAAGACAGGGGTGGGGTGAGGTTCCCTCTGCTTATGAAAAGAGGCCAGCAGCCCGGGGCTTGAAATATGGGAAGATAAAGACAAACCCTTGACTCGGAGCAGAGCCAAGCCACCCTCTGGCTCGTGCCTGGGTCCACGGTGTCCTCATACCACAGAGAGCAGGAGCCCCGAAATGCTGTTATGAGACCGGCTTTCGACTGGGCCTGGGGTCCCAGCTCAGGATATGTAGAGACAGAATGAAAAAGAGATGTGAAGACAAAATTTAAAAATTCTTCAACTCACTGTGAGATTGCAAATCAAAATACATGAAGAATACATTATGGTAAGAAAAACAGTCAACAGAATTAACATTTGAAATATGAACTGATTTAGATTAAATTAACTTTGTGAAAGTCTTATAAAGAATTAAAAATAATGTTTAGTGTGCCTAAAAAGGCAAATGAAGGCTTAATAACCATAAAATGAGAAGAAGTAGATGTAAAAAGAATAAATTAGAAATCTTGGAAATGAAAACTTTGGTCATTAAAATAATACAATAGACAGCACTGGCCAGTTTGGCTCAGTGGTTAGAGTGTTGGCCTGCAGACCGAAAGGTCATGGGTTTGATTCCCAGTCAAGGGCACATACCTGAGTTGCAGGTTCAATTTGGGAGGCAATCAATTGATATGTCTCTCTCACATCAATATTTCTCTCTCTCTCTCTCTCCCCCCCCTCCCTCCCTTCTGCCCTTCTACTCTCTCAAAAACAAACAAACAAAATAAATGGAAAAATATCCTCAGGTGAGGTTTAACCAAAAAACACACAAACAAAAAAACAATAGAATAAACTGTAGACTAGACACAAGAACAGATTAGTGAGTTAGAAGATATTACTTAGGAATTAACACGAATACAGTAAACAGAGAAAAAGATTAAAAAATATAAAAGCACTTACGAAACATGAAGGATGGCATGTATAAAGGACAATGTATGTCCAATAAAAGTTTTGGGAAAAGAAAAATGAATGGAATCACCGTGAAATAATAAATGAAGAAATAGTAGCAGAGAAATTTCTTTGGAGAGATTGCAGAACATCAAAGGCAAAGGGAAAAAGACCTTAACCTGAGAAAAGACATTACTTACTAAGGAAATTAAAGTTGAAATTAAAGGCAAAAAGGAGCATTTCCACACAGATAAAAAGACCCTCACTGACAGAATTATAGGATATGCATCAAGAAGAAAAATGAGCCCAGAAAGAAAGAAAAGCATACAATAAACAATGTTAAACACAGAAGTTGATAAAATTATGTTGATAAATCTAAAGGAGCATTAACAGAAACAAAAACTAAAAAAAAAACCCACAAAAAACTATCATTTTTATTAAAGATATACATATACATCTTTTAAAAAGTCACTTAATCCTCTAAGACTCTATGGATGGCCCCGAATGATCCTTGCCTCCTGGTAGTCATGCCCTTGTGTCGTATTCTCCCACACTAAATAGGGCTGCACTGTGTAACCCGTAGGATACCGCAGAACACAACGGTGTGTGATGTCTGAGGTTAAACGATGAAAGGCATTGCAGCTTCCACCTGGTTTTCTCTAGGTTTACTCATTCTGGGGAAGGCAGCTACCATGTGGTGAGGATACTCAAGCCCCAAGGAGAGGTCTGTGTGGTCAGAAACTGGGGCCTCATGCTAACAAGCAGCACGAATTGCCATGTATGTTAGTGGACCACTGTGGAAGGGGGGTCCTCCAGCCTCAGTCAAGCTTCCAGATGATTATAGCCCTAGCTGGAATCTTGACAGTAATCTCATGAGAGGTTCTGAGCCAGAACCACCTGGCTAAACTCCTGAATTTCTGACTCACAGAAACAAGGTGAGATAAAAATGTTTATTGTTATTTTAAGCTGATTAGTTTGGGGCGATTTGTTGTACAACAGTAATCAATATAACTGATAATGAAAGATTGCAGCTCCCTGTTCTATCGTATCCCACCCCAGTTCCCAACCCCTAAAGGGCAAACACTTTCAATTCCTTGTAGCTAGTATTTTGTTATTATTTGCCTCTATTTTTCTTTATCTTTGTTGATATTTTTCCTATTTTTTTTTCAGATTTTATAATTTTTAGATATTATATGTTGATTTTCTATAATGGAAGATGATATTATTTTTCTCCCTCCAAGTCTTTTTTGTTTGATAATGGTCTTTTTGTTTAGATTCTTATTTTTGTAAGTAACTCATCTCCTTTCAATATGTCTGAACATGTCAGTAAATTTACCAGTTTCATCTTTTTGGGGGAACAACTCCTAGAACCCTCTGTCCAAGCTGCCTGCACGCTAGGCCTGCTGTATAGCTGTCTTCCTGGGGCATCCACTCTCTTATCACCCTGGGGATTCCCTTTGCCTACATCCTGAATTTTGTGTCTTTCTCTTTCTTGGTTTATTTCCTCACTTTGATGGAGTATATTCTCCTGTGGCTTCCTGAGCAAGGGAGCAGAAGACCTAGGCATATTTTTCAAGAGCTTTCCTCTCTGAAAATGTCTATTTTGCCATGATACTTGAATGATGATTAGGCTGTACATGTAATTCTGGGGCAAAAATAATTTTCTCTTAGAATTTGAAGACACTGCTTCATTGCCTTTTAGCTTCTGTTGTTACTATTTAGAAGTCCATTGCTATTTTTATTCTAGACCTTATATATCAGATTTTTTTCTCCTGGCAAAATTTTAGGCTTTTTTTTATCCCTGTTAATTTGATAGTTAATGATTCTATGCTTTGGTGGGTAATTTGAAAATTGTCCTGAGAATATGGAGACCCTTTTACTTTAGAAACTTGTGTCCTTTATTCTTAGAAGTTTTTCTTGAAGTATTTCTTTGATACTTTTCTCCCTTTATTTTCTCTTTGTAGATTTCCTTTTATTTGAATGTTGAAACTTCTTTGGTGCTCATTTATATTTTTTATCTTTTTTATTGATTTTAGAGAGAGGAAGGGGAGGGGGGAGAGAGAGAGAGAGAGAGAGAGAGAGAGAGAAAGAGAAAGAGAAAGAGAAATATCTATGTGAGACAGAAACATTGATTGAATGCCTCTTGTACATTCCTGACCAGGGATCACACCCACAACCTGGGTATGTGCCCTGACCCAAAATTGAACCCGCCATCTTTTGGTGTATAGGATGACATTCCAACCAACTGAGCCACACCAGCCAGGGCTAGGGTGATCATTTAAAGATTTTACTTTCTCTCTTCTATTTTTAATCTCTCTCCCTCTCTTTCTGTTTTACTTTCAGGGAGATTCTTTGGCTTTATTTCCAAACCTCCTTATAATTTTTCACTTTTTCTCTCATATTTTTATTTCTGCTTATCTTTTCAAGGATATTAATTATAGGGTTTTAAGCAGTTTTCTTCTCAATTTTCTTTATTTCCTAAGAAAATTACTTTTTATTTTATTTTTTTTCTCTTCACACAGGAGGCTCAAATGTCTGCTAATCCTTGCTTGTTATAGTTTAGGATAAATCAATAAAAAGCTGACTGGAAGCTCTGTGTACATGGGTGAGGGTTATCTAGGTGGGTTTCACTGTAAGGTGACTTAGTTGGACCCTTTTCCCATAGATCCACAGTGTCAATATATGTAAATTGTTTTTCTAGGGTTGGTTACCTTCCCTGGAGAAGAATCTTATCTGTTGACTGTGAGGTATCAACTTGTTTGCCATGTTCTGGGATATCCAACTCACACAGATTTTAAACCAATCATTCTATGTTTAGTTCCACTCACATCCCTACTTTCAGAGATACCTGATGTCCCAGTTTCTATGACTTTGTAGGATTGTACACACTGTACCAATTTGCTTCTGATTTCTTGTATGGTGGGCTTTGGTGTCAGGTTTCTGGTATATTGGGTCTGCTACTCCTCGTCCACCTGCTTTTCAGCTTCCAAAATTTGATGGTGTCCTTTTGTCTTCCATTTTCTTCTGTGGTTCTATGTTTTTCTTTCTTTCTTCTTTATTTTTATTTTTTTAATCCTCACTCGAGGATATACTTTTTCCATTGATTTTTAGAGAGAGTGGAAGGGAGGTAGGTAGGGATAGAGAGACAGAATAAGAAATATCGATGCGAAAGAGACAAATTGATTGGTTGCCTCCCGCATGACCCGCACTGTGGCCGGGGATCAAATCTGCAATCCAGCCCTGTACCCTTGACCTAGAATCGAACCTGTGACCCTTTGGTCTGTGGGCTGACTCTCTAACTGCTGAGCCAAACCGGACAGGGCTCCTTTTTTTTTTTTTTTTTAAATGTGGTTTTACTGATTTGAGAGAAAAACATTGATGTGAGAGTGTAACATTGATTGGCTACCTTCCATATGCACCCCGACTGGGATCAATCCTGAAACCTGGCCACATACCCTGACTGAAAATCAAACCAATGACCTTTTGATGCACAGAACGATGCTCAATGAACTGAGCCACGCCGGCCAGAGCTGGTTTTATTGATTTTAGAGACAGAAGAAGGGAGAGGGAGAGAGACAGAGAGGGAAACATTGATGTGAGAGGGAAACATTATTGGCTGCCTCCTGCATGTACCCAGACCGGGGATGAACCTGCAACCTGGACGTATTCCCAAGATGAGAAATGGAACTGGAGACATTTCAGTACACAGAACAATGCTCAACTGAGCCACACTGTCCAGGGCTGTGGTTCTATGCTTTTAAAAAAATAACTTTAGCCCGGCAGGAGGGGCTCAGTTGGTAGAGCCTGTCTTGTGCACCAAAAGGTTGCAATTTCAGGTCAGGACACATATCTGGGTTGTGTGCTTAGGGCGCATACGGAAGGCAACTGATCAATGTTTCTCTCTCATATTGATGTTTCTCTTTCTCTCTCTCTCCCTTCCTCTCGCTAAGCATGTCCTCAGATGAGGATTAAAAAGAGTCATCATAGATGGTTCTATATTAGAGATTTGGGAAGGAGTTGGGGTAACTGGTAACTGAAAATCTGCAGCTTTTTTTGCTAAATAATAGGTAAAACTAAAATCCTAGACCTTCACTGCTCATATGGTAGCTACTAGCCACATGTGGCCATTGAGCAATTAAAATGTGGCTAGTCTAAAATGAGAGGTATTACATTTACAGTGCACTACACATTGAATTTCTGAGACATAGTATGGACAAAAGAATGTAAAATATCCCATTATTTTTAAAAATTAAAAAATTAATTATTAAAAAATTAAAAAATGTTAAAATGTCAATATTTTAGATATATTGGTTTAAATAAAATATACTACTAACATAAACTTATAAAAATAAACTACTACTAGAAATATACAATTAAATAAATATATTATTTTTTTATTTTACAGGAAAGCAATGTTCTAGATGACAAAAGATTGAGGATTTGTTTAATGATCAAGTGAAGTGTGATAATGTCCTTGATGTATATGAAGAAGAAAAGTGAACGTTAGATTTGTTAAAATTAATTATAATTAGATATAAAAATGAAAAATTAAGGATAAACTGAAGAATTAAAATATAATATATAGCTTCCAAAACAACAAAGGGAAAAGAAGATAATATAAAAACTTTATCAACCCAGCAGAAAATAGCAAAGATGTTTCAGAGAGCAAGAGAAAAGGTTATTAAACTTCTGTTTAACAAAATAATATCAATAAGTTAAATATTTAGGTAACCACTATTTATGTAAATAGATTTAAGTTGTTCAATTGAATGCAGAAATGATCAGAATGAATGAAAACAGCACATGAACCATACATGTGAGCTGTAAGGAGTCATTAAAGAGAAAGTAAGTTTGCCCTGGCCGGTTTGGCTCAGCGGTTAGAGTGTCAGCCTGCTGTCCCGAGACACTAGGGTTCAGTTCCCACTAAGGGCATGTACCTCGGTTGCAGTTTGTCCCTGGCCTTGGTTGGGTTGTGCATCGTGTGGGTGGCAGCCACTCGACGTGTCCTTTCACGTCGATGTTTCTCTCTCTCTCTCTCTCTCTTCCTCTCTCTCCCTCCCACTCTATCTGAACAAAAAAATGGAAAAATGTCCTTGGGTGAGGATAAAAAAAAAAAAAAAAAAAAAGTGAGTTAAAAAAGATTACAATGGAAATTACCAAATATTTGTAACAAAATGCTATGTAACAAAACTTATAGTATGAAGCAAAAATAATTATAATTAAAAAAATATTTTTATCCTCACCCGAGGGCATTTTTGCATTTATCTTCAGATAGAGTGGGAGGGAGAGGGCGGGGGGAGAGAGAGAGAGAACCATTGATATGAGAGAGACACATCAACTGGCTGCCAGCCACACAACCCCAATTGGGACCGGGGACAAACTACAACCGAGGCACGTGCCCTTAGCAGAAACCGAACCCGGGACTCTCTAACTGATGAACCAAACCGGCCAGGGTAATAATTATAATTTTAAAGACATTTATTACAAACAAGACAGATTTAAAATGAATTAGGGACTCAATGCAAGAAGCTAACAAAGGTATAACAGAGCAAATCCAAGGAAAGTAGGGGGAGGAGAATAGTAAAAATTATGGTGGTTCACTGAAAAAGAAAACTAACAAAATAGACAAGCTTCTAGCAAGACTTACCAAGGAAAAAAGTTACAAACAGTATTAGAAACAAAAAATAAGCAAAACTAGAAATGAAGTAGAAATTTAAAAAAAATAGTAAGAGAACAGTAGAACAACTTCATGTCAGTAAGATTGAAAATAAAAAATGGATACTTTTCACCCTGCTATTGTGGCTGAGTGTATTAAGCGTCATCCTGTGGACTGAGAGGTCCTGGTTGGATTCCCAGTCAGGGCACATGCCCAGTTTTGGGCTTGATTCCTGGTGGGGGGTGTGCAGGAGGCAGTTGATTGATATATCTCTCTCAAATCAATGTTTCTATCTCTTTCTCCCTTCCTCTCTCTCTCTAAAAAAAATGATCAATAAAAACATTTAAAAGAATGGATACTTTTCTAAAAAATATGAGTAATCACACTTGACCAAAGAAGAAACAGAAAGTTTTAATTAACCAATAATAATTATATAATCAACCAAATATCCCTCCCTTCAAAAGACATGAGTTTTGTGGGAAGGTTTTACTGAAGCTTCAAATAACTGCTTCAAAGAACTGAAATAGAAACATTAATTTTTGAGGCTAGTATATCTTTGATACTAACCAAACAAGGTACATTCAAGAAAAGAAAATTATAAACCAATCTCACTGGTAGCCAGCCTCTAAGATGGCCCCCAACGACCTTTATCTGCCAATCACGTCTTTGTGTAGTACTCTTCCACAATGAATCATGGCTTGTCTGTGTGTCTAATAGGGTACTGCAGAAGTGACAGGGTGTGACTTTGGGGGCTTGTTCGTAAGAGACACTAAAGCGTCTCTGCCTTACTCTTTTGGATAGCTCACTCTGAGGGAAGCCAGCTGCCAGGTCATGAGGACACTCAAGCATCTCTATAGAGAGATCCACATGATGAAGAACTGAGCCTTTTGCCAACAGCCAACACCAAAGTACCAGTCATGTGAGTGGGCCATCTTAGAAGTGGATCCTCCAGTCACAGTTAAGCCTTCAGAGGACTGCAGCACTGGCCAATGTCTTGATTGCAACCTCATGAGAAGCCCTAAGACAGAACCACCCAACTAAGTTGCTCCCATATTCCTGATGCACAGAAACTGAGAGATAATAAATGTTAATTATTGTTTTAATCAGCTAGTTTGGATAACTGCTATTATTGTCATGGAGAACTGATACACTCATTTAAGAACCTAGATGCAAAAGTTGTAAGTAAAATACTAGCAAAATGAATTTAGTAGTGTATAGTTAGAGTTTATTTCAGAATGCAAGAATATTTAATTTAGGAAAATTTATTAATGTGGTTTACCATGTTAAAAAAACTAAAGGAGAGCAGAATAGGGAGGAGGGGGTCTAGGGGGGGAAAAAGGAGAACCATCTGTAACAAAAATAAATTAATAAAAATGGAAAAAAAAACTAAAGGAGAAAAATATATGATCAACTTAACAGATACAGAGAAAGCATTAGATACAAATTTACATCTATTCGTGATAAAACTTGCCAAATTGGGAATAGAAAGAAACTTTTTTTTTAATCCTCACCCAAGGACATTTTTTCATTTTTTTGTTTAGACAGAGTGGGAGGGAGGGAGGGAGGGATGGGGGGGGGGGAGAGAGAGAGAGATCGACATGAAAGGGACACATCGAGTAACCCAACCAGGGAGGGGGACAAACTGCAGCTGAGGTATGTGCCCTTAGCAGGAACTGAACCCGGGTCTCTCTGGACCACAGGCTGATGCTCTCTAACTGCTGAGCCAAATTGGCCAGGGCGAAAGAAACTTTTTGAACAGAATAAAGGTTATCCATCAAAAATCAACAGCAAGTATACTCATATGGCACAATTTCAGAAGCATTTTTTTAATATTCAGGAGTAAGACAAGATGTCTACCATCATCACTTTTTTTCACATTGGAGAACCTAGCCTATGCAACAACTCAAGGAAAAAAAAAAAGAAGAGGTATAAAAATTGGAAAGGAAGAAATGTAAGTGTTTTCTTTTGCATACTGTAATTGTCTACACAGATAATTCAAAAGAATGTTCAGATAAACTATTAAAAGTATTAAATTAATTCAGCAATATTGCTATATTGCTGGACACAAGGTCAACAGAGAAAAATTATTAGTCTTCCTACACGTCAATTATGTCAATTATGGACAGTTATAAATGTAATTGGAAAAACAAAGATCTTATTTATAATGGCACAGTAAAGTATGAGGTGCCCAGTGATTAATCTAACAGAAAATACGAGAATTTTTATGGAGAAAATTATAAAACATTGTGGGAAGAACACAAAAGAAGACCTGAAAATAAAGGAAGAGACAGATGTTTATGAATCAGATGACTCAATATCTTAAATATGTGAATTTCTCCCAAATAATCTAGAAATTCAATTTCAATTTAAAAATTCCAATGAAGTTTTTTTTTTTTCCCAATGGAACTTGGCAAACTGATCTTAAAATTAATATGGAAGAGCAAATGCTAGATAATTTTAGAAAAGAACACAAGGAGGTGGGATGGAAGAAAGCCTTAACCTACAAGATAACAAGTCTTAGTGATGTTATAAGGGAATGGTAATTAGAGAGTGGGGTGATGGTGCAAAACAGAGAGCCCAGGAAGAGACCCACGCACATATGGAAAAGATATGCAACAGTTGGCATTTCAAATCAGGGGGAAAAAATTACTTTTAAAAATAAGTGATGCTTGGAAAATTTGTTATCCACGTGGAAAAACATCAAATTAGGTTTTTAGTTCCATCTTCCAAAATAAATAAGTAAAAAGCTAACCTTTAAGACTTTTAGAAGAAATATGGAGAAATCTTTTTGACCTTTGGGCAGGTAATGATTTCTTAAACAGGACACAAAAATCAATTATAATAGGAATGAATGACATTTAGAGAACAACTTCTGCTCACAAAAGACATCTTAAATAAATTTGAAGACAAGACTCTGGCTAGGGGAAGGTATTTGCTACTCAAAAGGAAAACCGAATGAGCAACTTCACTAATAATCAAGGGAATACAAATTTAAACGATATGAGATACCATTTCACACCCATTGGGTTGGCAATAATTAAAAAGGGATACTACAGAATATTTACAAGGAGGTTAAGTAGATTGAACAGAAACTCTCATGGGCTGCTGGTGGGAGAATAAATTGGTACAATCACTTTGGAGAGCAATTTGTCAATGTCTAATAAGTGTCAGATGTTCATGTCCTTCAACTCTGCAATGACTTCTTGAGAAATGCTCGCATGTGCACGAGACACATATAGAACATGTATAAAAATGTATTCTAACATTGCTCATTTGGGAAAAATCGGAGATCATCTACATATTTATCAACAGGAGAATGAATAAGTAAATGAAATATTAAAGAACAGTGAAAATACTCCATATATAAACATGGATATATCTCAAAAACATAACGTTGAGAAAAAAAATTACTGTAAACTGACATAAAGAGTATGATACATTTTACATGAAGTTTGAAGACATGAATATTATATATAGATACATATATATTTTAGAGCATACAGGGGAAAGATAAATATCAGAATTATATAGAGTTGGGGTATTGTATGCTTAGATGTAAGATATGTTAGTGTCTTCTTTTTTTGCTTAAACTATTATAATAGAAATCATAATAATCCAGATGTACGTAACTCTCAGTTCAGACAGAAGGATTCCTGAGTTCCCTGTGTGTGCACATTTCATGACATTGGGTTTCTTGGTGGCCCTTTCCCACCAAGTCCCGAGGTCCCTCAGGGATATTGTTTTTTCCCTTTCTGTATTCCTAGGGCCTAGCATATTGTAGATACTCAATCTGTGTTGGTTGGTTGACTGACTGACTGACTGACTGAGTAAATGGAGCAAGAGGGGAATGAAAAAGGAGAAAATTAGGAGGAGGATGAATAGAGAGGCTGAGACAATGCTTTCACTGCCTGCATATGACATGGCCTCCTATGGAGATAAGCAGATGAATTTGAGAAAAACTAGGAAATGAGCTCTGCTGGACTTGGGACGTGAGTAGAGGGAGAAATCTAGGATGTTTCCTGCGCCTCTCACTTGTGGTGATGGTAGAGTGACCACCTGACATTTTGCCTGTTTAGGTAGGGAACCCTAAAGGACATGTAGGTTTAAGAAGAAAGTGAGTTTAAGTTAAGACAGTGCTGTGAGAACTCCAGGTGTAAATATCCAGCGTGTACTAGGATATTTGGGTCTATAGCTTAGGAGAGAGGCTGGAACTAGAAGTGTTTGGGTTATTATAGGAGAATGAGAATAAGTAGTGTGGCAGTGCCTACACTTCCCTAAGGAGAGAGGACAGAACGAAGAGGGCAGGCGGCTGCACGCAGACCCTGGGGAGCATCAATGCTTGTGGACTGAGTGGAAAGAAGGAACCCAGCCACGGAAGCTGAGATGAGAATCCAGAGAAGGACGGGAGAGGCAAGGAAAAAGTTTCAGGAGAGAGAGAGAGAGGGGTCAGATAAGGAAGAAAGGTCCAGAAAGATAAGAACTAGTGTCTTTTGAATTTGGTAAAAGGCCATCTGTGGTCTTTGCTGGAGGAGTTTCATTGGAGATGAGAGAGGGACAGCAGACTGCATTACATCATGAATGATAAAGAGCTGAATGTGAATAAATGTGGAAAAGTGAACCTTGAAACCCATTTCTTTTAGATGTCTGGACTTGAAGGGTGGAGAAAGATAGGTTAGTAAAATCAAGGGAGAAGCCCAGCCAGTGTGGCTCAGTTGGTTGAGCATCATCCCATGCATCAAGAGGTTACTGATGTGATTCTCAGTCAGGGCACATGCCCAGGTTGCAGGCTTGACCCCTAGTAGGGGTCGTGCAGGGGCAGCTGATCAATGTTTTTCATCGATGTTTCTACCTCTCTCTCCCTCCCCTTCCTCTCTCTCTAAAATTAAAAAACAAAACAAAAAACATATTAAACTTTTTATAAATCAAGGGTGGAGTTAGGGGTTGAAGACAGTTGACTCAATAAACTAAGGGAAGGAGTCTATATATAGAGAGAGAGGTTTAAAATAAGGGAGAGCCCTGGCTGGTTTGGCTCAGAGGTGGAGCGTCGGCCTGCGGACCAGAGAGTCCTGGGTTCGGTTCCGCTAAGGGCACTCACCAAAAATAAATAAATAAATAAATAAATAAAATAAGGGAGAGAGAGGGAGATGAATCAAAGTTTTGGCAGAAATGAGGGAATGCATTAATATGAATACTAGCAACACTAATTAGTACTAGTAATACTAATCCTAGCAAACACTTATAGAGCACCTATGGTATACCAGGTACTCTTCTAAGTCCTTAACATTGAATTAACTCATTTAATCCTTACAATAGTCCTATGAGGCAGGTACTATAATCATTCCATTTTTTAAAATTAATTATTATTTTTTTAACTCATCTTTATTGCTGCATGTATTACAGATGTGCCCCCTTTTTTCCCCATTAACCCCTCCTCCCCAATCTCACCCTCTCCAGCCTTTCCCGCACTATTGTTGATATCCATTGTTTATGCATCTATGCATAGAATTTCTTTGGTTTATATCATCCCATCCCCTTCCCTTTGAGGCTCATCAGTCTAACAACCAATTTATACTTCTTAATCCCTTCACTTTTTTTATCCATTCTCTCAACCCACCTCCCATTTGGCAAGCAACAAAGTGTTCTCAGTATCTATGAGTCTGTTTCTGTTCTGCTTGCTCATTTTGTTTGTAGATTCAATTGTTGATAGATATGTATCAATTGCCATTTTATTGTTCATATTTTTGTTCTTCTCCTTCAAGAAGACACTTCAACATTTCATATAATACTGGTTTGGTGGTGATGAACTCCTTTAGCTTTTTGTTGTTTGGGAAAATCTTGATATGTCCATCGATTCTAAATGATAGCTTTGCAGGATAGAGTAGTCTTGGTTGTAGGTCATTGCTTTCCAACACCTTGGATATCTCTTGCCACTCCTTTCTAGCCTGCAAAATTTCTTTTGAGAAATTGGCTGACAGTCTTATGGGAGCTCCTTTGTAGGTTACCGACTGCTTTACTCTTGCTGCTTTTAAGATTCTCTCTTTGTATTTTAACCTTTGGCATTTTGATGATGATGTGTCTTGGTGTGGTCCTCTTTGGGTTCATCTTGTTTGGGAGTCTCTGTGATTCCTGGACTTGCATGTCTGTTTTCTTCACCAAGTTAGGAAAGTTTTCTGTCATTATTGTTTCAAATAGGTTTTCAATTTCTTGTTCTCTCTCTTTTCCTTCTGGCACCCCTATAATACAAATGTTGGCATGCCTGAAGTTGTCCCAGAGGCTCCTTACACTATCCTCATTTGTTTGGATTCTTTTTGCTTTTTGCTGTTCTGATTGGGTGTTTTGTGCTTCCTTATATTCCACATTGATGGTTTGTTTCTTGGCTTTACCTACTCTACTATTGATTCCCTGTACATTATTCTTTATTTCAGTTAGTGCATCCTTTGTTTCTGACTGGTCTTTTTTTATGTTGTTGATGTTCTCACTAAGTTCCTTAGAGGTCTCTTTAAGTTCCTTGAAGGTCTCACCAAGCTCCTTGAGCAACCTTATAACCTGTTTTCTGAACTCTGCATCTGATCGATTGCTTATCTTCATTTTGTTTAGTTCTTTTCCTGGAGTTTTGTTTTCTTTCATTTGGGATATGTTTCTTTGTCCCCTCATTTTGGCTGCTTCCCTGTGATTGTTTCTATGTATTAGGTAGAGTTGTTATGTCTCCTAGGCTTCACAGGGTGGCCTATGTTGTAGGTGTCCTGTAGGATTCAGTGGCACAGCCTCCCTGATTGCCCCAGCTGGACTCTCCAGGTGCACCCCTAGTGTGGACTGTATACCCTTCTGTTGTAATTGAGTCTTGATTGCTATTGGCACGTCAATGGGAGGGATTTATTCAGGCTGTTTAGCTGCAAGGACTGGCTTTGCCCACTGACCTCTGGCCTCTGACTACCTTAGAGGATCAACTGTGTAGGGGCCCATCACACTGAGCAAGATTTACTTCATCAGGGCTCTGGTATCCACTGAGTGCACTCATTGATTGTTTCACTTATGGGAGTGGTTGGGTGGTGGTGTTTTGATGTGGTCTGGAACTGTCCAATGAGTGTGCTGGCTCAGAGGCAAGGTCAACCACTGCCTGTGTTCTATCTGGGGCCACCAGGCTTAAGCTACAAAGTGATCTGCTGATGGCTGCTTCTTGTACTGGGCTTGGAGGTACCCAGGAAAAGCCAAGTTGTGAACCAAGTCTGGCTGCTTCTAGTGCTAGGCCTGGGGCCACTTAACGAGAAGTATGGGGCTTGCTGAGACCAGATGCTGCTTGTTTGAGAGATTTTAGAAAACTCTGAGCAGGATCCAAGACAGGCCAATCCTATGGTAAAGCCTTTGGAAACAGCTTGGGTAGGCCTGAAAGTTGGGTGGGGTGGGGCCTCAGAGAATCACCAGGGCGGGGCAAACAGTGTGAGCCAGGTTGCTGGAGTGCCAGATATGGCGACTGTCTGCCGCCCCAGGGAAGGGCTCACCAAAGGAACATTAGCCTCCCAGCACGTACTTCCAGGAGAAAGCCGCCTCTCCAGCCCTTGTCCCAAGGCCAAACAGCTCAGTTCTTCCTTAAATGTTTCTGGTGCCCCTCAAGCTGCCTATCCTCCAAACTTATAAGGAGCAAGTCTCAGTAAGTCTGTGAGCGGGCCCTTTAAGAGGAGCTGCCTGGAGCTCTGACAGCCTCCCTGAGCCTCAGTTCCCGCTGGTTTTCCAGCCTGAAGTGATGGGGACTTCTCTTCCTGGCACTGGAACCCTGAGCTGGGTGCCTGATGTGGGACGGGGACCCCTCACTCCTCAGGGAGGACCTTCCCAGCTGAGGTGTCCTCCTGATTTTTATCTGCCACACGTGGGTGTCGGACCAGCCTGTCGCCCCTCTGCCCCTCCGCCCCTCCGCCCCTCCACCCCTCCTACCAGTCTCAATGGGGCTTCTTCTGCTTCTTTAATTTCGTAGTTGTAGGACTTCCATTCAGCTCGATGTCAGGCAGTTCTGAATGATGGTTGTAGTTTAGTTGTAATTTTGATGTGGTTGTTGGAGGAGGCGAGTACCATGTTTACCTATGCTGTCATCTTGACCGGAAGTGATCACCCCATTTTATATATGAAGAAACTGAGGTACTGAGAGACAAAACATTATCATCATCATTTATTGTGGTCTTTTTATTTATCAGAACTATGACTGCTGACAACCACTGTGTAATGCGTGAATAGGTCAGATTTACATATTAGGTGTATTTAGAACACAGGGAGAGGTAATAAGGACATGGAGGGAGAGTTTGCCCAGTCTGATTTTGGAGGGAAGGGGGGAAGGAGGGATAGAAGGAGGATGGATGTGGTCACAGAGATGGGTGAGGACTTAGGGGAGGGGTGAACAGAAGGCAAAAGGAGTTTCAGGTTGTTCAGAACAATGGTTTCAATTTCTTTGGCAAAGTAGAGAAGGAAGACCTTTATTGTGGAAAACTCAGATAACAATGAAAAAACAACATTTTAATTTCAAATCATTTCCATGACTACTTTAAACATTTTGTTGTATTTACTTCCAGAATTTGCTCTAAGTAGACATACACGGGCATAAATACATAACAGGGAAGTCAGTTCTCTTTCTAATGGAGAGACTAGGAGTCCAAATAAACAAACCCAACAGAATCCAAACCCTGTAATGTTGGAGCTATAAGCAGTATTGAGAAGATAGTTGTTTGATCGCTTTTCCTTGTTCTGAGAAATCTCCTTCCAGGTCTTCAGTATGAGTCCTGCAGGAGCTTCTTCTGGAGTACAGAGGTCTGAGGCACTGTGACCTGGCTGTCTTGCACAACTTATTGAAAGATCATCTTTGCGGTGGAACAGCAGGCTTGCGTCTCTGCAGATTGTTTCCTTGGAGAAATATTTCAGACCTACGCATGAATTTAGGTCAATCCTAGTGGCAGAGTAATATACCTATCATGAGCTGATTGTGTGTAAACACAAAACCAAAACAACATTTATATGTGTGTGTTTTTGTTTCAAGGTAGATTGCCCTAGGTTAAATGAGAGTGTGTGTGTTTGTGCATGTTTCTCTTCTTCATGGAAGAAGTGCCCCAAACACATTCTGCCGTCAGAAATTGGGGGTGGGATGGGGCAAGGCTTCCTGGAATTACCTAAAGGGTCATTCATCAGCTGGGTGCCCAGTAAGTGGGCCCAGTTGTCTGGGGCTAATGCTGTGGGATATGACAACTCTGGTTGTATTTGAAAGGTATAGACGACCGGCCAACAGATTCCTGAGAGAGGACGTAGGAGAGGTGGAGGTGAGGTGTTTTGCCCTCGGAAGGGGAAGGGCTGGGCCCTGTTCTGACTCTACTCCTTTGGGTCAGCCTGAGGATAAGTAGACATTTATTTGAAAGGTGTGATCCCAGGACCCACATTCTTCACTTAATAATCTTTCCACATCATTGTGTGCTATGTCACGGTCTTCTGTGGCCACTCCATTGTGAATGGACCTTATTAACTGGCTCCCTGGGTTGGAAACACCCACCAGACGACTTCACTGGAGACCAAACTAAGCCCATCTTGGGAGCTGGCCAGAGCCATATTCTCCCCTTCTATAAAGACCCCAGGTCAGTTCTTCCATCTCACCACTCTCAACACCTTTGTGTGGTGTTTCTGGACCACCTGTTGAAGCCCCAGCATGCCTTGTTCCCAAGCACACAAAATTCATGGAGAAAAAGAGGCCCAAACACACTGAGAAAACATCGAGGCAAAGCATGGCTGGGATCCCAGGACAGACTCCCCGTCCTTCTGCAGTCACAGTCTTGGCTGCACTGAGCCCTTCCCTCAGTGTTTGGCTTGGATGTTAGAGTAGGTGAGTCAGCCCTCTTGGCATCCCCCTCCAGTTGACAGGCTCACTGAGATGGGGTCATTGCCAGATCAGTAGAATTATTTATTAGTCTCTCCCACAACCCAAGTCCTGCCAGTCCTCTCTCTGAAGCTAGGTCCCAGAATATGTCCTGTGAAGGTGTGGGCAAGACCATGTCACAAAAGCTGTTCTACATTAGCTCTATAGTGGCCTGGAGCCTCTTGTGATGACTTGGTGCCTGGGCCCTAAATAAAGGAAGGACTTTTCTATGTGTTTCTAAATTCCTTCCTTGGGTTCGGGGCCAGGGAGTGTGAACCTCCCACATGACACTGGCCACACCTGACTGGAACCCCAGCTCCATCACTGACTGGCTGGGTGGCCTTGGTTTTACCTCTCTGAGCCCTCAGAGAGAAGTTTTCCTCATTTTAAAAATGGAAAATAATGCTATCTGTACTTATAAACATAAAAAGGGTCAATGCACAGAAATATAACAGGGCCTTCGAACTAAAATTTCCACCAGACACCAATGTGTATTATAGATGTGAAATTCCAAATGGAGACGCCAAGTCACCTTATGGAGATTTTCTAATGAAACTCCAAAATCTTTCCCAAGATTTTTAAAATTCCTTTGCCCACTTCGAGACTATGTAAAAGTAAAACTAGGGAAGACAGGAGGATTTAGTGAGGACAGATTTCCTTGAAGAAATATGTGCTGTGAGTCCCATCTTGGGGACGAGCGAGTTCCTGCTCCCTTACCTCCAACCTATCGAGGGTTTGTGTTTAGGGGACAGGGCTACTCCGAGAGCATACTGTGTGACCCTACAGCTGGCTGTAGGGGCCTGTGCTCTGGTCCCACCTGGGAAATTTAGAAGGTGAGGGGAGGGCCCACAAGCTGCTTTGGTTGGGCTGCTGCCACTATGCTGGGACCAGCCTGTACTTCCAGAGTGTTTTGGGGTATGAGAAGCATGTGAGTTTCCTTTGGACAGATGTGGGCCTCACAGTTAAGAGATCCTGAAAGGACTCCATGTCTTCGTTTCTCTCCACTAGCTAAAGGCTGATGCTGAATGCCCAGGGGCTGAGGAAGGGGATCTCAAGTGACCACCCAAAATGAGTTTGGACTTGAGATATACCCACAGGTTAGAGAGAACTTTGGGCGAAAGAGACTGAGTGGGGAACCTGTGGAGAGGGCATTAGAGTGCTCGGTGAGAAAGCAGAATTTAACATCTGCCTGGCAAGAAAGTCTGAAGTCGACTTACAGCTGTTGCTACCCCTTCCCCGACTGCTCCCACAAAGCAGCAGTAGTCGTAGCCATGGTAACTGGCTGGGGAGGCCCAGTGGAAAAAGAGAGAAGAAGCCAACCCCTCTACACTGTCCCCACTGTGGGCTTCCACCTAGGCAGGCCCAGGTTGGGAGAAGAGAGTGGGATTTATGGTAAAAAGTTCAGACTTTGATGAATACCTTGCATTAGCATTCTAATTTCTGAATTGAGACTGTGTTTGCAACCAAAGTGACCACAGACACTATTCTAAGAATGAGCAGAAAAATCTCAGACGGGCTGGAGTTGTCATCCAGGCAGGGGAGGTTTCCTTCCTGGAATACTGTTGGTGTAAGGAAATAGCACACCCGTTACTTCGGGCTCTGAGCATAGCAGTTAGCAGCTGGGACTCGCACAGAAATCTCTTTCTCTCCACTCACCTGATTCTCTCTGGTTTACAGTGTGCTCTTGCCCTGACATACTTTTCTCCAGCTCATATGTTATGATTGAATCATGTTGTCTGTCCTAATGTCTAGGTCAAGTTCTCTTGGCAAAAGCCATTTTTTGGCACTGATGATCTTGAGCCTAATCTCCCTGGAAGACAAATACCTCCATGACAGGCACAGTCTTCCTGGGGAAGAGGAGAGCATGAAGTGTTTTTCCCATTTCTCAGATGAATAGTGCTGCCCCAAGGGTCAGGCCAGAAGGAGCAGGCAAAGTAACCTGTGCCCCTTAGCCTCCCTAAGGCCCCTAGCGGCGGACGTAAGCTCCCTGTCACACTGGTTGCTCATCTGTAAAAGAAGTTGTGATAATAATGTGTATCTCACAGAATGAAATGAATTCTTGTATTAGGTTGAACCCTAAGACATAGCCAACAAACATTCGGTTGTTTTTTACACTACAAAAATGGCAATTTTGGATGGTTCATCCTAATATGTAAACAATGCACTGTGATCTCTAAATTGTTAGATATTGTTTTAAATAAAACCAAATAACAGTAAAAACAAACTTCTTCCATCCATGCTTCCTAATGAGTCTTCAGAATTCTGTTTGCAGGGATGTCCCCGATGATTCGTGAGGCAGCCACAACTGACAGATTGAGACCAGTGAATGCTCAAGACCTCAATTCCTCGCCAGTTTCTCCTGGTACCTAGAGACCCGCCTCTCTCTGGTCTTTACAAAAGCTAACACAAACAACAAGTCCCACCCCCAAACACCTAAAACCCTCAAACAATCATATTCTGAAGTTTCACTGTGCTGTGTCTAAATGGGCATTTATTATATTCACCCTGCTGAGTACTCAGTGTATCCTCTCGATTCTGAGGCCTCAAGTTTTTCAGGTTTGAGAAATACTCATCCAGTCTTTCAAAAATATACCTTCCATCAGTTTGTTAAGTTTGAAAATATAAAAAATAAATAAAGCCCTGGCCGGTTTGGCTCAGCGGTTAGAGCGTCGGCCTGCGGTCCGGAGAGACCCGGGTTCGGTTCCCTCTAAGGGCACGTACCTCGGTTGCAACTTGTCCCCGGCCCTGGTTGGTTGTGAGGGTGGCGACCACTCGATGTGTCCCTTTCACATCGATGTTTCTCTGTCTCTCTGTTCCTCTCTCTCCCTTCCACTCTACCTGAACAAAGAATGGAAAAATGTCCTCGAGTGAGGATGATAAAAAAATAAAAAAAATAAAATAAAATAAAAACTGCCCTGGCCGGGGTGGCTCAGTTAGTCGGAGAGTCATCCTGAACACTGAAAGTTCTCGGGTTTGATTCTCGGTCAGGGCAAATAACCAGGTTGTGGGTTCTATGCCCGGCTGGAGCACCGTACGGGAGGAAACTGATCGATTGATGTTTCTCTCTTGCATCTCTCTTTCTTTCTCTCTAAAAGAATTAATAAACATATCCTCAGGTGAGAATTTAAAAAAAAATTAAAAATTCTGTATGAAAAAAAGATGCTATAAATGCAGTTGAGGAAGAATTCCGGGGGTGGGCAAAATGGATGAATGTGGTCAAAAGGTATAAACTTCCAGTTATAAAATAACTAAGTCATGAGGGTGTAATATACAGTATAGTGACCTTAGTTAATAATACTGTATTGTGTATTTGAAAGTTGCTAAGAGAGTAGATCATAAGAGTTCCCAACACAAGAAAAAACAATTTGCAACTATATGTTAACTAGACTTATGGTGGTGATCATCTTGCCATGCATTGAATCATTATGTTATACATCTGAAACTAATATAATGTTATATGTCAATTATATAGCACTTAAAATAAAAAGGATTCAGAGACAGTTCACAGAAAAAGAATGCCAAGTGGCCAACAGACTATGAAAGGATAGTCAAGCTTAGTAGAAATAGGAGCCATGCAACTAAAAATTGTAATGTATAATTTCACACCTATCAGATTGGCAAAATTAAAAAGCCTGAAAATACTAAGTCTTGGTGTGGTTGAGAGAAAATGGGGACAGCCATATATTGCTTGTTGGAATATAAATTGAAGAGCAGTTTCACAGAACCTAGTAAAATTGGAAATGTGCATATCCTATCTCCTTGCAATTTTACTTCTGGATCTACACTTGAAAAAACCTTTACCCATGTGCATAGGGCACATATTATTACATTGTTTCATGATTGTAAAAAATTGGAACTCCTGCACAAGTCCAACTATAAATAAAAGCATTATATAAAAATGTGATTTAGTCAGTAATACAATGAAATATTCTACAGCAATCCAGAGAGATTAACTGGCACTCTCTTCATAAACGTGGAGAGAGCCCTGTCTAGTTTGGCTCGGCGGTGAGAGTGTCACCGTGAACCGAAGGGTTTCGGGTTTGATTCCTGGTCAAGGGCATGTACCTGAGTTGCAGATTTGATCCCCGGGCCCCAGTCAGGGTCATGGGGAAGGCAACCAATTGATGTGTCTCTCTCACATCCATGTCTCTGTCTCTCTGTCCCCCCACCCCTTTTCTCCCTTCCACTCTATCTCAAAAAAATCAATGGGAAAACATCCTTGGGTGAGAATTAACAATAACAACAACAAAAAAATGCGGAGAGAAATAAAACTTACACTGTTGAGTGAAAATAATGAGTTACAGAACCCCTATGTACAGTATGTTATTACTTAAGTAAGATTTAAAGCCACATGCAAAGCATCATATATATCATATAATACACGTTATTGGACTAGAAAGGTCTACGCAAATTCATGATGGTGGTTGCTGCCCTAGGATAAAGGAAAGGGAGAGGGAGGTCAGAAAGACCATCAGCTTTATTTGCAGTTTCATTTCTTTAAAAATATTACTTGAAGCACATCTGGTAAAACATTATAAATTGTCACTACTGATTTGTGGAAACACAGTATTACATTATTTTCTGTTCTATTTTGCAGTTTTAGCATTTAAAAAAAATTTCCTCTCTTTTATTTTCTTCTTCTGGGACACCTATTTGAGGAAAATTGGAACTTCAGAATTTATTTTCCACATCCGTAGTTCTCTGCTTTTTAAAAATGTAAATATTTAATTAACTTATTTTTTATTATTTTTAAAAATAAGTATTGTTGACCTACAATATTATATTAGTTTCATGTATACAACATAATGATTTTACATTTATATACCTTATGATGTGATTAACATGATGTGTCTGGTAAACCGTCTGTTACAGAACAAGGCTATTGCAATATATTGACTATATTCCCTGTACTTCAGATTACACCCCCATGACTTATTTATTTAATAAATGGAAGCTTGTACCTCTTATTCTCCTTCACCTTTTTTACCCATCGCCCCACTCCCTTCCTTCTGACAACCATCAATTTGTTCTCTGTAACTATGAGTCTGTTTATGTTTTGATTTGTCTGTTTTTTTTGTTTTTTAAATCCACATATAAGTGAAATCGTATGGTATTTGTCTTCCTATCTGACTCATTTTACTTAGCATAGTACCCTCCTGGTCCATCCACATCATTGCAAATGGCAAGATTTCATTCTTTTTAATGGTTGAGTAATATTCCATTGTACACACACACACACACAATATCTTGATTCATTGATGGACTCTTAAATTGCTTTCATATCTTAGCTATTATAAATAATGCTGCAATAAACATAGGGATGCATATAACTTTTCAAGATAGTGTTTTCTTTTTCTTCAGATAAATTCCCAGAAGTAGAATTGCTGGGTTGTATGGTAGTTCTATTTTTAAAAATTTTTGAGAAAACTAAGTTATACTTCCATTAAGAGTGCACAAGGGTCCCCTTTTCTTCACATCCTCACCAATTCTAGGTATTTGTTCATTTATTGATTATAGCCATTCTGACACATGTAAGGTGATAGATATCTCATTGTGATTTTCAATTTGTATTTCCCTGGTGATAAGTAATGTTGAGCATATCTTCATATGTCTATTGGCCATCTGTATGTCTTCTTTGGAAAGCCTCTATTCAGGTTCTCTGAATCAGACTGTTTACCCTGGCCAGTGTGGCTTAGCAGTTAGAGTGTCGGCCCTCCAACCAAAGGGTCACAGGTTTAATTTCTGGTCAAGGGCACATACCTGGGTTGCAGGATTGATCCCTGGCCCCTGTCAGGGTTGTGTGGAAGGCAACCAATTGATGTGTCTCACTTACATTGATGTCTCTCTCTCTCTCACCCTCCCTCTCTTCCATTCTATCTAAAAATTAATGAAAAAAAATCCTTGGATAAGGATTAACAACAAAAAAATCAGATTTTTTTTGATGTTGAGTTGTATATATTTTTAAATATATATTTGGATATTAACCCCTTATTGAATATGTTACTTGCAAATATCTTCTCCCATTCAGTAAGTTGTATTTTCATTTTGTTGATGGTTTCCTTTGCTGTGCAAAAGCCTTTTAGTTTGATGTAGTCCTATTTGTTAATTTTTGCTGTTGTTGCTAAGACTGATGTCAAAGAGTTTACGTCTATATTTTCTTCTAGGAGTTTTATGGTTTCAGGTCTTAAATTTAAGTCTTTAACTCATTTTGAATTTATTTTTATATATGGCGCAGATTCATTTTTGCCTGTATCTATCCAGTTTTTCTAATACCATTTATTGAAGAGACTGTCATTTTTCTATAGTATATGCTTGCCTCCTTTGTCATAATTGACTATATAAATGTGGGTTTTTTTCTGGGGTCTCTATTCTGTTCCTTTAATTTATGTGTCTGTTTCTGTGCCAATAGGAATACTGTTTTAATTACTATAGTTTTGTAGTATAGTTTGAAATCAGAGATTGTGATTCATATACATTTTAAGATTATTTATTCTAGTTCTGTGAAAAACGGATATTTTGATAGAAATTATATTATATCTGTAGATTGCTTCAGTTTTCTTCTTGTAATTGATTTCTAGTTTTAGATGGTGTGGTTGAAAAAGATACTCAATATGATTTTAATCTTTCTGAATTTATTGATACTTGTTTTTTGGCCTAATATGTGGTCTACCCTGGAGAATATTCCATGTGTACTTGACAAGAATGTGTATTCTGCAGCTTTAGGATAAAACTATTTTATAAATATCTATTAATTCCATCTGGTCTAATGTATCATTTAAAGCTAACATTTTAAAAATTAATTTTATGTCTGGATGATCTATTCATTAGAGTAAGTGGGTTATTAGATTTACCTAATATTATTGTATTACTATCAATTTCTCCATTCATGTCTGTTAACATTTCCTTAATATATTTAGGTGTTCTGCCTGGCTAGTGTGGCTCACTGGTTGAGCATTGATCCATGCACCAAGAGGTCGCTGGTTCGATTCCCAGTCAGGGCACATGCCCAGGTTGTGGGCCCAGTTCCCAGTTCCCAGTTGGGGGGCATGCAGGAGGCAGTCAATTGATGTTCTCTCTCATTGATGTTTCTCTCTCTCTCTCCTTTCTTCTCTCTAAAATTAATAAAGGAAAAAAAATATATAAATATGTGCTCCTATGTTGGTTGCATAAATATTTATGAATGTTATAACCCCTTCTTGGATTGACCCCTTTATCATTAGGTAATGACCTTTTTTTTTCTTTTTACAGTCTTGGTTTTAAAGTCTATTTTGCCTGATATGAATATTGCTACTCCAGCTTTTTTGTTTGTTTGTTTCTATTTGCAAGAAACATTTTTTCCCATCCCTTCACTTTCAGTCTGTGTGTGTCTTTTGATCTAAAGTGAGTCTCTTGAGGGTAGCATGTACATTCAACCACCCGTGTCTTTTAATTAGAGCATTTAGTCCATTTACATTTAAAGTAATTATTGATAGGTATGTACTTATTGCCATTTTGTTAATGTTTTTGTTATTCAGATAGAGTGGGAGGGAGAGAGAGGAAGAGAGAAATATCGGGTGAGGAAAAAAAAAGCCATTAATTCATATTTTCCTTCTCTCGTGCTACATTTCAGAAGAATCCTTCAGCTCAATTTTCCAGCTCAGTAATTCTGATAAACTGTAATTATTTTATTATAGCTCATCTACCTAATTTCTTTTTTTTTTTATCCTCACCCGAGGACATTTTTTCTATTTTTTGTTCAGATAGAGTGTGGGAGGGAGAGAGAGAGAGAGAAACATCGATGTGAAAGGGACACATCGAGTGGCTGCCACCCACACGACCCAACCAGGGCCGGGGACAAACTGCAACCGAGGTACATGCCCTTAGCGGGAACCGAACCCGGGTCTCTCAGGACCGCAGGCCGACGCTCTAACCGCTGAGCCAAACCGGCCAGGGCATACCTAATTTCTTATGTCTATTATTGTATTTTTTATTTTCAAGAGTTCTCACCAGTTCTTTTCATCACAGACTGCCTATTCGTGGATGCCAGTCCCTCACTTATTCCTCTGGAGGACTTGGATTATGTTTAGGTTTTGCTATGATTATACTTTGCCTCTGTGAATTCTTTTTTTTATTGTTTGCTCTATTTCTTTCATGGTGTTGGCCTTACTCAAAAGTTTGCTGATTGTTGACAGTGTTCACTGTTGTAGTTGAGACATTTGCTCATTAGCCTGTCATTAGTATCCATTTGTACTACTTGCCTTGGGAAGGAGTGGAATAGCAGTGAGAGTGGGAAGGGGAAAGGTGGGCAGTTGGAAATAGGGTAGGGCAGAGGCTGGTCTTGTGGGTGTGGGAGCTCCAGTTTCTGGTATGCATGGTATACTGCCTTTTCTGAGTCAAGCATGGGACTGAGCCAGACCCACATCCACTGTGCTGCCTGGAGGGAGTGTCCAAGGTATCTGTAACTGGCTGGGTATTTGTGTTTATGTGACAGGGCTGATTTATAGAGACCATATACTGCTCCTCTTGGTGGTTCTCCTTTGAATTTCCTTGGTCCTGTCCAGCTCTCAGACACTCCTTCCTCTGGGAATGGTGCTTCCCATTCACATTTTGGGCTGTATTTTCTTTCTCCAGTCCAAACCCATCCTTATTTCATCTTCAGAATTCTGATCCACCAGGGGACCTCTTCATGATTTGAGTTGCGGATTTAAAAAATATCTTTTCTTTTATTTGTTAGAAAATGTATCTTTTTAAAAGAGTATTGTTCTTTTAAGAAGTATGTTTTTATTGATTTTTTTTGTTTGTTTTTAGAGAGGGAGGCAGGGAGAGGGAAAGGAAAAGGGAGGAAAGGAGGGGAGGTGAGAGAGAGAGAGAGAGAGAGACAGAGAGAGAGACAGAGAGAGAGACATGGACGGGAGATCATGTACCCATTATGTACCCAGACTGGGAATCAAACCGGCAGCATTTTGGTGTACAGAATGATGCTCAACTTACTGAGCACGCAGGCCAGGGCAGAAATGTTATCTTATTTATAGTTACCACCTGTGAATCTCAAGCTTGAAGAGAGAGCTTAGGGCTAACCACATAAATTTGGGAGTCATTTGAATAAAATAAAACTTGAAACATAGGAAGGTAAAAGATACTACAGAGAGTCTGTGCAGAGAGAGAACAAGAGCTAGCCAAGGGCAGAATTTAGGAAATTGCCTATACTTAAGAGGCTGGGATAAAATGAGGAACCAATGGAAAGAGCTGTTGGAGAGGTAGTGGGAGACTTGGAGAAAGGCAGAGGAGAAAGAGTGCGAGAGGTGATAGGACTAGCCCTGAAACAAGGTCATGAAAGGAACACTGAGGCTGCTGGTGGCCTTTGGTCCTCACTGGAGGGATGGGGCCAAAGCCAAATGAAGATGAGCTAAGGGCTGGGTGATAAGAAGAAAGCTGAGGCAGGCAGTGAGCACCTTTCTACCACAGCAGTGGAAGAAATGAGGCTTTGCAGAAGGCAGAGAGCAGCCAGAACGGGATTCTGGTAGACTGGGGAGAAAACCGCCTCCATTGACTAGAGGCTTCCTGATACCTACATGTAAGGACTTTTGCCCTTAGGAAGCAGATGGAATTAACAGCCTTGATTATTATTTCTACTTATAATGTGATAATGTGTACAGCAAGAGATGTATTATAAATATTTGCAATTCCCTGTTATAAACCCATCTTTGTTTTAAAGCCACTTTTGTTTGCTTTTTAGTTTTCTTTTTATGACTAGGGAACTTTTTTCCACTTTGTCATTGACCGATTCAAGAAATGTACAATTAAGTGTCATGAGTTTTGCTCTGGGGAAAGTAATCAAACATGTAATAACAGTTTCTGCCCTTGGAACAGGTATATGGTTGCTGCTCAGAGACCATGCTCTCCAGAACAGACTCCTCTCTGTCTAGTCTGTCACCAGGAGAGCCATCTGAGCTCTGAGATCCACAACTGCCCAGATGAGCAATGAAATTGGACCTTTGGCACAGGGCCAAATCAATGGGTTTAATACCCGAGTACCACTTGGCACCGTAAGAGGAAATACGGCGTGTATTAACTGTGACTGGATTCTGATGAGTTGAGTCCTGACATTTTCATCTCACTGCTATGGAAGAATGACATTACTGCCCAGTCCAGAGAGGAGAGTCCTGCCCAATTTAGGCAGATTATGAAATTAGAGGAGAGACAGACAGAGCAGAAAAAGAGGACATAAAGCAAGGCTTTAAACACAGGTCCCAAGAGAAAAAGGGGGAGAGGTACAGTAGGCATTTGGGGTTATTTTTTCTAAACAGCTTTATTGAGGTATTTATTTATACCTTTATACCTTTATACCTTTATTAGATGGCTTAATTGATATTTGATAAGCTTTGTATTTAAAGTGTACAATTTGACAAGTTTGGCACCTGCAATACCATCACCATTGTCAAGATAATAAATGTATCCATTAGTCCCAAAAGTTTTCTTGTGTCCCTTTGTAAATCTTCCCTTTCCTACCCATCTGTGACTAGATAATCATGGATCTGCTTTCTAGAACCACAGAGAAGCTTGAATTTTTTAAAATTTTATATACATAAACTTATACAATATATACTCTTTTTCTATTTGACTTATTTCACTCAGCATTATTATTTTGAATTTTATTCATGCTGTTGTGTGTGCGTATTAATAGTTTATTGCTTTTCATTGCAGAATAGTACCCTATTATGGGGATATACCACAATTTGTTTATCTTTTTATCTCTTGATAGACATTGGGGTTATTTCTAGGTTTTAACTATCATAAATAAATTTGCTATAAATATTTATGTACCAGTCTTTGTATGGGTGTATGCTTTCTTTTCTCTTGGGTAGCTACCTAGAAGTAGAATGGTTTGCTCATATAGGAGGTGTATGTTTAACTTTTAAAGACACTGTCAAGCTGTTTTCCAAAGTGGTTGTTTCATTGTAGGTCCCCCCAGCAATGTAGAGAGTTCCATTTGCTCCACATTCTCATCCGCAGTTGATATAGCCTGTCTTTAATTTTAGATACTATAATAGGTGTATAGGGCATCTCACTGTGATTTTAATTTGCATTTTAGGTGGAGTTCTATTAATTAGGGTTACATAAATATAACATGAAGGATGAGTTGAAAATTATTCTGCCCATAAAATAGTTACAACTAATACAATAGTTAATAATACAATAGTTACAATAGTATTGCCCTAAGAATAAATAGTTACAACTAATTATGTATATTGCTATGTATATAAAATTATGTATATTATGTGTCACAAATAATAAATGAGTCCCCTGTGTAAAACTTGTACTGGAGGGAACACTGTGCCCAGGAGGACCATGTGGGAGACTAGTGTTTTCCCGGTAGGTGGTGACAAGGGCCTATGATGGGTCAGCAGTGAGGAATCTAGAGAGACAGTCCTCATTCTACAGATGGTGAGGCCTGTGAGGAGCAAGGGTGTGGCCAGCATTTCTAGGGAGGACACTTGGGTAAGTGGTGGGGATCCCAGAAAATGTGGGATAGAAGATAGAGTGGGAAAGGTTGATGGAACTTTGTCTTCTGTGCTACTCTCAGGCCTAGGATGCCAACCAACACACGTTCATGCCCTTCAGACAGGTCTCCCTTCCGGAAACGCGTCATGTCTTGTCAAGCTTTTGCTAATTATGCTCTTTCTGCCTGAAATGCTCCCACCATCCACTCTTCTCCATGGATCGTAATATGAAAATAATTAGAACAACTGTTTGAACCCTCATCATGAGCCCACGTATGATGCTGACCTCTCTGTACATCTATTGAATGCTCACAACAAACCTATCAGATAGGCATTATTATTCTAGTGGTGAGATGAAGAAACTAAAGCCTAGAGGTGGTTAGGTTGCTGATGTTCACTCAGACTGTAAAGCTACGCTACAAGGGCTACCAGGCCCAGTGTTTGTCACCTCTGCTACAGGAACCCTCCCTGTTGCCTGCGCTCAGCCTCCTCCCCTGAAGCAAGATTTCCTTGCTGCCCCCCTGGAGTTTCAGAAGTTCTTCGTCGTGACCCTAAGTTCTGACTTTAGGCAATTTCAGGATTGGGGACTGCTTGAACCAATTCCTATAACTCCCTGGAAACTGGGGCTCAGAAAGGATAAGTAATTTGCTTATTGACATACAGCTAGAAAGCTGCAGAACTTTGTAGGAGCATAAACACAGATTACTCAAAGTACTGGACCATTTGGTGGACCATTTGGACCGTGGTGAAATAGGCAGGTCATGAGCACAGATCCTGAGAGGGTCCCTGACACCTTTGATCAGCCACATCCACCCCTCACAGATAACCATACCCTTCTTAAGGTTTAGTAGAAGACTTTTGAAGAGCAACATTTTTATTTTTATTTATTTATTTTTAAATATATTGATTTCAGAGAGAGGAGAGGGATAGATAGAAATATCGATGAGAGCAATGTTTTAAATATATATATATATTTTTGTATTGATTGTTAGAGAGAAACATCCATCTGCTGCCTCCCACATGCACCCCAGCTGGGGATTGAACCCACAACCTGGGCACGTGCCCTGACCGGGAATTGGACTGGAGACCTTTCAGTGCATCGGACAATGCTCAACTAACTGAGCCACACCATCCAGGGCATGAAGAGCAACATTTTGCTTATAAAACTCTCTAATGAACTGACTGGGTAGGACTGAGGGTGAACATGAATGGTCATAGGTCCAGAAGCAAGACAAAGAAGCAAGAAAGAGGAAGCCAGATCTAGAGGGAAGCAGGTAGGGCAGAGATGCTGCAGGAGAGGGAGGGAACAGTAGCTGCCTATAACTTCTGCAGTTCTACCTGCGAGAGGATGGTCAGGGCCTTTGGGGCTTCCTAAGACAATGGCATCTCCTCTATAGGAGCGTTAAGGGGAAGTCTGAGGATGCCTCAGTCTCTGGGAGAGAGGAGCTGTCAACTCCGGCTCTGGGAAAAGACAGTTCTGCTGTTGATGCCTCCTCTCTCTGGTTCCTGCCTGATGTCCTGGGAGGTTGTACCCTTTCTTACCTCTACCTCTGAAACAAATACTCCTTTGGCCCTGCTGGTGACTCCATCTGTCTTTGAGTTTGACACACGGTGGCTCATCTGCCTGAGACTTAGCTTGTGGGCATTTGGGACTTATTACTTGTGTCCTGTTCTCTCAATAACACATTGGATAGAGAGCCCAGGGTCATCCCAGACAGGGCAGCACCCAGTCAGCCAGCCCGGGGAGCAGGGCACCTGGGTTTCTCTGAAGGCCTTTTCCCGCATACAAGGGAAATGGTGGCTTTTGGTGCTTTCTCTCTTAAAACTCTGACCATCATGGGGCAATGTTTATGAGAGCTAAGAGAAGAAAACAAGATTCAGAGTGTAAATACTACATGAATTTAGCAATCAACATAGAAAGAGGGAAATGTACCAACACACCTAAAATGATTATCCTATCATAGTACTATTGTGGGAGATTTGTCTTCTCTTCTCTTTTCCATGTGTTTGAGGTTTTCTACAATATTATGTTTATTTATTATTATTTTTTAATCCTCATGCGAGGACATTTTTCCATTTTTTGTTCAGATAGAGTGGGAGAGAGAGAGAGAGAGAAACATCGACGCAAAAGGGACACATCAAGTGGTTGCCACCCGCATGACCCAATCGGGGCCGGGGATAAACTGCAACTGAGGTATGTGCCCTTAGCAGGAACCGAACCCGGGTCTCTTTGGACCACAGGCCAACACTCTAGCTGCTGAGCCAAATTGGCCAGGGCTACAATATTATGTTTTTAATAAGATATGTTTATTTCTTTATTTAAGTACAATTGAGATACAAGATTGTATCAGTTTCAGGTGTACAACATAGTGATTTGACATTTGTATATCTTATGATGTGATCACATAGTAAGTCTAGTAATCGACTGTCACCATACATAGTTATCACAATATTGCTGACTGCATTCCCCTTCACATTTTTCACCCATCTCCCCACCCTCAGTTTGATTTATTTCTATGGGTCTGTTTTTGTTTTGTTTACTTGTTTTTTTTTAAAAATATTTATTATTCCACATATAAGTGAAATCCTATGGTATTTGTCATATCCATTGATAGATGGATAAAGAAGATGTGATATATGGACTATTACTCAACAATAAAAAAGAATGAAATCTTGCCATTTGTGATAACATGGATGGACCTAGAGGGTATTATGCTAAGTGAAATAAGTCAGACAGAGAAAATATGCTTTTTTTTTTAAGTTTCATCTGAAAACTTGCAACTGATAATAAAAATTGTAATGGATAGTTAAAAGATCGGAAGGGAACCCCCCCCACCCCAAATTTACTATGCTTCTCTCTGGGCAGAAATTACCCCTCTCATTAGTCTTCCTGTATCTTTTGCATTGTTTATTCTTCTTCATGCTATTTGTGATGACCTGACACATTTTATGCTTATTAATCATCTTTTGTCTGCTTCACCATTAGCATGTAAACAGCACGAGAGCAAGGGCTCTGCCAGTTCTGTTCATCTCCGCAGCGCAGGGCAAACCTGGCACTGAAAAGGTCTGAGCTCAGTGCTGATGAATGAATGGTCAGCTTACGAGTGATATTCATTTCCTTCTTCATATAGTTCTGAGTTTTCAGCCATTTTCCAATGAATTTTATTACTTTTGTGATAATAAAAAATGGTTTGGCTCAGTGGTTAGAGCGCCCGCCTGCGGTCCGGAGAGACCTGGGTTCGGTTCCCGCTAAGGGCATGTACCTTGGTTGCAGTTTGTCCCCGGCCCTGGTTGGTCGTGCGGGTGGCAGCCACTCGATGTGTCCCTTTCACATCGATGTTTCTCTCTCTCTCTCTTCCTCTCTCTCCCTCCCACTCTGTCTGTACAAAAAATGGAAAAATGTCCTCGGGTGAGGATAAACAAACAAACAAACAAAATGAATAAATATTTTTTTTCCTCCATGGAAATGGCACAATGAAATGACATCTTAATTATAATATTTAAGAGTGAAGTTCTTTTATAATGAAGCTGATATTCTTTTAAGTCTCAGAGATACATGAGAAATCTACTGGTGTGAGACGTATGTCTGTGTGGCCAGATTCCTACTGAGCTGGGTGAGCACACATGTATAGAGAAAACTGCAAATTGTCCACGGGGCCAATAAGGTATGGTACACAGGACCGACCTGTGTATATGTGCCACCCCGAAGGCTAGCTGGAAGCCTGTGCTCTGTGTGTCTCGCCCTCTCTCCCCATCTTTTCACCTTCTTGTCTTCAGTCAGGTATAGACATGTGCTCACCAGCAGGGCTCCTGAAAGCCTGCTTCAATTAGATCTCCAGGCTGAGGCCTCTCCCCTAGAAAATACGCTGGGGCTGGTCTGGTTCCAGCTGTTGAAGAATGAGGCATCTTTTGTCCTCCAACATCTGGAGTTTGCCACTCCAGGGTGCGTCTGCCAGGCCTTTCCTGCTTCCCATTCCCTCCCTTGCTCAACTTTTCTAACTTAACCACTTGCCTTTCAGTCCCCAGGGCCTGTTTTCTATCTTCAAGAACACTGCTTCTTTAGATGATGTTCAGTGATATCTTCAAACTACAGCTCAACTTGTCTGCCATATTGGAGAGCATCTCCACGCTTCTTGAAGCTTTTCAATCCTTGACCACAGCATTTCTGATCACGTGATTCACTGTGGGTTTACAGCAGCTTCACTAGTGGGAATTTCCATTTGGGATTCTTCCTCCGTATTTATGACAGGCATCAACTCCCTTCTCTCTCCCTCTCCAGACCACCAAACGTTGTGTTTATTCATCACACAGAGCAAGTTCGTGCTGGTAGAAGTGGTGGCTCCCCAACTGTACCAAGGGATCCATGCTTCTTTTTCTTTTTCTTTTTTAAATCCTTACCCGAGGGTATTTTCCCACTTATCTTTAGATAGAGTGTGGAGGGAGGGGGGAGAGAGAGAGACATCGATGTGAGAGAGACATGTGGACTGTTTGCCTCCCTCCCGACCCCAACCAAGGCTGGTGACTGAACTGCAACTGGGGTATGTGTCCTCGACCGGAATCGAACCCGTGGCTCTTTGGTCTGAGGGCCGACGCTCTAACTGCTGAGCCAAACCGCCCAGGGGGTACTTATTTCTATAGAGCTTGTGCTAGCTGTATTTCATTTCATCTACGTTAATGTGTCAGAAGACATCATAGTTTATTTGCACCTTCTCTCCTAAATTTTGGGAGAAGTTTGAAGGCTTTGTGCAAATTTCTGTAAAATCCAGGGGGCTGACGATCTCAGGTTCCCTCTCAGCTCCAAGTCCCCGCATCTTCAATATCACTGAGATCATTTGCACCCCACATTTCATGGTGACTCTTTTTCTTCTGCTCCCACCAACCCAGATTCAGGTTTTTTCTGTGTTTTCCCCAGAATCAATCACCCAAAACACGTGTTTGAGAAGTAGACTTTACTGAAAAGGCTGGATACCTTTATATCACCGCAAGACAAACAATTTTAGTACTAGTCGTTAGATATCCCTGCTCGCTATTAGTTTTAAGAACTAAAACATTAGCAGTAACCTGCATCTTCCTCTGTATTTCCACCATATTCCATATTTCTTTAGCTGCCCAACTGCTCGAAACTCCACTCGATTCCTTCCTTCCCTAGGCTCGGGCCTCTGCCAGGAGCCCTGGTACCTCGTATCCTGCAGGGTGGAAGTGGATAGAACCAGTTTTGTTTCTGAACAAGCCCTCCATCCTTCTACAATTAACCTAGAAAACAAAAACAATACCAAAACGGAGCAGAGAAAAATGAAGGCATCTGCAGTCCTCACAGTCATACAGTTGTGGCTGAGAGTTACTCTCCCTCGCTGCCTCCTCTGGTTCAACACTCCAGCCGCAGGCACAGTACATGTAGCCTTTCCCACTCACGACACCTGACTCTGCACCTACTCCGGTCTGCAGTTTCCAGTGGATCTTGGGCGTGCAGACTGAACTATGATGACCTTGGTTCATGGCACTGTCATCATTGGTCCATGACTGGTTTTTTATTTTATTTACCTGCTGATATACTTATGAGCCTGCCACTAGTTTTAAGAACTAAAACATTATCAATAAGCTACATCTACTTCTGTGTTCCCACCAAACCTTATTCAGCTGCCTCCCTCACTCCTGCACCCATGAGGTGTCCATTTTTTTTAAAAATTGATTTTAGAGAGAGAGGAAGGGAGACGGGGAGAGAGAGAGAGGGGGCAAAACATCCATGTGAGAGAGAAACATCGATCGGTTGCCTCCTGCATGCACCCTGACCAGGGATCAAACCTGCAACCTGGGTATTGCCCTGACCAGGAATCAAATCCATGATTTTTCAGTGCACTGGATGATACTCAACCAACTGAGCCACACTGGCCAGGACAAGAGGTTCATCTTCTTGAATTTTATGTTTATGTTTTGCCTTACTTTTATCAGTAACTTTATCCCAAGTTTTGAGAAAAGTGAAGAATAGACAATCCACTTTGTATGAACAATAAGAAAGGGAGGACTTTCTTACCATATTCAGTGTGTAACAGAGCTGGGAAAACTTGGTTGGTTATCCATCCAATCTATGCTCAGCTCCTCCCACTTCCTCATTCAAGGTCAGCTTCAACTTTTGAGCTGAGGTCATGTTCTTCTTGGAGGGGCCCCAGACGATGACTGAGCTTGATGATGGTATATATGGGGCCTGTCTGTTTCTGCCCAGTGAGGGACTCTCCTACAGGAAACGAAACATTGGACATCTTTGTTCCAGAGCACCTGTGGGGCTAGCAGAAACTGTCACGTCTGCATCATGACGGCTGTCCATCCCCAATCCATTTCCCTCCCCTTTCTTTCACAGCAGTGCTCGCCAATGAGCTCTGTGTACTTCCAACTGTGTGTCAGCCTCTGCTTCTCAGAGAACTTCACCTGCAGTCTGCATGACATACTCCCTCAGAGTGGTTTACATACAACTGTGGTCTGACCGACTGGCTCACTGAATGCCCAGCTCAGCTGTCAGGACTGCTCTGGCAGGGGCGCTAGGATTCTGTGTGTGCCCTCTGATCATGTGATCTGCAGGCCGCTGGGTGGGAAAAAGTTAAACAGGACAAACCCAGGCACCAAGCAGCCAGAAGGTATGCCGTGACTTTGTGTTTCTCAGGGACAGCTTTAGTTTGAAGGCAACTGGGCCTGGCTCCCTCCACACCAAATCCTCCCCTGCTTGCCTGAGGCCAGATGAAGAAAGAGAGACTTTTGGATTAGGTGCCAAGGACTGATAGGAAGAGGTCACAAGAGAGAGCCCCAGCACCTCCAAAATAGGAGCTGCGTTCCAGAGAGCAGTTGATGCTACAGAGAGACTGACAGCAGGGACAGTGCTTTGGAGTGTGGGGGGCAGAGGGACTCTTTGTGGTTAGTTGCTATACACTCTCTAGACCATTAAGACGGAAAACATTGGGGCAGGGAGAGATCATTTATCAGAGGTCTTAAACTAAAAAAATCTTTGATCACTTTTTAGTTTTTTCAATTACAGTTGACATACAATATTATATTAGTTTCAGATGTACACTCCAGTGATTAGACATTATATGACTTACTAGGTGATAATTTCAATAAATCTTGTACACATCTGACACTATACATAGTTACTAGAATATTATTGACTATATTCCCTATGCTGTTCTTTACATTCCATGACTATTCTTTTACTACCAATTCACACTTTTAATCCTATCACCTTTACCACCGCCCTACCCCCCCAACCTCCCTGCCATCTGGCAACCGTCAAAATGTTCTCTGTATCTATGAGTCTGTTTCTGTTCTGTTTGTTCATTTAGTTTGTTTTTTATTTTTTAGATTTAATTGTTGATATATATGTATTTATTGCCATTTTAGTGTTCATGTATTTATCTTCTTGTTCTTAAAGAAGACCCTTTAACATTTCATGTAATGCTGGTTTGGCGGTGGTGAACTCCTTCAGCTTTTTCTTGTCTAGAAAGCTCTCTATATGTCCTTCAATTCTAAACGATAGCTTTGCTGGGCAGAATAATCTTGGTTGTAGGTACTTTCTTTTCATTTCTTTGAATATTTCCTGCCACTCTCTTCTGGCCTGAAACGTTTCTTTCTTTCTTATTATTGAATTTATTGGGGTGACATTGGTTCACAAAACCATATAGGTTCCAAGTGTACAACTCAACAAAACATCATCTGCACACTGCATTGTGCACCCATTGCCCAAAGCAAAGTCTCTTTCTGTCCCCATTCATCTCCACTTGGCTCACCTCCACCTTCCCCACCCTCCTTCCCACTGGATATAATCACACTGCTGTCTGTGTCTGTGGATATATATTTGCTTAATCCCTTCACCTTCTTCATCTAGTCCCCCAAACACCCTCGCCTCTGACAGCTGTCAGTCTGTTCCATGTATCCATGCCTCTGTTTCTATTTTGTTTGTCAGTTTAGTTTGTTCTTTCATTTCCACATATAAGTGAGATCATAGGGTATTTGTCTTTCTCTGACTGGCTTATTTTATTTAGCATGATAATCTCTAGGTCTATCCATACTGTCACAAAAGGTAAGATTTCCTTCTGTGGTATGTTATATAAATGTACCACAGCTTTTTTATCCACTTATTCTCTGATGGACACAGATTTTGGCTATTGTAAATAATGCTGTCGTGAACACAGGGGTGCATATATTCTTTCCAATTAGTGTTTTGGATTTCTTTGGATATATTCCCAGAAGTGGGATCACTGGGTCGAAAGGCAGTATGTTTTTAATTTTTTGAGGAAACTCCATACTGTTTTCCACAGTGGCTGTACCAGTCTGCATTCCTAACAGCAGAGTGCATCCTTACCAACACTTGTTTGTTGATTTACTGATGACAGCCATTCTGACATGTGTGAGGTGATATCTCATTGTGGTTTTAATTTGCATCTCTCTGATGATTAGTGACACTGAGCATATTTTTCATATGTCTATTGGCCATCTGTATGTCCTCTTTGTAGAAGCGTGTATTCAGGTCCTTAGTCCTTTTTTAAATTAGGTTGTTTGTCTTCTTGGTGATGAGGTATATAAATGTTGCAAATTAACCCCTTATCAGACATATCATTGGAAACATTGATATGAGAGAGACACATCAATTGGTTGTCTCCTGAATGACCCTGACCAGGGACTGGGGATTGAACCTGCAACTGAGGTACATGCCCTTGACTGGGAATTGAACCCATGACTCTTTAGTCTGTGTGCGGATCTTCTAACCACTGAGCCAAACCAAACAGGTTGTTGCTTCTTCTTTAATTCCCTAGTTGTAGGACTTCCATTCAGCCAGATTTTAGGTGGTTCTGAATGATGGCTGTTCTGTAGTTTAGTTGTAATTTTGATATGGTTGTGAAAGGATTCGAGTACCACATTTTACCTATGCCACTATCTTGACTGGAAGTCCTTACATTTTTAAAATTGAGGTATAATGAACATACAACATTATTTTAGATTCAGGTATACAACATGATTTGACATTTGTATATGTTATGAAATGAAAATCTGGTTAGCATCTGTCACCATTCATAGTTACACATTTTTTTTTCTTATCATGCGAACTTTTAGGATCTAGTTTCTTAGCAACTTTCAGATATGCAATACAGTGTTATTAACTATAGTCACCCTACTGTACATTACGTCCCCGTGGCTCATTTATTTGATAGCAGAGGTCTTTATGGTGGCTGAGCAGAGCTCCAGAAGGCAGGAGAGAGCAAGCTATCAAACCGCCTCCCTCGGCCTCTGCAGGCAAAGCACAGATACACTATGCTTTGGACTGAGGGTCCCTACCAATAACCCGTACCGCAGCTACCCTATGTAATTATTGTCATTTGTTCTTTAGGGAAGGGATCGTGTGAAACTGCCATTTTTGCAGGTCAAAAATCAGTGAAATATTAGCAATTATATTTGGTTCCACTTAGTATACAGAGTTAAATTTAAGTTAGCAGTATACATATTTCCAGGCTGGGGTATCTATTTATAAACCTTCCCATAGTCTTTATTCCTGGAGTGCCTCCTATTATTGTCCAGGCATCAGACAGAAGTCTGACCATTATCTGATTCTATTCTCACAGCAACCCAAACAGTACATACAATCATCAGCTCTATTTTTCAGATGAAGAAAGAGGGGCACGGGTGAGTGGCATGCCTAGGGACAGAGCTGGGATGTAGACCTATATCTGTCTGACCTACAAACCTGTGTTCTTGACCCTTGCACAGACTGCCTTCCCAGAATTCTCTGTGTGGTCTCTAGGGGGTGAAGTGAAGTTAGGATCTGGACAGTTGAGTTAAAGAACTGTTCAGAGAGCTCAGGATTGAGTGTCATCATCCAAGGTCATCATCAGATTCAGATATAGATTTTGTGTGAATATTACACAATTTGTGGGACCCCCTTTAGGAAAAAATCATTTAAAAAAATCTTACTCTTTTGGCATATTTTGCATAAATATAGGTCCAAATAAACATTTTGCTGAGGCCTCTTCCCTGGCCTTTGAAGGGACTTGTGCAAGGGAGGATGCTGCAATGTAAGCTTCATTATCAAGGTCTGATGCTCAGTGGGGCTGGGCAGGAAGCAGCTGCCTTCATGGAACAGGCCCTGAGCGAAGGCTCTGGTCTGGTGTAACCAAGGAGACTCCAGTACACCTGCCAGGTGGCCTGTGCCTCTTCCACAGGACAGACTTTGAAAAGGTGGTCCAGGATCTGTGGAGTGTGCGGTGTGTGTCGGAGGTGTGTCTGGGGAAAACATTACACTCCTCTTTGGCATTTTCTTGGCTGAGAGCACCGCAGCTCCCGCTTATGGCCACCAGAGGAAGTTGCTCATCTGGAAACTGAAAAGCTTCAGGCTCCTAGTCCCACTTCCAGGGCACTCTGGGTCTCTGGGCCACTCCCAGTTGGTAGCCTCAGGCCCAGTATGCTGATGAGAACGCCTCCGCATGCTGAGGCCTCCCCTTCAAGGAACACCTCACGGTACATATGAATTCTACCGGGATTATACTGTCAGAGGTTTAGAAACAGCCCAAGTAAAACCAATGAAGTAATTAATAACAATGTATCGTGCACACACCGAAAAGTTTGCAATCGAGGAACACTCAAACAAAAACATGAAATGAGACTCTGAGGAGCACTGTCACGAAGCAGCTTCTGCAGTGAGCAGGCAGTGCTCCACAATGATTGCACATGAAGCTAAACTAATGACTATGCTGATTTTGTCTGCCCAGGAAACCTCCACGGCTGGTCTTCATTTGCTTTTTTCTAAAATTGTTTTTTATCCTCACCCGAGGACATTTTTCTATTTTTGGTTCAGATAGAGTGGGAGGGAGAGAGAGGAAGAGAGAGAGAGAGAAACATCGATGTGAAAGGGACACATCAAGTGGCTGCCGCCTGCACGACCAACCAGGGCTGGGTACAAACTGCAACCGAGGTACATGCCCTTAGCAGGAACCGAACCCGGGTCTCTCTGGACCGTAGGCCGATGCTCTAATCGCTGAGCCAAACCGGCCAGGGCAAAAAAAAAATAGTGCACTGAATATGAATATATTCTTTCCCTAATCGTAACATTTTGCTACATTTGCTTTCTTTCTCTCTTTCTATTTTTTTCCTTTTTCTGAATCATTTGAAAGTAATTATAGACATTGGGACATTTACTCCTAAATACTTCAGCATATATATCCTGTAAGAATAAGGGCATTCTTCTACATACCTCAAGATCATTATCACATTCCAAACACTTAACATTAATTCAATAATATCCTCTAATACTCAGTTCATATTTAAGTACCCCCATTTGTGCCCAAACTTACTTTAAAAGCATTTTTTTAAAAAATCTAGGATTGGCTCAAGAGTCACATATTACAGTTAGTTATTATGTTTACTTATTCTCTTTAACCTAGAACAGTTTCCCCTTACCACTTTTGGGGGCAGTTTTTCATTGTACTGACTTTTTGAAGAACTCAGGCTAGCTATCTTGTGGAGTGTTCTATGCTCTGGATTTATCTGATTATGTCAAACAGGTTGAACATTTCTGGCAAGCACATTCCCTAGGTAATTCTGTGTTCTTAAGATTGCATCTCATTAGAAGGCACTCCTTTCCTTATGGTTAGATTTAGCTTACACATCCTGGGCAGTGATTTTTTTTTTTTTTTTTTTTTAATCCTCACCCGAGGACATTTTTCTATTTTTTGTTCAGACAGAGTAGGAGGGAGGGAGGAAGGGAGAGAGAGAGAGAGAGAGAGAGAGAGAGAGAAAGAGAGAGAGAGAGAGAGATGTGAAGGGGACACATCGAGTGGCTGCCACCCACACGACCAACCAGGGCCGGGGACAAACTGCAACCGAGGTACGTGCCCTTAGCGGGAACCGAACCCGGGTCTCTCTGGACCGCAGGCCGACGCTCTAACCGCTGAGCCAAACCGGCCAGGGCCTGGGCAGTGATTTTATACAAAATGACCTTGTGTTCTTTTCAGGGCATCACCTTCAAAGGTACACAATGCTCACCTGCTCATCATTGGTGCTCTTGATTTGGGTTACATAGTCAAGGTGTTGTCTGTGTTCTTTATCAACTTGTTTTTTCCAATGTTTGAAATGTTTTACCCATTGTTTCTTCATATATGTTTTTTTTTACTACAACGTTTCACCTCTTTCTCAGACTTCAATTATATATGTATATATTAGACTGCTTAATATTGTCCTATAGATCACCAAGGTTCTGTTCTTTTCTGGCATTTAAAAAAATTTTATCTTTGTGATTCACTTTGGATAGTTCTATTGTCCTGCCTTTAGGGTCACCAATCTTTTTTTTTTTTTTTTGTCTGCAGAGTCTAATCTGCCTTTAAATAAGTCAGTAAAACTTCAATTTCTGCTATTGTATTTTTCTCTTAAAAATAGTTTTTTCTTTATTGATTTTAGAGAGAGAGGAAGTGAGAGGGAGAGAGAAATAGAAACATCGATGAGAGAACATCAATTGGCTGCCTCCTGCATGCCCCCCACTGGGGATTTGGCCCACAACCTGGGCATGTGCCCTGACTGGGAATCAAACCAGTGACCTCTTGGTGCATGGGTCGATGCTCAACCACTGAGCCACACTGGCTGGGCCAGTTTGTGTGTGTATATGTGTGTGTGTGTTGTTCAGATTCCTATATCCTTATAAGTTTGTGTGTGTGTGTGTGTGTGGGGGGGGTATGTGTGTGCATTTGTTCTATCAGATATTTAGAGGGATTGTCTTGCTTTTTCCCTTTCCTCAAAGACCACCCGTTGAAGCCCTAGCGTACCTACAGAATTCATGGAGAAAAGGAGGCTCAAGCACATTGAGAAAACACTAAGGCACAGGGATGCCAGCACAGACTCCCCACCTTCCTGTAGTTACAGTCTTGGCTGACCTGAGCCCTTTCCTCACAGTGCTTGGCTTGGATACTAGACCAGGGGAGTCAGCCCCCTTGGATCTCTCTTTGGAGTTGAAAGGACCTACATTTCAGGCCTTTCTTTGAAACAAAGTTCAGAGCTCTCCTGTGGCCTGGTCTGCACTGATTGTGCATGAGCTCCATGTTAGTTCAGAGACTCCCAGGGCACCCTGGAATCTGGACTCATTTAAAAATATGTTTTTATTGATTTTTAGAGAGAGAAAAACAAAGCAATGAGAGAAAAACATGGATCGGTTGCCTCCTGCACACCCCCCACTGGGGATCAAGCCTGTAACCCAGGCGAATTGAACCAGCCACTTCTCTGTGCATGGGAGGGTGCTTAACCAACCGAGCCACACTGGCCAGAACAGGAACCCGGACTCTTGATTGAGGAAAACGCAGTCTCTGTGGTGCTGCAAATTCTTTCTTATGGCTTCAGGCCAATGTGCACCTCTCTCACAGCTATTGAATGTTATGTTAGAGACTACCTGTGTGGTCTTGGGCAGGTCATTCTCTCTCTCTCTGAATCTAAATGGGAGTAACAGTGCCCTACCTGTGCCTCTGGTTGTGGGGCTTAAATGTGATAATAAATGTGGAGTTTTTAGTACATTGCATGACATAAATGTTTCTTTCTTCACTGACTTAGTGGTCTCCCTGGTTCTTGTCTTACCTTGTCCCTGACGCACCTCTGTCTGGCTCTTAGAACACATTTGAAGCCTCTTCTCTAGCTGAATGCCAAGACCACATATTCTTTACAAGAAGCTAGGATACTTGTCTATTTCTCTTGTCATAGAGTATCTTGGTAGAATACCATGAGTGTCCATGTGGGGTCTTGGGCATATATCATATTCTTGTGACTTCTCCACCTTTGTTTACTTCAGCCTCCCCTTCCCCTCCCCCAAATAATAGAAAATTATCTCCCCAATTTCCAAAATTTGAGCAGTATAGGAAAAAGATATCATTATAGGACATGCAACCTGAATAATCAGAATTTGAATCCTAGTTCTGCCATTTATTAGCTATGCTACCTTTCAGAAATTACCTAATACTTCTACTTTAGTTTACTTATCTATAAAATATGATAAGAATATGCCTGCCTCACCATGTTGTAAAGATAAAATCAATAGAGATGCTAGTTTATAAGTGGTAATGTATTGGCCATGGTTGGTATAAATAAATTCATACTCCTAGTGAGTTTCTGCGGGACCCTGTTTGCTAGACAACACTTCAAGCACACAGCTCCCTTATGGTAGCCCCCAGATTGATGGAAACATCTGGAAACCAGTAAGTGTTTGAAACCCATTCACTTTATTCATTCAATGAATGAATAAGTTCACTTATTTACTTGTCTCTGTTCTAGATACTAGGAGTGTATCAACAAAGAAGACAAAATCCATAGAGCTTATTTTCTAGTGAACGTAAGACAATAAACATAATAAATAAATTACATAGTATGTTAGAAGCTGATAAATAATATTTAAAAATAGAGGAAAGTAAGAGAGATTGGGAACATTGGGAGGGAGGTTTGCAACTTTAAATAGGGTGGTCAGGATACACCTCACTGAGAAGGTGACTTTAGAGGAAAGACTTGAAGAAAATGAGAGAATGAGCTATGAGGTCCTCTGAGAGGAGACATTACTGTGAAAAAAACCTTGAGGTAGGAGCAGGTCTGGAGCATTTGGGAAACTAAAGAGGTCAAAGTGGCTGGAACAAAGTGAGTGAGATTGGGGAGTAGCACATGAGGTCAGAGAGGATGACAGGCCAGATCACGAAGAGCCTCGTAGACCACCAAAATGACTGGTTTTGGTTGTGGTTGTAAATTGTTTATTTATCAACAAAAACTATTCCTTAGCCTACATATTCATGTGTTATAGCCCAGGAACACAGATTGATGACCCACTTTCATAGAACTCAATCTAAAGAAAGTCTTTAGATTCCAAATCACTTTGCACTCTGAAAGCTATGCCTTTGTCATCTCCTCAAAATCGTCCATGGGATTATAATTTCTGTGGAAATCTGTGTATGTTTTTTTTCTTAGTTCAGCCATGCAAACTTGAAGAGAGCTGCAACCCTAGGGATAGAACTCATGCTCCAAAAATATAAGGTCACAGATACCTGGCCAGAAGACCCTTCATCTGAGGTTTTGCCAAAGCACTGGAAGCCACAGTAGCAATTCTCCTCAATATGGCAATTTTGGTTTTAACTCTGTGATTTGAGGAACGAGTAGAAGATTTTTGAGCAGATGAGTGATTTTTGTTGTTGTTGTTGACTTGTGTTTTGAAGGTATCACTCTGGCTGGTGGGTGGAGAATAGATTGGGTAGGGACAAGGATGAAAATAGAAAGACCAATTAGGAGGTCTTTCTAAGGAGGCTCTCGAGCAGGTGAGGGGTTGGCTTTAGACAGGACCACAGATGGTTTATCTATAGTCGAAGAAGGTAATACAGATATGCTGGCACAGATGTGGGAGGGGTAATGTGATGGTGGGAGTCCAGGATAGTTCTCTTTGGACAGACTTATTTTCTCTGTAAAGCGGGAAGCAAGATCACAAGTGAGGGTGAGAATAGAGAAGGTGAAGATAGAGGGGGAAATAAGTGTAATAATGATCAGTGAAGGCTATAGGAGAGTGAAAAGATTAGGATTTATAGTATGGTTTCCTGGCTATAGTAGAGTTGAACTTAGGTTCATGGTCATGAATTTAGACTGAAAACGATCAGTAGTTGTGTATCTTTTTTACCCCAGCCAGATTCAGGTGCAGGAGGCAGTGCGGAGGAGGGGAAAGGCTAGATTTAACCTGATTTGTAGTTCTTCCAAGAGAGTACCATGAAGTAAAAGAAGGGCAAAGGAATTAAGGCTATGTTCAATAAAGCAATTGTAGTAATTGGCTGAGAAAATTAAATGCAACATAGAGGGAAGAGAGGACATCTGGGGATGGAGGGACTGGGAAAGGTAATAGGATCAATGAATCTTAGGTCCTTGTGGGGCAGAGCATTGCTGTAGTTTGGGTAATGAGGACATGAGCTGGAAAGATAGAAGATGAAGCAGGAACTGGGATGCATGGTTGAGATAGTTGCTTTAGTTATTAGTACATGCAAACCTATGGAATGGCCATGAAATGTGTGATGGAGGAAGGGTGGAGAACAGCATCAGATAATAGGAATATAGGGTGTTGGAAGGATGCTAGCTAATTTCTCTTTCTCAGGATCTCAGGTGTATGTGTGTGTGTGTGCGTGTGTGTGTGTGTGTGTGTTTCAGTAAGAAAATAGCCTTTTCTTATCATTGTGGTAAAAATATAAAATATTTTAAATATATATAATCCACAACTCTCATATAGCAAAAGAATAACCATTCTCTTGCAAGAACTACTTGAGTTTGAAATATTGGTTGGTTTTCTATGTGTAAATGTCCAGATAACTCTTGGAAATGTGAGTCTGAAGTACAGGAGTAAAGATGGAAATCTGGGAAATATCTTAATAATATAAAAAATTGAAGCAAATGAGTAGACCAGATTGGCTGGAGGAATGTGTACAGCAAAAAGAGAACCAAAGATTGGTGTTTTGGTAGAACCCATATTTACAAGGCAAGAGAAACCAAAAGAGCTAAAGAGAACAAGAGGGCAGAAATGTGGAAAAGGGTGAAGAAGACACAGGAAGGAATGAGTTTTCAGAGTAAGGGAGTGATCAAGAGTGACAAGTAGTACAGAGAATCCAATAGGATCAAGACAGACAAAAAGCTCTATTAAGTGCCAACACCATTGAGGATAGAACTAGATGTACATAGCTCTGGCCCCAGGGCAAGGTACTGTCAGATTGCACAAGCAAAGAACTGGTTGAAGTCTGTGCAAAACTGGTTGCCAAAACAATGGTTGGAGTAAGAGGTGTGGCCAAAAAGATTTGAAGTGGTGCATAAGACGGTTCCTTGTATCACTCAGATTGGCAACTGGGAGTCACTGATGGTCTTGAAACAGTTTACCTTGAGGAACTGGGGCTGAAGCTGGGCTGGGGTGGGTCAGGTTGAGAGTGGGTGGTGAGGAGGTGGAGACAAGGCTAATGAACTCTTCTCCGGCAGTTTGGAGGCAAGGGACAAGGAAGGGAATGAGGGAAATCCAGACAAGGAGAAAGAATCCGTGAAAATGAAGACAGGGGATATTGGAAGTAAGTTCTGAAAATTGAGTCTGAAACACAGGGGAGGGATATATCTAAGCAAGAAGGAACAGTTTCTTTTGAGACAAAAATAAAGCAGAGATCCTGAGTCAAGAGAGGGAAGGGTTTTTTCAGGGAAGGGAGGAAAGTCAGGACTCTCATACTAATAATGTTTATAGTCAAATTTATAGTTTACCTATAGCCATGATATGTTTGTGAGTAGCAACCTTACCCCCTGCTTCTGTTCATCTGCCCCTCCCCTTCCCAAGTTTCTTATGTTTTTCTCCTTTAATGGCTCATCCTTTCCTTCCTGCCCACTAAGTGTGGTCACATTCTAGCCACCTGTCCCTTAGAACACTTCTCTTCTCTCCCATTCTGCTGGTGATGGCCAAATAAATATTTTTTCCTCTTAGGACAGGGCAGTTGACTACTTATCCATTTAAGCATCAGAACTTTTATTATTTTTACCTCTTTGGATGGGCATCTGTTAAATGTTTTCACACTTCTCTGCTGAGGTGGAGACTGCTAGCTGGCCACTAAACTCTGCTCCCTCCTTTCTTAGTAAAAGAAACTGAACACATAGCTGCCCAGTGACATCCTTTGCAGTTATTAGGTGTAGTCAAGCATCTTATCTTGGTTTCTTCCAAAGCAGAGATTGAGATAAAGACTTTCATGTGGTAGTTTGTTTGGTTATGTGATCTCAGGGAGCAAGCGTGAAGAATAAGGAAGTGAAACAGAGACAGAAGGATGTGTTTGTGAGTTGACCACTGCTATGCATGACTGGTTGCTCAACTAGAAGATTTTCTGATAAGCCTCATGAATGCATCTCCAGAGCTGTCTGCTTGAAGGATGAAAGAGGAAGAATTTATCCTTTGTCTTCTATCCCCTATTGATCTAAGCCTTAGACTCTAAGAATAGCACCATAAGCCTTAAAGCCCCCCTGTATTTTGAGTTGCACATATATAAGTACCAATAGCATCAAGGATAGAACTGGCCCCAAGGCAAGGCACTGTCAGATTGCACAAGCAAAGAACTGGTTGAAGTCTGTGCAAAACTGGTTGCCAAAGCAGTGGTTGGAATAAGAGGTGTGGGTGGCCAAGAGGATTTGAAGTGGTGCACAAGAGGGTTCCTTGTATCACTCAGATTTGTTCTTGCCTTCTATCAAGTGCAGTCCACCACAGAGTTTCAATCAAGAGGGTGGCCAGCAACAATGTCTGCAAGAATGTAATACAAGAGTGTTAGTAGAACAGACTATGGTCTTCATTGCTATAGCTGTCCCAAAGCTGAAATTGGCATTTATCATCTCCTTCTCCCACCACCATTATAGATTTCCTTCTCCATCAGCCAGCACTGTGATTGGTGTGGCTTGGCTGCCTGGTTAGGAGAACTTCATCCCAATGGATCTGAATCTTAGCTACCTTGCCCTTGTTGGGCAGTGGTTGCAGTAATTGCCTGCTCACTATTATCACTGAGCATGGGACCTCTAAGTTTCAGTTAAAATCCTTTGTGCCACCATCATATACCAAATCTAGCTCTTCATGACAGTCAGAATCAATCACCCCCAGCAAGTAATCTTTGCTTATTGGTCCACTGGCATAAGATTCCAAAGAGTCTAGGTAGTAGGTATAGCTTCAAGTTCACTAGACCCCTTACATTAGATGTTTTCTCCTCCCAGCCCCCCCTCCTCCCACTACAGGAGCCAGGTCTTCTAATATAATGAGGATAAGGCTGTTGATGAAGCACAGAGTTTGAAAGTGGGCCACTGGGAGTAATGGTGGGAAGGACCAATCCTACTTCTAACACTTGGTTCCTGGACCCATGTCAAACAGCTGTTGAACAAACAACATTATCTATCACCCATTGGCCAGTGCCTATACCTCATCTTAGAGGATGTACCTCAACCTCACAGGGTGTTGTCCCCAGCTTGTGCCTTAAATGAGACTTTTACAAGCCATTCCAATGTTCTCTTAGGCTGTTTGTTTCTGGGTGCTGAAGAACACAGCAAGGTCACCGAGCCTGTGATCATATGTCCATTTCACATACTTCCTTGTCATAAGAGGGGTTCCTTGTTCTGAAGTAATGATGTGTGACATACACCATGCTAGTAGGTAAGCAATTTTGTAAGCCTGAGAATGGCAGTGCAGGTGGAAGAACTATGGGCAGGTAGGGAAATCACAGAAGGTGTGTTGCTATCTTGTGTGGCAAAGGACAGTAAGACAGAAATCAGTATGAGGCTTTGAGGCCAAAAGGACCGGGATTGAATTAGTTGTCATTTCTTAGGCTCTGTATAACATTGGGTAAGTCATCTAATCCTCCTCATCTATAAATTGAGATAATAACACATCTGCAGAGTGGGTGCTATTAGAGATGATGATTGCATGGGTCACAGTGCTCTAGAAGCTAACCATTGTCATTGTTTACACACAAACACACTGACAAACAGGAGAGAGAAGGTGAGTGCCTTCGTGGGTCTCTCTGATTGCATGTAGGCTTCAGACAATGCAGGCTTGGTACTGGGGGCCTGGAGGCCTTTCGAGTGCCTCACAATAAATAGTGTTTGAGACCCCAAATAAATGATTGGCTCAAAATACAAAACAGAAACTCCACTATCGAAATGGACAAAGGTTAAGTCTCTGCAACTCAACTAACTCATAAATGATATTTTAAATTGTTCTCTAATATGAACTCTACAAGAGTTGTACAGGCTGTAGTATGTCGGCACCAGACTGCTTAGCTTTGTATTTTGGCTCCAGCACTTATCAGCTGTGTGGTTTTGGGCAAGTCACTGAACATCTCTCTGCCTGTTCTTCATCTGTAAAATAGGAATAATAATAGCACATACGTCAGAAGGTGCTGTGAAATACTTAGAACCGGGCCTGGCACATAGCAGGTTTGGCTATTATATATTCAATGTAGGGTGATGGTACATTTTAAAATACTTGACATAATTAAGGTAGGGCCTCCAAGTAAGGCTCAGGAGCCTCAGAAAGTTTTTAAAATGGCCCTGATCATGTTTTTGTGACTATATTTTTACTTAATCAAGTGTAACTTAGATTGTAAACAACAGATGTGTGATTGTATCTTCATAAAAATTAATGGTTCTCTGCAGGGTGATACTGCTCCCAGGGGTATTTTGGAAAAAAATTTTTCTTAATAAATAGGCATTACTGCTGGCATTTAGTGGGGCCAGACTGGCACAATAGAAGATTTCTTTTTTTATTGTTTGATATTATTAGTTTATTAGACTTGTTTTTTTCCCCTGATTTTCTATTTTTATTTATTTATTTTTTAAAATTAATTTATTTATTTTTGTTACAGATGTTTCTCCTTTTCCCCCCACTGTTTCCCCTCTCCCCCTCCCTCCCCGCCCTGTCCCCAGCTTTGTTGTCCATGTCCATTGTTCATGCATACATGCATGTAAGTTTTGTGGTTTATCTCTCCCCCACCACCCCCTCTTCTGGGGATTGTCAGTCTGTACCCCACTTCCATGTCTCTGGGACTACCCCATTCCTCAGACTGTTATGTTCATTATATTCCACAGATAAGTGAGATCATGTGATACTTGTCTTTCTCTGTTTGGCTTGTTTCACTTAGGATAATACTTTCCAGATCCCTCCATGTCATCTCAAAGGATAAGAGATCTTTCTTTCTTACAGCTGCAGAGTACTCCATTGTGTATATGTACCACAGCTTTTTTATCCATTTGTCTACTGATGGATGTTTGGGCTGCTTCCAGATCTTAGCTATTATAAATAGTGCTGCTACGAACATGGGGGTACATATATTCTTTCTGATTGGTGTTTCAGTCTTCTTAGGGTATATTCCTAAAAGTGGGATCAGTGGGTCAAATGGAAGTTCAATTTTTAATTTTTTGAGGTAACACCATATTGTTTTTCATAGTGGCTGCACCAGTCTGCATTCCCACCAGCAGTGCACTAGAGTCCCCTTTTCTCCACACCCTTGCCAACACTTGTTGTTAGATGATTTGTTGATGGCGGCCATTCTGACAGGTGTGAGGTGATACCTCGTTGTTGTACAATAGAAGATTTCTTTAGTGTCCCTCAGGACTTTCAACTGCAGATGAAAAACTGGTTTATAATGATCCAATTCTAGAATCTAACTGAACCTAGAATTATGTAGGTGAAAAATCTGCTTATCATTATTTGAGCCCAGAACTATGGTTGTCCCCTAATCTGTGGGGGATACGTTCCAAGATCTCCAGTGGATGCCTGAAACCACAGATAGAACTGAACCCTATACTATGTTTTTTTTGTATATATACATACCTACAATAAAGTTCAATTTATACATTAAGTACAATAAGAGATGAACAATAATAACTAATAACAAAATAGAGCAATCACCACAATATGCTGTGATGTGAAGGTGGTCTCATCTCTCTCTGTGATAACCAAGACTAATAGGCAGGTCTGGAAACTTTTCAAGGGCCCATGAAAATGTTTGAGGCCTCAACTATGACTCCAGAGCAGCAATTTTCAACTTTTTCATCTCATGGAACACATAAAGTAATTACTAAAAATCTGTGACACACCAAAAAATAGATTATATTTTCTGCTGATCTGACAAAAAAAAAAAAGATAATTTTGATTCATTTACACTGGCCAGCTATTGTGTTGGCTGTTGTCATTTTTTTGTTTGACAGTTTAAGGGAAAAGAAGTCAGTGCCTCTGACTAAATAGGCACTACTACATGTTTTAAAATTCTGTGGCACGCAGGTGTGTCTGCTGAGCACACCAGTTGAAAATCGCTGCTCCTGATAGCTAAATGATTCGTGGGCAGGGAGCTGGACAGGGCATGCTGGACAAAAGGATGGTTCACGTCCCGGGTGGGTTGGAGTGGGATGGTACGCGTTTTCATCATGCTACTTGGAACAGTGTGCAATTTAAAGCGTATACATTTTATTTCTGGAATTTTCCATTTAATAGTTTTGGACCAAGGTTGACCACAGGTAACTGAAACTGTGGAAAGCAAAAGTAAGGATGGGGTGAGGGGTGACTACTGTAATTCCATTTTACAAATAAACACATAATTGTGGATTTTTGTTTGTTTGTTTTTTGCAAGGTTTACTTTAGTAATACCAAATTTCCTAGGAAGCAATAACTGCATATATCAAGGAAAGATAGTACTGTTTTATTGAAAACTTTAAGAGTTCACCATTTTGAAAAGTTACTGATAGCAATTGTTTTGCATTATTGGATTAATTAAATTTCTCTGCATTTTAACTGTCATCTTCATGGTGATGCTACACTTACATATACATATTCTGATTTAGCCCGTATGACAAAGTGTCAAATGTAAAGAAAAAAAGTCAACAATATTCTGTTGAACACTGAAAATTTGGTTTTATACAGTCACATGTGAACAGTTACCAACATGCCAACCCCATAATTCTTTTTACCCCATCAAGATAAAGTGAAGAATTTTTTTTTTTTACAAAAAAATCCCACATTTGTAAAGTTGACAGCATATCATACTTTTGAGATCTAAAGAAAAAGTTTGAAAACTAAAATGATCACTGAATGTTATAAAATATCTTTGAGTAGAGAAGATAAAGTTGTTGCTCTTTTCTTCTGACTTAGTATAAATGCTTGCAAAATAGGTTAAGCGACACATTGTAGAAAAAACTCCAATTACCAATGAATGACAGGCCATTAGAACAATAATAGGGGAAAAATCCACTAAAATTATTCTTTTTTCCACTAAATTCTGATGGTACTGTTCTAAGAAAAATGAATGAGATAGGAAAAGCTGTTGCGTATTGGAGATCGGGTTGTGTGATAAGATTGGGCGAGCAAATTGTCATGACTAGAGTCCCCTGTGGGATAAGAAAGCTCTCTGCTCACGTGGATAGGGTCAAGGAATAAAAAAAAGCCACAATGGACACTTCCCTTCAAAATCACTAACAATAGATACAAAGGCGTTGACAGTATTTGAAGCCATTAAAAACGATTTCGTAGAAAACATAATTCCCTTTCCAGTGCCATTGTGTGTACCACAGATGGAGAGCCTCAGCTATCATGTGCTGACCAGTTAAAAGGTTTGCAGGCCATTAAAAAAATCAGCACCAGATGTGCAGCACAATGCACAGAAAAACATTTTGGGATAATTGTGTGTTATTTTATTTTGAATTCCTTGCTGTTTTTTAGGATTTTCACTGTTATCTTGATACAGTCCCATGTGGTCCACCTTTGAAGGCCTAACTCCTCTAAGAGTTCTTGTATTCTCTTCCAATCCAGCCTCTATGCTGCACCACCCATGAAACAAAATAACCCCAGACCACAGTAAAATATATGGAGTCCAAAACTCAATCATGTAAAATGTAGGGTTACATTTTTGTGATGTTATTGAAAAACTTTTTTCCAGAGTCAGTTGGAGAGAGGCAGAAGGGCGGGCTGGGCGGCAAGTGCCATGGGCAATGGAGGTGTGGTGCTGAGGTTGGGGGATGCTGCACCCTAGGAGGAGATGGAGGGGCAAGGAGAAGCCATTCCCCTCAAGTCATCAGTTACTGCCCACTGACAGCCCTCCATGGCACATGCCTGCTGAGTGGCAGGGAGGTGGACTCCTCTGTGGGTTTCAAAGGCAAACATTTATGGACTGCCTGCTGCATACCCATACCTGTACTAAGCACTGTACATCCATGAAATCTCATCTAGTCCTCACAACAACCTTGGAGGCTGTTATTGCCCCCATTTTAAAAGAGGATGCTGAGGTTCAGAAAGGCTTTTTCCTAATGTGTATAATCAGGTAAATCACAGTGGAGTGTAAGTATTTTTAAATAAATAAATAATACATAAATAAATAAACCCTTTTCCATAAAAAGGCACAAAGGTAAATATATTGAAGCATGTTGGACACAACTATCTATATATCCAACTGAGCAAGTTCCAGTTTTATTACATCCAACTTGTCCTCTCCATCTGTCTAAAGTCTGCAGCAGAGTTGCACTGGATTCTCTTATAAATATGACCACACACTGTCAATCAAGCACTGACCATGCAATTATGGAGACTCAAGCAATGCATATCCTCTCTCTCCATCTGTTGTGTGTGTGTGTGTGTGTGTGTGTGTGTGTGTGTGTGTAGACCAAAATGATGACAATGGCTAGCTGGCAGAAAATCGTGAACGATACACATCCCAAACATTATCTCTGATCATAGTACCTACTCTGTAGTAAGTGTTATCATCCATTTAGTCTGCTTTAGCTTGACTCAAGTTTGGGAACCAGGGCTGGTAAGGGACATGGAGTGAATCTCATTGTATTAAAATATGCCTTATCTTGGGGTTTATCATATATGGTCCTCAAAGTCTTTTTAAGTACTAGAAGGCATGTCTTGAATGGGTATTGAAATTTCAAGACAGAAGACATGGTCTCTGAGATACTTCATTACTACTTTGTTTTATGTCCTATAGAAGAAATTCATTCATCACTGCTCTTAGAAATAAGGCCAATGCTGTCCTGAGAATATTGTTCTTCCTTATATTTTCTTTTTGGACAGCCTATAAGTTGCTTAATGTGTCATTCCTGTTTCCATTAAGGTTATCTCTACTTTCTCTTAACAGATACAAATGAGCATGGTGTGTTATTATATATCTTTTTAAAAATATATATGTTTTTATTGATTTTTGGAGAGAGAGAGGAAGTGAGAGGGAGAGAGACAGAAACATCAATGAAAGAGAAACATCGATTGGCTGCCTCCTGCACATCCCCTACTGGGGGATCGAGTCTGCAACCCAGGCATGTGCCCTGACCAGGAATCAAAACTGCGACTTCTTGGTGCATGGGACAGTGCTCAACCACTGAGTCACTCTAGCCAGGTGATATATATCTCAACACAATTTAAAATTTTAAAAGATTTTAAGTAGATGTTTAGAGAGAGATGAAGAGAGAAGGAGAGAGAGAAACGTCAATTGGCTGCCTCCTGCACATCCCATACCATGGATTGAGCCCCAAACCTGGACATGTGCCCTGATCGGGGCTTAACACAAATTTTAATTCTGATGTTAACTGGAACCTCTCTCTTTCATCTTCTGTATTTATTGTAAGGAAACACTTTCAATATTCTTATGTTTAAAGCCAAACTGACTTATATAAGGAGGTGTATTCTAGTATAGTTCTATTGGTGCATTTACACATGAAAATGCATATCACTTTATTATTGATAATTTTTATCTCTCTTTTTTAGTTCAGCTAGGATGTAAGAAAGAGAAAAGCTGTCCCTGACGCTCGAGAACAGGCCTGGCACTCACTGCTTGGCATAGTGTACTCCTGTTGCATATAAACAATTTCACCAAACACCATCATCAGACGAGGCCACTCTGTGATCTTGATGGATCTAGATAAAATAAAGAACACTCTGTAATCATGTCCAAACACAGACAAAATGTGAACACGAACTAAACCACAGACATGACTATACATCTCCCCATTTTGACGAATACAAGTGACTCTGCTTCTTTACAATGCTAACTTTAGCCTTGCTCTGAGTGACATTTCTTAGAACACCCAATTATAGAACAATTCGCACTTCTTGACAGCATCCATTCTAAAGCAAAGCACTGCTTCCATAATCCCTCCCAAAAGCCACCTAACACAAACCTATACCCTGAGGTCCTTTCTATCGCATTTCCCCCCAGTCTGAGGAATAAATTTAACTTACTCAACCACAAGTGTTCCTGAGGGTATTTGGCTGGGAGGCATTGACAAATATTATAGTGATATCTATTTCTGTATCTATATAGAGTTTGTACAGTTACATATGTGGGTAGACTATATTATCTATAAGTTTTATTTTGAGATTGTAAAGGGACTTTACAAAGTATTTGTTGTAAAAAGAGAGTATCGTGTTTGGTAGGTCTTGGTAGTTCTAGTAGTTTGGTAGTTTTGATAGAAATTTTCTGTACTTGACCTGTGCACAAATAAATCACGATGTGCTGTTTTGTCTGCATATAATCCTGTGTGTGAATGTAGGCCTTGCATGGGGTGCCACATAAATGAGCAGGTAGTGTCAAATTATATTTTAAAAAATTGTCCTTAAACTAAGGACAGAGCAAATTATTCTGCTTTGCAGCTTAAGGAAAATGACTGGCAGGACTTGCTTGGAGTCACCCTTGCCTGTTGGTGCTCTGGTTTTGATCTCTTTTGTCATTGTTTCACATTTCCTTCATTACTTGGACATTTTGGGCACTATTGTCTGGGCATCAAACCTTGTTATTCCCACTTGGGACATTCATGTATCCCTCTGTGTGCTTTTTCTTCTGACTGATGGTCGCCACATCAGGCATCTCAAGCATCCTGCCAGGAACTGACTGTTAAATTAAACAAAGGGGCAAAAGTGTTTTTATGACCTGTCGAAATGAAATGGCCGTTCTTTCTTCCTTTAAAAAAAAATTAGCTGCTAAAAAAGGGGAGGGGCACTTAGAAAATTCCCAGAAGCTCCAGTGATTAAGATGAATAAAAAAAATTGCTGCTATATAGGCATTGTGTTTCCCAGCGGATACCCTCCCTCATGTCAGCATATTTTTGTCACCTGCTTTCCCTTGGTGCATGCTGGAGAGCAATTTGTGGAAGAAATTTTTTTTTTTTTTAATTAGAGAGGACGGGGGAGGGAGAGATAGAAACATCAGTGAAAGAACATGGATTGGCCGCCTTATGCATGCTCTCCTAACCCCCCCCCCCCACACACACACACACTGGGGATTGGGCCCACAATCTGAGTATGTGCCCTGACTGGGAATCGCGACCTCTTGATGTATGGAGCCGATGCTCAATCACTGGGTCATACCGCCCGGGCAAAGAAGTTTTAATAGTATGTGGGAGGAGGTGGTTTAGATTACTTATGGCTAAACATCAATATATGATTTTACACGTTTATTTTCTCTCCACCACCTCCCACCTCATGTCTGTGAGCGCCGGGATCATTTCCTTGTTCACAGATTCCTCCCAAGTGCGTAGAAGGCGCTAGAGAAATATTTAATGCATGCACGAATGACTGGATAAATCCATCCATCAGTGATTCATCTACCTCCCTTCTCGTTTCAGCTGTGTGAACCTTTGAATACCAAGGGCCACCTCGCCCCAGCCGCGGTGGGAGAAGGACGCACAGCGGCGCAGGAGCCTCACCCTGAGCACCCACGCAGGACACTTATTTCCAGGCTCAGGTTCTACCTCCTGAGGACAGAGATGACTCAGGAAGGGTGGGCCCATCACGTCCTCTGGGCCCTCTTCCAGGCTGCCAGGGCCTGGGCGTGAACAGAAAGCGCGGTGAAATCAAAGGTCTGGGGAGGCGCTCGCTCCTCCCCTGAACTCCGGTTTGGGAAAATCTTTGGGAAAATCGTATCCGGCTTTTAGGAGGGCCGGGCGCGGCCCCGCCCCTGCAGACGCTGCGCCTGGGCAGAGGGAAGACGCGCCCCAAGGGTGTGCGGACCGGCACCCTGGCCATTCTCAGGCCAGAGCCCCTGAAACAAGAGGGTGGCAGTGGAGTGTGGTGGGCACAGCTGGGCACAGACCGACAGTACTGGGCTGCTTGCATTCCTCACAGTTTAGCAGCTAGTTTGTGTCCTTGGCCAACTTTATTTAGTTTTTTTTTTTTTTTAAATCAAGTCTATTACTCGTGTTCTTTCTTTACATGGTAACACAATGAGAAGTACAAAAAAAAAAAAAAGATTGAAAGTCACGTTTCTGCACACCCTAGTCTCCCAGCTTCTACGCTCGTAGATTCTGTGCTAGGACAACAGGGTGGGTTGATTTGCAGGACACCGCGCACGCAGCCGTAGGCAGAGCACACTGGAGCACTGGGGCTCTGGGAGACTGGTTCTTGGGAGCTGCGATTCCGGAGAGAGGGGCTGGCAGTGGGGTGGGTACAGAGGTCAGGGAGAAGGATGTACTCCAGGTTGAGCCCAGCTCTGCTCAGTGTCTTCAAAGAATTGCAAAGTGGAGAACAAAGCAGTCTCATTACCAAGATACCATAGGCTGTGAGTGAGGAAGGGAATTCACCTGGATGACAGAAGGCAGCACAGAGCGGTTGGTCGTTGGGGGTGGGGGTGGGGAGTGAAGATGAGAGAGGAGGAAGAAAAGGAGGAGGGGGAGGGAGAGGGAGGAGATAAACTGGGAGGGAAGGAGAGAGGAGGAGGAGAACAGAGAGATTGAGGGGGAGAGACTTGTGGGGACTTGGAGGAATACCTGGGTGAGTCTTTAAGGAATGGGGGGACTTTGAAATACAGATCATGGTCCTTCCTGTGGTCCCTTTTGTACTCACAGTCTAGTGAAGAGAGAGGACATTTGATTTCAGTTTCCACCTGCTGTATGGTAGCCACTCAACAACCAGGGTTATTGAACTGAATAGCTACCTATGTGATGTACATGCATCAAATTAGAATAATGCTCACTGTAGTCCTTAAATTAACTTCCTAGTTCCACTTTATCGAGATGTTGGGAAAACCCAGAGCTGATTTACTGGGAAGTCTTTGTCCTAAGCATGTTAATTTCTTTCTTTTCTTTCACCATCCAGTTTTATTTTATGACTAGTACCAACCCAGGCACTTCCTTGATGCAGCTTGAGCAACACCATGGGGCAATGTGGGACCAGTTCCACTTGTCTTGGGACAATAAGTCCCCTCCCAGTGTCCTGGGGGCCATCCTTCACTGGGAGGGGAAGGAAAAGAAGGAGGAATCGAAAAAAAAAGAAACAAGGCTTTGTTTTTCTGTTTGTTGGCTACTCCCTTTATTGGTACAACAGGAACATTTGGCTCCTGTGTTACAACTTCCTGGTTTTCCTCCTACCTCACTGGCTGCTCTTTCATGGTCTGCTTTACACGTGCCTCTCTTCTTTTTCCCAATTAGATGTGGTATGTCCCAGAGTTCTGTTTCCAGCCCTCTTCCTATACCCTCTCTCTGGGTGAGTTCATTCATCCCTGGGTGACCAGAAATGGCTGTGATGCCCACTTATGGCTTCCCAATTTCCCTCTCTCCCCATCCCTTTCTCTTGAGCTCCAGACTTGCACAGCCATCTACTTCCAGAACAACACCTCAAACTTTCTATTTTCATCCAGAATTCATCTCTTTTCCTCCAGCCCTGTGTCCTGGTTTGCATGTTCTCAGTAATTGCATTTACTTTCCTCCTCAGCTGTCCAAACTTCTTGGCTCCTTTCTCAAGTGTGCCAACCTCCAACTATGCCATTCTGGTCAGGAAGCACTAAATCAGCTCTCCAACCCATGCACGGTTCATCTTATCCAGCCACCATCACCTGCTAGTTTCCTAACTTGTCTCCCTGCTTCTAGGTTTGTCCTCCTCCAGGCCTCACTCCATATGAAGCCTGAGTGACATTTCCAAAATGGACATTTGATCATTATAGTTGGCTTCAGCCTACACACCAAATTCCTTCCTGTGGCTTAGAAGGAATCTGACCTTTGTCTGCCTTTCCACCTTCGTGTCTCATCACTCCAGGCTCAAACACTGAGGTCCAACCATCCTATTTTGTTCACCTTCAGTGTTTATGCTACGACCCAGGGACTTTTTCTTGGCACTTTCCTCTCTCCCAAATATTTTTTCCACCCTTCTTCCCCTGGCCATACTGATCCTATTTAGGTCCCTGTGGAGATGTTAAATAGGATAAGGGTTTCAAGGTCTGGGTTGGTTCTTATTAAATGCTATTCTTGCTAAATATTAAAATGTAGTACAGTATTTTGTACCCGCAGCTATAACTTGATGATCTTGAAGGGAATCCAACAGGAAAGGTTTAGCCAACTGCAAAGAAGAAATCAACATGTGATTAACCAAATAGCATTTATGAGCATTGGCTAAGACTCCCTTGGAGAGACAGAGCTTTGGATGTGAATCTCCTGTTTTCTTTGCTTGCAAATAAATAAAACTAATTAATGACAACCATGTCTGGTTCTTGAGTAGAACACCCCAAGTGGAGAACCCCTTGAATTCGGTAACAGAAACATCACTATTCTAGAAAGTATTCCCTGATTCCAAGTCTGGTTTATTTGCCTATTGCAGGTCTTTTCAGACTGCAGTTGGCTTGCTGTCTATTTCTCTTTCTTCTCCTCATGAACCATAATCTGCTTGAAGGCAGGGACTCTGGCATTGAGGTCACTTCATTGCTCTCAGGGACTAGCATGGAGCCTGTTACATCGTAGATGCTCAAGAAATATCAATTGCCTCCATGCATAAATTAAAGAATTGAACATGTGGAAATAAATGAAAACCAACCAAAGGAAAAAAGCAAGGGCTATCTGTTCAGAGTAAACCAAGGGAGTGAGCCATCATCATTTGCTTTTTGGCAGGCAGAGGAGTGGAAAAGCTGTGTATGGAAAGAAGAGAAGGCGTCAGGTATGCCCTGATGAAAGCTGTCAGCATGAGGAAGCTGTAGGCTGGCTGACTGGAAGTTGAGTGTCACATGGGATTGGTTAGGGGTGCATAGTTAGCTTTCTCTGGTTGGTCCTAAGTTGGAAGTTAGTTATTAACTAAGTCCTATCCATTTGGGGTCAACTGTTACAGGGGTTATTGTTTGGCTTCCTGGCCTGGTGGCTAGAGATAGCTAACTGACTTTCTACAAGTCTGACTTATAGATAGCAGGCTGGTTTCCTGCGTTGATTACTGCAGATAATGGATTGGTTTCCTGGGCTACAGATTTTGGGTAAGAGTTTTATTTTTATATGTGGTCTGGCCATTGCCCATTTGTATATTCAGTCTCTTATATGAATATTTATTTGTTAGCATCTACTGTACACTATACTTTTTATTGTATTGTGTATGTATCGCCTCATTTACTTTTAACCGTAGCTCTGTGGGGTAGGTATTACCATTTCTGCTTAACCTTGATCACTTCCTCCTTCACAGCTCATGCTATTTACATTTCCTGTCTTCTACCTCTCCTTTATACCTTAGGTTGTATCCCCCCCCCCCCCCCCCCCGCTCACTCCCCACCCACCCAAATTTCTGACATTGTCTTCCAGCCCAATGTCGCCATCTTCATGGGTATGCCATTATCCTTACTCAGTTCTTTCCCACAACTCTAGGTTCCCAGTTCTGGACTTATTCATCTTCAGTGACCTTCACCTCCAAACCTCTGTAGTCACCCACACCCTAACCATCAAGCACGACAGTCATCATCACCAGGAAAGGCCTCATCTCTGATAGATAAACACTACCATCCATTCTGTGATTGAAATAGCATCCTACACCTTTAACCCTTCCAGGAAGTAATTAATTCTGGTTGAGGGCATAATGGAAGATTTCGAAATACTTTAAAATATTTTTGGTATTTTTGCCCTCACCTGTTAGGCTCAGCGGTTGGAGTGTCGGCCTGTGGACCAGAGAGTCCTGGGTTCGGTTCCCGCTAGGGGCATATATATAAAAAATATATATATATATATTTGGTATTTTCTAAAATGTCTAAAATGTATAACATAAAAAATACCTCCCAATCCTCTAAATATTATTTTTTAATCTTTAAAAATAAGTTTAATTTACCTGCCCACCCATCACTCTATCTCTCCTAGAGGGAACAGGGAAGGAAAGAATTTTATACAACATTATATAGTCACAGTCACAAAGCAATCAGAACCTATGATAATGAAGTTATTTTATTTAATTTATTTTTTTAGAGAGAGAGGACGGGAGAAGTAAGGAGAGATAGAAACATCAATGAGAGAGAACATTGATTGGCCACCTCCTCCATGCCCCCCCCAGGGGATTGGGCCCACAACCTGGGCATGTGCCCTGACTGGGAATTAAATTGGTGACCTCTTGGTGCATGGGTTGATGCTCAACCACTGAGCCACACCGGCTGGGTGATAATGAAGTTTTAAAATGAAGTTACTATCATTATTTTGGAAGGTCTCCAAAAATCATGACAAACGCCATTGACATAAATCATGTTTGCCATGTTCCAATATGTTGAGTTATATGGTTAATTTTATGTCTTAACTTGGCTAGGCCATGGTACCCTGTTGTTTGGTCAAACACCAGGCTAAATGTTGCTGTGAAGGTATTTTTAAAGATGTGATTAACATTTAAATCAGTAAACTTTGATTAAACAGATTACCTTCCATAATGTAGGTGGGCCTTATCCAATCAGTTGAAGACCTTAAAAGAAAAGACAGATGCCTTGAGGAAGAAGAAATTCGGCCTCCATACTGCCTTTAGACTCATGGTGGCAACATCAACTCTTCCCTGGGTCTCTGGCCTACTGACCTGCCCTGCAGACTTTGGATTTGCCAACACTTATAATCTCATGAGCGAAATCCTTACAATTTCTGTCTATTTACAGCCTATTGGTTCTGTTTCTCTGGAGAATCCTGACTAATACATTGTGCAGGGGCCACTGAGCAGGACAACAACTCCCTTGCACAACACATATGATGAACAGGACCTACCTCTGTAAATTAATTCCTCTTGCCTCCAGCCATTAGTCTTCTACACATCTAATTCTCCTTATTAAATCAAGTCCAGCATCTGATAATATTCATTTATGGTTGTTGACTAAGAGATTATGCTTTAGTAGGTGGTTTTCAGCCAGTGTGTGATGTCACTAGCATTTTAAGCTTCTTGTTTCCAAGCTGAAGAGGAAAAGAGTCTTAACATTACCCTTGAATAAAGAATGTTCCACTAATAGGTAAGAGATGTATTTATCATAAAGCATCCTGAAAGTAAATCTGTCTTAAGCCTTCAGGGTGGGGGCATGCCAGGTTATGTGGAATCTTAAGTTTATACAATTTGAAGTCCCTAGTTAGGGAATATCTTACTTTTACAATTTTCAGTAACATGTGATCACATGAATGTCTTGTGACGGGCCATCCCCAGGCTTTGGAGGGAAGATGTAAAGTGAAGGGCTAGAAAGCTTAAGTTTTATTAGCTTCAGGGTATATCTGGCTTTGCTTCTGGGCTTTTAAGGACGGGAATGGGAAGAAGGGTGCTGGCTTTCCCTTAGCTTGGTTTCTGCTTCGCTGGGGAGGAAAGCCGAGGCTGGCCTGGTTCCAACTGCTGAAGGAAGATACATTTATCTTCCTCTAGGTCCAGAGTGTCCTTCCCTCTAATCCCTGCCAGTGGGAGCTGCCAGATCTTGCCCCACTTCCATCCCTTCCCTTGCTCCCTTTCTCTGCCCCAACCCCTTGTCTCAGAACTCCCAGGCTCTTGCACACTGTTCCCTTAGGGAGTGTCCGGTGATGTTTCAGATAACAACGTGCAGCCCGTCTTGTTTTCCACTCTGCAAATACAAAGGCCTCTATATTTCCTGAAGCTTTTCCATCTCTGAGGACAGCATTTCTGACTACAGGGGAGGTGGTGTAATTGTAGCTGCCTCATGAGTGGGCTGTTTTCTCTATGGTCCTTTCTCCACATCTCTGGACAGTATCTCCTCCCTTCTTCCTGTCTCTTCAGACTTCCAAATGCTGGGTTTACCCATTTCACAGAAGCACGTTTATGCTTTTCAAAGCAGTGGCTTTCTAATTGTACCCAGAAATAAGTATTTTTATATAGTTTGCTTTCATGTCTTTCACGGAGTATACGGTTTACTGCCACCTCCTGTTCTCATTTGGAGAGAAGCTCAGTGACTGGGTGAGTTTCTGCAAATCCCAGGGCGCTGACATTCTCAGGGTCCCTCTCAGCTCTGAGTTCCTGCATCTTCAGAACCACTGGGCTCATCTGTACCCCACATCTCATGGCGGTTCCTTTCCTTCTGTTCCCACCAACTGAAATGGGACCTTTTCTTTGATCTTACCCTAGAATCACTCACACAAGACATTTCTGTATCATAAACTTTACTGAACAAGTTAAAACAATGGAGTTGTTTTATATCACAGCAAAAATCAAACACGTTAAAATTATGAAAATACAATTAGGTTTTCTCACACCCACTTTTGGGAATTTCTCTTTTGCCTCCTTTCTCCCCAGACACGAGCCTCTGCTAAATTGATTGCTACCCATTTCCCCTCATTCCTAGTCCCTCAGAAGGTAGAAGTAACCTTATTCAGGTTAGATTAAACAACAACAATCATACAAGTTCTTAATCCTGTTACACTTAGTGTGGCTGAAAAACAGAGAAAAAAGAAGAAAACAGAAGCCCTCACCATTACGCAAAAATGGGCACACTAAAGCACTTCAGCTGTAGACACACACACACACACACACACACACACACACACACACTAAGCCAGCCTTGCCCCAGATGGGCATAGCCCCTCATGAGTCCCCGGTGACATTCTATCTCCCTCTATTTCCTCATTTCATTTTCTTCTCTTGGATCTCAAAAGCTGTCAGAGAAAAGCACTTCTCCTTGTTCTCACCTCCTGTAAGTCCGTGGCCAGGAACCATCCTGAATAGTGAGACAGGAAAGAGACAGACCTGGAGAGAACAGTGATACATGCAAGTACTCCTAGGAGCTGGAGGAGTTATTTAGGAACAAGGAAGATGATTCCTGTGATTGAAAGCCACATTGTAGACCCCAGGGCATTTCCATGCTACACACAATGGGCATCCACAATATTTTCATTACAAACGGCCAGCACAAAGACAGGTTCTACACCTAGACAACCCCATCTTGCAGCTTGGCCCCTGCCCTGAATTTCTCCAGCTCTTCACTGCTGTAGCCTGTGGGGCATGGCTGGTACTTGACACCTGAGGCCTTTGTCCAGGAAGAGCAGCGATGATGCCATAGGCTACAGATGATATAGACAGAGGCCAGGATGACCGCCCCTAAGACCAGGTGCCAACAGAAGAAGATGGGGAGAAAGGCGAGGTCCTCATGGTTTTCTGATCGCCAGGGCTGCCCAGAGGGAGGGACGTACAACACCAGGCAGAGCTGCAGCATCCAGGTGCTGAACACCAGTCCCATCCAGGTCTTGAGCACCCAGAGTGGGGGCTGGTCAGGGACCCAGACCTCGATGGTGAGCACCAGACACACCAACAAGGTGGGCACTATGAACAGGATGTGCACGCGGACCTCCAGGGCGTTCTTGTGCTCACTGTGCACCAGCATCAGCAGCGCCAGTACAAAGAAGGCCAGGGCCTCTGCTGCGTGCTCCAGCTTTATACTCTGCCGTGCCTGGCATGACTGGCTCACAATGTCCACCACACCGCTGAGCAGGAAGAAACTGTAGATGGTGGCATGTGACCAGTTGTTCAGGAACAAGAACGGTCGCTGAGGGTCCTCCCACTTTACGATCCTCAGCCGGTTGTTGCCTGGTGGGTAGTAGAACTCGGCCATGATGCCAGCCAGGCTGATGACGATTTTCACCATCGCTTCCCTAGGTACCAGCTTCCACCACGTGTGTCCTCTCTTCTCTCTTGGGGGTAGAGGAATCTTGAGAAACCTTTGTTCCCGTAGCAGGGCCAAGGACACCTGCACTGAGTAGTAGAGTGAGAAGAAGAAGAAGCATATCCCTGGCAGCAGGTGTCCCTCCAGGGTTCCCATGGTCTCCGTGTATGCGGCGGGCCCAGCAGGGCGAGAGATGGAAGATGAGCAGCAACCTCACCGGGCTCTTCTCACAAGCAAGAGTGGCTGCTTCTGAGCAGTGGAGAGATCTTCTGATGCAGCCCCACCCCAGCCTCCCACGCTTGGAAAGGCGCACGTCCCCGTGCTGGGAGCATCTGAGTTCCTCCCAGGGCGGATCTCTTTCTGAGACGTGGCGCTTCACCTCACTCTGCTCACTTAGATGGGCGCGGCCTGAAATTGCCACCTCTGCGCCTCACTGCGGGCACTGGTTTACTCTTTCTCTCCCCGCCCTTCCGCCCCACCCCTCAACAAGAGAGGGGACGCCCAGCTCAGTGGATTGAGTGTGGTCCTGTGGACTGAGGTCCCAGTTGGATTCCCGGTCAGGGCACATGCCGGGGTTGTGGGCTTGATCCCCAGTAGGAGGTGTGCAGGATCCCCAATCCATGTTTCTCTCTCTCTTCCTTCCTCTCTTTCTAAAAAAATCAATAAAAACATATTAAAAAGTAAAATTGAAACATATTAAAAACAAACCAAAAACAAAGAGAGGGGAGGGAAAGAGTTAAGGTGTTCTAGCAAAGAAGGGTGGTGGCTGATTCTCCTCTATGACTGTTTGTAGGTTCCTGGCACATCGCATATGCATATATTTTTTCCATTTAAATTTCTCAACAACTGTATGAAAGACTTACTGTTAAGCACATTTTACAAGTGACATCAAGGCTCAGAGGGGTAAGGGTACCACAAAGCAACATACCTGGCAGCCAGTACAGCAGAGCCAGGAAGGGGTCCCAGGACTATTTCTTGGTTTACAAAGTTCAGAGTTTGTGCGAAGCAAAATGACTGAATCTCAGCTCCAACACTGGCAAATCTCATGATTATGGGCAAATTACTATTTCTTCTTGAGCCTCAGTTTTCTGATCTGCAGAATGGAAACAATAATTACTTCATAGGTCTGTTGTGAAGATCAAATAGACTAATGTATGCAAAGTCTGATACATAGTAAATACTTAATAAGTGGTAGTGATTATTAGTAATTTTACTATTGTTATTACTAACATTCCTTGTCAAATTCCTACGATGCTAAAGTTGTACAGTATTTCTATGAATGATACAGAAGCAGGAATCATAAAGAAAAAAAGTGAAGCCCTGGCCGGTTTGGCTCAGCGGTTAGAGCGTCGGCCTGCGGTCCGGAGAGACCCGGGTTCGGTTCCCGCTAAGGGCATGTACCTCGGTTGCAGTTTGTCCCCGGCCCTGGTTGGTCGTGCGGGTGGCAGCCACTCGATGTGTCCCTTTCACATCGATGTTTCTCTCTCTCTCTCTCTCTCTCTCTTTTCCTCTCTCCCTCCCACTCTGTGCAAAAAATGGAAAAATGTCCTCGGGTGAGGATTAAAAAAAAAAAAAAGAAAGAAAAAAAGTGAAAACTGAATTATATTTAAAAATTATAAAGTTTTTTTAACTAATAGAACTGAAACATCCCAATTATTTATTTATTTATTAAATCACTGTGAACAAATTTCAAAAGAAAAGCAAACTATGAAATTTTACTTCATATATAACAAAATGTTACTCTGCTTATAATATAAAGAGCTTTTACAAATCAAAAAGTTAAAAATGAATAGCTCATCTTGGCCGATGTGGCTCAGTGGTTGAGCATTGTCCCATGTACCAAGAGGTCACCGGTTTGATTCCCGGTCAGGGCACATGCCCAGGTTGCAGGCTGATCCTGGGGGGGGGGGGGGGGGGGGGCACACAGGAAGCAGCCAATCAATGTTTTCTCTCATCAATGTTTCTATCTCTCTCTCCCTCTCCCTTCCTCTCTCTCTAAAATCAATAAAAAAAAATGAACAGCTCAGTAGGAAAATGGGTAAAAGACATAAAGTGGCTATTCATCCAAGAAAAACACTAAGTGCTCAATGAAATTCAAGATAATGAATCTCACTGGTAAGCACATGAATAATAATAAAATCTTCATGATACCTATTATGAACTGAAAGTTCGTTTCCTTCCAATATTCATATGTTGATACTCTAACCCCCAATGTGATGGTATGTGGAGGTAGGCCTTTGGGACATGACTAGGTTTAGATGAAATCATGAGAGTAGGACCGTCATGATAGGATTGGTGCCCTTATAAAAAGAGAAAGAAAGATATTTCAGAAGAATGCAATTTCTATTGTTGTTGGGTAGAGTGTTCACATATGTTTGTTTAATGTAGTTGGTTTATTGTGTCATTCAGGTCCTATATTCCCTTACTTATCTCTGTCTGGTGGCTCTTTCTGGGTGCACACCCCAAGGAAAAGCCATGTGAGACACCGCAAGAAGGTGGCTGTCCACAAGCCAGGAAGAGGGCTCTCATCAGAACCCAACCACGTTGGCACCCTGATCTCAGACTTTCAAACTATAAAATACTTTCCAGTCTATGAATGTCTGTGCTCTAAACTAACCAGGCTATGGCATTTTGTTAGAGCAGACCAAGCTGACTAAGATAAAATTTTGGTACTGTGCGATGGGGGGCTGCTGTAAGAAATACCTAAAAATGTGGAAGCAGATTTGGAACTGGGTAATGGGTAGAGGCTGGGAGAGTTTTGAGATGCATACTGTAAAAACCAAGACTGCCATGAAGGGACAGAGGAAGGCTCAGAAAGAAGAGAGCTGTAAAGATTTGGTCTTCCTAAAGAATACATAAATAATCATGAGCAGAATGTAGGTAGAATTGACTCTAAAGGCTATTTTGGTGAGGTCTCACATGGGAATGAGGAACATAGTATTAGACAATGGAGAAAAGATCATTCTTTTTATGAAGTGGCAACAAACTTGGTTGAACTGTGTTCGTGTACTAGTGTTTTGTGGAAGGTAGAACTTGTGGGAGATGAAATTACATGTTTAGTTGAGAAGATTTCTATGCAAAGTGTTGAAGAACAGTTATTTTAAAATCTTTTTCTGGTAGGTCTGCCATCTTGTCTTTGTCAAGGGTGGTTTTTATTGATTTACTTTTTTCATTGAATGGACTATATTTTCCTGTTTTTTGGTATGCCTTGGGATTTTGTTGTTGTTGTTGAAAAAGAAAAATTTGAATCAAGTAATGCGTTATCTCTGGAATTTAGGTTCTTTGTTCCGCAAGGTTTGCTACTTTGTTTTTCGATTTTGATTTTGTGGGCTATTTCTGTGCTGGGGATCACCCTGAGGTATAAATGTAATGTCTTCTCAGAGCTCTCCTGTCTGCTCCTTTCCCTGGGCATGTGCAGTGACTTTCTAAATTCTCCTGCATGTGTGATTGCTTTTGAGTATCCTAGTCCTTAAATGTCTGGCTCCCAAAAGGTGAAAAAGAGAAAAATGAAAGGGAAAAATAAGGTGCTAGCTCTTTAAATCTCCTGAAAGTTCCTTCAGCCGGGGTGGGGAGGACAACAATGGAGGACAATAATGACTGCCCACCTCTATGCCTGCACCTCTGCAAACTGAAGCAGCAGTCAGAGGCTGGAGCACAGATCCCTGGTGTTTGGAGAACAGGATCCTTTTGTCCACTCTTGCTCCTGCCACCTGTGCGCAAGCTGCTCCTGCAATGAGTGTATGCCTGTCCGTCATGGGGTTGGGAGCTGGGGGACAGGGGTCTATTGCTGAGCGAAGAGTTGAAATGGACCAGGATTAATAATTTACCATTAAAGCCTCCCTCTGGAAGTCTCCAGACTTCAATAGACCCCACAGTTCTAAAATAGTTACATCAGACAAAACTGTCTAAGTGGAGAGATGAATTCCTGGTGCTTCCTACTCCACCACCTTCCCAGAATCTTCTTTGGTTCCTTTTTTGTATCTTCTCTCTATTTATTAACATTTTCATTTTGTTCATACATTGTTTTCTTGACTTTATCCACATCTTCCTTTAGGTCTTTGAGCATCTTTGAGTTGTTCTATAGTCTCTGTTCACTATCTGGTCATTCTCATGGCCAGTTTCTGTTGATTTATTTTTTTCCTTTGAAGGACCATACTTTCTTGTTTCTTTGAATGCCTTGTGATTTAAAATATATATATATATAGTGATATATATATAGGAATATATATATTCCTTCCAATATATATATATATAGTGATAACTCTGAAAATCTGAGTTTCTCCTTTCCCCAGAGTTTGGTGAGTTCCATTTGTGTATTGTTGTAGGGTGTCTCTGTGCCAAGGATCAGCCTGAGGTGTAAATTTAAGACCTTCTCAATTCTTTTCTGGGCATGCAAAGCAACTTTTTAAATTCCCCTGTATATATGGTAGTTTTTAAATGTTCTAATCCTTAAATGTCTGGCTCCCAAAGGGGAAAAAGGGAAAAATGAAGAGCATATAAAACAAGTTGTCTGTTTTTTTGTTTTGTTTTTTTTATCCTCACCCAAGGACATACTTAAAGAGAACGAGAGAGAGAGAGAGAGAGAGAGAGAGAGAGAGAGAGAGAGAGATTGGTTGCCTTCTGTACATGCTCCAGTGCCCCAATCAGGGTCTAACCTACAACCCAGATATATGCCCTGACTAGGAATTAAACTAGCAACCTTTTGGTTCACAGGACAATGTTCAACCAACTGAAGCACTCTGGCTAGGTAAGCTTTGTCTTATTTAAAATACCCTTAAAGCTGCTTCAACTAGTAGGGGTTGCAACAATGTTGACCCATGTCTTTGTCTGCACCTTTGTACAGATGCAGCAATCAGTGATTAGAACACAGATCTCCAATATGTGGAAGAGAAGAAAGTATTTCTTGTTTACTCTAGATGCTTCAAGCCTCTCCAGGAATGCTGGTATGGCTACCTGCCAAGGGAGTTGGGGTGGTTGGGGATAGCCACTACTGTGCTAACTGAAGAGGATACAAAATAATTGGGAGCTACTCGCCAAGCCTTCCTCTGGAAGCTGAAAGCCTTCAAATAGACTCCAAAGTTCCAAAATAGTTACAGCAGGCAGATTCTGCCAATATAATCGTTGCATAGGTGGGGAGACAGAGTTCTATCACTTCCTACTCTGCCATATTCCCTAATGTCACTTTTTCATTATTTTTATGCATTTATTTGTGTGTGTGTGTGTATTTCTATGCAATTTTATCTCATGTATAGATTCATGTAACTATCATCACTTTCACTGTCGTATCTTAAAATTCTTTCAATTCTATGTCTTTGGGCCACAACTTAGTTGTCAAAGACATGGATTATCTATCCCATTCTGATCCATGGCATTGGTGAAATCATGCTGGTAAGCCCCCAAGAGCAAGAAGTAGTAGGTAACCTAGATGACTTGGTAAGACACATGTCTTGTAGTAGGTAGGAGGTAAAATAAAAACACAGGAGTGTGCTACCACAGCAAAAGTTTTTTGTTTTGTTTTTTATCCTCACCCGAGGATATTTTTCCATTTTTTTGTACAGATAGAGTGGGAGGGAGAGAGAGGAAGGGAGAGAGAGAGAGAAACATCGACGTGAAGGGACACATCGAGTGGCTGCCACCCACACAACCAACCACGGCCGGGGACAAACTACAACCGAAGTACGTGCCCTCAGCGGGAACCGACCCGGGTCTCTCCGGACCGCAGGCCGACGCTCTAACCGCTGAGCCAAACTGGCCAGGGTCCACAGCAAAAGTTTTAATAGTCCAGTAGCATGTCAGGATATTCCCTCAAAGGGAAGACAAGTTGCTGAGTCCTGTACCCCCACCACTAGGAAGAAGAACACATTTGGGGTCTTTTGGGTTTGTGGAGGCAACATATACAACATCTGAGTGTGCTGTTCTGGTCCTCTTGGTTTTTAGGTGGACACCAATGTAAAGAAAGAATTTCCAACTGGAAGGTTGCAGTGAAGGCATCTTTATTGTTACCTAGTAGATCCAGTGGTGGTAAATGTCATGGAGGCCATGTCAAGTCCATCGTAGGATCATGGTAAGGGCTCTAAAAGCTTGGAACAAAGCCATGACCATATTGGCAAGTGACTATTCATTCTCATTTTGAGAAATTTCTCTTAGCTTGTTATTGGGCCCTTCTGGAGACTGAACACTTTCCATACTGGATAGCAGGTAACCATGTGATCTGTTTCTGATTCTAAAGTCAGGCATGCATAACAGGACTCCATCTTTAAATAGGTGTGATACAATGAGACTAGGCTTGAGCTATCCTGGAAGCATAAATAAGTGACATGAATGTGTTGCTCGCATTCTCAGCATGACTCTTCCTCCCCCTTCTCCCTCAGCCTACCCCTATGACCATGTGTACAGTTCTCTGTGACCCCTTGATGAGGGGAAGCATTCAAGCTTGGTTCCAGATGGTTCTGCCAGGGATGCACTGAGCAGCAGTAGAGTCCCACTCAGGATGGGCCTGAGGGACAGCAGAGGAAAAAATCACCTCCAGAGGGCAGAACTTTGAACACAGTATTTTAAATTTTAAAAATTTTCCACCTTTTATTTTCTATTTTTTCTGAAAGGCTCAAGGACCACTGTATCATGGCAGCATTTAAAATCTGGTCACAGATATAGTGGTCCTATAAGAACCACTAGAAGTGACCTAGAAGAATTAAGATCAGAAGACTTATGACAAAGAGGTTTGGTGAAGAGTTAGTGGTTAGAACTTTCAGAATGGTCCCAGAATACTATTTGTGTTTCATGGGAATGCTCAGCAAAATATCCCCATGGAGGTTTTCAGTAACCAGGGTCCAGGACAGCCTACTCTGTGGATGCCATTCTGCTCCCTTTCCACTCCAGTGCATGCTCCATGGGCTCATAGATAGTGTAGCCATGGCGGCTGGACTGGAGCTTATCTGTAGCCTTAACAACACAGATTTCCCTTTACAGAGGATAACATAGTTCCTCCACTCCTCAAGGTCAAACATGTATAGTGATAAAGAATGATAAAAGATGAACCAAAAAAATCTAAAGGCCACTGCAATAGTGCATGGCTATAGAAAATATTTTCCCTATCCTAACAACACTAGACTCCGAGGGTTCAGAGTTTTAGTACTAAAGGGAAGAATGTTCCCATCAAAGGACACTATAATTTTATTGAACTGGAAGCTGAGGCAGTCACATGAATATTTCAGTCTTTTAAAAAGATTTTTTTCTGTATTGATATTTATCTATCTATCTATCTATCTATCTATCTATCTATCTATCTATCTATCTATCTATCTAATCCTCACCCAAGGACATTTTTTTATTTTTTGTTCAGATAGAGTGGGAGGGAGGGAGGGAGGGAGAGAGAGAGAGAGAGAAACATTGACGTAAAAGGGACACATTGAGTGGCTGCCACCTGCATGACCAACCAGGGCTGGGGACAAACTGCAAATGAGGTATGCACCCTTAGCGGGAACGGAACCCCGGTCACTCCAGACCGCAGGCCGATGCTCTAACCGCTGAGCCAAACCGGCCAAGGCTTCTTTATTGATTTTAGAGAGAGAGGAAGGGAGAGGAAGAGAGAGATAGAAACATTGATGAGAGAGAACATCGATTGGTCACCTCCTGCATGCCCCCAAATGAGGATTGGGCCCACAATCTGGGCATGTGCCCTGATTGGGAATCAAACAGGTGACCTCTTAGTGCATGGGTCGACCCTCAACCACTGAGCCACACCAGCCGGGCATATATTTCAGGCTTCTTAAGGCACAAGGCAAACAGGCAAAAAAGAGGCATATAGTATTGGCGGTGGCAAGTGGTTTTAATTAACACAGGGACATAGAATCACTGCTACACAAGAAGGTGGGGAGGAAGGGGTGTGAATGAGACACAGATACTTCACCAGGTTGCTTTCTTATGTGTTCAGTGTCAGTTAAAGGAAGATACTTCCACAATCCTATGTAGGCAGAACCAATAAAGGCTCTGTGAATAGTACTAATGCCGGACACTGGGGACACAACAATGAAGAAGAGAGACAAGAAACAAATAAATATACAAGCAAAGAAGAAAAATTGTAGGGAATGATAAATGATAAGCTCCCCACCCAAATAAGTCTATTTCAATAGTATGTGACTCCTTCAGATTGAGCCACCAAAGAAGACTTCCAAAAAAGTAACATTTAAACCAAGATCGGATTGGCATCAGAGTCCAGCCATGTACTATGTGATTGAGTGTTTGGGTCATTCTATCACATAAAGACCAGAGGAGGTAATTATGAAAGCAAAGACCCTGGTAAATCTTTCTCCTAGAGATGATGTATGCTATTTTCAATCTTTCCACTAATGTCTTTCTCTTCTTAACCAGAATCAGATTTTGTTTTTCACCATTAAGAACCTTACTGGAGCCCTGGCCGGTTTGGCTCAGCAGTTAGAGCACTGGCCTGTGGTCCAGAGAGACCGGGGTTCAGTTCCCGCTAAGGGTACGTACCTCGGTTGCAGTTTGTCCCCGGCCCTGGTTGTTTGTGCGGGTGGCAGCCATTCGTGTCCCTTTCACATTGATGTTTCTCTCTCTCTCTCTCCCACTCTATCTGAACAAAAAATGGAAAAATGTCCTCAAGTGAGGATAAAAAAAAAAAGAACCTTACTGCGGCATTCCAGGTAGTAAGGCTATGAGTGATTTGTCTCTCCTTATCTATTTTTCCCTGCATTATTAATGTATTATTTTTGTATAGTTAGAAAGCATCATTTTTGTATAGTTAGAAAATATCTGAAAACTTGAAATCAATGATGCAATTTTTAATGCATAGATAAAAAACTTGGATATGAGAAAATCAAAATGTGGCAATTTCTGGATATGAGTTTTAAGTAGAATATTAATTTGTGTCTCTATTTTCTTATATTTTTCAAATGTTCTAAGAGGCTTTGTTAATTTAATTTTATGGTAAAAATTTTAATATGAAAACTTAAAAACATTTTTTACTGATTGTTTTAGAGAGAAAGGAAGGGAGAGAGATAAAAACATTGATATGAGAGAGATACACAAATCAGCTGCCTCCAACACGCTCCCCAACCCAGGCATGTGCCCTGACCAGAAATAGAACCTCTCAGACCATGGGACATGCTCAATCCACTGAGCCACAACCGCTGGGCAATATGAAAAACTTTGTAAGCACTCTTCTCAGTCATTAAAATATACATGTGTACAATTATTTATAAAGATATAAATGTAATACTTATAATGTTTAAAGATACTGAAAAGGACAGAGAGAAGTAAAAGATAATATAACATAGCAAATGCCAACACAGAATGAACAAGTATTAATATTTTGTCATGTTTGCTTTTAGAGTTTAAACAAACAAATAAACAAACAAACCTTCAAATCCTTCCAATCGCCTTCCCATACCTCCCTCCCTCCAATATCATGAGCTTGGTCTGGATCTTTCCTGCCATTCTGTCATTTTATATATATTTGCATCTCTCTCTCTCTCTCTCTCTCTCTCTCTCTCTCTCTCTCTCTCTCTCTCCCCCTCTCTCTCCCCCCCTCCCTCCCTCCCTCCATCCCTCCCTCCCCACTCCTGTCTTTCTAATCTATCTTATAGTTTTCTATGTATTTCTAATTCTGTAGAAACAAGCAAGAAGCTCTTCCTTGAATAAGGCACTGGTCATGCCTAAATTAGGACCCGTGTATGTGAAGTTCCTTTGTAATGAAGTCAGTGCAGTTAAATAAGAAGGGGGGGGGGCAAAAATAAAGTTGATGGGAACCATATGGCTGAGTGGCCACGTTCCAATAAACTGAATGAGTGCACAGATGTGTTGGTCCTAAATTCCTTTACTCTCAACTCCTATTTTATCCACCAGGTAACTAGGTAAACAGGGTTGAACTTTATCACCCCCCCCCCCCCCCACCAAAGTGATCATGAGTCCCTGGTGTTTCTGTCTTTCTGATCTCCCAAGCCAGCAGTTATTCATCATCTGCTACTCTCTGAGTCTTCCTGTTTATCAAAGAGAGACAATGTCTGATAATAATCACTTATACTTGTTGACTGATAATCTTGGACAGACGAGTTTCAGTCTCTGTGATATCTCAATCAGTCGTTTTAAGCCCCTCATCTCCAGTTGAAGAAGGAAAATCCTTAGCTTTACCCGTGACTAAAGGGATTCTAGGCATCAGCCAGCAGGTGCTGAGATGTGTTGCTACGGGGAGGGGTTCCTGAAAGTAAATCTGACTTAGATCTTGTAACCCAGTAGTTTTCAAGGCTGACCATTAGAGTCACTGAGGAACTTTATAAATGTTTGCCCCTCACCCTATCCAGTGTTCTGATGTAATTGGTCAGGGGTTGGGTTTGGGCATTCATATTTTTAAAAATCTCCCATGCAGACACAGAAGATCAAATACTATATGATTACACTTATATAAGGTATCCAGAGTAGTCAAATTCATAGAGAAAGAAAGTAGAATGGTGGTTGCCAAGGGTTGGGGGAGGGGACTGGGGACTTGTTTGATGGTCACAGAGTCTTGTTTAGGAAGCTGAAAGAGTTCTGGAGAGGGCTGGTGGTGATGGTTACACAACAGTGTGAATGTACATAATGCCACTGAACTATATACCAAAATGGATTGAAATGGTAAATTTTGTGTTTTGTGTATTTTGCCACGATTTTAAAAATGAAAAATAAACTCTCCCCTGGTGATTGAAAACCACCTTGTGTTATCTGGGGTTACTGTTGGAAGGGTGGGTCCTGCCCTCTTGCTTGAGTTGGCTCCTTACTCCCCTGGGAGGCTCAGCTAGGTGCTGTTCTGGCTTAAACGACTGCTGCTGCTGGGGACAAAGAAGTTCCACTTGCTCAGGCCCTTGCCTGGTCTCGGAAACCCTGTCCATGGCTCCTGTAGCACTTCTGCAGCTAGTGGCGGCATTTTTGGTAGAGGCCAAATGGCAACCTCGCTACCAGCAGGGGCTTTATTCTCTGGTTCCTTCCAACATCTGAGGCTGGAGCCTCCTCCCTCCCCTCTCTTTTTCCAGACAGATGTGCTCAGTTTGATTCAGCCCCACAATCTGATTCATGCAGATATAAATCACACAATAGGGATGATGAGTTCTTTGTATGTTCTCTAATGAAATGTCATGTTTACCTAGTGTGTAACCCAGATGTTAGCTGAGGTCATCTTGTGTTTTGAAGTGTATATGAAGTTGACTCAGCACCTGTCCCACACCCTGGGAGATGTCCAACATTCTCCTAGGTTTCTGAACATTCTGGGGCTGGGATTTTCCTCCCGTCTGACTTCGAGTGTCTGAATCTGCTCTAGAAACTCTCTGCAGCAGCAGCTTTTCTGCTTCTGTAGTCCGGCCCAGAAGGGAGACTCAGCCCTTTTTTCATAGGTTCCCACCTCTTCCCTTTGGTAGACAGAACAAAAACACTTACACAAGCCATCTGTTGGTGCATTAGTCTTTATTACATGGGTGAGGATGAAGATCAGGTATTATATCACCCAAAGCAGAACACTCATTGTTGGCTATTATATATTTCTGCTCTTAAAAGTTCTTCAGTAATATCATATGATTCTATTCATACAAAATTCCCAAACTGGTAAAATGAACCTAGGTGTTAAGAGTCAGGTTGGCATGAGGGGGTGAATTAGATGAATATCCGGGGGGCTTAGGGGATGCTGGTACAATTCTATTTCTTGACTAGATGCTGGTTACACAGGTGATGTTGGGGAAAGCAATGGGGCTGTGCACTTGTGATTTGCACACTTTTCTGGACTTGTGCCACGCTTCAATGAGAACATTACATTAAAAAATAAAGACCACAGAAGAAGCCTGTCAGCAACCTCGTGTCCAGGACGTAGTTTGGCTCTCTCTCCCCACCCACACTCTCTCCCCAGATCAATATAGAGAATTCTCTCACCCACCCAGCATCTGCATCCAGAAGTCAGTTTTGGTTTTGACTTGATGTTTTCAAAAAGATGGAGAGAAATGCCAACACAGCACATTGTCAGTGATAAGCCTGTGCAGAAATGGCTCCTCACACACCCGTCTTTCTAAATAGTCATGCCAGCGAGAGCTGGACAGACTTGTCTAGTTGGCTACTCCCCAGTCCTTCCACTCTTCCCCATCAGCCTGTCTTCTGGAACCTCCAAGCCTGTCAGAAGAGAGACTTTTTCTCTGCTTTTGACCTTCCAGAGAGGCCAGGAAACCACCTCTGCACAGTGAGACAGACAGAGTGACAGATTCTGAAGCCATCCCTAGAGCTAAATAGCCCCTTGAAAACAGGAGCATTGCTCATGGAATAGAAAGTCAAACCGTGGCTCTCAGGACACTTTAGTCTGTCTACCTGTGGATGTCCTCAGAGGACAGCTCCGAGCCTGGACACCCCATCCTGCAGCATGTCCTCACCCTGAGCTTTTCCAGCTCCACTGTTGGGGCCCACAGGCATGGTGGGACCTGGCACCGGCTCTTCAATAGTAGGAGTGACCGTGGTGTCAGAGGCTGCAGGTGGTGCCAGCAGAAGGTGGTGAGGAAGCCCAGGCTCTGGCGGGTGGGGGCACATCACACAGCTGCAGCAGTCGGGTCGACAGGCTTCCGTGCCTTGAACACCTACATCAAAAATCAAGGTCTTGGCTGCCCACCCCAGCTTTCTGTGCTGCGGTGCTAGCCATGCCTGGTTCATTACAGCCACCTTCTGCTCAGCAGCAAGAATGCCAAACCCAGTGACCTGCTGCCCTGATGTGTGGAGTAGGACCAGCTGCTCATGTTCTTCCTAGTCCCTCATCACCATCTGCTGTATCTTCAAAGGACCAAAGAGCTTAGCGAGGGTGATATTAAGGAGGCAACTGCCTCCCCCTCTTCCTGCTGCTGCCACCTCCGCCCTCGCATTCCATGGCAGGGCATGGTTCCAACAGGACAGGGACACCAGCCCTGAGGAGAAGAGCCTAGGACTCTTCATAGGTAACAACTGCCCTTGCTATATGTGCCCCCCTCCCCAGCCCGCCCAGGGAAGCTGCCGCCAGTGGGCCTAACCTTTCTGCCCTGTCTTGGCCCATGGTGCTGCCATCACTGTGGGGGGCCGCTCCTGTTGCTGGCTGAGCCGGGGCTCTGTGGCTGGGGTTCCACAGACAGTGGTCTCAACAGTTTGGAGGAGCCCTGATCTTTTTTGGTTTCAGTCTCTGATAGCTCCCCCCAGTAAATGAGGCTTGTGTTAAGTGAGATGAAAATAGCTTTTTCCACTGGAGAGGGGGGAACACAGGAAAATTCTTTGAGCTCTGTGGGTTCTCCTGTTCTGTGAGACCACACTTCCAGGTCCTCCACCCAGACGATCTTCTTCTCAAAGTATGTATCTGGGGATGTGGAGGGCTGGGGTCCAGTTAAGAGCCAGTCTCCTGGCTTTATTGAAACCATTAAGTCACTTAGACCCTCAGGGTATGAAGATGAGTGGGTTACAGTATGAGATGCCTTCCTCCTTTGTAGCAAATATTCTCTTTGGTGCCATATCATTTTTTCTTACAGTGGATCTTGTTAAGGACCCCCAGGGTATCAGCTAGCTCCGAATTCTGACTATTAACAAAGTTCAAGACCTTGTTTTTCCAGACATACCTCAGGTCCATGAGGTTCAGGGAACACAGACGGGTACAGAGAGGAAGAGCTTAGTGGACATGGTTCTTCTGTTCAGCTGCTCAGCATCTGGACCTCCTTCTTCTGTCTAAGAAATTCCTGCACTTTCTGGCTAAGTAGGAGACAGAACTCAGATCCCTAAGAGGAGCTGGCAATGCCAGGTTTGTCCTTAGGAGCCTCCCTTGATGGGCACAGGCCCTATACACCTGCCCTGGACTCGACCTTGGCTCTTAGCCTTCCAAAAGATTCCTTTAATAAACCCCTTTCTGCTTAAATCTGCCAGAGATAGCTTTTGTGGTTTGTGGCAAGAACCCTGCCTCAGGTAAGGGGTTTCATCTCCACGTGACCCCACCAAAATATGGTGTTGAGAAAATGGACTTACTCTAAGGAAGAACGTAAAAATGGATCTCTACCTAACGCTGCATATAAAGGTGGACTCTAGATGGAGTTACAAGCCACATGTCAAAGGTAACACTATAAAGTTAGTAGAAGACAGTGAGGGAAAAGATACTGTCTTTGGCATATGAAAGACACTTAAAGTTTCAGAAGTCATACGGAAAAATGGTTAATTTATGTAATGAATTTGATTACATAAAATGAAGGAGGCCTGGCCAGTGTGGCTCAGTGGATTGAGCGTCAGTCGCATGGACTGAGATGTCCTGGTTCGATTACCAGTCAGGGCCCATGCCTGGGTTTTGGGCTTGATCCCCAGTAGGGGGCGTGCAGGAGGCAGCCAACTGATGTATCTCTCACATCAATGTTTCTATCTCTCTCTCTCTTCCTCTACCTCTAAACAATCAATAAAAACATATTTTAAAAATTAAATGAAGGAGTTCTGCTCTATAAAGGACATTATGAGAAAGTGAATAGTAATGATAGAATTGGAGGAAACATCTGCAATGTTTAAAACTGACAAGGTGTTAAAATCATTCTAGACTATACAAAGAAATTCTAGTGATCAATAAGGGGAAAAAAACAAAACAAAACAAAACAAAACAACCCAATAACACAAACAAACAATAAGGAAAATTCAAGAAGCTAATAAGCATATGACAGGATGCTCAAAATCACTGATAATCTGAAAAATGCAAATTCAAACCTCCATGAGATATAAGTTTGCACCGATTAAGCTGGCAACCATCCGAAAGCTTGACAATGCTAAATTAGTGGGGATTTAATGACAGAGACGTGAATTATCTATCACTGATGGAAGTGTAGACAGGCGAGTCGTTCTGGAAAGGAGTCTTGTTCTACCTGGTCAAATTGAGTCCTACATATGCACACGCTAGGACCCAGCAATCCTGCTTCTGGATGTATATCTCAGGGAAATCTTTGTACAGACCCATTAGGGATCACTGATAAATCTGATCATCATGACACGTTTCTACAGGGAGTTGAAGGCAATCTGAGTGTCCGTTGTTGGGAGAGTGGGGTAAGCACACCAGGGGGCATTGTGCATTGGTGAGACAGCTTGAGCTTGATGTCACACAGCAACACATTCACATGTTAAAAACAGAGAGGAGGAAACAGAATAAGATATCATGCATGATACCATTCATATAAACTTTAAACATATATGTATATAAATCGACAATGTACATTTTGCAAGAAGACATTCAAATAAAGATGCCCATTAACCCAGTCAAAGAATGACCTGGAGAGAGGAGAATGTAAGTAGGGAATAGAGACAAAAGAGAATAAGTTAATCTGTAAAATAAGCAAAGGGCTCTGTGTAGAACAAGGATAATAACATGGCATAGACTGAGCAAAAGAGGAATAATACAAGCCTCTTCAACCAAGGCAAACAAAAGCAAAAACCACCACTGCCACAAAAGGGAAAACACGATGTGGACATGAAATTTTGATTATGGCCTTGGCTGGTTTGTCTCAGTGGTTAGAGCTTCGGCCCCCGGACCAAAGAGTCTCAGGTTCGATTCTGGTCAAGGGTACATACCTCAGTTGTGGTTCAGTCCCCAGCCCTGGTCAGGGTCATGCGGGAGACAACCAATCCATGTGTCTCTCTCACATCGATGTTTCTCTCTCTCTCCCCCCGTCCCCAACTCTGTCTGAAAACAAATAGAAAATTATCCTCGAGTGAGGATTTAAAAAAAAAAAAATCTTGCCCTGGCCAGTTTGGCTCAGCAGTAGAGTGTCGGCCAGTGGACTAATGAATCGTGGGTTCAATTCTAGTCAAGGGTATGTGCCTTGGTTGCGGTTTGTCCCTGGCCCTGGTCGGGGTTGTGCGGGAGGCAACCAGTCGATGTGTCCCTCTCATGTCAATGTTTTTTTCTCTCTCTCTCCCACTCTATCTGAAGATAAATAGAAAAATATCCTCAGGTGAGGATTAAAAAAAAAAATTCTGATTATGTAAGGTAGAGTGTGATGTGGGCTCCAGGGCAGGTATTGAGAAAGGGCCAAGGGAGACCGGCAGGGCGAGACGATCCATGTTAGGGGAATCAGAGGAGGCTTTATGGAGAAGGTATCAAGTCTGAGTGAATGTTACCTCACCACCAACAGGCCTCTTTCCCAGGTAGCTCACCTAAGAGAGATCTGCTCACTTCAAAGAAAAACCTGTCTATCCACTTACACAGAGTGTGGAATCAAATCTCATCAGATTATCACACCAGAAGCCCAGCACTCATACCAGTGACACTGATATATCCTGATGGACCGTTGGGGAGACCAGAAGGTGGCCTCTTGGCCGGAACCAGAGGCCTCATGGACGTGGACGCATGTGTGAGGTCATCTCCAGGGGCTGGTTGGAACTTGCTCTCTGTGCTGTAATGCCCTTCTGTCATCCCCGTGTAAAGCCCAATTGTGGATGAATAAAAGGAGAAATCCAAGTCCAGCCAGAAAAAGGGTGGTACCAGGGGCATTACAAATTTCATGGCATTTGATTCCAGTAATGGTAGATGAAGGGATAAACCACCCTCCCTCTAAAGCAGGGGTGGGGAACGTCTGGCCCGCGGGCCATTTAAGGCCCATGAAATTTGGTCTGGCCCTGCCAAAGCAACTGCAGGTGGGACTTGAAATTCAATAAATCTAGGAGTTTTTTCATAGCAACATAAATTTATATTATGTGAATCATAATAATAATAACATAAATATTGAGGGACAAGCAAGGAACGTCCATATGGGATAGATAGGACACCTACGAGTAGATGACGGGACAGACACGTATGCTTCTCGAAAGCTGCCCAGGGCCCGCCTGCCTGTGTTGTGGTGACTCAGAGGACAGTAAGTGCTAGGCAGGCTGGGAGTGTACACGTTGTGAAAGTGTTAATACACTGTGGTGAAACAATGGTGATCCGGCAATGATGAGATGAGACGTGATGAGATGATTCCTCGCGATGCTGATGACCTTGACGGCGATGACTGACAACGATGTTGCTGACTTCTTTGTCGACACAGATGAAAACTCCAATCCAGCCTTTATCCACACATCCAAGATCAACAATCCCCACAAAAATTGAATCTCAGATGAAGATTAAGGAAATTACAAATCATAGGAAAAAAACCTCAGGATTTGATTATATGAATGTTGGATACATTCCAAATCCAAGATGCAGGATTAGAAAAGCAATCAAAGCAAAAGAATTGCGTCACTGGCAAGACACACACTGGATAGTTGTTAAAACTTAAGTGATGTGACATCTTACAAATGGCGACTACAAAGAAGAGAAAAGTTGATGCAGAGTGTCGATCTTTCCAAGAGAAATGGACAAATGATTTTTTTGTTGTTGTTGAAGTCAAAGGCAAACCTGTGTGCCTAGTTTGTAGTGATGCGTTAGCAGTAATGAAACAAGCCAATGTGAAGCATCATTACAGCTCAAAACATGCTAAGCTCAATGAACTGGGAAGCCAAATGCATCTGGAAAAAATCAGTGCTCTTCAGCCGAGTTTGGAATCACAATAAGCCGATTTCACTAGGCCTTATTGTGACAGATGAGTTATGTAGTGAGCAAGCTAATCGCAAAGAAGCCGAGGCTCATATAGAAGGAGAATGTGTGAAAGAATGCATGATGGCTGCTGCGGAGTTGTTAGCACCAAAGTAAAATTGTTTCAGAGTGTTAGTTTGTCTTGGAGAACCGTCTGACTTAGCACAAGATATTGAAAAAACACTGAAGGATTCTGCAGGAGATTTCCAATTTTTCTCTCTGGCTTGAGGAACTGCTGTCACTGGAAACCATGCATGGTACTACAAGAGGTGAGGACTTATTTGAGACTTGTTTTGTCAATGAAAAAACTTGAGCTAACATTTGAAAAGTTAAGTAGCCTTACTACAGATGGAGCTCCAGCCATGGTTGGCTCGCAAAAGGGGTTCATTGCATTTGTCAAGAAAGAACTGAATCATCTCAGTCTTGATCTATTTGATTTAATTATATGCCACTGCATCATACACCAAGAAAGTCTCTGTGCATAGTCACTGGGGCTCAACAGTATGATTTCAATAGTAGTGTCATCATAAATTTTGTTAAAAGCAGAAGGTTTAACAGCTGCCAGTTTAAGGAGTTACTGAATGATCTTGACTCTGAGTACTGTGATCTTGTTAATCACTGTGAAGTGTGGTGGCTGAGTTGAGGGAACATGCTCATGAGGTTTTATGAACTGCGTCATGAAGTCAAGCAGTTCATGGAGATGAGGGGAAATCCTGTCAGGGAACTCAGTGATTGCAAGGGGCTGTGTGATTTAGCGTTCATGGTGGACATTACCAAGTATCTTTCAGAGCTGAACATCAACTTGCAGGGCTCCAATCAGCTTCTCAGCTCCCTGTTTTTAAATGTGAAATCGTCTGAAGCTAAATTAAGGCCATGGAAAGTGCAACTTAAAAGGAATAACACAGTGCATTTCCCCAACTCTGGAAGGAAAAAAGCCTTCTACGACACTTGAATATGCTAGTGAATGTGCAAAACTAATTAAGGCATTTAATGAAAGATTCAAGACATGAAAAGTAAACAAATGGAATTGAACATCTTTGCTGCAGCATTCGATGTGGAACCAGCTGATGTGTCTGGTAATCTACAGTACGAAGTCATTCAGCTGCACAGTGCTGAGGAGCTGAAAGCTGGGTACAACAACCTCCTACTGCTTGAGCTGTACAAATGTTACTTAAGCGATGATGAATTTCCCACTGTGAGGAGACATGCATTGAAACATGCATCTGTGTCCGGAACAACTTATTGCTGCGAGCAGTTCTTTTTAAAAAAATTTACCATTGCAAATGTTGACTGCGTTCCAGACTGAGCGACGCAAACCTGGAAAAGCAGTTGCGAGGAGTAACATCATCAATCCCAGCTAACATCACACGCTTCACCAAAGAGAAGCAGTTCCAGCCATCACATCAGGCGTGAGTTAATGAAATGTTTGACCAAATATAAGTTGATAGTTTTGTATGGCCCGTGAATGATGTTATAAACATCCAAATGACCCTTGAAAGAGAAAAGATTCCCACCCCTGCTCTAAAGAATCTGCAGAAGTCAGAGGAGACATCAAACCATCATTTGAAGGCCTAACAAAAAAAGAGAAATTGAACTAAAAAAAAAGGGAGAGAGAAATTGATAGGTGGAACAGGGAAGAGAGAAGCGTCTGAATGAGCGAGCCTTTGCTCCTTGTCTGAGATGTGTTCGGCCACTGGGAGAAGGCATCTAATAGGCCACACTTCTTAGGCAAACGGGAGTGGTGATATTGCATTCCATAGTGTCCCGAAGACACACAGGAATCACTTGCTACCTCACCCTACTGACATTTTTATTGGGGCTGTCTTTCAATCCTAGAATCTAGAATCTAGAATATAGAGCTGGAGGGATAAAGTTGGTGTTCGCTGTCCATCAGGGTGGAAACCCCAAAGAGTTACAAAAGCAAGTGGGGTGGAGACCTGCTCTGTGGTCATCTAGAATATTCTCAAACTCTGTTTCTGGACTGAGTGCCCTCAGGTGCTGGCAGCAGGAAAGGAGATTGTCTCTGGAAGATGATCTTAGGTCTCAAATTAATTTACAAAACAGTCACTTCAAATAAAATGTCCAGTAAGTACACAGGCACAAGAGGCACGTGAGACAAAACAACATGCATCAGAATCAGCAGAAGCCATAAACAATAGAAACAGACCCACCAGGATCCCAGATAGAGTTACTAGATACAACCTATAATAAAGCAATGATTACCAGGTCCATGGAAGTAATAGCAGAATTTGAAATTTTATGCAAGGATATGGAAAGTTTGAAAGCAATTTTGCAGATTTATAAAAACAAACCAATTAGATATCCTATAACTCATAAACATAATAATCCAATTAAGAGCTCGATAGAAGTGTTGATGACAGTGGATGGAAGAAAAGATTAGTCAAAAGAAACTATCCAGAATAAGGCCCAGAGAGGTTATAAAGATGGAATGTATAGAAGAGAAGGTAAATGAGATAGACGATATAGTGAGAAAATCCACTATATATTTAATTGAAGTTTCAGAAGGAGGGGAGGAAGAGAGAATGGAGCAGAGGCAACATTTGAAGAGATAATGGTTGCAAATTTTCCAGAATTGATTAAATAAACAAATCCTCTGATTCAAAAGCCAAATGAGAGTCCAACAGAGCCCTGGCCGGTTTGGCTCAGCGGTTGGAGCGTCGGCCTGCGGTCCAGAGAGACCCGGGTTCGGTTCCCGCTGAGGGCGCGTACCTCGCTTGCAGTTTGTCCCCGGCCCTGGTTGGTCGTGCGGGTGGCAGCCACTCGATGTGTCCCTGTGTCCCTTCACGTCGATGTTTCTTTCTCTCTCTCCCTCCCGCTCTATCTGAACAAAAAATGGAAAAATGTCCTCGGGTGAGGATAAAAAGAAAAGAAAAGAAAGAAAGAGTCCAACAGAAACAGAGTCTCAAAGAAGCAGGCACTGAGTAAGCCAAGGATTCCCTCTTATGGAAGTATCCTTTCATGACAAGGTGTGAAAGTACCCTGAAGGAGCTGGTAGATTTCTTTACAGAGGAGTTTTTGTAGTTTGAGGAGATGGGAGAAATTTGACTGTGTTTTTAAGGTGAGGCAAGAAAGCATTTGAGAGTGAGAGGCTGAAGACAAAGAAGGAGAAGTAATGCATGAAGACGTTTTCAGAGGGAGCAGGGACCCATACTATGAATAATTATAGTAGCTACCATTTACTCAGCATTAGATGTTGGAGTCTGTTTCAGGAACTTGTCAGGCATTGATATTAATTCTTAAGATCCTTAATAATGAGTATTTCTATTCAAATATCACTGATATATTAACAGATGTTTAGACAGTTTAAAGAGGGGAGGGCTTGATCATGTAGCTAATAAGTGGTGGCATTAGGATCCAAATCAGGTCTGACTTACTCCAAGGCCTGTGTTCTCTCTACCAGGCTGCTTTCAGAGCTGCAGTTGAACTCAAAAACGCCTTTCCTTTGAGATTGGAGAGGAGGAGAGGATGATGGTGGAGGTGGATGGAAGAAATGTCCAAACCTATTGTGAATTCTCATGAGTTTATTTGAGCCAAACTAACGACAATTGCTGAGAAGCAAAATCTCAACAGACTGAGAAAATGCTCCAGAGAATGGCAGTTTCGCAGCTTATTTAATACATTAGAATCAAAGGAGGGTTACATGAAATCCAATGATGGTAGATTGAGGGGGAGGAGAAAGCAAAGCGGAGAAATATCCAGGATTGGATAAAAAAGTAAAACAGGGACACATACTTCTTTTACACTGGTGCGTATAGGACAGTTAATAATTAACATTTATAGCATGTAGAGATATTATTCAGGGAACAAGTTAATAATGAGGGGTTCTGTAGTCTCACTATTACTCTGACATTTCAAAGGTATGTTATCTGAAATGTAAAAAGACAACAGACAAACTCACTTTAGGTAAAGATTGACCTATGTAAGGGAAGCTACACACCTAGGATGGGACTACCGGCCGTGACTCCTGAGTCTCCAGGCCTGTGAGTTGGGGCGGTGCCCCGGCTCCACTTCCTCCCGGACACTGACTGACCCTTACGTGGCCTCCTTACCCCTGTGCCTGCCCAACCTGGCGCCCTCTTGAGATTCTGGAGCCCGGCTGGAGGATCCAAAAGCCGAGGGACCGGGTGTTGTGAGAAGCGCGCCAGTGCCCTCTAGTGTGTGAACTCGGAACTTCCTGAGGTCCCGCTACTCTCGACTGGGGCAGACACACTATTCCCTAGAGTTAGACCTGGGTGTTCCTCCCACCCCGGGCCTGCAGACAGCGGCGAGCAGTGTATCCCGAGACTGTGCGGCAGGGGCAGGGGCAGGGGCAGGGGCAGGGGCAGGGGCAGGGGCAGGGGCAGGGGCAGGGGCAGGGGCAGGGGCGTAGCACGGTGTGGTCCTCCAACGAGCCAGATCTGAGTCCGCGCCAACCCAGGCCTTCGGGAGGTCTCCTCCTGCCCCCTCCTGCCCCCTCCTGCCCCCTCCTGCCCCCTCCTGCCCCCTCCTGCCTCCCCTTCACTGGCTTCCACTCCTTTCAGGTTTTCATTCTCCTTGAGAGAAAAGAAGGGAACATGAGTATATCTGTGCCAGACAGCTTCACATAGTCATGTGGAAACTCACTACTAAAAGGAATTTGAAGTGATCAAGGGGAAAGGACACATCAAGGGGGTGGGCGTCAACAGAAGGGTAAGGGGATTACTTAAAATGAGTCTCGAGACCTTGATCTGTTCCTAGACCAGATGACTAGAAATAGGACGTCAAACTGTTAAATCATCAGAGCTTTATAAAAGAAGAAAATGTACATAGCTCTTCAAGAACCAGGCATAAAATACCAAGGGAAAGGGAAATCATGAAACTCAAAAGTACAAAAGAAACAAGCAGAAACATATATCAGAGATCATAATGATTGCAGATGAATTAAATTCCCCTTTTAAAAAAAATCCCCTAGTAAAAAGCCCAGGACAGCCTACGTGTTTTCTGTTCATAAGACACATAGCTAAAACAAAATAACGGTTCGAAAACAAAGAGGCCATTAAAGACGTACCAGGAAAAGCTAACACCCCCACATCCATCCATTTTGAGTTCTAGCTCCAAAATACAGCTCGCATTTCTCTTCACTCTCACTGCTCACCTAAGCCGAATCATGGTGATTTTCCCACCTGGACAGTAGCAGTAGCTTTCTAATTGGTCTCTCTTTGCTCCTCTTGCCTTTTTCCCCTACCAAGCAGACAAAATATTCTTTTAAAAACACAAATTAGATGGGCAAAACTTAACTCTCTCCCCTGCCTAAAGTCCTTTAATGTTTTCTTCTGGCACTTAGAGTAAAATTCAAGCTCCTTACTCTGGACTATAAGTCTCACTCCCATCCCAACGCAGCTCACACCACCCCTCCTTGCTGCTGCCACAATGGCTGTTCCTCGAATGTGCCCAGGCACACACTGTCCCCACTGGCTGGAATGTCGCCCCTGAGCTCTTCCTTCTCAATTGCTCAGGTCCAGCTTCCAGATCTCCCCTGCAGAAAAGCCTCCCCTGGCCAGCCTACCTAGAGTTGGGCTCCTTGCCATCATTACTCTGTTTCCTGCAGAGTACTTAGTATAATCTGTAAATGTCTTGTTTGTTTGCTTATTTACTTCTTCTCCAATAGAATTTTTATTACAGTCTTTTGGGTTCTTCTCAGTATATAATCATATCATCTGCAGGTAGAGATTATTATTTTTTTCAGCTATAAGAATTTGTTCTTATAATTTCATTTCATTTTAATAATGCAGTAGAGCCTTCAACATACTATTGAATGATAGTGATCATGGTGAACATCCTTTCCTTGTCCTTAATTTTAATGAAATAGCTTGAGGGTTTCATTATTTAATAAGTTATTTGCTATTGCCTTTTGGTAAATATTCCTTATCATATTTAAGAAGTGTCCTTTTATTTCCATATCACTTTTACTTTTCCAGTTTCTTCTGTGGTAACCTAGCTATTTAAAATTTCTTTTTCTGCCCTGACCTGTTTGCTCAGTGGTTAGAGCATCAGCCCCAGCACTGAAGGGTCTTGGGTTTGACTCCTGGTCACATACCTGGGTTGCAGGTTTGATCCCTGGCCCTGGTTGGTTGCGACGATGTTTCTCTCTCTCTCCTTCCCTCCCTTCCACTCTATCTAAAAATCGATGGAAAAATATCCTCGGGTAAGGATTAACCAAAAAATAAATAAGTAAAATAAAATTTCTCTTTCTGTTGGTGTCAATTTGCATTTTCCTAGGAACTCAACAATCTTCTCTAGGTTTTTGAGTTGGTTGCCATGGAGTTGTATGTAATATTGTCTTATAATCATTTTTCTCTTTTTTGTCTCTGGTGTTATACGGACTTTCTAATTCCTAACATTGTTTGTATGTGATCTCTCTCCTTTGTCCCTAATGGTGGCCATGAGATATCCATTGATCTTATAAGAAATTAGATTTGGCATTGAACTACCATTTAACCCAGCAGTTTAGTGTGTGTGTGTATATATATGTGTATATATATATATGAATTGAGAATAGGGACTCAAACAGATATTTGTACACCAATGCTTATAGCAGAATTATTCACAATTAGCAAAAAGATGAAAACAACCCAAATATCCATCAGTAGGTGAGTGCATAAACAAAATGTGGAATATTATTTAGTGATATAAAGAAATGAAATGTTGATATATGCTACAACATGAATGTACCTGGATAACATTATGCTTAGTGAAATTAGCCAGACACAAAAGGACAAATATGGTATAATTCCACTTATATGAGTTACCCAGAACAGACAAATTCATAGAGACAGAAAGTAGAATAGAGGTTACCAGGGGGTAGGAAAAGGGAGGAAAAGAAGTTATTGTTCAATGGGTACAGCGTTTTTGCTGGGGATAATGAAAACATTTTGTGTATAGATAGTGGTAAAGGTTACACAATATTGTGAATGTAGTTAATGCCACTGAATTGTACACGTATGAATGGTTGAAAGGATAAATATTATCTAATGCATATTTTACACATTATAAACATTAGGTTTGGAATTTTTTTCAATATATTTTTTGCTATTTTACTATTTAAACTATGGCTTTTACTTTTATTAATTCCTTTGGATGGATTGTTTGTTGTTCATTTAAAATTTTCTAAGATGAGTCCTTAATTTTAATCTTTAACAATGAAGGAATTTAAGACAGTGATTTTCCCTTGAATATGGGCTTTACATACCAAAACCTAAGTTTCATTACTTTCTAGATAGTTTTTTATTCCAATTTTGATTTATGTGTTGATTTAAAAGTTACTTTTATTCTAAGTAATTGTTTAGAGATTATCATTTATTATTTATTTGTATTATAAAATATTGATCAGAAAATATACACTATAAAATCTTCATTTAAAAAATGTGTTATATTTGTGTCCATGTATATAATGGGTGTATATATATTTTTAATTAAAATTATGTATAAATTTAACTATATGTAATATGTATTTATAAATATATAAATATAATATATAATAATAGAAATATTTTATTGACATAAGAAAAAATTATGTTCTGTAAAGAAATATGATATTTCTTTAATCATTAACTTTTCTCTATCATTTTGTTTTAGGTTTGCTTCTTATAATCATTATATATTTGGATTTAGTCTTTCAATCCAACCTGACAGTCTCTATCTTTTATAAGTAAATTCAGCTCATTTACATTTAGTGTAACAGTTAATATACTTGAATATTCTTTCCATCTTATTTTATTTTTATCTTTCATCATTTTTTTCTGGCTTATTCTCATTATTATTCATTTATTCCTCATTGTTAGTTTGGAAGTACTATTGGGCTTTTCTGATCAAGGTATATTTCTTTACAATTATATCAAAACATGCTAGCAACCCTCTTTTCATAACACGTGGGTGCTCGCTTCTTGTGCGCCCTTCTCGCCATGAGACAGAACGTTTCAAACGTTTGCCTCCTTACTCTTCCCACCTTTCAAAAACTCCTTGTTTTATCTAAGACAATTTGGTGTTTTGGGTTTATAATTAATATTAAATTTTCCCTGTATGATTTAAGAGGTCTTACCTGACACTTACATTACAAATTGTCAGCCACACTATTGTCATCCGTTTTAATTGAAGTATATACAATGCAGAGGCCATTACTCAATAACTGTCCCCCTTCCTTTCTCATCCTTCCCTATGTGGAAGTCTGTTAGGATTCAACTCTTACTTTAGACTAGAGCACATCCCTGGCATCTTCCTTTTACCTGACAGGTGAGTACTTTCTTGCCTGGTCATAAATATCTTAGGTCACTGTCGTTTCTTTTAGTATCTGTATTTGTATCTTCTGTCCCTTCTAGTTTAAGGTTGTGATAACAAAAGAAAAGAAAACAAACAAACAACCAAAACCTCTTAGCAAGCTAGTAGTAGAAGAAAATTTCCTTTAATAGTAAAGATACCTATCAAAGAAGCAAGCAAACAAAAAAACAAACAAAAACAAACCTTACAACAAACATCACAATTAATGGTAAAATGTTGATAGGGAGTGAGGCAAGAATACCCAATCTCACCACTTCTATTTGACATATTCTTGGAGGTTTTAGCTAATATAATAAGGAAAACAAAGAAATAAAAGTTATACAAATGTAAAAGGAGGAAATGAAACCGTTTTTAATTATAGACAATCTGATTGTATTTGTAGAAAATCCAAAATAATCTACAGACAATATATTTTATTTAATAAGTGGATGTAGCAAGGATATTGAGATGCAAGGTCACCAGACAAAATGTAGTCTAATTTACTTATTATCTATACTACATGCAACAAAAAAATAATCTCACAAACATAAAACAGTGAAAGAAGTAAGATAGCATGTTATTTCATTTGCACAATGTTTACAAAAGGTGAAACTAAACTAGATTGTTTAGGGATACATACATAGTCTGTTTCAGAAATCAGTTAATACAAAAATTAGAAATCTCTCTCTTGGTGGGGAGGGAGAAAGTTGTCAGCTACAAAGGGAACAATGGGACAGGGGGTGGGGTTCTAGGGTATTGACAATATTCTTTTTCTATGTATATATAAAATATATACTATATATTATAACACACATATATAATTCAGTTTGTTGTGTGTATATGGACTATAAAATTACTGTTTTCTGTTTGGAGATATAGTCCATGTTTATCAATAGGAAGATTCGATATCATAAAGATACCAGCTGCTGCCCTGGCCGATTGGCTCAGCGGTTAGAGTGTCGTCCTGCTGATCAGAGAGACCCGGGTTCGGCTCCCGCTAAGGGCACATACCTCCGTTGCAGTTTGTCCCCTGGCCTGGTTGGGGTAGTGTGGGTGGCAGCCACTCAATGTGTCTCTCTCACATTGATGTTTCTCTCTCTCTCCTCTCTCTCTCTTCCTCCCGCTCTATTTGAAGATAAATGTAAAAATGCCCTTGGATGAGGATAAAAAAATAAAAAAAAGATACCAGCTTCCTACAATTAATCTATGAATTTATTGTTTTAATCAAAATCCCAACAAAGATTTTTATAGAATTGACAAGCTAATTTAACATAGATATACTTCACTTTAAAAATGAATGTAAAGTACTAGAATGAAAAGTGAAAGAATTAAAAATAATAATTTTGGAGTGGGAAAAGTCTAAGTAAGGGACAAAACTCAGAAGCTAAAAAATGGACATGTATGAACACATAAAACAAAAGTCTGCATGAAGAAATACCAAATACAGCCCTGTCAGTTTTGCTCAGTGGTTAGAGCGTTGGCCTGCAGACCAAAGAGTCACAGATTCAATTCCTGGTCAAGGGCATGTACCTGGGTTGAAGGTTTGATACCCAGCCCCGAACAGGGTTGCATAGGAGGCAGCCAATCGATCTCTCTCTCTCTCTCTCTCTCTCTCTCTCTCTCTTTCTTTCTCTTTCCTCCTCTTTCTCTAAAATCAATAAAAATATATCCTTGGGTGAGGATTAAAAAAACAAATACCAAATTTTTTTTAAAGTGAAGAATTAGAAAAATAATTGCAAATCATATGTCACATAAATGGTTAATGTCCTTAGTATATAATAAACTCTTACAAATCATTTAAGAAAAAAAAAAAAAGCTCCACCTAACAGAAATATAGGCACAGGGCAGAAAAAAGATATACAAATGGCTGAAAGACCACAGATAGTCCATTTCACTTATAATTAAGGAAATACAAATTAAAACAAAAATGAGGTAACTTTTTCATAAAATAGTTAGATAATCAAGTGTTAGCGTGAATGGGGGCAATGCAGACAGGCATTCTCGTGCATTTGGTGAAATTTTAAACTGTAATCTTTTCAGAGAGCAATTTGGCAAAGTCTATCAACATTACACGTGCATTACTCTGCTTGTCCTATAGGTTTACTCCTACTTGTGTCTAAAGCTATGTGTAGAAGGATGCTGACTGCAGTGTTGTTATTGTAAAAGACTGGAAACAACCTAATGTTTACCAATAGAGAACTAGAAGATGAACTACTGTGTAGTTATTTTTTAAAGAAGCTAGAATTGATGTCCAGACAAGAAATAATTACAGATAAATTGTTCAAAAAAAAAGCAAGGTGCTAAACTGTGTGTATTTTATGCTTCCATTTGTGTCAAAAATAGATGGGATAGACTTGGAGAGAACATAAATCATATACATAATTGTAGGAGACTAAAATATTACAATAATTTGTCAGCAGCAGATGTTTGGAGAAGGCTACTGGGATCCTGAGAACCTGAGGTGGGCAGGTGGGCAGTTGAGTTTTCACTGCATGTTTCACCCTTTTTACTTTTTAAAAAATTTTTTATAAATCTCTCTTCCCACCCCCACCCAACACACCCGTTTTTCAATTTTTGAGTGCATTAAAGTAAAATTCTCTGGCCTCTTCCTTTCTCCAAAAGTTCTAATACTTTTTGTCAAATATCAGAAAGCTGAGTATAGAATAGACAGTCTTCCTACAACTCTAATCTACATGTTCATTTAAATTATTAAATACTAGAAAAAATCCACAGTTAAAACAATAAAGTTTTTTTCTGATTTTAAAAGTGACTCCTAGAGACTGCTGAAATTTTGTAGGTATATAAATAAGGCATCTTGGAAAAATGTAACAAAAGATGTTAGATGTCTGTGAAAAACATAAAGCTTATTACATGGTTTTGAAAAAGACCTAAATAAATGAAGCTATATGCCATGCTTATCAATAGGAAGACTTGGTATCATAAAGATGTCAATTTCCTAAAATTATTTTATGAAATCATTGTATAAATTGAAATCTTAACAAAGATTTTATAAAACAAGCTAATTGCAACATGTGTACAGAAATGTAAAGAACCCCAAATAGTTGCAATAGTCTTGAAAAGTGTGGGAAAACATGTTCATCTCGAAATCAAGATTTATTATCAAGGTATAGTAATTAAGAGAGGGTGGAATTGCTCAGACAGACAAATAGTCCAAGGGAACAAAACAGCAAGCCTGGAAACAGACCAACAGATTTTGAGAAATTTGATTCATGGCAAAGATGGCAGTCTAGATGACCTGAGGAGATGGGCTAGCTAATCAATGGTCCTAGGATAATTGTTATCCATATGAGAAAGAAGATCTCTCCATAACTACCTTTATAAAGAATCAAACCTGGGTGGATTAAGAATAAATATAAAACAACAAAAATTTAAAACTTTTAGAAGAAAGCAAAGAGACTCATGACCTTAGAATAAGAATGAGTCTTTTAACCAAGTCACCCAAAGTACAAACTATAAAGAAATAGGTAAGTTATAATACATTGACATTTAAATTTTCTGTGCCTTAAAAGACACTATAAAAATTATAAGACAAACCACAGCATAATTATAATATTTCCAACACATTCATCTGACAAAGGATTAATATCCAAAACATATAAACTATTCTTAAAAATCAACAAGAAAACTATAATAAGTAATAGAAAAATGTTATGGGCAGAAATTTACAGAATAAAAAACACAAATGATTAGTATATGTATGAACAGATACCCAACTCTAACCTCATAGTAATAAGGGAAATGCAAATTGAAAGCATAAAGAAATAAAATTACAAACCCATTAAATTGGGAGAAAAATAACAAATCTTACAATAGCAAGTGTTGATGAGGACTGGGAACACAATAACTCATCTATTGCTGGTATGACCACTTTGAAGAGCAAGTGGGCAGTAACTAGGAATTGAAGCTAGGCACCTTCTGCGACACTGCAGCCCCAATCCTGGTGTCTACCCTACAGAAATTCTCACACACATGCTCACGAAGACATGGACTATAATGTTAGTAATCAGGACAAAATGCAAACACTGTAAATTTTTATCATGAGAAGAATGGAAAAATATATTGACTATAATGTTAGCACAATAATATACTATAATGCAGTAAAAATAAAGTTATTTATCAAAAATAAATAAATACATAAAAAAATAACCCAGAAATTATGTAGCACCATATGCCAGGTCCTGTTTTAAGTTTTAAATAAGTATTAATTCATTTACTGAATGAACCAGAGCTAGATTTATCAACATGAGTCAACATGGATAAATCCCAAGAGGCTCAGTTGACTGAAAAAGCAAGTCACAGAGTATACATGTAGTACTTTACCATGTATGTAAAGTTTGAAATATTTAAAATAATATACAATACTCAGGAATTCATCCCTATATAATAAAAACATAGAGAGAGAGGTTACATCAGGGGTGAGGGTGAAGGTGAGGAGTAAGGAGGGTACCTGGGGGGCTTCATCAGGAAGGATGCTGCATTTCTAATGCTTAGTCCTGGCTAACTTATTATTCGTACCTCTACGTATCTCTGAAATAGTTCATAAAACAGGAAACAGTAAAGGAAAAAATCACCCACTTCCATTTAATAAATTTTCTCCAAGTCTTTCTTCTAAGCTTATTGTATATACTTGTGATTATTTCATATATATATATATAAACTTGCATTCTGTTTCTTTCACTTAATAATATCATTTATCATGTTATTAAAAACTGTTGCTAGAACAAATTGATGGTCACCAGACAGGATTGAAGTTGAAGGGGTGGGTGAACGGGTGAAAGGGATTAAGAAGTAGAAATTGCCAGTTATAAAAATCATCACAGGTAAGTAAAGTACAGCATAGGAAATATAGTCAATAATATTGTAATGACTATGTCAGATGAATACTAGACTTATGGGAGTGATCCCTTTGTAAGTTATTTAAAATTTTAATCACTTTGTTGTACACTTAAAACTAATATAGTGTGTCAACTGTAATTGGAAAATAAATTAATTTAAAAAAAGAAACCCCTTTTGCCTGGCCGTGTGGCTCAGTGGTTGAATGTCAACCCATACACCAAGTTGTCGCCAGTTCGATTCCTGGTCAGGACACATGCCCAGGCTGTGGGCCAAATCCCCAGTGGGGGACATGCAGAAGGTGGCCAATCGATGTTCTCTCTCACTGATGCTTCTCTCTCTCTCTCTAAAATCAATAAAGAAAAAAGAAAAAGAAACCCCTTCGATATATCTGAGCTTACATCAATGAGGTGGTTAACCTTCTCAAGATAGGGCTAGTCCCCAGAAAGACCAAGCGATTAGAGGTTGGAACTTTCAGCCCCATCCACTAACCTCACTAACCCCATCCACGAACCTCTTTTTTTTTTTTTTTTTAATCCTCACCGGAGGACACGGGGACAAACTGCAACCGAGGTACATGCTCTTAGTGGGAACTGAACCTGGGTCTCTGGACCGCAGGCCAACGCTCTAACCGCTGAGCCAAACCGGCCAGTGCTCCACTACCCTCTTGACCAGTGAGATTTGACAAACGTCTGAATTGACAAACATAGGTATATGCTGAGGTGGTGGCATACCCCAACTCCACAGGGACAGAAGCCCCTGTGCTTGGGACTCTTGCAGATGTCACCCTTTGTACTTTATCAGATGTTCATTTGTATCCTTTATGATAAACCAGCAAACATAAAAAAAGAAAAACCTTCTTCATAAATGTTATCAATGACAGAATGATATTCCAACTTGTGGATGTACCATAAGATACTTATCCAAACCCCAACCTGTTGATTCCAGTTTTAATAAACTCTGATTTTTCAGTACAAACAATGTCCACGCTTTGGAGAACGTTTGGGACTATTCCTTCTGATATATTTCCACAAGTAGTATTATGGGAGTAAATTGTGTAAGCCTTCAAAGACTCCTAGAACTCTGTATTATTCTTTTTTGCCAAGAGTGGAACCATTCACTGTCCCACCCCAGCGGCGCCTGGGTGACTCTATTTCTTGTGCAGCATTGTCAGCACTAAACATTCTTGTTTTTAAAAACCCTTACTATTTTGATATGTGAAAACAGAAGCTTATTATTTCGAGAATATATTCCCCTAACTGAGTATCAAATGTTATAAAGGCTGAAAAGCTGTATGGTTGAGGGCACCGTGATTCGCGGTGCTGTCCCCGCGGAGGGGGCGGCGGGGGCAGTGGCCTCGGCGCTCGCGCAGGTGCAGCTCTGGGGGTCGCCTTTGGTTCTCCGGGACGGGGCGCCCACCCAGCCCTTCCCACACTCAGCACGGCGGGGACGGCTCTGAGGGGGCAGCCCAGCCCCCGCGGAAGCACAGCGAGGTGCTGGGGTCATCGTTTACTTTTCACTGTCATTCTTTCCTGCCCGACAAGCTGTATCGGGTTCACTCCTCCTCCCCCCGGCCGGTGGGCTGGGGCTGATTTTCAGGGCTGCCTCACAGCCGTCCTGGGGCCTCTTTTCACCCAGTGACACACTGGCCATTGACATCCCGCCCACAGAGCGCGGGCACACAGGGCTCCATTCACCCTCCCTAGGCCGGGCGAGCAGGCCGGGCATCCTCCCCCGGGAGCGCCCCCCCCCCCATCTCGGGCCACACACAGGCGGGGTGGGACCGAAGGAGATGTCCCTTTCCCATGGACAGGACTGGAATTTGGGTGGGAGGTGGGAATTGAGGAAGTTGGAAAGGGAGGAGTGAAGGGGTGGGTGAGAAGTGGGAGGCTGCTTCTAGGGGTGGGGGACTGCGGGGACCAGGGACTGGGGAGGGAGGGTTGAGAGGAGGTTTCACGTCCATAGAGTTGGGGGCGAAATGAGGGGACGGGAGGAAGGGAGAGGCCGAGGGGTGGGAGAGGGAGACAGGGTGGTGGTGCAAAGAGGAGACCCAGGTGCTATGAGGGGGGACATTCAGATCGAGCTGGGTTATATAAATGTAACAGGAGTGGGAAGGGAACCGGGGAGTAGCAGGAGGAAAGGAATTGCAGGAGGCCTGGAGGCACTGCCAAGCCTCTGCTGCCCCCTAGAGGAATCTGGGCAGTGGCTTGGGCAGTGGCTTTCGTCAAGGTCTCTGCTTGGAGGCCGGGCTGGACCTGGGACCTGGGGGATGTCTGCCCCTCCAGGCCTTGGTCTGGGTGGAGGAAGGCGAGGACAGAGGTGGGCAGTGTTGTGTTTTTTTTAATCCTCACCCGAGGATATTTTTTTCCATTTTTTGTTCAGATAGAGTGGGAGGGAGAGAGAGGAAGAGAGAGAGAGAAACATCAACGTGAAAGGGACACATCGAGTGGCTGTCACCCGCATGACCAACCAGGGCCAGGGACAAACTGCAACCGAGGTACATGCCCCCGAGGTACATGCCCTTAGTGGGAACCGAACCCGGGTCTCTCTGGACTGCAGGTCGACGCTCTAACCGCTGAGCCAAACCGGCCAGGGCTGATTTTTAGCCGGTGGAAAACAGGCAAAGACAGTTTGCCAACTGTCAGGAATCTCCTGGGAGTGGACTCTAAACGGGGCCAAGGGGTCATCTGGGAAGGAACCCACATGTAGGGAAGAGCATCCTCCTGGGAAGGAGGATCTGAAGGACCACTGTGGGAAGCCCAAGATCCTCCAGGGACCAGCTTCTTGTCACAGGGTAAAATCCTCACCAGTGAGGGATAAGTGGTGGTTTAGACATGTTACCGGAGGCTATAGATATAGTGCTGTGAAGTAATGCTTCTCAAACCCTGTGGGACATACACATCTTCTGGGAGAGCTTTTGAAAACGCAGATTCCGATTCAGCAGGTCTGAGGTGGGGCCCGAGACTCTGCATTTCTCACAAGCTCCCAGGTGAGGACTGTGCTGCTGCTTCAGGACCACACTATGAGCAGCAGGAGTGTAAGCAATTGTGCATTGGCATGGAGAAATGTCTAGGTTACATGGTAAAGTGAAAGGATTGTCTGTGTGGGATGAACCTGGTTTTGTGTTTTATAAAATTGTGTCTTATACACACACACACACAAATGCATACACATGCATTTAAAAAAGATGCAACAATTACACCAGCTATATTTTTCTATAGGAGATGGGATTACAAGTGATATTAATTTTCTACTTTTAGCCTGTCTCTATTTTCTGAGTTTTCTTAAATAAACATGTACTGCTAATGTATGAGAAAAGGTGCTCTCGCCCAGCCGGTGTGGCTCAGTGGTTGAGCGTTGACCCATGCACCGAGAGGTCACTAGTTCTATTCCTAGTCAGAGTACATGCCCAGGTTGTGGGCCAAATCCTCATTGGGGTCGTGCAGGAGGCAGTCAATCAATGTTCTCCCTCATCGATGTTTCTTTTACTCTCAAAAATCAATAAAGAAAAGAAATTTTAAAAAAAGGTTTCTCTCAAAATCTTAGGAATTATGTATTTTTTTATAAATTTTATTTTTTTATGTTTTCATTGATTTTTTTTAGAGAGAGAGGAAGGAAGAGAGTAATGGAAGCATCTATGTAAGAGAAACATCAATCGGCTGCCTCCTGCATGCCCCCCACTGGGAATCGAGCCCACAACCTGGGCATATGCTCTGACCGGGATTGAACAGGCACCTCTCAGTCCATGGAGTGATGTTCAATCCACTGAGCCAGATCGGCTGGGCAGAAAGTATGTATTTTGAAAAGAGAACTCAGGCAGAAGTTCACAGATTTCCCTCCTCTTCTTCCCACACTCTCCAGAGCATCTGTTTACATACTGCATGGAAAGGGGGCCCTCAGACCCTGAGGCTAGGTGTCTGGGCTCACCTTTATTCTGCTAAAGCTTAGCCCAAACCCTCAGTAAATGTGTGCTCACCTGAATGAGCATACAGAACAAGGTCCCACTGAGGTCAACTTGGTTATGAAAACTCCAGGAGTACGTTTAAATTGCAGTGTGCTGTCAAATTTCCTTAGGGGCTATTACTTACATTGCTTGTATTATGTGGGCTTTCCAAGCTGGAAGATATTAGTATTATGGATGAATAACTCTTTTCATTTATATACCGTCTGGTAATTTATACTTTCTTATTGACCATCTCATTTGATTTTCTGAGGTAAGTTCTCTCATCTCCCTTTTATAGAGGAAGAAACTGAACCTCAGAGAGTTAAATAAACTCACCCAAGGACAACAGCTGCTAAGAGGCAGAGTCCTGAGCTTGTTAACCCAGAATGTCTGACTCTAGAATTTAATTTCTCATAGAGATGTATCTCACAAGACACTGGACTTGGGTTCAGAAATCTACCCTGCCAGTTCATATACATCTACATCTCTGGAGCTTGGTCTTCCCGTGTGTGAGTGTGGGGTGATGAAACCTCTACAGCACAGGTCAGGATGCAGTGAGGGGACCGGCCTGGGCTCACTGAGGGAGAAGCTGGGCACGTAGAAGGGGCGATGTGATGATGATGACTGGGGGAGGGCGGGAGGTGATGATGGGTCTATTCATTTAAAAGAGGGATAATATAAAAGCGAAATCCAGGAACTGATTACTAGGAATTATCTAGATGTCTTTGAGATTATCTTTTTTCTTCTCTGGACTTTTCTATGAAATAAGAAACACTTTTATTATGTTTTCCCCTGTCTTTGAAAATATTTAGTGTATCAAACAAATTGCATTTGTTAACTAATAAGTGGTTCTTTCTCTCTTTTTTAATTAATCAGTCATTTGTAATTACCATAGCTTCTAATCAACATGAAATATAAATATAATCACATGGAGCAGCTGCAGTTCCATACAAAAGAAAAAAATTAGGCATTTTAGTTGGCTTGTGCCGCTTTATTAGAAATAAATGCTTAATTATTGTTAAGACTTTTAAAATAGTGAAAAAGACCCATGAACCTCCTAAGAATCTATTCTAAAGAAACAATTTAAATTGCAAAAGAAAAAAATATATTTACAAAGATGTTTATCACATTATTTATGATAACTTAAATAGTGGAAAAACACTAAATATTCATCTTAAATAAATTAGGGCACATTTGCATGTTTGCACAATGGCATATTTTGCAGCCATTAAAAGTTTTGTTCAGCCTTAGAGTGGAGAAAGATTTACTATGCAGGGCACCAAACCTAGAAGCTATTAAGGAAAAGCTGATAGACTTGACACCATAAATATTAAAAAGACTTGTCCTTGAAAGATATCATAAACAAAGTGCAAATAAAGTGACAAACTGAGATAAAATATGCAGGAACAATATTAAACCCATGTATTTTTATTTTCCCCATAAATCATGCTGCGTTGAACTTCTCTCCTCCAAGGCTGATCCATGAACCTCAGTGCCCAGAGAAAAAGGGGCAGAAACTGCCTGGGACAGAGAAACCCTGGAACGACTATGAGTCTCAGTCCTGACTTCCTTCACCCCCTTCGAAAGACAAGGGTCTCCAACGCCAGACTTTGTAGAGAAAAGAGATAATTTTATCCTGAAGCTTGCCCTTTATAAAATCAAAGACCAACCTTGGTGGACTTGATCATAAATATCTACACAGGGAGAACTACTATCGCGAAGAAGTGGGAAAAATAGCCATCCCTTCTGCTGGGAGGATCCTGGAAGGAAGACAGGGATAGGAGCCCTGGCCAGTTTTGATCAGTGGTTAGAACGTCGGCCCACAGATTAATGAGTCGCAGGTTCAATTATGGTCAAGGGCACATACCTCAGTTGCAGTTTGTCCCTGGCTCCTGATTGTGTGAGGAGCAACCAGTGGATCTGTCTCTCTCATGTTGATGTTTCTCTCTCTCTCCCTGCCTCTCTCTCTATCTGAAGATAAATGGAAAAATATCCTCAGGTGAGGATTTTTTAAAAAAAGACAAGGGTAAGAGAACAATGGTGAGAGATGTGTGCCTGACTGTCACAAATTTCTAGCCAGATAGGTTGAAGGAAACATCAAAAACAGAAGACCCCATATTTGTTTGGAGTTCTTGGACGAGAAGTCTATCGAGATACCTCCCCTGGAGCAACCTTTCTGCCTATTTAGGCAGAGAGAAGGCCAGCATTTAGCTAACCAGAATATTTCCTTGCATTCATTGACATGAAACGTGTCCAGAATTTCCTTGGGAAGAAAGAGCTGACCATGTAGGTGAGGACTGGGTGCGTCACCCAGGATGAAGCCAAATGGAAGTTGCAGCCAGGCCTCAAGGGGGTTCAGAGCACCAGTAGGACTGAAGTGGAGAAGAGCCCGCTGAAAGGACCCCTGACTCCAAAGAAGCTAAGAAAGACCTCAATTTTCTTAACCATCAGTGTAAACAACAAAAGTCAGCAAGATGCCTGTCCAATGACCAGGCAAACAAGAAACATGGCTATAGGCATTGGAGGAACTATGGGGCAGTACAAGGACCTGGGCTCAGGAAATTAGGCCCCTTCTTCACTCCACCATTAGGCCACAGCGACCCCATCTCCCGTACATCCAAATGCCATCTCATAGAACTAACAAGAGGAGGAGTATAAGAGTTAAAACACCCAGGCCTACCATAATCTAACTGCCAAAAACCAAATATAAAGAGAAAATCTTAAAAGTAGCCAGATAGCCTTGGCCAGTTTGGCTCAGCGGTTAGAGTGTTGACCGGAGAGTCCCCGGTTCAGTTCCTGCTAGGGTCATGTACCTTGGTTGTAGTTTGTCCCCAGCCCCAGTTGGAGTCCTGTGGGTGGGGACCAGTTGATGTGTCTCTCTCACGTCCGATGTTTCTGTCTCTCTTTTTCCCCCTCTCTCCCTCCCGCTCTTTCTGAAGATAAATGCAAAAATGTCCTCAGGTGAGGATAAAAAAAAAAGTAGCCAGATAAAAGACACCACATCCGCAGGGGAGCAATTAAATGAATGATGGCTGACTCCTCATGAAGAACGAGGGAGGCCAGAAGATAATGGAACAATATCTTTAAATGTCTGAAAATTAAAGCCGACAATCCATAATTTTATATTCTGCAAATATACCCTTGAAATGAGGGTAAACTAAAGTCATTTTAAAATAAGTAATAGCTGAGAGAATTCATTGCCTGTAAAACTGCAGTATAAAAAAGTTAAACTAGACAGAAACCCATTTAGAGAACACTACACTCAACTGCACATTCTTTTCAAGTGCACACAGAATGTTCACAGGATACACCATATGCTGGGGCATAATGTAAGTCTCTCAGTACATTTCAGAGGACTGAAATCCTAAGTATGTTCTCTGACTATAACAAAATTAAATTGGAGACCAATAACAAGAAGATAGGTAGAAAAATCCCCAAATATTTGGAAATTAAATACGGTAATTCAAAATCAATTATGGGTCAAAGAAAAAAATCACAAGAGAAATTTTAAAATATTTAAATTAAATGATTATGAAATAGCAAAATTTGTGAGCTATACCCAAGCAACACTTAAAGGGAAGTTTATCGGTTTAAATGCTTACATCAGAAAAGCATCAGGGTTTTAAATAAATGATTTGAGTTTATAGCTTCAGAAACAAGAAATATATGAGTAAATTAAACTCAAAGGAAGTAGAGGAAGGAAAATAATAAAAATAAATGCAAAGATCAATAAAAAGGGCAATAGTCCAACCATACAGAAAATGAATAAAGCTGAAAGTTGATTCTGTGCAAAAATTAATGAAACTGATAAAACTTTTATGAGATCAGCCAAGAAAGAGAGAGAAACACAAATTACTAATATCAGAAACAAAAGATGGAAGTCAATAGGGATTCTCAGACCATGAAAAAATGAAAAAGAGCTATTATGAACAATCTTATGCCAATAAAGTCAACAATTTAAATAAAATGAACAAATTCTTTGAAAAACACAACTCACCTAACCTGACTCAAGAAGAAAATCTAAATATTTCTGTACTTATTAAATAAACTGAATTTCTAATAATAATTTTTAAAAAACTTCCCACCGGGAAACTTCAGGCACAGATGGCCTCATCAGTGAATTCCATGGAACATTTCAGGAAAGTGGGAGGTGTGGCAAGATTATACTGTAGAAGAGCACATGGTAGGAAATGCTGTGGCAGCTATATTTGGTAAGTACAGGCTGCCACAGTGACGTTGAGTTCGGCAAAGATTTCTTACACAGGACACAAAAAGTACAAACTATAAAAAAATTGGACTTACCAAAATAAAAAAAATCTATTCATAAAAGAACACCATTAAGAAAATGAAAAGTCAACACCCAGACTGGAGAAAATATGTGCAATACACATATGTGACAAAGAACTTGTGTCCAACATAGATAAAGAACTCTTATAAATTGCCCTGGCCGGTTTGGCTCAGTGGTTGGAGTGTCGGCCTGTGGACCAGAGAGTCCCAGGTTCAGTTCCCGCTAGGGGCACGTACCAAAAAAAAAAAAGAACTCTTGTAAGTCGATAATAAAAAGACAACCCAATTAAAAATAGGCAACAGACTTGAAAAGAAACTTTAAAAACAGGATTATCTGGTCAATAACCACAAGAGAAGATGGTCAACACTTTTAGTCATCAGGGAAATGCAAATTAAAACCACAATAAACTATTGCTTCATACCCATTAGAATGGTTAAATTAAGAAGAATAAAATTTCTAAATGCTGTAGGGATGTAGAGTAACGGGACTTTCATATATTGTTGGTGGCTATATAAAATGGTACCACCATTTTGAAAAATTGTTTTGCAGTTTCTTATCTAAAGATAAACATATACCTATCTTATGACCCAGTAGGCAGAACAATATCCCCCTGAAGATGTCCACATCCTAATCCCTGGAACCTGTGACTATATTACATTATGGGGCAAAAGGGACTCTGCAGATGTGATTTCAATTAAGGATTTTTCTATAGAGAAATTACTCCAGATTACTCAGGTGAGCTCAGTGTAATCGCAAAGTTTCTTCAACGTGGAAGGGGTGGCAGAGGAGGTCAGAGTGATACAATGTGGGTACAATGGATCCACTGTTGTAGGCTTTGAAGATGGAGGGAGGGGGCCATGAGCTGAGAAACATGGGCAGCTTCTCGAAGCTGAAACAAGTTCGGAAATGAATTCACCCTTCCTATGGACTGAACTGTGTCTCCCCACAATTCATGTGATGAAGCCCTAACCTCCAATGTGATCTTTGGAGAGGGGGCCTTTTGGGAGGTAGTTAGGGTTAGATGAGGTTGTAAGAGTGGGGCCCTTGTGATGGGATTAGTGCCTTTGAAAGAAGACATGAGAGTGCCATCCTCCATCCCCCCTGTGCCCCCATTGTGAGCACACTGAGAAGGCAGCTCTCTGCAAGACCGGAAGAAAACCCTCACCAGAGTCCAACTGTACTGAGTCTCAAGAACTGTGAGAAAATAAATTGTCTCCGGTATCTTGTTATGGCAGCTGATTAAGACACCCCTAGAGCCTCAGGAAAGGAAGGCATTTCCCAGGACACCTTGATTTTAGCCCCGTGAGACCTGTGTCAAACTTCTGACCTACAGATCTATAAAACAATGTTACAGCCCTGGCTGGTTTGGCTCAGCGGTTAGAGCGTTGTCCTGCAGACCAAAGAGTCCCGGGTTCAATTCCAGCCAAGGGCATGTACCTCAGTTGCAGTTTGTCCCTGGCCCCGGTTGGGGTTGTGTGGGTAGCAACTAATTGATGTGTCTCTTTCATATCTCTCTCTCTCTCTCTCTCTCTCTCTCTCTCTCCCCCCCTCCTTCCCTCCCTCCCACTCTGTCTGAAGATAAATGTAAAAAATATCCTTGGGTGAGGATTAAAAAACAAAACAAAACAAAATAATATTACATTTGCCATGTTTTAAGCCACTAAGCCCTTGTTACACAGCAATAGAAAACTAACATACCTAGCAATTACTCTTCTAGATATTTATCCAAGAGAAACAAAAACAAAATTCTACAAGAATCATTGTGTGTTTGTAGCAGCTTTATTCACAACAATAAAAATCTAGAAAGAACTCAAATGTCCATCAATAGGGGAATGAATAAATAAATTGTGGGATATTTGTGCAGTAGAATACTATTAAACATTTAAGGAAACTACTGATATATTGCAGCAACATGCATGAATCTCAAAAGCATTATGTTGAGTGAAATGAGTACATAATATATGATTTCATTTAATGGTGTTCAAGAAAGGGCAAACTAATTTATGATGATAGAAATTGAAATGGTCATTGCCTGTGGGGGTTGGGCACAAGGGAATTTTCTGGGGTGATGGACTTAGTCTACATTTTAATTAGTATGTTGGTTACATAGGAGTAAAAATTCATCAAAACCTTTTGTGTTACACACCTGATATCTTTACATTTCACTATACATATGTTTTCCTCAACTAAAAAAATAATTAGAAGAAGAACACATATTGCAGGGACATCCACAGTCTCTGGCATATCTTTTACGTATCCTATATTTTTTCACATAACATAAAAAACTCCTTTGTGCAATAATGTTTGCTGCTGTAATTGATGAATCTAAAAATCCCACTGTCTTAACATAAAAATGTTTCTCATTCACCTGAAGCCCAAAATGGATGCTCATGATCTTAGGCAGTTCTCCAAGTGGTGATTTAAGAATCTATGTTGGGCCCTGGCCCATGCGGCTTAGTTGGTTGAGCATATCATCCATGCACTGAGGGGTCATCAGTTTGATTCCCGGTCACATACCCCAGTTTCAGAGTTCCTCAGTCAGGGTGTATTACTGACCCATGTTTTTCTCTCTCTCTTTCTCCCTCTCCCTTTCTCTCTCTGAAATCAATGAAAACATATATTTAAAAAAATGTATCTTGGCCTCCACCATCTCTATAACATGCTTCCAAAGTCATTGCATTTGTCTGCATCAAGCCAGCAGCAGGTTAAAGCTTAGCGGCTGTGCATGAGAGGTTTCGGTGGGCCAAGCCTGACGCGGGCATGACTTCTGCTCAGCCTGAATTTAGTCCCATAGCCACACCTGACTGAAAGAAAGGCTGATAATTGTAGTTTAGCCAGGAGCCCTAGAAGAAGATGAAAAAGATTTGATAACAAGTTAGAAATCTCTGTCACATCATATTATTAAAATCCCATATTAGCTATTGTGTGTTAAATATATATTATTTGTGAGCAATTTTTCTAAGAGCTTTACGATCTTTAACAACTCTCTGAGGTACATACTAGTTTAATCCCTATTTTACAAGTGAGGAAACAGGTATAAAGAAATTGAGTGAGTTGTCCAAGTCATGCAGCTCATAAGAGGTGAAGCTTGGATTTGAACTCAGGCAGCCTGAGGCCAGAGAAGGTGCCCATAACCATTACTTTATGATGCATTCATTTAAAGACTGCATAAAAAATTTAGATGAGTCAAATTTTACTTAACCATCTTTATATTGTTAGAGATCTAGATTATATATTGATTGGGCCTTTGCAAATAATGCATTACTGAATATCTTAAAGTCCCCTCCTCCCCACATTATGAATTGATTCCTTAGAATTAATTCTTTTTTATTTTTTAAAGTTTGCTAAATTAGGCAGACAAGACTGCTTCCTCTCTGAATTATGTGCTGCATACAAATGACCTCATTATTGACAAGACATTCATCATGGGATGTTAAATGTTTTGGTTCAGCTCTCTCGGTGTGCAAATTATTCTCTACAGAATATTAATCTGCTTTTGGTTGATATTTGGCACTAAAGACACTTGAATAGACAGATAGTCCCCCACTTTATGCAACAGAGTTATGAATTTTTCATTGGAAAAGATCTCATGGCCTAGCCGGTCCAATTCTTCAGCTGATGGAGAAAGATAGTTCTAAAAATGTCAGGACAAAAATAGAAATTTTAGAAATTGAATCACATTTTTTACTCGCTAGAGGAGCTTGCTTTCAAATGGAGTCGTGAGAAATGCTGCAGTAAGTGAAAAGTTAGCTGTGAACAGTTAGCAGCAGTTACAGTCAAGATGAGAAAGGGATCGAACTCTGAACTGACAAAGTGGACCTCAGCTTTGGAAGTGATTTGGCTGTAACAAAATCGTGATGTTAACTGAGCCTTAGGCAGAAACAGCTTGCTCAGCACTTTACATTCTTCGTCTCATGCAATCCTTGCAGCAGACCTACGGGGCACATGTTGTTCATGTCCGTGTTGTACAAACGAGGAAACCGAAGCTTGCAGAGCTTAGACTGATGCATTACTTTAAAAAGCAGAAAACCAGCCCCACCAAAATAGATCTTGGAACCTCAATAACACTGTTTATATCTTTTTAGATTCATTTGTCAGATCAGGGTGAAGTGGGGATTCCACTTCGAAGATAATCCCGAAATCCTAAAATTCTCTTAGTTTCTCAGGTTTAAAAAAAAAAGGGAATGGGATAAAGAGTTAATTAGTATGGTAAAAATCCAAGCTTTGTTGAACTCAGAGTGGGAAGGATGGGCTACTAATACTGATTGATTGGTTGATGACCTTTCAGGAAAGGTTGACCCACCAGGAAGTCTATTGTAGTTTCCATTCTCTGTCACTTGCTTGTTCTGTTTCAAAGCCCTCCTACCAGGTGTCTGCGGGTCCCTTTCTTTTTTTCCTTCACCTTCTCCCACAGCCTCTTCCCAGCTTTTAGGGCCAGCCTTCTCTGCCTATCCCAGTCCTTCCCTGTCATTCAGCCACAACCTTGTGGAATCTTCCTGAACTTTTCTGAGGGTAGAGGCTGGCTTCCATCAGACTCCATCTGTTAAAATGCAAAATTCCTTCCCAGATGCCAACCCTTATCCCAGAGCTCTTTCCTTAGAGCACAGGTGTGTCACGGGGGTTGTCTATTCCCTTGATGACTGTCCTACAGTCTGAGGTACCACAGGAGGCTGAGCTGTCACTCACAGGGGACTGATGGGAGAGGCAGGTTCCAGGGATAAGGAGCAATGGGTCCTTTCTGGTGCCCCTGTGGGCACTACGTGGCGCTGAGGCTAGCCAGGCACTGGATGAGTTTGGCTTGAGGATAACCTCTTACATTCCAGGCCCTGTGGCCTCTGGTGTCCCCACCTGGATTGTGACAGCCTCCTCTGGGGCAGGGAAGGATATTCCAGGGAGAACAGGCTCTGAGTGATTCTACAGTGGGGTGGGGACTGTGTGGAAAGGGGCCTTGGTTCCACCAACCTGAGTCCAAGCCTGTGCAGCCCAGCCAAGGCCTTTGGGACATTAGGTCTTGGGTTGGCACTGGCTGGGGCACTGGGTCGCCCACAGGAGGAGTTCACAGTCTCTCGAGGAAGAAAAGACACATGTGCAGGCTTGCTCACGCACACTGTAGTCACACACACGAAGAGCACATTATGTGAAGTCATTCAAGCCCAGTGAACAACTGGCTGACTCAAATGCGCAGGGACTCAATTCCATTGCAGTGGACTGAGCTGGGCCTGCCGGGCCCTTCAAGTCGGTAGGTCTCACCAGCTCACAATGGCCAGTTCTGGCTGCATGGTCACTTGGCCCCTGTGGAAGCTTGTTTTGTTGATCGATGCATAGTTCTCTGCTGCAGATGGCATGGCCTTGGTGGAGAGCCCCCAGAGGTCTCCCTGTGCGTCTCTTGCCTCCAACCCCACAAGGCAGCTTTCCCATAACTGAAACCTTCAGCCCCATAATGTCAGCTGGGTTACATGGCTCAGGTAACAGAACTGCCTGCATCTCAGGTAACACAGGGCCACTGGGAGACATTGGGGTAGGGCAGCCTGGGTGGGGGCTTTCCTTTCCTTCCCAGGTGAAGCTCTGCAAACTAAATGTGTTACATTCTTAGAGACAGACAGACAAAGAAATGAAATTGTTCTTTGCTGGAATGTCTTGTAGGATCCTTTTATATACATACCTCCCAACAAACTGTGAGCTCCTTTAGGCCAAGATTAGAATCCCAGCCCCTCTGCCTACCTAGCTATGTGATCCTGGGCAAGCCACTCGGCGTCCCCCTCTAGAAACGGGGGGTAGTGTCCAGAGCCCAGAGGCTCATGGTGCTGTGAGCATTGAAAGAGAGAAAGCTCACAAGCCCCTCACAAGCTCTCCTTAAAGGCTGGCTATCATTCTCCTTCCCTGTGGCCCTCTGACAAAAGATTACCCACGCCAGGCCCAGCACTCAGTAAATCTGTGCTAATGTGTTAGTGGGTGTTGATGAGTTCATGTAACCCTTGGGTCACATGTGGTTAGCATGTGTGCATTTTAATAGGCTCTTTTACAGTGACTCTAATGATGTGTGGATTGTCTGGGGGCTCTGGGGTTGTTCTCTCAAGTTGTAAACTCACCGCTGCTCTGTTCCACTCTCTGCTAGCTGGTCTCCTCTGCAGCCGCCTCTGCCTGCAGCCGCCTCCTCCAGACTCAGCCCAGGACGGCAGGGTGTGTGTGCGCACGTGTATGTGTACTATTTGCATGTAGCTGTGTCATTTATGTGTTGCATGTATGCATGTGTCCTATGTAGTTAAGTCCCCAGAAGCAGTAAAAAGCCACGGACAGACCCTGCCTGGGTGTAACTTCCTCAACCACCTCGAAGGGCTCTGAGCCCCTCCCAGCTCCCCCAAACTCGACTGTGGGCAGCACCTGTGACTTGATCTTTGTATCTCGGCATATCATCCAGGACTTGGGCTATATGGGTGCTGAATACTTATAGAGTGGGAAAAAGCAGTTCTGGGATGGTGTTTTCTGGGCAGTGCTGCAGTGCCCTCTACTGGGTATTCCCTGAACTTCTCAATGTTTGCGGTTGCGCCCAAAGGCTCTGCTGTTGTCCTGGGAATCCAGCCAGGTTTGGCCTCTGTTGCTGTTGGTCGTTTCTCTGACTTGAAGAGGGCACAGCTCAGTAGGAGCTGAGGCTGTGTGGGGGTGAGGCTAAGGTCAGGTTGGGGAGGGGACTGATTTCAGGAGGCCAGATGTGAGCCTGCATAGCCCAGGAGACAGGGTAGCAGGGGACAGCCAGACCTCTCATTTTCTCTGCATCCCTCTCTTCTTTTCTTCTCAGGCAGAAATGACTTGACACATGGCTTGATTCTGTTCATGAAAACAAGGATACCTAAAACAAGATGACACATAAAGGTCAGAATTCTCAGACCAGGCACATATTTGCACACCCACATCTAATCCATCAGCGATCTTGGATCCAGCAAGTTCTGAATCCAAAACACAGCTCAGATCCATCCTCACTGCCAGATTATTGCCTAAACCACCACCATCTCCTGTTTGAATTCTCCCAATAGCCTCCCAGTCCACCCTCTGGGTTCTACTCTTACTCTCTCCTATTATCCAGACTACACACAGTAGTAAAGTGTTCTTTTAAAATAATAAAGCAGATCACATTGCCACTGCCTGTTTAATAATGCTCTATTTGTCCCCCATTTCACTTGAAATAAAATTCAAACTCCTTTCTGTGTCCTACAAGCCCCTGTGTGTGGAATGAAGGAATAATGTCGCTCCAAAGGGTGGAACCAGGGCCAAATGATAAGAGTTGCAGAGCATGAGATTCCCTCCCAAAGTAGAGAGAGCTTTCTAATATTCAAAGCTGTCCAGGCGGTCCAGGCTGCCCCAGCTGTGCAAGCTGTCTGCGCAGTGAGGGTAAGGTCCTCCAGGTTAGTGCAGAGCTGCCGCTGAGAGGTTGGCTGGAGACTGGAGGAGGTAATCTCCCGGTGGCCTTCCCGCACCAGAATTCTGCATCTGTAAGAATAAGACACGTGAGGAGGAAACTGTCACTTTATTGGCGGTGGAGAGATAAACAATCTGAACAAATGCAGTGGTTCTTTAGGAAGTGCCAACCTCTGCTTCTTCGGGAACGCTTCTTCCATTGAGGAGCTCAGAACCCGGTGGGCAGCCCTTTCTATTGACACTTTCAGTGTTGGGAAGACCAACGTGGCCTGCTTCCCTCAACTGTCCTCTTCCCGGCTCAGTTATTTTCCCTTGTAGAGTCCTGAGCACTCTTCCAAAGGCATCCCAGAGATTGTGCTGCATGTTGGGGACACAGAGATGAAAGGTTCAAGCTCTGCTGTCAAGAAGTTCTTGGATGAGGTGGAGCTGGGCTGGCTGGCGGTTCCAGTACCACAAGGACACTTGGACTGGCGGGGTAATGTGAGGGGCAGAGAGCACAGGAACTGAACCCAGGGAGCCTTGTGATCACGGTGTGCGGAGGGGCCCAGGGCAGGGCCGAGGCTTTGGCGGCTTTGAAAGATCCCCAGGTGGACCTGGCCGGTTTGGCTCAGCGGTTAGAGCATTGACCTGCGGTCCAGAGAGAAGCGGGTTCAGTTCCCTCAAAGGGAGTGTACCTTGGTTGCGGTTTGTCCCCGGTCCTGGTTGGTCATGCGGGTGGCAGCCACTCGATGTCTCCCTTTCACATCGATGTTTCTCTCTCCCTCTCTCTCCCTCCCACTCTATCAATGTTTCTCTCCCCCTCTCTCTCCCTCCCACTCTTTCTGAACAAAAAATGGAAAAATGTCCTCAGGTGAAGATTAAAAAAAGAGAGAAAGATCCCTAGGTGGTCTAAGGCGGACCCCTGATTTAGTTGGGAAGAGCTTTGTCTTTGAGACACCCGGATTAGAATCCCAATTTTCATCTGACAGCTGTGTGACTGGCACCTACCTCTCTAGTCCTGTGAATGAGCAGGCAGAGGAACAAGAAAGAGGGAAGGAGACAGGGAGATATTTGTTGAGCAGTGTACCGGGCCAGAGAACACTGGGGCAGGGGCAGGGTGTCTTTGCAAATGGCCACATTACATGGGCCCAGCTGTACCCCAGGCCACGGGTACAGGTGTGGGTACTCACTCAGTCCAGTTTCCATTTCTGGAGCACTTGCTGCCAGGGTTATTGCAGAAGGAGCCAAGACAGAGCCTTTCCACAGGGAACAAGTAAATCCTTACAAAACGTTTTGAGAGGATTTTCACAACCACCCTATGTGGTGGGTACTTCAGTACCCCATTAAAGAGAAAGAAATGGGTATATTGAAAGGATGAGTATTGTATCTAAGGAAACTGAAGTTAGGTACCGGACTGGAATTGGAAAGCTGCCCTGTCTCAGTCAAAAGCCTTAAATGAGTCTTTTGCTTACTCACTGCCGTCCAGCTTAAGAAATAAAATATTACACCGTTGAAGTCTCTGAATTTCCCTCCTGATCCCCTTACCTCTCCTCACATTCCAACCAGTGTCCTGAATTTGGTGCTTATCATTTTCACACGTTTATATACTTTTACCATAGGTGCAAGGATTTGTAAACAGCACATAGTATCTGATTCCACGTTTACAGCCTCTCATAGACAGTGTCAGAGAAAAGAAATCCTCCTGTAGCTTGTCCCGCAAAATTGTTTTTGACATTTGTCCATGTTGACACATATACCTCCAATTTATGTATTACCACTTTTTATTTTTACTTATTTTATTGAGATATAACTTACATACAACATGGTATGAGTTTTATGTGTACAACATAATGCTTTGTATATGTAAACACTGTGACATGATTCCAGTTTACTTAATATCCATCACCTCACATAGTTATAATTTCTTTCTTGTGATGAGAACTTTTAAGATTGATTCTTTTAGCAACTTTTAAGCGTACTATATAGCACTGCTAGCTAGAGTCATCAGGCTGTACTTTACATCCCCAGAATTATTTATCTGATAACTAGAAGTTTGTACTTTTTGATCACTTTCACCCATTTCACTCACCCTCCCACCCCCCGCCTCTGGTAACAACCAATTTGTTCTCTGAATCTAAGAGTTCAGATTCTTCCCCTTCAGATTCCACGTGTAAGTTAGATCATACAGTATTTGTCTTTGTCTGTCTGGTTTATTTAGCATAATGCCTTCAAGGTCCATTCATGTTGTTGCAAATGGCAAGATTGCCTTCTTTTTATGGCTGAATATTCAATTGCATATATGTACCACATTTTCTTTATTGACTCATCTGTTGATGGACATTTAGGTTGTTTCCATATCTTGGCTATTGTAAAAAATGCTGCCATGAACATGGGAGTGTAGATATCATTTTGAGATACTGTTTAAGTTTCCTTGAGAGAAATACCCAGCAGTGGAGTTGCTGGGTCATATGGTAGTTCTATTTTTAAGTTTTTGAGGAACCTCCATACCATTTTCCATAGTGGCCACACCAATCTACATTCCCACCAACAGTGCACAAGGGTTCCTTTTCTCCACATCCTCGCCAACACCTGTCATCGCTTGTATTTTTGATGATGGCCATTCTAACAGGTGTGAGGTGATAACTCATTGCGGTTTTATTTTGCATTTCCCTGATGATTCGTGATGTTGGGTATTGTTTTTTTTTTCATGTACCTGTTGGCCATCTGTGTGTCTTCTTTGGAAAAATGTCTATTTAGATCCTCTGCCCATTTTTTTGTAATGGAATTTTTTTTAATCCTCACTAGAGGGTATTTTTCCCATTGATTTTTAGATAGCATGGAAGGGAGGGACAGAGAGAAAAATATCGACGTGAGAGACACATTGATTAGCTGCCTCCCGCACTACCCTGACTGGGGCAGGGGATCGAACCTGCAACCCAGGTACGTGCCCTTGACCAGGAATCAAACCCACAACCCTTCAGTCCACAGGCACTCTAACCACTGAGCAAAATTGGCCAGGGCAATGGATTGTTTTTTATTATCACTGTTTAAAATCCATGACTCTCTTGATGGACCTTTAGGTTGCTGTCATTTGTTACTTTTTTAGACAATGTCGCTACAAACATTTTTGTTCAGGTATCCTTTTGGGCACACATAAGAGTTTCACAAAGGTGTACACCCAGGAGTGGAATTCCTGGGCTGAGGGTATTGTGCTCTTTAAATTCATTGTGCAGTTTCCCCTCGTGTCAGCAGCGTGCAGAGTTTCTGTTGCTTTATGCCCTCACCCACACTTAGCATTGCCAGATCTCACATGTACAAGCCTACCTTCTTGTTCTGTGCTTAATAGTCTTTTGTGGTAAAGAAAACAATGGAAGAATAGTTACACAGGGGATGCATCTCGTCTATGTTCTTGGCTATGAAGTCCTCAGAGAAGTCTGGATGGAGGTCGCTAAGGCAAGCTGTGCCATTATTAATTCAGAACATCCTGCTATGAAACATGGAGCACACTCGGAATTTGAACCGGCTTGTTGGCTATCTCCTCTGACGATCTGTTTCAAGGCAGGATCCTTTTGTCTTGACCTTTTGTTTGAGGGAATAAATAGGGAGCCCAAACTACTGAGATGGTCCCAGTTCATGCCGGTTGTCCCGCATGAACAGCACCTCCTTGGACTCTTCAAAGTGTGTTTAGGTTTGAAAGATAAATTATATGGTCACACTAAATATAAAAGTGGCAATTCAGGTCAATTTCCTAGCCAGAGCATTTAGACTTCTGATATTCTGCTGTGCTCAATGTGAACACAATTGAAGGCAGGAGAGCAAATCATAGGGGAAGAGTTACAACGACAAGATGTAGGATGGAAGTAGAGCCCTCGGAACTTTTCAGAGAGGGAGCTAACCAGAGCTCAGAAGCCTTTTCCTTGGTATTCTCACCGTGGAGTTCTCGCCATGCTTCTCAGTTACTGCCCCGGGGACAGCCAGCTCAGGGGCAGGTGGTGCCGGGAAGCCTGCGAGTGCTCCCCCTCCCAATCTCCTCAAGATCAGAATCCGTTCCAGGCCACCAGACAGTGCTCCCTGCCAGCCCTTTCACGAAAACAGTTCCTGGATGTGCTTCGTGAGTTGTGGCCAAGCTCCTGTGACAACACCTCCTGGAGTAACAAAGGCATCCTTTGTGGGCAGCCGGCTCCAGTTAACAGCTTGTGGATGGCTGGACTCTCTTTGGCACCTCCTTTTCTAGACAGCCCCCCTACCTCCCATCTATTCAGTTCAAGACAATCTGGGATCCTACATAGATAATTGGCCATTTGATCAACCTGAAGAGGTAGGTCAGGGCGGCCTTCCAACATGAAAACTTCCGGAGGAAATGGCAGGACACAATGGGAGATCTGTGGTGGGGGGCAGCTCAGTGGTTCCCTTGTCGCATTGTGCCACCTCCCAAGTGAAGGCCTCCACTCAGCGGCGTGCTCCTGTAACAAAGGCTTATCCTTAGAAGTAAGTCCACAAAGGACTTCCAGCTCGGCAGCCTAGCCTTTTACTTTAAAGAGTAGACCCATTGAGGATCACGCCTACCAGTGGCGTTTCAAGAACCTCTGGGGGTCACCACCTCCATGCAGCCTTTGTTGAGCTGCCACCCACCCTGGCCCAGATAACAGTGGCCCCTTGCTTTTGTGCTTCCTTCATTATCCACTGTGTGTGTGTATACACACACATACACATGCCTGTCACGGCACAATTACTCCCTTAAAGACAATGACAGTATCTTATTTCGTGCACTAGGAGCTTAGTCAAAGTTTGTTAAATGAAGAAATGAGTTGGCACATCACCTAGAGGGAATTAGTCCCAGAAGCAGACTGGATGGAGAAACCCAAATGATATGTCAAGTATCTTTTTGCCTTCTGCCTTTCTTCTTTGTCTCGTTTTCTGCTATGCAGACAGACTATCCCCATATTTGGGGGAAATGGTCACCAGGAAGCCCCGAGTCACAGCATTTCAGCTCTGGGACTTGAAGGCAGCTGCATGGTCACCCCCTGGGCCCTTGGTGGTCTCCGGTCCTTAGCAGGGGGTCCACTGACTGGAGGGTTCACTGGAATCATATGATTGGACTGGGAAAGAAGCAGTTTCCCGAAATAGAGGGATTGAGGTGATCATGAAGAGACAAAAATAATAGACATCTAGAGCTTGAATTCCTGGGGAGACAGATTCAGAGCTGGAGACCAGGACTGATCTTGTTGGAGGGATGACTCTGGCACCTCTAATAACCACAGGCCAAGGAGGTGGGGCCTGGCCAGGTTTTACAGGGAATCCCCTCCGCAAGAACAGCAGTGGTGGTATCTTCAGACTCTGAGCATCATCAACAGTAAGCTGATGTCGACTGAGGACTTACTAAATGCCAGACACTGTGTAGGCCCAGGGGGAGAGGTGGTCACCAGTCACCAAACCAGACACAATCCCTGCCCTCATGTGTCTCGCCATCCACTGGATGCCCTGGTCCACTGAATGACCCCCACTAAGCCTCACTTCCCAGCAGGCTTTGGTTCCAGAATGACTGGGGTGGGCAGCCTCATCCCAATAGCTAACATTCTTGGAACTGATGGCCCCATTTCATCCTGGCAACAGGGCTATGATGTAGATTTTTAGGATTTAGGGTCAGAAACAGGCCCTAACTTGAGAGAGAGACAGAGAGAGAAGATAGTTCACAAAATCAAAGGAAAAGATGAATAGCCAGGTTTGGGATGGACTGGGACAGGACTTGCCATGGCTGTGTATGGACCTGTCTAGAGGGCACCCTGCTCTGGCTCAGCACTGGCTTCCTTCTATCTCGAGAACAGCCCCCAGGAGAGGGTTCTGACTGGCCAGTGACCACCCCTGCGATCGGGAGCAGCTTCTGTGAATGGTAACCCTGCCATGTGGAGTTGAGGAGAGACGAGTCACCCAAAGGAAGGAGGGAAGTATGTTGGGGGTGACAGAAACACTTCCTATTACCCAGGTGTTATCGACCCGGTCTCCAGGTAAGGCCCTGTTTGCTCAAGGTCACACTGGTGGTGTGCGGCAGGACTTAAACCCAACCGCTTGCTGCAGAGCCCACGTTCTTCATCTCTATACCAGGTGTGGGTGGCAGGCGGGGGCACCTCACTCAGTCACAAATGGTAATTTAACAGACTAACATAGTGGTTAAGAGTTTGGGGACCACTTCAAAGGTAATTGCAATCAAATGGGCAGGGCAGGAAGGACTAACTTACACTGAGGGAGAGCTAAAATGGTAGGAGGATGTGCACGACTAGGGAGCATGAGAAGAAACACTCAGTAACTGAACTCTGTCACGAGTGATAGCCAGCAGGATGCGTGAAGGAAGGAGAGAAGTCTATGCAGACACTCGGGGTTCTGGTGTGGGCACCTGGTGGATGAAGTCCTTCACTAAGATACAGAACCCGGAAGGAGGAAGTGGTGGGTTGGAAGTGGGAGGGAGAGGGCTATAATTTTGGACATCTTGGATTTCGGGGTCCCTGAAGAACACCCAAGTGGAGACATCCAGGAGCCAGTGGATAGATGGGGTCATGGACACGGGAAAAAGTTGTGGATGTAGCTGGTCCCCCCAAGGGGCACTGATGAAGGCCCGAGGGTTGAGCCTGGGGAACACAGCATTTCAGAGCAGTTCAGAATACTTTCTGGGTTCTGCAGTTTTGTGAGAAAATATCAGGATGGGTATTTCATTCATTACTGTGCCTCTTCCTGCTCTGCCCCCTGCCCCCACCTTGCCTTACCCAGGTCAGTCAGTCTTACCATTTCAGCACACATGGCGTTTCCTGAACAGAGTGCGCCAGGCGTCTGGGCCTGCTTTATAACATCGCACATTTCTTCGGCAGGGCACTTACTGCATTCTAATTCGATCTCCTCGGCAGCTTTAAGCTCCATGAAGGCAGAGACCGTGCCTATCTCGCTTATTGTATCCCCGTGGAAGGTGGAGACCGTCCCCCTCCAGGCCCTTCTCCTTGTTTCCCCGCCCCCCTCCTACAACTTCCAGGGATGTGGACTTACTTGGCCACTTTCCGAGGCACAGATGGGGACATGATCACAGTATATATTACAACTCACCTACACGTCTGTGGCTCTTCTTCTGCATCCTTCACCTGTGCCACTGGGTCAGTGACACAACCTGGGCTTTCTTGGGGGCAGCATCTTCTCTCCTGTCTTTCCCCACGAATACCAGAGCCCTTGGAAGGGCTCCTCATTTGGTCCAGAAGCTCCTGGGAAGGCCCAGGCCGGGGTGTAAGGCTGAAGGAGGTACCTCACCAGCTCACAGGGAGGCTTGCCTTAGGGAAGTCGTGCCCTCTCCCAGCTAATAATAAACGGGCACTTTGGTCTTTCATTTATTTTTATCCTTGGGAACTTTATGGAAAGAGGGGTCACTGAAGAGCAGGATTTGGCCATTTCTGGGTTCTCTGGTCAAATTTCATCTACTAGACCTTTTACCTCAGTTCATTCCTGCTCAGTGAATGAAGGAAAGAAGGAGAAAACGCACAAAGCGGAGCTGGCTTCCGCCCTAGAGTCGTGACTGCTGACGAAGATTGGCCCCTGGCAGGATCTTCTTGGAGCATTTGAATATGTTACAAGTCCTAGGCTCTTGCTCTTGTGTGTGAGGACACTGATGCCACAACTCCTGGCTTCATCCTGATGCATTTTGGAAGAACCCTTGTCAATCCACCAGCCAACACTGTGAACGCCCACAACGAGCCGAAGTCAGAAGGTCTGAAGGGCCTGTTAGCTATTCAGCATTTTCTCGGCCCATGAGTAGCCTTCAGATCTAGTACAAAGGTTTCTCAAATGGCCTGCACACTGTATTCACAGCAACTCTACAAGCTGGGTGTTGCGTCTTCTCCTTATGCTATAAAAGAGAACACTAAAGCTCAGAGAAATTCTGTAACGGAGCAGTGCACCCAGCACTAGTAATAATAATTGACACTAATTTATAATAGCGAATGGCATTACCACTCACTGAAGACCTACTCCATTCAGACTTTTACATATTTCCCTCATTTAATCCTGACCACTGTCCACGGAGGTTGATGTAGTTACTTTACACATGGAGACTCAGATGAAGTGAATTACTGAAGGTCACAAAGCTAATGAGAGGTGGGGTCACGTTTCTAACCCGGTCGCCTGGCTCTGATGCCCTTCTTTCCTTCACTGTGCTCTCCTCCTCCCAGCTGGGAGCAGGAGGTGCCGTGAGGGCTCTGTGAGTAGCAGTAGGGACCCAGACAGGCCTGACAGAATATGCATTCTGAGAAGGGAAAAGCAGTTAGGTCTGACCCCAGAGTGGTAGCTTCAGGAATCAGGGAGAAAAAAGTGCCTCTCTGTACTGTGCCTGCTGGAACGCTGGGGCAGATCAGGTGCCATGTCTGGCTGGGCTGGGAAAGAAGCCCAGGATGAAATTGGCCAGAGCCAGTACCGGGGCAGATGCTGGCAGCGGGGACAGGGAGGGGGAGGGCCAGGGCATCCCAGTGAACCTTCCTCACCTGAGACCCACAGGCCTGGCAAAAGCCTCTAAGTCTGCAGAGGAATGGAGAGCTAGTCCCACTGACACTCGTGGTTCCGAGTAGGGAAACTTCCACACCAGGTGAGGGTGGGGGAGGGAGGAGGGGAAGTGTGGGACTAAAAGGCATTGTTTTAAAAAGCAAACGTGACTGCTGTCTCCTCTGCTTGAAACCTTAAAACCCAAATGAGGCTTCCTACCTCCCTTGGGCTGGGCTCCAAACTCCTTTACTCGGCTGGTGGAACCCTCTGCAATGTGGCCCTTCTGACCTAGCCAGGGACTCCTGAATTGTCCCCCAACACTGACTTTATGATTTAGTGCTTCTCCCCACTGGCCCCTAACTTTAGACCCACCCGGGGAGCTTTTAAAACACATCAGTACCCAGGCTCTGACCCAGACCAGGATCTCTGGAGGGGGGCATCCTTTATTTTTTAAAACTCCTCAGCCTCTGCCCTCTATCATCAATCCTGGCCGATTCCTCTTCATCTCTAGGCCTCAGCCTGGTCTCAGCTCAGGGTCGGCCTCTTTCATGACCCCTGTCCTGGGGTTCCCCTCAGCAGGGTAGCTCGGTGCCTGCATGGCTCTGCCCCACAGCGCACAGACTGTTCAGTAAATAGGCTGAAATGTTGAGTATCAAGTTCAAAATCTGTCTCCCCCAAAATTTCCCTTAGTCCTTGATATTTGCTGCTTTCTAATTAAACATGGAAGCCCCAGTCTTTTCCATTTTTTAACTTTCCCCAAATGTCTACACACATTGGTCTTTAATTAGCACTTCTGGATCCCCTGGGTCCTCGCTGTCCTCTGGAGCCAGGAGCTGACTCTCTGTTCCTGCAAACATTAGTGTTTCCCCAAATAGCTCCTAGAAAAGGAAGCGCAGCCTCTCCACCAGAAAAGACGGTTTGTAACAAGAGCTCTGCGCAGGCAGGCTCAAAGGCAAGTGAAGCGTCCAGTCTCTGGGAGGCGTTTAAAGCACCTCCACTCAGGATCACAGAGAGATTTAGTCAATACTCATCCATTTCCTCCTCCACCCTTCCTCAAGGGAAGAACTGAGCTCTTGTCAGAGAGGGCGCTGGAGGCAGAATAGCATCAAGAGAATGAAGGGGCTGATCAGGTAGGACCAGAAGACGAAGAAGGGGAGAAGCGGCCAACAGGGCATTCATTGTCTTTGGAACAGCTAAGAGACTTGAGTTGGCCCAAAAACCTGAGGCAATTTCCGAAAGCAACTGTGGAGGAAGAAGCTTGCACCTTTCTTACCTCCTTTGAATGGGTGGCTCGGAAGTGGGGGAAGAAGCCAGGAATCCACAGGGCATCCTTCTCCTGCCAACTGCCCAGGGCCTGGAGGGAAGCCAGGCTGCCAGCCTCCCGGGGCTTGGGAAAGTGCCCGAGTAGAAGAAAGCTGCAGCAGCACCCTCCCCACCTCATCATGGAGAGGGGGTGCTAATTCAAGAGCCCAGGCCTAGGGGGGATCCAGGGGAGAGAAATGGCTGCTGCCAAAACACTGGGTCTGGACAACTAGTCTTTGCTGGATTTCTAGAACCATTGCTTTTCCTTCTCTGGGCTCAGTTTCCTCACCTGAAAATGAGGGTTTTGTTAGACCAGGTGCCAAAGGTAACTTCTAGCTTTGCTTTCTGGGGCTGGAGAGAAAACAGGGGAAGCAGAGAGAGAGAGCAAGAGCGCGTGCATGCGAGAGAGAGAGAGAGAGAGAGAGAGAGAGAGAGAGAAGTGCAGGAGAGGTTTGGTTCAAGAAGAAGACAGAAGCTGGCCCCTGTCTGGGGGACTTGGTGTATCTGCACATGGCATCCAGCTCTAGACTGGAGGCCCAGCCCATAAAAGAGGGGTGGAGAGACTCCTCTGCATCTTGGACGGCGTCAGATGAGGCAACTGAGGCCCAAGAAGCTTTAAAAGATTTACACGAGGTCACACAGGTAGCAGGCAAGGGATGTTTGTCCCTATAGGGATGGCAGGTCAGTGAAATGTCATGTGTCAACCCTGGTAGATTGACAAGGGCTGTCACGCTGAGGAAAGAGTCCATAACTGATGAGCAACATCTGCCACAGGCTTGGGAAGAGGCAGTAGCAGCATGGCTGTCACAGATTTTCTGTGCTTACTGGTTCATTCAGAGAATTGTTACTGAGATGCTACTTCATGCAGGACACTGGTGTTGCATCAGGGATTCGGTGGTAAACAAGACAAGCTCTGCCCTCAGGAAGCTTACATTCTAGAAGGGGAGACAGACACTACACATGTAAACACATGACTAAATAATATAATCTCATCTAGTGCTAAGGAGTATAAGGAAAATAAAGTAGTGCAGTGGGATGGATAGTGGTGGTGTGGGGAGGAGGGAGAAGATCAAAGTGGTCAGAAAGGTGACCTTTAAGCAGAGAACCAAATTCTGAAAGGTGGCAACTCTGTAAGAGCTGAAAGAATATCCAGGCAGAGAGAACAGCCAGTACAAAGGCCCTGAGGGGAGGTCAGCACTGAAGCTGTTTAGGTGGCGAGGAGGGGGTCAGTAGAGGAGAAGGGAGTGGTGAAGCCAGCTGTCTGCTCAATGAATTCATTCAGATGTGTGACAGGTCTCCCAAATAGTCTGTCAAAGTAACAGCCTCATTCCCTAGCACCTGCCTGCAACCAAATTGCTCTCCCTAAGTCTTTCCTCCTCTTCCTGTAAATGACCACCCATGCCATTGTTCAGACCACTGTGCTACAGACAACCCCAGCCCTGTTACCATCAACTCTAGCCTGTGGCCTTCTCGCTGGTCTCCTTGCCTTTACCCTGATTCTCAACCAAAGTCCCCAAAACGCTCATCAAACCAATCCCACCAGCACTTACTGCTCTAAAGCTCTCTTTTCCTACTTTTGTTTTTCTTGCAACAGTCCCCAACCCACAAATTCAGGGACACATACTTATTATCTTTTTAAAAGAGAACCTGGAGTTGATCACAGCCACAGGGGCATTACATCCCAATTCAATTCACACACATTCCTCTAGTTGTCCCCAACCTGACAGTGGGACCAGGTATTAATTATCATAGGGACAATTTATCAGGTACCTGTGATACTCCTGGCCCTGTGGCCCTGCAAGGGAGGTCTGATTATCATTCCACCTTGGATTCAGAAAGGTTCAGCTTCTTATCATAAGTCCCCCAGGTGGTAGATGGCTGAGCCAGGATATGGAGTTAGGTCTTTTCACGGCCAAAGCCCAAACTCTTGCTTCTACATTAAACTTCCTCCAAGACTCAAATGGGCAAATGATGACAGGCTCAGAGAGAGGTGCCTTGACCTCAGACAGGATGTTTTCCTTTCATTCCAAATCAAAGCCTGCTCCCTGGGTTCCTTGGCAACTCCTCAGCCTGGAAAGATAAGAAATTTAGCACCTTTTGCCCCCCTAGCCCTGAAGAGATGAAGGTGTTCCAGTCCTTATCTGGTCTGGCTTTCAGTCCCCATCCCTCCACCTGCCCCCTCTCATGTCCCCTATGTTGCCAGGTGGTCACCTTCCTGCCATAGGCTGTTGTAGCCAATACCCAGATGCCCTTCAGCCTGTCGGCCTCTTGATCAGGAAGCATTCCCGTGGGAACCATGATGCCAACATCTGGTCAGAACGGACCTTCTGATACCTGCTGACCCTGCTGCCTCTGCTTTCAGGCCCAAGAACAAAGGAGCTTGGTGCCTGCCGCCCGGCAGGCTGTGTTTGCCCAGGGCGAGGCCTAGCCTGGCACAGATGCTGCGCAAACAGGAGTGTCGGCTTCACAGATCCGCCTTACAACCAGCAGGGCTTCAGCTGGGAGGTGTTGCTGCTAGGCCACCTGCTGAAATGATACCCTGTTCAACTCCAACCAGCACCCTAGGGCAGAGGGGACTGTAGGACAAGCAGGCCACTCTCTGGGCCTCAGGCTTTCCAGCTCCACAATGGGAAAGTTGCACAAGATGATCTTTAAGACTCCTTCTGTGGCCTAGGGCCTTGAATGATGTTGCTGGAAATCTTTAAGGCTTGAGAACGAATCTGCAAGGCAGAAGAACCTGGGGTTAGGTGTGGAATCTGGGCTTCTGTCTCATGGCACCCTCACCTCCACTCTTGCTTAAGCCCCATGCACCCCCACATACTTCTATCTGGCCAGGAGGACAGACCTCTCTCAGAAATAGGTCCATGAGCAATGGATCCATGACCCCATTTAACCCAATGGAGCTTTCAGGACTGGAACCAGGATACTTCATAGTAAATGGTTAAGTGTTACTATCTTGCATCAGAGGCCACCTAGATCTCCTACTTCCTGCCTCCAGAAATCTTAGGATAGCTGGGAAAGGCTCAGAGGGACCATGGAATGATGTTTCTCCAGTTAGGACAGTGAGAGGCTGCATGGTGATAGTGATTCTCAGATTTCAGTGTGCATCAGAATCACCTAGAATGCTTGTTTAAAATTCAGAATGCTAGGCCCCTGTCTCAAAGATTCTGAGCTGCAAGATCCAAGGTGGGGTGGGTGGCTCAGGACTCTGAGTTTTTAACAAACATCTAGGTGACACTTAGATCTCTGATGAAGTAGAATGAGTAAGTCTAAAAGCTATACAGTCCTAGGTTCAAATCCCACCCCTGCCACTTATTAGCACTGTGACTTGGGGCAAGCCACTAAGCTTTTCTAGATGTCAGTTTTGTTTGTAAAATGAAACTATAACACCTACCTCTTAATAAATGAGACCTATTGTTTCAGAGTGTTTATTGCACTTTGTAAATGTTTGTTGAGCAAACGGGGTAGAAGTCCATTTGTCTAAACCAGAAACTTGCGGTTCTCCTTGATGTCTCCATCTACTGCATATCTCTCAACTACTTAATCACAAGTCCCGCAAACTCTACCTTTGAAAACGTATTAGACCTGCCCACTTCTTTTCATTCCTAGACACCACTCTAGCCCAAACCACCATCTTCTTCTACCCGACCACTGTACAACTTTCTCTCTGATCTGATTCCCACTCATCCTTCCCAGAGCAGCCATGCTAATCTGATTGAGTAATGCCTCTGCTTCGAGTCATAGTTCTCAGGAAGGCCTATGAGTCTGGAATAAATTCCTGTTTCCTCCACACCTACTTCTAAGCCGTCTTGCAGCCCCTCTCAGACTCCACTCAAGATCTGAACTTCTTTCAGATTCCTTCAATGAATATCAGTTTCTCTTACCTTGGGACTTCACACAAAGTATGTTTGCTCTGCCTGAAACAGTCACCACCCGCACTCCCAAAACACACATACTACTCATCATTCATATTTCAGCTTGAATGTCATTTCCTCAGGGCCAGACATATCATCCCCCTCACATGTGCTCTAGTAACTCTGTCCTTCCTTCTTAATACCTGTTACACTTGGATGTGGTGCCTTCATGCCTGCCTCCACCACTAAACTAGCTCCAAGAGAACACAAACCTGTCTTATCCATTGCTGTAGTGCCAGCAGGTACTGGAGTCTTTGGCTCAAAGAAGGATGAAATACACAGCCGAATGAATGAATGAATGAATGAATGAATGAATGAATGAATAGCGAGAAGGCCCTGGTCGCAGGATATGTCGAGGTGAATGCCTCCTAATAGGTACCTAAACTGAATTTAGGGTCTGGACGTGCCTGGAGAAAGGAAAGCCACGTGGGGACGTCCTTGGGCCTGTACAGGCCACAGGGGGGCGCCCCCGGTTCATTGTATCTGGAGAGCAGCTCCTCTGTTACTAATCGCCAATAGCCGACAGGAGGCGGGGTTTTCCTCTGATGGAAGGTATTGCTCCGCCCAATCTAATTCATCTTTTCCTTGGCTCCACCCACTCCGGGTCTCGTAGAGACGTAGACCCTTAGGATGGGCTTGACGGAGGCGCTGCCAACTGAGCTCCAACAGAGCGCTGTCGGGGCAGAACTAGCCCTCCTGGCGGTCTCTGAGTGGGCGACCCGTGGCTAGAGGCGGGCCTCGGTGTTGATAGGCAGGCGGCCTTTCCCGCCCCTCTCGCCCAGAGCGGCCGCGCCAGCGAAGGGACGGCAGAAGTGAGTACGTGAGCGGCGAAGCAAGATCAGTCCTCGGACCCCTGACGGCCTGCGCACCCCGCGCCCCGGATCCGAGTCGAGCCCGCAGCGTTCCTCCAAATACCGTGCCCCTCGAACTACGACCACTTGCGCCTTCTCACCCCAGCCGGCCTCCTCAAGTCCTCTGGCTCCGAGCTCTCCAGCGCTCCGGGTTCTCCTGGACCGGTCCGTCCAGATTCCCGCGGGACCGACCTGCCAGCATCGCCGGCTCCGGGCGCCGCCTCGGTCCCGGAGCCGTTCGTCTGGATTGCACCCCCTCCTTGCCCGATCTCCTGGGACCGTGCACGAGCCTTCCTCGGAGCCCGACGACCGGACCCTCCCCCGGGTGTCCGCAGCCCCGCCGGCGCGGCTTGGCGCGGCCCGGCTCGGCTCCCGGAGCCCACCCCGGCCATGGCCCGAGCCCGCCCGCCGCCGCCGCCGCCGCCGCCGCCGCCGGGGCTCCTGCCGCTGGTCCCTCCGCTGCTGCTGCTGCTGCTGCTCCCCGCCGGCTGCCACGCGCTGGAAGGTGAGCGGCGTCGGGGAGGGGGGCAGCGTCCACGGGTTAAGGTACTCCAGTTGCCGGAGCGTGGGCCGGAGAAGGCCCGCAGTATAGGTCCGATGCGGACTGAGCGCACATCGGAGGAGGGTCCCCCACCTGCGCCCGCTCCAGGGGCCGCAGGATCGGGGGCGAGGACGCCCACAGAGACGCCTCGGAGGCTTCAGCTGGTTCCGAGGCTGCTGGTGCACAGGTTTCGAGATCGCGGGCAATTCGACTTGGGTTGAACGTCCCCGAGAGTCCTGGCCCCGTCGTGCGTTTTTGTGGGAGTACGCAGCGGAGAAGCGGGGCCCTCGGCCCCAAGGGAGGCGAGGAAGTGTGGGCGACCTCAGGCAAGGCGCAGGCTCTGAAGCTGCTGCAGATTTGTGGCGGGTGGGGGCGAAGCGGGGTTGGGGGGCGGTGTTGATTAAGAACCCGTGGAGTTCATTGTGAGAGTGCGAGTGCACCCCGCTTTGTCAGGGGGTGGGGGCGGAGAGGCAGGGGGCCTATTATTGTTTATGGTTTACCGAGTGCCGGTTGCACACGAGGTGCACCAGCGTTGCACACTACTCTGCGGATCCTCCTCCACCTTCTAGCAGGACACCCCCGGGTGCTCTGGTCTCCACTGAACCCCTGAGGTGGGGGGTTTGCCCCAGGTAGCACTCGAGCCCCGTGCCTTACCCATTAGCCAGTGGAAAAAGGCCGGGCTTCTCCATAGTTTCTGTGAAACCTGCCAAGACTGCTGCTGAGGGGGTAGCTCCAACTTCCAAACGATTGTACGGGATGAACAGCCGTGTTGTTGGCCCTGATGGGAGAGCTCACAATCATATCACTTGACACAAACCTGCCGGGGACAGAGCCACTGACATTGCTCACAAACAACACACACACACACACACACACACGCACAGAGTTTCAAAAATTTCAGAGCCATTAAATGAGGGAAGAAAAACCTTGGCTAACTTGGAAGGAAGGGAACCACAGAAATTTGGGGGAAATTAGAATATAGGCAGTACTTATTTTTGATGTCTTTAATGGGTTTTGTCACTTTAACAGATCTAGTCACTTTTTTAGTTTAAGAACAAAAACGACTTCTGTGTAACTTGGTTTGTTCATATGTTCACAATGGGTAAAGTTAAAGGTTGGAAGGAAAAAACACAGTTCCAAAAGAAAGACATCTTCTGGGGCTTTCTGATTTTCTTCCGGGGAAAAATGTTCCTAGGGACCCGCACCCTTTTTTATCTCTGAGCCCACTGGTGCTGACAGACTGATTCACACGCATGGGCAAATGCAAATTCAGACAGGCACACCAAGGTTGCGCCCACACTTGCGCACACTCATCCACATGTGTGTGATAGGATCGCTGGCGTGAGAAACCGGAGTGGGGCTTTGTTGTTGATTGCCTCAAGGGTGTGAGCCAGGGAAACTGTTGGAGTTCCCAGGTCTGTGTCTTAGCCCAGGACAGGCCACACAGGCACACACGCTTATGGAGCTGTGTGTGCCAGGCCCCAGGACCCTTGTTGTGGGATGTGGTGGGTGCTGGTGCTCAGAGTGGGCTGGGGGGTGTAGTTTGGGTCAGGTGAGCTAGGACTACTCGAGGAGGCTCCCTGCTCCTCCCTCCCTCTTTTCCTCCCTGTCCTTATGCTTTTCACCCCTCACAATCTGCTAGACCTTCTTGAGGTAGTCCCTAGCTGGGAGCTGGCATCTGGAGACCAAGCAGCTGAGGGGCTGGATAGGAGGCAGAGACCTGATGAGCTGTGGCTCCTCCCCATCCTTCTCTTGCCCCCTCAGTTGTGAAGTGGGCTCTCTGTTTGAGAGGCCAGGCCAGTATGGGGTGCCTCTAGGAAGCAGCATTGCCTCCCAAGTGTGGCTTTCACCAGTTCCTCTTGCCAACCTCAGACCTTAGGGTCTTTGGTTTGTGTGTATGAAAATGAAAGGTAACAGAGAGATGCCTTTGGGTGCTGATTCTAGCCTAGCCAGTACCCCTACCCACACTCCAGTTCTCCCTCACTGGGAGAGGGGATAGGATAGTACTCACCTCCTATGACTGTTGTGAGGATTGAATCCTTAATGTGTGTAAAGTGCTTAGCACATAGCTATTGTTATTCAAGGATTGGCTGTTATTATTATTATTACCCTAGGGTTTGCTCCTTGGGGAACATCGGAAGTGAAAATTCTTGGTAGTGCGCTTACCCTGCTGGAGGGCAATCATAGGAAAGAATAATGGGGGGAGGGGGCAGATTGGTCTGAGGAGGAAGAAGTTGTCACCTCATCTTCCTCTCCCTTCAGCTCTGGGAGGAAAGGGTTGGGGGGAAGAGAATTGTCTCTGACTCCAGCCTGTCCCCCACCCCTATTTTGGAGCTGGAAGGGTGGGATGGGTAGAGTTGGAGGTCCTAGGCTGTAACCAGAGGGCAAGCACTGAAGATCTCTTCAGCGCCCCAAGCTTTACAGGTAGGGGTAGGGGGTGGGGTAGGGGGTGGATTAGTCTCCTTGCTCCAGCCTTCCATTTGGCTTTGCCAGGATATAGTTTGCCCTTGGCCTAGGGAAGACTCTGGCTCTCTGCATCTGGGGGTCATTATATTTAGGCCAAGTCCTTAAGCTGAAGGTGCTGCCCCTCATGGATCCACTCATTAGATACTGTCTAGCACCTGGTTGCTCTTTCCTCCCAGCAGCAAAACTGTGTCAAAAGATCGCCTTAGTTGTCCATGAGTCTGGAGCCAGGGTCCTAGCTTGTCCTTCTTGGTTGAAGAAACACCCCACCCCTTGCCCTTTGATTGATTACCCCACCCCCCAATACACACACATGCACACGTGCACAAACACACAAAAAATTGCCCCTGGATTTACCCACAGACACAGGGAAGCAAGGCCACCTTGTTGCTCACTCTCCTTTTGAGCCATGTTCCTCAGCCTCCAAGCCTTGATCATTCTCCCTCTCAGGGCCACGAGCAGGTGTGGGAGTGGGATTCAGCAGGCGAGCAGACTCAGGGTGTGGGATGAGGAAGGCTGTTTGAACCACAGGGCCCTTATACCCGAGATAGGATGGGGAGGTCCCTGCTGGGAATGTCAGACCGTTTTGAGAAAAGAGAAACAGTTGTGAGATCTAAAGCCGGTGCAGCCCTCTCTGGCCAAGCCACGTTAGCTGAGTTGCGGCTGCCCTGGACCTGGTCCCTGCGGAAAAGAGGCCGTGTGTGAGTCCGTCTCTTTCTCGGGCAGCAGCAGTGGCCGCTGTGTGGGTGGTAGCTGAGAGGGGACAACAGCCTGGGATTTTTGAGGCCGGCTCACTTGTTTGAGTTGCCTCTGGTGCATGCCCCCCCCCTTTCCGTCCCTGTTTGTCATGACTGGCGCGTCAGTGCTGCCACTGAAGGACAGTGGCAGGTATTTGGGGGGACCAGTTTGCTCATCACTGCCTTCCCTGTAGCCAGAACGACTGCTGCCGCCGCTGCTGGGGCCTCAGCCACAGTGGGCTAAAGCTGAAGCTGCTGTGGGCAAGGCCTCCGCCACCCTCTGCCACCGGCCTTATACTAATTAAACAGCATGAAGAGGCTGAATCACCAGGTCTGCATAGTTTTAAAATTGTAGCCCTGCCTGTTGTGCTGAGTCAAACTGGTTTGTCGGGATTGGGCAGCTGGGGTGTGTGTGGGGGGGGGGGGTGCGGGGAGGGAGCCTGGGTACAGCTGGTCACCTGATGGGGTGGGAGAGGCCCCTTGCCCCAAGGGCTGGCCCTGGCGCCAGGTCTCCTATTGCATTCAATCCCCAGAGTCCTGGCCAGACCCGCTGTGACTTGGATCCCTGGGAAGGGCTCAAAGGCCTCACCTAAGGGCTAGTTGTCCATCCATCCTTCTGACGGGCTGGCAGGGCCAGAACTAGGGTGGGGGGCATGGATGAGCACTGAGGCATCTGGGCTCTCTGCCCTGTGCTTCTTCCTCCCTTCTCCTCCCTCTCAGGTTTATTTAATTATAAATCCCCATGATCTGAGGGGAAGAATGAAAAACAAAATGTGTTCTCTGTTCTGAGATGCTCTCCACGCCTCCCTCCCAGACTTGGGGGCCAGGGGGCCATGACAGGGGTGGGTGGATGGGGGAGGTGGCCTTGGGTGAGTTAGGCTCCTCCATGTTCCATGACAGGGTCCCCCCAAGTCCCCTTGCTCTTCAGGCTAACCACACTGAGTGTGCAGGTTTGTACATGCATGTACATACACCAACACATGAGAGAAGACTGGGGACAGACCCCTGGAATGGGTTGGCTGAGGGAGGGACCCTGTGTGTGTGTAGGGGTGCAACTCAGAGACAGCATGCAGTTTGCCCAGACCACAGCCTCTCTGACCTCCTGCACACTCTGCTGGTCCAGCCCTGGACCAAGACCTTTTCCACCACCTCCAAGTCCCTGGGCTGGAATTTGGCCTGGAGGCATCTTGCTTCAGTCTCTAGAATTTTTTGGTTTCCTGAGTCTCATGGACACCCCTATTCCCGGGGTAGGGTGCCATGGGGCCTGGCAGGTGTGGGGGCCAGGGCAGATGGCAGGCTCCCAGCTTATATCAGGGTGGCCCAATGAGGCCCTCAGACACAGGCCCTGTTCTCCTCATGCTGGGCTCCCAACTTATGTGTAGAATTGTTGCCTGAAGTTCCTGAGGCTAGATCTCTTCATGATGCCACCCCCCTCCCCAAGGGCTCAGGGACCCTTGGGACAATGCCATTGTGTTGGCAGGGAAGTGGCTTGCTGCTTGGCCAGAGGCTGTACCTGGGGAGGCTGCACCCAGCCACACCCAGAATCATCTTCTTGCCCCTGCCCCACCCCAGCCTTGTGACCTGTGACAGCTCCCGCCTGTGACAGGGTGACAGGAAGCAGTTCTAGGGTTTGCTCCTTCCCTGCACCTCTGGTCAAGGCTGCCTCAGTACCACTGCTTTCTTAACAAACACCGCCCCCTTCCAACTCTTACATAGAAAGGCCGTACTTGCAGTGCGTGTCTGTGTGCGCGCATGTGTGTTGCATGTGCATGAAGGATGCACCTCTGAGGCTTTACACACGCTCTAGATATTAACGCTTACATTGTGTCTGGGACATGTTTCAGTGCAAATGGGACTCTGTGTGTGTGGAGCTGATGCTAGTGTGTGTGACTATGTAAGAGTCTGCACAGGAAAGCTGATATTTGTGTTTGCACTTGACTACACTCAAGACTGTGCCTTGTGGCTGGCAATAGTTGTGCAGCTGGGTGTGTAAGGAGAAGGTACTGCTGGGTGTGTGTTCCTCTGTGTATGCATATGTCTTAGGAAATCTGCACATAGGAAGACTGTAAGAGTGAGTCTTGGCCCAAGGCAAGCCAGTTCTGTGTGTAGGAAAGATTCACTCTATGTGAATGTCTAAAGAAGACTAATCTGCTTGTACCATATGCATCCGAGTGTCTGAGAAAGACAGGTCATGGCTGTGTGTAAAGCCATGTGTGTTTGCGGGCAGCTGTGGCTTTGTGTGCTTTTGTCCCCCATATGTGTTGACTTGTCACTCTTTGACCCCAGTGGTGGGGAGTGAACCTAGCCACTGAGAACTGGGTGAAACGTAGGCATCTGTATGTTTGTGCACAGGCGAGGGCCACACAGCTGCTGCCACGTGGCTGTTCCCTGCCGTTCTGTAGAAGCCTGAAAGCCGTGTTGCTTCACTTCTGAGCTTCGAAGGCCCAGTCTCAGAAAGTCCTCAGGCCTGGGGTCCATTTCCCTGCTTTTTTTGTGGGGGGAGGCTTGGGGTTCCCTGCCTGACTGAACCCTTTATCTGGGAGTGGGCAGTCGCTCTCTGGTCTCTCTCCAGCAGCCACATGGTGGAACAGAAGAGGGTAGGGTGCAGGCAACAGCTGGGGAGTTTGGAGACTGCTCACTCACTTTTCTTTTGTCCTTAGCCCCATACCTCACATCCTTTACCCCAGTCCTTTACAAAGTCGTGTATTCTCTTGCACGCGTGCGCGCACACACACACCACATAGCAGAAAAAAGGTGGATTCTGTTGGGTTGGGTGTCTCCCTCCCAGTGCTACAGACAGAGGGATTCTGCGCACCCCCCCTTCCTGAGGCTGGGACACAGGCATCTCAGGTCTCCATCTTGCTGAAGGAGCAGACCCCTCCCCTCCCCCAGAGGACAACCCCCTCCCCACCAGGGTGACCGGAGCCCTTCCTCAGGCACACATGACTCGAAATCCAAGTCCTCTCCTCATTAATGGGAAAAATGTGCGGAGATTGAGCGATGGCCAAGGCTGAGCGATGGCCAAGGGCCGATCCCCTCCCTCCCTCTCTCACTCCCCAGAAATTAAACAGAAATGAAGAGCCTCCCCTTTCTCCTGCCCGCCTCCCTCTTCCCACCTTCCCACCGCCCCCTCCCTTCAATCCCTCCCTCAGAGCCAGTGCAGGGCTTGTTTTAAACTGTGGAGGAATCTGGCTGGAAGGGGGAGGGGGCTGAATATTTGGGTTTAAACAGTTCCAGATGGGTTTGGCACAGGCTGAGCAGAAGGAAGTGAGAGAGAGGGAGGAGGGAGGCAGCTGAGGGAGCGGTGGGAGCCTTGCCTGCTCGGGCGGGCGGCTGGTGGCGGGCAGCGGGCAGACAAGCAGGCGGACTGGCTGGCTGGCTGGGGGAGGGGTGCATTTGGCTGGGCTGGCTCCAGGGACAGGACTCCTTCGGGCTGCTGGCTGGGGAAGAGACCACTTGGCAACCTCCCTCTCTGCCTCTGTCTCCTTGGGCCTCCTTGTCTCTCCATCTCACTGTCTTTTGTAGTGCACTGGGGCCATCCCAGCTGTCTGGTCCAGCCAGCAGTCTCTGCACATCCCTCCTGCTAGGTGCCGCCCACCATCCGCCTCTGTGAGGCCCCTGCTCTGCCGCCAGCCTCTTTCCCTGCTTGTCTCTGGGCCCCTGCTTCTGCCCATCTCCTTTTCCCTCCGTCCTCCACCCAATGTCTGTGTCTGTCTGTCTGCCAGAGGGGCCTATCAGGCCACCGACCTCAACCTCAAGGCTGGGAGAACTCACCCTGCAGCCTGCCCCCCAGGGACCAGCGCTGCAGCTGGGAGAGGACAGGCCTCACTCAAAGTGAATGGCTGCTGTCTGGCTGCTCCCCCCCCCCCCCCCCCCCCCCCCCCGGGCCTCACTTGTGGGCCTGGGGCCCCCGTTGCCTCATCCACCATCCTCAGCTCAGACCCAGACTGCAGAAAACCAGTGAAGACACAAGCCTGGGGCCTGTGGGGTTTGGGTCTTTTCCCTTTGGGTACTCTCAACCTGCCCCACTGTTGGTGCAGAGGTCTCCAGAAGTTCTGGGGTGACCATGCCCCATTCCAGCTCAGATTCGAGGGGAGAGTGCCGGCTGCCCTGCCTTCTAGGCTGGAGAACGGAGTGGGCACTTCTTTCCCTCCGTCCTGCTCCTAGATCTGATCAGAGAAGAGAGCAGAGCTGTCCAGCCAGAACCCAGAACCAGGCTCCAAGGGGAGCAGGTTTATGTCAGGAACATTAATGGGCTCCTCCTGTGGCGGAGCCAGGGGAAGTAGATGAGAAACCGCAACTCGGAAAAGGGCTGGTGCTGTGACAAAGCCCCTGGCCCTGGGTGCACTCAGGGGCTCAGGGAAGCTTCCTGGAGGCAGTGACCGCTTGGCTGGGACTTAAAGGTACAGAGCTGCTTTCCAGGCTTCCTCTGCTCCTCTTTCACGGAGCGCGGTGCCCTGAGAGTGCCCTGGTTAAGGGGTCAGCTGTGGAGTCAGACCTCTCCACCCTTCACCCCAACTCCTAGCAGTTTCACCTTAGGCCATAGATTGACTTCACCCGAGCTGTGGTTTTCTGGTCTGTGACAGGGGTCCACTAACAGTACCTTCATCTGAAGGTCGTGGGGAGAACTGCTCTGGCTCTCAAGGAGCGGGTCTGGGTCTCCATGGCCTTCCCACCCTCAGAGAGCCTTCCTGCTTCATCCCCAGAGTGGTGGAGCGGAGGGAGGCTGAGGTGGAGTGGGCTCTGGCCTGTGACTTCCCTCCCCTTCCCCTGGGCGGGTGGGGCTGGGCCTTTGTGTTGGGAATGGAGTCAGGGGAGGCCTGGGCAGCAGGGTCTGAAGCACGAGGCCCTTTGTTCCAGGATAAAGGCCCTGCTGGCCCCTTTGTGTGGAGATTAGCAGAGACTGTAGGTGTGTGAACTGGCCCTGGTTCTTGCCTCATTAACCCAGGCCTGGGGTCAGCAGCAGACACCCACTCTCAGTTGGCCTGACCTGACTCTCTGGGGCTGTGACATCTCTGCAATGGCTGCAGGGTCTTCTCCAGGGCAGGGGAGCTGAGGGCTTTGGGGACTTAGGGGAGGGGTGGGGTGGTGCCTGGTGGGAATTGGTCTCTGGTGTTTTGGCTTTTACTGGGTGACCTCTTTTTTTCCCATCCTGAGCCTGGCCCCTGACCTTTTTTTTTTCCTGTTGCTCCCCCAGAGACCCTCATGGACACAAAATGGGTGACGTCTGAGTTGGCGTGGACATCTCATCCAGAAAGTGGGGTGAGACTCCTTCCTCACCATATCTCCTGAGTGTTGGTTGCCACGTGCCCCTCCAGGGTCCGTCCTCCTCGCCTTGCGAGGGCTGGAGAAAGGCGGCCTCTCTGCCTGTCAGTTTCACTTCCTCAGCATCCCCATCCTTGTCACCTGCCTCTTCGCCTGATGGCCCGTCTCTCACCCTTCAGCCTGCCTGTGTCCCCCCCCCATGTACATTATTTTTGTCCCATTCTCTGCCAAACCTTCAGCCTATTCTCCTCCCTCCTCTGCCTGACAGCCTCTTGCTTGTCTACCCTCACTCTCTGCATCCTTCCTGGATCCCTGGGAAGAGCACTGGTTTGGGAACCAGGACAACTTGGCTCTATATCTCTAACTTGCTCTGTGACCTTGAGCAAAGCAGTTTACCTATCTGGGCCTCCATTTCTTGACTGTTAGATTTCTGTAGTCCTAACATCTCTAAAATATTCTAATTAACCTCCCTAGTTGGTCCCCACAACTACACTAAACTCTAGAACACTAGGGTTGGGTGGCACAACAGGCCCTCAGTCACCAGGCCTGACTGTGTGACCTTGGGCAAGTCCCTGTCTTTGTGAGCCCTGCCTTCCTTTTCTCTAGAGTAGGGACAACAGAGGCACCTTCTGTGGGTGTTGTAAAGGATAAGTGTGATAGCCAATTTTATTGAATGCTTCTTCTCTATCAGGCACTGTTACAAGTCCATTACATGTATTGCTTCCTCACAACCTCATTTACTCCCAATCAGCCCCTTTTTATAGACAATGAAACTAAGGCATAATAAATGTTATGGCTAATACTCACACAGTGTTTATCAAGTGCCCAAAGTGCTTTATTCAATTAAAGTCGTTTGTTCCTTGTATGTCTTTATTCTTGCCACATTTCAGATGGGGAAATGGAGGCACAGGGAGGTTGAGTTACTTTCCCTTAGTGACACAGCAAGCAGAGAACTGGGATTTGAACCCAGATAGTCTGTGTGTTCAGCTACCACACTGCAGAAGCATCTCTGTGAAGTAAATATAGCAGATCTGGGCATGTGGTTAGCACCTGGCAAATGTTGGTGCTCACTCCCTGTCTTTTTCACTTGCTCCATGTACAGTGGGAAGAGGTGAGTGGCTACGATGAGGCCATGAACCCCATCCGCACGTACCAGGTGTGTAACGTGCGTGAGTCAAGCCAGAACAACTGGCTTCGTACAGGGTTCATCTGGCGGCGGGATGTGCAGCGGGTCTACGTGGAGCTCAAATTCACTGTGCGTGACTGCAACAGCATCCCCAACATCCCTGGCTCCTGCAAGGAGACCTTCAACCTCTTCTACTACGAGGCCGACAGCGATGTGGCCTCGGCCTCCTCCCCCTTCTGGATGGAGAACCCCTACGTGAAGGTGGACACCATCGCGCCCGATGAGAGCTTCTCAAAGCTTGTTACTGGCCGTGTCAACACCAAGGTGCGCAGCTTCGGGCCGCTGTCCAAGGCCGGCTTCTACTTGGCCTTCCAGGACCAGGGTGCCTGCATGTCACTCATCTCTGTGCGTGCCTTCTATAAGAAGTGTGCGTCCACCACCGCAGGCTTCGCCCTCTTCCCCGAGACCCTCACTGGGGCCGAGCCCACCTCACTGGTCATTGCCCCTGGCACCTGTATTGCTAATGCTGTAGAGGTGTCAGTGCCACTCAAGCTCTACTGCAACGGTGACGGGGAGTGGATGGTGCCTGTGGGCGCCTGCACCTGTGCCACCGGCCATGAGCCAGCTGCCAAGGAGTCCCAGTGCCGTCGTGAGTGGGGACTGGCCTGGGGGGTAGAGGGAGGGAAGGGCTTGGGCCACAGCTGCCTGTTGCCTCCTATCCACTGCTTCCTACTGCCAGACAAGGTAGTCTGGTGTCAGGTCTGGGGTGGGGGGAGGAGAGGGAAGAGGAGTATCAGGTGCAGAGAGTATGGTGCAAGAAGGGAGATGAGAGGAAATGAGAGGAGGTATCAGGATAAAAAGAGGGAAGAAAATGAAACTAAAGAGAGAGGAAGAGAGACATGGAAAATTCTTGACAAGGAGACCCCTGGAGAACCTGGTCAGAGACTCAAGAGGCTGGCAAAGATGCCTGCTTGTTCCACCCCAAGGGTATACCTCACCCTGGAAATACAGCTGTGGGGACAGGGCCCGTGGCACCGCGTGCTTGGCCCTTTCACCTTGGGGTCCTATCTGCTCCTCAAAGGGCAGTACTTATGCACAGTGGACAGGGGCCCAGACCCTGAAATCTGAGTCCTGCTTCTGCCTCTTAGCACCTGTGAGATCTTGGGCAAATTAACTCCTGAACCTCGGTTTCCTCATGTGCAGAACGGGGACAGTGGTGATTTCTTCGTGGAGGTGTAGTGGGCTTACATGAGCAGCTGCATGTGCGGCCTTGGAGCAGTACCTGGGACATGGCGAGCACAAACGCTGTGTGAGTGTAGTTGTGCCTCTCAGGAGCCCAGGGATGCACGGGGAGCGGGGACTGTTTTGTCCTTATTTCTCACATGAGGAGGTGAGGAGGCTTGTCTCTGGTGGCTTGTCAAGACTCGTAAGACCTTCTAATGTACTTGACTTCTCTTATTTGAGTCTCACCACACTTTTTAAGGCCGATTCCAGTTATGTCCCCTGTTTTGCCAATAAGGAAACTGAGTCTCAGAGAAGTTCTGCACTCAAGGCCTCATGGCTGGGATTGTGGGAGCTGGGATTGTCCAGTGCTCTACCATGCAGGACAAGGTGCCTGGGCCTTATCTTCTGTCCCCTCTGCCCGATTCTCTTCCCTAGCACTTGAAGCCTATAGCTTTGAGGGGTGGGAGCTGGCTCTAAGCATAGCCCTAAAGTGTGAGGGGGCTGGGAGCCCCAACCTGTCTGAGAAGCTAGTGTTGGGTGTCGTCCGGAGAAGGTGAATAGTGCCTTGCCAGGCCTCTCTTGGTTCTCTTTGGGAACCTGCCCCGACTTCCTCTTCCTAAGTGGAGAAAGGGGGTGGGGGTGATGAGCCTGACAGCCTGAAGAGGGGCTAACACTCTGCAGGTCCCTGGCAGGAAATGCATGCTGGTTCCCATAGCAACCAGGCCAGCCTGGCCTCTGCCCCCTCCCCCGCTGGCTCAAAAGAGCTTGGATGGAATATCACCTTAGCGAGGGGAGATTAAACCACAGAGAAAGGCATAGCCCCAACTCGGGGCACTCCACACTCTGGATGACCTCCCCAGAGGTAGTCATTTATGGATAGGGTGACCACACGCTTTAGTGTCCAGGGCATTCCTAGTTTATGCCCATTGTCCTAACATGATTATTACTAGTGATCCCTTTCACTCTCAAAGTATTCCAGTTTGAATAATAAATTATATGGCCAGGATAGATCTGGGAAACACAGAGCCCAGGTCCAGCGGCCCAAGTGTCGATGGGAGACAGCAGGAGGGATAGCAGAGAAGGGATGTTCAGGCATCCAGCGCTGGGCTCTCTTTGAAGCCAGGGGTTCCCCTTGTGGATGCTTTGAGGCCCCTGAACTCCAGGTGACCCCAGCTTTTCTGCCTGCTTCCTTTCTCTCCTTTTCTCACCCCTCTTCTGCCGCCACCCCTATCCAAGGGCAGAACGAAGCTGCCGCCCTGCTCCTGGTTGAGTGGGGAGAGAAGTTGGCTGTGAAACTCAGAGGCCCCCATCTGCAGCCTGTCCTGGAGTGGCCTTGAGGGTCCTGTGATTTTCCTTGAGCTTCAGAGAGGGGTGGGGCGTCACAGGGGAGGACAGGGTGCTGCCAGTTCTCTAGTGGTCTCTTCCCGGCCCCCGCCTCTTCCTCTTCTCTCTTCCCTGCCTCGACAAGCCCAGGCTGTGGAGGCCGAAGTCTTCATCAGTGAGGCCCTGGAGGGGGCAGGGTTGGGAAGGAATTCGCTGACGTGGGTTTCCACGGGGCTCAAGGGCCTTTTGTAGCTGCAGTTGGAGTTAGGCAATAGCAGTGTGGCCCCAACAGTCTCGAAGGTGGGGGGGGCAAGACCTGTGCTGGGTAAGGGCCAGATTCTCACGGTGGTGTGGAGGACTGGTGTCTGCAGGGAAGGGAGGTGAGCATGCCCATCCTCTTCTCTCATGCAGCCTGTCCCCCTGGGAGCTACAAGGCGAAGCAGGGAGAGGGGCCCTGTCTCCAATGCCCCCTCAACAGCCGTACCACCTCGACAGCCGCCAGCATCTGCACCTGCCACAGTAACTTCTACCGTGCAGATTCGGACTCTGCCGACAGTGCCTGTACCAGTGAGTGATCGCTTGTCCGCACACGCTCCAGCTCCAGGCCTTGCCTCTGCTGGCCGGCCTGGGAGGGCCTACACGGTCTCTACGAATATCTCCATTTTCCAGATGGGGAAACTGAGACTCAGGAGGTTAGATGTTGTGCTCAACATAGCGCAGCTAGGAAGTGACTGGCCCTTCCACCAACATGCAATAAGCACCTACTAGCTCTTGAGTATTAGGAACTGGCTGGGTCCTTCTAGTCCATCTTTCTCTATATAGAACTGTGGCTCTTTTGGTCCAGCTCTAACCACAGACCAGGCCTCACATCCTTGGGGCAGCCTGGTGTCCCACTCTCTCCCTGCTCTGGCCTTTGGTGTACAGGCATTGTGCCAGGCACCAGGAATGTAGAGGAAAATAAGATGCAGTCATTGCCCAAAATGCAGCCTGGTGGGAGACACAGATATGAAGACAGATAATGACCATATAATGTGCTAAGTGCTGGGCTGGAGGGCTGCCCAGGAATTGTGTTATAGGAGTGCATAGGATAGGGAGAGGATGATTTAGGAAGGCTTCCAAGAGGAGGTGATACCTCAAGTTGAGCCTTGAAGGCTAAGTAGGAGTCTGTCCAGTGAAGAAATGTAGGAAAGGTCTCTGTGTATTAAAGCAGAGGCAAAGGCCAGGAGGTAGAAAGCAGATGGGAGTGTGTAGGAACTGCTCAGAAGTCTGGTCCCAGGGCCCTTAGCTCACTGCTTCTCCCTCCTCCTTCCCTGCAGCTGTGCCATCTCCACCCAGGGGTGTGATCTCCAATGTGAATGAGACCTCGCTGATCCTCGAGTGGAGTGAGCCCCGGGACCTGGGTGGCCGGGACGACCTCCTGTACAATGTCATCTGCAAGAAGTGCCGTGGGGGCCCCGGGGCTGGGGGTGCCTCAGCCTGCTCACGCTGTGATGACAACGTAGAGTTTGTGCCTCGGCAGTTGGGCCTGACAGAGCGCCGGGTCCACATCAGCCACCTGCTGGCCCACACACGCTACACCTTTGAGGTGCAGGCAGTCAACGGTGTCTCGGGCAAGAGCCCTTTGCCCCCCCGCTACGCAGCTGTGAATATCACCACCAACCAGGCTGGTGAGGAGGGGGCTCGGGAGGGTAGGGCCTGGGTCATCTTCCTCACACAGAGTTGAGGCTTCCCAGGACCTGCCAACAAACCACCGGGAGCCCATGGGAACTGGGTCCTTGGGAAGGATGCCAGAGCCCAAGGAGCCCGTGGTGAGCCCCCCTCTTCTCCTAGCCCCGTCCGAAGTGCCTACACTCCACCTGCACAGCAGCTCAGGCAGCAGCCTAACACTGTCCTGGGCACCCCCTGAGCGGCCCAATGGCGTCATCCTGGACTATGAAATGAAGTACTTTGAGAAGGTCAGAGCCTCAAGGGGCAGGAGGAGGCCTCGGGACAAGAAGATTACCCCCAGATAGTGTCGGGACCCTTAGGAGTAAGGCCTTGGGTCCTGAGGGGGCCATGGGGTGGGCCTGGGGGTAGGCAGGGGCTGACTGGCCCTGGGACCCACCGAGATACCTCCTTCGTCCTGGTGTAGAGTGAAGGCATCGCCTCCACAGTGACCAGCCAGAAGAACTCCGTGCAGCTGGACGGGCTGCGGCCTGACGCTCGCTACGTGGTTCAGGTCCGTGCCCGCACCGTAGCTGGCTATGGGCAGTACAGCCGCCCAGCTGAGTTTGAGACCACAAGTGAGAGAGGTACATACCTTCTGTGCCTATCTGTGCCCCAGCCCATACTTTCCATCCCTCCACTCACTAGTGCCCTCTTGGTCTCCAGGCTCTGGTGCCCAGCAGCTCCAAGAGCAGCTTCCCCTCATCGTGGGTTCCGCCACTGCTGGGCTTGTCTTCGTGGTGGCTGTTGTGGTCATTGCTGTTGTCTGCCTCAGGTACTCCCAGGCCCACGCTTGCTCCAATGGCTGACTAGAGCTTCCCTTTAGCACCCTAGCACCCAAGTGAACCAATTCCCACAGCAAACCCAGAGCCGCCACCTTCCTGGGCCCAGACTCTCCTAGCTGGAAAGGTCCTCTGCAGTCCACATCCTCATCCTCTTCCTTCCAAATCCCTTGAGGCTACTGGCAGAGTGGAGCAAATCTCTCTGGCCCCTTGCCCAGAGAGAGACCCAGTGGCTGCTATAACCACTGACCTTGCAACCAGGCACTGGCCATCCCCTGGGCTCTCTGCCCCTCCTGTGTGCCTAGAGTCGGTCCTCTGAACAAAGGTTGTTGTGGGACTTGTCTGAGGCCTCCCCTCCCCTCCCCCTCCAGGAAGCAGCGGCATGGCTCTGATTCAGAATACACGGAGAAGCTGCAGCAATACAGTGAGTTTGTCTCCTTAAGCTCCCTTGGTCCCCACAGGGCTTGAAGATGCCTCCTCCTGCTTCCAATCGGTGCCATTTTCTGAGCCCCTACCTCACTCCTGCCAGCCTCAGAGATGAATGAGATGTGCAACCCCTGTACTCAAAGGCAGTTAGTCCTGTGAAAAAGACAAGATGTGTATACACAGGAAACAATGAGAGAACAATTAAGTGTTAAGCTGGGTGTTCCTGTTGTAAAGGGCAGTAAGAGTTCAGAGAAGAGGAAGGCTTCCTGGAGGAGGTGGCCTTGGGCTGAGCTGAGCCAGGCAGTTTGAGTAGGGTTTGGAGAGGTGGGGGAGAGCATTCCTCCCTAGAGGAGCCTCTAGAAGGTAGTGGGTGGGGTAGGGAGAGTGCCCAACTGTGGGGGCAGTGTGGAGACTGGTTTGACAGCTGTTGGGAAGCAAGACTAGGTACTTGTGGCCAGTCCTTGGAGGGTCGTGAAAGGCAGACAGAGGAGTTGGGACTTGACTCCACCATAGGTAATGGGAAAGGTTCTCAAGGTGGGGAGTAATACAATGAAAGTATTGTTTTAGGAAGACAGGTATGCAGGTAGATTGGTGGGAAAAGTCCAGAGGCAGAGAGCCCGGCTGGGAGGCTAATGCAATAATTTGAGTGTTGAAGGCCTGGACAAGGACGGGAGCAGTGTGAATGAGGGGAGGGGCCAATTTGAGAGAGCTTTGGACATGGTGAGAGATGAGGGTAAAAGAAGAATCCTAGGTATCTTTTATGGTCCCTAGTTCTCACAGATGGGATGGTAGGGAAGGAGGGGGCAGTTGTAGCTTCAACAGAGAGGAATATGAAGCTGACTTGGCAAGGAGGTCATAGTGCGCCCACCAGGAGGAACGGCCTGAGGGTGCAGACTGATGACTTCCTTCACCATCCCTGAAGCGCTGCCTCCCTTTCATGCCCACCTTTTCTTCCTCTAGTCGCTCCCGGAATGAAAGTTTATATTGACCCTTTTACCTATGAGGACCCTAATGAGGCTGTGAGGGAGTTTGCCAAGGAGATCGATGTGTCCTGTGTCAAGATTGAGGAGGTGATTGGAGCTGGTGAGTCCCCAGGGGCACAGTAGGAATGAGAGATGGAGTGTGGGGAGGGTGTTACCCCCGGGGATGGCCGAGACAGGCTGGTTGTAGAAGCCATCCCAGAAATAGCTTACCACCTGTGCCCTGTGCCCTGCAGGGGAGTTTGGGGAAGTGTGCCGGGGTCGACTGAAACAGCCCGGCCGCAGGGAGGTGTTCGTGGCCATCAAGACACTGAAGGTGGGCTACACTGAGAGGCAGCGACGGGACTTCCTAAGCGAGGCCTCCATCATGGGTCAGTTTGACCACCCCAACATAATCCGGCTGGAGGGTGTGGTTACCAAAAGTCGGCCAGTCATGATCCTCACAGAGTTCATGGAGAACTGCGCCCTGGACTCTTTTCTCCGGGTAAGAGCCAGCCTCCAGCCCCTCGCCCTTCCCCTGCCCCAAAAAGCTGGGTTGGGCAAAGCACCCACTCCCACAAGTCACTCAGACCCTATTCAAGTCCATGAATATTTATTAAGGTGGCAGGGTGCAGGTAAACAGCAGGACCTTCAGAGCCAGAGACCTGAGTTTCCTCCTGACTCTGCCCCTACCGCCTGTGTGACCTCAGGCTTTGCTTAACCTCTCTGAGTCTAGCTGCCTTGGTTGTAAAATGGGAGTGGTAAGATCAATTTGGGTCCTCATGGGGATTCATTGAAATGTTGTATACAGATGCCTGTCACACACTAGGGCAGCTTCCTTACTCTCAGTGCCTTCTGGACACGGTCTCAAGGATAGGCAAAGCGTAGCCTTGGAGGACTTGGAGAGGGCGGGCAGGCAGGCCTTGGGCAGGCCCTGGGCCAGAAGGGAGGTGATGGGCCTGATTGAGCTTGCTTATTGTCTCCAGCTCAACGATGGACAGTTCACAGTCATACAGCTGGTGGGCATGTTGCGGGGCATTGCTGCCGGCATGAAATACCTGTCCGAGATGAACTATGTGCACCGAGACCTGGCTGCCCGAAATATCCTTGTCAACAGCAACCTGGTCTGCAAAGTTTCAGACTTTGGCCTCTCCCGCTTCTTGGAGGATGATCCTTCTGATCCTACCTACACCAGCTCCCTGGTACAGAAAGCAGCTGGGAGGGAGACTGGGGGCGGGGCCAACCAGGCAGGGGCTCAGGGCTGGGGATCAGCTCGGAGTCATAGGGTGAAGGGCATGTGCCCCCCCCACCAGGGTGGAAAGATCCCCATCCGCTGGACTGCCCCAGAGGCCATAGCCTATCGGAAGTTCACCTCTGCTAGTGACGTCTGGAGCTATGGAATCGTCATGTGGGAAGTAATGAGCTATGGAGAGCGGCCCTACTGGGACATGAGCAACCAGGATGTGAGTGGGGTCAGAGTGGTCCAGTGGGTGGGAGCTGGCTGGGGAGTGCAGTGGTTGCTCACTCCAGGTTTCCCTGTCTCGGCTCAGGTCATCAATGCTGTGGAGCAGGATTACCGGCTGCCCCCACCCATGGACTGCCCCACAGCCCTGCACCAACTCATGCTGGACTGTTGGGTGCGGGACCGGAACCTTAGGCCCAAGTTCTCCCAAATTGTCAACACCCTGGACAAGCTCATTCGCAATGCTGCCAGTCTTAAGGTCATTGCCAGCGCCCAGTCTGGGTCAGTACCTCTGCTTCTGCTCCCGGTGGGCCCTGCTCTTGAGCCAGCAGCCCTACCCCTGCTTCCCCTGTCACTAGGACTCACCAGGTTCCTCTCTTCCCCCACAGCATGTCACAGCCCCTCCTGGACCGCACAGTCCCAGATTACACAACCTTCACAACAGTTGGTGACTGGCTGGACGCCATTAAAATGGGGCGGTACAAGGAGAGCTTCGTCAGTGCGGGGTTTGCATCCTTTGACTTGGTGGCGCAAATGACCGCAGAGTAAGTGTGCCTCGGATTTGGAGGGGCAGGCAGGGTCCTCTGAGCTGGGCTCAGGGTGGTGGGCAGAAAGGGAGGGATTGACCCTGCTCTTGGTCCATCTGCAGAGACCTGCTCAGGATCGGAGTCACCTTGGCTGGCCACCAGAAGAAGATCCTCAGCAGTATCCAGGACATGCGACTGCAGATGAATCAGACGCTGCCCGTGCAGGTCTGACACCCAATTCCCACCAAGTGTGTGCCCCTCAAGGACTACACAGGGACTCTGACCGGTCGGCTGGACTATTAGACTTTTGGATGCCTAGCCTTAGGCTGTGGCCCAGAAGATGAAAGTTTGGAGAAGCCCAAGCCGGGACTTCTCATCCAGGCCTGTGCTCCCTCCACAGAAAGTATGCCCAAAACCTCTTCATATTGAAGATGGATTAGGAGAGGGGTGATGACCCCTCCTCAAGCCCCTCGAGGGCCCAGGCCTTCTTGCTCTCCAGTAGGGGATCCCCACCACCTCAGACTTGGCTGTTCTTCAGTGCCAGAGGTCCTGGCAGGGGCAGATGGGGGATAAGCCTGGGTTCCACAGGGCCCAGCCCTGGAAGGGGTCTGGCCCCCCAGGTAGGGAGAGAGAAGTCCCTCCCTCAGGAACTGGAGGAGGGGACTCCAGGAGTGGGGAAATGTGACACCCCCATTCCAAAGCCAACTGGCACCTCCAGTTTGCACAGGGACTTGTTCTGGGGGCTGAGGGCCCTGCCCCACCCCCGCCCTTGGTGCTGTCATAAAAGGGCAGGCAGGGGCAGGCTGAGGAGCAGCCCTTGCCCCCAGAGACTGACTCTCAGAGCCAGAGATGGGATGTATGCGTGTGTGTATGTGTGTGTGTGTGTGTGTGTGCACGCACTGGCCTGCACAGAGAGCGTGGGTGAGTGTGTAAAAGCTTGGCCCTGTGCCCTGCAATGGGGCCAGCTGGGCCGTCAGCAGAATAAAGGCAATAAGATGATTCTCTTGCCCCTTCTCATTCCACTCCTAAGGCAGGATTCCCTGGTGCCCTCCAGTTTACAATCCCTGGCTGCCAGCCCTTCAGAATTTCCTAGAGTCACTGGGAGACCAGATACAGGCCTATCCAGGCTCAGCTTCCCTTTTTTTTTTTTTATCCTCACCCGAGGACATTTTTCCATTTTTTGTTCAGGTAGAGTGGGAGGGAGAGAGAGAGAGAGAAACATCGATGTGAAAGGAACACATCGAGTGGCCGCCACCCGCACAACCGACCAGGGCCGGGGACAAACTGCAACCGAGGTACGCGCCCTTAGCGGGAACAAACTGCAACCGAGGTACGAGCCCTTAGCGGGAACCGAACCCGGGTCTCTCCGGACCGCAGGTCGGCGCTCTAACCGCTGAGCCAAACCGGCCAGGGCTTAGCTTCCCTTTTTTTGCTTTAATGTCAGTGCATCTGACTTCTTGGCAGTGGGGTGATAACAGTACAGCGCACACTACCCCAGAGCTCCCTCTAAGGCCCAGAGTTTCTGGGTAGGGGGCAGACACTTGAGTCTGGATGGTGTTTTACAGACGGCATCCTTTCACACATTGTCCCTGAGGGAGCTGAGGGTAGAGAGGGTTGGTCAGCTCCCAGGGTCACGTGGCTAAGGACAAAGGGGTTGAGAGCCCATTGGTGTTTAGATGGAGAGGCCAGCTCCTTTCAGTAAACATCAGCCCAGAAGTGTGGCTACTCTTTTCTGAGCGCTTACTATGCTCCAGGCACTGGGCTAAAATGCTCCATTTATACACGGATCTTATTTAATCTCACAACCACCCAGCCAGGGAAGAAACTATTTTTATCTCCTTTTTACAGTGGAGGAAAGGGAGAGGTAAGTGACTTGCCCAAAGTCACTGGGCCAAATAAGTGAGGCCCTAGGCTGGGGTTCCCACCCAAAGAGTGCCTGCACCCTTGAAAGGTTCAGAGGATAATTAATAAGAACCAGGGAGAAGGTTAGGAAAACAGCTTCTGGAAATGTCAAAGGAGAAAACGCGGGGGAAGCCGAGAGACCCCTTGGATGCAGAAGCCAGTGTGTGTGTTGGGGGAGGGGGCGTCAAGAGGGGCCCCTAGGAACTAAACCCCTTAGGTAGCATGGAACAGGTTTCCAAGGTACCTGCATAGCCTAAATTAGAGGGTCGTTGGCTAGACCCTGTAGGGGGAGGGGCGTGGACAAAGCCTCGTTGATCTCCGGATTCACGCGCCTGAGGCCCCTCGCATCTCCAGATGCCTCCAGTCGGGCCGAGCTCCGTAGGGGAATTTTAAAAGGGGTGGTAGCTAGGGTTGGCAGAGCTGGAGGCCCGGGGCAGTTCTTTCAGATTTGGGGATAAGGGCCCCGAGGACGGAGGCGGCCGGAGTCGGAGGTTGAGGGGTTTCGTTCAGCGCCCAGGCGGCGGCTGCCTGCCAGGGAGAAAGGGACCCGGGCGGCGGGAGCGCGGCGCAGGCTCCCGGGGCCGCTCCAGCCCTTCCGCTGCGCGCTCCGACCGCGCCCGATGCTTAGTATTCGCCCCACGGACCGAGCGCGGTGCTGCGGTAGCTGGCCCGGGGGAGGGGCGCCCCCAGAGCTCCGGTCCACGGCGACGCCGAGGCGGGGAGGGGTGGGGACGGAGCTCCTTTGCGCGGCCTCCTTTCTTCCCCCGTTGAGGACTCCGCCGAGGGCGGGGTGGAGGGACGATCGGGGGCCGCGGTCTCCTAGGGCCTGGGCGCCGGAGCTGTCAACGGCGCGAGGTGTCGCAGGCCGCCGGGGGAGGGGACGCGGTGCTGAGTGGCGTCCTGCACACCTCGCGCCGCATTCCTGGTCCGAGGGGGCGCTCCAAGCCCCTGCTCAAGGGTTCACTTCCTACTTCTCTGGCTCCGGGACCGGGAAGGGTCCGTGGCCCCGGTCTGCCGGGGTGACCCCCTCACCGCTCTATTCCGCCACTCCAACCATTTTAGCGGGAGTATGGGATGGGGGCTCCGACGGAAGAGGTAAGACATCGCCCCCTACTGGGCCCGCAGGGAGAACGGGATCCTGGACTTGGAGCGCCAAAGGAGAAGTGGGGGCCGGGAGCCGCACAGTGATCAGGGACACTTAGTGTGCGTGCCCTAGACCTAAGATTTCGAGGGACGTCTTGAAATCCAGGGTGCATAAGGTACAATGGTGGATGTGCCTGGTGCAGCACACCGTTCCACGTGTGCCCAGGTAGTCTGGATAACCCCTCGTGCACACCTTTCTCACTCACATACGGAAACAGCAGGCAGGGGCACGCTACACTTACAAAACCACACCCACACCATGTCCCCAAGTCACCTCCTTTACTCAAGTTCACACGTCTTCAGTTACAAGACCCTCCCTGGCTCCACCTCCCAACTCACACACCCTTAGAAGTGTGGGTGTGGGAGTGGGGGTGGGGGAGGATACAAAGAAGGAAGGACAAAAGCCATCCACTTTCTTGAAGGCACCTCCTCCCAGTGCATTCCTACCTGGGCAGCTTAACCAACCCAGCAACATGTGTCTCATCTGAGAGGTCTGGGATGAGTCCTCAGACCCCAGAGCAGGGGTGCAAGGAGGGGTGGGCGGTGGTTATCACCAAGGAAGAATGAAGGTACTCAGGAAGGGCCTGGCTTTCCTGGAGGCAGATGAGAAGTGAGGGGAGCAGGGCAGTGACTCAGTGGTTGAGCGACCACCCATGCATGGAGAGGTTGCCAGTTCTAGTCCCAGTCAGGGCACCTGCCCAGGTTGTGGGCCAAATCCCTGGTGGGGGCATGCAGGAGAGAACCAGTTGAACTTCTCTTTCATCGATGTTTCTCTCTCTCCCTCTCGCTTCCTCTCTCTCTAAAAAATAAAATAAGTTTAAAAAAAAGAAAAAGAAGTGAGGGGAAGTGAGGCCTTATCTGCCCAGTCTTGGTTAATTACACACACTCCTGGGGGTAAATAATTAGATCTCCACGTGCTTAAAGAGAGAAGCCAGTGGGAGGGGGCAGCTCTCCCTTACCCCCTTTATCCTATCCCAGAGAGGCAGTTGCAGGCCCCAATGGCCCATTTTGTGCCCCTTTGTATGCCTGACCTCAGTGTGGTAAGTTAGGAGAGCAAGCTGCTCTGGTTGTGCTAGCCCCTGATTGCTTCCCCCTCCTCCAGGGTGGTCCCAGGAAGCATAAACCTGGAGAGTAGCCCTTAGATCTAAGCCTGGGTGGCCAGACCCTGGATTAGAACCTGCAAAATCTGGGGCAACTAGGGTAGTGCAGTGGAAAGGACATAGATTTAGAGTACAGGCAGACCTGGGGTCAAAGTCTAGCTTCCTACTCTGTGACCTTGGGCAGTTGGACCTCTCTGTGCCTCATGCCTTCATCTAGAAAAAGATGTAGTAATCATTCCTACCTCATGAGATGGTTACAAACATCAGTCACTTAATATATGCAAAGTATGTGCCAGGATCATAGTAAATACTCAAAAATGTCAGCTGCTATTGTTATTAATATGAAGTTTAAATAAAATATAAGAACAGATAGGAAACTGCTGAATAGTGCTTCGCACATAGCAGGGTTCAAAGAAACCAAAGCACTTGGGGAAATCCACCAACCCCATTCCACCCATGGGGATGCCGAACACTTTGATGCAGGCTTAGCCCAGGCGCTGGCCCACTTCCTGGGAAAAGGCTGCTGGGGCCTGGGTGGTTTGAAGGCAACGAGAGTGCAGAAACTCATTAAGGGGTAAAGAATGTAGCAAGTTGTTTAGGGAGTCTGGTTTCTTCATTTGTTGCTTTGGCCCACTGGTCCTGGATCTGGGTGGGGGGCTCTTTCCCTCTAGTATTCATTCATTCTTCAAATATTTACTGGATATCTAGTATGTGCCAGGCACTGTGCTGGGCACTAGGAATACTGGGATGAGCAAAAATAGAGAGAGATTCTGCTTCAAAGACCTCAGTCTAATAGGGATATGGAGGCTATTCAATCATACAAAGAAATGTATATAATCACAATTCGAGGTAAATGTTACCTGTATAGGACCAAACCACAGCTCTAGGGACCTGAGTTAGTTTTGGGCAAGGCTGGGGCCCCTCTAACCAGTTATCTGATGCCCAGGAGAGGGAGCTGGGGCCACCATTACCATCCAAGTCCCTTTGACCTTTTGGCGTCTGACCCTGAATATCTCTTCATTCACTTTCTCCCTTCCTCATTAATTTATTCAACATACCTTCAATGAGCCCTCGCATATGCCAGTCCCAGTGTGTGGAGCTGGCAAAGTGGAGGTGAGCTGGCTATAGCACCACTCCCTGGAGGTACACACAGCTCAGAGCGGGACATTGATATATAGATTAGCTAATAAGATGTGATGAGGTAAGTGCTACAGCTATGTAAGCACCAGGTACTATAAGGAAGGGACCTAGGCTAGGAATTCTGTCAAAAAAGGCTGCCCAAGAAAGTGATCTGAAGTAAGCTTTGGAGGCTGTTAGCAGTTAGCAAGAGGGAGAAGAGAGCAGTATACACAAAGGTCCTGGGGCAGGTAAGAGCAGGGCAGTCTATTGGTCAATGTCATATGCCTATGACCCTGTTTCTTCCTCATTCCAATTCAAAGGATGAGGAAAGAACAGGGTCATGGACATATGACATTGACGAAGCCTTTCATTCTCCATAATTCATCCCCAGCTGGGGCCACCTGCTTTCCAGAGCCCAGAAGGCCAGTCTTGGACACCTGGTGCCAGCAGTTCTATAACTCCTCAGTGTTCTTTGGGCACCCCATAGGTTGTTACTTTTGCAGTCCTCTGCCCTGTCTCTTCTCTGCTGCAAGGCACATTTGCCCCAGGCATGTCTGAGAACATGATTCATTCTATCCCCATTTCCACAGAAGAAGAGCTCAGAGAGATTTCAGGGCTTGTCTGAGGTCACAAAGCCAGTCCATGGTAAAGCAAGATCTGAATCCGACCTAACCTATTCATGCTTCTGTTTTCTTCCCACCACATCAGGATACCTTGGGAGAGGGCCTAGGGGAATCTAGAAATGCTGCACCTGATAGGACACCCAAACCCTTTCTAGGCCACGTTAGAGTGATGCTCTCCCCCCCAGGAGGGGGCTCTGCACACATGAGCAAGGGTTGCCTGGACTTTCCTTTCTTAGAGAGGGGAGGGGAGAAAGAAGAGGAGAGCAAGAGTGGGGGAAGGGTGGAGGATGGGGGCCCCAGGCGCTGAAGGCACTTGTCAGTACAGTCCAGGAGTGGTGTAGGGTTCCAGCTTGGGGGTGAGGGCACAGGTCTGACAGGCAAGCTGCTCTGGCCCTCCACTTTCCCTCCCTGGCCCTCTCTGTTTCTCATTAATTATTCCCATCTCATGGAGCAGGAATGAAAACAGACTCAGGATCTGGCTGGAGGCCTGCTGTGACATCAGCCCAGAGGTGGCTGCCCTGACCCTGACTGTTGGGGGCTGGGGAAGACCCCCTTCCCCACTTTGTCCTGGCCTGACAGGAAGAGGCAGGAGACAACTCTCCCTTCTCTGGGCACTGAACCTAGAGTAGGCGAGAAAGGTCATTCTTGTCTGAGGGCACCAGGAAAGGGTGTGTCTGAAGAAATGTGGGGGGTACAGGAGCTGGCTTTCTCCAGATACCACTGACTCCCACACACCCTGTCACTCCTTCCCCCACAGCCACCCTAGAACCACTCCCAGGTATTGTTCTCCCATCATTCTCTCCACTTACTTTTGAAGCCACCTCCTCCATTATTGAAATCATACCTTATACTACCTCTTCCCATCCTGACCTCTGTCATCCTTTCTGAGTCAGGCTTCTTCTGGGACTTGATACCTGGCCAACCAGATTCTTCTGTGCTCCAGCTTCTTGGCTTTTACGCCCAGACGTTGACCTGTCACCTCTAGTGACTTTCTTTTGACTCAACTGGCCTCCAACAGCACAGTGGGCTTACACTTTGATCCTGGTTATCACTTAGTCATCTCCTCCAAGATGGCAAGTCAGATATCCAGGATCCCATCATTTCCTCCTGTCTGCTCAGTTTTGAAGTCTCTGATCCCGAAACCCCCCTATATCCCCTCATGGGGGCCTTTTGGGGTACACTTCTCTTCCAGCCCAACCTGGACTATTCCTACTCCCAAACAGTCCCATCACAATCTCTCTGAGCCACCCTTTTCTTGTTTTGCTGACTTCCGATAAAATTCCCCCATAGCAGTGGGTACAGATTTTTCTATACTACTCAAGCCCAGCTGCCCCACCTCCCAGGCACTGAACCTCAGGCAATGGAGATAAGTGAGCCACCCTCAAGAAGCCTACAGTTCAGTGGAAGAGAAAGATAAATATCATGATGACATGGGAATATTCCAGGTGTCACTGATGGGTTTGGAAGAGGAGAGTGGCATCTTGAGAACTGTTTTGAGAAGAGAAGTGAGGCAGGGGAGAAGGTCACAGTCTAGGTGAAGAGTAATCAGGTCCTGGGTGGAAATGGGGTGAGAAGAAGGTGCTGTAGAGATGACAAAGAGGGGGCAGGTAGGAGGGATCTTACCTTACAGAGGTAAGTAGCAACATGCTTGATGACTAATTGGATGTGGGAGGGGAGAGACAGTAAATGTTTGAGCCTGGTGATTCTGAGGACTGGGCAGTTGGATGTATTTTGGCACCATTTGTGGATTCAGAAGGTACAGGAAGAAGAGCAATATGTGTGGAGAACAATGGGTTCAGTCTGAAGCTTTCAAAGGGAGATGTCCATAAAGCCACTGAATATGTGGGTCTGGAGCTCAGGACTGAGGTCTGAGCCAGAGTGTCAGGTACAGCATGGAGGCCAGGGATGAGGTTCAGAGAGTGGACAGGATTGCCCAGGCAACTGTAGAGAGAAGAGAAGAGGCTGAGGTGGGTATGTGGGGGATGCCCCTTCACTGCTCCTGCAGACATTTTTCATGCCTCTCTGACAGTTCTTATCACACTGCATTGTAAATGTTCCTGATTGTCTTCTCTGCTTTTGAAGGAAGCACCATATCTTTATCATGCATATTTCCCAGGGAGATGTGCCAGGGTTTGGCATAAGATAGGGGCTCAGTAATTCCTGTGGAATGGAATAATAATAATAATAATGTGTTGAGGGTTTACTATGTATCAGGCACTATTCTAAGTGTTTAACATTTAGTAATTTATTTAATCTTCAGGACAACTCTACATGTCTGACTCTCACTGGAAATGTACTCTTACCATTTCCATTTTACAGATGGAGAAGCTTAACTAAGAGAAGTTAAGTAATTAAATAATTTTTTCAAGGTCACAGAACAAGTATGTGGCAGAGCCAAGATCTGAATCCAGGTAGTCTAACTCCAGAGATGATGCTTTTTATTCCCACACTATTCTGCTTCTCAAATAAAATCTCAGAATAAGAACAAGTACTATCATTACTACTGTTAAATGCTTACTGTGCCAGGTACTGTGCTAAGAACTTTATTAGATAAGTTAATTCTATACAAATGAGTTAACAGATGAATACATTGATGGATGAATTAAATGTGTATATATGCGTGTATAAGTAGATAAATGAATGGGTGGATGGGTAGATGAGAAAGTAAGTGGGTGGCTAAATAGAGGGATAGATGGGTGAATGTATGTATGGATGAAGAATAGTTGAATGAATGGATGAGTAGGTGAATAGATATGTATCTGGATGAATAGGTGGATGTATGAATGGTAGGATGAATGAAAGAATAGGCAAGCAGGTGTTTGGATGAGAGAATGGATGGATGGATGGATGGATGGATGGATGGATGGATGGATGGATGGATGGATGGATATGTGAATACATGGAAGAATAGGTGAATAGATGAGTAGATAAAAGGAGGGAGGGAAAGATGGAAGGTAAATAAGTAGGTTAATAAATTAATGAATAGATGAGTATATAAAGAATGGGTGGATGGATGAAAAGAAGAATGAATAGTAGGATGGATGAATGGATAAACAATGGATATATGGGTGAATTAATGGACAATTACATAGTTAAGAAGCTGGATGATTAGATGAATGGATGGTTGGATGAGCGAGTGAATGTTTAGATGGTTGGATGGATAAAGAAGAATGAATTCCTATAGTTAAGTCTGTAAAAGAGAATAAGAAAATCCACAAATTATAGTCCTCTACCCTTTTCCCTGAATACATCTATGCCTTCTCTTGGCCATTTCTTCCACATTGGTATATAGAATCTGTCCTGTCCTTCCCCCACCCCCAAATCACAATCTGACACCAAAACTTGGTCCTCACCCATTTACCCTCATCCCTGAGTACAGGGATAACCTGAAATGGATTCTAGTCATCCTGATTCTTTTCCTGCTCGTCTGCCTTGGTGTCCAGGAAAAGCACCTTATTGTGGGAGCTCCTCCCTCTGCTCCTGTTGTGGTATTTTTAATAGGCTTAACCCTGGAGATTCTGTACCCAAGCAGATGCCAGGGTTGGAGGGTCACAGTATCAGGAGTGAGGGGTGTTCTGCGGGTCTGTTCTCAGGTAGAGAAGGGGTTTTAGGAAATAGCAGTCAGGCAGACTGGATGGAATGAGGCCTTGCTGAGTCAAAAGGTAGGATCCACCTCTGAAGGCCTCCAACTGTAAGCTCTTGGCTCTACTACATGGGAGTTCAGTGGCCTTGAACAACTCAGCCTTTCTGAGTTTCCTTATCTGTAAAATGAACTCATAACACCTACTTTGTATGGTCACTGAGAGAATGAAACAAGATGATGCAAAGAATGTGTGTGGCACATAGAAAGCCTTTAACAAATGTTTTCAAGGGGTAACAAAGTATGTTCATTTCATGTTTTCGGGGTGGGGGGTAATCTATGGAACCTGTACTCTGTCCATTTAGGAAGAAGAGTGGGTTTGGGGAGACAATGACATTATAGGTCTAGGCTCCCCATGGGCTCTGAGTACCAGCACAACCTCATGGTAATGAGAAGGCTTCCTTGAGAAGCTTTCTCCTGCTTCCTGCTCCCATAAGCTCTTCCCAAGGCCTGAGCAGAAAGAAGTGGCATCAGGGTGCAGGTGGGAGTGGGAGTTAGCCATGGAAACCCTGAGGAGCCCAGACCCTCCCTGAAGCCCCTGCCCCTCCCTCTCTGGGCCAGGCGCCAGCAGGCGGGGCACCCAGCTCTGTGCTTAACAAGAAAGAGCTGCTTGTTATCAAAGATGGGTCATGGAGACCCTAGCCCTGGAATGGCCCTGGCAGGCCAGAGGGGAAGAGGAACGTGCCTTCTGGCCAGACCTCAGTGTGGAGCATGTGGACCAGAGGAAGCCAGAAATAGATTTCTACCTTTTCCTTTCCCGTTACTTTCTTTCACCTCGCCTGTCTCATTTTTATCTCCACCATGTCCACATGTTTTCTGATGAAGGGCAGAGGCTGAGGATCTTGCCTTAGTTTTCACTGGCATCTTTACTATTAAATCGCTAGGCTTTCAACTCTGCCGGAGGCACTTTCTCCTAAACTGGGCTTGTCCTGGACTTGAACACAGGATACATGAAGGGAGGAGAAGGGAATGACTGTGTCTTATACTAGACATTTTACATAGTTTCATCCCCATAGTAACCCTATGAGGTTCTGAGGAAGATACTATTACCCCATTTACAGATAAGGAAACTGAGGCGCAGGGAAGTAAAAGTTAGCGCTTGTATTTGAACCAGGGTCTCTGACACTTGACCAGAGAGGGGCCTTGTGGACAAGGACCACAGGGGTCTAGAAGAGGAGGCCAGAGGCTCTAGCGGCACAGGCAGGAGTGGAGTGCTGTTCCGTTTGACTCAGCACCAGGCCTCCTAGTTCCACATGCAGCTCTGTGCTGGGAGCCCAGTTCTGCGTGTATAAAGTGAAGATGCTGAACTGGTGCCAACAGGGCCATACCCAACCCCACCCCCACCCGAGGGCTCAGGAAATGACACACCTGAACTACAGAACAGATTGTTGGACCCGTGTCCAAGATCACCTCCCAGGGGAGGGGTTTGCAGATGGTTGCTCAGCAGCCCTCGGGAGGAAGGGGTGTCAGGCCTCCTGGGCTGCGGAGTGTCCTCCAGGATGACCCAGACCCAGCAGTGTGGTGTGCTGGACATATCAGCCTGTGGGTCAGGTGGCAGGGACTCAAGTTCTGCTGTGTGATCTTAGACAATTTGCTAAATATCTCTGGGCCTCATAGTTTTGTTTTGCAAACAAAGGGAGAAATTCTTTCTGCCTATCTTCTGAGCATAGGACCTGGAGGAAGAGACCTTCTTCCCCATGGGGGTTTGACACTGGGTCAGAACACAGTCTCTGGATAGAGGTTGGGATAGAGATGGGGGAACGGGATCTCTGCCTGGTGTTTCTAGGGGCTGCCTGTAATTTTTTTTCACAAGTCTGGCTGTGCATAAGGGACAGATTCCCCTTGATACACTTGCTATGATATCCGAAACACAGCTTTTCCTCCTGGGGCTAGAGAACGTGTTGGTGGGGGGGCAGGTGAGGATGGCCAGTGGGATGGGGATTTGCTCTAATTTGGCAGCAAAACTCTCCTGTGGGCAGGGCTTGGCTCTGGGCTCATCTCTAGAACATCATCTGCTCCTGGCCCGGGTAGGGTAACTGAGCCCCCCGTGGGACAGCCAGCAGAGCCCAAGCTGCCATGTTCTCAGGCCTGAGACTGAGCTCTGTGTGGCCAGCCTTCAGAGCCCCCTTTTGGGGTTACAAGCTGTTGTGGGTGCCAGGAGTGCCCAGAGACAGAGGGGAAACAGCCACTGTCATTTCAAGTGTGTGCTGGGGTCCATCCCTTCTCCTGCCACATCAGCCTTGGCTGAGGCAGTAGCTCAGGCAGAAGGGAGGCTGGGGGAGGGGAGGGCAGAGTTTTGCAAAGGAGGAGGCAGGAATTCTGGTTGGAAATCATTCAAATGAGGCTATGAAACCAGAACCCTGTCTCAGAACAAATTGGCCAGATTTGGCCTGGGGGGAGGGGGTTACAGAGGGAGAGCAGGAGGTTGGGCCCTGGCTGAGGGGGGAGGGGATGGCTGGACTCTGACATGTGTTCCCAAAAGGAGCCCAGGCCTGAGCTGCCATTGTAGAAGTGGGCAGCCACCCCTCTGCCATCCCCCACGCCATGATGTTGGAGGGAGAAGCCAGATGCCCCAGCCCACCCATCTGGCCTGTCCTGGAGGAAAAAGGTCTAGCCCATCACTGACACTCTTTAGAACAGTCTGGCTGTGACCCTGCCCCTGTCCCTAGTCCTGCTCTACCTTTGAAGCAGAGGAGCCCCTATGACTCTATCTTACCAAGTATTCATTCAAAGTTTCTGTTTCCCTTCCAAGTCCCCTGCTCTGTGCTAAGCCCCGGGTACAGGACGAACTCAGCTAAGGCTAGGGGAGGAGGTGTGACTTAAAAAGTGGATTCTCATTCCTTGTTCTAACTGGGGAGGTGTGTGGGGGGCTCTCACAGTGGGGAGCTCTCACAGAGCAGGGCTCGGGCAGCCTGGGGAATGCCTCTCCTGCTCAGTCATGGGTTGGAAAGAGAGGAGGGGTGGGCAGTGGGGAGTCACAAGGGGTCAGGCAGGGGCCTGCAGCTGAGGAAAACCAAGGCCTTCAGAGACTCATCAAAGGAGCTGCTGTGTGAAAGGGGCAATCTGGGAGGGTCACCGGGTTCACACTGCCGCTGGGAGAGAGGGACGGACGACGGCCTAGCCTGACTGGGGGTTGGGGAAGTGCCCGGGGGACAGGAAGCAGCAAGGCACAGGGCAGCAGGCTCCTCGCCCAGCTCCAGTTTCCCGGCTTGTTGGCCAGCCACAGGCGGAGCTCCTGAGAGCTCTTTTCTAGGGAGCAGCTGTCTGTCTGCCTGGCATGGTCTGGGTGTCCTGGCCCCTTCTCAGAGAGGAAGCAGGGTTCCTTGACCATCCCAACCCTGTATCTCCATGTCTCCTCAAGGGCCAAAATCGAGTGTCAGAGCCGGATGGAAGCAGTATTCAGCCATCAGCCATGACCCTCCTCTGACCCCACCCCACCCCTTTTTGCCCTGACCCTTCCCTGCTCTTATCCTAGCCCTGGGGTCTGTCTGGCTTGCTGCTCCTTCAACCCTACCTACAGGCAGATTCTGCCTTTGTCCTACTTCTGTTGTGACTCAAATCCCAGTCAGCAGAGAGGAGACCAGAGACTGATTGGGATCCCCTCGCCCACTCCTCCCTTAGCCCACTAACCACCTGAAGATCTTACTGCCCACCCACCTCCAGTGTGGAGGGCTCAGAGGCCTCTCTGCCCTTTTCCCTCCTGGAGCCGTTAGAGGCCCCCAGAATCCTCTCTGCTTTGCCCTCAGTGTGGGTTCCCAGGTCTTCACTGACCTGCCTGTCCCCTCACAGTGTGGGTCTTATTCACCACTCTGGACACCCCTCACCTCACTTCAGCAAGGTCTCTGTCCTTCCCTAACCCCAGTGTGGAATTCCAAAGTCCTCTCTGTGCACTCCCCAGTGGGAACCCCAGAAGAAAGTTACTTCTGAGGGAATGAAGTGGGGCAGCCATGGCTCACGATGGGAAGGATGTGGGCTTCTGGCCCCTCCTTGGGGATCAGGCTGGGACTGAACATCTACTCTCAACCCCTCCTCTCAACTGAGGGGGCCACTGTGGCGGGTGAGTGAGCTGGAGGGGGAAGGGAGGGGCGGGGAGGTGGGGGAACCGGTCTTGTGTTGTTCTTGGCTTAGAGCCCCCAGCCCCAGGGAAATCCTGACTCTGTGGAAAACTGAGCAGGCAGTCAGGCAGGAGAGGAGGAGTTGGAAGAGGAAGAGGAGGAAAAAGGGGAGGAGGACCAAGGGCTCAGGGTGAGGTGGGGGTAGGGCTCCTCTCATAAATCAATCCCACCAGCTCTCACGCCTGACAAAAACCAGAGACCCTGTGTCCCCTGGGGGCTGGGTCCGGGGAGAGGGGTACAGATCATCCAATGGACTTTGGGGAGGAAAGGATGAAATGAGGGGCAGAATCTGCTCAGAGGGACCTGCCTCAAGCTCCCCAAAACAACAGGTGTGAGTGTAGCAGGGAAAGGGTCTGAGAAAACTTCACAACTACAAAAGCTGAACCAGGGTGGGTGTGACAGATTGATGGAGAAGGGAGCGAGTGCCCCGCTGGTCAGCAATCCAGAATACTTTCATTGCCTTGAAATCTGGTCTGGTTCAACTCCTGAGGAACTGTGTGACTCCAGACAAGTCTCCCCAGGTGTATGAGGGTGTGGGTGGGTCGAATCCCACTCTGGCATCTTCTGACACTCCACGACAGTGCTTTGCAGTGCTTGGCAGAGGAAAGAAGACTGAGCCCTGGCCAGTATGGCTCAGTGGTAAGAGCGTCACCTGTGGACCAAAGAGTCCCCGGTTTGATTCCGGCCAAGGGCATGCACCTCAGTTGCGGTTCCATCCTGGCCCCAGGTGGGATTGTGCGGGTGGCAACCAGTGGATGTGTCTCTCTCACATCGATGTTTCTCTCTCTCTCTCTCTCTTCCTCCATCTCTCCTTCCAGCTCTATCTGAAGATAAATGTAAAAAGTGTCCTCGGGTGAGGATTAAAATAAATAAATTAATTAATTAAAAAGAGTCTGTCTAGCTGTTTAATAACTATGGCTTGGGTGGGTCACATAACCTCTCAGATCCTCGGTTTCTGCATCTGTCCAATGGACATAATAATGCCTCCCTGCATTGCTGTGATGCCAGTGAGTGAGACAGTGTATGTGTGAATGAGACTAGGTATGTAAAGGGCTGGGTGCAACAGAATATCAAAGGTCATTATTATTTTGTATCCACTTCTTGAGTGCTTGCAAATCTCAGCCTTCCAAGGATCATCTCTTTCTTTTAACACTCAAGTATTAATAATAATCAAGTAGCTCTAGCTCTCAAACCAGCGCCATGGAAACCCTTACAACCCACCCCCCAGTATTTGCAATAACTCTTGAGATGTCTGTGCTTCTCCTGCTCCCACTCACTCCTCCTGCCATGGCTGGTGTCTTCCTGCACTGTTGCCCCACTTGGCCACTGTCCCGCTCAGGACCGTCTGGACTTGTGTCTTGTGGGCCATCACCAAAGGTCTGGGCTATGGAAGGAGAATGCAGCCAGCACAGTGCAGCCAACCATGTGCACTTGAACATCAGCCACCGCTGTCCTGACCACCTACCCCCTAGTCTTGCCAGCCACTGGCCTCTTCCTGTACAGGTGCAGCATGCCTTTTCAGTACCCGCTGCCTGCCTCTAGGCACTCCCCACCACGTCCTGTTCCTGCCCCTCACTCCATCCACTTCCAGATTCTTGTGGGTACCCACAGAGCCCCTCAGCACTCTTTTGTGCTGCCCTCCAGTCCCGCTGGACCTGGGCCTTACCTGGTTGCATTTCAACCAGACCCCCATCCTAACGTACTGAGATATTTCCATCACCAAAAAGGGGCTGACTTCTGAGGCATATTCTGTGCCTCTGAGAGAATGCTGAAGGGCAGCACTGTGTTTATTTCTTTAAAAAAAATTATGTTTTCTTTGCAACTATGTTATATTATTATTGTTTCTTAGAAAAATAGCTTTGACCAACCCATCTGCTGCCCTAAGCTCACCTCCCTACCCACAGGGTCATCTCTTTCTTTGGGTCTCAGCAAACCCTTAGAGTGTGTATGTGGGTGGTGAGGGAGTGGGGCGGCATTGGCTCAGGCCACTCCAGATCCTTCTTCTTGAGTCTGAACAGACCCACTGGGCTGGGCCATGCTGAGGACAAAGCTTGGAGTGAGGAGGAGGAGATGGGTGTGATCCCCCTTGAAACCTTTAGCTGGAGTTCCCTTTTCTGGGAGGTCTTGCTTTCCTTCAGGACTTCATGCCTTGAGGCAGATATAAGAGTCTGTGCCCCGAGATGCAAGGGACAAGGGAATAAGAGACCTAAGAGGGCCTGGACTCTGCTGGGTGGCTTTTGTGGGGATCAGAACCACTGTTGTCTGAGGCATGGGCTCCCTGTGGTGAAGGAAGCATGAGGAAACTGGAGGAGAGGGGTGCCTCACAGATTCCCAGATAGTGCCTTTATAAATATGGCTCCTGCACTAGATGCTAGCCCCTCAGGGATGTGGCCAATATATGCGAGCCCCCTGCTCTTGTGAGGCTTATCTTTACTTGGGCTGCCCCAGGACTGTGAGGAGTCCAGCCAAGTCAGCTGGGAATGTCTACAGAGACCATTTCTCAGACAGCAGGGTCCCCACTTTGCAACCTCCAAGACAAGTGGGCATCCAGCCTCTGCTTGACCACCCCAGGGATAGGACATTCATTACATCACAAGGCAACCCTCTTTTGGCTGGGTAGCTGAGATGATTGAAAAGTTAGAAATGGATAATCCAACAGCATTTATAGCTGGACCCTCTGTGGGAGTGAAGAGGGGGTCAAGGACAACTGTAGGGTTCTCCATGAGGGAGGAAGGTAAGGCAGGACTGCCTATTTAGGGTGAGGCCTAGGATCCCAGGGAAAGGGCTCAGGCCTGGAAAGCAAGGAATGGGGTTTGAATCTTTGCTCTACCATTAACTCACTTTGTGGCCTTGAGGGAGTCCCTCCCTTCCTTGGGTCTCAGTTTCCATAAATGTAAACTTTACGGGCTGGGTTTGGGGACTTCTAAGGGCCCTGCCCCTGGCAACAGATGCTCTTCCATAAGTCTATGAATAGCTGGCGTAGAGGGATCAGGTCTTGGTCCATGGGGGCCGGGCTGGCTGGAGAGTGCTCAGAGAATGAGCCCTGTGTGGGATGGGACAAGGTTCCCTTTCATTTCACGAGGACTTGGCAGCAGCCCAGGGCCCACAGACTCTCCCTTCCGCCAAGGTCAACCTGACCCTGACCTGGGGGGCACAACTGCCTGGGGCAGTTGAGGTCAGGAGCTGGCAGCTTGAGAGAAGGAGCCAAATGCAGAGGTTCAGACTCCTGTCTCCTGGCTGGGGTAAGGGTCTGAGCAACTGCAGCTCTGTATGCCTCATGTTCAAGACAGTGACTCAGGGCCCCACTCCCTGCAGTCTTGGTGGTCTCTGGAAAGACCTCCACTGGCCTAAGTATCAGACAAACTTGGTATGGAATCCAGACCTGCTACTTACTAGCCCAGTGACCTTGGGCAAGTCACTGCCCCTCCTCATTGGGAAGTCAGGGACTATAATGTCGACCTTGCATGGTTACTGGGACAATAAGGCACATATAAAGCATCATGCTCACAGTTCATGCTCCATGGAGCATGGCTATGATTATCATTATCAGAAGCCCAGCTAAGCAGAGACAGTGACAAGGAACTGGAACCAGACTGGACTCTTCCTGCTGCCTCAGCCCTCTGCCCTTGGTCTGTTTGTTCATTAGGGTATTGGGGGCTTCCAATTTTTCAGGCCCTAAAATCTGCACAATTTAAAGTAGTTAAAACAAATCCTCCACTTTATTTAGACTGAGAGGGAACAAGCTCCTAGCTGGGCCTAATGGGTTCCAGGTGTGCTCTGTGCCCTGCAGTGGCTGAACAGCCTTGGTGACTGTGACTGCCCGGCTGGCTGGGACGGCTCAACTAGCCAGATCTTTCCAACCCCACCCTCCACCGGTGAAGAGTGTAGAGCTGGGCCAGGCCCTACCCAGTATGGTGGGATGTCAGCCTTGCGCTCAGAGAGTCTGGGGTTCGCTGTGTGTACCTCCTGCAGCACATGTGGGGGGTCTCCCAAACCCTTCCTCCCCCCCTCTCCCCAACTACCCAAGTCAATGCTGAACACCTACTGCATGTCCTGCCTTGATCTCAAGAGGCTCTGGCATTGCTGAGATGATTTTCAGACCAATAAAACTCCTTCTCACAGGAGGTTGACCCTGGGAGTGACCTTCCAGAGAGACTCAGGGAACGAGGTGGGAGCCCAGAGGGCATAAGTGAGGTTTCTTCTATTACAATTATATATTAATTACCGTGTTATATAATCAGAGTGACAGCCATCATTTATGAATGGCAAACCAAGGGCCAAGTCCTATATTTGGTGCTTTCCATACATGAGCTCATCGAATCCTCACAGCCATACATGAAGACAGCTTCTGTTCTCTCAGAGAACAGAGAGGGGGCAGGAGGCTCAGGGCTACCAAGAACCCTGCCTGAGGTTGCACAGTCAGGAAGGGACTGAAGTGGGATGTGAGTCCGAGGCTGTCTGATCTTAAGGCAGGGTCTGTCCCGCTCTGCTATACTTTTCACAGGCTGGTTCAGCCCTTCCCTAAAGACTCAAGGAGAGTTCATGTGTATAGGTATGAGTGTGTATGGGAGGGAGTATCTGATCAGAAGGCAGAGCAGGCAGGGAGTTCTCCCTGGAGTGATGCCAGAGGTTTAACACCCATTAGCTAGACCAATTACCCTTCCACCAGACCCAGCCCCCACCCCCAGTACCCCCAGTCTCAAGTCTCAGCCCTGACCTGCTACCTGGGCTACCCTTTCTCTCAGCCTCCTCACCACCTCTGGATTGTCATCCCTCCCAAATCCTGAGCTGGGCAGTGGAGGGCACTGTCTGCATTGGGGCTGCCATCTAATCACCTCATTCCCACCCATATCAGCTGGGCCCTCTGAGACAGACTGGGTGGTCACTATTGGCGGAGGACTGGAGCCCCACTCTAGAACTGCAGGTGGTGTGTGGGCATGATTGCCCTCAGCCCTCTTGTTTGAGTGATTATTAGTAATAATAATTTTTAGCCTTTGTTGCCTCAGTAATCATCCCATACATACAAAGTTATTATAATTTCTCAAAGCACTTGGTACTTTCCTTAATAACACTAATTTGTAATTATAAATTTATTTACATTATTTATTTGTAATTTTAATTTATTCACTATTAATTACTAATAATTTAATAATTGGACTTTATAATTATTAATTTATTTACTATTTAGATAATTCTGCCTTTCTACTAGACTGCAAAGGGCAGTCTCTGCCCTGGCTGGTTTGGCTCAGTGATTGAGCATTGGCCTGCGGACCAAAGAGTCCTAGGTTTGGTTCCCACTAGGGGCACGTACCAAAAAAAAAAGATAAAAGGGCAGTATGCTTTATGCTGAATCCCTAAGTGCTTGGCATAGTGTTGGTCATAGTAGGTACTTGACAAATTTTTGTGGAATGCATTTATGAATGAATAAATGAAATGGAGTCAGTGGGAGGCTAAGAAGAGATAGGGCAGAACCAGAAGGCTGGGGAGCAGGAGAGGTTTGAGGATGAAGCTTTGGGAGCCTGTCTATGGAGCTGGGGTGGGGCAGCATGGCTGGTGCCCTCTGAGCAGCTCTGGGTGGGGCAGGCCTTTTCACCTGACTGGAGGGGGACTGTAGCCTCCCCCAGGTATGAAATCAGAAGGATCCTGTGGATCAAGGCCTCTCTTGAGTCTCTAGAGCCTTACAGCTCAGGAGGGCCTGCAGCCACCTTTTTTCTGCCCTCCCACTGACACTCTTAAAAGGGAATTCAGGAAGGACCTCGTATTTGGGCCACTTCAGAGAAACCATGGAAAGCCTGTCTAAAGTTGCACTATGGAACTTTTCCCAGCCTGTGTCCCCTTCCCCTTGTGTCTCTAGAGCTGTTGAATGCATGGCACTCTCTCCTTCCCTCAATCTCCACTCCTTAGCCCAGTATTCTGGGGGTGTGGAGAGGGAAGTTGTTAGGAAGATCTGGGTTCAAAACTAGCTCTACCACTTTCTATCTGGGAGATCTTAGGCACACAGCTTCTGCAAGCCTCAGTTTTTTCATCTCTAGAATGGAGGTGCTGAGCTCCACCTTTAAGTGTTTGCTGAAGGGTTAAACAAGATCATGTGGACGAGCTTTTCTAGTATGGGGCACCTAGTATGCACTCAGTGCAAACCTGGGCCCTTATTCTTGCTCTTGCCACCATCTAGCTATATGATCTTAGGTAGGACCCATCACCTCTCTGGGGCTCAGCAGCATCTGTCAAACAAGAGGGTTGAATCAGATCATCTTGAAGGCCCCTTCCAGCTCTGACTTGCTTGGTTCTATTCTGAGCTGTGAGCCCCACCTCTGGGGCAGGGGCAACATGAACATTCTTTCAGCTCAGAATCAACCCAGGCACATGCTTGCCCAGCCCCATCCTTCACATTTAGCCTGTAGCTGTTGCCTCATTGGCCGCACCCTTGGCACCATGTTTCCTCCACCCCCAACCCACTTGCCAGGGCCACGGGTGGGTGGCTCATTCCTGTGGGGCTGAAGGGGCCCAGGAGGACAAAGGAAGAGAATGGGAGAGAATAGGGAAGGGTAGAGGGGCTGGAGGAGAGTAGTGAGTGGAAAGGGGCGGATGTGACATTGAGCCCTGTGGAATTCTAGCTCTGCCACTTTATAGCGGTTGGTGTCCTTGGGGAAGTCTGTTTCCTCATTTATGAACTAATAATAAAAACAATTAAAAAAAACCATTAGACTGCTGTGAAGATTAAATGAAGAATATATGTCAAGTGCCTGGCATTCTAGTTTTGTTCTCTGAGGGTGTAGGAACAAATATCCCTCCCTCATTCACCAGGGAGGGGGCTGTTCCATGAAGGCCCCCTGCGAGCGGCGGGGGGGTGGGGCTGTGGGGGTGGGGTTCTTGTGAGACTTTCCCACGAGCCTGCGGTCCTCACCCTGCAGCCCAGTTGGAGGCCCTTCCCCTAGGCTGGCCGCCTGGGGTCCTTGGCCCGGGAGCGCTAGCCCACTGAGCAGAGGAAAGCTGGGGCCCAAGCCAGCCCCACCCCCTAACCCGCTTCGCCTCTGCCTCTGAACGAGCGTCTTTGATCTGTAACCTTCAGGGGGATTAAGAGCCCGAGAGCCCCTCTCCCCGGGGTCCCCCATTCCTCGCCGCCCTCCCTCCGGGCTGACCTCCCAGTCGGCGGCCCGGGCTGAGGGCTGGCTCCGCCGCCGGTGGTCCCCGCCGCGCCTCCGGGCAGGCCGCTTGGATTACAGGGGCAGCAGCCTCGGCTGGCGACCTCGGGGAGCCCCTAGGGCTGAGGCCCTAGACGGGGGGCAAGAGGGGCGGGCTGGGGTCGGGGCTGGGTGCCGGCCCGCTGCCTCCCGGCCATTTTGGCCGGGGAATCTGTGTAAAGTGTTTAAAAAGAAAAACTCTCCGGAGGAGGACGTAACCTTTTCTTAACATCTGGGGCTCAATTAGCTAATGACAGCAAAGCCTTCTCCGGTGTCGCTGACCCCTAGGCAGCAGCCCCGCTCCCCCAACCCCGGTATTTATACAGCTGCGGCCCCTCGCTGGGACGCGGAGCAGGGGGCTCGGCTGGGTTATCTCGGCGGAGATCCGCCGCCCACCCCAGAAAAGAGAAAGAAAAGGCTTAGCGAACGGTCCCACCGCCGGCCCCGCGGCCCTCCTCGTCGCGCTCCCTCTCCCTCTCCCAGCTCTTTTCGCTGCCTCGCTCCCCCCGGGTCCTCTCGGCTCTCCCTCTCCTTCTCCCCTCCCTCCTTCTACTCTCCTTCCTTTCTCGTCTCCGCTTTTCTGTTGTTGTTGCCTCACCCTCTCCCCGCTTTCACTGCGTTCTCCCTTTTCTCTCCACTCCCTCCTTTGTCTTTCCTGCCGATCTATCTCACTCCACTCGCCCCCCCTTCTCTTGCTGGCCACCCCCTTCCTGTCTCTCTGTCTGTCTTTTCTCCCCTCTTTCTCTGTCTTTTCTCTGTCTCCCCAGCGGCCTCCCCTCTCTTTCTCCCTCTGAATAGCTCCCTTGTTCCTGCTCTGGGTTCCTGTCTCTCCCTCTCATTCTAGTGCTTCCTCCCCACCTTTGTTTCTCCTCGTCTCAACCTCTGAATGCCCCTCTGTCTGTCCTTCAGAGGTGAGTCCTGCCCTGGCTGCCAGGCAGACACCCCGGAGGGGAGCAGGCCTAGAGTCCCAAGGCAGAATTGGGCAGGTCGGGGGCTGGGCACTTGCTGACAGTCCCCAGTATGGAAAGTGTGGGAGAGCTGTGTTTAAGGCAGCAACTGTTCCTCGTTAGAGCCAGAGGGGAACCCTGGGGCTTCCCTAGATGCCTTGACATCCCAGCTCCTGGAATCTCACCTTCCCTGCCACTCTGCCCACCTCAACACCCTGCCAGGTATTTTGAACCCAGATGAAAGTACAGACACACACTTTCCTCTTTGTCTTCCTTCAGCACAGTTTAAGACAGGCTAGAAACTTTTTTTTTAAAAAAATCACCAATAATAAGAAAGAAAGTGAGAAATGCAGAAACCATAAACAGCATAAAATAGTCAGGTCCAAAGGCAGTGTAGGGTAGCAAAGACCAGCACAGGATTTGGAATGAGAAGGGGTGGGTTCAACTTGAAACTTTGTTTTTTAAAAATAATTCTGTAGTCCTGGGGGAATCATTTGAGCCTCAGTTTCCTCATCTATAAAATGGGGATAATAATAGCTATTGCCTATAAGACTGCAGTCAGTAGAAGGTGAAGTTCTTTCATTAGGGCATTTACTTTTTGTTTTCCTGGAGAAAATCTTGGAGTCCATTATTTTTCCAGGATAGCACTGTGTTCCAAAATTCTACTTCTTCTTATAAGTACACTAGAAAACTCTTTCACTGCCTTTCACAGAAAAACCAGGTAGATATCGTTTGTAAACAATGAAGGTGGAAGGAGGTCCCAGAGTTCCTGAAGTCCTTGGGTTGATGCAGGGTAGGATCCTGGGCTCCCTGGACACTGGCTAGTGGGTATTTCGCATACATGATCGTGAATTTTCATGAGAACCAAACGGAAAGGGTACTATTGCCCCTGGTTTACACCTGGGGAAATAGAAAAGCAACTGTCCAAGGGTCACAGCTATCTCAGGGCAGAAGTGGTACTGAAACCCAGGGGTCTCGCCTCTGGAGCCTAGGACGTTGTCTCCCCACGGATAAAGGGTACAAGAGGGAGAGGCTGTCGGGCCCCCTTCCGCAGTCCGAGTGGGGCTGAGGAGGGGCACAGCTGGCCCTCTTTCTGGGGGGCATTGGTAGGTGGCCTCCACCCTTGGATCCCGAGCCGGCCGACCCTCCGCGCAGGTGGGAGGGCATGGGGATGAAAGGCGGTGTGCCGAGCCCTGGCTGCAGCTGCTCCCGCCCCTTCGCCACCCCTAGGACTGGGTCCCCGCGCCGGGCTTGCTGCCGGCACCGGATGGAGAGTCCTGAGAAGGCTTAATTTGCAGGAAGACATTCTCATCAGATCACGTCTCCGGCAGCCCAGCGCTGCAGCCGGGGGTCAGACTGGGCTCCTCCCAGCACCCCTCCCCCGAGCCCTGGAGGGGCGAGAAACCGAGATGGTGGCAGTAGAAACTGGAGCCCCGGCGCCGGGCGGCCGCGAGGGGCCTAGGCCTTTGAGAGCTCTGCTGCCTCTTGCCAAGGTCAATCAAACCCTCCCACGGCCGGGAGGCGCGCGCCGCGTGCGCTGGGCAGCAGGCGGCTGGGGCCAGAGGTGGGCGTCCCGGGCGGGGCCGCACCGGCGTGGGCAGGGCCCGGCCTCCGTGGACGCTTCCGGCCCCCTCGCCCGGCAGGTGCTGGGAGTTCCCGGGCCGGCGAGGAGGGTGCGGGGATGATGGGGTGGGGGTGCTGGGGCCTGAGGCTGGGACCCAGGCAGCGGGGTATGACCCACCCAGGCGGAAACGGAGGCTAATTAGAGACGTTTTTATGCTAATATGCACCTGGCTGGGCTTTTTTTTTTTTTTTTTAGGTAGAGTAGAAGGGAAGAAGTTCCGGAGAGCCGGAAACTTCCGGAAGCACTTGATTCCCCGATAAAAGACAACCCGGCTCCAAGGCTCACCCGCTGTGTGGCCTTGGGGAAGTTGCGTGGGGACATTATTGGGCTTCAGTTTTCTCCTCTGAAAGAGAGAACATGGGTCAAGTTTCTTTCCAAGCTCAGCCACTATGTCAGCAAAGAGATAGAAGTCAGCTCTCAAGATGGACTGGAGACCAATTACAGAAAGTGTGAGGAGGAGGTGTGTCAGGGCGGAAGCCTTAGAGGTGGCTTCGGCCACTCGAGGAGCAAGTTTCCATGGGCCTGTGGCTAGCTGTCTCCACTGGTGACCAAGGTGAAAGTGAGAGGGCCAGGGGAAGGAGGCGTATAAAGATCTCTGGATTGATGGCAGGAGCACCAGGAGAAGGCAGTTGGGTGGTAAAAGAAGATGGGAGATAGGGTGGGGAGCAGGGTAGAGAAGCGGGTGTTTTATGGGGGTACTCACCTAAGCCGAATCATAGGTTGGGTTGGAGGGGAGGGATGAGCGGAAGATCCGAAGGAGAGAAAGAGGACATGACTACTGATGGGGTCATGTCCTGAAGAAGGCTGAGTGGGTGGGAGTTGGGCATAGGTGGGAAGGAATAGGAGGCATTTTGGTGTGGTGGGTAGGGAAGGAGAGAGGATATTTTGATGGAGGGGGCACTCTTCATTGGTCTTACATAACTCAGCTCAGTGTTGGAGGAGGCCTCAGTGTAGCCACTGAGTGAGGAATAAGAGTGGACCTGGGAAGAACCCACCATGGAGACCACAGCAGGAGACAGCTGGTATTTACTGATGTTGTCTATACATCGCCTCATTTAATTCCCACCACATGGTTTGGTAGGAGTTATTAATCCCATTTTATAGATGTGGAAATGGAGGCTCAGAGTGATGAGGAACCCGGTCCAATGCCACTCAGCTGGTAACAGATAAAAACATGATTTGAACCCAGGTCTATCTGCTTCAGAATGGAGGCCACTTCCATTGTGCTCTATTGGGCAAGAGTCCTGACCCTAGGGCCTCAGCAGTGCTTCCTTCCCCAGGTGTGGTCATCCTGGGGCACTGACCCATTTGGCTGGAAGGAAGGGGCTGGGCTTTCAACTCAGAGCAGCCTGTCCCAAGTCAGCCTGAATTTAGCAGGAAGCCTACACCCAGCTGAGAGGAGGGAGAAAGGGTAGGGTTGTTTTTGTTTTTTTTTCCCCCACAATGAGAGCACATCATATATGTTGTTCTGCAACATGCCATTTTTTTTCTCTTACTGTGTTCATGCATATGTATAATTTTTAAAAGTTGTGTAGTACTCCTTTGTACAGGTATTCCATTTACTGCTAATCTGTCCCCCTACCGCTGGACATTGTATTGTCTCCAAAGTTTTGCAGTCACAAATAGTGTGTTAGTATCCATCTTTGTAAGAATATCTTTGTGCAGATAGAGGTATTGCTATAGGATAGAGTCCTAGAAGTGGCATTGATGGGTCAAAGGTATGCTTGTTTTTAATTCTTATAGACAGAACTAAACTTCCCTACAAAGAGCTTATATCAATTTATACTCTCTCCACCAAAGTGTGAGTGTGTCCATTGGTTCACATCCTTGCCACTGGGTATCATATAACATACACATATTTGCCAATCTAGTGAGCAAAAAAAATTTCTCTTTTGTTTTTATTTCTATTTCCCCGAGTCTCTACAGCTCAGCCAAGGCCCATTAGCTAAAGAAAGCATTGTTTGCGAAGACCTGAAGAAGAGCTCAAGAATGAGAAGCAGAGATTTAGGGCAGCTCTGAGGAAGAACTGAATGTCAGTGAATGCTATCAGGACCTAGATAAGGGAGGTAGCAGAATTCCTTTCTCTGAGTGCATTCCTATGCTCCCTGGTGGATCAGATACCCCCTGAGCTCAGAGTGAGAGCTGGCTAGCTAGAGTCTCATGGCCAGTAGCCAGATACCCTATGGGAGAGCCTGGCTCCACAGAGTTACCCGAACGAGCTAAGAGGCTACATGGGGCAAAGGAGGACAGGTTTTAGGGAGGGCATAGGAATGAGTTCAGCTTCCTACAAGAGCCAGGGAAGATGAGGGTCACCAGGCTCTGAGTGCTAAATGAAAACTGGGAGGCCATAGGCTGGGGAGGTGAATGATAGGAAGAGAACGGGACTCCAGAATCTTAGCAAAGTGAGGGTCAAAGTAGATGGAGAGTGGTGGCAGCACCCTCCCCCATATACATATGTATCTATCCCCAGCTTGTGAATAATAATAGTATAGCTGGTATTTTTTTTTTTTGTCTTTCTCTTTTTTCCCAGTTTTTATTGATTTAATTTTGTTATAGCTGTTTCTCCTTTTCCCCCCCTAGACACCTTCCTCCCCCCCCCCCACATAACAGGTATTTTTTGAGTGCTTATTATATAAGACATTGCTTTAAGAATTTCCACTTATTAGGGCACAGACTGACATCCCTCAGAAGAGGGGGTGGGGGGGTGGGGGGGTGGGAAGAGATAAACCACAGAACTTATATGCATGTATGCATGACCAATGGACATGGACAACTAAGCCGGGGACAGGGCGGGGGTGGGGTGGGGTGGGGGGTGCCAATGGGGTAAAAAGGTAAAATATCTGTAACAAAAAAATAAATAAATAAATTCATAAAAAAAAAAAAAAAGAAACATATTAAACGTTATGTGACATCTGGATGGGATGTTGGAACAGAAAAAAGACATGAAATAAAAAGTAAGGAAATCTGAATAAACTTTGAACTTTAGTTAATAAATTATCAATATTGGTTCATTAGTGACAAATGTACCATACTGATGTAGTAATATGTTAATAATAAAAGAAACTAGGGACAGAGTACATAGGAACTCTGTACTACTTTAAAAAAAAAAAAAAGAATTTCCACTTATTGAATAATTTTATCTTTGCAACGACTATATGAGATCGGTATAACTATTATCCTTATTTCACAGATGAGGACATGGAGGCATAGAGTTAAATGGCTTTTCTAGTGTCACACAACTAGAAAGTGGCAAAGCTGGGGTTCAAACTCAGGCCATGGGGCTTCAGAGTCCACGCTTCCAAACACTGAACGCGTTGGTTTTCCGTAACTGCATTAATTGAGAGCAGAGCAGGCACACTGTTTTTGTTTCTTTTTAATTCTCTCTAATGCTTACAACAAGTCTATATCATAGAAGATGTTATCCTTAGTTTAAAGATGAGAAAAGTAAAGTTCAGAGAGGCTGGGTACCTTGGCTAAGATCACCTAGCTAAAAAGAATTTGAGCTAGAATTTGCACTCAGATCTATATGAATCAAAAGCCTCTGCCCCCTTCACATCACCACAGGGCCTTTCACAACATAAGAAGAAGAGAAATGACACAACTACAGAATGATCAGGGCTGGAAGGGACCTCTGAAACCATCTAATCTGAACCTGTCATTGTAGATTGGAGAGAGGGAGGTATAGAGGGGTACATGCCCAGGCTACACAGCAAGTCTCAGAACAAGACATATCTCCTGGTCTTCTACGGGGATTGAGTTCTTTGCCTCATCTCTGCAGAGATGAGGGCATGTGAATGCAGCATAGAGAGAGAATCTACCTGTATGTGTATGTCTGTGTGTGATGGTGGGGGGGTGGGGCAGGGCGCTGTATGCAGTACTGGGGAGAGCCTGCCCTCATCAGCAGAGTTAATAGGGAAGCAAAATGGCAATTCGGAAGAGGAATTGGGGGAAGCCATCCCTTTCCTGTAAGTGGAACCTGGAACCCTTCCTCCACCCCCTTTCTACTCCCACTCCCAATACACACATGTCCCCCTTCATCTTAAATAAAGCATAAGCTAATGTCCTGGACAGAGTTTCTTTTGAATGGTTCCAAGATCCTCCCACCATCTGGGTGATCCAAAGATTGCTATTTCACGTTATAGGGCCACCTGATAAATGAGCTATTGACCTTTCCAAGAGTACATGTAAAAATGCAAGTTACCCTGAGACCCAATGGCACAGTGAAAATGATATATCAGTCATTCACACCTCCCTGTGAAGTTGTGTGTTAGCTAGGACAGTGTTTCTCAAACTAGGGTATTCATCCTCAGTTCCTACGTTCTCTGCATATTTTTTAAAATTTGGATTTCATCTATATTAAAATACTTCAGCAGTTATAAAGTCAGAACTCTTTGCAGTTAAGCATTTGCTAGACTAGGACTTCAGTGCCTTAAGTTGGTGTTGTATAAACACGAGTCTGTGAACTGCTGGGAACTCACAGACAGGATCTATGAAAATTGCTTTCTTTTTGAGAGATCTGTTCATACACAGGTTTGGCCACTCTAATCAAGAAATACAGGGACTCCAGAGATCTGGGCTCTAGTCTCAGCCACTTGACCACTTGGGCCATGATTTCTTTAGGTGTAAAATTCACTCACTCTTCACCACTTTTGCAGCATCCTCTCTGCCAGGCCTGTGCGGGTTGCCAAGAGGGATAGATGAATGAGGTTCAAACCTATGGGCCCAGATAAGCTGGTACAGGCGCTGAGCTTCGCACCTTACTGTCTGACCGTCCAAGGCAGAGGGTAGACAAAGGCTATGGGTTCTAGGAGAGGAAGAGGTCACTTCTACTTGGTGAATGCAGGTGGGCTTCGGGGCAGGTCTGGCTTTGAGCTGGGCTTCGAGCCAGGGCCACAGTGGCCGAGAGGATGGGTGGAACAGGTCAGGTGGGGTGGGCTTGTGAACAGAGCCAGGGTGTGAAGTACATTTAGGGGACTGAATCCATGGCTGAAAGACCTCAGAGACCATCTCATCTAACTCTTTAAGGTACCAGAGAGCATCATGAAACCTTAATTAGTCACACGGGCAGTTGGGGCCATCCAGACAGCAAGGAGATAGGCAAGAATTTTTCAATCTGGAGCTGAGTTCCTGGCCTCAAGAATATTTTCAGGGAGTCCAGCCCAAGTTGGCAAGCTCCTCTTCCACCACACATTCCATGAAGCCCACCACAGACTCCAATAGCCCATCTTCTCATCCATCCCCAGAGCTCCTAAGGCACACTGGCTCATAGGTCTGAGTGGGGGGGATTTTGATTTACTCCCATTCTACAAAACAGCCACATTCTGGTGAAAACCAAGGTGGATGGAGGTTGCTAGCCCACCTTTTCAGGCCCCTTGTCCTTAAGCTGCAGTAATAGAACTCAGGCTGGCAAGAGGTAGGAAGGCCAGAACTCATAAGAGGCCTCTTAAGACCCAACCTGCACAATGTCCCAGGTTTGGGGGGGCTCCAGTAGCCATCAGCTAACATGCTGTATATTCCAGTCTTATTCACAGACAGTCTGCCTCCACTTGGCCCTGGGAACCTTTTCCTCTCAGGCTATGCTTAGCCCTTTGGGCTGGAGGAACTCCTCCGTCACACAGGCCTCATGAGGTCTGCAGCCATCCATCCTATCTGGGGAGAGAAGGGGCTCATTGCCCCAGGACTAACAGAATAGTGGTGAGGCAGTCAGAAGGAGGCTGGGCCCAAAATGCCTGGAGTCTTGTACCTACTTCTCTCAGCAAAGATTTGGAAAGAACAGGTTCGTGTGGGTATCCATCATAGATGCCCCAAAATGAAGTCTATGAAACCCAGATTTACTGTGTTTTAGTTACTGCTACCATGACCACAACCACTGTCACCATGTTTATTTCTACCATTGTCACCACCATTACCACCTTCTCTGCCACAACCACCACCTTAATCTCTACTATTATCACAGTCTCCTTCTCACCAATATCTACCTCCATCTCTACCACAACCTCTACTTTCATCTCCATCACCATGACCACCTCTATCCACCTCCACACCCACCACTGTCAATATCTCCAATATGCTCACCATCATCTGCACGATAACCGCAACTATTAGCATTTCCATCTCCATTTCAACCATGTCTGTCTCCACAGCCATTGCTACATCTGTTGCCACTAACACCTCTACCACAACCATCACTTCCATCTCCACCACCATCGCCACCACGTCCACTAGTATCACTACCTTCATCACCAGAACCATCTCCACCACCACCACTGCCATCTGCATCATTATCACCACCTCCATCACTGTCACCACTCCCTCTCACCTTCCCTAACACTGTCTCCTGCCTTCATTGGCTTGGTTACCCAGCTGCCCCTACCTCTGCCCATTTTAGTCCATCCACATGACAAAGAACATAAAGAACTACTATTTGGGTTAGCCCTTCAGCTTCTTTTCATTTGCTCAATCCCAGAAAGGCCAACTATAGACCCAGTTTCCCCCATTTTTCTTTTGAGACTTCTCATGGAAGATGAAGTTAAATGCCTTGCTCTTTAAGTTAAGGAAGATTATGTGTCTCTTGCCATTCCTGATTTACCAGGCCCATCATTCTGTCCTGGAAGGAAATTGGATTACTCTGACAGAATGTGTTCTTTGGAAAGCAGTGCTGGTTATTACCTAATTCCTTATGACCTAGTGTTTGTAGATTGATTTTTTGACGACGTGTCCCAATAGTTTTCTATTATAGCAGCTCGGCTGATGGATCCAGCAATTCCAGAGGCATCTGCTTTTCCCCAGGTTTAAAGAGAGACAGGGACAGGCTGAGTCTCCCTCTGGTCTCCAGGCCCCTCACCAGTTTTCCATAAATCCCCTTGGAGTGAGAGCTAGTGATCTGACTCCACCTTGGGCCAATTCCTTAAGTACCTAAGCATGTAAGTCATCAGGGCCCATGGATGTGAATACACAAATTTTTTCCTCATTCCCTCTTGGCTTCCCGCCTTCTCCTGATCCCATGCGGTGCCTCTCTTCAGTTTTCAGATCACAGATGACCTTTTTAGGCTAAGAAAAAAATTAAAAGCCTCTGCTTTTTTAGTGTCATTGCTTTATAGACTTTCTCTCCTCAATTCAAAACAAGCCAGCAATCTCCTGATCCCCTTCTTTGGCCTGTTAGAGTTAGAAAATGTTTTTCTCATTCTTTGCCGCCTTATGCAAGTTACATCTCATTTCTTTTTCTAAACGACTCTCCTGATTTTATCTCCACAGCCTTTTGTTATTTTTTTGTACATACCCCTCCTTCGTATCCTGGCCTGATTTCCACTTTCTTTGGCACAGCCATTATCGTTTTAGTTCTCTGGGAAGATTTCTGCATAAGTAATAAGTAATCTCCAGGTCCCTTCTAGCTGCTTTATGCGTCAGGATAGTTTCATTCTCTTCTAATTCTGTTGCCTTATGTGGACATGTTCAATCCTCCTAAGAGAGTGCCTTGGTTCCTAAACTCAGTATTTGTGTTTTTCATCTTGGTTCCCAATGCTTGGTGCAAAAAGCTTTTAAAAAGGACCAATTTTTGAATCTTGTTTGAGTTCCTGCTTTTTTCCCCTTTCTCTCAGGTGCTGGTTGGTCACCTTTCTCAATTCTCCTCTCCCTTTTCCAATGCCTGGAGTATAGGGGAGTCAAACCTAATCGGCACCTGCTCCCCGGGGCACATGTCAGAGTAACCACACAGTGAGGGTACTAGTACCTGGATCCGGTCACAGGTGCCCCCCTGGAGTGTGGATGGGGACACTTACCAGGAGTGCTTGGTTACCATGGAGGGCTATCTCCATTCACAGACCCATTTGTTTATTCTTGAACTCCTTCCTTCCTTTTTGAACCTCTATGTTTGTCTGGGCCCTCCTAGCTGCAGGCTCACAGGGCGGTTGAGTCCTCCTGCAATTCGGGCTGATAATGGCCTGGAGGAGCGCCCGAGCTAATAAGGTATACAGACCTGAAATCAGGTCAATTACACAGAAGGTGGCCATCTGAGGCAGGAAGACAATGGTGTGTGCTTGATGTGCTCTGCCTCTGTACTGAGGGAGACTTCTCCAAGAAAACCATGTTCGCCTGGTCAGTTAGAGCATCGGCCCGCGGACCAGAGTCGCGGGTTGGATTCCAGTCAGGGGCATGTACCTTGGTTGCAATTTGGTCCCTGGCCCTGATTGGGGTCATGTGGGGGAAAACCAGTCGATGTCTCTCTCTCTCTCTCTCTCTCTCTCTCTCTCTCCCTCCCTCCCTCCCTCCCACTCTATCTGAAGATAAATGTAAAAATGTCCTCGGTGAGGATTTAAAAAGAAAAGAAAAGAAAGAAAGAAAGCCATGTCTGAACAGGGTCTTTTAAGTTAGGAAGGTGTTTGCCAGGAAGCGGGATGTAGAAGGTATTCCAAGCAGAAGCAGAGAGGGACATCTGAGACTGGCCATGTAGGGCCAGCTGTTTCCTTAACTCCATGCAGGCCCATAATCTTCCCAGCCCTCCACTGGTCTGGATAGATCACATCAAAATGGCCCTATCAAGGCCCCTTTCTCTGCTTCCCCTGGGGATCCCAATGCTCCCAGAGTCATTTGCTGTCATCTCCAAAATTGCCTCTTCCGTGATGACTTTCTCCATCCAACCTTGCCAACCCATGTCCTTGTATCCCTGAGAGGAGGCTTGGGAACTCACCCCTTCCCTTTCTTATGACCGTGACAATAGGAACTCCATGAGTCCTTCCTTCACAGAGAGCTTTTCGTGGGCTGAGTCTGCTCATCTCCAACGCAGTTTGCCCAGTGAACTCCTCCTCATCTGCCGGCATTAGTTTAGACGGATTCTGTGAGTGTTTCTCTGACCTGCTCCCTTCCCTAGGACAAAGAGCATCAGCTCCACCATAATGGACTGTGTCCACTGTTCTAGTTACCTGTGAACCCCACCCTTCATTGATCGAATGAATTCCTTTCTTAGTTTGACTCCTGTGTCTTGTATATTATTATTCATTGTTTCCATTATACTGTATGTGTTTATGTACTTGTGTAACCTCTTAGCTATGCTCAGAGAATAGAAAGATTTGGTTTCCAGAAATTCATCCTATAGAAGACATTCTTATTGCCTACTCCAGCAGCCATGTGCCCAGGGATAACCTTTGCCAGCGATTAGTTGAATGAGACATAAGGGACTAGTCTTTAGGGGGCTTCTGGGAAAGGATTTTCTCCCTGAAAGAAGTAATGAGAGGTAAATGCCTCCTTTTATACCTTCTCCTTGTCTCTTGTTTGGGACAGTATTGTGCAAGGGTGTGATGTTTGGAGCTGTGGCATCCATCCTGTGACAGAGAGGCAAAGACTAAGAGAAGCACAGAGACACGAATCTAGCACTCTGGCATTACTAAGGAACTAAGGAAACCCCAGAGCCCTCTACCTTCTAACTTGTTGTTATGTGAGGAAATTAAATGACATTACTGCTTAAGACACAAGTAGTTGGATTTTTCTGATATTTGCAGCCAAAGGCAGTCTTTTTTAAAAATCCTCACCCGAGGATATTTTTTCATTAATTTTTCAGATAGAGTGAGGGAGGGAGAGAGAGATAGAGATAGAGAGAGAGAAAAGGAGAAACATTTGTAACAAAAATAAATTACTAAAAATAATTTTTTTAAAAGAGAGAGAGAGAGAGAGAGAGAGACATTGATGTGAGAAAGACACATGGATTGGTTGCCTCCTGCATGACCCTGACCAGGGATTGAACTTGCAACTGAGGTATGTGCCCTTGACCAGGAATTGAACCCTTGGCTCTTTGGTCCATGGGCCGATGCTCTAAATTCTGAGCCAAACTGGCCAGGGTACTGAAGGCATGCTTAACTAAAACATTTTGTGAATGAACTTTTTACTTTGAGATAATTATAGAATTTATACATTTTTATGAGATTATGAAGCACTTATGAATCTGTACTTTTCTTCTCAAGTGACCATACCACATCTACCTTGAGTGAGCCTCAGGCAGACTTCCCTTTCTATTCTTCTTCTTCTTCTTTTTTTTTTTTTTTTTTTTTTTTTGTTCCCAGGCCTTTTTTCCTAACCTCTCAAACCTCCCCTAGGAAGAAGGAAAGCACTTCTTCCTTTGGCCTCTGATCCAGCTTTCAACCAGTTAATTCCTTCTAGTTTTCTCCCTTTAGAGCTGAGGAGAGAAGGTTTCAGGTTCTAGATTATCTTCTTAGCAACCCACAAAAAGGTATTGTTACTCCATTTTGTAGAAAAATTGATGCCCGGCTGGTGTGGCTCGGTGGTTGAGCATCGACCCATGCACCAAGAGGTTGCCGGTTCGATTCCCGGTCAGGACACATGCCCAGGTTGTGCGCCCAATCCCCAGTGGGGTCATGCAGGAGGCGGCCAGTCGATGTTCTCTCTCATCCATGTTTCTATCTCTCTCTCCCTCTTCCTTCCTCTCTCTAAAATCAATAAAGAAGAAAAGAAAAAAGAAAGAAAAATTGAAAGTTGGGTTAGTAAAAGGCTCGAGCGTGATCACATAGTTGGTGAGCAAAGAGCCCCACAGTGAGGATTGCCCAAATGCTTCATCCTTACACCTCCACATCTGGCCTCCCTTGGGCTTAAATAATGTCAGCATTAAGCAGGTGGTCATGCCACACTGCGTTGGGTGGCACCCATAAAAACGTGCCACTCAGCTCTCCCACTACAGGAGTGTAATTGACCAAGGGCCCCAGCTTCTGTGTGCTGGTGCCACGGCCACTTCCCGTGGCTGCTCCCCACTGAAAGCTGAGCACAGCAGGTCTACGGAGACATGCCCGTTCCTGAGAGGTGCAGCAGTCGGAGACTCTGCCCATCCAACTCTCCTTCCTTCCCTCGCTCCCTCACAGGGGTCAGGCCTGCATTGTGGTCTGACCATCGCTCACCCTCGGGCTTACTTCAGTTTTTCCTTCAGAGATGTTTCTGCAAATAAATATCTGGCATATCTAATCCCATCATGGGGTCTGGCCCCTCAGAGGACCTGAACTAAGGTGCTTTGGTTTTTAAACCCCCAAACTCAACTTGGAATTCTGTATATCAAGTACCTGGTATAAACTGTGTTGTTTCTTTTCTCCTTTTCCTCTCAGATTGTATGAAGATGTTAACAGTGGCCAAGCTGTGAAGCTGTTCCTGTCTCCAAAGGGAGCCAGAGGGACCTATGACCAGAACATGTGCACACCTGGAAACTATATGTCTTGAGTTTGGAGAGGCTGAGGCACTCACCCAAGGGCACACAGCTCATGCCCAGGTGCCCACACATATACACACTATTGCATGGAGTGAGGAGACGAAGTCAGTGAAGAGATAAGGTCAGGATGCAGTGTGGGACAGGCAAAGGGCATGAGGAAAGCAACCCCTTCCTGCCCCTCCCAGACGACTTCCCATGGCTGGTTTGTGTGCTCTGATGCCATGACAACTGGCTCTGAGATCTGCATGTGGAAAGTAAAGCTCAACCTTTACTTGTGGGTAGCTTGGTGGGTGTAGAACATACCAGGTTCATGACCTCCCAGGCTCCCAGCCTTGTTCCAGCCTAGAGACGCTGCCCAGTCAAGCCTTCAGTCATTGAGAAATGCCTTTTCTGTTCACACTCACTACCCAGCCAGTTGGTTTGGCTTACCTGCTTGGCAGTACCAGCTCTGATTCTGGAATGCTCTGCTCTCTTATGTTTGTCTAAATCCTCCTCATCTCTCAGAGATGAGTTCCAATGTCACCTCCATCTGGAAGCCTTCCCTGATTTCCTTAATCCACAGAGCCTTTTTCTTCCTCTGAACTTGTCTTACAGTTACTGTACTCTCTATAGCATTCACATTATGAGAGTTGGACTTTGTCCCAGTCTAATTCAACAAGCTCCTAATATATGCTAGACACTGTGTTAAGTGCTGAATGCTCATGTAGGTATCTTGGGGCTAAGTCTATTCTAGGCTCATTAGATTTCAGACAGGGGAACATCAGATCATCTAGCAGCTCTGGCTCTATGACCAGGAGAAGCCCCCATCAGCTCCCAAACTAGGCAGGACAGAGGGGGTGAGTTGCAGTTTATTAGAGCCTTGCATCTGAGTCCATGCAGATTTGTTCTGAGGACAAATGAGATCATACATGCAAAGGACCTAACACAGTGATAAGCATTTTTTTCTTTGCCTCTCTCTCCATGCAGCCCCATATCCTGCACCCCCCGAATCTACCTAAATGAAAACACTGTTTTCCTCTTCCCCTCAGGACTGTTCAAAGAATTCACTGTCCTGGGTCACAGAGACAAATGAGGCAGAGGCCTGCCCACTGGGAACTCACCATCTAGTACTTTCACACACTGGCTCTCATTTAACCCTCCATCAGCTCTAGGACAGGAAACAGTATTCCTATGTCAAAGATGACAGAGCCAGGGCTCAGAGAAGCTGAGCCCCACCCCGGATCACAGAGCTAGTAGGCAGTGGTGGCCCAGAATCAGACTTGAGACATAAGAAAAACCCAAAGTAAACAGAGAGAGCACCTGTGAAGACACCAGTTGTCCAAATAATTCTGTAAGTTCAACATTATGGCAGTCAAAAATCCAACAAGACTGTGTGTGTGTGTGTGTGTGTGTGTGTGTGTGTGTGTGTGTGTGAAATTTAACAAGCTAATTCTAAAACTAATCTGGGAGAATAACTATGTCGAAATAGTCAAGAAGTATTTTAAAAAGAAGTACAATGAGGGAAGACTTACCTCATCAGATACCAAAACATCACCAAGCTGTGCTAATTAAAATGGTGGTATGCTGGCATGGGACAAGAACTGTGCGTCACTGTCACGGAGCAGAGAGTTCAAAAGAGTTCTTGTAGAGAGGGGCTCAGTATAGGATAAAGTAGCATTTGAAAACATTAGGGAAAGCGTGAACTCATCAATAAGTATTGTTGAGACAATTAGCTATTCTTGTGAAAAAATACCATAAATCTGATTCCTGCTTCACACCATTCACGAAATAAATTCCAGATGGATTAGAGAGCTAAATGTAAGAAAGCAAAGCTATAAAACTATTAAAAGAAAATATAAGGAAATTTGTTTATAACCCTGGGGTAGGAAAGGCTTTCTTTAGCAAGACATAAAACACAAAAACCATAAAGAAAAAGATTGCTAAATTTGATTATATCCAAATCTAAAACTGCTGTATGAGAAGAAAACACCATAAATATTGTTAAAAGACAAAGTGACAGACTGGAAGAAGGTATTTGCAACATATACAACGGAAAAGGATTAATATTCAGGGTTATATAATGAATTCCTACAAATAATAAGTGAAAGACAAACTACCCAATGGAAAAAATGGAAAAAGAAAACAATGAGTGACAGTTCAGAACAGACAGTTCACCCTCGAGGACCTGCAGATGGCCAGTAACCCTATGACAACAGGCTCAGCCTCACTCCTCCTCAAAGAAATGCAAGTCAGACAACACAGGGCGACGAGCACCTTTTCCACTGTTGGTAAGTATGGAATTTGTCACGGTGTTTGCAGAGCGTGATGTGGCAGTGCCTGTGGAAACGTCAGAAGCCCAAACCCTTCACCGCGATTCCACAGCTCTGCCTGGAGAAATGCTCCACGTGCGGAGGCCGGTCCCGTGGGGCCCAGGCGGAAGTGGCCGAGGCCTGAACCATCAGAAACAACCCAGATGCTCGTTCATAGAGGAAGAGTTAAATACTTTGGAATATCCGTATCAGTAACGGTTTTCTGAGGTCCAAACAAATGAGGTGGACCTTTGCATCCTGATGCGAAAAGGTCTTGTTATGCGAGAGGAGCAAGTCAAGAACAATCGGGCTCTATTTACGTAAACACAGATGCATGCTTTGAAACTATTGTATGAGGTAGAATATTCTAGAAGGGTACATACTAAACTGACCATTCCTGGAGAGAAGAGTGAGATTGTGTAGGAGCCAAGGTGGGCTTTATCTGAACTATTTTACTTTTTGCAGTGAGTAATACATGTATTACTTTAATAATAATAATGATGATGACTAAGTAATAAATTTAAAATAACTAGAAAAACCAGCTCTAACTTAGCGCTCAGCAGTTTATGCCCTTAGTTTTCAAGCCCTGCACCTGCTGGTGCCCTGGACCTGTTGCTTAGATACCATACCTGGTTTTTGACTGCACCCCCCACCCCCCTTGACTACCTCCACCCACTAGACTCCTAGTCTGGGTTCTTGACTTGGGTTCTTGTGCCATTTTTCTATCATGGGTTAGGAACAGAGGGAATTGTTCATGGCCTTAGCCCCAGAAGAGCACGTGATCCAGTAAAATAAGAACTTCAGAAAAGATGTGATTGGAAAAACCAAGAAAGGTTTCCTAGAGGAGGTGGCGTTTGAGTAGAGGCTTGAAAGATGGATCAGTTTTATTCTAACCCCTCTACACCCCCCCCCATTGTGTTAAAAGCTACATAACACCATTATAGAAATGTTGAAGAACAGAGAGGAAAAAAACATCACTCATAATCCCATCAACCTAGGTCAATAACTTTTGTGAGTTCCCTTTAAGGCTTTGTCCACAAGGGACACATATGTTTAAGTATTGCTATGGACTGAATTGTATTCCATCAAAATCCATGTTAAAGCCCTAACCTGAATGTGATGGTATTTGGAGAATAGAGCCTTTGGGAGATAAGTAGGTGTAGATAAGGGTGGGGTGCTCATGGTGGGATTAGTGCCCTTATCAGAAGAGGAAGAGACACCAGAGCTTCCTCTCCTCTCTGTGCACACATACCTAGCAAAGGCCATGCGAGAACACAGTGGGGAGTTGTCTGCAACTCAGAGAGACACAGGCACAGACCTGACTGGCAGCTTGATCTTGGACTTTGAGTCTCCAGAACTGTGAGAAATAAATTTCATTTGTGTCCATCACGTTGTCTATGGTATTTTGTTATGGCAGCCCAAGTAGAGTAAGACAGGTATGCAGTCCAAATAATGCATTTGATCATATGCTTTGTTTTTAAACTTAATATTATATCACAGATCTTTTTTACATCACTAAGTGAAATTGATAATGATCACTTTTAATGGCTGTGCAATATGCCATTTAAAGTGTACTATGCTTTAATTACTCATTCCCCTATTGTTGGATTTTTTTGGTTGTTTCTTATTTCTAAAGCTGTAATGAACATCTTTGAGAATGTAGGTGTTTTTTTTTCCCCCTTTCGGGTTATTTCCTTGGAACAAATACATTCTCAGAAGTGGAAATACTGGGTCAAAATTTATGAACACTTTTATGGCCCTTGAAATGTGTTGCCAAATTGCTTTTAAAAGTATAGTTCCAGAATACACTGAAGGCTTTGTTAGGCAAATATGAGAGGTATAGGAATGAGATGGGGGTCCCAATTCCAGGAAATAGCATGTGTGAAAGTGTATTGACCAGGACAGACTTCTGTGATTTATCCTTGGAATGCCATCACCTGGCCAAGATGTAGAATTCTATGGCAAATTCTGTTGGTTGGCAAACTCAGAAGCCATATTTTTTTTTTTAGTTTAAACGCATTTTATTTTTAGACAACACACATGGCATTGTTTTTAAGAAAAACCATGCCTCTACTCCAAATAAATCAGAGTCAAAATAAATGAAGAGCTCAAGATAACATCAGTCCCATTTGTCCTAGTCCTGGTGTGTGGATGAAAAGCAGCAGCCAGTTATGACGACAGGTGATAGACCAAATTGCCAAATGTGTTAACATTTTTCCACTTCAAAACCATCCTTAAAGAGAATCATATATGGAGTCACACCAGCCTCAAGGAAGTCCAGCAGAGCGACCATGCCATCTGGATTCATGTTGTCACCAGTACAGAACTAGTAGTTTTTGAAATTAGCAAGGATGTGCTTGATTTGTTCTGCAGTCCCTGTCATAAAGGCTTTGCTCTTTCTGGTCTCTGTTCTTCAGGCTTCCCTGTGATTGATTTCATGTCATCTTTGATGTACTTCTTGTCGGCTTCTTTTGTGAAGCTGGTTTCCTATAAATGATGGTTCGTGACAATGTCAACATCAGTGATGTGTTTTCAGTTCTTTCGACCTCTGGGCCTTCAGCAGAGGCATTTCCACTAATAAGTGAGTCATTAATGTTACTCGCTATCCTACTGACCATCTTCCCCTCTACCTCCAGGCACAGCCTGTCTGTGATCTTCTGAATCTTGTAGATATCAGAACATCCCATCATGGCTGATGAGATCCCAGCAGAACCCATGGTCGAGATGGGGCCTGGAAAGAGGACAGAGGTGCTGGTTTAGCATGAACTCAGAGCTCCCAGAGAGTAAGGTACAGCCAGATCAGAGCTGAGGGGGAGGGAGGAGCAGGCGGAAAAGTCAGTAGCCATTCTTAATCTCTTTCTCTCTTGTTAGTCTCTCACCATAGAAGGTAAAACCCACATAATCTGCTTCCCAGCTTCTTTTGCAGCTAAAAGTGTCCATGTGACTCCATTCTCTTCAAAAAGATGTTAGGGAAGGTTCTGAGAAGAATTCTCTCCTTCTTTCCTACCTCCTTCTATCCCACCCTCTCTCCCTCTCTCCCTTTCCTTCATTCTTTTCTTTTTTCTTTCATCTCTCCTTTCTCCTCCCTCCCTCCTTCCCTCCCTCCCTCCCTCCCTCCCTCCCTCCCTCCCTCCCTCCCTCCCTCCCTTCCTTCCTTCCTTCCTTCCTTCCTTCCTCTCTTCCACATTTTCAATCTGTTTATTAAATCTTTCAACTGGCAATTTAAAGGCTTTTGATTTTTTTTTATTAAAGGGGAAAATATCAGCACCATCTCTCCTTCTTGCCTTGAATGCAGATGTAATGCCTGGAGCTGTAGCAGCCACACTAAGATCATAAGGTTGGACAAGTGTGAGGACAAGGACATAAAATCCTTGATAGCACCATTTGAGCAGCTGAGTCAGTACCACCAATCACCTATCTCCAACTTCTTGTTCTGTGGGAGAAACAACTCCTTATTTGATTAAACCATTGTTAGTCAAATTTTCCATCACTTGCAGTCTAATGCTTCCTAACAGATAGATAAAAGACTTCACTGCCATGCCCTGTCTCCCTCAGACAGCACCTGGGATTTAGATTCTAGTCTCATTATATTAAAATATAATCCTGTCTCCTGGAACTGGTGACATGGATCTCTATAGCCCAGTGCATTTACTGCCTGCCCATTCATAGTCTGGGTGGTATCCCCTTCCTAGCTCTGGATGCTCCCAGCAGACCTCAAAGTCTGAAGCTTGCTCCTCTAGTCTTGGCTTGTTTTTTCAGGAGTAGCAGCAGTCCAGGACTTTGTGTTCAGGATACACCAATCACTGGCTCTCTTTGAGGTCTCAAGAGAATTTTGAGCCAGAGTCTTTTTTTAAAACTTTATTTTTATTGTTGACACTCTTACAGATGTCCTTCATTCCCCTTGTCCTTTGCTCACCTCCACCCAGCCCCTGCCCCCTCCCTCTGGCCATCACCACTCTGTTGTCTGTGTCCATGGGTTATGCATATATGTTCTTTGGCTAATCCCTTCACCTCTTTCATCCAGTCCTTCCCACCTTCCTCCTCTCTGCTATCTGTCTGTTCTATGTATTCATGCTTCTGATTCTATTTTGTTCACCAGTTTATTTTGCTCATTAGATTCCACATGTGAGTGAGATCATCTGGCATTTGTTTTTCTCTGACTGGCTTATTTTGCTTAGCATACTAATCTCCAGTCCATCTGTGCTGTCACAAAAGGTAAGAGTTCCTTCTTTTTTATAGCTGCATAGTATTTCATTGTGTAAATGTACGACAGTTTTTTATCTACTCATCTGCTGATGGGCACTTGGGCTGTTTCCAGTTCTTGGCTATTGTAAATAGTGCTGCTATGAACATAGGGATGCATATATTCTTTCTGATTTGGCGTTTTGGGATTCTTAGGATATATTCCCAGAAGTGGGATTGCCGGGTCAAGAGGCAGTTCCATTTTTAATTTTTTGAGAAAACTCCATAATGTTTTACACAGTGGCTGCACCAGTCTGCATTCCCACCAACAGTACGCTAGTGTTCCCTTTTCTCCACACTCTCACCAACACTTGTTATTTATTGATTTATTGATGATAGCCATTCTGGCAGGTGTGAGGTGATATTTCATTGTAGTTTTAATTCTGAGCCAAGAGTCTTGGGTTCATTTCTGGATCATTCCCTTATCTCTCATATGGTCTTGGTCAAGTCAATCTCTCTGAACAACAATCTCCTCATCTATAAAATAGGGGTGATTAGGGTTGCTGGCAAGAATTAGAACTGCAGAATGGGTAGTGTGGTAGGAGCCTGAGAAATACCTTTTATTTGAAGACAAGTGAGGCTCAGAGAGGAGCAGCAAGGTGTCCCAAATCCTCAAGGAACAGAACCAGGGTAGATTCAGCAAGCCGAGTTACACTGAGGTGGGTTCCAGTAGCTGTGTGGTCCCCTCTGTGGAGACCTGGTTCTGCGGGTGCTGTATGTTCTTCCCTAGGCTCTCAGAATGGGCCTACAGCTGGCAACAGGCCCATATTCTGCAATGGGCCCCAAAGGAAAGAAGGAGCCTCTGCCTCTGGCCATGGGTCCTACAAGTCCTACTGAGACCTCAGAAGTTGGCATGTTGTCCTCATGCCCCTGGGGTAGATCCAGGGCCCACCCTGTACCCCTCCAAGTGGCCAGAGTCAGCTCAGCCTACTCACCTCCCTTTCACAAAGTCGTAAAACCAGCCCCGGGTCTCTCCTGCATGTCCGGAGCTGACAACTTGAGGGCCACGTGCCCCAAGCCAGAATTAAGACATGTGCTCTATCAAAGGATTCTTTCCATGGCTGAATGCATTTATTTGAAAGTTCTTATCAAGGAATAAAAATGAGCTCCTCCAGAGGTTTAATGAATCACCTTAATTGGAAGGAACACAAATATGCGCAAACAGAGCTGTCTTGGACACACTAGTGATATCAGGACAGGTTTCCTTCTCAACAGCGGAGAGTCTGAAGTCTTAGGCCCAGGGGAAGAAGTGAACAGGCAGAAGAAGTGGCCATGGGCAGAAGTTTCTTGCCTTGAACAAATTGTCCCAACAGTTTTTAAAGGGAATATAGAGGCATGATGATTAGTGAAACCAGAATGAAAAGAGGTAAATGGATGTAGCATGAAAGCAAATACAGGGGTCACAGAGAACAGCTGATGGAAGGATTGGCATTGCCACTTTATTCACTAACTCCCTCGTGCCCCTCTGCCAACCTGCCAGCCTTGCAGGTCCTGTACCCAACCCCATCCCAGACTTCCCTGTGAAATTACCCAGCCCAGGTTGACCATAGACATATTCCTACCACCATAGACAGTTTCCATCTACCTTTAAAGTCACCCATCACCTAAGGAAGGGAGAGAGATAGAGGGGAAGGGAGAGAGGGGTGTGAGGCCCAGGAGGAGAGCGGTTCTCACTGGAGCAGACAGCCTTGCTATGCTGGAGTTTCCACCATCCCAGAATAAGATTGAATGCTCTGCAAATGTGCTCATCATCACACCTGCCATAGGAAACATACAACTGAGTCCCGTGCCCAGTCTCCTCTACTCACCCTGTGAGAAAGCCATGTGCCTGGACATCAGAGACTTGTGTTCTGGCTCAAACTGGGCCCAGTATCCCATCACAAAGGAGCCAATCAGGGCACAGGGGAAGCAAATCTGGTTCTGTATCCTACTGTGTGACCTCAGTCAAGGTAGTTAATCTCACTGAGCATCACTTTGCATATCTATAATGTGGACCTAATGACCTCCCCTTTATAGGTCTAATCATATGCAGAGCACCTATTTCATTGTCCAGCACACAGTAGGTCATTGATAAATAGTGACTCTTGGTGTACAAAAACCATTGAGACATATATAATATAAGGGATACCAACATTAACAATCATTATCCCATTTTTCTTGTTCCCCCAGCAGAGGAAGCAAGGAGAGAGGACAATTGCAGCCTTTTCAGCCCTGATGCCTGACTTCTCATGGGGCCACTCACATTGCCCCTAGGCAGATGGGGTCTGGCTAATCTCCACAGCGACTTTCCTCTTACACAAAGCCATTCAGACCCACGGATCTGGCAGGACCCTATTCTCAGCCGGATAGGGTGTCATCTCCCCTACTCAATAGCGGTCAAGGTCAAAATCGGGGGTCTCCCTTCCTGCAGCAGCCACCCCCTTTCCACTGTTTGTGGGAGTCCCAGGAAGTTCCCCTCTCCAGCTCTTCCAGCACCTACATTCCTTGTGCGTGACCCCTTCTCCTGCCCCCTCTGCCCGGCTCGGCCTGCTCATCAGCGGTGGCGGCAATGCCGAGTCTGTCCAAAGGGGAAACTCAGAGGAAAGCCCCGCTTCCTGCCTTTTGCCTGCCTATCTCCATATGTGCCAGGCTGGGCAGGTGGGACCCCTGCTAGATGTCCTCAGCCTGGCCCTCCCCCACCTCCTTCAGCCTGTGGGGATGGGGGCGGAGAGGGCGATTTTAATTTCTCCCGCTTCTAATCAGCACAGCTGGTAGAACCAGCAGGCAAGGGCAGGAGGAGGTGAAAGGCCAGGGGCCTAATCTACCAGCCACCCAGCCACCAGAGCCCAGCTTCCCTCCTAACAAGCCATGCAGCAAACAAATTATCTTTGTTGTTCCTGGGAAATCTGCAAGTACTTACCCGTGTAATTAGCATCTGTGCCTCATGCCAGCAGTTCAGGTGAACAGGCCACGACTACCCGGTGCCAGGCCGCCTGTAATCAAAACCAATGTAGCCGCCAGGGTGCTCTCCAGCAAAGACGATGTCAAACTCAATCACCTGGGATGGTGTCCCCAGGAGCCAACACACATTGGGGCCTCAGTAGCTCTGAAATTCAAGGAAGAGGTGGGTAGGAGGCTGGTGTAGCCCAGCCGGTTGCACAAATCACCCTGATACTCTGAAGCTGGACAGATGGAGGGCTTCAGGCCTGACCCACTTATACGAAGGCCCCAGGCCTGGGAATCTGCATTTTAAGCAGCCCCTCAGGTGACTGACGCACATCCAAAGCTTGGCAAACACTGGGTGTTCTCCAAGATCCCCTGGGTCGGTAGAACAGTAACAGTGATGAGTATCATTTATAGGCATACCTTATTTTATTGAGCTTTGCTTTATTGCGCTTCACAGATGTTGTATTTTCTTTTACAAATTGAAGACAAGACTCTTCACTAGGAAAGAGATTAGGACTCATTTTATTGCGGTGGTCTGGAACCAAACCTACAATATCTCCTGTACTGAATGCCTACTAGGTGCAAGGGCTTTATATAGGAATCTACTATTTCTTTGAAAGGTATGAATGTACCCTTTTTAAAAAATTATTTTTCTTCATTGATTTTAGAGAGAGGAAGGGAGAGGGAGAGAGAGATAGAAACATCTATGAGAAAGACATCGATTGGCTGCCTCCTGCATGCCCCCCACTGGGGATTTAGCCCACAACCTGGGCATGTACCCTGACCGGGAATCAAACCAGCAACCTCTTGGTGCATGGGTCGATGCTCAACCACTGAGCCACACTGGCCAGGCAAATGTACCCTTTTATTAGAGAGAATAACTGACTTGACCAGAGTCTCAGAGCAGCAGGGCTGAGAATCAAGCTGAGATGTGCCTTCTTCAAACCCTGTTCTGGGCCCCTCCCCAGAGTATTCCCCACCCGAAGCTACTTGCTCTGTGCCATGTGGAGGCTGAGCGGTGTCCCCCCAATGTTGCACATGGAGCGGCAGCTCCCTGTCTCAGAAGGGATAGCAAAGGGGGACAAGGAAGCTCCTGGGGGTCTTGCCCCTGCCCAAGGGGGAAACTGTTCTCTGCTTCCTGCTCAACCAGGGAATAACACACAGCTCCTTAGCCCACTGGGGCAGAACATGGCCCCCACATGGAGCAGGAATGGGCAAAGGCAGGCCAGGAACAAGAGGAGAGCAGGAGAGCAGGGCTCAGCAGGGAGCCCAGGGAGGGAGGCCTCCCCGTGACAGCAGGAGGCGGGCCAAGGCAGCACTCCGGAATACAAAGGACAGAGATTGCACTTAAATAACCCCAGTGTGAGACCCTTGGACACTGAGGGTCAAGTCAAAACTCTGGAGCAGCCAGCGTGGAACTGGACTGGAGAGAGCGGGAGAGAGAAGCAGTCATGTGCATGGATGGGGTAGGGTGGATGACGATGTTGATTCTAGCCTGGATAGCACAGAGACTGGGTTTTCATCAGTTCCTCAGTGAAGAGGAAATTGGAAATTAATATCAAAATCCCACTGAGTAGTGTCCATAGTTTCCATATGTAATCATGCTTGGCTTAGCTAGGTAGTAAAATGTTTATGATTTTCTTTCCAAGGTTGAGTTTAGTCATTCTCAACGAACCATTTAGTTGGCTTCATAAAGTCCTGCATTAAAGAACCCCTCTAGGTGATGCTATAGATGGATAGATACCTGGCTAGGTAGACCCTCCTGGCTGTTAAAGCGAAGGCCTGGGGCCCAGACTGTGCAAGTCTCGGGAAGTCATCCTCCCAGACAGCTGCTTTGACAAGGCTGGGGCGCCACATGTTACACGAAGCGCTGGCCTGACAAAGAATGCACCATGAGACCGTTCTGAGGACCTCTCACCGCATTTGTGATTCAGATGCAGAAATTCAAATAGTATGCTCCCTCCCCCCAACATGTGCTTCCAGTAAACTGAGGCAGCACTGCGCTGCCAGCTAAAAACTGGAGCGGAGGCGGGTGGACGCAGTCATCGTGGGCAGGCAGACTCTGGCGCTTCTGCTCCATCCTGGAAAAGGCAAAAAATGCAGCAGCCTCTTGGTGCCTGCCCTGATCTTGAGCTCACTCCACACTAGCAATGCAGAAGAGATTTAAAGACCGACGCACACAAGCCCATCTGCTGGGAGCTGGAGGCAATGAGGGCAGTGGGCAGGCGAAGGGCCTGAGGATCTCATCTCATAGCCATCTACACACACACACACACACACACGCACACACACGCACACACACGTGCTCCGTCGCACACACACATGCAGGCTCACACATAGATGTACACATTTATATACACACAGACAGACATACCTGCATTCACAAAGACTCATAAACAGACCATACACACACCCAGAAATAGACATGTACACAAACTTATATACAAAGAGACATACATTCTAACACATGCACTCATACTTGTATACAGACACTAACATACTTATACAAGACACAGCCTAATATGCCACACACAGACTCCGTACCCTCAGACACACCCTTCTGCACACACATGTTCTCAGCTGCCCTTTGGACAAGAGAAGGCAGTGACTGAACTGCCATGGAGGGGATGTCTAGTGGTTCCAGGCAGAGTGAGGCCTACTGCCAGGCCCTCCCTGCCGCCCTCACCGCGGCCACTGACAAATGCCCTGATGATGACCACACACTCGGACCCAGCCTCCCCTGCCTGTCCGATCTCTCCCACACATCAGCAGCCTCTCACACAGCATGCCCTGCCCCACAGCCTCTGGGGCCACACACATGCACACACGCACACACACACACACACACACACACACACTCAAGCACACAGAGTGTGAGCGCTCTCTCTCTCTCTCTCTCTCTCTCTCGCTCTCTCTCACCATTTTACTGTCACACAGGGCTGCTCTGTCTCCAGCCTCTCCCAGTCACATCCACGCCATTTGCCTGTCAGCTGGCCCCCCCACCCCTGCTTTGGTCTTTGTCTCATGCACAATACACACGGTCCCAGGCAGACACCCTGTATCTGTCTGTCTCTCGCACGGAACAACTTGAGCCATGGCAAGTGGGAGAGGGTGTCAGGCCCGATGGAAGCTGTTATTCTTAGCCCTGTCACTGAACGCTTCCACCCCTCCCCACTCAGTCCTCGCCCTGCCCATCACCCTCCCCACGAGACAGAGCCGAACCTGAGGCCAGTCTAATCCCCCATCTGTGGAGAAAGAGGGGAAGCAGTAGGGGACTGCAGCCCAGCACTGAAAAGGAGCAGAAAATGGGATTTACTGCTGCTGCCCCCAACCCTGACTGCCTCCAGCTGCTCAGAGAGCAGTTGTGTGGGGAACGATGGGAGGGAGGGAATTTGCATTCGAGAATACTTGTTGGATGGCCTGAAACATTTGTTGCCATTGCTGATCCAGTTCTCGTTCTCTCTCTCTCTCTCTCTCTCTCTCTCTCTCTCTCTCTGTGTGTGTGTGTGTAGGGTGCAAGCATGTAGGGGGCATGAGTGAGAAGACACTGAGGAAGCAGGACTCAGGAGAGGGTACCAGGCAGTGTCTTTCTTAAGCCATTTCTTACCCCTTTTTTTGTTTTGGAGCTGGAACTGGCCATAAAAAGAACAACCCCAACTCAGCTTTTGCTCAGCCCCAAGGACTCTCAACTCCCAGAACTCTCTGTGCCACGGGGCCCTCTTGAGGTCTGCATCTGCCAGAATTTAAAGTGGGGGCCCAGGAAGAGGGAGTTTGATCTCCCAGAGGTCCCACAGATACTTCAAACCCAAAGTTCTTGTTTTTTTCTTCTAAACATCTCCTCCTTGCCTGTGTTCCCTAAGCTGGACATTTCAGACATCCCCAACTTCCCCCCTGCCCCGTGCCCCCACCCCTGCTTTCTGGTTGGGTTTCAAATATTCTATCTCAGAAGGTGCCCTCCAGTTCTCTCGTCTCCAGCACCATGCACGCAGCCCTGGCCAGCCCTTCTTTAGCTCTTGCCAGGACTGTTGCAGTAGCTGTTAGCAGGTCTTCCCACCCTCAGTCTCCCTTCCTGCCAGTCCATCTTCCTAACAGCTGCCAGTAATTTAAAAAGTAAAAATAAATAAAACCTGACCATGTCACTCTCCTGCTCAAAACTCTTCCCTGTCAGCCAGCAGATAGTCCCTGCACCAAGCTCCTCATTCCATTCCCTGTCCCCTGTCCCTCTCACTCCACACCACAGGCCAGCACCTCCCTGAGCACGCAGACCCTCTGCCGCCTGCCTTGGCATGTATCGGTTCCCTACCTGCAATGCCTTCCCCTCTTCTTCACCTTGGGAGTTAGAAACCAGCTCAGCTGTCCTGGTTCCTCGTGAACTTCTGCCTCCCCCCACCTACCATCACGTGGTAGCTTTAAATCTGCTCTCTGCTCTCAAGTGCGTGCACAGCCTTAATTCTAGCCCTTAAAGCATTGCTCATTGAGGGTCCCTCACTTATTCGTACCTCCCTGCCTTTGCCAGTGCAGGTCCTCTCATCAGAATGCCCTCTCTTGCCTTCTCCAGTTGGCCCAGTCCTGTCCAGCTCAAGCCTAACCTTCTTCTGTGACATACACTCTGTTCTCCCTTCTTTTGGGATTTTCCGGTCTGTGGCCCACACTGGGCCTTAGATTCTTTTACCCTGTGTTGTCCACACTGCTTTCCATGTACAGCGTGTGGTCACCCCAGCTGGCCTGTGAGCTCCTGATGGGTGTTGGAGTGGAGTTCCTGCCACAGGGCCTCCGTGGAGCTCTGAGTGGTGCTGGCTCACAGCCAAGGCTCGGGTTCTTTAGGGGGTGAGAATGGGGGTACTGAGTTTAAGTCTGGGAGAGGGAGGAGGGGATGGAGAAAGGCGCTCTGAGTAGGTGCTGAGTGAAGACATGTTCCAGCCCTGGGACTCCTGTGCACAGAGCAGGGCTGGGGACACAGGCCTGTTCTCACTTGGCAGCTGTTGGCAAAGCCTGTCCCCAGCGGTGATGCCAGAGGTAGGGGCCACTGGGCAGGCTGAGTGTCTAGGAGAGAGAGAGGCTCAGAGTGGGAGAAGCAGAGATAGGGAGGCAGAAAGACCAATAGGGAGAGAGCCAGTGATAGAGACTGAGAGGCCAGCTGGTGAGTCAGAGACATGGTGACAGACAGAGGGACAGACAGAGAGAAGGAGATAGAGACACAACACCACAAGAGAGACTGACAATTCAGAGACAGACTGAGAGACTTAGACACGCACACAAAGATAGAAATGAAGTCATAAAAAGGAAAAGAAAGTCAGAGAGAGACCAATGGAAAAGGAGACAAAAAGGAAGGAGGCAGAAAGGACAGGAAGCGGCAGAGTGGAGGGAGGCAGATGTCAGGAGAGAGACAGAGGGAGAAAGGGAAATGCAGACACAGACATATGGTGTGAGGGATCCTGAGAGAGGCTTGATAAACACATGCGTGCACATCCACGGAGGAAACCAGGAACACCTAGAGAGACAGGCAAGGCGGCAAAGGGAGGGGAGGCTCGAGGGAGGCCAGGGCAGACCTGGGGTGGGATGGTAGGATGCCAGGGCCTGGCAACTGGGCTCCTCTCCTTGGCCATAAACTAGGGGGCAGGGGGCAGACCTGAAAGTAGGGCTGGGTGGAAGGGCTCTTCAGGGTCAGAGGAAAGCCTGGGTCCAGCCTGAACCCTTCAGGATCTGGAGCTGCCCCCACAAGAGCCCCAGGAGAGGGGACTCAAACCAGAGAATGGCAGGTGGAGAGAGGCCCAGCCCAAGCCACGCCTACTTGGTCCAGAGGACCTTCCTGAATGTGGATCCTCTCAGCTCAGCAGGGAGAGGAGCTGCTGGTGAACCACAGGCTGAACCCTGGGGAGACCCTTACAGGAACAGCACCTGGTCTGTGCCCAAGCCCCAAGTAGACTCCCCTAGGGCCTTGGCAACCCATTCTATTGTTCCACCACCCAACATAGAGAGCTCATTGGAAGTCCCTCCTGCTGTCTAATTCAGATATCTCCAACTGCAAGTGCAGCCCACTCAACTCTTTAAGAGGTTAAATTAAAAAGAAAAGAAAAGAAAAACTCCACAGAAATCTGAAATGCCACAGAGTGCTCAGACAAAGACCCCTTTCTGTACAGCTCCACTCCCTCCTACACCTCTCTCCCCTCCCCACCCTCCTTCCTTACTGCAGGCTAAATTGGCAGTGGAGAGGCTTTGAGTCAACAAATGCAGTGGGCTGGGGAAGGGAGCCCTGAAGGGGATTCCTGTCTGGGAGACGTTTGCTGACAGCAGTTACTGTGACAACAAGGAAGGCCAACAACAGACCCGACCCATGCAGCGCCTGCCTCCTGCCTGCTGTCCCCCTGTCCAGTTCTAGCTCCCCTAGACTCCTACCCCAGTTTGTTCGTTCATTCATTCATTCATTCATTCACTCATTCAATCATTAGTCAACCTAGCGATCTCTGGACACCAAGCATATGTCTAGCACCTGCTTGGCATTTTTGTATAGGAGTGGGCAAAAGTAGGTTTACAGTTGTGAATATGTGAAACCAAGTTTATTCCTGTGTTATTATTTATTAATTATTGTATCATTTTTCACATGAACAACTGTAAACCTACTTTTGCCTACCCTTGTATCGACAGCTTCAATCAGTTCTCATGGCAACCAGTAAGTTATCCATTAGTCTCCCTTTAGCAAAGTAGAAAGCTGAAACCCAGTATACTGAAGTGACTTGCCCAAGGTCTCGCAAGATGATAGAGCTGGAATCTGAACCTAAGAGGTGGAGTTGTGATTTGAACTCAGGTCTGTCTGACTCCCCAAATCAGTATGTGGGCCCCTGGACAGTGCCAAGAAGTCGGGCACCAGGTGGTGAGTGCCATGAGAGCCAAGACTACACCATCCTTAGCTCTACATCTCTAGAACTGTTCCCAGGGCCTACATCCAGGAGGTGCTTGGTACATGCTATGGCATGAATGTTAGCCTATCAAGGGCAGTGCAGGAGGCAGCAAAGTTGGGAGCCTTCAGAAATACCTACTTGGAAGAAGTTGTACCTGGATTCTGTACTCCAATCACTCAATGGCACTTATGGAGCTCCTACTCTGTGCCAGGCACTGTGTTAGGACCTCTGAATAGAATAATTAAAATAAAAAGAAACATTTGTCCATTGCCCTAAGGAAAGTCTTTGTTTAGCAAGGGAGACCAATACATAAACAGATGATGTTGGAGGCGCTAGAGCAATAAGTACTCAGTGCTGTGGGATTCCAGGTGGAGCATGGGATCTAAATGTGAAAAGCAAAACAATAAAGCTTTTAATAAAGCAATAAAGACAATGTAGAGAAATATCTCCATGACCTGAGGGTAGGGAAAGAATTCTTAAACAACACATAAAAATAATGCTAACCATAAAGGAAAAGATTGGTAAATTTGAGTACGTTAAAATCAAGAAGTTCTGTCCTTCAAAAGTCACTATTAAGAGAGTAAAAGGGAAAGTCAGAGTGGGAAAAGATTTTGCAACACCTACAACCAACAAAGGGCTTATCGCCAGAATGTATAAAGATCCTACAAATGTGGATGTAGGAGACTGACAACCCAGTGGAAAAATTGGACTAAGGACTTGCATATACAGAAATTCAAATGACCAAAAATATATGCCAAGGTGCGTGACCTGATTGGTGAAGGAAATGCTAATTATAATACCAATGAGATTCTACCATATACTCACCAAGTTAGCAAAAGTGTAAAAGTCTGATAAAAACCAAGTATTGGTGAAGATGTGGAACAGGAGTTCTTAAAAACCTCTTTGGAAGCAGCCTATCAGTATCCAAGTAGTCAAGTCCAAGATATGTGCACCCCAAAGGTAAATTCCCATACAAGAATGTTCATGGCAGGCATGAAGGCCCCAAACTGAACCAATAGATATTGTAGACTGGGTAAACTGAATACAGGGGAAAAGAGAAGAAAGCAATTCTGCCTAGGGGCTGGGGTATCTGGAAAGGTGACCTTTGAATTTGCTCTTGGAGCATGAATTTCCCAGGTAAGGAAGAGGGAGGGAGGGTATTCCAGACAGAAGGACTGGCAATTGCACAGGCATGGGGTTCTGAGCAGTTCCTGCTTGTCCTGGAGGCAGTTGGGCTGGGGGTGTCAGAGAGAGAGAGGCAGGAAAAGAAAGCAAGGGGGGTGGGGTGGTCAGATTTGTAGAACATGAAGGCCTTTGTGGGCCACTGTAGGAAGTTTGGCTTAAATACAAAGGTGGTAGATAGTCAGGAGCAAGGAGCATTTAGAAGGGAGACCAGTTAGAGGCTATTGCAACAGATAACTTGACAGAAAGGATAGGGTGGACTTGGGAACTGACCATCTCTGACACAGAATAGACAGGATGTAGTGATTGGGTATGGGGAAGGGGATGGAAAGGAGCTGAGGCAACTCCCAGGTCTCTAGCTTGGGGAGCTGGGTGGATGATGATGCTGTAGCTGGACAGCCAGAGACCCAAGAAGGAGGCAAGGAGAGGTCTGAGGATGAACTAAGAGGCCCAGTTGGAAATATGCTGCTTTGGTGCTTCCTACAGGATGGACAGGCGAACATCTAGGACAGAAGGATAAGCTTGGACATGGAGCCACAGGTATCAGAGTTATTGGAGCGGGAAGCCATGGGTTTAGAAAAGAAAATTTGGGGAACAGGAGCAGGGCAAGACCAGAAGTCATAGATGGAGCCCTGGGAACCAAACAGAAGCAATAGACAGAGGAGAAGTAAGTGAAAGAGAGAGAGAAGGGATGATTAGAAAGTAAGAGGAGATCTGGAAGAGGGTGGTGGTGTCACAGCAGCTAAGAGAGGAAGAAGTTTCACAAGGGCTGGGTGGCCTGTGGCATGCACACAGAGTATTGGAAATAGGTGGGATTGGGTCTGTGAAAAACAGAGGAGGAGTAGAGGGAAACTGGGAGAGTTACGGTCTGAAAATCTCTCTTTTCTCTGTCAATTATACCTGAGGGAGGAGGTAGGCCAGAAGCCTTGAAAGGGTGGTAAAGGGTTAGAACAGGAGCTGACCACCAGGGGCCCAGTGGCCTGGAGGGCTGGGCTGACGTCAGGGACCATAAATCTGGAATGGCACTAGTTTGCACGGTTGGGTGATTTTTCTCTGCCTTCTTGTAGCCTGGGAATCATGATGGGGAAAGCAGATGACTGGAATCCTCCAGGGCTGGGAAAGGCAGGGTGAGGGGGTGTGGGAATCGAGAGTGCCAGGGAGAATGAATGATGTGGCCAATCACAGGCAGGTCGATAGGGGAGGAAGTGGAGCCAGGAAGGGGCTGACAACCTGGCAGAGTGCCTCGTCCAAAGCCAGCACTCCAGTATCGTAGTTGAATGAGCAAGACAGAATGGGAAAACTGGAGAAATCTCTGTGAGAGGAGACCAGGTTTTATGGGAGGAAAGGAATGAAGTTGTGGCCCAAGATGGGAATACTTGTGTTCAAGATTTTACAGGAGACGTTCTAGGCAGTATGTGGGCAGCTGAGGCAGAAAGAAGGTCATTGGAGATAGGAAGGTAGAGGAGCCAAGAGGTGAGGGTGTTGAGATGTCCATGTGGATATTCAAGGTACCTAGGATGATGGCTGGAGCTGGAATACAGAAGGTCATGAGCCAGGTGCCCAAGTCCTCAAAAGATGTTGGATGACCTGTGGGTGAATATGTGATATGGGCCAGGTTGGATAAGGGTTATAATGGCTAGATAGTGGGACTGGAGGTCTGATTCTGAGTGGGAGAGGAAGTGTAATGGACGGAGGTGGCAGAGGGAGGCGTGAGAATGCTAACTCTCTCTCCAGTCTGGCCAGGTGCCACCTCCTGCAGGCTCCCCCATCATTTTCTTCTAGGACTTCATTGTTCTTTGAGGCTGAAAGACTCTGCTTAACCCTTGAGTATGCACAACCCTAATAAGTGTTTTTCCTCTCAAGATCATAGGACAAAACTTTGTTCCGTGAGTGGATGTGTTCCCTATACATTGTGGACCCAGAATATTCTGAGAAATGGGCCATGGGTAGTGGACAAAGAGGCCTGGTCTGCAGCTTGGGATAGTGAAAGTGTGAGGCTGTTCTGGGCCAAGCCATACCATCCGCTGGCCTTCTCTGCCCCTTCTCCAGCTTCCTGGGCCAAACAGAGTTTTCTACCCTTCAACTCCCACATAAAAAATTAAGCCAATACAAAGAGAAACCAAGTACTGGGACATGAGCTAAGTCAGGCATGATGGTACCCAGTATCATGGTGGCTCACTCTGTCTGAAATATCCATTCCCTTCATCCACTTTTAAAATCCCACTCAACCTTCAATGCCCAGCCAAGAAGATGTCACCTTCTTTCTGATCTCTCCTTCTCAATATCAATTCTTTGATAGCAAGATTTTGGGTCCCTCCATTTGACATTTGTTTCTACCTGTCTTAAAGTTGGGTCTTAAAGACAAAGGGTCTGTGTTTTCTATAACACATCATTTTCAAAAGCAAGACCTCTGAAGGGGCCATGGGGCCCAATAAGACATGGTCCTTGTGAGGAAGAGCTTGCATTCTGGTGGTCATAGAGCCAGTGAATTGGATTGATTTCTGGATCTGAAGGACTAGTACTTGCAAATCATAGGCCAGTGAGTACCCAGGGAGAGGGGGTGGGAACCACCTGGAGAACCTTTCAAGATTACAGAGGCCACACCCAGATCCTGATATAGCTGGTGGGGAGGAAGGATCGGGACCTCTGAATTTCTAGAAATCTCAGGTGGTTCTGAATCTTATTCTTAGTTGAGAACCACTATTGGGGAAATAAGTTAAGCACACTGAGGACTAAGAAAGTAAGAAGAGAAAAACTAAACTGGCCACGTGATGGTCATGCAAACAACAGTCATTTATCGCCCTGCCTACAACCAAAAACTCATCACTGTCAAGCACAATAACAATTGGGCATGTCATAAAAAAAAATGTCAGCTCATTTTCTGTAGGTGACATGAGATTATAACTCTAAACATCTCAGGACTGGCCAGTCTGCTGTGTGCTTCAAGGCACCGAGTGCTAATCACACTATCTCCCCATATCTCTCTCCACCTCTGTCTTTGAATCTTTTGGCTTCTGGAGCTAGGTACCCAGAAAGAAGAAGATTAATGCCTGTTGAGTAGCTATAATATGTCAGGCACTTGAAGTTTTTATCTTGTTTAATCTCCAAAACTTCCTTATGTTGGGTAGCAGTGTGAAGAGAAAAAATAGTTTAGAGTAGTGACCTCTGCTGACCCAGGTTCAAGTCATGACCTTGCAGCTGCTCACTAGTGAACTTAGGATAGTCTCTTAACCTCCACAGCCTCAGGATCCTTGTCTGTAAAATGGGCCTAAGAGAATTTACTTTATAAGGCACGTGATAAATGTTTAATACTTTTTAGTTGTTTATTTCCATTATCCCATCATCTCATTTCTTTTTTATCCTCACCCGAGGACATTTTTCCATTTTTTGTTCAGGTAGAGTGGGAGGGAGAGAGAGGAACACAGAGAGAGAAACATCGATGTGAAAGGAACACATCGAGTGGCTGCCACCGCACAACCGACCAGGGCCGGGGACAAACTGCAACCGAGGTACGTGCCCTTAGTGGGAACCGAACCCGGGTCTCTCTGTACTGCAGGCCGACGCTCCAACCGCTGAGCCAAACCGGCCAGGGCCCATCACCTCATTTCACAGATGAATAAACTGAAGGCCAGTTGGAAGTAGGGGTAGATATTTGCACTCAAGTCTGCCGCATGGTCTAGGCTCTTTCCTTCACGGCTCCACCTCCAGGCAGCCTGGCCTTGGCAAGGAGAGTGTGTGCCACCAGGGCCCTGGCAGAGGCTGTGGATCTCTCTCCCCTGGGGGCGAGGGAGTGGAGGGAGCACCTGCGGCCTTAGGATTGGCTTTTATGAGCCTGTTCCACCAACTGGTTCCCTCCCCCAAGTCTGAAGCACATTGAAGCTCTTCCTGTTTGCTCCCAAGCAGATGGTGCTGGAATCTCTACACCAACTCCCATTCATAAATCACTGCTTTCCCCGGTGCTGGAGCGACCATTTTAATTACAGTGGGGGAGGTGTGTGTGCGAGTGTGTGTGAGTGTTTGAAGAGACATGGAGTCTGGGCCGGGGGCTGCCACCTCTTTCTGTTGGGATACAGCCTCTCTCCTCGCAGTCCTCCCAGCCCACCCTGCTTTATAGAGGGAAGTCTGGGGGTCCTAGGCCTGAGGGGGGAAGCCCTGCTGGTAATGTTTCCTAGTCATGTGGCAACTCTCCCCCAACCCCACAGAAGGGGCCACACAGCCATTCCTAACCCCACACTTTCCGATCCAGGGTCTCCACATGGTGGCAGGGCAAAGGTGGGGTGCATAATATTAACAGAGACCCTAATGTGTCCTTGGCAACCTGATGGGTACTGGAGGGGTAGTAAGGGGAGAGCGGTGGTTGGAGATAGGGATGGAGAAGATCTGGTCCCAATCAGGTCAACTCTTATTTGCCTAGTGAGATGCGCGGAGGGGTGGGGGAGAGAATGACAAGCTTGAGGGGAGCCAGGCTGGGGGACCCTTGCTGGGCACCTAAGCTAGACTCCAGAGCTCTCTGGGCCCCTTTGTGATCTTAGGCCCCTGGGCTGTGCGTGTGAACATTATTTCCATATGTATTCATATACTTGAGTGTGCAAATGAGTTTGAATTTGGTTGTGTGTGTGGGGGTACTGTGTTTGTTGTGTATACATGCAGTTTATACACTCTATGTCATCAGGCGCATTGTTTATGCCTGTGCGGGTGGGGTAGGGCCCCCAGCCTGTGTGTTTGGGTATAAATAAGAGGGTCTGGGGGCGTTTGTGTTTCGGTGGGAGTAGAGGGGCTGCACTGGTGTTGGAGTCTAGGTGACAGGTATGAGGCGTGGCTGTTGCTTGTCTACCACTGCACGTATGTGTTTGGGACGCTGGGACGCTGTGTGCCTAAGTGCACTGTGTGTGTGGTCCCTGTTCCCTCCACCCCCTCCATTCTGAGCACCCAACTATGGAGGTGTATCCAGGGGTTCGGATTTTCTCCCTAGTCCCTGGGGCTTCAGTTACAAATCTGAGGCTTGGACTGGCTCCTTGAAGTTCACCATGGGGGATGGGTGGTGAGAGGGGATAAGGGCACCCTCTCCCGCAAGCCAGAAGGAGGCATTTGGTCCCCCAGCATCCCCACCTAGGGACAGTGGCTGCCCTGGGGGCTCGTGGCTGCCGCTCAGTGTCTTTCTTCCCCCAAATCCCTTCCTTTGCTGAGACCCCTATAAATGTGATTCTGCCTAGAGTCCTTCCCCAGGTGAGGCTAGGATCCAGGTTCTGGGTGAAGACCCTGGGGTGGGGTTCCTCCTTTTCCTTTCCCTGCTCCCAGAGAAATGAGACTACTGCCTCTGTCCCCTCACCTGCCTCTAGCCCTCACCCTGCTGTTAGGGGGCACACTGAAGAGAGTGGGGTGGGAGCTGCTGAGAGGAAACACTTTTATTTCCCCCGCCCCTCCCTCCCCACTGCTCACCCTCGTTTCTCAGCACTTCCCCCAGCAGCTCCAAGCTGCCCAGTGGAAAGAGCCCTGGCTTCAGAATACAAGGCCCACATTTGCCACTTGCTAGCTGTGTCTCCAGCCACAAGGCATTGCACTTCTCTGAGACAGTTTCTTCATTTGCAAAATGGATATCGAAATATCCGCTCTGCCTACTTCACAGGATTATTGTAAGGATCGAGTGAGGTCATCCATATGAAAGTCGCTAGAAATGATAGAAGACTATAATATACACATGCTGGCTATTATTACTTCTGATTTTTCTTTTAACTGACCAACACTATGACCACTTCACAGATAGAGGACTGAGCCCTGCAGAGACTTGGATCTGTGCTGCTCCCGTGGCTTTTTGCCAGCATCCCAGTCCCCACTACCCTGCCCTCACTCCTGGTCCTCAGCACAGGAGAGTCGGGCCTTTGCTATCGCTCATCCACCGGCTCCATCTCACCTGCTTTGAAAACTTGTGTTCTTCAGGCAACTGCTCAAAGGGCATCTCCTCTAGGAAGACTTCCCAGATCTGAGCAGAGCTGGGGTCTCCTCCTCCAGACTTCCCAGCTCTCTGAACACACCTCGTGGCAGCTCTTATCAGGCTGCTCCGTAGCTGTTTGTTTTTTCAACGCAGTTTCACAGTTACTGTGCCGTTTCCAAACTGACGGTGCAGTGGGATCCAGCTGCCACGAGCTGCCACCAGGTGCTCCTTCCTGCAGGGCCAGCCCTTTCCAGGCGGGACCACCCCCGCCCCAGGGCCTTCACCGAACCGGGTCCAGGAGGTTCTTGGTAAATGGATATTGACTGAAGGAACACATGAATGAGGGAAGGAGTAGAGACTCTGGGAACAAGACAGAAGGGAAGAGATGCTTCTCGTTAACGTCTCTTCGTAAAAGCCACATCCAGCTGGTGTCTGAATTGGGGCCAATCATAAAACAGGCAGGCCCCCGAGGCTGAGGGCAGCTGGCTTGCCAGTGGGCTTTATAAGGCAGTTTTATGGACTCAGTTGAGATGTGGTGATGAGAAGCCAGACTTTAAACATCCTCTTAAAGTTCGCTTTCACTCCCCTGGGCCTCGAGCTGGACAGAACTGAGGAGAATGCCTATTGAGGAGGTGCCCATGAAGGGATGATGAGAGCATCATCCATGGGCCGAAAGGAAGTAGGCAGGAATTGCAGCAGGAAGAGTATAAGTTAGATATGAGGAAGGACTTTCTACTGGGACTGGGAGGGAGTGATGGGAAGGGGACCGACTACTCCCTATTGCTCTGCAACCTAAGGGGGTCATGTCAGGAGGGCCACCACCTCTGCTCCTCATCTCACCCTGCTCCCTCCTGATTTGTCTCTCGTTCTGAGCCAGGCAGAAGCCTCGAGGAGGAGGGAGAAGAGAAACAGAAGCTGAAGTCGGTACCAGGATCTGCTCAGGAGCTGGAAGCCCAGGCTGAGCCCAACGCCAGGCCTGTGAACACAGGGTCCTTGAGATCTGAGATGTGAAGCTTTTCTTCCAACTCCTCTGCCCCCACCCCCTGCTGTTTGACTTGTGGGAAGGAGAAAAGCAACCAGCCTGAAGAAAGTGCTGAGAAGAGATTTAGAGTGGAAAAAAGGTCAAAGAGACAAGGAAAGAGAAAAATCAGAGAGGAAGAGAAATGCAGGAAGGGGATTAACATGCTTGGAGTCCACAGGGCAGGCTTGGGAGGAGGATCTCAGCCATCTCCACCGCCTCTGAGGAGTGTTCCATTTCACAGATGGGAACCCCCACCCAGAGGGGTTCGATGGCTTGCCTGGGGCTTCCAGCTGGTGAAGGTCTTGGACCCAGGACTACCCGACTTGAGTCCAGGTGGGTTCCTTGGGGACTGCAGGGCTTCCACATGCTGCCACCCAGGGCAGAGACTCCTGGCTTGGTCTGTGTGAGCTCAGGTAGCCTGGGAGGCTGGGAGGGCCAGTCGAGCTCCCTGGGCCCACTGGGCCTGTTCTTCGAGGCTGGACTTGCGGCAGGGCTGTCCTTTAGGAAGGCTGACCACTATGCTCTTGGGAATAGGGAATTTGGAAACCAATTAAAGTCTTTTCAACTGAGGCCAGAGTCCTCGGCCGCAGAGACCATGCCCTTTGCCTTGGGGGCAGCGAGCAGCTCGTTCTCTGGATGGAAGCCTTTAGCCCAAGCAGGATTCACAGCTCCGGCCTGCTGAGAGCAACCAAGGTCGGGAGGAGCTCGCTCCACAGCCCCATCCCTGCCCCTGTGGCCTGCCTGGTTCAGGGGCTGCAGGGCTGCAGAGACAGGGAAGCAGGAACCGGGCTCTGTTGGCTTCCCCTATCCGCACCTAGCTGTGAGTGCTTGTGGTGGATGGGCAGGGTGGGAGGGTGCAGAGCTTTTTTTGGGGGGGAGGGCTGCTCCTCCTCCTTCTTCCTGGGCTAAGTCTTAGGCACAGAGTATGGCCCGGCCTCTTCTTGATTCCCTGGGGTAGGGGAAGGTAGAAAAAGAAGGAAAGGGAGAGAACCTGGATGAGCACCATCCTGTGCCAGGAGCTTTACATACATTAACACATTTAATCCTAACAGCTACCTGAAGGGAGGATTATGATCCTCATTTTACAAGTGACAAAAAGGACGTTTAGAGGTTAAATATCCCATCAAGCCCACCTAGCTAGCAAATGGTGGTGCTGGGACCAGTGGCCCAGTCTCCCAGCCTGGATCCTGCACTCTGGCAGAGGACTTGACCACCCTTCCAGAGCTCCCAGCCCGGCGTTCCCAGGCACACTCCATGTGTGCATATGGCCTCTGGGGGCCGAGGCCTCCCAACTCTAACAAACACCTTTCAGACGTTTCCGGACACTTTCCACCCCTGCTCTGGGTCCTTGGGAAAACCGAGTTGCCTTTGAAGGGGCCCCCCAGGCCCATCAGCATCTCTACTATTTCACACTTTCCCTTCAGGATCATCAGATGAGGAACAGCTGGGCCTGCAGATTTATTAGGGTTTTGCAAGTGATTCCATCCGCTCTTCCCTTCCCCAGCTAAACCCCGCCCTCTGGCCCATTAGTAGTCTCTGGAAAGCAAAGAAAGTTCCTTTGTCACAGCCCCAAACCCACTTAGCTAGTAACTAGCCCTACATCTCCCCAGAAACGAGAGAGAGAGAGAGAGAGAGAGAGAGAGAGAGAGAGAGAGAGAGAGAGAGAGAGAGAGTTTTACCTCTCTGTTTCAGAAAACAAAACAGAAGACCCAGATTTTCCTCTTATGTGACTGGAGGCAAGTCATGTAATCTCTCTAGGCCTCAGTTTCCTTGTCTATAAATAGGAACAGTATCTACCCTGAGTACGTGGCAGGGAGGATGGGAGCATCAAAGCCTATGCTCTGTGCTCTCTGAAGGCCTGTCCCAGGCCCTCCTCCTGCCCAGTGTCCTGCACCCAGAGACCTTGGGTGGTATGCTAATGTACGAGCCCACCTAGATGGCCCACCCTCACACACTGAAAATAGAATGTGAGCATGGAATTTTCACACTAACAAGTTTTGTGAAACATTGAGCATTTCTCATTTTCTCCCTTTGTTTGCCAGGGGTCACCCACTGACCTACACCTATGTAACATGCATGTGTGGGAGCTCCCAGTGGTCAAGTGACATCAGGAGAGCCAAGGGGAGGAGGCACAGGAAGCAGTGGACACCAGGGTCCAATATGAACATTCAGCACCAAACAAGAAACAAAAGGCCCAGCCAGCCCAGGGCTCAGAGTTCCGTGTGCGGCCAGTAGTCCCAGGTGTCACTTTAAGAGCTGGGTAAAGCCTTCAGGGAGCTGAGCAGAGACCCAGAGTGATGGGCATATTTTAATAATAAATCACGATTCACCATTCTAATTATTAAACAAAATATATTAAGACTTGGTTAACTATTAAAGTACTAGTGATAGTCCTTATGAATTAATGGCTCAGAATGATTATAATGGTCATTGAAACAATGCTATGCTGAAGGAATATTTTTGCCAATAGACAAATCAGAAAGCAATCGACTTGGAACATTAGGAATGAAGAAAGCAGTGAAAGCGGTGAGTAAATTGTTGGATAAGACAAATAAAAAAAATTTAAAAAGCAGTTGAGGTATATAGCTGTGGTTGCAGGACTGAAATGTAATGACAAAAAAATAATAATAATAAGTATGCATGCGTCTAAATAAGAATGCAGGTGTCAAAATGCCAACTGTCAGCCCTGATCCCCAGCCTGGCAGAAGGGCTCTGTCACAAAGAGGCCTTGTGATTCAGTGGCCTGGCCTCCAGAGCCACCACAGGTGAAGGCAGGAGGCAGCCTGGAGGAGGCTGAGTCCAACCAGGGCCTTGAGAGTGGGCACTGAGAGACACTAGAGATAGGAGCTCGGGGGAATAAGGCCAGCATGGTGGCTGTGGAGGGAGCAGGAGCACAGGCCAGCAGAGGCTGATGTGATGAGAGATGGGGGGGTGAGAATTGGCAGCAGAAAAGCTCTCTTGAGCTTTGAGCCAATTCTGCAGCCAAGCATTGCAATATAATCACCAGGTATTAAGAAAATAGAAATGGGGTCTCCAGGCGCCAGGCAACATGGGCAGAGGAAGAAGACAGAAACTGACAACACAGAGAGATGACTGTGGTCTGGGGCAGCATGGGGCTCACCTACCTCTGCCGGAGGAGCAGGGATGGGCCGCTAGAACCAGAAAGACAACCATGCCTTACACCTGTAATTAGGCAAAATGCTTATTTTAGTTGTTTAATAAAGTTGCAGTTGACTCTTTCTGTGATTTGGCGATTTACCAGAAATTCAGTAATTTCTTTGTTTTAAAGTCCCCACTTAAGAGCTTTGACTAGGATGGGTCTGCCTGGTGTCTAGGCAGAACCATTCACATGGTGGAGTCCAGAAAGGACCAACTGTTCCTGACCAAGGACCTTGCTGTGTTCAGAATTCCCCCACGGGTAAGCAACCCTAGGAATAAAGACTTGGGATGAGCCCTGCTGGGTCCCATACTGGGCACAGAAGCAGGGTCAAGTTACCCAGCCAAGAAAGTGGTCACCAGGTTTGTTGATGAACCAAGAGCTCATCATGGGAGAGGAGGTCTGGAGCCTTGGCCTCTAATTTCCTCGTTAGAGAAGACCTTCAGGAGGTATTTGAATCTGCTTTGAATTTTTCTAAGATCTAGTTTGTGCAGGCTCTTAATCAACTAGCGATGGCAGTCCCTTGGATGTAGACAAGGAAGCCAAAGCTGGACTGGAATTGGGAGAAGCACATTTTCAAATACTCAAACATTTCCTTTGTGGGGAGGGGGCTGGGTTTGGGGTTCACACTCTTCTTGGCTCAAATCCCTGGAAACCTAATGAAGGGCCTCACATTGTCTTTTTGTAATCATGCTTGCCATGTGGTGTTAGAAAGAAGTTTAATGCATTAAAGAGCCAGCCATTCTGTGTTGTAAAATAGGAAAATTCCCACCACTTAACAATTCTGCGATGCCTTGAATCTGTCAGGGAGTTATAGTGTTGCCCTCCACTGGCAGCCAGCTTGCCGTGGGGATGTGCACACAGTAGGTTTTCACGAGTACCCATGCCTTCCCCTCCCCCTCCTGGCGTGAGTCTAAAACACTTAAGGTTATTATAACAGGTCAAGTCTCACTCGCAGATTTGTTTAACCTCACACCATGTTGGATATAAATTCCTTACTCTCAATAACGGTCACTCATTTTCCCCCTGCCTTGAAACAACAGTCATTTCATTCACCCCAGCTGGCAGCGCCCAGCAGCCTGGCTAACTGGCTCTTACGGGCTGAAACGTGCGGCGGCTTGTTCCTGCTCCATCTCTCCTCCTTCTCAGCTTTTCTACAAGCCACATGCAAAAATCTGCCCCATTACTCGATTATCACATTTCATATGAAATTAGGTATTGCAGGTCTCACGTTATTCAATTAGCTTGGCGTAGGCTGCGGGCATGACTCAGAGGCACTCCCAGTTCACCTCCTTCCAGGCATGCCCTCCTCCTTTATCCTGACCCCTGTCTTGCCGGGACACCCTTCTTCCTTCCAAGGCCTAGGTGAAACTGTACTCTCAGGCCCCTGAGTTTTAGGACAAAGGGCCTTTTCTGACCAGTTTTCTTTCTCACCTCCTTGAACCCTGGCTCGCCAGTGTTTCTTAGAAGTCCCCAGATGAATTACCTCCGTTCGCCTCCCTCATGGTGTGGCGCACAGCCCTGCCGACCAGCCCTGTGCTTACCCTGGCCCTGGTAGCTTTTACATTCTTCTCCCTGTCACTAGACGACGAGTGGTTTCTCTAAAAAGCTTCAGCCCTCCAGGCTGCAGTGTCAGCAGCTCTGGGTGGCCCAGCACACGCTTCCTCCAGGTACACGTGAGTGTGCTAAAAATCCTGATCCCACCCACATATCCTGGCCTGGTAGCCTCCCCTTTTCCACTTTGCAGCCTTCACATTCTCAACTCCCACATTTACATTTCATCAGAGTCCACCCCTCGCTCTCTGTAACCCCTCCATCAATCCACAGTGATGTTTTTGGCTATACCCTGCCCCTGGAAACGATTTCCCACCACTCCAGAGACTGACACATGCACCTCCTTCTCCTCCCTGCACACTTTCTCTTCTCTGCTCAGCTGTCCTTCGAGGTGCCAGGAAATGCATTTGGGGTTCATTTGCTCATTCAGCAAAGTTGTCTGAGTACCTACTACGGATAAGACCAGATTTCTTACCTTCAGAATTTATAACCTAGGAGGAGAAGTGAGAAAAAACACACAACTAGTAACATGAGCGAAAGTGCCTCTTATGAGAGAGAGGAAGACAGGACACTGATGAGGCTTAGTCTGAAGAGTTGCTTTGAGAATTCTGAGTTATCATGTCTCAGTGCCAATTACTTCTAGGAAACAGTGAAAAGGACTTTGGGTCTGAGGATCAGATCTCAGAATTCACCGTGAGGACTTTTAAAGACAAGACAGGGATGAATCAGCTGTGGTTCTGTCCTGTGGACCCAGAACTCACCTTCAGCTAGAAGGCACGGAAAGAACATTGAAAGATCGAGGTTCCCTTTTCCAACAATGAGGTGAATTAGCTTCCGACAAAGGCCTCCCCTAATTTTGAGGTTCCCTTTGGCAATAAGCCCTGTTAATTGCTCTAAAGTTCATATGACTGTTTGAAGCAAAAATTATAACATTGCCTTGTGGGTTTATAATGTATGTAGATGAAATACATATGATAACTATAATGTAAAAGATGGGGGTAGGGATTAATGGACCTATATGGTTGTGAGCTTTCCACGTTTTATTTGAAATAGTAACTCTAAGTGGACTGTGAAAAGTTAAGGATATATATTATAATCCCTGGGGCAGTCATTAAAAAATTAATGCAAAGAAGGATAGCTACAAATTCAGTAGATACATTTACATGGAATTCTAAGAATCCCAAAGAAGACAGTAAAGGAGAAACAGAGAAATAGAAAACAGAGGGGCAAATAAAACTAAATTCAACCATATCTATAATTATATTAAATGTTAATGGACTAAATATTTCAATTACAAGGCAGAGATTGTCAGAATAGATTTTTAAAAACCTATTTGCAGTCTATAAGAGATATACTTTAAACATAAAGACACACGTAAGTTGAAAATAAATGGATTAAAATTATATACATTCAAAGGATAGAAAGGCTATATTAATATCAGATAAAATAGACGTCAAGACAAAGGGATTAAAAAAAGATGTTTTACAATGGTAGATGGGTCAATTCATCAGCAAGTGAGAACACTCATAACTGTGTGTGTAACTAATAACAGTGCTTCAAACCCATGAAGCAAATATCAATGGAATTAAAAGGAGAAATAGACAATACCATAATCATAGATAGAGATCTCATCAGTAAGGGTGGAGTTGTCTGACTGCCCCTCCGGGGCAAATGGGTTTGGGAGGCCATGGCCTGGATCAGGGCTGGGCTATGGGCTTTGGGGTGTGGTGAGACACCTCAAGAGGAGGCCAGGAGGGAGCCAAGCAGTAGTTTAGCAACAAAGGCTGTGGAGACTCTTTGAGGCTGGCATACTGATAGTCCTTTGGGATTTTTACAGAGACCCTACAGCCTAAGCCCCATCTGAGGTGAGGAAGCAGTGGCTGAGGGTATTGAAGCTGGTTTTGAAGGTAGTGGTGATAGTGCCCAGTGGTCACTTTTGTTAGATGTTTTAGAAAAAGATGCCCAGTACTGAAGTGGATAGCAGCAGCAGAGGCAAAATAAAAGCTCATTCATTTCATTATTAACCACTCAGGATTCATTAAATATACCTGATGAGGTGGGCTTAGATCTAACCTTTCTTGAATTGTCACCAAGACTGATGGGTCTGGAGAAGCAAGTTTGAGTGGGCATCAGAATCTCTTGAAAGGTTTGTTAAAACAAATGGTGAGTCCCATGCCCAGAGTTTCTGATTCAGCAGGTATGAGGTGGGATCTGATGTCGATGCTGCTGATCTAGGAAATCACTAAGGTAAACACAGTGCCAAGGGGGCCCAGAGTGTTTTTTGGCATACTGAACCAGTGTAGAAGGCCATTGTTGGAGGTCAGGATGAGGGCCCTGCCAGGTAGAGGAGAAAGAAAGGACAAGGCACATTTATGGGGCTGAACTGAAATGTCCATGAAAGGAGCAGAGCAGAGAAGCCTGGTAAGGTGGAGCAGAACCTGAAATTGGATCTGTGGGTTTCAGATCCTGGTTCTGCTATTTATTAGCTGTATGACCTAAAAGAGGTTCATTACCTAAACTTTTCAAGCCTCAGTTCCACAATCTTCAAAATGGAGCTAATGCTAAAACCTACTCTCAGGGTTGCTTGTGAGGGAGTGCAGGTAAACACCTGGCACAGAGCAAGAGCTCTGGCCATCCCTGCCACAGGCAAAGCTAAGCATTCGCAGGTACAGTGCCCTTGGCTGACCCAACGGTGGGCTGATGTTGAGCACATCAGTCCTGGGCGGCAACTTTGGCAACAAGCAAGCAGATAGTATTTCTGACACCCTTCCTAAGGACACTGGGCTTTCGGCTCAAAGAGTTCCAGGACTCCTTCTCAAGTAATCACTTTGCTCTAACTCAGCCCTGCTCTGGTCCTTCCCAAGCCCCGGGGCAACCATAAGGGGTGGCTGAGGCAGCTCCTTGGGGACCCAGGCTGAGGAGCTGCAAGCAACCTTCTGGATTGATTCACCTCGCTTTCAGTTATCAGTTGGCATCCAACAGAGCAAATGGCAGCATTTGGATTTCTTTTTTTAAAAGAAAGAAGCAAAGGGAGTTTAGTCCATCTGCATGAAGGAAAAGGGATGAATCCCCTCGCCCCCTGCCCCCCTTCCTGTTCTGAAATAAAATGGTTCATTTCCATGAAAACTGAAACTCAGAGAAGAATCCTTGCTACAATGCCTTTTGGACTGTGAGCTGTGTGAACAGGATCGAGAACTGTGCCTCTTCCCTACCCTCTTTTGGTGCCACAGAGGACCCCAGGGCATGGGCACTGGCTCCTGAGTGGCCCCTGTGTGGTTCTGAGCCTCTGTGCTGGCTTATGTGAAACTGAGGTTTCCACAACTCCTCAGAAATTGTAATCAGGCTCTTACTCTCCACTTCCTGGGGAGTCAGCCTGTTACCTGGGCCAGTACGCCTCGCCCCAATCTCATATAAATCTCGAGTACTCCTCTTCTCGCCAATCCACCACCAAGTCCCCAGTATGTCTGATGGCCATGTCCTTGCAGGACGTCACAGGACAGGGTGGTCAGGCACCGATTCCAGGCACTGCAATTGCCCCTGGTAGTTTTCTCACCCTGGGCCTTGTCCACAGCCAATTCTGACCCCTCAGTGAGGGTGCCTGGACCGCAGTCCTATCTCCATGAAGCCCCGTCCTACTCCCTGCTTTCTGTCTTTGTGGTTTGAATGGAGCTCAGGATGAAGCCAAGCCTGGTCATCTTGGGGAAACATTGTTCGTGGTTGGAAACCATGAGTACATTTTGAAAAATAGTCAAAGAAAATGCTGCTTAGGGAAGCAAGTTTCCCAGCAAAGGGAGAAAAAGCCAATTGGCAAAGTCCAACAGGAATAATCAGGAATAGTCTTTGGATTATTCACCTTGGGTATCATCCACCCCCTCCCAAACCTTCCCCGAAGCACAGGTAACTGAGAGATACCCACATTAAGGTGATTGTCTAGGAAGAATCAACTTAGACACAAAGCCAAATTCCTGAGCAGTTTCCACTGCAAGCCAGACTCCCTCTCGCTGCCTTCTCCATCCAACTCCTTCTTCATCCAAATGCAGTTCACATTATGTTATCTGCTCCCTGGGGGCTGTTGGCCCTGGCAGATGTTTGCGGCAGAACCCTGGGACAGATCCAAGGGTTAGACCTTCTGGGCCCTGCGTGGGGGAGGTACAGCTTAAAGGTGTAGGTGGATTTATCTCATCAGCCAAGTATTGCCTGAGTGAGTGTCTGCATGAACAAAAGGACAAGTGAACTCCCCTCACTTAGCCTTGCAAATCAGTTCCTCAACTTTCCCAGTCCACGTGGGGGTACTTCCCTCCCCAAGGATGGAGTAGAATAAATGAGGCAACAGCCCAGGTGGGAGGCAGGGGGTCTGGTTCCTAACTGGCTGAGTCATCCCTCCAGTCTTCCCCCTTCTCCTTCTCCTCCACCATGACTTTAATTCAGCCTCCATCCTCCCTTGCCCCAAGTAGGCATCAGTCTCCCTTCCTCTGCTCTCCACAGGGCAGCTTCCTAAAAATCAGATCTGAGCGTGCGGATGGGATTAACACAGGGTGACCCGGTGTGGAGCTCTGCAGAGGCCTGGAAGGACGATTGCAGGGGAAGCTCCGTCTGCATGGGCACCTTTCTTGGTCTAGGGGGGCCAGGGGGCTTTCCATCTAGTACGGGCTGGTCGTGTGGGTCCAGGCCATGCTCTAGGGGAGAGGCATGTCCCTTAGAGAGTCTTCTCACCAGAATTACCTAAAACACTTAAGCCCTGCACTTCTTCCACCACCCTGGGGAAGGAGACTGCTCCTCCCAGAGCCCTCCAGTGCCCTCTGTGAGGTGCGGCCCGTGGACTTTGTGGGAGGACCCCGAGGCATCTGGGAATGCGGTAGAGTCCGCAGCTCGAGTGAGGGTGAAGATGGTTGAGGTTCTCTCCCAAGCCCTCCCCCAACTCCTTGGAACCCAGAAGCCAGGCCTCTGAGAGTCGACAGGCTTATTGTTAGTTCAGTTTCTAGCTCACAAGCCATCTTGCTTTTTGGTTTTGCCCAATTCGGGCCAGGTCCTGAAGGCGTTTCCTAGGACCCTGGCTTGGGCTGTTGAAGGTCTGCAGGACATCAGCAGTTGGGGACAGGGAAGTCCCACAGCTTCTTGTCCCAAGGCCGGGGCAGAATGCAGACCGCCTAGCCAGGCTGCTTGGGGGCCAGGACCAGAGCCCCAGCTGGAGGAGGAAGGAGCCTGGGCCTCCTAGCGCTGTGCCTTTGGTGACTGGGGGGGGGAGGGGTATAGACTCAGCATCCTGTTTAAATTTGGCACTAGTTGCATTTCTTAACAGGGGTTATGACCCACCATCTTCCCCCTCTCAGGCCTTCCTTACAGATTCCTCTAATCAATTTTTCACTGTTGGCTCTAATTCTGCTCTTCACCTTGGCGCTCGGGGCCTGACCGAAGGAGAGGTGTGTGGTTTCTTGAATGCTGTCTCTCACAGAGCTGGCCGTGGAGAGGCTGCTGGGAAGCCCAGCAGTAGCCGGGGGACCGAAGACGGGAAAGAAAGAGGAGGACAAGGACAGACGAGAACAATAACAAGCAGAGGAGAGGAGAGACCGAGGGTGTGTGCGCGTGTGTGTGCACGCGCGTGGGCGGCATCGTGCTGTCCCATGTGAAGGTGTTGGGAGGAGAGGTGGTGATGCAGGAGGTCTGAGAGGAAAGGCAAGAGAGAGAAAAATCCCTAATTACAGCCAGGCACAACTGCCCTCGAGCCCAGTCCCTGGCCAGCTGGCCATGTGAGCAGAGACTCCGCGAGCAAACACCCAGCCCCTCTGTGACTCCCCGGCGGAGGAGCCCACATTCCTGCCCAGCAAAGGCCGCTTTAATCAAGGCTCCAGATCCTTCCTGCAGCCGCCCGGGGGGGACTGTAACGCTAAACACATTAGTGTGTGAGATTGAAAGGTAACATTCTCATGGAAGCCCCTGGAACAATGGGCCTCGGGTCTGGGTTTCATTTGGAGGAACAGTGCGGTGGGAATTTCTCTAATCAAATAAAAGGAAAATGAAAAACTCTATCGTTCTCAAACTTTAATGCTCTTAATTGCATTAATTTGAAAAACATACAAGGTCTTTCTGAGTGGGGTGTTGGAGCCTGATAGAGAGGAAGCTCGGGGCCTGGCTGGGGAGAGGCAGTTGTCTAATGGCAGTGAAGGGTGCCCGGGCCAGGCGGCCAGTGTGTCTGGGGCTGAAGGATGGCCTGGCAGAGACCCAAGTGATAGGAGGTTAGGCCTCTGTCTCCCCCCACCCCCAGTCTGTCCCCCCTCCCAGCCCTGGTATTTCCGGGGCCTCCGTGGTGGCTGAAGAGGCCCGAGGCCACTTGGCTTGGACCTGCTGCTGTCACTCAGTCCTCATCTGCCCAAACCCAAGGGGGAAGGGCAGATCCTCTGTGCTCTGTCAGCACCCACAGCCCAGGGCTGGCCGCTCTTCGTGCGACACACCTCACCTTGGGTGCCTCCAGGAGCCCAAATCCCAGCCTGTCCCCTCACTCCCACTTCACCCTCCTGGACCTGCAAGAGTTCACCAGCCCCTTCCCGTGCAGACCTCCGTCTTCACAGAGGATGGCGCAGAGACACCTGCACGAGGGCGCGGAGTCTGTTAAGATGTGATCCAAGCTCCCCGAAGGAGCCATAGGCTTCCCTCTGCTGGTCTCCTGCAGGGCCTGGAGCTCATGGGTGCTCAGGTGAACTGCCTTTCTCACCTGGAGTCCAAGGGGCTCTTCTCAGCATCAGGGCTGAGGGACAAGGAACTGGGCCCAACAGAGGGTTGTGGAGCCTGGAGGTTCCTAACCATACTGGGGCATAGCCCTCCCTTAAAAAGCTGATGAAAGCTAGAGGCCACTACACACACACACACACACACACACACACACACACACGGGCTTGCGCATGGTTTCAGAGGTTTCACAAACACCTATCATCCATGTCTAAAGACCCAGGTTAAATCCTGCTTCTGAGTCTTGGCAAGGCATTGAGTCGCTGGAAGTCCTTCCAGGAGAACGGGATTCTGAGCACTGAGGTCGGCGTACGACCGGGGTAAGAATGGCTCTTTGAAATTGGGGAGAACCTGAAAGACTGATGTTCTGGCCTTTGACCCACAGAGAGATGTGCTGGGAACCCGGCATGTTGGGGTTTAACCCCATCTTCTCAATTTTCAATTACATGAGCTTGAGGCAATTGACCTTCATCTGTAGGAATAACGTAAACCCACTAGGGCTGTGGTGAGGATTAAATAAGTTATGCTAAATGTACAGCCAGCAGTACGTGTCCCATAAATGTTGGTTCCCATCAGGGGCAATGGCGGGGGCGGGGTGGTGGTGGGAAGAGGGTTGGCTGTGTGTACATAGGAGCTTCAGATCTTTGTTTGTAGTGGCCATACAAAGGGCCCTCTTTCTCCATCCTATAGCTTCCTCCCAAATCACTGTTGTCTGTGGATCCCTCAGCTTGGAATTTCTGTCTCATCCTTAAACTTGTAGTAAGCTCATCTCATCTCTCAAGTGTCACCTCCTCTGTGAAGGCCTGTGAAATCCCTGGAAACCCTGATTCCCTTGGGAGGTAGGCTGGGGATATGTTCCTATTCTCCAGAGAACCAAAACTCTGAGAGGTTTGTTGACTTGTCCAAGGTCACACAGCAGCACAAGCAGAACTAATATTCCAAATAATGGCTTCCACTATCTAGCACCTGCCCTGAACCCAACCCATGTGACTATGCTGGTCACTTTGTATATGTGAGCTTTCTGCATTTTACAGAACCCGTGTCTTGGCTCTAGGTCTGCATTTTTCCCGACACCACACTGCCTCCCAAAGACAAGGATGGAAAACTAAGAGGCTTCCAGCACTCTCTTAAAATCTTCCTTTGTGAAGAATTTTGTCAGCCATCAGCCAACACCACTTACTCAGAGCTCTGGGCGTGGACTAATGAGGGACACAGTCTTTGCCTTGGCGGCATGCAGGCTCCCAGGGCGGCCAGACCCACCACCCTCCAGGGGAATCAGGAGAGAGAAGACAATCGGAGTCTCCTAAGAGTGTCTCTTGGGCTGATTCTGCCACTAACAATGCCTCTCCCGGGCTCAGTTTCCCAATTTGCACCACAGGGAGCTGGAAGCATAGGCCTCCTAGGACACTCCCAGCACTGGGATTCTGATGCTCTGCGGCTGTGAGAGAGCTGAGGGCTAGCTTTGCCTGGGTGCAGGGAGGCCCTGCGCAGCGGAAGTTCCCACGAAGGTACCTCGGGCTGCTGCAATGTTGCAGCTCCATTACCTGCCTGAGTTCAGAACTCAAGAGGAGGGGCGCAGCTGGGATAAGGGGAGAGCCCTGGTTAAGACGATTTGCAAAAGCAGGATGTGCTCAGGTTAGCAGGGCCTAATGGTGAGCTGGGGAACAGGCAGATGTGCTCCCTAAGCCGGCAGATGTTAGTTTTTAAGAACTTCTGAAGGCGGAGTCCTGGGGGCAGGGAATCTCATGGTCTGCTCTCTCCTGTGCCTCAGCAAATGCTCAGTGACTTATGAACATGACCTGCCACCTTTCTGTTGAGGAAGAATGTTGCTTTCCCCCCGCCCCCCATCTCTATCCCAGCTTCCGGTTACCTGGCTGGGAAGTGGCAGAGCAGAGCTTCAAACCCAGTCCCAGCTGGTGCCAAGCCTAGGTGCTGTGCACGCCACCGTGCCACCCTGCACCTCATCTCCATCGGGAAGGAGAGCAAGTGACACCATGGGCAGTTGAAGTCAAACACCAAGGATGCTCAGAGAGGGAAACCTCAAATGAAAGGGTTGGGAGCTAGACACCAGTGTGCCTCAGTTTAAGTAAATCCAGTATACCCAAATCTAAAAATAGCTCCCTATATTGGAACTCCTTCTCATATGAATTCATTCCCACACGAAAAAGAATCACTGGTTCTTTTCTTGAAGAAGCCAACTCCATTAGTGCATTAAAAATACGACTCAAGTTGCCAAATGTGATTTCATATGCAATCCCCTCTCCCCACCCCCAGCCACAACATACTTCTCGCTGCTGATCCCAGAGGAGTGCTCCGCCTTGCCTAAAGAGAGGTTTGCCTACAGTGAGGGGGGCTGGTAATCAACATGGCAAACACATGTCCTGGATTTTCTGAGACTGGCTCACTTTCTAATATTAGGTTTCCATTGTCCTAGGAGAACACTTGGAACTACCAGGCCTTAGGGACCGGTGCTTTCATTCGTACAATGTGGTCACTGTGGAGAGGAGGACACTATCTTGTCAAACCCATTTTCCAGGCTGGTGGGGCTGAGGGGCAGGCCTAGTCAAAAAAGGGGGTGACATAGGGAACCCAGAACTGAGCCTGTGAGGCGGGGTGGGGGGTGCTGGCTATGGGTGAGTCAGCTGAGAGGCAGCCCCCTTGGTTCCTGGGATCTATTAGCCAGCTTGCCATGCAAAACAGGCAGCTGCAAAGACCCAAGGCTCCTTCATGGGCGCTCCTCTGCATGGGAAGTGGGCGGGCGGGCCCTGGAAGGTAGCCAGGGAAGAGCAGCTCCATGATTAAAGGGTTGGGGAACAGGACTTTTGAAGTGAGACTGGGATGGCTGGTTATCTATGCATTAAGATTTGGGCCCTGCCTCTACCCCATCCCATTCCACCTCATGACCCACCAACTCTGACCCACAGCCTAGCTCTGGGCCACGCACTGGGCTCTGGGAGGGTAACAGGGAAGGCAAGGATTTCCAAAACTTTAACTGAGGACCTGGAAGGGGCTTTAACACACATGCATCATGACTCCTCCCAATGCACCTATGGGGTTGGGAGTAACTAGCCCCATTTTACTGGGGGAGACACTGAGTTAGAATGCTTTGCTCAAGGTCACATGGCCAAGGGTAATAAGGACCCAGGTCTTTTCTGATTTCACCTCATTACAACAAAAATGGAAGAGACAGAGGGTAAGGGTAGGAAAATGTGACTGAAGCCTTCCAACAACTGGGTTGTTTCCCCAGGGCTGTTTGTGTGCAAAATGATAGTTCTCAAAGTAGCAGCAATAATGAGGTTGGTGCTACATATCACTTATTGAGCAGCTACATGCTTAAAATGACTACACGTAATTCTTACAACACTATCCTAAGGTAAGTATCATAATCCTCATTTTACAGATGAGGAAAGTGAGACTCAGAGACATTACCTGACTTACTCATGATCACAGAACTAGTAAAGGACAGAACCAGGAATTCAAACTTACACTGTTCTGTCTTCAAGGCCCACAGTACATCCGTCACCCTATGCCCCCAGCTTCCAGTTGCTGAAACTGGAGTCTATGGGCTGGATGGGCTAGCTGGGGAGAGACACAGAAGCCATCCAGGGAGCATCCTTAGAGCATCGGAGAGTTGGCCTAGGAGGCGGCTTGCTGGTTAGCTGTTTTCCAGTGCCTAGACTAGCTTACGAGCTCACCTCCATGCTTTGGCTCATGCTGTTTCCTTCCTGCATTAAAAACATTTTTTTTTTAACATATCAAATCCTACCCATCCTTTAAGACTGAGCTCAGATGTCTCTTCTCCCACACTCCTCTCTGATTTCCTAATCATACATGCGTACTACCTCTCTGAGCTCTTTCTCTGCCATTTGTGTAGCAGAAAGGACCCTGTCCGTCCCCTATTTGTCTGGCTCAAAATGGCTGGAAGGGAGAGAGTTATGTTTAAGGAAGGCTTCCTGGCTGAGCCTGGAGTGGGGATTATGGAGTTCCACTCTGGGGAGCCTGAGTGAGTCATAGAGAACAGTTTCTCTGGGCGAGTTGGGGGCTGGGGCAGCAAGCTCTACCCCACACAGCCTCGGCCACAGATGTAGCTGTGACCTGGTCTCTGGTTTCCCTCACCTTCCTTACCAGTCCCGTGCTGCTCCTGCACAGTTGGAAGTCTGTGGCTCCCTGGCAGGCACCCCATGACCCTTCTCATGACCCTAGAGCTGGGAGTGTGCTGTAGAAAGAACTCAGGACCAGGGGGCCCCACAGCCCTGGGGTTTGGTGGCTTCAACCTGTGTGTGCCTGTGTGACCTTGGGCAAATCAGGTCCCCTCTCTGAGCCTCAGAACTGACCAATGGGCTTTCCACTGGATTCAGGAAATACAAGGATCAATAATAGAGTGTCCCTGCCCTCAAGGAACTCCCAGCTTAGAGAAGGACAGTCAGGTGAATAGGTCATTGTAGGTCAAGGTGGCTACTTTACAGTAGAAGGCGGGAGAATGCACTGAGGGGACACAGGAAAGGTCAGAGGATACAGTGACCAAGCCTGCCGGGAGGAGTCATGGATGAGCTCACAGAAGAGGTGACATCTGAATAAAGATTCGAAGAATAATGGGGTACCCCACTTTGGGGTTGGAGGCCCTCTGTTCCTGACTTCTGATAATGACGTGTCCTGTGCTACTACTTGGTTTTCACTCCTAGGAAAACCTCAACTCAGTCATCATTTAAATCCTGACGAGACTCAGCGAGCTCGCAAAGGAAGTGCGTGGTCGTGGGAACTGGAGAAGCAGGCCAGAGGAAGGGCTTTAAAGAAGTCAGTATTCAATAGCTTTAAATGCTACAGGGACCAGGGGAGATGCGGATGATGAAACAGCAAAACAATGGTGGGAATGAAGAAAAAAGACTGGAAGGAAGAATGCCCAACTGCTCGCAGTTCACCCCAGGGTAGTGCGATGATGGCTACGTGGTTATGTATGCTCCCCTCTGTCTGCTCCTCTGCACGGCTCTGTGCTTGCCAGTTCTTCTACAATGAAGCATTTATTTGATAATCAAGAAATAGAATAATTGAAACTTGTTTGGAAAAGAAGTCATTGGTGACCTTGGCAAGAGCAGATTGAGCTGCGTGCCGCCAAGCCAGATTGCAGGGCATTAGGAGCGTGGCAGGGGGCGAGGAAGCGGAAGAGGTGCGCGGGCATCCTCGGAGAGGTTTGGCAGTGAGCGGAAGGGCAGAGATGATACCTGGAGGCAGCAGGGCCAAGCAAAGATGTTTGTTCTTTATTTAAGAGGGAGGAACTTTAAAAAGTAATACAATTTCCTGAATAAAAAGAAAATCAAGGTTTTATAAAGGACATTTATTTCTCTTCTTGGTATAAGACACAGAGGAGAATTTTTTTTTTTTTGGAATTTCTGGGACTTTTCTGTGGCTTATGAAGACAACCGAAAAAAATTATATGGAACTGGGATTGTTTTGAAAAATCCAGCTTTTGCAGCCACTTAATATTGTGTGGCTTTCCAATCCGAAGGGAAGGAGCAAATAAAGGGAAAGAGAAAGAAGAAGCCAAGAAGTAGGGGGCACCCATGTCCGCTGTAGCATCATTCACAACAGACAAACGCTGCAAGCAACCCAAGTGTCCACTGACAGATACATGAATAAACGAAATGTTGTGTACCCACAACGGAATATTACTCAGCCTTAAAGAGAAAGGAAATTCTGAAACATGTTACAGCATGGCTTAACCTGGAAGACATTATGCTCAGTAAAATAAGCCAGTTGCAAAAGAAGAAACACTGTGTGACTGCACTTACACGAGCCACCTGGAAAGTCAGACTCAGAAAGAGAGGTGGGATGGTGCTTGCCAGGCTGCGGGGCTGGGAGGTGAGCAGTTATTGTTTGAAGGGCACAGAGTTTCTGTTTTAGAAAATGAAAAAAGTTCTGGAGATGATTGCACAACCATGCAGCTGTACTTCATGCTGCTGAACTATACACATAAAAATGGTTAAAGTGGTAAATTTTGTTATGTATTTTTTACCACAATTTTAAAAATTAAAAACAAGTAAAAAGAATTCTGAAAGGAGGAGGAAGAGAAGGAGGTGGGGGAGGGGAGGAGATAGAAGAGGGAGGGCGAGAAGGCCTGGGAGGCAGAACTTGGTGGGGGGGCTGGGTGTCCCAGGGAGAATGGTGTTGACCAAGTGGAAAGTACACTTTCTATTCAGAGCCCAGAGCAAGTGGGAAGGGTAGATAGAGAAACAGTAATGTGATGGGAACGGGGATGCGGCCAGATCAGGTATTCAGGAGAGTCTGCCCCTGTCTGCATGGCTAAGATCTAGAGAGCAGGTCGAAAGTATTCATCCATTGATTTGTTCCATGAGGTAGGACTTCAGCACCAGCAGGACGATCAGCATTTATACAGCACCTTTGTATGAAGTGGAGGAAAAGCATCCCCCCCTTCCCAGGCAGACACAGCCTCAAGGGTACAGGGCTTAGTAAGTTGTCAGCATCTCTGTGGGAGTGGGGATTTCCACCTCTGCCCAACCCCTCGGCTGAGTGCTTCTATGCTGCAAAGAATCTTCACCCATTGACTCTGTACCAGGTGCTGTGCTGGCCCCTGTAGTTTTCTGAGCTGTAGAAGACCCTGAAATACCCAGTATTGCCAGGGTTGAGGGAACGGAGGGAAGAGAGGAGAGGCAATCACGGGACAGCGTGATCCTGAACCCTGTGCACTTTATTTCTGCAGGGCCCTATGGTCAGGAGGCAGGGATAAAAAAAGAGGGCAGTAGTGATTGGGGTGGACATTGACAGACCCACTGCAGGTCAAGGGGACAGGGGTATAGAGTGGACCATACTGAAGTGGCTGATCTAGGGTCCAGGCCAGAAAGGGAGCCTGGCTTGGCTGGGGAGGAAGGAACCTGAGAACGGCAAACATACACGAGGTGCTTATTCTGCTCACCACCTGGAGGGATGGCTGGTGAGACTGGGTGTCCGCAGGCAGTGATACCTCTGTGTCCAACCCTGGTACACAGAGATATATGGTCAGCAGCACTGACTATTTCTGGACCATCCCTAGGGTGGAATACTTACAGCCGATTTTCACTAGAGGTTGGCGGACTTGCCCAGTGCATCTGGAATGTGCTGCTTTTTGCGCATCAGCACAAGATAACGATCTTTGGCCTGAGGTAACAAACAGGAGTTGGGGAGACCAGGGTTCAAATCTTAGCTGTTGGCTCTGTAATTTATAAGCCATATAACCCTGGATAAGTGTCAAGTTTCTTTATTTGAAAAATAAATTCAATTATACCATCCCCCCAGGAGTTTATAGAGATTGAATGTGATTTTATGTGTGTGTGTGTGTGTGTGTGTGTGTGTGTGTATCACCTAGCACAATGCCTGTAAAAATGAATGAATGTTTAGATGTCATTACACACAAGCACGCACACACGCACGCACACACACTTGTTTAGAATGTCTATATCAGTAAGGTTTGCCACCTGGCCCAGGTCAATGGGGCTGTTACAAGGTGGTTGGGCTGGCCCAAGCTTCTACCTGTGGGCATACAGAGACCCATTCTGTTTGTTTGGTCCCAGGTCTTCTTCTGGTTCCTCCCTCACATCCAGTGGCTTAGAGACAGGGTCATCTCTGCTGACCATGGCAGGGCCTTAGAGCTTCAAAACTACATTGCATGGTATTTGTAAAGAAGTATGATATGGGGAGGTGAGGGTCACTGTGACAAGGTGGAGGACACCATGGGGAGGTGAGGGTCACTGTGACAAGATGGAGGACACCGTGGGGAGGTGAGGGTCACTGTGACAAGGTGGAGGACACCGTGGGGAGGTGAGGGTCACTGTGACAAGGTGGAGGACACCATGGGGAGGTGAGGGTCACTGTGACAAGATGGAGGACACCGTGGGGAGGTGAGGGTCACTGTGACAAGGTGGAGGACACCGTGGGGAGGTGAGGGTCACTGTGACAAGGTGGAGGACACTGTGGGGAGGTGAGGGTCACTGTGACAAGGTGGAGGACACTGTGGGGAGGTGAGGTTCACTGTGACGAGGTGGAGGACACTGTGGGGAGGTGAGGTTCACTGTGACGAGGTGAAGGACACTGTGACGAGGTGGAGGACACTGTGGGGAGGTGAGGGTCACTGTGATGAGGTGGAGGACACTGTGGGGAGGTGAGGGTCACTGTGACAAGATGGAGGACACTGTGGGGAGGTGAGGTTCACTGTGACGAGGTGAAGGACACTGTGACGAGGTGGAGGACACTGTGGGGAGGTGAGGGTCACTGTGATGAGGTGGAGGACACTGTGACGAGGTGGAGGACATTGTGACGAGGTGGAGGACACTGTGGGGAGGTGAGGGTCACTGTGATGAGGTGGAGGACACTGTGACAAGGTGGAGGACACTGTGACGAGGTGGAGGACACTCTGGGGAGGTGAGGTTCACTTTGAACAGGAAGAGGACACTGTGGGGAGGTAAGGGTCACTGTGACGAGGAGGAGGACATAAAAATATCCCTCTCCAACTGACGCTACCTTGAGAACAGCCCTGTGACCTGCCTGGGCTCCCTCCTGCCAGCACGCTGGCTGCCGGGCAATCGTCACTTCATGCAGAGCCCACTTACCAGGTATCGCCCTGGGGCCCTAACACAACCTGATGGATGAGAGCACTAATGAGGGGATGAGAGGTGCACAGGGGTGGATGCTGCGCAGACTTACTGACCTTCCAGGTGTCACACATGTGGTGGTCTGGGGATTCAGACCTGAATAAAAACTGGTCCCCACTCTCAAGGAGCTCAGTGTGGCAGAGGACATAGAACCCTAGATTCACCTGGGCTTAGAGCGCTCCCGAAGACATGAACCACACATTCATTCATTCAGAGCAGAAAACCAGCAACCAGCTCCGCGTAGGTAAGTCTGTAAGGCTCCCCCGGCGGTGGCCTCTGGGGCGGGTGTTGAAGGAGGAGCAGGAGTGAGAAGCAGGGACCAGGATTTCACCTCAGGTCCCAGTAGCTCCAGCAGGTTCTAACCAGTGGGGGTGTGTCCCAGAGGGGTTCACCAGGGACCCACAGTGCCGTCCTGATTTTCTGAAACCCATGGGGCCTCAACAAGATGATAACTCTGTGATCGGGCTACTGCTATTTCTATTTAGAGGGAAGAAGGAGGGGGGTGGTTGGAGAACCAGGGTGCACCCATCTCTCCCAGGCAAAATGGATTCATTTCCAGTCAAGGAAGGAGGGAGGCGTGGAGGGAGAGGGAGGAGCTGGGTGGGCCAGGTTGGACCAGCCTGGCATGGAGGGGACTGGCCGTTGGGCCAGAGGATGCTGTTTATTTGGCTATGATGTATATTTAAAGGTCTCAGTTACAATGGGCCTGGGGCGCTCTTTAACAAGCTGCAGCTGTCTGGTTGCTCATTCGCTTTCCTGACATCTTCTCTGGGCTGGGCCTGGGGGAGCAGTCCCCGAGCCCCTCCCTGTGGGCCAGTGCCTTGGAAGCTGACTTCTTGCCCCGAGCCCCAGAGCCACCATGATGAATGGTGCTGCTGCCCCGTGCAGACAAACGTCTTCCTGGAACAGGCCCTGTTAGTTTAAGACAAACAATTCCGGTCGACTCTGGCAAAAGCCGTTGTATGGAAGGCCCCAGCCTCAACTGCCACCACCTGCCCCTCCCTGGGAGAGACACATCAGGGGTCAGGCAGCTCCAGGCACTGTCCTCGGGGTGGGAACAGAGTGGGGTCTCCAAGGACGCAGGGCCTGGATATCTGTGAGGTCAGCTGAGAGACAGCACGGAGCCTCCACAGAGAAGCAGAGACGCAGGCGGGCCTGGGGAGGCTCAGCATCTCTTCTCTGCCGCTCTCCCGGGTCTCTGCTCAGGTCACACCTTTTCAGGCCTCCGACCCCTCAAGCATAAAATAGGCCAGTTTGTTAAACCAATGGTTCTCAACACTGGCTGCATATTGGGGTCACCCGAAGAGCTCTTATGAAATACTAATGCCCAGACCCCATTCCCAGAGTCCTGATCCAACTGGGCTTCAGAAACTGCACTATCCCCCACCCCTAAAGCCCTCAAATGATTCTAATGTGCAGACAGGTTGAGAGCCATTGGTTTGGGTGGTTCCCAAGGTCTCTCCGCCTCTGGCTTATTAGGTCTTCCTTGAAAATTCCTGGTTCCGTAGCAGACACCTCCAGGAAGCCACCAAGGTGCAGAATGTGGGCCCCAGGGGCTCCTCCCGAACAAACCCACCTGACTGGAGCAGGAGGGCACCTCAGAACTCATCTAGTCCAAATCGGTTTTAGAGATGGCAAACCGCAGGGATTCTCTCCCGGTGGAGGGAGCTCCTGGCCACGCGGCAGTGCTCTGTAAATGTAAGCATCGACAAGGTGGGGCGTCACCCTGCTGCAGATGGAGTAGTTGGAGATGGAGAGCAGGATTGGAGCGCTGGATTAAAACTGCTCTCTGTCTTCCCAACTGGACTACCAGCCCCTTAGAGCAGGCTCCAGGTCCCCTTTTTTGTCCTCCTCCTGACGTAATAATACATGACTGTGTAGGTGGATGGATGAATGGGATGAATGGATGGGGCTGTCCTCATTTGGGGCCTCCATCACTAGATTCATTTGTGGGTCACCTAGGCTGCCATCACTGCTGTCACTGCTGTGATAAAGGAGGCGCAGGGCCTGAGGGAGGCAGAGAGTCCCTGTTAGCCTTGGGACTCTGGGGAGGGCCCTGAAGCTGGTCTTGACAGACTTGCTGTGAGTGGTGAGGCCAGATGATGCACCCATTATACGCCGCTGTAAATTCACATCTCCAAAGCCCATCACACAGCAGAGCCAGACATTGCATGTCCTCAAAGGTCTGCTGGCCCAAAAGGCAATTTCTGCCGATGGATGACTGCAGGTGGGAGGGAGAGGGCCCAGGCGCCAGGTGGAGATGGGCAGATGCTCTGGACTGCGTCTGACACTCTCACAAACTCTCAGTTCCTCAAAATACTGCCCAGTACTCAGCTAGCACCCTCACTGAGCTCCCCAGGGGCAGGCACTCTGCTCCACTGAAGGCACAGAGGTAAAAGAGAAAGATCCTGCCCTCATAGAACTGTCGGTCAAGGAGGAGAAGCTGAGGAGAAAGAGCCTGCCAGGGTCCTAAAGTTAGGGATGGCACATACAGGTGACATTTAAGCTCAGTGGGGTTTTTCAGGGTGGGTCCCAGGGATTCGAAGTCTTTTAAAAACTCATCAGGGATACCGGTGTGCAGACAGGCTTAGGAATCCTTCGGCTAGTGGGTGGTGGGGAAGGCAGCACAGGCGGAGGGACCACACGTGTGGAGGAAGGAAGGAGGTCCCAGGCCATGCAGGAAATGGCTAACAGTCAAATGTGTCTGGAAGCCAGCCTGTTCGGGGAAAAGAAGGAGATGGGATTTAGGGTGGGAGGATGGGCTCAAAATGCCTTTTTGTTAGAATAGTTTAAAACAACTCCCCCAGGGCCCAGCCAGTGGAGCTCAGTGGACTGAGTGTCGTCCCCTGGACTGAGAGGTCCCGGTTCGATTCCCGGTCAGGACACATGCCCAGGTTGTTGGCTCGATCCCCAGTGGTGGGCATGTGGGAGGCGTGTGTCTCTCTCACATCAATGTTTCTATCTCTTTCTCCTTCTCCCTTCCTCTCTCTCTCTAAAAAAAAAAATCAATAAAAATAGATATATTAAAAAAATAAATAAAAAATAAAATAATTTCCCCAGGAAGCAATAATCCACTTCAGTCCCCACGCGGTGCTGGTTTGCCCAAGTTGCAGGGAGATCTGGTGCCGATTACCAGGTTTCGGTGCATTAAGTAATGCAACAATAAAATTTGGGTCACTGCAGCACAAAGTCCCCTTTATTTTGACAAGTGTAGTTTTTACTCTGAAGTGTTATCATAAATAATTAAATTAAACCAGTAAATGGCGTGTAGTGTGCTTTGCTGAAGTAACAAAGTCTCTGTAACCCCAGACACCGAGCCACTCCTTTGGGGATTCTTGGCTCAGAAACATTCGGGAATTTTTGAGAGCTCAAGTATTTCAAGTAGTCAAGGGAGAGGACGGAGTGAAAGAAAGCCTCATCTCAGTTCCTTGCTGCCCCATTCCCATCGGTGCGACCCATTCTGCTGCACCCCATCCTGGCATTTGACCTGTGGTCATTTGAATTCATAAAAGGGATTGCTCCCCAGCCCTGGGCTGGCCAGGGGCCGAGGGGTCGGGGCCTGGTGCACATACCGGGCAATCTATATTTTCATAGGGCCTGCCCAGGCACCAGGACGTGGCTAAGTCGGCGCTGCAGCTCTCAGGGTGGCAGAGCTTGCTGGGACTCTCAAAACCCATCATTTTATAAACAGGGAAACTGAGGCCCAGGGAGGTGAGGCGCTTGCCCTGGTGCTTACTGGCTGACGGGTAGGGATGAGCAGAGCACGGGTGGAGAAGACGCAGAGGCCCCCGATGGAACGCGCCGGAGGCACGGGGGCTGCAGGGCAGAGAAGGAAGTGAGGAGGGTAGAAGGACAGGGGAAACCAAGAAAGAAGCAGGGGTGAGATCTCCTGGAGGGTGGGGGACTTTGGACCAGGCTCTTGGGGGTCATCCAGGAGGAGACCCTGAGGGATAACCATCAGAGTCTCAGGCATCTAGGCCTTTCCCCACTGCATCTAGACAGTTATTAACCATGTAAGAAAGAAGTGAGATCTTCCCTTGGAGAGGAAAACGGGGTTCTGGAGAGAATCCCCAGAAGTAGACCTAGCTGGGAGGAGTGTGCAGACCCTCCGCAAGGTGAGTGAACGGCCTTTCTCCTCCCTTCCCACCTACTCCACCCCCTTCCCAGCCTCCCCCATTATCCTGCCTGCTGAATATCCAAGCATCAGCTTCCCTCATCCTCCTCAGGGCCCTCAGATAAGGTGGCAGCTGGCAGTGGGTTGGAGAGGGGTGCCTTCCCATCACCCCCTCTTATGGCGGTGCCCCAGGCCTGCAGAACTCCGCAGGCCTAGCTCCTTTCTTAGAACCAGAACTCCCAGTGAGAGTTCCAGAACCCGGGCTCCTCGGAGTCCCAGGCCACTTCCAGGAATACCCAGGACCTGGGGGCCCAGCAGCTCGGAGTGTCCTGGACGGAGGAGCCCCGCAGAACGAGGGGCCCGACAGCCACACGGCCTTGCCACCTGCCCTCAGACGGGGTGTGTTTCATAGCACCTGCAGTGGAAGGGAAAGCATGTTGTTCTAACTCCGCGGAACACTGAGCTATGTACACAATGCACATGGAGCTTGGAGCAAAAAATCACCTGCAGCGCAGACAGAGCCGCAGGAGAAATCCCACAGAGGAGGCAGCGGGGACCTGAAAGTTCCGGGTGGCGGTTAACAGAACACACACTCAGATGTTGGTGAGGTGACTGGGGGCATGGGTTTTTGCCTTGGGGCTGTTGGTTTCCTCTGGAGTGTTAGAGAGGGCTGGTGGCCCTAGTGGCAGCCCCTTCTCTGTCCCTGCCACCCAATGCATCTATCACAGGGAGTGTGGGCAGGGGTGGGAAAGTGACCTCAGCCGGCCTGGAAAACCCTGACCCCATGAGGCCTGTGCCAACTGGGAAGCAGGTAGGAGCTGCCGGCTCCCTGGTCCTCTCCACCTCCCACAGACCTATGGGTCATGGGTCCTAGGCCACCTCTTGGGCAGTGGTGACAGGGCAGGGGTGGGGAGAGAGAGGCAATTTGCACACCAGGTGGGATCTGAAACTGCTCCCAGAAATCCACTGCCACTAAACTGGCTCCTCAGGGAGCTCCCTCTCCCCTCCCTGCTAGCCTCTGCCTCCTGTGAGGCACGTCTACGCCAGGAAGGTCTCTGAGACCCAAGACTGGGCTCGGCATCATCCTCTGTGCCTCACTGTGTCCTGTCACACTCAGAACTTATCATCTCAAATCTGTCTTCTTAAGGCAAGTCTGAATCCTATGGTCTTTGCACCCACGTCCATATACAACAGGTGCTCAATTAATGCTTGTTGTATAGAACAGGGCATCTCTAGACGAGGCCTGATACTTAGGACTGAAGGCTTTAGTGGGAGGCTTCACTCTCTGGCCACGGCTGCACTTGGCCTAGAGGTACAGTGGGGGGGATGCCTAGGAGTCAGAGCTGTGCACACGGCCCTCAACCCAGCCACCCGTCTGTTCCCTGTCACAGCCGGAGCCTGTCTCCTCTTCACCAAGCAGGTCTGTGGCTACTGCATTCCCTCCCTGTCAGGCACTGTGGGGATGTGTGTGTGGCCAGGTTGGGGGGAGGGGACTTTAAACAAACAGCCCATGGTCCCAGTGAGTGCCAAGGCTCACCGTCCCCCCTCCCCAGGCAGAGGCTGCTCGCTGGACCGTGTGACAAGGAGCCGGCAGAATTCATTTAGAAAAAAGGGATTCGGTGCTCTGCCTCCCACTCCCCAGTCAGGCCAGATAGCGCCTGGGCGCCCCTCCTGCTCTCCCACCCCCTTGGGCCTTTCACCCCCTAATCCACTGAGTGGGGAGCAGTCACGTGGGCCCTCAGCTCTCGACAGGAAGCTGTCGGCACCACTGGCTTGCAGGGCCGGCTCCCTCACCGCCAGGGAAGGCAGGCTACCTTCCCCCAGCCCTGCTTGCTGAAACCCAACCCCTCTTTCCAGCTGCAGCACGAAAGAGCCCCAGGCCCAGCCTTCCCCAGGGACCCTGCAGCCTGCAGATCTCACGGTCAGGGAATTTTCCCTGCGCAGTGTTCCAAGCCGGCAGAGCCTCTAGAACAAAGGCCAGGGAGAGACAGCGACCCTCTTCCCCTTCACTGCACTGCCAGTCCAGGCAGGGGAGACCCAGTGGACGGAGACCATCCTTATGGGGAAGTCTGTGCTTCGGGAAGCCATCCTTGGATGAGCTTGGCCCAAATCAGTTTGGAGCAGACTGCAGTTGGTCCAGCTCTTCCCCTCAGGGGGGAAGCACACATGTGCTGGCCCTGACCGAAGTCAGAGCCAGGCTGCTCAACCAGGCCTCCTGTGCTCAGAGAGGGGGACTGGGGCTGGGGAGTGGGGCGGGGGTGCGCAGGTTCCAGAACTCACTAACCCAGACCTGGGGAAAAGGCTACTTCGAGAAGAAAACTTGGGCTTTTTGTTGTTTCTAAGAACAGACCATTCCTCAAACTCAGCTAATAAGCTATTGTCAGGCAGCAGTCCTGATAACAGTATAACAGAGTGGAAAGATCTCAGAGAGCAAGGAATGGTTCAAACCCGTTCACCAGTTACTAGCCTTGTGGCTGGCCCAGCTGTACTGCCACCCCAAGATGCATTACATACAGCTCTGGGACAGGCTCCTTTTCTCACCTGTAATGTGGGACTAATACTATTAGCCATGCCTACCTCCATTCGTTTAGCAGCTAATGATATCTACAATGTGCTAGGCCTTAAGACAGTGGCTGGAGACTGAGAAGTAACAGGATCTCCACCCAAGGGTCACGTCAGATAATGTGTGTGAAGGTGCTTGGAAAACTGAAATGCTGAAATAGATAAGGACCAGCTGTAATGATCTCATTAACGTTCTGTGAATGGGGCTGCTAAAGCGATTTTTAAAGTTCTTTAAAATGGTCTTAAGTAAGCCAGACCTGCCTCTGTAATCTGTCCCGCACTATTTATTTGCTTAGCAAACCGTTTCTTCATAGATAGTGCAAAGGAAGGACTTCAGACCGGCCTGAGGCAGAACTTATCCCAAATTCAGAGTGAGTGGGGTCTGAATTAATTAGGTCTTTCTGTAGCTTAATGTATAAACCCGGGCTCAGGAAATTTGGCCTTTAAAGCAGGTGCCCTTTCAAATGAGGTGGGTTTCATGTGACTATTTTAACTTCAGCTCCATTACCCTTTATGGGCTACAGGGGTGGTGGGGGGAGCGGTGGGGAGAGATCTGGTGCAAGTCTGCTTCCGTGAGTGGGGAGCCAAAGGAACCGTAAAACAGCCCCCTCCCCACCAGGTAGATCACACTTGTGGCCTGGCTGGGTCTCCTCCAGCTGGGGCAAGGCAGGTGCGAGGCTCCCAGTCCTACTTATGGGGCTGATACCCTGCTGGGGTTTCTTTCTTCCAACTCATATTAGCTCCTCATCGTCTTTTCTCCCCTAGCATTGTTGAGGTATAACTGACAAATAATATTGTGTATGTTTTAACTGTACATACAGTGTGATGATTTCATATACATATACACATGCATATACATTGTGAAATGATTATTGACCTAATTAACACCTCCATCACCTTACATACTTACCTTTTTGTGTGTGTGTGAGAATACATAATAACTACTTTGTTAGCAAACTTCACATATACCATACAGTGTTATTAACTACAGTCACCATGCTGTACATTAGGTCCTCAGAACCTACTCATCTTATAACTGAGAGTTTGTGCGCTTTGGCCAACATCTCCCTGTTTCCTTTGCCTCACAGCCTCTGGCAACCACCACTCTACTCTGTTTCTGAGTTCAACTCTTTTTTTTAGATTCTACCTATAAGTGATATCATACAGTATTTATCTTTCTCTGTCTGACTTGTTTCTCTTAGCATAGTGCTCTCCAGTTTCAATCATGTTGTTGAAAACGACAGGGTTTCCTTCTTTTTATGGCTGAACAATATTTAATTGTATGTTTATATACATGTATAAGTGTGTGTGTGTATCACATCTTCTTTACCCATTTATCTGTTGACAGACACTTAGGCTGTTTCCATGTCTTGGCTACTGTGAATGATGCTGCAATGAACATGGGAGTGCAGACATCTCTTCAACACAGTCATCTCCTTTCCTTTGGATATACACCCAGAAATAGGATTGCTGGATCAAATGGTGGTTCTATTTTTAATTTTTTTGAGGAACATTCATACTATTTTCCATAATGGCTGTACCAATTTACATTCCCGCCAACAGTGCACAAGGGTTCCATTTTCTCCACTTCCTCACCAACACTTGTTATCTCTTATATTTTTGATAATAGCCATCCTAACAGGTGTGAGATGATAACACATCGTGGTTTTGAGTTTCATCTCCTTGGTAATTAGTGATGTTGAGCACCTTTCCATGTACCTGTTGGCCATTTGTATGCCAGATCCTTTGCCCACTTAAAAAATCAGGTTATTTGTAATTTTTTTTTGTTATGGAATTGTAAGAGTTCTTTATATATTTTGAATATTAACTCATTTTTGGATATATGGTTTGCAAATATTTTTTCTCCTATTCCATAAGTTGCCTTTTCATTTCATTCATTGTTTCTTTGGCTGTACAGAAACTTTTGAGTAGTCTCATTTGTTTATTTTTGTTTTTGTTGCCTCTGCTTTTGGTGTCAGATCCAAAAGAATAATTGCCAAGACCAAGGTCAAGGAGCTTTTACTCTATTATTTCCTGCTCGGAGTTTTATGTAGTCAGGTCTTACAATAAGTATTGAATACATTTTGAGTTGATTTTTGTTTATGGTGTAATATATGGACCTAGTTTCATTCTTTTTTGTGTGGCTCTCTAGTTGGACTACTTGTTCTGGCTTATAGGTGGCCTCCAAACTCTCCAGCCATCAGAGTGCCATCTCGGGCACCAGGTCATAGGACACTGTCTCACTTAAGAATCTCTTGGCTAATCCCGAAGCTCCCCCCTCTCCAGCCCACATGGATCCTTCCCACCTCCTCTTATTATCTGCCCAGCAGGACTCCAGGTCAAGTGCACTGTAGCTGGTCCAATCCCACAGCCACGAGCCACATGTGGCTGTTGAGCACTCGTGGCCAGTCTGAACTGAGATGTGCTTTAAGTGTAAAACACACTCCAAATTTTAAAGACTCAGTATGGGAAAAGTAATGTAAAATATCTCATTAATAAGGTTTATAGTGATTACATGTTGAAATAATAATATTATGGGTCCACTGGGCTAAATAAAAATATATTTAAAAAATTAATTTCACCTGTTGCTTTTTAATATTTTAATGTGGCTACTAGAACATTTGAAATGACACCTATGACTCCCATTTGTGGCTCACGTTATGTTTCTATTCAAGTAGTAAAATAGTGTCTGGGTTGGGTGGTGGGTAGATTTTAGTGACCTTTCTTTTTTATATATATATTTTAAAATCCTCACCCAAGGATATTTTTCAATTTATCTTCAGGTAGATTGAGAAGGGGAAGAGAGAGAGAAACATTGATGTGAGAGAGACACATCGATTGGCTGCCTTCCAGTATGTGTCCTTGACCGGAATCGAACCCACGACTCTTTGGTCCATGGGCTGGCGCTCTAACCACTGAGCAAAACTGGCTAGGGCTCAGTGAGCTTTCTAAATCTCTGCGTCCTTTAGTCTCAAATAGGATTAAAAGTATCTGCTTCAGATGACTGTTGGAGAACTTCGATGAACTAACAGTTGTGAAAGGATTAGCAATACACAAGTTAACTCAATACTTTTTGGGTCCTTTTTCCAAATCACAGTTCAAACACCTTCTAGAGCAGTGGCTCTCAATTTGGGATGCGCCTGTATTCACCTGGGCAGCTTTTAAAAAAGATGGCCCCATTCCGGGGTAATGGGTCTGAGTGGGGTCTGACCATGAGTGGAATTTCAAAGCTCCCAGCTGATTCTAGTGCCTGGCCAGGTTTGAGAACCCCTGCTCTAGAAGAACTGTTCGCTCCCTCACCCTCAGTGCTCTGACCCCCTTGCTTTATGTGGTGTCCTTTTAGCATTTTACATATGTTTTGTGCTACTTTAATTATAACCAACATTTCTGAAAGCCTACCAAATGTCTGGCGCTTTACATACATTGCCTTTAATCCTTACCACAACTCTGCAAGGTGAATTAGATTAACACCATTCTGCAGATGAGGAAGCTGGGGCTTAGAAAGGTTAAAGTAACGTACTTGTTCAATAAGTGGAGGGGAGACAGCGGGAAGCACTCAACCCAACTCAGTCTGACTCTACAGTGCGAGCCATTGACCATTAGGCAATACTGCCCTCATTTTAAACTCTTCAGTAACTACATTATGAGTTCCAGGGGCAGGGAGGATTTCTTCCTGTTTGCAACAGGACTCAGATAGTGCATTCGGTAGCCCCCCTTGATAAATACCCTTTCAAAATAAGTGGCTTATTAAAAACTTGACTAAATGTGATTCAAGTTTTCTACTTTTGCAAGACTTCAAATACAAACATTCTTAAAGCAAGGGGTGAAAAACCTTTGCTTCCACCCACCCGAGGGAATCGCCTGCACCATGCAAAAGGACAGACACACTGCACAGGGACATGCAGGCGATTATGGTGTCATGAGAAGTGGTGGGAAAATCCGGATCCACAGTCCAGAAATGGTATAATTAAAATTATTTTAAAACATTTTTTAAGTAATAAAAGAGATGGGAGAGCCAGAAAGGAATGACATAAGAATGTTACCAGTGGTTGTGTTGTGGTGGTAAAATCACAAATAATTCTTTTTCTTCTATTTGCCAAATCGTCTGTAATGTGTCTATATGACCTTTGGCCCAAGTGGAAAGAGAAAAAAACCAATATTTGGTGTGCCTGCCTTCATCCTCTGCCAGCCCAGGCCACCTCACCCCGCCCCTTTGACAAGAACAGAAAGGGGGCCCTGGCCGGTTTGGCTCAGCCATTAGAGTGTCGGCCCGCGCGGTCCAGAAAGACCCGGTTTGGTTCCCGCTAAGGGCACGTACCTCGGTTGCAGTTTGTCCCCAGCCCTGGTTGGTCATGCGGGAGGCAGCCACTTGATGCGTCCCTTTCACGTCGATGTTTCTCCCTCTCTCTCTCCTCCTCTCTCTTCCTCCCACTCTATCTGAACAAAAAATGGAAAAGTGTCCTCGGGTGAGGATTAAAAAAAAAAAGAACAGAAAGGGGAAGCTCAGCAGGGCACCCTGGTGAGCCAGCCAGCCCTTCCATGTGTGAGTCTGAGAGTCAGTGGTCTGGGAGTGGAAGACTGAAGGTCTGTATCTTCCTCTCCAAGAGCAGGGTCTTAGGCCTCCATAGTCTGGACCCTGTTGCTCTGCAGGGAGCAAGAAGGGAAGTGGGGAGCCCTCTTCCTGAGCCTTTCCCAGGTTTGGAGCCAAGCATTGGAGCAGGCCACCCCTGATGGGGGTTACCTGGCTCTATACCTGGGGCCTTTTAGGTGTCCCCTATCAGGCTATGACCCAGTCCTTCCCACAATGCAGCCACAACCTTGGGGAAGAGAACTAAATTCTCCTTTCTGGTGTGCCCCTGGCCATGGGGGAAGAGAAACCTCTGGAAAGACTTTCCCATGAGCAAGACCCCCTACAGTGCTCAGAGGGGCAGGAAAGGAAGCCCTTCTCCCACTAGTCCTATGTCTGGATCAAGTGGCCCTGTCACCTACCTGCTAGAATAGGAGGGATGGGGAAGGCTTGCTAAGACCAGGAGAGAGCAGCTGGCAGCCCGCCCAGTCTCCATTTCCCGTCAGTCTGCAGAGAGTGTGGTGGCCTGGGATCCCACCACCTGTGAGGCCCAAACCCAGTGATGAGAACGTGTTTCGAGAACCTTTGACTTACAAATTGCTGTGGGATGCTACGGGGGAGAAGGGAGGACGGGAAGTCCCCGACTAAGTGTCCTGAAGCCAGCCGTCAGTGTAGTTTGGCCACTGCCCGTCTCTCTGCCTTTGTGGCCAGCTGTGTGGTGGTACTATTTTCAGCGTGAGTGGCAGGAGCACAAATGTCCTTGTGCGCAGTCAGCCAGTTTCCCAAAGTGAAACCCTAGCCTGGAGGTCCCAGGGCCCTCCCGGGGTGGGTGGGCAGGCAGGGCCTCAAACTAGTTCCTGGAAACTTTATGGCCCCTCTCTCTGTTCTGCTCAGTGCCTCTCTCAGGGAATGCTCAAATAATAAAATGAGGCATGATAATAACACTGACCATTTATTGATCACCTACCTAAGCCAGGCACTGTGCGAGGCATTTCATTTATATTGCCTCATTAGTTACCAGCTCGTCCTGCTTCTCCTCCATCCTGCGTTAGTAAGAGGAATGCTATGTGGAGAACACGTATATGGTTTCCAGTTCATTAAATTTGTTGCTGATAGATTAGGCCCCCCTACAACATCGTTTTCATGGGAGAAAATAGGACTTCATTTATATTGTTTTGCTTTGCAGGAAAACTTCCAGAAACCCCCGTCTGAGCCAGGCCCATGGCTGTCGGCGTCCATAGTGGGCAGGATCTCTGCAGACATGTCCTCTATAATTCACACCATGTTTCTGGTCCCAGCTGTTCCTCCCATCACAGAGGCTGTATTTTAGAGGTCTTTGTCTCCCTTGCTCAACAACTAAAGTCCTTCCTGTCAGACCTGGGGGGACAGAGCTCCTGGGTCCCGCTCCATGACTGCGGGCCATGGGGGAGCCTTGGCAATCCCCCGTTGCAGCCCCTGGGCCCTGGGATGCTGCCCCTGAAGGAGCTGCCGGCAGGGTGGAGGGTTTGTGGGGAGGGCTGTTGGTGGAGGGTGGAAAGGGGAGCATTCCTTCAGCTGGTGGCAGGAGCTGGCTAGCCAGAGGCCTTTTCCACGGCCCAATGCAGTGCGGCTCTTGTGTTTACGAGCTTTATGAGACTTCGATGGCTCTGTATCAGCCACAGGTTTTTTTGGGTCACATCAAAGGTTAGAGAGCTGTGGAAAGAGTTCTTTCCCCATGAATCACACTTCCCAAAAATCTAATTCTCTGAGAGGAGCCGGCTTGCTTTATAGAGCTGGCAGGAGAACGGGGATAGCAGGGGCTCCTGGGGAGCTTTCCTGAAGAAACCTCTGCGAGGCCGGACAAAGGAACTCTCAAACAGGAGCAGAGCCAGAGCGGGAGAAAGACCGCTGGGACCAGGTTGGTGGACCAGGGGGTGGAGATTGCGGTGAGGTGACTCCAGGGCTTCAGGTGCTGCCGGCCTGGAAGGACTGGGCTCCGGCATTCGACGCCCTGGCTCGTGCGCGCACGACCTGCATAGCCACACGTGGCAACCCTGTCTTCTTTGCTCCCTCCTGGATAGACTGGGTATCTCTTTTATCTTTTTACATCAATGTGAGAGAGACATAGCGATTGGTTGCCTCCTCTACAACCCTAACCAGGGCTGGGGATTCAACCTGCAACCCAGTTCCATGCCCTTGACCAGGAATCAAACCTGGGACTCTTGAGTCTACGGGCGAACTCTCTAATCGCTGGCCAGGGCAGATTGGGTATCCCTTTAATTGACTTCCATGAGTCCTCTAGATGGTAATTATCTATTATGATGATCTGCACCCTATTCCTGGACACCTCACAGTTACACCTTTGAGGACAGGGGCCAGGCGTATTTTCTTAGCTTTTACTTTCTGGCCAGACTCATAGTATATGCTCAGTAAATGCTTGTGGAATGAATGAATCATCATGGTTGAAAGAGTGCTTCTAGCATTTGGGGACTGGTATGGCTAACTTAAGTATTAGGAGCCAAGAAGGGCTTTGGTTTCTTTGAAGGAAACGTACTATCCTAATATACCAATTCCTTTGAGACTCAGATCGACCACTACCTGCTTTGGGAAGCCTCCTGATGACGTTTTTGTTCACTTAGTCCTACCTTCATTTCTCAAACACCTACCAGGCTCTCTCTTGGGCAGCATGACAGGGTGCCCTTGAGAAGCCCACAGCCTTGATAGGGTGACAGATAGATCACTACAGGGAGTGATCACAACTGTCAGAAAGGCACATGTGAAGAGGCGTATGCAAGGGCCACAGGGTGCTAGGGAGGGATGGCTCACTCAAAGGGAAGGGCTGGAGGGGAACCATTTTTCTTGTGCTCTTTTACAGGCTTTGGCTCTCTTGAGCACAGAAAGGTTAACTGTCTACTCCAAAGTCACGTGGCCAATAAGTAGGTCTCAAACCCAATTCTGCAATTCTATTACCTGTGACATAACACTGCTTTCTATGCTCAAACCCAGGCCTTGATAACCTGTCTATCCAGAAGCCCCCGTGGCCTTACAGAGTGTTTGATGTAAAGGGAGGCCTCAGCAATGGCTATGAGTTTATTTCTGAGCCATCAGGTGACCTGTCTGGGCCTCCTTTTATCTGTGGTTGCCTTGTTAACAATGCAGCTTGTTCCCAGCTCCTCACCTATCTCACTCAACAGTTTGATGCTCTGCTGACCTACTTGCAGCAACCATACTCCTAGGCCTGCATGGCCATCTCCCTCACAGGGGATTACAGCGCCTGTTCACCCTTGGGCACCAGGACTCCAGGTGTCACGGGACACTGGGGACTTCAGTTCTTCCAGGCCTGGGCACACCTCACTCCACCAAGCCTCCTGCACTGGCCAAGCCCAGAGTCCTGCCCCCTGCTGCCAGACAGCCCCAGACAGTCTCTTCTGCCAGGACTTCTCTCAGCTCGCCACCTGGGACACTGCCCATCCCTGCCTACTGGGCTGCTATAGGAGAAAGGGCATGGGCCCATGGTCAGACAGATCTGGTTCAATTCCTGCATCTGCCAGTTTTCAAAAGTTCCTTAACTTCCTTGTGCCTTATTTTCCCATCTGTAAATGGGAATAATAACACCTGCCTCACAGAAATATATGCATAATATGTGAAGATGCTCGATTCTGTACCTGGTACATGGCTGAGGAAGTGGAAGCTGATAGCAGCTACTGCTTAGAAAGCTTTTCACTATCTAGGCTTTGGTTCTCTTGAGCACAGAGAAGTGTCTTCTCCCAGGTCACACGGCTAGTAAATATGTCACAAACTCAATTCGTCCACTCCATATCCTGTGACATAACACACATTGCTTTCTCTCTTGAACCCAGGCCTTGATAACCTGTCAAACTGTTCGCTCGTTTGATCCTGAGGTGCACAGAGAAAGTTTGATTTGGCTCATGTTACAATGAGATTGGGGCTCCATGAGAATAAGTGAGTTGCCCAAGGTCGTACTACCCATTAGGAGGGAGCTGGGTGAGAATTTGTGTTGCTTCTGCGTTCTGCAGCCTCAAAGTAAATCTTTCCCTCCTCCTTTCCCCACTGTTAGAGCGTCCCATCCCCGTTCTAAGACTTCTCTCCCCATGCGCAGAATGTTAGTGACTCTGGGCATAATTCTGGCTCTTCCCATGGTCCTAAGCAGACCCTTCGGGTGGAGAAGGATGAGAAGAACCCTTCAGGTAGGTCTTGGAGTGTTGGGGCTTCTGGGAGTAGAAGAACACAGTGCCTGAAGTCCTGGGAAGGGGGGTGCTGCTGGTTGAGACCCTCTCCCCGTGTACCTGAGGCAGCCCAGGCTCTGCTCTTCCCGCACCCCAGCTCCTGGCCAAAGCAGCCCTGTGGCCAGTTGGTGGCTGCTGCCCAGCCCCCAGCCCCAGGCTGCCAAGGTTGGCAGGCTCACCGCCACGCTGTACAGCTCCGTGCCTCTCCTCCTCAGTTTATTCCTTCCAGATACACAGTTGCTGCTTTTTATTTGGATCACTTTTCTGTGTTATGCTATTTCAGTTGTTTTTCCAATCCCTCCCTCACCCCCCCGCCTTTCCCCGTGGCAGAATTCCTAAGAAGACGAGTTTTTGAAGAGACTGTAAGCACATCTGCTCTCTGGCTGCAGCATTCCAGGAGGGCCCTGTCAGGGGCTCAGTCCCGGGGAGCCAGGACACGCCGGGCAGTGGAGGCTGGGGGGCAGGGGGCAGGACCCCTGGCAGTTGAGGCCTGTGGTGGGCACACTCACTGCAGCAGGCAGGGCTGAGCCTCAGGGCTTGTGGGTGCTGCCAAAGTCCTGGAGCCGTAGCTCGCCAAGTCCCTGGCCCTGCTGGCTGTGGCTGCTGGCTCTCTGGGCTCAGATCTGCGGATGCCAGGCTTGGGGTGAGAGAAGCAAGGAGCCTTCAAAAACACTCTGGCCTTCCGTCTCCTCTCTGTCGGCGGTTCTGAAGGGGCGGGGGTCCTGTGTGTGGTCGGTGTGGGAGTCAGAGTGGGAATGTGGGAGTACACTCATGTGTGCTGGAGAGCGTGTGGTGGTTGCATGCAGGCTCGGGAGTCACAGGGCCTGGGTTCGATTCCTGATTTTACCACCAATGGCTGTGTGAACTTGGGCACATTACTGTGCAGTGGGGATGGTAACATGTCCCCCTCCCAGCACTGTTGACAGAGTGAACTGAGTTAATACAGGAAAATACTTCTTGGCACATGGTAAGTGCTCAATAAATGTTTCATCTATTATTATTACTATGTATGCAGGGAGATATATATAAAATTTAGTAGATTTGGGTGGGGTGTTGCTTCTTGGACTTTGGAGTATGCAAGTCACCTGGGAAACTTGTTGAAAGTGCTCACTTCTGGGCCTTCCCCACAGATTCTGATTCAGCAGGTCTTGGGTAGGCTCAGGAATTTTCTTTAATCCAGAGGCCCTGGTGATGCTGGTGCTGGTCCAAAGGCTGATCTGGAGTTATTTGAGATGTCTGGTGAATAGTCCTTGAAATCCTGGACCCGAGAACATCCATCAGAACTGCCTCGCAAATGCAGTCGGAGACCAGACGAAGGGGTGGAGTGGGACGAGGCTAGGAGGTGGGCAGGAGCCACCCCAGGCTGAGCCCTGAGGCTCTAAAAAAGGAATTAAAGTTGGCGGGGTGGGGGATGGGGGGTGGGGTTAAACAAGGAATTGACACCGTTCTACTGAGGTATTTGGAGGACCAGTTTGGTTTACAAGCCCGAGGCAGACAACAAGGAGGGGGCAGAAGTGCGGTTAGCTCCAGACCAGAGTGGCAGAAGGGTCTGTGCCCTGAAAGCAGAAGAAGCAGTATCTGGAGGAAGAGAGAACCCCCCAGATGAAGCAGCTGTGCCAACCCCCCTCATCACTCAGACTAGGCATCTGAGTCGCTGGTAGAGCCTCAAAGCGAGGCCTGGGCTCTTGAGCTGGGCCCGGCACCAGTGAGCCAGGCTGTGGCCAGACTCCAGGGCGTGGCTGATGATAGGAATCCAGCTCTGTCAACTCATCCCTTTAAGAGCTTGTAGTTTCTGGATTTATTTTTCTCTGCTTTTTCTCTTAGTAAAGATCTTTTAGAAAAATTCTTTGTTTTGACTGAGCTAAGGAAAGAGGCTGTTCTGAGGCTAGGGAAAGGGCTGGTCGCCTGCTCCAGAGAAGAGACTGGGAGCCAGCGGTGGGTCCAGGATGCGGAGGTTACCCCTCCAGAAACCAGCGGGTGGGGCAGCTCTGAGATCTGGGTCCTCCTCACCTGGAATTTTGTTTAGGTGGTGAATTTGATGTGTCTGTAAGTGTTCGTGAAGGTGAGTGAGTGACTCAGTGAGTGAGTGAGTGTGTAGATGTGTATGTGCACAGGTAGATGTTGTATGCATGTCTATTCATTCGTCATTTAACAGCAACCATAAGATATTTACTGAGTGAGTACTATGCACCAGACACTGTCCTAGATGCCTGGCATATATCAGTGAACAAAATGAAGGTCCCTGCCCTCAAGAAGCTTACGTTCGATAAGGATTTTATGTCTGTAGGGGATGGATATATGTTTGTGTGTATGAGTATATCGTGCACACATATGTAAAGAATGAAGAATAATAACATGTGAGTGCAAAGGCAGACCTGGGTCAGGAACCATCTACGATTTTCCAGGCATGAATCTGGGCAAAATACTTAACTTTTCTAAGTCTCTGTTTTCTACAAAATAGAAAAATAATCTCTTTCTCTCACAATTGTTATGAGACTAAATGTGAAAATACTTGGAAAGCTTGAAGTAAAGTATATGATATATTTCTTCACATCTCCTGGACAGCTGGAGGAGATGTTTCTGTGTGTACACCAAGAGCATGTCTGTGTCTGGGCGAGGTGCCCCGTGTGTCCAAGGTCTAAATGTGCTCTCTTGAGTGAGAATCTTCCTTCTTCAGCATATAAGTCTGGAATCCCATGAGTTGGCCCATGTAAGCCTTGGCTTAGGTCTGTCATGAGTCCACTCAGTGCAGTGTGACTCTGTTGTTCACCGTTCTGGTTTTAGTGAACACAAGGACTCTTGGTCACCCCTTAGTTCATACCCACCGCAAAAATGTGCACAAAACTTTTCCCAGTTTTATGACTCCCTGGCCATTTTTCTCCCTTCTGAGACCTTCTTCTTATCCCCCAGATAATATGTAGAAGTAAATCTAGAAGATGAACACAGACCAACCCCCACAGGCAACTGTGGGAGCAGGATTTCATTCCTGGGTAATCTGTGTGGAACTTCCAAAACCTTGCTTTCTCTCACACAGCAAGAAGAGAGATGGGTCAAGTTCCTGCTTTCCTCCTTCTAAATTCTCCCAAGGAGACAGTCCATGGTTTTGGCCATGTCCTCTGTGAGGATGACTCAGAGTGTCTACCTTCAGCCTCAGCATCCCTCCTCTGCTCTGTCTCTAAGTGTCCATCAGATGTCCAGCTGACGATGTGCCTGAAGTCTTATCCATTTATTGACCTGAAACCAACTGTCCTGATTTACAACTCCAGCATTCTGCCAGTCACTCCAGCTTGAAATTGCTGAGTCATCCTTCACATGTCCCTTGCTTTCATTTCCACTGCTAATCAGTTATCTAATCAATTCAACTTATTTCCTCAACCATTCTTTCCTACTCCCGTTCCTGCTGCCACCACTCCCCTGGTCAGGCTGTCCTTGACTCCTATTTGGACTATTGCCAAGGTCTTCCACTTGGCCTCCTTGCCTCCAGCCTCCCCCTTCACAACCAGCCAGTCCACCTCTTGAAACACCACCATGCATTCATTGCTCTCCCTCAGCCACTACCCCCAGCTGCTTTTCCACCCACAGCACCCTCTCCTCTCCTCCACACATTCTCTGCTCCAACCTGACTGGTCCCCTTGTGGTTCCTAGCATGCTGCGTGCATTCCTGCTACCCTACCTTTGCTGGACTTGCTGCCCTCGCCCACCTGGACTCCTTTCTCCCATTCCAATCTTTTACCTGAAGTCTAGCCACTGTATGTTACAGCCTAATGTTTTGAAAACATGATGAGAAGAGGTGGGGAAAGTGGTGGTGGGGCTATAGTGGCTGGCAGTTTGCCAGAGGTAGAGAATTTCATTCTCATTGGGGTAGACTTTCTCTTTGTTCTGAGAAAATCAGCTCAAACCTAAAACTGTGTAGTCACTGTCAGCTGAATGCAGGTGTCCACTTTTCTGGTTCATCCCTTCCTTTTTTAATCTGGGGTTTATGGAGAGGAAGGAATTGTGAAGAAAGGGAGCCTAGACTGGTCCCTGTGGAGGTGACTATTTTCAGCTGAAGTTTGGAGAGTTGCTTGCAAGAGATCACAACCTTACGGAGAATGTTGGAGAGGGCCTGGAACTGTTGCTCTGGGACCCAGGTGACATATCTGGCACAGAGCTGAGGAGAAGGACACTCTTTCCACCTCGGTACAGAGAACAGTAGCCCTCCACAGTCCTGGGGGCACAGAGGAGGCAGCAGCCACGGATGCTGGGGATCCCACAAGGACCATCTCCAGCAGAGGCCTCCGTGAGCCCCCACACAGTGACTGCTGTGAAGAGATGAATTTGTGACACCATTTGAGATGAGCCATTGGGAGCTTCCAGAAATATCTGAGGAAAATATGGCATGGAGTGAGGCTCAGGGTCACTGCAACTCATTGTTAAAGTAGCAACGGATCGTTTATACTCCAGGTGGGTGAAAACTGCACTCACACTGTACCATTAACCATGGTTGCCTCTTGGTGTCAGTATTCTAGACAGTCCATTTTCTTCTTTACATTTCTCTGAAACTTTTCAGATTTTCCACTATAAGCAATTGTATGACCTAGATCTACAACACAGACCTCCATCCAACATGCTATGTATTACACTTTATTATCTATAGTCTTACACTTGTATGTAAGCTCTCTGAGGGTAAGGATTTTTGAGCTATGAATAAAAAGATATTTTCTCTTTCCTTTGGCTCTGGGCTCAGCAGAAGCCTCTGCACTGCCACAGGTGGCTGTGGCTTCTTCCCCTGCTGAACTCCTGCAGTGACTCGGGTGCAGACCCGTGCGTACCCCTTGTTTGAGGCACTTGTGCCGGCTCTGCGAGCTCACGCAGGATAAGGGGCTCATCTCCTACTCGAGCCCTCCCCTGTGCTCGCTCTGCTTTCAGGAGCTGTTTCTCAGAACCTGCCTGGCCTGATCCCACTGTGGCCACTCAGACTTGCTGTTTCATCTGCTAGTGCCATCTCCCCCATGGCCCAGACAGCTGTGGGCTCCCTGCCTATCACCTGCAGTTTCGACTCAAATGCCACTTTCAGGGAGGCCTTCCCGACCAGGCTATGTACAGTTGCACATCCTCCCAGCATTGTTTCCCCTGTCCTGTTTCATTTCTCCCTCTGCCATGGATCTCCATCTGACGTGCTATGGGCTACACTTTATTACCTATAGCCTTACACTTGTATGTAAACTCTGTGAGGGGAGGATTTTTGTTTATTTTGTTCTCTGCTGTAATCATACTACCTAGTAGGTATGCCTAGTATGTACAGAAAATGCTCAATAAATATTTATTGAATGAGTACATTATATAATAGTTACTGTGTACTGGAAACTGTGGTAGGTACTTAGTAATTCCTTCATTCAGTCTCCACAATGTTTTGAGATAGGCAGCATTACCTCTGTTTAAAGATGAGGAAACCAAAGCTCAGAGAGGTTACAGCTGTAGCTGAAGCCACATGCTATTACAGAGCAGAGAGCAGAGTGTTTGCTTCAGGGGACAGGAGCTTCCCTACCAGAAGTCCCCCCTGTCCTGTGCTTGGGGTAACGGTGCTGTCTCTCACGGGGCGCAATGCCAGCAGGCCTTCTGAGTAAGCTCAGGCCGAGGCTGCTGCTCCCCTGTGCTAATCACCTCACTGCAGACACCACAGAGCTACTCCTACTTACATTCCTCAAAAATGGGCTCCTCTCCCAATTCAGGTCCCTTCTGTGACAAAAGGCCCATGACCCTACAACCAGAGAAGCCAACTTGCCTCTCCCTCTTCTCAAGGCCTCTTACCCTCTAGCTTAGGTGCTCTGGGTTATGGTGTAAATGAGCATGACAAATAGTTCTTTTTCCTTCTCTCTAAGAACCTTCTAAAGACCAACAGGGTGGAACACCAGCAAGAACCCAGAAGACTCAGGTTCAAGTTCTGGATCTGCTGCTCACTAGCTGTGTCATGAGCTTGGGTAAGTCATTTAACTTACACACCAACAGAACCATTCTCTCCCTGTAGTTGCCTATAGTATTGTAATGTTGGCAGATGCAGAATGTGCCTCATGGGACTGTCGTGTAGTTGCATAAGACAATGTGGTTATCATACTTAGCACCATGCCTGACACATAGGATTTAATGAATGCTGCTATTGTTATCTGTCATGACTGGCTCGGTAACTGGGCAGGAGGGTCTGCAATCAGCTAGTAGGATGGGGTGTGAGCTCTAGTTTGTAGCTGACCACCATTCCAGTCACCTCACTAAATTCTTTCCTAGAGCTTCGTTTCTGAGTTTGTATTTCTTGTTCAAGGTCACAGTCATGACTTCTAAAACATCTTGATTAGGACACTTTTCAGAATACCTAACCTCTTAGTCAGTACACTATGTTTGTGCTGGGAGGTAATTGTTGCCATCTCTGCTGGGCTGCACAATTTGAGGAATAATTTGCACAAGCATCGGTTGCCACCATGACCAATGCATGAAGTATAATTATCTCTAGTGGAAACTGTGATTGAGCCTGTGAATCGAAGCCTGATTTGCAGGGGCTGTAAATGAGCTGCCACCTCTGGAGCATTATGTGCCTGCTAGATGTTGGGGTTATAATCAACCTCAACCTGTTTCCAAACACTCATTTCGAAATTCCAGTGGGTTGAAAGTTCTGACTCTGGTGTCAATATCCCTGCAGTCTGGGGTTGCACTGAGACCTTCCTATTGTCCAAGACATGATTCATAGCTTTCAAGGGAATTTCCTTGACTGTCTTTGCTCTCTAGTTATGATTTGGAGCAATCCATCTGCCACCACGCCCCCAATAGCAACGCCCTGATCTCTCCACTCAGTGTTTGACTTAGGAATCTAGTTCTAACTGTGGCTGAAGGGGAAGGAGACGGGAGATCCAGGCCTTTCTTCTCCCTCATGTGAATGACCATACACAACAGAATTCATCTCTTGCCCTCACCATGGCCAATGTCTGTTCTACACATGGATGTAGAGGCCAGACTTTGAGTACATCTGAGAAACTGATGATGGCATCTGTGACATAGGAGGTCTTTCATCCTGAGGAAAGGGTATGCATTCTGCCAGCTCTTTGTAGCATGTATCTGAAAACACACTAGGAATTGTATTTGCAGGTTTACAAATGTTATTTGATTGTTCCATGGCATGAAAGACTTAATTTGAGGCTAAGTGGAGAGAGCAGACTAAAGACTGAGGCAACATGGCCTATAAGGGCAAAACATGCTGAGTTTGAGCAAACATACACATTCTACATGTAGTGAGCACTTTGTAAACACTGGGGAGAGAATAGGCAGAGCTGGGATCAATGTTCACAGAGAATTCTCCAACTTTATTTTAGCCTCCTTTTTACCCTCCTACAGGGCAGTGTGTTGTCATAATTACCTTGGCTACACAGTCCTTGTTGTATCTCCAGAGAGACAGCAGTCTTTGAAGAAAGAACACGAGTCCAGAGACAGATGACCCAAGTCTGGAAGGAGTCCCAAGATGAAGGAAATGTAAAATAGTGAAACGTGCAGGCTTCTGACTCATTTAGACTTCCGTTCCAATTCGTTTTGTTATACAGTATCTGTGAGACCTTTATAGCTTATCCACATCTGTTTGCTTTGTGCAAAATGGAACAGATATCTATCCTGTACGATTGTTATTAAAAAGCATTAAACATATGTAAAGCATAGAAAAGCTGGCTCATCTTAGGTATTGAATAAATGACAAGTACTGACATCTGTAAAATGGAGGTATTTAGTAATACCTACTTCGCAATGTGGTTGTGAAAGGAAGAGCCCTAGCTGGGAGGGTCAGTTGGCTGGAGCATTGTCCTATTCACCAAAAGGTTGTGGGTTTGTTTGTTTGTTTGTTTTTATCCTCACCCGAGGACATTTTTCCATTTTTTGCACAGATAGAGTGGGGGAGAGAGAGAGAGAGAGGGAAACATCGATGTGAAAGGGACACATCGAGTGGCTGCCACCCGCACGACCAACCAGGGCCGGGGACAAACTGCAACCGAGGTACATGCCCTTAGCGGGAACCGAACCCGGGTCTCTCCGGACTGCTCTAACCGCTGAGCCGAACCGGCCAGGGCAAGGTTGTGGGTTTGATTCCAAGTCAGGGCACATACCTAGGTTGTGAGTTTGATCACTGGTCGGGGAGTGTACAGAAGGCAAACAATTGATATTTCTCTCTCACATCGATGTTTCTCTCTCTCTCTCTCTTCCTTCTTCTGTCTCTCTAAAAATCAATAAAAATATATCCTCAGGTGAGGATTAAAAACAAAGTAGGAAGAAAAATGCCTTTGGCCTGTAGGTGTTTAATAAATGGTTACTGTTGTTAGTTCTCTTTGCCTGGTACTATGCCTCTGATCTTCAGCAAAGTCACCTCTACCATTGGTAAAATGGGGAGTATTTCTTTTTTTTCTTCTCTTTTTTTTTGAGAGAGAGAGAGAGAGAGAGAAACATTGATGTGAGAGAGACACATCCATTGCTTGCCTCCTGCACACTGGGGATCAAACCTGCAACCAAGGTACCTGCCCTTGACTGGGAAACAAACCTATTATCTCTTTGGTCTGTGAGCCGATGCTCTAACCTCTGAGCAAAACCATCCAGGGCAAATGGGGAGCATTTCTATTCTACCTCTCTCCCATAAGGACTAAAGTAGCAGCTGGAGGTAATTACACATGCCTTGCTTGTGTTTTGGAGTTATAATAACTAAGATCACACACAACATATTGGGAGCCAGGAATGGGAAACAATGTGCTACGATGAAACAGAATGAATTGTGGGGCAAGGGACTCGGGTTGTAGTCTTGGTGCTCTTTTGCTGACCATAGGCAAATACCATGTAATCTGATCTTTAGGTACACACACTGCTGACCTCTCAGCAGCCGTGAGAAATACAAATGTGAGAAATTATCAATCTTATCATTCCTTCAGGGTAAGGCCAGTCCTGCTTTTTCAATCTTTAGAACCCAGCAAAGTCCTTGGCATATAGTGGGCCCTCTATCTTTTTGTTTAATGAATTATAAACTGCCCAGAAGTTGTACTTTTAAACATTAGTTAATTTCTTTGCCCATGGCTTATAGCTTTTGGTCTCATTCTGATTTGTTGAATCCCTAGGCCTGTGTCTCAAAGTCTTTTATTGTATGCTAACCTTAACATACTCAGAAGTGTTATTTGGACACAATTAAAAGCAGAAAAGACTGGCATTAAAGAGGCAGAAAGCAGTCCTTCTGCATATGGTAGCTGTAGTGGTTTCAACCAACAACCATCTTTGGTATGGTTACCACTCTTCTAGGTTTCTTGTTATTCTATGTACCCATTCTACAGGATTTATCGCCAGAGTGAAGGTGATAGGCATTGCAGAGTCCTGACTTGCTTATATATAGATGACCCTTCATGAGTAGTTAAGAATGTGAGGGATGCCTTACAAGTCTCTTCCAAATGGGAAGTGGCAGGTGGAAAGTGACAGGTAGAAACATGGATGAGGGCATGGGGCTTCCTGGTGCCAGGGGAGAGATATTGAAGTGGAACTACTTGGTAGTAGGGAACATCATATGTTTCCTCCCCACCCACACTATATACTGTTCCAGAACTGTTACAATATTTGGTCTCTGAGGGCTCTGGTAGAAGAGGGAACCTTGTAGAGGTAAGAGAAGGGTTGGAAAAGACCAACGCTAGCCCTGGCTGGTTTGGCTCAGCGGTTAGAGCATCAGCCTGCGGTCCAGAGACCTGGGTTCGGTTCCTGCTAAGGGCACGTACCTCGGTTGCAGTTTGTCCCCAGCCCTGGTTGGGTTGTGCGGGTGGCAACCACTCGATGTGTCCCTTGCACGTCGATGTTTCTCTCTCTCACTCTCTCCCTCCCACTCTATCTGAACAAAAAATGGAAAAATGTCCTTGGGTGAGGATAAAAAAAGACCAACGCTAATAGTACCCACCGTTGTTTGTGCACTGTGATAAACTGCCCTGGAATAAGAGCATTGGGTAAGGCAGAGTGTTTTCCAGATCTACCACGTATCAAGTCTTCTTCATGTCACGGAGGAACATCTGCGATCCTGAGTCATTTCCCACCCCCAAATTCTTCTTCCTCTTTTCCTTCCCCTTCCCTCACCCACCCCATTTCTCCTCTTCCCAAAGACTGACCAAAGCCTCACCCAATCACTCTTGCTGGGTTAGGTGTTCTCCCATAGACCTCAACTCACTGCATTGTGGTTTATTTACTTACTGTCCAGTTCTGAAAAGTAGGCCCTTTATTTTGTTCAACATTCTATCCCCAAATGCCCCAAGTAGTGCACCACAGTAAAGATAATGCTCAGCAAATGTTTAATTTATTTAGCATACCAGAACATACTTCTAATTCATTGCATTTTAATTTTTCTCTAGTACTATAATAGCTAAGCAAATAGAAGTATACATCAGTCATACACACACACACACACACACACACACACACACACTAAACCAGTGTTAGGAAGCTGGACACTAATCAGCTATTTTTTTGCCCTGATACCAGATCATCATACTGCAGAGTTCCTTGGAACCATTAATGCACAGCACTACTATGCTGCAGAACTTGTTTAAGATCATGGAATAAAATACAAAGTTTTTCAAACCCTTTTACAAAACCAGCAAAACTCTACAACAAAATCCTACAAAAAGTAGACCAATTTCATTTATAAACATCAATTTAAGATGTAACAAATTTAAATGTAACAAAACACTTAAATATTAGTTACACAAATACACCTCCCATAGAAATAACCCACCCCTCACTTATATTACTTAAAACTCAATCAGCAGTTTCACAGTGACCCTAACCACCCCCTTGCTGACCACCAGGGGCGGATGCCAACCCCAGCATCGGCCCTGCCCCTAACCGAATACTGGCCTCAGCTCTGGCCTTGTCGACCTCTTCTGCCAGCACCTCAGGTTACTGCACTGGCTAGTGCTGGGGTTCCTTGCTACGGAGTTTGGCCACGAACCCCAGGATTTTCAGCTTGCTGGTTTCCAGGTTGCTTCAGGGACCCCAAGAGAATTCACAATCTGGTGGAATGGTGTGAGGCACCCGTCTGTATTGAGGTATTGCTGCTGTACAAAATCGTCAAAAGCCTCTTCGGGTGCCCAGAGGTAGTGATGTTATCGGCATACTTTGAGGGGCACCCCCCCCCCCCAAACACACACCCCGACGCAGCATCTTCCGGACTTGTGCCTCCCTGGTGCTATTACCTTTCATGTTGATAAAGCCCAAGATCATTAAGAGACCCAATCTGAGGCCATCTCCCCTCAGATCCTCCTCCTCCTCCCCAAGAGGCTTTAGTTTGTTGACCAGGATAAGTGTGGTGTTTGCGGCCAAGCTATTTAAGCTCAAAATTAAAGACATACCGCAGATGTTCTGCGGCCCTAGCGATGATCTCAGGGAAAAGATCCTTTGAGTCTCAGATAGCGTATTTCCCCAACTCGGAGCGAGTGACGGGGCTCTTCCTGTCTTCCACCTGCAGGAACTGCACCACCTCCGCCACCGTCCGATCCAGACGGCGGCAGGCCCTGCGCCCGCCAAGGCTTTGGCTGCCAAGACCTCGCGCCTCTCCGGGTGAGGGCAGGCTCCGCAGCCCCTCCCCGCCCGTGGCGCCAAATCCGCCTTTGGGGTTCTCCTGCAGGTGGGGGCTCGGGGCCTCCTCCAGCGAGGTGGGCCTCACCGGCATGGCCGCCATCCTTCTGCCCCTCGGCCTGAAGGATGGGGAGACCCCGCTCTCGGGTCTGACTACGTTTTCGGGCAGCCAGGCGCAGAGCGCGTACACGCGCCGAGGGTTGTGCAAGCCGCTGCACGAACCCCGGCGGAAGGGTGGGACAGCGGCTGGAGCCGCGGGAGGAGGACTAGGCGAGACGACAGAAGGGGCTTTGTGGCTGCAGGGCGAGGCCGCAGAGGACTCGGGACGGCTACCGCAGCGCTGCCCGCGCAGAGAACTTGCGGAGCGGCCACTGCGCAACCTCAGTCGACACCCGCACGCCGGCTCGCGGGGCTATTTCCGGCCAACTCAGGCAAGATGGTGGCTCAGGGCCACGCAAAGCCCCTCCCCTTCCGGCCTCCTGCGGGGTGAGGGGTATGCGCCCGCTTCTCTGGATGCTGGCGCCGTGGGGAAGTGTCCAGTCTAAGCTGTTGCTCAGGCTCCGGGGCTGGAGGGGCGGTACTAGGGTTTTCACATCCGAGACACGCGGAGTGGGGGATATTTCAGTGTACAAGGATGAAGTAGGGACGGAGTTCTAGCCGCGTCTTTCAGCAGGTGCTTATTTATAAGTGTGTCCATTTAGGATTTTGAGTGATTTACTCTGGCCCAAGTGCAGAGTGTATGGAGGTGAAAGCTGGAAGATAAGGCTGTGCTGGCCAATTAGTAAAGGGCCTTGACCAGAATGCTAGGGAAATTGGAACTTGTTCTGAACACGCTGGGAAAAGACTACAGGGGATTTAAGCAAGGGAGTGCCTGGACCAGTCTGTATTTCAGTCTCCATCGTGGCAATGTGGAGGATGGATTGGAGTGGAGACGACCAAAAGCTGGGAATCCACTTTGGAGTATTATTATAGAGCAGAACAGGAACTGGGTTTTGGTCTGCCTTGTTAATTGATGTATCCTTAGCTCCTAGCACAGTGCCTGCTGCGTTGAGGCACTCCATAAATATTGTAAAATAGATAATGAAGGGGTAAGGATACTGCTATCCCTATTCTATAGGGATGAAAGGAAATGATTAGATATTTTGAAGTACAGCTGGCAGAAATAGTGACTGTTTAGAGGAAAAGGGAGATTTAAAAAAATCTATTCAAATTTAACTACTCCATTTTTTCTTTTTGCACACCCTACTCTGAGCTTTCTCCCACTTCCTGCCTCTTCTTCCCTTCCCTTCCCTCCCCCCCCCCCTTTCCCTCTCTGTCTCTCTCTCATTCTCTCCAGGATTTAGCTTAAATGTCACCATTCCAAACCCTTCCTTAGTCTCCATGCATGGAAGTTATTTATTGCCATCTCTGAATCACCATAGCAATTTGTATTTATTTAACATCCACTTATATAGACCTTATTATGTGCTAGGCTCTGTTGTAAACACTTTTCAAATATTAATTTAATTATCATTAAAGTAGGTACTATTATCATCATCCCTATTTTATAGATGTGCCTTTTCTATGGCATTTGTTATTTACTAGGTATGTAATCTTCTTACCTAAACTCCCTGCTTCTCAGTTACCTTATCAGTAAAATAGGTATAATATTAGAAACAACATTGTGGGGATTATGTGAAGTTATGCATGTAAAGCATTTAACAGAGTGCTTGACAAATATTAATGTTCGGTAATGTTAACTGTTCTTTATTGCATTTTTAAATGTGCTGATACTGTGCTAAGTATTTACATGTATTAACTCATCTACTCCTCATAACAGCCCTGCTAGGTAAGAGGTGTTATTATCCCTATTTTACAAGTTAAGTAACATACAAAAAAGGTTAAGTAACTTTCCCAACATCACATGACTGAGATTTGAATGGTATAGCATAACTCCAGAGACCATGCTTTTAACCACTGTATTAGCAAATGTTAATTATTATTATTATTGACCATACTGTGTATTATAATTATTTTTGTGCTTATCTTATTACCCTCCCAAACCAAACATCCTAAAAGCTAGGGCCATGTCTTTAACTTTTTTGAAGAACCCCTCAGAGTTGGCACTGAGTATATAATTGCCACTGAATAAACGGTGGAAGGCTTTGCTTTTTAACATAGGAAATAATATTTATTTTAAGTAAATATCTGACAATTAGATTTTTCTAGATATAATTAAAAACTTCATTTAAAAAAACTTCTGAAAATATATACCCATTTATACTATACGACTTAAAAAATCTGAGAGTGTGTGAATGAAGCAGAAAGATGTTTATTACAGTCAAGCTTGAGGCTATTATTAGTTTCCATTGTGCCAAACATTTTATGTACAGTATAATTTAGTCCTCACAAAATCCTATTAGGAAGGTATTATTATCCTCATTTTACAAATGGAAAAACAGTCACAGAGAGGTTAAATCACCTGTCCCAAACCACCCGTCTGTTAAGTGCTAGACTGGAAATGAGAACCTAGATCTATCTATTTTGAAGGCTACTCATGACTGACATGCTAGATTGCCTGGTTATCTTTTCTCCTAAAGGTAGAGAGAACCACTTCTACCTAAAAGGACAGCGGTAGAGATAAAATAGTCCACTTAACATATCTTTCTCATATCAAGCATTGTCAAGGAGATATGCAGAAGATACATGCATGGAAAGGACCATGCAAGAGATACATTGAATGGAAAGAATTTTAAGGGACAAATTAGCAGTAATATTTAAAAAAGAAAACTGAATAATATACCACTACTCATCAAGGAAAAAAAAAGAACAAAGTACCGATAAAACATGGATGAGTCTGGCAGACATTATGTTGCGTGAAAGAAGAAAGATACAAAAGGTTATATACAATATGATTCCATTTAATCTGGTGTTCAAAATAGGTTAAACTAATCTGTGGTAATAGATATTAGAACAGTAGAGTGGGGTTGACTGGAAAGGGATATACATGGACTTTCTGGGGGTGATGAAAATATTCTGTATCTTGGTTTAGGGTAGATATACATTTGTCAAAACTTATCAAACTGTGCCCTTCATATATATGCATCTCACAGTATATAAATATACCTTAACATTATAAAAATATGTTTTTATTGAGGTATAATTGACATAATATTAGTTTTGGGTATATAACAATGTTTCTATATTTGTTTATATTGTGAAGTGATCACAGTAAGTCTTAACATTTATTATCACACAAGTTACAAAATTATTTTTTTTCTTGTGGTGAGAACTATGAGGAGTGTATTTTTGTCCTTATGTTATAGAAGAAGAACCCGAGGCTCAGGGAAATTAACATGCCTAAAGTTACCCAGTGAATAAATAGAAAGGTCAAACCCAGTCTAGATCATTTTAATTGCAAATCTCATAATACTTTCAAGCCCAGTGGAGTACCTTTCAGGTTGGGATTGTCACAGAAATTTATAAGACACAATAGACTTACCAGGCATGAGGTTTATGCTGCCTTAAGGGATACAGAATAAGGAGCACAATAGCATGTTAGACCAACAGTGTCATAAAGGCTTTGGATATTCAATGCCAACATCCAGTATCCTAATCATCATTTTGGTCTCTTTTTAACTTAAGGGAAACTATTTAGTCTCCTTTATATTTTTAAAATATGTTTTATTGATTTTTAGAGAGAGTGGAAGGAAGAGAGAGAAAAACATTGATGAGTGAGAAAAACATTGATCTCAGCTGCATCCTGCACACCCTCCACTGGGGATCAAGCCTGAAACCCAGGCATGAGCTCTGACCAGAAATCTAACTGGTGACCTCTTGGTGCATGGGACAATGCTCAACCAACTGAGCCACACTGGCCAGGGCTAGTCTTCTTTTTAAGGCAATCCAGTTTTAAAGCAGATGAGTTGAGGTTAAGAAAGAGAGAAGAAAGAACATGAAACCTTCTAACAGAGTAAGACAGACAGACAGGCAAGGGGGAGGATGGTCAGTGTCTAGGCCTTTAGCTATAGGATGTGGTGGGGGGTATGAAATGGGAATGGAGCCCTGGCCGGTTTAGCTCAGCGGTAGAGCGTCAGCCTGCGGTCCAGAGAGACCCGGGTTCAGTTCCTGCAAAGGGCATGTATCTTGGTTGCAGTTTGTCCCCCACCCTGGTTGGGTCGTGTGGGTGGCAGCCACTCGATGTGTCCCTTTCACATTGATGTTTCTCTCTCTCTCTCTCTCTCTCTCTCTCTCTCTCTCTCTCTCTCTCTCCGTCCCTCCCTCTCCACTCTATTTGAACAACAAATGGAAAAATGTCCTCGGATGAAGATAAAAAAATAAAAAAAAAGAAAGAAAGAAAGAAATGGGAATAGACTGCTTTCCCACTCGCCTGTCCCTGGATGTTACAGTGCTACACTGGAAGGGACATAGACAATCATTTTTCTGGTTTTGATTGTGCCTACGTTGTACTGGACAGGCAGACTGTTAAAACAATCCTGGTGGGTAAAGGGGGTCAAATATATGGTAAAGGACAGAAGCTGGACTTTGAGTGTTGAGGACTCAAAAGAAATACAGATATTGAATTATAATGTACACCTGAAAATTATGTGTTATTAACCAATGTCATCCCAATAAGTTTAATTTTTTATAAAAGCAGTCTTTCCCTGAGCTATTAAAAGGGAGAAAATGTTTATCTCTTTGGCGGGGCGGGGAGGACAGCGAAAGAAATACTTTGATGACTACCAGATTGAAACCTTGAGGGTAGATCCTTGTAGCCTAAACGAGAGTCTTTGAAACCCGCAGGGCTCAGCACAGTTTAGTACATGGAAAGGGATGAGGGACTTACACTGAAAAAGCAGAAACAGGATGAATTATTCTGGAAATGTCCAGCACGGTAGGGACAGAAAAGGTGTGTCCTAGAACAAAGCACTGCACGGGGCGGAAGACCTGCGTTCTGGTGTTCCTCTTCACACACTTGTGCAGGAAATGTAACCTCTCCGGGCCATTGTTTCCTCAACTTCAAGGCCTGACAACCCTTGCTTTGCCCATCCCCACAGAGTTATGTTGAGATTCAAGTAAGATTATAAATGCAAACATACTTTTGAAGTGCTTTACCATTAAGAAACAAATATAAGATGTTACAGCCTTTTTTTAAAAAAAGAGAAGTGGTAGAAAAAATCTCAGTAATGAGTGTGACTGGCCTCTCACGCAGACATTTTGGAATGAGCTTATACATTCCTGGTTGAAAAAACCGTCTGGCCAAAAAAGATTAAATAAAGAAATGTCAAGTCCTGACACTCCATCTAAGGCCAGTGAATGCTTTGGTGGGGAGCCAGAGTTATCTTGTTGGATTCCTTCTAAACTTGGCAATAGTCCTCCAAACTCTTGAGTGCCGTCTTCACAGAGATGCTGAGTAATGTCTCACCCCAGGTCTGAGTGAGCCCCAAACTGCATAGGTGCTTGTGTCTTTCCAATTTCTCCTGACAGTCTTGACAGCTGTGCAGCTGATGGGCTCAAAGAAGGAATCAGGGGAAGAGCTTTGTCCTGAATACCTCAGCCAGGGGCAGAGTGGAGCCCGGTTCTGTCGCCGCAGAATGGGCAGAGCATGAGGCCATGGGTCCTGTACGTGTGGCTGGTATTGCGGCAGGATGTGCGTCTAGGCAGATGATTTGATCTGACTTGGGTAATGAAAATTGTTACTGTTTGAAGAGCGATTGTGTAAGCAACAGTACTTCTGTGTTGGACTGCCTGTGACCCACCAGTGTCTGTAACATAACACCCAACCCAGAGGAGGAGCAAAGCCTGGCCAGCAGGGGAGGGGAGAGATGCAGGAGGCACAGGGCCTCCTTTTCCCTCCTCCTCTGTCCCCCTCCCCCCAAACCTCGAAGGAGAGTTGGCGAGAAGGCATTTGCCACCTGGACACAATGAGGCCCAGTGCGAGGGGCAGGCGCGGGGCTGGCCTGGAGCCAGGGCCCTGGTCTGAATGGCTGTCACCAAGGGACTGCCAACAGCCCATCTCTATCCCAGTGAGGCTGGGCCAGGGTCGGGGTGGGGGGCCCACCACCTCCATCTCGGAGGCCCAACTCGCACCATTTGCTGGCCGTGATCAGAATGCGCGGGACACGGGGGCTTTGAGCAGCTGAACGGAGTCCGTTCCCCTCTGTGGGCGCCAGTTCATTTGGATTAGAGCAGGCTCTCCGGAGTCCCTTTGTTGGCTGCTTGTTATTCCGTACGCACTGAGCACTGTGCATTCATCTTTATTAGTTCTAATTGCTTCCCTATTCTAATGGGATCTTGATATTCCCATACAATTGAAAGGAAATGTATTCATTAAAATAATTCTTCTCCTAACTGCTGCTTCAAGCTGCTCCTCTAAGTGACATTGTCTCTCCAGCCACAGCCTGCTGAGGCCTCTTATTAAGACTCTAGTCAAAAGCCAACTTTGGGCAGCAAACTTTCCTCGCAGGAGTTTCCAGACACTGAAGAGAGGGCGCTTTTTAATCGGCTCACACACTGAAGTTGGAGGCCAGCTGGTGTAATTGGGGGTGCTGCTCCAGTGGGTGGGGGGAGAAGGGCTTGCCTGCAGCCCTGCCTCCCATAACAATGACCCCTTTCTGCACACCAACTGGCTAATTTAGACAGGGCTTTCCCCCCTGTCCTCTGTGTGAAACTTTTTGTTTATGCCACAAGCAGTTACTAGGTGTGTTCTAAGTGCAGGGTCCTGAGTAAGGTGCTGTGGGAAGTGTGAAGACGGAGCTGTAGTCGCAAAGTGTTTATGGTCTCCGTGGGTGGCTCCTAACTCCTAGTCCCTAAAGTTAGGCAGCAGAGAAAAGGTTAGGGCCACTCTCAGTATTCAAAAAGCATAATAGGATAGAGAGCTTAGAAAAGCAGGCTGCTATTTCATAAATGTGTATGATTTAATAACCAAATATTTCAAGCCATGGGATCATGGGGGTAACACAAGAAGCTTCTTTGGGACACTGGGAAGCACTGATCTATTTGGGGAAATAAGCCATTATATACCAACGACGAACTCACAGAAAGAGAAACTAAAAGAACAATCCCATTTACCATTGCGGCAAAAAAATTAAGATACCTAGGTATAAACTTAACCAAAGAAGTAAAGGACCTCTTCACAGAAAACTATAGGTCATTGAAAAAAGAAATAGAGGAAGATATAAAAAAAGTGGAAACATGTACCTTGTTCATGGATTGGAAGAATTAACATCATTAAAATGTCCATACTACACAAAGCAATCTATAGATTCAATGCAATCCCAATACCAACAATATATTTCACAGAACTAGACCAAATACTCCAAAAGTTTATATGGAACCAAAAAAAGACCCCAAGTAACCACAGGAATCTTGAAAAAGAAGAACAAAGTAGGAGGGATCACAATACCAGATATCAGGTTATACTACACAGCCACTGTAATCAAAACAGCTTGGTACTGGCACAAGAACAGGCATATAGATCAATGGAACAGAACAGAGAATCCAGAAATTGACCCAAGTCATTATACTCCATTAATATTTAACAAAGGTGGCAAGAGCATACAATAGAGTAAAGAAGACAGCCTCTTCAACAAATGGTGTTGGGAAAATTGGACAGCTACTTGCAAAAAAATGAAGCTAGGCCACCAACTTACACTATACACAAAAATAAACTCAAAATGGATAAATGACTTAAATGTGACTCGTGAATCCAAAAAATCCTAGAAGAAAATGTAGGCAACAAAATTTGAGACATCACAAGAAGCAGAATTTTCACTGATACAATGCCTAAGGCAAGAAAAACAAAGGAAAAAAATGAACACATGGGACTACAAACTAAAAAGCTTCTTCACAGCAAAAGAAACAACCATCAGAATATAAAGGGAACCCACTATATGGGAGAGCATAATTGCCAATGATACATCAGATAAGGGGTTAATTTCCAAAATATATCGAGTACTCATACAATCCAACAAAAGAAGACAAAGAACCCAGTTAAAAAATGGGCAGAGGACCTAAATAGACACCTCTCCAAACAGGACACACAAATGGCCAAGAGACATGAAAAAATGCTCAACATCACTAATCATCAGAGAGATGCAAATTGAAACAACAATGAGGTATCACCTCACACCTGTCAGAATGGCCGCCATCAACAAATCATCAAACAAGTGCTGGCAAGAGTGTGGAGAAAAGGGGACTCTAGTGCACTGCTGGTGGGAATGCAGACTGGTGCAGCCACTATGGGAAACAGTATGGTGTTTCCTCAAAAAATTAAAAATGGAACTGCCATTTGACCCAGTGATCCCACTTCTAGGAATATACTGTAAGAAGCCTGAAACACCAATCAGAAAGAATATATGTACTCCTATGTTCATAGCAGCACTATTTACAATCACTAAAAGCTGGAAACAGCCCAAGTGTCCATCAATAGATGAGTGGATAAAAAAGCTGTGGTACATATACACAATGGAGTCCTCTGCAGTTGTAAGGAAGAAAGATCTCTTATCCTTGGAGACATCCTGGAGGGACCTGGAGAGTATTATCCTAAGCAAAACAAGACAATCAGAGAAAGACAAGTATCACATGATCTCACTTGTTTGTGGAATATAATGAACAAAACAAGCTGATGAACAAAGTAGACTCAGAGACATAGAAGTAGGATACAGACCGACAACTCTCAGAGGAGGGGGACAGGGGTGGAGGTGGGGGAGGGAAGAGATAAACCGTAGACTTATATGCATGTACCATAACCATGGACATAGACAACAATGCTGGAGGTGAGGAGGGGAGTGGGATCGGGAGGAGGGTGTCAGTGGGGAAAAAAGGAGAAACATCTGTAATAAAAATAAATTAAAAAAGAAAAAGAATGATGGTGTTAATATATGGTCTTTACACATGTGGTCTAAAAACAGTGCAGTAGGAGTTTGGAGGGGTTGAAGGGAGCATGTGCTGGGCACAATGCTGTCTCTTGTATCTCATTTGATCCCTATAGCAGTTCTGTGAGGAAAGCATAATTATTCCCCACTTTACAAATAAGAGTTAAGAGAAGTAATTTGTCCAGTATCAACAGTTAGAGTCAGGATTTACATGCCAGCCTTCTGATTCCAAAGCACAGGCTATTTGCATGGCATTGTACTGCCTCTCACACCGTATCTGTCAGGGGCCATCGGAGGAAGTTTAAGGTGGAAGGTGGTGTTTGAATCCCTTGAGGCCTTTGGGGACAGTGGGTTGTCAGCAGGTAGAGAGTGGGGTCCACAGGAAGGATGCATAAGCAGGTCTGGGAAGAACCTGCACCGCATGAAATGACAGGAGTCCAGGCGGCCCAGTGATGGGAGAGTGTGCAGAGGAGCAGCGGGAGGAAGGCAGACAGGCTTGTGAGGGCCACACTGTACAGAGCCTTGCCTGCCAGGAGTTTGGATTTCATACCGCAGGTACTTCTCTAAGGAGGATGTCTGAGCCTCCGGATAAACACAATATTTCTTTCAGGAGCATCAGTTTTGCTTAAGGTGAATAATTTTGAACATCTTTATATTAAAAGAAATTCAGATATATCATGGAATAGAATGTAAAATTCTCATGAATTTTTAAGAGAAAACAGAAGACTTCAAAGAGAGCTTGGGTGTGCTGGCAGGAGCTTCAGGCTACGCCGCAGTCCCTCGAGGGAACTGAAGGCATTTCTTTTGTCTGCTGTTGGTGTATTTCAGCGGGAAAGTTTGAGAAGTACTGATTTTGAATAAAAGGTTTTGATCCCAGGTATGAAATAATTAGGTATATTTCAAGAAGTGTGTCAGGGGCTTAGAAGATGGGTTGGACAGGGCAGGGACTGAGGGCAGGAGACCAGTAAGGACTATTGCAATAAACTCTAAGGAGACACGAAGGGCCAGGGGCTTTGCCCTGGCCTTTCTGGAGGGGGCCACCTGACAGATGCCCCATCCTGAAGCCACTGCCCCTTTTTAATGAAGGAAGGAGTAGCATTAGACTAGGATGGCTGGGAAGGCTGTAGCAGAACCAGCCAAGGGAGGGCCTGAGCCAGGGCCAGGAAGGGCCCTCCCCAAGAGAACCTGTGTGTACTGGTCACCTCACCTATCATGTTGCCTGCTGCCTGCTGCCTGCTGCCCACTGTCTGCTGACTACCTTCAAGCCCAGCAGGTTTGTTCGCTTACCTGTCAGAAGGCAAGAGGTTGGACCAATGGTTCTGTTGTGGGGAGGGGCAGCATGAGGGAGGAGGTCCTGCCTCGTTGCAGGGTCCAGCCATCTTATGTTGGTAGGCAGTTCTGTTGTGCCCGGTATGGTGGACTACAGGCACCTTGTTATGGTCAAGAGACTCAAAGGGAGGAAGGAGGGAATATGCAACTCAGCTTAGGACCAAGGCCAAACTTTACTTCTCCTTAATCTTCAATATATGGAGAAAGCCCACCTTTGTTAGCCAGACTCTCCTTTTGGATAGATGATTTTTTTTTTTTTTTAAAGATAGTTTAGAATTTGTCTCTTGAAGCATAATTTTTTTAAAGCATTAAAACATTCCATAATGGTTTCCCCCTCCCCCTTCCCCTTATTTTAGAAGGGTTGTTTGTTATAGAGCATTGAGAAAATTCTGACCATCAAAAAGAAAAGAAAAACAAAAACAAAAAACACCCTTGATTCTACCACTCAGGGATAACCAGCCATAGTTAACAAATATCTTGATGTGTGTTCTCCCCCAATATTTCTAAGCATATCTATTTTTATTTTTAATGGTGTTATCTTGTACATACTGCTTATGTATGCATAATATATTTCTTCACATACTGTGAATCTTTTATATGAATAAATATCTTTCTATAATGTAATTACTTGTGATTGAAAATAATTCCATAGGAGAAACATCTGTAACAAAAATAAATAAATTAATTAATAATTAAAAAAAAGAAAAGAATTCCATAGATCCCATGTCACCTTTAATGCCTATTATTACATATTTAGGTTTTCAGTTTTTCATTGTTAAATACAATGTGATAAACTTACTTGTGGCCAAATACTTCACAAGGCAATATTGCAAATAATATTTCTTTTTATTTTATATTATACAAATAATAATTTCATTGCAGAAAAATAGAAGTTTAGACAGGAAAAATATTAAGCACCTATAATTCTACCATCCAGAAATCATATCTATTTACCTTTCAGAGATTATCCTTACAGATTTTATTCTGTGCATATATTTATATACACAAATACATGCACCAAATAAAGTCTGTAAGTTTAGTATAGATACATTTTTATTAAAATAAGATTATTTGCCAACTGCTTTCCTTCTTAATAGATATGACTGTCCTTGACACTAAACATCGTTCAATATTATTTTATTGCTTTCTAATAATACATTGTACAAGTGTACAAACATTTCTTGATCCTATTGTTCATTTGAGTTTTTCTTGGAGCATTCTTCTTCTTTTTGTTATTTATTTATTTATTTATTGCAAGATATTATCAAAGATGTTAAATTCTTTGTCATGTTGCAAATCTTTCCTGGGTGATTATTTTTCTTTGGGGCTTGTTTAAGGTAAGTTTTTCTCTTTATTTTGTAATTATAGAAATAAAACATAATCATTGTACAAAAGTTAGAAAATAGAGATTAAAATAAAAATAATTAAAATAAATAACCCTAAATTCTTCCCAGCTGGAGATAACCACTATTAATACTTCAGTGTCTTTCTAGATTTTCCTATTTCCCAGTATATATAGGATATGATTAAAAACCCCCACAAAATTTAGATTATTCTTTCTTTATATTTCTCACCTACTCTGTGCACTAAATCCATTGAAAATCTTTCATGTCAACACAAATAAGTCAGTACCATTATATATTAAAATAATTTTATTTAAAAAATAGACAATATTTTTACATAGTTCAAAAGTCAAAATGCTACAAAAAAGTATACACTGAGAATTCTTACTTCTGCCCATGTCCTCCTTCAACTGGTTTTCTAATTTTTCCTCCTATAGGTCACTGCTTTTAATAGTTATACTGCTTCTTTTTGAAAATACAAGCAAATGCAACTATACATGTCCTGTCATTTCTTTCTTTTTTAAATCCTCACCCGAGGATATCTTTCCATTGATTTTTAGATAGAGTGGAAGGGAGGGAGGGAGAGAGAAAACATCGATGTGAGAGAGACATATTGATTGGTTGCCTCCAGCTTCCAGCACGATCCCCCGCCACGAGGGTGGGGGGCAAGATACTTGCCCTTGACTGTGAGTCAAACCCGTGACTCTGATCCTTGGGCTGATGCTCTAATTGCTGAGCCAAACCGGCCAGGGCTGCCCTGTCATTTCGTACATAGAGGTTAGCACACTGTATCAGTGGTTCTCAACCTGTGGGTCACGACCCAATGACCCTTTCACAGGGGTTACCTAAGACATAACAGTAGCAAAATTACAGTTATGAAGTAGCAACAAAAATAATTTTATGGTTGGGGATCACCACAACATGAGGAACTGTATTAAAGGGTCGTGGCATTAGCAAGGTTGAGAACCACTGGCTATACATTATTAGCTACCTTTCTTTTGAAAAACAACTTAATTGTTTATAGTGGAGACTTTTTTATATCAGTACCTAGAGAACTTCCTGGTGTTTCATGGTGTGGCTGGACCTTAATATCTAACGAATTCCATATAATTGGACATTTGGATTATTTCCAAATTTTTAGTTAGAAACAATGATATAATATATACACATGTTATTTCTCTATGTGTGCAAATATATTTGCAGGAGAAATTCTAAGGGTGGGATTGATGAGTTAAGGGGTAAATATATAGTAACTTCAATGGGAAATGCCAAATTGTCCTTCACAGGGATATACCTTTTGTATTCCTACCAGCAGTGTAGAGGGTGCCTATTTTCCCACAGCTCCCCCCAGTCAGTGTATTTTGAATACCTGTAAATCTTAGGTGAAAAATGGGCATATCATTGCAACTATAATTTTCACTCTTCTTATTGTTAATAAAGTTGAACATTCATATGCTTAAAAGTCATCTGCATTTATTTTTTTTTTAAATGGATTTTTTTTTCTATTGGGTTATTGATCTCCTTGATTTATAGAAACAAATTATGTATTAGAGTGATTGACCCTTTGTGAAATGAGCTGTAATTTTTTTTCTTTCAATTCATCATTTGCTTTTAAAAATTATTATTATTATCCTTATTATTATTATCCTTATTATATACTTTCTTTATGGTGCTTTTGCATGCAGGAGTTTCAAGATTTTTATATAGATGTATTTATCAGTCTTCTATTTTATGACTTCTGGGTTTTGAATCAATTAGAAAGGTCTTCACTACTCCAAATTATAAAGAAGTTCTAGTATTTTTCTGGTAACTTTATGACTTTCTTTTGTGCATTTAACTCTTTGACTCAGTTGACATTTATCCTGGTGCCCTATGTGAACTATTGGCCCAGCCTCTATCTTTTCTCAGTTAGCTGAATATCATTTATTTAAAAGCCTTTCTTTGCCTCACTGGTTTGATATTTATCAAATACTAAATTCTCGTATATATTCGGGTCTGTTGCTGGGCTTTATTCTGTTCCATTGGCCTGTTCATCTATACAGCATCATTTTGGGTAGCTGCATAATATTGCTTCTTACGCATATAGCATAATTTATTTGACTAATTCATTTTTGTTAAACATCTAGGTTGCTTCCAATTTTCCAATATCCCAAAGAGTGCCCCAGTGAATAAAATCCTCACACTTATTTTAAATGCACATGCATGTGTAGTGGATCAGTTCTTTCCTTTGGATAAACATTTTTTAAAATATATTTTTATTGATTTTAGAGAGAGAGGAAAGGAGAGGGAGAGAAACATTGATCAGCTGCCTCCTGCACAGCCCCTACTGGGGATCGAGCCCGAAACCCAGGCATATGCTCTGACCAGGAATTGAACCAGCAACCTCTTCGTGCACTGGACAACACTCAACTAACTGAGCCACACCAGCCAAGCTGGATTCAAATTTTTATACAAAGAATTACTGGGTCAAAAGGTATGTGCCTTCTTAGGTATTTTGGTTTTTTTTTATATATACATATTGCCAAAATGCCTTCCAGAAAGATTGTACCAATTTACACTCCCTCCAACAGCAATATGAGTGCTGATTTCCCCTCACCCATGCCAACTCTCAGTATTATCATTCTTTTTAATCATTGCCAATCTGATCAACAACAAAAAGAGTGGTCTCTCATTGCTGTTTTAATTTGCCTTTCTTTGAATGCTAGTGAGGTTGAATATTTTTTCAATTTATAGGGGTTTTTTGATGTACAGAAGTTTTTAATTTTTTATGTAGTCAAATCTATCAATCTTTTCCTCTATGGTTTCTGCTTTTGTTGACATGTTTAGAAAGTCCTCCCCCATTTTAGGATTATAAAATATTCACTTATATTTTCTTCTAGTACCTTTATGGTTTCATTTCCATCTTTATCCATCTGGTATTCATTTTGATGAATGGTGTGAGCAGGGAAATAACTTGTATTATTTATTTATTTATTTTCCAAATGGATACCTTGTTCTTTCATCACTGTTAAAAAGTGTGTGTGCGTGTGTGTGTGTGTGTGTGTGTGTGTAAATAACTATTTCTAAAATGAACTTACATAGCTGGATACTGAGGGGTAATCCAGCTTCAGACTTTGGGTCACCATTAGAAATATCAGTTATAGTACTAAACAGGCAGATTCGGCATTTTCCAAATTAACTGACTTTTGACATTCAAATCCCAACATTGCAGCTAATGCTTGTGCAACTTTGAGTGAGACCATGATCCTTCTTAAGTCTGGGTTTCTTCTTCTGTACAATGGGGCAATAATACTTATCTCTTAGGGCTGTGATTAGAATGAAATGAGGTAATGTTGTAGTGACTGTCAACATATACCTTAGGATCATGGACAGTTAATGTACATCACCTGCCCTTCACATGGCAGCCCTCTCACTCCCCACCCCACAGTGATCCCCACAGGCCCTTACTATAAATAGCGTATGCTGGAGAGGGGAGGGGTTGAAGTGCTGTGTTTGCTTTTTATAGGTTTTCTATCTTTACACTTGTGATCAGACTCTCATTTGTTATGTCTTGCTGCTTTTAGTGTCATTTCATTAGTAGCCTTTCTCTCCCCCTTCTAAATATGCTGCTTTTAATGTGTACCAGCTAGGAAACCAGACAACTGGATTGCTAGAAGTATATATAAATTAAGAGTAACTGGGATCTAAGTGAGGTCCTGAGGGCCTCTCCTGTAGTATAATGTAGTGGTTCTCAGCTCTGGCTGCACGTTAACATCACCTGGGGAGTTTTGAAAGCATATCCACTCCTGGGTCCCAGCCTAGACCAATTAAATCAGAGTCTCTGGCAGTGGGGCCCAGGCCTGGGTGTGCTTAAGCTCTGCAGGTGATTCTAACATGCGAGCAGGGTTGAGAGCCATTGACTGAGAACACCGACTTTGTGAGATCTGTATTCACGCTTAGAGTCTCCCCCTCTGGTTCTCTCTCAAAATGTGCCCTAAGTTGGGGAGGTCACCCTGTGGAGCAGAGGGCCAGATGGTAGAGATGTCAGGGATACTCAGAGGCTGCTAAAGGGAGCAGCTCCAAGTTTCAGGTCTCTATTGCCTTGTAGGTCATATTCCTCTGGACATTTAGAAATGTCATGGGCCCTGGCCAATTTGGCTCAGCGGTTAGAGTGTCGGCCTGCGGTCTGGAGAGACCTGGGTTTGGTTCCCGCTAAGGGCACGTACTTCGGTTGCAGTTTGTCCCCGGCCCTGGTTGGTCGTGCGGGTGGCAGCCACTCGATGTGTCCCTACACGTCGATGTTTCTCTCTCTCTCTCCCTTCCTCTCTCTCCCTCCCACTCTATCTGTACAAAAAATGGAAAAATGTCCTCGGGTGAGGTTAAAAAAAAAAAAAGAAATGTCATGGGCAGTTTCTCTTTAAAAGACAGAGCTGTCACCTGGTAGGTGTGGCTCAGTGGTTGAGCATCAACTCATGCACCAAGAAGTTGCCGGTTCGATTCCCAGTCAGGGCACAAGCCCGGGTTATGGGCCAAGTCCCAGGTGGGGAGCATGCAGGAGGCAGCCAATCGATGTTCTCTCTCATCGATGCTTCTATCTCTCTCCCTTCCTCTCTCTGTAAAATCAATAAAGAAAAAAATTAAAATATGTATATAAAAAAAAAATAACAAAAAACAGAGCTGTCTCAGACCCCTCCCAGGCATGCCTCCTGCCTCTAGGGGCTTCCTGGGACCAGCATGGCTTTGAGGAGAGCAGAAGGTGATGAGAAACAAACCTTGAGAAAATACTTTTACTTTTTATTTTTATTTTGTTTATTTGTGTATTTGTTCTCTTTTTCTCTTGGCTCCTTCTCTGTCCCTCAAAACATAGCCTGCTTGGTTACCAACTTCGGGGGATCCGTTTTACCCAGGGATGGAGGCACTCCAATAGGCAGGCTCACTGCCACCGACGGGTGGTGGACCCCCTCTGTCACCTGGCAAAATAGATACAAGTGTGCTCTAGACAACCACAGGATGGTCCCAACATTAAGCCTCTGCTACAAGACCAACCTTCATCTCGTTCTCAAGTTCTGATAATCTGACTGTGGGTTTAGCTCATGAACTTGAGTCTCCTTCTAGGTGTCTCACCTGATTTATCTAAAACTAGGGCCTCTCTGGATCCATGAGACTTTGTGGGGGAAGAGTTACCACCTTTCCTGAGAGATTAAAGTCAACTCCTCCAATTAACAATGAAGGGAGAATCTCTGTGGAAAGAGGTGACTGGAGTTTCCCTTGGATTTCTCATCATTGGCATTCATCAGTGTGCCCACCCTCTAACACGCATGCACACGCGTGCGCACACACACACATGGAAGCTGAAACCAGACCCCTCAGACCAAACTTGACTTCAGACCAAATAAAAAAGGAATAAACAGAGAGAGTAACATGACTCCATGTGATCTTGTTTACGAGATGTGACGATCATGAGGACTCGGGGCCTGCCTTATTCTAGTGTGGAGTATGCCTTGTGTGGTCAGAATCATCCCAGCAGCCCCACCTCAGGGCAGAAGCCTGGACAGCTGCCCTCTTAAAAGTTCAGAAGGATCCACTAAAAGAATGAACAGTCAAGAAGGAGATGAGAGTTCCCCTTCTCTCTAGTGCCACCATCTGAATTCCAGTTTTGTCGGATGGTTGAAATGATTGCTCCTTTTCGTAGGAAATAGGACCTTAGATTCAAGTAAGGTTTGTTAATCATTAAGGCTGCACCCGGGAAGGAAGGAGGGGGCACATATCAACTCACCTCAATGCCTTGGCTGGTCTTGCTATAAGTGCGGTGTACATCCACAAAAGACAATGGTTTTTCTTTAGCTATGTTCAATCAAGAGGCGTAATGTCATAACATTGTGAAGTACTCTTTGATGTTGAGTCATGATGGAGCCATAGGTGAGCCATCTGAGGGTTATTTATAGAATGCTGAAGATCTACTTTTCAAAGAGTTCCAGATAGTTGTCCAGGGAGAGAAAAATACAAGGGTCTGCAGCTTGCTGAGACTTTTTCTCTATTTGGAAGTCTACGTGACATAGCTGCGTGGGTGCTGATTTACTCTTCACCCTCTTTAAGAGAGGCTCTAATCATACAAGAAAGCAGCAAAGCCCTGGCTGGTTTGGCTCAGAGGTTAGAGCGACAGTCTGCGGTCCAGAGAGACCCGGGTTCGGTTCCCGCTAAGGGCGCGTACCTCGGTTGCAGTTTGTCCCCGGCCCTGGTTGGTCGTGCAGGTGGCAGCCACTCGATGTGTCCCTTTCATGTCGATGTTTCTCTCTTTCTCTCTTCCTCTCTCTCTCTCCCACTCTATCTGAACAAAAAAATGTCCTCGGGTGAGGATTAAAAAAAAGCAGCAAAACATTGGGGTCAGAGTGTGATGTGCTGATACATTTCTCTAATGCTGTCTGTCTGTCCATGTTCCTAGAGGTTGTTTGGCAATTGTCCTGTGTTCCTTATCAGTTGGAAACCTCATGAACTCTGGCCTACTGATCCTCAGTGGAGTCAGTGCTGCCCCTAGAGGCATTTTAGAGATGTGTGGTGTGTGCATGTTTGTTATACTCTAGCAGGGGCACTGCTTGGAGGCAGGGAGGGGATCAGATTTCTTGCTTTAGGTGGAAAAGTTTGGTTCTGCACTTCATGTGACATTGTATGCCCTGCCAGACATTCATAGAAGTAGAAAATCTCTTTCTGTTGGTCTGAGCCTAGCACCTAATTCCATATTGCGTATAACACAAAACCCTTTCCACACAGTTGTTTTTAAAAATTGATCTTAGCCCTGGCTGGCGTGGCTCAGTTGGCAGAGCGTCGTCCCATGCACTGAGAGGTCATGGGTTTAATTCCCAGTCAGGGCACATGCCCGGGTTGCAGGCTAGAGTCCCAGAGGGGACCGGGGGGGGGGGGGGTGTGCTACAGGAAGCAGCCAATGGATATTTCTTTCTCTTCCTCTCCCTTCCTTTGTCTCTCTTTAAAATCAATACAAACATATTTTTAAAAAATTGATCTTAGAGAGAGAAAGGGAGAGGGGAGAGAGAGAGAGAGAGAAGGAGAAAAACATCAACGTGAAAGAGAAACATTGATCTGTTGCCTCCTGCACGCACTCCAACTTGGGATTGAACCCACAACCTGGGTAGGTGCCTGACCTGGAGTTGAACCTGCCACCCTTTGGTGTATAGGATGACGCTCCAACCAATTGAGCCACATTGGCCAGGGCTACACAATTTTAATATACCGAGAGAACACTACATTTTATCTTTACCAGGAATTACTCACCATTTTAGAAAACCACAGTAACAACAGAAAAATGCTTATGGTATTTGAGTTGCCAAAATAACACACCTCTATTCATCTTCATTTGTACAGATATCTATGAATATATAGTACTTATTTAGTCTTGCTTCAGAACTTCAAATATAAAGAAGTACCCATAATGTTCCAATCAATATTATTTTACTTCTCTTAAATTCAGACTTACTCATTATAAATAGGTATATTTGTCTTATATCTTCTAGTGTAGTTATATGCAAATATTTATAGATTAAGATGCATATAATTTTATTCTAGATTATTTCCTTCTAGTTCTTTATTTTGGAATTAGGGCAATACATTGATTCTTTAACATAATTCTGTGTGTAAGCGAGTTATATTATGTATAATTTTCATTTCAGGATAGTAAAGGTGGTCTTACAAAGTATTTGCTATGCAAGGGGAGCACTGGGTCTGCTAGGACTGGGAGCCACTGCTCTAGTGCACCTCCATGGAGGACGCGTTGTTTCATCTAATTTTCACAACAGCTCCATGAACTAGGTCCTGCTATGACCACTCTTTTGCACAGGAGGAAACTGAGTCACAGAGATATGAGATAACTTGCCCAAAGTTAAGGGGAGAGCCAGGATTCGATGGCCCTCTCGCTGCGTTCTGCCTTCTGCCCACCAGGTCTTCCCCATCTCCCTTGACTGTCCGGGTACCTGGGGCCTTTCTGCCTGGAAGCCCATTCTCTGGCCCTGCCAGGCCTCTTGCAGGGATCAGCAGGGACTCGGAGTAGAAGAAAAATGACTTTTCAGTTTTGGATAGAATTTCAGTTGAGTAAATGAAAAGAAGTGCTTTGCATAGAGTAGACCCCCAATAATTGTTGTTGAATGAATGAATGAATGATTTAGTAGTGTTTGGGGGAGAGTGGTGCTGGCTCCTTTGAAACAGCTCCTGGACTTTCAGTAATTGACTTTGGTAAACTGATGTGAGTTTCTCAGGGGTTGACACCAGGTTCACAGGACATCCTTAGATGAACACTTCCATTGTCTCCCTGGGGCTGAGGGAGGCTGGCCACGTTTTTTTCCCAGGAAGCACAACTGTTGAAAAAGGAACCAGCAGCCCTGGCCAGTTTGGCTCAGTGGTTAGAGTGTCGGCCCGCGGACCAGAGAGGCCTGGGTTCGGTTCCTGCTAAGGGCATGTACCTCGGTTGCAGTTTGTCCCTGGTCCCAGTTGGGGTTGTGTGGGTGGCAACCACTCGATGTGTCTCTTTCACATTGATGTTTCTCTCTCTTCCTTCCTCTCTCCCTCTCGCTCTGTCTGGAGATAAATGCCAAAAAGTCCTCAGGTGAGGATAAAAAAAAAAAAAAATTAAAAGTAAAAGGAAACAGCATATCTCCTTCACTCTTTCTTCATACTCATTGGCATGGAGCCCAGGTCTTGGAGGTGGGGTGTTCTCTAAATAACAGCTTTTCTTTGTGCCCTTTGGTCTGTGATCTAACTAACTGACTGTCCCAGGGGACACCAGCTCCTACAGTAGGCAACTGGCTAAGGGCAACGCTGTGTTTCCTATGGGTCTTTGGCAGGGTCTCACTCTGAGCTACTGCATCTTCTTTCATTCAGCAAATGTTTTCTGAGATCTTGCTTTGTGCCAGATACTGGGGTGCAGAGATGAGCAACAATATGTGGACCCCACCCTCCAGAGACTAAGATTTAGGACAGAGGACTGGATTTTGTAGTAAAGTGTGGAAAGAGCTGTGACAAAGGAAAATGAAGAGGCTCTGGGAGACCAGGGGGAAGGGGTCGCTGATCCAGAGAGAAGAAGAAGGAAGCCTTCCTGGAGGAGGTGTTACCTGGGCTTAATACCAAGGACAGATTATGATTTAGCAGAGACAATGGGTGACAATGTTAGTCCGGGTCCCAACAGGGAATGATATGACACGCAAGTTAGGATAGTCTGAGGAGGGTTTATGCACAAACGGGTTCTTTGCGAAGAGGTGGCTGTGGTCTGGGGAAACATCGCAGACCCCCAGCAGCAGGGCTCTCACGGTCCCTGTGCCAGGACAAGTGGGAGGGGCTCCTGTCCTCTGGAAGGAGACAACGCTGGGCCTTGACAGAGGACTAACCTTCTGTCTGGGACAGCCAGCCTGATACAGCCTACAGGGAGTGAATAAATACCCTGGCCGCACTCTCTCCTCTCCTTCCATCGCTGCTGGTGCTCCACATTGGTCGAACCCAACCAGAAGCCAGAGGCACTGGAGTGTGTGTGGTCCACAGGGGCAGCCTCTGGGGCACAGAGCCTGGCAGAGAGTGGATCTGGAGGGGCAAGCAGGTCTACCCAACACGCTGGGTTAGGGAAGGCATTCCCAGTGGGGAAGAACTGTCTGTGAAGGCCAGGAGGCGTGGGAGAGCACAGGAAGTTGGGGAATGCTTTTTTTAAAATCCTCACCCAAGGACACTTTTGCATTTATCTTCAGATAGAGCGGGAGGGAGAGAAGGGAAAAGAGAGAGAGAAACATGGACATGAGAGAGACACATCGACTGGCTGCCACCCACAGGACCCCAACCGGGGCCGGGGACAAATTGCAACCGAGGTCCGTGCCCTTAGCGGGAACCGAACCCAGGACTCTTCGGTCTGCGGGCTGACACTCCAACCGGTGTCAAAACTGGCCAGGTCGGGGAATGCATTGTTTATGGCTGGAGCTTGGAGGGAGCAGTGGAGAGAGCAGTCCATCGTGAAAGGCCTCGCTTGCCTTTCTGAGGAGTTTGAACATTTATCCTAAAGGCAAGGGGAGCACTGAAGGGTTTTAGGCAGGAGGTGACACGATCAGGTTTGTGTTCTGAAATGGCCACTCTGGCCCTGGTGTGCAGATGGTCCGGAGGTATCTTTTCAGACTGGAGGTGGTGAGGGCGCAGTCAGTGGCAGTGGAGAAAGAAAGAAGCGGATGGATGTGAGAAATGTTTGTGAATGAGACTCAAAATGTGATGAAAGATTAGAAGAAGGAGGGAGAGGGAGATGTCAAGGGCCAAGCCCTGGTTTTGGCTTAAGGCTGGGGCAGGGGAAGGAGCATGAAGGGAGCAGGTCCAGCTGTCACCTCCTCAGCTTTGCTTTCTGGGCTCAGGAGAAGACTTGTCCCTTATTGGCAGGAATTTGGGCTTTCAAGGGGGCTTTGGAGAGGCTTCCTGGTCATGCTGCAGGGTCGCCTCCCCTCGGCTGTTCCAAGAGCAAACCGAACTAGAGAGCAGAAGTTACCTTTTGCTGCCACTCTGGGGTTTCCTGGGCTGGGATCTGCTCTCCTCTAAACCCTTGCCCCTTCCCATATGGAGAGAGGGTGTGTTTCCTTTTAACGTGCTTCATTGCAGGGGCAAATGAGGCCCAGCTAAGGGGAGAGAGCCAGCAATGACGGCAGAGTATGGGCTCTGCAAGCTGGGGCGAGCGCTGGGGTCCTGTCATCCCCAGTTTCCTTCCCTTGCTTTTCTGAAGGCCCCGTCTGTCCCCGTAGGCTCATATTTCATCACTCGCAACTCTGAAGAACCTGCTCTCCAGTAACAGGTCCCATTCCTTGGAGTTCCGTGCCCAGAAACCTGGAATAATTTTCTTTTGTTTCAGAGGGAAATGCTGAGGTAGTTCTTTCATGTTCTAAGAAGTTGGGTAGTCATGGCAACACAGAAGGGTGGGGTGGGTGAGGTGGGGGCTTCTTAGCAGCATTTCATTTCAAATGCCAGATTAAAGGGAAAGCTTCTTTGGAGTTTGCCTCATTAAGACGTAGCTGGGTGCAGGCGTGCTGCTTTTCTGGTTCATCATTTCGTATATTCCATTTTACCTACATTTTCTCACCTGATGGACAGTCTTCTGGGACTGCTCCCTGACAGTGTTGGCTCCAAGACCTCTCTGAGAATTTCAGCTCTTTCTTGGCAAGAGAGGCGGTGGGCGTGTTTGCTTTGTTTCTAGACGGGGCCTTGTCCTGGAAGTCCCTTTCTTACAATGGGACTGCCACTTAAAAAAGAAAAAAAAAAGGTAACGTGTTTATTGAGGTTTTGCTCTGACCACAGAAGGAAAGATGTTCACTCAGAAGCCGTTTCATTCCACACTACGCTCTTGGTCCGGGATCTTTCCCCCAGCGTTTCACACGGCCCACGGCCGCAGCTGGCCCTGGGGCTCCGGAGGTCCCTTCCAGCTGCTTTCTGAGGGGATCTAGGAGAAGATAGAGGTGGGAAGATTTAACCCAGGGACTGAACCAGTGCTGTTTCCCTAAACTGAGCTGCATGTCCTGGCCTGAGGCGACCTCGGCATGCTCCTGCAGCTGGGCCTGGCCTCCCACTCCACCGCAGTCCAAACCTTCTTCTCCAGCAGGGAGTTCCAACTCTGACCCACAGAGGATAGTCACATAACAGTCGCCCAGATGTTAACTAAACTATTTCCCACACTCAGTCACCAAGTCTTGTCACCTATTCCTTCAAAGTATCTCCTAGCTTCACTTTATTATTAATGTTCTAATGAACAACAGCCACTTATCGAACACTTACTGAGAGCCAAAATGTCTGTGGATCCCCTGATTTCATAGCCATTCAGAACCCTGTGAGGCAGGGACTATTATTCTCATCTTATAGAGAAGGGAGCTGAAGACCCAAAAAGTTAATTTGTCCAGAGGAAAATAGCGGAGAAGAGGTAGCGCTGGGCCTGCCGACGCACACCTGTGCCCTTCCCGGCACACACGCCTGTGCCCTTCCCGGCACACACGCCTGTGCCCTTCCCGGCACACACGCCTGTGCCCTCGGCCACCAGCGCAGCCCTCCTGGTCGCAGCAATCATCCCTGCTTCTCTCTAGCCAGCACGTAGCCAGAGTGATCTTCCTAAAGCTCCCCTTTCATTGCTCCCTCCTCGGCTCCGTTCTGGGGGTGCAGAGACCGCAACCGTCTTGTTTGCCATGGTGTCTATAGGACGAAGCCCACTGAAAGTGCACAGAGCGTGTTCACTTATTTACTTCGTAGATCGATGAAAAAGATCTTTTCTCTACACCAGCCCTTCCCTCATTCTCTCGTTCGAGGTCCCTCGCAGCTGGAGCCACCCCGTCATCAGACATGGCTCTCCGGGCTCCTGAGCCAGTCCTGTCCAGGCAGGTGGAATCCTACCAGAGTATGCGAACGTGTTCACAGGGTACGTTTCTGTGGGCTCCCATAGCTCCAGCTGCTTCTGCTTCTGCAGGGAAGAGTGTTTCTGTGGCAGGTCTAAGACCTGGGGTGCAGGGGGTGATTCCTGATCCCCGGAATGCCCCTGAGGTATCAGCTCCCTCACCTACCTCACGTATCAGCCTCGTCCATTAGAGTAGCCATTTACTAACCACCTACCGGGTTGGGCGCTTCACATACATGGTCGTATTTAATTGATGAAAACCTCAAAAGCCAAATACTAGTATCTGTTTTATAGGTGAGGTGACTGAGGCTTGAAGAGAGTAAGTCACTTGCTGAAGGACTCACACATAGACAGAGGCGGGGGAGGGATCTGAGCAGGAGTTTATCTGTGGTTGAAGACTTTGTGATTTTTTTCTCTCACTACCCTTTTCTGTAGGGGCTGGGTGTCTGCCATGTTTACCAGCAAACCTCTAAATCTCTCTTTATTTTCTGGGAACCTGACAATCTCAGGCTAATACTCATAGTAAGAACAGGTACAATTTTGTGAACATTTATATATATACCAGAATCGCCACAAATGACCTTATTTAATCTTCACCCCTGTGAATTGCTGCTGTGATTGTCCCCACTTTCAGAAAAGGAAACAGAGAGACATTGTCACTTCCAGTGTTGTATAGTTACTCAGGCAAGGAAGCTGAGGTCCAAACCAGGCTTGTCTGAGTGCAAAGCTTGTGTTCTTTACTCCTCTTGCAAAAGCCGGCTGACTGGAAGTGGGCCCTGACAGTCCTCTGCTTCTCTCGCTTCACCCCACTTCTGGCTGAGGTCCAGCCACCCAAAACCAGGCCGGCACTGCCTCTGTCCTCTGGACTTCTGCTCTACCCCACCTGCCTGATGAACTAACCTTCCAGGTTGACTTCACCCGAGCCATGCTCACCTGCCCGTCTGGTTGATGGGCTTGGCACTGCGGCCACTCCGACAGCCCAGGGAGTTCCTCCATATCCCGACCCCTGCCCTTGCCTGTGTGTGCAGATCCCCCACCTGCCAGCTTGATGGGCTACGATGCCCTGCTCTTCCCCTGCGTGGTTTTCTAAGGTGGCCTAAGTGAGTCTCAGCTCCTTTACCTTTACCTGGCTTCCTGGGTGTCACGTAGCTCCCCTGCTTCTACCCACCAGTGACAACCTCTTCCCTGTGGCCTGGAGACCCCCACATTCTGGAGCCAGTCGCTGTGCATGGCTGAGCCTGGGTCAGGGCTTTCTGGGCGTTGTGCTGACGCCCCTTGCTGGCTCCTGGCTCCTCTCAGACCGGCTGAATGCCCTGTTCTGCCATTTGATACCTGCCCTAGTCTCTCTGCATTAACCTCTGCCCCTTGTCTCCTCTAACCCTCCAACCCTCCAGGGTTGTAGTCCTGCCTCACAACCCTCTCCCAGTCACCTCCCTCACCCCACTTGATGGGACGTTATCCAGCCTTTCTTTCTCAACATCTTTCAACTTGAACTCTTCTTCACTTAGAGTAGAATCAGCACTGAGTTAATAACCTGTGCTGGGGCCCATGTACAAATATTGTGTGGGGCCACTGAGACCTCCCCATTGCCCCCTGCCCCCTAGAACCCCTGTCACACAGCCTTTGTGCCAGGCTTTTGCCGTTCTCCTTGGTCCCACTCTGCAGCGGACCCCTGCCTCCCCCACCTACCAAAGCCTCCAGTGCTCTGAAGCCTAGTGCCAAGGACCAGGTTTGGTTTTCAACAAAGGAAAGTCAACTGGGGTAAATAATGGCTGGCCGCCTAAGAAGAGCCAGCCTGCAGGGCCAGACAACCCAGGCTTGGCCCCAAGGGCTAGAGGGACAGATTGAGTCTCTGCTCACCTGGAACCCATTCTGTTGAGAAGCTCTCCTCCGAGCCTTGGCAATAAAAATAGTGACAGCTCCCTTTTACCCCATGGTTAAAATGTGCCAGGCATTTATAGACATCTCTGGTCCTCTAAGGCAGGTAATCATTATCCCCATTTTACAGAGGACGAAGGCTCAGAGCCGGCGAGGAGCTTGCCCAAGGGCTTTGCTTCTTTGAACAAGTGTGTCCTGTGATTAACCCTCTGGCATTCTTGGTTGCCTCCATCTATACCCATCTGGCAATGAAGCAGGGAGCTCTGGAAGAGCAGAGCCGTTTCTGGTTCCTGTCTGTGTCCCCACCGCACTGGCACATTGTGGGTGCTCTGAGCTACCTGTTCCCCAAGGCCTTCTGGGAAGCCCGAGGCTCCTTAAGCCCAGCTTTCACTTTGATCCCAAAGGAGTAAACCACATGTCTTCCCTGAGGAAGTCCAGACCCCTTATCTGGGGAGGGCGTTGGGGAAATGGAGCTGAGTGGCCACCAAGCGGTTTGGTGACTGGCCCTGTGGGAGTCTCCAGGTCAAAGGCTGTAGGTGTCCCTAACTCTGCTCCTCCTCAGCAGGGCATCTCCACATACTAATGTCCCAGGTCATGGCCTCAGGGGGTCTTTTCTACTCCAGGCATTGAGAAATCTCAAGTTTCTCTGCAAAGCTGATCCTCTCTTTATACCCAGCTCCTCATGGCAACCCCTGGCAGCCCTTGAGAGAGGGAGGGGGTCAGAGAATTGAGAAGTGGGTCCTATGACCACACTTCCTCCATTCTATCTTGTATATGAACAGCGTTAGGTCAATATGACCCTAACACTGGAAGTGCTGAGTTGGTCCGATTTCTCCCTGTAGAGGAGGTGGAGCCACGGCCTGAAAAGAGGAAGTGCTTCTGGCAAGGTCACGCAGGGAGAAGAGGCAGAATCAACCGGACTCCCCATCCAAGCTTCTTCCACCCATCATGTTGGTTCAGCATCAACTCGGTTACTGAGGCGTTGCCACCCAGTTTGGGTTTCTGAGGCCACCGACTCCTTTTGGTTGTTTCTTGGCTGGAGGACTTTGTGCCTCACCTATAGGGAGTGGGTATTGGCAGGTAAGACCACTAAAGGGCAAAAATGTAAATGTGCCCACGTGGGCCCTGTTGGCCCTGCAACACTTGACAAAATCGCAGGTGGGGCTGCTTGTGCTGTCCCTGCCCACTCTCTCTCTGTTCCCATCGGAAGCCTGGTGGGAGGGCAGTTGCCTCTATTTTGAGGACGATAGTTGCTATGGGGCCATCAGTGGCACAGAGACCCGTGTTCTTTGGCCAATCAGAGAGCCTGGCTATTCCTCAGCCTGGCAGGACCACTTGGGTTAACTGGGAGCTGCCCTCTTCCTCCTCATCACCATTTCTTCCAGAGGGAAGGAGCGAGCTCTCTGCCATCTACATATTTTCAGCTGAGTTATATTTTTGCATAAAGTAAACTTAGCAAACAGAGAACACAGTGAGAATATATTTGGCTTTGAAGCGTCAGTGTTCTGACAGGCATTTCCTATTAGCTATCTCTGAGCCGACCAGCCCAGCTAGGTTTTGCTTAAGTGGCATAATTCTCCTGCCGTGGAGACAGCTCATTCATTAGTCATTCCAAAAGCCAAATACAAAATACCCTTCTCTAAGCCAACTCCCCCAACCAGCTCCGCAGCCCGCAGCCCGGGTGGAACAATGAAACTGTGGGGCTTACTGGGCCTGGCAGAGGTCAGCCTGAGAGCCACCTGTCTGCTGGCTTTGGAGGATGGTTTTGGCTCGAGCCCTCATTCCCTTTGGAACAGGAAGGACACATCTTCCTTTCTTGGCAGAGGCTTGGGGAGCCTTTTAGAAGGTGGGTGCCATCCCATTTCACTACTGAGTCACTTGCAATGACTCAAAATCCTGATTGAACGCACTTTGTTTTGTTTTGTTTGTTTGTTTATCTATTTATATTTAGGTCCTAGAAGCTAAAAGTACTCCTTCTAAGAGGAAGCAAAGGAATGTGCTCCTTCCTGCTTGGTTCTCGGAGCTGAATGCAGCCCTTCCTTGATTGGCACCTTTCGTGCTATCTCTTTTAATCCCTGCACAGTGAGGACCAATGTCCCCATTTTACAGATGAGGAAACTGGAACTCCAAGAACTGAAGTGATTTGCCAAAGGTCACACAGCCAGGGTTCAAGCCTGTTGGCTCCAAAATTCACCTTCTGTCTTCTCTTTCAGGAAACCTTTGGGATAATTATCTTGCGTTTAAAAATGAAAATATACATGGAGGTGACAGTCTCCCTTATTCAACTTTAGAACAAAGAATGCCACTGTGTTCCAGGCACCCAGAGGGTGGGCAGAAAAGCCAGCCAGGGAGAAATCAGGGGAAGGAGGCACGTTGTTCTTAAAGGAAGGTTGAAAACACCCTGAGGTGGAGGTTGTGGGTGGGGGTTGGATGGGGGCAGAGCTTGGTTTGAGGTGGGCCAGGAGCTGGGACTAGAACAGGGACAGGGAAGGGTTTGTTGTGGTTCATGGTCCAGCTGGGGATTTCACACGTGCTCCACTGAATGGCTGTCTGACAGAGCCTGACCAAGCAGAGTGCCACGGGGCAACGATTCCCCAACAGCCAGCAACGAGGGGAGCACCAGAGGAGCATCGAGAAAGTTCCTGTGCACAGGCAAAGAGCTGAGGGTGTGGCCATAGCTGGCGGTTAGTGTCAGACTCTCAGGAAAGGTTAATGAGCACTCTGGGTGGACACACACATTCACAGGTGGTACCCAGGCTGATGGGGAGTGTGTGTGAATTGGGGGAGAGACAAGCCAAATCCGAAGTAAAGAATATGTACATAAGCTAGGAATGAGAAGCTCAGAGTCCTTCCAAAGTAGACATCCAAAACCAAAACTCTCGAGTGGCGCCCTCCTTAGCCTGGCATTCAGGCCTTCCACAGGCTGCCTAACTCACCTCTGCAGTGTCATTGCCCACCCTCCCCTTCATCCCTCACACTCTGCCCAGCTGCTTGTTGTTCCAAACACACACAGCACCTGTACTGTACAGTCTTCCACATGCTGTTCTCCTGAGTGCACCTCCTCTCTCCCACCCATGCTCCCACCTGGAAAAGTCCTGCTCACGCTTTAAACCCCTGCTTAAATATGTCTGGAAGCCTTCTTCATTTCCCCAGGACACCTTTTCCTGCGTTCCTGACCCTTGGTCTATAACTGTAGCAAATCACTGCTTCTAGTGCTCTGTCGGGGACCCTGTCCTATTTTACCTCTGGATTCCCAGGACCCAGTGAAGAACCGGCAGATGGAAAGTGCTCAACCAGTTGATAAAGCAACTCAGACTGAATGGTTTTATCACTGTGCCTTGGATCTGGAAGAAAATATACAATTTATCTAAATAAGCCACCTTTCTGGTGCTTGAATTCCTCCTCTGTATTCCCAGCCTGATATAATGTACATAAACCACCTAATCTACTAACTGGCATGTATTCGATGCTCAATGAATGGAGCTGACGTTGTTGTTTATCTCAGGGATTCAAAATGGACCTAGAAGAGTCCAGAGAAAGAACACTGGATCTGGAGTCAGGGCTGTGGTTCTGCCTCTAAGACCTTATATGACTTTGGAGAAGTCATTGCAGCCTCTCTAGACTTCAGTGTCCTCATCTCGAGTGAGGGATACAACTAGCTGTCCTACAATTGGGTCCCTTTCAGCTCTGATTAAAACAATGCAAGCGGTACCCAAGCAAGCATCACCAACAGATCTTCGGGATCCCAGCTCGGGTCTTCCTGGTGTGACTTCTGATCAGAAGTCACTGAACTGATCTTGACCTTAATGGCAGGGCCAATCCTCAGGGAGGCAGAAACAACTCCTTGCCAAACTTGAGGCCAGTCATACCCGCTCTACCATCCTAAAGAAGGAGGGATACAGTCTGTCATGGAGCTTGTGGCAAAATCCCTCTTCCTCCCCAAACACCAGCTATGATTAGCTGTGTCCTCACCACAAAACTGCAGGGGTGTGTGCGGGTGAGTCACAGATGTTCAGATCACATTTATAGAGTGCTTGTAAGGCGGTGGGGGGAGGGGGCAGAGGTGGTGCTTGGTGGTGGGGAGGGGGCTGTCAGAAGCACCCCAGTTCCCTTTCCCTACCCCCAGCAGTGGTTGAAATTTTAGGACCCAGGTATGTGCGTCACAGAGTTTAAGAACCATCCTCATGCCACTCAGCTTCTAGGCAACTCCTTACGCCAGGCCTGTGACACTCCGAGCAGCCCCCCTGGACGTGGGCAGGTGCTTGTCCCTCAGAACATCACCCCCATCCCCCACCCCACCCAGGAGGGCTGTTATGGGGACACACCCAGGCGTGAATCCTCTCTCTCATGAACCCCTCTCTCCCTGGTCCCTGCCATACCCAGAGCCACTCTGGAGGAATTAAAATCTCTCTCTAAAAGTGGATGGTCTGACCCTCACAGCCTCGGGAACCAGCTCCCACCACCCCACCCCCTAGGCTCACTTTGTGGCTGCTGATGTGAGGCAGGGCTGTGACCAATGGCACAGGAGTCCCAGGCCCTCTGGGCTGGACACTCTGTTTCCAAATGTCCCCTCATGTCCCCTTCCCGTCCAGTGATAGAGGACCCTGAGCAGCATTCAGGAGCTGGGAAGGCGGTGGAGGCCTCTATGTGAAAGAATTCTGGCAGGCGGGCAAGTCCCAACAGGTGGACCAGGGCTGCAGTGTGCAGACAGTGAGTCACCTGAGTCCCTCCTGCTTACTGGACAGAGCCAGAATAATGACAATAATAATAGAGAGCCAGGGTGCTGTTATTAACGCCCACCTGTCCTCCCAGGGTGGTATCTCCTCCGCCAATCTGGCAACCCTCAGGGGCAGGGAGGAGCTGAAGGTAGAGATTTTGTTGCCCTGTCTTAAATACAGGGGAAACTGAGGCCAAAATTATTCTCCACTGAACCGGGTAATCCTGAGAAAAAGACTGCTGTGCCTCCTAATGTCATCCTGATGTCAGGAGAGTCACATGGACCTACGATTAGTGGTCCTCACTGGCAAAGCTCTCGGCTCAGAAGTGGAGAGAACCCCTCTTTTTAAAAATTCTCACAGCCTATCCTCTAATCTTTACTTATAATAGCCCTAGGGGGTAGGGATAAATATTTTCCCAATGAGAAACCTAAAGTTCAGAGAGGTTAAGTCATTTTCTCATGGGCACACAGCAAAGGAGTGGCAGAGCCAGGATCTGAGCCTGGTTAGTTTTGCCTTCTCAGCTCCCTGCACACCCACAGTCAAGAATCCCAAGGTCTCCAAGGCTGGCATCCTGGGCCTTTGGGCCTGGCCTTTTTGGATTGCCTTCCCCTCCTGGACTCACTCTATCTCAAGATTAGAGCTTTTTCCAGGGCTTTCTGGAGACCAGCTTCCATTTTCATCTTGGAGCAGCTGTGGAAAAGTAAAGGCTCAACACTTTAATTTTGGGGTCTTAGTAATTATCTAGTATTCACCACCCACTCAACTCTGCCCACTAGTTATTATAATAACAACAATAATAATTTAGAGAAGCAATGATGATGATCACAGCATTCATGGATCTCCTGTCGGAGGCTGGACACATAGCTATAGACTGGATGTTTTTTAATTTCAAAACAGTCCTGGACTTGGGAGTCAGGAATATTGGATCCTAGTCTTGATTCCGGCAAGGATGCCACATATCATACGGCTGAGTGAGCCCCTAAGTCCCTCCCTGCCTTCATCTCCCCCTCAGTGAAGAGGGGGTAATAATCTTGCAAGATGATGTGCTTTAAACTTCTTGAAAGAAAGTCACAATCAATATTTTCTCTATGCATCCCCACCCCATATTTACTGTTAAAAACGACCCAGCAGTCTGTTGCTTTAATGATGCTGTATCTTCATGCTCCGGTCTCCCCTTGTTCCTGCTGCCCATGGGAAGGGTGCTGGGTTGGAGGTGGGGGCACAGGCTGAGTTTTGGTTACAGTGGGAGTCTCCTTTTTCCAGCCCTCACTCTCAACAGCTGCCCGTGCCAAGGCCCTGGAGCTAGAAAAAGCGAGGCTATTGCCTGAGCTCAATAAATGCTTTTATTAGTCCTTTTATTAATGATGGTGGGTATTTGTCAAGAAGCTGGGACAATAGTTATTCCAGTAAGAGGATATTAAGCTCCCACTGACAGGTCCTGTATATCTAACATGCTCTGACCCCCCCCCCCCCCCCAGCTGCTTTATTACAATGCACCATACTTCTGGCCTCCTAGCAACTCTGAGAATGGGAGGGTAGGGGGAGGTAGGGATAAGCTGGTGTCATTAAATACACAGGTCTTTTCAGAGGTTACTGTAAGCCAATAGCAGGAAGCTTTTTCTTCCCCTCTGAGAGCTTAGGAAGCCTGTGTGATGTGTGTGTGTGTGTGTGTGTGTGTGTGTGTGTGTGTGTGTATTGGCCACCTCTGGGTTCTTGGCTATTTTATAGCCAGAGCTGAGGGAGATAAAGGAGGAAGGCATCCTTGAACCATTTGTTAACTTTGAGACCATTGCCATTCTTTGTTTTCAGCCATTTTACATCATTTTTAATTTATCAAACATAATACTTATTATATGCTGGCAGTATGCTGGATGTTTTTCAAATACTAACTTATTTAATCTTCATAACATCCCTATGAGGTAGATACTATTATTATTACTATTTAGTAGATGAAGAAATTGAGGCCCAGAGAGGCTAAATGACTTGTCCAAGGTCAGACAACTAACAAATAACAGTCGGGTTTGAACCCACAGCAGCTGTCTCCAGAGTTTGTGCTCTTTATCTGAAAATTTAAAACTGAGCCTAGAATAAACTAGAAAATATTTCCAAAATTCAGCAGTTTTATTGCTCTATCAAAGGAAATTAGATATGCAGGAGATACTATAATAAATTATTATAGCAATTCCCAGAATTAGAGAATCTGTGAGTTGAAAGAATTCTTAAAGTTCATTGATCTAATCCTATGATGAATACAAGAATTCTCTCTGCAGCATCCCTCATATGTGATCCTCTAGCTTTTGCCTGAACATCTCTAGTGACAGGGAACTCATTATCTCACCTGGAAGACCATGCTAATCTTTGCACCGTTCTCACTATTAGAAAATAAATTTCTGCCCCTCTGGTGTGGCTCAGTGAATTGAGTGTCATCCCATGGGCTGCCTGGTTGATTCCTGGTCAGGGCACATGCCTGGGTTTTGGGCTCAATTCCCAGTGGGGGGCACACAGGAGGCAGCCGATCAATGTTTCCCTCTCACATCGATGTTTCTATCTTCCCCTCCAAAAAAAATCAATAAAAACATATTTTTTTAAAAATTCCTTTAAAAAAAATAGAAAATCAATTTCTTCCTCAAGCTGGATTGAAATTTAGTTCCCTGTAACTTATTCTCATGGACCTACTTTTGTTCTGTAGCATTGGGGCGGAGTGAGAAGCTTTATCCCTTTGTACGGGATAGCCCTTCAAGTACTTGAAAACAGCTTTCATATCCCCTTAAATCTTTTTTCCTCTCTGGGGTTAAACTTCCTTAGTTCTTTCATGATCCTCGTTTGTTATAATTTCCAGATTCTCCGTCTTCCTGTTTCCACCCCTCTGATGCATGATAGTTTGTCAGTGTTCATCCTCGAGTGTTGTCAGAAGGAAACACGGCATCAGGTGTGAGCCAGTGGTGCTGAGAAGAGCAGGATCATCGCCTCCGTCACCTTCTTTTGTGCAATTTCCAACAATGCAGCCTAAACTCACCTTCGGTTTCTTTGAGAGTCACGTTATACCCTTGACTCATATTGAGCTTGCAATCAATGTGTAGCTCTTCCAGGTCCACCTTCCATACTCTGAAATTATATCGCTGTGCTCTTTGTTTTCCTGAGCCCAAGGTTGGGAATTTACATTTCCCACCAGTAAATTTCATCTTGTTATATCGGTTCCTTGTTCCAACCTATCGAGGTTGACTTGAAACCTGCCTCTTTTACCCTATTTAGTGATTCCCTCATTTATTTTGTATCATCTGAAATTTTGGTAAATCTGTTATCTGTGTCCCCATTCAGGATGTCATTAATTTTTTTTTTCTTTCCTTAAGCTGGACAGAACATTTTCTGAGGTTGGATTTGCAGAGGGAGATGAAGCCAAGCTGGAGTGACTACAAAGGGATGTTTTCTGTTTGGATCAACATGAATGACTAGTGCTGTGCACTTTCTGGGGCTGAGGGTGGCTGAGTAACCAGGTAAAGACTCATAGAGCATCACTTCTGCGTCAGAGCCTGTGACCCATGACAAGGCAGGAAGGCAAATATTGATAGCTTGGTTCAAACATCTGATTGTTTCCTATATACCCTCTGCTGACAAGTACTGAGAGTTGAAATGGAGGATGTTATGAAATAGACGCTAGGCCCACTGTGAGGATACAAACCGAACTCCCAGACCAGAAAGAGCCAGGTGATTGCTGTAAGTATTAAGACCTCCAGAAGTAATAAAGAAGACATTCTTGGAACAAAGACAAAAAGAAAAAAAAAAAAGCTTTAGCATGTTGCATGGAGTTTGAATAAATTTTTCTCAGCTCAAATAACCATTCCCTTCTGTCATTCCTTAGAGATCACACCTAAAAGCCAAAAGAACCAGACTGAAGCTACATCCTTGGAGTGCACAGCAGGGGATCTCTGTTTATGCCAAAGGATGCTGGAAATCAATTTAATGTCCCAATCTTTAATGTCCCAAAGGGCTACCATTGGCCCTTTAAACAATCCAGCCCACTCCTGCCATGCACCACAGGTGTATATTTTTCACTCTTTCTAATATTCACCCAAATTATTCTCCTCCTTGTCCATTTCGATTCACTCTTTTTATTCTCTAGTTCCCGCTCCTCCCCACATGTGCCCTCCCCACTGCCCCCAGGAGTCCAGTAATTCTTGGTGGCTAAGACTCTGGGATTTCCAAGACAGCCATGAAGCAGAAATGGAACCAGGTGGCCAAGTCCAGGTAGGACAAGCCAGGAAAGCTGAAATGGGAGAGAGACTGGGGCCAGGTGGGAGCCAATGTCTGGGGCAGAACACAGCAGTGGCCTCGGAACCGGTGAGCAGGTGGGGTTTTATGTGGCTCCTGTGGCCCAAGCAGGGCCATGCTTGTCGGGGTCAGGGGAGAACCTCCCCAGCTCTGTGACCCCCTGGTCTGCACTCCAGCCCTGACACCCGGGAAGACTGCATCTTGTTCCCATAATGTATTGGGTGGGACCCTGTCTTAGGCTATAGGGGCTGCTGTAAGAAACATACCATAGACTAATTAACTTGAGCAACAAACATTTATTTCTCCCAGTTCTGGAGGTTAGAAAGTCCAAGATCAAAGCAACAGCGAATTCAGTGTCTGGCAAGGTCTCATTTCCTAGTTCATAGATGGTCATCTTATCATGTCCTCACATGGCAGAAAGGGTGAGGCAGCTCTCTGGGGTTTCTTTTAAAAGGGCACTAATTCCATTCATGAGGGCTTCACCCTCAAGATCAGATCAGCTCCCAAAGACCCTACCTCCTGATACCATCATATTGGGGATTCGATTTCAACATAAGAACTTCATGGACCTGCTTTGTCAGTTTGCTGAACTTGATGTGTACGGCTACTCTCAACTTGATAGGTACATCCCTTGCACTCAAAGGGCCTGCCTGCTGCCTCAGCTCATTTCACTGGAGCCCAACTCGGTGGACTAGCCGACCTGGCCTCCCTGCTTGGCCAAGGTGGGGGATGGGGCACTGGATACTTACTTGGCATCAGGCACTGTGCCTGGTTAGATCTGAGCTCAGATAAACGGGGAGGCCAACCACAAAAGGATGGAAACCACTTATCTGCACAGAGCCAACATTTCCATTAATTTAGTAAATTAAGACCCTTGTTCAGTGAAGTCATTAACAAGAAGATAAAAGTGCCCTGGCCGGTTTGGCTCAGCGGTTAGAGCGTCGGCCTGCGGTACAGAGAGACCTGGGTTCGGTTCCCGCTAAGGGCATGTACCTCGGTTGCAGTTTGTCCCCGGCCCTGGTTGGTCGTGCGGGTGGCAGCCACTCGATGTGTCCCTTCACATCGATATTTCTCTCTCTCTCTCTCTTCCGCTCTATCTGAACAAAAAAATGGAAAAATGTCCTCGGGTGAGGATAAAAAAAAACCCAAGAAGATAAAAGTAAGTGGAATATGCATTAAGAGAACACACAAACCCCTACAGTTTGCCTAGGTTGGTATTTCACTTTACAGTTTATTTTTTCGTCACATCAATCCAGTCTTTGGCAGATCATTGGCCTTATTTATTAGTTTTTTATTTTCTATTATTAGTCAGATTTTTATTTGCCTGTGGTCTGATTCTTTCAGGTCTAGGCTTGTGGGTCTGTGTTAATTTGTGGGGTTGAGTTATTTATGTTGTGTTACAACCTAGTCTATCAATTTCCTATACATTGTTTCCTTCAAAATGAGCAATTTTGATTCAAAATGCATTAAAACCCTAAAAAGGGGTGAGAATGGGATTTGAGAACTGAAGGATCACCTTTTTGTCTTCCGCCCCGGTGTCCGTGCCCTGGATCCCAAATGTGGAAGAAAAGAGGCATTGCCCTCGCTCGCTGCTCACACTCTCAGCGGGAAAGAGAGGGAATGGGAAGACGACCCAATCAAAACACCAGCTCCACCCAAATGAGTCAAGTGAAGGCGGGTCTCAGAGTCTTGGTGTGTTCCTGCAACTTTAGGACCTGAACAGAAAGAACTGTCCAGCTGCCTGGGCTCGAATGGGAACTTCATAAATCTCCAGAAGGCCTCTGACCCTTTCTCTTTTCACTTTGGCTCTGTTTCCTTGTTTGCTGAGGGTCCCTATTTGTCAAAGCAGAAGGGAATTGCATCAGTCAGGTTTGAGTCAGACAAAAAAAGAAGTGGACAGCCCTCCTTGAAAAGGAAAAAAAGTAGTGGTGAAATTTTTTTTTTTTAACTGTCCCTGACTTACTAGGCAGCACAAAGTATGTTAGAGGAGGGTGGCCAGGATTTCAGATACAGTATAAAGGGGAGCAGTTAAAACACTGGGGGTTGGGTAGAAAAGCAAGGGTTTGGATTCTGCCTCATGGTTCTCCCTCTCCCCCTGCAGGTGAGAAGAGACACATAGAGCAGAGCAGCATAGGGACATGCAGGTGTGAATGTGTGTGTGTGTGTGTGTGTGTGTGTGTGTGTGCGCGGGAGTGCTCATGTATGCACTGATATAAGGAGTAAACAGAGAAAGGAGTCCAGGATAAGAAAAGAAAAGGTGAGTGAAGTTGAAACACTGGGCAAGAATAATAATAGTAAAAACCATGTGCTACACGCATCCATTCAATATGTGTTTATTGACTGCTGCCCTAGAACTGGGCAGGGCATGTTCTAGGCTCTGAGGATATGGCCATAAATGAAACCAAGCCCCTGCCTTTGAGAAGCTTATGCTAGCGTAATACATGTCAGGCCATAACATATGCTATCTCATGTATCAATGGGATTTCTATTATCCCATTCTATAAATGCTGAAACTGAGACACAAAGAAGCTTTAATATCTTGGCTAGTCTCACGGTAGAGCTAAGATTTGAACTCACGTCTGTCTGACTCCAGAGCCCTGCTTCTAGCCCCTGGAATATGACACACCACCCCCATTAGTCCCCAGCTGAAGCCCCCTGGCCCTGTCTTAGTTATAAGAACTCCTTAAACCAGTTTTCCTCCTTGAACTTCCATCTATCCATCTGCAAAAAAAGGGGGTGGATTAGTTGATCTTTGAAATTTCTTCTGGCTCTAGAGCTCTGTTGTTCTGGGGAAAATGTCTATATTGGTATTCTCCCCCCTTCCGAGTGTTTCTTGTGGAGTTAAGCAGTAGCTCAGTAGATGTTCAAAAAGAGAAACACCCAGAGTCATGTTCCCACACTGGGTTCCAAGGATTTCTTTCCAGGGATTTGGAACTTTCTATGAGAATTTAACTTTTGTGAAACAGATTACTCGAGGGTCCTCAGCTCCAGAGAGAAGCAGCTCTGGGTTGCCCTCTGTCTGGCAGAGGAGGGGCAGAAAGGGGGTAGGAGGGAGAGTGAAGAGGGTCGTCTGGGGGTTGTCCGGGCCCCAGGCTTAGAGCCCAGGAGGGCAGGTGTGGTTCAGGCTGCACCTAGAGCTCTGTGAGGATCTGGCTAGAATGTTTGAGGGGGGAGGACTTGTCGCCAACTGGTAACGCGTGTGACCAAGCAAGGTGAGCCAGGTCCCAGCTCTTCACCTTAACCCTGACTCACCTCACCTGGCCAGTCAGCCGCTCCTAATGTGAGCTTTGTCAACTGTCAAGTGAGGTGGCAGCGGGAGCCCAGCTTGCCCACTGGCTAAATGCAGCCCGGGCACCCCCGATAAGGTTAGTCAACTTATTAAATTACACCGGAAAAATCGAGATGGAATATTAATTCCACACACCTCTCCTCTCTGCCTGGGGAACCTGCCTTCCTGGGTTTCACTTTTCAAAGGCTGAAACAGATATGGAGATTTCACACTTAATTAAAGGAGAAGGGTGCTCACTTCAAGTCTTTTCAAAACCAATTTGGTTCTGAGCTTAGTGGAGCCAGTGGAGACCCAGTCACCATCTGGCATGAAAGGTGTTAACTCAGAGTCTCCCGTCAACTCTAGACATCAGATTCAGCAACAAAGAGAATTAATTTCGGAGGCCCCCTTAGACACCCCTCCCCCTCCAGCCTGTAAGTTGAGAGCCCATGTATTGACTTGCTAGGTATTAAAAAGTTAGGTCTGGGGGGTCACCTGCAATGCAGAACGCCAGGTGCCAGAGCTCACCCCACAGGGCAGATTATCTTATCAGCCAAGCTGATAACACTCAGGAAAGTCTGGCCATAAGGAACAAATATTTATAAGCTCAACACCTTTCAGTCCCTAGCAGATTAGGCACAGAATGTAAGCAGGGGCAGAGGGGCGAGTGAGCAATCAGCCTTGGTCATTGGCGCCTGACATTTTATCAGAACCTTCCTGGCTTCTCCGGTCTCGCGAAGAAAGATTCGGGTAGAATGCTGAACTGTTTAGGAGACACTTTCACATTTATCGCCTGGCGTGACCCCACCCACAGCCTGGTGAGGACAGAGCTGTTACCACCCCCCTTTCAAAGGTGGGGACACTGGAGTGCAGGGAGGTGGTGCCCTTTTACACAGCTAGCAAGTGCAACTTGAACTCAAGTCTCCTGATTCCAGAATCTGTGTGCTTTCCCCACACCGTGGTAGCCTGGCCTGGCTCTGTTCACTCAACTATCCTTTACATTAACAGCTTTGTCCTCAGTTCCCCAGGCACGGGCCCCACTCCCTTGGCAGATGACACCGACCAGCAGCAGGAAGAGGTAAAGGAGACAGTGACTCCGATGGAGGTGGCGGAGGGGTGCTCTAAGATAGCCCTTGCCCTAAAATACATCCCTGTGATCTCGCCTGGGACTTGGAATTCATTCTGTAGGGTCCCCAATTATTTTCTGTTTATTCATTCCTCCTGGGAGAGGTTATTAAAAGAGTAAATGCAAATGCATTAGAATGAGAGGCTCCTGGCATCAGAGGAGGGCTCACCGATGTCCTCTTGTGCTGATGTGGAGAGGGCTGGGTGGACACTGGAGAAAGCCCCCCCCCCCCCAGGGGTCTGCATTTCTCCTCTGCCAAAGGTGCAGTCAAACTGGATGATCTTAGACATCCCTACTGCTTGGACCTCTCAGGCCAAATCTCCTGGGATGAGGAGCCCCTTAGGCCTTTCTCATCCAACCCTCAGCCATGAAAGCAACTTCTAATCTCCGAGCAGCACGGTGAGTAGCTGGGGTCAGGAAGCAGCTGGTGCAGAGGCCTGGAGGTGAACGCGAAGCCCAAAGCTTAGGTTACGAAAGGCTGGCAGATGATGCTCGAGAGATAAGCAGGAGCCAGATCACAAAAAGCCTTGTAAAACCAAGTCTTGAATCTTGGGCTTCATCCTAAGAGCAACTAGGGGTCAGAAAGGATTTAAAGCAAGTCAATATTTGTGTTTTAGAACATCCCCTCTGGTGCAAAGGTGGAGAGAAAAGGTGGATAGGGACAGGAGAAGGTGATGGGAAGAGGAAGGGCAATGGAAGAAAGACTCAAAGTGGACTTATTTCTGCTTCCCACCCCTCTTCCTCCGACCTAGACTGGCCTGGTTATGATAGCTATATTTGCACGAGTAATAATAATGGCTACCATTTATAGGTGCTTCCTCTGTGCCAGGAGCTGTGTGGGGGTGCTTTGTCTCATTTAGCCTCATAATAATCCTTTGAGGTGGGAACTATTACCACCCATATTTTATAGATAAGAAAACTAGGCTCAGAGAGGGCAGGTATCTTGCTTTAGGTCACACAGCTGGTCAGTGGTAGCACCAGGACACAGGCAAAGGTGTGGCTCATTCCAAAGCTGCTGCTTTGAATGACTGGGTGCCCTGCCTTCTGGGATGTCAGTGTGCACTTGTCCGTGGTGGGATGGAGCCCTAGTTGCCAGCTTCTTGCAGCAGAGGAGGGTGAGAGCAGCCATGTTGGTACAATGTGATTTACCATGGGTCCCCTTTAAATAAACTGCAGGTTGTGTCTGGAGAGGGTGTTAGGTCTTTGGGAGGTTGGGGCTCCATGGTTGGTTCACCTTTGCCAGTCAGAGGGAAAATGGAATGGAGTCTAGTGACCCTGCTTCCCCCCCCCACCCCCCTCACGTGAAGGGGCCTCTCAGAAGCCTTGGGGCTTCAGGAACCACGCCCAGTCCAGAGGGAGCCAAGAAGTCCGCTCCCCAGAGGCTGGGGAACACGGGAGAAGGACCACTAGGCTTGCACAGGCTACCTTTTTCCAAAGGGGAAGCAGGGTCCCATGGCTGGGGCAGGGAGAGCTGGAGGGAACCCCAAGGTGGCTAGAGCAGGGGCAATGCTCCCAAAGGGGAGAAGAAGGGCAGATTGTCATCTCTGTTCCCCCAAAGTCACTAGAGAGCAGTGAAATTCACCCACTGGTAAGGAGTGATAATGAACACAGAGGTTACTTTGTTGATCTGGACCTTACCATAGAGAACCTGGTCACCTTGGAAAAGTCCCTCCCTTACTCCCTGTACCTCAGTTCCCCCACTGGATGAGTTAAGCCCGAAATTCCCTCTTTCTCAGCACTGAGTTGAGCCTCCAGGGCCTGAAGGAGACTGTGGTCCAGGCTGGCTGGTTCACAGCCTCTCCAGCCCTCGGGGCCTCTCTGGAACCAGGCTGGATAGTAGACTGCCCCTTGGGCCTCCAGCCTGAGGCCAGCACCCTGCTCCAGCCCCATGAAGACACCAGCCATCTGGGTCTGCTCTGTCAGTTGGAAGAGAGAGTTGGCTTACACCTGCAGCAGGGAACACTGATTAACTTATTTTGCATCATTTTGCATTACCTGGCTCCAGGGCCTCCAGCTTGACATGCAGATTTATGTAAAAGAGACCTGACATGCAAATGAGCCAGGCCTGCCTCTTGTTATAGTAACGGGAGTGCTGCTTCACTGGTTCCTCCTGCCCAGCTGCTCTTCCCGGCCCAGTGCTCCGGCAGGGCCTGGGCCAGGTGAGAAGTCACCGACTGTGAGGTCAGAAAGGAGGAGGAGGCTAGAAACAATGCTTTCCCAAGAAGTTTCTGGCTGAGTTACTTCTGAGAAACAGACAATGGAGAGAGAGAGACAAGCACACTACAGAACAGAGGTGGTGGTGTTGCGGGGGGATGGAAGAGAGGTGGGTTCAGAGGGGGCCAAGAGACAGGGCAATACGAAAACAAAGAGACAGACAAATGGACAAAGAGCGGACAGAGACAGCACAGAGTCGAAGAGGGTGAAAAGCAGAAGCAGAGAAAAGAGACAGGAGAGCTGGGGACACAGGAGGGTGATGTTGATGGAGGGGGCGGAGACCAAGAAAGGAACAGATTTCAGAGTTGGTGTGGAGGAAGAAATGAAGATATAGCAACAGCCTGGCTGTGGGGAGGAAAACTGAGGGGGGAGCTGGTGACAATGACAGCTTGATGTTGGGGAGTTGAGAAAAGGCCTGACAGGCGGAAGTGACTGGAGAGCCCCGTGAGGAGAGACACAGGAGATGCCACAGGCAGGCAGCGTTGCCGCCACCTCATAAACCCTTCATTGGATCCATCTATCTATATTTATACACTCGCATCTCTAGACACACACAACCACATGGGTGCACACTGGGCAGAAGAAAGCATTCTAGAGCCATCAGGCTCTAGCACGTGAGCTTGAGGGGTCACCCGGGGCAGCAGCGCACCTGTCCTAGACAGAAGAGGGTCCCCTCTTCCTCAGTGGGCTCAGAGGAAGGTCCACGCCCCACCTCCCGGCTGGCCGGGCTCCTTGGCAGCCAACGTCTCCAGTGCCAGGATGCCTTCCACACCTGCCCAAGGCCCTCTCCCTAGGCTCTGTCCTTGGAGTGCGCTCAATTTGAACATGAAAGCAAGCAAGCAGACAAGTCAAGAAAGAACGAGGAAAACCCCTCTTGTTCCCACGGACTCTTTCGTAGGGAAACTGGCTTTGTGGAAAGAGGGGGCTGAATGGAGGCCCTGGGTGGGTGGTCCTGGAGTGCAGGGGTGGTGGTGGTGGGGAGTCTGGGAAAGCTTCCTGTGGCTTTTAGCCGATCTCCTCCTCCCCCACACAAGAACTCAGGGAGGGGACAGACAGGAGGGGGCATTTCTTTTCTTTTCTTTTTTTTGTATGTGCCCCTAGTGGAACGGAACCTGGGACTCTCTGGTCGACACTCCAATCACTGAGCCAAACCGGCCAGGGCAGGAGGGGACATTTCTTAAAACCTAAGGTGGCAGTATTGTACCCTCAGAGATCCAACAGCCCAACCTTATCATTTCCCAGGAGAGGGAGCTGTGACCCTAAAAGGTCCTACAGCTTGGCCAGCACAGAATTAGGCTAAGGGGTGGTTCAGCAAGCAACTATCATTTATTCCAAATTGCCTGCCTGCATTGACGACCTTTCCCCTCTTTCTCTGTGATTCCTCTGACTTGTCCACATCAGTGCTGGACACATTCAGAGCCCCTTAAAAAGTAGATGCTATTTTTACTGAGACAGATGAACTTCACACATATTTTGAAAGTTATGGGCACAGAGCCTTCTGTGCATTTTTCACTGATGCCCCAGGAATACCCAGGGCTCAGCTTGCATTGCCTTTTCCATCTCCCCAGCTAGTTAGTACCTGCCAGTGCCCCAGCAGATAAACCTAGCAAACAGCTCAGCCCAGTGAAGGTGTGAGCCACAGGATTTCACCTGGCAGAGATCTGCTCTCAGAGGGGGTCTCCAGGAATCCAGGTCATCTCTGAGAACTCCTTCTCTCATCCCACAAACACACATCTAGACCTGAGGGTCACCTCCTCAGACTCACATTACTGCCTGACCTTGACCTAGTCTACTTGTTTCAGCCAGAGGTCATCAGCTTCACTCTGGTCCTTTGAGTCACTCTGGCCAGCCTCAAGTGTCACTTTCCTGTTAATCTCTGGTCCTGTGGTGTTTAACCTCTTGGTGTGAGGGATCCTTCTGAGACTGTGATTAAGACCATGGAGGTTCTCCCTGCCTTAATGGCTACATCCACAAGGTTGTACATACAGTGTCTGGAGATTCATGGACTCTCTGAAGCCCTCAGAAGACGACAGTCCGCAGAGTCCTCCTGGCATCTTCAGGCCTTAGGGAACCAGTGTCCGGTTGTGTGGAGGCCAGGATCCCCCGTTTCAGAAACAAGCTGTGTCCCTGACAAAGTGGCATTCCAGGACACTTCCCACAGAATATCTTCTTTCCTTGTTTCTGTCTCGGAAGTCCTTTCTAGGCAATTATGTCTTCCATGTTGAAAGTCTGATCTAAGCTACCACTTATCTCCTCGCTACACATCAAAGCAAGCTCAAATGTCAGGTAATACGAAACTCATTTCATTTCTACTTTCCCTTGCATCCTGTCTCTCGCACTCGTGCGCTCTCTCTCCCTCCTTCTTCAAAAGCACCCAACCACTCAGCCCGTGACCTTGACCTGTTTTGCTCTATCTCAAGCCAGGGCCCAGCGGAGCACCAGAACCTGAGGTGGTCCCTGAAGGTGAGCAGAGTAAATGACACACTCTCAGAGAGTTGAAAGTTGGAAGTCTTGTTCCTTTGTCAGCCAGGGGAGGCCATGGATGGCCACGTTCTCAGAAAAAGAGCTTCGAAGGGCAAGAGTGTATGGGAGGAGCAGAGAAGGGGGGTGGTCTGGAGGGAACAACCAGAGTGAGGATTCTCTACAGATTCCAGACCCTGAGCACTGTCCTGCCCCCCCCCCACCCCATCCCCACCTCTTCTTTCCCAAGAGCTGGGGAGAGAGGAGGCTGTGAACTCTAGGCTCTGGGCCTGCCTGGAGACACTGAGAGGCCTCTGTGCGAATGGGTAATGATGGGAAGGCTGGAATCTCTGGGGGACCAGGGCAGGGTAGGGGCATGGGAAGTTCCCTGTGGAAGGCCCGGGACTCAGGGTGGGCTGGGGCTGGAAGAGTGAGAGCAGGCCCCTTGCCAGAGAGGGTCTGGCCAGCCCATGGGGTGGCCCAGGCACCTAAAGTGCCTTTAGGTGGAGAAAGCTGCTTAATCTCCCCCTGAAAATCAGGAAATTGGAACCCACACAGCTGATTATGGGGCCAGAGGAGCAATTTTAAAGGAAAGATGAAAAGAATTAAAGTTGGCTCAAGAGGGAGCAGACGAGAGGGATCAGGGTGCAGGGGGAGCCGAGGGGGGTCTGCAAAGCCCCTGCACCCTGATCCCTGCTAGGAGGGCTTCTGGGGGTGGAGGTGGGGAGCCTTGCTGAGCTGGAGTCCGTGGGTGAGGGTCAGGCCTATTATCTATGGGGGACCCCAAGGGGGTGAGGGTCAGAGGGAGAATACCAGGGAGGTCTGAAGATCATTAGAGACTCTGAGAAGGGATAGCAAGGCCAGGAATAAAGCCTAAGCCCAGATTTGCAGTCCAGGCAGGGCCATTGCGGGGGGCCGGGGTTTGCAAGGGGGGCTGGTCCTCTCAACTATCCTTTGGGCCTAGACACTCTTCTGAATAAGCAAGAAAGAAAGGCAAGAAAGTATATGGTGGGTGGGTTATTGCTAGAAGATGTGTCATAGAGGCCATCCTGAGGCAGAGGGGCAGGGACAGAGGCTTTTGTCTCGGAGACCCTAGGTTGAAGGACAAGGACAGTCCTGGGTAATGGCCTTGTCCTGCTTCAGGTCTAGACAGGAAAGTCGAGGCCAGAGGACAGCTGGGGCTCAGGCAGAGACTCTGGTGATTCCTCTGCTCTGCTGCCTGTTCTAGTCACACATGCATGCATGCACACACATACGCACACACACCACTCAGCCACGCTTGCTCTCATATTCTCTCTCTCTCTCTCACACACATACACACACACACATACACTTAAACATACATTTAAATAACTTGCAGACGTATATTAGCAAAAACATTCCATCTGGGCTGGGATTTCTCTCATTGCTTTGAATTCCCCTGGGTTTGAACTTGAAAAAAAAAAATAGGAAGAGGCAAAGATTTGACTAATGTTGGGTTAAGGTTTTTTCTTACCCCTTTCTTTCTTGGTTACTGACTGCCAAGAATTTATGTTTGTAAAAGGAAAAGAATTAACTGTGTTGATTAAGAGGCAAACTCCCTGGAAGTGTTCTCTCTTAACCCTTTCGTACCCTCTCAGTGAGAGATACTGGGGTTCATCAGAGGCCCAGAACCTTCCAAAGCAGCTGATCCTCCCCACAGGGAACTGATGGAACGTGCCCTCCTGGTGTGCGAGTGTGTGTGAGTGTGTGCATCTGTGAGCAGATGCATGGGTAATTAATGGGTGTGGGTGTGTGCTCGTGTGGGAGTGAGCTTGGGGACGGCACGCGCATGTCTCTTGGCAGACATGGGTGTTCTGGGAGTGTTTGCAGCCTGTTGGCTGCATGGTAAAACTCCAGCAAGGTGAGGGACCGTAATAGTGACCAAACTAGTAGGAACTGATTTGGCAGGAGCAGCGGCCTGAGTCGGGAGGCAGAGGGGTTGGGGGTGGAAAGGCTTCAGCTGAGGAAGCAAGTTTTTTCCTGATATCTAGCAGCTGTTACCATGGACCAACCACAACCCAAGACTAACTCTGGCTATCGGTCAGTGTTCCTGCATGGGGAGGAGAGTGGGAGTGGTGGAATTTTTTCCTCCTTCCAGCTCAGCCTAAGCACCCACCAAGGGTCTCCCCACCCCTTTTTCCTTCCACAGCGTTCCTGTCCCTTAGCTAGGACATCAGAGGGCCTGAAGCCTCTGGGAAAGGGGGAGCTGGAGCTGGCTGAGGGGTCTGACCAGTGCATTTGCATCCAACCATACAGAATGACTTATCTCTTCTGAGCCCCCTATTCAGCCTCATTCCTCCAGGACCTTGGGCCGGCTGTTTCCCTCTACCTCTAGATTACCTTACCTTCTGTCCCTCCTTTGTTTAGCCAATGTCTGTTCGCTCTTTGAGTCTTAGATGTCACCTCCCCCAGGAAGTCTTCCTTTCCCCATCACTTAGCTGTCCCCCTCTTGTATGACAGCACTCTGGGCACACAGACACTTTCCACATGGTATGATCCTTCCGCCCTCTTGTCTGTCTTCCCTGCTGGAAACTACACTCCTTGAGGACAGAGGCGCTGTCTTCTTCATCCCGAATCCCAGTGCCTAGCACTATGTCTGGCATACAGCATGGGCTCAGTCAGTGCTCTCCGAGTCGGATTGAAGGCCCCTGCCTGCTGGGATCCGTGTTAGTCACTCCGTGGGCTGTGATCTAGAGTGTCTTGTATACATGCCCCCGCTTTGACACTTAACCACAGGACCTCGAGATTATCTGCACATATATTTGACCCTCTCATTTTTCTGTAAGCTCCTCAGGGCAAGGATTTGGTCGCAGTCATCCCTAGGGCCTAGCACAGCATCAGACAAATAGTAAATGTCTAATGAATGTTGAATGAATAAAAAAGTAACCAATGCATGATAAATATTCAAGAACATACACAGAGTCAGCTAGTTGTGACTGTAAGATTGTTACGGGTTAGAGTTCAGAGAAGGGGCTGTGCTCTCAGAGTAGGGTGGAGAGAAGGGAAACATTTATTGACTACCTACTGTGTGCCAGCACTGACCTATCTCTGCACCAGGCATCTAGGGCTCATTCCTTCACTTCATCCCCTCCTTCATCCTGTGAGGGAGGGGTACTTCTATCATGTGACAAATCATGAAACTGAGAGAGAGAGGTTAGGTAATTTGCCCAAGGGCACACAGCTGGTATAGGTTAAGCTGGGGTTCAAACCCAGGTCTCTCCGAGCCCAGAGCTTATGCTTCTCCCACTGTGTCATGTTTCACGAAGGACATGAGTTTGGGGCAGAGTTTTGAAAGACGAGAGGTACATGGCTTTGTAGAGAAGGATCTCAAGCCTAAGTAGGTGGAGGACTGAGGGTTCCCAAGGAGGCTGAATGCTGGCTAGCTTGTCCCATGAGCTTATGTAAGCTGCTATGTGACCAGGAGGCAAGGAGAGAACCAATATGACAGGGACAGGGCAACCGTGGAGGGAGGCGCAGAGCAGACAGAAGTCAAGGAAAGCCTTCAGAAATAGATCTGAAGCCCACTCTTGAAAAGGCACTGGGTAAAATTTTCAAAAGGAGCCAGTGCAGATGTAGGGCTTGTTGGATGGCAAGTGCTGTGCTGAGCAACATGTTAACACATTAAATTCTTTTTTTAAAAATTTTACTTTTCAATTACAGTTTACATTCAATATTATTTTGTATTAGTTTCAAGTGTATAGCGTAGTCATAGTTATGTACAGCACTGTACATAGTTATTACAATATTATTGACTATGTTCTTTATGTTATACTTTATATCCCTGGGACTATTTTGTGACTACCAATTTGTAGTTCTTAATCCCTTTACCTTTTTCATCCACTTCTATGTATATATGTAAAGAAACCAAAAACACTAATTTGAAAGAATATATGCACTCCTATGTTGATTGCAGCATTATTTACAATAGCCAAGATATGGAAGCAGCCAAAGTGCCCATCAATAGATGACTGGATAAAATAGTTGTGCCCTGGCTAGTTTGGCTCAGCGGTTGAGCGTCGTCGACCTGAGGACCAGAGAGTCCTGGGTTCGGTTCCCACTAGGGGCACGTACCACACACACACACAAAAAAATAGTAGTGGTACATTCATACAATGAAATGTTGCTCAGGCATAAAACAATGAAATCTTACCATTTGCGATGGCATGGATAGAGTTGTTATGTTAAGTGAAACAAGTCAGACAGAGAAAGACAAACACCACATGATTTCACTTCTGTGTGTAATCTAAAGGGCTGGGTGAAAAATACATTTAATTCTTACAATAAGGCTATGCAGTGGCTCCTGTTATTATCCCCAGCTATTGATGGAGACCTGGAAAGGTTAGGTAGCTGCCGAGGTCACAGGGCTGATTAATGGTCATGAACATGGACTCTGCTTTTGGTCTATGCTCATCCCAAGGAGGGAGAGTGTAGCTATGGAGGGCCCTCAATGTGGAGGGGTCAGTGTAAGCCAGACGGGCAGGCTGAGCCTGGGACTGTGAGGGACAGGATGGGTCAAGTTAAAGGAAAGACTTAAACCCAGGCTGATGAGTTAAGAAATCACTTGAGGCTGGGAATCACTTATGAGTGGGGCACAAGGACAGAGTCTTTGATGGTCTAAACTTTCTCTGCGCATGTGGAGAAGTTGTCTTTGCTTCAGGGACTTTGGGGTTCATCAAGCCTGTACCAGCCCCAAGAGGGAAGCCCCAGAGGGCTATAACAATGTGGGTTATCCCTAGGCTTCTTGCCCTGAAGAACTTTAGCCATTTCCTTTCCCTCCCTCCACCCCCACCTGTGGGCAGGGAATCCAAGCCACAGACAGCAAACAGCAAGTGGCCCTTGCCCCTGGCCTTGCACTTGTTCCTTCTGGATGTCTGCTGCCCTGGGGGACTGGGCACATCACCCCCTCTGTGGTCTCCTCCCGGTCTCCATTCAGGGCAGGCCTCCCAGGAAGGGGAGTTTCAGCTTCTTGGTAGCTCAGCTCTGACTTTTCTCTCATTAGTAGGAGACTGCCACCCCCCAGCCCTGCTCCTCTGTGATCTGGGTGGGTGGGTGTCACTAGCTTGGGCCAGCCCTATGCCTCTGCGCAGACAGTTCAGAGACACTGGGGAAGGGTGCCACAGCCAAGCTGTGGGCTGATGGTAGAGGGTGACTCCTACACACTAGCGTGGTCTCAAAGTTTTAATGTGTGGTGTTTTTTGTTGTTGTTGCTTTTTTTTTTTTTTTTTTTTTTAGAGGGGTACTTTGTATCAAAACACCAAGAGATGTTTTCTTGAACACCCATTTCCAAGAAACACTTTCTACCCAGGAACTTTGGGTCTAGAGGGAACTGTCATCCTGGGACACCCCCCCCACACACACACACACAACTTTTCTCATAACCACTGCAGAGCAGCCTCCAGCCATTTCCTTTCCTCTCCTCACCATCATCTCCTCACCTGGGCAGGAAATCATCTAAAACCACCCCTTTGAAACATCCCCTCAAACTGCCTCTTATCTTGATACAACATCTCATAGTCGCCAAGTGTTCTTGCCTCCTCAGCCCATGGGACCCTCCTCACATCAGCCCTGTAAGGCAGGCAGCTCAGAGATTATAAGACCCATTTTTCAGATGAGGACAATTAGGTCAGAAGGCTGGTGAGTCACAGTAGCAGCACTGTTGTTGTTTTTAAAAAAAATTTTTTCTTTATTGATTTAGAGAGAGAGGAAGTGAGAGGGAGAGAGCGATAGAAACATCGATGAGAGAGAACATCGATTGGCTGCCTCCTGCATGCCCCCCACTGGGGATCAGGCCTGCAACCTGGGCATGTGTCCTGACCAGGAATCGAACCAGCGACCTCTTGGTGCATGGGTCAATGCTCAACCACTGAGCAACACCAGCTGGACGAGCAGCACTGTTAGTTAGATTTCTAGGCAGTGGGACTAGAAGATAGCCTAGGAAAAGGGCCCTGGGTCCATGCAGCCGAAGAGATGGAGGATTTGGAGGGATGGGTGATCACAGGATCTCTGTGCCCAGAAAGTCCCACCTTGAGTCACCTTCCTTTCCCTGACCTAGACACCAGCAATCTCCCCACTGAGCAGTGGTGAATCACTCTCTAGTATCATGGTACTCCCAGCCAGGCCTTCCTCCTGGCTTTTGTAGGATCTGACGCAAGGTCCGTAGGCTCACAGCTAAACAAGAGGAGCCATTTGAGAATTATTCATGAAGAAAGAGCCCCACGAACAGTGTTTGGGCTCTTCAGAGAAAAGAGATACACCAGGGTCTAGGGGTGGTGGCGAGAGTCATACCCAGTTAATCATGTAACAGCATCAACAATTACATCGGGCATTTGTTTAGCACCGGCTTCCAAAGAGCTTTAAGCACTTTCTGGTTTATGGGGCTGTTTGATCTCGTAAAAGTCCCACAAATGGGTGGTGATAGTTATTATTACCATTTTATAGATGAGGAAACTGAGGCCCAGAAGGGTGTTAAGTGATTTGTTCAAGGCCTTACAGCAAGGGAGTGGTGAAGTAGGGCGGAGTCGGTCCTGTTTCTAGAAGTTTCTCTAGGTGTTTCATACAGGGGACTCTCTTTTGGTGTCTACATTCCTATGAGCCAAGGTGTGGACAGAGGAGGTGACTGGCAGCAGGCTCAGAGAATTATCCTGCACAAGGTCGCTCAGAAACAATGAGTCAAACTCCCTTATATTGAGGTCAGTTTCCTCTTTCACTTCCCCAAACAGCTGATGGGGAGTGATCTCATTTGTTGCCTATTCTCAGATCAGGAGCTGATGGTATTTGCACAGTTGTCCCTGAAGGTTGCAGTAGTAGTGATCTGAAAAAGAGGCCAGCGCTTCTACCTTGGGACGCCTACCCTTCTGACCCACTCATCCTCCAGCCAGGTGTGGGCCCTCTCTATCCCTGTCGGTTACCACAACCTCCGCACTGGTTTCCTGACCTGCGGCACCAGTCCCATTCAATCTTCTTCACGACTGATCTTCTTACATCTCTCCCCACTCTTACAAATTAGTGGATTCCATTACTTCCAGCCTCAGTTTGGCTTTCAAGGCCCCACCCAGTCAGGTCCCAAACTGTCCTTCCAGCCTTTGCTCCTCTTCCTCATCCTCCTCTACAAAACCCTGTCTCAGCCAAGACTGCAGAGCTTGACTGGACACGCTTCGTGTTTTCCCAGCCGCACAGTTGGCTCACATCATTCCCCTGGCCGGGAAAGCCACTCCCACCCTGTCTGCCTGCAGGAGTTCTATCCATCCTTCAAATCCTATGGCAAATGTGACCTCCTTTATGAGGACCTCCTTGAATCCACCACCAGGAAGTGATCTCTCCCTCCTGGGATAGCTCACCTGGAATACAGGTCTCTATACAAGCAGTTCTCTGGTTGTGTGTTGTGGTGATGGTGTAAAGCTTTGGATGTTTGCAAAGCTACAAAGATTGCAGAATTCTGGAATACCACGTGTGTGCGTGTGTGTGTGTGTGTGTGTGTGTGTGTTGGTATGAGAGATGAACATGGCTATGTAGAATACCTAAACAAACACAAAGAAAGGATTGAACATTCACTGGGTTTAGAATGTGTCCATCAGTTTTGCTCTGCCAATGACCAGAGAGCCAGCTGTCTCCCTCAGAGGACAGAGAACATTCACTCTCAAGTCTATAAACACAGTAGGAGGAAGAAAGAGAAGGAGGATGTGAACAAGTGTGTATTGCTCATTTACTCTAGTCCAGGCACTATGTCAGAGGAAATTTCATGTGAACACTGAGCTCACATAGCCCTCACACCAGCTCTCACTGGTAGGGATTATTGCCCCCACTCTGTCGAGGGTCAGGTTTCTCAGGAAATAAACTCTGAGAGGAAGGCCTGTGTGCAGGAGGTTAACTGGGGAATGTTCACGGGACAACCACTGTAAGAAAGTCATGGAAGCAGGATGGGCAGAGGGAGAAGTTGTGTGGTGGGGGGGTCGCCAGGAGGTTTTGGCTATTCCCATGGGGCATCCAGAAGCTTGGATGGCCCTTCCAAGGTGTTCCCCCAACCAGGAAAGGGGCTGAGTCATTGGACCCCCTGGGAAGAGACATAACTTAAGCAAGACAAGCTCCCTTCAGTCAACAGCAATTCCTGGGGAGGGACAGCACGCGCTACACGCAGAACTCGGAACCTGAGAAGTGCCGCCCGGCACGCAAGTGGAAGGCCTAGGAATTGACCCCAGGCTGCCTCTGTCCTGAGACACACTGTGGCTTTGGTGCATCTCAGAGGTCAGCCTGGTCACTGTGTGCCCAGGAGGCATCTTCAGGAAGACCACGCCCAGAAAGTCCCCCATGGAAATCACCCCATGAGGAGAATGGTCTCCCCTTTTCTGAAAGATCTCTGTAGATTTGGTGTCAAATCATAGCAGTGAGAAGGCAGGTATTGCTGATCTAGTTACTGATGTTTTCTGTTGCTGTCTGTTATTACTTGCACTTTGGAAACTTTGATGGTGGAATCCAAGTGTGACATTCAAAATATTTAACAACGAGGAAAACACTCAGGAGTTGAGTGGGTGCTGGCATTCTGCATGCAGTTGAACAGGAATTAGATCTGGTGGGCTCTGGAGGACAAGGATGCATTTACCCCGAGGGCCATGTGCTGGGGAAGGACCCTGGAAGGGCTTTCTTCAGAAAACAGAGCTGAGACAGGCAAGTTTCCTGGTTAAACTGGGCATTTGTTTCAGCATCCAAGGTGGAGGTAGTAGTAACTTATGCTGTAAGCTTCTCCATCTTGCAAGGACTGTGTCTTACTCAGTTCTGTATTCTTCCATACCTAGCAGAGTAAAATTTGTTACATGAAGTCTGTGTGACTCTGGGCAAGGCACCACCCTGCTCTGTGCCTCAGTGTCTTCATTTATAAGATGAGAGGTTTCCAAACCCTGTTTCTCCTTGAAACAGGAGAATCTGGCAAAGCCCCTTAGGAGAAAAGAGGTGAGTGGGCTGGGCCCAGGGCCTTCTACCCCCACTTTAACCAAAGCAACTCTCCTTGTATTTGTTTATGCTTCCATTTGGTTTCACTTAAACCAGCATTCCTCAGCTAAAAACAAAGCCTGGGAACCACCAGGCTGCATATGATATATGAGGTCCCTTGCACACAACTCTGACATGCATGAATATGAGTGAGCAAATGGACAAATAGACGAATGACTGACCGAATGACTGACAATGAATGACTAACAGAATGAATGAATGAATGAATGAATGAATGAATGAATGAATGAATTCTTTGTGCATGGAGCTATAGGCCAGTCCCTGGTCATACCCATTCTTGCAGCAGATGGCCAGCTGTCCTGGTTTAGTTTGGAAACGTACACAGGGCTAGATCAGAGCTCTCCCAATGTCCTATCCTTTTCAGAATTCTGTCTGTCTCCACCACCGCCATGGACACAAAGTCTCCTCCCTCCAGGGACCTCAGATTCCACCAACCTGAACTGCACTTGTCTTCCTTGACTCTCCCAATACATTGACTCAGCGAAAGCGATACTGACAATAGCAGCACGAGTCACTGGCAGGTTTGGCAAAAGAATCACTGGGTTTTCGCAGTATGTGTCTCAGGTATGTTTCAGGTCTGGTTTGCTTCGGCTCTCTTCCACTGAAGGGAGAGGGTTTTCAGTTTTGGCCTTGTCCTCCCTCCCACCATCCCTCCTTTCCTGTCTCTCTCCCTTTCTTCTCAAGCAGTGGTTCTCAATGTTGACCGCACACTAGAATCACCTAGGGAGACTGAAAAATTACCGATGCCCAGAGATTCTGATTTCTTGGCTTGGGGTGTGGCCTTGGCAATAGGATTTGAAAAAGCTCCCAGGTAACTCTGATATGCAGCCAAGGTCTGAGGACATAGACTAGAGATTCCAACTTCAGCTTAAACCCTTTCTAATCATGGGAGTCAGATGTGTCTGCCGGATGTGGGAAGTGTGAAGCATAGGCATCTATTAGCAGAGGGAGGAAGGCAAAGGAAGAAGTGGGAGGAAGAGCATCACACCCCTGCCTCTGCCCCAGCATGTGAGCCCTGGGGACAGTGAGGTCAAAGGGGCTATTTTCATAAGGGATTCTATGAGACTGAGAGAGGTCAGTCCTGTTTGGTGTTCAGATGATAGTGTGGGAGAGAGTGGGGAATGGGCACAGGACACCATGAGGTTCCAGTGCCCTGAGGACGCCAGGTGGGCAGTGGAACCCTTTTGGGGGGCTTTGAAACAACACCCTGGGCAAGGCCAGCAGCATTCATGCAGAGGATGCCAGCATCAGAGAGCAAACAGGGTGGGGAGAGGGAAGCTTTGGTGAGACACAGCATCTACTCTCGCTGGTAGTCTTGTTCATGAGCATAGGCGAGGCACTTCCAAGGGGTTCCCCAAATCATCGAGGGAGCCTGTGGTAGATGGGCATAAGCAGCAGTGAAACCTCGTGACTTCATTGACAGGAACCTATCTGGGCTTATGGGATGATGAGGTCTGGGGACACTTGGGTCACAGATACAAGCCACAATAATGAAACTGTCTGGTAGTGGCAGTAGTGTGATGAGCTACGACAGAGGTTTACCAGAGAGGCAGACATTTGCCAAACTTCTCTAAAATCCCCACCCCCCCTTGGTCAGTCCCCATGAACAGATTTCATTCTACGGGTGAGCTCACCTTACAAGCAGGGTCTTCCCCACTCCAGGCTTTTCCGCATGCATGTTCTCAATGCGAATTATTTGCTTTGCTTCCTGTGCAAGTCCTTTTGCTCCCTCTTTCTTTTTCAATCACATTCTCTCCTAAATTAGAAAACCTCTTTAATTGTTAGCAGGAGCTGGGGTTCTGCTCCTTGCATGGACAATATCATTAAACACTGGAAAATAAACAAACTGGAAAAGTTTAAGACATTTTCAAACCCTTTGCTTCCCAGAGGGCGTCTGGGGCCCTGGGCAGGACAAGGTTCTGCTGGCCTGGGTTTATACTGTGTTGATGACTTGACCCCTCCAGCTGTGAGAAGCCAAACTGACAGCAGGGTTGTTTTTACTTAACTTCCCAGGATTGCAAACTTGATTTGGGAGGCATTTGCGCTGATTTGCGCTGAGGTCTCCAGCGACTGCGCCCAGCTTCCTCCTCCGGCAGAGTGCATGATGGGAACGGGCCAGTGGCTCTTGTAGCTGACAGCTGTTGTAAACCATCGCTGTCCTCCAGAGCCATTCCACAGAGCCGGGGAGGGGAGGGGAGCCGGGGAAGGGGGTGGTGTGTGAGAACATTTCTTTCCATCTTGCTGAAATGTGAGTCTAATGAAATGATAATGAGGTTGTGGCCTTTAAGCTCCATTGAGCTTCTTGCGCATTGTAATTTTACCCAGAGTGGGGCTAGTTTTTGAAATGATTAAAACTATTGATTCCTAGGCCTGTGTGGCTTGAATCAGAATTCATTAGGGGCCCAGAGGTGAGGGATAAACATTTCTGCCTTGTTCAGCCAGGAAACAGACCCCATCGCGGGTGTGTGTGTGTGTGTGTGTGTGTGTGTATCCTGCCTGCCCACCCACCTCTCCAAGAGGGCCCCTGGCAGTGCTGGCAGACAGATGGATCCAGCATCCAGAGAGCCACACGGTATGAAAGTCCCAACATGATGAAAGTCCCAGCCATGGGTCCCAGTCTGTTTTCCTGAAACTTCTTCCTCATGTTGGAGGACAGAAGTTTTCAGTGTTCAGTCTTGGTCCTATTTTCTTACAGGCATTGTAGGTGAAATGTCTTCTCTGTGAAAAGAAACGCACAGAAAAACTCTAAAGAATACTGGAAGGAGAAACTCCAGCTGGGCATGGTGGCTGACAACACGGCCTGAGTTGGTCCCCGAGCACCATTTTTCTTGGGATGGGAAGACTGGTTGCTCCCTCTGATTTTGGTTTTCACCACCATGCTGACTCCCAAGAGCATAAGATTGCTCCTTTCAAGTTCTAGTTCAAGTTCTCTAGAGCTGAGACAGGTTGGCTTCTTAAAAAATAATCTTGCTTTGAAAGCAGTATGGAGGTTCCTCCAAAAATTAAAAATAGAACTACCATATGATTAGCAATTCCACGTCTGGGTATTTAGCTGAAAGAAATGAAAACACTAACTCAAAAAGATACATGCACACCAATGTTTATTGCAGCATTATTTACAATAGCCAAGACATGGAACCAACCTAATTGTTCATTAATGGATGAATGGGTAAAGAAATTGTGATATATATGGGATATAATATATATATCGGAATATTATTCAGCCATAAAAAGAAAGAAATCTTGCCATTTACGACAACATGGATGGACCTTGAGGTCATTATGCTAAGTGAAATAAGTCAAACAGAGAAAGACACATACTGTATGATGTCACACATATGTGGAATCTAAAAACAAACAAAAACCAAAAACTGAACTGGGTGAAGAGGGTCAAAAGGCACAAACTTTCCATTATAAAATAAATAAGTCATGGGATGTAATGTACATCATGGTGACTATAGTTAATAACACTGTATTGTATGTTTAAAAGTTGTTAAGAGAGTAGATCTGAAGCAGACTAGGGATAGTGTAAATGACTTAAGGAGACAGCTTGGATGCTTTCCTCCACATGGGGCAAAGCAGTCTGGCAAAAGTCCCCTTGAACCCCAACTCCATTTTTTTCCAGCCTCACTGGGCAGTTGGGGTCATAAGATACACACAGCAATAGTTATATTCAGACTGGAGTATCAAAGTCTGCCTTCAAGGTCACACACACCATGATCATGTTGACATTTTGGAAAAGATGTGATATTTTCACTGCTCACCTTTTCACTGCTCACATTTTCAATTTTCCTGCTCACCTTTGAGGCATCCCATCCTGAAGCCCTCACTACACCAGGCAAGCGGGCACTGTTCCTCTGACTTTCCAAAGCACCGTGGGCGTCTCAGGGCCCCCATACCACACTGTATTATTCAGCCTTTTCTTTGTGTGATCCCCACTAGACTGTGAGCTTCTTGAAGGCAGGGTTTCCTTTTTGCATCCCATCATCTAGCACAATGTCTGACCCATAACATACCTGGGCAGATGATGGCTGAGTGAATGAAGAATCCGTGATGGATGTCATTTGATTCTCAGAACGACCTTGTGAGTCAAGCAGGGTAGGAATATGAGCTCTGATTTCCTCAAGAAAAAAAAAAGAAAGGAACGGAGCCTCCGGTAGGGTAGGGCCTTGCTTACGGTCACCTGATTCCTGGAGCTGGCGCCAGGGCCATGGTGCAGTCTCGCAGCCCTGAGAGAGGTGTGTTTTGTTGGCCACATTTGCTCTGAGTCTCATAAGACCCCTGCACCACTTGAGGGTCTCTGCAGAGGTACCTCCTACACAGGTGGTTCCCAAGTGGTTCATATCAAGGTTCCCTTTTATTTTCGCCTCCTGCCCCACCCCCAGCACCTGGGCTTTGAAAGATTTGGCCTAGCAAATGAACTGCAATTATGCAGTAATAATGACTCCATTTTCTCATTTTTATTAATAAAAGACATATGCGACATGCCACTCAGAGATTTCAGTTGAGAGAAAACGAGTTTCCCCACCAGGTGAATAGGATTCCACCCAGCGGCAGACAGTTAGACAATTGACAAACCGCCTTCTCTGCTAGGGCTGGGGTCACAGCGCTGCACTTGACAGCCCTTTTGATGGGCCTCCATCAGGCCGGCCGTCTGCCCTGGGTCTCTGAAGCCGGAGGAGACAGGGGCCATTTCAGCTGCTCTCTGCTTGCCTTCCCAGCCCCACTGGAATCAGCAGACCCTGACTTCTGGAGAAGCGTTACTGCGATGTGTCAGCTGCTCTGGGAGAGCCCAGAGTGATGTATTCCAAGAGCTGTCAGGAGAAAGGGTTTACGGTCAGTTAGGAACTGTAAACTCCTTCCCATGGAATTGGCGGTGGAATTTTAATACTCTGTCTCCCTCTGTCTGGGCACTTCCTTCCACTCTTGGCCTGCTCTTCAATGCATATGGAGCAGGGCTCATGTTGGAGGGTCCCAGGGGAGAGCAAACGGCTTCACTTGGTCCAAGTGTCACGACTGAAAATAGGAGGTGAAGCTCAGACAGGACGCCAGGCTTCCCGCCGCCCCTGGCCTTTTACGGTTCATTCTCCAGGGCTCCCTTCCCTTTCAAAGCAGAGTGAGGCCCCGCACAGGCCTAAAGGGAGCCAAAAAAAGGAACTGTCTTCTCCTTCCTTCCTTTATTCAGGCATCAAATACTGAGGGCCACTGGGCTGAGGGCCCACTGTGTGCTGGTCAGGGAGCTAGGAACTGGACAGGGCCAGTGTCCTTGTCCTGAGGGCACTCGTTCCTGCTACTGTTCTATTGGATCAACCCAGAAAGTAACAAACAGGAAAAAGAGAGGGAAATAAGAGAGAGGAGGTTACCAGAGGAAGAGCAGTAGTCAGGAATGACCTCAAAGGGAAGTGAAATAGGGAAGCAGGCTCCATGAACAACTGGGAAACCCAGATCTCCCCCTTCAGGCATTAGTGGCTCCCTGCCCTCCACTCTTCTCTCCAGGTGACTTGTCTACCACACCTACACTCATAACTCTGGTCTCTATTTCTTGCCCAAACTTCACTTTTGAGTGTCAGACCCCCTATACTCAACTATCTTTACCTGGAGGTCCCAAGACAAACCATCTGACCAAACTCACTGCTTTCCATCAGCTATTTAATTATAATCTCTGATGTCCTCTTCCTGCTCCTCCTCCACTAGACCCTGAGCGAACTGAGGCTAGCCCCCAGGTCTTGTTTACATCTGCGCCCAGTACAGCCCCTGGCTCATGGTGGACATGCAAGAGTATTTGTTGAAAATGAGCAGTACCACTTCATAGAAGAGGTGGTTTTTATAGGATCAATTTCCCTAGTTTTCCCCTAAAACTCCTCTCATCTGTTTCCCCTCAAGAAAAGGCCGTACCATGGCTACAACTCTCAAGATTGTTGTTTTCACAGAATCAAAATGGAACCAGTAAGATTTCTTCATCCCACGGGGAACTCCTTTGACTAATTTGGGGATAGAAGGGCTGTCAGGAATGGCCTTTGTGTCCTAAATTATCAAGCACAGAACTTGATTTGCATATGCTAATATGGAGGACTGTAGCTATTTAATGAGAAGCAGTGGGCCATGTGGGTGAGCGGAATTCCTCAGAGTATTTTTTTCAGATGTCTTAATTCACTCTCTTTGTTGTATTTCGGCAGATCCAGGTGTTTGGATTGAGTTGTTCCTGGTCCCAACTCCCCTCCCCCAAATTTCTGAAACTACAGATCTCTCTAGCCGCCAAACTCAGCTTTCTGTCCAGAGGATGATGGTTGGGGGAGCCTTCTACCCACCTGGAAACAACCTGAGGAGATGGCCTGAGGGAACGAGCCTAAGAATAGAGTCCCAGCCCAAGGGTGTGGTGGGGGGCAGTGGATGTTCCTGAGGGGGGTGGGAAGGAGAGGAAAGAATTCCAGAGACAAGAACCCTCTATGGAGACAGCCCGCTGGGCTTCCAGCCCTCCATCTGGGTTCCACTAAAAACACATTTTGCGTGTTTCTGTTGTTCTTAAGTCTGGGTTTATTTCAAGGGGAAAATTATAAAGAAACATCTCAGCCTTTATTTCAACAGCAGCTTGTGCTTGGGTAGATTCTCATTTGTTTGGTCTGTTCCACTTGGAAGTGAAAGGAGGGGGCTAGGGTGGGGTCCCAGAGAGAAAAGGCCCCCAAGTAACAAAGGCTCCAGGCTCTACTTGCCGCCGGTATCCCAGACCACCCCAGTCTGTCACCAGCTCTCACCTTTCCAGCTAATAGAACCGTCAATGGACAGAGGAGACCCCTGGGGATCTGAGAATGAGAGGAGGGACCGGGGAAAGCACAGGGCAAGGGACGATCTGCTGAGGATGCCCCACCTGAGAAACCTTCACAGACAGAAAGGCAAGTGACAGCATACCCACAGGTATTTGAAAGCCTTCACCTCAGAGCCCAGGGCAGAATTCAGCAGGTGAGTCTGGGTTTTGCCCTGACAAGAAGTCAGAGGTAGCAGAGACCCATCTGGAGGGTTCATGTTCTGATCCAGTCTGAGAATCACCAGGTTACCCAGAGCCCTGGAATCCGAATCAGCCCACACCTCAGAAATACAATGAAGAATGAATGTCAGAGCTACAAAGGCCCTTATAGAAAAGCCCACCTACCCCCAATGCTTTCATTTCACAGGTGGGAAAACTGAGGTTCAGGAAGGGGAAGCTACTTGCTCAGGCCACAGGCAGCAGGTAGACTAGTCCTACATCCCAGGCCTCAGTGCTTTTCCGGTACTTTTCTGCTATGTTGTTTATGAGGATAGGTGGGTGGCCAGATCTCCACGGATGGGCCAAGAGCTCTAATAAGCATGCCTATTCATGGACTCACTGCCACCCAGCACAACCTGGTTCTCTCCTCCAGGGTCATCTTGGACACTCAGGCTCCAGGCAGTTGCAGGGACTCAGAACACCATGGTCCTGTCTTTGCACAGTTAATGTCAGACACAAAGAATTTGCAGCCCAGGCCCTAGGCTCTGGCCTTCACCCAACAGAGCAATTCTTACAGAGCTCTCTCCCTTTAAGATGGGCCTCTACAATGACTCAAACTGACTGCTTAGGCAGTGCTTGATTCCCCCCTGGTGGTCATGTCTGGCATCTTCAGCCCCAGCTCCCCAGTGCTTGTCTCTTCATTCATCAAATTTGTATTAAGCCCCCTGCTGGGGGCCAGGGAAAGAAGTGGTCTGTAGAGGTAGGAGATTGACATGCAAACTAACAATGACAATGCAAGTTGATTCGTGTTATAAGAGGTAAGTTTAGGGTACGAGGACGGAAGCTAAACATTCAGGGAGTGGACTGAGTATCACTGCAGCTTCTAGGTAAGGAGCCTAAGAAAGACTTCTCAAGGGATGTGGGCTGACATGCTTCCCAGGCTGTGCATAAGCAACCAATAATTAACATTCATTTGCCTAGGAGTTTACAGTTTATCAAAATATTGCACTGGCATTTTCTAATTTATCCTACCAATAGTCCCACGAGTTGCATATAATTGTTTCCATTTTGCAGATGAAGACACTGAGGCTCAGAGAGGCTAAGTGATTTGCTCCAAGTCACATTTTTGTAAGTGACTTTTATTTGATTACTACAGTTTCCAAACTATTCCAACTGGACCAGAGAGCCCATGGGTAGGTGGGTACACAGGCAAGGGTTGCAGGTGGTGGTTGACCACCTCTGTCACAAACAGGTTGGTAAATTAGGGGTTTGAACAACTAAGCAACTCTGTCCCTTCCCTCAGGGAGTGAAGTTCTCTTCTCCCAGAGCTGTACAGTGATGCCTGGTGGGCCTCACAGGGCAAATGCAAACTGGAGAGGCCTGGGCCTGTTGGCCATGGCACAGCCTCATCACACACCTAGCCACGGTGGCCGCGAGAGAGGGGTGTTTGATTTCCTCTTTACCACCGCCAGACATGTGCTTAGATCAGAGCTCCAGAGCACAGTGAAAGGCCTTTGCTCGTGGGGTCCTTAGAGACACAGGGTTGGCTGGCTTCTGGGTGGGGAGCATAACTCTAGGAGAAGCCTCATCCTTCACGCTCCTGTCTACTACCAAGCATAAGCTGCAGGTCCCAGTGGACTCCCTGTTAGAGAAGAGTGAAGAACTTGGTGCAGCTATTTAAAAACAAGTGGAGCAAAGTGGCCTATAGCAGTAGGGCACAGCCCAGGCAGTATCTGGGAAATCATTTACTATTGTCAGCCCTGGAGAGAGAGGCCTTGCATTCCTGGCCAAGGGGGGATGCGGATCCATCTAGGCTCCTCCTCATTCTTGTGCCCCAGAACTAGTTCATCCAGGGGTCCTGCTGAACCTTCCCAGGATGTCTCAACAACCCCACTGCTGCCCCTGGCGTCTCAGTCCCGTCATTCTTTGCTTGGGAATCCACTTTGTTTCCCAACTGCTCTCCCTCTCTCTTCTCCCCACAGCCTCCCTTGAAAGGGGAAAATCAGTGACTCAGTCTCACCTGCTGGGCTCCCTCAGCGTGGATCTGGACCTCAGGGAGGCAGACATCTCCTAAAGATGGGAGTGGGGCTGCCTCTGGGAAGGGGCTGGAAAAGGCTGAGGGGAAAGAGCTGGGATAAAGAGAGCTCCTGCTGTGGCAAGTCACCCAGGAGGCTTAAGTGAGAGAGGCGCGTGCAGTGGCCGGGTAGGCCAACAGGGTGGGCTAGAGTGCAGCCAACATCTAGGTGAGAGGCGATGGAAAGACTGCTGGGCTCAGTGTCCCGTACCTCCCTCAGGAATCTAGGCCTAGGGAGCTATACAACCGAGATGCCAGGAGCCATGTGTTCCAAGGGCAGGGCTCAATGGAGAAGGTCTTTTGGACCAAAGAAATTGGCAAGGAATTGGCTTTAGATTCAGTGAACCTTCACTGACAGCCTACTGTGGACTCAACACTGTGATAAGTACATGCTCATATTTACTCATCACTATATTCCTATAAGGTGATGACACTCAGAGAGGTTAAGTAACTGGCCCAACATCACACTCAGTAAGTGACAGCACTGAGATTCAAACCCAGGCCTCCTAATTCCAATGTGGGTTGTTACAAGAGCAATTTTTTGACTTTGCTAATTTCTGCACAGATGTGGACACTTCCATGAAAGAGTCAAATATTTGGGAAGACAAACATTCAAGGGAGGGAGTGTCGGGTATTTTTATGTAAGCAGATTGCCTTTGCCATAGAGTCTGAGTGCCTGCCAGCTATGCCCTATCCCAGGACACATTCTCTGCCATGCATTTGGCTTTGTCAGTGCTCTATGGAACTGAATTTTCAAGGACTCTAACACTCCCCGAGCATACAAATGTCTCTCCTTCCTTTTTCCTGTTAAGCAGATTTAAAGAATGAACTGAGAATCTTGGCTACCATTAATTTCACTGCCTAAAATTATTTGCATCTCTTTTTTTGCTTGAGTCATTTAAAAAAGCCCTCATGATTCCTTCAATCCCCTTTGGCAGAGCGATTTCATTCTCTTCTCTTGTAACCTCCTCTCTCCCGAATGTCCCCACCGCCACCCCCACCCTCACCCTCACCACAGAAAGCTTTAAGTAATGCAGCAAATTCTTGTTTCATTTTCTTTTCTCTGTTTCCAGATGGATTTTTATCCCCAGAATATCCCTGGGAATCATTCTGTCAGACGCTTCACTGGATGTCCCTTGGTCTTTACGCTCATCTCTCCCTTTCTACCCTTCCCCCTCCAACTCCTCGGAAATTGCAATTTGCTGTTTTAATTATAGTTTCTCTTGCCACACTTGAGGGGTTTTTCCCTTTGCAGTCCTCCACCTTGCTTAGCTTTTAATCCTTTCTTTCAGTGCAGAGAATTCATTAAGATTTCTAGATTTTTCTGAATTTGCTTTTTTGATGATGAATAATTCTTCCTAGTCTATGTATGAATCTGGTTCTTCAGAGGCTGAATTAAGTGGCTGATCAGTGAGGCCGGGGTGCCCCATGTGAACCAGTGGCCTCACTCATGTGCAGACCGAATCGCCACTCTCGAAATGGGGTGTCCCTGGGTCTGTCTGGTTGCTGCAGTCCTGGGCCTGATAGTTTCCTAGACCCAACCGTGGCCATAGGGTAACTGGCCACATGCCTCTGCCTCCCTGGCCAGCCGGTGAGAGCTCCTGGGACTGTCTATCTTTGGGTTCTATGAGTTGATCCTTGCAGGCTGGGCCAGCTGGCCTTGACTGCAAACCAGCTGGGTCACCTGCAGCTATTTCCCAATGCCTGCTGGGCCCATGGGTTGAAGCTGCAGCTGGAAATGAGTCTGAGCAGGAAGAGAACAGGGAAATGACCTGTGTGACTAGGAAGTTGACGAGGCCTCCCTTGGAGGGGAGCACTGGAGAGCAGTTCTCTGATGCATTCCAGGCATAGAGGCTGAGCTACTCACCTTGGAAGAGGAACTGCTTGAAAGCTGCCACCCTTCCTGTTTGGGCTCATAAACCTGTCCCTGTTCTGTCCTTCAGGCAGGTATGTAGGTCAGTACTAGTGAAGGTCATTTACCATGAGAGTATGTAAACTTCAACTTTGAGCCTGGCTCAGTCAGAAACCTGGGTGTTCCAAGGTGACCTAAAAATCCCTGGGAAAGGGTAATAATACACTTACAGCTGTGTCACTTGGGGTGGATCACATTATCCCCCAACTGCAAAGCTGATCTGACACAATGTCCACAAAAAGCACTAATGAGCAACACTGATATTATTATACAGGTGAAGACATGTGAGAGACATCATTCTCTTGTCTCTTGGTCCTTCATTTTCTACCTTATTCTAAAAGGGATTTGAGGCAAGAGACCCAGCTGGAAAATGGACAAAGGGAAACTGATTTTGAAGGCCTAACATGTAGGATACTTTCTGGCATTGTCTCCAGTGGGAATCAAGAAAATAAACAGGAGGGTGGCTCCACAGGCCAGGTGAGTAGGGGAGATCCCCAGGCAGAGGTCCTAGACAGCCTGGTTTTTGACATGGGCAGTTGATATCTTCTTAATCTTTCTTTAAATGTGACTATAAGCCCTTTTAGAAAAGTTGCTGTTTTTATTGATCTGTAAAGAATCAGCTGAATTGCCCTGGCCGGTTTGGTTCAGCGGTTAGAGCGTCGGCCTGTGGACCAGAGAGTCCCGGGTTCGGTTCCCTATAAGGGTACGTACCTCAGTTGCAATTTGTCCCCATCCCTGGTTGGGGTCATGTGGGTGACAACCAGTTGATGTGTCTCTCTCACATCGATGTTTCTCTCTCTCTCTTCCTCCCCCTCTCCCTCCTGCTCTATCTGAAGATGAATGCAAAAATGTCCTTGGGTGAGGATAAAAATAAAAAAAAGAATCAGCTGAATTCCCACCACAGCTTTGAGACAAGTCCCCATTTCTGTTTCCAACCAGATTGCTGTTTCTCAGGCTCTCCCGAGCAGAAAGCCTGGCGTCCCCACTCCAGGGGCGCTCTGTGATGTACCAGTGAGGGCCGGCTGAAGAAGGACCCACTCAGAGTGGTGTGGGCCCTGAGGGATGAGTTCATGGCACAGTAGGGATTTCGGCCAGGCTGGATGCAGGGAAGGCAGGGACATACTTCCTCTGGGAAGAAGGGCACCATCCAAGATGGAGATGGGAGAGAGTCTGGCTGTTTAGGGAGATGTAGGGCTATTCTGTCGGAAGAGACGGTGTCTGGAAAGGTGAAGTCGGAGGTGAGGTTGAGAGACGGTAGTACCAGATCCAAGGAGGTCTTCAGTGCTGGGTGAAGGAGGTCAGCAGTGTCCTTGACCCTTCACGAAAGGCTTCTGAGCCCAGGAAAGCTGCAGTGAAAATCCAACTTTAGGATCATTTGCTGTATACAGAATAGACTGAAGGGGGGCCTAGCCAGGGAGGTTAGTAGTGGGGCTTCAGCTCCAAGTCCAATATGAGAAGCAAGGGCCTAAATTAGCACGTGTGGCAGGGACATGAAAGAAAACTAATAAGTGAAATGGAAAGGACATGACAATAAGGAGGGATATCCTAAGAGTGGGAGCATTTAAACAATACAAGGAGAAAAATGCACCAGGAGAAAGCGACATGGTACTTTATATTCCCAGACAAATCCAGGAGGGGCTAGTTAGTTAGGTTTCTTACTGCTGTCCAGCCCCCCTAGTCCCTGCACAAGAGCCGCAGAGAGATTTTCCACAAACCTCCCCCAGGAAACAGCAAACTGAGGTAGGTAGGGGTTAATGTGGTCTGCAAATAAACTGAAGATTAATCCTCAACAGCACTTAATGCAGGGTAAAATGTGATAAATTATTCACATCATACAGTGTAATAAGCAGGTTGAATCTGTGGCACCAGGCCTCTTGAGCTGTATGCTACACTTGGGTCCTCCTCTTATTCCTCTTATTTAATCACTTTCAGAACACCTGACTTAAATCGGAGTTTCGGCTCCCATTTTTTTCCCTCTGCAAAAATAAATTAGATCATATATTCATCTCATGACATTCTGACATTTACCACATTCTTACATTAAAATAAGCATGATTAGAAGAAAAGAGCTCGGTAATTTGACACAGGAAAACGCTGAGACACGCTTTTGCTAAGGTTACCCCTTCTGGCCTTCATGGAAGAAGGTCTGTTCTACAGAGAGGTTCCAGAAAGCTCATTTGCATATGGGATATTTCCAGTTTATGGTTAACCAGAGAGAATTAAATCTGTTTTCTTTAGAGATGACAGGGATTGTCTCTCCTGCAGAGTGGGATGTCTGGGTGGAGGTTCTCATAGCGCTCTCAGAGAGATGAATGGGGCTTCTGTAGCCAACAACCTCCCACTCGTGGGCAACATTTCAATGGCTCTAGTCCATGGCAACAAATTGCCCGGAACAATAGTGGGTTTGCTCCACCTTCCTCAGGCAGTCATCCCCCAAGGGTGCGAACCTCTGTAGAGTAGAAAGTTCTTGGGGAGTGACCACGTCCATCACAGTCTCACTGTCTGTGGAACTTAAAGTTGGGGGTAGGTGCTAAGAGGGAGGAAGGCATGACTGGGACAGGGGAGAGGGCACAGAAAGAAGGGACGAGAGCCCGCCATGAGGTGGTGGACTAAAGAATCAAGCAAAAGAGCCCTAGCCAGTGTGGCTCACTTGACTGGGGCATCATCGGGGCACATACCTGGGTTGTGAGTTCGATTCCTGGTTGGGGCACGTGCAGGAGGCAACCGATAGATGTTTCTCTCTCACGTCAATGTCTCTCCCTCTCTCTGTCTCCCTTTGCCCCTCTTCCTCTCTTTCTAGAGTCAATTAAGAAAAAGAGAGAGAAAGAAATGGCCCCTAGAAAGGCAAACTGAGATGGAAGGTGGGGTGCAGGGAACAGCCAGGGCTGGTGATGAAGCTTTGGGAGACAGAAGTAGAGCTCTCAGAAAGAAAGAAAAAAAAAGCCAGAAACCAGGCACATGGGAAGAGGTCAACAAAAGAAAGAGCACCAGGAATAGCCATCCTAATAAACCGAGCTAAGGCTGATTTAACTGAACTGTCATCCTTTCTGATCCTGAATCTGCTTCTTCCCATATAAAGCAGGATGCACGCGCGCGCGTACACATGCGCACACACACACACACACACACACACACACACACACACTATAGTTTCTGACTCTTCATTGCATCACTCTCTGTAAAGTACTTGGCAAACTCAAACTGCTGCTTCCTTCCCCACCCAGCGATGTTCTGGGTGTGCCCCTCTTCACTTCAACAGCCAGGTTGAGCAGGACACTTGTGATATTTAACGATAAATATGAGAGAGGTGGGGACTTTCAGGGTCTGCAGAATGTTAACAAAGTGCTGGGCTCTTTGTGTCTCAAAAATGGGGCTTCAATGACCTGGGCAGCCCATCCAGCAGACCCAGTGAGATGTGACCTTGGCGCTGACCAGGAGTTGTTTCTGAGGGAGGGGCTGGGACACAGTACTGGATGGAGCCTTTTCTTGCAAAGGGAAGAATTGGCAGCAAATGTGTAGAAGCAAGTTTCTTATGGATATTTAGCAATGACTGTGGAAATTCCAGATTGGTTCACATGCAGCCCACATTCCCCAGTGACTATGGAAAGCTGATAGCGCTCTGATTTTTACTACCGAGACAAAAGGCGCCTTTTGTGTATCAGAAGGGTGAGAATAACTGAAGGAAGAAACCCAGCATGTCTGTGGGCTGCCAGCTTGGACCCCCCACAGCCTGGCTTCTGGCTCCCAAAGCAGGTTCATCCGAGCTTTTCTATTAGTGTCACTTAGTGTAGACGGGGAGCCGGATGTCAGCACCAGGCTCTGGAAGGCTGCCTTCCCACCATCAGCCTGGAAGGGAGGCCCCCTGCCCAGACTCCCCTGGGCACGACAGTGCTGAGAACAGCCAGCGCGGTGTAGGCAGACGGGCTGCGGGCCACCTCGGAACGCGAACAGTGCAGGAGAGCCATGAATGGAAGAAAAAGTCTGCAGCAGCCCCTTTTACCGCAGCCCTTCTGACTGTCTTACTGAAGGTCTGCATTCATTTCATTCGGTCAGTTAAGTGGAATCAATATCTATTGAGCCCACATTTAAAGACTGGCCCTCAAGGAGCTCCCAGTCCAGTGAGTTCCGTCTGAGAGACGGATGTGTGAACTAGTCGTCTCGTATTAAGTTCAATGCAAGACAGACTTTTGAACAAGGTACAGAAATGACATAGAAGAGGGAGGAATATTTTTGAGGAATAAATAATAATAAACCAGCAAACTTTTATTAAGTGTTTATCTGTTCCAGACACGGTGCTAAAGCCTTCCATCAATTACCCTCAGTTATCAGAAAAGTCCAGTGATGTAGGTTCTGTTGTTATTCTCATTTTACAGAAGAGGAAACCGAGGCACAGAGGGTCTGAGGAAAGTGACCAAAATTTACATAGCCAGAAAGTGGGGAAGCAGAACTTGATGTCAGTACAGTCAACTGACTTGCTAAGGTACTAAAGGAGAAAAGAAGTTCACCTGGGGAGAAGCAGGAAGCCCTGCTGGCAGAGGAAGGGCATACACCAAGCGTGGAGGCATGAAGTCACATGCCGTCCTGGGAGCGACAAGTAGCTCAGTTTTGTAGGAACAGAGGAGGACACCGTGGAATGTGCGGCAAGAGAGCAGGCAGAGGCCAGACTGCGTGAGGTCTGAGAGCTTAGACTTCACCCTCTTGTCACCCACTTGAAGGGTTCTTAGAGGGAAAGTCACTGAGTCAGACATGCTTTAGAGAAAGACCAGTCCGGCTACGGAATGAATTGGGGTGCTGGGAGCAGAAGAACAGTTGGAAGGTTATTATAATGGTGAACGCATGAGACGACAAGGAACTGAACTAAGGCAGAGAGAGGGCACACCTTTTTGGAACAGGTTTTATGAAGACTCAACAGGCCTTGGTGGCTGACTGTAGGGGGTCGGCAGGTGAGGAGGGTAAGCCCTAAGTTTCTGACGTGAGAGCTGCTGTGGTCACCAGTCAGGGTAGAAAGAGCAGGTTTGTGGCAGGGTGAAGATAGGGAGTCCATGAATTCAGTCTTGGCCACGCTGCTTTGGGGGTGCCTGAGGGACTCCCGTGTCGGCAGAGAGCAGCAGACAATTAGATACAGGGATCTGGATGGCCGCTGGCTGCCATGCCATCTCCTCTGCCCCATGCTGCAGACAGTGCCTCACGGGGAGCACAGTGACAGGAAACACTAGACAATGGAATCTGGAGTTGGCAAGGCCGAGCGTGATTAATGCAGAAGAAATGAAGTCAGTATTGGATGGCAGCAAACCCAGACTCGGTTAGACACAGCAGAAAGTGATCAAAGAGGACGGGATAAAGGTGGTAATGGATGCTCAGAATATTCACTCCACAGACAGGGGAACTCTTGAATGATTTGAAGAGAAAAGAATTCGATAAAGGCACTGTCTTTTATCTTTAGTGTCAACTTTTAATTTTATACAATGAAATTTGTTGAACAGTCATCATATTCATAGATTCAACATTTATTAAACACCTACCGTGTGCCAGGCTAGAAATATAGCAGTAAATAAAACAAGCAAAAATGTCTGCCTTGTGGAGCTTACTTTCTGGTGAGGGAAGGTGGGAAGACAAATGATGAGCCAAAAAAAGAAAAAAAAGAAATGAAATATATAACATTTGGGTATCAACTATCTTATACATCATCTCCGTGGAAATTAGGGGAAGGCCGGTCCTCTGGGCTGAGGCAACCCTGTGCCCAGGCTCATAGCTTGGCAAGTCGTGCCTGGGCTCTTGCTCCTTCCGCCAGGCATCCAACCCGCACAACTTTTCAGGGCAGTCCTATACGGAATGCCAACTGCATGATAAAGAAAAAGAAAACAAGATACGGGTGACAGGCGGTAAAGGGGAAAGGGTGTTGCAATTTTAAAAAATGAGAAAGCCTCCATGAGAAAATGCCCTTTGAAGGAAGACCTGCATGGGATGAGTAAGCAAGCCACGTGATTCTGTGGGGGAAGGGCGTTCCGAGCAGAGGGTGCAGACAGTGCAAAGGCTGAGACTGGAGCATGCCTAGCATATCTAAGGAGCTGCACGGGAGGTTCGGGGAGCAGGGCCTGAAGAGCAGGAGACTGGATTAGAAAGGCAGTGGCAGGCAGATATTGTCACCTAGGCCATCATAAGGACTTTGGCTTTCACTGAGTGACATGGGAAACCTTTGAAGGGTTTGAGTGGGGATGGGGAGGGGGGGTCATGCTTTGACTTAGTTTCTAATGAGCTCCATCTGGAAGCTGGGGTAAAAATACAGTCCAGGAGGAAAGAGTAGAAGCTGGGGACCACTGAGGAAGCTCCTGCAATGACCAGGTGAGAGGTGAAGGCAGCTCAGACTAGCAAGGCAGCAGTTGGGGGGGGGGGGGCGGGGAGTGGTCCGATTCTGAAGATGTTTGTGAAGCCAACAGAATTTGCTGATGGATTGGATATGGGGTATGAGAGAAGAGTGACTTCAAAACTTCTAACCTGAGCAGCAGAAGAATAGCGTGACGATTTATTGAGAAGGAGAAGCTGAGGGAGGTAACATAATTGGGCATATTGTCAAAACCTTCAGTTTAGCACTGGTGTGAGTGTGCAAATGGTCCTCTCCTGCAACAGGCCCTGGCCCTTGCCACAGTCCCAAACTATGGAGGACAAAACTAGCAGTCAGAACAACTTGCCTGAATCCTGCCCAGCTAATACGTGACAGAATTAGGATTCAAACGAATCCGTGTGACTCCAAAACCCATGCTCTTCGTCCCAAACCACATTATCTCAGAGAATTCGTTACTCACCCAGGGACCAGACGGAAACTAGTTTGTGAGCCAAGGCTGTATCTCTCTCACCTCTGTAACCCTGGTGTGGGGATTTGGTTGAAGGAACTTATAAATAATACTCCTCTCCACTTGATTTTGGGACCTATTGAGAGACAGACATGAGAGTCACGCAGATTAAAAAAAAACAACCTTGCCCAGCCGGTGTGGCTCAGTGGTTGAGCATCGACCCGTGCACCAAGAGGTTGCTGGTTCGATGCCCAGTCATGGCATATGCCAAGGTTGTGGGCCCGATCTCCAGTTGGGAGACATGCAGGAGGTAGCCAGTCAATGTTCTCTCTCATCAATGTCTCTCTCTCTCTCCCTCTCCCTTCCTCTCTCTCTAAAATCAATAAAGAAAGAAAAAAACCCCAACCCAGCCTTATCTTTGATAAATTGGGGTGGAAGATGAGGCTTGAGTGTGCAGTCACGGTGAGCTTCCTGATGTTGGTCCCCCCAGCTGAGCTGGCAAAGCTTGAACACCGCAGGCCTCTTCCTGGGAACTCCACCTGGGTGAGCGACCCAGGTGCAGGTGTCCTGCTGGCAGACCTACTCCAAGACTCACTGTCAGGTAAATCACGATTCTCCCAGGGAGCATGGACATGAAGATACCTATCCCCCTACCCAAACCTGGCACACAATGGGTTCTCAGCAAGTGTTTGTGGAATTATTTTATTTTTATTTTTTATCCTCAGCCGAGGACATTTTTCGATATTTTGTTCAGATAGAGTGAGAGGGAGAGAGAGAGAGAGAGAAACATCGACGTGAAAGCGACACATCGAGTGGTTGCCACCCACACAACCCAACCAGGGCTGGGGACAAACTGCAACCAAGGTACGCGCCCTTAGCGGGAACCGAACCCGGGTCTCTCCGGACTGCAGGCCGACGCTCTAACCGCTGAGCCAAACCGGCCAGGGCTGTGGAATTATTTTTATGGCTAAATTACACGCAAGCACTTGCTATCTTGCAAAGACTATTGAAGGCATTTTACGTGCACATTCCCTGCACGAGAATCCTGTGAGGTAGGCTCTGTTTTATTTTTGTTTTCCAATGAGAAAACAGGGGCATTGAAAAGTTAAGTACTTGACCAAGGGTGGAGCCAGGACTTAAACCAGGCGGCTTGTCCCAGAGTCAGACCACGGAATCAGCACTCACTCTCGTCTCAGGGGCTGGTGAAGATCCCAGGCGATGCGGGCATTCGACATACTCTTAGACATTAGTACCAAATGTGTTGGGAACCAGATGAGTGAGCAGTCAATTTTGCCTGGAGTTGGGGTGGGGGCAGAGGGAGTCACAAACAGTCCCAGAAAGAAGGTGACAGTTGATGTGGATCTCGAAAGACAAGAAGAGAATGGTCAAAGGGACAAGATTAGGGAGGAAATAGACTTGTAGGTGGAGGGAAGAGCTTGGGCAAAGATCCTGAGACTTGAACAATATAGGGTGTGTTTATGGAATAACGAGTGGACCAGATTGCTTAAAATAGAGACCACAAAATGGCAGCCCACCCTCCAAATTCAACCTGAAGACACAAGTACAATATGTGCTCATATATAATATATATATAATTGTCCCAACATTTAAACATTAGGTGATTTCATAAAATTCTGGACTTTGACTTTCTCGAAAAACCAGAAGATAGCCCTGGGTTAGCCATGAGAGCCGAGAAGCTGCTGTCTCCTCTAGATGGACATGTGCTTCCTGCCACACCCTCTCACCTCAGCATGTGCCTGCTTCACCCATGTGTTTATCTGCCCTATCTGGTTCCTATGGGCCTTTGAGTTTGAAAGCCTTGGGATAGATGTTCCGATTATGTTTTGATGGGCCTGGTATGCCATGCCAGGACCTTAAATTTCATCCTGAAAGCAATCCTAAAGGTTATTAAACAGAGGCTCACATGATCAGATGAGTACAAAAGACAGAGTGGATGAGAGAGGGAAGGAGGCAATGCTGTCGTTATTGGGCACAAAGGTACCAAGGGGTTCTCCTGGAGAAATCCTCTCTGGCTTAAGCGGCAGTTATTCCAGGAGGGACACTGCTGTGGGCATTGGACTGGGAGTCAGAGGCCTGCATTAAAGAAGGAGGTTCTCCTTCTTTAAACATGGTTACCCCACCTCCAGCAACTTCTGTCTGTTCAGTGAAGAAGAAAATAAGCATAACCAGGTCCAAGTCCTTGTTTTGCCATTTGCTCCCTGCATCTTTGGCAAGTCACTTACCTTCTCTGAGCCTCAGTTTCCTCAACTGTAAAGTAGAGATAACATTATCTAATTTGCAGTATGGTTCTGAGCATTGAATAAAGAAAAGTGTTTGAATGTGTTTGTAGATGATACAGGTCCTAGAGAGAGTAGAGGGTTCCTGGGATTAATCTTATAGGAAGACACCCCCCCACCCTTGCGGGGGCTTGACTCTGAGAATGTCAGATAGCTAGAGGTGACACAAGCCCCCAATAGCTGGAGTTCCTGCCATCCTGGGCTTTTCCCAACAACACATGCCACATTAATAAGAATATATGCATAAGGACATACATCCCCTGTCTGTCCCCACCTTCCTACACACACACACACACACACACACACATACGTGTTTGGTATAAAGATAAAATCTCTGCATATGATCTGAGATGGATTTGGCTTGGGGCTGGGACAGCCACAGGGGAGCCAAATCTCCTGTGTTCTGCCTACAGTATCATGGTAACTTAGGGACGCAGGCTGCACAATCAGTCTGGTTTCAGCCTCTCCTCTCCGCTCTCTCTTCCCCTCCCCCTCACTGTCTCTAGCCCTGCAATTCATCACAGCTCAGTGTCCATGCCCTCTGTGACCGTGTCTCTCTGCAGCACTACTTTTGCATTTTGATGTTAAGACAATATTTTACCCATTATTTGACAGCACCAGGAGCCTTTGTAAAGGCCTTTCACATCTGTTATTTCATTTGATTCTTGCCAGGTCGCTGTCAGGTAGGCAAGGAAGGTATTATTAACAGGGTGATAGTCAAAATATTTAACAACCAATATAGTTTGGACCCAACCAGTTGGAGTGGAAGCGTCCTCCCTTCATTAGTGGAGGACGGTCTGGGGATGGGGGCAGTCCCAGAGTAAGGACCAGGCAGGCGAGAGCAGAGAGGAGGCAGATTTGAAGGACTCAGGGAAGTGGCTTTTTACCAAGCAGTCTGGAAGCGTTTCTGTGTTTCAAACATATAACTGTACCAGTGTTACCGTTGACTGATTCTGAGTCCAATTATGCTGATGTGGGAACTGAGGTCCAGGGAGATAAGTAACTTGCCCAGGGAAAAAGAGGAGCAGAAGTTAGGTCCCGTGACTCCCGGGGCAGAAATTTTACTACCCCCACATAGTGCAGGCTAAACCTAAGGGCTTTTGTTTGCATCTCATCCTCCCTAGGACAGGACAGCAGCCTTGAATGCTGATGACGGCGGCTCTTGAAATCTGATCCCTGATCTCACACTTCTCTTCACATTTCTATCACCAAGTCTTCTCGTCTACTCCCTCCCTCCTCTCTCTCACCTTCAAACGTGTCCTCATCATCCTGCCCCAGAATTCCCTCACTTGACTGTCCCACTGATGATCCCCATTGACCCCCTGCTATTATCTGGCTGACAGTTCCCTCTCAGGAGGCCCTCCTCCTGAGCTGCCCGGTAGCCATCTCCCTCAAGGGTACTCCTAGCTCCCCACCTCAACATGCCCCAAGAGACCTCAGCTCCTTCTCCGCCCCAGCCTGCCCTCACAGTGCCTGTAAATGGCAGCACCATCCTCCCTGCCCCCTAGAACACATCAGAGTCATCGGGCAGACCACCTACAGGCAAGAGCCCCAGGATGGCCATCCTCCTGCTGTCCCTCATGCTCTCAGAAACCCCAGTGAAAAGCAGTTCTGAAGTCAAGACTGAGGCTGGGGTCTGGTCTTTCCTACCTGAGATCATGACCTCATCTTCCTTTGCACTGGTCTGTTTATTCTTTGGTAAGTGTATTTTAAATTTTTATTAATCCAATACAGATAATGTTTTAGAAACTCAGTAGTCTACTAAGTACATAATAAAAAACAAATTGCTCCCTGATTTATTTCTCCCCACCCCTATTCCTACTGCTCAGAGGTAATCGCTTTTATCATTTGTTTTTTCTTTGCTATTTCTTCTGGTATATATCTCCATTTCTGTAAAGGAGGTAAATGCTTGCATTGTAATTTTAGATTTTCACATTTTAGACATTATCTATTGGCTTCTATCTCAGATGCTGTCAATGCCCCCACCTGAATCCCTTTCCTTTCCTCATTTCCGACTGCCAGAGTCTAGGTCTCTGTCCCTGAAGGCACTGGGCTCTGCCCTCAAACACAGCAGGCTGACATTCCAGGAAAAGAGTATGCCACACCCCCAACCCCAGCAGTCCTCAACTAATGACTCTAATGAGTTGGTGTGCAAATACCTCAGCTGCCTTCCTCTCAGGTGGAATAATTCTGAAGCGTGTGTTTTGCCTCATTTTCCAGAATTTTCCTGGTGGGATGGAGCTCCAAACGCCCACAGTGGCGTGTAGTGTAATCCCACATTTCTTATTGGTTTTCCCTTCCTTATCTCATTTTCCCACTTTTCTATCCCTGTCCCCAGCACTTCTCAAATAAATTGTACTTGCCAGCAAATCCTTGTCTCAGAGTCTGCCTCTGGGGAAATGCAAACCAAGCAACTTCCATAGGAAGATGAGGATTTATCTCTCGTACAGTCCCTTTCCCAGAACACTCACACACATGCACTCATGCACACATGCACACACAAAACCCCACATTCTCTCAATATTATTGAAGCATGGTTTTGGTTAAATCAACATTCAGCATTTACATTATTATGACTATGCCAATATTGTTCATAGCTGAGTGACATAATAAACTATGATTACATTTCTGTTTTTAAAATAACGTCTTTCCCATAAGTTAATAATTGCTTCTTTTTTCTCCTTTGCTTAGTTTTCTATACACATATCACTAATCCCCAAACTCTCTTATAGGCTAGAATTCTCTCTCTATAGTTAAATAAATCAGGCTACCTATACATATGTTCCATTATTTTCTTGGAAATTTCACTCCTGAAGCCTGAGGTTTTCCCCTGCCGGTCTGGATTGGTTGCTTTCCTGGTTTGCTGCACAACTGTGATACTGGGCTTTCCTCATCATCTTTCTGGAACATTCTTTAGTTTTTCTCCTGTATTGGAGTCTCCCCTTTTTTGGGGGTCTCATGTCTTTTTTCTTGGTTTATTCCTCATTACATGCTTTAGTAGCTATATGAGAATGAGTATATCAGAGACAGTTTTTTAAAACCCGGCATGTCTGGAAATAACTTTGTTTATGTTTTATTGACAGTTGACTAGTTAGAGAATTCCGGAATTTGGAAGAAATTGCACTATTGTTTTCTACCTTTCTTCCAGTATTGCTTTTTTTTTCTTTTTTGTTTGTTTTTTTTTCTTTAAACTTATCTTTATTATTGCATGTATTACAGATGTTCTTCCTCTACCCCTAGTGACCCCCTCCACCTCGCTCCCGCCCACCTCCTGCCTTTCCCCATACTATTGTCTGTGTCCATTGGTTATGCATATATGCATATAAGTTCTTTGGTTTATTTCTTCCCACCTCCAACCCCCTTCCCTTTGAAGTCTGTCAGTCTAACAACCAATTTGTACTTCTTAATCCCTTCATCTTTTTCACCCATTCCCTTAACCCCCCTCCCATCTGGCAACCAACAAAATGTTCTCTGTATCTGTGATAATGCTTCTGTTCTGCCTGTTCATTTTATTTGTGGATTCAATTGTCGATAGATATGTATTTATTGCCATTTTGTTTGTTCATATTTTTTATCTTTTTCTTCAAGAAGACCCTTCAACATTTCATATAATAATTGTTTGGTGGTGATGAACTCCTTTAGCTTTTTCTGGTCTGGGAAATTCTTTATATGACCATTGATTCTAAATGACAGCTTTGCAGGATAGAGTAATTTTGGTTGTAGGTTCTTGCTTTTCATCACTGAATATGTCTTGCCACTCCCTTCTGGCCTGCAAAGTTTCCTTTGAGAAATCAGCTGACAGTCTTATGGGAACTCCCTTATAGGTAACTAACTGCTTTTCTCTTGCTGCTTTTAAGAATCTCTCTTTGTCTTGAACCTTTTGCATTTTGAGGATGATGTGTCTTGGTGTGGGCCTCTTGGGGCTCATCTTGTTTGGGACTCTCTGTGCTTCCTGACTTGTATGTCTGTTTCCTTCACCAAGTTAGGGAAGTTTTCTGCCATCATTGTTTCCAATAGGTTTTTGATTTCTTGTTTTCTCTCTTCTCCTTCTGGCACCCCGAAGGTGCAAATGTTGGCACACTTGAAATTGTCCCAGAGGGTCCTTACACTATCCTCATTTTTTGGGATTCTTTTTTCTGTTTGCCTTTCTGATTGGGTGTTTTTTGTTTCCTTATATTCCAAATTGATGGTTTGCTTCTTGGCTTTACCTACTCTACTACTGAATCTGTGTAAATTATTCTTTTTTTTTTTTTTTTTTTTTTATCTTCACCCGAGGACACTTTTTCATTCTTTGTTCAGATAGAGCAGGAGGGAGAGAGAGAGAGAGAGAAACATCGATGTGAAGGGACACATCGAGTGGCTGCCACCCGCACGACCAACCAGGGCCGGGGACAAACTGCAACCGAGGTACATGCCCTTAGCGGGAACCGAACCTGGGTCTCTCCGGACCGTAGGCCGACGCTCTAACTGCTGAGCCAAACCGGCCAGGGCGTGTAAATTATTCTTTATTTCAGTTAGTGCCTCCTTCATTTCTGACTGTTCATCCTTCATTTCTTTTTTTTTTGTATGTGCCTTTAGTGAAAACCAAACCCAGGACTCTCTGGTCTGCAGGCCGATGCTCCAACTGCTGAGCCAAACCGGCCAGGGTGCATCCTTCATTTCCTTTTTTTTTTTTAATCCTCACCCGAGGTCACCTTTTAAAAATATTTTGTTCAGATAGAGTGGGAGGGAAAGAGAGGAAGAGAAACATTGACCTGAAAGGGACACATCGAGTGGTCGCCACCCACATGACCCAACCAGGGCCGGGGACAAACTGCAACTGAGGTACGTACCCTTAGCGGGAACCAAATCTGGGTCTCTCCAGACCACAGGCTAATGCTCTAACCGCTGAGCAAAACCAGCCAGGACACATCCTTCATTTCTGACTGCTCCTTTTTTATGCTCTTGAGGCCCTCACTAAGTTCATTGACATTCTCCCTAAGTTCATTGAGCATCCTTATAAGCAGTGTTTTGAACTCTGCATCTGATAGGTTGCTTATCTCCATTTCACTTAGTTATTTTCCTGGAGTTTTGTTCTGTTCTTTCATTTAGGACCTGTTTCTTTGTCTCCTTATTTTGGCTGCCTCCCTGTGTTTGTTTCTATGTATTAGGTAGAGTTGCTATGTCTCCTGTGCTTCCTAGGTTGGCCTGTTGTAGTGTGTGTCCAGTAGGGTCCAGTGGCACAGCCTACCTGATCTCCTAGCTGGGCCCTCGAAGTACACCCCTTGTGTGGATTTTACACCCTTCTGTTGTAATTGAGTCTTGATTGCAGTCTTGATGTGGCTTCTTTAATTTCGTAATTGTAGGACTTCCATTCAGCTTGATTTCAGGTGGTTTTGAATGATGGTTGTTCTGTAGTTTAGTTGTCTGTTTTTCTTTATATAGTTATTTATTTGAATGATATGTTTAATAATTGTACATGGATTGTTTTACAGCCTGTTTTATGATATTTTTATACACATTTGTATTTTAAATGTTTATATAGTAATGCCACAGTTTTTTAACTTTATGAACTCTTTTCTTTTTTTTTTTTTATCCTCATCTGAGGACATTCCTCCATTTTTTGTTCAGATAGAGTGGGAGGGAGAGAGAGGAAGAGAAAGAGAGAGAGAAAGGGACATGAAAGGGACACATCAAGTGGCTGCCACCCGCACAACCCAACCAGGGCCGGGGACAAACTGCAACCGAGGTACACGCCCTCAGTGGGAACCGAACCCGTGTCTCTCTGAACCGCAGGCCGATGCTCCAACCGCTGAGCCAAACTGGCCAGGGCTGAACTCTTTTTTCAACATTGTTGAGGTATATTTTCGAATTCATAAAATTCACCCATTTCAAGTGTACAATTTAATGATTTTTACTAAATTTAGCAAGTTGTACAACTATCATTACAAAACAATTTTAGAACATTTCATCCCCCCCAATAAAATCTCTCATGTCCATTCTGCATTGCTTCGGAGAAGTGTGATGCATTTTGAACCTTAATCCTTTGTATGTGGCCCAGTTTTTTCTCTCTAGCAGCTCTAAGGATCTGCTCTTTATTTCTGGTGTCTGAAAGATTATAGTAGTGTGCCTTAATATGATTTTAAAAGCTATCCTGGAAAAATTTTAAATTATTTCTTTGGCAATTATTCCCCAAACTTTTCTCAGCCTCCTCTTTCTAGAACTCCTGCTGTCCTAGCATTGAGCCTTCTGAAACAACTCTTTAATGTTCTTGTTGTTCTTTCTTTCATTTATCCCCCCCCCCACCACACCCAAATCTTTAATGTTTTACTTTTAGGAGATTTCCTCAAATTTTTCTTTCAAACCTATGCACTTTTATTTATTTATTTATTTATTTATTTATTTATTTATTTATTATCCTCACCCGAGGACATTTTTTTTTTTCCATTTTTTGTTCAGAGAGAGCGGGAGGGAGGGAGAGAAAGAGAGAGAGAGAAACATCGACGTGAAAGGTACACATCGAGGGGCTGCCACCCGCACAACCCAACCAGGGCCAGGGGCAAACTGCAACCAAGGTACGTGCCCTTCGCGGGAACTGAACCCGGGTCTCTCTGGACCGCAGGCTGATGCTCTAACCGCTGAGCAAAACCGGCCAGGGCCAAACCTATGCACTTTTAAAATGTTAGGTATTTTTATTTCCAATGGCCCTTTTCTTAGCTCCAAAAGTTCTTTTTTCTAAAGCACCCTGGACTTGTTTTGTGGGTGTAATGGTTTCCTTTCCCTCTGAGGATATTACTTATGTTATTAAAAAAATACTTTTTTTTCTTCTTAAATTTTCTGTTTCTCCTAAGCTCATTGAAATCTCTATGTCTGTGCACAGAGCTGGCTGAGTGGTGGACCTTGCCTGAGGATTATCTGGGAGGAAGCTGATCTTTTACTGAGACTCCCCCAAATGCCAATGTGAGTAAGTCTTTCTCTTGAATCAGTTGGTTTACCCAGCAGACACCTTCCCACCCCCTTCCTCCCAGCATTCTGGGAGCCCAACAGGGGAAGAGGTGGATGATCACATTGTTCAGGATGAGACTTTCCCTTAATCCCCGTTTTCGTGTGGTGCCTACTGCTTCCATCTGCTTTGCCTGGTGTCTTTCCCAAGTCCAGAGTCTCTCTTCTTCGACCTCTGCAGAGAATGCCTCCTGTATTCTCTGACTTACAAGAAAGTATTAACCAATTTACCAGAAAATGTGCATTTTAACCACATTGGCTTCTCACAATAATTCTGCAAGGTAGAGTATCAGCTTCAATTTTTAGATAAGGAAGCTGATGCTCTAAATAGCTTGTGTATTTTGCTGAGTGGGGTAGAGAAAGCCATCTGGCTACAAGGGCTGGAAAAGAGGAATCACACTTTCAGCTCATCCTCATGTTCTCAACCCAACTCCATTCTATCAGCTTCAGAGTTACCTGGTACCTCTAATTTCTAAACTTTTCCAGTTTTGTTGTTGCTGCTTCTGTTTTTTATATTAAATTGGCTTCCTTCTTCAAAGTTGCTCCACCCACTGCCTGCCCTGCAGTCAGCTTTTTTTCTTTACCAAGTCAGTTAAATACTCATCCAACTACTCTTCATCACCAATTTTATATATATATATATATATATATATATATATTCCATAAGCTATTGTCTTTTCTCTTGTTCCTAGAGTCCTTGTGGGTTTATACTTTATTACTTCACTGTCATTTTAGGAACAGAGTCAAAGGCATATGTTTAATGTGCCAAGTCTAACCAGAAATTGCCTTCCTGTTCTGTGCCACACTCTTAGGTCTGCCTCATATGGCCAGCTGGGCAGCTCACTATTCCCCAAAAAGGCTCTTTCTGGCCTCCTTATCTTTGCTAATAAAGTTTATAGAATGGTCTCCTCACCTTCTTTGCATCCTTCAAGACTAATCTTAATGATCATATTCATGAAAACATCTCCAATTGTCACTGCTAGAAAAAATCTTGCCCTCCTCTAATGACCATTGCATGTTTCACCTTTCCTAAGACACCTCCCACCAAATGGTGTGTATGTCCATCACCTCCACTGTATAAGTTCCTTGAGGGGAGGAATGGTACTTTACATCTTAAGTCTCTTTCAACCAACTCAAAATATATTTGCTGAGTAATAAGAATTGTAATAATCACGTATCTGCCCTACTGTGTACATTTTTAAAATGTGCATTTTAAACCACACTGGCTTCTAACACTCACAGTAATTCTGCAAGTTAGAATATTAGCTGCCATTTTTAGATAAGGAAACAGATGCTCCAAGATGTTAAACAATTTGACCAAGGTTCAGCAAGAGGCAGGAACAATTCAAATCCTGTTCTCTTTGTCTCTAAAGTATAAAGCCCAGATGCTGTGTCTCAGCTATCTGTTTAAAAATAATTTTTGTTAGTTACCATTGTTTTATTAACTTGGGTACTTTACATTTTTCTTCTACTTGTGTGCTCCTCTCAGCATTCTGAATGTGTAGGTGTGTTGTGGTTATGTGGCTCATTCCAAACCCTTGTTTCCAAGCTGGAATCTTCAACATGGCTCTTATGGATCCATATCTGTCATTTATTGGGCATTTACTCTCTGTCAAACATGCAACCATAGTAATAAACATGGTTAAAGGCATGGATCTACAGATAGGTTCAAATCTGAACTCTTCCATCTACTAGTTATGAGTGTGAGCAAGTTATAACTTTGCTATGCTTCATTTTCTTCCTCTGTAAAATGGACTTAATGATAGTAAATATCACATAAGTGATGTTGAGAGTTAAATACATGTTTTCTTTTTCTCTCTTTTTTAATTGATCTGGGAGAGAGAGAGAGAGAAACATCAATTCATCACTTCCCACATGCACCCCAACCAAGGATCAAATGCGAAATGTAGGTATATGCTCTGACCAGGAATCAAACCCGACACCTTCTGATGTACAAGATGACATTCCAACCAACTGAGCCACATCAGCCAGGGCATAAATGAATTAAATACCTGTAAATTTCTTAGACCAGTGTGAACTAATTAGTGTTGCCTATTAGTTTCACATCCTTTACCTTGTTTAATATAACTTCATACCAACCCCATCAGATAGAAATTATTATCCTAACATAGCAGTGAGGGGCATGCTATACAGATACAAATTAAGATCTGTCTGACTCTGAAATCATGTTCTTAAGGACTATGCTACACAGTCAGAGAGAGAGATGATATTTGTGGACATTTTTCATGCTTTTAAAATTTGGTAAATCTATGAACAAGAAGTCAGGACACCTTTGGTCTCCAGTGCAAGTCTAGAGAGAATGTGAGAGCATCATTACTGAGCAGGGCCCAGAGCCACCCTAGGCAGAGAGTCAGGAAACCTGGACTCCAGCCCTCACTGCTGAGTGACACCCCCACCCATATCACCCCTTTGTTTCATTTCCCTCATCTGTAGGATGAAGGGTTGCACTGGCCATCTCCAAGAGCCCTTCAGCTCTCTTGCAAAGGCGCCTGGCAAAGCCAGGGTGTTATCTGCTGAATGCCAGCACCATCTGGTGGCCATGGGCCATAACCCAAGCCCATTGCCTCCCACTGCCACCTGGTGGCCACTAATGCCACCTTAAATTTGCCTGACATTTCAATTAAAACACACACACACACACACACACACACACACACACACACACTGAAAAAATGAGCACATGTTATCTTTATAGCAACCTGATAAGATAGGTAGGGCAGGTGTTGGTACTGACTTTTTCTAATAAGAAAGTGGTGCCCAAAGAGGTGAGATGAAGGGCATGGAGTCACATGGCCAGCTGGTAGGCTGTTAGAGCCTGGTTTAAAAGTTTCTGGGATGTTAAGCTACCTCTGAAACAAATTTAGCAGATATTTATTGAGAACCTATACCATGTGCAAGGTGTTTCACATGAGTCATTTCATTTAGCCTGAACATACAAATGAGATTCATGAGGTTAAATAATTCATTCAGCATCAGATGTGGCAAAGGTAGGATTTAAACTTAGATTCTATACCTCTACCCAGCTATATTTCTCTTCCTCCTCAATGCCTGGTGCTGGCACATGTACCAACCAAGCAACCTACTCTCCAAAACTCTGTATTTCCTCTTCAGTATCAAATTTCTAATTTTTAGATAGTCACCCAGAATAAAGAAACATTTCCCAGCTTCCCTTGCAGCTAGATATGGGCTGTACTCATGTAGACAATTCCAGGAAAGAATCTTTAAAGGGAGAAACTTTTTTTGCTGGCAGCTTCTAAAAGAATCCCAGTGATCCCACTTCCTGGAAGTTACATTCTTATGTAATCTTCTCTGCTAGAGTGTGGGCAGAGCTAGTACATCTAACAAATAGAATGTAGCAAAAAATCATGGAAAGTCACTTCCAAGATCAGCTCACAAAAGACTGACTTCCATCTTGCTTACATTCTTGATGGCTCTTTTTGCTTGCCTACTTGGATGAAGCAAGCTACCGTGTTGTGAACTGCCTTATTCAGGAGCCCACGTGACAAGGAACTGAGGGCACTTCTGGCCAACAACCAGTGAGAAACTGACATTCTCAGTCCAACAGCCTGCAGGGAAGCAAATCCTGCCAATAACCACATGGGTGATATTGGAAGCAGACCCTTCCCAATTTGAGCCTTGAGATGTCTATAGCCTGGACCAACAGCTTGGTTGCAGATTTGTGAGACACCCTGAGCCAGAAGACCTAGCTAAGTCATACTTGGACTCCTGACCCAAAGAAACGATATGATAATACATGTTTTGGTTTCAAGCCTCTAATTTTTAGAGTAGTTACATAACATTAAGTGACTAATATACCTTCTTTCTTTCTCTTTTCTCTATTGCCAATTGGAAGGTGGATGTGATGGTTGGAGCAGTCTTGGACCATGAGATGGACTTGGGAATTGAGGCCCTCCATGGAGGAACAACAAGATAGAAGGAGTCTGGGTCATGGCACAGTGAAACATCACTATTATTGTGAATTTTCTTTCATTCTCCTCTGAGTCTGACTCTTCATTTTTTGTGTGTGGTTGTTATTAATCCAAGGATATTTTTTCCACTGAATTTTTTAAGAGAGAGTGGAAGGGAGGGACTGGAGGAGAGAGAGGAAGAAACATGAATGTGAGAGTGACACATCGATTGGTTGCCTCCTGCACATGCCCTGACCGGGTCGGGGATCAAAAACTCAACCCACATGCTCCTGACTGAGAATCAAACCCCCAACTCTTCAGTGCTTGGGCCGACACTAACAGTTGAGCAACACTGGCCAGGGCCAGCTCTTCACTGTGTGTGTGTGTGTGTGTGTGTGTGTGTGTGTGTGTGTGTGTGTGTGTTAAAGAGGTAGCATGTGTCCTTTTATGTAAGTAAGGCTATCTCCAGGCAAAATGATAAAATAGTTCAAATTTGCTTTGGATACCCTTTTTGTTTCTGCATCTTTACTCTTTCCTTGCTCTTTCCCTTATGCAATGCTCAATCCTCTTCAGTGCCTGCCTAGGTCCCCTTTCTAGCCCAGGTCCCATCCCTGGACCTCCCTTTCCACCCTTTTTTGGCTATGAACTTCCGGCAGGGCTCCCATGATGCCAGTCCTCAGTCTAAAAGGCTGGTAAATGCTGTGCTTATTTGCTTGCAGGGATAAAGAAAGGGTTGGGCTGGAAGACAAATTACTCTAAGCAGATTTCAAATGATGTCATTTCTGGAACTGTGAAATTACCAGGAGGAAAAATGCTTTTAAATAGTGAGATCTTTCAGGTTTCTCTCAACTAAGTGCACATTGGCTGCTATGCATTCTAAGGCTGAGGGGGAAGAGTCATGTGGGAAGACACTAGAATGAATGGATGAATAAAAAGTGAAAGATAATTTGTTGTCAAGAATACAAAGTGGTAGAGAATATAGATCTCATATCTTTTATGACTTTGGAGAACAATTTATGATTTCTGAGTCCCCTACCTATACTCTACTACCCCCAGCTTATTTTTGTTGTTGCTATTCTGGTAATGTTTGGATATAAAATCAGCTTCTTGCTAAGGGTCAGAAGATTTGGCCTTGTAAATTTTTTTTTCTTTATTGATTTTTAGAGAGAGAAGAAGGGAGAGGGAGAGAGAAATAGAAACATCAATAAGAGAGAACATCAATTGGTTGCCTCCTGCATGCCCCCCACTGGGGATGAAGCCCACAACCTGGGCATGTGTCCTGACTAGGAATTGAACCTGTGACCTCTTAATGCATGGGTCGATGCTCAACCACTGAGCCACATTGGCTGGGTGGATTTGGCTTTTTAAAAAGAAGTTTTTATTGATTTGAAAGAGAGAGGAGGAGAGAGGGAGAGAGAGAAACATTGACCAGTTGCCTCCCCCACACATGTGGACTAGGGACCGAACTCACAACCTGGGCATGTGCACTGACTGGGAATCAAACCTGCAACCTTTCAGTGCATGGGCTGATGCTCAACCAACTGAGCCACACCAGCCAGGGCAGATTGGCCTTTTGAGCTGCCAATAATTTATTTCTATTATGGATCTCAATAAATATTGCTTTTTTTTTTTTTTACTGTTTCTTCCTGGTTAAGGGTCAGAGACCATCTCTTATAACTGTTTCTGACACCAAGCATGGTACCTGGCATATAATAAGCACTCAATACATGCTCATGTATATTGTAAGGAGCGTGGTCTTTATCCCTTGGGAAGAATCTCAGGTCGGTATATGTGATACCCCTTCCACATACAAATATAGACTGTCATTACAGAATTCATTCCTGTAGTTAATAAAACAAAAATCCATAATTTTGCTAAGCACTGTTTTATTTATTTATTTATTTTAATTAATTAATTTATTTTTGTTACAGATGTTTCTCCTTTTCCCCCCACTGATTCCCCTCTCCCCCTTGCTCCCTGTCCTCTCCCAGCTTTGTTGCCCATTGTTCATACACACATGCATATAAGTTCTGTGGTTTATCTCTCCCCCCCACACCCCCTCTTCTGGGGATTGTCAGTCTGTACCCCACTTCCATGTCTCTGGGACTACCCCATACCTCAGACTGTTATGTTCATTATATTCCACGAATAAGTGAGAACATATGATACTTGTCTTTCTCTGTTTGGCTTGTTTCGCTTAGAATACTTTCCAGGTCCCTCCATGTCGTCTCAAAAGATAAGAGATCTTTCTTTCTTACAGCTGCATAGTACTCCATTGTGTATATGTACCACAGTTTTTTATTAATTCATCTACTGATGGACATTTGGGCTGTTTCCAGATCTTAGCTATTGTAAATAGTGCTGCTACAAACATGGGAGTACACATATTCTTTCTGATTGGTGTTTCAGTCTTCTTAGGGTATATTCCTAGAAGTGGGATCACTGGGTCAAATGGAAGTTCAACTTTTAATTTTTTGAGGTAACACCATATTGTTTTCCATAGTGGCTGCCCCAGTCTGCATTCCCACCAGCAGTATACTAGAGTCCCCTTTTCTCCATACTCTTGCCAACACTTGTTGCTTCATGATTTGTTGATGGTGGCCATTCTGACAGGTGTGAGGTGATACCTCATTGTTGTTTTAATTTGCATCTCTCTGATGATTAGTGACGTGAGCATTTCTTCATATGTCTCTTAGCCATTTGTTGTTCTGTTTGGAGAGGTGTCCATTTAGTTCCTCTGCCTATTTTTTAATTGGGTTCTTTGTCTTCCTTTTGTTGAGTTATATGAGCACTCTCTCTCTATATATAGGAAAGTAACCCCTTATCTAATATATCATTGGCAATCATGCTCTCCCATACAGTGTGTTGCCTTTCCATTTTGATGATTGTTTCTTTTGCTGTGCAGAAGCTTTTGAGTTTGATGTAGTCCCATGTGTTCATTTTTTCCTTTGTTTCTGTGGACTTAGGTGATGTATCAGTGAAAATTCTGCTGTGTATGATGTCTGAAATTTTGTTGCCTACATTTTCTTCTAGGATTTTTATGGATTCATGAGTCATATTTAAGTCTTTTATCCATTTTGAGTTTATTCTTGTGTATGGTGTAAGTTGATGGTCTAGTTTCATTTTTTTGCATGTAGCTGTTCAATTTTCCCAACACCATTTATTAAAGAAGCTGTCTTTACTCCACTGTATGCTCTTGCCACGTTTGTCAAATATTTTTTGAGTATATTGCCTTGGGTCCATTTCTGGGTTCTCTGTTCTTTTCCACTGGTCTATATGCCTGTTCTTGTGCCAGTACAAGGCTGTTTTGATTACAGTGGCTTTGTAGTATAACCTGAAATCTGGTAATGTGATCCCTTCTACTTTGTTCTTTTTCAAGATTGCTGTGGCTATTCGAGGTCTTTTTTGGTTCTATATGAACTTTTAAAGTATTTGTTTTAGTTCTGTGAAGTATGTCATTGGTATTTTGATGGGGATTGCATTAAATCTATAGATTGCTTTGGGTAGTATGGACATTTTAATGATGTTGATTCTTCCAATCCATGAACAAGATACGTGCTTCCACTTTTTTATATCTTTCTCTATTTCTTATTTCAATGACCTATTATTTTCTGCAAATAGGTCCTTTATTTCTTTGGTTAAGTTTATTCCTAGGTATCTTAATTTTTTTTTGCCACAATGGCAAATGGGATTGTTTTCTTAGTTTCTCTTTCTGTGAATTCATCATTGGAGTATAGGAATGCCATCAATTTCTTGATGTTAATTTTGGATCCTGCTACTTTGCCAAATTCATTTATTAAGTCTAGTAAATTTTTTATGAAGACTTTGGGGTTTTCTATGTATAGTATCATGTCATCTGCAAATAATGATAGTGTCACCTCCTCCTTTTCTTTTCTTTTTTTAAATTTTTTATCCTTACCCGAGGACATTTTTCGATATTTTGTTCAGATAGAGTGGGAGGGAGAGAGAGAGAGAGAGAGAGAGAGAGAGAGAGAGAGAGAGAGAGAAACATCGATGTGAAAGGGACACATCGAGTGGTCGCCACCCACACGACCCAACCAGGGCCGGGGACAAACTGCAACCGAGGTACGTGCCCTTAGCGGGAACCAAACCCGGGTCTCTCCAGACCGCAGGCCAACGCTCTAACCGCTGAGCCAAACCAGCCAGGGCCTCCTTTTCAATTTGGATCCCTTTTATTTTTTCTTCCTGTCTGATTGCTGTGGCTAAGACTTCCAGTACTATGTTAAATAAGAGTGGCAAAAGTGGGCATCCTTGCTTTGTTTCTGTTCTTAAGGGAAATGCTTTCAACTTTTGCCCATTGAGTATGATGTTGGCTGTAGGTCTTTCATATATGGCCTTTATTATATTGAGATATGATCCCTCTATTCCCAAATTGCTGAGCGTTTTTATCAGAAATGGATGCTGGATTTTGTCAAAGGCTTTTTCGGCATCTATTGATATGATCATGTGGTTTTTATTCTTCATTTTATTTATGTGGTGTATTGCACTTATTGATTTGTGAATATTTACCAGCCTTGCATACCTGGGATGAATCCCACTTGGTCATCATAAATAATTTTTTTGATGTATTGCTGGATCCGATTTGCTAGTATTTTGTTCAAGATTTTGGCATCTATGTTCATCAGGGATATTGGCCTGTAGTTTTTCTTTGTAATGCCTTTTTCTGGTTTTGGAATTAGAATTATGCTGGCCTCATAAAACGAGTTTGGAAGTCTTCTTTCTTTCTGAATTTGTTGAAATAGTTTGAGGAGAATGGGTGTTAGTTCTCTTTTGAATGTTCGGTAAAACTCCCCTGTGAAGCTATCCGGGCCTGGGCTTTTGTTTGCTGGGAGAGTCTTGATTACATCTTCAATTTCCTTCGTTGTTATTGGTCTGTTCAAGTTTTCTCTCTCTTCCCGGTTCAGTTTTGGGAGACTGTGTGTTTCTAGAAATTTGTCCATTTTGCTTAGATTGTCAAATTTGTTGCCATATAATTGTTCATAGTAGTTGTTAAGGATCTTTTGTATTTCTGTGGTGTCAGTTGTTACTTCTCCTCTTTCATTTCTGATTTTGTGTATTTGGGTTCTCTCACTTTGTTTTTTGGTGAGTCTAGCTAATGGTCCATCAATCTTGTTTATCTTTTCGAAAAACCAACTCTTTGTTTCATTGATCCTTTGAATTGTTTTTGTTTTTTTTTTGTCTCTATGTCATTTATCTCTACTCTGATCTTTACTATTTCCTTCCTTCTACTTGCTCTGGGGTTTTCTTTTTGTTTGCTTTCTAGTTCTTTAAGTTGCAACATTAGATAGTCTATTAGAGATTTTTCTTGTTTTTTGAGGTAGTCCTGTAGTGCTATGAATTTCCCACTCAGAACTGCTTTTGCTGCATCCCATAGATTTTGTGTTGTTGTGTGTTCATTTTCATTGTTTTCCAGGAATTTTTAAATTTCTTCCTTGCTCTCCATGGTAAGCCATTTATTGTTCAATAACATGTTATTTAGCCTCCATGTGTTCAAATGTCTTTGCATGTTCTTGTTGCAATTGATTTCAAGTTTCATGCCGTTGTGATCTGAGAAGATGGTTGATATGATTTCAATCTTCTTGAATTTGTAGAGACTTAGTTAGTGTCCTAACATGTGGTGTGTCTTTGAGAATGTCCCATGTGCATTTGAGAAGAATGTGAATTCTGTAGTTTTGAGGTATAATTCTCTGTAGATATCTACTAAATCCACTCGGTCTAGTGCTTCATTTAGAGTCTCTGTTTCCTTGCTAATTTTTTGTCTAGAGGATCTATCTAGTGATGTCAGCAGGGTGTTGAGTCCCCTGCTGTGATTGTATTGCTATCGATTTCTCCTTTGAAGTCTTCCAGAAGATTTTTAATATATTTTGGTGCTCCTATATTGAGTGCATATATGTTTACCAAGGTTATATCTTCCTGTTGGATAGATCCTTTCAATATTATGTAGTGGCCTTCTTTGTCTCTAGTTATGGCCTTTGTTTTGAAATCTATTTTATCAGATACGAGTATTGCTACCCCAGCTTTTTTTTTTTCCTTTTCATTTGCTTGGGAGATTTTTTCCATCCCTTCACTTTCAACCTATATGAGTCTTTTGTTGTGAGGTGGGTCTCTTGTAAACAACATACATATGAGTCATGCTTTCTTATTCAATCAGCTACTCTGTGTCTTTTTATGGGAGTATTCAATCTATTTACATTTAAGGTGATTATTGATATGTACTTATTTATTGCTATTTTTGTTTAGTGTGGTTATATTTTTCTTCTTATTTCTCCTGCTAATTACAGCAGTCCTTTTAACATTTCTTGCAGTGCTGGTTTGGTGCTAATGTATTCCCTTAGCCTTTTTTTTTTTGGTCTGGGAAGCTCTTTATTTGACCTTCTATTTTGAATGATAGCCTTGCTGGGTAGAGTAGTCTTGGATTCAGATTCTTGTTTTTCATGACCTTGATTACCTCATGCCATTTCCTTCTGGCCTGTAGTGTTTCTGTTGAGAAGTCCGCTGAGAGCCTTATAGGGGTTCCTTTGTGGGTAACCTGTTGCTTATCTCTTGCTCGTTTTAGAATTCTCTCTTTGTCTTTAATTTTTGACATTTTGATTACTATGTGTCTTGGTGTGGGCCTGTTTGGGTTCTTCTTCCTTAGGACTCTCTGTGCTTCTTGAACTTGAATGCCTTCTTCCTTCACCAAAATAGGTAAGTTTTCTGTCACTATTTCTTCAAATATATTCTCTAATCCTAGCTCATTTTATTATTTTTGGGAGACTTCTATGATGCGAATATTATTACATTTCCCGTTGTCCCACAGTTCTCTTAAGCTGTCTTCCTGTTTTCTAATTGTTTTATCCTTTTAGTTTTCTGATTGGTTGATTTTTTTCTACCCTGTCTTCTAATTCACTGATCCAGTCATCAGCTTCTTCTACTCTGCTCTTTAGATCTTCCAATGTGTTCTTTATTTCTGATATGTCATTTTTCATTTCTTCTTGGTGATTTTTAATTTCCATCTGGTTGATTTTCAACATTTCTATGTCTTTACTCATGGTGCTCATGTCCTTACACATGCTGTTGAGCTTCCTCAAAATTATGATTCTGAATTCTAGTTCTGTTAACTTAACTGCACCTCATTTATCTCATCTTCAGTAGAGGTCTCTTGTTCTTTCGTTTGGCATTTGTTTCTTTGTTTCACCATTTTGGCTATCTCAGGGGCTTTGGAGCCTGCCACATTTTCTTTGTGGGTGTTGGTGTTCTGCTGTTTGTGGCACCTTCTACTGGGTTTGGATGAGCGTGGGAGGACCCACATTAAACACCACTATCAAGTCTTACCTTCCTGGGAAGAGTTGCAAGCCCAGGAGTGGTTCAGATATTCTCTTTTTGCCTAGAGGCTATTAGTCACAGTTACTTGAAGAGCCTTGGCTTCTCAGTGGAATGAAAAACTCCCTCAGGTGTTCAGAGTAAGGGGATTTCCCGAGGGTGGGGCAGATGCTGGTTGTTAATGAGCCTCAATTTGCATTTCAGTGGCCACCAGGTGGGGTTGAATCTCCAAGGGAGGGGCCTCCACCTCTCCCCAGAGCCCTGGGAAGGAGTAAGATGATCACTATCCTGCATGGCTACAACTCAGCAAAACTCTGAGAGCCCTCCAAATCCTGAGTGTCCCCACACAGTTCCAGTCTAGTCTGCCCTCCCTATGTTGGAGCCCAAGGTGAGTGGCTGTGGCTATTTTAGCATCTGTCCCAGCTCTGCCCTGTGGAGCCACTTGGGAATTTACCCCAGAGGGTGCTGCTGGCAGCTAAGACTACTGCCCCCCTCTCATGCCTCCCCAATCCTACCAGGATCGAGTCAGTGTCCCTGGTTATATGGTCCTCCAAGCCAGGATCGAGTCAGTGTCCCTGGTTATATGGTGTTCCAAGCTGCTTTTCTGTTGCTTTTTCCTGACGATTTGTCTTTATTTTCATTGTAATTTCAGTTTGGTCCTGGAAGATGGTCTATGTTGCTTCCATTCACTCTGCTGCCATTTTGGAATCTGCTAAGGACTGTTTTAGATACTGGGGATAAAACCATAAATGAAGCAGACAAAAATCTCAGCTTTCATGGTGCTTATGTACTAGTGGAGAAGACAGAAACTTAGCAGATACATAAGTAAAATATGTAGTATGTTAGATAATAGGTACTATGGAGAAAAATAAAGCCTAAAAGGGTAGTGAGAGCATGCTGAGGGAAAGGAGGGGTGGTAATGGGGAACCCAAGGAGGTAACTGGAAGAGGCAGCATGTGCTCCCTAGATATTCTGAGTGCTCCCCTACATTTCCTATCCCCTGTTGCAGTTAAGCAGGGCCAGGTGGCTGTTGCTGGCCAGTGGATTGTGAGCAGAAGGGGTACAAGTCACTTTCAGGCCAAGGCAGTTCAGAGCTAGGGTACTTTTTCCATCTCCCTACCTCAGAGAATTTGGAGGCCATGTATTCAGCTGAGAGGTTTACCAGATGGTAAAACCTGGGTCCCTGAGATCTGGATGGAGGAGAATACTCCTCCCCCATCTGCCTAGTATTTGACAAATGCAGTGGCATTTGAGCAAAGCCTCAAAGAAGGCAAAGGAATGAGCCAGATGTTTATCTCCAAGGGAAGAGCATCTCAGGCAGAGGGAACCTGAGAGTGACATTGGGCCTCATTTGAGTAACTTATAGATAACCAATTTCAGTTCTAGCCAACCAACTTGGTTATTTTGACTCTATTAAGAACCCTGTATACTAGGTCCCTTTTTAAAAAAGGAAAAGAGGCCTATTTATTTTGTGTTTGCAAGCAAAAAAGAAATGACACAACTCTTCACCTCCTAGCCTATGCCCCTTGCTCCCAGGTACCACACAATTTTTCCTTCAGAGTAGATGTGTCTCACTCTGGATGTAATGATAACAGCAGTGTCTGGACCATGTTGTCCATGCTTCCTATCTTGGGAGAACTGGAGGAGAAGGGTTGGGTATCAGGACATCATCCAACTGCAGCAGCTCTTAGGTGATGCTCCCCTTCAAACTCCTGGCCATCAGAGCAGCTGGTCTTCACTGATTTCCATGCTGAAAGGTGCCTACATTGCACATGTGACATTTTCCTCATGGGTTTAATTTCTGCTAAGCCCACTTCACAGAAGTTCATTTTAATTGCTTTCTGCTCAACTGTTTTGTCTTACTTTAAAAAGACAAGTTTAATCAATCCAAACATTTTTCTGTCTAGGTCTTACTGACCTGTACAAAGTTAACTTTGACAGATGATTTATTTTAAGCCAAAACATACTCTCTGAACCCTAAACATAGTTTAGCTTTTGGTGCTCTTTCCAAAGGAAGAAAAATCATAACAATATTCTGTATAGAAAAATTCCCATACTATGTAAGCTGACACCACTTTTACCTTTGTAAAAAAAAAAAATCTCAACGCCTATATTTAGATAATTACAAATGAAACTTATCTGTAATGCTTTCAACAATAAAAATAAATTTTAAAATAAAATAAAAGTGAATAAAAAATGTAAGAAACTTCCTGTATCAATGTTTCTCAAACTTAAATAATGTTAAGTTTTCTTGTAAGGGGAAAAAAATCTCACTGATCTCTAGAGTTGGCTTAAATTATTTTTTATAATTTTGCATACACACACACACACACACACACACACACACACACAGTATAAATTTTTAGACACAAACCAAAGAAAAAGACTCTTTATTACAGATTTTATGCATTATAAAACCAAAACAAATTTATAAATTAAATACAAACAAAACTACCAAATGATTTAATATAAGGAATGATATTTTGCTGAAACCATATTGCTCCTCTCAAAATGAATATTTCACTGACTGCAATGGCACAGACCTATTTAACTACATACCTTGTGATGACTCAATTCTCTCAGTAAACTTTGTTTGTACAGTACACCACAATATAATTTGGCTATAGCTTAGTGTGATCACATTATTTATTTTTGAAATCCCTCTCTGTTTTGTTTTTGTTTTTGTCTCATAAGTGTGCAACAATTCAGTTTAGTTAGTACTATTTGCCAATCACAAATGCAAATATAGGCAGGAAAAGTGCGTTTCCAAAACAACTATAAAGGGTTGATAAATTTATAAAGATATTCCACCCCACTAGTAATCCAATACAAATTAAAATGAGAGACAATTTTCTCTATCGAACTGACAAAGCTTTTTTAAAAGATAAAATAAATGTGCGCGCGTGTGTGATGGGCACCTTGAGCACTATGGTGAGAATGGAAACCGGCCTGACCTTTCTGGAAAGCAATTTGGCAATAGATATTCACAGACTTAAGAGCATTCAAAGCCTTTATATAAGTAATTTCACTTACAGTTTTCTATCCCAAGGAAATAATTTTAAAATGTGGGCAAAAATTTTAGTATAAGAATATTCATGGCAATATTCTTGTTAACAGTGAAGAAATAGGAAACCCTTTAAATGTACAAACATAATAAAATAAACTATATTAGCAACAATTATGTAGCCATTACAAATAATATTTGTAAACAATTTTAGTAACTGTGTAGAGTGTTCAAGGTATAACATTGAACAAAGAGAAAAAAATTATAATACAGGATCATATATCCTATATAGTTCCATTATTTCAAAACTGTAAATATATGCAAGGTAAAAGGCCGAAAACCAAAACCAGGAGTGCTTTTTTTTTCTGGAATGTGGGTCGTTTCTATTTTACTTTTTATATTCCCTGGTTTTTCCAAAATTTCTCTAATAAGCATATAATATTTTAATTTTTAATTAATGTAAACAGCTCTGTAAAGCATAGCAAATCAGCTGAGAACACCCTAAAACACTCCTTATTCCAAGTTGGAATCACTTCCCAACAACATCTATCTACAGGTCCCAGATTTACCTACTACAGTTACTATGGCTACAGTCATGCTACTTCTCTGCTTAAAAACCTCCAAAGTCTCTTACCAGAAAAGTCAACCGCCAGCTCGGCATTCAATGTCTTCCTGGACCTGGTCTCAGCCTTTCCAGCCAATGTACCTCTACCTCACTCACTCTACTGATATTTTCAAACTATGGGTTGCTATGAATTAGTGAGTCATGAAATTAATTTAGTAACCAGCATTTAAACAAATAGAATAGAAAAATACCAAGTTGCATTGCACATAGGTACTAAAAGCAATTGCCGTCTTAGATGTACATACACACACACACACACAGTATGTGTAAATATACTAAGACATAGCTGGAATGTATTTGTTATTGTGAGTAATGATCAAAGATGTTTGAAAGTCACTGCCCATGCCACAGCCACATCAGGCCAGCAGGTAGTCCCTGATCTTGTTTTGTATAGGAGTCTCCCCTTATCTGCAATTTCAGTTACCTGAGATCAACTGTGGTCCAAAAATATTAAATGAAAAATTCCAGAAATAAACAACTTATAAGTTTTAAATTGCATGCTATCCTGAGTAGTGTGATAAAATCTTTCTTTGTCCAGCTCCACCCCCCACCCCCCACCCCAGAAAGTGAATCATTCATTTTTCCATAATATCCACACTGTATACACTACTGCCTGTTAGTCACTTAGTAGCCATCTGGGTTATCAGTTTGACTGTCACAATATTACAGCATTTGTGTTCATAACTCTTATTTTACTTAATAATGGCCCCAAAACACAATAATAGTGATGCTGGCAATTTGGACATGCCAAACAGAAGCCTTAAAGTGCTTCATTTCAGTGAAAAGGTGAACACAGTAAAATAAGGTATTTTGAGAGAGAGAGACGACATTCACATAACTTTCATTACAGTATATTGTTATACTTGTTTTCTTGTATCACTAGTTGGTAATCGCTTACTGTGACTAATTTATAAATTAAACTTTACCATAAGTATGTACATACAGAAAAAAAAAACAAAAACATAGTCCGTGCATATGTAAGGTTCAGTACTATCTGGGTGTTCAACATCCACTGGGGGGTCTTGGAATGTATCCCCTAAGGATAAGCGAGGACCACTGCACTGCCTTTGATACCAGTGTTCCCCAGCTAGGCATTCTCTCTGCTCTTTGTCTACTGAAATCCTTCAAGGCCCTAATAAGACACCACCTCCTCCCTAAGTGTTTTTTTACCTTTTCCCCTTGTCTGTGATTTTAAAATGATAGTATCATACCTTCCTTACACCACTCAAAACAGCCTGCCTTGTATGGCTATGTCTGTACACCAAGTTCTTAGACAAAGACTACCTGGAGGGCAGTGCTGTGCCTTACCCACCTTGGGCCCTTCAAAGGTCCAGAAGTGTAGTGAACCCAGCTGATACTCGACAGAATATTTTCTGTTTTCTTGATCGTAGGCTCCCTGGCGCCAAAGTTATCTATGGCGGTGCCTCTAAAACCCAGTTTGTCCTGAAAACTTCCATCTTCAGGAGGAATGAGAGACATCAATATATGTTTTTACCCATTTAAAATACATTTCTTGATAGAAAAGATGGCGGTGGGCAGGACCAGAGAAAGGGTGAGTGCATGAGAGAGTGAACTAGTGTGTAAGAGAGAGTGAGTGGATGTGAAGGTGGACAACCAAACCCGAGCAGTGCAGAGACGCAAAGCAGAAGGTTCTTGTGCTGTGGACTGGAGCAGCCGGCTACTGCGTAAGCGGCTCTCCAGGGTGCTTCTCCCTGTCCCGCAGGGAGGTCCCACCATTTTGGAAGATCCCAAGTCTTCCCTGGGAGGAGGCAGTGGGAGCAGCTAGGGCCCTGCAACCTGAGCCCACCAGCACACCTGGCACCATCGGACCAGTGGACACCCTGTATCAACACAGACCAGTGCACAGTAGTGGAGCTGCCATGGGGCTGGTTGCAGAAGCTGTGAATGGCTGGGAGCCTAGCACCATCCCCCACAGTAGCAGCCTGATCAGAGTCGAAATGTACCCCCAGCAACAGAGGCTGGAAAGCAGACATCCATTCCCAGGCAACAGAAGCATAGACCAGCAGCTGAGACCCATCCCCAAAAACTACACCAACGGTTGAGCAGGAGTTGAGCCCCAAGGGGCAGCAGCACTCCCCAGCTGCCAGCAGTGGAACCTGGGGCTCCATAGAGGCCTATGCAACCCAGTGGCCCACAAGAGCACTGGGAAGCCGGAGCCAGAGAGAGACCAGTGCGATCCAGCTGCTCACGGGACCTGAAGGGTACGGGAGCACCAGAGAGGACTGTGTGACCCAGATGCCCACAAGATAGGTGTAGAGCTGGGTCTCCAAAGGGACTGAGAAATCCAGTTGCCCACGGTATGGGCAGGGAGTGCAGCTCAAACAGGGCCTGAGTTATACAGCTACAGGTGGCACCAGCGACCAACTGGGAACACAGCTCCAGAGGGGCCCACGTGATTCAGCAACAGCACCTACCAGGACACACCATTACCAGCCCCCAGTAGTCATTCCTCCAGGATCCGCAGCAGGCAAGAGGTGACACACAACAAAACAGTCTGAGAGGGACAGTAGCCTTATTTGATATACAGTGAGCTGCATACACATAAAAAACATCCCTCAGTGGGTATAGAGGTACCAGATGGCTAAAAATGGGGAGACAAAGAAACAACACCTAAAGGAATGAAAAAGAGGAATCACCAGAAAAGGAACTACAGGAAATGGAAGACAGCAACTTGTCAGATAAAAAATTCAAAGTAATGATTTTAAGGGTGCTCAAACAATTTGGTGAGAACTACAAGCAACTTAAAAAGAATTATGAAGAGCTCACTGGGAACTACTTCAGCTTAAAAAAAGAGGTAGAAGCTAGCGTAAAAATCAAGAGGAAATAAAGAATGACATAGCTGTTATGAAAAATACCTTAGAAGGGTTTAATAGTAGATTAGAAGAAGCTGAAGACTGAATCAGTGACTTAGAAGACAAGGTAGAGAAAAACACTCAAATAGAGCAACAAATGAAAAAAAATTTAAAAAGCAGGAGGAAAGTTTAAGGGAGCTGTGGGACAATACCAAACATAACAACATTTGCATTATAGGGATACTGGAAGGAGAAGAATCAGAGAAAGGAATAGAGAACCTGTTGAAAAAATAATGACACAAAACTTCCCTAAACTGATGAAGCAAAAATTCACACAAGTCCAGGAAACACAGAGAGTCCCAAGCAAGATGAAACCCAGAAGACCCACAGCTATACACATCATAATAAAAATGGCAAACATTAAAGACAAAGAAAGAATCTTAAAGAAAGCAAGAAAGAGACCAAAAGTTACCTATAAGGGAGCTCCTATTAGACTGTCAGCTGATTTCCCAATAGAAACAATGCAGGCCAGAAGGGAGTGGCATGAAGTGTACAAAGTACTGCAAGGCAAGGGTCTGAATCCAAGACTACTCTATCCAGCAAGGCTATCATTCAAAATTGAAGGAGAAATAAAGATCTTCACCGATAAAAACAAACAAAAAAAAGCTAAAGAAATTTACCACCACCAAACCAGCACTGCAAGAAATGCTAAAGGGTGGAAGAAGAAGATGAAACAGAGAGTGAGAGAGAGGGAGAGAGAGAGAGAGAGAGAGAGAGAGAGAGAGAGAGAGAGAGAGAGAGAGAGAGAAACACAGGTATAAAATTAAAATGGCAATTAATAACTATCTATCAATAATTACCTTAAATGTAAATGGCTTAAATGCTTCAATCAAAAGACATAGGGTAGATAGATTCCAAAATGGTGGTGGAGTGAATGGAAGCTACACAGACCGTCTCCCAGGACCAAACTGGAATTACAACTAAAACAAAGACAAATCGTGGGGAGGAACCAACAGAAAAGCAGCTTGCGAGGATCATATAACCAGGAACACTGACTCAATCCTGGTAAAATTGGGGAAGTATGAGAGGGGAGATGGGAGCCCACAGACAGCAGCGACCCTAGCTGCGAGCAGCGCCCTTGGGTTACACTCCCAAGCAGCTCCACAGTGCAGAGCCCAGAAAAACGCTAAAATAGCCACAGCCACTCACCTTGGGCTCTGACAGAGGCAGAGCAGACTGGACTGGAACTGTGTGGGGACACTCGGGATTGGAGGGGGCTCAAAGTTTTTGCTGAGTTGCAGCCACGCAGGAGGGTGGCCATCTTACTTCTTCCCAGGACTCTGGGGAGAGGCAGCGGCCCCTCCCTCAGAGCTTCAAGCCCACCAAGGTAGGCCATTGAAATGCAAATTGAGGCTCACTAACAACCAGCATCTGCCCCACCCTTGGGAAATCCCCTTACCCTGAGCACCTGAGGGAGTTTATTATTCAACTGAGAACCCAAGGCTCTTCAAGTAACTCCCACTGATAGCCTCCAGGCAAAAAGCTAGAGGATAATTGTACCATTCCTGGGCTAGCAACTCTAACCAGGAAAGCAAGACTTGACAGTGGTGTCAAGTCGCTCATCCAAACCCAGGAGAGGGAGCCACAAACAGTAGAACACCAACACCCACAGGGAAAATTTGGCAGGCTCCAAAGCCCACTGTGATAGCCAAAATGGTGAAACACAGAAACAAAAGCCAAATGAAAGAACAAGAGACCGCTATTGAAGACGAGATAAATGAGGTGCAGTTAAGCAAGTTAACAGAACTAGAATTCAGAGCCATGATCTTGAGGAAGCTCAACAGCATGAGTAAGGATATAGAGATGTTGAAAATCAACAAATTGGAAATTAAAAATCACCAAGAAGAAATGAAGAATGACATATCAGAAATAAAGAACACATTGGAAGATCTAAACAGCAGAGTAGAGGAAGCTGAGGACCGGATCAGTGAATTAGAAGACAGGGTAGAAAAAATCAACCAATCAGAAAACCAAAAGGAAAAAACAATTATAAAACAGGAAGACAGCTTAAGAGAACTGTGTGAGATTGAAAATGTAATAATATTCACATCATAGAAGTCCCCGAAGAAGAAGAAAATAAGCAAGGGTTAGAGAATTTATTTGAAGAAATAATGACAGAAAACTTCCCTAATTTGGTGAAGGAAGAAGGCATTCAAGTTCAAAAAGCACAGAGAGCCCCAAGTAAGAACAACCCAAACAGGCCCACACCAAGACACATAGTAATCAACTGCCAAAAATTAAAGACAAAGAGAGAATCCTAAAAGCAGCAAGAGATAAGCAATAGGTTACCTACAAAGGAACCCCCAAAGGCTCTCAGCTGACTTCTCAACAGAAGCACTACAGGTCAGAAGAAAATGGCATGAAGTAATCAAGGTCATGAAAAATAAGGATTTGAATCCAAGACTACTCTACCCAGCAAGGCTATCATTCAAAAAGAAGGTCAAATAAAGAGCTTCCCAGACCAAAAAAAAGGCTAAGGGAATATATTAGCACCAAACCAGCACTGCAAGAAATGTTGAAAGGACTGCTGTAATTAGCAGGAGAAATAGGAAGAAAAATATAACCACACTAAGCAAAAATGACAATAAATAAGTACATATCAATAATCACCTTAAATATAAATGGATTGAATGCTCCGATAAAAAGACAGACAATAGCTGATTGGATAAGAAAGCATTACTCATCCATATGTTGTCTACAAGAGACCATTATCACAACAAAAGACTCACATAGGTTGAAAGTGAAGAGATGGAAAAATATCTTCCAAGCAAATAGAAAGGAACAAAGAAGCTGGGGTAGCAATACTCATATCTGATAAAATAGATTTCAAAATGAAGACCATAACTAGAGACAAAGAAGGCTACTACATAATATTGAAATGACCTATCCAACTAGAAGATATAACCTTGGTAAACATATATGCACCCAATGTAGAGCACCAAAATATATTAAAAATCTTTTGGAGGACTTCAAAGGAGAATTCGACAGCAATATAATCATAGCAGGGGACTTCAACACCCCACTGCCACCACTGGATAGATCCTCTAGACAAAAAATTAGCAAGGAAACAGAGACTCTAAATGAAGCACTAGACCAAATGGATTTAATAGATATCTACAGAGAATTACACCCCCAAACTACAGAATTCACATTGTTCTCAAGTGCACATGGGACATTCTCAAAGATAGACCAAATGATAGGACACACACGAAATCTCCAAGTTCAAGAAGTTTGAAATGATATCAAGCATATTCTCAGATCACAATGGCATGAAACTAGAAATCAATTGCAACAAAAACTGCAAAGACATTTGAACACATGGAGGTTAAATAGCATGTTATTAAACAATGAATGGGTTACCAAGGAGATCAAGGAAGGAATTAAAAAATTCCTGGAAACCAATGAAAATGAACACACAACAACACAAAATCTATGGGATGCAGCAAAAGCAGTTCTGAGAGGGAAGTTCATAGCATTACAGGCCTACCTCAAGAAACAAGAAATATTTCTAATTGACTGTCTACCCTCACAACTTAAAGAATTAGAAAGCAAACAAAAAGAAACCCAAGAGCAAGTAGAAGGAAGGAAATAGTAAAGATCAGAGCAGAAATAAATGACATGGAGACCAAAGAAACAATACAAAAGATTAATGAAACAAAGAGCTGGTTGTTTGAAAAGAATAAACAAGATTGATGGACCCTTAGCTAGACTCACCAAGAAACAAAGAGAGAGAACCCAAATACACAAAATCAGAAATGAAAGAGTAGAAGTAACAACTGATACCACAGAAATACGAAAGATCCTTAACAACTACTATGAACAATTATATGGCAACAAATTTGACAATCTAAGCAAAATGGACAAATTTCTAGAAACACACAGTCTCCCAAAACTGAACCGGGAAGAGAGAGAAAACTTGAACAGACCAGTAACAATGAAGGAAATTGAAGATGTAATCAAGACTCTCCCAGCAAACAAAAGCCCAGGCCCGGATAGCTTCACAGGGGAGTTTTACCGAACATTCAAAAGAGAACTAACACCCATTCTCCTCAAACTATTTCAACAAATTCAGGAAGAAAGAAGACTTCCAAACTCATTTTATGAGGCCAGCATAATTCTAATTCCAAAGCCAGAAACAGACACTACAAAGAAAGAAAACTACAGGCCAATATCCCTGATGAACATAGACACCAAAATCCTGAACAAAATACTAGCAAATCGGATCCAGCAATACATCAAAAAAAATTATTCACCATGACTGAGTAGGATTCATCCCAGGGATGGTACAATATTTGCCAATCAATAAATGCAATACAGCACATAAACAAAATGAAGAATAAAAACCACATGATTGTATCAATAGATGCTGAAAAAGCCTTTGACAAAATCCAGCATCCATTTCTGATAAAAACACTCTGCAATGTGGGAATAGAGGGATCATATCTCGACATCATAAAGGCCATATATGGAAGACCTACAGCCAACATCATACTCAATGGGCAAAAGTTGAAAGCATTTCCCTTAAAAACAGGAACAAGACAGGGATGCCCACTTTTGCCACTCTTATTTAACATAGTACTGGAAGTCTTAGCCACAGCAATCAGACATGAAGAAAAAATAAAAGGGATCCATATTGGAAAGGAGGAAGTGAAACTGTCATTATTGGCAGGTGACATGATATTATACATAGAAAACTCCAAAGACTCCATCAAAAATCTACTAGACTTAATAAATGCATTTGGCAAAGTAGCAGGATACAAAATTAACGTCAAGAAATAGACGGCATTCTCATATACAAATGATGAAATCCCGGAAAGAGAAACTAAAAAGACAATCCCATTTATCATAGCAGCAAAATAATTAAGATACCTAGGAATAAACCTAACTAAAAAAGTAAAGCACGTATTTGCAGAAAACTACAGGACATTGAATAAAAGAAGTAGGGGAAGATATAAAAAAGTGGAAGCACATACCTTGTTCATGGATTGGCAGAATTAACATCATTAAAATGTCCATACTACTCAAAGCAATCTATAGATTTAATGCAATCCCCATCAAAATACCAATGACATATTTCACAGAACTATAACAAATACTTCAAAAGTTCATATGGAACCAACAAAGACCCCAAATAGCCACAGAAATCTTGAAAAAGAAGAACAAAGTAGGTGGGATCACATTACCAGATATCAGGTTATACTACAGAGCTATTGTAATCAAAACAGCCTTGTACTGGCACAAGAACAGGCATATAGATCAGTGGAACAGAATAGAGAACCCACAAATGGACCCAAGACACTATGCTCAATTAATATTTCACAAAGGAGGCAAGAGCATACAATGGAGTAAAGACAGCCTTTTTAATAAATGGTGTTGGGAAAATTGAACAGCTACATTCAAAAAAATGAAACTAGATCATCAACTTACACCATCCACAAGAATAAACTCAAAATGGATAAAAGACTTAAATGTGACCCATGAATCTATAAAAATTCTAGAAGAAAATGTAGGCAACGAAATTTCGCATGTCATACGCAGAAGAACTTTCACTGATACATCACCTAAGACAACAGAAACAAAGGAAAAAATGAACACAAGGGACTACATCAAACTAAAAAGTTTCTGCACAGCAAAAGAAACAACCATCAAAATGGAAATGCAACCCACTATATGGGAGAGCATCACTGCCAATGATACATCAGATAAGGGGTTAATTTCCAAAATATACAGAGTACTCATACAACTCAACAAAAGGAAGACAAAGAACTCAATTAAAAAATTGTCCGAGGAGCTGAATTGACACCTCTCTAAACAGGACATACAGATGGCCAAGAGACATATGAAGAAATGCTCAACATCACTCATCATCAGAAAGATGCAAATTAAAACAACAATGAGGTATCACCTCACACCTGTCAGAATGGCCGCCATCAACAAATCATCAAACAACAAGTGTTGGCGAGGGTGCGGAAAAAAGGGGACTCTAGTGCACTGCTGGTGGGAATGCAGACTGGTGCAGCCACTATGGAAAACAATATGGTGTTACCTCAAAAAATTAGAAATTGAACTTCCATTTGACCCAGTGATCCTGCTTCTAGGAATATACCCTAAGAAGCCTGAAACAGCAATCAGAAAGAATATATGTACCCCCATGTTCGTAGTAGCACTATTTACAGTAGCTAAGATCTGGAAATAGTCCAAATGTCCATCAGTAGACAAATGGATAAAAAAGCAGTGGTACATAAACACAATGGAGTATTATGCAGCTGTAAGAAAGAAAGCTCTCTTATCCTTTGAGACAACATGGAGGGACCTGGAAAGTATTATCCTAAGTGAAACAAGCGAAGCAGAAAATGACAAATACCACATGATCTCACTTTTTTGTGGAATATAATGAACATAACAGTCTGAGGAATAGGGTAGACCCAGAAACATGGAAGTAGGGTACAGACTGACAATTCTCATAAGAGAGGGTGGTAGGGGGAAGGAAGAGATAAACCACAGAACTTATATGCATGTACGCATAACCAATGGACATGGACAACAAAGCCGGGGATGGGGCGAGGGGAATGGGGAGGAGGGTGTCAATGGGGTAAAAATGGAGAAACATCTGTAACAAAAATAAAATTAAAAAAAAAAAAAAAAGACATAGGGTAGCTGATTGGATAAGAAAACATGACCCATATATATGCTGTCTACAAGAGATCCACCTCACAACAAAAGACTGACACAGGATGAAAGTGAAGGGATGGAAAAAATTTTTTTGAAGCAAATGGAAATGAAAAAGAGGCTGGTGTAGCAATACTCATATCTGACAAGATAGACTTCAAAACAAGGGCCCTAATAAGAGACAGAGAAGGTCACTACATAATATTAAAAGGATCAATCCAACAACAGGATATAACCCTGTGAAACATATATGCACCAAATACGGGAGCACCAAATATATTAAAAAACCTCTGGAGGACTTCAAGGGAGAAAGCAATAGCAACACGATCATAGTGGGTGACTTTAACACACCACTGACACCACTGGATAGATCTTCTAGACAAAAAATTAACAAGGACATAGCGTCCTTATAAGACAAACTAGATCAGTTGGACTTAATTGATATTTACAGAACATTTCACCCCAAAGTTGCAGAATATACATTCTTTTCAAGTGCACATTGGTCACTGTCAAAGGTAGACCACAGGTTAGGACACAAAGCAAATCTCTAAAAATTCATGAAAATTGAAATCATATCAAGCATCTTCTCAGACCACAGTGGCATGAAACTAGAAATCAATTACAATAAAAACACACAAAAACATTCAAACACTTGGAGGTTAAATAGCATGTTATTAAACAACGAATAGGTTACTAAGAAGATCAAGGAAGAAATTAAAAACTTCCTGGAAACCAATGAAAATGAACACACAACAACACAACATCTATGGGACACAGCGAAAGCAGTCCTGAGAGAGAAGTTCATAGCACTATAGGCCTATCTCAAGAAACAAGAAAATTTTCTAATTGACTTTCTAACCCTACAACTTAAAGAACTAGAAAGTAAACAAAAAGAAAAACCCAGAGCTAGTAGGAGGAAGGAAATAGTAAAGGTTAGAGCAGAAATAAATGACATAGAGACTAAAAAATCAATTAAAAAGATCAATGAAACAAAAAACTGGTTCTTTGAAAAGATAAACAAGATTGATGGACCTTTAGCCAGACTCATGAAGAAACAAAAAGAGAGAAATCAAATAAACAAAATCAGAAATGAAAGAGGAGAGGTAACAACTGACACAACAGAAATACAAAAGAACCTTAACAACTACTATGAACAATTATATGGCAACAAATTTGACAATATAGGAGAAATGGACAAATTTCTAGAAACACAAGCCTCCCAAAACTGAACCAGGAAGAGAAAGAAAATTGAACAGACCAATAACAACTGAGGAAATTGAAGGTGTAATCAAGAAACCCCCAGCAAACAAAAGCCCAGGCCCGGATGGCTTCACGGGGAAGTTTTACCAAACATTCAAAGAAGATCTAATACCCATTCTCCTCAAACTATTTCAAAAAATCCAAGAAGATGGAAAACTTCCAAACTCATTTTATGAAGCCAGCATAATTTTAATTCCAAAACCAGATAAAGACACTACAAAGAAAAAAAAAACTACAGGTCAACATCCCTGATGAACACAGATGCCAAAATCCTTAACAAAATATTAGCAAATCGAATCAAGCAATACATCAAAAAAATTATTCATCATGACCAAGTGGGTTTCATCCCAGGCATGCAAGAATGGTACAATATTCGCAAATCAATAAATGTCATACACCACATAAACAAAAGGAAAGATAAAAACCATATGATCATATCAATAGATGCTAAAAAAGCATTTGACAAAATCCAGCACCCCCCCTTTTTTTTTTTCTTCACCAGAGGACATTTACCATGTTTTGTTCAGGTAGAGTGGGAGGGAGAGAGAGGAAGAGAGAGAGAGAGAGAAACATCAACATGAAAGGGACACATTGAGTGGCTGCCACCCGCACGACCCAACCAGGGCCAGGGACAAACTGCAACCGACGTACGTGCCCCTAGCGAGGAACCGAACCCGGGTCTCTCTGCACTGCAGGTCGACACTGTAACTGTTGAGCCAAACTGGCCAGGGCCAGCACCCATTTTTGATAAAAATGCTCAGCAATGTGAGAATAGAGGGATCATATCTCAATATAATAAAGGCCATATATGAAAAACCTACAGCCAACATCATACTCAATGGGCAGAAACCAAAAGCATTCCCCTTAAGAACGGGAACAAGACAGGGATGCCCACTTTCACCACTCTTATTTAACATAGTACTGGAAGTCTTAGCCACAGCAATTAGACAAGAAGGAAAAATAAATGGGATCCAAATTGGAAAGAAGGAAGTGAAACTGTCATTATTTGTAGATAACATGATATTATACATAGAAAACCCTAAAGACTCCATCAAAAATCTACTAGACTTAATAAATTAATTTGGCAAAGTAGCAGGATACAAAATTAACATCAAGAAATCAATGGCATTCTTTTTTTTTTTTTTATCCTCACCCGAGGACATTTTTTGATATTTTGTTCAGATAGAGTGGGAGGGAGAGAGAGAGAGAGAAACATCGACGTGAAAGGGACACATCGAGTGGTCACCACCCACATGACCCAATCAGGACCAGGGACAAACTGCAACCGAGGTACGTGCCCTTAGCGGGAACCAAACCCGGGTCTCTCCAGACCGCAGGCCAACGCTCTAACCACTGAGCCAAACCGGCCAGGGTGATGGCATTCTTATACACCAATGATGAAATCACAGAAAGAGAAACTAAAAAGACAATCCCATTTGCCATTGTGGCAAAAAAAAAAATTAAGATACCTAGGAATAAACTTAACCAAAAAAGTAAAGGACCTCTTCACAGAAAACTACAGGTCATTGAAAAAAGAAATAGAGGAAGATATAAAAAAGTAGAAGCATATACCTTGTTCATGTATTGGCAGAATTAACATCATTAAAATGTCCATACTACCCAAAGCAATCTATAGATTCAATGCAATCCCCATCAAAATACCAACAACGTACTTCACAGAACTAGAACAAACACTCCAAAAGTTTATACGGAACCAAAAAAGACCCTGAATAGCCACAGAAATCTTGAAAAAGAAGAACAAAATAGGAGGGAATCACATTACCAGATTTCAGGTTATACTACAAAGCCACTCTAGTCAAAACAGCCTGATACTGGCCCAAGAACAGGCAGGTAGATCAATGGAATAGAATAGAGAACCCAGAAATGAACCCAAGACAATATGCTCAATTAATATTTAACAAAGGTGGCAAGAGTGTACAGTGGAGTCAAGACAGTCTCTTCAATAAATGGTGTTGGGAAAATTGGACAGTTACTTGCAAAATAATGAAGGTAGAACAGCAATTTACACCATACACGAGAATAAACTGAAAAGTGATAAAAGACTTAAATGTAACTCGTGAAGCCATAAAAATTCTAGAAGAAAATGTAGGCAACAAAATTTCAGACATCATATGCAGCAGTATTTTCACTGATACAACACCTAAGGCAAGAGAAACAAAGGAAAAAATGAACACATGGGACTACATCAAACCAAAAACCTTCTGCACAGCAAAAGAAACAACCATCAAAATGGAAAGGGATTCGACTATATTGGAGACCATAATCGCCAATGATGCATCAGATAAGGGGTTAATTTCCAAATATATAGAGTGGTCATATAACTCAACAAAAGGAAGACAAGAACCCAATTAAAAAAATGGGCAGAGGACCTAAATAGACACCTCTCCAAACAGGACATACAAATTGCCAAGAGACATATGAAGAAATGCTTAATGTCATTAATCATCAGAGAGATGCAAATTAAAACAACTACGAGGTATCACCTCACACCTGTCTGAATTGCCACCATCAACAAATCATCAAACAACAAGCATTGGCGAGGGTGTGGAGAAAAGGAGACTCTAGTACACTGCTGGTGGGTATGCAGACTGGTGCAACCACTGTGGAAAAAAACTATGGTGTTACCTCAAAAAGTTAAAAATTGAACTGCCATTTGATCCAGTGATCCCACTTCAAGGAATATACCCTAAGAAACCTGAAACACCAATCAGAAAAAATATATGTACCCCTATGTTCATAGAAGCACTATTTACAATAGCTAAGATCTGGAAACAATCCAAGTGTCCATCAGTAGATGAGTGGATTAAACAGCTGTGGTACATGTACACAATGGAATACTGTGCAGCTGTAAGAAAGAAAGATCTCTTATCCTCTGAGATGGCATGGAAGGACCTGGAGAGTACTATGCTAAGTAAAACAAGCAAGCAGAGAAAGACAAATATCACACCATCTCACTTATTTGTGGAATGTAATGAACAAAACAAACTGCTGAACAAAATTAACCCAGAGGCATAGAGGTGACATATAGACTGACAAGCCTCAGAGGAGAGAGGGTTGGGGGTGGGGCGGAAGAGATAAACCACAGAACTTACATGCATGTATATGCATGATCAATGAACATAGACAACAAAGCTGGGGATGGGGTGGTGGGAAAGAGGAGGAGGGTGTCAATGGGAGGGGAATGAGAAACATTTGTAACAAAAACAAATTAATAAATAAAAAATAAATTAATTTAAAAAATAAAATAAAATACATTTCTTTTATTTTAGAGTGTGTCTCTCCTATATGTTTGGTGTTAAGATGTATTTTTGTGGGACAATGTTGACAAATTAGAAAATAATAGTTGGATGTGTGTGTGTGTGTGTGTTTACTGTTCTTACTTGGAAAAATAAAAAGCTGGCAATTCTATGTTGATCTTTAAAAAGACTGAAAGAAAAAATTACTGGTTGCAAACTCCAAAAGCCTAGGAATCAATTGCCCTTCTGGGATCGCTGAAGACAGTAGGTTCACTTTCTTAAAGGCTAGACAGACTCATTGACATAGGGCTGGAGGAGGGTTTCTCTTGCCATTCGAAGGGCTGCTCTTTATTAATCTACGCTCCTTCTCTGACATTTCCGTTCTCCCGTCCCCAAAAATGTTAATTACCCCTTAAGTCCCTGGGGGAGGGGAAGGGCGGTGAGACGGTGTGTTTCTGGCCCTTTAAATGAGGGCGTGGTGTAGAGGGGCGGATGGCCCAGAAGAGACAAGGGAGCAGAGGAAAGCGGAAGCGTGGCCAGAAGTGATGGATACTGCGCCTGCGTAAGGCTAGCAGGGGGCGGGGTCACGTGGGCCGGGGGTCCAGGGCTGGAATGGCCACAAGCTCAGGTAAAGAATCTCTGGAGAGGGGGCCGGTGGGGGTGGGGACAGTAGTGAGGGGGCCTTGCCCGCAGCAGGAAGAGAACGCCCTTTCTCCGCGCGACAGCTGCGCGGCCTCGGGGTGGCTGACGGAGCAGCCCCTGACGGGCTAACTGGATCGGGGCCCACTGGCTGGGCAGGCTTGACTCTGGGGCGGAAAGGGTGTGCCCTTCGTTTGGCCTGGGACTGGCCGGGCAGTTGCCACTTGTTGGTTTCAAGCGAATGGGAGGCTGAGAGACAGGTGCACCCGCTCCCCCAGATTATGAGAGTAGGAGGCCGGTGATCACACCCCTCCCCCGGATGGAACAGGTGTGCAGCCCGCCTTTTGGCGTGGGGCACTGGTGTAGGCTCCTTTATCCCCCGAGGACTGGGACCAAGCGTGAGGCTGGGGCGTAGATGGGGTGTCCACCTATTAGGCTTGATGCGCACTGGCTGGCTCTAGTTTCTCTGCCTGCAAAGTGTGTCCCAGAGAGAGGGCAGCAAGGGAATAGGTGGGTCTCTAACGTTTGAGGCCACACCTATGTCCTGGTTAGTTCTCTCTAGTGTGGTACCTGGGGAAGGAGAAAAACAGTAGCCTCAAGTGTTTAGGTGTGTTTCAAAGGAAATTAGGGTGGGATAAAGTAGGATCAGCGAAAGAGGCTCCATGGCCATGGGTAATCAAGAACACCTGGAGTCTTCTCCATATCCTACTATTAGACTAATAGAATGGACATTCTATTAGTGTGTCCTCTGCATTACCCACCCTCTACTATACCCTCCTGAGTGCACTCCCCCAGCCCCACAAAAAACAAAACAAAACAACAACAACAAAAAACAAGCCAAACAAACATGAATGTTAATTTGTGGCACCTACTCTACTACAGATGTCTGTGATGGGGAGATAATTACATGTCAGGTGTGTGTGTGTTTGAAGTATATATATAATACAAATGGGGATGGGGGATCTACATATGTTTGTGTAAGATATGTTTGCTCATAGTTAAATTTAAACAGTAGATATTGAATTCTCTGGCAGTAACTTGCTTGTTTTATAGAATGTAAAATAAAGATAAGTGTGGGGGTGGGGAGGATTCTGGTTGAACTTTTGGGCTTCATATGTTAAAGAGACATAGTAACATGTGAAAAAATTCTTTCCAGAGCTCTAAGAGCACTATGCTGATTATCCTTTATATACTTCCTTTATGCCTGGATGGATGTTTTCCATCCAGCTTCTAAGCAGATGGATGTTTTCTGTCTCTCAGAATATTGGGACATGTTGATTTTTAGCTTTATCTCACTCTTTTCATAGACATTTCAATCACTGAGACACAAAATGTCAGTTATGTATGTGAATGAAAAGTAAGGCCTTTTGAACTTAATGAAGTACGTTTAACTTTTGATCCTTTTATAGTTTTCTCATCGGTTAGTATCCTCTCTTGACCCACAGCTTCAGGTGTTATATGTGTATATCTGTAAAATTAAACTGTTCTTAATTGAATGTTGAATTAATGTTTGAATTATCTCCATACTGTACTGTATAACCTCCCTGTGGAAACTTTCCAAGTTTCCAAGCACCCAGAGTAAAGAGAAAACTCCTACCTTTAGTATTTACAAAACCCAGGGAAGGACACTGATTGGCCAAATTGGACACAAGCATGTTCTCTGCCTACTCTTCTGGCTAGGCCGATATGGTATTTGATTGGCAGCACCACCAATTACGTGGTTGGAGTGAATGAGGAGCAGTTTTCCAGAGGAATGTTGGTGAAGGTGTTGGGATGTTTTAACCGTAATCAAATTTGTTTTTTCCTCTGCAGTTCAGCAAGAAGCCTCCTCTTTTTCTTTCAAAAAATAAAAATCTCTTGTGACTGTACATCCTCCTTGACACCTAACCAAGACAAATTGAGGTGATAATTAATTGGTAGTTAATTAAAATGGGTGAAAGGTCACCACCTACTCAGCATACAACTGAGTGGAATCCTATCTTCTGTGGATTTAACTTTTCACCTATACCAGTTCAGTGAAGAAGAAAAAAGTATGTATTTCAGCCTACACAAGGCTCATGTGCTTCTTAGGAGAAGTTCTCTGAGGTTGGAATTGGTCTTTGATAGAGATTCTTATAATAGTGGGGGACTTCTTAGAAGCTGGAAAGAAGTGATAATTTTTCTCTTTCATTTATTTTACTCATTGCCTCAACACATATTGATATAAAGCTGATGAGTATTGTTAGAGTTTATGCATAGTATAGATATTTATAAACTTAATTCTTGTTTTGTATTTGTTACAGGGGATTTAGATTTTTGTTTTCTAGAATGGGGCTCTCAGAGTTGTGGCTGATAATTCATAGTAGTAGTAGTAGTAACTTAGCACCATGCGTAGGTAGGTCTCGGGCACTCTTTTTTTTATGTCATTTATTTTTTAAATTAAATTAATTGGGATAACATTGGTCAATAATATTATATAAGTTTCAGGTATACAATTCTACAATACATAATCTGTATATTGCCTTATATGTGTTCACCACCCAAAGTCTAGTCTCCCTCTGTCACCATATATTTGACTTCCTTTGTGCTCTTCATCCTTACCTCACCCTCCTTTTCCTCTGGTAACCACCCTTCTGTTGTCTGTGTCTCAGAGTTTGTTGCTTTTGGTTTTATATTACACATATTATTGAAATCATATGGTTCTTGTCTTTTTCCATCATATTTGCTTAGCATGATATTCTCAAGATCCATCCATGTTGTCACAAATGGCAGTATTTCATTCTTTCTTATGGCTGAGTAGTATTCCATTATACATATGTACCACATCATCTTTATCCAGTCATTCATTGAACAACACTTAGGTTGTTTCCATGTCTTGGCTACCGTGTATAATGCTGCATTGAACATAGGGGTATCTTTATTGATAAATGTGTCCAAATTTTTGGGGTAGATACTCAAAAGAGGGATTACTGAGTCATATGTTAGCTCTATTTTTAATTTTTTGGGAAAGCTTCATACTACTTTTCATAGTGGCTGTTCCAATTTACAGCAGTGTATGAGAGTTCCTTTTTCTCCACATCTGCAACAATTGTTATTTCTTGTCTTATTGATAATAGCCATTTTAACAGGTATGAGATGATATCTCATTGTGGTTTTGATTTGCATTTCCCTTATAGCTAGTGAAGTTGAACATCTTTTGTTTCAACAAATATCTGTTGGCTATTTGTATGTCTTCTTGGGAAAAATGTTCAAGTCCTCTGCTCATATTTTAATTAGATTGTTTATTTTTTCATTATTGGGTAGTATGAGTTCTTTACATATTTTGGATATTAGCCCCTTATAGGAGGTATTGTTTGCAAATATCTTCTCCCATTTAGTTGGTTGCCTTTTTGTTTTGTTGAAGGTTTCTTTTGCTGTCCATAAGCTTTTTACCCCCCACCCCCTTCTTTTGCTTTTATTTCCTTTGCCTTGGGGCCAAGTTTATAAGATCCTGTCAGAGACCAAGGTTCATATGTTTAGTACTTATGTTTTCTTCTATGTATTTTATTGTTTCAGATCTTATATTTAAGTCCTTAATCCATTTTGAGCTTATTTGTATAAATATTGTCAAATAGCAGTCTAGTTTCATTCTTTTGCATGTAGCTTTCCAGTTTTCCTAGCACCAGTCATTGAAGAGGCTTTCTTTTATCCATTGTATGTTTTTGGCTTCTTTGTTGAAAATCAGTTGACCATATACATGTGATTTATTTCTGGGCTCTCAATTCTGTTCTATTGGTCTGTGTGTCTTTTTTTCTGCTCATACCATACTGTTTTGATTATTGTAGCTTCATAGTATAATTTGAAGTCAGGGAGTGTGATACTTTGTTCTTTCTCAGGATTACTTTGGCTATTCAGGGCCTTTTGTGGTTCCATACAAATTTGATGATTTTTGTTTCTTTGAAAAATACCATTGGGATTTTGATGGGGATTGCATTAAATTTGTATATTGCTTGAGGTAATATGGCCATTTAACTATGTTGATTCTTTCAATCCATGAACACAGAATATTTTTCCATTTCTTTGTGTCTTCTTTAGTTTCTTTCAACAGTGTCTTGTAGTTTTCCATGTATAGGTCCTTCACTCTTTTAAGTTTATTCCTAGGTATTTTATTCTTTTTACAATTGCAAATGGAATTGTTTTTATTTCTTTTTTCTATTTCATTGCTAGTATATAATAATTCAAGGGAGTTTTTTACATTGATTTTGTGTCTTGCAACTTTATTTGTTTATTGGATACTTTTGAATACTTTTTTTGGTGGAGTCTTTAGGGTTTTCTCTATATAGAATCATGTCATCTATAAAAAGTGACAGTTTTACCTTTTTATTTCCAATTTGGATGCCTTTTATTTCTTTCTCTTGCCTGATTGCTCTGGCTAGGACCTCAGTATAATTTTGAGTGACAATGGTGAGAGTGAGCATGCTTGTCTTGTTTCTGATCTTAGAGGAAATGCTTTCAGTTTTTCACCATTAAGTAGAGTAGCTGAGTGTCATATATGGCCTTTATGTTGAGGTACTTTCCTTCTATACTCATTTTATTGAGTATTTTAATCATAAATGGATGGTATATTTTGTCAAGTGCTTTTTCTGTATCTATTGATATGAACATATGATTTTATCTTTTATTTTGTTAATGTAGTATATCACATTGGTTGATATGTATGTGTTGAGCCATCTTTGTGCCCCTGGCAGGAAATCCACTTGATCATGATGTATTATTATCTTTTTAATGTACTGTTGTGTTCAGTTTGTAATTTTTGCATGTATAGTCATAAGAAGTATTGGCCTGTCATTTTCTTTTGTGTTGTGCTTGCCAGGTTTTGGTATTAAGGTAATGAGTTAGGAAATATTGCCTCTTTTTTTTTTTTTTTTGAGAAGGATAGGTATTAAATCTTTGAATGTTTGGTAGAATTCACTAGTGAAGCCATCTGGTCCTAGACTTTTATTTTTTGAGAGATTTTTGATGACTATTACTGTTGAATGGTCTATTAGATTTTCCAGTTCTTCATGATTCAATCTAGGAAGGTTATATATTTCTAAGAAGTTATTTGTCTTATAAGTTATTGAATTTGGTTGTGTATAGCCTTTAATAGTATTCTTGTATAGTAGTTTGTATTTCTGTAGTGTCCATTGTAATTTCTCTTCTTTCATTTCTAATGTTGTTTATTTGGATCTTTTCTCTTTTTTTTCTCAGTGAATCTAGCCAGAGATTTGCCAGTTTTTATCTTTTCAATGAACCAATTCTTTGTTTTAATTTTTTCTGTTGTCTTTCGGTTCTTGATTTTGTTTAATTCTGCTCTCATATTTATTATTTCCTGCTTTCTAGTGACTTTGGATTTTGTTTTATTCTTCCTTTTCTAGTTATTTAAGGAGAAATGGTAGGTTATTTGAGATTTTTCTTGTTCCTTGAGGCTTGTAATGTGGTAAACTTCCCTTTTATTACCACTTTAGCTGCATCTAAAAAATTTCGACACATCATATTATCATTCTCATTTGTCTCTATGTATCTTTTGACCTCTTCTTTTATTCTTTGACCCAGTTGTTGGTCAATAGCATGTTGTTTAATCTCCACATCTATGTGGTTTTTCCAGCTTTCTTTTTGCAATTGATTTCAAATTTCAAAGCCTTATGGTTGGAGACTATGCTTGGTATGATTTCAATCTTCTTAAATTAGTTGAGGCTAGTTTTGTGCTCCAACATACGAATCCTTGAGAATGTTCCATATCAAGCACTCTTCTTTTTAACATATGTTCTGTATGTACTTACTAAATTTTAAATGATCACCCTTCTCATTTAGACATTTACCAAGAGACTAGAAAAAGAAATGGCGGTTTGGGCATTTTCATAGTGGAAGCTCTAAGCACTGGGTCATAGTAACCTAGATAAGCCTATTCTTGGAAAGAAACTTAGGTAAGTGGCTCATCTTAGTATATAGTAGCATTGCATCTAACACAGGGTCTGTTTCTGAAGTCCATGAGTAAGGTGAAATTGAGTACCTTTGAAAATTGAGTACCCTCATAGTACCCTGGGAAGGAGTCATGTTGGAGACTGACATAGGATCTCTTAGGAAGTCTAACAGCCAGTTTCTGCTACATGTTGGAACAGCATGCTGTTTGTTATTTTGAGCACAGATGAAATTGATTGCTTGTGCATATAAAAACTGAGATTGACCGAAAGGACAGCAGATACCTATTTCTTCTCCCAGGCTTACTCTGAAGCACGGAGTTATTGAGTGGAATGGTATACAGAGTGTCTGGCTCTTTGTGACTCAGCTATTTTTTCCCCCTTTGCTGAAGGCAATAGTTGAATTTCTGTAAATTAGATGGACATATGATTCATTTTCACTGTTTTCATCTTGGCCTATAAGCTGAATTAACATAAAAGAACATGAAACGTCAGAGATTGTGGAGTTTGTGTTGTATTACACATGAGCAAAATGATCACTAAAAAATAAAATCAGTGTTATGGATTAAAAAAAAAAGTCTCATCTAGATGTAAAGAATGGAATTTGGAAGGTGGGAGGCCTTTGGGAGTAGACCACTAACCACATCTTATTCTGAATGACCAGAACAGTTATTTGAAGCTCTGAAAACCAGTGGTAAAGTTTTGCCTAGCTGTTTACATAGGGAAGGAGGGATGGCTGGCTGGCTGGCTGGATTGGGGAGTTGGTTAGCTACTGGGTAATTAGGCATCGAGAATACAATGGTGAACAAGACAGATCTGGTCTTTGCTCTCCTGGAACCTACATTCCAGTAGAGGGAAGGGAATGATGGTTCAGATACTGAAAAAATGATTGTGACATGATTAGTGTAACAAAAGAAAACAATGTTATAGGTACATATTAATAGGGAACCTAGTTTAATTGAACAGGACAAAAATCCTTTTTTTTTTTTTTTTTAAGGAATCAGAGTGTTAACTAATATCTGAAGGATGAATATGATCAGCAGTAGTTGACAAGTCTCAATAAATAAAGGTAGAACTCAATTATAACTTGGCTTATTATGGCATAGATTTCTATATGCTGTGAGACAGTATCCTCTGAAACGTAACAAGTATAAGTAATAAAACTGATGTATTTAATTTGCAACACAGGTGTTATGCCCGTCTTCCAGTTTCTGTGTTAATCAGCAAATATTTATTGAATGCTTACATAGCTATGCAAGTCAGTGAGCCCAGTGATGTGGAATATACAAAGAAGCATGGCCCCATTTTTATTATAGATTTGGGGAGAAAAGACATGGTCACATAGTAAGTTACCTAATGAATCAATATGAGGAAAGTGACAAGGCACTATTCTAAAGAAGATATGCATTCTGGATTCAGAGGATGCTGGGGGGAAGGAAGGTGCCCAGGAGGAAGGAAGGAAAGAAGGAATTTAGATAAATGGAGAAGAAAAGGAACGAGAAGGTGAAGTAGAGTGAGCAGACATGGAGGGAAAGTGGAAGCTGTTCTTGAAGGACTGGATAGAAACAGTAAGTTTAGTTGTAAAGGAAAGTAGAGTCAGCTCATGTGATATCTGGAATCATAAGCTTAGAATTTGGAATTTTATCCTGTAGGCACTGGGGAGCTGTTAAAAATTGGTCCATTTACCCGAGGAGTATAGTAGAAAACTAATAGAAGTTAATCCTCTATTATATTTTTCTTTATACAACAACCACAAGAAGACAAAACAAAGAAATAAATGGAAGAAAAATACTTGGATTGGGAAAGCCAGAAACAAAGTTGGCATGTAAAATCATTTTTATATCATGATTTTTTATATCTTTCTAGGATATAGTAAATTAAAGACACACACACACACACACACACACACAATTTGATTTCAGTATGATGTGAAAAGTTCTAGGATCCTGGAACTTGAGAATAGTTGGGAATGTTTGCCAAAGTGAAAAAACAAAACAAAAACCTCTTCAAAGAGTTCCACATTAACCTGGCCTAATCTAGGTCATATTGTAGAGTTATTCTTCAGTTGGCCAATATTATAATTTGGTCATTGTTGTTTATATGGCGCACGCACGCACGCGCACACATACACATGTATATATATGTATATATTTTTTTAATGGTCCTTGAATCTATTATTAATTGGCTGGGAATAATCTTATTAATTAAGAGGGAACAACCCTGGGAACTATCAAGATGTCAGATAATCTTAAATCAGAACTATTAAGATATTAGTTTATCAGCACTAAGAAGAAGACAACATACTGAGTAATCATGATTCTGTGACATACATTTCCTGTCATAATCTGATTTCATTCTGGGAGAGACTAAGACAATTGATGTTACCTGTTGTGTTGTCTGTAGATACTATCTGGCATGGCATCGCCTTAAGAATGATAAAAACACTAGGTCACTGGATGATTAGGTGAAGAACTAGTTGTAGAATTGTATCTCAAGAGGAAATTATCAGTAGTTCATTGCCAACCTTTGCACTGAGATAGCACCTAAGTGATATCTGAAGGCACTTTCTGTATCAAGTGTGTAATATTACATGCCATATATTAAGCATTTCATCATTGTTCTACATATTAAAATGGAGAGCTTGCTCAATACATATTTGGGCAACACCAAATAAGAAGGGAGGGATTAGTATTTCAGAATGTTGGAGATCTTGCCAGAAACAAATTAATTGAAGTTTGTTAGTATATTTGTTCGCTATTGTTAACCTGACAAATTGCCACAAACTTAGTGGCTTAAAACAACCTAGATTTATTATTATACAGTTTTGTAGTTCACAAATCCAGCACTAGTCTTAGTAGGCTAAATTCAAGCTGTGGCAGGGCTGGGGTTCTTCTGGAGCCTGTAGGAGAGGATACATCTACTTGTCTTTTGCAGCTTCCAAAGACTAGGTAAATTTCTTAGCTTCTGGCACCCTTGCTTCATCTTCAAGGCCTGCAATACAGCATCTCTCTGCTTCCTTTGTCACATCTTTCTCTGATACTCTCTTCTGCTTCCCCTTTCCAATGTTAAAGACCCTTGTGATTACATTGGGCCCACCAGATAATCCAGGGTAATCTCCCCAACCCAAAATCCTAATTTAATCACATTTACTAAATCCCTTTTGATATGTAAGGTAACATAGTCACAGGTTCTGGGGATGAGGATGGGCATCATTGGGCACTCTTCTGCCTATCATAGGTAGGTTCAGGCACAACTCAGTTTCTAAAAAATTTACAAAAGCTGCTCTAGTGAACTTTTTTTATTTTTAAATGAGCATTGTGACTTTTTGATTCATCAGGTCTATTTGGGTTGGAAAAATGTGTTGACTAACAAAGAAAGGAACAACTGCTGGTAAGTGACAAAAGAGGAAGTTGATGTAAAAAAGGACATACTTTTACAGTGAGTTAGTAGTATCAGACACTTAACATATTAAAAGATTTACTAAATGCACGGGTTGCTTTGCTGGGGGCTGTACTGGTCGTAGACAAAACCCCACAATTCATCTCATGAAGAAACTTCTAGTGTGATATTAGCATATCCTTCTGATAAGGTATTCTGATATGCTTAGCATGGGCTACATCTTTACAGAAATACTGGATCTTGTTTCAGGGTCTTGAACTTTAGAAGAGTTTGGAGATTTTGAGGAAATTTTAAATGATAATAACTAATATTGCTCGAAAACCTATTCTGTGTCCAGGCATTATTTAAAATGTTTTACAGTCAGAGTATCATTTATTTTTGCAAAATAGGTAGTTGCATTTCCAGAAGTCAGGACTCTCAGTTATAAGTGACCAAAAAGAGAAAATTGGGAGAGTATTTTGGCTTATGTATCCAAGCTGTCTGAAGGTTATGGCTAACTTCATAGAAGATTGGAAACATGGGGCTTGAATGATATCAGGACATTCTTTTCCTCTTCTTTTCTGCTTGTGTTTGTGGGTTGATTTCATTCTTGCAGGTAATCTGTACCTAGAATGTAAATTCTGTCCATAGAGGTAGATCTCCGATAACAGATGCATGTGTTTGGTTGATATGTGTTGAATAAATTATCTCCTTTTCTGAAAAACAGGGTAAGGTGGGGAGGAAGGTTTCAGCATTATTACTCATTGTTTAGAGAACAGTAGAAATGGCTCTTCCTCACCAGTTCCTTTTTAATGAATTCTGGTGAAGGACTCTGGCTATTTTAGGCAATCTCTATTACTAGGGATTTTTGATTGGCAGCCTCCATAAGAACCACATGGTTTGAAGGAGCCCTTCTCAGAACAAGAGGCGCTTCTCTGTGTAAACAACACAAAGGGCCACAGAAGTTCATCTTACAGATGTAGAAATAGAGAGAGGCTCCAAAGGGGGTACACAGATCGACCAAGATTACAGGTAGGAACTGGTAAAGTCCAGATCAAAACCCGATTTTAATTGACTCTTTGACTTGTGTTTTCCCCGTTTTGCTACCATATCACATCAATCACAGGAGCTCAGTGAAGTGGAAGTTGGAAAGGAAGTAGGGTAGCATGGCAGGATGATGTACTTTTATTGGTGTTAACAGATGCTGAACTCTTCTAAGAACCTGTAACCCCAGAAAGGAGATATAAAAAGAGCCAGAAAAAAGTTGGTTTTCTTTCTGAGTTGTTTTCGAAAGACAAATGCAAAAACTGCAATATTTTAGGTTATTGATCAATTAAATAAAAGTTTTCTTTTTCTTTCCTTATTCTCTGTGGTCTTTCTCACTATTTAATACACCCACACACGTGCGAATAAATCTCAGTAACTGTCCTCAGGAACCATTGAGTGTAAATTAGATTGTGCATGTTTGTAGACATTCCTTGACTAATTGTTTATTTTTGCTAAGTGGTGAACTTTATTAAGAAGTAATTTTTCATGAGCCAACTCAGTTTTCTTCAAAGAAAAGCATATAAATGCATATTTGGCTTATTGCAAAAGAAGCAGTACATTTTAGTAATTGAAATTAGAAAGATACTTTTTAATGTTGCTAGATACAGAGTACCCTCAGTTATGTCTTCTAGGAATATGTTTAATAGCATGTGTTTTATAGAACAGAGCTGTAGAGTCTATCTTCTGTTACATGTGAAAGAAATTAGTCTGTATTTGGTAACATACCAAATGTATTAGCTAGAGAAAAGGATTTCAGCTCTTAAAAACCCAGGCTTCATGAGTCTTACACATAGTAGATATTAATTCTTTTAGTGTGACAAACCTGAAACACTGACGAAAGTGAAATTAATTTAAGTTCAAGTATATGGGGGATTAATGGTGATGGAAAAAAAGAAAGAAAAAAGTAAAAAATGAGACCATTTAGGTAAAAATTTATGTTTTGGGCATGTTTTACATTGATTTGTAGAGAAAAAAGGGAGAAGGAGAGAGAAACATCGATAAGAGATTGAAATATAGATTGGCTGTCTCCTGCACACCCTGTACTGGGGATAAAGCCCTGCAACCCTGGCTTGTGCCCTGACCAGGAATTGAACTGGCAACCTTTCAGTGCACGGGATGATGCCCAACCAACTAGCCACCCTGGCCAGCGCCATGTGATACATATTTTAAAAAACAACTAATTCTCTACTCCTTTGAAAAAAATTAGTTCTTTCAATGGTTGTCAGCCTTTTTTTTTTTTTTTTTTCCCCTCTTTTTGCCTTTTCTTCACTAAGGAGTAAGAGTAAGAGGAATTTGTATGGTGAGGAGAGTTGTTTTATCATCATTATTGCTGTGGCATTGTTTCTATTTTCATATTTTTGTTTATTCTAAACAAACAGAGCAAAGTGATGGACTTTTAAAAGTTTGATCACTTGGAGTCTATAACATAAACTAAAAACATTTAAAGTAAATTTAATCATTAAACTTATAATTATTTTTTTCTTACTGTATTTTCTAGAAATTTTGCAGACAATTTGTTAGATGATTTTGCAAGTAAACAAAATTATCTGTTTCTTTTTGCTATAACACTGTATTATTTAGAGCTGTGAAATCTACAAAAAAAATTGTACACATTTCTCTCTTTTTTTAGCATTTCAGTTTTCCCGAAAGTCCATGTTTCTCTATGACTAGCTTTCTTTCTAGAAGTCCCTAGTTGGTTATGGAATTATTTTTATTTAAGCATCATTGTTATCTGTTCTAATAGATCTGAACCCTTAGATTTGCTGGTGTCATATTAAGTGACTAGCTATCCATTCTGGACCCTTTGTGTCTACACAAGCCTCCCTGGGTGGATGCCAGTGACAAAAAATGGTCTGTATGCTTATCTACAGAACTGGAGATCTACTCTGAGGTTTAGGAAAGTGAGAAGGAGTTAATTGAAGCTTTTGGCACCAGTTTACCTTTATGCTCTTAGGTACATAGATCTAGTTAGTACCAGGTCTAGTGGCTGAGTTTATCCCAAGTTTATCACTATCACCAGACTAATGATTTTGGGTAGTGGGTCACTTCCTAGACTCCTTGATGCTCCCATAGAAACCCTACTTCCAGATCATACCCCACACCCTACTAAAGATTTCCCTTTGCCTCTATTCAGATGATTGAGTTTCCACAAAAGTCTAACCAAGTAAGTCTTCAGAATGTCCAGCTGAGGAAATCTAAACAACATATTATTTGTTCTTTTGAAAAGAGATCATCTTTCAGGCCATCATGCTCTAGAGCCAAAAAACAAAGCAAACAAAAACTTGCTTGGATTGACTGAATACAGTTCTTAAAAGTAAATATGGAAAATGAACAAGACCATGAAAATGTGGAACAGAACCTCTGTGCCAAGACTACTGAAGAAGAACTGAATAAATCTTTCAATCTGGAAGCATCGCTTTCAAAATTCTCTTACATAGATCTGGACAAAGAACTGGAGTTCAAAAATGATCTGGTAAAAATTCAACTTTTGTCAAGTGATGTTTAACCAAAATGTTGGTTAGAGTGTACTTTATGACTCAAAGATTCTAAATCACTTTTGCATGGATTAATAAGAGTCTGCGTAGTTTTATGAGATAATAACACTCTTCATTTGTATAGTTCATTTTAGTTTATGAAACACTTTAATATGTGTTCTCATTTGAGCTTCATAATACTCTGATAATCAATTTTATAAAGGAAAATGAAATGCCACGATATTATGAGACTTAAAATCATAGAGCTAGTGGTAGGTTTAGAATTCTTATAGAGTGATTCTTTCCCCCATTAATTTGGTTTTTGTGACCATGAAAATATTTAATGACATATTGTTTGACCTAACTATTCTTACCATAATTTATGAAAAAATTAAGAAATGCAATGTCAGACCTTTGTATATTGCTTATATGACTTATGTCTAAACTTTGAAAATTAGGTATTGTCATAAAACTTGTTGGTTTGTCATGTCTAAGAAAGCAGATGCCAAAGTCCTTTGACAGAAGCTTTCTGGAAAGGGCTGTCAGGATGGTGCAGTCAGTGCATATTTGTCTTTGATAATCACTAGATATGTGGATAGGAAAGGAAGCAATTCTGTAGTCTTTTGACCTGACCCTTATTACAGTGGATTTTTATTGAATTGGCTCTCTGTGATCAGTTTGGTGGTGTGTGTGTGTGTCTCTTAATTGATAATGGTTCTAAATTAATTAAAACACCCTCATAATTATAAGGGTGAAAGCTTCATTGTGTGAGCATTAATTTCTTTTCTCTATTTAGATTGATGACAAGGAGTTTGATATTCCTCAAGTTGATACTCCTCCAACACTGGAAAGCATACTAAATGAGGTAAATGTATATTTGTGATCATTTTATGGCATCGATTATAATACTTCTGGATTAGTTATAGTGTATGTATCAAGATCTGTCTGCATTGTCCATTATGGGAGCTACTAGCCATATGTGGCAATTTAAATTTACATTGATTACAGTTAAACAAGAATTAAAAATTCAGTTCCTCAGTTGTACAAGCATATTTCAAGTACTCAGTACTCCCATGTGGCTAATGGGTACTATAGTGAACAGCATAGATGCAAACTATTTCTGTCTTTGTAGAAAGTTCTGTCGGGCGCTGCTGATCTTGACTGTGAGTTTCTCAAGGGCAGAAGCCATGTCTTGTTCATCTGTGCCCAGTACAATGCCTTTTACTTGGTAGATTTTAAAAAATGTTTTATTAAGTGAGTTGAAATACTAAACTCATGTCACTTTTGAGATTTGTGTTGTTTTGATAATGTTATCTCTACCAGTGATATTCAAATAGCTCATCATCTGATACTAAAGAGCATCTGCAGCCTTGTAATATGCCTCATCACCCTTCCATACAAAGAAAACAAAACCTCCATAGTTTATCTTATGAGTACTATCTCTACTAAAATTTTTCAGAATTTTGAAATGATGTTATCGTTTTATGAATTAGTGATCATAAAGGCTTTATAATGGAACCTTGTGTAAGTACATGTTTGTGAAGTAGGCTGGTTTTTATATACCCTGCATCTGCTGACAGTTCTTTAATTCACCCTTCTTGATCTTTTACAGACTTACTTAAGACTCCTGTTGAAGGTTTTAGATTCTAATTTGAGAAACACTTTTTAATATATAAATCTATTTTAGATCCATAGTTGTGTTTTCTAAATGATTATTATGAAAAGGTTCCCCAACAGAAATGCCCACTGATCACATAGTTCTGAGTGAGTTGGGCCTCAGTCTTTATTACTTTTTTCTGTATACTACCTTTAGAGTCATAGCCAACACTTTATTCTAGGATGCAGACTACTTTCTTTGTGAATTGTATCTTTCATTTTTCACATATGACTTTTATTTCTATTTTGTCTATTAATTGATGTTGCTGTTACTTTGAATATATTTTAACTTCAAAAATGTTACATATGATCTATGTTAAGATTTGAGCATTTTCATTTTGACAAAGAAGGCTTTAGTCAATGGACAAATAGCTTGTTACAGTGATATTTATTTACTGCTTTCTCATATACAGGAAACCTTTCATTTAGAAATGAAGAAATTAATTTTAGTCAATTTTGTTAGCATGGTCTTAATCACATCTCATTTCAATTATCTTACTAAGTGTGAAATAAAAATAACCTTAGAGGACTGTACACAAAGCCCTCTTTGTACATATTTGTATAATAATGGCAAAGAAAATAATGCTCATGTGGATGAGATTGTAGTTCATAATGAAGGAAAACCATCTTTGCACAATTTACTTATCTACTAGTGACAGTAATTACAATCATTAGTGGTTTACCCTCAGCAGTAATTTGGGTGCCTTGTGTATTTGGGCCATAGTGTTAGATACTGGTATAATTAAGTGCTATATGACTGTTTCTGACTTTGAAGAGAATTGGGACTGGAAATTGGCCAGGGAAATCCAACATGGCAGTGGAATAGGTGGATGTTACACTCACCTCCTCCCAGGACCAAACTGGAATTACAACTAAAATTTAGAACAGTCAGCCTGAATAACCAACTGAAGACTAGCTGAAGAGAAGTCTTATAACCAAGGATTTACAGAAGAAGCCACATGGAGACTGGTAGGAAGGGCAGAGATGCGAAAGGGCTGGCTCTACTCCTACAGAGGTGGCTGAGATTCCGGAGGTATACCTCAGCTGCAGAGGTTCCCCCTGAGAAGCATGAGGTCCCAACTCCAAGCTGGACTCTCCAGCACAGAGCACCAGAGCTGGAAGAGGCACCCACGTAACATCTATCTGTGAAAATCAGTGGAGGTTCTGTCTGCCAGGAAGAGACAGTAGTCTGCTAGAGACATAGGTGCCCTCTGAAGGGGCCAACACACAAAATCTTGTTTGCACCCACTCACCCTGAGCCCCAGCAGAAGTTACTGCAGTGCTGACTAGAGTTATGTAAGGACAGACTAGGGTTTATGGCTCTGGGGAGAGTACTGAAGGGACAGCCACCAGGATCCCTGTGCTGAGTCCTTCTCCCACATTGCAGACTTCACCTTTCTTGGGTGGAGTCTTCCCCTCCTTATGGCATCAGCCTGGAGGAAAGCAATAGCTCCTATAGCCCCACCCTGCAGAGCTTGCATTCAATTGAGTCAGCTGCCTGGGCTGGAGTGTAGAGGTCTGGACAAAGTCAGGGGTAGTCAGTGACTGAGTTGTGTGGCTTTGTGGTGGGGGCCATTTCCCCCACTTTCTTGTGAACCTGACTGGTGCCTCCCCATCATGGGAGATCTGCTAGCCCTACTCTCCAGGCTCTCTGCGACCCCACCCTCTGGACTTCTGCTGGCTCTGCCCTGAAGAGGGATGGGTTGGGGACCACTCTCATAGCTTTCCCCCAAGCCTGATCTGCGATGGAAATTCATAGCATTATAGGCCTACCTCAAGAAATAGGACAAATCTCAAATAATCAGTCTAACTTTACACTTAAAGGAACTAGAAAGCCCTGGCTGGTGTGGTTCAGTAGTTAGAGCATGGCCCATGCACCCAAGGATCATAGGTTCGATTCCAAATCAAGGGCACATACCTAGATTGCAGGTTCAATCCCCAGCCCTGGTTGGGGTACGTGCAAGAAGTAATTGATTGATGTGTCTTTTTCACATGATGCTCTTCCCTCTTTCTCCCTTTCTCTCTTCTCTCTCCCCTTCCCTCCCTTCGAGTCTCTAAAAATCAATGGAAAAATATCCTTGGGCAAGGATTAACAAAATAAATAAATAAAGGAACTAGAGAAAGAACAATAAACACAATCCAAAGTAAGTAGAAGAAAAATAATAAAGTTCAGAGCAGAAACAAACACAGTAGAATCTACAAAAAATACAAAAGATCGGTGAAACTAAGAGCTGGTTCTTTGAAAAGAAAAACAATATTGACAAACCTTTAATAATACCAGTATCTAACACTATGAAAAAAAGAGAGAGAGGACCCAAATAAATAAAATCAGAAATAAAGGAGTAGTAACAACTGACACCAAAGAAATACAAAGAATTATAAGAAAATATTATGAACAACTATATGCCAACGAATTGGACAATCTGGACCAAAAGGATACATTCCTAGAAACATCTTCCAAAACTGAATCAGGAAGAATCAAAATCCGGATAGACAAATTACAGCTAATGAAATTGAAGCAATAATAAAAATACTCTCAACAAACAAAAGTCCTGGACCAGATGGCTTTATGGATGAATTTTACTAAACATTCAAAGAAGAACTAACACCTATCCTTCTCAAACCATTTTTAAAAATTCAAGAGGAGGGAAGATTCCCAAGCTCATTTTATGAGGCCAGCATTATCCCTATTCCAAAACTAGATAAAGACACTACAAAGAAAGAAGATTACAGGCCAGTATCCCTGATAAATATCGATGCTAAAGTTATCAAGAAAAAAAAAATTATCAAACTGAATTTAGCAATACATTAAAAAGATCATACACCATGATGAAGTGGGATTTATTCTGGGGATGAAAGGTTAATGTGATACACCACTTAAAAAAAATGAAGGATAAAAATAACATGATCATATCAATAGATACAGAAAAAACATTTGGTAAAATCCGGCACTCATTTATGATAAAAACTTCCAGTAAAGTGGGAATAGAGGGACCATACTTCAACATAATAAAGGTCATATATGACAAACCCACAGGCAGCATCATATTCAGTGGGAAAAACCTAGGAGTGTTTTCCTTAGGATCAGGAACAAGACAGGGAAGTCTGCTTTCACCACTCTTACTCAACATAGTACTGAAAGTTCTAGCCACAACAATCAGAGAAGAAGAAATAAAAGGCATCCAAGTTGAAAAGGAAGAAGTAAAACTCATTATTTGCTGGTGATGTGATATTGTACATAGGTAACCCTAAAGGTTCCACCAAAAAACTACTAGAACTGATCAATGAATTCAGTAAAGTACCAAGATACAAAATAAATATCCAGAAATCAGTTGTATTTTTATATACCAATAATGAACTATCAGAAAGGGAAACTAAGAAAAAAAATATTTTTTTCTTAGATTTATAATTATTTATATTTTAAAAAGTAAAGTACCTAGGAACAAATTTAGCCAAGGATGTAAAAGATCTGTACTCAGAAAATTATAAGACACTGAAGAAGGAAATTGAAGAAGATACAAATAAACAGGTATACTGTGTTCATATATAGGAAGAATTGACATCATTAAAATGTCCATACTATCCAAAGCAATCTATAGATTTGATGCAATTCCTATCAAGATACCACTGGTGTAGTTCACAAAACTAGAACAAATATTCCAAAAATTTATATGGAACCACAAAAGACCCTGAATAGCCACAGTAGTCTTGAGAAAGAAGAACAAAGTTGGAGGAATCATGTTACCTGATATGAAACTATACTACAAGGCCATAGCAATAAAAACAGCATGGTACTGACATAAAAACAGACATAGAGACCAATGGAACAGAATAGAGAGCCCAGAAATAAACCTAAGCCTTTATGGTCAATTAATATTTGACAGAGGAGGCAAGAACACATAATGGGGTAAAGGTAGTCTATTCAATAAATGGTTTGGGTAAAATTAGACAGATACATGCAAAATCAATGAAACTAGACCATCTTATACCATACACAAGAATAAACTCAAAATGAATTAAAGTCTTAAATGTTATACTTGAAATCATAAAAATCCTACAAGAAAACATAGGCAGTAAAATTCTCAGACATTTCTTAAAGCAGTGTTTTTTTCTGATATATCTCCTTGGGTAAGGGAAACAAAAGAAAAAAGAAACAAATGGGACTACATCAAACTAAAAAGTTTTTGCACAGTAAAGGGAACCATTAACAAAATGAAAAGCAACCCATTGAATGGGAGAACATATCAACCCAAGAAACATCTGATAAGGGGTTAATATTAAAAAATGTGTAAAGAACTCATAAAACTCAACACCAAAAAAAGCAAACAATCCAATTAAAAAGTGGGCAAAGGACTTGAATAGACACTTCTCCAAAGAGGACATACAGATGGCCAATAGACAGATGAAAAGATGCTCAAGTTCACTAATCATCAGAGAAATGCAAATTAAAACCACAGTGAGATACCACCTCACACCTGTCAGAATGGCTATCATTAATAAATCAACAAACATGTTGGCAAAGATATGAAGAAAAGGGAACCCTCGTGCACTGTTGGTGGGAATATAGATTGGTACAGCCAGTGTGGAAAGCAGTATGACGTTACCTCAGAAAATTAAAAATGGAACTACCTTATGACCCAGCAATTCCACTTATGGGAATATATCTGAAGAAACCTGAAACGCTAATTCAAAAGAATATATGCACCTCTGTGTTCATTCCAGAGTTATTTACAATAGCCAAGATTTGGAAGCAGCCCAAGTGTCCATCAGTATATGAGTGGATAAAAAAGTTGTGGTACACTTATACAATGGAATACTACTTGGCTATAAAAAAGAAGGAAATCTTACTTTTTGCAACAGCATGGATGGACCTGGAGAGCGTTATGCTAAGTGAAATAAGCTAGTCAGAGAAAGACAAGTACCACGTGATTTCACTTATATGTATAACCTAGTTAACAAAATGAACTAACAAAATAGAAACAGGTTCATCAATACAGACAACAGACTGACAGTTGTCAGAGGGGAGGAGGTTGAGGGGCTGGGAGAAAAAGGTGAAGGGATTAAGCAAAGAAAAGAAAAAAAAAAAACAACTTCATAGACACAGACAACAGTATGGTGATTACCAGAGGGAAAGGATAATGGGAGGAGATAGAAGAGGGTAAAGGGGGATGTAAGTGGTGACAGAAGGTGACTTGACTTGGGGTGGTGAACACACAATGCAATGTACAGATGATGTATTATAGAATTGTACACCTAAAACCTATATAATTTTATTAACCATCGTCACGCCAATAAATTCATTAAAAAGTAAAAATAAAGAAATTGGCCAGCTTTTATACCTCAAGGGAGCTAGGCAGGTATATAAGTGAAAGTAAAATAATTTAAACTGTGGAACATTATGAAGATTGTAAGAGGAAAACATATTAAAGGAAATTATTTTAAAAAAAATGAAAAGGGCAGAAGTAGAAAGTTTAAGCACTTGCTATAGGATATGTGGGTGCAAATGTTCATTAAAATCAACCCGAAGAGAGGCTGGGAAGAAATAGACATTCAAGATATTTACAGCGGGAAAGGTAGAGATTACTGAGACATCCTAAATCTTAGAATTTAGGGTATGAAATAATGTTGCTAGGTCTTGTCATCCTTTGAAACTGCTATCTCTGAGGTTTTTAATTTTGAAATTCCATTCTCTATCCATAACAACCTCCCCTGCCATTCCCTTCCATTAAACCTGGTCTTTGACCTCATCAAGACCAAGTCTCTTGATCCTTCCTAGTCTCCCAGTCTCTGAGAGTAGTCTTGGCTTCACTTCAATCCTACTGTTGCATTGTGCTGTCAGAAATTTCTTTTGAACTTTTTATTGAAGTATAACATACATATAGAAAAAGTGCACAAATCATAAGTGTGCAGCTTTGTGAATTTTCATAAACTGAACGCCCTGTGTAACCAGAATCCAGATGAAGAAATAAAACATCACTAGCACCCCAGAAGCAACTTTTGTGCCTCTTCAGTACCCAAACCCAGGATAATTACCACCCTAACTTCTATCACCCTTATTTAGCTTGCCTGCTCTGAACTTCATTTAAATGGAATTATACAGTATGTGATTTAGTATGTGTCTGGCTTATTTTTCTCAATATTATATCTTTAGATTCATTCATATTTTTGCATGTAATTGTTCATTCCCATTGCTGTATAAAATTTTTATGTGTATACCATTATTTATTCATTCTGCTGTTAATGGGCATTTATGTAATTTCCATTTTCTAGCTACTATGAAATGTTCTCCTGTGGATATTCTTATTTATGTCTTTAGCTACATATACACATACATACATATAGTTACACACACATTTCTGTGGGGTATAAACGTAGATGTAGAATTGCTGAGTCATCAGATATGAGTATGTTCAGCCTTGGTAGATACTGCCATGGGTTTTTCAAAGTGGATGTAATAATATGTACTTTCAGCACAATATATAGGAGTTCTGGTTACCCTAGCCTCACCAACTTTTGAATTTTTCTCTCTTTTTCACTTACCCATTCCTTTTCTTTTTTTAAATTTTTTTTTCTTTATTGATTTTAGAGAGAGAGGAAGGGAGAGGGAGAGAGAGACAGAAACATCAATGAGAGAGAACATCGATTGATCACCTCCAGCATGCCCCCCCACTGGGGACTTGGCCCACAACCTGGGCATGTGTCCTGACTGGGAATCGAACTGGTGACCTCTTGGTGCATGGGTCGACCCTCAATTACTGAGCCACACTGGCTGGGCTAGCCATTCCTTCTTATAAGTGTGTAGTGGTATCACATCACAATTTTTACCTGAAATTACTTGGAGAGTGATGAAACTGAGTATCTTGGCATATATTTGGCCATTTGGATATCTGTTTTGTGAATTGCCTTTTTATGTCTTTTGCCCACTTTTCTATTGAACTTTTTGTTAAAATTTATTATAGGATTTCTTTATATGGTATAGATATAAAACCTTTATTAGATATATGTATTGCAAATATCTTCTTCCATTCCCTGGGTTACTTTTTCAATCCATTAATGGTTTCTTTTGATGATCAGAAGTTCTTAATGTTAATATAGTTCATTATGTTAATGTAATTTTAAAACCTTATTAGGTTTTTCCTTTATGGTTAGTTTTTTTATGTGTCTTGTTTAAGAAAATTTTGCAAATTCCAAGGTCATGATGATACTATCTGTTTTTGTTTGTTTGTTTTAATCTGTATTGTTCTTCCTTCCACAATTAGATAGCTCTGCAATTCATCTGGGATTTTTGTGTGTAATGTTGTGAGATATGAGCCAGCACCATTTACTAAAAAGCATATTCTTTTCTGTGGTGTCACTTTTGTTTTAAATCAGGCTTTCATATATGTAGATCTGATTTCATTGGTCTTTCTGTTTTGCCCTAATATCACATTCTAATGTTTGAACCTTTATAATAGGTCTTGATATCTGATAGTTTCAATATTCCAGCTTTGTTGTTCTTCAAAATTGCCTTCCTTATTTTTGGTCTTTTGCATTTCTATGTAAGTTTTTGAATCACTTTATTAGTTTACACACACACACACACCAGCTTAAATTTAATAGAGTTATATAGATTTTGCATATCATTTTGGGAGAATTGATATCTACTATATGACTAGTAATTTTAAATTCAGCCTTATTGATACCAACAATTCTTTTCTTTGACTTATCCTGTAAGCTCTCAACTCTGCCTTAACTTAGCTGATCTGTTTTCTTTAATTATGTCCCCAGGTATTTAAGAAAATCAAATAAGATTCTGATTGACTCTCTTATTTAAGACCTTTGTGCTATAGTTCTTATTTCTGAATTATTTCCTTTCCCTTTTCCTACAGCAGTTGTTCTGCTCTTGTACAGCTCTCAAGTAACATAATATTTCCTTGCTAACCCTAATTCTGTTCTTAGCAGACCTGTGTGTGGAGATATCTGAAAGCAGTTTGAAATATGGGCCTAAACCTCAAGAAAAATGTTGACACTGAAGATACAGATTTTTAAGCCATTAATTAGCATGGCATGGTACTTGAAGCAATAGTTATTGATTAGCTTGTTCATATAGTAAGTATGTGATAAAGGAAGATAATATAATTCTGGGAAACAACATTATTGAAAGGTTGGATTGAGGAGAAAATAGAGAACATGACTGATAGAAGAGACCACCTAAGTTGGACTATCAGCAAAGAGATGTATTAGAAACCAAGGGAAGAGAAAGTTTCGAGAAGTAGGGAGTGGTTTTTAGTGTTAAATGATGCATAGAGGATGAGAACATGCTAACTGAAAATAGGCCAGTAGATTTAGCTAAGTAACTTCAGCAAGGGTAGTTCTCAGTAGCTAGTAATGGATGGAGAAAGTAGTGATAATGAGTGTGGACTGCTCTCTGAAGAACATTGATGGAAATGGTAAGGCAGAAGGTAGTCCAGCTGAAAGCGAAGGTGGGATCAGAACATTTTCCTTTAATATCTGTTGTTCAGAATCCACTTGTTCAAAGCTAAACTCCTCATTCTGCTTTATCTGTTATTCTTCTGTTTTCTTATCTCAGTAGTATCACCCCTTACCTGGTTGCTCAAGCTGAAAATCTTGGAATCTTCTTTGACTTTTCCCTTAAACCCCACTCCCCCCCCCCTTTTAAATGGTAACCAGAGATTTAGGATTTTATCTCAGTAATATCTCTTTCATTATTCTTTCTCTTGACCTCTTCTGTTGCATTCCTAGGCTAGACTGTCCTCTCTTTCCTTGATGTTGCAATACCCGTCTTACTAGTTGTTAATAGTCTCCCTGCCTCAGCACCCCCCCATCCATCTTCACACTGACCCATTTATCTTTCCAAAACATGGTTCCAATCATGTGTGTCCACTTAAAAATCTCAGTTGCCTTCCCACTGCCTACTCTATATAGTACACTAATTCATTAAACAAATGAATACTGATTATATGTCAGATATTGTACTAGGCACTAGGGATGCACTGGTGGACTAGATAGATGTGGACTCTGCTCTCACCTAGCTCAATGCAATATAAGGGTTTTTACAATTTGGGTTCCAGCTTATCTTTCTAGGATCACCTCCATTTCCTACTCATATACTCCAGTCATTTTGGAATACTTTTTCCATGGGCAAAATCTACATTATGAAATCACTGTGTTTGCATATGTTCTTTTTAACCTAGAATGCCTTTCTAGTTAGTGTCTGCCTGTCATATTTCTCATTGTACACTATGTTCAGGTGGTATTTGTTTTCTTCTGATTAACCATCAACTCTTAGTTAACTAGTAAAGCATACACACAATTGAATTTTAAGAAATATTCTGTAGCTGACAATAATCTGCATAACTGTTCCTTCTTTCTGCTATAAGAAAGAAATTTTTGACTGAACTTTTTGTAGAAAGATAATCTATTTAGAGTTGAAACTTAATTCTGTAATATGCATCTGTGGTCAGTAACAGTGCATGGAAAAGAGATGAAAAGCAGAAATCAATATGTGAATGTTTTGGAGAAACCCATTAATACCTATCTGACTTACAGATTACTTTGAATTTTAAATTTATTGATCCATATTATTCCAATTTAGACTGATGATGAAGATGAGTCTTTTGTTCTCGAGGATCCTACATTGTTAAACATTGACACGATTGATTCTCACTCCTATGATACTTCCTCTGTGGCAAGCTCAGATAGTGGTGACAGGACCAACTTAAAAAGGTAAGTATGTATTTGTTTAAATCATACTTGCATATAAAAGAAATATTTGATATTTAAAATATAAATATCTCTTTATAGTACAATATGGTCTGCTGGAGCCCTGCCTAGGAAGTAGAAGCCTCATTTTGGTGGAAATAATATATTTATCAGACCCTAAAGATTTTGGCATTGTTGAAGAGAGAGATTAAAAGGTGGATGCTATGACCACCATCTTTTGCACGTCCAGTAGGAAGCTGTAATAACAGCCAGGATTCCCCAAAGCAGTAGAGCCTCTGAAGGAGCACAAGTCAAACCTGGCACAGTGTAGAAACATGGAGCTTGTTTGACTTCACCATCTTTTTGTTCGCTGCCCTCCTCACCCCTTCTTCCTACTCTCTAAGGCCAGCTCCAGCATTCCTTCATTCCCTTGGAATGGGTTCAGAGGAGAGTCGCAAAGATGATTAAAGATTTGGGAAAAGGTCTTTTAACCCTAAATAAGTTCATTTTGGCTGCTTTTCACCTTCCAAATTCTTGGAGAGCACATAAAAAGGAAAAAGAAGTGGAGGAAGCATAATGTAAATACTTTATTGAATTCATGTGTAACTTTAATGTTGATAAAGTTGTCTGTATTTTTCTTCTTAAATTTTGCCTGTATCACTGCTGGTTTCTTCAGGTTGTCAGCTTTTATGGAATAGGGGCTGTTGCTGGGAATATTACCCTGTTCATTACTATTTTCTACAAATGGATAACAAATTTTTTTCAGCTATATTGAGATGTAATTGAGATATAACACTGTGTAGACTTAAAGTATACAGTGTAATTCTTCGATACACATCTACTGTGAAATGATTACCACAGTAAAGTTAGTTAACACCTCCATGCAGCACATAATTTCCATTTCTTTTTGTGGTGAGAGCATTTAAGATATGCTCTCTTAGCAACTTTCAAGTATATACAGTTTTGTTAGCTATAGTCATCGTGCTGTACATTAGATTCCTCAACAGTTACTCATCTTGTAACTAGAAGTTTGTACCCTTTGGCCAACATCTTTGCATTTCCCCACTCCCCAGCTCCTGGCAACTACTATTCTACTCTCTGTTTCTATGAGTGTGTGTTTTTTTTTAGATTCCACATATGAGGTCATACAGTATTTATCTTTCTCTGTCTGACTTATTTCATACAGCCTAATGTCCTCAAGGTCCATCCACGTTGTCACAAGTGGCAGGATTTCTTTCTCATTGCTAAATAATATTCCATATTGTACACACACACACACACACACACACACACTACCCCCCCCCCCCACATCCCACATCTTTTTTTTTTATCCTCACCCGAGGCCATTTTTTGCATTTATCTTCAGATAGAGCAGGAGAGAGGGGGGAATAGAGAAAGAGAGAGAAACATCTATGTGAGAGAGAAACATCAAGTGGTTGCCACCCACACAACCCCAACCAGGGCCGGGGACAAACTGCATCTCTGCGGGCCAACACTCTAACCCAGTGGTTCTCAACCTTCCTAATGCCACAACCCTTTAATACAGTTCTTCATGTTGTATGTGGGCATATCTGCATATGGGCGAACCGCCTGGAGATGGATAGAGGAGCGGTGTCTCGGTTCCTAAGACCATCGGAAATATTTGTTTTCTGATGGTCTTAGGTAACCCCTGTGAACCGCTACTCTAACTGCTGAGCCAAACCGGCCAGGGCCCACATCTTCTTTATCCATTTTTCTGTAGATGGACAATTAGGTTGTTTCTGTATCTTGACTATTGTGAAAAAATGCTGCACTGAGTTCCTTATATATTTTGAATATTAATCCCTTGTCAGATAGATAGTTTTCAAATATTTTCTCGTATTCCATAGGTTGCCTTTTCACTTTGTTGATTATTTCTTTTGCTGTGTTGAAGCTTTTTAGTTTGATGTAATCCCACTTATTTGTATTTGCTTTTTTGTTGCTTGTACTTTTGGTGTCATATCCAAAATGCTGTTGCCAAGGCCAGTGTTAAGGAGTTTTTCTGTGTGTTTTCTTCTAGAAGTTTTATGGTTTCAGGTCCTATGTTTAAAGTCTTTAATCCATTTATTTTTTGTGAGTAGTGTAAGATTCTTCTGCATGTGATTATCCAGTTTTCCCATCACAATTTATTGGGGAGAGTATTCTTTTCCCATTGAGTATTCTTGGCTCCCTTGTCAAATTTTAGTTGACCATATTTATTTCTGGGCTTTCAATTCTGTTCCATTGGAATATATGCCTGTTTTTATGCCAATACTGTTTTGATTACTATAGCTTTGTTAGATAGTTTGAAATCAGGAAGTGTATGCCTCCAACTTTGTTGTTCTTTCTCAGGGTTGCTTTGGCTAATTGAGATCATTTACATTTCTATATACTAACAACAAAATGTCAGAAAAAGTAATAAAACAATTTCATTTACAATATCATCATAAACAATAGCATACTCAAGGATAAGTTTAACCAAGGAAGTAAAAGAAATATACTACACTGATGAAAAAAAATTGAGGAAGACACAAATGAAGGGAAAGATATTCCATGTTAATAGATTAGTATTGTTAAAAATGTTCATAATACCCAAAGCCATCTAAAAATTTAATACAATCCCTATCAAAATTCCAATGGCACCCTGGTTAGGTGGCTCAGTCGACTGGAGTGTCCTCCTGTGCACCAAAAGATTTTGGGTTTGATTCTCAGTCAGGTGTGTACCAGAGGCAACCAATTGATCTTTCTCTCACATCGATGTTTTGTTTTTTTTGGTTTGTTTTTATCATTTTAGAGAGGAAGGGAAAGGAAGAGAGAGAGAGATAGAGAGAGAGAGAGAGAAACACATCCATGTGAAAGAGAAACATCGATCATCTGCCTCTTGCATGCCCCCTACTGGAGATTGAGCCTGAACCTGGGCATGTACCCTGACTGGGAATCAAACCAACGACCTTCTTGTGCATGGGATGATGCTTGACCAACTGAGCCACATTGGCTAGGGCTCTCACCTCTCTCTCTCTCTCTCTCTCTCTCTCTCTCTCTCTCTTTCCTTTCCCTTCCTCTCTTCCTCTCTCTCTAAAATCAATAAAAACATATCCTCAGCCTGGCTGGTGTTTCTCAGCGGTTAGAGCATTGGCCCACTTACAAAAGGGTCACAGGTTCAATTCCTTGTGAAGGGCACGTACCTGGGTTTCATGTTTGATCCCTGCCCCAGTAAGGCACATGGGTGAGGCAACCAATCAAACTGTCTCTCTCACATCGATGTTTCTCTCTCTCCCTCCCCCTCCCCTTCCACTCTCTGAAAATCAATGGAAAAAATATCCTCGCATGAGGATTAACAACAACAGCAAAAAATACATCCTCAGGTAAGGCTTAAAAAAAAATCCCAGTGGTATTTTCCACAGAAATGGAACAAACAATCCTAAAATGTGTATGGAGCCATAATTTAAATGTTTTTGATGATATGGTCACTACCTAATTAAAAAATATGATGTCTTCTTTTTACTGACATAATAATGTTAGAACTCCTTTGCATGGCATCAGTCTGGACTCTGCTTACCTTTTTTACCTAATCTCTGAGTACTCCCACCCCCATCATCCTGGTTCATGCCTTTTGTATACAATCCCCCCCCCCCCCACACACACACAAAGTATGCACCTTTATGTCTTTATATTTCTGCTTATGCTTTTTTGTAGCCTGACAGACATCAAGGCCAGGTCAGACATATTCTGTTTTCTATAGCTGTCTCTGATATCGCCCCTAATAAATAGGATTAAATTCTAACTTATTTCATATCTATAGTGTTTTATTTATTTTTCTTTTCTAACAATTGTCCTTGAATTTAACAGTGAATTACTTATTAGTCCCTCTAGCTAGGCTATGAAGTCCTTGAGAGTAGGAACCTGGAATTGATTATTTTTGTATCTCCAGAACATTTCTGTTAGTCACACAGAATAGGTGCTCAATGTTTGGTAAACGTTTTAAAATTATTTTTTGTATGATGATGAGGAGGGTAAGTGAAAGAAGCTGTTAGTAGGCACAGCAGAGAATTAATAATGAGTGGGGAGACCTGGCCGGTTTGGCTCAGCGGTTAGAGAGTCAGCCTACAGTCCAGAGAGACTGGGGTTTGATTCCCACTAAGGGCACGTAACTCTGTTGCTGTTTGTCCCCTGCCCTGGTTGGGTTGTGTGGGTGGCAGCCACTTGATGTGTCCCTTTCACTTCGATGTTTCTCTCTCTCTCTCTCTCTCTCTCTCTCTCTCTCTCTCCCTCCTTCCCTCCATCCCACTCTATTCGAACAAAAAATGGGAAAATGTCCTTGGGTGAGGATAAAAATAATAATAATAATAATAATAATGAGAGGGGAATCTGAGGTGGTTGGCTGAAGAATGAGAGGGTGCTTATAGATGGCAGGAGGGCAAGAAAGGCGGTCAAGGGTTGAAGGCAGGTAGAGGGGATGGACATGGGGGCAGGAGAAGTGCTTTATAGGCAATCTTCTGGTGAGTAGTAGAGCCTCTTGCTGTATCAAGATGGGCATGGAACAGTCAGAATCAGTGAAGAAAGGATAGGTGGCTTTATTTATTTTCCTGCTTGGCTTCTCTGAGGTTCATTGTGGGTTTAGTACAACATTTTAATGTGGAACCGTTAGACTCTTTATGCTCCTCCACTTTTCTTGTTTTCAGTGCTGCTTTTTTTCTTTCAAAGCTTTGCGACCCTGCCTTTTCAATTTTGTTTTCTGTTCTTAATTTTTTTAGGAAGAAGAGATTACCTGATTCTTTTTCACTCCATGGATCAGTTATGCGACATTCACTTTTGAAGGGAATTTCTGCCCAGATAGTGTCTGCAGCTGTAAGTATTTTGTTCTCTTCCCCCAGCTTTATAACCTGCAATGGCATAATGAAGTAGGAATGAGCATAAAACAAAGCACAGCACTTCTCTTGGCTTGAGGCTTAAGAAAAATAGAATCTGGCTTTCATGGGTTTTGTGTGATTATTTTTGACTCATAAGGCATGGCTACACATCTTGACATAGAAATTAGTGCAGCCATGAAATAAAGGTCTGCTCAGAGTCTCGGGTGTGCCTAAATGAAATATGGCAGCAAGCCTAAAAGAAACACTATCTGCCTTTTCTTTACATTCCTTTTCAGTTTAGTTGCCATCTTGTGTATTTGGTAGAGGTAGAATGCTTGGGTTTTTTTTCAGTCTTTTCATATGGAGAAATGATTGTTCAGAATCTTTTACAACTGAGTGATTTCTTTCTTTCCTCTTCTTCTTTTTTTTATAATTCACAACATCTTTTCATGTACCTTATTTTATTTACTCTGAGAACTTTGAAAGCAGGGAAAGCCATGTCCTATTTTCAAATGAGAAGGCAGGTTTCAAGAGATGATACTAACTTTTCTTACATCATTGGGTTAGGAAATAACATAGCAATTACTTAAAACTGGAGTTTCTGTCTCCAAGTCGAGCGCTTCTTTGCTGTGAAATGGAGGTGGTATTGGTGAATGTGCCCAGTGGATAATGGCTGGAAGAAAATGTCTGTGGTCTTTTTGAAAATGATTTAGAGCACTGGGTTAATGCAAAAATATTTAATAGTCCATCAAGACAATAGACACGGATTCTGGTATGTGTTATCAAATTTTTCTTTGACCCCCAAAGCCTATAGTTTTATGTAGCCTTTCAGTTTTAGTCTTCTGAATTCAATATATAGATCCTGTATATAATAATAATGATGATGATGATGGTGATGACAGATTCATACCCCAAGAACTTTGATGTGTTTTTATATTCTTTTCATGAAGTTTAATTGGCATTTTGCATATTTGATGTGGACAGAGTTTTGATTTTTTAGGAGAGTAAGAGATTGATACAGAAGTGGCATTATGACATGATAATCACATTGCAATTTTCAGGTTAATTAAAGAAAGCATTTTCTGTGGGCAATTTGTATACCCTGACCCAGCTCATGTATCATGAAGTCAATTTAAATAGAGAGAGAGTCAAGCAATGGAGGAAACCTGGGCATTCGTCTTTCCTGTTCTAGGTGGAGAGTAACTCATATTTTCTAGAATGGGAACCACCTGTTGAGGATTACATTTCCATGACGTTTTCTGAATTTAATCCTTATGTAGGTGATGAAATTCATTCCTTTCAAAATCAAGATGAACCAGAACAGTCATTTGACCCACCTGTGCAGTTTTAAAAATATTTTGAATAATGGAGACTGAGCTAAAACTCAGACACTGAACAATGATTAGATAAATCTGTTATTTAAAAGGGTTTCTCCTTCTTCTTGAAGAGGAGGGAAACATTCTAATAAATCCCAGAGTGTTTGCATTCTATTCTTATTTCATTGCTATGGCTGAGCTCCTTTGGTATGTTAAAATGAAAACTGCTTTTCCTGTGACAGTCTTCATACTCTGCCTCCCTAATTCTGGATTACCAGCTCAATTTAAATTGTATGCTTTTCTGTGATGGTTGGTTTATTAACATGTAAAGCTAGTTATATTTTTTGGTATCTCTCCTGAATAGTTGTTCAGTAATGCCTTCAGCCATGTGGATAGTGATGTTATTAGGGCTGCCTAGGGCCTTGATCATCATGACTTTGTAATCATGCCTGGAGAACACTCAGGAAGGATGAAACTTTTAAAGCTGTGAACTTCATTGTTTAATTTTGGAAACCTCCTCAAAGTAACATAACATGTGACTATATTGAAAATTCAAATGAAATTTTAAAGGATATTTATCATTTTAATGATCATCTAAGATAAAAGAGATACCTTAGCATAGTGTTTTTGCAGAATGTGTCTACTATGTAAGAATCTCTTGGAGTGCTTATTAAAATTCAGATTCCTGGCATCACCCCAGACCTACTGACTTGGAATCCCTAGCATTGTAGCATAGGGATCTGCATTTTAACAGGTCTCCCAGGTGATTCCAATGCATCTGGCTTTTTAAAACCACCACACTAAGATGTTGCAACATCAGTACTAAAATTCTGTAATCTCTAAAATGCTTCCCACATTTGTGGTTTTTAGTTTTTAAAGTTAGCTGACTTCTAATTTCATTATTCAGGTTCCATTTTGGATATCATTTATGTTCTTCATCTGCTGTCTCATTCTTTTTCCCTGTCTGGAACACAAATCAGTCATTTAGAAAATATTTGCTGCATGCTTCTTAATTGTTGAGCCTTATGGCAGGCAAGCTTTACACACACACATATCCACACAGAGTTGGGTATGTCCTGCTGTCCAGGACATTGTACATGGCAGCCTTGGTGATTGCTCCTCTTCATGTTCCCATGCACTGGAGGAAGTTTCTTAAGTTAGTTCCTGGGAAGCTCTATTAAGTCAAGTAAAATAGATTCTTTCTTCTGAGAGATTATGATAACTAATTGACCACACTGATAGGGAGAGACATGGAAAAGAAATGTAGAAATGGTGCAGAGAACCTGGCTGGAACCTGGAAGCCCTGAGTTGGAGACACAGTTCTACCACTTGCTGAATAATCTTGGGCAACTCAGTTAAACTCATTAAAACTTCTGTTTTCTTAATTTCAAAAATCAGAATGATACTACCTGTGTTATCTCTCTCTCCAGGTTTGAGAATCAAATAGTATAATATATGTATGTGAAAGCTCTTTGCTATTGCAGTGCTAATCAATGTAATCTGTTACTATTATTTAAAGTTATAGTACCATCAAATAGATACCTTTACATTTATATGATATGTTATCTCTAGTTTGATTCTCAGGACACTCTTTGATCTAGATAGGGCAGTATTTGTTCTTTCTTTTTTTTTAAATCCTTACCCAAGGACATTTTTGCATTTATCCTCAGATATAGCAAGAGGGAGAGAGGGAGGAAGAGAGAGAGAAACATCAATGTGAGAGAGACACATCGAGTGGTTTACCACCTACACAACCCCACCTGGGCCAGGGACAAACTGCAACCAAGGTACGTGCCCTTAGCAGGAACTGAACCTGGGACTCTCTGGTCCGTGGACCGACACTCTAACGGCTGAGCCAAACTGGCCAGGGCAGTATTTGCTCTTTCTTGAACAGATGAGGTAACTAATATCCAGAAGGGTTAGGTGACTTTCCCAGGGTCATACAGTTACTGGTAAGGAGCTGGGACTAGCGCTTAATTTTTTATATTCTTATGCTTGAGAACTACTGAATATACCTTGCCCAGGTTTTATTTAGGGGTTATTGCATAATCTGCTGGATAGGAAGCTCCTACTTAGAGGAAGAATATCTTTAGTGTTTGTTTTCTTTTTCTAAAATCTTTATGTACTCCTACTATTTTGACCCATAGTACTTATGCTTTATTCACATTATTGACACTAGAATCTCTTTCCTCTCTTTTTTCCTTAACATTTTTATTTATAATCAGTACCTTTCCTGAAGCATCTGTTATAGTAAGTAAAATAAAATGATCTTACCCTCGTGCTCTTTATATTTTGTTGGTATATACAACTTTTGTAGTTTCTCTTTGGGGCAAAAACAAAGGTTGTACCTCTTGTCTGAATTGATTTGGATCAAAGTATATGTAAAGAGAATGCCTTATAGCATTTTCTGTTCTATAATGAGAATATCTTTTCAAATACTTTTTTTTTTCTTCTAAATTTTATTTAGGACAAAGTAGATGCTGGCTTGCCTACAGCAATTGTAAGTATATTTTAAATAATTCTTTAAAGGTAAGCTCTCTATTTGATTGAGTTTTCTTAGATTTATTCTTCTAATGTTTAAAGCCATGATATAAATTATTGTGATAATAAATTTATAAGTCATTTGTTGCCAGTAAACAGGTTTAAAATTTATCCATGTTGAATGTCTCTGTCTAGTGTATTGCTACTCTTTAGGCTTTTGTTTGAGAAGCATATAATGGAATAATGATTAGCATTTTACAGATTGATTTGTATGTGGTTCTACCCTGCCCAAGTAAATTTGCTCCTTCTGTGATTTGGCCTCCCTTTGGTTATAGGGAGAGGAAAACAGTATTTGGTAAAATCACTTTGTGGTCAGTATTACATTTAACAGTTCTGAACTCTATTGCCTGGCCTGCCAAGTAAATCTGTGGAGTGATTATAGAGAACTCGGGCGTATTGAAAGCATACTAGTGCCCTCTTTTCTTGACTATTTCCAGCTGCCTCCTGAAGCTCTCTTATTAGTTAATTGGTGAGGAAGTTGGCTGAATTTTTAACATTGCTGCTGCCTTTTGGCTCCTGGAAATAAACTAGAGAAGAGCTTTCTAATCCCTTCTCTATACCTCATAGGAGGTTCTTGGCTGGGTAGCATAAGTGCCTTTTACTTTGTCTGGACCCCTAAATTTTTTGCTGTAGAGGAAGCTAAGTGTCATTTTTTTTTTTTTTCTATAATGTTGAACATATGATAGTTTGATGTTGTTACTCTTACAGTAAGTTTAGAGGAATTCCCAGAAATAAAATGTCCCAAGTTTCATTTCCTGTTTTGCCTCCTAAATGATATTCTCCTCATTTGTAATAGTTGGTATGTCATTTGTTGCCTAGAGAAGGGAAGACCAACAAATTCAGCTCTGCTTATTTCAGGATCCTTGCTGTACTATCTTAAAATATAACCTTCCCTTTTGTTCTCAGGCCGTGTCCAGTCTGATAGCAGTGGGTACATCTCATGGATTGGCTTTAATATTTGGTAAATTTTCCAAGTACTTACTTTCTTTACTTTAAATATTAACTATCCTTTTGGGTTTTATAATGTCTTTTGATCATAGTTTACATAGTGAACTTTATTTTCTTGGAAAAAAATAGAAGAACTTGAAAAGTATTAGTATTTTTATAGTTAAAAATTTCTTGACTAAGTTTCATTTTGTTGCTTGTTGCAAATTTAATTTTTTAATTAATTAACGGGCTCTCATATCTGTTGGCTTTCTTCAGACCCAGACAAAAAGAATATAAAGTTGGAAGGGACTTTGGGTTGTCATCTTATCTGCCTTCAGTTGGTAGTGGGTGGTAGGAGTAATTTTTGATCCTAATTCATGCCTGAGTAGTAGGTATTCTAGAAAATCTTCAGGAAAGAGATTCTTAGTAATTTTCTGTACCTCTCACTGACAATAAATTTTTTTAAATTTTCATTGTAAATCTCTCTAAACTGAGAAAATTTTTTTATCCCTTAATCATATTCTTTTCTTGATTGAGGTAAGAACTTCACTAGTTTCATTATATGGTAGAGGTTAGTCTTACTTATTTTCTCATTTTTTCCTTATCTGAGACTAAATAACCCCAGTTTCATTCATCTCTCTGTGCTTTTGAATTAAATATTACTAGTAGAACATTGTTTTGGCTTTTTAATTTGAAAACTCTTAATATTTTTTAGTCATTTTTAGTGTTTTCTGAATCTTAAATCTTTTTTATTTCTCTTAAATGGAATTACTGATGATACTGTAGTTCGTAAAGAAATCTACACAATATTGTATAAGAATTACTGGGGAATAATTTAATAGCAGGACCACAATTTGATCTCTGTGGGCCTTACATTTTTATTTACTGTATTTCCCCTTGTTTTTGAGCAATTTGACTTTCTATTTATAAAATTTTCCATTATGCCAAAAGCCTTATTTATCATGTGGTTTTCATATCTAGTCTTTTTAAAGGTGATTGATATAAACATGAGTCTTATTATTTGGAGATGGGAAGAATGGAAACACAAATATAATTCTTTCGAGAGAACTATAGAATTGATTCTTTAAATAATATTTTTTCTTATTCCATTATTGATATGTGTTCGTAATAGAAAATTTAGAAAACAGATGAGCAAAAGGTTGAAGATATTAAATACCTCATTCTCCCATGCAGGAATAGTCCCTAGCATTTCTGTATATAGTCTTCTAATCATTTTTGTGTGTGTGTGTGTGCATATTTCTACCCCCAAATGGGATCATGTAATTTGTAACTTGCTTTTTCATTATAGTGAACATCTCTCCATATACTTACATATTCATCTGTAATATTATTTTCAATGGCTAAATAGTATTCTTTTAAATCCAGTCACCATAATTTACTTAATTACTTCCTATTATAAGACATTTAGGTTGTTTCTAAACAAATTGTATAGTGATGAACATCTTTGTTACTGCATTTTTGTACGTGTGATTACTTCCTTAGGACAAATTCCTAAAAGTCCTAAGTCATACCCTGGATTAGGGTATGAACCTTTAAACACTTGTAATATATATTGTCTAATTGCCCTTTAGAAAACTTACCAGCCATCAGGTGTAGGAATGCTGGTTTTCCTTAGGGGGCATACCTGATATTAGATTGATAAGATTTGGGGAAAGGATCTTAAAAGGTCTTTTAGTTCAGTCCCCTTATTTTACATATGAGGTGACTGAGAACCAGAGGGGTTAAGTGACAAGTACAGAGCAAAGGTTAGAATCAAGGCATATGGAACCCTAAATCATTGTATTCCCACCATTCTGAGCAGCTCTGTCCTGAGAGAAAAGGAAGCCAATTCCTAGATATGTGAAGAAAAGAAGAGCTAAGGTGAATGAGGATAGAATATAATGCATATATTCATTTGTCAGCAGAATGCACGTTAAGTTTCTGTTCCCATTTACCATTACTTTTCCTCAACTCTATCTGCTTTAACAGTCCCTCCTTACCATGAGGTTATAAGAATAGGTACCTGCTTATAATCAAACCCATGTAGCGCTCACTGCAATAAATAAAAATGAATATATTTAAAATGAAAACTAACAGAGGAAAAGAGTACATTATCTTTTGCTACTATCTCCCTAATTTTTTTGGGCCTGCTTCCTAATTTTCTTTAGATCCCAGCAGCTTTTTGATGAAACAGTAATCTTTTACTATAGTCTAATGGAAAAGAAACTATGCCAAAGTGAATATTTGGGAAAGAATCTTAATATTCTGGTTATACTTTGGGTTTTTAATTATGTGTTAATAAATTCTCATTTTTGTAAGTATTATATATTTGGACAATGAGTTTTAACAAATGGATTAAAATTTGCTTGAAAGCCAGGGGTACTTCAAATACTATGAAGTGTCTAGATTGAAGATCTGGGCTAAATCTGATCTCTTCTAAACATCTTTATGGATCATAGGAAAAGGTGTAGAAGAAAGAACCATACTCGTTTAAGTACTAATAGATTCCCCTTTGGAATAGTGACCTTGGACATGAAAATAGTAATCATTATAAGCTTCATAAAGATTGATGTATATTACCTATTCTTATGGAATTGTAGATATATGGCATTTATTGTGTATCTTGGTTCTTACCTATATGAAGGATCTCAAAAATTTAAATCTTAGTAAAGATGTTTCCCTCTCCCAAGGCCCTTAGTTTTCCATTTCTTGGGTTGTTAGCATGCTTTAGTAGATTATCTTTAAATATTTTTTTTGGAGAGGGAGAGAGAGAGAGAGAGAGAGAGAGAGAGAGAGAGAGAGAGAGAGAGAGAGAGAGAGAGAAAAGAAAAAAAAGAAAGATGTAAGAGAGAATATTGATTGGTTGCCTTCTATATGTGCATCGACCAGGCCTCAAAGCCAAAACCTGGGCATGTGCCCTGATCAGGAATCGAACCTGCAACATTTCAGTATATGGGATGACATTCCAACCAACTGAGCCACACTGGCCAGGGTTGAAATTGTTTTTTATTTTTATCAAACTCGGTGGACTTGGATTTACTTACTGTTCTGTAATTTGAATATTATGTCTTTTTCTTTTCCCATAACCAATACCTGAATATAATCATACACTCTAGAGACATCAATCAATCACATTTGGTATCCTTCCTATAGATAACTACAGTTTGTCACTTTTTTAACTGTCTTTTCTGTGAACTTTTGAACTGATCTCTTGCTTTCTCTCTTTTGATCTTTTCTCCATGGATTCAAAGGAAAAGGTATAGTAATTTTGGTTTGCATGAGTGACTTTTTTCTTTTGACCTTTTTAGTTTTGAAAGAGAATGCTATCAATCACAGAAAATGCCCTCTTATGAAATGTTCATGGAAGACAACCAGCTAATTGAAAGATTGGCTAAAGCAGGGAATTGTTAAAAATTATAAATTTATGCATACCTTTAGTGTTTTATTTTAACTGAAAATATATAAATATTCTTTTTTCCCTTAATCTTTTGATATATTACTTTGAGTTTGTATCTGCCAGATGGAGGTCTGCTGCATCTTTTTTGGCATAAATTGCATCAGTAATGGGTTATGTAAAGTTTGCACTTTTAATAAAAAAAAAAAAAAGAGGTAAGAGCTTAGGCACCTGTGAATCAACCAAGAGGTGCAAAATACTAGATTTTCATAAAATGTCTCTTCAGTCTTCTACAGCTATCTTGTACACACCTTATTTCATGACAGTCTTTAAAGCAATTTATCTTTACCAAGTTTTTCTAAAGCATTCATTTAGTTTTCATGGAAACAATAGCCCTTTCTTTTTCACTCTATTTCATCAGTTTGTATATTATTAATTAAGTTTTTAAAGTACAGCAACGTTACAGTGGCTTGAATGGCATGCACAGGTTTGGGAATGAATACAAATGACTCTTCATAAGCATCAACATTCTAGAAAATAGCCAGTTAGCCATAGGGACTAAGTGTTACCTAGGCTTCTGTCAGTAACCTTTACAGAGGGAATGAGAACTTTAATTCTGTGTGTTGGTTAGATGGAGGTCAGGTAAAAGTGTTTCTGCTGTTTTATAATCATTGATGGAAAATATTTCTTAACATCTCTTTGCCTCTCCTTTGGTCTTAGAGAATATTTTAATATGCTCAAAGGATAAGAAAAGAGTAATATTGAAGAATGATGAGTACTGGCAATAAAAGTAGAGCTCTACATACAATTAAATTTGATTCCTTCTAGTATCTAGGTATTTTCTACTTTGACAGTCTTTAGGAACTAGTTAAAATAAATTAGGGGTGAAGAAATAGAGGATTGGGTTAATTTTGGTACATGGAAAGAGAAGAGAAATTCTGGGAGTATGTTCAAATGTAGATTTTACAGCTATTATAGGCTTTATGCATTATTTGTGACTTTTCTTTGCTATTCAGCACACATTACTCTTAAACCCAGCATGTGCTAAGGAAATCTACTGTATACAAAGTATACTTTGAAAGGTATAGTAATAATTTAAAAAATGGGTATAATTCACTGCAGTGTCAAATAGATGTACTTTTTGTGATATCTGGGCTTCAAGTTCTTTTAATTAATTGTTAAGCTATTTATTGTTAATAATCTCTTGCATTTGTACCATTTTGTAGTTTATAATTTTTTATAGGCATTTTCTTATTTAAGCTGAAGCCAGTTCTTTGAATTTTATAGGAAAAATGATAGTTTAATTTTCTATTTTTTGCCTAGTTATTTGCTTCAAAGGACCCACTCCAATAAAAACAAACAAACCAAAAACACTAAGTTAACAATGCCAACCAAATGTGGTTTTATGTGAATTTGTAAATGAAATGAGATGTACAACTAATTTAATCCCTTTTCCCCAACAATAGACAAAGGAGATTTCAGAGAGTAGGGGCAGAATAGAATTTTTGCATTTAAATAATGAGATCAAGAGCCCCATGAAGAGTAGAACATGGAGAGAGCTCTAATTTTCATCTTTCTTGCTTCTGTCCATGTCCTGTTGTTCTTTCAATAAAACAGAATCTGAGTGTTTGGAAGAGGTTTTGTTTTTATTTTTGTACCTTTCCCTAGAATTGTCCAAAATTACCTGGATTACAGAACGTTTAGTTATTCTAGCTAAGAAACTTCTCCAATAAGACTCTGCTTTCTTTTTTTGATAGAAATCTACCTTTTCTGATTATAGTCTAAATTGTATAATAGATAGTTTGTTATTATGGGACCATAAAAATAGATTGTATAAAAACAGCAATAAGATTTGATAAATATCTTGTGGAGTTAAAATAGATTATATTTCATATAGTGTGAATCACCTCGTAGCCATGCAGCCTTAAAAAGGACATTATATAGATAATGAATACATTGTAAAAATCAAGAAAAAAATTGAGAGTATTTTTATTAACACAGTTCTATGGTTTGTAAATTGATATATCTTTCAGGAATAACCAAGGTTGATACTTCGGTTCCTTGTCTTAGCTAGTTTTTAGTACATGGGACCAATGGTCAGGAAAACAAAGTCATGTTTGGGTTTTTAACCTAGGATTCACATAAGTCTTTTTCCTTTCCTCTTTTCTTCTCTGTTTCTTCTTTCTTAATGGTATCTTTATTTTCTATTTTATCATACACCTTAATTCTTTTCTTATACAAATATGTAGTCTAATTCAAAGTATGAACTTTGTTAAATCTGAAAGCAGCAGTGATTGTCTATAAGATTTGATGGATCAGAACTGTGTAAAGTTTGGATCTCAAAGCGGCGATTACAAAGGATCCCAAAGAAACTACTTTGTGCTTGGAAGTCAGGCAGCCCAGACTCTAGGGATTCTGTGAGGCTGGTTTGGAATTTCTGCCTTTGTCTTCTTAAGTTTCAGTTCATCCATTGCTAAATGCATGACCCAAAGTAGTGGTTTGTATAGAACACTGTTACCCAACCTTGTGTCTAGACAGTTTGCAAAATAAATAAGGTGTATGGATAATCCACTAACTTTATAAAGCAGTCCTGACAAAAAAATAAGGATCGTGGGAAACACCACTTTTTTACAGACAGTTTCAGTAAACCAAAATAAAATATGTCATATTTACAGTAAGGAAAATAAAGAAAATTTTAATTATTTGAATTAAACTAGGGGAGGGAGGGAAAAGTATGTAAGGGAAAAGTCTATAATTGTAGTAATGCTAGATATGAATAAAGATAAAGACTTTTTAGCCCTGACCAGTTTGGCTCAGTGGTTAGAGTGTTGGCCCACACACTGAAGAGTCATGGGTGTGATTCTGGTCAAGGGCATGTACCCGTTTGCAGTTTGGTTCCCAGCCCTGGTCAGGGTCATGCAGGAGGCAACCAATCGATGTATCTCTCTCACATTGATGTTTTTCTCTCTCTCTCTCCCCTCCCTCCCACCCTCCCTCCCACTTTACCTAAAGATAAATGGAAAAAAAAATTCTCGGGTGAGGATTAAAAAATAATAATAATAATTTAAAAAAAAAGAAGATAATGACTTTTAAAATACATCAGCCCTTGTATGTTTATGAAGGCACCATACTAGGTATTCTGGGAGTGTTAATTCACTTCTAACCTTTGCCTTAGAGAGGGCTTCGTCTCATGGTGGAAGTAAGACATATTTACCTCCCAAAAGTAGCATGTAGATAAGTTTTAAAAAATAAAATTCAACTGAGTAAAATTTAAGGATCTTATTGGCTCGATTCAGTGATTCATGAGTCAGGCAGCATCATCTAGCATGTCAATTTTCAACTGTGTGCCACAAGAATTTTTAAAACATGCTTTACTTGACTATTGAATCAGGGACACTGACCTCTTCTCCTTTAGATTGTCAAATAAAAAAATGACAACAGCTAACACAATTTCCGTCTGGTGTGAATGAATCAAAATTATGCCTATTTTTTTGGTCAGGTCAGCAAAAAATGTATTCTTTAATATGCCACAGAATTTTAGTAATTAGTTTATGTGTGCCATGAGATGAAAAAGATTGAAAATTGCTGATCTAGCAGATAGAAAAGCACTCTGAGAAGCTATACAGAATGAAAGACTTCTATAGGCAGAAGGGAATGGGACAGGGAAGTTACACTAGCAAAAAGCAGATTGGTTGTGGCGTGGTCACCAAGTTTAGGGGAGGACAGAGTTCTGTCAACAGGTTACCTAACTAGTACTGACCAGATGATTCCTGATTGACTGTTTTAAGATTCCATTTCTGAAAGAGGCCAGGTCTCAGTTTGGTGATAGGGGGCTTAGCAAAATTGACTCCATTTTAGGTGTGTTGTCTTGTTTGTTTGTTTGTTTGTTTATTTATTTATTTTTTATCCTCACTTGACATTTTTCCACTTTTTTGCTCTGATAGAGTGGGAGGGAGAGAGAGGGAAACATCCACGTGGGGACACATCAAGCCGCTGCCACCCACACGACCAACCAAGGCCAGGGACAAACTGCAACCGAGGCACATGCCCTTAGCGGGAACTGAACCCGGGTCTCTCTGGACCACAGGCCGACACTCTAATTGCTGAGCCAAACCGGCCAGGGCTGTTGTCTTGTTTTTAATACTAGTTAAGGAAGGCACTAACAGTTGCTGGGGGAGTTGAGAGAACTCCAGATTGTGCAAGTATGGTGGGCTTATTTATGTTCCCCTCTAAGCAATTAAATTTTGTAGGCATGCCTTCTTATATTTAAATTTTTTATTTTATGGCTTTCAAGTGGGTACAGTAATGAACGTTATACAAAATAAGCATTGCCTAGGAGATGCCCTAGAGAAATTTCTTTTAATTATTAGATAATAAAGGTTAATAAATATTTGAGTGCCTCCTGGAGATATCAGAGGTGATTAAGGCAAAATCCTTGCCTTTAAATAACTTAATCTAGTACAAATATTAATTATTTGTTTTTCATATATCAAGTGTTGATGCTTGAAATCCATTAAGTAGTTAAACACTCTATAATTTTATTTGTAGTGTTAATTATTTTAGTAAACCTTTTTGTCATGAATAATAGAAATGTAAACTTTAGTCAAATTCTAAATAACTTTTAATTTTTGAAGGTTTAAAGCTACTTTAAAAGATGATATAAGTTTTCATCCTGAAAATAGCAAGGAATACAATTCTGGAATGCAGGTGATGAAAGATGTTTTATTTAAGGAGATACAGTTTCCTTACAGCTTTATTTTACTTATCATTAGCTAGTTTTGTATTATGTTTCCTTGTAGATATTGTTTTTATCTCCATTCTTAGTGTCTAACTCTATGCCCAGCCTCTAGTAGGTGCTTTAAATACATATATTTTAAATGAATGTAACTTCATCTTTGATTATTGCTACCTCTCAAGTTTTTGAAAACACACCTATAATAAATTTATATTTATTTACTCCTTCCATTTCTTTCACTTGATTATACAAATTGCTCTCTTTAGATCAGAATCAAGCTTTGCGACTCTGTCTGGGTAGTACTAGTGTTGGAGGTCAGTATGGAGCCATCTCTGCCCTCAGTATTAACAATGACTGCTCAAGACTTCTCTGTGGCTTTGCTAAAGGACAGGTAAATATGAACTTTATTTTATCCATAAGACGATGTTAAAATCATTTTTTAAAAATAGTATTTCTAGATCAATATCTTGAAGACTAAAATATGTTATAAAGTGACTTGTCAGTAGAGCTAACCTGGGATTGCTCAGTCTGACTTTTGTCTCGTTCAGATTTTTAAATAATTGTTATTGACTGAGCCAGAGTATGTGGTTTGTTAAAAGTTGAGGCATAATTCATATATAACATTATATTAGTTTCAGGTGTACAACATAATGATTCAATATTTGTATACATCTGATATATCATTACAGTAAGTCTGTTTACCATCTGTCACCATACAAAATGACATCATTTTTTTTCTTGTAATGAGAACTTTTAAGATTTACTCTCTAAGCAACTTTCAGATATGCAGTACAATGTTATTAATTGTAGTTATCATGCTTACATTATATCCCCATGACTGATTTATTTTATAACTGGAAATTTGTACCTCTTGACCCCCTTCACTCATTTCACCCGTCCCCCAAACCCCCTTCCCTCTGGCAACCACCAGTCTGTTTTCTGTGTCTGAGTTTTGTTTTGTTTGTTTTTTAGATTCCACATATAAGTGAAATCATATGGTATTTGTTTTTCTTTTAGTGTAACACCCTCAAGGTTCATTCATGTCACAAATGGCAAAACTTCCTTTTTTTTTTTTTATCGCTGAGTAATAGTCCGTAGTGTATGTATGTATATATATAGCATCTTCTTTATCCCTTTATCCATTGATGGACCCTTAGACTGTTTTCATATTTTAGCTATTGTAAATAATACTGCAGTGAACAAGAGGGTACAGATATTTTTTTAGTTAGTATTTTTAATTTTGGGGATAAATTCCCAGAAGTGGAATTGCTGGGTCATATGGTAGTTTTAAGTTTTTGAGGAACCTCCATACTATTTTCCACAGTGGCTGCACCAACTTATATTCCCACCAATAGTACACGAAGGTTTTGTTTCTCCACACCCTTACTACACTTGTTATTTCTTGTCTTTTGTTCCTAGCCATTCTAACAGGTGTAAGATGATATCTCATTGTGGTTTTGATTTGTATTTCCCTGATGATTAGTGATGTTGAGCATCTTTTTATGTGGCTTTTGGCCATCTGTATATCTTTGGGAAAATGGCTATTCAGATTCCCTCTCACTTTTTACTTTATTTATTTATTTTTTTGCTATTGAGTTGTATGAGTTCTTTGTATGTTTTGGATATTAACCCCTTATCAGCTATATGATTTGCACACATTTTCTCCCATTCAGTACATTGCCTTTTCATTTTGTTGATGGTTTCTTTAGCTGTACAGAAGCTTTTTAGTTTGATGTAGTCTCACTTGTTTATTTATGCTTTGGAGTCAGATCCAAAAATTTATCACCAAGACTGATGCCAAGGAATTTATCATTTATATTTTCTTTTAGGAGTCTTATTGTCTCAGTCTTAAATTCAAGTTTGATCTATTTTGAATTAATATTTTTGTATGGTGTAAGAGAGTAGTTCAGTTTCATTCTTTTTGCATGTGGCTGTCCAGTTTTCCCAACACCATTTATTGAAGAGACTGTCCTTTCCCCATTGTATATTCTTGCCTCCATTGTCATGAATTAATATGTGTGGGTTTATTTCTGGGGTGTCTATTCTGTACCATTATCTATGTATCTGTTTTAATGCCAGTACCATGTAGTTTTGATTATTATAATTTTATAATATAGTTTGAAATCCAGGAGTGTGATTCTTTTAGCTTTGTTCTTTTTTCTCAAGATTTCTTTGGTTATTTGGGTCTTTATGGATCCATACAAATTTTAGGATTGTTTGTTTTGTTTCATTGAAAAAATGTCATTGGAATTTTGATAGGAATTGTATTGAATCTATAGATTGCTTTTAGTACCATGGACATTTTAACTATATTAATTCTTCTAATCCATAAGCTCAAAATATCTTTCCATTTATTTGTGTGTTCTTCAGTTTCTTTCACTCAGTGCCTTATAATTTTCAGTGTACAGGTCTTTCACCTCCTTGGTTAAATTTAATTTGAGTTATTTTATTCTTTTTGATGTAATTATAAATGGGGTTGTTTTCTTAATTTCTCTTTCTGATAGTTTTTTGTTGTATAAAAATGCAACAGAATTTTGTATATTGATTTTGTAACCTGCAACTTTACTGAATTTGTTTATTAATTTGAACAGTTTTTTTTGGTGGTGTCTTTAGCATTTTCTATATATAAAATCATATTGTCAGCAATGACAGTTTTACTTCCTTTGCAATTCAGATGCTTTTTCTTTATTTTTTTTCTTTCCTAATTGCTCTGCCTAGGACTTCCAATACTATGTTGGATAAAAATAGCAAGAGTGGGCTCTGGCTGCTTTGGCTTAGTGGTTAGAACATTGGCCCATGCACCCACAAGTCACAGGTTTGATTCCAGTCAAGGGCACATACCTCAGTTGCAGTTTACCCCAGACGCTGGTTGGGTCATGCAGGAGGCAACCAGTCGATGTGTCTCTCTCACATCAATGTTTCTCTCTCTCTCTCCCCCTCCTACTCTATCTGATGATAAATAGAAAAATATCCTCGGGTAAGAATTAAAAAAAAATAACAAGAGTGGGCATCCTTGTCTTATTCCTGATTTTAGAGGAAGCACTTTCAGCTTTTCACTGTTTAGTATGTTAGCCAAGGGCTTGCCATATATGACCCTTATTATGTACAAGTATGCTGCCTCTATACCCACTTTGTAGAGAGTTTTTATCATAAAATGGATGTTGAACTTTGTCAAATGATTTTCTGTGTCTATTAAGATAATCATATGATTTTATTCTATATTTTATTTTATTTACTTGTTTTCCTTTTGATCTTCACCTGAAGATATGTTTCTGTTGTTTGGGTGTTTTTTTAGAGAGAGAAGGTAGGAGGGAAGGAGAGAGACAGAGAGAGAGAAATATGGATGTGAGAGACATTGATTGGTCGCCTCCTGCCCCAACCAGGGATTGAACCTGCAACCTAGGTATGTGCCCTTACCAGGAATCAAATCAGCAACCTTTCGGTGTATGTACTGATGCTCTAATCATCTGAGTGTGGATATTGTGCCATCCTTGCATCCCTGGAATGAATCTCATCATCATGGTATATGATTCTTTTAATGTTTTGTTGAAGATTTTTGCATCTTTGTTGAATGATATTAGCCTGTGATTTTCAGTTTTTGTCTGGTTTTGGTACCAGGGTAATGCTGACCTCATAAAGTGAGTTTGGAAATGTTATGTCCTCTTTAGTTTTTTGGATGAGTTTGAGAAAGATAGGCAACAAATCTTCTTTAAATGTTTGGCAGAACTCAGCATTAAAGCTATCTGGTCCTGGACTTATGTGTGTTGGGAGATTTTTGATTATTGATTCAATCTTTCTACTAGTAATTGGTCTATTCAGATTTTCTATTTCTTTATGATTTAGTCTTGGAAGATTGTATGTTTTTAGGAATTGATCTATTCTAGGTTGTTGAATTTGTTGTTCACAGGAGTCTCCTATGATCCTTTGTATTTCGGTGGTATCCATTATAACTTCTCTTCCATTTCTGATATTTTTATTTGAGCCCTCTCTCTTTTTTTCTTAGTGATTCTAGCTAAAGATTTGCCAGTTTTGTTTATCTTTTCAAAGATCCATCTCTTAGTTTTATTGACCTTTTAAATTGTTTTTTTAGTCTTTATTGCATTCATTGCTGCTTGATCTTTATTATTTCTCTCCTACTAACTTTGGGCTTTTCTTTTTTGTTTGTTTTAGACCCTTTAGGTGTAAATTTAGTTTGTTCATTTGAGGTTTTTCTTGTTTCTTGAGGTAGGACTGTATTGCTATGAAATTCCCTCTTAAAACTGCTTTTGTTTCATCCCATAGATTCTGGTATGTTGTATTTCTGTTTTCATTTGTCTTAAGGTATTTTTTAATTTCTTCTTTAATTTCTTTATTGACCAATTGGTTGTTCAGTAACATGTTGTTTAATCTCCACATATTTGTGATATTTTTTTCTTCTTTTTTATCCTCACCCAAGGACATTTTTCCATATTTTGTTCAGATAGAGTAGGAGGGAGAAAGAGAGAGAGAAACATCTATGTGAAAGGGACACATCGAGTGGTTGCCACCTGCACAACCCAACCAGGGCTGGGACAAACTGCAACCGAGGTACGTGCCCTTTGCAGGAACCGAACCTGGGTCTCTCTGGACCGAAGGCCGACACTCTAACCGCTGAGCCAAACCAGCCAGGGCTTGTGCTATTTTTTTATTTCTGATTTTATTTTATTTTATTTTATTTTATTTTTTTATTTTTATTTTTTTTATCCTCACCCGAGGACACTTTTTCATTCTTTGTTCAGATAGAGCAGGAGGGAGAGAGAGAGAGAAACATCGATGTGAAAGGGACGCATCGAGTGGCTGCCACCCGCACGACCAACCAGGGCCGGGGACAAACTGCAACCGAGGTACATGCCCTTAGCGGGAACCGAACCCGGGTCTCTCCGGACCGCAGGCCGACGCTCTAACCGCTGAGCCAAACCGGCCAGGGCTATTTCTGATTTTATACTATTGTCAGAATAGATGCTTGATATGATTTTAGTCTTAAATTTATTGAGACTTCTTTTGTCACTTAACATGTGATTTATCCTGGAGAATGTTCTGTGTGCACTTGAGAAGGCTGTGTATTATGCTGCTTTTGAATTGAATGTTCTCTATATATCTATTAAGTACATCTGGTATAATGTGTAATTTAAGGCCTATGTTTCTTTATTGATTTTCTATCTCATGATCTATTCATTGATGTAAGTTGGGTATTAGAATCCCCTACTATTATTGTATTGCTGTCCATTTCTTTCTTTAGGTCTGTTAATATTTGCTTTATATATTTAGGTGTTCCTATATTGGGTTCATAAACATTTACAAATGTTTATTGTCTTGTTGGATTGACCCCTTTATCCTCATATAATGCCCATCTTTTATTACAGACTTTGTTTCAAAGTCTGTTTTGTCTGGTAGAAGTATAGCTATCCCAGCTTTCTTTTGGTTTTCATTTGCATGAAACATCTTTTTCTATCCTTTTACTTTCATTCTGTTTGTTTCCATACATCTGAAGTGAGTCTTATAGTCACCATATAGATGGGTCTTGTTTTAACACATCCAGCCACTTCTGTGTCTTTTGTTTGGAAAATTTAGTTCACTTACACTTAAACTAATTATTGATAACTATGTACTTATTGCCATTTTGTTGATTGTTTTCTGACTGGTAGTTCCTTTCTTCTTCTTTTCCTCTCTTTCCTTGTGGTTTGATGACTATTTATTTATTGTTATGCTTCGATTTCTTATTATCTTTTAAGTTTATAGTAAGTTAAGTTTAATGCTGTCTAAAACTCTGCATTTTTACTTCCCCTCCCTACATGTTTTATGTTTTTGATGTCACATTTTGCATCTTTTTATTTTGTGTATCCCTTAATTATTTATTGTAGTTATAGTTATTTTTACTACTTTTGTCTTTTAACCTTCATACTAGCTTTAAGTGATTAATCCATTATCTTTCCTATATATTTACCTTTGCCAGTGAGATTTTTACTTTTATATGTTCTCTTGTTACTAATTAGTGTCTTTTCAGTCAGCTTAAAGAAGTTTCTTTAACATTTCTTGTAAGGCTGGTTTAGTAGGGATGAACTCCTTTAGCTTTTGCTTATCTAGAAACTCTTGATCTCTCATTTAATTCTAAATGATATCCTTGCCCAGTAGAGTATTTTGGTTGGAAGTTTTTTCCTTTCAGCACTTTGCATATATCATGCCACTCCCTTCTGGTCTGCAAAGTTTCTGCTGAAAAATGTGCTGATAGTCTTTGGGGGTTGGGGTTCCCTTGTTTGGAACCAGTTGTTTTTCTTTTGCTGCTTTTAACATTATTCTCTCTTTATCTTTACTTTTTGACACTTTAATTATAATGTGTCTTGATGTGAATATTGTTTATCTTATTTGGAACTCTGTGAGTTTCCTGGATCTGGATGTCTGTTTTCTTCTCTAGGTAGGGAAGTTTGCAGCCATATGTCTTTAAAAAGTTTTCTGCTGCCCTGGCTGGTTTGCCTTAGTGATTAGAGCATTGAACTGTGGTCTGAAGGGTCATGGGTTCGATTCCTAGTCAAGGGCATGTACCTGGGTTGCAGGTTTGATCCTGGCCCCAGTCAGGGTTGTCTGGGAAGCAACCCATCAGTGTGACTCTCTCACATTGATGTTTCTCTTTCCCTCTCTCTATCTCCCTCCTCCTCCCTCCCTTCTACTCTATCTAAAAATTAATGGAAAAATATCCTTGGATGAAGATTAACAACAACAACAAAAATAAATGAATACATAAATTTGCCTCCTTGTCTTCTTTTGGTACTCATGTGATGTGAATGTTATTTCACTTGATGTTGACCTCTAGGTCTCTTAAGGTAGCTTTATGTAAAAAAAGTTTTTTGTTTTTCCTTTTTGCTACTTTGTTTGGGTAGTTCCACTGCTCTGTCTTTCAGATCACTAATCCTTTCTTCTACTTGATCCAGTTTGTTATTGAACCCCTGTAGTGTTTATTTATTTATTCTTCCATTTCAGCTCTGTGTTCTTCAACTCTGTGACTTCTGTTAGGTACCTTTTTATAGTTTCTATATCTTTGTTGATGTTCTCACTGTGTTCCTTCCTTCCTTCTGCCAAGTTTGGTGAGCATGTTTATTACCATTATTTTGAACTCTTTATCAGGTAAATTACTTATTTCTATTTCATTCAGGTATTTTTTTCCCCTGAGGTTTTATCTTATTCTTTTGTTCAGAACATATTTGTTTCCTCATTTTGCTTGACTCGCTGTGTTTTTTCCTCTGTGTTAGGGGAAGCAGCTGCCTCTCCCTGTCTTGAGGGACTGACCTTATGTAGGAGATGAACATTATTGTTCAGCCTGGCCCTAACTCTTGGTTGTCTCTCGAACTTTTGTGGTTGTCTCTTTCACTTTTGTGATTGTCTGAGCAATCTGATTTATTCTTGATAGGTCCTAGTTATTGAGTGTTTTCCATGACTTGTCAGTGTTACAAAGGGAGAGATTTTATTCAGCACCCAGTTTCAGGCTGAGTGGAAACCAGACCCTTCAGCAGCAGCTTTTAAAGTATGCAAATATATACAGTGCTCTGGGACTACAGTTGTAAAACCTGCTGGCCTCCAGACCAGGTGACCTGCAGGTGTTCCCTGGGCAACAGTTGCAAAAATTGGGCTTCCAGACAAGTATATTAGCTCCTTTCTGGAAGGTACCAGCGAGCTGTAATGATTCAGAGAGAGTGCAAAGATGACATATTTTAGTCTACGTTCTCTGAGAGCTCCTCCATGGCCTCTAGATTTATGGCTGCCCCTGTGTGAACTGCACACTCCCACTGGCTTGGGCAAGGCAGAGGGAGAGCACAGGGCTGGAGCGAACCTGCCAGCTTTGTCGAGGCCACTGGACAATGCTGGGCTGGGGTGCACCTGGCGGCGTTGGTAGGGCTGTGGGAGAGCACCAGACTGGGACACTTTTGCCAGTTTTAGTGAGGGAGCAGCAGACTGTAGGGGCATGCTCTCCAGCTTTAGTGGGATAGCAGGAGTGTGCTGTGACTGCATATACTGGTTGGCAATAGCAATGTATGGGGAGAGTGCATAAATGGCACCCAGCAACGCCTCTGTCCCTGGAGAGAGTCCCATCAGGCTCCAGCCCTTTCAGCAGACATGATAAGATTAGCAAATGAATCTCCTTTATGTATAGTTCTGCTTTTGTGCTGGGTTCCTGGGCAAGTGAGTCTACGTGCAAGTCCCTTACAGGCAGAATCTCAGTTCCCTAAAGCCCTTTGTGTTTGCTGGACACAAGCCTCTTTGTTTTCAAAGCCAGGTGTTTTGGGGCTCATCTCTGGTGCCGGCCCCAAGAATAGGGGTGTCTGATAGGGAGCATGAATTCTTCACTCCTCAGGTGGAAGCTCTGTATTTGTGAGATCTGTAGGTTAATGGGTTGGGGGTGGGTTTTTGGTGAGACTGCATCTCTGTCTCTCCTACCCATCTTGATATAGCCCTTTTATTCTTTGTTGTAGAGGAGCTATTTAGCAGTTTTTAGGTCTTTTTCATTTAGGTCTCTGTCATCTTGAACCCCTGACCTTTTGAGTCTGTGATTTTTAATATCTTAAATTATGTGTCTGTATAAATAAGTAGCTTCTATAAACAAACCAGGGTGTTGTACAACATTTACTTCCTTACAGTAGAATAAGTAATTGTTGCTGCTTTTTAAATATACTATATTCTGCTTTGTGTATTCTTAGTACTGTGCTCTTGGATAACTATTTTGGTATTTCTTTCCATTTCTGAAATGGCAATAAGATACGGTTTTTCTCATCTTGTAACATACATCACTGGTTAGTTTGGTAGTAAGCCTTTTCTGTAATTTTTATCAGTCCTAAAGAAATGGACTCATTAAAGAAATTTCTTCATTAAAGAAATTTCTTTACTTGTCAGTATAAAAACAACATTTAAAATCTAAAGGGAAAAGATTGGGCAGTATGAGGGGTAGATAAAGATGGAATGAGGACCCATGCTTAAGGAGTCTGCAACCTTTAGTTATACTTTAACTTTATAGTTCTTTGCCTGCACTGTTTATAGACCAAGAATAGATTATTTCAGCCAGAAGGCAGGATACTTAAGTCCAAAAAAGAGCAATAAATGTGTTTTTTAAAGCATTTAGTTGTCTTACAGATTACTATGTGGGATTTAGCCAGTGGAAAACTTCTAAGATCAATAACAGATGCTCATCCTCCAGGAACAGCAATATTGCACATTAAGGTAATATCTTTGTTTTCTTTTTCTAATAATTTGTATTATTATGCCTTTGTATCTCTTTTTAAGTAAATTTCTTTATGAACAGAATTCTTGAAAATGAACTGTGTTTTGTTTGACTAGCCCAACAAGATGTTTTCCCAAGTGAAAAAACCAGAGGTGGCCCAGCATGGTAACATTTAGCAGCAAGCTGTATTGATGTCTAATAGACATAGCAGAAAAAGAGCAAATTGACATGATTCTAGATAAGAGGTTGACAGCAAAGAGAGGCGGTACCCTGATGAAAACTCATGTAAAGATTTTTAAAGTCTTTTTACATTTTGTTTAGTCCACCAAGATTTTATTGCCAAGATAGTATGCTTGGTTCCACTGTGTTGGAGTTACCTGAGGTTCAAGACACCAACTCTGAAAGAACCAAGGTTTGTATTATGTTTAGAAATGAATCTGTTTATTTTCTTTCAGGCCTCTAAAGGAAAAGCATTAAGATTTGTTTGAGTCTTGGCTTTTTCCTTACAGGCCTGAAAAAAATAAGCCAACTTAGGTAACAGATTTTATTTATAAATGCAATGTAAACCTTGATTTTTTTATGTTGTCAAGCCATACTCAGAAGCATAAAAGGTAAAGGACTATAACTAGGGAAGTCTAAAATTGGATTTTCTGGATTTTAATCAGGTACACATTTGGTTGCTTAGCTGTGCAGACCTCTCTCATCCATACATATGCTTTTTAACGTCTGCAAGCATCTGGAGTTTATGTGTCTGTATCTAGGTTAGTTACATAAAAATCTTTTGTGATAAAGCAACATTGAAGCATTTAGCAACAATGAAAACAACCAAGACAAGTAAAAGTATGGAGAATTTCTTTTGTTTCTGAACATCATGGTACTTTATTTTGACCTTTTTTCATATAGTATGTACCAACTCCTAATACATTATAGTTGCTTGTGTTTATGTTTTATATCCTTTAATAGATTAAGATCTTTGAAACAGAATCTTTCTCATTTATTTCTGTGTTACACATAGTAACTGCTCAATAAATGTTTGGTTGAAGGAGTAATTAGTTGGTGGTGTTTATGAAAGGCCAGTCCATTTGCAGAAAAAAGCACACCCTTTGGGAGGAAACAAGCTATAAAGGCAGAGGGAAAAGAGAATGCAGCTGAGGTTAAAAGCGTAATAGTTGTAGCCATTGTGTTGCTTGGGAATGGTGATAAAGGTGTTGGTACATGCAGATGTGACATTGGAGAAAGGGGTGGTGAAAGATATATATCATTAGATACTTCTGAATTTTTGGATTGACAGTAGCCACTTGCATTTCATCTCTTACTCATTGTTCTCAAAAGTTAACCCTACATCCCATTAATAACAGTTTGGGCTTGCATATTTTTATTTATTTATACATTTTAAAATTACATGAACATACTGTACAAATACTTAAGTACACTGTAAAATATGTACACAAGAAGTAGAAAATTAATAAATAAAAATATGAGTTCTGTTATTTTTCCTACATTCCAGGGTATATGCCTCTTATTTTGGCAACCTCTCAGCTAGGCTTTGAGAGTGAAAGTGTGGGACTTCTTTACTGTGCTTGTGTGTGGAGTCGAGGAAGAATAATTTTATGGTAATCTCCTATACCTCAGCCATCCCTGACTAAGAGCGTGAAGGCATGCCATTTAGGATGGTTCGCCAACCAGTGGGATAGGGAGGCTAGTCACTGTATATGATACAAGTTATTCAATTTTGTATCATAGAACATCCACATTTACCCTACCTCATAAGCCCTTAGAACAGTCTGTCACTGTGAACATCATGTATTACTTTGAGTTTTCCAGGGTAAGTAATAAAAACTGAGGTATACTTGGTTGAAGAAGAGCAAGGAGGTAGCACATTTTAGGAACAGTTATATAAAAAGTTAAACTATTTTAAGTATAATGGATTAACTCCTCAGTCATTTAAAAAAACATATTTAGAAAAGTTTATTCCCCAAAGATACCACATATCTTTTATTGTGTTTTTGTTTTAAAACAAGGCAACTGCAAATGTATCCAAAGTATGCTATTTAGTTTAATAGCAAGTTAGAAAAAGTTACTGTAGGAACTCAGGTAGAGAACTTTAGAGCTTTTATAAATTGTAGTTTGTATTTTTCTTTTATCCAAAGGTAAGATGTTTTGCATTTTTAAAGCCACAGGTTTTTAAAGATATTGAGCCATTTTTATTCTGACTTTGTGCAAGATTGCATGTTTAGAGTAATAGATAAGTCTAGCTAAGGTGATTTCAGTGCTAAGTGTGTTGTTTTAGATTATAAAATTTTTATAATTCCCTCCCTTACTTTCCTAGTACTTTTACTGGTTATTTAAAAATCTACAAGAAAATAAGTTTTTCTCTGTTCAGTTTACAGATGATCCAACTCTTGCAATTTGCAACGACAGCGGAGGCTCTGTTTTTGAATTGACATTTAAGTAAGAGACTAATGAACATTTGTTGACAAATGAAAAGACTAGCTCTGGTTAATGACTTGAAGTTGAACATGAAGAAGTCTGGAAAATCCTTAATGTAATTGAAAATAGGTTATCGTTCCGTATTTCAATGACCTGGGGAAGCTTACAGAACATACAGAGTTCCAGGCTTACCCTCCCTCCCCCGCCCCGTTTCTGTCTTTGTAGGTTTGCGTTGGGATTCTAAACTATTCCCCAGGGGATTCTTTTGTGCTGTCAGGCTTGAGAACCATTAATCTGGAGTATTTTACTAAATTTGGTTTAGGCCTCAGGCCCAATTGATTCTAAAACCATAATAGCCAGGTGTAGGAAGGTTTTTATTGCCTTGGAATTGCCCCATTTATTCTTTAAATAAGAGCAAAGACTCTAGATAACATGGAAGAACACTTAAAAAGCTGAATGTAGAAAAATAGAATGTAAAATTTAGTGTGTATTATGTTACCATAAGTTCTTTAAAGTAAGGAGTTTGTTTGTTTCTTATATTTCTTATACCTTCTAACAATGCTGAGCCCAAAGTAATTGCTTAAAAATACTATTTATTTGTTCAGCTAATGTTTATTGAGCATCTGTATGTGTAGCCATTTTTCTAGGCACCAAAGTTGCAGTTGTGAGCCAGATAAGGTTGCTACTCTAATAGAATTTACACTCTAGTCAGGGTGGGGGTAGGGATACAGACAGTAAACCAATGCACAAATGAAGTAATTTCAATACTTAAGAATGTTTTGAGGAAAATAAGACAGGTCAGTGTGCTGGAATGCACTTGAGGATAATTCAGGAAGTCTTCACTCAGAAGGTGACACTTGAACAAAGACCTGAATGATAATGTGGTCAAACAAATGTAAAGAACTGGAAGAAATGTTTCTGGCAGAGGGACATTTGAACACAAAAGCTTTGATAGGGTGGGCACAAACTTGGCCTGCTGGAGCAAAGGAAAGACAGGTGTGGCTGGAGCATGACTTTGTCAGGAACAACAGGGTGAAGGGGTGAAGGCTGGAGTCAGATCATACAGGGCCTTTTAGAACATGGTAAAAAGTTTGGATTTTATTTTATGTAAGTGGCAAGCCATTGGAGTGTTTTTAGAAGAGTAATAAATCTGACCTATACTTCAAAAAGATTATGCTGATGTCATGTGGAGTTTGGATTTCTAGGGGCAAGAGCAGGAGTTAGGAGGCTACTGTCATAATCCAAGCTAGATGGGATAGTGCCTTGAGTCACTGCTAAATCAATTCTGAATTTTTTGGTTACATTTTCAGGAGAGTGATGGGAGTGAGAACCTGTGAATCTCGATGCCTGTTCAGTGGTTCCAAGGGTGAAGTGTGTTGTATTGAGCCTCTCCATTCTAAACCTGACTTGAAAGATCATCCTATCACACAGTTTTCCTTATTGGCCATGGCATCCTTAACCAAGGTAGGTGTATTTAGAAGATGAAACCCAGAACTTTTAGAGGCTTTGAATACCAAAAATTTGAAAATTACAGAATAAATATTAAAAAATATTTTTCTTCTAAAGATATTGGTCATTGGATTGAAACCATCCTTGAAAGTGTGGATGACTTTTCCCTATGGACGGGTGAGTAAGCCTCTCCACCTTATTAGCAAAAAGACCATGTCAGGAGGTTGGTAAAAATGACTTGTAAGTGAATTCTGTGAGATTATCATAAAACTAGATAGAATTGAAGTCAGTACTCCAAAGATTATTGTCTGAATTTACCTCGATGTGACCAAAGCAGCATAAGCTGTTGACTGGAGCAGTATCCTGGGGATGGTGAGATCTGAACGTTTCTACCTTTATTACTTTAAGTTTTTCAGCAGCTGCTTAGATATTGAACACTTTACGGTAATAGCCAGCATACACTGCTACTACATACTCTTTCCCTGGCTTCTGCCTCTGGTATTTTATTTTGGGGGATGATACTTCCCAGAATGTGTTATGTATGCCCAATTTCCCTTTTATTTTCCTGCTTGGTTTTCAGAGATTTTTGGTCTTCTAGTGTTTGTGAGGAGAAGTATTGATAGGATGGGATGGACAATGATGGTACAGAACTAAGACTAGTTCAGAAAGCAGCCCAATGCTGAGGGGGATCACTCTTCTGTTTCCTTGATGGTACTCTGTGTATCTCTTGGCTCCAGTGGAAGCCTGGCAAAACTGGTTTAGATTACCATTAATGTTTCTTAGGTCAGCTTCATTGGCTAATTGAGGTTTATCATGGTGGTTAGTATTTGGATCTTTTTGTATGTTTTTGTTGGTATTTGTCCTGACATCTTATTATGATCATTTCCAAACAGAGAAATAAAAAAAAAAATTTACATTGAACATCTGTATATCCACTATCTAAATTCTGTAATTAAAATTTTACTGTATTTTTAAACTATGTATCCATCTCTTCATCCACTCATCAGATTATTATTTTTTCTTTTTTTAAAAATTAATTTATTTTTGTTACAGATGTTTCTCCTTTCCCCCCTCCCCCTTCCTCCCCTCCCTGTCCCGAGCTTTGTTATCCATGTCTATTTTTCATGCATACATGTAAATAAGTTCTGTGGTTTATCTTCCCCACACCCCCCCTTCTGGGGATTGTCAGTCTGTACTCCACTTCCACGTCTCTGGGACTATCCCTATTCCTCAGACTGTTATGTTCATTATATTCCACAAATAAATGAGATCATATGATACTTGTCTTTCTCTGTTTGGCTTGTTTCGCTTAGGATAATACTTTCCAAGTCCCTCCATGTCGTCTCAAAGGATAAGAGATCTTTCTTTCTTACAGCTGCATAGTACTCCACTGTGTATATGTACCACAGCTTTTTTATCCATTCATCTACTGATGGACATTTGGGCTGTTTCCAGATCTTAGCTATTGTAAATAGTGCTGCTATGAACATGGGGGTACATATATTCTTTCTGATTGGTGTTTCAAGCTTCTTAGGGTATATTCCTAGAAGTGGGATCACTGGGTCAAATGGAAGTTCAATTTTTAATTTTTGGGGGTAACACCATATTGATTTCCATAGTGGCTGCACCAGCCTGCATTCCCACCAGTAGTGTATAGAGTCCCTTTTTCTCCACACCCTCGCCAACACTTGTTGTCTGATGATTTGTTGATGGCAACCATTCTGCCAGGTGTGAGGTGATACCTCATTGTTGTTTTAATTTGCATCTCTCTGATAATTAGTGATGTTGAGCATTTCTTCATATGTCTCTTAGCTATTTGTATGTCCTGTTTGGAGAGGTGTCTATTTCGTTCCTCTGCCTATTTTTTTAATTGGGTTCTTTGTCTTCCTTTTGTTGAGTTGTATGAGCACTCTATATATTTTGGAAGTTAATCCTTATCTGATATATCATTGGCAGTTATGCTCTCCCATACAGTGGGTTCCCTTTCCATTTTGATGGTTGTTTCTTTTGCTGTGCAGAAGCTTTTGAGTTTGATGTAGTCCCATGTGTTCATTTTCTCCTTTGTTTCTGTTGCTTTAGGTGATATATCAGTGAATTCTGCTGCGTATGATGTCTGAAATTTTGTTTCCTACAGTTTCTTGTAGGATTTTTATGGATTCATGAGTCATATTTAAGTCTTTTATCCATTTTGAGTTTATTTTTGTGTATAGTGTAAGTTGATGGTCTAGTTTCATTTTTTTTTTTGCATGTAGTTGTCCATTTTTTCCAACACCATTTATTAAAGAGGCTGTCTTTACTCCACTATATGCTCTTGCAACCTTTGTCAAATATTAATTGAGCATATTGCCTGGGTCCATTTCTGGGTTCTCTGTTCTGTTCCACTGGTCTATATGCCTGTTCTTGTGCTAGTACCAGGCTGTTTTGATTACAGTGGCTTTGTAGTGTAACCTGAAATCTGGTAATGTGATCCCTCCTACTTTGTTCTTTTTCAAGATTGCTGTGGCTATTCGAGATCGTTTTTGGTTCCATATGGACTTTTCAAGGATTTGTTCTAGTTCTGTGAAGTATGTCATTGATACTTTTATGGGGATTGCATTGAATCTATAGATTACTTTGGGTAGTATGGACATTTTAATGATGTTGATTCTTCCAATCCATGAACAAGGCATGTGCTTCCACTTTTTTATATTTTCCTCTATTTCTTTTTTCAATGACCTGTAGTTTTCTGCGAATAGGTCATTTATTTCTTTGGTTAAGTTTATTCCTAGGTATCTTAATTTTTTTGCCGTCATGGTAAATGGCATTGTTTCTTTAGTTTCTCTTTCTGTGAGTTCATCATTGGTGTATAAGAATGCTGTTGATTTCTTGATGTTAATTTTCTATCCTGCTACTTTGCCAAATTCATTTATTAAGTCTAGTAAATTTTTGATGGAGTCTTTGGGGTTTTCTTCATATAGTATCATGTCATCTGCGAATAATGACAGTTTCACTTCCTCCTTTCCATCTTGGATCCCTTTTATTTATTTATTTTTTTTCATGTCTGATTGCTGTGGCTAAGACTTCCAGTACTATGTTAAATAAGAGTGGCAAAAGTGGGCATTCTTGCTTTGTTTCTGTTCTTAAGGAAAATGCTTTTAGTTTCTGCCCATTGAGTATGATGTTGGCTGTAGGTCTTTCATATATGGCCTTTATTATGTCTAGATATGAACCCTCTATTCCCACACTGCTGAGCGTTTTTATCAGAAATGGATGCTGGATTTTGTCGAATGCTTTTTCATCATCTATTGATATGATCATATGATTCTTATCTTTCATTTTGTTCATGTGTTATATCACATTTATTGATTTTCAAATATTGTACCAGCCTTGCGTCCCTGGGATGAATACCACTTGGTCATGGTGAATAATTTTTTTGATGTATTGATGGATTTGATTTGTTAGTGTTTTGTTCAGGATTTTGGCATCTATGTTCATCAGTGATACTGGCCTGTAGTTTTCTTTCTTTGTAGTGTCTTTTTCTAGTTTTGGAATTAGAATTATGCTGGCCTCATAAAATGAGTTTGGAAGTCTTTCTTCTTCTTAAATTTTTTTAAATAGTTTGAGGAAAATGGGTATTAGTTCTTTATTGAATGTTCGGTAAAATTCCCCCGTGAAGCCGTCTGGGCTTGGGCTTTTGTTTGCTGGAAGAGTCTTGATTACATCTTCAATTTCTTTTGTCGTTATTGGCCTGTTCAAGTTTTTTATCACTTCCCAGTTCAGTCTTGGGAGAGTATTTGATTCTAGAAATTTGTCCATTTCTCTTAGATTGTCAAATTTGTTGCCGTATAATTGTTCATAATATTTGTTCACGATCCTTTGTGTTTCTGTGGTGTCAGTTATTCTTTTTCTTCTCAGTTCTGATTTTGTGTATTTGGGTTCTCTTTTTTTGTTTCTTGGTGAGTCTAGCTAAGGGTCCATCAATCTTGTTTATTTTTTCAAAGAAGCAGCTCTTTGTTTCATTGATCCTTTGAATTGTTTTTTTGGTCTCTATGTCATTTATTTTCTCTCTGATCTTTACTATTTCCTTCCTTCTGCTTGCTCTGTGGTTTTCTTTTTGTTTCCTTCCTAGTTCTTTAAGTTATGAGGTTAGATAGTCTATTAGAAATTTTTCTTGCTTCTTGATGTAGGCCTGTAGTGTTACGAACTTCCCTCTCCGAACTGCTTTTGCTGCATCCCATAGATTTTGTGTTGTGTGTTCATTTTCATTGGTTTTCAGGAATTTTAAAATTTCTTCCTTGATCTCCATGGTAAGCCATTTATTGTTCAATAACATGCTATTTAGCCTCTATGTTTTCAAATGTCTTTGCAAGTTCTGTTGCAATTGATTTCTAGTTTCATGCCATTGTGATCTGAGAAGATGCTTTATATGACTTTAGTCTTCTTGAACTTGTAGAGACTTATTTTGTGCCCTAACATGTGGTCTGTCTTTGAGAATGTCCCATGTGCACTTGAGAAGAATGTGAATTCTGCAGTTTTGGGGTGTAATTCTCCGTAGATATCTATGAAATCCATTTGATCTTGCACTTCATTTAGAGTCTGTTTCCTTGTTAATTTTTTGTCTAGAGGATCTATCTAGTGATGTCAGCGGGGTATTGAAGTCCCCTGGTATGATTGTATTGCTGTTGATTTCTCCTTTGAAGTCCTCCAGAAGAGTTTTAATATATGTTGTTGCTCCTATATTGGGTGCATATATGTTTACCAAGGTTATATCTTCCTGTTGGATAGATCCTTTCAATATTATGTAGTGGCCTTCTTTGTCTCTAGTTATGGCCTTCACTTTGAAATCTATTTTATCAGATATGAGTATTGCTACCCCAGCTTTTTTTTCCTTTTCATTTCCTTGGGAGATTTTTTCCATCCCTTCACTTTCAACCTATGTGAGTCTTTTATTGTGAGGTGGGTCTCTTGTAAACAATATACATATGAGTCATGCTTTCTTATTCAATCAGCTACTCTGTGTCTTTTTATGGGAGTATTCAATCCATTTACATTTAAGGTGATTATAGATATGTACTTATTTATTGCTATTTTTGTTTAGTGTGGTTATATTTTTCTTCCTATTTCTTCTACTAATCACAGCAGTCCTTTTATTATATCTAGCTGTGCTGGTTTGGTGGTAATATATTCCCCTAGCCTTTTCTTGTCCGGGAAGCTCTTTATTTGACCTTCTATTGTGAATGATAATCTTGCTGGATAGAGTAGTCTTGGATTCAGATCCTTGTTTTTCATGACCTTGATTACTTCATGCCACTCCCTTCTGGCCTGTGGTATTTCTGTTGAGAAGTCAACTGAGAGCCTTATGGGGTTTCCTTTGTAGGTAATCTGTTGCTTATCTCTTGCTCCTTGAGGATTCTCTCTTTGTCTTTAAATTTGGCATTTTAATTACTATGTGTCCTTATTCCCCAAGGGTTCTGCTCACAGCTAAGACTGCTACTGTCCATGGGCTTCCAGCCCACCACCCTCTTATGCCTCGGCAGATCCTACCCATGTCCCTGATTATATGGTCATGTCCTGCTGCTTTTCTTTTGCTTTTATCTGAGGATTTGTCTTTATTTTAGTTGTAATTCCCGTTTGGTCCTAGGAGATTGTCTGTATAGCTTCTATATACTCAGCCTCCATTTTCACATCCTCTATACCTATCTTGTGCACAGCTGGGTCGCACAGGCATTTCTGGTGCCCCCGCACCTTGCAGGTCCCACGGGTAACTGGATCACACAGTCCTTTTGGGGACCAGGCTCTATGCCTATGTTATGGGCTGCTGTGTCACACAGGCCTCTCTGGTGCTTCAGCACCCCACAGATCCTGCGGGTAACTGGATAGCACAGTCCCTGCTGGGTTGCACATGCCTCTCTGGTGCCCCTGCACCCTGCAGTTCCCGGGGTAATTGGATGGCACAGTCCCTGCTGGATCACACAGGCCTCTCTGGTGCCCCCTCACCCTGCAGTTCCTGGGGGTAATTGGATGGCACAATCTCTGCTGTGTCACACAGGCCTCTCTGGTGCTTCAGCACCCCGCAGGTCCCGTGAGTTACTGGATCGCACAGTCTCTGTTGGGTTGCACAGGCCTTTCTGGTGCCCCCTATAGTTTCCGTGGGCGGGCAGCTGGATTGCACCAGTCTCTCTTGGGCTCTGGCTTCCCACTGCTCTTGTGAACTGCTGGACTGCACAGACCTCTGTGGAGCCCCATGTCCCGTCCTGGTGGCTGGGGAGTGCTGCTGCCTAATGGGGCTCAACTCCTGCTCAGCTTTTGCTGTAGTTGTTAGGAATGGGTCTCAGCTGCTGGTCTGTGCTTCTGTTGTTTGAGGATGGATGTCTGCTCCCCAGCCTCTGTTGCTGGGAGTATATCTCGACTCTGATCATGCTGCTACTATGGGGGATGGTGCTGGCCTCCGGGCTGTCTGTGGCTTCCGCAACGAGCACCTTGGGAGCTCCACTTCTGTGCACATATATGTGTTGACACAGAATGTCCACTGGTCCAATGGTGCCCGGTGCACTGGTGGGCTCAGGTTGCTGGGCCCTAGTTGCTCCCACTGCTTTCACCCAGGGAAGACCCAGGATTTCCCAAAATGGTGAGACCTCCCCGGGGTGCAGGGAGAAGCACCCTGAAGGGCTGCTTACTGTGGTAGCTGGCTGCCCCCATCCACAGCACAGGAACCTTCTGCTCCAAGGCTCTGCACTGCTCGGGTTTGGTCGTCCACCTTCACGTTCACTCACACTTTCTCACACACTTGCTCACTCTCTACACACTCACCCTCCCTCCGATCCTGCCTGCTGCCATCTTCATCATAAGATTATTTTTAAATTTGTTTCCAAGGAAAAGGCAGAAATCAGCATTCTTTTTCCTAAGTATTCAGCATGCATATGGTCAGCTAGAGTTCAATAGTTATCTAAGTTTTCCCTTTTCTATAAAATTTACATACAATAAAATGCACAGATCTTGAGTGTACATGTGCTGAACTTTGACAAATGTATATACTTTTGTAACTCAAACCTCTATCAAGATGTAGAACATTACCATCAACCCCGAAAGTTTCCTCATGACACTTTCCAGTCAGTCCCTGCTTCGTTGGCATTTTAATGAGAAATGGGTGGACGTTTTATTAAGGAACACTAGTCAGATGGTGTTTTTAATCAGTGTTCTCTTTGTCTTTTTGTCTGTAAACTGTGGTGGCTTTTGTGGCCTTCTCCTCACTTAGATGGATCCTTCCAGTGTTCCCTTGCTGGCGTGGCACTTTGTGGCGGTACATAATTATGTGAATCCCATGCTTGCTTTCTGCAGAGGAGATGTTGTTCATTTTCTTTTGGTAAGTCCTAATAAGATGCTAGATCTGTTAGAAAGTCCTTTATCAAAAGATTTTTTTCTGATTCATCAATAATTGAATATTGTATCAAAGAAATATACTATCATAATTCTTTGGAGAGTGACTTAATTTTTATATAAGGCTTTAATGGTTAACAAGAAAAACAACTGATCACCCTCTGCTTCATGTCCTTTCATGGTGTGTTTCTCAGTTGCATTTCCTTTGACTAACAGATAATTAGTGTTGTATGTGTATGTATAAATATGAATGTGCATATGTCTGAATTAATGGTTTCCCTATCTACATATAGTGTATTTATTAGACAGCAGGTATCATTGAATACTTTGTGTATTCTCTACACTGTAGTGGACACAAGCAATTGAAGGAAGTATAAAACATAAATTCTTTTTTCACATAGCTTAAGATATTGTTTGAAAAGCAGAATCCCTATGCTCATTACTAGTAGGGAGAACAGTTTAAGGCTTCAACTATATGGTAAGTAAAAGTCAATATGTGTAGAGTATGAAGAGACTTGTATGGTCTAGAAAGGCCATGGAAGACTTTATGAGAGAGATATTGCACATACTACGAGGTGAGTGGATATGCATATCGGGGAAAATAAGATGAACTGAAGTTACAGAGGTAAGAATGTGCCTGTGTAATCTTAGGTTTCCTAGATCAGTTAAGCAAGTTCACTACTGTCCACCTAGTTTCTCCAGCTGGAAACAGGAGTTGTCTTTTAGTTACTTCTCTGCCTTCTTTTCTGCTCCATCACTAAATCCTGTTGACTCTATCTCCAAAATCCTGAATTTACTCTCTTTGTGCCTCTCCTCATTGCTGCTTGCCTAACCTGAACCACTGACATTTTCCGCCTAGGCTCTGGAGAAGCTTCCTAACCAGCCTCTGGCTTTGCTATCTTAACATAGGCTATCACCTCTGCTGGGAAAATTCGGTGCTCTCTTCCCTTTTACCTAGCTCCTGATTAACACTGCCTCCCCTGACCCCCTGAACTTAGTTAATGTTTCTTGCTACATATACCCATAAAAATTTCTCCTTTGATAACATTCAGTACTTTTTAAATAATTTGTCTAATATTTTTCTTCCTCACTGGACTGAAGGGTAAAGACCAGCTCTACTGCTATATTTCAGCCACTAGGACAGTGCCTGTATATAGATGTTTAATGAATGTTCATAGAATTAATGACAGGGAGAACCCTATCGTGGAAAATAAAGTTGAATAGATGGCATGGATCTAGATTAGGGGTAGGCAAACTATGGCCTGTGGGCAAAATCTGGCTGGCTCCTAGTTTTTGCAAGTGAAGTTTTATTAGAACACAGTCATGCCCACTCATTTATGTGTTATTTGTGGCTGCTTTTGCACTGTAATGGCAGAGTTAAGTAGTTGTGATATAGACTATTTGGTCTGTAGAACCTAAAATATTTACTCTGTGGCCTTTTTCAGAAAAATTTGCTAACCTTGGTCCAAACTATGTATAAATGACCTAGATTGGTAATGAGGAGCCATCACGGGTTCTTAGGTAATTAAAATCATAAAGATATGATTAAAGTGATATTTTAGGAAGATCAGTATAGAAATAGCAAAAAGAATAGATTGTAGGAGGCAAATGGAAGGTTTTGCTCTTGTAATAGAGTAGGTGTAAAGTCTTTAGACAAGGATGGTTGGTTGTAGTGAGAGTTAGGGATGGCGCTTTGAAGGACAGACAAGGCTTCTCATATTATTGGATCTGAGGACTGAAGGACATGAATGAAACATCTCATTTTTGAGTTTACATTTTAGAAGCATGAAATATTCAAAGAGGTAAGATTAGGAAAGGTTTGACTGTGCTGAGTTGAAAGTGAAGGTGGAACTGTCAAATGTTGTATTGGGGAATGTCCTCTGGGCGATGGCAGTCCAGGTCTGGAGTACAAATGAGAATTCCAGGATAGAAGGTAGTTGGTACTGTGAAAATGAATAACTAGAACACACTTAACCTTAGTGGACACTCACACAAGGAAAAGGAAAAAGAAAAGGCAACAGGAAAAGAGGTTCCTGTAAAGGCACGTAGAGGTAGGAGATGAAATAGGATAGTGTGGCATCATACTGAAGACAAAGAGGAGAGGTGTAGGGCATTATCAACTCCAGGGTGATACAACACCAAAGAAAGATCAAGGAAGAAGACCAAAGTAACCACTGGATATGTAAGAATTAGTTCATTAGAAACTTTTCAAAGGACTAATGATCAATGGAATGGAGGTAGAGCTAGATTCTATAGCCTTGTTAAAGAAGTGGGTATCTGGAAGAGCAGAGTGACACAGTCATAGCCACGTGTTTGGTTACAAGAGGAAAGAGAATGGTTACATATTGGTAAGAAGTAGATCAAGGGAAGGGTTTTTGTTTTTGTTTTTTATTTGAAGATGGAAAAGTCAGTAACATGCTTGATAGCAAGAAGAAAAGGGCCCTTAAAAAGGAGTGATTGAATATGATATCAAGGGAGGGGTAATATTAAACAGTGATGGAGGGGGTAGGATTTAGAGTGTGTATAGGTGAAATTATCTTTTAAAAATATTTTTATTGATTTTTAGACAGAGAGGAAGGGAGAGGGAAAGAGAAAGAAACATTGATATGAGAATAAAACATCAATTGGCTGCCTCCTACATCCCTCCTCTCCCCCCAACCCCCAACTGGGAATCAGGCTGCAACCTAGTATTTGCCCTGACTAGGAATTGAACTGGCAAACCCTCAGAGCATGGGATGATGTCCAATCAACTGAGCCACATAAGCCAGGGTGAAATGATTTTCTTTCTCCTCACCTGAGGATACTTTCCCATTGATTTTTAGATAGAGTGGGAGGGAGGGGGAGAGAAACATTGATGTGAGAGAGACTGGGGCCAGGGATCCAACCTGCAACCTAGGTACATGCCCTTAACTGGGAACCAAACCTGTAACCCTTTAGCCCATGGGCCAACTCTCTAACCTCTGAACCAAACCAGCCAGGGCTAAAATGATTTTCTTTAGCAAGGGCTTTAGCAAATCTTAGGAGAGTAGTTAATGTTGTCTTTGATCCTTTCAATTATGAAACACTTTCAGCATATGCAAGATATGGAACAATTTGATGCCATCTTATTTTAATTTTACAAATCAGGAAACTGAGAAAGAAAGAATAAATGATTTGCCTTTGTTCACACAGCTATTGTAGTGGAACTTATTCTTAAACCCATGGCCATGCTCCTTTACCAGAGAGAGCACCCTTTCTTACAGCAAAATGACAGTGCACATGGGAGTACAAAAAAGGCCTGCATTATGTGTTCTCAGTTGTTTCTTAAAGTATCTGGTGAGGTCAACGCTGCAGTGATGGGACTAGAAGGCAAAGAGGAATTGGAGCTTCAAGGGAAAGGAAGACATCTAGAACACTACTGTGGGGGATGTACAAGAAAACTCAGGCTGAACTGAATGTCATGGATTTTAGGCGGGTCAGCTGTATATTGCGCTGTGTCTCTCTTCTTCAGTGCTCCATCTCCTTGGAGCAGAAGTGGAGAAAGCAAATTATAAGGATGATTGAAAATTATAGAGTATATGTGTGCTCATCTATAAATAAATATTGACACCGAGGTTCTTTGGGGAAACTTTGTGTTGTTTGTGCTCTAATAGTATTATGTATCAGAAAAGTCTAGTTTTGTAACTGTAGCAGCTTTATTTCTTTTAATGAACTTTTCTTTGACTTTTTCACACTGTGTCATCATCCTATTTTATGCTTTAACTCTAGCTAAATACAGTCATTGGTGTAATGAAGTTAGGTTGTTCTGAATTATAATAGAGTGGATATTACATTACAGACTTTGCTAATACTGACAACTAAACTGCTGACCAAATATGCCTTGAATTTTGGTACAAATCATGGTGTGATGGTTTCCGTCATTGTGTAGTAGTTTCTTTCGCTATCAGTATTTTTGGCTTATTTATACTATGAATGGAAGTAATTTTCTATGTGGAGTAAAATGAAGTATCTATAAATGTCCCTCAAACAATAGCTGATATTTTGGTTGTTTTTATTTAATCAGGTTAAGAGAGATGAATCTGGAGCAATACATGTTACTAAGCAAAAGCTTCTTCATCTATACTATGACCTCATCAACTTTACTGTGAGTATTCAAATTAACTATCCCCATTTATTGCATGTAATTGTTTTGAGTCCATGGTGTGTTAACGCTGTTAGGATTTCTGCCATGAAACATGCCTTTAGCATTATATGATATATGGACAGAAGTGAAGTCTTGCTTATATTGAATAAATTCTGAGTTTGGTGTGATGTCACATTGTTTTTCTTATCTTTAAGCCTTATGTCTTGCTGAACAAAAACTTTCTTTAATGTCCTAATTAGCTCAAAGGGGAGTTTAGAAGAATTTAGGTGGATTTCTTCAGAATCATTGCCAACTTTCTTTGTAAACATATTTTTATCCTGCTGAATTTATCCTAATTGGTTCAGGAACTTACATAACCTGTTCTTTTTTTTTTTTGTGGCTAAAAACTTTGCAGAGTTCTCTCTCTGCCACACAGCTCAGTCTGAAGTGACTTTTTGGTGTAAAAAAAAAACAAAACATTTCTTTTTGTGTCATTTTTTTTTTCTTTTTAAAATACTGTGTTAATTCTGTAATAGTACAATTATAATATTTCGGGGTTTCTATCATTAGTGCTTTTAGCATATCAATGTCTGGTATCCAGTCAAACATTCTGTAGATAGATGAATATAGGCAACCCTAAATATGAGGCAGTGCCTCATTTTTCTAATAAAAAAGGTAAAAAAAGTTTTATCTCCATTTCGATAAAGTGAAACTTTTTAGAATTATAGATGAAGTAGATGTTTATTACATATAATTTTATAAATTTAGTTGCACATTGCCTTTTAATCTCACACATAGATTGTTGATTTAGAAATAATGCTTTTTCTTATACACATTTCACCAAATAATTTAGTTCAACCTCTTCTCATGCATATAAGACATCAGTGTCTTTGTCATCATCAGAACCCCTTGTTGAATCATCTAACACAGTTTTTCAACCTCTTCTCATGCATATAAGACATCAGTGTCTTTGTCATCATCAGAACCCCTTGTTGAATCATCTAACACAGTTTTTTAGAATTCATCATCACTTCTGTTTACAATGTTTGAGATACAGCACTTTTACAATCAGCATATGATTCCTTCCCTGGAAAATTTTTTTCCAACCACAAGTAGCCTAAATTCTCCTAACAATACCACAGCGAGTATTTTCATTTGTCCTGTGGCTTATCCATGATGTAACCACTAACTGCATTGCTCTGTAAATTACCTTTAAAAGGCTTGTTTACAACAATGTCAACACTCATAATTATGAGGTTCTAACCTCAAGAATAATTGCTAAACTGTAAACATTTTTTTTCTCTCATTCTCTCTCTCTGTTTTAATCAGGTGATATTTAAAAGCTTACTGACTGAGGTCATATAAGGCTAATAAAAAAATGTGTTTTTCCTAAATGATACTTTGTTTTTCAGAGCAAAGTGATCAAGAGAGCACCTTATAGGAGTTTTTTTTGTAAGAGATTTGAGTATTAAACTTTTTTTTCTGAGAGATATTAAAAAAAAAAAAAGAAACATAAAAACAAACCCTTCCCTTATTGTAGTTACTACACAGTGATAGAGTATATCTGCAGCATATATCAAAAGGAAATTGATTCATTTTCAACTTCTGTTGTTACTGATACAATCTGCAAATAACCTTCGATAACATGGGATAGATCATATAAATAAACAAACATGAATACCAGAGAGATATGTGCAGGATAATTATTTTGTTCCCTCTAATTTAGAATTCTTCTTCTTTTTTAATCCTCACTGGAGTATCTTTTTCCATTTATCTTCAGATAGAGTAGGAGGGAGGGAGAGGGAGAAACAGAAAGAAACATCCAATGTGAGAGAGACACATGGATTGGTTGCCTCCTGCACGACCTCTACCAGGGCCAGGGACTGAATCACAAATGAGGTTCGTGCCCTTGACCGGAATCAAACCTGTGACTCTTTGGTCTTCGGGCCAACGCTCTAACTGCTGAGCCAAACCAGCCAGGGCTAATTTAGAATTCCAACTGAGTATATTTTAAAACTTTATTTCTTGGGAGGGATTGAGATTTTAAAATATATATTTTGAAAATAAATCTCATATATAACTCAAGAAATGTAGTTATTATTTTAAAAATTATAGTAGTACTTATTAAAGAAATTCAGAAAATATAGAGAAATAAAGCAAAGAACTCTCCTAATAATTTTAGGGAGGTTTTGAAGGAATTATATATTTTAAATTGCCTCTGTTTTAAAATATGTATTACTTAAATGCCAACAGTCATTCTTTGACCACCTAGGTTTATGAGATTTAATTTGCCCCTTTGTTCCATTAATGTTATAAAAACTAGAAATGCAAAGTTTGTCACTTTGCTTAAGTCATCTGTGCTAATATACCTCTGAAAAAATTTATATAAAAGCCAATATATCCTGTAGCATATCTATTAAAGATCTTGTTAGCCTTCTTTCAAACTATGAGAGTGTCATTTTAGCACTGTCAAACTCAGTATTGTGTTGTGTTCCTGTTGTTCTCTGGCTGTTTACTGAGTCGTTTTTGCTGTGATTACATTGTTATCAAGTGGATAAGGTCCTCAATGTAATTTAACTGAGTAGCCAAGCTTTCTTCTTGTTCTGAATGATGGTGTGGGATAAACCTCATTTTTGTTTTGTCGTGTGCTTAAATTGCAGTGGATAAACTCACGCACAGTTGTACTCTTGGACAGTGCCGAGAAGTTGCATGTGATTGATCGGCAAACTCAAGAGGAATTGGAAACAGTGGAGATCTCAGAAGTTCAGTTGGTCTATAATAGCAGCCATTTCAAATCACTAGCAACTGGAGGAAATGTTAGCCAGGCACTGGTAAGGGTAACTTATTATCTTAGAATTGATTTGATAAAGGTGGTATTTTGTTGCTGTTTTGTTCTAGAAACAGAAACTCTGAGGAGTTATCTTTAGGTCTGGAGGTGTTTCTTTAAAAGCCACTAGGTTGAAGTGGACGTGGGTGTGTTTGTTCAGGAATGTGAACTAAAACATTAATTCCTGTTACCATCTATCCAGAAATGCTACTAATTTAATGCCAAAGAGTTTTAACTTTATACTAAAATAATTGAAAATTTATGAGAAAGAAATTATAATTAGAACTAGAGTAAACACTACTCTCGTCACCACTAACAAATCCTAAAAAATGAGACCAGAAAGGATCAAACTGTTTCCAAGTAACTTAACTCCTCCCAGAACAAAGCACAATAATATTAATAGGAATACAGACATTTCCAGTACCCAACAAAGTAAAGTTCGCAACGTCTGTCACCCAATCAGGGATTACTAGGTGTGCAAAGAAGAAGGAAAACACAACTTCTAAGGAGAAAAATCCATCAAAACTGAAACAGATGTTAGAATTAGCAGACAAGGATATAACAGTTATTATAATTATAGTCTGTATGTCCAAAAAGTTAAGTAGAGACATGGAAGATATTAAAAGATGTAACTCTAACTTCTAGAGAGAAAGCTTAAGTGCTTGAGATGAAAAATACACTGGTATGAAGCAAAAACTAACAAAATTAAAAGGAAAAAGAGACAAATTCACAATTATAGTGTGGAAATTTTAAAACTCCTCTCTCAGTAATTAATAAAATTAATAGACAGAAAGTCATTAAGAGTGTAGAAGTCTTAAAAAAACACTGTTGACAAACTTGACCTAACTGATAGTTTTAGAATATTCCACCCAATAGAAACAAAGTACCGTTTTCTTTCAAGTACACATGGAGTATCCACCAATATAGATTATATGATAGGCCGTAAAACAAGCTTTAACAAATTGTTGAAGGAATCATCAGGGTCACTTTGGAGATAACTCAAATATTTGGAGATTAAATAACACTTTTATAAATAAACCATGAGTCAAAGAAAAAATCTCAAAGGAAGTTAGAATATATTTTGAACTAAATGAAAATACACTTTTAAAAATCTGGAATCTATAATGAAATCAGTTTTTTAGGGTAATTTATAGCATTAAATACTTACATTAGAGAAGAAGAAAAAATCTCATATAAGTGGTCTAAGCTTCTTTTTTAATTAAGGAAATGAAAAGAGCGAAGTAAAGTAGATTGAAGAAAGAAGTAATAAACACAAATCAATTAAATAGAAAGTGGACAAATGATAGGAAATCAAAGAAACCAAAAGCTTGCTCTTTAAAAGATAAATAAAATTGATAAATCTCTGTGGACACTAATCAAGGGAAAAAGAGAGAAGCCACAATTACTAATATAGGAGTGAGAGCAGTGATGTTGCTATAGAGTCCATGGATATTAAAAAAGATAATGTGAATAACTTTATACCAGTAAATGCAACAACTTTAGGTGAAATGGACAAATTCTTTGGAGGCACAGATGACCAAAGCTGACTCAGGAAGAAATGAAAAATCTAAGTGGCTGTACATCAGTTAAATGAATAAATAAATATTCTGCAAAGAAACTCCAGGCCCAGACAGCTTACACAGAAATCTTTTTTTTTTTTTTTTTTTTCTTATTTATTTTAGAGAGGAAGGGAGAGGGAGAGAGAGAGAGATAGAAACATGGATGAGAGAGAACATCGATTGGCCGCCTCTTGCATGCCCCGGACTGGGGATCGGTCCCACAACCCGGGCATGTGTCCTGACCAGAAATCCAACTGGCCACCTTCTGGTGCATGGGTCAGTGCTCAACCACTGAGCCATCCCAGATGAACAACACAGAAATCTTTTTAAAGATAGAGGAAAAGGGAGCATATAACTTTTTAAAATGAGATTTGCTTACCTCTGATAATAAAATGAGACAAAAGACATTACACTAAAGAACTCTACAGACCAATGTCCTCATAAGTATAGAAGCAAATATCTACAATATATTAGTAAATAGAAACCAGCAGTGTACCGAAAGAGTAATCATGATCAAACAGTGTTTATCCAAGACATTCAAGGCTGCTTAACATTAAAAAATCAGTATAGCCCTGGCCAATGTGGCTCAGTTGGTTGGAGTTTCCTCCCGTACACCAGAAGGTCTTGGATTCCATTCCCCAGTCAGAGAGGCATTCTGGAGGCAACCTATCAAATTCAACATTCATTCCTGATAAAACTCTAAGCAAAGTAGGACTAGAAGGGAACTTCAACTTGACAATCAAGGTTATCTTCCAAAATCCTCCTTAAAGTAGTACTGCCAAAAAACAAACCAAAACCAAAACCCCCTATTTTGGTCAAACCTCTTCTAGACAAAATGTAAAAGACAGAGGAACGTGTTAAAAGATTCCTTGAGGGTGCAATTAGCAAAATCAGGTGGAGGAAACTCTTGAATAAGTGTTCCAGCTTCTTCAATAAATAAACTTCAAGAAAAATAAGGGGTGGAAAGAGATGGAGGTAAAACCTATGCATTAAAAGAGACTTAAGAAACCTGTCAGGCAGCTCCAATATGTGGCCCTTGTTTGGATCTTGATTCAGACAAATGAAATGTAGGAAAAAAACATTCATCAAAAACAACTTTTGACGTTAATGAGACAATTTGAAATCCAAAACCTAATTGGGTATTTGATACTTGGGAATGATTGTTAGTTTTTAAAAGTATGTTAATGAAATTGTGATTATATTAAAAAGTATTCATTTATTATGCATATATTGAATTTTTATAAGTGAAATACTCAAAATCTGAAATTCACTTAAAAATTACAGTGTTACAGGGGAGTCAGCGAGATTATAGATGAGATAAGATTGGTGATGAGTTGACAATTGATGAAGCTGGTTAATGGTTGCATGGAGTTTCTTATTTTATTCTCTCTACTTTTATGTATATTCTATAATTTCCATAATGAAAAGTTAAGATACATTATTACAGTTATGTTATTGACCACTTATGTACTTTGGGAGATTTGTAAATAATAATGTATTTAAGCCTCACAGAAACTGCATGGTTTTCAAAGACATGAAAACTCAATGTGAAACGTATTTAAGGTCATACCTAGAAAGTGACTTTGCCAAAGTTTGCAACCCTGAGTTATCAACCAACAGGTTTTGTTTCTCTTTGTCTTGGCTATGCTGACTCCTGTCTACTATGCTGCTTTGTCTTCCTGTTTCTCCTGTGTTTTATGCTGATATTTATTTCAAAGAACTTAGAGATACCATTTTCAATCAGCTCTATTCTTTGCCAGAAGCAGTGATTATCGTGATCTAATAATGGGCAGGTTGCAACAGTTTTCCTTTAGATTTAGAAGTTTGCATGTTCTTCCCTTTTCTGCATTATTGTGAAAAATAAATGTAATATGTAAGCAGAGAATTACTTTCTGCATTTTGTCCTTTTCTGCCACTTCCATTGATGGACTGGCACTTGATTGACATTCAAACCCCTCCCCGCCCACACACATACACACACTTAGGGGCGAAACCATGTTGACCTAAAATGTTGTCTCTATAATTGACATTCTTTAAAACAATGAAATTTTTAACTCATGCAATCTTTACCTTTTTTGTTTATTTATTTATTTTTTACAGGCTTTGGTTGGAGAGAAGGCTTGTTATCAATCCATCAGTAGCTATGGTGGTCAGATCTTTTATTTGGGGACCAAAGTAAGCTCTTCCACTATGACTTGGCATTTGTTTTTGTCAGGATAGTTGGGGCTGAAGGAGGGTGCTGGTAAAGAGGGCACTGCATTACAGTGAATATTGATCAGCAGTAATCTAAAATGTTAGGGGTTAGATAGTCATGATTTTAAACTAATTATCTTCTCCACTTTTAGGCATACTTTTACTTTTTTTTTAGATTTTAATAGGGTGCTTATTTTCTTGATTCATATATATATATTTATACTCTTTCTTCACATTTATGTTTTTACGACTAGGAAATTACCTTATCATGTATATTTGTCATGTAATTAAGATGTCCTTGCCCTGGCCAGTTTGGCTCAGCGGTTGGAGCGTTGGCCTATGGTCCAGAGAGACCCGGGTTCAGTTCCCACTAAGGGCATGTACCTTGGTTGCAGTTTGTCCCTGGCCCTGGTTGGGTCATGTGGGTGACAGCCACTCGATGTGTCCCTTTCATGTCGATGTTTCTCTCTAAAATGCATTGAGGCATTTGACTTAGAATAGAATCACTGGAATAGGAACTTTTTGTGTAACAGTTTGTTCCTGTGCTCAAATAGAAAACATGGGAAAGAAATATTTTTTTATTATTAAAATAAAAAATATTTTAAGTCTATGAAGGGAGAATGGATGTTCCTTAGTTCTTGTCCATGGTATTAACTCCTTAGACTGTAGACTTATTAACCTTTAAATGTTTGTTTGATTTACTCTTTAATGTGGACCCTTGAAGACCCTTTAATAACTTCTAACTGTACTATGAAATGTTTTTACTTAAATAGATATAAAATGAGATGTGGGGCAGGGACAAATGTCTCCCAAACAAGTTTGTTAAAGATGGTCATTTCAATTTCCTTCTTTTTGTTTTCCAGTCTGTTTATGTGATGATGCTGAGGAGCTGGAGAGAGGTGAGTTCGAAGTAATTTTATGTGTTAGAGTTGTCGAATTGATAGCATCTTAGTATTTGTTCTGAATTTGCCAAAATGATTATTTGGATTCTTGCTTTTTCATATCAGAAATGTACAAAAACCATTATAATTGTTAGGTACTTGATTTGATAAAAAATCACTATTAATTAGAATTAGATTAGTTAAATACATCAGAAAATTCAAAACAGTGGCTTCAACTGTTGCTTCAACTTATAGTAGTGGCTTCAAGCTTTCTCTCTTATGTGAAAGCTATCTGGAAGTAGGCAGAATGTAGCTACTGTGGTAACTCTATGGTATGTAGTATCCTATTCTGTTCCACCATTCTTGTTGTGGATTTTAGTCCTAAGGTCATGTTATGTTTCAGTATGGCTGCTGGAGCTCCAGCTCTTAAGTCCACATTCCAGGAAGGAGGAAAGATAAGAGAAGGGCTGACCCCTGCCTTTTAAGGTGACATCCAGAAATATCAAACAACACTTCTACTTGTTATTGGCTAGAACTTAGTCACATTGTCCCAAGTGGCTACAAAGGAGTCTTAGAAATGTCCTTTAGCAGGTGTATTGCTGTTTTAAATAAACTTGGGATTTGTTACTAAGAATGAAGGAATGAAAGGATGTTGTGATAAGCAATTAGCCATTTCTGTTACAGTTTTTTATTTATTTATATATTTTGGCTTTGTGACTGCCAGTATAGTACACTAGATTATTCAGTCACTGTGGTATCTAGTGCTTTAAAAAATTATTTTTCTGAGAAGTGAGATATTCACATGGTTATTAGAAGAATTTTAACTACTAAGCAGCAACTTCTAGAAAGATATTTGGTAGAACAGGAATTCTGACTTGTGATTGGTCAAAGGGGTCTAGCTTCTCTCATTTGTTAATTTTAGAGAGTGGATCATCTCCTGAAACAAGATTGTCTTACAGAAGCCTTGGCTCTTGCGTGGTCTTTCCATGAAGGAAAAGCAAAAGCAGTCGTGGGTAAGTGAACAGAATACCGGTGGAGTCAATGTTTTTCTGGAGTATAGAGAATGACTAATACTAATCACATATAATATACTTTTTAGCTTAATGTTTAAGTATTTTATAAGCAAGATGTTACCAAACCTTATAGATTTCAGTGGAAAAGCTTAATAATAAATACAAGAAATATAATTTTAAATGTCACTTTTAAAATTCTTTTATTTCATAAGAAAAATTTACTGTTAGAATAGAAGGGAAGTATATTGATACACTATCTGGCTCAATAGATGTGAGGTGTTCTTATTATAGCATATTGCCCAACATTTTGATACATAAGGATTATTGTTAGCACAGGTTATGACCAGAACAGTTTCACTCCTGAAGATACAGTTTAACTTTGTTTTTATTTGAAATTTGCTTCTCTGCAGGATTATCAGGGGATGCCAGTAAGCGAAAGGCTGTTGTTGCAGATCGAGTGAGTATTTTGATAGAGTTTTTACAGCACTGATTTGCTTTGGGTTATTTGCTGATAATCTTTGGGCATGATTTGGTAAATGGCTACAGTCAAGGAGGCAGTGTATAAAAAAGTCACATTATAATTCCCTGGTGTCATCTTGAATGTTTTTTAAATTTCGTGTTTTCACCTTTTCTTTTTTTTTCTTACGCACTCTCTTATGAAGATAAAGTAGCAAAATAGCCAAAAGACTGTTTTACTACTTATGGCAGAAAAAAGGAAGAAACCTGGAATCTGGATTATTTCCGAACCTAATTATAGCCCCACGGAAACTTGACATTTGTTATTTTTTATAAACTGATTAGTAATTATGAGAAATATTATATATGCAAGTGTGTGTTACCTGAGGTAATACAGAGGGTCGATGTTGTTATTACTAATTAGCATTAATGTGATCAATGCTAATATTTACTATTGGCTTTGTTTTCCTAGTCTTCTAGATTTGGTTGAATTCATTTACCCCCCCCCCCCCCGCTTTTGTTTTGTTAATTCTCACCCAAGGGTATTTTTTTAGAGAGAGTGAAGGGGAGGTGGGGAGAGAGAAATGTCAATGTGAGAAAGACACATCAATTGGTTGCCTCCTGCATGTGCCCCAACTGGGGCCAGGGATTGAACCTGCAACCCATGTCTTTGACTGGGAATCAAACCCATGACCCTTCCATGCATGGGCCGATGCTCCAACCACTGAGTGGAATGGCATTTCTTTCTTTTTTAAATGTGCAAGTGCATTGATAAGAATTATATTCCAAATTAGTATAAACATTTAGAAAGTGAAAGTGGTCACTCTTTAGATTCACAGTGATTTTTCTCAGTATCTGCTAAAATATTTAGGATTCTGTGTTCTTTAGGGAAAGATTTATAGCACAGGATTACTGAGGAGCTTAACTTCAATATTTCATTTCCTGAGCAACAGATACTACTAAGGTCTAGAACCTGGAGATATTTTTAGAAAAGATTAGCAAATTAGTATTAGCCCTGAGGCTGAAAGAATTTAGGCTAGAGTTTAAGAAATTGAAAAAGAAAGCCACTAAGATTTTACATTATATTTTTAATAAAATAACAAAGCCTGATTCTGAATAATTTAGGGGGAATCACATTTTTAAATATTGAAAGACTTTATAGATATATTTTAACTTCTATACAAGACTGTTTTCCTTACAGATGGTAGAAATCCTATTCCATTATACAGATCGAGCTCTGAAAAAGTGCCCAGACCAGGGAAAAATCCAAGTGATGGAGCAGCATTTTCAGGTACACATTTGCATGTGCTTCTAATAGCCATTGGCATGAATAGGTCTAACACTGCTCTTTCATATTTCTTGAGAATGGAACTTTCATGGTTTGATTAAACAGTTTTCAGTATTGAAAGCTTTATTTCAGGGCTTGTGGAGCATCTTATGTGATTAAATTTTGAAGTAACAGGTCACATGGGAACAGATGAGTAAAATGTGGGGAAGTGTTAGTGCTTAGCTACTTAGTGCTGTGTGGACGGAAAGGCTATATGTATGAGGGTATACCTGTGAATTGACACCTTATAGCACTGACACCTTGCTAATGACTAACATTTATGTTAACTAGGCTAGTTGCAGAAAAGGTAGACTGCCAAGTTTTAAGTTTAGTTCTAGGAGTACCTGTGACTCAAGAACAAATTAGTTACAAAAAAAATACAGTCTCTAAAATATGTGAATGATTGAGCTAAGTACTACTATAATTGTCACCATACTTCCCTAGAATAAACTGCCTTTTGATGACTGAGACAAATTAAGTAAAATCGTAATGGACAGATATGGAGCAGACAGTTTTAAAAAATATGTGAATGAAAGATCTTTAGTTTTTCTTGAAAGTCAGTAAAAATTGAAGTTAAGAAACAATTTAAGGCCTATACAGTTTTTTTTTGTTGTTTGTTTGTTTTTGTTAACCTTCACCCTAGAACATTTTTCCATTGAATTTTTAAAGATGAGGTGGGGAGAGAGAGAGACATTGATGTGAGAGAGACATGTACATTGGTTGCCTCTCACATGACCTTGACCAGGGCTGGGGATTGAACCTGCAACCAAGGCTTGTACCATTTTTATTATGTGAGTTTTAGTGTTGGCAGTGCTGCCCAGTTACATTTGTTGTAAATCTCTGTTTATCCTTCTCCATTCCTAGAGCTCCCTCACCTCGCCCTACCTCCTCTTGTAATAAAATTTCAGGATCTAATAGTAGGGGTCAGCAAACATTTTCCAAGAAGGGCCAGATGGGAAAATTTAGAGTATGTATGATCTCTCACATATTCTTCTTTTTAAAACAACCCTTAAAGATGTAAAAACCACTTGTAGCTCTATGAACAGTTCAGAAACAGGCAGTGGGCAGGATTTGGCCCCATCGGCCAACTATGCAACCCCTGGTCTAATGTGTACTAGACACTGGGCCGTAGTGAGTAAAATATACATGATCTTTGCTATCTTAAAGTTTGCAACCTAGTCAAAAGAACTTTTCTTGTACACGTTAACAGAAATCTTTAGAAGAAATCTAGGGATTTTGAAGTTCTAGAGAGGCACAGTTCATATATTTTCACATCTCCCTTTGATGCTCATAACTTTGGAAGATAAGGAGAGATATAGTAGTTAATTAACATTTGGAGGGTATCAGGGTTTGGTTTCCTGAACTGTGCTCTGTAATGCCACAGTAGGGGCTTCTGGTGGAGTAAATTTCATTACTGTTTGTCAAGAGGTTTATTAAGTTTATCAGTAAAGAAGAGAAATAAGCCCAGATAAAAATTATAAAAATAGATAATTTAGGAGGAAAACATAGGTAGAAAGAAGGCATTTGGGAACAAAATTGAGAACGATACCTTGTATATAAGTAATTTTGTATACCAATGCAGTATACATGGTAAAGGAAACAATATTTTAACAAGAATATCTATTACTAAAAGGTGTTGGAGATGGTATTCATAAAAGAACTCTGGCCATGGGAGGGTATACTTTGTTGAAAAGAAACTTCTAACAGGGAATGCTAGAAGGAGTAATGAGGGGTGTGTGTGTGTGAATATAGAAACCACTCTGCTGGAGAAGAACAAGGTAGAGAGAGCTATAAAAGAAAACAGAAGTGATGTTTTAATGGTGAAATATGAAAGAATCTCAGTATCACAGGGAATGTAAATGATGATTTCTAATACAAATTACAAAACTTACAGAGAAACAAACTGTAGTAGAATGTATTCTTTAATTATCTCTGTGGGAATTTTTATTCTGCTAAAAGAGTATCTGATACAATTTTTTATTTATTATAATGTAGTCCCATGAAAGGTAAAGGAAATAATAGTGGGAACCATTATTCTGGGTTTACTTTGCCGTTGATTGAGGAAGTGGAAGGCATAGACTCTTGAGAGAAAAATGATCACTTTATTTTAAAAATTATAATAATGATGAAAAATACACTTACCATGAATTATATATTTTATAAAGCAAGCATATCAGAAAAAAAAAAAAAAAGACATACTCTCGTTACAGGCTCCAAAAAACTAATTGGTTCACAAAGAACTGGAAATTTTTTACTATCATTTATCAGTTTTCTTTTTTTAAAATTTTTATTGTTGAATGTATTACAGATGTTTCTCATTTTTCCCCCATTGACCCCCTCCTCCCCACTCCTGTCCCCCTCCTGCCTTTTCCCACACTGTTATCTATGTCCATTGGTTATGCATATATGTTCTTTGGTTTATTTCTTCCCACCTCCCAACTCCCTTCCCTTTAAGGTTTGTCAGACTAGCAACCATTTTGTACTTCTTTATCCCTTCACCTTTTTCACCCATTTCCCCACCCCCCTCCCATCTGGCAACCAACAAAATGTTCTCTGTATCTATGAGAATGTTTCTGTTCTGCCTGTTCATTTTGTTTGTAGATTTCATTGTCGATAGATATATATTCATTGCAATTTTGTTTGTTCATATATTTTATCTTTTTCTTCAAAAAGACCCTTCATCATTTCATATAATGACAGTTTGGTGGTGATGAACTCTTAACTTTTTCTTGTCTGGGAAACTCTTTATATGGCCATCGATTCCAAATGACAGCTTTGCAGGATAGAGTAATCTTGGTTGTAGGTTCTTGCTTTTCATCACTCTGAATATTTCTTGCCACACCCTTCTGGCCTGCAAAGTTTCTTTTGAGAAATCAGCTGACCATCTTATGGGAACTCCCTTGTAGGTAACTAACTGCTTTTCTCTTGCTGCTTTTCAGAATCTCTCTTTGTCTTGAACCTTTTGCATTTTGATGATGATGTGTCTTGGTGTGGGCCTCTTGGGGTTCATCTTGTTTGGGACTCTTTGTGCTTCCTGGACTTATATGTCTGTTTCCTTCTCCAAGTTGGGAAGTTTTCAGCCATTATTGTTTCAAATAGGTTTTCGATTTCTTGTTTTCTCTCTTCTCCTTCTGGCACCCCCAAGATGTGAATGTTGGCACACTTGAAGTTGTCCCAGAGGCTCCTTACACCATCCTCATTTTTTTGGATTCTTTTTTCTTTTTGCTGTTCTGATTGGGTGTTTTTTGCTTCCATATATTCCAAATTGATGGTTTGCTTCTTGGCTTTACCTACTCTACTACTGAATCTGTATAAATTATTCTTTATTTCAATTAGTGCCTCCTTCATTTCTGCCTGGTCCTTTTTTATGCTTCTGAGGCCCTCACTAAGTTCAGTGAGGTTCTCACTATGAGCATCCTTATAAGCAGTGTTTTGAACTCTGCATCGGTTAGGTTGCTTATCTCCATTTTGCCTAGTTCTTTTCCTGAAGTTTTGTTCTGATCTTTCATTTTGGCTGCCTCCCTGTGTTTGTTTCCAATAAATCCATGCACGGGCCCTTTAAGAGGAGCTGCCTGAGGCTCCAGCTGCCTCAGCCTCCCTGAGCCTCAGTTCCCGCTGGTTTTTCCAGCCAGAAGTTATGGGGATTCTCTTCCTGGCACTGGAACCCTGAGGAGGGCACCTGGTGTGGGCTGGGGACCCCTCAGTCCTCAGGGAGAACCTTCCCAGCTGAGGTGTCCTCCTGATTTTTATCCACCACACTTGGGTGTGGGACCAGCCCATCCGTCTCCACCCCTCCTACCAGTCTCCATGTGGCTGCTTCTTTAATTCCATAGTTGTAGGACTTCCATTCAGCTTGATTTCAGGCAGTTTTGAATGATGGTTGTTCTGTAGTTTAGTTGTAACTTTGATGTGGTTGTGGGAGGACGTGATACCGCATTTACCTACGCTGCCATCTTGACTGGTAGTCCTATCAGTTTTCAATATATCGAACTGGAAATTCTTACATTTTGGCACAGTAGCCACAAATAATCCAAAAAGAAAGGAAGTATGCAGGCATGTTGAGAGCAGTATCTGTCTACAAAGCACAGAACAGCTACAAAAGATGGAGGGAGGCAGACAACCAAAGATATGTGCCAAAAGCATCATGAAAACTGTCAGAAAGGAGACTAGTATGATTCAGATTGATTGTGCCTACCCAAATGCTAATGGATTTTGGCAAAGATTCACTGGGTATATACTGCATGCCAAGTAATATGTAAAGGGTGTGACGTTAATTTTATTTAATTCTCACAAGAACCCAGTGAAGTAGATACTATTTTAATCCTCATTTTAGAGATGAGGAAATTTAGGACTAGAGAGGTTAAGTGCCTTCCCAAGATAATATTGCTGCTAAGTGGTGGGGCCAGGACTGAAATCCAGGTCTTTCTGATTTCAACGCCCAGCTCTTAAATACTATTATTTTTAGACAAGTACAAGGAAAGAATGGGTGACAAGGGGGTGATGTTAGCTGATCAAGATTGACAATTACAGCAAACATAAGCTGTTTAATGCTCATTATGTGGCAGGCACTGTTACAAACTCTTTATACACATTAACTCATTTAATTTTTATAACTCTGTAAGGTAGGTACTAATATTATTCCTCTTTATAAATGAGGCTGAGGCACAGAGAAATTAAGTAATCTGTTTCAGCTTACATAGCTAGTAAATGATAGAGCTGGGCTTCTAGATAGTTGGGCTTCAGAGTGCACATCTGGGCTGCTACACTCTATTATAGAACAACACTTCTTTTTTTCATTTTGTTAATCCTCACCCGAGGATATTCTTCCATTAATCCTCAGATGGAGTGAAAGGGAAGAGGGAGGGAGGGAGGAGAGAGATAGAGAGAGAGAGAGAGAGAGAGAGAGAGAGAGAGAGAGAGAGAGATACATGGATGTGAGAGAGACACACACCCATTGGTTGCCTCGAATTTGCAACCTAGGTTCGTGCCCTTGACTGGGAATTGAACCCATGATTCTTTGGTCCTTGGGCCAATGCTCTAACTGCTCAGCCACACCAACCAGGGCAAGTCTCAAGACCTTTTGAATTACAACCCAGGATATTGTTTGAACAATCTGAGCCATTGTTAATAACTTGTGAGTAATTTTGGATCAATTTTCAATTCTCAATTAAGCATGTATCCCTAAAATAGTCACTCAGGAGGACTATTTTCCTTCTGGAAAAGGTGCTCTTCAGCCCGTTAGGATGTGTGAAGTACATGCACAGTTGGCCACAAATCTGCTGTTTCAAGTGTTTAATCTTAAATATTTAATCATAAAATTATGATTTTATGACTCTAAAAGCATTTTTTTTCTTTTGGAAAGAAGAGTGAACTTCAGGAATTATCTATTCATAACCCCAATGTGGTTTGTGAACATTTTTTTATGAGTTCACATAAAAGCATCCATGTTAAACTCATAAATTGCCTTTTTGAAAGGAATATGTGGACAGTATATTCATGGAATTCCTATTACATAACATCTTGATTTCATTAAGAACATTTGTCTGAATTTTTCTTTATCTTCATGGCTGAAATAGATTAGTAAATTAGAAATTAGAAATAGATTAGTAAATAGCAGTTAAACATCCCTACCCAAAGAATATTCTTTGTTAGTTTACGTCTTAGAGCTCTTTTATATCCAAGTTTTTATCTTTGATTTGGATGAAGATTTAGTGAGTGGCTTGTCGAATTTAGATGGCACCAAGAATCAGGGTCCAGAATGATCTTGACAAAGTGGATTCAAAATCATTATGAGATGAAATTTAACAGAGGTAAACATCAAAACTTTATTAGATTCAAATAATTAAATTGCATGAGTGCTGGATTGGGAACATCTAGAGGGACAGGATCTCAGTCAACACAAACTTAGTATGAACCAATAGTTTGTTAAGGCCCAGATACAGGAAAGTGATAGAACTTTGGGCTACTTGTTAGAAATAAAACCTCGAAGAATTTTATGGACTGTTGACAGACTATGCTATATCCCACAACTGGGATAGGGGGAGGTTTTAAAAACAACAGTTTAAAAAAAATACTGGGGTTGCTTAATCTGAGGAGACAATAAGTGGAGATATGCCTGCCTTCAGATAATGAAGGGCATCAAACAGGGATTTACTGTATTGCAGCAGAGGGCAGGCTAGTAGAAATTCTGACGTGTATTTCAGTCTAAAATGACCTAGTGCTGATATAAGAGCTCTTGGATTTATGCTATGGAATGCATTGAAATAAAAGGAGGATGTCAGACTGACCAGGAGTGTTTTTAAAAGACTTTCTTTGCTGAGTGGGAAGATTTGAGATACTGTATCAGCATCAAGAAACAGGCAACATCTAATCCAATTAAGACTTATTTCTAAGTCACAATATTGAGAATTTGTATTTTACCAGCAGGTGGCACTCATGCTTGCTGCCTCAGTTAAAAAAATTTTTTTTCTTTATTGATATTAGAGAGAGAGAGAGGGAGAGAGGGAAAGGAAGGGATAGGGAGAGAGAAACATTGATGAGAGAGAACATCGATTGGCCACCTCCTGCACGCCTTTCACCAGGGATCAGGCCCACAACCTAGGCAGGTGCCCTGACCAGGAATTGAGCCTGTGACCTCTTGGTGCATGGGTCTTTGCTCAACCACTGAGTCACACCGGCTGGGTCGCTGCCTCAGTTTTAATCTTCACCTTTGAGCAAGGGCCTCACCTTTTTTTTAGAGGCAGAATATATAATGCCATTCAATACTTCTGCTTTCCTCTAAATGTAAATCAATATTTGTCCTGTCTTAACTATAGAAAATAACATTTGGATCTTGTGATATTTTTGTCAGGTTGTGACTTTTATTTATCTGAGAAGGGTTTGACCCCATAATTATATTTTATTTATATAATAACTAGCAAGAGTGAAAGGAATGAAAGTGTTCTTTGTCTCAAATGTGTTGAACCTCAGTTTTTCTTCTGGCTAAGTCTTTCCCATCCCAAAACAAAGTCAAACAGCAGTCAGCCCTAGCCAGGTAGTTCAGTTTGTTAGAGCATCATCCCAATATGCTAAGGTTTCGGAATCAATCCCCCACCGGGGCACATACAAGAATCAACCAACGAATGCATAAATGAGTGGAACAACAAATCAATGTTTCTCTCTCTTTCTTCCTCTCTCTCTCTCTCCCTCCTTACTCTCTTTCTCAAATCAATAATAATAACCAGTAAACAAATCTCTTCTTTGCCTCACACCATACCCAACAGCCTTACACCTCCTGTTTGCACATTCTTTGCAAAGCCAAATATCTTATAAGAGTTGTCTCTATTTCTACACCTTCCTCTCATTCCATGCCTGTAAATTCTGTGGACCTTTTTATTCCTCAATTTACTGATACTCAATAGTATTCAGCACAATTAATGACTTCTTGAAACAGTCTGTCCATTGGGTTTCCCTGTTATTATACATTCAAGTTTTTCTTTTTTCTATCTCTCTCACTACTTATTGACTTTTTCTGTTCAAACTTCTTCTATATAACAGTAAATGTTAGAATTTGTCGCAGTATTCTTATTTCTGTATCAGTATTTTGCAGGATGTTGTCTGTGGACCATTTGCTTCAAAATCAGTTGAGAATCAGTTTCATATAGTTTGAATTATTTTATCTTTCTACACTCATGTTTGTTTGTGTGTGAAACAAGGTAGAGGTATAAGTAAATAAATATTAATGAGTCAAACTAAAAAGGATTTGAAAAATAATATAATTTTAAGATATTGGCAGTTCAATTTTTAACTTTTTGAGGTAACACCATAGTGTTTTCCATAGTGGCTGCACCAGTTTGCATTCCCACCAGCAGTGTACTAGAGTCCCCTTTTCTCCACACCCTCACCAACACTTGTTTGATGATTTGTTGATGGCAGCCATTCTGACAGGTGTGAGGTGATACCTCATTGTTGTTTTAATTTGCATCTCTCTGATGATTAGTGATGTTGAGCATTTCTTCATATATTTCTTAGCCATTTGTATGTCCTGTTTGGAGAGGTGTCTATTTAGTTCCTCTGCCCATTTTTTAATTGGGTTTTTTGTCTTCCTTTTGTTGAGTTGTATGAGCACTTTATAAATATTGGAAATTAACCCCTTATTTGATATATCATTGGCAATTATGCTTTCCCATACAATGGGTTGCCTTTCCATTTTGATGATTGTATCTTATGCTGTGCAGAAGCTTTTGAGTTTGATGTAGTCCAGTGATCCCACTTCTAGGAATATATCCTAAGAAGCCTGAAACACCAATCAGAAAGAATATATGTACCCCCTGTTCGTAGCAGCACTATTTACAATAGCTAAGATCTGGAAACAGCCCAAATGTCCATCAGTTGACGAATGGATAAAAAAGCTGTGGTACGTATACACAATGGAGTACTATGCAGCTGTAAGAAAGAAAGATCTCTTATCCTTTGAGACGACATGGAGGAACCTGGAAAGTATTATCCTAAGCAAAACAAGCCAAACAGAGAAAGACAAGTATTATATGTTCTCACTTATTTGTGGAATATAATGAACATAACAATCTGAGGAATGGGGTAGTCCCAGAGACGTGTAAGTGGGGTATAGACTGACAATCCCCAGAACAGGAGGTGGTGAGGGAGAGAGAAACCACAGAACGTATATGCATGTATGCATGAACAAAAGTCATGTACAACAAAGCTGGGGACAGGGTGGGGAGGGATGGGGAGTGGGGAATCAGTGGGGAAAAAAGGAGAAACATCTGCAACAAAAATAAATAAATTAATTTAAAAAAAAGTTTAAAAAAATAATTTTAAGATATTGAAAATGAAGCCTTACATTATTACCAAGTTGTACTTCTAGCTTCATTTATATTTCCATGGGAAGCAGATCATTAAGGCCATTGGTTGTAGCAGCTGCTGGCATGTTTTTATGTTAAAACTTCATGCCAGAGTGGATAAAGACTGAAGTTGATCACATAGTGAGGCCATATGAACTTTCCTTGTCTAACTCATGCTTTCTTGAGATGAACTGAGGAAGGGAAAACTGTGTTGGTGCCCAGCATATCATCTTACCCCTGAGGCTTACATAACATGCTGGTTCTGGAGAGTTAGGTTTTTCCTTGATTATTTTATTATCATACCTGAAAATAAATGAGACATACATGTATACGCATACACATACAGAGAGATATCTATAAACTGGAATATCAGCTGCCTAGCGCTGATAGTCTGTACAGATATATGTATGTATGTATGTATTATATATGTATGTATCTATGTATCTGTTTAAGAATGTCTATCTATTTTGGTGTATATATTCTAGGCTTTGCTGAACTTTTGAATCAGTTTTAAACAATGCAGTTTTCATTGCTTAATTGACTTTTAGAATATAAATTATGAGAATCAATACCATTGCTCCAGAAAGCAATGTATATCTACTATCTTATTCCTTTCACATTGTGCCTACGAATAGGAAAAGCCAGAGATTATACCTTCAGGTGGCAGATGGTAAGACAGTCACAATGCAATAAAATGATCTATTCAGTCTTTCAAACAATTGACAGGCCTAAATTTAGGTTTTCTGTCTGTCAGCTCTGTTTTATTCACATATCCACATTGCCTTCTTTAATAAGTCTTAAATATACACTAATGGTCTTTGGCTTTTATAGTGAAAAATATTTTGGCTTTCCTTAAGGATCTTGAAAATATTGCTCTATTATCTGGCATTAGGTGCCACTGTGGGGAGATATGAGGCTAGCCAGAACTTTTTTTTCCCCCTTTCAAAATTGACTGATCTCTTTTCCTGGCTGTTACTTAATTTTTGGAATCCAGGAATTTTACTGCATTGAGTCACCCTGTGAATTCATTCTAGGCTATTGTTTTTCTGGCATATGATGTGCTCTTTCAATATGTAGATTTATGTCTTTTTTTTTTTAAGGGAAATTTTCTCGAACTATTCATTCTGTTCCATTGTTTTAGTTTTCTTATTCAGGGATTCCAGTTATGCATGTATTGGTGTTTTTGCTTTCTCTTCCTCACTCCCTCCTTCCCCCCTTCCTCTCCCTCTCCAGTTTCCTCCCTTTTCTTCTCTCACTGTCCACTCCCCTCCCTACACACACACTCAAATACTTCACTCACCACTTCATTCTGTGCAGGCTGGATCTCACCCATCACTGTACTTATCATCTAATAAAAAATAATACACTTTCTTACTAAACATACCAATGATATCTTAAGTGCTAAATCCAATAAACACTCTGCATATCTTACTCATCCTCAGTGCTATATTAAACAGTGATTGATAATCACACCTGTTTGAAATTCTGTATCCTGTAGATATCTGTGACTGTGTGTTCTTCTGATTTTTAAACCTATGTGACTGTGTTGGATTTTCTTTTCATCTTCTGTCCATATCATAAATATTGATTTTCCTTGTGATTTACTCCATTGTCCACTGATTTTATCTCTATTTATTGTGGACAGTTTTATTTATATACATTGTTTCTTGTCATGGCTTAGAAGTCTGTAATTCTAACTCAAATGTTTTAGATTACTATATCCAATTTCTTATTGTTCAGCATCAAAATAAAGATGTTCTTCTCCTGGTCAGTCCTCTCCTGGCCGGTGTGGCTCAGTGGTTGAGCATCAACCCATACACCAAGAGGTCGCCGGTTCGATTCCCATTCAGGGCACATGCCCGATGTGGGCCTGATCCCCAAGTGGGGGGGCATGCAGGAGGCAGCCAATCCATGTTCTCTCTCATCGATGTTTCTATCTCTCTCTACCTTTTCCTTCCTCTCTCTTTCTAATATCAATAAAGAAAAAAAAAACTTTTTTTTTTTTAAAAGATGTTCCTCAAAACTATAGCCAAAACTACACCTACCTCTTTCCTTCCAACACCTCCTCCCATATTTCTTATCTCATTTTATGACGTCATCAGTCAGCCATCACTTAAATTAGAAATCTAGGAGTAATTAGAGACTTCTCCCTATGCCTCCCAACGTACAACCAAGTTGTCACCAAGCTTTATAGTTTTACTTTATAAATATTTCTTAATTCTGTTTCCTTTGTTTTATGCCTGCTGTCACTACCCTAGCTGAGCCCCCTGTTTCTTTCTTTGACTACTGAAGTAGCTTTCTATCTTCAGTCTTGTTTTCCAGGTCCTCTCATCATAAAAATCACCAACGTGATCTCAAGATCTGAATCTGGTGATTTCACTCTCCATTGTCTCTGTAGTTTATTCTTAGTACTTAGTACCAGGCTAGGCACTTAATTTTATGTCTTTAATAATTTAAAAATATACTTTAATAATTTCTATCTGATAATTATATTTGAAGTTTTAGTCATCTATCCATGCTGTTTGTAGTTCTGCTAATGTTCACTTATGATGGATTATTTCATGAGGTGCTTTAAATTTTTATTTTAAGCACATTTTCAGGGGGGCTTTATCAGTAGGACTGATTTTATCAATAGGACTGATTTTTGTCTATGTTAAGCAGTTTCTCTGGGGAATTCTGAATTTGCTTCTTTCCAGTGCTTCAGGAGTATCCTTTTTAAGGATCATGTTTGTGTTAATTTCCTGGCTTGATTGTCCCTGGCTTGATTGTCCCTGGCTTGATTGTTCCATACTATGGAGATGGTGTCAGTTCAAATCCCAAATCTGTCTGTGGGCAGGGTCTTGAGAGTGGATTCTTTCTTGGAGAGGACAAATTGACTCCAACTGAGTCTAGGCTGAGACAGACTTTCTTGTCATCTTCCTTTGTGTATAAGCAGATTTTTTTCTCTAATTTCCTTTCACATCAGATACAGCTTCAAGAATCCTAATTTTAGCCAGATCTTTTCTTCAATTTTTCATGTTGCAAGGTTTTAAGACCTCAGCTTTTTTTTGGGGCATTAAAACATAAGCTGTTGTGTGACCTAAAATTTTGTAGGACAGTCTGAGTTGGCAGCTCAGGACTTATTGCTTGGCTTTTCAGTTCCCTTTTCACTTTTAGACTCTGGTCTTGGGAGCTCAGCTGTATTTTCAACAACGTTTATTAAAATTTCCTCAGCATTTCTAGGAAGATCTCTCCCTCCACCCCACCCCCCTGCCCCAGGTTATCTTGCCGACTATATTCTCGTTCAGGGTTGAAACTTGGTAAAGCTTTAACAGTTTTCAAATGTATGGTTTTAGTTCCTCTTTTCGAAGAATCTAAATAGGATTTTAAATGTAGCCATGAAGAATATTGATGATTAATGGAAGCAGGTAAGTGGGTCAGGAATAGCCCTATATGTCTCTCTCTCAAATAATAGCCTTTCTCAGCCCTGGCCGGTTTGACTCAGCAGTTAGAGCGTTGGCCTGTAGTCCAGAGAGACCCGGGTTCGATTTCTGCTAAGGATACGTCCCTCGGTTGCAGTTTGTCCCCAGCCCTGGTTGGGTCGTGCATACCACTCTATGTGTCCCTCTCATGTTGCTATTTCTCTCTCTTCCTCTCTCTCCCTCCCACTCTATCTGAACAAAAGATGGAAAAATGTCCTCGGGTGAGGATAAAAAAATAATGATAATCATAGCCTTTCTCATTTTTGTTCTTTTTTGTTAACCAAGTACTAGCATGTAGTATTTTCTTCACACAGTGCTCTTCCCCCTCCTGATGGGATTTTTTCTGACAATAACCCAGGTTTTCTAGGATTTTTAAAAAAGGAAACCATTTCTTTGTAGGCAGCAGAAAATGAAGAGTACTGCCGAAATCCGATGCTTGGTTATGTGACAGTTTACAGTCATAATAAACTGTTTCGCCCTCATACTGTTGCTCTTATAAAAGACCAAAATTATGGGTTGCTGTTCACTTAATATGAATCTATACATGATGAATTTAAAGCAATTAAAATATTATGAACTGAGAAATTAAATCAACTTAAAATAGCTGGTTTGGAGGATTGTGACAAAATATGGACAACCTTTTTTACCTGAGGCACCAATAGGACCAACTATATACTGTTATCATTTGATGTATTTTATTCTGTTGTTTTTTTCCTTTGAATTTTTTTTTATAAAGTTGTGAAATAAATACATATTTTTAATCTAATGTTTATCATATAGTTATTGTAAACTCTTTATAAACTTGTAATATCTACATTATATTTTATTTAAATGGCAAATTTATTGAACTATTTTCCCATATAGTATATTTAATTCTATTTCTTCCTCCTGTCCCTCTCCTTCTGCTTCTGCACAGAAGTGAATACCTTAATGCATTATAAATTTGTTTTCTTAAAAGTATTAGGATACATTTCCAGATAAAATTACTGTGTAAAAGTGTTTTCACATTTTTAAGACTTTTGACACATAGTGCCAAGTTGTTTATTAAAGACATGGTATAAAGTTATATTCTCCTAGCCATCTTAAACAGACCACTTTCATTTTATGTTATGTCTAACCAGTGAGCCATTGGACAAAGATATAATGCTGATGCTTTCTTTATGGTTTCACTACAGGATATGGTGCCTGTCATAGTTGATTACTGCCTTCTTCTACAGCGAAAGTGAGTATACATTGACTGTCAGATTCAATTATTTGGAGCTCAGGTTACCTCTTGCTTATATTAAAATTTACTGCTATTAATCGTGTACATTTGACTGGAGAGGTGTTTTGTTTTTAATTTAATTTACAGAAATTTGATTTTTTTATAATTTGCAGTCCATTTACCTAATAAAGTTAACTTTCCCAAAATAGATGCTGTGGGTATATCATCTGTGTGTTTGTGTGGCAGGGTAGTGGAGGTGAAGAACATAGCTAACACAAGAGCAATACTACTTACAGATCTTAAAAGTAAGAGTATGATTCATGTACTGGATGTATACCCTTTTATAAACCGTCACTAAAACACAGTACTTCAAACCACCCCCAAAAGGGCAAGTTTCCTTGTGTTTTTGCAGGTTGATTTGTAGAGCCTTTTTGTTTAAAAGAAGTCAGTGTAGCCCAGCTGGTGTAGCTCAGTGGTTGAGCATTGACCCATGCACCAAGAGGTCGCCGGTTCGATTCCCAGTCAGGGCATATGCCCAGGTTGTGGGCCCAATCTGCAGTGGGGGCATGCAGGAGGCAGCCAGGTGATGTTCTCTCTCATTGATGTTTCCATCTCTCCCTGCCTCTCCCTTCTTCTTTCTCTAAAATCAACAGAGGAAAAAATAATTTAAAAGAAGTCAGTGTAAATAAAGTCTCGATTAGGCTTTGTTGGTTTCAGTAGTAACTTTGTAAATTAATCAACCTATACTGGTTCACAAATTTTTCACACTTAAAATAACAGCTCCTGCTCTCTCCCTCTCTCTCCCTCTCTCCCCCTCTCTCCCTCTCTTACCTTCTCTCTCCTCTCTCTCTCCCTGCTTCCCATTCTATAAAAAATAAAATAAAATAACAGCTCCCTACATGCCAGGTATTGTTCTCAGCCCTTTATATTAATTTATATAATTTTTATAACAACTTGTATAATTTTTGTCACAGTAAGGTCGGTATTATTATCTTCCTTTTACATAGGCGTTTCCAGAGGCAGAAAGCCATTAAATAACAAGCCACAGCTCACTGACACTTCTTTTGAGGAGCAAAGGTGGGATTCTTTACAGGCAGTCTAGCTCCGAGACTCTTGTTCTTTTGTGTGTTTTTTCATCTTCACCCGAGGATATGTGTTTGTTTTTTAAAAATTGATTTTAGAAAAAGGAAGGGAGAGAGAGAGACATCAATGTGAGAGAGAAATATCGATTGGTCGCCTCCCAAGGAGGCACCTGGGTATGTGCCCTGACAGGGAATCAAACCCACAACCCTTCAGTGTTCCGGATAACACTTTAACCAACTGAGCCATACTGGCCAGGGCTGGACTCTTATTCTTAACCACTAGCTTGTACTATTTTCTGAGTAGTAAAGAACAAATGTGAGGACCTAAAGCAGATACTCCTAAAATTCTATACAACACTGACTTGACTCATGAATTTATATATATTCAGGTGTCCTGAATCATAAAAGGTCAGATCATATTTGAAAATATCAGTGAAGCTTATCAAGAAGGCAGTTACATGGTTGTCAGATGTCTTAAGGCACAAAGAGCTATAGAATCTGCTTCTCGAGGCTAAAATTCATTCCAGTGTTTTAGGTACAGTGTTATATGTAATTATCCATTGAAATATGCTGTATTCACAGTTGGAATATTGTTGAGAATATTGTTTTATGCTATACATGGTCTTCTGTATTTGGGCCTAAGAGAGAAATTTTTCTCAAGTGTTAGTACCAGAAATACTTTTGCATCTTCTGAACAGCTAGTTCACTTTTACCTAATGGACAGTGGATTGTGTAGCTAATTACTATTTCCTAGAAAGCTAAAGCCATGGTATACTAACCTCACCCTAGCTTTTCTTTACTTAGTTTTCTCTTTACCCCACTTTCCCCGCACTTCCTTGTTATGTATCTGTTCAGAAATCACCTACAATATTATCAGTATTATATGTAATTTCTTTCTTTTGTTTTGCTGCTCTTAAATTCTTTCTTTGTCTTTGAGATTTGACAATTTAATTATAATGTGTCTTGAATAATCCTATTCCGGCTCAACCCATTTGGTGTCCTTTGGGCCTCATGGATCTGTATGTCCATTTTCCTCCCCAGGTTTGGGAAGTTTTCAGCCATTATTGCTTTAAATACTTTCTGTTCCTTTCTCTTTCTCTTTTCCTTCTGGAATTCCCATTATGTGAATAATGTTTCTTTTCATGTTTCCCATAATTTCCATAGGCTTTCTTGATTTTTTTTTTTTCTGCATTGTCAAAACAAGGCTGCCAAAAATTTGGTTGCCTCCCACACACACACACACACACACACACACACAAAAATGGGAGAGAGAACATTTTTATTTTTATTTTTCTTCTTCTGCCTGCGTAATTTGCAATGTTTGATTCTCCAGGTCACTGATTCTTTCCTCTGCATGGTCATGTCTCCTTTTGAAATTCTCTATTGAATTCTTCAGTTTAGTTACTGTATTTTCAACTCTAGGGATTGTTGTTTTTTGGATTGTTATTTTCTTGTCAAACTTCTCTTTTTGTTTTCCTAATTTTGTTTAGTTGTCTGTGTTTTCTCTAATTCACTAAACTTCCTGTAGAGGATTAGTCTGAATTCTTTGATAGTTCATAGATCTCCATTTCTCTAGAGTCAGTTATTAGAGCTTTATAAGTTTCCTTTGTTGGTGTCATAATTATCAGATTTTTAAAATTGGTATCTGTGCATTTGAAAAATTGGGCTCCTTTTTTAGACTTTACAGGTTTTCTTTGGCAGAGATAGACTTCACCACTTAGTTCGATTTTCTGGGTGTGTCTGCTGGTAATGTCCTTAGGTAGGTGGGCCTGCTATTATGGTCTGTTTTGGGGTGAGGCAACTGTTGAAGCTCTGAGTATAGGCATAGGGGTGGGTTGCCACTGGCTGAACAGTTGGGTAGGACTGCTGGCTTTGTTTCCTACTCAGGTGAGGCTATAGGATGGGCTCCATGGTTGCCTGGGTTCTCTGGTCAGGCTCACTAGATGGTCAGGATTGCATCTATATTCAGTAGTAATGCACTATGAATTAGTTTCCCTGCCCTGAAGGGCACCAGGATGAGACTTGTACAGCTCGTTGTTTGGGAACCTGAATCAGATCAGAGTGTGCATTGACCTCTCTGGTTACAGGAGGCCACCACTTTGGCTCTGCAGGCAGTATACCACGAGCTGTGCATTTTCTTTCTTTCTTTTTTAAAGCTTGTTTGTTTGTTTGTTTGTTTGTTTGTTTGTTTATTTTTATCCTCACCCGAGGACATTTTTTGATATTTTGCTCAGATAGAGTGGGAGGAAGAGAGAGAGAGAAACATCAACGTGAAAGGGACATATCGAGTGGCTGCCTCCCTCACGACCCAACCAGGGCTAGGGACAAACTGCAACCAAGGTATGTGCCCTTAGCGGGAACCGAACCCGGGCCTCTCTGGACCACAGGCCGATGCTCTAACCGCTGAGCCAAACCGACCAGGGCAAGAAATTGTTTCTTAAGACTTGTACTTTTATTTTTATAATTTGGTCTCTGTTCCACAATTTTATTTCAATTTAGTCTATGTTAAATAGAAATGATGTATATTTCTTTTTTAGTATTAGATAAAAAATATGCTCAAGACTTTTTGTAGGGCATTTAATGATTTGTCATTTTGCCTGTACAACAGTAGGCATATTTTCAGTTTATTTTGATAATAGATCCAGAGTTTACTTGAATTATAATTCTGATATTGAACATTGTTTAAAAATAGGTGCTATGTTAATATATCAGTTATATTTCAATAAAACTGTTATAAAACAAAACAAAGTAGGTGCTGTATGTAGATGATCTGACCACTTGGAGCTTATATCGCTGTAAGCTGATATCCAAAAAGAAGCCATCATTGAAATGACTTGAATTATATGTAAATATGGACTGAAAATATTTCTGTTAAATTTAACGGGAACCTGAAGTGGTTTTGATAGCCAGGGCATTTGTTCAGTTTTATTGTTGAAAATCAGGATTATTGTTTGAGAAACAGAAAGATCTTAATTATCTAGCATGGTTGAGGAACTGAATGTTTTGGATGCTGTTTTCTTGATAATTCATGTTAAAAATTTAAACATCAAAGCTAGGGGGAAAATGTGCTATGCCTTTAATTTTAAGGCAGCCATATTGAGATATAATTCACAGACCATAAAATTCACCCTTTTAAAGTATACAGTTCACCACAATTAAGGCATGCCCTTTTAAAGGAAATCTTTAGGCTGTTCTCTGAAGACTCTATCACAGGGGTGTTCGGAATCAGATGCCGGCTGGCTAATAAACGGCTCTTAATTTGGAAAACTAAATAAAAATAAAATAAAGGAAATCTTTACAAACTGTGAAAACAGAGCAATTTGAACATAATTTCTTGGAAGTTCATTTGAACTTTGCTTTTACTTTATAAATAAAGAGACCAGCCCAAATCAACTTGAGATGTATTAAGTCCCACTTATGTTTAATGGAGATTTATTTATTAGGTTCTTGCTTTGTGTTTAATATAGCCTGGCAAGCATGAGGATTGTTGCTCTTGCTCCCCTCCAGCGGTTCTCAACCTGGGGGGGGTCAAACGACCCTTTCATAGGGGTTGCCTAAGACCATCAGAAAACACATTTCCAACAGTCTTAGGAACCGAGACACCGCTCCTCTATCTGTCTCCACGCGGGTCCACCCACATGCAGATATCCCCATGCAGATACTCCCACATACAACACGAGGAACTGTATTAAAGGGTTGCAGCATTAGGAAGGTTGAGAACCACTGCTTTAGACATTCTCTGAATTTACAGTTATAATCAAAGCTGAGTTCTTCACTGTTTTGTAATAGTAAAATTGATAATGCATAAAGTGAATTTAGCCATTTCCTGTATGAGTTTAAAGTTATGAATGATACACTCCAAATGATATCTTTAATATATGACTATTAATATAAATTGAAGTTATGCAGAAAGAAGACCTCTTCGATGACTCTGTTATTCAGAATGGATTTTCTGTTGTACTGGTTATAGGGAGGCTAAGCTAGAAGTGATAAACAGCAGTTTTGTTTTGTTTTTAATCCTCACCCGAGGATACTTTTCCATATTTTGTTCAGATAGAGTGGGAGGGAGAGAGAGAAAGAGAGAGAAACATCGACATGAAAGGGACACATCGAGTGGCTGCCTCCTGCATGACCCAACCAGTGCCAGGGACAAACTGCAACTGAGGTAGGTGCCCTTTGCGGGAACCGAATCCCGTTCTCTCTGGACTGCAGGCCGAAGCTCTAACCTCTGAGCCAAACCGGCCAGGGCGATAAACAGCAGTTTTGAAGTTAGCCCTTCCTGTAAAGAAAGTCGGCACCCAGGAGTATAATACCTAAATATAAAAAACACAAGAGCTAAACACTCTTTTTGTATGTACTTCTTTGTCCCTCCTTCCCTGATGCTCTAACAAATATTCTCCCAGAATGATGAGAACATATCTTAGAATTTTGTTTTATTTTAATTTTAAGCTAGAAATGCAGTTAGGAGTTGCTGAGTTTTATTTTTCTTCTTTATTGTAGCATCTGACTGGTTAAGGAAGAAACTTGGAGTTTTACCATTAATCTTGCCAGCATTGCATGCTGTTGTGTGTCGCAGGAGTGCCTTGTTTGTCAACTTTCATGCTCTGTTTACTGATGTTTTAGCTCTTTAACTCTCCTCCCCAGGGCTTTTGTGCTGAACTAAAATGTATAATTATCTTTCCTAGCATATTTTGTTGTTGTTGTTTTATTTTCTTTTTAAGAGAGAAAAGGAGAGAGAGAGAGAGAAACATCCATGTGAGAAACATCAATGGCTGCTTCCTGCATGCCCCCTACTGGGGATGGAGCCCAAAACTCAGGCATGTGCCCTGACTGGGAATCAAACTGGGACCTCTCAATGCATGGGACAACACTCAATCCACTGAGCCACACTGGCAGGGCTAGCATGTTGCTTTTAACAACACATGTTACAGAGTACAAGCACTGACAAATATGTGACATTTTCTTTAAATTCATTAGAGTTACTTTGTTGTTCTCACTTTATGTTTCTTACAGTAAAGCTTCATTAATCTTAGTTTCTTTTACTTGGCTAGTAATTGGCAATCACAAAAATGCAATGGATTATTGATTAAAATGAAACCGACATGAGAAATACTCAGATAAGTATGAAGCAAAGGGGGTAAATGATGCAAAAATTACATCTGTGAACATGAGAAAAAATAAATGGATGTGGATATTCCCCCAGGATATTGCAAATACTGTTTATTGAAAAGTGGCATGTGGTTCTGATGAGTTGCAGCCAGTCAGCTTATCGTCTCTCCCCTTTCAGGACTTCAAGTGAGACAAGACGCTGTCCCACTCCTCTCAGACTCTTTCTTGACCTTTTTGTGGAACTTTTTGCGAAAGGCCACACCTGTGGATGAACCATTTAGCACTTTTCACAATTGACACGATACACATATAAAGAGATCATACATTTAGTGAAAAATAAAGAATCATAACAGATATATAGAATTAGCACAGGTTTTGTATTTTAAAAAAAAGAGTGAATTATTCATGAATGAGAGGATAAAATACAATTATTGAGTATGGTGGTATTTAGATTAATTTAAAAAATTTGTTTCTACAATAAAATTGTTTTCAGACATATTTTTAAAATATTGAACATTTTCTTCTTCTACTATCAATCATCATTACTTAAACCATTTGGAAAGCAAATGGTAAGAACTAGATAAAGAAACAAGTTGCCTCCGAAGATTAGCTAGGAATATTTAGAAACCAGGACAGAGGAAGAGATAACTTGTGAATAGTCGGGTTTTTCTTTTTTCCTGCTTCATCATGTTTACCACACTACCTGCTCCCTTGTGTGTTGTCTTTCCCAAGTAGTGGGCCATAGACTCATACAGGATTTAGGCTGGAGGGCTGAGTTCCAGTTCTGTCTATTACTTGTTAGCTATGTGACTTTCAGCAAATAATTCAACTTATTCAACTTTTTTTATTTGTGAAAAGAAGTATTAGGAGAATTAAGATATATATACATATATACACATACACATACACACATGTATGTCTATACATATATATATTTTATAATATAAAGCTGTATGCAAATATTGTTACTGTTTTTAATAAACTTGTAAGTTGAAATAGAAAAAAAGATGATATACTTAGCAGACTGGATTTAATGGATGTTTGGAATGTTCCTAATTTTCTTTCTTTCTGTTATAGAGATCTTTTATTTAGCCAGATGTATGACAAATTAAGTGAGAATTCAGTGGCCAAAGGAGTGTTTTTGGAGTGCCTTGAGCCATATATTTTAAGTGATAAATTGGTGGGGATCACACCCCAAGTAATGAAAGACTTGATTGTTCATTTCCAAGATAAAAAGTTAATGGAAAATGTGGAAGCTCTCATTGTACACATGGATATCACCAGCTTAGATATTCAACAGGTAAGTTTATAGACAGTCTACTAACTTACAGAATAAACATCATTCCTTTGTTGATTATTCAGGGCGTGGCAAAAGTAGGTTTACATTTGTGAGTATGTCAAACAGAGTTTATGCTTTTATTATTATTTATTGCATTATTTTTCATACGAATAACTGTGAACTTACTTTTGTTTCATCCTGTATTTACCTGACTGATTGGGCCTCATTCTGCCATCTATCAACCCCAGTTACTTATTGAGCACTTTTGGTAAGATGTCTTATAAACTTGTATATGTCAATATGTTTCTTAGGACTATTTATTGACTGATTCTTCTTCATCTGTTTGTTCACTACTACAGTTTTCACTCTGCAAGTGGATTTCAACTAAGTACTGTTACATGAATAATAAAATATTTTTACTCTTAAGAGTATGATACCATTTTTTAAATAAAAAGATACTTTCTAAGTCCAGAGTTAATAATTATCATGCATTGAGTTTTGAAATAGTATAAGAAGCAAATTACAGGACATCTCAGAATGATCAGCCAGCCCATTGTGTGATAATGTGCTTCCAGCATATCTGAAGTTTCTGTAATAATTTTCAGTCCTTAATTGGGGAGCAATATGTTTTCTGGACTAAGACATTTCACAATTTAACTCTTTATTTCCACATCAGTCCTAATGATGAACATGCTGCTCCTGCAAAAGCACAAAGGTACAAAGGTACTAAGCCCTACTGAACTAAAATATGGGTAACTGACAAAGATCTTAGATAGACCAAAATACATTTAATTTGCAAAATTATATAGAAATGAAGGTTTTGGAAATTGGTTATTGTTTCCTTCCTGAAAGTTCTTTATGAATTGCTGTGAGTTTGCAAAGTAAAGCCAGATCCTCCTTTATATATGCCTTTATATTATATGGGTCATTTGGCAGTCTTCATCGTCTGATAATAGGTCTAGTGATTTGAGAGCATATTATCAACCTAGCTTTATTTACTTATCACCAATATAAGAGAAATTTCTAATTTCTTCTCTTTCCAACATTTTTAGCTTTTCCCTATTACTATGTAAATGATTTCTGATCTTTTTCATGTTAAAAAAATTTCTCCTCAGTTACCCTTCTCTCCATATCAGTTCCCTAGGTTACTACCACATCTCACTTCCCAGTCCCAGATTTCTTGAAAGCACTGTCTAGGTGCTATTTCCATTTTTAACCTTCTAATCACTCTTCAATTTTGCTTTCACCAGTTAACAATGACCTCCATGTCCACTATATCAACCAATATTTTTCAAATTTTATTTACTCTTTCAACAGCATTTATTCATTAATTTAAGGAGCATTTATTGAGTGTGAGGCTCTAAGGATGCTTCATTGACCCTAGTGGACAAGGCTCACCCTCTCATAAGGCTTACATTTTAGCAAAATAGTTTGACAATGAACAGATAGATAAGTAAACAAATCAGAAATATTCAAATAGGCAACCTGGTAGGGAGAGAATGAGTCTATTTTATTTTATTTTATTTTTATCCTCACCCAAGGACATTTTTCCATTTTTGTTCAGATAGAGTAGGAGGGACAATGAGAGAGAAACATCGACATGAAAGGGACACATCGAGTGGCTGCCTCCCGCACAACCCCAACCAGGGCCGGGGACAAACTGCAACCAAAGTATGTGCCCTTAGTGGGAACCGAACCCGGGTCTCTCTGGACCACGGGCCGACGCTCTAACCGCTGAACCAAACTGGCCAGGGCAGAATGAGTCTATTTTAGATTGACTAATTATAGAAAGACTTTCTGAAGAAGTACCATTGAGTCTGGAATCTGAATGACAGGAAGGAATCAGTAATGCAAAGATCTTGAAGAAGATGATTGTTATAGGTAAAAGCAACAGCTAATGAAAAAAAAAAAAGTATATTTATATGCATACCTTGGGTGTTAAAGTAACAGATAAAAGACAAATAGATTTGGAGCCTCTTTGAAAGAGAGATGTAGACCTTTCAGGGCAAGGTGAAAGTTTTAGGCAAGATCATTCTGGTTTGCTTTAGGAGAAACAGAATGAGTGGTAAGAGCTAAGTACAGAAAAAGCAAGGGAGACTAGTTAGGAGCTGGTCCAGGAGGTGGTCCTGGCCAGAGGTGGCCAGAGAGATGGAGAGAGATGGTCTGATTTTAGATATGTTTTGCAAGTAGAACCGGTATGCTGATGAATTGGGTTGGGGTTGGAGGAGAGAATTTAAGGATGATGCCTTGTTTTTTGACTTGAGAAACAAAGTAGTGATTTATTTATGAAATTTGGAAGACCGAAGTAAATCTAGGTTTGGAAAACAAAATCAGGAATTCTGTTTTGCCATTTTATTTTGAGATAGCTACTAGATATTCAGGTGAAGATAGAAAGTAAGTGATTAGATATGTGGGTCAGAGGATAGATTAGGACTGAAGCTGTAAATGTGTTAGTCATGGGTAAAGATCATGGCACTGGCTGAGAAGGGAGGGTAATGAGAGACAGAAGAGGTCCAAGAACATGCCTTTGCCTAGAAAGGCCCTCCCATGACACTTCACTTTCATTTTTCCTCTTACCTCTCTGCTACCCCCTTATCATTCTCTTTTGCTGACCTCTATTCTACTTTAACCCTCTCCTCATCACTCAGTATTATAGAATGGCTCATAGAAACAGAATACTGAGTACTCTATACTTCAGTCATCTCCATTTCTCTTCCTAAATATTTTCTCAAATTGATTTCTCTCCATCCTTAAACATTTCAAGCTCCTCCTTACTGCTTCTGCCTGCAGAGTTCCCAGTTCCATCTGTACTTTTGGCTCACATACATGCATCCTTTAGATCCTAGCTTAAATATTGCTCCTCCAGGGATAACCTTCTGAATACTCCAGACCAAATCAGACTCCTTTGTAACACTTACCACACTTGTAAATGAATTATTTGTGTAATTGAGTATCTTCCCTAAGTCATAGCTCACATACTGTTTTGTGGCCCTCTCTTCTGCTAGTGTCTAAGATGAATGGAAGCTCTGTAAGGGTAGACTAGGTCTGAGTTAATATTATCTATCACTTTATCTCCAGTGCCTAGGAGAGGACCTGCATATAGTTGTTCAGCAAATATTTGTAGAAATATTGACCAAACCTAAAATGAATATGGAAAAGGGGAGAATAGAGAATAAATAGAATTGGACACTGGAAGATGTTTAAAAGTAGCTCTTAAACTATTAAAAGTAGTATTGAACCTACAACATCTCTTACCATGGCCTTGTGTTTGAGTATTTCAATTTTAATTTTTTCTTTTTTAGAGAAGGAATAAGAAAAATAAGGGAGAATTCAAGATCTCCATTCTTAAAGGTTTAAGGGTAATAATTTGTTAGACTTATTGAACTGTATGGAACAAGCAACTTTTTCTTTTTACAGGTGGTTCTCATGTGTTGGGAAAATCATCTATATGATGCTATGATCTATGTTTACAACAGAGGCATGAATGAATTTATTAGTCCAATGGAGGTAAGATATTTACTATCTTGGACACATATTTAATATTGTCTTTTAATGTTTTTTCTCTATTCTCTATTTGCTTTGGTTTCTGTTTTCATGCAATCATTTTAAAATTTCTTGTAGATTTATTAGACTTTTATCTATTTGGGAATTTATTAAGTAGCCTTTAATATCATATTTTCTGCCATTGCTTTTTTATATCTGCATAAGTAGGTATTTAAATCCCAGGGAACAACATGTAAAATTAAAGGTAATGCATGTCACCCTGGCTGGTTTGGTTCAGCAGTTAGAGCATTGGCCCCCAGACTAAAGGGTCACAGGTTCAATTCCCAGTTAAGGGCATGTACCTGGGTTGCAGGTTCGATCCCTGGCCTGGTTGGGGTCATGCAGGAAGCAACCAATTGATGTATCTCTCTCATTAATGTTTCTCTCTCTCTCTCTCTCTGCCTCTGTCTCTCCCTCTCTCCCTCCCTCCTACTCTCTCTCAAAAAGAATCAAAGGGAAAAATATCCTTGGGTGAGGATTAACAAAAAAAGAGAGAGAAAAAAGTAATGCAGCCCTGGCCGGTTTGGCTCAGCGGTTGGAGCGTCGGCCTGCGGTACAGAGAGACCTGGGTTCAGTTCCCGCTAAGGGCATGTACCTCAGTTGCAGTTTGTCCCCGGCCCTGGTTGGTCGTGCGGGTGGCAGCCACTCGATGTGTCCCTTCACATCGATGTTTCTCTCTCTCTCTCTTCCTCTCTCTCCCTCCTGCTCTATCTGAACAAAGAATGGAAAAATGTCCTTGAGTGAGGATAAAAAAAAAAAAAAAAAGTAATGCATGCCTGTTACACTTTTTTTTCCCAAAGAATTTTTGATACCATAACAGCTTTTCTGAAAGGTATAAGAAATTTATTATAGTTATTGTATATACTATTGAGTAATACTATTTGTTGATATATTCTGCTGGGGCAAGGTCCTGAATATGTTGGGAGGTCATTATTTGTTCATTGCTGATCTTTTGCTTTTCCAAGTGAAGAATTTTATAGCACTCGTTATGTAATAATAATTCTATTCTCCTTACCATTAGAAAAGAGCAGATAAAAACAAACAAACAAACCCTATCCACCTTATTGCCTTGTATTTGAAGACAGAATTGTGGATAATGCAATGTACCCTGCCTGCCCATTCTGTATTACAGTGACTGATCACCTGGCTCAGAAGAGCCAGGCATCTGTTGAAGGCATCCAGTTAGCTCCCACCCCCCCCTTATTTAATGGCCATCCAAAACTATCTTCAGTACAGTCGGCCCTCGTTCATCGTGGTTAATCAGTTCCAGATTCTACCATGATAAATTTCCACGAAGTAGGATTCTTTATTTTAATACAGTCATCCCTTCCCCCTTTACACTTCGACTCTGGTGGCTTCACTCTATCACGGTTTGTTCAAATACTATACTATATTTGAAAAAACTGCGGTAGAGTAAAACCGCGATCGAGTGAAGCCGCGAGAGTCGAAGTGCGAAGTGGCAAGGGACGACTGTATTATTTATTCAGCAGTAATCCCATGATAGTTCAGTCTTCTTTATTTTTTTTTTTATTATTATTTTTTATCCTCACCCGAGAACATTTTTCGATATTTTGTTCAGATAGAGTGGGAGGGAGAGAGAGAGAGAGAAACATTGACGTGAAAGGGACACATTCATTGGCTCCCACCCGCACGACCAACCAGGTACATGCCCTTAGCGGGAACCAACCCGGGTCTTTCCAGACCGCAGGCCAACGCTCTAACCGCTGAGCCAAACCGGCCAGGGCAGTTCAGTCTTCTTTAAACACATTTAGTTTAGTAGGTGCATATGCCTCTAATTCATAACTCCTTCTATTTTGGATACACTTCTTTTCCTGGTCAGTCTACAAAATGAGAACACCAGCTCTATTCCCCTGCTTTTCACTCTGATTGTGTGTCAAGTAAGTACCCTTGACGCTTGAACACCTATCAACTGCTTCCTCATCCAGGTCCAGTACTTCTGAGAAAGAGCTGTCAGCTGCCTCCTCAGTTAGGGCCAGGGCCTCCCTTTCTGCAGAAATGTTCTCTGTCACACTACTAAACCATAATTAGGAAGAATTAATGCAATTCCTACTTTCTCTCGAAATGACTTCTAAAAACAGATTCTAATTTCATGCATTCTACGTGGATAAAAATGATGGCTGGTTTTTTGTTATTGTTGCTTTTAAAGTTTTTGGGTTTTTTTGTGGGGGTCTTTATTCTTCAAAATCTGTTTTTCATTTATAACTCTGCATCCCAGATAGAACATTGAGGTCGCCTTGTTTTTTGTTAAGGGTAGTTTTCAAGTTTAATGACTCAATAGGAGCTTCATACTTGTTATTAAATAGTCATTTGGAGATTTTAGCAGTAGGTTGCATGCAATCTATGATTTCTCTTTCATAATTCTCTACCTATAAGGAAATCTCTTTTCAGTGCTTAAAGTTTAGTTATTTTAGTACTTAAAAAGGTCTAAATTAAGGGGAGGTGTCCTGCCTTTTGAAATTTTCTAGGATGAACGCGTTATCACATTTAAGAGACTACTATAGTCTCTTTCCTTATTTCTAGTTTCCGCTACTTCTGAAGTAAAAGTGTAGTGCCTTGTATTGAAAGGACAACTTCTCTCAACTTAGGTCCCAATGATGGGTGGAGGGCTGCAAATTCACTGATAATAGATTAATAGGAGGAAAGACAAGGTTTATTCACTTGTGTACTGGGAGCTTATAGTAATGAGTAACTACTGAATAGCCAAGTAAGTTTATATACCAGTTTAACAAAACTCTGTGGGGAGGATTTAGGGCTTTAGTGAAAAGTATGGGTGATTTTATTGGGCTTTTTGATGCCGATGCACAGCTGCATTTGTACTTTCCAGGGCTAACATCAGTCTTCTCCCATATAGAAAACTCTCTTCCAGGAAAGCCGGTTACTTTTTGCCATTGTATTTCAGGGGCTCTGCTTAAATTTAGATAATGTTTCTTTCTGTGGCTGCTGATTTTTCAGATGATTTCATTTTAAAGTAATCTTCATTATCATTTTGGTGGGTTACTAATCTCTTCACTTGCTTACTGGTTTTTCAAGAATGCTAAGGATATCTTATATAAGAAATTATAATCTCAACAAAGATCTCCATTGAACTGATATTTATTAAATGGTCTCTTTCGGTGCAGAATATGATGACAATGATTGTTTCCCAGTGGTCCTTCTAAAACAGTTCATGTCCACATTAAAAGTTTTTATATTTAATCTCAATAGCATATGACTATCTAATTCAATCAGAGAAAGGTGATTAATAGCATAAGATTCTTGATTATCTTTTTAAAAATACTCTTTAAAAAAATAATGGTGATTGTTTTCCTATTTCATTTTTATGCAGAAACTTTTCAAAGTCATTGCTCCTCCTCTGAATGCAGGAAAGACACTAACAGGTATTTTCTAAGCCTTATTATTATTATAATTTTGTATTTTAAGATATTATTTAAGTTATGTAAAATTCACCAATTTTATATGTACAGTTTAAATTTTTGTAGTTGTAGATAATCATGTAAACACCATAATTAAATTATAGAAGGAGCTATGTATGTATATAGTTCCTTCACACCTAGAATTTTCCTCTTGACTCTTTGTGCTTTATCCTTTGCCAGTAGTCTGACCTCCAGACGATCACTGATTTACTTTCTGTCTCACATTTCATGTAAATGCATCCTTATAGTATGTAATCTTCGGTGTTTTCTTTCTTTCATTTAGCATAATATTTGGAGATTCATCCATATTGTTGCATGTATTAATATTTCATTCCCTTTTACTCTTGAATGGTATTTTATGAATTGGATATACCATGATTTGTTTATCTATTTACCAGTTGATGGACATTTAAGTTACTACAACATTAGTGATGAGTTGTTGTTTTTTTAAGACTTTTTCCTTTATTGATTTTAGAGAAAGAGGAAGGGAAAGGGAGAGATAGAAACATCAATGAGAGAGAACATTGATTGTCCACCTCCTGCATGTACCCCACTGAGGATTGGGCCCTCAACCTGGGTATATGCCCTAAACAGAAATCAAATCGGAGACCTCTTGGTGCAGGGGTCAGTGCTCAACCATTGAGTCACACTGGCCAGGCTGATGAGTTTTGTTTTTAATTAATCTTTTTATTGTAAAGAAATTAGAGATTCACATGCAATTGTAAGAAATGAGACAGTTTCCCTAATGATAACATTTTGTAAAACTAAATCACAGTATCACAACCAGATATTCACATATATAAAGTCAAGATATAGAACAGTTTCATCACCACAGGTATCCCGTATGTTGCCGTATCCCCTATGTTGCCGTATCCCCTATGTTGCCGTATCCCCCACTGCTGATCCCTAGCTATGAATACATTTTTGTGTGGGCATGTGTTCATTTTCTCGGGCAACTACCTAGGGTTGGAATTGTTAGCAGTGTTACTGGCAGTGAAATTGGGCCTCAGTTCTTGAGTTTGGCAAAGAAAGAATTCAGAGCCAAGAACTCAAATTGTAAGAGAAAGTTTATTTAGAAAGTTACAGAGGTGGTAGAAATGAGCCATCTGGGCTGTGTGGGCTCAGGAAACAAGTTACAGGAGCAGAAGAAGGGCCATTGGAGCTTAGGGGAGGGAAAGGCAAAGGTAACATGCCTGAGGGGAAGAAGAAGGGGAAGAGGAAGGCATAGGTGTGCTCCAGAGGGAGTGCATGCTGAGTCCTTTGCCTTGAGGAATTTATAGACCAGAAGTTTAGGGGAATTCTCAGCAGAGGATGTCAGTAGAATATTCATCAGCTTTATGCTGATGCACCAAAATGGAATTAATTTCCCTGACTTCATGGGGTCCTTCCATGTGATTGGCACAAATGGCACTAATTGGATTTTTGTTAACTATCTCCCTGAGTAGGGTGATTTAAACTATTTACCCTCTGGATGGGGGGAAGTGTAAATCATTTACTCTTAAGAGTCCTTGGAAGTGTAAATCATTTACTCTTAAGAGTCCAAAAGCCTAGGGAAGATAGGCTTTTGTGATATGTAACTCTCTCGGTTTTCCCATTCCACTTGTCCTGGCTTAACCGCCTGTCAGATGGGTATCAGTTTGAGGAAGTTTTCTTCTATTTCTAGTTTATTGAGTGTTTTTAACATGAAATAGTTGGATATCATTAAATGTTTTTTTTCTGCATCTATTAAGATAATCTTGTGGATTTTGTCTTTTATTGATATGGTCTATAAGATTAATTTATTTTTGTGGGAGGGGGAGAGAGAGAGAGAGAGAGAAACATTGACGTGAGAGAAACACATCGACTGGCTGCCTCTTGCACGACTCCGACTCAGGCCAGGGACCAGACCACAATCAAGGTGCCCCTGACCGGAGTCAAACCAGATAACTCTTTGGTCCGTGGGCTGATGCTCTAACCACGGAGCAAAACCACCCAGGGCTATACATTCTTTTTAAAATAAATTGGGGTCAGATGTTTATACATTTATGTATCCTACTTTTTTGACTTAACATATAATTAGTATTTTGGTATTTCTTTAAATAGTCTCCCCAAACATTGAACAACATTTATTTCATGATATCTGTTTATAGATGTACCAAAATGTGCTTCACCATTCCTTTTTGTTGGATAATTCATTTTGTGCTATAAATAATAATCCAATAAGCATCCTTGTATAACTGGAAAAAAAGATTAATTGATTTTTGTGTGTTCAGCCAACCTTACATTCTTGGGATAATCCCACTAGGTCATGGTATATACTTTTTTTACATGTTGCTAGATTGAGTCTGCTAGTATTTTCTTTTGAGTATTTTAATCTCTGTATTCATAAAAGATATTTTTCTGTAGTTTTATTTTCTTCTAATATTTTTTTTTCTAGTCTTGGTATCAAGTGTACTTGATATACTTGTCTCATAGAATAAGTTGGGAAGTGTTCTCCTGGGTTTTTTTTTTTTGAAGAATTTGAAAAATTGGTGTTCTTTCAGTGTTTGGTAGAATTCATTAATAAAGCCATGTGGGCCGGGGATATTCTTTGTTGGAAGTATTAAAATTACTAATTTAGTCTCTGCTTTTTTTTTTTTTTAAATCCTTACTCGAGGACATTTTTCCATTTTTCTTGTTCAGATAGAGTGGAAAGGAGAGAGAGGAAGAGAGAGAGAGAAACATTGATGTGAAAGGGACACATCGCGTGGCTGCCTCCCGCACGACCTAGCCAGGGCTGGGGACAAACTGCACCAAGGTACATGCCCTTAGCAGGAACCAAACCTGGGTCTCTCTGGACTGCAGGCCGATTCTCTAACCGCTGAGCCAAACTGGCCAGGGCTAGTCTCTGCTTATAAAGTCTATGTTGATTATCTGTTGCTTCTGGAGTCAGTTTGTAATTTGTGTACTTCTAGGAATTTGTTCATTTCATCTGTTATCTAATTTGTTGGTATATAGTGTTTATGGTGTTCTCTCATACTTTATTTTTTTAAGGTCAGTAGTGATATCTCTTATTACTGATATTTTATTTTTTAATCTCTCCTTTTCTTGGTCTTTCTAGCCAAAGATTTGTCCATTTTATTGGTCTTTTTTTTTTTTTTTTTTTTTTTTTATCCTCACCCGAGGACATTTTTCCATCTTTTGTTCAGGTAGAGTGGGAGGGAGAGAGAGGAACAGAGAGAGAGAGAGAAACATCGATGTGAAAGGAACACATCGAGTGGCTGCCACCTGCACAACCCACCAGGGCCGGGGACAAACTGCAACCGAGGTACATGCCCTTAGCGGGAACCGAACCCGGGTCTCCCAGGACCGCAGGCCGGCGCTCTAACCGCTGAGCCAAACCGGCCAGGGCCATTTTATTGGTCTTTTCAAAGAACCAATTATGATTTTATTAATGTTCTTTATTTTTCTTTACTCTTTCATTTATTTCAGTCTTTACTTACTTTATTTTGCTTTGGGTTTAATTTGTTCCTTTTTTAGTTTCTTGAGGTAGAAGTTTAGAATATTGATTGGAAATCTTTTTTTTTTTTTATCCTCATCTGAGGACATTTTTCGATATTTTGTTCAGATAGAGTGGGAGGGAGAGAGAGAGAGAAACATCGACGTGAAAGGGACACATCGAGTGGTTGCCACCCACACGACCCAGCCAGGGCCGGGGACAAACTGCAACCAAAGTACGTGCCCTTAGCGGGAACCGAACCCAGGTTTCTCCAGACCGTAGGCCGACTCTCTAACCACTGAGCCAAACCAGCCAGGTCTGGAAATCTTTTTTTAAATAGATATTTTTAAATAGAGAGGTATTTACAAATACCTCTCTAAGCTTTAGCTGCATCCCATAAATTTGGATATGTTGTATCTTCATTTTCATTCCTCTCAAAGTATTTTCTAATTTCCTCTATCATATTGGTTATTTAGATGTATATTGTTTAATTTCCATGTCTGAATTTCTCACTTTTCCTTCTGATACTGATTTCTAATTATATTCCATCGTGGTCAGAGAGCACACTTTGTATAATTTCTGTCTTTTTAAGTTTATTGAGACTTGTTTTACAGCCTAACATATGGTCTATTCTGGAGAATGTTCCATGTGCTCATGAAAATGTTGATTGGAGTGTTCAATAGATATTTGTTAGGTCTAGTTGGCTTTTAGTTTTGTTCATGACTTCTATTTCCTGTTCCTCTTCTGTTAATTGTCCTATCCATTGTTGAGGGTGGAGTATAGATGTCTTCAAATGTTGAATTGTCTATTTCTTTAAGTGTATCAGTTTTTGCTTCATTTTATTTTGGAATTTTAAATACTCCTGCAGACAGTTACAGTTTGCCTTAGCCTTCACTTCCTGCTTGTGAACCTTAAAGTCAGTCATAGGTTATAGATTAGAGTTTCTTCAGGTCTTTCCTGGGCACATGCACAGCCCTGTACATGCACATGCCCTTCTAGACTTTCAGAAATATGTTGGAGCTTCTGAATGTCCCCTGCAGATCTCCCATTCTCCAGTTTTTCCTTTTAAGTTTTTTGGCGAGTCTCTTCTTTAATCCTTACCTGAGGATATGTTTTTATTGATTTTTAGAGAGAGGAAGGGAGGGAGAGAGAAACATCAATGTGAGAGAGAAACATCAGTCCGTTGCCTCCCATACACACCCCAACCAGGGATCAAACCAACAACTTAGGTATGTGCACTGACCAGGAATTGAACCTGCAGCCTTTTTGTGTATGAGATGACACTGCAATCAACTGAGCCACCTGGCCAAGGTTGGTGAGTCTCCTTTTAGTCCCTTCTGGTAGCACTGCCTTTGGCACTTGTAAAGTTAAACAACTGCACTTATTGTTTTCAACAAATGTCCTAAAAATAGTGCTGATTGTATAGAGCAGCGGTTCTCAACCGTTGGGTTGCGACCCCTTTGGGGATCGAACGACCCTTTCACAGGGGTTGCCTAAGACATAACAGTAGCAAAATTACAGTTGTGAAGTAGCAACGAAAATAATTTTATGGTTGGGGGTCACCACAACATGAGGAACTGTATTAAAGGGTCACGGCATTAGGAAGGTTGAGAACCACTGGTATAGAGTAAGCTTTGAGTCAGGACAGAAAAAAAGACAACCCCTGAGTGTGGAGCTTTTAACTAAGGTACCAATTAGGTCAAATAGTAACAGTTATCTGAAGATGGGAGTTTGGGGGAGCTCCAAACCCATTCTGTCTTCTCAAGTGGCTGCTAGGTTGCTGTTTTTCACAGCTATCATAGTTGTAAGGATGTTAGTTTTCAAAGTTATGGTGAAGCTGGGGAAAGGGGGATGGAACCATGTAAACCTGCAACACCGGGAAGCTCACTGTTCTGAGATCCAGCCATTATTCTTCAATAAACATTCATTGGATTGTTGCAAGACATTAGGTAATTTTAAGAGTTCTGAAAACATCACATTGTAAAGATTTTGGATTCTGTTCTTTGTCTCCACTGAGAATTTTTTTTCTATGTTTTATCAGGTAATTTTCTTGGCTGAGCTTGAATTTGCAAACTCTGTTTCTGCTGTGGCAGCTCCAGTCTCTTTTCAAACGAACATTTTTCTTCAGCTGGTCTGCTTTGATTTTGTTCCACATGTGTGGTGTAGGGGTCAGTCAGTGATGAGGGTAGATAGTCTGAGGATCCTATTTCTGACTCTTTTGGCAAGAATCCTCCAATGTGTTAACTTGTTCATACTCTTAGCTTCTTTGCTCTAGTTCTCCAGCCAGAAAGATTGCTGATTTCCCCATGTGAGTCCCCAGCTGCTGCTGTGCTTGCCACACAGATTGCACTTAGTCCCAGGCTAAAAGCCACAAGTGATGGTAATATTTGTACACCTCCCTGTCTCCACTTTTATAAGTCCCTGAATTTGCTTGAGAGCCTGTATGTATCTCTCCATACTCTAGTCTACTTTGGGAGGGAACTCCAGTCTTGGTTCTGACTTTTTCTTTTGGGCTGAGCTGTTTTGATTTTTTTCAAGGATGGTGGGTTAGGGATGGATTGTGGATGTGAGTAGACAGTTGGAGATCCTCTCTTTGACTTTTTCCCTTTTGAGATTCCCCTGCTCTCTTCCACATTCATGATTTCCTGCTTTCACTTTTCTGGTCCCCTAGGCCAGAAAGAATTGGGTTTCTCGATGCCCTCCCCCTCCCCCTCCCTCACCCTCTCCCTCTATGTATGCAGTGCAGAGTGCATTTAGCTCAGGGAAAGGCTGTGAAGAAAAGTTACTTGTGTGGCTGCCAGTTTGACTTCTTCCTGGTGAACGTGAACTCCCCACCAGATTTGTCTACTTCTATTCACTCTTCAATAGCTTCAGATATTTACTTTTAATGTTATGTCCAGGTTTTATGGGTTTTTTTTTTTTTTCCCCCTGTGAGGGCTGAGGGCTGGGAAGAATCATTTGGCAGAGTTAGTCCCTCATACCTAATAGTACCCCTGAAACTAATCTTTCTTTGAAACAAACTAGAAAACTGTCTGCTTATCTATCTATCTAGATTTATATAAATATAGCTATCATAAATGAAAGCAAAATATTGAAAATCCAAATGGAATTGATGAGCTTTTGCAACAGAAAAGTGTCTAAAAAATATACCGGGGATATGAAAGGAGTAGAAAAGGGGTCTTCAGTTCAGTAGACATTTACTAAGCACCTACTGTATGCCAGACGCTATGCTGGATGCCAGGAACACAGAGATAACACAGGTTCCCTGATGTTAAACTCACAGTAATGAAAAAACATTTTGAATTGAAGCAGGATGTACTTATTTAATTGTGAGTAATTCAAGTTTATTTGCACTTATGACTTCACAGATTTGTAGTATTTATAAAGGATTGCTGATTAAATAAGAGATGTACACTTGCACTATGTCCAATATTCACATATCAAAAATAGGAACTTCAGCTCGTCATTATTACTCACCATCAATTCCTATAACCTACACACCACAGAGTTACTACTGATTACTTCACCCTTGGTGCTTCTACACTATTCTGCTGCCCATGACTCCTTGGCATAAAACTTGGTCTAATTTTGCTCTAATTTTATTTCCAATGTCTTTTAACCAAGACAGATAGGTTTATATTACCAGATGATAGAGTCTTACATTTTAGACCTATCCTAGAATAGAAAGAGTCATAAAGATCATTTAGTCAGTCTCTCAAACATTTGTGAACTGTGGCCTTCTCAGTCCTAGAGCACTGTAGGTGGTAAGAGTCCTATTACAAAAGAGAAGACTTTAGCCCAGTTGATGTGGCTCAGTGGTTGAGCATTGACCCATGCACCAAGAGGTCACTGGTTTGATTCCTGGTCAGGGCACATGCCCAGGTTGTGGGCCCAATCCCCAGTTGAGGACATGCAGGAGGGGGCCAATCGATGTTCGCTCTCATTGATGTTTCTATCTCTCTCTCACTTTCTTTTCCTCTCTCTAAAATCAATAAAGAAAAAAAAATGAGAAGACTTTATAATTATGCCTTAATATGAATTAATTGGTCATGATCTATAATTAATCAACTCATTTCCTGCTCTACACCTTCCCCTGGTCCAAAACTATTGGTTAAGCCAACAATACATAGATCTCTACCATCAGATCTATTTCTTCTACATGCACAACTCATCAATTCTGTGTCTGTGAAAAGAAACTAATGAGAATTCTAAAAATAATAAAGTAGTCTTATCTCAGTTTTCTGTTACTTGGGGATATACTTACTTTACCTTAAATGCCAAGTTTTATTTTTTGTTTCCACATAATGATTGTATTTCTGAAGAGGTTTTGAGAGAGAAATACTGAAGATACTTTTTCTATTTTAGATGAGCAGGTTGTTATGGGCAACAAACTTCTTGTATACATTAGGTAAGAGATTTTTTATGTGTTTATCTTTGTTATACGCCTCCTGTAATTTCCCCCCTATATTCTTAGAGGTACTGGCATCTCATTTATGTAATGCTTTTCATTTTTCATTGTTCTTCCATGTATAGCAGTGCTTCTCAACCAAGGTCAAGTTTGCCCCTCATGCACTCCACCCCACCGTGAATCACTTGGCAATGTCTAGAGACATTTTTGTTTGTCACAACTGGGGCTGGGGGAGAGATGCTACTAGCATTCAGTGGGTGGAGGGCAGGGATGCTGCTAAACATCCTGCAATGTATACAGGGTAGTCCCCACACAAACAACTCTCTCTCAAAATGTCAGTAGGGCTGAGGTTGAGAAACCACAATGGAGAGTACTTTTACTACCGACGACTTTGTGGGATATGTGTTGTCTGTAGTACATACAGTACATATCTATAGGGCAAGAGATTTAAATCAAATCATGAAAAAGTTAGTGACAGAGGTAAAACTGCTGCTGGGACAGAGTTCTTTGCAGTAGACTGTGCAGGCTCAGAATCGTGTCCTGATGGAACTTTGAGGTAGATAACTGGCTGCCGGGGTGGCTGGCAGGCAGGAAGGTGGCAGGACCTGCCAGAGCATCACTGTAGCTCCTATCTAGTGTCAATTAAATTTAAGACCTATTTCATACTTTAAACTTCTTAGAATATGCTGGTATCCAGCTGTCTCTAATCTAACACTCAAAATTGATGACTAGTTTAAAGAGATTTAAAATTCACACCTACACACCTACCCACACACACAAAAAAAACAATCCACAAAAAATGAGGGCATATTCAGAAGACATTTTTGTAATTCAGCCTACAAGGCAAGTCATTAGCCATAGGGAAGGTATGATTTGGAGGTAAAACTGTACAGTTAATTTCTCATGAGATTCTTACTCTCCCTGAAGGCTTATCTGATTGGAGACATTTTCCAGACATTTCTTAGCCTAGCTCATTCCCCAGCTTTAATCACCATTCTTAGAACCACTGGTTTAAAAGCCTCTGAGAAAATCAGGCTTCTAATAGGTAAATCATAGTTTAATGGTGCCTTTAGGTTTTTTGTAGATGCTGGGTATGTGACTTTTAGACGGTCTCTTGTTTCTTCTCTCCCCTTTAGTGAAGCTTGGATTTTTCTTAGGAAAATAAAAGAAATGTGATTTAGTCACAGATGTGTTACTTTACCCCCATCCCTGTCACCCAGATTTTCTGAACTGGCAATCATCTTGATCTGGGTTTGAATTAGACCCGAGTTTGAACTTGACCTAACTGACAAGAGCTGAGCCTACTTAAAAATCTAACTAGTATCTTGGATTTGAGAAGCAATGTGTTACCTGGAAGTTAGCCCATTCCAAGTCACCAGATCTGTTCTCTTTCTTTTCTTCTAGCTGTTGCTTGGCAGGTCGTGCCTATCCCCTTGGTGACATCCCTGAGGATCTTGTTCCTTTGGTTAAAAACCAGGTTGGTGCTCTTTCACAGCATTTTTACCATCTATGCCTCTTGTTAAGGTGCACTAAGGACAGTTGTATTGAGGATTACACAGGGGGCAGGAGCAATCTGTTAGCACAGGAAAGAGCCTATAAACCATCACTGAAGCCAATAATTACAGCTGAGAGAAGTTACAGAAGTTATAACATAGTGGCACTTTAGAGTCAGTTCAGCCTGCCTTTATCTTATCCAAATGAGAATCAATGCTTCAGCAAGATACCTTGCAAGGTTAGAAAATAATCTTTTTTTTTTTTTTTTCAACTTGGCAGGTTTTTGAATTTCTGATTCGCCTGCATTCAGCAGAAGCTTCCCCTGAGGAAGAAATCTATCCCTATGTTCGGACTTTGCTACATTTTGACACAAGAGAATTTCTAAATGTATTGGCACTGGTAAGAGATAACATGGTTTTAAGGTGTTTTAAAAGCCAGGGTTATAATATGTTTTAATAGAAAGAATGACAAATAATAATCCTTATGCAGGTATTATTTTTATGCCCTAGCAGTAAGTCAAGGTTTCAAATTTTAATGTGCCATCCAATATTTTCTTTTCTTTTTTTGGTTAATCCTCATCTGAGGATATTTTTCTATTGATTCCTTAGACAGAATGGAAGGGAGAGAGGGAGGGCTAAGGATTGAACCTGCAACCAAGGTACATGCCCCTGACTGGGAAACAAACCCGAGACACTTCTGTCTGCAGGCCATTGCTCTAACCACTGAGCAAAATCGGCCAGGGCGCCATCCAATATTTTCTAATTCTTTATCTCCCTTTCTTCCTTCCTTCCCTCCCCCTCTTTCCCTCCTTTCTTCCTCCTCTTTCTCCTCCATCTTTGAGTATGCTCTCTCTCTCTCTTTTCTTTAACACATTCTTACAAAAAAAAGTTGAAGAGAGCAGGGTTAAATGTGGTACATCTTTTATCTCGTAAGTTTTATTAGTTGGCATACTAAATATGGAAGAAGGCTCTAAAGGATATGTAGTGGTGGTGATAGTTGAAATGGAACATGGATGTTTCCTACTGAATAAAATACATTTTTAATTAAAGGTGGATTTGGGTGAGCCAGGTTTTCTGTGAAAATGCACCTAGAGAAATAATTATATAAGACATATCATATCTTCCCCCCAAAATAGTACTGTAATTGTTTTTAAAAGGTTTTGATAATACAGACAGTGCTTATATTATAATGTTTAGTGAAGCATCAGGGCTCACCAATATATAAACCCAAATATTGTATATGTATTTTGTATATGCAAATGTTATATATTGCATTATATATGCAATATACAAATATTGTATACGTATATTATATACTCTAATGAGTATAAAGTATTTTTATAAGCTGAATAATAAATATTAAATGAGCAGATCAACATTTCAATTATGTCATACTTTGAATTGGTTTAATTTGAGAATCTGACTTCAGAAGTAGTAACTTTAATTGCATGGGAAGAAGGGAAAAGAAACCTAGAACTGTAAATCAGATCTATTTGGTTTAGAAGACCCTAGATAACATATAGAAAACATAAGGGAACTTGGTGTTTGGGATGTAGGGGGAAAAAACAACTAGGAAGTGTTAGGCAGGGGCTTCGGAAGGAGTGGTAGAGAACAACAAAGAACTTTACCTAATTTTCATTTTTTCAGGACTGTGGTAACACTGAAGATCATTTGGAATTATTAGGGTGGATAGTAAGGCTGCAATAGAAACATATTTGACAAATATTTGAGTGCCTAGTATATTACATATATACTAATTAGGGGTGCACCCTTGACTGACAGGATATTAACCCTGCCCTCCTGGAGGAAGGGGATCCAGACGTGTATATAAGTAATTATAGCACAGTGTAATACATGCCTTTGGAGAAATTGCTGTGGAAACACTGGAGAGGGAAATCTAATGGAGGTTTAGGGAGTTTCTTGGACAGAATTATGTCCATGCTGAATCTCAGGATGAGTAGAAGCTAGCCAGATTAAGGTTAGGGGAAAATATTCTAGGCAGAAGGATACAATATGTGAAAAGGGTTGGAAACAAGACAGAGCAATATGTGTTTCAAAGAAGTGGTGGGAATCAGTATGGCCATATCTTTTAGTGTAAGGAAGCCTTCAGAGAGACAAACCCAGCCAGGTGGACAGAGACTGAATATTGTAATCTAGGGTAAGAAATTTGAACTTTGTACTAGAGTAGTAGATAGCGAGTAGTAGATAGCCTTTGAAGCCTTTTAGGTAGAGAAATATTATGACTCGTAGTTTAGAGAAGTTCCCTCTATTCTTTGTATTAAAAATGGATTGAAATAAGATAAGCTTGGAGGTAAGGTGATCTGTTAGCAAATCTTTGTAGTAATCTAAATAGAAGATAATGACTTGAATTCAGGCAGTGACAGTGGGGATACCAAGACATAAACGATTCGGAAGATATTGTAGGAGGCAAATTGGCCTAAAATTTAAAGCTTGTTGTACACTTGGATGTGAAAGGCAAGACAAATGGGGACTCATTAGATTCCCAGATTTCTGACTGGGTGAAATGAGTGTATAGGGTTTATTAGTAGATTCAATAGGGAATCAGAGGAGAAACAGGTTTCTCAGGAGATGGGGTCGGGAAAAGGTAGATAATTAGTTCTCTTTTGAACGTAATGCATTTGAAGTGCCTAGAAGACAAGTGGAGGTTCCTTCCATGCATGTTCCAGTGTCGGCTGTATCCCCAAGGACTAGAGCTGGAGAAGTCGAGAAGGCCTAGGGTATTAAGTCCTGGATTCACTGCTCATTATGTCTACCCCAACTGATTAATCATATGACCTTCCTAATTCACTTAATATAACTTAATAAAAAAAACATTTCGGACAGACACCAAAGACTTTAGGTGACAGATTTTTAAACCACATTTTCCCAGTTGTTCTTGTTTTGTTTTGTTTGTTTGTTTGTTTGTTTTCACTTAGGAATATTTTTTTTAAGTAAGGTTTTTTGGGGTTTTTTTGCAGTGTTATTGCATTTTATTTATTTATTTATTTTTGTTACAGATGTTTCTCCTTTTTTCCCCATTGACCCCCTCCTCCCCACACACCCCCACCCCGTACCCAGCTTTGTTGTACGTGTCCATTGGTTATGCATACATGTTTATAAGTCCTGTGGTTTATCTCTCCCCCCACCCCCTGTTCTGAGGGTTGTCAATCTGTACTCTACTTCCACTTAATTATGTTTACAGAAGTAAACTTTTAATATTTGTTTCAAAGCAGTGAATACATTCTACCAAAAGGAAAATGGATAAGGAAATTATTTTCTACTTGCTTTATTGCTGTAGTTTTATAATATATGTATTAATTCTCCATGGCTTTGTGTTTTAGTTCATTAGCACTTGTATTAGCAGATAGCAACTTCTCTTTGTACCTGCAGAGTCTCACTTTGGCAGGCTGGCGTGGGGGTATATGTGTGTATGAGCGTGTGCATGTTTATTCTCGTAAACCTGAAGATAGACCCTAGAGACTTTATATTTATAGTTTATCTTTCTGTCTGTGGATAGGATCATATTTAACCCCTTTAAACATCATAGTATTTTCTGTTTGGGCTTTTCAGAATAAGAGTTCCTATAGTTTCCTTGATAACTTGGATGATTTTAGTATTTCTCAGCTAAATGGCAGCAAAAGTGGTCTAGCTGAGGAAAAATATTTTTAAGAAAGATTTTATTTTTTTCTGTAATTAACTAGACACGTCAGCAGTAATTTGTTTCAAGTGCTTACTGTGTGTCAGAAAGGAGAGAAAGGAAAGGTATGCTGCCCTGGCCAGTTTGGCACAGTGGTTGGAGCATTGGACTGCGGACCAGAGTCACAGGTTCAATTCCGGCCAAGGACACGGACCTTGGTTGCGGTTCATCCCCGGCCCTGGTTAGGATCATGTGGGAGGCAACTAGTCAATGTGTCTCTCACATTGATGTTTCTCTCTCTCCTTCCCCCTCCCACTCTATCTGAAGATAAATGGAAAAAGTGTCTTGGGGCGAGGATTCAAAAAAGAAAGAGAAAAAAAGAAAGGAAAGGCATGCTAGTAAGAGACCAGTATGAGCAAAGGTACTTTGGGGGAAGTTCAAGGCCCATTTGAAGAACAAGTATTCTGGTTTGAATGTAACTATGATGTAATCCTGAAAGTTCATGGCTATGAAATTCCTTTTTTTTTTTTAATCTATTGGCACAATATGGAGTCTATTTTTTTTATTTCAGGAAAATAACCAGTATATTATTGCTATGTGATTTTAAACATTTCAAGAGTCAAATGTGCTAAGTGAAAACCATAGAAAAGATCTTCAAGTCTTTCATCATTCTTATTATTCAATAAATAATTTTATTTAAACTGTGTTATATGAATACAATTTTAATTCCTTCATATATGCATCCTCTAGGTATTAGGTATTTTAAGAATCAGGTGCTGTCATTTTCTTTGGGATATGTTCTACTCAAAATACATTTGGCTCTACTTGAGCAGGAACATAAAATAAAAAGTGCTATATTTGGCAGTGTTTTGAAAATAGAATAACTATTTCTAATACATAGGCTTGAGTATTTTAACATTGTGACAATTTTGCAATAATAATTTTTTATAACTATCTATCTTTGAACATCATTTTTTCTTTACTTGTCATGACAGTTATTTTTTATGACAGTTGATAAACTGTATTTCAGTTATTTCCAAATAGCATAAGCGGAATGATGGCTGAGCATGTAACATGTATTTCCTCCTTCTCAAACTCTTGCTCACAAGTTGCCTCTTGCCATTAGTGTTCTTTCTTTTTCATTGCCTATAAACTTTGCCTTTCTCAAATCACTTTTTGGTTGTATAATAATTACTATATTTTTATAATTTTTATCTATTTTAAAATCTCAGAATACCATGCTATATTAAATGCTATATCTTTCTACTTAACTCACCTTATTATTGATGGTATATAAGAAAAAACTTGATGAGGAATAGTTATCTTATTTGAGAATTTACCTGGCTATTAATAAGAATTTAATACCCTATTGCCTTAGAAAATTTCCAAATATAATTATTTTTTAAAATTTCTTTCTCTTAGACTTTTGAAGATTTTAAAAATGACAAGCAAGCTGTAGAATATCAACAGCGTATTGTGGATATATTGTTGAAAGTAAGTATTCAAATAATACTTGCCTTTGTATTGATGCTTTTATTAAGAAAATCGAATTGTTTTATAGCAAGTTCTAAAATATTCTTGTTTAATGAAGCAATATGTTGCAACCACATTTAAAATTTTATCATGTCTTTGCCTTCAAAAGCTGAATAAAATATTAATCATTCAAAAAGTTTAATGTATCTCGGCTTTAGACTGTATACTAGGATACCCAAGAAATGCATATTGTGATAATTGCTATGTTAGTATGCTTCTGTGCAATAATCGAGACTGACTTTAGAGTGCTTTGAAAAAATAAATAATGTGAAGAATCTCCCTTTGTTTCAAACCAACTTCACTGTGTTTCGAAGGTAGTGCCATAGTTTTACCGTGGTACTGAGATGGTAGGTAACACTTAAGAATGATTTCAGGCACACAGAGATGATCATCCCAATCTATAACTAGATGCAATCCAAAGCTATTTTGAGATTCATGATGTTGCTAATGAATGAATGCAGAGACAGATTATTTTCCTTTCCATCTGTACTGCTTTAACCAGCCAGTTTCTTCTTGTAGGTAAAAGCCTAGAATTGTTGTCCTGTTCCTTTGGCTGTGAAATGGAGAGTTATTTCTCATAGTGACTTTTAGATTAGTTTGGACAAGAGAACAATATGAAAATTTTCTTTAGTTGTGCATAACATTAATGCATTACATTTGTAATAGTTCTTTATAATTTTCAGAGCACATTTATATACATTATGTCGTTTGAGTTATTTATTGATCTTGTAAGATAGGCAGTGATGTGTATAAAACTAGGATTGCTAAACTCCCAAGTAATGCCACTTTGATTCAGGTGGCAAGTATGGAGAATTTTTACCTGGATTTCCAAAATACATCTCTAAATGGTTTCTATACCTAATCTTGTCTTCTTCTGATTTGTGATCTTGCCTTTCCTCTACCTTATGTTCTTCTATGTTTCCCCATTAGATCAGTTGTAAATAAATTCTGCTATGAGAGAAAATTCAAATAACAACGGTTTAATTTTGAAAGAAATTGATTTTTTTCATATAAGTCTGAAGATAGGCAACCTGATCTAGTAGAGTAGCTTTATAAACTTATCAGAGATGCAGACTGCTTCTTTCTTACTGCTGTTATTTTTAGTATATGGTTTCTGCTTTTGGTCCAAAATGGCTCCTCAGGCTCCATCCATCACCTCTGCATTCTTGCTAGCCTGAATTGAGAAAGAGATGAAGAAGATAGTGTTCCCTCTCTTTAGGAAAATTTCTCAGAAGTTGTGTACTACAATTCTGCCTATATCATGTTGATCAGAACTTAGATATATGACCCCTTAACTAATAAGAGAAACTGAGAAATGTACTCTGTATTGTGGGTAACAATGTGTTTAGCTAAAAATTAGGAGGCAAGAACAGATGGTGGAGCACAAGTACTAGGTTCTGCCATACCCATCTAAACTGTTTAATATGACATCCAAAATCCTTCTGTTTTTTGATCCCTGACTACTACTCTATAACTGCCCTCCCCCACTGTATTATGAACTTCTCAACCATATTAAATTATTGGAATTCATGGAACTTTTTGTGTTATCTTCATGGGTTAGGTTCTTTGCATGAGTTGTTTTTTTGTTTTTTTTCATCTGTCTTGCCTTTTTCTTACCTTTCTCTGCCTGGCAAATTCCTAACAATTTTCCATTGTGTAACTCATATTTCATCCATGAGAAACTCTTAGAATCTTCTCCCACACTTCCAATTGATTAGTTGCCCCTTCTCTGCGTTCATATAACATTTTATGCTGCACTTGGAACACTGTAAGGTAATTGTTTACATGTATATTTTTCTACCTGGACTTGAATTTCTTGTAGGTAGAGACTGAGGATATTTTTGGGTATTTTTTAAAATTTAATTATAGTTGACATACAATACTGTATTAGTTGTAGGTATATAACATAGTGACTCAATATTTGTTACATTACAAAATGATCACCACAATAAATTTAGTACTGTTTATCACAAACTTACAGTATTATTGATTATATTCCTTATGCTATACATTACATGCTTATGACTTATTTTATAATTAGAAGTTCATATCTCTTAATCCCCTTCACTTATTTTGCCTGTTCCCTTCATTCCCCAAAACACTTCCGTCTGGCAACCACCAGTTTGTTCTCTGTATCTGAGATGTTTCTGTTTTGTTTTTTGTTTGTTCATTTGTTTTGTTTAATAGATTCCACATATAAGTGAAATGAGGCAGTACTTGTCTTTCTCTGACTTATTTCACTTAGCATGGTACCCTCTAGGTCCATCTATGTTGTCACAAATGGCAAGATTTTATTCTTTTTTATGGCTGAATAATAGTTCATTGTGTGTATATACTTCATATCTTCTTTATCTGTTTATATATAGATGGGCACCTAGGGTTGCTTTCATATCTTGGCTATTGTAAATCATGCTGCAATAAACATGTGGTGCACACATCTTTTCAAATTGGTGGTTTGGTGGTTTTGTTTTCTTTGGATAAATATCCAGAAGTGAAACTGCTGAATCATATGGTAGTTTCATTTTTAATTTTTTTTCTTAACATATTTATTTTTGTTACAGATGTTTCTCCTTTTCCCCACACTGATTCACCCCTCCCCTCCCTTTCCGCCCTCTCCCCAGCTTTGTTGTCCCTGTCCATTGTTCATGCATACATGCATATATGTTCTGTGGTTTCTCTCTCCCCCCTACCCACTCTTCTGGGGATTGTCAGTCTGTACTCCACTTCCACGTCTCTGGGACTACCCCATTCCTCAGACTGTTATGTTCATTATATTCCACAACTAAGTGAGATCATATGATACTTGTCTTTCTCTGTTTGGCTTGTTTCGCTTAGGATGACACTTTCTAGGTTCCACCATGTCTTCTCAAAGGATAAGAGATCTTTCTTTCTTACAGCTGCATAGTACTCCATTGTGTATATGTACCACTGCTTTTTTATCCATTCGTATACTGATGGACACTTGGGCTGTTTCTAGATCTTAGCTATTATAAATAGTGCTGCTACAAACATGGAGGTACATATATTCTTTCTGATTGGTGTTTCAGGCCTCTTAGGGTATATTCCTAGAAGCAGGATCACTGGGTCAAATGGAAGTTCAAATTTTAATTTTTTGAGGTAACACCATATTGTTTTCCATAGTAGCTGCACCAGTCTGCATTCCCACCAGCAGTGTACTAGAGCCCCCTTTTCTCCACACCCTCGCCAACACTTGTTGTTTGATGATTCGTTGATGGTGGCCATTCTGACAGGTGTGAGGTGATACCTCATTGTTGTTTTAATTTGCATCTCTCTGATGATTAGTGATGTTGAGCATTTCTTCATATGTCTCTTGGCCATTTGTATGTCCTGTTTGGAGAGGTGTCTATTTAGTTCCTCTGCCCATTTTTTTAATGGGTTCTTTGTCTTCCTTTTGTTGAGTTGTATGAGCACTTTATAAATATTGGGAATTAGTCCCTTATCTGATATATCATTGGCAATTATGCTCTCCCATACAGTGGGTAGCCTTTCCATTTTGATGATTGTATCATTTGCTGTACAGAAGATTTTGAGTTTGATGTAGTCCCATGTGTTCATTTTCTTCTTTGTTTCTGTTGCCTTAGGTGATGTGTCAGTGAAAATTCTGCTGCGTATGATGTCTGATATTTTGTTGCCTACATTTTCTTCTAGGATTTTTATGGATTCATGAGTCATATTTAAGTCTTTTATCCATTTTGAGTTTTTTCTTGTGTAGGGTGTAAGTTGATGGTCTAGTTTCATTTTTTTGCATGTAGCTATCCAGTTTTCCCTACACCATTTATTAAAGAGGCTGTCTTTACTCCACTGTATGCTCTTGCCACCTTTGTCAAATATTAATTGAGCATATTGCCTTGGGTCCATTTCTGGGTTCTCTGTTCTGTTCCACTGGTCTATATGCCTGTTCTTGTGCCAGTACCAGGCTGTTTTGATTACAGTGGCTTTGTAGTATAACCTGAAATCTGGTAATATCATCCCTCCTACTTTGTTCTTCTTTTTCAAAATTGCTGTGGCTATTCGAGGTCTTTTATGGTTCCATATGAACTTTTGAAGTATTTGTTCTAGTTCTGTGAAATATGTCGTTGGTATTTTTATGGAGATTGCATTGAATCTATAGATTACTTTGGATAGTATGGACATTTTAATGATGTTAATTCTGCCAATCCATGAACAAGGTATGTGCTTCCACTTTTTTATATCTTTCTCTATTTCTTTTTTCAATGACCTGTAGTTTTCTGCAAATAGATCTGTTATTTTTCGGTTAGGTTTATTCCTAGGTATCTTAATTTTTTAGCTGTTGGAATTGTTTTCTTAGTTTCTCTTTCTGTGAGTTCATCATCGGTGTATAAAAATGCTGTTGATATCTTGATGTTAATTTTGTTTACTGCTACTTTGCCAAATTAATTTATTAAGTCTAGTAATTTTTTGATGGAGTCTTTGGGGTTTTCTACGTACAGTATCATGTCATCTGCAAATAATGACAATTTCACTTCCTCCTTTCCAATTTGGATCCCTTTTATTTTTTCTTCATGTCTGATTGCTGTGGCTAAGACCTCCAGCACTATGTTAAATAAGAGTTGTGAAAGTGCGCATCCCTGTCTTGTTCCTGTTTTGAAGGGAAATGCTTTTAATTTCTGCCCATTGAGTATGATGTTGGCTGTAGGTCTTTCATTTATGGCCTTTATTATGTCTAGATATGATCCCTCTATTCCCACACTGCTGAGCGTTTTTATCAGAAATGGGTGCTGGATTTTGTCAAAGGCTTTTTCAGCATCTATTGATATGATCATGTGGTTTTTATTCTTCATTTTGTTTATGTAGTGTATCACATTTATTGAATTGAGATTCATCCCTTGCATCTCTGGGATGAATCTCACTTGGTCACGGTGAATAATTTTTTTGATGTGTTGCTGGATCCGATTTGCGAGTATTTTGTTCAGGATTTTGGCATCTATGTTCATCAGGGATATTGGCCTGTAGTTTTCTTTCTTTTTAATGTCTTTTCCTGGTTTTGGAATTAGAATTATGCTGGCCTCATAAAACGAGTTTGGAAGTCTTCCTTTTTCTTGAATTTTTTGAAATAGTTTGAGGAGAATGGGTATTAGTTCTTTTTTGAATGTTCGGTAAAACTCCCCCGTGAAGCCATCCGGGCCTGGGCTTTTGTTTACTGGGTTAGTCTTTATTACATCTTCAATTTCTTCTGTTGTTATTGGTCTTTTAAAGTTTTTTATCTTCTCCCGGTCCAGTTTTGGGAGACTATGTGTTTCTAGAAAGTGGTCCATTTCGCTTAGATTGTTGAATTTGTTGCCATATAATGGTTCATAGTTGTTGACGATCTTTTGTATTTCTGTGGTGTCACTTGTTACTTCTCCTCTTTCATTTCTGATTTTGCGTATTTGGGTTCTCTCTCTTTTTTTCTTGGTGAGTCTAGCTAAGGGTCCATCAATCTTGTTTATCTTTTCAAAAAACCAGCTCTTTGTTTCATTGATCCTTTGAATTGTTTTTTGGATTCTATGTCATTTATTTCTGCTTGGATCTTTACTATTTTCTTCCTTCTACTTGCTCTAGTGTTTTCTTTTTGTTTGTTTGCTTTCTAGTTCTTTAAGTGTGAGGTTAGATAGTCTATTAGAAATTTTTCTTGCTTCTTGAGGTAGGCCTGTAGTGTTATGAACTTCCCTCTCAGAACTGCTTTTGCTGTATCCCATAGGTTTTGTGTTGTTGTGTGTTTGTTTTCATTGGATTCCAGGAAGTTTTTAATTTCTTCCTTGATCTCCTCATTGACCCATTCATTATTTAATAACATGCTATTTAGCTTCCTTGTGTTCAGATATCTTTGCATGTTCTTCTTGCAATTGATTTCTAGTTTTATACCATTGTGATCTGAGAAGATGCTTGATATGATTTTAATCTTCTTGAACTTGTAGAGACTTAGTTTGTGTCCTAACATGTGGTGTATCTTTGAGAATGTCCCATGTGCACTTGAGAAGAATGTGAATTCTCTAGTTTTGGGGTGTAATTCTCTGTAGATATCTATTAAATCCATTTGGTCTAGTGCTTTATTTAGAGTCTCTGTTTCCTTGTTAACTTTTTGTCTAGAGGATCCATCCAGTGATGTCAGCTGGGTGTTGAAGTCCCCTGCTATGATTGTATTGCTATCGATTTCTCCTTTGAAGTCTTGCAGAAGACTTTTGATATATTTTGGTGCTCCTATATGGGGTGCATATATGTTTATCAGGGTTATATCTTCCTGTTGGATAGATCCTTTCAATATTATGTAGTGGCCTTCTTTGTCTCTAGTTATGGCCTTCACTTTGAAATCAACTTTATCAGATATGAGTATTACTACCCAGCTTATTTTTGCTTTCCGTTTGCTTGAAAGATTTTTTTCCATCCCTTCACTTTCAACCTATGTGAGTCTTTTGTTGTGAGGTGGGTCTCTTGTAAACAACATATATGGGAGTCATGCTTTCTTATCCAGTCAGCTACTCTGTGTCTTTTTATCAGAGCATTCAAACCATTCACCTTTAAGGTGATTATTAATATGTATTTATTTATTGCCATTTTTCTTTAGTGTGATTCTGTTTTTCTTCTTATTTCTCTTGCTAATTACAGCAATCCTTTTAATATTTCTTGCAGTGCTGGTTTGGTGCTAATATATTCCCTTAGCTTTTTTTTTGTTTGTTTGGGAAGCTCTTTATTTGACTTTCTATTTTGAATGATAGCCTTGCTGGGTAGAGTAGTCTTGGATTCAGATTCTTGTTTTTCGTGACCTTGATTACCTCATGCCATTCCCTTCTGGCCTGTAGTGTTTTTGTTGATAAGTCAGCTGAGAGCCTTATGGGGTTTCCTTTGTAGGTAACCTGTTGCTTGTCTCTTGCTGTTTTTAGGATTCTCTCTTTGTCTTTAATTTTTGGCATTTTAATTACTATGTGTCTTGGTGTGGGCCTTCTTACTTGGGGCTCTCTGTGCTTCTTGAACTTGAATGCCTTCTTCCTTCACCAAATTAGGGAAGTTTTCTGTCACTATTTCTTCAAATATATTCTGTAACCCTTGCTCATTTTCTTCTTCTTTGGGGACTCCTATGATGCGAATGTTATTACTTTTCCAGTTGTCCCACAGTTCTCTTAAGCTGTCTTTCTGTTTTTTAATCGTTTTTTCCTTTTGGTTTTATGGTTGGTTGATTTTTTCTACCCTATCTTCTAATTCACTGATCTGGTCCTCAGCTTCCTCTACTCTGCTATTTAGACCTTCCAATGTGTTCTTTATTTCTTATATGTCATTCTTCATTTCCTTTTGGTGGTTTTTAATTTTCAACTGGTTGATTTTTAACATTTCTATGTCTTTACTCATGGTGCTCATGTCCTTAACACATGCTGCTGAACTTCCTCAAGATTATGACTCTGAATTCTAGTTCTGTTAACTTGCTTAACTGCACCTCGTTTATCTCATCTTCGGTAGAGGTCTCTTTTTCTTTCAGTTGGCTTTTGTTTCTGTGTTTCACCATTTTGGCTATCACAGTGGGCTTTGGAGCCTGCCAAATTTTCACTGTGGGTGTTGGTGTTTGCTGTTTGTGCCTCCCTCTCCTGGGTTTGGATGAGGCAGGGAGGACCCACATTAGACTCCATTTCATTTTTAATTTTTTAGGACCCTCCATAGTGACTGCACCAATTTACATTCCCACCAACAGTGCACCAGCATTTCTTTTCTCCACATCCTTGCCAACACTTGCTGTTTCTTATATTTTTTATTATAGTAATTCTTTTAAATGTGAAGTCATATCTCATTGTGGTTTTGATTTTCATTTCCCTGATGATTAGTGATGTTGAACATTTTTTCATGTGCCTGTTGTATGAATTATATGTATGTCTTTTTTGGAAAAAAAATATCTATTCAAGTCCTCTGCCCTGATTGTTTAATCTGATTGCTTTGCTTTTTGATAGTGAGTTGCATGAATTTTTTATATATTTTAGATTTTAACCCCTTATCAAATATGTCATTTGCAAATATCTTTTATTCAGCTCATTGCCTTTCCATTTTGTTGATGGTTCCTAACTGCAAAAGCTTTTTAATTTGAAATCGTCTTATTTGTTTATTTTTGCTTTTGTTGCTCTTGCCTGAGATATCCAAAGAAATATTGCTCAGCCTGGTATCAAAGAGTTTTCTTCTAGGAGTTTTATGATTTCAGCTCTTACATTAATCTACTTTGAGGTTATTTTTATATGTGGCCTAGTTTCATTCTTTTTCATGTAGCTGTCTAGTTTTCCCAACACCATTTACCAAAGGTACTGTCTTTCCCCCAATGTATATTCTTATTTCCTTTGTTGCAGATTAATTACCATATAAGTATGGGTTTATTTGTCTCTGTTCTCTTCCATTGATCTATGTATCTATTTTTGTGTTAGTACCAAATTTTTTTTTTATTACTATAGCTTTGTAGTATATTTTGAAATCAAGAACATGATACCTACAGCTTTGTTCTTCTTTCTCAAGATTGCTTTGGCTATTAAGGGTCTTTATGTTTCCATACACATTTTAGGATGGTTTGTTCTAATTCTGTGAAAATGTCTTTAGAATTTTGAGAGGGATTGCATTGAGTCTGTAGATTGTTTTGGGGAGCATGGACATTTTAACAATATTCGTTCTTCCATTCTGTGAGTATGGTACATTCCTCAATTTATTTGTGTTGTCTTTGATTTCTTTCATCAGTGTCTTATAGTTTTCAGAGTACTGGCCTTTCACCTCCTTGGTTACATCTATTTCTAGGTATTTTTTCTTTTTTATGCAATTGTAAATGGGATTGTTCTCTTAATTTTTCCCCTGATAGTTCATTATTAGTGTATAGAAATGCAACAGATCTCACTATATTAATTTTTTATCCTATAACTTTACTGAATTGATTAGTTCTGATAGATTTTTGATGGAGTCTTTAGGATTTTCTACATATGGTATCATGTCATCTATAAATAGTGACAGTTTCACTTCTTCCTTTTTAATTTGGATGCCTTTTGTTTTCTTGCCTAGTTTCTGTAGCTAAAACATCCAATGCTCTGTTGAATAAAAATGACAAGAGTGGGCATTCTTGTCTTGTTCCTGATCTTAGAGGAAAAATTTTCAGCTTTTTACCATCGAATATGATGTTAGCTGTGAGTTTGTCATGTATATCCTTTGTTACATTGAAGTACATTCTTTTTATACACACTTGGTTGAGAGTTTTTATCGTAAATGGATGTTAAATTTTTTCCAATGCTTTTTCTGCATGTACTGAGATAATCATGTTATTTTTATCATTTGTTTTAAGGTGATGTACCATATTGATTGTTGTGTGAATGTTGAACCATCCTTGCATTCCTGAAATAAATCTCACTTGATCATAGTGTATGATCATAATGTATTGTTAAATTTGGTTTGCTTATATATATATATTTAAAGCTTTTCAATTTTTTTGATGTTTTTATTAGTTTTTTGGAAAGATAGAAACATTGATGTGGGAGAGAAATATTAACTGACTGTCTTCTGCACACCCCTACTAGGGATTGAGCCCACAACCCAAGTATATGCCCTGACTGGGAATCGAACCAGGACCTCTCTGTTCATGGGATGATACTCAATCTACTGAACAACATCAGCTTGGCATTTATTTTATTTTATTTTTTTAGGATTTTTATATCTGTCTTCATTGGGGATATTGGCCTATAATTTTCTTTTTTTTGTAATGTCTTGTCTGGTTTTGGTATTAAGATAATGCTGGCCTTTCAAAATAAGTTTGGAAACATATCTTCCTCTTTGATTTTTTGAATAATTTGAAAAGATTAGGTATTAACTCTTCTTTAAATGTTTGTAGAATTCATCTGTGAAGCCATCTTGGGCTTTTGTTTGTTGGGAGTTTTTTTTAGTACTGATTCAATTGTAGTGCTAATAATTTGTATGTTCAGATTTTGTATTTCTTTATGATTCAGTTTTGAAAGTTTGTATATTTTTAGGAATTTGTCTATTTCTTTCATTTTGTCAAATTTGTTGACATATAATTGTTCATATTAGTCTCTTATGATCCGTTGTATTTTTATGGTGTATGTTGTAACTTCTCTTTTATTTCTGATTTTATTTACTTGGGTCCTCTCTTTTTTTCTTCATGAGTCTGGCTAAAGATTTATCAATTTTGTCTATCTTTTCAAAGAACCAGCTCTTAGCTTCATTGACTTTTTTCTTAATTTTTTAGTCTCTATTTCATTTATTTCTGCACTGATCCTTACTATTTCAGTCCCTCTACTAACTTTGGGCTTTGTTTGTTCTTCTTTTTCTAGTTCCATTAGGTGTGAAATTAGATTACATATCTGAGATTTTTCTTGTTTCTTGAAGTAGTCTGTATTCCTATGAACCTTCCCTCTTAGGACTGCTTTTGCTGTGCTGCATCCCCTTTGATTTCTTCATTGACCCATTGGCTGTTTTTATATTGTCATTTTAACATATCCAGAATATATTTAGCGTGATGCCTGCAACTTAGTAGATGTTCAAGAAATCAGTGTAAATTGATTGAATTGAAATTGGAATTTATATTACATTAAGTTGTAGGAGTGATCCAAATGAAGAAAATAAAGTTCCATAAAGTACTTAAACTATTACTTTTGGTGAAATGCTACTCATGTATATTGCTTTGATAGTTTTTACCTTTGTTCAATGAAGAATGAACTTTGAAATTATTTTCTCATTTCTGGTGATAGATTTATACTAATTTGTTACAGGAGAATCCATTCACTTCATTGATTAGTGGGCTGGGTGACTTTTTTCCTGTTATACCTTCACTCTCAAATTATCTTACTTTTAAACCCCAAAACAAGCAACTCCCTTCTTCCTGTATTGGTGGGCAGATTTTTAGTAGGGTCACTTTAATTTAAATTAATTTTAGTAGGATTCTCTTTCAAGACTTCAAGAGGAAAACATGATTAATATATCTCTGAAAGTTACCTCTCTAACAGTTCATTTTTATCCACTTTGTGCCTGGAAATATGCTGACAATCACTAAAATGTCCTCCTTTCAGAGCATGCAAGCAGTTGTGCTCCACTAAATGGTATTGAACGCCATTGTTACACAGTTAACAAAAGAATCTTTTCATAACTCTTCACTTATGAGGCTCCCCACCCCTCCTAATTGTATATTTTTTGTGTCAAACCAGATGGTGTATTGAGTAAATGGTCTCTTTTGCTCATCAGGTTATGGTGGAGAATTCAGATTTTACTCCCTCACAAGTAGGGTGTCTCTTTACATTCCTTGCCCGGCAGCTTGCAAAGCCTGACAATACGCTGTTTGTAAACAGAACCCTCTTTGATCAGGTGAGTGTCTTTAACAATGAGAGCTAGAATTATTTTTATTCTTTTACTGTTTATAGAAAAGTTCACTGGATTACATGGTTTCTAAATATAACAGCCAACTGGATAAATGTCTTGTCAGGGAGAAGCCTGTTCTGGTTTCAGTTTGGCTCTAATTTAGTTGTTTTTGTTTTTTAATGGTATGTCTGAGTAGTATAACTTTGCCTAGTAACTTGATATCATGGAGTATGGTTTGTGGAAATTAGTGTATAAAGATTCTGTTTTCTCAATTTTTCTGTTGTTTCAAATCGCCAAGATTTCTTTGCTCAAGAATTTTCCAATTTAGGAATCACCTGTCTCACTGGTAGTAAGACTATTAGGTTGGTCATCTGGAGGAGAAATTACTTTTAGAAAATCTGAATGTACTTACAAATAACTTGGAATCTCAAAGATATCTCCTAATCCTAGTTAACTATCTTTCCCATATTCACATATGGCAATGAAAATACTTGTTTATCTGTTTATTAACTCAATGCTCCTAATACTTCTGAAATTGATATAGTTGTTACTCCATTTTCATAGATGAGGAAAGTAAATCTTGGAGAGGTTCAGTCTCTCAACCAAGGTCATACTTAAGTGTTATTATTAGCAATAAATGTTATTAGGTGTTGTTAAGATTAGAATTCAAATTTAAGTAGCCTGACTCCAAAGTTCATGTTTTGCTTGGTACATGTATCAGGGATCTTAAAGTTAAGACATATAGATTACACTGCCTTCTAGTCATGTTTCTAAATAGTAAAGAAATGTGTACAAGGTACATATTGATTTTTTTTTAATCCTCACCCAAGGACACTTTTTTCCATTTTTATCTTCAGATAGAATGGGAGGGAGGGAGGGAGGGAGGAAGAGAGGGAGGGAGGAAGGGAGAGAGAGAGAGAGAGAGAGAGAGAGAGAGAGAGAGAGAGAGAGAGAGAGAGAGAGAGAGAGAGAAAGAAAGAAACATTGATGTGAGAGAGAGACACATCGATTGGTTGCCTCCTACTCGACCCTGACCAGAGCCGGGGACCGAACTGCAATTGAGGTATGTGCCCTTGACTGGAAGTGAACCCATGACTCTTTGGTCCGCAGGCCAACGCATACCATTGAGCTAAACCAGCCAGGGCAGGTACATATTAAATAGTAGTATACCTGAACTTCCTGCACCATGTATTAGGCCAATCAGTTGGGAAGATACCATATACCCATGGTATTTTTTTATGTCCAAGTGTGAATGAATTTGGTGAAATAGAAAGGTTAGTTGCTGTTTTCATTGATAGTGGGATGGCATGCATGCTGGTATCCAATTAAAAAAATACCTTTTCTTTGACCAGGTCCTTGAATTCCTCTGTAGTCCTGATGATGATTCTCGACACTCTGAAAGACAGCAGGTATGTACTACTAGAACTCTTTTTGCTAAGGAGAGGGAACGAAGACAGAGTAAGACAGAAAGAACCCTTCTATGCTAGACCTCACGAGGTGTATGGGGAAAATGACTTGTGCCAAACCCTAATACTAAGCTAGATAGTGGCAACCAGAAAATAGTGTGAATAGTTGTTAGAAGTACATATATAAGGAACTTATAGCACACTAGGTTTATAGGCATACTGAACCTGTCTTTCATTCAACATGACATCAGGAAGAATACTTTATCCTTCTCCATTTACAGCAACAGTTGACATCTGTTGCATCCTACTATGCGCCAGTGTCATTAATCTGATTACCACTCCTAGCTGCTGTGGTCCGGAACCAGAAAGACTGCAGAACACTGCGTGTTGGGACACTCAGCTTTTGGGAGTGCCCTCTAGCCCCATGGCATTAGGGCTAACCATGTCTGGAGACTAGAATCTGTCTATCCCTCCACTGATCACTGTGGCATGGTAACTGTTTCATTACCACTTCTTTCTACTTATGCCACTTTCTTTTGGGTGCCTTCTAAGAATAGGATTCTTTAAAAGTTTGCCCATTATAATTGTGAGCACTAAGAAACTTTTGTGAGCTAAACTATAAAAATCAAGTACTTTGATAGCTATCCTGATTTTTTATGGTAATAGTGCACAGCTGAGAGGTTGAGACTCAGATAAAAAAACACGGAATAGCAACAATGACCTCTTTCTCTGCATAGCTGTGACCCAGTAACTGCTACAGACTATCTCAGGGAAGAGAACCAGCAGCTAAAATGTTGGTTATCTCTTAAATAACTATTTTTATTGAATAATTCTATGAAAATAGTAACATGGACCCCTCATTTTGCCCCTATTTTTCTACTAGCAGGAAAAGTGGATCATGTTGTGCATGGCGTTGCTATGTAAAATAATAAAAACTTGTTTATATGAATAAATTAAATAGAAATGAAAATCAGATATAAATGTAAAAACCAAACCTTGAAAAGTAACCCTGGTATTAGTAATATTCTATTATTGGGAGCCCCCTTTGAGGTTATCTAGTTTCTTTTTCTATTCATTCATTTAAAAAGTACAGAAAACTAATAAAGTTGCTGAAGATCACAGCTAAGATTAGAACCCAGATATTTCCTTTCTAATCTGGCACTCTTTCTCTCTACAGTCTGTTATATGTCAGATTTGTCTATGCAATATTTGTTAGCACTTTCCTGTGGAATGCTGATAAAACTGGCTCTTCAAGTGTAGTTCTAATATGAATGTTGGTTGATATTCTCATTCACGTAAATGAGTAAGATTGAAGTGCAACAGTGAAAGCATATCATAACTTCACCATTTACCAATCAAGTGATTTCTTTGCTGGATTAGAGAACAGTTTTTGAAAATTAACAACATAAGTCTTTAATTTTTTTTGTGATATTTACATTGTAATGACTGCAACTTTCACACTTTTAAGTTTGATTGCCTTATTAATATTATTCCCATCACTTTCATAACCAAGGATTGGCAGCATTTTTCTTTAAAAAGCCAAAGAGTATATATTTTAGTCTATGTGGCCCACATATGGTATCCATCACATATTCTTCTTTATTTGTTTTTATATGCCTTTGAAAATGTAAAAAGCCATGATTTACAGAATTTTCCAGTTTCCATGGTGTCAGTACTCTCACCATTTCAACCTTCCACCATGATGTCACTCAGCACAGAACTGGGGAGAGATGCATAGTACAACACTTTTATGTAATATTTCCCCCTACAGATTCAGTTACAGTAACTAACCTCAAGAGCAGACATAGTAAAATGCAGTAAAATAATTAGAAAGTGGTGAGTTTTGAGTATTAATTACCTTTGTATTTATTTATTTGTAAGGTTTTATCATTTCATTTTTAATAATGGCTGTTTAATAAGTGACTTAACAAAATTCCTGAAAATTTAACACTCAGGTCTGGTGGGTTGGTAAGACTGGCCTAGCATGGCATTTCTGTGGTTTTCCACAGTGAGCTTGCAGCGGATGGAGTTGACTCCTTCATTGTTCTGTATAACAGTGCATTATAATACTCAGAATGGACTCGGTTGGGGTTCTGAAATGTAAAGTTTGGATAAGTTTTTTTTTTCTTTTCTGCCTTTTTTTAAACTCGAAAGTAATCAATTTTCTATATTAGAAAAATGCTTTGCTAAATGATTTCCTAGAGTTCTGAGGAGGGTAATGTTATTCTGGATCTTGAACTTAAATAGAGAGCTTTCTTACATTGCCCTAATGACTATGTGATGATTCTATTGTATTTTGAGTTTTATTTACAAATATTGATGAATCTATCACAACATCCTAGTCACCGTTTTTTTTTAACCCTCACCTGAGGATATGTTTTTATTGATTTTTGTTTTAGAGAAAGAGAAGGGGGGGGGCATTGATGAGAGAGAGAAACATTCATCCTAACTGGGAATTGAACTTGCAATCTAGATATGTGTCCTGACCGGGAATCGAACCCACAACCTTTTGGTGCATGGGACAATGCTCCAACAAACTGAGCCACCTGGCCAGGCCCTGGTCACCTTTTTTATTCAGCTACTTTGTGTGGTAAAATTATTTATATGAACCCAAATGTTTGGTTTTTATTGTGGTAAAATATACCATAAAATTCGAAATTTTAACTATTTTAAATGTACAATTTAGTGGTACTAAGTATATTATCACTGTTGTACAACTATTGCCACCATCCATCTCCAAAACTTTATCTTCCCAAACTGAAACTCTGTACCCATCAAACAATAACTCCCCATTACCCGCTCCCCCAACCCCTGGCAACCACCATTCTGCTTTCTATCTCTGAGAATATGACTACTTTAGCCTCATATAAGTGGAATCAAAGAGCATTTGTGTGTGTGTGTGTGTGTGTGTGTGTGTAATATTTTAAGGTTTATTCATATTGTTGCATGTGTCAGAATTTCATTTCTTTTTAAGGCTGAATAATGTTCCATTGTATGTATATACCACATTTTTTATCCATTTATCTATTTATGGACATTTGGGTTGTTTCTACCCTTTGGCTCTTGTGAATAATGCTACTTATAAAAACAACAACAGTGTTTTATTAAAAAATAACATGTAAACATGAATAGTACCTGTGGACCATAAGACATAAAGAACCACAAGAACTATAAGACATAAAAGCTATAGAGAAAAAATTCATTTCTTGAAAGTATCTATATGGACATTTTTAGCTAAGTGGAGGATCAGTTAGGTATTCTAATCAGGCTTTATTTGCAAAACTGTGGCATTCCTTCCATGTTTGAAAAATGGAGCCATTGCCCTGGCCGGTTTGGCTCAGCAGTTAGAGCGTCCGCCTGCAGTCCGGAGAGACCCGGGTTCGGTTCTCGCTAAGGGCATGTACCTCGGTGGCAGTTTGTCCCCGGCCCTGGTTGGTCGTGCGGGTGGCAGCCACTCGATGTGTCTTCCACATCGATGTTTCTCTCTCTCTCTCTTCCTCTCTCTCCCTCCCACTCTGTCTGTACAAAAAATGGAAAAATGTCCTCGGATGAGGATTAAAAAAAAAAAGAAAAAAATAAAAGAAAAATGGAGCCATTAATTTTTTTATGGGACTTAAATATAAATGATCAACATTACAGGGGCATTCTAACCATTATGTAGGTGAAAGTGAAGCCAAAACATCAGCCAGTAATAAGACAAAAGAAAAAAAGTATGGTTTATATAGCTGAATGGACTCTTATAAAGAGCTAGTAAATAAAAGTAGATTCCAAAGTTTTTTTGTTCATTTGTTTTAATTATTCAGGTCCTTTTAGAATTGCTGCAGGCTGGAGGCATAGTTCAATTTGAAGAGAGTCGGCTTATCCGCATGGCAGAAAAAGCAGAGTTGTAAGTTGTTTTGAAGTCATATATTGGTTACTTAACTATTAAATTACATTTCTGTGATTTGAAGCCCAGTTTACCAATGTATTGCCATTTTTTAAATTAAGTAAAGCTATGCAAATAACGAAAAAACCTAAGGGTGAAAGTTTGTGCCTTTTAAGTCTAGAAATTAGTAAAATTTGCAGAAATTAACAGGGAGTAAATTCTAAATATTTGTACATTTGTTTTAGTATAAAAATTAAATAACAGTCTTATGCTTTATTATTTTAGTTTTTGTTAACTTACAGTATCCATGGTATTTTATAGATTTTACAGCTATTTATATATTATAAGCAATGCAGAATTTAACATAGCAAATAAGATGCAATGTTAGCTCTACTATTTATCCAGCTTTTTTTTTTTTCAAGGAAAGGCCCAGGGTGGTAGGCCCTGGTCTGAAGGAGTCTTTATTGCTTGTACCGTACAAATACGAGGATATTTATCCAGCTTTTGAATATTTTATTTGACATATTTAATTCAGAGAAACTTCATATAATTAATTAATATCTAATATATGAATTATTTTTGTGGCACATATTGCCTTAACATTTATTTTGTACCACGTTTTGAAATTTCTTTTAAACATAGTATTCAGCAGCATATTAAACCTATATGGCCCTGGCTGGTTTGACCCAGCGGTTAGAGCGTCAACCTGTTGAGGGTCGAGTCCCAGGTTCGGTTCCCGCTAAGGGCATGTACCTCAGTTGCAGTTTGTCCCTTGCCCCGGTTGGGGTCGTGTCGGTGGCAATCAGTTGATGTGTCTCTTTCACATCAATGTTTCTCTCTCTCTCTTCCTCCCTCCCTCCCTCCCACTGTATCTGAAGATAAATGCAAAAAAAAAAAAAAAAATGTCCTCGGATGAAGATAAAAAAAAATTAAATTAAACCTATATGTAGAGGAATGGCAGACATTCATTCCCTTAAATACTATAACTTCACTTAACAGTAGAAATAACACTATATATTTTTCTTTTTTTTTCTTTTATTTTTTTTATTTTTTACTTTATTTTTTATTTTTTTATCCTCACCCGAGGACATTTTTCCATTTTTTTGTTCAGGTAGAGTGGGAGGGAGAGAGAGAGGAACAGAGAGAGAGAGAGAAACATCGACGTGAAAGGGACACATCGAGTGGTTGCCACCCGCACAACCGACCAGGGTCGGGGACAAACTGCAACTGAGGTACGTGCCCTTAGCGGGAACCGAACCCGGGTCTCTCAGGACCGCAGGCCGACGCTCTAACCGCTGAGCCAAACCGGCCAGGGCTATATATTTTTCTTAATACTAACCTCTATGCCTGAGAAAACTTTTTGAAACAATAAGGTAATAACCACCTGCCTGTTTGGTATACTGGACTTTTTTCTTTTATTTTCTAGCTATCAAATTTGCGAGTTTATGTATGAACGAGAACACCAATATGACAAAATTATTGATTGCTACTTACGTGACCCACTAAGAGAGGTGAGTTAAGACACTCCTTACCCTTTTCCTACTTCACCTCAATTCCCCAACGAGTAGAAATAACTATTCACTAGTTATAACTGTTCAGCAGAAATATTTGGACATGTGTTTGCTGATTCATTTTTTAATTTATTCAATAGGTTTTTATTGAGTGCCTGCTATTAGCCAAGTATACATTGATGACTAAAATAGATATAGTTTCCCCTGGCCGGTTTGGCTCAGCGGTTAGAGTGTCGGCCCGCGGTCCAGAGAGACCCGGTTCGGTTCCCGCTGAGGGCACGTACCTCAGTTGCAGTTTGTCTCTGGCCCCAGTTTGGGTTGGGTGGGAGGCGGGCACTCGATGTGTCTCTCTCACATCAATGTTTCTCTCCCCCCCCCCCCACTCTATCTGAACAAAAATGGAAAAATGTCCTCGGGTGAGGATTAAAAAAAAATAGATATAGTTCTTGCAATTTTAAAACTTATAGTTTAGACTGACAATAAGAAACCAAATATAGCCTGACCAGTGTGGCTTAGTAGATTGAGCATTGTCCCATGCACTGAGAGGTCCCAGTTCGATTCCCAGTCAGGTCACATGCCTGGGTTGCGGCTCGATCCCCAGTAGCGGGTATGCAGGAGGTAGCCATCGATTTTGCAATTATATTTCTCTCTCACATTGATGTTCTTTCCCTTCCTCTTTCGCTAAAAAAAAATTAATGAAAACATATTAAAAAAAAAAAAGAAACCAAATATATAATTACAAGTTCTCGTGAGAGCTAGAAAAGAGAAATTGGGTGCAACTTTAGAGGATGATGGGGGGACTGACTTACACACAGCAGCTAGAGAAGGAATCTCAGAGGAACTGACTTTGGAATTTGAAAAGAAGCCAGTCAATCAAAGAGCCAACCGAAAAGTGTTCTAGGATAGGGAACAGTATATGCAAAGGCTCTGAGGTAGGGAAAAGTTTTAACATGTTTGAGGAACTGAACAGAGATCATATAAATGAAGTGAAGGTCAATGTAAGTGTAGCATAATAGACAAGGGCAAGAATGGTTTGAGATGCAATTGGGAATGTAGACAGGGACCATCAAAGACAAAAGTATGATATTCCCTTGTTAGGTTAATGAAATTGAGACCAAAGTTAATTGGAACAGATTTGTAACTTTTAAGAGTCTACCCTAAACTTTAAATAATTACTCTTTTTCTTTAGTGTCAGTTTTCTATCAGTTAACTATCTTTAAATGGTGTTCTATCTCCAAAAAATAGATATTTACCAAAACTAGTATAGACAGTGAATAGTGAGTAAATATTCCTTGAGTGATGAATGAATGAATAAATTATATTGTCTTGTGTTCCTCAGGAAGAAGTCTTTAACTACATTCACAATATCTTATCCATTCCTGGACACAGTGCAGAGGAGAAGCAGTCTGTATGGCAGAAAGCAATGGATCACATTGAGGTACTAATTCAACAAAGCTATTTAAACTTCCCCATTTGTATGGTTATTGCCCAAATTAAGTTTATGCTAGCTAAGCAGTGGCAGGTATCATATTATTAAATTGATTTACTTGCAGATTAGCATCTTTTTCAGATAATATATTCCCCCTCATATTTGTATTCATAAAGTCCATGTTTGTATACACTTTATTATGTCATGACTTATGAAAATAACCCATATTCAGTCATCTGGTTAATAAACTGGAATATTAGTGGGGTTTTGCAATGTTCTTAAAATGATTCTGAGAGTATTCTGGTCTTTTTTTCTAATACAGAATGGGAGCCATTCCACCCAATCACACAATGGAATTTTAGAAACATTACTGCAATGAGTTTTTCTCTTTGATGTATTTCCATTCCTTATGTAACAGGACATTTTCCTGTCTTATGTATCTTGTTTGTTTGTTTTAATTCTCACCTGAGGATATTTTCCCATCAATCTCCAGAGAGAGAGAGAGAGAGAGAGAGAGAGAGAGAAACATCGATATGAGAGAAACGCATCAATCAGTTACCTCCTGCATGACCCAGATCAGGGCCAGGGGTCAAACCTGGAACCCAGGTATGTGCCTTTGACTGGGAATTGAACCTGAGACCCTTGGGTCCACGGGCCGATGCTCTAATCGTTGTGCCAAACCATCCAGAATGATTCTGATATTGTTTATGCATGCTGTTTTACAAGATGGAAGAGTTGATATTGAGATAAAAAGGTCTTTTTTAAAAACATGACTATAGTCCTGGCCAGTTTTGCTCAGTAGTTAGAGCGTCGGCCTGCAGTCCCAAGAGACCTGGGTTCAGTTCCCGCTGAGGGCATGTACGTCGGTTGCGGTTTGTCCCCGGCCCTGGTTGGGTCCTGCGGGTGGCAGCCACTCAATGTGTCCCTTTCACGTCGATGTTTCTCTCTCTCTCTCTTCCTCTTTCTCCTTTACACTCTATCTGAACAAAAAATGGAAAAATGTCCCCAGGTGAGGATAAAAAATAAATAAATAAATAAATAAATAAATAAATAAATAAATAAATAAATAAGTGATGAACGTCTGATCAGAATGCATTCTGAAAAGGGGATCACAAACCACTCTTCATTTTAGTGTCTCTAGGTTCATAACATATAAAATACCTCAGAAACTAACAGAGCTAGCAGGTTTGTTAAAATGTGTTCTTTTTTATGAATCACTGATTACTGAAAAAATGCAGTAACAAAATGCAGAGGTAATACTGGTTTTGAAAAGAATATTCCTATCTACAAAGTGTCTTTCCTCCTCCTTGTAGCAAGGAACAGGCCACGAGCTAACTTCTGGTGATAGGTTTAGAGATGCAGTGAAAGATATGATTATTCAACGTATTTAAAATTTTTTATACATGTGAAAAATGATAAGAAAGGATGGAATCTGAAACACTGAGAAAACATTGCATGTGATGTGAATACTTTGTTCACATCCTGATGGTTGTAAAGTTTAGAAAGATCAGAAATGTGAACACATCTTATGTGAAACATCTGGTGTGAAAGAGATACAGTCAGTCATCAGATGTGTGGTCTGAAGTAATTTCCACACTTTCATCTATAAGATTGAGAACATATATATGTTATTTAATGTTACGATATTTCTGCTAACAACAAGATGAATATATCTTGATGAAAGAACCCAGGAAAACCTTCTCCTACTTTGAGTTATATCTTTTTTCCTTTAATCATTTTGTATTCTTTTTTCTTTCATCATCCCCTTTAAGTCTCTATATTTACATTATGGCGCATTCTTTATTTCACTTAATCTGCATTATGCAGTGGTTTGAGCACATGGACTCCAGACATCCAAAAATGAAGCTATGTCTCTCTGCATAATGTGAAACGTGATGAATTAATCAATGAGCAAACAAATTACTCAGCAGAAAACTCATACTGGAGAAGCAAGAAGTATTTTTGCTACGCAACAATTATTTCTGCTGACTTTTTCCAACATCTGCACATTTTTTTCGTCTTTAACTTTTTAATATCTCTTAAGACCACAATTATAAATATATAGACTTTTTGTTAAAGAATTTCTGTGGCTTCAGTAATGTAAATAAAGTCAATATTAAATATGTGGGGGTAAAAGTCCTCATAATAAAGTTTTCTAACAGTGTATACAGTGTATAGATTTGTGGTTCTTAACACTTCTGGGGTCATAGACCTCTTTTGGGAATCTAGTGAAGTATTTGGACCTGAGCATGTGCATAGATACATAATTTTGTTTACACTTTTGGGGATCTGCAGACCCCCTAAACCCCTTTTAGATTGGATCTGTGTATTACAGTTATAGAATCTTTAGTTTAATTGGTTTTCTCTATATGAACATAACATGTATCATAAAAATATTTTTTATTTTTAAATATAGAAAGTACCCCAAAAAGTACATAAAGAAAATGTAAAGTTTAATTTAAAAATAAAACATCTGAGGCCCAGATCAAGAAGTAGACTTATATTCAGTACCCCAGACTTCCTGTGTAGACTTCCTATATGTCCTTTCCTGATCACAAGCCCCTGCCTCCCATAATATCTCCATTATCATGTATTTTTTTCCTGATGTTTTCTTGCCTTTCTATATATTGTTACTGCATATGCCTGTATCCCTCAAAATTTATATTTTTGTTTTGCCTTTTTCTGAAATGTATGTAAATGAGGTTGTATTTTCTTTTTTTCTCAATATTTTGAGAAGTTTTATTATACTGTGTGGCTGTAGTTTATTTTTATTGTTATGTAGTATTTCATTTTATAAGTATATCATAGTGTGTCCATTCTACTGTTAGTGGACATTTCAGTTGTTTCTAGTTTTTGACGATTAAAAATAGTCCATTTATAATCATCCTTATATATGTGTCTGAGCATATCCACATGCATTTCTCTAGGGCAGTGGTTCTCAGTTTGATCCCCAGTCAGCATTATAGCTTCAGCTGAGAACTTGATAGAAATGCAGTTTTAGTCTTCACACCAGACCTACTGAATCAGAAACTCTGCCAATGGGGCCCAGCAGTATGTCTTAATAAGCCCTCCAGGTGCTTTTGAGGTATACTAACATTTGATCATCTCTGCTATAAGGCCTATAATTGCCAGTTAATTGGGATAAATATCTTTTCCAGATGCTGTCATTGAATGAGATTTTCCTTAGGCTCTATATCCTTGCTAGACTTTAAAATTTGGAAAATCTAGTGGATGTGTAATGATATTTTATTATGTTTTAAATTTATATAGCCTTACTTACTAAGGAGATTGATAGACTTTTGATGTTTATTGGCCATTACATTTCCTTTCTGTACTGTGCCTGTTCAAGTCTTGCCCATTTTTCTATTCAAATGTCTCCTTTACTTATTGATTTGTATGAGTTCTTTATGGTAGTATTTTTCAGTGATACATGTTATGAATATATTCTCCCACTCTATGGCTTTTTTCCTATGGTTCTTTTAAAGAAAAGTTTTGTTTTTTTAAAGTGGTCAAAATCATTAATTTTTTCGTTCTGCACTGAAGGAGAAGTCCTCCATATTTTTGTCTAAAAGCATTCTTGTTTTGTTTTTCTTCCACCTTTAAATCTTAGGTTCACCTGAAAGCAGTTCTTGTATATGGTGTGAGGTGGGAGTTTAATTAATTTGTTTTAAATATGGGTGCCCAATTTTCCCAGCAGTTATTTTAAAGGTTGCCCCTCCCCATTGCTCCACAGTGCTGTTTTGTCGTAACTATATCAAGGATCTGTATGCTTAGTCTGTTTTAATGGGCCCTCTTTTGTTTTATTGTCTGTTGTCTGTCTCTGCATCAGTACCTCACAAGTATTTTATTTTATTTATTTTTAATTGATTAAAACATTTTTTTAAATCCTCACCTGAGGATATTTCGCCATTTATCATCAGATAGAGTGGGGGAGGGGGAAGAGAGAGAGAGAAACATTGAGGTGAGAGAGACATCAATTGGTTGCCTCTCTCACGACCCCAACCAGGGCCAGGAACCGAACCACATCCGAAGTACGTACCCTTGAAACTGCAACTCTTTGGTCCACAGGCCAACACTCTAACCACTGAGCCAGACCAGCCAGGGCAACTTTTTATTTTAATTGATTTTGAGAGAGAGAGAAAAACACTGATCAGTTGCCTCATGCAGGCACCCTGACTGGGAATCAAACCTGCAACCTGGTATGGGCCCTGACCAGGAATTGAACCTGCCACCTTTTGGCGTACAGGACATTTCTCCAGCCAACTGAGCACACCAGCCAGGGTTCTCAGAAGTATTTTAAATATTGTTGCTTTATAATAAGTCTTGATATCTTTAAAAGAGTATTGGTTATTCTTGATCTTATATACTTCCAAATACATTTTGGAATCAGCTTGTCAAATCCCATCAAAAATTGTTTTAATCTTATTGTTTTTTTTGTAAAATATGTTTTTATTGGTTTTCAGAGAGGGTGGAAGGGAGAGAGAGATAGAAACATCCATCGGCTGCCTCCTGTACATCCCTTACTGGGGATGGAGCCCGCAACCCAGGCATATGCCCTGACTGGGAATTGAACTGGGACCTCTGAGTGCACGGGATGACGCTCAATCCACTGAGACACAGCAGCGGGCTAATCATCTTATTCTGACAGGGACTGCAATGAATCTAGCAATCATTTTTAATGTAATTGACATCTTTACAATATTGAATCTTTCAGGCTATGACCATATGGTATGATCCCTTTATTCAACATTTTCCTATAAAGTTTTATAATTTTCTCGATAGAGATTTTCCATCATTTGCTAGACTTACTTTCACAACTATATTTTTAGCATAACAATGCTATAGATATTTTTTTCATTTCCAATATAAATATAATGTTCACTATAAGGATTTTTATGGAAGTCTTTTATTTCTAGTATATTAATAGTTTTTTATGAAAAAAATGTATCACCTTTTCTCCCTTATTCAATTTTTGTGATAAATTATTGATATTAAACCAACTTTAAATGTGGATAAATGCAAATTGATCGTGATATATTACCCTTTTTATATATTGTTGAATTTTGTTTTTTTAAGGATGTTTGTATCAGTGTTCATGATTAAGATCTATAATTTTTCTTTCCTTTATTATATTGTTTCATTCGATTTAGGTATCAAAATTTTGCTAGCTTCATATAATAAGCTCTGAAGCAGTTTCCTTATTCTGTTCTCTGTAAGAGGTTAATTAATGTTGGGATTTTTCTTCCTTTTTTTTTTAAATTTTGTTTTCTTTATTGATTTTTAGAGAGAGAGAGGAAGGAAGAGGGAGAGAGAGATAGAAACATCAATGAGAGAGAACATTGACTGGCCGCCTCCTGCATGACCCCCACTGGGGACCAGGCCCACAACCTGGGCATGTGCCCTGACTGGGAATCAAACCAGTGACCTCTTGGTGCATGGGTCGATGCTCAACCACTGAGCCACACCATCTGGGCAGGATTTTTCTTCCTTAAATGGTTATTAGAAGTTATAGGTGAATCTATTTGGGCCTGGAGTTTTCAATATGGGAAGATTTTTGACTATTCAGTGCAGGTTTTCTATTACTTAAGTCAGTTTATTAAATTATATTTTTCTGGGAATTTATCTATTTTGTCTAAATTTTCATTTGTGGTATTGATTGGTTGTGCCGTCTCTATTTTGAGATGTGTTATATACAAGTAGTATAAACTAAAGTTATTTTATCAACTCATTATTATTAATCTACAAATACTAATACAAAATTATTAGATATATCATGAATATTACAGTCACGCTAACTTGTATACTTTTTATTTGACCATATACTGTGTGATCTATAGTTGGTCTTTGCAGTTAGCGATGTAACGTGCAGTGGTAAGGGTAGAATAGTAGGTCACAGAAACCAAGTGAGAAGAGAGTTCCAAGAAGAAAAAGATAGTAGTGTCTAGGGCAGTTTCAGGAGAGGGCAAATTGGAAGTCTTTGATTTTTTAAATAGGTTTTGTTAACAGTGGTTACTTAACAGCAGTCCCTGTTAGTCTCATTTAAGACTTATGACCTTCAGTTGATTTCTTAAGACACTTATAATTTCAAAACCCATCAGCCCTCCAAAGTAAAGTTTTAGAATTCTTAGCCAGAGAAATTACAACTATTTCCTTCTTCTTCTTCTTTTTTCATCATGCTCAAGGGTGAAATTCACAGACAGGGAATTTGAGGAGCTTTTGTTCCTTCTGTTCATCCTGCAGATAACATGGCCCAAATCCAGAGTTCATTGCTTTCACTTTCTAAGAATTCTGAATTACCTTTTATATCACGATCTGATTATTTTACATGGCAAGTTTTTAATTTTGCTCATTTACAATGTGCCTTTAAATTGAGGCCCTCCATCAGGGTCTTCTGAAATGCAGTGTAGGAGCTCACGAAAATGTTGAGGTAGGTTATCCTGCTTCACATCTATGGGAATTCTGTTGAAATTAACATTAAAGATATAACAACTAGATTTTGTCTTTTTTTTTCACTCTAGGAACTTGTGTCCCTGAAGCCCTGTAAAGCTGCAGAGCTGGTTGCTACTCACTTTTCTGAACAGATTGAAACAGTCATTAAAAAACTGCAGGTAAATATTGCAAATATATATCAGGAAGAAACATCTAGTAGAGAGACAATATTGACTCTCCACCTAAGAACTTTTGATTGTAGTAATTTCTTCAATTAATAGTTGCCATTTAATAGTAGTTTCTATACTGTGTGTGTGTGTGTGTGTGTGTGTGTGTGTGTTTGTACAGTTGTGTGATGACTTCTGAGTCTGGAAATGAGAGAGTTCATCTTTGTTCATAACAAATGTTAACACCACAGAACATTTTTGGAACTAGAACCTGTTCCTAGGCTAGAAATTGTAATACACAGACGATCCCTCCCCTATCCAGCCCCTCCTTTTCTTTTGCTATAGGAACTAATGTCTTAGTCTCTTTGAGGTTCATGTCATTTATTCAGACTTTTATCATCCTCAAATGGGCTTTATGACTATTGACCTTTTCATGGATAAATCTTACCTAGAATATAGCTCTATTTTTTTTTTTTTTTAAATCCTCACCCGAGGACATTTTTCCATTTTTTGTTCAGATAGAGCGGGAGGGAGAGAGATGAAGAGAGAGAGAGAGAAACATCGACGTGAAGGGACACATCGAGTGGCTGCCATCCATACGACCAACCAGGGCTGGGACAAACTGCAACCGAGGTACGTGCCCTTAGCGGGAACCGAACCCGGGTCTCTCTGTACCACAGGCCGACGCTCCAACCGCTGAGCCAAACTGGCCAGGGCTAGAATATAGCTCTATTAATACTGAATATTGAGATTCTCAGTTTGAAGTATTAGTTAATGGACCTAGTATTCCATTGTCACTACCATAGCAGTGCTAATAGTCAGTTTTGCTCACTACCCTGTGGCAAAGGGAAGAGAGCAAAAACAGCGATGTGAAGCACAACCCAGAGTCTTCAAGTAGCAGTGATAGCAGTAGGGGATAGGTGTGCAGGATAGAAACCAGAGCAGTGTGTGGGAGGCAGCTAGCATGGCAGACAAAGATAAGGAATTCATTCATTTAAAAATCGTGGCCTGACTGTGTACCATAATGTAGTAGGCCCTGGGAGGCACAAATAGGAATACAATCTTTTAAAATTTTTTCTCGAGCAGAGAAGCACTTACATAAACACTATGATGTTATAAATGCCATAGCAGACATATGTGGAAAGTGCTGTAGGAACAAGAGGAGTGACAGACTGTGAGAAAGTCAGACAGGTGTTTCCATGCATGCCTGGACTGGGTCTTGAATGATGGATCAGTGTTCAAGGCAGAGAATTGAGAAGGGCTCTCTAGGTAAAGTGTTCTATGTATGTAAATACTTGAAGTTATGAAGGAACATGCTTATTCAGGGGATGGTCAGGTCTGTGTGAAGCCTGATGTGGTGGGGACAGTGGTGGAAGAAAACATTAGATTAAGTTATACAAGGTATGTTAGACGGGAGGAGTTAGAGTATAGAGGCTGGAAAATAAGTTTGCGGCCTGATATTAAACAATCATATATAATGCAAAGCAATGAAACTGTATCTTTTATATACTAGAGTATTACTAAAGTTTTTTTTAGCAAAGGAATGACAGCATTATACTCATTTTATAGGAAATTAACTCTGTAGTGTGGAGAAGGGGCTGGCAAATAGAGGAGACCAGTTTGAAGGCAGAAGGTCCAGGCAGGAGCTTGTGAAGACCAGCACTAGATCAGTGGCAGTGGAGAGGACTGGTTCAATATATGACTGTGAAGCAGAATGTATGGGGCTCAGAAATTAGTTAACTGTGATGGAGGAATGAAAATGACTCCCAGGTATCAGGCTTGTTTGTCCAGGATGCAGTCCATTAATTCAAGATAAAAACTGTTTATTAATTCAATAAATGTTTATGTACCTGCTGTGAGCTGAAATATTCAGTGGTGAGGATACAAAAACTTAAATGTATCCTTGTGTTCGAGGAAGAAGACAAATAAGCTGAAAGATGACTCTAGAATAGTTTGACTTAAATGATGACAGAGCATTGCCTAGGCTACTTAGGAAGTTCATGGAGGGTCATGCAGTCCATTCGGTGAGGGGAGAACAGGAAACATTTCTTCTAAAACTACTCTCAACCCACAGAGCTTTTTACCCCTTTAAAAGTCAACAATTCTGGTGAATCTTCTCACCGATAGGGTTTTATTGTTTAAAATGTAAGGTTATCCATTGCAGGATTTTCTTTTTCCAGTAATCTCTAAAGATATTTAGAGGCAGAGAGGACAGGTAAATGAATATATGTAATATCATTTATCAGGCAAATATGTAAAAGCTAAAGTGTTGCCCTGGCCAGTTTGGCTCAGTGGTTAGAGCGTCCGCCCATGGTCCAGAGAGACCCAGGTTCAGTTCCCACTAAGGGCACGTACCTCGGTTACAGTTTGTCCCTGGCCCTGGTTGGGTCATGTGGGTGGCAACCACTCAATGTGTCTCTCTTACATCGATGTTTCTTTCTCTCTCTTCCTCCCTCTCTCCCTCTCGCTCTATCTGAAGATGAATGCAAAAGTGTCCTCGGATGAGGATAAAATAAATAAATTAAAAAAAAAAAGAAATTAAAAAAATAAAAGCTGAAGTGTCATGTATTAAAAAAAAGGTGGCTATTTGATGGACTGTTTGTGGAGCCTTACACATTTATTTTTTTAATATATTTTTATTGATATTTAGAGAGAGAGAGGAAGGGATAGAGAGATAGAAACATCTATGTGAGAGAGAAATATCAACAACTGCCTCCTGCATGCCCCCTCCCCTCCTGGGGATTGAGCCCACAAACCAGGCATGTGCCCTGACCAGGAATCGAACCAGGACCTCTCAGACCATGGGACGATGCTCAATCCACTGAGCCACACTGGCTAGGCTTCCACTTCTTTTAAGGAAATGAAGTATTTCTTTTACTGCAGAGCTTTATTGATTGTGCAAGAGAATCCCACGCACATTTTATAAAGTGCCTTTACTTTTGATGACAAGAAGTATGCCTGTGACCTATTATTTTCAGAATTCTTGAAATGATAAATTAGCCAGAATATTAAGTTATAACCAGAAGGAAAGTCGTGTAAAATAAAACAAAGTGACAGGCCAGGGAAAAGATAAAAAGTCAAAGATTGATAAATATATTTACAATGTCATATTCTGTTATACTAATCATATTCAGTTTTGAGAGTCCCCTGCTTATTATAAATGAAGTTTGACTGTGTCAACAAAGTAAAGAAAAAAGAAAAACTAAGCTATAATAATTTTTGCTTAGCCTTCCTCAGAATTTAGAAACATTTATATTCATATAGTATTCTAAGGCTTATCTCATCTAATTCTCACCTCTACCCTGCACGAAGGCAGAGAATATATTGTTGATCTCTTTTTAATTTTTATTTAAAACATTTTTTTTCTTTATTGATTTGAGAGAGAGATGAAGGTAGAGGGAGAGATAGAAACATCAAAGAGAGAGAACACTGAATGGCCGCCTCCTACATGCCCCCCACTGGAGATTTGGCCCACAACCTGGGCATGTGCCCTGACCAGGAATCGAATTGGCGACCTCTTGGTGCATGCGTCGACGCTCAGCCACTGAGCCACACCAGCTGGGCTGTTGATCTCTCTTTTAAATAAGTAAACTGAATATTTAAGAGAGTCAGTGACTTACACAGAGTCATATAGATTATTAGTGGAAGAAACAGAACCAAGATTTCATGGTACATTAATTGCTAACATATTGCAGTTTGCCATCTCTTCTGTAGCTGATTATATTGTGGAGTCAGTGGGCTTTTCTGGTGGTGGTGGTTATCTGGGCTTCCAACTTTCACCCTACCTAGATTAACTATCTCATGGTAAGCCATTGTCACAAGAAGGACCAGGTGTGGCAATGTGAACTCATTAGTACAGCCAGAATTCACTGTCAACAGAGCAGTTCAGAGCACCAGCCATTCCTAGCATCCTCATGCTAGAATTGCACTAGCATTTATCTCAGAAGAGGCCTTTTGGATGGGGGGTAGGGAATAACAATGTGTTTGTGTTTCTTCGGCACTCAAAATTGAATATGTGACTGTTTAGAATTACTGAGAGGAAATGATCTCTGTATGATTCTTTAGAATTTCTTAGGTCTGTGTAGAGGGCTTAATGGAAATAATCATAGGCATGTGTGCATTTTAAAGAGATATTCTAGAATAATTCTTTACTACGGCATAGTTTGAAGAATTTGTTTTAATATTGTATTTTTTATTGTTTTTCTACGCAGAACCAGGTTTTGCTTTTCAAATTTTTACGGAGTCTTCTTGACCCAAGGTATGTTGATAACTTTAGTTTTTCATAATACATAGATTAGAAATCAAAGAAAATAAGCTGAAATTCAGAAACTGGTTCACGGTATCCAAATAGTATGCTCAGCTCTTGAATTTTAGTATGAGTGGGAGTAATAGTTACATAGATTATATCAAAACACATAATATGAAAATAGATTATATCTTGAAGGAATACTTTTCATTTGAACATGAGCATACATGGTGAGCTAATAAAGTAATTCAAACAAAATAATGAAGTCAGACCACAAAGATACGTTTCACAAGGATTTTGATAACCAGCTAGCTTCCTCTTTCTGTCCTAGCTTCACTCCTTCCTGTTCCTTATTCCCTGCTGCAGCAGGTCGGTGGCTTTGCTTCCCAAAGCCAGCTCCTAGTCCCAGCCCATCTCTAAATGCCTTACCGTTTAAATTCTCATTTGAAATGTTTATTTTAAATAACCGTTCCTGGCTGTGTAAGGAGGAAAGTTGAAATATTTTTCTAAGTGCTACTTAGTGGTACTCATCAAACAAAAACTAGCCCAAGGAGATGATGAAATTAGTAATGAATTTGAAAGCAAAGCAGCTCTGCATGGTAGATCTTAACATTTTGTTGTGACAATGGAGTACATTGGGAGTTGAAGATAGTAACATTTAACAGCCTCCAGAGTGTGTCAGAATCACCTATGTAACAAAAATATATAGATGCCTGGGCCCAACCCCACAGAATCACTGTGGGTGGGGATATTTTTTATGTACACCTAGAGTTAAGCATCACTGGGTAATATTCCAGGATGAAACAGCTTTCACATCAGACATACAAACTTTCAAGTTGCATTATAATGTATACTGGCCATCATTTACTTAAGTGATCATTATATCAGTTTTGGTTATTCCAGTATTCTGTACTATTTTCAGATATCAAAATACCAGTGATTTTGTTAATTATAACAGTTTTTTTTTTTTTTAAATCTTAGTCACTGAAACATTGAGCAGGCTGTGCCATATTTGAATGTAGTCATTCCGTTGTGCATATGCAGATGTTAGAAAAGCAGTTTGCACCCAGTTCAGGACCATTTCAAAGTATCTGTGTTTTAATTCCCTGTTCTCAGAATGTTACTGAAGCTAGACTTGAACTTTTTTCTGTTAATCATTTGTATTTTTCTGAGAGCCAGTTTGGGCCTTGGTCTACTTCTAGAATTAACAGATGGCGATTTCGTAGAATTGAAGTTGGGAGCGGGAGGATAGGAGGGAAGGAAGAGAGCTGAAAGAGGGGTGGGGAGAGTTGTGGCGGGGAGGGGGGGGGGTTAGAGAAGGCCGAAGGACTGAGGAGGACTGCGCCAGCTGGATGAGGAAGGAGGCACTCTGCCTCCATCCAGCCCTCTCCCTGGAGCCTGAGCACCTCTTTCCCCACGACAGAATTCCTTCTGTTTTCTTCAGTTCCAAACATATCCTCTTAAGACAGTGGTTCTCAACCTGTGGGTCTCTGCCTCTTTTTTGGGGTTGAGCAACCCTTTCACAGGGATCATCTAAGACCATCAGAAAACACATATTTCTGATGGTGATTCATACAGTAGCAAAATTACAGTTATGAAGTAGCAGCGAAAATAATTTTATGGTTGAGGATCACTACAACATGAGGAACTGTATTAAAGGATTGTGGCATTAGGAAGGTTGAGAACCACTGTCTTAAGACTTGACTCCTCCTCTCCTAGGATCATTTATTTTAACCAAGTTCTTTTTCCCCAAACGTCCTATCTGGAGACACTCAAGCTGGAAGGACAAAGAAGGTTCATCTTTGAACTTGGTCTTTTGTCACATGTAAGAAAAGTAGTATAGAAACCAATGGTGACCAATTCTACTTTTTGAAAAATACCAATATTGGGTAACATAAATATATAGTCATTTTTCCTGATGTTGCAATCACTCCTTAACTTAAACTTCACAGTAGTAAACATGGCACATCACAGGAGTTTCATAGGTCTTCTGTGAAAAGTCTTGCTCTGTTACCACCTACACCTAGGTTTGAAAGATGTTAACTAGGTAAGACCCTTTAAGAGTATTGTGAAAGTTGTTTTGTTCACTAGCAAACCACAAATATGTTTACATTTACTCAGTATGTTTTATCTCTCTGAACTAACCCTAACCCAGGATAATTACTCTAAATTAATTTGTCACAATTCTTCCTTCCTGTCATATCAGTTTGGCTACAAGGTCCTCTCTTACCTACTTCAGAGAGAAGCATTGTACCCATACCTCTTCCTCTCCCTTTTCCTCTCTCCCCAAAAAAGCAACATGACCTACAACGTCCTCACTTTTGACAACAGCCTAGTTGGCAGCTTCACTTTAGCTTAGCAGAAATTAAGGGCTGACAAAGATTTTTTCCTTGACCAAACTTTAGTCAGGCACCTCTGAATCTTCTGCTTGACTGGTCTGACCTTGGGCTTTCATCTCTATCCTCATAGAGTCTAGTTTTTAGCAGGAATCCCCCATCCTCGATATCTGATCACCCAAAATATCTGTCCAAATTCTTCCTCCTCTACCCACCGCCCAAGTAATATCTGATCACCCTGGCCTGCCTTCAAGAAGAATCCTGTTAGGTTAGTCTAGCAAAGAATTACCCCAGATTCTTAGTTATTTTTCATCCATTGACTGCCTCCTCACCCCCTAACCCCATCCCAGCTGTACTATAAATCCTCCCTTGTCCCTGTTGTATTTGGAGTTGAGCTTAGTCTTTCCCCTACTGTCGAAACCCCATTGCAGTAGTTTCTGTACCTATCATGATAGTCCAAATAAAATATCTTTTAACAGGCATCATGGGTAATTTTTTTCTTTTTCAGAACCTTGAATTAATAAGACTGATTCTTTAGCTCCACCTTTAAAAAGAGTTCACTTTTGCCCAGCCAGTATGGCTCAGTGGTTGAGTATTGACCCATGCACCAGCAGGTCCCAGGTTCAATTCGCAGTCAGGGCACATGCCCAGGTTGTGAACCAAATTCCCAGTGGGGGGCATGCAGGAGTCAATCAGTGTTCTCTCTCATCGATGTCTCTATCTCTCTCTCCCTCTCCCTTCCTGTCTCTCTAAAATCAAAGAAAAAATTAAAAATAAAATAAAAAGAGCTCACTTTCATATCGATCAATTTCCAAGAAGTAAAAGATGTAGTGTTCAGGTTTGAGCATCCTAATCTAGAATCCATTCTGTTTTATCCTTTTACTGTGTCTTATATAGGAGGCAGGTGTCAGTTTACACAATGCTCCAAATTCTTTTGTAAATTGGATGTTTGGCAGTTCAATATATCATTTTTATATAAAGAGTATTTTAAATTATAGTACCTCAGATTAACCCATTAAAGCTTGTTTAACCCACAATGTAAATCTATAATACCAGTCCAGGGGAAGGAAAAGATTGTTTCCTTCTTCCCATTTAGGTTCTTGGCTGGACCTCTGTAACAAAAGACAGATTAAGAAGAGAAAAGCATATGAATTTATTTACTGTAAGTTTTACGTAACACCGGAGCCTTCATAAGGAAATGAAGACCTGAAGAAGCAGTTAAACCTGAGTGTTTTTTGCCAGGTTTGATAAAGAGTAGAAACTCAGCCCTGGCCGGTTTGGCTCAGCGGTTAGAGCGTCGGCCTGCGGTCCGGAGAGACCCGGGTTCAGTTCCCGCTAAGGGCATGTACCTCGGTTGCAGTTTGTCCCCAGCCCTGGTTGGTTGTGCGGGTGGTGACCACTCGATGTGTCCCTTTCACATCGATGTTTCTCTCTCTCTCTGTTCCTCTCTCTCCCTCCCACTCTATCTGAACAAAGAATGGAAAAATGTCCTCGGGTGAGGATGATAAAAAAAAAAAAAGAGTGGAAACTCATGGGAAAGTGTGATAGGACCAAAGGATGTGAGCCAAGGATAGTGTAGCGGGGGAAATTGAGCAAGGCTTGTTTGTTTGGATTCCTCTCAGTGTCCCTCCATCCTCAGAGATAAAGGAGCTCCTTTCCTTCAGGTATAGGGAGAGCACCTCTCACTTGAAAGTTTTATGATATTCTTTGGGGTAAAAGGGGAGGTCAGAGAGTCCTTTCTGCACCCGGCATTTCTCAAATTCCTTTAGTTTAAAATATTCAGTATGGCCCTGGCCAGTTTGGCTCAGGAGTTACAGCGTCTGCCCATGGACCAAAGAGCCTCAGGTTCAATTCCAGTCAAGGGCACATACCTTGGTTGTCGTTTGGTCCCCAGTCCTGGTTGGGGTCATGTGGTAGGCAACCAATCAATGTGTCTCTCTCACATCGATGTTTCTCTCTCTCTCTCTCTCTTTTCTCCCCTTCTCTCTCCCTCCCTCCACTCTATCTGAAGGTAAATGGAAAAATATTCTTGGGTAAGGATTTTTTAAAAATATATCCAGTATGCCAAAGTGCCATATTTTGGGGTAGCATGTCCTGAACCCTGTCACTAGTAACTGACTGAATTCCGAATTGAGGGAGAGGATCGAGGTTAAGAAGGCTGAGTGCAGAGTGAGTAAGGAGGAATAGCTTCCTGAGCTAGCCTTAGACAAAGTTTTGATCATGGAAAGTTTGCCTTTGGTGTTCTTTGATCTCTGCTCCTTCTACTCTACTCTCTTCCTTCCGGGCATACAGGATACACAATATTCTTCAGGCTCTCCACTTCATAAGCACACGCAGATATACAGTATTGTTCCTTGGTAGATTTTTTTTAAAAATCCTTACTTAATGATATTTTTCCATTGACTTTCAGATAAAGTGGGAAGAAGGGAGAGAGAAAAGCATTGATGTGAGAGAGACACACCAATTGGTTGCCTCCTGCATGACCCCAACCAGGGCGAGGGCTTGAACCCCAACTGAGGTATGTGCCCTTGATTGGAATTGAACCCTCAACTCTCTGGTCCTTGGAATGATGCTCCAACCACTAAACCAAACCAGCCAGGGCCCCAGGTAGAATTTTTTTAATCCAAAAGTAACTTCTTCCATGATGCCTCAATCAAAACTTGAATTACTTTGGCAGTTTCTATATTATATGACATTTTTACAGTGAGAATATACAAGTAACATATATGTACAATGAAACACACACACTGATGAAAAAATATTTTTCCAGTACCCATTGATCTCTAGGGTAAGGAGAAAGCAGGGAGTATGGACTAGTTTACAATAGGCTCTGATTTCCCGTCCCATTTTAGCTTTTTAAAATGGGTATGCTTGTGCCCTCGCCAGTTTGGCTCAGCAGTCAGAACGTCGGCCAGCAGACCAAGGAGCCTGGGGTTCAATTCCCATCAAGGGCACATGTCTTGGTTGCGTTTTAGTCCCCGGCCCTGGTCAGGGTCGTGAGGGGGGCAGCCAGTTGATCTGTCTCTCTCACATCGATGTTTTTCTCTCTCTCTCTCATCCTCCCACTCTGTCTGAAAATAAAAAAATGGGAAAAGAACCTCAGGTGAGGATTTAATTAATTAATTAATTAATTAATAAAGTATGCTTGTATGCCCTGGTCATTTTGTCTCAGGGGTTAGAGCGTCAGCTCATGGACTAAAGGGTCACTGGTTCAATTTTCAGTCAAGGGCATGTACCTGGGTTGCAGGTTTGATCCCTGCACCAGTCAGGGTCATGTGGGAGGCAGCCTATCAATGTGTTTCCCTCACATTGATGTTTCTTTCTCTCTCTTCCCCCTCCCTTCCTCCCTTCCACTCTATCTAAAAATCAATGGATAAAAATTTAAAATTTAAAAAATGGGTGTGCTTGACTAACCTGAAGTAAAGGATTAGAGTCTTGTTAAGTACTAGAAAACTGAAATGGGAAATTGGAGAGTAAGGAAAAAGAGATTTAGTGTTGACGTAAGACTGTCCAAACCTGTGTTAGCGTAGGTGGTAGATATTAAGGAAGGAAGGGAGCAAAGGGAATCAGACATTATTAAACATTATAAACTAGGGAGCAAAAGCTTGCTTCTATAGGAAGTTACAGCTGCTACACTCCCCAGGGGACCACCAGTCCATTCCCTGCAGATCACTGGGGAAGGGACAAAACTAAAGGGGGAGGTAAGCACGTGCACAAGAGCCAAAGTGGTGACCATAGAGGCCTGTCTAGCCTGGGAAATGGTAATGGATTGGTTAGAAGGTAGACCCAGTGCAAGCCCGAGAAATATTGGGAAATTGATTGGCTATTTTGAAAAAGCGCTTGATCCTTCCAGAGGCTGAGCTAATATAATCCCAGCTAACTAAGAGCTCTCTCTCGCACCTGCCCAGTAACATGTGCTCACCCCATGTGCAGTCACCTGGGGCCTGCACAGACCCTGTGGACCCCAAAGGGCTAAGCTTTACTGTGGCACAGGTCTGGACACTGGCCCTATTTCTGGGCCTGATGAAGGCAAATTGGATTTTTTCCATGGTGGGATGGACGGAAATGGGACATTGGGAATCCAGGAGCACTCCTTTGATTTTTTATTTGATGCTACAAATAAACCTTACCACACCACAGTCTTCCATATGTGGGTCCCTGGAATGCTTTCCTTGAGATCCCATGAAAGAACATGATTTCCACTGCCAAGATCTGTAGAGAATTTTTCTAAGAGGTTTTTTTGAGCCAAAACTGACTACCGTTGCCATGTAATAAGGTCTCAGATGCTTCAATAAATGACAGTTTCTCACTTCTTTTTATACATTTGGAATAAAGGAGGAAACTATAAGGAAGATTACCTGAAGGAAGGAAAAAAGCAAGGTGGGGAAATCTCCATGATTGGATTATAGGATAGTTGAGATGATGTGCTCCCTTGAGGGTGGTTACGCCTTCCTTGAGGGTGGTTACTCTGGCATTTCAAAGGTGTGTTAACCTAGATGCACAGGAACATACACAGGCCTTGCTTGAGGCAAAGGTAAACCTTTTAGTAAAGAAGTTATGGGCCTGGAGTGTGACTACCCACCATGATCTTCCCAGGAATTTATGATCAGATCACCTGTGAGGTTACTTTCGGGCCCAGAACTTGTCAGACTTACTACAGAAGCCCCTTTTCATTCACAATAGGGATAAAAGAATATCAAAAATAAGTAGACTGGCCCTGCCTAGCAGTTTTCCCTGGCAGACAGCTTCAGACTATTTTTGCCTTTCATTTTTCCCTTTTTTATTCCTCTGAAGCAATACATTTTTTTGAAGATCCAGGTTTATCCTCCCCATGAAGCTCCTATGTAAGCATTCTGGAGAGTAGAGAAAATGACAGAAAACAGTGATTTTGAGACAGGGATTGCCTATGTGTCATATTGGAATATTGCATATTTGACTTGACATTTACGTGTATTCATTGAGCTGTTTTTGAGGGGGTAACTTTTAATTTTGTCAACAGCATTTTGTTTGTTAATTCTTACCTGAGGATATTTTTTCATTCATTTTTATATGGAGTGGGAGGGAGGGAGGGGGAGAGAGAGAAAAAGAGAGAGATTGGTGTAATTGGTTGCCTCCCCCACAACCCTGGCAGGGCCAGGATGGAACCTGGTGAACTGAGACCCTTCTGTTTGCTGGCCAGCACTCTAACCACTGAGCCAAACTGGCCAGGGCATGGCAACAGCATTTTTTAATTTTTATTTTTTTTCTTAATCCTCACCTAAGGATATTTTTCCATTGAATTTTAGAGTGGAAGGGAGGGGGAGAGAGAGAGAAAAAAAAACAAAAAACATGGATGTGAGAGAGACACATTGACTGGTTGTCCCAACCAGGCTAGGGATTGAACCTGCAACCCAGGTACATTCCCTTGACCAGGAATCGAACCTATGACCCCCCCCCCCCCCCACACACACACACACGACATTTTTAAAGGAACAAACCTTGTAGTTAAATTCTAGGTATATTTCTCTGTTTTCTTTGCCATGTAAATAATGTCCTCAGTAGAATTAATTGACCTACAAAGATCAATTGGTGACATCTGTATGTAGAAAGATTAGGTAGTTTAGAGGGGAGGAGATGGAGGTTAATCTTCCAGAGGCAAATTATTTGCCTGAATTGAGACCCCTAGTTTGAGAGAGAAAGGAGTTGCATCTTCTTCTAATTCCCTTCTGTGGGACAGCTGCTACATCAAGCCCACCCCACCCCCACTCCCTGTGTGCATTCCTGCTGGCCAAGAATTCTCACAGGAGTTCTGATATATTTACATCCAGATGCAGGTCAGTCCTTTGTGCAGTGGGGATGCTTGAAGGATAATAAAAAAGGACACTAATGGTTTTTGTGAGGCTATAAGCGTCACAAGAAATGAGGAAAATGTTCAAGTATATTTATATTCATAGTATTTTTCTCAGTATGATTTTCTTGGTAATGTCAACTTAGCCTTTGTTAACAATGTCCTTGGAGGCCTCTGAAATATATGGTATGATTTTTCTCATACAAGAATACATATAAAATGTCAGATTATATTTCTGAGTCTTTAGTCAAAGCAAAGTAAAAATTGAACATTGCTAAAAGTGTCTTTGCCAAACAGCAAAACATAGATTATGGAAATTGTTGTACATTCGATTTAAGTTGAATCTGTCAGTGTTTCTGTGTACAATTTTGAAGGGACATTTTAAGATACTGACACAGTGTTGAAATATTTAAAAATTTAAAAATTAGAACATTATATGTGTTAATGAACTTTGACATATAAAAAAAATTTCTACTTTGATGAATGCCTGTCAGCTTGGACAGGCTTACCACTCGATATAGCATCTTTGGTTAGTATTTTGCCAGCAGCTCAAATTCAACTTTGTAAATTCTAATGCATCATCATCTCCTAATCTCTAGACTAGATAGATAGATAGATAGATAGATAAATAGTTTTCATGTATTTATTATATTTTTTATTCAACAATTCTTTATCATGAGGTTATTATTTGCTAAGTGCTATGTGAAAGTTTGAAATGGCTTGCTTGAAATTATACTTGCTTTTAGTTTTTTATTAATTTTTATTTTTTATTGATTTTAGAGGGAAAGGGAGAGGGAGAGAGAGATAGAAACACTGATGAGAGAGAACATCGATTGGCCGCCTCCTGCATGACCCCCTGGGGATTTGGCCCACAACCTGGGCATGTGCCCTGACTGGGAATCGAACTGGCGACCTCTTGGTGCATGGGTCGATGCTCAGCCACACTGGCCAGGCAAAATTATACTTGCTTTTAAAGCCAAACCTGTTTTTTTCTTCTATATTTTCTCTCTTAGTAAATGGCATTATCTGCCCATTTATTTCATTTAACAATTTACCGAGTAAGTACAGTATAGTAAGCACTGTGACAGACACAGGAGATAAATGATTAATAAGATGGGGCCTGACTTCATAAAATTTCTATTCTGACCGAGGAAATAGACAAGGAAGTAAGCAGTTTTATTATAAGTGAATTTTGAAAAATCGTGAGTGATGAATTTTTCACTTTTCTTTATCCGACTTCACTTCACCTTCTCAGCCACACCACAGAGAACCAGTCAGTCATCAAAACTCTACGTCATGGCTGTCTCTTCTGTGTGAGTCCTGTTGTCCAGCCCGCTACCCTGGTTCAGGCACTCAGCATCTCCCTCCTGGTCTCTTGCTGGTCTCCTAACCAGCCTTCCTAATTCTACTTCTATTTTCCAACAGATAAATAATGATAATGTCTACTTTCCCCTTCTCACAATTCATTCAGTTCCCATTATTCAAGGTAAAATCCAAACTCCTCATGGTGTACAGGCCCTTCTTGATCTAATTCAGGCATATCCAGCTTTAAACTTTATTTTCTCATTCTGACTTTTCTCTTTTCCCCTTTATTCTGCAGTAGTACTGAACTAATTGGTCACAGGGTACACTGCACAGTGTCATTCCTCCCTCTGAATGTGTTCCTCCCTCCTTAGCCCACTTTGTTCATTGGACTGCAGTTTACCTAGTATATATTAAGAGCTCAAAACTCACACATGTGCTTTAACCCAGTGATTTCATTTTGGCAAATATGTTTTAAGGAAATACTGGGGAAGAAAAAGTAGTTAATATTCAAATATCTATATTAGCATTTATATAGTGAAAAAGCAGTTTTTAAGAGTGGTTGGGGGATATAGCTAAATAAACACTAAGGTATATGAGTATAACTGAATACTAAATTGCAAACATGGCTATGTAAATGTAAAAATAATGCCAAACTGCCCTGGCCGGTTTGGCTCAGCGGTTAGAGCGTCGGCCTGAGGTCCTGAGAGACCCGGGTTCGGTTCCCGCTAGGGGTGCGTACCTCGGTTGCAGTTTGTCCCCGACCCTGGTCGGTTGTGCGGATGGCAGCCACTCGATGTGTCCCTTTCACATCGATGTTTCTCTCTCTCTCTCTCTCTCCCTCCCACTCTACCTGAACAAAGAATGGAAAAATGTCCTCGGGTGAGGGAAAAAAAAATAATAATAATGCCAAACTGAAAAAATAACATAGCATTAAATAGTATGCATTATTGGGGAGGAAGAAATGTTCCTCTACCCTTCTTGGTTCTTTGGGCTGGTCTAATAATTAAATCTACATGAGACAGATTAACAAGAGAAAATAACCAAATTTAATTTCTTATGTGTGTATGGGAACCCCACATACATGAGAGTCAGAGATCCTACATGCTTGAGAGTTTCAAAACAGAAGTGAAATTGGGTATATTTGACATCATGAGCTAAGGAATGAGGTAAGGTGCCTGGGGCTTCAGATGAGAGAGGGTAATTCACAAGACGTCAAGAAGAGCAGATGTTCAATAATTCCATGTTTGCCCTGCCATATAAATAGGTAATCACTCTTAGCCCTGGCCAGTTTGGCTCAGCGGTTAGAGCGTCGGCCTGCGGTTCGGAGAGACCCGGGTTCGGTTCCCGCTAAGGGCACGTACTTCGGTTGCAGTTTGTCCCCGGCCCTGGTTGGTCGTGGGTGGCAGCCACTCGATGTGTCCCTTCACGTCGATGTTTCTCTCTCTCTCTCCCTTCCTCTCTCTCCCTCCCACTCTATCTGTACAAAAAATGGAAAAATATCCTCGGGTGAGGATAAAAAAAAAAATAGGTAATCACTCTTATATGGGCAAGGTTCTACTTAAAAATTATTTTTATTTAAATCCTCACCCAAGGATACTTTTTTCCATTTTTATCTTCAGATATAGTGGGTGGGAGGGAGGGAGGGAGGGACACATCTACTGGTTGCCTCCAGCATGACTCCGACCAGGGCCAGGGACGAACTGCAACCTAGGTACATGCCCTTGACCAGAATCGAACCTGGGACTCTTTGGTCCTCGGGCCAACGCTCTACCGCCGAGCAAAACCAGCCAGGGCTCCACTTTTAAAATTTTTAAGGGAAAGGTAAAAATTTCTCTTGAGCCTACAGAGTCTTGATTGACTTGAGCTCAAAATCTACATGCTAAAGTAGCATGTCTTGGAAAACCTGTTCTTAACTCCTTCAGCGCACATATATTTGTGTGTATGATTGGTTGTGTGTGTGTGTGTGTGTGTGTGTGTGCATGCGTGCGCACGAGCTACGTGCCCCTAGCGGGAACTAAACCCGGGACTCTGGTCCGCAGGTCGACGCTCAACAGCTAAGCCAAACTGGCCAGGGCTGTGTGTATGATTGAATGATAGTAAGAGGATATGGAGAGATGTAGATAGTTTAATGTTCACTGTATCCTTTGCCCCTATTATAAAACAAAAATTCAACTGAGTAAATTTAAAGAACTAATTGGCTTTATTGAACAATTTTGAATCAGGAGCATCCCATCTAGTAAACAGAGAGGTGCTCCGTGAAATTGTACAAAATGGGTTTTTATTGGCACAAACTGGGTGGGACAAGACGGTTATTAGCAAAAGAAAAGAAAGATTAGTTCAGGCCAGGGCACCTTTCTTTAAGTGGGGACTTACTGTTTTCTATAAATGATGATCAACGGCCCTTCTTTTCCTAGTGAAAGGCTTCAATTACAGGAGGAGGAATTATATTTAGATGCAGAAAATCTCCCAAATTAAGAGCTTTGTGACACTCAGCCCTGACCAGAAGTTGGGTGATGGACTCAATAAGTTCGGCTGCTTGGGGCTTTCTATACTTGCTAATGGGCTAATGCAGTATCTTCTCAAATTGGCTGTAAATGCCAAAGATGAAGTTTTCTTTTCTCTTCTCTTCTCTTCTCTTCTCTTCTCTTCTCTTCTCTTCTCTTCTCTTCTCTTCTCTTCTCTTCTCTTCTCTTCTCTTCTCTTCTCTTCTCTTCTCTTTTCTTTTCTGTATTTCACAACTGCCTTTAATGCAGGAGTGTGTTGAGTGACTGGCTGGCTATTCCCTGTGTAGACTACCACCTTAGTGTTCTTACCACATAACTTGAAAATTATCCATTAAGTGTCTATGGCCAACTACACTATAAACTTTGAGAGCAAAGACTGTTGCATTCATTGTTATTCCACAGCATTAGCATAACCTTGGCACATAAGGAGTAGATGCTCAGTAAATGTACATTGAATTGAACTTAACTGACTGGAAATCATAATTGGACTGCCTTCAAATGGAGGAAATCAATTATAGAATAGAGGGGTAAAACTTATAAGGACTAGGACAACTAAGTCAGATATGGCTAGGAATAAATCCTGTCAGAAAGGTCTACATGAAGAAAATAGAAGATTCACGTGATAAACCCAGGGAAATTATAGTTCTCTAGGTAGGATGAAGGTTGTGTCTCAATAGAACGTTATTAGGTGAAAGAGAAAATGAAATGCTAACCAATGTTTCTAGGCATTAAGGTGAGCCAGTGTACTTTTCAGATGTTTACACCATATTGTAGGTGGTAGCAATATTTTATCTATATCATACTTCTATTAATATGTCTTATAAATGCAAGACTATAGAGCATTAAGATTAGACAAAAGCATCTGCCAATGAATCACAGTATTTAATTCTTTCCAGACATTTATTGGCAAAACCCTTACAAGTACAGAAAATGTGAATGTACATCAAATCAGGCAAATCACCCAAATGAACAGATTTTGATACATTCATTTGTGAGGAAAATAATGTGTCTGCTGGGAAATTATTAGGCAGCATCAACATAATCAAAACTGTATCAGTCTTGCTTATAACTACAACTTGTTATATCCATTTCTCAAAGCTCTTTCTGTTAGTCATCTTTTAGATACCTGCTTTGCCACATACCCACTGCTAACTTTAATGGCTATCAAAATTAGCATAGTCTTGGTGCATAATAAATTAATGCTAAGTAAAAGTACACTGTTGTAGGCTTTGAGAACTCATTAGTGAGAAGATAACCTGGTACCTACCCTCACAGAGTTTATAATGTTTTAAAGAAGACAGATAATTAAAGAAGTAATTACAACACGGTGTGACTAGTGCTATGAGGGAAGCATAGTAGAGACAGCTGTTTAGACTGGAAGATGGTATATATATTTAATATATATATATACACACACACACACATATACATACATATAGATAGATAGAGATATATAATATTTACTCGTGAATCAAATTGTTTAAAGTGAATTGGGTCATCTGTTCCTTTTAGAGCAACAGTACAACTTTTGGTATGATTTATTGGAACCTCCACTGAATATTACTTCCTTAATTATTCAATGTAAACTGAGCAATATTGTGATTTAGAGTGCCTCTTATATAATATACAGTTCAACCTAATAATCTAAGTAACAGTGAGATTTTTAATTCATGATTTTTTTACCTGACCAAAAGGTACTCTTGGTTGTTTTTTAGTTTTGTTTTGTTTTTTCCTCACCTGAGGACATTTTTTTTTTTTTTTTGGATTTGTCTTAAGATAGAGCAGGAGGAAGAGAGAAAGAGAAACATTGATGTGAGAGAGTCACATCGACTGGTTGCCACCTACACAACCCCAACTGGGGCCGGGGACAAACTGCAACCAACTTAAGTGCCCTTAGTGGGAACCGAACCTGGGACTCTCTGATCCACAGGCTGATGCTCTAACCACTGATACAAACTGGCCATGGCAGTAGTCTTGGTTTTAAGATAACATACTTTTTTTACATATAGCTTTAATTGTAGATGTGATTAAATGATGCTACTCTTGCTTTTTATGTTTTCAGGGAAGGTATTCATGTAAATCCAGAGTTGCTGCAAATATCTCCCTGTATTACTGAGTGGTTCATTGAGCTGTTGTGTCAGTTCAACCCAAACCAAGTCATAGAGACATTGCAAGTCCTTGAGGGCTACCGCCTAGAAGAAACTATCCAGGTAAGACCGTAATGGAAAGAAAACAAGAATATACTTTTCTTAATGATTCACCACTTTACAAATAAACAAAGGGAGACTCATATATTAAATTACTTGCCTAAGCTCATAGCTAGTAAGTGGTTAGCACCTGAGATTGAACCCAGTCTGATCGTAGTGCATGCTTTTCATTGCTGTGATAATAAACTGCTTTCACATGTATTCTGGTAAAATCAAAAACACATGTCCATCATTGTTATTAATCAAGCTTCACAGACATTCTAGCCAACATGAGAAACATAAAAAGGAATACAGTAAAAATATGAAAAGGAAAAAGACAAGCTCTTGTTTGCAGGTACTGGTTACATAGTCTGGTGCACTAAGACTTAATAAGCTGAATGGCATTTCAGTGGCCTTAGCTCAGTCATTGCCTTGATTCTCTTCCCTATTTTTGTTTCCAAATGAAGATGTATATACATATGTGCATTTACACTTATTCTAATCTTCTAAAAGAGGCTAGCATGTTCCCCGTTTAAAATTTGTTACCATTAAATACTTATGAAACAGGAATCTGTATTTTCTGCATCTACCTCCTGAAATGCCAAACACTTAAATTTTTTAAAATTATGAAATATTTCAAATATGTAGAAGTGTGCAGAAAGAACATCAAATACATATGCACCCACCAAACCAATTTTAATTTTGCCATACTGGCTTCAGATATTTATTGTTTTGTTGGTTTTTGTTGTTTGGTTTCTGAAATAAAGCATCTTTTGTCATGTCCCCCTCTCGCCCCTGAGGGCACCACTAGACTGAAGATGGGAAATGTATCCTTCCCATCCATGTTGTTTATTTTTCATATATATGGGGTGGGGCAAAAGTAGATTAACAGTTGTTTGCATGGAAAATAATATAATAATTAATAATAATGCAAGAATAAACGGTTTCATGTACTCACAACTGTAAACCTACTTTTGGTCCACCCTACTGTATTTATCTTTAAAATATAAGAAAATATAAGATGCGGGTTTTTTTGGTTTTTTTTAACTTTCCATACCAGTTAAGATGCAGTTTTATATGTTTTTAAACTTTGTGTTAATGATATCATACAGTACATATCCTATGGCAGATTGCTTTTGTCATTAATTTTTTTAATCTGTCAATTTTTATACATTTAAATATAGTTCATTCATTTTAATGGTCATATAATAGTCTATTGAATGGCTGTGGCACAGTTTATATCTTACCTATTCATAAATATTCAGATTGTTTCCAGTCTATTGCCATTATAAACAACGCCACATTAGCTGTCAGGTTTCTCTAAGCACTATACCTGGAATTGGAATTCTTTGGATAACAGAGTAATTTAATTCTACTGATAAGGCTGAGCTGATTTCTTATTTGTTTCTTGATCATTAGTGTGTGCTATTTGCTGTTTGTTCTCATTCTTGCTAATTCCTAGTATTTTTAGGAATTATTGTTTATTTTTGCCAGTGGGATGTCATTGAATATCTTTATACATGACATTGAATATCTTTTCATATGTTTAATGAGCCTTTGGATTTTCTTTTCTCTGAATTATCTATTCATATTTTTTTGACTGAGATTTTGCCCTTCTCTGACTGATTTCTAGAAGTTCTTTCTAATTTCTAGATCTCTAATCCTTTGATGATTTTTTTTTCATAATTGAGATTTTATTGTTTGTTTTGAGGATAAGTACACAGACATTTCAATTTGTACACAATTCTTAACATACGTACCAAAAATGTAAAGTCATGTAGTTATGATTCTTTTCTAAACTGTTATTCCAGTGACTTTCCAGCTTAAAATTTGGAGGCTAATTTTCCTCAAGAGTATCAAGTACCAATATCTTCAAATGTTGATACGCTGTTACATCAAAGTCCCACTAATTCACAACTTAATATCATATATACTACATAATCAAATTTTCAATCTTTCACAGCACATTAACAAGGTTACTAGGAAAACTGGACTACCACGCCAAAGATGTTACAGAGTGCACGGACTTCCGACAGGGAGAGCCAAGATCAAGGAGTGGTTTCTTTAGGAAACAATTATACCAAAAACATGGGAATAGAAGTAATTTAAAATGTTCAAGACATATTAAATGCACAACTGACTCCAAACTGCCATTTAGTATGCTTTGTATTACAGGATATAAAAACCTCCCCCATCTATGGAATGTTAAGCTGACACCCAAGACAATCAAAGCCTCCCATATTCAATATCCCACTATTTTCTGGTTGTACCAAAAAATAAACAACCAGCAAATGATTTCACCTCTTAAAAATAAGCATTTACACTTAAAAAAATGGGATGAGGTGGAATTCCCTCCTTCTTAAAAATGTTTCTAGAGCTACTAAAAAACTTGCATTTACAAAATAGTTGATAAAAATATTCCTCTGGATTGTACAAGAAGGGAGACAGGGACCACTGATAAGACATGGTATATGATATTAATCAGACTTGGCTTCTTTCTCTCCTGCTTCCTCTGAGGCTGGACTCCCCTCGTTTTTAGTTTCTCCATTTTCCGCAGGTAGATCTTCTTTAGGTTCCTGATCAGCCACTTCGGCCTGCTTTCCCTCTGTTCCCCTTTTCCCTTTCGTGTGCACTTTCTTGTCTGCAGATTTATCCTTTCCCGCCGCCTTTTTTGGCTTCGGTTCCACTTTTGCAGGAGCAGGTTTGGCTGACAACCTCGCCGACCTCCTCTTGGGCTCCTCCTTGGCTGCCCCCTTGGCGGAGCTAACCTTCCTCTTGGGCATCGTGGCAGCGGGGCGGGTGCGTGCTGAGTGCCTGGGGGATGATTTTATATGTTGAAGTCATCTTTCCATCTCTTGCAGCATATCTTTTTTTTTTTTTCATCCTCACCCGAGGACATTTTTTTTTCCATTTTTTGTTCAGATAGAGTGGGAGGGAGAGAGAGAGAGAGAGAGAGAGAGAAACATCAACGTGAAAGGGACACATCGAGTGGCTGCCACATGCATGACCAACCAGGGCCGGGGACAAACTGCAACCGAGGTACATGCCCTTAGCGGGAACCGAACCCGGGCCTCTCTGGACTGCAGGCCGACGCTCTAACCGCTGAGCCAAACCGGCCAGGGCTACAACATATTTTTTAACTTAGTTTTTATTGACTTTTTTTTTTTTATCCTCACCCAAGTATTTTTTTTTTAAATTGATTTTAGAAAGAGAGGAAGGGGGAGAGAGAGAGAGAAACATCAATGTGAAAGAGAAACATCGATCAGTTTGCCTCCTGCACAGCTCTGAACAGGGATCAAATCTGGAACCTAGGTATATGCTTTGACTGGGAATCGAACCCGCAGCCTTTTGTTGTATGGGACGATGCACCAGCCAGGGCTTAGTGACTTCTTTTTAATTTCTCAGTCTTTTCCTTTAATGTTTAATTTTTTGTGTATCAGTCATATTTCCTTCTGACTTTGATGGCATAAAGGATATCCTCTTTTATGAGTTTTATAGGTTAGCTTTTAATCCATATGGAATTTATTTTTGCAAACAGATCAAGAGAGGGATTTACATATTTTTTTTCATGTGATGGCTAATGGTTCATGTGGCATTTTACTGTCCTTTCCTTACTGATGTGTAATGCCATACAGTCATATACCAAACTTCCAAATGTACAAGGATCTGTTTGTGGATTCTGTTCTGTTCCTTTGATTATTTGTCTTTTTCTGTACCCATACCACATATTTTATTAATATAGGTTTAAAGTAAGGCTTTTTATTTGAAAGAAGAGTCTTCTCTTTCTTTAAAACTCTTGGCTACCCTTACCTCCTACTGTTCCACATCAATTTAAGAATCAGATTGCCAGGTTCCTTTAAAAAACATTCTTCTGGAATTTTGATGAAAAGAATATGTTGAATTTATAGATTATTTTGGGGAAGACTGACATCTTATAGTGTTGTCCTCACATTCAGAAACATGGTTATCTTTTTTTTTTTTTTAATTGATTTTTTGGAGAGAGAGGAAGGGAGAGAGAGATAGAAACATTTCTGTGAAAGAGAGACATCGATCGGCTGCCTCCAGCACACCCCACACTGGCAATCAAGCCTGCAACCCAGGCATGTGCCCTGCCCGGGAATCGAACCAGGACCTCTCAGTCCATGGGACAACGCTCAATCTACTGAGCCACACCAGCTGGGCTAGTTACCTTTTTAAAATGCCTTTTATGCTCTTTGGTAAGATTGTATAACTTTATATAATATTCTGCATAAGGTTCTTGCACACTTTTTTTTGGTTATTCCTCACCTGAGGATATTTTTTCATTGATTTTTTTAGAGAGAGTGGAAGGGAGGCAGGGAGGGAGGGAGGGAAGACAGAGAGAGAAAGAGAGAGTGAAAGAGAGAGAGAGAGAGAGAGAGAGAGAGAGAGAGAGAGAGAGACATCAGTGTGAGAGAGACACATCAATTGGTTGTCTCCTGCACAACCCTGTAGGACCAGGGATTGAACCTGCAACCCAGGTACATGCCCTTGACCAGGAATCAAGCCCAAGACCCTTTGGTCTATGGGTTGATGCTGTAACCATTGAGCGACACCAGCCAGGGCTTGCACATATTTTCTTAAATTTGTTCCTAGGTACTTATACTTTGGTTAGCATTTTGAAAGGCAGTTTCTGAAGTGACATTATTATTGATTATTGCTGCAGTATGTTGTTAATTTTTGTACATTGTTTTGTGTCTGGCAACCAGGCTAAATTCTTTTTTTATTCAATAGTTTTTAGATTTTATTTTATGACAACAATATTTTCTAGGCATAATGGCAGTTTGTTTTTGTTTTGTTTTTTTCCAATCTTATACTTTTTTCTTTATCTTATCGGATATCTAGGAGCTCTAGAATATTTTGAATAGAAGCAGTAGTAGTATGCATTCTTGCCTTGTTCCTGATTTAAAAGGGAATGTGTCTAACATTTTACATTAAATATAGGGCTTATTGTAAGATTTTGATAGATCATTTTTATTAAGTTAAGAACGTTCCATTTCCAGTATGGGTAAGAATGTTTTGTATTGTTTTGGTTTTTGTCAAGAATGGGTACCATTTTATCTGCATTTATTGAGATGATCATGTTTTTCTCCTTTGATCTGTTAACCTGTTAATATGTTCTTTGTGCCTTTCCTTTTTCTTACTCCTAAGAAAGTTTTGGTCTGCTTTACAAGTCTTTCCAAAGAATAATTTTGAATTTGCTAACTCTATTATTTTTTACTCATTAGAAACTCTTAGTTTATTAATTTTTATTTAGAGCCAACATGTTGATATGTAGTGTTTTTGTTCTAAATATTTTGTGTATAATTATACTTACCAATTTATGGTTTATATTATTACTATTTGTGTATTACTATTCTTTATGTAATAATATAATACGTATTACCTTTACTCCAATGGATATGCCTCATTTATGTGTGTAACAATTTAAGTAAATAAGTGGAAAGTCATAACTGTACTTGGTCTAGTCCAAATCCAAAATAGGACACTATAAGACCAAAAGTCAAGAATTTGCATATTATACTATAAAGTAGCACACTACCAATGTATGAATTCATTATTTATTATGTTGGGTTTGTTTCATCCTCAGTGGGACCTTCTCACTTCACAAGCAAGATTCATGAACAAAAGTCTATCTTTTCTTCTTTCCTAGATTACACAGAAGTATCAACTTCATGAAGTCACTGCCTATCTATTAGAAAAGAAAGGAGATATTCATGGTGCCTTCTTAATAATGCTAAAGGTAACATTTTACTACATTTGTTTTGTCATGTTTCTGTCCCTTTATTCATTAGTGTGTCTCTTTTTTGAAATATAATTGACGTTTTCATCAATTCATCACCCGAGAACATTTTTCGATATTTTGTTCAGATAGAGTGGGAGGAAGAGAGAGAGAGAGAAACATCGACGTGAAAGGGACACATCGAGTAGTTGCCACCCGCACGACCCTACCAGGCTGGGGACAAACCAAAACCGAGGTATGTGCCCTTAGCAGGAACCAAACCCAGGTCTCTCTGGACCTCAGGCTGACACTCTAACCACCGAGCCAAACTGGCCAGGGCTCATCAGTCCATCTTAATTTCTTATGTTTCAAAGTAAGTTACAGGCAATAGTACATTTTACCTCAATGTTTTTATCATGCATGTCATTAACTAGAGTTCAGTATTTCTTTGTAGTACTTTTTAAAGGTAAAATTTATGTACAATATAATACATGAATCTTAAAAGTACCATTTGATGAGTTTTGATAAATGCATGCACCTGTATAACCCTAGTCCCTAGCAAGGTAGAGGACATTACCTTCACCCCAGAAAGTTCGCTCATGCTTCTTCACAGTCAGTTTCCACTTCCATTCCCCTGGAGGTGATCACTCTTCTGACTTTCTCCCCACCGTGGATTAGTTTAGCCTTTTTTACTCATTCATATTAATGGAATCATTCAATAGGTTTTCTTATATAATTCCTCTTGCACCCAGCATGATTTTTTTGAGATGTGTCTCTGTTATTGGATATATTAGTTTGTCTCTTTTATTACTGAGCAGTATATAATTGTATGAATATACCACGGTTGGATCATTCTTCTGTTGATTGACACCTGGAGTAGTTCTAGTTTTTGGCTATTATGAATAAAGCTGCTGTAATCACTCTTGTACAAAAATGTTTTTATTTCTCTGGAGTCAGTACCAAGGAGTGAATTGCTGGGTAACCAAATAGGTGTAGGTTTAGTTTTATAAGAAGTTATTAGACCTCTTTCCAAAGTGGTTGTAGCATTTTATGTTCTGCCAATAATGTATGAGTGTTTTTTGGTTGCTCCACATTCTTACCAACAGTTTGGTGTTCTATCAATGTTTGAAAAAAAATTGATTTTCATTCTTTTAATTGTTGTAACATATACATAACGTGGAATTTACCATGTGAGTGGCATTGTGTATATTTACATTGTTGTGCAGCCATCACCACCATCCATCTCCAGAATTTTTTTTGACTTCTCACAAACCCATTAGACAGTTACTTCCTGTTTTTTGCTACCGCTAGCCCCTGGAAACCACCATTGTACTTTTCAGCTCTATGAATTTGATTACTATAGGTATCTCATATAAATGCAGTCATAGAGTATTTGTCTTTTTGGGTCTAGCTTATTATACTTAGCATAATGTCTTGAGGGCCTGAGCTGCATGGCAGTGGTGGTGGAGAGGGAAGAGGATGTGAATTTGAGAACTTACTGATTATTTTAATGCAGTATAGGGTGAATGAGAGGGAGTAGTTAATGACGATTCTATGATTTTTTGCTTAACATTAACCTTTAAGAGACCTCAAGAAAAGGAGCACATTTTTGGTAGAAGGGATATATGAAAGTTAGCTGTAGTATATATTAAGAGGCCTTTGTAATATCAATATCTGAGGATCTAGAATTCAGTACATCATTTCAGAGATGTCACATTCAAGGCTGTGCTCCATGCTCCGGGGATAGACTTGTCATGTCCTTTTTTCTTCCCACTCACCCCTTTTTTCTCATAACCCAATCTGAATTTTATTCTATTATCCAAAGCATGGATAAATTCTAATCCTCATTACTATACCTCGGGAGTCAGTGATGACTATGTGGGTAGCACAACAGAAGCAGAAGTGGGGCATAGTAAGTAATACTTGCTATTTTGGGTCCCTTCCAATACTGCTAGCTATGCTTATGCACCAGAATTCTTTCCTGAATGACAGGGATCATTCTTAATAACTGCTGTTTCCTGGGTTTTTCTTTAAAATATGTCAATTTAATTATTTGGTGGATTAGAAATAAAAGTGTTCCTTTCTTTACCTCCTAGAGACTACAGAGCAAACTTAAAGAGATAACGCATCAAGATGAAAGTAAGTTCTTGAGTGTAATTTACAGCTTCTTTTTTATTTACCCCATGTGTTTAAAGATATTAACTAATAAACTGCATTTATTAAGTACATTGTTCTACATAATTACTATACTACTTCAAACATTGATCTCAATTGTAACTTGTGTCCAAAGGCTCATAATAGGAAAACATATAAACCATGTGGCTTTGTAAAGCTAATTATCAGTGGAGTTAAGTATACAGAAAATTAGGCAGTCTTCACTGGTATTGAATTTTGGTTATATTTTTGTAGTTATGATTTGGTTGTTATAAATGAGGTCTTAAAAATTACTATAATGTGCTGAATAACAACAAGATAGAAAGCTTCTAATCAGTAAGTAATAACTAGAGTTTCTGTGCTGAATTTATATAATTTTAGCATAAAGCAATAAAACCTGACAGTTTAGCATCTTGAATGGTTTTGTCACAGATAGATATATAATTACCATTGTATTACTTGATATTTAAAAAAATTATTGTATAAGATTATGGTAAAATATGCTACACAAAGTTCACCATTTTAACCATTTTTAAGTATGCAGTATAGTGACATTAAATACACTTACATTGTTAGGCAGGCATCACCACCATCCATCTCCAGAATTTTCAACTTCCCACACTGAAACTCTATACCCATTAGACAGTTCCTCCCCATTCTTGCCTCCCCACTCAGCCCTTGGCAACCACTATTCGTTTTCTGACTCTGAATTTGATTACTCTTGGTATCTTATATAAGTGGAACCACATGGTTTTTGTCCTTTTGGGTCTAAGTTATTACATTTAACATAATGTCTTCAAGATTTATCTATGTTGTAACACATATCAGAATTCCATTCTTTCTAAAGTCTGAATAATATTCCATTTATGTATCTAGCACATTTTGTATCCATTTATTGATCAGTGGATACTTGGGTTACTTCCACTTTTGACTATTATGAATAATGCTGCTATGAACATGGGTATACATATATCTTTCCAAGTCCTTGCTTTCATATCTTCTGGTATATACCCAGAAGTAGGATTGCTGCATTAAATGGTAATTCTACTTTGAATTTTTTGAGGAGCCACCATAATGTGTTCCACAGTGGCTGTATTATTTTACATTTCCACCAGCAATGCACAGGGGTTTCAGTTTCTCCACATCCTCACCAACAATTGTTATTTTCTATTTTCTTGATGGTGTCTCATTGTGCAATTCCCTAATGATTAGTAATGTTGAGCATCTTTTCCATGTGCTTATTGGCCATTCTCTGAAGAAATATCTATTTAAATCCTTTGCCCACTTTGGCCCTGGCCAGTTTGGCTCAGTGGTTAGAGCGTCGGCCTGCGGTCTGGAGAGACCCGGGTTCGGTTCCCGCTAAGGGCACGTACTTCGGTTGCAGTTTGTCCCCGGCCCTGGTTGGTCGTGCGGGTGGCAGCCACTCGATGTGTCCCTTTCACGTCGATGTTTCTCTCTCTCTCTCTCCCTCTCTCTCTCTCCCACTCTATCTGTACAAAATTTGGAAAAATGTCCTCGGGTGAAGATAAAAATAAATAAATAAATAAATAAATCCTTTGCCCACTTTGGAATTGAAATATTTGTTTTTCTATTACTTGACATTTTCAAAATAGCCCTCCCAAACTTCAAAGAATCTCTCGATGGGTGGTTTTTGGATTGTCCTGCCTCTTTAATGCACCAACACATTTTTTGGACCCCTTGGCCCACATAGTCCCCTAAATACCAGTACCCTAATTCTCTGTATATTATTTATTTTTACAACCTCAATAAACACTTGGCTGATTTTTCCATATTTAGTTCTACTAAACATTTAATTACTATTTTTATACTGTCTGTATGTGTGAATTTGACTACATTAGGTTTGTTCCATTTATGAATTTTTCTTTTTTAATTTAGTATTATGAGAATAATTTTTTCAGAGATTACATGAAAGATTGAGGGGAAAAGTAAGAAGAATATTTTCCCAAATCACTACAATAATTTGCAGGGGATATGTCTAGAAAAACCAGTTTTTTTAATTCCCATGAAGATAAATTTCTCAATGGTGGTCTCATACCCACCACTTACTTTCAGATTCAATTTTGACAGCATGCTTAAGAATTTTGGAGGATTTGCAAATTGCAGTACATTCTGCTAGCTAAAACACAGCCCTCACCCAAAAAACTAGAGTCTTGTGAAGGAGACAGATATATAAATAAAAATGTCTGGTACAGGTAGAATCAAATATTATAAAAGAGGTACAGTAAGAGTGGCAAAGGATTGTGGAAAATTAAAGAACTATTTGTGACTGATGAATCAAAGGTACTTTTATGGAAGATGTGACCTTTGAAGAATTAAGATTGGAATGATGAATAGGAGTTTGAAAGGCAAAAAGCAGGAAAGAGCCTTCTGTACCAAGAAGAACATGAACCTGGAAGTGTCTGGCCAGCCACCTCAGGGAGTGAGAATGATCTGTTCATGTGGGAGCACAGAGTATGAGAAGATGAGCGAGCTAGAGTGTTTACTATGTTTACTTAGGGTCAGAGGTTTACTTACATTCTGTTTTTATTTATTTTTTAAATATGTTTTTATTTATTTTAGAGACAGTGGAAAGGAGAGAGAGAGAGAGAGAGAGAGAGAGAGAGAGAGAGAGAAGCATCGATGATGAGAAACATCCCATCAGCTGACTCCTGCACACCCGCTACTAGAGAGTAAGCATGTGCTCTGACTGGGAATTGAACTATGGACCCTTCGGTGCATGGGACAATGCTCAACCAACTGAACCACACCAGCCAGGGCCTTACATTTTATTCTTTTTTTTTTTTTTTTAAATACTATTTGTTGTTGTTGTTAATCCTCACCCAAGAATATTTTTCCACTGATTCTTAGATAGTGTGGGAGGGAGGCGGGGAGGGAGAGAGAGAAAAAAAACATTGACGTGAGAAAGGCACATCGGCCCTGGGGTCAGGGATCGAACCTGCAATTGAGGTATGTGCCCTTGACTGGAAATCAAACCCACAACTCTTTGGTTCATGAGCTGATGCTGCAACTGCTACATTTTGTTCTTAAAATTAAAAGTCTTTGATGGTTTTTATGGATGGGTTTATGATGTGTTTGTACTTGTGCTTAAAAAAAAATTTTAGTGACAGTATGAAAGAGAATGAGGGAGGCAAGATTTAGAAGCCAAAAGTTGACTTAAAAGGCGCTTACAATAGTGCAGATGAGGTGATGAAGATCTCTGCTAGGGTAAAGTAGTTGGCATGTGAGAGTGTGGAAGTAGAAGTCACAAAATGGGCAACTTATTTGAATGTGTGGGTAAACAAGAGGGAGGCATCAGTGATGGAAGTTTTGTAAACTGGCTGACTTAACGATGACGGTTTCATGAACTTAGTTTGGAAATATAGGGGGGAGAACAAATGTAAAGTGAGAAAAATGTCTTGGGTTTTGCACATAATAAAGTTCAAGGTGATTTCAGGGCATCAATGCAAAGATGTCTAGAGACTGTTGAAAATTCAACCTGCAGATTATGAAAGGAATAGGGCTAGAGCTGTATATTTGAAAGTTATTAGCAAGGATGTGAGTTACAGTCATAAGAATGACTGAAATTATTGAAAATGAAAAGGAAAGGTCCTAAAATAGTCTCTTGGAGGAATACCCACATTTAAGAGACAGAGGAAGAAATGATAAAGCAAGAAAGGTGAAAGAATTTCGCTGATCTACAAAGACATGATTGAGGATTTTCCATAGCTAAAGCATATAAAAATGCTAATTTTGGTGTGCTTTATATGTCATATGAATGTCAAACATTGATATGGAAAACTGTTGTAGAGAATCACCTGTTCTTTGTTCTTTTTAAAAAAAATTTTTTTTTATTCTCACCCTAGGGCATTTTTCCATTTTTTGTTCAGATAGAGTGGGAGGGAGAGAGAGGAAGAGAGAGAGAGAAACATCAACGTGAAAGGGACACATCAAGTGGCTGCCACCCGCACGACCCAACCAGGGCCGGAGACAAACTGCAACCAAGGTACATGCCCTTAGTGGGAACCAAACCCGGGTCTCTCTGGACCACAGGCCGACGCTCTAACCACTGAGAAAAACTGACCAGGGCAAGAATCACTTGTTTTTTAATCAACTAAATCTTGATAATCAATTCTCATGGATGGTTATATACTAGAAAAAAAATAAGGGTATACAGAGAAAATTTTTTTCAATTTTTACAGAAGCTTTGAGATTATCATTAATACATTCTTAAGTGATGTTAACAATTTTTCTGAACCTAGATACCAAAGAGGATCCCTCATTGAAGGATATTGAAGATACCATGGTAGAGACAATTGCCCTTTGCCAGAGAAATTCACATAATTTGAACCAGCAGCAAAGAGAGGTAGGAGAATGACTACTTAGGCATTTAAAAGTCTGTTCTTGTCTGAAACCAGGAATTAATTTTATTTTAATTGCCCTTTCAGCTACCTGAATTCAATTTAACTGATTTTAATCACTGTTTAGCTCTCCCAGGAGTAAAAGACTCCCAACATTATTATGAGGAGTGTCTGTCCTCTTTGTTCACACAAAAAGCTTTACATTCTTAGATTTGGCTGTGTTGCAAAACTTAAGTGTGTGAATACTAGATGTCCTTGTTCTCGTTGGACTGAGATTTTGTGTATTCTGTGTAGTGGTATTGTGGACATGTCACCATTTATCATCTCTTCCATTCCCCATGGATGGAAGTGAGCATGAAGAACCAGAGGAAAACCCTCAGGGACACAGAGAATGCTGGAAAAGGTCAAAGAAGGTTTTGACATAGTAGTTCTCAACCTTGGCTGCACCTTAGAGTCACATGGGGAGCTCTGAAAAATCCCAGCACTCAGATTGCACCCCAGGTCAATTAAACTAAAGTCTCTGTGGCTGTGATGCAGTCATCAGTATGAGGTAAAATTTCCCACATGATTCCACTGTGCAGCCCAGGTTGGAAGCATGGCTATAACAGATTCCAGACTGCAAAAAGGAAGAACAGAACTGAAGGAGGAATACTTGAGTACCTGCGCAGGTGGGAGTTACAGCAGTGAAGCAGAAGCTAAGGGGACGAGCGAGATATGACTTGACAGCAAAATTCTGCAGTAGTTTTAAGAAGTCAAGTTGGCAGCGTGGTGCGGCATAACTCCTCTGGCACCTGCCCCTCCAGCTGTGGCCTCTGGCTTGACACCACCAGCTTCTTTCCACTGCCTGGTTTTCTGAAATGGGAAGAAGGGTGACTGTTTCATGTATAGTTAGCCATACATGCTACAATGGAAATAATAAACTTGATATGTTTTCTGTTCTTATGAGATGGGTAAATTTCCCCTTTATGTTTTTGTCAAGGATTTTTTAAGGTCATAAATTTTGAAAACTCATTAGAATATGAGCTGTGTATAACAAGTACATTTACATAATATATGTGGGTATTTTTTCTTTATAAAAAAAATTTTGTGTGAAAGATTAACTACCCATCACTTTTTTTTAAATCCTGCAATTTATACTGAAGGATGTTACAAAAAAAATTACTTTGTGTCCATCCTATAATCCAGAAATAACCATCATTATAATTTGGTGAATATCACTCTAGATATTTTTTATCTGCCTAAGTTAACATAATTTTAGAAAAATTGGATCAAATAATGCTTTAAAAAATAGATGTAGAATTCAATCTCATCTAGGAAGCATATGTAAAACTGAGGAATTGCTGATTTTCAAATATTTCTTCACCATACTACCTCTTAATAAATCTCACTGAAGTTTAAAAACATCTGAACTGCAATAGATTAGAATTATTATGTTTGTAATTACATTTCAGTTTTTACAATATCTGATTCCAAGCCAGTAAGGAAATTCGCATGAACTCACTTTCGCTAACCTCTCTTCTCCAACCATCTTAATTAATTAGTTATGTAATTTTACTTTATTAAGTTTAATAATACATTCTTTTCTGAATCCATCATCTTTATTCAAATGAATAATGGGCTTCACACCAGGCTTTTTGCCATGATTTTTCCATCCTAAGTTTTTATTTTCATTTATCTTGTGGTTAGCTGGCTATAATTTGGACATGGTTTTATATATATTTCTTTTTATTCCTTACCCGAAGACATTTTCCATTTTTTGTTCAGATAGAGTGGGAGGGAGAGAGAGAGAGAGAAACATCGATGTGAAAAGGACACATCGAGTGGTTGCCACCCACACGACCCAACCAGGGCCGGGACGAACTGCAACCGAGGTACATGCCCTTACAGGAACCGAACCCATGTCTCTCAGGACTGCAGGCCCACACTCTAACCACTGAGCCAAACCAGCCAGGGCAACATGGTTATATTTTGATAGAAAAACACAAAAGGGTAAAATTGTTAAAGCTGTGTTTATACATATTTGATACTAAGCCTTTTTTTATTTTTCAACCCTTCTATCCCTTCTCTAATATCTATTTGATACTCTTCTTCTCATGGAAATTTTAAGGGAAAATGACAATTATGTTTTATAAATAGAGCTGTTCAGGTTCACATAAGCTGAACTATGTCCAGATTCACATGTATTAATGGTAGAATTAGATATAAAATCCATGCCTCCAGAACTCTAGGGATTATTCTGACTCTGTTTCAACTCTGTGTCTCTTAATCAGAGACAGGAACAAGGTTTCCTTTGATGTGGCAAAAGGGAAATTCTCTTTTTGTCAAAAAGTGTCTGAGATTGGAATTTGTTTAATAAAGATATTAGATGTTACACTTCTTTTTATTTTTTGAAATTTTTACCTCTCTAAGATTATAATTATACCATTTTCTGGCTACATATAAGAGAAGTTTGTCTATGACAGTCTGTCTCTCCCTCTCTCTCTCTCACACACACACACACACCTCACACCACTCTCTACCCCCAACAACTAGTTTTTGCTTCATTTCTGAAAAAATTTCATAATAACAAAAATATTTGAATGTTGGTTTTTATGTAAATAGTATTTTTGTGAAAATACTAGACTGCATTTATATAATACCAAACTTTAAGTTTGGGGGATTTTAGTAGTTGTTTTGCCTTGTTTTTCTTTGCTTTGTTTTGTTTTGGAGAGAGTGAGAACAAGAGCTATTGCTGCAGACCCTAAACTAACTAGAAAAGTTGAAGTATCCAAAAGTTTGATAGTGGACTGTCTATAAAATCTCTTTCTAACAGTTTCTTCAGAAAATATAATATTGTGGAGTATTTTCTTAAAGTTTAACCACAGGAAAGTTAGGTTGACAGTCATTTTCCAAGCAGAATTTCTACCTGTCCTATCTTTGTATGTCTGTTTATTTATGCTGCCATGTCAGTGTCTGCTGATTAGATATGACAAAGAATAGGGCTTTGTTATGCATGTAATTCCCTGGAAAGAAAGCTGTTTATTATTATTTCACAGGGGAAAGTAATTCCAGTTTATTTATTTATTTATTTTTTTATCCTCACCCGAGGACATTTTTCCATTTTTTGTTCAGGCAGAGTAGGAGGGGGAGAGAGGAACAGAGAGAGAGAGAAACATCGATGTGAAGGGACACATCGAGTGGCTGCCACCTGCATGACTGACCAGAGCCGGGGACAAACTGCAACCGAGGTACGTGCCCTTAGCGGGAACCGAACCTGGGTCTCTCCGGACCGCAGGCCGACGCTCTAACCGCTGAGCCAAACCGGCCAGGGCAAGTAATTCCAGTTTAGTTGTGTTGTTCTCAGGGTTTAGGATTGTCACTGTCATGGATTGTTATTTTAGCCTGTGGGTTTTTAGTTATCCAAGTAAAAAATTTTTAAGAATCAGTATTGAAGAGCAAGAAAAGTAAAATATTTAAAAGATGTTTATCGTATATTTAGGGTTAGTGTGGAGATATAATTGAAGAAGAACAACTCTCCTATCTAAAGCATTTAATATACATCCCATGACTATTGTCTCTAGCTTTGCTTCCCCGGTCTGCCATTTATAAATCAAGAATAAGATAACATTTTAAAGAGTGATTCTTCTAAATTGTCTGGATTAAATAAGGAAATTTCTAAATAAAGTTTCTAAATATAATATAAAAACTAAAGAGTAAAAATTAGGTATGCCATATATAATTAAATTAAAATACCATAAAATGCACAGAAATAAATGATATGGTTGTAAAAAGCAAGTTAAAATAGGCAACCAAAAGGTGAGCTTTTAATAAAAAAGTAACGAACAAAACAAACTCATAGATACAGACAACAGATTGGATGTCTGTAAGGGGAAGGGGAAGGGGGGGCAAAATGAGTAAATGGGGTGAAATATATAGTGACAGATGGAAACTAGACTTTTGGTAGTAAGCATACAATAGAGTATACAGATATAGAATTATAGTGTTGTACACCTGAACTTTATATAATGTTATTAACTAATGTTACCTCAATTTAAAAAAAAAGAAAGGAAAAAATACGAGATTAAAGTTCATGAGTACTGGATAAAATAAATGAAAATTTCAATAAAATAAAAAATTGCTAGTATGCCCTGGCCGGTTTGGCTCAGCGGTTGGAACATTGGCCTGCGGACCAGATAGTCCCAGGTTCAGTTCCCGCTAAGGGCACGTACCAAAAAAAAAAAAGTTGTTTAAGGAATTGCTAGTATATTAACATAGTTAAAGCCAGTATCTTAAGAACTTGAAGAAATACATAAAAAGTCAGCGGGATAAAACCCTGGCCTTAGAAAACCTCATAGGAGGGCAGATAAGGGCTTTCTAGTAGAGCTCCTCAGTGGGAGGTCGCCCAGTAGGAAAGTCACTTGACCCTGAACCTGTCCCCTTAACAGGCTCCTTTATCTCCACTACCACATGAGCTCTACCGTGTCAGATGGGGTGCAGAACATGCCCTCTTCTGAAAATAACTATTCTTGTCCTGCTCTGCCACCTGGATGTTTACAGGAATAGGTTTCTCCTAGATACTGAGTGAAGGTCTTTGTAAATCATTATCCAACTGAAAACATGTTTGAAGTTTTTAAGATGTATTCATTTGATTTCTGATGATGAAGATATTTGTTAAGGCTTAAGAAGAGCACAGAATTGGGAGTCATACTACCAATCTACTGGCAGTGTGATCTTTGGCAAGTTAATTAAGTTTTCTAAACCTCATTTTCTTAAGTGAAGATAATGCTCACTGTATAAGGTTATTATGAGACTGAAATGAGAAAATGTATCTAAAGCATTTAATATACTGCCCAATAGGAATAAATAAATGATAGACCTATCAACTTATCTCATGATGTGGATGGAAATGTTCATTGATATAATGTTACTTCCACTTCTTGGTCTGTGATCACTAAGGGAATATAAAATAATGCCGATATAGGAAAAAAAACTCTGGATAACCTTTATTTGTTTATCTTGCTTGACACAGCCAAAGAGAAATGGGGAAAGGTAGCTGTGGAGGTTCTCTGCTCCCTTCTGCGGTACATAGGGTATTTAGACTTTGTCAGTGATACATTTGTTCCAGAGTATATAATAACCTAGCAGGAGGCTCTGCCTGGCTCCTTTAAACCCACCCTCTCCTGAGACACCAAAAATTGCTTAACTTCAGCTTCCTTGTTTTCCCAGGGTGCATGGTAGAGATATCTGTTTTAGCTGTGGTCCTTGCTTTTTATTGTCTTTTCTTTTCCTAGTCAGGTATTCCATCTTTTTTTTTAATCCTCACCTGAGGACATTTTTCCATTTTGTTCAGATACAGTGGGAGGGAGAGAGAGGAAGAGAGAGAGAGAAACATCGATGTGAAAGGAACACATTGAGTGGCTGCCTCCTGCAAGACCCCAACCAGGGCCCAGGACAAATCGCAACTGAGGTACGCGCATGCCCTCGACTAGAATCAAACCTGCGACTCATTGGTCCACGGGCCGACACTCTAACCACTCTTTTCTTTTTTTAACTTTTATCAACAAGTGTATGTGAGAAGTACATTTCAACCCATAAAACACTATGTGCTGATGTTACTTATTCTTAAAAATAACAGAGCACTTTTGTTTTCCTTTGGTTTGCTCGGACATTGCAGGCACTCTGGTTTCCACTGCTGGAGGCAATGATGGCCCCTCAGAAGCTGTCCAGTTCAGCTGCACCTCACCGCCACTCAGAAGGTAAGGCCATCAGAGCCATCAGTACTGTCACCCGAGTTTTATCTGCTAAAAACGGACATCGTGATACCTTTTCCCAACATCATAGTCTTATTATAATATGATCCTAATGAAATTATATTATAGTGTTGATTTCGTCTTACCTATTCAGTGCTTTCCATGGCACAGTAACCTCATTTGTCTTGAAAACTAGTAGCTTTTCAGTAAAAATATCAAACTTCCCTTGGTTAGCTAAGTTTTTAGGAAGCTATATAAATCTATTTTCCACTGACTTGTAGAAAAAAACAAAAACTCTTATTTCAAACTAACCTTCATATCAACATTTTACTACAACAGCTCTGAAATCTTTGACCATGCAAGTTCTGAACAGCATGGCAGCCTTCATTGCCCTTCCTTCAATCTTGCAAAGAATCTTGCAGGTGAGTTAAAAGTGGGGAAACATTCACTGTTGATCAAGTTTAACTACTATTTAGTTATATATAAGTAACAGCAAATCAAGCTAATGTTTAAATATATCTGAAGCATATTGCAGCTAATTTTTGGCACGAGCTAAATATCTGACTTATGACTCTCATCCTGACTCCTCCATGGTATGGGTTTGCTTGGCACACACTTGCAACCTTCAGATTTTCAGTTACCTTGGCATTTAGATGCACAAGCTTCCTATTGGTGTGCTAACTGGGAGAGAATCACCATTACTTCCATAATCATCATTATCCCTTATATATATATATATATAAAAAAAGATAACCTAGAAATTATGTTAATATAGGCATTTCTTTTTTTTTTTTTTTTTTTTTTATCCTCACCCGAGGACATTTTTCCATTTTTTGTTCAGGTAGAGTGGAAGGGAGAGAGAGGAACAGAGAGAGAGAGAGAAACATCGACGTGAAAGGGACACATCGAGTGGCTGCCACCCACACAACCGACCAGGGCCGGGGACAAACTGCAACCGAGGTACACGCCCTTAGCGGGAACCGAACCCGGGTCTCTCAGGACCGCAGGCCGACGCTCTAACCGCTGAGCCAAACCGGCCAGGGCTAGGCATTTCTTAATTATTGGTTGTTACTTATGTTTTCTAACTCATCCTAAAGCTTTCTTTATGTCCAAAACTCATCCCCTATTCTAGATTCTAGCTGGCTTATGTCTAGAGCTCTTGTAGGAAACATCATTCCAGCCTGTTTTCTTCAGCAAAAAGGCCTGAACCATTCCAACTTCATCAAAAGGAGAATACTAAAAGTGCATTAAGATATGTTTTTAGAGAAATATGTGAACATTCTTAGGGAAACAGCAAGAATTATCCTTAGGGTCCATTTTGTTTTTCTTCACTCCATGCAGTGTAGACACACACACACACACACACACACACACACACACCTGACAGTAATATGATGCCATTGGTCTTTATAATTTTCAAATTATTTTTATCCAACCAAGAATGTCCCTGTCAGCTCTCTTCTGAGACTTTCCAAGCTCTTCTTTCCATCTGGTATTAAGCATCTGGGCCTTTGCTGATAAAGGCTGTTGCATTCAGTAGTCTCTCATCACATTGTACCTTATCATTTAGAAGTCTCGACACATTTTATCTCATTTGATCCTTGTCGTGTGTTGAATAATTCTTTGATAAAGACTACTTCTCTTATATTCATTTAAAAATGCATTAGTCATAGGTTTTTAATCACATATAAAGTAATATCTCCATAGGCCAGGAATACTTGAGTTCACCAAGTAGATTAGAAAAAAAATAATGAAACCCTAAAGTTAAAAGTGGCTTCTCTTTCAGCGTATGCATTTTGCTTTATGTTGAGCTTTAACCACACTTTCCGATACATAAATTATAATAAATAAAAATCTAATTTACCCTTGGCAAAAGCATGTTTTTTTACTCTGTATTTTAAAATTCCTATTTTTGAAGGATTTTGATATTTGAAAATCTTCACTTCATTTTGAGTTTTACTGGCATTCATTGTAATTGTATTCTTATTTTCTACCCTCAGTGGTTGTTAACTTCCACTAATCAGGAGGGTATGCTAGTTCTTACATTTTTTATTTACACATTTGTGATTACTGTAATAATAATGCTACCTTCTATTTGCATATAGATTTTTATTTTTTTCAAGGTGCTTTCACAGATATTATCTCATTTAAAACTCATAATCTCTTGAGGTAGGTGGGGCTACTATAAACATATCTGTTGACAGAGGCTGAAACTCAAGTATAGTCTGTTACCTCCTAATTTATGCTCTCTCCCATTATTTTATATAAGCTTTTTCATTTGCTTCAGTCCCTGGTCTTTTGAAGAGTTTATTATTAGTTCATTTTTTAATTATATGTTACCCTGTTTGGTCATTACCTATGTGGATAAAAGGCACAGTTCTCACCCTAAAGGAGCTCTTATAAGAGAGATAAGAAATGTTCTGATATAACTATTCATGGAGCTCTAATCAAGTAGTAGTGGCTACCTTTAAGGCTATGTGTTCTGAGCTCCATTTAGGGTCATTCCCACTTTTACATCCCTCTGCTTTAGTCCCTCAAGATTACGACAGGAACAGCCATGTGAAGGCGTGACCCTGCCCCCACTCTAGCTGACTGACAAGGTAGACAACTGGGCTAAACAGGGCCAGTCATTGTCTTTTACTGGAAATTTTAAAACTGAACTTGAGAAAGATAAATAAGTCCCTCTTCAGGCCTCTGGTTTATATAAGGTAGCAATGTTCAGGAGGTAACAGTGACTACTTTTCCATCATATGGACTAAACTAGTAAAGAAAGTTAATCTACAGAGAGAAAGAGAATGAAGCAGACACACAGAGTAGAACAGACAAGATGCACAGAGAAGAGGGAAGATACTCAAGGAGAGGACTCAAGACACTGGGAGAGGAGACATGGAGAGAAAATCCCAACGGCATTTGAGTTCCTCATTATAGTTCTCGAGGCTTACCTGCACTCCTTTGCCTGAATCCTTGAAACACCCCCATACCTTTACAATAATTATGTATTTTGAGTACATTGGAATGAGTTAGGTTCTGAATATATATTGCCAAAGGAGTACCAGTATAAATATGTATTTGAAACAGACTGGGGAATTTGGAAAGATTTTCTGGAGGAGATGTCTGAACTGAATCTTAAAGAACCTAAAGGGAACAGGGAAAAAAGGAAATAGGACTGTTCTAAAGAGAGTGAACTATATACACAAAGAATTTGAGGTAAGACATGATAAATTTGGGGAGTTTTGTGTAAGTATTCTTAGAACATAGGACAAGAATAAAGGTGAGTCAGGAGCTAAAATTTGAGACAGACGGGGAATTGTGTCCTTAATTGTTTGTAAACCACGATAAGGACTTTGGATTTTATTTTTAAATCATTAAATTATCATCAAAGGATTTTAAGCAGAGGAATAATGGAATGAGGTTTCTCTTTAGAAAGATCACTCAGCCTGTGTTATACAGAATAAATTGGAAGGGATCAAGGCTGAAGGCATAGAGATAAATGGAATGTAATAGGTACTCTCAAAGTTTGTTAATTGAGTTACATAGAATGGATAGCAGAAATGGATTTGGAAATTACTTAGTTGACAGAATCCACTTGACTTTTTGACCGTTTAGATGTAGGGGAAATGGACTGAGAGGTCCCAGTTCAGTTCCCAGTCAGGGCACATGCCTGGGTTTTGGGCTTGATCCCCAGTAGGGGGATGAGCAGGAGGCATTTGATCCATGGCTGTTTCTCTATCACATCTATGTTTCTATCTCTCTCTCCCTCTAAAAAATCAATTTAAAAAACATATTAAAAATAAAATAGATGTAGGGGAATACCAGAAGAACCCAGGTAATCCCCTTATATCAGTTTCATGGCTAACAATGAGCAGTGGGAGAATACAAGACTGGAGTTTAGAGGGAGAGGTAAGAAGTACATTTATAGTCGGAAATCATCCGCATAGAAGTGGTAGTTAAATTCTTGAAACTTGATGAACTTTAGGAGAAAGTGAATTAGTGAGAAAAGCAGGTCAAAAATGGAGTTTTAGGAAATATCTAAGGAACAGAATTTTTTTTTTCCTATTAGTACAGAAGGACCTTGGAGATAAGACTATACTTTGTCTAGTACTCTATCACCATCACTTAGCCAAGAGGCACATAGTATGTAATAGCTGCTCAATAAATATTTCTAGTGTAAAGAAAAGTTAAGGAAGGAGGAATTCCACTGCTGGCCAAGAAGATGGAGTGACAGAGACTGGATTTACCCTCCTGCTTGAAACAACCAAAAAATGGACAAAATATATGAAATAGTAGTTTTCAAAAAACTGGATATCATCAATAAAAGACAGTGATTCCTAAGAGACAGGAAATAAGGTGAGCCCCATTTGCTGCAGCTTAATGTTTTGAGAGAGTTTCCAGGCAGTAGCACAGGAAGGACGATCCCAAGCATTTTCCAGCATACTATTGATTTAAGGAGATGAAGCTACAAGTCAAGAGAGACCAAGATGGCTAGAGTTTGCAGGGCAGGTAACGAGAGAATTCGGGAGCTGTACAGAAGGCCACCCTCAAGCATGATCTGATGAAACTCCCAAAGGCGAGGAGAGAACCACCGGAAAGGATTGGCAGGACTAACACTCACAGTCACACAGGGCCAACAATCGTGTCTTTCCCACCAGTGGAGACTAGAAGGCATCGTAATTCACAGAACATTGAGTAAAGACAGCACGCAGAGGTACTCAGTAGTGGGAAACCATTAGGCCTAGACTAAACTAAAACAATTAGTTTCAGTCATGCCTTACAAATCTTGAAAGCAAGACCTGAAAGGATTGAACTGTTTTTATAATTTAACTGCATCCCAAAACAAAGCTTAAAAATACTTTTAGGTATACAAAAATATTCAGATCCCAACAGTGTTAAGTTTACAGTGTGTGACATTGAATCGAAACTGATAAAGTATGTGAAGAAATTGGAAAATGAAACCCAGGTATGACATGGGTATTGGAATTAGCAGACAAGGACACCAAAACAGAAAATAGATTAGTGAATTTGAAGACATAGTGATACAGACTATCCAGAATGAAACATTTTAGACTAAAGAGAGAGAGAGAAAATAAACCACAGTATCAGCTCTAGAATAATCTGCTGTGGGACACTTTCAAGTTCTGAAAAAAAGAATCAGAGCAGAAAAAAATATTTGAAGAAATATTGACTGAAATTTTTCCGAATTGGACAGATAAATAACTCCAAACTCAGAAAACATTACGAAAACTACAAGTCACATCATAATTGCTCAAAATCCACGATTAACAGAAAAGTTTAAAAGTAGCCAGAGGAACAAAAATAAGGACAAAGGCAGATTTCTGCAGACCGCTCTTAACCACTTAGACCTAGTTGACATTTGTATATCAATTAGAGCAGCAGAATACACATTGTTCTCAAGAGTATATGGAACATTGACCAAGATAGACCATATTCTGGCCTATAAAACAATAAATCCTGTGTTTTAGGTTTTAACTATCCTAATAAGCTAGTGGTCTCATTGTTGTTTTAATTTGCAGTGCCCTAATGAATAATGATGTTGAGCATCTTTTCATGTGCTCATTTGCCATCTGTGTATCTCCCTTGGTAATGTATCTGTTTAGTTCTTTAGTCCACTTTTTTGTTGGGTTGTCTTGTTGTTGAGTTTTAAGAGTTCTTTATATATTATTTTATACAAGTTCTTTATCAGATATGTATTTGGAAATATTTCCTCCCAGCTTGTCTTTTCATTCTCTCAACCACGTCTTTCACAAAGCAGAAGTTTTTTTTTTTTGTTTTTTTTTTATTTTGTTTTTTTTTGTATCCTCACCCGAGGACATTTTTTTGATATTTTGTTCAGATAGAGTGGGAGGGAGAGAGAGAGAGAAACATCGACGTGAAAGGGACACATCGAGTAGTTGCCACCCGCACAACCCAACCAGGGCCGGGGACACACTGCAACCAGGCACATGCCCTTAGCGGGAACCGAACCCGGGTCTCTTGGGACCGCAGGCTGGCACTCTAACCGCTGAGCCAAACCAGCTAGGGCCAAAGCAGAAGTTTTTAAATTTTAATGCACAATCCAACTTTTCCAATATTTTATTTCATGGATTGTGCATTTGATGCTGTACCTAAAAACTTACCACCAAATTCAAGGTCACCTAGATTCTTTTCCCTATGTCATTTTCTAGAAGTTTTGCATTTTACATTTTATGTCTGTGATCCATTTTGAGTTCATTTTTGTGAGAAGTCTAATGTGAGTGTCTAAAGTCACTTTTCTGCATGTGGATGTCCAGTTATTCCAATACCATTTGTTGAAAATACTGTCCCTTTCTCCATTGAATTGCCTTTGCTCAGGTAACTATATTTCTGGGAGCTCTTTCTTTTTAATTCATCTATTTCTCTAGTCCAGTGGTTCTCAACCTGTGGGTTGTGACCCCTTTGGGGGTAGAATGACCCTTTCACAGGGGTCACCTAAGACATAACAGTAGCAAAATTACAGTTATGAAGTAGCAACGAAAATAATTTTATGGTTGGGGGTCACCACAACATGAGGAATTGTATTAAAGGGTCACGGTATTAGGAAGGTTGAAAACCACTGGTCTAGTCCTTCACCAATACCACACTATCTTGATTATTGTAGTTTTGTAGTACATTTTCAAGTCAGGTAATCTTGTGTGACTTTGTCATGCTTCAATATTATGTTGGTTATTTTGGGTCTTTTGTTTTTCCATGTAAACTTTAAAATCATTTTGTCTATATCCATAAAGTAACTTGCATTTCAGTTGAGATTATTTGGTCTGTTTTTGGTATTAGGGTAATGCTGGCCTCATAGAGTGAGTAACAAGTGTTTCCTCGGCTTCTGGTTTTGGAACAGATTGTAGAGTATTTGTATAATTTCTTCTTTAAAGATTTGGTAGAATAAACCAGCAAAACCATCTGGGTCTGGGTCATTCTCTTTTGGAAAGTTTTTATTTTTTTGATACACTTGTGTTAAAAGATAGAGATGTATTCAGATTATGTATTTCTCTTTCTCTTTTTATTTTTTGTTTTGTTTATTGATTTTAAGGAGAGAGAGATAGAAACATCAATGAGAGAGAACATTGATTGGCCGCCTCCTGCATGCCCCCCACTGGCAATCAGGCTCACAACCTGGGCATGTGCCCTGACCGGGAATTGAACTGGCGACCTCTTGGTGCATGGGTTGACGCTCAACCACTGAGCCACACCAGCCAAGCTCTCTCTCTCTATATTTAAAATTTATTTCTTTTTGTGTGAATTTTTGTAGATTGTATCTTTCAAGGAACTGGTCCATTTCATTTAAGTTATTGAGTATTCCAGCTAGGGTTTTTTATGTACCTAGGTGTTTTATTTTGTTTTGTTTTAATCTTCCCCCTTAGCATTCCTAGTATTTAATCCACTTTAAGTCTGCTCCACCAGAATATCTGCTGTTTCAGCACAGTGCCTGGAACATAGTATATACTCAATAAATATTAGTTGGCTGAATCATCTAATGTCCTTGAGGAGTTCTCAGAAGTTTATAACGCCCTTTATTTCCTTTGTTCTCTGTGTACATTATGTGGGGAAGTAGCAGTATTCCCATGTTTCTCATGAGGAAAGTGCCAGTCAGAAAGATTAAATAACTCGTCTTAGTTTACTCAGTGAGTAAGTGGGCACAGCCAGACATTAACCTAATTCCCAATGTTCGAGCTTTTCTTCTGTACCTTATACCTTAGCCATGTTTTTTGTATCCACCTTACTTTATCAGGTGTCCTGGGGATAAATAGGGAGTGACAGTTTTTTAGATGCACAGTTGCTCAGATATGTACAGTTTCTTTTTCAGAAGAGATGTCCACATGATAAGAGGTTCTTAAAGATCTTCTTGACCTCTAATTGTTTACTCAGACTGATGCCTGGCACCTGACTTGTACAGATTTCTTTCATGAACTTTAGATGACAAGTTAGTGAGTGTTTTTAAGGAACTGTATTTATGTTACATACATTTGTCTTTACTGCTTGCTTTTATTGATCTTCACTCTGTGGCAAAAGTGATTCCTGGCTATATGTGGCTGTCTTACTGAGGGAGTTAAAGCAAACAAATGATTTATAAGCTAATCTGCTGAGGACATTATTCATATTTTAAAGTAGTGCTTGATTAGTAAAATTTTAATTTTAAAACAGCACATATGTGATACAATGGGTACTAAAAAACAATAGGGATGGTCATCACATCTTTTTCTAATGTGCTTTTAAAAAACAAGTGTACATAAAGTGCCCAAGTCTGCTCCTCTTCTACAGTTTACGAAAAAGTTAAAGAAAAACCTCAGTAGTTATTCATTGCCGAAGAATCTAGCTGACATCTTTGGAAAATAATTTGAAAAGCTAGTGGGTTGTGTACATGCTGTGCATTGAGCCTTGAGCTCTCTTTTGCACTCTATAATTTATATGTTGTCCCAGCATGAGGTAATTTTCATGATTTTGCCTTTAAATTATGTATATTAAAGTGAAATGTACTGATATAAATATAGACGTGACCTATAAAGATTTCTTTTTTTTTTAACTAGAATTTAACCTTTTAAAGACCTCTTATTTCTCTAAGCCACCCTTGTCATTAACAAATGACAGAGCTTTTCTTTGTTAAGCTGTATTAGTATGTTAGATATATACATTACAATAGATATTATAATAGGTTTTTATAATTCATTGTGAAACTGTCTATTGATACTTTGAGAAATAAGTGTATTTATTAAGAGCTTGACCAAAAGTATAATACATTTGGAAGCTTTAACATAGGTCTATTTTTATGTAAAGAAAATTAGAAGAAAATTTTGTGTGGTGGGTGTAAGGCCTGAATTGTTTCTAGTGAAGAATTAGTCTGAGATAGCTATGGTCTTGCCCTTTATAAATGGTTTGCACATGTTTGACAGGTATCTTTAACTTAGTGATACAATCGCTAGCTGTGAAACTGAGAATTTCCTCACGGAGCTGAATTGACCTTTTCAAGCCCAAACTTGTTCGTTAGCACACACGTGTACAGTTATTCTCTACCTTCATCTCCCTTGGCATCAGGGACCAGGAACCTATGGTAGACCATCCTGTGTTACTCTAGAACAACTAAAATACTGAAAACTGTCTTCAAGAGCCATCAATGGATCCTGGCAGAGAAAAAGAGGCAAATCCCAACATTGTATTGTGCAGCATTTCTGAACCTTTCTTCTGAGTTTTCCCACTTTAGTGCTTTTGTCTTTGTTCTTTCTTAACATCTGAACTCAGTTTATCTTACTGCACCAAGATTTTAAGAACCCCTGTCCCCTAAGAAGAAACCAGAAATGTTACCCATATTTTCCAGCAAACATTGGATTATCACTTAGTTAGCCATATCAGTTACCCGTGTTATCTAGCTAACACTAGTTTATTTGTTTAGGTATACACACTTGGGAGACCAGTACTGTGTGTTCATTTAAACATGGTTTCTACCCAGCCAATGTGGCTCAGTGGGTTGAGCGTTGTCCCATGGACTGAGAGGTCCTGGTTCGATTCCCGGTCGGTTGCAGGTCATGCAGGAGGCAGCCAATCGATGTATCTCTCTCACATTGATGTTTCTATCTCTCTCCCTTCCTCTGTCTCTAAAAACAAAAATCAATAAAACATATTTTTAAAAAACAACAACATGGTTTCTGAAGTTCTGCATTCAAATAAACCCCAGCTTATCTGCTTAATAGTTTGTGATCTTAAAGAGTTTTACTTAACTTCTCTGAGCTTGAATTTATCATTTATAAATGTCTGCAAGGGCTTTTGTTATATGGCATATAGTAAGTACTTAGCACCGTGCTTGCATATGCTAGCCATTAATAAATAGCAGCTACTTGTATCATTACTGTTTAGTTGGAGTCCCCTGTTTAGCATGGGAAAGTCATTTATGTCATACATAACCTCATATTAAAGTAATAGACTTGATATACTCATTTTTTAGCAAAACATTTTATTATAATTCCCAGCCTAGCCAAAGTTGCAGAAAAATGAGCACACAAATATGCTGATGGAGATAAAATTGCATAATACAACATTTTGGAAGAGTAATTAGGCAGTTTATATCAGCAACCATAAAAAAATGTTCTCTTTGAGTCAGAAATTCCCTTCCTAGAAATCTTCTCTAAAGAAGGTGAGTCAGACCAAAATTTGCAGCCACTAGCATTTGATAATAGTGGGTAGGATGTAGGGGGTGAGGAGGGAAACTTGAATGTCCAACAACAGAATGGTTGCAGAACAGCATTTTCACACAATTCATACTCTGTAGCTATTATGAACTACTTGATGATATAGGAACCTGCTCACAGTATACTATTTAGTAAAAATAAATAAATAAAAGTATTATGTGAAATACTCAAAATTTGTACACTAAGAAATATATTCCTTTCTCTCCCCTTTTCTTTCCTTCCCCAGAAATAAGACTGAAAGACTATATAGCAACACACCAAATGTATATCTCTGAGTAGTTTGATTTTATCTTTTTGTTTTATTTTTATATACCTTGGTGTTTTTCAAATTGTATATTATATGCAAGTTACTTGGCAAACCTCATATGAAAAGCAGTGACGGGAAGACTGGGTGTCTGTGTATTAGTTGATTATTAGTAGTGACTATATGGGGTGATTATTAGTAGTGACTATATGGGGAAAAAAGCTTTGAAAAACTGAAAACTACTCCTTGGATCCATAAATTGATCTCCGAAATTGAAGTCTTGTCTCCTAAACTAAAGCAATGTAGTTGGTTTGAGCAAAGAGATGGCCAAATGTGGGTCACAGGAGAAGTTGTTAAGATAGATTCTGAGTATTCATGAGTACATTGGTTTTGATGTAGCAGATAAGAGCTTAAGAGGGAGAGGTGGTTTTTAATATGAAGAAGGAGAGGAAGCTTCTTGCACAAATCAAACCAGAGTGAAATTTAATTAGACTTGCAAAGGAGATTGTGAATCAAGGGAGTTGGGTCATTTAAATTTTATTTATTTTTCCAAAATATCTGTGATGGCCAGAGAGTGACCAATGAACATTTTCAGTGGAAAGTTCATGGAAGAATATTTTGTGACTGTAGAAAAATACTTAAGAGTAATTGGCTTCTTCAGATAACTTATATTTTAAAGTAATTTTAAAATACCAAGAACAGAATTATAATTTTTGCAACTTTCATTAAATTAGGACCCAGTTTATGGAAAAGGAAAACTTGGAGAAATCCAGGGGCTTATTCTGGGAATGTTGGACACCTGTAACTATGAAAAAGTAAGCTACTTTCTATTTCTAAGTCTGTCCTAAGATAAAAAGAAGCTATTTCTTTTTCTTTGCACCTATACTTTTTCTTTTAAAATTATCATCTCTTTAGTGGAAGTTCAATAGATTAAAATGTGTGTTTTTTTAATTTTTTATTTATACACACGCATATATTCTAGAATGTGAAAATGCATCAAATTTGGATTCATTTTATTATTTTGATTTGTCAGAGGGACAAATATCTTTTGAAATCAAAAGTATGAAAAACTTTCTGGAAAAATAATTGAATATAAAGATACAACCTATGAAAAGGAAGTGTCAGCATGAGTAAATGAGAAAACTACAAAGTAAAATTAAAGAATCTTCTTTTAAACATCCTGAAGCAGATAATTGCCACTAACCAAAAATGGTCATTAGTTGAAACTGCCTGTAGCTTTAATTCTCAGTAGGAGCCAGCGTGGGGAACAGATTTTTTTCTTAATGCACTTCAAAGTAACTCATGAAGCCACATAGGAAAAGTGTCATTTGGGCACAGTAGATACAGTGAAGAACAAGAAACATTTGGGTGACAGCTTTTCTTAGGGTGTTGTGAGAACTGTGGTTTTGCTCAGCATAACCCAGTGAAGCCGGTACCCCTGCAGGCAGAGTGCATGTCAGCAGAAGGAATGCTGAGTGCAAGGCAGACGTTTTTGTGAACTTTGCAAAAGGAGGAAAAGATGGGGTTGATTGGAAAGTTCTACATTACAGATGAAGTTAAAGGACTAGGCTATGTAGCAAGGAGGATGGTCAGTATATTTTCCTCAACTGTACATCTAGATGATGTGATATATATGAATGCTGGAAATTAGATGTAGTGTGAACACAATACTTTATAAGCACATAGAACCTTTAAAATGGCTTAATGTGATAGCTGTGAACATGTCTTCATGAGACTTAGTGACAGATGTCAAGGTCTTGAGCAGATTTGGATGACCTATGAGTGCTGATCAGGAAAATGTGATCTCTCTGCCCAAGGGAGAAGAAAACTGAGTCATGGCCATTAGCTTTTCCAGTGAAAGCTATGGATGCAGTAACTATAAAAAAAAAAAAAAAAATCAGGGATATTTTCATTGTTACAACACTTTGAGCCATTCAGAGTGAAGTTATTTTATACATGTCATAAATAAATTTGGGTTTATGTAGTCATTTGAAAGCCATCAGTACTGAATTAAGCCACAGAATAGCCAAGCACACATTTCTCAGTAAAAACTAGTAACAGCCTTTAATAATTATTTTGAGAATCTTAATGTCTGCACTTGTCATTAACTTTGCACATTAAAGTTAACTGCTTAACTTGGAGTTTTTTGATGTTTGTTTAATTTTATGCCTCTATCGTGTATTTTAATTTCAGTTGTTTGTGGTTGATAACTAAACAACTGATATTTCTATTTATCCCCTCTGTTTCTTTCATTTTATAAATCATTTTTCTGTGTGTTTTGTTTCCTAGACCCTGCTGGAAACAACTACGAGCCTTCTAAACCAAGATCTGCACTGGTCACTGTGTAACCTGAGATCTTCTGTCACCAGAGGGCTGAATCCCAAGCAGGATTACTGCTCTATATGTTTGCAGCAGTATAAGAGACGTCAAGAAATGGCTGATGAAATTATTGTCTTTAGGTAAGAAAGAGAAGGAAATGTTACACACATGATGTGTGTGTGTGTGTGTGCAAGTGTGGTATTACCAGACAGGAATACATGTAAATGCACAGCCCCAGTCTATCATGCTATCAGTGACCAAAACAAGACAATGTTCCTGCTTTTATAGACCTTGTATTCTGCATGGGAGTCAGGAGGAATGGGTATTAGGGTGGTCAGGTAATAAATAAATACAGAGTAATAAGAGCTCTGGGGGGAAATAAAGCACAGGGATGGGGGTGGAAGAATGAAATGTTCAGGGTGAGAGTGCTATTTTAAGACACCATAATGAGGAAAGACATCTCAAAGGAAGTGACATTCGAGCAGACTGAGAGAGAGGTAGGTGTGAAGGTTCAGAATATATTTAAGGGTAGAGCTAACTTGCTGATGTATTAGATGTGGAGTGTGAGTTGCCTGAGCAACTGGATGAACAGAGTACTGTTGTCTAAGATGAGAAAGAACAGGTGTGCAGAACTGGAAAAATCAAGAGTTTTGTCTTGGAGATGTTGGGTTTCAGATAACTAGTAGATATCCATGTAAGGATGTCAGGTAGACATTTTTTCTAGTCAGAAACCTGGAGACATGTCCTAGAAATATAAATTTAGAAACCAACAGCATATAAATGTTATTTATAGGCACAGTGCAAAGAGAGAAGAAATCTTATATAAAAGTGAAAGGTTTGATCTCAGGAGCAAAGGCAGCTCACCTAGAAAGTATGGATAGAGGCAATATAAGATAAACTTCTTGAGTTCAAATCCTAACTTGTCTACTTACTAGCTGTGAGACTTTAACAAGTGATTTAATCTCTTTACATCTTAGTTTTCTCATTTGTAAATTGGGATGACAATGGTGCTACTTCCTAGGGTTTTGTGAAGATTAAATGAGATCATTCATGTAAGACATTTGTATCATAGTGACATATGGTAAGCACTATGTAAGTGTTAGCTACTATTATTAAAGATACAGGAATATTGGTAGATGTGGTGGTAGGAAAGGGAAGTAGTTCTCATCACACAAAGAGCCCATTCATTCAACAAATATTTATTGAGCACCTACTGTATGCCAGAGACTGTTCATGGGTATAGGGTCCAGTATGAATGAAACAAAAGATCTGCTCTCGTGGAGTTTACATTCCAATGGCCAGGGCAGAAAAACAAGTAAAATGCCAGATCGTGACTACTATGGAAAAAAATGAAACATGTTAAGTGAGATTCAGAGAGTTTGGGGGGGGGGGGATGTTTTATATAGCGTGGTCATGGGAAGCTTTACTATTAAGGTGACTTATAAACAGACAATTTAAAAATTATTAATAGAAATGTAATTCATAATTACCATAAATAAAATAACACATGGTATAGAGGAAAGAGGGAGCTACTAATTTATAGAGTCACTAGGGAAGGTCTCACTATTTAAGTGACATTTGCCCAGAGACCTGAAGGAAGTGGCCATGCAGTGTCAGGGGAGACCGCCTCAGGCAGAGGGTCAGCAAGTGCAGAAGCCAGGAGGCAGGAGCGGGAATAAGTGGGTGAGTGCTGGCTGAGCAGAGTGAAGGAAAGGAAAAGCGGTAATAGATGACTTCAGAAGAAGAGCAGAGGCCAGATCATGTAGGAACTATGTCACAAAGAATTAAACTTTTACTCAGATGAGAAGCCATTGGATGGTTTTGAGGATAGGATTGGCATTATCTGACCTCTGTCTTCAGGATCACTTCATGTTGAGGATGGACTACAGAAAGGCAAGGGTGAAAGTAGAATGACCGGTTAAGCTAGTGCAATAATCCAAGTGAGAGATGGCCCAAGGTAGTAATGAGGAAGTAAAATGTGGTCAGATTCTGGGTATATTCTGAAGATAGAGCTAAGAAGATTTGTTTCTAGATTGGATGTGAGGTGTGAAAAAGAGAATAGTCAAGGATGACTCCAAAGTTTTTGGCCTGAGAAACTGGAACAATGATGTTGAAGGTTAGATGAGCATGTGCAATGGGGGTGGAGTGGGGTGAAAATCAAGAATTTGGGACATGTTTAATATAAGTCTATTAACATTCAAAGTAGAATTCTTAAGGAGACAGATGGGTGGGATTTAAGAGAGAAGTCTGGGCTGAAGGTATGAATTGGGCAGTTATCAGCATATAGATGGTATTTGGAAACTATGGAACTGGAAGAAATCACTAAAGGAGCAAGGGCTATATATAGAAGAGAAAGGTTATCTATAGAAAGAGAAAGATTATAAAGACTACAGGAGAGAAAAGGAATGACTTCTGAGGCAGTCCAGCATTCAGTTTGGAGAAATAAGGGGGAATCAGTAAAGATGTCTGAGAGTTATACTCAACATCATGTCGGGAGGCTCATTTGTTAACTTAATGTAATCAATAGGGAATTCTTCATAGGAATAGTATAGGAATTTAGTGTAGCTCTGACATTTTTGGTAATTCTTAATCAAATCACAGCTTTTGCCTTGAATTAGATGAGGCAGACCACTTATGTTATTATCAAGTTACTTATGTAATTACAATTTTCCCCAATTGACTTTTTTTCAAACTGTCTAAAAGTATTTTATAGTTTGAGAAATAAACAAAAGTTTTAACTCATCCTCCAGGTGGTTTGTAGTCAGAGAAATGTGATTCTGTTTTTACTAACAGTTTAAGTATACAAATATGTGAGTCTGGATTTCAAAAACAGGACAGCAACAAGTTTATTCCCTCTCTTGTTTCTCAACATATACAGTCATCAGTGCATTTCAGCATGTCAGAATCTTTATCGCTTATAAACACTTCAGTGTAGCTTGTGTTTGTGGGTTTTATGATAATGAAAAGTGAAAATTTGTTGCCTTCATTTTGCAGCTGTGGCCATTTGTATCACTCATTTTGTCTGCAAAACAAAGAATGCACCATAGAAATGGAGGGGCAAACAAGATGGACATGCTACAAATGCAGCTCGAGTAACAAAGTAGGAAAACTAAGTGAAAATTCATCTGAAATCAAAAAGGGAAGGATAACTCCATCTCAGGTATGACTTGTTTTCATGGTAAAATAGGAATGGTCTTTTCTTACAAATGTCTAGTAGTCCTGGTCTCATTTTTTTCAGGTCCTATAGACTTCAACAAGTTTACCTAATGGGTATTTAGTACGTGACATCCATTCAGTCCTATTTAGAGGAGAAGAACTGCTCCCCTCTGTCCAGCACTAAATAGGGATTTGAGAGCAACAGAAGCCATTTTCTGCCTTTAAAAATCTTAAGATCTAGTTGAACAGAGAGATTATACACATCAGCCTGCTTAAGATCCTTTGACAAAGTGAGAGGTCAACAAGTACAAATGCTACAGTGCAGTGAGTGCCTGCCTATGTGCTGAAGTGCACAGAGTTATCACATTTAAGTAGGGCTCATGGGCAAGGTACAAACACCGGTGCTCTGTGCATGGTTTTCTCGGCTGGGTAACTTTCTTCCAGTAACTTGATGCAGTGGTGCTCACGTGAGGAATTTTCATTGGCTTTGGGGTCTAACTAATGGACTAGATACAGTTTAATTCATTTTATCTCCTTTCTTTTTTCTTAAGCAGGCAGTGGAGCAGAATTTGAACTCTACTGCTTGATAGCTTTTAGGAGAACAGGACTTGACAACATGAGGGGCTCAGTATGGAGGAGGAGCAGTTACTAGGGCTGTGACTTGATCACTGTGCAGTTCTCAGTTGACTTCCTTTTCAAAATGAGAAGTGGGGTCACATTTGCTGTTCCCTGATCCTTCCTGCATGCCATCCTTTCCTGTAGCCAGCCTTACCAACACAGTGAAAAGTTGGACCTCTTGTTGCTTTTTATTTTTGTTTCATCAGCTTTCAGTGTTGTATCAGATGCCAACCCAAAAAATACCCCTGACCTAGTTTCTCCCAGATAACACTTAAGAATGTCTACACTCCAGTGGTAGGCATCATTTATATGTGCACCCATTACATATGGAACAGTGCCAGGTACTGTGCTAAGTGCTGGGGGTACGATAGTAGACAAGACATTTGCCTTGTGGAGTTTATAACCAATGAAAGTATAAACAGGTTTTGAATAAGTGTTCTGAAGTTCTTTCTGACACCAATTCTGTCAGGTCTCTGGACTGGATAACCAACAATTCAATTCAGTTTGGTCACTAACTACCAGATGTTAGCGTCAGACTTCCCAGGTTGAAGAGTTCATTGCCATTAGCCTGCCCTCACTTCAGACTCCAGTTCAGAGGGGGAGTCCAGGTTACCCACACTCCAGTGGTCTGACTTGGAGAACCCAGGGATCCCTGTGATACCCTACCCCTATACTAGAGTGACTCAGAACTTAGGAAACTACTTTACATTTACCTGTTTATTATAAAGGATACAACTCAAATAGCGAAATGGAAGAAGTGAATTGGGTGAGGTATGAGGGGTAAGAGGAGATCACGCTTCTATACCCTGTCCTGACATACTACCTGCTTGGTACACCAATGTGTTCATAAGCCCAGAAGTTCTTTGACCTCATTTAGGGGTTTTTATGGAGGTTTCATAGTCATAATTGAGTAAATCATTGGCCATTAACTCAGTCTCTAGCCCTCTCACCTCCCCATAGATAGCAGTGGGGGTGATGGGCAGGGGAAAACTTCCATGGCTTACTCTTTCTGGTGACCAGCTGTCATTCTGAAGCTATGGAGGAGTCCCTAGACATCCATAATCTCAGTAGCATACAACAGGCACTCTTATTACTTAGGAGATTCCGAGAGTTTTAGGAACTATGTGACATGAACCAGGGACAAAAAAAATCAATGTTTTTTATTATATCATAAGTACTTACAAATGAATATGCTGTAAGAGCAGATAACTAATAGATATAATGTGGACATGGGAGGTCATGGAAGAATTCCTTGAAATGCCATGTTAGCTGCCCTAAAAAGAAAAAAAAAAAGTAAGCTAGACAAATATAAGTGCAGGGGTAGGCAGAAGGAGGAATATTACAGGCAGAGGGAACCAATATGTGGAACAAACATATAGCATCTCTACTGTGAAGCAGAAAAGAATATGGGACTAGACATTGGATCCACAGGGCAAAAGAGAGTGGTATGAGATATGGCTAGTGAGATAAACAGGGACCACATTAATTATTTTTATGTTTGTGCTAAAGAAATAGGGAAGATATTGATGGGTTTTGAGGAAGGAATGATATGATCTGATTAGAATAGGTTCTTGTTGTTTTTTCAAAATAGTATTTTTAAAATAACACTGAAGAACATACAAATGGCCAAGAGACATATGAAGAAATGTTCAACATCACTAATCATCAGAGAGATGCAAATTAAAACAACAATGAGGTATCACCTCACACCTGTCAGAATGGCCACCATCAATAAATCATCAAACAACAAGTGTTGGCGAGGGTGTGGAGAAAAGGGGACTCTAATACACTGCTGGTGGGAATGCAGACTGGTGCAGCCACTATGGAAAACAATATGATGTTACCTCAAAAAATTAAAAATTGAACTTCCATTTGACCCAGTGATCCTGCTTCTCGGAATATACCCTAAGAAGCCTGAAACACCAATCAGAAAGAATATATGTACCCCCATGTTCATAGCAGCACTATTTACAATAGCAAAGATCTAGAAACAGCCCAAGTGTCCATCAGTAGAAGAATGGATAAAAAAGCAGTGGTACATATACACAATGGAGTACTATGCAGCTGTAAGAAAGAAAGATCTCTTATCCTTTGAGACGACGTGGAGGGACCTGGAAAGTATTATCCTAAGTGAAAGAAGCCAAGCAGAAAAAGACAAATACCACATGATCTCACTTATATACGGAATATAATGAACATAACAGTCTGAGGAATACGGTAGACCCAGAAACATGGAAGTAGGGCACAGACTGACATCTGTCAGAAGAGGGGGTGGGAAGAGATAAACCACAGAACTTATATGCATGTATACATAACCAATAGACATGGACAACAAAGCCGGGGACGGGGCGGGTGTGGGGTGGGGAGGGTGGTGCCAATGGGGTAAAAAAGGAGAAACATCTGTAACAAAAAAATAAATTAAAAAAATTTTAAAAATAAAAAATAAAATAACACTGAAGATTTGAAAGGGAAATAAGAATGGATAGAGGGAGACCAAGAATATTGAAGTAATTTAAAGAAGAGAAGTGGTAACTTGTTCTAGAATAGTTGAAATTGGGATGGAGAAAAGAGTACATATTTGAGATGTGTTTAAGATGAGCACAAACATCAAAAAAGAGAATTCATTGTTGTAGTTAGTGATGTCTGCATGACATAAAGGTAAAGATGTTTAATATGGTTTCCAGATTGAAAATTTTGTTAACTATACATACAAAACGCTTTCTTAGGGAAGGAAAGACAGGTCCTGTGATTTCCAACATCTTTCTAAGCTGAAACCAAATACAGATGGGAAACCTTTATTTTATGCAGATACATAAGGCATTACATCTTGGGGCACTTCAGTTTTTTCCTCTTTCAGGTATATCCTGTGCATAAAGAAGCTTGTAACTACATGCATACTGTGGCCTAGATATTAACATTTAGATTCTTTTTCCTAGATGGCCCTGAGAGGCTAAAAGACTTTTTTTCCCTTAAAATGCAATTACATATTATATATGTAATTATATAATTTAATACATATTTTACAAAGAGTAAAATTCATCTTCTGCTAGTTTTGCCAACCACGTTTACAATCAAGATAAAGAGCAGTATGATTACTCCCCCTCAGAAGATTCCTATATTTCTTTGTGGTCAACATCCCCACACCCTCAACCCTTGGCAACCACTGATTCATTTGGGGTTAATTTTTAATAGGGTTTTAATAGGGTGTGAGATAAGGATTGAGATTCATTCTTTTGCATGTGGATATACATTGAATTGCTCTTGTACCTTAGTCAAAAAATCGACTATGGATGTGTGTGTCTATTTCTAGATTTTTTATTCTATTCTTATTCTATTGCTCTATATTGCTATCCTTTCTCCAATACTATATCTTTATAGTAAATCTGGATATCAGATAGTATGAATCCTCTAACTTTGTTCTTCTTTCTGACATTTGACTATTCTACTTTTGTTTCTTTTCCATATAAATTTTAAAATCAGCTTGTCAATTTCTACAGAAAATCATGCTGGGATTTTATTAAGATTGTGTTCAATATATAGAGCAATTTGGGGAGAATTGACATTTTAATAATATTGAGTCTTCTAGTTCATGAACATGTCTCCCAATTTATTTAGCTGTCTGATTTATTTCATCGGTGTTTTTTTGTTTTTGTTTTTTAAATATATTTTTTATTGATTTTAGAGACAGATGAAGGGAGGGGGAGAGAGAGAAACATCAATGAGAGAGAACATTGATTGGCCGCCTTCTGCATGTCCCCAACTGGAGAATGGGCCCACAACCTGGGCATGTGCCCTGACTTGGAATCAAACTGGTGACCTCTTGGTGCATGGGTCGATGCTCAACCACTGAGCCACACCAACCGGGCTCATCAGTGTTTTGTAGTTTTGTCATATAAATTTATATGTCTTGTAAGATTTGTTTCTATTTAATGACTTCAATGCTATTGTATATTTTACTGTTTTATATTTCAATTTTGAATTGTTCATTACTGGAATATAGAAATACAATATATTTTTGTGTATTGATCTTGTATCCAGTAAGCAGTGCCTTACTAAGCTTACTTATTAGTATTAGTACTTTTTGTAGATTCTTTATATTTTCTACATATGCAAATAATGACTTTTATTCTTTTCCAATCTGATGCCTTTTATTTCTTTTTCTTCCATTATTGCATTGACCTCCAGTACAATGTTGAATAGGAATGGCAAGAATAGACGTCCTTGCCCTGTTACTGATCTTCTGGGGAAAGTGACCTTTTTTTTTTTTTTTTTTTTTTTAATCACTAAGTATAATGTTAACTGTAGGCTTTTTGTGTGTAATCTTTATGTCATGTTTAGGAAGTTCCCTTCTATTTCATGTTTTGCTGAGAATTTTTTCATGAATTGGTGTTAAATTTTGAAGCCATTTATACTACATTGGTTGCCCTGTTTCCACATCCCCACACCTCTTACAGTGAAGAAGGACAATAATCTATTTCATTGTTTTTTCTAGAAAAGAGAAATTATTTTGAAATTGTATCTACATGTCAGGGCATCTTTATTTCTGAGGCCATCCCATTCTCCAGGGTAGGAGAGATGATTCAACCTTTACATTCTTTAGGAAACTCCAGTAAGATTACTGATCAGATCCTCTTGAACATCTCTGTCTGATACTTCCCAATAATGAAACAAGCTAGAATGAGAACTGTTTGGGATTTCTTAAATTTTCCTGTCACTTTTATTCTTATTAAAATATTGTAAAAAGATCTACTAGGTTGGTAACAAAAGAAGGAAAGAGGAAATGAAATTTACCAAATATATGTTTGAGATGTATTTATGCCATTATTCACAACTTTCAAGGATCATGTATTTTCTATTTCACAGTGGGAAGAACTGGATGTAGTGCAGAGAGGGAGGACAAATATTTGAACTCAAGTTTGTAGGACCATCTTTACCCCCCAGTTTTCCTGCCTTCTGCCTTTTCTTTTTTTAGCATTCTGGCTGTATTGAAACATGGTAAAGCTGATTTATAAAATACATCCATACCATATTGGCTGTGTTATTTAAAATTTCTTACCAGCGTGTGAGCCATTCACATTTTTTTAAATCTTCGCCCGAGAATATATTTTTTATTGATTTTAGAGAGGAAGGGGAAGAGAAAAAGAGAGTGAAACATCTATCAGTTGCCTCCCATACATGCCCCGACCAAGGATCAAACCCGCAATCTAAATATGTGCCCTGACCGAAACTGAACTGGAAACCTTTTGGTGCATCAGACAATGCTTCAACCAACCGAGCCACCTGGCTAGGGCAGCCATACACATTTTTCATTTTAAAAAAAGTTAAGTGAAATGAAAATGATAACTTTTACTAAACTTTTTTTCACAAAAGTTCTACTTTGCTCTCTTAATTTCTTTTGAAAATCTATGAGCTGTGGTTTAATTCCTAGCAAGTGTATGGTAGGTAACAAAGGTGAAGGTCCCAGTGACTCTGAAATCAACCTGAGACTGCCTATCACCTGTTGCTGTATACCCCCAAGAAGCATTTGAAGCTTCTCACTACCTTTGTAATGTGATCCTTCTATCAAGTAACTTTATGTCCCTTTCCAAGACTTATACTTGACTTTTATTTCTTCAATTTTTGACTCCAACACAATAGGATGCAATAGTTACCCTCAAAACTGTGGGTTTTGTGGATAAAGTCTTTCTTCTTACTGCTCCTTTCTCACTTCTGTTTTTCACAGCTGGTAAATATGTACAACCAATAACTCTGACATATTAGGTGCCTTCCAGAAGGTTTGCACAGACGTGATGGGAGTTCTTCTCCCAGAAAGCCTGCTTTCCTCTGGAATAAGCACTTTTCTTCTGTACCAACAGGAAAAAAATGACACAAATTTCATTCTTTGCTTATCTCCTCTTTCCCCGCTCAGGTTTAGAGCAACTCAGTCTGAAATGTAGGTCCACAGAATAGATCTTGCAAGTCTCTGTGATTTCTTGTTTTGCTTTCTCTACATATTACCCATTGCTGAAATACATTGGAGTAACTAGTTCAACCAACAAACTTATCATTCAACTCAACAAATGTTATTTCAATATAATATTACATAATATAACACAATAATATAATTTAAATTTTATCTTTATTTTTTAATTAAATTTATAGTAACAACTAACCATCTTCACTGGTACTGATTAGCTTTAGAAGAAATTAATTTGCTATTCATTTTAAACATAGTAAATGATGCCTGGCTGGTATGACTCAGTGGACAGAGCATCATCCCATGGACTGAGAGGTCCCAGTTCAATTCCCAGTCAGGGCACATGCCCCGGTTTCAGGCCTGATCCCCAGTAGGGGGCATGCAGGAAGCAGCTGATCGGTGTTTCTCACATTGATATTTCTCTCTATCTTTCCCTTCCTCTCTCTCTAAAAAATCAATAAAAACATTTAAAAATAATAGTAATAAATCTTAGTCAACGGGCAACATAGTATAAATTTTTAAAAAATAATTGAAGATTTACTATATTTTAGTTTTAACATTATTATATCAGCAATAGGGCTTAGAGTTCTTGAGAGCTGATAACACACTAACACAGTATTACCGGAAACATTCAAGTTGTTACTCCTTTTAAAACTTCCAAAATCAAGAGCATTAGAGAATCATTAGAAAGTGTTTTATAATGTATTGTTCTATATCTTTTCACATTTGGATAAATCATCACTTATGAGTAGAAAGCCACGTACATTAGTCAAATATCAGAGTTTTTATTTTTTTCAATAAGAGGTAACTTTCTGAGGAAGAAGAGGAAAGGAGATAAACATAGGCCTATTCATCATTTAAAATCACAAAAGAAGATAATTAAATGAAATAAGTTGATATTTTTTCCTGGTACTTGGAATGGTTTTTATTTCTTTGTTTTTAGAGTTGTTTAAGAAAATGTTTTGTCTTTGGGGGTAAATTTATAAATAATGTCAGAAGGAAATGTTTACAACTTCCAAAAAATTATTCAGTAAATGACATTTATGTATGCTCAGTGGTAATTTTCTGTTAACCATTGTACATTGCTTATTTATTTTGGATTCCCACTATAAATTAGAAATTTGGTTTACATGCTATTTTATAAAACAGGAACACTAGTATTAATGCCTTATTTTCATTTGTTCATTTTCAAAGAATATTAGCTCCCATTTAGGTTGGAGTTAAGAATAAGATTTCAGTTTTTGGTGATAATAGCATTTCTCAAAAGAATATCTTCTAAATTAAATTTACAGATTAAATGAAGATTAATACATCTCAGACCCACAGAGAGATGATAAATGAATGATTCTAACATAAATGAATGTTTGTGAGGAGACTTTAGCCCATTTTCCAGTGATCTTGTTATACTTTAGTATTGAGTGATTCATCACTTCAGCCAATAGTTAACATATGCCTACTTTGGGCTAAACACTATTCTTGATACTAAGTATACATTGGTGAACAAAAAATGTATAGTCCCCCCATCATGTAGCTTACCATCTAGGAAAAGAGCTAGACAATAAACAAACAATATATCAAATATATAATTTGACATTGTGATAGGTATATAAGTGCTGGGGGGGGGGGGAGTGTTATGGGAAGGATAGCAGGCGGGGAAACCTACTTTGGATTGGGTGGTTAGGGAATATTATGTGCAGGTTGATGTTTAAGCTAAGATCTGAAATATAAGAAGGTATGAGCCACGGGAAAAAGATTTCAAGCAAGAGAGATCTGTAAGCACAGAGGGACTGAGGAGGGAAGTGACTTATTCAGCGGACTGAAAAAAGATCAGTAGCTGGAACACAGTGACTAAAGGGGAACATGGCAAGGAATGAAGCTGAAGATGTAGACAGGGCCACATCCTGAATAGCCTATGAGACTCTGGCAAAGAGTTTAGTTTGTATTCTTGAAGTGAACACAGGAAGAGTTTAAAACAAGGGATTGATATGATGTATTGATTGTGACTGTGGGAAATGGATAGACAGCAACATCTTTATTAACTGCCAGGTCTTCACCTCTTTGCCAGAGCAATGTAACAGTCAGATTCCTAAAGTTCTATAAATTTGTGCGCTTCCCTTTGATCAGAAAAATCTTATATCTAAGGGAGTAAAGGATGACAGTAGTACCAAGAAAGTGTTTCCAGTCTTTATGTAGAACAAAAGCTTTGATGGAAATATGGGCATAGGGTATTTAAAAATTTCATTGTCCAATTAAATTTGAAAAAATGTCTAACTTGACCTGTAATCAAAGATATACTGGTTAAACAGCAATATGATGCCATTTTTTATGTATTAACTGGAAAAATTTTTTAAATACAAAATAAACTGTCATACATTAAAAATACATATGTATTTATATTGATAAGGATATAAGGAGACAAACACTTTTATGCATTACTAGTGGGAATGCATATTTTTACAAGTTCACAATCCCTTACTCAAATCCCTTTGGCTAAATATGTTTTAGAATTCAAAAAAAATATTTTAAAAAGATAATACAGGGGCTTCCATTTCTAAGATGATGCATTTGGAGTTTCTTGATGGGGTGGGAGTGGACAAAATATATAAAACAATGGTTCTCAAGACACTGGACCTCAAGAAATAAAGGAGAGTGACTCCTGAGAGACAACAAATTATGTAAACCCTAGGACTGACCCCAAATTACTGCCCAGAGAAAGTTCCAAGCCATGGTGCAAGGAGTGGGGGCCAGAGCAGAACTTATCAACCTCTCCAAGTTCATGAGACAGAGCTGGGAGTCCAGGGAAGGCAAAGTGGCTAGAGTTCACCGGAAAGACAATTGCACAGGAGAGAGCCATGCACAGAAAGAGCTCCAGAGATGTGCTGAAGGCAACTTAGAGTGTAAAGTTGAATACTGCCCCACTCGTGTGTAAGAAAACTACTCAGTGCCAGAAAAAGAAGCACCCAAAAGAATTAAAGGTAACAATGCCCCAAATTCACATAAAGTGAGAAATAATGCCAGCCTAGAAAGCTTCATAGTCCACAGGGCAGCACTAAGAGTACTAAGTAACCTCTTGACCTCAGTATTAAGAGAAAACTTAACCTAGACTAACTACTATGCTGATCTCACCTACCAAAGTTGAAAAGCAAAATCTAAAATGATCACATTTCCAGGTATTTTAACCACATCCCAGAACAAAGTTCAAGAATATGTTAAGGACTTCTGGTCAGGATGGCGGCGTAGGTAAACGTGGTATGCGTCCTCCCACAGCCACATCAAAGTTATAACTAAACTACAGAACAACCATCATTCAAAGCTACCTGAAATCAAGCTAAATGGGAGTCCTACAACTATGAAATTGAAGAAGTAGCCACATCAAGACTGGTAGGAGGGGCGGAGGGGCGGAGGGGCGGAGGGGCGACGGGCTGGTCCCACACCCACGTGTGGCGGATAAAAATTAGAAAGATACCTCGGCTGGGAAGGTCCTCTCTGAGGACTGAGGGGTCCCCGTCCCACACCAAGCTCCCAGCTCAGGGTTCCAGTGCCAGGAAAAGAAGTCCCCATAACTTCTGGCTGGAAAAACCAGTGGGAACTGAGACTGAGGGAGGCTGAGGCTTCTGGAGCCCCAGGCAGCTCCTCTTCAAGGACCCATGCACGAACTTACTCGGACTCGCACCCTCCGAGCTCCAACGTTGGGGAGGCAGCTTGAAAGGCACCCGAGACATATGGGGAAGAACTGAGTTGTTTGGCATTGTAGCAAGGGCTGGAGAGGTGGCTTTCTCCTGGACAGATGTGCTCTCAGAGGCCTTTGTTCTCTGGGTGAGCCCTTCCCTGGGACTCCAGCAACCTGGCTCACACTGTTTGCCTTGCCCTGGTGATTCCCTGAGGCCCCACCCCACCCAATTTTCAGTCCCACCCATGCTGTTGCCAGTTGCTTTACCATAGGATTGACCTGTCTTGGATCCTGCTTCAGGTTTTTCTAAATTCTTTCAAACAAGCAGCATCTGGTCTCAGCTAGTCCCATACCTCTCATTAAGAATACATAGAAACAAACACAGGGAGGCAGCCAAAATGAGGAGACAAAGAAACAGGTTCCAAATGAAAGAACAGAACAAAACTTCAGGAAAAGAACTAGGCAAAATGGAGATAAGCAACCTAACAGATACAGAGTTCAAAACACTGCTTATAAGGATGCTCATAGTGAGAACCTCACTGAACTTAGTGAGGGCCTCAGGAGCATAAAAAAAGGACCAGTCAGAAATGAAGGATGCACAGTCAGAAATGAAGGAGGCACTAACTGAAATAAAGAATAATTTACACAGATTCAGTAGGAGAGTAGGTAAAGCCAAGAAGGAAACCATTGATTTGGAATATAAGGAAGCAAAAAACACCCAATCAGAACAGCAAAAAGAAAAAAGAATCCAAAAAAATGAGGGTAGTGGAAGGAGCCTGTGGGACAACTTCAAGCATACTAACATTCGCATCTTGGGGGTGCCAGGAGGAAAAGAGGGAAAACAAGAAATTGAAAACCTATTTGAAACAATAATGGCAGAAAACTTCCCTAACTTGGTGAAGAAAACAGACATACAAGTCCAGGAAGCACAGAGAGCCCCAAACAAGATGAACCCAAAGAGGTCCACACCCAGACACATCATCATCAAAATGCAAAAGGTTCAAGACAAAGAGAGAATCTTAAGAGCAGCAAGAGAAAAGCAGTTAGTTACCTACAAGGGAGTTCCCGTAAGACTATCAACTGATTTCTCAAAAGAAACTTTGCAGGCCAGAAGGGAGTGGCAAGAAATATTCAGAGTGATGAAAAGCAAGAACCTACAGCCAAAAGTACTCTATCCTGCAAAGCTATCATTTAGAATCGGCCATATAAAGAGTTTCTCAGACAAGAAAAAGCTAAAGGAGTTCATCACCACCAAACAATTATTATATGAAATGTCGATGGGTCTTCTTGAAGAAAAAGATAAAATATGTGAACAAACAAAATGGCAATGAATACATGTCTATTGACAATTGAATCTACAAACAAAATGAACAGGCAGAACAGAAACATTCTCATAGATAAAGAGAACACTTTGTTGGTTGCCAGATGGGAAGGGGGTTGGGGGAATGGGTGAAAAAGGTGCAGGGATTAAGAAGTACAAATTGGTTGTTACACTGACAAACCTCAAAGGGAAGGGGGAGTGGGGGTGGAAAGAGATAAACCAAAGAACTTATATGCTTATATACTTAACCAATGGACACAGACAACAGTGTGGGAAAAGGCAGGAGGGGGGTCAGAGTGGGGAAGAGGGGGTCAATAAGGGAAAAATGGGGGACATTTGTAATACATTCAACAATAAACATATATTTAAAAAATAAAAAAAATTTAGATTATGCTTTAAAAAAAAAGAATATGTTAAGGATTAGAAAAATATCTAACCCAACAAAGTAAAATTCATTATGTCTGGCATTTGATAAAACATTACAAGGCAAGCAAGAAAGCAGAAAAATACAAGTCATAAAGAGAAGGAAAAAATTAACTATGTGATATTCTGAGAAAGGGAAAACTATGGAGACAGTAAAAAGATCAGGGATTGCCAGGGGATGGGGGGAGAGAAGGATGAATAAATGAAACACAGAGGACTTTTAGGGCAGTGAAAATATTCTGTATGGTACTATAATGGTAGATATATGTCATTATACATTTGTCCAAACCCACAGAATATACAATGCCAAGAGTGAACCCTAATGTCAACTTTGGACATTGGGTGATCATGATGTGTCAATGTAATGTGTCAACAATTGTAATGTTCCACTCTAGAGGGAGATGTTGATAATAGGGGAAGCTGCACATATGTGGGAGCATGGGATATATGGAATATCTCTGTACCTCTCTCAATTTTGCTGTGAACCTAAAACTGCTCTAAAAAAAAGTATTTTTTAAAAATCAGGTAATTGAAACAGACCCAGAAATAGCAAGATGATAGAATTAGTTGAGAAGACATTAAGACAGTTATAATAATTGTCCATATGTTCTAGAAGCTAGAGGAAAGCTATAACATGTTAAATAGAGATACAGAAATTTTAAAGACCCAATAGAACATCCAGAAATTAAAACTACAGTGTCTGAGCCCTGGCTGGTTTAGCTCAGCATTTGGAGTGTTGGTCTGCGGACCAGAGAATCCCAGGTTCCGGTTCCTGCTAGGGGCACGTACCAAAAAATAAATAAATAATAAATAAATAAATAAATAAATAAAAACTACAGTGTCTGAGATGAAGAACACACTAGATGGGATTAACAGCATGGTGGACATTGCAGAAGAAATAATTTTAACTTGATTATATAGCAATAGGAACTGTCCAAAATCAAACAGAAAAAAGACTAAAAATAAACTAATAAAGCATCAGTGAACTCCAAAACAACTTCGGGTAACAAAATATGTGTCTAATTGGAGTCCTAGAAGAAGTAGGGGCAAGAATAATACAGAAAAAATAATGGAAGGAATGTAATACAGGGTTTGAATTCCAGTAATGGCAGCGTAGCCTGTATTAGACAGCCCTTCTGTTAATAACGATTATAAGCTCTAGACAAAATATTTTAAAAACTTTGTTTAGAGAACACAATCTTAAAGAAGACAAGCAAACTAGAGAAGTTCGACACTTAACTAGCTTTTCCCTTAGGGCACTTCTCAGTTTGCCTTGGAGTATTACTGGGGCAAAAGAGCTTAAACAGAAAGTAGCATTCTAACAAGATGAAGAAACAGAGGTCAGAGTTCAAGAACACCAAAACAGCTATAAACTGAGAGGGGAAATCTCAGAAAGAAGGGTACCACGGCAGAGGGAGCTCCAGATCTTTTTATAGGTTTCAGAATTGCAAATACACCAATAATGCTCCAGCAACCAGGCAGGAAGTAGCATCAGAAGAACTAATGAACTGAGCAGAGATTCCATTTCAGCATCTGCATAGTGTTGTTTGAGTGTAAGTCTTGGCAAATAGAGGGATTGGTGAAACAGATCACTGAAACTGCAGGAGGGCTGCCCCAAGACTACAGGCAAAAGCAAAATAAATCTTGTCTAACAAAGCCAAAGCTCAAACTATCATAGGATCATAGGATCAATGGGAAGAAGGAAGAAAATATAACTTAAAATGAAGAGAAAAAGCATCGATAAAAGCAGATCGACGGATGAGCCAAATGTTGGAATTCACAGTCAGGGACTTCAAAATAGAAATTAGAAATATGTTAAAAGATTTAGAGGAAAAGATCAGAAGAATGATTGAACATATGGGGAAATCTCAGCAGATAAACGGAAACTATAAAATAAAACAGTGTTAATTCTAGAGCTAAAAAACCATCTAAAATGAAAAGTTCATTAGATAGATATCAACAGCATTTTAACATTGAGACAAATGTTAGCAATAAATCTGAAGACAGTTCAATAGAAATAGTTCTAACTAAAGCAGAGACAGAAAGGATTGAAAATAAGTGAAAAGAACTCTCAGTGACCTATGAAACAATATCAAGAAGTCTAGCATATATATTATTGGAGTTCTAGAAAGTGAGGAGAGAGAGACCTGGCAATGGGGTGACCTAATAATGTCTGGAATTTTCCCACATTTGGTGAAAAAAGTCAACCCATATGTCTAAAAAGTTCAGCAAATCACTAACAGAATAAATACAAAGAAAATCACACTCATATACATCATAGTCAGTCAAACTACTAAAACCAAAGTTAAAGAAGAAATCTTTAAAGCTGCCGAAGGAGGACAATAATAGGAATGATGGATGACTTCTCATTTTAATAAAAGGGGGGAAAGCCAGAGGACAATGAAATGACATTTTTGAAGTGCTAAAAGAAAGATAATATAGGGCATATATTGTATATTATATGATATTCCCAGTGGGGTCTAGGGTAGCATCCCATAATCAAATGCTTATGTGGGATAAATAAAGACTGTAAACAGCCTCACTTCAGTTCACGTCAGATTTTGCTGTTAGGTAGATGACTTTTGGTGTCAAAAGTTTTTAAAAAGAACTCCTTTTTGGTTTCAGAGCTTTTAGGATTTTAGAATTATAGGATCCATCTTACTTATCAGAAGAAAAATTGGCACTATATAATTTTAAATGTATACACCCTTAGAAGGCAGGGATCTAGAAGAATCTGTGCAATAGATACAATATGTGAAGAATGTGTGCCACATGGTATATACAAGGATGTTTATGACATCATTTTTTAATAATAAAAAATTTGAAAACAACCTAAATGTTTCAATAACCTCCCAGCAGTTGATTAAATTAGTTATGGTATATCTATACAATGAATGGACTCTTATATAGTCATGAAAAATCATGTTATTAAAGAATATTGATATGGTGAAATAAACATTCTCAACATGTAACATGAAAATATAGCAAAACAGTGAGATTCCCAATGTTATTAGTCATTATTGGTAATGTGATTGGATTGTGACTTTTATTTGCTCTGCTTTGCTTTTTTGTATTTTCTAAATTTCCATTCGTGAACAAGTATTTCTTTTGTAATCAGAAAAATCAAGATTCACAAAGTGACAAGTTTTTCCTATTGTCATTAAACTTCAGATCAGATTGCTTCTCTAAGATAGGAATCATTTTATTATCAAAGATCACCAAAGTTCAGCATTATTATTAAGGCCATAGCTTAATATACTTACTCATCCATATCCCCAGATCTGGGGTCTGCACACCTGGATTTAAAGTGTCTCTTTTAAGCTGCATTGCCTGAGGCATTTCCAGGAGGAATCCTGTTAAATGAAAAAAAGACCTTTCATGAGCGATACTGAACCATTTCTGTTGCCACTTCAAACACTCTGGCTTAATCTCCAGAGAACAGCTTTCTCAGATAAATTGTCCAGCACCACATCTAGTTCTTGGCTTGTTCTTAAAAAGTCTGCGGATTCTTTCATGAGGTCATTTTTTTTTTAAGCTTAAATATCTACTTTGCTTTGAAAATCTATTTTCTCCCTTTTCAAAAAGAGCATACCAGGAGTTAAAATTGGATCACGTTTAGCAAGCTACATCATACATCTGGAGTAAATTCCAGAGTATTAATATCATGGTATGTTAGAGCAAAGACTGTCAAGTCTAATTTTTGCAGACCTGCTAAATCTGAAAGGACAATCTGGATAGCCAGCAGTTTCTGTCCCTGAGCTGAGGTATGTTTTCTAAAATTATTCTGAAAGTCAGAGGGAAAAGGCAAAAAAGCCTTCAACATGGTCCTATTTGAATAGCTTGAATAGCCACAGTGATAGGAAATGTCTTCATCATCTTTACTGTAGGCTCTTAGAATTTAATGGTTAAAATTGGAAGAGGCTTAAGAACTTGAATCCAATTGCTTATCCAGTACTTATACCTCTTTTTCATCATTCTAAACAGACTAACTACTTTAATAATAATTTCATTTTTTTTGAAATTCATAAGTTGATATTCTCATTTCATATATTAATGTTTGTATATTTAATATTTGCTAAAATTCACTACTGAAACCATGTGGACTTGGAGTTTTCTTGGTGGGCAGATTTTATAACATTTAATTTCTTTAATAAATATAGGGCTATGCCTTTTTCTGCTTCGTCTTGGATCCATTTTTGTAAGTTGTTTTTCAAAAAATGTGTCCTTTTTGTTTAATTTTCCAAATTAATTGGCATAAAATTGTTCTTAGGGTAATAGGGTCTTATTATCTTTTAAATGTTTGTAAGTAATGTTACATATGGTAATATATTCTCTTTTTTTATTCTCTTCTTCTTGCTCAATCTAAATAGCAGTTGACTAATTTTGTTGGTATTTCCAAAGAACCAATCTTGTCAACCTTGTTAATTTTCTCTATTGTTATTGTTTCGACTGCATTGATTTCTGCTTATTATTTCATTCCTTTTACTTAGTTGGGTTTTACTTTGATCTTCTTTTTCTCGCTTATTAAATTGGAAACTTAGGTCCTTTATTTTAAACCTTTCTTATTTTCCAATATAACATAAAAAAGCTATAAATTTTTAAAACACCATTTTAACTGTATCCTATAAATTTATTTAAATGCTTTATTGAGGTATAATTGATATAAAATAAATTGCACATGAAGTATACAAATTTGGCTTATGTATATATCCATGAATCTACCACCACAATCAAAATACTTGACCCTATTCATCACCAATTCAATTTACTCAATTCCTTACTTGTGTTCCCTGAAAACTACTGATTTTTTTTTTTTTATAGCAATAGATTAATTTGCATTTTCTACAATATAGTTAAATGGGACCACAAGTATGTATGCTTTTTTTGGTCTGGCTTCTTTCATTCAGCATAGTTATTTGAGATTCATCAACATTGTTATATCAAGAGTCCATTCCTTCTTACTGCTGTTCTGAGTAGTGTTTCATTTTACGGATATACCATAATTTGTTATTTTACCTATTGATAGACATTTGGACTTTTCTAGTTTCTGGCTATTACAGATAAAACTGTTATGAAGATTTGTGTACAAATCTTTGTATGGAGGATACTTTTATTTCTCTTGGCCAAATACCTAGAAATAGAATGGCTGACTCATATGAAAAAATTATGTTTATCGTTTTAAGAAACTGCCAAACTGCACTGGCTGGCATTGCTCAGTGGTTATAGCGTCAGCCCACGCACTGGAGGATCTCAGGTTTGATTTCTAGTCAAGGGCATATGCGTGGGTTACAGGTTTTATCCTCAGCCTGGTCGGGGCTCATGTGGGAGGCAACCAATCAATATGTCTGTCTCACATTGATGTTTTTCTGTCTCTTTCTCTCTCTTACCCCTTCTTCTTCCCTCCCTCTCCCTGACCCTCACCTCCCTCTTTCCCTTCCACTCTCTCCCCCCCCCAAAAAAAATCAATAGAAAAAATATCAATAAAATAAAGAAACTGCCGAACTGTTCTCCAAAATGGTTGTATCATTGTACCCTTCTACCAACAGTATATGAGAATTTCAGTTCCTCCATATCCTTGGAATAGTCAGTCTTTTTATTTATTTATTTATTTTAATTTATTAATGAGAGAGAGAGAGAGACATTGATTTGCTGTCCTATGTGTTTATGCATTCATTGATTGATTCCTGCATGTGCCCTGACTGGGGATCAAACCCGCAACCATGGCTCATCAGTGTGACACTCTAACCAACTGAGCTAACTCACCAGGGCTAGTCAGTCTTTTTAGTTTCATCTATTCTAATGGGCAGTAGTATTATTTCATTGTGTTTTTAATTTGCATTTTGTGAATGACTAATGATGTGAAACATCTTTTCATGTTTTTATTGGCCATCTGTATATTTTCTTTAGATAAGTCCTTTGCTGATATTTTAATTGCGTTGTTTGTTTTGTTGTAGAATTTTAGAAGTTCTCAATATATTATGGATATTAATTCCTTATCAGATATGTTATTTGCAATTTTTTTTTCCATTCTGTAAGCTGCCTTTTTACTCTATAATGTCCTTTGGTGCACATAAGTTTTTAATTTTGATGAAGTCAGATTTGCCTGTTTTTTAAATTATTGTGCTTATACCTTTAGTGTCATATCCAGGAAATCATTGGTAAGTTCAATGTCATGAAATTTCCCCCTATGTTTTCATCTAAGAGTTCTATTGCTTTAGCTCTTGCATTTAGATCTTTGATCTATTTTGAGGTAATTTTTGTATGTGGTGTTAGATAAGAGTTCAGCTTCATTCCTTTGCATGTGGATCTTCAGTTTTGTTGAAAAGACTGTCCTTTCCCCCATTCAATGGTCTGGGTACCTTTTTTGAAAATCATTTAACCGTATATGTGATAATTCCACATGATCGTGATGCATGACCCTTTTGATGTGCTGTTGAATTCGGTCTGTTAGTCTTTCTATTCTATTCCATTTGGTCTAAATGTTTACCTTTATGCCAGTAGCACACTAGCATTGTATTAAGTTTAGAAATCAGAAAGTGTGAGACCCCCAACTTCATTCTTTTTCAAGATTGTTTCCATACAAATTTTAGGATGGATTTTTAGAAATTTTCTGCAGAAAAAAAATGCCATTGGAATTTTGATAGGAATTACATTGAACCTATAGATAGCTTTAGGCAGAATGAACATCTTAACAATATTAAGTCTTCCAAAACATGTTCACAGAATGCTTTTCTATTTATCTTTGTCTTCTTTATTTTCTTTCAGCAGTATTTTGTAGTTTTCAGTGTATAAGTCAACCTCCTTGGATAAGTTTGTTCCTAAGTGTTTTATTCTTTTTGATGGTATGGTTAATTGTTTTCTTAATTTTCTTTGCAGATTTTTCATTGTTAGTATATAGAAACACAGACTCATTTTTATGTGTTGATTTTGTATTCTGCAACTTTGCTTAATTTGTTTATTAGTTCTAATAGGTTATTTTTTGTAATCTAAATTTAGAGTTTTCTACATATAACATAATGTTATCTATAAACAAATAATTTTACTTTTTTTTTCTAGTTTGAATGCCTTTTATTCTTTCTCTTGTTAAATAGAGGTGGCAAAGCAGGCTTTCTTGTCTTATTTCTTATCTTAGAGAAAAAAGCTTTCAGTGTTACACTACTGATGTTAGCTGTATATTATATTATATTATATTATATTATATTATATTATATCATATCATATATCATATCATATTATATTATATTCACACATACATTATATATATATAACCTTTATTATGTTGAGGTGTTTTGCTTCTAATCTTAGTTTGTTGGGTATTTTTGTCATGAAAAGGTGTTAAATTTTGCTAAATGATTTCTCTGCATCATTTGAGATGATCATGTGGATTTTTTCCTTTATTTTGTCAATGTGGTATATCACATTTATTTATTTGTATATATTTGCCTCCCAGGAATGAATTCCACTTGGTCATACATAATATATGATCTTTTCAATGTGTTGTTGAGTTCACTTTGCTAGTATTTTGTTGAGGACCTTTGCATCCATGTTCATCAGGAATATTGGCCTATAGTTTTCTTGTGGTGACCTGTCCAGCTTTGGTATCAGAATAATGCTGACCTCCTAAAATAGTTTGCAAGTGTTCCCTCCTCTTCAGTTTTTTTGGAAGATTTGGAGAAGGATCAACATTAATTCTTTAAATGTTTGGTACAATTCACCAATGAAACTATCTGGTCCTAGACTTTTCTTTGTTGGGAGGTTTTTGATTACTGAATCAGTTTCCTTACTAGCTATTAGTCTATTCAGATTTTGTTTCTTCATGATTTAGTCTTTGTAGGTTGTGCATTTCTAGGGTCTAATTTTCCTTTGATTTCTTCTTTGATCCATGGGTTATTTTGAAGTATGTTACTTAGTTTCTGAATATTTGGAAATTTTTCCAGAAATCTTTCTGTTTTTGATCTAATTTATTTCTGTTTTGGTCAGAGAACATTCTTTGTATGACTTGAATTCTTTTAAATTTATTGAGAATTGTTTTATTGACAGAAAATGGTCTAAGTTGGTAAAAGGTCCATGTGTACCTGAAAGAATATGTATTCTACTTTTGTTGGAGGTGGGGTGTTCTGTAAATGTCCATCATATCAAGATAGTTGTGTTGTTTAAGTCTTCTAGATCTTTTTCTTTTTCTTTTTAATTGAGATATACTTGACATGATTGTGTAGTTTTAGGTGTATAACATGTTAGTTTGATACATTGATATATTTCAGTATGATTACTATAGCAGCATTAGCTAACAACATCATGTAACATAATTATTTCTTTTTTGTGTTGAGAACAGTTAAAATCTAGTTTCCTAGCAACTTTGAAGTTTATGATGCAGTATTGTTGACTATAGTCACTATGTTGTGCCTTAGGTCTTCAGAACTTACTCATTTACTAGTTGCAAGTTTGCACCCTTAAGTTATATCACCCCAATTTTGCCACATCCAGCCTCTGGTAACTATCATTCTACCCTGTTTTTATGAGTTCAGCTTTTCTAGATTCAACATATGTGTTATCTCATATATTTGTCCTTCTCTGACTTATCTCACTTAACATAATGTCCTCAAGTTCCATCCATGTTGTTGCAAATAGTAAGATTTCTTTTCTTTTTATTGCTGAATAATATCCCAATGTATGTATGTATATCATATCTTCTTTATTCATTCATTCATGAACACTTAGGTGGTTTGCGTACTTGACTGAACATAGTGTGCTGATATCTCTTCAAGATACTAATTTTTAATATATGGCCAGATATATAATACTTTTTAGATATATAATAATTTTTAATTTGGAAGAACCACCATATTGTTTTCATAATGGCTATACCTAAATTTACATTCCTATCAACATATCCCATTTCCCAACACATTCCATTTTCCTTACATCCTCACCAACATTTGTTATGTTTTGTCTGTTTTATAAAAACTGTCCTAACGAGTGTGAGGTGATACCTTATTATCGATTTGATTTGCATTTCCCTGATTCAGGATCTTTTTGTTGGCCTTTTGTATATCTTTGGAAAATGTCTGTGTAGGTCCTTTGCCCATTTATTAATTTGGTTTATACTTTCTGCTTATCTACTTGTTTTCTCATTTATTGACAGAGGAGTATGAAAAAGTCTCTTCAATCAATTTTTATATAATGTGCTTTTTGAATGTTTTTATTTTTTGTTAATCCTCACCTGAGGATATTTTTCCATTGATTTTTAGAGAGAATGGAAGGGAGGGAGGCAGAGACAGAGAGAGAAACATTGATGTGAGAGAGAGACATCGATTTGGTTGCCTCCCACATGACCCTGACCAGGGCCAGGGTTAAACCTGCAACCAAGGTACATGCCCGTCACCAGGAATTGAACTTGTGACTCTTTGGTCTGCAGGCTGACTCTCTGCTGAGCCAAACTAGTCAAGGCTGTATTATTTACTTTTAAGCTATTAGATGCATAGATGTTTAGGATTGTTATGTCCTCCTGATGAATTGACCCCTTTATTATTATGAAATGATTTTCTTTATCCCTGGGAATAATCTTTGCTCCGAAATATAGTGCTATTATGGTACACCTTTTCAGTCTTTCTGCTTTAAACCTATGTGCCTTTATTTCTTTCTTTTTTTAAAATTTATTTATTTTTGTTACAGATGTTTCTCCTTTTTCCCCCACTGATTCCCCCCCAACCCTGTCCCCACCTTTTCCATGTCCATTGTTCATGTATACATGCATGTAAGTTCTGTGGTTTATCTCTGCCCCATCACCCCCTTTTCTGCGGATTGTCAGTCTGTACCCCACTTCCACGTCTCTGGGACTACCCCATTCCTCAGACTGATATGTTCATTATATTCCACAAATAAGTGAGATCATATGAAACTGGTCTTTCTCTGCTTGGCTTCTTTCGCATAGGATAATAATTTCCAGGACCCTCCATGTCGTCTCAAAGGATAAGAGATATTTCTTTCTTACAGCTGCATAGTACTCCATTGTGTATATGTACCACAGCTTTTTTTTTTTGTTACAGATATTTTACCTTTTTTACCCCATTGGCACCCCCCTCCCCACCTCACCCCCGCCCCGTCCCCGGCTTAGTTGTCCAAGTCCATTGATCATGCATACATGCATATAAGTTCTGTGGTTTATCTCTTTCCACCCCCCCCACCCTCTCTTCTGAGGGATGTCAGTCTGTGCCCTACTTCCATGTTTCTGGGTCTACTGTATTCCTCAGACTGTTATGTTCATTATATTCCGTATATAAGTGAGATCATGTGGTATTTGTCTTTTTCTGCTTGGCTTCTTTCACTTAAGATAATACTTTCCAGGTCCCTCCATGTCGTCTCAAAGGATAAGAGATCTTTCTTTCGTACCGCTGCATAGTACTCCATTGTGTATATGTACCACTGCTTTTTTATCCATTCGTCTACTGATGGACACTTGGGCTGTTTCCACATCTTAGCTATTGTAAATAGTGCTGCTGTGAACATGGGGTACTTACATTCTTTCTGATTGGTGTTTCAGGCTTCTTAGGGTATATTCCTAGAAGTGGGATCACTGGGTCAAATGGCAGTTCAATTTTTAATTTTCTGAGGAAACACCATACTGTTCTTCATAGTGGCTGCATCAGTCTGCATTCCCACCAGCAGTGTACTAGAGTCCCCTTTTCTCCACACCCTCGCCAACACTTGTTTGATGATTTGTTGATGGCGGCCATTCTGACAGGTGTGAGGTGATACCTCATTGTTGTTTTAATTTGCATCTCTCTGATGATTAGTGATGTTGAGCATTTCTTCATATGTCTCTTAGCCATTTGTATGTCCTGTATGGAGAGGTTTCTATTTAGTACCTCTGCCCATTTTTTAATTGGGTTCTTTGTCTTCTTTTTGTTGAGTTGTATGAGCACTCTATATATATTGGAAATTAACCCCTTATCTGATATATCATTGGCAGTTATGCTCTCCCATACAGTGGGTCGCTTTTCCATTTTGATGGTTGTATCTTTTGCTGTGCAGAAGCTTTTTAGTTTGATCTAGTCCCATGTGTTCATTTTCTCCTTTGTTTCTATTGCCTTAGGTGATGTATCAATGAAAATTCAGCTGTGTATGATGTCTGAAATTTTGTTGCCTACATTTTCTTCTAGGATTTTTATGGATTCATGAGTAATATTTAACTCTTTTTCCCATTTTGAGTTTATTATTGTATATGGTGTAAATTGATGGTCTAGTTTCATTTTTTTGCATGTAGCTGTCCAATTTTCCCAGCACCATTTATTAAAGAGGCTGTCCTTACTCCACTGTATGCTCTTGCCACCTTTGTCAAATATTAATTGAGCATTGCCTTGGGTCCATTTCTGGGTTCTCTGTTCTGTTCCACTGGTCTATATGCCTGTTCTTGTGCCAGTACCAGACTGTTTTGATTACAGTGGCTTTGTAGTATAACCTGAAATCTAGTAATATGATCCCTCTAACTTTGTTCTTCTTTTTCAAGATTGCTGTGGCTATTTGGGGTCTTTTTTGGTTCCATATGAACTTTTGAAGTATTTGTTTTAGTTCTGTGAAGTATGTCATTGGTATTTTTATGGGGATTGCATTGAATCTATAGATTGCTTTGGATCGTATGGACATTTTAATGATGTTAATTCTGCCAATCCATGAACAAGGTATGTGCTTCCACTTTTTTATATCTTCCTCTATTTCTTTTTTCAATGATTTGTAGTTTTCTGCAAGTAGGTCCTTTATTTCTTTAAGTTTATTCCTAGGTATCTTAATTTTTTTGCCGCAATGGTAAATGGGATTGTTTTTTTTAGTTTCTCTTTCTGTGAGTTCATCATTGGTGTATAAGAATGCCGTCAATTTATTGACATTAATTTTGTATCCTGCTGCTTTGCCAAATTCATTTATTAAGTCTAGTAAATTTTTGATGGAGTCTTTGGGGTTTTCTACATATAGTATCATATCATCTGTGAATAATGACAGTTTCACTTCCTCCTTTCCAACTTGGATCCCTTTTATTTTTCCTTCACGTCTGATTGCTGTGGCTAAGACTTCCAGTACTATGTTAAATAAGATTGGCGAAAGTGGGCATCCTTGTCTGTTCCTGTCCTTAAGGGAAATGCTTTTAGTTTCTGCCCATTGAGTATGATGTTGGCTGTAGGTCTTTCATATATGGCCTTTATTATGTCGAGATATGATCCCTCTATTCCCAGGTTGCTGAGTGTATTTATCAGAAATGGGTGCTGGATCTTGTCGAATGCTTTTTAAGCATCTATTGATATGATCATATGATTTTTATCTTTCATTTTGTTCATGTGGTGTTTTACATTTATTGATTTGCGGATATTATACCAGCCTTGCATCCCTGGGATGAATCCCACTTGGCCATGGTTAATAATTTTTTTGATGTATTTCTGGATTCGATTTGCTAGTATTTTTTTCAGGATTTTGGCATCTATGTTCATCAGTGATATTGGCCTGTAGTTTTCTTTCTTTGAAGTGTCTTTTTTTGGTTTTGGAATTAGAATTATGCTGGCCTCATAAAACGAGTTTGGAAGTCTTTCTTCTTCTTGAATTTTTTGAAATAGTTTGAGGAGACTGGGTATTAGTTCTTTTTTAAATGTTCGGTAAAATTCCCCGGTGAAGCTGTCCAGGCCTGGGCTTTTGTTTGCTGAGAGAGTCTTGTTTACATCTTCAATTTCTTTTGTTGTTATTGGTTTGTTCATGTTTTCTATCTCTTCCCGGTCCAATTTTGGGAGACTATGTGTTTCTAGAAGTTTGTCCATTTTGCTTAGATTGTCGAATTTGTTGCTGAATAGTTGTTCATAATATTTGTTAACATCCTTTGTATTTCTGTGGTGTCAGTTATTGTTACTCCTCTTTCATTTCTGACTTTGTGTAATTGGGTTTTCTTTTCTTTCTTTCTTTTTTTTTTTTTTTTTCTCCTCACCCAAGGATATTTTTCCATTTTTTCTACAGATAGAGTGGAAGGGAGAGAGAGGAAGGGAGAGAGAGAGAGAAACATCGACGTGAAGGGACACATCGAGTGGCTGCCACCCGCACGACCAACCAGGGCCGGGGACAAACTGCAACTGAAGTACGCGCCCTTAGCGGGAACCGAACCCGGGTCTCTCACCGCTGAGCCAAACTGGCCAGGGCTTTTCTTTCTTTCTTGGTGAGTCTAGCTAAGGGTCCATCAATCTTGTTTATCTTTTCAAAGAATGAGCTCTGTTTCATTAATCCTTTGAATTGTTTTTTGGTCTCCATGTCATTTATTTCTGCTCTGATTGTTACTGTTTTCTTCCTTCTACTTGCTCTGGGGTTTTCTTTTTGTTTGCTTTCTAGTTCTTTAAGTTGTGAGGTTAGATTGTCTATTAGAAATTGAGATAGCCCTGTAGTGCTATGAAACTTCCCTCTCAGAACTGCTTTTGCTGCATCCCATCGATTTTGTGTTGTTGTGTGTTCATTTTCATTGGTTTCCAGGATGTTTTTAATTTCTTCCTTGATCTCCTTGGTAACACATTCATAGTTTAATAACATGCTATTTACCCTCCATGTGTTCAAATGTCTTTGCATGATCTTGTTGCATTTGATTCTAGTTTTATGCCATTGTGATCTGAGAAGATGCTTGATATGATTTCAATCTTCTTGAACTTGTAGAGATTTAGTTTGTGTCCTAACATGTGGTCTATCTTTGAGAATGCCCCATGTGCACTTGAGAAGAATGTGAATTCTCTAGTTTTGGGGTGTAATTCTTTGTAGATAGGTATTAAATCCATTTGGTCTAGTGCTTTATTTAGAGTCTCTGTTTCCTTGCTAATTTTTTGTCTGGAGGACCTATCCAGTGATGTCAGCAGGGTGTTGAAGTCCCCTGCTATGATTGTATTCTATCGATTTCTCCTTTGAATTCCTCCAGAAGATTTTTAATATATTTTGGTGCTCCTATATTGGGTGCATATATGTTTATCAAGGTTATATCTTCCTGTTGGATAGATGCTTTCAATATTATGGAGTGGCCTTCTTTGTCTCTAGTTATGGCCTTCATTTTGAAATATACTTTACCAAATATGAGTATTGCTACCCCAGCTTTCTTTCTTTCTTTTTTCTTTTTCTTTTTTTTGATTTCCATTTGCTTGAAAGATTTTTTTTCCATCCCTTCTCTTTCAACCTATGTGAATCTTTTGTTGTGAGGTGGGTCTCTTATAAACAACATATATGTGAGTCATGCTTTCTTATCCAGTCAGCTACTCTGTGTCTTTTTAATTTTTTTTTTTATCAGCAAACACTGAATTATTTATTTAAGCCAAAACTCAAATAGAATCAATACTTATAACTGATATGCCAGAAAAAATAGTTTTAAATTTTAGTTAATAATATTAATTTGTAAAGTAACCATAAATCATATTCAAATTTTAAATTTATCCAAAAAAAATGACCAATAAAATTTAAAATAAATATATAAAGAGATATAGGAGGGGAAAAAGAGACATCTGTAATACTTTCAACAATAAAGATAAAAATAAATAAATAAATAAACAATAAAGTGATAAATATATTGAAATTTAAAATATTTAACCTCAATATGCAGCTGGTATAGTCTTCAAAATCTTTGCTTGCATCCATATTATAAAAAAATTTTAAAAATATGTATCTAGCTGACACATTTTTAGTTACTATCTGGATCTTTTTTATTTATTTATTTATTTTAAACCTTTATTGTTGGATGTAAAATGTATTACAGATGTTCCACATTTTCCCCCCATTGACCCCCTCCTCCCCACTCCCGCCCCCCTCCCACCTTTTCCCACACTATTGTCTGTGTCCATTGGTTATGCATATAAGTTCTTTGGTTTATTTCTTCCCCCCCCCCCCCCAACCCCTTTCCCTTTGAGGTTTGTCAGTCTAGCAATGAATATGTACTTCTTAATCCCTTCAACTTTTTCACCCATTCCCCCAACACCCCTCCCAACTGACAACCAACAAAATGTTCTCTGTATCTATGAGAATGTTTCTGTTCTACCTGTTCATTTTGTTTGTAGATTCCATTGTTGATAGATATGTATTCATTGCCATTTTGTTTGTTTATATATTTTATCTTTTTCTTCAAAAAGACCCTTCATCATTTCATATAATAATGGTTTGGTGCTGATGAACTCCTTTAACTTTTTCTTGTCTGGGAAAGTTTTTATATGGCCATCAATTCTGAATGACAGCTTTGCAGGATAGAGTAATCTTGGTTGTGGGTTCTTGCTTTTAATCATTCTGAATATTTCTTGCCACTCCCTTCTGGCCTGCAAAGTTTTTTTGAGAAATCAGCTGACAGCCTAATGGGAGTTCCCTTGTAGGTAACTAGCTGCCTTTCTCTTGCTGCTTTTAAGATTCTCTCTTTTGCATTTTGATGATGATGTGTCTTGGTGTGGGCCTCTTGGGGTTCATCTTGTTTGGAACTCTCTGTGCTTCCTGGACTTGTATGTCTGTTTTCTTCACCAAGTTAGGAAAGTTTTTTGCCATTATTGTTTCAAACAGGTTTTCTTTTTTTTGTTGTTCAGATAGAGTGGAAGGAAGAGAGAGAGAGAGAAACATCGACGTGAAAGGGACACATCGAGTGGCTGCCACCCGCACGACCCAATCAGGGCCGGGGACAAACCGCAACCGAGGTACATGCCCTTAGCGGGAACCGAACCCGGGTCTCTCTGAACCTCAGGCCAATGCTCCAACCGCTGAGCCAAACCGGCCAGGGCTCAAACAGGTTTTCGATTTCTTGTTCTCGTTCTTCTCCTTCTGGCACCCCCAAGATGCGAATGTTGGCACGCTTGAAGTTGTCCCAGAGGCTCCTTCCACTATCCTCATTTTTTTGGATTCTTTTTTCTTTTTGCTGTTCTGATTAGGCATTTTTTGCTTCCTTATATTCCAAATCGATGGTTTGCTCCTTGGGTTTACGTACTCTATTATTGAAGCTGTGTAAATTATTCTTTATTTCAGTTAATGCCTCCTTCAGTTCTGTGTATCCATGATTTGTGATTGGTCCTTTTTTATGCTCTTGAGGCCCTCCCTAACTAAGTTCACTGAGATTCTCACTAAGCTCATTGAGCATCCTTATAAGCAGTATTTTGAACTCAGTATCTGTTAGGTTGCTTATCTCCATTTCGCTTAGTTCTTTTATTGGGGTTTTGTTCTGTTCTTTCATTTGGGACCTGTTTCTTTGTCTCCTCATTTGGGCTGCCTCCCTGTGTTTGTTTCAGTGTGTTATTTAATGAGAGGTATGGGGCTCACTGAGACCAGATGCTGCTCGTTTGAAAGAATTTAGGAAAAACCTGAAGCAGGATCCAAGACAGGCCAATCCTATGGTTAAGCAAGTGGCAATAGCTTGGGTGGGCTTGAAAGATGGGTGGGTTTGAAAGTTGGGTGGGCTTGAAAGTTGGGTGGGAGGGGCGGGGCCTCAGGGAGTCACCAGGGTGGGGCTACCAGTGTGAGCCAGGTTGCTGGAGTCCCGGATATGGCAACTGTCTGCTGCCCCCTGGAAGGGTTCACCAAAGGAACAAAGGCCTCTTACAACACGTTTGTCCTGGAGAAAGCCCCCTCTCCAGCCCTCGCACCCGTGCCAAACAGCTCAGTTCTTCCCTGTATGACTCTGGTGCCCCTCGAGCTGCCTCCCCTCCAAGCTTAGAGGGAGAGTGTCCGACAAGTTTGTGCGCGGGCCCTTTAAGGAGCTGCCTGGGGCTCCAGCTGCTTCAGCTTCCCTGAGCCTCAGTTCCCACTGGTTTTTCCAGCCAGAAGTTATGGGGACTTCTCTTCCTGGCACTGGAACCCTGAGCGGGGCACCTGGTGTGGGACGGGGACCCCTCAGTCCTCAGGAAGGACCTTCCCAGCTGAGGTATCCTCCTGATTTTTATCCGCCACTCGTGGGTGTGGGACCAGCCCCTCGCACAGGTGCCGCCACCGCCGCCCCTCACACCTTTGCCCCTCCTACCAGTCTGGATGTGGCTGCTGCTTTAATTCCGTAGTTGCAGGACTTCCATTCAGCTTGATGTCAGGCGGTTTTGAATGATGGTTGTTCTGTAGTTTAGTTGTAACTTTGATGTGGTTGTGGGAGGACGCGATACCGCGTTTACCTACGCCGCCATCTTGACCGGAAGTCCCCTACTCTGTGTCTTTTTATCAGAGCATTCAAACCATTCACATTTAAGGTGATTGTTGATATGTACTTATTTATTGCCACTTTTGTTTAGTGTGGTTCTATTTTTATTTCTTCTACTAATTACAGCAGTCCTTTTAACATATCTTGCAGTGCTGGTTTGGTGTTAATATATTCCCTTAGCCTTTTTTTGTCTTGAAAGCTCTTTATTTGACCTTCTATTTTGAATGATAGCCTTGCTGGATAGAGTAGTCTTGGATTCAGATCCTTGTTTTTCATGACCTTGATTACTTCATGCCACTCCCCCTGGCCTGTAGTGTTTCTGTTGAGAAGTCAGCTGAGAGCCTTATTGGGTTTCCTTTGTAGGTAACCTGATGCTTATCTCTTGGTGCCTTTAGGATTTTCTCTTTGTCTTTAATTTTTGCCATTTCATTTACTATGTGTCTTGATGTGGGCCTGTTTGAGTTCTCCTTACTTGGGGCTCTCTGTGCTGCTTGAACTTGAATGCTTCCTTCCTTCACCAAGTTAGGAAAGTTTTCTGTCACTATTTCTTCAAATATATTCTCTAACCCTTGCCCATTTTCTTCCTCTTCAGGGACTCCTATGATGCTTTCTTCCTGTTTTTCAATTGTTTTTTCTTTTGTTTTTCTGATTGGTTGATTTTTTTCTACTCTGTCTTTTAATTCACTGATCCAGTCCTCAGCTTCCTCTACTTTGCTAGTTAGTCCTTCCAATGTGTTCTTAATATCTGCTATATCATTCTTCATTTCCACTTGGTTGGTTTTCAGTGTTTCTATGACTTTACTGATGGTGCTGATATCCTTACTCATGCTGTTGAGCTTCCTCATGATCATGGCTCTGAACTCAGAGTCTGATAATTTGCTTTGCTGAATTTCATTGATCTCATCTTTGATAGAGTACTCTTGTTCTTTCATTTGGGATTTGTTTTTTTGTTTCACCATTTTGGTGCTCTCAGTGGATTTTGGAGCCTGCCAAATTTTCCCTGTGGGTGTTGGTGTTCTGCTGTTTGTGCCTCCCTCTACTGGGTTTGGATGAGCCTGGGTGGGCCCACATTAAACACCACTGTCAAGTCTTACTTTCCTGGGTAGATTTGCAAGCCCAGGAAAGGTTCAGTTATCCTCTAGCTTTTTCCTGGTGGCTAGTAGTCTCAGGTACTCAGTGCCTTGGAATGTAGCCCTGGTGTTCTGCATAAGGATTTCCAGAGGGTGCGATAGAGGCTGGTTGTTAATGAGCCTCAATTTGCATTTCTTTGCCTCACCTGGGAAAGGCTGAATCTCCGAGGGGGTGAGGAGCTGCTTTTCCCCACAGCTCCGGGAACGAGCACACTGGCCACCATCCTTTGTGGCTGCAACTCAGCAAAACCTCTGAGTGCCCTCCAAATTCCGGGTGTCCCCACAGAGTTCCAGTCCAGTCTGCCCTTTCTCTGTGGAAGCCCCCAGGTGAATGGTTGTGGCTTTTTTAGCACTCTGACCCAGCTCTCTGTGCTGTGGAGCGGGCTTGGTTTTATTCCCCAAGGACACTGTTCACAGCTAAGACTGCTGCTGTCCATGGGCTCTCAGCTCACCACCCTCTCGCGCCTCCACAGATCTACCAGTGTTTCTGGTTATATGGTCCTGTCCTGCTGCTTTTCTGTTGCTTTTTTCGGAGGATTTGTCTTTATTTTAGTGTAATTCCCGTTTGGTCCTGGGAGATCGTCTGTGTAGCTTCTATTCACTCAGCCTCCATTTTCACATCCTCTATGCCTATCTTGTGTGCAGCTGGGTCGCACAGGCCTCTCTGGTGCCCCCGCACCTTGTAGGTCCTGTGGGTAACGATCGCACAATCCCTTTGGGGACCTGGTTCTATGCCTATGTTATGGGCTGCTGGGTCGCACAGGTCTCTCTGGTGCTTCAGCACCCTGCAGGCTCCATGGGTAACTAGATGGCACAGTCCCTGCTGGGTCTTGCAGGACTCACTGTTGCTTCAGCACCCCATAGGCCCCGTGGGTAACTAGATTGCACAGTCCCTGCTGGGTTGCACAGGCCTCTCTGGTGCCCCTGCACCCTGCAGTTCTCGTGGGCGGGCAGCTGGATCATACCAGTCTCTCTCCAGCTCTGGCTTCCTACTGCTCTTGTGGGCTACTGGACCGCACAGGCCTCTGTGGAACTGTAGGTCCCCCTGCTGGCAGCTAGGGAGTGCTGCTGACCTGTGGGGCTCAATTTCTGCTCAGTTTTTGCTGTAGTTTTTGGGGATGGGTCTCAACTGCTGGTCTGTGCTTCTGTTGCCTGGGGATGGATGTCTGCTCCCCAGCCTCTGTTGCTGGGGGTATATCTGGACTCTGATTGGGCTGCTACTATGGGGGATGATGCTGGGCTCCGGGCTTCCGCAACCGGCCCCTTGGCAGCTCCACTTCTGTGCAAATATCTGTGTTGACCCAAAGTGTCCACTGGTCCAACGGTGCCAGGTGTGCTGGTGGGCTCAGGTTGCTGGGCCCTAGCTGCTCCCACTGCCTCCTCCCAGGGAAGACCCAGGATCTTCCAAAATAGTGGGACCTCCCCGGGGTGCAGGGAGAAGCGCCCTGAAGGGCTGTTTACCACGGTGTCCGGTTGCTCCTGTCCACATTACAGGAACCTTCTGGTCCGTGTCTCTGCACTGCAGGAGTTTGGTCGTCCACCTTCACATCCACTCACACTCGCTCACACACTCGCTCACTCTCTCACACACTCACCCTCCCTCTGGCCCTGCCTGCCGCCATCTTCACTTTCCCTTATGTGCCTTTATATTTCAAGTATGTTTCTTGCGGGGAGCATGTAGTTGGGACTTGTTCTTTTATCTAATATTACAATCTCTTTTAACCCTTCAAATATTTGAAGATTTTCCTGTACCATCAGTCTTCTCTTCCTTGGGCTAAGCATCCTTTTGTTATGGTTTGGCTGATACTTTATCTAAATTCCTCACTTTTATTATCAGACTTTTCTGTGCATTGTTGCTTCAAAGGGATATCCCATCACAAAGGATACTTGGTTTTGGCCTCTGCAAGAAACGCTGACTATTGCATGTTGTATCAGTTGATTAACATTATCAACAAAAATCTATATCTATTTGGTTCCTCACCATTTGATTAAAACCAATCTGGACCATCTGTTCCACTTTTCTTACCCCAATTGTATTTCAAAGGGACTTTAAAAAATGTATTCATTGTTACTCTGAAAATGTCTGTTTTATCTCAGTTACACCAATTCTAGTTGAACTATTTTGAGTGTGGGTCAAATAAAACTAGACTATAACTAAAAGGATATTAAAATGTTTGCCTTTTTTTTCTTCAGGTAAAAACGTCCCCATCCTGTCATCCATCCAAAGGGGATCCTGCTGTTAAGAAAGTAAGTTTCAAAGGCAAGAATCAACTTCCCCCTTCTGTGTGTTTATTCTCCTCTGTTGAATAATTTTCTCAAAATGACTTTTAATCACCTTAATGCCATCAAAGGCTCTTTCTGGTTGGTTGCCTTAATGACATATCACCAGGACTCCTTGCCTCTTCCAGAGAAGCCAAGGGGGTGGGGGGGGGGGGACCTAGCATCGGTCTCCTGGCAACTAGAGACTTATCATTTTTTCTAGAATTCTCATCCTGGTATCAGTGAGTGGTAGAAGATGAAATGTATTCTAAGGAGAAAAGCTGTGTAGATACTGGCCTGAGATATTAACACTTCAGCACATACCACATAAACTCTTCAAAAGTACTTGTGGGATAGAACTATCTATGCCACTTCAATCCCTGACTAAACTTTGTAGCACATATAGGGTGTGAGTCTTTCAATGGAGCAATCCCCAGGTGATTTCAAGAACCACTGAAGTCCTTTTCTTTATCCAGCTGCAACAGTACAGTTGAAATGAGGTAAACTGGCTGACGTTTTTGCTATGTTTTCTCTTACCGTTTCTATTTCTCTGGTAGTTGAAGTGTCCCTGGATGTAGGCTTTCTTTTCTTGCCCTTTTTTACAATTTCAGCCAGCATCCATGTCAGCAAAGGATTTTAGAACGAAAATAATAACTTCTTGGCTCTGTTCACTAACAGCAGGTTTTAGCTTCAAAGCAGTGTGCCAAAAATGGGTCCCTTTTCTCTGCCTTCAGAATCCCCTGAGACATTTTCAAAAGAGGAAAAAAAAGAATAAAAACAAAATGTTGTCTGAAAAGCTCTATAACAAGCTCCACATGAAACTCTTTTTCACTCTTGTCAAGACAGTCAGGGCAGGCAAGACTGAGGCCATGATTGTGGCTGCTCGGAACATCACATGGTAACACGAGGAGCTGGAAAGGGCGTAAGTAATTGAGTCTCACTCAATAAACAAATGAGGACATTGGAATCAGAGGGAATTTTTTTTCCCCTAAGCTCTCAACTGTTAGTCACCGGACACACTTCTAAAGTAGAGGTTAAAAACATGTGCTTTGAATTCAAACAGACTTGGATTCAAAGGTGGATTCTTCTACTTATTTATCTGAGTAATCTTAAATAAGTCAGACTCTCCCTTTCCTTCTTTGTAAAATGATGGTGCTACCTCTCAGAATTGTCGTGAATATTAAATGAGAGACTAGGTAAGTGCCTAGTACTGTGTTTGACACATATTAAGTACTCAGTAAATTATTGACACAGTAAGTTCTCAGCTGTTATTGAAACTAGTATTAAGACACGTCTCCAATTTCCTAATCAGATGTCCTTTCACTTTATTGTGCTACTGATATTATTGTCATTCAGCAAGCATTTCTTTATACTAGACATTGAGCTCAGAAATGGCTTCAGAGATGAAAAGTACAGTTCTTATCCTCAAGGACCTCAGTGTTTGGTGGGAAGGGTAGACAGGTCAGCTGACAGCTTCCATGTGGCTTGACTCATGGCAGAGGCACAGGTGCCGTGAGAGCCTGGAGGACAGCCTTTGAAATGGCTGAGCTGATTTAGCACCACACGTACGTGCTTTATGAGAAAGAGGCCAGTGAAGAAGTTTGAGAAATGGTTAGCTGCTCCCTTACAACCTTGTTACTAGTTTATAATGAAAGCAAATCCTGCCATACTTATAGATGTTTATTAAATAAATATTCATTTAGAAATAGTTTCATGGAACCTGTTTTTTTTTTTTTTGTTTTTTGTTTTACTTTCTAATTGCCCAGCTGTCTTGTCATTTTAGGTGTCTGACTATGAGAGATGTAGCAATACTATAGAAGCAGGATTCTGTTACTCTTGTAATCAGCATCAGACAAAGAGAAACCTCCTAAGCCAATGAATGGACACAGGTGGCCCCAGGTAGCATTCTAAGTGATCAGGTATAGATTTATTCCTCTCCATGCAACAGTTGGGACTATTTCTAAATTGTTTTATCCAGTCTACATATCTTGAATACCTTTTATTATAGCAGTGAGTTCCATTTATAATATTTACCATTCTGATTAACAAGCCATTAACTTTACCAGGAGAAAAACTTATGTTTTAGAGCTAAGAGCATTCTCGAGTGTTCAATATATGAACAGCTGAAGAGCTTTTAATGGCTGCCTCTGAGAGTTCATTGTAGCTGGCAGTCTCTGAAATATGGATTCTTGGTTAGGGCCACTGATCAGCCTGAGTTGAAGCCTAAACTAAAGAGCACATACTTAATATCACACTGTTTGTGGTATCTAGAATAACTTAAAAATATACATTACAACACATACCTCTCCCAGACTAAAAGGTCAGGGAAGGCTTTCCAGAGGAGATAAACTCGATCTAGCCTTGAAACCCAAGGGAAAAGGTACTCCATGCAGACATGGGTGAGTACAACACATTTCAGGAAGTGGGGATGCTTCTGTATGTCTTAAATGTAGGCACATGCAAAAGCCTGGTGAAATAAATGGGAGCCAGATCACAAGGAGCCCCAGTCTGTGACATTTGCTTTTATCTTGAGGATAAGAGTTTCTGTCAAAGGTGAGATTAGAGGTAAAAAGACAAATCAGAAGAACAAGGACAGCCCTGGCCAGTGTGGCTCAGATGGTTGGAGCATCATCCCATGCACTAAAAGGCTGTAGGTTTGATCCCTGGTTGGAGCGTGTGCAGGAGACAACTGATCGATGTTTCTCTCTTGCATCAATGTTTCTCTTTCTCTCTCTCTCTCTCTCTCTCTCTCTCTCTCTCTCTCTCCCTGCTTCTTTCCTCTCTCTAGAATCAATTGAAAATATAAAAATAAATAAAAGAATAAGGACAGTTGTCCAAGCAAGAAAAAAGATCCTAAACCTATATAAATGGTATGAAGAGATGAGATAATAAATTCAAGTCTTAGTTAACGTTTTTTCTCAAAATCCTTTCTGACACCCTAAGTCTGAGTTTGCTGTCTTTACTTTTTCGAGCTCTTGTAGCACCCTGAACAAGTCCCTAAAACATTCTTACCTTCATTTTCATTACATGTACCCCTGTGAGACTGTATGCCTCATGAAGGCAGGAACTGCATTAGTCTTGTTTCCTGCTGTATCCCTACATGTAGAACAAAGTAGTCACTCAATAGTTGTTGAGTGAATGAGGGAGAAAGGAAAGCGATCTCACAGGACTTCGTGTGGTTTATGGGAAGTGAGGGGAAAGAAGTTTCTGCCCTGGATAGAGAATGAACAAATGAAACATCGCTGCTCACCCAGGCTTATATTCCCAGCATGTTCAGTTCCCTACTACTACTGGAGCCATGTCATAGCACTACTCTGAGTGTGATTAATTGAGACTCAGCACCTAATCGTCACTTCCCTCTTGGGTCTGTGTTTTTGTGTGTCTAAGTTTGTGCATATGTATGTACATCTGCATATAAATTCAGGTTATCGTCCTGGAGCTCCCTCGCTCTTCCCAAAGTCGCACTGGCAGATGGCGGCACCGGTAGTGTCTGTCGACCAGAGTGACTGCTGAAGTGACGTGTAAGAAACACAAAGGAGCAGCAGTGTTCTTGATATGAGCCAAAATTCTGTTGACCAAAAACTGAAAACAGTGTTTGGTGACTCTGTTTTCACTATGGGCCCAGCCAGAAGCTGGAGTCAAGTTCTGAGGAGGCAGAAGCTGTGTTCTGTGGGCCCTGCCTAGCCCCTGGGACGGGTGTCAAGTGTAGTGGTCACCCTTCTGCTTTGCTGCCAGCGTCAGAGTCTGGCAGAGGCTCTGAGCATGGATGCAGCACATCTTTTTGCAACACAAGCATTTTGTATTTTAGATATTCTTTTACAAAGCTTTGGTGTGGAAATATTTATCATATCGTATAAAATTTGTGTACAGTATTTATCTTATGTATGTAAAATTTCTTCTTAATGGGCTCTAACTGGACAATTCAGTGAAGTTGGAAGATAAACATTTCCCTAGGATATTTTCAGTGTTTGGTCATGGATGGACAGAAATTTAAAAATCAAGAAGCATTTTCCTGAGATAAAAATTGCCTTAAAAGTCCATTACAGCAAACTCCCTAGAACTAGATCCAAACTGGAGGTGTTGACAGTGTTTGAGGGGAATTGAAGGAGTTTAAGAGGTAGTTGAAGGTACCATCAAACACCACTTAGCTATGATGAATCTCTTCTCAATTGCTAAAGAAACACCAACCAGGAATTTGTGCAACCAAGTTGGGATTGTTACATGCGTGAGAACCAGGGCAAGCGGTTTTGTCTTCTCTCAGTCACAGAAGTGTGGGTGCACTCTGGGCCATCCCCGGTTTAGGTGAGCTTTGTGCTGGGTTTGCAGAAGCCTGCGGGACTGGGAGCTCTTGCTGAAAAGTATCCTCAGGCTAGGGGAACCCACTAGACAAGTCCACAGTTGATGCTCTCAGGGTGACTTCTATCAGTTAGGAATGGAGTATGGGCAATGACAGAGTAGGAAGCATTTCTAATAATTCTGGGTAAATTCAGTAACATTAAACAAGTCTCAAAGGTGCCAGGCCTTGGAAGGACAAAGGTCAGTGAATTATAGTTCTTGCTCTCAATGTATGTATAAGTTAATAGTGACTAAACTGGAGGATTTAATAGCCATACCTCCCAGAAAGTGGTTATCAGTTTCTCAAGTGTTTAAATATAACAATTTGGAACTGATTTTTTTTTTGTCCCACCGGTCTGGTGAAGTAAAATTTTTATAGCCAGTTCCCAGTCTTGCCACTCCTGTCAGGAATGTAGATGACTATATTTGCTCATGATTTTTATTGACTCACAGTGGGGTTTTGTTTTTTAATTTTTAATTTTAAGGGGAAAAGCCTCACAGAGGAACTGTTTCCATAACAACAGGAAAGCTGGCTGTAGTGTGTCAGCTGACTGGCCCCAAGAATGGCTGGTTGATAGTTTCACAGAAGTCAAGGGAAACATGAAAAGGAGAAAGCACTAAGATAGGTAAAGCACTTTCTAGCTATCATCGGATGGTGGCTTAAAGATTCATTTGCCTTGTTTTATGTCTCACCCTTAACTCTCCTCTGCAAAGATGCAAGTGATGGCCCCTGATGGGATACACTGCCTTTTTGCTTACACTCCTTGTCTTAGTAACACATCCAAACATGACAGGAGACTTACGTGTTTCTATGAATTTTTAAAAGGGGGGCGGGGGACAGAGGACATGATTTGGTCTTTGCTTTTGTACAGGCAGAATGGAAGATCCCTGCAAGCCAGGTGCCTTTTTATGCTGATGAGAAGCTGTAGGGCACCATTTGGAAGGAAGAATAGGCATTCCTTGTAGTTCAGAGGACAGAAACTTGTATCTGTGGGTGGCCAGTAGGGTAGATGGAGATGTCAGCTTGGTTCGAGAATTTTCTAACAAGTTACCTGGTGTGATATAGTGCATTACCTGTTACCAGAGGTGTTTGATCAGTGGCAGGGCATATTGCTCAGAACTACTGCAGAGGTTTTCCTGCCATGGCTGAGAGGTTGGACTGGTAATTTGTAAATCCCTTAGAGTGTTAAGATCTTATGAGTAGAAAAAAAATTTACAATTCTGCAGTTATATTAAAACTTATTGATATACTGAATGATTTTAGTTAAACTCATGCATCCAGCCTGAATTAAGAGTATATAAGCCTGAATTTGTGGTCTGTCAAAGAAAAATAAATTTGGACTTAGGTAAGAAGAGACTTTCTTCAAAAAATTATTGCAGCAGGGGAGGGGAGCTTTGCCATAGGGAGAAGGCTCTGACCATAGCTCTGCAAGGGTGTCAAGATCAGATAAAAAGGAAACTCTTTCCATAGCAGTAGGGAAACAAGGCTAGAGAGAACCAGATTTGGGGGAGCAGGTGAAAGAATTGGACAATCGACAGGAAACGCCTCGCTCAGCTGTAAGCCAGTTCTCAGAAGCAGCCAGCAGGGAGGGGCTGTATGCTGGCTTGGGCTGAGGGTGGGCGGTGGGTCAGACGCTTTGGGGAAGGAAACAAGCTTAACTAAAGCTTGGTCATTAGTTAGGAAGTATTCTGTTCTAATCATTGAGGAGAAGCAGTTTAGTTCACCTTTTATGAGGCAAAGAATGGAAATTTGGTTGGTCATAGTCTGGCAGCAGTTCTCAACCTGGGGGTCGAACGACCCTTTCACAGGGGTCACCTAAGACCATCGGAAAACACATTTCCAATGGCGATTTATAACAGTAGCAAAATTACAGTTATGAAGTAACAACGAAAATAATTTTATGGTTGGGGGTTACCACAACAGGAGGAACTGCATTAAAGGGTCGAGACATTAGGAAGGTTGAGAACCACTGGTCTATGGGGAGGAGCGATTCTTTGCAGTAAGCTGTTTCCCAGAACAGGGTTGGGGATTTCCTTACCAGGAGCTCAGGGCTCAGGTGACGTTTAACAGGGTCATGGCTCTGACTGCTGCTGCCATGATCTTTCCTTATTCCTCTCGGTGATTATGACCTGAAGTCCATGAACTGGGCTTTTCTGAAACCTGCTTACCAGTCCTCAAGGAGAGGAGAGAATGTCAGCCGCCGTTACTAAGAGGGACAGCGGTGACCATTTGTTTGTGGTGCTCAGTCTTCTCATAGATAATAACACTTATCCTCTGGTCTGAAAAGTGAGACTAGCTGAGGATTACAAAGGATCTTGGAGGCCTTATCTAATGTACAAATCTAATCCTCACCCATTTCCTTTTCCTTTGCATTAAGCAAATATCTTCTAATGTAGCATTTTGATTTCTAGAATGAATTTTAAAAATTAATGCTTTATTTTTTTAGAGAATTTTTAGATCTACAGAAAAATTGAGCAGAAAGTACAGAGTTCACATATATTTCTCCCTCCAGTTTTCCCTATTATTAACATCTTGCATTGCTATGGTACATTTATTATAATTGATGAGCCAACATTGATACATTATTGTTAACTAAAGTCCCATAGTTTACATTTAGAGTTCACTCTTTGTGTTGTACATTCTGTGAGTTCTGACAAATATATAATGAAATGTATCCAGCATTTACAGAATGGTTTCACTACCCCCAACCCTCAAAATCCCATGTTCCACCATTTTTTTTAAGCAGTTTATTATTTAAAATTTTTATTTATTGATTTTAGAGAGAGGGAAAGGAGAGAGAAACACATCAGTTTGTCGTTCCACTTATTTATGTATTCATTGGTTGATTCTTGTATGTGTCCTGACCAGGGATTGAACCCACAACCTTGGCATATCAATACAATGCTCTAACCAACTGAGCCTGAGCCACCTGTCCATGGTCCCCATGTTCCACCTCTTAATCATTCCCTCCTTCCTGCAAAACTTTTGGCAACTGCTGACCTTTTTACTGTCACCATAATTTTGCCTTTTCCAAAATGTCATGTAGTTAGACAGTATAAAGCCTTTGCAGATTGACTTCTCTCAGTAATATTCACTTAAGATTCCTTCATGTCTTCTTATGGCTTGATAGCATTTCTTTTTAGCATTGAATAATATTCCATTGTCTTGATGTACCACAGTTTATTGTTTATCCATTCTTCTACTAAAGGATTTAGGTTGCTTCCAAGTTTTAGCAATAGTCAGTAAAGCTGCTGTAAACATCTGTGTGCAGGTGTTTGTGTGGACATAAGTTTTCAGCCCATTTGGGTAAATACCAGGAGTGCTACTGCTGGATTACATGGTAAGAGTAGATTTAGTTTTGTAAGATGCTAACAAACTATCTTCCAAAGTGGCTGTGCCAGTTTGCTTTCCCACCAGCAATTAAAGTTACTGTTGTTCTGTATTCTTACCAGCATTTGGTATTGCCTGTGCTTTAGATTTTAGCCATTCTAATAGGAGTATAGTAGTGCTGTTTCAATTTGCATTTCCCTAATGACATATGATATTGAGTGTTTTTCATGTGCTTATTTGCCAGCTATAGATCTTCTTTGATGAGGTCTTTAAATGTTTAAGAGTTTTTTAGTGGTGCTCTAGAGTTTACCATATGTATCTTAACTTTTTTGATTCAGCTTCTTATTTGAACTAGCTTAATTCCAATTAGGTATAGAAATGTTACTCCTATATAGCTCTAGTACCTTTACCCTGTTTTGGTATTGTTATACTTAATCTGTTTATGATAATTATTACTTTATGATCTTTAGTCATTTCCTTTGCCTAATAAAGCGTGCTCCTATCCATTTCCTTTGTGCAAATATAGTATACATATATTACATTTCTATGTATTACATTGCATTATATACACATTATTTTATACAGTTGCCTTTTTTTTTTTTTTTTTAATCCTCACCCGAGGACACTTTTCCATTTTTTGTTCAGGTAGAGTGGGAGGGAGAGAGAGGAACAGAGAGAGAGAGAGAGAAACATCGATGTGAAAGGAACACATCGAGTGGCTGTCACCCGCACAACCGACCAGGGCCGGGGACAAACTGCAACCGAGGCACGTGCCCTTAGCGGGAACCGAACCCGGGCCTCTCAGGACCGCAGGCCGACGCTCTAACCGCTGAACCAAACCGGCCAGGGCTATACAGTTGCCTTTTGAAATAAGTTATAAGAAGATGAGAAGGGAGGAAATATATGCATTTATACTATATATTATAATTACATAATTACCTTTATCAGTTTTTTTTTTTTTAATTTGGATTTGAACTATCTTCTAGAGTCACTTGCTTTCCATTAATGATGCTACAAAGTCACTACTGATGGACTTCCATTAGTAATTCTAGTAAGGTGGATCTGCTGGTTACAACTTTCTCAGATTTTTGTTTACTTAGGAAAGTTTTTATTTCATCTTCATTTTAAAAGATACTTTTGCTGGATATAAGATTATTGGTCGACAGCTTTTTTCTTGGAACACTTTAAATATATTATCCCACTGCCTCTATTGTTTCTGCTGAGAAATCAACTGTTGATCTTATTGGGGTTCCCCTAAGTAACTAGTTGTTCTTCTCTTGTTGCTTTCAAGATTTTCTCCTTGTCTTTGACTTGCAGCATTTTTACTATGCTATGTTTGTGAGTCTCTTTGCATTTATCTTGCTTGGAGTTTGTTGAGCTTTCTGGAAGTATAGTTTATTGTTTTTTCAATAAATTTAGGACTTTTCAGTCATAATTTCTTTAAATATTTTTTCTTCTCTTTTCTTTCTGTTCTCTCATTTTGTTACACCCCTTATGCGTTTGTTGTTGTACTAATGATGTCCTACCTACATTTCTCTAAGCCTGTTCATTTTTCTCTTTTCTTCCTGTTCTTCAGCTTGCATACTCTGTTGATTTAGCTTCAAGTTCATTAATTCTTTGTTTTGCCAGTTCAATTCTACTGTTGAGCCCCTTTAGTGTTTTTATTTTCATTTCAGTTGCTATACTTTTCAAGTCCAGAAATTCCATTTGATCCCTTTTTTATCATTTGTTTCTCTTTATTGATACTCTCTTTGGTGCAAATTGCCATCATACCTTTCTTTACTTTTAAAATCATGGTTTCCTTTGGTTCTGCAAACATATTTACAATGGCTATTTTGAGTGTTTTTTCTGTTAAATCTGACATCTAGTTACTCTCAGTAATTTTGTGTTGCCTATTCCCACCCCTCTTTCCCCTCTACCCCACCCCCACCCCCCTGGTATATGATTGTACTTTCCTATTTCTTTGCATACCTTATAATTTTTGGTTAGAAACTGGATATTTTAGGTATTACATTGTAGCACTTCTGTGCATTGATTCCCCCACTTTTGGAGTTACTGGTATTTGTTGCACTGTACTCTAGACTGCTTCAGTCAAAACTGTATTTTTGTTTTTCTTTTCTTTCTATTTTTTCATCTTTACCCAAGGATATTTTTTCATTAATTTTCAGATAGAGAAGGAAGGAGGGAGGGAGGGAGAAATATCAATGTGACAGACACATTGATTGGTTGCCTCCCTCATGACCCCACCAGGGCTGGGGATCAAACTGCAACCAAGGTACGTGCCCTTGACTGGAATCAAACCAGTGACTCTCTGGTCGGTGGGCCAATGCTCTAACCACTGAACCAAACCGACCAGGGCTTATTTTTTTTTTGTAATGACTAGCTGTGTTATTTTAGTGAAGTATATTCCACTACCCCCACAACTCCCCCTTCCTCTCACCAGTGTTAAACTCTGACACTGTCAGGAGGGGCAGCCTTGGGTATGCCCATAGTCACACTGGGATGGCAATAGTATTAGTAGGGTGCTTCCTTCCACCCCCAGCTGTTAAACTCCTACTAATTGCTCTGTTGTTTTCAAGAGTGCCCTGCTGCATAAATTGCTCTGAAAAAAATGATCCAGTGAAACTGTGGCTCCTCTGAAGGAATTGTTTCTGAGGTGTGTTATCAATATTTGTTTTGATCTTCTCACCAGGGCTCCTCCCAGCTGTCATTTTCCTCACGTCACTTCTGCAGAGAAACTAATGCCTTTATACATCAGAATCAAAGCGGGGGGAGGGGGGAATGTAAGGGGGTTACATGAAATTCATTGGTGATAGATTAGGAAGGTGAGGGGGAAAGCCAAGGGTGAGGGATAGATATCTGGGATTGAATAAAAAGATAGACACATACTTCTTTTACATAGATGGGTACAAGGTAGTAAACAGTCAACAACACCATAACAATAACAATAAAGGGATTTGTGGTCTCTACTCCAGTGCCATGGTTGTGCCCTGAGGGGTTTGGGTTAAAAAAAAAAGAAAATTACCCTGATATTTCAAAGGTATTTTATCCTAGATGCAAAAAGACAATAGACAGCCTCAGTTAAGGTAAAGATTGACCTTCCTCAGGGAAGATGCTGACCTAAGACATGACTACCTGCCCTGACCTGCTTTTAGCTAGAAAGTTTTCATTTCAGACTATCCTTTGTGGTAACCTTAGGTCTCTGAGTTTGTAAGGCCCACCATACAGGCTTTCCCTGAGCTTGTCAGGGTTAGTATGTGTCCCTCTTCATCCACATATTGACACATGCTATTCATCCCATCCTGAGTAAATAGTATTGATTTCTAGAGCCAAGTACAAGGTATTTCTTAATATTGTTTTTGTTTATAACCATTGAGAATCACATTTTTTTCATCCTGAGCATTGGCCTCTTTATTTAAGTCACTGATATAATATTTTATAAAACAAAGCCTTGCAGCTCATCACCAGAGACATAGGTAGCATTATTTATTATGTCAATTGAGAGGTAATGAGTATGCTCTTTCTGCTTCATAATATGCCGCCTTTTTATGAACAAAATCAGATCACATGAGCCTCTTACTATGGGGCGGTAAGACCATGTCAGAGCCAGTGGTTGTTCTTTATTCCATCTCTGCCCTTTCCGTATATGGAAGCGAAGTTCCTCATCAAAACAATTAATGTCATATCTACCATCTCCTTGGAATTTTGGACCCTACTGCAGTTTATAGTATTCATCAAGTTACAAATGGACCTTTCCCTCCAACAGTGTTTCCTGGTGAAGCTTTTAGGCACTTACCATAGCACATGGCAGGGATCTTTCTTCTCTTCAGTATGTGACAGATTAACTAATAACCTATTATTTTGCATTAAAATGACTCAGTAGGCCATTCTTAATTGCACAGTGCTGAATTCACCTATTTTAAAGGTCACATAATCCAAACAGCAGAGCTTTACAGGGTTCGAGCTGCTCTGATGTGTGTGGTATGCTTGGGTGGCTTGTACACTGTTCCTGCAGAGTGTAGCCTTCTTTCTGGACCACTGTCCCAAACCAGGTCATGCACCATCCCTGAAAGCTCACACTCCTTTCACAGAGTAGCAGGACATGGGCTTGAGAATGTTCAAGAAACACTGAGAAATCTTTGGTTAAAGCAAAGCAAAAAGAAATGAAGAGAAGATAAAGATGAAAGAAATAGGGGCTGTCTGTTCTGTCTGACAGAAGTCATTGCCTTGGGACTTGTGTGTTGTTTTCTACGCACATCCTAGGGGCACTCTATTTGTGATTGGCATTGGTTCTTCTATGACATGAATGAGTTTTAGCTCCTTGTTTTAGTTATTAGTGAAATAACTAATGGTAGATATTATTCCAGATATAGCATATCCTTAAAGGAGAGACCCTAATGCACATGATTATGTCACTTAATGTTTTAAAGTCAGTTAAGGCTACCTTTTTATAATACAAAATGGGGCTGTGCCTGCCTGTCTGTGGCAACTTTACAGAAGGCTATATGAGAAAATGAAATTATACAGAAATTTCTTTGCAGTCTTCAGAAGGACTTCTCTCTGCATTTCACGTTTAACTTGGAGACGTTTTCTTCATTAATGCCAGTCATCTCCTTCTCTACACTTCCTATTTACTTCATTCGTATTGTCGTTCCCCAGTCAGTATGTACCTCACTGTTTCAGAAGTCTCATCACTGACCGCCTCTGTCTTCTGGCACTCCAGTGCATCCTCCACCTCCTCTATGCTCAGGGAACTTCAGTGGCTCCCTGTTGCTGACAAAGCTAAGTCTGACATGGTCTAGATTGACAGTCCAGACTTTTGATGCATATTTTCTTCCTTTCCTTCTTCTGTAACCCAAGGAAATTCCTTATTGTTTCCTAAACATAACCAATTCCATGTCCATATATTTTGTTCTTCCCTTCCTTTCTATAATCTCATATGTCCTTCCTTCCTTTCCTTCATAAGTGATGCCTTTTTTTAGCCTCCATTCATTCAAAAACTATTTACTGGCATCAGGCATGGGTCTAAGACAAGGAGTCCTGCAGGGAACAAAACTGTCTCTGCCTTCACAGAGCTCACTCTCTGATGGCAGAGGGTAGATGTTAAACAAAGATATGGTGTGTCAGGTTTTGTTAAGGCTATGGAGAAAAAGTGTGATGAGGGAGATAAAAAGGGAGTTTGCTGTTTTATACGGAGTGGTCATGGTAAGATTTTTTACCTAAAACTAGTGAAAGTGCAGCCCTTGAAAGCTTGAGGGAAAAGAGCAGTCCAGGCAGGAGAAGAGCAAATGCAGATGTCTTGAAACAATGCCTGGTGTGTCCCAGGAACAGTAAGGAGACCACTGTGCAGGCTCGCAGCTTGGTAGGTGTGGTGGTAAACGCTTTTAGAGGTTTTCTTCCTCCCAGATTTCTAGTTCACCAAGAAAATAAAAGTAAATGAAATCAATTGAGAATATGGAGGAGGTGAGAAATGTCGGAGGTTTGAAGAAAGAGGTGAAATAAACATTAGCATAGTGGCAGAGTGAGTAGACTGGGGAAATAAGGGGAGCACTCACAGTTCATAATTATGAATTTAGGTGTATTTCAACTGGTCACCTCTTCCTCTGAATTCTTGTAGCAGTTATTGCCCATACTTCATTTGGCACTTAGCATATATTACCTTCTATTATTGATTTTGGAATCTGGCCCAACTTTCAACTTTTTATTTGTTGTTCTTTTTAAATATGTTATATCCCACCTGACTTTTCAGCTGCTTTGAGGCAACTTGTTATATACACACAACGAAAAAGGACAAAAATAAATAATGAAAGTATCAGAAGAAAAAAATATATATACCTGAGCAGAATACAATCATAGCTTAAAAGCATTTGGGAAAGAGGAATCTTGAATGAGAATGTTTTTGAATCTCCACTGTCTAAAACAGGGCAGTTTAATTAACTTAGATAATATTTAAATCATTACTGTAATAATGAGAGTGAAATCCCATGTTTGCAGTGCCTCATTTTTATCCCACACATTCACCTTGATTCCTAGAAAGAAAGAAAAACTTTATTCATTCAGTATATTGATTCCTTACAACGTACACTATCATGTCAGAAATATTTGGTAAGAGCTACAGTGAGTGCCATGAACTCACTGAGAAGAGCATGCAGAGGCCTGTGTGCTTTGAGCCAGTGCCTGGCGTAGTTTTCTCATAGGCGCAGTAGTTCTGGACAGGCATTGCAGGCCCAGGGACCTCTCAAGCTAGAGTCCAGGTTCTTGCCTCTAAGGGATCCATAAGGATTTTCCCCCTTGAGAAGCTTTTATTTGTTGTCATATTTGTAAAATGCCCGTGATGGTTGTAGTACATATTTGTATTGTTTCTAATAAGTCATCAAGGATCATTCTTAATGTTTTCCTGTGTCACGGATGCTGTGGTACCTCTTCTTCCACCTTTCAGGAGAATGAGAGACACTCATTCCCTCAGTTGCTGGGAGTTTTAGCAACTGGTAGCTTTCAGCTCATCCTTCCCCAGGAATGGTCTTCATATAAGGAGATTTATCTTACCAACAGTGACAGCCTCTTCCTGAGAGCAACGTTCATCTATTGACTAGTCATTAAAGGGTTATAAAGGCCAGAACACCTTGTCTTAATAACAGACAGTTCTTCAAGGCAATTTTAGTCTCAGAGTTCTCTTGGGATCATCTGAGTCCATTGTTGTGATTGCATCACCATTTAACTTCTCCCTTTGCCTAATTCCGCTTCCTTTACTACCCCATAGGTTTCTCCAAGCACCCACCAATAACTTCTCGCACACAGATCTCCATCTCAGAGTTGTTTTTTTCCCAGGAAAACCAACCAGTATATAATGTCTTATTTATTATATTTTTTATTATATTGTAATATAATGTCTTTTTGCCATCTGACTGCTTTCAAGTTTTGCCTCTTTATCTTTGATTTTTAGCAATAATATGCCCTGGAATGGCTTTCCTTGTGTTTATTTTTCTTGGGGTTCATTAAGCTTCTTGGATCTTTATGATTTTCATCAAATTGGGAAAACGTTTGTCTATTATTTCTTGAAATATATTTTGTTCCAATCTGTTTCCTTCTGGAAACATGTATCCAGAATTACATGCATGCCTCTAATTACATGTATCCTGGTCAGTTTAATATTGTTTCACAGGTTACTGAAGCCTTTTTCATTATTTTTACTTATTTTCTCTCTGTGCTTCAAACTGAATAGTTCCTGTTGTCCTGTCTTCAAATCCATTGATCTTTTATTTTGTAGTATTAAATAAGCTATCAATATCATCTAGTGAATTTTTCATATCTGATATACTTGTCAGTTTTACAGTTTTTATTCAATTATTTTTGTCTTCCTTATACTTAGGGTTAATTGGCTTTTCTTCTTCTAGCTTCTTTTTTTTTTTTAATCCTCGCCCGAGGACATTTTTGCATTTATCTTCAGATAGAGCAGGAGGGAGAGAAGGAGGAAGAGAGAGAGAGAAACAATGATGTGAGAGAGACACATCAACTGGTTGCCACCCACACAACCCCAACCAGGGCCGGGGAGAAAATGCAACTGAGGTATGTGCCTTTAGTGGGAACTGAACCCCGGTCAACTGCTGATCCAAACCGGCCAGGGCAACTTTTTCTAGCTTCTTAAGGTGGAAACTTAGATAATTAATGTTAAGACTTTCTTCTTACCCAGTATAAAATTTTAAAGATATAAATTTCTGTCTAAGCACTACTTTAACTGCATCCCACAAATGTTGATAATGATGTATTTTCATTATCATTCACCTTGAAATAGTTTCTGATTTACTTTGTGATTTCTTCTTTCAATTATTGGTTATTTAGAAGTATATTATTTCAATTGCCAAATATTTGAGGCGTCTCTATATAACTTACTGCTACGGAATTCTAATTTAATTCTTTTGTGGTCAGAAAGCATTCCCTGTAAGATGTACATTTTTAGAAAGACACTTAGACTTTTTATGGGCAAGGATACAGTCTATCTAAATAAACATTATTTGTGCACTTGAAAAAAATATAATCTGAAATTGTTGGGCATATTTCCTATAATTTATAAATTTATTTAAATAAATAAATTGATTGTTTATTTATTCATTTATTTTGGGTCTCACTATCTTAATAACTACTGAGAGTGTTAAAAATCTCCAACTACCCCTGGCCAGTGTTGCTAAGTGGTTAGAGCATTAGCCTGCCCACCAAAGGGTTGTAGATTTGATTCCTGGTCAAGGGCATGTGCCTGAGTTACATGTTTGATCCCCAGCCCTGGTCACCAACCAATCGATGTCTCTCTCTCACATCAATGTTTCTCTTTCTCTCTCCCCCTCCCTCCTTCTCTTCCACTAAAAAAATCAATGGAAAAATATCCACTGGTGAGGATTAACCAAAAACAAATATTCAATTATTATTATTGATTTGTTTGTCTCCTTAAGTTCTGTAATTCCTTGTATTCTGAAGCTCTAACATTAGGTGCATATAAATTTATTATTGTTATACAATATTCCTGGTGTGTTCATCCTTTTACTATTACGAAATGTTCCTCTTAATCTGTAGTAATACTCCTTGTCTCAAAATCTATTATATAAGCTATTCAAGCTTTCTTATGATTAGTGTTTTCATTATATATCTTTTTCCATCTTTTAGCTGTCCATTTATTTTTGTCTTTGTGTTTATTTTATTTTTTTAATTTTTCTTTATTGATTTTAGAAAGAGGAAGGGAGAGAGAGAGAGAGATAGAAACATTAGTGAGAGAGAACATCAATTGGCTGCCTCCTGCATGTCCCCCACTGAGGATTGGACCCATACCTGGGCATGTGCCCTGATTGGGAATCAAACCGGTGACCTCTTGGTGCATGGGTCAGTGCTCAACCACTGAGCCACACCAGCCAGGCTTTGTCTTTGTATTTAAAGTGCATCATTTGAAAACAATGTGTAATTGAGTCATGCTCTTTTAATTCAGTGTGACAGTCTTTGCCTTTCAACTGAAGAGTTTAATCTATTTAATGTAATGATTAGATTTGTCTTTTACTTTTTAAATTTATCTGTATTTTGCTCCTTTATTTCTTCTTCTTTAAGGTTATTTGAATACCTTTTAATGTTTATTTTGATTTCTCTATTGCTTTTTTATTTTTTCTATTGCTTCTTTAGTATCCCTTTGTTTTATTATTATTATTTTTTTTAGTGGTAGCTCTAGTGATTACAGAATATATTTTTACCTTATTGCAATCTGCTTTGAGTTAATGTTTTACTACTTAACATAAAACATAGGATCTATGTAATGCTATAGATTCATTTACTAACCTTCCATTATTTAGTTCTTTTTATAATTTCCATTTCTTTCCTGGGGTTCCCTCATGTATTCAATTGTTAGGTTCATCTTTTAATTCCTTAAACATATTTATAAAATAGATGTTTTAAATGTCTTGTCTGCTATCCAGTGTCTGTCATCTCTGAGTTTGTTTCTATCAATTGCTTTCCTGATTATGAGTCATATTTTCCTACTTCATATATCTAGAAACTTTTGGTATGTTGGGCATTGTGGGTGCTATGTTGTTGAACACTGGATTTGGTTGTATTCCTTTGGAGACTTTTTGAGTTTTGATTCTGGCAGGCTAGTAATTTACTGTTAAATCAGCTCCATATTTTGTAGGTTTTTAAGCTTTGTTTGGGCAGGTCTAGAATATCCCTCTCCTAATACATTGGTTTTTGGTGGTCTCATTGGATACCCATCGTGTTTATCAAGGTCTTTTCACTCTAGCTGGTTAGTATTTCCATGTCTTCCAGCACGATGCAACCTCCACAATCTCCATCTATCTCATAGCTCCCCAGTAACTGTTCTTGCTAGGCCTCTGAAGTCTTGCCTGCATTTGTGCAGAAACTTAAAGGGACCCCTATACAGATTTCTAAAGCTCATTCTCCACCCAGCTTTCTCCTCTTCAAATTCTACCCAAAGTCCTATCTCTACATCTTCAGCTCAGCAAGACTGCCATGTTCTGACTCAGGCTCTCCCTTATTGTGCCACCAGGTAGAGTTCTAGGGAAATTATGGGACTTACTTCGTGTGTTTCCCTTCTGTAAAGGATGCCCTGCCTTTTGTCCACTGTTTGAAAACTGCTGTATATATTTTGGCATGTTTTATGTTTACTTACGATGGGAGAACTAGTCTAGACCAGTACCATTACTTTATAATGGTAAGGTTTGGAAATCTCCTATTTGCTTTTAGGTACAATAAATGATAGCTTAGAATATTAATTTCACTCAGTTTCCTCTTCTCACTTCACTTTTCACCCTCTATCTCCCAACAACAAAGTCCTACAAAGGGAAATGTTCAAAGGCTTTTGTCACTTTCAGATAGCAAATTGGTGTCTAAATTAATAACTAGAGTACAGCCACAAGGCATCAGTACCCTTTTTCCTTTGGTTTGTAATTACATTGTTAACTTATATCAGGTTTTGCTAATTTCAGGGTTAAACTTGCTTTTCCAGTTGATTCTATGTCCCTCTTGTTATCAGGTAATCATTTTTAGGTCTATCTGGTTAAGATGGGCAGGAATACTGGAACTGAAAATGTTGGCGCAATCATGGCTCCGATAAAAAAATCATTAAGGACCCTACCCTCAGAGGAGCTCTTTGTCATAATTGCTACCCCACAGCAGCATCCATCAAGATAATTGTTTGACTTTCTTCTTAAGTAGGCAACAATCAATTAGATAATCAAAGGGTAGCAAGCAAGCCTTAATTACATAGATGAGATAAATGCTATTCCTATCTTGATTGTTTTAATAAAGCCAATGGTAAGACAAAGGGGGATTTCTGACTAGCAATAGAAAAATGCCGCCCCACTAAGAAGCTTTTTTTGGCCCAGGCTGGTTTGGCTCAACGGTTAGAGCGTCGGCCTGAGGTCCAGAGAGACCCGGGTTCCCCCTAAGGGCACGTGCCTCGGTTGCAGTTTGTCCCCGGCCCTGGCTGGGTTGTGCAGGTGGCAACCACTCGATGTGTCCCTTTCATGTCGATATTTCTCTCTCTCTCCCTCCCTCCCACTCTATCTGAACAAAATATGGAAAAATGTCCTCGGGTAAGGATTAAAAAAAAAAAAAGAAGCTCTTTTTGTAACTCTACTCTAAATAAAAATAAATTACTTTTTTTTTTTTAGATCTTCCTTTCCTGACAAAAAACAAAAGCAAAAATGGAGTGACCACAATATACCAGATAGCACGATTCCAAGTTTGCACAGGACAGTGCTCTCGTGAAAGAAAAGTCTGGGGGTCACAGCTTAGCTGTCATCCATCTCATTTCCCAGTACCAGCAATTTTCATTTCTATTTATAATGGGCCTCGTCTCTGTCCTAATGTCTCTGGATAATGCTGACTCCGGATCATGCCTCCATTACATTAGAGCTGGCAATAATCCAGCAATGATGTTTTCATCTGTTTGAGAGTTTGAACTTCCCATGGCCATGAGACAGTTTAAGATGACCTACCCTTTGTAATAATAACCCTTTTCTAGATGATAGGCAGGTTTTAATTCATTTGACCAAGAAACTATATTATTTAAGTTCAAACTACATTCTGCAGTTGTCTAATCAATTTTTTTTAAAACACTTTTTTTTTTTTTTTATCCTCACCCGAGGACATTTTTTTTCCATTTTTTATTCAGATAAAGTGGGAGGGAGAGAGAGGATGAGCGAGAGAGAGAGAAACATCGACGTGAAAGGGACACATCGAGTGGCTGCCACCCGCACGACCAACCATGGCTGGGGACAAACTGCAACCGAGGTATATGCCCTTAGCGGGAACCGAACCCGGGTCTCTCTGGACCGCAGGCCGATGCTCTTACTGCTGAGCCAAACCGGCCAGGGCTAAAACACTTTTTTTTTTTTTTTTTAATCCTCACCCGAGGATATTTTTCCATTTTTTGTACAGATAGAGTGGGAGGGAGAGAGAGGAAAGGAGAGAGAGAGAAAAACATCGACGTGAAGGGACACATCGAGTGGCTGCCACCCGCACGACCAACCAGGGCCGGGGACAAACTGCAACCGAAGTACGTGCCCATAGCGGGAACCGAACCCGGGTCTCTCCGGACCGCAGGCTGACGCTCTAACCGCTGAGCCAAACTGGCCAGGGCCTAAAACACATTTTTTAGGCATAATGAGATCATCAGTTTTTGCCACCACAGATCTCCCCAGGTTGTTGCCTTTCTAAGCAGGACGGGCATGGATAGGTAGAATGTCAAGATATTAGGGACTTTAAACCAATTTGAAGACTTCTTTTTGCATATGTGAGGGAGCAAAATGGGTGAACAAATCAAGCAAGAAATAAATACTGTGTTTCTTTGTGTAATCACACAGCTTATGTGGCACTAACGTTGTGGATGCCCCAGCAAGGATCCGGGCAGAGTACTCAGGCAGGTGCACCGTCAGTCTCCTGGCTCACTGGGCATCTCAGACGTCTGTGGGAAGCCATGTCTTCTATTCACACCGCACCTTGTCTGTCACAAATGTGATAGCGTGGGCTTTAGGGTTAGACCTGTTATCAGGAGCCACCCTGTCTCTTAGAAATTGTGCTTTAGCATGTCTGAATCTCAGTTTCCTCACATGTAAATTAGAGACTTTAAAGTCTTCCTCTTTGGACCAATGTACACCTTAAACATAAATGTAGCTAGAATGAGGCCAGACTAAATGGAGGACAGGAAACATGTGTTTTCTCTATTTGCCCCTCCACCCTCCCTCACCTTCTGAGGTAGGCTCTGCAGAGATTTTTTCTCTTTTAGACGAGCTCTCTGACATCGACTGTATCAACACAGCGTACCTAGTGTCACTAATTAGCATCCGGGCCAAGGTCAGACTTTTTTGTGATGACAGACGTCATTCATAAGCACCCAGCGTGCGCACAAAGCTGCTTCCTGAGTGTGTGTGAGGCCTCTCACTGCAGAGCCTGGCTTGTTTCTTAACGTCGTGGGCTCTGCTGGGTTCTTCAGCCCAGCTTTCTAAAGCCCTTTTTTAAGCAGAGTACTAATAGCTGTAGCTCATTTTCATCAGCTGCGCTCTCTCCTGGGCCTTTTATTGAGACTTCACAAGACTGATGAGACGAGTTTCTTGAACTAGAAAGCAGAATCAAGAGGATCCCCAGGAGGTCAGTGCCATCAGTGTTTCAAGAGCATGGCTTAGGCATTTTGACCCCCAGCTGTGCCTAGACTCCTCCTGACACACCTTTTGTGTCCCTTGAAAGTGACTTTCTGTCAGGCTTCTTCCAGACTGATACCAAGAGCACGGAAGTGAAAGAAACCTCTGGAACTAGACAGCCAGATTCAGATCCCCCACCAACCAGAGTGACCTTGGGCACATCACTGAACCCAGGACCTTAGTTTCTTCCACTGTAAAATTGGGTAACAGAAGGACTGACCTCCTAGCGTTCTTGTGATGATTAAATGAGATGATGCATGTACAGTAGCCAGCACACAGTAAGGGCTCGCTCAGTAACTATTAGCGCTGAGGTGCTGGTTACTCCTCCTCCTCACCTCTTAGGAGACAAACCAGCATTTCCTTCCTACTGCTATGAAAAGTCACTGTGTTACTTCTTTTTCATTGTGGTATTAATGGTCTGGTTTTTTATGGATATTTTCCAGTCACCCTTTCACGATCCCCATCTTCAAGCACTCTCTTCCGTCACTGCTGGTCACTCTAAGCTGTGATCGCTACTCTAAGTGAAATCTCCAGAGAGATTCTGCCAGGTGCTTCCCTCCCCCCAGTGAGCTCAGCAAAGAACTTGCTTATTTTATTATTTCGTTACCTAATTCATTAGCTGTAAGCTATTGAGAGTGTTGAGGCTGCAGGACGAGGGTGTGTGAGATGCCAGGTTCTGTCTAAGAGCAAACTGTGTGGGTGGGAACTTTAGGAAAGGTGTTTTTTGTTTGCATGGGGGAAGGAAGTGTGGCTCCACTCCACTCTCTGAAGCCACAGTTTTATTTTAGGCAAAAGTGTTAAATATTACAGACCTCTGGTTTGGGTTAAGGTGGCAAAAGTCTGACTGAGGCCTATGAACAGCTGTAGAGAAAGATTTGGAAGTGAGGCCAGCAGAGGGCAGGGAGAAAAGTCGGGAAATGATTCTAGTCCACTCATACCATTTATTCCACCTCTACTCCCTTCCATGCAAATGCCAGTAAAAGGCTCCTAGAAAGCAGAAAAGACCAAAAATCATGTTGCAGAATTATGTCAGGTTCCCTGTGTCTCTCAAAAACCAGGTTTGACTTTCTCATGTGCTAGTATAGGAAGATATTAGGGAAGGAAATGTTGGGTTTTTGATGTCTGGACCTTATTTATTGTAGAGAATAAAAAATAAACAAGCAGAGCTCAGTCGTCTGGGACTGTCCCTGTCTTCATGTAGGATTTAGACGGTTCATATCCAGAATTCCTAGTACTTTCATTATCCCTGTCCCTGGGAACCCAGCCTTCAGGGTGGCAATGGATCATGGTTGTTTTCCTATTTCGAAGCTCAATGTGCTGGTTAAGAGGCCTGTGGATCCTGAAAGCCCTAGTTTGTTTTCTTCCTTCCAGCGGATGTAATTACAGCTCTCACTTCCACCATGTCTGTGAGTCCCTGAGCTCTGAAATGTGCTGGCGTGCTGTGTTAGCCCAGCGCCCCTCTCCCTGGGGCTCTCCTAGATGATCAGGACCTAATTTTCCACTGGATTTACTTTACTGCTGAGCGTTACAAGGTCACTTCCAGGGCCGTCACTGTTTCTTCCTCATAATGTGCAGCTACAGTTTAATTCTCAGATTTTATCACTGCACTTCATTATGTGGGAAGAAATACATTTGTGCTGGCAGATAGTATTGAATGTGTTTTTCTTTTTTTTCCAATTGGAAATCACTCCAAATCAATTCTGTGCTGGTGGGTTAGATGGCCTGGGGATGTTGGGAAGGATGCTTTCTGTTTGTAGATTTGCCAATCTGAGATCGTGCTCAAATTTGGTTGTTCCCACTTTTGTTTTGTTCATGACACTGATTTGGCAAATCAGTTTTTCCATGCAGCATCTGGGTCTGAATCTATTATTTCTCTTCAGGGTTGTCATGGGTCTTCGTGACAGTCCCTATAGTTTCTTGCCCTAGTCTGCTTAATTATGCAATAAAAGCCACGATCATTTTACTTGAATCTTCCGTGCTGTAAATGCCTAACATCTCATGGTGCCACATCTTTCCAGGATGGTAGAGTGTGCTCAGAGGGGGCACTGCCCCTGATAACGCGGAACAGATTGAGAGGAGCCATGTGAACGCGCCAGTAGGTTGTACAGAGCTGTGACCAGACAAGGGTGGTGTTTCCTGATTCTCAGCCATTGTTCTTTCCTCAGCACTTCTCTCAGGAGGATAGATAGCACAGTCACCTTTACTGAACATCAAATAGGTGCGGCCCAGGCGTTATCTCCAGTCCTCACAACAATTCTGCAAAGTAGGCTTTACAGATAAAGAAACTAAGACTGCTGAGCATCTTGGCCAGAGCGCTCAGCCAGTTGTTGCAGATCCATCTGTGGAGCCTGGCTGTCAGAGCCGTGCCCAGTGCCCTCTTCCTGCACTGCGGAGGGTTTGTGGACAGTCCAGGGAATAAGGGAAAAGCTGCTTGCTCGTCCTTCCCATCCCTTCCTCTGTTCGATCAGCAGATAATTATTTCACGGGTGCTCTGTGTCACGCGTAGTGCTGGGTGCCGGTGAGTCAGACAGACAGCGGGCCTGTCCTGGGGCTCTTCTTTCATGAGGCTTTCCCTCCCCTCTCCCCATTCTCTCTCTTCCGCAACACCCACCCGTTCCTTTCACTGCCAGGTTTGCCAGCACTGTGCCCCGATGTCTCCTTGTTCTCCAGTTCAGGGCCCACATTAGGACTGCGTGCACGTGACCAGGGTCCCATGTACACTGGCTCTGTGTGCAGTGCCAGCGTGGCCCTCCTGTGCCCTCCAGTTCGTAGCACTCATGGAGAACTTACAGCATCCTGGGCTTCACCTTCTGCTCTTTATGCATCACTTTCTTAACCTTCGTGACACTTCTCATGGCACAGTCATTATCATCCCCACATTACACAAAAACAAAACCCTTGCTGAGAGAGAACAGGTAACTTGCCCAAGAGTGCTCGTGGTTGGCGACACCCAGGTTGGGGCTTAGGCAGATGCATCTGGAACACAGGTCTACCCACAAGCCACTGCGGTGTCACAGGCACCTGGGAAGCAGGCCTGGCCTTGCCAGCAGCCTTGGTCCCACGGTGTGGAGGGCTCTGCACTAGGAAGTGCCAGGGCAACAGAAGAGGCTTCTAATAAGTCCCACTGTTTTGGTAAATTTTCCTACCATCTTAAAAGAGTTGGTACTTATATTTTCTGATATTTTTAAAATAATCTTTCCCACAACAGTGAATTAAATAAAATAGATATTTTCGCTAAGATAGAGGACAACATGCCATAAATTACAAAGCATTTGTACATAGTCCAAGTTCTTGAAAATGGGAAGGCAAATGCGGACGATTTCACACTGGACCAGGAGAGCAAGTGGCTGCCCACTCTTATACCTAAACAGGATGTGGGGTTATTCGGCAGATGTCTGGTAAACATTTGCTGGGTGTAGAATACTGGGAATAGAGGATGAACATGTACAGTTCTGATATTCAAGGTGTTCACAGTCTAGCAGGGGACAGAGAAGTAGATCATTACACCATGATGCAGCCATTCGGTCACGCCCGGGTCATGTGGAAACCGATCTACAGACAGGACAGGGCACTCAGGGAAAGCAATCCAGGGAGGGGGCCAGAGCTGAGACTTCCACATCTCATCATGAGCAAGAGTGTAATCTGGACCCCAAACGGCATTCTGATGGTTTAGGAGATAACATGAGAGATGTTTCAAACGAGGCCCATCTTGTCAAAATATGCAACATACGGTTATTATACCTCAATAACCCCTCAAGCCTTGCTTATCAACACTGAAGAAGGTGAATCTTTAGAATTTAATTGAATTTACTGGTGACACTGGTTAAGAAAATTACATGGGTTTCAGGTGCACAATTCTGTAACACATCATCTGTACACTGTATTGTGTGTTCATCCTGGTATAGTAGGGACTCCGGAAATATTTGTTGAACCACAGAACTGGATGCCAGGTCATGATGCCTGGAGGCAATAGGACAGGAGCCTGCATGGGCAGGGCATAAACCAGCTAAAGGGGCCTTGGGTGGACCAGCTGCCTTCCCACACACCCTGGCCCCTCCCCTCATTCCTGCCCTGTCCCACTTTTCAAGCCCACAGAGCCATGGAGAATACAGAAATGCTCACCTAGTCATTTATTAGTCATTCCCTGTGTGCTTCCTTTTTAAAAATACTCTTATTCCAGGAAGGATTTTAAGACAGGTGAGCATCTACCTGGTCCTAGGCACGTGTATAAATAGCTCTTCCGTTTCACCCTGGATGACTTGTCTTCAGCCACTTTACCACAGAGACAGTGTAGCCACGAATAGGCCTTTCCATCCTGCGGTGACTTCATTTCCAGAAGGACCAGGGCAGCCCCAGCAGCCACTCCTCAGTTCAGTCTCTGGTTGCCCAGGATGATGGTTTGTGTTATGAGAAAGGAGTGTCACCTCCAGTTATTTCACATACACGGAACCAGCACATTTTTCAATTTCTGAAGAATGTCATTGTTGGAAACTCTTTCTCTTGGTATCTCCAAGGAGTTTAAAGACCTAGAGGAGGAATAAGATCATGTTAAGCCACCCTGCACACCTATCTGTGTGTGTGTGTGTGTGTGTGTACTTGCACACTTACCAGCTTGTTACTCCAGGTTTTCTCCCAGCACTAGGGTTTATAAATTAGAGGCCCCAGTTATGCTTAACTGGTTGCAAAATTTTTATTCATATTGGGCAAGTCTTCTAGCCTGCTCTTCCTCAATGTACAGAGTCCTGAGATTTATTTAGTGAAGGAGGTGTAGGGTTTACAGTTCAGTAAGATTCAGAAAAACCATGCAGCAGGAACATTGTTACCTTATTCAGTTTTCTCACACCTGTAAGATGCACATGAACTCAGTGAGTGTTGAAAGCAACATACCTAATCAGGGTACCTTAGAAAAAAGAAATGCTAATTGGTTGGTTGATTTGGTACAGTTGAATCAGGAGTAGGTAAAATACCCATTACCTTAAACTAAGGAAGGACAAAAAGGTTCTAGCCACCCAGTACAGATTAGCACCTGCTGCTGGAACTGCAGCCTGAGGATCAGCATCTCGGCATCACCTGGGAGTGTGTGAGACACAGAATCTCAGACCTTCTAACCGAAATCTTCATTTTAACAGTTTCGCATATTAAAGTTTGAGAGGCAGTGGATCAGAAAACATGGGTTGGACCGTCCTTGAGACTTCTGCACTTTCTGCCGCAGTGAGCAAACTCCCAGGGGTAGAGCCTTTCACCTGTGCCTAGAATAGACTTGTCTGCCACGAGGATTTCCTGAGGGGGATGAAAACATGATTCTGGTTTTAACAGTAGCCATTTTCTTTCTACTTATGAACTAACATGACCTTCATTTCCCCCAATGATTGGAGTTGGCTTCCAAAATATATCCAATAGAATGAAGTAAATAAATGAGTAAATCTAGATTTAAAAAAAAAAAAAACTGTATGTCTGTGGAAAGTAGTATGAAACTGGGTTATAATAGTACACATACATGTTTGCTGCCAAGTCCTGAGCCCTTGCTAGTTGTATGTAGCCAACCATTTACCCTGCGTTCCTAGTGATAAAAGCAAAAAACAAAACACAATTAGTAACAAGTCTACAACAGCAATTTTCACTTGCTCATGTCATGGTACACAAACTATTAAATTCTTCAGCACAACAAAAAAAATGGTTTAATTTTATTCATTCATACCAGAGGGCTATTCTTGTGTTGCCTGTTGTCATTTTTTTGTTTGACAATCTAAGGGAAAAGAGATCAGTGCCCCTGACTAAAAAGTCAGGTATTGCATGTTAAAATTTTTTTTCTTTATTTTATTTTATTCCATCACCATTTATCCCCCATACCCCCTTCCACCCCACCCCCCACAATCACCACACTATTTTCCATGTCAGTTAGTTCATTTTTTTCTTTTTTGCTCAATCCCTTCACTCCTAGTCCCCCTCCCCCCAACAGTTGTCAGCCTGCTCTCTGTCTCTGTCTCTATTTTGTTTATTAGTTCAGTTTGTTCATTAGATTCTACCTATGAGTGAAATCATATGGTACTTTTCTTTCTCTGACTGGCTTATTTCCCTTAGCATTATGTTCTCCAGGTCCATCCATGCTGTAGCAAAGGATAAAAGTTCCTTCTTTTTTATGACCAAGTAGTATTCCATCGTGTACCATAGCTGTTTTATCCACTCATCCACTAATGGACATTTGAGCTGCTTCCATATCTTGGCTATTGTAAATAACGCTGCAACAAACATGGGAGTGCACATATTCTTTCAAATTAGTGTTTCAGATTTCTTCAAATAAATTCCAAAAAGTATAATTAGTAGGTCATAAGGCAGTTCCATTTTTTATTTTTTGAGGAAACTGCATACTGTTTTCCACAGGGGCTGCACCAGTCTGCATGCCCACCAGCAGTGTACTGGGGTTCCCTTTTCTCTACATCCTCACCAACACTTGTTGTTTGTTGATTTATTGATGGTAGCCATTCTGGCAGGTGTGCGGTGATATCTCATTGTGGTTTTAATTTGCATTTCCCTAATGATTAGCATCTTTTCATGTTTATTGGCCATCTGTATGTCCTCTTTGAAGAACTATCTAATTAGGTCTTCTGCCCATTTTTTAATTGGATTGTTTGGGGTTTTTGTGTTTAATTTTTTTTTTTTTAAATCCTCACCCAAGGACACTTTTTTCATTTATCTTCAGATAGAGTGGGAGGGGGAGAGAGAGAGAAACAGAGACAGAGACAGACAGACAGACATTGGTGCAACAGAGACACATCAATTGGCTGCCTCCCGCAAGACCCCAACTGAGGCCAGGGACCAAACCGCAACCCAGGTAAGTGTCCTTGACCATAATCGAACCTGCGACCCTTCTGTCCCAGGGCCAACGCTCTAACCACTGAGTCAAACTGGCCAGGGCAGATTGTTTTTTAGGTGTTAAGTTGTGTGAGTTTGGATAGATTTTGGATATTAACCACTTATCAGATATTATCACTGGTGAACATCTCCCATTCAATAGGTTATCTTTTTGTTTTGTTGATGGTTTCCTTGACTGTGGAAAAACTTTTTAGTTTGATGTAGTCCCATCTGTTTATTTTTCCTTTTGTTTCCCTTGTCTGGGAAGACATTAAAAACTGCCAAAAGCAAAGTAAAAGAGTTTATTGCCTATGTGTTTTCTTCTAGGAGTTTTATGGTTTGAGGCCTTACATTTAAACATTTAATCCATTTAGAGTTTATTTTTGTGTGTGGTGTAAGAAAGTGATCTAGTTTCATGTTTTTGCATGTATCTGTGCAGTTTACCCAACGTCATTTATTGAAGAAACTGTCTTTAGCCCACTGTATATTTTTGCCTCCTTTGTTATGGATTTGTTGGGCTAAAATATCGTATTCTGGTCCATTGATATGTGTGTCTGTTTTTATACCAGTACTATGCTATTTTGATTATTATGGCCTTGTAGTATAGTTTGATATCAGATATCATGATACCTCCAACTTTAGTTCCTTCTGAAGATTGCTATGGCTATTCGGAGTCTTTTCTGGTTTCATGTACATTTTAGGATTATTCGTTCTAGTTCTGAGAAGACTGTCATTGGTATTTTGATAGGAATTGCATTGAATCTGTAGATTGCTTTGGTAGTATGGTCATTTTAAAATAGTAATCCTTCCAATTCATAGGCACAGCATATCCTTCCATTTATTTGTCTCTTCCCTTTCTTTCCTTGGTGTCTTACAGCTTTCTGGGTATAGGTCTTCTACCTCCTTGGTTAAATTTCTTCCTAGGTATTTAATTCTTTCTGATGCAACTGTAAATGGAATTGTTTTCTTAATTTCTCTTTCTGATAGTTTGTCATTAGTGTATAAAAATGTAATTGGTTTTTAAATATTAATTTTGTATCCTGCTACTTTCCTGAATTCATTTATTAGTTCTAATAGTTTTTTTTGGTAGAATCTTTAGGGTTCTCTATACATAACATTATGTCATGTGCAAATAATGAGTTTTACTTCTGTCTTTCCAATTTGGATGTGTTTTTTTTCTTTTTCTGTCTGACTGCTGTTACTAGAACTTCCAATACTATATTGAATAAAAGTGGTGAAAATGGACACCCTTATTTTATTTCTGACCTTAAAGAAAAACTTTCAGTTTTTCACCACTGAGTATGATGTTAGCTGTGGGTTTGTCACGTCTGGCCTGTATGTTGAGGTCTGTTTCCTCTATCCCCGCTGCTCAGTTTTTATTATAAATGGATATTGGATTTTTGTCAAAATTTTTTTACATTTATTGATATGATGATATGATTTGTAGCCTTCATTTTGTTTATGTGGTGTATCACATTAATTATTTTGCAGATATTGAACCAACCTTGTATCCCAGGAATAAATACCACTTGATCAGGTTGAATGATCTTTTTAATGTATTGCTGAATTCAGTTTGCTAATATTATGTTGAGGATGTTTGCATCTAATATTCATCAGGTGTATTGGCCTATAATTTTCTTTCTTTGGTATCTTTATCTGGTTTTGGTAATAGGGTAGCTGGCTTCATAAAATGAGTTGGGAGCCTTCCCTCCTCTTCCGTTTTGTGGAATAGTTTGATAAGGATAGGTGTTGATTCTTCTTTGAAAGTTTGGTAAATTCATTTCTGAAGGCATTGGTCCAGGACTTTTGTTTGTTGTGAGTTTTTTTTATTACTAATTCAATTTTGTTAGCAGTTATTGGTCTGTTCAGATTTTGTTTCTTCCTGGTTTAGTCTTTTTTTTTTTTTTTTTATCCTCATCCGAGGACATTTTTCCATTTTTTGTTCAGGTAGAGTGGGAGGGAGAGAGAGGAACAGAGAGAGAGAGAGAGAAACATCGATGTGAAAGGAACACATCGAGTGGCTGCCACCTGCACAACCGACCAGGGCCGGGGACAAACTGCAACCGAAGTACGTGCCCTTAGCGGGAACCGAACCCGGGTCTCTCAGGACCGCAGGCCGACGCTCTAACCGCTGAACCAAACCGGCCAGGGCCTGGTTTAGTCTTGGAAAGTTGTTTGTTTCTAGGAATTTATCCATGTCTTCCAGGTTGTCCAATTTATTGGCATATAATTGTTCATAGTATTTTCTTGTAATCCTTTGTAGTTCTGTGATTGTTGGTTGTCATTTCTCCTCTCTCATTTATTTTATTGGGTCCTTTTTTTTTTTCTTCTGATGATTCTAGCTAAAGGTTTATCAATTTTGTTTATCTGTTCAGTGAACCAGCTCTTAGTTTCATTGATTTTTCTATTGTTTTTATAGATTCTGTTTTATCTCCACTCAGATTTTTATTATTTCTTTCCTTCTACTCACTTTGGGCTTGTTTGTTCTATTTCTAGTTCCTTTAGGTGTAAGGTTAGATAGTTTTTTAGAAATTTTTCTTGTTCTTAGAGGTAGGCCTGTATTGCTATCAATCTCCCTCTTAGAACTGTGTTGGCCATGTTCCATAGATTTGGGGTCATTGTGTTTTCATTTTCTTTTGTCTCAAGGTATCTTTTTATTTCTTCCTTGATTTCATTGATAACCCATTCATTGTTTAGTAGCATGCTATTTAACCTCCACGTGTTGTGTTTTTCAGTTCTCTTCTTGTAATTGACTTTTAGTTCATACCATTATGTTCAGAAAAGTTGCTTGATACAGTTTCAGTCTTTGTAAATTTATTGACACTTGTTTTGTGGCCTAACATTTGATGTATCCTAGAAAATATTCCATGTGCACTTGAAAAGAATGTGTGTTTTGCTGCTCTGGGGTGAAATGTTCTAAAACTATCAATTAAGTCTATCTGGTCTATTGTGTCATTTAAGGCCACCGTTTCCTTTTTGATTTTTGTTCTGGATGCTATCCATTGATGTTAATGGGGTGTTAAAGTCCCCTACTATTATATTATTGTTGATCTCTCCCTTTATGCCCATTAATACACATCTAGGTGCTCCTACATGGGGTGCATAGATGTTTAAAGAGTTCAATCCTCTTGTTGGATTAATCCCTTTATCATTATGAAATGCCTTTCTTTGTCTCTGTTACAACCTTAGTTTTATAGTTTATATGGTCTTATATATAAGAGTTGCTACCCCAGATTTTTTTTTTTTTTTTCATTTCCATGTGCATGAAATATCTTTTTTCAGCCTGTTGCTTTCAATCTGTTTCTTTCCTTCTGAAGCCGGTTGCTTACAGGCAGCATATGTATGGATCTTGTCTTTTTATCCATTCAGCCACCCTATGTCTTTTGTTAAAAACATTTAGTCCATTTACATTTAAAGTAATTACTGATAGGTATGTAGTGATTGCCACTGTATTAACTGTTTTCTGATTGTTTTTGTAGTTCTTTTCTGTTCCTTATTTTCTTGCTCTCTTCTTTTGTATGTTGATGACTTGTTTTTTGTTTATCTCTTGTTGATTTTTGGTTTGTGGTTACCATGTACTTCATAAGTACCACACTATGTTTATACAGTCTGTTTTAAGTTGATGGTCACTTAATTGAACTCATTTTAAAATCACTACAGTTTTATTCACCCCCTCCACATTTATGTTTTTGTCATTCTTTCATACTTCTGTGTGTATCCTTTAGTTTATTGTTGTAATTGCACATTATCTTCCTACATTTGCCTTTTAACCTTTGTAGTAGCTTTTGTGTGGTTGAGTCACTGCTTTTACTAAATGTTTGCCTTTGTCAGTGAGAATTTTTTCTTTTTTATATTTTATCATTCGTATTTTTTGTCATTTCTTCTTAGGTCCCTTTAACATTTCTTGTAAATATTAGTTTAGTGCTGATTAATTCCTTCAGCTTTTTCTTATCTGGGACACAACTTCTTATATAAATCTTTTTTTTTTTTTTTTTTTAAGTTCAAATCCTTCTTGGGTAAAGATATGGACACGACAGTACTTCTTTGTGGAGTGGTGCTCATGGACAGCACGCTGCTGTCCTTTCACACCGAAACCCTTCTCAGACAAGTGAGGTCTTTATTCAGTCATACCTTTTATTCATGCCAAACACGTTCATAGTACATACGGCATAAAGAAAGCCATCTTTTTTCTACTCTTGTGCATAAACATAAAAACACTTCTGAAATCAACATTTAACTAAGAGTATCTCTAAATGTAGGAATAAAAGCAAGTGTATACTTAGCCCTTATGGGGTGCCAGGTAACTTAAAGCCACTTCAAATATGTATCTCATTAATTTAAATTACAGTAACCTCATAAAGGAAGCATTGTCTTCCTTCACTTATAGGTGAGGGAGTTGAGGCTTAGAGAAGTGACTTGTCTAAGGTCATACAACAGGTTAGTGTCAGAACTGGTATTCCAATTTACTTCTGACTCCAAAGCCTATGGCTGCTCCCACAAGATCCCATTTCTTTTCAGTGGGTGTGAGTTGGGTCAGATCCATCAAGAGTAGAAGCACAATATTGGCATGTTCCACCACAATACTGCTATAGAAATAAGTTAGAATTCACCTCTTCCAAAAGTAGTAGACCAATCTTGCAACCCCATATGTGGCTACCAGCTTTATAATGAGACAGGGAAATGACATCCACCACTGTCACCACAAAGAAGGCCCATCTTTGCTGACTGTACTAAGTGATGGCAAGGCTGGATGGAGCTACATTTTTCTGCCCAGTAAAGGCAAAGAGGAATCAAGAAGCCCTAAAGCAGGAGGGGTGGATGTCTGGCCCATGGGCTTTATAAGGCCCATGAAATCAACACCAGCTAACCTCACACGCCTCACCAAATTAGCCTGACCAAATATAGCAGGCCAATTTTTAGGTTGATAATTTTGTATGGCCTGCAAATCGTGTTATAAATAACCAAATGGACCTTGGCAGAAAAAGGTTCCCCACCCATGTCCTAAATGAAGCTGGTCAGTACAGGAAATTAGAGACCACCCTGGGGAAAGGGTCCATAGAGAGGTCAGCTGAGGGCTGCACCAAGGGACTTTAGAAGGACCTGCCCATTTCTAATTAATGCTCACTAAATTATCTCTCACTAATTGCTGGTAGCATGGATTTTCTACAGAGAAGTGAAGAAAGTAGCACGTCCTATTTCACCATTGGCCAAGTTCAGAGACTGCCCATGAATGTTACTAATCTTACTGTTTTTTTATTTCTCAGGCAACCTCAGAACCTGTTCTGGATCCACAGCAAATCCAAGCATTTGATCGGCTTTGTCATCTGTACCGAGGAAGTTCCAGGGTAATGTTTGTGTGGTTGCTTACATTTTTATTTACTTATTTATAATTACTATTTTGGAAATGCAGAGTTCTCAGTCCTTACTCCAGCCTCCTCCTTAGTCTGAAAAGTGCCCTATTATGGCCACATGGAGCCCAGGCCCCAGGGAGCAATCAGAATTTGGCAAAGGATGCAAAGGAAGTGGAAAGATATCTGTCCCTTCTGTGAAGAGATGGAAGGGCATCTATATTTCCTAACCCTTCATCCGAGAGGCCTTTCTTTATATTGATGACTGCCAAATTTGCCCAAAGCCTCAGACCCTGATGGACATCCACATTGGTTGAATTTTCTAAGTTATCATGGCTTAGCCATGTTAAATGCAGGCAGCCCAGGGTACCTTCTTCCATAAACCTCTCCAGATTTCTTCTGTCTTTTGGTTTATACAGATGAATATATGTGTACCTCATGTAACCATAAACCAAAAATATACAAAAAAAGTGAAGAGAAAGGAATCAAATCAAAACACTGAAGAAAGCCAACAAGTCAAAAAGAATCAAGAGAAGAACGAACAGCGAACAACAACAAAAAGACAACAAAATGGCAGTAAGCATATACCTGTCAATAATTACTCTAAATGTAAATGGAGTAAATGCTTCAAAAGACACAGAAGTGGCTGAATGGATTTTGAAAATGACCCATTTAGATGCTATAAACGAAAGACTCAGTTTAGATTGAAAGACACACGGACTAAAAGAGAAGGGTGGAAAAAGATACTCCATGCAAATAAAAACAAAAAGAAAGTGGGGTAGCAATACTTAACATCAGACAAAATACACTTCAAAACAAAGAACGTAAAAAAGAGACAAAGGCCCTGGCCGGTTTGGCTCAGCGGTTAGAGCATCGGCCTGCGGTACAGAGAGACCCGGGTTCGGTTCCCGCTGAGGGCATGTACCTCGGTTGCAGTTTGTCCCCGGCCCTGGTTGGTCGTGCGGGTGGCAGCCACTCGATGTGTCCCTTCACGTCGATGTTTCTCTCTCTCTCTCTCTTCCTCTCTCTCCCTCCCGCTCTATCTGAACAAAAAATGGAAAAGTGTCCTCGGGTGAGGATAAAAAAAAAAAAAGAGAGAGACAAAGGACATTACATAATTTTAAAGGGGATCAATCTAAGAAGAAGATAGAACAATTGTAAATATGTGCACCCATGTATACAAAGCAATTGTTAATGCACATAAAGGCAAAAATTAATAATACTGTCATAGTGGGGGACTTTAATACCTCACTTACCTCAATGGATAGATCACCCAGGCAGAAAATTAATAAGGAAATAATGGCTTTAAATGTCATATTGGACCAGTTCAACTTGGTAGTTATAGAGCATTTTATCCAAAAACTGTAGGTTACACACATTTTTTTTTTTTTTGATAGATCACGTACTTGGCCACAAAACAAGCCTCAATAAATTCAAGAAGATTGAAATTATATCAGGCATATTTTCTGATCACAATTGCATGAAACTAGAAATCAACTACAGGAAAAAAATTGAAAGAAAGAAAACTCCCACAAATTCATGGAGATTAAACAATCAATGGATCAAAAAGGAAATACAAAAACTACCTTGTGACAAATGAAAATGAAAACATATCCTTACAGCAAAAGCAGTTATAAGAGGAACATTTATAGCTATACACACCTACCTCAAGAAGCAGGAAAAATCCCAAATAAACAATCTAAACTTACACCTAAAGAAACGAAAAAAAGTCCGGCCAGTGTGGCTCAGTGGTTGAGCATTGACCCATGTACCAAGAGGTTACCAGTTTGATTCCCGGTCAGGACACATGGCCAGGTTGTAGGCCCGATCCCCAGTGGGGGTGTGCAGGAGGCGGCCAATCAATGTTCTCTCTCATTGATGTTTCTATCTCTCTCTCCCTCTCACTTCCTCTCTCTCTAAAAATCAATAAAGAAAAAAAAAGAAACCAGAAAAAGAGGAATGAACAAAACCCAAAGTAAGTAGAAGGAAGGAAATAATAAAGATCAGAGCAGTAATAAATAGAAAATAGAAGAATGATAGAAAAGATTAATGAAATTAAGAACTGGTTCTTTGCCCTGGCCAGTTTGGCTCAGCAGTTAGAGCATCAGCCCATGGACCAGAGTCGAGAGTTTGATTCCGGTCAAGGGCAATTGCCTCGGTCCCCTGCCCTTGTTGGGGTCATGTAGGAGGCAACCAATGGATGTATCTCTCACTTTGATGTTTCACCCCCCCCCCCTTTCCCATTCTATCTGAAGATAAATGGAAAAATATCCTCAGGTGAGAATTTTTTTTAAAAAGCTGGTTCTTTGAAAGAATAAATAAAATTGGCAAGCTTCTATCAAGAATCTTCAAGCAGAGCCCTGGCCAGTTTGGCGCAGCAGTTAGAGCGTTGGCCCACGGTCCGAAGAGACACGGGTTTGGTTCCCGCTAAGGGCATGTCATTGGTTGCAGTTTGGCCCCAGCCCCAGTTGGGGTTGTGTGGGTGACAACCAGTCAATGTGGCTCTCTCACATCAATGTTTCTCTCTTCCTCTCTCTCTCCCTATGCAAAAATGTCCTTGGGTGAGGATAAAAAAAAAAGAATCATGAAGCAGAAAAGAGAGAGAACACAAACAAAATAAAAAATGAAAGAGGAGAAATGAAAGCTGACTCCACAGAAACTCAAAGGACCACTAAAGAATACTATGAACAATGTTATGCCAACAAACTGGACAATCTAGAAGAAAAAGATGAATTCCTACAAACATCAAACATACAACTTTCCAAGAGTAAACCAGGAAGAACAGAGAATCTGAACAGACCAGTGCTAGCAATGAATTTGAAACAGGAATAAAAAAAACAACAGCAGCAAACCAAAGCCCAGGACCAGACAGCTTCACAGGTGAAATCTACCAAATATTTAAAGGAAGAATTTATATCAATCCTTCTCAAATAAACAGAGGACATGAAAAGACATTTCTCCAAAGAAGACATACAGATGGCCAACAGACTTATGAAAAGATGCTCAACATTATGAATCATCAGGGAAACGCAAATCAAAACCACCACGAGATACCACCTCGCACCTGTCAGAATGGCTTTCATCAAAAAGTCAACAACATAATGTGTTGCAAGGATGTGGAGGAGTATACTGTTGGTGGAACTGCAAACCGGTGTAGTCACTGTGGAAAACAGTATGGAGGGTCCTCAAAAACTTTAAAATAGAACTACTGTATGACCCAGCAATTCCACTTCTGGGTGTCTATCTGAAGAAAACAAGCCTAGTTCGAAAGATATATACATGCCTGTGCTCATTATAGCATTATTTACAATAGCCAAGATATGGAGGTAACCTAAGTGTCTATCGATACATGAACGAATAATGAAGTGGTACATACAATGGAATAGTAGGCAATAAAAAAAATGAAATTTTACCACTTGCGACAGTATGGATGGACCTAGAGGGTATTATGCTAAGTGAAATAAGTTAAAGACAAATACCATATGATTTCACTTATATGTGGAATCTAATAACAGCAAACAAAACAGAAAAACAGACTCAGAAACAGAAAAACAGACTCAGAAACAAACTAAAGAGATGGCTGCCAGTGGGGGCTGGGCAGGGAAGGGGAAGGGAATATAGTCAGTGACACTGTAGTAAGTTTCCACTGTGACAGATGACTAAAATCAGTGGGGAGATCATTATTGTAAGGTGCAAAAATGTCAAATCATCATACTGTACACTTGAGACTAATATAATTAATATTGTGTACCAACTGTAATTAAATTTTTTAAAGAAATAATACACATATACAGAACCGAGGCACCTAAAAAGCACTCACCAGCTACCCAGGGCTGTTGGAAGTCCCCAGACTTCCGGTTTGGATCCCCCTGTGGCTGGCTCTCCTCACAGCTGGCCTTTAGTGCAGAATTCCTCTGTTCCCTGACCATCAGTGGCACCTCCAGGGCGAGCCTGCCAGGCTCCCTCCTTTTGCAGAGGGCTCTTTGAGGTAAAAGGGATGGCCCTACTGAGTGGTAGAGCCTGGTCCCCAATGGGCTGGCATTAACCTTTCCTCCTGCCACGCTCTGCCCTTGGCAGGTCTTCCAGAACTGAGCCACTAACAGTGAGGTGTTCATGGGTGTCATGGGTGGAAACAGGAAAGCTGGGAGCAGAGAGGCTTTTTAGAGGAGAAGGCAGAGTCCCTTGAGTTTCCCCTGGAGCCCCTGTGTTTGGAGTGGCAGCTGGCATCCATTTGGAGCTATCCAGGTTACACGAGAGCAGTCCGAGCCAGTGACCATAGAACAGGGTCATTCACCCTGAGACCTGACCCAGGGAGAGTGCGGTGAGGTGAGCAGAGGGGGAACCTCAGCTCAGGTGAGGCCACAGGGTCAGGCACCAGCTGGAGGTGGACTCAGAGCATGGATGGTTCAGAACCAGTCAGCGTTCCGGTATCAGAGAGTATCAGTTCGATGTTTCTACGGGAGACTTGCAGCCCACTTATAAAAGGAGGGAATTTCAGTCCAAAAGATGAAGTGATCATGTCCCTAGTCCCATTACTTGTTGGTAGACACAGACCTGGGATCCAAACCGTGTGTGTGCTCTTCCCGCAGTGCAGCACTGTCCCTCGTAGGAGGCAGGGGACTCCGGATCCCTTGTCCCCACCCCCTTCCACATCCAGCCTCCCCCACGGTGTGTGCCCACCGCCTGGTTGACACGTATCCCCTCCTTGCAGCTGGCCCTCCTGACAGAACTCTCCCAGAGCCGCGGCAGCGAGAGCTCCAGGCCGTTCAGTGGCTCCCAGAGTGGCCCTGCTTTCCACAGCATCTTCCAGAAGAACTTCCAGCTGCAGCTCATTCCCCCGCCTGCGACTGAGGACTGAGGCCTGTCTGGGGTCTGGCCCTGAGACCAGAGACAATCACAAGGCAACTGGGGGTGACCCCTCTCAACTGGCTTGGCCCCCACTGCCTCCCACACTTCTGAGCAGAGGTTCCGAAGTGGAGGCTCCCTCCCTGACTTCCATGGTGTTGCCGCAGCATCAATTCACCAGACTAGTTGATTCTGTTTTGCTTGTTAATAAGCAAAGGAAATGTCACATACCTCCGTCCAGCTTTTTGAGAAAATGTGCTTTGCCTGTTGGGACTTTGTCCTGTTTGCCTGGAAGCCTAGAGAATAGGTGGAGCTCACGCTGTCCTCCTGGCTCCTTCAGCCAGGGTACCACGGAGGGACTTCAGCTTCTGCTGCTGCAGGAACAGGGAACAGTGGGCCAGGCCGTAGCGGATCTGAAACCTGCACTGGTGGCAGCCCAGGACCTGCTGGGCGGGCGCGGTCACCTCCCTGCCGCAGTGTTTATGTTAACATCCCTTTGAGTGTAAGATCTTCCCTTCTAACAATAAATGCCTCTGTGTTTACGTTCTGCAGGCCTGCTGGCTGGCTGTCTAGCTCTCAACCTGTCAAGCCATAAAGGATATTTAGAACACTTATCACCACGATTCCATTGTATTCAAGTCAAGGATCTTAATGGTGACACTATCTTTATTCAGATAGCAGCGCCATCACACTGGTTCAGAGCAGCCCAGCCCCCCAGTGCTCCTGTGATGGGGACCGGCTGCCTGAGCAGCACTTTTACATTTCTTGGCCCTGGGACTTTGTAGTCACTGAGCCAGCAGTGGCAGGAGGTCACCACACACACACTAGGTTTCCACCTCAGGCTGAGGTTCTCCGTCCTCAGCAGTCCGCTCAGGGAGGATCAGGCTCATGGACTGGCTCATGCTAACCAAGCCCACAGGAAATAGATGCATGAACTACATGCAAATGGGCTGGCCTTTAACAGACAGTAGATCCTGCTTCAGCCACATACTAGCTGTGATCCTGGACAAGTCACTTCACTTCTCTAAGCTTCAATTTCTTATAAAATAGAGCTGTTTTGAAGACTGAATGAGCAATGCATGTAACATTTGGCATTGTACAAAGGCCCCTGAAATATCAGCTTAGCCTTTATTATACAGGTATACCTCATTTTATTGCTTTTCCCTTTAATGCACGTCACAGGTTTTGCATTTTTAATAAATTGAAGGCAAAACCCTTCACCAGCAAAGAGATTATGACTTGCTTAGTTGCATACTCTATTTCAGTGCTCTGCAGCCAAACCCAAGATACCGCCGAGGCATGCCTGTACAACCCTCCTGAAACCCGGCTGCACAGGCTGCGGTTTCCAGATGGACGTGTGCAGGGGTCAGACTGGAGGAAGTGGCTGAGCAGATGCTGAGGAAGATGCTGGTTGCAGCTATATGAGATAGTCTCAACCCCATTTTATGGATGAGCAAGCTGAGGCTCAGACATGATAAGTTAACCAAGGTGACACACTCAAGAAGTGGCAGAGCAGGGATTTGAACTCAGAACTGTGGTTCAAAGCCAAGATGCTACCTCCCAGATTACAGATGAGAAGATTTCTTCTTTTGTTTGTTAATCCTACCCAAGGATGTTTTTTCCATTGACTTTTTTTAGAGAGAGTGGAAGGGACAGATGGGGGTGGAGAAACATCCATGGGAGAAAGACACATCAATTGGCTGCCTCCTGCACACACCCTGACCGGAGCTGGGGATTCAACCTGCAACCCAAGTACGTGCCCTTGACCAGGAGTCAAACCTGAAACCCTTTGGTCCTCAGGCCAATGCTCTAATCACTAAGCAACACCAGCCAGGGCAAGGAGGTTTCTTGATGAGCTTAAAATGAAGGCCAAAGGAGTTTGATATTCTCAAAGTAAGCTTGGTGATTGTCCTTTATTCTACAGTCTAAAGGAGCCAAGGCAGTTTACTGAGTGTCAGAACCCTGCAAATCAGGGCAGACAGCACCACAGCCTACTCTCCTCCCACCCGTCCACTGGACCAGATCCCAGGAATTCTCTGTCACTCCAGGCACACACCACTGAGCACACTGAGCACACGGCACATATGCTGGCCGTGCCCTGCTAAGAAGGAACCCGATTGGATGTGAAGAGCCTCGTCTTACCCAGGGTAGATGAGAAACCAACTCGAAGTGCTGGGCTCTGGAGATGGGAGACCTGAGCTGAACCCCTATCCCTGCCTTCAGACAGCCATCGTCGCTGTCCCTGCCCCCTCGTGGCACTTCGCGCATGTTCCAGTCTGCAGTGATGCCGGGTCCCACTTCAGAGCAGTTCCTTAGGGGCAAAGACTGATCTGGAAATGTTTCTAGACTCAGCAGCAGCCGGGTTCTGCAGACGTCGCCATGGAGCTCACTGAGGGGCAGGTGCTCTGGGGTGAGGAGCAGGCTAAGGGCAGGCAGCTCTGAGGGCCGCTCAGCCCCCCCCTGTGGAGCTGCTTTACCAGGTGACACGCTCACCCTGTGGCTGTGGCAGTGGTCAGAGGCAGGATCTGGGGGAGGGAAGTTCTAGAGACCCTACACCCTGCAGCTACCATTTGGGAAGAGCAGGTACCTGGTCTGAATGTCCCCCTCAGGCTGCCCCCCTGGGGGAGGGGGGATGACCCTCTGAGAGGCAATCTAAGCCCTGACTGGAGAGGGGAGTGAATTCTAGGTGGCCACACACAGCACTGTCATCCCAGCTGTTACCTGGTGAACAGTCACTACCTGAAAACATGTTTCCTCTGGGCTCCCGCCTCGGCTCTGCGCGTGCCCGCTCGGGCCACCAGGGGCACACAGCGGCACTCGCAGGACAGACTGTTGGAAGGAGCCGGGCTCTAGACAGACCACTGGCACACGTGTGAGCTGAGGAAGGCTGTTTGCTCTTCTGAAAAAGATGATCAAAGCAATCTGCGTGTCTATAGCAAAGTCCAAGTGACACGTGGGAAGATGCTTTACAAAGTAACACATTACCAAGCACAGCCCACGTGGGGAGGGGGAGGGAGGTGTTGGTGGAGGAGGAGAGCTGACGGCCCCCATCAGTGGTGAATGCTTTAGCGAGTAAGTCATTCAGAGCTTCAGGGATCCTTTTAGAAGCCATGTGCTCCTACTCAGCTCTGCCTGGGGGAAATGTTTTTTCAAAAGTGCCTCTCCAGAATCAGATGCCTGTGAAGAGCCCAGAGATGCAGGAAGGTCTCCCTCCAGGCCCCCCGGGAGCCTGCGCACTGCTGAGCTCCCCTGGGGCAGCCCCTCCTCTGCCACCAGCCTCCTCCACACCCTGAGCTCAGCCTTCCCCAGCTACTGATGGGAAATGGCAGCTCCGCTCACCTCATTCCCACAGGGGGGTGTTTCCCTGTCCCCGACACTCCCGAGGTCAGGATTATGTTCTAGCCACTCCGTGTCCCCCATAAGCACAGTGCTTAAAACAGAATAGGTATCACCACATTTTCTTTAGAATCATTGTTTTTTAAGTAAATTTTATGAACAGAATGTTCACAAACCGTATGTATACAGCTGGATTCGCTCAAGAAGTGAACAACCTGTAGAACCAGCACCCAGATCAAGCAAATACAAATGACCAGCACCTCAGGCCCTCAAGTCTCAGTTCATCACCCCCGCCCCCCAGTTAAACACTGCCCTGACTGCTGCCCGCAGAGAGGCTTTGCCGGGCTGCGCGGGCCTGCGCGGGCCTGGGCGGGCCTGGGCGGGCCTGGGCGGGCCTGCGCGGGCCTGGGCGGGCCTGCGCGGGCCTGCGCGGGCCTGGGCGGGGGCCTGAGGAGCAGGGCAGGTGTGACTGGGCTCCAGCTGAGGGCGTATTACCGCCCAACTGGGAGTCAGCCAGTGCTGCTTACCTGCCATGGATGACTGACTGACCTGCCTTCATGGTTGGCTTAGCTCTTGTTGTTTCAACCATAAACTCACAAAATTATCCTGCTCTACCAGTGCCGCTGGGGTAAGTCCCCATTCAGGCGAGTGGTGCTTCGCTGATCCGTGATGCTGTTTTCTGTTGTCATCTTGCAGTGACACTCCAGATCTCTTTCTTGGGATAAGTCACCTGGGGTTTCACACTGGGTGACAGGCCAGGCGTCACAGAGGGCTGAGATGTCCCACCAGGGCCCCAGGGTTCTGATCTCCCTCTCCAAATTCACAGCAGAGCTGCAGGCTAGGGGCTGAGAGCAGCGAGAAACAAATCCTCTCCTCTCTCCAACCCGCTGGCCCAAGAACTCTGCAGCCGTGGTCAGACGTCTGGAACCGGGTCACTCCTCGGTGGAGGCCCGCTGGTTCAGGACACACTCCCCAGCCCGGCTCTAGTCTGGTCCAGCAGGCACCAGAGTGGTGAGACGAGGCCTGCACTTGCGGGCTCTCCGTTTACATCTGCACCCCAGCCGTCGTTCCCACCCGGCACCCCAGCCGTCCTTCCCACCCCGCACCCAGCGCCGTCCTTCCCACCCCGCACCCCAGCCGTTGTTCCCACCCCGCACCCCAGACGTCGTTCCCACCCCGCACCCCAGCCGTCCTTCCCACCCCGCACCCCAGACGTCGTTCCCACCCCGCACCCCAGCCGTCCTTCCCACCCCGCACCCCAGACGTTCTTCCCACCCCGCACCCCAGCACATTTGGCTCCACCCCCCGAATCATCTGACCAATTAACATATTGGGTTTGTTTCTGACTGTAAAAACAGTATCAATTCATTTTAGAAAACCAGGAAGCTTCAAAAAAGCAAACAGAAACACACCATTAATGTGTAGGCATATTTACTTTGTCTTGCTTTTCACTTGCATTTCCACCGAATTTTGCAATCTGCCTGGTTCCTCAAGAAGTCCACGTGGCCTCCAGCTGCCCCTCCTTGAACCCTGCTGTGGTGAACTGAGTCCCAAGATGCGGTCTTCCCCGCAGCTCCGTGTCAGCACAGAACGGGTGGCACAAGGGTTAAAGAGGCATCACCAGCCCCCAGGTGATTGAACTGAGGAGGATGTGAGGCTCAAGTCAAGTTTATTGCAGAATAAAAGTGTGTGTAGTCAGCACTGTAAGAGGCTACAATGAAATGCCTTCTAGAACTTGGCAATGCAATTACGTAGAGTTAAATTAGCAGAATGCACACACGGTAGATGAGATTAGCTGTCTGCAGAAGTCACTTTAAAAGACAAGTCATCTTTTGTGAAGGCAGAAACAGCTAGCCTTGACTGCTCCTCAAGGTGTGATTCAACGTGGAAGAAACTGGCCTAATGACAGCTCTGAGATATTTGCAGAGATGGGGCGGGTGTGCGTGTGCATGCATGCTGGGGGAGGGCTGTGTGGAGCACGGAAAAGGAGAGAGGAAGGAAGCCTGGGGGTGTTTCTCCAACACTGCCTGGAGAGCAGCCACCCTGGGGGAGGCATGAGCCTCCAGCCCGTGGGAAGGTGCTCCTGGGTAGGGACAGGGATGGAACACCTGCCGCTCTCCTTCCAGGCTCACGAGGCACCCACGGCTCAGCCTCCGAGTGCCCTGAGGGTGGGCCGGTGCCCTAAGAGCAGACAACACAGGCCAAGGGCTGAGATGGTGAGCTCCCGAGCCAAAGGGCTGGGTTCAAACTCTGACTCCCACTACGTACAAGCTGGGCCACTTGGGCAAAAATACGTACTTCCTGAATTCTCTTCCTCGTTTATGAAATGGGGATGCTAAAATCTCCCTCGGGCTGCTGTGAGGGTTACTCATAGAAAGCAGTAAGGTAGATGTTGAACCATAATTATTAATAGTATTAATAATGATATTACTATTACTAATAAAAGGATTTATTTAGCAATCCCAGTGAGGCTGTTCAATAAAAGCTAACCCCAGTAGTTGTTCTTTTCCGGGAGTGTTGAATGTGAAAACTGAGCTCCTGGGTTTCCAGCCTGAGGTTTGGACTGTGAGCCTCGGTGACCCAGTAGCTGCACACCAAGGACCTGTGGTTGAACTGTCTACATGGGATGTGTGATCTGAATACAAAACTTGTAGTTTTGTGTGAAATAAATACTGTTTGTGGAGAATGTAAATGTTATTTGTATAAACCTAAAGTAGCCAACAAAAAGCCTTATTACAAAGGGCTCTGGGAGTTATGTGCTACGGATAACAACATTCACCCAGGACGAGATGCAAACTGCTCATCCCGGCACAGTGTGAGCACACGATGTAACTATCTCACATTTCACAAACGTGAGTTTTGTTTTGTTTAGCTCACTGTGTTGTTATTTAAAGCAGAACTTCTTGAAAGGGGGGAGTGCAGGGAAAGAATATTCCAAACTCCAAAATGCCAAATTTGTGCTGGTACAAAAGAAAAAAAATCACATTTATTTTACAAGGTAGTTATTTTCCTAAAGTATTATACATAAAAGAAAGTTGAGCTGTCTGTAGGAAAACAATCTAGTTTTAGGAAATTACAGAATGGTCAACATTGTGCTTAAAACTTTAAAATACACAAGTTTAAAAAATAGCACAGTAACTGAATATTGTAAGGTATGAACAGCCTAAAAGGGTACGTGAGCACAGGGACGCGAGCTCAGGTCAGCCCCCAGACAGAGCCCCAGCCCAGAGAACCAGGCCCTCCCCCAATCAGCCCACACTCAACTGTCCATGATATGAAAGGGAGCTGTGACACACATTTTCTAAAGGAAAATACTTCCAAAATTAGTTCTGAGAAGTGTCCTTGTACTTATGCTGGGGTGTGAGACATACTGACCTCCTTGGAAACCCAGCCCCGACAGTGAGTGGAGCTCCCGCCTCCTCCTGCCGCCCTCCTGAGGGCGAGACACCCACACTCCTGACCTTCTAAAAATACAGCTGGCCTCTCAGTGCTGCTCACGCTCCTCTGGAGAGGGGCGTGGGAAAGAACAGTTACATTTTTGTTTTCCTCATGTAGAAAGCCAAAATGTTTTAATAAAATGTTGCAAACAAGATGGAATAATCAAGAGCTGACTGTATAAATATTATTTTATCTTATGCTTTTTTTTCTTATCTGGTAGTATTTATACTGCCAAGCATAGCTGGGTATTTTGACAGCTCTCTAAATTATCTGGTTGCATCCTATTACCCAAATAGAGAAATTTGCATAAGAGGAGTTGTTATGACCAATTCCCAGAGAATTGTGATGTTTCCAAAAGGCCAGGAACTGGAGGTCAATAAATAAAATCCCACCCGCAAGAAAGAATCAAATCCTAGAGCAAATCCAAAAGGTACTTCAGGATAACTTCACGATTTGGTTCTGGATTTAATGGTTTTATTTTGTATGGTATTACCTTGAACTATGTTTTCCCTTTCCAGTAAAGCAACCTTTTTTTCTCAGGGTTTCCCTCAAATTCTATTTTCAAATCTTGAAAATTACAAGTAAAAAAAAATCTAGATTTGATGGTAAAGCCATATTTGTTTATGTACCAACAGACTACAAACACAAAGCATTTTAAACTGCTTTATCGTGTCTCAGGAAAGTTATGAGCACATTTGAGACTTGAAGATTCTAAAATAAATCTTGGTACGATAAGAAAGCTAAATTCCACACAGCACTATTTTGTGTCTTCTACCTAACAGCTTTTATACCAACTTTCAAAAAATAGGAATGGGGCCAGGTTTGTACAAAAGCCCAAGAAAGCAGTTTCTCCATCGACACAGCCACCCCTGCTCCCAGTGAGCGCCCGCCAGTCCGGCTTTCCTCTCAAGGTGCAGCGCGAGCCCAGCGGCTGTTCGACATGACTGCTTCCGACACCTACAGTACACACTGCATCTAAATACTTTCTAAAGTGCCTATAAATATGCTTATACAAAAAGAGCAATATAATATCAGGATTACAGAGAAATTCTTTTATATAATATAGAACAGAACAGGCCTAGAATTTAAGTTGAAACTACACATTTTTATATCCTTGTGAGTTGTTTTTGGAATGCAAGCATAAAGAAACAATTCTGGTTCAATTGTGTATAATTTTCTAGAGAATTATTAATATTAACAGTGCTAGGACAAAAGAAATTCTTGCTTGTGCTTGTTTAGAAAAGGTTATTCTGAGATCCAGGAGCATCTAATATTTAGAATCCAGTGGAACATCTCCAATTCTATAAAATAGTAGTAAGTGAAGCTTAGTGAGTTTTTAATTATAAAGAGATTGTGCAAATATTTTAAATTATATCAACCATTATTAAATCCAAAAATTCCATTAAAATTGTGGCTACTCTGAATGGCAGTTGAAGAGTTTTGAAAGTTATAGATATTATTGATAAAGGGCCCAACCCCGAACAGCCAGCTTCGGAAACATGGCCCTATGACAGTGTATTTCCAAGGCTTTAAAGGCCTCGTGGTTGACTCCAATTAGTGTAAGGGACAGGGATGAGGAATGTGGGCCCAGAGCACAGAACTGGTAGGAACGGTGCAGAGAAACAGGACCCTCTGTCTGCACTGGGGCTTCAATGAGCTTACTTGCTCAGGGGGTGGGGCTGGAGACAGGGTGCTAATGCTGCTATTACCACCTTGAATACACCACAGGGCCTGAGCTCCCTTTCAGCTGACCAATGACCACTCAATCGCAGGAGGCACTGAGAACCTCAGGTAGGGCTCAGCAGATGTCTGTCCCTGAGCCACCTAGGCTGGGTGGGCCAAGCCAGTGGGGAAACCCTCACTGCACCCCCACCTCCCCTGCCCTCCCCTGTGCCCTCCTGTTCTTGGAGCTCTTCTCACCACCTTACTGGTTCGAGCTATTGAGTCCTTACCTTTCAACAGGTGGGACCTTACGCTGCATTCTCATCCAGCTTAGAAAGTTTTCACTAATGCTGTTCTCAAAGGAATCTGCATACTCTGCTTTCTAAACCCTATGGATGTTCAGGCACCTAAAGCTAACAAATGTTCTAGCCAATCACTGGAACTACACATACGACTAGGAAACCAGATTCTGCCTGGTGATTTGTGAAGGAAGCCAAGTGGAGGCTTCTTATTTCTTAAAATACAAACTGACGTAACACGGAAAAGGGGTGCCACAATGCTGACAGCATGAGATAATGCCACAGGAGCACACTCATGGGCAGTCAGGACAGAAGGAACAGTTCTCTGTCTCCAACTTTGACAGTTCTAGTTTCATTAGGACCACATGTTAAATGTCCTGGATTCTTAACTATGCCTCATGGAGAGGAGATTTGGAGAAATGGCAAATAACCAACTCACACAAGAACACCTGGTATAAGTGGAGATTGGGAATAGATTTCTGAAGAGAGCTAAAGAAGAAAGAATTATTCACCATTGTGTATGTGTGAGAAAAGAGAACATGTACAACAGACCATGAATTTTACTGTATTAAAGTGAATGAATATTACACAAAATATTTTCTCCTGACTTAGCAGTGAACTATTTCAACTGCTTTTGCATTTGCATAAAAACCCATGCATCATAATGAATTCTAATCCATTTCTCACCTAAGCCATTCTAATGCTTCATACAACCAAATGAAGCAGAATTCATCAAACCTATTAGATTCATTCATTCCTAATCCCTAAAGGACTGTCGTCTTTAGCATTTCCATGCTAACTAAACTATTAACTGATATTTTTTTAAGACGTCAGTTGTGGCTGCCTCCTAAATATAATACCTATATAACTTCCTAAAAGTTTTCCCCAGATTTAAAGAACAATTAAGAAAAGTAGGGAAATGTTAGGAAACCCACCCAAGAGACCAGCTCAAATGCTGCAACACATTCCCCAGCGACAAGCCAAGTACATCTCTCCTTCCGCTGCGTTCCCAGAGCATTCTGGGGAATGTTACCTGCAGATATTATCTCTGCTATTGGACTGTGGTTCCCTTCACATGGGGAGTCAGGTCTTACCCATTCTGTATCCCCACAGTACCCTGCAGAGTGTAGGCACTCAGCTAAAGCTGGATTGAGCATGAAATTGAAGGTGTCATCTCTTCTTAAATGAAGGTCTAGTTCAGCCCCAGGTCATGGAAGGTTGTGCAGACACTGGCTAGGGGCTAAGCTGGCCCCCAGTACCCTCCTAGAAGTAAGCCAGGCAACTGGCCTTGACCCATGCAGGTGGTGGAGAGAAGGAGAAAGGGGCAGAAGGGCATCTACTGGGGCACAGTCTGTTCCCCTCACGCGAGCTGAGTCCCATATGGGACTAGCAGGGCAGCGGGGGTACCTGTCAGCATGCCAAAAGGAATGCCAGGTGTTTTTCCGTGAAGAACTGCGTATTTAGAAAAGTACTGTCTCCTTCACTCTGGGTAGCTCCTCAACCTGGTCCATGATACTCTGTGACCATCACTTCATTGCTTACTAAGTTCCCAGTGAAAGTAAGGCTGGGTCACAATTCATGACACCAGATGCTACATAGAAAGTAAGTCAAGATACAAAAGAAAACAAATACTTAGTTATAAGACTACTTTAAGAGTGAAGCTAATCAGCAGACCACTGAACTGCTATTGTTGTTAGAGAGGGGTAGAAAAACCAACTGCACTGGAAAAAGGATCCATCCAACAAAAGTACAAAAGCTCGGCTTGGATCAGAGGACAGCTCCTGCGCTGACTCTCACACGGTGGTTTCTATCGTTTCGATCACCTCCAGGTCAGACTGCGATGGGGAGAGAAGGGTGCACTCGTCCGGTTCCCAGCTGCTCTCTGGACTGTAATCTTCCTCTGAACTCAGTTCTGCTCCTTCTTCTGTGTCCTCATCGCACGATTCCACATAGTGAGCCCCGATGGCATTGATCCCAGAGTCCTCAGAACTTGAGGGAGAAGAGCAGTGATCTATTTTTGGTGTATTGCTCTCTTTTGAAATTAAGGCATCATGTGCAGAGACCTCCTGAGGGCTCATTTTGAGGGAATGTGGTGCTGGCTGCTTCTGCACGTAACACATCTTCCCATTAATACATTTAACCTGGTAGTTGTCAATAAAGAGGTCTGAGATCATACAGTACCTTGGTGAATCAGGCGGGAGGGGAGGCTGGAAGACAGATGCAAATTTCAGAAAGTGTTCAGTGAGAGAGACTGAGATCTGAATGGTGTTTGTGGGTTCCCGAGGCTTCGCAGGAATCTCAGTGCTTGGGAGCTGTTCTACAGGGGTCATAGGCTGATACACGTATTTGCCTGTGGGGAACACAAAAAAGACAGTCAAAATCTAAGATTATTACACTAACTACAGTAACGTAGCCACAATCATTTCTTTCCAAAGACTCAGAATGTTCTTAAAATATACTTCTAGAACATCTCAATAGAAATTAGTAACAGAACCATTCCACATTGTTATAATCAACTGAAAATAGACCACTGTCCATAACACCATGGTTTTTTCATCTAAAAAACTCAACACACTTTACAAATCTTAATTTATACCTGAATCTAATGCCTCTGAAGTAGGTGAGTGGATACTATAATCTTTATTTTATAGACAAATTTAAATGATTTACCCCTCATACCAGATAAAATAAAGAATGTCCATGATATAGTATAGAAAAACATAAGTTGTAAGAGTACAATGCACAATAAAATTATAATTCCATTTTTATCATTAATTATTATATCTCAATATATACATTTACAAACTGGAAGAATACATACCAATTTATTATCAGGATTACGGAAGACTTTGACTTTATGGTTCTGTGTTTTAATCAGAATACACATACACACACATTTAAAAGTGCTGGCCTACAGGACTGTGCTGGCCACCCCAAATGGCTGGGGTAAGGTGCAGGGTGTGACACGATCTCTTTCAAGACCAAAGCTCACAAGTGTCCTAAGCAGGAGATATTCTCCACAACACGAACTCCACTGGCAGTGAGCAACCTTAGCCAAGCAGAAGCAAAGGAACAAGCAGGTGCAGGAGGCAGGCAACCTGCTGGATGTTTCTGGGAAACCAAGATGCTGATCTCCAAACCTCAGTGTTTCCCACCGTGTACATGGAAGTGAAACCTAGATGAATCTGTTCCTGATGGGTCTTAGTCCTCTTTGATTTCATTCAACATTTAGCAAAGCTCCCATGTACAAAGTGCTAAGAAAACAGAGATAGAGATACACATGACCCAGGCTGTAAGACTAAAATGATTTCAAAATAGAAAACTGGGAGAAAAAAACAAAACAGAAAAACCCAAGGACAATAGCCACAATTATGAGCACCATCTTGGGTTTTTCCTAATGTAGTTGATTTATCAGTCAGTCTATACCGTATCTTCTGCACATATTTATGACAGGGTTTTATTTTGTTTTTATCCTCACCTGAGGATATTTTTCCATTTATCTTCAGACAGAGCGGGAGAGAGGGAGGGAGAAAGAGAGAAACATCAACGTAAGAGAGAGACATCGATTGGTTGCCTCCTGCATGACCCGGACCATGGCCAGGGATGAACCGCAACCGAGATACACGCCCTTGGCCAGAATCAAACCCGGGACTCTTTGGATCACAGGCCGACGCTCTAAATGCTGAGCCAAACTGGCCAGGGCTTGACAGGGTTTTTAAACCTCAGCACTGTTGGCATTTCGGACCAGATGATTCTTTGTTGTATGGGGGCTGTCCTGTGTACTGTAGCATATTTACCAGCATCCTTGGTCTCTACCCACTAGATACCAGTAGCACCTCTTCCCCAGGCTTGATCATCAAAATGTCTCCAGACATTGTCACATACCCTCTGTGTGGGGGTGGGGGCAAAATCACCCTGGTTGAGAACCAGTGATTTATGACATCCTCATGATGTAGATAAGTCACTCACTGTGCACAACACCTGCTCTTCCTGTTAAACGGTCAGACGAAAACATCAAGGACAGTAATCGCATTTAGAACGCAAACTACCTTTGAGTATTTAAATAAGTTAATTAAGCAGAATAGCAATTTCAGATCAGAAATGTGAGCAGCAAACTAAGCCATAAAAAGTGCAATGTCAGGCCCTGGCCGGTTTGTCTCAGCGGTTAGAGCGTCGGCCTGCAGTCCAGAAAGACCTGGGTTCGGTTCCCGCTAAGGGCACGTACCTCGGTTGCAGTTTGTCCCCGGCCCTGGTTGGGTCTTGCGGGTGGCAACCACTTGATGTTTCTCTCTCTTTCCCTCCCACTCTATCTGAACAAAAAATGGAAAAATGCCCTCAGGCGAGGATTTAAAAAAAGGTGCAATGTCAGTAATCTATTAGATCCATCAAGCCTACCTGTATTTTTTACTTCTGTTTCTTAACTTCTGTAAGAAAAAAATGTAGGCTTAGATGCCACAATTTCTTTGTAACTAAATTACCTTACAATATGTCCAACTTCTTTCTGGAGTTAACACATGGGAAAGGTACACTGAAAATGTTATGCCTTTGGGTTCCCAGGTTGCTTCCAAGCCTGGCCATATGTCATGCAAACCTATGAGCTGATAAAAATACAAGTGAGAGGAACCTGTCATTCCTGCCTGGGAGACTATGTTTAACATATACCAGGTACCTTCATTTCTGTTACCTGTAAAGCAGGGAACTACTCCTTATCAGGCAATGTTAGATCAGGTAACATCTAACAGTTTGGCATGGTAGGACCTCTAGCTCCAAGTATTATGAACGGACTTATAAGCTGAAAGGAAAAAACACAGATCCTGCAATTCCCCAGCCCCAGGATCAGAGAAAGGCATGTCCAGGCAGGGGACAGAGAAGGGACTTGGAGAACTTGGGGGACTCCTCCCTTCTGCCCAGAGAGCAGTGAACAACCTAGAGTGGAGGGCTGGTCTTTTCTGTCCCTGACTGGTGGCATGACGGCTATGACATTCAGGAAGCTGTGGATGGCAGGCACTTAAGAAATGCTTGTTGCAGAATGCTAATTAAGTTCATTCCAGCCCAAGTGACCTCTGGTTTAATGACCTACTTGTCACAGCCACAGGAGGTTCCAGACAACTGATCCCCAGACTCAGAGAGGTCAGGGTATTTAGTCCAAAGACAGAAGCAATACTGAAGCCTGACTTTGGGGGTGTCTCTAATCATCCTCCCTAATCTCACTTAACCCCCCTGCCCCACCTCCTATGTGCTTCTTCAGAATTGATTTGCTTTTTCTCTTCTTCTTGATTCTTCTACCTCTTTCTTTTTCTAATCTTCTTTCCTCCAAAGCTCTGTTTTCTTCTTTGAAATGCAGTAAAAGAAAGAGAAGCGCAGCTAGGAGAGGAAAATGAAGACTGCACTCCAGATCCCATTTCCTTCTAAAGTTACACCTCCTCAAGGTGCTTCCTCAGAGCTGGGAGACGGCCTGTTCCCTGGTGATACAGGATACAGATGCAAAGAGGAAGGCAGAGAAAAAAAAATAGTAAAGATGGCCAGATGAAAAACAAAGTTTAGTAAACATCTTTCAAATACTGTTATATAAAAATATATTGTTTGATTTGCTTTTAAACACCAAATAATAAAATAAAACAAACTCATATCAAGGATGTAGTTTTATAAAGAACTCAGAGGGGTGAGCACGCTGCTCCAACCCCCAGCAGCGTCCACCCTCTGCACACTGTGCTGTTCACGATGACAGCCCAAAGCACTGCAAGGTCCTGAATCAGCAGAGAGAACCGATCGTGTCCACTCTACTGTACTTACTAAGAAAATAAAAAGAACTAAAACACTTCTGCAAGAGCAAGGATTGAAGCAAAAGCATTTCTGGACACTTAGGAAAGTCAATAACTGCTATACTCTGTTCTCTAAACAATCTTCTTCACTAAGGACTGACACCATTATTTAAAGAAATAAATGTATGAGAATTTTTAAAAACTTAAATATCTAAATGGAAGAGATACTCAGAGAGTCAGGGCTTAGAGAAGAGCAAAACAGAGGGAGAGTAAAAGGGAGATCTGGATACAATGTGAACCATCAATGCCACTTCTGGGTATACACTCAAAGAACTGAGAGCTGGGTCCAGAAGGCAGCTGTACACCCTGTTCACAGCGGCATTATTCACACAAGCCAAATGGTGGAAGCAACCCAGTGTCCATGATGGACAGATAAACAAGATACGGTATATACATACGACGACACATTACTCAGCCTTAAAGCATAGGAGATCCATACTACAACACTGATGGACCTTCAGGACATTATGCTAAGTGAAAAAAGCCAGTCAAAAAAAGACAAATACTGTATGACTCCACTTATATGAGGCACCGAGAGTAGTCAAATTCAGAGAGACACAAGGCAGATGGTGTTTGCCAGGGGCGAGGGGGTAAGAGGGAAAGGGCATTGTTGATTAATGGGTGCTTTCAGTTCTGCAGGATGAAGAGAGTTCTGGAGATGAACAGTGATGGTGGTTGCACAACGATATGAATGTAATTAATACTATTGAACTGTACACTGAAAAGTAGTAATGAAGGTCAATTTTATGTTATGTATATTTTACCACAATTTTTTAAATTAAAGAATTAATTAGTATCATTTACTATATGAACAGACTGGAAGGAAAATGCCGTATGGTCCAGAATATACAGGGTGAGGCAAAAGTAGGTTTGCACTTGGGAGTAGGTGAAACAGCATTTATTCTTTTATTATTTATTTATTATTGTATTATTTTCCATACAAACAACTGTAAACCTACTTTTGTCCTACCTTGTATAAAGAATTCTTAAAGTTCCATGACCTGTGACACTGACAGTGTCTTGGTTATGAAACTGTACTATATTATTTTGCAACTGTAGTTGCCTTTGGGAAAAAGTAGATATACAATACATGGGATCTCTCTATATTTTTATTAATGCACTTTTGATGAGAATGTGAATTGGTTCAGCCACTATGGAAAACAGTATGAAGTTACCTCAAAAAATTAAAAATAGAACTACCTAATGACCCAAAAATTCCACTTCTGAGTATTTATCTGAAGAGAACAAAAACACTAACTCAAAAACATATATGCTCCCCCACATTCAGTGCAGCATTATTTACAATATCCAAGATATGGAAACATCTGTGTCCATTGATGGGTGAATAGATTTTTTAAAATGTGATACATATACACAATTGAATATAATTCAGCCATAAAAAAGAATGAACTATTGCTATTTGCAACATGGGTGAATCTTGAGGCATTATGCTAAGAGAAATAATCCAGACAAAGCAGATACTATATGATCTCACTAACATGTGCAATCTAACAAAGAACAAAAAACCAAGCTCACAGATACAGTAACAGATTGATGGTTGCCAGAGGTACAGAGTGGGGGGTAGACGAAATGGGTGAAGGAAGTCAAAAGGTACAAACTTCCAGTTATAAAATAAATAAGTCATGGAATGGTATGTACACTATGGCAACTACAGTTAACAATTTATTGAATATTTGAAAACTGCTAAGAGAATAAATCTTAAAAGTTTTCATCAAAGGAAAAAATCTATAATTATGTATGGAAACAAATGTTAACTAGATTTATTATGGTCATCATTTTGCAATACATACAATTATCAAATCATTCTGTTGTACACCTGAAATTAATACATGTCAATTATACCACAATAAAAAAAAAACTGTATGTGAATCTATTTTTTCAAAATAAAACACCTAATTTAAAACAATAAGAAAAATTCCATAGAAGTGATTTGCACCCATTCAGAGCATTTGATCACAAGGTACATATTACTGATATAGTTCTTTACAGAGGATATTAACTTTGAACACCTATTTAACTAATATATATGTCTAAGTAGTTCCACTATAAAATTAGTACTTTTCTCTTTGAAATTAAGTATTTTGTGCATAGATATTTTAGAACTATGCAAATATCCTGCTTCTCATCATACTTTTAGCTACTAGTTTTAGCATGTACAGGTGGATCTGGCCTGCAGCAATCACTGCTCTACTGCTCTGGTGTTTGCCAAAAGGTGACTTTTCACCTCCGTCATTCCTTCTATATTTATTAATTGGACTTCTAGGTAAGCAAGGGCAACTCCTTCTCTCTCATTTATTTATTTATCCAAGTACTTATTTATATAAACAATGACTCACAGATATTTATTTTATTCTATGAGTTGTAATCTGCTACTATCATTATTTTTGTTGCTCAAACTGTCCCAGATTTAGCTCTTGGGAGCTTATTCAAGTTAGCACATGTGTCCTTTCAACATGCTCCCATCCTTTTTAAAAGACATCCTTACTTTCTGGCACTGTAAGATATTACTAGCTGCCCTGGCTGGTGTGGCTCAGTTGATGGGCATCATCCTGAGCACTGAAAGGTTGCTGGTCAACCCTGGTCAGGGCACATGCCCAGATTGCGAGCTTGATACCCAGTAGGGGGCGTGCAGGAGGCAGCCAATAGGATGTATCCTTCTCACATTGATGTTTCTCTCTCTCTCTCTCTCTCAAGGTTTTTAGAGAGAGATTGGGGGGGGGGGGGAGGGCTGGCTTATCTTGTACTTCCTCTTGCCCCAGTCCAGAAATCTGCCATTTCTCCAAGGATCTCTAGTTTCTTTTCTTAAGAATTAACACACATTCTTAAGCTTGTTCTTAATTCCTGCAAAGTAGAATCTTAGTTTGCTTATGACTTATTCAATCACTCACAAAACTCATCCAAAGAAAAATGAAGACTTGATCTCATTACAGTACTTAACATCCACTTAAAAAATAATACAACATTTACACCCTGGCCAGTTTGGCTCAGCAGTTAGAGCATCAGCCTGCGGTCCAGAGAGACCCGGGTATGGTTCCCCCTAAGGGCATGTACCTCAGTTGCAGTTTGTCCCTGGCGCTGGTTGGGTTGTGCGGGTGGCAGCCACTCTATGTGTCCCTTTCGCGTCGATGTTTCTCTCTCTCTCTCTTCCTCTCTCTCCCTCCCACTCTATCTGAACAAAAAGTGGGAAAAAAGTGTCCTCAGGTGAGGATAAAATAATAATAATATAACATTTAAAATAAACTTCACAAATCCATTGATTTATCTGGACTCTTTTTCAAAAGAGCTGAAATCACCTTCTCAATAATAAAACATACAATACTAAGATCACAAAAAACAACTGTGTTCAGTAAATAAAAAAATAAATTTCATATATATCGTTTCTTTTCAGGGAAACTGGCTCAGTACTTTCACCTGTTTCTCAACTAAAGACCAGTCAAAACTACTAAATGAGTAACTTCCACTATTCTTTTAAAGTCCTGGTTCATACTTTTCCTAATTGTTCTTCCCCTTTGGTGTTTCGGAATGCCTTGTGGGACACTAAAAAAGATTTATATTCTCATCCTAGTTCTTTGGTTTAAAGAAGAAGAAGGGAACAGAAGGGTTAATTACCTTCTCCAGCTCATTTAACAAGATAGGAGGCAGTTCTGAGACCCAGGCCTTGTGACAACCTGTGCTTTTTCTTCATGAGGATACTCATTACTTAATTAATAAGGTTTAGATAATGTTCTTAATTTACACTGACATTCTTTGCCATTAACTTTGGTTAATATTCCAATTTATAACATAGTATAACTATACATTACATATATTTCTGTAAAGGGGTTTCTTTCTTTTGGTTGTAGAGCACACAAAGAGAAGAGAAAAATAATCTAGACAAATGTAGACAATAATTTATATGCCTGGACCTGGATAAGTTACTGTATGCACTTTGCTAAACTATTTATTTTTAAGATCAGTTGTGCATTTTGATTCTTTAAAAAGACCCTTTGGGGGGAAATGAGCTTTTTGCTTTTACAGATAGTATTATGACTGTTAAATGTGTGTACCCTTGACACATGAAGTACACTGCTCTCAGGGAATGCAAAGTGATTTTAAAATTAGCCTAAGCAAAATATAATTAGAAGGTAAATCTACTGGAAATAAAATGTAGTGGCCTGAGGGAAACTGCATCCACAGTTCAGTTCTTTGATTTTATATAGTGAATCACAATTATGTTTATTTTATTCCCAAAGGCATTCATTATGTTAAAAGCTACGTTGAATATTCTTATTCAGCTGTTTCTGCAACATGCATTATTTACCAAGTTGAACAGCAGATCACAAACTAAAAGCAAAAGAACATACATTTATTATATAACCAATATTTTGTGTGGCCTTATTCTCCACCCTGCCCCACCGGCCGTCAATATAGTAATATTGTTGTACTTGATCTATGAGAACATTAAAGTTCATATATTGCCCAATATGTTGAAGTCCCCAATCAGAAATTTATGTAATATCCTAGAATTCTCATTTTTCAAATGATATAACCTCTTTAGTGCATGGAATATATTAATGTAAAGCAAAACCCTAATGAAACAGAAAATCAGAAGCACGGTTTATTTACTCATTTACCAACTATTTATTGGACATCTATCATGATTATACCACTAAATCAGATGGCATGGGGAAATTTTTAAAAAGTACAATATGCAGTCATGCTTCAAGGAGCTCCCAGTCAAATTGGGGGTGGAAGATAAAAAATAAAATAAAAATAAATCAGAGTTGAGTCAACTGTAAGACTATAAACAAGGGCATTCACCAAGCAGTGGAATAGGACTCCAGGAATAGGAGGGTTTATATGACACAAAAAGATGTGAGCCAGTTTCACAGCAGGAATGGGTCAGTTTGGCATCTGGGGCTCAGAGGCAACCAAGAGAGCAAAGGAGGATAAAGTTCGTCAGGAAGGAGAGGTTGGATGGCGCTTAGAATGCAAGGCCAAGGTGTTCATGTTTTGGTAACAATGGAGAACCACTGAAGATTTCTGAGGAGGCAAGTGATGACAATAAAAGAAGAATTTCAGAGAATGTAACCTGATAAAGATGTGCAGATGAACTGGAGAGAAAAAAAGGGGGGGTTAAAAGGAGGCTATTTTGAATCTTCGAGCATCAGATTCTGATCTAAAGACACATGACTGAAAAGGAAAAAACATGGAGACAACTCTAGGAAGGTGGCAGATCTTGGGGGTGAAGGACAAGGAGAGGGGAGTCAAATGCACCTGGATGTGAATCCTAACTGATACTTATTAGCTGTCTGACCTTTATCAAACTGTTAATATTCCTGTTTTCTGTCTCGTCAGTGTAAAGGTGGTTTGTAATAGCTACCCTTTGAAGCATTAACTCAGTGTTTGGCACACTGTAAACACTCTATTGTTGGTGCTACTTATACAAGGTGGAAGCTGCTGGAGGTCTCTAAACCACTCTGGAGGCTTTCCAGCTTGCCACCGGCCAGCCCTGCCAAGCCCACGACGTCTAGTCCTGAGTCTCAGAAATTCCCCAAATGCACCCAGCTTGCTGATTCAGCACAGCCCATAAACCTCTCTGACTACAATTCTCTGCCATCCTACCTTCATTACCTACCCACAAAATTCTATGGTCTGCTCTCATCTTTTTTCAAACCAATATTTAGTGAGCCTCAGTTATGTTCCAGGCACTGAGCTAGTGACATGGGGTTAAAATAGCAAGCTGACAGGCCACATCCCTATCCTTATGGAGCTTACACTCTAGGAGAATTCGGATATACAGGCTGGGGCAAACGTGGGTTTACAGTTGTGAGTATGCAAAATACAAAGTTTACTCTTGTATTATGATTTATTAATTATTATTTTCCATATGAACTGTAAACCTACTTTTGCCCCACTCTGTATATGTGAACAAATAATCACCCAAAAAGATGTATAATTACAAACCATAAAGAACAACAGGCAAAAAATGATAGAAAGAAAAAGTAAAATCAAAGTTTGCAAATTACACATGGAATATATGATTTGGACGGGGTGGAGCAGGGGAAGGAACAGGAGAATTACACCCTGAGAAAGTGAGTATATGTGGCACATGTCGTCTTGGGACTGGGCGAGAATTAACCAGGCAGAGGGGAACAGCAAGGGCGGCTAGCACACGGTGAGTGGGAGAGAGAACAGGAAGAGATGAGGTCATGGAGGCCGTATCTTAAAGGGCCCCAAGACCATGCTAAGGATTAGAGATTTAATCTTACACAACAGAAAGACATTGCACAGTTTGAAGGGGAGGGTGACATGACTAGCTTTGTTTTCCTACCCACTGCCATTTCTGTCTGTGCCTCTCACAGTGTGGGCACAGATAAACCTAATCTGAAACACTAAATGGACTTCAACAACCAAGCTAGCACCCCTCTCCCAGTTTCACACTCCAATCTGGACTTCAGTCAAATAGGTGAGGGGGGGAATGAAGGAGGGGAAGCATGCACCACTGAGCAATCTGTACAGGCAGGAGCCCTTTACCAACAGACTTCCACAGTCCAGACTGCTCAGGGCCACATTTTGACAACCTGGAGTATGGGAAACTAGTACAGTGATACTTGCTTTCAAAATAGCATTTCTCTGCCCTGACTGGTTTGGCTCAGTGGTTAGAGCGTTGGTCTGGGACCAAACAGTCGCAGTTTTGATTCCAGTCAAAGGCACATTCCTTGGTTGCAGCTCAGACCCAGCCCTGGTTGGAGTCATGCCGGAGGCAACCAATTGACGTGTCTCTCTCATATCAATATGTCTGTCTGTCTGTCTGTCTGTCTGTCTGTCTCTCTCTCCCCCTCCCTCCCTCCCTCCCTTTCTCCCTCCCACTCTAGCTGAAGATAAATGGAAAAATGTCCTCGAGTGAGGATGAAAACAAAAATAGCATTTCTAAAAGTGCCATAAATCAACAATTGAGAAGGTGTTCATCACACTTGCCAATTTACAGCAGCCAATCTAAACAGAAATATAATGAAGGCTCTATACTTTTCTTTAAAATATTTTTATTGATTTTTAGAGAGAAAGGGAGGGAGGGGGAGAGAGAGAGAAACATCAATGTGAGAGCAAAACATGGGTAGGTTGCATTCTGCACACCCCCTACTGGGGATGAAGCCCACAGCCCAGGCATGTGCCCTGACCCAGAACTGAACCAGCATCCTTTTGGTGCCCAGGATGACGCCCAACCAACTGAGCCACAGAGATCACAGCAAGGCTATACTTTCAAAAACCATGCTTAGTCCTGCCTGAAACCAAGTCTTCTGGTTCAAGAAAAAGATACATACAACTCCTGTGTATTTTAACAAGTAGCTATACCAGCGAATGAGGGAAAAAGAGAAGAACTGTATATCTTTTACAGTCCAGTCTGGGCCACACAAATATCCATAAACCCACAAGGGAAAAGATAACTATTAGGCTGTGGAGTATACACTATATATTCTATAAGAGCTCAGAGAAAAGGAGGGGTAGAAGGGCTTACTTAGAAAAGGCTCCACAGAACACATGGAATATAAACTCAAAAGGAGCTAGGACTTGGGCAAAAGAAAGTAAAGTGGCATGGCTTGTGCAAAAATCCAGAGGTTGAAAAAGTGTGGGATGTCAGGGGCGCTGGGGGGGACAGGCCTGACTGGAGCAGAGCACTCTCCAGTGACCAGGACCAGTCTTACCACCCAGACAATCCGGAAAGAGAGCAACACCTTTCCCTTGCCATGGGAGACTGAATGCGGCAAGAGCCACCCTGCTGCCTAAATTGGCACAATGGAACTCCTTGAACTTGTAAACACAGACCATTCCAGTTGGGAAACAGACCCTTTCAGGGCCAGAGAGTTAAGAAACATCCTGGTAAGTAAGTCTGGCTAAAACAAGCAATAGGAAAAAAGAGGGCAGAGAATGAGAACTCTCAGGCTTGCAGTTCCAAGCGGCCAAATAAGGATTTCATGTAGTGAATATATCTACCTCTTTCCATTCAATCTGGAAAGTTCTACTTATCCAACGGGAGCTTTTCTGTAGAGCTGGTTTTAATACAGTAATTGGTTTTAAAAGGTTCAGCTGAGGGAGTCCTCACCTAAGGGTAGTTCACTGAGAGTGAGATGAGGCATGAAAACCCTATGTTCAGAAACAGAAAGATGGCAGCGGACAGAGCACAGAGACTTAACTAGTATGTACTAAGTGTCTGCACTCTGCAGCACAGGAAAACACCAGGAGAGCAGCTGGATGGAGGGAAAGACACATCAGTGGGAAGTAGACTATTACAAGGAGAGAAAGCTGTATGAGTACCACACCTTTTTATCTAAAGATAGGTGATGATGATGATGATGATGATGATGACGACAGTCATTACCTTGGATTTCTTTATAACAAGCCTTGATCTTACCTTATAGGCATTTTATGAGACCCTCTCAGCCTTTCTCTGCAAAAATCAATAAAGCATGCTGAATTACCAGATTGGACAATAGATTTTTAAAACTGTAGTTAGAAAGAATTTGAGAACAAAGAAACTCCCTATGCGAGAGCACAAGGGGAGACTAGAACGTGATGACCCGGGCAGTTCTCTGCTGTTCCACCAGCACACAGCTGGGCAGTTCACAGACCCCAAATAAGTTATCAGCCACCAGTAAGTAAATAGATACTCCTGGCAGACTAAAGCTAGGGGAAACAGTATAGGACATCTGTCTCATATATCTATTGATCAGGGGATGAAAAGTTCAAAAATTCACAAGGAAAGGATGCTAAGAAGTCAACCTGATCTAAGCAAAATAAGATCTTAAAGCATCTGAAGAATCTGTGCTTAGCACAGGGGCTCAGTAGGGACTTAGTCAATGTTTACTGAATTTTTAAAAATGCGTCTTTGTTAAAAGTTATTTCTGCCGGCAACTGTACCTGTTCACTATTCCAGAACCTCATTTTCAAATTTATACAAACCAACACAGCATTCTGAAACTTTGTTTTTATTAATCAGTCACAACAATAAAACATTCTAAATATTAATAAGATGTGATTTTAAATCAAATTAATATTTACATATAAGAACTCATATTTCCCAATATCATAAAAGAATCTTTTTTTTTCTTTAATCAATTATAATAATCACCCCTCATTTCTCTTGGACCTGTGTGTAGGCCAACCAATTTCAAAATCAGTGCCACTGGGGAAATCCAAAGCATTAGGTATAAAAAGTAACAAATTTAGTACTGACAGTTAAATAGCATCTCTATTTAACTATCCATTTAACTATTCCTGAATAGGGACAAGGAGGCTCTGATGATGGGGCTCTGTCCTTGTGCTACTTCTTCGTCACAATCATTAGGTTGTAAAATATATAGTGTCAACTCTGCAGTTGACACTAAACAATAAAAAGAAAAAAAAGGGGTCCAGAATATGATGAGTCTGTAAATGTGCTAGTTATCAAATCATTGCCTCTCAAGTCCACATACTCTCTGCAATAGGTGTTCTGCCATAGCAGACAGAATTTCTTGAAGCATGTTTACCCTACAGTGAGCATGACATGAAGTTTTCTCAGTAGCAGGCACTGGAGGGACTTGCTCACTATGTAATCCACTGTGTGGTTTCCATCTCCTGAATGTACTCACACTGATTCAATGACCAAGGTTAAGGTGTGGGATTTCCTGTAGGTGGTACTTTCCTGATTTGTCTACTAAGAAAATATAAGATTATATTAAGAAATTAAGTAGCTTATATAACTGGAACCTAGACTAATAGATACTAAATGTTATGTATTGAAATATTAATAATTCTTTAGATGTTTAAAACTGGATAAACTGATAAATAATTAAGTTTAATATTAATAGAGGATTGTTTTAGAAAAATGCATTCTAAAACGTACTCTTTTAAAAGAATATGTCTTTGCTACTTGAATATTTCAATGTCAATAATTAATGTCAGAGAGATCCAAGGTGGCTGCAGAGTAGGTGGAAGCTGCATCCACCTCCTCCCTGGACCAAACTGGAAATACAACTAAATTATAGAACAATCAGCCTGAATAACCAACTGAAGACTAGCTGCAGAGAAGTCTTATAACCAAGGATTTGCAAAAGAAGCCACACGGAGACTGGTAGGAAAGGTGGAGATGTGTGCAAAGGGGCTGGCCCCCACTCCCATGGGTAGTGGCTGAAGTTACAGAGGGATATCCCAGCTTGGGGACAGGGTATATTCCCCCTGATAAGTGTGGGGTCTCAAGCTCAAGCCAGGTTCCTTAGACCAGAGCACCAGAGACTGAAAGAGGCACTCACATAACATCTGGCTATGAAAAGCAACAGGGTTTCTGTCCACCAGAGAGACATGGGAGTCCACTAGAAACTCAGGCACCCTCTTAAAGGGACAACACAAAATTTCATATGTAGCTACTCACCCTGGGCTCTGATGGAGGGAGTGCAGAGTGGACTGGAGTTGTGCAAGGACAGACTGGGGTTTGTGGCTCTGAGGAGAGCACTAAGGGGAAAATTACAGGGACCCCCTTGTGCTAAATCACTCTACCTTACCACAGATGCCATTTTTCTTGAGTGGTGCACACCCCTCTAGGAGGCATCAGCCTGGAGGAAAGCAACTGCCCCACCCTCTGGTCTTCCTGTTGACCCACCCTGCAGAGTTTCCACCCTGCTAAGGACTTAGTGGCCTGGGCTGGGGTTTGACAGTCTGGGTAGACTCAAGGGGTATCAGTGACTGAGATGTGTGGCTTGGAGGTGGGGGCCCTTCCCTCCACTTTTCCATGATCATGACCGGCACCTCCCCCTCACAGCAGATCTGCTAGCCCCCCTCTCCAAGCTCCCAGCGGCCTGATCCTCTTGATTCTTGGTGGCTCTACCTTGCTGAGGTCTGGGCAGAATCTGGGATGGTCTGAATTGTATGGCTCAGGGGTGGAGGCCACTCATCCTAACTTCCCCCAAACATGACCAGCACCTCCCCCCCTCTCGATTCCCAGTGGCCCCTCGCTGCTGAGATCAGGCTCCTGGTAGAATCTGGGATAGACTGAGCTGCATGGCTCTAGGACAGGGATATGTTTCCCTCACATGCCTAACCAGTGCAGAGCCTTCCCTTCACATGATCAAATCTTGATCTGTCTAGGCCTAATAAACTCTGCTGGCCTCACCCTGATGACTCCTTGAGACTCTACCACACCACAAAGGTGTGTGAGCACCCACCCAGTGGGTGGCAGCTAGACTTGATATATCCTGGGACATTTGCTAAGTGGCCTCAGACACAGCTCTGGCACCAAGATTGAACCCGTTTAGATCTGGAGAACACCTCTCGCTCCTACCTGGTGACTCACTGAGAATCTATAGCATGCAATTCAAGTACCACCCAAGGTTCTTACAGTAACTGAACCTAACAGGCAGCCAGCAGGTAGAGGTAGGCAGAGGTGGACCTTGAGGTTCCTAGAAACTTTGCTGAACTGGCCCCAGATCCGGTGCTGGTAAAAGCAAGCATTGGTGTGCAGCTTGATCCTTCCCACACACTCCAGGGCCAGCAGAGGCAGCCACAAACTGTGGATCTCTTTGTAGTTCCAAACAGGTTGCTCATGGACAGTCACAGCCAGCATCTGACATTGACCTGCACAAGAGTCCCTCCCAAGAGGTCCAAGAACCAGCACACCCAGTGGCCAGCTTCAGGCAACATTAAAGTAGGATCCAGTTAGCTTCACAAGCAGCATATCCAAGAGAGATCTCAGCAGGCACCAGACCCTGCTGAGACAAATTCCAATCTGAGTGGTCAGCATCTGTACAGCAGCTCATACACTGTGGTATGGGTTAATCCTCACAGTGAGCCAGCCTGAGGGTTGACCTCACACACAAATGGGCCAATAGTAATCAAGACTCAATTATAATAATAGGGGTACTAAAAAGAGAAGAGACAGAGAACAAGGGATCAAGAACCAATTTGAAGAAATAATGACTGAAAATTTCCCTAACCCGGTGAAGGAAAAAGACACACAAGTTAATGAAGTGCAGAGTCCCAAACAAGATGAACTCAAAAAGGCTCACACCAAGACACATCATAATTAAAATGGCAAAGATAGGACAAAGAGAGAATCTTAAAAGCAGCAAGAGAAAGACAGTTAGTTACCTACAAGGGAGATCCCATTAGACTGTTAGCTGATTTCTCAACAGAAACATTTCAAGCCAGAACTAGTATGAAATATTCAAGGAGATGGAAAGCAAGGACCTACAACCAAGACGACTTTACCCAGCAAGGCTATCATTTAAGATTGAAAGAGAAATAGAGAGCTTTGCAGACAAGAAAAAGCTAAAGTAGTTCATTACTACCAAACCAGTACTATAAGAAATGTTAAAGAGAATTGGGGGGTAGGGAGTAGGAGTAAGAGGGGGAGGGACAGGGTAGAGGGATGGGAGAAGGGAGAAAAGAAGAAGAACACAGTTATAAGGAATAAAATAGCAATTAATGCAAACCTATCAATAATCACTTTAAATGTAAATGGCTTAGATGCTCCAATCAAAAGGCCCAGAGTAGCTGAATAGATAAGAAAACAAGACCTATCCATATCTATAAGAGACCTTCCTCAGAATGAAATATAAACACAAATTATAAGGAAAGGAATGGAACAAGATATTTTATGCAAGTGGAAATTAAAAAGAAGCTGGAGTAGCAAGTCTTATATCTGACAAAATTGACTTTAAAACAAAGGCTATAGTAAGAGACAAAGAAATACACTCCATAATAACAAAAGGAACAATCCAACAAGAAGATATAACTCTTGTAAACATTTATGCACTCAACATAGGAGCACCTAAATATGTAAAGCAAATTTTGATAGACATAAAGGAGAGATTAACAGTAATACATAGTAGGGGACTCTAACATCCCACTGACATCAATAATATTTCTTCCAGACAGAAAATCAACAAAGTAACAGTGGCCTTAGATGACACACCAGATCAGATAAATTTAATTGATATTTTCAGAGCATTTCAACACCAAAGCAACAGAATATACATTCTTCCAAGACACATGGAACAATTTTTAGGATAGATCATGTTAGGACACAAAACAAGTCTCAATAAATTTAAGAAGATTAGCTCTGGCCGGTTTGGCTCAGCGGTCAGAGTGTCAGTCAGTGGACCAGAGAGTCCCAGGTTCAGTGCCCGCTAAGGGTATGTACCTTGGTTGCAGTTTGTCTTCACCCCGGTTGGAGTCGTGTGGGTGGCAACCAGTCAATGTGTCTCTTTCACATCGATGTTTCTCTCTATCGCTTCCTCCCACTCTATCTGAAGATAAATGCAAAAAAAAAAAAAAAAAAAATGTCCTCAGATGAGGATAAAAAAAATTTAAGAAGATTAAATCCTATCAAGCACCTTCTCTGACCATAATGATATAAAACTAGAAATCAATCACAAGAAAAAGAAAAACACACGAAGATACGAAGATACGGAGGCTAAATAACTTGTTACTAAACAATGAATGGGTCAGCAATGAGATCAAGGAAGAAATAAAAAGATACCTTGAAACAAATAAAAATGAGAACACAACAACCCAAAATCTATGGGACACAGCAAAAGTAGTCATAAGAGAGAAATTCATAGTATTACAAGCCTACCTCAAGAAACAAGGAAAATCTTAAACACTTTAACTTTACACCCAAAGGAATTAGGAAAAGAACTAACAAAGCCCAAAGTGAGTAGAAGAAAGAAATAATAAAGATCAGAACAGAAATAAACAAAATAAAATCTAAAGTAACAATGCAAAAGATCAATGAAACCAAGAGCTTGTTCTTTGAAAAGATAAATAAGATTGACAAATTTTAACCAGACTCATCAAGAAAAAAAGAGAGGACACAAATAAATAAAACCAGAAATAAAAGAGGAGAAATAACAACTGACACCACAGAAATACAAGGAATTTTATGAAAATATTATGAACAGCTATGCCAACAAACTAGACAATCTGGATGAAACAAATAATTATCTAGAAACAAACAATCTTCCAAAATTGACTCAGGAAGAATCAGAAAATCTAAGTAGACAGATTACAACTAGTGAAATTGAAGTAGTAATCAAAAAACTCCCAACATACAAAAGTCCTGGACCAGAAGGCTTTACAGGTGAATTTTATCAAACATTCAAAGAACTAACACCCATCTTTCTCAAACTATTTTAAAATATTCAAGAGCAGGGAAAACTCCCAAGCTCATTTTATGAGGCCAACATTATCCTAATTCCAAAACCAAATAAAAATACTACAAAGAAAGAAAATTATAGGCCAATATCTCTGATGAACATAGATGCAAAAATTCTCAACAAAACATTAGCAAGCCAGATCCAGCAATACAATAAAAAGATCATACACCAAGATCAACTGTAATTTATTCCAGGGATGCAAGGTTGATACAATATCTGCAAATCAATAAATGTGATACACCACATAAACAAAATGAAGGATAAAAATGCATAATCAAACCAATAGATGCAGAAAAAACATTTGATAAAATTCAGCACCCATTTATGATAAAAATTCTCAGCAAAATGGGAATAGCGAAAACATACCTCAACATAATAAAGGCCATATGTGACAAACCCACAGCCAACATTATATTCAAGGGGCAAAAACTAAAAGCGTTTCTCTTGCCCTGGCTGGTTTGGCTCAATGGTTACAGCATTGGCCCGTGGACCAAAGAGTTGTGTGTTCAATTCCAGTCAAGGGTACATACCTCAGTTGCAGTTTGGTCCCCAGCCCTGGTCAGGGTTGTGCAGGAGGCAACCAACTGATCTCTCGCATCGATGTTTCTCTCTCTCTCTTCCTTCCTCCCTCCCTTCCACTCTGTCTGAAGATAAATGGAAAAATATCCGCAGGTGAGGATTTTTAAAAAAAAGTGTTTCTCGCCCTGGCCAGTTTGGCTCAGCGGTTAGAGCGTCGGCCTGCAGTCCGGAGAGACGCGGGTTCGGTTCCCGCTAAGGGCACGTACTTCGGTTGCAGTTTGTCCCCGGCCCTGGTTGGTCATGTGGGTGGCAGCCACTCGATGTGACCCTTCACATCGATGTTTCTCTCTCTCTCTCCCTCCCACTCTATCTGTACAAAAAACGGAAAAATATCCTCGGGTGAGGATTTAAAAAAAAAAAAAGTGTTTCTCTTAGAACAAGACAGGAATGTCCACTTTCACCCTTTCACCATTCTTATTCAACACAGTAATGGAAGTCCTAGCCACAGCAATCAGACAAGAAGAAACAAAAATCATCCAAATTGAAAAGGAAGAAGTTAAACTGTCATTATCTGCAGGTGACATGATACTGCATATAAAGAACTCAAAAGATTCCACCAAAAAACTGCTACAACTGATAAATGAATTCAGTAAAACAGCAGGATACAAAATAAAATATACAGAAATCAGTTGCATTTCTATGCACCAATAATGAACTATCAGAAAGGGAACTAAGAAAATAATCTTATTTATAATTGCATCAAAAAATATACCTTGGTGAAATACTATGCAGCTGTAAGAAAGAAAGATCTCTTATTATTTGAGACAACATGGAAGGACCTGGAGAGTATTATCCTAAGCAAAACAAGCCAATCAGAGAAAGACAAATATCACATGATCTCACTTATTTCTGGAATATAGTGAAGAAAATAAGGTGATGAACAAAATAGACCCAGAGATACAGAAATAGGATTCAGACTGACAAACTTCAAAGGAGGGGGCGGGGGAGGGAAGAGATAAACCAACAAACTTATGTGTGTAAACATAACCAATGGATATAGACAACAATGCTGGGGTGGGGGGTGGGGCGGGAGGAGGGTGTCAATGAGAGAAAAAGGAGAAACATCTGTACAAAAATAAATTAATTAAATTAAAAAATATATATACCTCAAGCCCTGGCCAGTTTGGCTCAGCGGTTAGAGCGTTGGCCCACAGAGCAGAGTCCTGGGTTCGGTGTCCGCTAAGGGCACATACCTCGATTGCAGTTTGTCCCAGGCCCCAGTTGGGGTTGTGTGGGTGGCAGCCACTCAATGTGTCTCTCTCACATTGATGTTTCTCTCTCTCTCCCTCCCTCCCTCTTTCCCTCCTGCTCTATCTGAAGATAAATGCAAAAAAAAAAGTCCTCAGGTGATAAAATATATATAGAGAGAAAAACACATGCACACACACATACACCTTGGAATAAATTTAACCAAGGACCTATAATAGGAAAATTATAAGAGACTGAAGAAACTAACTGAAGTGTCCCTTTCACATCAATGTTTCTCTCTCTCTTCCTCTCTCTCCCTCCCACTCTATCTGAACAAAAAATGGAAAAATGTCCTCGGATGAGAATTAAAAAAAAAAAGGCAAAGGACCTGAAGACACTTCTCCAAGGACATACAGATGGCCAATAGACATATGAAAAGATGCTCAATGTCACTAATCATCAGAGAAATGAAAATTAAAATCACAATGATATATCACCTCACCTGTCAGAATGGCTATCATCAATAAATCATCAAACAAGAAGTGTTGGTGAGGATGTGGAGAAAAGGGAGCCCCCTCGAACTACTGGTGGGAAGGCAAATTGGTGGAGCCACTGTGGAAAACAGTATGGAGTAACCTCAAAAAATAAAAAATGGAACTGTCTTATGACCCAGTGATTCCACTTCTAAGAATTTATCCAAAGAAAACTGAAACACTAATTCGAAAGAATATATGCAGCACTATGTTCATTGCAGTGTTATTTACAATAGCCAAGATATGGAAGCAGCCCAACTGCCCATCAGTAGATGAGAGGATAAAAAAGCTGTGGTACATTTACACAATGGAGTACTACTCAGCCATAAAAAAGAAGGAAATCTTATCTTTTGCGACATCATGGAAGGACCTGGAAAGTATTATGCTAAGTGAAGTAAGCCAGTCAGAGAAAGACAAATGCCATGTAATTGAAACTATATGCGGACTCTAATGAACAAAATAAAGAAATAAAATAGATACAGATTCATAGCTGTTGGAGGGGAATGAGGAGGGGGGCTGGGTGAAAATGGTGAAGGGATTAAGAAAAAAACTCATAGACAACAGTATGATCATTACCAGAGGGAAATGGGGGTAGGAAGAGGCAAGAGAGGGTAGAGACAGAATAAATAGGATGGAAAGAGACATGACTTGGGGTGGTGAACACACAATACAATATACAGATGATGTGTTATAAAACTGTATACCTGAAACCTATATAATTTTATTAACCAATGTCATCCCAATGCATTCCATAAAAAGGAAAAATAATAAAATTAAAACATGAAAAAATTAATGTCAAAATAAGAAAAACAGAGAGAGCTTACTGAATACCCTTGACTATTTCTTCCAAAAGACTAATATATAAAACTACTGAACTAAAAGTGCTTTCCCTGAATAAACTGCAGAACCAGCTTCCATAATAGACCATATGTTAATCTTAATTCCAGACTGAAAAAATTCAGTGAGTTGGTTATGAGTAACGTTCGGTAGTAGCTTTATGAATGAGAGCTGAGCATCGTGGCTGGCAAAGGATAACACAGCTCTTTCCCTACAGCCTGGGATACAACTGCCTAGGAAGAGAACAATGGGGAGGGACAAGGAGGAAGCACCCATGCCAGTAAAGCATGTGGAACATAAAAGGCAGGATCAATCATTCCAGAAAAGAAATCATGTGAAGTTCTAGAAAAAATTGGGAGCAGCATGTAGGAGCAGCATGTAAAATAAACCTAAAATATTCAGCACTATGATGGGGACTGTGGGAGCTTTAGACCTATTTGGCTAGACTGGTAACATGACTATAGCAGAAGCCTGTATGGTTTTAGCCTATTGGTTCATCAATAAGATTTGGCAATATAATAACACAGATTTTCAAATGAGATTTCTATGGGTTTAATGAGTGGTTTGTTTTTTAATTATCACTTGAAAATACAAAGGAAAACAGGTACCATCAGCACAAGAATGACCCCTGCAGAAGAACAAAGCCACAGGGGACAGGGTGTGCTAAAAAACACTTCCAGGAACACCAGCCCCACAGCACAGATCAAGCACGTCCAGGTGCAGTTGTTCTGGTGTGCCTGGGCTAATCTAAGCAAACAAAACCATCCTGGGAATTGTGTAACTGTGCAGATGGCGGGCTCAGAGAGATCCCCAGCTGTTCTTGAAAGAGGCATACCGATTATGAAATTTTTTTTAATGTTGCTAATAAATAACCAAACAAGATTTCAGTGAATCCTTTGCAGACTATAAACCTAAAATATCAGATGAGATCTTCTAATGGTTTCAAACAAAGAGATTAATGATGCCTTTATTGTTTCTTTCTGGAATACAAGCAGGCCATGTATTATCTGAAATAAATATCTCCTAGAGTTCATTGATCAATGCTAATAATTCAGAAAAGCTATAGTTTTCCCATAAAAACCTCAAAGAATTACAAAATGATGTGAAGGCAGAAAGCATTTTCCTGAACAGTAAACATTTTATGAACCTACAGACATTAAAAAACAAACAAACAAAAAAAGATGTATTCATATATTATATTGCCTAAGGAACTAATTTCAAAACTATTCATTTCATTGCTTGGTGTATGTGATGTTTAATTTTATGTCTCAACTTGGAGAGTGTTTGTGGATGAAATTAACATTTAAATTGGTGAACTCTAGGTAAAGTACACTGCCCTCCATAATGTTGGTGTGTCTCAATCAGTTGAAGGCCTGAATAGAACAAAAAGACCAGCCTCTCTGAACAAGAGGGAATTCTCCCCAGTAGACTGACTTTGGACTTTATCTTGACCATTGGCCCTCCTGGCCTCCATTCTGCCAGCCCGCACTACAGATTCTGGACTCGCCAGCCTCCATAATTGTGTGAGCCAATTCCTTATATTAAATCTATCTCTCTATATACACACATCCTATTGGTTCTGTTCCTTTGCAGAATCCTCTCTGATACAGACAGACTCACTTTACCTGCAATGGGGATAAGATATTACCATGGCAATATAATCATATATGTTCAACTTTCACTTCCACTAATGGGAGGGGAAATATTCCCAACTTTTTAGTCCAGTGCCCTCTTCCTTGATGAGATCACCCAAAAAAGGATCTTCTACCTCATCTTGAAGGTCTCTCAGGTCAGCTGGTGAGAAGCAGCACTGAGCAGTCCCAATCTTCCTTCTTTTAAAGGCAAGCATGTTGCCCTGGTCGGTTTGGCTCAGCTGTTGGAGCACCAGCCTGTGGACCAGAGAGTCCTGGATTTGGTTCCTGCTAGGGGCACGTACCAAAAAAATAAAGGCAAGCTTGTATGTGTATTATATAGTTTATACTGACTAAATTATATAGCTAGATCTAGTCCAGTTCCCCACAACAAAATGATGGAATTCACAGGTATTTTCTTCAGATATTTTCATCAGGTTTTCTAATAAATACTGCCAGCATGGCTTTTTCCCCACTTGCTTTGGTTACCAATACTTTAGCTTTTCAAGTATTTTATTTTATTTTTATCCTCAACGGAGGATATTTTTGCATTTATCTTCAGATAGAGTGGGAGGGAAAGAAAGAGAAACATCAATGTGAGAGAGAGACACATCGAGTGGTTGCCACCCAACCGGGGCCAGGGACAAACTGCAACCAAGGTACGTGCCCTTAGCAGGAACCGAACCTAAGACTCATGGATCCACAGGCCAACGCTCTAACCGCTGAGCCAAACTGGCCAGAGCGCAAGTATTTTAAAATGTTTTTTTTTTTTCTGACATTATTCCTTATGCAATTTCATTATGGTTGTGACAGTGAATAAAGACAAAATGCATTCTGAGTCTTATGTTCCAATTCAATGTGGTAAAATAAAACTAAAATTATATTTACCTCAAAGATTTTAAATAATTGCATTTATTTTCAATCATTTCCATTAGCTCTTTTGAGTTTTGATACTGGGGTTCATGTAACTCTGGCCCAGAATTTGCATCCCTTTTCTAGTTACTCAATGCCTATATAACCCAGGATCATCATTAGAAAATGGCTGTCATTCCTATCTTGGATCGTATCCAAAAATAACAACTGCAATGCAATGTGGTGTGGTAAGTGTTGTTAACAGGATGACATATAGAATACAGAGGAGGAACAAAGAAACAGGAGAGGAATCAACCACAGTGGGCAAAAACACTTGTAAGAGGCAATGCCTGAGCTGGGTCTGGTGGCTATAGGCTTGATGGGGCTGGAAAAGGTCATACCAAGCAGACAACGCAGTGTATAAAGGCACAGAAGTGCATAATTGTAAAAGTTTTCAGAGCATTAAAGTACTTTACTATGGCTGGAATAGTGGTAGGTATAAGATGAAAAAGAGTACAAAGAGATGCCATGCTGTCGAGACTGAATATAGAGATTTTATCCAGAAGATAATAGGGAATCGTTGAAGGATCTTAAGTGAAGAGGAAAAGGGTCAACCCATATTTGTGTTTTAGAAAAACCACTCTGCAAATAGTATGGAAGAAAGACTAGAGGGTCAGGAAGACAGGAGTCAATTTCATTTGCAGGAGAGAAATTAGTAAGAACCTGAATTAAGGCAGTGGCAAAGGAATAGGTTAGAAAGAATAAATTCTGTAAGACTTGATAATTTGATATGTAAAGTAAGGGAGAAGGAAGGGCCAAAGGTGATTCCCAGGTTTTTGGTTTGAGCAACAAGACAGCAAAAAAACAAAAATAAAAGAAATGTTTAGCCCTGGCCAGTTTGGTTCAGCGGTTAGAGCGTAGGCCTGCGGTCCTGAGAGACCCGGGTTCGGTTCCCGCTAAGGGCGCGTACCTCGGTTGCGGTTTGTCCCCGGCCCTGGTCGGTTGTGCGGGTGGCAGCCACTCGATGTGTCCCTTCACGTCGATGTTTCTCTCTCTCTCTGTTCCTCTCTCTCTCTCCCACTCTACCTGAACAAAGAATGGAAAAAATGTCCTCGGGTGAGGATAAAAAAAAAAAAAAAGAAATGTTTAAACCCACTGAGACAAAATATGCGAAACAATGGTTTTCAAGACACTGATCAGAAAACAAAAAAACAATGATCCCTGGAGACAGTAAACAACATAGGTAAGCCTTACAAGTTCCCAAATGTCCTGCCTTGAGAAAATTTCCTGGCCACAGCACACAGAAGGGAAACCTAGAAAAAGCCTCAAAAATACTTTCTGAGATGCTGAACCAAAGCTGACAGTCCAGGGAGACTACGAAAGCTCGAGCACCATGAAGCAGAGAGCTGCATGGAGAGAGAAACCCAGTGATCTAGAGAGACCCCCTTGAGTGTTCAGTAGCATACTGAGGAGTACATTCATCTGAGGACACTACTAAAGCCCAGGAAAAGACTGAAAAGTATTACAGGGAACAGTGCCCACCACTTACACAGAGCTGTTCTCACCATGTAGATTAGAAAAACTTCTAATTTACAGGGCATGGGGGGCAGTACTCAGCAAGGTCTCACCTAGTACTGGAGAAAAATTAGCCCTAAAGTGAGCACTGTTCCTGAACCATCTAACAAATCATAAAAACAAAATCCAAAAAGAGCAAACTGTTTCCAATTAACTACATCCCAGAACTAAGTTCAAGAATGTATATAGGAATACAAAATATCCAACAACCAACATGATAAAATTCACAATGCTGGCAACAAATCAAAGATAACCATACATAGAAAATAAGGAGGAAAATACAATCTATAATGTAGAAAATAATCAATCAAAATTCCCCCAGAGCTGACATAGATGGTAAAATTAGCAGAGACACTGAAACAATCATTATAACTGTACTCCATATGTTCAACAGGTTAAATAGATGCCAGGACAAGTGGATACCCACATGCAACAGAAAGAAGTTAGACCCCTACCATACAACTTGTATGAAAATTGACTCAAAATGTATCATAGACCTAAATGAAAAAGGTAAAAATACATGATTACACAAACCTTCATGACCTTGAATTAGAAAATGTTTTGTTAGATATGACACCACAAGCACAGGCAACAACAACAACAAAAATTGGATTTCATTAAAATAAAAAAACTTTTATGCTTCAAGAAAGTGAAAAGACAACCCACGAATGAGAGAAGTTATTTGCAAATTACATATCTGATATGGGACTTGTATCCAGAATATATAAAGAGCTCAACAACTCAACAATATAAAGACAATCTGATTTTACAATGGAAAAAGGCTTTGAATATACATTTCTCCAAAAAGAACTACAAATGGCCAATAAGAACATGAAAAGATGCTTAACATCACTAGCATTAAGGAAATGCAAAACAAAACCACAGTGAGCTACCACTTCACAGCCATCAGAATCACTAAAATAAAAAAGCTAGACAATAATAAAGACTGGCAAGAATAAGGACTGAAACCCTGATGTATTACTGGTGGAAATGTAAAATAAAGCAGGTACTCTGAAAAATAATTTTCAGTTTCTCAAAAAGTTAAATATCAAGTTTTCAATATGACCTAGTAATTCCATGCCTAATCATATAACCAAGAAAATGGAAAAAATATGTCCACACAAAAACTTACACATAAGCATACATAACAACACTCAAAAAGTAGGAACAGCCCAAATATCCAGAAACTGATGAAGGAGTAAACAAAATGTGATGTATCCATACAATGGTATATTAGTTGGCCATAAAAAAGGAATAAAGTACTGATACATGCTACAAAAATGGATAAACCTTGAAAATATTATGCTAAGAAAGCAGACAACAAAAGGCCACATGTTGTATGATTCCATTTATATAAAATGTGCAGACCAGGTACATGTATAGAGATAGAAAGCAGATTAGTAGTTGCCTAGGGCTGGAGAGATGGTGAGGGCAGTAACTGATAATGGGTACAGAGCTTCCTTTGGGATGATGAAAATGTTCTGAAATGAGATAATGGTGATGGTTGTACAATCCTGTAAATATAATAACCACTGATTATACACTCTAAAGGGTTAAATTTTATACTATGTAAATTATACTTTAATTTTTTTTAAAAAGTAAAACTAAACAGAGCACAGAAAAAAACTAGTTCCATGCATAACGCAGCAATTCTCAAACTATCTGTAATAATAGAATCCTTTGGTTGGTTGTTTTCAATTTTCAATCTGTTACAGATACTTCTGCAAAACCCAATAGAAATAAATTACTAGAATCTAAAATGTAAAAAGACATACAAAACAGAAGCCTAAATTGGTTACAATTGGCTTCACTAAACATGAAATTATTATTTTTTTATCCTCACCCAAAAACATTCCTTCATTTTTGTTCAGATAGAGTGGGGAGGGAGAAAGAGAGAGAGAGACATCAACATGAAAGGGACATGTCGAGTGGCTGCCACCAGCATGACCCAACCAGGGCCAGGGACAAACCACAACCGAGGTACATGCCCCTAGAGGGAACGAACCCAGGTCTCTCTGGACCGCAGACCAACCCTCTACCACTGAGCCAAACCGGCCAGGGCCATGAAATTATTTTAAAAATAGTGATAAAGGAAAATATATTTTAAAGTTGCCAAAGTAAAACAATATACAGAGGAACAAAGATAGGGATGACGGTATGTATATTTCTTGTTTAAAAAATGCACACAACAAACCAGTGGAACATTTTTTAAGTACTGTCAACCTAGAATTCTATACCCAGTGAAAATACCTTTCAAAAGTGAAGGCTAAATAAAGATATTTTCAGACATACAAAAAGCTTAAAGAATTAACTGCCAGCAGATCTGCACTACCAAACAAAAAAGGCCCTGGCTGGTTTTGCTCAGTGGTTAGAGCATTGGCCTGCGGTCCAGAGAGACCAGGGTTCGGTTCCCGCTAAGGGCAGGTACCTCGGTTGCAGTTTGTCCCCGGCTCTGGTTGGGTCGTGCAGGTGGAAACCACTCAATGTGTCCCTTTCACATCGATGTTTCTCTCTCTCTCTCTCTCTCTCTCTCTCTCTCTCTCTCTCTCTCCCCCCCCCGCCCCCACTCTATCTGAACAAGAAATGAAAAAATGTCCTTGGGTGAGGATTAAAAAGAAGGGGAAGTTCTACAGGCAGAAGGTAAGTGATACCAGATGGAAATCTGAATCTACATAAAGGAATTAGGAACACTGGAAACTACATTCATAAATATGTAGAATTCTTATTAATTAAACCTTATTAAAATATGATAAACAAACTGAACAACCAGGCAAAATAGAGAAAGATTCATAGATAGAGGCAGTCAGCTCTGGGGTGGGGGTGGTGTTGGGGGAGAGGAGTGTTTTAGCAAAAAAGAAAAGAAAGAGAATTAATGGACATGGACAAAGGTGTGGTGATTGTGGGGGGTAGGGTAGGGGGTGGAGGTGAAAGTGGGCACATAGGGGATAAATGGTGACGAAAAAAATAAAAATAAATTTTTAATGTGTTTTAAACACCCAATTAAAAGACAGAAACTATTAAATTGGACTTTTAAAAGACTCAATTCTGTGCTGTCTAAAAATACATATTTAAAATGGAAAGACACAAATAGGTTAAAAGGGACAGCCCTGGCCAGTCTGGCTCAGCAGTTAGAGCATCGGCCCGCGGACCGGTGAGTCCTGGGTTTGGTTCCCACTAAGGGCATGTACCTCGGTTGCAGTTTGTCCTCAGCTCTGGTTGAGGCTGTGTGGGTGGCAGCCATTCAATGTGTCTCTCTCACACAGATGTTTCTTTCTCTTCTTCCCTCTCTCCTCCCCACTCTATCTGAAGATAAATGCAAAAGTGTCCTCGGGTGAGGATTAAAATAAAAAAAGGTAAAGGGACATAATTAACTAATCAGAGAAAGCTAGAGTGGCTATATTAATATTAGACAATACAGATTTCAAGCAAAAAATACTACCTGGGATTTTAAACACGTCACTTCATAATGATAACATAGTCTGTTAATTATGAGGGCATAACAGTTTTAAATGTTTATGCTCCTAATAGAATTTCAAAATATTTAAAGCAAAACCTGACAGAACTTCAAAGAGAGATAGACAAATCAACAAATATAGTAAAATATTCCATAGTTCTCTCTCAGTAAGTGAGAGAACAAGCAGAAAGGAAATCAGGAAGGATGGTGGAGAATTAAACTATACTATCCACCAGCATTACTTAGCTGACCTTTTGGAACACTCCACCCAACAGCAGTAGAATACACATTCTTCTCAGGGGTACATGAAATATTTACCGAGACAGGCAATATTCGGAGCCATAAATCCAGTCTCAATGAATTTAAATTTAAAAGGATTTGCATGTATGCATGAACAATGGACAAGGACAACAAAGTTAGGGACAGGGTGAGGAGGGAGGGGGAGGGGGGAATCAGTGGAAGGAAAAGGAGAAACATCTGTGACAAAAATAAATAAATTAATTAATAAAAATAAATATAAGGATTTAAGTTACACAAAGCAAGTTCTTTGATCATGAAATAATTAAATTAGACCTGTATACTGGAAAGTAAAAAGTATTGCTGTGAGAAATTAAGACAGATCTAAATAATTGGAAAGATATACCTTGTTTATGATTTAGAAAACTCAGTATTGATAAAATGCAATTCTTCTGAAATTGAAGTATAATTTAAATATAATCTCAATAAAAATTTTAGCAAATGACAAGTGATTTTAAAAGTTATATGAAAATGTGAAGAACCTAAAATAGACAAAACAACAAAGTTGGAAGGTTAACACTACTTGATTTTCAGACTTATCTTAAAGCTATAGTAATTGAGACAGTACTGATAGCTGGCATCAAGACAGACAAGAAGATCAATGGAGGAGAATTGAGACTCCAGAAATAAATTTATACACATATGGACAACTGATTTTTAACAAAGCTGGAAGGGCAATTCAGTGATGAAAGATTAGTCTTTTCAACAAATAGTACTAAAACAACTGGATATGCAAAAAAAATTCATACTTAACACCCCATACAAACATCAACTCAAAATAGAATATAAATATAAATGTAAAACTTAAAACTATAAAATATCTGTAAGAGAACATAGGAGAAAATATTTATGACCCTGGGATATAGAAAGCTCTTGGATGATACCTAAAGCATAAATGAAAAAAAATAGATAAATTGGACTCATCAAAGTTAAAAACTTCTGATACTGGTAGGAGAACGAAAAGACAAGCTACTGATTGGGAGAAAATATTTGCAAATAATATATCTCATAAAGGACTAGTATCCAGGATATATAAAAAAAACTCTCAAAACTCAATGTATAAGAAAACAAGTCAATTAAAAATGGGCTAACAATTTGAATACTTCTTTTTATTTTTTTTTCTTTATTGTTTTTAGAGAGAGGAAGGGAGAGAAAGAGATAGAAACATCCATGAAAGAGAACATCGAGTGGCCGCCTCCTGCATGCGCCCCACTGGGGATTTGGCCCACAACCTGGGCATGTACCCTGACCAGGAATTGAACCAGCGACCTCTTGGTGCATACATGAGTCGACGCTCAACCACTGAGCCACACTGGCCGGGCCCATTTGAATACTTTATTTGAAGATACATAGATAGCAAATAAGAACATGAAAACATGCTCAACATCATTAGTCACCATGGAAATACAAATTAAAAGCACAATGAGATATCACTACACACCTACTAATTAGAATGGCTCAAATGAAAAAGACTTACCGTACCAGGTGCTATCAAGAATGTGAAAGAATTAGAACTCTCACATACTGCTTGAGGGAATGTAAAATGGTACAACCACTTTGGAAAAACCATGGCAGTGTTTTTTTTTTTGTTAAACACACAACTACCACATGATCCAGATATTCTAATCTTAGGTATTTATTTACCCCACAGAAAAGCACATATTCATACAAACATTTGTACATGAATGCTCATTGCAGTTGTATTTGCAATAGCCAAAAACTGGCAATAACACAAATGTCCATCAACAGGTGAATACATAAAACAATCTGGTAGATCCATACAAGGTCATACTATTCAATAATAAAAGCAATGAACTACTGATAAATGCAAAACATGGACAAACCTCAAAATAAATATATTGAATGAAAGAAACCTGGCAAAGAAAAAAAAGTACATATTATGTGATGCAAGTAACATTAACTCTAGAACAGCTATCAGCAAGCTTTTTCTGTGGAGGATCAGATAATTGTGAGCCATAAGGTTTCTGTCCCAAATACTCAACTCTGCCATTACAACACAAAAACAGCCATTGATACATAAATGATAGGGTATTGTTGTGTTCTAATAGAATTTAATTTACAAAATGGCAGCCAGCCAGATTTAGCTCACAGATCATAGTTTGCCAACCCCTGCTCTAGAAAATGTAAATTAATCAATAGTGACAGCTGGAGATGAAGAAGAAAAAGCGGGACACAAGGAGGACAAAAAGTAGAATTTGCAAAAGGATACAAGACAGTTGGGAGTGATGGATATGTTCATGATGTTGACTGTGGTGACAGTTACAGGGGTGTACACATATGTCAAAATTTATCAAACCAGCCCAGCTGATGTTACTCAGTGGTTGAGCATCTGCCTATGCACACAAAGGTTTCGATTCCCAGTCAGGGCACATGCCTGGGTTGCCGGATCAATCCCTGGTAGGGGGTGTGCAGGAGGCAGCCAATCAATGTTTCTCTCTCACATTGATCTTTCTATCTCTCTCTCCCTCTCCCTTCCTCTCTAAAAAAAATCAATAAGAAACATTTTTAAAAACTTATCAAACTGTTCCATTTAAATATGTGCAGTTTATTGTATGTCACATTCAATAAAGCTGTTAAAAATAATTACAAGCCCTGGCCAGTTTGGCTCAGCGGTTAGAGCGTCGGCTCGGAGAGACCCGGGTTCGGTTCCCGCTAAGGGCACGTACTTCGGTTGCAGTTTGTCCCCGGCCCTGGTTGGTCGTGTGGGTGGCAGCCACTCGATGTGTCCCTTCACGTCGATGTTTCTCTCTCTCTCTCTCCCTTCCTCTCTCTCCCTCCCACTCTATCTGTACAAAAAATGAAAAAATATCCTCGGGTGAGGATAAAAAAAAAAAATAATAATAATAATAATAATAATAATTACAAGAGGAATGGGTTTTGGAAGGTGGGTAAATGATGTGTATAGTCTTATACATGTTAAACCCCACAAGAAGCTTCTTGGCCTACTACAAGCTCACCCATTAAAACTTATTACAAAGGTGCTAATAAATGCTGAAAATATAAGGAGGATTTTTGAAGAAGTGTACAACTATAAATCTACTAAGTGATTCAAGCGTTAGAGTACCACGAGGATTCCATGGTACAATGCAACACATATTAAAAGTTCTAGTCAGACGCTTACCTGAGTAAAGGTGCATTTGCAGGAATCATATACTAAAAAACATGTAGAGGACTTAAACACCCTGGTGAAAATCAGAAGTATTTTTAAACTTCAGTATTTTATTCTATTAAAAAGTTTAACAACACATAAAAGGGAAAACTTACTTAGACAAAAGAAGCCTGACAGTCATCATCATTTTCTAGTAGGGTTTAAAAAAATTGTTTTGTTTTTTAGTAGGGTTTTTTGGTTTTGTTTTTTCTTGTGTGTGTGTGGTTTTTTGTTGTTGTTGTTGTTAAGTGCAAATATGTATGTTTCACTTACGCTGATGAAGAGATAAAGTTAGTAAAAGGCTGCCTTTTGTTGTGAATAGCAGTGTCTCTAGCATTCCCTTTCCCTATTTTAAATTTAAAGCTTTTAATGGCCTGGGTTTGGTTTTTAAAGGATTTATACAGATATTTGTCTATTGATGGACACTTGGGCTGTTTCCACATCTTAGCTATTGTAAATAGGGCTGCTATGAACCTGGGGATACATATATTCTTTCTGATTGATGTTTCAGGCTTCTTAGGGTATATTCTTAGAAGTGGGATCACTGGGTTGAATGGCAGTTCAATTTTTAATTTTCTGAGGAAACACCATAGTGTTTTCCATAGTGGCTGCACCAGTCTGCATTCCCACCAGCAGTGGACTAGAGTCCCCTTTTCTCCACACCCTCACCAACACTTGTTGTTTGATGATTTGTTGATGGTGGTCATTCTGACAGGTGTGAGGTGATACCTCATTGTTGTTTTAATTTGCATCTCGCTGATGATTAGTGATGTTGAGCATTTCTTCATATGTCTCTTGGCCATTTGTATGTCCTGTTTGGAAAGGTGTCTATTTAGTTCCTCTGCCCATTTTTTAATTGTGTTCTTTGTCTTCCTTTTGTTGAGTTGTATGAGCACTCTATATATGTTGGAAGTTAACCCCTTATCTGATATATCATTGGCAATGATGCTCTCTCCTACAGTGGGTCACCTTTCCATTTTGATGGTTGTATCTTTTGCTGTGCAGAAGCTTTTTAGTTTGATCTAGTCCCATGTGTTCATTTTCTCCTTTGTTTCTGTTGCCTTAAATGATGTATCAGTGAAAATTCTGCTGCGTATGATGTCTGAAATTTTCTTGCCTACATTTTCTTCTAGGATTTTTATGGATTCATGAGTCACATTTAAGTCTTTTATCCATTTTGAGTTTATTCTTGTGTATGCTGTAAGTTGATGGTCAAGTTTCTTTTTTTTTTTTTTTTTTTTTTTGCATGTAGCTGTCCAACTTTCCCAACACCATTTATTAAAGAGGCTGTCTTTACTCCACTGTATGCTCTTGCCACCTTTGTCAAATATTAATTGCTGTATATTGTCTTGGGTCCATTTCTGGGTTCTCTATTCTGTTCCATTGATCTATCTGCCTGTTCGTGTGCCCGTATCAGGCTTTTTTATTACAGTGGCTTTGTAGTATAACTTGAAAGAGAGAAGAGACTTTAGATGCCATCTAATCTTATCCTATTTTACAGGTGAAGAAATCAAGGTTCAGAAAGGTAAAAGATCAAGATTCACTTTTCTTGACACCAACAAGAAATCTTTATTAGTTTCCTGCGGCTGCCAAAACAAACCACCAAACAAAAGAAATGTATTCTTTCAAAGTTCTAGAGGCAACAGGGTGTCAACAGGGCTATCCTTCCTTCAGAGGCTCTAGGGCAGTGGTTCTCAACCTTCCTGATGCCGTGACCCTTTAATACAGTTCCTCATGTTGTGGTGACCCCCAACCATAAAATTATTTTCGTTGCTACTTCATAACTGTAATTTTTATACTGTTATGAATCACCATCGGCAATATGTGTTTTCCGATGGTCTTAGGTGACTGCTGTGAAAGGGCCGTTCGACCCCCACAGGGGTCGCAACCCACAGGTTGAGAACCGTTGCTCTAGGGGCTAATCCTTCCTTGCCTTTTCCAACTTCTAGTGGCTCCAGGCCTATGGCTATATAACTCCAATCTTTACATGGCCTTTTCTTCTTCTATGTCTTCTCTTTGGTCTGTAATAAGACATCTGCTATTGGATTTAAGGCCCACCTGGATAATAATACAGGATGATCTCACCACTTTAAATGAATTACACCTTCAAAGACCCTTTTTCCAAATAAGGTCACATTCACAGGTTCCAGGGGTTAGGATGTGAACATATCTTTTGGGACCACCATTCAACCTAATAGAGACTCTAAAAATAATCAATTGGTTAAAAATGAGTAACATCAGTCTCCCTCATTCTTTACAATAAAAAAGGAGTGAAGAGATAAAGATGGAACTGGACAACACAAGTAGAACAAGGGGCAAGTACTGAAGGGAACAAAATAAGTGGCAGCAGATTGAGAAGACAGCTTTAAAAGGTTCATAATTTTGTCAAAAATCAACTTGGAGATAGGATAACTGGCAACCGTGCAAAAATGTTTTATCATGCAAGCTGCATACACATCTGCTTTTTGTGACTCATAAAATGTTTTTCAAAGTATTTTAAACTCAAATTTCTTAGAAGGGATTCCAGTTCCCAAAAGATTTATTTAATTGGGATATCCCTGGAATCCTACCAATAAAAAGTCTGGATGATGTCTCAAAAGCCCTGCAGCCCTACATTCTGCCAGCACAGACAGGGTGTGAGATTTACAGCTTGGCTTCTGAGTCCATCCTACTCCAAAAAGATATGGAATCTCATAGGTAGTGAAAGGTATGAATTTAAGCCTTGACACAAAGCAACATGCTTATGTAGAAGATAAATCAGCTTTTAGTAACAAAAAAACCAAAGACTTAAGTGAACTCTAAGTAGGTCTTCCTTCAGAAAAGTTTAGTCTTTAGTTTCCTTTTTTCTCTAGTTCCTCCTGGTCTCAAGACTTTGGCAGGTGTCACTGATGACTTTTATATCAAGTGTATGGTAGTCTTTTGTGGCTCATTTTGTGACAATATTCTGACAACAGAAACTTGTTGAGTGAATGGTCATTTAGCACCTGACTCTCATTTCCTGTTTCCCAGCAAATATCCCTTTTCTCTGTTCATGTTTTCTTTCATTCTGTCTTTTAGACTTAAAACAAATAATTCCACTATTTTTATATTTCACTACAAAGCTTGTTTCTGCAAAGTTTTCTACAAATAATTCATGTCCAACAGGCTAAAAAAACTACACTTACAGTGTTTACATTTTCAATCTATTCTCATCCAGTTTTCTTTTATATATATTTTATAAATATGTTTTTTATTGATTTTTTAGAGAGAGGAAGGGAGAGTCAGACATCAATGTGAGAAGCATCAATCGCTGCCTCCTGCACACCCCCTACTGATGATCAAGCCTGCAACCAAGGCATGTGCCCTGACCAGAAATTGAACCAGGACCTCTCAGTCCATGGAACGATGCTCAATCCACTGAGCCACGGGGGCTGGGCCAGTTTTAACATTTTAAACGTAATTATTATGAAATATTTGTCTTTCACAAAGGCATAAAGAAAAACATAATGAGCTCCCATGTACCCAACCACCCAGTTTAAAAAAATAAAATGAGCATTATAATTGAAATCTCTGTGCATTCATTCCCAATCTCATTAACTTCTTCCTCCCCCTACCCCCTATTCTCCTACCACATCACTGCAATAGGTAAACTCTATCTTAAATTTTTACCTAATTATTTTTTATTATATCCCCAGACTTTATATGTCTAGACTGATTAAAATATTTTCTTTTTTTGTATATTACATACCACCAAATCAACTCTCACTATACAATAATCAATAATGATTATGGTACTTAAAACACACACACACACACACAGAATCTGCAAATTCAGAAGAATCCCGTAACATTATTTTGAACCTGAGTCACTGAACACAAATTAAATTTTTAACATTTTTATTTCAAAATGATAGTTACCATTTGACATGCACACAAATCCTACAAAGAATCATGGTAAAAATAAAGCAGCATATCTAATATTTGCCTTCCTGTACAAGTTTTTATCTAGACTAGAAAAAAAGATCTACAACATGTAGAAAGTTGAAATGAAAGACAAATGTGACTCTTAGAGAACTAACTTTGTCATACTTTTTGGATAGAATTATAAAAATAGAAGTTGAAAAAAACACAAGACTACTTAAAGAGAGTATTCCTTTTCTTTGAACATGTATGAAAACAGAAGTGTCTTGATCCTACCTCACCTCATATTTGTTCAGAAAGAAGAAGTTAGGAAAACTTTATCTAGTCACAAAATTATGGACAAGCATAAAAGGGACCATAAATAACACCAATAGAAACATTTAATAAAATAATCCTATTCATTAGGTGTAGTGAGCTTCTAATTTAATTCATTATCAGATAGTGCCAAAAGGAAAATTCCAACTGTGATATATATTTAAAAAGACACAGTGGACTATTACTATCAGTAATTAAGCCAACAAATGTTTATGAAGCACTTCTTAAGTGCCAGGGACGGAGCTATATGGTGTAGGGAAGGGGGAGGTACAAACCTTAATCCCTAGAATATAATAAATTCTGCCCTTGGAACCAGAAGCAGAAACAATTTAAATTTTAAATAATACTTCCTAAATTGATTACTATACGAAGATAGACACCTCTCCAAACAGGACATACAAATGGCCAAGAGACATATGAAGAAATGCTCAACATCACTAATCATCAGAGAGATGCAAATTAAAACAACAATGAGGTATCACCTCACACCTGTCAGAATGGCTGCCATCAACAAATCATCAAACAAGTGCTGGCGAGGGTGTGGAGAAAAGGGGACTCTAGTACACTGCTGGTGGGAATGCAGACTGGTGCAGCCACTATGGAAAACACTATGGTGTTTCCTCAAAAAGTTAAAAATTGAACTGCCATTTAACCCAGTGATCCCACTTCTAGGAATATATCCTAAGAAGCCTGAAACACCCATCAGAAAGAATATATGTACCCCTATATGTTCACAGTTGCACTATTTACAATCGCTAAGATCTGGAAACAGCCCAAGTGTCCATCAATAGACGAATGGATAAAAAAGCTGTGGTTAAAAAAACAAAAACAAAAAACTGTGGTACATAGACACAATGGAACATTATGCAGCTGTAAGAAAGAAAGATCTCATACCCTTTGAGACGACAAGGAGGGACCTGGAGAGTACTATGCTAAGCAAAATAAGCCAGTCAGAGAAAAACAAATACTACATGATCTCACTTATTTGTGGAATATAATGAACAAAAAAAGCTAATGACCAAAACAGACCCGGAGAGACAGAAAAGCATATGGTTCAAACTGACAAACCTGGGGTGGGGGGTGATGAAACAAACCAAAGAACTTATATGCATGTATGCGTAACCAATAGACATAGACAACAATGCTTGGTGGGGAGGAGGGTGTCAGTGGGGGGTGGGAGGGAACATCTATAACAAAATAAATTAGTAGAAAATAAAATAAAAAAGAAGATAACTAAATGAACACAAAAATAAGGAAACATACCTGGATGCATTGACTTTGTCTCCTGTGTTATTTATATATCAAGAAATATTAGGATTACATTAAAAAGACTCAAGTAATCATTCAGATATTTTAATATATCCAGACTTGGAAATATCCAAGAAGAATAAGCAGCATTTTTCCTGATATTCCCTACCACATAAACATGGCCTTACAGGCTATAGCCACAATGAATTAATGAAACAAAGAATCTCTAATACTCAACACATTATCCTTTTAAATGGTGGTAGTACCTAGATTTTAATGATTACTTTAAAGATTTACCATCAGAAACCTGTCCTAAAATATTTCACTTAAAGTAATTTAATGTTTATGAAAGCACCCAGCTCCACACGTGCTAAATAGTAGATTCTTAATAAAAGTTAAAACAACAGCAATTAACCTCCCTTTAAGGAACAATAAAGCTCATGCATATTTGAAACTATAGAAGCACAGCGTTTTACTGACTGAAAAAAACCTTGGAAATGATCTTGTCTAACCCCTTAATTTTAAAAAGCAAGAAAACTGAGGCTGGATGATTGAGCCAGCTAGTCCAGAGACAAGATTCAAATCTAAGTCTCCTGACAGCTCAGTGCTTCTGCAAATTCCTTTGAGCTAAAATTATGGGGAAAAAAGTAGATCCACCAAAAGCTTTGTTTTCAATAAGCCCTGGGCAATGAGGCAGAATGCCAAATTCTTACTCCAGCTCTAATTACAGTCTAAGACAACTCACCAAAATTCTCAGGGATTCAGTTTTTGTAGATAAAATGAGAAGATTAGACTGGATCAGTGATTCTCAATCATGGCTGTGCATCAGAACCCTCTGAGCGGTTTTTACAAAATAGCAATGTGCAGGTCCTATCCCCCACGATTCTATTTTAAAGGGTTTGGGATGGTGCCCTGGCATCAGTATTTATTACAACTTTTCCAAGTGATTCCAATGTGAAACCCAGATTGAGATCCACTGGACTAAATCATTTTTTTAAATAAGTTTTTATTGCTTTTTAGAGAGAGAGATAGAAACATGGATTGGCTGCCCCCTGCATGCCCCCTACTGGGTTTGAGCCTGCAACCTGGGCATGTGCACTGACCAGGAATTGAACCTCTTGGTGCATGGGTCGACGTTCAACCACTGAGCCACACCCGCTAGGCTGAACTTAAATCATTTTTAAGATCCCCTTTATCATCTAAAATTCTAATTCATTTTTCCTTATTTTGGCTGTAGTCTTTTGGCTATGGGTTAACTAATGGGTAGATTAGACACAATAAATGCTCATAAGTCCAGGGAAAAAAACAGTCCCCTTTTAGACTCTGCTGACATTCATGGTGTGGGTAGATTCTGCACCATAATCCCTTAGCATTTACAGAGGCCTGTTATGGAAAAGACATCTTCTCCTTCCCTGATGTGTCCTTCTAAATGGAGGGAGCTCCATTGGTATCAAACTACTGGTCCTCTGTGCCTTTCCTCCTTCTATCCAAGGAGAGATAAAATGGCTGATTGATTGGCAAATTTGTAAGAAAAACTATACATGGTTGGTTCAGCTCCCTCCTTTTGCCTTTTGGGAATGAGCCACAACAGAGAACACAGTTCTGACCTAGTTCTCTAAGTACAGCCTCTGCATTGGGACTCATCTCAGACCAGTGCTACTAGGACTGTAGGTGAGCCTTCTAATTCTGAGGTCAGAATTTGGAAGCCCACCTGCCAAATATAAGTGGAATCCTCTAATTTAGATTTTATTAGAAAGAAGGTTATGCTGTGATTCTCAGATACTTATTTTTGTCTTATTTCTCAACTGGTTTAGAACCCAAAGAAAAAAGAGGAAAGCTATTTATTAGGCCCCTTCAAATATCTCAACAAAGCTTACTCTGTATTAGATAATACCACAGGAATACAAAGACGATGTGCAATGTTCTGAGTGAATGAACAAATAAACGTTATAGTTGTTATAGACTAGAATGTGTGTGTACCCCCAAAATTCATATGTTGAAATCCTAACCCCCAATGTGATGGTATTAGGAGGTAGGGCCTTTGAGAAGTAATTAGGTCATGAGGATGGAGCCCTAATAAATGGGATCAGTGCCCTTATATAAAGAGACAACGGAGAAATGATTTCTCTCTCCACCATGTGATAATACAGCAAGAAAGCAGCCATCTAGAAACCAGGAAAAGGGGTCTTATCGGAACATGACTGTGCTGGCAGCCACCCTTATCCTGGACTTCTAGCTTCCACAACCATGAGAAATAAAATATTTGTTGTTTAAGCCACCCAGTCTATGGTGTGTATATATGTGTTTGGGTGTGTATTTTTGTTTTATAGCAGCCCAAGGTGACTAAGACAATAGTAGAGACAGAATGCCATGTCCATTCAAGGATTACATTTTAACCAAAGGAAGTTTTACCAATCTTGTCTTAATCCAAGTTTTCTCAACCTTATCACTACTGACATACAAAAAGCTGTGTATGTTTAATTTTTACAACTTAATTGGTTAGGAGATAAGTATACACCCATGAAACCATCACCACAATCTATTCCGTAACATATCCATCACCCCCAAAAGTTTGGGCTGGGTAATTCTTGTGGTAGAGGGCTGTCCTTTGCATTCTAGGAAGTTTAGCAGCATTCCCAGATTTAATTCATTAGTTGTGAGTATCAACCCTCCAGTTGTGACAACAAAAAGTATCTCCAGACATTTCCAAATGATTTCTAGCAAAATCACCCACTGTTGAGAAGCACTGCCTTAATTTTCTATATCAGTACAAGAAAGCAAAGTATGACTGACCACCTGTTGAAAAAGTAAATATAGAATCATAGATTACAACAGCCAGAAAGGTCTTTAGACTCAGCTAGTCCAACATTCTGCATTTTTAGATGAGAAACCACACTTATGGAAATATTAATATTTATTACTAGTCATTTATTTTTTTATCCTCACCGGAGAATATGTTTTTATTAATTTTAGAGAGAGGGGGAGGGAGAAAAGAAGAAAGGGGGAGAGGGAGAGAGACAGATAGAGAGAGAAACATCAATTGGTTGCCTCTTGTAGGCATCTGGACCAGGGATTGAACCCACAACTTAGGTAGGTGCCCTGACCAGGAATCAACCCACAACCTTTTGGTGTACAGGACAAGGCTCCAACCAACTAAGCCACCCAGCCAAGGCTTATTACCAATCATTTATTGAAGTAGAGCCTCTTACTTTTATTTATTACTTATTTATTTTTAAAATGTTATTGCTTTTTTAAAGAAAGAGGAAGGGAGAGAGAGAGAAACATCGATGTGAGAGACACAAATCAATTGGCTGCCTCCTGCACGCCCCCTACTGGGAAATGAGGCTGCAACCCAGGCATGTGCCCTAACCAGGAACTGAACCCGGACCTCTTAGTACAATGGATGACACTAAATCCACTGAGCCACACCAGCCTGGTGAGCCTCTTACTTTTGTTACTAAACAAAACCTTGTTACTAAAAATGTAAATAGAAACATAACCTAGGAATCTCTTAGTTGTTTTTTCTTTCTGAAAACATTAGCATTATTTCTGAAACTATGACATATCACTTTAAAATATGTGAAATATATTTCCTCCAATTCTTGTGCTTATCACAAGAGCTGTGAGAAAACCTAATTTTTTTATTTTATTTTAAATCTTTATTGTTGTATGTAATACAGATGTTCCTCATTTTTCCCCCATTGACCCCTTCTCCCCTGTCCCGCTCCCCCCCCCCCCTTTTCCCATACTATTGTCTGTGTCTATTGGTTATACATATAAGTTCTTTGGTTTATTTCTTTCCACCCACCAACCCCTTTCCCTTTGAGGTTTGCCATTCTAGCAAAGAATTTGTACTTCTTAATCCTTTCACCTTTTTCACCCATTCCCCCCAACCCCCCCTACCAACTGGCAACCAACAAAATGTTCTCTGTACCTATAAAAATATTTCTGTTTTGCCTGTTCATTTTGTTTGTAGATTCCATTGTCATTAGATATGTATTCATTGCCATTTTGTTTGTCTTTTTCTTCAAAAAGACCCTTCATCGCCCTGGTCAGTTTGGCTCAGCGGCTGGAGCATCGACCTGCGGTACAGAGAGACCCGGGTTCAGTTACCGCTAAGGGCATGTACCTCGGCTGCTGTTTGTCCCCGGCCCTGGTTGGTCGTGCGGGTGGCAGCCACTCGATGTGTCCCTTCACATCGATGTTTCTCTCTCTCTCTCTTCCTCTCTCTCCCTCCCGCTCTACCTGAACAAAAAATGGAAAAATGTCCTCCGGTGAGGATAAAAAAAAAAAAAAAAAGTCCCTTCATTTCATATAACAACTGTTTGGTGGTGATGAACTCCTTTAACTTTTTCTTGTCTGGGAAACTCTTCATATAGCCATCGATTCTAAATGACAGCTTTACAGGATAGAGTAATCTTGGTTGTAGGTTCTTGCTTTTCATCACTCTGAATACTTCTTGCCACTCCCTTCTGGCCTGCAAAGTTTCTTTTGAGAAATCAGGTGACAGTCTTATAGAAACTCCCTTGTAGGTAACTAACTGCTTTTCTCTTGCTGTTTTTAAGATTCTCTCTTTGTCTTGAACCTTTTTTTTTTTATCCTCAACCGAGGACATTTTTCCATTTTTTTTACAGATAGAGTGGGAGGGAGAGAGAGGAAGGGAGAGAGAGCGAGAAACATCGACGTGAAGGGACACATCGAGTGGCTGCCACCCGCACGACCAACCAGGGCCGGGGACAAACTGCAACCGAGGTACATGCCCTTAGCGGGAACCGAACCCGGGTCTCTCCGGACTGCAGGCTGACGCTCTAACCGCTGAGCCAAACTGGCCAGGGCTGAACCTTTTGCATTTTGACGATGATGTGTCTTGGTGTGGGCCTCTTGGGGTTCATCTTGTTTGGGACTCTCTGTGCTTCCTGGACTTGTATGTCTGTTTCCTTCACCAAGTTAGAAAAGTTTTCTGCCATTATTGTTTCAAACAGGTTTTCAATTTCTTATTCTCTCTCTTCTCCTTCCGGCACCCCCAAGATGCAAATGTTGGCAAGCTTGAAGTTGTCCCAGAGGCTCCTTACAGTATCCTCACTGTTTTGGATTCCTTTCTCTTTTTGCTGTTCTGATTGGGCATTTTTGCTTCTTTATATTCCAAATCAATGGTTTGCTTCTTGGATTTACATACTCTACTATTGAATCTGTGTAAATTATTCTTTATTTCAGTTAAAGCCTCCTTCGTTTCTAACTGTGCCTCCATCATTTCTGACTGGTCCTTTTTTATGCTCTTGAGGCCTTCACTAAGTTCACTGAGCATCTGTTAGGTTGCTTATCTCCATTTCGCTTAGTTCTTTTCTTAGGGTTTTGTTCTGTTCTTTCATTTGGGACCTGTTTCTTTGTCTCCTCATTTGGGCTGCCTCCCTGTGTTTGTGTCTGTGTATTACTTAACGAGAGGTATGGGGCTAGCTGAGACCAGATGCTGCTTGTTTGAAAGAATTTAGGAAAAACCTGAAGCAGGATCCAAGACAGGCCAATCCTACGGTGAAGCAACTGGCAACAGCTTGGGTGGGCTTGAAAGTTGGGTGGGGTGGGGCGGGGCTTCAGGGAGTCACCAGAACAGAGCTACCAGTGTGGGCCAGGTTGCTGGAGTCCCAGATATGGTGGCTGTCTGCTGCCCCAGGGAAGGACTCACCAAAGGAACAAAGGCCTCTGACAGCACGTTTGTCCCGGAGTAAACCCCCTCTCCAGCCCTCGCTCCAATGCCAAACAGCTCAGTTCTTCCCTGTATGTCTCTGGCGCCCTTCAAGCAGCCTCCCCACCAAGCTTAGAGGGAGTGAGTCTGATAAGTCCGTGTGCGGGCCCTTTAAGAGGAGTTGCCTGGGGCTCCAGCCACGTCAGCTTCCCTGAGCCTCAGTTCCCGCTGGTTTTTCCAGCCAGAGGTTATGGGGACTTCCCTTCCTGGCACTGGAACCCTGAGTGGGGAGCCTAGTGTGGGACGGGGACCCCTCAGTCCTCAGGGAGGACCTTCCCAGCCAGCTATCCTCCTGATTTTTATCCGCCACACGTGGGTGTGGGCTGCCGGTCTGCCTCTACCCCTCCTACCAGTCTGGATGTGGCTGCTGCTTTAATTCCATAGTTGTAGGACTTCCATTCAGCTTGATTTCAGGCAGTTTTGAATAATGGTTGTTCTGTAGTTTAGTTGTAACTTTGATGTGGTTGTGGGAGGACATGATACCGCATTTACCTTCTCGCCATCTTGACCGGAAGTTTCGAGAAATCTTTAGAAACCATGCCCACTACTAAAGGTTAAAAACCATGGTTCTCACAGTATGTATATCATAAAATAAGTAAATAAAGACTTAGAAGAATGGCCATCGATGTGGTTAAAATAAAGGAACTAAAATATTAATAGAAAGTACAGAACCTATCATGTATTACTTGGCAAAGAAACAACTAAATATTAACATGGCCTTTTCTTCTCAAACCTATCCTCCACAGTAACTTTTCTCAAGAAGATCCTTCTAAATCACAAATTTGATCAGGTTTCTCTCAGCCTGGCTTTAAATCCTTTAATGGTTCACAACATCCATCATCTTCCAGATAAAAACACAATTTCCTAGAACGGTGTGCAAGGCCTTCCATAACTTTGCTCCTGCCCACCTCTCCATCCTCATCTGCTTTCCTTCTCCCACACATAACGTACATTCCAGCCATTCTGTGCTCCTTGAGGACCTCGCACAATACCCATGTTTTATAGGAACAGTAAAAGTGATATCATTACAACTGTGTGGAATATTTGTTTATAAACCCATCCTTCAGTTATCAGGTCTAGTGTTATTTCCTCAGGGAACACTGCCCAAGCCCCAATTCTGTTACATGTTCTCATGGCCCCTTGGACCTCTCTCCTTCATTGCTTTTAACACAGATATACTTTTAATCATTACTTTATTCATCTCCTTCTCCATAGACTGTAAACTCCAACAGAGCAGGAAGCATGCCTGTTTTTACTCTCCAATGTGTCCCCAATGTAGGTACTACATATGCTTGACATATGGATGCTCGATAAATATTTGTCAAATAAATAAATGAATGCTCTTTTATATCTACAAGTCTTTTCACAGTGCCATTTCCTATCTGTAATGACTCCCCTTTCCTTCCTTCTCTGGTCATTTTCCTTTAAAATTCAGATCAGCATCTTTCATCTTGGAAGACTTCCCTGATCTCTAAGCCCAGGTTAGATACTCCACTTCTGTGCTCTCATAGCATCCTGGGTGTATCTTTTAATATCATATACACTTTACCACAGTTTCCTATTTACTTGTTGTCTAGTTCTCCCTGTCTCTCCTACTGGACTGTGAGCTCCTTAAGAATAAGGGCTGTGTCTATCACTTGTATATGCTCTGCAGGTAGCACAAGTGCCTACCATAGAGGGGCATTCAGCAAACGTTTGAACACATGTAGATGTGCTATACCGCACTTTATTACACAGGCTCACACCTGTCTGCAGAAAGCCCCATCAAGTGAAAATATTAGAATAAAATAAAGCTTGAAATAAAACCCCAACATTTAAATTATATTTAAGTTTTTCAGAAAGGACTATGACCTAACAAAACAGCTTTTTAAAAAAATTTAACACTGCTCTCCTCGGTGTGACTTAAGAATAACAAATTTTAAAACCAGTATCAGAACACTAAGAAGAATTTTTTAAATAATAAATCAGTACTAGGAAAACAGGAAAGCTGAATGTTGTACTCTGTGCCAAGTTGCATCATCTTAAAATAATGGTATCTCAAAAATCACTCTCTATCATTGTTTCCATTATTGAAAGTGTACTTTAACTTTAACATTTCCCTGCAAATGACTTTACATTTTGTAGACCACTGTAATGACTTCTGTAAATTTCTCCTAGGTCCCTATATTAAAAGAGAAGTCAGTTGCTACTTCATTTTTCTTAACACATTCTCTCTCTCCAGAATTTTGAAACATTAAACGTTCTTTCAATGATTCTTTCATGGACATAATTAAAATAATATAGGGGTTAAAGCTTGTGTTATTTGGCTGCTTCTATCACAGCTCATAAATTACTGTGCATCTGCCCTTGTTCAAAACTTAAGAATTTCAAGCTGACAACAGTAAGTCATTAAACTGAGCAAAAAGCCATTCTAAGAGTGAGGCCTCGAATTGCCCCGTCACACGGCCACAAAACCAGCCCCAGGGAGAAGATATAGTCCACTGACACATTCATAAACATGCAAGAGATCTCTTGTCCATTCCCTTACTGCACTGATAATTACACCATACAAATAGTATTTAAAATCTTCACATTCAAATCTCCAGAGATTCTATAGTTTTAAAAAATTCATTTTACTGTCTGAGGAAAGGTCCCCAGGTATCTTTTATCTATCTTTTCTATTGAAATTCCCCATCTCCCTTATCTCATACCCAGGAATAACATAAAATATCTTCCCATCACCTCTTGTAACATGTCCCTTTTATATGCCTGATGATCATTATGGGCTGTCTATCTAGAACCATAGGAAGTAAAAATAAAAGTCAAAAACTAATTCTTTCTGAAATTAGAACTAAAATGAGCTAACTCTTCTGGGATGAAATTTAATCAGTTTAAAGAGTGGGCCTAAAAATGAGACAATAAATAAGGAAGTACTATTGAAAAGATAAATTTGTTGTAGAAATGTAAACTTTGTATAACTTTTATCTCAGTTTTTAATGACAAGTCTAATTAATTGCTAACTCCTTGAGAAGAGATATAAGATTTACTTATAAAAAGGATCTAAGATCTAGGAATTATTCCTTATAAAAACACTTTTAAAAAAAAAGTCCAAGTGCCTGGCCGGTTTGGCTCAGCAGTTAGAGCGTCGGCCTGCGGTCCGGAGAGACCCGGGTTCGGTTCCCGCTAAGGGCGCGTAACTCGGTTGCTGTTTGTCCCCAGGCCGTGCGGGTGGCGGCCACTCGATGTGTTCCTTTCACGTCGATGTTTCTCTCTCTCTCTGTTCCTCTCTCTCCCTCCCACTCTGCCTGAACAAAAAATGGAAAAATGTCCTCGGGTGAGGATAAAAAAAAAAAAAAAAAAAAAGTCCAAGTAATTGGGGCCCCTCAAAAAGGTCCAAATTATTGACATGTGGAGAACATACAGAGTAGATCCACACAGGCATTAAAAAATTGAGATATGAGAAACAAAGTTTATGAGTTCAAGTTATACAATGATTTGGCTCAGAAGACTTTCCCCTCAAGGTTAGCTTCAATTTTTTTTATTAGTACGGTATCACAAAAACAAACAAACACATAAAATGCAAACCTCTTATGCTTATACCTCCTATACTACTACAAAGCAGAAACTAATTTTAAGTTAAATATACAAACAATAAAACCAATAAGAACCAAATTAGCAACATTAACTTTAAGCGGCAAATAATGCTGTTTTTTTAGTTACTTGCTGCTTGAACCCTGACCATGCCACTCACTGCCACATAGATTCTCTTGAGTGTGTCAGCTCTAAACACTATAGTGACTGCTTTTATAAAATAATATAACCAAGTAAAATTTTTAAAATTTTAATGTTTTTATTGATTTTAGATAGCGAAGAAAGGAGAGAGAGAAACATCAAATTGAGAGAGAAAACATCAATCAGCTGTCTCCTACATGCCCCCTACTGGGGATTGAGCTGAAACCCCAGAGAAAGTACCCTGACCAGGAATCAAACCTACAGCCTCTCTGCGCATGGAACGACACTCAACCACTGAGCCACCTGGTCAGGGAAAAAGTGAAATTTAAAAAAAAATTTTTTTTCTTTATTGATCTGAGAAAGAAAAGAAGAGGGAGAGACTGAAACATCTATGAGAGAGAACATCGATTGGCCGCCTCCTGCATGCCTCCCGCTGGGGATTGGGCCCACAACCTGGGCATGTGCCCCAATCGGGAATCGAACCAGCCACCTCTTGGTATATGGGGTTGATGCTTGACCACCGAGCCACACCGGCTGGGCCAAAAGTGAAATTTTTCATAAAACCAGATATTGTCACTTTATGATCAACAAATCTATAAAACATAGTTAAGGACTTAAAATTCTTATTTCTAAAATCTCATCAGAAATTAACTTTTTTGTTCTAAATAAATTATCCATGACACTTATACCTTTCACTTCTGGAATAACTAAGCAGCAACTATAGTTGTAAAAACAATGCCTCTAAACACATTTTAAAAACAAGGTCATGAGGACTTTGATCAAGATGGTGAAGCAGATAAACTCTGCACTTGCCTCCTATCATGACCACATCAAAATTACAACTAAATTAGCCCTAGCCGGTTTGGCTCAGTGGTTAGAGCGTTGGCCCAAGGACCAATGAGTCATGGGTTCAATTCCAGTCAAGGGCACGTACGTACCTCAGTTGTGGTTCGTCCCTGGCCCTGGTGGGGTTGTGTGGGAAGCAGCCAGGCAATGTGGCTCTATCACATCAATGTTTCTCTCTGTCTGTCTCTTTCCCCCTTCCTCCCACTCTATCTGATAATAAGTAGAAAAATATCCTCAGGTGAGGAATAAAAAAAAAACCTAAAAAACAAAATTACAACTAAATTATAGAATAATCATCATTGAGAGCCACCTGAAGACTAGCTGAACAGAAGTCCTATAACTAAGGATACAAGGAAGAACCCATAATGAGTTTGGTATGAGGAGTAGAGATGTGGAATGAGCAGGTCCCATATCCAAGGAGGGGGCCCTGGACAGTTTAAAAGAATAAAAATCATACAAAATGTATTCTCTAACCACGTGGAATTAAATTAGAAATCAATTATCAAAAATTTAACAGGAAAATCTCCAAATAATTGTAAACTAAACCATACTTCTAAATAATCCATGAATCATAAAAATGTCTCAAGGGAAATCAAAGCATATATTGAAATGAATAAAAAATGAAAATAAAACATATCAAAATTTGTAGTACACAGCTAAAGCAATGCTGAGAGGGATTTTATAGCAATAAATGCATAAATGAGAAAAGAGGAAAGGTTTCAAATCAAAACACTACGCTCTCACCCTCAAGAAGCTTAAAAAAAGGCAGCACAGCCCTGGCTGGTTTGGTTCAGCGGTTAGAGCATCAGCCTGCGGTCCAGAGAGGGTTCGGTTCCCGCTAAGAGCACGTACCTCGGTTGCAGTTTGTCCCCGGCCCTAGTTGGGTCGTGCCAGAAGCAGCCACTTGATGTGTCCCTTTCACATCGATGTTTCTCTCCCCCCCCCCCTTTCCTCTCCCTCCCACTCTATCTGAACAAAAAAGTGGACAAATGTCCTCGGGTGAGGATAAAAAAAAGGCAGCACGAAATAAACCCAAAGCAAGCAGAAGTTAGGACATAATAAAGATGAGAGCAGCAATCAATGAGATTGAAAACAGAAAAACAATAGAGAAAATAAATGAAACAAAGAGGTGGTTCTTTGAAAAGGTCGATAAAATTGACAGACCTCTCACAAGACTGACATAGAATAAAGAGAAAAGACACGCATTATCAATGTCAGAAATGAAGCAGAGGATATCACTAAAGACCATGCAGATATTAAAAGTATAATTAGGGAATACTACAAACAACTCTACACATACAAATTTAACAACTTAGAATAAAATGGACCGATTCCTCAAAAATTACAAACTACCACACAACTCATCCATTGGTAATTGTTTGGATAACCTTTTAACTATTAAGGAAATTAAATTTGTTATTTTAAAACTCCCAAGAAAGAAATCTTTAGGCCCAGATGATTTAACTGGAGAATTCCACCAAATGTTTAAAGAAAAATTAACATCATCTGTAAACAATCTCTTCCAGAAAATTGCAGAGGGAGGAAAGTTTGCCAATTCATTGTACAAAGCTAGTAACCTGATACCAAAACCAGACAAAGAAAGTACAAAAAAAACTACTACAGGCCAACACTCCTCATAAATATCAGCATAAAAATCCTTAACAAGCTATTAGCAAATAAAACTCAGCAATATTTTAAAATAGTTATAAACCATAACCCACTGGGGTTTATCCCAGGGATGAAAGGTTGGCTCAGTATTTGAAAATCAATCAATATAATCCACCATATTAACAGGCTAATGAGGAAAAGTCACATGATCATATCAATTGAAGCATCTGGCAAAGTTTAATACTAATTCAGAATTTTTTTAAATTTTGAGAGTACGTTTACTAAAGCTGAGGACAGTAAAACAAGGAAGTGCTTAGGACAGAAGAAGCAACAAGAGAGAGCCTAGGTGGGGAGCTGCTTTGACTCACTGGGAAGTCAGAGAAAAGGAGCCTTGGAGACAGGTTCAGGGGGTTAGCCCTGGATAAGCTGCCAGGGCCCATTGCTCCCCTGACTGCAAGTCTGGTGAGGACCCTTCGAGTTTAGGAGATGCATGCCTATGGAGGAAGGAGAGAGTACAGGGGGGAGGGAAATGTGCAGGTATGCTCCCAGGAGGGAAAGCACACCCCATTCATAATTTTCTTCAAAAAACTTTCAGAAAATGGGAATAGAGAAAAATTTCCTCAACTCGATAAAGAGCATCTAGAAAAAACTAATGCTAACATTACACTTAAAGATGAAAGATTTAATGCTTTCCTCCTAAGAATGAGAGTACAAGACAGATATTTGCTCTCATCACTCTTATTCAACATAGTTCTTGAAATTCTAGCCAGTGCAATAAGGTAATAAAAAGGGGTGCAGGGAAGGCTTATGAATTGAATGCAAAAAATAAAACTGTCTCTACTTGCAGATAAAATGACTGTCTACGTAGATAATCCTAAAGAAAATATTTTTTAAACACATTCTTAGAACTTATAAGTCAGTTCAGCAAGGTCTCAGGATGCAAAATAAACACAAAAATCAATTGTATTTCTATATACTAACAATTAACACAAGGACACTAAAATTAAAAATTCAGTCCCTTTGCAATCAGTCAAAAATGCAAATACTTATATGTAATTCAAACAAAATATATACAGAAATTACGTGCTAAAAACTACACAATGCTGGTGAAAGAAATCAAAGATCTAAATAAATAGAGCACTGTTCCATGTTCAACATATAGTAAAGATACAACATCATAAAGATTTCAATCCCCCAGAATTGTTATACAGGTTTATCACAATTCCTATCACAATCCCTGCAGGATTTTTGTAGATATAGACAAGACCATTCTACAATTCATATGGAAAAACAAAGCACAAGAATAGCTAAAACAATTTTGGAAGAGAATAGCAAAGTGGAAGAATCCATCTACCCATTTTAACTCATATTATATAGCTATAGTAATCAACACTGTGTGTGGTACTGGCAGAGGAAAAAAAACACATAGCTCAAAAGAATAGAATACAGATCAACATTATACGGTTTCTGGCCAAGGTACAAAAGCAGTCAATGGAGGAAAGACAGCCTTTCCAACAAGTGCTACTGAAGCAGTATGGACAGCCATAGGCAAAAAAAAAAAAAAGTGAACCCTGATCTAAAATGGACTCCTTACTAAAAAATTAACTCAAAATGGATCGTGGATCTAAATGTAAAACTTAAAAACACTTTTAAGCAAAAATACAGGATCTCAAGTTAGGCAAAGAGTTCTTAAAAGCACCAAAACCAGCATCCATAAAAGAAAATAACTTATAAATCAGACTTCCTCAAAATTTTAAAATTCTAATCTGCAAAAGACTCTGTAAGAGAATAAAAATACAAGCTACAGAACTAGGAGAAAATATTTTAAAATTACTCTTCTGACAAAGGATTAAGGACTGGTACCTAAAACACACAAAGAACTCTCAAAATTCTTCCGTTAAAAAAAAGTCCAACAGAAAAGAATAAAAGAAGTCTCTTCAACAAATGGTTCTGGAACAACTTGTTATTCATGTGCAAAAAAAAAAATCTAGACATAAACCTTATACTCTTCAGAAAGGTTAATTCAAAATGGATCACAAACCTAAATTTAAAATGCAAAACTATAAAACTCCTAGAGGAAAACACAAAAGAAAAATCTGAATGACCTTGGGTATGGTGATGCCTTTTTAGATATAATACCAAAGATATGCTCCATGAAAAAAATAATTAATAAGCTGAACTTCATTAAAATTAAAAACTGCTGCTCTGTGAAAAAAAAAATATATATCAAGCGAATTCGAAGACAAGTCACACAGTGAGAGAAAATATTTGAAAAAGACACATTTGATAAAGCAGTATTTTCTAGAATACACAAAGAACTCTTAAAACTCATTAAGACAACCTAATATTAAAAATGGAGCCAAAATGGTGAAACACAGAAACAGAAGCCAAATGAAAGAGCAAGAGACCTCCACCGAAGATGAGATCAATGTGGAGCAATTAGGCATGTTAACAGAGCTAGAATTCAGAGCCATGATCTTGAGGAAGCTGAACAGCATGAGTAAGGACATAGAGACACTGAAAATAAGCCAATTGGAAATTAAAAACCAACAAGAAGAGATAAAAAATGACATATCAGAAATGAAAAACACATTGGAAGGTTTAAAAAGCAGAGTAGAGGAAGCTGAGGACCGGATCAGTGAATTAGAAGACAGGGTAGAAAAAAATCAACCAATCAGAAAAACAAAAGGAAAAAACTATTAAAAAACAGGAAGACAGCTTAAGAGAACTATGGGACAACTGGAAACGTAATAATATTCGCATCATAGGAGTCCCCGAAGAAGAAAATGAGCAAGGGATAGAGAATATATTCAAAAAAATAATGACAGAAAACTTCCCTAATTTGGTGAAGGAAGAAGGCATTCAAGTTCAAGAAGCACAGAGAGTCCCAAGTAAGAAAAACCCAAACAAGCCCACACCAAGACACATAGTAATCAAAATGCCACAAATTAAAGACAAAGAGAGAATCCTAAAAGCAGCAAGAGATAAGCAACAGGTTACCTACAAAGGGAACCCCATAAGGCTCTCAGCTGACTTCTCACAAGAAACACTACAGGCCAGAAGAGAATGGCATGAAGTAATCAAAGTCAAGAAAAACAAGAATCTGAATCCAAGACTACTCTACCCAGCAAGGCTATCATTCAAAATAGAAGATCAAATAAAGAGCTTCCCAGACAAAAAAAAGGCTAAGGGAATACATTAGCACCAAACCAGCACTGCAAGAAATGTTAAAAGGACTGCTGTAATTAGCAGGAGAAATGGGAAGAAAAATAGAACCACACTAAACAAAAATGGCAATAAATAAGTACATATCAATAATCACCTTAAAGGTAAATGGATTGAATGCTCCCATAAAAAGACACAGAGTAGCTGATTGGATAAGAAAGCATGACTCATCTATATGTTGTTTACAAGAGACCCACCTCTCAACAAAAGACTCACATAGGTTGAAAGTGAAGGGATGGAAAAAAATTTTCCAAGCAAATGGAAAGCAAAAAAAAGCTGGAGTAGCAATTCTCATATCTGATAAAATAGATTTCAAAATGAAGACCATAACTAGAGACAAAGAAGGCCACTATATAATATTGAAAGGATCTATCCAACAGGAAGATATAACCTTGATAAACATATATGCACCCAATATAGGAGCACCAAAATATATTAAAATTCTTCTGGAGGACTTCCAAGGAGAAATCAACAACAATACAATCATAGCAGGGGACTTCAACACCCCATTGACAGCACTGGATAGATCCTCTAGGCAAAAAATTAGCAAGGAAACAGAGACTCTAAATGAAGCACTATACCAAATGGATTTAATAGATATCTACAGAGAATTACACCACAAAACTACAGAATACACATTCTTCTCAAGTGCACATGGGACATTCTCAAAGATAGACCACATGATAGGACACAAACTAAATCTCTACAAGTTCAAGAAGATTGAAATCATATCAAGCATCTTCTCAGATCACAATGGCATGAAACTAGAAATCAATTGCAACAAGAACATGCAAAGACATTTGAACACATGGAGGCTAAATAGCATGTTATTAAACAATGAATGGGTCACCGAGGAGATCAAGGAAGAAATTAAAAACTTCCTGGAAACCAATGAAAATGAACACACAACAACACAAAATCTATGGGATGCAGCGAAAGCAGTTCTGAGAGGGAAGTTCATAGCACTACAGGCCTACCTCAAAAAACAAGAAAAATTTCTAATTGATTGTCTAACCTCACAACTTAAAGAATTAGAAAGCAGCCCTGGCCAGTTTGGCTCAGCGGTTGGAGCGTTGGCCTGCGGTACAGAGAGACCCGGGTTCGGTTCCCGCTAAGGGCACGTACCTCGGATGCAGTTTGTCCCTGGCCCTGGTTGGTCGTGCAGGTGGCAGCCACTCGATGTGTCCCTTCACACTGATGTTTCTCTCTCTCTCTCTACCTCTCTTTCCCTCCCGCTCTATCTGAACAAAAAATGGAAAAATGTCCTCAGGTGAGGATTAAAAAAAAAAAAAAAAAAAAAAGAATTAGAAAGCAAACAAAAAGAAAACCCCAGAGCAAGTAGAAGGAAGGAAATAGTAAAGATCAGAGCAGAAATAAATGACATAGAAACCAAAAAAACAATTCAAAGGATCAATGAAACAAAGAGCTGGTTTTTCGAAAAGATAAACAAGACTGATGGACCCTTAGCTAGACTCACCAAGACACAAAGAGAGAGAACCCAAATACACAAAATCAGAAATGAAAGAGGAGAAGTAACAACCAACACCACGGAAATACAAAAGATCGTTAACAACTACTATAAACAACTATATGGCAACAAATTCGACAATCTAAGCGAAATGGACAAATTTCTAGAAACACACAGTCTCCCAAAACTATTCCCGGAAGAGATAGAAAACTTGAACAGACCAATAACAACTAAGGAAATTAAAGAGGTAATCAAGACTCTCCCAGCAAACAAAAGCCCAGGCCCAGATGGCTTCACGGGGGAGTTTTACTGAACATTCAAAAAAGAACTAACACCCATTCTCCTCAAACTATTTCAAAAAATTCAAGAAGAAGGAAGACTTCCAAACTCGTTCTATGAAGCCAGCATAATTCTAATTCCAAAACCAGAAAAAGACACTACAAAGAAAGAAAACTACAGGCCAATATCCCTGATGAACATAGACGCCAAAATCCTGAACAAAATATTAGCAAATCGGATCCAGAAGTACATCAAAAAAATTATTCACCATGACCAAGTGGGATTCATTCCAGGGATGCAAGGCTGGTACAATATTCGCAAGTCAATAAACGTGATACACCACATAAACAAAATGAAGAATAAAAACCACATGATCATATCAATAGATGCTGAAAAAGCATTCGACAAAATCCAGCATCCATTTCTGATAAAAACGCTCAGCAATGTAGGAATAGAGGGATCATATCTCGACATAATAAAGGCCATATATGAAAGACCTACAGCCAACATCATACTCAATGGACAGAAACTAAAAACATTTCCATTAAGAACAGGAACAAGACAGGGATGTCCACTTTCGCCACTCTTATTTAACATTGTACTGGAAGTCTTAGCCACAGCAATCAGACATGAAGAAAAAATAAAAGGGATCCAAATTGGAAAGGAGGAAGTGAAACTGTCATTATTTGCAGATGACATGATATTGTACATAGAAAACCCTAAAGACTCCATCAAAAATCTATTAGACTTAATAAATGAATTTGGCAAAGTAGCAGGATACAAAATTAACGTCAAGAAATCGACAGCATTCTTGTACACCAATGATGAACTCACAGAAAGAGAAACTGAAAAAACAATCCCATTTACCATCGCGCCAAAAAAATTAAGATACCTAGGAATAAACTTAACCAAAGAAGTAAAGGACCTATTTGCAGAAAACTACAGGTCATTGAAAAAAGAAATAGAGGAAGATATAAAAAAGTGGAAGCACATACCCTGTTCATGGATTGGAAGAATTAACATCATTAAAATGTCCATACTACCCAAAGCAATCTATAGATTCAATGCAATCCCCATCAAAATACCAACGACATATTTCATAGAACTAGAACAAATACTTCAAAAGTTCATATGGAACCAAAAAAGACCCCGAATAGCCACAGCAATCTTGAAAAAAAAAGAACAAAGTAGGTGGGATCACAATACCAGATATCAGGTTATACTACAAAGCGACTGTAACCAAAACAGCCTGGTACTGGCATAAGAACAGGCATATAGACCAGTGGAACAGAACTGAAAACCCAGAAATGGACCCAAGGCAATACGCTCAAATAATATTTGACAAAGGTGGCAAGAGCATACAGTGGAGTAAAGACAGCCTCTTTAATAAATGGTGTTGGGAAAATTGGACAGCTACATGCAAAAAAATGAAACTAGATCATCAACTTACACCATCCACAAGAATAAACTCAAAATGGATAAAAGACTTAAATGTGACCCGTGAATCCATAAAAATTCTAGAAGAAAATGTAGGCAACAAAATTTCGGACATCATACGAAGCAGAATTTTCACTGATCCATCACCTAAGGCAACAGAAATAAAGGAGAAAATGAACACATGGGACTACATCAAACTAAAAAGCTTCTGCACAGCAAAAGAAACAACCATCAAAATGGAAAGGCAACCCACTGTATGGGAGAACATCATTGCCAATGATGTATCAGATAAGGGGTTAATTTCCAATATATATAGAGTGCTCATACAACTCAACAAAAGGAAGACAAAGAACCCAATTAAAAAATGGGCACAGGAGCTGAATACACACCTCTCCAAACAGGACATACAAATGGCCAAAAGACATATGAAGAAATGCTCAACATCACTAATCATCAGAGAGATGCAAATTAAAACAACAATGAGGTATCACCTCACACCTGTCAGAATGGCCGCCATCAACAAATCATCAAACAACAAGTGTTGGCGAGGGTGTGGAGAAAAGGGGACTCTAGTACACTGCTGGTGGGAATGCAGACTGGGGCAGCCACTATGAAAAACACTATGGTGTTTCCTCAGAAAATTAAAAATTGAACTGCCATTTGACCCAGTGATCCCACTGCTGGGAATATACCCTAAGAAGCCTGAAACACCAGTCAGGAAGAATATATGTACCCCCATGTTCATAGAAGCATTATTTACAATAGCTAAGATCTGGAAACAGCCCAAGTGTCCACCAGTAGACGAATGGATAAAAAAGCAGTGGTACATATACACAATGGAGTACTATGCAGCGGTAAGAAAGAAAGATCTCTTATCCTTTGAGACGACATGGAGGGACCTGGAAAGTATTATCCTAAGTGAAAGAAGCCAAGCAGAAAAAGACAACTATCACATGATCTCACTTATATATGGAATATAATGAACATAACAGTCTGAGGAATACAGTAGACCCAGAAACATGGAAGTAGGGCACAGACTGACATCCCTCAGAAGAGGGGGTGGGAAGAGATAAACCACAGAACTTATATGCATGTATGCATAACCAATGGACATGGACAACTAAGCCGGGGACGGGGCGGAGGTGGGGTGGGGTGGGGGCTGCCAATGGGGTAAAAAGGTAAAATATCTGTAACAAAAAAATAAATAAAAATTCATATAAAAAAATAAATAAATAAATAAAATAAAAATGGGCTGACAACCTTAAGAGACATCTCAACCAAAGAAGATAGATGGCAAATAAGCACATGAAAAGATACCCCAAAATATATGTCATCAGGGAAATGCAAATTAAAATAACAAGCTACCACTACACACCAATGAGAATCACCAAAATCTGGAACACTGACAATACCAAATGCTGACCAGGATATGGAGCTCAAGAACTCTCTCTCATATACTGCTGGTGGAAATGCCAAATGGTACAGTCAGTTTGGAAGACAGTTTGGCAATTTATTTACAAAACCAAACATACTCTTACCATATGATCCAGTATGTGCACTCCTTGATATTAACACAAAGGAGCTGAAAACTTATGTCCATACAAAAACTTGCACACAGATGTTTATGGTAGTTCATTCATTATCGTAAAAACTTGGAAGATGTCTTCTAGTAAGTAAATGGATAAATGAGCTGTGGTACAAACAAACCCAAATAGCCAAAGCAATCTTGAAAAAGAAGAGCAAACATGAGTCATCATGTTCCTGATTTCAAAATGTATTACAAAACCATAGTACTCAAACAGTATGATACTGGCATTACAAAAAAAAGACACACTGCCCTGGCCGGTTTGGCTCAGCAGTTAGAGCATCGGCCTGTGTTCCAGAGAGACCCAGGTTCAGTTCCCAATAAGGGCACGTATCTTGGTTGCAGTTTGTCCCAGCCCTGGGGATCATGTGGGTAGCAGCCACTCCATGTGTACCTTTCACATCGATGCTTCTCTCTCTCTCTCTCTCCCTCACACTCTATCTGAACAAAAAATAGAAAAATGTCCTCAGGTGAGAATAAAAAAAAGGATACAAGATCAATGGACCAGCATAGAGAGCCCAGAAATGAGCCCACATATATATGGTCAATTAATTTATGACAAGGGAACCAAGAATATACAGTGGGGAAAGAGAGGACAGTTTCTTTAGTAAATGATGTTGGAGAAACTGAACAGTCACATGCAAAAGAGTGAAACTAGACCACTACCTTACAACATACATAAAAATCAATTCAAAATGGATTAAAAACTTGAGTAAGACCTGAAACCATAAAACTCCTAAGGACAAAAAGGCAGTAAGCTACCTGATATCAGTTTTGGTGATGATTTTTTTGGATTTGACATTTAAGTAAAGAAAACAAAAACAAAAATAAACAAGTGGGACTACATCAAACTAAAAAGCTTCTGCACAGCAAAGGTAACTGTAAAGAAAAAGAAAAAGCTGTCAAGAAAATGAAAATCTACCAAATGGGAAAACAGATATGCAAATCACATATCTGATAAAAAGTTAATATCTAAACCATATAAAGCACGCTTGCAACTCAACAACAAAAACAATAAGATTTTTAAATGGGCAAATTATCTGACTAGATATTTTTCCAAAGACATACAGATGGCCAACAGGTACATGGAAAGGTGCTCAACATCACTAATCATCAGGAAAATGCAAATCAAAACCACAATGAGATATCACCTCTCACCTGTTAGAATGGTTAGGATCAAAAGACAAGAAATAGTCCTGGCTAGGTGGCTCAGTTGATTGGAGCATTGTCCCGTGCACCAAAAGGTTATGGGTTTGATTCCCGGTTGGGGCACGTACAATAAAACCTTGATATAATGGACTAATTCGGGTGAGGTGGTGTCCATTAAAGCCGAAAGTCCACTATATAATAAAGTAGGTATTCCAAATGCATTATGTTAAAAAAACTGACAAATTGGCGCTGGCCAGTTTGGCTTAGCAGGTAGAGCACCACCAAAGGGTCACAGGTTTGATTCTTGGTCAAGGACTCATACCTGGGTTGCAGGTTCAATCCTTGGCCCTGGTCAGGGTCGTGTGGGAGGCAACCAAACCATGTGTCTCTCTCACATGTATGTATGTTTCTCCCCACCCCTCTTTCCCTTCCACTCTATCTAAAAATCAATAGAAAAATATCCTCAGGTGAGGATTAACAATAACAAATAATAAATTTAAAAATTTACAAATCAGTTTACCTGTTTTTACTTGTGTAGACAAGTTTGTGTAACTAAAATTATGTATGGGAAGTTTAATTTCACAGAAAAGTTTTCTGTATTACTATTATTTTAAATTTATACTGAATAGGTCTAGTAAATGTGTGCACTCACCAGTCACTGTGAGTAAACAAATGCACGGGGCTGGGGCATGGCTTAGCTCACCATTAAAACTGTTGCAGAGTCACACCATGCAACAGCAGAACCAATTACTGCATGTGATGCAGTGTGATCACCTGCTAATCATTCATTGAACATTGTTTAGGAGGTGTGACCTTGGATATAAATATGTGGACTACAGTCGTAGAATATGAAATATTTATTTACGTCAGCGAAATTACCAGTGTTTTTTCCAACATATGGCCTATTTGTTAAAATTTGCTTAAAATAAGTGAATTAATCGTTTTAAAAAACCCTGTTAATTTAATTATAAGACAATTTTAGCTAAAGGCATTTCAAAATTAACGAACAGGGTTTTAATTTTCACATATGACATGCAGACCAGATATTTTGTCCATTAAATACGAAGTCACTAAATCGAGGTCTGCAGAATTGAGGGTTTACTGTACGTAGGTTTTGCGTTCGGTCCCCGGTCAGTGTGTACAGGAAGGAACCAATCAATGTTTCTCCCCCCACCCCTTCCTCTCTCTCTAAAAATCAATAAAAACATATCATTGGGTGAGGATTTAAAAAAAAAAAAAAAAAAAAAAGACAAGAAATAACAATGTTGGCCAGGATATGGAAAAAAGGGAACCCTTATTGGTGCAGCCACTATGAAAAACAGTATGAAAGCCTCAAAAAATTAAAAACAAACTACCATATGATTCATCAATTCCACTTCTGGGTATTTATCCAAAGAAAATGAAAACACTAACTCAGAAGATAAATAATTTGAGTTCATTGCAGCATTATTTACAATAGACATGATGTAGAAACAAGCTAAGCATCCATACATAGATAAATGGATAGAGAAAATGTGGTATATGTTTACAATGAAATATTATTCAGCCATAAAAAGGGAAATCGTGCCATCTGCAACAAGATAATGGACCCTGAGGAGTATGCTAAGTGAAATAAGTCAGACACAGAAAAACAAATACTGTATAATCTCACTTACAGGTAGGATCTGAAAACACACACACACACACACAAATATAAACTCATCAATACAGAGAACAGATTGGTGGTTGCCAGAGGCGCAGGGGTTCGGGGTGGGAGAAATGGGTGAAGGTGGTCAGAAGGCAAAAACTTTCAGTTAAAATAAATAGGTCCTAGGGATGTAATGTACAGCATGGTTACTATAGTTAACAACACTATATTGTATATTTGAAAGTTGTTAAGAGAGTAAATCTTAGAAGTTCTCATCACAAGAAAAAAATTTGAAACTAAGTATGGTGATGGAAGTTAACCAGACATTGTGGTGATCATTTCACAATATATACAAATATTAAATCATAACACTGTGTACCTGAAACCAATATAATGTTACATATTAATTATACCTCAATAAAAAATTAAATTAAAATGGTGGCACATCCATACAATGGACTATTTATTATTCAGCACTACAAAGAAATGAGCTATCAAGACAAATACATAAATGCATATTACTAGGTGAATAAAGCCAATCTAAAAAGGCTATATACTATATAATTCCAATTACATAACATTCTGGGAAAGGCAAAACTATGAAGACAATAAAAAGATCAGTGGTTTCCTGGGAAGGAGGTTGAGAGGGGAGGAGGGAGATGAATAGGCAGAGCATAGAGGAATTTTAGAACAGTGAAATACTCTGTATGATATAATGATTATACATTTGTCCAAATCCATAGGATGCACAATTCAAGAGTAAACTCTAAGGTAAACGTTTCATTCTGGTGAGTGACACTGAGAGTGGGGGGGGGGTGGGTTATGCAAGTGTCGGGGGAAAATATCAAAAATCTCTGTACCTCACTCTCAATTTCATTTAAATCTAAAACTGCTCTTAAAAAAATAGAACCTTTAAAAAAAAAAAGACAGATATACAAATGGAAAAGAAGCACATGAACTTTAACCATTAGGTAAATGCAAATTAAAATTAAAAAGCAAAATGAGCCCTGGCCGGTTTGGCTCAGCAGTTAGAGCATCGGCCTATGGTCCAGAGAGACCCGGGTTCGGTTCCCGCTAAGGGCACTTACCTTGGCTGCAGTTTGTCCCCAGCCCTGGCTGGGTCATGTGGGTGGCAGCCACTCGATATGTCCCTTTCACGTCGATGTTTCTCTCTCTCACTCTTTCCCTCCTGCTCTATCTGAATAAAAAATGGAAAAATGTCCTTGAGTGAGGATTAAAAAAAAAGAAAAGCAAAATGAGTTATCAATACACACCTATCAAAACAGCTAAAATAAAAACAGCAATAACACCAAATGCTGACAAGAATGTCGTGAAGAAAATGGATCACTCATACATAGCTGGTGGGAATGTAAAATGGTACAGTCCCTACAGAAAACAGTTTAGCAGTTTTTTTAAAAAAAATATATATATATATAGCCCTGGCCCATATTGCTCAGTGGTTAGAGCGTCAACCCTCGGACCAGAGAGACTCGGGTTCGGTTCCCGCTAAGGGCATGTACCTTGGTTGCAGTTTGTCCCCGGCCCTGGTTGGGGTCGTGTGGGTGGCAACCAGTCGATGTGTCTCTCTCATGTTGATGTTTCTCTCTCGCTCTTCCTCCCTCTCTGCCTCTCCCTCTATCTGAAGATAAATGTAAAAATGTCCTCGGGTGAGGAAAAAAAAAAGGTATATATACAACAACCACATGACCCAGCAATTTCACTCCGGGGCATTTATCCCAGAGAAATGAAAACTTTTGTTCACACAGAAAACCATATAGAAATGTTTATCGTGGGTTTATTTATAACTACTAAAAACTGAAAACAACCCAGATGTCCATTAATGGGTGATCTGTTGAATATGGTACATTTATGCCATGGAATACTACTCAGCAATAAAAAGGAATAAACTATTGATACACCCAACAACCTGGATGAATCTCCACGGAGTTATGCTGAGTGAAAACAGCTAATACTTAAAGGTTACATACTGTATGATTCCATTTATATAACATCCTAGAAATGACAAAATTATAGTAATGGAGAACAAACTAGTGAATGCCTGATTAATGAGGGTTTGGGGCAGGAGAGAAAGTGAATGTGGCTATAAAAGGGCAACATGAAGTATGAAAGCCTTTCAGTGATGGAAATGTTCTTTATTTTGCCTGCATCGGTGTCAATTTCCTGGTTGTGATATTGTACTACAGTTTTGCATGGTGCAACCACTAGGAAACTGGATTAAAAAATACACAAAATCCCTGTATTATTTCACAATTGCATGTAAATCTACAACTTATCTCAACATAAAAAATTTAATTTAAAAAAATGAAAAAAGTAGACTGGAAACTGACTAGAATGAGAAGTAAATGAACCTAATTAATAACATAACCATATAGAAAAACTTTAATTCAAGAAACTTTTAAACACAGTGCTCTAACTATACATCCTTTCTCAGATATAGTCTAATGACCAAAATATGCAAAAAATCTTGAATTTTATTTTTCAGTTTTTTGTTGGTACTAATGTAATAAATAATCCTAAACTATCTTGTGGGTAGTTGAGGCTACAGAAAATGAGTAAATATTATGATGTATTGGAAACCAGGGTTTTTACCCATGGAGAAGGGAGGTTCGTACAAGGATACACACATAAAGGCACACACAAACCTACATCGGTCACGAAAAGGGCCTAAAATGCAGTAACATCCCAGTAGAAACAAGCACACGAAATGCCCCAATAATAGTTTCCATAACATTCTTCACTTAAAGGAACCTGGGCTGGAAAAATAGCTGATTACTGGTCTGGGACAGGTAAATTACTAAGTAAGCCTGAAATATCTTGTGTGTGTTATTTTGTTGTTTTTTCAGAAAGCAGGGAAGTGGTAAAAAAATAATAATAATAATAGGGACTTACAAAAAAACAAACAAAAAACACATAGGAGCCACCTTGAAAATTGTCACCAAATTTAAGACAATTTGAGCATCAAAAAAAGAATTACAATATTTAATTTCAAAATATTGAAAATAAATCAAGTTGTCTATGATAATAACTAAAAAAGAAGGGGTACAAGTAGAGAAGAGAAACCTCTTCTTTACAAAACAATGCCATCACATGGCAAAGGACAGAATTAGAAAATCACTACTTTGCAACCCCTAATATAATAAGTAATTTACACAGATATAGAATCTTCAGTCACTGGGTTAAAGTTTGTTGGGGAACAGGGTATTTACTGTGTCAAAATATCACCCCATAGATTACTTGTTAAAACAAAAAATTATTTTAAAAAAGAGAAATAACAAGCGGGAAGGGGTATCTTTATAATGCACAGATTTGGCAATTATCACCTTAGCATTAGCAATAGTGGAACAACCTGACATTATGTCTCTTTGTGTGATGCTGTAAGGATTCAATGTCACTTATGTAATAACTCAACAGAAAAACACTTAACCTAAATCTAATCATGATGAAAGAAACAATTAGTAAAATATAGGACAATCCAGTTAACCTGGACTCTTCAAAAATTTGAAGTCATCCCCCAAAACTGTGTGATTATTCTAGAATAATTAAAGACTAAAGTGATACAATAATGAAATGTGATATAGGAATCTCTTTTTTTTTTTTTCGATATATGAATCTTGACTGAGCCCTGGATTGAAAAAAAAATCAGCTATAAAAGACATTTTTTGACAAGTAAGGAAAGTATATATTAGATGTTGTTACTAAATTAGTGATAATTATTTTAGTTATGATTAGTATTGTGATTTACAGGAAAATGTCTTCATTCTTAAGAGGCATGCTGAAATATTTAGATATGAAGTGTCATGATGTCTGAAACTTTTTAATAGTTCAGAAAAAAAAGTGTGTGTAAACAGAAAAAGATAAGTAAATGAATCTAACAGAATTTTCCACAAAATTCCACAAAATATCAAACTATTACATTCTTGGTGTTTTTGTTTCACCAAAAGTCTGTTAAAATGAGATACAAAGTAAGAAACCTATCTGTATTACACCAAAGCATCTAGTTTTAAATAGCCAATAAGCACTAGGCAGGTTAAAGAATTGTCCTGAATGAACTGTTTGGGGGCCTGTGCCAACCCAGCTGGAAGGATTTATTACACATTGTTGGCACTCCAGATATTACACAGTTTTGGCAGTGTGCTTGCAGAATACTGGTAAATGTCAGAAAATTTAAGACCAAGCCAACAACAATGGGAGAAACACAAAACAAAAAATCTGTGAACTTGAGTAAAATAACTTGCAAAGACAATTCAGTCTACTGTGTCCAGCATTTTAGCAGCCAGGACTCCTCTATTCACTAGTACTTTTGCTATTTTTCTATACAAAATCAGTATTCCAAATGATGGCCAAGTATCACCACAAGATCCTAACAAGACTTCTTGACCATTAAAGTTAACTATGTTCAGTTTTACTTTAACATAGTGCAAGTTCCTTAATATTCTGATCCTTTAAAACCTGTTGACCCATATTTGATATACCCGATAGCTCTCTATTAACTGATATATCTGATTAACCAGAATTATCCATTGTTTAACAATGGTGAAAAACAAGGAGGAGGAGTGGGTGTTGGAGCACAATGTAAGATTCCAAGATAAAAAGTAGATAATCAGCCCTGGCCAGTTTGGCTCAGGAGTTAGAGTGTCGGCCCACAGACCAGAGAGTCCTGGGTTCAGTTCCCGCTAAGGGTATGTACCTCAGTTGCAGTTTGTCCCCGGCCCCAGTTGGGGTCATGTGGGTGGCAACCACTCGATGTTTCTCTCTTACATCGATGTTTCTCTCTCTCTCTCTTCCTCCCACTCTCCCTCCCTCAATATCTGAAGATAAATTCAAAAATAAAGGTCCTCATGTGAGGATTTAAAAAAAAAAAAAAGTAGATAATCATAGAGTAACTTTTACAAAATAGATCTTCCAATGAAGGCAATAAAAAACTCTACAAGTTCTAAATGTAATATTTAAAATGTATATTTTTATGATCTATATTATTTTTGAGTGTTTAGCTGAGCAAGTGAGTATGGTCACAAAGTGAATTCAGATGAACCAGGAAAACTATGGAAGGGAGAAGAAGTTGGAGTCTTTGACAGTCATCACAGTATGAGGCTGGTACTGTTATCATCACCATATTAAAAGTAAGGAAACTGATGCCCTGGCTGGTGTGGCTCAGTTGGTTGGAGTGTTGTCTGGTGCACCAGAAGGTCACGGGTTCAATTCTCAGTCAGGGCACATACCTAGGTTGTGGGTTCGATCCCTGGTTGGGGAGTGTGCAGGAGGCAACTGCTCAATGTATCTCTCTCACATTAATGTTTCTCCCTATCCCCCTTCCTCTCTAAGATCAATTTTTTAAAATAATAAAAAAAAAATTTTAATGAGGAAACTGAGCCCTGGCCAGTTTGGTTCAACAGTTGGAGCATCAGCCCGTGGACCAGAGAGACCCAGGTTCGGTTCGCACTAAAGGCACATGCCTTGGTTGCAGTTTGTCCCCAGCCCCAGTTGGGGTTGTGTGGGTGGCAACCGGTCGATTTGTCTCTCACACATCGATGTTTCTCTCTCTCTCTTCCTCTCTCTCCTCCTCCCTCTCTTCCTCCCACTCTATCTGAAGATAAATGCAAAAAAATGTCCTCAGGTGAGGATAAAAAAATAAAAATGAAGAAACTGAAAGGCAGAGATTAACTTCCTCCAAACCACATAACTACTAAATGGGCAGAGCCAGGATTCAAACACAAAGTCCAACTCCACAGCCTGCCCTCAGATTGATTATACTATCTAGTATTTCCATTGTTGGATTTTTTTTGAGGGGCTGATGCTACCCTTCACTGAACACCTGCACTAAGTATTTGCTTGTGTCATTTAATCCTGTGAGGTAAAATTTTTATTCCAATTTTTCAGAAGAGAACACCAAAGCTGAGAGAAGCTGAGTAATCTATCCAAAGTTATACTCCCAATAAATGGAAAAGCTAGAATTCAAAACCAGGTGTGTCTCATCCTATGGCTCTTGTCCTTTCCAGGACTACACTCTGCCTTCCATATTCTATATTCAGACCATTCCTTATTTTTTAAGAAAGCAAATCTTCTACTATACAAATTTTGGTTGTTAAACATGTATTCCTATATTTGTTTGGAATAAAACAATTTCTCTGAAAATATTCTTCCTTGTAATTGAGATTTTACATTATGAGAGAACAAAGTGACGGTTTCATAATGTAGGAAATTATCATAGAAAGAGCCTCAAAAACTATCTAGTTCAAATCCCTAAGTTCAACAGGCTTGGGAGCCAGTAACAATTAATGGTATATATGAAAATCTAGCCAAAAGAGGGCTTGCACCAGTTAGGGATCAGTTGAAGATGTGACATGACTGAGGCTTCATATTATACAAATACATTACTAAATGTTTGTTTTTTTTTAAGCACAGTCTTATAGAGTTCTCAACCACTCCAAAAATGTTCATAATGCACATAATTGCCCTTCTCTCGAAATAAGAAACCATTCTCATTTTATTTATTTAAACCCTGCTTGTTCCAAAAAGAATTTAAAACAGCTGAAATCCTTACTGAACCTTAAGTGGAACCAAGAAACCCAGAGTCCTGGATGCCAGCTGGTTTGTAAGATTCTGATGCACATTTACTATATGGGGCCAGAGCTACAACATGTGACCTTCAGCAACTTCCCTCATCTAAAAAAAACAGGAGGACGACAACAGTACCTGCTTCACAAGGTTGTTGTGAAGTTTGAACAAGCTGACCCATGCAAGATTACAACTGTGTCCACATTCTGTGTGATATTTATTATTGTTAAAGTTGATGTATGTCCACAACTGAAGCACCATTTAGATGGAAAAACACCTATCAGCTTTCTGTATCTTTGGGAAAATGTTGAGGAAATACTCAGAACTTGATCTCACACTTGTCCTTTTAACATCTGTATCCTCTTCCTTTAACCACCATACATAGTAAGAACCCTCATTCTGTTGTTATTATTATTACTTTTTAAATTAATTTTAGAGGGGGGTAGGGAGGGAGAGAGGGATAGAGAAAGATAGGGAGAGGGAGGAGGTGAGAGGGAGGGAGAGAAACATTGCTCGATTGCCTCTCGTACACACCCTAGCCAGGAATTGAACCAGCAACCTAGGTATGGGCCCTGATTGGGAATTGAACCTGAAACCTTTTTGGTGTAAGGTATGACACTCCAACCAACAGTGCCACCTGACCAGGGCAAGAACCCTCATTCTTAAAAAAAAAGCTTCAGCTGACTCCTCCATCCAGTCAAACTACCACTTTTTTTTGATAGTTTTCATTCAAACGTCTTGAATATATTTTCTGTAGCTACAGTTGATACGATTGAGATGTCCCTTAGAAAACCCAGCTGGCATTACCCTGGGGAGGTCAGAACTTGATTTTGTGAGCTGTGTAGAAGTAGGAAAACAGAACAAGTACAATCACACAAAACCTACACTGCTAACATAATAACGAACAGAGACTTTGGCTTAAGGTCCCAATAGTTAAATTCTCTAATCAGCTCCTTCTCTCCCTAGAGGATACCTATGGAAAGCCAAATTATAACCAAACATTGCTAGGATAGTCCAGTCATAAGGACCAGACATTTAAACCCCTGGGCAGTGAACCACCTTCTCTGAACAGTGGCGAAAAATCACTTCCATATCCTGCCTTTCCAACTCCCATTTTTCTTTATTTCCATGCTGCCCATCCACCTTCTGCAGTGACAGTCTTTCTTTAAATATGTTAATATCAACTATTAGACAACATATGTTAATTCCCACTCCCTGTTTTCAACCTGAAAGAGACAGAAGTGTTTTAAGGTGTCTTCTGCAGAAAACCGAGCTCATCTATTATGTGATTTTTATGAGGTCAATTCTGAGTTCTGCTGGTCACACCTACATCACACGCCATATACCACCCCCACTCCATCACCTTCTAATCACCTTGTCTTCCTTAACTCTCGAGTTTCATTCTCCACCCCATAAGGAATGCAAGTTCTCATTCCTTTGTATTTCATTACTGAAATTGGTACAATTTGCCACCCATTTCTTAACAGCTTTCTCCATCATTGGTTTTAACGAAGCCAAAACAAATGTTGATTCTGTGCATTAACTTTAAATTGATTTACAGTACCTAAAGTACTATAAAGTTAAGAGTCCAGGTCCTGCCCTGGCCGTTTTGGCTCAGGGGTTAGAGCGTCGGCCTGTGGTCCAGAGAGACCCGGTTCGGTTCCCGCTAAGGGCACGTACCTCGGTTGCAGTTTGTCCCCGGCCCTAGTTGGGTCGTGCGGGTGGCAGTCACTCGATGTGTCCCTTTCACATTGATGTTTCTCTCTCTCTCTCTCCTCTCTCCCTCCTACTCTATCTGAACAAAAAATGGAAAAAATGTCCTCCGTGAGGATAAAAAAAAAGAGTTCAGGTCCTAGAAGTAGACTCTACTCCTTACTAGCAATATGCTCTTGGGAAAGGTATTTCCAAATCCAGATTCTACTCGTTACTAGCTGTATGCTCATGGGAGAGTCCTTTAACTTTCTAAACCTTTTTCAACTTTAAAATGGACATAATGAGCCCTGGCCGGTTTGGCTCAGCAGTTAGAGCGTCGGCCTGCGGTCCTGAGAGACCCGGGTTCGGTTCCCACTAAGGGTGCATACCTCGGTTGCAGTTTGGCCCTGGCCCTGGTTGGTCGTGCGGGTGGCAGCCACTTGATGTGCCCCTTTCACGTCGATGTTTCTCTCTCTCGCTCTCTCTTCCTCTCTCTCCTCCCACTCTACCTGAATAAAAAATAAAAAAAGGACCTCGGGTGAGGATTAAAAATAAATAAATAAATAAATAAATAAATACAATGGACATAATGACATTCTTATCTATTAAATGCTTGGCATAATAAGTTTATTCTGGCACAAAGTAATCACTTAATAAATATTAACTATTGCCCTGGCCAATTTGGCTCAGCAGTTAGAGCATCGGCCTGCAGGACTGGGTTCAGTTCCCGCTAAGGGCCCGTACCTTGGTTGTGGTTTGTCCCCGGCTCCAGTTGGGGTTGTGCAGGAGGCAGCCATTCGATGTGTCCCTTTCACATCGATGTTTGTCTCTCCCTCTCTTCCTCTCTCTCTCCCTCCCATTGTATCTGAACAAAAATGGAAAAATGTCCTCGGGTGAGGATTAATAAATAAATAAATAAATATTAACTGTTATCTCTGTGTCCTAATTCTCAGCTCCTAACATCCTATTCTCTCTTCCTATCTTGAAAAATTCACTGTCTTGAATAGCTTTGACTAATACTGCAATTAAGTATATTCCTGAGCCTGGCCACTGTGGCTCAGTGGTTGAGCATTGAGCCATGCACCAAGAGGTCACCGGTTTGATTCTGGGTCAGGGCACCTGCCCAGGTTGTGGGCCTGATCCCCAGTAGGGGGCATGCAGGAGATGGCCAATCAATGTTCTCTCTCATCAATGCTTCTCTCTCTCCTTCTCTCTTCCTCTCTCTCCAAAAATCAATAAAGGAAAAAAACTTTAAAAAAAAAAAAAAAAAAAGTATATGCCCTGGCCAGTTTGGCTCAGTGGTCAGAGCGTTGGCCCACAGACCGGATAGTCCTGGGTTTGGTTCCTGCCAAGGGCACGTACCTCGGTTATAGTTTGTCCCCGGCCCCAGTTGGGGCTGTGTGGGTGGCGACCACTCAATAGGTCTCTCTCACATCGATGTTTCTCTCTCTCTCTTCATCCCTCTCTCCCTCCCGCTTTATCTGAAGATACATGCAAAAATGTCCTCGGGTGAGGATAAAAAGAAAAGTATATTCCTGAAGTTAATGTTACAGGACTAAACCTATCACACTTTTCTGCAGTAATAAAATCACTATTTTTATATTTCACCAATATCTAAGAAATAAGTAACCTGCTGAAAACTGATCTCATCTTCATACCCTTTCTTAAAGTACTTCAGCCCTGGCTAATTTTGCTCAGTGGTTAGAGCATCAGCCTGCAGACCAGAGAGTCCCAGGTTCAGTTCCCACTAAGGGTATGTACCTTGGTTGCAGTTTGTCACCTCACATCAATGTTTCTCTCTCTCCCTTCCACTCTATCTGAAGATAAATGCAAAAAAAAAAAAAATGTCCTCAGGTGAGGATAAAAAAAATAACTCATTTCCCTTGGTTTCTGTAATATAATACTTTTCAGATTTTTCTTCTCTGGCCATCTCTTCTTAGACTCTACTGCCAACTCATCCTCCTATAACCAGACTCTAAATGTTAGTGTTCTAAAGGGAAAACTAAGTGTTTTCTTCATTGCTCATACTATAGTCTCCTCTTCCCTTGGTGGATCTCATGCTTCATCATGGCTAAAGCTGCAATCCATAAATAAGTAAATGACTTCCATATTACTTCTGGTGCAGACCTCACCTGAGTTCTAGATCACTACAGCCAACTGCCTACTGGCATCACCATGTGATGACAGGGCAGGTTAAACTCAATAGATCCCAAACTAGATTCATGGTCTTCCTGAACTCATAATCCAAAACTAAATTCATGATCCAGGATCAACCAAACCTAGTTCTTCTCCAGTATGTTGTTGTTAGTGCATAAATGGCACCACCATGCAACCAAGTTACATAGACAGAATTCTACAAGTCAAGGTTATCCTTTATAGCTTTCTTCTTTCTCCCCCTCCAAATCTAATGTATTTCAACTTCCATTATATGGATCTTGTTGCATGAATATCGATCTATTTCTTTTTTTATCCTCATCCGAGGACATTTTTGCATTTATCTTCAGATAGAGTGGGCAGGAAAGAGGGAGGAAGAGAGAGAGAGAGAGATTGATGTGCAAGAGACACATTGACTGGTTGCCACTCACACGACCCCAACAGGGGCCAGGGACAAACTGCAACTGAGGTACATGCCCTTAGTGGGAACCAAACTCAGGAATCTCTGGTCTGCGGGCCGACACTAACTGCTGAGCCAAACCAGCCAGGGTTTGATCTATTTTTTTACACTCCAAAATAATTTCCCTTGCTGGTTCATTCCCCTACTGTCCATTATAACATGTTATCATTATACCAAGGTCTCAGACTTCCCCATGTTTTCTGTTTATCCCTCAACTCACATCTCAACAATTTAATTTCTTATTCCTTCTAAATATTCTATCTACTCCAGCCACAAAAATCTACTTTACAATATCTGCATATAACTTATTCTTTCCCATCCCTCTTCATTGACCTAGCCATGTCTTTTTCCCACAAAACTCCTCTTGGAATCCTTCACTCATTAACTCAATCAAATATCACCCCTTACTGGGGAAAAAAATAAAGTTACAGATTCAGGGCCATACTTTATACAGCCCAATAATCTATCTTTGACAATGGCACCAACGAAACATATTACAATTTCCCTCCCAGACATGGTCCTTAAAAATCTGTCATTACACCCTGGCCTATTTGGCTCAGCGGTTAGAGCATCGTTTACAAACCAAAGAGCCACAGGTTTGATTCCAGTCAAGGGCACGTACCTCAGTTGCAATTTGGCCCCATGCAGGAGGCAACCAATCAATGTGTCTCTCCTCACATCAGTATTTATTTCTCTCGCGCTCGCTCTCTCTCTCTCTTTTCCTCCCTCCCTCACACTCTATCTGAAAATCAATAGAAAAATATCCTCAGGTAAGAATTAAAAAATAAAAATCATTACCCAAATACACTACTTATTTCTTTTAATAATACGTCAAACACCGAATCTACAAATATATGCCTGTTTTATATGTCTTTTATGAACTCATATACTTTCAGCCTTTTCTATTTCATAAGGTTATGAATTTCACAAGTTTAACATCAACCATATAAAAGTGAACTTCCTTTATTTGTTCTAAATGTACTAAACATCAAGGTGGTAGTCTCATTTTTAGCATTTTCTGATTTGATGAACAAGCTGATCCATATCATTTGTGATTCTAAAGGAATAAAAAAACAAATACAGCATGAATCATATTCTTATATTCTGTTTAAAGGGTAAGATCCAGTTGTATTGATATTTGTATTCCTAGTGTCCATAACAATGTCTCTCAACGAGAAGGTGCTCAATATATGTTCAACAGAATTAAAGGAATTCTGCTTAGGACTGATGTAATGTTTGTGAATGCCAAAAAGAAAGGAGAACTTCTCAAATATGTTAACACTGCTTCTTTTCAAGAAAAATGGTATTTGGTTTAAACAAAAGGGGGGGGGGACTGATGTCCAGTATAAGTGAAGAGAATGTAATGTAGCATCTTGATGCTTTAAATGAAACAAAGTGCACTGTGAATGTGATCACTGAATCACTGCCAGTGAAAAAAGCATGGAGACTCGGAGGGTTGCCAAAGACTGGAAAAGAGCAAATACACGTAGGTCTGATATTTTTTTTAATGGAAAGAACTGCCAATAAGAACCCAGTATACCTGACATCAATCTTTTTCTAAATTCAGATTATTTACTTAAAAAAAATAGCTTCCAATCACTTAGAAAAAAAGTGGTGAGCATTTGTGGAAAGAACCAGTTATACTAATCTAATTTCCTCTTTATGAGTATTTATAAAAGATTATATATCAAAAAGCAATAAAAATAGTGTGCAGATAGGAGTTCAACAAGGTATTTGACAAGGTTCTGATTATAGTCATATGGATAAGATAAACACAGGATGGCTAACAGTATAATTATGTGGCTAGGTAATTGTGTGAACGACCATAACAAGTGCTCGTTAACGAACTGCTATACACCCGAAGGGCAGTTCTACTGGCAAGCTTCAGAACTCAATCTGTGGCCTTCTTCTGTTCAACAATGTTTATCAATAACTTGAATGAGTATATAGAAGGTTACTATACTACTGTTGGCATCCAATGTGCAGTTGACATGAAACTAGGGGCTCATAATATATATTATGAAAGAGCCAGGATCTAAAAAACACAATGATAAGCCAGAAAAATGGGCTCATTCTAATAAGATAAAATCTAATAGGGAAAAGTATATAAGGGCTCAACTAATACCTGTGTCCAAACATGTACATTTAACTGTGAAATGGGCAAGTGCTGTGACTTAATTGCCACATATGTAAAACAAACAAATAAACAATGGCTTTAGTTGACAACAAGCTTAGTTCAATCTGACAGCAGCAAACTCAATATTGTATGGACATCAGAAAAGCTAATGCGATGCACGCTGCAGTAGTAGTATCTCAAACACGGAAGACAGGAGTCCTGCTCAACTCTCGACTGATCAGACCACAACTGGGATGCTGTGAGCCCTTATAGAAGTCGGTCTTCAAAGGATCTTAACCTTATTGGCAAACATTCAGAACAGAACAATCAGGATACTTACAAGCCTGGACACTATTTCATAAAAGAAAAGACAGAAGAAAATAGAGATTTATAAATAGGACAAAAATGACGCCTTCAGAGGAAAATGATGGCTACCTTCATTCAGTCATTCAACAAACATGAATTTCAAACCTAGTTCAGTACAGACATTGTGACAGTGGCTGGGGATACAGAGTGAAAATAGTCTATATCGGTAAGAAATTGTGTGTGTATCTAAAAAGCTGAAACAGCCATGCTCTAAAAAAGGATTGGATTGTTCTATATGATTTCATAAGGTAGAAACAGGAACAATGGAAAGAAGTAAGAAAGTAACCAACTTCAGCTCCATATAAGGAAGAGTACTATTCTGAATCAAAGCTCTCTAATGAAGGAAAAAACTGCCTTAGAAGACTGCAAGGTTCTGATCACTAATGGTGTAGTTAGAAGGGAGACTACTGAAATAAGACAGGCACTGAACTAGACCATCTTCAACATTTCTCACATTCTACACTATGATTCTACACTTCCCCAGGGAAATGGACTCTCACCAGATTCATCCTATGTACTGCAGCATCACAGGTTTCACAGTTGCTACTTCCAACCTTGTACCCTATTCCACACTAAAGTGATGCTTTGTAATTGGGAATGGACCTGAGATACAGGAAGAAAAAGACCCATCAACACACAGAACACACACAAAAAAAATACTGTTCAATAAATGTAAGAATTTATTACTGTAAAATAAATGTTAGTATCTGTCCTTTAAGTCATAAACTCATTTAAAATTACTCCATTACACCCAGCCGATGTGGCTCAGTGGTTGAGTGCCATCGACCCATGCACCAAGAGGTCAGTGGTTTGATTCCAGGTTGGGGCAGACTCCCAGGTTTTGGGCCCGATCCCCAGTGTGGGGCATGCAGGAGGCAGCCAATCGATGTTCTCTCTCATAAATGTTTTCTCTCTCTAACATCAATAAAGAAAAATTTTTTAATATTCCATTATGTTCAATTAATGTAAATAAAGATTTATTACTACTGCATCTCTTGTTGGGAGCCATTTTTTTCTAACCAACAAGGAAAAAATTTTAACTCAAGATCATTTCGAGAATTTGTGTCCTAAATAAGCATTCCAAAACCCTCTATTACATGATTGTATGGAAACTAAGTTTGCAATGTATTTCTAATAAGATATAATTAATCAGATCTAGCAGGCCAAATACCATAAACTAATCGAATTGTGAAATTCTGATTAAATGACTACTTAAGTTTAATACATTTTCAAAATCCCATGCTGGATAAACATAGAGAAAAGGCCTAGACCATTTTAGCCCTGGCTTTTATAAGTTGGTAAGATTATTCAAGCTTACTTTCATTCATTTTACTTTGTAATTTTAAAACAGTCTCTATATTGGCTCTATATGCTGCAACTGGGTATTTAAGGAGTTCACCCTTCCAAACTGTTAATATTAACTTCTTGGAAGCAGTCCCTCACGCTTTAGCTGTCTCAGCTGGATACAATAAATGGGCCACAATTCGATTTCCAAAGACTCTTTCTTTTAAATAGCTGCCCGGAAAGACAAAAGTGAGAAAGAAAGAGGGACATCTTTAACCACCAGTCTTTAAAACAGGCTTCCCCTCCGGTTGTCATCAACTCCGACGGCTCTCAACCATTTCTCACCAAACCGCCTGGTCGTTTCGTTTAAAAAGAAGAAGAAATGATAGCTTCCAGTTTTCCTGGGACGGGGAGATCCCCTTTTGTAGAAGTGGCTAAAGCTAGGCTCCCCACGGGGATTTCATCTCGTTGCCAAGGCAGCGCCAACCCGAGTCGCCCGGCGCGAGGGCAGCTGCCGCCCGCCCGGAGCCCAGGGCGGCCCCAGCCTGCGGCAGAGCAGCCCGGCCCAGCCCAGAGCCCCCGCGGCCTCGGAGTCCCGGCCGAGATCCCGGACGGCCCAGCGGGCGCCCAGGACCGCGGCGCAAGGCGGGAAGACGCGGCTCGACTTACAGTGACACCATCCTAGGTGACAGCACCAGTGCAGCTTGAAGCACTTGCCATGGCTGTGCGTGGCACAGATGGAGAGCCCGTCGCACGGCTGGAAGTCGGGTCTGCGGGCAGCGCAACTCCGCGCCAGGGCCTGAGCCTCGTCCACTTTCTCGCTCTTCCAACCCCGCTCGGCCGCGGACGCTGCCGCCGCACTACTCATTTCCTCTCCCTTCGCGGAGCCGAGACCGAGAGCCCGGGAGAAGCGGCGTCTGGGCGGACAGGAAGCCGAGTCGGCTGCGGGCGCGGGAGGGCGCGGCGCGGGCAGGGAATCACGCCAGCGCGTGGCGGCGGCGAGAGCGCGGCGGTCCCAAGCTCGCCGAGGAGCCGCCCCGGGCTCTGCGACCAGGGGCTGGGCCTGCCGCGCCTCGCTCCCTCCCTCCCTCCGCCGCGGCGCGCGCCGCGCCCCACGCGCACGCGCGCACGCACACGCGCGCGGCGGCCAACGGGGCGGCCAGACGACGCGCGTGCCCCCGCAAGCCCGGCCTCTTCACACACACCCCGCGGGGGAGCGCGGGCGTCGGCGTACCCTCCAGTCTCAGCGAGTCCCGGCCACACACTCACTCCTTCCTGGGAGACTGCGCCCCAACCGATGGGGGCGTTATGGATAGACACACGCTTTGGCGGCTTGGTTCTCACACGTACACTTCCCACGCACACTTCCCTCCGAGCTGGGTAGTCTCGAGGACTGACACCCCCGGAGGGCTGTGCGCACCGAGGACACGCCCATCTGGACTGCTCAGTGGGCTGGTCCCTGCGCATCCGCGAGCGAGCTTCACACACACACACACATACACACACACCCTCTCTCCACACGCGCCTCACATTTCCCTCGTACACACCTCCCTGGGAGTCTGACCACAAAACCCCTCAGAAGCTCGCGCACCTGCCCACACGCGCGCACTCCCGGAGAACCTGGCCCCTGCTCCTAGCGCGGCGCCCACGCGGGAAACCCCAGCCCCACACCTGTGCCTGGAGCCGGCCTGCACTAACCTGCGTCCATCCCCCAGGGTCTGCTGGGACTGCAGCCCAGGCCTTGCTGAGTGGGAAAGTAACCAAGCTGGGTGCTTGCAATGCTGTGGAGTGTGTATGGCATGTATGGTTTACGAGACTGGTATGTAAAATGTGTTGCGTGTGTGTGTAGTTTGGTGTGTGTGTGATGTGTGTGGGTGTATGATTTTTACCTGGAGTGTGTGTGGTTATATACGAAGTTGGATGTGTTGTTAAATGCATACATGGTATGTGCGATGTGTGTGGTGTATGTGATGTGCGTGAATGTTATGTGGAGTGCGTGTAATGAGGTGTGTGTATGCATGTGTTTATGGCATGTATGTACATGACCAGTGTGGAGTGTACGTGGTGTGTATGTGTGTGTAGTGGAGTGTATGCGCTGCGTGTAGTATTGTGTGTAGTTCTATATGTGTGTACTCGTGTGTACATGGTGTGTGAGTGGTGCATGTGCCTGGCATGTTGAGTGTGTGCCTAGTGTATTGAGTGGAGTTTCTCGTGTGTGGTACACGTGGGTGTGAGCACACAAACAGGAATCACATTTGCCTTGGGCTCTGTGTGTGCTTTTTTGCATATTAATGCCCACCCTCCCCAGCGTGTATGACTGGCTGGATGGTGGCTGCAGCTCCCCCACACAATCAGCTTGCCTTCTTCCCTCCTGGGGACAAGTTGCTCCAAATAGATTTTCCATGCCAGTCTGGACTGTGAGAACCCACCCAGGCTGGATTCAGTGAAGAGAAAACAAACCATTTGCTTCCAAGGAGCACGGTTGGGAATTAGTGTTTTCCTGCAACAAGGCCAAACTCAGCCTGAACACAAAAGGAAGGGACCTCCTCTCATTTGCTGTTTTTCAAAGCAGAGAAAAGTGCCTATAATTGCCAAGGTTCAGGGAATAACAACAAAGCTTTTCAGCACAAATGCTGTATGAGACCATGTTTACTACACCCAGGTTCACTTTCTCCATCACTTTATTCCTTTCCTGCTTTGCACTGACGAGGAGACTTATTATGATTTTGAAATAACCAAATTCATCTTTAAGCACTGAAAATCCTTGCTTCTACAAGCAATCCTTCATAATTTTCTCTTATATTTAACCTTGGCTTAAGAAGTAAAATACTATTTGCATATATCTGATTCTAGCAAAGTCTTTATTAGGAGCTGGGCAATGACTCGATTTGGTGGCAAAGGTATTCTCAAGAAAGATCCAAATCAAAATCTCAAAATATGGTTCACGCAATAGCCTCACATTGAAACAGTTTTAAACATGAAGCATCATCTCTTCAGCATCAGCCCCAGGGGCCCCTCTCCTGAAAAAATCCCAAGGTTTCATCACTGACTCATAAAATCTATCCATGCCTGCTATTATTCCACAGTCTGACCCACCTCGAAATAACTTGAGTCAAAGGAAAACTTAATCAAAGAAATCCATAATACATTATTGCTGTAGCAAGCCAACTTAGAATTTTCCAAAGGGGGATTCCCATCTCTACCACTTTATTACTCTCCTTCCCAAACTTATAAACTCACTCTAATATTGTCCATATTATATAAGGTCTTATAACAGAATTCTTTTGGTATTTTAGTAGCTAATATTTGAACAGGATCCTTCCACTGGCTCTTACTCTAAGGTGAACCATGTTATAAGATTCTACTACATGTGAAACCATACCTTCTCAGCTAGTGAAAAATGATCATGAAAAACAATGCAATATAGCAGTAGGCAAGAAAAATTACCCAAATACCCCGAATTTTATGTTAGCCACATGATTTGAAGCTGAGAGGCCTTTACATTTGCTATAAGATAAAACTCATTCCATCCCTTTGCCCAAAAGATGTTATTAATCTCGACAGTCTGCAGTGCAGCAGGAAGAGGTAAGTGTGCTGTGACCTCAAACATATACAAACACAGCCTTCAGGAAGTGTCAAGATACAAGTTTTTAAATTTTTATTATAGAAAATGAGGCACATACAAAACTAGAGAGTCTAGTAACATGAATCCCCATGTACCCATCACTTGATTTCCATAAACATTAACTCATTCGGAAAATTTTGTTTCGTTTATAGCTCCACCCACTCCTGATCTCCATCCTGCCACTGGATTATTTTGAAGCAAATCCCAGACATCATATAATTTCATCCATAAATATTTTAGCATTTATCTCTAAAGGAATTTTTTAAAAACCATAACCCACAATACCATTGTCACATAATAGTATACAATTTGATCATAAATATAAACTTGTCCATTAGCTGCTGACTACCTCTCCTGCTCCTCCCCTTTAAGAATGCCATTCCCTCTGTCTGGAATTTTCCCCTTTCCCCTTCCTTTCTCTCCTGACTACTTCCTCAGCTTATATACCACCTCCTCAAAGAAGCTTGCTCTAATCAACCCAGACCATTAGATACACTCGCCCTTCATATCACTTACAGCTTTAAATGAATCATTCACGTCCTGATTGTTGTCCCTCCCTTGTCTTTGTCCCAACTGGATGGGAAGCGGGGCTTCTCTTCCTGTCTCCTCCAGGGCCTTCCCCTGGGGCTGAAGGCCAGCTGGACAGCATTGCAATCAGTGTGGTTTATGTGGTTCAGTCTCATCTCAGCAAAATGCTCACCACTGGGCCTATTTCTATTAGTGCTGTCACCCAGAACTCTAAGTTGGATAATGAGGTTCACCAGCAATAAAATCCTGGGCTGAGGCAGCCTCTAGTAATGCATCTTCCAGGCACTGAAGAGTGAGCCATGGCCACCATGTCAGATGCCTGACACTGAGGGCCCTTGAGATACAGGACCATTTCCCTGTGAAAAAGTCCCACGTGCCCGGGAGCCCAGCTTTTCTTCCAGGCAGCAGCCTCCCCCTTCCTTTTCTCAGAGGGGCTCTCTGATTCTGTAAATGTGGGTGTGTGTGTGTGTGTGTGTGTGTGAGAGAGAGAGAGAGAGAGAGAGAGAGAGAGAGGAAGAAGAAGAAGAAGAAGGAGGAGGAGGAGGAGGAGGAGGAGGAGGAGGAGGAAGGAAGGAAGGAAGGAAGGAAGGAAGGAAGGAAGGAAGGGAAGGAAGGAGGAGGAAGGAAGGAAGGGAGGGAGGGGGGAGAGAGAGAGAGAGAGAGAGAGAAGAGAGAGAAAGAAAGAAAGAAAGAAAGAAAGAAAGAAAGAAAGAAAGAAAGAAAACCATTCAAGAAGGAATTACTGAGCTAATGTCTTTCCCCATCTCCTGCCACAAACTGTAAGCTCTTTGAGGGCAGGAACATGGCCTTTGTCTTATTCATTGCCTGTTCCCAGCACTTAGCACAGAGAATAAAATAATTGTGAACATAGTGAAAATTACTCCATCTCAGACTTCCAACGACTGGAAAAAAGTTAATCTGTGGTAAATTGTTGGCAAATATAGGTAAATAATTCCTATAATTACCCTTTCTGGAGCTACACCCTTAGATATGTTCCTTCCACACTGACTTTTAGTTAGCTATGTGTATTAGTTGTATTGTTTTTTAACAAATTACTCCCTAATTAAAACAACACAGTTTCTATGGGTCAGAAACTGAGGCTTAGCTAAGTCCTCTGCTTCATAGTCTCTCACAAGGCTGCGATGAAGGTATGGCCAAGGCTGTGTTCTCATCTAAATGTCCAACTGGGGAAGAATCTGCTTCCAAGTTCACTCACTGATGGGTTATTGGCAGATTTAGTCCTCAAGGAACTGTTAGGCTGAGAGTCTCTGTCCCTCACTGGTTGTTGGCCAGAGGGCACCCTCAGTTGCCTTGCACATGGATCTCTCCATAGGGCAATTCACATGTGGCAGCTTGCTTTACCAGAACAAAGCACATGAAAAGAGTCAGAGACAGTGTCAAAGTATTTTATAACCTAATATCAGAAGATATATCCCATCCCTTTTGGTATATTCTATGCATTAGAAGTCCAACTCTCCCACAATGGGAGGTGATTACACAAGAAGGTAGGGGTCATTGGGAGCCATTTCTGAAGCTGCCTATCACACCATATAATTTTCTTTAGCCAGTGGAAGAATAGCAAACATGGCATAGTAAAGATTTCCAAAGAATATGCCCATTGGGGTTTGCCCTCCCTTCCTATGCTTGGAACCCTACGATCACCGTATGTACAAGCCTAAGCAAGCCTGCTGGAGAAGGAAATGGAGAAATAGCCTTGTGGAGGAAAATGGAAGCACCCAGCTGATGAACAGCCAATCCCCAGGCAATGGTCTGTCAACCACTAGAACTAATAGTGAGGCTATATCTGAGACACACCAGCTGATCACAGAAGCATGAGAAAGATCTTCTGGCCCAGTCCTGACCGGAACAAGCACCAGGACAAACTACAGAGTCACAAGCTACATATATCAATTGTTGTTTTAAATACTAGGTTTGGGGCGGTTTCTTACATAGTAAAAGCTAACTGATACACTTACCAATTCTCTCATGTTGTAGACAAAGTAAATGAGGATTTAAAAGGCTAAATTACTTGCTCAATGTCACAGTGCAGCAGGCATAGTGGGAAAATTTCTCTAGAACCTGGCACCAGAACAATGCAGGTGGTTCAAGTTCAAGCTCTGTTGCTTTGGGGCTGGAAGATCTTGGCAATTCCCTTATGCTTTCTGGGCTTCTGTTTTTTGTTTGTTTGTTTTTATCAGCAAAACAAAACCTTCTTCTAGAAGGTTTTTCTCAAAGATCTTTTAGCACTCTAAGCTCTGCCTTGTCTACTGGACTATAGATAGAGCTAGGGTTAGAATCCTTTCGGTTCAGAAGTCATCTGTGAATAATCAGACACCCCCTTCCTATTCTACTGCACACATTTGTCTAATGCTAATGTAAGTTATGTCTATGCACACCAACCATTCTGAACACTTTGGTAAGTTGAGTCATTGCAAATCAGTTACATTTTGGTTGCTTGATTGAACCAAGCAACTAATTCCACTATGGTTATAAAGAACCTGCTAGTAATTGGTCAATTTGTCATATTAAAGCAATTAGAATGATGAAGTGGATTGAGAAGCTTCCAAATGAGGTGTAACTAAATTAGGAGTCTTCTGTGGGGAGGGAGGATGCTTCCTTTGTATTGCCTCTGGCATAATAGACCCTCATCATTCCTTTTGGTGGAAAGAAAAGAACAGAAGCATTGAAATCAGAATAGAATCAAAGCTCAGTTCCACTATCACCTAGCACGGTGATCTTGGGCAAGCTACTTAGCCTCATCTCTTAAATGAGAATTATAATTTCTACCCCATACATATACTGTGAACACTAAATATAATAACATATGAAGAGCCTAGCTCTGTATCTGACACATTGCAGATGCTCAATAAATATTAGTTCTCCTTTTCCCAGCACCTCTAAACACCTCCCTGTATGCAGGCTCTCTATGCTCCAATCCTTCTTTAATGATGCTGAGAAGAGAGCTCTCTAAAATCGAATTATAGCATACCTGGCCTTAAAAACTTTGAAATTTCTCGTTGCCCACTGAAAAAAATTCATATATTTTTGTAGGCTGTACAAAGCCCTCCCAACCTCTTTTCCAGCTACCCTTCCCTGTGTCTCCAACTCTGTACCCTGGATTGTTTTGTTTCTGGACTTTAATATCCTTTTCTGCGGGCCTCTGTGCCTTCACTCATCCTGATCCCTCTGCCTTGGATTGCCTGACCCTCTTTCCACACAGAGAATCTTTTCTTCAAGTTCCAACTCAAATGCTACTTGAAGTTCACTCACTCTTCCACACTCAAGGTCGTGCTGTGCCTACCACTTGAAACCTCATGTAGAGAGGCAGGTACTGTGCATTTCTAGTGCCTGGCATTGTGTTGGATAGTAGGAGACTCTCAACAAATATTTTTAAATCAACACATTAAAAGATGTATGACTGAAAATTCATAAATAGTATGGGAAGGCAAAAATATCTGTTTGTTAAAACTGAGGCCCCTAAAACTAGGAGATTTCTTTGAAGCCTTTGAAATTCAAAAGAAGCCTTACTTCATAAACTGGCTTGTAATCTTATTGAATGTCTTACCTCTATAGATGACCCAGGCAACAACAACTATAGGCTCAAAGAGATATTTTGGACATTGCAAGAATAACAGACCCATAACAGAGAAATAGTCATGGTCCCTCCCTAACCTGATATTGCATGAGGAAGCACAGCTTTCCCACCCAATAGCCCATTGTGCCATCCCCAACGGCAAATAGAAAACAGACGGATGCTGAGCCTGTCCAAATAGCATTTTTTTTTTCTTTTTGTATTTTTTAAGTGGATCACCTTAGTATGATTTTCAAAATTCACCATTCTATCCCTCGACTGCTCTTTGAAAAGAACATAACAGTTTTGTGCCAATTTGTTCTATTAACGAGAGAAATATTTTTATCTCTGAAAAAATTAGTGGAAAAATACACCTTTAGAGTAGATATTGAACACAAAAGGGGAGGGCAAAAAAGGCCAGTCATTAAGGTGTCAAGCAATCAGCCTCCTGTGGGCATCAATATATTCCCTCAGTGTTCAAGCTCAATAACCACTGGACTTTTCCTGAGTGATACAATGTGACACTAACAGAAGTAGAATCTGGGTCAATTTTGTGCTCCATACAACACAGCCCATTTTCTATGCTCCAACAGTCCATGCTTAACTTCTGGAAGCAATGGACCTATCAATCTTGAAATAAGAACACTCTGGCTTCTTCTAATGGTAGCATAACACACACATTCTGCCATTTCCATTTTAAAAAAATCTTTTTTCTTGATGATTAGCAATTAAAATAATTCAGCTTTAATTAGCTCATTTCAGTAAGCAGCTAAAGGCTAAAATGACAGTGAAGAGCAATCTGGAATACAATGACTGACTCAGGGATCATAAGTGAGGCAGTTGAGGTACCACATGCAACCCGTGAAGATGGCTTACAGTCCACACTCCATCCACACCCAGGTCCCAAGCTCTTAGGCAGTGCTTAGGCGCTCTCTTGCTCTCTCTCTCTCTCTCTCTCCCCCCCTAACCCTACCCTACCCCCCCCCCCCCGTCTGAAGAAAAATAGAAAAATATCCTCAGGTGAGGATTGAAAAAAAAAAGATTGTATGTTAGCACCCTGGCAGTGTGGCTCAGTTGGTTGAGTAACCCATGCACCAAGAGGCCACCTGTTCAATTCCTGGTCAGGACATGTACCTGAGTTTCAGGCTTGATCCCCTGTAGGGGGTGCGCCCTGGTGGATGTTTTTCTCTCTCTCCCTCTCCCTTCCTCTCTAAAAATCAATAAAAATGTATTTTTTCAAAAAAAGATTTCATGTTAGCAAAAGGAGAGAAAGATACTCGACATGTAATAGTCATTATGCTTAATTCTAGAAACACAAAATTGTTATGAAGTAAAACTAATATGGCATATCACATTGACAGAAAATAGAAATTATATATATATGACCTCCAAAAAGACTTTCACAGATTAGTGGTGATAATGCTCATCTCTTCCTGATGAAAACTTTTTAAATTAGTGGTGTTGGTCATTTGGAGATTGTGTTTTTTGTTATATGGGATTTAGTTCAGTGATTCACCAGAAAGGCAGTTTTTCAATCTGCATTGTTTAAACTCATATATCCTCTATGAGAATATATCCTTTACTCCTGGAGAAGAAATGTGAAGGAAGGGGGACTGATAACAAGGAAATATCAGCACCTTGAGGCAAGTACCCTTCTATCTACAGACTGTGGCAATAGGGATCTAGGATCTACAGAGAGATTAATTCAAGAGACTCACATGTATGAAATACCTTAGCAAAGCCCAGGAAAGGAGTTGAAACAATTGTTTCAGCCCTTCCAAACAGGAGGCAACATTAGCTATGTTGGATTTACAATCTAAACATGATGGAGTGTGTATTAAATACAAAGAGTTGATTTTATTCTTAAAGAAGAAACACACATTGATTTTCTCAGATAAGGATTTATTGTTCCAAAAATTTTGTCAATAACTATTCAAGAAGAAAAGAAAAGGTTATCTATAAATATTAGAAAGGAAGAAATAAACATATCTATTTTACAGATAGCATGATTGTAGACCTAGAAATCTAAGGAAATCAACTAAAAATTACCAAAAATAATGAGTTTAGCTGGAGGACTGACTAAAAAAATTGTATGTATGTATGTATATACAATATATATGTATAAACTGTATGTATATGTATTGCATTTTAAATATGCTGATATCTGACCAGGAAATTCTATAAGAATGATTCTATTTGCTGCCATTACAACAAAAACAGATGGGGATTGATTTAACTTGTGGCAAGGTTTACTCTGAGACATTATAGAGAGGTTTGTCAATAAATTGAGTGCTATACCATACCTGTTTCTGATTAGAAAAGTAAATATATTACTATTTCCAAGGTTAATATGTAGATTTATCAATTACAGCCACAGCAGATTAATTTAAAGTACCTAACAAATAAGAATGCATTTCCTCTGGTATAGTAACAAGAAGAATGCCAAAAATATTTATTTATTTATTTATTTATTTATCTTTATTGATTTTAGAGAGAGAGAGGAAGGGAGAGGGAGAGAGAGATAGAAACATTGGCCGCCTCCTGCATGCCCCCCACTGGGGATTGGGCCCACAGCCTGGGCATGTGCCCTGACCAGGAATTGAACCAGCAACCTGCTGGTGCATGGGTCAACGTTCAACCACTGAGCCACACTGGCGGGGCCCAAGAACATTTATTTTTAAAAATACATAATGATTATTGACCTATTGTATTTTTTAGTCTACTAAATTTTGAAACATATTATAAGATGATAATTACAAAAACAATGGAGCACTAAGTTAAAAACATAATAAATTGTTGAATCAGAAAACAGAGATGTAACAGATTAATTCAAACTCTAAGTGTTTTATTTATGACAAATCAGGAGTAATACAGTGAGGAAAGGAATTATTAGTAAATGCTAATAAGACCATTAGATATTGGTATAAAGAAGCATTTACTTAAACATAGAGTAAATAAGAACAAAACTGGAATCAGATCATCTTTGGCAAGTTTCTTAAAATTTCTAAGTCTCCTTTTCCTCCTTGGTAAATGGGACTCATAATACCTATCTTAAGAGTAGTATTGAGGAATAACTTAGATTATATGTGCAAAATGCTTAGCATAGTGCCAAGAACATGGTAAACAGTACCATCATGAGTCAGAGTGTTAAATATAAACGAGAACAAATAAACTGGTTAAATGATCTAGAAATACAAACAGAAAAGCATGTTCATCCCAATGGTGAAGAAGAAACAAATTTCTGATCATAGAGCGTGGAGGATATTATCAGACAAGATAAATGTACAAAAACTTCTTTTTAAAATCCAAAACGAAACTTTCAAACAAAACGTATTGTTGAGAATACACACGTTATTGAGCCCTGAAGTGAGGTAGCTTGGGAAAGAGTGTTGCCAGGCCAGTGGGGTGATGACAGAATTTCAGGATGGCGGAAGTCTCACTCTCTATTTGTCAAAGAGCCCTTTCAGGGATGTTCCAGGGCCTTCCACAGGAGCCCACAGGATCTCAAACCTAGCAAAGGTACTCCCCTTCCCTGTTCTATCATCCCCTTTGGCTAGGTTTGCCCAGAGCCTTGTGGTCCCTCTTCCAGCTTGGGGTCCAGAGGAACTTCATGTGGGATGAATGGGTTTGTGGTTCTCCCTGGTCATGCCGTGAGCTGAGCCATCTCCCTCTGCTCACAGGGTTTGCTCATCTGGCACAGCTCTTGCCAGTCAAGATGCCCCTGCCAGCTGCCTCCTGTCCCATGTCCTTCTTACCCCATCACCCAGCGGATTAATGTTCATTGCCTTACTTTTTTCTCTCTGGTAATCCCTAATTGCATGTCATTTCCACAACTGAACTTCAACCAATATACTTTCTGTATTAGTCAGGGTTCTCCAGGGAGACAGAACCAATACATGAAGAGATATTGTATCAGGAATTGGCTCACATGATCATGGAGGTTGAGAAGTCCAGATCCAGGAGAGCTGATGGTGTAGTTCCAGTCTGAGTCCAAGCCTGAAGGCAGGAGAAGACTCATAGCCCAGCTCCAAGACCCTATGGCAGAGAAAGAATTCTCTCCCACTCTGCCTTTTAATTCTATTCAGGCCTTGAATGGGGGAGGCCCAACCACACTGGGGAGAGCAATCTGCTGTACCCAGTCTACCAATTCAGGTGTTAATCTCCTCTGGAAAGACCCCTCGCAGACACATCCAGAAAGAAGTAAGTTTTAGGCAAATATCTGGGCACCCCATGGCTCAGTCAAGTTGACACATAAAATTAGCCATCACAGCCTCACAATGCAGTTCATACCTGCAAGCCTTTGTGCAGGGACTGTTCCCTTTGTCTGCACCACCCTCCCCTTTACCCTTCTTTATCTGGACAGTCATTTTATCACTGTGACTCAGGTAACATATCCAGGAAACCTACCTTGACACATCCTAACCGAACCCAGACCCTTCTTCCAAACATCATAGCAGCCTGTGCTTTTCTGCCCAAGTAGGTTGTAAATTCCTTGTGGGCTGGAGACAGTCATGGCTCTTAGGCATCTTGGTTCCTAGCACTGTTCCTGGCTCACAGTTGTCCTAAGAAAGATTTGTGGCTGTTCATCCCACTCTCGCCACTAGTATGACATCACTGTTTGTCCCATTGAAGCTGCTCACTAATTTAGACAGTGGTTGCCAGCCCTGTCTGCGCACTGGAATCTTCCAGGGCAGTTGTAAAAATACTAGTGCCCAGGCCCTACCCAAAGCCAAACAATTGGGGGTCTTAGGGTGGGCCCAAGTGTCAGTCTTTTATCAAAGCTCTCAGATGGATTTGCTTCTGCAGCCAGAGCTGAGAACCATCCATTTAGGATGTTATTTAGAGCTCAAATAAGAGAGACTCCCAATTCCGAGTCTGACTAGGCAGATGGGGAAGTGCACCCCTGCTGATATGGTTGCTATGCAGAGCTTAGGGGAGTCAGGAAGCATCTCAGCTCCCTCTCAGTGCTTCTCCCTCCACACCCCACCGCCGTGAGGCTGAATGCTTAGTGTCATCACTTGCACATCTTCTTGGAGGGTAGCTCTTTTAACTCTGGGAAGTGGCTTTGAACAGTGCCTCAGAAATTCACAGGCACCCATGTCACTTGCTGGCCTTTACTCTTAACCGGAGGAGTGGGGCCCTTTAGTTGGCATCATAGTACCTCATCCCTCAGACACTCCTTTTAGAGTCCAAGAGTTACGTGATAGAACGGGGATGGACCGTGAGCCTGAAATATATATAATTTTAGGGGGACCTCTTTAAGAAAAGAACACAAAATCACAAGTCACAAAATTGCTAGAGCCTTCACCAAGTTTTGGAAAGAGTCAGGGCAAGAGTCTTTCCACCACACCAGAAGATCTCAAAGTCTACAAAGGTTGTGCATCCCCAGAACCTGGGGTTATTATAAGAGGCAGGCAAATGTACCAAGTATTTTATATAGACTGAGCATGCACTGTGACTTGCATACGTGTGGAATGACTTCCACATTACGTACACATTGTTGTAGTTAATAAATTAAAGTCATTTTAAAGCACAAATTTTACTTAGTAGCTTTAATCATTGTGTCCTTTCTCAATCAACAAACACGAAGGGGCCCTGGCCAGTTTGGCTCAGCGGTTAGAGCGTTGGCCTGCGGTCCCAAGAGACCCAGGTTCGGTTCCCGCTAAGGGTGCGTACCTCGGTTGCAGTTTGTCCCCGGCTCTGGTTGGTCGTGCGGGTGGCAGCCATTTGATGTGTCCCTTTCACGTCGATCTTTCTCTCTCTCTCTCCCACTCTACCTGAACAAAAAATGGAAAAATGTCCTCGGGTGAGGATAAAAAAACAAAAAAACAAATACAAAGGGTACAGCTCTTTTGTTTATTTGTTTAGTCTCTAAATTTATTTATTTTTATTAATTAATTAATTTATTTTTGTTACAGATGTTTCTCCTTTTTCCCCCACAGATTCCCCCTCCTACTCCCTCCCTGCCCTGTCCCCAACTTTGTTCATGCATACATGCATATAAGTTCTGTGGTTTATCTCTCCCCCACCACCCCCTCTTCTGGGGATTGTCAGTCTGTACCCCACTTCCATGTCTCTGGGCCTACCCCATTCCTCAGACTGTTATGTTCATTATATTCCACAAATAAGTGAGATTATATGATACTTGTTTTTCTTTGTTTGGCTTGTTTCACTTAGGATAATATTTTCCAGGTCCCTCCATGTCATCTCAAAGGATAAGAGATCTTTCTTTCTTACAGCTGCATAGTACTCCATTGTGTATATGTACCACTGCTTTTTTATCCATTCGTCTACTGATGGACACTTGGGCTGTTTCCAGATCTTAACTATTGTAAATAGGGCTGCTATATATATTCTTTCTGATTGGTGTTTCAAGCTTCTTAGGGTATATTCATAGAAGTGGGATCACTGGGTCAAATGGCAGTTCAATTTTTAATTTTTTGAGGTAACACCACGAAGTGTACAACTCTTATAAGAACATTTGCAGAACTTATCCATTAAAAAGGCCCCTGGCGCTCAAAAGTGTTGGAAGCCAACTGTATTACTGGTGCAGTGGTAGAGCTCACAGGGATCCAAATTCTCAAATAGTGGTCTCCAAATTGAGGGGCTATAAAACATTCCATTGGGATAAAGAAAGAACATGTCAGAAATTCTATTTATATTTATTTTGACCCTCACCTTTTAAAATGTCCATGTATGTATATATCTTATGTTTCATAAGATATATATCATTATAGCCCAGCTGGTGTGGCTCAGTGGTTGAGTGTCGACCCATGCACCAGGAGGTCACCGGTTCAATTCCTGGTCAGGTCACATGCTCGGGTTATGGACTTGATCCCCAGTGTGTGGCATGTGGGAGGCGGCAAATCAATGTTCTCTCTCATCAATGTTTCTATCTCTCTCTACTTCTCCCTTCCTTTCTTTTTCTAAAATTAATAAAGAAAAAAAAATTTTTAAAGATATATATTATTATAGTTGCATATTTATGTGATTATAAATAGGTACATATTACATGTCATAATAGTTAAGAACATGGACTCTGGGGTCAGACTTCCTTGGTTAAAATCTTGGGCTTGTCTCTGTGTGTCCTTGGGAAAAAAATATTTTCTCTTTTTCAGTTTCCTCATCTGTAAAATTGAGATAATAATAATACCTACCACACTGGGTTGTTGTGAGAATTAAATCAGTTAATACATGCAGAATATTTAGAACAGTGATCTGTAATAGTAAGTGCTGTGCAAGTTGTTTCTATGATAAACACAATGATGGTGATGATTATGCATATATTAAGGTATATTCTGGGTGCATTTATTCTCTCTCTCTCTCCCTCTCCTTCTCTCTCTACCAAAAAAAAAAAAGAGGTATGGTCTTAAAAGTTTGACAGGTACTACTTTAATTATTCTACTAACTATTGTAGAAGCAAAGAAACAAATGACTCTGGGCCATCAGATCAAGATTCCTCCCCAAGTTGCCTCCTTCTGCTTAGCCAGCCTCCAGCCTTGGGATCTGGACTAGTATTGCCAAGTTGCCAAACTCCACAAGAGTTAAAGGAGGGTACTAATATGCTGGGATTATTTCTCTTTGTGTTGTCTTCTGGCCCAGCCCTGCCCAGGGATGGGAGACAGACTGCTACGCAGAGCCTTTCCTCGGATAACTGGGGGATGGAAAGACCAAGAAACAAGGCTCCACTTACAGCAGCTTCCCATTCCCTCCAAGGCAGAAGAAAGGGGTCTGTGTGCTGGGGCTGCTCCCCTGCCAGCAGCCTAGCAGAACAGCTGCTGACCCCTGCCCCTGAGCTCTGCTTGCCCCATCTCCAGGCTGAGGCCCAGGAAGTGGGAACATCAGCTGCAGAGCAAAGGAGAAAGAAGTGCATTGAATTTTGCTCATGCTGCCTGTTTTTCTTTCCCCTTCTACTCTTTCCAGTCACAATCTCACAGTCTGTATCCTCCCGAATCCTCAGTGCCCTCAAGCACAGAGGTCTGCCCCTCTGCCTCCCCCAACTCCCCGGACTCTGCCATCTCAGATTCCCTTCTTCCTGAAGGGAAGTCCCTGAAGACCTTTGCAAAGTTCCAGCCCCCACTCCAGGCTCCTGTTCTCTCTCCTTGGGTCTGCCTCTCTCATGTGCTCAGATAGATTTATAACTTATGCAAATAATTGTAGGTGATTAGGCAAACGATCATGTAAATGATGCCATCCCTTTTCTCATCTGGATTCTGGTAACACTAGGAAAAATAACAATAATGATTAAATCTTGCCATTCGGGACAACATGGATGAAACTTGAGGGAATTATGCTAAGTGAAATAAGGCAGACACAGAAAGACAAATACTATATGATCTCACTTATATGTGAAGTCTAAAAAAAATCCAAACTTATAGAAACAGAGTAGATTGGTGGTTGCCAGGGACTAGGGGGTGGAAAAATGGGTGAAGGTGGTCAAGGGGTACGAACATCCTGTTATCAGATGAATATGTTCTGAGAGTCTAATGTACAGCATGGTGACTATAATTAACAATATTGTATTTGAAAGTTATGGAGAGAGTAGATCTGAAATGTTTTCAGCACACACACACACACACACACACACGGTAACTATGCAAGGTGATAATTTGTTAACTAACCTTATTGTGTTAATTGATTTGCAATATATGCATATAGCCAATCAGCACATTGTACAACTTAAACTTATACAATGTTGTATGTCAATTATATCTCAAGAAAGCTGGGGGGAAATGATTAAAAGATGGGAAATAGAATCAGTGTATAAAAGGTAAAGGAGCTGAACTTTCATCTAGAAATGAAAATGTAATGGCTATTTCACAGCAAGATTCCATTTCCACGGTGGAAATGGAATATTTGACCCTCAAATTTCCATAAAATCCTCAAAGCCATAGAAAATTGTAGGCTTTGATTACCTATATCCATTGTTTTCCCATTGAAATTAATGGCTTTTAGAAAATGCTCAAGTGGACTAATTGCTATTCTTCCACTACCTCATACAATTAATCACATTGGTATATATAGTCTATACTATACACTGAAAAAAATTCTGAGTTTCTTTCTTTCTTTTTTTTTGGTACGTGCCCCAAGCCGGAGCAGAACCCGGGGACTCTCTTGTCCACAGGCCGAAGCTCCAACCACTGAGCCAAACCAGCCAAGACCTGAGTTTCTTAATAGACAAAATAGCTTTGTAGAAAGGACCATAAATCCAACAGTTCAATTATTATTTTAAAAATTCTTGCCCATATTTTAAGGAATTAATAAAGCTGGCTTTTCATGAGCCATTTAAGAATAAGCAATTGGGTTTTTCATCAAAACAGTATTCTAATGGTAGATTGAACAAAATCTACAAGAAAATTATGTATATCTTATGTAATTTTTTAAGTCTGGGAAAGGTTACTGAAGGCCGAGAACATGATGATCACAGGAAATCTAATAATTTCAAATGCTACTGCAGCTGAAATTCTGTGTCCAATTTTCACCTACTCGAATTGATTATTCTTTTATTTTTTTTTTTTTACTTTTTTTTTTTTAAATCCTCACTCGAGGACATTTTTGCATTCATTTTCAGATAGAACAGGAGGGAGAGAGGGAAGAAGTGTGAGAGAGAAACATCGACCTGAGAGACATTGACTGGCTGCCACCCGCACGACCCCAACTGGGGCCGGAGACAAACTGCAACCAGGTACATGTCCTTAGTGGGAACCGAACCCAGGTTTCTCTGGACCGCAGGCCAACGCTCTAACCACTGAGCAAAACCAGCCAGGGCTCAAATTGCTTATTCTTTATGAAACTGACCTACATCACATCCATGCACAAACTCTAGGAGCCTACAGAACATTTTGTCTAAAGTTATAAAAACAAATGTTACTAAAGAACTGTCATTGAACATATGATTTATATTCTATTGCTTAGTTAAAAGTGGATCCCCAAATTGGAATTTTTAAGAAAACTTCTTAGCAGCACCATCTAGTGGGAAGTGCTGGAAAAAAATTCATTACATCCAGTTCTTGGAAGGATTTATTTAAATTTTACTTAAAGTTTGTTCCATTTTCTGACAGAGTCTAAATTATGAAATATTACAGAGGACAAGTTGTATAACTAAAAACACAGTGCTGTAGCAAAACTTACATTTTCTGCAACAATATAGATTTTAAACTTCCATGCATTCGATTATCAAAACCTATATCCTTAAGTTTTGTACTATCTCTTTTTAGGTAATATTATTGTCTTAAATAGAATTTGTTAATTATACAACAAAATATAATTTTTTTAAATCCTCACCTGAGGCCTTGGCCGGTTTGGCTCAACAGTTAGAGCGACGGCCCATGAACCAAAGAGTCTCGGGTTTGATTCCAGCCAAGGGCATGTACCTCGGTTACAGTCTGTCCCACACCCAGGTTGGGGTTGTGTGGGTGGCAACCAATCGATGTGTTTCTCTCACATTGATGTTTCTCTCTCTCACTCACTCACTCACTCTTTCTCTCTCTCCCCCTCCCACTCTGTCTGAAAGATAAATGTAAAAATATCCTCAGGTAGCCCTGGCTGGTTTGGCTCAGCGGTTAGAGCATCGGCCTGCGGTCCAGAGAGACCCGGGTTCGGTTCCTGCTAAGGGCACGTACCTCGGTTGCAGTTTGTCCCCGGCCCTGGTCGGTCGTGCAGGTGGCAGCCACTCGATGTGTTCCTTTCACGTCAATGTTTCTCTCTCTCTCTCTCTCTTCCTCTCTCTCCCTCCCACTCTACCTGAACAAAAAATGGAAAAATGCCCTCGGGTGAGGATAAAAATATATATATATATCCTCAGGTAAGGATTAAAATAAATAAATAAATAAATAATTAAATAAATTCTCATCTGAAGATGTACTTAAAGAAAGGAAGGGAGAGAGAGAAAGATAAACATTGATGTGAGAGAGAAACATTGATCAGTTGCCCCAACTGGAGATCAAATCCACAATCCAGGTATGTTCCCCAACCAAGAATTGAACCAGCAACCTTGTGGTGCAAAAGACGACACTCAACCAACTAAGCCACTCCAGTTGGGCAACAAAATATAAGTTTATTTTGAGTTCTTTGTATTTTTTTAATGCAAGTCACAAATCAGGAACAATTTTATTGAATCATATGTTCTATAGTTAGGGGTGGGTAGACAAGGCAAAAGCTAGGTTACCAATGGAAATTTAATTTTTACACCACCTTATGTGAAGCTGCATTAGACAGTCCTGAAACAGACAGTGGATGAGCAATCTTACAGCTTTCCTTAGGTCTTTTTAAGATAGCCCGAGCTAATCCCCAGCATGCAGGGGATGATACTTTAGAATGGTTAGTCTCAGACAATAGGTAAATTAAGATTTTATTTATGTTTTTATTTAATTTATTGGGATGACATCTATTTATAAAATAATATAGATTTCAGGTGTATAATTTTATAATACATCTGTATATTGTACTGTGCGTTTACCATCTCAAGTAAGATTTTTATTCTGTCAACAAATATATTGAAGATCTCCTATGTACCAGGCACTGATCTAGTTTTCAGACACAAGAAACACCCCAAACCCCTACTTTCAATGAGCTAACATTTGGAGAGGAAGCATAAAAAATAAAAAATGAACAAATATATAATATGACAGATAGTAATTATACTATGGAGAAAATGCAGGGTCAAGGAGATAGAAAATATAGGGAAGGGAAGGGAAGGGTTGCTATTGTATATGGTTAGTCAGAAAAGGACCTTCTAACAAGGTGACATTGGACTGTCTGCTTCAAACATAAGGGGAAGTGGGAGAGAGCATACTATGCAGATAACAAATAAATGAATTTTAGGTAGAATAGGAAATGAAAAGGCCATGGGGTGAAAGATTGCTTGGCATGTTCAGAGAACACACAAGAGGCCAGGTTGTGTAGGGCAAAATGATCTAAGCAGAAAACTAGGAGATGAGATCAGAGATGTAGAGGGGCTAGATCACATAAGGCCTGTGGCATTGTAAAGAATCTTGTGGGGTTTTTTTCTAAATAAGATGGGAAACCACAGGAGAATGATTTGAATAGAAGAGCTGCTCTGCTGTTGTGTATCAACACAGTAGGCCATAGTAAACAAAGCCTGAAGCAAGGAGTCCAGTTAGGATGCTATTGCTTCATGTGAGAGATCATTTAGACCCAGGTGATAGCAGAGGAGGCAGTGATAAGTAGTTGTATCCTGAATATATTTGCAGGTAGAATCACCAAGATTTGCTGATGGTGTAGAAGAGGGAGGCAAAGAGAAGAGTCAAGATGACACTAAGGTTTATGTCCTGAGCAAGTATCAGGATGGCATTACTGTTTACTAAGAATGGGGCAAGCTGTGGGAGGAACCTGTATTGGGGAAGACTGCCAGATATCAAGAGCTCCATTTTTAAAATGTTAATTTTTAGATATCCATTAGACATCCAAATGTAGACAGTCAAACAGGGAAGAGGTCCAGGCTGAAGGTGTGCATTTAGGAGTGTTTAGTGAGCAGACGTTAATTAAAGCCAAAAAGCTAAAGAAGATCACCAAGAACGCAGGTATACATAAACAAAAGAAGAGGTCTAGAGACTTGGCCTTCTTATCCATTTTGAGTTTATTCTTCTGTACGGTGTAAGTTGGTGGTCTAGTTTCATTTTATTGCATGTAGCTGTCCAATTTTCCCAACACCATTGACTAAAGAGTCTGTCTTTACTCCATTGTAGGCTCTTGCCACCTTTGTCAAATACTGAGCATAATGTCTTGGGTTCATTTCTGGGTTCTCTGTTCTGTTCCATTGATCTATATGCCTGTTCTTGTGCCAATAACAGGCTGTTTTTTATTACAGTGGCTTTGTAGTATAACCTGATATCCAGTATTGTGATCTCTCCTACTTTGTTTTTTAAATGAATAAAAGAGTTAAATGTGACATGTGAATCTATAAAAATCCTGGAATAAAATGCAGGCAACAAAATTTCAGACATCACACGCAGCAGAATTTTCACTGATACAACACCTAAGGCAAGAGTAACAAAGGAAAAAATTAATACATGGGACTACATCAAACTAAAAAACTTCTGCACTGCAAAAGAAACAAGCATCAAAATGGAAAGGAAACCCACTATATGGGAGCGCATAATTGCCAATGATACATCAGATAAAGAGTTAATTTCCGAAATATATAGAGTGCTCATACAACTCAAAAAAAAGAAGACAAAGAATCCAATTTAAAAATAGGCAGAGGACCTAAATAGGCACCTCTCCAAACAGGACATACAAATGGCCAAGAGATATATGAAAAAATGTTCAACATCACTAATCTTCAGAGAGATGGAAATTAAAACAACTATGAGGTATCACCTCACACTTGCCAGAATCATCAAACAACAAATGTTGGCGAGGGTGTGGAGAAAAGGGGACTCTAGCACACTGCTGGTGGGAATGCAGACTGGGGCAGCCACTATGGAAAACACTATAGTGTTTCCTCAGAAAATTAAAAATTGAACTGCCATTTGACACAGTGATCCCACTTCTAGGAATATATCCTAAGACACTTGAAACACCAATCAGAAAGAATATGTGTACCCTTATGTTCAAAGCAGCACTATTTACAATTGCCAAGATCTGGAAACAGCCCAAGTGTCCATCAATAGACGAATGGATAAAAAAGCAGTGGTACATGTACACAATGGAATACTACACAGCTGTAAGAAAGAAAGATCTCTTATCCTTTGAGACAACATGGAGGGACCTGGACAGCATTATGCTAAGTAAAATAAGCCAATCAGAGAAAGAAAAATAACACATGATCTCACTTATGTGTGGAATATAATGAACAAAATAAGTGGATGAGCAAAATAGACCCAGAGACATAGAAGTAAGGTTCAGACTGACAAACCTCAGAGACTTGGCCCTGGGGCCTTCTAACACTTTGGGGTGAAGGAGATAAAAAACCAGCAGTGGTGACTAAGAAGGAAGCTAGTGGGGTCAAGGAAATCAACAGGGTCTGGTATGCTGGAACTAGGTGAAGCAAACTTTTTAAGGAAGAGGGAATGATCAGAGTCAAGTAGGATGAGAACCAGGAATTGACCACTGGATTTAGTAATAAAAGAGGCATTGGTGACCTTAGCAAAAGTAGCATTGGTAGAGTGGTGGGGATATAAGCCTGACTGAAGGGCTCAAGAGAGCATGAGAGGAAAACACTAGGAAACAATAAGAAGAATCAATATAGCGGTTTCGCTATGAAGGAAAGAAGAGAAAAGCACTGGTAGCTGGAAGTGCAGATAGGATCAAGAATTTTTAAGATGGAGAAGTTTTTTTTTTTTACTAAGCTTTTCTTTTCTGTTTTTTAAGATGGAAGAAATTATAGCTTGTTTATGTGAAGGTTGGAAAGAAGCCATAGAGAGAGGGCAGTGGATGAAGCAGGTGAAAGAAGAGAGGATTGCTGGGAGACTGTATTTGAGCGGGTGACAGTGGGTGTACAGAGCATAGTGGAGAAGTTGGGTGGTGATAGGCACACAGTTCATTCACAGAGCTAGGAGGGAAGGCAGGATAAATCAGCACAGATGCAGGGAGGTGGGTAGATGTGTTGGTGGGTGCTTGTGGAAGTTCTCTTCTGATTGCTTCTATTTTCTCTGTGAAGGAAGCAAGGGCGTTAGTTGAAAAGGAGGATGGAGAAGGAGGTGAGGAAATTTGAAAAAATAAGAGGCAAAAAATAGTCATCTAGAAGAGTGGGGAAATGAATGAACTAGAGAACTGTAATAGGACAGCCTCTTTGAAATTAGTAGGCATTAATTTTTTAGTGACCACCTCCTTCTCTGAATTCCAGTCCTAATAGTCTACATTTTTCATTTGGCATGTGACATATATTCTATTATTGTTTATATGGTTTTGAGAGTATTATCCTTCCCTGCTCTTTCCTAGTGATACCTCATCTGTTTCCAAAAAGGGTCTGAGACAACTTATATGCATTAGAGAATTATTTAAAACTACATAACTAGGGGCTTCGGAAAAAAAGGGAACGTATGTGTGGTTCAGTGCTGCTGCAGCCGTGTGGGGAAGTCAAATTCTCAGTGTAGTGTTATAAGTCTGCTGAGTTCCTGTACCTAAAACTGTATCCTTTGACCTGGACTCTGCCACTAATAAAGGTGATATTTGGTTCCCGCAGTTACTTTTTGTTTTATTCTTTAATTTATTCAGAAGCTGGCTGGTGAAGCCATTCATTGGAGACTCCTTTGAAGACCCTGAGAATTTAGCCCAAGACAAAGGAATATTCAGAGAACACTTTGCAGCTCAAGGGGATTTTGCTGATGCAAACTGAATTCTAGAGGACTCAAGGGAAGGATTTGTAAAGTTGAGGAAGACAAGGCATCGGATTAGGAGATGTACATAGATGTATAGGGATGAGTCCTGGTAATGAGGGATAGCTGAGAGTTTGGGGTTTCTTGTAGTGAATGATCAAGACACGGATAAGGTGTGATGAGAGCAATACAAAAGGTCTACAAGGCAGAAGCTGTGTATTGGATGCTGTGATGCACCGCCCAGACCCTCCTTCTCAGTACCAAAGCACTTACTCTCCCAGCTGCTGGGAGTATTGGTTGCTGGAAGAAGCTAAGGATCTGAGTTTCTCCAAGGATTTTGACTTTGGTTGAAGGTAGATGCCTTGTCGAAGGCCACGCTTCCCTCCACTCCTATATCCAAAAGTAAGTGAAGGTGACAATAGAACGCCTTAATTCCCTTGCCTCTGAAGGGCTGTCTCTGAAGGGCTGTCTGGGCCTCAGAGCTCTCCAAGGGTCTGCTGAAACTTCTGCTGAATCTGCCTCATGGTTCAACACCTTCTGCTCAATCTCACTTTCTTCACTCCCTTACAGGTGTTGTTCCCAAAGGCACACACTAGTGGATCTCCTGCATGGAAACATCTACCTCAGAGTCTTCCTGGGCTACTCACTCGGTCTGTGACAATTCTAGCAGAAGTGGTTCTAGGAAGCAAACTCTAAAATGGGGTTTCGGGGCTGGATCACAAATCCGCCAACCAGCAATGAAAATGGCATCACTAGTGGTCAGAGAATATCAGTAGCTCCTAGCATGCTGTTACTGTGCAAAAGCTAAAACTTTCATCAGCGGAGAAGTTAGAATGGGTGTCTGTAGGAGGTAATGAGGGCAATATCTCAGGCATTTGAGAGGTTTATAGGAAATTGTAATTACGTGGAGTCAGATGGCTGTTGCTGGAGGCTATTGCTGCATTAGAGAAACACAATGAAAGGTGTGAAGGTAACTAATTACCAACGTGAGACAAACTGTGAAGACTGTGAACATTTGAGAACTTCCCTAGCAGCATATAAAACACTAATCTGTAGTCACAGGGCAGAAAAAGCAGAGGGTCAGGCTCAGGACTTAATTATAAGGGAAGGGAAACGAAGTTCCAGAGAGGATGGAATTCTCAAGGCAATTCTGCTATGCCAAGGTTAGAACCTTGACTGGGAAGAAGTGGGACACTGTGACTTACAAGTAGGACATCTGAGTCAATAAATTTGAAAATCTCAAATTCTCAGATTCCCCCGAATTCTCTAGGCCTGTGGAAGAGGCTCACCTCATCCTTACTAAAGGCTTGTGCTCCCCACTTGCCCAAAGACAATTCAGAGACTTCTGTCTTGCAAGCTGCGTGCCTGGTTTAGGAAATAGTACTTCCTCTCCTGGTCACCAGGCAAATGAGTTAACTCACAAAATAATCCATTCAGGGCAGGGCTGAGACTACTAAGGGAGGAAAGGGTTTATTTCCCTAAGGAGCTATGGGATCTAGCCAACACATACCAGCAGAAGCCTGGAGGGTATGTTCGGATGCTGGATCAAGGTGGGAAGGACATAGATTTTGGTAGGGAGAATTTATCATTATGGAAACAGGATTTAATGCCTAAGGAAGACCCTGGGACACATTGCTAACACACTGCTAGGTTGGCTCTTGGAGGCTTGGAGAAACTGATGGCACACTGAGTAAAGTAGAAATGCCAGAACCGCCATGGCTCATGGTGGAAGAAATCAAAAGATTCAGAGAAGTGCCCTGGCCGTTTTGCTCAGCGGTTAGAGCGTTGGCCTGCGGACCAGAGAGTCCTGGGTTCAGTTCCCGCTAAGGGCACTTACCTCGGTTGCAGTTTGTGTCTCCCGCCTTGGTTGGGGTTGTGTGGGTGGCAACCACTCGATGTGTCTCTCTCATGTTAATGTTTCTCTCTGTCTCTTCCTCCCTCTCTCCCTCCTGCTCTATCTAAAGATAAAATGCAAAAATATCCTCAGGTGAGGATTAAAAAAAAAAAAGATTCAGAGAAGTGGCTGGAGGCCAGAATATATGGGCAGCGGCAAATAGTTTGAATGATTGGTCAGGGCCTGGACAGAGAAATATTGGAAGATAGAGGACAGCAAGAACTGGGGAATTGAGGGATGGACCTATGGGAGTAGGCACAGAGTGTGAAGAGGTGTGCATCACATGCTAATGTCATTCAGAAAACATCTACCCCAGAAGATGAATTAAGCAACCAAGTAGATAATGATCAGGCTAGCCGACCTCAAAGGGGCACTATCATTGCCTACCTTTGAACTAGCACAAGTGTCCCATGAACAGAGTAGGCTTGGTTGAAGGGATGGAAGCTATGCATGAACCCAACAGAATGAACTCCTGCCCACTTTCCAAGGCTGACCTAGTTGCAGAATGTACAACTTGCCCAGATGCTGTACTATCCTTCAAGGAGATCAACTATCCTCTTGGTAGTAAGCCACTTAGATCAAAACTCTTCAGTCAGCAGGTCAGTGATTCATCTTGACTGGAATTAACATATGTTCTACATGTGAGTGTTCCTTTCCTGACTGCAGGGCTTCATTTCCAAGGACCTAGAGAGGATCTGAGGCAGTGATCCAAGAGCCTACATAATACTGCATCAGAACAAAGGACACACTTTTTTTTAAAATGTATCTTAATTGTTGAAAGTATTATAGATACCCCCCCTATTTTCCCCATTGATCCCCCTCCATCCTGCTCCCACCCCACCCCCCACCCCCAGCCTTCACTGCACTATTGTCTGTGTTTGTGGGTTATGCATATATGCCTGTAAGTTTCTTGGTTAATGTCTTCCCACCCCTCACCCCCTACCTTGCCTCTGAGATTCATCAGTCTGTTCCATGCTTCCATGTCTCTGGATTTATTTTGTTGGTCAGTTTACTTTAAAACAAACATAGTGCCAAGGTGAGCACATGGCCATGGATTCCCTACTCTGATCACCTACTACACCACCCGGGAGCCACTAGCTTTCCTAACAGAGTAATGGAATACCTCTTTGAAGGCACCACTGAGACGCCAGCTTGGAGATGATATTCTGCGAGGATAGGGTACCACACTTCAGGATGCAGTTTACACTGTAAATAAATAACCACTATATTTACGGTGTTATGTTCCTAAAAGCTAAAATACAAGGTTATAGGAACCACAGACTGGAAGTAGAAGTGGCCCCATGTATCGTCACTGGCAGTGACCTACTTGGGAAATGTTGCCTCCTGTGCTAGGAACTAACCCTGAGATCTAGAAGCCCTGGCTCCTGGAGGGGAAATGCTTCCACAAAGAACATGACAAGAGCCTTTTTAAGCTATATGTTCCACTCAGTCATTTCTGGCTTTGTGTGCCAAGGAAAGGAGTCATCACCCTGGCATGGTTAATGGCCCTGATCACAGGAGGAGGCAGGACTACAGATAAAACATTATCAAGACTGTCTAGAAAACTTAACTGCCAATTAACAAGCTTGATCTTAGAATCCCATATTTATCGAACAGAATGCATAGCTTTTTCTAGCACACAGAGAGTATTTATAAGAATTAATGACATGTGAGACAAAAGAAGTTTACTAAACAAATATCAGGGAGCTGATAGCATATGGATTACTGGTTTCCAAACATAGTTCATCATGCCCCTCCATGTTGCATTTTGGGTTCCCTGGGAAGCAGACTCTGAGACAGAGATTAGTGTGCAGCATGTTTAGGGAGTGCTCTTGGGATTAACACCTGTGACACAGAAGGGACAGAAGCAGGAATGAGCAGAGGGAGAAGTTGAGCTGCAATGCGACACCTCAGCACGATGTCACTGGGAGCTCCAGAACTGTCAGCCCTTCAGAGTCAGGGCAAGAAGATCAGGCACTTACACTCCCGCGCTGAGCAGTCATTAGATGCAGCTTACCTTTGGAAGACGTTGTGACCTTGAGCAAGGCAATTCCAAAAGAAGGCCATTTTCTGGCAGCATTCCTTGAAGCTGGGAGAATAAATCTTTCATTCCCAAAAGAGGATCTAGGTAGGACATCACATAAATTTTTAGTATACATCTCTAATATGTAGGATGCTTACTAAATACATAGCTTTAGATTGATATTGATATATATGTACACTAAAAACACAACAAAATAGAAATGGATAAAAAAATGAGATAAAATAAACAATGCATTAAAACATTTTGCTAACAGGTGATGGTTTCATACTATTGACTTCATCATAAATGGTAGGTTATAAATCAATATTTCCTAATAATCCTGATCATTTCTAAATTTTGGGGGCCAACTTCTTGCCAGATCTGACAATCATTCCACCCGACAGATTCCAGAGCCACCAGCTCTGCCGTTTCCTTGTCGTTCACCTTTGCTTGCATTATTTGTACTATCTTCAACTGTGCCTTTTTTCAAGGAATCTTTTGTGAGGGTTAAAGTAAATTAAACAATTTAGTCTAAATAGCTGCTTACCCCAGCATGCATAATTTACAATATTTCTCAACACACAGAAAGCAAAGGAAAGAGGGAGGATGCCACCGTCAACCTCTCTGCATTTTGGAACTCGCCCTCTTCCCTAAGGACACTCCATTCCCGACCTACGGCTGTCTGAGATACAACCTGGTGAGGACAACAGCGTCCATCTGTACATAGAATGTCCATTTCTTACTTTTTGGACAGAAGTAGGTAGTAACAGTAGTCCCAAATGCTTTCGGTCTGCACCTCTATCTTTCACACTGCCATGAGTAGGGGCACCCCGTTTTGGAGATTTCTGATCTATTGAGCAGAAGATTGGTGCTCCCCAGATTCAGCACCTTTGCTTTGGCCAGGCTGAGAGATTCTGCTTCTCAAATTACTCTTCTTTTTCTCTGTGCCATTGTTGACCACCTTTTCTTCAAACTGACTTTGTGAGCGTTTTAAACTTCTAATTAAGTAGGAGTCAATTTGAGGTTCAAGTAGGCCTGTGAGACTGTTTCCTATTGACTGTTGATCTAAAGTCCTGTTCTGAGGTTCTTACTGGTGTCTCCATGAACTGCCAACAACAATTAAGTGTGAAACACAACACAAAAATTTATGAGCAATTCAACTTGGAGTTGAAAACCACATCACACTGGCAACTTTTTTCCCCTTAAAACAAGAAATCCTGTTCAAGGGGACTAGATTCTCAAACCTGCAAATCAGAATTATCTATGACACTATGAGAAAAACAAAAACAAATACACTCACTAATTCTTGGACCCCACCTGAATTAGTTAGGATTACCATCAGCTGTGAGTAATTAAACACATATAGTAACACTGGCTTACCCACCATAGGAATTGATTTCTCTCTCACATAAATGACTGTTGGAAGGCAGTGCCAAGGCGGGGACCAAGCTCTTTCTAGCCCTCTGTATGGTATATGGCAACGTGGGCCCCCTCCCAAGCTCTAAATCCCCCTCCCACCCTGTAGGAATATGGTGAAGGCCATCTGTACACGGAGTGTAAGACCTTGGGAGCCTGGCCAGCTCCTTGGTCAAGGGAGAAACTGATTCGGATTGTGAGGCTGGACTGTAAACAACTGCAGAGAAACAGCTTGTGTTGTGATTTCACACAGCCACCTTACATGTCCTGTGTGCTTTGTATTCTGTACTTTATACAACTCTGAACTGGGAAAGCTTAGGTTGCAGAAACTTTGCCAGCTGTCCGCCCGGCAAGGCGGAAATTTCAATGGCTGGCCACCCCCAGTGCACACCTAAGTCCTAATAAGCCCATGTATTTTACAGCCAGTCCTCCAGGTTTTTCTTTGTAATCAACAGACAATATGCTGTGGTTTTCTCAGATCTCAGCTCTTTGTATAACAACCTCCATTCTGTTATCCCTAGGGCATGACTGTTGTCCTCATGGTCCAGTATAGCTGGTCAAATTCCCACCATCACATCTGTGTTCCAAGCAGCAAGATGGAGGATAAACAAAAAAGAAACAAAGAATGCACATCATCTGACTCTTAAGGTAGGTTCTCAAACGCGGTCATGGGACACATCCACTTACATCCTATTGTCTGGATCTTAGTCACATGTTCACAACTGGATCCAAGAGAAGCTGACAAATGTGTTGTATATTGTGAGCAACCAAATGCTCATCTAAAACTTTGGAAATTGATTACTACAGAAGAAAAAAACCATTTTGGGTTATAGCCAACAGTCTCTGCCAAGATTTACAAATCAACAGCTCTCTAGGCCCCAGCAGGTTTCGGGAATCCAGTGCACTTATGACTTGGTTGGAGAAGATTTTGCCCTCCTTCATCCTAAGGATCTCACCTTGTGCATAGAATTAGCAACTGCTCCTGGTTAGCACTGCTTCCTCTTAGAGAAGGTGGAAAACCCTAACTAGGAAATATGTACCCAAGATTGACTGCCATATCTCTGCTTGTGCCATCTTGTCAGATGCTTTTGGGTACTCACTCTGCCAGGCTATTTTAAGTTTAGTGAAAGAGAACAAGTAAATATTACAACTGAAGTGCCCTGAAATTCTTTGAACAAGAATGAAAAGCCCTATGCATTTCTCTTGTGGTCTCCTTTCTCCAGGCTCTGGGGGAAAAATACTAAAAAGAACAGACAAGATGTAATATTTCTAAAGAGTTGGTCCCATTGGGGACATCATTAGATTAAGACCTTCCCTCTACTCTTGTCAAAGAACTTTTGTTCAGGAAAATACAGCAACAAGCAGAAGAAAGAGTTTTTGGCTTGAAATCTCTACATGAAATGCCCTGGACACAGTACCGGGTGTTGCACAACTCTAGGGGGTGCCATTCACATTGTTTCTATGTGAATGGCAACCCCTTGGACCATAGTATGAAATGGTGTCCCTCAGAGTCGTGTAATGCTGCTATCCTGCCAGGAAATGGTGTAACTTGTCTATTAATCTCAAAATATATATAAGCTGACAAGATAAGCAGACAGCACTGATAGTCCCAAGAATCGTCAAAGACTGTTTTGTTCTTGCAAAAAGCTGCTTTTAAACATAATTCAGAGCACTCGATTTATATTAGGCTACCAAAAGGATTCAAACAATCTAGTGAGCCCACAATATTTCTCTTTTATAGGGGTCTATTTTAAAGACAAATATAAGACCCCAGAAATTCCAGGTTCCTACAGTGCTGTAGAGTATGATTTGCATACACTTTTCTGCAATATCATTAATCAGGGGAGTTGAGGATCCCTCACTTTATCGCTCCCACACACACCTGTTCCTGCTGGAAATGAATAAGTAGGTAGCAACTACAGCTGCACAGAGCCGTTACTGATTTCAGTAACATCGTTAGTCTCATCTTCAAAGCTGGAGTATGATGGCAAAGCTTCAAGTGTGTTTCTAATATATGGTTCTCATCAGAGTCGATTACCATTAGAACACATTTTAAAAATGTCATTCAAAAGCTGTTTTTTAAAGATAGTTTTAAATTATTAACAACCAAATAAGCTCTTTAAGCAAGTGCATTTTCAAGGATGGGACAGCATACCCTGGAAAGGTTTCATCATATTGTTTTATGTAGGACCCAACAAATTAGAATTAGGTTTGGCTCCCTCGATATAAAATAAAAATAAATAACTCATATTTCTTTTTCTTCTCAATTTATTTATATATAAAATGTTGGTCCTTAACTTTTATTGGGTCATAAACACTTATGAGAATATGATATCTCTTCACAGAAATGCATTCAGATACATATACACAAACATGAGCATAAATTTCAGGGATTATTGACTCATAAAACCTATTCATAGACACTCTAGTTTCAAAGCCCTGATCTAGAGGATAGTGTAGGGTAAAACTGAGTTTTAAGAACTCAAAATAAAATCCACTAAAGGTTTATTTATTTATTTGATATTTATATCTACTACCTTATTTCTCTTTATTCTGTAATTTTTTTATTATTGGAAGTATTACAAATGTCCCCCTTTTTCCCCATTGACCCCCATAAGTTTCTTGGTTTATGTCTTCCCACCCCTCCCAACCCCCATCCCTTTGAGTTTGTCTGTTCCCTACTTCCATGATTCTGGATTTTGGTTGACAGCTTATTTTGTTCATTATGTTCCACAAATAAGTGAGATCATTGGTGCTTGTCTTTCTCTGACTGGCTTATTTTGCTTAGCATGATAGTCTCCACGTCCCTCCATGTCATCTGAAAGGGTAAGAGATCTCTCTTTCTTTCCTTTTTTTTTGGTATGTGAGCCAAACCAGCCAGGGCAAGAGATCTCTCTTTCTTACAGCCGCATAGTATTCCATTGTATAAATGTACCACAGCTTTTTTATCCACTCATCTATTAATGGCCACTTGAGCTGTTTCCAGATCTTAGCTATTGTAAATAGCACTGCTATGAACAGAGGGGTACATATATTCTTTCTGATTGATGTTTCAGACTTCTTAGGACATATTCCAAGAAGTAGGATCACTGGGTCAAATGGCAGTTTCATTTTTAATTTTTTGAGGTAACACTATACTGTTTTCCATAGTGGCTGCACCAGTCTGCATTCCCACCAGCAGTGTACTAGAGTCCCCTTTTCTCCACACCCTCGCCAGCACTTGTTTGAGGATTTGTTGATGGCGGCCATTCTGGCAGCTGTGAGGTGATCTCTCATTCCACTAAAAGTTTAAAGGAGAAAAAGTTGATGTGTGTATGTTCACAATAATTTCAAAATAAGTCACTTTGGAGACAAAGTTACTACTTTCAGGAATATTTTCTATTGATGTCTTTAATTTCAAGGACCAATTTATATATACTCCAGCAATATACATCTTAAAAATTATTCTAAATTAAACTGCAATCCAAGGCACACTTTAGGGGTGTTTTGCTTTTTTGTTGTTTTTACAATGAAAAGCATACTATATTCATTCAAGATTTCTCTATCAGAACTTTTTAAAAAAAATTCTCACCCAAGGATACTTTTCCACCGATTTTCAGATAGAGAGGGAGGGAGAGAGGGAGGGAGAGAGGGAGGGAGGAAGAGAGAGAAACATTGATGTGAGAGAGACACATCGATTGGTTGCCTCCCACATGACCCCAACCAGGGCTAGGAATCGAACTGCAACTGAGGTACATTTCTTTGATGGGAATCAGACCTCCCTCCCATTGGTCCATGGGCCAATGCTCCAACTGCTGAGCCATACCAGCCAGGACTTTCAATAGTTTGGTTTGGGTTCACAGGTGAAAATATTGTGAAAACAACATCCCATTGAAGGACAACACTTGAGCCCATTTATTTATTTACTTATTTATTTAAAACTTAGTTCAGATATAATTACATACCATATTATTAACCTACTTAAGGTATACAACTCAATGATTTTTAGTACACAGACTTATGTAATCACCACCACAATACTTTTAGAACATTTTTATTAACTCAAAAAGAAATCCTGTACTTATTTACAGTCACTCCCCATTCCTCACCCCCAATCATTCCAGCCTCAGGCAACCTCTAATCTGCTTTCTGTTTCTATAGATTTGCCTATTCTTAACATTTTATTTAAATGTTCATACAATATGTGGTCTTTTGTGACTGGGTTCTTTCACTTAGCAAAATATTTTCCAGGTCCATCATGTTGCAGCATGTATCAGTACTTCATCTCTTTTAATGGCCAAATATTCTATTGTGTATGGCTATTCCATACTTTGTTTATCCATCCATCCATCCATCAGTGATGGACATTTAGTTTGTTTCTAATTTTAGGCTATTATAAATAATTCTGCTGCAAACATTTATGTACAAGTTTTTGTGTTGACCAACCCTTCAACTGTTAACCACACAAAACATTAAAAGAGAAGTCTTATAATTATAACAGAATTATACACAATTTGTTTTGTAGTAATTTTAGATTTTTCAAGACTCAACTATTTTCACACCCAGCATCACAATGGCTTATCATGACAGGAAAACTGGCATCATTACAGAATCTAAATCTAACACAGAATCAGAGGAGGTTAGATGTTCTCTAAGATCCCTTCTCATACTAAGTTATCAACTTACTACTTACTACCTATTATTCCTCCATGAACAAAAGAGTAAAGAAAGACCAAGACATCCCCTGATCTCAAGGAAATTATCAGCAAACAATACTGAGCCCTTGCAGGCAGTAAGCACAACTGTGCACATGTGTGACTGGGCCTTGGACAGAAGCAATACATTGAGCATGACTTGCCAAGCTACTCGGAGTTCCCCATTCTGGTCTGAAGTACTTGGCCCCTCACCAGATCCCAACTGTGTCTTGCCTACAACTTCAACTCTGTTGTGCCTTTGATACCCTGCTTCTCCTTACGCAGCTTTTCGTGCTCACTCACAGAGACCCTCACCGCTGACTCTACCCTGCCAACTATCTCCACTTCACCTCCGAGACTACTGACTGAACTTCATCACAGGCATCCATACTGGGTTAATGCCTGCCTGGGCTCTAGGTCTGCCAAGTGCTATGCAAGATGCTCAGGGGAGGCACAGTGAATGTTTGTTGAATGAAGGATCCATAGGATTTATTGCCTCTCAGTGCTATGTGTGTGAGGCTGAAGAGGGTCAAAATTAATGTATAACTTAGTTGCTTTTATCAGTTATTCATTGATTACATATTTCTTCAATGATAAAAGCAGTTGGGTTCCTCAACTTATCCCCGAGGCTCTCTTCTTAACTATTAAGATATTAGCATGAGTTTATTCATTAGGATTGAAAAATAGTTTATCTGTTGGGACAGACTCAGAGGCGTAGGAAGCACATTACTAAATATTTGATCCATAAGAATCATCAGACAGAAGACACAAAGAGGAGGTTTAGCTGGTTATTTCTTTAGCTTTGTATTTCAAAGCATTCTTACTTTGGACCTTCTGATTTAATTTCAGTGAAATTCAGTGAGCATTACCTGATGCCAGCATGTGAGGCATAAAAGGCTGAATCATAATCTACTGATGGGGGGTCCTGCCAAGCTCTGCCATTCTTCCAGAGGAGGGTTTCCTTGGGAAGCCAATTTTTTCAGATAGTCACAAGGCTCCAGTTGGGGAATATCAGGATTCTGCCTGTAATATTTCTGTAACTTCTCTAGCACTGTGGGCAACCCAACTGTGGAAGCATAGAACATGGGCCCACCCTTGTGCCTTGGCCATCCATACCCATGTAAATAGATAACATCGATGTGCTTTGGGCTAGCAGCTATCCCATCCCCCAAGATACAGAATGCCTCATTAATGAGTGAATATAAGCAGCGCTCAAGAATCTCATCCTTGCTAATGATACGTGGTTCAATGTGATAGGTTTCCCTATACTGTGACAGAAATTTGGAAACCCAGGGATCAGGTTTGTGAATCCTACCCAATGGCTTGTCATATTGGTACCAACCTTTACCTGTCTTCTGGCCAAATCGTCCTGATTCACAGAGCATATCAGGAATTGGGCAATATCGCCTATTGCCTCGCTTTCGGGCAGGAGTCCCTGGAGGCAATGTAGATCCAGTAAGACCTAGCCACTTTCTAGATTTCCAACCCACATCTAACCCAGCAAGATCAGACACTCTAAAAGGTCCCATTCTGAAACCAAAGTCTTCCAGCACATTATCTATCTCCTCTGGCGTACTGCCATCTTCTAACAAGAAATACGTCTGATTGTAATAAGGATGCAACATTCTATTCCCAACAAATCCAAAACAGTTGCCTACAACTACTCCAATTTTTTTAATCTTTTTTGATAAGTCCATAACAGTGGCAATAGTAGTGGGGGAAGAGTATCGGCTGGGAATAACCTCTAACAACTTCATGATATGAGCTGGTGAGAAGAAATGGGTGCCAATGACCAAGTGAGGACGATCAGTGGATGAAGCAATCTCATCAATGTCCAGGGCTGACGTATTGGTACACAAAAACGCTTCTGGCTTGCACACGGCTGACAGTTCAGCGAAGACCTGCTTCTTCAGATTCATTTCCTCAAATACTGCTTCAATGACTAAATCTACACTACTAAGCTCCTTCATAGATGTGGTTAACTTGGGTTTTGGTCCTGACCAAGTGTGGCCACTCTGCTTCATTTTGGATTCTTCCTTTTCCAACAAGGAGGTTATAATCCTGTTTGCAGTTTCTAGCTGCTTCTTGTCTGGTTCTACGGCAATCACAGGAATCCTGGCCTTTGCAAGAGAAATGACAATGCCTCGACCCATTGTTCCCAAGCCTGTAAGTGAGAGTCAAGAAGGAAAAGTGATTCAATGGTTTTGAGAACTGCAAGGCTACTCAGTGGATGCAAGGATTCTGTGGCAATATGGCATTTAAAGAGATCAATTCAAGGAATATAAATGGATTGAATACTAGTTAAGGCTAGACATTATTTTAAGTGCTTTAGAGTACATAACAATAAGTAGGATTCACACACATTATTAGAATTAATAAACAAGTTCATCAAAGTTGCAGGATACAAGATCGATATATAAAAATCAATTGCATTTCTGCACATTAGCAATGGGCAATCTGAATATGAAATTAAGAAAACAATTCTGTTTACAACAGCATCAAAAAGAACAAATTAATTCAGAATAAATTTAATAAAGAATTGTAAAACCTGTATGCTAAAAGCCAAAATCATTATTGAAAGAAATTAAAGAAGCCCTAAATATATAGGAAAATCTCATGTTCATTATTCAGAAGGCTTAGTATTGTTAAGATGCCAATACTATCCAAATTGATCTGTAGATTCAGTGCAATCCCTAACAAAAATTCAACTGTTTTTTTTTGTTGTTGTTGTTGCAGAAATTAACAAGCTGATCCTAAAATGTATATACAAATATAAAGAATGCAGAACAACCAAAATGATATTGGAAAATAAGACCAAAGTTGGAGCACTCACTCTTCCCAATTTCAAAAATTATGACAAAGCTACAGTATTCAAGACAATGTGGTACTGGCATAAGGACAGACATATAGGTCAACAGAATAGAACTGAGAGTCCTGAAATAAACTCATACACTTACGGCCAATCGATTTTTGACAAGGGTTGCAAGAAAATTCAATGGGGGAAAGAACAGTCTTTTCAATAAATTGTACTGGGAGAACTGGATAGCCACATGCAAAAGAATGAAGTTGAACCCCTACCTCACTATATACAAAAATGAACTCAAAATATATAACAGACCAAAGTAAGAGCTCAAACCATAAAATTTTTATGAGTAAATCTCATGTCCTAAACAATGGGTTCTTAGATATGACATAAAAAGCACAAGCAACAAAAGAAAAAATAGATAAATTGGACATTATCAAAATTTTTAACTTCTGTGCTTCAAAGGATACCGTAAAGAAAGTGAAAAGAGCCACAGAATGGGAAAAAAATTTTGCAAATTACATATCTGATAAGGGATTTATATTAGAACATATAAAGAACTCAAACTCAACAATAAAAAGATATCTCAATTTAAAATTAGGCAAAGGGTCTAATAAAAATTTCTTCAAAGAAGATATACAAATGTCCAATAATCATGTAAAGAGATGCCTAACATCAACAGTCATTAAGAAAATTCAAATCAAGATCACAATGAGCTCCCACTTTATACCCACTATAGTGTTATCTATAATTGAAAAGATAGTAACACGTAGTGGCAAGGATGTGGAGAAATTGTAACCCTGATACATTGCTAGCAGATTGTAAAATGGTACAGCTGCTGTGGAAAAACTGTTCAGAAGTTCCTCAAATGTTAAATATGGAGTTGCCATATGATCCAGCAATTGTTACTCCTAAGGAAGTAGGTATGTGTGTGTGTGTGTCCCTAAGATAATTGAAGACATGTGTCTACATAAAATGTGTACATAGATGTTCAGATCAGCAGCATTCAAAATAGCTAAAAAGTGGAAACAACACAAATGTCCATCAATTAATGAATGGATAAACGTGTGGTATATCCAAACAGTGGAATCTTATTCAGCCACAAAAAAGAACAAAGTATTGATTTATCCTACAATGTGGATGAACTTTAAAAATACTATGCTAAATTAAAGAAGCTGGACACAAAAGGTCACATGTCATATGATTCCATTTATATGAAATATCTAGATTAGGCAAATCCATGGAGACAGAAAGTAGGTTAGTGGTTGCCAGGGCTGAGGGAAGAACAATGGGTAAAGACTGCTGCTGGGTTCAGGGCTTCTTTTCCAGGTGATGAAAATGTAAAATTGAGTGTGGCGATGGTTTTACAACTTTGTGAATATTCATTTTTTGGTGACATTGTTACTATGTATCTTTTTTAATGTTAATTGTGGTAAAATACATGTAAAATTTACATTAGCTTACAGTTTAGTGCATTAAGTACATTCACATTGTTCTGCAACCAACACCACCATCCATTTCCAGAACTCTTTTCATCTTGAAAAACTCAAACTCTGTATCCTTAAAACAATAATTCCCCATTCTCCCTTCCCCCCAGCCACTTGCAACCACCATTCTACACTCCATCTCTATGATTTTGACTACTTTAGGTACCTCATATATAAGTGGAATCACATAGAATTTGTTCTTTTGTGACTAACTTATTTCATTTAGCATAATATTGTCAAGGTTCATCTATTTTATATTATGTGTCAGAATTTCCTACTTTTTAAAAACTGAATAATATCCCATCATATGTATACACAGCATTTTAAAAATCATTCACCCACTAATGAACACTTGGATTGCTTCTACTTTAAGCTATTGTGAATGATGCTGCTGTGAACATGAGTGTCCAAATATCTGTCCAAGTCCTGCTTTCAATTCTTTTGGGTATATGCCCAGAGGTGAAATTGCTGGATCATATAGTAATTCTATTTTTACTTTTTTGAGGAACTGCCATACTGTTTTCTATAGCAGCTGCATCATTTTACATTGAACTGTACTCTTTAAAAGGGTGGATTTTATGGTATATGAGTTATATCTCAATAAAACTGTTAAAAAGATGAAAAGTACCTATCCTCAGGAATCCTGTAATCTAGTAGTGGGAAGAAGAAAAGTTCACAAATATCCATCCTATAAGGTAAAGTAAGTGATGTGAAAAGTTTACATTTCTTTGATGATTCAAAGGAAAGAAATTATATGTGGTTGACTGAATCAAGAAATCTTCAATATAAAGATATTTAAAGAGATATTTGAAGAAAGATCATACTGAAGTAGGTGAAATTGAATAAGCTGAACTATACAGGTTAGGGAAGAAAAAAAGAGCAATATGGGAATGAGCATGAAGAACCACTCAGTTTATTTTTATCCATGTTGTTTTCTGTATATTTAAAACTTTTTTTTTTTTTTTTAATTTTTTTTTTTTATCCTCACCCGAGGACATTTTTCCATTTTTTGTTCAGGTAGAGTGGGAGGGAGAGAGAGGAACAGAGAGAGAGAGAGAGAGACATCGACGTGAAAGGAACACATCGAGTGGTTGCCACCCGCACAACCAACCAGGGCTGGGGACAAACTGCAACCGAGGTACGCGCCCTTAGCGGGAACCGAACCAGGGTCTCTCAGGACCGCAGGCCGACGCTCTAACCGCTGAGCCAAACCGGCCAGGGTTGTATATTTAAAACTTTTTAAAAAATATTTTCAGAACAATGTGGGGTATACTTAAAAAAAACAACAACTTCAAATGTAAATATTCTATGTCAGATAAACCCGAAGTCTTTTTTATCTATTTTTTTTTTTATCCTCACCGAGGACATTTTTCCATTTTTTGTTCAGATAGAGTGAGAGGGAGAGAGAGGAAGAGACAGAGAGAGAGAAACATCGACGTGAAAGGGACACATCGAGTGGCTGCCACCCACACGACCAACCAGAGCTGGGGAAAAACTGCAACTGAGGTACGTGCCCTTAGCGGGAACCATACCCGGGTCTCTCTGGACCGCAGGCCGATGCTCTAACAGCTGAGCTAAACCAGCCAAGGCCCTAAGTCTTTTTAAAAAGGCTTACAAAGGCCCTCGCTGGTGTGGTTCAGTCAGTTGGGTGTCATCCTGTGCACTGAAGGGTTGCCGGTTTGATTACCAGTCAGAACACATGCCCAGGTTTTGGGCTAGATCCCCAGTAAGCGGCGTGCAGGAGGCAGCTGATCAATGTTTCCCTCTCACATCGATGTTTCTCTCTCTCTCCCCCTCTCCCATCCTCTCTCTCTAAAAATCATTTTTAAAAATAAAAAATAAATAAAAAGCTTACAAAGAAGAAATAGGAAAACTCTCAAACAATGGTTAACAAGCAATACTGATAAATATAAGTTTGGCTATTATTTTGCATTAATTATTCTTGGCTTGAAGGAACATAGGGAAGAAGAAACAAGTAAGTATACAACTAGAAACACATATTGGTGTTGCTGAAAGAGTACAAAAAAAGGAACGCCCATATTTCTTTGTCACTCTTTGTATGTATTTCCTTAAAAAATCACAAGTAAACAGAGTCAGTGCTGGAAGGAGCACATGTATTTGTGTTAAAGTCATCCCATTTTACATCTGGCAATTTGTGTTTCTTAATCCCTTCCCCTTTTTCACCCATCCTACTAACAGCCCTCCCATCTGGCAACCATCAAAATGTTCTCTGTATCTATGAGTTTGTTTCTATTTTGTTGGTTCATTTATTTTGTTTTTTAGATTCTACATATAAGTAAATTCATATGATATTTGTCATTCCCTGTCTGACTTATCTCACTTAGCATAACCCTCTAAGTCCATTCATGTTGTAGCAAATGGCAAGACTTCATTCTTTTTTATGACTGAGTAGTATTCCATTGTATATAGTATGTACCACTATGGTAGGTATCAGGCGGATACTAGACCTATCAGGGTTATCACTTCGTAAATTATATAAATATCTAATCACTCTGTTGTACACCTGCAACTAATAAAATATTGTATATCAAATGTATTTGAAAAATTTTAAAAGACATACTAAAACTTGACTGAGATAACAGACTAAGAAGATGTATAGAGTGAACTCTTTCCCTCTAGGTTGGGTTGGGTGCTAAAAGCCAGGTGACAGTTAAGAAAGTTGATGCTTTTAGTAAACTATGAACTTTTTCCTCCAAAAGACTGTACATGAACTGAAACATATTAACAGTTTGATTCCCATTTCACAGGGTTTAAAATCCACAAAAAGCCATTCTTGGGCCAAGACTAAGTGCAAGTGAAGGTTAGGAAGTGGCCCAAAGAAGCCAATCAGAGAGCTAGCTTCTGAGAAAAGAAGACATTTATTTGGGAAAATTCCAGAGGTCAAAAGTAGGGAAGTCCTCCTGTTTCAAGGTTCAAATGGATTTGAGATAGCAGTTTTGAACGAGGAGAAGTGATGGTTCCAGGGACCAGATAGACAGAGACTTCATCCCAAATGCCTAGCTGCAAGAGTGACAGGACACATCTTAAAATGTGGTTCATATAATAATCATTGCTGGGAAATCCAGGAGTGACAGATTCATACAGAGAACAGATTGGGGTGAGTGACGAATGCCCAGAGTCTGGATTCAGAAAGACCTAGCTCCAACTCTGACACCACTTGTGTTTAGCTCCTTGTTGAGAAGGTGTCTCTAGGCCTCACATGTGGAAATAAAGATAGTTCATGGGCTGGGGTGAAAATTACTTTAGCTAACACATGTAATATATTTAGCAAAGAACCTGGCACCTGGTGGCCCCAAACAAATGGTTGCAGCACTTCACCTGTGCAGATATGGAGACTGATATTAACTACCGCATGTTCTTACCGACAACGCCCGCGGAGGAGATGGGCCGTCCCGACGCTGTCTTCCAGGATGCTCCAGACGGCACTGACCACTTATTTACATTCCTCTCAGCCAAGAACGCATATTGCAGGGCTCTCGCCTGCCCTGATTGCCGAAGGTACATAAACAGCTCCCCCTCCTTCTTGATGCCCACCTCATAGGGATACTGTACGGCAGCCTGGACTGCACGGACACAAGTCTCCTGAGAAAGGCACCCGGGGTGCTGCTTCCGCATCCTCAGAATGGCTTCACTGAATATAGAGTCCATGTTGGGCAAGCTCTGAACCGGCCTGTTGTAGAGTCTACGGGGTTCTAGAGACTGATCTGAAAGAAGTAAGAAAATCAGATCTTTGAAAATGTTACTTACACTAAGGGAAAATGAGCAAGTAATAATCAGAATGATGATAATCTGTTCAAATTCAAAGTACAAAATTAAATATTATTCAACACGGCATTTAATGTAACACAAATACCAAAGTCTCTAATATCTTTGCAACTTAGTTCCATTAGAATTTAATGGATCCAAAGCAATTTTAAGTTACCTAATTCAGGCATAAAAGCAGCATTTTCCTATTATTCCAATTTTATAATAGATTAAATATTAATCTGTCAGTCATTTTAAGGAAAATAGCTCTGAGTTAATAATGTTTTAGATTCAAGGTAATTTTAACCTGATTCCTGATAGTAACAAAAACTTAAAAGTACCTAGAAAAGAAGACAGTGTGATATTGGCACAAGGATAGACATACAAACCAATGGAAGAAAGCTAAGAGCTCAGAAATAAATCCTTATAATTGATTTTCAACAAAGGTGCCAAAATAATTCAATGAGAGAAAAAAAAAGAAGAGTTTTTTCAACAAATAGTGCTGGGACAACTGGATATCCAGATGCAAAAAAAATAAATAAGTAAACAAATTCTTATCTAACACTGTATATAAAAATTAACTAAAAATGGATCATAAATCTAAAGTGAAGAGCTAAAGCTATAAAATTTTCTAGAAAAAAGTAACAGGGAAAACTTTGTGACATTGGGTTAGGCAAAGTATTTTTAGCATAATCCATGAAAGAAAAATCAATCAATTAATTAGGCTTTATTAAAATTAAAATTTTCTAAACTTCAAAGAACACCAATAAGAAAATGAAATGATAATCCATAAACTAGGAGAAAATATATGTAAGGTAGACAGAATGATGCCCCCCCCAAACCCCCTCCACCAAATGTCCACTTCCTGATCCCCAGAACCTATGAATTTTTTACCTTACATGGCAAAGGGACTCTACAGGTGTGATTAAGGTTAAAGACCTTGAGATGTGGAGATTATCCTGTATTATCCAGGTTGGCCCAATCTAATTATGAGTCCTTAAACGGGGAGAACCTTTCCTGACTGTAGTGAGGAAGAGATTTAATGAGAAAGGGTCAGAAAGATGCAACATAAAAAAGACTCAACCTATTGATGATGATGTGGCTTTGAAGATGAAGGAAGGGGGCCAATAACCAAGAAACACTGTGGCCTCTAGAAGCCACAAACAGCCCTCAGTTTACGACCAGCAAGAACACGGGGACCGCCTTGACCGGTTTGGCTCAGCGGTTAGATCATCAGCCTGCGGTCCAGAGAGACCCGGGTTTGGTTCCCGCTAAGGGCACGTACCTCGGTTGCAGTCTGTCCCCAGCCCTGGTTGGGTCGTGTGGGTGGCAACCACTCGATGTGTCCCTTTCACGTCGATGTTTCTCTCTCTCTCTCTCTCCTTCCCACTCTATCTGAACAAAAAATGGAAAAATGTCCTCTGGTATGGATAAAAAAAAAGAACACAGACACCTTTATCCTACAACGAAAGGTACTGAATTCCGTCAACAACAGATTCTTCCCTATAACCTCCAGAAAGGAGTGAGGCTGCTGACACCTGAGTTTTAGTCTAGTAAGACCCCTAGCAAATTTTTGACCTATAGATCAATATAAAAATAAACATGTTGTTTAAACTAAGTTGTGGTCATTTATTAGCAAAGCAATAAAAAACTGATACAATTTGAAAATTAAATATTTAATGAGGATCTGTATCCGCAATGCATAAAAGACTCTGATGACTCAATAGTAAAAGGGCAAACAACCCAATTTTTTAAAGGAGCAAAACTTGAGTGGCCATTTCACCAAAGAGGATATACAAATGGCTAATAAGCATGTGAAAAGATGTTTAACACCATTAGTCATTAAGGAAATGCAACTTCAAAACACAATGAATATGTAGGCAGTTTCTAAACAACCTCATTTCCGAGACTGAAGTACAAAAATCTCACCCTCTCTTGCTCTGTCACTCTGTCTGACGGAAGCCAGCTGCCATGTGAGAGTTGCCCTTTGATGAAGCTCATGTGGCAAAGAGCTGAAGGAGGCTTTCAGCCTACAGCCAAGAGGAACTGAGACTCTCAGTTTAATGAACCATAAGGAACTGAATCCTGTTAATACCCACAGGAGATTAGAAGCAGATCCTCTTTCCCAGCCTAGCCTTGAGATGAATACAGCCCCCCGAAACACCTTGAATGTAACGTATGTGAAATCCTAAACCAGAGGACTTAGTTAACCATGCCCAGATTCCTGACTCACAGAAACTATATGATTTTAATAAATGTTTGATCTTAAGAAAATAAATTTTGGAGTAATTTGTTATGCAGCTGTATATAACTAATACAGACCCACTAAAATGACTATAATAAAAAAGACATCAGTATCAAATGTTGGTGTTGATGTGGAGTAACTGGAACCCTGACATATTGCTTGTGAGAATGTAAAACAGTACATCCACTTTAGAAATCAGTTTGACAGTTTCTTAAAAAGATAATATAAACTTATTGTTCAACCCAGCCATTTCACTCCTAGGAACCCACCCAAGAGAAATAAAAACATATGTCTCTATAAAACGTATATAAATATTCATCGCAGCATTATTCATAAGAACTCAAAACTGGAAACAATCCAAATGTCCATCAACTAATGAATGGATAAAGAAAATGTGGTATAGCCATACAATGGAACACTACTCAGCAATAAAAGGAACAAACTACTGATACATGCTACAGATGAACCTTAAAAAGTAACTGAAAGAAGCCAGATGCAAAAGACTGCATATTGTATGATGCCATTTATAGTATATGTCCAAAAAGACACATGTATAGAGATGGAAAGATCTGTGGTTGCCTAGGGCTAGGGGCTAGCTGTAAACAGTTATAGGGGCACTTTTGGGGCAGTAAACTAGTCCTAAGATTGATTTATGGAGATGGTTACATAACTCTATAAGATAAATTATGCCTCATTAAAGTTGTTAAAAAATCTCTAGTAAAGAATTTATCAAGATAGGTACAAGACCCTTAAGAAGATAATATAACGTTTTATTGAAGAACATAAAATAAGATCTTAATAAACAGATGGAGCCCACGTTCCTGGATATAAATCTTTAATAGCAAAAAAATATAAATATTTATATATGTGTACATTATTTATAGATTTCTAATTAGTACCCTTATTGTTCTTTTTTTGTTTGTTTGTTCAGATAGAGTAGGAGGGAGAGAGAGAAAAAAAACCATCGAGGTGAAAGGGACACATTGAGCGGCCGCCACCTGCACAACCCAACCAGGGCTAGGGACAAACTGCAACCGAGGTATGCACCCCCAGCGGGAACTGAACCCAGGTCCCTCGGGACCGCAGGCCAATGCTCTAACCGCTGAGCCAAACCGGCCAGGGCTCTTTTTTTTAAAAAAATAACTCAATAGAATGATTGTACAGTTGCATAGAAGAATAAATATATAACAAATTACATTATCAAAACTGTTTTCTAAAACGTGATACCATCTCTTCAAGAATAAACCATTACATAAAAAATGTACGTCTTGGTTAGGCAGAAAGCCTACCAACCTTATAAAGCAGTTTCACTGTAAAAAGACATATGAACCCAGCTGGTGTGGCTCAGTGGATTGAGCGTCATCCCATGGACTGAGAAGTCCCAGTTCAATTTCTGGTCAGGGCACATGCCCGGGTTGCAGGTTTGATCCCCAGTAGGGGCATGCAGGAGGCAGAGATTGATGTTTCTCTCTTACATTGATGTTTCTATCTCTTTCTCCCTTCCTCTCTCTCTAAAAAAAAAAAAAAAAATCAATTAAAAATATTTAAAAAATGAAACAAAAAGACATATGAATGTGTTATTTATTATGTGTCCAGTGGAGAGTGAGTGAGGTTAGGATGTAGGATGAGTGAAGCACTATATAATTTCAGAATCCTTTTAACCTAGGAGGGGAGAATATTTTAACACTTGATTACTACGTAGAATTGAAAAGAATGGATTTTTAAATTGATGCTTTACCATATGATGTTAAGAATAGGATTCAGGAAAGACAGTAGTTAGCAGCATATAGTCCCTGTTTGCACTGCTATTGTAGGAATAACATGAACTCTATTCAACAGGCTACCAATTACTTGCTCATTTATCCATGAGTGAGCCCAATCCTCAGTCTATGGAACGGAAGCTCAGCAGAGAAGAATAGAAACCTTTCCAGGGCCTGATTTAATTCCTGGTGGCCCAAAAGGAAGACAAGAGTGGACAGTAGGGAGAGGACAAGTATGTGGAGGACCAAGTAGACGAGGGCTGAGGGCTGAGCTGTCAATGTTGTGGCACAAAGGGGGCAGGTGCAGTCGATGCCCCAGTACAGGAATAGATTGGGATATCTAATAGCGGATCTCTGTCCTTGTTTCCACCGTGACGGGCTGATTCTCAACACCACAGCACACATCAGAGCTACGTGAGGGGTTTTTAAAAGTTCAGATACCCAGGCCCCACCTTGTTAAATGTCTTTAAGGGTGGGGCCTGGGCATGAGGATTTAAAAAAAAATTTAACCGTTGATTTTGACGTGTAACTTCTAGGAGGTCCAAGGGCAGAGCATTATGTCAGCCACAATATCAAGGACAGTTACAGCTCCTGGCAAGTTTAGTCTGGGCCAGAGATTAAAAAGGAAAGAGAAGAGAAAGAAAAAAAAAAGTCAAGAATAAAAAATTTTTTAAAAGTCTACTTAATGGTGTGCAGTAAATATTGCCGATCCCATAACCCCATTATCCTGGGCATACTCAGAACCTCTCTGTCTGCACATGGGCATTCTGGGAGCTACCACAGTACTTGTCCAGACCAGTCGAGAGCCAATCCAAGTGCATCGACTGGAGAGTTGGGATCAGGGTACCATCAAAGATCATTTTTCCCTGTACAGTTTCTTATCCCTTTCTTGCTATAACTGTAACAGAAGGATGTTATTATCTTACAACTGCAGTTTATTACTGCAAAATATATTCAGAATTTCCCCTTTGGGTTTACAGGTCTGGTGTTTTCAAAGCGTATTCTTATCTACTCGGTCGTTTCCGAGTCCTGGAAGTTTTAAAGTCGCTCAGCTGTACCTACATAGTAAGGTAGGTGAATATGAGCAGCTCAGCACCAGCATTTGCTGCACAGGAAAATGTGTACGAGAGGAACTAATTCATGATTCAGATATGCTTATGGTTGAATTCTTTTCTTGGTCCAGTCACATTTTTTTCTTAATTCTTTGAGGTTTTCTAAGGCATAATATCTAAGTTTAAAAGTGAATTACGATCCTAATGGAAGAAAAGAAGGAGATTATTTTCCCTCTTTCCTTTCTGGTAAACTGACAGGAAGAGATTTTTTTCCCCCCTAGGATAAACAGAGAGACAACATACTGCTCATAGAAATGGTTTCCTAAGACATAAAGGGTTCTCTCTTCTCTACTTCTGATAAACAGGAAGCTGGGTCTGTCCTAGAAACTCTGCAAAGAGCAGCAGAACAACTATACTTTCCCAGGCTTGCAGGAGGTCACCCACAGAAGTTCTGTAGTATGTCCTAAGGAAGTTAAATTTAGACACGTGCTTAGGCCTCCTATGTAAGGCAGCGTCACTCTGCTCTTGAGATATATGTTTATATAAATGTTCACAGAGAGTACAAATAAATCCCAAAGAGCAAGACAGATAAAGTCACTAAAATTTTTTTAAAGGCACAAAATCAAAATGAGCAAATAGACCAAGGTCTTTAGGCAGAACTAGAATTGTTAAAAATGGCTAACACGGTGCCGTCGCAGTAACAGCACCAGGGTTCATTAGGTCCCTGAGTTGAGGCTCCCAGCCGGATGTCCACTGTGCCCATTTTTCAATAACAGCACACTCTTTCAGCTTCATGCCAGAAACATGCAGGTGGTAATAAGGAGTTCTTACTCAGTTTGGTTAAAAGCAGGCTGCTGGCCAAATGCAAGTGCAAATAAATAGCATTTTACAGGACCCTCCTCTCCCCAGTTTAGCCGAAGCAATCTGGCTTGGCCAAGTAATTCTGAATCGCACTGTTAAATCTGTTGCACTGCAGTAGTCTGAGAGGCTTCATATAACAAGAGCATTAAGACACATGAAGCTAATTAACTTTCACAGTTAACTCTCCAGGATACACATTAAGTTTGTGGAGAAATTTGCAGTAACTTCCCAAATCACATTTTTAGATACATGCTAACCGCCTACAATTCCCTCCCACACACATAAGGGGTTCCAAAACTGCTGATTACGATACTGCACATTGGAAATTCCCTTCCTTCTCTCCTTTTCTATTGGATGTGGAAACTAAACGCGTGCTCTTAATCTTTTCCTTTTTTTTTTTTAAGTTAGTATTTCAGCAGTGGGGTTGGGACTAGGGATGGAGGTGGGAATTAATAATATGTTTTTACAAATGGGAAAAGGAAGCAAACATTTTACATGTATTTTGAAAATTGAGATATGCTTTACATACCATAAATGTCCCCCTTTTAAAGTTTACAATGTTAGTATAATACGTGTATGTATTTTAACCTTGCCTTTCGTAACTGATTTACTAGTACCTTGAAGACCGCAGGTAGGCCCTGGCCGGTTTGGCTCAGCGGTTAGAGCATCGGCCTGTGGTCCGGAGAGACCCAGGTTCGGTTCCCACTAAGGGCACGTGCCTCGGTTGCAGTTTGTCCCCGGCCCTGGTTGGCTGTGTGGGTGGCGACCACTCGATGTGTCCCTTTCACATCGATGTTTCTCTCTCTCTCCTCCTCTCTCTCCCTCCCACTCTACCTAAACAAAAAATGGAAAAATGTCCTCAGGTGAGGATGATAAAAAAAAAAAAAAGACCGCAGGTAGTGTTTGCATGCCAGGTGTAAAAAGTCAAAACTAGGAACAGTTATCTCCATTCTTACCCTTGTTCTCCTACATCAGTTGTTTACAAACTGTGGGCCCAGAAACACAGCATCAGCATCACCTAAGAACTTGTTAGAAATGCAAATTCTTGGGCCCCACCTCAGACATACTGAATCAGGAAGTAATGAGTGGGGTCCTACATTCTCTTTTAACAGACCCTGCCAGTGATTCTGACGCACAGTAAAGTTTGAGAACTAGTCCTCTAGATCAGCGCTTCTCAACCTATGGGTCACGACCCCTTTGGGGGTCGAACAATCCTTTTACAAGGGCCGCCTGAGACATAACAGTAGCAAAATTACAGTCATGAAGTAGCAATGAAAATAATTTTATGGTTGGGGGTCAGCACAACATGAGAAACTATATTAAAGGGTCGCAGCATTAGGAAGGTTGAGAACCACTGCTCTAGATCAAGACAATTGTACTAGTTTCACATAACTATAGATTTGTATTAATATATTTCATTATTATGGAATATTTTATAATAAATATCTATTACAAAATATCAATATATTTTTATAATAGAATTTTGTGGAGCCTATCCTTCAAATCAATCCATCAATTTTGTTCTGCCAAATAACCACACACTAATAGTATATTTAAAGGCAAACAGACAAAGGAAATCAGAGAAACATAAAAAGAAAGGAAAAACACAAAACCTTAAATGAAAATGAAAGGCAAAATAAATAAGCCTAGCTAAACTACACATTTGGTAAGATAATAAATGGCAAATGTGGATAAGATTCTCTGAGCTGGTCCTTCGCTGATGTGCCCTCTCTCTCTAATTTGTCTCTCTAGCATTTACCTATTACAAAGCAGCACCAGGAAATCATAGAATTCCAAACAGTGAAATTCATTTTAAAAGACAGAAAGAAAAAAATTTTTCCAAAAATTTCCATAGGACTTTAAGCCCTAAACCCCAAAAGAGACACGATGCAGCTGTCCAGGTTGTAGCCAGAATAAAAACTAGAGCCGAACCTCCTGGAGCCTGGAGGGTCTCAGAATAGGATTTGAAACCAACTAATTCTGTTGAACCTTTTTCTTTGCTGATTAAGTCCAAACAGATGATTTAAGGTCCATCTAGCTAAGCGAGAGGCTAGAACCCAGGTCTCCTGACCTCTAGTCCTGAGCCCTTTTCTCTACCACACTGTACCTCTTCCACACTGGTCAGGATCCCTTCTCCCTCTGGGTAAATTTAGTAACTGAGATATTAGAAAAAGATAAACAATCTTCATTTGCTACCACCCAATACAACCATTGTTAAAAGTTCTTTTCTTATGCAAATATGCATATGAAGATATACACACACATAAACACATTTGTGTAACTTGCTATCTGGCTGTTTTCTACTTAAATAGTACATGTAAGCATTTTTCCAAGTTCCTTGACTTTATTTTAAAAATGAATGTTTTAATGGCAGAATGGGGTTGCTTCATTGAGATCTACTATCTTGTATGTAATGAATCCCCTAAAGTTAGATATCTGAGTTGTTTCCAATATTTTACAATGATAAATAAAGCTTCAGTGGGTATCACTGTACACACATCTTTGTGTACTCTGTGATTATTTCTCTATGATAAATTCCTAAGAACAGAAATACTAAGTCAAAGATGTGAATAAGCTTCAATACATGACTGCCTAGTTGCCCTCTGACAGGATGTGCTACAAACTGTACTATTACAGTGAGCTTACTTAAACTCAGTTTCACTATATTTTTTTCAATCTTTTCCAACTTACTTGGCAAAAATTAGTGACTTTCAAGAACTAATGGTTTTTCATTAATTATCAAGTTTAAAAGCATTTAAGAATTAAGCATATACTTACTCTAGGATCCAGCAATACTACTTTTAGGTATTTACCCCAGAGAAAAAGAACATCTATAAAGATTTATGTAGGCCCAAAGGGCAAACAACCTAAATGTACATCAACTGATAAATGGATAAACAAATTGTGGTATATCCATACTATAGATTACTATTCAGTAATAAAATATTAATACATGAAACTACATGGATGAATCTCAAAAATATTATGCTAAGTGAAAGAAGTCAAACACAAAAGATTACATACTATATGTGTGATTTTATCTAAGAGAAATCCTGGAAAAACAAAACAGAAAGCAGGTCAGTGGTTGTGGGAGTGAATTTACAGGAAAGAGGCATGAGAACACTTTTTAGAGTGGATAGAACTATATCTTCTTGATTGTGACTAAATAATTGTAAACAGTTACAAAAATTCATCAGTTTCTATACTTTAAATGGGTGGTTTGTGTGTGTGTGTGTAAATTACATCTCAATAAAGAAAAAATCAAAACAAAGAAAAGATCATTTATGAAATTTGGGGGGTAAACTTGTTTTCATTTTTGCATATTTGTTTTCAATTTTTGTCTGTATTCATACATAGTCTATGTAGCTCTGATTATAGAATATATGTAAATTTATATTTTAGACATTTTATACACAAATAATTTTACATATTTCTACATAATCCTCATGACTGTAATTTAAAATAGCCATACAGAATTGTCCAAAGCCCAGAACCATTCCACTACTGTTAACAGGTGAATTTCCAAGTTTTAAAGCAGATGATTCCACCTCAATATTTGGATGCCACCAAGTGGACAAACTGTGTAATGTTGCTGAGATTGAGTAGACTGTTCTATAAATTTTATAAATTTTTTAAAAATATACTAGGGGGTGGGGGGTGGGATGGGGAGGAGAGTGTCTAGGGGGGAAGGAGAAACATCTGTAACAAAAATAAATAAATAAAAATTGGAAATGAATAAATAAATAAATATGCAAAAAATAATAAATTTTTTTTATTTTGAAAATTAAATAAATTTTAAACATGAAAACAATTTTATAAATGTACTAGCCCATGATCCTCATCTATCTCTTGAAGTAACTTAACTCTCAAATCTGAATCTAGGAAAATCAGTATAGGAAAAAAACCTCCTGTTGAAATCAAGTTCCTTACAAACTAAAACCACAGGTGTAAATAATAGTCTATTTAAGCCCCAAACCTAAAATAATTTAGAGATCTCCAAATGTAAATAGCCTTTGCTGTTGGCCAACAGGTGACTTCTAACAAAAGAGTAAGCCCTCTCAGGAGGCACGATAAAACCAGTGATGAGAATGTGGTGAAGACTGGAAGGCAGAGAAAGACAGCAGGGAACTCATTCCCATGTGGGCAAAGACTTGCTGATTCTCTTTATGATTCACCAGTATTTTCCCCTCACAGACCCTGGCCCCTCCTGTTCCAGCTTTTCCTGTTGCATTGAAACAGTAACTGGCTAGAGCCACAAAAGGAAAGATTATTTCAGAAAAGTGTTTTTTCCCGACCAGAGTTGACAAAAAAAAAAAAAAATGACTTTTTCAAAAGAATGCTTTTGAATGACACTGAGCCATTTCCTGCCACCAAGAAGGGATATGAACACCCTGCTCTGCCTATAACCCAGCACTCGTTCCAATTATTTTTTTCTGACATTCTCTATCTAACCCTCTCCATCTTGCTGCCAACTTCCATAAATTAAAAAGGAACAGTTAGAAAAGAAAAACTCTGGGAGTGCCACTCTGAAAGGAACATCATGACTCCATAAAGCAAGAAATCAATGAGAGAGAAAACACAGCTCACTGAGACAGAACCACACTTTGTTGTGGAAAATGATAGAGCTGGCCTTCTATTTGATGAAATGTTTATTTGCTTGTTTGTTTTCATTTTAGTTATATTTCTTAATAAAAAATATATTCACTTAATAAAAATTAAAAAGGTACAGAAGAGTAAACAATAAAAAGAATCTTTCCATCTGTGTCCCTGGCTGACCAGCCCAATTCCCAGGGACAACCATTAACCATTCCTGATGAATCCTTATAGAAATATTTTATACACAGGCAGTTACATATATACATTCCTCCCAAATAGACATTTAGTCCCATCCCTTCTTTCTTATTCCACAAACAGTAAACCACTATACACAATGATACTTTTTTTCACGTAATATAATAACATAGCCCAGCTGGTGTGGCTCAGTGGTTGAGCGTCAACCCATGCACCAAGAGGTCGCCAGTTCAATTCCTGGTCAGGGCACATGCCCAGGTTGTGGGCCTGATCCCCAGTGGGGGGCATGCAGGAGGCAGCCAATCAATATTCTCTCTCATCAATGTTTCTCTCTCTCTCTAATATCAATAAAGAAAAAATAAATAAAGAAAAAATAAATTAAAAAAAATATTTTTTCATGGTGTTCATACCATAGCAATACCTAGAGTTTCTCATTCTTTTGAAAGCTGTGTCATTGCATCACATGGATGTACCATAAGATATTTAGGAGTTTCTTGTTTTGTTTTTTTTATCCTCACCCAAGGACATTTTTTCATTTTTGGTTTAGATAGAGTGGAGGGAGGGAGGGAGAGAGAGAGAAAAACATCGATGTGAAAGGGACACATTGAGTGGCTGCCACCCGCACGACCAACCAGGGCCGGGGACACACTGCAACCGAGGTGCGCGCCCTTAGCAGGAACCGAACCTGGGTCTCTCTGGACTGCAGGCCGATGCTCTAACCGCTGAGCCGAACCAGCCAGGGCAGGAGTTTCTTAAGATAGACATTTAGCTTGTTTCCAATTTGGGGCTATTTTTATTATCTTCTTACCTAGAACTCTCTGGGCTAATTTGATTGCTTCTTCAACTGGGTCGGAGTTGACAATTTCATCTAGAATACCCAGCTTGAGTGCTTCATCTGCCAAAATATGTCTTCCTGAAACAAAACAAAACAAATCACAGAACAATGTGAGATGAAAGCAAACGCGACTTCCGGTCAAGATGGTGGCGTAGGTAAGCGCAGTATCACGTCCTCCCACAACCACATCAAACTTACAACTAAACTACAGAACAACCATCATTCATAACAGCCTGAAATCAAGCTGAATGGAAGTCCTACAACTATGGAATTAAAGAAGCAGCCACATTGAGACTGGGAGGAGGGGCGGAGGCGGATTGGCTGGTCCCACACCCACGTGTGGCGGATAAAAATAAGGAGGACACCTCCGCTGGGAAGGTCCTCCCTGAGGACTGAGGGGTCCCTGTCCCACACCAGGTGCCCCGCTCAGGGTTCCAGTGCCAGGAAGAGAATCCCCATAACTTCTGGCTGGAAAAACCAGCGGGAACTGAGGCTCAGGGAGGCTGAGGTGGCTGGAACCCCAGGCAGCTCCTCTTAAAGGGCCCACGCACAGACTTACCGGACTCACTCCCTCTAAGCTTGGAGGGGAGGCAGCTCGAGGGGCACCAGAGACATACAGGGAAGAACTGAGCTGTTTGGCATTGAAGCTGAAGGCTGGAGAGGGGGTTTACTCCGGGACAAACGTGCTGTCAGAGGCCTTTGTTCCTTTGGTGAGTCCTTCCCTGGGGCGGCAGACAGCTGACATATCTGTGACTCCAGCAACCTGGCTCACACTGGTAGCCCCGCCCTGGTGACTTCCTGAGGCCCGGCCCAGCCCCACCCAACTTTCAGGCCCACCCAAGCTGTTGCCAGTTGCTTAACCATAGGATTGGCCTGTCTTGGATCCTGCTTCAGGTTTTCCTAAATTCTTTCAAACAAGCAGCATCTGGTCTCAGATAGCCCCATAACTCTTCTTAAGTAATACACAGAAACAAACACAGGGAGGCAGCCCAAATGAGGAGACAAAGAAACAGGTCCCAAATGAAAGAACAGAACAAAACCCCAAGAAAAGAACTAAGCGAAATGGAGATAAGCAACCTAACAGATGCTGAGTTCAAAATACTGCTTATAAGGATGCTCAATGAGCTTAGTGAAAACCTTGGTGAACTTAGTGAAGGCCTCAAGAGCATAAAAAAGAACCAGTCAGAAATGAAGGATGCACAGTCAGAAATGAAGGAGGTATTAATTGAAATAAAGAATAATTTACACAGATTCAATAGTAGAGTATGTAAATCCAAGAAGCAAACCATTGATTTGGAATATAAGAAAGCAAAAAATGCCCAATCAGAACAGCAAAAAGGAAAAAGAATCCAAAACAATGAGGATAGTGTAAGGAGCCTCTGGGACAACTTCAAGCATGCCAACATTCGCATCTTGGGGGTGCCCGAAGGAGAAGAGAGAGAACAAGAAATCGAAAACCTGTTTGAAACAATAATGGCAGAAAGCTGTCCTAACTTGGTGAAGGAAACAGACATACAAGTCCAGGAAGCACAGAGAGTCCCAAACAAGATGAACCTCAAGAGGCTCACATCAAGACACATCATCATCAAAGTGCAAAAGGTTCAAGACAAAGAGAGAATCTTAAAAGCAGCAAGAGAAAAGCAGTTAGTTACCCACAAGGGAGTTCCCATAAGACTGTCAGCTGATTTCTCAAAAGAAATTTTGCAGGCCAGAAGGGAGTGGCAAGAAATATTCAGAGTGATGAAAAGCAAGAACCTACAACCAAGATTACTCTATCCTGCAAAGCTGTCATTTAGAATCGATGGCCATATAAAGAGTTTCCCAAACAAGAAAAAGTTAAAGGAGTTCATCACCACCAATCCATTATTATATGAAATGTTGAAGGGTCTTTTTGAAAAAAAAATATAAAATACATGAACCCACAAAATGGCAATGAATACATATCTACCAACAATGGAATCTATAAACAAAATGAACAGGCAGAACAGAAACATTCTCATAGATACAGAGAACATTTTGTTGGTTGCCAGATGGAAGGGGGGTTGGAGGAATGGGTGTAAAAGGTGAAGGGATTAAGAACAAATTGGTTGTTAGACTTACAAACCTCAAAGGGCAGGGGGGTTTGGGGGGTGGGAAGAAATAAACCAAAGAACTTATATGCATATATGCATAACCAATGGACACAGAGAACAGTATGGGAAAAAGCAGGAGGGGGGCGGGAGTGGGGAGGAGGGGGTCAATGGGGGGAAAATGAGGAGCATCTGTAATATATTCAACAATGAAGAAAAAAAAATAGTAAAATGAAAATTTAAAAAAAAAAGAAAGCAAAAGCATTATGCTCTCTAGTAGGGAGGGCCTGTGTCCTGGATAGAAACATCCATTGTTAAATAAAATAAATGAGCAGCACCACACTGACAGCTATAGGAGAAAGGTCACTGAAGGGGTAACCAGGAAATGTGGATTCAAGCTCCAGCTTTACCTTTCATTATTTGTGTCACCACAAAGAATGCGTAAGTCTACAATGTTCTTGATAATGGAAATAATTATGCTTACATTAGTAATTCTGAGTATTAAGTGAAAATAACATATTCTATATATATCTACAAAAGCATTTTATACAATATAGATCTCTATATAATTATGAGATGATTGCTTTAAATTATAATAATAGAGGTAGTAGCAGAGTAATAGCAGTATCTCATATCATATGAACCAAGGGCTGTTGTTGATTACCAAAAAAAAGGACAGTGCCTGAAGATAAATAGGGTTGGGCAGACAGGAAAAAAATGTATTAAGTTGATATTATATAAGTTATAATCAAAATTACGCATGATAGCCCTGGCCAGAATGGCTCAGTTGGTTGGAGCGTTCTCCGTACACTAAAAGGTGGTGGGTTTCACATCAATCTTTCTCTCTTTCTCTCTTTCTTCCTTCCTCTTTCTCTAAACTCAATCTAAAAGAATTAAATGAGGATAAGTGAAGTGGACTTCCAACCTTTTTTCAGCTACCCAGCATCTTGACCCCTTCCTTGGTTTATGGAATCACTATTGTCTGAACTTTGGAGCCCTAGTTCCTACTACCGAAGCTGAAAAGGAAATAGAGATAATCAGACAATTGTTCCTTCAGACCCAAGGCAGCTAGGGTGTGTCCCATTGACACCAAGGCTGGCGAATGGGGTGCTCAACTGAAGTTTTTATCTGGAGTTAGTGACACTAAGCAACAGCAACAGCTTAAATCTCATTTCGTAGGTGGTAACATCCAGTGTCTGGTGGTGGTGCCAGAAGCATCTAGTGTCCAGGGGTGGCTCTGGCAGCCTCCACTAATGAATGGCAGCTCTAGGGGTTACAGAAGTTTGACACATTGCTTGCTTTCTTGCCAATGCCATCTTCCTTCTGAGAAGTGACCATCAAATCAGTATTGATGGCAACAATTCCAGTCTTTGCTGCCCTTACAGACAGTGTTGGTGGATGCCATCTCTGAGACAAACCCTCCATTCCTGGTTCTTATTAGTGCTCAAAGAACTGCTAATGGATCTTCTTGATCAGATAGACAGTTCAGTAGTTTTGGGCAGGGGTCACTCTGTAACAGCAATATTTGGGCAGTTTTCTGGAAGTGCCTTTGAAAACAGGCTTCCTGATTTGCTCCTGGGGTGAGGAGGGTGTTGAGGAATGGAGGAGTGGGTCAAGTCTCCTGTGTATAAAATTACTTGGGTGAGGGGTGAGTGAATCAGCCTCCCCAGGTTAAATGAAAAAATGAGGGGGGGGGGGACTGGGTACCAAAAGGATCTTTGAGGCAACTAACCAGGGGTAACAAGAACTATCCACAAGTGGACTAAAAATTCCTTCGGCCTTAATGATTTCTTCTGGCCTGATTTCACAAAAGCAGAGTACCACTGCTGTTCTTACAGAGCCAATGAGATTCCAGGTACTTTTATTCTGTGTCAAGGACTGAAAGACCCAGCTCTGTATATACAGCCCAAATTCGCAGGGTAAGATTTCAGCTTGTTTTTTCTTGCTCTGCCTTCCGTGTGATGACAACACTGTCCAATGGGCTCTAACAAGAGCCCTGCCTTGAGCTACTAGAGGAAACCCCCCAGGACTACTGAAGCCGAGACTTCTCCATGTTAGGTAATCTCAAATTTTTCCAATTTTCTTCAAGGCTTCTTTTCCATCCTTTAGAAAAAGTGTTCTACACGAAACCCTTTCCCGATGTTATTTTATTTATTTTTTTTTTATCCTCACCCGAGGACATTTTTCCATTTTTTGTTCAGATAGAGTGGGAGGGAGAGAGAAAGAGAGAGAGAGAGAGAAAGGGACACATTGAGTAGCTGCCACCCGCACAACCAACCAGGGCCGGGGACAAACTGCAACCGAGGTACGCGCCCTTAGCGGGAACCGAACCCAGTTCTCTCTGGACCACAGGCCAACGCTCTAACCGCTGAGCCAAACCGGCCAGGGCTCCCAATGTCATTTTAAAGTCCCCCTAAAATTGTACAGATTGCTTAAACATATAGGTGTATGATTCTAATGTTAGCTTTCTTTTAATTCACTGTGATCTTTTCTATGCAAATCAAAATCCATCATAGTTTTACTGTTTTTACCTCTTCTCATCACTTAAAAATTAGTGATATTTCTAGCCCTGACTGGGGTTAGAGCATTGCCCACAGATGACATTAGCCACATGGCATACAACCTCTGGAAAATTTCACCGCACACCTGTGAGAGAATGAGAGAGGAAAATGCAAGTGTGTCCTATTATTATAAAAATAGTTCTGACTTCATAGTGGTCTTAGGCATACCCAGCAGTCCTTGAATCACACTTTAAGAACTCCTGATTTAGATGATCATTGTAAAGACTGCATACCGTCTTAACATCTGAATGTTCCACACATTTAGCATTTATTTGTGAATGGAGTGATTTTAGTTATTTTGAAAGCAGCCTTTTGTGGCGTTTTGTTCTTATCCTTTAGAAGCCTGCATGATTCTATTTCCTAGAAGTTTAAAATCTTTACCAAAATACGTCAGGCATTGATATCCCCTCATCAGTGTTTCAGGAAAACGGTGGGCTTGCTAAAATAAAATCTCTGATTCTAGTTCCTAACAGGAGAATTTCTTTAATTCCTTCAGTTATCACTTCTCAGCTTTTTGCTTCATGTTTTGGGAACTCTTATTATTCATAACAGAGACCTCTATTATATACCTTCCATGTCTGCTACTTTAATTTACATTTTATGTATCTTTTTGGTAAGTTCTTCTGAATTTTACAAATGTGTCTTTATTTATCTCCCATTTTGCTGGTTCAGTTGTCTGTTCTACCGTATTTTTTTGTTGTTGCTGTTGCTTCAAAAAGAAATAATTGTGGCTAATGTTTTTATTTTAAACAGGGTAGTCCTATTTAATAAATAAATCATTTTCTAATTTAGAATAATGTGAATTTTCTAGAATTTTAATTTTTTAAATGTTTCAGCAATTACATTTATTTTATTTTCATGTCACGATAGTTTTAATTTTTAGTTTGTCTGTTTTTATTTTGGTCATGAAATAAAATTTGCTGATATTTATTACTGCTGCCTGGGAGCCATAGGTATAAAACTCACCCTCAACATCTCATATGTTCAAATATAGAGAAAGTCCACCTATACCTAAATGCGAAAGGCAGACAGGATAAAGGTGCCATTCCCAATGTAACCTCCAGTATTTTGGATAATAAGAGGTATCTCATAGAAGTCTAGAGTCCCAGGACATCCCTGTCCCATGAATAACTATAAAGAATCTCATCAGGGATGGGGAAAACTCTAAGAGAATAGAGCAGAGACTTTCTGTGCTGTTCAGTGAACAAGGAGGATGAGACCTAGAAATTCAAAGCAGAAAGAACAGGGCACTGTAGTTCTTAGCACCTGATGGGACAGAGAACATCAGGGAATGAACTGCAATGTGTTCAAGCATATCTTCTGTGGTCACTGCGAAAGAAGCAGTCGTTTTCAGGTGGCACTTGAAGGGAATTGTGGAGAACCAATGATGGTGCTGTCGTCAATCCACTTTCCAGAATTACCTCTCTTGTGGATTTCGAATCAGAATACATTAGCTATTTAATTATTAATTTAATCCAAATCTAGTTACTAATTTTATATGATATCAGTTCCTCCAACACTGGTTTTTGTTGTTGTATTTTGTTTGTTTTCCCCACATCAGTAGACAATCTTTAACTTTCAGTGACAATTATTATTATTATTTTTTTATCCTCACCCGAGGACATTTTCCATTTTTTTTTTTTTGGTTCAGGTAGAGTGGGAGGGAGAGAGAGGAAGAGAGAGAGAGAGAGAGAGAGAGAGAGAGAGAGAGAGAAACATCGATGTGAAAGGGACACATTGAATGGCTTCCACCCGCACGACCCAACCAGGACCAGGGGCAAACTGCAACCAAGGTACGCGCCCCTAGCAGGAACCGAACCCAGGTCTCTCTGGACCGCAGACCAACGCTCTAACCACTGAGCAAAACTGGCCAGGGCTCAGTGACAACTATTTTTAATATCCTTTCCTAGAAAAAACATTTTTCCAAACCACAAAGCAAGATTCTTTTTTTTAATCCTTACCCGAGGACATTTTTTCATTTTTTGTTCAGATAGAGTGGGAGGGAGAGAGAGGGAGAGAGAGAAACATCGACGCGAAAGGGGCACATCGAGTGGCTGCCACCCGCACGACCCAACCAGGGCCCGAGACAAATTGCAACCGAGGTACATGCCCTTAGCGGTAACCGAACCCGGGTCTCTCTGGACCGCAGGCCTATGCTCTAACCGCTGAGCCAAACCGGCCAGGGCAAAGCAAAATTCTTAGTATCATCATTATTAACATTGTCTGTAAGAGTTTCCTATTGCTACTGTAACAAATTACCACAAACACATAGTATCTTAAGATAACACACATTTGTAATTGTAGTTTAGGATGTCAGAAGTCTAAAATAGGTAACAAATAAAAATAAAAATAAAATAAAATAGGTCAGCAGAACTGTGTTCCTTCTGGAGGCTTTAAAGAATCTTTCTTATCTTTCCAGCCTCTAGAGGCTGCCTACATTTCTTGGCTGGGGCCTTTTGCCCCATCTTCAAAGCTATCCATGTAGTATCTTCTCTCCTCTCTTACCTCTTGTCTCCCTCCTCTAAGGACCCTTGTGATAAATTAGACCCACATGGAAAATCCAAAATAATCTCCCATTGAGATCCTTCATTTAATCACATTTGTCCCTTTTGAATGTAAGGTAATATATTCACAGACATTAGGGCATGGACATCTTGGGGTGGGGGTGGGGGGTCATTATTCTGCTTCCCACAGTCACCATTTATAAAAATCTTTTATGTGACAGAAGCATGTTACCTAATTTCATTATTGCTTAGAGTCACTTTGTTTTACTGTAAAGAAAATGGAGGCCAAGAGTTCAGAAGACCTCTTTCCTAAACTCCAGACCAGTCTATCCAACTGTCTACTTGACATCTCCACTTGGACGTCTAACGCTTCTCAAACTTAACACATCCCAAACTAAGCACTGGGATTCCTCCCTAGAACCTGCTCTACCAGCAAAAATCCCCATCTCAGTCATGGCATTAGAATCATCCCTGACTCTACTTTTCTCACATCTGATCTGTCACAAAATCCTGATGGCTCTACCATCAAAATATATCTAAAACTTGACCATGTCTCACCATTTACATTGCTACCACAGGTCCAAGCTCCCATCATCTCTCCCTTGGATTATTAGAGCAGCCTTCTAACCAATCTTTCTATTCCTGCCTTTACTTCTAATTAATATATTTTCAACAGCCAGAGTGATTTTTTAAAAACATAAGTGAGAGCATGTTACTCCCCTGCTCAAAACACTCCAATGCCTTTCTACCTCATTCAAAAGAAAAGTCAGCTCGATGAAGAAGTAATATTTCTTCAATCCAGGGCTCTGCCCAATGCTATTCAACTCTAACCTGAGGCCAGTAACTCTCCTGGTCTGAACTCAGGACCACTGATCCCTTTAGCACAATGAGGCATCTACTGTCAAAGAGGGAAATCATTTGTCAAACACCATATAAATACTGAATCTTTAGATCCAGGGATGTTTACATTTCTGGATTAAAATCGGTATACTAATGGAAAATAAAGGCATGTTTGAAATTGTTAGAAAAGCCAAAGTTCTTTCTGTAATCTTCACGACCCTACATGATGTAATTCCACCCCTACTCTCTTGCCTTCACTCACTTCAATCCATCCACATTGACCTTCTTGCTTTTCTTTGAACCTTCCAAGTATGGCCCTGCCTCAGGACTTTGCATTGGCGATTTTCTCCATGTGAATATCCTCCTCCAGATATTAGCATAATAAGTGTTCTTACCTTCTTCAGCTCTTTACTCAGATGTTATTATGTAGGAAAGCCTTTCTTAGCTTCCCCGCCTAAAATATCACCCCTATACCTAACATTTTATATTTTCCATTTCTGCTTTATGTTTTCTCCTCAGTACTTATCTCCATCTAGCCTACTATATATATATTACTTATATACTAGGTAAGCATATGTCTGAGTATATAGTTATGCTAGCCAGTCTCCAAAGTGGCCCGCAATGTGTTAGACCTCTTGGTATTCAAGTCCCCTGCTATGTCGAATAGGGAAGACCAGTATAATAGGACAGTTCAGAAAAAATGGCTGTGACTTCAGAGCTAGGACATAAAAGACATTACAGCTTTCACCTTACTCTCTCTTGGGAACCCTAGAGGAAGCCAGTGTCCATGTTATGAAGACACTTACGCCTCTCCCACGTGGGGAGGAAATGAGGCCTCCTGCCAACAGTCAGCAGCAACTAGTCATCCACGTGCGTGAGCCATCCTGGAAGCATATTCTCCGGCCCTAGGCGAGTTTTCAGTTTTGACTGCAACCTCTTAAGAAACTCTAAGCTAGAACCCAACTAAACTGGTCCCAAATTCCTGACCCACAGAAACAAGGAAAGAAAAATTAAGTCGATTAAGCCATGCCTCAGAACGAATGTAAGAGGCATCCTGATTTCAAAGACGTGGAGAAAACTGTGGTTTTGAATTGATGAAATATGACAATATGATGATTGTCATTGTTGTTTTCTCCATATAATCTCCGTGAAGGCAGAAATTTTTGTTGGTTTGGTTCACCGCTATAGGCCCAATGCCTAGAACAAGGCTTACCATATGAGAGAAGATTAATAATAGTTACTGGATGAATTAAGAAAAATTAACTTGCTTAAGGTATATTGTTCAAATGTGGTAGAACTGGTATTCAAACTCAGGTCTTTGATTCCAAAGCACATGCTCTATTGCCCATTCTTCGGGATTTAGTCTATTACCAAGATCCTCGTCTTATTTTTACTCAATTCTCCTCTTAACTAAGAGACAAGATATGAGAATAATAATATATAGCTGAAACTTATGAAGTTGTTACCATGTCTAGGACTATTCTAAGCACATTGTATGCATTAACTTATCTTCACCACACAGTATAAGTATATTGCTGGTTCTATTATTTTCTACATTCATAAGAAAACTAACACACAAGAAAGTAAAGTGACTGATCCAAGGTCTCATAATTATTTAAACCAATTTAGAGTAAATAGTTGTATATGTTCTTTCTTTCAAAATTATCTCAACTGAAAATATTTTTATGTGTCTTATGGTATTTGGTAAATTTAGGGTCTCAAAATGTGTTCCAGTGTTGCATTGTTCACATTCCCTATGAAAAGAGCACAACTTCTATTTGTAGCTAATATCTTAATACTTAGGAAATGAAAAATTCAGTCACACTCGAAATCTTTCTTGAAAATTCTTGTTTGAATTCCTGTTTATGTTACAATTTGTAAATTAGATCTGAATAGAATATGCCCTATGTGAACACCAGTTTCTATGAGTAGACACTTGAACTATAATAAAACCCTCAATGTGATTAGTGCTTTATATACACTTTCATTTAGAAGACACTCACATGGTACCACTCATGGTACCATTTCAGAAGCTCTCAGGGAAGGTATTCTTTCCATTTTACAAACAAGAAACACTGACAGTCAAACAAGTTAAAGTATACTCTTAAGATCACAAAGGTATGGAATGGTCAATTGAGGATTTTTCTAAATCCTAGTCCAGTTCCTCACATTGATCTAGACAACTGCTGGCAGGGTTTATACTGACCTGAGGTAATTAAATCAAGTGCAGCAGGAACTCCAATGAGCCTGGGGAGAAGCTGGGAGCCTCTTGCACCAGGAAGAAGTCCTAATTTGACTTCTGGGAAGCCAACTTGAGCCTATCAAAGTTTAAAGGCATGAGGGTCATTAGAATGAGATGACATATAAAGTAAAGGTGAGCATTCCCCTGGATTTCCCAAACTCTCAAAAACAGTGTTTCATAGAATTCAGCAAGAGTTTCCACAAGGCAATAGATTAAATACAATATTAGTATAAAAAACAGAGAACAAACCAAATACAATAAAGTTCAAATGTAGTTTTAAAAATATATATATATTGCAAAGGGGGAAAAAGTAAGAAAAAAATTTTGTAGGGAAAAGACCAGAAGGAAATAAAATAGGTTAATAGTGGTTATTTCTGAACTATGAGTTTATGGTGATTTTAGTTTATATCTTTATACTTGCCTGTGTATGTTAGTCTATTACAATGACGACTATTATCTTTATCATTATAAAACTAGACTGCTTACAAATATGTTACTATTATAAGACTGGTATCACAGACTTCATTCTACATAGTAGCCCAAATTAAAACTATTTCAAGTTTTACATGGGAATACATGGATTTAGTAGTTTTGTGCTGTTTTCAAATAGGAATGTGTCTTCTTAAGTACTGATAATTATAATAGACCACAGAACTGAAATCTTAGAGATAGAAAATGAAAATTTAAATAAGTATGCATACTTAGAGGTGAGAGTCAAAATATTTAATACCTCATACTTGCCCTAGAGAAAAAGCCCACACACCGAGTCCCACATGGAGCCTCAGCTGTTACCTGTGCATGGGCAATCCTATAGTGACAGCCCAGGGCCAGCTCTAGTCCACCTCCCAAAGCCATGCCTTGGATAGCTGCCACCATGGGCTTCTCGCTTCTCTGCATGTCATCTACTAAATCTCCTAATGTGAACTTAGAAGAAATGGGAGCACTGAAGCCATGGATATCAGCACCTAAGGACACAATGACAACGAAAAGAGAGCTGAGAAAGATGTGGGCTTTGTTACATAACAATAAAGTACCAAATAATTCTTAAGGAATCTCTGACCTCTTTGGACCCATGAAACACTTCATCATTTGGGTAGAGACACAGTAAAAGAACAAAAATTGCCTGGAAAATGTAGATCTGTATAAAAGAAAATCCTCAAATCTTTATTAGGAATCCTGTAATCTTCTAAAATCTGTCTCTCCATATGCTAGGTAGCAATTCTGCCTATAGAAAAATTTAAAAGCTCAGAGAAAGAGAACAGAGATTCTCCTACAATGACTGTTATTCTGAGACTGGGTCATCCCCTTCCATTTTTTGCATGATATGGCTCACCGATCCTACTCACAGCAGTTTTAAGCCATATCTTTGTTATGGGCATGAGTTACTACAATAGAAAATATCAGGGTAAAATGCATACATACTTGTGAGTTATATGTTAATCAACCAGCTTAGAATTATGTTTTTGTGATAGATTTTTGGGGGATCAATAACAGTAACATTTATTGCTTTTTCTAATTGTAAAAATAACATATGTATTATGGAAAATTTGAAAAATGCATAGAATTGTAAAGAACCTAAAGATCACCCCAAATATCACCACAAAGAAATAACAATGTAATATTTGGTGAATTCTTAATCTTTCCCAATGCGTATATGTAAATAGCTTTAGGACCTTGAGTAAGTTTTTTTTTTAATCCTCGCCTGAGAACATTTTCCCACTTTTTATTCAGATAGAGCTGGAGGGAGAGAGAGGAAGAAAGAGAGAGAAACAGCGACACGAAAGGGACACATTGAGTGGCTGCCACCCGCATGACCCAACAAGGGCGGGGGACAAACTGCAGCCAAGGTACATACCTTTAGCGGGAACCGAACCCGGGTCTCTGTGGACCGCAGGCTGACGCTCTAACTGCTGAGCCAAACTGGCCAGGGCTTGAGTAAGTTATTTAACCTTTGTCTCAATACCTATTTGAATGACTGATGTGAGAATTAAATGAAAGTTTACTATAATATACATTTTTATCAGTATTGAGAGCATTCTGTAAAATCATTGTTTATATTTTCTCTAAGTATACATAGTGAGCTCTTCCTCTATAACACTGTGTATTCTTTGAAAACATTAAGCTTGGTACAAGTTAAAAAGTTAAAGTAATGATTAATTATTTCATGTTCAGCCTATTTGTCTTTTTTTTTCTACCTGCTCTTCACTTAATATAAATTCAGGGATCATGCTTCTTTTCACTAACCCGTCATATTTTACACTCATCTATTATTGTTGTTGTTGTTATTATTATTATTAATTTAGGTTTCTTTGGCTCTAGAGAAATCAGATGAATTTCAATCTGAATCTCAGGCCTATTATTCCTATAACTTTAGATTAAAATGATTTTTCATGTAATAATAGCAATTAACATTTACTGGTTAAATACAACAGGGATAGTGCTAAGTTGTCTCAAGTAATTTTCTTAACACTTACATTAAGTAGTATAACAATTCCCATAATACAGGTAAGGATGTTAAGTGACTAGTTCAAACATATGACTAGTAACTTGTAAAACAAGGATCTGGACTTGGCAATTTGACTATACTGTGCATTCTTAAATGTTACACTACCTTCTACTTGAAGCACAAGATTAGTATTATTATTATCCCAAATGCATAGAAATCAAGGCACAGACAAGAACATAGTGACTTCACTTTTTAACTGTCTCTGGCATAGAGAAATGCAATTAATTTTTTGGATATTGTTTTTAAATCCAGCAAAATTGCTAAATTCTCTTATTAATCCTAATAATTTTCTGATAGAGTAACTTTAATTTTTTTATGAACATTATCATATCTTCTGGATAATGAAGTTTGTTTCTTCTTTTTCCAATCCTTATACCTTTTATTTCTTTTTCTAGTCTTACCCAGACTGGCCAGGGCCTGAAATATAATGTCAAATACAAATGGTGATAGCAGCCAGCCTTGTCTTATTCTTTTCTCATAAGAAAATCTTTCAAGTTACCATTTTGTTTGAGGTTTGCTGAAGGTTTTTAAAAGTGAATATTTTAGCCTGATTAAGACATTTTCTTTCTATGCCTAGTTTACTAAGAATTTTTATCTAAAAAGCTATCAAATGCTTTTTCTGCATCTATTGATAACTATGATTGTTTCTCCTTCAATCTTTTTTATTTCTTTGTTGATTTTAAAGAGAGAGGAAGGAAGAGGAGGAAAGAGATAGAAACTTCAATGAGAGAGAACATTGATTGGCTGCCTCCTGCATGTCCCCCACTGGAGTTTGGGCCCACAACCTGGGTATGTGTACTGATGGAGAATTGAATCGGCGACCTCTTGGCGACCTCACTGAGCCACAATGGCCAGGCTCATTTAATCTTTTTAATAAGATGAAATTACATTGATTTTCTAAGATTTAACCAATATGGTTTTACTGGGATAAAAGTGATATATATTACATTTTTATATATGTTGGATTCAATTTTATGACATACTGTTTAAGATTTTTATATTTAGCCCAGGCCAGTTTGGCTCAGCAGTTAGAGTGTCCGCCTGTGGACCAAAGAGTCACAGGTTCAATTCCAGTAAAGGGCACATACCTTGGTTATGAATTAGTCCATGGCCCTGATTGGAGTTGTGCAGAAGGCAACCAATTGATGTATCTCTCTCACATTGATGTTTCTCTCTTTTTCTCCCTCCCACCCTGTCTGAAGATAAATACTTTTCCATTTATCTTGGATGAAGATTTAACAAAAAAGTTCTTAGCCCTGGTCGGTTTGGCTCAGCGGTTAGAGCGTTGGCCTGCGGTCCAAAGAGACCCGGGTTCAGTTCCCACTAAGGGCGCGTACCTCAGTTGCAGTTTGTCCCCCAGCCCTGGTTGGTCATTTGGGTGGCAGCCAATTGATGTGTCCCTTTCACATTGATGTTTCTCTTTCTCTCTCTTCCTCTCTCTCCCTCCCACTGTATCTGAACAAAAAAAAAAAACAAAAAAAAAATTATATCTATATTTATAAATGAAATTGGCCTGTAAATTTGCTTTTTATATTATCCTTGACAGGTGTTGGTATCAAGGTCATGCTAGCCTCACAATATGAGTTGGGAAGTGAACTGGGTTAAATGATGTCTACCTCAATCCTGTGATTGTGACCTTTTTTGGAAATAGGATCTTTCCAAATGAAGTCATAGTGGAACTATCTAGGATCAGGGAAATACAGACACAGGGGAGAAGGCCATAGGAAAATAGAGGTAGAAAGGGGAGTGATGCAGAAACAGGCCAAGGACAACCCAGGATTATCAGCAACCACAAGAAGCCAGAGAGGAAAGGAAGGATTCTTCCCTAGAGCCTTCAAGAAAGAGTGGCTTTGCAGATATTTTTATTTTGAACTTTTAGTCTCCAAAACTTTGACAGAGTAAATTTCTGTTGTTTTAAGTTATCCAATTAGTAGTCACTTGTTACAGCAGCATCAGAAAACTAATACAGGAAGTGTTCCCTCTTTTTTTATTCTCTAAAATATTTGTGTTAGAATAATATTTTCCTTGACTTTTCCATTAAAGCTTGCCAAAGAGGTCATCTGGGGCTGGAATTTGCTTTGTGAGATTTTTGATTACTAATTCAATTAATGGTTATAGAACTATTTGGGTTTTCTATTTTCTTCCTTAGTCAGTTTTGGTGGGCTAAATAATCTTCTACTTATTCATAATATCTTCATTATCTTTGCTAAAGGCTACCCAGTATCTGCAGTGATAACACTTTTGTTGTTTCTTATATACATTGCCTTGCTGTCTTTTTTTTTTCTTGATCAATTTCTCCAGAGGTTTGTCAAAGAACTAACTTTTGACATTGCTAATCTTCTTGATTCACATTTCTTTGCTATCTCATTAATTTATCCTCTTTATTATTTCCTTCTTTCTACTTCATTTGGATCTATTTTACTATTTGTTTGTTTTGTCAGTTCCTTGATACAGATGTTTAGCTCATTACATTTCAGTCTTTTTTCTTTTCTGAATTATATAAGGCTATAAAATTTCTGCCAAGTTTTGCTTTAGCTGCATTTGTCAAGTTATATATGTTGTGTTTTCATTATCATTCAATTCACATTTTTTTCTAAAGTCTATTATTATTTCTGCTTTGACTCAGAGATCAATTTCATTTCTAAACATGAGAATTTCCAGTTACATATGTGTTATTAATTTATTGTTTAATTGCATTATTGTCAGAGAATATATCCTAAATGAAATTTATTAAGACAAGCTTTCATGGTCCAGTAGCTGGTCAATTTTTGTAAATGTTGCATATTTGATAAAGATCTATTATTTTGTGGTTGTTGGGTACATTGTTCTATATAAGTCCACTATGTCAAATCTGATTATTCCTGATGTTTTTCTTTTTTTTTTTTTATGAATTTTTTTTTGTTGTTGTTACAGATATTTTAACTTTTTACCCCATTGGCACCCCCCACCCCACCACACCTCTGCCCCATCCCCGGCTTAGTTGTCCATGTCCATTGGTCATGCATACATGCATATAAGTTCTGTGGTTTATCTCTTCCCACCCCCCCACCCCCCCATCCCCTCTTCTGAGGGATGTTGATTATTCCTGATGTTTTTCTAGGAGAATAATTTTTTGTTGTTGTTAATCCTCACCTGAAGATATTTTTCCATTGATTTTTAGATAGAGTGGAAAGAAGGAGGGACAGACAGAGAGAGAAAAACATCAATGTGAGATAGACACATTGATTGGTTGCCTCCTGCATGACCCAGATGGGGCCAGGGATCAAACTTGCAACCCAGGTATGTGTTCTTGACCAGGAAATGAACCTGTGACCCTTCAGTCCATGGGCCAGTTCTCTAACTACAGAGCCAAACTGGCTAGGGCTCTAGGAGAATAATTTTTCTGCCCTACACTCTAACTACATTCTCTTTCCTATATCTCCTTACTGACAAAGAAATATCAAGTTCTCCATAAATCTGATCCCTTTCTCCATGTCTCAAAGTCACCATCTTGGGTTCACAACCTTAAGTTTTCAAACAGTTGAATAAGCTACTTAATAGTTGGTTTATGTTTGTCATATTATTTTAATATCTCTCAGGCTCAGCCTTCTCACCTGTAAATAGAGATTAGAGGATTTATTGAGGATTAAAATATAATAAATGTAAAAATACTACTATTTTCATTATTAATAAATAAATAAACTACATAGTACTGGTACATAGCAAGCAAAATAAATGATAATTATTATAATTATGACCACATTTATATTTATTTATTGCCATGATTCCAATATCTATTTATTCTCAGGCTATCATTAACATACATTAAATTCCTCTGGCTACTGAAAGATTACATAGGTCCTCATATCCATATGACTTTGTCAAATGGTTTAATATATTCATTTGGGAAAGGAGGAGAGGTGTCACAAATAATCACCAAATCACTATTTCAGATACTTTTGCTATATTTTGTCAATATTTTTGCATCATCAAAGAATAACCCAATAAAAAGTAGCATGGTCACCAAGACAGGCGATTATCAGAAGAAAAATGAACGCCATTTCAAGACTGTGTGAAATAAAAAATAATTTATTAAACATCTTCTGCATGTAGGCTCTGCACCAGAAGCTTTCAGATATGTTATCTCATTTAATCTCACAAAAAAACCATCAAGATAGATATTACTCTATCTACTTTATAAATCAAGAAATTTATTTTTTTAATTTTTTTAATTTATTAAGGTGACATTGGTTAATAAAATTATATAGATTTCAAATATACAATTCTATATACAATTGAAATTCAGAATATTAAAGGAATTACTCAAGTTCACATAGGGTAAAGATATATAGAAAGCAGGTATATACTAGCAGGTGTTACAGCTATCAAGCCTACAACTAAATATCTTACAAAGGTCCAATCCAACATAAAAGAGAGTAAGGTCAAACTCTTCTCTGGGTCACGCTTGTGATTCAGGTCTTTTTCTCCACAGTTTCTCATTTCCACTCAAGTCTCCCATATCTATTACCCACACTATGGTATTATCCACAGGGACAGCTAATGCAGTACTGATCTGAGTCTATGGCTGGATTCCAGACATACCAGGGGAGGGTTAAATATTGGTACCTGCAGAGAAGTTGCCATTTGCTCCACAAATCACAATGGCTTTTACTGTGGGGTCTATTAAAGCTTTCTCTAGTCCCTCTTTTATTCCATCGAAGACAGCCAAACTAAAAGAAAACAAAAAAATGAAGTATTAGTAAGAATTAAATTTCTACCATCTCAGAGTTTTTTCCCTTTCCTAACAATGAAAAATTAATCACATACACAATGGATAAAAACTATAGATACCTATCATTAAGCTTTCACTAATTTGTTCAACAAATAATATATATTGTGAATTAAGCACTGAACTGTATCTATTACAAGTGATTGTCGTAAAGATACAAAGAAAGTGATATGAAAGTTCAGAGAGGGAAGAAATTACTTTCAATTTGTCATAATGGCAAAACAGAAGAAAACTGAAATACTCTAAAAGAAATATATGTGGCAGGGGCTGCAAGCTACCCCAAATATCCCTACCTCCTCACCTTCTTCAAAGTATTCAACATACGGTTTTTAGCCGGATACATAGCTGCCCAAAATAAAGACTACATTTCCCAGCCTGCTATGCAGTAAGGCCAACCCAAGGCATTAAGTTCTGATCAAGGAAATAGAAGCAGATTTGGCATATGCAACTTTCCAGAGGTGTCCTAAAGGACTGGGTATATATTTTTTCTTTTTCTCTCCTCCCTACTGCTGGCAGGAATGAAGAGGTGATGGTCAGATCAAAAGCAGCCTTTCTGGACCAAGAGGTGGAACTGTATATTGAATATGGCAGAGCAAAAGATATAGAGAATTGGGTCCCTGGTGATTGTGGAGTAGCCATACCATTCCAGGACACTGCTATGAAAGAAATCAACTTTTCCTTGTTTAATCCATTATTTTGATTTTTCTGTAACTGACAGCCAAACCTAATCCTAACTAATTTATGAGGTAAAGGTAAAGTTTGGGAAAGAAAGGGCATGTAGTAGATTTTTCCAAGTGTCAGTAGTTGAGGGAGTCATTAACAAAGAAGAGGGTTAAAACCCAGATTGAATGAGTCTGCCAAAGTAAAAGCAAAGACAACTGAGAGTAGATCTGGATAGATCCTCATTTAAGACGTGGGAGAGGCCCAGCAGAGTGATTCAGTACCAAAGGGGCCCCACATCACAAAGGACAAGAGAAAGAATTTGCCAAGAAGCAGGGGATCAGTAAGTGCCAAGGCATGGTGAAGGAGAACCTAGGTAAAGTGCTGAGAAACTGCTTCAAGGAAAAAAAATGATAGAATCAGAGTCTAATCTATTCTGCTGTGGAATTCTGAGTATTCTGGGTAAAATATCTGTTCTTTTTTATTTATTTATTTTATTTTTTATTTTATCCTCACCTGAGGACATTTTTCCATTTTTAATTCAGACAGAACAGGAGGGAAAGAGAGAAAGAAAGAGAAGAAAGAGAGAAACATTGACGTGAAAGGGACACATTGAGTGGCTGCCACCCACATGACCCAACCAGGGCCGGGAACAAACTGCAACCAAAGTACATGCCCTTAGGGGGAACTGAACCTGGGTCTCTCTGGACCGCAGGCTAACGCTCTAACCACTGAGCAAGAGTAAACCGGCCAGAATAAATGTCTGTTCTTTAGCATACAGAGTGAAAAAAAAAACTTAATACAAAATGAAAAACAAGAAACTTTTATAAAAGCTGGATTGTTAAGACCAGCAGCTATGAGTTAAAACCTCAGGGAATAAAGGACGTACTTGCCCTTGAAAAGATCATTCCCTGTCACCTGTTTACTTTTCATCATTTAACCTAGATGAAATCAAACAAAACCTCTTGCCTTCAGCTATTAATTAGAAACAGAATCTGCTTATGAAAAACAGATTCTGAACCATCTGTAATACTGAGAAATCCAAAAGGCACATAGTTCTTTCTGGGTAAATGATAGCTGCAAAATTGGCCCAAATGAGCTTAATCAGTGCCAATGAGAGGAAGCTGGTTTTTCCCATTTCACCCAATCCCTACTCCTTTATTTCTTAGGTTCTTGTTAATTTTGCAAAAATCAAACACAGACAAAAACAAACAAACTGAAAATGGCTGTAACATATACATCTTTACTAGAGTCAAGCCAAGTGAAAGGGACAGAGCCTGGTTGCAATCAAGGTCCCAGAAGTTAAAAAATTATTTTCTCCCCTTAATATGGTCAGGTATGGAGAAATGGAGTGTAAAGATAACATTTCATCAGTGCTGACCACAACTTTTTAGCTTCTGTGACTATAGGAGGTCTTTACTGTGACAGTTTTTTTTAAAAAATTGAATGTCATCAAGTGAAGTAGGTAGCTTGTGACTACCACTTTTTTGAACAAAGAAATCAAAGAGAAAATAGAATACATCAAACTATATATAACAAGTAAGGATAAGTTTTGATTCATGAAACTTTGTTTTGTGTATTTGTACATGCGTGTGTCTTAGGTTGTTATGTAAAACATGGGGTTTCTGTGTAAATTACAGTAAAAAAAAAAAAAGTGTGAAAGTCATTGTTGAAAGGCCTAGTAATCAGGCATGTCCTGTATTTGTAAAGAGGGTTGGCATTAATCTAAATTGAAGGAAACATGCTGCTAAACTAGCAAAGAAGGATTTAAACTATTTGTTTGGGTCCAAATAATATTCAAATAAGAATCTCTAAGTAGGGTAGGAAGATATAATTTTCCACATAAAATTAGAAACAGGAAGGAAAAAAAGTAAGGAGGGAAAGACAAAGACACACACACACAAAAAATGGGAACCTATAAAACTGGATGAACATGCTGGGATACACACTCTACCTAATAGAACTTCAGAAGCAGATAGAAAAAAAAAAGCAAGAAAGTATTTATTTGCAAGTGGGGGGACGTCTTGATGAAGCTGAAATGACTTCTGAGCAGCAGGACCTGTTGGTAGGGGCTTTTAACAGGCCTCTGATTAACAGAAACAATGATAGCTAACATCTGTTAAATGCCAGTGTATAATCTCCAGCACATTTTTTTTCATCCTCACTGGAGAATATTTTTCTATTTATCTTCAGATAGAGAGAGAGAGAGAGAGAGAGAGAGAGAGAGAGAGAGAGAGAGAGAGAGAGAGAGAGAGAGAGAGAGATCAACGTGAGAGGGACACATGCCTCCAGCACAACCCCGACCAGGGCCAGGGATGAACCACAAAGGAGGTACGTGCCCTTGACCAGAATCAAACCTGCAACTCTTTGGTCCACAAGCCATCGCTCTAACCACTGAACCAAACTGGCCAGGGCTAATCTCCATCTCATTTAAACCTCACAACAACTTTAGGAGGTAGATGCTAACATTTCTCCTGTAAGGCGGGTGACAGTGGGTTAAATACCATAAACAGTAAAAATAGTTACAAAAAAGTATTCCTAGTTATGGGTACTAGACTGTGAAAATTTCCCTCTAAAGTTCTTTTTTTAATGTTTTCACGCCCACAACCCAGCCATGTGCCCTGACCTGGAATGGAACCTGTGGCCTTCTTGTGCACTGGTGGATACTCAACCAATTGAGCCACACTGACCAGGCGCCCCCTTCAGTTCTTTATGGGCATGGTTTCCCGACTGAGGCACACAGTCCTAATATCTAATAATTCTAATTAGAATACAGAAAAGTCCAAAACTGATATATAATCATATTGCTGATGTTTTTCTTCGTCAAAACCAAAATAACAAATATTTTGCTTTTTTCTGAGAATTGCACGTAAGTGAACATATCACCCTCATGTGATTTTATTCTTGCAATTCTTCTGTATTGTTAAATGCAATACTGCATATTTAAAATAAGAATATAATATTGATACTAATGATCAAATAAAATCTGATGACAGGATAAAAATTCAGTTAAAATCAGCAGGTCTCCTCATTTCAGTCTTTTTTGTTGCTCCAGCAGCATGTGTTAAGAATTTTAAGCAAAGGTCTTTCTCTATATACTTTATATATTCATTGTAAATTATAATTTCTGCTAATCCTATTCCCTGTGGATGAGTGGCTCTTTCCCAGACTGACCAATCACTACACTTTTTTCAGAGATATGGAAAAACCAAACCTATATAATAACTTCATTAATTTTCATAAAAGCAGCATTAATCTCACTTTTAAAAGTAATGCTTACAGCATTGCACAAATCTGGGTTAGAGAGTTTTTTTGAAAAAAAGGTACTCATGATGATAAAAGAGAATAAAATGCACAGGAGTTTTTCAGAAAATGCTATTTAATAGGCTTACACCGACAAGGCTCTTTTGTGGAAGCACCTCGGTCTTGAGGTTTAGAACAGAGCAGGAGAAATTACTTTGCATTTCTGGGCCAGGGCACAACTCTCCTTTACTTATTGTGTTGGCATTAATGGGGACCTTTATTTCTTTTTGTAAAATGTGAAGCCAGAGATTCCAAAATGGCAGTGGAGTAAATGGAAGCTACACAGACTGTCTCCCAGGACCAAACTGGAATTACAACTAAAATAATAACAAATCGTCGGGAAAAAGCAACAGAAAAGCAGCTTGCGAGGACCATATAACCAGAGACACTGACTCGATCCTGGTAGGATTGCAGAGGCATGAGAGGGGGTCTGGGAGCCCACAGACGGCAGCAGCCTTAGCTATGAGCAGTGCCCTCGGGTTAAACTCCCAAGCAGCTCCACAGCGCAGAGCCGGGACACATGCCAAAGAAGCCACAGCCACTCACCTTGGCCTCCGGCAGAGGAAGAGTGACTGGACTGGAACTGTGTGGGGACACTTGGGATTTGGAAGGCACTCAGAGCTTTTGCTGAGTTGCAGCCATGCAGGACGGTGGCCATCTTGCTCCTTCCCAGGGCTCTGAGGAGAGGCCGTGGCCCCTTCCTGGAGATTCAACCCCACCCAGTGGACCATGGAAATGCAAATTGAGGCTCAATAACAACCGGCATCTACCCCACTCTCAGGAAATCCTCTTACACTGAGCACCTGAGGGAGTTTTTTATTCAACTGAGAACACAAGGTTCTTCAGGTAACCTCGACTAATACCCTCCAGGCAAAAAGCTAGAGGATAACTGAACCATTCCTGGGCTTGCAACTCTGCCCAGGAAAGTAAGACTTGACAGTGGTGTCTGACATGAGTCATCCCACACTCATCCAAACCCAAGAGAGGGAGCCACAAATAACAGAATTCCAATACCCACAGGGAAATTTGCAGGCTCCAAAGCCCACTGTGATAGCCAAAAAGGTGAAACAAAAAAACAAATGTCAAATGAAAGAACAAGAGACCTCTACCAAAGATGAGATAAATGAGGAGCAGTTAAGCAAGTTAACAGAGCTAGAATTCAGAGCCATGATCTTGAGGAAGCTCATCAGCATGAGTAAGGACATCAACACCATGAGTAACGACTTAGAAATGTTGAAAATCAACTAATTGGAAACTAAAAACCACCAAAAAGAAATGAAGAATGACAATCAGAAATAAAGAACACAATGGAAGGTCTAAACGGCAGAGTAGAAGAAGCTGAGGACCGGATCAGTGAATTAGAAGACAGGGTAGAAAAAATCAACCAATCAGAAAACCAAAAGGAAAAACAATTAAAAAACAGGAAGACAGCTTAAGAGAACTGTGGGACAACTGGAAACATAATAACATTCGCATCATAGGAGTCCCCAAAGAAGAAGAAAATGAGCAAGGGTTACAGAATATATTTGAAGAAATAGTGACAGAAAACTTCCCTAATTTGGTGAAAGAAGAAGGCATTCAAGTTCAAGAAGCACAGAGAGCCCCAAGTAAGAAGAACCCAAACAGGCCCACACCAAGACACATAGTAATTAAAATGTCACATATTAAAGACAAAGAGAGAATCCTAAAAGCAGCAAGAGAGAAGCAACAGGTTACTTACAAAGAAACCCCCATCAGGCTCTCAGCTGACTTGTCAACAGAAACACTACAGGCAAGAAGGGAATGGCATGAAGTAATCAAGGTCATGAAAAACAAGGATCTGAATCCAAGACTACTCTACCCAGCAAGGCTATCATTCAAAATAGAAGGTCAAATAAAGAGCTTATCAGACAAAAAAAAAGGCTAAGGGAATACATTAGCACCAAACCAGCACTGCAAGAAATGTTAAAAGGAGAAATAAGAAGAAAAATATAACCACACTAAACAAAAATGGCAATAAATAAGTACATATCAATAATCACCTTAAATGTAAATGGATTGAATGCTCCCATAAAAAGACACAGAGCAGCTGATTGGATAAGAAAGCGTGACTCATCTATATGTTGCTTACAAGAGACCCACCTCACAACAAAAGACTCACATAGGTTGAAGGTGAAGGGATGGAAAAAAATCTTCCAAGCAAACGGAAAGAAAAAAAGCTGGGGTAGCAATACTCATAGATTTCAAAATGAAGGTCATAACTAGAGACAAAGAAGGCCACTACATAATTTTGAAAGGATCTATCCAACAGGAAGATATAACCTTGATAAACATATATGTACCCAATATAGGAGCACAAAAATATATTAAAAATCTTCTGGAGGACTTCAAAGGAGAAATCGATAGCAATACAATCATAGCAGGAGACTTCAACACCCTGCTGACATCACTAGATAGATCCTCTGGACAAAAAATTAGCAAGGCAACAGAGATGCGAAATGAAACACTAGACCAAATAAATTTAATAGATATCTACAGAGAATTGCACCCCAAATTAGAGAATTCACATTCTTCTCAAGTGCACATGAGACATTCTCAAAGATAGACCACATGTTAGGACACAAACTAAGTCTCTACAAGTTCAAGAAGATTGAAATCAAATCAAGCATCTTCTCAGATCACAATGGCATGAAACTAGAAATCAATTGCAACAAGAACATGCAAAGACATTTGAACACATGGAGACTAAATAGCATGTTAATAAACAATGAATGGGTTACCGAGGAGTTCAAGGAAGAAATTAAAAACTTCCTGGAAACCAGTGAAAATGAACACACAACACAAAATCTATGGGATGCAGTGAAAGCAGTTCTGAGAGGGAAGTTCATAGCACTACAGGCCTCCCTCAAAAAACAAGAAAATTTCTAATAGACTATCTAACCTCACAACTTAAAGAACTAAAAAGCAAACATAAAGAAAACCCCAGAGCAAGTAGAAGGGAGGAAATAGTAAGATCAGAGAAGAAATAAATGACAGAGACCAAAAACAATTCAAAGGATCAATGAAAGAAAGAGCTGGTTTTTTGAAAAAATAAACAAGATTGATGGACCCTTAGCTAGACTCACCAAGAAACAAAAAGAGAGAACCCAAATACACAAAATCAGAAATGAAAGAGAAGTAACAACTAACATAACAGAAATATAAAAGATCGTTAACAACTACTATGAACAATTATATGGCAACAAATTCAACAATCTAAGCAAAATGGATAAATTTCTAGAAACACATAGTCTCCCAAAACTGGACCCAGAAGAGATAGAAAACTTGAACAGGCCAATAACAACTAAGGAAATTGAAGAGGTAATCAAGACTGTCCCAGCAAACAGCCCAGGCCTGGAGGGCTTCATGGGGGAGTTTTACCGAACAAAGAAGAACTAACACCCATTCTCCTCAAACTATTTCAAAAAGTTCAAGAAGAAGGAAGACTTCCAAACTCGTTTTATGAGGCCAGCATAATTCTAATTCCAAAACCAGAAAAAGACACTACAAAGAAAGAAAACTATAAGCCAATATCCTTGATGAACATAGATGCCAAATCCTGAACAAAATACTAGCAAATCAGATCCAGCAATACATCAAAAAAATTATTCACCATGACCAAGTGGGATTCAACCAAGGAATGCAAGGCGGGTACAATATTTGTAAATCAATAAATGTGATACACCACATAAATAAATTGAAAGATAAAAACCACATGATCATATCAATAGATGCTGAAAAAGCCTTCGACAAAATCCAGCATCAATTTCTGATAAAAATGCTCAGCAATGTGGGAATAGAGGGATCATATCTCGACATAATAAAGGCCATATATGAAAGACCTACAGCCAACATCATACTCAATGGGCAGAAACTAAAAGCATTTCCCTTAAGAACAGGAACAAGACAGGGATGCCCACTTTTGCCACTCTTATTTAACATAGTGCTGGAAGTCTTAACCACAGCAATCAGACAGGAAGAAAAAATAAAAGGGATCCAAATTGGAAAAGAGAAAGTGAAACTGTCATTATTTGCAGATGACATGATATTATACATAGAAAACCCTAAAGACTCCATCAAAAATCTACTAGACTTAATAAATGAATTTGGCAAAGTAGCAGGATACAAAATTAATGTCAAGAAATCGACGGCATTCTTATACACCAATGTTGAACTCGCAGAAAGAGAAACTGAAAAAACAATCCCATTTACCACCGCAACAAAAAAAATTAAGATACCTAGGAATAAACTTAACCAAAGAAGTAAAGGGCCTATTTGCAAAAAACTACAGATCATTGAAAAAAGAAATAGAGGAAGATATAAAAAAGTGGAAGCACATACCTGTTCATGGATTGGAAGAATTAACATCTTTGAAATGTCCATATTACCCAAAGCAATCTATAGATTCAATGCAATCCCCATCAAAATACCAACGACATATTTCACAGAACTAGAACAAATACTTCAAAAGTTCATATGGAACCCAAAAAGACCCCGAATACCCACAGGAATCTTGAAAAATAAAGACAAAGTAAGTGGGATCACAATACCAGATATCAGGTTATACTACAAAGCTATTATAATCAAAACAGCCTGGTACTGGCACAAGAACAGGCATATAGACCAATGGAACAGAACAGAGAACCCAGAAGTGGACCCACGACATTATGCTCAATTAATATTTAACAAAGGGGGCAAGAGCAGACAATGGAGTAAAGACAGCCTCTGTAATAAATGGTGTTGAAAAAATTGGACAGCTACATGCAAAAAAATGAAACTAGATCATCAACTTACACCATCCACAAGAATAAACTCAAAATGGATAAAAGACTTAAATGTGACCCGTGAATCCATACAAATCCTAGAAGAAAATGTAGGCAACAAAATTTCAGACATCATACGCAGCAGAATTTTCACTGATAGATCACCTCAGGCAACAGAAACAAAGAAAAAAATAAACACATGCGACTACTTCAAACTAAAAAGCTTCTGCCCAGTAAAAGAAACAACCATCAAAATGGAAAGGCAACACACTGTATGGGAGAACATCATTGCTAACGATATATCAGATAAGGGGTTAATTTCCAAAATATATAGAGTACTCATACAACTCAACAAAAGGAAGACAAAGAACGTAATTAAAAAATGGGCAGAGGGCCCTGGCCGGTTTGGCTCAGTGGTTAGAGCGTCAGCCTGCGGTCCATAGAGACCCAGGTTCGGTTCCAGCTAAGGGCGCATACTTGGTTGCAGTTTGTCCCCGGCTGCGGTTGGTCGTGAGGGTGGCAGCCACTCGATGTGTCTCTTTCACATTGATATCTCTCTCTCTCTCTCTCTCTCTCTCTTCCTCTCTTCCTCTCTCTCCCTCCCACTCTATCTGAACAAAAAAATGGAAAAATGTCCTCAGGTGAGAATTAAAAAAACAAAACAAAAAATGGGCAGAGGAGCTGAATAAACACCTCTCCAAACAGGACATACAAATGGCCAAGAGACACATGAAGAAATGCTCAACATCACTAATCATCAGAGAGATGCAAATTAAAACAACAATGAGGTATCACCTCACACCTGTCAGAATGGCCGCCATCAACAAATCATCAAACAACAAGTGTTGGTGAGGGTGTGGAGAAAAGGGGACTCTAGTACACTGCTGGTGGGAATGCAGACAGGTGCAGCCACTATAGAAAGCAGTATGGTGTTACCTCAAAAAATTAAAAATTGAACTGCCATTTGACCTAGTGATCCCACTTCTAGGAATATACCCTAAGAAACCTGAGACACCAATCATAAAGAATATATATACCCCCATGTTCGTAGCAGCACTATTTACAACAGCTAAGATCTGGAAACAGCCCAGTGTCCACCAGTAGACGAATGGATAAAAAAGCAGTGGTACATATACACAATGGAGTCCTATGCAGCTGCAAGAAAGAAAGATCTCTTATCCTTTGAGACGACATGGAGGGACCTGGAAAGTATGATCCTAAGCGAAACAAGCCAAGCAGAAAAAGACAAATACCACATGATCTCACTTATTTGTGGTATATAATGAACATTACAGTCTGAGACCCAGAGACATGGAAGTAGGGTACAGACTGACAACCCTCAGAAGAGGGGGTGGTGGGAGGAGGAAGAGATAAACCTCAGAACTTATATGCATGTACACATAACCAATCGACATGGGCAACAAAGCTGGGGATGGGGTGAGGGGGATGGGGAGGACAGTGTCAATGGGGGTAAAAAAGGAGAAACATCTGTAACAAAAAGAAAAGAAAAAGAAAAGAAAATGTGAAGCCACATGGTTGGATTCCTAAAGCTTTTGTCAAGCACTGTCAGGTGGACTGGAGGTTGGGAAGTGAGGGATCAAGGTCCAGCCAGCACTGCACTTAGACCTTTGGAATAGAAAGTAGGCCTGAGAAGTCCAAGTTGCAAGCAAGCAGGAGGGTTGAGCAAGAAGCTGACATAGGCAGACAGGGTTCGAGTGCAGTTCCCTTACTTAGCCATCTGCCTCCCTCTCAGCCTCGGTTTTCTTAGTGAAATGGGAACAGGAGTTCTCTGCGAAGATTGCTTAAGGTAACCTATGTAAAAGGCCCTGACATAGGACCGATTTCTGTTTGGGTCTTTCTGGAAGCAGCAGGGGAGAGTCAAAGCCTTCACAGCAGGCGGGCGAGTCCAGCCTCTCCGACCCCAGTCTGGAGGCGACCCGAGCCCATTACCTGATTTGGTTGAACGGTGGATTTCGGAGGCGAATCATCGCCAGGCAGTTCCGCAACCGCGAATACTCGGCCATGTTTCCCCGGTGCCAGGGTCGCCTCCGCCCCGGCCGCAGGGCTATGCTCCTTACCCCGCGCCCGGCCGGCCCCGCGAGGAGGGGCGCCCGCTGGGCCAATGCGAGCCCAGCGCCGCCTCCAGCCGCCTGCAGGCTCCCGACCTACCGGCGCCCATCTCCCGTCGCAGCTCTACCCCGTTTCCCGGACCCCAGACCCGGGCTCTGCAAGCTCTCATCCTCGCTTTCTCTTTATTGGCGTCCCCACCTGCTCCCATCTCTAAATCGATCACAGAAGGGAGGACAATGGGAAATGGGTGGAACTGCCAGCAAATCGGGGTTTGCAATCCCCTGGTCCACTTGGAAGAGTCAGACATAAGTCATTTCTCATCTGTCTCCCTAGTTTCAGTTGAGCACGAAACTTTCTGCTTTGCGAGCCCCCACCCCCACCACCCCCATTCCACCTCTTAGGCAAACTTCTGCAAAATGTAAAGTTTAAGAGGGCGCTCACTCTCAGGTTCCTGCAAGTGCTGACCTTGTCTTGGTCCTCAACGACACAAAGACCCAAGGGTTCCCGTCATCTGTCATCTAGCCCTCCTGTTTAGTCACCCTGTGGGAGCAGGGACCCGGGGAGCTGATACCACGCTGATCTTTCTTTTGCTGTTTGTGCAAGTAATAAACTGCCTGAGTCTATTCTGGGCTGCTACGGGCCAAATCGAAGTGTGGCAAGCCAATTGAGCAGATGCTACCATGCTGCTGCAGCTTAGGCACCCGTTTGCCTGTTGACAGTCTCATGATCCTTGTGATGAATTGTTGTTATATTCTCAGATTGTCTTCTCATTCAATTTGTCTCAATAAGTGCTACTTAACAGGGTGCTTTGCATGTTACTGCTTTTGCTTGTTAAAATGTCGTTTTAATTGTTGTCATTGGGTTGCAGTTCACGAAAATTGGTCAGTTGATCAGAAGTGGTTCATTAAAGTTTAAAAGAATATAAATATAGAAGTTTTGTGCTGGAACATGCAAATATGTACTCACACCAAGAACAGAGATGGCTACCTAAACGTGACTTTCTCTGCATCAGTCATCCATTAGCCCCGGAACTAGGATGTTGTGCTGTGAAGCTTCATCTGATAGTGGCATGAAGCCATCAGAGCTGATAGACCGATCAAATTTTTCTGGAACAAATGCAAAATATTGTTTTGCAGCTGGAGTGATAATATCTTTCATATACTCTCTTTCCCCTTTCACTATGGGATACAAATGGACGCAAGGCCCCAGAGGAGAACAGACCAGACATAGAACCCTGACTTGGCATGATGGAGGAGACGTGCCTTGCTGACTGAACCAACATGGACTGTTACAGGAGAAAGAAATTTTTGTTAAAAAATTTCAACCTCTGGCCCTGGCCGGTTTGGCTCAGCGGTTAGAGCGTTGGCCTGCGGTCCCGAGAAACCCGGGTTCGGTTCCCGCTAAGGGCATGTACCTCGGTTGCAGTTTGTCCCCGGCTCTGGTCAGTCGTGCGGGTGGCAGCCACTCGATGTGTCCCTTCACGTCGATGTTTCTCTCTCTCTCTGTTCCTCTCTCCCCCTCCCACTCTACCTGAACAAAAAATGGAAAAATGTCCTCAGGTGAGGATAAAAAAATAAAAAATAAAAAATTTCAACCTCTGCTTATATAGTGAAAAAATGAGCAGTCACTCTTCTACAGTGAAGGTGGCTGACATTTGAGGAGAAAAGCTGCTCACATAAGTGTTGAAATAAAAGACGGGATATAAACAATTTCTCTACTATACCAATCTCTGTAATGACAATTTCTATAATTTTATTCTTTAAAAAAATTTTTTTTTCTTTATTGATTTTAGAGAGAAAGGAAAGGAGAGGAAGAGAAAGATAGAAACATCGATGAGACAGAACATTGACTGGCTGCCTCCTGCATGCCCCCCACTGGAGATCAGGCCCACAACCTGGGCATGTGCTCTGGCCAGGAATCAAACCAGCGATCTCTTGGTGCATGGGTCAACGCTCAATCACTGAGCCATACCAGCCTACCACAATTTCTGTTAATTTCAAGCGACTTGTTCAAGGGTTGAGCCTTGGAGATATATACACACTCATGTACACACATGTATATTCAGTATCTTAATGATGAAGATAAGCTATCAATATTCCTAAAGAAGACACAAATGTAGCCATGACTGGGTTGCTCAGTTGGTTGGAGCGTTGTCCTGTACACCAAAAGCTTTCAGGTTTGTTTCCCGGTCAGGGAACATACCTAGGTTGCTGGTCAGATCCCCATGTTGTAGCATGTATCAATACTTCATTTCTTTTTATTACTGAATAATAGTTCATTGTGTGTGTGTGTGTGTGTGTGTGTGTGTGTGTGTGTATACCACACACCACATTTTGTTTTTCCATTGATCAACTGGATATTTAGGCTGTTTCCATTTTTTGGCTAATATGAATGATGCTGGTATGAACAATTCATGTAAATGTTTTTGTCTAAACTATGTTTTTAATTATCTTGGGTATATACCTAGGATTAGAATTGTTTGATCATATGGTAACACTATGTTTAACTTTGCGAGGAACTGCTAAACTGTCTCCACTTGGCATATAAATACATAAGGCAATGTATGAGCTTTCCAATTCTCCACATCTTTGTCAATATTTGCTATCCATTTTAAAAATTCTTATTAGGCTAGTTGTTCTTAAATGAGTTATATTATAACTTTCTTTGTCACGAAGTGTGGTCTTCTCCCTTTTGAGTGAATACACATTTAGAATATGTCTGGTTTATGAAAAACACTCAGTAAAACTAGTCATATTATTAGCTATTATTAGTCTTATGTTCCTTTGAGAGGAATCAAATTGAATTACGTCTTTCCTCTGGGATTATATTCCCATCTGCTTTGAATAATAAACAGGATTCAAACTAATATACCATGATTGTTATGGTCAAAGTAAAACAGGAGGTATAACTCATACCTCCATTAACAGAATCATCAAATGTTCTAGCATCTGTTCTTAATTTCTAGGTTTTCCCATCAAAGTGCCTTGATTTTAAGCCTAAAGATTATGCCAACATGATTATAGCTTTGAAAAATCCCAAAGAAAAGGAAAGGGGCCATAAGACTAAGGATGGGCAAATGTTTTGATTTTTGAATAAGCCAAGAGATGATAAAAGATGTTGTAGACTGGTGAGTTTTAAATCAATACCTTATGAAATTTTGGAATAATTCATTAATGAGATGGTTTGTGAAAAGGAAGTTGTGATTATCAAAGCTATATTGTGTCCACTAAGAACAAGATATGTCAAATTAATTTTATTTCAGTTTCTGAGAGGATTAATACATCGGAAATTAAAAGAAATGTATTGAGATTCCTAGAGAGATTTAACAAGGAATGGAATCTTGACACAGGATACGCTAAGGACCTATACTCACTCTGGAGCTTCCTCCCACATTGGCTGAGGCTTCCTTGGACCTGAATAGTAGTTCAACTTCTTCCTCTGACCAACCCTACTTCCTGTGCAATTCTAATAAAAATCTTTCTCCCCAACTCATATTAGTGTCTACTTCCAAAAAACTTAGTCTGTGCCCAGCTAGTGTGGCTCAGTGGATTGAGCATCATCTCATGCACCAAGAGGTCACCGGTTTGATTCCCGGTCAGGGCATATGTCTGAGGGGGCATGCAGGAGGCAACCAGTTGATGTTTCTCTCTCTCTCTCCTTTCCCCTTCTTCTCTCTCTAAACTCAGTAAAAACATTTTAAGAGAAACCTGTCTGTGACAAGTTTTCTGTAATATCAGGCTAAAACATCCTCACTGAGATTCAAAGGGACAATTTGAACCTGGTCTTGTCTAAAGAAAGGAAAATGCATTCATGATCTCTCTTATTTTTAACTTTGTATTTGTAAAGTTTTAAGCATACATACACAAAAAAATAGAAAGAATATAATGAAACCCAATATATCTAGCTTCAACAATATCAATGTATGACCAATCTTAATCATCTGAACATTCCCATATTATTTTAAAATAAGTCTCAGACATTATGTTATTTCATTCATAAATTCAGTGTACTAATGTTGGCTTTGAAATGCAATTCTCCTCCCAATTCAACTTGCATTCTCCTCCTAACCCAGTTCCTACACATCGTCTCATCTTTTCTTCCTCTTCCCACCACCATAGCTTTCAAAAGAGGAAGTATTTTAGGAGAAAGGGACAGTAATAGCAGAGAATGGAAAGGCCCTGGAATCAATCCATTCTTTCACTTACTCAACAAACATTTTATACCTGTCATCTCCCAGAGTCTTCGGATACTCAGTTGTTACTCATTTAAGTAACCGTTCAGATAGGTGATGACTTTGGTCAGAAAAAGTAACAAGAAAGAAGGGAGGAAGAGAGGGAGGAAGCTGGCCAGTCATCTAATGGTCACAGTGGAAAGTGTAGGGTAGAACACTTTCTGCTAGGTAGAACAAGGTTTTACTCTAGAAAGGACCTTCAAGAGGAAACTGAAGCCCAGAAATGAAGTGATTTAAGGTCATATAGCTAGTTAATAGCAGAGGTAGGCATACCATCCAAACAAGCTGACTCTAATACCTGTATAAATTATGATTATTCTAAACTTAAATAATGTGGTTCAAATGATTTAAAATTTAATTAAAACATTATATTTTATATTTCATTTTATCAAGTTATGGTACATTGGTAGCAAAGAGGAGAAAGTGCATTGGTTGAAAGAAGGAACTAGATGAATCTATGATAACATTGACATTGAATTATTTCCATTAAAAGGTCTGCTTCCTTCACCAGATAGGAAACTCCATAAAGGTAGGGGATTATTTTATTCATCTTTGCATCCCTAATGCCTGGCCTGGTGTCTCTAATGCCTAAATGAATATATGAATGAATGGAATTAGGAGGCTTAGATTCTAAAATTGACTGCCACTGGCTAACTTTGTGACTTTCAGCAGAGTCATTAAAAATATCATTGACCTTTTCTATAATAGACTTGTAAAAAATACCTTAAATTTCATCTATGCCAGCTACTCTGTGGGTCTTAGGATTACCTGGTTATTTGGAACACAGACTCATTGCCAACATTTTACTAATAATACCTATGCTAGTTTTGCTATATTCCTAAAACAAAGGTTGAATATTTAAGGGAAATTGCTTCTTATAGAGAAGTCTAAGTAGAGTTGCACCATGTCACGGGCAGTGCATTAACAGAATCTTTATGTTTACCTTCAGGAACTGCTTGGATCAGTTACTTATTTCTGTCTGGCCAATTAAATTTTAAGGTAGAGCCCATAGGAACTTGACACTTTACCCCTCATTTCTGGATAAATATAAGAAGTTTGCCAGGGGAAAGGGAACTACTGTGTGTGAAATGAACCCAGCAGTGACTAGATCAGATTATTCAACTTGTTAACCTAAAAATAAAAGATCTTTCTAAGTGAGAGGCCCAGAACATTTATTTGAGATAGAAAACAATAGCTTTGGGGGGAATCACTGACTCAGGCAGAAAGCCAAATAGTGTTCCAATCAGAAGACAAAAACAAGGGTTTTTGGCTTTTTTATGAAAAAGGAAAGGGGGGAAATTACATCAGTAAAAGGAAAGCATTTCTATTGGTGCAGAAAGGCTAACATAGTGACACTAATTTTAAAAAATATTTAAAATTTTCAGTCCATTAGTCATAATAGCTGCTTTCTTGTTATGTTTGCAAACAGTTCTTTGGGACGCAATGTTGATTTAGGCCCAGTCCAAAGGTTATGTTGCCCTGTTTTAACAATCCAAAGGTTTGAGACCTAAGATGTACAAGGCAGTTCCTCTGGGATGGCAGCTCTAGCTTCATTTAAAGTGGCTACATTTATATTATTTTAAACAAAATGATCATCAGGTTACATTGCTCTTGTCTCATCTGGAGTGGGATTTTCCTACTCTCTTTTTTTTTACTTGAGAGTGAAGGTCTTGAAGATGGATCTGCTTTTACCTTATTAACACCTTGAGACAGATTTGGGGCCTGGGGGAACGGGGTGAGCATTTTGAGACTCCACTTCTGGTCCTAGCCCTGCCACTAATTGTATGACTTTTAGTCTGTTGCTTCTCTGGAACTAATTTCTTTACTTATAACATCAACAGGTTATCTAACTGATTATCTCTTAAATTCTTTTTTGTACTAACATTCTTTGAATTTCTTTTGTTCTAAGGATAAATCCTCAGCTAAGCTGTTCCTCTCTATTTCTTCCTGGATTGACTTTCTTCTGTTCATATTTATTAAGTACCTCCATGATTTTGGAGGGCAGGGCCTGGGTTTTTTACTCATTTCCCCCCCAGGATCTAGCACAATAACTAAGCAGGTGATTTCAACTAGGGTTGAAGTTAGTTCCTGTGAAGATACCACCTTTGTCTGGAGGAGCTCACAGTTTAGAGGGGGAAGTGCCAAGCATCATTAATTAATCACTTAAGTAAAAGCCTAGGATAGAAAGGATAACAGGAAAACTGGTTCTTGCCTTCCTTACCACTTATATCTTTCAACAGGAAACATGAGAGAGCTTGTACTAGTCTATGCTCCTTGAGCGCTTTCACCGTGCCTTCGCTTTCCATGTGTTGTTTCAAGTAATACACACACCGACCTTGTGTTCTGTAGCAGTGTTACCTGCTTCACACTCAAACAAGCACAGAGAAATTAAGTAACTTGCCCAGGTAACACCGCTACAACTGAGAGGAAGGTCTGAAACTAGGCAGCACAACTGCAGAGCCCGAAATCCACTGGGCAGAAGAGTCAGAAAAATCAGAACAAACTTGTGATTTCTCCGAGGGGACAGCCGAGTTCGGAGGAGTGATGAGTTCAAGGTACAGAGCAGAGGCAAGAATCTGCAGAAGACAAGGAGCAGAAATTGGCAAAGAAGTTTGGAAAAAAAAAAAAATGCAGTTCTCCGAGCTGGATTACACAGGCAGCGACTAGGAAAGCAGGGGGGTAAAAACGGGTAAACAAGATCTGCAAAGCTCCAGGCTCCAGGGGAAACCAGAACAGATCGGAAATGACATCAAAAGAGGGGTTGACGCTACGCGGGACAGCAGGGCCGGGGCAACCGGCCGGACGTGAGGCACAGGAAGTCCCGCCCTGAGGGCGGGGCCAGGTTGTGGGCGACGCGATGAGCGGGGCGGAGCTTCTCTGGTCCTGGAACCTGGGATCCCCGACAGGTAACCTGCTGGCCGAACCTGGACCCGGGCAAGGGTGGGAATTAGAGTAGCTGCCCCAGTTTGCTTCGGGCTCCACGCTCGGCCCGGGGGAAGAAGAGCGCACATTAGGGGGTGTCCTGGGGAAAGGCTCCTTGGCGTGGGACGCCCGCGGGTGATTGGGATACGAGGAACCTTGCAAACGGGGTCGCGAGGGCCCAGGTCGTTGAGGAAAGATAGGCTGAGTCTCCGAACAATCGGTCATAGCTGGGAGTCATGGGCTCCGGAGCACTGCGCTCGGGGATGGAGAGATGGAGCCTGGGCACTGAGATGAGCTGACCTAGAGTTCATTTCCACTTGCACTGACCCCCACTGCTGTTCTGCTAGTAGGGTACAGAGACCTCGTCTTTTCATCTGTTCATCCAGGACAGTGCTTTGCCAGTATTAGGCATTCGTTAGATGCTGTCGAATACGAACTAATGAACGCACGAAGCTGACTCTGCCTCAAGGGGGGTCGGGGCAGGTGTGGATAACCTCCCGAATTGTAGTACCCCTCCCTCTGCATGTAGAAGTGACCCCCGTGTAGTTTGTTGACCAGTGGTTTATGAGGACGCCGGTGTAGTAGAGATTCAGGACATTCTTTTGAGGTTATTCAAATTTAGAAATGTATCTTCATGTTTTCTTCTGGTGTGGGTAGAGAAGATACGGCGATTAATTTGGCTTCTTTCAGAGTCCTTCACTTTTCTGGAAAAGTGATACCCGGGAGGAGTTATCCATCAAATGATAAGCTGCAGTTTTTGCCCTGAGCTGCTACTTTGTGTTCTGAGTGCTTTCTTTTCATAAATATAAATTCACTTTCCTTTTTCTGAATATTTTCTTTTTTATATTGGGGTACTTCTTACATTGGAGATGTACATGAGAATTATTTCATAATAAAGATGAAAATAGTAATTTATGAAAATCCGGTCAGAGGTTTCACCTGGTGTGTTCACGTAAGGTTAACTTCTTCCAAACAGTGTAGGAAGCCTCCAAAGAATAAATCCCGGAAGATTAAATTGTTTCCTTTGTATTTGTATAGCTGTCTAAAAGGTGATGATGAGTGGGAATAGATCTAAAGAACAAATACTAAAACCAGATTTATTTTTGGTTGTCAGGCTATGTAATGGGATCTGGATGTGAATCACTATCTAGATGCAGTCCCATGAAGTGATAATAGCTCCTTGCAGGTTCTAGAATCGTATCCTTAAGTTGGATATAATGGAGTAGGAAAACATGAATTTATGGCTTTGTTTGTTGGTTGGTTTTGTTTTTCTTTTGTACAAAGAAGAAACTAGTAAGCATTTTTAGATTTTAAAAAATCAAAATGTTCATAAAAATAGGTTGGACAATCAAGAAGTAGACATGCAAATAAATATTGCAGTCATTTAAATTTTAAAAGTTTGCCTGCCTTTCAAACTTGTTTTCCCAGTTTCTGGGAAGTGTTGGTGTCCAAATTACCCCCCATCATTGTTTGTGCTTGTTTTGGTGTCAACTTTGCAATGCATATAAATATGGTATAAAGTAAGGTTTTGAGATCCTCTAGATTTACATTAATATTAATGTATTACTTAACAATAAAGCCTAATTTTGCTACCTTAATCTGCTGTTCAATGTCATGTCCATTTATTTTGCACATCTAAATGTCTGTTTTCATAATAATATTTATTGTAACTATTACTCATAATAAATTGGTATCCAAGTGGTAACTTAGGTGTATGCATTGACATTCTTGAGGTTTTCAGTTTTGCAGAACACTGATATCCATGGACTTCATTTAAAGAAATCTACGGACCATTAATGGACACAAACATGAGTCATTTTGTATTGTGGCATTCAAATCCTAGCACTTTGGGAAAGGTAAGTTATTGACTGTGTTTTATGTTCGATGAGAGAATAGCCCTGGATTGGACTAGGAAATTGTAGGATTGTGACCGAAAAATCTAGGCTGAATCTCTTTAAATTATGTTTTAATGTGGACCTTCCAAAGAGAGGTTTGTTCTGTGTTTGTGAGGCAGTCATTACTATTTCCCTATAAGATTGATCAGAAATTAAAGAGATTGACAAGGTATATTATTCCTGGAAGATTACTACTGTGCTTCTTTTCTTCTTCTTCTTCTTTTTTATTTGAGAACTCCTTTCAAGACTTTAGAGTCTGTCAACCTATGGATGCTCTGTAGGAATGGGGCCTCAAATAGTCATTTTAATAATCTTACATACAACTTTGATTCAATGATAATATAGGTCTCAATTCTTCTGGCCAATTTTATGCCTTAATTTGAAGCAAGGAAAGAGGCCCCAAAATGTCTATTTTTTCTTTATCCTGTCTTATTAGTGCTATTTTCTTTTTTTTCTTCTTCTTTTCAAAAATCTCTTCGGTGATTCATTCCTCATGTCTTTTATCTTTCTATCCCAGAGAATAAAATTTCTGTCCTTTACTATTTTACCTTTTCTAGCTTAGGGGTTTGTTAATTTTAAAAACTTTAACTTTTAACTTTGTGGTAACGTTTGGCAACTTTTAATCGCTAAGCACTAAACTTGTGATTTTTTCTGGTCTCCTTTGTAGATACGCTGGCTTCTTACTTAGAAATTGTTTCATTCCAAAGTCAGACAGTAGTTCCAGAAATTCATCTTTCGGGTATATTTGCACATACACACAAAAATTTGTATTTAAAGATCTTCATCATCATATTATTTTAAATGTAAAAAAAATAGAAAACTAAAAAATAGCCTAAACATTCCTCCACTAAGGTCTGATTAAATAAATGCCTTCATACAATGTAGTACTTCACAGCTCTTAGAATGAAGCAGATCCATAGGTGGAAATATGGAAAAATCTCTGTGAGATACATTGTTAACTGAGAAAAACAGTATAGAACTGTATATTAGTATGTTTACAAAAGCATACATTTCTATATACATGCAATATTTTTTAAATCTTTATAATATACTACTATGTTATATCTATATATGTATGTGTGTATGTGTATATATGTATATATATGTATGTATTATATATACATATATATGAATGATTGACACAGGTACTCTTGAGGAATAAGACTACAGGTCTAGAGTAGGAAGAAATATTTTTCTGTATACTCTTTCTGGTGGATTAAATGTTTTTTTTACTGTGAATATGATTTTATTTTTATAAATACTAAAAAACAAATAGCAAAGCTTTAGGCTAATTTCATAATTATGGGAGCCTACTACTATTCCTTATGACTTAGAATTATTTGCACTAGTCAGAGTATTTGGATTGCACAAGTGAGTTTTTTTTGTTTTTACAGAGATGCAGGGAAGGTTTTGTGATATTATAATAGGTTTTGAATCTTGACATTAGATTATTACTCTTTTTTTTATTAATTTATTTTTGTTACAGATGTTTCTCCTTTTTTTAGATTATTACTCTTAATACGGATTTGTGATGAACTAAGTGCTTACTGCTGCCAAATTCAATATAGCTATATAATTTGTAGCATATTGTTGACTTCATGAAGTGATGTGGATGATACTTCTGTTTGCAAGCTAGGTTTGTCTTGCATTGGCAAGGTTCTTCTGAGCCTCTCATTATTACTGAATGGAATGAACTTTGTTTATTTGAATTACTCTTGAGTAACTACTCTTTAAACGGGTCATAGTTATTATTTCACTTTGTTTTGATTTTGGGGATTGGCTCAAGGCATTTCAAAGAATGGCTTATTCTCTCTGTTAGTAAAATTCGTAAACCAGAAAGATCATTTATATATATATATGGATAATCTTATTCTGTATTGACTATGTTACTTTTTAAAAAAAAAAGATTTTTAGAGGAAGGGAGAGGGAGAGAGAGAAACATTGACATGAAAGTGACACATCATTGGCTGACTCCTGCATGCCCCCCACTGGGGATCAAACCCAAAACCTGGGCATGTGCCCTGACTGGGAATTGAGCCAGTAACCCCTTGGTGCCTGGGACAGTGCCCAACCAACTGAGCCACACCGGCCAGGTTTGACTGTATCACTTTGAATTGGCTGATTATTTGCTTTGGAACTCAGAAAAAATTTCTGATGACTTTCACTTCTCTAGCCATCTTTGTCTTTCCACACTTTCATTGTAGACAATGAAATATAATAGTAATAGGTGAGTAAAAATGAGTTATACAAGAAATTTAAAGATATAGTAATCTTTGTTTTATTAGTAGAGGAATTTTATTTTAGACCTGCTTGAGAATAAACTATGTACAATACCTACCCATATGATACCACTAATTGTATAACTTGTTAAAATCAAAATGAGGCTGCTAATCTAGGGGCTGCGTCATGATTAATGGAATGGACTAGGCTATGTTATACAGGTGATTTATACCATAGTTTGGCAGAGTATTTGCTTAGAATCATTGCTGTTAAATGATGCTTTGCTTCTTGAGATCTTTGGGTTTAATCACAACTGCCACAAAGTGAAAGACATTGGACAGGATGCCTAGAGTGGGACTCCTTATTCTTGCTAAGAGAATGGATAGCAATGAATTGAATCCAAGGGTTGATTGTGTTTTCCTGAGTCAGGGTGAGTATGGTAAAAGTAACATATAGAAAGAAAGGAGATGAGCATGAACTTAAAATTTACAAGTGGATAACATAGAATTGGGGAAGGTATATAGATGTCTATGCACATGCATGTGTATCTATGCACATAGATATATAATATATTATTATATAAAACATATATATTATTTTACATATAATATTTAAAATTTTTTCTAGAAAACAAAAAAATTCTAGGAAGATAGTTAATCCAAGAGAAAAAAGTCAGAATTTTAAGGCCTCAGAGCTCGGCCTATTGTAGGCTAACTCATGATTTGTGAGAGCAGCTTAAAGAATTTTGTACATTTTAGGATCATGACAGGATTTCAGTGATGGGAAGGTAGACAAAAACCTGAGAGTGAGAAGATTTTAATCTAGCAATGTGTTATGGTTAAGGGTATCTTTTAAAGATTCTGCTTTGTGGTATTTTGGAAGGAAGGGAAAAAGAAGGGAGAACTCAAACATATGTTGCTGTTCAATTTGGATCTGAGCTATGTCCATAAATCTTACCTAGCATTCCAATTGTGTATGACCATGACTAGATCTGTTAACCTATCAAACATGAATGTCCAAAATTGGTTTCATTATTAGATATTCCTTGAAGGAAAAAATAATTGTTTTAATATTTTTTGTAACTATATGAAGGACAACAGTGATGATCGAGATTGAGGGGACTGGCACTGTTTTGTTTAGAAAACAGAAGACTTTGGAAGAGTTGGAGAAACTCCCTGGGAAGTACGTTTATTTCTTTTGAGGCCAAAATTGCTTCTAACTGAGAGAAGGTATAAACTAGTCAACAGTGGAGTAGATGGTGTCAAGAGGCAGTGGACTGCAGGTCATTAGGGTTGCTTAAGCAGGGTTGGAACATCAGGAATGCTGCCCAGGGGACTTCTCGCTGTATGGGAGATTGTACTAGATTAGTATGAAGTCCCTTTCAAACCCAAAAATGTTTAAAGTGGTTTTTAAATAGTACTAGTAGATGTTCTGTTATCTCTGTATTTAAATACTGATAACTAACTTATCCACCAAGCTTCACTTACCCATAACCAGGAAATAAACTTAAAAATTAACCTGAGCTCCTAAAATAGAAGACACAAACTATATTCTTTTCTCAGGTCCTTACTCAGTTTATTTACTTTTTTGTAGACATATGTAGTTCTAACAGGCTTATTTAACTGGTATTAGAAGCAGCAAATTGTTGGTATACCTATTAGGAGCAGGCACATTGACAAGCAAGGGCAAGAAGAAAATCAGAAAGCTGACCAACTCATTTTAAAATTGTAACCTGGGCTCATTTGATTAGATGAAAACAGCTCTGTGTTAATGGATATTCAAAATGATAAGCTTGACTGAACTTAAGTTATATTCAGTATTTTCTATTTCAGAAGAATATAAAATTTTAGAAAGATCTCTCTTTTTTTTTTTATCCTCACCCGAGGACATTTTTCCATTTTTTGCTCAGGTAGAGTGGGAGGGAGAGAGAGGAACAGAGAGAGAGAGAGAAACATCGATGTGAAAGGGACACATTGAGTGGCTGCCACCCACACAACCGACCAGGGCCGGGGACAAACTGCAACCGAGGTACGCGCCCTTAGCGGGAACCGAACCCGGGTCTCTCAGGACCGCAGGCCAGCGCTCTAACCGCTGAGCCAAACCGGCCAGGGCTAGAAAGATCTCTTTATGTATAATAGAAAGAGCAAGGATTCTAGAGTAGTAAAGACAGGTTTGAATCTGACCTCCAGTATCTACTAGGTATTCTATTAATTAAGTTTATTATTCATTCTAAGCTTTAATTTCGTCTGGAAAATAGGAATTTACTGAAGAATAAAGATAATGTATGTAAAAAGTTTATTATTATTTCATTATTACCATAAAGCTTACTCTACCTTGAATAGTTTAATTGTACAGGTAATCCATGTCTACTTTACAAAAATTAGAGAGAGAGAGAGACAGAGGGAGAGTGAAATATTAGGATATATAGATCACCAAAAAGATAAAAGGAGTCAAGTCACCAATAATCTACCATTGTTAATATTTTGGTGGCATGCTTTTTTTTAAAACTGCTTTTACAGGATTGTACTTCCAAGAAGTGACGGTTGAAACTGAGTCCACATTACCACTGTTGGGAAACTTAAATTAGTCACTGCACATTCTGATCAGGAAATATGCAGTGAAAGATTGTGACAGGGCACAAGGCTGATTTGCAGAAAGCCTTAGTCCTGGTAAATTTTCTTATATTAAAACGAGTTTTGTAGAGCAGTAGATGTAGGTTGGTGTTCTGGAGCCGGAAGACCCGAGTTTGAATCCTGACTCCACAGTTTGGGGTCAAGATTTCTTAATTTCTCTGTGCCTCAGTTTCTTCATCTCTAAATTGAGGATAATAGTAGTATCTAATTCATGGGATTGCTGTAAGGACTCAGTGGATTTACATAAAGTACGTAGAGCAGGGCCTGCACAAAGTATGGACTCAGTAACTATTACTTGCTATTTTTATTATTAATTTTTAAAAGCTTAAGGTTTTCTTGGGGAAAAAAGGCAGGTTTATAGGAGCATGTACATTAAAAAGAAGCAAGTTAGAAATAGCACAGAAGTAGTCAGTAAGATTTATGATACGTTATTCATTTGGGCCTGCAGAGTGGTCTGAATTTTTTTCACTCTAAGGCTTTGTTATTTTTTCTTCCCTGTTTAAATAGTTTCAAACCATAATATTCCTAGTCCAGTTTCTTTCTCTACCTCATGAAATCAACTTCATTTTATGCCATCTCTTCCAACAAATATTTTGGTTGTGCTTTCAAAGATCAGAGACTCTTTAAGACAAACACATATCTTGAATAGTGATCACATACAGGAAATTATCATTAAATCCATTTATCTTATTACAGCCCAACGTGGTTCGGTAAGAACTTTAAATTCTGTTTTGAGCAGGGGTGGGGAACCTTTTTTCTGTCAATGGCCATTTGGATATTTATAACCTCATTCAAGTGCCATACAAAATTATCGACTTAAAAACTAGGCAGCTATGTTTGGTCAGGCTAATTTGGTGAGGCGAATGATGTTAGCTGGTATTGATTTTGAGGGCCTTATGGGGCCCTTAGGCTGGATGTTCCCCACCCATGATTTAAAGTGAAGAATATTAATAAAAGAGAGAAGCCAATGAACATATTAAGCTATTCTGTACACTGTAGTCTTTAAAAATCTCTTTGTTTCATTTTCTTTTTCTTTATTTCTTTTTGGTTTTCTCTTTTTGTTTTTTTCAACATGGTATCTAGTATTCTGATTAATTGCTGGTGAAAGAGGTATAGCTTTTCAAAATCCTTTAAACAATTTTATTAGACTTGCTAGTAGAATTTTTTTTTGGTGTGTGTTTTGTTTTGTTTTAAAGCATCAAGTGCAAGTTTTTGAAGACCCTGAGGCCTACCATCATTACGCACGCATTCAAGATTTGAGTTTGAATAACTTCATCACGACTTAGAGCCTCTTCAAAAGCCTCAAGTCTCATCTGCATTAAAGCTCTCCATTGAACTCTGTCACAAAAGTAAAAGCTAAAGGGACTAAAATCCATTAATACATTCCATTTTATATTCTTTTGTCTGCAGTTTCCTTCACCTTTAGGGCCTTTATATTGCTTATGTTCCATAGACTAGAGCCAAGGAAACAGTGCTTTCCAAAAGATATATCCTGTGGCCATAAGTTTTCATTAGTAGAGAAGCATAAACTTAGCAGGATAACTTTAGAATTGGGTCTTTTGCTGTGTCCTATAAAAACTTGAATCAACAATAAGAAAAGGAGGATGAAAAGGAGGATAATTTAAGGTCAAATTATACTCTCTGAGGCTATGTGGTTTAGAGAAAAGAGCCTCAACCTAGAAGTTAATGACTATTCTTTAAAAAAAAAAATTTTTTTTTTTAAATTTTTCTTTATTGACTTTAGAGAGAGAGAATGGGAGAGGGAGAGAGAGAGAGAAACATTGATGAGAGAGAACATCGACTGGCCGCCTCCTGCATGCCCCCCACTGGGGATCAGGCCCACAACCTGGGCATGTGCCCTGACCGGGAATCAAACCAGCGACCTCTTGGTGCAGGGTCGATGCTCAACCAGAGCCACACTGGCCAGGCATGATGATGATTCTTCCTGCCTCTTCCTAGATAAAATTTGATAACTGGGAAAGTCACTTAACCACTCTGAACCTTAACTTCATCTGTAAAGTAAGTCTGATAATATTTTCCCTGCCTACCTCACAGGGTTGTTGTGAGGATCAAATGAAATAATGTACATAGAAAGGGCTTTTAGATAAAATGTGCAGGACAGGCATAGTTGCAAGTCATCCCAAGTTTGGGGCCTGGGAAGGGAGGTGATTTAAGCACACCGAAAGCACCATGTCCAGGCGGATACATGGTAACAAGGCTATGTTAATTTTCATTTTCTCTGAGTACATAGAGTACTTTTGTTGGCTAATTCTAAGCAGGAGGAAGACTATACATTTCCCTAAAATTGTAAGTTAGCATTGATAATGCTCTAGAGCTGTTATGTGTTGTAACTTATTTGTGGTTTGCAAAACTTGTTATTAAGTTGTGACCTGCATTTTGTTGTTGTTGTTGTTAATGAAAGAACATAAACCAGAAAATTTCACAATGCATCCTACCTGGTAAAAATCAATTTTATTTTAGCTATATATGTGTGTGGAAGTGTGTGTTTGTATTTGTGTACTTGATCATTGAATAAAATGCATTTTCCTATGAGTTGCAGTTGCTGTTCTAGGAGTATCATTTTAGTACTAATGCCTTTCTACGCATTTAGATTTCCTGGAGACTTTCTTTTCACTTAATACTACTTATAACAAAAGAATTAACTTTACTTTGACTTTTGGTCTAATTAACGAGATATTTTTTAAAATTTCAGAGTACAGAGAAAGCCTATAGGTCCTCTGGATATTTCATTTAACATTCTAATACCACTTACTCTGACACCCAGGCTGTTAATAACATTTAAGGTTGGTTCAACCTCATACTAGTAGAAACATTATATGAAAATGTTTTTTCCTTTTTTTTTTTTATCCTCACCTGAGGATACTTTTCCATTTATCCTCAGTTAGAGTGTGAGGAAGGGGTGGGGAGGGGCAGAGACAGAGAGAGAGAGGAAGAGATGTGAGAGAGACACACCCATTGGTTGCCTCCCGCACATACCCTGACAGGTGGGGGGGTGAGCCTGCAACCCAGGTATGTGCCCTTGACCAGGAATCGAACCCATGACCCTTCACTGTCCAGGCCAATATTCCAACCACTGAGCCACACCAGCCAGGGCCATTTGTTAATATTCTTACCCACAAAACTAAAGCTTCACGAGGACAAGGACTGATGTGTATTTTATTTACCAATGTATGCCCAGTGCTTTGGGAAATCCTAGTAAATAGTATGAATTCAGTAAATATTTATGGACTAATTTTTTCCACAACTACCACTTATCATTTAGATGTTTCACATACTACTGTAAATTCTAGGTTATTTAACTTCTGTTCAGAGCCTTCTAATTGCTTCTCATCTCACTCCAGTTATAAGTTGAAGTCCTTACAGTGATCTCCCAGGCCTTATGCGATCTGCCTTTGCTCTGCCCTATCACTCTATCATCTAACAGTCAGCCCCAACTACTCTGTTCTAGCTAATCCTCAGAAATGCAACGTGTTCTTCTGCCTTAGGAACTTTGTACGTGATATTCCCTCTACTTGGAATGCTCTTGCCTTAGATATCTATGCGGTTTAATCCCTCATTTTCAGATCGTTCAAGTCATGATTTGTCATCTCAGTGAAGCCCTCTCTGGCCATTTTAAATTGTAGCCTCACCACCACCCACGCCATTCCTATTCCTCTTCCCTGCTTTACTTTTCTCCATGATACTTATCTCTGACACTTTACCAGTGTTTTCCCCAATACCCAGAGTAGTGCCGGACACATGGTAGGCACTTAAAACTTATTTATTGAATGAGTGAATTTAACTTATACTCACAGAGATGCATATTTGCAACAATGTAACCCATAACCTGAGTTGGTGGAGACTTAATATTTTTAAGTAATTTAAAAAGTTAATTAAGTTTATATCTTGCTCTGTTCTAAAAAATATTTGAAGTGGCTTCTAAAAATACATATAGTACAAAAGGATGAAAACACATAAAGAGAACAGCATGTAAAGTAATAGTAACATTAAACTGGGTAAAGTTATATAGAACATCCTCCATAGTGGTAAAGGCAGGTTGTAAATTTGACTCATTAAAGAGTTATCTTGTTCAGAACTGGTAATTGGACTGGAATCATAAATTTTTTTTCTGAGCCACAGGTCACAGACATTTGAGTCTTACAAAGGAACCCAGAAAAACTATTGGATTTAACTATAAAGTTGTGAAATTGGTCTTCTAGAATAACTTGCTTTCTGTATTAGGACATTTCTTATTGGTGTAAAAAATACACAGAATTGACAGCCTCTGCTTATATTATGTCCAGAACATTTCCAAGGTTGATTCAAACTTAGTAATTGGATATTTTTTAACGTCTGCTGTCAAAGATACCAACCAGCACATTAATTACTCTAGTTCAGTGGTTCTCAACCTTCCTAATGTCGTGACCCTTTCCTCATGTTGTGCTGACCCCCAACCATAAAATTATTTTTGTTGTTACTTCATAACTGTAATTTTGCTACTGTTATGTCTTAGGTGACCCCTATGAAAGGGTCATTCGACCCCCAAAGGGGTCATGACCCACAGGTTGAGAACCACTGCTCTAGTTTCTCCGACTTTAATCATGAGGTAGTATGAGATTCCACTGGTAGTGGCTTCCTTTGTTTTGAGGTAGATACTTGATGACTTAGAAATAGGTATTTTTGTTTTGCAATATATACATAGATCATCATGTTGTACACCTTAAACTAATACATGGTTATATGTCAGTTGTATTTCAAACTGGTTTTAATACAATTATCAGCTGAACTAGGATGGAGGACTGGGAGTAAAGCAGGTAACCTTTCACCAATATGGTGGCCAAAATCAGAGCTACACTGTGTGAAGTTAAATGGGATTATACAGTATATGAGTATATGTCTCTCCATGGGATATATACTTTTCTAATTCTTTTTTGTCTCCCCCCACCCCCACCTCTGTCATTTGAAACTGAGTCTGAGAATTGTGGAGACACCTGCAGGCCAGAGAGAAAGCAGGGCATGGACTGCAGAACTCAGTAAACTCTGCAGTACTTCACTAAACGAAGCTGGTATTTTGAGGCAAAAGATGAGAATATTTGCTAAGTGGTGTTCTGCTGGCAAAATATGCTCTTATTTGACTTTGACTTTATTTTTAACTTTTCTCTTTTCTACCTAAAGATAAACAGTACTTTTTGAAATCAAATCTTCTGTCCTGCCTCATTTTTCAGGGTTAAAGAGGGGAATTAAACCAATAGTAGACTTTTAGAGAAATAATGGAAATATGTTTTGTTTTTTAATTTTGCTCTACATATTTCAAGGGAAAAAAATGTGAGAAGACATAATAAGAATACCACAGAACCATTAAAAGGGACAGTTCTCATAAAGGGCAAATAATTTTACCAAAAGCATTATGAATAACAGGTTGCTGGTTAAATGATCATATTGGGTTATATTTAATATATAAGCATACATTATTCTAAGTAATTTAAAATGTATTAATTGAATGTGTTTTACATATTTACTGGAACTTTATGCCCATTTTTTAGAGAAATGGAACATCTTGTTATTTTGGTGTTTGATGAGTAACAGTAGAAACCTGAGAACAGACAGACAGAAGTCACAGTGTAAAAATAATGCAAAAGTCATCATATCTTCTAGCATAAGTGGTATAGAAGCAGAAAGATCTTGTTTTCAGTAAAAGTGTTGAAGAGGCAGAAAAAAAATATCTCCCAACGTCTTTGCTGACACAAATTTTGCTATAGTGTGGACAAAAGAAATATGTCCAGGCTTTTAACTCACTATTTCCCAACTGTGTTATTCAAAATGCTGACACAGCTAAAAAAAGACTCTAAACCAAAAAGGTTGTGTAATAAGTTTGGAAAATGTTGCATTCTGTTTTGGAAATTTATAACACATCTTTCAAACTTATCTGTTGCCAGAATACTTTTGCTCATTAGATCTTAATAGCCCTTAGAGTAGTGTATCAGGAAATATTGTTCTAGATTTTAAAATGTATTTAAAAATATATACATACATATACATATGTATAATAATATATTCTACAACAGTATTTGATATACTCTAAAACTAAGAAAATAAATCCTGATTATCAATAAAATTTTTGTTCAATATACTTAATGAATATATCTGTTAAAATATTAAAATTATTCCAAAGTTGGTACATATGTACTAAATTGAATGTGTGCTCATTAAATAATATGTGCAGTGCTGGTATAGACAATCACTATCTTTTCCTGCAAACACTTTCTTTACTTGGCGTCCAGGATATGACACCCTTTAGGCTTACCTCCTACTTCTCTGACTATTTCTTCTACCTACACTCATTTCTCTTGATGATCTCATCTAGTTTCAAGGCTTTAATACCATCTTTACTTTACTTTAAAACTGTTATCTCCGCCTTTCTGCTCCGAGCTGACTCTGAGGAGGGCAGTGTGGTCTGGACGGCGCAGCGGAGACCTCCACCCAGGACAGCTCCCCCCTCCCCGGGCCTCTCCCCTCTTGCCCGCCAGTCCCCTCGCCTCTTGGGCCTCTTGGGCCTCTTGGGCCTCTTCGATCTGATATAGTGGGCGGAGGTGAGAGCAGGCCCGGGGAGGCTGATTACTTCGAAGGAGAAGGAGCCGCATTCGCGATCTAGATGATAGAGGTACTCACAACAACGGCCTCTCAGAAACTGCTACACCACCTGAACACCCTGTTGAAACAGGAGCCAGAATGTCAGCCAAAGGGTGCGGCTGGAGGCTCATTGAATCTGCATACGAAAAGGCCTCAGGATGACTGCAAGACTAAGGGACTTTGCAGTCAAAGATCTTCTTAGTCTAACTCAGTTCTTCGGCTTCAACACAGAGACATTTTCTCTAGCTGTGAATTTACTGGACAGAGTCCTGTCCAAAATGAAGGTACAGCCCAGGCACCTTGGGTGTGTTGGACTAAGCTGCTTCTACCTGGCTGTAAAATCAGTAGAAGAGGAAAGGACTGTCCCATTGGCAAGTGACTTGATTCGAATAAGCCAGTATAGGTTCACAGTTTCGGACCTGATGAGAATGGTAAAGATTGTGTTGGACAAAGTGTGTTGGAAAGTCAAAGCTACTACTGCCTTTCAATTTCTGCAGCTTATTATTCACTCATTCAAGAGAACTTACCACTTGAAAGGAGGAATAGCCTTAATTTTGAAAGATTAGAAGCTCAACTTAAGGCATGCTACTGCAGGATTCTATTTTCTAAAGCAAAGCCTTCTGTGTTGGCATTGTCCATCATTGCATTGGAGATCCAAGCACAGAAGTGTATAGAGTTAACAGAAGGCACAGAATGTCTTCAGAAACATTCCAAGATAAATAGCAGAGATTTGACCTTCTGGCAAGAGCTCGTGTCCAAGTGTTTAACAGAATATTCATCAAACAAGTGCTCCAAACAAAAGGTCAGAAGTTGAAATGGATTGTTTCTGGGCGAACTGCACAGCAATTGAAGCATAGTCACTACAGAATAACCTACCTTCCAGCAATTCCTGAAACAGTCTCTTATTTGGATTATTGCAGCAGTGGAAACTCTTCTCTGAAGCCTTTTTCCATAATCCTGAAGGATGGATTACATAATGTTATAGTAGATTTAAGCTGTGAACCCTCAAAACATCACAACTGGATTAGTATTGATGTTCTCAGATTTGGGAAAACTGCCTAATTAACATTACGCTGTAGGGGAATTATGCTTAAATTTGAATTCACCTGAGGCATGTAAACAAAGCCAAGAACATAATATGAAATATTAACGAAAAGTCTGGGAAGGTAAACTGTGAATCTTCATTCCTAACATTGATCCAACTTTCTATATTGGGTCAGTATATTTAGGTGGTATTAAAAATGATAACCTACTTAATTTAAAATTTAAATTATGAGGTTTATATCAAAACCAATATATCACAAATGTACTTTTAAGACATTAGAAGGGTCACTATTTTGGGCAGTGAGCATGGTTTCTTAGCACCCATAATGTAATAGATTATCCAGAAATGTGGACTTTATTGCTACATCGAAATTACATTTAAATTTGAGGGCATTTTATATAAAGAAAAACTACATACCTACTAATTCTGGCATATTAATTTATTTTTAATACTTTTTCTAGAACACAGGTGATGTTTATGTCCAGGAAATAAAGTTCTTAGACACACACACACACACACACACACACACACACACACTAAAACTATTATCTCCAGCTTAGACTCTGAACTCCAAAACATTTTAACATTTCCATTTGTATGCTTAATATTCGTCTCAAACTTAACATGTTCAAAATTGAACTCCTCCTTTTGCTTTTCCTCAGCCTCTGGCAACTACTATTCTACTTTATATTTTTCAGAGTTTGACTGCTCTAGATATTTCATATCAGTGGAATCATGCAATATTTGTGACTGGTTTGTTTCCTTAGTATAATGTCCTTCAGATTCATCTACATTGTAGCATGTATATGTATATACCACATTTTCTTTATTCATTCATGGAGATTTAGGTTGCTTCCCCGTCTGGGCTAATGTGAATAATGTTGCAATGAATGGAAGTGCAAATACCTCTTATTGTTTAGGATATATACCCAGAAGTGGGATTCTGCCTCATATGATAGTTCCATACTTAATTTTTTAAAGAACTTTCATACAGTTTTCCAGAGCAGCTGCACCATTTTTACATTCCTACCAATAGTGCACAGTTTTATTTTCTCCACATCCTCACCAACACTTTTATTTTCTGTTTGTTTGTTTTTTATAGTGTTCTTTCTAACATGTGAGATAATATCTCATCGTGGTTCTGATTTGCATTTCACTGATAATTAGTGAATTAGAGGATCTTTTCATATGTTTCTTGGCCGTTTGTGTATCTTCTTTGGAGAAATGTCTATTCAAATTCTTTGCTCATGTCAAATTTGTTGTGGAGTTTAACTTTTTTTTTTTTTATATATTCTGGATATTAACTAACCCCTTATCATATATATGGTTTGCAAATATTGTCTCCCATTCTGTAGGTTTCTTTTTCACTCTGTTGATTGTTTCCTTTGCTATGCAGTTTTCTAAGTTTGATGCAATCCCATTTGTCTATGTTTGCCACTGTTGCCTTTACTTTTGGTGTCATATTCAAGAAATCACTGCCAAATAAAATGTCATGATTTTTCTTCATGTTGTCCTCCAGGAGTTTTATAGTTTCTGGTCTTTTGTTTAGTTATTTAATTTATTTTGAGTTAATATTTGTTTATGGTGTAAGGTAAAGGGTCCAACTTCAAAATTTTGCATGTGGATATCCAGTTTTTCCTATAATATTTGTTGAAGACACTACCCTTTCCCCATTGTGCAGCCTTTGCTCCCTTGTTAAGGATCATTTGACCATATAAGTGAGAGTTTATTTCTGGGTTTTCTTTTTTTTTCATTGGCCTAGATATCTGTCTTTATGCCAGTACCAAATTGTTTTGAGTACTGTAGTTTTGTAATAGATTTTGAAGTCAGGAAGTGTGAAGTGATTGCCTGGGAGAGGGGAGGTGGAGGGAGGTGAAAGAGGGTATGGGGGGATAAATGGTGATGGATGGAGACATGACTTGGGTGGCAAACACACAATACAGTGTACGGATGATGTATTATAGAATTGTGCACCTGAAACCTATATAATTTTGTTAACCAGTGTCACCCCAATAAATTCAATAAAAAGGAAAAAAATCAGTAGTGTTTGTATATACTAACAATGAACAATCTGAAAAGGAAATTAAGAAACCAATCCCATTTACAGTATTATCAAAAAGAATAAAATACTTAGGAATGAAGTATTCCTATGACAAAAGTATTCCTTGTAAAGAAGACAAAAGACTTGTACACTAAAAACTACAGATTATCCAATTGTTGGTGTATAATTGTTCATAGCAGACTCTTCTGATTCTTTTTATTTTATTTTTTAAAATTATTTTTTCTTTACTGATTTTCAGAGGGAGAGGGAGAGATAGAAACATCAATGAAAGAGAACATTGACTGGCCGCCTACAAAAGACTTGTACACTAAAAACTACAGATTATCCAATTGTTGGTGTATAATTGTTCATAGTAGACTCTTCTGATTCTTTTTATTTTATTTTTTTTTAATTATTTTTTCTTTACTGATTTTCAGATGGGGGAGGGAGGGAGAGGGAGAGATAGAAACATCAATGAGAGAGAACATTGCATGTCCCCCACTAGGAGTTGGGCGCATAACTTGGGCATGTACCCTGACCGGGAATCAAACCGGTGACCTCTTGATGCATGGGTGGATGCTCAACCACTTAGCCACGCTAGCCAGGCTCTTCTGATTCTTTTTATTTTCATGGTACCAGTTGTAATGTCCTCTTTCATTCAGATTTTTGTTATTAGTTTTCTTTTTTCTTCTTTTGTCTAGTTAAGAATGGTCATTTTTGTTGATTTTTTTTTAAACAGCTCTTAATTTTATTGATTTACTTTGATTGTTTTTCTATTCTATTGTTTATTATTGCATTAATCTTTATTATTTCCTTCCTTCTGCTAATTGGGTTTAGTTTGTTTTTTTCAAATACCTTGAGATGTAAAGTTGGGTTGTTGATTTGAGATCTTTTGTCTTTTTTATGTTGGTATTTACCACTGTGAACTCCTTTCTTAGTACTGCTTTTGCTGCATCCCATAAGTTTTGGTATGTTGTGTTTTCATTTTCATTTGTCTCATGATATTTTCTAATTTCTCATGTTATTTTTTCTTTGACCCATGGTTGTTCAAGAGTGTGTTGTTTAATTTCCATGTATTTGTGAATTTTCTCATTTGTATTTTTCAGCTCCAGAATTTTTTTTTAATACCTTCTATCTTTGTTGATATTCTCATTTTGTTCAAGCATCATTTTCCTGATTTTCTTTAGTTGTCTATCTGTGTTCTCTTGTAGCACATTGAGCATCTTTAAGAATTATTTTGCATTCTTTGTCAGGTAATTATAGACTGCCATTTCTTTGGGGTCGATTTTGGAGATTCATTTTGCTTCTTTGATTGGCTCTTGTTTCTCTGTTTCCTTTGCCTTGTTATTTTTTTGCTGGGATTTGTGCATTTGAAAAAACAGCCACCTCTTCCAGTTCTATGGACTGGTTTCATACAAAGGGATATTACCATCAATCAGCTCTACTGTAGATTCTGGGAACCTCTCAAACCTTATATGGAGATGCATTTTCTCCAGGCTTGCGTATATGCCTTCCCAATTGGAGAGGTTCATGAGTTTATATTTTTCAGGAGTTTGTAATCTCTTGCTCCCTCTGGTATTGGTCTGTGGTATTGCAGGTTTCCTGGGCTCCAGCTAGCCTCTGGCTTGTCCTTGCTCTAGGGGATCCAAAGTATGCCAGTTACCTTAGCACTCCAAGTCAGGTGAGACAGAAATCAGTCTCTCAGGCAGTCACCCAGAAAGCTGGAACATTACACATACATTTTACTCTTCTCTTTCCCTCCTGATGGAGAAGTTGTAAGTTGGGTATTTGCTCTGATCAGGATGAACTGTACCAGCTTGGAGGAAGGGCTATAACAGGTGAAATGAAATGGCTTACTTATCTATGTCTGCATGGCTGTTCTTGGCTTTGAGCTTTCCTGGGATACTATGACTTCTTAACTGGTTTATGGAGGCCACATACAAGCTTGTTAGACCATATGTTGTTGTTAAGTTCATTTCTCTGGGGAGAACTAGATCTGGGACTTCCCATTTTGCCATCTTGCTGACCCTCTATTGAGGAATGAGTTCTGGGGTTTCCTACATGACCATGTTTTCTCAACTCCAGTCATGTTGGATTAGGGCCCAGCCTATTTCAGTATGACCTCGTCTCAACTTGGTTACATCTGTGAAGAACCTACTTCCAAATAAAGTCACATTCGCAGATACCAGGGGTTAGGACTTCAACTTACCTTTTGGGGGACACAAATGCACTTACAGTAGCTTCCAATGGTGCTCATAAAAGATTGAGGGCAAGACAGAAGATTGGAGAGAGCAGTGTTTCAGGACACAGTTACAAAACCCTTCTACCTTACCAATCATTCTCTCATATGAAGCAAAAATATTAATGCACTGGAAGAGGGACAGGAAGCCTTTCTGGTTTCAGGGTCCAGGCAAAGTTTCACTGGAGGTCAGGTAAAAGCAAAAGCTTCTGCCCTGGGAGGTAGGGGGTGCAGGAACCTCTCTACCAGTAGCTGCTGCTGCCTTATGTTTAGTGTGGGATATGGGGTGCTAGAGAGTGATTTGCAGTGTTCTTTCACAAATACAAGGTAGTGTTTCACTGCCATAGGGTTGGGGTGGGGTGCAGAAAGCCCCATTCTCAAGGCCTCAGTGCCTAAGGCCTGCCTAAGATTGAGGCTGGACTAAGAGAACCAAGGCAGTTAGCACTGAGTAACAAACATCAGCAGTCTGCCACTTAGGGCGGGGCAGCAATACTGTGTCATATGTGACACAGGCATATAGTGACTACTGAAAGCTGAGGGTGGAGTAGGAACCCTGAGTAAATTCCTTAAGTATCCTATGTTCTATCTACACCAGCAATTTTCAACTAGTGTGTCACAAGAATTTTTTAAACGTGCAGTACCTGACTGTTTAGTTAAGGGGCACTGACCTTTTTTCCCTTAGATTGTCAAATTTAAAAATTATGACAGCCAACACAATAATAGCTGTCTGGTGTGAATGAATCAAAATTAAACCTATTTCTTTGTCAAATTGGCAAAAATTATAACGTATTTTTTTGCTGTTCCGTGGAATTTTAGTAATTAGTTTATGTGAGCCATGAGATGAAAAAGGTTTAAAATTGCTACTCTACACTAAGGACAAAATAGCAGCTGCCCGCTGCTGGAGAAAGGTACACAGAAGCTAACTATAGCAACAATAAAGCAATAAACACAGCTCAACTACTGACTAGATAATCTCTCTGAAATTTCAGTTCTCATGTCGGCTGAACAGAAGAATAAGCCTGCCCATTTTCAAGAGTAACTATTCTTTTATATAGTTTGTATGGTCAGTCTATAGACAATGTCTGGCATTCAGGCAAAAATTACAAAATACGTGAAAAACAACAACCCATTTTCAAGAGATAAGGCAATCAATAGACCCAGACCCAGAGATGACTCATGTTGAAACTATTAGACAGGGACTTTAATTGTGATCAATGTATTAAAGAATCTAGTAGAAAAGGTGGGGTAATATGCATGAATAGATGAGGAGTTTTAGCAGAGAAATATAAATTATAAAAAGAGTCAGGACCAAGCTGCAGAATAAGGAGCATGTGATTGAGGCCCTGTGCAGAGCCAAGTTCAAGTTTCCTGGCCACCAGAAGATCCACATCTCTAAGAAGTGGGGCTTTACTAAATTTAATGCAGATGAATTTGAAGACATGGTGGCTGAAAAGCGCTCATCCCAGATGGCTGTGGGGTCAAATACATCCCTAACCATGGTCCCCTGGACAAGTGGCAGGCACTGCACTCATGAGAGCCTCAGTGCTGCCCCCTCCTTACACCCACCAATAAATCCTACTTCCTGAAAAAAAATTATAAAAAGAGTAAAATAGACATACTAAAATAAAAAATATGACATCCTAGGTGAAGAACTCCTTTGACAGGCTTATCAACACACTGGACACAGCTGAGCAATGAATACATGAACTTGAAAATAGGTCAATAGAAATTGTCCAAATTGAAGCACGGAGGGAAAAAATTATGTGAAAAGAAAAAGGAGTGGAAAAGTATGGCATAACTTTTCAAGTATCTAGTTATTCCTGTTGATGGACAGAGAAAGTCAGCACCTGCCCCTATGCTGTCATTGCCATTTCTCTTCATTCATGTTTGTGTTCCTTAACCTGTTAACTGGGGAATTCCCTTTTTACTGTATGCAACGTTTGACGTATTTATACGTCCCGCTCGGTTAACAGGTTAATGCTTCTTCTAGCTTCTTTCTGCTTCTGACTTTCACAATGGTGAGGGAAAGCTACACCCAACTTTCTAGAAGAAAGCAAGGTTCTTTCGCGGAACTTAAAGACTACTTCCTAGGAGTTCAGTGAGAAGGTGCTTTGAATTAAACTGTGTCTCAAAATTATGTCTCTAAAGAGCCCCATCCAGTGGTATCTGGATATGACTGGTGCCTTATTTTTCTTCTCTTTTAGAATGAGTTTCCTAGGAATATCCCTACTCCAAATAGTAGTATCATTTGCTTCCTCCCTCTTTTTTTTGAGAATGTTAGTCTTTCAATCCCAGGTGTTTGCTGTCAGCCCCAGAGACATCTTTACTCATTTTTTTTGACAGCCAAGGAAGATCCTGAGGCCCACCGATGTTCCCTGATGTTTCACAGAAGACTCCAGGCACTGTTATAAATTAGTGTAGAAATATTCTAGGAAACATATTTAAAAAGCATCCTCCCTCTACTCTTTCTCCATTCACTCATTTACCCTTCATCTCAACCTCTGAAACACCCATATAACCCTTAACTTTTTCACAAAAATTAAGATTGTGAAATGTTTAATTTTTTCCTGTCCTGAAACAGCTTTTGAGAGTAAGATAGATGACGGGGCTCAAATTCCAGGGCCTCTTATTGTACCTTCACCTTCTGAAAATGAGGGAGAGCAGTGCCAAGGTTGAAACTAGAGGTGTGACCTAGATTGGGGAAATATTTTGTTTCTTTTCTAAATCATGCCCACTGTTGCTTATGACTGTATTGATTTTAGGTGGTTTAGGCTTAGTTTCATAACCACCTCACACTGGAAAAAACAGATTTTCCATAAGCCTTTTCACAATAAACTAGAAATAGCTTCCTCTTGATGAAAATAGATATTTTAGAAGTGTCCAAGTAAAGCAAAACCAAAAAATGTATTATATCATCTAGATTTTAAGGTAGTTATAGGAATGTAACAGGGATTAATTGTGGACTGAGATTCCCATTTTATTATGATATATTCAGTGTTTGACATACTTAAAAATTGTCCTGTCTTTGAAAGCCTGAAGCTGTATCAAGAGTAAATTTCATGAATTAGGTAAATATGTGAAGTTTTTCTACATATAATTGATCCTATAAATACATAATATCATATATATTTAAATTTTATCTTTTCTTAAATGGCCTGAGGTGAGGAGGGGAGCCTTTCATTTCTTATAAAGTTTATTTGTTCATCTGTGATATCCAAGTTTAAGGTGCAGGACTGATGCCACTTGGCATACCATTCTAATGTATCATGTGAAAGTAGTTTCTGTTTGAAACTTCCAAATAGATTCTCCAGAACTGACGGGGAATTCCAGCAAGGTCACTCACCCATAGAACTTTAAAGAAGAAGAAAACAAACAAAAGGGAAAAAATTGCCTTTGTGTAAACATTAACTGCTTTTCAGTGGCTCCTTTTTTAATATTAAAGGGAGAGCAAAAGCTGGGTTTCTTTTATATTTTAAATAAGAAATAGTAAATTTAATTTATTTGGAGGTAAAGTATATATCTTTGTGGTCTATTAGATCTCTTCTGGATTGGCAAAATATCTAATGCTTAGAAAAATGGCTGTCCATGGTCTAGCCCTGAAAATACAAGGAGACAGTACAGGCATGAATTCTTAAAAAGGATTTCATTGTATTTTCCTTGGTAGTTATATCGGTTGAAACAGACCCAGTTCTTGCACTTGAAGCTTTATAAACCTGCCCTTAAATGACATCAACAAACAGACAGGCATTTGACTAAACAAACATTGCTGGATATACATGATGAATTAAAGAATTGTCATTCTGTAAATGTCTTTTGTGTTGTCTAAATACACAATGAAACATTGACTGTTTAGAAAATAGCAAGAGGAGTTATTCATCCATAGGCTGGCGGTTTATTCAGTCCTGATTCTTTAACATATTTATTTAATGTTAAAATGTGCATATATGGGGCCTCATAAAATGACAGCATAAAATGAATTTAGTTTTAATTTTAATTATTATATAACTTTCAGATCTTTTATTGTTGCAGTTGTGTCTGAGTTGGTAGAGCCTTTATGAAAGGTTCAGTATCTGACCTGTGGGGGTCCTTAGAATTTGGTGCTCTCTGTCCCTCGTGTTCCATGTACCTCATACTATTGCAGAGATAGCAGATGTATTCGCTGTCTACCTCTGGACGAAGTAGGGCTTTTCTAAAAGATGTTTATTAAGCATTGAGTAGATTCAAAATATTTATAAAATATCTTTAAGGCTTATTGGAATAATTATATAGAGATTATATGTGTACCTACAGCTCAGTTCAAAAATAGTAATATTACCATTACCTCTAGAATCTCCTGTGTACTTTTCTCTGATCCCAAACTTTTCTTGCTCCCTTAGAGGTAACCAAAGTTCTGAATTTTGTGTTAATAATCGGTTGCTTTTTTCAATGCTTTTATCATGTCTGTGTAATCCTAAACAGTTTATTGATTGATTTTATGTGTTTTTGAACTTTATAAAAATGGAATTATATTGTATGTATTTTTCTGGGACTTACTGGTTTGTTTTTTTTTCAATATTGTAGTCTTAGATTTATCCATGTCCATGCATATAGCTATTGCTCATTAGTTTTCACTGCGTTATAGTATTGCATTGTGTGAGCATTCCAGAACTTATTAGCAGATGAATTGATTGATAGACATTTGGGATATTCTCATTTTAATTATCACAAATATTGCTCCTATATATACATATATCTCTGTATATGTATCTGCCATACATATGCAAGGACTTCTGTATTGATGTTGTCTAACCTTTTTCACATCATAGCACACATAGAAAATGATAAGTAATATTTGTACAATACACTGCATTAAAGAAGCTCTCTCTCTGGCCTGGGGGGAGATCCATATCTGGGCATACCTACAATCCATTCATTGCATACTCGGGAACCATAGCACAATAGTTGGGGAGCTCTGCTAGGGTGTGTGCCTGGGAGTTGAATTGCTGGTTTTATGAACATGCTTCTTCAACTTTTCTAAGTAACAACAAATTGCAGACTTCTACTAATCTCATGATTATGATGGTCAAGTAGGAAAAAAAAGAATTTATTATCCCCTAGGATAGTGACTGAGCTTTGCTTTCTCAAAACACAATAATGTCCAAATTCCTTTAACATGTGACAGCAGAGATTTACAAGGTGATAGACAATGTTAAGAAGTGACAACGGGCCCTCACAGTTGTTATTCCTTGTGAAAGCCAACACCCTAGGCTGGATGAAAACCTGTGAGAGCTGCAGTTCTGTCTTCCACGTTTAGTGTTGCACTAGTTTTTTATTTCTAGGCCCCAAGTGATACTCTCAGACAGTGTATATAAGACGGAGCAATGAGGGCTAATTGCTATAAAACTTTTAGTTTAGAAACCCAAACATTTAGAAAAGAAGCTGGTTTGTTTGATCATTTGTAAAATTGGGTTTCTTTAAACAGTGAAAATTCCTATCAGAATTAACAGTAGAATAATAAATGATTATGATATTACTCTGTCTACTTAGATGACATCAGACTAGACAATCGATGTTAGAAAATTTACTAACCCAACATATTTTTCCCATGACATTTTCAAGAAGCTCCTGTATATTACTTACTGTTACTAATTTAATGGCTTCATACAAAAGATGCAAAAGAAATTTTTACTTGGTGGAAACACTGCCTTGTGGCCTGTAGGACGAGGCTGTTCGAAATTAGATGGAAAATATCAGAACAAGGCTTTCAGATTTACACTTAGCCTGTTTATGAAGACCTAATGCCAAAATAGGATTTTATTTTATCTAAAAATATGGAATGCTTCACGAATGTGTGTGTCATCCTTGCGTAGGGACCATGCTAATCACTCTACCATTCCAATTTTAGTATAGTGCTGCCCAGACGAGCACCCAAAGTAGTATTTTAATTTACTTTGCAGAAAATTGCATATAAAAACTGCACTTCCATTTTACTGGTATATTGTGCCCTACATATAAGTCAGGGTTTCAGCTCTTTCTGTATAATTAGAATTTGAAGCACAGTCACCAATTCTTGTGTTAATACTTGTGTTTACAGTATGTGTGTTCATGTGCACCATGTACAGTAGTCTCCTCCCCCTATCCTTGGATGCCTGAAATTGCAGATAGTGTTGAACCCTGTATACAGTAAGTCTTTACCTAATGTCGTCGATAGGTTCTGTAACTTTAAGCAAAAAGATGTATAACGAAATTAATTTTACGATAGGCTAGTTGATATAAACAAGAGTTAACTTCCTATGGCATCTCATCTACATTACAATGAAACAACACTGAACAAAATGATGTTATTCAAGGACTTGCTATATACTATTTTTTTCTATACATACACACCTATGATAAAGTTCAATTTATAAATTAGGTACAGTAAGAGGTTAACAACATTAACTAATAATAAAATAGAACAATTATAACAATATACTGTAATAAAAATTATGTAAATGTGGTTTCTCTCAAAATATGTTATTGTAGTATACTCACCTTTTCACTTAAAGGAAGCACTTTATGGCTTCTCTTTGGCATATCTGAATTGCCAGCAATGCTACTCTTGTGCTTTGGAGCCATTATTTAGTAAAATAAGGGCTACCTGAACACAAGCACTGCGATACTGAGACAGTTGATCTGACAACCCAGATGGCTTCTAATTGACTAACAGGCAGGTAGCTGTACAGCATGGATATGCTGGACGAAGGGGTGATTCACGCTCTGGGCAGGACTGAGTGGGATGGTACAAGATTTCATCACACTGCTCATGACAGCGTGCACCTTAAAACTTATGAAAAATTTATTTATGTAGATTTTCATGTAATATTTTTGGACCACAGTTAACTGTGGGTAACTGAAATTGCAGAAAGTAAAATTACAGATAACGGGGAACTACTGTATACACATATGTATGTGTAGATGCACACATACCACACATATGTACATATAGTCTATGTATGTGCATATATATGTATATGTATATGTATATATACATATAGATGTGTATATATAGTATTGGTGGTACTTAGTATATATCCATCATTCTCAGATAGCATTGATTAAGTATCTGAGTATAGTTGACACTGACTTCCCTCTAAGTGTGTAGCTAAGCTCTAGCTACAGACATAAAGAATAAATAATATATGGTTACATAAATAGCAATAGCAAATAGTGGTAAATATGACACATTTAAGATTTTGTCCATTATTTTCTTCATTGAATATGAAATATTTATTGTAATTTTCCATGTGAGGCCATAGTTCATAAAGTTATTTTTTTAACTGTAGGTATTCTTACTTTTAACAGCAAGCACACATTTCAGTGTAGCTGGCCATTGTGATCCTTACCCAAATACCCCTTACAGAAGTGGCGAGTGAATTTGTAGCCCTAGAAGTAGGAACGTGATCTCTTATGAAGATATTCTATATTTGCATTTCAGAATTTATCTTAACAGTGCATGCAAATTTTGCATTCTTCTCTCTGTTTCAACACATGTTTTTCCCAAATGAAGCTGACGCTGCATAAACACTTATCCTGTGCCCCTGGCTTGTTTGGCTCAGCGGTTAGAGAGTAGGCCCGCAGACAAAAGAGTCCTGGGTTTAGTTCCCACTAAGGGCACGTACCTCGGTTGCAGTTTGTCCCCAGCCTGGGTTGTAGTTGTGTGGGTGGCAACCACTCAATATGTCTCTCTCACATTGATGTTTCTCACTCTCACTTCCTCCTTCTCTCCTTCTCACTCTATCTGGAGATAAATGCAAAAAAAAAAAAAAGTGTCCTCGGGTGAGGATAAAAAAATAATAATAATAATCATAAAAACTTATCCCGTGGCCCCAAATATCCCAGTTTGAGAAGCATGGTAATAAATGGAATCCCATTTCCCAAAAGGCCCTTAAATCAGAAATGCTTTCTTTGTAAGAAAACGATGACTTCGGTGCCATTCGGGCTTTACTGAAAGTGTAGAAGCTTCTCTGGAGTCACCTCCTCTGCCTTCAGTGGTCTCTCAACCAACTATCTTGTCGTCTTTTGCATACCATCTCTTGGACAGTTCATTTGATGGAACATTCCTTCTTCTTTGATCTTTATTTTATTTATTTTTTATTTTTTTATCCTTACCCGAGGACATTTTTGCATTTATCTTCAGATAGAGTGGGAGGGAGAGAAGGAGGAAGAGAGAGAGAGAAAGAAACATCATTGTGAGAGAGGCACATCGAGTGGTTGCCACCCACACGACCCCTCCCAGGGCTGGCAACAGACTGCAACCAAGTTATGTGCCCTTAGTGGGAACCAAATCCGGGACTCTGGTCCACAGGCCGACGCTCTAACCTCTGATCCAAACCGGCCAGGGCTGATCTTTATTTTATTTTATTTTATTTTATTTTATTTTATTTTATTTTATTTTATTTATTTATTTATTTTTGTTACAGATGTTTCTCCTTTTCCCCCCACTGATTCCCCCCTCCTTCTCCCTCCCCACCCTGTCCCCAGCTTTGTTGTCCATGTCCATTGTTCATGCATACATGCATGTAAGTTCTGTGGTTTATCTCTCCCCTCACCCCCTCTTCTGGGGATTGTCAGTCTGTACCCCACTTTCACGTCTCTGGGACTACCTCATTCCTCAGACTGTTATGTTCCTTATATTTCACAAATAAATGAGATCATGTGGTATTTATCTTTCTCTGCTTGGCTTGTTTCACTTAGGATAAAACTTTTCAGGTCCCTCCATGTCGTTTCAAAGGATAAGAAATTTTTCTTGCTGCTGCATAGCAGTCCATTGTGTATATGTACCACTGCTTTTTTATCTATTCGTCTACTGATGGACACTGGGCTGTTTCTAGATCTTAGCTATTGTAAATAGTGCTGCTGTGAATATGGGGGTACATATATTCTTTCTGATTGGTGTTTCAGGCTTCTTAGGGTATATTCCTAGAAGTGGGATCACTGAGTTAAATGGCAGTTCAATTTTTAATTTTTTGAAGTAACACCATATTGTTTTCCATAGTGGCTGCAACAGTCTGCATTCCCACCAGCAGTGTACTAGAGTCCTCCTTTCTCTACACCCTCGCCAACACTTGTTTGATGATTTGTTGATGGTGGCCATTCTGACAGGTGTGAGGTGATACCTCATTGTTGTTTTAATTTGCATCTCTCTGATGATTAGTGATGTTGAGCATTTCTTCATGTCTCTTAGCCATTTGTATGTCCTGTTTGGAGAGGTGTCTATTCAGCTCCTCTGCCCATTTTTTAATTGGGTTCTTTGTCTTCCTTTTGTTGAGTTGTATGAGTACTCTATATATTTTGGAAATTAACCCTTTATCTGATGTATCATTAGCTATTATGTTCTCTCATACAGTGGGTTCCCTTTCCATTTTGATGGTTGTTTCTTTTGCTGTGCAGTAGATTTTTAGTTTGATGTAGTCCATGTGTTCATTTTTTCCTTTGTTTTTGTTGCCTTAGGTGATGTATCAGCAAAATTCTGCTATGTGTGATGTCTGAAATTTTGTTGTCTACATTTTCTTCTAGGATTTGTATGAATTCACAGGTCACATTTAAGTCTTTTATCCATTTTGAGTTTATTCTTATGGATGGTGTAAGTTGATGGTCTAGTTTCATTTTTTTGCATGTTTCTGTCCAATTTTTTCAACATCATTTATTAAAGAGGCTGTCTTTACTCCATTGCCACCTCTGTCAAATATTAATTGAGCATAATGTCTTTGGCCAATTTCCGGATTCTCTGTTCTGTTCCACTGATCTATACGCCTGTTCTTGTGCCAGTACTGGGCTGTTTTGTTTACAGTAGTGTTGTAGTATAACTTGATATCCGGTATTGTGATCCCACCTACTTTGTCCTTCTTTTTCAAGATTGCTGTGGCTATTCGGGATTTTTTTTGGTTCCATATGAACTTTTGAAGTATTTGTTCTAGTTCTATGAAATATGTCTTTGGTATTTTGATGGGGATTGCATTAAATCTATAGATTGCTTTGGGTAGTATGGACATTTTAATGGTATTAATTCTTCCAATCCATGAACAAGGTATGAACTTTCACTTTTTTATTTCTTCCTCTATTTCTTTTTTCAATGTCCTGTAGTTTCTGCAAATAGGTCCTTTACTTCTTGGTTAAATTTATTCCTAGGTATCTTAATTTTTTGCTGTGATGGTAAATGGAATTGTTTTTTAGTTTCTCTTTCTGTGAGTTCATCATTGGTGTATAAGAATGCCGTAAATTTCTTGACATTAATTTTGTATCCTGCTACTTTGCCAAATTTATTTATTAAGTCTAGTAGATTTTTTTATGGAGTCTTTAGGGTTTTCTATGTATAATATCATGTCATCTGCAAATAATGACAGTTTTACTTCCTCCTTTCCAATTTGGATCCCTTTTATTTTTTCTTCCTGTCTGATTGCTGTGGTTAAGACTTCCAGTACTATGTTAAATAAGAGTAGCAAAAGTGGGCATCCCTGTCTTGTTCCTGTTCTTAAGGGAAATGCTTTTAGTTTCTGCCCATTGAGTATGATGTTGGCTGTAGGTCTTTCATATATGGCCTTTATTATGTCGAGATATGATCCCTCTATTCCCACATTGCTGAGCATTTTTATCAGAAATGGATGCTGGATTTTGTCGAATGCTTTTTCAGCACCTATTGATATGATCATGTGGTTTTTATCTTTCAATTTATTTATGTGGTGTATCACATTTATTGATTTGCGAATATTGTACCAGCCTTGCATCCCTGGGTTGAATCCCACTTGGTCATGGTGAATAATTTTTTTGATGTATTGCTGGATCTGATTTGCTAGTATTTTGTTCAGGATTTTGACGTCTATGTTCATCAGGGATATTGGCCTACAGTTTTCTTTCTTTGTAGTATCTTTTTCTAGTTTTGGAATTAGAATTATGCTGGCCTCATAAAACAAGTTTGGGAGACTTCCTTCTTCAATCAGCTACTCTGTGTCTTTTTATCTGAATTTTCAATCCATTTACATTTAAGGTGATTATTGATATGTACTTATTTATTGCCATTTTTGTTTAGTGTGGTTATATTTTTCTTCTTATTTCTCCTGCTAATTACAGCATTCCTTTGAACATTTCTTGCAGTGCTGGTTTGTTGCTAATATATTCCCTTAGCCTTTTTTTGTCTGGGAAGCTCTTTATTTGACCTTTTATTTTGAATGATAACCTTGCTGGATAAAGTAGTCTTGGATTCAGATCCTTGTTTTTCATGACCTTGATTACTTCATGCCATTCCCTTCTGGCCTGTAATGTTTCTATAGAGAAGTCAGCTGATAGCCTGATGGGGGTTCATTTGTAGGTAACCTGTTGCTTATTTCTTGCTGCCTTTAGGATTCTCTTTGTCTTTCATTTTTGGCATTTTAATTACTATGTATCTTGGTGTGGGCCTTTTTGCGTTCTTCTTACTCGGGGCTCTCTGTGCTTCTTGAAGTTGAATGCCTTCTTCCTTCACCAAATTAGGGAGGTTTTCTGTCACTACTTCTTCAAATATATTCTCTAACCTTTGCTCATTTTCTTTTCCTTTGGGGACTCCTATGATGTGAATATTATTACATTTCCAGTTGTCCCACAGTTCTCTTAAGCTGTCTTTCTGTTTTTGTTTTTTCCTTTTGGTTTTCTGATTGGTTGATTTTTTTCTATCCTGTCTTCTAATTCACTGATCCGGTCCTCAGCTTCCTCTACTCTGCTATTTCGTCCTTCTAATATGTTCTTTATTTCTGCTATGTCATTCTTCATTTCTTCTTGGTGGTTTTTCATTTCCAATAGGTTGATTTTCAATGTTTCTATATCTTTACTCATGGTGTTGATGTCCTTACTCATGCTGTTGAGCTTCCTCAACATCATGGCTCTGAACTCTACCTCTGATAACTTGCTTAACTTCATTTCATTTATCTCCTCTTTGGTAGAGGTCTCTTGTTCTTTCATTTGGGATTTGTTTCTTTGTTTCACCATTTTGGCCAGCTCAATGGGTTTTGGAGCCTGCCAAATTTTCCCTGTGGGTGTTGGTGTTCTTCTGTTTGTGGCTCTCTCTACTGGGTTTGGATGAGTGTGGGAGGGCCCACGTTAAACACCACTGTCAAGTCTTACTTTCCTGGATAGATTTGTAAGCCTAGGAAAGGTTCAGTCGTCCTCTAGCTTTTTGCCTGGAGGCTATTAATCTCAGTTGTTACTTGAAGAGCCTTTGGTTCTCAGGTGAATGAAAACTCCCTCAGGTGTTCAGCGTAAGAGGATTTTCCGAGTGTGGGGTAGAAGCTGTTTGTTATTGAGTCTCAATTTGCATGTCTTTGGCCCATCTGGGTAGGGTTAAATGTCCAGGGGAGGGGCTGCTGCTTCTCCCAGAGCTCCAGGAAGGAGCAAGATGGCCACTGTCCTGCGTGGCCACAACTCAACAAAAACTCTGAGCGCCCTCCAAATCCTGAGTGTCCCCACACAGTTCCATTTCAATCTGCCTTGCTGGTGGAGCCCAAGGTGAGTGGCTGTAGCTAATTTAGTGCTCTGTCCCAGCCCTGTGTGCTGTGGAGCCAGCTTGGGATTTTAACCCCAAGGGCACTGCTCACAGCTAAGACCGCTGCTGTCTGTCGGCTCCCAGCCCCCCTCTCGTGCCTCTGCAGACCTACCAGGCTTGATTCAATGTCCCTGGTTATATGGTCCTCTCCAGATGCTTTTTTGTTGCTTTTTCCTGGTGATTTGTTTTTTATTTAGTTGTAATTTTAGTTTGGTCCTGGGAGATGGTCTGTGTAGCTTCCATTCACTCTGCTGCCATTTTGGAATCTCTCTCATTTTCCTTTAAACCAGCTTCCTCCTCTAATTTTCATCTTTTGTTACTGGTATCACAGTTCTTACCACTGCTCTCTGCTATTGCAAGTATTTTGTTGACTTTTTTTTTTTTTGAAATGTATCTTATATATGTATTAGTTCTTCTCTTTGTGTTGTCATGACTTTAACCCTGTCGGGGTCCTGTCACTTCATGCCAATTACTCCTACAGTTTTCCATCTGGCCTATTTGGTTTTAATGTTGTCTCTCTCCATGGCTACTCTAATAACTTTTGAAATGTTTGTTTATTTCTTGTTTTACTAAGCTTTTTATTTTTGGAATAATTTTAGGTTTACAAAGAAATTTCAAAAATAGTGCCTTTATCCAGTTTCTCCTGATGTTAAATTAACATCTTGACATAAGCATGACTCATTTGTCAAAATTAAGAAATTAACATTGGCACATAACAAGTAACTAAAATTTAGACTTTATTCAGTTTTCTTTTTTTTTTTGATCCTCACTCAAGGACATTTTTGTATTTATCTTTAGATAGAGTGGGGGGGGGGGAAGAGAGGAAGAGATATCGATGTGAGAGAGACACATTGAGTGGCTGCCACCCACACGACCCCAACCAGGTCCTGCAACTGAGGTACGTGCCCTTAGCGGGAACCAAAAATGGGACTCTCTGGTCCGTGGGTTGACACTCTAACCACTGAGCCAAACCAGCCAGGGTGACTTTATTCAGTTTTCACTAGATTTTCCACTACTGTACTTTTGCCACATTGCCATTTAGCATATCTTTTTCTTTTTTGAGTAAGTAATACAGCTTTGGTAAAAATTCAAATAGGATGAAAGGATATATAGTGTAATTCTTCTTCCCATGTCTGAACCACAGCTATCCAGTCTCTTTCCTAGAGATAAACCACTGTTTCTTCTTTCTTGGATATTCTTCCAGAGAGATTCTCTCTCTCTTCCCTTCTCTCTCCCTCTCTTTCCCACTCTCTCTCTTTTTCCCTCTGTCTTCACACACACACACACACACACACACACACACACACACACACACACATAGTTGCATTCCAAATATACTGCTCTGGCCCTGGTCAGGTAGCTCAGTTGGTTAGAGTCATCTGGATACACCAAGATTGCAGGTTCCATCCCCAATCAGGAATCAACCAATGAATGTATAAATAAGTGGAACAACAAATCAATATTTCTCTAAAATCAGTTAATTGATAAATAAATATACTGCTCTGTACTTTAATTTTTTAGACTTAATATAGCTTAATCATTCTTTATCAGTAACCCAAAGTTGCCATGTATTTTATTCCAGCACCCTATTGGATATCTGTACTGTAATTTGATTGACCAGTTCCCCACCTATTGACATATTTTAGTTTTAGTGCTACAGTGAATATTCATGTTTATAGTTACTGTTGGGTGAAAGGTTATTTGTGTACATGATTTGATTGTCAATTTGCTTTTCAGAAAGGTTCTACCAGTGTACCCACCTTTATTTCCCCATAACCTTACCAACATTGTGTCTTAGGAGGCTTTTTGAATTTTACCAACTCGATATGTTAAAATTATGTCATTGTATTTTTAATTTCAATTTCTCTTATAATGGATGCAGTGGAGTGTCTCTTCATATATTTAAGAGCCATTTATATTTCTTCTCTTGTGAACTGTACATATACTTTGCCCATTTATCAATGAAGTTATTAAAGTACTCTCATTTTATTTTCTTGCTTTAAAATCTTTCAGTTCTTCCTATTTTCTGATATATGAAGTTAAAATCCTAGTCCCCTTTTCAAGACTTTACATCATACATTTCAACACCAGTTTCACACTACTTTCCCACAAGCAGTACTGCTCTGATCAGTCAGTCCGTTTTTACACTGTCCTGAGGCTCACCATGCACCTTCCTCTACCATGTTCTTTCCTGATCCCCTTACGGTCCCCTCCTCTTGCATCTCTTCTTTTGAAACCGAGATCATTATCACTTCCCACGATTAGGTAAAATTCCTTTTAATTTCAAGTAGACTTCTAGAAAGAATAATTAACTGATAGTTTCTAAACTCTTAAAAAATAAAATGATAATCACTAAGAGACAATTCTATATTACAAAAAACTGCTCATACCCAACTGACCACATTTCCATCAACAGTAGCATTCTAATGAATTAATATGTTAGACAATTATTTATTAAGACATTTTATTCTCCTGATATGTTCAATAAAATTTAAAAATGTGAACTATATGAGAGGACTGATTCATGGGTCAGTGTCAAACTGAAGGTCTCTAATCACAGAACTCTATTCTTGATATGACTGATCAATGTTTACTTACTGATAACTTGGTGAATACATGAGAATTAAGTAGATGGAGTTAGGCCTAAAAAGGATACTTCCTATGACAAAGTAAACAGGCATGATTCAAAATTATCGTAATAGTTTGGAAGGATGGGCAAAAGCCAATAAGGTAGAATTAAAAGGATTGAATATAAAGTTCTGCATTTCATCTCCAAAATTAATTGGGGGGTGGGGGGAAGATGAGGGTAGAGTCAGGCACCTTGCTAGTTTGTATGACCAAAACTTAGGAGTTTACTAACTTAAGAGTATAATGTATTACAAATCTGAAACAATCTTTTTTTTAACTTATCTTTACTGTTGAATGTATTACAGATGTTCCTCATTTTTCCCCTATGGATCCCCTCCTCCCCACTCCCACCCCGCTCCTGTCTTTCCCCACACTGTTGTCTGTGTCCATTGGTTATGTATATATGCATATAAATTCTTTGGTTTATTTCTTCCAGCCTCCAACCCACCTTCCCTTTGAGGTTTGTCAGTCTAACAACCAATTTGTACTTATTAATCCCTTCACCTTTTTCATCCATTCCCCCAACTCCCCTCCCATCTGGCAACCAACAAAATGTTCTCTATATCTATGAGAATGTAAAACAATCTTTTTTTTTTTCTTTTTCTTTTTTAGAATATTTATTTATTTATTTAAATCTTTATTGTTGAATGTTAAATGTATTACAGATGTTCCACATTTTTCCTCCATTGACCCCCTCCTCCCCACTCCCGCCCCCCTCCCACCTTTTCCCACACCATTGTCTGTGTCCATTGGTTATGCATATAAGTTCTTTGGTTTATTTCTTCCCACCCACCCCCACCCCCAACCCCTTTCCCTTTGAGGTATGTCAGTCTAGCAATGAATATGTACTTCTTAATCTCTTCACCTATTTCACCCATTACCCCACCCCCCCTCCCAACTGGCAACCAACAAAATGTTCTCTGTATCTATGAGAATGTTTCTGATCTACCTGTTCATTTTGTTTGTAGATTCCATTGTTGATAGATATGTATTCATTGTCATTTTGTTTGTTCATATATTTTCTCTTTTTCTTCAAAAAGATCCTTCATCATTTCATATAATGACAGTTTGGTGGTGATGAACTCTTTTAACTTTTTCTTGTCTGGGAAAGTCTTTATATGGCCATTGATTCTAAGTGATAGCTTTGCAGGATAGAGTAATCTTGGTTGTAGTTTCTTGCTTTTCATCACTCTGAATATTTCTTGCCACTCCCTTCTGGCCTGCAAAGTTTCTTTTGAGAAATCAGCTGACAGCCTTATGGGAACTCCCTTGTAGGTAACTAGCTGCCTTTCTCTTGATGATGCTTTTAAGATTCTCTCTTTGTCTTGAACCTTTTGCATTTTGATGATGATGTGTCTTGGTGTGGGCCTCGTGGGGTTCATCTTATTTGGGACTCTCTGTGCTTCCTGGACTTGTATGTCTGTTTCCTTCACCAAGTTAGGAAAGTTTTCTGCCATTATTGTTTCAAACAGGTTTTCGATTTCTTGTTCTCTCTTTTCTCCTTCTGGCACCCCCAAGATGCGAATGTTGGCACGCTTGAAGTTGTCCCAGAGGCTCCTGACACTATCCTCACTTTTTTGGATTCTTTTTTCTTTTTGCTGTTCTGATTGGGCATTTTTTGCTTTCTTATATTCCAAATCGATGGTTTTCTCCTTGGATTTACGTTCTCTACTATTGAAGCTGTGTAAATTATTCTTTATTTCAGTTAATTCCTCTTTCAATTCTAACTGTGCATCCATGATTTCTGATTGGTCCTTTTTTATGCTCTTGAGGCCCTCACTATGTTCACTGAAGTTCTCACTAAGTTCATTGAGCATCCTTATAAGCAGTATTTTGAACTCAGCATCTGTTAGGTTGCTTATCTTCATTTCGCTTAGTTCTTTTCTTGCGGTTTTGTTCTGTTCTTTCATTTGGGACCTGTTTCTTTGTATCCTCATTTGGGCTGCCTCCCTGTGTTTGTTTCTGTGTATTACTTAATGAAAGGTATGGGGCTAGCTGAGACCAGATGCTGCTCGTTTGAAAGAATTTAGGAAAACCTGAAGCAAGATCCAAGACAGGCGAATCCTATGGTTAAGCAAGTGGCAACAGCTTGGGTGGGCCTGAAAGTTGGGTGGGGCGGGGAGGGGCCTCAGGGAGTCACCAGGGCGGGGCTACCAGTGTGAGCCGGGTTGCTGGAGTCCCAGATATGGCGGCTGTTTGCCGCCCCAGGGAGGGGCTCACCAAAGGAACAAAGGCCTCTGACAGCACGTTTGTCCCGGAGAAAGCCCCCTCTCCAGCCCTCGCTCCAGTGCCAAACAGCTCAGTTCTTCCCTATATGTCTCTGGCACCCCTGGAGCTGCCTCTCCTCCAAGCTTAGAGGGAGAGAGTCCGACAGGTCCGTGTGCGGGCCCTTTAAGGAGCTGCCTGGGGCTCCAGCTGCATCAGCTTCCCTGAGCCTCAGTTCCCGCTGGTTTTTCCAGCCAGAAGTTATGGGGACTTCTCTTCCTGGCACTGGAACCCTGAGCGGGGCATGCGGTGTGGGACGGGGACCCCTCAGTCCTCAAGGAGGACCTTCCCAGCCAAGGTGTCCCCCTGATTTTTATTCGCCACACTTGGGTGTGGGACCAGCCTGTCGTGCTGCTGCCGCCCCTCGTGCCTCCGCCCCTCCTACCAGTCTGGATGTGGCTGCTGCTTTAATTCCGTAGTTGTAGGACTTCCATTCAGCTTGATTTCAGGTGGTTTTGAATGATGGTTGTTCTGTAGTTTAGTTGTAACTTTGATGTGGTTGTGGGAGGACATGATTACCTACCCGCCATCTTGACCGGAAGTCTCATGAAACAATCTTGAGTTGCATTTATAAAACTATAATATCCATGTTAAGGAACTTTATACTTCTACAATTATTATTTTTCTTCATCAGACCTCATTTGGAGAATTCTATTCAATTCTATGTATTATATTTCAGAGGAGCATTTTTGAAATTAAGTATATGTATCATTTTTCTACTGCTGCCATAACAAATTATCACAAATGTAGTGGCTTAACAGTGTAAATTATCTTACAATCTGTAGGTCCAAAATCCAGCATGGGTCTCACTGGGCTAAAACCAGGGTGTCTAAGGGGTGTCCCTTTCTGGAGGCACTAGAGGAGAATCTGTTTCCTTGCCTTTTCCAACTTCAAGTAGCCCCCTTCCCCATCTTCAGAGCCAGCAAAAGCAAGTTGAGTCCTCACTTTGCCTCTCTCTGACCACAGCTGGGAAAAGTTCACTGCTTTTAGAGGACTCATGTGATTACTTTGCACCCATCTGGATAATCTCCCTATCTCAAAATCCTTAACCTTAATCACATCTGCAGTCTCTTTTGCTATGCAAGGTAACATATCTACCGATTCTGGTGATTAGGGCATGCACATCTTTGGCAGGGACGGACCATTATTCTGCCTACTCAGTGCTTATTACAGAGGATCACCAGGAGCAGTGAAGGAGCCTAATTGGATACAGAGAATCAGACAAAGAGGAATTGAAGATGATCCTAACATTTCATGTCTAGGAAAGAATGAGATAATGTTTATAAAATGATCAGTGCAGCCCTGGCCGGTTTGGCTCAGCGGTTAGAGCGTTGGCCTGCTGTCCAGAGAGACCCAGGTTCGGTTCCCGCTAAGGGCATGTACCTCGGTTGCAGTTTGTCCCCGGCCCAGGTTGGGTTGTGTGGGTGGCAACCACTTGATGTGTCCCTTTCACGTCGATTTTTCTCTCTCTCTCTCCCCCTCCCACTCTATCTGAACAAAATATGGAAAAATGTCCTCAGATGAGGATAAAAATAAATAAAAAAGAAATAAAATAATCAGTGCAGAAAGTACATAATAAATGGTTTTTGCTTTGAAGGCTAATCTACAAGGTACAGACATATAGTAGTTCAGAAGGGAAAGAAGCTTAGGGACTTGAAAGGGGATGAAACAGCATGATGGTTTGTCTGGCAAAGATCAGAATTTGGGATCTAAGTTCTCACTTTACATTAGATCAGCAGGTGGTTTCAATGTCCGAAATCACTAAATTTAACAAGAACTCTCTATTTTCCTAACTAGAAAGAGTTGGGAATAATGGGGGTGACGGGATTATAGTATAGACGCAACTTTCTGGCCTTTTAATAGTGTTTCCATGATTGCACAATGTATAGATTCTGAGATGTTGGGAAACTTTTATCAAAGGAAGAAAGCAAGATTTTTGAAGCTCAGAGGACTATCATTTTATTTTATTTTTTTACCTAGGAACATATGGGAATTAAATCCCCTGTGAACCCAAAGCCCAGGCCATTAGAGACTATTGAGAATTTTCAGGCTTTTCCTGTAATCTTCCTTACATTTGTCTCTTTTAAACACATTGAAATAGACCTTTAAGAAGTTGCTGATAAGTGGTTATCAAGCAGGAGTTAAATTCACAAACCCTCCCACCTCCCTCCTGGGGTGGTAGCTTCCAAGGCCACAGCAAATGTGTATCAGTGGGAACCTGATCCAGAAACAGCCAGAGAGGGAACAAAGTTTAGTCTGTGAACAAATAAGTGGCTTGCTGGTAGTTTCATGCTGTCTGTCCAGACTTCAGCTTGTTGTGGTGTAAGTAGTTTTGATTTAAAAAATTATGATATTGGACTATTAAGATGATTGCGGGAATAATTTCCATCTAAAATTACATTAAAGTCCTGCCTGGCCCTCAATCTTGTGTTCCAAACATACTTGAAAGAAAGTTTCAGCATTTCACAAGTAATTTTATGTTAAAAATGTGAAGGAAAAAGCCATGAAGTTTTTCACCAAGTGTTCTGCTGAAACAGGCCCTGCTCGCATATGGTTTTTAATGTCTTGTCTTTGGTTGAGTAAAGTTGTTTACGGTCAGAAAATAAAAGTGAGTGAATATCTCTCTGGTGCCCAGAGAGTGATTTTTTTGTAAGTAGAGCTTAGATTTCTCCCTAATGTTCTTTCCAGTTGCTTTTCCTTTAGTTTAGGTTTGTGTTACAATTTTATGTTAGCAAATATTTAGTAACCTCTCAGGTAATGAAACCAAAGGAGTTGATGTTCAAATAAATTAAATAAATGAGAATAAAGTAGAACTTTAACACTATGTAATAAGATATTGGGATCCTAGATTTAAGAGCAGCAGAATGTATTTTCAAAGAGGAGGAATTTTGTGAAATGGATGGAAATGGCAAGCAGCCTTAGAAATGTTATGCAACTTTGGAGAATTCCGTTTTTAAGATTTTGACATATGTACTGATTTTCCAGTACTATAGTGGGTAAAGAAAATTTCGTATATGAAATTAGGATTTCTTTATTTCCACTGTTGTATTTCTATGTTGAGATTAGGATTCCGGGAACTACGCATTGTTACACAAGCACTGACTATTGAGTGCAGCTAGGAAAATGTTAGGGTTGCATTTAGTGTTAGAGAGGTTGATATTTTGTATTTCCCTTTTGTGCAATGTATTTTAAAAATGCCTGGTATTTCACAATTTTATGACTTTGAATATAGGAACAAAGTTTGAAGTGGTTACTATATAAAAGCTATAAAGGCTGGCTGTTGGCCAGTAGCCTTTCCAATCAACTGAGGGCATGCTGAGGAGACAGATTGTTTATGTAGAAATACACTGATTTCCCCTTTTCTGTGTCTTCCTCTCAGACCTCAGGGACATTCAGTCTATTTCTCTAGCTTGCCTCTTATTCCTGCTGGATGGAGTGGGAGCCCAGACAATGGTATTGGGCCTCAACTGACCCCTGATGGAATGGAAGCTCAAGACACACTGTGCTAAGCAGGCCCTAGGACTGTAATGACAAGAAGCCTTTACTCATCCATTAGATTGATGAATAGTGCATCCAGAAATTGACCCACACATAGAAGGTTGGTTGATTTTTGACCAAGGTGCTGAGTCAATGCAGTGGGGGAAAAAACAGTTTTGTTTTGTTGTTTTTTTTTGCTGGAAAAAAGGTGGATTTTTTTATGAAAAAAAGAAACTTCATGTGTTTCTCACTTAGTACACAGAATTAAATACACATGGGTCATAGATCAAAACAAAAAACTCAGGACCAGCAAGTTAAAAAAACAACAACAAAGGAAAATACCTTTGCAATCTTGAGATATGTAAAGATGTATTGAGTAGGACACTAAAGCACTAACAATAAAATATAATAAAATAAGCTTATGTACTTACTGTAAGACTTCTCAAGACTTTTGATATCTTACGTTTCTAGTAAGAGGGTCATGCAGCTTTTCCCAAAGTGCGAGACCACTGAATCCTGTTTTTATCTGGAGTATTCGGCTAGATACAGGTATGAGCATGCCATACTTGGAGAAGAGTTGCTTTGGTGCTCTCCTCAAAACACTATTTTTTAGAGGTATAATAAGTTAATGATCAGTTTCTTCCTCTTGGTGTAAATTAATGTGATTGCATCCATTTCAACAACCACAATACAGAAAACCAGCATTTCTTCCAAAATCATCTCTTTCCTCATCTGTGGGGAGTCTGATCACTCCCCACTCCCGACTGACTGGTCAGCCAGCCAACTGTTGCTGGTAAGTCCCTGGGCAAGTGTCACATTAGATTGGAATTCTCCATAGTAAGAGGAATAAGGAGTCATTAAAGGCACAAAGCTTTTTGCATTTTCCCTGCTGCTGGTTCCAGATTCTACTCCTTAGCCCTGCTCCCTCACTGCCTGTCAAACTGTGAGCTGTTAACCCTTTGCTCCTCTCATAGTTCTCCCCGTTCCTAATTGCCTGAAGGCCTTTTTTTCTGTGGCATTCCTAAGTCTCTGACTCATAGGTCACTGTCCAAGTCAGATTCTTCTACCTGCTGCTGCTGCCCATGAACTGATTTTTATGAAATATAAGTTGTCACATAAGAAACAGTAGAAGAATCAGAAGAGAAAGTGGAAGGAAGTCAAAGCCAAACTTCACCTAAACCAGAATTTGGCCCACGGCTTTTCCTGTTCAGGGAGAGAGATCTCAGGAAGAAATCAAAATGGTACGTAACACCAGTGGAAATATAAAAAGAAAAGAAAGCTTAAGAAAGCATCCCTATATTATCTCTGGATTATATTTTAAAAATTGAACTACTGTAAGATATTAGTTTGTCATGAATGTGAAAAGCTAACAACCAGATAGGGAAATGTCATCTGAATAAACCCTACTAGAAAGACTATATGTGACTAGACATGAAGCTTTAATTTTAGATCTTCCACTAATTTGCTTTGTAATCATTAAGTAAATATATTCTCTTAAAGAGAAAAAAGTATTGCCCTCCCCCTCAATGCAAAGAAAAAGTGTGTGTGCGTGCGTGTGTGTGTGTGTGCGTGTGTGCGTGTGTGTGTGTGTGTGTGTGTGTGCGCACGCACACCAGGCCCTGCCACAGATACTTTCTCACATGCTGTCTCATTTAATCATCTCTTTCCTCATCTGGAAAATGAGATAATATCTCATTCTGCCTTCCTCACAGGACAACAACTGTAATAATAACCAGATAATAAAATATACCACTTGCAGCATTGTTCTAGAATTTAAGAAATAAATCAGGCCCTGGCCAGTTTGGCTCAGCGGTTAGAGGGTCGGCCTGCGGTCCGGAGAGACCCGGGTTCGGTTCCCGCTAAGGGCACGTACTTCGGTTGCAGTTTGTCCCCGGCCCTGGTTGGTCGTGCGGGTGGCAGCCACTCGATGTGTCCCTTCATGTCGATGTTTCTCTCTCTCTCCCCCTTCTTCTCTCTCCCTCCCACTCTATCTGTACAAAAAATGGAAAAATATCCTCGGGTGAGGATAAAAAAATAAAAAATAAAAAAGAGAAATAAATCAGGAATGCCATATTGAGAGATGCATACCAGCGTTTCCATAGCAAGATGGTGTGATGAATCCTGGTAAATTATTTCCAAAAACATTTGCAATCCAAACTTAGCAGAAACAGTTTCACAGGATGTTTCATAGACATCAAAGACAATTACTGAACACCTGGAAAGTACAGAACAACCTTTTTCTACTTCTCAGTAAATGTAACAAAGTAAACACACACTTCACACTTTATGACACACCCCATCAAAGAAAAATAGGCAAGAGAGATACACAAATAAATAGGAACAGCATAACAATATAGATGACAATAAAAATAATTTTATATTAGTGCCCTGGCCGGTTTGGCTCAGCGGTTAGAGTGTCGGCCCATGGACCAGAGAGTCCTGGGTTCAGTTCCTGCTAGGGGCACGTACCTCGTTGCAGTTTGTCCCCAGCCTCGGTTGGGGTTGTGTGGGTGGCATCCACTCAATGTGTCTCTCTCATGTCAATGTTTCTCTCTCTCTCTTCCCCCCTCTCTCCTTCCCACTCTGTCTGAATATAAATGCAAAAGTATCCTCAAGTCAGGATAAAAAAAAAATTTTTTTATATTAGAAATTGAAAACCATTTTTTAGCCTGTATTAAGTTAGGATAAACAGAAGGATGATCCTGGCTAGTGAGGTTCAGTGGATTGAGCCTCGTCCCATGGACTGAGAGGTCAGTTGGATTCCCGGTCAGGGCACATGCCCCTGTTGCAGGCTCGATCCCCAGGAGGGAACGTGCAGGAGGCAGCTGATTGAAGTTTCTCTCACTTCAATGTTTCTCTCTCCTCCTTCCTGTCTCTGTAAAAAAAATCAATAAAAACGTATTAAGAAAAAAAATGTTAAAACAGAAGGGTGAGAAGTATCACAGAAAGCACCTGGGTCCTCTAGGAATGTTCCTTGTGAAGGTTATGTGGTCTTCCTGTTGTCACTGGGTCTTTATTGCTCTTGGCTGGCTGTGACCTCAATGCTGACCACAGGGTGCAAGCTGCTGTACAAGTGCTGACAATGCAAAACAAAACAAAGAATAAGAAAAGGAAAAAGAAAAAAAAAAAAGGAAAAGAAAAAAGCGGAGTTCATCTGAGCAGAATTTAGTGCCTCCTGAGATCTCCCTTTGGATATGCTGTTTGTGAAACTGGTTGGATCCTGCTTTGAAGTTGTCTGAAGCCAGCCAATTGATGTGTTATTCTGACCCCCTTGGGAGGGACTCTGGTGTAAGCAATGTAGATGCTATCTATGCCTGGCCCTCAGCAATGTGTTTGAAGCTACAAGCAATCCAGTCTGTGGCTGCCTCTGCTGAGCTTGGCTGCCCACAGATAGGACCAAGCTGCACTCCAAGGCTGGCTTGTACCAGCACCAAGCCCAGGTGTGGGTCAGCAAATGTCACAAGTCACCCTGGGATCCACCTCCACCTGCCTTGGCCTGCTGGTTGCCTGTTAGGCTCAGTCATTGAAAGAGCCTCTGGCAGAATCAGGAGGATGGGGCTATTGGGTCTCTCATGAGGGGAAGGTGCCATTCAGACTTCAGGGAAGATGGTGGTTGTGATCCCTTACCACAGAGCCACACTTCTGTCCCAGATTTTTCCCTGACCTTGGCATGGCAGAGTCCCTAGTAGTCAGGTGGGTGGGGCCTCCTGAGCCCAGAGGTTGGGTCTGCCAGAAGCCGGGAGGGTGTTTCTATCAGATCTCCTGTGATGGGGAAGTGCCAGTAAGGTTCATGGGAAAGTGGGGGGAATGGCCCTGCCCCAAAGCCATTCATTGACATCCCCTGAATCTGTTCAGACTTCTACACCCAGCCTATGCCACTGGCTCCTCATTAGGCCTTTAGATCCACAGAGTAGGGTGAGAGGGATTCCTAATGGTAGGGTAATTGCTTTCCCCAGGCTGATGCTGCCGGGAGGGGACTGGTCCACTTAAGACAGATGGCTGCAGCGGTATTGGAGTAGGATTCAGTACAGGGATCCTGGTGGCTGCTCTCGCATGACTCTACCAAAAGTCACAAACCCCAAACTCTCCTCAGGCGACTCCACTTTGCAACCACTCCACCCTCCCTCCACCAGAGCCCAGGGTGAGTGGCTCTGCAAAGGATTCTTATTGTGCACATATTCTGCAGTTAAGTGCAGCGTTCTATGAGTGTTAGATTAAGGTGGTTGATAGTATTGTTTAAGTCTATCTACTTACTGATTATTTTTGTCTAGTTCTATCTATTACTAAGAAAGGAGCTTAAAAATCTTTGAGTGTGGACTCATCTGTTTTGCTCTTTAGCTCTGTCAGTTCTGTACTTTGAAGCTCTGTTGTTGGATGCATTCCCTTTAGGATTGTTACATCTTCTTGATGAAGTGGCCATTCTGTTGCTGTTAAATCTCCCTCTTTATCTCTGCTAATACTCTTTGTCTTGAGGTCTACTTTGTCTGATAATATAATGACAAAACTTTCTTATGCCTAGTATTTGCGTGGTATATTATTCCCTGCCCCTCACCCCCTTTTTCTTTTAAATTGTCTGTTTTTATATTTGAGGTATATTTCTTATAAAAACATATGATTGAGCCTGCTTTTTATTTGGTCTCAGTCTCTACCTTTCGGTCCATCTACATTTAATGTATGTTGATATGGTTGCACTTTGGTGTACTCTTTTTATTGGATTTAGGGCCCACCATATCAAGATGACCTCATATTAACTTAATTACATCTGCAAAGACCCTATTTCCAAATAAGATCACCTTCTGAGGTTACAATTGAATATGAATTTTGAGGGGAACATAGCTATATGTTGTGGTGAGAGTTCCCCACAAAATTCATATTCACCTGAACTTCACAATGTGAACTTCTTTGGAAATGGGGCTTTTGTAGATTTAAGTAATTATTTAAGTTAATATGAGGTTACGCTGGACAGGATATGCTCTAAATCCAGTGACTGGTGTCCTTATAAGAAGAGGCGAGGACACACAGATATACGTAGAGAACAAGGCCATGTGAAGACAGAGGTGGAGACTGGAGCGAAGCATCTACAAGCCAAGGAAGGCCAAGGGTTGCCAGGAAACACTGGGAATGAGGAAGAGGCAAAGGAGGATTCTTCCCTAGAGCCTTCTGAGGGAGAAGAGCCCTGTTGACACCTTGATTTTGGACTTCTAGTCTCAAGAAGTGTGAGGGAATAAATTTCTGTTGCTTTAAGCCACCCAATTTATATATTTTGTTACAGTAGCCCTGGGAAACTAATGCAATATTTAAACCACATTCTGCTTTCTATGTTAATACATTGTAGTGGTTAAGCCCATTGTAGTGGTTTTAAGATATGTTTACAAATTCTTTTATTCTTTACTTTAAGAGGTAGAGACTAATTCCTCTCCCTCTGTGTGCAGGCTGGACCTAATGACTTGCTTCAGATGAATAGAATGGAGAAATGAGGGTGTGCAGCTTTGGAGAATAGGTCGGGTGTTGGCAAACTACAGTCTGCAGGCTGGCTGCCTATTTTTATTTTTTTGTTTTGTTTTTTTATCCTCACCTGAGGACATTTTTCCATTTTTTGTACAGACAGAGTGGGAGGGAGAGAGTGGATGAGAGAGAGAGAGAAAAACATCGACGTGAAAGAGACACATCGAGTGGCTGCCACCCGCATGACCAACCAGGGCCGGGGACAAACTGCAACCGAGGTACGTGCCCTTAGCGGGAACCGAACCCGGGTCTCTCCAGACCGGGGGCCGACGCTCTAACCGCTGAGCCAAACCGGCCAGGGCTGGCTGCCTATTTTTATAAATCAAGTTGTAGTGGAACATACCATACCCATTTATTTACATATTATATGTGGCTGTTTTTGTTCTAAAACAACTGACATGAGTAGCATGCAAGCCTATATTGACATGCAAAGCCACTCTTTGCTATCTAGCCCTTTAAATTTGCCAATCCCCATCCGTGAACTAGGTCATAAAAAGCACTGCAGCTTTTTGCTTGCTCTTAATTTGCCCTGGGGAAACCCAGCTGCTTTGTCACGGGGACACTCACATGGCCCCATGAAAGGCCCGCATGGCAAGGAACTGAGGCCTCCTGCAAACAGCTTTGTAAGTGAACACTCTTAGAAGTAGTTCCTCATGCCCCCGTTAAGCTTTCCCTGGTCAACTGCTTGACTGCAACTTCACGAGAGACCCTGAGCCAGAATCATCCATGTAGCTGATCCCAAATTCCTGACCTGCAGAAACTATGTGCGATAATAAATGCTTGTTGTCTTAAGCTGCTACATTTGGGGGCAATTTGTTTTGCTACAATACATAACTAATACAGTCATCCTCCCCTTCTGCAGTTTTCACTGCAACCTACAAGCTGCTCTGTGTCTTATATAACAGGCTTTTGCTATTTTAGAAACATACAGGACCTTTATATAATACAACTCCTAGATGACATAGACAAGACTTTTAGGAAACAAAGGATATTGGAAGGCAAGGGCTATATCTTCTATATTTTTTATAATTCTCCTTAATAACATCACACTAGGTATGATCATTGCTACTGATTTTTACTATCACTAACAAAATTATTAGGTTTGTAAACCATGCTTATTTGAATCATCAGACAGAATGTTTTCTCTATTATGTTATTATTATTTATATAAAAAGGAGTATTAGAGTATACTGTTATGATCTTTACTTGGTGTGCCTCAAAGGATTTAGTTGCTTTCTATAAATGTAAACCAAATTTTCTCTAGTTGGGATGGTGTTAAGTTCTGTGGTTGTTCTATTGCTGCATAACAATAGTATCACAAACTTAGTGGCTTAAAACACTACCTATTTATTACCTCAATTTCTGAGGATCAAGAATCTGAACATGGGCTAACAGGGCCCTCTGCTCAGGGTCTCACAAAGCATCAGTCAAGGAACTGGCCAGGGCTAGATTCTCACTGGGAAGTTCCCCTGGGGAGCTCTGTGGTTGCTGACAGCATTTAGTACCTTGTAATGGAAGGTCTGAGAGTCTCCGTTTTTGTTGTTTTGTTATTTCTTGACTGTTATTGTTTGTTGCCAGAGGCTGCCCTCAGCTCATAGAGGCCACCCAAACTTCCTTGCCATGTGGGGTTCCTCAACATGGCCACTTGTTCCCTCAGAGCTAGCAAGGGAGAGACTCCAGCCAGACAGGCACTAGGGTTTTACATAGCACCATCACATAATAATGTGCATGTAATCACATCCATCCCAGGCCCTTTACTGCATTCCATTGTTTAGAAGCAGGCCTCACTCACACTTAAGGGAGGGATCACGGGAGCCACCTGAAGAGTGTGTCTGCCACAGTGGACTTAGAGATCATGCAAATACTCTGTGCATGGTAGAACTGATGCTTTACTAAAGGTTTCTGTATCTAAAAAGGGAGAACGATACATTGTTTTGGGGGGATTTTCCTACTCTGTGTTGCAAACACACAACACCCAGGACAGTGTTGAATAGAAGGTAAATGAATAGAAATGGGCTAATAAAAACAGGAAAAGTAAACGATATACCTAATCCTCAAACATACCTTCAAGCTGGAAAATACTGTGGTTGGAAACAGTTGGCATGCAAGTAGCTAGACTGACCCTAAGCAAAGGCTTCCTGCATGTCAGGGGCTTAAGGGGCTGTTGCCATAGCATACAGGAAGCCTGTTTCTACATGGTTACAGATATAGCATAAAAAATTCTATCATTTGTTCCTTTTCAATCATCCTAGATTGTATTCAGGTTTTAGTAAGACCTTAGAATAAGAAGGGCAACAGTAGATGTAATAGATCCCAAATCTACCTTGGTATGTGACATGTATGCATTCATTTATTTAGTGAGTTGCAATGTTTACCACATACAAGGCCCTTTACTAGACATTATTCCGTTTTACATATGTTTATGGTGTGTGTCAGTGGGGAAAAGTGCCATCACATATTGGCTATACCTCTATGGGTGTGGAGTTTTGTGCCAGCCCTGTGATATGACAGTGTTCTTTCAAGAAGTTTGGTGATAATGAACAGGAAACTGGGTAGATAAGTCAAAGGGAAATTTTAAAAAGGAGACATGCTTACAGGCAAAGGAGAAACCCAGCCACTAAGAAAAGACCTGTGCCACATGAATCTGTTACATAGTTGGTGTTCGGATATATTTGTTGTCTTACCCATTTCCTTACATAGTCTCTCCTCACTTTTTTCCCTTAAAAATATATTACACTGCTCTCCTGTGTGTCATACATGGCAGTAAATTCCATGGTAACCAAACCGAATATATCCCATACCCCTTTCCCTTTATGTCCCATCCAGCTTGGAAATATCATTAGCCATCTCAACAAACACTTTCTCCAGGTCTTTACGTTCTCCACCCCTGGACAACTGCTGGCCCTTCCTCCTCTGACTGTGCCCCACCCACAGTACCTCCCTAATCACATTTTCTGCCACTCTCTCGATTGTTTTGCCTCTTCAGTTGGGTCCTCACTGCTGACTGGTGGCCTTTTAGTTCATATCTATTTGCACTTAGCACAGTAGCTATTTAAACCTCTTCTGTTCCTTATGATCCCAACTCAGTTGTCTTTTCACCAGTTGTACCTCCTATAATGTAGTCTCTCAACTTTCTTTCTACTCATCTTATAATCTTTTTTTTTAATCCTCACCCGAGGACATTTTTTCCATTTTTTGTACGGATAGAGCGGGAAGGAGAGAGAGGAACAGAGAGAGAGGGAAACATCGACGTGAAAGGGACACATCGAGTGGCTGCCACCCGCACGACCAACCAGGGCCGGGGACAAACTGCAACCGAGGTACATGCCCCCAGCGGGAACCGAACCCAGGTCTCTCCGGACCGCAGGCGGACGCTCTAACCGCTGAGCCAAACTGGCCAGGGCTCAACTTATAATCTTTTATTGCCTTCCTCACTTTTATATTTTCTTGCAAAACAAGTACACACACACACACACACACACACACACACACACACACACACACACACCCCTACCGTCTGGTCAAGTCTTAGTCCTAAACCCTCCCATCTCCTCAAAGCTTATACCGACCATGACCATCCGTCACTCTAGTGAAAAGACACATTATCTACTACAGCATAGTGTGTTATAGAATCATTTCCAGGCCACCTGTGCCTTGAAATTTGATATATCCCTTAAAATTAAAGGGAGGAAAAAAAAACTATATCAACTTTCCTTAAGTTAAAATAGATTAAATAAGCTAAAATAACAATTAGTATTTATTAAATAAATTAGCAAATTTTACAACTTTATTTTTTCCAACAGTACCACATTTGTATTTCATAAATAATTTAGAAATTTAGATGAAAATTAGAAGAGAAGAAAAAAAATCATCACTATCTCCATATCCGAGATAACCATAGTTAATATTACATATATTTTTCATTATATATGTGTTCAATCACATTACCTAATATCATGTTATTTGCCATTTTTCACACTTCATCATAAATACTTTTATCTATTCTTATATATTTTAGTATATAATTTATAAGGGTTGTAAATAGGCTATTGTATGGTTTTCCCATAATTTAACAAATACTCCCTTTATGAGTATTACAATATTCCCATTTATTTTTGTTTTAAATAACTATGTGATGAAATCTTTATAGCTAGATCCTTTTCTCAAATTTCTGATGATTTGTTTACAATAAATTTCTTGAATTTGAATTTTGGATCAAAGGATGTTTATATTTTAAGCCAACTAAGACCTTTTGCCAAATAATTGTACTTCAAAAAGAAGTTGCATTCATTATTTAACCATCAGCAGTGTATAAGAGTGTCTGTTTCCCAAATCCTTTCCAAAGCAGAATATTACTATGTAAAAAAGGCAATCTTAGCCACTTTTGCAGGGAGAAACTGGTATCTCATTGTGTTTATGTTTTGTTTTATTTTTACATGAAAGTCCTTTATAAATATAGAGCATTCTTCACATGAAAGGACTAATCATTGGTTTAGGGATTGATCTCATTGTGTTTTAATTTGCATTTCTTTGATACTGAAGTTAAATACTTATTGGCCATTACATCTCTTTTTCTGTGAATTGCTTGCTCACAAACCTTTTCATCTCTCCCCACCCCGATTATTTGTATGTTTATCTTCTTTGATAATTTTTGAACTCACAGTTCAAATTAGTAAAAGTGAATTTTGCACTTTATTTTTCTGATAGCTCTGAATTGTTTTTTTCTCAACACAAAGGATAGATTGGTTTTTGCATATGAGATAGACCAGAGGAAAAATGTCATATATAATATATATGATATGATATATGAAATGATTGATGATCTTTGGTGATGATGTCAAGCTGTAGCTTGACAAAGCCACTTAGTACTGTTCTGTGTAGCTTATTTACTCTCTTATGCAACATTACCTTATTGATCATCATTCAAGTTTCTGGAATAATTGGTAGCTTGATTAAAAGTAAAGAATAATGAGATTGATTTGTCTGCTTCTCTGACTTATAAATTATTCTTCAATAGGATTATATTACACATTCTCTTTTAAGTTTTTGAGCATACGTTTCAAGTTTTCAGTAGGTGGCAGCAGCAGAAAGCAGTCTTTCCTTTGGTTGAAATGTAATTAGGCATTTACAGGGGACAGCATGAAGCAATTTGCCCTGAATGTGAAGAGCTTTGTGATGGAGGCTGATCCAACAAATACTCTTCTTGGGAAAATGCACTTTATTTTTTAAATGTTGCAATATATACTAATTATAGTATGTTTTACTATTTTTCTGGAATCTTATTTTTCTCCCTTACCTCTTTTTATATTTATGGTGAAAGCTACTTCAAGACACCAGCCTCTTTTCCAGAGAAGTGGCTTTTTGAATAACCATTTAGTACAGAGCCTTCAGTAATTTAACCAACTAAAAATGCATGCTAAGAAAATGTGGCCTTTTGAGGCCACAGTTTCCATTATGAGTGGTCTTTAGCGGGGCTTTATTTTGCTAATTTTATTTTCTTTTTCTTTTTTTTTAGAGAGGGAGGAAAAGAGAGAGAGAGAAGAAGAAGAAACATCAGTGTGAGAGATATATCTATCAGTTGCCTCTCATATGTATCCTATGAGAGATTGAACCCGAAACCTAGGTTTGTGCTCTGACCCGGAATCAAACCCGTGATCCATAGGTGCATGGGACCACACTCCAACCAACTGAGCCTCACAGGCCAGGGCATCATTTTGCTAATTTTAAAATTCAGGGCCAATATATATCTCAAGAGTATCTGTAATAATTGTCTTTGGATCATAATATTTCCCCTAAAGTTGGATAAGCATTGTCTGTAGTTCATTCACGACAGAGTGGAGCAAAACACCTCGGGGTTCTGGGAGCACACCCGGTTTTGTTTCCAGACTATAGTGACTGGTGGATGGTATATACCATCGGCCAGGAAGAGAATGGAAGATAGGCCCAGAGGTTGTGGGTTTTGAGGAGAAAGAGGAACACTTGCTACTCAGGCCAATTGAAAGCTAATGATGATTTTGGTGGTAGAAAGCCCAGATTGTTCTGAACTAAGAGCAACCAGACACTGCTTTTAGGATTACCTCAGAATGAAAAAGAACAGATTAGGATTCAGGAACAAAGTGAAGGTGGTCTGGAGTGGTTTTTCCTACTTCAAAGATTAAGGGTTTGGGGCGGGGGGGCTCAAACTCTCAGTTCAATCTCTATATATGAACATGTACTAAGAAAGGAAAGTTTCCAGTTCTAGACTGTATGGTTCTTCAGGGCAGGGACTATGTATTTATCACCAGATCTCAGCTCACTCCAGCACATGCTGAGTGCCCAGCAAGTTATTACTGATGGAAAAATGAAAGTAACTACCTCATAATGGCCCTCTCCTCTCATTCATTCCTTTCATATCCCCCCCAAACTGCCCTTTTCTTCAGGTCTCTAGAGCAGGCTGTGTACTCACAGTGAGGTATGCATTAACTCTTCCTCTCAGCAAGAGTACAGCTTAGAAGAGAGGTTTCTGCTATAGAATGGCTATTGTAGACTTGCCAATACAGAAGAGATGTCTAGGCTGAAGGCTTTATGGGGTTGTTTTTTTTATTAAAGCATTAAAATTTTCCAGGCTAGCCCTGGCCAGTTTGGCTCCATGGTTAGAGAGTCAGCCCGCAGACTGGAGAGTCCCTGGTTTGGTTCCCGCTAAGGGCACGTACCTCGGTTGCAGTTTGTCTCTGGCCCCATTGGGGTCCTGTGGGTGGCGATCACTCAAGGTGTCTCTCTCACATCGATGTTTCTCTGTCTTCCTCTCTCTCTCCCTCCCATTTTATCTGAAGATAAATGCAAAAATGTCCTCGGGTGAGGATTTAAAAATTTTTTTTTTCCAGGCTAAAGAAAAAGAAGGAATTTTAGGAGAATTGAAAATATACTCTTAGGCCCTGGTATGATGTTGAATTTAGGTTTTAACAGAACACTTAAAAATTGATTCAAGTATTCTTGAATCATATTTTCTGCATTTCCAAAGCACTTGTTATCAGGAAGTGAACTGCTTCTATAATACTTTTTATGACCATTTCCACTTAAAGTTTATTGGATCTTTAATTGCTTGAGTCCGTTCTTGTTTGTTTGTCCTTAGTTTAATAGTACCATATAGTTGTCCTAGCATTTTCTCGTGTGGTAGATTGCAGATATCTTTGAGACAAAATATGTGATTTTTAAAATTTGTGTTGGCTTTCCTTTAGAACTGAAGACAGTACTCTGTACCCCAGGAGTACTGAGTGAATCTCGACTGTGTCAGGAAAAGAAAGAGGCAGCATTAGTGGTCACTACTGTCCCACAGATAGACAGGATGATGTCATACGAAAACACTCAGGAGACCTGGGATCGATTCCGGGCTCTGCCACAAATTCCAAGACTGTGGACAATTCTCTGAACCTCAGTGTCTTCAAATGTAAACAAAGGAGACAGAGTAGATTTGAATTTTAAGATTTCTCCCGGTTCCTTGATTCACTGAGTCAGTATTTCTTCTTAGGATATCCGGAACAATATTGTTCACTTATCTCACTTAGGAAATAACCATATCCCACCTGCTAACAGGATATATTAGTTGGGATACAGACTAAGCAGCAGTAAGAGAGAGTCTCAAAAATGTTGGCTGCTCAGAGAGGGAAGAATATTATCACAGCCTCCGTAAACAAGACTAAAGTAGGCAGGTATTCCAGAACAGATAGATAACTCTGATTTACTAGAACAGTTCAAGGCGCCTTCTGCTTTGTTTCTCTGCCATTGCCCAATCGGCATGGTAGAAGCTGATTCATCGCGGGGAGAAAGAAAGAGCCCAGGACAAGCTGCTTTATTTCCAAGAAGACCTGGGAGCTCCAGACATGGCTTCCATTCACATCCCATTGGCTACAGCTTAGTCCCGTGTCACATCTACAATGGGGAGAACAGAAAAGTCTTGAGCAGTGTGGCATGTACCCACCTAAAACTTTAAGAGGTGTGGGGTAAGGGTTCCATAATTAAAAGGAAAGAGAGGAGATTGGATAATGGGGGAAAGCCTTTACCACCACACCTTCTGTTATGATTCTAAGTCACTGTAACAATTTTTATTGTACTGTTTATTGTGTTTCTCCTATCTAATGAAATCAGCTGAGATCAGGATCTGTGATTTATGCCTATATGTATACCCCACGGCACATGCGAAGATATCTTAAGCATAGATGTCATTCAATAAAATATGTATGTTTAATGTATATATTGACTTTCAGGGCATCTAAGTAAATACTATGTCCAGCACACTCCCTCGTATACCCTGCTCGATCTACATATTGCTTATTCAGTGAATGTTACATGTAAAACTTTAGTCTCAACTCAGTTGAGGAGGAGACTAGATCAGAATCTATGAAGTAGTGAAACTTAACAAAATATATTATAGACCAATTGATTAATTTGGGGCAGGTTGCTCCTAATGGCAATTACTGTCTTTTACTACTACTAGTTAAGATAGTGCTACCCTGTTTTGGGGTAGCATGACTACATGTAATGGAAAACCAAGTGCTTTTTAGTGTGACATCATCATTTAGTTTTACATGTACTCCCTGGACATATAATTAATTATATTTATGAGTAAACTTTAAAACTGATCTTTCCTCGAAAGAATTTTGGCTTTTGTCTCTGTTTCCTTTTTGGTGTTAATAATAAAGAGCCAATGTAGTAATGAGTGTGAATTTATATAGTATCTGCCTGTTTATGAACAGTCATAGGTCTCATTTTAAAAACGGGCCACAGTTTACTGACTCAGTTTTAACATCTTATCCATTCGGGATTCTGGGTCTTTGTCTGTTGCACAGGGACACTATAATCTATCTGGAATGAAAAATGCTGTATGTGCCTTACCAGTTTCACATCTGATACAGACACCCTCAAGAGAATTGTCCTTGCTCTCTCATATCCAGTCCCCTTCAAGGTCCGGTTCCAGTTTACCGCCTTTTATAATGACTGACTATAACCACTTAACCCTAAATGATCATGCTATCAGAAAAAGAAGAAGACTTAACTCAAGCCCTGGAGAAAACTGGAGCATAAGAACAGGATGTGTTTGTATAAGGACAAGCCTTTACTCCCTTTACAAACATGCCAACTTGGCAGAGACAAGCACATGGCAAGTACTGGCCATTTATAGTATGGACCAAGAAGAGTGGTTCCCAGTCTTTATTCAGCCTTACCCCACATTCGAGCTCTTGCTCAGCCTCAGTGCCAGGTATCTTTTTTTTTAATCCTCACCCGAGGACATTTTTCCATATTTTGTTCAGATAGAGAGGGGGCGGGGGAGAGAGAGAGACAGAGAAACATCCACATGAAAGGGACACATCGATTGGTTGCCACCCGCACAACCCAACCAAGGCCGGCGACAAACTGCAACCGAGGTACATGCCCTTAGTGGGAACCGAACCCCGGTCTCTCCGGACCACAGGCCGAGGCTCTAACCACTGAGCCAAACCGGCCAGGGCAGTGCCAGGTATCTTTGTTCTTGGTACATTTTTCTCAAAGGAACTTAATTTTCTTCCTAAGGGATAGGACACATTTTTCTGTTAAGGGCTTGATCTTACTTCTTTATATCAATAGAGGGCAGCAGAGAGCATCACCCAATAGAGTAACCTGTAGGTCTCCAACTGGGGCAGTCCCAATCCCCTAGTGCCTAAGAAGAAAAATTCCTGGGAGAATTTTTTTTTAAACCTAGAACAAAAACTGGGGCTATTACAGGTATGGGAAATGCTAAACATTTTGCATTACACAGAAAAGTCCCTTGAAGGGAAGAATATTCTCACTACTAGATGTCAGTTAACTTTCTAGTATTGCTCTCCCACCTCAAGTAGAACATTCCTGCCTACATTACTAATTTAGCACTTCCATCATTTTGTGCAATAATTCATCTCACCAAAGCTCCTTGATACCAAGAACTGGTTTTTTCATCTTTGCATTGTCACTTAAAAAATTTTTATTTCTTTATTGATTATAGAGAGAAAGGAAGGGAGAGGGAGAGAAAGATAGAAACATCAATGAGAGAGAACATTAATTGGCTGCCTCCTACATGCCCCCAACTGGGGATTTGGCCCATAGCCTGGGCGTGTGCCCTGACCGGGAATCAAACCAGCAAACTCTTGGTGACCAAGCCACACCAGCCAGGCTGCATTGTCATGTTTTAAATTCACCTTTTTTTTTTTTTAATCCTCACCCGAGGACATTTTTTTTTCCCAATATTTTGTTCAGATAGAGTGGGAGGGAGAGAGAGAGAGAAAGAAACATCGATGTGAAAGGGACACATCGAGTGGTTGCCACCCACACAACCCAACCAGGGCTGGGGACAAACTGCAACGGAGGTATGTGCCCTTAGTGGGAACCAAACCCGGGTCTCTCTGGACCACAGGCCGATGCTCTAACTGCTGAGCCAAACCAGCCAGGGCTAAATTCACTTTTAATTTATAGTCATTGGATGGTTTGTAGACATGTCTTTAGTTGGGGGAGGGTCATGGAGTAATGGATAGAATTTATAAGTACAGTAGTCCCCCTTTAGCCGTAATTTTACTTTCTGTGGTTTCAGTTACCTGCAGTTAACTGTGGTCTGAAAATATTAAATGGAAAATTTCAGAAATAAACAATTTATAAGTTTTAAATTGTGCACCATGCTGAGTAGTGTGATGAGATCTCCTGCTGTCCAGCTCTGTCCAGCCTTGGGCACGAATTATCCCTTTGTCTAGCATCTCCACCGTGCATATGCTACTTGCCCATTAGTCACTTAGTAGCCATCTGGGTTATCAGATTGGTTGCCACGGTATTGCAGTGCTTGTGGTCAAGTAACCATTATTTTACTTAATAATGGCACCAACATGCAAGAGTGTGGTGCTGGCAATTCGGATATGCTAAAGAAAAACCATAAAATACTTCCTTTAAGTGAAAAGGTCTGTTTATATAGGAAAAACTGGTAAATATGGGGTTCAGTACTATCTGTGATTTCAGGCATCCACTGGAGGGCTTGGAATTTATCTCCCCCAGATAAAGGGAGACTACTGTGTAATCAGTAGATTACAGAGTTTGCATAGAGGTGGATTAGATACACCAGTCTCCCTGAGCCTTCATTACTCATAAAATGGTGCTGACACCTACCCTACTTTAAACTACTTTGTAAATTGTAAAGTGAAGTACAAGATTGTTTACAAAGTGTCTCTAAGACCAGATTTGTTTCCAATTATTATTTCTGGAATTTAGATAATTGAAACTCCAAAAGAGCACAATTATATAAAGAAGATATTTGAGCACAAAAGGCATGGCATATAATATGGGGCATAAAACATAACAAGAAACAGATATGTATTAAATGTATAGAATTTTTAAACTTTTGTACCACAACCCACAGTACCACAACTTTTTTTTTGTACCACAACTTATATAGTGTCCCATTACATACACACATATAGCAAATTTCCTGAAACAATATACTAAACCTCACCACATGAGACATACTATTTTCTATTCTGTTCTATTTTATCTCACTTATTAAATCATGGTCATGACCCACTAAATCAATTTCACGGTCCATTAATGGGTAGCAACTGCAGTTTGAAAAATTCTTTCTTAAAAACCATTTTATATTACTACAGTCTATTAAAGACTGTATTTTCTATCAACCTTTTGAATCTATCAAATTTTTGTTTATCTTAAAATGGAAAAAGCATATTACATAAACTAGGGATGTGAACACATTTGTTTTACTTATTAGGTCTCACACTGAAAACCATTATCTGTAATGCTTATTCTTTATTTTAAAAATATCAAAAAGCATCATGAAATAATTTTAAAGTACATGAGAAAATTTTGGCTGTGTTTGTGTGGTCTTTAAACCATTTTCTTAGCAGCTTTATTGAGGTAAAATTGACATACAATGGGTTGCACATATTTAAAGTGTACAGTTTGATATGTTTTGACATAAGTATACAGCCATAAACTCATCATGAAGCTCAAGATAATGAACATCTACAGCACCCCAAAAGCTTCTTCAGGTCCCTTTGTTTTTCCTCTTTGCCACCATCCCCTTTACCTGGCAACCATTGTATGTTCTGACATAATGCACTAGTTTCTATTTCCTAGTATCTTATATGTATGGAATCACAGAGTATACACTCTTTTATCTGGCTTTTTCACTCTGCATAGTTACTTTGAGATTCATCTATGTGGCAGCATGTATCAACAGTACATTCTTTTTTATTGCAGAGGAGTATTTCCATTGTATGGATTTACCACTGTTTATTCATTCGCTTGTTGATAGACATGTGTGTGTTTTTCATTTTAGGGCTATTACAAATCAAGATGTTATAAACATGTGTGTACAGGTCTTTGTATGGGTGTATACTTTCATTCCCTTTGGGTAAATTACCTAGGAGTGAAATGACTATATCATATGGTACGTGTATGTTTAACATTTTAAGAAATGCTGGTTAGGTTTAACAGCTTCTGTTGAAGAAGAAGCTAGGACAACAGTTCTTTTGAAAAGACTCACCTAGGTAGTCATCTTCCTAGTGCCATACTTCTTGTTCAGCTTGCTCTTTCAGATGGTACATCTGGAGTACCCCATGCTTAGGAGACAATGACCTTTCTTCTGTAAATTTATGGGATTATTATGTATGAAAACCCAAGGCTGAATTAAGACCTTTATGGCTCCAAACACTGAAAAAAAGGTCTCTGGCCCAAATAGTAAGTCAAAATAATTAAAACAGAGCTGATTGTATAATATATATAATGAGATTTGTTAAATTGCTATTTTCCCCACAATGACAACTTTGATTCTTTAAAACAAAATTAAGTGAATCTCTGATTCCATCATACATATATATTCCAGGTGTCTCTTTTTTTTTCTGGAGCTCTAAGCACATGCATAGGGCAGAAGGGCATGGATCATACCCTTAAAATGGGCTTCTTTAAGACTTACGGCCCTGGCCGGTTTGGCTCAGCGGTTAGAGCGTCCACCTGCGGTTCAGAGAGACCTGGGTTCGGTTTCCGCTCTGGGCGTATACCTTGGTTGCAGTTTGTTCCTGGCCCTGGTTGATCATGTGGGTGGCAGCCACTCGATGTGTTCCTTTTACATCGATGTTTCTCTCTCTCTCTCTGTTTCTCTCTCTCCCTCCCACTCTATCTGAACAAAAAATGGAAGTGTCCTCGGGTGAAGGTAAAAAAAAAAAGTCACTGACTTTAAAATATCAAAGCTTAGAGCTTGCTTATTGAAAGACATTGGGTCTTAAAAATGTTGAATATTGAGGATGATAAAGACAATAATGAAGTACAAACACTATCTGAGGGTTAGACAACAGAATTTGAAAGTTAATCTACCAATGTATTGAAATTATTAGTGTCAGAAAAGGAACTCTCCTAGTATAAGCAATTTCATAGTAACTGGGTATCTTGAATATGACAAAGGGAATCAGTTAATGACATTGTGGTAATAGAACGCTTTTTGCTGAAAGTTAATATGACTCTGAATCACCCTGGTTTAAGATCCTCAAAAAGGAGAGTTGGAGGGGAGGGATTGGTTGGCTTATGTAGCTGGGGGCTCCAGCAGAGTAACTAGCCTCAGACATCACTGAAATTAGGTGCTCAGTTGCTGTTACCAAGAATCTGTCTTCCTTCCTTCATCTCTCAGGTCTGCTTTCCTTTGTCCTATGTGTGGACAAAGTTGACAGCTCTGTGCTTACATTATACCGAATAACCTGATTAAACAAATGTGCTCCCCCCACCTCCAATAGTTGTAGCAAACATCCTGGGGATGACTTGGATAATTCTCATTGGCTGGCTTGGGTCATGTGTCTATCATTTCAGTAAATCATATGACCAATCAGGTGAGTTGGCCAGCCTTGTGCCACATGGTCACTCTTGGAGACCTAGCTTCAAGTAGGCTTGGCATCATCTAAACCACTTGGACTGAAAGTTTGGGAGAGACAATTTCCCAAATGGAAAAGATACAGGGGCAGACTAAAAAAAAGGCAGATGTCCATTATTCCTGTGTTTTGATCTTCCGATCATGTTGTCTGTACTATGAGACTAAAGTGGAAATTCCAAGTTGTATCTAGCTAAAGAAGGGGGAATTTGAAATAGGATCAGAAGAATGGAAGTTAGATGGCTAACACCCAGCCAGTGTGGCTCAGTGGATTGAGCATCGTCCCATGGACTGAGAGGTCCTGGTTCGATTCCTGGTCAGGGCACATGCCAGGGTTGCGGGCTTGAACCCCAGTCCTGGGTGTGTAGGAGGTAGTTAGTCGATGTTTCTATCTCTTCCTTCCTCTCTCTCTCTAAAAAAAAAAAAATCAATAAAAAATTAAAACAAAATGAACAAAAAAAGAAGTTAAATGATTACGTTTTATTTTTTACACGACCTTTCAGAAAATAGGTCAAATTCTGTGTAAATGGGTAAAATAATGTATAAAGTTTCCTTTTATTTATTTATTTATATATTTTTTATCCTCACCTGAGGACATTTTTCCATTTTTTAATTTTTTGTTTTTATCCTCACCCGAGGACATTTTTGTTCAGATAGAATGGGAGAGAGAGGGAGAGAGAGAAACATCAACATGAAAGGGACACATCGAGTGGCTGCCACCCACACAACCCAACCAGGGCCAGGGACAAACTGCAACCGAGATACATGCCCTTAGCGGGAACCAAACCCAGGCTCTCTGGACCACAGGCCAATGCTCTAACTGCTGTGTCAGACTGGCCAGGGTTCCTTTTATTTATTTATTTATTTTTTTACTCTGTAAAGGGCCTTCACTAATTCAAGATATTCTTTTTAGTCTCCCAAAGGTTTGGTTTATGGTACCTTGCCAGAATTGGTATATTATGGAGTGGCATATGTCAGGGATGTTAATATTTTATTAATTGAGAAATCCATTTGCTTTTGATTTGTTTCAGTGCATTTTCATTATTGATCAGAGAAGAATTCTTATATCCCTCATTTTTAGTCATCCTTTTGACAGGGATAATACATTAAAACTTAATTAAGCTATTAAGATTTATTCTCAATAGCATATAAAATCTCTAAGCAATTGCTTTTCTCTAGCTAACTGTAAGTTTTATTGTCCTTTGATAAAAAATATTAAAGACTTCAAATCCACTTAACTCATGATTTTCTTCAAATTTTGCCATAACTGTGTGTACCTTTTAGGGTTTTATTTTATCATAAAGATGATTGTAGAATTTACCAACATGAGACTTGCATCTTTTAAAAAATTAATATTTAGTATCATTTATATTTTCAAAAAGGATTTAAAGTGCTTATAATGAAGTATATATACAATAAGTTTAACAAAAAGTAAATAAAACCCTAAAGGATAAAAAAGCAAATATACTAAATATACCACAAAAGCTAAAATAACATATATATAGATGTAAGTAGATAGATTGACTTGAGCATAAACTTAGCTCTGAGCTTCCCAGAAGAAGGGACAAAAAACAGTGGATTACACTGTTGTCATCTAAAAGGTGGGTACCAAATAATTCTTCAAGAACAAAAATCTTGTACCTGATAGTAAGTTCTAAAATGAATTCCTCCTGTGAATTCCTTACATGTGAGACATCATGCAGAATAATGGACAATATAGAAGCAACATGACTGTTCCTTATAATAATTCTTGATAAAAGCAAATCATAACATTAGAATGTAACTCAATGCTAGTGATTCTGCTAAAGAGCCCTAGGCTCATGATATTTAGGTAGCAGTAGCTTTCTGATCATCTTTCTTTCTTTTCTTAATTTTTATTGTTGAATGTATTACAGATGTTCCTCATTTTCCGCCATTGACCCCCTCCTCCCCTGTCCCGCCCCCCCCCCCCACACACACACACCTTTTCCCACACTATTGTCTGTGTCCATTGGTTATGCATATAAATTCTTTGGTTTATTTCTTCCCATCCCCCAACCCCCTTTCCCTTTGAGGTTTGTCATTCTAGCAATGAATTTGTACTTCTTAATCCTTTCACCTTTTTCACCCATTCCTCCAACCCCCCTCCCCTCTGGCAACCAACAAAATGTTCTCTATATCTATGAGAATGTTTCTGTTCTGCCTGTTCATTTTGTTTGTAGATTCCATTGTTGATAGATATATAGTCATTGCCATTTTGTTTGTTTATATATTTTATCTTTTTCTTCAAAAAGACCCTTCATCATTTCATATAATAACGGTTTGGTGGTGATGAACTCCTTTAACTTTTTCTTGTCTGGGAAACTCTTTATATGGCCATCGATTCTAAATTACAGCTTTGCAGGATAAGTAATCTTGGTTGTAGGTTCTTAGTTTTCACCACTCTGAATATTTTTTGCCACTCCCTTCTGGCCTGCGAAGTTTCTTTTGAGAAATCAGCTGACAGTCTTATGGGAACTCCCTTGTAGGTAACTAACTGCTTTTTTCTTGCTGCTTTTAAGATTCTCTCTTTGTCTTAAACTTTTTGCATTTTGATGATGATGTGTCTTGGTGTGGGCCTCTTGGGGTTCATCTTGTTTGGGACTCTCTGTGCTTCCTGGACTTGTATGTCTGTTTCCTTCACCAAGACAGGGAAATTTTCTGCCATTATTGTTTCAAACAGGTTTTCAATTTCTTGTTCTCTCTCTTCTCCTTCTGGCACCCCCAAGATGTGAATGTTGGCACGCTTGAAGTTGTCCCAGAGGCTCCTTACACTATCCTCATTGTTTTGGATTCTTTTTCCTTTTTGCTGTTCTGATTGGGCATTTTTTGCTTTCTTATATTCCAAATCGATGGTTTGCTTCTTGGATTTACGTACTCTACTATTGAATCTGTGTAAATTATTCTTTATTTCAGTTAGTGCTTCCTTCATTTCTGACTATGCATCCATCATTTCTGACTAGTTCTTTTTTATGCTCTTGAGGCCCTCACTAAGTTCACTGAGGTTCTCACTAAGCAGTATTTTGAACTCAGCATCTGTTAGGTTGCTTATCTCCATTTCGCTTAGTTCTTTTCTTGGGATTTTGTTCTGTTCTTTCATTTGGGACCTGTTTCTTTGTCTCCTCATTTGGGCTGCCTCCCTGTGTTTGTTTCTGTGTATTACTTAAGAAGAGTTATGGGGCTATCTGAGACCAGATGCTGCTTGTTTGAAAGAATTTAGAAAAACCTGAAGCAGGATCTAAGACAAGCCAATCCTATGGTTAAACAACTGGCAACAGCTTGGGTGGGCCTGAAAGTTGGGTGGGGCGGGGCCTCAGGGAATCAGCAGGGCGGGGCTACCAGTGTGAGCCAGGTTGCTGGAGTCCCAGATATGGCAGCTGTCTGCTGTCCCAGGGAAGGGCTCACCAAAGGAACAAAGGCCTCTGACAGCATGTTTGTCCCGGAGAAAGCCCCCTCTCCAGCTCTCGCTCCAATGCCAAATAGCTCAGTTCTTCCCTGTATGTCTCTGGTGCCCCTCAAGCTGCCTCCCCTCCAGGCTTAGGGGGAGTAAGTCTGATAAGTCTGTGCGCGGGCCCTTTAAGAGGAGCTGCCTGGGGCTCCAGCCGCCTCAGCCTCCCTGAGCCTCAGTTCCTGCTGGTTTTTCCAGCCAGAAGTTATGGGGACTTCTCTTCCTGGCACTGGAACCCTGAGCGGAGCATCTGGTGTGGGACAGGGACCCCTCAGTCCTCAGGGAGGACCATGGCAGCCGAGGTGTCCTCCTGATTTTTATTCGCCACACGTGGGTGTGGGACCAGCCCTTCCTCCCCCTCCTCCTCCCAGTCTTGATGTGGCTGCTTCTTTAATTCCATAGTTGTAGGACTTCCGTTCAGCTTGATTTCAGGTGGTTTTGAATGATAGTTGTACTGTAGTTTAGTTGTAACTTTGATGTGGTTGTGGGAGGACGCGATACCCCGTTTACCTACGCCGCCATCTTGACCAGAAGTCTGATCTATCTTTCTTGATACAAGGATAGATTTTAGTGATACTTATGAGAATGTTTTTTCTTAGATGTTTCTTGAAAATCACATTCTCACATAGGCATTTAATGGGAGCTGAACAGCATCAGCAGCATTTGAAAGTTGAAGTAATAGTCTGCTGTGGTCATGGAATATTGAAATTTGAATTTTGAATATAAAATCATTGACTAAGGATACAAATGTGTTGAAAACAGGGAAAGTTAGGGTTAATATTCTGATATGGAAGTAGAAAAATTTGACTAGTGTTCCCACCTTGTAGACAGATTATTTTCCATATTAGTTCATATCATTGTATACAAACTACACCTTTATATAGAAAAATTTAGCTTTCTATTTATTTTGTTAGTTTTTATAAAGTGAGTTTTTGGTCACATAATTTAACTTTCTGAGGATTTTAACCCTCCTCTGCTTCAGAACCCCATAGAGTATTCCCCAACCTCCCAAAGGAAAACGATTTGAATAAGCTTTTTGGGAAAAGATGTCACTAATACATATTTTAAAAGTTTTTCGCCCGGCCACTGTGGCTCAGTGGTTGAGCACTGACCCATGCACCAAGAGGTTGCTATTTCAATTCTGAGTCAGGGCACATGGCCAGGTTGTGGGCCAAAACCCCAGTGTGGGGCATGCAGAAGGTGACCAGTCGATGTTCTCTCTCATCGACATTTCTCTCTCTCTCCCTCTCCCTTCTTCTCTCTCTAAAATCAATAAAGAAAAAAAAAATTAAAAAGTAATTTCTGCAAAGATCTGTTAAGGCTTTATTATAAGCAAAATAAAGATATTATATTGCCCTGGCCAGTTTGGCTCAGCGGTAGAGCGTCAGCCTGCGGTCCAGAGAAAGATATTATATTATTTTCTATTGTTTTTATTTGTGTATCTGCACAGTTGAAATTTTTCTTGTTGAGTAGAAGGACCCATAGTATTTGAATAATAGCAATAAAACAAAAACTGCTACCAGTATCATTTACTGAGTATTTTATTCTTATCCTCACCTGAGGACATTTTTGCATTTATCTTCAGATAGAGCTGGAGGGAGGGAGAGTGAAGCATCTATGTGAGAGAGACACATCAACTGGTTGCCACCAGTCCAACTGGGGCTGGGGACAAACTGCAACTAAGGTACATGCCCCTCGCGGGAACTGAACCCTGGACTCTCTGGTCCGCAGGCTGTCACTCTAACTGCTGAGCCAAACCAGCCAGGGCCTGAGTATTTTCTATATGCAGGTATTGTGCTAGGCTCTTTACATGTGTTATTTAACTTTCACACAATAGGCAGAACTTACTATTATCCTCTTTTAAACAATGAGAAAATGAACCTCAGGTTTCTCTGAACTTACAAAACTAACTAATAAGTGGTAGCATCAGGATTTGAACCCAAATCTTTATTGGCTTTTAACTACACAGTGTTGCCTCTGAAGGAAATCTAAATCTTCGTGTATTGCATTTGAGGTCATTATATTATTTCTTTATCCTGGTATGTTTGACAAAATTTGCCACAGGGTCATAATACTTTGGACTTCTCTTAAGATTCTGGCTTAAGTAAGTTATTTTTCTTTAAAAAAAACATAATTTTTCTAAAAATAAAAACCCAACCTAGAATAGCTCATATTTTTATAGCAGAATAATTGTACCTTAACTTCTATTTTTAGGGTCTTTTTCTAATCATGGGTTTTGAATATCTTATTGGGAATGAGACCAGAGTAATCTTCCAGTCATTACTAAAAATTGAACAGGTTTATTTGGTTCTTAAAAGAGCTTACTTCCTTGATAGTGACTTTGTAGTCTTCCACACTTAGCCTGCCCAATGCTGAAATAAAAAATTACTTATGATGATGAGACTTGGCTTGATATCTCTCGAGTTGCTGTGTCCCATATGGGAGCCACTAGCCACCACATGGGACTATTTATTTTTAAATTGAAATTAATTAAAATAAAATTTAAAAATCAGTTACTAGACACATTTCAAATGCTACATAGCCACATGTGGCTACTGCATTAGACAGTGAAATTACAGAACTTTTCTGTCGTCTCAGGAAGTTTCCCAGCAGTGCTGCTCTAGAATGGTCATTTTCATGGCTGCTTCTTCCTGCCTTCCTTCTGTCCCTAGAACAATGGCTTCCTCCACAACTTCTGTAATTGGAGAGACAACTTATCTTCCCAGTGATTTCCCATGATATTTGACATGGAGAAAGTTTTCTAACCCAGTTAATATTTCTGCAGTACAGGGAAGCATGCTAACCCAGACTGAGCTCAGCTTACTAAAATGGCAAGTCCATAGAGCCAGCTAGTTTTTATTCGTCAGATTACATACTAAGCCAACATTTTAGGTGGAAGTTATTAGAAGCACTGATAGACTGTTTTGTTGAATTGCTTCAGAGACTACCCTGATCCCTGGTAGACTTATTATTCCTAATGAGGTTGCCATCAAACCTTACAGTAAACGTAAGCCTCTAGAACAGACTGGCCATCTTATTGGCATGTTCCACAAAGAGGTTGCTGCCTTCTATGAGTTAGTCTGTATTATTTAAAAAAAAAAATTTTTTTTTTGTAAATCTAATTATTTTTTGTATATCCTGGTTGGTTTTGATTGCTGTTAAAAGAAACAGAGATGTATTATCTTCATCTTCTTTTCATTTGTGGGTTCTAAAATAATCTGGGCACACAGATATATCGGGATAGGTCAATGTGGTGGACTCAGGCCTACAAAGAATATACCAGTACTGCGTTGGTCTTCAGCACTCCCATCGTACGTAGGTACATTTCTTTGGTCTATTTTTTCTATAGTGATATCCCACAATAAGCTCCTGTAGAAATTTGTTTAATATGTTGTTTACCAATGATATTATATTGCTTTAGTATATAAAATAGCACACTGACTGAACATCTTTGCTCTATGTACACTAATCCTGGAAAGTTTTCTTTTTCCAAATGAGCTAAGCAGTGTGCAATACTTACTAGTATTGGATTTGAACTCACTGTAAGAAAGAGGCAAATGCTTTCCTTCCCTCAGCTGTGCAAATAATCTGACTTGGAGAACAGATCTCTGTACAGAACATTCCTGGTCACTGGATACTTCAGAACATTCCTGGTCACTGAGGCCTTATATTAACCACTATTGTTCCAGTTTCAAGGACTTAAGGCCGTTTCCCAAGTTCAAAAAAGGTGTGAACAGTATTAGTAAAAGATTGGTAGTTGTGAAGCAAACTGATGGGATACAGGGGGAGTAAATTATATTGATCTCCACTTTTGTGTAACTTTGAACTTTTTTTAAATATTAAAGAAATGTCACATTATTTGTATTTGTGCTATTGAGTTGTATGAGTTCCTTTAATATTTAGAAAATTAACCCCTTATCAGATATATGGTTTTCAAATATTTTTTCCTGTTTTGTAGGGTTCTTTTCATTCTGTTGATTGTTTCCTTTGCTGTGCAGAAGCTCTTTACTTTTATGTAATCCCACTTGTATATTTTTGTTTTTGTTCACTGTACTTTTGGTGTTATAGCCAGGAAATCATTGCCAAGTCCAATGTGAAAGACAGGCAAAGAACTTGAGTTGATATTTCCCCAAAGAAGACACACAAATGGTCAACAGGTATATGAAAAGATGCCCAACATCATTAAATTTCAGAAAAATGCAAATCAAAACTACAATGAGCTATATTACCTCATACTTCTTAGGTTGGCTATTATTATTTTTTATATATAATTTTTTTTTCTTTATTGATTTTAGAGAGGAAGGGAGAGGGAGAAAGAGAAACAGTGCTGAGAGAGAACATTGATTGTCTGACTCCTGCATGACTCCCACTGGGGATTTGGCCCACAACCTGGGCATATGCTGTGACCAGGAATCGAACAGGCAACCTCTTGGTGCATGAGTCGAAGCTCAACTACTGAGCCACACCAGCTGGACTAGGTTGGCTATTATTAAAAAATAAAAGTTAAGTGTTGGCAAGTTTGTGGAGAAATTGGAACTCTTGTACACCCTTGCTGGCAAGGTTGAGGAGCATGCAAATGGTGCAGAGGCTATGAAAAACTGTATAGAGGTTCCTCATAAAATTAAGAATAGAACTGCCATATGAACCAGCTATCTCACTTCGGGGTATATAGTCAAAATAATTGGCACTGGTTGGTTTGGCTCAGCAGTTAGAGCATTAGCCCGTGGACCAGAGAGACCCGGGTTCAGTTCCCATTAAGGGCATGTACCTCAGTTGCGGTTTGTCCCCAGCCTTGGTTGGGGTCCTGTAGGTGGCAACTACTTGATGTGTCTCTCTCACATTGATGTTTCTCTCTCTATCTTCCTCCCACTCTATCTGAAGATAAATGCACACACACAAAAACGTCCTCGGGTGAGGATAAAAAGAAAATTAAAAAATAATTGAATTCATGATCATGAAGAGACATCTGTACTCCCATGTTCATTGCAACATTATTCACAATAACGAAGACATAGTATTAACCCAAATGTCAATGACAGGTGAATGGATAAAGACAATGTAGGATATGCACACAAAGAAATATTATTCAGCTTTAAAAAAGAGGGAGATCCCATCATTCATGACAACATGGATGAACCTGGAAGACACGTTAAGTGAAGTAAACCAGTCACAAAGAAGACAAGTACTGCATGATTCCACTTTTGTGAGAAATTGTATAGCCAAACTAATAGAAACAGAGAACACAATAGTGGTTGCCAGGGCCTGGGGGAAGAGGAAATGGGGAGTTGTTATTTAATGGGTATAAAGTTTTCAGTTATGTTGGATGAATAAGTTCTAAAGATATGCTGTAAACATAGTGCCTCTAGTTAACAATATTGTATTGTGTACTTCAGAATTTGCTAAGAGGGTAGAGCTCATGTTAAGTGTTCTTATCACCAAAACCAAAACCAAAACCAAACAAACAAAAAAAAACCCACAAAGGAGCACAAGAAAACTCGGGGAGATGTTGGACAGGTATACTACCTTGGCTGTGCTGATAGTATCACAGGTGTTTACATATCTCTAAACTCATTGAATTGTACACATTAAATATGTACAGGTTTTTGTATATCAATTATACTTTAATAAAGCTGTTAAAGTTTATCTTAATTTTTAAAAAATGTTATGAATTCTTTGGGTGAGTTTAATAGTTATTTTTGCTGTTAATAATAAGGCATCTTTCTAAAATAAAAATTTGCTCTGAGATTCATTAAGAGCTCTTTGGGAGCTGTGTCTTAGGTGAATGTCAGAAGTTTAATAAACCAATGAGGAAATGTTCTATGATATTTAAAGATAGTAATAAGTTACTCTTCCACACCCACTTTTAATGCATCACAGGTCAGCAAGATGATACTGTTCTAAAAAAACAATTACATTTATGTAATATTGTCTTACATATTTTTATTTCCTTAATCACTAGGTTATGTCCCTACTATTTTGTGTTGACAAGTCTTGGTGTGCAGGGCAAGCAGGTCCCTTAGTCATCAGTGTAGGAAACTATTTCCCTGACTTTTCTTTTAATCACATCAGATCATATACATTTGTGAACAGCAAGAAAAGAGTTAAAGAAAATAGCTGTAATGAATAAAGACTGTCATTTCTCTATATGCATTTTTGGTAGCATTGATTCCACTGAAATTCTATTTTGATATCTCCCCCTACCTCCCTACCCGCCCCTCCCCGCCCCCCCCTTCCAAGCTGCCAGTCTGGTTTGAGGCCGTGGCAGACACGTGATTGGCGGGCTCTGTTTATTCTGTGACCAGATTCCTTCTGAAAGGAGGCAGGCCATGCCTGCCTGAAGCCTATTGGTCGGATCTGCCCTGGACCCTCCCTTTCTTTTTCATGGCACACACCACAGCGAAGTCTGTGCGGAATCCTAAACCAGCCCAATTTACATCCATTCATGAATCTGTGACGTCAGCAAGCCTTCGGGCTCCTTTGCGGTGGGCTGCTGGATTGTGTGGGTGGAATCCCCCTCCCCCTTATTTTTCTAATTCTGCAAGGCTTTTTAAATTAATCTTTCATCTTTTTAAAGCAAGAAAATGGAACGGCATGTGTAGGAATTCTTCATTGTTGTGAGTATCGCACTCTATTTTTCTGTTTCCTCAGCATGTATTTCACAAGGACAGATGGAGAATGTATTTGTGATTGGAGGTGATTAGAAAGCTGATATTACTGAGGGAGACAAGGTGAGAGAGACAGACAGAGACGGAGAGAAACCTGAAACCCCGTTACAGCTAGGAGCGTCTGACACTGACAGCTGGTTTTCCTTTGCTTGTCTGCCTGCTTAGACGTGGACATTTTTCATTTACGGTTCTGCACGTTACCTCTGGATGCTGGCTTGGCTTTCCTTGAAGGGAGATTCATTTCTCTGAGAGATGATGTGGATTGTATTGGAGGAAAAGCCCGGGACTGATACCAGAAAGGTGGTGGGGAAAGCCCAGCCAGCCAAAAGGAGCAGGATCCATCCTGCTGAGTACTTGTCTTCCTTCCTGCTGTCCTTTCTGTCGGCTCTCACCCTTCACCTTGCCTTTGTTTCATAATTGTGTGACAGCCAATATCATGGGATTGCAGTTTGGGGAACACGAATGCCTGTCCAACCATTTGCCCCCAAAGCTTTTATTATGGGAGCTGTCGTGGTGTCTTTATACGCATTTGTAGCTCCTTCTGTCACTCTGTACATTTTATTTATATTTTCAAAAACCTAAAAGCCTGAACCAGAGGCAAAAGAGGAATTAGCCTTAAATTATGACTTTTTATATCTCCTAATGAAAACTAAGAAGTGGTTTCTTGATATATTCCATAAGTATATTGTGTAGACATGCACATGACTATTTTTCTAAGGTACTGAAAATAGTTTATTCCATGGTGTTTGGGAAACCTGGAAAAGTTCTGATATATTCAGTGTATTAGGTTGGCTTGATAGTTTGCTTGGAGTTTTAACAAAAAGTTTGTGTCTGGGATTGAATTTGTTTTTGAAGGCTCTGATTTATTCTGGTGAAAATTGTGATAGTAAAGAAGAGAGATGTGACATTTGACATGTTCTGCTTCTGGGCAGCTCCTCAGCTGGAATAATCTCAGCCTTTTCCAACTGCCTCACTTTGAGCAATTTATATGCTAGTCTGTAGCATGGACCTGGTTGTCCTTTCTAGTGAGAGAGGGAGCCAAATGTCTGTTATTTCTTATCATCTAGCTTGGTTATGTTTACTTTGTATAATCAATAGTTTTGAGAATTTCATATTCTAATTTTTTTCTCATGAAACAAGGCTTCTAAAGTATGGCTCTAATGATATCTTTTGAATGTTCTTATTAATGAGTCTTCTAACTGTAAACTCATTTCATTTCAAAATTACCTGAAGATTTAGAATTCTCCTTTGCTTCACATCTTGGCATTGCCCTTACTCATTTTGTTTTTCTGAGTGCAATTAAACTCACTAGCGTTATAGAAAGGAAAACTTCTACCTGATTCTGAACCAGATCTTTGTCCTATATTCAGACAACTATGGTTTCATACTTTGCTATTTTTAATGGGCTGGGTTAAACAAATGGCACAGTTCCCTATATTTGTAAACATCTAGATGTATTTCAAATTTTGTGTGTGTGTACCTTCAGAGATTTTGTTGAAAGTAGCAATGTCAGCTAATTTTAAATTATTGAAATCTACTTGATCACTGCCAGATCAAAAGACTGAATTCTTAGGAATTAAAAAAAAATGTGTTTAATAATCAAACTCATTTAAGAGATGTTGATCAGACTTTTTTATATATACATTTTACTGAGAGAGCTTTATTTCCATGCAAGATGTAGAGTCTGCACTATGGATTTAGTAAAGTAAAACTATCGCTTTAAGATTGAGAGTGGCTATAGAATCTCCCTCTCTTCCCCTCCCAGTGCCTGTATTCTAGATTATATTTATTTTCATGTATAGTGTACTTGTAGGGAAAAAAACAATAACTCTTAATTGTTTAATATCAAACAATAAAATCCTGTGTATTAGTGACTGTCAATAGATGGCTTTCTGTTTAAAAATTGAAGCTGCTCCAGAAGTAGGAATTAATTTATTTAGTAAACAAAGTCAGTCAAACTAGTGCCATGTCCTGGGGAACTGTCAAAAGAATGGTTCCTAAGGGCCGGAGGCCACATCCACTGTATATAATGAAACAGCCATACTTTGGATGGCAGAACCGGTCAGTTGAGTTTGCACTGTCTACCTTCTCTCTCTCTATGTGCTACAGCTGAAGTAATTACTTGGGGAGTTCAAATGACTCGAGATAGCCAAGATGACCAATTCTGCCAGGTGGCAGCCTGACTTGCAATTTTAATTAAAATAAACAAGTTACCCCAAGAGCACTCTTTTTCTTTAAAAAAATTTTAAAGATATCACATTTCTGCTCTGTGTTGGGTACTATTCCTTAAGGATATTGGGGAAAGATTTAGAAAATGCCATCTTTACCCCTAAGGACTTTAAAAGGTAAGTTACCACACAAGCTGCAGTGTTATAATGTTATGATTTAGAAACTGGTCTCCATAAATAGACTTTAAGATTAAAATGACCTGGAAGACAGATGCTCACTCATTTGCGTTCTCCACCCCCCTTCAGTGGTTTTTAGTATGTTCAAAGAGTTGTTCAACCCTCACCACAATCAATTTTAGAACATTTTCATCATTGCAGAAGGAAACCCCATACACATTAGCAATCACTCCTCATTTCCTTTCAGCATCCCCAACACTAGGCAACCACTAATCTGCTTTCTCTGTACATAGATTTGACTATTCTGATCATTTCATATAAATGAAACCATACAAGATACAGTGTTTTGTGACTCGCATCTTTCACTTAGTATGAGGTTTTGAAAATGCATCCATGTTGTAGAATATATCAAACTTCATTCCTTTCTATTACTGAATAATATTCATTGTACAAATATACCACATTTTAGTTATCCATTCAATTGATGAACATTTGACCTGTTTCTACTCTTTGCCTATTATGAATAAGGCTGCTATGTAAATTTGTGAACAAATTTTGTGTGAAGATATGTTTTTATTTCTCTAGGTTATATACCTAGAAGTGGAATTTCTGGGTCATATGATAACTATATGTTTAATATTTTCAGGAAATGCACACTATTTTCCAAAAGCAGCTGTACTATTTTACATTCCCACCAGCAATGTATGAGGGTTTCTATTTCTCCAGTCTCATCAATACATTATTTTTCTTTCTGATTAAAGCCATCTTAGTGAGTTTGAAGTGGTAACTCCTGTGGTTTTGGTTTACATTTCCCTGATGGCTAATGATATTGAGCATCTTTTCATGTGCTTATTGGCCATCTGTATTTCTTCTTTGGAGATATATCTATCCACATCTTTTGCCCATTTAAAAAATTAGATTATTTATCTTTTTATTATTGAGTTTAAGTGTCCTTTATGTATTCTAGATACAAGTTCTTTATCAAATATATGGCTTGCAAATATGTTATTTTATTTTGTGAGTTGTCTTTTCACTTTCTTGATATTGTTTGCAGCACAAAATTTTTAATTTTGATAAAGTTTAATTTATGTATTTTTTTTTTTTTTGCTTTGCCTAACCTCAAGGTTATGAATATGTACTCCTATGTTTTTCTAAGAGCTTTATAGTTTTAGCTTTTACATTTACGTTTATGATTCATTTTGAGTTCATTTTTGTGCGTGGATTCAATTTCATTCTTTTGAAGGAGAATATCCATCCATTTCTAGCAATATTTGTTTTAAAAAAGCTGTCTACCCCACCCCAATTAAATTGTCTTGTCATCCTACCAGGGAACTTAAAAGAATACTGGTGCTGTGCTCCCAGAGATTCATATTTAATTGGTCTGTGATGGGCCCAGACATCTGCATTTTTTAAAAGCTCCCCAGATGATTTTAATGTGCAGCCAAGGTTGAAAACTGTTAGCATGGACAAAGGGTTAGTCTTACAAAAGAAGAGGAGAAAGGATGAGTGAAGACACAGAACTCTGATATGGAAATGAAAGAAAATTAAGAAGATTCATACCAGAAAGCATGGACTTTCTTCCTATGCAGGAGTTAGTCATTTTCAAAGAGTGACTGCATCACTGGAAGTCAGTGAAATATGTTACATTAAAGGAAGAGAAGGAGTTAACATTTATTAAGCACCTTCTACATGCCTGTAAATCTGCTAAGAGCTTTCATATGCATTGTTTCATTTCAAATCTAACCCTCATGAATAGGAAGTACTATTATCCCAATTTTACAGATGAGAAAATAGGTGCAGAAAGTGTCTGACTCAGCTGAAGATACCAGATAGTGCACATCATGCCCAGTTTTCAAATTCAGCTCTAATTCTTAATCCCGTTCTTTTTCTTCTGTTTACCATGAATTTGGGGCATTGAATCTTACCAGGAATTTTATTGATCCAGTCTAACATGAATCTTAGATCTTCTCTTGAATGCCCTAGACTGGACAAAGCATAAGATAAGTTTGATGATGGGGTAATACAAGTGTCGGCACAGTAGGTATAGTGGAAGATAAGAAAGTAAGTAAAAGAAGATTATCATGTGATACCTAATCATGGATCCCAGGCTGGTTATACTCTGCCTAGATGCAGCTGGCAGGAAGAATTCTAAGAGGATGGAGAGCCAGTATACTAGGCATGCAAGAATGGTTGAAGGGAATGGTTTAGAGACCATGATGGAAAAGAGGATATATCAAAAGAGTTTGCAGATGTAGAAGTGTTGGTATTTATTTAATCAACAAATGTTTATTGAGAATTTACAATGTGTTCTAGGTACTGGGTATACAGCAAAGGGAAAAAAAAAGACAAAAATTCTTGCTTTCTTGGGCTTATTTTATTAGGGAAGACAATGAATAAGTAAATTATATGTAGACAGTGATAAATGTTAAGAAAAATAAAAGTGAGAGGGAAATAGAGAGTGCTAAGGATGGGGTAAAGCCCAAAAGGGGCTTTCTAATTGTATAGTCTTTGTGCAGATATAGATTCCTCAAAGAGATTAAGGAACCATCTAACCAAGGGGCCAGTGGTTGACCAAGTCAGGTGTTTTGGATATATAAAGAGTGTCTTCTAAGTAACTAAAACTCGAAGTTAATATTTAGTATTAACTTTTTGTTTACCACGTTATACCTTGCACCTGGCAGAGTAGACAGAAACGTTTGTTTATTGTGTGATGCTGTATTTTTGGGTTAGTGAGTTTTTCACTTGGTGGAGGCCAGGGCAGGGGTAGTGCTTGCTCTCTATTAGGACAGACTTCTAAATATGTGTATGGATGTGTTCGTGGGGGCGGGGGGGTGTCCTTCATAATGTCACCACTGAGAATCACTGCATAGTGAGTGATAGTGAATGAGGGGGCATGTATCTAGTTACCAGATGAATTGGGCAGAGAACCACCAGGGTAGGCAATATAGAAAACACTTAAATTTCTTTTGCTTCATACACTTTAGCAGGAGATTCACATGTAACACCTTTAACAAATGGTAAATTGTATAATAAAGTTTTTAATAATGAAGTTCCATTATGCAACTATTTACCTGACTTTTTTCTTAATCTAGAAGATTACTTATATTACTAATGGATAAAATCAACACGTCATCTGTTTACTTTCTATAAGGCACAATGATGCAGTGAGAAAAGAATTGGACTAAGACTCTAAGGTCCTATCTAGCAGTCTCAGGTCACCCTTGGCAAGACAATTCTCTCAACTTTTAAAAAATTTTCCTCAGCTTTGGTTTTATCATATGAGATGAAGAAGTTGTTTTTAGTGATCTCAAACGTCCTTTCTAACTCTAACATGATAGGATTCTTGGAATCTGATTACCACCAAGATCAATAGGCAAGTGACAATTTCTAAGATAATTTGGTTAAAATCTCTCTTTACTCCAATTCTTTCATAGTACCTTTATAGAAGTTTAACCCCCCTGGGATGCTGCTATGGTCAAAGAGGTGGAGACAGTGTCAGAAGTGTCAAGAGATTGGGTGAGACATAAAAAGGTTAACTCACTTTCAGATTTGCCCAGGGACTTCCTCATAAGCAGGAAATAGAGTCCTGATGAGGCCTGACCTTGCCGTCCTTAGGAATGCCCACTATAAATGTCATCTGTCTTGGCCATTGTTCTTTGTAGTCACGAGAGAGCTTTCATTAGAATGATGAGTGATTTGGGAGTCACGGCTAATATGGAACGTGGCAACAGATAATCTACCTAATAACCTGTTTGGTTGTGCATTGTAGCCTTTTCCTTGACCTGACTTTTATTAGTGCTATTAAGAAACAAAATTCATCATAGTGGCTCTTTCTGTCCATCTCTCACTACCTCTTGTCATTCTCTAATTCAGGCTGAAGCGTGATGAAGGATGAAAGACTGCAGTAAATAAGAAAATGAAGACCCATTTAATCCATAAATGTGTATAACCAGTCTTTGAAAAAATAAGATTTTGTTATTTTGCATGAGAGTTGCTAACTTTTGAAAATTATTATTTTCAGAATTCTCCAAATAACAAGTTGGTTGATGGATTGGTGTTTTGAGTTTCAGATTTTGTCAAAGAAAAAAGATAAATTAAAAATTACAAAACAGAAAACTTCATTTTCATTTTTGTGTTCATCAGTCTATGCTTTTAATTTGTATAAATGGTCAAGCAGAGAGGTCTAATGCTAGTCTTAACATCTATGATAATTTCATATAGTGGCTCCATTTAGTAATAATATGTATTACTAGCAGTGTTGTAAAACATCTTGCAAAAAGCAATCATATATTGCAGGGCAATCTTAAGAGAATGTGTAGTAACTGTGCAATTTTAATTGTTTAAAATTTTTAAGGAAAAACAATGTAGGACTTCCAATTGACAGATGGTCATTGTTTTCAATGTGCTGATTTGTACTATGAATTCCAGGGTTGGGGGTAATAGTAGAACTGAACACTACTAGGAGGATATGCTAGTGAAATTCTAGGTTCTGAGGGTGAAGGGCTTAAGAAATAGCCAAAGACAAAGCACTGGAGAAAGGTGATGGAAAAAAGGGAGGCGGAGCCCAGGGAGACTGGCTGAACTGATGGCTCATGGGTTCAGGCAGGTGGCAACCAGGGCAGCAGTTTCTACCTTCAACCAGAAAGTGGATCTGGGACCCAGGCTGAAAAAGACTCTTTTAGAGTCCTAACGAGAGCTGTCACAGTTGCTATTACAAAAGAGGGCTCAATTTGCAAAATAAGCCCACTGAGGCATCTTATTACCCCCGAGGCACTGTGCCCGGATTTCTAGTAGCGGACCCACCTGCCTTCAGTGGGACACATCAGGCTATCTACAGGCGTGGATAATTGAGACTCGTGAGATCAAGCACACCAAAATACAAAGCCATGATTGCTTTTTCCAGGGAAAATAATCTTTGGATGAAAGTAAGACTAAGCATTTTACTAATTACTCACCAACTATTTTCCCTCATATAATAAATTCAAATACACATGTACACGAGGAAGAAACAGATGCTACATACCTTTGTATATTTCTAGTCACTACTTCTAGATCTAAATTACAGACTCATTTAAAACCTTTGCTAAGCATAGAAACTCCTGGGAAATACCCTCCTGATATTGCAGCTGTTAGGGTCAAGAGGCAATTTGAAAAGAAATTGCACTGCTTTGCCTTGTTCTCCCTCCCCTCTCCTCAGCCTCCCACTCCTATTTCTGGCCATTTTGAACAGAATTCCTTCCATCTGTCTAATAAAAAATAACTGAACATTTGCTTTATCCTGCTTGTGTCAATTATCAAAGCTAGGTCCTAATCTCGTCCTTAAATATTCTCAGAGACCTGAAAACCAGTGTAGATTTTTTTGAGAAAGAGAAACAATCACATAATCCTTTATGTTTTGTGTAAGAATCTTTTCTCTAATCAGGGCTTCTGCCATAACACACACAGCACTCACTCCCCATCACCTGCTCTCCCTTGATCAAAGGTTATCTCCATTGATAAGGATTTCCTTTAACTGAACTTTATATCTTTGTAAGAGTCAAACTGCCTTTGCCATGAATTGTTTTATAAATAGCCTTTCTCTTTTTCCTGTTGACTATTTGAAAGGCTGTGGAATAGTTTTAAAAACAAAGAACAGCTAACCAACCAGATTCTAAAAGCTTTGGACCAAGAATGAAAAATAAAGGGAAATGACCAAGAGAACCTCATTATTAATGCACAGCAAAAGGGCCCCTAGGGTGAGGAAAGGGGGTCACCTCAAAGAAGAACCTATTCAGGTAAAAAAGAAAATAGTGTCATATTATTATGAAAATAGTTTGCCAAGCTTATGATCCACATGAACCATAAGTGTGCTTTACCTGAAATATATAGGACTTGTACTCAGAGGTGTCTTTACTCTGGAGAACAACTGTGCATTGAAATGGACTGTGTGCTGGACTTGAAGGTTCAGAGTAAGGAAACTTAGTCTCGAGGCCTCCATCTTCCGAGAGAAATCTCCTCTGGTTTGTTCCTGGGTGGTCGCAGCCAAGGATCTGCCAAAGACCAGGAAACTAAGCTTTGGGACCTTGTTTTGAGACCTAGTCTTTTATTGTTGCATATTATCACAGGAAACTGAAAAAGAAAAAATGTTTCTTTGACACTTTTTACCAAGGAGATTCTTGAGATTATCTTATTTTTGTATGTAATTCATAAAGTATAACATGTTTATGAAAAACTACTCAGTAAGAATTTTTTCAGATACTTTAATGATAAATTATTTTATAGAATGTTCCTTAATAATGAGAAAAAAACGATTTTTTTTTTTTTTACCGTATTTTTGTTTCTCAGTTGACTATCCATTTTGGCTTCTCTCCACCAGTCATGACTAGGTCTAATCATTCTGGCTAGCCAGTCCACCTCCACAAAACCTGGCCCTATTCAATAAGGATTTCTTTTGATGAGCTGTACATCTATTATTTTTTCTCTCCCTTCAACAACAACAACAACAACAACAAAAAAGATGCATTAGCAGTTTTAAAACATTAATTGTACAAGAGAATTACGCATGGACCAGTGTATGCAGTGGTTTTCAAAGTGTGGTCCCAGGCCTCACCAGGAGATTTGTTAGAAATGCAAATTGTCAGGCCACTCCAGAGAAATTCTAGGGGTGGGGCTCAGGCATCTGTCTTAACAAGCTGGCTAGGTGATGCTGATGGTACTAAAGTTTGAGAATGCTTGATTTATAGCAGAGCTTCTCAGAGTTTTAATGTGCATCAGAATCACTTGAGGATTTAGTTAAAACCCAGATTATAATTTACTTAGTCTGGGGTAATTTTGTCAGCATCTAATTCTCTCCCAGGTGATGCTGATACTACTGGTCCTTGGACCACACTTTGCAAGTAGCAAGAATCTGAAAGATTAGCGCAAGCCATTCCAAGAATACTGCAGTAAGTAGGCTCTATCAAAATTATAACTATGCCAATAGTTCGTAATAAAATACTCCTAAAGGAGGAAGAATTTTGTGCATAAATATATTAAGCACAGCATTATTTTAATAGAAAGAAAAAGAAACACCCTAACTCTTCAATATTAGGGACATACAGTTGATACACATTACATGCAGATTTAGTATTTATGAATTCAACTACTGACTAAAATTTATTTTTAACCCAAAATCTATACTTGTAACACTTTTACAGTCATTCGTAGACAAGTGCAGAACAGTGAAAAATTCGAATTACCTGATGTATACGCTCCCAGCTGAAATGGGACAAGGTGATGCTTCCTGCCTCCTTGTTTCAGCGCTCATATTGCAAACAGGTATCCTTTTGCACATCAATTTAGTGCCCTGTTGTTGTTTTGTTTGTTTGTTTGTTTGTTTTTGCATGTTTGTGCTTTTGGTTGGCAATTTTGCTCTTTAAAATAGTGCTCAAGCCCTGGCTGGGTAGCTCAATTGGTTAGAGCGTTGACCAGATGCAACAAGGTTGTGGGTTCAATCCCCCGTCAGTACTCATACAAGAATCAACTGATGAATGCATAAATAAGTGGAACAACAGCTTCTCTCTCTCCCCCTCTCCTTCTTCTCTCTCTCAAAAAGAAAAAAGAAAAGATTTTCTAAAATAGCCCCTAAGCATAATGCCACCAAGTGTTCCTGAGTGACAGAGGCTGTGATGTGCCTTGTGGAGAAAATATGCTTCATTTAGTCATGAGTTGATTGTGCTGTTGGCCATAAGTTAAGTGTTAATTAATCAACAATGTATAGAAAATAAAGTGTCTTTAAACAGAAGCACACATAAAACAAGTTTATGTATTGATCAGTTGATGAAAATGTTGTGACCAGAAATCTAACCCATATTTCTCCTAGGAGCAATGGTTTGGTATTCACTAGGTCAGTATTCACAGTGACTTTATAAAATATATGTATCACAAATAACACAAATTAATTATAGTTAATAGCCAATTGATAGAACATATGCAGTCATTTGAAAATGATGCTGATGAAAGAATGAGTTAAAATGAAATGTATAACCAATCAAGTCTCTTTACATAGCATATATTGCACCTATTTGACAGATAGGTTTATGCTATGGATACCTTGTAAAACAGATGTTATTTTTTCTGTCGAGATACCAACTTTGACTCTTGTCTGAAGATCGGGAGGATACTTTTATTTTTTTTTATTTTTTATTTTTTTTATCCTCACCCGAGGACATTTTTTTTGTTCAGGTAGAGTGGGAGGGAGAGAGAGGAAGAGAGAGAGAGAGAGAGAAACATCGTTGTGAAAGGGACACATTGAGTGGCTGCCACCCGCACGACCGACCAGGGCCGGGGACAAACTGCAACCAAGGTACATGCCCTTAGCGGGAACCGAACCCGGGTCTCTCAGGACCGCAGGCTGATGCTCTAACCGCTGAGCCAAACCGGCCAGGGCAGGAGGATACTTTTAAATAAAAATAAAGCCCTGGCTGGTTTTGCTCAGTGGTTAGAGCATCGGCCCACGGACCAGAGAGGCCCAGGTTCGGTTCCCGTTAAGGGCACGTACCTCGGTTGCAGTTTGTCCCCGGCCCTGGTTGGTCGTGTGGGTGGCAGCCACTCGATGTGTCCCTTTCACGTCGATGTTTCTCTCTCTCTCTTTCCCTCCCACTCTATCTGAACAAAAATGAAAAAATGTCCTCGGATGAGGATAAAAAAAAACAAAAAACAAGAATTCAGTAGGAGACTTTAAAAAAAAGAACGACTGGGGAATAGCTAGAAACCCATGTGTGTGTTGTAGCCATTTCTCATGACTCTGGTCTTCCTGTCCCTTTCCCATGCTTTTTTCTGCTCCCACTCCATTGTCCCCATCACAGAGAAAGTAGAACAGTAAAACAAAACCCTCTTTCTAGGAATGGCCATTTTATGGAACTGTTCACAATCTGAAAGGAAGGCGAGTTGAATATTTTATTTTGACTCTAAGAATAAAACCTAAAGACACTAAAGCACATTCTACTTGAGCATAACCTGTGCTTTTTGTGAGAGGGAGGGGTGGGATGCTGCTGTGGGTCATAGTCCTTGAGAGGGATTTGTGCAGGAATGTTTTTATTCCTCCCCTGGCCATGCAGAGAACTCAGCTTTCAGAACATGTTCTCGAAGGACTAGTATATGCTGGGTGCTGGGCTCTGCACGGGAGAAAGTGGTGAACAACCTAGTCATGGCACTGCCCTCCCAGAATTTACAGACTAGTAGAGGAGATGGTTAAAAGAGCAATTGTAATAGAATGATGTGTGCTCTTAGGAGAGGGCGGGTTAAGGAGGGTGAAGGAATACAGGCAGCTAGAAAGAGGGCATAAGTAGAACATCTAACCCTGACTTGAGGGATCCAGGAAGGCTTCCCAAAGGAAGTGATAACAGACATGAACCCTAAAAAACAAGCTGGAGTTAGGTGGAAAAAGCTGTACAGAGTGTGTGGTGTGCAAAGAGGACTGCACATGCTAAATTCTAGAGATGAGAGAGAAGGGAAGGGAAAAGGGTCTGATTTGTGAATTGCAGGGCTGTGTCAAACAGGAGGCTAGGGGAGCAAATCATGCCAACAGGGTTAGACTTCATTCTAGGAGCAGATTTTATAAAGTTGAGTGGTATACTCAGAATTATACGCTAGGAAAAGCACTCTGGCTATGGAGAGAATGGAATAGGACGGAGAGACTAGAGATAAGGATAAAATTAGGGGATTGTTAAAATCTAGGCCAAGATGATGGTGACTTGTGCTGAAACAGGTTATTGTGATGGAGAGAAGTGCACAAATTAGATATTCATAATGTTAAAGGATACTTTTAAAAAATATGTTTTTATTGATTTTTTTAGAGAGAAAGGAAGGGAGAGAGAGATAGAAACATCCATGTGAGAGAGAAACATCAGTCAGCTGCCTCCTGCATGCTCCCCCACTGGGGACAGAGCCTGTAACCTGGGCATGTGCCCTGACCGGGAATCAAACCGGGACCTCTCCTTCCATGGGACAATGCTCAATCCACTGAGCCACACTGGCTGGGCTAAATGATACTTTTTAAAGAGTAAAATAATGATTCATACACACAAAATGATTATATGTCAAAGATTTTATTTAATTCATTAATTAATGAGGGAACCAATAAAATGTTATAAGAACAATTCAGAGAACGCACATATATGTAGGTGATAAAAAATGCTGAAATGAATGTGCAATTAGGGGCAAAACTGGTCAATATTCAGAGGGCATTAGTAATCTATTGTGCTTCATCAGATACAATTCATTTGCATTTCTGTGGACAAGAATCAGTTGTTTTACTAGTGTGCTACAATTTTCAGTCTTAAGTATCTCAAAAACAAGGACAGCCTCGTGTAAACTGGGAACAGTGCGGTAGGAAGGATACTGAGCAATCTTTTTTGCCTATTTCAGTTTGGGGCAGTTTGGGACAAGAAAATATTCACAGGACTTTGGTGATTAGTTGGACATGGTGATAGTGAGCAGGGAGGAAAAGGGAAAGAAAAGTCATCTGTGACCATTCATTCAAGGAGGTTGAGGGGCCATTGAGCCAAGGTTTTGAAGATGAAACAAGGGTACAATGGGGAAGTTTTGGAGGGGAGGGCCCGTGGGAGATGGTGTCAGGGAAGAGGGTGCACAGAGAAGTGCAGGGTCGAGACTAGAAACCAGAGATGCTCACATCATGGGCAGTAACAAAGGAGAGCAGGAATGTGATACAAGGTGGGATTAGCTGGCTACAAGGTTTGAAGAATTATCCCCAGTATTTCTCTGACCTATAGTGCCAGTGTTAGACCTCTTCGTTGATCCCGTGATCCCGTGTCCTTCTGTGTACTTGTCCCTAACACCTGCTTGCTTGAAGGAAAAGCCTAAAAAATGATGCTGATTAAGAATATAGAAGGTGATTTTGATTTAACTAAATTGATTTAATGAAAATACACTCTGGGGCTTAGCTTGGTTTACCTTTTTAAGAGGTATTTCCTAAAAGTCCATAACTGTAGCCCTGGCCGGTTTGGTTCAGCGGTTAGAGTGTCGGCCTGCGGTCCAGAGAGACCCGGGTTCGGTTTCCGCTAAGGGCACATACCTCAGTTGCAGTTTGTCCCCGGCCCTGGTCGGTCGTGCGGGTGGCAGCCACTCGATGTGTCCCTTTCACATCGATGTTTCTCTCTCTCTCTGTTCCTCCCTCTCCCTCCCACTCTACCTGAACAAAAAATGGAAAATGTCCTCAGGTGAAGATTAAAAAAAAAAAAGTCCATAACTGTATTATATACCTCTGACATTTCCTGAATATATGCAAATATACTGAAATCATAAATAGATAAATACATCCTGTCAGACTTCTTGTGACAAAAGCATTAAAGAGAGTTTAAAGTGATACAATAAGGATTTGATCAGTTTCCCATTGTTGAGGAAAGGGAATGTTACTAAACCATAGTTAACCTCAGTTTTCCTCAGAGAGGGTCAGTAATACCTGCTCAGCCAACCTCAGGTGGCTGAAATGATGCTCAAATGAGATTAAAATATGTGGAATCACTTTGGAAACCCAATATAGAAATATAAGATAACATAGTGATTATTGTTATTCTTTGCACTCTATTCTTGTGTGTTGCTGAGAACACAGGCCGGTGGAGCACACCACTATAGGAAGTGTCTGTGTGCCCCAAACAAATGAGAGCCCATGTGGTCGTTTGCCCTCCTCTTTCTTACCTTCTGACTGGCAATCAGAGGCTTTCTGTGATGAAACCCTATATGCTCACTTTGGAGCCACTGAAGGCATTTAGACCTTTTCATTGCTGGGAGTTGTGTTTGCACAGTTATTTACACCACCTAGCAACCTTGCCCAAGACAAACAGTCCCTATTAGCGACACAGTGACTTGCTATACCTGTCGTTGCTCTGTTAATGTAACAGCAAACATTTACCATATCTAGAAGATGGCGTTTCCCTCCCCTCTTTTAGTGTTAAATTAATTTCTTTCTCTACTTGTTTTACGGACTGCAGAACCAATCTGTATAATGAGAGACTCTTATAATGGAAGGACATGGGACAGGTCATTTGGTTCAATCATCTTTACCAAAGCAGGAATCTTACCATTTCTGAGAGATTGAGCATTTCCAGTAGTGTGAGAGTTAATCAGTTTTGCAATATCCTTTCCCAATGATAGACTGTTCTGATTCCTCATATTCACATAGCTTTTTTAATCATTAAAAGGGGTTTTAGAGACCATTCGTCCAATTCCTTCGGTTTTCAGATGAGGAAATTGAGGCCCAGAGAGATAAGGTGATTTGCCCAAGGCCAAACAACTAATTTATGGCACAGCTGGGACTCCTGACTCCTGGTAGCTTATTTCCAAATCATTAAACTGCAAAATTACTGAAGTCATAAATGTTGAGCAGTGCTAAATGCTATTATGCAGTATATAAATGCTTTAGTATGCATGCTTTAGCATAGCAAATATTTATGCTGTTTATAGATCAACTTATTTTGATTTCGATGGAGAACATTTAAATCTCTCCTTTTAATTATGTACAAATATCTCCTTAAAGCTTCGTGGAAAACACCCTGCTTTAAAAATACATTTTTTTCCTTTGTTTTCCCTTTTATGGGGGTGGGGAGATGGGGAGAAGTCATCAGTCTGATGTTTATAATATAGCTAAGAAGTCATATGGCCAGAAGACACAAAAACACATTTTCGGCCTGACATGAGGGCTGCGGAGTGGACTGCAGCCAGAGGCTTTTTAGTATTCCTGTCAGGCTTTGGTCCCAGGCCTGTCAGTGGCAGTGTGGATGAGACAGGGGTAGAGCCTGTCCATATGCCAGGGGGACTTTGAAAGGTCTCCTGGTCTCTGCCTTCCTTCTGGAAGGACTGCACTTAAAGGGGATCTGCAACCCTTTGTCCATGAAATCACTTGCTGGAAGCTGCAGGGTCGCCCCTGCCCTGTGTGTGTGTGGGGGTGGGGTGGGGGGGTGGGATGAAGAGGAGGACAGAACACTGATTGGCTGTGATGAAAGAAGCTGAGAGACTCTGAGAGGGATTTGAGGTATGTGGACAGCCTGGGGTGGGGGCGGGGGGCATTGGAAACGGTGTGATATGGAGAGCCGACAAGCACTGTATCTCTTGTGAGAAATAACCAAGAGCGTTAGAAAAAGGACCTGGCGCAGCTGTGAGCCTGTGGTCCAATGGGCTGTCCTTAATGTCTTTTCAGTTGTAGATGCACCAGCAAGAAAGACATCTTCTCTCTAAATTTTCAGACTTTTGGCCTTGTATCCTTGTAAACACAGATGACCAGACTCATTCGCCAAAAGCAGAAAGCTTCATCAATCGTTATAATCTATTTATTAATCTGTGTACCTCTATTATAAGCATGGATCATGGCTTGTCTTCATTTGTGTTTGTGGCCATCTCCCCAGTTAGACTTGTGTTCTATGGAACAGGGACTTTTTTTAAAAAAAAAAACTCTGAAATATGTAAAGCATGCCAAAAGATGAAGAAGATGCCATCTTTTCACCTTTGTATTCCCATGAGGCTGCTAGGAAGCACTGTGCAGCCCCTAGCACAGAGCAGGCATCAGGAAGGTTGTTGAACTGCAGCACTAAATTCCTTCTTACACTTGTGCGGTCATCCTTTCTCCCTTGCAGATTATGTGGCGTCAGAATCATTTTCCCCGGAGGGGCCTAAGCTCTCAGGGGCGATGCAAATATGCTCTGATATTCATGGAAATAGTAGCTGTTCTGTAAGGCCTTTGGAACAGTGGTGCCCACATTAGACGGTTCGAATTGTTGATGGTGTTAGGAATGCAGTGTTCTATTCAGAAGACTTAAATTTTAAATAAAGAAATGAAACAAAATAAAGGTATAACTAGTTAGTAGGAATATAGATGTGGCTTTCAGTGGTAGAATTAGTTTGTTATCTATGTTCACTGTTGCATCCTTTAGCCATTACTGATTTTTTGAGGAGAATCAAAACTTGGCTCATGGAAGAGAGGGTTTTGAAGAAAGGAACACTGTCAGGTTGAGGAAAGGGTAGGAGGAGATTATTCATGGGTATATGGGTGTGTGGCATGGGGGAGGGTAAGGAGCTTGGTGATAAATTCAGGAGTGTTGTGAACCAGATAAAGGAAAATGACAAAATAACCCTTAAGAAAAGAATAATAACTGATCACCAACTTACGAATAAAGTGAGTCCATAAAATTTATAGTTCTCCTGATGTGAGTGTAATAATTATGTGAAACTTTCCCCTTATAATATTCTCCCCAACAATATGTAGTCCTTTGTCCCAGTTTCAGTTTAGCTACTTCCTTATTCGGTTTCCAGCTGCCTGGCCTGAGAGAGTGTGTGTGAAACTAGAAACCCTACCTGGCGGCTTCCTCGCTGCAGTTCCCAGCCGGCACTGTTCTCCGGATTCGTGGTGGCATCTAGTCATCTCCACGGGACACTCTCCCTCAGCCACAGCCAGTCAGCCACTGCAACCGGTCAATTCTGTCTCCTACATCTCTCAATTCTTTCCGTTCTCTCTATAGCAGTTTTTTCCCATCCTCCGTCATTTATCGTCTACCCTTAAACAGAACCATCTTTCAAATCTCACACGTCACCTCGCTTCACCTCTTCGTAGTTCTCTGCCCACAGGAGAAAAGGACGTCCTCTAATCTACTGTTCTAGCCCCATCTTTTATATCCCTTGTCACCTCCTACCAGTCCTGCTGACATTTCCCCCTCTTTCCAATGACCGCGGGATTTCTTCCACACCTCTTTGCCTTTCTGCAGGATCTTCGTCTTCCTTGTACCCCTTTCCTGTTCATCCTGGACAGCAATTTCCCCTTCTATGGGCTTCAGAAATGTGTACTCGTCTCCCTTAGAGGGCTTTGATACCTCGTGGTAATCATTTGTTTGTATGCTTCTCCTCGAATAGATTGTGAGCTCCTCCAGAGCTTAACACAGAGCCAGCACGCTAGGAGGTGAGCAAAGCATGTGCTGAATCTGTGGATAAGCTGAATAGAAAATATCTGATAAGCGACAACCTTCCTCACAGACATGGAAGTTTTTAGGTATAGTCTTGTAATTTCAGTAGCACATCTGATGAATGCCTTTCTGAGATGTCTGTGGTGAAAACTGATGTGAGAATGTCTATAAAAGTCTTTGAATATCTAAGAAGATATATCAAGGCTAAGCTTTAGGTATTAAAGCAGCATACCCAAACAAACAAACAAACAAACAAACAAACCGTTTTTGTTTTTTTAAGCTTTTCTAACTTGTATTCTCTTTCTAAGAATAATCCCAGGTACCCATTAAGGCTTCATGTTCTTTCAACTTGTAATTTTCGGACTATTTTTATAAACTTGATTTTCTGCACCATTTTTCTTCTTATTAGGATCATTCCTGTCTTCTGTCTTCTTTTTACCTGGCTGTGCCATCCTCACAGTGGCATATTGGAGGAAGTTGTCCAATGCAGCTAAGCCCTTGCCTTGCAGTAAGAGGCAGAGAAGAAGAATCAGGCACTGTTTGGGGCTGTGCAGGTTCATACAAGCACATGCATGCCAAATCACATTCCTTGCTAGGTTAATGTCTCAGTTTTCATGATATGGCAAAGATGTCACCTTTTACTTTTCAAAACATTAAAAATTGATGAAGCAGCTCTGAACCTAGTGTTTGTGTCCCCCCCCCCCCCCCCGGTGCAGAGCTTCCCGAATTATAAAATCTCCTCTAATTGCCAATACTTAAAATATGAGGATTTTCTTTAAAACTTCCTGAATTCAGAAGTTCAGTCTGGGGCTTTGGAGGGAGCGGGGTTGGGGATGCCGACGTTCCTTTTGAAAATCTGGCAGCAGAGCCCCTTGTGTGGCTCGGAGCTGCCTGTTCCTCAGCCCCTCTGTGGACGGCTGCACTGATAGATGGGCTCTCCTAGGGGAGCTCCATGGGTCAGCCTCCATCCATTACCAGGCAGCAGGATTATAATTTACAGCCCAGATGGTGACTACCCCACCACTCCCCATGTACTTAAGTAAAGTGGCAGAGGTATTAACTATTAAATTGCTTCCCTCTTTTAAAAAAAAAAATTGATGCTATTTGCAAAGGGCTCGATATAAAAATACTTAGAAAAACATTGAAAAAAAGTTAAGTTTCATCAGAATGTGAAGGATGTTCTATGTTATAATAAAAAATAAGCAATCGCATGGTTGGGCTTATTTTTCTTGGCCTGCCTCTGTGTGGACATGAGGTTCTGGGGTACCAATTCTGGTGAGATTACTGGGTTTTTATAGGAGAATTTTCACAGGAGGGTGTCAGCTCTTTCTTCTTCTTGGTTGATGGCCAAAGCTGTGGATCAACCTCTTACATGAAAACCCACAATATTTGCAAGCCAGGTTTCTGCCAACAGAACTGATCATTTCATAGCTACCCAAAATTTTTGAAAGCTTGAATGTGATAAATAATAGTCAAGTAAAATTTCCTGAAGGAGATGTAGTCTATGCTTTTCTGGGTAAATCAGACTTGCAAAGAACTTTTTTTTCTTTTTGTCACTCTTCATTCAAGGGTATTTTTCCATTTATTTTTAGATAGAGTGGAAGGGAGGGAGGGAGAAAGAAAGTCTCTCTCACATTGATTGGTTGCCTCCTGCACGATCCTCACTGAGGCTGGGGATTGAACCTATAACCCAGGTACATGCCCTTGACTGGAAATCGAACCCATGACCCTTCAGTCCCTGGGCTGATGCTTTATCTGCTGAGCCAACCTGGCCACGGCAAGAGCTATTATCTTACTTAGAATTTCTTACTGTGAGTATTGCTTTTCTGGAATAGTTGGGAATCTTACCCTGTAGAAAGAGGTAAGATTCCCAAATATTCTCAGAACTCTCCTGGGAAAGATGCCTAGTATCTGCTGTGGGTGTTATTGAGGCTATGCTACCATTCTGTACACATCAGTGGACGACTCGGGCCTCTCAGGCTTCGGTACAAGTAAAAACTGCTTCTCCGGGACAATTAATATGTTTTTATCTTTTGTGAATAATTAATTGTCTTTTGATCCACACACAATTCTGGTCCAAATTTGTGAACCATCTTTAATAGTTGTTAGTATACAAATTTAACAACTGTTTGTTTAAAAATATTTTTCCGCCCTGGCTGGTTTGGCTCAGCGGTTAGAGAGTCAGCCTGCGGTCCAGAGAGACCCGGGTTCGGTTCCCTCTAAGGGCATATACCTCGGTTGCAGTTTGTCCCCGGCCCTGGTCGGTTGAGCGGGTGGCAGCCACTCGATGTGTCCCTTTCACTTCGATGTTTCTCTCTCTCTCTTTCTCTTCCTCTCTCTCCCTCCCACTCTATCTGAACAAAAAAATGGAAAAATGTCCTCGGGTGAGGATAAAAAAAAAAAATTTTTCCCACTTTATTTATTTATTTATTTTTAATTAATTAATTATTTTTTATTACAGATATCCCTCCTTTTAATATGTTTTTATTGATTTTTAGAGCGAGAGGAAGGAGAGGGAGAGAGAGATAGAAGCATCAAGAGAGAGAAACATTGATGACACAGAAACATTGATCTGCTGCCTTCTGCACACCTCCTACTGGGGATCGAGCCCACGACCTGGGCATGTGCCCTGACCGTGCTCGAACTGGCGACTTCGTGGTGCATGGGTCGACACTCGACCACCGAGCCACTCTGGTTGGGCTGTCATCTGGTTTTTACCTTGGGTTTCCTGTTTTGTTTTGTTTTGTTTTGTTTTGTTTTGTTTATGGCATTTTATTCATACTTTCCCTTCACCTATTGTACTGTGTCCATTTTTGTCAATAGCCTCAAGTCCTTTTTAGGACAAAGTCCAGATGTCTTATCTCTTAATATGTATTTGTTTATTGAAATCAATTTAAGAAATTGAGCTTTTCATATTCAGTCTCAAATAAAACCATTATATTATTACTTTTGAATTTTAGTGTGTAGCTGTGTTTTCGAACTTGTAAGATCTTTAACAGTTCCACAACGTGAACCCTGGACAGCATGTATTAGACAGGATGCGGAGGCCAGATGACGCCGGGAAGTCTTACTGTGTAATTTAATCCTGGGTGCTGTGTTGTTTGGCTTCACTAGACACCGAGTGTGCATATATAATTATGTGCGCATGTGTAAAAAGCCCAGCCCTGATAGGAAAGAGAGGGAGGAACATCATTAGCAGAAATTAGATTTGTCTCTCTAGCTGGGCAATGTGCCTCTGAATTCCAAGGGCTTCCCCCAGTGTAAATTATGAGACTGACTCAGCTGCTGTTCAGTTCCCCTCTGGCTGAACTGCCTTTGCTAATGCTGTTAAGCTGTGGCTCAAGAGGCAAAATGTCCCGAGGTTCTAGATATATCTTATAAAAACAAAACCTCCCTCCTCCTAGTTACAGGATAGTGATACATACATAGCCTTCTCAAATCAAAAATAAAAAGGCAAAATGGAGAAAAACACAAATTGTGTGCCAAACTTCAGCTACATATACAGTACTTTGAAAATCTTTCGTAAACTGAATCACTTCCTGTTCAGCTAAGGCAAATAGGAGTAATCTAATCCAAAGAGTTTAATTCTGATCAGTTGAGAGTATCTGACTTGAGATCTGCTGCTGTTCTGAAATTGGTGAAGTCCAAATCCAGGTTCAGGGCCAGTAGAAGGTCTTGTCTGCAGTTCTTCAACAATAACAGTACACTAATATGAAAACTTGCACCTTTTTACTTTATTATTATTATTCTTTATCCTCACCCGATGATATTTTTTCCATTCATCATCAGATAGAGTGGGAGGAAGAGTGAGAGAGAGAGGGAAACTCCGATGTGAGAGAGACACATAGACTGGTTGCCTCCTGCACGACCCAACCAAGACCGGGGACGAACTGCATCCAAGGTACATGCCCTTGTCCTGAATTGAACCTGTGACTCATTGATCCATGGGCAGATGCTCTAACTGCTAAGTCAAACCAGCTAGGGCAAAAAACTTGCACCTTTTTAATATCACATGAAGCACAAGGCTTGGCATACTGCATGTATCAAATGGTTGAATAGAGTTCACAGCTACAGTAAGTGATCTGTTTTAGTTTTTTTCTACTGACAATTATGTGTGTGTGTGTTGAACTAATAAACCAATTTAAAAGGCATGGTGTCTTCTCTCTATGACTTTCTTGCCTACGATAGCCAACTTATTGATATAGATAAGCCTAATTGTCAATGTATCCACTGAAGGTCAGGGAGAATACATTAAATGCACTGGTAATATAGGAACTGTAATTAAGTGATTATTTTACATCTTTTTTCACAGTCCTTACCTGTTTTTTCTTACCAAGCCTATTAACAAGTAACAAAATTGTCTGATCTGAGGGGTTTTTTTTGTTGTTGTTTCATCCCCCTTCCTTTGCTTTTCCTTTGGGGAAAATGTTAATAGGCTGAAGAATAGGACTAAAGTATATAAGACAAAGAAATCAGACAGCATTGTGGTCATCCACTGGTCAATTTCAGGGCTGTAAAATGCCCAGCACACTACCTAGCCACTCAGTCACCATCAATATTAGCAGCAGCCATGGCAGATATACTTACATTCTGCATAAGTAGCAGCCCAAATAATGCATCAATTTAAGAATAAATATTGGGTGTGGTTGAGAATTTATTACTTTACCTCCTAGTAGAGAAGACTTAATGAAGAGGGGAGATTTTAAATACAAAAGATTCAGGAGAGAGAGCCTGAATTTGTAGTGAGCAGAAGAATGGCTTTGGAAGAACAGGTGAAGGAGTTAGCACTTCTCTGAGAAGGGTTCTCTTCCAGTTTCCATTGTTATCTAATGAAGAAAGGAAACGTGGGATGGATTCTGGGGATAATATGGTGTCAGAAGTTCACACTTGAATGTGAGAACTACTTTGCACATATCAGGCGGTAGAAACCAGGTGGATCGTCATTAAAAGTTAGAGCTGGCAATCAAGCCAGTTTGGTGGGTGGGTGTCCTGTGTCGCTGCAAGGGTCCCGTGCTGGGTTTAATCCTCTGCTGTCTCTATCTTGAAACCCTTAATAGTTCTTGAACAAGGGGTCTGGTATTTTTATTTTGTATTAGCCTTGCAAAGTTTGTAACCAGTCCTACTGGCAATATATAAAAGTGTCATGAGCCCTTAGACGGTGTTCTCACCGACAGCGTTTGTCTGTACGTTGACTGTTTCCTGTGGCATGCCCCTTGTGCTCAAAGGTCAGCATGTTTATTTCTTCCTGGATACCGTTAGATTTCTAGAATTGTCATGAAGAATGTGTTTATGCCGATTAATGACTTGAGGAAAATTCTGCTTCAATTTTATGCCACAAAACAATGCTTTTTTGCTAATAAGTTCTATATGCATTATTTAGTGTGATAGCATGATTTCAGAAGCTGCATATTCTGCTCATTCCAATTTCTGTGGTCCTAAACACACATTTTCTGACCATTGCATTAGTAATGAGTAATCGTTTTTATGAAGTCAAACTCTTCTGATCATAGAAAAGAGATGTGTTAGCCCTACCTTCAAAACCTTTCATGAGGTGACACCGTCCTCTAGTTACAGCCATGTTTATCACAGCCCTCCATGCACCTCATGTTCCAACTATTCCAGACTGCTTGCTAGTTCTGGAAAATGCCATTTTTTCTTCCTCTCCATTCTTTTCTTTTGAAATTCTTTTTGATAAAAACGAATGCCTTCTTCCAGATACCACTTTTGCCTCCCCTGTCCTCCACCCTTTCTCCACTGGTGTGACTTTTACTCTTCCTTTAAGGTCCCACTTTGTTCCTCGGATGTCTCTTCCTCTGTGCAGTTTTCCCCTGATATTCTCAATTATAGTTAGTCACTCCTCACTCTGCTTGCCATGGCTTGTGAAGCTCTTAAAATCTCACTTAAGCCCTGGCCGGTTTGGCTCAGCGGTTGGAGCATCAGCCTGCAGACCAGAGAGTCCCGGGTTTGGTTCCCGCTAGGGGCATGTACCAAAAAAAAAAAAAAATTCTGCTTTGCTTTGTAGTAACTGTTTACTTGACTGTCTATTATAGGCTCCTTGAGCAAAGGACTGTCTACTGTCTCTATCCCGTAATCAGTGTCATCATCACAAATATGTGGCACATGCTCAGTATATGTTTCCTGAGTGAATGACTTGGCCCCTTCGGGCTACGATAACAAAATACCACAGACTGGGTGACTTATAAACAACAGAAATGTATTGTTCACAGTTATGAAAGCTAGAAGACAGAGATCAGGATGCCGGGTGGTTGGATGAGGCCCTCTTCTGGGTCGTAGGCTTCTCATTGTATTCTCACACAGCAGAAGGGCAAGGGATCTCTCCGGAGCCTCTTTAATAGGGCACTAATCCCATTTATGGGAACTCCATCCTCCTGGCCTAAGTACCTCTCAAAGGCCCCACCTACTAATACCATCACATTTGGGGGTTAGGATTTCAACATACAAATCCTGGGGAGGCACAAACATTTAGACCATAGCAATGAGTGAATTGGAAGGACTACTCTAGTTTCTTGCATATGTAAAGCACTTGGTTGTAACTCCCTAAAATGAAACAACCAGTTACCATCAGTTGATCTTGTTGGAGATAGTTTTGACTTTGAGAATTATTTATGGAAGAGAGAAGTCATAAAAGCAAAGCTGTCACTGTGAACGAGGCCCCCTAGAATTGTATAATGTTGTGACCCTGGATGAAGAGAGTGGTGAAAGTCTAGTACTGGAAAGATTGAAAAAGACTAGAGGGCCCAGATTAGTCAGGGAAAATTACCCAAAAGAACTTGAAGTCAGAAAAACAGGAAGCTTAGGGTACCACTTGACTCTCAATTTAGCCATCCCTAGCCAGCAATTTAGTTCTCAACTTTTCTTTTTGTAGCACCTTCCCTTAATTAGATTATAATGCCATGTTAAGAAAAGGTCTGAAATAAAGCCAGTAACATGGTAGGAGCATGCTAAATACATTTTTTATTCTACCACTTTGACTCTGAAACTAAATGCTAGCTATTGAGAAATGTTAGTCTTTTCCTTTGATTCTGCCTAGGCTGTTTGAGTAAAGAGAAAGAATAAAGAGAATAAACCAGAATCAGAATCTGAATCTACTGGGTTTAGGAAATAGACTTTCCTTTGAGCTTCTGTGTGAACATGGCCAATCATGCCTTTAATTTTGTCACATGGGGTTAGGTATATGTAGGTTAAAGGGAAAAGCCACTAATTTAAAACCTGGATTCCCAAGGGTAGTCTCTAAGTCACTGGTGCAATTCGGGGACCATCCTAGCCCTGTTGTCATTTCAGTGAGTATGAGAAGACCATTTAGTAGACTAGGTATAAGGACTCTGTGATTCCTCAGAGGTATTTAATGATTTATTTTCATGTTTTAAATTTTGACACTCAAGTTATGTCAGTCTAGTGAGGTTGAATGGATGCCCCATTTCAAAACACATTCTTACTAATGAATCTACTGTTGTTTTTTTATTTTAATATGTTTTTATTGATTTTTTTTTTTTTAGAGAGAGAGGAGGGGGGAGAGAGAAACATCAATGTGAGAGTAAAACATTGATGTGAGAGTGAAACATCAATCAGCTCCCTCCTATACAGGGATCAAGCCTGAAACCCAGGTATGTGCCCTGACTGGGAATCAAAGCAGGACCTCTCAGTCCATGGGACAACGCTCAGTCCACTGAGCCACACCGGCTGGGCAAATCTACTTATTTTTTTGGTGGGCAAGTAAAAAGATGGGCTCTGTGGAAAAATCTGTCAAATGAAAGTTGGAAATTATAGAGTGGGGTGGGATCATCCCAGAAGAGATGTGGGGTATGTTCCCACAAATTTGTATCCAGTAAAATACAGATTTAAAAAATAATGAAAGCATGCCTGAAAAGGAAAGAAAATTATAAAAGGATAATAGAAACACTAGAGAGTTTATAGGAGGACACTGATTTGCCTCAATTAGAACGTAAAAAGATTCGTGAGCTGATTATGTGTTTGTCTGTGAACCCTCAGAATATAACTAATGTCTCTTTCCTTAACTATTTTCTGCCAACAGACTCTGGATCTCTACCTCAACCTTTAATTCAACACTGGCCCTGGGGTGGGAAACTCTGGGAATAGCTTTTAGATTCTAAGGAAGTGTAACCTTGACTGTGTTAAACTCTTCCTTCATTTATTCTCTAGGCTTGTGCTTATTAACTTCCATTTAGACACCCAGAGGAATCTCTGATTCAAAAGGTGTTAAGGTTCTAAATACAAAGTTAATTCTAATGTATACATAAATGAAAAGTTTTAACTGTAAAGTGGTGTGATTACATTTTAGCAAAGCTTGCCACAATTTACACAACTAAATGAGCTTTGTCTTCATCAGGGCATTCTGGTAAAAGTGTCAGGAAAAGTATCAGTGTCCTTGGAACACTGATAGTATTGAAGGAGCTTGTTCTGGCCATTCTACCATTGCTCCGGACAGCTCGGGGACTTGGCCTTCAGAATGGCATTTGCAGAGCTCAGTGTTGGAGATGGGGGAAGAAAAGCTCAGTCAGTCCCCTCTCCTCACCCTGCCCTGTTAACTATTGTACTGTTCCTGTCCTCATGGTTGTATCTTTTCTATAAATGGAGCTCATATAAATGGAATCCTACAGTACGTAGCCTTTTGTGTTTGGCTTTATTTCCTTTAGCACTGTGCTGTAGGGATTCATTCATATTGTTGAATGCTATATCTTTTTTTCTCATTTGCCTTGCTTTCATCTTAGTGGAATTTGGTGGATGGGGGCGGGGAGGGGAACCAGAGCTAAATTGTCTATGTTCAATCCACCACATTTAACTAGAAATCTTATTTAACAGTTTTAGAAAATAAAACAGAAAATGAGTGTATAGAGTGAAATCTTCCAATTTTGCAGTTGAAATTAAACTTCTTTTTTTTTTTCATCCTCACCTGAGGACATTTTTCCATTTTTTGTACAGATAGAGTGGGAGGGAGAGAGAGAGAGAGAAACATCGATGTGAAAGGGACACATCGAGTGGCTGCCACCCACACGACCAACCAGGGCCGGGGACAAACTGCAACCAAGGTACGGGCCCTTAGCGGGAACCGAACACGGCTCTCTCCGGACCGCAGGCTGACGCTCTAACCGCTGAGCCAAACCGGCCAGGGCGAAATTCAACTTCTTTTAGGTGCCAAGACAACAGAGAGAAACCATTTGAAGATTTCAGGATCTCGTGTATAGTAAGCACTCAATAAAATGCCTGTTAGTTTGATTTTAATCCACAACAATCCCAAAAGAGAGTTTTATATTATCTCCCATGTACAAATGAGGTATGTATATAACTTGTTGAGGACTTCACAGCTGGTAAGTTGCAGAGCCAGGATTCAAATTATTAAGGTCTTTCTGACTTGAAGTCCCAGATTCTTTCCTATTACAACGCATTATACACTTAATGTAACCAATGTGGGGAAACAACTATTTATATTACATTGGGCTTCATTACTGTGTGGGGGGAAATATGACATATTGGTAGGTTATTCACCAATGACATTTGCTCAGTGTGCTGTGTGTGGCCAGTTCACCAATGTGCCAGACACCATTAGAAGAGGCCTAGCAATGAAATAGAAACATTTTCTCTCTTTATTTCACAACCAGGGAACAGTGGCATTCAGAGCAAAATTCTGGGAAAGAGGAAGTTAAGTTGGAGATAGATCAGCAAGAACAATGGAAGCTAATCAAGGGGTATGTGTCCTGCCTTAGGAATGTAGCCTGGAACCTTTAAGACCCATCAGTGTTAAAGAAAAAAGCTGATATTTATAAAATCAATGTGTGCAAACTCTAGAGTTCTAAATTTTAAGAACATCAGATGAAATTTGAAAGTGTTTTGGAATAAATTTTTTAAAGTATTACTTTTAAAATTTGAAAAGGCATATTTTACCTCAGTTCATTAATTCATGAGACCTCTATTAATGTCAGGTTCCATGGTAGATGTTGGGAAAAACAGTACTAAGTTAGCTCCTACCTTCAGCAAACTTCTCTTCTAGTGAGAGAAACATATGTGTTGTAGAGATCATTTACAATATTAAATGTTAGTGATAAAGGCATTAAGGTTTAATTTAAAAATAAATTCAACACATGAATAAGATTCTTTAATGGATTGTGAAGAGAAGCAAGTGATGTTTATGTTACATCCATTCCTTTTGGAAGCAGAAGTTACAAAAAGCAATTACATTCTCTACAAAGCTCTTGTCAGAGGCAGCATGTCAAGCTACAAGGGCCACTGTCATTTCATGGGTTCTTCAGGTAGAATTGTCTCTTGTCCTCACTTTACAGGGTGTTGTGACTGTAATTGATACTATGCTTTTAAAAATTGGTAGACATGCCCGACTGCTGTGGCTCAGTGGTTGAGCATCGACCTATGCACCAAGAGGTCGCCAGTTCGATTCCCAGGCAGGGCACATGCCCAAGTTGTGGGCCTAATCCCCAGTGGGGGGCATGCAGGAGGCGGCCAATCTATGTCCTCTCTCATCGATGTTTCTATCTCTCTTCTCCTTCTCCCTTCCTCTCTCTCTAAAATTAATAAAGAAAAAAATTTAGATTTAATTTAAAAATAAAAATAAATAGTAAAAACTGCTAGACATAATATGCATAAATTTGCCAACAGTTATTTAGAACCAGAAAATGAGGGGGGAAAACATTCTTATACTGCCAGAATAGACCTCATAAAGTTCATGAACCAACCCTCATAGTTCACTTATAGGAAGATTCTTTAAGCCTTTTACAAAATCTTTGAAGAAGCTTGGTTATCTGGTTTCGAAGTCCAGGACAAATTATAAGGACATATTAATTACTCAAGCAGATTTACTAACAGTTATGAGAAGTGATGGCTAATGAGTGACTAGTGGCTTTATCCCATATATTGAGACAGAAGAAAATTCATATTGATTCAACAAATCTAATAATAAAAAATCATTAACATTTCAAATGGATTTTCCAACAGATTTGTCAGTATTACTTCAAATAGTAATTTCTACTGGGAATTTTTAAATGTTAACTTCTTTTAAAAATATTATTTATATGCAACTTTTTAGGAACATGTGTACTGAAAACATATGCACCTGTAGTGAGTTAAAATTATAATTTCTGAAGGGAAGCAACTAAATGTGTTTTTAAATTCCATCTTTTATTATATCAATTTTTGTACTGAGGTACTACATAATGTTTTCTATCACTAAAGGTTTGTTATTCTGCATTTATTTTTCTTTCCATTAGAACTGTCTTATACATTTATAATTTTTTAACACTTTGAATAAATATTTAATATTAATTGATGTTCTTTCTTGTCATCCTCATCTTGGACAGATGGCACTTATCAAGGATCCTGTAGTAGTCTGCAAATTTCAGCTATATATTGAGAGTAAAAACTGAAACTATACCAATGAATAATTAAATAATGGGCTTGGATTACGCTCTAGCACAAAGTCAAATTCACATTCCAAAACAGTGATAAGAGACAGGTGACAAGTGATTGATCTTTGTCAATTTCATTTGGGTAAAGCTCAAAATGTTCATCATACATTTTCTAGGATATCGTCTAGATTGAATCATTACCTTAAAAAAATTAAAATTAAAACTTAGGACTGCTTCTGTGAACAAAAACAATGTTTAGGAGAAATGTAAAAGTCTAAAGTGATGGGATCTTTCACTAATATGGTTTTAATTACTTTACTATTAAAACTGGACATTGGATCCAGAGTCCAGAGTTCTTTGCTCCTCCTGGAGTTTTACCCTGGATCTGTAAGAGTCTTCTCTGGGAAGTAACAAGAGCTATCTGTGATTTGGTAGAAACTTCTGGGCCTGTTTATTCTTCCCTCCATTAGCCTTCCCCTAGTTTTCTGCCTTCACCTACACTACTATGGTGATTAGGAACTTCAAGGAGGGTAATTATTAGAATTCTCCACAAATGACAGTTGAAACTACCTAGCTCTTTGAAAATCATTCCTCTGACTCTTCAGATGGTTTTAGGTACCTGGCTATGGCCCCTTGGAAAATCTTTTTTTTAAAATCCTTGTTTTAATTTGGTACTAAAAAACCATCATTAGAATAAGCTATACTTAAATAATTTCATCTACAGATATTACTAAAATTTGGTAGCAAAACCTGTTATTTTAAAGGAGGCAAGGAGTTCTATGCATTAGCAAATCCCCATGACAAAGGGAAGCCACAGTTGTTTTTTGTTGCTGTTAATCCTCACCTGAGGATATTTTTCCATTTAGTTTTTTGTTTTTGTTTTTGTTTTTTAGAGAGAATGGAAGGGAGGGAGGTTGGAAGGGAGACAGAGAAAGAGAGAGAGAGAAACATCGATGTGAGAAAAAAACATCGATTGGTTGCCTCCTGCATGAACCTAACCCAGGCTGGGAATCAAACCTGCAACCCAGGTACATGCCCTTGATCAGAAACGAACCTTTGACCCTTTTGTCCACAGGCCGACGCTCCAAACACTGAACCAAACCGACCAGGGCAGAAGCCAGTTTCTATTAATCCTCCACAACAACAAAAATCTGCTAATATGGATAAAGCATGACAAGCACCGCTGTCCAGTAAAACGCTGTACCAATGGGAAGATTGTATTTTGCACTGCCCAGTACGGTTGCCACTAGCCACACATGGCTACTGAGCACTTGAAACAGACTAATGCAACTGAGGAACTGACTTTAAATTTAATTTAATTAATTTTAAGTTATATAGCCACATATGACTAGAAGCTACCAGTGCAGGTATGTGAGTTTAATGTTAAAACATAATGAAGTAAACTCTACAGAAAGTGGGCATATTTTAGAATTCCCCACTTATTTTTATTTGTTGCTAGGAATTTTTACCTTTCATCCTAAGTACAGAACCAAAGTCCAGGGTAAGATGTGAGTGTAGGCCATATTTTTCTGACTTAGACCTTTCTTAATTAAGTGGAAGCCCACTATAATGTTGGCAGTAGAGTGTTGTGACTAAGGGTGCTGGCCCAGGCTCTGGGACTAAATTGGAACTGGGTTCAACTCCTGTCGTGACCACTTAGTAGTTGTAGGTCAGTTATTTAAACTCTGTGTCCCAATTTCTTTATCAGTTATTATCAGGGGTAATAATAGTACCTTTTCTCAAAGGATTGCTATGAGGATTAGAGAAGTTAATATAGCAAAAGTGTCCAGAACAGCAAGTGGCAATAATCTCAGTAAGTGTTAGCTATTGTTATTAGTGTACTGCTTACCCCATTGCTCTGTGTGTGTGCGTGTGTGCACGTGTGCATATAAAGTTCTCCCATCCTCAACGTAGATCAAGTCATATCAGGTCCTGTACTAGGTGCTGAGGCCAGGTAGGAAGGAAGAGAAGAAGGACAAGGCGCAGAGATACATATACTTGGATGTATCCTAGTAATTTATAAACTAACAAGAATGATTTATCTCTCCTGAAAAATAGAAGTCATGACCCACTCATTGCTCCCTCCAGTTCCAACAATCTATGATTCTACTGTTCCTAAGCAACACCTGTAAAGCAAGGCTGGCAGAAGACCCTTGACACCTACTTGTTGCTAAGTTCATGTAGGACTTTCCCAGGAACAGTCATTAGGACATGCACCTTTGTGGGAAATTCCAGATACATCACCGGAAGTCTGTTACTGAGGCTCTTCCGTAGCCCTATTTTACTAAACTGGCAATGAATTATTTGGTTTTAATGTATAACAAAAGTGCAGGATATATTATATTCATATCTCTACTTTAGTTATATTTTACCGTCTAAGTATATATTCCAAATACTGACAATAAATTTAATGGGAAAAGAGAAATTTCATAATAGAATTTCATTCGAAAGTATTTTCACTCCTCTCTCATTGAGTCATGATCAGTACAGAGCCACCTGACTATTTTTAAGCAGGAGTACACTTACATCATTGCCCTGCAGCGGGCATGTATTTTAATGGTAATAGCATCAGGATACTACTTCACAGTCTGAAAAGCACTTTCATGTCTGTTATCTCCTTGAATACTCTCATAAATCTCTTGAGGAAGCCCATTTTTCAGAACCCATGTGTGGCATGCTGCGACCACTATACGTATTTAATCATAATATGGATATTATTTAGTTTTCATTGCTGAACTTTTTTGCAACATATTACATGGTATTGATACTCGTGGATGACCTAAATGTAATACATTTTCAGAGGGGAAATTTTCCCCATACTTCAACCTTGGCAAAAAGAATAGGTTGTCCAATGGATGACCAACTGCTATAGAGCCCATGACACACCAGAGTTCAAATTTTCTCACCAAACCAAAAGATCCAGAAGCCAGAGTAGACCTCTTAGTAACTGGGACTCAGCTCTACAGTTGCATTTACAGCTTTAGCCATTATGTGTCTGCCTTTAACAGCAGGATCTCCACTGGTATAGTGCCTAGGATCAGACCTACTTTCTGTCCTTGTCAAAGCACCCTGTTCTGTGCCTTGGAGGTTGACTTGTATGGACTGCAATCAATGGACTTTCTTGCTCTCTGGTTTTCTGTTGAATCAACCAATGGGAAGCACCTACAGGATCTCAGAGAGCAAGAGAAAAGTGAAATTGGGGTTCATTATTTATTTTTTTATCCTCACCCGAGGACATTTTTGCATTTATCTTTAGGTAGAGCGGGAGGGAGGGAGGGAGGAAGAGATAGAAAAACATCGATGTGAGAGAGACACATCAACTGGTTGCCACCCACACAACCCCATCCAGGGCCGGGAACAAACTGCAACTGAGGTCCTTGCCTTTAGCGGGACCCAAACCCGGGACTCTCCAGTCCGCGGGCCGATGCTCTAACCGCTAAGCCAAACCAGCCAGGGCAATTGGGGTTCATTATTAATTCTCCTGACCCCTACCCTATCAGGTCATCGCACTTTGGTTGCATATCATATTGGACAGTGAGGGTACAGAGGCTTAATGTTAAAACAGAATGAAGTAAACCCTACAGAAAGTGGGCATATTTTAGAATTCTCTTGCTGAATGAACTCTTCTATAGCTATGGTCTTTAGGATCTAGTAATCATTGATTCCCTGCCCAGTTAACAGCCTCCTATTACTAGCCTTGGAGAATTGCAACCCTGTTGCTTTTCCTGCACCTTCCTTTGTAAGTAATCTCTTACCAAACTCGGCTCATGTATCCCATGTGAGTGTGCCTACAACAACTTCTGTAATAGTACCTGTTTCCGCGATCACTGAGGCAGTGTTCTCGCAGACTTCAGAAAATCTTGATTCAGAAAAATGATTATGTGCATAATGAAAAGTTTCCTGCAGTTTAATCCTTAACATTTATATAATTAATTAATCTCTAAGTAGATTCTGCTTATTTTTTTCTTTAGAAACATAGTCTACAAAAGAAGATACGTATGACATAGTAAAGCATAAGAAGTCTTTTCCTATAAATATTTTCTTGAATCGATATAGTTATCGCATAATTTAATACCATGGATTTAGTTTTTCTCCCAAATATTAGAACCAGATAACATTCACATTCTCCCAAAATACTATAGCTACATGGAGCCTTCATTTTTAAAACTTTTATTAGAACCTGGAATGTAAAAATAACTAATTAAATTAAAAACAAAGAAAATGAAATATGAAAAGGAAGTCACATACATTTGGGTTTTTTTCCTCCTATTTTCCATCTTACTTTTGTCCCTTTGACCTGTTACCTATTTATTATTGGTGCTTTCATTTACAATTTTAAATGAATGTTACAAGCTCAACATGCTTTGATTTCTATGTATATTGATCTATCACCCTTTTCTCATTCTTTCATTTTTCTTAAGAAAACTTTACATGTCTTCCCTTTACCCTCCTTTTATGTCCCTTGATTTCACATGTACATTGAGCATATTGACATATATCTTTTTGTTAAATTATTTTTCTTTATTGATTTTTAAAGAGAGAAAGGGAAAGGGAGAGAGAGATAGAAACATCGATGAGAGAGAACATCGACTGGCCGCCTCCTGCATGCCCCACACTGGGGATCAGGCCCATAACCTAGGCACGTGCCCTGACCAGGAATTTAACAGGCGACCTCTTGGTGCATGGGTCGACGCTCAACCACTGAGCTACACCGGCTGGGCTTGACGTATATCTTTTTTTTTTTTTTAACTTATCTTTATTGTTGAATGTATTACAAATGTTTCTCATTTTTCCCCCATTGACCCCCTCCTCCCCCCTCCCGCCCCCCTCCCACCTTTCCCCACACTGTTGTCTGTGTCCATTGGTTATGCGTATATACATATAGGTTCTTTGGTTTATTTCTTCCCACCCATCCCCCAACCCCCTTTCCTTTGAGGTTTGTAAGTCTAACAACCAATTTGTACTTCTTAATCCCTTCACCTTTTTCACCCATTCCCTCAACTCCCCTCCCATCTAGCAACCAACAAAATGTTCTCTGTATCTGAGAATGTTTCTGATCTGCCTGTTTATTTTGTTTGTAGATTCAACTGTTGATAGATATGTATTCATTGCCATTCTGTTTGTTCATATTTTTATCTTTTTCTTCAAAAAGACCCCTCAACATTTCATGTAACGGTTTGGTGGTGATGAACTCATTTAGCTTTTTCTTGTCTGAGAAACTCTTTATATGGCCATCGATTCTAAATGACAGCTTTGCAGGATAAGTAATCTTGGTTGTAGGTTCTTGGTTTTCATCACTCTGAATAGTTCTTTCTACTCTCTCTGGCCTGCAAAGTTTCGTTTGAGAAATCAGCTGACAGTCTTATGGGAACTCTCTTGTAGCTAACTAACTTCTTTTCTCTTGCTGCTTTTAAGATTCTCTCTTTGTCTTGAACCTTTTGCATTTTGATGACTATGTGTCTTGGTGTGGGCCTCTTGGGGTTCATCTTGTTTGGGACTCTCTGTGCTTCTTGGACTTGTATGTCTGTTTTCTTCACCAAGTTAGGGAAGTTTTCTGCCATTATTGTTTCAAATAGGTTTTCGATTTCTTGTTCTCTCTCGTCTCCTTCTGGCACCCCCAAGATGTGAATGTTGGCACGCTCGAAGTTGTCCCAGAGGCTCCTTACACTATCCTCATTGTTTTGGATTCTTTTTTCTTTTTGCTGTTCTGATGGGGTGTTTTTTGCTTCCTTATATTCCAAATTGATGGTTTGCTTCTTGGCTTTACCTACTCTATGATTGAATCTGTGTAAATTATTCTTTATTTCAGTTAGTGCCTCCATCATTGCTGACTGTGCATCCTTCATTTCTGACTAGTTCTTTTTTATGCTCTTGAGGCCCTTACTAAGTTCACTGAGGTTCTCACTAAGTTCATTGAGCATCCTTATAAGCAGTGTTTTGAACTCAACATCTGTTAGGTTGCTTATCTCCATTTCGCTTAGTTCTTTCCTTGGGATTTTGTTCTGTCCTTTCATTTGGGACCTGTTTCTTTGTCTCCTCATTTGGGCTGCCTCCCTGTGTTTGTTTCTGTGTATTACTTAAGAAGAGTTATGGGGCTATCTGAGACCAGATGCTGCTTGTTTGAAAGAATTTAGGAAAACCTGAAGCAGGATCCAAGACAAGCCAATCCTATGGTTAAGCAACTGGCAACAGCTTGGGTGGGCCTGAAAGTTGGGTGGAGCGGGGCCTCAGGGAATCACCAGGGTGGGGCAACCAGTGTGAGCCAGGTTGCTGGAGTCCCAGATATGTCAGCTGTCTGCCGCCCCAGGGAAGGGCTCACCAAAGGAACAAAGGCCTCTGAACAGCGTGTTTGTCCCGGAGAAAGCCCCCTCTCCAGCCCTCGCTCCAGTGCCAAACAGCTCAGTTCTTCCCTGTATGTCTCTGGTGCCCCTCAAGCTGCCTCCCCTCCAAGCTTAGGGGGAGTAAGTCCGATAAGTCTGTGCGTGGGCCCTTTAAGAGGAGCTGCCTGGGGCTCCAGCCGCCTCAGCCTCCCTGAGCCTCAGTTCCCGCTGGTTTTTCCAGCCAGAAGTTATGGGGACTTCTCTTCCTGGCACTGGAACCCTGAGCGGGGCACCTGGTGTGGGACGGGGACCCCTCAGTCCTCAGGGAGGACCTTCCCATCCGAGGTATCCTCCTGATTTTTATCCGCCACACATGGGTGTGGGACCAGCCCCTCTGCCTCCTCCCCTCCTACCAGTCTGGAAGTGGCTGCTGCTTTAATTCCGTAGTTGTAGGACTTCCATTCAGCTTGATTTCGGGCGGTTCTGAATGATGGTTGTTCTGTAGTTTAGTTGTAACTTTGATGTGGTTGTGGGAGGACAGGATACCGCGTTTACCTAGGCTGCCATCTTGACTGGAAGTCCAACATATATCTTTTTATTATAGTTTTTTTAGTTCAAGATTTGGATAGCTGACAAAGTATTAAGGGTTCACTATGTACTGCATAAGTGTGTTATATATGCATTATCTCATGTAATTATCTAATCTGTGAGGTGGTACTGTTGTTATTACCAATTGAGACTTAGAGAGTAAGGTCAAGTTAATGATTAATATTTGAATCCAGGTCTGTCTTCTTCCAGGGCTTTCCCTCTTGGACTTGCCCAGTATTGCTTTCTATATAATCAAGTGCACAGAAGTTTCTGAATTGACTGATTGGGAAACAATATTAAAGTTTGTGTTACAGCTCAGATTTTTTAACATAATTTTAATTTTAAATAATTTCAATTGTTCTCTGAAGTATTTGTCTCAAGGAGAGTCATAGATTTCCAAAAAGAGAGGAGAAAGGCACAAAGTAACAGGAAAGGAAAAAAGAAAAGGGACTAGCATTTATTGAGTGCTTACTGTATACTGGATGTTTGTATCAGGGACCAACTCAAGTTCATAGTTCTATATATTCTAAAATCCTCTCCTTTAAAAAAAAAAAAAAAAAAAAGTATAACTGTCTTCTCCTTTGCCATGAGTAAATGTCTTGCTCACAGTTCCTAAAGGTAACTATTTACCAAAGGTTGTTTTTGTGATTCTAAATGCAAGTGTTTAAATGCCTTAGTATGTAATACATCCAGACCTTGGAACTTGCAAATAATCAAAACACTGAGATATGCCCTGTCTCTTCATCTGTCTTGAGTTTGTTCTCTTAGTCATGATCATTCTACCTTTTCCCTCTTGAATATGATTCTTACTAGTAGAAGAGGTAAAAACAAGATAGGAATTGTCAACTTTTGTTTCCTCATTGTCATCTTCTCTTTATTCATTTTGTTTTTCATTTTGGATTTATAATTATTCTTCAACCTGTTTGCAAGCCACAGCGCACACTGAGTTAGGTTTCCTGACAATGTCCTTAACATTTCATATCCTTTTTCTCATATGCAAATATAGGTAAATTGGCTCATTAGTCAATGGGTTTATTTTTATTGATTGATTGATTGATTGATTGATTTCAGAGAGGATGAGAGAGGGAGAGATAGAAACATCAATGAGGGAGAACATCGATTGACCACCTCCTGCATGCCCCCACTGGAGATTGGGCCCACAATGTGGGCATGTGCCCTGACCAGGAATCAAATTGGCAACCTCTTGGTGCATGGGTTGACGCTCAACCACTGAGCCACACCAGCCAGGCATAGTCTATGTGTTTAAAGCAACAAAGATTTGGATTGAAAACCTCTAATTAAACAAGTAATGCATGCTAATAATAGAAATTTGAGAAAATTGCAAAGAACAATTATAACCACTGTTGACCATTCAAACCAATTTTTCTGTTTTCCAGTAATGCTTATATAATTATTTTATACTTATTAATATTTATATATTTAAAGGCAATAATGTCTATTTTTTAAGACATTTTAAATGAATTTATTTAGTTACTGATTTTCTTCTTCACATGGCAAGTCAGAGATAGGTCAGGAAATGTTGATTCTGTTCTGGAATATTAACACTAAAAACAACATACAGGGTGGTGCAGAAGCAGGTGTACAGTTGTTCAGATGGAAAATAATACAATAATTAACAATAATAGTGCAAGAATAAATTCTGTGTTTCACGTACTCACAACTATAAGCCTACTTTGGCCCCACCCTGTTTATTATTTATCATAGATTTATGAAGGTTACAGAGAAATTATTTCTTTGGTCATGAAATATGTTTAGACTTTGGCCCTGGCCAGTTTGGCTCAGCAGTTGGAGCATCAGCCTGTGGTCCAGAGAGACCAGGGTTCAGTTCCTGCTAACGGCACGTACCTCGGTTGCAGTTTGTCCCCGGCCCTGGTTGGGTTGTGCAAGTGGCAGCCACTTGATGTGTCCCTTTCACGTCGGTGTTTCTCTCTCTCCCTCCCTCCCACTCTATCCGAACAAAAACTGGAGAAATGTCCTCAGGTGAGGATATATATATATGTTTAGACTTTGATTTAATTTATATTTGAAGCCTCACAAGTTTCTGTTTCTTGATAAGTTTATAGTTATGACTCAAAATGAAGCATCCTTATTCATTTTAAACATATTTTAACTTTAATGGTTGTATTTATAAGTATCAGCATTCAGAAGGTGATCCAGCAACATGGAGGATTTGCCTTTTTGTAATTTTTTTTTTTTTATTGCTTGCTCCAGCATACTTCAGTATTATTAAGCATTCATAATCTTCTTTTTTAATTTTTTAAAATTGATTTTAGAGACAGGAAGGGGGAGGGAGAGAGAGATAGAAACATCGATGAGAGAGAACATCGACTGGCTACCTCCTGCATGCTCCCCACTGGGGATTTGGCACACAACCTGGGAGTCGAACTGGTGACCTCTTGGTGCATGGGTCAATGCTCAACCACTGAGCCACACTGGCCAGGCAAGCATTCATAATCTTAACCAAAAGTGTAGGTAGATGGTAAGCACTAAATCAATATTTTTGAATGCATGGTCATTGAGTGAAATGTTATAAGAAAAGATGAGCTAGATTGATGTGAAGATTTATTATCCTCTCACACGGAAGTTTTAGTAGATGGTTCATAGTTATGAGAGCAAGTTAATGGTAAAAGCACAATCATAGGTTCTCTTGATCTGATTTTAAATCACATACTTAGAATTTTAATTCCATTTAAAAGCTATCTAATTTTTTCAAAATTCTGATCAAGATCTCGGTGATAGAGTCCTATCCTGGGAAGATCGTTTTATGTTATTACTGTGAACAAGTAACTTAATCCCAGTTTTAAAACGATAATGATGCCCCATTAGCAGAAACCTCTCTCATGCTCTAAATACTACCATATGAATTTTGGCGAAATGACCAGAGGTTAGGGTGGCAGGCTGTGTTTATTTTGAGGCAAGAAAATCCCAACTAAAGAGAAGACAGCTTAGGAAACGTTCACCATCAATCAAGAAACCTCAGCAATAATGCTTAAATTAAAATTTTATTCAATTTTAGTCATACTGAAAACTTTATGTTTATGATATAAAATTCAAAATATGATCTATTATAAAACGTTTCTCTATTAGCAACCTGGGAAGATTTGTGTTATGTAATAAACACAAGCATTTGAAGGCCATATGGCCACATCGCCTCTTCCATTCCCCTTTTTCTCTGTGCTGGATGCATCTTGGCACGAAGCCCAGGTAATTTCCAGACTTTGGCAGTGCCCTGGCAGAGGCACAGCTGCTGCTGTCTCCAACGCTTGCCTACTAATTTTGCACAAACCACTTCCTCCTCCTGGTGAGAAGCTCGCCGAGCAAGGGCAGTGTGCCTGGAGGGCAGAAGTGGAAGCCCTTCTAGTGCTCCTCAGACCCAGCAGCCCTTGTGGGGGTGGCAGCAGTACCACCTCCCCGCAGTCCTGCCCACCTTGCCCCTTCACCCCTCGGCTCTTCCTCATCTTCCTCCACTTGACTCTCAATGTTTAAAAATCTTGCCTCATTTCCTTTCTGTCCTGTTCTAATAAATACTAGCTTTGACTTCTCATGCCTTAAAAGATCCAGTCAGTTCCCACGAGGGACCTTCCCCAAATCTGGACCAGGAAAGGAACTGAGAGCAGAGACAGAGGCAGAGATAGGGGGCTGCTTGCGTTCCCTCAGTTTCCACCTGCCAGCTTCTTCACTGTGCAGGGGCAGTCTGTGGGTGAGCGCACAGACACAGGTAAAATTTAGATATTTTTATCCTTCTACACTCTTCTTAAATATAGAGTCAGCTCTGATCATATTTGAATATAGCCCTGGCAATGATTTCTTTCCCTTTGTCCTTATGTCTCCCCATTTCTCTGCCTTTGTTGGTTGAGAGTGGACTTGGTACTCTTGGTGAGCAGAGGCAAGCCTCTTTGAGTACACATCTTTATACACACCTTGGGTGTCCCTCGCCTCTGCCCCCTGCCAGAGCAGGGCTGAATCACCAGTGGCTGGTGGCCTTTCCCTGCTCTGTTGACAGGTGCAGGGTTACCCCTCTAGGCGAGTGCTTGCACTCCCTTGGGAGGAGCTTTAGTGCATCTGGAATAACACTGTGAATTACTCTTGTTTTTGTCATCAGTGGTCACGCTACCATGGCTGTTCGCTCCTCCTGTCTGAATAAACAGCCAGCCTGTGGGGAGAGCATGAGGTGAGGACGAGGACTCATCCCAGCTCTGCCACTAATTAGTTGCACTGAATAAATCAGCAATCTCTCTGAGATTTGCTTCTTATATGTAAAACCAGTGAGTTGGGCTGTATTCCTTGAACGTCCTGTTATTCTTCGACCTCTTAAATATCAAATTGAATGTGATAACCATGCCGAAGTTCTCCTTAGACTCATTCCCAGGCCATTGGGAACAGGTTCACTTCATGTGCACTCTTAACCCCTTAACAATGGGAAGAAATTACAAAACAAACACATGTATTTCTAACTGTTTGTGTTTGAGCTCATTCTAGTATGATGTCATCAGGGAGAAACTCAGGATAAAAATGGACAGAGCGGAAATTTACCAAAAATTAATATAAAGTCCTGTAGTTTGATTCAAAGAACAAATTGCACAAATAGGTGTTTGGCTGAAATTCACATATACATTTGGGTATTTGCATTATCCTCAGGTCTAATGTGAGCCAAGAGCATAATGGACACCCTGGGCTGTAGAGGGTAACCATGAGTCCCAACGGCAAAGGCAGACTGGAAGGAACTGCTGAGGCAGAGCCAGGTCGGATAGTCTGAAGTCAGCAGTCTTCAGAGAGATCCGTCAGAGCAAGGTTGGAGAGGCCAAAGGCAAGAGACAGCTCAAGGTTGTGGCAGGAAATTAGCAAGAAAGCAAGAGGAGTGAATCAGTAACGTCAATACTTAGAGATGAGCACAAAAGGAACACTGTGAGGGGAATGGGGGTCCGTTCAGCAAGCAGCTATTGCTGTAACAAGTGAGCACAGCTTTGCTTTCTTTCTTTCTTTCTTTCTTTCTTTCTTTCTTTCTTTCTTTCTTTCTTTCTTTCTTTCTTTCTTTCTTTCTTTCTCTTTCTTCCTCTCTCTCTCTCTCTCCCTCTCTCCCTCTCTCCCTCCCTCCCTCCCTCCCTCTCCTCTTCTTCTCCCCCTCCCTCCCTCCCTCCCTCCCTCCCTCCCTCCCTCCCTCCCTCCCTCCCTCCTTCCCTCCCTTCCTTCCTTCCTTCCTTCCTTCTCCCCAACCTTATATTCCCACCCAACTGCCCAACCCCTACATTTCTCCATGCCCTAGAATTTCAGTTACCAACCCCTTATATTCTCTGGTCATTCCTGCCTCCCTGACTACCTTTCTTCTGTCTGTCTGAAATGTCTTCCTTGCAAAGGTTCATCTCAAGTCCTACCTCTCTCTTTCAGCCCAAGTTCACTACTCCTACCCCCAGCGTGTTGTGTATACACACACACACACACACACACACACAGAATATGGCCCATTTGTCATGGGGGAGGGCTGTCAGGAGGTGATTACCTTGATGTAATTATTAACTCCTTGACTAGTTTGTAGGCTTTGAAATGAAGGAACTGTGTCTTACGGAGACTGTATGGTGCAGGGGAGAATTTAGGGATAGGAAAAATAACCTGGTATTCAATCCTGGCTCTGTGACCTTTAGCACATAGCTGTCTCTAGGCCTTAGTGTCCTTCTTTGAATAACAGGGATAATAATTCCGTGCTCTCTCTTTCTTACCCAGGGGATCAAATGTTTATCAAGATCAGAGGCAACAGTATTTTTTAACCTGTGAAGCACTCTAAGAAAGTAAGGGGTTATCTTAAGAAGAGCCACCGTGTTATAAAAAAGGCAAGGGAATTTAGGAATCTGAATTTTGAGTTAGATTTTAATTCCTGCTCTACCACTTACTCCATATATGACCTTAGAAAAGTTTCTTACTTCTCTGTAAAGTAACAAGACTCTTACAAGGATTATTCGTGCTGGAGCTAGCTTATCCACCAGTTGGTAAGAGCCAGTTGTCAAATATTTAGTAACTTTGCAAGCAGGTTGTTAAACTGTTATTAGCTTGAAATCTGCCATGGTGGGAGTATTTATCCCAGGGAAATCACAAACAGTACAAATTGGATTGTTGGGGTTTTTTTCTAGAAAGCTGGTTTACCAGAACATCGCTGAATTATGTATACAGGGCTCTGTAAGCTGTAAAGCTCTTAGTCTTAATCATCATAAAAAGTAGCAATGGCAACAAGTAATGCTCTGTATCCACAGAACCTAGCCTAATGCATGGCATAGCTCTCAGCACATATTGAATAAATACGTCTTTAATTTAACTTGGGTTCACTCTTGTATTATTTTGATACTTCTGCCCCTAAGCTTTACCTGTCTTCAAACTCCTTTCTACAAGTGTCTTTTAAAAATCAGATAACAAAAATAAAAGCCTGGTTTAGTGCATGACACACACTAGGTCTTAAAACCTCTGTGTTAGCAATACTGCCCATCTATCCATTATCCCAAGGAAGTTATCTAAGTTATTCCTCTCCTCTCCCTTTTCCTTACCCTCCCCTATGTCTAAGCAATCACCGCATCTTACCAACTCCACCCCTTAAACCTAACCCCTCATTTTCATAGCCATCTCTCACTGTGTCCTCACATGGCAGAAAAAGCAGGGGCGCTTTCAGGGTCTCTCTTATAAGGCCCCAATCCCATTCATGAGGACTTCGCCCTCATGACCCAGTCTCCTCCCAAAGGCCCACCACCAAACATCAACACAACAAGGATTGGGTTTCAACATATGACTTTGCGGGGTAATACAAACGTTCAGTCTATAGCAACATATTAATACAGATGTTTGGCATATCTCAAAAAACATGACAATATAATCCCACTCACCCCCCACACACACACACACTCCCTCCCCTACTCAATCTAACCACCTACAATTAACTGTTGTTAATTCTTTAGATATATCTTTTCAGTCCTTTTTCTTATATATGTGTTGGTGTGTCCTTTTAAGCACATTTAAAAACAGTTTATGTTGTATGTATTGTTCTAACCTATTTTTATATTAATACATCATGAATTTTCTCATTGAGTATATACTCTTCTACAGCATGATTTTTTAAATACGTTGTTGTTTTTGTTGTTTTTTAATTGATTTTAGAGAGTGAGGAAGGGAGAGAAAGAGTGATCGGGTGCCTCCTGCACACCCCCTACTGGGGACTGAGCTCACAACCCCGGGCATGTGCTCTGACCAGGAATAGAACTGGAGACCTCTTGGTGCATAGGAAGATGCTCAATCTACTGAGCCACACCTGCCAGGCTACAGCATGATTTTTAATTGTCACACAGTATTCTATCATGTGGATTTACACCACTGTTTAATCCCATTGTTTCAGTGTTTTTATTATTATAAACTGAAATGTAGTAGTACAGATGACTAAAGAAAAGGTATCTCATGTCCTCTTCCTGTTTCCCCAGGTTTTGGAGCCCTCTCTTACATCAGAACTCTACTCAAATAATCCTCTGAGTGTCATCTCAGGACCTTGGGCACACTCATGGCACGATGGCCAACCTTCAGGAGCACCTGAGCTGCTCCTCCTCCCCACACTTACCCTTGAGTGAAAACAAAACCTTCAATGGACTGCAAGATGAACTCACACCAATGGGGAGCCACCCTTCACCCAAACTCCTTAAGGACCAGCAGGAAAAGGGGGTGGTGCAGACAGAGCTATCTGAGGGCACGAGCAGCCCCATCACCACAACAGTGTTGACAAGTGTAAGTGAGGATTCCAGGGACCAGTTTGAGAACAGCGTTCTTCAGCTAAGGGAACAAGATGAATCGGAAATGGCCATGTCTCAGGGGAACAGCAACACTGTGGATGGAGAGAGCATGAGTGGAACTGAAGACATCAAGATTCAGTTCAGCAGGTCAGGCAGTGGCAGTGGTGGGTTTCTTGAAGGACTATTTGGATGCTTAAGGCCTGTATGGAATATCATTGGGAAGGCGTATTCCACTGATTACAAACTGCAGCAGCAAGGTAAGCTATAGTATGGAGCTGGAAGATGTTTCTTGTGTAAACACACCATCATCAATAACAAGATAACCTTTGGCCTGTGGGTAAATTAAAGAACTAGTGCCTAATGAATACTCATATCAGTTCCCCATAGGCCTTCTGAGTGGAATGGATTCACATTTGGCTGGTTTTTTTAATCAAAGCCCATCTTTTGTGGTTGTCCAGTCCAGGGTGTCCAGAGTAGTGTAGAGAAGACAATCCATGATGGTTATAAGGAATAAAATGTTAGACCTTCCGTTCTTTATCTCATCATTTAAAATTTTATTTTCATGCATGTTTTTATATATATTTAGTATTTTAATAAAGTTGTGCAGATATCTAATTTATAAATAAGTCATAATATTTGCAAATTTAAAAATTTGTATTCAAAGTTTATACAATCAAAAAGTCCAGTGGCCACTGGACTGATCCAAAACCAGACAGCAGCCACCTGGCACTGCCCCTGGTGACTGCAGGCCTGTCCTAGGGGGGCAGTGAGAGGAATTCTTCTCTTTCAGTCTTGGCACAGAAAGCTCACATTTTGAAGAAAGACAAAATATCTAACCAATCTTGAGATGCATTATTATTTCTAGATCCCATGGTTTTTTAAAAAGTAAAAATTTAACTCCCATCACTGGGTAGCATGTATATTAATATATTCCAATTCAAGCATTATGATTTTGAAGTAAAGAGAATACATGGCCCTATTGTTCTTTATAACTTCATTTATGTTCTTTGCAAGAACTTTTTATGCCTGATAACAAAAGAAATAATGTAGACAATTTGGGACATACAGGTAAATTCCACCCAAAAGGTTAAAATAATCTGCGATCCCTAGTGTCTTGAGAATAACCACCATTAGTGTTTTTGGTATATATTATGTTAGTCTCTTTGTGTGTGTATGTGTGCCTTAAAAACAGAGTCATACTGTTTTTCACTTTATAATGTAAACATACCCCATATTATCAAATATACTTTGTCAGCATCATTTTTAGTGGCTGCATAATATTAAATTGTGTGAACATGCCAATTTTATTTAAGCAATCCTCTATTGCTTGACAATTTGTTTGCTATTTTTGGTGATTATACCACACTGCAACAAACACCTGTCTATTACTTACTTTTTGCACATAACTTTGATTACTCATTAGGGTAAATTTTAGAAGAGAAATGGTTGGGTTCAAAGGGTTTGTTGCTTTTAAGGCCTTGATACACATCTCTATAGCTTTGTGTAAATGATTCTGTTGTTAGGAGAGCTCTCGTTTAAAAATTTCAGAAGGCAAAAATATAGACCAGAAATAAGATTCTGTTTTATTTATTTTATAATTGAATGTTGGACTCTGTGGCCCTCCCTTAAAAAATATATTCAACCTGGCCGGTGTTGCTCAGTGGTTGACCGTTGACTCATGCACCAAGAGGTCGCTGGTTCGATTCCTGGTCAGCGCACATGCCCAGGTTGTGAGCCAGATCCCCAGTGGGGGGCATGCAGCAGGCGGCCAATCGATGTTCTCTCTCATTGATGTTTCTATCTCTCTCTCCCTCTCCCTTCGTCTCTCTCTAGAAATAAATAAAAGAAAAAAAAAATTTTTTTAATATATATATTCATCTCTTTTATCAGGACTGTTGACAGCCTGTCAACATTAGTCACTATTAACTGCTTTTCTCATGCATTCTGTTTTTCCTATTTGTGACATACTTATCCTAAACCAATACCAACCCCTCCCCCAGTACCCCTTCTCCATAAATATATTGGAATTTACTGGTATATCTGTCAATTCCAGGTATACTTTTTAGGATTTGTCAACCAAGCCTCCATTCGCGATCCATGCAGAAACTCTTTGTCAGTACCTGGATTTTGTCTGTCTGTCTGTGCCTCTCTCTTTTTCTTACATATTCCCATACTCTGCACATTCTACCCACCCCCCACAGTCTTAAGGTTTCAAGGATATTAAGAAATAATTCCTTGTCATACAAAAGTTGGAAACTACTATGTTAAACAGTCTTATTATTTTTTAAATTGGTAATAAACATAAGCACAAGGAGGAAAATAAAAATGACTAGTCATCCCACAGTCCAGAGATAACCACCCTTGAGTTGTATTTTTAAAAGTCCCCTCTTCTCACCCAGTTGGCATGGCTCAGTGGTTGAGCATCGACCCACACACCAAGAGGTCGCTGGTTCAATTCCCGGTCAGGGCACATGCCCAGGTTGTTGGCCCGATCCCCAGTGGGGGCATGCAGAAGGTGATCAATTGATGTTCTCTCTTATTGATGTTTCTCTCTCTCAAATCAATAAAGAGAAAAAATTTTTTTTAAATTCCTTCTCTGCTTAGACATAAAACCTACAAATATCTGCTTATTTGTTTTGAGGCCTTAACTTATCCATTCTCATAATTATTTTGGTGATAATTGAAACATTGAGGTTCAGACACATAAAAGGTATAAAAGACATGTTCTGTGTTTGTGAAAAGGAGCCTTTAAATTTTTTTATTGTTCTATAAAGTTGCATTTAATTTGTCTTCCAGTGGATTATGTGACTTTCAGAAAGGCTTATTGCAGGAGTAAATAAGAAACGGGCCTGGTCAGCTTCAGCTTCCAAGGACACAGCAGCTGCCTAACTCTGCAGCAGATGACAAGATATCCTATTGTGGGCTGGTGTTGCTGTAGGCTGTCAAAGAGATTTGCTAGCCAGAAACTAAGTGTAGTTTTTTTCCTTGTCAGCTCTGGGATCAGAGAGGTAATCTTTAATCCTGGATTACAGTCAAGCAAAGGATAGCACATGCACCAGAAGTGTCCCTGCATTTGGTACTTAGGAGGAAATTTCACTAGATTTTTTAAAATGTTAATGATGTCTTCATCTCTCATTTAATTTGTTGGTAGTAAAGTCCAAGTAAGGTGGTACTGTGTGTAATTGAAATATTTTATTTCCAAATAGTCCCCAGTCTCAAAGCAAGTATTGTCAATAGATACGTCTGAATAAACAAAGGAGAATTTATGCATTAAAGTGGGTGGGCATGTGGCTTTTTCTCAGTCTTTAGAAGCATGGTGGATATTAGAATTAAGATAGTAGTCATAGTGATGAATCAGAGAGAAGATGAAAGCTGGGAAAGAGTACCAGTGGTACAGATGTAAAAGCAGCAGAAAATCTGGGACTAGCCCTGGAGGGAGCACAGCCAATTTCCATTATTATGAGGTTAGTGATCTCGTTCATCAATGATCTGGGCTCCAGTTTTTCACATTCTTATTGCAGTGTTTTGTTTTGGGTTTTTTTCCCTGCCCCTTTTCTATTCCTTGCCTCCTTACTAGATATTGACAGGGACATTGGGACAGGACAAGATGACTAAATCACATCCATGAACTTTACTTCTGGTAATCAGTTCTAGTAAAATTGATTTAAAGGTGGTTGAAGTATTACTTTATTTTACACTGTGTTTTTGAATTACCAATGCTATCCCCTTTATTTGTCCATGGGTAATTAAGATTTAGCTGAATAATACAGGCATGAGCTGCTGTTGGTAGATGAATATTTTATTCCTTATTATGATGTCCTCAACTTTTGGTATATGAGTACTAAATTTGTAGTTTAATGATTCATTTATTTCTTATTTTATAAAAACACTTAATAATAGGCCCTGGCTGGGTGGCTCAGTTGGTTGAAGCATTGTCCTGTACACCAAAAAGATTGCAGGTTTAATTCCTGATCAGGGTACATACCTAGGCTGTGAGTTCAATCCCCACTCAGGGCACATACAAGAGACAACCAATCAATGTTTCTCACATCAGTGTTTCTCTCCCCCTCTTTCTCTTTCCTTCTTCTCTCTCTAAAATCAATAAAAACATATCCTTGGGTGAGAATAATACAAAAGAAAAAAAACTTATTAATAGGCATTATTTACTTAGAATACAGTAAATTATAAGGTAAGCATTATAAAATGATATGAAAAGAAAGGATTATTTAACAAATTGTGTTGGAATCATTAAATAATAATACGGAAAAAATTAGTTTAAATCAGCCCTCACATCATATACCTAAATAAACTCCAGATGTATGTAAAGGTTAAACTTTTTTTTTTTATCCTCACCCGAGGACATTTTTCCATTTTTTGTTCAGGTAGAGTGGGAGGGAGAGAGAAGAACAGAGAGAGAGAGAGAAACATCGATGTGAAAGGGACACATCGAGTGGCTGCCACCCGCACAACCTACCAGGGCCGGGGACAAACTGCAACCGAGGTACGTGCCCTTAGCGGGAACCGAACCCGGGTCTCTCAGGACCGCAGGCCGACACTCTAACCGCTAAACCAAACTGGCCAGGGATAAAGGTTAAACTTTTTAAAAATCAACTATAGATAAAATCTTAGATGACAGAGTAGCCAGTAGAAGAAAGTACAAAGAAAATTTCAGGCAACCACAAAAAAATTTTGTTAAAAAAATAAAATTAAAAGAAAAAGGCATTTGTAAAAAAAAAAGATTCTCTTCATATTTTCTAAGAAATAGAGAAGCTCCTTCAAGTTCATGAAAACTACAAGACCCTGCTAGATAAATGGACAGAGGATAGATTTGAGAATTCATACAAAGTAGATGTGAGTGTTAAACAAATGTAAAGAAAATATTCCACATCACTGGCAATTGAAGTAGTACAAACTTATAAAACACTATTTTATACCAAATTAAATTAGCACCAAAAAATAATTGGTCATATTCATGGCTGGCAAAATTGTCAGCAAAAATTCTTTTGGGCACCAATTTGGAATGTATACCGAGAGCCAGAAAACTGTACTCTTTAATCTAAGGATTGAGTTTGAGGAAGTAATATAAAGAAAGAAAAATATATTTTTATTTCAAATTAAAATTAGTAAACAATAAAATGGAAACACTTAAGTACCAAAAAAAGGTGAGGATACAGTAAACAACTATTAAAGCTTACAATAAAAACCATGTAAATACACGGGGAATACAGAATACATTGAAAAGAAAAAGTTATATATCACATACAACTTCTACATAGCTGCATCCATGTGAACGAAAACTAAAAGAGGATGCAAACTGAGTGTGGAATGGGATAGCAGATAAAATATGTGTTTTTCTGATGTTTTCTAATATTTCTAGTATTTAATAGTAAATAAAAATTGAGTAGATTAGGGAAAAAAGACACCCAAAGATTGTGTAATTTTAATAGTTATTGTATTAAAGCCCTGGCTGGTCTGGCTCAGCAGTAAGAGCGTCGGCCCTCGGACCAAAGAGGCCCGGGTTTGATTCCGGCCAAAGGCACGTACCTTGGTTGCAGTTCATCCCTGGCCCCAGTTGGTGTTGTGTGGGTGGCAGCCAAACGATGTGTCTCTCTCACATCAATATTTCTCTCTCTCTCTTTCCCTCTCCCACTCTGTCTGAAAATAAATGGAAAAATATTCTCAGGTGATGATTAAAATAAAAAAAATTAGGGTAACTTGGGCTTTTATAAAATTATTCAGAGAAATATTACCCAGTTATGTTCTTGCTCCATATCTTGTAATACATAGTACCTTATTCTGCCCTCAGCATGGTAACAATGACACTGTTTAGTTCTTCACTAGACCCTAATAGTAAAACTCTCTCAGAGTATACCATTAGTATCTGTGCGCCCGTGTGTGCTGCACAAATAAGCCCATGGGGACGAAAGTGGGGCTGCTTGAGACACTCAATGCTTGTCTGTCATTAGAAACCAGAAAGATATTGAAAGCAGTCAAGTCTATAACTCGCTGCTTCCTCCCAGATCTCCCTTGGTGATTTCCTATTTGTGAGTTATTTGTATTTTAGAGAGATTTGCTTTGACATAGCATAGATTCCCTCTCAGTAGCACAGAAACCTTTAATACTGCTGATATCAGAATGGGATGAATGCCCATGATATAAACCACCCTCACTATAATTTTTTCTGCTCTACTAAGTTATATTTTGAAGGTCATGTTTTAGCCATTGTGATGAGAAGCCACATTTTATTAAGAATCTACAGAATTTCCTTTCTCTTAAAGTGGAGAAAATGAGAGAAGAGGGAAATGTAGTTAGTTCCCTTCTAGATACGGATGATCTCTTTCTGCTTTGGTTTCACATGGCATATGGTGAGTTGCTTTGCTTTTCAGACCAGAGTATCTTCAAAGCCACCTCAACACTACTTTGTTCAGTGTTCTGCAAATAGCAGCCTTTTCGTAATCAGTGATCCACCAAGAACGTCTCATAACCTTTAACGCTGCCATCATCCTCTCACTCCGTGGGGCTCCTAGCTCCTTGATGTTCATTTCTTACCATGCAGTGCTTTTTCTGTTTAAGTTTCATGAGATTAAAGCACATCCTGATTGAATTTTTGAAGTGCTTTATTTTAAATAACATTTAATTCATTATAAACATAATATACACTTATAGTTAATTTTTTTTTAATACATAAAAGGATAAAGAACAATATGAATCACTAATAATGCCACCACTTAGAAATGACTCCTGTTAGATTTTTGGTGAAAAAGATAAAAATCAAACTAACAAAAAGAGAAACTTGAAAATATTGCATGTATATGAGTGACACTCTTAGTTATTTCATGATGGGCAATGTAGAATAGTGGAGAAAGTACTGTCCCTGGAATCAGCCAGTTCTAGAGTTCTGGACCAGTTTTGCCACTTGTCATCTCTGTGACCTTGGGTAACTCACTTAACCACCCCGTGTCTTAGTTTTCTTATCTTTAAATAACCATAATAAGGTTGAACTTGTAGGATTGTTGTAAGGATTAAACACATGAGCCATGTAAAGCACTATGCTAGTGTCTGGCATAGTAACTACTAAATAAAAAGTAAATAGTAATACAGCTATTATGCATAATTAGGTTCTTAGGAGAGTATCATTGAAAATTCATTCAGCAAGAATTCATTGAGCACCTGACTAGAAATTCAAAGAGGAATAAAAGAACACTTATAATGGGTAATGGGGTAGGAATAGTGATATAGGGATAGATGAAGACTGAACATGTAAGCTTGAAACAAGGAGGTAGGAATGTCAGTATGTATTGTTTGGAGGAGAGTATATTGGAGATACTTAATCTGCTTAATTACACTGGTTAAACATTGATACATGTGAATACATGGGAATATCTGATCTGTAGTATCAAGGCACATAGAAAGGTTCTAACTTTTGGTGAGTTACCGGGTGGGAGACAGAGGGTAGAGGTCATTTTGGGTGATGGTAAAGTTGGTTGGTACCTTTGGAGTGGCCTTGTAGAATGGTCCCTAAGCAAATTCCAAGATCTTTTTAAGCTTGTTTCTCGCTTGTGTGCCTAGATACTTGGGAAGTGCCATTTGAGGAGATCTCAGAGCTGCAGTGGCTGGGTAGTGGAGCCCAAGGAGCTGTCTTCTTGGGCAAGTTCCGAGCGGAGGAGGTGGCCATCAAGAAAGTGAGAGAACAAAATGAGACGGATATCAAGCATTTGAGGAAGTTGAAGCACCCTAACATCATCGCTTTCAAGTAGGTCAAGGCTTTTTTTTTTTTTTTTTTTTTTTTTAAGAAATAGAGATTTTTTTCCCCCTCAATATATACATATACATTCCTGCTTTGAAAGATAAGTTAAAAACACACTACAGACTGAGAACTATGCTAGGTGCTTCGGCAGAGTCCCAGAGAACTGTTAAATTAGAGTCATGTCTTTAAGGGGTTTATAATCTAGAAGTTCTTTTTGCCAGAGGATGTCCTGCTTGGAAAGGATGTAGATGGGGCAGAGAGGGAGAAAGTGGATTCCTGCCAAGCAGTCAGATCTGCTAAATCAACCTCATTTATCAGTAGGTCACCTCCAGATAACCTGAACATCCTAAAATTCAGTTAAGAAAACAAAGTTAACATCTGAGTGATCAGAGAATGGTTAGCCCCTGTGTGATAGCTATGCTTTTTATTCATTTCTATTAGCATCCCTTCTTAAATATTAACTTGTACTAACAGATACCTTCAGAGTATTTCTCCCAGCCTCATTGTTTGCTGGGTCGCTTTTCAAATAATGCCAAACACTCAGTTTTCTAAATCTAATGATAGAGTTCTTGGTGATAGCAAGTTATGTGCTATTTTCATTTCACAAAGTAGTTGTTTTCAAGATCTTTATAGTTTAGACCACTATTTTCATAAAATTGGCAGGGATCCCTAACAAAAGGTGGAGGCTCAAAAGTAAATTTGTGGAAATCACCAAATTTGGCAGTGCTGAATTCTAAATCTGTGTAGTCTCTTCTATCTTTATTTCCCTCTCTTACCAGCCTTCACATTGTGCCCTAGGCTTGAACAAATGAATGGTGAGTGGCTTTAGAGGCGGGAAGGTGAAGAACAGGAAAGGTAGCTCTTAGGTGGTGTAAATGTGTAGAAACTAGAACTTCTGTAGATAGATAGATAGATAGATAGATAGATAGATAGATAGATAGATAGATGACAGATAGATAGATGATAGATACATAGGTAGATAGGTAGGTAGGTAGATAGATAATATGACCAATGAGAGTACAGTTAAAAGTGGAATAACTTACAAATTCCCTTTCCCTAAATAGAAGGAACTTCTCCCAGTCCCCAAGAGTGATCCTTTCTTGATAAATATGCTCATTATATAGCTAAACATGTGATGTGATAATTTTTCACTGGAACCACATCCCCAAAGTAAGGAGTAGAAATCTTAGATACAAATTTATAGAAGGAATTTAAATGTGTATTAAGGCTGAGTTTTGATTCCCAAACAAGACCCCCCTTATGGAAAGGGAAAGGGGTGTAAAATGAAGACGCTAAACAAAGCATCTGGGTTTATGCCTCGTGGGAGGAGACCCATGCTGAGGCCTGGGAGAGAGCTTCAGCTGCTCTGGTGATTCTATCACTGGTTGCTCTACTTGGGCCAAGAGGATGTGAGACTAAAACAAAATGCTCTCGAGACCAATTCTGATTTTTCCCAAACTGATCATTTCAAAAGACAATAAGAGGATTATTTTTAAACACACCACCAGAAACTCATTTCTTTCTTTCATTTTACTTCACTGAAAGAATCTTCACTCCCAGTACTACACCATCCTAATGGAAGGAGGGGCCTTCCATTTACCTAAACTTTAAAGCATAGATCACTAGGGTGCTGGGTTTGAGACAGAATATTCTATAAATTAGCATGGCCTTTTGGCCTCCTGGAATGAAATAGGCTGTGTTTCCCATATTAGAGGGTTTTCCAGGTAGAATCAGTGTCTTAAGAGGATGGGTATGAGAAGCTTTATTTTTTCTTCCTTTCTTTTGCTTCTTCCTTCTTCTTCTCAGCCTTTTCCCCCACATCATCCTCTGACCTGCCTACCTGCACATGCAGTTTTCAGAATTTTGGACAAATATTGCCTTGCTGATGCCCAACTCTTTAGGCTGAAGATGCTTGAATACTCTTTACCTCTGCATGGAAAACAATAGTGAGACTGTGTTCCTGGCCCATTACACCATGCTCTTGAGGCATTGTGCAGTGTTATGTCTGCAGCCATCTGTGCCATGTGTTGCTTGGCCAATGAATCATTCAGGACCGTCTGGAAGACATGAAGGCGAGATTAGATTTTAGTGCGTCTCTCTGGATACTGGTTTCTATGCTTACAGTCCTCTTGAAATAAGAACCACGTATAGAAGGGGAGAGGCAAGGAAAGAACACTATATTCTTTTTTCTTCCAATTTTTTAAAGCAACCTTTTAAGAAAACTCAGGTTAATCTGACTGTTCCTAATGGAACTGAGTAACAAGAATAAGAAAAGGCGGTTGCAGTTTGTCTCTGGCCCTGGTTGGTCGTGCGGGTGGCAGCCACTCAATGTGTCCCTTTCACATCGATGTTTCTTTCTCTCTCTCTCTCTCTCTCTCTGTTCCTGTCTCTCCCTCCCACTCTACCAGAACAAAAAAGGAAAAATGTCCTCGGGTAAGGATAAAAAAAAAAAAAAGAATAAGAAAAGGTGGCAATTAGAAGTGATTATAGTGCTATTATTTATAGTTAGTAAGAAGCCTTGTCATATACAGGGCTGATGGGAATGATTGCTTCTCATTTGTCAGTCAGGAAAGATGAAACGTGTGTAACATATCACTGTTAGACACTTTCTATGTTTGTGTGACAAGTTAAAACATAGTTGAACAGGATACTGAATAGCTTCAAACAAATATTTATTCCCATATTCTTAAGCATATCACATTATTTCTCTGTGATGGAAATTAAATTGTCGGTAGTTGCTGCAAACTTCTGCTCCACTGAGGTTTCCTACAAGTCAGGTAACAGAAACTTGAAAAAAATTTTTTTTTATCCTCACCCGAGGACATTTTTCAACTTTTTGTTCAGATAGAGTGGGAAGAAGAGAGAGGAAGAGAGAGAGAGAGAGAAACATCGACGTGAAAGGGACACATCGAGTGGCTGCCACCTGCACAACCAACCAGGGCCGGGGACAAACTGCAACCGAGGTACGCGCCCTTAGCGGGAACCGAACCCGGGTCTCTCCAGACCGCAGGCCAACGCTCTAACCACTGAGCCAAACCAGCCAGGGCGAAAATTTTTTTCATTAAAAATTAAGATGTGCCCTGGCCAGTTTGGCCAAGAGGTTAGAGCATCGCCCTGCGGTCCAGAGAGTCCCGGGTTCGGTTCCCGCAAGGGCATGTACCTCGGTTGCAGTTTGTCCCTGGCTCTTGTTGGGGTTGTGTGGGTGGCAACCACTCGATGTGTCCCTTTCACGTCGATGTTTCTCTCTCTCTCTCTCTCCCTCCCACTCTATCTGAACAAAATATTGGGGGAAAAAATGTCCTCGGGTAAGGATTAAAAAAAAAAAAATTAAGATGAAATCTGGGTTGCTTAGAAAATGATGAAGAATAATAGAATAGCTGTGTGGCATTTGACAGGCACATCAAAGCAGGGAAAATGAAGACTAATTCTTTCATTTCTTTAGTGTTATAAGACTTGCACATGATCACAAGCTATCATGGCCTCTACATTCCTTCATCACTTACAGCAGCCTGAGAAATAGGACATGGATTGAGAGCTGGCTGCGGACTTCAGCTGGGTGTCTTGTAGGTAGATTGCTCTCAATAACTGCTCTAGAAAGTTCTAAAAGAAGGCATGCATACCACTAAGGAGAGAATTGCGTATGGTAATTTTTCTTCTCCTTTCTCATCCTCACAACCAAACTGTGAATTAGAATTAATATGAGTATTTCCACTTTTATAAGGTAACGATATTAATGTAGAAAACCCCGAAGTGCTGTCCATACTGAAGTTAAAGAGGAAAGAGAAGCAATGTGGTGTACTGAGTGGGAAGAGCATGGCTTTGAAGTTGAACAGGCAGATTTGAATCCCAGCTTGGTCACTTCTTGGTTGTCTGATCTGGGACAAGTCACTGTCCCTCTCTGGATGTCACCTGTCAAAACAGAAAGGGCAATAGCTATCTTACAGTGGTTTGGAGCAGTTTAAATAAACAATGAAATAAACCTGAAAATATACCTGACAAATAGATGTTCTTTCATGCCCCTGCGCCTCCCACCCCAGGCCTCTGCACATGTCCGTGTGAAGGCTTTATCAGTAAAGAAAGTTAAGGTAAAGGTAGGAATAATTTGTCAGGGACTTGCTGTGAACACCTAGGCCTTGTGGTGGACGGAAAAGAAGACATTTTCAGTCAAGGAACCTGTAATCTATATCAGGTGAGAAAAATCACATATAAAACATTAGTGGCCACTATGTAGCAGTGGAATTGAGAGAGCAGGAGGATATTTAGGACTGGAATGATCAAGAAAGGCTTCATGGAAGACGTAGGAGCTGATGGAAATACAGGCTCCATGGATGTATAACACTTGTGTAATGTTATTTTTGTTCTAAACAGAAATGTTTTTCAAAGACTATATAATATAAAAAAAATTTTTTTTAGGTTTTATTTTTTTTAACTTCGTTTTAAATTTATTTAAATCATTTTTGTTTTTCAATTACAGTTGACATATTATATTCATTTCAGGTGTATACACCAGTGATGAGACATATAAAATAAAAAATTGATTCTTTTTTGATCCTCAGTCATTAGTTGTCTTAAATTTGAGTAATTTAAAATTCAACAAATAATAATAAAAATAGCAGTGTTTTATTTGAATTTTCTCTGCACACTATGTATAAAACTCTCTATTTAATTATAAAAGGAAGCTATTTAAATCACTCTTAACAATCAAAACAACACCATATCCAGCCCACACAAAACCTCAGGAAAGGGTTCTCTTGGTCCCAGAATGGAATGTTCCCACAGAAAAAGCACCAGATATAGCACAGCATGTAGATACCCAGAGTGAACAAAGCTAAACTGAACTTGTCTATATGTATAACAGAGAAACCTGTAGACGAAAGGGGTTTTAATGCCAATTTAGGAATCAGGAATGATTATCTATATGCATTTAAAAAATAATTTGGGTAGAGAACTGGTCTTAATGATTCAATTTATGAGATATTCCTAAAATATAAATATGTGTACATGTATGTTTGTTTCTATGTGTGTACTTATAGACATGTTTGTGTTTCCTTGAAAGGGGTGTTTGTACTCAGGCCCCATGTTATTGTATCATCATGGAATACTGTGCCCACGGCCAACTCTACGAGGTTTTGCGAGCTGGCAGGAAGGTCACGCCTCGGTTGCTAGTGGACTGGTCCACGGGGATTGCGAGTGGAATGAACTATTTGCACCTTCACAAAATTATTCATCGTGATCTTAAATCACCTAAGTGAGTACGGGAGCTAATTTTTTAGCCATTTTGTTTTATTGCTTTGAAGTAAGAAATTCCATCAACCATAGTTGAAGTTTTCAGACATACTTTTGGTTCAGTTTAAATCAGCATAATAGGCAATGCTATTTGCATATCTTTTGGATTATTGTTGACCTACTTATCTATATGGCAGATATATTCAGGCACATGATACTAGTTTTCCCTTTTTGTTGCTTTATAACTGTATAATTATGAAACAATTCATTCTCTGAATAATTAATCATTTTGAATAATTAATGCAAAACTTCCTCACTTGAAGTCTTGATTTGTTGTTTTCCTGTGTTTCCAGAAAAACATTTTTTAAAACTGAGTTTCAGAAATGTATTTAATACAATCAGATAAAAGTGAATGAATAAGAAACAGAGGCAAAGAGAAAATAAAAACGTTAGCAATGAAGCTTGTTCACAAAATGTATACCATAAGGTTCTGTACCATTGTTAAAGGTGGACTACATAATTGGCTTTGAGTTTCCTAGAGTCTAAGCAAAGAAAGAAAGAAATAGTTGTAAGGTTCACAGTGTCCATAAGAAAACATGAACTAATTATTTAAGAGAAGCAAAGCTGCTTCTAGTAATCTCTGTTTTCAAAACAATCCCTTGGCTACTAACCACTTTAAGAAGAATATTTATTCATTTTCTCAAATTGTATAAAGGACAGAAAAGAATTGATAAAATGGTATATTTCAGTGTTGCTCCTATTTTTTAAACATTATTTTTATTTTTTCTCATCATGTTTTGGTTTGGGGATGAGAAAAGGATTAATCTTTTTTTCAAAAACATATTTGCTTGTGCTTTTTATGATTTACAACATATTTTTATATCCATTATCTCATCTGCTTTGATCTTGGCCAAAACTGTAGGATAGATGTGACAAGTATCACTATTGTTATTTTATATAAGAGAGACTAGGGCTCAGAGCCCAAAATCATGGAGCTAGGACTTGAACCCAGAACTTCTGGACCGAAGACCACTGCTTCCTACATCTCTGTGTGAAGGTGAGGGATTCACAAGGAACCCTGCCTGCCTCTTCTCCCCTGAAGATACAAATAAGTTTTTGATTATAATCTTCAAAGGAGCTCTAACTTATCACTGTAGTTCTCAACAATGATTATTACCATCGTCAGCTCACTGAACAACCTCCTTCTTGATTTACTTGCAAATAGCTTTATTATATGGTGTTTATTTTTTTATCTACATTCTTAACCCAGCCTGTTGCTTTTGTCATCCACACATGAAGGACTTACCAAAGGCTCTTTGAATGGTCTTTTGAATCACCTTATTCTCCTTGAGAATTAATTCTAGAGAAGGAAGTCAGGAATATTTAGAATGCATAAAAATCACATGCTGCTCTCTTTAACTCCTATCATTTAAAGATTAGAATAAGTTGGTTACCCAATAAGCTTTTCCCTCTGTTATCAGTACCACTCTGAACCCCTTGGCCTCTTTGGGTTCCAGACTAACTTTGGAAAAACATAGATCAATCTGGTTTGCTGTAAAGAGAGATTTTATTACCTACATTAAATCTTTAGGCTGTGTGACCTTTGTGTCAGAGAAGATTGCACAAAAGTTCCAGCATCGTATCTTCTCTAGTCTCCTCCCATGCCCATTCCCTCTTGTCAGGCTAACAGGTCCCATGATGAGCAGCACAAAAAGAGGCAGAGGGGAAGTTTCCAGTATTTTTTCCCCTAGGGGTTTACTACCTTTTCTGACTGTCATGGTTTATGATGCCATCAATTCTTCAGTGATCTCTAATAGCCCATGATATTTTTTTTTCTTTATTGATTTTAGAGAGAGAAGAAGGGAGAGGGAGAGAGAGAGAGAAATGTCGATGAGAGAGAACATGGACTGGTCACCTCCTGCATGCCCCACACTGGGGATTTGGCCCACAGCCTGGGCATTGCCCTGACCAGGAATCGAACCGGTGACCTCTTAGTGCATGGGTCGATGCTCAACCACTGAGCCACACTGGCCGGGCGTAGCCCATGATATTTAATCCCTATGCATTTTCACCAAGACTAACACCATTAAATCAAAATTCCTAAATTATGTGAATTTTACGTATTGGTGCAAAACCGGGGCCTGGGTATGGATGAAGTTCTTCTAAAGCAGTTGTAAGCACTGAGCTGTTTGGTACATAGAGAGCTATTGGACACTGGCAGGGAGCAGGGCAAATTTGAAGTCCCTGGTTCAAGCAGAGAAGGGAGGAGATAGACTGAGAAATTATCTGTTTTCTCACCATCTTGACTCTGATACTATTGGGGTAATAAGCCTTCTTATTGTTAAAAATAGGTCTCTAGATCATGAAGCCTGTGAGACCCTAACTCATTGACATTCTAAAATTCTAAACAGGCTGCTTCAAGTGAACTCAGTCTGGTGTGTGAGGATGTTAATATGTTGGATTTGGCTGGTACCAGACTGTATTCATCGTTAAAGCTAGCAAAAGCAGTTTGCCCAGGTCACATTTCAGACAACTACTGTGAAAATTAAAACATGAGTCGTGTGGAATCTACTTAAGCTTAACATTTATTCCTGCTTTTCTTCATCAGTATTAGTGGAATCCCAGAATACTTATTAGCCTTTTAATGGTCCCATGAATGATTTTAGCTGGCCATCATTTAAACAGTGTTTTAAAAGAAGTGTTTCTTAGTGGGCTGTCTGAGACTAACAGGGTGGAAACCAATATTTATTGAGCGTGGGTGCTTTACTTATCTCATTTAATTCAAACAAAAATCCTATGAGGCCATTATTACAGGCTCATATCCTATCCCTTAACTAAAGCTCTTGGAGTCAGATGATTTCAGAAAGGTAGCAGAGTGTAACCTTACACCCCCAGCGAAGACACCCTGAATCAGCCACATTCATGCCTGTAGCTAAACCTATGGTAGTCACATTAAGTGTGTTTGCTTTATACATATGGAAAATATGTATTCACCGTTTTTAGAGCTTTTTGCATTTTTGAATTGTGGATAAGATACTGTGAACTGAACTGTCTCCACCTTATAGATGAGAACATTGGCTTCGAAGAATTAAGTAAGTTGGCAAAGCTCGCACAGCGGTGGAGACAGGATAAAAGCAGGTGTAAAAGCCCACCAGGCTGTGCCGCCTCATGAGTGTGAAAAGTGCTGTTTCCAGTGTATTGCTAATGTCCTAGTAATATTGGAATAGTGGAAGCTGAATTCTGCAAGGAAGGGGCAGCAAAGTCTTCAGCTGCCAATTTGAATCATGTGTTTTCATTGGTGCTAATGATCTGGATGTTCTCTTATTTCTTTTTAAAGTGTTTTAGTGACGCACACAGACGCAGTAAAAATTTCAGATTTTGGTACATCTAAGGAACTCAGCGATAAAAGTACCAAGATGTCCTTCGCTGGCACAGTCGCGTGGATGGCGCCAGAGGTGATACGAAATGAACCTGTCTCTGAAAAAGTCGATATATGGTGAGCGGCACCGTCTGTGCCAACTAGAAAGCCTTTTCCCACTTTCACCCTGTGAGCACATTCCCCCATCAACACGTCTGCTTTCCCACAGTATTCTTTACTGTTATCCACTTCTGGAGACGCAGTCCTGTTAGCTGAGGTACTACCCAGCACAGTGATACATGGTAAGGATTGGGATAGGAATTAGGGCGACTCAGTTTTTGGGACCCCCAGAGAATATGCTAAACTTTCTGGAAAATGGAAAGTTTACTTTAAATAACCATTTAGTACAAAAGTCTTCCTGAAATGTATCACATAATTCTCACCTTCTTAAATAAAATACTTTAAACAAAGTATACCTTTTCTTGGTGGCTCAGACCATCATTGTATATATCAGTGACCTGCTGATGTGAATAGTTATGTGCTGTAGACCTATTTGAGTTGTATAGTGCTGTTTGTCCTTTTATTAGACAGCCCCTATGGGCTATGCTTTTTTGTTGTTGTTGGCCTATTTATAATCTTTATCCATTTTCCCTCCGAATCTTTGCCATTAATAGTATATTTTCCTATAGTTGCTTTTCTTCTATTCTTGAAATGGACTATGAATAACTTTTAGGCTTAAAACTAAAATAACAGCATATGTTAAAATTGCATCTAACACCAAAGTAAATACGATAAAGAATAAATGTGGAATCACTTATCATTTGGGTAATTATAACAAATGTGTCCTTAGAAATTATGCCAATTTATGTTTCCGACAGAAATGTATGAGTATTTTCTCAGTCTCACCAACAAAGTTAAACTTTTGGATTTTTGCCAACCATGTAGGGTTTGTTTGTTTAAAAGATATCTTTGGTGCAATTTTAGTTTGCATTCCTCTTCTTTTAAGTGAGAAACATAAAACATTTTTTTTATGTTTATAAACCATTTGTAATCTCTTATTTGTGAACTATTCTTTTTCTTTGCTAGTTTTCTGATCTTTATTCTTATCAACTTATAAGAGTGCATATGAATTAGATACTTTTCACATTGTGTTATTTTGCTTATGGTGGAGTTTTTGTTTTGTTTTGTTTTGTTTTAATGCAATTAACTTATCATTCTCTCCTTTTATGGCTTCTGGATTTCATAATCAGAAAAGTCTTTACCACTCTAAGATATTAAAAAATTTTTCCATATATGCTTCCAGGATTTTTATGATTTCATTTCTGTATATCTAAATCTTTGATTCATTAGAAATTCATCTTTATGTAAGATGATGTATAAGTTTCATTTTCTCCCCCGTTGTCCCAACAGCATTTACTGAATAATCCATTTTTTCCCATTGATTTGAGATGTCACTTTTATCATATTCACAATTCCTATATGTATTTGGTCTATTTCTGGATTTTCGTTCCATTCCATTAGTGTGGCTGTCTCTTAGTGCACCAGACTTAATCACTGAAGCCTTATAAACTGTCTCCATATCGGATAGTGTTGGTTACACTCATTGACTTTCTTTTCTAGAGTTTCCCTGGCTGTTTCCATTTTTCCTGTAGCAGTATTAACATTTAAAAACTGAGCACACATTTGATTAAAATGAATAAAGAACTAAAACACAAATCGGTCTTTCTGAAGTGTCTTCCTTCCATGTCCCTGGTCCTACTGCAGGTCGTTTGGAGTGGTGCTTTGGGAGTTGCTGACAGGAGAGATCCCTTACAAGGATGTAGACTCTTCAGCCATTATTTGGGGTGTTGGAAGCAATAGCCTGCACCTTCCAGTCCCTTCCACGTGCCCTGATGGATTCAAAATTCTCATGAAACAGACATGGTAAGAAATACATTTCTCCCAATATTCTCTTTTACCTTCTTCCTTAACACCACATTTAAAACCTCTTTAAAACTGCAGGGAAGTCTGTAATGTGTATTGGGATTGAATCACCTGTTAGTATAAAGACTAGGAGGCTTGGAACTATTTATAAATAAAGAATTTAGTACATCTTGAAATAGTAGACCTTAGTAAACGATAGCTATTATTATTTTACTAGTCCTAAGGAGTTATTATCAAATAGGTCACTGATACTAGAGAGTTTCATTTTATCAACACTGCCTGACATATAGCTATGCATGGAGTCAAAAATGGCTTTCATAAAGTAGGATAAAATCTTCATCCTCCTGGACATAACTTTGGAAATGCACAAGCTACCTTTTTTCTGCTTTTAGGCAAAGTAAACCTCGCAACCGACCTTCTTTCCGGCAGACACTCATGCATTTAGACATCGCATCTGCGGATGTTCTTGCCACCCCTCAAGAAACTTACTTCAAGTCTCAGGTAAGTTGAAACTTCCTACCAGGTGCTGCTGACCAGACAGACAGGGAACTCTCAATGAGAAAAGTGATTCTTAGAAGAGGGCCATTTTGATTCTTATAACAATTATATAACTCCATTAATTGTGAAACAATAGCTATGATACTCACACATGTGACATTTTGGAGTCTCTTGAGCACATCTACTACTATCTCATTTGAAAAGAACATGCATTAGAATCTGATCTTCACAGTTGGTTCTTTTGACGAGAAAAGAGGAAAAGAAGATACATAAACTGTAAAGTACATGTATTTAAATTAGAATTACTACTGAACTTTATGAAAGTATTATTGTCTTTGAAGTAGAAAAACTAAAGTACAAAAGAGAGAAGTTAAATACTAGAAAGAGCCCAAGATAGAATTTAATGTATCTATTAGCTTTTATTACATTAGAAGCCATTTCAAAACGTATGACTTAAAACAATAACTTTTTGTTTAGCTCTCGATTTTGTGGGTTGGGAATTTGGGGAGGTGGCTCTTCTGCTGGCTTTGACTGGGCTCACTCACACCTGCAGTCAGTTGCCAGGTTGGCTGGAGCTGGCAGGTTCCAGATGGCCTCGTTCCCAAGTCAGGCAACTGGTTGGCTATTAGCTAGAGCACCTCAGTTCTCCACATGGCCTCTTATCCTGCAGCAGGCAAGCTGGGGCTTGTTCACATGGTGTTCTCAGGGCAACAAATGCAGCAAGAGAGCAAGCCCCACTACACAAGTAATTTTCAAGCCTGTGTGTGCCTCGTGCGTGCTATTGTCTCATTGGCCAAAGCAAGTCACAAGCCAACCCAGATGTAGAAATAGACGTTACATCTCAATGAGAGAGTCTCCCATAGCACATTGTAAGGGCATGGGTGCAGAGAGGAGAAGAAACTGTGACTATTAAATGAAAATGCTACAAATGTCGTAAGGACTGGTGGATAGAAAGTGGTGGGAGATAAGCAGACATGAGGCCTTTATCCCTACCAGACCCAGGCAATAGCAAAAGGAGTAAAATGGAATGAACTATGGCTTCTGAAATAAATGTGATGATCCTAAATTATTGCCTTATGCCTGCAGAATTTCACAACAGTATTACCGAATTTCTTATCATATAGCTTTGTCTCATTCATGTAACTGTGCTTCTCAGGTATCTGATAAACATAGAGATACTCTGCCCATCAGACACTGGGATTATCTTAATAAAGTCACAGGGCTTTGGCAGTTTCTAAAAAATGATAAATCAGAGACTTTTATCCTATTGCTCAAAGTCCCAACACACATTTGTTTTTTTTTTAATATATATTTTTATTGATTTTTAGAGAGAGAGAGGAAGGGAGAGGGAGAGATAGAAACATTGAGAGAGACATCAATTGTGGGGATCGAGCCCACAACCCAGACATGTGCCCTGGCTGGGAATCAAACCAGCGACCTCTTGGTCCATGGGTCTGTGCTCAACCACTGAGCCACACCAGTTGGGCCCAACACACTTTCTATAAACTACAAACTTAGTTCTCCCCACAACCATGTCTTTAAATATTTAGTCAGACTTGTCCCTATAGTTTTTTCAGTGTTTCTGAGGAATTACTATGTAATTACTATGTCAAGTGTTTGATCTTAGAGAAAATACAAGGATGTAGGAGGTTGACTTCATACCATTTCCTAGGTTCTTTGATATGCATTAGATAAATTCCCTTGTAACTATTAAAACTGTTGCCTATCTATTCAAATACATTAGGTGTGGAGCACTGGAGAAGTCTGCCAAATAGCTCCTCTTAGTGTTCAGAAAAATACTTAGGTCATTTTGTGAAATGAAAGAGAATCACAGAGTACTCTCTAGGAAATCCTTCAAACTGTAGGGTATGGTTGCAATCCCAGCTTTGCGACCTTCACAGTAAGACTATACACACCACAGTTTTGAAGAGCAGTTTTGGTGAGTTATTGAGACAATGTAACTGTATATACCTGGAAACTTCAAGTTCTAAGCAGACTTTTCTTGAATGCTCCCAGAATATCACTTCTTAGCCAGTGCACTATATTCGGAGCCCCCACCATATGCAAAGCACTGTACAGTGCAGCTAAGCAACCATGTCGGGGTCCTGTCTTGTACAAACTCACTTTTATCAGTACATGCACTGCTAAACTTGAGCTCAGAAAAGAAAAGGTTCTTTTGGAGCAAGAATATGAAAGGAAGAGAAAAGGTCGGGGAAGGGAAGGAAGAGAGAAGAAAAACTTAGTATATTGGACATCTTTTAATATTCATTTTTCTTCCACATTTTTCTCCCAACATAAAAGTTTACCTCTCCTTAAATTGCCCTAAATCTTCTTCTTCTTCTTCTTCTTTTTTTTAAATCTTCACCCAAGGACATATTTGCATATATATTCAGACAGAACAGGAGGGAGAGAGGGAGGAAGAGAGAGAGAGAAGCATCACTGTGAGAGAGACACATTGAGTGGTTGCCACGCACACAACCCCAACCAGGGCCGAGGACAAACTGTAACCAAGGTACGTGCCCTTAGCGGGAACCGAACGTGGGACTTTCTGGTCCTGGGGCAACACTCTAAGCGCTGAGCCAAACCAGCCAGGGCAGCCCCAAATCTTCTATCCTTGCTAGTTTCTAGAATTAAGCCTTGAGACTAAACCCCTGTCCTGTGACCTTGGATAATTCACTAAACCTTAGCTTACTCATCTAAGCGATGAAGATAATCATACCTTCTCTTCCTTGTGGAGTTTTGGTAAGGATCAAGTGAGACAATAAAATGCAAGTGTATTGTAAACTGTAGAGAACCTCCCACAAAGTTACAAGAATTAAGCCTCCTTTGGATTGTTATGTTCTGGGCACTTTTCCTGATGAACTCCTGAGATGGGTAAGATGGCAGCTAGGGAACTCCTTCCTATTCATTGTGTCTTGACTTCATGCCACCCAAGTGGAGAAGAGTTGGTTATTAGCACATGATTTTTCTTTGCTAGAGCAGTCTCGTACCTGACGCCTCGCCTTCTCCTGCCTACTGACAAAATCTTGTCAGCATCAGTTATCAGTCAACGGTTGTTGGCCACTGGTCCCCACCTCCCACCAAAACTGTCCGTCAAGAGTGCTGCCAAAGCCCAACCAAAGGGAAAATGCTTCTTTCTCTGTTTCTCAGTAGCAGCACATGTGTAGAGATGCAGCGCATATAGAACAGATGAGCAAGCAACCAATTTCATTACAGTATAAGATTCTGCCAAAGCTGTTGCTTCATTCTTAGGCAATAACCCATTTCTCCAAGTAGGCAATGATAGTTCCTGGTATTCAATTACATTTGCTGTCAGTCTTTAGAAACCATTTTAACCTGGTCCCAGATCCCAGCCGCCAGGTGGACCACATGCCCTGCTTCTAAGCTCTCCACCACCCTCTGCCTTTACACCATTCTAGTTTCCTTTTGAGTGCCACTGTGACCACCCAGAAATTCAGGGGAGTTGCAAACACTAAGCTCACTGTAGGGATGAACTCTGCTGCTTTCAGAGTAATCTTGTCATGAGCGAGTAGGTACTTAGGCAGAGATTGGGCACTTACCTGGGAGCAGAAAACGGGACTCTGACAATCAAGAGCTGGGCTTACAACATCTAAGTATTTTCTGACTCAGAATCTATGATTTCCTGCCAGTTAGCCCCTCAAAATCCTGCTTCTCTAGTCCTCAAGTGAAGTTGGAACTCACTTGTTTTTTACTTTTTAAAAATTGTGGTAATATATATATATATATATATAAAATTCAAAATTTGCCATTTTAACCATTTTAAGTGTACAATTCGGTGGCATTAATTACATTCACAATGTTGTGAAACTGTCACCACTATCTATTTCTAGAATTTTTCATCACCCTATTAAGCAATAACTTCTCATTCCTTCCTCCCCACAGCCCCTAGTAATCTCTCATCATGAGAGATTACTTTCTGTCTACTTTCTGTCTCTATCGCCTTACCTAGTCTAGATATTTCATTCAAGTGGAATCATACAATGTTTGTCCTTTTGTTCACTTAGCATGTTTTTAAGGCACACCTATGTTGTAGCATGTGTCAGAATGTCATTCCTTTATATGACTGAATAATATTCTGTTGAATGGATATACCCACATTTTGTTGATCCATTCTTCTGCTAACTCATTTTCACTTTGACACCTATATTATGGGAGAGAAAAGAAGCAAGGCTTGGATGCAAGATCTTCAGTTCTACTGACTGAATAACTAGAAGTCTGGAGAAGACAAAAACCTGAATGTTATGACCTTTCCCCGGCCTTATCTAGGACATAAAGAGGATCCCATTAATGGTAGAACCCCAGTTTCACTAGATTTTTTTTTCCTTACCTGCTTACACAGGAGAGAATACCTTTTGAAGCACCCCCTGTTACCCCCTTCCACTCTCCACATGCACTTTGGGGCAAATCCCCATAAAGAATCCGGTCTCCAGTAGCCTCAAATTAACATCTGCTCTGCTTTCCACTGACTCTGGCTAGACACAGTAGTCTCCCGCCTAGCATCTGCTGGGTCTTACTTTATTGGATAGCACTGGTTCCTTCTAAAAGACTGTAGTCCCCAGCTGGCACCCATTGGGTGCTGCCTTATCCTTAAGGCACTGGGAGCTGTCATTTCCTGCTGTAACGGAAGCTCTGGACTTCACAAGATTCTAAAGCTGCATTTTGTTCTGTTTACACAGAGAACTCTTTCTCTCCCTGTTGAGTTACTTTTTTTTTTAAGTAACAGAGCAGTGCTGGTTATGGCAACGTTTTACAAGTATTTTAGTGACAGTGGAAAATGCCCCTCCTCTCCCATGATGGCGGCTTTGTTATAGGTCAAGTTCATTCAGGACTCCTCCCTCCTGCACGACTGTTTTCTCTCAGAGGCTCCTCAGTCTGTGCACATGGGCTTCAGATATGCCCATACATGTCTGAATTGCAGAGTAAGTGACAGTTGGAACTCCTATTACATAAAGATTCTAAATATATACGATGGAACTCCAAAATTAACATCTACCTGTCACATGATACCTTTGGGGGAAACATTATGAATCAGTCAGTAGCTGCTGTTTCCCCGCATCCTGTTCCCTCTTCACGGGAGGGAATTTCTTTTTGGAAATTCACTTTCTTAATAGGTTTCAATCTTCAGAAGATTCCCTTTGAATTCTAACCCATAAATCTATAAGCAAAATATCAAGAGGTTTATTTTCTTTAGAATAAAAAAATTAAAAAAAAAGATCTGCGGTATCTGACTCCTCACCGCCAGAGAGCGGCATCCCTTTTCCCCTTCCTTTACGTATTGTACTGAAATCCACTGGCAGGGTTTTGCACAAAAGAGGATGCTTCAAGGCCCATATTTGACCTTCCCCTTACTCTTTTTTGTTCTAACAACTCTTGATTGTCAGTCTTCGGCCTCTTAAAGCTCAATACTCGTCCTACTTCATGACTTTGATCTGATGATTGAAAGAACAGCATTACCTGGGGCTCAACCAAACCAACATTTACTGTCAAAGACTGTTACCAAACAGTGGACAGCGCATTCTGGATCTTGGCTTTCTGATGGCGTTGTTTGGCAGGTTTGGTGCCCGAAAGTCAGCTGACTGGCAGAAACCTTTCTCCAATAGTCAGTCAACAGATATATGAAGATCTAGCATATTATAAATGGATAAGAAGGATAATCACTTTCTAACTAGTTATAATTCCCTCTATAAAATAAATAAGAAATGGCAAATTTGAGGAGAAACCGTTTGTAATTTTACAGTTCTTAGGTGTAACTTCTCCATGATCTAGAGAGGTCATTTTTTTTTTTTTTTTTTTTTTTGGATATGTGCCCCTAGCGGGAACCAAACCCAGGACTCTCTGGTCCGCAGGCTAACGCTCCAACTGCTGAGCCAAACCGGCCAGGGCTAGAGAGGTCATTTTTAACATGAATCTAAAGGTAATAGAATAGCTCTAGAGGAAGATTATACAATTAGAAACATTTAGCCTTTGCTGGAAATTATCTTAATTGCATTAGCTTCCTGGTATGATAGTCTATATATAATTTACAGAAACATCCTTTAGCTGCTTTTCTAGAAACTGCCTATTTGACTATATTCCAGCAGAAGTTTTCCTGCCCCCTAAAATTTACATAAAATTGGCTTGAAATTTCATGCCCTGTGAAAAGTCCAATGTTCAAACATTCCTGTAAATTCCTGGAGATTTATAATTTCATGGCCACTGGCTAACCTTCCTAAACTTCTTGGCCCCAGTCCCTGCCATTGTGGTTGTTCCTTTAACTTTGACTGAAACGTGAAGTTCAGCACCTTTCCTTGATTTCTAAGAAAAACAAAAACACTCATCCAAAGTCAGAGCGAATGTCAGGAGACTTTCCTAAAGGTTTAGGAAATTAAAAGTGGCTTACATTTTGAACAACTTAAATCACATCCTAGACATCCATTTCTGTCCTAAAAATTTTGTCAGCCTACTAAGTTGTTTAGCTATACTAGTTTTCTTCCTCTTCCTTCTTCTCTTTTTCTGCCCATTCCTTCAGCCCCAAATTCCTGTATAATTCTCTGTATTTTTATTTTCATCACCTGCTATTCATGCCCCTTTGGGTCTTCTACTCCAAATGTTTTCAAGATATTTTCATATACAGAACCCAAGAGGCATACTGGTGGCACCTGCAGAGACAGTCATCTTCTCACTGACCATATGGTTATCAGAGCTATTCTTTCTGGCCAGGCTTTCCCAGCCACCACCTTGACTGGCAGAGGCGATGGCTAGTGTTCTAGTGTGCTGTTTCTGGTGGCCTATGCTGCAAGGAAACTGGAAAAGAGATACATCGCATGTTGGACTGTATACAGAAAATGGAGTGGGGTATGGTGTGCACACACATTTTCATGAGATAGTTTATCGACTAATATTAATTGAACATCTATTCTGTAAAGTTCTTCAGGAGAAGAAGCATGCTGGGGGGGGGGAGGGGAGAATCTTATACACGATCCTGTCGTTGTAGCAGGATTGAACTCCTAGAATATTAACAAAGTCTGACTTCTCCTCACCCAGGCGGAATGGAGAGAAGAAGTGAAAAAACACTTTGAGAAGATCAAAAGTGAAGGAACCTGTATACACCGCTTAGATGAAGAACTGATTCGAAGGCGCAGAGAAGAGCTCAGGTCAGCTCCTCTCCACCGCTTCGCATCCTCAGGTCTCCAGACAGCAGCAGGAACTCTTTCTGAATCACCATTTCACTTCCTACACATCTTTCACTGTGCTATTTATTGCTGTTCTCTTTAAAATTTGCCTTAAAAGCTAGCCCTCCTTTATATCACTGTTTTATCCTCTGCACCCTAACTCTTGTCCTCTTTTATTAAATCTCTGCAACAGAGATTCCTGGAGCAGTGCTGTTCGTTCATTCGGCCCCTGTCCTAGGTGACATAGAAGGCCAGAAATGTACAAGATGTAGTCCCTGGTCTCAAGGTGTTTATAATCTTTTAAGGGACACAAGACATGTTCATAGAGAACCACTATAATTAGGCAGGATCTGTGCCACGGATAAGTCTAAATGAGTTTTCATGGTGTCAGCTCTAACTGCATATTTCCATTAACAGTGAGTTATACTGTATTCTTATTAAAATGTTGTCAACACTACACAAAGGGTACAAATTATGCACAAATCATATTCACATTTTATCTGTGGCCCTTCTGGCTGTTCTGCATGGCTGGATAGCCCCTAAGGGTAAACCAAATGGAAAGCTTAGCTTTTCCATCTCCCACTCCACCTTGGCTGAATCATTGCATCAGACAAAGGAGACTTAAATTTAGAAGGCCCTTGGGCAAATGCTTTTGAGATAAACCATCCTGGTTGTTAGTTCATTAGAGCTGACTTTTGTTCTCCCCCAAGTGAGTCGATTTCACTGATCCTGTGTTTTCTTTGATAGGCATGCTTTGGATATTCGTGAACACTATGAGAGAAAACTTGAGCGGGCTAATAATTTATACATGGAACTAAGTGCTATCATGCTGCAGCTGGAAATGCGGGAGAAGGAGCTCATTAAGTACGTATCCAGACCACCGTCTGCCCTTATTGATTAAGTCTGTCCATCAGCAGAAATGCACTAATTTTCCACGTTGCGGCTACTCAGACCTGGCAGATATTTTATTCATTCCCCCAACACTCCTTCGGGGATGTGCTGTGCATAGGTCTCTGCCCCTGGGGAGGATTGTGGTTGAGTGAGTTGCTGCAGAGCTGGTTCAAGGGGAACATGCACTGGAAAGATATTTGCAACTTCACCCTGCTGAATGGCTCAGAGAAGGGTCCTCATTTCATGAAAAGCTCGATGTTGACCGGGGCTTAATGCCCCCTGGGGAAGTGAGGTGGCTTCTACATGTGATTTAGGGTATTCCCGAGAAAGGCAAGAAAATCCTGGGGTCTGGACCAACACAGCAGCTACCAAAATAAGTAGGACTTCTACCACTGCACTATGTCTCTCATGTAGAATATTGGGGAAGGGAAGGTCAGTCTCTGAGTTCATCTGTGAGCTGAAGGAAAAAAATGAAATCAAGTTAGTTTGAATTTAATATCCCCCCCTTTAAAAAAAAAATGTTTCTAGTGACTGATTTTTTTCAGAGAGAAAGGAAGGGAAAGAGGATTGAGCCCCAAACCCGGGCATGTGCCCTGACCTAGAATCAAACTGGGGATCTCTTAGTCCCTGGGAGGACACTCAATCCACAAAGCCACAGCGTTGGAGGCTCCTTTTTTTCTTTTTTACTTGAATAGCAACCTTGTTATTCAAATAGCCCGTGTCTAGGAAGTGTGGCCAGATCGGTGGGTGGAATTAGCCTGTGAAACACTCTGCCCAGCCTTTCTGTCAGCAGTGACTGAGGTGGGCCCCTTCTTTCTGCAGGCGTGAGCAAGCAGTGGAAAAGAAGTATCCTGGGACCTACAAACGGCACCCTGTCCGTCCCATAATCCACCCCAACGCCATGGAGAAGCTCATGAAAAGGAAAGGCGTGCCTCACAAACCTGGGATGCAGACCAAACGGTGAGACCCTTGTGCTGACCTGCTAGTCAGAGAAATGGGGAAGTAGCCCCCTTCCATACAGTATCAGACTGTGGTGAGCGTGGCCACTCTGCCTCAGCATTAGCACACGTGCCTCTAGGTTAAATAGAGCTGGAAGGTGAGAAAGTGAGCCATGGACCCTAGGAATCCATGATTTCCTATCTGAGGCATAGATGTTTATTATCTTAGCATGCAACAGTGAAAAGACAAATAAACTGGGGGTCAGACAGACCTGGGTTTAAATCCTGGCTCTGCCAGTTATGAGCTGTGTGATTTGGGCCATGTTGACTGCCCTCTTTCAACCCCACAGGGAAAGTGATATAACTATGGCACATGAGATATTTTTTTCTTTCTTTGACCCCTAATGCACAGAATTGGGTTAATTATAATTCTTGATTTATGCAACATTGGCCCACGTGTGGCCCATTTTTATTTATTCGTTTAGTTAGTTCTTTTTAATAATGTAATAAGTGCCTGTAAATCCACCACCAAAAATGAAAGCAGGGACTTTGGTTTTTATTGTTTTTTTCTACTTCTCAGATTTGCATGTCATCCTTGCACGGGGACATGCTGATCTTCTCTGTATCGTTCCCATTGTAGTGTGTGGGCTGCTGAACCCCGCTCGTAGCAGGGACTTAGATAATTACCTCTGTCTACCCACATGGTTCCCCTCATTCCACTCCTGCATGGAGCTTCCATGAAGTTTAAATAACACAATATGTGAAATCACCTAATAAATCACAGGTGCTCAAAAAGTGGATTTTTACATAGTGTTTAAAGATTGCCCTTTTTCCTAATTATAACACATTTTCCTTATACTGTTGACTCTTGAACAATGTGGAGATTCGGGGTGCCGACCACCTGCTCAGTAGAAAATCCACACATAACCTAATTCAGCCCACTACAACTCAGATTCCCAGCCACAGTTCTAAAATACTGTATTAGTTAAACCTTAAAATGCTCTTCCAGTCCATTTTTATTACCAACTTCTGCTAGAGCCCTATTCCTCCCAGGCAATGGAGAGTTGACTCTGTCCTAGCTGAATTAATGTAAAGGAAAGAAATGTCCCTCAACCTGGGGCATGAGCCCAACAGTGAGACTTGAGCTAAATGCGGTAAGAATAGAGGTAATGGGAAAATGCAAACCAAGAATCTATTATAAGGCTTTCAGAATGGTGACCAGAGACCATGACTAATGTGAATCTAAACTACTAGTGAGCAATTCCATAGATTAATTCCAGTTTTGCTTTTACTTACCACTCCTTACTGTCACCTGGTCAAGTTCTGAGAAATTGTTTGCGGAGAGCACCTGACAAGACCCTCCTGGAAACCCCTCTTTCTTTGGGTGTATTAATTCGTTAGTTAGGGACCGAGTTTGCCTGCTGGCTGCTCCCTGCAATCTGCCTGTAGTAAAACTAAGAGCACTGGGGGAGAAAATAGTACCTTTTTTTTTTTTTCAAAATATGAGCTCATGTTTACTTGAACTTGTGCTCTGAGAAATACGTCTGGAGGAGCTGGATGCCACCAGCAGGCGCCTGGCCTGCAAGCTAACTGAACTTGCCCAGGAAGCCACATGGATGGGATCAGGGCTGTGAAGAGCCATGCTTTCAGCTAACTGCCCCTGAACAGAGTTAAGTTTCAGATTATTTGGACAGTTCAATGATTATCAAATCAGAAGTCCGGTGACCTCTGAGGAGAGCAGAGAGGAGAAACCGTCCGCCATCCTTTAGCCTAGGTTTCAGTTTGTGTTTGGTTAAGGACTAGAAAGAAGAGAGTCAGAGTTCAGGTAGGGGTGCACCCAGCCTGTCACAAGTGTGTATTGGCCAATAAGAGAGTCTGAATACCTTACAATAAGGAGAAGGTTAGAATGGGGAAAGAACTAGTCCTTGGTGTCAAAAGACTTGGGGTCAGTTTTTGAGTTCTGCCATTTACTTGCTTTGTGGTGGACACAAGGCAGTGAACCTCTCTCATCCCTCAGTGTCTTTCTCTATCAAAGGATATTGTAATAGTAGGAAGCAAGTGGTTTATATACTAAAAAGTGCTTCGTAAACGGCGAAGTGCCGCACCAACGTTACTCTGCGATGTCCGCTGTCCGCACTGCCAGCTGCAGCCTTCGCCGGACTTGGGACACTTCCCCCCCAGCTCTTTTACACCCCGCCGCAGCCTGCCTCTGTGTACGCAGGTGCCCTGAACTGAGCCTTGGAGGGCTCTCTTGCCTCAACAAGAGCCCCAGGCCTCCTCCATCCAGCTACCTTCTGTAAATCGGAGACAGGAAACTGCTGAGGGCAGCACAATATCCTACCAGCCTCATCATAAACCAGAAACTCCTGGAGCTTCTGTGCTACAACAAGCCTTTCACTGTACTTCTTCTGAAAGGGAAGAAAACCCCCCTACTGCCCGATGCCGGCCAGTTTCCTGTAAGCCCTCGCTCTTGAAAGTGTAGTCCTCAGTTCAGCATCATCTGAGAGCATGTTAGAAATGTAGACTCTGAGACCCCACCCCAGACCTACTCAATCATTTTAACGAACTCCCAGGTGACCTGCATGCACCTTCAAGCTGTACCCTATCTAATAAGCCAGACAAGACATTGGCAGAGACTTCTGGTCTGGATTCTACCAGTAACAAGCTGAGACCATGAGCCACTTTGTCTGGGCTCCAGCTTCCTCATCACACAGGTGGGGGCAGGACTGTATCTGTGTTTCCAAGCAAGGTCTGGGATACCCTAGGGCCTGCATAGAGAGACATCTCAGGGACTACTGCAGGGGTGAACAGCATGAGGAAGGGGAGCCTGCAGGGAGGGGCCTCTGCTTCCCCACCTTCAACCTTTCCAGTATGTCTGCTCCCTATACTGGGCTTCTCCTAATAATTAATTTCAGTAAAGGATTCTGTTGTTAAAAAAAAATTGGAGGGGCCCTCCAACTCTGAAAGCGCCTGCTGATTTTGTATATGTCTGATCCCAAACAAGGTGAGGCTATCTCTGGCAGGGAAGAAGTAGCAATACTACCTGGTATCCTAGAATCTCTGCCCTGAATCGCTTCATCGGTTCGGAAGTCAGTTATTGCTAAGCTACGCGCCTCGGAGTCAGTGTGCCCGGGTTTACTCAGCAGCTGGCTTCCTGCTGAGTGTGGTCTGCGTGACTGGCCCAGCGGGCACGTGGAAACGGGCTGAGAGAGGACCTCTCACTCCAGCAGCACAGTGCGATGCCGGGGCACTCCTCAGGGGCCCTCCCTTGCTGGCTCTGCTCAAGCACCTGGGCTCTCTACTGCTTCCCTGTCCTCTGGCCCCGCATGTTTCCCCCTTCCTGAAACACTGAGTCCCCACTGGGACTAAGACTCCCGTCAGTGTCCTCCGCATACAGAGATGAATACGACGACGTAGTCCCAGCCCTCAGGAAGACCTTGTCTAGACCAAACTACCTGAATTTAGCCTCTTGCTTCATTAACCCAAGGTTTCCTTCTCTGGTACCAGAACTCTCTCCTTTGTGATTCCTTGTAGAATCTATCTGGATCCATCATCAGTCAGATTCCTGACCATGGGCAGTGCCCATGCCCATGTGTTGGCGTATTGGCACCAAGCTGATAGCTGGTACTCTGAGGAAGAGATCCTGAAACCTGTAGGGTAGAATTAGAATTTAGAGGAGGTTGAGTATGTTGGCCAGTGAGGCACAGAATGAAATCCAGAAGGCATAAAGGGAATCCTCTCCAAGTGGACATCTAGGTTGTTTCTAAATGTCTGTTCTTTAGAGCAATACATTAACAGTGTCTTCAAGCATCCATTTTTGTGGACCTCCATTATCTCCTTTGGGTAAATCCCTGTGTGTGACTGCTAATTCCAACAGAGTGTGCATTTTAAGGCTGGAGACACAGTTCCCCAAACTTGAACGTGTTTTCATATGTTTAAAACGAAACCTGTTATGCCTGGCCGGTGTGGCTCAGTGGATTGAGTGTCATCCCAGGGACTGAGAGGTCCTGGTTTAAGCCCCAGTCAGGACACATGCCCAGGTTGTAGGCTCCATCTTCAGTAGGGGCATGAAGGGGGCCCCCATCGATGTTTCTCTCATTGATGTTTCTATCTCTTCCTTCCTTTCAAAAAAAAATTTTTTAAACCTATTTTAAAAATAAATCAATAATAAAACGAAGCCTTTTCTGTTCTCCCAGGCCAGATCTGTTGAGATCTGAAGGCATCCCCAGTATGGAGGTGGCTCCCACTGTATCGCCTTTGTCTGGAAGCCCCAAAATGTCCACCTCAGGCAGCAAGAGCCGGTATCGGAGCAAACCACGGCACCGCCGAGGGAACAGCAGAGGCAGCCACAGTGACTTTGCAGCGATCTTGAAAAGCCAGCCAGCCCAGGAAAACTCGCCCCACCCCACTCATCCACACCAAGCTCAACCCCAGTACCCTTCTCTGCAGCAGCAGTACCAGCAGCCCCCTCCCGCCGCGCCGCAGAGTCACCACCCCAGGCTCAATGTGCACGGACAGGACATTGCAACCTGCGCCAACAACCTGAGGTATTTTGGCCCAGCAGCGGCCCTGCGGAGCCCACTCAGCAACCATGCTCAAAGACAGATGCCGGGCTCCAGCCCTGACCTCATCTCTGCAGCCATGGCAGCAGATTGCTGGAGAAATTCGGAGCCTGACAAGGGCCAGGCTGGCCCTTGGGGCTGTTGTCCGGCTGACCCTTATGAGCCCTGTGTCCAATGCAGGCCGGAACAGTGTGGGTCCTTAGATGTTCCTTTTCCTGAGCCGGTGGGGAACAGCCCCGATCTTTTCAAGCCACCAGCACACAATCCCCCCTCGGAAAATGCCCAAGGTTCTGAGGAAATGGAAGAAAACGAATTCAACGGCTGTCGGTCTGCGTCCTCCCTTGGCGTCCCTCATCACATCACCCCGCCAGTGCTACCTCGAAAAACAAGGCCCCTTCAAAAGGTAGGCAGAGGGACAGCAGTGTGCCTGCCCCGACAGGGTGTCAGCCTGTCCTGCTGTGTGTGTCGTAAGACTGTAGAAAGTGCACATTTCATAAAAGGATGAGCTAACAAGGGCATAAACAGAAGCTTCTTTTATTTTAAGTACTTTCTTTTCACACCGCTTTAATGATGGGCTTAGAAATATATTTTGAGAACTACTGAACCAGTGGTAGTAGTTCTCAAAATTTATAATCTATAAATAGATAAATAACTATACATTAGGGAGATATCATCAAAATAGTATGGAAACCATCTCTCTGGCCTAGTCCTGAGGGCTGTTGCAAGAAAGAAAGATCCCATTAGAAAACAGGTTTGGTTAAGCCCTTGTCCAGTTTGGCTCAGTGGTTAGAGCGTTGGCCTTTGGACCAAAGGGTCGAGAGTTCAATTCCTGGTCTAGGTTACATCCTGGGTTGCAGGTTCAAACCCCAGCTTTGTGCAGGAGGCAACTGACTGATGTATTCTCTCACATAGATGTTTCTCTCTCTTTCTCTCTCTCCCTGCCCTCCTCTTCCACTCTGTCTAAAACTCAATGGAAAAATATCCTGGGGTAAGGATTAAAAACAACCAAAAAAAAAAAAAGGGTCTGGTTAACAAAGTATTCTCTGTCCCCTCTGGGAAAGTCCTAGTGTACGTCAACAAATCCTAGCCTTTGAGAAGTCATGCAATAACCTTGTTTAACCCAGCATTTTCCTCACCTATTTGACCACACTGTCCTTTTAAAATACAGTCTATTTACACCCCCTCCCTGGAACTAGTTTTCTTCACAACGTATTTTGGAAAGCACTGCTTTAATTAATAACCATCATGAGCTGGCGAGTTCTCAGTCATTGAAACCTGTTCCTCGCCTCCTTGCCCACTTGCTGCCTGGGGTCTGTTAGCTGGGGGCAGTCCACCATAGTGGTTATGAGCATGAGCTTGGGGTCAGACAGACCTGAGTTCAAACCCAGGCTCTTCCACTTAGTACCTCTATGGAACTTGTGTCCTTGTCTATAAAATAGGGCTGATAATAGTGGGGCTGCCTCATTGCTTGATGTGAGGATTAAATGAGTTAAAATGTATAAAGCATTTAGAACAGGGCCTGCAACCTTCCAAAAAATGTGAGCTCATTTTGCTAATGAGTTAAACATAAGATGATGTATGAAAAGCATTTAGCACACAGTAGATATCCACTCAATTCTAAGTATTGTTTCATATCATCATCATTATTCTTCAGGATTTTAGTTGAAGGAATGAAAGGGTCTAAAATGTAAATGAGAATATCTTGGTCAACTAGATATTTGACAGAAAAGCTAAAGAATTGTATTCCCTCCCCCACATAAAGTGCTGCTGCTAACTAAGTATTTCCAGAAGTTAAATTGTTTCGGGTGGTGAGTGGATTTGGGCTAATCTATTCTCTGTTCCCCAACCTCTGTGGCTAGTAACATGTATTTTTTTCTGTAACAACTTTATTGAGGTATAATTCACATACCATACAGTTCTCCCATTAAAGTGGACAACTCATTCTTTTTATTCAGAGTTGTACAACCATCACAACTAATTTAGAGTATTTTTGTCACCCCAAAAAGAAACACTTAAGCAATCAACCATTCCCCGGCATGTATCTTTGAAGCATTCTGATGCCGTTAGGATGCCATCTGCGGGTCTGCAGGCCACGTAGCTCATTTTATATGTTTGGTCTCATTAGAACCGCACTCCCAACTTCTCTCTACCGACACATACTCCCACGTTTACTTCTGGGGTAAAGGGCTCATCTCAGCAGTCAGATATCTCCATCCCTGTCTTTCCTACTCAGAAAGCACAGAAGACAAGTGAGTGAGAGTGACAACATTTAGAACTGACCTTCAAAGTCCATTATCTTCAACCTTTGGTTCAATTACTTGGACCCAGTCACCTGCTTCACAGGGATTGCAGTAACCCAGTGCATCGTGCCGCTGTGGTAAAGGACAGCTGGCTTTAGTGTGGCTGTGCCTGTGCACTTGAAGAGAAGTGGAATCGTCCCTTTGAGGGGAGATTGTCTGCTCAGACAGGACACTTACCCAGCCTTCCAGATCCACCATAGAGCCTGGCAATCACGAGGCCTCAGATGGCCCTTACCCCGCCAACATACCGCCTCAATAGCGTGCTACGCCCCTGCTCTGTCCGCAGCACTGTGGTAGTGGTGAGGTAAGGGGTGCAGTACCAGATATGGTCTGACTCAAATGATGCATGTCTTAGCAGTGCAGATGATACAAGCATAATAACTCTAATATCAGTGGAAAAGCGATTGGTACATAAAATGGGAAAAACTAGTTGCTGGGCTTTGAACAATTGAAAGATCACTTCTTGGTGGAAGTCTCTAAGACGAAGACCAGTGACAGTGATTACACGAGACTGCCCCCAAATCTAAGGCCTCTTCTCGTTCCCCCTCTCGATCACTCACCTCTGGACACTTCCATAGGCCTTCACCTCCCTGAGGGCAAAGGGAACATTTTACTCAGTTCTGTATGTCTTCCAGCGTCCAGTGCAGGGCCTGTCGCCATGGACACCCAGGAAAAGAATGAGTGAAGAGATATGTGTTGAAAGATGACACTCAGCAAGCTACTACTCATTGCCTTTTGACGATTAAATCTTTATAAGGACTGTGTGTGAGTGTGGTGTGGGAGAGAGAGAGAGATAAAACTCCTTCTCCTTGTTTTCCTTAGAGCGGAGATGAGTCCTCAGAAGAGGAAGAAGGGGAAGTAGACAGTGAAGTTGAATTTCCTCGAAGACAGAGGTAAAACCATCAAACACGTGATTGCTCTCAGTGTGATCAGGTAACCCTGAGACCGCCACACTTCCTGTTCAATGGCCTGTCACTTTCTAATAGCCACCTTGTGCGGAAACCTGGACTCACCGTGCTGGTGGTTTCCCATCGCCACATTCTGGCAACTGGCTGTGCACCGCCAGTCCCAGTTTATCAGAATCCATTTCATAGGAACTTCGAGATGAGGAGCATAATAAATACAGATTCCAGGCTACAGCTGAGAATACAGTGGGCAGTTTATGAGGGATGGCCGTGTGTTTTATGGATGATTTTATTGGTTTCTGGTGTACCTCCCTGAATTAGTGTGCTTGGGCTGCCATAACAAAATACCTTAGACGAGGTGGCTTAAGCAGTGGAAATGTGTTTCTCACAGCCCTGGATGCTGGGAAGCCAAGATCAAAGTGCCTGGTGAGAACTCTCTTCCTGGCTTGCAGACAACAGCCATCTTACTGTGTCCTCATATGTTTGGGGGGGGAGGGGGGAAAAGGGAGAGATATTGTCCTCTTTTTGTAAGGCCACATCCTATAGGATCAGGGCCCTACCCTTTGACCTCATTTAACCCTAATTACCTCCTAAAGACCCTATGTCCAGCCTTGGCTGGTTTGGCTCAGCGGCTAGAGCATCAGCCTGTGGACTCTCAGGTTTGATTCCTGGTCAGGGGCTCATACCTGGGTTGCGGGGTTGATCCCTGGCCCCATGCGGGAAACAGCCTATCAATGTGTCTCTCTCACATGGATGTTTATCACCCCCACGCACACACACTCTATGTAAAAAAATAATAAAAATTAAAAAATCAATGGAATAATATCCTCGGGTGAGGATTAACAACAACAACAAAAGACTCCATCTCCAGATTCAGTCACATTGGAGGTTAGGGATTCAGTATATGAAATGGGGGGTGGGGGCAGGTACACACCTCAGTCCATAGCACTCTTCATGCCTTGGATTTTAGGCTTCTAATTCATTATCATTAGATTAGATGAGTTGAGTCCTCTTTCAACTCAGTCTTAGAAAGAGCTTCCTGCTTAGCCAGAGATACTAATTTTGCTTGTAGGATGAAAGAGGGACCACACTCCCCTATGTCTAGAACAGAGCTGCTCCTATGTAGGAGTAGGGGAGGTAGTTTTCCTCCTGGGAGGCCTTTTCTGCTAATAGGCATTTTGTTCTTTAAACATAAAGCTCAAAGAATCCCTGGAAGGTTTGTGCACCTGCCCAGAAACAGAGTTCCCTGCAAACCAAGGCACCCCTAGTCCTTTGGTAAATTGTATTCTGGGTCCCACGCTCTGCACAAAACTGAACTCTGTTCTCATCTCCTGAGCTATTCCTGCCATGAAGCTATTGCTGCCTCACTGTCTCCTCATCACTGTTTTCTCGTGTGCAACCAGATGGAGTCTAAGTAAAACGAACTCATTCGCTAGCATCACATGGTGTTCCTATGACACACCATGAAGTCAGCCCACCTAATGGCCTCCCACCTTTCATTTTTTACTACGGTGCAAATTATATTTATGTTTTTACCACCTGGTTTTGCTTTTTCTATTATTCTTCTCCCTGTCTCCCTTCTGGATTACCAGCACTGAGAAGTTGTGAGTCTTACTTCCCTTTCCCCATTGGCTCTTTTCCGGTGACCTTGATCCCCCACCCCAGCCTCCCACCTGGCCTGGTCATCAGGTCACCTGCCATCAACATCACTTTGTACTAAGAAATACAGAAAGATCAGACAATGCCAGAGGGAAAAGACAGTCTCCTTTTATTATTTGTTCTTTTGTTTTTAAGCCAGTATAAGCTAACAGCATTCTTACTTACTAGGCTACTTGTAAACCATGGGAATGAAGTGAGGAACTTCTGCAAATTTTCCTCTCACCCCCCCCCCCCCCAAACCTTTCCGTATCAGAGTGAAACCCAGGTGTTAACTGGAATGAGCCTCTGACTGGCTGGGCAGTGCCCGCAGCTGCAGCGTGAATGTTCCTTCCAAGCTCATCTCTGTTGGGAATGGGTCACGGGGTGGGGAAGGCACTCCTTCCCGGGCGGCCGTGCCCAGTGGGCCACGCAGCTGGGGTGGAGCGAGGTAGAGAAGGACACTGAGTGGAGTGACTATAGAACCACCCATGCCGCCGCTCTGCCTTTTCTAGCAGTGTGGTCTTGGACAAGTCGCTTCCCTTCCCTGGCTCTAGTTTTCTGATCTGGGAAATGAGTCAGACCAGAGAATCTCCCAAGTCTCTTTCAACTGAATCTGGGATTCTGTGAGTAAGAAGCATAATTTCACTTTGAACATTTACGTACCATGCATAGAAATACACAGTATGATTAAGCTGATTTTTTTCAAGACCAGTGGTTGCTATCCACTTTGGACTTTAGCCACATTAACATATAAATTTCCATCTCGGTGGCTTTCAAATTAAATAATTTCACCCCATCTGGACTTGACTGTCCCTGAAGGGCAAGAAGAAAACTAGGTGACCTCTCGCCAGGGCATGATTGACGGACAAGGTAAGGGAAGTGGTGGCTCCTGAGAGTAAGTTCCTCTGGTTCTTTGTGGTTCTAGGCCCCATCGCTGTATCAGAAGCTGCCAGTCGTATTCAACCTTCAGCTCTGAGAATTTCTCTGTGTCTGATGGAGAGGAGGGAAATACCAGTGACCACTCGAACAGTCCCGACGAGTTAGCCGATACACTTGAAGACCGCCTGGCAGAGAAGCTAGATGACCTGCTGTCCCAGACGCCAGAGATTCCCATTGAGATATCCTCGCACTCAGACGGGCTCTCTGACAAGGAGTGTGCCGTGCGCCGTGTGAAGACGCAGATGTCTCTGGGCAAGCTGTGCGTGGAGGAACGTGGCTATGAGGTGGGGGCCTCTCCTCCCTTCCCTCTCATCTCCGCTCCCTTCCTGTAGCTTTTTGAGTTACAACATGCTCAAGTCCCGAAGTCCTTTACAATTATCATTGAGAATGTAAGATACGACAACGACCTCCATGAAGTAAGTAAAAGTGCACAGATTGACAGAGCTCCTGAAAATGCAGGTAGCTCTTTCAGAAGAGGCACAAGTATAGAAGTGCTCAGTAAGGAACACATTCTGAGATTAAACGCAAACATCACCTCCTCCTGGCTCCATCTCCGAAGCTGGTTAAGTGTGTGAGCCTCCCCTCGTCCATGTCCCCACTGCCCCCTGCTGATGCTCTCATAGCACATATAAACTGTAGTTCACATGCAGTACTGCCCTTCGGGACGCCGGAGAGCACAGTGGTTGAAAGTGTGTACCCTGGAATCTGACTGCCTCGGTGCAAACCCCAACCATTCCGCTTACTTACTGTGTGATGTTTCACAAACTACTTGACTTCTCCATAGATCAGTTTTCTTACCTGTAAAATGGGTATGATAACAGCATCTATCTCCCGGGGTTGTTGTAAGGATTAAATGGATTAATAGATGTAAAACACTTACAGCAGGGCCTGGAACATAGTCAATGCTATACAGAGGGGCTATGGTGGTCCTGTTATCATTGTCATCATCATGTTCATCATCTTTACATGTCTTCTTTTTCCATAAGCCCCGCAAGGACAGGACCTGGTCTCATCTATCTTTGTAGCCCCCTTACCCACCGATGCCTGTCATGTGGGAGGTGTTCAGTCTTTACTGAGTGACTGCAGAAATGAATGAAGGTTTTATTTTGTCTTGACTTTGCAGAATCCTATGCAGTTTGAAGAATCAGACTGTGACTCTTCAGATGGGGAGTGTTCTGATGCCACAGTGAGGACCAATAAACACTACAGCTCTGCTACTTGGTAATGAGAGGACACCTCCTGAAGATGTCACGACAATGCTGGCATTTCAGAGCCCCCCTCCCCCGATCCTTCCCACTCTCTCCCTGCTTTTCTGTCTGGGAAGAGAGCTACCCCGTCTTTCTTACCCCTAGAAATGAGCTGCAATAACAGGAACATGAGACTTCGCAAATCTCTGGAAAAAATATCCAAATGAAATTAAGTCTCACTGAACATTTCAATCAAGAATGGCAGGGATCTATTTTATTGAATATTCTAGCTACTGTAACATTGATATTTATTTTTGTTTGACATTTTAACACTTTGTACTGTAAAGATTGAACTATATATGATAGAGAGAGAGAGACAAAAATTTCTTGCAAAAAAAAAAAAAAAGAGAGAGAGAGAGAGAAAGGAAGGAAGAAAGAAGTGGAATTTAGGAGCAACGTTCTTGGGAATTTGTGGGGCCAAGAGGTACCATTGCTACCTGAACAGGGACCAGTTCTTTTGGCCATAAGTGACTGAGGAAGAGCCAGAGCAAGACATGTTGAGCATTTCAGAAAACAAAGGACAGCTAAAGGAACACAATTCCAGGTAACCTGTGGACAGACCACATTAAGTTCAACCAGCTTATCCGATGGGTGACGGAAATGACCTAGAAAAGTTTGGTGACCAGATACTTGCACCCAAGGTCTTCGAGGGCATGTGCTTCCTCTAGGAGGAAAAAGAAAACTATATGTGAAAACTGGCTTCATTTTTTAAAAAATTATTTTAAGCAGCATTTGGTTGTGAGACTTACAGATGGAGTCAAACCTTCCTTGACAAATATTTACCTTTTAAATGCTGTCATTGCCTTGACAAATGTGTTACCTTGACCAATGTGCCATTTTCTTGTAGCCATTTCTTTTCCACTTGTTTACCACTTCCTTTGGGAAGAAGGGGAGGGCTCAGGAGGAGAGAAGGATAAGAGGAAGAGGAAATTGACAACAGTGTTAGAAAAGCAGATGTGGGGTTTGTAAAAGTACGTGGTCAGAACATCTCGTTTCAGCTTCCTGGAGAAGGTGGAAGCGCCCTGCTCTGGGACCAGGTTGCCCGTCTACTACAGTCATTTTGATTCACGCAGAACAGACTCTGAAGGCAGCTAGGACGTGTGTGTCTGTCCAACGTCCAATCCCAACCCATCCCCTTGATTTTATTCGTGAACCCACTCTATCCTGTAAGCTTTAGTGACTGGCTTCCACTCTCAGAATAAGGGCAAAATAAGCAACTTGCAAAAGGCATCCCCCCTCCCACCACAGCAGCATTTTTGTTACATGCTATTTGTGAAATGTATTTCACTTCTCTTAGGATCAGTGCAGTTTTAAGTAATAGGATTTGCAGATCTGTGGAAAGAACAACTGATGCTGAGCCACAATTGGGAAGATTTTACCTTGTCCAAAGCATGAAGTCCTTCCTGTCCAGGGTCATGGGCTCTGAAAAGCATCCCAAGGTACTGCATGGTACCTCAGCTTTAAGCCTATTTCTAAGTAGAATTTTCCGTAAAAACAGATGTTGGCCTAGTTCCTTTCTCTGTCTCCAAGATAGATTACTGTCACGCAACGTCTCTAGGCCCAAGATCTGAAGACGATGGCTAGACTCTGACATGGCATCGTGTTGGACGTTAGGAAAGACTTACACATATTGATATTAAACCTTTTCCAACGAGGGCGAACACATCGCCCTCCTCTGGGTGTCACAACTGCATCAGCCAAAAAGGAAAGGCAGGAGGGAATTTAGAGCAGTTCCTTTTGCTTGTTTGATCCCTCCATTTGTTTACAATTTATGTTGAGATATTAATTTAAAATTTAGTGTCTTTAATTTATAGCTCTTAAGTAAGATGAAGGAAAATGTCTAACTTATACAGACAGCAGTATTGTTTGCATTAAATTATTCCATTTTGTATAAATTCTGTAGCTGGACTACATGAAAGATCTTAAGTTATGGCATTATTATCATTGTTATTTTATTTTATAATAGTTATTATCATTCTCATTTTCTGTCGATCAGAAGGTGTGGTTTACAGTGTAGCACAATGACTGTGTTTATTGCTAACCATGAATTATCACAAATTTTTATGATTTTTATGAAGGAATGAAAATGGAACTGCCACTTGGGAGCTCTCCAGTATTCATCTTAGGTGCATCCCCTCATTTTCTGTGTACAGCAACAATCATCTGAGGATGGTGTTCTGCCCTGCAGCCCAATGGATACATTGTGATTTTGACTTGATCATGAAACCTCCTGGGTGGGCAGATGACTGAGTGGATGGCTAAATAGTTCAAAGGCTGTAAACTTTCTCAAGTTTCTTAAGAAATAAAATCATGAGACTACAGTAGGAGCAAAAAGAGAATTATTTAATGCCCTGAGGCACAGACCCGGAGACTTTCTGCATGGGGCCCACGGGTTAGCAACCCAAGGACTGGTAGCCTAGCTTGTCCTTGCGTTCCTGCCAGATCCCACCAAGCCAACCTGTTTTCTCCTGGTTGGGAGTAGCAGGAAAACTGGGGGGAAAAAAGGAAAAAAAAATAAAAATATATATATATATATATATATGGCATGACATACAGTGCCTAGTTGTGATGTCATCTATAATACGACTAGAGAAATTCTACAAAGGCTCGGTCATTTAGAGGCTCGTAGGGCTGGAAAAGGACCACCTTGAAGAGCCCTCTTTTCCATCCTCTGACTTAGACCACACTATACTGTGAGTCTCTCTGGTTCACTCCTTCTGGGAAAAGAGAGGCTGCAACTCCGTGTCCTCTTTCTGTCCAACATAAAACACTGACACTTCAGTTAGTCCAGTTTCTGCCCACCTATGGTGGCACCTTTTAGTCACATCTTCCTAGAAGACGCCCACCTGATGCCCCAAACTTTCGATAAGTTTTCAGATTTCCCATCTTGACCATCTGTTATGACAATGCCATATACCTATCTGGATTGGCTATTGTGTGCATGTCCGGGTAGTATATAGCCTTGGATCTTCAGTCATTCACTGTATTGTCAAGAGTTTAATAAAGTTCCACATTAAACATTTTTATTTTTCAGTAGAAATGACTAGGGACTTCAGAAAAGAACAGTGTCTTTAGGTTAAAAAGAGAAATGTCTTTATCCCAGCCTTGCCCCTTACTGCCTGCCTGAGGTCCCCAGGAGAATTCTGAATTGGTGTGTTTCTTTGGGAACTCCTCTGTAAGAGCACTGAATCAAGAGCTCAGGGAACTGAGGAGCTAATTCCTCAGTCCTGACGACTGTGCATCAGTGCTTTGAAGAACCTCACAGGACTGTGATTCCAAGCTTCATTGCTGATTGAGAGTTTAACTCCCTTGGGATGAATGTCCACATTCATTTAGCATCTGTTTTTGACTGACTGCAAGATAACCAGTTTTAATTTGTATTGCAGGTGGGCATTTGTTTCTGATTTCCATCTATTTATAGATCATGTCTTCTGAATAAGGACGATTGCTCTTTAAATTGTTTAGCAGGGAAACTGAGAAGCCTGCACCCACTTTGAAATTATAATATACCTTAGAATTTAGACCGTTTGGAAGACCATGTGAGCGCCTAGTGGGGAGCACCTACCCAGAACAGTGAAGGTGCTAGCTCTGCTGTAAGGTGATCTGGTATGGCCTACTTGAAGTCAGATATTTTAAAACTTCAGTATCAACAAACCCATCCTTCAAGAATTAAGGATATTTTTAGTAGAATTCAATAAACACTGAACATCCATTTCAGGACCTCTTTGTGCTAAATTTCCGTCTTACCCTAAGTAATTAGATTTGATGGTTTTGTTTTTCCTGGTACCAACCCAATTTTAAATACCCTCTCACTGTGGAGCACTGACATCCTTTCAGAGTAAATGCACCCTTGATGATCAAATGATTTACTCTTTCCCCCCATCTCCTTATGTCTCATTGGTTTCCCCTTAAAGTGTCCCTACTTGAAGTTCCTGGAAGCGAAGTCTCCAAAATAGAACATTATACTTAGAACCCTGGGAACTCCGGCTCTGCTCTGCTCTGCAGTATAGTGTGTTGCTGGATTTTGTTCTGCCACTAAGCCAGAAGCCAAAATACTACCACATATCAGCACCTACAATCTACGCTCTCAACACCCAAGACCAAGGTTATTTACTGATCACTACATTCTTTCCTGCTGAGCCTGGACACAGCCTCAGCACCTCTCACAACACAGCACTGGGAGCGACCACTGCTCCGTTAGAAGTGGTGTGCGAGGGAGATGTTTGCCATCCCAGCTCTAAGCTCATGAACCACCACTCGGTTAGAAGTATTGTGCAAGGGGAGGGGTTTGCCATCCTAGCTCTAAGCTGTAATTAATTTCCTAACGGTAGTTTGAGATCTGGAGTTAGCCCTGATGGGAAAATGACAGGATCACACCAATGTTCTTATGAATCCCACCCTGTGGCTCTCAGGGGGCAGCACCCCTGGCAGGAAAAAGGCCACATGCTGCACCCCTGCCCTTCTGGACTACAGTTCCAATGGGATCATCTCCAATGACCGACAAATTGAATTCCAAAGTGTGTTTCTTCATTCACATCATTTCATTGTGCTAAATAAGCATGTTCCTCCCTCACCTTTTGTACACAAAGTTAATATGTTAAGTCCCCATGACCTTATTCTTCCTTTGACTCTGTGAGACTAATGTATCAAAACAATGTGACATTCTTTTTTAAGACCTTGACTTGTCAGTATGAATTTAGTGCCCTTCCAGGTAGCATTTTTCCTCTGCAGATTTCATGGAATAAATGTCCTAGTATATTCACACCACCAATGTTACCAACCTCACAGACCAGCACACATTAGTCTGCTTGTTTGCATGTTACAGCCAATAAGCAAGCACCTATTCAAATGGAATGAACTAGGCTGCCATGTAGAGGGCCCCGTGGCACTGGGAACACTTCTGGGGGTGTGTGTGGCAGAAGTGGGGAGCTCTAAAATCACTGCTCTGGGAAAGAGGGTTACCCCAAAGGAGTTAGGGCTTTGATTAAATGTCGCATGACCAGAGCATGATGGTAGGATTTCATAGAGCAGATGGCAAGGCCACCACAAGGAAACTTCTGGCAGAATCAGACCTCCTCTCTTAGAGCCACTTCAGGGCACCCAGGGGAATGCCGGCTCCTGGCTCCTGCCCAGGGACCATGCAGGCAGGGTCCTCCCACGCTTGCATGCTGGAGGGAACCCGTCAGAATGCACGCTATGAGGAAGACGTCCCTGTTGACCATGTCACCTGGGGAGCTCGTCACCTCCAGAGTGACCACTTCTCAAACTCTGGAATTGGGAAGACTCACTTTGATTCTCTAGTGCAATGATTCGAGTTCCCTATCAGTTTGGAGAAAATTAACTTTTTTGTGGCCAAGTCTCAAAATGGAACCCTTCCCGTCTCCCCTGTGGTCCCCGGGACTGTTAGTTCCCCTGCACAGTGTTGGTTTCTGATGCCGGTTCCCTTTGTACCGAACAACTGTACAGCAATGGGAACAAGAGTGACTATCAAAGCAAACAAATGCATGGAATTAAACAAAAAGCGTACTTCACTGTTTTATGGTCGTCTTTCTAACGCTTCTGGCTGTGTCCTGAGAGCTGCCTTCACGAATGTCAGCATTTGTCAGAACTTAGGGAAAGGAAGACTTCACAGGACTGGGTTTCTTGCAGCCGGGGAAAATAGGTGATGGGAAAGCTGGTTTCTGTGGCTCTTGCATTAGACACATCAGTTATTTTATTTTGTTAGAGTCTCTTCTTGATCATTGTCATAGCCTGGACAGGCCTCTGCTTCCTCCCGATGGCTTTCCCTGCCGCCCATCTTATAGCTACTAAGTGTTACTAGTGACCCCACTATAAAGTGAGCACAGAGAGGGAAAAGGTAAAAATTAAAATGTGGCTTCCAAAAAAAATAACAGTGGTAAAATGCCTGAGAGTGGAGAGCTAAACCACCTTTTTTTTTTTTTCAATCCTCACCCGAGGACATTTTTGCATTTATCTTCAGATAGAGCGGGAGGTAGAGAGAGAGAAACATCGATGTGAGAAAGACACATCGACTGGTTGCCACCCACACGACTCCAACCGGGGCCAGGAACAAACTGCGACCGAGGTACATGCCCTCAGCAGGAACCGAACCTGGGTCTCTCTGGTCCATGGGCCGATGCTCTAACCACTGAGTCAAACCGGCCAGGGCTAAACCACCATTTTTAATTGTCTGACTTTCAGCAGCTCCTGACTCCCACTTGCAAGGGGAACTGGAAGTTAGCAACATGTACAAACACATACCACACAGAACATTTATATACATTTATTTGGGAAATTGCTTTGCCTGTAAACTCACACTGATAAGGCACATTGTTGCAAGATCACAGGGGATGGGGGATAGAGAGCAATCTAGGGGTCCTGATAAAGGACAATGTGTGGAAAGCTTCCTTGTTTCTCGTCCCTCCCCCTAGTCCAGGAACAAAGAGCCATGGATTTCAAAGTCCAGTAGGGCTCCTCTTCAGCCCCACCCTTACCAAGCTTCTTTTAAAGCAACACCTTTAAAAATTAAGTTCTTGTGGGGTTTTTTGTTTTGTTTTGTTTTGTTTTGTTTTATCATATGAGTCCAAAAAACAATGCTTGGGAATTCATTCTCAAGAATGAATATTCTCAAGAACTCATGTAGAACATTCTGCCTAGATTAAAGCCTTGGCAAGATTCTTGGCCAAGCCAAATAAAAAACCCAGCAGATCCTGCCACAGGGCAACAGTTCTGGTGAGAAATGATGAGTTACTCTTGTCGGATACAGGACCCCAGAGCTGGTCCGTTTAGGTGCCGAGGGCCTTCTGTCCTTGGAAGCATTAACCCGGGTCTGTGCCAATCCAATGCTGCTGCTATAGGAAGCAACAGCAGCCACAGACAACAAACAGAACACAACCAAGTAACCCAAAACCAAGTTCTCTTAGAATTAAAAGGTAAAATATAATTATTCCTGTTATTCTCGGCAAATGACAAATTGGAAAAACATCCAGAGGGTACAATGGCTAATGTCCGAGAGTAGTGGATTCATTCTCCTGGCAGGAGGAAGAGGGATTTCCACACAGAGGGGACAGATGAGAAAATGCGCTGATGGTCATTTGGTTCAGGTGTCAAGGGCCCTGCACTATCCAGATGGATAAGAATTTCTCCAGGACATAACATATGGAGTTTGCTCATTCATATTTAATAGTCCGTTTGCAATCAGCTTAGCTGTCAGGCCACACAACCAAGAGGAAATGTGTCATATATGGTAACATCAGTGGGTCTGAACATAGAGAGCATCGCAGAAACCACTGTGCACTTGAGCTATACATAGACGATCTAAGCAGTTTGTCAGCTTCTTCCTCTTGGTGTATGGAAGAGGTAGGTCATCCACCAAAAAGTACAGAAGAAACACTCTTTGACTAACAAGATGAAGAGTGATGTCAGTGATGTGGGTTCACATGTCATCATTTACACTGAGAACAAACACCAGTCACAACAGCCTATCACTTTGCAGACGAGGCACTCTGGACAAGGACAGCCGGCATCCTCTCCCGAGGCAGCTCCGGGCTTGGCAAGAGGCACATACAGCAGACTATCCCGAGTTCCTTGTTATTCAATAAAATATAAAAAGGGTTTTCTAAGAAGCTATCCATTTCACAGAGTGTCCTACTAACTCATGGCAAGTTTGAGAACCTGATATAATTCCCCTTCTAGAGCACAGTCCAAACTACCTGTTGAGAGTGATTAAAAAACAATGAAGGGCTGTAAGGGACCATACCCATTACACACGAGCAATAGAGTCCAGGGACATGCAACCCAAAAATCCAGATCACATGTCCTTTCTGCTGTTTAGATGGTTGGCACTGCTTGTTTCATTCAAATGCAGGTCTTTTTGACTAAATTTTTTTATGAGGGTTCCAGGAACTAAGGCCACCAGAGCGATGGCCAACAGCTTAAGGACAGTTTCCCAGGAGAAAAGCGCATCCAGAGAGGTAAGGGTCGACAGGATGGAGCCTGTCTGCACACAGATGAAGTTGTAGGGGATCAAACCTGGAAGAAGACGAGGGAAAGAGCCCATTACTGAGGGGCGCAGGAAAGAACAGGTGTGGTTTCCCCCCAGCTCCTAACCCCTAACCATACTACCTCTTTCCCTTCTTTTCTACTTTTCCCCTCCTTTCTTCACTTCCCACACACACCTGCCTTGTTTAACAAAAGGACTTGAGATGGTGTACAAAAATACACATACTACAATAATATTTAAAAGATTTTAACAGGAAAAACAAAATGAGTGCAGAAGAAAATAAGGTAGTAGAATTAGGACAAAAATGCGTAAGGTTCACCCACTTGCTGGAGGTGGGCCCCAAAGTTGGCTCTGAGCAGCCAAGAGCCAAGTAAGGAGAAGCACCAGCATTAGATTTAGTGTGCATAACATGAAAACCCACAGTTTCTTAGAAGTACTTCTTTTCATGTTCTCTTCTATTTCTAAGCAGTCATCAAATTCACTGGACCCCAAAAGTCTGAATGGAAGCTATCAGGCTGGTGACATTGATACAAACAAATCCCGGGCTCCACCCGAGATTCTGGTTACCTGGGTCTAGTGGAGCAGCGGGAACCTGCATTCAAACGCCTCTCCCCTCCCTGCTCTGATTGGTTTGGGCCCCCTGAGAATCCACCCCTCTTCTATAGAGGACACCACAAGATCACAGACCACTCAAGGTCGCTGCACAGCTTGCCAAGGGTAGGGAGCGGGGGACTGCAACTCTGGTCTCCACAGTCTTTCCAAGCTGTGCCACAAAGGCTTTCACAGGCTGCTCACTGAGGCATTAAGACACTCTGTCTGAAAGCCGATACGACCAGAATTAACTGTGGCAGATTTTGCTGTAAGATCTCAATTTCTCTCAAGAATCCACTATTAATAGCAGCTGCTCAACCACAGATTTGTTATGTGTGACCTAGAAGCCCCAAGTATTCTTTCCCTCCACGCTCTAAAGAAGACTTAAGAGAGGCAATCCTTGCCTTAGGCTTAGAGAATGGTTTACTTCCGGTGTGGAGAAAAATATAGTCACTGACTGAACAGGATGTTAGCACTTTACCGTTCTGATAAAGGTGGTCCAAGGCCCACACTTTGAGAAACACTGCTCTAGCCCCTCACCTGGCCAAGGGGCCCACTGAGGGTAAGTAGCTTCTGAAGGTCACACAACTGTCAAAAGGCAAGAAGGAACTTCAGTGGTCCCAGCTCTTCCTAAGGCAGATCTTAATTAAAACAGGGGCCAAAGCCAGACCGGAAGTCCTTTGCTTTATTCCTTTCTTCTGTCTCTGCTGTTTCTTTTGCCCACATACCCTCATTCCAAGCCTGCTTTTCCAGCTGGTATTTACTGAGCACCTAGCATGGGCCAAGGCATGTGCTTTACAGATTACTCCTCTCATCCCAATGCCTCGCACAGTGCTTGGCCCATGAGAGACATCAAATGTAGTTGTAGAATGAACATTCCTACTTTTTCTAGAAGTATTTTTATGAGGTTTCTTGTTCAAGCCTGAGTAGACTTGAGATCGGGATTTTAGCTAAGACTAGAAGATGCTCCTCACGAGCCTGTGCTTTGAGAGGCAGGCACGTGGCCATGTGGCTAACCCAGGGCAGTCCCCAGCATGACAACGGAAGACTCACTTACTCCATCAGCTTCTTACCGATAAGAACAGAGAAGAAGAACTGCCCAAGGGGGATGTTCAGAATCGGGGCCGAGAGGTTCAAGAACCAGTTCGGTGTCATGGGGAAAAGTCTCAAAAACAGTAAGAAAAAGAACAAGCTGTTTCTGTTCTCCTCCACCTGTAGCCAAAGAAGACACAAGGCCATTAGGAAGCAGAAAGTCTCCAGGTATTGAAAATTTGCTGGTGCCAGGCACTGTTCTAGATATTTTACAAATTCTGTCCCAGATGTCCCAACAACCCTCCAGGGTAGAGACTGTTTCCCATTTTACAATAGAGGCACCTGAGGCTCAGAGAAGTCGGGAACCTGACTCAAGTCACAGAGTTGGTAATGATGGAGCTGGGGTTTGATCCCAAGTCCGTGCCTCTTGGAGACACAGGGTGGAAGAGCACTGTGGGAAGTCCCTGCCCCTCACCCCCCTCAGTTCCCGAGGTGACTCTAACAGAAGCCCAACACTCAGATGTACCCCTTCCCCTTACCTTCCTCTGCAGGAGGGCCACTTTATCAGGAAAGTAGGAGATCACCAGTTGTTTGCCAAACATACTGGAAAGCAGGTAGCAGCATGTGGCACCCACCGAGGTCAACACACAGCAGAGCAGAAGCCCCAGCCATGGCCCAAACAAAGCACCAGCTAAAACGTTCTGCAAAGAAAACAAACCCTCAGCCATGAGCACATCTGGCAGCTACCAGTCACCTCATCCTGGAGGTCAAGAGTCACAGGTTCCCTCCACCCTCCCGGCCAAAACCCAATTCCCATCTTAAAGATGTAAATGAAAAGTGATGAAAGCCCGGCCGCGTGGCTGTCGGTTGAGCGCTGTCCCATGCACCAAGTGCCCAGTTCAATTCCCGGTCAGGGCATTTGCCCAGTTGAGGGCTCCATCCCCAGTAGGGGGTGTGCAGGGGGCAACCAATCAATGCTTCTTTCTCAACAATGTTTCTATTTCTCCCTTCCTCTCTCTCTAAAAAACCTATTAAAAAAAGAAAGAAAAGTGATGAAAGAGCTGAGAACTACAACCCTGGTTTTGTTCTCTTCACCTTTAAAACAAAGATGAGGATTAAAACCTCGGAGAGAATCATTTGAGAAAATGGGAGTAGACTGCACTCAGCCTCCCACGTGGGCCGTGGTATGTCCTGCAAACATGGGTGATCCAAGAAGGCAGAGATGAAACCCACAAATAATTTTTACCATTTTAAACAAACACAAACTATGAATTTTCCCACAGTAAGACCACACCAGCTATATAAAATGTCTTATTTCTTTGCTTTCTGTTGGAATTACATCTGTGTGGTATGCTAATGCTGGGGGTTCATGTTGACCAGAGATCTAGATGACACTCAAAAAAGTCTTAGGTTAATAAAAATGAAAAAGCAAGCCAATACTTCCTAACTGCAATTTGGCTGATTAACATCATCCTGTCAAACCTGGGTTTCCAAGACAGAAAGTAAAAGGAGAACTTGGAAGTGAGTGATAAGTGCTTGACTACACGTCTGATTTAATCCTCACCATGACCCTGTGTCATGTACTATCGTTACCCTACTCTACAGGGTGAGAGACTAAGTATCTTGCCCAAGATCACACTAGGCAGAGACGAGATTCACCACCAGCTGGCGGCTGGCTCTTTGCCCTAACGAGGGATCGGCTCAGTGGGAAGGCAGGTACCCAAGGAGTCAGCCCCTGACCTCAAACATCACACACTTCCCATCTCTCCTTGGCATGGACAATTTGCTTTTCTTCCAGTTTCCAACACACTGCTTATGCAGATCCAGCCTAAACCTGCAGTAGAGAAAACATGCTGGGGCAGGAAAGAGAAGCAGGATCTCCTGCTCCATCACACAATCATTCAACAAGTGCTTGAGGGCCACTGTGTGCCAGGCACCATCACCATGCCAGCCACTCTATACCCACTGTCTCAGTTAATCCTCCCATGCAACAACCCTAGGGGGCAATGTAGGAGTATCCTGTTTTATATACAAGGAAACAGGTTTGGGGAAGTTAAATGGTTTGCCCACGGTTACACAGCTGGGATTCAAATCCACCCATGCCAGTTTAAAATGCTTCTGGGAGGGGAGCACAGATTATTCTGTATAACCTGAGGTGGCAACTGACGGGTAGCATCCTCACAGACTAATGGAGGAAACAGATTGGGGGGCGGGGAGGGCTTGATCAGAAGGACTTAGGTCCCTCAAACAACAGATTTTAAAAAAAATCAAACAGTGCCAAAATGCAGAACATCATAGGAGCTGTGCGGAGGAAGAGTTGACCCAGCCCAGGGTACATGTGTGTGTCTCAAGGACAGTGCTCTGTGGCTCTCAATGCCTTAGAAACAAAAGCAGCATACCTGAGAGGAAAAGCAGATTGTGGGACAGGGTGGAAGTAGGTGTAGACCCCAGCCCTACCCCTTCCTCGCCTGTATCCTTGGACAGTTACCAAACCTCTCCCCACATATAAGGCTGTTGGGAGCATTAATAAGGTCATGCAGGTTAAACAACTAGGACAGTGCCTGCCACAGGAGAAGCTGTCAAAAAATGGTAGTCACAGTAGTCTGTCCTCTGGACTGGGTGATTTGCAGCGTAAGGACCCCTCTACAAAGACAGAAGAAGGTGGCTTTCTGATAGGCACAGAAGGCTGGCGGGGCACTGACCAGGAAGCTGGAGCCAGGGATGGCAAAGCCCTGTTTGTAGAGGTAGGCACTGCAGAAGAGCAGCAACACGTAGGCCTGGTGCTCCCTGCGGTAGTCTCGAAGGACCTCGGAGAGCTCCCGCAACTCGGCCAGGTCAGAGGGGAACCACAGTGACCTGGGGATTTGGAAAAGCAGATGGCAACATGAGTCCAGATCAACCTAGTACCTATGAAAATTACTCGTGGTGTTATCTTTCCAATGTAGGTTTATAAATGTGCTCATCACCTGGTCTACTGGGGATACACACAAAATGGGAGCCTGATACAACACAGCAGAGCAGACGAAGAACCCTGGTTTGAGCAAGAGACCTGGCTTAGCATCTGAACTCTGCTACTATCCAGCTGTGTGATCGGGGGCTAGTCCCTGGGCCTCAGTTTCCTTATCTGAAAAATGAGGCTTGGTGTTAGATAATCACTAAGTTCCCTTTCAGCTCTCAGGTTTTATGATCTATTCTTATGAAGCAAATGGATTAATTTCCAGGCAAATACTAAATTGGCTTCCTTTCAGGGAGCACCCCCATGCCTCACAAGAGACCAAGGACAATTCAAACTTCACACTGCTCCTGCGTTACTAGGTAAAACAACTGTTTTATCAGACAGTAACATGCCAATTAAAGGTTCTCTGGGAAAGTATATTTGTCCTGCACCATAAACATAACCTTCTTGATAAAATGTCTGTCTTGAAACCAACCCTTTCAAAGAGCCTGCTTTTTCACTCTGCTCTTTATCTGGTCCTCAATGCACTCTGATTCCTGAACAAGGGTTGCAGTGTAAAGTCTCCTTTACCACTGCCATCTATCTATCTGAACAACCCTTGAATGCACCAATGATCAATTACGAGCAAACCACCCCAGTTCTTTTCAAAATGTTCTCTTAGCGTATCTGACACTCACAGCAAAGCCTTCTCAGCTACAGCAAAAGAATACAGTAACTGAAAACAATTGTCCTAATATTCATGTATCAGTAATATCCTTGACTCAGTGCTGCGCCAGGCATACTCCCACGAACTTGACAAACAGCAGCACTCAGGACAAACCAGCCGGGTCGGTATCACACCGCCTCCCGCCTCACCCAGTGGCAATGAGAAAGGGAACAGTAGCGACAGCCAGGAAGAGGAGCGGACCCTGTAATTAATTCTTGGATAATTTAAAGTAGTCCATGCAACGTTTCACCTGAAGACCGAATCGGTAGACCTAAGTGAGGTGGGGTGGAGAGGACGATGGAGGGAGGCTAAAAGCAGTCGTGAAATAGGACTGCGGGTCCAGACAGGAGCGAGGTCGGCTGCAAATGGGGGTTGGGGCTGAGCCGGGAAGCGGGGGAGCGCGAGCAGGGCGCGGGGCAGTCAGAGGCTCGGCCGCGGGCCCGGACCGCACACCCGCGCCGGCTGCACGCAGGTCCCAGCCAGGGCCGGCCCGGCTCCCATCACCCACCTGCCCGGGACGTGTAGACGCGGCCCGGATACCAGACCCCCACCCCCTGTCCTAGAACCCCAAATCCCCGTCGCCCCCGATCCGGGAACCGAATCTCCGACTCCCGGACCCCATCCTCGAAGGTGTCTCCGAACCCCGGCCCCGCCACGCACCTGCCTTCAGCCTCCTCGGCGGAGCCCCGTGTCGGCCCGCGAGGCAGTCGCGTCGACAGCAAGTACAAGGCGAAGGTGCAGCCGACGAAGATCAGGAGCAGGCCGAGCAGGGGGCGCATGTCGGCGCCCGCACCCGGACCCGCCGGGCCGCGGAGGAGCCTGGAGCCCGCGCCGAGCAGCCCTCTGCGCGCGGACGGAGCCCGGGGAACGCGTTCGCCGACGGACAGAGGCGGGGCCCGCGCCGAGCCCCGCCCCCACCCCGCCCCGGCCCGGCCCGGACTCCGCCCTCCTGGCCCTGGGCCCAGATTCCAGCGGAAACCTGTCGTCTAGGCCCTTTCAGCGCGTTTATCCTTCTTTCGCCTTTTTTTTTTCTTAACGTTTATCTCTGTCTCTTTCTTCATTTATTTGAGGGCTCTCTGCCAGGTGCTGGGAGATCCAGAGGTAAATCACAGTCTTGCCCACAGCGAGCTTGCAGTCTGGTAGTGGTCAAGACAGTCCTGGCCACAACCAGCGGTAACGCACAAATGCAGCCCCGGTAGAGACATGGGCCCCGGTTGTGTGCGGGAGACTGTCACAGTGATCACGGAAATTATCAGAATTACCTTGTCTTGAGGCCTACTCTAATTCTCACAACAAGGTTGACTTTATTTAACAGACGAAAACTCTGAATCTCAGGATTGACAGCCCCCCAAAGAAAGTCAGGATTAGAATCCAAGTCATTCTGGGTCCTCAGCTAGTTGCTCTACACTGCGTGGAGGTGGGGCTTGAAGTTACCTTAAAAGTGAAGGCCGGTCTGGCTCAGCGGTTAGAGCGTTGGCCTGTGGTCCAGAGAGACCTGGGTTCAGTCCCGCTAAGGGCATGTACCTCGGTTGCAGTTTGTCCTGGGCCCTGGTTGAGGCGTGTAGGTGGCAGCCACTCGATGTGCCCCTTTCACGTCGATGTTTCTCCTTTTCTCTCCCTCCCACTCCATCTGAATAAAAAATGGAAAAATATCCTCCGATGAGGATTTAAAAAAAAAAAATGTTGAGCAAGATTTCCATATCAGAGAAAGAAGGGAGAGAGAGAGGTGGGGGCCCAAGTAAGGCACCAGAGTCCAGATTTAGTGAAGTCTAAGCTGTATGAAAAATGAGTGAGAAGTTAGGGACAAATTAGAAAGCACTGAAAGGCAGGCAGACTAAGAAATTGGATTTTTAGTCCAACCAGTGTGGCTCAGTGGCTGAACATCGACCCATGCACCAAGAGGTCGCCGGTTCAATTTCAGGTCAGGACACATGCCCAAGTTGTGGGCCCAATCCCCAGTGGGGGACGTGCAGGAGGTGGTCAATCAATGTCCTCTCTCATCAATGTTTCTATATCTCTCTCCTTCTCGCTTCCTCTCTCTCTAAAATCAATAAAGAAAAAAATAAATTAAAAAAAAAAGAAATTGGATTTTTAAATATTGTATATGGTGAAACATCAGCAGAAGTGGTTAAGCAAGAGAATGATTTAGTTCCTGTTTTAGGGTTAGAATCCATTCTGAGTTGATAGTTGCAACTCTCCTGATGATAAAGGATGCAGGCCTGAGCCAGGACCACAGCAGTGGGAATGAAGAGAGGAAGAGGGGCAAGCTGGGAGAAGTTGAGTTGGTAGGACATATGACTCATTAAATGGAGAAGGGACACAGAGGACTCAAGAATAGTATAAGCCTTTATCATAACATTCAAAGCACCTCTTGGGCTAAATAGGGAGCATCTGTCAAAATTCAAAAGGTACAACATCCTAGCAATTCCACATCCTGAAATTTAACCTATAGCTATGCCCTTAGATAGACAAAGAGGTATATTCAAAGGTATTCTCTTGGCTTTGCTTTGATGTTAAGAGATTGGGAACAACCTGAATGCTCCTCACATGGGGACTAGTGAGGTCAATTATGGTATAGTCACAAATGCAACACTAGGTAGCTTCCTGAAAGAGGGAGGCAACTCTATATATCTTGACACAGTTCAGTAGCCAGATAGAGAAGTTGCAGTGTTAGAGTATGACTCATCTGTGAGAAGAAAATAAAAGCATACACTTTATGTTTTCAAAATACTAACGCGTTTATGAATGAAATTATTTAACATCTGAGATTTGCATCTAAATAATGGGATAGGCCTTTCTTTCGGCTACAACCACCATCTTGCAATAGTTCGCCAAAATGACCAACACAGAAGGAAAGAGGAGAGACACCTCGCTATGCACTGTACGTTCTTAGAAAACATGGAGTTGTTTCTTGGCCACACACGTGTGAATCTACAAGAAAGGTGATATTGTAGACATCAAGGGAATGGGCACTGTTCCAAAAAGAATGCGCCACAAATGTTCTCTTGGCAAAACTGGACAAGTCTACAGTGTTACCCAGCATGTGGTGGACATTGTTGTAAACAAACAAGTTATGGGCAAGATTCCTGCCAAGAGAATTAATGTACATATTGAGCAGATTAAGCACTCTAACAGCCATTATAGTTTCCTGAAATGTGTGAAGGAAACTGATCAGAAAAAGAAGGAAGCCAAGGAGAAAGTTACTTGGGTTCACCTGAATCAGCCTGCTCCACCCAGAGAAGCTCACTTTGTGAGAACCAGTGGAAAGCAGCCTGAGCTGCTGGAACCCATTCCCTATGAATTCATGGCCTGATAAGTGTAAAAAAAATAAAGGACTGCCCAGGCGGTGTGGCTCAGTGGATTGAGCATCGTCTCATGGACTGAGAGGTCCCTCTTCGATTTCGGTCAGGGCACATGCCCGGGTTGCTGGCTTGATACTCAGTAGGGGGTGTGCAGGAGGCAGCCAATCGATGTTTCTCTCACATAGATGTTTCTGTCTCTCTCTTCCTTCTCTCTCTAAAAGATCAGTAAAACATAAATAAATAAAATAAAAATAGAAAACCTCTGTACTGTTTTTAAAAAATATTTCTCTTAATTGAGTAGAAGTGTGATATCCCCTCCCTAAAAGAAATATTTAAAGAAAATTTTGTGTCCTAAAAAAAAAAAAAGGGATGGAGTTCAATGGGTAGGGATATAAATAAACAAGATTGTCCACTGAATTGATAATTGAAGCTGAATGATGGCAAATGGAGGTGGATTTTATACCATTTTCTCTATGTGTATATGTTTGAAATTTTGCATTTTAAAAAATGGGGGTAAATTTTCTCCCCTTAAGCCCCCCATTCCTGCTGAACATGCACTATGTTAGTTCATGTCTCTGACGATACTATTCCTTCCATCTGGCAGTCCTCTCTGCCTGGAAAATTCCTACTCTTCCATCAACAACCAAGGCAATTGTCATTTCCACTGAGAAGCCTCCTCCAGTTCCCACCGTCCGAAAAAAAAAGTGTTACTTCTCTATGCTTGGGGCTCCTTCTCTGTGAAGTGTCTCTATTTCTATTATTGCAAATACTGTGATCCAGTGCCCTATCCATCTCTCCGTAGACAGTAAACATTTCCACAAATGAGCCCTGGCCAGTTTGGCTCAGCAGTTAGAGCGTCGGCCTACAATCCAGAGAGACCCGGGTTTGGTTCCCGCTAAGGGCATGTACCTTGGTTGCAATTTGTCCCCGGCCCTGGTTGGGTCGTGCAGGAGGCAGCCACTCAATGTGTCCCTTTCACGTCGATGTTTCTCTCTCTCTCTGTCTCTTCCTCTCTCTCCCTCCCACTCTATCTGAACAAATAATAGAAAATTGTCCTCGGGTGAGGATTAAAAACAAAAACAAAAACATTTCCACAAATGAGACACTTTCTCATCTTTCATCTGTTCTGACCCATAGCCCTGTGCTTGCTTAGAATTGGCACTTAATAAATATTCGTTAAATTAATAGGTCAGGTCTAGCAAGGAAATGACTAGTTTGGTACATGTTGACTTTCAGAAGTCTAAGGAATATAGGAGGAGAGAAAGTGAATGAGAAACTAGTGTTATGGAGCTTGTGTGCACCGTGTGCTGCGGCCGCGAGCAGAGTAGTGAACAAGAAGGCAGGGATCCTACTCTTAAGGACTTTACTGTCCCTTGGTTGGGAGAGAGCATGGAGAAAGATAGAATTGTAGAACATGGTAGGTGCCATGGAGGAAACAGACACGGCAAAGCATGTTCTACCCCAGAGAAGCAAGTGTCGCTATCCCACTTAGGAATGAGTAGATGAGCAGGTGTTCAGATGAAGTCACTTTGCGAAGTCCACAGCTGCGAGTGCTGAGCAGGACTTCAGCCTTGTCTGCCCCTCCAGAGTCCCTGCACTTGTCTCTGCCCTGTACTGCCTCTCTACAAGCAGGTGACAATTCAGAGCTCAGACTGAACCTTCAGATTTCAATGTCATCTGTCTGCTGAAGTGAGGGAAGGGGAGAAGCAATGGCAGCTGACATTCACTGAGTACTTACTACATCGAAGACTGCACAGTAAGCATTTTACATGCAAGGATGTATTTATTCCATATGACAACCCTCATGAATCAGGGACTCTTAACAGCTCCACTTTCCAGTCCGAGCAATGGAAGCTTAGGAAGAGTTAAGTCGATAGAGGGCAACACCAGCCAACACAGAGTCTGGTCTCCTACCCTCCAGTACCTTTGTGAGAGAAAACTGAGGTCAAAAGCCAGGTTAGGAAATAATGGAGCCAGTGAAAGAGAACCAAGTGGTTCATTCAGGGATGTTGGATGAAAAATGGAGGTGGGGAGGAAAGGTGTCCAGAAAGCCCAAGAAAGATTGTTAGAAAAGAAGTCCATAGGTACTCAGTGTCAGAGCCCATAGAAAACTCCAGCAAGGAGACCTGAAGGTTGTGGGATTCAGCCAACACGAGGTGGGAAATGCAACCCCAACTCCCTACAGGCTCACTCCCAAGCCTTTGCGTGCTGCCTCTGAGTTAGCCACCACCCCCACCCTGAACACTCCTGTTCTGATTCCTCCTACTCGACTTGTCTGCTTGAGGAAGCTCTGGACTGTGTTCCCCACTCCCAACCCACCTCCACTCTGATCTCAGTCTCCACATTTCTCCTGGTGCCAATCCAACACCTGTAGAGCCCACTCTAACCAGCCAGTGCACCACCTGCAGGCTGCACCCACCTCCATCAAGGCCATTCATTTATAGGACATGCCCAGGCAGCCTGACAAAGGACAGCTGCAGCCCCGCCCAGGGACATGTCTGGACTGGCTTCATTTCTCCTGACCACTGTTATATCAAACTCACTGAAACTCATCTCCACTCCAGTGAACAAACTTCCTTCCTTCCTTGACTCATTTACCCATTCATCCATCCATCCAACTGGTCCACAGTGAGCAAGGTACCAAGCTAGGGGGCACCAAGAGAAGAAGATGAGGGACACCACTGGTCCAAGGAGTTTATAAATGACAGAAATGCTATTCCTGGCACTTTCTTGCTATTGTTTTGACCCACTGCCTACCAGGCAAGGGAAGGAAGATGAAGAAGTGACTGTGCTCATCAGAATGCAGAGCAAATGAAACTAAAGAAAATCAGGTTCTAGAGCATACTGATCTCTCCATCCACAATGGCTGAGGGAACGTGGGAAGGAGGAGGAAGGGTGATAAAACGTCCAAGTGGGCAGGACCGTCGCTGAGACTTACTTCTTTCAGAGTTCAGTCATTCACCACAGGCATTTCTCACTTAAGTGAAAATCTCGGTATTACATATATTAAAATGCGCCACACAGGAATATATTTAGAGTTCTATAATTTATGAAATAGAGTCCATTTCTTTACAACAAGGGCTGTTCTCACAGAAAGAAGTAGAAGGAAAATCACCTGTGTGAGGAAGCCACCAAGCCTGTGACACTCAGGAATCACAGGAAGCTTCCCGCAGTGGCCACAGCTGTGGGAAGCATGGTGCTCACCCCTTTGGCTCTGTCCCCGCACTGGGCATCTGGCCCCACAGATGGTTCTCCTTTGGTTCCAGCCTCGCTGGCCTTGGCCCTCTGGGCCTCCTGGCTTGGCTGCTGTAGTGGATCCAGATTCATGATTTACACAATAGTTCTTAGCAAGCCTAAGAATTTCTCAAACTGGAGGCTTCCAGTGCTCCGAGAGCAAACTGGTTTGTGCTTTGAAATTACATGTTAGCAACACACGTTATTTAGCATTATTCCCAAAGGCACACATTAATTACCTCTAATGGGATTATGCATAGCATATATTCGTTTTGCATCTGTGCATTTTCTAAATTTCCCTCAATAATAATGGATTACATTAGCAATAAGGAAAAATAAAAATTTTCCCACTTTAGAGAAGGTGGGAAGCCAGGGGTGTGATTTTCTTGCCTTCCCAAAGTTAACAGCCCAAGAGAGAAGTTGGCGTTGATAAAAAATAGCTCTCTTATTGCATATTAGATAAGCCGTATTAAAATAAATAAAAGCATATTCACATTTATCAAATCACTCATGAATGTGGCAACCATGGGATTTCAAAGAACCCTTCACAGACTTGCCTCCAAGACCCACACAACAGCCCTGTGAGGTAGGTCAGTCTCCATTCCCTTCTACATGCAGGCACCTGGAGGAATTTGGCACAGGGAACGTGGAGTCGAGTCCAAAGTGAGGTCTCCAGCCAGTCCTTCCCTTTAAGATGCTCGTCCTGCTGAACTGCCTGCGTGATCAGCAGCAGAATCACAGAGCGGAACAGACGAGCCCCAGGACACAGCCAGACCAGGCGCTGGGCGGCCTGGGGCCTGACTATTTCAGACTTGCCCTAGTTAGGGACTCCTTTCCCAGGACTGTTCTATAATCCAAAGTCATTTGACATTTTGCAATGTGCCATCTATAGGACACTATTGGAAAAACCCTGGTTATTCTGTACTTTTTGTGCCTCGAGGAAAAGGTCAGGAAGGTGAAGCTTTAAAACAGCCTGTCATAGCTTTCTTGATGTTACTGGTGCTCATGTGTCTTGACAACAGTTACATTTGCAACTTCGGGCAAAGAATAGGTTGGAAGACTGTTTCAGTATTTTCCATCAGTATAAGATCATACCGACACAACTGGGGCCTGTAAAAATAAGAAAATATTCTTGTCAGTAAAATACTAAAAACACCCTATTCTAATAAAATAACTTGCATTATATCCTTAGGATATAAAATGATTTAGCAATTATGGCTTTTTGTTGTTGTTGTTTTATCCTCACCCGAGGACATTGTTTTTGCATTCATCTTCAGATAGAGTGGGAGGGAGAGAGGGAGGAAGACTAAGAGAGAAACATTGATGTAAGAGAGACACATCGACTGGTTGCCACCCACATGACCCCAATCAGGGTCAGGGACAAACTGCAACCAAGGTAGGTGCCCTTAGAGGGAACCAAACCTGGGTCTCTCTGGTCTGCAGGCCGACGCTCTAACCGCTGAGCCAAACTGGCCAGGGCATTTAGCAATTATGTTTAATGTTATAGGAAAATGCTTATAGTAAATAGGCAGGATGTCAAATTTTATTTGACACATAACTTCAACTAGGTTTAAAAACAGTAACAGAAAGCAGATTAGAAAAAAATAACCAAAAATATTAATAGTGGTTGCCTCTGAATAATGACATTATAGGTGATGTTTCTCTACTTCCTAACACTGTCTACACTTTCAAAAAATTTTAAATGAACATGTATTACTTTGGTAATCAGAGAAAAGAGTATTAAAAAGCCCCACAGTTTTAGGATGTAATGACTCTCCCCTTAGAAGAAATGTGTACCCTAAACCTTCAATGAAAAGGAATTTATAAAGTACTAACTGCTCACATCACTTCCTGTCTCTCTCTATCCATGGATTGGATGCTAGGACTATATATGTGGCATTAGTAACAAAACATATATCCCATCACAGCCTTTCTCTCTCCTTCATCTCTGTCTCTACACATACACATACACACACACACACACACACACACACACACACACACTTTCTTTTTTTTGGAATCAATTGAGCGTAGGTCATTTACCACTTAATTCTTCAGTGTGTATTTCCTAAGAATAAGGATATTCTCAGTGCAGTTATTGAATTTAACATTGATATAGTACTTTCATACTGTATCAAAGGAATACAATATTCCAATTTCCTGTACCTTTTTTTATACTAGGCCCTGTTCTATCAGTTTGCCAAATTATATGTGGCTTTCTTTTCTACAACAAATGATCAACTTGCAAAGCAATGTGGGTAGAGTGGTTAGGGAGAAATTGTATAACCCTAAATATATAACAACATTATTTCTTTGGATTATTGGGCCATTTATCTTAAAGTACATACCAGTAAAATTTTCTTGGGTTATTGGGCTACTTGTTTTTATCAAGTCTATTTTTAGAAAACTCTTCACATCCTTCATTGTGATTGATGGAGTCCAATTATAGCATTTAGACCAAGCAGACTGGGCAAGAGCCAACATCATGTTTGGGAAACAGGGGCTTGTCAAACCCTGCCTATGTATGGCTCACCTCTCTGGATGGGCAAGTGACCTTAACTTCATTCGGAGAATCCTGAGCTTGTACTTCGGGCCTACTACAGATCCTGTAGAGAACACCAAGGAAATGGCTGCCACTGTATCCAGATCTTGATTAAATCTTGCAAGCAGACTCACTTGGTTGTATTTCTGAAATATTGCAGGTTCACTAGAAGGAAGAAACGCATATCAATTGCTAGTGAAAGAAAAGAGTTTTAAAGCTTATAAATCAGTAAGCAGGTAGCCACCTGACTCCATAGCCTGCAATAGCTGACTTTCATGGGCAAAGTCCACTGGATTCCAAAGGACTACTGACCCCAGGACTAATGAAATGCTATAACTTTAGAGAGGTATGTGCTTCCTACTATATGTCAGGCAGCATCCTCAACTCTTTTGTTGTTGTTGTTAATCCTTACCCAAGGATATCTTTTCCATTGATTCCTAGAGAGAGTGGAAGGGAGAGAGGGAGGGAAGGTGGAGAAAGAGAGAGAGAGAGAGAGAAACATCGATGTGAGAGAGATATATTGACTGGTTGCTTCCCACATGCAGCTTGATTAGGGAGAGGGATTGAACCTGCAACCCAGCTACGTGCCCTTGACTGGGATCAAACCTATAACCCTTCAGTGTGTGGGCCGGTGCTCCAACCTCTGAGCTCTCAACTCTTAACACATGTCTCCAATTCCCTGAAAACTCCTGCAAGATGAGTATTTTTCATTTCACAGACAAGGAAATGTGCTTTTAATTTTAAAATATGTGAATTATATCCCAATTTTTTTAAAGGTTAAAAAAAAGAAATACACAAAAACAGATGGTGGCGGAGTGAATGGAAGCTACACAGACCATCTCCCAGGACCAAACTGGAATTACAACTAAAATTGTAAGACAAAACATTGGGAAAATCCAACTGAAGAGCAGCTGGAAGAGAGCCAGTATAACCAGGGACAGAGAAGATGTCAAATCGAGCCTGGTAGAAACTATGGAGGCACGTGGGGGCAGGCTAGGAGCCCACAGACAGCAATGAAAGCTGCGTTAGTGGTGTGTGAGAAAGTAGGGGTTTTAAAAAGCACCAAATCAGCTACAGCCACTCACCTTGGGCGCTGGCAGAGTGAGGGCGGACTGGACTGGAGCTGTGTGGAGAGAGTCTGAGGTTTCTGGTTCAGGAGAGAACTGGATGGAAGGGCACCAGAAGTCGTGTACTGAACCACTCCTTCACAGGACAGTAACCATTTTACTCAAGAAAACCCTTCCCAGAGCCTGGGGCAGGGGAGTGGCAAAGACCCTTCCTGCAGGAATCCAACACCCCCAAGCCAGTCCAAAAAATGCAAATTGAGCCTCATTAACATCTAAAGTCTGATAGAAAACAAGTGTCTCACCCACTAGAAATCCTCTTACAACTGAGGGATTTTTTTTCATTCAGCTTCAGGGCTACAAATCCAGGCTCATCAAATAACTGAGACCAGTAGCCTCTAGGCAAAAGGCTAGAGGATAACTGAACCTTTCTTTGCCTTGCAAATCTACCCAGGAAAGTAATACTTGACAGTAGTGTTTAACATGGGTCCTCCAACACTAATGCAAACCCAATAGAGAGAGCCACAACCAATGGAACACCAGCACCCTCAGGGAAAATTTGGGAGGCTCCAAAATCCACTGAGACAGCCAAAATGGTGAAACAGAAACAAATCCCAAATGAAAGAAAAAGATAATTCTGCAGGAGAAGAAATAAATGGCATAGAATTAAGCAAGATATCAGAGGAATAGTTCAGAGAAATAATCACGAGGAAGCTCAACAGCATGAGTAAAAAGCTCAACAGCATGAGTAAAGATATAGAAACGTTGAAAACCAACCAATTGGAAATGAAGAATGACTTAGCAGAAATAAAGAACACATTGGAAGGAATAACCAACAGAGTAGAAGAAGCCAAGGACTGGATCAGTGAATTAGAAGACAGGGTAGAAAAAAATCACCCAATCAGAAAACCAAAAAGAAAAAAAATTAAAAAACAGGAATACAGCCTAAAAGAACTGTGGTACAATATGAAACATAACAACATTTGCATCATAGGAATACCAGAAGAAGAAGAAAATGAGCAAGGGTTAGAGAATATATTTGAAGAAATAGTGATAGAAAACTTCCCTAACTTGGTGAAGAAAAAAGCCATATAAGTTCAAGATGCACAGAGAGCCCCAAGTAAGAAGAACCCAAAGAGGCCCAAACCAAGACACATAGTAATTAAAATGCGAAAAATTAAAGACAAAGGGAGAATCCTAAAGGCAACAAGAGATAAGCAACAGGTTACCTACAAAGGAACCTCCATAAGGCTATCAGCTGACTTCTCAACAGAAATACTACTGGTCAGAAGGGAATGGCATGAAGTAATCAAGGTAATGGAAAACAAGAATCTGAAACTAAGACTACTCTATCCAGCAAGGCTATCATTCAAAATAGAAGGTGAAATAAATAACTTCCCAGACAAAAAGAGGCTAAGGGAATATATTAGCACCAAATCAGCACTCCAAGAAATGTTAAAAGGAATGCTGTAATAAGCTGAAGAAATAGGAAGAGAAATATAACCACAATCAACAAAAATGGCAATAAATAAGTACATATCAATAATAACCTTAAATGTAAATGGATTAAAATGCTCAGATAAAAAGACACAGAGTAAATGAATGGATAAGAAAGCATGACTATATATATATTATTTACAAAAGACCCACCTCACAACAAAACACTCAAATAGGTTCAAAGTGAAAGGATGGGAAAAAATTTTCCAAGCAAACGGAAAGGAAAATAAAGCTGGGGTAGCAATACTCACATCTGATAAAATAGACTTCAAAATGAAGGCCATAACTAGAGAAAATAAGGCCACTACATAATATTAAAAGGATCTATCTAACAGGAGAATATAACATTGGTAAACATATATGCCCCAACATAAGAGCACCAAAATACATTTAAAACTTTCTGGAGGACTTCAAAGGAGAAATCGACAGCAATACAATCATAGCAGGGGACTTCAACACCCTGCTGACATCACTGGATAGATCCTCTGGACAAAAAATTAACAAGGAAACAGAGACTCTAAATGTTCCCTAGATCAAATGGATTTGTTAAATATCTATAGGGAATTACACCCCAAACCTGCAGAATTTACATTCTTCTCAAGTGCACATGGGACATTCTCAAAGATAAACCACATGTTAGGACACAAACTAAGTGTGTACAAGTTCAAGAAGACTGAAATCAATATCAAGCACCTTCTCAGATCACAATGGCATGAAACTAGAAAACAATTACAACAAAAACATGCAAAACATTCAAACACATGGAGGCTAAATAGCATGTCATTAAACAATGAATGGATTACCAAGGAAATCGAGGAAGAAATTAAAAACTTCCTGGAAACCAATGAAAACGAACATACAACAACACAAAATCTATGGGACGCAGCAAAAGCGGTCCTGAGAGGAAAATTCATAGCACTACAGGCCTACCTCAAGAAACAAGAAAAAGTTCTAATTGACTTTCTAACTCTACAACTTAAAGAACTAGAAAGTAAGCAAAAAGAAAAACCCAGAGCAAGTACAAGGAAAGAAATAGTAAAGGTCAGAGCAGAAATAAATGACAATTCAAAAGATCAATAAAACAAAGAGCTGGTTCTTTGAAAAGATAAACAAGATTGATGCACCCTTAGCCAGACTCACCAAGAAACAAAATCAGAAATGAAAGAGGAGAAGACATTGACAACACAGAAATACAAAGGATCATTAAAAAATACTATGAACAATTATACGCCAACAAATTGGAAAATCTAGGCAAAAGAGACACATTTCTAGAAACATACAGTCTCCCAAAACTGAACTGGGAAGAGATAGAAAACTTGAACAGACCAGTAACAACTAAAGAAATTGAACATGTAATCAAGAAACTCCCAGCAAACAAAAGTGCAGGCCTGGATGGCTTCACGGGGGAGTTTTACTGAACATTCAAAGAAGATCTAATACCCATTCTCCTCAAACTTTTTAAAAATCCAAGAAGGAAGACTTTCAAACTCATTTTATGAGGCCAGCATAATTCTAATTCTAAAACCAGATAAAGACACTACCAAGAAAGAAAACTACAGACCAATATCCCTAATGAACAAATATGCCAAAATCCTTAACAAAATATTAGCAAATCCAGCAATATATTAAAAAATTATTCACCACAACCAAGAGGGATTTATCCCAGGGATGCAAGGCTGGTACAATATTCGCAAATCAACAAATGTGATACACTAACTACATAAATAAAATATAAGATAAAAACCATATGATTATATCAATAGATGCTAAAAAAGCATTCGACAAAATCCAGCACCCATTTCTGATAAAAACACTCAGCAATGTGCAAATAGAGAGATCATATCTCGACATAATAAAGGCCATATATGAAAAACCTACAGCCAACTTCATACTCAACGCGCAAAAACTAGAAGCATTTCCCTTAAGGACAGGAACAAGACAGGAATGCCCACTTTCAACACTATTTAACATAGTGCTGGAAGTCTTAGCCACAGCAATTAGACAAGAAGGAGAAATAGAAGGGATCCAAATTGGAAAAGAATAAGTGAAGCTGTCATCATTTGAAAATGACATGATATTGTACATAGAAAATCCTAAAGACTCCATCAAAAATCTACTAGAGCTAACAAATGAATTTGGCAAAGTAGCAGAATACAAAATTAATATAAAAAAAATTAACGGCATTCTTATATACCAATAATGAGCTCACAGTAAGAGAAACTAAAAAAACAATCCCATTTATCATTGCAGCAAAAAAACTAAGATACCTAGGAATAAACTTAACCAAAGATGTAAAGGGCCTGTTGGCAGAAAACTACAGGTCATTGAAAAAAGAAATAGAGGAAGATATAAAAAAATGAAAGCATATACCTTGTTTATGGATTGGAAGAATTAACATCATTAAAATGTCCATACTACCCAAAGCAATCTATAGATTCAATGCAAACCCCATTAAAATACCAACGACATATTTCATGGAACTAGACCAAATACTCCAAAAGTGTATATGGAACCAAAAAAGACCCTGAATAGCCACAGCAATCCTGAAAAAAAAAAAAAAAAGGAACTAAGTAGGAGGGATCACAATACTGGATGTCAGGTTGTACTACAAAGCCATAGTAATCAAAACAGCCTGGTACTGGCACAAAAACAGGCATATAGATCGATGGAACACAACAGAGAATCCAGAAATTGACCCAAGTTATTATGCTCAATTAATATTCAACAAAGGTGGCAAGACAGCCTCTTTAATAAAGGGTTTTGGGAAAATTGGACAGCTACATGCAAAAAAATGAAACTAGATCACCAACTTACACCGTACACAATAAACTCAAAATATATAAAAGACTTAAATGTAACTGGTGAATCCATAAAAATTCTAGAAGAAAATGCAGGCAACAAAATTTCAGACATCACATGCAGCAGAATTTTCACTGATACAACCCCTAAGGCAAGACAAACAAAAGGAAAAATGAACACATGGGACTACATCAAACTAAAAAGCTTCTGCACAGCAAAAGAAACAACCATCAAAATGGAAAAGGAACCCACTATATGGAAGAGCATAATTGCCAATGATACATCAGATAAGGGGCTAATTTCCAAAATATATAGAGTACTCAAACAACTCAACAAAAAGAAGACAAAGAATCCAATTTAAAAATGGGTGGAGAACCTAAATAGACACCTCTCCAAAAAAGACATACAAATGGCCAAGAGCCATATGAAAAAATGTTCGTCACTAATCATTAGAGAGATGCAAATCAAAATGACTATGAGGTATCTCCTTACACCTACCAGAATGGCTGCCATCAACAAATCCTCAAACAACAAGTGCTGGCGAGGGTGTAGGGAAAAGGGGACTCTAGTACACTGAGGGTGGGAATTCAGACTGGTGCAGCCACTATGGAAAACAATATGGTGTTTCCTCAAAAAATTAAAAACTGAACTGCCATTTGACCCAGTGATCCCACCTCTAGGAATATATCCTAAGAAGTCTGAAACACCAATCAGAAAGAATATATGTACCCCCATGTTCATAGCAGCACTATTTACAATTGCTAAGATCTGGAAATAGCTCGTGTTCATCAATAGATGAGTGGATAAAAAAGCTGTGGTACATATACACAATGGAATACTATGCAGCTGTAAGAAAAAGAGATCTTTTATTCTTTGAGATGACATGGAGGGACCTGAAGAATATTATGCTAAGCAAAATAAGCCAATCAGGGAAAGACAAATATCACATGATCTCACTTATTTGTGGAATATAATGAGCAATACAAGGTGATGAACAAAATAGAACCAGAGACATAGAAGTAGGGTACAGACTGACAAACCTCAGAAAAGGGGGGTGGGGGGAGGGAAGAGATAAACCACAGAACTTATATGCATGTATGCGTAACCATGGACATAGACAACAATGCTGAGATGGGGGGCGGGTTCGGGAGGAGGGTGTCAATGGGGGGGAAAGGAGAAACATCTATAACAAAAATAAATTAATAACATTTGCAAAAAATAAAATCAATAGAGAAAAAAATTTAAATAAAAACTTAAAAAAAATACATCTAAAGCACAGATATAGCGTCATCAGGCAGATAACCTTGAATGTGTCTCCATTTGTACCCATAATCTGGTAAGAATGGATAAACTCAAAATATATCCTCTAAAATCATTTCCTTGACCTTAAATTTTAAAAATAATATTAAAATGTTAAAGTTTACCTTGCAAAAAAAAAAAAAAATACCCATTATCTCCCACATAATGAAGTAACTATTTCCTTTTTTCCCATATAGTCTCTGATTGGTGTTGACTTTTTCAGGAACATGATTAAAATGAGGATGATTAAATATGACTAAAATAAAGATGTTAAGGTCTCTAAGGTAATCAAAATAAAAAACTCCCAATTTAGGAGTTCCTACTTGGGAGAAATTTACTATGTAAAATTAAAACTTCTACGACATGTAAAGCAAATATGTAACCAATTATCATCATGAATACTCAAATTTTGCTATGTGAACACTCCCCATTACATAACTGCACAATCTCCCCTGCTATTCCCTAGAATCTCCAGATGAGGTCTCTGCCTCGCTTCGTCACTGAAGATCACAGCTCAGAAACTACCTGAGGCTGATTCCTTAGGATGTGCCACACCTAGAGGTGCCTTCCCTGAAAATGCTGCCCCACTGTGGGTTTGAGGGCATTGACACTGCAGTGAGGTCTCTGAAACAGATCAATAAAGAACCCCTCCAAAACCTCACTACTCACAAACCCTAAGTATGGTGGGGTGGAGGGAGCAATACAGCTTAGTGGGAGGAAGATAATGTAGTGATTAAAACTATGGTTTTGCCTGGCCGGTGTGGCTCAGTGGTTGAACGTAGACCCATGCACTAAGAGGCTGCTGTTTCGATTCCCGGTCAGGGCACATGTTCAGGTTATGGGCCAAATCTCCAGTGGGTTGTGTGCAGGAGGCGACCAATTGATGTTCTCTTTCATCGATGTTTCCATCTCTCCCTCTCCCTCCTCTCTCTCTAACATCAATTTAAAAATTTAAAAAAAGAAAAGAAAACTATGGGCTTTGAGGTTGGACAGACCTGCCTCTGATTTCACCCAATTCTCCTTGATCAGCCAGCTGTGTGATATTGGCCAAATCACTTGACCTCTCGGAGCCTCAGTTTCCTCATATATAAAATAGAGATGGTAATACTACCTCACAGGATTTTAGTGAGAATTGCATTAGCCAATGTGTGTAATGCACTTACTTCAATAAACAAAGGCCGTTATTATTTTTGTTCAAGGATGCATTTTTTAAAAAGTCACCTCTAGCCCTGGCCGGTTTGGCTCAGCAGTTAGAGCACTGGCCCACAGACCAGAGAGGCCCAGGTTTAGTTCCCACTAAGGGCATGTACCTCGGTTGCAGTTTGTCCCCAGCTCCAGTTGGGGTTGTGTGGGTGGCAACCAGTCGATGTGTCTCTCTCACATCGATGTTTCTCTCTTTCTCCCTCCCTCTCTCCCTCCCGCTCTATCTGAAGATGAATGCAAAAATGTCCTCGGGTGAGGATTAAAAAAAAAAAAAAAAGTCACCTCTAAACCATCCACCCACACTGTCTCTCTCTGTACAATGAACCGAGAAGGCAATTACCAGTTCCAGATGACATTCTACTTGGTCCTCTATGGGTGAGGCCAAGAGACAACCCAAATGCCTACTAGACAATAGAACCCAGGAAACATTTCCTGAGCAAATGAAGAAAATGATCCTCAAGTTCTTTTGCTTAAAGTAAAGAGTTTTTAGCATTTTTTTTTCTTTTCTTGGTTGTTAAGTAATAGATGAAAGAAATTATTAACTACTTTTAAACAATATATAGAAATATATATGTAATACATACACACAATATATAGAAAATTGAAAAAGTAAGGAGAAGCTGAAAAAAGCACCCATATTTCCACCACCCAGGGGCAACCTAATATTTTGGCATGTTTCTATTTCATTCTTTTATATTGGTAAGCTAAAACTTTATATATAAATAATACATCTTGAGTTTAATACTTAATATAATTTTATATACTGAAGTCTTTCACTTAGTATATTATAAGCATTTCATGTATATGTTTCATAAATAACCTTAATATATAAATAGTATTCTATTATATGGGAATATCTAAATTAATCATTTCCTTATTGTGGGATTTTTAGGGTGTTTCTAATTTTCTATTGCAAGTTACATTTTCTGACTTTTTTTTTTTTTTTGTCTTTATTGATTTTAAAGAGAGAAAAGGAGAAGGAGAGGGATACAAACATCGATGAAAGAGAACACTGATTGCCCACCACCTGCATGCCCCACACTGGGGATTGGGCCCACAACCTGGGCATATGCCCTGACTGGGATCCAAACCAGCAACCTCTTGGTACATGGGTCAACACTCAACCACTGAGCCACACCAGCTGGGCACATCTTCTGTCAAAAACATACACATATGTTTATATATGGATGTGTGTGTGTGTGTAAGCATGTATATATATGGTATGAGCTCATAAAAGAATAGAAACTTACGTGTAATGGGGTGGGTGCCTGTAGGGGTGGGATTATTGGGATGGACCAAGAAGTTGCATTTTTATCTTACATACTTCTTAACTGTTTAAATCCTTTACAGCAAGCAGAGATGACTTTTGTATTAAATGTTTAAACAAAAGGCCCTGGCCGGTTCGGCTCAGTGGTTAGAGTGTCGGCCCGCAGACCAGAGTCCCAGGTTCAGTTCCTGCTAAGGGCATGTACCTCTCTGTTGCAGTTTGTCCCCAGCCCCAATTGGGGTCGCGTGGGTCTCTCTCACATCAATGTTTCTCTCTCTTCCTTTTTCTCTCCCTCCTGCTCTATCTGAAGATAAATGCAAAAAATGTCCTCGGATGAGGATTAAAAAAAAAAAAGGAAGGGAGGGAAAGGAGGAAGAGGGGACGGGGAAAGAAGGGACAGAAGGAGGGAGGAAGGCAGGCACCAATTCCAGTTGTAAAGAGCCTGGGAGATCAAGAGCCATGGGAAGCAATTAAACAATATGTCCCCTTATAAAAGCACAGACATATAGATAAGAAAATGGGTATATTTGGGATTTAATTTCTCTGAGCAAAAAGGAAAACAGTAAACTGTAAACTATCTCAGGCCAACTTACTGATTGATTTTGGATTCTGTGGTGTTTCCAGCTTTGTCTCTCAATTTGATTGTAATGGACCCTCTTCTTATGTTCTTGTTCCAAGTTATAATATCCACAAAGTAATGATATACTGCAAAACCAGGAGAAAATATGGTAAGAGGTACTCCCAACTGCCCCCGCCCCAAGTGTTAGTTCCTAAAATTCTCAGCCTCTCTAATAACTCAGTCTCTTTTTTAATTCCTCTCTAGTTTCTCTGCAAACATCCATGGCAGAATTTTCGGAAACACCTTTCTATTCTCTTTGGTAAAGATGGCTTGAGTGACAGCAGAATTCAAAGGTATCCAGTCGCCATGTTCTGGCACCACCATTGAATCAGTGCTCCCGCCTTATTGACGAGGTCTCCTAGCCTACTGCTGGCGGGGACTGGCTCACTTCAGTCCCCGCCCCTTTTAGAATAAACCAGCCATGTACAGACTCTCTACAGCTGACAAGGTCTTCCTCAGCCTGGGCCATGTCCACCAGCCTATCTAGCCCCGCTCATCACTCCTTCAGTCATGCCACACCTGCACTGCCAAGCTCCCTCTTGCTCCTGGGCCTTCCCCTCATTTGGACACTCTTACTTTGCCCCCTTTGCCAACTCATCCATCAGGTTTCAGCTTAATGTCACTTCCTCTGGGAGTCCTTCATTGACCCTCAAACTAAGTCAGGTCTACCTCTTGGAGTTCTTATCACGCTCTGGGATTCTCCCATCACTAGTCAGCACATTTTACTATATTTGTAAAATGTAAGAAAAAATGATAATCACAAAAGTGGTAAATGAGTGGGTACATCTATATAAATATTGCCTGAATAATGTCTTATGGGGTTACAAAAAAAAGATAAAACTAAATATACTACAACAATAAATGGGAAGGAATAAAGGGATGATTATTCCTCTTTATCGTCTCAGCGTTAACACTTTATAGGCACCCATTAAATTTCTAGACGATATATGAGAGTGCGTGATGTGTTCAGAGAACTCCTCTTCCCCTCTACTCTGCTCCCCAAGGCCAAGGATGATTTGGGAAGATGGGGATCCCACCATGATATTCAGATTTGCTGTCTCCTGGTCAGACTTGCAGAGAAGGGGAAGAGGCTCAGGGAGATGGCTGTCCCACAAAGGAATAAGGCAAGCCCTGGAGTTGGCACTTCATTACCCATTATTGCTCACGGGCTTGCCCCATTTGGACCTGGCAGACCCAAACCTGGGCTGCCACACATGGCTCTAAAGAAGGAGGAAACCCCAGTGATCTGCAAACTCTTTTACAAGGGCTGCTCCCAAGAAAAGTGAAAAGGGAGATAAGACTACAAGACATACATTTGCCCAGGAAAATTCCTACTTGCTTCTCAGGTCTTCTTATCTGTTACCTCATTTAGTTCCCATGTGGAATATACAACCTCTCAAAGTCTTTACAAGGTCATCATGGCTGCTTTGGAGCTGGAGCTGACCCATATATGTGGCTGACACCTGATTTTTTCTAGCACCAATCTCACATCTCTTGAGGATGAAGCAATTTTCTAGAAGATGTTAATGATTAGAATGACCATCCCATGAAGCTAACAACTATGATTTGTCAAGATTTTAATTCTCAAGATAGTCATTCTTATGCCCATTTCACCTAGCAAGACATTGAGACTCAGAAAGGTCAAGTGTCTTGACCAAGGTCACACAGCTATTATGTGGTAGAGTCAGGATTCAACCTAGGTCTTTCCAACTCCAAAGTCCACGCTTCACCATGGCCTTCACTTACTAACAAGTAGCCAGAAAGCTGAGACTCAGCTTAATAAAGGAGGGGCAAAAGCAGTAACCACATTCACCACTCACTGCAGAACGGTTCCTTCTCAGCTGTGTCAAAGAACGCTTTAGTCATAGGAGGGTCTTTCTCTCTTAAATAGTCTTTCCACTTATCAGCAGAATAGCCTGGAAAATAATGTGGAAAAGTGTAATGTTAACATGTATTATATAAATGTAAAAGCAGTTGGGGAGGCAGTAAGAACAGCGAGTTTGACTGCCATCACCACTGAGATCATCTTTCTCACGCCCACCCTCATGCTGAGGACCCAAAGGGCCATCAGGGCAGTGCCTGCCCAGCACCCACCACACTCTGCTCACTACCTGATCCCTAGGAGCTGGGGCATGCAGAAGGACACCGCCGTGGCTTTCCCCCCTTTCTACTGACATTACATCACCCAGCCTGGTTCTCAGTAGCAGGGGTAGGGAAGTGGAATGGACTAAAAATAGCAGATATTTTTCAGTAATACATTCATCTTATAGTTCAAACAGATTCAGGTATACGTAGGATAGATCACTCTTGCAAAGCAATGTGCTTTCTTGAACTACAACTGGGCCCCTAAATTGCACAGAACCTAGTTTTGCCAAGTGACCATGTCACCAGGCAGATGAACGTCCTCCTTCATGTCTGTGCCTGCAGGAAGGAAGTTGAGTACCATCACTGGGCCTTGCTCTTTCTCCTCTGTCCCCACTCCTAGAGAATTGCCTCTGTCTTCTGACTTAATTGATCTGGGGTGGGATCCAGGCACCAGTATTTTGAAAAAGCTCTCTAGGTGATTCCAATGCATAATCAAGGTTGAGAATCCCTTGTCCACAGCATGCCCTGATGTTAACTTGGGCTTTTCCTTTGGGAGCAATTAGAAAATTCTCATGACCATCTGGTTCCAAATCCTCACCACTTGAAATGTTTCTATTAACTCTTAGCAAATATCCCAGCAGCCTCCACAGTATCTATCACCCCATTCCACCCCTGTACAATGCACACCAGAGCCAGAGCACAAAGCTGTGTCCCTTTGCAGACACAGCTTGTTGGAAGGGATCATTCTGCAAGGCTCATCTGACGGAAGGGGGCACTGTGACCTTCCCCCAGAAGAGAGGTTGTGTGCAAGGAGAAGGTGTTCCTCTCCCCATGGGAGCAGGCTATGTGAGGTGACTGTGCCCTGGGTGGGCTTGGAAACTCTTCTGGAACCTTCTTTTTCATGCCAGAATACAGTGTCCAGAGAGGGTACACTGCCTTTTAGATGAAATTCTATACAGGTTGCTTTTCTAACACTGATTGGGAGACCCCAGAGTACTTCACAGAATTGGCTAGAAAAAAAGCTGACTAAATTTTCAGAAAGCACACAATTTTCAGGTTCCTTTTTAGATAATACCGTGGTGCTGGGATTCCCACCAACATTTTACTCTTTGTTAAGCAGAGGGTAAGTGCTTGTTGGACTGACCCAGAAGTGGACAGGACTCTTCCTGTGGGGTGAAGCAGCTGACACACTTGCCGTTCCTGTAATCCCGGTAGGAGTTGCAGGGGTACGCGGTGACATTACAGTTGTCTCTCAGGGAAGAGAGGTACAGGTACACAGACCTCTGGTGGTCACACTTAAAATACTCCATTCCTGGGTTGTGAAAGGAATGATTAAAGAATAAAGCAGTTGTAGCATTTAATAACAGCACCTCGCTTTTCCCGAAAGTGGCCAGAGGTAACCTCTGAAAATGGTTTGTTATTCACTTGACCCAGAAAACCCCACAAAATCATGCAAGTCAAGAGGTTCAAATCTTTGTGTTCACTTTAAGAACACTCGGGAAACTGCCCAGGCCATCAACGGTATGTATATTCGAAAAGCCACCAAGTATCTGAAGGATGTCATTTTACAGAAGCAGTGTGTGCCTTTCTGTTGTTACAATGGTGGAGCTGGTAGGTGCGCCCAGGCCAAACAGTGGGGCTGGACACAGCGTTGGTGGCTCAAAAAGACTGCTGAGTTTTTGCTGCACGTGCTTAAAAATGCAGAGAGTAATGCTGAACTTAAGGGTTTAGATGTAGATTCTCTGGTCATTGAGCACATCCAGGTGAATAACGCTCCCAAGATGCGCCGTAGAATTTACAGAGTTCATGGGCGGATTAACCCATACATGAGCTCTCCCTGCCACATTCAGATGATCCTCACTGAGAAAGAGCAGATTGTTCCTAAATCAGAAGAGGAGGTTGCACAGAAGAAAAAGATAGCCCAGAAGAAACTGAAGAAACAAAAACTTATGGTTCGGGCCCTGGCCAGTTTGGCTCAGCGGTTGGAGCATCGACCTGCGGTACAGAGAGACCCGGGTTCGGTTCCCGCTAAGGGCATGTACCTCGGTTGCAGTTTGTCCCCGGCCCTGGTTGGTCGTGAGGGTGGCAGCCACTCGATGTGTCCCTTCACATTGATGTTTCTCTCTCTCTTCCTCTCTCTCCCTCCTGCTCTATCTGAACGAAAAATGGAAAAATGTCCTCAGGTGAGGATAAAAAAAAACACAAAACTTATGGTTCGGGAGTAAATTCAGCATAAAATGAAGACTAATAAAATTAAAAATAATAATAATAATAATAATAATAGCACCTCACGTCACAGATGGTACACACACACACACATTTTATCATCTGTCTTGGGTATAGCAGGCACTGCACTGACAGCTTCAGTGTTTCTCTTCCACTAGATCCTTATAAAAATCCAGAGATTGTTCATGCTGGCAAGTGACAGGAGAAAAGGAGAAGAAGAGAGGCATTTTACCTAGCAGGACTTTACGACTCAGAGAGGTTAAGTGGCTTGACCAAGGTCACACAGTTATTATGTGGTTGAATCAGGACTCAACCTATGTCCTTCCTTTGTCAGTGAAACGGAGAGGAAAAATTCAGTGGTAGTCAGAAATTCCTCAGAGATTTTCAGCAGAAGACAAGTACGTTTAAACTATTAAAGATATCAAGAAAGGAAGCCATGGGGGTTGGGATTTGGTAGAGGAAGATCCCCAAGGAGGGAAGGAAGAAGAAATAACTTTGAAAAAGGATGGTGGATGACTCTGCCCTTGGTCTGGATGAAGTTACTTAGGAAAGGTCCCCAAAATGGGTAATCAATGGAGGTTAAGAATCTAAACAGTGAACCCCATGAAAAGAGGAGCTATGTCTGTGAGCTAGTGGTTTGGAGAGGCACTGGATGTTAGAGTCAGATCAAGTTTTCCTTTCTCCAAAGTCCACTTATGCTCAGTTAACAGGCCAATATTTATCGTTCCTGGATCTTTCACTTGCAAAATAATGAAGTTAATAACAATACAGAGGATGTTCTTTATAAGCACAGCATGTTATCTTTGTCTCCTCACAGATGTAGTTACACTATATCACACGGGACAGGGTTGCTTAGCATTTACGGTGCCATATGGTTGGCCTATTATGCCATTTCATCGGGATCATTTTCAAATGCTATATCGTTCCATAGGGCCATATACAGCTACCATTTTATAACAAGATTATTGTTTTCTAGAATTATTTCCAGGATTGTTTAACTTTCTCTAGTAGTGGTAAAATACAAACTTAGAGCACTTAGGGATGGGTATTTTCATTTGGTCACCCACCCCACTTTTATGTTGCCCTCCAACCATCCATTTTTGTTTTGTGAGGTTTTTCTCATTATAAAAGTAGTATTTGCTCATTTAGAAAATACAAAATAATAGAAAATAATGATGCAAAAATCACATAGAAGTCTAATATCCAGAGATCACCCTAATAATTGTTTGAAGCATTTACATCTAGTCTTATTTTCTATACCTATATGTGTATAAATACACATTTAAAAACAAGTTGAGATCATACTGTATAGTTTGCATATTTTTCATTTAATATCTTACTGTAAGCGTTTTCATTAATCTCTGAAAATATGACATTTCTAAAAAATATATTTTTATTGATTTTTAGAGAGAGAGGAAGGGGTAGAGAAATAGAAACATCAGGGTAAGAGAGAAACATCAATCGGCTGTCCCCTACACATCCCCTACTGGGGATCAAGCCCACAATCTGGGCGTGTGCCCTGACCCAGAATTGAACTGGGACCTCTCAGTCCATGGGACGATGCTCACTCCACTGAGCCATACTGGCTAGCCTGCAAATATGACTTTTAAAAAAAATAATCTAGCTGCTTTTTTTTCTTTATTGATTTTAGAGAGAGAGGAAGGGAGAGGGAGAGAGAGATAGAAATATTGATGAGACAGAACATCGAATGGCCGCCTCCTGCATGCCCCCCACTGGGGATTGGGCCCACAACCTGGGAATTGAACCAGCAGCCTCTTGTTGGGTGGACGCTCAACCACTGAGCCACACTGGCTAGGAACAAGTATGACTTTTAACAACTATATTTCTTTGTGTGTGTGTACCATATTCATTAAACAATTTTCCTATGTTAAATATTTAGATTATTTCTAAAAATTTAACTATTATAAGTAACACTGTGTTGGATACCTTTGCACTCTAATTTTTGTCTACATTTTCTATGATTTCTCTAGAAGAGATTTCCAGATGTGTAATTTCTAGGTCAAAGACACACCTTTTCAAGAGGGGCAGATAATTCATAATAGCTTTTAATTGTTTGGTTATGGTTATTATAAGTAGTATATTTGAGTAACAATTTATAATGTATAACTATACAACCCCTATTTTATTATTATTGTTAAAAACTACCCCATGGAGAATATCAGATTTTTAAAATATGCCTTATAAAAATCACTATTTTACAAAATATAAAGTATCTGCACTTACCTCCAAATATTGTTTTGGGGCAACCAGGTTGATCCAATCCTCCATTTGGGTAGAAGTCTATGTTTCCTAATGGTTCCTTGTAGCCCCATGCTAAAAGAGAATATACTATACTTTATAATGTTTTGAACTTTTCACATCTCACAGCTCATTTGCCTGCAGGATATGGGCAAGGGTTGTATTATTATCGTTGCTATTGTTATTGTTATTGTTATTAGTAGTAGTATTACACCTACTTAAATATTTTGCCCAAAGTTACCCAACTAGAGAGCATCATTGGTGTATGCATGCACATGCGCACGTGCACACACACACACAGACACTAATAGGAGACTATGAGGATAGTGATGGAATTTATTTCCAGTGTTTCTAAAGATGTAAGAGAATTTGGTCACTCATTCACTGCAAGGCTGATAAAAGGATACTTTGCTTCTTTACATTTGTTTGGAACCCTCTATATTCTGGGTGCCTCCTGAGCCTCTACTTGCATTGGCATAAATCTTTAATGAATAAGAAACATTGAAAATAAACTTTTACTTAGTAGGAAAAACAATCTTTTAAAATGTGGGATCTAGGATGGTAAAGAGATTGGAAACTCTTCTAGAAAACAGGGGCCTATACAATTATAGATTTAATAACTGCTTGGTCTCTTTAACCTTGCAACTCCAAATAATCAGTAAAATGCTTGATTCAAAAGATTATTTATATATGTATATAAACAATATTTACATCATTGCAATCATAACAGTTATTATATATTGAGAACCTACGTGTGTTTGTGGGCATGATACTAGGTGTTTTACACACCATCTAATTTCACAATATCTGCAAAGGAGCCATTGGTAAGTTCAGACGAAGTGACTTACAGATGAAGATACTGAGGCTCAGAGGAATAAGTACTATCCACTAGAAAGAACAAGATTGGGGATTTGAGTCCACGTCTGTCTCCTACAAAGTTTATCCACTTTCTCTCCAAGAATAAAAGATGAATTGCTCTGTTCCATCAAGCATTAATGGCAGTGAGGTACTGTACTTAAGTAAGGTAATACTTTGCAACTACATGGTAAGAATACAGCTTTATAACAAAGACATTTTTTTCTAAGGCAAACAATTGCTGAACACCACACCAGAGTATCCAAGAAAGGTGGTCAAGGTGCTTCTATTTTAGGTGGTTGTATCACAATAAGGATGTACAATTAAATGATCACTCTGCTCTGTCCCCTCAGCCTTCCCCAAGTTCCTACTCCAGCTCTTCTCCCAGACATCTGGCTATAAAGACCCGTCCTTAACATCACCCCAAGCCCCATGATGTGTACCCAGTCCCAGATAGGAAATCAGCACCATGAAAGGCAGAAATGTCCAGGAAGATCCACAGAGAGCTGGTGGCTCAGATTCAATCACTCTGTGTAGAGAGATACCACACTTGACCATGTATTTCAGCTTAAGAAAATAATGAGACAGCACCAACAAAAACAGGAAATCATACATGGAGATCTGGTTGTACATATGAAAACATCTGTCCACATGCTGTGCAAAGCAGCCTGTCCTTGACTGGTCAAGACGATCACTTTAAAACTAAGAAGAGACAACGGGAAAAGTACCTCCACTCCAGCAAGCGGTCCTGGGTGCCTGCATTAAGCCAGCTTCCCTCAAGGTTTCTGTGGGTTTGAAACTTTACCCCACAGGAAAAAAGGGAATTTGGAGGATCTTGATCTGCCCCTATGTACCAATCCCCCCAGAAAAAGACTCCACGGGAGTATGGAGGTGGGGGTCACTGACACACAAGGACAGGAATGTTACCATCAATGTCGGAATGGATGACATCAACGAACTGGGCATCTCTGGGATCTAATCTGTCCTCAGGCGGTTTCCCGTTGAATAAAGGGCCAGCAGGGTCGAGACCTGGAAGGAAAACAGAGCAGCCCCACGCCTTGAGTCACCTGTAGCCATGAGTCACCTGCAGCCATGAGTCACCTGCAGCCATGAGTCACCTGCAGCCGGGCTTTTGATCCCTCCCCTTGAAGATGGTTCACAGGCTGCAGGGTACCCTTGGGTGTGCAAGCACTCACATTCCCATTCTGCTCATTAGGCTACTTTCCACAGCCCTATAGCCTTTCCCCACAGTAGAGATGGGTATCCTGGCAGTGCCCCCTAAGAATGGCATCCAGACTCCATCGGGACATATATCTTGTGCACAGCTCAGCAGCAGAGTGCTCAGACATATAGGGGACAAGGCTGTGGGGATAAACTGGTTCCTCAGGAAAGAACCATATAAAAAGCAGATGCTATACTTATCTCTATCCCATTTTAAATGATCCAGAAACTTCACTCAACCTTTCCTTCTTTACAGTGTCAATTTTTATTCATATATGCTAGCTCATAAGCTCCATATCACAAGTCTGTGAGGGAGGTAGGGTATCTATTGTCATTCCCATTTTACAGATGAATGAACTGAGGTTCAGGGAGATCAAGTGTCTTAACCAGAGCCACAGACACAATGCAATCACCTTTCTCTGTTGAGCTCTCGGTTTTACTGTACTGCGTTTGACAAGCTCAGAAGGGAAGAGTGAAACTCTCCAGTCAAACCAGGTATCAAAGAGGAAACTTATGTGGGTGTCAATTCTACAGAATTGACCCATCCCATAATTGCCTGAACTAATTTCTTGCCCTTGATCAATGTTAACTAGGTGTTCCTCAACATCATTATGAAATAGCTGTAAAAACAAGACAGCAGCTCCCATGATCTGTGACCACAAAATAAAAACTTTAAACTAAAAAACAGGAACAAAACGCCAGAGGTTCAAACAGGCTCTGCTTACTAGAAACCTAGAGTGAAGAAAGCTTCAAGGGACACATTGATGATTTTATCTATGAATGTCATTTTATTTATTTTATTTTTTCTCTCTTTATTGATTTTAGAGAGTGAGGAAGGGAGAGGGAGAGAGCGATAGAAACATCCATGAGAGAGAACATTGATTGGCTGTCTCCTGCATGCTCCCCACTGGGGATTTGGCCCACAAACGTGCCTTGACTGGGAATCGAACTGGTGACCTCTTGGTGCATGGGTCGATGCTCAACCACTGGGCCACACTGGATGGGCCTATGAATGTCATTTTAAATAACATCTCTCCCATTTTCTGGTGTTACATATGAAACCCAAGAGATAGCTTGTTTGCTTCTACTTTTCTGGTTCTAGTCTCAATCTCTCCATTTCTCCTCTTTCAACACTCTTGCGTCCTTGAGGCTAGTCTTTATCTGCTTCACTTCCTTATCTCCTCCTCCTCCCACCCACCAGCTTTTCTTATTCTTTTGTCTGCTCCCAACTGAAACTGACATGGGAGGAGACGGGTGAACACCCAGGCACCCAAGTCCACAGGATGTTCTCAACAAAAGAGAAACGCATTTTGCTGGGGAAGTCTCCTCTGCACATAAGACAGCACCACTTCTGGTACAAGAAAATGAGAGTGAAACAGTGAGAGCCCAGTGTGCAGCAGCCTCCAGACCCATGGCAGATAAAGCAGCTTGCTGTGTCAAGTCCAAACCAGGGCAAGTTTGAGAGTCATGAGGGCGCTGTTAATAATTATTTTAGGAGGCACAAATGGGGACTATCAAAGTAAACTTGGACATAATGATCTTCTTAGTGATAAGCCATAGCAAATGATGAGTTTACAATGTCAGTCAAAAATCACAGTTAAGCTGTCCTAAAGAACCATGTACTTGGTGTGAGCAGAGATCACTAGAGTCGGATAGATGTGATATGGAGCCCCAAACCTAATTCAACCAGCTGTGTGACTTCAGGCAGGTTACTTTACTTCTCTGAACCACTTTATCTGCAAAATGGAGGTAGAATTCATTGCTACTTCAGAAGACTTATAAAAGGACTCCTAGATCTGAACATTTTGAGATTATTGCGGAAGAGAAACAAAATAGAACTCTTTCTTGTTGCTCCACGAGCAGCAGAAATGTGTCTAGAGAGTGACCCCTGTCTTTTACTGCAGAATTTAACTGGTTTGAGAATCTGATGACATCACACATGTTACATGCATTTTCAGGGGCCTCTAACTCTCATCCCCAGTGTCACCCTGGACTCTCTAAGGCAGTGCTAGCCAACAAAAATATAATGGGAGCCACACATAGAATTTAAAATTTTCAAGCAGCCATTTAAAAAAAGTAAAGAACAAACAAGGAAAATTAATTTTAATAATACATTTTATTTAACCCACTATATCTAAAATACTGTTTAACACGTAATCAATAGAAAAATTTTGAGATTTTAAAATATTTTTTGTACTTAAGTCTTCAAAATCCAGTGTATATGTTGCACTTACAGCACACCCCAATTTGCACCAGCCACATGTGGCAAGTGGCTGTGTTAAGGGACAGCCCAGTAAACTCCTGCACCCCAACTCCAGAGATTCCAGTTCAGCAAGCTGATATTCTATCAGCCCCTCAGGGTGATTTTTATACACACGTAAGATTGAAAAATAAATTTAATGTATTATCAAGTGATGCAGGTACTTGAAATATTTTAAAATCCCTTCATCCTCTGCCCTCTTCTGTTGAAGAAATGAGTGAGAAGTAGAGCAGGAGTTGTGCCGGGACAGGAAAAGCAAAACGAAGGGCGGAAGAAAGAAAGGGACATGGAGGAGATGAAGCAGCCACCCTGGCCTAGATAATGAACAAGCAGAACCATCCCATATTTGGGAGGTGGAGTGAATTGTGTCCTTGGGTAACAGGCCAAATTCCCACCCCACAACCCAGTAAGCCCACTCAGGCAAGGCAGTGGGAGGTGAGTGGGAAAGGGAAATAAATGCTTGTCCCCTGAAACTGCTCTCAGGGACAGAGAGGATGAGAAATCAGGAGAACTTGGGGGAGTCAGTGGAGAGAAAAAAACTGAGCTGTGGATCAATGGCTGAGTCCTGGCCACAGGGCAGGGCCACATGGGCTGGGAGTGGAAGGAAGGCTGGCTGCGGAAATTTCCATGATCAGAGACCAGGTTTCATTTCATTCACATTCAAAGTACTTGTGAAACAGGTTTGCTGGGAGGCTGAAGAGCGAAACTGGGGGTTAAGTAGAATAAGGCAGTGGTGGTCTAGGACAGGACTGGAGAGCAGATTTTTGCTCATCTCTTCCCAAACTTTGTGATCAGGGGTGTCAGGTTGGTAGCTTGAATTCAGCCAAGGTGGGAGTATGGATACCACAGAAATCAGCGGACACTACAAATCAGGGCCTTTCCTTCCTTTCTTTTTGTTTTGAGAGTTGGTCAGCTTCTAAACACCACTGAGAAAAGTCCCATCAGCCAGAAGAGGAGCTCTCAACAGTTAAGGGGCACAAGCAAATTCAAGCCATCTGTCCTTTGTATCCATAAGGGAAAAGGATGTTTTTTTAAAGCAAGTATATGTTGTTTTCTAAAACATAATAATAATTTTTTAAAACTAAAAAGAGCGTTTTCTTCCCTAGGAAAGCAGGTAAATAAGAAAATGAGGGCAGACTTGGCCTTTGGGATAAAAGTAAGAAAAGAAAAAAACAGCCAGGAAAAAGAATGTGACCTCGAGTACCTGCTAATGGTGTAAGTGTGTTTGAGAGGGAGAGAGAGAGAGAGAGAGAGAGAGAGAGAGAGAGAGAGAGAGAGAGAATGGGAATGACTTGCCCAGGGTTACCTGTCAAGTTAAGCAGCACATTCAGACTTGTAGCCCTAAAAGCTTACCTCCCAAATGTAGGTGGTTTGCATCATTTATTTCTCCCCCTCTCTTTTTTCTACCTCCAGATTCCCTAGAATTAAAATAGCTATTTCCATGTAAGGATGAATTCTGGGAAAGGTATTAATGGAAGAAATCTTAAGTCTCTGAAAGAGAAAGCCCCTTTCAGCCCTTCATGTGTAGCTGATGAAAGTTTCTAGAGTATTAGGCAAGAGAACTCAATATGGGAATGCTGGGGATTTGACCTGTTGTGTTGCTAAGTGTTTTTGTCCAGTTTTAGCTTGAAAGCTAATATTCAGAGAGTAAGCCCTAGCCATCAAAATCCCATCTCATTTTCCTATCATGACACTCCTGCTGTGCCTAGAGACAGAAATTTATTAGGTATGTAGTTCAAGCTATTCTAGATTAAATGAAAGGAAGAAGGGTATCTGCTTGAGGCACAGAATCAATACCCATGAGACAGCTGTTTTTCTAGCCCTAAGAGAAATAAAGTCACCAATCTTTTCTATGGCACATGCAATTTACAAAGTGTTTTGCATATATCTTATTAAATAATAACCTGAGGTCAACATTAGTATGGTGTTTCTTTTGCACAAGAGGACACATACTCAGAAACTTTAAATAATTGGAAGAGCTGGCTTCTAACCCAAGGACTTGGATTGCCTACATCATGCTACCCCAGAGAACACCTCGCCCAGCTGACCACCCTGTGCCCATTCACAGGAAGCCTTACCTGTAATTCTCCCCAGCTGCCCATTGTACTCCTTTCCAACAAACCCAGATATGTGGGCTCCTAGACTTACTCCAATCATGTAAATGTTGTCAAGAGAAGCTCCTTGTGCCTGGAATGTCAAGAGGTCCATCATTATAAATTGTGGGGGCCAACAAGTTGACAACATTTGGAGAAGTGGCCTATCTGTGGATTTTGAAGAACCACTTCTAAAAACCTTATATCCATTATCTCACTTAAATATCACAATACCCCTGCAAAGTAAATCCTATTCTTTTGATTACACATATGCGGAAACTGAGGCCCAGAGTTGCAATGATCTACCCAAGGTCAGGTAGTGGGGAGTGGTCAGAGTAACATTCAAACCAGTCTGTCCAGCTCGAAACCTATGCCTTAACCTTTATTCGATGGCGTCTCTATTCATGCTTCTTCCAGACACCAAGCAAAGACATCTGTAAAACCTTCTCAGCTGGGGAGAAGGACAACAGTATATTTTGATAAACTTTTTTTTTTATCTTCATGCTGGCTTAGTTAAATAAATTCACCACGGAGAGGGAAGGAAAGAAAGAAAGTAGGGTGGGAGTGGATCATTTTGATCATAGTCGGCTAGGACAGCCTGTCATGAGTCATTTGAACATTTATTTTCCCAGAGCTGTGGCTTAGGTGGGGGACTCATATAAAATCTATGCCATTGCTAGACACAGTGGCTCACTCTGAAGTAGTCCCGATATCAAGTCACTTTTTTTTTTCCATAAAAAGGGCAATTCATGAAATCGCTAAGTAAAATTTAAGATTTATTTAATCTTTGTAAGTCTTCGAGAGACTTAAATCATACATACACAAAAATCTCTCATCAGACCATGTGTATCAGTTTTAGTTTGAGACAATCTAGTCACTAAACTTTGGACATTTCTAGAAAAATGAACAGCAATAAAAGTTAAGGAAGCTCTAGTCACTGAAGCCAAGAAACCTCTAGACAGAACCTCTCCTACCCACAGGACACCTTAACATGAATTAGAAAAATACGCCTCTTCCTCAGGGCACTTTGCTGTCATTCACTGAAAAATTATCTTAATAAACATATAAATCTATAATGTCTACAGTGATAATGATGCTCACGTAGATGGTGCCTTGTGCAGCGAACAACCTGCAGAGCCACACATATGGGCCTTTCCTCCAGCACCCCTCTCCCGCCCCAGGGCTTACTGGGATTACCAAAATAGTCCCCCTGCTCAATGCAGATACTTTTTGGCTTTAACCGTTCAGATAATGGGCCCGTTTTAATTTAGTCCTGAATCATCTAAGATAATTCTCCCTTACCAACATTTGGTCGATAAATTCCTTCAAGACGGTCGCCACTTTTCTGGTCCTACTAGAAGCATAGTGGTATAACACAGTTGCAGCTCCTCGATTCCAGTCAACAACCACCACGTTCATGTCCTCTACAATGAGCAAACCACGTACTAAGGCCTCCATCCAAACTGGAGGGGAGCCTGTTGGCCTGAATCCATGGACAATGAAGGTGGTTTTCTTGGTCACATTCAAGTTCCCAAAATCTGTGGAGTTGATGACTTGTGCACAGGTCCAGTTTCTCCCTGTGTAGAGCATCAGCTTCACCTTGAGTCCTGTACCAACCACTGCACTGTGAAAGCTCAGTTTGGTGAAAGAAGAACATGTTTCATCTGTGTCTGAAAATAAAAATTAGATGGCATTGTGATAGTTCTTTCCTTAGTTGGGCATCAAGTCCTACACTTGTTGGAGTTGTATGTGCCTGACAGCACCTAGCAAGAGGCTAGATCTAGTTGCCTAAAGTTGCAAAATCATACCCCATTCAGAGTTCATACATACACCAGGAAAACTGTCTTTCCAAAGTCTGCCTCCTTCAAGGTCTAACCCCAAAAGTTACCTCAATGAGGCCTTCTCCAACTTTCCCAGCTATAAGTTCTGTCCCTCATCCCAGAACTCCCCAAACCTCTTTATGGATCTCGTTGACAGCACAATGAAAAAACGTTCAGGGGTGTGTTATGGGTATTTATGTACATGTATGTCTATTCTACTAGACCACAATCTCTTTGGGATGGTGTCTTATAATCTTGTGTATCTCTCACTGATCTCAATAGAGGACTCAATAACTAAAGCTGCATGGTCCAAGTGCCTCTTGCCTTGTCTAGAGCACCTGCCTAAGACAGCGGTAGAGAACGTGATGTGCCTTGCCACGAGCCCAGTAGCACCTAAAACTGTTGACTGCAGTGGTGTTTTTGGATTCTGTCCTTTGCTCCTCAAAGCACCACGTTCAAGCATTCATCCTGCTGAGTAGGCTTTAAGGATGGCCTTAGAAGAAAAGTTAAAGATCGGGACGGGAACAGCATAGATGAACCTGGAGCACCTTGTCATGGCAGAAAGTAAGGGAGTGTTTAAAACATGTCACAAGGATATAGGAGCCAACTTGAAGGGGCGTTCACTCGCCAGAACTGAGATAATTTCTTTTTCCTTTTTTTTTTTGTTAATCCTCACCCAAGGATATTTTTTCAGTGATTTTTAGAGAGAATAAAAGGGAGGGAGGGAGGGGGAAGAGAAAGAGAGAGTCACATCAATTGGTTGCCTTCTTTCTGCACCCTGACTGGGACCAGAGATCAAACATGCCCTTGAACGAGATTCAAACCCAAGACCCTTCAGTGTGCAGGCCAACACTCTAAGCACTGAGCAACACTGGCCAGGGCAAATCTAGGATAATTTGAGCACAAAATAATTAAGGACAGTAAAGAAGTATAGGCCTTTGGAAGAAATTAGGAATCCATGATTTCATACAAAAAACAAACAAACAAATGGAGGTGAGAAGAGGACTCTTACTTCCAGTATAACGCTGAATGCCAACTGGTCAATATGGAGTGAATGCTGGAGTTGATACTAATTATTTGCATTCATCAAAATAAAGATTGGTTAGGCAAGAATCATCAATGAATGCTGAACCAAGTGGTGGTGGGTTCTGAGGAGGAACATATGTGTATGGCCTTAAAATGTCTCCCACAGATTGCTTATTAGTGATTAGGGAAACTGAACAACACCTTGACTAGGTTAGCCAAATGAACATCACCAGTGAGGGGCAGATGGACAGCATGTGCCTTTAGCATTGTGCACTGAGAAAGACACAACATCACCTATGCAGTAATTCGGTGGGGAATGCATAACCTAAATCTAACCTTGAGGAAAAATCAGACAAACACAGAATGAGGAATATTCTCTTTCTTTATAAAGGTCAATGTCATAAGTGACAAACAAAGGTTGAAGAAATGGTCTGGATTACCCTGAGCAGGTAGCTCAGTTGGTTACAGCATCTTCCCAATACGCCAAGGTTGCAGGTTCAATCCCCGGTCAGGTCACATATGAGAACCAGTGAGTGAATAAATAACTGGAACAACAAATTGATCTCTCTCTCTCTCTCTCTGTCAAATTAATAAATTAAAAAAAAAAAAAAAGAAATGATCTGGATTAAAGGAGACTAAAGAGACAGAATAAATAAATGCAATATCTGGTCTTAGATTGCATCCTGTAATGGAAGAAATAAATACTGTAAAAGAAATTCTTGGGTCATTGACTAAGTTGGGATATGGACACTAAATTAGGTAAAAGTTAAGTTAGGTATCAATGTTAAGTTAATTGAGGTTGATTAATTGTACTACATGATTAATTGATTACATGGTCATGTAAGAGAAAAAGTATACTTCTTAAATACAGCTGAAGTTATTTATAAGTAAATGTCTAACCTAGTCTCAGATGGTTCAGAAAAATAAATTACGGGTGGAGAGGCACACAGCAAATGATAAAGCATATGGTAGTAAAATATTAACAATAGGTGAATCTGTGTAAAGTGTTTTTGGTATTCTGTGTATTTTTTTTATTCTTGTAGCTTTTCTACAAGTTTAAAATTATTTCCAAATACAAAGCTTAAATAAAAGGAAGAAGAAAGGGGCAGGACCTTATGAGTGACATAGAAAGTGGGAGGGACACTGTAAGTCCTGATATCAGACAATGAAAGTAGATAGGAATGCTTAAGATTTCTGCTTGATAGGGAATAGGGAGTTAGAAATCAGCTCAAGATCAAGTTGCAAGATAAAAGAGGTGGTGGGAAGGAAGGAGGGCTTTGGGGTCCCTGGGTATTGAGACAGTGTTACTGTTGCAACATTATATAAAGCCTTGCTCTAGACCCTGATAACACAATAGTTCAAAGTAAACCTCTTCTCAACATTGGTATCCAGAAACAGTAATATGATGACTAGGAAGACTGTATTGTATTTTTAATTATAAGAATTAGTTGAAACTTTGTTGTGACCCACTTCCCACATGCGGCTTGGCTGAGAGAGAACAGCCAAGTAGGAGGGGGAAGTGAAGCAACGAACAATCCTTGGCTGCAAGCTGGAGATGGTCCTTTAGGATATTCAGGAGAGGGGGCCAAGCCCTGCCATTCTTCAGGGGAGGGAACAGAAGGGGAAGCCTGTTGACTTGCAACTGGCCAACAGAAGGCAAGAGGACCTTGGGAACCATCTGTTCTGACTTTCTCCAATAGAAATTTAGAAACCACTTGCCCTGAGCCCCTATTCTCAGTGAATCTACATTTGCACACACAGGAATTGCGGATCCCTGATTCTGAGCCTCAGAGTAGTCTTCTTCGTGGGGTCTATACCCTTTCTTAATAGCCTGAGTCCACTCATGTATGCCTTTTTTTTAAAAAAAAAAACAACTTCTTACAAAGGCTCTGATACTCAGGCGTAAGTGAAGTTCCCAAATAGAATGAGTGAAAGCTCAAACAGAAGGTTAAAAAGTAAGAAGGCTTTGAAATCTCTCACCCTAGAAAATAGTGAGCCCCAAACTTGCACATTCCTCCTTTTACTCTACACTGTCAAGTAGCATGTGCAGTGAGACATGCTCGCAATATACTGTCTTTATCCCCTCCCCCAGCTCTACTGAGATATAATTGACAAATAATGCTGTGTACATTTAAGGTGTGGAACATGATGATTAGACATGTGTACATATTGTAAAATGATCACTACAGTAATGTTATTTGTTAACACATCCTTCCTCACTAGTTACCTTTGTGTGTGTGTGTGTGTGTGTGTGTGTGTGTGTGTGTGTGGTGTGGTAAGACGTAAGATCTACTCTCTTAGTAAATTTTTTTTTTTTATCTTCACCCGAGGACATTTTTTGCATTTATCTTCAGATAGAGCGGGGGGGGGGGGGGCATTGACGTGAGAGAGACACACTGACTGGTTGCCATCCACATGACCCCCAACTGGGGCCAGAGACAAACTGCAACCGAGGTACGTGCCCTTAGCGGGAGCCGAACCCAGGACTCTCTGGTCCACTGGCCAACGCTCTAAGCACTGAGCAAACTGGCCAGGGCTCTCCGTACATTTCAAGCATACAATACAGTATTGTTAACTATGGTCACTATTCTGTGCAGTAGATGTCAGGTCAGCACTGCCTCACCTATGCAAATATGTTCTCCGTCTGTTGGCACCTTTCATTTTTCTCTTCCTGTGGATTGCTCACTCCTGGAGCATATGGGCTGAAACTCATCTGGTGCTTGTAGAGCAAGTCCCAGAGTAAGTAATTATTTAGCCACTTTGTTAAACAGGTATCTCAGGGTCGGCAGGGCTGAGCCTCTCGGTTTTGGTCCTGGTTGTGTAACTGACTCACCAGGAAGCCTGGGGAAATTATATCATCCTTCACTTGTCATCTACCTGCCCAAGAGAGGAAAGCTGTGGAGATAATTATGAATGAGTTCACACTGGGGAAGTTGGAGATCCTTTCCCACAGGAGGGAACGGTTTGTTACGTCTGTTTGTTTTGAGCCAAATGAGCAATATTAAGTCAGTATGTCAAAAGTCACAGAGCTGAGTCCTTGGAAGGCTCATAAAGACTTGTGGAGGTTGGGCCCACGTTATTTTTCAGCAGCAGCTGCCAACTTTCATGTCTACGGAATGGCTCAACCAACATCTTTGACTTGCTGAGTCTTTACTAGAAGTCCTTAAAAATGGAGAGTCAGCGAAAGGCCTAAAGAACAGTACAAATGAAGTTCTACTTTTCATTTCATAGAACCACTCTGATTTCATATGTTTTGTTAATGTCTTAGTTATTTTATTTTTTATTTTTTTATTCTCACCAGAGGAGGATATGTGTGTGTGTGTGTGTGTGTGTGTGTGTATCCTCATATATTTGCATTTATCTTTAGATAAAGCAGGAGGGAGAGAGGAAGGAAGAGAAAGAGAGAAACATCAACATGAGAGAGACACATCGACTGGTTGCCACCTGCACAACCCCAACTGGGGTCAGAGACTACAACCAAGGTACATGCCCTTAGTGGGAACCAAACCCAGTTCTCTCTTGTCCATGGGCCGACGCTCTAACCACTGAACAAAACCAGTCAGGGCTCTTAGTTATTTTTATAATGGCATTGTGCTCTGGACAAGTCCATTGCAAGTACTGAGTGAAAAACACATTTTCTAGTTCCTCTCTTCAGTACAGAACATTACAACAGCTTTATATATATTATCTCCTGTTCTCAGAGGACATGTATGGTTCATTCAACAAGAGTCGGCTCTATCCTAGGTTCTGTGTCAGGTGGCATTTTCAAGAGAGAGTCAGGCATTAATGAAATAAAACGCACAGACAAGTATAAAACTGCAACCTGTGATATACGCCATGTAACAGAGATATGGTGTAAAATGAGAATTTAAATAGGGATTATGGTCTGCTCTGGGGATCAGGAATGTTCTTCTCATCACCTGGAAATAACGTATCTAAATACCAACAACGGGGCATTTACTTTGCAAAGTCTGACAACATTACACTTAGGGGCAAATTCAAGGTCTCCAAACTATTAAGTTCTAGTTTCATAGATCTTTACTTTTATCACCTACGCTTAATGTTTCAGGAATGATGTGTGTTATTTGTGTAGCATTCCACCAACTAACGGTAAAGTCACAACTCAGCCTTTTCTTTTTGTTAGCATTTGCCTAGCACATTCTGTATCTTTTTAAAACCTTTGCAACCCTTTGAGAGGTCTTACACAGAGCATCTAGCTAGGTTTTATTTTATGACCCAACCTGAGAGCCTTTTTTTAAAGAAAAATAGGTGAGTTCACATTTATTGGCATAACAGATACAGGTGTGAAGGCCACAGCAGTTCCTTACTCGGATCTGCCTTCAAGAGAGCCTTCTTCAGGGAGCGCAGTTAAGGTGACCGTGCCTCCAACTGCCCCACATTCACGCTTTAGCTATCACTCCCCCAGGCTGCTCCCAGCCAACAACTGGCCACTGTGGGTACTGAGCCAGGCCGGGCAGGCCATTCCTGCCTCCCATAGGATTCCAATAACAGTTTTGCCCGGAGGCTGCAAGTTAACACTCTTCAGGTCTATTCCCTGCAGATCAGAGGGGAAAGGGACTAGACAAAGGCAGTTTAGACTCATGCCCAGTAAGGTCTGGGTGACATGGGAAGATGTTTACCTGTCAGTCACACCTGAGAGCAAGTCATTGGCCAGAATAGGCATGGCCACTGTAAGGGCACGAAATTAAAGATACGTAACTCCTAAACAAAGGGAGTTCTCTCTTTTGGTTTTCTCTCTCTTGCTGCTTGCCTCTGACTCCTGGTTTGGGCTCACGCTCCTGCATTCAACCACGTGTCCCACAGCCATCTGGACTCCACTCAGTGGACTGGGAGTAGCCTGATGCTTGATGCTGCATTGTACTCATCTCCACCATGGAACAAAAACTTTGGATACTGGCTCTGCTTCTAGTTCTGCTGAAACCCCAGCTGCCCCTCTTCCAGGACTGGACTAAGGGAAATGGAATTTTGCAAACCGAAGGATGTAACTCCACACCAATAAAAATCACTCATTCTCCCATGCAAGTCTTAGAAAATTTCTATTCTCAAGATATTGCAAGAACCCCACTCCCACTAATGATGGAAAAATTCCACCCACTGATTTCTCCATATTGCCTCTCATATTCTCCTTGACTCCTTCCTCAGCCATAAACACACACTCACACAAATATACACTTTTGTTCCCATTCTCAAAATAGCCACTCCTCATTATTTATGGATTTCATATTTGTGATTTTACCTACTCACTAAAATTTATTTGTAACCTCCAAAATCAATATTCCAGGTGCTTTTGTGGTCATTCATGAACATGTGCAGAGTGCCAAAAAATTTGAGTTGCTCCACACGTCCACTCTCAGCTCAGGTCAAACATAACACTCTGCCTTCTTCCTTCAACTCTTTTTTTTTATCCTCACCTGAGGACATTTTTCGATATTTTGTTCAGATAGTGTGAGAGGGAGAGAGAGAGAAACATTGACATGAAAGGGACACATTGAGTGGTTGCCACCCACATGACCCAACCAGAGCCGGGGACAAACTACAACCGAGATACGTGCCTTAGCGGGAACCGAACCCGGGTCTCTCCGGACCGCAGGCCGACGCTCTCACCACTGAGCCAAACCGACCAGGGCCCTTCAACTCTTATAAAACATATTTTTTCATTGTTTATATACAGCCACTTTTTTTTCTTCTTGTGTTTCTTCTGACTTTCTGTTTAAAATAGCCCCCAATGCTCACATGCTATCTGGTTCTTACATGCTATCTGGTGTTTTTAAATTCAAGAAGGCTGTGATGTGGCTTACAAGAAAAAATACAGGTAAGATAAGCTTTATTCAGGCATGACTTATAGTGCTATTGGCCATGAAACCACTGTTGATAAATCCAACTGTATATTAAATTATGTGTCTTTAAACAGAATTGCACGTAAAATAAAATTATGCATTGATCAGTGAACAAAAATAAAATCAGAAGTTCTTGGGAACATAACCCTTGGGAACATTCCCCTAGAAACAATGGTCCAGGATTTGCTAATCCAGTGTTAACAGTGACTTTCTAGAACATAACTACCATGAATAAAGAGAAAGAGTTGTGTATAAACATTATCTTTGGGAAACACAGTTCCTTAGTCATGCAGTTTTAGTTCTGTAGTGCACAAAATCATTGCTTACAGTGAATCCCTTTCCTAGGCTTCTCCATTCACCCCTGGGTGAAAACCTCTCGCTGTCTTTCCAAGAGGGGCTAATAATGAATAACATATTTCCTAAATTCATTCATATCTGTAAATAAATTTCTTGACCTAAATGATGACCTGACTTTAAACAACATTCTTTCCCCCAGGATGTATAGATATTATTCTACTTTTTCTTGTATTGAATTCCACTTCAGAGAACGTTTCACTGTAAATGTTACTTGCTTTTCTCATATCACTTACCTGAAGCATTCTTTCCTTATTCTAAAATAACTCCCTCTAGCATACACGCTCCAAGATAACTGATCTATTTGTCTGTTTATCCATTGTTGTATTCCCAGTGCCAAGAACAGGGCATGGCTCAGAGTTGGCATCAATAAATGTTTCCTGGATAAATAAATATCAACCTGTTAACACATTCAGCCATTCAGAATAGAATGTATGATGTAATGTTTATAAAATAAATGGAATATGAAATGGCACATGCTTTATGACAAACTGTGTAAAATAGATTTGCAAAAAATATATGTATCATCCCGCTGGTGTGGCTCAGTGGCTAAGCGTCAACCCATGCACCAAGAGGTCGCCGGTTCGATTCCCGATCAGGGCACATGCCCAGGTTGTGGGCCAAATCCCCAGTGGGGGGCATGCAGGAAGCAGCCAGTCGATGTTCTCTCTCATTGATGTTTCTCTCTCTCTCTCTTTGTCTCACTTCCTCTCTCTCTAAAATCAATAAAGAAAAAAGAATTTTTAATGTATCTGTAGATGACAAGGAAAACAATATACAAACAAAAATGGGTCACGCACCCCATTTCTGATATTCTTAGTTTAAAACTGCCTAAGATTATTAATCTTTTTCTCTCAGAATTAAGAACATTTTAAGGAAACATTAAATTTACCTTACTTAGGACCATGTTACAAATTACTTTAAGCTTTTTGAGGGCAGGTACTATGTTATTTTTTTGTCCAGTGTTCCCAGTACCTCACACAGGAACTTGTCTTGTTGGAGTCTAAATTCTCAGGCAATTTGGGGAGCCTGCAAGCAGTAGATATTTGCAAACAGCAAATTTGTCAAATTGCTTCACCCTCATAAATACAGTGTTTAAGTTCTACTTTGTGTTGGTATTCCTAAAATGATTAACTATTTGTATGCCTTCAGAAAGCAAACCTCATTTTGGTTATTTTTCTGTTTTGTTACAAAGTCAAGTTTGTTCAAGGGTAGCATTAACAGAGCCAGAGTAACCACAGAACATGTTAAACTGGTTTCTACAGCTTAAGCTGTTCTATTCGAATTTAAGTGAAACAGGAGAAACTTTGCCTCTCCTTTTCAGACTACTTTGAAATCAAATTACTCTGCTTGTTGACAAGTGGAAAATTACAATGGGATGGGTGATGTGTCCCATCCAATGAGGAACTCAGACTCCTATGTAGAATAGGCCTGATTATCATTTATTGCCTTCCCTTTTTTATATTAAAAGAAATATATCCAAGTAAGATATCAGGGAAATATGGCCATAATATCTTCGCAGATAACATCTTTGTGCCTGAGATGTATGTTATAATCATCAAATGCATGGTCACCCATGGGCAATTTCCAGTCTTTCCCATGTATGTGTTATTCATGGCTACTTCCCTGCTATAAGGCAGAGTTGAGGGACCAATGGCCCAAACAGCTGAAAATACTTACTCTCTGCCTCTTTACAGAAAAATGGTCTAACGTCTTAAACAAAAATATAAAATGATTTTATTTTATTAAAAGAAATTTTTTTTTCTTTATTGATGTTAGAGAGAAAGAGGAAGGGAGAGGAAGAGAGAGAGAGAAACATCAATGAGAGAACATCGATTGGCTGCCTCCTGCATGCCCCCCACTGGGGATTGCGCCCACAACCTGGGCATGTGCCCTGACAGGGAATCGAAACGATGACCTCTTGGTGCATGGGTCAAGGCTCAACCACTGAGCCACACCGGCCGGACTAAAAATACAATGTGATTTTAGAAAGAACACATGTTATGGAGTCTGACCTAGGTCTGAGGTCCAACTCCATTGCCTACTAGCTATGTGACCCCTGGTAATTAAATGTCCTGACCTCTCTGGGCCTCAATTTCCCCTGTGTAAAATTATAATAATGGCAATCTGTTAGGCAGTGTTTCCAGAGGCAAATTGAGCCGGAAGCAAAACAAAACAAAAAAAGCACACCAAAATATCCTCCTATATTTTCAACCAAGCGTGGAAAATTCATAAAAGCCCTGCAATAAAAACAACACATGACTACAGATATAATCCTTCCCACTATTCAGTCTGTTCACACACCACTGCCAACCCCCATAAACCATTCAGCAAGGAAATGAAGGTGGCACGGGCCCAAGAAAGGCTGCTTGATCAGAAATGACTTTTCTGCTTGTGCAATAGCACAGAGTTGTAACATAGAATTTATCTTTATTTAACAGTTTTGAAAAAATCCTCACCTGATGATATGTTTGATTTTAGAGAGAGGAAGTGTCCCCAACTGGGGACCAAGCCTGCAATGTAGGTATGTGCCCTGACGGGGACTGTTTGGTGTACTGGATGACACTCCAACCAGCTGAGCCATACCAGCCAGGGCTAGTCTATCTTTATTTAAAATTTTGATATTTTTTCCATCTTGGATTTACTTGCATTGATTTTCATCTTTTAAAAGCACTGCATTAACCCTGCCGGTTTGGCTCAGTGGTTAAAGTTGGCCTGTGGACCAGAGAGTCCCGGGTTCGGTTCCTGCTAAGGGCATGTACCTCGGTTGCAGTTTGTACCTGGCCTCTGTTGGGGCCGTGTGGGTGGCAACCATTCGATGTGTCTCTCTCACAACGATGTTTCTCTCTCTCTCTTCCTCCCTCTATCCCACATGCTGTATCTGAAGATAAATGCAAAAAATGTCCTCAGGTGAGGATAAAAAGTAAATAAATAAATAAGAGCACTGCATTAGAATATTATTCTTGCATATAATTTATTGTGCATTATTAGAATAAAATGCATTATATAATAAGCCTTATTAATGATACACATTATCATTTACATTAAGATATAAAATGATATTAGAGTATTTTAATATTGCTTTATATAGCATGAAAAATAAAACATCATTTTTATTGCATTAAAAATCATAAACATAACTTATCTTGGTGTCCCTCCCCCCCTTAAACTTTGCACCTCACGAATGCGTCTCTGGCCTCAGCCTAACCCCAGCCCTCCTGTCAGGACTACTGTGAGAATTAGAGATAATGTTTATGAAGTATCTAAAGCATTACCTAGTACATAGTAAATACTAAAAAATTAGTAATTGTTGATGACGTTAATGATAATTTGGGTCAATAGTATTGATCTCATGGGGTTGTTATGAAAATGAAATGAAACAATACAAGTAAAATCACTTAACATGGATTTGATATAAAGCAACTGTTCAATATGTATTAATTCCTTTCCTTCCATCATTTTGGAAGACTTTTGGAAAAAAGGAAATTTTATTGGCCAGTATACAAGTGGTAGTGCTTCACCCTGGACACAGATTTGGTTTTGGCTCTGTCATTAACAAGGTAAAACAAACAGCCTATTTAGGGCATCAGTTTTCTCATATTAAAATGAGAGGCTGGTTCCTCATTCCTTAGAGACTTAGCCAAACTCTAGTATTCCTTATGGACACAAAATTCTACAATCTGCAAGCTAGCTGATTAGAAAAGACAATAGGAATCTACTGAGAAAAATTTCCAAGGCAGTCTTACAACCAAAGACAACCCAAATCTGAAAAAAATATAGGAAGGCCCTAGCCAGGTAGCTCAGTTGGTTGGAACATTGCCCTGATAAGCTAGGCTTGCTAGTTCAATCCCCAGTCAGGACACATACAAGAAGCAACCAATGAATGCATGGATGGATAGAGCAATGGGTCAAGGTTTCTTTCTCTCTTTCTCTTTAAAACCAATGAAAAATGTAAAAATATATAAGAAGAAATTAAAATTCCTTTTAATTTCTATCAAAAGACTTGAAAATAACCATACTTTTTTTTTTTAATCCTCACCTGAGGACATTTTTCCATTTTTTGTTCAGATAGAGCGAGAGGGAGATAGAGAGAGAGAGAGAAACGTCAAGGTGAAAGGGACACATCAAATGGTTGCCACCCGCACAACCCAACCAGGGCCGGGGACAAAATGCAACTGAGGTACACGCCCTTAGCAGGAACCGAAACCGGGTCTCTCTGGACCACAGGCTCTAACTGCTGTGCGGGTTGTGCGGGTGGCAACCATTTGATGTGTCCCTTTCACCTTGATGTTTCTCTCTCTCTCTCTATCTCCCTCTCGCTCTATCTGAACAAAAAATGGAAAAATGTCCTCAGGTGAGGATTAAAAAAAACAAAAACAATACTGACCAGATTGGTGTTTTGTCACCTTTATTTCAAGCAGGATTTTTTTTTGCTAATCATATACCCTTTAGTTAACAAACGTGGTTCCATATGCTACAATAAGGATAAATGTTGAAAACATTTTTATAAGTGAAGGAAGCGAGTCACACACACACACCACGTATTATGTGACTCCATTCATATGAAATGTTTAGAATAGTTAAATCTATAGAGACAAGAAACAAACTACTGGTTAGATAGGGCTGGGGTTTGGGGAAAGATAGAGAGATTGGAGTGCAATGGGTAAAGGGTACTGGGTTATTTTTTGAGGTTATAAAAATGTCAAACCCTGGCCAGGTAGCTCAGTTAGAACATCGTCCCAATACTCCAAGGTTGTGGGTTTGATCACTGGCCAGGGCACATGCAGGTATCAACCAATGAATGTATAAATAAGTGGAACAACACATCGATGTTTCTGTCTCTCTCCCTTTCTCTCTTCCTCTCTCTCTTTAAAAGCAATAACTTAAAAAAGTTTTTAATGGCCCTGGCCGGTTGGCTCAGCGGTTAGAGCGTTGGCCTGCGGTCCAGAGAGACCAGGGTTCGGTTCCCACTAGGGGCGCGTACCTCGGTTGCAGTTTGTCCCCGGCCCTGGTCGGTTGTGCGGGTGGCAGCCACTCGATGTGTCCCTTTCACGTCAATGTTTCTCTCTCTCTCTCTGTTCCTCTCTCTCCCTCCCACTCTACCTGAACAAAAGATGGAAAAATGTCCTCGGGTGAGGATAAAAAAAAAAAGTTTTTAATGTTCTAAAATTGACTGGTGTTAGTTGCACATATCTGTGAATATACAAAAAAAAAACATTGAGTTATACTCTTTAAATGGGCGAATTGCATGGTATGTGAATTATATTTCAATAAAACTAGAAGAAAAAATGGTTCCTATAATCTCATACTTTTATGGAAAGACCAGGGTGACAAGAGGAAGATGACTGGGCAAAAGTGACTTTTTCTGTCCAAATCTAAACAGGCTCTACGTTTTCCAATTTGTTTTCTTTCCCCTGGGAGACTGAGGTTGATGGACCTTTATTTCTGTCACTGGAGATTAAAAAAAGCCCCCCACCATGGTCACTCTGTGGGGAGGGGGAGTGTTCGCACCTAATCATGCACAAAATAAACTACCACTCTTACACGGGCTTAGGGACTAAATATAACTGTTACTTTGTTCTCTCTTTGCCAGAGAAAATTGGGTTGATAGACAAAATGCCCTATTAATTGGAAGGATATCTCTGCTTTCAATCACCAGCTACATTTCTCTAGACAACAACCAAGAAAAGAGACTTCTCTTTCTCTAGACTGACTTATTTCATGAGTCTCAATAGTCCCTGAGATAAGACTAAGCACTGACAATCCTGGATGAAATTTCCAAAGGATTCATTGCTCTGTCTTCATATGACACACTTGCCCTGCAACTAAACTCAGTTGACCATGCTGTCTTGGTGTCACACTCGGTTCTGGCTTTTTAATTTCTACCTGCTTTTGGAACTGATAACACCCTCCCACACACACACACACACATTTCTGATTGGGGGAAAACTTCTACAGAAAGAGGAAACACCTTATTCACATCCAAAAAGATGATGGAGTTGTAGACAGAAATAACCCACTCATAAAGCAATTGTGAGTGTGCACAAGAAGAAAGTTCTGACGTTCTGTGAGAGTCAATAAGCAAAGGCAGGTTCATATTATACCACTCAATGTGGTTGAGTCCGCTTATTAAAAGTGAAAGTATCAGTTTCTCTCAGACCCATGGTTGATAACATTTACCTCACTAACTTCCAAATCCAATGACAACCGTGGAATTCCATCTAATTTAACCTTGACGTGCAGTATCCAGACAGGAAGTGAAGCAGGCGTGACCATGACTCACACTTCTTTTATTTCAAATTTTAGGTTCCAAGGCGTGCTCAAGTGAGCTGTCATTTCCCCCCACCCCCAGTCGGGGGTGTGTGTGGAAGGAAACCAAACGATGTCTCTCTCTCACATCGATGTTTCTCTCTCTCTTTCTCTCCCTCACTCCTTTCCACTCTCTCTAAAAATCAATTAAAAAGAAAATCCTCAAGTGAGAATTAACAACAACAAAAACCTGTCCTGAGCTAGATTGTGAAGAGTTATAGCTGACCAAGGAATATCTCGTTTCCCCCTCCCACACCACCTACCCCAGGGCAGAGACAGGCAAGAAGCATATGGGCAAAATGCCCTCTTGGCTGGAAAGATATCTCTGCTTTTAATCCCAGGCTTATATTTCTTTAGGATATAACCTAGAAAACAAATCAGATGCCAGGTTTCTTCTCCCTCATCTCTTAATCATGTGCAAAGTATGCATTCACACCCACCCCCTCACTCACCTTTGTCTTTGTGCTAGAGAAGGATGAGTCACATACAGAATTATAAATCATTTGGAGGATTTCCAATATCCTAGGACATAATTCTGTGTTTGGCACTAGGCTATTTTCTCTAGGAAAATATCTACCTATTTTTACACAAGTTACCATAGGCCAAAACATTGATCACAGAGCAACTTTTAAAAATACTTATTATAACAGCCTTAATTTAAAACAATATTTATTAGCCCTGGCTGGTTTGGCTCAGCAGTTAGAGTGTTGGCCTGCAGAGCAAAGAGTCGCAGGTTCAATTCGGGCCAAGAGTACGTATCAGGCTGTGTGGGAGGCAGCCAATCAATATGTCTCTCTCATATTGATGTCTCTCTCTCTCTCTCTCTCTTCTCTTTCTCTCTCTCTTTCTCTTTCTCTCTCTCTCTCCCCCCCTCCAACTCTATCTGAAGATATTTGGAAAAATATCCTCCAGTGAGGATTAAAACATAAAAAAATTAAAAAAAAATTAAAACAATATTTATTAGGCTGTGGTCCTCAGACCACCTGTAGCTGAAAAACCTTGAGGGTTTATTAAAAATGCACATTCCAGGATCTCATGCCAGACTCCTGAGTCTGGACCTCTGGAGGTAGGGCCTCTGCATTGTTAACACATTTTCCAGCTGATTCCGAGTTTGCCTTGTACACTGGTAAGATTATAGCAAACCTTTCCATCATGATTTCACAGAAGTTAGAACAACAAAACAAAAATCTTGAAAGTAAATGACTTGTATCCTTGGGATTTTTGAATCACATCCTAACACTTGCTAATTTTTGGACTTCAAGGAAAACGAGGCAAAAGCAAAAAGTGATTAATAATTTCTGCTTTCAGATGCATGTTATTCAATACCCTCCACCATGAAAGTTCCAAGTTCACGGTTTTGCAGATACTGATAAGTCTAGGTTTAGCTTACAGCCATAATTATGTTGTTTTCCCTTCTAGCTACAGGTTTATTGTGGAGTGTTTCTGTGTGCTTAGAGTCTATCATGCAGCAGTGAGTCTTCTAGAATCAATTTAAAACAACATTTTACTAATGAAGTAACATTAAGTAAAAAGGCAGGTCACAAAAAAATTAAGTTCCTGCTTTGTAAATAGAGATATATAATGGGAGACCAGAAGAATTCATCACACATCATCATCAGATTTTTGTGTTATGGTTAGCCCTCTCTCCTTAAGCTACCCCTAAATTTATGTTCATTTTTTAAATTTTAAAAATGATAAATACACTTTAAAATGTTGACTTCTCAGTTAAAAATATCATCATTAGTAAAATTTTAACTTACTATTAAATCAGCTTCAAAAGCACAAAGCCCTGGCCGATAGCTCAGTTGGTTAGAGTGTTGTCCCAATACACCAAGGCTGCAGGTTCAAACCCGGATTAGGGCACATACAGGAATCAACCAATAAATGCATGAATGAATGGAACAACAAATTGATGTTAATTTCTTGAACCAGCGATTTCACTTCTGGGAATATATTTGAAGAAACCTGAAACACTAATTCGAAAGACTATATGCACCCCTAAGCTTAGAATTATTTTAAAGGCTACCTTTTTAAATAAGTAAATGCAGGGAGCAGGAAGGAAAAAGTCAATGATTGAGGGGGAGGGAGGACATCTGTAATACTTTCAATAGTAAAGATAAATTTTTTTAAAAAGTAGATGTGCTATACTCGATCCACCCCTGTATGTAGGAACACTTCTACTATATCTAGTTTGAAGTTGTTACAAATAACAGAATTATCTTTGTATATAGTTTTTTTTTCTTTTAAAAGTTATTTTTCTAGAATAAATTTCCAGCAATGGTTTTGCTACTTCAAACGACATTAACATTTTTATGGGTCCTAATATATAACATATTTTTCTTCAAAAAAATTGTATTATTGCCCTGGCCGGTTTGGCTTAGCAGTTGGAGTGTCAGCCTGCGGACCAGAGAGTTCCAGGTCCTGGTCCCACTAGGCCCTAGCAGCTAAGGGCACGTACCAAAAAAAAAAAAAAAAAAAAAAATTGTATCACATTACCATAACCTATGTAAAAAAGAATTGGATTCCTAAAAAAGACTGAGAGGTATTTTCTTTAAAAAGCTTTTCACTTTATTTTTGTTACTGTTTTAATTTTTTTCTTTATTATGATTAATAATTTTTAAGCTTTCAATATGTCAAGCACCATTCTAAAGGGTCTACATATATAAAAATTATGTTTTTCTGTAAGAACAATTTAAATAAACCCTTAATGCATCAAAGCTATAAAAACCTACCCTCTATATATTAGATCTTCTAGTAAAACAAAAATTTTAATTTCCAGAAAATAAATAATCAGAAAACTTTAACTATGACTAAAAGAACATTATTCTAGATTTTTCAACATATGTAATTTTTGTACCTCAGAAGAAAAAGTTTATCTAAAGGAATAAAAGTTTCTTTTATTACTGAGAAAAACATAATTTTTTTTCAGAATTAAAAAATTTATTTAGTCCATGTCTTCTTTTTTAAAAATGATTGGACGAAACCTAAAAAGTCCATTAAGGAAGTGGGGTGATAAAATGAAAATGACATTAATACTGGTAATATTTTTTAAAAATAATGAAGGAAATGATTCATTAAATGACCTACCTGATCTCACCAAGCACATCAAACTGATGAAGACGTATAATCTCAGCATATGGAAACTGGAGAGAGCGTGTGTCACATTCACCAGAACGACTGCCTCCACAGAGCCTCAGAGTTTCAACTGAGCGCTGTGCTCAGAGAGCTCAGATAACTAATCCAGAGGTGTGGTGACAACAGGGAGTTCCCAAGGGACTGTGGGCAGGTCCCAACCCTTTCAGGATATTTGACTCCTCCTCTTTTCAATAAAAGGTCAGATACATTTGTAGCTTACACAATTTTATACATATCTTAATATTATATTACATATGTGCCGAATGACGTATTCAAAATAATTTCATTCTTTGTGGGCGGTTTATTAGTGGTTTGGCTTGGTGTGTTGAAATCAAGTGTGATTTGAGATATTTTCTTCTCCTGCTCTTGTGAATAAAACAAATCCAGTTAGTGTTCTGTTGGCCTGTGTATACAAAACTGCTTTTTATGTTAATTCACACACTCATTCCTCAAAGGGCAGTCTTTAAATTTTATTAAGAACGTTTCATTAAGTCCAATTGTAGATCTACATTTGCCAAACATATGCTTCAGATTAAAGGAAACGTTTTTGTGGTATTATTTATCTTTATTTTTATTTTTTCCTATCCAGAGTTCCCATCTAGCTATTAGTTCTCCTCCTCCTCTCTTTCCCGTCCTCCCCTCCCCCACTTCTTCTTCCTCCTCCTGTTCCTCCTTCTTTTCAAGGAAAAGTAAACGCAAAAACTTTAGAGAACTATGCCAGAATCCATCCACCTCAGGGTTGAAAGAAATTAAACATGTGCTTCATAGCTATAAGGTACTTTGATTCTTTTTCTGGTAGAGGGCTTGCAACTTGTACTCAGACTTCTGGTGGTCTGATGTGCTTAAAAATAAATTAATAGATAAAGACACAAACAATTTAAGACTACATTTTTATTTAAAACAGCAGGCAAAAGCCACTAGTCACTCAGCATTGTCTATCTGAAGTATGTGTTTATGAAGTAAGAGCATCTCTGATCTAAGTTAATCAGTTCTCAACACCCCAATTTGCAGAGGATTCCTTATAGGAAGTAGATTCTAGCAATGCTTCCCAATGAATCAGTGTATCAAAATTACTTGGGGGGGGAGGGCTTTAAAAAGTACTGTATATTTTTCTGTGTCACACCTCAGACCTAATGAATGCCAAGACTTTCTAGTACTGATCAACTGACCTGTTTTCAAATTCTACAACTTCCAGTCACTAGTCATGTGGCCTTAGGGAAAATGTTTAAGTTCTCTAAGTCACAGTGTTCGCAACTGTAAAATGGAGATAATAAAATCATACATCTCTTGCCCAGCTGATGTGGCTCCATGTTTGAGCGTTGACCCATGCACCAAGAGGTTGCTGGTTCGATTCCCAGTCCAGGTACATGCCCTGGTTGTGGGCCAAATACCCAGTGGGAAGCATGCAGGAGGCGGCCGATTGATGTTCTCTCTCATCGATGTTTTCATTTCCCTTTCCCTCTCCCTTCCTCTCTCTCTAAAATCAATAAAGAAAAAATAATTTAAAAAAATAATAATAAAATAAAATCAAATCACACATCTCACAGGGCTTTTATATGGATTAAATGAAAGTTCTTAGCACTGTGTCTACTACCAAGGTAAGTGGACTCACCACTTGGTTACTGTTGTGATTACCTAACTGGTCACACCTACCGCACCTTTCCTTCCCTTAAAAGGTGGGCTACACAATACTGAGCAGAGGGATCTGGTGCAGAATCTCCGTGGGAGTTTAGGAATGGAGAGCAGTTTACAGCAGTGATGTTTCAGGTTAATGATTTTAGTCTATTTTTATGTTTTGCCTGCTGCTTGGAGAAGTAAATAAGGGATGTGTAAATAGGAACACCCAATAGGTGATCTGCTGGCTATTTTACCTTTCCGTTGGCAAAAAGCTTTACAATTTGAAAACAGCTGCCCTCTGGAACAAATGGAGCATTGTTTCACATTATCTTAGGAACTGGCTGTGGAAGGCATTGCTCACTGTTGGGCCATTGTCCTTACCTGATAAATATTTGTTGAGTGCCTATCAGTTTAAGCAGCATGCAAGCGTTTATCTCCAATGTACATTTTCCTGGAAACTAACCAATTATAGGAATGAAAATCATTTCCGTGGGGAGGCTTTGTGTTACTTTTAACATCTTTGTGTTACTATTAATGATTTTCCCACAGGTGAGCACAGAGGGTTCTCCTAACTTCCTAGTCCTATGCTCATTTCAACTTTCAGCATTCAAAACAGCACGAGAATTAATGGGCAACCCTTTGGGTTAGTGAGAAATACCAAATATTAAAAAAATAGCCCTGGCCGGTTTGGCTCAGCGGTTAGAGTGTCGCCTGCGGTCCAGAGAGCCCCCAGTTCGGTTCCCACTAAGGGCACGTACCACTAAGGGCACGTACCTCGGTTGCAGTTTATTCCCAGCCCCAGTTGGGGTCATGCAGGAGGCAGCCACTTGATGTGTCCCTTTCACATCAATGTTTTTCTCTCTCTCTCTTCCTCTCTCTCCCTCCCACTCTACCTGAACAAAAATGATAAAATGTCCTTGGGTGAGGATAAAAAAAAAAAAAAATAGGCCGGTGTGGCTCAGTGGTTGGGCGTCAACCCAAGAGGTCGCCGGTTCGATTCCACGTCGGGACACATGCCCAGGTTGTGGGCCCAATCCCCAGTGGGGGGGCATGCAGGAGGTGGCCAATCGATGTTCTCTCTCATTGATGTTTCTATCTCTCTCTTCCTCTCCCTCTAAAATCAATAAAAGGAAAAAAAATTAAATAAATAAAGAGGAGAAAGGAAGGGAGGACTTGAGGATGGGTGTGACTACAAAGAGGTAGCACAAGGAATCTTTGAGAAGTGGGTTGGTTCTGTCTCTGGATTGGGGTGGTGGTGGTGGTGGTGGTTATGAGAATCTACACCTGTGATAAGATTGCATAGATACCCCCCCCACACACACACACACACACAAATGAGTTCATGTAAAACTGGTGAAATCTAAAAAAAGGTCTGTGAATTGTAGCAATGTCAATTTTCTGGTTTTGAGCATGTATTCTAGTTATGTAAGATGCTAAAATTGGGGATAACTGGGTGAGGATATATGGGACATACCTGAACTATTTTTGTAACTTCCTGTGAACCTATATTTACTTCCAAAGGAAAGTCTTTTTTAAAAATTCCAAAAGATGGGCCAACTCATAATCATTTGAACGTTAATATTTAGTCAAATGTACCCTGAGGAAAATCATTTCCTCATTTCTCATCAGATAGTCAAAAGTGAACAATGCAGGCCCTGGCTGGGTAGCTCAGTTGGTTAGAGCATTGTCCCGATACTTCAAGGTTGTAGGTTTGATCTCAAGAAGCAATCAATGAATGTATAAATAAGTGGAACAACAAATCAGTGTTTCTCTCTTTCTCCTTCCTCTGTTTTTCTAAAATCAGTAAGTAAAATTTTTTTTAAAAAAGACTGAAAAATGGCCCTGGCCAGTTTGGCTCACTGGTTAGAGCGTTGGCCCGCGGACCAGAGAGTCTCGGGTTTGGTTCCCGCTAAGGGCATGTAATTCGGTTGCAGTGTGTCCCCAGCCCTGGTTGGGGTTGTGCAGATGGTAACCAGTTGATGTGTCTCTCTCACATCGATGTTTGTCTCTCTCTCTCTTCCTCCCTCTCTCCCTCCCACTCTAGCTAAAGAAAAAATGCAAAAAAAAAAAAAAAAAAAAGACTGAAAAATGATCACAACTGAAGACTATCCCAATTTTCCTCATTTCTAATCTAGTATTATGTGCTGGCTTTTCCTCCTCCTTTAAAAAAAAAAAAATTAAATGTGTTTTATTAAAACAACAGTGAGGTATCACCTCACACCTGTAAGAATGGCCGCCATCAACAAATCATCAAACACCAAGTGTTGGCGAGGGTGTGGAGAAAAGGGGACTCTAATACACTGCTGGTGGGAATGCAGACTGGTGCAGCCACTATGGAAAACACTATGGTGCTACCTCAAAAAATTTTAAATTGAACTGCCATTTGACCCAGTGATCCCACTTCTAGGAATATACCCTAAGAAGCCTGAAACACCAACCAGAAAGAATATATGTACCCCCATATCCATAGCAGCACTATTTACAATAGCTAAGATCTGGAAACAGCCCAAGTGTCCATCAGTAGACGAATGGATAAAAAAAGCAGTGGTACATATACACAATGGGGTACTATGCAGCTATAAGAAGGAAAGATCTCTTATCCTTTGCGACGACATGGAGGGAGGGACCTGGAAAGTATTATCCTAAGCGAAACAAGCCAAGCAGAGAAAAACAAATATCACATGATCTCACTTATTTGTGTAATATAATGAACATAACAGTCTGAGGAATAGGGTAGACCCAGAGACGTGGAAGTAGGGTACAGACTGACAACCCTCAGAAGAGGGGATGGTGGGGAGAGGGCAGAGATAAACCCCAGAACTTATATGCATGTACACATAACCAATGGACACAGATAACAAAGCGGGGGACAGGGTGGGGGGATGAGTAGGAGGGTGTCAATGGGGAAAAAAAGAAGAAGCATCTGTAACAAAAATAAATTAATTAAAAAATTAAATATGTTTTTATTGATTTTTTTAGAGAGAAAGGAAGGGAGAGAGTGATAGAAACATCGATGTGAGAGAAACATGAATCAGCTGCCTCTTGCATGCACCCTACTGGGGATCGAGCCTGAAACCTGGGCATGTGCCCTGGCTAGGAATCGGACCGGGACCTCTCAGTCCATGGGACAATGCTCAATCCACTGAGCCACACTGGCCAGGCTCTCTCTCTCTCTCTCTCTCTTTTTAAAAATTTTTAAAATTGATTTTTTTAGAGACAGAGGAAGAGGGAGGGAGAGAGAGATGGAAATATAGATGTGAGAGTGAAACATTGATCAGCTGCCTCCTGCACACACTCTACTGGGGATTTAGCCCAAACCCACGCAGATGCCCTGAGAGGGGATAAAAAAGGCAACCTTTTGGTGCACAGGACAACACTCAACCAACTTGGACATACGAGCCAGGGCTGGCTTTTTTTTTAACCTAAAAATCACTTGCTACAGAGAGCACGGTAGAAAGAAGCAGGCAAGTTTCCAAGTGCAGGAAAAGTAGATATGGAAGTGTAATGGAACTGAGAGGAGGTGGTTTTATAGCTCTCATTGGCTTTAACAGCCAGGAAAAATGACCTATGTCCTTTCTGGCCCTGGTCTAGGGTACTAAGTTGGTAAATGATTCACTATAACATCCTTTTGTCTTCTCGCCTACATGAATGACCCTGCCGTCTCTCATTTGTGGTCCAAGTTTGGAAAGATAAGTGTATTTCCTTGATTTATATTCTGCAAGGAGATCAGGGTAACTTTCCTCAAATCAATATACTTGTTTCATTTATCATTCTATCATTTATCGAACATTTCTTAAGCTTCCATTTTAATATGTTTCTTTTTAATTGATTTTTTTTTTTTTTTTTTTTTTTTTTTTTTTTTTTATCCTCACCCGAGGACATTTTTCCATTTTTGTACAGACAGTGGGAGGGAGAGAGGGGAAGAGAGAGAGAGAGAAACATCGATGTGAAAGGGACACATCGAGTGGCTGCCACCCGCACGACCAAACAGGGCCGGGGACAAACTGCAACCAAGGTACATGCCCTTAGCGGGAACCGAACCCGGGTCTCTCCGGACCGCAGGCGGGCGCTCTAACCGCTGAGCCAAACCGGCCAGGGCTCTTTTTAATTGATTTTTTATAGAGAGAGGAAAGGAGAGACACAAACATCGATGTGAGAGAGAAACACCAATCGGCTGCCTCCTGCACACTCCACACTGGGGATCAAGCCTGAAACCTGGGCTTGTGCCCTGACCAGGAATCAAACCAGGACCTCTCAGTCCAGGGGATGGTGCTCAATGCATTAAGCCACACCAGGCGGGTTTGAGCTTCCATTTTAAAAAATAATAAGGAAGAATTAGGAAATGGCTCCTTCTCTCAAGGACACAGACACATTAGTGAAAATAATACTAATATGGAGATTTGGATACACATTCCATAGGAGAACTAAGGAGGAAGCAGTAAAATACTGGGAATCCCAGAGGGAGGAGCCATTGGAAAAGCTTCACATAGGTGACTTTTGATCTGGGTTTCAAAAACTAGGTAGGAATTTTTGAGGTGGAGAATATGGAGGAAAAGCATTCCAGGCAGAAGGAACAGACTTAGGGGCATAATAAAAGTGTGGATTGAGAATCTGGCATGTATGAATAAGGAAATGATAAAGTTATTTGAAGACAGGCTGTAAAGAACTTTGTATATCATGCTTAGGATATTGGTTTTTATCTTCAAGGTAGTAGGAACCTAACTTTCTTCTTGTTCACTTAGTTATATGTTAGTATATTACTATTATGTAATAATACAAATACATATAATACATAATATGTAATAAATAACATAAATGTGTAAGATAATATACTTGTGTTAACAATATTACTATGTGAATAATTTGGGGAGTAGTTTATCACAAAACAAGGAAAATATCTACATCCTACTGTTTGGGCCTATGAAGTATTTTCATGGAACAGAATTACTTTGTTCTAGAAACCATGACTTCCTTACAAACATTACATCAAACGACATCAATGCAAGTGCAGCGCTTTCAGTAAGTGCTTGTGTTCAGAGTGCTGCACAGAACAGTTCCAGGAGAGATTGCTTTAGCAAGGTCAGTATGCACACTGGCCAGACAAAGAGAAAATTCTTTTACTTACTAAAAGTTCTAAAAAATAAAATTGTTGTGAGCAGGGAGTATCCCCAAAAGGAGCCACTCATACATATTTATGTCTTTCCACAATGCCAGGTTTATCAGGGGAGATCTCCCCAATAAACTAATAGAGTCAATGCAGATTATACACAGAGATGGCGGAGCATACCTGATAGAAGCCAGCAGAGCAAGAAGTCCCAGTCACTGGTGGCGCCCACAGGTGGAGAGGTGAACCTTGATCTTAAATCAAGTGGCTACAGTGGCAGCACGAGTCTGGTGGAGTGGAAGTCCGGCAGGGCTCCAAGCATGACCGTGATAGAGCCAAGCCTGAGCAATGAGTGGTCAGAGCTCTGAGTTCTTATAGCCCACAAGGGGTGGAGGTCCCACTCATATGTGTGTCCAGATGGAGTCTTTATCTAAGTGTCCAGACTTGTGGTTTTAGTCATTTTCAGTCCCACCTAAAGGCGTTCCCCATACACCTCTTTACCGCAGTCCTGACATCTCACTTGACATAACTGTCATGTCTGGCAGTGACTCCATACTGGACTAACAAAGGTGTCCAAAAGGACCCTGGCCAGTTTGGCTCAGCGGTTGGAGCATCGGCCTGCGGTCCAGAGAGTGCCGGGTTCGGTTCCCGCTAAGGGCACGTACGTCGGTTGCAGTTTGTCCCCGGCCCTGGTTGGTCGTGCGGGTGGCAGCCACTCGATGTGTCCCTTTCACGTCGATGTTTCTCTCTCTCTCTCTTCCTCTCCCTCCCTCCCACTCTATCTGAACAAAAAATGGAAGAATGTCCTCAGGTGAGGATTAAAAAAAAAAAAGGTGTCTAAAAGGTTCACTCTGCTCTTGCGCTGTACAAAAATGTGGGGGGAATGAGCAATATTTAATGTCCATCAGCACCATGTATTATCTATTTATTGATATCTTAAGCTATTGTTTTAAAATAGTTATTAGAACAAGATTTCTGTTTTTACTTTAACTTAGCTGGTTTCCCAAGCCTTTTCAAGAGAATTCTGTACCTTCATTAGACAATTATTCCTTGGAGCATACACACTGAGTTGTCTGTGAGAAGCAATAATGGGGAAAAATCCACCGCTGTAATTTAGAAGGTCTATCCTTGGGACTTCTGCCTTGGGTCCCATCTGGAACCATTGTGAACCATTTGAAGGTGAAGGAGATGAAAAGTCTTGCTGATTTTTAAGCTGGTTATTAAGAAAAAACTCAGAAAGAATCTTTGACATGCCCTTCTTTCCTACCCAAGCGATTTAGAGGGAAAGACCTTCTCCAGGAAGGAAATCTTAGGATGTTTACCCTCACAGCCTAATTTGAATTAGTATTGTGGATGGGAGGGCATCAACCAGGCCTGCTTACTAGATTCTGGGTTGCCTAGCAAAGTTACCTGCCCAGCTCTTCCTCAGCTACCTGTGAATCTCCCATTCTCATTTTTGAAATCTCAGACCTCTTACCCACTACTTTTATCTGTTGTCCAGAATGATTCATGCACACAATTTTACCTCACACTGCCTTTGGAATGTTAACGCACATGTGAATTCCCCGTGTGCATGTATTAAAACTGATTTTCTCCTGTTATTCTGTCTTTGGTAATTTGATTATTAGCCCAACTATAAGAATTTAGAAGCAGGAAAAGTATTATCTTTTTTTAAGCCCCCACAAGGGGTCCTGCTGTCTAACTCCGCAGGGTCTTTCTGACTTGGTGGCACCCTCCTTTTCCGGCAGCACTTTAGTTTCAGCTGCTCCCTGAGATACTTGTCTCTCTTTTCAAAGTTCCCCCTGGGGCTATCCAAAGAAAAATTTAGGGTTGCCCATATTTAAATCAGACCAGTAACCAGAACCCCAGTGTTTTTCCTTGGGTCTGCCTGCCTGCAATCACTGGCCCAAAGAAATACATGAGCAGGAGTTTGCAGCATAGAAAAAAAAATAGTTTAATATTGAATTGGCCAATATGGAGATGGGAAGCTAATGCTCTAAAACCTGACTCCTGGATGGATAGCATGTAGGCTCCAGATTATACAGGGCAAAAATCACAAAACACTGTAGGTTACTGGGGTTTGGGGAAGTGCAGGGAGCTGATTGGTTGGAGGTGAGGTAAGGGTAATAAATAATTTCTTCAGATCTTGAAGACAGCTCTGAGGTCTTTTCAGGCATCCCTCTGATCTCATGAGAAATTATCCAGGGGGAACAAACATAATTTAGGTCAAGATGTTACAGTATCTGTAGCCTGCTGCATGTCCAGACCTTGTAACCATTACTCAGGACCCAGCTACTGCATTCTGCTGCCTTGGGGGTTGCTGATTATCTGGGTGAAAGGCTAGGTTTTGAGGGGTATAGAGAGAGACAGAGATATGATTTCTAGAGCTAAGATTTAAAACTAAATTTTATCAAAGTCATAAGGACCCTCAGTTTCACCTCCAGAATTTGGTGAAAATCAACCCAGCCATTTTTAGTGATTCAGTAATAACGGAAAAGTAGAAATCTAATTTATAAATTCACTGTCCTTAATAAATAAGAATAACAACAGTACAGCCAGTGTGGCTCAGTGGTTGAGCATCGACCCATGCACCGGTTGGATTTCTGGTCAGGGCACCTGCCCAGGTTGTGGGCCAAATTCTCAGTGGGGGGCATGCAGGAGGTGGTCAATCCATGTTCTCTCTCACTGATGTTTCTATCTCCCTCTCCCTTCCTCTGTCTCTAAAATCAATAAAGAAACAACAACAACAACAAAAATATAAATTTACCTTCCTTAACAATAACAAAAGGCAATACAACAACTGCAAAAAAAAAAAAAAAAAAAGACAAAGAGAGATCACCCTGAAAATAGCATAGAGGAAGGGCAGAGTAGAAAGGGAGGTGGCTACTGCAATGGTGTGAGAAATGATTGGTCTTCAGGTTTGGAGATGAGAAGGGGCAGGTCTGAGAAAAATGTAGGATGCAGAATTGGTAAGTTAAATGATCTATTAGACATGAGAAGGAAGAACGAGTAAGGAAACATTAAGTACTTAGCTGTGCTGGGCCTTCACAGACATAAACACATTTAATCAGCTCATAGATCTGAAAAGCAGGTTTGATTAAGCTTAGGTAGGGCCTGGTGCTAGTTATTATTTCTCCACATGAGGTAGGTCAAGTCCTTTGTAGTTAATGTGAACAAATTTTATAATAAAATCTAGGACAAGAAAGAACTGCACTTGCTTTTGGATAATAAGGCCAAGGTTATTATTAAAACAGATTAAAATCAAAGTCACATTATAAGGAGGACACGTTTTTCTTGAGTGGCAGAGAAGCTGGTTCCCAGAAAGAAAGAAATCTTCAGGTTGGTGAATTATGTTAGACTTTAAATACATTAGGATAAAACCAAATCTCATCTATGGCCTCCTTCCCCCTTCCATCAAATGGCCTACAACTCCATTCTGACGCGTCAGCAAACACAGAGTTGAGAGGAAATCTTTTAACACTCTGAGAATGATGACAAAGGGAAAATTTGCAAGACTAAAGACTGGATTGGAGGGCTGGGTCTACATTATTCTGTGGAGGGGAGGTAAGGTTTGAGGAGGATGGGGGCTGGGGCTTGGAAAGGCATGAAGGAGAGGATCTCAGTCAGAGAAGGGCAAACATCTTTTTGGAAAACTGGGGCAACTGTTTAGGATATCCAATGAAAACTTAAGCAATGAGGTTGTGCCCCTCCGGCAGTATAAGGGTGTAAATTATCCAAACCAAAGACAGAAATCTCATTGTCCTTGTTACTCCATATGGCTTTGGGATTCTCCTCTGGCCTCCTGGTGAAGAGTTTCTGGGTCCAGGAATGGCTGTGGCAGTGGTAGGGTTGGGGTTAAGGATAATCTCATTCCTTGACCAATCGATGCACAGTGGTTTATGTCCCTACTGTGGACAACAGGACAGCGAAGGCATCAACTGGCAGACAAATCCCAGGCAGGAGCAATGGTAAGACTGAGTCCCCTTTTCTGTTTCTGCGGTCAACTAGAGACATTAAGACACAAAGAAGAAGTGTGTTTTTCTAGGTGGGGAGAGGGTGGGGGCTGCCACATTCAGAAGTTATTTTTTGCTGATGAGTCCCAAGGATTCAGACTTTACATAGTGGGTGACCAATATTTTAGTATTGGATATGTTCAGGTGCTATTGATGAGGCAAAGAAAAAGAAATGTGTTGTTTTGTGCTAGAGTGCGCTAAGACTTGATACTCATATTTCTTCAATCTTGGTGGCCAGAACCTGGGAGAAGCTGCTATTCTAAAGCATCTTGTAGTTTTCTGATTTAAAACCAAAAAATTCCTCGCCCTGGCCAGTTTGGCTCAGCGGTTAGAGCGTCGGCCTGCGGTCCGGAGAGACCCGGGTTCGGTTCCCGCTAAGGGCACGTACTTCGGTTGCAGTTTGTCCCCGGCCCTGGTTGGTCATGCGGGTGGCAGCCACTCGATGTGTCCCTTCACGTCGATGTTTCTCTCTCTCTCTCCCTTCCTCTCTCTCCCTCCCACTCTATCTGTACAAAAAATGGAAAAATACCCTCGGGTGAGGATAAAAAAAAAAAAATTAAAAAAAAATCCTCAACCGAGGATATATATATACATATATATATATATATATATATTATTGATTTTTTAGGGAGAGAGAAACATCTATGTGAGAGAGAAACATTGATCCTCCTGTATGTGCCCCCCGACTGTGGATCCAACCCACAACCTAGGTATGTGCCCTGACCGGGAATCAAACCCACAACCTTTTGGTGTATGGGACGACACTCCAACCAACTGAGCCACCCATCCAGGGATCTGATTTATTTTTTGAAGTAAGACTCTTTTGTTTTGGGAATCTCTTCCCAAAGTGGTGTTCTTAGTTTGGCAAAAGCAAAAACCAATTCCTAAAGTGGAATGGACAGTTGGGACATAGCTGAACTGCTCTGCATAAAAATACCAACGTTAGTCTTAAGTTAACTGGGAGACCTGCCTGAAATGGGTTGGGGTAGAGATGGAGGGAGAATTCTTTTCTGTTCGTGGCTTATAAAATATGTTGAGAAGAGTAGAGAGATGACCTTGGTGGAAGGAGAGTCCTTTTGGGAGACAATGGGCTATATAGACGCTATACTTGCAATAACCACTTCTAAGTCTTCTTCTAGCCTTTGTAATACCCTCATTACAGTATTCTCAAACTTTCAGTAACGTCCTGGTGTTAGCTGTGTACAGAAACTCCCCCTGCCCCCAAACTAGAGTGGTGGAAGACACAGGTGGGTAGCTAGTGGCTCTGGAGCTCTAGGGGGTGGCTTGCCGAACCTGCTGTACTGGGGAGTGTCTGTGTAAAGTTAAAGCAAGTCTAGAAAACTGAATCACAGGTAAGGATCAAGTGTGGTCTGGGACGGATTCGTGGGGCATGAAAACCTTTGAAGATTTCCAGCACTCTTTGGGGGTGGGGACTAGATTTTCTATCACTGAGTAGGGTGGGAGTTTTATTGTTGTTGATAATTAACCAGAAATATGACTTCTAGATCCCTGAAAGTTATTAGCAGCATTCCCTACCAGCCCAGAGGAGGAGACTAGTAGGTACTAATAGGCCACAGGTAACTTTTAATTCCTAAGCTTCTGTGATGTCTTCCTGGAGTTCTGCCCTTTCCTTTTCCCCATCGTGTGGTTTTCTTTTCTCTGGCTCCTACTGCACTTTGCATACACCTTGATCACAGTAGCCAACTGTCTTGTGATTTGTAATCTTGTCTCTCCCGGTAGACATCTAAGGTGGGGCACTGGGGCTGGTTCCCTGACCCCGCTTCAGTTCCAGCGATGCCACTTGCTAGCTTTGTAACCTTAGGCAAACTACTTCTCCATTGCCTGCGGTTGCTGAGAGAAATGAAGGTGACAGTTCCTGTCAAGCTCCTAGCACAGTAAACATTTGTTAATTAACCTGACCTACCTTTATTTTGTGTACTCAAACATTTACTGAGTACCTACTGTATTTCAGACCCTGGGAGCGCTCCCTCCCAGGTGTAGAACTCACGTGTAAGCCTGTGGGCCTTGTCCCTCTGGCCGTCTCAGGATTGGCTCCGCCAAAGAGAAAACCCCACCCACAGCCCTTTCCATCTCATCAATGATTGGGCCCCCGCAGGAGGTGGGGCCCTAGGGTGCGCGTGCGCAGATTGAGGATGAAGATGCCTTCCGGTCGGGAGGGAGGAGGTGACGTCAGGATCGGTGGCAGGCGGGGTCCTCCTGTAGCCCTGGGGACGTTGTATCTGTGGGCCTTCAGATCGCGTCACAAGTCGGCGACTGAACCTTGGCTGTGGTGGCTGAGGCGGCGAAGGCGGCAGCGGCGGCGACAGCTCTGGGGTTTGCGTCTCGGGGTGTGTCGGCCGCCGCTGCTGCTTCGGCCTGGTATGTACAAATGGCTGGTTAGGATTCTCGGCACCATTTTCCGCTTCTGTGACCGGCCGGTGCCCCCTGCCCGGGCCCTTCTGAAGAGACCGCGCTCGAACAGGTGAGAGGAGAGGGGCTGAGTACTGGCCTCTGTGCCCCCCTCCCCCACCCGGGCCTGGCTGAGCGCGCTGATCCAGCCAGGCAGGCCCGAGCTCAACCGAACCGCAGCCCAAAAGCGTAGCCGCGCCGCGGGAGTCGAGGTGCGGGTCGCGGGTGTCCTGGTGACGTAGTTGCTTCCTCCACCCTGTGCTGGTGCCGCTCCTGATGATGGAAGGAGCTAGACGCCTTTGGAGTGGCAGGTGATGGTTAGGATCTTCGTTCGGATGCTCTTGTCAGAGTCCACGCTGCTTTCTGTCAGCAGATGGGGCTTTATCATCCTTTGCCACGCTTAGATTGAAAACTGAAAATGTGTTTTGACTCACTGTTTACAAAGTACAGTCCCAAGTGTCAACTGTGGACAATAAGTGCAGTTAAGGGAAGTGAGATTGATAGCTTGCCCAAAGCTGTTTTGACTGCAAATACTGTTCTCTTAACACCGGGACAGCAGCTGTCTTGTTCTGAAACAGCTGTCAAACTCTGTGTGTGTGTGTGTGTGTGTGTGTGTGTGTGTGTGTGTGTGTGTTCGCGCGGAGAGGTTGGGAGAGCGGTTCTTAGCTTTAAAATTAGTGTATCACTAGTCTGTACTCTAAGTTAACATTTTGGGGAAACTCAAAGCTGTTCTTACTTAGCATTTAGCTCTTGGTTTGTCCCATTTCATAGTGTGTGCCCCTTTGTTTAAGAATTAATCTAGAAAATAAAATAACATAACAATTCTATATACCCGCCCCCTCCCAACTTTTAGTGATCAAGTGTTACTTTCAATTTAAAAACATTTTTTTTCCCTTCATTGATTTGAGAGAGAGAGGAGGGGAGAGGGAGAGAGAAACATCGATGAGAGAGAACATCGATTGGCCGCCCCCTGCATGCCCCACACTAGGGATTTGGTCCACAACCTGGACATGTGTCCTGACCAGGAATCGAACTGGTGATCTCTTGGTGCATGGGTCAATGCTAAACCACTGAGCCACACCAGCTGGGCAACTTTCATTTTTTAATTAAGTCTCAAGATCATTGAAAGGTGGTTTCTTGGAGTTTGGGAGAACAAGACGATTAATACACGAATCTGAGAATTCAAGTCATTGATGGAATAGACTGCTGGCTAAATTCCATTATGTATTTCAGAAAGGGCAAGGTTTCAACTTACTCCTTTCTACCTTTCCATAGGGCTGATATAAGGATCATTTGAGAACATTTTGTAAAGTGTCTAGCATGATGCTTAATATATATGGGTAGCATTTGTTTATTCTACCCAGAGGGTGTGGTGCAGAGGTTGGTGTATGATAGGCACTTGGTGATATATTCATTAAATACGGGAATATTAATTTGCTCTCCCCTGGTCTCTCTCTTTTTGCTATGAATCCCTGGTAGTCAGGGAAACAATGGTTTGGATATGAAAACCCTGTTCTTTATTGCACATCCTTAATCTAAAAAAAAACTCTTCTCAGTGTAAGCCATTCTTCAGTCAAAATGAAGTCAGGAGGTCTTGTTGGGATGTTTAAAGTAATGAACTGAATGCAATTCTCCTGGGATATTCTATTCATTTTTGTGAATATGATCAGTCACAATCATCTTTAGAAAGATGATTAGGCCTGGCTGGTATGTATCAGTGGATTAAGCATCATCTCATGGACTGAGAGGTCCCGGTTCGATTCCCGGGCAGGGCACATGCCAGGTTGTGGGCTCAATCCTCAGTGGGGGATGTGCAGGGGGCAGTCGATCGATGTTTCTCCCTCACATTGATGTTTCTATCTCTCCCTTTCCCTCTCTCTAAAAAAAACAAGAAAAACACATTAAAAAAAAAGAAGAAGAAATAGTAGTAGTAGTATACTATGAATCTTTAACATTGTTGGAGGTATAGGTCCAATAATTTTTCTGAATTTTCAGATTCTTCATTACCACTGTAATGTAGTTTCCATGAAAAAAAAATGCAGTTAAATATAATAGCTTTTCTGGCTAAGAACTGTCTTTCAAGGCTTCTTATATTGTTTACGTCTGCTTGAAGTAGAAAATGACTTGGGAGGTGCTGTTGTTTTTAAGTCATTGATGGAGAGAAGGAAAAAGCTAGTCCTAGGTTCTTCCCTATGTTCATTTCCTAGCTAAGTGATTTTTGGCCAGTTTCAAGTTTGTACTTGAGCCAAATTACAGATTAGTATATGCTAGGGAGTTTTGGGTCTCTCTCAAATAGTTGAAATCATTGTGTAAATCCTACTGTGGAGTAGCATTTTCTTTTAAAACATTAGTATGATCTCTTTTTTTTTTTTTGATATTTTGTTCAGATAGAGTGGGAGGGAGGGAGAGAGAGAGAGAGAGAGAGAGAGAGGGAGAGAAACATCGATGTGAAAGGGACACATCGAGTAGTTGCCACCCGCACAACCCAACCAGGGCCGGGGACAAACTGCAACTGAGGTACGTGCCTTTAGCGGGAACCGAACCCCGGTCTCTCGGGACCACAGGCTGACGCTCCAACCATTGAGCCAAACCGGCCAGGGCAGTATGATCTCATTTTATGACAAAGTGAATGAAGGGAGGTACGTCGTATAAATACTGAGTTTACTTACAGAATTGATATGTGTGTATATATAAATATGTGTGTGTGTGTATATATATATATGTGTGTGTATATATATGTGTGTATATATATATTTCTCTCTTTTATTTTTTTTCAGCACTCTGTTTTCTACAGTGGACACTGATGAAATACCAGCCAAAAGACCAAGATTAGGTATTGAATATTAATTTAAAAAATAAGTATTTTAATGTGAAAACTATATGTATATAACAGAATTCAAAAGGTAAAAAGTGTGTGCAGTGAAAAGTAAGTCTCTTTCCCATCCCTTTTCTACTCAGTTATCTTTTCTGGAGGTAACCACTGTTACCAGGGAATTAACTGTCTTTCTAGATAGATAACCCTGTAGATTGAAGATACAATTTTTTAAAGCTTTTTAATTATTTATTTTTTTTTGTTAATCCTCACCGAAGGACATTTTTTCATTGATTTTTTTATTTATTTTTTAGATAGGCTGGAAAGGAGAGAGGGAGAAACATTAATGTGAGAGTGAGAGCCACACATCGATTGATTGCCTCCTGCATGACCCCGACCAGTCCAGGGATCAAGATACCTGCAGCTGCCCTGGCCAATTTGGCTTAACAGTTAGAGCATTGGCCTGCAGACCAATGAGTCTCGGGTTCGATTCCAGTCAAGGGCACGTACCTCGGTTGTGGTTTGTCCCTCCCTGTTCCTGGTCAGGTAATGCGGGAGGCAGCCAGTTGATGTGTCTCTCTTGCATCATGTTTCTCTCTCTCTCTCCTTTCCTCTCCCTCCCTCCCACTCTATCTGATGATAAACAGAAAAATATCCTCGAGGATTAAAAAAAAAAAAAATACGGGCAACCTAAGTAAGTACCCTTGCCGAGAATCGAACCCTTGACCCTTTGGTCTGCAGGCTAATGCTCTAACTGCTGAGCCAAACCAGCTATGGCTAAAGCTTTTTTTTAAATATACATTTTAAAATTCTAAATCTTCCTATAAAGAAAAGTTGCCCTTTAAATTTGAGGAGAAAATATTGTAAAAACTACTTCAAACTTGAGTCATCTGGTTCAGATAGCTGAGTAAACCAATCTAATGTGTTGCCACAAATTGTTTACTTACCTATAATCTGAAGGGCTAGACATCATTTGATAGAAGAGAATAAAATAAGAGTAAAAGGAAAAGGCACAATGGAATACTATAATAATATTTTTTCTTTCTCAAAAAATGCATGTGAATGTGGAGTTACTTCCAGATGTGGTAGTTAAGAGTGGACACGTCTGTGTTAAGATTTCATTTCAATCTAATGAGTACTTACTGAGCATGTCTTACTGTTAAGTAGTGTCTTAGATTCCACAGGAAATACAAAAATGAGTAAGACAGTATCTCTATTTTTAAAAACCTTACAGTTATAAGGGTATATGATTATATAGTGGGGGATATAAGACAAGCAAATAAATAATCCCATTGTCAATGAGGACATGGTAAATGAAATAAGAAAGGTAATAACAAAATACTGTCTAATTTTTAGCTGGTTAAGAGTCTCTGAATGTTTAGTGAAGGAGCTAGTGTGAGGTGGGTCTTGAAGGATGGATAGGATATCGGCAGAGAGCAATAGGAAGGAAAAGCTTTCTAGGTAGAGGGAATGGTACTGGTAAGTTGTGCAGTTCAGGAGCTAGTGAGTAGAACTTAAGGAGAAAAGTTGGCAGGAGAGATAGGTCAAATTATTTTTCAAAAAAATATTTTATTTTTTTCAAATAAAAAATAACCTGTGGTACATATACACCGTGGAATATTACTCAGCCATAAAAATGAATGAAAAATTTTCATTTGTGAAATTATAGATGGACCTGGAGGGTATTATGCCAAGTGAAATGAGTCAGAAAGAAAGACAAATACCAATATGATTTCTTACATGAAAAAAATAAAATAGAAAAATTCATAGATACAGAGAACAGACTGATGTTTGACAGGAGAGGGAGGTTGGGGGACTGGGTGAAAAAGAAGAAGGGATTAAGAAGTACAAATTGGTAGTTACAGAATAGTCACAAAGATATAAATTACAGCATAGAGTATATATCATAATAACTATATTTGGGATCATATGGGTACTCAAAATATCAGGGAACCACTCCGTGAAGTTCATGATTTTATAACCACTGGGCTGTACATCTGAAACTAATACAGAATAATATTGAATATAAACTGTAATTGAAAATAAAAAAATTACCTTTCAACCCTGGCTGGTATGGCTCAAGTGGTTAGAGTGTTGGCCCTCCTACCAAAGGGTCACAGGTGTGATTCCTGGTCAAGGACACATAACTGGGTTGCAGGTTCGATTCCCAGCCCTGGTTGGGGTATGTGTGGGAGGCAGCCAGTCTATGTGTCTCTGTCACATTGATGTTTTTCTCTCTCATTCTCTCCCTGTTTCTTCCCTCCTTCCCTTCCACTCTCTCTAAAAAAAAAATCAATAGAAAAAATATCCTTGGGTGAGGATTAACAACAAAAAAAATTTTATCTTTCAGCCCTGGCCGGGTATTTCAGTTGGTTAGAGAGTCATTCTTATACACCAAGGTTGTGGGTTCAATTCCAAGTCAGGGCACATACAAGAAGCAATTAATTAATGTATAAATAAGTGGAACAAAAAAAATGATATTTCTCTCTCTCCCCCTCTTTAAAATCAGTCAACAAATTAAAAAAAAAAATTTAATTACCTTTTAAATATATTTGTTTAGCAAAAGAGTGTCAATTTTAAAGAAAAATATAAATAAATAACTGTATGTGGTAAACTAATAATAACATAAACAGTGAAATTACAGAAATTTCCTGAAATAATTCTGGCAGTTATACATTTTATGGACTTCTATGTTAAGGATCTCTTCTGTGATTTCCATGAAATATGTGTTGTGATTTTCTGAATGGAAACTGTAGAAGGAAACCTAAGCCAAAGGGGAGGAGTGAGTAGCAGAGGGAATGCTGGCAGAGTTTGTACAGGTTTGTAGCAGTGCTGTACAGTAGAACTATATGCCATGATGGCTATTGAGCACTTGAAATGGGGTTAGTGCAACTAAGAAACTGAATTCAATTTAATTAATTAATTTATTTTTAATAATTTATTTTTCTATATTGATTTTAGAGGAGGGGAGAGAGAGAGATAGAAACATTGATGAGAGACCATTGATTGGACACCTTCTGCATGACTCACTGGGGATTTGGCCTACAACCTGGGCTTGTGCCCTGATCAGGAATCGAACTGGTGACCTCTGGTGTATGGGTTGACACTCAACCACTGAGCCACACTGGCCAGGCCCGAATTTAATTTTAATTAAATTAAGACTTAGATAACTTACATGTGGCTTCTGGCTATTATAGTGGGCAGTACACTGTACTGGTTGCTTTTCAGAGAAAAAAATGAAAGTCTAAAAGAAAAGAAGGAGGACCTTAGAATTGCAGACACATGATTTATAGAAGAAAAGGATTTTAAGAGATCTTTCAGGAAAATAAGGTGGACTTATCCCCATTCTACAGATGAGCCAGGCCTTTTTTTTTTTTTTGCAAATTTTTTTTCCTTTATTGATTTTAGAGAGAGAGGAAGTTAGAGGGAGAGAGGGAAGATCGATTGGCTACCTTCTGCATGCCCCCCACTGAGGATTGGGCCCACAACCTGGGCATGTGTCCTGACTGGGAATCAAACTGGTGACCTCTTGGTGCATGGGTCGACGCTCAACCACTGAGCCACAGCAGCCAGACGCCTTTTTTTTTTAAGTCAATGACATCTTTTGACGTAATCTTGGGCATATCCAGATTTTGACAAAAGTTGTAGGAAAATAAACAAATTTGTAGGAAAATAAATGAGGCTAAGGTGATTACATTACTTTTTTGTGTCCACTATTTAACTATGATGTTCAGAGTACCTTCTGTCTTCTGGGTTTGGATGACTGTAGGTTAAGCACCAATTCCTAAAACTGTTTTTCTCCCACATAAAGCTCAACATTATTAAAGATTACTTGGGATTCTTTCTTCCTAATTTCTAAAAAGAGAAAAAGGATATTTGCAAATTTGGTCCTTTTAACTATTCTCTGGTTACAAATTACTTCAGATTGGATTCTGCTTTACTCAACTCTTACATCCCCCCGCTGAAAGTATTATATCTCTTACATGTTCTGGAGTGCTTGTTGCTTAAAAGCCACAATTTCAACTTCAGGCTATTTTTTCTAAAGCAGAATGAAGCTAAGAATGATTTCTTTCTTTCAAACTAGTGCTTTAGAATAGCCTTAATTAGGAAATAGAAAACAAATTGTAGAAAATAAATCATCAGTGTAGGAAGTAAGAGAAGAATAATGATAAAAGAAGGAAGTTGAGAAAACACAAACTTACCCCTCCCCCTTGTTTATTTACTTAACTTATTTTGTAATCCTTATGTTTGGTGGCAGGGAGGGGATAGTATGAGATCTCCCAACACACCCTGTATGTTTTTAAAAAAAATATGTTTTTATTAATTTTTTTAGAGAGGAAAGAAGGAGAGAGAGGTAGAAACTCACCCCCCACCAGGAATTGAACCCAAAACATGGGTATGTGCCCTGTCTGAGCAACCTCTCGGTGCAGGGGTCATTGTTCCACCACTGAGCCACACTGACTGGGCAGGGATAGCCTTGTTTTATCATAGATGTTTAAGAATTGCATATTTTATATTTCAGTAATTTCTACCCTGGGCATAGTCAAGATACAATAGTCACGTAGTGAGTAGTTGTTTAGGACAACTATCTTCTTACCTGCCCAGGAAGTAAGGACAAACCAGTGAGAAAATGATAAGTGTTTCCTATAGGAGTCTGCCATATCTAGTGATTATAAGCTCCAGGTTGTTAAGTTCTGCCCCTCTCTCTTAGGTATAGATTTCTTTTTATGTTTGGGAGAACTCATTGCTTGAAAACTCTCATTTCAGAACTTTTTGTGTATGAATCTGTGTGATTTGCTAAAGTGATGGTTTCATGTTTTTGTTACATCCTGGATATTTTACTAAAAAAACAAAAATTACAGTGCTGGAATTTTAGTTATTCAGGTAGGAGAAAAATTATTTTTACTGATACCTTTTTATCTCAGTGTTTGAAAATAGGATTTACAATAAAAATTGAGACGCCTTTTTAAAGATACAATTTTATTTTTTTTGCCAGAAGGTTATTTATGTTTATATGTATATGTAATCTATATTACACTTTCTAGATTGCTTTATTCATCAAGTTAAAAACAGTCTCTACAATGCTGCCAGCTTGTTTGGATTCCCATTCCAGCTAACTACAAAGCCCATGGTAGCTTCTGCTTGTAACGGAACACGGAATGCGGCCCCTTCAGGAGAGGTCAGTGGGGCTAGGGCTCCATTGGAGCTACTGAGTTTTGTACTTAATCATTGAAATTAAATTTTGGAAATATTCTCATTTCAGGAATTTAGTATGTAGAATGACTTCTTTCCCAAAATGTGTATGTCTTTATTAGCCTTGAAATAAAGGTCAAAAACTTAAAAGTTAAGAAATTACACTTTTTTAAAGAAATTACATACTTAAAAAATATTTATCAAGAGTCTAATTACTGGGTGGGAGTGGGGAGGAGGGAGTCAAAGGAGGGGAAAATGGGAGGACATCTGTAATACTTTCAGCAACAAAGATTAAAAAAAGATTCTAGCCCTGGCCGGTTTGGCTCAGCGATTAGAGCGTCGGCCTGCGGTCTGGAGAGACCCGGGTTCGGTTCCCGCTAAGGGCACGTACTTCGGTTGCAGTTTGTCCCCGGCCCTGGTTGGTCGTGCGGGTGGCAGCCACTCGATGTGTCCCTTTCACGTCGATGTTTCTCTCTCTCCCTCCCTCCCACTCTATCTGTACAAAAAATGGAAAAATGCCCTCGGGTGAGGATAAAAAAAAAAAAAAAAGATTCTAATTACTGAATAATAAGTATGTTTGAAGACCTTGGAATTGTGTGTGTGATTTTTTTTTTTAATCCTCACCTGAGGATAGTTTTCCATTTATTTTCAGACAGAGGGAGAGGGAGAGAGAGAAACAAATCAACTAGTTGCCTCCTGCATGACCCCGACCAGGGACAAACCGAAATCAAGGTACGTGCTCTTGACTGGAATTGAACCCGTGACTTATTAGTCCACAGGTTGATGCTCTAACTGCTGAGCCAAACCGGCCAGGGCGTTGTTTTTTTTTACATCATTTCGTAAGTCTTCAGAAATTAAACATCTGGTTTTATTGATTATATCTGTTCTGTGAGCTAGCACCAATAGATTGATTTTTTTTTCATATTAGAAACTTAAATTGTAAAGTTATATACTACAGAGGTCATTCTGTTTGATTTTAAGGTATTTTCGAGAAACTCTTCATCTTGTGAACTGACAGGTTCCGGATCCTGGAACAACATGCTGAAACTGGGTGAGGTGGACAAAAATATTTCTGCTTCCCCCTACCTGCCTCTTTTTTCTGAGTTGAGAAGATGAAAGGAGAGCACTAATTTGGGTTGGGATGAGAACACAGACATTCTCTCTGTCATTCTAAAAAAGCAAATAGCTTTCCTTCAGAATTGTCTTTGAACTTATTGTTGTGTTTTCTGTTTGTATTTTCAGTGTCCTTAATGTGATTTAGATCAAGTTTCATTCATTAAAAAAAAAAACAACCACATAAACATTTCCCAAGAGCTTACTCTGTTAGGCATTGCTAAGTTATCAGGAATAATAGAATAATAATGTATTTAATAACAAAATAATAAAACCTTTAATAACAAAACAAAGAGCAATAATAACAAAAACAGTAAAACTCTGCCTTAGAAGGATGTTATCTGATTGGGGAGCAATCTTAGGTGCCCAGTTCTCATAATTCTATGGATTAGGAACCTCTATATCATCCAGGCCCGAAATTGAATTGTTATTGAATATATTGTACACAATGCTATGTTAGGGAAATATAGGAAGAAGCCAGAGTCCTGAAAATGGTGTGATCTCTGCTAGCCAGGTGGGTTTGTAAAGTTTGAGATGAAGGGGCAAAAGCTTTTAGAGAAGTTGTGGTTTAGAAGTTAAAAGTGGAAGAAGCTAAGGAAATGATAAAATCTTAGAGCAGTGCTTCTCAAACAAACTTTAAAGTACCTCTAGTTGCAGACAAAAGGAAAGTAAATGTGTATACCAAAGCCTGAGAATCTAGTTCCAAGGGACCTAGGACAAGGATGATACTTCTTTGAAGTCTTTCATTTTATTTAAAAAGTTAAACAGATTAGATTTCATAATCTATTTATATGGTTTGAATATATAAATGTTTAAAATTATTTATCATTAAAATTGACTTGGAAAGGATAGAGGATTTGTCTTATGCCCTAGGTACCAGCAGTATATTTCTGTGGGCTTATGTAGCCTTGTCAGAGAAGCACAGGTATTCCTAGGGCAGGTTTCTTATATGAAGGAGTCCACAGACTCTAATCTGAAACCTTTAGAAATGTGTTCAGGATTCTGAATGTATCCTATTTTAGATATATTGTATTTAATGTATTGTATATATTGTATGTTGTATATATTGTATTGAATATTATTTAAAAACCCATTGGGATTGAACATTGGTCCAAGTCAGGTTTTGCAAACAAATGAATTCAGGTCAATTTAGGTTTTGCTGCTACAGTTGCATTTTGGGAGTCCTCAGAGATTCTAAGCTCCTCTAATAGCTTCAGCAGAAAATGTGACTGATAAAAATTTGCTTACCATTTTCTGAAGTATAGTAACCATCGCACAAGTGTTAGAAGCTTCCAGTGAACTGTAGTACCATATGGCAGGTTTTCATTTAAAAATACTTCTGTTTTCTTGGAAAGAAGAAATAATTTGAAAAGTTGTCTTAATTTGATTAGATAATAGGGAGTTTTATAATTATTGAGTTCTTCATGCCTCTTATTGGTCCCAGCAAGCAAAACTAGGAAAGCTTGCCTATGAAGTGTCATTGCTTATCTTAGTTTAAAGATGAACTAAGCACTATTGCTTTTCCTTTAACTTGACAAAGTTTGTGCTGGACTTCTGTGCTGTATAGTAATAGAATTTGAAACATAATGTATGTAGTTCTACAATGTAGACTGATCACACAATTTCTTTTCTAATGCAGACTGTTCACAGGTGTTTTGTTTAATTTATTTTTTTATAATTACAAATGCACTTTTAAAATAGGTAATAAATCTCCTAATGGAATAAGTGACTATCCAAAGATCAGAGTGACAGTAACTCGAGATCAGCCTCGCAGAGTCCTCCCTTCCTTTGGGTAAGTGTTCAATTCTGCCTTTCTTTATCCTTTGCGCCACTGGCCTGGGTGGGTAAATTCTGCCTTTCTTTAAATGGGAAGTTAGCACTTATTAGGTGCTCAATCTTGCTAGGCATTCTCACTTTTATCCTATTATGTAATCTTGTTAAGTAGGTACTCTGAGGTTAGTGGCTTACCAAATGTCATTGAGCTAGTGAGAAATTTGAAATCAGTTGTGCATTATTTTTTCTGCCATATTATATGCCCATAGCATCTGATTTTGAAAACCTTATGAAAAAGAATTGTCATCCACTTCTAAACTTTTAAAACAGTAGAATCATGCAGAAAAGTATAGAAGTCATGTGTCTAGACTGATGAATTTCATACACTGAACTGTTATATTATTAATTTTCTCCTTTTGGTGTTCTCACTTTCTAGAATTTCTTCTGCTTGGATATTAGATTTTTTTTTTTAGACCTTTTGGGTTGATTGGATTTTCCTGTATATTCTTTTTTGTTGTTGTCCTTGCCCTTTAAAAAAGATCTTTTACTGATTTTGGGGTGAGGGTGGGGGCGCGATTCATAGTTTTTAAGTTGTAAGCATCCTCCCTCTCCCTATTCCCCATGGTTTTTCTTTCAGTAAGCACCTTGTTCTTATTGTAAGGACGCAATATCTTATTTCTCTAAAGCCGTTAATTATTTTAAAATTTCTTCTCCCTGCTTTATCTGCTTCCTCTGAATTCCTTGCTCCCTTTGCTTTATTTTTGGTTTTATGTTTTATATTAGAGTCTTTGTTCAAATACCTGGTAATCGTTGGCTGTCCACTCATAATTAAGAATGAGACACTAACTAAAAACTAAGGCTCTGGAGTTGGATGAATGGTTGATTGTAGAGCTAGGAAAGAAAGTACAAAATGAGTTTGTTTAATGTCTTGTGCCAGAAATTGAAGGAGTGCTCAGAAACTGGGGACATGTCAACATGACACAGGGGGAAACTTGAAGGGGCTTTTACTGGCCAAATTGGGGACAATTTAAGTATCAAAAATGAATAAAGACAGGGTTATAGGTGCTAATAAATAATAATATATTGTGGGAGGGAAAGATAATAATATATTGTGGGATGCCACCTAGTAGGTGTAGAGGGATAGAATTTAAAAAATCATTTTGTAACTATCGTAGTAATAATTTATACATACAGGAATCAGTTGAGCTGAAACTAGTAAGTAAAAGTTTGATGAGGTATGGGATACTTACATAAACTCAAAATATCTTCCCATAGATTACTTAATTACAAAGGGAAAAATAGTAACTTTAGAGTAAAGAAAATTGTTTGACCCCCACCTTACCCAAAGGAACAACGTTAAAGCCACTCACAGTGACACAAATGGACATTGTGGTCTCCAGATATATTGCACTTGAGAATATCATCAGTTAATTTGTATTGCTGCAAAAATCAATAACCTGAATCTAAGAATGAGAAAACTGGTTAAGGCCTGTACTCTTCAGCTGAAAAACTGTTTTAGTTTAAAGCAGACTAAAGATACATGACCACTAAATGCAATATGAGGTCTTGCTTGGATTAAAGATAGGAAAAAAATGGCCATGAAGGATATTTTTAATATCTTTGAAGAAATATAACAATTAGCATGTTACATATTGTGTCATTGCTAAAGTCCCTGGATTTTGATGATCGTATTGTAGTTATATAAAAGATGTCCTTGTTCTTGGGAGATACATACGTAAATATTTAGAAGTAAACTGATTTCTTCTAAGCATTTAATGCTATAATTGTCTATAAGCATTGCTTTAGCTGCATCTCAGACATTTTGAAAAGTTGTTTTTAATTTTTATTCAATTTAAAAATGCTTTCTAGTTTCTACTTTACTTCCTTTTTAACCAGTAATTTTTCTGAAGCATAGAGTTCTGTTTAATATCCAAATGTTTGGGACTTTCCAGACATCCTTCAGTTATTTAGTTTAACTCCATTGTGATCAGAGAATATACTTAGTATGGTTTCAGTTCTTTTAAGTTTTAACCTTTATTTTATGGCCTAGAATACTGTGTACTTGAAAAGAATGTGTATTTTGCTATTGTTGGGTAGAGTGTTCTTATAAATGTCAGCTCAAGTTTGCTGATGTTTTCTAGGTCTTATTGGTTTCTGTCTACTTTTTTATTGATTGATGAGTAAGGAGTGTTGATGTTTCCTACTGTAATTGTGGACTTGTTTATTTCTTCATCCAGTTATGTCCATTTTTGTTTTGTGTAGTTTGTTTTCATTTTACCCAGGTTCACCAGTTATCATTTTGCCAAATCTTTATCATTTTCTGTCATATATACATAATATTTTTTCCTGAACCAGTTGAGAGTCTTAGACTCATGCCCTTTTAATCATAGGTAATTGTGTGTGTTTGTGTTTATTTCTTAGAATGAGGACATTTACTTACATAATCATAGATTATAAAAATCAGAAAATTTAATAAAATACTATTAGATATTCTTATTTAAATTTATCCATAATAGTGATTATTTTTCCTGGTCCACAATTCAGTGCAGGATCATGTATTAATTTAAATTTCATGTCTTGTTGATTTCCTTTAATCTGGAATAACTCCTCAGACTTTGTCTTTAATAGCATGAATGTTTTTAAAGAATCCAGGGTTGGGCAAAAGTATGTTTACAGTTGTTCATAAGGAAAATAATACAGTAATTAATAAATAATAATAAACTATGTTTCGCATACTCACAACAGTAAACCTACTTTTGCCCACCCTGTATAAAACATTTCTTTTATAGAATGTTATTTAATTTTGTCTGACATTTATTCATGATTTGTTTTAGGTTATGCAACTTTTCTTGTAAAAATATTATATACACCCTGGCCGGTTTGGCTCAGCGGTTAGAGCATCGGCCTGCGGTCCAGAGAGACCTGGGTTCGGTACCCGCAAGGGGCGCATGCCTTGGTTGCAGTTTGTCCCCGGCCCTGGTTGGTTGTGCGGGTGGCAGCCACTCGATGTGTCCCTTTCATGTCGATGTTTCTCTCTTTCTCTCTCTTTCTTTCCCTCCCACTCTGTGAACAAAAAATGGGAAAATGTCCTCGGGTGAGGATAAAAAAAAATATATATATATATATTATATACGTGGTGTATCCTTTTTAAGACATCATATCAAGAAGGTATGATGTCGGTTTGTCCCATTGTTGGTGGTGACAGGAAAGGCAGGCTCTTCTACCAGCAACAGTGACAAGGGGCTTTACGGCTTTCATTTCTTTAGCACTTGTTAATTTATCTTTATTAATTTAGCATTCAGCAGATACGAGTGCCTTTCGGGTTAGATCATGTTCTAGGATACCGTGATAAAAAGATGTGATCTCTGTCTTCATGGAATTTAAAGTTTGGTGTGGGATATAGACATTAAGCAATCACCCTGATAATTAATTCCAGTGATGCCAAGTGAGTAAAGGGAAGTGCAGTACAAGAAGAGGGTATGTGTAGTAGGGGAGCTAATTTCAGAGGTGGGGTTGGAAAACTGGGCTTGAGGAATAAGGCAGAGGCTTTCATGTGGCAGCCCTGGTGACTGGAAATGGACATCCCATAGTGGAATTCTGGGGTACCCTCTATTCTAGAGATAGATCTAACTTTTGTGAATGCTAGTTGTCTGATTTGCCAAGAATAAGCTTAATCTGGGAAGCCTAATGACAGAATGGTCTGAAGCTTAGATTCCAGCAATTTAAGCAGTTTGGTGATACATTAAAACAATTTTTTTTCTCTCTCAGTTTTACTTTGAACTCAGAAGGCTATAATAGAAGACCGGGTGGCCGCCGCCATAGCAAAGGCAATCCAGAGAGTTCCTTAAAGTGGAAACCTCACGAACAGGTTGCCACGGAGATGATTACTGAAGAGGGTGGCAAGGGTCTGAGGCGCCCCCACTGTACTGTGGAGGAGGTAAGCCCTTCTAGCCTGATCTCTTTTGAAAACTATTTTATAAATTGGGGTGGGAGGTCAGTAATATATGTACCACAGTATAAAATTTAAAAGGTATAAAAGGGTGTACAGTGACTATAAACTTCCCAGTCTCATTTCCGTACCTGGCCCTACCACCCTGTTTGACTCTGATATTTGTATGTATCCTTCTAGAGATATTCTATACATATGTAATTTAGTGAATTTCCAGATTATTTTTACTATAGGAAAGAAAAAGGAAAAGGTAATGGATTCTTTTTGAGTGCCTGAATTGTTCTAACTTCTTTCTTTTAGAAGCTGTAATAACTGATTGAGAGAAGTTACATGGTATACGTGTCTGTGCTTTCCTTCATTTTTCCAGGACACTTAGCATGATATCTTCATCAACAAGCTCCTCTTCACTTCTCTCTTGGAGTCTTCACTTATTCCAGGAGCATTTAGAATTATTCCTGTATCTGGCATTCCCCAGGACCATCACCAATTGCTACATGGTTTTGTGAGCTTCTTAGTTTGGCTCACCTTAGAAATACTTTTTGGGTGCCTGTTGTCAGCAATTTGAATTGAATAAAATATGGTCCCTGTTCTCTAGGATCTTATACATAAATAGTTGTACTGAATAAAGAGGTAGGCAGAGAGAGGAATGGACTACAGCCCTGGAGGAGGTTTTAAGGAGAGGTATTACAAAGTCGGCTTCAATACCTTTAGATGAGAAACCAGAGATGAGACTGAGCACATATAGGGTATACACAAGATACATTCTTGAAATATTAGAAGGTAATATTAGCAAGGGCATATTCATTGGTTAAGTGTGATATAAAATTAGCAGGAAGAGCTTGAGTCCCAGATTTCAGTCTTGGGTAAATAAGTGCCGCTGACCAAGATAACCTGGGTATTTAGGGGGAAGTTAATGTCTGCAGTTTTGGACATTGTTTAAAGTGCCTGTAAACATGCAAAGTGACCTGGCCCATAGAGTTTTAAGAAGAAGGCAGGGTTAGAGACATTTCTGAATCTTTTGAACTGGTATTATATAGATCAAGGGAGCTGAGACATTATTCAGGGAGAGAATGTAGTGTGAGAAGAGATAATGGGCAGGACCACTGGCATTTTGGGCAGGCAGAAGAAGAAATAATCTGCAGTGGAGACTGAGAAGATAAGAAATCAGGAGAGAGTATTGTCCAGGAAGGCAAGGCATGAGGTCATCAGGGTGAGATGCTGAAGAGAGAGGTCAAGTATATAAAGGCTGAAAAAGTATCTGTTGGATCTGGCCATATAACGTCATTGGTGACTTTGGTGAGATTAGTTCTATTTGGAAACTCAGTGTTCTGAATGTGCAAGTGGATTATTTCTACTGAGTTGTATCGTGGTTAACCTAGTTCTGCTGTCAAAAACTCAAATGCCATTAGGGTCTAGGAGATAATGTAAATGTAAATAAGTGAATGGCCCATCTAAAGGGAATAGCCTTACCTAGCTCCAGATTGTTGATTTTTTTTTTCAAAAGAGGCCAGATTTTTAAATTTTTCTTTTCAATTTATAAAGTTGGTAATTAATTTAAAGAAATTTTGGCCCTGGCTAAGTGGCTCAGTTCGTTGGAGCATCGTCTCCAAGGTTGCGGGTTCGATCCCAATGAGGGCACATACAGTCAACCAGTGAATGCATAAATAAGGAGAACACACATTGACATCGATGTTTCTTTTTCTCTTTCTCCCTCTTTCTCTCTAAAAATCAATTAAAAAATAAACTTAAAAAACACTATGCTCACAAATAAAACATATCTAGTATTAAGTCTTTGCTTATGATTTCATTATATGTTTAATGTACTAGAAGTGATCCAACATGCTTTCTTTTATTTAGGGTGTTCAAAAAGAGGAAAGAGAGAAATACCGAAGGTTATTGGAGCAACTTAAAGAAGGTGTTCATGGAAACTCTGTTCCTCCTGTAACTTCAACTCATCATAGGTAAAAAGATGAGCTAACAAGATCGATCTTTTGCCCAGACACTTTTTTTCTTATTTTTGGAGAGGGAATTGGTAGGGAGTGTTTTATGGAAAAAAGAGATTAACATTGAGAGAATGTTAATTCTCTGAACGTAATTTGTCTGAACAAATTATATCTAGTGGATTATATAGAATAGTGCTTTTACAAAATACAATTTTCTGTTAGCTTTAGAATCCTGTGTTCAAGTGTACTCTTGAAACTGATATAGAAAAGTAGAATCAATAGTTTAAATCAGGAAGCAAGAGTTTTTCAACCTCTTCAACATACACATTTCTTACAATCTCTCTCTCTCTCTCTCTTTCTCTCTCTCTGCCTCGTTCCTCTTTTCTCCTCTCCTGCTTGTCCCTCCCTCCCCTCTCTCCCCCTTCACTATATACACATAGTTCCTGAGGCATCTTAGCACAATTGGAAAGCCTCCACTTTAGAGACAAGATGAAAGTCACCCAGATCATAAGTTTTTCTTAAAAGACTCCTTGTTGCCCGGCCAGTGTGGCTTAGTGGTTGAGCATCAACCCATGCACCAAGAGGTTGCTGGTTCAATTCCCAGTCAGGGCACATGCCCAGGTTGTGGGCCCAATCCCCAGTGTGGGGCATGCAGGAGGCGGCCAATTGTTGTTCTCTCTCATTGATGTTTCTATCTCTCTCCTTCTCTTTCTAAAAATAAAGGAAAGAAGAAAAAAAAAGACTCCTTATTAATTACAAACCTTAATGATTTAAGCAAATAAATGAGAGTGGCAGAAAGAGTTGATGTCTGGCCTTATACTCACTTGTTCTCATACTCACGTGTAAAAAGGGAACAAAAAATATTTGAGCTTGGGGTTAAGGTACATTTGATAATTTTAACAAGTGAGAATACATAGAGAGCTGTCCCAGAAATTATGTAATATCAAGTTGAAGGTGAAACTGTCACAAGACTAGCTTGTTGGGTGCAGAAATAACAAAGGAATACTTGTCTGGGATTTTTTGTTTTTTTTTCTGTGGTACATGCCCTTAGCGGGAACTGAACCTGGGACTCTCTGGTCCGCAGGCCGACGCTCAACCACTGAGCCAAACTGGCCAGGGCTTGTCTGGGAATTTTAATTTTGGTTGTGAACTTTAAAATCCTTAATTCTCTTAGTGCAGTCAGTCAAAATGTTAATATTTTCTCAATTTTGACCAGCCATTGTTGAAAGCAGCAGTATGCTTTATAAACTGTTCGTTTTGTCATGTCAGCAAAATCCTCAACCTGTTTTGCTTTTTAAATTACTGCTTTTAATGTGTTGTTTTAGGCTCCGTTTCAGTGGATTGTGTAAAATTTTCCATTTTTTAACCTGAGTTTTATCACACGAGATTTTTCAGTCAAGGTGGTGCTTGGGATTAAGAACATGCAGTTTTACAAATAGAACAACTGGAGGTTAGTAATTTGGTTGAAATATTAGAATCAGGATTAGACTCCTTTTATCCTAGTCCCAGATGGTGCTCTGTTGCATCCTCTCGTAATTTGATGATTCAGGGTAATCAGTAACTCCTGTTTGGAGAAGCTTGTCAGACAGAGATAATAAGTATTTATGGCAGATTTTCCTTTTGTATCTGAACATCTCCGCTTTTTGTGTTTCTAAGTTCTCAAAGATGTCACATGGATACATTAAAGACCAAAGGCTGGGGGGAAGAGCAAAGTCATGGAGTCAGAACAACTCAGTTTGTTCCAAAACAATGTGAGTTCCCAGCTTTAGTCCTATGTTAATATACGGAACTTGGTCCATGTGCATATGAAATTGAAAATGATGTACTTGTGAAAGATGGTGTGTACCAAACTGTAAAACTTTATCAAACCCCAGTGCATTGACTGGTTTTTCCACTACCAGTAGTTTAGTAAAAAAGTTATTTCAAGATGAAGCAGATTTATAAAATACCTCTTGATTATTATACCTAGCTTCTATATATAGTAGTGCATATTTTGTGAGACTAAAATTAATTTTTTATATTATATTAATTTCACTAAATTATAGCTTATCAAATGAACAGACATCATTCAGTTTACACCAAAGATTATATTTAAAGAAGAAAGTGATTTATGCATTTTGAACCAACTTAATTTGTAAGGAGGCTAGTGTCTTTGGAATTTATTCTAACATTTCAATGTAGGTCAATGTCTTGATACTTTAGAGACTGTGAAAGTTGAAATTCTAGCTATATATTGTTTAATAAAGAAGACACTTTATTTTTTCTTTACCATCCTCACAGATAGAGTTGTTGAAACAAGGGGACCTCTATGTCCAGTGAGGAGTGAAAAGAGGTACATGGTTCAATTCATTCTAAATTTACTTTTGACATTTTCTTGCTTTATAAGCTATATTTATGAGTAACCATATCTGAGAAATTGTGAACCCTCTTCAACTCTGCTAACTGGTCAGCACATATGGGTACATAGGTAGCTTTTGTGTCAGATGCTTGTGCTAACTTGGGATGGTGCCTTTGTCTTCTAGGCATTAGAGGTTGGGAGATGCAGATGCCATTTAGAAAAGAGTGTGGCTGTGGTGGGCATCTAGCATGTGGACAGTGAAGGCATTTCTTCGTGCCTTACGATTTGGGATGATAGTTTCTTTATAGTGTAGTTGGTAAAGTATGGCCCCTGGGCCAAATCTGCTTCACCTACCTGATTTTGGTAAGTCAAGTTTTATTGGAACACAGTCATGCTCATTCATTTGCATACGGTTTATGGCCACTTTTAAACTCTAATGGAAGTTGAGAAGATGTAACAAATCATAAGACCTGCAAAGCCTCAAATATTTCCTATCTGATCCTTTCTGGAAAAATTTTGCTGACCCTTGGTTTAGAGGACAATATCAAACTCAAGGCAGTTTTTGTTTGCAAATTATTCTGTCTTATTTCTAAAACTAGTCCAACACGTACCAGGTTAAAATTATTCAGTCAGTCTACAATCTCTGTATTTTTTTTTTCAGGTGTTCAAAGGGGAAAATCTCAGATAAAGAGAAGACAGTTGGAATCAGATTTGAAAATGAAGGTGTAAGTAGAAACTCTAGTTAAATGTTATGTGTTTTTACTCTTTCATTTGATTTGCTATTAATATTTTGGTGCCCATGGAAAATAAGAAAGATGATATATATTTATTTGATTTTTAATTCTGTTGTTTTCCTTGAAAAATCAGCAAGCACTGAAGATAATACAACTTCAAGGAAGATAGCTTCCTCTGAGTAGCTGGGTTTTTCTCTGTGATAGCCACCTTTGTTTGTGAGAGAGACCAGTTTGCCTCCATCTCAGCTCTTATGTGTGTTGCCTGGATTCTTTTAGAGACTTTAAAAACCATACATCTCTAGGAGAAATATATGCTCAGGACTTTATTTTCAGATTCAAGATTGTAGATTTATTTGAAAATAATATCGATCGTATACTTAATTAGATTTTTAATATATATATATATATGTGTATCAGAATAAGTGTTTTAGTGATCTCCATAGCAATACCAACATTTTTAATAATGGCAAACACTCCATATCTAAAAGAAGTACATTCCTAAATTAAATACAAACTTGAAGTTTTAGATTATTTCACATCTTAGATACAAATACCAAAGTGTAGGGGACTGCTTTGTGTTAAGTACAGTATCACTTTGATCAAATTTCTCTTCTCCCATTAGATCTCTTCATAAGAATTAGTCTTAAGGCTAAGTCACTCTGAAGCCATGGTCTTAAGTCATAAGTCTTAGAACATTACCTTCTCTACTTTCCCCATTTCCAGTGATTCAGAGTGAAGCCTTGTGTGTTTAATTATCATTTACCACCTGTAGAACAAAAACTGAAAGAAATAGGGCACTAAGCCTGAGAGGATGACAGGGTGGTGGCGATAATACTTTGAAGACTATGTCCTGCTTCTAGCCTTGCTGTACCTGAAGGCTTTGCTATCTGCGACCATGGGGAGGGCGAGTAGCTACTGGTTTCCTAGGACTGGTATACCTGCTAGTTAGCTAGAGTTTAGAGTACTGGCTAGGTGTGTTGAGAGTGTGGTTCTAGTCCAAAGCTCTATTTCTAAGTAAATTTCCTAACTTCAGAACAGTTTGAATCCAGATTAAATTCGATATTAAGGGTTACATAGGGTCATGATAAGAAAGGATCTAATCAGAGTTTTTGAGATGCTGGCAGAATTCTACTTGAATGGTAGTTACATTGGTGTTAATTTTTAAAAATTAAGTGATACATTAATGTTTTGTGTATTTTTCTATGATTTATAATTACTTTTTAAAAAAAGATGAAATAGCTTTGCTGGTGTGGCTCAGTGGTTGAGCATTGACCCATAAACCGGGAGGTCACCAGTTTGATTCCCAATCAGGGCACATGCCCAGGTTGTGGGCCATATCCCCGGTGGGGGGCATGCAGGAGGAGGCCAGTTGATGTTCTCTCTCATCAGTGTTTCTGTCTCTCTCCTCCCTTCTTCTGTCTAATATCAAGAAAGAAAAAAACGTAAAAAAAAAGGATGAAATAGTACAAATTTATTTAGTATAGGGATAGTGGTGGTTTATTCTGAGTGATGGCATTATGTGTTATGTATTTTACTGTTATTTTTTTTAACTAAATTATTTTTAATTGAGATAAGTGAACTGAAAATACTTTTCTTGTTTACCTCAAGGGAAAATGATGAGTTTTCTGTTTTATGGTTTTGTAATTGAGCTGTCCTGTGAGTCTTACATTGTGAACACTTTTTGGTCCCTCTTATAGGAAAAGATATGCTAAATCCACACAGTTGATTGAGGATTTGCTAATCCTCTGTTCTTTCAAGATGTCACTATTTTTATTTCATGTGTTATATATGTTTATATGTACAAGTATTAAATAAGTCAATAGAATATAGAAACTTCTTGATCAGAGGAGGGGACACCAGCTGGAACCTGACCTGTCTGAAGAAGTGTCAGCCCGACTCCGCCTGGGCAGTGGAAGCAATGGCTTATTCAGGAGGAAAATGTCAATACTTGAGACAAAAGAAAAAAATTGCTCTGGCAAAGAGAGGGATAAAAGAACGGATGATCTTCTTGAGCTTACAGAGGTATTGTTTCTTGTGTGATCAGAATAAGAGACATGTTTTTAAATAATCTCAGTTATTCAAGACTTGAGTGACTGTTTTGAATAGTTTCTCCAGGCTAGGAATAAATGTCTGAAAGGAATAAGGGCTAGGGTCTATTCAGTCACTGGCTACGTGGATCATTAGTGATCTGTGAAGGTGGCCTAACTAAGGGAACAAATACGGGTAGACGTAACGGTCACATATCTCGGAATATAATGGATTCTTTGTAGAGTTTTTTCCTAACCTTAAAATATTTTGGGTTACATAGAATGGGTTTGGCATGCGGAATGAGTTCATTGCAGTTTTAAGTGATTATAGTTTGCTAAAATTCTCCTTTCATTGATTATTGTATTTGAAAATAGTAAAAACTTGTAGAAAACAAGGAAATGAAGGTAGTTAAACATTTTTCATTTTAAAGGTGAGCCCATATCTTGGCTCCTTCTTCCTTCTTGTCTTAGTAGGTGGTAGTCAGCCCTATTTGGTGATTATCTCCTGAGCACTTATATATTGGGCATCCAGATGGAGAGAGCGAGCCATAAAGTTATAAAAGTATGTGCAGTGGAGGAAAGCAATATTAATATTTAGCTGAAATAATTCCTGTTGGGTTTATAGATTCAGTCTTATAGCTTAAATATGTATTTATCTGCATAATTCTTTAGATGAAGCCATCTCTTCAGTAAGGACTCAGTTGTTAGACTGCTGCCTAGTTTTCCAGTTTCTCCCTGTTAGCTTATTCTCCTCATGTCCAAGATGGGTAGTATGATCTCTTAGGTGTTCTAATTTTATTACTTTGATGTATTTAAATAAAAGTTTAGGAGGAAAATAAGGAAGGTATTAAGGTACTATTAATACAGTATTGTAAAAGGAGCAAAGGCTAATAAGTTAGACACTCCTGGGTTCAAATCTTGGCTCTGTCTTTTAATAATTTATGAGTTTGAGCATGTAACCTAATTCTCTGAGTGTTACCTCTTCTATAAAATGGTGATATTTTCCCCACAAGCAGGAATTAATGATGTGCTTCAAGCATGTGGTGCCATGTTTGGCCCATAGTGCTCAATAAATGGGGGTAGGGTAATTAAGACTATACCCTAAATGTAAGTATTATTACCAAATTATTATTTTCAGAAGCTAATAATTCAACTAGCATTTTAATAGCCATTAGTAAGACTGTTGTAGTCTAAGTTTAAATCTTTTCATACTTTAATTTAGTAGGTCTTTGATAGTATATTTTTCTTAGGGCTCAGGTGTTACAGAGGTGAGTTTGGCTGTTTTTAGTCTCAGACTTTCAGTATCTGATCGTGGTTTTATATTAAAGTAGCAACCTCTGGACTTTCTAATTCAGGACATGGAAAAGGAAATCAATAATGCCCTAGGCCATGGCCCACAAGATGAGATCCTAAGTAGTGCTTTCAAATTGCGAATCACTCGAGGAGACATCCAGACCTTGAGGAACTATCACTGGCTCAACGATGAAGTAAGTCGCCCGCCCCTGCCTTTGTAATGTCATTATGCTTGAGCATTTACTATCCATAACCAAAGTGATACCCAATTATAAGGGGTTGATAGAGCAGCTTTTAGTTTTATTTAAAACAAAATATGTTGAACTTTAAAAAGAGGGTTAATCCTGATTGCTGCCTTTAACTAGCATTGTTTCCCTCTTCTGCATCTGTGCTTCATTTACCCACCACTTCATTTACTAGTCTTCAGTGACGTTTTTATAAACCTGGGTGCAGCTGATGAATGGAAGGAAGTAGTGAGTGATATTTTATTTTAGATAAATTGTTATAGGAGCTGTTTTAATTTTTAAAATAAAGGGATATATTTATTTATCACTATATGTACACTATATGTCTTTTCTTTATTTTATTTGAGCGATAACTGCAACAGTTTACCTAATTGATATCTTGTATTTTTATATGTTTAGCTAAAGCTAGATTTTAGTTCTTGTCAATATGTTTATTACATAACATTTAGAAAATAATGGAAAAGTGAAAGAAAAGTGCCACCACTAAAAAAATTAGTAAAATTTTAATGTTTTGGTATATTTCCTTCTAGTTAATATTTCTGCATATTTTTGGTGTGATACGGACAGTTACATACACCTTTTCACTATTGCAGACTTCCTCCTTACGTTACTTCTCTTTGACTCTTGCTAACATGCCTCAAAAGTACAATTTCATTCCTTCTTAATCCCTCCCATTTCGTATTGATTATTTTTATTTTTCATCTTCTGGCCATAGAGAGTTTTTTTATCCCCTTTTCTGACACCTTCCCTTCACAAGGCTTCTTATTGTCTAATCCTAATTTAGTTAGGTTAGAAACTTAGTTTTGATAATGTGCTTGCCATGTTCCAATGTTTACTCTCTTGGTATTATAGGTCATTAATTTTTACATGAATCTTCTGGTGGAAAGAAATAAAAAACAAGGCTATCCAGTACTTCATGCATTCAGTACTTTCTTCTATCCCAAATTAAAGTCTGGGGGTTACCAAGCAGTGAAAAGATGGACCAAAGGGGTCAATCTCTTTGAACAGGAACTAATTCTGGTGCCTATTCATCGGAAGGTACATTGGAGCCTGGTGGTGAGTCGAGAGGGTTAATTGTTGGAGTTTGGATAATGACCATTTTCTTAAATAATGAAGGCTACTCTTTTCTGTTCAGTGAAAGTCCATAGTACATTTTAGAGCCATACTCCACAGAGTCCCTTCTTAGTTCTTGAGTAGCTTTCATTTAAAAAAAAATTTTTTTCTTTATTGATTTTTAGAGAGAGAGGAAGGGAGAGTGAGAGAGAGAGATGGAGACATCAATGAGAGAGAACATCGATTGGCTGCCTCCTGCATGCCCCCCACTGGGGATCAGGCCCACAACCTGGGCATGTGCCCTGACCAGGAATTGAACTGGCGACCGCTTGGTGCATGGGTTGACACTCAGCCACGGAGCCACACCGGCCAGGGGAATAGCTTTTATTTTTAACAGGAGAGCGTTTTAGTACACATGAGTCATTTATTAATTTTGTTTATAAGATGGTACAGGTTAGTTGTAAAAAGTGAAGGTATAAAGGAAAAAGCAAAAAAAGAATCTTAATATTCTGAGAGGACCACTAATGTTTTGGGGATTGAGTTTATAAGCCTTTCTGTAGAAATAGAAGTGAAGCTCATATCATCTGTGATGTTTATAAAAATGTGTCTTAGAAATCCATTCAGTTGGTACATGTATTGATTTTTTTAAAAGACGCTTTTCTTTTTTAGAAATAAAATTCTCATTCCTGTTATGATTGTTTCTGGATGTTGCATTTTTCCATTATAGGTAATAGACTTAAGAAAAAAGTGTCTTAAATATCTGGATTCAATGGGACAAAAGGGCAACAGGATCTGTGAGATTCTCCTGTAAGTAAAGGCTAAAAAACTTCTCTTACCTCATTATACCCTGGTTAAGTGATCTGTCTTCGATCTAATCCTGCCAGTCTACAAGGCTGTCTTCCCAATTGTTCAGAACTTGACTTGAATCCATCTTTTTTTAAAATAACCTAATATCTGATCTTCATGGAGAAGTCTTGTTTAGTAGCATCATTGAAAGCAAGGTTGTCATGTGTTACAATGTAAAATACATCTTATGAGAATCCTGTGATTTGAATTAGATTTGTTTGGGATTGATACATTATTCTGAATGTTCTAAAGAGCTGTTAGCTGGAGAGTATTATTCCTCTGAATTCTTAAACCCACTCATGTCTCTGTGCTTTCCATAATGGTTGGGTTCATCTCTGAGACCCTGGAGGTAATTTTTAAAGTACAGTGATACCTCGGTTCTCGAACGCCTCGGATTTCGACCAAATCGGTATTCGACCAGGAGATTCGAGAAACTTTTGTCTTGGAATCCGAACAAATATTTGGAACTCGAACTTCCGAGATGAGCCGAGTTGAGCCGAATGGCGTTCATTCGGCCCAGCGCGCCTTGCTTGCGTCATCAGTGTCAGTGCAGAGAGAGAGTCACGCTTTGTGGAGAGAGTCACGCTTTACACTGAATTTAACCCTTAGACATACTGTACACTTTTATTTCTTGTTGAGACTTATGTTTTTCTACATATTATATACAAATTAGGCCAGTAAATAGGCATTTTCTGGGGCTTGGAACGAATTAATCCAGTTTCCATTATTTCCTATTGGGTTTCATTGCTTTGGTTCTCGACCGTCCTCCTGGAACGAATTATGTTCGAGAACCGAGGTATCACTGTATATGATTTGTAGGCAACTATTTCAAATAATAATTGCTAGAAGCCTACCTTTAAAGCATAGCTATGTAAAATGGTGACATGAATTTCACGGCGAGGAAGCAAATCCATAAGACAAGTCTGTTTTGAACCTCTGCTGTTTTTTTGTTTGTTTGTTTGTTTTTTATCCTCACCTGAGGACATTTTCTCCATTTTTTTGTTGAGGTAGAGTGGGAGGAAGAGAGAGAGAGAGAGAGAAACATCGATGTGAAAGGGACACATCGAGTGGCTGCCACCTGCACGACCAACCAGGGCCGGGGACAAACTGCAACCGAGGTACGTGCCCATAGTGGGAACCGAACCCGGGTCTCTCGGGACCGCAGGCCGATGCTCTAACCACTGAGCCAAACTGGCCAGGGCAAACCTCTGCTGTTTACTAGGAGCAAATGTAGGTTCCTGTTTTTAATTTAATAAGGATATGAAGATAACTTTAATAAGGATACTTTAACAAGTAAGGAACTTGTTAAATGAGTGAAAGGGAGAAAAGTTAACAATTTTATAGAAGTGAAGTTCTTTCTCAATAATGTTTTAGTGTATTGTTTTTATTTATGGGTATTTATCTTGAATAAAAAGTATAGAAAAAATTGTACACCAAATAGTATATAAAGCAGTGATGTTGCCCTGGCCAGTTTGGGTCAGCGGGTAGAGTGTCGGCCTGTGGTCCAGAGAGACACGGGTTCATTCCTGCTAAGGGCACGTATCTCAGTTGCAGTTTGTCCCTGGCCCCAGTTGGGGTTGTGTGGGTGGCAGCCAGTCAATGTGTCTCTCTCACACTGATACTTCTCTCTCTCTCCCTCTTGCTCTATCTGAAGATGAAGCAAAAAAAAAAAAAATGTCCTCAGGTGAGGATAAAAAAAAAAGCAGTGATGTACATACCTATGTGTGCACAAACACATACGTATATATTATTACATGTATAGAAATGGTCTTATTGGGAATGTACAGCAAAGTTTTGTATACTGCTTATAACAGGATATAAAAAATCCATACTTATATGACATTCATACTTTTTTTTTTATTCTCACCCGAGGACATTTTTCCATTTTTTGTTCAGCTAGAGTGGGAGGGAGAGAGAGAGAGAGAGAGAGAAACATCGACGTGAAAGGGACACATCGAGTGGTTGCCACCCACATGACCCAACCAGGGCCGGGGACAAATTGCAACCAAGGTACACTCCCTTAGCAGGAACCGAACCTGGATCTCTCTGGACCACAGGCTGACGCTCTAACCGCTGAGCCAAACCGGCCAAGGCCTTTTTTACTTTTTAATATTTTTTTCTTTATAGATTTTATAGAGAGTGAGAGGGAGAGAGAGAGAGAAACATCGTTGAGAGAGAACATCGATTGGCTGCCTCTTGCATGACCCTAACTGGGATTTGGCCCACAACCTGGCCATGTGCCCTGACCAGGAATTGAACCGGTGACCTCTTGGTGCATGGGTCGACACTCAACCACTGAGTCACACCAGCCAGGCTCAACATTTTTTTTCTTTATTACCTCCCTACCCCATCCCTACCCCTGAGAAAAAATTTTTTTCTCCAAGAGAAAATAATACTAATGAATAAGACCTTTTGTTTCTTGGATTGAGCCTTAGAGGGCTACAAACCATTGAAATACCTGATATTTCCCTTCTAACACCAGTTTTCACCCCCTTGGGGGCGATATTGCTGCTCCCATTGCAAGTGCCATGCCCTCCATAAAGCAGGAGTACCTCTGTGCAGGTCAGGGCGAGAACCGAGATGTCTGGGTTAGATTTGAAAACCCCAAGGAGATTTGTATAAAATTAGTCACCCAGTTCTTAAGTATGTATCTCCTAAGAATAAGGAAAGTCCCTTATATAATCACAGTGCCACTATCACACTTAAGAAAGTTAGCAGTCAGTAATATGTAATATGTGGTTCATATGGGTTATGTTCTGATTATTTTTTCTTATCTGAGAAGCTAGTCAGCGTTCGTGCATGTATTTTATGTGTTTAATCTCCTTTAATTTAGAAGAGTTTTCCTACCTTTTTTTGTTTTTTTTCCATGGGAATGGATTTTTTTTCTTTTTTAAGAGTCCAAGCCAGTTGTCTTGTTTTATATCTGTTTTAGGTGAGAAAAAAATAAGTTGTAAAATGGAGTCCTTTTTATTATTTTTATTTCTTTTTAATCCTCACCTGAGAATATTTCTCTATCATCAGATACAGTGGGAGGGAGAGAGAGGGAGAGAGAAACTTCGACGTGAGAGAGACATATCGACTAGTTGCCTCCTGCATGACCCCGACCAGGGCCAGTACGAACTGCAACTGAGGTATGTGCCCTTGGCTGGAATCAAACCCACGACTCATTGTTCCAAGGGCCAATACTCTATTGCTGAGCCAAACTGGCCAGGGCTGAAGTCCTTTTTTAATAAGAAAAATATATGGTTTTGAATTGTGTGTATAAGGGTAGAGTAGAGAACTAGAGGAATACACAGTAAACTATAATAGTAATTAATTCGAGAGTGATTATTATGGAGTCTTTTACATTTTACATTTATATGTCTTAATTTTTTAAAAAACCATGCACAATTTTTATAAGCAGATAAAAAACTCAAAATTAAAATTTTAAACTAAAAGTTAATGAAGATGGATTTGAGGATGGCATATCTGTTTAACATCACAAAGTACTTTGTAATTACAGTGTTGTCTTTCCAGGGGGTTCATTAATACATTCTTTCCTTTTGTTTTTTCAGTCAGTATTTACAGGATGAAAGTAAGACCAAAAGAAATGTTGATCTGAGTCTTTTAGAGTGGACACACTACAGCATGAAGCCACATGTAAGTGACAGTCATCTGTATTTCAAATACTTGGCTGCGTTCACTGTCAGAGGCACATTGCATAGACTTGACCTCCTTCCTCCCTCCCCTCACACGTGTTCTGAGGCATCTTTCTCCTGAAATGTATGTACATCTTAAGAATGATATACTTTTCAATCTTTTAAAAAATGTTTTTATTGATTTTAGAGAGAGAGGAAGGGAGAGATAGAAACATTGTTTGGCTGCCTCCTAGACACCCCCTGCTGGGTATGGAGCCCACAGCCCAGGCATGTGCCCTGACTAAGAATTGAACCAGTGACCTCTTGGTGCCTGTGTCGATGCTCAACCACTGAGCCACGCCAGCCAGGCTACTTCTCAATCTTTTAACCTAGGTGTTTGCTTCTTAGCCTCTATCTTCTTGATTAAACTATCAATGTTATCTATATGCTAGCATGTCTCAAAAAATTGAAGAAACAGAAAAAAACATCAATAAATTTAGTCAGCTTCTTTTCTTGGTTGGCCCTAATGAAAATTTGAAGTTCTCGTTCAAAACTTATCTGGAAATTATGTATATCTAGCTCTTGAGGATCCTATGCTATGAGTCCTCAAGAGTCAAGTATGCTATTTGTGAATGTGCTTTGGATCATGCCAGACAGGGGTCTCGCTCAGGGTTGAAACACACATACATCTTTGAGTCCTAATGGCTTCTTTTTAAAGTAAGCTACATGAATTCAGTTTTAGCCCTAACCTGTGTCTACATAGCCAAAGCATTTTCATTTTTAAGTTGAATTATTAGAAAGGTAAGCTTTAAGTTTTCCTGAGGAGAGCACAGATAGAAGAGTCTGTCAGGATGAACACTGTGTTCTGGGAAATGTAATAAAGACGACAAATTCTCTGTACTTGTATATTGGAGTCTGTAGTACCCTCCAGTCTGTAAGAGATGCTGGGCTAGGGAGAACAGTGAGAAGTACCTACCATATGAATGGGTGGTGTGCATGCTTAAACAGTCTTTTTCCACAATAATAATCTGTATTTCTTTGACTAGAAATGGAGCTGTTGTAATCTAGTATGTTTTCCAGCAGTGGAACCAGACTTTCTTAATACTTTTATTACCTTGTGCTCATCATAACTGAGAGCCAAAGTGTGTAAGGGGCAGGCCCCAATTAGTGCCTGAAATAATTCTGACTAGAATTCCTTTCCTGGTAATAAACCTTCTTTCAATTGGTCTCTTTGTATGAAAGCAAACAGATGGAACTCTCACTTTCCTTCTGAAAAAACATTTTCTGTGGGGTCATATACTCCATGTTATGGTTAGGATTTTTTTTTTTTTTTCACTTTAAAAACAATTTTTTTTTCTTTATTGATTTTAGAGAGAAAGAGGAAGGGAGAGGTAGAAAGAGATAGAAACATCTATTGGCCGCCTCCTGCATGCCCCCTACTGGGGATCAGGCCCACAACCTGGGCATGTGCCCTGCCCTGGAATTGAACCAGCAACCTCTTAGTGCATGGGTCAACGCTCAACCACTGAGCCATACCAGCCAGGATTTTTTTCACTTTTTAACACACTTTTGTTATATTACCTACATAAAATAATCCTATGGAGTAGATTTTTTTTTTTCAATTTTCATTAATTTATTTTTGTTACAGATGTTTCTCCTTTTCCCCCTCCAGACACCCTCCTCCCCATTCTGCCCCCCCCCCCCAAGCATTGTTGTCTTATGTCCATTGGTTATGCATACATACATATAAGTTCTTTGGTTAGGACTTTTTAAAAATATGTTTTTATTGATTCTAGAGAGAGGAAAGGAGAGGGTAGGGAGAGAAAGAGAAACATCAATGAGAGAGAGATCACATCAATTAGCTGCCTACTGTACACCCCCCACTGGGGATTGAGCCCACAACCTGGGCATGTGCCCTGACCAGGAATCGAACTGGTGACCTCTCGGTGCTTGGGTCGATGCTCAACCACTGAGCCACACCAGGCAGGGCCCTGATTTGGATTTTTACCACCCCATAAAGACTAATTGTATGTTTGTCTTTGTGTTTGTGTAATACCATGTTTAATATTTACCTTTATAATATTGTTTATCCACAGTAGTATGTAGGTAAAGTCAAAGGAGTTTGTGTTTGGTAAAATTTTACCTCTTCCTTTCTTTTTTTGTAATTTTAGGAGATTCCTCAGCAGTTGAATGGGAGTGATTGTGGAATGTTTACGTGTAAATATGCAGATTATATGTCTAGGGACAAACCTATCACATTTACTCAGGTGAGTGAAGACCCTTCCTCATCCACTTGTTACTAAACAAGACGAATTTAGCGCGTGTTACCAGTGCCTGGTACACATTAAGATCTTAATAATGGTAGCCGTGCCTCTGTCATTGCCGTACCCTGGGCTGTAGTCCTCTCTTCCTGGGGACTCGTGCCACTGCATCTGCTCTCGGGTTTATCCTAGTCTTTCGTGACCATTGGGTCAGTCGCTGTCTTTCACCTCCAGTGTTCGCTGGTTTCTGAGTATTGCTGATATTTTTAGCCGAAGGAGGCATGTCAGAATGTGTAACAGCAAGGGGAGATCAGGCCTTATGAGAACGTAAGCACAGGTCTAAAATCTAACTATGAATACTGCTTTCCCCTTCTGTTCTACTTGTTACTGGTTCTCCAAGCCCTGCATTTGAGTGAAAATTAAAATATGTTGGAAACCGTTGAGAATTTATATTTGTAATAGTGGATTCTCAACCTTTTTACAACCAAGTCCAACCCCTTAAAAAAATTTTTTTTTTCTTTATTGATTTGAGAGAGAGAGAGGAAGGGAGAGGGAAACAGACAGAAACATCGATGAGAGAGAACGTCGATTGGCGGCCTCCTGCATGCCCCCCACTGGAGATTGGGCCCACAACCTGGGCATGTGCCCTGACCGGGAATTGAACCAGCGACCTCTTGGTGCATGGGTCCATGCTCCACCACTGAGCCACACCGTCTGGGCTAAAGGTATTTTCTTAAATAGACCTCATTTTGATAGGTGTTGTCTATTAAACTATACTTATTGAACAGTAGGACTGATAACCCCATTTCAAGCTTTTGGGCAACATGAAATAACCAGAGCTCCGATGCTGAATTAATACCGTTCCAGTCTAAAATAAAGTTAGTAATAATTTCAGCAATTTTATTAGGAGTAAATGTAGTTTTTTACAACATGTTTTGAGCTATTTGAAATGTACAAATCCATGTATTAAGACTGTTCAGGTCTCTCCAGGTGGGCAATCACTATAGTGAAGTGGTGTGTCGGCTGTTTATAATGAGACACCAGGAGACCTCAAGGGTGTAAACTTCGGATTTAATCAAAAGGAGGACTAGTTGAGTTACAGGTGTTTTGGATGTATCTTGTATGTTGCTGCTTTGAAAACTGCCCCATGTAGTGATTATCAGTTAAAGCAGAAAAACATACTAAGTGAAGAATCTCGTTCTTTGATGCTTCTAAATAGCAATTGATTATTTAATGACGTGAGATTTGAAGGGAAGAAGTTCCTATTCCAACACTATTGGCACGACTCTCAACCAACTGAGCTGCACCGGCCAGGCTGAACATTACTGGCCAATGTACATTTGGTAGAGCAGAAAAAAATTTTTGGATTTAATTTGTTTTCTTAGAGTTCACGTTTTTCTCGTATTAAAAACAGAATATATTAATTTTAGAATGTTTTGAAAATATGTATAAGTAGAAAAGTTACTGATTGTGCCACCACTTGGATATTCCCATTTTTGGTACATGTTTTTGTTACAAGGTTGTTGGGCTCTGCTGTGTAATTCTGCATCTTGCTTTGATTTTCCTTAGCTTATAAAACTACTACTGATACATATTATAATAAACATTATAAACCTCCTTTTTTATGGCTTCATAAGTCTGTACCATGAGATCAAAAAGCCAAGGCTTACCCAAAGGACAGGGGCACCCTCCGTTAGGGACACGGTTGCACCTGGACGTGGGTGCCGCACAAGTGGAAGTAACGTGTGTGTTGTTCCTGGATTCTTTGCAGCACCAGATGCCTCTCTTCCGGAAGAAGATGGTGTGGGAAATCCTCCATCAGCAGTTGCTGTGAGATGCCCTGCCCAGTCCCTTAGCTACTGGTGATTTCATGGACGAACGTTTTCATATACCTCATGCATTGTGGGTTAAAAGTCCCTGCATCACCTGTTTTCTCACAGGTACTGAGCTGCCAGATGTGCATGAAGGCCCTGCACCCTAGAGTCCTGACTTGGTATGCGGAGGGCTGCTTGCAACCCTGTTTGTAAGACTGTGCCTGCTCAGAGCCCTGGACTGTTCAACCCACATAGGAACAAACGCTAATTAATAATTTTTTTTAAAGATTTTTTTTTTTCCCTGTGAATGTGGAAAATGCAGGATTTATTCTATGAGTTTTTTTTTTTCTGTGTTCACGCATTCATTCGCTCACTCAGTTGCAGACATAATGGGCAGTGGCTGTTTTCTGCTGCTCTTTTATGGTTAACTCTGAATTACTTGTTTGAACTATTTATTTCTGAAAAGAATGTTAATCAAGCTGCCACTCCCTGCTGAAGATGTGGCGGAGAATAGGTGTGGGGAGAGGAAGGAAGTGTTAATTAACTTCTCTAACGCTGGAGCAGTAACTGCCAACTTGAAGCTGGAGGGGTTTTTTTTGTTTTTTTTTTTTTGAGGCTTGAAAATGCCAGGAGAAGCACTGGGGTGTAGGGCTCTGATTGCCTTTCAGAGGGAGTCTGACTCCGGCCTGGCACGGTGTCCGGCCTGGCACGGTGTCGTGGAGAAGTGGAACTGTGGCCAAGGGACTCTGGCTACCCAGGCATCTTCAGAAGAGTGTCGTGGTCATCTAAAGAGGCTTTCCTTTCTGGAAATGAGGTGACTGCTACTCTTTAAACTGGATTTGAAGAAACTAAACCCGAAATCTTCGTTTTCATCCCAGATCTGGTTGAGTATAAACCTCAGAATTGTAAGGGCTGGCCTGAGCTGTTTATTTCAGAAGATACTATTCCATTAAAGCTATTTTTCCCCAAAGTTTTTTTTTTCTGTGTAGAAAGCTGAAATTAAGTTTTGTATCCATTAGAATTTACACCCCCCCACCCCCATTCCACCCCTACTGAAATTTGTGGAAGAAAATTTAGTACTTGGCTCTGAGGTTACCAGTTATACAATAATCTATTTTGCATATGAAAGTTTGTATTTAACTTTTTTGTTCATTAAAAACTTTACAGTGGTTATGCATTTTTAATTTCAGAAAGTTTTAGAGTTGGTCAGAACATATTTTGCAAGATCTAGTGCCTAGTGTTGCTTTTCCAATGTGTAATAAAAGGTTGCCTGGCAGAACCTGAAAAGTATATGCTGAAATGATTTCTACCCTTTTCCCTACTAAACTCCCAGACTGGTCCTGGTACACAAAAGCGAGAGGTAAAACCGGAAAAATTGGGCATGTGTTAGCTATGAATCAACATGTCTGCCACCTGGAGGGCCTCAGGCTGCTGGTCACAGACGCATTATTGCAGCCAGTTTTCCCTGAGACGTGTTAAGTCCTGGGGTGGGACCTGGGGCCTGGGATGCGGATTGAAACTGCTGCACCTACTTGACGGCCAAAGTAGAGACACGTGTGCGTAGGGATGATTGAAGAGTGAGCCAGCCGTGCTGCGTCTCCCTCTACTCGGGCTGCACGGAGAGCCCTTCTGCAGCTTCTGGTCCTTGCCCGAGGCTGCTGGAGTGGGGCCAGTGAGTACTGGGTCATCGTTACACTAGAAACAGGTTCCCACTGGGGCTAGTAGGTTTCACCTGAGAACACAGGTTAACTGGTTCCATGTGGGGTGAATCCTATCAGGAATGGCAGTTTGTATCCTGCCCGTCTGAGTGAGGCTGGGGTTAATGTATTTGTATTACATTATAAGCACCTGAGGGGCTTCACAGAGCAGCTGTCACTGAGCTTCCCTTCATGTGTACTTTTCAGGACCACTCTTCACACTCTCCCAGGACCTAATGAAGTTGATGAGAGCAGAGGGTTAGGTTAGAGACGGGCATGCTACTCAACCCTGACTTCCTGAATTTAATGATACTAGAGGCCATGCTTCTCCAGGCCCTCATCTGTCTCGTGGTGCAGAGAAACTTGTTGCAAACAGAATTCTTATATCTAAACAGTTTATGAGAAAAGCAGGCAGGTAATAAAAACAGCTATTGATTTTATCAATATAGCTATATATCCAATATTGAAATTATCAACATTAAAGTCAGTGAGATGATATATATTTTTTATTAGAGTAGTTTGGAGGTCTGATAAAAAGGTGGCGTGCACCATTGTTCTTTTTTAGTAGGCAGTCTCTCCTAAAGATTGATTCAAATGCAAACAAACCAAAACTGTTGGTGAGCAAATGTCTTTCTCATGTTTGACCTTGTATCAAAGTTGGGATGCGGGTGGGAGGAAGACAGACTCGGGGTACGTGGAAGATGTTCTGCAGAGGCCCTGTTCTACCTCAGCTCCTTAAGGCTGTTAGACTTCTGATCTCTGAAATGTGAAGCCCAGCTTGGGAAACGCCCTGTCCAGTGTGGATGTTCGCCTGCACCGGGAGTAGCTTGGTGGTGGGACCAAGGTGTGGGTGGAGGGAGAATGCGTCCTTGGAGGTATATTGAACTTCTGATACAAATAAATAAAAAGGTAGAGAAATTTAAGTAATAACCTTAGTACTGTAGCTCAGTTACCTTGTTTCAATTGGCTTTTGTGAACTCATTGGGAATCTAATTTCTCTATGGTAGTTTCTTTGAGAAAAACGAAAGACCCCCAATATTTAAACAAACTTTTGGTACTTGTTTGTAAGTTTGGGATCTGCTGGCTGTATTGCTTTGATTATTTTTCTTTAAATATACCTAATACATATAAAGAAAAGATTTGAGTGTTTGAAATAGGTGTTGATTTTATCTACCAATAAATTCATCTCTTTAATTCAGTGGCTTTCAATTTTTTTATTCCAAGTTAGCAATAAATGTATCTTATATTGTGACCAATACACCACATGTATGTCATGATTATATGTGGATGCGAAAGTTTTACTAAAACATTACTTATTCTTACTACCCTCCGAATTTTATTTTGATATTTTTTAAAATGTGCATTGTGACCACTAAGGTGATTGCTAAACCCACAGGTGGGTGGAAACCTAGAAACACTGCTCTAAGTGAACTGACAGCAAGATGCAAATGATGTTTAAAACCATAAAGCATGAGACTACAAAGATGTGATAAATGAGGGACTGTTTTGAGATGAATCAGTAGGAAAACAGTCCAGAAACTCAGCAGAAATGTGTTATAAACAGTGCCCGTTCTTACATTGGCTTTTCCTAAAATACGTTATGTAAAAGTCCTCTTCTGTGTAGGATGTAAAACAAAGGATTCTATGACCCAATGAATGTGTGTCCCGTGTGATGCATAGCAAACAACAAATTAATATCTTAATCTGGCATTTCTGAAAACCTGGACATTGAGCCTTCTCTGTGACACCTGTGGAACTATTGTGTGGGGAAGTACTTCGGAAAGTGTCAGGAGAAGAACACAGTTCTTAGAAGCAAGTGCGTCAAATATACCCTGGGGAAGCATCCTCCCCTCCCCTGCTGCCAAGCACAGCGCCTCCTGAAGATCATATGGTGATTTTAAAGTCTCTGGTTCTCCCTGGCCAGTTTGGCTCAGCGGATAGAGAGTCAGCCTGCGGTCTGGGAGAGACATAGGTTCTGTTCCCACTAAGGGCACATACCTTGGTTGCAGTTTGTCCCCGGTCCTGAGTGTGGGTAGTGACACACTCGATGTGTCCCTTTCACGTCGATGTTTCTCCCTCCCTCCCACTCTATCTGAACAAAATATCAAAAAGGAAAAAAAAATAAAGTCTCTGGTTCACACTTATATTTTCTTTAATTGTATCTATCATAGATGTTCATAGTAGGAAAAAATGCTTCTAAAAGGTAAAGAATAAGAATTTCACAAACCACCCAGAGTAAATAATTCTTAGTATTAACATTTTAGTATAAGTCCTGGTCTTTGATATATATACTCCTTCATATGTGTATGAATAAGTGTGTGTGAGTGCTTGTGCATGTATATATTTTGTTACCATCAAATATAGACTAATAAGATATATATGCCTATATAACCCCTTTCCACTTCATCTAACTTGACCATATTTTCATGTCAATAAAAACTGACATTGTAATTGCAGCATAGTGTTCCAGCATATGACTAAAACATGATTCATTTAATTCAGTATTGGACATACCATCCTGCACAATATTTGGGTTATTCTCTTAGGAGAAATTCTTAGAATTAAAATTTCTGAGTTAAAGTTATATATAGCAAAAAAAAAAAAAAAATCAGGGAAAGAAATCTCCCATTCATTGATACTTGGACTTAATCTTACTGGTACACTTTATAAGACATAATCGTCACCCTCCAGCGGTCAGCAAATGTGGCTCATCTGGACTCACCTGTTATTCAGAGGGGACAAGAGGGTCTAGAGTATTTCAGCGCCAAGTCCTGACATGTCATTCTACCTAAAGACTTAAGAATGCCTTCCTAACTTAAAAAGAAAAAAGCCTGTTGCATCATCTAATAGTTCATTTTCAAATTTCCCTGATTGTTTCAAAAATTAGATTATAGTCCAATCTGGATATACAGTGGGCTGGATGGTGGCCTTCAAGAACGTAAATCTATGTCAATCTCTGGAACCTGTGAATATTACTTGCTTTATAGTTTATTTTATTTTCATCACCATTTATCGCCCCATACCCTCTTCCACCTCCCCCCCTCACAAGCACCACAGTGAATAATACTCTCTATGGCAAATGATGTGATTAAGTTAAAGATCTTGAGGAATTTATCTAGCATTATTGGGTGAGTCCGAAGTAATCACATGCCTTAGAAAAGGCAGGAGTTTTGACAGAAGAGGTAGTAAAATTGGCCTAGGCACTGTTTATACTTGATGCCCATTTTTGTGGGGGGAAAATATGTTTATGCGTATCTAAAACAAAATCTAGAAAAAGACACCCAGTGTTTTAAAAATGGTTGTCTAGACAGGCTCTGTTGCGTTATATAAACGTTGTGTTTGGAGGCAATGAAACTGCGGAAGCAGAGACTAGAGTATTGCTGCCCCAGGCAAGAAAGCCTCAAGCCACCGAAGTTGGAAGAGCCTTCAGGGGTTGGCCCAGCTGACACCTTGAGTTTGGACTTTAGGCTCCAGAACTTTAAGAGTGAATTTCTGTTGTTTTAATCCATCAAACCTGTGGCAGTCACAGCAATCTCAGGAAACTAACACGGGGTCCAAATAAAATGTATGCATTGCCTTTGGTTGCCCTGATCACTAGAAGGATTGGAGGCAATGGGAATATTCTCATCTTCACTAGTGGGGACACACTAAGTGCCTTGCATCCATGCCCAAGTCACTGCTTTTACAGGGAGCCCCGAGGTAATGCTGGAGTGTATCTTCTATGGCGTTTTCGCTCCACACCAGCTGTTTCTGAGAGCTAGTAACACTCATGGCTTCTAGAAAGACAGTAGCTGTATGTGGCTGATAAGAGCTAGAATAGAAAAGTAGCCTGTATGTAAGATAAGCCTTAAATTTTAATTCATCAGCACCTTAAGGGGAATGTTGAGAGGAAAGAAAAGGCCACAGCAAATATTGACAGTAAACATGAGGGCAATCGGCTAGTCATGTACCTCGACATTAGCAGTCACAGGCCAAAGAAATCTCCGTTAGGCTCCAAGACAATGAGAAATTTGGATGCATGTAAAATGTAGGCTAGTTTCTAACACCTACAGCGTGGGCTTTTCATAATTATCATGGGGTTGCCCCTATTGCCTCCTTCCCCGGGTATGTAGGAATGACGGCCAAATGCTGTTCATACTGCAGTCCTGATGGCATCTCTGCCCAGTCAGAGTCATTCAGATCCCAAACTGCAGCCAGGCTATCAGTGTCCCTGCTTCCCTTAGCTGCCCAGTGTTCTCTCCCACCCTTACCCCTGTCCTGTCAAGATGCCTTCTTTCTATCTATGGCCAATTGTTTCCTTTGGATCTTTCTTGAAAGCCCTCCAAATTTCTATCAATCCTCCTTTTCCTCAAGTTGGTAAGTTCTCCCTCCATGCTGCAACCCCCTTCCGATCTCCGCCAGTCTGGGTCGTCTTCCCTTCCAGAGCTCCGTGCTGCAGGAGACATCTTGAGGCAGAGCTGGGGGGAAACTAGGACAGAGGGGATGGATGTTCAGGGCTACTCACCGTGTCTGGTGAGAGGTTAGAACATTTAAAACCACTACGGGGCCCTGGCCGGTTTGGCTCAGCGTTTAGAGCGTCGGCCTGCGGTCCTGAGAGACCCGGGTTCGATTCCCGCTAAGGGCACATACTTCAGTTGCAGTTTGTCCCCGGCCCTGGTCGGTTGTGCAGGTGGCAGCCACTCGATGCGTTCCTTTCACATCGATGTTTCTCTCTCTCTCTGTTCCTCTCTCCCTCCCACTCTACCTGAACAAAAAATGGAAAAATGTCCTCGGGTGAGGATAAAAAAAAAAAAAAAACAACCACTACAGGTCATGGGTTCCCGAGGGGTTCAATCCAATGGAGCAGGGAGGGGCTTTTGCGCTGTAGGCTGAATGCATTTCAAAACCTTTGTTATTGACCCAAGTCTCCATTTAACAACGGTCCTTTTATTTTGCATAAAACCATGCTCAGGACTTTTCTGGGTTGTCGGAATGTCTTGTCAAGACAGAAAAAGCCTGGGATTTATACAGAAGAAATTAATACACTGAGTCCACATGTGGTGAACGAGGCACTCACAGAAGCTGCGCGTTTGCGGGGGGAGAGGGGAGAGCTGCGTCGTCAGGGCTCACGCTTGTGCCGCCCTGGAGGGGGGAACTCGGGTACCTTGAACTCAAGTGCTAAACCACCCAGAAGATGGCTCGTGAGAACATCCTTGCTTAGGAACAAGGCCAGCGGGTCTCGTTCCTGTCTTCCGCCTGGCCATGTGGCCTCCCCTCCACTGCTGCAACCTTAGGGCAACTTCTGGATGCTCTGGACCCCAGCGAGGCAGGTATCTGTTAGCACTTCCTCCCCTGTCTCTCATGTTCAGAGACAAGCATTTGGAAATGGGCAGTTTAGGAACTGGAGTTAAACCTCAATTTCTGCCATCTGGAAGGAAGGCCAAGGAAGGAAACCTGAGCAGCGGAGTCCAGGGGGTGCATTTATGGTTTGTCTCCTCTCCCACCCTGATTCCTCCTCATTTTGACAGATTCATTACCAAGCCCTCAGGCCTAAACTTAAGGCCCTTTAAGGATGTGCTGTTTTTCTGGCTGTTCATTGGACATGCACATCTCAACCTGAGAAAGAGTTTTCATTAATAACTCTGGTCAGGAACCCCGTGGCTTCTCTGAGGCTACTGGCCTATAGTTGTTTCTCCTGAGGGTAGTGGGCTTCAGCCCTGAATGGGGGAGGAGAGATGGAGCCATAGGTCCTTGGCTCTGTAATGGCCACACGAGGAGATCGTGTATCCCTGCCCATATCCACGCCCACACAGCAGAGAGAGAACAGCTGGCCTACACGCCATAAAACTTTAACATCAGCACCACAGAAGTGGAAAAAAATGGGAGAATCGGAAGTACAGATGGGACATAGGTAAGGAACACGTTTTCAGTGAGTTAGGAGCCCTCAGAGTTTGTTAGGAGGATGTGGCTACTGTGGGACCCAGCAATTCACCGCCATCGGTCCCGCCATGCTCTGAACGGTCACCCCTGAAATCCTGGCTGACCACTTCTGGCAGTGGCCTCTGGCCGAGCCCACAGACCTGTGAACAGAGGCTCGGAGAGGCAGGCCCACCCTCATCCAACCCTTTCAGATCTGGGACACTTTCAGTTTGGCTTCTGGGGAGGGCACGGTCCTTTCTCCCTGGAATTGTCAGGCATGTTGTCCTCCCCCTTCCTCCCATACAAAGATGAACTCTTTCCCTGGCCAGGCTTCAAGTTCAATAAAGACGGGCTGGTCTTACCCAGCTTGATAGGCAGCCACTCCACCCCTCTGGCTCCTGGTTCTCCAACTTGAGCACAAATGGGAGTCACCTGGAGAGCCCGCTGAAACGGACTGCTGGGCCCCACCCCCAGAATGCCATTCAAGGTGGACCCCAGAAACCTGCATCTCTAAGGAGTTCTCAGGTGATAATGATGCTGCTGGTCTGGGGACCACACTTCTCCCAAAGACCTTGCAGGAGGAGCCATCCTGCTCGGCAGCTTCCCAGGCCTGTCCGCCTCCCTGCGTCCCCAAATCAAAATAAGAGACCAAGACACTGGGATCTTGTTAGCTGGATATATTTCATTTTTTTGTTTGTTTGTTTGTTTTTGTTTTTGTCACAGAACACTGTTTGCAGTAGAGGAAACTGGCATCGCAGTCTGGTGGTAAATGGCTGGTTCACATAAACCAGTGCATGTCCATCCTGTAGCGCAAAAAGCCCTAACGGCGCGTACCCTATTGAAATTCAGGACATCTCCGACATTTTCTCTCTGTTTTTTTCTTGGTCATCTTTCTGTTTTAATAAACGTTTTCAAGGTCTGTCCAAAAGAAGGCCACGCGGGTTCCTGGCGAGCGGAGGCCGGCGCAGGGCGGCGGCTGCTCACTGGACTGTCCCCTTCTCCAGGCTGGCAGTTGATATCGTATTTTTTTTCCAACTCATTTTTATTAAAAAAATAAAAAAATGCTCCAACTATCAGTTTTACAAAATCTCTAAGGGAAACACAAGAGCAAGGTGCTGAGGTAAAAAAACACCTGAGGTAGCTTTCTTTTGTGTGTTTTTTCTCGTTAAAAAAATCTGTAAATTTAACGCCCTGGGCCAACGACCTCATGTAAATTGCTATTTTCTTCCACATTTTTTTTTTTTTTTTAATAAAGAAAGAAATCATTTTGCTGAAAACGGATGGCTTATACACCAAAATGTAAAAAAGACACAATATATTCTTTCTTTGCGGGATTTTCCTTTGTTTGGTTGGTTTGATGGGTTCCTGTTTCCTCCTCCGAAAAGCTAGGACAAGTACCATTGACTCTTGTTCTTTTGAGTAACCAAGTGTAAGTTGAGGCTGGTTGGTGTGTTTCGCTTTTGTTCCTTTTGTGTGATGTGATACTCAGAGCACTGCTTTGCCTGGGGGGTGCAGAGAGCGGGGTTCAGACAGAGGGCTGTGGGGTGAGAAAGAATGGGCATGAGAAGAATGGGAGGGAGGGAGGACGGGGAGAGAGAAACAGAGAGAGACAGAATTATAGAGCAGTATGCAAAAACCAGCTTAAAACCTGTGAAGCGAAGAGAAATGGGGATGTGAGCTCGACAGGGATGAAGAGAGACAGAGTTTCCTCTTCAGAGAGACGGTATCCCTTCTGTTGACATACACAGGTGACCCAGAACTGCTGTAAGTGTCCTTTTGATGAGACTTCCCTCCGGGTGAATTTTGTGTGGGTGGTCTTGCAGCTCCTTGCTAAACCATTAGACCTCCCAAAGACCGACTTTATTCCTTCAAGTCTAGAAAAGCCTGCTTTCTCTTTAAAAAGAAAAAAGAAAATTAATACTTGATTAAAAATTGGAGTTAGTTGAGTTATTTGATATATTATTTCTAAAATATATTAACGCTGCAGGCACCCTGTGTAACCCACAGGCCACATATCTTAACATCTTTCCCTTCTAATATGTACACACATGTACAGAGACAATTTTCCACAAAGAGAAAAGGGTGTGAATTTTGCTTTGCTTGGAACACATTCACCTATGTTAGTTCAACTAAAAGGGATAGCGTGGTGGGCGTTAAGGAGAGATCCGAGTGGATGGTGAGGTGGATGGCTGGGAAGCCTGCAGAGGCCCTGGGGAGCAGGAGGCTGGGCGCAACCCCGCGGCCTGCCCTCCCCTCCCCTCCCAGCCCCGGGGTTCTCTGGCCTCTGCAGAGTCCCTGGCACTCCGCAGACTTCTCATTCCTCAGGATGGTCTTTGGTTTGCTCCCGAGCTGGCTGGCTGTTTGGTCTCATTCTGGCAGGTGTTGGAAGGGCTACATTCATCCACTGTTTGCTGGTGCCTGTGGGAGCCTCACTTGCTGCGCTGCGAGGCCACTCCCTGAGGGTATTTCTGCTCCTGCTGCTTCACCTGCTGTACAATTTCCCTGATCTTGCGCTGTGCGGTCTGCAAGGGAGAGGAAGGGATGGGGAAAATGAACCCAGTTCTGAGGGTAAGCGGTGGGTGAAGGGGCAGGGGCGGGGGTGGGGTGGGACTTGGGGAAAGGAGGTGGTGAGCTCAGCAAAGCCCACCTACCTGCTAAAGCCCTTACTGTGGGGGCCTTTCTGCCTAGAAGTGGCTGAGTTCCCCTCACCCCACCCCACCCCCAAGGCTGCCGGGTCAAGGATAAGGGGGTGGAACCCCAAAAGCTTCCAGTTAATTGCTCCACAGGCCAGGAAGCAGAAACAGGGCACCACCGACCAGAGGACCTGGCAGATCAGAGAGCATCCCCTCCCAACAAGACACACAGTTCCCAGGGCTGCCCACCCACGGTTCTCTTCACTAGGGAGGACGTCAGTGTGCTTGCTGGGAAGGACCACAGTACAGGAGACGGGGAGAGGTGAGGAACTGGAGCCGACACTCCACCCTGCACAACTGAAGAAACATGAACCCTCAGTGGACAACCCCCCACTGCAGGGAGACCCCTGCGCGGACTGCAGGAACTGGGGGCTCCCGGCCCTGCAGGGGCGAGGTGGGGAGCAGCAGCATGGCCCCTCAGGTCCCCAGGCAAGGAACCGCCGGGGAGAGCAAGCTGACTGCTCAGGCACCCTTCGGTGTGGGCCTAGCTCAGACGGCTCCTGCTGGCTCAAACAAGGACCCAATGTGCTCTCTCCCAACCCAAGCAACAGAAAGCACCTAAAAGAACCAGGCCCCAGGATGCGAGCCACGGGCCCTTCCGGATGAAAGAGAAGCAGCTGTGTGGAGTCCGGAGTCTTGAGGGGATGTTGGTGTGGAACGGAGGAGAGGGAGGAGACGTGAGCTTCTCCTGTGATGAGCATTTAACCCTGAACTGTGAGATTCTGGCACCCAGGCTGGTTCTCAGGGCCATGCTGGGGAGCCCCAAGGGTGGGCTGCCCCTGGTACGTGGTTCCCAGCAGGGAAGGGCTGTGACTGAGGCCTGAGTGGGAGGGTGAGGGGAGTCAAGCTCTCACACGTAAGCATTTCAGGGGGCTTGACATGTGTTTAGCTTGTCTCCCAAGCTCTACACTCAAGTCCTCTAGCATACTTGGGGACAGCGGTGACGAGAACGCGTGCCTGAAGCGCTCCATCTGTGGGGCGGGGTCGGCGTGCTGGGGTGTGTGTGCAGGGGCCGTGGCCACCTGACAGGCCACCGATAGCTTAAGCAGAATTGAAGAGACTGGCAAGAGAGACCAGATCCTCCCAGCACAGGTACCTGGCTAGCAAAGAAATGCCCAATAATTCGGACGATCACTTCCTCATTTTCATCTGGCGTTTGGTCACGAGGCACGATGACTTCCGCGCTGGTCAAGTTCTGCAGCTCGTTCACCTGTGAGGGGAGACAGGTGGGCTCGGGCAAGTGGGAGAGGGCAGTGGTGGAGGGCGAGGAGGCGGGAAGTGGCTCCCATCCTGCAATCCAGCACACTTCTGGGGCTCCCTGCACCGTGGGGCACATGGGGCCACGCCGGCTTGGGCCATAGGAGGCTCCAGGACAGGGAGAGGGCCTCCAGCCCCTGAGATCATGGAGCTGCTTCTGGGGCAGAATTCTTACACTGGAGTTCTCATCAGTGTGGTTCCACACATGCTCACAGTGACCCCAGGCTTCCCAATAACCCAGGAATGAAAGTCACGCCTGGACAGGCTCTCCTGGCTGCCAAGCCTGAGCCGACAAGGTCAACGTGGCTTTCTTGACGATGCGCAGCTCTCTTCCCTGCTCTCCGTTTTCATTCTTGCCTCTGAGCCTTCTTATGCTGTTCCTACCCTTGGGCTGCTGTGCTTTCTTCCTGCACTCCTGGGCCCAGGCCCACCTCTTCATGAAGCTGCCAGCCCATGCTGACCTTGCCTTCTCTCAACCCCGTCTCCTGCCCTCTGTGCTCCTTGCCTGCCTCAACAGACCACCCTTCCTGACGGTCTGCGCCCTGGTCCCTCTCCCGCCACAGGGCTGAGCACACACAGGTAGGAGGGGACAGCTGACAGTCTCTGCAGGGGGAGGGTGCACACAGAATTCAGTGACTGGCTCTAAAACGACTGGATAGGAGACTGAAGGACTTAGGATTCTAGTCCCTGGTGGTCTTATCTGCTTTCTTTTGCCCACTTCACGCCAATTTGCCCAGAGCTCGGCGTGCATGCCCTTGGATGCTGGCCACACTCCTGGACATGGGGAATCACACGCATGCCATGCAACTTTATTCTTCTGCGTAAAGGTAACTCGTTCTATCCAGAACTTGGCTTTGATTCCTTTGGGAGTTTTTATTTAAAGAAAGCAGCAAACACACACACACACTCTCCGCGCGCGCGCGCGCGCGCGCTCTCTCTCTCTCTCTCTCTCTCTCTCTCTCTCGACCAAGTTCCTGCCACTCCGGCTTTGCCAAGGAGCACAGGCTCTCCTGGAACTTCTCCGGGGCGATCCCCACAGGGCGGGTCCCTGGGTCTGACGGACAGCTCATTTCCAAGGCTGCACAGTTCTCTCTCTGCTACTTTCCAAATTACACTGCGGTATTGCCACCTTCAGGTTAAAAACCTTGATTATTTTGTTACAAACTATTTCCTTCTCGCCTACCATCCTGTTGCTAAACTGGCTCCCAGGAGCAGATGGCCAGGTTTGGGTGGGCGGCAGACCGAACCTGTGGCTGGGAGCGTGAGGGCCTCTGGGGCACTTCGGGAGAGTCTGAGAGTCGAGGGTGCAAGACACCAGGTGCCGTGGGCCTGGGGCGTGTCATTCGGGGAAGATGGTGGTGTGCCAAGGGTGTGCTCGGGTGGGACCCTACACCCTGTGAGTTTCCTGCTGCCGTGTGTTCAGGGAGAGGAGACCACGCCCCAGCCTGTACCGAGGGGGGTGTTCCTGGGTGCAGGAACCAGCGCACACACTGGGCTCTAGGCAGCACCACAGACGGGGCCCTGGCTCTGAGTGACGCTAACTACATTTTGGTTCTGGAAGAACCGATGGGGGTCAGGGAGAAGGCGGGCCAGGCAAGAATCAGCCCCACGGTGACGCCAGCTCAGAGTGAACTTACGGTTTTGCCGCCCTTGCCAATCACCCGGCCAGCTGTAGAGGAGGGCACTCTGATGTGGGCTTCCAGCTTCACCTCTTCTTTGGGGTTAAAGAAGTTTTCTTCTTTCAGTTTCCCAAAGATCCGCCCTTGAGCCTGAAAGAGCAAGAAGCGACGTTGAGCCTCGCGGCTGCCAGTCCGCCTGCTTCGTGCTGCAGCTGGAATCCGAGCCCAGCAGGGGCACACCCCAGCCCCAGGCTCTCGGGTCGGAGAGGGGACGCCGTCAGGGGCGGGCGCTGCTCCTGCCACATCCAACCATGGCACTGTGCCAAGTGTGCACTGGCACTCCGGTGGCTTCATGGTTTGCACAAAGCCACCACCCCTAGGAAGCTTTCGGTATGTTGGGTTGGGGGAGGTGGTGAGGGGGCAGAAACACATGTCACTTCTGCATCCCTGGCCCCTATAACCTTTGCCTGAATGAATCTGTCGGGGAATTCTTAATGTCTTCCCACTATGACATGTTCAGACCTGGTTATTACAGGATAGAGGTGAGGATGGTGGTGATGGGGTCTGATGAGCCTGATTCTGCTTTTTTTTATCCTCACCCGAGGACATTTTTGCATTCATCTTCAGATAGAGCAGGAGGGAGAGATGGAGGAAGAGAGAGAGAGAGAAACATCACTGTAAGAGAGACACATGGACTGGCTGCCACCCACACGACCCCAACAGGGGCCAGGGACAATCTGCAATCAATGTACGTGCCCTTAGTGGGAACCGAACCCAAGAGTCTTTGGTCTGTGGGCCAATGCTCTAACTGCTGAGCCAAACCGATCAGGGCCTGATCTTGCTTTTTTTTTTTCTTTTTTCTTTTTATCCTCACCCGAGGACATTTTTGCATTTATCTTCAGATAGAGTGGGAGGGAGAGAGAGAAAAACATCAATGTGAGAGAGACACATCGAGTGGCTGCCACCCACACAACCCCAACCGGGGCTGAGGACAAACTGCAACCGAGGTACGTGCCTTTAGCGGGACCTGAACCCGGGCCTTTCTGGTCCACGGGCTGATGCACTAACCGCTGAGCCAAACTGGTCAGGGCTGATCTTGCTTTTTAATGCCTAACTTCAAAGCCAGTGTAGCCAGAGGTTATTGTTCTTAAAATATACATATATATATGTGTGTGTGTATGTACACACACACACACACATATAGATAGATGTAATTTATATTACCTAAAATTCACCATTTTAAGGAGTACACTTTAATGTTTTTTTTAGTATATTCACTTTGTTGTACAACCATCACCACCATCCAGAACATTTCCATCTCTTTCCCTCAAATAAAATCCCCATTATCAGTGAGCCCCGACTCCTCCCTCTTCCCATCCCCTGGCAGGCACGATTCTGCTTTCCGTCTCTCTGGATTTGCCTTTTCTGGGCATTTCATATAAATGCAACCATATGGTTGTGCCTTGTGAGTCTGCCGCCTCTCAGTTACCGTGGTCTAGGTTCATCCACGTGACAGTGCATCAGAGTTCCATTCCTTTACGTGGCTGAGGAATATTCTATTGTGTGGACACACCACATTTTATTTATCCAATAATGAGCTGAAGGGTTTTTGTTCTTGAATGGTTCTACATGTGTTAGTTTTATCTTCTCAAATTTTAAATATTTTTTTTGGTTTTTGAAAGCCTATTTGTTAAAACTGGGGACAGGGAACCAAGAAAGGGCTCAGGGAGTGGAAGCAGCAGGAAGCTCAGGAAGGAAGCGAGTCTTGGTGGGGCTGCTGCAGCTCGCTGGAAAGTCAGAGAAAAGGAGGCCTTGGGGACAGGATGAACTGCCGCTGCCCACTGCTAGCCTGGCTGCGTGCCTCGTGGGGCCCCTTCGTGTTTAAGAGATGCACGCCTGTGGGGGGAGCAGAGGAGGAAGGGAGAGGTGCTGGCATGCCCCCTGGAGGGAGAGCACGCCTACGTGTTTTTAACGATGAGGATTATACCTTTATAAATGTTTCTGACTTTTAGAAAACCCAAGTGATCATTTTCCTAGGAGAGAATAAAAGACAGAAACAAACAAACAAACAAAACAATGCACCCACCATGCCATGCTGTGTCCCCTTGCACCCCATGTTTATGCCTTCATAGCCAAATGAGTCTGAAACATCCATCCTCAAAGCCATGGCTGAATCCGCAACAGTCCAGGAGGGGCCATGTGAACTGGGCACTGACAGACAACCCACTTTTCCAAGGGAGAGAGGGGAAGGAGGGCTCCAAGCAGAGGGAACAGCCTGGAGGTGGACGACAGGGTGAGCCTGAGACCAGGAAGTGGCAGGAAGGGAAATGGAGGTTGGGTCTCCAGAGAAGAGCCCTGACCGAGCCTGAGGTGGCTGCTACCTCCCAGAAGACCTTCAGTCACCACAAACAGGCTGCCCTGTGCCCAGGTCTGCAGGGCTCAGGTGGCCCTTGGCACTGACCTTGAACTGGGCTTCAGGCGGGCCGGTGATGATGACCATCCTTTCGCTGACATCCGGGCCCTCCGCGGGGGCAATCTGCAGTCACAGGGACAGGGAAATGTGCTGTGAGCTGTGTCCCCCCAGGCCCGCCTTCTCGTCTCAGCGGACAGCACACACACCGGCAGGGTCACAACGCGGTTCTAACTCAGCTCCCAGCGGCCGCCGGCTGCAGGTCCCAGCCGAGCCAGAGCAGGTGCAGGGGCTAGGAGACGAGCTGAAAGGCTAATTCATGATTCACGTTGACCAAGCCAGTTCTGCCACCCTGTCCACTTCCTCGTGGCTCTCGGCTGCCTTGCTCGGATTCTGCAGACAGCACCCCCCCCCCCCCAGTTGTCTGGCATTCACCGGCCTAGACCAGCGGTCTGAGAGACCGTGGACTCGGTTTAGAATGACATTCCCAAGCAGACTCCCTCCTCAGGACCAGGAGTGAAGACGGAAGCAAATGGGACCCAGAGAGGTGAGGCGACTGCCAAGATCACAGGGTGAGCAGGAGCCGGAGCCCGACCAGGAACTGCTGTCCCCAGCTGGGCAGATGCTGGGCAGTGAGGGTGAGCTCAGCTCTTGCCTGTACCCAGAGCAGTCCTGGGGCACAACTCCCCAACCTCAGCTCCACCCTCCCTTTCCACCTATTGGTTAGTGTCAAGCTGTCTCCCTGCCCTGTTGGCATCAGACGTGCCGCTGGCTGAGGCCTCCGTAGACTGGTGAGGCAGGGGGTGGGGGGCTCCTTGGAGTGAGAGCTTGCTTCAGGGACAGATGCTCTCAGACACCTGTTGGGATAAAGGGATCTAGCAAAAAACAGATTGATTTTAAAGATCAGGTAATTTCCGCCTGACCAGTGTGGTTCAGTGCTTGAGCACTGACCCATGCACCAAGAGGTCGCCGGTTTGATTCCTGGTCAGGACAGGACACATGCTCAGGTTGTGGGCCCGATCCCCAGTGGGGGGCATGCAGGAGGCGGCCAATCGATGTTCTCTCTCATCCATGTTTCTCTCTCTCTCTCTCAAACCAATAAAGAAAAAAATAATAAAACTGACAAAAATCCACTTTCTAAAAAAACAGAAGATCAGGCAATTTCTCTCACACAGACCTGGCTTCCCTGGTTTTCTCTTCACTGCTCTGGAGCGAGGCAGAGGCCAGGGAAGGAGCAGGTGGCTGGCTCGGCGAACAAACATCCACACACCTGGCTGCAGAGCCCACCCGTTCTGGCTGCTCGTCCCAGAGGTCATCAGCAAAGGGACACGCCGCCACTCGACCTTTCTGGGACACAGAGGGACTGTGGGGATGCTGTGGGGCAGTGCCCACAGGGCTGGTCTCCCGCACTTTCCGGAAGGCCTGCTGAGAACGATTCTGGGCTAGCACTCAGGCTGATACAGCGGAAAAACACTGGGCGGACGGCACAACCTGGTCAGACCTTGGCGCTCACACTCTCTAGCTTTGTGGCCCTTGTTACTCTCTGGGCCCCGGGTCCTATGGACAATGGTAAATACAGAGCTACTGCTGTAATTACCCCAGGAGCCGCTCCGTGTCCTACTGGTCAGCAGAATTTACATGTAAGTCCTGCCCCTGCCTATCTTGGCTGTGTCCCTATACCGCTAACTCTCCTGGAGGGGAAAAAAGGGAGGATATGATGACTCCTCAAGTCCTTGTCAGGTGAAATCATCCCCTTCTGTCTCCTGTACCGCATCTCAGACCACAGGACTGCACGACTCGGGGTACAGCCAGCCCTGGGGTCGTCCACACCTACCCGGCCCACCAGGGGGCGGGACAGCACAGCCCGGGCCGGTCTCCCCTGCCACAGGCCTGCTGGGTGCCAAGGCCCCCGTGTGCCCCACCCCTGGCCTCCAGCACCTCCAGCTCTCGCCCAGTGTGCCCACCTTGCAGGTGGGATACATGAGGCCTGCAAGGGGAAATGGTTGACCCACAACAAGTCCTTCTGTGCTCTCACTGCGTCCTTGTTCTGCCCTACTCAATGTGTTGTTTCTGCTTTTCTCTCCACACTTGCTGTGGGAGAAGTTCCAGCTCTTCTCAGGGACAGACTGCAAGCATTCTCTCTCTCCACGTCACGAGACTTCTCGTTCGGCGGAATTCCAGGTCGTCCCATGGCAGCAAATGACTTTACGTAACAACGGAAACTCTGTTTCCACAAGTGTTTCATGAGGCTTGGGATGTGCTCAGCATTCTGCCCGTTGAGTCAGAGCTGATAGCTGGGCTTGGAGCAGGACCAGGGTCGAATAACCCTTCCCTCCCAGCTTCTCTGCCGAGTCTTCACACTGCTCGAGGAGGCAGGATGTGGGTCTGTGACTGCAGCTACGCCTGGACTCAATCCTTCCCATCAACCAAGCGGCCTTCCTTCCTGAGCTCTCTCTGCAGTCCCGGGGCTTCGTATCAGGTTATGTCACCAGCTTTTTGTTTAGCTACAGTCTATCACCCATCGCTTTCCAAAGAGGTTTTCATTCAAACTATGTTTTCAAAGTTCACGAGTTTGTGAAGCGGAGACTAAGTTAAAGCATCAGAGCGCTGAACACTGCTAAGTACAAACGACTGCTCCACTTAACGTCCACTCCCTCAGCCTGGGAAAAATCCTCAGCTTTTCAGGGAGAGGGTAAGGATAACCCAAAGAGAACTGGGATGGCTTATCGGTTATTAACCTGTTAACCGAGCGGGACGTATAAATACGTCAAACGTTGCATACAGTAAAAAGGGAATTCCCCGGTTAACAGGTTAATATCTTTTTTTTCTAATTCAGTCGTTAGTTGAATAAAAAAGGAATGAGAGAGGTAAAGATGAGAGCAGATGGGAATGTTCTGGAAGCAAAGTTTTCAGATGCTGTGGGATTCTGTCCCTGGATGGCACAGGGGTTGCCATGCTAGGGACTGGTAGAGAAACAAGGGACCCAGGTCGGGAGGTGGTGGAGGAAGAGGGTGGGACAGACATCTGCTGAGAGATGCTTTACCTTGATGGAGGCCCCGGCAAATCTAGCCAGCTGTTTAATGTGTGCCCCCTTCTTCCCGATGATGGCCCCCACAGCCTGGGTTGGGATGAAGAGATTCACAATCTCCTGCTCCGGGTACTGGAAGGCAAGACAAGACACAAGACATCTCCAGAGGGGTTACCGAGCATCTCCTATGGGCCACATGGTGAGGTGGCCCCAAGACCAAGAAAATGGCCAAAGTGGTACATGGATTTTTGGTGGCCTCGGGCTCTGCAGGTGTGAAGCCTGAAGCATGAACCTGAACACAAGCGAGCATCCCACAACAGTCGAAATGCAAACTCCTCCTGGGCGTCTCCACCTTTGTTGGACACAGGAGCTTTCCATTCACAGGTTTTCTTCCACACACAAAAGTGGTAAGTGTTTCACATGTCTCCAGACAAGAAATCAATCAAATGTTCCAGCCTGGGCATAGGGCACTCTGTCAGAGGGAAAAGAGCACTGCCCCATCCGTCTTGTAGCAGGAATGGCACTTTCACTAGAGCGGTGCCCGATCAGGCCGCCTGGTGACAGCTAGAGAGACATGGGCGAGGCCACAGGGGTCCATCCCAAAGGGGTATGCAGAAATATAATGACCCCATTTGCTGGACTTTGTTCAAAGATCTTTGGACACTCTGGTCTTTAGCCCAACACCACCTTCCAATTTGACCTGTTGATCACTCATCTGAACCAGTTTTCCCGCCGCCTACAGGGCCGTAAGCATCAGCAGGATGTGGACTGGACAGCACCCGTGCTTTGAAGAACCTCTAGTGCACCTGAGCGCTGGCGAGTCTGGGGTGCGCCTGCCCTGAGATGTGTCATCCCGGGACGACCTGGAACCACAGGACCCAGCACGCACGCCGTGAACATTCACCGGTCAGTCCACCAAGGACTACGTGGTGCCAGCCACAGGCAAGGGAAAAGCAGCAGATGGGGCTGAACTGAGGGGCACTTACGGAGTGATGATGCGGGAACGGGCCGAACTGGTGAGGGGGGTACAGGCTGGAGAAGTATCCGGAGTGTGTCTGCAGCATGAGAGAAGAGTCAGTCAGCAGGCGCCCTCGGGGACAGTCACCAAATTCGGCGGCAAGATTATCACACGCAACACAGGCTCTGCACCATCACTTGGCCACACGGCCACGTCTACACCTTTCCTGCTGAGGCCCAGATCCTGGCTCCACTCTCCCCCTCGGAGCCCTGGGCCAGCCCAAGGTTAGCATTTCTAGCTGAGCCGTACGTTAGACACCTAGGAATGTACCAGGGGCACACGAGCACGCACACGCACACGCACATGCACATGCGTGGAAAGAGTGCGAGAATCTGAGTCACATGGAACAGGCAAATGTGCTCCTGGGGCCCATCAGAGCATTTCAGAAAAAATGGAGAGACTGAGAAAAGAGAAACTTAAAAACAGTGAAAGGAGAGGAAGAGAATGAATACACACATGGTGTGTGAGTGTGGGGGTGGGCAGGGGACAGGAAGGCAGATGTGGATAGAACATACAGAGCTCTTAGGAGAATTACATTTAAACAGGAGAGGTTACACTGACTATCTCCTGTGCACTAGGCATCGTGATAAGATACTTTGCGTATATTCTGAACCGCTTTTAATTCTCACAATGGTCCTGGAAACAGGAATGTGTCTGATTTTATATATTCTGATAGACAGGACATTGACCAGAATCCCCAAAGTCTAGCCGACATGCCTATCACAGGAAAGGTGAATGGCTCTGAGCACCAATCCCTCAGGCCCACCTGCAAGAAGCCCCCCAGGGAGGCTGTTCCAACAGCAGTCAGACATGGGTGCAGCTTGGGAGTGAGGAGACTCAGCTTTCACTGGAGGGCCCTTGAGCAAACCTGGTACCCTTCATCTCCTGAATCTCCATCTGAACTCTGAACTCCAGATCACAACTTCGCCTTATGACACAACAGGGACAAAAGAAAACTGTTCCCTGTTCTGAGCCTGGAGAATGGACTGACTTCGGAGGAAGAGAGATGTAATCACTGCGGGGCAGGTCTCCCAAAGGTGCTCTAGGTGACTTCCTGACTTAGGGCTGCAGTGACACGTTATGCCCACAAGAGGGGGCTATGAGACCAGCGTTCTCATGGCAACCTTCGGTTTTTGAAAGTAGGCTAAGTGAGCAGCTTTGGCTCACTTGTTCCTGCCTTTCTTGAAGAGCATCAGCTCCAGACCCCTCTCTGTGCAGGCCCCCGTTTTGAGGGCTGTCCTGGGCCATGGAGGGTGGGGAAGAATTCCTGTAGGTTTTGTGCTCAGACAAAGCTCTAACTTGGGGAAAGGATGCTTCTGCCCTCTTCTCATCCAGACAGCCTTTCCTTTAAGCCCTCACAACAGAAATAATTCTTTTGAATTGTTATTTGCCTTTTTCTTACAAAAACTCATGTGAGGCCAAGAATACACAGGCCACAGGGTGGTTAGTAGTCATAGTTCAAATACTCCCAACCATAAACCTACTAAATTTAGATCTATCATTTGGGTTAGGAGAGAGAATTAGCTGTAAAGGGTAAAAAGAACAAATTCCCCACTCCCTTTTTTTATCCATGAGTTACTACAGCCGGAAGGTTGTGTGGAAAGAACCCTGAACTCAGCAATTAGGAGCTCCTTCCTACCTGAGGCTCTGCCTTTGGCTACAAAAGTTGGTTTTGGGAGTCAAAAAACTTAAGGCTGAATCACTAGCTCTTTACAAATTGGAGCCTTTCTGAGCCTCATCCACAAATGGACTAAAATAACATTTAGATCTTATATTGTTGCGGGGTCATTCAATCATCCTTTCCTGCAAAAGATATCTGAGCACCTACTACGTGTGAAGCATTGTTCTAGGTGCTGGGGCACAGCTATTCAGACAGAGAAGGCCACACTGCCGCCATTTTTACAGGTTTTACGTTCTACTGGGGAGGCAGACAAGTACTGGGAAAAAACTGAAGAGGGCGATGTGAAGAAGGGGAGCTGCGGAGATGGGGGTGGGATGGCGACTTTAGCTGGAGACTCCTGGAAGGGTCAACCTGAGTTGGGAGGAGGTGGAGTCTTATGCCAGGCCCGGGGGAGGGAACCTTCGGAGCATGGTTCTCAGAGGAGAGGTCCAGAGCTAGGAAAGGGGTTGGCTTGTTTGAAAACAGAGAGGAGACTGTATAGCAAAAGCGAGTAAGAGTACAGCAGGATATGAGGGGGAGGCAGGCAGGGCGAGATCACGCAGGGCGAGATCACGCAGGGCGAGATCACGCAGGGCGAGATCACGCAGGGCGAGATCACGCAGGGCGAGATCACGCAGGGCGAGATCACGCAGGGCCTCGTGGGCCCTGGCTGGGACATGGATTTAACCCTAAGTACTTTGGATACCTTCAAATGATGTTACGTGGCATTCAATAAGGTCACAGGAATGGAAGAACCTGTCATCAGGCATTGCATGGTTGAATGCATGTGTATTAAATGAATACTTATTTATGATAAAACGTGTGGCTTCTCAGAGCCTACTTTCTATTTCCCATCCACCCAAGCTTACACGGCATCTACAACCTCAAGTGGAAAAGGGCTTTCAAAACATCTCAGTCATCATAATCAGAAAAGTAACCTGTCACCAACCTGGATAAATGTTCTCCTGAATGGGAAAGCGTGTTGTAGCCATCTAATGGGTCATGGCCCCAGGGAGGGGGCGGTCAGTGTGGAACTCCAACCCCAATATGGCAGTTGGACTGTCTCAGTTTGAGGTTCCCCAGCTATTTTATGACAGAGAAGCTACTTTATTTTTGAATGTTTCAAAAGCATTATGACACGGGGGGGGGGAGGGGGGTATGGGAAGAGGAGGATTGCTGGTGAAGATGCCACTGTCAGGTGCCCACAGGCAGGTAGCAAGGGGCTGGTCATTATCCATGGTTCATTTGAAATGATGAGTGTGAGGGGACCTGCTGTCTGCTTCTCCTCTATGCTTGACTATGCTGGGGGGTAGGCAGAGGAGTATATATCAAATACATCTGTGGTCTGGCCGGTGTGGCTCAGTGGTTGAGCATGGACCCATGCACCAAGAGGTCGCCGGTTCGATTCCCAGTCAGGACACATGCTCAGGTTGTGGGCCCCAGTGGGGGGCATGCAGGAGGCAGCCAATTGATGGTTTCTCATCATCGATGTTTCTATCTCTCCCTCTTAGTTCCTCTCTCTAAAAAAAAAATCGATAAAGAAAAAAAAATTAAAAAACAAAACACATTGGTGAAAATTAAAAAGGGAAATATAAACAGTTGGGCCTGCTTTTCCTGGAAGAGCTGTAGGGTCCTTAGTTCCAAGCTGTTATCTATGACCATTTTATGCATGATTTGGGTGACAGTCTGCAGTGTAAAGAAATCAGGGGTGGAAAGAGTGAGGGGTGAGAAAGGGGTAGTGGAGAGGGCAAGGGTCAGGCTTACAAATTCTATTAAAAAGTTTAAACAGCTTCAGTACAATGACAGAGGGATGCCATGCTGCAAAGAGGGCAGGTGCTCACCTAGGAACCAGGGAGAGGGACATGGGCCTGGGCCGGGCAGTAGACTTGGCCAGAGGGGTCAGTGTCATGGGAGAGCTTTTGAAGACTCAGAAGGTGCACTGCTCTACCCCACTGGTCAAAGGACCTCCTTACAGCGCTGCTTATCCACTCTGTGCTCTCCTAGGGAAACCCCCGGGGCTGGCGGGGGATAGAGAGGGGTAAGCTACAAGAGGCAGAGCAAGGTCTGAGCACAGACCTCGTCTCATTCTGCAGTCCAGGATCTTAACCTCTGCACCCAACACTGCTCCCCCGGTGCGTGGTATGGAAAAGCTCCAACACGATTAGATAATGACAGCTCTGTTGAGTTTATTTAAATACATGAAAAGACCAATAAGAGAACTAGATTGATCTGGGAAATTAAACGCGTGATCAGTGAAGTAAAACCTCAATAAAAGCCATAGAAATAACAGAACGGACACTTGTGAAAAGCCAGTTGGTGCATTAGAAGATTAACCCGTTCAAAACAAAAAGAGGGAATTAGAGACATAAAGAGCAGAATGAGATCTTTGATCCATCCATAAGTGGGAACTCCAGAAGGAGAAAACAGTGGAACTAGGAGCAATATCAAAATTAATCATAGAAGCAAAAGATTTTCCTGACCTAAAGAAAAACTCGCATCTTCAGATCAAAGGGCTCAGATTCAGTTCTCTGAATGCCAAGGGTAAAGAAAAAAATAATATAAAAGGCAAAAATTTTACAGACAGAAGAAAAAGTCACCTACAAAAGAATCAGGGGAGTAGCACATTTATCTGAAAAATGAAACGCTAAATGTTTTCAAAATTCTAAAGGAACTATGACCCTAGAATTTCTAAATACCCAATCCTTCAATCATGCGTGAGAGGAACAGAAAGGCATTTTCAGATATAGAAAGGTTAAGAAATTATACTACTTGTGTATTATTCCTGAAAAAACATTTTTTTTTGTTTAAGTACTCCAAACAAACAAAAACAACTCAAAAATAAAAAATAAAAAAAAATAGAGGATACTGAATGCAAGAAACTGCAGTGAGCAGAGAAACCAGTATAAGTGTAGTTCATTCTAAATAACCATGGATTGTGTATCCATTAAGAAAAAAAAGCTTAATACTTTGGACTAAAATTCTATGTTATTTCTAGGGTAAGATGACCAAACACATGAAACAAAATCTGTTAGAAATAAAGAATGTGACAAAACCATAAGCACAGTGGCAGAACAGCAAACTGCTCTGAAATGGACTGTCATACAGATAAAAAACATCACATACGGAAACCACACATTAGAAGCCTGATTTTACTACTGCAGCCACAACTCTGAGTCCTTCAGAAGGTGCATCCTTCCAAATGCCCAGGATTGTAAAAAAAACTGATCATGCACAAGCAAGGCCACAAAAACCAGAACATTCCAATAACATTCTCTGCATACAAAGTACAGGAAACCATTGCAAGCTAACAAAAAGAAACCGTGAACTACTTAGAAATTAAAAAAGGAAAGAAAAGAGAAAGTCCTAGCAAATCTGATTAAAATACAAATGAACAGGGTGTGGGCAAAAGTGGGTTTACAGCTATAATACAAATAAATATGACAATAATGAATAAATAATGATGCAAGAATAAGCTCTGCTTCGTGTACTCACAACTGTAAACCTACTTTTGCCCATCCCTGTACAATGTCAGGAATTAAAAGAGAGGTAGAACCACAAGTGTGGAGATTTAAAAGGCAATGGTCTGCTCTGTACAACCTGATGCCAATACATATAAAAAGAGATAATATAAATACTTTTATAGGAAAATATAAATAAACAACAAAACCATGTCAGAAACTCATAGGAATCAAAGTGCTTACAAGGGCTAGAGGCCCAGATGTTTCACAGATAGGTCTTATCAAGAACAGAAAATACCTACATATTCTTTAATTTCCCCAAACACAGTAAAAGTTTGTCTTTCCAACTCATTCTGTGAAAGAAAAACCACCGAGCCCTGGCCGGTTTGGCTCAGCAGTTAGAGCCTTCAGCCTGAGGACCAGAGAGTCCCAGGTTCGGTTCCTGCTAGGCCCTAGTGGCTAGGGGCACATACCAAAAAAAAGAAAGAAAGAAAAACAACCGAGCTGTTAAAACTGTCAGAGAGGATATAAAACTACCGCAATTACAGTGTAGAAACCAGATGAATAACGGAACGGAGTCCAGGAATGACTGAGTGGGAAAATTCAGTGTACGGCAAAGCTGATGCTTTGAGTTGAGTGATAATATGGTGCATCACTTAAGAAATTATTTTGGGGAATTGGCTATCCATTTGGGAAATGAAAACAAAGTCAGATCCCTATTTCAAAGTATAAGTCAAAATAAATTCCCTATGAGTTACAGATATAAATATAGACGACAGTTCTCCAAAACCAGCAAACTAAAAATTACTAAAACAACACAGGGATGGGAGAATTCCACCTTAGCATGACATCAAAGATGAGAAACCCATACAGGGAGACGCCATTGACTTAGCTACCTTAATTTTTAAATTTCCGCGTGGATTCTATTGATGGGGAGTCTGTGATAATTTAAATGGCATCTACCTTTTGATGTAGTAATTCCAGTCTTAGAGAATGTACTTTCACATATACTCACACACTTGAGCAAAGACTTAAGTACATAGATACTCATTTTTACATTCTCTGTAGCAGAGAAAACCTGGAAACAACCCAAATGTCTAAAAATTGTGTGCTGGTTAGAAAAACGAGTAAATTCATTCAGTGGAATACTATGCAGCCATTAAGGAGAATTAGGTCTAGCTATGGAAAGATGCTATAAAAAAATAACTTGCAATTCATTGTACATGGCATGACTCCATTTTAATTTTCCAATAACATCACTGTATATATGCTGAGATACATAAACATAACAGTGCTGTACTTCTGGGGAGTAGTTGTTGGGTAAAATTTGGGTAAGAGAAAGAAGGCTGAAGGGAAACATTTTCATTTTACTTCAAGCAATAGTTTGTTCAAAATATATTTATTTTAAATGACTATGGCACAGGACACCACACATAAAGCAAAAAGAAATGGTAAGTTGTTGGAAAACATTTACACATGACAAATGGTTAACAGCCTCAATATGTAATTTGCTGTTACAAATCATTAAGAAAAAGATGAAAAATAAAGATGATGACCTCTACTTTAGATGATCAATTTTAGAAGTGGTCCATTTTATTATATCTTTTCCCCCACCATTTATACTATTTAGGCTGAGCGGGTAAGCCTGGCTTTACGTTACCTTCTGTAGGCAGTATATACAGTCTTTCTCCTAGGAAATGAGATGTGTCTCAATGTGCCAAGGTCGGTCACTCTCAAATCCCACAGCAAAGATAAGGGGATGTGCACCTCTTGTAGCTGTTCTTGCTCTTGGGAGCGGCCACAATCCTTCCTGCCTCATGTCCAGCTCCCTTTAGCACACATATATACACACCAGCTCCCTCTAACACACACACACACACACACACACACCAATCCTTCCTGCCTCATGTCCAGCTCCCTTTAGCACACATATATACACACCAGCTCCCTCTAACACACACACACACACACACACACACACACACACACACACACACACCACTCCCCATCTACCTCTAACACACACAGCTCAATATTGGGCCCTATCATTTAGTTTAAGGGAAAATGGATATCACTCTAAATAATGGTATGAAGATTTAGAAATGACTCAGATCTGTATTAAACAAGACTGCAGAAACGTGTAAGTTCTTGTAACTAAGGACATGGGTGTCAATTCATGTGGGTATTTGGTGGCAGAGCAGCAGAGTGGGTTCATCCTGTGTCTCTACAGATAACCGAAAGAACCAGAACTCTCACACTGCAATGCCTACACCAGAGACCACCTTTCAAAAGGAATGAGCGGCTGCCCTGGCCGGTGTGGCTTACTTGGCTGGGCATCTTCCCATGTCCTGAAAGGCTGTTGGTCTGATTCCTGGTCAGGGCACATGCCTGGGTTAAGAGCTTGATCTCCAGTAGGGGGTGTGCATGAGGCAGTCAGTAGATGTTTCTCTCTTCTCCCATCCTCTCTCTCTAAAAATCAATAAACTATTCTTTATAAAAAGGGGTGGGGGGAATGAGTGGCTAAGGTAATGTTCACCAACTTGATTCTTCCCATTTAAACAGTATAAATATTGGGAGAAAGAAAGTTTGTTCTAAAAATAAGCTGTATGTACAGAGAATTCGGAATTTTAAAAAAGCTGTCAGGTATCCTGACCCCCACCTTGGTGACGTACTGATTCTGAACAATGCTTGTGAATGGGAGCAACAAGTAGAAAACTCATAAAGTTCACATTCCTTCTTTTGTTTTAATTGTGATTCAAACAATAGTTACTGAGAACCCACTAAAGGCCAGGCATTGTGCTAAGTATTTAGAAACAAACACTGTATATTATTTTCTTTTAAAAACTGCTTCTTCTTAATATATAATGCATCTGAGTTGTAGATATAGGTGGGAAAGAGACATCCAGGTCTCCTAGCATTTTAATAAATGAACAACATTCATGAAGATTCTTATTTGAGCTAATAAATCCTTTTCTTTCTCTTTCTCTTTTTTTTTTTAAACAATAAATAGGCTTCTAATTAATGGATTTGCTAGTAGATTCTCCCCTGCCTAGATATGACACGTTTAAGAGCACACATTTAGAGGATGGTGGAATATTAACCTGTCCATTAGGAGTAAGTCCAAAGAAATGTTGGATTCATCCCACAATCACTTATGAGCATGGCCTCCACGTTCGAACGTCAGCTCCGATTCAGCACAGCACAGTCATGCTGCTGCCTGGAGGTGCCCAGGGCACGAGCAAACCTCTGAAAGCTGAGCTACTTACAGCGAAAGGGTGGTAGGGGTGCGCGGGGGGAGCTCCTCGGGGCCCTGCTGGTGGAGGCAGCACGGACAGTCCTGTTGAAAAGATGCCAAGTGCGCTGAGGTTCAACCCCGGGATCAGATTGGCTTGTTGCTGGGAACAGAAATGGAGAAAAAGATGAGAGGAGGAGACCAGAGTCCCAGCTTCCCAGGGTCAACCTCCATCTCTTGTCTGGGTGTCACCAGTGGCTCCTAAGGAGCTCTGCCCTGGCCCTGGGGACCTCCTCCCACCCAGCTGCTGGGCCAGGCTCTCCAAACCTCAACTTGACATGGCGTGTGTTCCTTTCGTTTCTCTGCCACCCTTCCGAGTATCTACACATCTGAACAGCAAACAAGCTCTTCCTGGGGACCCAGGCCACTTCACCACTCTCTCCTGCTAACCCCTCACCCCTAACCTGCCCGATCCTGTGGCTCTCTCACCTCCGGGCCCCCATGTACTTTGTCTACCAGCAAGGAATGTGCTTCTCTCACCCCTCACATGGCTAAGTCCTATTCATCACGTGGGTTTCACCTGAGCTTAGGTATCCCCTCACCTAGGAAGCCTTCTTTCACCCCAAAGGTGTTGCTCAAATGCCCTTTCAGTGCTCTCCTAACTTTCCTAAGTGTCCTAAAACAGCACTCACCACAGGGTGTGGGGATCGCCTCCTGCCCTTTCAGACAATAATTTCCTTGTGCACAGACTGTCTTACTTAGTGTTGTGTGCTCAGTGCCTGGTACATAGTACGTACTCCATAAATACGTGTTGAATGGATATATTTAAAACATATTGGGTTAACAGTTTTTTTCTAACTCTTATCTAGGGAAAGATCAGACCCTTCACTAGGACAGCACAGATGTAGTCTCCACTTTCCAGACTCAGGATGGTGCACAACTTTGGCTTTGCACCATTTAGCTGCCAGCTTCGTGATCATCTCACTTGTTTCTTTCACATGCAGACATGGGGATGCTCACACAGGTGATAGTCATGGTGTTTTTGCGGTCTTTGTCCAGTTTAGTCCAGTGACAGCCACCTTGCTGGGGTGAATGCTCACATGCACAGCTGTCCCATTAGCTTTCTTCCACTGCACTCTTTCAACGCAGATGGCGGATTTCTTCCTGTAGACCTGGACTACTTTGCCAACGTGCTGCCCTTTGCACTGTCCTTGAACAACCTGAACTTCATCATCCTTTAGGATGGGCATGGATTGAACTCTGTACTTCTGCCTCAACTCTTTGGAAAGAGGAGAAGACATAATCTTCCTGCAAATGTGGGAAGGTGCACTGACATGCCTTCTATGGTTCTGGCTCTGGTCAGAAGTCAAAAGGGCCTGGATTCATTTTGGTCACTGGCGCTTCAGCGATGGACACAAAAGGGATAGGGTCGAGTTTCAACTACACAACCCTTCAAAGGCAGAGAGATGTAGTCACCCACCCTGGCCTGTGTCCAACCTCCCCCCACCTGTGTCTCCCCAGACACTAAGCAGTTCTCTAACATCTATTTTCTTTTCTGTGGCTAGGGTTACCTAGTAAGTTGCCTTGTTTTAGAATGTCTGGAATAGAACTGGGATCCTTAGCCTTGACCCAGTCTGACATGTAAGATCTAGTAGTTTTGTTATTCAACTATCTATGTGTGACTTTGGCACAGACATGAATGAATCTAAGTGATAGGCTCAGGTGAAGACGACTGGAGCACTCAGACCCTTCTGTAGCTTTTCTCGGTGTTCACAGAAACAGATGTTAATTATAAGATGTCAAGAGCTCCTCCAAAAGACAATGATATATTAGATGATACCTCCATAGACAAATACATACAAATGGGGAGAGAAGGTCACGCTGGAGTCTTCTCATCACGTCTCATAAGTGCCCTGTGATGTGGCTGCCAAGGTGGGAGGCAGAGTACTGACTTGAGTAAGAGGGTAGGTGCTGTGGGGTGGTTGCTGAGCAAATTGGGTTTAACCCACACAGCTCTTTGTCAGCATTTCTTCCTCTATGAAATGTTACCAGGTCTGGGATTTGCTGCCAGGACAGCTCAGGAGAGTGGTGAAGTGGACGAGGGCTCAGATAAAACAAAACAGGCCATGAGCTAACAACTATTGAAGCTGGATTATGGAAACATGAGGGCTTGTCACAGTATCCTTTCCTCTTCAGTATATGTTAGAAAATCATTATCACAGAAAATTTTTAAAATGTACTGAATGAGCTTGCCGTTGTACAAATATTTTTAAGATTTCTGATGCCAGACTGGCGTCTCCCTAGTATAAAGTGAAAACTAGATAGCAATAATAGAAAATATAAACCCAAATCAGTCTGTTAGAAGTATTAGGGCTGAGGTGGTTCACAATATTTTAGATTTAAAAGAGCACATCAATAAGCAAGAAGTGAAAATCAGAAGTTAATTTTAAAGTATTTACTTTTAAAATTGGAAAATGAAAAAAAAATCTCACTTTTCTAACATTCCAGCTCTTTTTGTATACAGTCTTCTAGTTATTTTGATTCATATTATTTTACATAACTATAACCCTAGTTATATATACTTTTATATATTCTTTTAAAATTAACATTATATTGTAGACGATTCCTCATTTTAAAATCTTCAAAGTTATGATTTTTTTTTTTTTTTTTTTTTATCCTCACCCGAGGATATTTTTCCATTTTTTGTACAGACAGAGTGGGAGGGAGAGAGAGGAAGGGAGAGAGAGAGAGAAACATCGACGTGAAGGGACACATCGAGTGGCTGCCACCCACATGACCAACCAGGGCCGGGGACAAACTGCAACCGAAGTACGTGCCCTTAGCGGGAACCGAACCCGGGTCTCTCCGGACCGCAGGCCGACGCTCTAACCACTGAGCCAAACTGGCCAGGGCTCAAAGTTATGATTTTAATGTGGCTTCAAACTATGTTTGTCCAATGCATTTAACACGTTACGGGTTTGTCTCCTGAATGTTTTAATGCCCTTGCCCCGAGAAAGCAGGGATCACTCTGCATACCTATTTTAAGGTGCTTCTTCACTATCTGAATGACTAGAGGCTTGGGTTCTGCCTGAAAACATGTGAAGACCAGCAGAAGAAAGCATTAGGCACTTACATTAACAGCCAGCATATCGTTTTCAAAGGCCTCACGTAGCTTCTTCATAATCTCTATCTCGGCATTGGCACAGGCCTCGACTGTGCCCTTCACAGTGATGGTTCTTTCAGGGTTGTATATGCTCAAATCCTGCAAGCTGGCCACAAAGACAAGAGAAATTTCCTTTTTACAAAAGGGAAAATAAATCCCGGAGGACCACAAACAAATCTTGGTGGAGAAGGTGGGGAGGAGACTGAATCTCCTTATCACACACTGAGGTACAGAATACCTGACATCTTATTTCAAATCTTTGTAGTGACTTAGATCATACCCTTAGTAAAATATGTTTGACTGGTAACTATTTATGTATTTGTTTTTATGTTTTTGAAGATAATTATATCACTTATTATTACATTCCCATTTTATAGACAAGCAGATGAATCAGTTGGGCACATCAAAACGCTCAAATTCTCCACTACTGGGAACAATGAATCTGAATGAGTAGCTTACGATGAGATTGTTATCTTGGTCCCAGTCTCATGTTCAATTTTCTTCAAATTTCTGCCTTCTTTTCCGATAAGTCTTCCAACCAAGCCATTGTGGGCCAAGATTTTCAGAGGAATCTCTTCAGCTCTAAAAGAGACAATCAATAATTTAACATTTAAGGTGGAAACAGAAGTTGCTTCCCAAGAGTTATTACCCCCCTTTCTTTCCTTACAAATAGAAGCTGTTCTGGTACCAAGTGGTGATGGGCTTTAGGAGAGGAGTCCCTTACTAACAACCCCAGTGCATGAATTCTCATTAACATAAGCCAGGCCATGACAATTATACTCCCGTGTTGTGACTGGTTGGCAGTAAGTCCCCGAGGTAGCTATGGCTAATGAGATATAAGGAGAAGTCTGTTGAGTGACTTTAGGAAGGTTTTCCTTGCTCTTAAAAAGGTACAAGGGATTATGACATTAGTCAGATGACAGACCAGAAAGCTTCAGGCACTCCTATCCCCACGGAGATATCAAGTTAACAATAGACAGGTCGAAATACCTGTGTGAGAACATTAGAGAAGCTGTAACACCTAGGCTATTATAAAACCAAGACAGAATTCCAGCAAAAAAGGAAAGAAAATTGTGGTATTTGGTGTGGCTGCTCATATTTCTTTCCCTACACAGCATAGCAAGGAGCAACTGAGAAGCAATCCTTCATACCAGGGCTCATCTCTTTAAAACAGAAACAAAAAAATTGGACTATGAGTCCAGCATTCCAGCTTGCTTGGGGGCTGCCCAAGAGATTAGTTTTTGTCTTTCCTGACTTGGAGTACTGATGAGACTGGCACCAGAGTTTGGAGGGTGCTGAAAACAGAGGTGAACAATATGTTAGAACTGCAGTTACATAGTCAGAAGCCAGGAGAAGAAAGATCAAAAAGCTTTGAGAGATCTAGAACCTGCCGTCAGGCTGATTAGTGAAGTCCTTTCCCTGAATGAAGCCAGTATGCAAAGACTGAGAGGTGGTTGTTTTCCCAAATGACTAAATCCCAGCAATAAAACTACAAGACATATAAAGAAACAGGGAAACATTGACTAATCAAAGAAATCAAAATAAAACTCCAGAAACTGACCCTAAAGAAATGAAAACCTATGAACCACCTGACAAAGAATAAGAATGCAAAATAACTGTCATAAAGATTCAATAATAGAGAACACAGACAACTAAATAAAATCCGAAAAATGATGTGTGTACAAATGAGAATCAATAAAGAGACAGAAACAATAAAAAACAACCTAACAAATAATAAAGCTAAAGATTCCAAAACTAAACAGAAAATTTCATTTAAAAGGTTCAACAGTTGACATAAACAGGCAAAACAAAATATCAGCAAACCTGAACACTGATCATTTGAAATCATCAAGTCAGAGGAGAAAAAAGAATGCAGAAAAGCAAAGAGAGGCTAAGGGATGTATGGGACACTATAAAGTGGATCAATATATACATCATGGGAATCCATAAGAAAAGAGAAAAGGGGCAAAGAACTTACTTAAAAAAGTATTGATGGAAAACTTTTCAAATCTGAGGAAAGAAATGGACAAATAGATCCAAGAAGCTCAAAAACTTCCAACTAGGATAAATCCAAAAAGAGCCACACTGAGACACATTATAACCCAAGTGTCTAAAGTCAAAGACAAAGGACAATCTTGATAGCAGCAAGGTAAAAGTGATTAGTAACATACCCAGAAGTTTCCATATTATCGGTGGATTTCTCAGCAGAAATTCTGCAGGCCAGAAGGGAGTGGGATGATATATTCAAACTGCTGAAAGAAAAAACTGTCAACCAGGAACACTGTATCTGGCAAACTGTCCTTCCAAAATGAAGAAGAAATTAAGACTTTCCCAAATAAACAAAAGCTTAGGGAGTTCATTACTATTAGAAATGTGCTATAAGAAATACTAAAGGGAATCCTTTAAGTTGAAATGAAAGGACAGTAGACAGCAATACAAACAAAGCCATATGAAAATATAAGATTATCTAATAACAATACACAAATACAATAACCTGCACTATAGTAAATTTGATGCATAAAGTTTAAATGAAAAAACAAAAAAGGTAAATCTATGTTAATGGGTATACAATACATAAAGAATAATCTGTGACATCAATAACAAAGTAGAGGTAGAAAAGGGTATAGAGGGGATAAATGGTGATGGAAGGAGACTTAACTTAGGGTGGTGAACACACAATACAAAACTATATAGATGATGTATTGTAGAATTGTACACCTGAAACCTATATAATTTTATTAACCAATGTCACCCCAATAAATTCAATTAAAAAACATAGAGGGGGGAGTTGTACAGTTCTGAATACAATTGAAATTAAGTTGTTATTAGTTTAAAATAGTATGCTGTAATTTTAAGATGTCTTATATAACTGCAATAATACACACACACACACACACACACACACACACACACACCCCTACAGAATATATACAAAAGGAAATGAAAGGGAATCAAAGCATATTGCTGAAAACAACAAAAACAACAACAAAACACCCATAACAAAGACACAAAGGGAGGCAGTAAGAAAGAAAAGGAGAGACAATAAAGCTCCAAGACAGAAAACAAATGAGCAAAATAGCAATTTTCAGTCCTTCCCTATTAGTATTTACTTTAAATACTAAGGGATTAAACTCACCAATCAAGACACAGATTGGCTGAATGGATTAAAAAATAAAAAAGTAAACCCCAAATCAACATGTTACACCTCAAGAAATTAGAAAAAGAATAAACAAAACCCAAACTATCATAAGGAAAGGGATAATAAGATTAGAGCAGAAATGAGCAAAATAGAGACTAGAAAAACAAAAGAAAAAATCAGTAAAACTAAGAGATGGCTTTTCTGAAAAGATCAACACAATTGACAAGTCTTAGCTACATGAATTAAGGAAAAAAAAAGAGAGAACACTCATTAAAATCAGAAATGAAAGACAGGACATTACAACTGATGCCCAGAAATATAAATGATAAGAAGATAATACTATGAACAGTTATACACCAAAAAAATTGAATAACCAAAAAGAAATGAATAAATTCCTGGAAACACAGAAACTACCAATATCAAAACATACTAGAAAATCTCAACAGCACTGGCCAGGTGGTTCAGTTGGTTGGAGTGATGTCCCACACACCAAAAGGCTGTGGGTTTGATTCCAGGTCAGGGCACATACCTAGGTTGTGGGTTCTGTCTCCAGTGGGGGTGTGTATGGAAGGCAACCAATTGATGTTTCTCTCACATCAATGTTTTTCTCTCTCTCCCCCTTCCTTTCTTTCTAAATATCAATAATTAAAAAAGAAAATCTGAACAGACCAATAACAAGTAAGGAAATTGAATCAATAATCAAAAACTCCCAACACAGAAATGCCCAGAACCAGATGGCTTCCCTGAAGAAGTCTACCAAACATTTAAAGAAGAATTAATATCAATCCTTCTCCACCTCTTCCAAAAGACTGAAGGGGAGTGAATACTTCCAAGCTTATTCTATGAGGCAAGCTTTACTCTAATGTTAAAGCAAAACAAGACACCTCAGAAAAACCAAAAACTACTGACCAATATTCCTGATTTTGAATGTTGATGCAAAAATCCTTTTAAAATTACCAGCACACTGAATTTGGAATCACATAAGAAGGACTATACACTGTAACCAAGTGAGATGTATTCCTAGAATGCAAGGATAGTTCAATGTATAAAAATCAATGTAATATATAACATTAATAAAATGAGAAACAAAACCCACATGATCACCTCAACTGATACAGAAAAAACATATGGCAAAATTTAACACCTTTTCATGATAAAAACACTCAACAATCTAGGGATAGAAGAAAACTACCTCAACATAATAAATGCCATTTGTGAAAAGCCCACAGTGAACATCATATTCAATGATGAAAGACTGAAACACTTTCCTTTAAGATCAGGAACAAGACAAGATGCCTGCTCTCACCACTTCTATTCAACATAGTAGTGGAAGTCTTAGAGAAATTTGTTAAGGAAAAGAAATAAAAAGTGCCTAAATTGGAAAGGAAGAAGTAAAATTATCTCTATTCATAGATGACATGATTTTATATGTTTAAAACTTTGAAGATTTCACAAAAAAACTGTTAGATTAACTAATTCAGCAACATCATTAAATTCACAATCAACACACAAATCAGTTGTGTTTCTATCTACTAAAAATAAACAATCTGAAAAGGAAATTAAACGAATAATCCCATATATAATAGCATAATAGAATAAAGTATTTAGAAATAAACCTAACCAAGGAAGTCAAAGACTTATACAATGAAACTATAAAACACTGCTGAAAAAAATAAAAGACAACAGAAATCAATAGAAAGATATCCTACATTCACAAACTGGAAGACAATATTGCTTAGATTTCCATACTACCTAAAGCAATTTATGGATGTAATGCAATCCCTATCAAAATCCCAATGGCAATTTTTGCAGAAATAGAAAAACTCATTCTAAAATTTGTACGAAATTTCAAAGGATCTTGACTAGTCAAAAGAATTTTGAAAAGAACAAAATTGGAAGACTCACATTTCCTGATTTCAAAACATATTATAAAACTACAGTAATCAAACCAGCATGGTACTGACATCAAGACAGACAAACCAAAGGAATAGAGATCCTTGAAATAAAACCTCACATATATGGTCATGTGATCTTTGACAAGGGTGCCAAGACTACCCAATGGGGAAAAGACAGTCTCTTCAACAAACATTGTTGGGAAAACTAGCAAAAGAATGAGGCTGGACCCTTATCTCACTCCATATACAAAAATTAACTCAAAACATATCCAAGACCTAAATGTAAAACTTAAAAACTACCATATTCCTAGAGAAAACACAGGGGAAAAATTTCATGACATTGGACCTTGCAATAGTTTCTTGGCTATGACACCAAAGCACAGGTAACAAAAGCAAAAATAAACAAATAGGATCACATCAAACTTAACTTTTTTGCATCAAAGGACACGATTAACAGTCAAAGACAGTCTATGGAATGGAAGAAAACATTTGCAAATCATATATCTGATAAGGGATTAATATCCAGAATATATAAAGAACTCCTACAACTCAACAATAAAAAAAATTACCTGCTTAAAAAATGATATACAAATGTCAACAAGCATAAAGTAGATTTCAGTATCATTAATCATAAAAAAAATGCAAATAAAACCACAATGAGGGATTGTGAATACAAAATACTACCTTACACCCCATTAGTTAGGCTACTATCAAAAAACAGAAAATAAATGTTGGTGAGAATGTGGAGAAACTGGAACCTTTGTGCACTGGTGGTGTAATCGCTATGGAAAACAGTGTGGAGGCCTCACAAAAAATTAAAAAATAGAACCGCCATACAATCCAGCAATCTCACTCCTGGGTATATATCCAAAAGAATGAGAAGTAGGGCTCTTAGAGAGATATTTGCACACCCATGTTGATAACAGCACTATACACAATAGCCAACAGGTGAATGCTGTCACGTGTTGCAACGTAGATGAATCTTGAGGATATTCTATGAAATGAAATAAGCCAGTCACAAAAAGACAAATACTGTATGATTGCACTTATGTGAGTTCTCTAAAGTAGTCCAGTCTATAGAAACAAAAAGTGAAAGGCAGTTACCAGAGGTTGGGGAGAGAGGAAAAAGGGGAGTTGTTGTTTAATGGGTAGAGTTTCAGTTTCACAAGATGAGAAAGTCCTGGAGACCTGTTTCATGTAACACTACTGAACTGTACACTTAAGAATGGTTAAGATGATAAATTTTATGTTACGTGTTTTTTTTTACAATTGAAAAAAAAAAAAAAAGCAACGCGGAAAAGATGCCTTCTCTTTCAGCTTCTGAATATTATTCTGTGGGGACTCAAGGTCTGAAACCACTACAGTCATCTCGTCATCACCAGAAAAGTATCAGACACCCTGAAGAAGGTAAAGCAGAAAGAAAAGTCATGGCTCTTTGAGTCTGTGATTCAGCTGACTTTAGGACTTCCTATTATGGGGGATAAATGTTTCTTACTGCTTAAGCCACTTAGGTTTGCTGTTACTGAAATCAAAAGCACCTAACAGATGCATTATTACTGCCTCAAAATAAATGGATGCTTGAAGAAGCTCCGCTAGAATGTAACTTTGGGCGGGCAGGGTTTTTTATTTGTTAGCTTTGTTCACCCCCACACAGAATAGTGACTGGCACATAAGAGGTACTCAGTAAATATTTAGTAAATAAGTAAAAAAAAAAGTTTAGGATTCCTCCTCCCCTATATCCTCCATCTCCTACTCATCCCCCTCAGGGCTCAGTTTAAATGTCACTTATACAGAGCGGCTGACTCTGAAATCCCCAAATCTCCTCCTGTCTCCCCTAACACCCTGGTTAGGGCGTCCAGTAATAAGCAGTCATTTTCCACTGTCAGAACTTTTCATAGCTGTGCCTAACTACACACTGGATTGTAAGCTCCATGAAAGCAGGGACTGCATTGTGTCCATGACTGTAGCCTCGACCGCCGGCAGTGTTTCAGTGGGCACTCAAAAAACGTCTTTCAATGATATTCAAACTCTGTCTTGGCTCTATGCAAAAACTTAAATATCTAATTTATAAATCAGTCTTTTTGATTATTTAGAATACTGAAAGTTGCTTGCACCCAGGTCAAAGGACCAAAGAGGATGTTAATTAAAAGTTTTCGCCCTGGCCGGTTTGGTTCAGCGGTTACAGCATTGGCCTGCAGACCAGAGTCCTGGGTTTGGTTCCCGCTAAGGGCATGTACCTCGGTTGCGGTCTGGCCCTGGCCCTGGATGAGGTTGTGTGGGTGGCAACCAGCTGATGTGTCTCTTTCACGTTGATGTTTCTCTCTTTCTTTCTCTCTTCCTCCCTCTCTCCCATTCTATCTGAAGATAAATGCAAAACTGTCCTCGGGTGAGGATTAAAAAAAAAAAGTTTTCATAACTTGGATGAGAGAGGGGCATCTTCAAATTATTCCATAGCATTGTGGGGGTTGGGGGGTTTCAAAAGCCCACAATACAGTAAATAATTCATAAGTGAAAGGTTAGAGTCCCTTATGAAATCTGAGAATAGTTTTGTAATGCTCTTCTTTTAAGGACTGCTGTCATCTTTTTGGCTTTGGAACACTGCTATTTGACATTATTTGCTAAATTAATTCCATATTCAATTCACTCCTCAGTGCTTCTCTATAAAACTACCACCAATGCCCATATGTAAATTTTGCCAAACTGACATAGAACTCTTTCTATTATATTATCTATCCCATTACCATTAATTTGTTTGTAATATTCTTTGGTAAGAACTATGTTTGCCCTTCAAATTGGTACAACACTCAGGAATCCTAAGACGTATTTTGTAAAAGAAAAGGAAGTGGGGGAGACAGAAGAAAAAGGAGAGGAAGAAGAAAAAGTAGCCACTTCATAGCAGTTTCTACCACTAAAGGAAATGTAATCCAACTTTAAAAGGGTGAAAGTGGTTTAGGAGGAAGTGACAAAAACCTTTCCCAGAACAGAAAGTGATGGTTTTGATGACAATGTACATTCTATACCTGCACTGTCCAACATGACAGTTATTAGCAATACATGTGACTGTTTATATCTGAATAGATTAAAATATTCAGTTCTCCATAACACTAGTCACATTTCAAGTACTCAGTAGCAACATGTAGCAAGTGGCTACTGTACCGAACAGTGCAGACACAGAACATTTCCACCACAGTGGACTGCACAGGTCTATGTATTCCTACCAATAATTATTACCAGTGAGTGATGCATTAGGGTCACCAGGAGAAACATACAAGTGGAGAAACACCCTATTATAAACGCACAAGATCTGTTTCCCCCTGTATTTTCTTTGGAAACAAATTTCTTAAAAATAATCCTTCCCGGTTTCTTTTACTTTGTAATAGATTTACAGCTTTTAAAAAAAATTTCTTGGGTTCAATGAATCAGAAGAAGCTCCTCTTATTCTCTGCTGAGTGATCTGGACATTGCACGGACACTTACAGTTTGGTCTCATCAGCCTCTTTCTGCATGATTTCAAGAATCATGCGGCAGGCTTCAGAGGTCCCCTCCGGGGTGGCATGAATGGTGACCGGCTTCTCTGCGGCTCCAGAGTTTTCCTTCCTATGGATGTCTACCCTGTAGGAAAAGAATCAGGAGCCATAGCACCACGTCATCTGGGACGGGATCCTAATTAGTCCCAAGACAGCGCTGCAGCAGCCAACATACAACCAGACACAGACAGACAGACAGGGAGCTGTCATCAGCATGTTTGCAACCGATGCCATTCTCCAAGAAGGCGGCAAGCAGTGCAGGGGGTCCTGTGCCAAACTTGAATTCTTTGCAGCTCCATTTGGAAGGTAATATTTCTGACAGGTGTGCTGTGGGACAAAGGCATCAAACTGGTAACAAAGCCAGTTCGGTAAGTATTTTGCGTCGTCTTTCAAATGATGGAGGAAGCGAAGAGTAAAGTAAGCAGGGTAGTACTGCACATTGGCACAGTGCCACGCTCTGAACTGATTGCAGCTTTTAAAAGCCATGTGTTAATCCAAATCCAAACATCAAATTCAAGCAAGCTTTATACATTTGAGTGTGGAGAGAAAACAGAGGCATGCCCTCTCTTTGCCTGGGTTTTGGTTTCCGTGCCACTGGCAGCCTGCCTCCTTCCAAGCTCTTAGAGCTAATGGCTCTAAAGCTTGATGACTTTATCAGGCTTCTTGGGGGTAGTCGTGGCCCTACTTGTTTTTGTTAACTTTCAAAATCACATAATTGATTGTATCCCCTTTTACTCTGGCTGTTAGAAAGCCCAGATCCAAGTCTCTGGCCTACTTCTAAAAAAATGGGCACACACTTTGAAAACTAACCTCGCTTCTGTTTAAACTTGGTGCACTTTTAAAGCCACTTTAAACAATTTTTGGAACAAAAAGATATATAAATAAAAAGCACTTTCACAGTGAAGAAAACTTAGAGGAGGAAAAATAGGGCTGATTTTAAATAAAAGGACCACCAGACAGTTTGTCCCCTCTCTACTAGCTCTTTATTTCACTCCTATGATTACGAACTCTGAGACTCAAATAAATTTCCATTATTGGGGGTAACTCAGATTCTTTAAGGAAAACAGTGTTTTCTCTTTCACGTTACAAGATACTCAATACATGGCCTGAATAAAATGCACTAGACATGTAAGTAACTAATGTTTGCAGGAATCTGCTGCTTTGCGATGTTACGTGCTTTCATAGCAATGATTACATTCGGTCTGCCTCACTGCCCTAATTCTCACAACCACCTTCGCTTCCAGAAGCAGCAACAGATGCTCAGAGAGGTAAGATTTTTTCCAGATCATAAAGCCATTAAATGGTAAACCTTGAACATGGGTCTTTGTTTTGAAGTCCTGTGCTTTCTTTGTTACATCATGCTGTGGTCATATGAACATATAAAACTCAACAACCCCACATGTCTTTTTACTCACTACAATTCCTTAAACAGACAGAAAACTAAATATAAGCTATACTTTAATAAATATAATATATACTTTATTTCTTGCTCAGTGTAGCAGTGACTCACCCCCCTCCTTTATGTAGCTATCTGTGAGCCTCCCTAGGTGGTCTCAAAGAATGACTACCACCTAGCGCTCTGACTTAGGAGAGGAGATAAGAGCTAAGATAAGTGGGTTCTAGGATCCCACAAAGTTCAGCTCCATACCTCTACTGTGTTAGAACTAGATGCATTCACAAGCATTAGTTAGCTTGTAAGAACAAGTCTTGGCTGTGAGGTCATTAGTACTTTCTTCATGAATCTTTAGTGTTTCAGGATAGAACCTTTAGGCAACTGGCAGGAAAGCTTACTTAAAGCCCCCAGCTTTCTGTTAGTCTGTTAATAGTTCTACTTAAAGAAGCCACCGTCCCATACAGCATAGCCCCCCCACTGCTGATGCAAGCAATAGCAACTTGAGGATGTCTGGGACCTGCCAGCACTCAGGGGACCCCTCAGAAGGAAGCAAAGGAAGCCCCGGAGGCACGTACCGGGACTGGGTCTGCTTAGTGATGTTCTTTATGGTCAAGCCCTCCTTTCCGATGATGGCACCAACAAACTGGGTGGGGACCAGGATCCGAAGCGGGAAATCAATCTGTCTGGCCTGAGAAGAGCCCCCAGGGGCGTGGCCTTGCTCCCTGGAAGAGTGGTCCCCACGCTGGGCTCGCTGAGGGGGCGAAGGGGAGCTCACCTCTTCATCCGGGATGTAGGAAATCTTGAAGGAGTAGTTCTCAAACTGATGCCCACTTAGCTTCTCGATGGCTCTGAAATGCAGCAGGCACAGGTGAACTTCATTAGAGAGCAACTTCACAGAAGACCCTCCAGGTCAGTGGACTGGTCCATTCACTCTCATTGACTAGTTGCCTATGTGAGTGACACTGATCCTCACTGATGACACAGCGATGAGCAGGACAGACACCATCTCTGCTCCCTCGTGGCTAACAATGAAACAGCAATCACAGTCCATAGGCCTGGACAGACCTGATATACAATTATGCATTCTGCTTTTTTCCACCAACAAAGACTGTCTCCCCCTTATCAAAGACTCTTTGTTAATATCAATATAAAATTACGACTTTTTAAATCATAATACATATTTGTTATTGAAAATTCAGATAAAACTACAAATAAGAAAAAGTCCTAATATCTAGATCTCTTATTTTTCTTAAATATAAATATAAATGTTATTTATAAAAATAAATTAATATCATACATAGTTTTCGTAACCTTTAAAAAATCATTAATATTCTAAACATTCTCCAAGTCATTAAATATCCTCCAATTTAATTTTTACTGACTATTTAACATTCTATTGATTTACTACAGTTTTTACAAATGATCCCCCACTGTTACATACATGTATGAAATCCAATCTGTTCCTATTATATAGTGTTGCCATGGGCATCTTTACAATGACAACTTTGCACACAGGATAAATTTCTAGAGGAGTTGCTGGATCAGAGAGTACACTGAATTCTAACATTATTAAGCATCACCCCATGTCCATCTGGAAAGGTTTCAACATTTACTATCCTATAGCAGTTAAGAGAGCATTTGTTTCCTTGAGTCCTCAAAAGCACAAAATACAATTATCTAAAAATAATTGTTAATTTGATAGGGAATAAATAATATTCCTTTATTGCATTTTAAAAATTATACATAAAGTGGAACAATTTGTGTACATGTTTTAAGCAGCACGTGAAAACAATAACCCTATTATACTAGGTTAATGTTTAGGGTTTATAAATTTATTACAAAGCATCACCTTTTGAATTCAGTAAAAGCAAGAAAGTAATATGTACAGAGGTCCTACCTAAGAGGCAACTGGACAGGAATTGTAAAGGTGAGTTATTGGTATAGATCTTGCTTATATATGTGTGCAGAAGTCAGTAGCAAATGAATTATTGCCTTTTTCAATGCAAAGTTAACTTTTTGGAAACTATCAGTATGCAAATGGGTTAAATACGTCTTCATGTGTATCAAAACCTTCAAAAAGAAATAAATCTAAAATCCTGGGATGTATAACCAAGGTTCTGCCACATCCATAGAGCATGATCACATGTGACCACATTCTAATTACGATGACCTGACAGGCACTTCAAGAACCTCCTATAAAAAGAAACTTGTTTTTGTTGTTTTTAAAAAACCTCAATCCCACGTCTGTTAATAGCCAAGCTTAAAATTCACCACCACTGCAGCAATGTAGTCATTACTGGGGACTTGGAAGTGAATGGAGGTCGGAGAAAGAAGCCAAGCCAGGTGCTCCTTGATTAAGTACCACCAGACACTTCTCCCTGCTGCTGATGTCACTGAGGTGGACCACCATTTAATAGAGGAAAAACTGACATTTTAGCATCCATTCAATTAGTGTGAATAAAAAATAAAGCTTGTACTTCTTTATCCTGGTACAGGGAGAAAATTCCAGGTAAAAGTGGCTCCCAGTGGGTGGCAAGGCAGAGTCTAGGGAACACAGTGTCACGGAGCTGGTGCTCTCTATTCCTGACCATGTCAAAAACAGCTCCCACCTTGGTATACATTTGATTGCATCTGGGATACATGCCCTAGAGTTCCAGTGACATGTCGAGATCTACAACTTTTCAGAATAAGTTTATAAACAAGGACTCAATGGAATTCAAAGACAGTCCTCCAAAAAATGTAAAAGGAAGTCCAAATTCACTTACGTTTTTGCTTCTTCTCTTGTTGCATATGTGACGTTGACAACGGCAGTTTCTGTGTCTGTGTTGACTAGGGAAGAAGCAAAAACTACACTGTCATAGAAGAAAAAAGAGCTACCGCCCTCGGGCTCAATGTAAACAGATTTACTTTAGAGAAAAATGCACAAAGTGATTCACTGCCCTAACTCTAGAGTTATTTGAATCTCTATCTTTATTCATTTGCATTCATAATAATTTGTAATCAATTGTATATACACATTTGTAATCAACTGTATATATAACTCAAAGCTATATTTTCACTTATTTTGTAAACACTTCTTGCCTGGATATATGTATATTACATTTTTCCTTGTATTTTTAATTTTTAATGCCTACATAAAATTGAAATAACTATGCCGTGATTTTTGCATAATGATCCCTCAAATGTTGGCAAATGGGTTGTTCCCAACTATTCTAAAAAGTGTCGCTGAAAACCACCCTTGTTGCAAACACCATTGATTTGAGTTCTTTTGAATTACTTTTTTAGATCAATCACAGAAGAAAAAAATAACTGGGTAAAGAAACATAATGCTTTAAAAAACATTTTTTTCCTTTATTGATTTTTAGAGAGCGAGGAAGGGAAAGGTAGAGAGAGAGAAACATCGATGAGAGAGAACATCAATTGGCCACCTCCAGCATGCCCCCCACTGGGGATTTGGTCCACCACCTGGGCATGTGCCCTGACCAGGAATTGAACTGGTGACCTCTTGGTGCATGGGTTGACGCTCAATCACTGGGCCACACTGGCTGGGCAAGAACATAATGTTTTCAATGTATATTTTCAAATTACTTTCCTAAAAGTTTATATTAACTTATTGTACCACTATCAAGGTGTAACTTTTATTTATAATTTGCATTTAATTTTAAATAATTGGATACCTATATAAAAATAAGAAAGTATATTAATTCTTCATTCATTGATAAGGTTTAATTACTACTTTTGTTTCTCTTTGACTGAACTCCTTAGCTGAGTGAGTTAAACCTAGTAACTGTGTAAAATAAATAAAGAAAACTGATCATTCCAATCCACTTGGCTAAAGGAGAGAATACATAAACTTTAAGAATGGCTAATAAAAACTCTCTCTTGTGAGCTGGTGTATCTTAGTTTGTAATTGTTTCTTCTTCCAAAGTCAGAAGTTACAAATAAATTCAAAAGGCAAACTAAAGCTTTCTCAATTTAAGCCAGTAAACTTAAAGCAAAAATACTGATTTTCCCCAAACAAGCAAATATGACTAAGTTAAATCCACCCTTTAAAACGTTTAAGCTATTGGGAGACCTGGAGTTAATAAAAACATTAAGTTAAGGATAATTCAAGAAAACTACAATAAAACTGCTTTTCAAAGTACTGATAAAACCCTCCAGTGTAGGGATTCTTAATATTGGGTCTATACTAGAGTTTTAGGAATTCTATAACCGGACCCTCCCCCACCCTACCCAAAGATTCAAATTTGTGGATATATGAATTTTTCTGTTTCTAATTTCCCTAAGATTCTCAAAAAGGTTAAAGACCACCGTTAAAGTAATGTTTATCCAGTAACTTCAAAGTAGATGCAGCCTTTGTGGGGAGGGGACGTGTCCCTCTTAGGAAAGAACTGCCACTGAGATTTACATGTGATACACATGAGCCCAGCCCTGGCCTTTGCCCAGGAGTGTTCCAACTGCTCTCTAATTCACGTACCAAGAGACATCCTCACAGTGCAAAACAAGGGCTGTGCAGCCCATAACCATCCTCTCTCAGTGCTGACATAGAATGCTACAGAGCTTTCCTGTTTGCTGCTTTCTAGTGCTACAGATGAGGCTATACACGCCCCCAAAGGGAGAAAGGGCTGGGGTTGAGCCTCCTGAATACAGCTATCCACTAGGATTCTCAAATTTTCTCACTCCTTAGCCATATTCTCTGTTCTTCAAAGATGTTTTATCTGCAGGAAATCAGAGTTCTTTGATTCTTGAAAGAACTGAGCTCCATTCAAATAATTTATTTTATTGGACACGAAAGCTCTATAAAGTTTCTTAAAACTACTGAAAATGTTTTCCTGCTGAATCAGGAGTCACCTACAAAATAGAACAAAACAATAGCTCAACACATCTATCTTGTAGTTGTGAGGCAGGTAGAAACTGGGCTCGCTCCAGGGCACACAGGCCCTAGGAGCTTTAAATTACCCCCCAGGACGTGAAAATGTTCTTCCTTGCATGGCACTGTCTTGAATTTATAGCATGGTCTTAGCTAGTAACTTTTATAGATTCATGTCTGTAAAGCCATCTTGCTCACTACATGCAATCCTTATGAGAACGTTTATTTTTCCATGTTGAGGGGAAATAACAAGAACTGAGAAGGAGAATCCTTGTAAGTCATGTCTTCCTTCTGAGCTCTTTCCCTTCACCTTTGGGCCTGGGCAGTCAGCAGCGTGAAATGAATAATGATATTTTTAATATTCATGGAGTGAAGAACATCTGAATAATTACTGTGTTAAAGCTATTATATTAATTATACTGGCAGACAGAACAGATAGCATATGAGAAAATGGGTTCTCTGTGATTTTTTTCCTAAGTGAACCTTATCCCTTGAGATCATGCATGGCTCCACTGTCTACAAATAGCTTACATAGGTTCACTTTTGGTGCCAACTATTCAGTTGTATAGGAAGGGGAGAAATTATTCTCATCCTTTTACACACGTGGACACTGAATCGGTGAGGTTAAGTGACTTTTCCAAGGGCTCACAATAAGTGACTGAATTTACATTCTGTTTTTAGGTCAACACAAGAATAATCTTTATACATGTTATTGCCTGTCATATCAGGAGCTTGAATTCTACTTTTCTGGGGCTCTTAAAGAGCCATGTAACATATCGGCATCAGTTATCCATTTTTTTTCTTTCCTTTTTAAAACCATAGTACTTCATGGTTTAAAAGGTAAAAATAAGGGCAGCAGAAGAGTATCTATTTTCTGGGCATTCATAGCACTGTTCCCAAGACAGTGGCTTTCTAACTTGAGTTCACACAAAATCCTGGGGGCATACTTTTTTAAAATACAGATTCACCAACTCTTGCCCCAGAAAGCCTTCCCTTGTAGTTCTAGGGTGAGCCCTAGGAATATGCACTTTTATGAGCACTCCAGAGAATTCTGGTAGGAATCCTACTCCTTGAGAAACACTCAGTCCAAGACATCAGAGATCTGCTTTTCTGAGCCAAGAAGAAGCAAGCTGCTGTAACAGTATAATTCCAACTACTTCCAACTGAATTATGCTGACCCCAACCTGACAATGTTTGTCCAGTGCTTGAGAACATTACAGAGTATTAAAAATAGCCTGAAAACCAAATTCCTTGAAAAAATAAAATATATATATATATATATGAACATCTCTCACACATAGATACACAAATATACACTTTAAGAAGCTTGTTTCAAAGGAGTTTAAACTTACTATTTCTCCCAGGAGTTGACCCACCCAATAAGAAATAACAGATAACATCCCTCTGAAAATTCTGTAGGCTAATTTCTTCACTTATTACCTTGTTCAACATTCTCCACTGTCCCATATTGAGCCAAAAGTCCATCCAACACCTGAAAAAGAGAGCTTCAATGTCAGAATGAGAAAACAGGAGTGTACCCACAAAAAATGGTACAGTGATCTCCCCAAGCAAATGAATTATATCAAAATAAGGACAGTTACAGGAATAATATAATTAAATTGATATTTCAGGTCTCCCTAAAAACAGTTAGTTTGTTTATTGGCTCCCGAGGAATCTGTTCACTGAAATGACGCAGCAGAATTTCAGTCACAGTAACTGTCAATCACATTCATCACGATGGCCAGAACCTGTTCACTGCTCTTGAAATGAGAAGCAGAATAAAGTACAAGGCTCGCTTTCCCCTCATATTTGAACTGGTCTTCCTTTGGTTTTTCTCCTATTTTACAAAGCAATGGGATGTGCATGTTTGACATTTTCCACAATAAACAGTTTGTTTTGTTTTGTTTTTGACAGATTGCTAATGTTTTTATTTATTTTAATTTAAATTAATTTATTTATTTTTGTTACAGATGTTTCTCCCCCCCCCCCACTGATTCCTCCCTCTCTCTCCCTCCCCGCCCTGTCCCCAGCTTAGTTCTCCATGTCCGTTGTTCATGCATACATGCATATAAGTTCTGTGGTTTATCCCCCCCACCTCTTCTGGGGATAGTCAGTCTGTACCCCACTTCCACATCTCTGGGGCTACCCCATTCCTCAGACTGTTATGTTCATTATATTCCCCAAATAAGTGAGATCATATGATACTTGTCTGAAACACCAATCAGAAAGAATATATGTACCCCCATGTTCGTAGCAGCACTATTTACAATAGCTAAGATCTGGAAACAGCCCAAATATCCATCAATAGACGAATGGATAAAAAAGCGGTAGTACATATACACAATGGAGTACTATGCAGCTGTAAGAAAGAAAGATCTCTTATCCTTTGAGACGACATGGAGGGACCTGGAAAGTATTATCCTCAGCGAAACAAGCCAAACAGAAAATAAACAGTTTTTTTAAGTAATGAAAATATTACACAGAATATTCTCTTCCCTTCATGGCTATTTTGATTATGTTTGGATTGAGGAATAAAGCATCAGGCAGCTTGTTTTTAAATAACACAATAAGGCCACTCCTCATACACTATCTTATTTTATTTATTATTAATTTTTTGTTGTTGACACTATTACAGATCTCCTCCATTTCCCCCTCTTAGCCCACCTCCACCCAGCTCCTGCCACCCCGTCCCTGGCCTTCACCACACTGTTGTCTGTGTCCATGGGCTATGCATGTATGTTCTTTGGCTACTCCCTTCACCTTCTTTTATCCAGTCCTCCACTCCCTTCCCCTCTGACCTCTGTCAGTCTGTTCCATGTGTCCATTTTATTTTAAGGTAGCAATCTTAAGAAGCTTTACAGCTTGGAAAATATCTTAACTGTTATTCATAGCAATTAATTCAAAATAAACAAAAAACCTGCTCAAACTAACAAAGAACCTTCTATTTTTATTGGTTTTCTATGGGTTTATTATTTTATTTTTCAAAATCGTAATTTGGAAAGGTAAAAATCTTTTACAAAATCATGAGATAAGAATCACAAACCAGGTACACATTTTGTTTCAGTTTGCTGGTGTTGAGAAGACAGAACCTGAGATCCCAGTGCACACTCCCCATGACTCAAGGGACAGGTGCGACCCCAAACTCCTGACAGGTCATGCACATTAGGGCACTGAAAAGGGTGGGGCAAGTCTGAGGACCTCTAATTCCTAACCGTGAAGGGTAACTAAAAGAGGGAGAAAATGTCTCGTTCACCCATCAGAAAAGGAAAGAAAGCAAGGAGACAGTCAAAACAGAAGTGACACTGGCTTACCTCCCATTGCAGGTGAGGAGGGATATTTCGAATCTGAATTTTTCTGCTCCTATAAAAATAAAAGCAGACTATGTAACACTTTCTCCAGAACACAAACTTAAATAAAAACAAGCCAAGACCATAAGTTGAGTTCACTTTCCTACTGTATTCATCATGGCATCAGTAAGAGATTCCCATTGTGAATTATAACCAGCATGTTTTAAAGTTTTCAATTACTTTGGGGGGGGGGGGGAGAAACAAAAACAAATCAAGAAGTCAGAACAAGCTAAACCATTTAAATGCAGATTTGCCTTTCTAATTTCCTACTAAAGTGGTTAGAATTTAAATTGCCATACAGGTTCTAATTATAGAATTATCACCTTCCTCCTCAACATATATGCTCCTGCAACTGACCCTACCCCAAAAGTTACCTAGGCTCAAACATGATGGGTGAAATCATATATATAATGTGCTTTAAACAAGATCAAGTTTTGTTTGCCCCTTATCTAACAGTGCACATCTTTTTTAAAAAAAAATTATTTTTAGCCCTAGCCGGTTTGGCTCAGTGGTTAAAGCGTCGGCCTGCGGTACAGAGAGACCCGGGTTCGGTTCCCGCTAAGGGCGTGTGCCTCGGTTGCAGTTTGTCCCCGGTCCTGGCCCTGGTTGGTGGTGCAGCAGCCACTCAATGTGTCCCTTCACGTCGATGTTTCTCTCTCTCTCTCTCCCTCCCGCTCTATCTAAACAAAAAATGGAGAAATGTCCTCGGGTGAGGATAAAAAAAAAAAAAATTATTTTTACTTTTGAATAGATAACACAGTCACAGTCCAAAAATTAGACTACTATACAAAGGTATACTAAAGTCTCACTCCTTCTCACCCCTCCACTTCCTCTTTTACAGAAATAAACACGTTTACTTGTTGCTTGTGTATCCTTCCTTTAGTTTCTTCATGCAAAGAACAGCAAATACAAAATCCTTATTTTCCCTTTCCTTACAGAAATATTTACATGTTCAACACACTTGCTACATCTCCCCCCACCTCCCCAAATGTAATATCTTGGAGATCTTTCTATGTTGGTAGATAGAGAGCGTCCTCATTCTATTTTATTACTTGAATGTATTGGAGTGCATTTAACTTATCCCTACTGATGAACGTTTGGGCCTTCTCCTGCCTTTTTATTCAGAGAATTTTTTTTTCCTCAGGATTTCCTGCTGGTCTGACAACTGAGTGATTTAGATGGTTTCTTGTTTTTATTTAAGCATTAAAATTAGATAGAAAAAAAAAAAAAGAATAGAAATATGAGGATAAGAATGTTTCTATTGCCCAGCCAGTGTGGCTCATTGGTAGAGCATTGATCAACCCATGCACCAAGAGGTCACCGATTCGATTCCCAGTCAGGACACATGCCCAGATTGTGGGCCCAATCCCCAGTGGGGGGCATGCAGGAGGCAGCCAATTGATGTTCTCTCTCATCAATGTTTCTCTCTCTCTCTCTCTCAAATCAATAAAGAAAAAATTTTAAAAAAAGAATTTTTTTGTTTTTTGAGAACATGTTAGATCCTAAAAAGAAAACACAAATCAGCATTTAAATATGAAAAATATAATTTTAATGGGAGGGCTTGACACTGAAATCCCATAAATATCCATTTGGGAGTTGCAAGAGAAGGGATGTGATGACCACATTTTCTTTTCTTCTGGTGTCAGAGGTACCACATGGTGGCTATACAAGCCACAGGTTTCTCCAAGCTTTAACCTGGCAATAGCTTAGGAAGAAATGTTTCCTGCAGAGAAAAAAGGACAGAGAAAGAAGTACACAGAGGAAAAGAGGGAACAATAAAGTAAATGAGGGGCTTCAGTTTTCTCAGATCTTTACTGAATAAGGGGACACTAACTGCATAGATCCCATACACTACTTCTGCTTTGTATTATTATTATTGTTTTTTTTATCCTCACCCGAGGACATTTTTCCATTTTTTGTACAGATAGAGTGGGAGGGAGAGAGAGGAAGAGACAGAGAGAGAAACATCGATGTGAAAGGGACACATCGAGTGGCTGCCACCGCACGACCAACCAGGGCCGGGGACAAACTGCAACCGAAGTACGTGCCCTTAGCGGGAACCGAACCTGGGTCTCTCCGGACTGCAGGCCGATGCTCTAACCACTGAGCCAAACCGGCCAGGGCTGCTTTGTCTTATTTCTTAAAAAATGAGAATGCATTCATGCTTGACTATGGCGGCTTAAAGGACTATACAGGCCAGTCTGTGGAACCTCTAGTCTTTCATCAGGATAGAAAGGAGGAAATAGAGCCGGGAACTAATTTCTATCCCTATGGTATAAAGGCTCTCTCTTCTGACACTGCTTTTGTTTGGCAAGAGTTCGTAACAAAACTTCTGACACCACTCCAAACAGTGGCTGCAGGGAATGCTACAAAAAAGATGTCACAAGCCTAACAATTTATACAAAAGGCCTCAGGCCCCGGCCGGTGTGGCTCAGTTGGTTGAATGTTGTCCCATGCACCGAAAGGTTACCAGTTTGATTCCTAGTCAGAGTGCATGCCCAGGTTGTGGGTTCAGTGCCTGATTGGGGTGCATACAGGGTGTGTATAGGAGGCAATCAATCAATGTTCCTCTCTCACATCGATGTTTCTCTCTCCCTCTCCCTTTCTCTAAAAAAAAAAATCAATAAAAACAATTTTAAAAAAAGAAAAGGCCTCAGAATTCACAAGAAAATGGAAATTTCTAAAGAAAAACATTTTATATCCAAGAATAAACATTGAGTCCAACTGCTAACCAAGAATTTACTGGTAGAAATCCTGCTGGAAGAAACTCATGCATGAACACACAGAGATTTGAACACAGACAGCTACTCTGTCTGTAATAAATAAAGGCTGCAAAAACTCTAAGTTGCCACCAACAGGGAGATGTACTATGTAATTCATAGTACAACCATAATATGGAACATTATAAAGCTGTTAAAAAGAATAACATAGACATATGTGCACTGTCATAGGAAACTCTGCAAAGCAGTGTTACAATAACTAATTACAGGTTAAGTTGATCCTGTTTTCTAAGTACACACAACAAAACCACATTATTAAATGTGTGTATATGTAAATGAATAGAAAAAGGTAATTAGAAGCAGATTTGGTTGGTAAAAGGGACACTGTACTTTTTATTTGATCTACTTCTGTCTTATTTACTTTTTTTAAAATGAGAATATATTCATGTCTTAATCTCACTTGCTTTAAAAAAATTAACAATTTAAAACTCCTACTAGGACAGCATTAATGAATATACAAGACTTGTTTTTTAAAACTATGCTGGAACCCACTTAAATAAGAAAAAGTAAAGAATAAAACCTAAACACCCCACTTTTTCATAATAAGTTTAGGTATTCTTCTTGAACTATTATTTGACAGAACATTAGTTTATTTGGCAAACTCTTTGTCCACAGTGTATAAGCAGTCAAACTCTGCCCAATACAGATTATCCTACATCCTAATTGAATGGGTCTAAAACCAGGATGTTTCCCTGTAACATCTCATGTACAGACTGCACACTGGGCAATCAGTTCAGTAAACAGAATGTTCATTAAACAGAATTCTAGGAGAAATCATCTCTAATCTCAGATCAGGATGGAAATGAGAAAAAAGAACCTAGAACTAAAAAAGGGAAATGGAGATCACTACAGTACATCCTATTATTAAATTAGAGCTCCATCAGGTCATTTGGGAGGATATGCTGAGAGATCATCTTTCCAGACAGGAGTGATAAGGATCAGGGATCTAGCTGCTAACTCCCAGGGCATCCTCTGGACGCCATGCCTTCCTGTCAGGATGCCTGTCCCCTTCAAAACCCTGCTCACACCTGCAGACATTTCCAGGATGTCTCAAGGCAGAATTGTTCCTGCTGCACTCGTTAGCTTTTTTTATTTTTATCCTCACTCGAGGATGTGTGGTTTAAAAATTTTTTAATTGATTTTTAGAGAGAGGGAGAGGGAAGGAGAGAAAGAGAGAGAGAGAGAGAGACAGAGAGAGAGAGACAGAGAGAGAGAGAGAGAGAGAAACATTGATTGGCTGCCTCCGCACACCCCCTACCAGGGATTGAGTTTGAAATCCAGGCATATGCCCTGACCAGGAATCGAACTGGCCACCTTTCAGTACATGGGACAATGCCCAACCAACTGAACCACATTGGCCAGGACTGATTTTTTTTTTTTAATTGATTTTGAGAGAGAGAGAGAAACATTTGATGTAAGAGAGAAACATCAATCCATTGCCTCCTGCAAACACCCCTACTGGGGATCAAACCCACAACAGGTATGTGCTCTGACTGAAATCAAACCCACAACCTTTTAGTGCACACCATGATGCTCCAACTGAGTCACCTGGCGAGGCTGCACTAGTTAGCTTTAAAAAAAATTTTTTTTTTATCCTCACCTGAGGACATATTTGCATTTATTTTCAGATAGAGCAGGATGGAGAGAGGGGGGAAGAGAGAGTGAAAACATCGATGTGAGAGACACATCAACTGGTTGCCACCCACACGACCCCAACCAGGGCCGGGGACAAACTACAACCAAGGTACATGCCCTTGGCGGGAACTGAACCCGGACTCTCTGGTCAGTGGGCTGACGCTCTAACCGCTGAGCCAAACCAGCCAGGGCTAGCTTTTTACTTTTTCCATTTATCTTCAGATAGAGTGGGAGGGAGAGAGAGAAACATCGATGTGAGAGAGACACATGAACTGGTTGCCTCCTGCACAATCCCACCAGGGCTGGGGACCTAACTGCAGCCGAGGTACATGCCCTTGACTGGAATTGAACCCGAGGTGGTCCGTGGGCCGACGTGCTAGCCGCTGAGCCAAACCAGCCAGGTCTGCACTAGTTAGCTTTTATAAAGCAACTCACTCTTTGCTATCATTATTTATCTGCGGACACTGTCTACCCCGATTTTCTGAAGGACTGGCTCCATGTTTACAGTGTCCCGGGCAGCACAGTGTCAAGCACACACAATAGCTACGAAGAGGTGGGGCCCCAAGGGCTGGGAAAAGCATTGGCTGTTGTCTGTTTAAGAAGCTGAACTCCCTGACACCACCCAGGAGCGCAAACTGTCTATTTCTCCTTTGTCAGACAGTCAAGAGAAGAGAAAACAGGGAGTTCTTTTCCCTATTTCCCTTAGGAAAAAAACAAAACAAAACAGTGTTTGGCCCAGTCTCGAACAACAAATGTGGATCTTTCTCCCTTTGAAATCTATAAAAGTGTGCCCTGCTTTTAAAAAAAAAAAAAAAAAGGCAAAGTTACAAAATAATTTAGGAAAGTGATTGGGTATAAGAAAATAACTATATGTTCCTTTAAATAGAATAATCTCACAGTTCCTTTATTTTAAAAAAGAAATACATCAAGGTCCTCCTAATAGACATAAATGACAGTTCTCATCCTCACTGTCACAGAACTCTTAGAGCAGTCCACTAGCTGGTCTGTCTCTGTTCTGCATCTGCTGCCTCTCTCCCATTCACCCAGTCCAACCTTGGCCACCAGTGGCTCTCTAAAACACAAATTTAATTGGTTACTCCTGCCCTTTTCGAATGACCCCCGTCACCACGCCCAAATTCCCTGTTATAACTCTGTTACTGCCCTCTTCTTTATCTCTTTATCATTAAACCATTCAGCTGGGGAAATATAATCATAGTCAATTATTGAGAAATCTGTGATTCTGCAGAACCTTTCACCTAGGTTTTTAAAAAGGTAAAGCCAGCTTGCATATAGAGAAGATAATGCCATAGTTTCCAGACATATGTTCAAGTAGTCAGAAGTCTGATCAGCCACCTTGGGAACTCTAACTTGTTAACTGACTCAGACACTATTATCACTTGTGCTGGGGACCTGCGTAGAGAACAGAGTTAACATAAATTGTGGGAACCCAGGTCAGAGAATTTCAAGTTGCATTTATTTATTTATTTTATTTTATTTTTATTACAGATGTTTCTTTTTTTCCCCAATGATACCCTCCTCCCCATCCCCCCCACCCTGACCCCGGCTTTGTTGTCCATATCCATTGGTTATGCCTACATGCATATAAGTTCTGTGGTTTATCTCTTCTCTCCCCCCTCCACCCCCTCTTCTGAGGGTTGTCAGTCTGTACCCTACTTCCACTTCTCTGGGTCTACCCTATTCCTCAAGCTGTTATGTTCATTATATTCCACAAATAACTGAGATTATGTGGTATTTATCTTTTTCTGCTTGGCTTGTTTTACTTAGGATAATACTTTCCAGGTCCCTCCATGTCATCGCAAAGGATGAGAGATCTTTCTTTCTTACAGCTGCATAGTACTCCACTGTGTATATGTACCACCGCTTTTTTATCCATTTGTCTACTGATGGACACATGGGCTATTTCCAGATCTTAGTTATTGTAAATAGTGCTGCTATAAACATGGGGGTACATATATTCTTTCTACATTGGTGATTCAGGCTTCTTAGGGTATATTCCTAGAAGTGGGATCACTGGGTCAAATGGCAATTCAATTTTTAATTTTTTGAGGTAACACCTTAGTGTTTTCCATAGTGGCTACACCAGTCTGCATTTCCACCTGCAGTGTACTAGAGTCCCCTTTTCTCCACACCCTCGCCAACACTTGTTTGATGATTTGTTCATCAGCCATCCTGACAGGTGTGAGGTGATACCTCATTATTGTTTTAATTTGCATCTCTCTGATGATTAGTGATGTTGAGCATTTCTTTCTTTCTTTCTTTTTTTTATCCTTACCTGAGGACATTTTTCCATATTTTGTTCAGATAGAGTGGGAGGGAGATATCTATATCTATCTATCTATCTATCTATCTATCTATCTATCTATCTATCTATCTATAGAGAGAAAGAGAAACATTGACGTGAAAGGGACATATCGAGTGGTTGCCACCCACACAACCCAACCAGGGCCGGGGACAAACTGCAACCAAGGTACATGTCCTTAGCGGGAACAACCTGGGTCTCTCTGGACCACAGGCCGACACTCTAACCATTGAGCCAAACTGGCCAGGGCGATGTTGAGCATTTCTTCATATGTCTCTTGGCCATTTGTATGTCCTGTTTGAAGAGGTGTCTATTTAGCTCCTCTGCCCATTTTTTAATTGGGTTGTCTTCCTTTTGTTGAGTTGTATGAGTACTCTATATATTTTGGAGATTAACCCCTTATCTGATGTATCATTGGCAATGATGCTCTCCCATACAGTGGGTTCCCTTTCCATTTTGTGGTTGTATCTTTTGCTGTGCCGCAGCTTTTTAGTTTGATGTAGTCCCATGTGTTTTTTCCTTTGTTTCTGTTGCCTTAGGTGACGTATCAGTGAAAATTCTGCTGCATATAATGTCCAAAATTTTGTTGCCTACATTTTTTTCTTGGATTTTTATGGATTCATGGGTCACATTTAAGTCTCTTATCCATTTTGAGTTTATTCTTGTGTATGGTGTAAGGTGATGGTCAAATTTCATTTTTTTGCATGTAGCTGTACAATTTTCCCAACACCATTTATTAAAGAGGCTGTCTTTACTCCATTGTATGTTCTTGCCTCCTTTGTCAAATATTAAGTGAGCATAATGTCTTGGGTCCATTTCTGGGTTCTCTGTTCTGTTCCACTGGTCTATATGCCTGTTCTTGTGCCAGTACCAGGCTGTGCTGATTACAGTAGCTTTGTAATATAACCTGATATCTGGTCTTGTGGTACCACCTACTTTGTCCTTCTTTTCAAGATTGCTGTGGCTATCCAGGGTCTTTTTGGTTCCATATGAACTTTTGAAGTATTTGTTCTAGTTCTGTGAAATATATTGTTGGTATTTTGATGGGGATTGCACTGAATCTATAGATTGCTTTGGGTAGTATGGACATTTTAACGATGTTAATTCTTCCAATCCATGAACAAGGTATGTGCTTCCATTTTTTTATACCTTTCTCTATTTATTTTTTCAATGTCCTGCAGTTTTCTGCAAATAGGTCTTTTACTTCTTTGGTTAAGCTCATTCATAGGTGTCTTAATTTTTTTGCCACAATGCTAAATGGGCTTTTTTTTTTTTAGTTTCTCTTTCTGTGACTTTATCATTGGTGTATAAGAATGCTGTCAATCAAGTTGCATTTAAACATTAGCCCAGCTAAGGCTCATTGGATCCCCATGTAAACGGCAAGCAAAGCAACAAAGGAAACAAAGAGATTTCTCTGAGAGAGGGAGATTCAATGAGAAATTCTCCCCAACTAGGTCCCATTTGTTTCCATAGCAATTCTGAGCTCCATCAGTTGACACATGGAGGGAAATGACAGCGCCATGGATTGTGCATTATCTGTAAGAGAGGCAAGTTTGCTGACCAACTCCAAGGACTGTGGGAGAGTCAGATTGAAACCACCAGAGCTCTGGGCCACACCCTCCTCTATGCCACAGTGAGAGCCCACTGCATCCCATGGCCTCATTAGTATGTGTTTGAGGCACTTTAGTTATTACCCTTTCCTCATTAGTTCTGAAAGTTCCCCTTAAAACTTCTGAACAGTCTGTACAAGAGACACCCTGTGCTAAATTGAACTAGGACCTAGGGCTCCTCAGGGAAGCAAATGAATAACTGGTGGTAGCCAATCCAATCACACACACACACACACAGCACGCGAGCGCAAGCACACAAGAAATGATTAAGAGTCAATGAAACAAATTGTTTAGACACTTTGTTACAAAATAATTAAGAACAATTGCCTCCGCCTCTTTGGAATCTAAAATAAATGTAGTATAATAGTTGTTAGAAAACTAAATGCTTTCAACACAAAAACTGTTGAAAAGTGAACAAAAAAGTTTTGGGTTTTTTTTAGGGAGAAAAAAACTTGACCAGAGTAAAGTCCTTGTAAACAAGAGCAGTGTTATAGGCCAAACCATAAAAGGATTAAATCGGATATGACTGCGGTGCCCGTTGTAAAGATTCAGAGCCAGGAGAACTGTAGTCATGAACCTAGGAACTTCCCTTGCTCTATAAACTCACGGCCACAAAACCATTGGCCCCCAAGCAGCTCTAGCAAACACACTCATGCTTTATGAGCATTCAGGGACAGGACCTCCTGCAAGTACACTGCTTGAATGGCCCAGAAACAACAGAAATAACAAGTGTGTGCCTGCGACGTGGTACCTCACCTAGCTCCTATCCCCTCTCAAAGAGGCAACCAGCTCTTCAAAAGGCTTTGACTTTAGGAGGGAAAAAGAAAAGGCCAATGGGATAATTAGAGGATGATGAGGTGTGTGTGACAAGTCAGGTCAGGCTGCTATGTCTGGGCAAGATGGTGAAGGACTTTCTCTGTTGGGTTGGGGTACAATGAGTAGAATTTGCATTGGATAATCATGAAGTTTCATTCCAACTTCAGTACTCTATACAGCTTTTGGGAAGGGGTGTAAGAGAAAGGTTGAAACCATCTCCCATTAAAAGGAATCAGTATGCTTGATTATAGCTTGCAAGGACCAAACACGGGTCTGGTGAAGTAGGTAACCAGATTTCTCAGAAATTCAATAATTTAGCTCTTTAAAAAGGAAGTCAACATAAAATTTTTTCTCTTTAAATTTATATTTAATCCCTATAGATCACTCCATCTTCCCCCCCACTCCCTTCCTTAACTCATTTTGTGACAATATAGAGAAAGACATAGATTTAGCTCTAGTTTTACCAAAACTTCTCCATGGGCTTCATGGAACACTCTCTCTTCCCTATCCCTCAAGTTATTTTATTTGATGACATCTAATCAAGTTTCGAAGGTACACTGAAAACATTCGTTCAGTGTTTTCAGCAGGCACGTTCTCCAAATCGCCACCACTACTTATGGTGATGGATGCTAAGCATCTCCGGTGAGCCTGACCACCCCACCAGAAGCAGACATTTTATCCCCATTTTGCAGATAGGTAACTGAGGGGTCGATATGTTCCTTGTCTGAGTCTCTCAGCTAGGGAGTGATATTTCTGACTTGTGGTTTACCAATTTAAATCTTTGCTCTTAAAATGTCACTCTGTGAATAGAATAAATAAATAAATAAGAAAAAAAAGTCACTCTGCAATTGTCAATTCACCAGTAACAAAATTTACGCCCTGGCCAGTTTGGCTCAGTGGTTAGAGCATCAGCCTGTGGTCCAGAGAGACCCAGGTTCGGTTCCCGCTAAGGGCACGTACCTCGGTTGCAGTTTGTCCTCGGCCCTGGTCGGTTGTGCGGGTGGCGGCCAGTCGATGTGTCTCTTTCGCATCGATGTTTCTCTCTCTCTGTTCTTCTCTCTCTCTCTCCCTCTCTACCTGAACAAAAAATGGACAAATGTCCTCGGATGAGGATTAAAAAAAAAAAAATTTACGTCTCATGTATATATGTCAAGATGTGCTCCTCGGGCCAAGTCCTAGGAAAATGGGTCGAGGGATGGAATTCCAGCTTTTCCCCCTCAGAGTCAACATCATTGTCGACTCTCAGACCAAAAATATGTCCTCCAGAAAGGGTTATTTTGGAAACTTCACCACACTGGCTCACTCTTTGCTCCTCAAAAGAATTAACTTAAATATATATGCCCTACAGAGAGGGTAATAAAGGTATATTAACCAGTGAACACCTTCACAGGGGCAGGTGACCCCTGGGCTGTACTTATGAGTCTAACAAGGCTTTGCTATTATCGTTAGCTCCAACCAGGACTCCGTTCAACCTCATGGGTAAGACAAAGTTTGAGCACCCTCCCCAAACATGGGCTTAACATCATGTAATACAATTATAATCTGAGTAGATAAATGCTTGCCTTGTGTGGGCAATACATGGGAAATACAAAATAATCTTTGTAAAGGCAAGGGGAGCCTTGTGCCCAGTCACCAACAACTGTGCCATCCTTTCAGCATCTCTTCATTTTCAAATAATTGTTCTCTGTAGTTCTCCAAACAGCACTCAAATCCATCCCCTCCCTCCTTGCCACTTCCCTTCCTTCCTACCCACCTGGTCTTTTTCATTCCCCTCCCCCTCCTCACCCCAAGCAGCATCTAGAACACAGCAGGTGCCCAGCAATCAGCAAATTCTCCAGGTGCATTTGTTGCTGACAGCTGGCTTCTTTTTCCTGGCCCATTCCATCCCATAGTCTGCCTTCCAACTACAAGAACATGTGCTTAGTGAAGACACTAACTGGTCTCCAACCAAGCCAATTTCTTTCACTCCATCAGCTCAATACACTAGGCTGCTGACTGGAAGACACTGGGAAGACATTTCCTGACACAGTGGTGCTGCACACACTTCCTGTGATTAGATACAATGACTCCGGTGGAGGTGGTGGTTTTGTTTCCTGAAGACAAGAAGCGCTATGGCATGTCTTCACTGACTGATGAAAGAGTTTCACAGTTAATGAAAATTCAAGCCAGAAGCTGTGAATCCTCAATGTTTGGGAATGAATGACAAACCAACAACATTTTACTTCTGAAAAGAAGGAACTATTTCCGGCCATTACAAAAGACTTTGATCTTATTCATTATAGTCAGGATGATGATGATCAAGGAAAATTAAATTAATCTCTAATATAGCTCTAAATCCCAAGTAAGCATAGAAAGGCAGGAGAGAGCCAGCTAAACCACACCCCTCACACAGGAAGTCGTGGTGAATCGAACAGCACTCACCCACATCTCACTACACCCGAGGGGGTGGGGGGGCAGGAACCATCAACACCACACCACACCCAAAGGTTCTGACTGGAGGTCAAACACTGGACATTTTATTTGATTTTGGAGAACAGAATGATTTCTAAGATTAAACTAAAAACTTCCAAATTCATTTAACAAATGCTCATTAAACACCTATTATATGCCAAGCACTTAGTTTTAGGTTCTGGGATATAGTAGTGAACAAAATAAAAATGTCCTCAACATTGTTCATAGCCTAGAAGTAAAAAAACAAACAAACAAAAGACAATACTGACCTCAGCAACCCTTAGTCTAAACCTTAGGTTCTCAACCTTCCTAATGCTGCGACCCTTTAATACAGTTCCTCATGTTGTGGTGAAACCCAACCATAAAATCATTTTCGTTGCTACTTCATAACTGTAATTTTGCTACTGTTATGTCTTAGGTGACTCCTGTGAAAGGGTAGTTCGACCCCCAAAGGGGTCGTGACCCACAGGTTGAGAATCGCTGCCTTAGAACTTTCTACTTAATGTCAATAAAACAAAAGAACGTACTTTAGAATTGCTCCCTTGATCCAATGAAATCTTCAAGGAAAAAGGCTGTGCCTGCTGTTTCTGAGCTATTTTTAAGTTTTAGCTAGAAGTGAACCAAATATCTTTTAACACTGATTTCTGCACAGTATCCTTATAATGTAATTGCAGCTAGTAAATAGCAACACTCGGGCCTTTGTTTCCAAGCGCCATGGGAAAGTTGAAGCTGGTACAGGTGTTTCTGTGTGTAACAGTAGTGAGAGCCCTGCGTTCCCACAAAGGGGTGTTGGTAAAGCTTTTCACGTTACCTAGGGTCTGCCCCTGGCACGTATCTCCCTGAGGTTTTCTCTGCTACCTGATGGGGTGCCCTGGAGAAAATAAGAAAGATCATAAGAAGAGTTATTTTTCAAAATTGGGAGAGGAGTCAGAAAAATAACTTCTCACACAACACCAATAAAAAGTAAAAGTACTTCACAGGATACAAATTATTGAATATTTTAAAAATCTCATAAGGTACTGATTTTAAAAAAAGAAAGACAAATTATTAAAGCTAATGTTACAGCATTTGACTACAATGAGATTCACCTTGCAAAGCCTTGGAAATAGCCAACTTTAAGAACAGATGAATGAATAGGAAAAAAATGGCATATAAATTATTCTTATTTGAAAAAGGATCCATCATCTAAATGAGGATTTATCTTAAGATCCCTTTACATCCATTCTGAAATTAGGCAAATTAGCAGAGAGATAACTCCAAATATACAAATTTGACTTAAAACCAATTTTGGGGGAATAGACTTACACAGAGAACATTTTCCAGTGGTGCTGAAAGAAATGCTTGATTCCTGAGCTGTATCCTTCCTGAACAATGCACATCCTATCCCAACCCCTGCACATCCACATTCTAACCTGATGCCATGCACACAACAGTTGCTCAGGAAGTTTGATGAATGAATGAGGGTACATGACGGGGTTAACATCTCTGGCGCTTAGACATGGAATTCCTTCCAGCTGCTGATTCACACTCTCTTCCGAGTTCCCTGACTTACAAAGAGAGCAAACAAAGCATCTGTCTCAGTTGGTTTCTGACTTTTCATCACTTCCTCTCAAGCCAGCACCGATAGCTGGGCAAGCCCCAGCAGGACCCAGCAATGGGAAGTTGCATACAGGAGTCAATGCTGACTTGAATAAAGGTGGACAACCTACCTGGGTCAGCAGGTGACCACAGGGGGGTCATGCTACCACAGCTTCAGATTCCATTTCTTATCTCTTCCCCCTCCCTGGATGCGGCCCAGGGTTGCCTCCCACTTCAGGGATCCTGTCCCTTTCTGTGTGTGGAGCCAGGTCCTCAGCAGCATAATTGAGGGAGGGAAGAGAGTTTATTTAGCAGATGCCCTCTTCACAGCTGTCCAGAGTTCCAGCCTCCTTGGTACAGCACTGTGGTGAGCTTCTGCCCCCTCCTTTTGTTTGTCCCTCTCAAACCCCAGGGAATTATGAGAAAGTACTCTATAATCTGCAGAACGCCCTACAAATGAGGGCATTAGGGTTATTTTGATAGAGGCACAATACTCTCAAACTTCCCTTTCATCTCTCATTGATGTGCTCAGGAGAGCTGGTACCTCATTTTCCTCTGAAATGTGAATGAATCTGACTTCACCGCATGAGTCACGGGAAGGTGATCAATTAGAAGGCACTGCATGCAGCCAACACTGAACCAGAGAGAAGCTACTGAAATTATACCAAATCGCCTGCGGAGTCAGGCTAAAGACCTGTTTCAGGATCATTTCAGAAGCTGAGACGTATGACTGGCAAATCAATGTACTCTACTTCTTCATTTAAGAGCACCTTGATTATTGTACTTAATTCAGAATACTTTTGTTCCTTGAGGGGAAAATACAAAATTTTTAACATTCAAGCAATATACTTGTGGAGATGCAAACACTTTTTTTTTTTATCCTCACCTGAGGACATTTTTCCATTTTGTTGTTCAGATAGAGTAGAAGGGAGAGGGAGAAACATCGATGTGAAAGGGACACATCGAGTGGCTGCCACCCGCACAACCCAACCAGGGCCGGGGACAAACTGCAACTGAGGTACGTGCCCTTAGTGGGAACCGAACCCGGGTCTCTCTGGATCACAGGCTGACTGACGCTCTAACCGCTGAGCCAAACCGGCCAGGGCGAGATGCAAACACTTTTATTTATTAATGTTTATAAGCAAAAGCAAAAGGCCTTGATTTCTTAGAGAACACTGATTTTAAGAATATATAAATTTAAATATATTCCCTGGGTTTTCTGACTTGATCATTCTTCCCCACCCTGAAGAAACACTTTGTTGTTCCCAAAGGCGACCATGATTTCAGCACCGCAGAGAAGCAGAGGCGGAGGAGCGCTGAGCTGGGAACTGGAGACCAGCATTTGAACCCCAGCAGGACCTCGGATAAGCTGTCAGACAGACACTGGGCCAGTCATTTAACCTCTCTGGTTAATGCCTCGGGCATGAGGCATGAGACAAGATGACAGGCAGTTAGACAAGATTCTTCCCAAGTCTCAGATTAACATCATGTTGGCAGTGAAACAAAACTGTCACAGAGAGAAGGTTAAGGAGCAGCAAGAAGTGTCTCCATAGACTTTAAGCTACAAATAGAAACTGAATTAAAAAAAAAAATCCTCAATCGAGGACATTTTTGTATTTATCTTCAGATAAGAGCAGGAGGGAAGAGAGAGAGAGAAACAATGACGTGAGAGAGACACATCAACTGTTTGCCACCCACACGACCCTGAATGGGGCTGGGGACAAACTGCAACTGAGGTACGTGCCCTTAGCAGGAACCGAACCCGGGACTCTCTGGTCTGAGAGCCGATGCTTTAACTGCTGAGCCAAATCGGCCAGGGCTAGAGACGGAATTTTAAAAAAACATCATCTCAACAAATCTTGCATTTTCTTCTGGTCACAATTTTTAATAAACTAATAAATAAATTAGATGGCAAAGTCCACCGCATTTTATAATTGGATAGCTTACAATCCAGAAATAGTGAGTTTATGACTTCACCTGTATCACCATCCGCTTCAGCTGCCACACTTGCCCCATTTCTTTCCTTTTCTATCTTATTGCAGAAAGTTTTGTTTACATTTTCCCTACTGCCAAGGTTACTCAAGGTGTCTGGGTTTTGAAGATATACTGTTATTTCATGAAACTTACTAAGTAGGAGCTTGTCCATTTCCCATAGGTATATATAGGTCTTGGCATGTAACCCAATGAGGAGACTGTAACTGGCTCCAAAAAATTCCACTGATGCCATAAACCAGATAAATCAAAGCTTATGTTTCCACTACACAGAAACAGAACTTTGGCCCATAATTCACATGTTGGTTAATTAGTATTGTAGTGATACTCTACTTGTTACTGTAATTCTGATCTAAACAGCTCTGTAAAGACGGCATCCACCGCTGTAGTAGCAGGTGAGAGAAACGGAAGGCAGAGCACATTTATTGAAAAAGAAGCAGTGGCCCTCACCAGTTTGGCTTAGTGGTTAGAAAGTCAGCCCACGGACCAGAGAGACCCGGGTTCGGTTCCCACTAAGGGCACATATCTCGGTTGCAGTTTGTCCCCGGCCCTGGTTGGGTCATGTGGTAGGCAACCACTCAATGTGTCCCTTTCACGTCGATGTTTCTCTCTGTTTCTCTCTCTGTTTCTCTCTCCCCCCACCCCATTCTATCTGAACAAAAAATGGAAAAATGTCCTTGGGTGAGGATTAAAAATAAATAAGTAAATAAGTACTACATATTCTTTGCACGAAGTTGAAAAGTTAACAAATTTAAAAAATACAGTAGAAAAATTTACCCTTCTACACCCATCCTTCAGCCCTCCAATTCTCGATACCAGTGTTTCTTTATCATTCCAGAGTATTCTATATACATGTGTGTAAATATTCCCTCCTACCCCCAAATACAATTGTTAATGCTCTATATATGCTTTTACACTTGGAGATTGCATCACACCCACACACAAAGAGCTGTATTATTCTTTTTGACAGCTATCTAATATTCAGTGTTATAAATGTATCACAATTAACTTAACTGGTCTCCTACTGATAGCTTCTAAAGATTAGAAATGTCATATGCCTATTTCCAAAAATCCAAAAGGCTGTAATGAATGTCTATCTAGTTTTGCAAACGGGTGGGTAATCTTAGAAGATAAGCTCTCAGAAGTGGAGTCACCAGGTCAGAGGATGGTACATTTGTAATGTCAACATACAAATATAATGTTGTTTCCCCATCTGAAAACCCAGTTATCAAATTTTGATTTCTGCCTATTCATAGGTGAAAAACACTTCTTTTAGGGCTATGTGAGCACAGTGCTTTATTTATTTATTTATTTATTTATTTATTTATTTATTTATTTAGAGTGGGAGGGAGGGAGAGCGAGAGGCAGAACGGGCCAGGTGAACAAAGGTAAGGGTTGAGAGTGTAGAGGGGTCCAGAAGGTGTTTTAGGTCAGGGAATGAGGCCCACAAAGGCATGGTGGCCAGGGCATTTGGTCTGAGAAGAGCAGAGAATGCGTTCAGGGCAGGGCAAGAGAGCAGAGTGGAGAGGCTAGTGGGAGCAAGATTAGGAAAGGCATCCTGTCTCCTGAGTTGAACCACAGAGGTGATGAACTTTTCGCCAGCCCCAGAAAGGAATCACCAAGCCCAGAGAACAGCAGGCGAAACGCTGAAACACATGGAAACACAGCCCCAGCATTAACTTTCTTTTCAGAAGCTGTTTTCTTCTACTGACTTCCCTCCTCAGAGAAGGGAGCCTTGTGGCTCTGAAAATGTGGGTGCAAGTATAGTTCCACCCTTTCCTGTGGCTGTGTGCACCCCACCACTGGGGCAATCTAGTGATAATTCCTCACCTTCCTTCGACAGGGGCTGCCAGGCACACTTAACCCAAGTTAAAATAAAAGCATCTCATCAACTACTATTATAATAATACTCTTCTGTTCTCTGTAGGTTATTTGCCACACCTCGAGTGCAAAAGATTTATTAAAAATATTTAGAGTGTTTTAGGTTAGTGGAAGATGACTGGATGGCATGACTGAGTTTTCAGAACAAATACATTAAAACCCGAATAACACCTCGATCAAAGTAGTGCCCTACTTACTTATTGCAATGATTCCTCTGCCCAACATATTTTTGAAATTCTTTTGATATTTTCTGCTGCATCTATCCAATAAATGGTGATTTAACCCCTCTGCCTTTGGTCTGCAGTGCAATCTTACAAACATGTTCTGTGCTGAGACAGAACATGCCTTTTTTCCTTCTTCTTCCTCTTCCTCTATTCAACAGAAACAAAACATAACCTGGAGGCCTCTCCTATGCCCCTGCTAACATCAACGAGCACAGCTTTCTGAGGAGGTGACTGCTGTATTTACTTCCCTAGATGCCAGGGCTGCTTGGGTGGCCACAGTGCCCATGTTAAAGATTCACCCCCCCCCCTTTCCTTCAGGGAGGTTTAACAGGTGCACTACCAGGGAGAATACTACACTTGGCTGTCTTGAGCTCCCTGTTCTGGTCAGGAGCGGGCATTTCCTCAGGGCCACGTGAGGGCATTGGGAAGCCAACCACATCAGTGATTATCTGAATGGGGTCAGGAGGGCGTTCTTCATTTCCAGGTCATGTCTGGTTAACATCAGTGGCCAGGATCAAAGTGTCATGTTAACTGAGAGGAGGCTGCCCAGGTTGGCACGGTCAGTGCCCTCACAGCCCCAAGCTAGTGCCTTGTTTGTCACATTTATCACAACCCTCTGTTTACATCTTGGCTGCCCAGCCAGTCTCTGCACCCTGGTATTAGTTCATTCCACCATCTAGCACTGTGCATGCTCAAGGGACGATTATACATAAGTATACAGACTACAGGTGTGGCTGCCTTTTAAGTCCATGTAATCAGGTCTCTGAATTCAACCCACTTTGGTCAGGCCAGGTCATCTGAATGTAAAGGGACCACTCTCTGACCAGGCTCTTTGATGGCCACAGAGCTCTGAGAGAAAGCTCCTTACCCAAGTTGGACAATACTTAACCCCTAGCCTCTTGGGAGGTCATGGGCAGAAAGTCAAATGAGGCATCAGGACTGTGGGCATGGGGCCACCTCTCGGATATGTGACCGTGGCAGGTTACTTCATTGCTCTGGGGCCAGATGGCCTCTTCCTACAATCTTCCTCAGTGTCAAGAATTCTCCAGTCCTGCCGGCTGCCTTCCCTCAAGGACAGAACGGATGTCTCTTCCTCCCATAGGCATGTGCACAAGAACTAAGTTGTCCAGGCAAAGAAAATCTTTGAAGGAAGACGTTCTGTACCGTGAGTGGTTTATTCTGAGAACAGAACTCAGAGAAGTTTCAGAAATCTTTATTCAATTGCACAGAGAGGCAGGCAGATTTTAATCTGTGAGCCAAGAAAAATGGTTTGTAAGGGCTAGAAGAAAAGAACCCCATGGCTAAGAATTTGTAAAAACATCTATAAACAAAAGCTCTAAGGGCAAGACTGTGAATCAGTAGGATCACAGGAGATGGAGAGGGAGCTTTCAAACTTTGAAACGGCAGAGAATTAACCGGCAAAAGGGCACATGGTGCAGAATGGGAGTGCAGGAGATGACGCACAGGAACGCAAGCAGCAACTGGGGTCAACAGAGGACAAGGAGACCCCTGTATGCCCCAGGTCTGTACCAATGGGGACAGCCTAGTGTTTTCCAGATGGGAAGCAGGAACCACCAAGATTCATTAGAATCTGTAAGGTAAAAACCCTGGTCTTGGGCAGCAGAGAAGTGAGAATGACATTTTTCATTCCCATCACTGCATTTTGCACAAGCTGCGAATGCAAAGGGTGATGTGGATCACAGCAGGCTGTCTTCCAGGCCCTCGGTCCAGGAGGTGTGGAAGACAGGACACCAGAACCTGCCACCCCAGGTACTGCCATTGATAAAACTGGTGCAGACTTTACTAGGACAAACCATTTTACACACATCATCTCATTTAATTCTCACACTAGTCAGTGGCCAGAAGAGAATTTAAGTCACTTGCCCAAGGTCTTTCAGCTGTAATGCGATTACAGAAATTTACAGACCAATTATAGGAGTTTCATGGATACTACTGTAAAAGCTGTAAGAGACACTGTAAATTCACAGGGATTCCAAGGACAATAGTGCCCATACAAGGGACAGGCATTGTGCTGGGTGCTTTACAGACACTGATTCCAGTGCCTAAAAGAGCCCACACGGGCGTCCAGCCTGGCCCAGACAGTCAATACCTGGCTCCTCCTTGCTGCATGAATGAGGGTGGGTTGAGTATTAAGTTTCCACTTTGCAATTGTGGAGTGTAAGGTGAAGCCAGGAATATGGACACAGATCTGTCCCCCCCACCCCCAAACTGCTAGTCCTTTCATTCTGGCAGAGTTTTTAGGTGGCACGCGAGACACAGAGTTCCAGGTAATGACTGCAGGAGGTGAGTAAATACAGCAATTTTTAAAAATGCATCACATTTCATTTATTTTCCAATGTTTCCTTTTTACACCAAGAAATAGGTCTCAGTTTGGGGCTGGAGAGTCTTCAAAAAAACCTCTGCAACACTAATCTTCCTCCCTCTTTTAAAGAAAAGGTGTTAGGCTTAGAACCTTTCAAGTAGCAACTTGCAGTAGCTAGAACTTAATAACACTTTGTTTTCAGTGTATTTTACTTTTATAGTTACTTTCTATTTGTTGCCAATGGTACTGGTTTTTCATTTACAGAAATGATATAGAGTTTCTCTTTAAAGTAGTATGTTAAGGTTTTTAAAGGGGGATCATTTTAAACAAGAGAATATTAAGTAGCTAACAGTGCAGGCACTGGAGATATGGCAGAAAACATGAAAGCTGTACCCAGACAGCTGAAATGTGGAAGTGCTGCTGTCGTACTGGCCTTCAGCACACAAGTGCTTCGGCCTGGTTTTAAATCAGTGCTCCTTTGTGGGTACAGAAAATGAGACAAGTAATGTTCTCTGGAACCCTCAAAGCTGAGGCTGCAAGGTTCCCAGCTGGGGATGTTCCCAGCATGATCTCCTGCCTGGGCTACACTGATGAACATCACATAGTCAGGCTGGCTGTCAGGTACATGAACAGGTGTGAAGCGTGGATATTACAAGTGGCCTCGGTGGGGTCAGCAAACTATGGCCCATGGGCGACAGCCAGCCCAAACCCTATTTTTGCAAATAAAGTTTTATTGAAAGACTCATTTGTTTACATATTATCTATAGTAGCTTTCCCACTACAATGGCAAAGTGGAGTTGTGACAGAGGCCATATGGGCCACAAACCCTAATAGATTCACTAAGTGGCCCTTAACTAAGAAAAAATGTTGACCCTTGCATAAGGACATACACTAAAATTGAGAAGATGGGGGCAAAGGGAGGGTGTGAGTTTAGTTCAAGGACCAGAGCAATAACTTTGTCAGAAATTAAGTCAGAAACTCCCTCCTAGAGCTGGCAGCTGGACAGGAAGAAGTCGGAGTGGAAAACTGATTAGTAAGAGCAAAGCCATGACCAAAACTTTAGAAGCAATGATGATGAACAAGAGGTGAGGTAACATCAGAGATAATGGGTTATCTCTGGGTGGTATTCAGTGTAGACCATGACAGGGTTATGATGGTCAGAGATGAGCTTGGGGGGCGGGGGGAGAGCAAACAGATTGTGTTTGGACAAAAGGGCACATCTAAGGGGAAGACAGATGAATACTACGTTGGGACAACTGCAGAGGCCTTACTGACTTGTTCCCATCACGAAGAGCTTACACTAATGCAGTAGGCTAGGGGGTCTCTGCAAGCATCTAAGCAGAGCGGTCATTTGTAAGTCCACTTATTTGTGAGGCAAAGACAGTGTGTTGTGACAAAGCTATACAGCACTATAAGATACTACTTATCTTTGACTAACAACAGTATAAAAAACACCAACAAAGAATTGGGTTTGCTAGAATAAAGGTGGTGAGATGGTTATCACCAGCAATGAGAGAATCCACTGTAGCCACAGGCTCACAACCAGCAGCCCTTCTTTCCGGTGCTTCATTGCATGTGCATGGACATTTCTATGAGCTAAGCAGAAAGAAGACAGTGATGACTGTGAAGTGGCTTGGGGTGCTGACTGGGGAGGGAAGGCTGGAGCACAAAGGAGTGAGCCTGGACAGAGACAAACTCCAATGAGAGAAACAAGCTGTACTGGATCCAAGGACCACTAATACATACTTAAACTTGGGATGAGAGATGGGGAGGGAATGATTTGTGGTTTGTTTGTTTTTTTTGCCAATTTCCATGGTGTGAAGACTCTCACCATAGCTAATTTAAAGTGTCCAATGTGATGTCACCAAACAGAAGTCGGGAAGAGATGCCCACAGTTGGCTCCTCCAGCAAACCACTGGGAATCCAGCACGTCGCTCCCAGCAGCTCTCACCTGGATGAGGTGACAGGACACTGACAGGTCATTTGGAGTCACACTGCTGAAACCACTCCATCCACCCGGTTATTCTGAGACCGAGCTCTGATGGCTGACATTCCCAGAGGATTCTGAAGAAGCTCGGTTTCAGATCGCAGAATAACTTTTTTCTGAGGCCCAGAGCTTCAGAAATGCTCGCCTTGGGCTACCTGGCAGGGCTGATATCATTATGCTTTGCCTGGTCAGAAACAAACTCGGACACGAACAGGTAGTGATGGCACAGCGAGGAAGCTGTCCACAAATGGCCACATCCAAGCGCCGTGGACACAGGGCTGGCGGATCACTGCGAGGGGAGTCTGGCCAGAGAAGAGAAGGAGAAGGTCCCCTGGGGTGCCTGGAAGCTGTGTGTGTGTGAATGTGTGTTTGTGTGTGAATTTCACCAGTTCATGTCCCATGTGAAAGGAAAAGGTAAAGCTCATACTCTCTTCTCCTTCCAAGTGATTTTTCTCTCTCTTTATTTTATGTCTGTGGTTAAAAATTTAAATTTTGCTACCTCCTCACCTCAGCAAATAAAATAAAATTTTTTTTGGAAATCAATTCTTTCTCTAAATGCTGTATATTCATGTTGGTTTCCTCCACACTAATAAAATGCTGTTAATTTACCTAGACCTCACATAGGTCTCTCATGTACCTGCCTTCCTCCTCCCTTTCTGCCTCCCCCTTCATCTGAAAGGACATGAACGGCCATCTAGTGAGGTCTCCTCTGTCACCAGGACCAGCAGACCCTGGGGAAAATTCACCCATGTCAGCTCTCTTCCTGACTCTTCCTGCTCACAGAGAACGCTGCTCCGGAAAGTCAGGGCGGCCGTTTGGTCCGCTCATGAGGTGCCCTTCTCCTGGGCTGCTGACAGCCCAGCCTTCTACTTACCAAACACTCACTACTAACCAGCTTTTTTGGCAGCCCTTAGAAGTTTTCAGGTACAGTATTTGCTGATTTCCATTGGCTGATATAGGGGGTGAAACTGAGGCTCAAGAAGAGGAGACTGCCGACAGGACGTGCCACAGGAGTGAGATATGCAGTCAGAGTGATTCAGCTACATAGGTTATTTTAAAAAACTAAAGGAGACTGCAACAAGAACTGGACCATGCCTGCACACAGCACTGCCTCCCTTCACCAGCCAACTGTGAATGAATCTGTAATGAGGGGCAACATGGACAGGTCTAAGTTTTCAATTTGTCCTTTTGTGCTTTCTGGAGGAGGTACAGCGAGCTTGGAAGTAGGTGACACAGTGGGAGGGTGGAAACAGGGAAGTGAAGGGAGGTGTTTGTCTGACCCACACTGGGATGATCAGATTAAGACTAAACAATCTGGTCAAGGCTGCACAGACTCCAGGAAATGACTCGCCACCTGACTCACACACAGCTCACTGGAAAACTGCAGGAACGACTGCTTTACCTCGGGGCTGGTGGGTACAGAACGGAGGCCTGATGCTGTGTAACTCTGTAAATATATGCAAATGTATATGCACAAATACACAGATATATACACATGGATGCATAAAAACATATGCAGTAGGTACTGACATCTCCTGCCCCCATCTATGATTTTGCTTTCTGTGGTTTCAGTTACCCATGGTCAACTGCAATCCAAAAACATTAATTGGAAAATTCCAGAAATGAACAACCCATAAGTTTTAAACTGTGTGCCGTTCTGAGTAGTGGGATGAGATCTCGTAGCATCCCTCTGTCCTGTCCAGTGCGTGAACTGTCCAGCATATCCACGTCACCTACACTTAAGTCACTTAGTAGTCATCTTGGATATTAGATCGATTGTCATGGTATCACAGTGCTTGCGTTCAGGTACCTTTAATTTACTTAATAAGGGCCCCGTCACACAGGGCAGTGATGCTGGCAATTCGGATAAGCTGAAGAGAAGCCCTAAAGGTGAGTACACTACAGTAAGATTTTGAGGAGAGAGAGGGACCATATTCACCTAAGTTTTATTACAGTATATTGTTATAACTGTTCTATCTTATTATTGTTGCTCATCTCTTACTCTGCCTAATTTATAAATTAAATTTTATCATAGGTATGTATATAAAGAGGAAAACCCTAGCATATATATGGTTCGGTATTATCCATGGTTTTAAGCATGGGATCTTAGGATACTGAATCTTAGGACAGATCCCCCTTGGGTAAGGGAGGACTATAATACATTTATATACAAATTATTACATATAACTATGCAATCATAATTGAGTTACAAGAATCTACCATTTGGGGTGTTTTCAAAATCAGACTTTTATTATAAAGGAAAACTGTTGACCATAAACACATTGTTTTCTCTCATCCCCAAAGGGATATGTCCTTTGTCTTGCTTATGCTAATTAAGAGTTGAAAATTGTTGAAATTTTTCTTGTTGGCTAAACTGGAGAGAAGACAATAAAATCAACAGTGACTTATAAGTCTTGAGAATTAGGATGCACTGAGGTATATGTGGCAAGGGTCTGTGGACATGTTTATGATCCCATCAAATCTAGACAACCACAGCCCCCTCCAGGGGCACATTCAAAATTCTTCAAATAACTAACTTTTTATTTGTAGGAAATAATGATATTGGGTCATATTTTCAGTACTTAGAATTTACTGCTTGGCTCCATGGCAGTTGGCAGTCAAAAGCTTATCAGATAAAGTTTCCTCACAGAGAGTTAGGGCTGGGAAGGTCCTTAGGGAAACCCTTTCATTTCATAAATAAAGCACACTGAATCCCAGAGAAGTGATCTGTCCAAAGACAAACAATAGCTTTTTCGGATGAGAAGCCATACCTTCTGAGTCTCAAGATCCCTGAATCTTCTCCCCATACTAACGTTTCTGTTGGCAGCACCTATCCCAGTCACCCCTTTAACAGACATGATCAAGTCCTGGTGTTCCAGGGACCACGCCAGCCACCGTGGGAGGATCTGAGTCTCTTTGATATGCCCAGCTTATAAATGCACTGGGAGCTCCATGATGAATGACACAGGGTTTGTTCCCTGCTCCCAAGCTAGTGAGGGTCATATGGAACTAAACAACAGATGCGTACAGAGTGGGGTAAAAACCATTCTCGAAGAATGTATAGGAAACTATGAAAGCTCAGGAGTGGCCATAACCGGTCCTGAGAGGGGAAGCAGAACCAGATCTGAATCTTAAAGGAAGAGTAGGCTTCATCCAGTAAAGAACGGGAGCAAAGGGCATTCATCCTGGAGAGAAAACAGCATGAGGGACATTGGGAGGCAACACCAAGGGAGCAGGCTCGGGCTGGGCAATCCCAGAGAAACCAGAGGAGCCAAACCAAGAGATGAGCCAAGCCATACGGAGATAAGTCTCTGTAACTCTAAGTGAGGCTGCAGTGAGCACAAGGTCGAAGCAAACACAAACGGGAGCCAAGGAGTCCCAAGTGGGCATCAGGAGGGGCAGGAACAAGCAGGTCAGGAAAGACCGGAAGAGGCAGTGAGCCTCTGAGAGAGCAAAAGAGCCCGGATCAGGCCTGAAGAAGCAAAACAGGCAGACACAAAGCCAGTCACCAGCATTATTCTCTGGGCTCTTCTCGCCCATTGGCACCATCTGTGGCACGAGGACTAAGCTGGCTTGAGCCATCGGCCACCTGGAGTCTTGTTTCCCTTGAGCTGTGAGCCCTCCAGGACTGCAGCTGAAAATGTAGGGAGAGTGGAGTCTAAACTAAAACTAGGTCCTGGTAAGTTTTTACAACTGCTATCTTTTTCTCCCTCTCTCCCTGCACAGGAGCTTTTGCCCTGATGGAAGGTGAGACACTACAGTCTAGAGGTTAAGATTTGAGTCAAGGTTCTGTGTTCCAACCCTACTCAGCTATTTACTACCTGGGTGACCCTTGACAAAACTGCTTTAAACTCCCTGACTCAGGTGCCCTGTCTAAACTCTTAAAATTGTTAGTTCAGATGAGAATGCACAGAAAGTTTTTTTAAACACTGTGTCTGAAAAGATGTTCTGTGATGGATACTCCTGAGTTCCATTTAAAAGGTGAGCTGGGCCATGTTTTAAAGAAACTTCCAAATCATGCTGGACTTGGTGACAGATTTTGCTGCCATTTTTCCAAAGACAATGGCAACAAAATCACCCAATGCTCTTAAGATGTGACTTTGACACTCCTCCCATTGAGAGACAGGCTTCTTTCTATATTCCCTCCTTTTGAATCCAAATAGGCTTATGACCATAGCAAAGGTGACAGTGTGTGGCTTCTGAAGCTAGGTCATATCCTGCCTCTCTTAGAAATGCTTTTTCTTGGAACCCAGCCACCACGCTGTGAGGAAGCACAAGCAACCACAGGGAGAGACCCTGTTCCAGCTGGCAGCGCCAGCCAAGGTTCCAACCAGCAGCCAACACTGAATTGTCAAAGACGTGAGCAAGTGAGCCCTCAACTGTCAAACCACCGCAGACTGAATCTTCTCAGCAGAGGTTCCAGACACAGCAGGGATAAGCTGACGCACGGTGCTCTTCCAAATTCCTGACCCAGAGAATCTGAGAGTCCAAAATCTGGTGGTAGTTTTATGCCACTTACTTTGGGTTTGTTGCACAGCAACAGATAATCACTACGATTGTTTTAAGGCAGCAGAAGGCCATGGAAAGTCTGAGTGGTGAAACAGCAGATCCAGGTTTCCGGGTTAGAAGGCGAACCCAACTGCAGTGGGCTGAGGCGCATGGCAGAGGGTCCTCAGAGGAAAGCCCTGATGTAACATGGCAGCTCTATGTGATGCCAACCTGAACATGAAGGTGGGCTGGGGAGAGGAGGTTGTTTAGGGGGACACATTAGATGTAGGGGTTGAGAGAAAGAGAGTTCAAATGACTCCAACGTTTGAACTAATGGTACCCTGACGAAATTCAGTTAATCTGAAAGGGGAACCAAATTTTTTTCCAGGTGGGTAGTTAGGAGAGAAAGTAAATTCCACTCTAAGTGTGTGAAATCTGCATGATGTCAGGATAATCTAAGAAGTGTCAAGCAAGAAGCTAGAAATTCAGAACTAGACGCTAAACACTGGTTTTGGTTAACATCTTTAAAATGGAGATAATTACTTCTGAGATTATACTGAGAAAAGGTCTCAACCTCAGCCTATATTTAGGGGAACAAGACAAGTTTTGGTCAGTCCCAGAGGCAGAATTCTGGGAGTATACCGTCACACTCAAGTTTTGGAAAGGTGTGGTCATTATCAGTGCCAACCTCTGCAGAGAGGTCAAAGAAGCAAAGTATTGAGAAAAGGGACCGAAACCAAAATGGGGACCAGGAAGGGACCCAGGGTTCAAGGAGGGCTTCTCCCCCTCTGACCAAAAGTGGAATCAGACCCATGGACTGCAGGCTGCAATGACACAAAGCCTGCTTAGTACATCACCGCCCTCAGCCTCCATTCAGAGAGGCAACTTCCTGTGTGTCTGAAAAGGAGAAGTGGACAGAAACTGTTAAAAGGAGACGGTAAAATGCACATGTCTAAGGGTGTGTGGCACAGGAACACCTGCCACTTATTTACCTCACAGAGATAAAGTGCAGGTGAGATTCCTGTGAAGTGCTCTGAGTTCTTTGGCATCCCAGCAGATCCGATCCCTATCTTTCAGCGTTCCAGAGGAACTGTTCTGAGCATTTGTTGAACTCCACAACATTCCTGTAGGGTAGATATTATCACTGGAGGAGGAAACAAAGGCCACACAGCAAGTCAAAAGCCATGGCGAGATTAGAACAGGGCCTGCCTTCTGCATGGGGAGGGCCAGTTGGCTGGATTCCTTCTGGTGTCAGTTATGGATTCTTTGATCTGCAACACAGAAGAGGTTTGCTTCTGGGGAGGTTGTGAAAACAGATTCATTAATGACCGTAAGGTTCTCTGAAACTTACTGAGGGGGATAAGGAAAAAAGGTACAGCCACCCAGATTCTAGAAACAAGATAAATTCCAGGAACAGTGGGGATTCTAAGGGCAGGGAGTGAGATTAGGGCACTGGGGAAACCAGTCTGGGTGGTAACCAGGAGGGAACTGGCGTCTGGGGAAGGACCTTGGAGAGGTGGCAGCAAGCCAACTGTGCCACACACACTTCCTTCCGCCTCTTCACGTTGGGCAGACACAGCACGCAAGCGGCCGATTGGCAAAGACAGAGTGGTAACTGGGTTACTCGCAGGCTGAGCTGATGGACGAAAGAGCAGTACCATAGCAGAGGGGATCGGGATGAGAGCACCTGAGGGGTCCCCAGAAACAGAGAAGAGGAGGGGCGATGCTTTCGTAAAATATGTTACTTGAAATCCTGAAGCAGCAGCATCACAATTCTTCAATACCACATCTACCTTTGTCTAAAACCTCCATTTCTTATGAAAAGTTAACAAGCAACGATGACCTTGGTTGTACTGAAGACAGGGCCTTGTAATTTAACAGTGATGGAGTTTAAGATAAATAAAGCTGGCGTGGGGAAGGTAACAGGCATTTGAGTGCCTCCCATCAGCCACCTCACTGAGTATTTATGAGCCCCTCATGTGGTAGTCCCATTTTATAGAGACCGGAAGAGAGGCTTAGAAAGGTTCAATCCCTCCGGCCTCAACAGCTGAGCATCAATCCATGCACCAGGAGGTCGTCGGTTCGATTCCCAGTCAGGACACATGCCCAGGTTGTGGGCCAGATCCTCAGTGAGGGGCATGCAGGAGGTGGCCAGTCAATGTTCTCTCTCTTCAACGTTTCTATCTCTCCCTCTCACTTCCTCTCTCTCTCAAATCAGTAAAGGAAAAAGACATTTAAAAAAAGAAAAGAAAGGTTCAATCCTCCCCTCCCCCCAAGAGAGCCCTCACTCCTCTCTCACTATCCTCTGGCTGCCCAGTGGGCCCCCTGGCTGCTCTTGGGTCCTCCCACACCCAATCCCTTCATCAAGCACTATCCTTCCTCTCCATTCCTTCAGACCCTTGACTCTGTTGGAGAGAGTTATTAGGTTAATTAGATAAACCAATCACTGCTAAGTTGTTAACTAATATACTGCCCCTCCTAGGATAGGGGGTTTAACTCAGTTCAGATGTATTTTACCACCATAAGGGTACAAAAAATTAATTACAATGGTGAACATGTCAGGCATTCTGGAAGACTGACAGAGGAGACAGCTTCTGGACAAGCCAGCCTTTGGGAAATTCCCCAGATAATCAATCAATTGACTAGGTATTAAGTTTTACCCATACCCACTAATGATTTAACTCATCTAATGAAGTAGGCATGTTTTTTTTTCCTTTATTGATTTGAGAGAGAGAGAAAGTGAGAGGAAGAGAGAGATAGAAACATCAATGAGAGAGAACTATTGGCTGCCTCCTGCATGCCCCCCACTGGGGATCAGGTCCACATTCTTGGCATGTGTCCTGACTGGGAATCGAACCGGTGACCTCTTGGTGCATGGGTCGATGCTCAACCACTGAGCCACACTGGTCAGGCTGAAGTAGGTGCTATTATCATACCCATTTTACTGAGAGGAAACCATCACAGAGAGGTTCAAAATATCCTCCCCAAGTCACACAGGTAAGCAGCAACAAAGGTGGAATTTAAACCCAGGCAATCCAGACCCTGAGTTGAGTCATGCTCCTAACTACCAGCCTACTTAGTTCTCAAAGTGTGATTTGCAGACTGTTGGGATCCCCAAGACCCTTTCTTGGGTTCCATAGGGCTAAAACTATTTTCCTAATACTACCAAAATGTTACTTCCTTTCTTCACTGTATGCTATTTGCATAGATAGTGCAAAGGCAATGGTGGGTAAAACTGCTGGAGCCTTAGCATGAGTCAAGGCAATGGTACCAAGCTGTAAAGGGGTCCTTGATAAGCAGTAAACATTATTAATTTTTTAAAATCTTGACCCTGCAATACCCATCTTCTAAAATATTCTGTGACAAAATGCAAAGTATGCATAAAGCACTCCCGCACACTGAAGTATCATAGTTCAAGGAAAGACACTTGTGTGATTGCTTGAGTTGTAAGCTTAAACGGCCACTTTCTTCATGGAATACCATTTTTACCTGACAGCCTGACAGACAACTATGATTATTCAGAACTGGGTATTTGACAGTCTTAAAAATGAATGACGTAAGCCTACTATTTCAAGAAAAACAACTGATGGTATTTGTTACTAAAGATGAGATATGACCTCTCAAGTGAACATAAATTTTGGAAAACTTGTATTTACCATCAGGAGCTTGCAGCGTCCCATCTTTAAAGACTTCTGGGATGAGACTGGTCATGATAGGGAAGACTGTGATTTTTTTGATACTGTACAAGACAGCATGTCAACATTGGGAAGATCTAGATACAGTAATAAAAAAATGACGAATGTGTGATGTTACACAATCCTGCATTAGTAAAAGATTCTCACGTAACAGAATATTAAAGTTCATTCAGATAGTTTCAGATACTATATGGCAACTAATCTTTAAAAACTACTAACTGTTGTCCAGCTGGTGTGGCTCAGTGGTTGAGTGTCGACCCATGCATCAAGAGGTTGCTGGTTCGATTCCCAGTCTGGACACGTGCCTAGGTTGTGGGCCAAATCCCCAGTGGGAGGTATGCAGGAGGCGGCCAACTGATGTTCTCTCTCATTGATGTTTCTCTCTCTCTCTCCCGCTCACTTCCTCTCTCTTTAAAATAAATAAAGAAAAAAAAATTTTTTTTAAACTACTAACTGTCAAGTCTTGGTGTAGTATCAAAGAATACCCATAATTATCCGAAAATGCTATTAAAAAACTCTGGTTTTTTTAACTACATTTCTAGGTAAGCCCAGATTTACTTCAAATACTTTTACCAGAAAAATAAACTCCACCAAATTGAGTACAGAAGCAGATATGCAAATCTCTATGTCTTCTCTTAAGCAAGGCATAAGAAAGATCTGCAAAAACAAAACGGTAAATACCACTTTTGCACTACATTTTTTTGGCTTTATAAAACAATTATTTTTAATAAAGTGTTATTTACATTAACATATAATTGTTTTACTATTGTTATCAAGTCAATTAAATATTTTCTAACTTTGTTAATTTTAACTTCAGATATGGTAAATACCAAAAACTCTTTGGAGTCCTCAATAATGTGTAAGAGCATAAAGGGATCCAGAGACCAAATGTTTGAAAATCACTGTTGAGCAGCATAAAATCTAGAAAAGAAGCCAAAAGACCTTCACTTTCCAGATGAGAGGGACCCATGAATGCCCACTATGAATTCAAGGACTTCTCAGCAACTAAGTCAAGGGCTCAATTTCTTTTTTATTTATTTTTAAATCCTTACCCAAGAATATTTTTTCTACTTATCTTCAGATAGAGAGAGAAAGGAAGGGAGAGGGGGAAAGAAAGAGAGAAACATCGATTTGAGAGGGACACATCAACTGGTTGCCTCCCATAAGACCCCAACCAGGGCTAGGGATGAACCGCAACCAAGTTACATGCCCTTGGCTGGAGTCGAACCAAGTGACTCATTGGTCCGAGGGCCATCGCTCTACCGCTGAGCCGAACCAGCCAGGGCAAGGGCCCAATTTCTCATTAAGCTTAATGACAACAAGCACTAAAGATCCTAGTAGGTGCTCACCTCCTCTCTCTGCCTCCGAGCACCCTGTACATCTCTCTTCTAAAGCGCAAAGCACATGACTCTGATACTTGCTTATGTGGTTCAGCTGGGAGTGTGAGACCTTGCAAGCCAGAATTTTGGCTTAATTCTAGCACTTTGCTCAGTACTTGGCACACAGTGAAATTAAAAAGAAGATCTGTTCAGTTATTGTAACAAATTAACTCCCTATCTACCACGCACTAATAGCAACCTGACTTTTCCAGGTAAGATTGCTGGTCAACTAAAAGGGAGAACACAGGTGTTTTAGTGTTTCTCAGTATGTTATTCAACTGGCATTTTGATTCACTATCAAGCCCCTTGTTGGTTAGATTGGTGTGAATCCTGAAATTGTAAAAGTAGGAGCCAACCTACCTGGCCAGTGTGGCTCAGTGGTTGAGCATTGACCCATGCACCAAGAGGTCACTGGTTTGATTCCCGGTCAAGGCACATGCCCAGGTTGTGGGCCTAATCCCCAGTGGGGGAGCATGCAGGAGGCAGCCAGTCGACATTCTCTCTCATCGATGTTTCTCTTTCTTTCAAATCCATAAGGAAAAAATATATTTTGAAAAAGCAGGAGCCACGCCAAGACAAGCTCTCGCTGCACCTGCCCCACACTGGGAGGCCCCCCCAGGGGAGACACTGGCCTCTCTGCAATACCAGTGACACAAACTCTCTAAAACCAACAAAATGCTAGTAAGCAGCAAAGTTGGAAGAAAAAATTTTTAATAAAATGCAGAACATATAAAGCCAACTGCTACATGATCAGGGACTTCATAACTCAATTAGGGAAAAGGCTTTTTCTCCAAATTTAATGTAAGCAATGTGTGGGAATAAAGGATGTTGAGTCAGCTAATCCCCTGTGAATACCACAGACAATGCAATGTGTATAAATTATGAAAAATTCTCACATAGCTCAGGATGTTACAGCTTCTTTCTGGAATGCTGCTACTGTCCTGTTACCCCCACCACCACCACCACCACCACCACACACACACACAATGTTCTCTCGTCCCACTGTTCATCCTGCCTCGTCCCTTCCGTCTGCCTAGCCTTGTTCTGCTGCTTCCCCCTCTTCGTGGAGGAACTGAGGGAGGCTTAACAGCTGACAGGCATAAGACAGGCACAGCCTCCTCAGGCTGCCAAAGAATGCGATCTTTTTTCCTTATCTCTATAGAGTATGGAAATCACCTCTTCTCACCCCCTCATTTCACGAGAGAGAAAGCTGATAATATTGTGACTGAAATGCCATACTTCCTCAATTTATTTATGTTTCAGAAAAACTGATGCCAGGGAAAAGAAACAGAGGAATGGTTAAAAAGAGTGTCAGCATCCACTCAACACTATTTACTGAGCATCTAGTATATGCTGGGTGCCAGAGGCCCTTTGTTTGCACAGGCCCTTTGTTTGTAAATAGAGAAAGCCCAAACTACGTATTAAAAATTTAACAGATATTAAATCAGAGAGAGAGAAGCAGCAGAAAGAAATGCAAACAACACAAAGAAAAGCAAAACAAATATAAATACAATAGTCCAGGAAACTTTAAAAACCTAGCAAGTCTCTGAATGGAACAGGAAGGAAATGGAGGAAAACATAACACAAGTATTCTGATTAAAGAAAAAAAAAAAATGTAATGACTCACTGCAAGCAAAACTGGGTAAAGACTAAGCAATATATTCATATTGAAAAAGAAGGATTTGTTTAGAAAGAGTGTGCACATTTGTTATTGGGAAAGGATTTCTGGTGACAATTTAAAAACCCACAATAACAATATTCAAGTATTTTTCAGAAAACTCTCAACCCCTCACTTCGCCACAAGAGGGTGCACAGTTCCTTATTATTACAGTAAGCAAGGGAAACCCTCTTTAATTCCAATAGGCAGCTGCCCAACTCTGTTAGGCACCTCTTCCCTGACCCCAAGCCTGGCCTCAGGTAATGACACTGCAGAGTCAGCATGCTCATCTCCACGGATATACATCATCTCAGTCATTCTAACAGCTCTGTAAGGGTGGGTAGGACACAAAGTATCAACCTTGTTTTAAAGATGAGCATGTTAGAGTGCAAGCTAAAACTAATTATGTCTTCTGATTCCCAAATCCCCTACACATTTTCCTCATTTCTCCAATAAGAGCAAAATCAAAAGCCACACTGCACTCCTTCAGTGCCCGTCTCCACCCATTTTACTTTTTCCGAGCAAAGAGTCACATGTTGGGCAGCTCAGGGGGCTCTGTGCGCCTCTGCAGCATGAAAGCTGAAAGCTTTTTTTTTAAAAAAAGTGTGTGTTAACACCTGGCAATTATTTTTATAGGTTTCCAGTGAGGTGTGAAGTGTGCTGATACTTGTCTATAGTATTCTATGACAGCGTTAACATGGACTACAGTAATTTTAAGTGTTGCTTACAACAGAGATATTAATTGCACAAATTTCTTTGGACAGATCTTATGAGATTCAGGGTAAAACAAAACTCCAAAGGCCTCTTAAAGAGAGACAGTAAACACAATGGTTAAGGATTTGAACTTGGCAGCCAAACTAAGTGAGTTCAAATCCAGGTTTTGTCACCAGCTGTGGGACCTTTGCCAGTTCCTCAGCTCCCATGAGTCAGTCTCCCTCTGCGGAATGGAGAGAAGCAGTGCCTACCCCACAGTGTAACGGTGCAGAGACAGTCAGTAGGCAAAAAAGCACACACCCCGTAAGGGCTTCAGCTACAACCCCCACCCCCCAAACCCAGTGCTTACTCTAAAAGGACAAAATTATTAATTATAATGACTATTAAAGAAAACAATTTTGTGTGTTTTAGGTCACAGTAGAATTGTATTTTATGACAACATGTACCCTTGAAAACACTGAAACCCCTTAAAGAATCTGTGTACACAGCAAATTATAAAGAATTTCAAGCATAAAATATAAATTGCTAAGGAGGGTATAGTTCTCATATCCTTTGCTTTCATGACACTGTTTATTATAGCTACAGTCGATCTGATGCCAAGACCTGGGTCAGGAAAGAAAAGTTGTAACGCCGAGCCCCTCTGGGAGGAGGTAAACTTGACATACAGAGGGGAAGCTCCCTGTCCCAGGAACCTGAAGAGTCCCAGCTCTGCCACTAGTCCCACATCCATAGCTCCTACACACCTCTAAATATTCACCGTTTCTTCTTCATTCCCACCACCATGGTCACAATTCATATCCTTATCATCATGGACTCCTGATTGCCACAGAAGTGAGGCTGATTACGTTTTTTGAATGAGTGAATAAATGGGGCTGGGAACAGTAACACTAAAGAAGACAGCAGAGAGGTGGTACGGGTGGGTGGGTGGTGATATTAGTTTACGAACTATATACATACACTTTGTTCATTAAAGTCCCAGCTCAGCTCTGACTTGGCAGCGCGCTAGGCCACTCCGTGCGTCTTTGGTCTGTGTCTTCCCTCTCTCTCAGAATGTTTTCCTGGAGCAGTGTCATAGGCTCCACAGGGGACCCCGGATCACCTTTTTCAGTCCTGTTTCATTTACCAGATCAAGGCTGCTCCTGTACCGGTGGAAGCCGCTTTGGTACCTCTAGGTCCAAGATGGCACTGGGCCTGGCCTCACTATAGGTCATGTGGCCGCAGAGGTGGGTGGTCCGCACTTTCATAGGTCTGAGTGCTTTCCAGCTCCCTCCAAGGGCCCCACAGACCTCTGATCCTCTCCCATTCCAAACATCACACTCCTTTTGAGACTGCCCGTGTGAATTCTTGTTTAGTATGGACATCTCCCTTACCTGATTCCTGTGTGGCAGAGATCATTCCATGGCTACAGCTCAATGAAAGGTGAATACCTTTTACAACTTGACCTCAGGTTTTATTTGATGTCTCCATGGGCTCTGGTGCCCCTCCTGGGGCCATGACTTCACACACATGTGCAAGATCATTCCCTACCTACGTGACTGCAACATCTTACTTCTTTCAAATAATAAAGGACTGCACTGCCTCCTAGGCTCCCTCGGGAATGCTGCCACCTGTTACCCAAGGAGGCTCCTCTGTGTCTTGCTCACAACCAGAAATTCTCAGCAGGAGGCACTGTGGAGGGAGGAATCAGTCACCTGACGGCAGAGTTAATCAGCTAATCTTAGGGTTTCAATTCAGGCTTCACGCACCAAGGTTGGACTGCAGGACGCGGGGACATGCCTGAGTTTGGCTTCTAGGAGACTGTAACAGGACTCTCCCTTTTGACCCTGATATGTAAAACTGTGCACTCAGAACTAGGTGGCCAATCCATGATAGGAAGGGCCATGATCTCAGCCATCAAAATTAGAACTAGAAAAGCCCTCCCCAAATGCAGACAGGACAGCTCAGTCGTAAATACTTCCTATACAGGGCTTTTGATAGTTCTCTTGGGATTACAATTTACAAGCCAAGTCTTTCCATGAAAATAGCTTTTCTTAATGTTTAGCATTAATTTTTATTTTTTACATACTGCTTTGATTAGTTCTAAGTATATTTTTTCCATGATGTTTATATCCTTCACATTCTTGGGGACTGTTATCATCTCCCCTTTAATCGTCCTTTGGCCACACTACACATATGTATTTCCTTTCATCTATCCTATGTGCGTCCTTCCAGCAGTGCTGGCTCCTCTTTAAATTCTTCCTAATCTGCCCACATCATTATGGAACTGATGCACACCCTCCCTTAATGAACATGCTAGGTACTCCCCGTTTCCTAAGAGTTCTCCAAAGACTCCCATAGTAAAAGGAATATTAGAGCAGGAATCAGAAGTGGTAGTTCTAGTCCTGGCTCTGCTCCAAGTCTCAGTTTTCCCTTCTATAAAATGGGAGCGATGCCTCTTCTGACTTGACTAAAAAAAATAACATATAATTCTGCACATTATAAAGTACTGTGTATGAAGACTATGTGCATATATTACATCATTTTAAAAGCATAAACAGTCTGGCCAGTGCAGCTCAGTGGTTGAGCGTCGACCCATGCACCAAGAGGTTGCCAGTTCAATTCCTGGTCAGGGCACATGCCCAGGTTGTGGGCCTGATCTCCAGTGGGGGGCATGCAGGAGGCAGCCAATCGATGTTCTCTCTCATTGATGTTTCTCTCTCTTTCTCTCCCTCTCACTTCCTTTCTCTGTAAAAACATTAAAGGAAAAAGAAAAAAAAAGCATAAACAAAGAAAAATAAGATTGGGAACAAGAATGTCAAATAATAGTTGTTAAACCTGGTGGTGGCATTAAGAGTAATAATTACAACCCTGGCCAGTTTGGCTCAGCGGTTAGAGCGTCAGTCTGCAGTCCCGAGAGACCCAGGTTCGGTTCCTGATAAGGGCATGTACCTCAGTTGCAGTTTGTCCGCGGCCCTGGTTGGGTCATGCAGAAGGCAGCCACTCGATGTATCCCTTTCATGTTGATGTCTGTCTCTCTCTCTCTCTCTCACTCTCACTCTCTCTCTCTCTCTCTCTCTCTCATTGATCTCTCTCTCTCTCTCTTTCTATCTCTCTTCCTCTCTCTCCTCCCACTCTATCTGAACAAAAAAATGTCCTCAGGTGAGGATAAAAAAAAGAGTAATGATTACATTACTTTGCGTACTTGGTGCTTTTTATTCCAATTTAAGGAATTATTAATTTATTCACTCACTAAAAATATACACTGAACCTCTGTCAGACAATGGGCTGGATGATATGGGAGAACATAAAATGAGGACTTCAAGAGGTTGTCATCAGCCCTGGCTGGTTTGGCTCAGCGGTTAGAGCGTCGGCCTGCGGTCCAGAGAGACCCGGGTTCAGTTCTCGCTAAGGGCATGTACCTCGGTTGCAGTTTGTCCCCGGCCCTGGTCAGTCGTGCGGGTGGCAGCCACTCGATGTGTTCCTTTCACGTCGATGTTTCTCTCTCTCTCTCTCTCTGTTTCTCTCTCTCCCTCCCACTCTACCTGAACAAAAAATGGAAAAATGTCCTCGGGTGAGGATAAAAAAAAAAAAAAAAAAGAAGTTGTCATCATTCCAAGTTCCAGAAAACTCACTGCTTGGTTTGAATCACACAATATCAGAAAGTTGTTGCTGCTGTACCTTTAAAAAACATATTTTATTATGGTGTAATTGACATATAATTTCCATATGTTGGATTATGCTTTGTAACATTGGGGTGATTTTTAATTATTCCTTTAGAATAGATAATAAGAAACAGAATTACTAGGTCTAAGGGTGTACCCATATTTAAACCTCAAATTTCCAGTTTCCCAGAGAGGATGTGCCAATTTATACCCTCATCACCAATGTATGAGTGTCTTACCATACCATTGCCAATACTGGGTATTCTCCTTTTCCCCCATCTAATGAATTGTTTTTAGAAATCATAAACAAAAACATGAGAAATTCTAAGATGCATTTACTTCCACCAGCACTTGGTGCCTACTTCGGTGTCACCTATGGCAGTGAAGTGCTCAACAGAATCTTTGTGTGTTTATTACTTTCCAGGCAGTACACTGCAGGTTAGACCACAAAGATGAAACAGACACAGACCCTGCCCTCAAAGGGCTCATTCTCCAGTGCAAAGATAAGCTGCGATATTTACATGACACATAGGAAGAACTTCTTTGAGAGGTACATGCACGAAAACAACACAGAAAAGGAAGCCAGGAGAGCAGTCAGAGAGGCCTGAAGAAAGTGGTGACATCTGAGCTGGGTTTTGAAGGATGAGCAGGTCTTGACTAGAGAAGGGAGAACACAGAAGTACATAATCCAGGCATAGGGACCAATTGTTGGTCTTTGCAGCCACTGTAATCCTCTCACAGAAAATGTTTTATTATACAAAGTTTTAACAATCCAGATTGAAGTCTCATGGTCTCTATCATCTGCAGTTGCATTTCTGTCCATGAAAAAAGCAATCAGCAAATCTTCCTGCTACTTCGTCTAACAACTGAGGGTGCAAGATGACTCCTGGCTCCTTCACAGAAGATGCCGTTTCACAGAAGTGGGAAGGAAGCTATTTCGTTGATTACAAACTTTAAACACCAGACTGCCAAGTTTTAAGAGGATCTTTAATATTTTTTGTTGCTGTTGTTCATCTTCACCTGAGGATATCTTTCCACTGATTTTAGATAGGGAGGGAGGGAAAGAGAGAGAGAAGCATCGATGTGAATTGTACCTGCAACCCTTTGATCCGAGGGTCGAATCTCTAACCACTGAGCCAAACCAGCCAGGGCAGAATCTTTAAGATCCTTAATTTCTCAACTGTTTGAGAAGGTGGGAGATAGGAGGGTATATAAAGTACATGAATAACTTTTCTTTCCACTCTTAGAAGAACACATCAACTGGATTTACACAAAATCTAGTTTAAAAATAGAATACAAATATATTCTTATTTCAGATCATTTTCAAATAATAAAAACACCCCTAAAAAGCTGCCCTTCTTTGTGCTTTCACATCATTAATGGCCGATATAAATACTTGTGTTTGGGACTTAATTGTTCTAAAAAACACACTTTTGTGCAATATGGTTTTTAGAAGCACACTTAAAAAGGGGGAGGGGGTGGCAATTGTATTTACTAGGTTAAAAGCCTCTAACTTATCCCAGAATTTTCAAAGCCAAAAACACCTCTCCAGGTCACTAATCTGCCAGTGTTTAAACTGCAGAGGATTTAAATAGAACTGGCAGAAAGTCACATGCAAAGGGCCTCTGGTCTTTTATAAATGAGAAAATGGCTTTTGAATTGCTTTATCAATTATTTTCTTTCAAATTTAAGCCCTTCAAATTGTGCCCCATGGCTCAAATGTCTTCCTAAAGGCTTGTGATCAAAAGGCAAACAGATCTTCCTCTGATTCTAAAAGCCTGGCTTTCTCCTGGCTCCCCAGAAGCCACTACCACCTGCTGGAAAGCAGCTGGGCCTGGAGCAGACACCCATCATCTTTGACCCTGCACCCATGATGGGGACAGCTGTTTTGGCCAGGGAGCTCTAGGGCAAAGCTATGACCCTAGAGCTCAGATAAGCAACCACACGAAACTATGGTTTCTGTCCAGTCCCACAATGCAGCCCAGATCCCCAGTGAGGCTCCAGGCCATCTGCCACCTAGCCCCCAATTCACAGGTCATGCATGTGTTCAGACACAGAAGAGTATGTTATTACATCTTTATTAAAAACTAATGGTACGGCCCGGCTGGTGTGGCTCACTGGTTGAGCGTCGACCCATGCACCAAGAGGTCGCCGATTTGATTCCCAGTCAGGGCACATGCCCAGGTTGCGGGCTCAATCTCCAGTGGGGGACATGTAGGAGGTGGCCAATGGATGTTCTCTCTCATCCATGTTTCCATATCTCTCTCTCTCCCTTCCTTTCTCTCTAAAATCAATAAAGGAGAAAAAAAAAAAGGACTATGCAAATGTAAAGAGTTTTAGGATATTTTCTGAGGAATTGTTCTATTTAGGGCACAGAGATAAAATACTCCTCCAATGGCCACTCAGAAGTAAGTTCAGAAAGTTATTGGTTTGCAAGCATTTTACCAGCCCACTGATGACTTTATAAACCCAAAAGCAACACATGGAGCATATCCTGCTGCCAGCAGAAGTATAATTTTGAAGCTACTGGTTATAAATTTTTATTTTTATTAAACTTCTTAAATCCCAAGACTCATCTTCATTTCTTTCTTTTCAGGATCCATGTGCTAATGTGTCTGACTGATAAACACACAATAAAAGAATCGGTATCAATAGCAAGCAGCACCTCGACCATGAATAACTATTATTTGTCATGGTCAGAAAACCTGGAATCCACCCTGAACAGAATTCTGGGCACCACAGGATTGCGAAGAAGGTGGACTCAGAAGCCAGAACAGAAAACCATGGGAAGGGTGACAACACAAACTGGCCATTAGGATTACAAAAATAACAAAAGCCCTGGCCGGTTTGGCTCAGCGGTAAGAGTGTCACCGCGGATCAGCGTCTTGGGTTCGATTCCAGCCAAGGGCACGAACCTCAGTTACGGTTTGTCCCCGGCCATGGTTAGGGTTGTGCACGTGGCAGCCAGTCAATGTATCTCTCTCATATATTTTTTTAAATGTTTTTTTCTTTACTGATTTTAGAGAGGGAGGAAGGGAGAGGGAGAGATAGAAACATCGATTGGCCGCCTCCTGTATGCCCCCCACTGGGGATTTGGCCCACAACCTGGGCGTGTGCCCTGACTGGGAATCGAACCGGCAACCTCTTGGTACATGGGTCGATGCTCAACCACTGATCCACACCAGCTGGGCTGTCTCTCTCATATTGATGTTTCTCTCTCTCTCTCTTCCTTCCTCTTTCCCTCCAGCTCTATCTGAAGATTAATGTAAAAATATCCTAAGGTGAGGATCAAAAAAAAAACACAAAAAACAAAAAACAACACAATACTTAGGACCAGCTTCTGGGGCATGGTGACCTGTACAGTCAGTCACACAGGCACACAGAAGGGTCCTGCACTTGGTTACTAAGGAATTCTTCATAATTTTGACTTTGAATGTGTGTTCTGTAACTGAAGTCCAGTGGAACAATAAAGAATGTGTGTGGGCAGGGGCGACAGGTGCAACATGCATATTGTCATTCCTTGTCACCCCATTTGCACAGAGCATTCATGATGCCCTATCACACAGAATCCTGGGACCCTCCATGGGTAGGATTTTAGCAAGACTCCGCAAGTACAAGGTAAGCATGTGATGTCTACGACTGAATGAATGAAGGTGCAGTCCTCAGAAGGCATGCTGTCCACTGGAACCAGAACTTGCTTTGAATGCTGAAAGAAGTCAGTGGCATTCTAAGAAACACGAACAACCAAGAAACCCTATAATGTGCTTTCTTACTTACATTACTTTCCCATGTTAGCCAACCCCTTCCACTGAAAACTATAATGTAAAAGGAAAGGAAAAGACAGTTTCTCTTATGTTAATCCTGGCCATCAGTAAGCTGAAGGCAGAATGTTGGTGGAATGCACATACTGAGTGAAATAAAAATGGCTGAGTTAGCTCGGTGCAGAGTTTCTACTGTTCTGGTAAGAACAATGTATGAGCTACAAAATACAAGTTGTGTAACTTTTGTGATTTTGCATATGAGCTAAATGCTCTCATATTTGCATTTTAAACTAGAATTGTACAAAGTGAACAGTAAAACTCATAAGAATTAAACATTCTAATTTTTCTACACTTAGAATGACGTTAAATAGTAAATAAAAATATACCTTGACAAGTCATGATAGAGAACATGAAAGAAATAAAGAGGCTTTATATTTTACTAACTTTAACAACACTTTTCCGCTGATGTTTTTTTAACAAGGGACCCCCACATTTTATTCTGCATTAGGTCCCACAAATTACGTAGAGGCCCTGACAACTAACAGATGAAAGGATTAAATTACGATTAGTTCCTTGCCTGTTTCCAGCCAAACTTCAAATCAAAAGGTGAAAGACTAATTCATTAATAAAGCAAAAAAAGATTACTGCTTGGAATTCCAACTCTAGTGAAATCAGCTAATTAACACACACAACCTTCTTCCACCATGTGCAACAACAAAAGAAATCACAGAAGACCAAGGAAACTCAGCCCGAAATGCAGAAAAGAGGTTTTCACGTCAAGTCAGTCACAGTACTTCTCCCAGTGTCCATGGCTGAGCCTCAGGCTTCCCTGTGAGGGAAGAACACGCAGTCAGGACAACTAGTTTAACCGATGCATTTTCAGTGTACTTCTCTGCATGAACACAGCCTCGGACTACAGTGACTTAGGGCTTACGTGCACCTGTCATATTTGGCACTACAGAGGAAGATAATTCCTGAGGCTTGGGGGACCTTTTAAGACTTGATAAGCACAAGCACTTTCATATACAGTCTTATTTTATTTCAACCATAACCGTGGGAAGGACTCGGGCAAAATAGTTTTAATCAACTTTTATTGTCAGTATACAAATGATAAAAATAATGTTGCTTTTAAAGCTCTTGACCTGGGTTGTGATTACATGGAGATTCACTTTAGATTCATTCATTAAACTTCATATATGTGTTTTATGTACTTTTGTGTATGATACAGTCTGCCAAAACAAACAAACAAAAAAGAACAAAAGGTAATAGATGTTCACTGCAGGAAATTACAAAAGAAGGTTAAAATCTCCCACAATCGCATCAAAGGAAACCATTAACAACTTGATGCTTTCTTTGTTCTCATACGACTGGAACCATGCTTTCTGTACTATTTTGTCTCTGTTTCTTCAACATACCGTATTTGCATACAGCATTAAAAATTCAACATAGTATTTCTTAACAAAGATAAACCCTAGTTTCCTTAACCAAGTCCCTATTGTTGGAGTATTTAGGTTGTTTCTAGTTTATTTCCCAAGTCGCCGGGGAGCACTGTCCCTCTCTCACGGAGAAGGAGCAGCGGGAGGCTGCCCGCCCTGCCGTGCTGTGTGCGGAACCAGGAGAGGTTGCGGCTCACTGGTTTGGAGGCTGTTCCTCCCCACAGGCTGCTCTGCACTTCCTCTGATCACAAGGGTTTAACTCGACAAATCAAAGGGGAAAATACTGAAAGACAATCCACCCCTAACCCTTTCCCATGAACTCTCTCTCACCCTAAAAAGGGTCACAATGCACCAAGTTCAGGGTTAAGATCAGGAAGGATGTGTTTCTGCGGTGCCCGGTGCGACAGGAAGGGCACCATGGCTGTCCCTCCGAGGTGTCTTGCCAGGCCCAGCGACTTGGGAGGCTAGGGAAGGAGAATAAACGTCTCCAAGGTACAAAGGTTGCAGGGTTCGAGGTTAAGAGGGAGGTTCTATAAATATTTGCTGAACAAAACTCTGCCTGTTAACTGGTGACAGAGCAAGGTGTGGTTTTCCTTTCCGCCCCTGGAGACGGCTGGGAAAGCTGGGCTGACAAACTAGTGGGAAATGCTGCCCAGCCAAGATGGAACCAAGAGACACAAGAATGCCTAATATTCAGGAAATGAGTCCAACCATCTTCTGTCCTCTCCCCCGAGCCCCCACAACTCCCACCCCTAGTTACTGAGGCCGGAAACCAGAGAGGAGAAGACACTTATAAACAAAACACTGGCCACAAAAATGAGCCTGGAGTTGCTGGCCAAACAAATAGCTCTGGTCGCAGTTTAGCTGTTTCCCAACAGGTTGAAATATCACTGGCATCATTTTAACACTGCAAAAGCCACTCGGTGGCAATAAAAATCATGAGCTGTGGGGAGGCTGTACATAGAAAAAAAATGTCCTGGCCTACCCCTGGGGTGGTGGGTGGCCTGAAGGTTCTTTTTGGCAAGGCCATGTCTGTTCCTTTCTACTCCCTGCTAACTGGTGTAGCCAAGAACCTAGGTTTGGGGAGACAAACTTCCTTCAGGTAGAACCACAACGAAACCACCGCAGACTTAAGAGAATCGATATTATCATCTAAGGACCTCAGAAACAGTGATTCCAAAATCTACCGGAAAACACGAAAATGTTTACAGTGTACTGGGAAACATACCCTTTGGCCCCGGACAATTCTAATCTAATCCCCAATCCTAAAAAATAAATCCATTTTCCATGTAATTTAAATTACAGTCTATGTGGCATGACAAATTTTGCTTGGGGACATCCTGAGTCAGTGGGGGATATTCAAAGAGATGGGAGTTCATCTTCCAGAGCTGCTAAAACCCCAGTGCACCCAGACGCTCACAGCAACGGTGGACATAACACCTGCTGGTTCCAAACACCAGTGTTCTCAAGGGCGGGTGCTCCCCACGGCACTGCTGCTCACATGGGCAACTCCACGTCCTCCCAGTAACAGCAGCATTGATCTACTTCATGATCATCCCTTATTTTCCTGAGCAACGCTATGCAAATCAGCTAGGGTTATCATAATTTAAAAGGACTCGCCTTTCTAGTACTGGGATCCTAGCTCCAAGTGTCTCTTGCTTCTGGATCAAAAAAGCCAGCTCTCACCAACACGGGTCCGAGGCATAACCTGATTTGTGAGTTCTGTGGGCCTCTGTGAGGAGGGGCAGAAGCAGAAATAAAAGCAATAAGCAGTATCTATCATATGATGCTAGTGAGATACCTATTTATAACTTTTATTTACATTTTCCTTTGAATCACAGATTCTTGAACCTAAGGATTCCTGTAGAAATTATCTGAAATATTTTATGGAAGAAAATACTCTTATATTTGGAAGCAGGACCAGAAAAGGACCTCTCTGATGTTACATCTGGCCATGCTAAATTTGGGTGTAGGCTCTTTTTCATTTCTGGACTGCTTTCTTTTGGAAGTGTGACTGGGCAAAAAAGCAGAATTAAAAACAAAAGCAAAAGCCAGGTGAAACAAAGAAACAAGTCAGAGACCGAGAACAGAGCAAAATGAACTATTCCCAAATCACTAGAAATTGAGGATAATTGTCTAGTTATGTATCAAAGATATTACTATGTTTTAACTTTCCAGGATCCTCATTATTCCAAAATTACTTACCTACTTACTTACAGCTTCTAAATTTTTACCAACTAATGTCTAACAATTTATACATAGGCATCCTTTTACTTTGAAGAAATTGAGATTTTAAGATGCTAACATATTTGAAAGCTATAGTATCTAGTAATGCTCTAACATCACTTCTCACTATCCTTATGTTTTCAATCAACCCTGGGCTTGGAGGTCTTTGGTATTTATGGTCTAGGTTGCTCTGACAGGACTTTTTTTTTAAAATGTGGAAAATGAGCCCTGGCCAGTTTTTCCCAGTGGTTAGAGCGTGGACCGAAGAGTCGCAGGTTTGATTCCCAGTCAAGAGTACATACTAGGTTCAATCCCCAGCCCCAGTGGGGTTATGTGGGAGACAACCAACTGATGTATCTCTCTCTCTCTCTCTCTCTCTCTCTCTCTCTCTCTCTCTCTCTCTCCCTCCCTCCCTCCCTCCCTTCCCCCCTCATACTCTACCAAAAAAAAAAAAAAAATCAATGGAAAAATATCCTTGGGTGAGGATTAAAAAATACACACACACACACACACACACACACGCACAATGACTAGTTTCTTTAATAGGCTGGGATGTCCCAAACATGATCATAAAAGTTCCCTTCCTATCACTTTTTTAGGGGATCCTATTCAGTCTGTCCTCAGCAGCAGCACAAAGCAGAGGAAGGAATAATGGGTTAGCATAATAGACACACTGTTAGTTATATGCTGTACTGCCTACCTGTTTTTAGTGCGACAGCGAACAAGTACTATTTTTTTTAATCCTCACCCTGACGGGGGATCAAACCCACAACCTGGGTATGTGCCTGACTGGAAATCGAACCCTGAACCTTTCTGGTGTAGGGGCTGATGCTCAACTGAGCCACCTGGCCAGGCTAAACAAGTACTGTTGTGCCCTAACCCCAGAAGCAGCGACTGGCCAATAGAAAAGTATGCCACAAAGTCTGCTGCTGTTACTACTGTGGGAAGTCAAATAGCAACCTTTTCAAATACCAATTCATTTTCCCAACAAGAAGTTATATAGAAGCTCTCCTTCAAGTTATAGAATTTGTTTTATTTCTAGAAACTACCAACCAGCAAATTCTAGACCAGCAGTAGGAACTAGGAAGGCGTAACACGTGACAATCACTAGAAGCAGTTGAAACGCCCCCAGCTCTAGATTTGGAATATACCAACTGTTCCGCAGCTGAGGAGGAGAAAGTGGAGGCAAAGAAAGAAGACTCTGAGGAGTCTGGTGATGACATGGGCTTTGGTCTTTTTGACACGTTCAATAAAAAGCTGAACTCTTGAAAAAAATAAGAGTAACTGTCACCCTCTCCCCAACCTCCCCACATAGCTTGCCCTGTGGCAACCTTGTTCCAGAGGGTCTGGCTGTCTCCACATAATTAAAAAATCAGCCTGCTTAGTCCCAGTTTGTGAAAATTGTTCCCCAAGTTCTTAACACAAAGAACTCCAATGTCATTTGATAACCTCAGAAATTCCATAAGATCCTCTTACCTCTCTCCAGCCATTCAAGTCATTTTAAAATACGTATAGTAATTTAAGAACTTCTCCTGTTTCCTGCTTGATAGTATTGAGAACGGTGATGTAACCTAAACATGTACATGCCAAGGTCCTGTTGTAAATGGATAATTACCTGTTAGTTTATTTATTAGCCTCTGGGCTTTAAAAATAAATGGCAGGAGGGAACAAAACCGCAAAGCTGGGGTCATCACTTGAAAACCCAATTCACCTAGCAATATTAAAATGCATAATCAATTAGTGATTAGACACTGATGATTATAATGACTGCTGGAGTCTGTAGTTCAAACAAGCAATTAGGGTTGATAGAAGAAGTGTAAACAGTTAGTGAATGGCCTAATTGCTCTTCTCAATGGAAAATGGTCCCTGTTCCTCAGATGCTGGGATGGTCTATCCTGGAATCTCTGGTAACCCTGTGCTACTCACTTCCTCCCAGGTGCATACTGAAAAGCTCTGAAAGCTAGAAATACTCTAAATATAGGTTCATCTTTTATGACTATCACTTCTTCCTCTGGGTAATTTTGAGAAAAAACTTCAAGTTGTTATACTACCCCAGTGTGGAAAAAAAAAAAAAAAAAAAAGGACTTACAATTAGCCAGGATATGATCTCTCGTTGAAAGGCAAAGGCACTAATACAATTAGCAAGGTTGCAATGTGTTAAAAAGGTCCCTGATATCAAGCCCAGAACAAGACTTCACTTGGCTCAGAGAGGAAAGAGCCTGTTCCTGAGATAAATCAGGCAAGCACACAACTTCAACAAAAATGAGAAGTACACCAAAACCAAAAATGGTGTCTTGGCTTTTATCCCTTTTGCTGATTTAGTATGTGACAACAAACTCTTTAAAAGTAGGGATGATATCCTAGCTCACTACTTTTCAACTTTAGCCTTCATCAGAATCCCCTGCAGGACTTAATACACCTAAAGCTCTTAGCCCAAAGGCTAACTCATAGAAAACTCAGCAAATGTCAATGCTGTCCTGTCTAGTCCTTTCTGAGGATTTCCAGAATTTTCTATCCAGATCAGTTACAATCCAGGAACTCTTCTTCCACTGACAACTCCCACCTTAACAGACTGTTCAACAAAATGCCCAGACAAGAGAGAGCATTCTCCTGAGGAAACAGCATTCCCAGTCCTCTTGGAGCTCGGTCCTCCTGCCGTCCTCACATCTCCACTCCAGCCCAGGCCCTCTGCACGCGCTAGTGTATGAAGTCCAGTGTACTTTCACCTACAGTTCTCCAAACACTCCAAATTCTTCCATCACTGTTCAAAGAGTAGTCTTTTTTATTTATTTTTATTAATTAATTTATTTTTGTTACAGATGTTTCTCCTCCCCCCCCCCAGATTCCCCCCTCCCCCCCTGCCCTGTCCCCAGCTTTGTTGTCCATGTCCATTGTCCATGCATACATGCACATAAGTTCTGTGGTTTATCCAAAGAGCAGTCTTTTTGAATAAAGAGAAGAAAGGTATGAGCCATCATTAATTCAGCCCACCAAAGACAAGCCAATCATCACACCACCTGAATGCATGCTTTTCCTTTGAAATGCAGTGCACATTCTTTCCATTAAAATTTTGTTTCTTCTTTTTTAAAATATGTTTGTATTGATTTGAGAGAGATAGAAACATCAATAGGAAACACTGATAAGCTGCCTCCTGCACGCTCACTACTGGGGTTCGAGCCCACAACCCGGGCATGTGGCCTGACTGGGAATCCAACTGGTTACCTCTTGGAGAATGGGTCAACGCTCAACCACGAGCCACACCAGCCTGCTTGTTTCATTTTTGTAACATTTTTGTCATAAAATAAATATAGAAGACAAATTAGAAAACTAAGCCGGATAGTACTTTTATCACAAGATAACCAGTGTTAATAATTTCATGTTGCCCTGGCCAGTTTGGCTCAGCGGTAGAGCATAGATCCACGGACCAATGAGTCGAGGGTTTGGTTCCCGCTAAAGGGCATGTACCTCGGTTGCAGTTGTCCCAGGCCCTGGTTGGGGTCGTGCGGGAGGCAACCAGTCGATGTTAATCTCTCTCTCTCTTTTTGTCTCCCTCTCTCTCTCCCCAACTCTATCTAAAGATAAATAGAAAAATATCCTTGGGTAAGGATTAAAAAAATAATAATAATAATTTTATTATTACAGTTGTGTACAGATTTATGAAAATGGAGTCATACTGTTTATTACTGTTTGGCAATCTTTTTCATTAGTATATTGTACAACTCTTTAAAGATTCTTCTATCATGTTAATTTTAATGGCTACAAAGGGTTTCATGGCATGGTGGAGCAATAATTTCCTTAACCCCTTAGAGCCTTTTCTTTCTCACACATGCTGTGTATGTTTAGGATCCAGCAGAATGCAAAGGTGTACTGACCACTGCTGTCTCCATCACTAGGCCATGTACAAGAAAAGAACTGTTGGACTGATAAAGCTACCAAAATTACTATCTAATAAACTTGGACATTGACTTTCTTAATCAGGGAAAGCCATTATTATTATTATTTTTTAATCCTCACCTGAAGATAGTTTTACATTAATCCTCAGATAGAGCTGGAGGGAGAGAGGGAGAAAGAGAGAGAGAGAAACATCGACATGAGAGAGACACACCGATTGGCTGCCACCTGCACAACCCCAACTGGGGCCAGGGACGAGCCACAACCAAGCTACGTGCCCTTGGCCAAAATCAAACCCAGGGCTCATTGGTCTGCAGGTGATGCTCTTAGCACTGAGCCACACTGGCCAGGGCAGGGAAAGCCATTTAAATTAATTAATTTAAAATACTTCTATTCATTTTCTGTACATTCTATTATTGGAGAGCAGCTGGGTCACAAAGTCCTTCCCTTACTCCCATGTAGCTGAAACGTTTCCCCCTGCTTTTGTTTTAATCAGAAATTTAATTTTGTTAATGAAATTAAATCAGAAAATGCTTTATATACATTCCCTAGGGTCTAAAGATACTAAGAACATTTAAAACTTCTTAAATGAAAAAGAGGAAGAACTAAGACATATAAATTATCACAATGCTTCAATTCTGTATTAGGGATACAGAATTCTGTATCCGTGATGGGGAGAACAGACGGGGCTTGAGAGAGGTGGTAGGAAACAAATCTAAACCTTACGCTATACATTTTAATTCGCTAATACTATTTAAGAATCAAAGACCTGTGTGAGGAACAGTCCAAGTCTTTCTGTTTACTTGTGCCTCTCTAAGGGGTCTCCTATAACTGATGGTTGTGAGCGTAGGAATCACCTTTCCAACTCCAAGCTTTCATCTCAGGAAGTACAAACAGTCGTGGTCCCCAGGTCCAGTACTGAGTCACTGACACTCGAGGGCTGACAAGTACCTCCAGGGGTACACTCTACCGGAAAGGGACTGTCTGCCCCCCACTGCATCCAAGTCTGTGCCTCCTACTTCTTATTTCTAACTGTTTCAAAGCATATGTCTTCCTTCCCATCTCAGGAAGACCAACATTACTAGGAAAGATGAAGAGAAGATATTTATCTAGAAAGAAGTAACTCACATATCGCTTGTGAAAAATTATCCCTGGTCAGTGTGACTCAGTTGGTTGGGAACGTCCTGTGCACTGAAAGGTGGGTGGTTTGACTCCTGGTCAGGGCACATGCCTGGGTTGCATCTCGATCCCCAGTAGGGGGTGTGCAGGAGGCAGCCAATCAATGTTTCACATCGATATCTCTCTCTCTCTAAAAAATCTTTTAAAAATTAAGTTATTTATCACTTCCCATAAAAAGTCATCCCAGGGGGACCCAAAGGTCTGCCACTGTGTCATACATAGATAAGGCCATTGCCCAACCTAAAGTGACCAGCAGGGCACAGCCATCCTCTCCCTCTGCTAAGCAGACATTTCCTCTTGATGTCCCAGTACCTCAAATGTAAAACTTTATCTCCTTAAACCCATCTCCCTCTTCAGATTTCCATATTATACCTAAATAAAACAAGAGAATCACCCTTCTCTCCCCAGTTCAGGATCAAAGGGCCGTCTTTGATTATTCCTCTTCCTTCCCTTGGCTAGACTTGCGTATCCAGCCACTAACTCACCAAGTCCTGTTTCTTCTCTCTTCACAATCTCTCTTCCACCTATTAGTCTCTCTCAGCTTCCTTAGCCAACATCCTGTTCAGGCCCTTATTACCCAAACACCTAAACATCTGTAGTGTCTTAACTGGCCTCCCCACCATGGCCACCTGTTTTGGTTATACCTCTCTGCTGATCAGAAACTCAGGTGGCTACAGATTAAAACCTAAAGTCTTCATCCAGCACTCGTGATACTCCGTGGCTCCAGCCATATCTCTGGCCTAGCAAAACGGGTCTATTCTATTCCTGGGGCACACTGATATATGCACTGTTATATTTCCAAATGACTTGCTGCATTTGGAATGTCCTTCCCAGTTTCCCAACTCTCCTCCTCTTCCTTGAATTTTATTCCGATGTAAGTGTCCAGTTCAAATCTAACTACTTCTATGAGGTCATTAAAAAAGCTACTAATTTCTCTTCTCTACATTCTCATTCATTCAAAAAGTACTTATCAAGTTCTAATGAGATTCCAGGCACTAAGCTAGGCACTGACTATAAGGAGATTTAAAAAAAACAACAACCACAACACAGACACTGTAATGGAAACAGGTGCTCCTGTTTCCATATTTTTCTTTCTCTTTGAGTCGTATCTTCACCAATTAGGTGTAAACCTTTGAGGGGCTGTATCTCACACATTTTTAAAAAATCCTTCAGCACGCCTCGCATAGCGTTAGGCACATGCCAAATGCTCAGTAAATGTTTGTTAATTTTTCATTAGTGCTTATACATCCAATCTATGCACACCCTTGTCCTGCCTGACAGCAGCCATTTATGCATCCAAGCTAACTGGCGCATATCTGAAGAGGCTAACCTTTATTAACACTATGTTCCAAAATCAACTGGGCTAACTGGCCTCCTGACCAAGAACAATAATTTTCTTTCCTGTAGAGAAAGTGAACAGTTTCCTTAAGCACTGAGAGTACTTTTGTGAAACCCTGATGAGGCAGCAAAAGGCACACTTCTGAATGGCAACAGGAGTAGTCCAGGTGGCCTTTGCCTTCATATGTCTAGACAACCAAACATGAATTTTGTCAAAACTTCCCACTCATATAATGCCTTTGATATTCGTTATACTTTATTCACAAAAATTTAAGAGATATGTACAAGATCTGTCAAGCACCCAAACTATGCATCAAGTAAGCAAAAATTTACCAAACACCAAGAAGAGGTAGCAGACTTTACTAGGAAATGCATGGGCTTTGGAAATAAGAAAACCTGGTTTGATTCCTAAGTTTACCACTAACTAGTTGTGTGGAAAGACACCTTGCTCAGCTTGGGTTTCCTTCTCCATAGAAGAATCGGGCAACCTACCTCACAGGGTTGCTTTGAGGGTTAAATGAGATAATGCATGCAAAGTACTTGGCACAGGTAGCTGTTAGTGGGTGGTTAAGTTGTTGCCATGGTTGAAGGAGAGTAGCAGGCAGCAGCATTTGTAGTGCTGAGCACTGTGCTTAATTAGCACAGTTGCATCTCCACCAAGACAGGCTCAAGGGAGACCCTGACTTGGTGAGAGAAACAAGATGAATATACAGGGTGGGGAAAAAGTAGGTTTACAGTTGTTTGTATGGAAAATAATACAATGACTAATAATAATACAAGAATAAACACTGTTTCACGTACTCACAACTGTAAATGTACTTTTGTCTCACCCTGTGTGTAAATCCATCGTATGTATGCCCAGGAACTCTGCGTCTGGCGTTCAAGTCTAAGTAATGTGGAGATTCAGTTGTTTCCTTGACATTATCAACAACGTTATCCTAGCCCTGGCTGGTTTGGCTCAGCAGTTGGAGCGTCGGCCTGCGGACCAGAGAGTCCAGGGTTCTGTACCCACTAGAGGCACGCACCAAAAAAGAAAACAATGTTATCCTAAAGCACTCATGAAACAAAACATGTATCTCCAACTACTCTCATGTCATAGTCACTTGGTGCTTATAACAATTCAAACTGCTCTGGGTATATAGGACATTGGTAAAACATTTGACTGTACTTCAAAGTATTTTCACCTATTTTGCCTTGAGCTAAATAGCTTGTGAATGAATGCCCAGAAAGCCATTATTGTTCCAAAAAACCAAAGTTGGTTCTTTTGGGATGATAATGCAGGGAACCCAAAACTAGTTAAGAATTCAGCTCCCGTGCAGGCCACCATAAAGAAGACACACCTAACCCTGGCTGGTTGCTCAGTAGTTAGAGCGTCGACCTGCGGTCCAGAGAGACCGGGGTTCAGTTCCCACTAAGAGCGCGTACCTCGGTTGCAGTTTGTCTCCGGCCCTGGTTGGGTCGTGCGGGTGGCAGCCACTCGATGTGTCCCTTTTACATCGATGTTTCTGTGTCTGTCTCTCTCTCTCTCTCTGTCTCTCTCTCTCTCCCCCCTTCCCTCTCTCCCTCCCACTCTATCTGAACAAAATATCATAAATGTCCTTGGGTGAGGATTAAAAAAAAAAAAGAAGACACACCTAGCAAATAGGAGACACACAAATATTTGCTGAACATAAGAATGAGTTTCCGTTACAATAAACCTGTACATCCAGTGTGATGTAACACCTGGGATATCAATGTAATAAATGCTCCTATGAATAAAAGTTCCAGTCCTCAGAATCAGAGAAAAAAATACAAATGCCACTTTCAATCTCTCCTAACAAGAAACAGTGCCTGAAAAAAGTACTGAAGGGGAAGCTGACATCCACTCACAAATGTGCCAGCTGTCAATGTTACCCCTTTTTCTCTACTGTCTCGGGTGTGTGTGTGTGTGTGTGTGTGTGTGTGTGCGCGCGCATGGTATAGTTGTGTGGGTTTCAAGTTCATACAGAAAGTCAAGGATAAATGCTATTCTTTTTTTTTTTAATCCTCACTCGAGAACATTTTTGCATTTATCTTCAGATAGAGCGGGAGAGAGAGAGAGAGAGAAACATGGGATGTGAGAGAGACACATCGACTGGCTGCCACCCACATGACCCCAACCAGGGCCGGGGACGAACCACAACCAAGGTACGTGCCCTTAGTGGGAACCAAACCCAGGACTCACTGGTCCGTGGGCTGATGCTCTAACCGCTGAGCCAAACTGGCCAGTGCTTAAGTGCTATTTCTTAGCATCTTGCTAAAAAAATTAGCTCCCCTCCCAAGAAGATACAAAGTTTAGTACTTTAGTACTCAAATCCCACTGAAGAGCAGGAAGAATTAGGAGACAAAGAAATGTAAAAGGCCAATTATAGTTAAGAGAGGAAAGAAATAAGAATGTTCTCCTCCACCTTTCTTAAGAGTGGCAGCTATTCCTTCCATAACTCCATGCAGCAGTATCTGAGCAACACAGGGAAGGCTGAAAAAGCTGTGGAATACCCTGCTGGAAGTTCATGCTTAGACACGTGACTTAGAGCAGTACCCAGGCCTCCCATCTCTGAGAAGTCACCCATAAATCAACAATGAGACAAGGGCTGCAATAGCATTTCTCATGAGAAAGAACCCTGGCGATGTTGTTAGATTTTTTTTTTTGTAGTTAACAGAGAAAGATAAAATCTGTTTTAACATGTTATGAAATTTTCAAACTTACACGAAAGTAGAGAGAGTGTAATGAACCCAGCTTTAACAGTTATCAACATATGGCCAAACACGTTTCATGTATTCTCTATCCACTGTATTATTTCAAGCTAAACCAGGGATCACAGCATTTTATTTAGAAATATTTCAGGTATGTCTAAAAGATAAAGACTTTTAAAAAATAATCACAATGCTATTACCATACATTAACAATGAAAAGTAATTCCTTTAACTTATTAATATGCTGTCAGTGTTCATACATGTCTCAACTGCCTCATAATTCATCTTTTTATAGCTGGTCAAAAATGGAATGTTCACAATGGAAAGAGACTTAGAGACTGTAAAGTCCAATTTCTATCAGTATGACGGAATCCCTTTAACGCAGCTGTGCCTCTGCCCGAGAACTGTGCACCTTGGGGAAGATGTGAATCTTAGACTTACACGCTGATTTCCCCCCCAGCATTTTATTTTACCATGGCAATTAAAAATTAACATAACATTTTTATTGAGATATAATTCACATGCCATAAAATTCACCCACTGAAAGAGTAGACTCTCATGTTTTTTAGTATATTCACAAGGTTATGCAACCATGATCACAACCTAACTTTATACACTTCCACCACCCCCAAAAGAAACCTGTACCCACTAGCAGTCACTCTCCACCTTCCCTTTCCCAGCTCCTGGAAACCATCAGTCTGCTTTCTGTCTCTGTGGATTTTGCCTTTTCTGGACATTCTTACTCCACTCCCATGCTGTTTTAAATTGTCTGGGGGTCTGCTCCTAGCTTTCCCCCACCCCACAAACAAGACAGAAACTGTCCTGGGAGAGTACTAGGAGTATCTGACACTCCAACAAGATTCCCTAGTAGGGGCTCCCCCATTCTCCCCTCATTTAGCAGAAGGATCAGCTGTTTCTTTTCCTTTAGCTGTTAGAAAGCTCAGAGTTGAATTTCTGACCCCACTTTTATAACATGTAGCATACTCTATCTATCTATCTATCTATCTATCTATCTATCTATCTATCTATCTATCTATCTATCATCTATCGGTAGAGATAGATAGATAGATAGATAGATAGATAGATAGATAGATAGATAGATAGATAGACAGATCGATCGATCTGACCAAACTTTCCATCTGTCCTGTTTGGTATTCTATCTTACTTTACCTTTCAGTTTGTTCATTTTATCCCCTTTATATGTCAAGAATTTTCGTACAGTACCTCAAGTATGTTTTTGGAACAAGGAAAGCCTTAAAGGCATAGCATTTCTCTCCATTCTGGTACTACCCTATCATGTCTTAAAAGCCTTGAAAAATCTCTCCCATTTGGATATAATTATTTTCCTTCTGATGATGGATGCTTAAACTGGTATTCCCCAAAACAGGGTCCTAGGACTCCTACTAAAGGCTATGAATGCAGAAAAGGTGACTTTAGTGAGGTTTGTATACACACAAAAAAGGTGTGTGTGTGTGGGCAGAATGTGAAGAACAAGTCGGTCATTCAATGGTTTAGAGAACTAAAAATAACAGAGTTGGTGGTCAGGGGAAGTAAAGAGAAAGAAGAAAAAGAACATGGCAGGTACACTCTGAGATCCTGGGCTGGTGCCTCAGTAACATGTTATTTTATTTACTGGGGGAGTTTGTGTGTGTGTGTGTATGTGTGTGTGTGTGTGATCAGAGAACAAGAATTACAGCTTTACTGCTAGAAGTGTGACATACTCTCCTTATTCCAATGCTGGCTATTTAGCACATTTTACCTGGTGGTATTGGTTGTTTTGCTCTTGCCAAAAGAAAAATATCCTGTACCAAGTAACATCAAAACCCAGGCTTTCCCAAGGACCTCACAGGCAGAGGACATTAATCCTTCTTTTAATAGAGTTCAACAAAATTCTTCCTGCACTCAGGAATGCAATGATTAATCAACTAATTTCAACCCAAGTTTTGTTTATATGTTTTAACCATAAACATTAATTGAAATATTTCCATTGCAACAAAATCACTTTGGTTAGTATTTAAACACTACTGTATGACAACATGCAAGCATGTCTCGAACATGAAAGCACAACTTAGCAAAAGAACATTTCCTGTGTTAAGTGTCAGGGGCAAACAGGGGGAAATGTGTTCTTCCAGGGTGCATGGCTACTTAAGAGCTAGAGCAAGGGACTGGGGTTTCCTTTTCCATAAGACAAACTGCAGCACATATCCCACCCTGCTCTGTGGCTTTACAAAGGCTTGCATGAGAAGAAAATTTCCCTTGTTGCCTGTGGGAGGGTATCAGGTTTTAACATGTGAAAAAGAGACACAAATGTGGGAAATACCATGTCTGAGAGTGAACATATTTTTTATAGTATTTGAACAGGGGTCAAATCCCTGGAAAAAGCTTCAATATAATAAGGGAGGTGAATGTGATAAAATAACTCGTGTGGGCTGTATTCTATTTCAGTCAGTGTTCTAGGAGACAGCAGCCTTTGGAAAGGGGAAAAGGTCTGGGCACTTTGAGATGCAAAAGGCTAGTATAAAAAAAAATTTTTTTTTAATCCTCACCAGAGGACACTTTTCCATTTTTTGTTCAGATAGAGCGGGAAGGAGAGAGAAAGAGAGAAACATCGATGTGAAAGGACACATCAAGTGGCTGCCACCCGCACGACCAACCAGGGCCGGGGACAAACTGCAACCGAGATATGTGCCCTTAGCGGGAACCGAACCCGGGTCTCTCTGTACCGCAGGCCGACGCTCCAACCGCTAAGCCAAACCAGCCAGGGCTAAAAAATTTTTTTAAATTAATATTAGGGAGAGAGACGAAGGGAGAGGGAGAGAGAGATATAAACATCAATGAGAGAGAACACTGACTGGCCGCCTCCTGCATGCACCCCCACTGGGGGTCAGGACCACAACCTGGGCATGTGCCCTGACTGGGAATTGAACTGCTGACCTCTTGTGGCATGGGTCGACGCTCAACCAGTGAGCCACACCGGCAGGGCAAGGCTATTTTTTAAATAAAAACTATGAGATGAATTTTATCCAAGTCCTTTATTATTATTATTATTATTATTTTTATTATTTTTTATCCTCACCCAAGGATGTTCTTTCATTTATCTTCAAATAAAGTGGGAGGGAGGGGGAAAGGGAGAGAGAGAGAAACATCCACTGGCCGCCTCCTGCACGACCCTGACCAGGGCCAGGGACAAACCACAACCGACATATGTGCTCTCGACTGGAATCGAACCCGCAACTCACTGGTCCGTAGGCCGACACTCTAACTGCTGAGCCAAACTGACCAGGGCTATGCGAGTCCTTTATAGCACATAGAACACAGCTCTTCTCACCACCACCAGAACTCTCCCATCTTCAAAATGGCAACCCCCTGGTTCTTCCAACAATGTCATAGCAAGACACTTACTTTTTTTTTTAAAGGAAGATTTCTCTATGTGGTTCTCAGTCCTGGATGCAGTTTCACCTGAAGAGCTTTTATAAACAGCTAAGCCCACTCCACCTCCACCCAAGATTCTAATTGAACGGGTCTGAGATTGCCCCCAGGCACTGGTAGTTTTCAAAAGCTCCCCCGTGACCTAACGTGGGCCAGGGTTGAGAGTCAATGGTCTATACAGATGCCTCAAGCTTTTCCTTCCTTCAAGGCTGAATCTCCTCCACGTAGTATACCAAAATGGTCCTACCTCAGTAAGACCCGAATTATTTAACCTTTCCCAATACACCTCCAATACTTTGTATTTTTCCTGTGCCTAGTGTTTATGGTTACATGCAGCAGTATAGTCATAATGTAACCATCATGTTTGTGTGTTTTATTATGGCTTGTTCTTAAGCTACATGCTTATGCTAGTTCCCTTGTTTGATTTATTAGATGATTTTGGACTGCTTATTGTGTGAAAGTCACTATGCTCAAAGCCTGTGGAGACTGCAAAGATGAAAAGTCACTCTTGTAGCTATAGCTGCAGCCAAGGAGCTTAACAATCAAAATGGAGATAAGACATGTACAAATAACAACACAAGTTAGAATATGAAATCTGTAACAGACGTTCAGGAGGTGCTGGCCACGCTCAGCTACAGAGCACAAAAATATTTCTGAAAGAGCCCTGGCCAGTTTGGCTCAGCGGTTAGAGCGTTGGCCTGTGGTCCAGAGAGACCCGGGTTCGGTTCCCACTAAGGGCACGTACCTTGGTTGCATTTTGTCCCTGGCCCTGGTTGGGTTGTGCAGGTGGCAGCCACTCGATGTGTCCCTTTCACGTCAATGTCTCTCTCTCTCCCTCCCATTCCATCTGAACCAAAAAATGGAAAAATGTCCTCGGGTGAGGATAAAAAAAAAATTCTGAAAGACATATCAAAATGCTGTCAGAGGTTATCTCTAGGAAGTGGAATTAAGGATTTTGTTTTTTGTATTTTTCCATGTTTTTTTCCAAGTCTATTGAAAGGAGCATGTGATGAAAAATACTCTCTGAAGAAGGTAAAATCCGTTTGAAGAATGGAAAATTTACAGGTAGAGAGGTGCACAGCAAAGACAAAGCACCAGATGTGTCTGGTGTAACGTGGAGGGCGGGGCAGAGAGAAGAGGAGGGAAGACTGGAGAGATCGGAGCAATGTTGCAAAGACCCTGAATATCAGGGGTGGGGGGATTTATGAACAACTGGGAGCCACTGACAGTTTTTCAATGTTATTTTTATCATTATAAAACAGCCAACTGGTGTGGCTCAGTGGATTGAGCGTCATCCTGGTCAGGGCACATGCCCAGGTTGTGGGCTCGATCCCCAGTAGGGGGCATGCAGGAGGCAGCCATCGATGTTTCTTTCTCACATTGATGTTTCTCTCTCCCTTCCTCTCTCAAAAAAAATCAATTAAAAAATATATGTACATACATATGCACATGTATATATAACATTTTTCTCAAAAAACAGTATTATACATTTACTTTTTTAAAAAAATTGGAAAAGACTAAAAACCACAAAGCAAATGAACGTTATCACCAGAAGCTCATCAGAAGGAGAAAACCACTGTTAATATTTTGGCACATTTCCTTTCCCCTCTTTTCTCTACGCACATAGTTACCGATTTCTGAGCAGGAGTGGGACACCATCGGCCCTGCTTCAGGAAGGCTGGGCTACACGATGGCCTAAGTACAAAGTGGAGTGTCTGGGAATGGAAATGACCGGCGGAGGCTTCCTCACACACACTCACAGCTTCTCCTGTTTGTTTCTGCACCTGCACAAGTCAGAAGACAGTCTGGCTATTTAGGGCAGACCCACAGACACATCCTTAGGGGCAAGTGGCACCTTACATGGAAGGCCAAAGCCTAGGGGTCAGCATTCCTAACAGTATCAGCAAAGCTGGGAGAGGTGGAGACATTGATCTGCAAAGCACCAGCAGATTTCCCGGAAGGGAAGTCTTATCTCAGGAAGGGGGAATGTTTCCTAGGGCTGGAAAAAGCTTTCCTAGAGACCATCCTCACCAGGCACAATTCCCAGTAGGGAAATACCTAAAAATAGGCAATTACCACATCTAGTATGTGATCATTATATTATGATAAAACAGCCTATGCTATGACCGATGCGGCCTATTAAGTCAGAAATCATGCTGAATCTGAGATCAGAGCCTCAAGAAGAGGTTGACCTGTGTCACAGGCTTCACTTGCCAAGTCAGTTCTCATAGCACTCAGCCTTGCCCCCTCCTTGGAGACAATGGGGCTCTGTGCAGGAGCAGAGGCCAAAAGCTGGAAGGAAATTTGCATGCCTCTTCTACCCCCACGAGGTGTTTATTATTTTGCTTCCAAATAGGCTGAGTCCAATGTTTTATTCCTCCCTCTTCTTCCCTTTGCTAATTTTAACTCAATTTCAAATTAACATTTTTCAAGAGATAACTTACTTAATGCCCAGTCCCTCCTACCCGTTTATGACTTAGGAATGAACGTAAGCACAAAACATCTTGTGATGGCCTCAAAATAGAAAGCAGGTTTAAAGTTTTATTTTCTGTCCCAAAGCTGCCAAAGCTCTGGTGTGTTTTAACTTCTGCTACACACAGTGTTTTCTCCCTCTCCCTTCTCCCCATCCAGCTATATTTAGTAAAGCCCAAATAAAAGGGATTCAGGCAAAGCAAAATTAAATATAGTGTCTTTGATTCAGTAAACCCCATAGTTAGTCTATATGGCAGCAATTAAGAAAGTGAAGCTCATATGAACACTCATGAGATGCACTGGCCTTTTCTAAAGGTGACCTGCAGCCTTGCCAGATTCACCAAGTGGCAGGTGCACCCAGGAAGGCAAACACACCATCTCCCCTTCCTCGGTCTCTGATCACTCCTTTGTCTTGTTGCTCCTCATCTCCCACCCCCTCACCTTCACTGTATGTCCATCTCCCTGCTCTCCATTTTCTAGATGTCAATGTTCAGAAGCATACCACCGCAACCGCTGTCCTGTAAACATTGCATCTGTTGATCTATTTAAAACTAGTCTTAGGCTTTGGTCGACTGAAGAAAATTCCATGGGACTTGAGGACAAGGGAGACACTCTGGTTCTGGTTTTCCAGTAGGGATAATGAGTGTAGTACAATGGCAATAAGGTTTTCGAGAAAAACTTGTTGGCACGGCAGCAAAGCTCTGAACCTAAAATCAGAACATGCCAAAGGAGGGCAGAGGGTGGGTTTGAGGAGTTTGGATTGTGGGCAGGGAAGAGGAATGGCATCAAATGCAACTTCAGCTTTTCCCATAAAAGAAATATCTGATCGCCCCATCCCGTTCCCAAAACCAAAGGCACAAAAGTCAGGGAAGAGGTTCTAAAAACCTACTGGCTGGATAGCAAAGTCATCCTTCACAGAGTATTCTCACCTAAAGGGACCCATACATGACCACTAAATTAATTTAATTTGACCATCAATGCAGAAGCTACTGTCAAGTCCAATCTGAAGAACAATAAAGATAGTACACTCTCTATTTATACAATATAATCAGAAAAAAAACCCTCAAACTTATGTACTACTATATTAAAAAAACAACAACAAACAACTCTACATTTCAAAATATTTTAAGTGTAATGTTCTAGAACAGGAGTTAGCAAACTATGGTCCATAGGCCAAATACAGCCTGCCACCTTTTTTTGCACAGTCCTCAAGCTAAGAACGTTTTCCACTTTTTAAATGGTTGAATACTAGTCAGAAGAATACTAGTCCAGCCCTGGCCAGTTTGGCTCAGCGGTTGGAGTGTCGGCCTGCGGTCCGGAGAGATCCGGGTTCGGTTCCCGCTAAGGGCGCGTACTTCGGTTGCAGTTTGTCCCCAGCCCTGGTTGGTCGTGCGGGTGGCAGCCACTCGATGTGTCCCTTCACGTCGATGTTTCTCACTCTCTCTCCCTTCCTCTCTCTCCCTCCCATTCTATCTGTACAAAAAATGGAAAAATATCCTCGGGTGAGGATAAAAAAAAAAAAAAAAAAAGAATACTAGTCCATGACATGTAAAAATTATATGAAATTCAAATTTCAATGCCCATAAATAACATTTTATTGAAATACAGCCAAGCCCATTCATTTACATACTGCCTGTGGCTGCTTCAGGAGAGTTAAGTAGGTATGAAAGAGACTATATGGCCTACAAAGACAAAAATGTTACTATCTGGTCCTTTACATAAAAGATTTTGCCAGCCCCTGGTCTAGAGACATAAAATGGGGTGTGAAAAATGTAAATCACTTATTTCATACTTTCCAGCTTTTCCAGCTACATTCACACTCAATACTTCTATCTTGACTCCAATCCTGTGATTGGATAAGCAGGAATTATTCTCCCTTCCTTATAGGAGTTTGGAAATGGATTCGCCCAAGGTCATGTTGCTAAGTGGCTAGGTCAGGATTAGGCTCCAATTTTCTGACCTACATCCAGAGGTGTTCACATCACACAACTCTGTCCTTTTGGAGGTCTGCCAACTGTGGCTACCCAAGTCTTTTAAACATTCTCTACATATTTGAGAGCTCACCATAGTATAAAATTCCTCTTTCCTAAAATAGGAACCAAAACATCACACTTCCCGGCCCTATCCCTGTTGGAGGAAAGGCACATGAGAGGACTCAGTGGTTTCCCATCTTGGCAGAAGCTACCTGATGGCGGCAGAGGCTGCAGCTCCCCTGGCCAACCCATTCTATGTGATTCCTGGAAGCTCAACGTGGAGTTTGTTTCTTCAGCCTGCTGAACTTTTCTGTGCTCTATACACACACCTCAAGATATTCTTTTCTGCATAATCTAGCCACTGTGTGTTCTATTTTCCAGAACTAGGATCACAAAGCAATAGAACTTAAGTTCAGATGAAATCCTTGTAACACTATAGTGGTCCCTAAAAATTTCTGGAAAAACGTCCTACCACCTTCATCATCTTCTAAAATACAATCCTATTTCCATAAGTTATCACCAGCTATCTTTAAAAAAAAGGATTCAGTAATTAAATAAATTGGGAAACACTGAATTAAACCAATTTTTTTTTTACCGCAGGACTTCTCAGAGCCTTAATATGCATGTGTACCTCATAAATCTTCAAAAAAGGCCCAAGTATGCAACATTTAAAAAATTTATCGGGCCACTGAACCATTTTCTAATATGATATCTCACCAAGATAGCAATACATTTTGGGAAATATTAATCAACATATCCTTTACCTAGAAAAATATTTATAGCTCTAAAATATGAAAAAAAAAAAAAAAAAAAAAAGGCTGTCAAAATGAGGTCTCCAATTCTGGAGTGTGTTACAGTGAAAAAAATAATTTCATACATTGCTGGAGCCAGTATTATATTAGTACAGTCTTTTTGGAAAGCATCTTGGCAATACTCAGCAAGTGCTCTAATATTTATGCTCTTTGACCTGGTAATTCCACTTCTAGGAATTTATCCTAAAAAAATAATCTGAAACATGAACAAATGCCAGATCCTCAGTTTTTATGTACACCTTTGTCACTTATGAAAAAGAAAAACAATATGCTCTGACCTGAGAAAAACGCAGAAGGGGGCTACTTCACCTTCAAACTCAGGTGATAGAAAAAGGACTTCCTTATGATTGAGGGAAAAGAGACAAAGTCGCTTTTATGTTCTTCATGGCTTTGTGACACTATATAAACGTTTATTTAGCTCTTTACCTTTTGCAGAAAAAGGAAGAAGGAACGCTGAAAACTTTCCCAAGAATATCTCTGTTGTTAATTAAAATATCCGATGCCAGACACACAGCATCTCCATAAATAAAGCAGGGAGAAGAAACCTGGGTGACACAGTCGTGGAGCTGACACAGACAAACTACAAACCTGTGAGACAGATATTTTTACTTCAGGATTCAGGTGACCTTGATAAATAGCAAGACAATGATGATAACTATATGTTAAGTATTTATTTTTTAAAGTAAATTTAAATCCTTTTTAAAATATCATTTAATATTACTTAAATACTGTCATTTATTGTATTTGTATTCTTGCATGTATTTAACACGTATAAAGAAATAACAAACTTAAAGTGGACGATTGAAGGGAGCTTCAAATTTGCAATTTGTAGGTTCAGATCATGTGACTAAGACAGCACTGCCCCCTCGTGGTAGAGCATCACACTTTCACTTTGAGGCTTTTGATAGATCAATAGGCACTTTAAAAGATTGAATCCACAAAGTTATCAAAAGACAGCAAACATTTCTAAAGAACCGGTAACTCTTAGATATGAAGGCCATGACCAAACAAGGGTATTCAGTTTTATGGCCACTGCCTGATTTGCTCTCAAGTCCATTGTACAGAGAGAGAAACCACAGCCTCAAAAGATTTGAAACTGCCCTGGCCAGTGTGTGGCTCAGTTGAATGAGGGTGAACCCATGCAGCCAGAGGTCTCCACTTGGAATACCTGGCCAGGACACATGCCCCGGGTTGCGGGCTCAATCCCCAGTAGGGGGCGTGCAGGAGATAGTCAATCAATGTTTCTGTGTCATTGATGTTTCTATCTCCCTCTCCCTTCCTTTCTAAAATCAATAAAAACATATATTTTTTAAAAAGATGTAAAATAATTTAATCTCAGTCACAAAACCAAATGAACCCAGAGGGCTATGTCTCTGCCATGTGTACTGTCTATTAAGCAAAAACCACAAAGACTGAATGAACCACCATTTCATATTTTATCTCTAACAAAGTGCAACTGCCTATAGCAGCATCTACTACATTCTTTTCCCCCAGAGTTCAGCCCCTGTGGACTAGAGGCCCACACAAACTGCCTAAGGTCCAGCTACGCCCAGAAGGGAAATGACTCTCTCCTCCACGTCCCTCAGTAAGTAGAATGGGGAGACTGTCTCCCTCTTGGGCTCAAATGCCAAGAGAAGCCGTGTCTCATATGAAGGGATGTGGTAGTGGGTGTATAATTAACATCCAAGAATGAAGCTTATATCTTTGTTCTGCAGGAGCACACCCACCCACAGAGTTAGGATTCAGGACTGGTCAAGTAGGACAGCCAACCCCAGGGAACATATCTAGTGATTTACAGGAAATACTCAAGTTCTCTCAGGGAAAATGGGATGTGGTAAGAGAGGCAAAACCAGAGAACAGAGACCATCATGTTGGTGTGGGCAGCAGTAGTGGTTTATATTTTCACAAATACTTCATTTGCTCTTTTGGATAGGACCCCATAGAAACGGATCTTTATTCCAAGGTCACACATTAAGAAGACTGAGAAGTTAAGCGGCTGGTGTGTATTAACTGCTAAGTTAACAGACTCAAGTCTACTGTCTTCTCCACAGCACCTGTGACACCCAAATGGGAGGTGGCTGAATGAGCAACAAACATAAATTATGAGAGGAAGAGAGGCTCCTGTAGGCAGTCACAGTCAGAGCAGCAGAAAGAGTCTGGTAGTAGATGATACTGTGGTAAGGCTTTTCAAAATCCAAGGAACATCACAAATTAAAAAGCAAAGAAGCCTGAGATCATTTCAAATAGGGACAAATAGGCCAACAGAAAATGAAAAGGGCCTCTGGAAATCATGTATTACAGTTAAATACACTACACTCTGTTTAAGAAGCAGGAGAGTGAGAAATCCATTTTAGAAAGACTGCTACTCAAAACTGCTAAAACATTTACTTAAGAAGGTAGTTTCCCCTTTCCAAAAAACCTGGATAACCAAGGTTTGGCTAGAGTCTCTTCTCAACCATTTCAATTAGTCAATCTTTCTCTCTTTCTTCCTGGGCTCTTATTTTTCCTTCTATTTACTTACAGTTTGCATAAGCATTCTTGTACTCAGAGTTTTTAAGATGGTATGTTTTAAATCCTAAGTGCTTATTTGCATTGCAAAACTCATTCCTGGTAATGATAACACAAAGAATGAAACTGGAAAGATAGCCTACAGTAGACATATTTTTGAGACTCTTAGCAGCTCACACCATACTCCACCCCTCAGGCACTGCCTCTTCATCCCAGGGGTGGGCTCTGGGAGGCCATGTCCCTGTGGCCATCACTGATTGACCAGGAGCAGGTACCTGTCCCACACAGAGCCAAGCAGAAACTTCCCCACAGCGATTCCTTTTGCTTAAGCTAACTTGGTTCTATTTCTATCATTTGGAGCCAAAAGGCTCTAAATCATACATTATATGCATTTATTTTCTGCTTCTCTACACTAAATTGTTAGCTCTACAAGAGCAGATATTTTTGTTTATTTTGTTCACTGTCATAGCTTAAGGGCCTGCAACAATGCCTAGCCCATAGGAGATACTCAAAAATGTTTGCTGAATAATAAATACTGTGAGCTTTTCTTCGTTTTCCCCCTCGTGAGTTTTCTTCAGTGTACACATAAAAGTTGAGCCCTGCAGAGTTGGATCTTTACCATGCTTTCACACAGTGAAAGATTGTCAAATTCATCCTTTCTAAATATCTATTCTCCATGCTCTGACTCTGAGTCTTCTCTTCCCCTTACATTAGCACTTCAGTACATCTCATATATAGTGCACTGGGTTATCATCATAATGGGATAATCCCCGCATTTTTCCCTTTCTTTCTTTCTCTTTTTAAAAAAGTTACCTATTGATGAGAGAGAGAGATCGACTTGTTGTCCCACTTATTTATGCATTCATTGGTTGCTTCTTATATGTGCCCTGACCAGAAATCAAACCTGCAACCTTGGCACATTGGGACAGTGCTTTAACCAACCGAGCTACCTGGCCTGGGCCTTCTTCCCTTCTCTTTTATCCTTCCAAATGTCTGTTCTCAATAATGTCACTAGCCAGGTCGTCTATTAACAAGTGGGCAAAAGACTTCGTTCCTGCTTCACAAGCTCCAGGATTTAAATGATGCCGAAGAAAGAATAAAGAGTCCTGATGGCTCCATCACCGTACCAATCCGGTTTTCAAGAGCAGCGAAACATGGGAATGCTACCCAGGAGGCCAGACAACATCAACACAGCTCCGAAGCCCTCCACTGGAGACCAGGGGAGCACACCAACTACGAAAAGACAGCTGGCCAGCTTTATACCTCCCAGATACTGTTCCAGCTCCCGTAACCGAGCCATTTAACTGCTCTGTGTGTTGATCAGTAAGATGCATCAGTCCATTTGTCTATATTGTTAAGGGAGAAAAAGCTCTATTATAACACTGAGATTACGGAACTTCAGTGTTTGGCTAAGATAAAATGACATGCTCTATTTTTAAGTAATTTAAAAAGCAGAAGTGCAAAACAAATATAAATTGTTCCTATATAAAGTTCAAGTCCAGATTACCCATCTGAATGGAGACATGTTGAAGATGGTTTTTTACTGCAGAAAATTTCCCCAAATATATGGCTTTCAAAGGCAGTGTTTATATCGAAAATCACTTAGTCAAAACAAAACAGACTTTAGGCAAGTTTAAATTCCCAACATAAAAACCAAGTTAGGCCAAGGAAGAGCTTATTTATAAGGCAGAAAGAAATATAATCACAAATGAATAAGTGAGCAACTGGCCTTTGTCCCTACAGTTTCTCACAATGTCTTTTACCACCTCATCTTCTCCTGCCACATTCTCTTTCTTGTTTTAATCTGTTTTTACTGTAACTCCTTAGGCTTAAATATTTACTTTTCTTTTTTTTCTTTTCATATTGTGGCCACTCATTAGCTCCGTCTTACTTGCAGTCTGAGTATTCTCAAAACAAGTGCTCTGAGGGCCCTCTGTCATACTTTTCACTCGTGTCTGTGATCTGACAAAGGCGGATACTTTTCCAGCTCCATTCACCATCCCGGAATTCTTCTCACTTGTGGCCCTCCCTTCCAGGAAGTCCTGACTGTGCTGATTAAGGGGAAAAAACAAATCTCTTTTGATACGCTGGGGTGAGAGCTGCCTGCCGCTCTCCATCTCTCCTTAACACAGTGCTGAACACAGTTCTCTGGAGGAGCTCCAGAATGTGTGTCTTCTGGAAAAGCCAGCTTCCTTATTCCAGTTCAGGCAGCTGAGGAGAGTGTGAAGGGTCCGGAGGGGAGGGGAGGGGAGCAGGGAGCTGGCTATGTGCGGCCTACATGACATGCACCAGGTTTCAGATGTTCTGATTTCCTCCACACCGCAGAATCACAGACTAAGAAACAACAGTGACTTCAGGGAGTGACTACTGGGCACAGTCCTGCCTTCCCACAGATAAATACTTAAGTCTCACACACACACACACACACACACTATGTGATGGTTAGGAAGGAGCTTGGGTTCAAATCTTGGCTTCACCACTTATCTGGGTAAATTCTACCAAATTACAAGTTCTGTGCCTCAGTTTCTTCACCTGTAAAACAAGGAAAATAACAGTACTTACCGCAAAGGATTGTGCAGCTGTTGCATGAGATAAACATGTAAAGCATGTAAAACAGTATCGGGCATATAGGAGCTCAATAAATGATAGTATGCCCTGGTCAGTTTGGCTCAGCGGTTAGAGTGTCGGCCCACGGACCAAAGAGTCCCAGGTTCGGTTCCCGCTAAGGGCACGTACCTTGGTTGCAGTTTTTCCCCCGGCCCCAGATGGGGTCGTGTGGGTTGCAACCAGTTCATGTGTCTCTCTCATATCAATGTTTCTTTCTCTCTCTTCTCCCCTCTGTCCCTCCTGTTTTATCTAAAGATAAATGCAAAAATGTCCTCAGGTGAGGATAAAAAAACAAACAGCCCTAGCCAGTTTGGCTCAGCGGTTGAGCACTGGCCTGCGGACCAGAGAGTCCTGGGTTCAGTTCCTGCTAGAGGCACGTACCACAAAACAAACAAAGAAATAAATGATGGTAGTAATAGCCGTTGATTACTAATACCAGTGATGTTTTCTAAAGGCGTTCAAGAATTGCAATGCCTTTCCAACAAACATTTTATTTATTTATTGTTAATCCTCACCTGAGGATATTTTTCCATTGATTTTTAGGGGGGGGGGAAACATTGATGTGTGAGAGAGATATCGATCAGTTGCCTCCTGCACAACCTTGACTAGGGCTGGGGAATCAAACGCACAACCCAGGTGCATGCCCTTGACCAGGAATCAAACTCAAGACCCTTCGGTCTGCAGGCCAACAGTCTAACCACTGAACCAAACTGACCAGGGCTCAACAAACATTTTAATGAGCACTTACCATATGGGTCATGTATATGGTGCTAAACACTGGAGATATAGATACAATCTGGACCCTCAAACAGCAACCAATGAAATGGGATAATATATCACAGAGTGGTAAGATCTGTAACAGAGATGTGTACAGGATCCTGAGAAGCAAGAAACCTGGAGAGGTTGAGAAAGGAACAATGAGCGAAGTCTTAAAAGGCAGACTGGAGTGCCCCGAAGGAAAAGGACAAGGGGCAGTCGTTCTGGGTAAGGTTGGGGAATAGCTAAACATAAGACTAACAAGCTTAGCAAAGGCACGTGTATGAAAGGCCTCCCTAAATGGAATCTTAGCCTGGTGATACATGCAGATCCTTGACTTCAGGACCAAGGTAGGGCTGGAGTGAGGGAAGAAGAGGAGGAGGAGGCTGATTAGCGATTACTGCAATAAGAATCCCAAAGTGGGCAAGGATGGATTAAAAAAACCCCAAAGAGTCTTCCAGAAAGCATGGAATAGAGGGAATGGATCCCAAAATATCGAGATGTTAAAGTGACAGGTCTTAGTGATCAGACGCACAGGATTAGTGATGGGAAAAATAAAACGTGAGTGCCACTGACTAGAGCAGCGTGAGGTTGACAGTGGTGCAACTGGGATCCCAGAGAGGAGGTTTTGGGGAGAAGATGCTGCCTGTACTCAGTTTTGAACATGATGAGGTGAGGTACCTGTGGAACATTCAGATTGACCCATCCGATAAGAGAGAAGTCAGAAATATGGACATGCATCTGTGAACCTGGAGATAGAGATGAGTCATCAATGCTCAGGGTTCAATCAAAGCCACAGAGAGAGAGAGGGTGGAGGTGACTAAGATGGGTCGGTTAGGGAGACAGGAAGACCAGGGAGAAAAAGAAAGCAGATACCACAGCTGCCAACAATTTCTCAGAACAATGAGAAACATTATTTTCATCCTCATCAGTCTTGTCAATAACAACTTTTTCAAACATTCCAATGTTCTTCATTTATATACCATCTGTTTCATAAATATTTTGATGCAGCTTATCGTAAACACGTACAATAAAACAGTAAAATAAAATGAAATGAATAAATCAGAGCAAGAAAATATGGAATTAGATGAGGAGGCCAAGACAGCAGGTTGGAGGAAGTAGAATTAGAATACAATCAGGCAGGACAAAGGGGACTACCAAGTTGTTATAGTCATGTTGCTAGTTTGGCTCTGAGCTTCCTAGTGGCCAAAGCAAAAATAGAGATAGCCTGTTACCTTCATAAGAAGACACTATACTCTTTATCAGGATTAACTGACTTGCTCAAGAACATCAAGTTAAAAGGTGAATGACTCCTACTCTATGAAGCTGCTTCAACATGCAAAGACTCTTCTGCATAAATGGATTCCATTATCAGGGTGGAATGGTAGAAAGGCAACTGGACTAGAACTCAGGTTACCTAATTATTATAGTTATAGCTCTTCCACTAATTGCAAACCTAAAGCAGATCATTTAAATTCTTTGTGCCTCATTTCTCTCAACTATAAAATAAGTGCTTTCACTGAGCCAGGGTCAACCAATACCCAACAGGTGTGCTATCGTCCTGCAACCTAGCACATCTCAACAGACATTGTTAGCTAGTTAATCACAGAACCTGTTTCTGCCGAATCCTGAAAAGACCGCAAAATCCTGCTGAACAGTGCTCCAGGTAACCAACCACCAATCAATCAACAGGGGCACTCTGACCTCAGAGGTTCTCTAGAGTGCCTCTGGTGCTATCATGCTATCACACATACTATGATGCTGTAATCATGGTGTCCAGCATATTTTGTGGCATCCTCTCTGAATGAGAAAAGCTGGGGGGTTGGGGAGTGGAGCATTTGGCTGTTGCTGCTAAGGTAGGCAGACATGGAACAAAGCTCTTTTTGCAGTTATTTTTTTAAAAATTTTAAATCCTCACCTGAGGATATGTTGTTTTTATTTAATTTTTGAGATAGGATGAGGGAGGGAGGGAGGGAGATAGGGAGAGAGAGAGAGAGAGAGAGAGAGAGAGAGAGGGAGAGAGAGAGAGAGAAACACACACATCTATGTGACAGAGAAACATCCATCCTGGGTATATTCCCCGACTGGGAATCAAACCTGCCACCCTTCAGTGTACAGGATGATGCTCCAACCAACTGGCCAGGGCTTGCAGTTATTTTTAAACATCTAAAAATACACAGATAACCCTGGCCAGGTGGCTCAGTTGGTTGGGAAGTGGTCCTGTACACCAAAGGTTACAGGTTTGATTCCTGGTCAGGGCACATACCTAGGTTGTGGGTTTGATCCCCAGTCAGGGTGCTTACGGGAGGTATGTGCATAGATGTTTCTCTCTCACATCAACGTTTCTCTCTCTTTTTCCTTTCCTCTCTCTCTAAAATCAAGAAAAACATATCCTCAGGCAAGGATTAAAAAACAAAAAAAATAAGAAAACCGTGGATACAGTAACATTAAAACTCACACGAGTCAAACTATAGAACTGATTAAAATAAAATACTTCCAAATGATCTACCAGAGGAAATGTAGAAGAGGCACAGTAGCATGTACTAAACTGAAAATCTTTAGAAGCTACTCAAATTTCAAAGAACCTTTCTTTTATTTTAAAATCTGTATATGATCATTTCTACAAAAGTAGAGAATAGTCCAACGAATGCTCCCATCACCCAGTTTCAACAACCATCAACAGTTTGCCATCTGTGTTCACGGGCTAGAACTTTAAAGGTTGAGCCTTCTAGGGCTAGCGCTCAAATACTTATGGCAAAATATAGCTTCATGAGTTAATGCATGGACACACACACCCATACAGTCACTTCCAGGCAACACGGAAAACCCAGCTGGGGTGAGATCTGTCCTCTAGATTCCTGATACTCAAAGTGTGGTCCCTGCTCAGCAGCATCAGTATCACCTGGGAGCATGTTAGTAATGCAAAATGTCAGGCTCCATTCCAAACTCACTGAGTCGAAATTTACATTTTAACAAAATCCCCAGGTAATTAGTATACACATTAAGGTTTAAGAAGCACCGATCTGCTCTTGACCACCATAACTCTTCTCTGCAAAGCTTTGTTTAATTAACTGGTTCTGAGGAGCTGGCCAAGAAACTGAAGTTTAAAAAACAACGTCATTTTACCTGGGAGGACAATTTGCCATTAACTAGTCAAATTTAAAGGCATGTAATTTGTGATCTAGCAATTCCACGTTTCAATACCTCCATTAGAGAAACATTCCCATATATGCTTAAGTAGGATGTGACAAAGATGTCTATCACAGCACTGTTTGGAATCGAAAACAACCTAACTGTCCATCAGTTGGTGAAACAAACCCATACAGAACAGTAAGCAGAGCTTCAAGAGAATGAGCCAGATCATGGAAAGTTCTCCTGGACATGTTGTTGAGGTTCAAAAACCAAGCTGCAGAATGTTCCACTTAGTATAACAACACTTGTTTACAACAAAAGAAAAACAAATGCAACTTTATGTATTTTCTCTAGATACACATATGCAGCATGTGTAAAAGAAGAGAAAAGGTTGGGAAGGACAGATACCAAAAGGCAAAGTGTTTACATCTGGGACTGGATGAAGTGGACTGGGATTAAAGGTGGGAAGTAAAAGGGGGATTATAATGTTTTATCTGTTTGCTTATTTATTAAAAGGAGAGTGAATTCATGTATCACTTGTGGGACAGATGTTTTTTAAGTAGCTATATAGTTTCTTACACCCAATGAGTTTATGTAGAGAAATATGGTCAGGGTAAGGCTATAAAGAGATGGATAAAAATTTCAAGACCTTTGACAAACTGTATGGACCTTTTTTTTTTTTCTGTTTTCAACACATGCAGTCAGTTGGTTCTGGGCATGGTTTGCACTACTTAAAAGTGTCCTCAAAGTGGTTATGTTTGTTTTTCTGTGTAGTTTTGTATTCTCTTCTTTTGCCTATGAGCTAAGTGAGAACAAGTTACATATGTGATTGCTTCTATTGCTACATATTCTGGGTTCCTAGTTCAATAGATGATGGTGCACACTAGCTAGACGAGTAACTCAACAACCTATGTAAAATAATAGCTAAAACAAAGTCTGTAAGGGGTAGGCAGAACATGTATTGTCCTCATTATATAGTTGAAGAAACAGGCTCATAAGGTTGGAAAATGTGCCCAAGGGCTCTTTAGCTAGTAAGAAGCAAAAACTTTGCTCCCATTTTGGGATTCCAAGTCCTCCACCCTTTCAGTTATACTATACTTCTAATGTTGCCATACTCAAATATGATACCTACCTACACGTTTAGGCAGGGTTTTTTTTTTAAACATTTTTTTTGTTTGTTTTAATCTTCACCCAAGGACATTTTTCCATTTTTGTTGAGATAGAGTGGGAGGAAGAGAGAGAAACATCGACTTGAAAGGGACACATTGAGTGGCTGCCTCCTGCACGACCCAACCAGGGCCGGGGACAAACTGCAACAGAGTTACATGCCCTTAGCAGGAACTGAACCCGGGTCTCTCTTGACTGCGAGCCAATGCTCTAACTGCTGAGCCAAACCAGCCAGGTCTGTCCCCTCCCCTTTCCTGCCTTCCCCTCCCCTTCCCTTTTTCTTTTTTGATTTTAGAGAGAGAGGAAGGGAGCATAGAGAGAGATGGAATCGATGAGAGAACATCAACTGGCTGCCTCCTGCATGCCCCTCCCTGGGGATTTGGCCCATAACCTGGGCATGTGCCTTGACTGGGAATCAAACTGATGACCTTTTTGGCGCATGGGTCGATGCTCAACCACTGAGCTACACTGGCCAGGCAGGATCTTTATTTTTTAATAAAGATGTAATACCATACTTTTCTGTATCTGAACCATATGATTTCACTCATATGTGGAATTTAATGAACTGAATTAACAGGCAAAATAGAGACAGACTCGTAGATAGAGAGCAGGCAGACAGCTCTGGTTGGGGTGGAGGTGTTGGGGGGGGGTGGCGGGATTGAGCAAAAAAGAGATAAAAAACTCATGGATATGAACAAAAGTGTGGTCTGTTGGGGGTAGGGGGATGGGAGAGGTGAGGAAGGGGGTATAGAGGGGATAAATGGTGATAGAAAAAAATAAAATATAGGAAAGTAGATGCATACTATGTACCCCTCTCCCAGCTATAATAATGATCACAGCCCTTTAGAAAAATCCTAGTGACAATGTAAACAGTGTTAAAGAGTAGGGGTGAGCCCTGGCCGGTTTGGCTCAGCGGTTAGAGTGTCTGCCTGCGGTCCTGAGAGACCCGGGTTCGGTTCCCGCTAAGGGCACGTACCTCGGTTGCAGTTTGTCCCCGGCCCTGGTCGGTTGTGCGGGTGGCAACCACTCGATGTGTCCCTTCACATCGATGTTTCTCTCTCTCTGTTCCTCTCTCTCTCCCCCACTCTACCTGAACAAAAAATGGAAAAATGTCCTCGGGTGAGGATAAAAAAAAAAAAAAAAAAAGAGTAGGGGTGAAAGGGAGAATCTAGTTGTCTGTCCTTAATAAAGGAAAGTGACCCGACACCTAGAAGCTTTTCATATGAAATAGTCTCAATCTTACAGGCTTCATGAAGTTATTATTATCTTTTTTAAGTTTGGAGTTAACGAGGTTAAAACGCACAGTAGTCTTAGATATCAAGATAACACAACTGGCTTCTTGACCCTCTTAAGCACTGACTGGAGAGGAACTACTCTGGACCCACTTGCACGCCTCTATTTATAGCAGCAAGCTCCAAGTCTTATGGGAAAAGCTCCGAAACCAGTTAAAAATCAATCTATTTTAAGCATCTCACAACTTTCTAAGAATTTTGTTTGTTTGTTTTAACATTGTTCCCAAAAGTTGGGTCATAAATCCTGTGTGTGTGTGTGCACGCATGCATGTGTGCCTGTTTGGGGGAAATGTGTAAAACGAGGTTAATGAATCTGAAGCATTCAAGGCTCTATGAAGAGCTCTAACCAGGGCTGCATTTGTAGGGTAAGGTCCTGGGAGTTCATAGTATGATTAAGAAATGAATTAGCTGCCTAAGGAAGTTTTTTTCTTAGAATTGGGCAGAATATATATATATTGTTAAAAAATATGAATCAAGTACAGCTCATTTTAAATACTAGGCATGTTTCCCATAACCACGGAACACATATATGTACTGACTCTGGGATCTTGCTAAATTTAAACCCTGACTCAGGAGGGTAAGACAAGTCCTTCCTTCTTCTTTAGGGGAGGGAAGAGTGGAAGAGTTGCCCCAATAGACAAGACTGCTAAAAACACCCTCTGTGTGCCAGGAACTTCATGTGCCAGGAACTTTTTAATGATGTAGAGAATTATTAGCTCTCCCCCTGTTCTTTTCAATGAGAAAAAACCAGTTGAAGACATTTAAAACCTGCTTTAAGAACACCGCTAATTTCCAGCATTGGTCTGTCTGATTTCAAAATCTACCCCTTCTCTTCTTTACCACATTGACTCTCAACTAGGCCAGCACCATATGTTTGCTTCAGATCATCTTGAAATAAGTTTTACTGCCCATCTCTGCTTGGAACTAGTCTTTTGGTCATGGCTTTCTATAATGTGCCATGTTTTAAAAGTTCACATTCATTTTTATAGAAAGTTATATTACTACCCACTAATTTTGAAAAAGAAGTCTCCACTACACTGTGGCACTCACAAGATGGTCATCAAAAAATGGTTATTCCTACTAATTTTATTCCATCACCAGAAGCTGAGAATGTAAATTAATGGGCACAGCCACTGGTCTTGTCTGAAAATAGCTGCATGACTAACTGTATCCACACAGTGACTAGACTATGTCAAAGTACAAGACTGTGGGTTGCAGGGCAGCTTCCATGAAGGTTGACCAGGACCACAGGTTGAGGACTGGGAGGTGGAAGTCAATGGGCTTTCTAGCTTGGCTACCAAATAGCACCCATTTGAGATTTTTACCAAAAATGTCGCTGTTGTGATGGTTGTTTTAAATCCTTTCTTAAGGAACACATATGAAGAAGTTATGCAGTAGGGATTAACCACCTGTCAGCTCTGGGCCTTGTGTTATCAAGTTACAGGCTTGACTCAATTAGGAGTTGTAATTAATTACATAATTTTTGGTTCAAGTGTAATTCCACTAAAATGCCATGGTGATACTAGGCCATTTAGGAAGGTTTACGGATAAAAGGATAGCGATAAGCTTAAAAGCGAACATACACTGAATTCAGATGAGACATGTGAGATGCCTGACCAAGAGAGAACCCTCTTGCTCCATGAACAGCAATGAAAGTAAATGTACCCCTCACATACATAGGTCTGTTTTTTGTTTTTGGTACATGCCCCTAGCGGAAACCGAACCCGGGACTCTCTGGTCCGCAGGCTGACGCTCCAACCACTGAGCCAAACTGGCCAGGGCACATACATAGGTTTATGAATACTTGGACTCTTAACCGAAAATCAATGGATGCCTCTGCTCTGAGATGGCCATGAAAGGCTTCATTTCACTCTGGGCCTCTCTGGGGCTACACAGAGCTCTGCAGAGGTGGAAGACGACTTAAGGGGAGGTGGGCTGGGCCACTGTGATTGCCACGGTCAGCAAATGGAGTTCTCATCCTTGAGGGCAGGACAAAGAGTTCCCAGAGATCAACCCAGGAGCTGATGACAAACTCAAGGACATAAACCAGTTAGAGTCTAACAGGGCTGTCACTTTGTCACTGCAACTACATGCCACTGCTTCTGCACCTGGTTCTTGGTTTTTATCACTTTATGTAAAAACACCTCAGTTTTCAAGATCTGATTGACCAAAGTGGCTAACATCTGTTTGTGCCCAACCAAGAGCCTAGCCATGCTTCCTCATCTATGACGTGTCTTCCCAGAGATTCCCAGTGGGGGGCTCAGGGTAGAGAATGAATACAGTTCATTCTCATGAAATATCAATTCTGTGTAAGTTCTTAAATATTTTTCATATTTGTATATTAAAGCAAACACCCATGTGAGGGTGCTAGAAACACAGACATACTAACAGAAGACAAGCTTTATGTTTATAGGGTTTAATGTTCACTTTGGTGGATGCCTCTGGATTCCCTAGGGAAACGTTGCTAGAACTATTTGAGGACCACCAGCCTGCTGGATCTCTAGGCTGTTCCCTCAGAGCCTCAGGCTGGAGTGGAAGGTCCTTCTCCCCGGATGCCACTTCCAGCTGCCAGCCTAGCAGGAGGCCTGGGTCCCTGGCACTGCCTCTTTCAGTGCCCTCACTCTACTAGACTCTAAGTCAACCACGGGCCAGGAGCTACTACATCAGCATTAGTTACGCCATGGAGACCTTCCCTGTGCAGTGAGTGCTGCTGGAACAATCCCCTGCTACTTATCCTCACCAAACCCTGCAGCAGGGGTGGGAAGAATAACTGGTACTGTGGACTAGTGTGGGGTGGGGTAACTATATCTACAGGATGGGTCTATGAGTGAGAACAAGTTGGGGTAAAGAAAAACTGCTAGGAGAAAGAACTCCAGGGTACGACGAGACAAGCTCAGAAATATCGCCCGTACAGCCAGTACCAGAAGCACACTCGCTAACCACCTGCTATGTGCTTGGGGACACAGGTACATAAGACACAGTCCTTGCCTGGGAGGTGAGACCAGGATGACCTAAGTTCCTGACATTTCAGTGGCCTGCTATCAAAATTTGTATATTCTAAATCCAACTTTACTTTCCAGGTAAAATAATGATACACCTGTTTTCTTCTCAATTTAGAGTTGACATGACTGTGAGGAGCCTTACATGGAGGTTTAGGGTTAAAGGTCTTTACACTACAACACCTACACTCGTTTTATTGTCAATAACAAATTAAGGAAAAATAAGAATCCTGGTCTAATAAGCAAGAAGTGGCGGTCTGTTGTTATAACAGAGACTGATCATTTGACAAACTTCTCAAGGGTTAAAAAGTTGTTGTTTTTTTTTAATTCCCAGGGCTGTAGAGTGTGTTGTGAAAACATTTTCTAGATTGAGTGGGTCACTGAACTAGATCAGAGGTTTCATTCATTTACCTATGCTGTAACAAATTTAACCACTGAAGGAAATGTTCTAGATTCTCTGCTAAATGCTGGTATATTCAGAGGCTAATCAGACACATGTCCTCCCTTCCAGAATTCAGTCTTGGGCAGTGCTGTGGTTCTCAAACATGTTTTCGTCATTGCTCTCCTAACAAGTCTAACTAGACATTTGTTCTAATTGCCGTACCCTGAGAAATTTTAATACCCGAGACATGCTATATATCTGTTTATATACTGTGGCCTTTTCAAAGGCTGCAAATCATCATAATATCTAAGATTTTTCACCAAGCCCCCTCCCCCCAACAAATTTCACTCCCTGAAGGGCAACATGGCTCCACTGAGAATTCACTGTCTAAGGTGGATGTTCATATAAGGTATCTGGAAGGGTATGTACACACACACACACATACACACACACACACACTTTAAAACCAAATTCTTTAAGGACCCATAGTAAATATTTTTGGTTTTGTGGGCTATATACTGTCTCTGTGGTATATTCTTCCCTATTTTGTTTTTGTTTTTACAACCCTTTAGAAATATAAAAACCTTTCTTAGATCAAAGACACCCTACACCAAAACAGGCTACCGGCCAGAATTGGTCTGTGGGCTAGAGTTTGCTGACTCCTGATTTAGAGGGATAACAGCTAACATTTTTTTTGAGATCTTACCATTTACCAAAAAAGTAACTGCAGAAGGGTGGTTGGGGGCTAGATGGAGAGGGGAACGGGGAGTTACTGTTTAATGGGCACAGAGTTTTAGTTTTGCAAGATGAAAAGAGTTCTGGAGATGGATGGTGGCGATGGCAGCACAATATGAAATGTACTTAACACCACACTGAACTGCACACTTAAAAATGTTAAGACGGTAAATTTTATATTACTTGCATTTCATCACATTAAAAATTTTGTTCTTAAAAAGCTGTTTAACTTTCACATAATACTCACCAAAAAAACCATATAAAGTGAATGAATAAAGACATTTTATAGCCCAGCCGCTTTGGCTCAGAGGCTGAGCGTCCATCCATGCACCAAAAGATCACCAGTTAGATTCCTGGTCAGGGCACATGCCCGGGTTGTGGGTTGTCCGATCCCCAGTGGGAGGCATGCAGGAGACGGCCAACTGATGTTCTCTCTCATCAATGTTTCTATCTCTCTCTCTCTCTCTTCCTTCTCTCTCTAAAATCAATAAAGAAAAAAAAAAAAAAGAGATCTTATAGCTGAAGACTGGGAGTCTACACGAGCTTTCACGACTTGCCCATGTTATAAAGCTAGCAACTGGAGTGCTGAGATTTGAATCCTCGAGGGTCTGTGGGTTTCAAAGACTGAGCTCTTCATCATCCTCGCCACCAAAAACTCCTTTTATTTACTTTCTTTAACAAATGCCAGATTGCCAAAGATTTCATCTGCTAAACAGGCATCAGTTACTAATGTTTTATTTTGCTTCTTAAACAATCCTTCAAAGATACATACTGACAAACAGATTCATTTCCCTTCATGGGTCAGCCCATTCTTAAAAGATAAACTCTTAACTGATAGATTTCAGCCAAAAACCAAAGAAATTTGGAGTCTAGTTAAGATTTTTCTTAGATAAGGTCCTCATAGACCTTTCTTATCTGTTTCATTCCACTATCCATTTCCTAGAACAGGACCCAATATTCAGAAATGCGAAGAACTGCTCACCTTCCTTTATCTCTGGGTCCCTTGGGTTTAGACGACCCCATATCTGTGAAACCACGGGAGGCAGACAGAATGCAGGATCTCTTCCATCACTCAAGTGTTATGATTTTATGACTCCATATAGTTATTCCAGTGTTCATTCAGTCAAACATAATTCCCAAGGTCATACTACAGCACAGGATCCTAATGTGTGTTCTTGCAAAAACACAGAGTATAGTGAAAGAGGAACCTAAAGTTTAGTGGGGTATAAAGTCCATAATTGGGGGGGAAAAAAAAAAGATTTTCAGTGAGTTAGGGGAAGAATCTTCACTAGTTGTTGAAACGGAATCCCACATGGACTAATTTAAAAAAGCAAAAAACTGCTGTGGCTGCCTGTTTACACCAATTCCCTCCAGATGATGTCTGTGACCTCCCTGGGCTTGTGACACAAACTGAGACTATGGTACGGTTGTCCCTCGCCACTTCGCACTTCGACTTTCGCAACTTCACTCTATCACGGTTTTTTCAAATATATTCATTAAAAAGTTGAGCAAGACAGTGAAATGATAACAGTGTATGCTCGGTTGTCTGAGTCAATTATACACCCCTAGATTACAATTACAATTAATATTACTATATGTATGGACAGGCCTATGTCTTCGAGCACCCACGCAAATCCTTCAACGCCAGGTGCAACTGCTCGACCACTCCTTGTGTTTGGGCAATAACGTTTTTCCAAAAAATCAGGTGTGGTGAAACCAGGCCAATCAGAGCATGCTGTTCACTGACTGGCTATCCTATCCTCTTCCTATCCTGGCTACTGATTGGCTCAGCCTCATGCAAGTTTGTTTCTCTCATACACGCTTCCACATCGCTACGCATCAGAAGCATCTTTGCTCTTTTAAGTGTTGGCGATTTCTGAGAACTTGTATCTAAGCCCCACGATGACTCTTTCAACAAGGAAGAAAAGCGTGTCGTGACAAGTCGTAATGAGTTCATAGTAAAAACAGAGTCTGCCCTAGCCGTTTGGATTGGCAACAGCTGCAAGAAAATCATTCAGTTGGATTTGCTAGTCATTCAGGAGAAGGTGAGGCAGCTCTATAAGCACTTTACGGCAGACTAACCTCAACCAGGACCCTCTTCTGCAACATTCATGGATTTCACAGTGAGCAAGGGTTGGTTCAAGAAGTTCCAGAAGAGGTATCATCTGAAGAGTGTCGTTCTCCATGGGGAAGCTGCCTCTGCTGACCAGCCTGCAGCAGAGGACTATGTGAACAACACATTCCAGAAGATCCTTGAGGAGGGTGAGTATCATCCAGAACAGGTGTCCTTAACTGACGGGGATCTGGTGGAGATGACTAAGTCTGTGAGTGAGGAGGAGGAAGAGCAGCCAGAGGTTCCTGGGGGTCAGGAGGAGAAAGTTGGTCTTACACTTGAGCATCTCTCGCAAGTCGTGAGAAACTATTAAGGTAGTACAGGACATGATTGGCGAATGGGACCAGAAATGATGCACGCATTGCAGTTCCGGAACGCACTTGATGGAGCGATAGAACCCTACAAAATCCTCCTCACGCATATGAAAAGACAGTGCCAGCAACTGCCTATCATGATGTTCTTCAGCCACACACCCAGACACCCACTGCCCACTCCTAGTGCTCCTTCAGCAGAAGATACTGACGCACCTGCTGAAGATACTGCACCACCTGAAGACTCTCCTACTGAGGACCTGCCTTCGGAGGAACAGTAACCTTTGCTCTTCTTTGCTGTGCAATACATCTCTTCATCTTCATCGATTCATCATCAAATAAGTTGCAATATTTTCATAGGTTAGTGGTTGTGTATAAAAACTGTGTGTGTGTAATTACATGTACAATAATATATTTGTAACATCTAATATGTCTTATTTTCTCTAATATATTGGGTAATATGAGTGTAATGGTAACTAAAGGGTGTTATTTCTTCTCTAGAGGGCTCTAATAATGTTAAAAAACATTATTATTATATTCAGAAGCCCGTAAACAGGTTTTCTATGCTCTAACTGCAAAAATATTCAATTTATAAATAAAGAATCCCACTTCACAGAAATGCATTTATCACAGTAGAGTCTGGAACTGATTAACCGCGATAAACGAGGGCCAACTGTACATCATCCCCTTAGCTGTATCAACTGTCACAGCACATGACTTAGGCCAGGCCAATCAGAAGTCTTCCCCCAGGATTTTTCAAACTTCAACTAGGGGGTAAAGAATCCCGTTTTCTCCCAGACCACAGATGGTAAAGACGGCTACAGATTGGCACTGATCCTGGCACTACCTTCCATGCAGAGAAAGTCCATCTTCAGTAATAGAAAAATAAAGCCAACACTCAAAGATAAAGACAAAAAATTGGAGAGAAAGAGTGGAAGAACCACACAGAGATACACAGCGGCATTCAAGCCCCTGCTTCTGAGCATCCTTAAAACTCACTGCATCCAGCTCATTCCACAGTTTGGCTAAGTAGGAAAAACATATATAACCCTCCTCCCCACCCCTTTGCTTAAGCTAGATGAAGCGAGTTTTTGTTACTTGTGACCAAAAACCTTAGTGCAGGGCCGAGGCTGTCGACTGACCTGGAAGGATAACGTGCGTCATCCCAGAGAAAGTAGGTTAAAGGGAACCAGCTCCTCAGCTCACCCTGGACTGACTTCTCATCCTTCCTCCACCTCGAGTTTTCATCCGAGAAACTAGGTTAAACCTCTTTGTTACCAGGTGTGCTCCAGTCCCTTAAACAAGCAGGTTTGATATAAGGCACTGTTTAAGCATTTTTGTTTTTAGACAGAAGGGAGCTCCCCTCAAACCCCCAAGTGGAACTACTTTTATCTTGAAAACCCCTTGACATTTTATAGAGCATCCAGGAACAAGTGTTTTCAAAAGTGAAAAGATTTCAGGCTACATATAGTAAAGAGCTTTAAGGGAACTGTTAAGAATGTAATCCCTGTAAATGGCTCATATAAATTATACTAATCTATTGAAATAAATCTTGCATCACAAAGAAAACGTCAAAAAAAAAAAGTCACTTTCTTCCAACCCTGCAATCAGCCAATTACTCTTTATCTTGCTTATTTTGTATCATTTTCTTATCTTTTCTTCCTGTATTTTTATTGGATTTATTGGGGTGACACTGGTTAATAAAATTACATAGGTTTCAGGTGTACCATTCTATGATACATCACCTGTATATTGTATTGTGTGTTCACCACCCCAAGTCAAGTCTCCTTCCATCACCATTTATTCTCCCTTTACCCTCTTTTACCCCTCCCCCACTTTCCCTCTGGTAATCTACTGTTGTCCGTGTCTGAGTTTTAATTTTCCCTTAATTACTTCGCCTTTTTAACCCAGACCCCAAACTTTGTCCCCTGACAGCTGCTAATCTGTTCTCAGTATCTATGAGTCTGTTTCTATTTTGTTTGTTTATTTTGTTCATTAGATTCCACATATGACTGAAATCATATGGTACTTGTCTTTCTCTGACTGGCTTATTTCACTTAGTATATACTCTCTAGGTCCATCCATGCCGTCAAAAAAGGTAAGATTTCCTTCTTTTTTATAGCTGAGTAGTATTCCATTACATGTACCACAGCTTTTGTATCTACTCATCTACTGCTAGACACTTGGGCTGCTTCCAAATCTTTGCTATTGTAAATAACGCTGCAATGAACACAGGGGTGCATATATTCTTATGAATTAAGGTTTTAGGTTTCTTCGGATATATTCTCAAAAGTGGAATCACTGGGTTATAAAACAGTTCCGTTTTTAATTTTTTGATATAACTCCACCCTGCTTTTCAGAGTGGCTGTACCCATCTGTGTTCTCACCAACAGTGCACAAAGGTTCCCTTTTCTCCACATCCTCATCAAAACTTTTCAATTTGTGGATTGATGACAGCCATTCTGACAGGTGTGAGGTGTTATCTCACCGTGGTTCCCAATGACCAGTGATGTTGAGCAACTTTTCATATGGTCATTAGCCATCTGTATGTCCTCCTTGGAGAAGTATCTACTCAGGTCCTTTGCCTGTATTTTATTTGGATTGTTTTATTTGGTGTTGTTTTTTTAAAATTCCTTATACATTTTGGATATTAACCCCTTATCAGATGTATCATCGGTAAATATATTCTCCTATTCAGTGGGTAATCTTTTCATTTTGTTGGTGCTTTCCTCTCCTGTGCAAAAATCTTGCTCTGTGGGATGGTGGAGACTCTGTTTTCTCTTTTTGCTGAGCCTGGTTATCTATACATGCATATCTTGCAGATATTGTGGGTTTCATTGCAGACCCTCTTCCTATAATAATTTTATTATTATTTTTCTATATGAAACTAGCTGAAGCTATTCACCACTGAATCTGCTCAATTTTACCTAAGATTGGGGAGCTATAAATAGAAACAATATGCAACTAAATAGTCACCAGGCACAAAGAAAACTGATAGCTTGCCTTCATAGAAAATGCAGAGAATTAATAATTTACAAGCAGAATATCTGAAAGGGGTTATTTTTTTAAATCTCTAAGATTATTATTTCAGGCTTTATTTAAAAAGAAGGTAAATAAGAATTACTCTCTAATCCAAGACTATGTAAAAGCACACTGCCCACATAATGTTTTTCATTATTTTATTTTTAAGGACAATTCTGAATTATTAGAAAAGTCACTGTTTTGTCACTGAGAGTTAAGGCAAGAAAAGAGATTTTGCCACGAGACAGAGGTTAATACAAAGTCACTCTATGCATTTCTAAAATAGCAGCAGTTTCTAGGGAACAGTTCCACCCGGACCTGGTAAGTGCCCTCCTGACAACGGTCCTTTTTTTCCTAGCAGCCTATAAGCTCCAGGAGAGCAGGCAATGGACCTGTCCTAGCCCACTGCTATGCTTTTGGTGCCTGGCACATCGTAGGTGATCAATAAATGTGACTAAGTAAACAAAGAGATCAGTAAATAAATCCAACTGCGTGTCCTACCTCCAGTGCTGATGAAGACTTTGACACAAGCCAAGTTTTTGAGAAGCTGACAAGGATGAAAAAAGAGACTGTAAAGTTCCTCTTTTTTTCCTTAAATTCAAACTAATTCAGCAAGTACTAGGGGGGAGGAACACGTTCTCTGCCAGGCACTGGACTAGTAGCTGCTGTCACACAGATAAAGACAACAGAGCCCCCACCCCTAAGGTGTGCATCAGAGTGAGCTGGAGGCCCAATTCTCCCAGGACCTATCCACTCTTCCAAGACATTCATCTTTAGTAGGACTGTAAACGTAGGAAAAAAGGGAGAGGAGGAGACCATGGAAAACTTAATAAAATGGTGATTTTTACTTGCACTTAAGTATCCTAACTAGACATTAAAAGCTTATAGGGTCATGTAACCTATTATTCCCATAACACTGTTTCTACAGAATTCTAACAAGGATGCTCTAGTTCAGGAACAAGCTTCCACATTCCTAATTCCCCTTCTCTCTCCCTCAGAACTTCACTCAGGCAGAGGTGGAGGGAAAAAGAAGGAATAAAGAGCAGCTTTGACAATGGGGGCTCTCCTAGCATGGGAAAGTATGAGAAAGGAAGAAGGGGGACAGTGTGATATTTCTATATATACATGGATCATTCAAGTATCTGAAGACGGGAATGGCTGCACTTCATTTTGAACCTCATCAAACCCAGATGCACCTTCTCATACTTAATTCCACCTTACTGAAGGCACTGCTATTATTGCCATCTACCTGAATATATGAACAAAGACCAATAACTCATCCAATTATAGCCAAGCCTGTTAAAAAGAACATCATTACTTTACTGGTTTCCGATAACATTAAATTATGACCCCTCTCCAAACACAGCAGATATAGGAAATAAAAGTCTAACTAATTTTGGAATTGAGTATCTGAATACTCAATTTGGTATTCTCTCCAATACCAAAAGTTAAAGAGAGAGAGAGAGATTGAGATTGCATATGTATTCTTTTAACATGGATGTTATCAAAGATATAAACAAAGATTCTCTAAAAACAGCAAGCTCTTTCATCTAGCCATCCATTCACACACGGAAGACCAATTAGGTGCCAGATACCATACTGGCCTCAGGAAATGGGGGATAAGGGACACTCAGAGGACACACCCTCATACCAACTAGTATTCTTCCTATTTCTTATCTCGATTTGTTAAAGTCTAACTGAATGACTGTGTGCAATAAGAAGGGACGATAAACTCCAAGTCCTATCCCATAATAAGTGAGAGTTAGAGAAGTTAAAAATCGATTAAGAGCCACTATCACTTAGAAATCCACAGGTGCAAACAAAATGAGGAGCAAGTGTTCCTGAAAGACACCATAAACAGACCTATGAAGAACTAGTAGCATTATACTCCAACTGATAGTTCCTGAACCACCTAAGACCTTCTGCCCTAAGCAAGCCAGAGCTCTTCCTCCTCTATCCCAGCTAGAATATTCTATTGTCCCAACACACAAGAGCAGAGAGGAGTGCTTTGATTCTTAGGTCATGGTCATGACAAACATGGCTCAACAGTCACAAAACTGTTCAGATCTCAGCATTGGCGGGGGAGAGGGGTTAAAAACCAGGCCAGCTACTGATTGTATTATTGCCTTCTTGAATCAGAGGTAACCTTTCAGTTCTAAATTATCAAATAGCATGGTTACATGTCTTCCTATATTAAGAAGTGTACAGCAGAAAGACTATAGGCTTTGTAGTCAGACAGATGTAAGTTTGGATGTAAGGATCTTACCCGTGGCCTTGGAAGAGTGGTAATCTCCCTGAACTTCAGTCTCCTCTTTTGAGGAATGAAATGGTCACCACTTGCCTCACAGGGCTACTGAGAGATGGGCAATAATCCACATACAAAACTAGCCCAGTCAACAGCCTCTATTTTTCATGTCAGGCTGCCTATACCTCCTCTCACTCAACGTATCCACATGGCAGAGTGTGTTAAAGGTAAGCTTCAGCAATCAGTCTGTGTGCTTAATAAAGCAAAACTCTGTACACACAAGCCTACTTGTGAAAATATAAGGGGAAAGATTAACTTGGTACCAAAATATCTGTTCCAAAGCCAAAAAAGAAACAACTTTTATATATAGCTCAGGTAAGAGAGAACCTTTTCCGTGCATTACTGAAAGTAAAAACAACTTGGAAAGAACAGTCCTATCCTTGCAGCAGTGATAAAGAAACTGATTTCTGCCCTGGCCGGTTTGGCTCAGCGGTTAGAGCGTCGGCCTGCGGTCCGGAGAGACCCGGGTTCGGTTCCCGCTAAGGGCACGTACTTCGGTTGCAGTTTGTCCCCGGCCCTGGTTGGTCGTGCGGGTGGCAGCCACTCGATGTGTCCCTTCATTTCGATGTTTCTCTCTCTGTCTCCCTTCCTCTCTCTCCCTCCCACTCTATCTGTACAAAAAATGGAAAAGTGTCCTCAGGTGAGGATAAAAAAAAAAGAAAAAGAAAAAGAAACTGATTTCTGATGCCACAGTTGCTCAGTCAAAAGCACTATAAGAAATAGTCCCTGTCTCTGGGCCTGATGTCAAAGCAGGTTCAGGACCCTGAGATACAGTTCTAGAGTCTGACAGCCCTGCGGAGTTCTGCTCCAGCATGAAGAGCAGCTAGGCAAGATGGACAGATTAAAACACTTCCTATATTTTCAAACATGCCCAAGACAAGCATTGGTCAGAACAAGTTCTGGAGAACTGGTCTGCCCTCATATTGCAGGTGTGCCTGGTTCCTTATCGTCACACAGGTAGCTGTTTCTAAACAAGTATTTCTTTGCTAAGGACTTGTAGACCCACAGAATTCTACATCAGACAGAAGAGTGGAGATGAACCAACCAACAGCCTCATTTTACTGATCTGAAAACTAATGGCCAGATGAGTGGGTCACAGAGCTGGTTGTCAGAACCAGAATTAGAACCCTGGCCAGCATTCCTTCCATCAGACTTCACCATCTCATTCACATCAGTGAACAGCCAGAGCTGCCTTCCTATTAGCCTATTTTTTTGTTTGTTTTGTTTTTATGTCTTGACATTATTTGGTGGTCACCGCTTTTTCCCTAACTTTCTAATTATAAAATATACATAACATAAAATTTACCATTTTAACCATTTTTAAGTATATAGCTCAGCAGCACTAAGTACAGTCACACTGTTGTGCATTCATTCATCACCACCATCCACTTCTAGAACTTCCATCTTCCCAAATGGAAACTCTGTACCATTCAACACTAACTCCCCAGTCCCTGGCAGCCAACATTCAGCTTTGTGTCTCGATGGATTTGACTACTCTCGGTGCCTCGTGTAAGTGGAATCATACAGTATTTGTCTTTTTGTGTCAGGCTTATTTCACTTAGGATAGCTTCCAAGGTTCATCCATACTGTAGCATGTTTCAGAACTTTATTCCATTGTATGAATATATCACATTTCATTTTGTTTATCCATTCCCACAGATGGACACTTGAGTTGCTTTCACCTTTTGACTATTGGGAATACTGTTGAACATGGGTGTAAAAATATCTGTTCCAGTCCCTACCTTCAATTATTTTGGGTAGACACCAAGAAGTGAAATTGCTGGATCACATGGTATATCTGTGGTATTTTAAAATGGGTGTTGAAATCAACAACAACAACAAAATCATTCTGGCTGGTGAATTCTTTTATAAAATAAAAAAATATTGAATGTATTTTTCCTAACCTCAGCTTTACTTAAAAACAACAAATGTTATGAGAAATCTTTTGGAGGCTGTGAGAGGTAGAGAAAGTATGGCAATGATAGTGAGGAGATGACTTTGTATGAATGTCCAGTGTAACATTGGACAAGCTTTTTGACCTCTTTGAGTGTGAATTTCCACAGGGCAGACCGAGTGGTCTAGATAATCCCTAAAGTCTCTGGATTCTGTGGGTTCTATGAATCTATGGAAAAATTTACTTAGAGGATTACTGCATTCCTTAAACATTTTTGTTTTCTTTTATTTCTGTTTGAACTACCAAGAGTATTAGAGCTTAAAGAATTGTTTCTAGTTAGATAACTTAGTGCACTTTTTGAGATAAGAATTCCAGGGGCAATGAGATTTTTTTCCTAAGCTGGAAAAAAATCATGGAGATTAATTTAATATACTAAGCAATAATTTTCTCTAGTAGTACATTTATTTGATAATTGCCTTAGAATTTCTAGAGTGTAGTACCTGTATAATCTGAGTCACTTTGAACTTGTGGTTCTTTTATAGCAACTGATATAAAACTATTAGATGCACACTGAGCAGGACATACCTGCCAAGAAAAGTTTGCCACAAAGTTTGGTCCAAACAACACTTCAGTTACTGAGCAACATACCAAGATCCCTAACTGAAAATGCATTGAGTCGCCCTGGCAGGTTTGGCTCAGCGGTTAGAGTGTCGGCCTGTGGTCCGGAGAGACCTGGGTTCAGTTCCCACTAAGGGCACGTACCTCGGTTGCAGTTTGTCCCCGGCCCTGGCTGGTCGTGAGGGTGGCAGCCACTCAATGTGTCCCTTTCACATCGATGTTTCTCTCTTTCTCTCTCTTCCTCTCTCACCCTCCCACTCACTCTATCTGAACAAAAAATGTCCTTAGGTGAGCATTAAAACAAAACAAAACGCATTGAGTCAAAATGCAGATCTGGCTACAGGTAAGACACCACCAACACACTCTAAACCCCAGCCATTCTTGGTCATTTCTTAACAGCTCAGATTGCAGACATTACTCTCTTTCCCAGGAAGGATTTGCAGGGTGAGCATCACTCCCCAGCCTGTCTCCCACAGCTTCCCAGAACTCTATCTACTTCAGTCTCCACCATGAAGCGGGCTTTCTACTCCAGGGGCAAGCAGGGCAAGACAGACTCCCTCATGTCTGTTTCACCAATCAATATTTCAACTGTGAAAAGTTTCCTATGCTGGGTACAATTATTGATATTAACCTATGAATCCTTCCAATCCTGTGAGTAAAGTGTTCATGCTCACGTTAGGAAAGGAGATGGAAGCTCAGAGAAGTGTCCTGTTGAGAGCCACACTGAAGGTAAAGAGCACAGCCAGGGCGGACTGAGTTCGACTCCAAGTCCAGCGCTCCTTCACTAAACCATCTGCCCACACTCTCACGAGTCTATGACAACCTGGCCACCCCAAAGAGGACATCTGAAGTTCCTCTCTTTAAAAGCAGGCTCTAATGATTTAACAATTAATTTATGGCTTTTCAAACAAGTTTGAAGTGTAGAGATTACACACACATTCTCTTACCTTTATTTCTGCTGATAGAATTTTGAAGAACCTAAAGCCAAGAGGAGAAACCTTGGCTCAGTCATTTCATTAAGAGATACTTTTCTACGTCAGAAACACACACACTACCATCGCCCCCTACACCTGCAGACAATGATAGGGTCCTAGTGTTTCCATCCACCTCCAGGGTTGCTCCTGGGAAGTCTATTGGGGGGAAAAGGCATCCACCAAGACTTCCTAGGACATTTAAAAATACTAAGACTGCCCTGGCCGGTTCAGCTCAGCGGTTAGAGCGTTGGCCTGCAGTCCAGAGAGGCCCGGGTTCGGTTCCCACTAAGGGCGCGTACCTAGGTTGCAGTTTGTCCCCGGCCCTGGTTGGTCGTGCAGGTGGCAGCCACTCGATGTGTGATGTGTCCCTTTCATATCGATGTTTCTCTCTCTCTCTCATCCTCTCTCTCCCTCCCACTCTACCTGAACAAAAAATAGAAGAATGTCCTTGGGTGAGGATAAAACAAATAAAATAAAATAAAAATAAATAAAAGACTAAGATTATCCAAATCTTTCCTTCCTAAATTCTAAGAGTGCAAACAGTGTTAATTAATACTTGCTACATTATAGATTCAGGAAACTGTGTTTCCTATGACCACCAGCATTTTTTACAGTACCGAGACCCCTTGTAGAGGTATTGGGTTGTACACTATATTTATGCTGATTTTACTGAACTTCGAGCTTAATTATATTATTTTAAATGACCACAGAGATGCATAATTATTGTTATTGTTGATTTTATGACATAGTATTGGTCTCATCTATGATTTATTTGATGCTAAGACCTTGATCGGGAAGTTAACACCCAAATATGACATTGTTTTTGTGGGAAATACCACTGGCTTTAAAACACCTACTTTAATGGGATAGTTTTTATTAATGCAATGCCAGAAAAAGTGGGAACTGCCTGCTCAATAAAACCCTGATTAAGCAAAATACAACTGCAAGTTTTTCTTTGTCCAACTTTTAGGAGAAAGAAGCATTATTTTGGATTCGTTTTAAGCTAGCTGTGGAGAATCAGGTGAAGTCCCACGTTTGTTCTATCCCTACTGCAGTACTCTCAACTCTGGCTGCGCATCAGTGGTGCAGGAGGGCACTTACAAAACAGCTAGTTTAGCCCACCCCCAGACCGCTGATGAGAAAGAACTCTGGGGTGCACTCAGGTTCTGTTGTTAAAGCTCCCTAAATAACTATAATGCACACCCAGGATTCAGACAAGTCGCCCTATACCAGTGGCTCTTACATCATAATATTCTATCTAAAGGTCTTGTTAAAACACAAATTGTGAGGCTCTCCAGTTTGGCTCAGCAGTTACAGAGTCGGCCCTCGGACCGAAAAGTCTCAGGTCAAGGGCACGTACCTGGGTTGCAGGTATGATCCCCGGTCAGGGTCATGCGCGAGTCAATGTATCTCTTTCACATTGATGTTTTTTTTCTCTCTCTCTCCTTCCTTCCCTTCCACTCTATCTACAAATCAATAGAAAAATATCCTCAGGTAAGGATTAAAAAGAAAACCGACAAATTGTTGGGACCCAGCTGGGACATTCTGATTCAGCAAGTCTGAGGCAAAATTTTTAAATCTGTATTTCTAACAAGTTGCCACGTGATGCTGATGGCCCACACCGAGAATCACTGACCTATACATTTCCAGTTGAATATGCAATTATTCTAAATTAATTTTATTATAAATATATTAGTTTACTCCTCAATAGGGAGTGGTCTAAGATTTCAGAATGGTTTTCAACAGTGTGGGCCAAAGAAAAGGATTTTCTGCCTAACCATCAATTAAAACAGGTAACTTAGTTTGCCAGAATGCACCATTCTCCGAGAACTATAGTTACTAAAGTTAAACCAGAATAAAAACAGACACAATACAGTTCTAGCATTAGTAAGCACCTCCCATACAATGGCTGGGCACACATTACAAGTAAGTAGTTCTTTTCTTCCTAGAACAGTGACAGGCAGACAATTAGACAGGACTGCTGTGCACACAAGTACCTATGGAGTCAGACCATGACAGCAGAGATAACTGTGAGAACCTGGGGGAGGGGGGGTTGTTCAGAACTTAGGAGAGCTTTACACAGGAGTGGGCCTTTCAGGAGGATCTTCAAGGGGGCCACCGAGCTGCCATTTTTCCACTGTCCACGACAAATTTTACAATGCCAATGCAGCATGCTCCCTGCCCCACAAGGGTGCATCTGGACCTTGTCCCCAGATATTATGGGAGTGATCGGAACTATGGACAAATATAACTTTCAGGCTGAAGGCAGGTTCTTTGGTTTATTTACTTTTGAATGTTTTACAACAATTAGCCAACGCCTCATACATAGACGTTGCTGAATACCTGGAGAGTAAGTGATTAAAAAATGTAATCTGGGCCCTGGCCAGTTTGGCTCAGTGGTTAGAGCGTCAGCCTGCGGTCTGGAGAGACCCGGGTTCGGTTCCCGCTAAGGGCACGTACTTCGGTTGCAGTTTGTCCCCGGCCCTGGTTGGTCGTGCGGGTGGCAGCCACTCGATGTGCCCCTTCACGTCGATGTTTCTCTCTCTCTCTCTCCCTCCCACTCTATCTGTACAAAAAATGGAAAACTATCCTCGGATGAGGATAAAAAAAAATGTAATCTGGAAGGTAAACCTAATGCACCTCAGGGGTGCACACAGATAGAGAGGGAGGTCAGTTTCAGATTACCAGTTGTTTTGTTCTCTAAGTAGCAATTCCAGGCTTAAGACCCATGGACATTTAAGTGATCTTGAGTAACCAGAATATGGTAACACATTAAGCTGGTGTTGGGATTTTAAAAGTGAAAAGCAGCAGTTTTTCTGTGGTTTGTTTCTGTAGATTTGGAATGAGTAAGAGGACTAGCACCTTAATGCAGGGACCCCATTGTACCCTACACTGGGGTCAACATGTAACAGGTGCTCAAGTAATATTTTTCCAAGTTAAAATAACTTGAGCTACTTCCTGAGTCTCAAAACATTTCTTAAATTATATGGACTTGCCTTGGCTGATGTGGCTCAGTGAACAGAGCATCAATTCCCTGTCAAAGGCACTTACCCGGGTTGCAGGTTCGATCCCGGGCCTGTCCAGGGTGCCTGTGGGAAGCAACCAATCGATGTCTCTCTCACCTCCCTCTCTCTCCTTTCCTCTCCCTCTCTCTCTAGCTCTCGCTCTCGCTCTCTCCTTCCCTCCCTCCCTTTCACTGTCTCTAAAAATCAATGGAAAAAACATCCTTGGGTGAGAATTAACAACAATAAAATAAATTATATGGACTTTATTTGACATGCAGCAGTTGATTCAGCTGAGGTAATTAATTGAGACCTAGCAAGCAGTTAACTTCAAAATCCAAATGCAACATCACTAGCTAGGAACAGAATCCCTCTTAGAAATTCCACCAACCAGACTGAAGCACCATCAACAAAGCTTAGGTCTCTAAAGACCCGACAGAGAAAATTTCCAGAAGTCAAGGCTTTTCTCAAGATGAGACTATCTTCAAACACTTTGTTGTTGTTAGAAGAAATGAAATAAATGTAGAATGTTAAATGCTGAAAGCACCCTTTTGAGTGCAATGCAATAGGGGTGAGCAGGCTCTGTACCTCCCACTAGAACACAGCTCCTAGCACCCTCTTCTACCTAATAGCTGGATATCGGAAGTTATCATCTTATTTTTGACAAATAATCTCAATCTTAGAAGTTATGCATAATTACTTCTTTTACAACTAAAATGTAATTAAAATTCACCTTTAAAGAGTAGTCAGGCCCTGGCCGGTTTGGCTCAGCGGTTAGAGCATCAGCCTGCGGTCCAGAGAGACCCGGGTTCGGTTCCCGCTAAGGGCACGTACCTCGGTTGCAGTTTGTCCCCGGCCCTGGTTGGGTCGTGCGGGTGGCAGCCACTCGATGTGTCGCTTTCACGTCGATGTTTCTCTCTCTCTCTCTCTTCCTCCCACTCTATCTGAACAAAATATCGAAAAAAATGTCCTCGGGTGAGGATTAAAAAGAAAAAAAGAGTAGTCAGGATCAAATGTCAAATGATCAAAAATTAAAATTGCCCCCTATTAAAGTACTCTTAATTATTAGATTCTTCTTGAATATAACCTAAAATATATATACTGGGGGAAAAAAGAGTTATCTCCATTGTATTGTGCTGTGACTAATCTGATCAAAATTGCCTTCATTTTGTCAGTTATGTAATCCTGGACTGCCACGACTTAAATTGAACTCTCTCCTTTGAATGGGTGAATTTGTAACCACTTTCTGTCGTGTGAAAGTTATAAAGGCATCATCCTAAATTCTTCCATAATAGGATGGTACCCAGATATTAACAATTTGCATCTCAAAGGCACTGGAAACCTAAAGTGAATCGGGATTATATCTCATTGAATGGTGAAATATCATTAATTGTCATTGCAATAGAATGGAACTAGAATTTACTACCTTTTCTTTAAAGGGGGAAGGGCTACTTACTCAACAAAGGAATCTCTATAAACAAGATCATAAGAAGTAAATTAAACTACTTAAGAGAATGAAATATATTTGATTGTCTTGTAAAAAAACATCAAAATTTTTAACTATAGAGAGGTCAAAACCTCCTTGGAGCACACAAAGGAGAGGGTAAGAGGAGAGTAATTCAGGATATACTCTGTTTGAACAGCATATATACACTGTATAGAAAATTTAATATATTTACCCTGGTGTTTTTTAAACAATATTAAAAGTATGTACCTTTTGCCCGGCCAGTGTGGCTCAGTGGATTGAATGTCTGAGACTGAGAGAGAGGTTCTGGTTCGATTCCCGGTCAAGGCACATGCCCAGGTTGCAGGATCCCCAGTAGGGGGCGTGCAGGAGGCAGCCGATGGATGTTTCTCTCTCTCTCCCTTCATCTCCTCTCTCTCTAAAAAAAATCAACAAAAACATTATTAAAAAATAATTTTAAAAGCATGTATCTTTCTCAAAGAGCAAGCACTCCTAACCAAATCTGACATTCTCTAAACCTCATCCATACATGTTCAAAAAGAAATATTCAAAAATAACTTTTCACTTCACATAAGTATCATGTCATCTGAACCTTTAAGGGAAATGGTTAAATGTGTTACAGGAATATATAATGCAAGGAAATAAGCACTGAGATCCAATAAAAATTTAAAAATGTGACTATTAAAATACTCAATTTGACTGAAGTCAAAGAAATTTAGGACATTCTATAGGCAAGGTTGATAGATTTGCATGAGTTTGGCAAAATGCTCATACAGCATGAATCATTCAACATTTTCACGGATATGCCTAACATCAAAAACAATACAAAATGCTATCAAATTTCTTCAATAAATTAATGCACAATAAAAGTAGATGCCAAAGGTCTGAGGGCCTAATGTTTTTGCGTTTTTAATAGGGGAAAATATTCACCTTGTCTTACAACAAAGTGACCACTGCTTTTGCCTCAGAAAGATTTACTATAATAAACAGCGTATTTCTTAGAAAACCAGTGATTTTAAAGAAGAGTAAATATATTTTCCTCTTGTAGACCATGGCTAACCACAATATGGCACAATTCTGGAGAAATCAAACCTCACCCAGTTACAAAAATAGCAAAAAGGACTCTTGGCTGCTGGCAGAAAAGTGACAAACATCTTTATTGATACAAGAACAATCTTCCAAACTTTTTAATCCGGTATTTTAAAAAACCCAGCTTTCAGATAAGGCTGAAAGGTCAAAATTTTAACTGTTTATAAAAGGGGAAGTAACTGAAGTAATTATTGAGGGAAAAAACAGAAAGAGGTGAAGAAGAAAAAGAGAAAAGAAAGAACTCAGGTTAAATGCCAAGTATGTGACCCTAAGGACTTGAACAATCTGGGCCTTAGTTTCCTGAACTATGAAGTGAGGATAGTATATCTGCCTTCCTCATTGTACAAGGTGTGAACATTAAATAAGGATTATAAAAGGATTCAGTAATCCACAATTATTATTGTTGTTTTATAAGGAATTTCAGTTTTATTCCAAAAGGGCTCATCATAAGTATTTATATAAGGAAATTACTTTTCAGTATAAGCTCCAAATCAACCAAGACTCTTCAATTTGCTGACTTTTCTTGATTGACTTTATTAAACCCTAGGTGGCTTGCAATGATCCCTGTCCTCGTGGTATTCACCTTTTGACTAATCCCTTCCCACTGAATATCTCACGTCTAAGGAACAAAATAAGGCACAAGTGACGATGTGCAACTTGGTGACTAGGTTGTAAAAGGCAGTGTGGTGTCCCATTCACTGGGATTATGTGCTCGGGGAACTCTGCTGTCATGTTGTGAGCACATCTAAGGATAAGTCCAGGTGTGATGAACTGAGACCTCCAGCCAATAGCCGAGACAAACTAAGCTCTGCCAACCACATTCGTGAGCCTGGTAGCAGCAACTCTAGCCTTCAGATGATTGTAGTCCCAGTGGGCAACTTGACTGTGTAATTTCATAAAAGGTGCTGAGCTACAACCACCAAGCTAAACTGCTGCCACATTCCTGACCCTCATAAAATGTGTGAGATAGCCCCACCAAGTGGCTCAGTTGGTTGGAATGTCATCCCATGAACCAGAAGGTGGTAGGTTTGATTCCCAGTCAGGGCACATACCTAGGTTGCAGGTTCAATCCTCAGAGTATGGGAAGTAACCAGCTAATGTTTCTCACATCAATGTTTCTCTCTTGCTCTGTCTCTCCCTCTCCCACCCTCCCTCCGTCTCTGTATAATAGATGAGTGGATAAAAAAGCTGTGGTACATATACACAATGGAATACTATGCAGCTATAAGAAAGAAAGATCTCTTATACTTTGAGATGACATGGAGGGACCTGGAGAGCATTATGCTAAGCAAAATAAGCCAATAAAAGAAAGACAGATACCATATGATCTCACTTATTTGTGGAATATAATGAACAAAATAAGCTGATGAACAAAACAGACCCAGAGACATGGAAAGGAGTACGGTTCAGACTGACAAACCTCAGAGGAGGAGGACAAGGGGAGGGATGAGATAAATCAAAGACCTAATATGCACATATGTGTAACCAATGGACATAGACAACAAATCGTGTGTGTGTGTGTGTGTGTGTGTGTGTGTAGGCGGGGGGGGTTGGGATTGGGACAGGGTATCTAGGGGGAAAAAAGAGAAACATCTGTAACAAAAATAATTTAATTAATAAAAACATATATCCTTGGGTGAGGATTTTTAAAAAAGAAAATATGTGAGCCCTGGCCGGTTTGGCTCAGCGGTTAGAGCATCAGTCTGCAGTCCAGAGAGACCCAGGTTTGGTTCCCGCTAAGGGCACATACCTTGGTTGCAGTTTGTCCCCAGCCCTGGTTGGGTCGTGTGGGAGGCAGCCACTCAATGTGTCCCTTTCACATCGTTGTTTCTCCCTCTCTCTCTCTTCCTCTCTCTTCCTCCCACTCTATCTGAACAAAAAATGAAAAAATGTCCTTGGGTGAGGATTAAAAAAAGAAAAGAAAATGTGTGAGATAATAAATAATTATTGTTTTAAATGGCAAAGTTTGGGGGGGTTAATGTGTAGATAGCAATAGATTACTAATATAAAGCATTTACAGCAACTTGTTTGGAATTAATATTCAAGATCAGTCACATTTTTTTTGTTATAAATTATCTTACTATCTTATCCATTGGTAAATCCTGACAGTTTTACACTTCCCTTTTTTTTAACAGTAACTCCCAATGTTGTCTCCTTAAACTGATCATATTTAATTTATTGTGTAAAAACACACCTTGAGTTTGATTCTTGTATCCACCTATTCTCTTGCAATAAGAGAAGCGCTGTTTTTGTTTGTTTTCAAGTAGGTTTTTCTGCTGTGATTCCCAGATTTTTAATGCAATTTGGGTCATAGAGAGAAATAGCTACAGGAAAAATTATAGTTTCATGTAATCATACTGAATCTGATAATACTAAGAATAATCTACCCTTAATTTTTTTTTTTTTAAAAAAAAGACAGATTTACAAAACCTATTCTGATTCCACCAAATTTGAATCAGCTTTCCAAACCCATTTTGCAGCTCTGTGCAACTGCTCATACCTAGCTTGCCCATGAAGGTTTTATTCCACTTTTATTCCTTGCCAGAGATGACTTGCTAACTTAACATTCTGCACACATGTGCTTATGAAGTGGTTACCAATGAGCTATTTCATTCTGCATGTAAATTATAGGACAAAGAGATACATTTTTAAAATGCTCAGAGTAGTATTTTATTTTATTTTTTTTTAAGATCTCATAGGCAACTGGCAGTTTGCATTTAGTTTGGCCTTAATGAGCATTCACTGAACCTGAGGCCAAGAAGCGAAATCCATATGGCCTTCAATTTCCTCAACTTAAATACAAGGAAGTGCAACAGTAACCAAAACACTTTTCAAACATATTTTAAAAGCAGTTTTTTGCCACTGAATTTTCCCACCAACTGCACTCTGTGCTTTTAAAATTACCTGCTTAATATGAGATGTTGATTTACAGACAGAACTCAAGGCTTTATTTTGTAAAATGTTTCTGGACATGTGAGAATCATATTTTCTTAGGAAATGGTATAAAGCACTATCTATAGTTGTTGGCCCAGGGTTTCACTGGAGAAGGTGTAATTTAGATTGATGTGGAAACACGCTCCTCCACTTAAATGAAAACAGAAGCTCCTTTTTACATGAACATAATTATGAAACACTATACACACAAATTTATAAGACTGTCACATATGCAGCACATATACCTTCCATATTTACAAAAGGATTCTAGATGTAACAAAAACACAATTAAGATCATTCCATAAAGATATAACTATAGGGCCTTTATAGTGGAAAAAGTAATTATTCCAGAAAACTAGACTAAGGATGGTTGCTGCAACTAAGACGTAATTTTAATTTTGAGCTTCCAAACAGCTATCACCATTAGGTAAGAAACATACCAGTTTATCCAGTTTATCAAGAGGGCTTTCCCCTCACACTCATAGATAAAATGTACGAGATACTACACATAATGGAGAGAGGCTTTAACATATTTTGTAGAAAGGCAGAGTTCCACGTGCCAGAGACTGCAAATTGGCACAGCCCACAGGCCAGGTTCAATCCTTAGCTATCTTCTTTGACCTTCACAGTGTCTCTAACATTTTTTAAATTGTTGCCAAGATTTAACATACAACCTCTGAGTTTTGGCTTCTCTTGAAAAATCAGATTTGGAAACACTGACCCTACATTCCCACTGGCAACAGCTGGTGGGAGCTGACTAACTATGACCCCTCTTGTACTCCATAGAACCCCTCTGCCACCACTTATGTAATCTGTAGGCACGGAGTGTGGACCCCTGTAAATACATGGCGGTCTCTTCTAACGGGCTTACTACAAAACGCAGGTGCACAGTATGAAATCATCAGTCTCTGAAGGCTGAAGGCCAGTCTGTAGGAAGCGGGAGTGATAGAGTACACAGGAGAATGGGGCAGGGCTAAGAAGAGAACCCCCACCCCCACCCCAGGGAATCAGAACCACCCAGGAGGTTCTTTAAACAAGGACTTTAAGGACTCACACTTTAAGGACTCACCCTGAGAATCCTAGATCACAGGTTAAGAAAGAACTGAGAGAATTATATATATTTTTGGAAGTAATACCTTGGGATCTTTTTGTTTTGATTTTTTAAACAACTCTTTTTAAAAAATATATTTTTTTATTTATTTTTAGAGAGAGGGAAAGTGAATGGGGGGAGAGACAAATATCAAAGTGAGTGTGAAACATCGACTGGCTGCCTCCTGCACACCCCCTAAGGGAATTAAGCCCACAGTCTGGGCACGTACTCTGACCAGGAATTGAACCAGCAACCTTCCAGTGCACAGGACAATGCCCAACCAACTAAGCCACACCAGCCAGGGCATAATACCCTGTTTTTTGTTTTTTGTTTTTCTTTATTGATTTCAGAGAGAGAGGAAGGGAGACAGAGAGAGAGATGGAAACATTGATGAGAGAGAACATTGACTGGTCACCGCCTGCACGTCCCCCATTGGGGATTTGGCCCACAACCTGGGCATATGCCCTGACCAGGAATCGAACCGGTGACCTCGGTGCATGGGTCAAGGCTCAACCACTGAGCCACACTGGCCAGGCTAATACCCTGTTTTTGAACAAGAATCATGCATGCGGGACTGATTGTGAATAAGTGTCAGAGGATAGTGGCTCATGTCCCTGCTGATGTGCTGGGCATCCATAATAACCAGCTGAGAATATTTTGAAGATAACCCTTGTGAAACCCCAACACATGTCACCAGATCATCAGTCTTCAGTCAGTTGCCTCTAATGGCTCCGCCAAGAACTGCAATACAATCAAGGCTGAGGAGTTCCCGGGAAAGTTCTTGAGGGGCAAACATTCTGTGCTGTTGATTATAGAAAAATCCGTAGATTTAGTAGTCTGGCATGCAGTTGGCAAAGCAAACATTTGTTACTAAAGCGAAAGTGACAGGAGATGGAAGGCCATTTCAAAGGAAGTGGATTCAGAAGTAACAGAGGCAGGGTCTAACTTTTCCTCAAGAAAAGAGCTTTGGATCCGCTCAAATGCCTGATCAGAGAATGGACTCAAGGCCTAGAATTACTATAGGAGTAATACTTTAAAACTGTTTTTAAAACAGCAAACTTCAGATTCTAGACCAAACTCCAATATATAAAACAGCAATGAATGCAGCTGTCTTCTGATTGAAAGGTGGGTAAGAACCCAGGATCCCCCATGTACATACATTCGCTCTCTCCTCCCATCTCCTCTGAATCCTAAGGTTCTGTGGACCACAGCATTGCCATGGGTAATAAAAGGTAGAACTTTAGTCTGGAAATTTTTAAAGCAGATAGCAACACCTTGACCATAATTGTCATATATGAACTAAAGCCATAAATCATTGTATCAAATTATTGTTTTGAAATCATTGTTGAAATAGACACCATTAATACAAAAATCAATGAACCAAAGAGCCAACTATTCCCTGGTAAGCCTCTTAAGATGTATAAAGAATTATATTCGAACCAACCACCTGCCCCCAGTCTTTAATAACTCTTAAAACAAAGTCCAGTTTAAACTTAACCACTTTATAAACCTACGTCCCTGTCATCATTTCAAATAACTGAGCCACCAGAACCTTTGTCCTCTCAAATCTTTGTGAAGAAAACATTAAAATATAAAATGTAAATTTAAAAAATACATTAGTTGAAATTTTTAAAGAATATTAATCAACTAGTAGTTTGTTCTTTAGTCTTAAAAGGAAGACTAAGTCCTCATTTTTATATATCTGGGCTTAAAATTTGGTTTCTAAAGATCCTTAATTTCATCATTTTTAACAGCAACCCACTCAGGGAGTTTTAAAAAGCTGGGTTTAAAAATTCAGTGCCCATGATTTGAAGACATCACTATCAGGCTGAAGAGAAAGGGGGAGAGAGTACTGCTGGATCCAGGAGAAGGAGGCCAGATTATTTATGCATCCACAATATTTTTTTCTATTCTTCCATGATTAAAAGAAATTTTGTTTTCCCTTCACAAAGAATAAATACAAATTGCACTGCAGGAGGGGTGGAGGGACCTTTCAGCACTGGGGAAATCCTTCCCAAGTTTCCAACCACTCACAAAAGCCTACAAGGACGTCTGACCCCGCAACCACTGAGGAGCGCATGTCTGCTCCAGTGAGTGTACGCCACAGAACCCATACATTCCGACACATTGAGCAAGCACACACAAGCCTCCGGCTTCCCCTAACTCAGCCAGCGAGGGGCACGGGGTGTAGGCAGGCCAGCACACCAGGCATCCTCCAGCCCTGCCCCACTATCCGAATACAAAGGGGAAGGAGAATATCAGAGAGGGGAAGTGGCCAGTGTGGGGCCTCCTAGAAAGAAATGTAAAACCTTCTGTGGGGCAGGCCAGCCACGTACTCCTTGAGTTTTTAAACATCAAAGGAAAGAACAACTTGTGTGAGACTCCCAGTCCTGCTGCCACCACTGGAATCACTTTCCGTCCTCTCCACACCATCAGTGAGTGCTCGTCTTCCCACGTGCTCTCCAGAGGGAGAAAGCTGGGGCTACCTGCCCAAGTCCAGTCACCCATGCTTCTGTGGCCACCTGCCTCCTTACCTCCCTCCCTCCCTTTTCCTTTCCCTGTCTTTTCCCTCTCTTCCCCCTTCCCTTCCTCTTTTCTTTCTTTCTTATAATTGAAGAGACTAAACTGCATTTTTTTCAGTGTTAAACTGTTTCATTGTCTACCTCAGACTCAAATAAAGATGCATAAACATTTTATTCCAAACCCTTATCCATACAATGATAAAGAAAAACACCCATTTTTCAAGTACACATTGTTAAAATCATAAAAATCAGGAGGGACTAAAATAAAAGGTCTCCTTGATATACAAAAAATTAAATAGCCTATCCTCAGATGAGCTTTTCAAATTATCCTGTTTCATGAACTGGTTGGAGGTTAACCTGTCCACAGGATCACCATTCAATCACATACTTTTCACTTTGTTTTTATTTTTTATCCTCACCTGAGGACATTTTTCTTTCTTTCTTTCTTTTTGTTTCCTTTGGATAGAGTGGGAGGGAGAGAGAGAGAGAGAAACATGGATGTGAAAGGGACACATCGAGTGGCTGCCACCCGCACGACCCAAGCAGGGCTGGGGACAAACTGCAACTGAGGTACATGCCCTTAGCGGGAACCGAACCTGGGTCTCTTGGGACCTCAGGTTGAGGCTCTAACTGCTGAGCCAAACTGGCCAGGGCTCACTTTGTTTTTTGAAGAGAAAGAGTGAAAAGAAGGTATAGTGTGGTTACTAGGATGTCTTCTCTGATATTTTAAGTTTTACTAGAGGTTCTTGCCTGAGAAAAGCCATTATTTTTAACCTCATCATAAATTTCATAAAATTATATTCTTATTTAAAAAGCACCACCTCTATACCTAGAAGCAAAAATCTTGTATATCTCATTTCATTGGTAATATTACTGTACCTTAAGTCCTATTTACTAAAATAAAATGTCACAAATGCATTATTTTTAAGTATTATGTCAAAAAGGACATATACATCTTTCAACTTTCTGTGCTATCACTGACTTTCTAAAGTGTCAAAAAGGTTTAATATTCTCTAATGTTAATAAGATAAACCACTTTATAAAAGGTCATTTGCAAGAATCCTTTCTTTTCCTTCTCCAAACCCTAGATATTTTTAAATACACAGATAAAAATAAAAGCATGCAAAACTTTGTGCAACATTCTAGGTCCTGAACAAAAACATTTGAGGTTTTCTTTTCTTTTCGTTTTTTTTTTTTTTTTTTCCAGGATTAAAAAAATATATCTGGGCCAAAAGCACAAATATAGACCCTCCCCCCACAGTGCATACATAAGTTTTCACACTTAATTTTCAGCCACAACAATATTTTTAAAACATCTTTTTATCTTTATATAATTACCAATGCTTCTACTATAGGATACTTCAAGAAACCCCCTTCAAATTATGGCTAACGCTTTTAGTTGTCTGTCCATTACACTATATTAAAAATATAATAAACATCAGTGCCTTATCTTCCTCTGTACCTGGATAGCATACACGTAAATTTTATCTCTTAGTCTGAGGTGGGGAAACAATACAAAGTTACTCTATAACCCATGTACACATTAGCAAACTTCCTACTTTATTGCTAGGGTGCTGTTACTGTTTCAAATTAGATGGACAGCCAGGGTGATAGGGCCTCTTGCCTCTGGGAAGCAGGTTAGGTCAGGTGTAAGGAGTGGCTTTGGAGTCTGAAGCTTTACAGTCCTACTATGAAAGGGATAAAATACAGACCTCTCCAAGGCTGCTGTCAGGATAAAATATGTAGAAGGCCTAGTCCAGTAACCAGCACAGCACATCAGTTACCTTTCTTCCTTTTCCCATCTTCTGAGTCACAATTCCACGGAACACGCATACCCCACCCTGAACTGTACAAAGTTACAGTATGAAACGCCTGGGAAATTGAAAATAATCTTCTTTCATCTATTTTTTTCTTGATAATTCCTTCCTCCTTCCCCCCATCACTACCATAAACATGAGTGTACACAAAAGTTAAAGGAAACCAGAGGATAAACGCAGAAGTTGTTGATAATTAAAGGGAAATGAACTGTACTTCGCATGCTCAGTTACTGACTATGTTTTTGAGTGATTATATCATTAATGAAAAACTCTGAGAAAACTTTATCCTTTTAATATTCATTCCACCCCCACGGGAGAGAAGCAGAGAAAGACACCAAATCTGGGGAAAGACCTGGTGGCCACCAGGAAAACACTGAAACCAAACACAGTTCTGCCCTCCAGCAATGGGTTGGTTGAAACCCATAAAGAACCTACCCTAGACTTTCATTTACCATATGACACTTTATTTTCCAGAGCTACCTGTGTGATCTGTGTGGCTCAGGTATTGAAAGAAATGTCTTTCTTGACAATGTCCTATTTCATAACACAAGGAATGCAACCCTAAAAAAAAAAAAAAGGCAATGTAAAAACAAAATCCAACCTGCTTAGTTAGACATACCCCCCACTTCTGTCTACGGGCAAGCACGGTGATGGGAGGAGGTGATGCTACTGGTAATTTTTAAATTACCTCTGTTTCTTTTTCTCTCTCTCTAAAAAACTATAACAAAGTACAGATCATGCAGACTGATGTAAGAATAAGATCATTGCAAAGGGTCATTCACAAACAAACCTATTTTCATATCCATAACTCTTAAATGGCAGCCTTTGAATCTTATAACACTTTCAGGTGACTTCTTCAATTAAAAAAAAGTAAATGTAGGTAAATCATGCTGGACTGAAACTCAGAAGACCTGAATTCTAGCCCTAGCTCTACTATTTAATGGCCATGTGGCCTTAGGCAAATTATTAAATTTCTCTAAGACTGAGTTTCCTCATATGAAAAAAAGGTGGGGAATAATATTAACAATCCTATCTTCACATAATTATTTGAAATGAATGAAATAATGTGTGAAAGAGACTGTGACATCATTAGTACTATCTAAATGTAAGAGATAGCAAGTGCATAAAAATACATCTATCTCCCTGAAATAATGCTACTAGTTACCCATCAACACATGAAATCATGAAACAACCTTTCTGATCACATTTAAAGCAAAACTAAAAATCCAAGCTTCCCCTAAGGCAAAGTCTCACACGTTTGTACACATTATTTATATGCTAATAAGAAAAACTGAAAATATCATTCTTATTGCAATGGTCCCATACACATTTTCCTGGTCATTAGATACAATGTTTCTTATAATATAGGTAAGTATTAGAAAGTCTAAAATGTACATCAGAGCTCTTAATTTTCATTTATTGGACTCATTAAAATACCTATTTAATGAAATGTTCTTGATAGTAAACAGGATGGGAAAATTCTAACTAAAGATTCATATTTTAAGAAATAAAGTGTAGAACAGATAAATAGCCAGGAAATCCAGGAATAAACAAACAAAAATGTATCTCAAAACTGTAAGCTTAGTATTCAGTGAGAACCAGAGGCTTGGGGAAGAGATATAAATCTCTAAAATAATGAACATCTGCTGAGCCTTTGGACTTCATTGTCAGCTATTAATGCAAAAGCATTCATTTTCTCTGGTCTACTTATTCTACACCTCAATATGCCATTAGACTCTAAAACAAACTAAAGAAACAGTTATTATAATCCCCCTCCTCTTTGGAAGTCAAAGCAACAGAATCTCAGTTTTTCTGCAAAAGAAAATAATTTTTCTTCACTATTTTATGGAAAGACCAGACTAAAGTCCATCATCAAAACAGGAAAAGTAAAACCTTAAAAATAATGCTTCGAGCACTCTGCAATTTTGCTTCCCAAAATAGAACCCATACAGTCCATGCCACCAAATGAAAATTACAAGTTTGTAAGCATGAAGTCAAATTATAAAGTAAAATATATTTTAAAAAATTTAATGATGATAATCGGAGAAAAGATTGTTAACTAGTAGGTATTTCTTGTTTATTTGCTATTGTTTCCTTCAATGATAGTGTTTTGAATGACTACCCAAACTAATTTGAACTTGAATTTAAGTGTAAAAAGGATAAACCTTCACTAATAAATTATTTGGGCATGTTTTATTAAACAGATTGTTCTCATCCTTCAAATTAAGAAGTTAATCATAACTTTTGAGAGATTATGCTTTTGATTAAAAGTTTCAGAAAATTAGTTTAGCCAGTTTCTTTCTCTCCTTTAACACCAAAAAGAACATTGAAGACACTTTGGGGGTATTTAAATAGAATTTAAAAATATATATTTTTGAAATTTATAATTTAACTTTTTTAACATCCTCCAAAGAAAACAGTTTTATACTATGCTTCTGCTAATGAAGTTGATCTTCTCAAAGTACTTTTGTTTTGAAAATAATGGATTGCCTTCCCCAGTATAGAATTTCTAAATGAAAATGAATATGCAAATCTTGAATTTTCCAACACTTAAAAAATTACAGATCTTCATAGCCTTCAAGAGTCACTAGGTTAACTCTATTAGTAAGGGGACATCCAAGCAAAAAGGAAGTACAGTCAATTTTGCATTGGATGTTCCTTCCAGCAGCAAGCTTGCTGAAGAAGCCACTAAGGTGCCAGTGCCCTGGCTTCTGCAAGGTTAACCTCCTATGAGTTATACATCACTCAAGGCAAATATCATTAGATTTTATTCCTTTTGCCACAAGGTTCAAACACCTATTGACTTACATTTGCCTTTTCGGGACTGAAATCCAGAGTAATTACTGCTCAGTTAAATATTTCCTCTCTTCCCTCTAGATACCATCTGTTTGAAACTACTGTCCCCAACACACACACACACACACACACACACACACCCATGTGCACACACCCCACTGAATCACAGAGATGACACACTTAGCTCAAATAATATCCTCTAACAACTCTGACCAATTGCTCATCTACTTTTGAGGATTTCATTAGCAGACTTGAAGAGTGATTCAGCAGTCAACAGCAAATATTTATAAAGTTGAAAAGTATCAAATATGTATAAATAGTTCCTGTAAAAATCTGACTTTCATAGCTTTTTTGACTTTTAATAAATGTGCCCAAGTTGTTTTCCTTTTATGCACATTTCAAAATTATTTATATCCCCCAGTGCAAAAATCAGAGTAACCTCCATAAAATAAAAACATTTGCTCATAACAATAGTGAAATGTTAACTTTGATATGCGATTAGTTATAAATTTTCTAAAGTCCTTTTAAATTTTTTTCTTCTTGAAAAATATATTGTACATTAGATCATTATATACAAAAGGTGTACAAATATTACTAATTCTCATCTTCTCTATATAAATGATAATCTCAGGTTAACATAAAAAACAACTCTGAGACCATCATTTACTGGTCATCTTATACTCAGGGATAATTACAAAAAAATATTATTTTTGAAAACAATTTGGTAAATGTACTACATACCACCAAATCACCTTTTAGAATTAATGTTTAGGTGTTTAGCCATTTAATGCTGTCATAAATTACTACAATACAATTTAAGTTTGTATGAATTTGGAACATTGAAAAATCAAGCATTATATAAAATCTATTTTGATTTATAGGTTTCAATGGTTTTTAATATTTAACTAAATATAAAATCAAATGACCAATCATTTACAAACATAAAGTAGAATTTTAAACATATGTTATTACCTAAATTATCAAGTAATTTTTTCTTTATTGCTTCTATTTTAATTTTAATAGTTATATCTTAAAGGTCATAAAAATGTGTAATTCTCTATAACATTACCTAGAACCACATGAAAAAATTATTAGCCTTTTTTAAAATGAGAACTAAACATCCATCTCAAAGCCAAGTCAAAAATAACTTGACAGTTTGATATAAATTTTACCTTAATATATGATATATCCACACATGGAACCTATACAATTAAATCCAGGCATTAATTTCCAATTCAACAAATTCTTGACATAGGAGGCTACCATATGATTTTAACCTCTTAAAGACTTTTCTGTTGCTACAAAATTAAAAATTGATGTAGCAAAAGCCTTTGTTGCAGGGAGGGCTTGAGGTTGGGTGTGTTTTTTCTTTTTGGTATTTAATTCAACTGTACACAATGTAGTACATACAAGCAAAATACAATTGAGATACTGTTTTCTTTAACATTCCTATAGGAGACCAAATTCATTTGCATTGGAGAGAACACAATTACTGATTTTTAAGTCATGAAAGACAAATTCATAGCTTTTTCCTACACTACCTCATAGTATTTACACCATCTCAGTGAAAGCATGTCTAGCACCACTTAGTTACTTCCTAGAAATGGGCAGAAATTGCATTTTTCAAAATTTTGTTTCTCACAAATCATTCAACTTTAGTTACAAAGCACATTCATGTTAGCATATGTTTCAGTTCAAAACAATTTATACAATGTGTATGTGTGCATATACGAACATATATATGTATGTATGTATGTGCACATGCGCACCCGCACACACAAACTCTCATCAATATCAAAAATGAAATTTCTATCAAGGAAATTTCTACAACTTTCAACAGAACATTAAAGCCCTTGCCAGTTTGTTCCTCAGTAAGAAATCTTTGTTTCATATATACTACCAAGAAATATGAATAGAGAAAAAAAATCCAAATTGTTATTCAACAGAGCCTGAAACCAACTTAGAAAATAAGAGAAATAGATGGTTTGTACATGGTTTACATTACAATAATGTGCATTTAATAAGAATGAAACACATGTGGCAAAAAGAAAGAGTTTTCTATTTCTGAGTGACCTGAGAAAATAATGGTATCTAGTCTCTCTAGTATAATAGCACATATAAAATGATGTTAGAAATGATATATAAAAGATCCAATTGGTAAGCAAATGGCATGCCAATAATTTCATAACTTAGAATAAGAACATCTCCTCCCAAATATCATTAGCTTTAAAAAAAAATCTATTTGGAAAGTAGATATTAAAACAGATTCTTGAGAACACAAAGAAATCAGAATATAAAGAGTATGAGCACTCAATTGTTGAATGATTATTTAAGTAATCAAGCAATGAAAGATGGATTGTTTTCTTCACATTTTCACTTCAACTAACACAAAACCACATATAGAGCTGACTTAACACTGACAAATTTACTCCTAACTTGTTAATTTTCATAGAAATGCAACAAAAGAACACCAAAATAGTCACCATATAACATAAAAGCTTTGGTTTCAAATGTCACAGTACCCTGCTTTCTGAAAGCCACCACCGTGGTAGTGCCCTGTATATGAGAACATACAGCTGTTTCATCCCAGGAGTCTGAGCTTAGTACACAACACCAGTCATTAGCTCTCTCTCCCTTAGTCTGCAGTACAAGTAACTAATTTCTGCATTTTAAACTAATAAAAGGAAAAAAAGATTAAAACCATCCAATCAGAAATGATGTAACCCTCTACAGCAACAGCTTATGCATACATTTGGTATGTCAGACATCTTTAGTGTAGTGAATCATACACAGCGAATTTTAATCTGCCTCCTAGGTATTTCATATCGCCCACATGTTCAAAGAAATCATGTACTAATAGGGATGTATAAGTCCTAGACTGCCCTTTATTTAATTAATACTAAAAATTTGGGATATGCTCTTAATTCTGAGCTCTTACATAAACACCGAAAAATTATTTAAATGACACTCCAACTAACAGCAAATAACCTCTGCCTTTAGAACAACAAAGAAAGTAGTATGTTTGTGAGAAGTTTTAAGAGATGTTAATAACTTTAGATAAACTAGTATTTCACTTGTACTGCAACATGAAATGAGACACTAACTCACTAAAGTTAAAATAGTATTGATTTTTACAAAAAGGACTCAAATAGTTATTATAGCTAATAGAACTGGGCATTTATAAAAACGTAGTCCATTAAATAGTTTTAGGTGGTTCTTTCAAACTTTGTTCAATACATTCAAATTTTCAAGTGTTGTAAGATTAATCATTTACACTTACAAGTACTTAATATATCAGAAAGCTACCACTTGGATTTCTCAAGCAGAAAAAAAAAAAGAAAGAAAAGTACAGAAATTTAGAATACTTGATTGAAAAACTAATCAGTCACATATTACATCTTTTCCCAGAGAAGACTAGCTTAATGTTCCACACACAAAACTACAAATCATAACTTTTACCTCTTTCTTAAAAGGTAGTAAATAGTTGTTTTCTGATATACCACAGAATCATTTGCAAACAAAAGCTATTCTGTTGCTTACTTAAGATAAAACATATCTGTAAATGTGCACACGATTTTTAAAACCTCTTTAACAAAATATCTAAGTATTTATTAAATTTGGATAGCTTGTTTTAAAATCTATTCAATCCTGGCAAAAAATCAAGTAAATGGTTACACTACTGAGTATCAGAGATTTTAAAGGCAGTAAATCAAAGACTTCACTTTAGAGTCTCTCCAATTCAACCACTTAATGACTAATGGTGAAGAAATGTATGTGAATGGGATATAAACTAAGTTACAACACATAAGGGGGGGTGGGATCTAGAATGAGTAATAAAGGGCCCAAATTTAAAGTCTACAATAAACTTTAAAACAAAAACGTTCTCCTTCATTCTCTCTTCATGGACAGATATTTCTCATGTAAGCAAATCATAGGAGAAGCTCAACCTCTACAAACCTTTTTACTCCTTCATTAACAATAGAGTACTTAAATGTAACTATAGATTTCACAGTGATATTAGTTCAGCCTCAAACATACTTTAAAAGCGACAGTAACAACAACGAAACGCTCAGAAGCAATATTCAGCAGTCTCAGGGACTACAAAAGTCTGGCTTTTAACTGCCATCCAATCCAAACAACCCACTTTTTTACAGTACTATGCAAAACATTGTCCCCTTGCTGAATTATTTTATTATTCAACATTAAGCTATCTAAAAACGAAAACTAATTAATCGCTAAGTTCAGTTAAGCAATTTAACTGACACAGTAAATATTTACTCTTAACATCTCACAGGAAGTCTTGACAAGCATTTGTTGCCATTGTGCTGGGGGTAGGGGTGGGAGGCAAGTTTTGACAAACAAGTTAAACAGTCCCTGAGAATTTAGTGTTCGACACCCCCCCCCCCCCCAACTCCCAATAAGGCATCAGATATTTTCCAAGACCAGTAAACACCTTATATAATGAAAGTAAAAAAATGTAACTTTCTAAACTATGTTATCGCCACTAACAAAACAAACAAAAGCCTTTTTACAAAACTACAAAAGCACATTTTAAAAAACTGAGTGTATATTTTTTACTTATACGTAAGCCCAATCACAAAATAACTAAGCAAAATATATTTACCTGAGCTTTTTAGAGACTGAGTAATCAACTTCCATGATTTTCCCATGCAATTCCACTTTACCTTTAAAACAGAAATTAAAGCACTCAGAACCTTCCTTGTATGAAACCAGCGAGGGTCTAGGAGGGGCACGCACAGAACTCCACGCTCGGGCTCCGCCTTCGGGTGCCCTCAAGGGGTCTCCTACCCGACTTCAGCTGGGCAAACTTGGTTCCCAGTGGGAAGATGGGCGCCCCATGTCTCGGGACAAAGTGGGAGGGGTGTGAGCCCGGCTCCGACCCCAGGTATAGCTGTGGGTGGCATTACCGGAAAAACAAATTTAATAAAGAGCGGCGCCAATTTGAAAGGATGAGCTCATTTGAAACTCAAGCTGCAGGGCTGGCGCGGCCCCGCTTCTTTCTGCCCCCACCTCTCCATTCCACTAACCCGGGTCCCGAAGCCTCCGCTGAGCTCCCCTCCCAGCCCTCTCCTCCCGGTGGCCCCCAGAAGACGCGCAGAAGCCCCCGGGGTCCGCTGTTGCAAGAGGCTAGTCCCCGCCGGCTTCTGGGTGTCACCTTGGCCTCGCTGCCGCCCCGCCCCCACTCCGCGCGCTGGTGGGGAAGGGGCTCCGGCCCGGCTTGGCCCGGGTTCGTGGGGCGCAGGCTCATGGTCTGGGGGCGAGCGCGGCTCCTGGCGGTGCGTGTGCGAGAGGGCGAGTTGGTGAGTGCGCGCGCGCGCGCGGGTGTGTGTGTCGCTCTCCGTCTCCCGTCTGGGCTCCAGCGCGCTCGCGGGGCCCCCCGGTCTCCTCTTTCCCGGTTCTCAGCCCGGGCCCCCACCGAGTTGAGACAGGGCACCTCGTAAAAAGGTGCTTCTGGCCGAGCGGGAGGCGGGGGGACAGGCGGCGGAAAGCCCCCCGCCTCGAGTTCTTCTCAATAAAATCGGACAAAAAATTCAGAGAAAAATAGGAGCGCTTGAGAGACGAGCGAAAGGGAACTGAGGTTCGGGAGAGGACTGAGAGAGATGTGCCGTCGTACAGGAGCTGGGGTTGGGGGAGCCTCAAAACCTCGGAGGGGGTCATCAGGGTGGCGTCGAGGGGGTGCCAAAAGTGGGGGATCGTGGGGCTAGGTGAGGAGGGGGCTCGAAAGGAGAGTGCGGCTCTGGGGACGCCAGAAGGCGAGAGGTCCTCGGCACGAGGCACGGGAAGGGATAAGGTCCGATCAAGCGAGGAGATGCAGGATTTGAGGGGGTCCTTGACAAAGGGGGTGACGGGAAGGTCAGTGAAAAGGGGGACGGGGACTCTCAGGATGGGGGAGAACTCTGGAGAGCAGCTCCGAGAGCCAGGGGAACGAGGGTGCCCCCAAGAGAGCGAGAGAGCATCGGGGGCCCTCGGGGCCGCACAGGGGTCGCCCCAGGGCTGCGGCTCGGAGGGCAAGGGGAGAGTCCAGAGCTGTGGCGGGGGAGGGGAGCCGCGGTCAGAGTTGAGGGTCTGGTGCGTGGAAGTGAGCGTGCGGGCACGGGAGCCCCGGCCGGGCGACGCCCGCAGGGCTCGGCCTCCCTCCGGACGCCGTCCTGGCCGGAGCAGGGAGAGGCAGGGGGAGGGGGACAGCACCGAGTGCTCACCCGAGAGGGTCTCGATGGCGCGGATGGCCCAGTTCTGGTCAGGATAGTCCACGAAGGCGTAGCCGGACTTGAGCAGGACCTGTCCCGCCAGAGGCAGCTTCCTGTCCCCGAAGAGCTGCCGGAGGTCGTCGGCGGTGACGGCGGGGCTCAGGTTCCCGATGTAAAGCTTGTTCATCATCCGTGTCTTCCCCGAGAGCCCGCGGCTCCCCCGGCCCGGTACCCGGCACTCCTCGCCTCCTCCGCTGCCCTCGTCTCTCCTCCTCCTCCCCCTCCTCCGCCCCCCCTCCCCGCCCTCCGCCCGCCCGCCACCCACCCCCACCCTCACCCTCAGCCTGGCTCCCCCCACCGCGGCCGCCTGGCCCGCCCGGGGGCAGAGGCAGAGGCGGAGGCGGGGACTCAGTGCGGCTCCCTCCTCGGGGCAGAGTCCCGGGCCGGGCGGCGGCGCGCGGACAAAGCGCTCTCTCTGCCTCCCTCTCTCTCCCTCTCAAGGCGGTGGCGGGAGGAGGAGCAGCGGCGGGCGGCGGCAGCGCACCCCGCTTGTGTCTGTGTGAGAGTTTGTACCGGCGTGTGCGCAGCCGAGAGTGAGCGAGCGAGCGAGCGCCCCCTCCCCGCCCCGCCCCGCCCCGCGCTGTGCGCCCCTCGCCTCGCGCTCGGAGCGCTCCGCGCGCCTCCCCGGGCTTCTGCCCCACGCCGAGCGGGCGGAAGCGGCTCGCGGCCCAGGACTGGGGCTCCCAAGCGCCAGAACCCCGGCGGGCGCGGCGCGGAAGCCGGGCGAGCGGCGGGGCGGGGAAGGCGCGCCCCAGGCGCGAGTGGGAGTGCGCGAGGGGGCGCGGGGGAGCGGCTGGGAGCCGCAAGCGTGGGAGGGAGAGGGGCTGTGGGAGAGCGTGGAAAGGGGTGTGCGCAAGGTGGACCGGATGTGAGAGCGCGGCTGCCAGAGCCAGCGGTAAGGTGTGTCTTGGAGGTGAGAGGCGAGGGCAGGCTGGGAGACAACAACTTTCTCGCGGCGAGTTGATCGAGTCTGGCGTCCTGCGCGTTCCCGGGCGGAGCGCCTGCTCTGAGACCCGCTCCCCGCCCAGCTCTCTGTGGCGACCCGGCGGCGCGTGTGGTCGAGGGATCGCGGACAGGAGTCGGGACGGTTGGGGCCCGGGACTGGTCGGGCCCTCACGTACTCTGCACCCGCGGAAGTTCCTCTGGCCCTGGGCCTCAGTTTCCCAGCCGGTGTGGGGAGACGGAAGGCCAGAATGGATCACATCCCCTCCGCCCGCTCCCGGTGTGCCGGGAGCCTCGCGGCGGGCGGCAGCCTCACGTTAGCAGCTGCTCTCTATTCTGGGGAGTGGCGAAGGCTCCCCGAGTGGCCGCTGCGAAGCCAGGTGGCGGGTGGGGAGGCGAGCGAGGAGGGGGCACGGGCTGCGGCCGGGAGGACGAAGCTCGCTGCATGGCTGGGTTCAGTTCCAGAGCCAGAGCGGAGGCGCTCAGGCTGTGTAGGAGTTCCCCGATCATTGGGAAGGGCCGGGAGAGGAAAGAGGTCTTTGCAAGCGGAGGAAACAACGTGACCGACGGAAGAGGCAGGGTTGGGATGAGAGCTGCCCGATTTGAGGGGCTAGGGAAGGAGCCAGACAGACTGGAGACCGGTTGCGAGTTCCGGGGCCCGGCTGGAAGTCTGCTGGTTAGATCCTAGTCCCAGCCAGGAAATGAAATGTTACAGGAAAGAAAAAAATTGGCAGGATTCAGAAGTGAAGGGGCAGAAGAAGATTCCAAGATTTGCACTTATTGGGGGCTTAGGAAAGATTATTTGACAGAAGTGTGTGAAGAATTTTTAAGGGCTTTGGGGGGTGGGGGTCTCTTGGTGGACAAGCCATAAATGCATGGGATGGAACAGATTCTCGTCCCCTGTCTGAGTTGTGAAGTACTGCCTTTCCCAAGCTTTCCTGTTGACGAAGGCGGTGGAGGGAGCAGGTTGTTTTAAAAGAAAGAGAAAAAACACATTTCTCAGACCTTAAAGACTGACTCTGTGACCTGTATTTTGTATTGTCCAAAAGTATACTCAGGTGATTCTTGTCCTGAAAACATTGGCAGGTGCAAGGCCTATCTGCTTAGGACTCTGATCTTCCTCCGTTTTGCCCCCAGCTATGTATTCTGGAATGTTCCAGCATTTCTGAGCTTAAGTTTCTTCATTTATAAAAAGAGGATAAAACCAACCTTTGGCAGGGTTACTGTAAGGGCTACATGAAGAATAACTGAATAGTGTATTGACACAAGGTGAATGCACATTTAGTGCTTTTGTTTTTTCCCCTTTCTTTCCCCCAGAAACTCATGAGTAAAATACTTTTCTTTTGAAGAAGGAGACTCCTTAAATAATTACGTATCCAGACCTGAAAACAATGTATTCATTCTCACATAGATATTTGCAGTTGCTTGAATTCTGGCTTCCATCTCAAATATTCATATATTTCCTCTTTCTAGAAAAGGAATTGGATTTTACTGCTCCTGGAGTTGGGAATGGCCATTATTCCCCAAACTAATAGATGAACTAGGTATGACTGGTTCCCTGCTCAAATGTAGTGGACAATCACAAATGAAAAAACTGTTGTGTGTGCATAAATTTCAGCAGACTGGGAGGTAACTATCATCAGTGTGTTTTTTTTTTTACACAGATGCCCTAATTGGTGTGGTCACCTTTATTTTTGCTCATTTTATTCCAGTAATTCAGAGTTCTAAAAGAGAAACAAGTGTGGCAGGGATAATTGATCTCATTCTCCTCTGAAAGGTTAGTAAAACTATTTTTTTGTTATAGAATATTTTCAGCTATGTCAATTCCTTGGTTCTACTGCAAAACCACAAACATTTTAGCATGGATTCTCTAGTTAGCAGCAAGCATCTAAGGATTCTTGGCAGAGGTAGCTTCTGGTGAACTCTTCTATCCTGTTTCACCAGGTTGCATTCAAACTTTTTTTCTGAGAAATAACTGCTCTTTGCTGTAATTTTTGTGTTTTACACTGCTGGTGGTTTGAAGGGGTGCTGCAGAAGGGTTTGAATAGTAAGGATGATGGAGGACAGGTTTCCACCACACCTCTGATTTGTAGCATCCACGAATTTCTTGGATAGAGAAGAGGATAGGGGATAGCCTCCAAATGCAAAACCAGAAATCCAGAGGTCATTTCCCCTGCCTGACAAAACTTTATTTTCTACCTGTTTTCTTCTAACTCTTAACATTCATTCCAGAGATGAAATGGAGATTGATCTGGACTGAATTTAAAGCGAATAAAACAAGATTTTGTAAATGTTCAACTGAGGTCAGATTTTGGAGAAATTCTTGTAGTAGGCATATTACTTTTTAAAGCATGTATTAACGGACCTTTTCCTCAAGAGTTTCGAAGGTAGCACAGATCCTCATGGTTTCCTAATTATTCTTCTGGGCAGAATGGTGGTAAGGTAGCTAGGGAAAGATTTGTTAAGTCACTTTGCAGGTAGAAAAGCTTAGGAGTAGGAAAGTAGAACAGTTTTTTCATGGTCATACAGAAGGCTTGAAACATGACATGCAAACACATTTTGGCCTACCAAGATGAAATATTAAGGTTTCATCTTGGACTTTCATGATGAAACATTTCTGTCTGTGGACAGAGCACTTTCTGATAGCATAATGTTTTGAATCTGTGAAACCATGATGGAATGTTTTTGTTCAATGGATGATGGTGGTCATTATGGCCAGTGCTAGGTAGTGTAAGGACTGGCAAGGAAAATGAAGCTTATTTTCTGGACAGTTGAAGGAAAGCTGCTATTGGATGGTGTCAGCCCCTGCCTGCTCATTGGGAATGATTCAGTGGTAGGGTAACCTCCTTTAGACACCTTTTCTTGAGTTGGCAAAAGAGAAATTGTCTGACCTTAGGTGAGTTAATTCAACTCTCTGAACTTCACATTCTTCCTTGTAAATTACCCCACCTACTTCCTCAATGTAAACTTTGTCTCCCCTGCACTTTTCATGTTTTCCAAATACTGGCCATCTCAGAGCGCTGTCCCTTTGCACACAGTGCTTCCTTTCCCTGGAATGCATTTCTTCCTTTGATAAACTCCTGCCTCGCCTCTTATTTAACCCTAGGATACACACAGCACTTCATTTATACAGATACAAAATAACTTCTCTAGTGATGATGGTTGCCTGACTTGGTGAGTACACTAAAAACCACTGAAGTGTACATTTCAAATGGGGGAATTTTATGGTATATGAATTAAATGTCAATTTTTAAAAACTGTGTAAGAAAAGAAAATCTTCTCTTCCCTACTATATGGTGAATTTCTGGAGAAATGAGGTCTTGTCTTTTTTATCCTTTGGCAAGTATCAAACCTGGCATATGTTAGGGGCTCAGGTAGTACTTGGTAATTAAACAATGACCATCTGAGGCTTGCTTTAAGGATTAAATAAAGATGCATGTGATGGTACCTATTTTGCACACTGCCTAACATGTAGCAGGAGGAAATTTTCACTTTTCTTGCTTTGTTGAATTCATTTATTCATGGCATTACATAATGTTAGGCACTGAGGATAAAGAAGTGGATATCACCCTGCTCTCAAGGAGTTTATGATCAGTGGAGGAGGCAGATGAATAAACAGATTGCAGTATGGCATTAGAGGCGCCACAGCAGACTGCGAGCATAGAAGGGAGACCCGTTTCATTCAATCTAAGGTCAGGGACGGGATCACGGAAGAACTGATGTTAAAAATGAATTCTGGCCCTGGCCGGTTTGGCTCAGTGGTTAGAGCGTCGGCCTGTGGTCCAGAGAGACCTGAGTTCGGATCCCGCTAAGGGCACATACCTCGGTTGCAGTTTGTCCCTGGCCCTGGTTGGGTCATGCGGGTGGCGCCACTCGATGTGAAGGATAAGTAGGGGCTTATTAAGATTGGAAGAATAGCAGAAGAAATGCATCCTAGGCAGAAGGCACAGCATATGCAGAGACACAGAGACATAAAATAGCATCTGCTGCACACCTCAAGTCAAATCCAAATGTGGATTCAGAAATAAGTTTGAGAAAACAATGCAAAAAAGAAAGCGTTTTCAGAATTAAAGAACTGGATCTCCAAAATGAAGGGGTGTACTGAAGGCCCAGAACAAAAGATCCAGAGCAAAAGCGTATCATGGTGAAATTTAAAAGAATTCAAATTATATGAGCATCTGGGAGAAAAGAGGTCACATAAAAAGGATTTGGAAAGAGAATGGGAATGTATTTTTCTAAAGTGAAGGAATCTGGGAGGCAGCAGAGCAATGCTTTCAAAATTGAATGAAAATTATTTTCAATTTTGAATTCTAAACCTCATTAGACATCAATTAAAAAGACATGAAGGGCCCTGTCCCCATGGAACAGCCTTCCCCTCCTATACTCTGTTATTCTTTTGAGTCGTTGAAACTAAAGATTCCAGTGCAAGGTTTTGTGGATCCCTGGGTGGGTGACAGGCCTCTGCTGTCCAGTGCCTTTTGCACCATTTCCCACTCTCTGCCATACAGCTCATTTCAAACCTCCAATCCTTTTTCTCCCCTCTCCATTATTTATATATGTTTGTTTATTTGCTCAGTCCTGGAATACATGTAAACTATATTTAGAATAACCCATCACCTCTGTAAAAAGCAAATATACTAGAGAACAATAACAACCAAAAAGATATGAAGGATTTAAACATGTCCTCATTTAGGGAAGCTACCAGAGGAGAAATGCCAGCAAAACTATAGAAGAGGAAGACATGGGACTTGAGAAATGTGGAATCCAATGCTGGAGACTATGATGAAAAGATCCAGAATGCTAGCAATGCAGCCATCCAGAGAGCAATGGCACAGATTAGAACAAAAGGATAGATGGCTTGGAAAGTGAGAACTCACAAGGAACAACAACAACAAAAGGACTCATGTATAAATGCATAGTAATTGTTTCTGAGAGGATGGCAGCCATCTTGGAAATTTTGAAAAAAATCACAGGTACAGGGAAAACTAGGCATATGGAAAAACAAGGAAATCATTAACTCCAGGAAAAACGCATAGTTATACAAGAAAGGAGCAATGCTCATAAGCACAACAGTGAAAATATTTGTATGGTCATAATGTAAATACTGATGTATTATTCAAACTGCATAAAAAGAATTTACAAATCAATCAGAAAAAGACAACCTTTGGAAAAAGGTAGGGCAGAATGACTGGGCTAATTCACAGAAGATGAAATGCAAATGGACAGTAAGTTTAACTCATGAGTAGTAGGAGAAATTAAAATCATTCAAAATTGACAACAACTTTAAAATTCTGTTGATAAAAGGAATTGGTGAAGGTGTGGAGCATCAGCCATCCACTGCTGGCAAGAGTGTACATTGATAAAATTACTCTGAGGCATTTGTCAATATTTAGTAGAAATGAAGATCTAACCCCTTAACCTCCCTTGCAGTCATTCTCCCTTCTTGTAGGTGGCCCTTTCTTATCATCTCATTTCTCTTTTTTTTTTTATCCTCACCCGAGGACATTTTTCCATTTTTTGTTCAGATAGAATGGGAGGGAGAGAAAGAGAGAGAAAAACATCGACGTGAAAGGGACATATCGAGTGGCTGCCACCCACATGACCAGGGACAAACTGCAACCGAGGTACATGCCCTTAGCGGGAACCAAACTCAGGTCTCTCTGGACCGCAGGCTGACACTCTAACCACTGAACCAAACCGGCCAGGGCTCATCTCATTCCTCTTTACATCCTCCTATTGGTTTTCATCTACCCTAGGTGTCAACTGATAACTTTGTTTTGTATTTCATTGAGAAAACAGAAGCAATCAGAAGAGCACTTCAACTATATCTCCCACATACCTGCATCTGTGCTTATAGATTCTGCCTTCTCTTCTGTAACTATGGGTGACCGTATGATCCAGTAGAGAAAAAAACTGACAACTTCAGAGAAAATGAATAAACTTGCACACCCTTTGACCTGGCAATTTCTCCTCTAAAGAAATTCTACATATGAACAAAGAAACATAAAAGATTCATGGTAGCACTAGTATACTGAAAACTGGGACCTAAATGTCCATCAGCAAGAAAATGGATAAAAATAAATAAATTGTGGAATAGTCACAAATTTAATATACATCAGGTCAGAGTATGCACATTTATGTATGTTCTGTAGTTTTTCCCTTCCTGTTAAATGAAATAGGTTACATGTATCAACATTAAAAACCAAAACTTGGTGATGAATGAAAAGATACATTGTAGAAGGATGTGTTATGATACCATTTATATAAGGTCTGAAAACATGCAAAACAAGTATATTGCTGATGTGGATGTAATTGTGTGGTATAAATAAATGTATAAAAACATGCATGGGAATCACGAACTTCAAATTTGAGATAATGATCACCTGAGAGAGAGGAGAAAAGGGAACAGGATTTGGAGGGGCACACATGAAATTTTCATTTTAACTTTGTTTTTGTTTGTTTTATCCTCACCTGAGGACATTTTTCTATTTTTTGTTCAGATAGAGTAGGAGGGAAAGAAACATGGATGTGAAAGGGACACATCCAGTGGCCGCCACCTGCACGACCAACCAGGGCCCCAGGGCTGGGGACAAACTGCAACCGAGGTACACACTTTTAGTGGGAACCGAACCTGGGTCTCTCTGGACCACAGGCCGATGCTCTAACCACTGAGCCAAACCGGCCAGGGCATTGTTTTTGTTTTTAAAGCTGGGTGGTAGGTAAATCCGTATTAGCTTTCTCTCTTTTTTACCTCCTCAGTATTTTTATTACTCTATCTGGCAGGGGATGATTCTCAGACCAGATTGAGCATTATAATCACCAGAAGAAATTTAAAATTACAGATTTCCCAAGGCCTACTGCTAGGACTCCTGAACCCAAAATTTCAGAGCTAGGGCCCAGGAATCTGAAAAATTTCTTTAAATCTAAGTTTTTCTTTAGTTTATACATATATGTATATATGTAATTTTTATATAAACATTGCATGTTTATACATTATATATAGAATATAGAATATATACATATATAATGTTAGACTTACAGGAAGGTTGCAAGAATAGTACAAAAAGTCATTTATAATGTTTACCCAGATTTCCCAAATGTTAACATTTTACCGCATTTGTTTTATCCTTTTCACTGTTTCTTTGAACAGTTTGAAAGTAAACTGAAGACAGGATGTCCCTTTAAGCCTAAGTACTTCAGTTAATATCTACTAAAAAAAGAAAGAAAGAAAAGAAAAAGAACTTTCTATAACTTCAGTATAATGATCAAAACTAGGAAATAAATGTAAATATTATCTAATCTACAAACCTATTCAGATTTCACCAACTGTGTTAATGTCATAGCAAAAGGAAATCCCAAATCAGTTGGCATTTGGTGGTGTTGTCTCTACTCTCCTTTAATCTGGATAGTAACTCAGTTGATCTTTGTTTTTCATGACATTGACATTGCTGATAAAACCAGGCTACTTATTTGGTAGAATGCCCCTCAGTTTGGGTTTGTCTGATGTTTCCTCGTGATTAGACTTAGGTTATAGATTTTTTAAAGTGATATTGTGCATTGTAGTAGGAGGCACATTATGCTGATTTGTCCCATTAATATGTTAATTTTACCTTGGCACACTTGCTGAAGGTGGTTATGTGCCAGGTTTCTCTATTATAAAATTGGTCTCTCTCAGAGTGCTACTTCAAAATTTTATAAACACTGTTATTCCTCCAAATTTCAATCATTTGTTTTATCTATTGTTGATTCTTGCCTAGATTGTTATTATTATGGTTGCCAAATTATGGTTCTAATTTCATCATTCCTTTTATATTTGCTTTCTACTGTAAGGAAGAACTTTCCCTTCTCCCTCATTTATTATATCAATGTGGATTAAGAAATTCATATTTGATTCAAATGTTATAAACTTTTATGATCATTAAGAGCTGGGAAATAGATTATATATGTAAATGCACACACATAAAGATTTATATCTGTCTATAGTTACCTATCTGTTACTATATTAAAAGTCACAAGTTCACACTGATACCCCTGATTCCTGTGGAATACTGCAGGGTTCATTCTTTCCTCCTCCTCACTTTTCATGTTTGTAGCTTTCCTTCAACAGTGAGAAACCTGGCTCCCATTCTCCCCAGTATATTTATTTTTTGTTCAATTCTAGAACACACAAAATTGCTAATCCATGCTTCTGCAAAAAGAGAAGGCTATTCACCAGGTTTCTATCTATTATCTAATATAGTTCTTTTGTGTTTAGCCTGAGGGCATATGATCCAAACACTGTTTAAAAGTTACTTGAGTTTTATCTCCTACTTTAGTGTTGGTTACCTTATTTGAAATTTGCTTGGCTCATAGGTTGGTTTGTTTTACATTTTAGTTTTTCTCTCATATTCATTGATTTTATTTATTTTTCTCTTTTTGTTGTTATTGAGTCTGTAAAACTTTAACATGGTTTCAAAACACAGAAGGTATATCCAGATGATTTCCATCCGCTCCCCATTCCCCATGTGATTTTATCCAGCTCATGCCCAACCAACCCCTGAGGGCAACTAATCTTATTAATCTCTAGTTTATCTTTACTGTTTCTTTTTGTATAAACGAATATATACATGTATGTTTTTTATTTCTCCTTTTTCTAAAAAAAAAAACAAAAACAAAACAGAAACAGGGTCCTGCAGATACTCTTTTGTACTTTGATTTCTTCACTTAACAGTATGTCCTGGAAATCACTCCATATCTCAGAAATTTTTCTCATTCTTTTTATTTATTTTATTTTTTTATTAAAAAAAATGATGCTATGGCCCTGGCGGGTTTGGCTCAGCGGTTAGAGCATCCGCCTGCGGTCCCGAGAGACCCGGGTTCGGTTCCCGCTAAGGGCACGTACCTCGGTTGCAGTTTGTCCCCGGCCCTGGTTGGTCGTGCGGGTGGCAGCCACTCGATGTGTCCCTTTCACATTGATGTTTCCCTCTCTCTCTCTCTTCCTCTCTCTCCCTCCCACTCTGTCTGTACAAAAAATGGAAAAATGTCCTCGGATGAGGATAAAAAAAAAAAAAAATGATGCTATGAATAACCTTTTTGCTTATATTTTTGTATTTTTGGAGGTTATCTTCAGGGTAAATTCTTAGGAATAGGATCACTAAATCAAAAGATTATATATGTGTATGTGTATGTTTTAAATATATATTGTGAAATTCTCCTTCATAAAGATACCAATTTGCATTCCCACCAGCAATGTACATAGAGTGCCTATTTTTCTTATAGCCTGCCAATGAGGCGTGGATTATATTTTTTTAATTTTGCTAATCTGACAGGTGAGAAATGCTATCTCAATGTAGTTCCAATTTGTGCTTCTCTTATTATGAGTGAGAAGGAACTTCTTTTTATATGTTTAAGGGTTATATTTATTTCATTTTTTGGTACATTTACTGTTCATATCTTTCATCCATTCTTCTGTTTTGTTTTGGTTTACTTTTCTCCTCAATTTTTGAGTTACTTAAATATTAGGGATATAAGTCCTTATCAGTGAATATGTTACAAATATTTTCTCCCAAGTTTTGTCTTTTGCCTTTGTTATTTTTGTTATTTTTTTCCATACAAAAAGTTTTGTTGTGTGTTTTTTTAATGTAGTCAAGTTTATCAATCTTTTCTTTCATTCCATTTGATTCTGAGTTATAGTTAGAAAGCTTTCTTCTACACTCAGGTTAAAGAGAAATTCATTCATTTTTTTAAAAATAGGACTTGTGTGGTTTCATTTTTATATTTAGATCCCTGATCCATTTGGAATTTATTTTTGAGTGTGGTTATGAAGTATGGATCTAATTTTACCTTTTTGTCCAAATAGCTAACTAGTTGTTCCAGCACTATTTATTTAAAAATCCTTTTAGCCCAGATATTTTGAGATGCCACCTTTATCATATACTAAGTGGCAGGCATATGTACTCGGTTCTATTTCTGGGCTTTCTTTCCTCCTGGTCTGTCTACCTTTTCATGTGCCCACACCCCACTGTTTAATTACAAAGGTTTTATAGTATGTTTGAATATCTGGTATGCCTAGTCTCCTTCATATCTTTTTTTTTTAAATATTTTTCTGGCTATTCTTTCAAGTTTGTTTTTCTATATGAAGTTTAATGCCAGCTTGTCTAGCACCATAAAAAGTTGGTGGTATTTTATTGAGATCACATTACATTATAAATTAATTTAGGGACAACAGACATCTTTATGATGTTGAATCATTCTATTTAAGAACAAATGCTGTCATTCCATTCAGCAGTCTCATCTAACAAAAACCATTGGGATTTGCCCTCTGGTGTGGCTCAGTGGTTGATGTCAACCCATGCACCAAGAGGTCATTGGTTCAATTACTAGTCAGGGCACATGCCCAGATTGTGTGCTTGATCCCTAGTAGGGAGGCATGCAGGAGGCAGACAGTCATTGTTGATATTTCTCTTTCATCAGTGTTTCTATCTATCCCTCTCCCTTTCTCTCTCTCTGAAAAAATCAATAAAAAACATTAAAACAAAACAAAAACATTAGGATCTAACTTTCAGAAAGAGGGAGATGTGAAAGAGCCAAATGTCACTGACCACAATAGAAAGCCAATAGATTATGGCTAGAATTGATAAATCAAGGAAAGGCATAAGCAGATTAGTTAGAAATACATAGATAAATACCATGGGAAAGACCTACAAGCGTGAGAGGGCTTTTTTTTTTTTTTTTTTTTTTTTAATGAGGCTTTTAGTACATATATTAGTCAGGATCCTAGTAGGAAACAGATGGCACATACAATCAGAGTGATTGAGAATCTAATAGAAATGCTATTTAGAGATGTGAGTGGGGTTAAAGAACATAATAAACAAGGACTGGAAATGCCCCCTTGCCACTAGCAGCAATAGGGAGCCATTACCACCACTTGGCCTAAAGAGCGAAGGGAGGGACAATTTAGAGGAACCGAAGAGCAGGAGAGGATTGCGCTAGAGAAACCTTGGTCTTGGATGAAACTCAGTCACTGTTCATTGTAGCATGACAGATTGGAAGCTGAGGGAATAAATACCACCTCACTCTCCTCCTGCTCCCACCAGCGCCCCCTAATGGCTGAACTGTAGCGGTAGGCAGAGGACAAAAAGTGTCATTTGTAATGGGCAGCCTCCAGCACCCAACAGGGTAGGGGAGGGTGTAGAACGGATTTGGAGGGGCACATAGAAGACATCTAAGCATTACTATCAAAAACTTAAGTAAATGTACAGCATATAATAAACAATAAAAAACTATTTTAGTCAGTAGATCTATATGGTAAAGGAACAAGGATCAAATAATTATAATAAAGGTTGAAAGTGGTAAATGCCTGAAGAGAGATTGGGGATGTTCCCAGTGAGAGAATCCTGACAGTTTCTGGAGAGGGCCACAAATATTCAGTCCAAAACAGTCATGTCAGCAGAAACCCAGGAGTCTTGTTTTTCAATTAATTGTCCATTATTGGTACACCGGCCTCTCAGTAAGTAAACACCTCCTCCCTGCCCATGAGCCATGGGGATTTAGTCTTAGTTTATGGTTTCCAATTTATATGGCGTTTGGATTCCTTGATGTTCTGTCATTTCTCTATGTTCTTTGCCTCCTCCCATTGTACACTGCTCCTCTGAGACAGGAAAGCATTGTGGAAAGTGCTGTATTTTAGTACACTGAGAATTGAATTCCCTAACTTTCAGTTACTAACTGTGTGACCTTAATAAGTTACTCAGCCACTCTGAGCCTCAATTCCATTTTGTAGAAGGAGAGTGATACCTAACTCACAGAATCGCTGTAAGAGTTAAAGATGCTAGGTGTCAGATACCTGGCACCAGGCGGGTCACTCAGTAGATGGCAGGTGAGGATGTTAGTGCCCTACTGCAGACTGTTGGGCTTTTCCTCCTTCTGCTGAGGTTGACTTGGAGCACATTAGCATCACTATAATGGGAGCTGATCTCCTGACAACTACCTGAAACAAGGAAAATTTCTAGACATAGTTGCAAAGGACCTTAGCAGTAACTCATCCATCTTCCCAGTGGATATAGGAGATTGTGCCACAGGCCCATTTAAGATGGTTACCCCAGTGCTGAACATACCAATGGAGAACTCAACCACCTCCATAAGCTGCCTGTTATCAGATTGATTGATTGGAAGAAAGCTTTTCCTTGAATTGAGTTGAAATTAGTTTCCCTGCTAATTATAGACTCAAAACCATTTAGCACTAAAAGAAATCTTCAAGCCCACCAGCTTATTTTATGAATGAGGAATCTAAGCTCAGAGAGGGAAGGTAAGGCGCTATTCTTAATGACAATGCTGTGTGGAGCTACCTGTCTCCTTCCCCACCATGCTAGCAATCAGCATAGCCTTTAGTTCTTTCAGAGCCCCTATTCCCTCAACCTCCTCTTCCCCTTCCCCAAGAATGAAGGCCTAGTCTTCACCAGTCTGATCACTCACCTTTGCAAATGCAAGTTTGTGATGTCTAGAACTAAACCTGCTTCTCATTGTGACCTGGCCCCAGCAGAGTGAAACAAGATTATTTCAGATCCAGGGCAAGGTATGGCCATTAAACCCAGAAAGGCCAAGAATTTGAGCTAGACAAAACCAGCGGGTCATTTATAGAAATGGGGCTAGTCGTGGTTGTTCACCTCTATTCAGGCCCTCTTCACTGGACACTTAGAATTTGTCTCACATACCTTTGGAACCTCTGTGCCAGATCTAGAAAAGGTACTCAGTAATATTTACTAAGACAGATTTCACACACACACACCCCCCCCAACAAACATTGAAAAAGAAGAGGTATTAGAGATAGGGGAAAGTGTCAAAGGAAGAAATAGGTCTGTTGTCTCAAAACCAGAGTTGTAAATTGGCAGTTTGCCCAAATAAAGTAATGGACTTATCACATGACTTCAAAATAAACTTATGCAAAAGTTCAAGAAGTCCAATGTTGGCATTTTCTGGTAATGTTGATAGAGGAGGCACAATAAAGAACTGCCTGGAATAATATAGAATAAAACTGGTGAGTCCTTTTGTTCAAAGCCAGATAAATTATTTCTGGTTCTCACAACATTTCTGAGAAGAGGAAAAAGGAGGCATGGCTGAAAATATTACTCTATTTAACTGAATAAGCCTCAGAGAAGTTACATACTTTTATGAAATTACTGTTATTACCAACATTTAACAAGATACCATTTGCCACAGTAATTTGTTTTAAGATCAGTGCCACGTCTGATAATTGGTTCCTGAGATTTTCTTTTCTAAATCTTAAAAATCAATGGACATTTATATTAGAATGAGGAGACTAAATTGTAGTTTTAATGGAAGACATCTATTTTTGTATCCCATGTACCTCTGTTTTCTTTCATTTATCTATGGAATTTTTTTCCATTTTAGACAAATTGGCTATATGCCCTCCTGAATAATATTTTTTAAAAGATCACCCTTCTTTATATGAAAGACATTTTTAGCAATCATACCAGAAGTGGTCTCCAGAAGCAGCTGATCTGATTAGCTAATTACTGTCAAAAAGAACAGCTAAGTAAGTACCATGCCCAAACAAAAATTGTTTTTGTCGGAAGTTTGCCATTATGCAGACGGACAATTTAAAATTACACACATGCAGCTGCTTATAGGCAAGTTTTTATGGTTGTTGCTATTTTAGTTTTTTTTTTTTCTTTTGTTTTTTTTTCTTCTTTCTTTTTTTTTCTGGTTGTTGCTATTTTTAAAAGAACAGCTAAACATAGAACTATTAGCAGTCTTCACCAGGTCAGTGAAATAAACAAATAGCTAACTCCTGCCTCATTCTCTAAAGGAATTTATCCTAGGCTCAAGCTAGGCTGAAAGACTAAATGTAAAGGCAGCAGGGCACCAGTGAGCACATTTTCACTGTGCTCCAGTCAGAGGAGGGAAAATTTCTTCAGTTTCATAAAATATTGAATTGATTTTGGTTTAGTAGAGTAAGTATACTTTGCGGCTTTGAATTACTTTTTTAGCCCTCGCCAGTTTGGTTCAGTGGTTAGAGTGTTGGCCTGCAGACCAGTGAGTCCCGAGTTTGATTCCTGTCAAGGGTATGTACTTCGGTTGCAGTTCATCCCTGGCTCTGGTCGAGGTCCTGCAGGAGGCAGCCAGTAGATGTGTCCCTCTCACATTATTGTTTCTCTCTCTCCCTCCCACCCTATCTGAAAATAAATGGAAAAGTGTTCTTAGGTGAGGATTGAAAAAAAAAAAAAGAATTATTTTTTAAAAGACTGGTTTATAAAATTTTATCACTGTCTTAAATATTTATCTTACAGGTAAAACTTTTTTTTCCCCCTGTAATAAGACACCTTCAAATTAATAATGGAAGTCAGTGGGAAATATGATTCAATTCTAAAATAAATGTTATAACCAACACTAAGCTTTTTATCTTGTCTCTTTTCTGAGAAAAGGGAAGGAGGTGAGATCTCAGTTCCTCTTAATGATTTTAGATGCTAGCCTTTGTCGCCCCACATTGAAGGAAGAATGGGTCTCTCAGGTTCCTGATGGTCTTCCCATCTTTTATCATCTTTCATGTGTAATTTTTTTTGCTAAGCTTATGTTTTTGAGGTAGAGATAGGTAGTTACTGTATCTACAAGGTCTATGATATTTTGTGTAGGAGTTCTCTGGTTGTTTGACTCTAGCAGTAAAGAATTTTGATTTGTCCCACTCAGTTACTCCTAAACACTATTGCCAAAAACAAAAGGCACAGAGAATAGTGACAAAGATGCTGCTTTTGATAAGACGCCTAAGCAGGCTTTTTTGATGAGTAAGTCATTAACTCACCTGAGAAACAAAAGGTCCAGGCTGCTTTCACGTGGTAAACAAACTTGACCAGAAAAGGGCACAGCTTTAGAAACCGAAAACCTGGAGTCTGATCTTCACCACTTCTTTACTCTCAGGAACGTGGGGTGATCCATTTAATCTCCGAGTTTCCATGACCTGCTGAAGGCAGAGTGCTGGATCTAATCATCTTTTGGGGGTGTCTTTCAGGGGTAAGTCTATTAACAGAATTCTTCTTGGGAAAGTAGCCGTCTTTGTTTCAGGAAATACCATGACATGCCCCTAGGGCGTAAGGGCTGACCAGGGCTCAGGCAACCAAAAAAACGGCCAAAAGGCTGTGCTGGCAGAAGCAGGAAATTAATTTTTCTTGCAGGTCGGGATGGGGGGAAGGTGCTCTCTATAGGGTGGGTGAGAAGAGGATCGGGAGGGCTGGGAAATAGTTGAAGTAAGGGCCCTGTGTGAGGGAAAGCCAGTGAGAAGCCTCCAGGTCGGAATGAAGCAGAAAAGCCTCAAATGTCATTTTAAGCACTTTATAGTATAAAGGGCAATGGGACCCTTCCCCAAGACCCCCACATCTTAGGAAACTCGAACACAGTAGTATTCTGTATGAATCAGGGTTTGTTGAAAGAGGAGCATAAAACCATATGGAGAATAGAAGTGTTCTCAGAAAAGTCAGAGCTGGCAGGCAGGGAGACCTCCGAAATGCGTGCCTTCAACAATCAGCAGAAGGTTTGGGAGGCGATGGACCTTGGCTGCACAGTGGGGCTCAGATGAAGGGGCCAGTGAGCCCAGCTGACATTTGGGTTACTCTGGGCACCACTGCCAGCTTCATCATCATTGCTTTTGTCCTTTTCACATCAGTGTCAATTTAAGGAATGATTTCAGAGTTTCAAAGGATCTACCTCTCTGTCTCCCCAGTATTTTTATTAAAACACAAGGCATTTTCCCCAATATCATTTTTCCTTTCAGTATGTTTTTGTTTTTTGTTTTGGTACGTGCCCCTAGCGAGAACCGAACCCAGGACTCTGCTCTGCAGGCTGATGCTCCAACCACTGAGCAAAACTGGCCAGGGCTCAGTGTGTTTCTTAAACCCCATTATATTGTTCTTAAATTATTTTCTAGCTTGAGCTCATTTTGTCATTTTGTTTCTTTTCCTCTTTTTCTTAGAAGTGAATTGACAGAGATTCTAGTTTATTTCCTACTCTCTTCCATTTGTCATTCAGATTTTTCTTTGCCTGGAAATCTCTGAAAATTAGTACTTGCAACATTGTCTTAGACTTGCAGCTTGCTTTCTATAAGCACTATTCTACAGCATATTAATTTTAAATATATGTAATGAAAATTCGATCATCTTTCCTGTCAAAAAAAAATGTATTGCTTCTTCCAACTTAAATTTTAAAAGAAATGTTTATTTAAGTGTTTCCACATTCAATTCTATCTATGACAGTTTCACATTTTCACCCTAAGTGAAAACAGTCATTTGGGAGTTGCATCTAAAAGCATTAACAACGCCTACTAACAGTTATGCCAGTGCAGGAATAAACTAGTATAACCTTTCTGTCAAGCAATTTGGCAGTATAGTCCTTCAAAATGTTTATTCCTTTTGGCTCAGTGATCACACTTCCAGGAATCTTTCCATTGGAAATCATTAGAAATAGAGTCAAAAGATTTATGTATGTTTATTGCAACATTATTTATTTGAGGTAACAAATTGGAAACAACCTGAATGCCAAACAAAAGGAAAGTAAATTGTTCTCTGGCAGGGTGCCTCAGTTGACACCAAAAAGTGGCAGGTTCCATTCTTGGTCAAGGCATATACCCAGGTTGTGGGTTCGATCCCTGTTTGGGGTCAAGGCATATACCCAGGTTGTGGGTTCGATTCCTGGTTGGGGCACATGCCAGGAGGCAACTGATCAATGTTTCTCTTTCATCTCACACCCCCTCTCTCTTCCTCTCTCTATAATTAATTTTTTAAAGGAAAATAAATTATTACATCTGTTTGATAAAAATTTTGCAGCAATTAAATACTAACCTTTTCCCTGAACCTGGCAGTCAGTTTAAAATATTTGGATCACCACTCTGAGTGCCCTTGACTTCTGGAATGGAAAACAGGAATGGCGTGGATCCTACTGGAATTTAACCAACATTGACTGTGAAAATAAGCCCATACTAAAGGCCAGGGCATTGGGGAGAGGAGGATGGCACGGGGGGGGGGGGGGGGGTGATTCTTACCCCAGACGCACAGCCCGAGTTGTTTTGTCTTTTCAAGTCTGAGGGCCTTCAGAATCCATATTTTTACCAAGGTTTCCCTTTGCCTGAGACTAACCCCAATCCCCCCCCCACCACCACCACCACCACCACCACCACTACTACTATCACCAGGGCCTGAACTCTGACAAGAATTGGGGAGGGGAGCAGAAAAAATTTTTTGTCATTTAAAAAAATTTTACTATCTGGGGAAATGCTGTTTAGAAGTTGGAATTTTTTAAAAACACCATATTGTGTATTCCAAATTTGTGGGGGAAATTAATATATGCTTAGAAAAAATAAACACCAAAATATTTACAGGATTTAAATCTGGGAGATAGAATTGTAGGTGATTTGTGGGGAGCCATTAGCAACCATGATTCAGAGAAGTGAGGTAATTTGCTCAAGTTCTCATAGCCAGCAGAGTACTGGAATAAAGATTTAAACCCAGGTCTACCTGACTATCAAGTCTGTGTTGTAACAGCTGCTGAGTATCACTTAAATTGTGAAAGAAATGCAAATACAGTGCCCTAAGTGTAGTGGATTGAATTATTGATCCCAATTATTCACTACTCTGTAGGAGTATTTTACATTCACACCCTTGCTGTGTGGCCTCATAGTTGGATTGAATGTATCCCATGCACCTTCATTCTGGCTTCACCATGTGACTTGCTTTGGCCAGTGGGTTGAGGGTGAAAATAAAGAAAGGGAAAGTTTAAAATGGGCTAGCACAGTTAGGCCTTTTCCTTGTACTTCTGCCTTTTGCCGTGAGAATAACATGCTTCAGGTCATCTCTGGTCCAACGGGAATGAAAAATACATGGAGCAAATGTAGAATCAACCTGCTGCTTACAGCTTAAATCTCAGCCAATCTTAAAATACTTAGTAAATGATTATGGTTTTAGGTCATTGAGTTGTATATTGTTACATTTTTTTTTTTTTTATCCTCACCCGAGGACATTTTTCCATCTTATGTTCAGATAGAGTGGGAGGGAGAGAAACATTGACGTGAAAGGGACACATCAAGTGGCTGCCTCCCGTACGACCCAACCAGGGCTGGGGACAAACTGCAACCGAGGTACATGCCCTTAGCGGGAACCGAACCCTGGTCTCTCGGGACCACAGGCCAACGCTCTAACCGCTGAGCCAAAATGGCCAGGGCTATTGTTACATTTTATATGGAATTATTATGGCTGATTGATATGAAATAGAAAGATGTTTGTATTACATAACAAAACTGAATCTCTTGCTCTGGCCAGTGTGGCTCAGTTAGCTGGGCATGGTACTATACACCGAAGGGTCGCCTGTTCGATTCCTCATTCTTTAGGTCTCAGCAAGGTGACACTTTCTTCAGAAAGCATTTCTGGGCTAGGTTCTCCTTTCTGGGTGGTGGTCCATTGCACCTCAAACATTCTTCATCATTTTATCACCTGGCTTTACTGAAATTTTTTGTTCAATGCTTCTGTTTCGCTAGACTGAGCTCCAGGAGGGCAGAGTCATAGCCTGTTTTGCTCACCATTTTATGCCATGGCCGGGCACAGTCTGTGGCACATAGTAAATGATCAGTAAACATTTGTCGAGTGACTAAGCAAATGAAAAGAGAAGGAAGATATTGGTTTGTCTGCATGGGAGAGAGAGTCCTTTTGCTGGGGAGATATTGTCACAAAAAAATAGCAGCAAGAGAAGCTGAGGAAACAAGCCTGTCAGAAGCACCAAGGCAGTACATGCTGGCTGGAAAGGGGCCAAGTTGTATCACCGCATGAAAAAATCACAGAACAGTGTGGTAATATGCTGCCTGTTGTGTGATATAGGCACAGTGTACTTTTTGAAGAGTGTACAAGAAATTTTTAACAGCATGTTTCATTGTGGAGAGAGGAAAATCTTTTTAATTTTTACAATGTTTATATATTTGTAAAATAAATTTGCATAAAATTAAAAACAAAAAGAGCCCTGGCTGGTTTGGCTTAGTGGTTGGAGTGTAGACCTGCAGACCAGAGAGGCCCGGGTTTGGTTCCCACTGGGGGCGCGTGCCTCGGTTGCAGTTTGTCCCTGGCCCCCTTTGGGGTTGTGTGGGTGGCGGCCACTCGATGTTTCTCTCTTGCATCGATGTTTCTCTCTCTCTCTTCCCCCCTCTCTCCCTCCCGCTCTATCTGAAGATAAATGCAAAAATGTCCTCGGGTGAGGATTAAAAAAAAAAAAAAAGAATTTATTATGGAAATAAAAACTCTATGTGCAGTGCTAGCCATAATTGGCCGGGGGATGGAGGGGTGTAAAAAAAAAAAAAAAACTACATGTCCACAACAGGATTCTCAAGAGAAACAGAACCAACAGTGTGTGTATGTATATAGATTTATTATAAGGAATTGGCTCACACAGTTATGGAGACTAACAAGTCCCAAGATCTCCAGGGTGAGTCGGCAAGCGGGAGACCCTGGAAGAGCCAATGTTTCAATTTGAATCCAAAGGCAGGAAAAAGACTTATGTTTCACTTAGAAGGCAGTCAGGCAAAAGGCATTATCTCTGCCTCTCTATTAGAAATAATTCTGTCTTGCCCTGGCCGGTTTGGCTCAGCGGTTAGAGCGTCCGCCTGCAGTCCGGAGAGACCCGGGTTCGGTTCCCGCTAAGGGCATGTGCCTCGGTTGCGGTTTGTCCCCGGCCCTGGTTGGTCGTGCGGGTGGCAGCCACTCAATGTGTCCCTTCCACATCGATGTTTCCCTCTCTCTCTCTTCCTCTCTCTCCCTGCCACTCTATCTGTACAAAAAAATGGAAAAATGTCCTCGGGTGAGGATAAAAAAAAAAAAAAAGAAAGAAAGAAAGAATTCTGTCTCTTAGGGTAGGGTCAGCCTTTTTGTTCCATTCAGGCCTTCACCAGATTGGATGAGGCCCACCCACATTCCAGAGGGCAGTCTGCTTTACTCAGTCTGCCAATTGAGATGTCAGTCTCACCCAAGCACAGTAACATTTGGATTAATATTTGACCAAATATCTGGGTATGCCATGGTTCATAAAGTTGACACATAAAATTAACCATCACAACATCTTACAATGGGGCAATGGAATATCATGCAATCATTAAAGTGTTAATTTTCAAGGCTAGGGAAAATGAGTATGGTAGGAAACTAAGTGGAAAATAAACCTTGGATAACTAGATTGTATCTACCATTGCAACTGTAACATATATGTATACATAGATAAAGAATGGAAAGAAATAGGAAGAAATAAAAACAATTTTTGTGCTAAAATGGTGAGATTATAGGAAAGACATTTCCTTACATTTTTCCTTTAATTTTTAATAATATAATTGTTAAAAATTCAAGAAACCTGAAATCTTAGGTATAGGGGCTTACAAGAAGATGGAGCAGATAATAAAAACAGTGCCTGACATATTGTCTATACTCAATAATTAATGAATGAATGAATAATAGCTACTGTGTTGGAGACTCCTGGTCAAGATGGTGGCGTAGGTAAACGCGGTATCACGCTCTGCCACAACCACATCAAAAATACAACTAAACTATAGAACAACCATCATTCAAAACCACCTGACATCAAGCTGAATGGGAGTCCTACAACTACAAAATTAAAGAAGCCACATGGAGACTGGTAGGAGGGCGGAGGCGCTGATGGGCTGGTCCCACACCCACATGTGGCGGATAAAAATCAGGAGGACACCTTGGCTGGGAAGGTCCTTCCTGAGGACTGAGGGGTCCCCGTCCCACACTAGGCCACCAGCTCAGGGTTCCAGTGCCAGGAAGAGAAGTCCCCATCACTTCTGGCTGTAAAAACCAGCAGGAACTGAGGCTGAGAGGGGCTGCGGCTTCTGGAGCCCCAGGCAGTTCCTCTTAAAGGGCCCGCACACAGATTTACTAGGACTTGCACCCTCCAGGCTCCAGTGTGGGGGAGGCAGCTGGAAAGGCACCAGAGGCATACAGGAAAGAACTGAGTTGTTTGGCATTGGGGCGAGGGCTGGAGAGCAACTTTCTCCTGGACAGATGTGCTGTCAGAGGCCTTTGTTTCTTTGGTGAGCCCTTTCCCGATGAGGCCGGCAGACAGCAGCCATGTCTGGGACTCCAGCAACCTGGCTCACACTATTTGCCCCACCTTGGTGATTCCCTTAGGCCCTGCCCACCCAACTTTCAGGCCCACCCAAGCTGTTACCACTTGCTTTACCATAGAATTGGCCTGTCTTGGATCCTGCTTCCGATTTTCCTAAATTCTCTCAAACAAGCAGCATCTGGTCTCAGTGAGCCCCATACCTCTTGTTATGTGGCCCAGGCCTGGCACTAGAAGCAACCAGCCTTGGTTTACAACTTGGCTTCTCCTGGGCACCTCCAAGCCCAGCACAAGAAGCAGCCATCTGCAGACCGCTTTGTAGCTTATGCCTGGTGGCCCTGGGTAGAACTCAGGCAGTAGTTAACTGGGCCCCAGAGCCAGCACACCCAGTGGACAGCTTCAGAACACTGCAAAGCACCACCTCCACAAGTGACACACTCAAGGAATGGACTCAGTGGGTACCAAAGCCTTGCTGAAAAGTAAGTCTTGCTCTGTGTAGTGGGCTCCTGCACGGCTGATCATCCAACATGGTCAGAGGTTGGTAGAGAGTGAGCACAGCCAGTCCTTGCAGCTGATCAGCCTGAGTAAAACCCTCTCATTGATGTGCCAACAGCAATCAGGACTCAATTACAACAGAACGGTGTAAAGTCCACATGAGGGGTGCACCTCAAGGGCCCAGCTGGGAGAACAGGGAGGCTGTGTCACTGGACCCTACAGGACACCTACTACTACTGTAGGACCACCCTAGGAAGCCTACAGTAGACATAGCAACTCTAATACATAGAAACAAACAGGGAGGCAGCCAAAATGAGGAAACAAACGGGTTCCAAATGAAAGAATAGAACAAAACTCCAGGAAAATAACTAAGCAAAATGGAGATAAGCAATCTAACAGATGCAGAGTTTAAAGCACTGCTTATAAGGATGCTCAGTGAACTTAGTGAGGGCCTGAAGAGCATAAAAAAGGACCAGTCAGAAATGAAGGAGGCACTAACTAAAATAAAGAATAATTTACAGAGATTCAATAGTAGAGTAGGTAAATCCAAGAAGCAAACCATTGATTTGGAATATAAGGAAGCAAAAAACACCCTACCAGAACAGCAAAAAGAATAAAGAATCCAAAAAAATGAGAATAGTGTAAGGAGCCTCTGGGACAACTTCAGGGGTATCAATATTTGTATCATGGGGATGCCAGAAGGAAAAGAGAGAGAACAAGAAACTGAAAACCTATTTGAAACAATAATTACAGCCCTGGCTGGTTTGGCTTAGTGGTTAGAGCATTGGCCTGCAGACTGGAGAGTCCCGGGTTCAGTTCCTGCTGAGGATACGTACCTCAGTTGCAGTTTGACCCCGGCCCCAGTTGGGGTCGTGTGGGTGGCAACCACTTGATGTGTCTCTCTCACATCAATGTTTTTCTCTCTCTCTCTTCCTCCTTCTCTCCCTTCTGCTCTATCTGAAGATAAATGCAAAAATGTCCTCAGGTGAGGATTAAAAAAAGGAGAGAATAATGACAAAACTTCCCTAATTTGGTGAAGGAAACAGACATACAAGTCTGGGAGGCACAGAGAGTCACAAACAAGATGAACCCCAAGAGACCTACACCAAGAAACATCATAATCAAAATGTAAAAGGTTCAAGACAAAGGGATAATCTTAAAAGCAACAAGAGAAAAGCAGTTAGTTACTTACAAGGGAGCTCTTGTAAGACTGTCAGCTGATTTCTCAACAGAAACTGCAGGCCAGAATGGAGTGGCAAGAGATATTCAAAGTGAAGAAAAGCAAGGCCCTACAACCAAGAATACTCTACCCAGCAAAGCTATCATTTAGAATCAAAGGATATATAAAGAGCTTCCCAGACAACAAAAGGAGTATCATATGAATTCTTAAAGGGCCTTCTTTAAAAAAGATAAAATAAAAAAAGAAAATCAGAACAATAAAATGCTAATACATATCTATCGACAGTTGAATCTAAAAATCAAACAAAAAAGCAGAACAGAAAGACTTATAGATACAGAGAACATTTTGATGGTTGCCAGATAGTAGGGAGGTTAGAGGGATGGGTTTAAAAGGTGAAAGGATTAAGAAGTACAAATTGAGTCCAACCAGTGTGGCTCAGTGGTTGAGCATCGACCCATGCACCAAGAGGTTGCCGGTTTGATTCCCGGTCAGGACATATGCCCAGGTTGTGGGCCAAATCCCCATTGGCAAGCATGCAGGAGGCGGCCAGTTTATGTCCTCTCTCGGCAATGTTTCCATCTCTCTCTCCCTTCCTCTCTCTCTAAAATCAATAAAGGAAAAAAAAGATTTAAAAAAAAGAAGTACAGAATAGTCATGGGGATGTAAAGTACAGCATTGAGAATATAGTCAATAATATTGTAATAACTATGTTTGGTGTCAGATGGGTATGAGGTTTTTTGGGATGATCACTTAGTAAGTTATGTAATGTCTAATCCCTGGGGTGTACACCTGAAACTAATACAATATTGTATGTCAACTGCAATTGAAAAATAAAAAATGATTAAATGAAAAGGAAACTGAAGCTCAGAGAGGTTCTAACTTGCTGAGAGCCATGCAGGACAAGGTACAGAATCAAGTACTTGAAACTGCAAACCTAAGACATACTTTCACTTCCTTTTGCTGTCTCCCAGTAAACTCAGAACTGGAAACTTCCTTGATAAGCTCACCAAAAAAGTAAAATGGTGACGTTTTAAAGATAGCAATTCAGCTTTAAAACAGCACAACTATCTGGGTCTAATCATGCAATCAGTAAGTATTAAAATCTTTTTTTTTTTTTTTTTTAATTCTCACCCAAGGATTTTTGCATTTATGTTCAGATAGAGCATGAGGGAGAGAGGAGGAAGAGAGAGAGAGAGAAACATCAACGTGAGAGTGACACATCGACTTGTTGCCACCCACACAACCCCAACCAGGGCCAGGGACAAACTGCAACTGAGGTACGTGCCCTTAGCAGAAACTGAACCCAGGTCTCTCCAGTCCATGGGCTGACACTATAATCGCTGAGCCAAACTGGCCAGGGCAGTATTAAAATCTTTAAAAGAAAAAGAAAGTCAGCATGGGAGGAGTACCAATACCAGCTAAGACTCAGACCGGGCTAAGCCCACATTTACCACTTTTCTAGGGATTAAAGAAGAAATTATGAACATGGAAGGAAATTTATAGGTACTTTAGAAAAACAAATCTGTCCTTGTCACTCCCTCTCTAAGGATTCTTCAGTGACTCCCAGTTGCCTTCAGTGTGACTCCCTTAGGAGAGCATACAGGTGCTTTAAGATTTGCCCTGGCCAGTTTGGCTCAGCGGTTAGAGCACCCGCCTGCAGTCCGGAGAGACCCGGGTTCGGTTCCCACTAAGGGCATGTACCTTGGTTGCAGTTTGTCCCCGGCCCTGGTTGGTCATGCGGGTGGCAGCCACTCGATGTGTCCCTTTCACATCGATGTTTCTCTCTCTCTCTCTTCCTCTCTCTCCCTCCCACTCTGTCTGTACAAAAAATGGAAAAATGTCCTCGGGTGAGGATAAAAAAAAAAAAAAAAAAGATTTGGCCCCTGCCAACCTCTCCATGCTCATCTTCTGCCACTCACTTACAGTCATGTAAAACCACTTGTAGCCCTCAAATTAGCCCAGCTTTGGCATATCCCTGAGCACATGTAAGGACTGTTCCTACAGATTTCTCTTTTCTCCATTTCTACCTGGCTACTTTCTACTTGTTACTCAAGCTTAGTCACTAGCTATTGTAGTAAAGTTTTTCAACCTTTTAAAAACCATCCCCCAAGTGATATACATACATCTCATACCAACATTTCTTTGAGACTCTGATTATTCCCCTTTGAGAATTGCTGATATATAGAAAATATAATCTATCTTCTGAATATCTCTATCACCTGTGGTACTTTTTAATTTACTGTTTATAATTTAAATTAAGAAAACAATAGATTTCCCCCCACTTCTCAAAATGTAAAATAATCTTATAGTATTGAATTTTTTTTTAGACTCTACTCTTCAATTCAAAGATTCCCCCCAACCACTTCTCTATTCCTTCCTCTTACCTACCCCAAAATGAGGATTACTGTTCAATGGAAAACTTTTCAAGATACCAGCCTAGACTAGGTGGTACCTCTGTGCTCACAAAGCATTTTATATATACACCTTTATATTAACCCTTTCACACTGTTTCGAAAGTGTTTATTTGATTATTAATTTTATTATTAGTTTTCCACTGTACTTAAAGGGAGTAAATATGTATTAAGGCTCCACCAAGTTCCAGGTACTGTTTTAGTTACATGAGTAGTATCACCATCATTAGGAGGGAAAATAGGACAAGGAACAATATAATTTACCAAGTGAGGTTCCAATTAGTAAGTGATGAAGCTGCAATTTGTCTGATGTCAGACTCTGTAGTCCTTCAGTAAAGAGCATTTTCTGCCTGAAGTAGAAGCTGTGTTCAAGCTCTGAATTCATGTGGTAAGCATAGTGCCTGAAACAAAGATACCTATAATATATTGAGGTTGAACACGAGCCCAAGACATCAAGAAAAGTAATAAAAAATATGAATGGATGTCACCAAGCAAATAAATAATAGAGAAGAAACACCAACCCAGAAAACTAAAGACTTTTTTTAAAAATGCAAGAAAAAGTAAAAGACCTAGAACATATAGATTAGAAAGAGTCAAGATCCCCATAATATTGCACCTATAAGAACTAGAGAAGGCTGACAATGTGGAAATTATCAGGGAAATAAGAAAAAAAAATGTTGCTCCATGAGGGTAGGAATTGTATCTCTCTTGTTTCTTGTATCATCAGTGTTTAACACAGTGCCTGACATAAGGTTGGGGCTCAACTAATGTTCTTTTGAATGAATAAAAGAAAGCTGAGCATAGATGAGAAGACATTCAATAATAAATCCCATTAAAAAGCCATTGATGACAGATACCTGGGGTGGTTCTGAAACACTGCCCCAAGAGATGGAGTTTATGCTCTTGAATCTGTGAGTTCTTCAGTCACTTGAGTCTAACAGAGTGATACTATGTGATTTCTAAGGCTAGGTTATAAAGCCAATGCACTTTTACTTGGTTATCTTAGAATGCTCACTCTCAGATGCTACCTCTCAGAACCTGTTCATCGTGCTGAGAGAAACTCACACCGTATGGAGAAGCCACATGTAAGTACTCCAGTTGACAGACCTCACAGAGCCCAGCCTCAGGTCGTCTCAGTCAGGCGTCAGGCATAGGAATGAAGAAACCCCCAAAAGATTCATCTTTCAGCTACATGAGTCAACTCTTGCTGAGGCTCCAGACATTGTGGAGTAGAGACAAGGCAACTCTGCTGTCCCTCTCTGAATTACCCACAGAATCCATGAGCATAATAAAATGATTGTGGTTTTATTATTTTTATCTTTTAAAATATGTTTTGATTTTTTTAGAGAGAGAAACATCGATTGGCTGCCTCCTGCACACCCCCTACTGGGGATCGAGCCCACAACCTGGCATGTGCCGGGACTGGGATTCAAATCAGGACTTCTCAGTCCATGGGACAACGCTCAATCCACTGAGCTACACCAGCTGGGCACGATTGTGGTTTTATATCATTGAGTTTGGGGTGATTTGTCATGTAGTAATAGAACAATCAGAACAATATCCATCCACACCTTTTCTTTGTCAGGTGTTTAAATTTTAAAAACAAAGGTAAGATTTTAATAGTTGCAAATAGAAAAGGAGAAATAACTTTTTTTTTTTTTTTTTAGGAGAAATTACTTTTAGAGACACAAGGAAAAGAATGACTTTAAGGCCTATCCCTGGGATGTTGGATGAGAGGAAGACAAAGAAGAAACCCCTGACCTGTAAAAATCACTGTAAGAGCAGTAAAAATAAAAAAGCACATACATAGAAAATAAAAATATAGAAAGATGCAGAGACATAAAAGAGGTAAGTGAATTTAAACATTAGTTGGGGGGGGGGGTTTAATATTGCAAATAAAACCCAGCCTAAGGCAGTGTTTTTCAAATTGCAGGTCAGCGTCCATTAGTAGGTCATGAAATCAAGTTAGTACCTCTTAACCAGCTTTTTATTTTTGAGTGAAATAAAAATACCGTAATATAATGGAATAGAAAACACTAGAGTTAATCATAAGTTCATGATAAGGATGCTTAGCAAAAACTGCATATTCCCTCAATCTCTGGCCCAGTTGCAATGATTGGGGATAAAAAGAGGGATGTGATGAATACAAGAACCAGTGAAGACTGGGTCATTTGAGCTTTTGCTTTCTGGTGTGTGATGGTCAATTTGACTATCATTGTAATTGGAGGGTTAATGTTGCAACATTGCAACTGAGATTGAAGTGAAGTTTTATATTATTGTATTTGCCATTGGGAAAACTACTGATACTTTCTAATGAATTTTAGATAAGAACTTTTAGTGCATTTTTCAGAAAGGGCATTATTATCAATGCAATGTATTTTGAGTTTGTAACAATGGTTAATATTTTTAACTGAACTGTACAAAATACTTTGAAATTGATTAATACAAAAAAAAATGATGAAGTGAAAAATATAGTGGCAGGTTCACATTTAACTAATGAATGTAAGGGGCCAGGGTTATGTGCAGCTTTGTTAAGATTGCACTAGTTTTTCTGTGTATCATCCACATCATCAAAGTTGGAGACTTGGGATTGGTGAGAGACGAATATGGGTTACAGCTTGTTCTTGCTCTTCAACCAGAACCAGATGCAGGGCCAGCTGATTCCATGGACAGCTCAACCAGCTCTCTCTATGATAAATCTCTTCTGTCATCCAAAGTGGTTCTGCTTTCCTTATTGAACCTCAATAGCCCTCTCCTGTTTCTTTTCTTTTCTTTCTTTCTTTTTTCCCCTAGCAATTCATTTATTTTCCCCTAGAGTCTTTTAGTCAAGATTTTGGATTTTGCTGATTGTATTCCTGAGTGTTGTTTACCATGTTCCTCTGTCCCTTTTATTTCCTGTAAATTGGTAGATCTGGAGGCTTGATCAGATTGAGGTTCAATTTGGGGGGAAAGAGGGAGGGGCAAGATGTAAACAGCTTGTATATTTTGTTTTAAAATATACTTTATTGATGTTTTAGAGAGAGGAAGGGAGAGAGAGATAGAAACATCCATGTTAGAGAGAAACATCAATCAGCTGCCTCCATGCCTCCTACTGGGGATCGAGCCAGCAACCCAGACATGTGCCCTGACCAGGAATCAAACCAGGACCTCTCTGTCCAAGGGGCCATGCTCAGTCCATTGAGCCACACCAGCTGAGCAGTAGTCGTATATTTCTATCAGGAGGCATATACTGTTCGGTTGTCTCTCTTTATGTGATATTAGGAGTCATTTGTGATCAATACCAAGATCCATTATTTCTTTGTTGTTTGCAAAATGGCAGTATTATATCATTCTTCACTTACTAGCTGAGATGCTTCTATAAAGAGAAACTTCTTATCCACTGTCTGTTTACACCAAGATATAATTCATATCAGAAAAGCAGGATACGTGCTTTTTTTTTCCCCCTTTTAATTGCCAGAGTTAAAAAAAAAATGATTTAGTTCCCGGTGACTAATGTGTTTTATTTAAGGATTATTATAAACTTAAGAACATATTTCAGGTATTTTAAATAATTGCATTATTCTTGTGGACATTTTGGGGCAATTGGGCAACTGTCCAATTTCTGGGCAGTGATGCCTCTTCAAATTGGTTCTTGAGAGATTTTCACACACTCTCAATAGCTTTTAATGGCTTTCTTATTTTCTGACATGTTTCGGGCTCAATTTACATATTTCCTGCCCCAGATATGGAATCAATCATTTCTCTGAAGAACTCTGGTGTCTTGAAGTATGAAATGAATTTTGCATACACTGTCTGGGTAGGGTGCTCACTGGTGCTTGATTTGGCCTTGTTTCTAGGCCATTTCAATAAATATAGATAGAAAATACTCTTATTAAGTGATAAAATACATCATGAGTTTATAGTGATATTTCCAATTCAAGTTCAAGATTACAGGATTTTTACTTAACCTCAACTATCTTAGTTTATTTCAACTTTTTTCCCTCTACACTGAAAAACCAATGTAATCACTCTTTTGCTTTATCCCACAAGGCACACACCACAGTCTTAGAATAACAGTGCTGACACTAACACAAACATTATAATTACTGAAAACAGTTTAAATTTTTTTTTTGTCCTTAGGGTATATCCCACTAAGAATATGCAGTCAAATTACAGCATTTTAAACCCATTTGAAACAATTCATGTTTGTATGGTTATGCCACCAACTCAATATACAGTAGGTTTATTTATTTCATTTTGCTTTTGATTTTTAGGGATTGTTTTTTAAAATTACATATTTTATGATTACATAAAATGTTTACATGACCCCATAGTCAAATGGATCAAACAAAATATATTCAGAAAGTTTTAGCTTCTGTCCATGTTTCTAGCTTTTCTTTCCCTCTAGTACACCATACAGACTTTTCTGATTGCATTTTTCATTTACCAGTAAGTCTCAGATATCACTCTATAGCAATATATAAATGTAATCCCCATTTCCTCTTACATCTCATGATATTCCATTGTATGAATATACAGTTAATCCTAGCAGTTCCCTCTTAATGGATAATTCTATTGGGTTATATGCTATATTAGATTATTTCTAGACTTTTGTTATAAATAATTTAATAAGTGACCTTTAAAAAATTATTCAGCCCTGGCCAGTTTGACTCAGTGGTTAGAGCGTCAGCCTGCGGTCCAGAGAGACCTGGGTTCAGTTCCCGCTAAGGGCACGTGCCTCGGTTGCAGTTTGTCCCCGGCCCTGGTTGGGTCGTGCGGGAGGCAGCCACTCGATGTGTCCCTTTCGCATCGATGTTTCTCTCTCTCTCTCTCTTCCTCTCTCTCCCTCCCACTCTGTCTGAACAAAAAATGGAAAAATGTCCTCGGATGAGGATAAAAAAAAAAATGATTCAAATATTGGAACTACCTGTAGCCAAGTTTGTTGGTTGTCTTCAGGAAAAGTACTAAGTAGATTGTATGGATTTAGAAACAAGATTCACATTTTTCAGGTCCCAAACATTCCCAATGATTTTGTATTGTTTATGTAGAATTTCTCTATATTGTGTTTACATATTAATAGTATTTCATGCAAACTTTATTAGATTTTTTTCTCATGCATAGCAATAATATATATTCTTTTGGTATATCTTTTTTCCTATATATATTTCATTAGGTCATAATGTAAAATGTATTTCTTTTTGTGAGTCACAGTCAAAAGGCACACAATTTAAAGAGGATGGAATATCCATAAGTATTTTTTTTTTTCCCCTTTATTGATATTTTTAGAGAGAGAGGAAGTGAGAGGGAGAGATAGAAACATCAATGAAAGAGGACACTGATTGGCTGCCTCCTGCATGCCCCCCACTGGGGATTGGGCCCACAACCTGGGCATGTGTCCTGACTGAGAATCAAACTGGCAACCTCTTGGTGCATGGGTCGATGCTCAACCACTGAGCCACACTGGCCGGACTATTCATTAGTATTGATAATTAAGGTTTTTTGTTTTTTTTTTAAATCCTCACCCGAGGACATTTTTTGATATTTTGTTCAGATAGAGTGGGAGGGAGAGAGAGAGAAACATTGATGTGAAAGGGACACATTGAGTGGTTGCCACTCACACAACACAACCAGGGCTGTGGACAAACTGCAGCCGAAGTACATGCCCTTAGCAGGAACTGAACCCAGGTCTCTCTGGACCACAGGCCAACACTCTATAACCGCTGAGCCAACTGGCCAGGGCTAAGGTGGTTTTTTTAAAAAACATCCGCACCCCTAACTTTTGTGAAGATAAAGGCACCAACCTTCCCAGTCCAAGAGGTGTGGTCTGTGCTCTGACTCCGAGCTTGGTATCCCTTCCAGCCTGCACAGTCTTGTACACTTCTCTCTACCCTACACTCTGATAGCCTGGCTGTTGCAGCCTTTTAACATCACTGTCCTTGTCACCCATGCTCCCTTGTCATCTTGTAGCTGATAAAATAAAGCCCTCCCACAAGGCTTAAACCCTTTTAAAGGCACAATAAGACACCAGTTTCCCTTTGTTTCTTTTAGTGTGTTGACCAATATAACTGTTTATTAAAATGTTCACCCCTCCTACCCTTAAAAAATATTCTGTCAAAGACATTCTCCACTAGCTACTGCCATATCTTTCTCTGGTCCTTCACAAGCAAATTTCATTATCTCCAACTCTTTATACTCCATTCATTTGACAGCCCATTGCAATTACTTTGCTCCCATGATTCCACCTTAAGGAACACTTGCTATGGTCACCAAAGTCTGCATAGCTGGCAAATGCTACGGTGCTGTCGAGTTGTCATCCAACTTGAATGCTCTCGGCAGCACTTGGCATTGTTTACCACCCCTCTTCTTTGAACCCTTCTCTTGCCTTGGCTTCCATAATAACATTATTTTTTTCTCTGACAATTCTTTCTCAGTATCCTTTTCATGCCTCTTGGATGTGAGTGTGCCCTATTTAATATAGCTTTTTGTATTTTTCTTTCAAGCATAATAGGAATACATGCTCATTGAAACAAGTCAATAACACAGAAGTGTACATAGGAAAGCTAACTATATCCTTTTCTGTACTTAGAACTAATTTAGGATTCTAAAAGGGTGAACAATTTTAATTTTGTATTAATTTAAAGGCTTACCTGAGTAAGCCCTGATTCTGTGACTTAAATGAAAGAATGTCTGTATTGCAGAGAACAATGAAGGGCAAGAGGCAATTAGGAGGTTGTGACTGTATCCAGGTGAGAGGATACAGTAGCTTGTGCAGGGGAGTTAACAGTGGGGATGGTGAAATAGACCCATTCACTGTATATTTAGATGGAATCAGTAGGACTGAATGTTTGATGGGATAAGGGACATGGGGGAAGAGGGTCAAGTATGCTCTCCAAGTTTCAAGTAAAACATGTAGGAGAATGAGGGTGACATAAACTGAAACACAATGTGGGAGGAGGAGCTGGTTTAGGGAAGAAGTTGGCAATTCAGTTTAAGCATGTTGAGCTCTAAATGCCAGGGAGATAGCCAAGGAGAAAAGTCCTGTGGCCACCTGCATACATGAACCTGGAGTTGGGAATTCAGAAGAGGAAGTTATCTGCTCATTATGACAATATGAGGTCACAAATGAGGTTGTGTCAGTGTACAGTGAGAAGAGAAAATGGCCCAGGATAGGACCAGGATGGGCCTCACATGAACACGTGCGCAGAAGAAGGAGAATACTGCAAGAATACCCATTATTGCTTTCTTGTCATGATATGCTACTCTCCATCCCAACCAGCTGATTCTGGCTACTTATAATAGGCTAGAATGCACTGTACTGAATGCTGAATATACTAAGGCAAATTAATTATATTTAAAGCATTTTTTTCTTTTATAGACCAGCTGAAGGAAAAATATGTCAATAGGTAAGTGCAGGCTTAAGTAGACTTTTGAACCCAAGCCCATGGGATGTATTAATCAAGCCTTTTTATGTTTTGTATTTCTAATGCTTTGACAGCTAGGGCCTTGCTGATTCTGGAAAGACTGCTTCTTCCAGGACTAGTCAATTCCTAGATACAACAATGAGCTTGGGGCAGTAGTCCAGGTCTCATGGCTATCCTCCAGCCTGTGCCCCTCACAAGTGACCAGGTGTTGGAGTTGGTGCCACTAGGAATCTAGCACCTCATATAATGATTAGATTCACTGTTTGGGTCACTGGATTTGGTTTCTGAGTACAGAGAGGAGATGATGTCTTCAGAATTGAGTAGGCATGTCCAGAGGGGTCAGTAGGAATCTGGGTGGATGGGATTATGTATCATGGGGTTAAAAATCACAGGGTCATAATCTTTCAGGTAATAGAGAGTGTCTGGGCCATTTATAGTATAGTTCTTGAGGCACTTCAAGAACTGAGACCACACAGGGTTCTCTCTAATCGAGCTGCTAGCAAGAAGCAAACATACAGTGGTATAGCAGGCCATGGCCCACCCACCCATACGTGGAGTCTTTGCAGGTTACCCAGTTTACCATGTGGCAGGTGGAATCACTAAACAGGTAGGGGCCAAAGTAGTTCCTGGGCTGTAGTGGGTCAGGTTGAGGAGAACAACCTCGTGCTCCTCATTCCCTACCGGCCAGAAAACCAAAAATGTGATTTCTCAGATTTCTCCACAAAGCTGATCTTATGATCTACAAACAGCCACATCTTCACAGCAAAACAAGAAAAAACACAAACCAGGCCATCTAGAGGGGTTTTCAGTTAACTGTCTGGTAGGAGAAGATGCAGTATTTGTGAGAAGTGTCTCTAGATACCCTTTACCTCTGTCAGCCACGTATAGGGTGCTAAGAGCTGAGGGGGAACACTTTCCTCCAACCTCCAAACCATCCCTCTGTACAGGAAGTCCTGATTGACCCCAGAATTGTACCTGATTCTTCTCCCTGTCAGGTTCTCTTTTTGTGTAAGGGGAATCCAAGATGGGTTAGGGGAAGGTGTTCCTGAATACCAAAAAATATACTGAGAGAGAAGTAAAGGAGAGCATAAAGCAAATGGATCTCATAGTGAAATCTGTTTATTTAAAAGAACTGCTTGTGTTTTTTTTTTAATTTGGAAGGATAAGTCATAACATTCTTTTCAAGGTTATCTGTAGAAGGAGGGGGAATAGAGCGGAGGAGAGGAATAGAAGTTAGACTTGTTTGCAGATTTGACTTAGCAACTATGTAAACATTTTATATAATTGTAAAACAAAATTAAGATTTAAAAACAATCACTTAAAAATTGAAAGCAAAATAAAACAAACGGACCTAACTATGAATCAAGTTAGTGGCAAAAACACGCAGAGGAGACCTATTTCAAGTGAATTTAAAACAGTAATTTGATTGCTTATCCCAGTGGGATGTACCCTAAAGACAAAACAAATTGCTTAAAAATGTTTAAACTGTTTATGGCAATCATATTTTTCGTAGTCGTTTTGGTATTGTTTTTCAGACGGTTGACTGTATGCTGTGGGGTGAAGAAAATGAACTAATGATACTGGAATATAACTGAGAACCAGGGTTTTTAGCATGGGACAAAGAAAATACAGATGTAAGGTAGAAGTTAAGTATAAACTCTCAGTTTGATTGGAAGTATCAATATAAACTCATGATGAATTTATCTGAGAAAAGAGTATCTTCTAGTTCTGTCCATTTCAAAGGCCTAAACACAATGATCAATAAGTAAAAATGAATATACTGGTACCCAGATTGTGATCTTAAAGTTCTATTTCCCATAAAAGGAACTAGTATTCTTTTTTTCAATTTACTTTTTTTTTCTTTATTGATTTTAGAGAGAGAGGAAGGGAACGAGGGAGAGAGACAGAAACATCAATGAGAGAGAGTATCGATTGGCCACCTCCTGCATGTCCCTCACTGGGGACTTGGCCCACAACCTGGGCATGTGCCCTGACCAGGAATCGAACCGACGACCTCTTGGTGCATGGGTCAATGCTCAACCACTGAGCCACACTGGCCGGGCACTTTTCTTTTAAATCCTCACCTGAGGATATGTTTTCATTGATTTTGAGAGAGAGAGAGAGAGAAAGAGAGAGAGAAATATCAATCAATTGCCTCCTGAATGTGCCCTGACTGGGGATCAAACCTGCAACCTTTTGGTGTGCAGGACGACACTCCAACCAACTGGACCACTCAGCCAGGGCAGAGCTAGGATTCTTTGGAGAAATGGCTGATTCCATGTCTGGAGAGACTGTGACACCAGAGAGTTTGTGCTAAAGGACTTAGAAGCCAACTTTCAGAGTCTCCCACTAGCCAAAGATGGGGTAATGTGTGTATATAAACATGTTTAAGTTAATACCAGTTCACAATAATACTGAAAATTAACTGGTCACTGTTGAAGATATAAGAGAACAATTCATTGTTTTGATAAATATTCTGTTTTTCCTTAATAAACTGTACATAAATAAATAACAACTAAATAATAGATAACAAGATTACTTTATAAAAAGTATTCCAGCTAATAAGTGAAAAAAAGGACATGAAAAACATCTGATGAACACATACAGACTCTGAATGTCATCATTTAGAAGTCCAAATAAATTAATGGGTCTAGTTATTGATGTTCAGTAGCTCCTAACATCATGAAGTTGTTGTGCCAAAAATTTAAGCCTGCACACGACCAGGCCTTTACATCCAATTACCAATTTACAAGGAGGTAAAAATCAGAAGACAGAAAAAACATGTTAAATACCACCATGGGAAAACAGTCAGCAAATTACAAACTGTGGTAAACTCTTCAGGACCAATGAGCCATTTTCTTAAATAAATTTCAAGGGGATGCCCTGGCTGGTTTGGCTCAGCGGTTAAAGCGTCGGCCTGCGGTCCTGAGAGACCCGGGTTCGGTTCCCGCTAAGGGCACGTACCTCAGTTACAGTTTGTCCCCGGCTCTGGTCAGTCGTGCGGGTGGCAGCCACTCGATGTGTTCCTTTCACGTCAATGTTTCTCTCTTTCTCTCTCTCTGTCCCTCTCTCTCCCTCCCACTCTACCTGAACAAAAAATGGAAAAATGTCCTCCGGTGAGGATAAATAAATAAATAAATAAATAAATAAATAAATAAATAAATTTCAAGGGGAAAAGAGAAGTAGAGGAACCTAGAGTGTAAGAGTTAAACCAAGAGATGTGCCAGCAAGTAACAATGCAGAGGTCTTTTTTTGATCACTATTCAAGCACATTGTTAAGTCATACTCATACTCACAAACATAACATTTGAGACTACTGCAAACTGAATACCAACTGAATATTTAATGGTATTAAGAAATTATTGATCATTTTTCTAGATATTGTGCCTTTTACTTTTTTTTTAATTGATTGATTTTAGGAGAAGGAGAGAGAGAGAAACATTGATGAGAGAGAACATCGATTGCCGCCTCCTGCATGCCCCTCACTGGGGATTTGGCCCACAACCTGGGCATGTGCCCTGACCGGGAATCGAACCAGCGACCTCTTAGTGTATGGGTCGATGCTTAACCACTGAGCAACATCGGCTTGGTTGTGCTTTTTACTTTTAAAAACATAGCATTTTTTAATTTAAAAAACAAGTTCTCAAAATTTAGTAATGCATACTAGATAGTTATAAATAAGATATTTGGGATTTTCTTTAAACTAATATGGGAAGGGAAAAAGTAACTGGAAAAATAGATGACATAAGCATGGCTCTGTGTTGATTATTGTTCACGATGGTAATGAACACTTGGGAGTTCATCATACTATTTTGTCTCCATTTCATATAGGTTGAAAATTTCCAATAATAAAAAGTTAAAAGACAAAAAGGAATTACCAAATTTGTAAGATTACACAGAGAGGTCAAAAAAGCTGTAAGCTAAGAAGATTCCATTTATTTTGGTAGTTAAGATGTCAAAGGTGGCGTTTTCAGAGCAGTTTCAATGGAACAGTGAGGACAGAAGACAATTTGCAGTAGGTTTATTTGTTTGAGTTGGGAGAGAAATGTCCACTCCCTCTCCCTTTCTACATGTACAGTTATGGAAAATTCCAAACCAAGAATGAGGTGAAGTGAGGAGAGAATAATGAACCTCCATGTACCTATTACCCAGCTATAATAATTGTCAACATTTTGCTAGAGTTGTTTCATCTGCACTCGTCCACTATTCTTTGAGGAACCAATTTAGGGGAAATGCCAGATATTATTTAATTTCACCTGTAAATAATCCAGTATTCATTTCTCATTGATAAGGACCTTTCTCTAATTAACATTAAACTATTAGCACACTTAACAAAATTAAAAATAATTTTTAAAAGGATATCTTAAGGTATAAACAGCACAAATCACAAAGAAAAAGTTTATATATTTATTAACGTACAAGATTTTAAAATTCTGTTTGACAAAGATTATTACAAAAAGGGAAAAGATAGACTGCAAAAAAGATAAATGCATATGACAGACAAAGATTAAAGAGCTACAACAAATCAATAAGAAAGAGGCAAACAATCCAATAGAAAATTCATCGAAGAATAAGAGAATTTACAGAGGAGAAAATTTAAGCATTCAATAAACATGAAAAAAATGCTCAGTTCCCAAGTAATCAGGAAGAGGCAGATTAAGACTATAATGAGATACCATTTATATATATACATGTGTGTGTGTGTGTGTGTGTATTTTTTTATTCTCACCCGAGGACATTTTTTCATTTTTTATTCAGACAGAGCAGGAGAGAGAGAAAGGAAGAAAGAGAGAGAGAAACATCAATATGAAAGGGACACATCAAGTGGTTGCCACCTGCACAACCCAACCAGGGCCGGGGACAAACTGCAACCAAAGTACATGTCCTTCGCGGGAACCGAACCTGGGTCTTTCTGGACCGCAGGCCAATGCTCTAACTGCTGAGCCAAACCGGCCAGGGCCCATTTATCCTTTTTTTTTTTTTTTTTATCCTCACCCGAGGACATTTTTCCATCTTTTGCACAGATAGAGTAGGAGGGAGAGAGAGGAAGAGAGAGAAACATCGATGTGAAAGGGACACATCGAGTGGCTGCCACCCGCACGACCAACCAGGGCCGGGGACAAACTGCAACCGAGGTACATGCCCTTAGCGGGAATTGAACCCGGGTCTCTCCGGACCGCAGGCCAGTGCTCTAACCGCTGAGCCAAACCGGCCAGGGCCCATTTATCTTTTTATACAGACAAAATTTAATCTGATAAGACCATATGTTGGCAAAAATGTAGACTAATTGAAATTCTCAGGTACAGCTAGTGGGAATGTAAACTGAACAATTATTGAAGAGAAATTTGGAAATATCTACCAAAGCTGAAAAAGAGTATATGCACTATGACCCAGCATTCTCCTACTAGATGTAGAGCCCAGAAGAACCTTGCATACTTGCATAAAAAACAAGTACAAGACTGTTGCAGCATTGTTCGCAATAGAAAAAAATGGGAACAACCTAAATGTGCAACAGTAGGAAAATAGATAAATTATGCTTTATTCATATGATGGAATACGAAATAGAAGTTAAAATATGTATCAACCTCAAAAAACATGTTGAGTGAAGAAATATAAGAAAAATGTAAGGTATCATATCATTTATGCACAGTTTGTAAATTATAAAGTAATTACATATATTATTTATGAAAACATATACACATAAAATAATACTATGTAAATATGTGCGGGAATGGTGGATGCCAATTTCAGGGTACTAGATACCTCTGTGAAAAAAGAAGTTAACATAACTGGCTTCAACTGTATCTGTATTTTTTTTCTTCTAATCCTCATCTGAGGATATTTTCCCATTTGTCTTCAGACAGAGTGGGAAGGAGAGAGAGAGAGAGAGAAAGAGAGAGAGAAACATCAAGGTGAGAGAGACACATCGATTGGTTGCCTCCCATACGACCCTAATCAAGGCCGGGGACTAAACCACAACTGAGGTAGGTGCCCTTGCCCAGAATCGAACCCAAGACTCTTTGGTCCAAGGGCCTTGTTCTAACCACTGAGCCAGACCAGCCAGGGCTGTAATTTTTGTTTGTTTGTTTATTATATTCTCTTTATAGATTTGAGAGAGAGAGAGAAAGGGAGAGGGAGAGAGAGACAGAAACATCGACAAGAGAGAACATCAGCTGGCTGCCTCCTGCATGCCCCCCACTGGGGATCGGGCCTACAACCTGGGCATGTGCCCTGACTGGGAATCAAACTGGCGACTTCTTTGTGCATGAGTCGATGCTCAAGCACTGAGCCATACCAGCCGGGCATAATTTTTTAAGATCTGTGACTAAAACCTAAAAATCTGAAAGATTAAGAGCTAACTGGGCACATGGATGTTTATTATATTTTCAGTCTATATTTTTCTATATGCTTGAAATGTTGCTAAAAGAAAAATAAGGTGAATAGGGAAATGAGGAAGTGGAAGCAGTGAAGATTGTAGCTCTGAAGTCAAAGAAAGAAGATAGTAACTAGGAAAGGATGAAGGGCCAAACTCCTAATGAAGCCACACATTTGGAAATGCTGGCAGGGTAAAGGCCAAGCCATGCCTTTTCATCTTTCATTATCCCCTCCAATGTGACAAATAAACTTGGCAAGTAAGTAAGCACTCTTTGACTTTTACTGAATGGATGAATTACTTCCAAAGAAACAGTTGGCATCAATAAGATATATGGTTGGACATTCCTTTTAACAAGGTGGCTCAATTTCCTGAGCAGGTTCCTCTGGGAACCGTTGTTTCCCTCTCTAAAAAAGCCCCTCTTCTGACTAACGGGGTTTCTACCACACTTGCTAGCACTGATTATAATTCAGCATCTTTCTTGATTAAAACCCTAACATAATTAAGTATCTTTTTTAAAACAGCTTTATTGAGATATAATATACAGTCATACAATTCAGCCACTGTAGCCCTGGACGCTTTGGTTTAGTGGTTAGAGCGTCAGCCCGTGGACTAGAGTCCTGGGTTCAGTTCCCGCTAAGGGCATGTACCTCTCAGTTGCGGTTCATCCCCGGCCCTGGTTGGGGTTGTGTGGGTGGCAACCAGTCGGCCCTGGTTGGGGTTGTGTGGGTGGCAACCAGTCGATGTGTCTCTCTCACATCGATGTTTCTCTCTCTCTCTCTCTCTTCCCTCTCTCCCTCCCAATCTATCTGAAGATAAATGCAAAAGTGTTCTCGGGTGAGGATAAAGATAAACAAATAAATACATACATAAAAAAATAAAATGTGGTTAAGACAGAAAGTTTTAAAAAAAAAAGGCTGCCATCAACAAATCATCAGCCAACAAGTGCGGGAGAGGGTATGGAGTAAAGGGGACTCTTGTGCACTGCTGGTGGGAATGCAGACTGGTGCAGCTACTATGGAAAACACTATGGTGTTTCCGTAAAAAATTAAAAATTGAATTGCCATTTGACCCAGTAATTCCACTTCTAGGAGTATATCCTAAGAAGCCTGAAACAACAATCAGAAAGAATATATGTACCCCTATGTTCAGAACAGCACTATTTACAACCGCTAAGATCTAGAAACAGCCCAAGTGTCCATCAATAGATGAATGGACAAAAAAGCTGTGGTACATATATACAGTGGAACACTATGCAGCTGTAAGAAAGAAAGATCTCTTTCTCCTTTGAGACAACATGGAGGAACCTCAAGAGTATCATGCTAAGCAAAATAAGCCAATCAGAGAAAGACAAATACCGCATGATCTCACTTATTTGTGGAATATAAGGAACAGGGTGGGCTGATGAACGAAATAGACCCAGAGTCATAGAAAGGCGTATGGTTCAGACTGATAAACTAAAGAGTAGGAGAGCGGGGGAATGGATGAGATGGACCAAAGAACTTACATGCATGTATGCATAACCAGTGGACATAGACAACTATGCTAGGGGGGTGGAGGGTGGGATGGGGAGGAGGATGTCTAGGGGGAAAAAATGAGAAACAGCTGTAACAAAAATAAATTAGTAAAAATTGGGGAAAAAAGTCAGCCATTGTAAGGGTATAATTTAATGACTTTTAATAAACTTACAGAGTTATACATCTATTACCATACTCTAATTTTAAAATATTTCTATTACATCAAAAAATAATCTCATGCCTGTTTACAGTTAAGCTCATGCCCAGGCTACCACTGGTTTTCTGCCCGTTTCTATAAATTTGCCTTTTCTGGGAATTTCAAATAGCTGGAATCATATCACATATAGTGTTTGTGTCTGGCTTCTTTCACTTAGCATTTTTGAGGTTTATTCATGTTTAAGCATGCATTCTAATTAGAATTACATTCCTTTTTATTGCCAAATAGTATTTGATCAAATCAATATACCATATTTTGTTTATCTGTTCACCAAATGATGAACATTTAGGTTGTTTCCAGTTTGGGGCTATATAAAAAATGCTGCTATAAACATTTGTATACTGTTTTTTGTATGGCTATGTTTTAATTTCTCTTGGGTAGATTCCTAAGAGCTGAGTGGCTGGGTTGTATGGCAAGTTTATCATTTTAAGAAACTGTTAAACTGTTTTCCAAAGTGGCTGTACCATTTTACATTTCTACTTAGCAATGTATGAAGCTTCCTATTTCTTCACTTCCTCATCAACACTTGTTATTGTTTGTATTTATAATTATAGCCACTCTAGTGGGTGCAAAGTGGTATCTCATTGTGGATATTATCATGTGTTTATTAGACATTTGCATATCTTTTGGTGAAATATTTATTCAAGTCTTTTGCCCATTTTTCAAATTGAATGTGTCATTTATTAATGAAACGAAAGAGCTCTTTGTATGTTCTGGATACAAGTCATTTCTCAGATATGTGATTTGCAAATATTTTCTCCCAGTCCATGGCTTGTTCTTTCATTTTCTTAATGGTATCTTTTGATACTACAGAAGTCAACCTTAATTGCTAGAGGTATTTAAAATTTAAATTGAAACAAAATTTCACAGTATAAGAGAAAAATTTATATTTTTCTGTTCTATTTTCATACAGCTGGAATGTAGTATAAACAGCTCCTATTTACAATAATAATACAATTTTTATTAACTTGAATTGGAATCAGATATTTATTTTTTTTAAAACAACAACAACAGCCCTGGCCAGGTAGCTCAGTTAGTTGGAGCATCATCCCATACACCAAAAGGCCAAAAGGTTGGGGGTTCTATTCCTCATCAGGGCACATGCCTAGGTTACCAGTTCGATCGCAGGTTGTGGTGCAAACAGAAGGGGTGGCAACTAATTGATGTTTCTCTCTCTTTTTGTTAATCCTCACCCGATGATATTTTTTTCATTGATTTTTTTGAGAGAGTAGAAGGGATGGGGGAAGAGAAGAGAAGAGAAGAGAAGAGAAGAGAAGAGAAGAGAAGAGAAGAGAAGAGAAGAGAAGAGAAGAGAAGAGAAGAGAAGAGAAGAGAAGAGAGACATTGATTTGAGAGAGATACATCAATTAGTTGCCTCCCACACTTGCCCCAACTGGGACTGGGGCCAGGGATTGAACCTGCTCTTGACCAGGAATTGAACCCTCTAACCACTGAGCAACACCTGCCAGAGCTCTCTCTCTCTTTAAAAATCAATAAAAACATATCCTTGGGTGAAGATTAAAACAACCAAAATAACAAAATTCTAATGAGATAAATAAAGGCAGCCATGAATATAGACAAGATAAATCTTGCTTGAGAAGGATCAACACAGTAAAGACGACACATTTTTAAAGTGAATATATAGGTTCAATTCAACAACCATTTTTTTTTACTACCTGTTATGTCTATTTTGGGGTAATTTCCTTCTAGTCCTAGTTTATTGAGTGATTTTATCATAAAAGGGTGTTGAATTCTGTCAAGTGCTTTTTTTGCATTAATTGAGATGGTCATGTGGGTTTTTTCCTGCATTGTGTTAATGTGTATTACATTGATTGAGTTCACATGGTGGACCATCCTTGCATTTCAAGAATAAATTCCACTTGGTCATGGAATATAATTATTTTAATATGCTGCTGGATTGAGTTTGCTAAGATTTTGTTGAGGCTTTTTGCATCAATGCTTAGAAGGGATATTGGTCTGTAGTTTTCTTTTCTTGTAGGGTCTTTGTCTGGCTTTGGTATCAGGGTAGTGCTGGCCTCAGAAAATGAGTTTGGAAGTGTTCCCTCCTCTTAATTTTTTGGAAAAGTTTGAGAAGGATTGATGTTATAAGAAGTTCAGCTTTTGCCCTGGCCAGATTTTCTCAGTGGTTAGAGGGCCCGAGGACCAATGAGTCACAGGTTTGATTTCGGTCAAGGGCATGTACCTTGGATGCAGTTTGTCCCTGGCCCTGGGCCTTGGGTCATGTGGGAGCCAACCAGTTGATGTGTCTCTCTCACATTGTTGTTTCTCTCTCTTCCGCTCTCCCTCCCACTCTATCTGATGATAAATTTTAAAAAAATATATCCTCAGGTGAGGATTAAAAAAAAGAAGATCAAATTTTGCCTTTTAAAGAAGTGGAGAAGTTGACTTCCATTCCAAATGGCAGCATAAGTAAATGTGTTACTTGCCTCCTCCCACAACCACATCAAAATTACAGCTAAATTGCAGAACAACCAACATTTAGAGCTGCCTGAAATCTAGATGAATGGAAATCCTACAACTATGAATTTAAAGAAGAAGCCACATCAAGACTGGTAGGAGGGACCAAAACAGGAATAAAACAGGCTGTTCCCATATCTACATGTGGTAGATAAAATTCAGGAGGGATATCTTGGCTGCCTAGGTCCTCCCAAGGAGCAAGGGGTCCCAGACCCATACCAGGCCCCTTTGCCCAGGAAGAGAAGTCCCCGTAACTTCTGGCTGTAAAAATCAGCTAGAATTGAGGCTGAGGGAGAGGGAGGCTGCTAGAATCCCAGGCAGTTCCTCTTAAAGGACCCGCACACAGACTTACTCAGACTCACTTTCTCTGGCTTTAGTGCTGGGGGAGCAGCTTGAATTGAACCAAGGACATATGGGGAGTAGCTGAGTTGTCTGGCATCAGGATGAGAGCTGGGGTAGGGGCTAGTGTTCTGCCAGACAGAAATACTGGCAGAGGCCATTGTTCCTTTTCTGAACCCCCACCCCCACCCCTCACCCCCCCCCACACACACACATGCACACAGAGCCTGCAGGCAGGTGCCGCATCTGAGTCTCCTTCAACCTGTTTACACTATTCTCTCCACCCTGGTGATTTCCTGAGATTTTGCCCTACCCAACTTTCAGGCCAAGCCAAGCCATTTTCAGTGGCATTTCCATACAAATGGCCTCTCTTTCTTCATGCTTTGGACCTTATTAAAATCTCTCAAACAAGCAGTATCTGGTCACTTCATACCCTGTACCTCTTGATAAGTGGCCCCAGGCATGGAACTAGTGGCAGCCCACTTTGGTTCACAGTTTGGCCTCTCCTGGGTACCTCCAAGCCCAGCACAAGTAGCAGCCATCTGCAGATCTCTCTCCAACTTGTGCCAGGTGGCCTCAGGCAGGGCACCTGGGGTGGCTGACTCTGCACCTCCCAGCAGATCCCAGAGCCAGTGCACCTGGGAGACAGATTTAGACCATGCTGGGTTACAACACTACCACCTCCATAAGTGATAAACTCAAGGGGTGGACTCGATGAGCACCTAAGCCCCACTGAAGCAAGTCCTGCTTTGTGGGGTCAACTCCTGCACAGCAGCTCTTCTATAGTCACAGCTGGTCCTTATAGCCGATCACCTGGAGATCAATCCCTCCAAGTGATGCCAACAGCAATCAAGGCTCAACTACAATAGGACAGTGCACATAGTCCACACAGGGGTGCACCCTGGAGTGCCCAGCTTGAGTGACTGGGGAGGCTGTGCCTTTGGGCCCTACAGTACTACACGGGCTACTCTACCAAGTCTGGGAGGCTTAGCAGCTCTTCCTAATACATAGAAACAAACATAGGGAAGTGGCCAAAATGTTGAAACAAAGAAAGAGGTCCCAAATGAAAGAGCAATAGAAATATCCAGAAAAAGAACTAAGTGAAATGGAGGCAAGAAAACTACCAGATATAGAGTTCAAAACCATGGTTATAAGAATGCTCAAGGAACTGAGTGAGAACTTCAACAGCATAGAAAACGACATAGAAACCATAAAGAGAACCAGTCAGAGCCCTGGGCAGTTTGGCTCTGCCATGGGAGGATCAGCCCTCAGACTGAAGGGTCATGGATTTAATTCCTGGTCAAGGGCACATACCTGGGTTGCAGGTTCAGTTCCTGGCCCTGGTCAGGGCCGTGTGGGAGGCAACCAATCAATGTGTCTCTGTCACATCAATGTTTCTCTCTTTCTTCCTCCCTCTTTTCCACTCTAAAAAAAAAAAAAAAAAAAAAAATCAATGGAAAAATATCCTCAGGTGAGGATTGACAAAAATAAAAAAAAGAATGAGTCATGAATGAAGGATACATTAACTAAAATGAATAATAATTGACAAGAAATCAACAGTAGAGTAGATGAAGTCGAGAATCAAATCAGTAACTTGGAACATAAGGAAGCATAAAACACTCAACCTTAACAGCAAAAAGAAAAAAGAATAAAAAAATATGAGATAGTGTAATGAGCCTCTGGGACAACTTCAAGCATATCAACATTTGCATCATTGGGATGCCAGAAGAAAACAAGAAATTGAAAACCTATTTGAAAAAATAATAGCAGAAAACTTCCCGAACCTGGTGAAGGAAATAGACATACAAGTCCAGGAAGAACAGAGAGTCCCAAACAAGATGAACCTAAAGAGGCCCACACCAAGATATATCATAATTAAAATGCAAAAGGTAAAGACAAAGAGAGAATCTTAAAAGCAGCAAGAGAAAAGCAGTTAGTTACCTACAAGGGCACTATCAGCTGATTTTTCAACAGAAACTTTGCAGGCCAGAGGGAGTGGCAAGAAAGATTCAAAGTGATAGAAAGCAAGGACCTACAACCAAGATTACTCTACCCAACAAAGCTATCATTTAGAATCCATAGTCATATAAAGAACTTCCCAGGTTAGAAATAGCTAAAGGAGTTCACCATCACCAAATCAGTATTACATGAAATGTTAAAGGGTCTTCTTTAAGAATAAGAAAAAAAGATAAAAAATTGAACAACAAAATGGCAATAAATACTTATCTACCTACAACTGAATTAAAAAACAAAAAACAAAAAGCAAGCAGAACAGAAACAGATTCATATATACAGAGAACAGTTTGATGATTACCAGATGGGAGGGGGTTAGGGGAATGGGTGAAAAAGGTGAAGGGATTAAGAAGTGCAAATTGGTTGTTACAGAATAGCCATGGGGATGTAAAGTACAACTAAGGGAATATAGTCAATAATTGTCTAATAACTATGTATAATGTTAGATTGGTATGAGATTTATTGGGATGATCACTTAGTAAGTTATATAATGTCTAATCACTGGGGTGTATTCCTGAATCTAATATAATATTGTATGTCAACTAGAATTGAAAAAAAAAATGATTCAAGGAAAGAAGTGGAGAATATCATGTTGCACTGCTTTGAATATTTAAAACTGAATGAAAGAAAATGAAAACTACCTCGAGGCAAACAAGTGTGCCTTTTTCTATCCAGCCCTTTCTGTTCTGCTATAAATGGGCCAAGCCTAATTTAGAACAACACCTTTACTCCCACAGCATCATGGCCAAAAAGATTCTATTTCTTGTTTCTCTCCAGAAATTAATTCTTGTTATTCCATCACCTTGTTTTGAACAAAAAGTTAATTTCTATATTAATTACCCACTTCACCTCTGACTGGCCACTGAGAAGCTTTGGTCGTTTCTAAAGTTCAAATCTAACTCAAATGGTGAAAAGTGGACTCTGAGAAAAGTTTAAGAGAAAATTCAGAATAAGACTTCTAGAAGTTATCAGAACTGTGGCTTATTTCTAAATGTCCCTGGGTTGTGTGAGATGTCCCTATAGGGTTATAATAAATTCCCATATACTTGGTTAAGCTAGCTGGAGTTGGGTTTTGGTTAGCTGCAACAAGAGTCTTAGCCAATACACCATAGATCAATTTGCCAAGACCTGATAGTGACCATGGCTTGGCTCAGTGCATCTATGACCCTGTGTAAATATTTAGAATGGCTGTGGCTCTCATTTTCTATTAACCTTTCTTCTTTTTTTTTTTTTAATCACTCAAGGATATGTTTTATTGATTTGAGAGGGGGGCAAGGGGGAAAGAGACAGAGAGAGAGACATCTATCAGTTGCCTCCCGTATGTGCCTTGACCGAGGATTGAAGCTACAACCTAGGTATGTGCCCTGACTGGGAATTGAGCCCATGACCTTTTCTTTTTTTCTGGTGTATGGGTCGATGTTCCAACGAACTGAGCCACATTGGCCAGGGCCAATTAAAAAAAATAATAATAATAGCTTTATTGAGACAGAATTCACATGTCATGCAATTCACCCTTTAAAAGTGTATAATTTAGCAGTTTTTAGTATATTCACAAAGTTGTGAAAACATCACCACAAGAATTTTTAGAATATTTTCATTACTCCAGAAAGAAACTCCATACTTTTTATCCATAACCCTACATCCTTCCATTTCCTCTATCTGTAGGCAACCACTAATCCATTTTCTGTCTACAGATTTGTCTATTTTGGATATTTGGAACCATATAATATGTGGGGTTTTTTTTCGGACATTTTTTATTTAGAATAATATTGTACCATGTATCAGCACGCCATTCCCTTTCGTTGCTAAATAATATTCCATCATATGGATATACCACATTTTACTTATTTATTCCTCAGTTGATGGACATGTAGGTAGTTTAGATTTTTTTTTGGCCATTATGAATAATGCTGCTATGTATTTTCATGTACAAAATTTTATGAAGACATCTATTTTGAATTATTTTGGATATGTACCTAAGAGTGAAATTCCTGAGTGTTAAATTGTGCTTGTCTTCCAGGCCTGCCTGCCTCTGTTCTTACTGCATATTCCTGATTTTGGTAACAGATCTTGTCTTGTCCAGCTTCTGTGGTCTCTTTTAGAGTTCCTCTTTCCCACAAAGGATAGAGGTGCATGGTTACCGTGGTTCCCCATGTCTATCTTATCTACCTCCACAGCTCTCACCAACTCTGCCCACTGTCTGCTTCATGCTTTGCCTTGCCCCAGTTCTCACACTTCATGTTTTGGAGTACGACAGTCCTCAGTTTGAAGCCTAACCGCTTAGTAGCTGTGTGGCAATCCTACCATTTCTTGAGGGCTTACTATCTTCCAAGCATTAGACCAAGTGCTTTACGTACATGATCTCATATCATCTAAACACTTAGGTGTTTTAACTTTACTATCATGCCTATTTTTCAGATAAATAAACTGAGACTCAAGAGTGTTTAAATGACACGCCTGAGGTCAAGCAGCCTTAGCCTCCATTTAAGCCTGTTCTCCTTTTTTTTTTATCCTCACCTGAGGACATTTTTCCATTTTTTGTTCAGATAGAGCAGGAGGGAGAGAGAGGAAGAGAGAGAGAAAGAAACATCGTTGTGAAGGGACACATCGAGTGGCTGCCACCCGCACGACCAACCAGGGCCGGGGACAAACTGCAACTGAGGTACATGCCCTTAGCGGGAACCGAACCCGGGTCTCTCTGTACCGCAGGCCGACACTCTAACCGCTGAGCCAAACCGGCCAGGGCAAGCCTGTTCTCCTTTTTAGAACTGGGATTTTGCCTTGTTCTCTTCCCATCAAAACTTGCTGGTCCTGTGGCTAACAAATACACATGAAAATAGCTCAACAGTACTAGTAATAAAAATGCAAATTAAAATATAAAAGAGATACCATTTGTCCTCTAACAAATTGGCAAAGATTTTAAAAGTCTTTGTGAGGATGAAGGGAAGCAGACACTGGTAGACATGTACATACAGCCTTTTTGGAAGTCAGTTGGTTTTATGTATTAAAAGCCTTAACAATATACTTATCTTTTAGTACTGGTATTGCAAGTCAAAAATGTTATTCTAAGGAAATATATGTGGACAAAAAAAAAAAAAATTAGCAGTATGAATACTCAATGTATCTTTGAGTTTGCAAAACATGTAGATTCCATATTATTTTAAAAGAAAAGAAAAATATATACAGTATATATATAAAAGCATGCAAGATGCATAGTAAAGCCAGTAGAAGAAAATATATCAAAATATTGACTGTGGGTGACTCTGAGGGGTAGTATTAAGAATAACGCTTTAGCCAATGGCCAGTTTGGTTCAGCAGTTAGAACGTCAGCCAATAGACCAATGAGTCGCGCGTTCGATTCCAATCAAGGGCATGTACCTAGGTTGCAGTTCATCCCCAGCCCTGATGGGGTTATGCAGGAGGTAACCAGTTGATGTAGCTCTATCACATCGATGTTTCTCTCTGTCTCGCTCTCCCTCTCCCCCTCTCCCCCTCTCTCCCACTCTCCCACTCTATCTGATAATAAGTAGAAAAATATCCTCGGGTGAGGAATAAATAAAAATAATGCTTTATTTTCTTCTTTTGCGCTCTAAATATAAATTTTTTTCTTTAATAAATGGATGCAATTTTGGAAAAGATATATAGCTATGGAGATAAATTTATCTTTTTTGTAGCTAAAACAAGGATTCCTTTGTAGGGAGGGTTCTGACTCTGTTCAGGGAGCAGAGAAACAGTCACTAACTAGTCGTCCTGAAACACTAGGCCAAGTGGACAAGTTGAAACTTGTCAGGAAATCCAAGAAGCCAAACATGACCAGGCATTGAAGTAGGACTGTGGAGGGGAGAGGGCTGTGAAAAGCTGTTGCAGCTACTACATCTGTGGGTCTGCAGCTAAATACCCAGTGGGGCTGCTGTTAGTGATTAGGGCAGCATTTGGGAAGGTGAGTTGTTCATGAACAGGGAAGAATGAGGACAAAAAGGGACCTGCCAAGACCTCTGCGTATGCCCTTCACTGTCTCTAATCTGTGTGTCTCATCAGTGGTAAGTGGCTGATGATTCACCTTTCCAACTTCCAAATATTTTTCAGTTTCCTCTTTGGGTCAGTTCTAACTGGGAACCATACAGGAGAGGGGATGCTAATAACCATAGTTCCTAGTTTAACCATATTGACAATAGCACAATGTAGCACACATTGATAGTCTGCATATATAAAGAACTCCTACAAGTCAGTAAGAAAACCACAATATAACAGTCTAAACATGAATGAAACATTGGGACAGGCACTCTCAAAGAAGATGTCCAAATGGCTATTAAGTATCAGGAAATCAATTTAAATTTAAACTAAAACCACAGTGGTCCACCACGATTCACCCACCATAATACCCAATGATGGTGAAAATATGTAGGAACTAGATTCCTTAGGCACTGCTACTGGGAATGTACATTGATTCAACTACTTTGAAAAAGTGTTTTGTAAGATCTACTAAAGCTAAATACATGTATATCTTATAACCTAATAATTCTACTCCTAAGTTATATAACCAGTTGAAATAAGGGCAAATGTCCACCAAAAGATATATTCAAGAATGTTCATAGCCTCATTTATGATAGCTTCAAATTGGTAACCCACATATCCATCAAAAGAATGGGCAAATAAATAGTGGTATGTACATCAAATGGAACACTGTGCAGTAATGAAAAAGAATATGCTGTACATGCAGAAACATTGCTAAATCTCACTAATAAATTGAGCAAAAGAAGCCAGTTCCAGTATACAAAACAGGAAAACTATAGTGATGAGAGTTAGAGTAGTGGTAACCTCTGTGTTGACCAGGGATAATAGGGAGACTTCTGGAGTGCTAGAAATGTCCCACATTGATCTGGGTAGTAGTCACATGAGTGTGTACATAGGCACAAATTCATTGAAGTGTACACATTGAAGATAAGTGTGCTTAAAGTTCTCTATTGTATGTATTCTATATCCCAATTAAAAATTAATAAAGAATCTTTATCAGTAAAACATTCTAGGCAAATACTATTGGAATTGCCAGCCTAGACTAAATTGGATTATAGTGGTGGGAAGAAGACAGAACTATGATGGAGTCCATCCTGATTTTGTATTAGGAAGGTGTGTGGGATTGGAGCAGTTTGAGCTTTCATGTTCTGTTGAGTGCTGCAATGTTGTTTAGAGGATGTTGTGTTGAATGCTGGTACAGTGGATGTTTCTATGTCTTCAATCAGGGTTTGGATGATATGAAGTGTCTACTTGAACAATACCATTGCAGAACACACCATTAATGGGAGATTATTCTGAAAGGAACATAGCCAGTTGTTCTGGTGGAACAGGCAACCCTGCTCTTGGCACCTTTATGGGCAGGCACCAGGCAGCTCTGGACTTTAGCAGGTACACCTCCATCTAGATGTCTATCAGTTGCACTTTCTTGGTTGTCCTAGAATACTACAACTGAAGGAGAATGGCTGTAAAATACTTGAACAGGAGGATTCTTGGGGTAAGGTATCTTATGCTGCTCAACACTCTAACATAGGTCTTCTCTGAGGATGGCAGTATTGATGATATTTGCTAACTGATATGTGGAGGGTGTGGAAGCAAAGAAGAGGGCACCCCAATATATATTTCCACACCTGTAAGGCATCCTTGATAGTCAGCCTAAGATATTCCCTCTTAGGGCAAGTTGACTTGACCTAAACTTAAGAAGAAACACATGAGTGAGGTGCCCAGGCTGGAATCCTTTCATTTAGGATAAATGTCAGTGTTGAGAGTATCATTTTCCCTCAAGGAAGTTGTTTGGGTCAGGTAGGTCAAAGATCCAGGTGGAAGTAAATTGATTTTTTGTTTTAGTTCCTACAACACTGTAACTAACATTAGATATCTTTCCTCTCATGAAAGTTGGTTATAGGTGGTTAAGATAGTAAAATTTTGGCAACTTTGCTTATGGCTTTCTATCCTGCATTTCTTTCTTAACATTATATTGTAAACATTTCCAACATTCTTCAAAAAATTCTTTTGAATGGCTGTACAATCATCCATCATGAATGTGCTAGAATGAATTTAACTATTTTCTCTATTTTTGGATATTTCCATTGCTTCAAACTATTTGCTATTATAAATAATTCTGTAATGAAAACCTGATTTGGTAAAGGCAAGTCTGTTTGTCTTTAGGATTGATTCCTAAGACTGAAATGACCACATCAAAAGGTGTGAGCATTTTAAATGTTTTGATTCTGATTGTTTATCAAAAATGATGTGTCAACTTACCCTCTGGAACAGATTTTAAATTGTATACTGGACATTGGTCTCCTTATGTGTGCTCCTTTTGGACTGGAGTCCAGTGGACATGACTGGGATCACTGACCTCTGCGTTGCTCTTACTAGCTTCTTCCCATGGGTCTGACTGTTCTGCACCTCTCTTTGCTGTCTCCAGTTTGGTTCCAACCTAGTTAACTTCTATAACCATGGTGCTGCTAGCCCCTACTGTGAACATTAATACTCATTGCCAAAACTGCTGCTTCTACACCCAAACACCTTGTATTTGGTGGACCAATAATTCCACTTTGCCCACCCTCCTGGATCTAGTGACTTGTACAGATGACAAACCAGGCTGTCCCTCAGGGTAAGGCCCTCTCTGCTAAAGCCCTGCTTATTTCCAGCTGATTTGTAAGAGCAAAAGCTATGGCATCAGATAGATCTCAGCTCAGATATCTACTTTTCTAAGTCCTGGATATGTGTCCTTGAATCTCAGTTTCCTCATTTATAAACAGAGATAATAAGATGTAGTGTTTCCTTGGCCATTGTGGCTCAGCAGTTAGAGTGTCAGCCTGCACACCAAAGGGTAGTGGGTTCGATTCCCAGTCAAGAGCTTGTACCTGGGTTGCAGGTTCCCCAGCCCTGGTCAGGGCACGTGCAGGAGGCAACCAGTGGATGTGTCTCCCTCACATCGATGTTTCTCTCTCCCCCTCCTTGCCTCCCTTCCACTCTCTAAAAATCAATGGGAAAAAATATCCTGGATGAGGATTAATAACAATAACAAAACATGTAGTGATCTTTATTATTTTTTGTTTTGTTTTTTTGCTATAATAAGTATGTACAGGTACACCCATAGGAAAATGAAGTGTTTTCGGTGTTCTAAAAACTATACATTTGCCTTAAATAAGGCCACAAAGGCCAACTGAAAAAAAAAAGTCAAATAAGCTTGCTTTTTGCCTGTACAGTATCAATTTAATTGAAATAATCTTACTAATAAAAAAACACTGATAGTTAAACATCTCTGATTAAAAAATTAAAAAACAAATTACTTAATATATCTTGTTAAGTATTTGGTAGATTAAAAAAAATTTTTTATAGTATGAGCTCCATAGTGGAAAACAATAAAAGTTTAAAGCGGTTCTTGCTCTGTGTAAATCAGTCTTCCTCCAAGGCCCAGGATACAGTCCACATTACTCGTGAGATATTCTTAGGTAACACTTTACTCAATCATGTCTTGTATTACTTTCTCATGTGTTCTGTACATTCACATTTTGTGTCGCTAAGAAGATCACACGTCACTTGTATTCTTCCCCTAAAGCCTAGTGCCAAACGCAAAGTAGGTGCTCAGTTATTGAACAGTGATAGTAGACAGCACAGTGCACAAACAAGCCCTTACTGCTCAGTGTGCATGATGTTGGTAAGTTTGCATTTGTAGGAAAGGAATAGAACATTTGGGCGGAATCAACATGCTAAATATATTTAGCCTTCCAATCCACAAATATAGTATGTTTCTCTCTTTAGTTAGGTTTTCTTTTATTTCTTTCATCAGCATTTTGTAATCATCTGTTAATTTTTATTTTAATTCCAATATTGTCAGAAAACGTCCTTTGTATAATGTCAGTTCTTTTATGGTAGTTGGTAGTGTTTGTAGGTTGTATGTTCTTACTGATTTTTTGTCTACTTGTTCTATTGGTTTCTGAGAGAGGAATGTTTTGGTTTTGTCCACATCTCTGTTCAATCTATCAGTTTTTGCTTCTATTATTTTGAAGCTCTGTTGTTAAATAATAAACCTTTAGGATTGTTATGTCTTCTTGGCGAACTGACTCTTGTCATTATGTAACATCCCTTTTTAGTTCTGGTAAGTCCCCTTGCTTTGAAGTCTATTTTGTCTGACATTAATACAGCTACTTCAGCTTCCTTTTTTTTTTTGTATTTATCTTTAGATAGAGTGAGAGAGAGAGAGAGGAAGAGAGAAAGAAACATCGATATGAGAGAGACACATCGAGTGGTTGCCATCCACATGACCCCGGGGCTGGGGACAAACTGCAACCAAGGTACATGCCTTTAGTGGGAACCAAACCCGGGACTCTCTGGTCTGTGGGCCAATGTTCTAACCACTGAGCCAAACCTGCCAGGGCTTCAGCTTCCTTTTGATTGTGTTTGCATAGTACACCTTTTTCTATCCTTTTACTTTTAACCAACTCATATCATTTTACTTAAAGTAATCCTCTTGTAGATAGCATATAGTTGGATCTTGTTATTTTATTTAATCTGGCAATCTCTGTCTTTTAATGAGTGTGCTCAAGCTACTTATATATAATATAATTATTGATATATTTGGATTTAGGTCTACCATTTTACTACTTATTTTCTGTTTGTGTCCTCTTTTGTTCTGTTTTCCTTTCATTACTTTTATTTTTATATATGTTATTTTTTTAGGATTTTTTAAAATTTAAAAATGTTTCTATTGATTTCAGAAAGAGGAAGGGAGAGGGAGAGTGAGACAGAAACATCGCTGTGAGAGAAACATTGATTGGTTGCCTCCTGCATACCCCCTACTGGGGATTGAGCCCACAACCCTGGGCATGTGCCCTGACTGGGAATTGAACCAGCAACCTCCTGGTGCATGGGATGCTGCTCAGCCACTGAGCCACACCAGCCAGGCAATATTTCTTTTTAATGAAATCCATTGGATTTTTGGCCACATCTCTATACAGTCTCTTTTATTAGTTGCCCGAGTGATTACAATATATATATTGCCTGTTATGTAACATCTGAAAACAGTTATTTCATGTATTCTGTCCAGTTTTATAGTTTTTTACAGTGGGAGGGCTGGTTGAATATCAGTTTCTGCCATGGCTAGAAACATAAATCCTTACCTCTCAACAGAATTAATATTTTTAATTTGGGGAGATGATGGAAATGATCTACGTCATGATTTTTGTGATGGTTACACAACTATATACTTGTCACAACTCACTGACACTTTAATACACAACTGTGTGTAAAAATTGGTAAATTTTAGTGTATATAAATTATACCTCAATAAAGCTTATAAAAAAGCAAAATAGAGACTATTGAGACAATGTGATAATATTATTAGGTATTTCAGGCACACAAATAAGTGTAGAGAATAATATAGGAAATGTCCTTATCACTACAATTATAAAATAAGACAATATAGCCCTGGCCGGTTTGGCTCAGCGGTTAGAGCATCGGCCTGCGGTCCAGAGAGACCCGGGTTTGGTTCCCACTAAGGGCGCATGCCTTGGTTGCAGTTTGTCCCCAGCCCTGGTTGGTCGTGCGGGTGGCAGCCACTTGATGTGTCCCTTTCACATCGATGTTTCTCTCCCTCTCTCTCTTCTTCTCTCTCCCTCCCACTCTATCTGAACAAAAAATGGAAAAATGTACTCAGGTGAGGATAAAAAAAAATAAAATAAATAAAATAAAAATAAGACAATATAAATACAACCAGAAGCTCCCTGTGTATCCCTCCCTCCCCTGCAGAGTTAACCACTATCTTGGACTCTGTGTTTATTATATTCATGCTTGTTTTTATTATCTTACTTCATATGTATGTATCATCTTACTTTATATTTATGTCTCTCAATAAATGTTATTGTTTTCCCGGCTTATAAACTTGACATGTATTTCACCCATCTAGCTGTTTTTAAGTGATGTGGTAATAAATAGGCAAACCCACAAACATAATTATATTTATATAACTTCTAGCCTTGGGCCTGTATAGAAATGCACAAAGTTTACCAGACTCCACATTTTGAATCAACTACCTTGGGAGAGAAAGCCAAGGAAATCACTGTCATTTATTTCTCTGCCCAGGGGGGAAAGTATTAGTGAACATTCACTCTTGGCAAGTGGCATAAAAGGCAATTTGCAAGCCTGGCCCTGTTCCAACAGCTGTAGTACACTCATGCACCGAGGGGTGATGCGGGTTTAGCTGCTCCCATTGCCCTGAGTCAGCTGGTCTCTGGTGCCCAGTGTCAGCAGCTTCCAGTCAGAGAGTGACTTGCTGGACACCCTCACGCTTTCTGCTGGATGGAAGTGAGTGCCTCAGGAAAACCGAGTCCAGCTCTTAGATACAGACTAGACCATTAACTGTAAATGCTATTAATCCCTTAATAAGGGTCAGAAATATCTGTAATCCCTTCCCTGTGTGACATTTTATGAGACCCAGCATATGTCATCCTCCAAGATACAGGCTCATATGGCATCTCCTCTCTTACACAAGCTCTGATTCCCCCAATTCAAAATAATGGCTGCTACCCTAGCCGGTTTTGCTCAGCAGTTAGAGCATAGGCCTGCGGAGCATAGGCCTGCGGTCTGGAGAGACCAGGGTTTGGTTCCCACTAAGGGCATGTACCTCGGTTGCAGTTTGTCCCCAGCCCTGGTTGGGTCATGCGGGTGGCAGCCACTCGATGTGTCCCTTTCACGTCGATGTTTCTCTCTCTCTCTTCCTCTCCCTCCCTCCTGCTCTATCTGAGCAGAGAATGGAAAAATGTCCTCGGGTGAGGATAAAAACAAAACAAAAAACAAAATAATGGCTGCTGCTTTTGACTTTCGTCTGTGCCTCTATCATTTCTGCATGTGCTATATTTATTTCAGTACCTGTCTTATTTCCTCCATTAAAGTCAGGGACCTGTGTACGTCAATTTCTTCTTGTCTTCATCCTCTTACCTTCACGCTCAGTGCCCAGTACAAGATCTAACACAGTAACTGTTTACTGAATAGATCAATGAATGAGTGGCTTTAGCAGGTATTAACTACTTGTTCCACTTTATCACACCAAATTTAAAACAACAGAAACACTTTGCTCGTGAAATGACTCTATATAACATTTGTATTGTCTAGTTTCATCTATAATTCCACACTTTTGGTTCACTTAGCTCCTCAAGAAAAAGCTAATCACTGCCATCACTAGCAAGACCACAGCTCATAAACACAGCCGGATCCTCAAGAATGAGTTTGCTTTTCCCATAAACTTTGCTTATTCTAAGTAGAGTTTCATTTTCTTTTCCATCGTTCTTCTGAGCTACAACAAGCCCTTCGTCTGTCCATTTCTTGATTTCCCAACAGATCAGTTTTGATCACTAGAAGGGTGGTTAAATTTCCTGAAATGCCACATGGCTGAGCCAAACGTTCTAAACAGAAACAAGAGGGACATCAAACAGAAGAGCCTATTGTCATAGTTCCTAGACCATATGAAATTCAGAAGCAGTAACTAACCTCTTTGAAGGTTAAGAAAAAAATTACTCAGAAAAAGTGATGAAAAGCATGTCTAAATAAGCACACATGCACACACAACCCCCTCCCACACATATTTTTTTGTACATTTTTGTTTTGACTTCAGGCCAAGCATAATACATTTCTAACTTGTTCAGTGAAATCAGTTCCTTCAGTTGGAATGTGTGGAATTTCCATTAACAAGTAAATAAGGGAGGAACAGAATTAATTTGTGCATAATTTATTTTGTAAAAGGTATTTTTGTCAAAATACTCTTAAGTTCTATGAAACTAAAAAATATAAATAGAAAGACTGGAGAGTCTCCCTCTCTTCTGGTTTTTTTCCTCAGCGACAACCACCAACACCCATCCTACCTTTTCTTCGAGTATTTCTTCTAGTATCTACCTTTTATTTCTAAATATTATACAGATATTATTTCTTACTTTATCAGTTTTAGACATTATTCATTTCTTGTTATGGAAGTTGAGATCTTAGCACCCTTTTCTTATATATCCACCCTTTTCTGCCTCCCCATCCTCTCAACACAGGTTTATCACAATTTTCAGTGTATTGATACACAGTGTTTACCTTATTATGACTATGTTGGTATTGTTCACTACTGAGTCAGTGTACTATGAATAGCTTTCTTATTGTCCTTTCTCCACCCTCCCCAGCTTTACTGAGATATTATTGACAAACAATTGAGGTATACAATGTCACGTTTTCTTTATATTGTTATTCAAATCTTCTCTATATTATATCTATCTTTACTGCATTTTAAACCTTTGTTATGTGAAATAATGCATACATTGAGAAAATCGCCTAAAACATATGTACAGTTGAACATAGTAATAACATGTAGAACAAGAAATAACATCACCAGCATGCCAACCCCTCTTCCCTGTTAAGTTCCTCATCACGACCCTTTCTATTGCTGCCTAAAGTGACTGCTCTCCTCACTTACTGATGAGACTCACTTCCCTGTTTTCCTGTGTAGTTTTACCACCTACGCATGCATTCCTAACATACATACTTTCAATGTATCTGTTTTTTAAATTTTATATGAAGGGACTCATACTGTGTACATTTCTGGTGCCTTCTTCTTTTTGCTAAACATGGCAATATTTGTTGACTATTACTATAGTTTGTTTATTTATTTTAAAGAGAGTTGGGAAGGGGAAGCAGCTTGCTTTCTTTAAAAAAACTTTTTTTTCCTTTATTGATTTTAGAGAGAGAGGAAGGGAAAGGAAGAGAGAGAGAGAGATAGAAACATCGATGAGAAAGAACATTCACTGGACGCCTCCTGCATGCCCCCGACTGGGGATCAGGCCCACAACCTGGGCATGTGCACTGACCAGGAATCAAACCAGAGACCCTTTAGTGTATGAGTTGACACTCAACCACTGAGTCACACAAGCCAGACTGTAGTTGATTTATTTTAATTCATGATTTAGAAATGCTTATCTGTTATTCTAGCCTATTACATTTTTTTTTTATTGTCACCCGAGGACATTTTTCCATTTTTTGTTCAGATAGAGTGGGAAGGAGGGAGGGAGGGAGAGAGAGAGAGAGAGAAAGAGAGAGAGAGAGAGAGACAGAGAGAGAGAGAAAGAGAGAGAAACATCGATGTGAAAGGGACACATCGAGTGGCTGCCAGTCACACGACCCAACCAGGGCTGGGGACAAACTGCAACCAAGGCATGTGCCCTTAGCGGGAACCGAACCTGGGTCTCTCTGGACCGCAGACTGACGCTCTAACCGCTGAGCCAAACCGGTCAGGGCGCCTATTACATTTCTATATGCTACATTTTCAGAAAATATATTTAGTCCTATGATCTGCTGCTTGGCCAAAAATTAATCAACAACAATTATTCCGTATTAACTACAAGATATATTGATTTTTTTTTTTTGCTTCCTTAGCTTTTTAAAAAGTTGTTATACATACAATAAAGTACACAAACTTTAGCTCGATGCATAGCTCGATGAATTTTTACAAACGTACATTTGTAACCTCAACTAGGACCAAGTTATGGAACTTTCTAGCACCTACAAAGGTTTCCTCATGCCCTTTCCAGTCAATACCGACCCTCCACATATGTGGATCATTCTGATTTGTCATCATAAATTAATTTTTCCTTTTGTTGGACTTCATATAAGTGAAATAATACAGTAAATTTTCTTTTGTCTTTCTTTCAATATGTTTTGAAGTTTTATTCATGTGGTTGGGTGTTGTAGTACTATGGTTTTTCACTGTATGAATATATCACAATTTATTTATCTATTCTGGATTATAATAAATAAAACTTCCCTGAGCAGTCTTGTTCCTAATCTCAGAGAAAAAGCTTTTGATGTTTCACCACTGAGTATAATGTTAGTCGAGGGTTTGTCATGCATGGCCTTTATTATGTTTCCTTCTACACCCATTCTATGGGGAGTTTTATCATAAATGGATGTTATATGTGCCAAACACTTATTCTACTATTGAAAGGATCATATGATTTTTTAAATTAATTTATTTTTGTTACAGATGTTTCTCCTTTCCCCCCCACTGATTCCCCCCCTCCCCGCCCTGTCCCCAGCTTTGTTGTCCATGTCCATTGTTCATGCACACATGCATACATGCATATAAGTTCTGTGGTTTATCTCCCCCCCACCCCCTCTTCTGGAGATTGTCAGTCTGTACCCCACTTCCACATCTCTGGGACTACCCCATTCCTCAGACTGTTATGTTCATTATATTCCACAAATAAGTGAGATCATATGATACTTGTCTTTCTCTGTTTGGCTTGTTTTGCTTAGGATAATACTTTCCAGGTCCCTCCATGTCATCTCAAAGGATAAGAGATCTTTCTTTCTTACAGCTGCATAGTACTCCATTGTGTATATGTACCACAGCTTTTTTATCCATTCATCTACTGATGGACATTTGGGCTGTTTCCAGATCTTAGCTATTGTAAATAGTGCTGCTACGAACATGGGGGTACATATGTTCTTTCTGATAGGATCATATGATTTTTAGGTTTCATTTTTTAATGTGGCATATCACATTGATTTATTTATAGATGTTGACCTCATCCTTACATCCCTGGAATGATTTCCACTTGGTTGTGGTGTATGATCCTTTAAATGTATTGTTGTATTTGACTTGCTAGTGTTTTGTTGAGGATTTTTGCATCTGTATTTATCAGAGATATATTTTGTGCTATCCTTGCCTAGTTTTGGTATCAAGGTAATGTTGGCCTTGTAAAAATGGAAGCATTCCCTCCTCTTCAATTTTTTGGAAGAGTTTGATAAGAATGTGTATTAAATCTCTTTTAAATGTTTGGTAGAATTCACCAGTGAAGCCATCTGGTCCTGTACATTTGTTTCTTGGAAGGATTTTGATTACTGTTTCAATTTCCTCACTAATGATTGATCTATTCTAGTTTCCCAATTCTTTATGATTCAGTCTAGGAAATTGTATTCTTCTAAGAATTTAGAAGAATTAATTTCTTCTAGGTTGTCTAATTTGGTGTCATTATAGTCTTTTATAGTATTTTCTTAATCCTTTGTGCTTCTGTGATATCTGATGTAACTTCTCTTTCATTTTTGATTTATTAATTTGAGTTTTCTCTCATTATTCCTTAGTGAGTCTATCTAAAGTTTTTCTCAATTTTGTTTATTTTTCAAAGAACCAGCTCTTCATTTACTAATCTTTTTCTATTGTCTTTTAGTTCTCTATTTTGTTTATATCTGCTCTGATTTTTACTACTATTTCCTTCCTTCTACTGACTTGGGGCTTTGTTTGTACTTCTTTTTCTAGTTCCTTAAGATGTACTGTTAGCTTGTTAATTTCATACTTTACTTGTTTCTTTTGCTTTTTTATTTTTACCGGGGATGGTTTTTTTGTTTGTTTGTTTGTTTTTTGCGCATTCATCTTCAGATAGAGCGAGAGGAAGAGAGGGAGAAAAGAGAGAGAGAAACATCATTGATGTAAGAGAGACATATCTACTGGCCGCCACCCACATGACCCCAACCGGGACAGGGGATAAACTGCAATGAAGGTACCGTGCCCTTAGCGGGAACCTAACCTGGGTCTCTCTGGACCACAGGCCAACGCTCTAATGGCTAGTGATTCTCAACCTTCCTTATGCCGCGACCCTTTAATACAGTTCCTCATGCTGTGGTGACCCCCAACCATAAAATTATTTTTCTTGCAACTTCACAACTGTAATTTTGCTACTGTTATGTCTTAGGTGACTCCTGTGAAAGGGTTGTTTAACCCCCAAAGGGGTCACCGCTGCTATTCTAACCACTGAGCAAACCCAGCCAGGGCTTTACTTATTTCTTAAGGTACACCTGTACTGCTATAAAATTCCCTCTTAGTACTGCTTTTGCTGCATTGAAAGCATTTTAATATGTCATATTTTCATTTTCTTATGTCTCTGTGTATCTTTTGATTTTTTTCTTTTATTCATTTTTTCAATCTTTATTCAGTAGCATGTTGTTAAATTTCCACATATTTGTGATTTTTCTTCTTGTAGTTAATTTCTAGTTTCATACTATTGTGATTGGAAAAGATGCTAGGTATGATTTCAGTATTTTTATTTATTTATTTAACCTTATTCTATTTTTTTATTAATTAATTAATTTTTGTTACAGATGTTTCTCCTTTTCCACCCCAGACACCCTCCTCCCTATCTCACCCCCCAGCCAAGCATTGTTGTCTATGTCCATTGGTTATACAAACATGCATATAAGTTCTTTGGTTTATCTCATCCCTCCCCCCAACGACCCCCACCTCTGAAGTTTGTCAGTCTGAACCATACTCCTTTCTATGTCTCTGGGTCTATTTTGTTCATCAGCTTTTTTTGTTCACTATATTCCACAAATAGGTGAGATCATGTAGTATTTGTCTTTCCCTGCTTGGCTTATTTCGCTTAGGATAATACTCTCTAGGTCCCTCCATGTTGTCTCAAAAGATAAGAGATCTTTCTTTCTTACAGCTGTATAGTATTCCATTGTATATATGTACCAGAGCTTTTTTTTTATCCTCATCAGAGGACATTTTTTTTTTGCATTTATCTTCAGATAGAGTGGGAGGGAGAGAAGGAGGAAGTGAGAGAGAGAAACATTGATGTGAGAAGACACATCGAGTGCTTACCACCTACACAACCCCAACGGGGGCCAGGGACAAACTGCAACCGTGGTACATGTCCTTAGCGGGAATCAAACCAGGAACTCTCTGGTCCGCAGGCGGAGGTTCTAACCGCTGAGCCAAACCGGCCAGGGCGGTACCACAGCTTTTTAATCTACTCATCTACTGATGGACAGTTGGGTTGTTTCCAGATCTTAGCTATTGTAAATAGTGCTGCTACGAACATAGGGGTACATATATTCTTTCTGATTGGTGTTTCAGGTTTCTTAGGGTATTTTCCTAAAAGTGGGATCACTGGGTCAAGTGGCAGTTCAATTTTTAATTTTTTGAGGTAGCACCATAGTGTTTTCCACAGTGGCTGCACCAGTCTGCATTCCCACCAGCAGTGTATTAGAGTCCCCTTTTCTCCACACCCTCACCAACACTTGTTTGATGATTTGTTGATGGTGGCCATTCTGACAGGTGTAAGGTGATACCTCATAGTTGTTTTAATTTGCATCTCTCTGATGATTAGTGATGTTGAGCATTTCTTCATGTGTCTCTTGGCCACTTGTATGTCCTTTTTGGAGAGGTGTCTGTTTAGGTCCTCTTCCCTTGTGTTTCTATCTGCTATGTTAGTTTGGTGGGTTTCTACTATATTTGTATCAATTTTTTCTTTTTAAATTAAATTAAAATTTATTTATTTTTTTATCCTCACCCAAGAACATTTTTTGTTCAGATAGAGTGGGAGGAAGAGAGAGAGAGAGAAACATCAATGTGAAAGGGACACATCAAGTGGCTGCCACCACACAACCCAACCAGGGCCAGGGACAAACTGCAACTATGGTACGTGCCCCTAGTAGGAGCCGAACCTAGATCTCTCTGGATCACAGGCCGATGCTCTAACCGCTGAACCAAATCAGCCAGAACTAATTTTATTTTATTTTTAATGTTTTTATTGATTTTACAGAGAGAAGAAGGGAGAGGGAGAAGGAGGGAGGAAGGGGGGGGGGGAGACAAGTGTTGGGGAGAGAGAAATGTTGATGTGGAGAGAAACTCTATCGACTTCCTCCCACATGCACTCTAACCAGGAACCAAACCCACAACCTGGGCATGTATCCTGACAGGGAATCAAACCAGCTACCTTTGAGTGCATGGGATGATGCTCAAGCAACTTAGCCATACTAGTCAGGGCTCCTTTTCTTATTTTAAAAATATGTTTTATTGATTTTTAGAAAGGGAAGAAGAGAGAGAGAAACATCAATGTGAGAAACATCAATTGGCTGCTTCCTACATGCCCTCTGCTGGGGATGGAGCCCACAACCTGGGCATGTGCCCTGACCAGGAATGGAACCAGACCTCCCAGTCCATGGGATGACGCTCAATCCACTGAGCCACACCAACCAGGCCGGGCTCCTCTTTTTTTTTTTTTTTATGTTTCGTGTCCCACATCTGGGTTTTTGTTTTGTGGTTACCATGAGGTTTGTATAAGATGTCTCATATATGAATAGTCTTTTTTCTTCTATTAGCATTTTGTCCTCATTTGCCTATAAAAGTTCAGTCCTGCCCTGTCTGGGTGGCTGAGTTGGTTGAAATGCATCCCATCCACCAAAAGGTGTGGGTTCAATTCTTGGTCAGGACACATACCTAGGTTGTGGGTTCAATCCCCAGTCAGGGTGCATACGGGAGGTAAACTATCAATGTTTCTCTCTCATGTTGATGTTTTTTTCTCTCCCTCCCTTCCCCTCTCTAAAATCAAATTGTTTTTTTATCCTCACCCGAGGACATTTTCTTATTTTTTTTTGCATTTATCTTCAGTTAGAGTGGGAGGGAAAAAGGGAGGAAGAAAGAGAGAAACATCGATGTGAGAGAGACACATCGATTGGCTGCCACCCACAAGACCCCATCTGGGGTCTGGGACAAACTGCAACCGAGGTACATGCCCTTAGACCAGTGGTTCTCAACCTTCCTAATGCCGCAACCCTTTAATACAGTTCCTCATGTTGTGGTGACCCCCAACCATAAAATTATTTTCGTTGCTACTTCATAACTGTGATTTTGCTAGTGTTATGAATCGCCATCGAAAATATGTGTTTTCCAATGGTCTTCAGCAACCCCTGTGAAAGAGTCGTTCAACCCCCAAAGGGGTGGCGACCCACATATTGAAAACCACTCTCTTAGCGGGAACCAAACCTGGGACTCTCTGGTCTGCGGGTCGATGCTCTAACCGCTGAGTCAAACCGGACAGGACTCTAAAATCAATTTTTTAAAATCTTTTTAAAAAACGTTCAGTCCTTTTTCTCCTCTTTTTTATGTTTTTGTTTTCACAAATCATTGCTATTTATTTTGTGCATTCATTGCCAAATTGCAGTAGCTGTGGCTATTTTTAATTCTTTTCCCCCTTAAACCTTATGTTATTAAGTGTTTAATACCCTATTCTGAAATAAGAGTTGCAGCTTCCTACTTCTATCATCTTACTCAAAGTCTTGTATACTTTTCTCTCTCTCTCTTTTTTTTCCAGGTAGAAGTGCTCCTATCAACATTTCTTGTAATGCAACATTTCTTGTGGTGGTAAATTCTCTCAACTTTTGTTTAACTGGAAAAGCCTTTATTTCTCCTTCATACCTAAAGAATAATTTTGCTGGACATATTATTCTTAGCTGATGGTTTCACTGTTAATATTTTGAATATATCATTTCATTCTCTCCTGTATTGTATGTAGGGCTTCTTCTGAGAAATCTGATTATAATCTGATGGGGTTTCCTTCCTAGGGTACTGTCTTATTTTGTTGGATGCCTTGAGAATTCTTTGTTTACCATTAACTTTTGACAGTTTTAATATAATGTGTTTTGGAGAAGGTTTTTCTTCGTTGAGATAATTACGTGTTCTGTTAGTTTCTTGTACTTGAATGTTTAGTTCCTTCCCTAGCTTTGAGAAGTTCCCATCAATTATTTCCTTGAATAGATTCCCTGTCCCCTTTGTTCTCTCTTCTCCTTCTGGGGTACCCACCATCCTTCAGTTAGTCTTTCTAATGGAGTCAGATAGTTCTCGTAGAATTCTTTCATTAAAAAATCTTAGTTCTTGCCCGGCCAGTGTGGCTCAGTGGTTGAGTGTTGACTCAGGCACCAAGAGGTCGCTGATTCAATTCCTGATCAGGGCACATGCCCAGGTTGTGGGCCCGATCCCCAGTGCAGGGCACTCAGGGGGCGGCCAGTCAATGTTCTCTCTCATCGATGTTTCTCTCTCTCTTCTTCTCCCTTCCTCTCTCTCTAAAACTCAATAAAAAAAAGAAAAAGAAATTTTAAAAAATCTTAGTTCTTTCTTAAACCTGAATCATGTCTAGATTTTTATCTTTTTTTTCAACTTTGTCTCTTTATTGATGAGAGAGAGAGAGAGAGAGAGAGAGAGAGAGAGAGAGAGAGAAACATCAATGAGAGAGAACATAGATTGGCTGCCTCCTGCATGCACCCCACTGGAGATTTGGCCCACAACATGGGCATGTGCCCTGACCGGGAATCGAACCAGTGACCTCTTGCATGGGTCAACACTCAACCACTGAGCCACACTGGCTGGGCTAGATTTTTTTCTAGCTAATTCTCTTCCATCTAGTCTGCTATAGTTCTAATGCTTTCTAATATAATTTGTTGAATTTTTTTTGGTTCTTTTTTATAGTTTCTTTCTCTTTTGTAGAATACTTCTTTTATCTATTAATTTTATTCCTTTTATTTATTAATTTTATTTTTATTTATTAATTTTATTCCTAAGCTCATTGAACTGTCTTTCTGAGTTTTCTTGTATCTCACTGAGTTTCTTAATGACTGCTCTCTTTAATTTTCTGTCTAAATCACAATCTTTCATGACTTCTGGAACTTATCATTTTCTTTTCGTGTTGTCAAGTTACCTTGGTTGTCGTGGTACTTGATGGATTGCTCCTCTGCTGGTATAGCTGAGGTAGTGAACTCTTTTTATTTATTTTTTTCTTTATTGATTTTAGAAAGAGAGAGAGAGAAACATCAATGAGAGAGAACATTGATTGGCCACTCCTGCATGTCCCCTACTGGGGATTTGGCCCACAACCTGGGCATGTGCCCTGACCAGGAATCAAACCGGTGACCTTTTGGTGCATGGTTCCACGCTCAACCACTGAGCCACACCAGCCGGGCAACTCTTTTCTTATTTAGGTACCATTTTTACCTTAACAGTTCAGTAGGTTGGTAATTGGAGGTTTTTCTTTTGTTTTCCAGTAGATGGTGCTATAGCACAATTTTTATTTAACCCCCTCACCAGCACTTCTAATTGTTTGAGGCTGTGGTGATGGTGGTGGTGAGGGGTGGCATTGCTGAGGCCCTAGGGATCACTCTCTAGGTGACTGGGGTAGTGAGTATCCCTGATGTGTTCTGGTTGACTGGATCTCAAGGCACCGGGCCATCCTGGTTGGGGATGTAGTGGGTGGGGGGTGGGGAGATTAGATCCCAAGCCCACTGTGCTGCCATCTTCCTATCTTGTTTCTTAGGGCTGCAGGCTGCATTGTGCTCTAGCCTGAGTCTACAGACAGGTCTTCACTGCTCCTACAACCTCTGCAGCAGAGTGTGTGTGTGTGTGTGTGTGTGTGTGTGCGCGCGCGCGCGCGCGCGCACGCGCGCTTGTTTGTTACGGAGCTGGATTCTTGGGTGCCTATACTGCTTCTGCCCCTCGTACCCTCCTGAATTGTAGTGTGAGGGCTGCACCCCAACTACTTAACTGCTACTGAGTCATCTGGGGCCAAGGTGGCCGGGAAATTCTGTCTGTGGACACGTCCCCTCTCCTTCCCCCGTCCCACTGCTCCCATGTGTTCCAGTATGCCCACTTTCAGATGTGCCAATATGTGGGTCTCTCAAGTGTGTTTGTGTGTTGAGAGAAGAAACTTCATTAGATTATAGATGTCTGCCCAGTTGTAAATTTAAGGGGAGGTACGAAGGGGTCTTATCACTCTACCATGATGCTTAAAGCGCCCTTTATTTCTACTCTTTCTTTCTTTTAAAAAAATTTTTTTTCCATTTATTGATGTTATAGAGAGAGGAAGGGAGAGGGAGAGAGAGATAGGTATATCAATGAGAGAGAACATTGATTGGCCACCTCCTGCATGCTCCCCACTGGGGATCGGGCCCACAACCTAGGTATGTGTCCTGCGGGGAATCGAACAGGCAACCTCTTGGTGCATAAATCAGTGCTCAACCACTGAGCAACACGGGCCAGACTGTACTGTTTCTTAAATAATTTTCTTCCCTCCAAATTCTCTGGTATCTCTGCAACTTCTATTATTACCACTCTCCTGAAATGATCTTCTAATTTTTTATTATCACCTATAATTTCCACCTCTTTGGTGTTCCATATTCTTTTATGGAACTTCTGTTCCATTTATCATATTTTAATTTTGAAGAGTGCTATCTTTTTTCCTATGTTCTTGTTTTTAGATGTAATATTTCTGGTTCATACGTGTAATATTTTATCTTATTATTCTAGTGCTGTTAATAATAATTAAAAAATATTTTCTTCTGTTCCCTGAATGGCCCCTCTTTTAAACAAATCCTCCCACTACAGTTTCACTTTTTAATTGAGGTATAATTTACTGAAATGTATATGGAATTCAATTACACAGCTTGATGAATTTTACATATGATTACATTCATGTGATCACACCCAGAGCAAGATGTAACATATTTCATCAACACAAAAACTCTCTCATTACCTATCCCAGGCCATTGGTAATTGTATTCAACCTCCTAAGAAGTAATTACTCTTATGATTTCTACCGAGAACAGTTTATTTTGCTTGTTCTTGAACTTCATTTCAATAGAACCATATAGTATGAACTCTTCTGTGTCTAGTTTCTTTTATTCAACATTATGTCTGTAAGATTTATCCAAGTAATCAAATGTATCAGTTGTTAATTGTATTTTACTATTGTATAGTATTTTATTGTATAAATATACCACAATTTATTTATTCATTTTCTGTTTAAAGACCTTTGACTTGTTTCCAGTTTGGGTCTATTATGAATAAAGCTACTGTGAGCATTCCTGAACATGTTTATTACAGATATAAGTACTTGGTTCTGTGGTATGTATATTCAGGACTGAAATTTCTAGGTCATAGGGTTTATGAAGATTTAGCTTTAAAATATGTTATCAAATTATTTTTCAAAGTTGTACCAATTTATACTTCTACCAACAATGTATGAAAGTTCCAGTTGCTCCATATCATTGTCACTTGTTACTGTCAATTTGAAATTTTTAGTCATTTTAGTGGGTATATAGCAATATTTCATCACAGCTTTCATTTGAATTTCCTTGCTCAGCTTATTAGCTATTTGCATATCCTTTTTTTTTTTTTTATCCTTACCCGAGGACACTTTCTCCATTTTTTGTTCAGATAGAGTGGGAGGGAAAGCAAGAGAGAGAGAAACATCGACATGAAAGGGACACATCGAGTGGTTGTCACCCGCACGACCCAACCAGGGTCAGGGACAAACTACAACGGAGGTACGTGCCCCTAGCGGAAACTGAACCCTGGTCTCTCTGGACCGCAGGCTGACGCTCTAACCACTGAGCCAAACCAGCCAGGGCTGCATATACTTTTTTTTACATGAAATTTCTATTCAAGATTTTGTACATTTTTAGAAAATTGAATTGTGTACTTATTATTTATTCTGAGTAACATTACCTCTAGACATACTGATTTAAAAACACTTATAGTCCGGCTGGTGTGGCTCAGTGGTTGAGCATTGCCCCTGCACCAAGAGGTTGCCAGTTTGATTCCCGGTCAGGACACATGCCCAGGTTGTAGGCCAAATCCCCAGTGGGGGACACGCCGGAGGTGGCCAGTCGATGTTCTTTCTCATTAATGTTTCCATTTCTCTCTCCCTCTCCCTTCCTCTCTGTCTGAAATCAATAAAGGAAAAAATGAATAAATAAAACACCCATAAACATTCATTTTCTCACTTTCTATAGAACAGGATTTATGGAGTGGCAGAGATGGGAGTTTTGGCTTGGAGTTTCTCATGAAGTTGCAATCAAGAGGAGTCCATGTGGCTTCAGTTTTCTGGCCTTACTCAGAGCAAGTATGTGGCCCAAGAGAGAGCAAAGCAGAATACTTACCACTGCCTTTTGTTGACTAGAAGTTTTTAGCAACTTTATTAAGATAAAATTCAATATCTTTTATATACTCACAAAGCTATGCAGCCATCACCACAGTCAGTGTTAGAATAGTTTCATCATCCTCGGAGCGGGCAGGTGCAGTGGCAAACTCCATATCTATTACCAACCCTCCTGAAAACTCTTAGCCCTAGAAAACCACTAATCTACTTCTTCTGTATATAAAATTGCCTGTTTTGCACATTTTACATGAATTAAATTATGTAGTATATGATATATTTTGACTGGCGTCTTTCCACTTAGCAAAATGTATCGAAGGATCATCCATGTTGTAGCAGGATAGTACCATACTCATTTTTAATGCTGAATAATATTCTGTTATATTGATATATCACATTTTATTTATCCACTCACCAGCTGAAGGGTCATTTGCATTTCTATTTTTTTGGCTATTACAAATAATGCTACTATGAACATGTATGTATAAGTCTTTGTTTGAATGTATATTTTCCATTATCTCAGGTAAATACCTGGGAGTGGAATTTAAGGCTAATTTTTTTAGAGCCACTTTAGGTTTACAGCAAAATTGAGAGGAAGGTATAGAGATTTCTCATATACCACCTGCCCCAACCTCATAGCCTGCATAGCCTCCTTCATTATCAACATCCCTACCAGAATGGTGCATTTGTTACAATTGATGAACTACATTGACACATAATAATCACCCAAAGTCCATACTATACATGAGGTTTCACTCTTGGTGATGTACATTCTGTGGGTTTAGAAAAATGTATAATGACATGTATTCACCCTTATAATGTCATACAAAGTACTTTCACTGTCCTAAAACTCCTCTGTGGTCAGCCTATTCAACTCTCCCTCCAACCCCCAACCCCTGGCAACCACTGATCTTTTTACCATCTCCATAGTTTTGCCTTTTCCAGAATGTAATATAGTTGGAATTATAGGATATGCATCCTTTTAATTTTTTTAATGTTTTTATTGATTTTAGATAGGAAGGGAGAGGGAGAGAGAGCTAGAAACATTGATTGGCTGCTTCCTTCAGGACCCCCACTGGGTAGCAAGCCTGCAACCCAGGCATGTGCCAGGACTGGGAATACAACTGGCTACCTCTTGGTCCATGGGACTAAGCTCAACCAACTGAGCCACACCTTTTCAAATTGGCTGTATCCTTTTCAAATTGACTTCTTTCACTTAGTAATGTGCATTTAAGTTTCCTCCATGTCTTTTTTTTTTTTATCCTCACCCGAGGACATTTTTTGTTCAGGTACAGTGGGAGGGAGGGAGGGAAGAAGGGAGGGAGGGAGAGAGAGAGAGAGAGAGAGAGAGAAACATCGACGCGAAAGGGACACATCGAGTGGCTGCCACCCACACGACCGACCAGGGCCGGGGACAAACTGCAATCAAGGTATATGCCCTTAGCGGGAACCGAACCCAGGTCTCTCGGGACCGCAGGCTGATGCTCTAACCGCTGAGCCAAACCGGCCAGGGCTCCTCCATGTCTTTTTATGTCTTGATAACTCATTTCTTTTCAGTGCTGAATAATATTTCATTGTCAGGGGGTGGGATATCAGTTTATCCATTTACCCACTGAGTGTATATTGGTTGCTTCCAAGTTTTGGCTGTTGTGAATAAAGCAGCTATAAACATTTGTGTGTGGACAGAAGTTTTTATCTTCTTTGGATAAATCTAAGGAGTATGATTGTTAGATTATATGGTAAAAGTATTTTTAGTTTTGTAAGAAGCTTCCAAACTGTAGCTGTACCATTTTGCATACCCATCGGCAGTGAATGAGAATTTCTGTTTCTTCAAATCCTCATCGTATTTGATATTATCAGTGTTTTGGATTTGGCCATTCTAATATAGTCATATGTTATTGTTGTTTTAATGTGCATTCCCAATGATATATGGTGTGTAGCAACTTTTCATATGCTTATTTACCTTCTGTATATCTTCTCTGGTGAAGGTATCTGTTAAAGTCTTTGACCCATTTTTTTTTTTTAATCCTCACCCAAGGATATTTCTCCATCTATCTTCAGATAGAGTGGAAGGAAGGGAGAGAGAGGGAGAAAGGGAGAGTGAGAGAAATAGCGATGTGAGAGAAACACATCCACTGGCTGTCTCCTGCACAACCCTGACCAGGGCCAGGGATGAACTGCAACCAAGGTACATGCCCTTGACTGGAACTGAACCCAAGACTCATTTGTTCGCAGGTTGACACTCTAACCGCTGAGCCAAACCGGCCAGGGCATTTGATCCTTTTTTTAAAAATCAGGTTGTTCATTTTCTTAATGCTGAGTTTTAAGAGTTCTTTGTATATTTTGGATTATAGTCCTTTATCAGACCTGTCTTTTGTAATTACTCTATCCCAATCTGTGGCTTGTTTTCTCATTCTCTTGCCATTGTCTTTCACAAAGTAGTTTTTTTATTTTAAGAAAAGCCAGCTTACTAATTATTTCATTCATGGATTGTTTCTTTGCTGTTATATCTAAAGAGACATTGCTATATCCAAGGTCATCTAGGTTTTCTCATATATTATCTTCTAAGAGTTTTATAGTTTTATGATTTACATTTAGGTCTATGATCCCTTTTGAGTTAATTTTTGTAAAGGGTGTAAGATCTGTGTGTACATTATTTTTACATGTGGACTTCGAGTTGTTCCAGTACCATTTGTTGAGAAGGCTATCTTTGCTCCATTGTATTGACTTTTCTTCTTTGTTAAAGATCTGTTGACTATATTTATATGTGTCTATTTCTGTGCTTTTTATTGTCCCATTGATCTATTTGTCTATTCTTTTTCTAACACTACATTGTTTTATTTCATTTAATTAATTTGTTATTGAACTTATTGGGGTGACATTAATAAAATTCTATAGGTTTCAGGTGTACAATTGTACGATACATCATCTGGATATTGTATTGTTTGTTTACCATCCCAAGTCAGGTCTCCTTCCATCACCACACTTTGTTGCAATTTATACTAATGGTTAGTAAGTCTTGAAGTCAAGTGGTGTGAGTCCTCCCACTTTGTTTTTTTTTCCCCTTCATTGTTCTGTTGGTCATTCTGGGTTTGTTGTTTTCTTTTTTTTGTCTATTTATTTAAAGTTTAGGATCAGTTTGTTGATATTCACAAAATAACTTACAGGGATTTTGATTGGGATAGCATTGAATCTGTAAATCAAGTTGGAAAGAACTAACATGTTGACAATATTAAGATTTTCTATCTATAAACATGTAATATTTCTCCATTTATTTAGTTATTTTTGGATTTTATCAGAGTTCTATAATTTTCCTGATATAGGTCTTATACATATTTTGTTACATTTATACCTAATTCTTTCTTTAAATTTTTTTTCTTTACTCATTTTAGAGAGGAAGGGAGAAGGAGAGAGAGATGGAAACATCAATGAGAAAGAACATCGATTGGCCGCCTCCTGCATGCCCCTCCCCCCCTGGGATTTCACCCACAACCTGGGCATGTGCCCTGACCGGGAATAGAACTGGTGACCTCTTGGTCCATGGGTTGATGTTCAACCAGTGAGCCACACTGGCCGGGCTATACCTAATTATTTCAAATTTTGGGTACTAAAGAATATGGTATTGTTTTTTATTTCAAGTTCTACTTGTTAATTCCTGGTATATAGAAAAGTGGTGGACTTTTGTATATTAACCTTGCATTTGAAAACTTGCTATAATTGTTTATTAGTTCCAGGATTTTTTTTCAAATCTTTATTGTTGGATGTAAAATGTATTACAGATGTTCCACATTTTTCCCCCATTGATCCCCTCCTCTCCATTCCCGCCCCCCTCCCACCTTTTCCCACACTAGTTCTGTGTCCATTGGTTATGCATATAAGTTCTTTGGTTTATTTCTTCCCACTCCCCCAACCCCCTTCCCTTTGAGGTTTGTCAGTCTAGCAATGAATTTGTACTTCTTAATCCCTTCACCTTTTTCACCCATTCCCCCAACTCCCCTCCCAACTGGCAACCAACAAAATGTTCTCTGTATCTATGAGAATGTTTCTGTTCGACCTGTTCATTTTGTTTGTAGATTCCATTGTCGATAGATATGTATTCATTGCCATTTTGTTTGTTCATACATTTTATCTTTTTCTTCAAAAAGACTCTTCATCATTTCATATAATAACGGTTTGGTAGTGATGAACTCCTTTAACTTTTTCTTGTCTGGGAAAGTTTTTATATGTCCATCGATTATAAATGACAGCTTTGCAGGATAGAGTAATCTTGGTTGTAGGTTCTTGCTTTTCATCACTCTGAATATTTCTTGCCACTCCCTTCTGGCCTGCAAAGTTTCTTTTGAGAAATCAGCTGACAGCCTAATGGGAACTCCCTTGTAGGTAACTAGCTGCCTTTCTCTTGCTGCTTTTAAGATTCTCTCTTTATCTTGAACTTTTTGCATTTCGATGATGATGTGTCTTGGTGTGGGCCTCTTGGGGTTCATCTTGTTTGGGACTCTCTGTGCTTCCTGGCCTCGTATGCCTGTTTCCTTCACCGAGTTAGGAAAGTTTTCTGCTATTATTGTTTCAAACAGGTTTTCAATTTCTTGTTCTCTCTCTTCTCCTTCTGGCACCCCCAAGATGCGAATGTTGGCACGCTTGAAGTTGTCCCAGAGGCTCCTTACACTATCCTCATTTTTTTGGATTCTTTTTTCTTTTTGCTGTTCTGATTGGGCATTTTTTGCTTCCTTATATTCCAAATCGATGGTTTGCTCCTTGGATTTACATACTCTATTATTGAAGCTGTGTAAATTATTCTTTATTTCAGTTAATGCTTCCTTCAATTCTAACTGTGTATCCATGATTTCTAACTGGTCCTTTTTATACTCTTGAGGCCCTCGCTAAGTTCACTGAGGTTCTCACTAAGTTCATTGAGCATCCTTATAAGCAGGATTTTGAACTCAGCATCTGTTAGGTTGCTTATCTCCATTTCGCTTAGTTCTTTTATTGGGGTTTTGTTCTGTTCTTTCATTTGGGACCTGTTTCTTTGTGTCCTCATTTTGGCTTCCTCCCTGTGTTTGTTTCAGTGTATTACTTAATGAGAGGTATGGGGCTCACTGAGACCAGCTGCTGCTTGTTTGAAAGAATTTAGGAAAAACCTGAAGCAGGATCCAAGACAGGCCAATCCTATGGTTAAGCAAGTGGCAACAGCTTGGGTGGGCTTGAAAGTTGGGTGGGGTGGGGTGGGGTGGGGTGGGGCAGGACCTCAGGGAGTCATCAGGGTGGGGCTACCAGTGTGAGCCAGGTTGTTGGAGTCCCAGATATGGCAACTGCCTGCTGCCCCCGGGAAGGGCTCACCAAAGGAACAAAAGCCTCTTACAGCACGTTTGTCCCCGAGAAACCCCCTCTCCAGCCCTAGCTCCAGTGCCAAACAGCTCAGTTCTTCCCTGTATGTCTCTGGTGCCTCTTGAGCTGCCTCCCCTCCAAGCTTAGAGGGAGAGAGTCCGATAAGTCCGTGCATGAGCCCTTTAAGAGGAGCTGCCTGGGGCTCCAGCCGTGTCAGCTTCCCTGAGCCTCAGTTCCCGCTGGTTTTTCCAGCCAGAAGTTATGGGGATTCTCTTCCTGGCACTGGAACCCTGAGCGGGGCACCTGGTGAGGGACGGGGACCCCTCAGTCCTCAGGAAGGACCTTCCCAGCCTCGGGAGCCTCCTGATTTTTATCCACCACACTTGGGTGTGGGACCAGCCCGTCGTGCCGCTGCCGCCCCTCGTGCTGCCGCCCCTCCTACCAGTCTGGATGTGGCTGCTGCTTTAATTTCATAGTTGTAGGACTTCCATTCAGCTTGATTTCAGGCAGTTTTGAATGATGGTTGTTCTGTAGTTTAGTTGTAACGTTGATGTGGTTGTGGGAGGACACGATACCGTGTTTACCTACGCCGCCATCTTGACCAGAAGTCAGTTCCAGGAGTTTTTTGCCAATTATTCAAATAGTCTAGATAGACAATCATGTCATCTGCAAACAAGGACAGTCCTACTTCTTCCTTCTCTATATACCTTTTATTTCCTTTCCCTGTGTTATTTCAGTACTTCAAGTATAATGTTAAAAAAGAATGGTGAGATGAGACACCCTTGCCTTGTTCTTGATCTTTCTGGGCAAGCATTTCTCACCATTAAGTGTGATATTAGCTATAGGATTGTTTGGTAAATATTCTTTATCAAGTTGAGGAAGATTCCACCTAGTCTTAGTTTGCTAAAAGTTTTTATCATAAATGGGTGTTGGATTTTGTCAAATGCTTTTTCTGCATCTATTCATATGTTCGTATGATTTTTCTTTACTCTGTTGCTGTAATGAACTATACAAATTGATTTTTTAATGTTAAACCAGACTTGCTAATTGGGGTAAATTCCAGTCGGTCATTTGTATAATTCTTAAATATTGTTGGTTTTATTTGCTAATACTTTTGTTGAAGATTTTTTTCCCTTTATTTAACATTTACCCCCCAAAGCAAGCCTCTCTTACAAACATGTGATAAATGAGAAAAAGGGCAAAAGACTTATTAGAATGGGACTGAGTATATAGCCATGTCCGTGAACTCATCAGTTTTCATGTTTTCTTTTCATGAAGTGCATTGCTTGTTGCGTTGTTAAAAACTGAAAGGTAAGTAGATATTTTCAGAAAAATTAGAACTATGTTCCACTATCATGTTAATGTCCACATACTTCTGGTAACCTTATCAATTTCAACCTCACTGCAACCTTCCTGGTCTTGGGCTCTGGCAGAGGGAGGGCAGACTGGACTGGAACTGTGTGGAGAGACTCAAGGTTTGGAGGGCACTGGGAGTTTCTTGCTGAATCACTCCCTCACAGGACAGTAGCCATTTACACAAAGAGCCCCTTCCTAGAGCCCCGGGGAGCTTGTTGAAGATTTTTGCATGTATGTTCATGAGAGATATTGGTCTGTAGTTTTCTTATTTGGTAATGCCTTTGGTTTTGGTACTAGGGTAATGTTGTCCTCATAGAATAAGTTCAGAAGTATTTTTCTGCTTTTGTCTTCTGAAAGAGACTCAAGAAAATTGATGTAATTAAATGTTTGGTTGAATTTACCAGTGAATCCATCTAGTTCTGGTGCTGTTTGGAAAGCTATTTGTTATTGAATTAAATTTCTTTGATAGATATAGCCCTATTCAAATGGTGTACTTCTTGTATGCATTTTGGCAGATTGTGTCTTTCAAAAAATCGGTCTATTTAAGCTAGGTTATCAAAGTTGTGGGCATAGAGTTATTAATAATATTCCTTGATTATCCTTTTAATGTCCAAGGGATCTGAGATAATGTTCCTTATTTCATTTCTGATGTTAGTAATTTATATTCTTGTTTTTCTTAAACTCATTAGAGGCTTATCAATTTTATTAATTTTTTTCAAAATTTTTGTTTTCATTGATTTTCTCAATTGATTGTGATTTTGTTTTCAATTTCATTGGTTTCTGCTTTAATATTTTTCTATTGTTATCTTTATTGTTGAATGTATTACAGAAGTTCCTCATTTTTACCTCTTTGATCCCCTCCTCCCCACTCCTGCCCCCCTCTTGCCTTTTAACACTATTGTCTGTGTCCATTGGTTATGCATATAAGTTCTTTGGTTTATTTCCTCCCAATGCCCAACCACCTTCTCTTTGAGGTTTGTCAGGCTAGCAACCAATTTGTTCTTCTTAATCCCTTCACCTTTTTCACCCATTCCTCCAACCCCCCTCCCAACTGGCAACCAACAAAATGTTCTCTGTATCTATGAGAATGTTTCTGTTCTGCATGTTCATTTTGTTTGTAGATTCAATTGTCGACAGATATGTATTCATTGCCATTTTGTTTGTTCATATATTTTATCTTTTTCTTCAAAAAGACCCTTCAACATTTCATATAGTAATAGCTTGTTGGTGATGAACTCCTGTAGCTTTTTCTTGTCTGGGAAAGTCTTTATATGGCCATCGATTCTAAATGACAGCTTTGCAGGATAGAGTAATCTTGGTTGTAGGTTCTTGCTTTTCATCACTCTGAATACTTCTTGCCATTTCCTTCTGGCCTGCAAGTTTCTTTTGAGAAATCAGCTGACAGCCTAATGGGAACTCCCTTGTAGGTAACTAGCAGCCTTTCACTGGCTGCTTTTAAGATTCTCTCTTTGTCTTGAACCTTTTGCATTTTGATGATGATGTGTCTTGGTGTGGGCCTCTTGGGGTTCATCATCTTTGGGACCCTCTGTGCTTCCTGGACTTGTATGTCTCTTTCCTTTACCAAGTTAGGGAAGTTTTCTGCCATTATTGTTTCAAAGAGGTTTTCAATTTCTTTTTCTCGGTCTTCTCCTTCAGGCACCCCCAAGATGCGAATGTTGGCATGTTTGAAGTTGTCCCACAGGCTCCTTACATTATCCTCTTTTTTTCTAATTCTTTTCATTTTTTGCTGTTCTGATTGGGTGTTGTTTGCTTCTTTATATTCCAAATCAATGGTTTGCTTCTTGGCATTACCTTCTCTACTATTGAATCTGTGTAAATTATTCTTTATTTCAGTTAGTGCCTCCTTCATTTCTGACTGTGCTTCCTTCATTTCTGACTGGTCTTTTTTATGCTCTTGAGGCCCTCACTAAGTTCACTGAGCATCCTTAAAGCAGGATTTTGAACTCAGCATCTGTTAGGTTGCTTATCTCCATTTCGCTTAGTTCTTTTCCTGGAGATTTGTTCTGTTCTTTCATTTGGGACCTTTGTCTCCTCATTACGGCTGCCTCCCTGTGTTTGTTTCTATGTATTACTTAACGAGAGGTATGGGGCTAGCTGAGACCAGATGCTGCTCGTTTGAAAGAATTTAGAAAAACCTGAAGCTGGATCCAAGACAGGCCAATCCTATGGTTAAGCAAGTGGTAACAGCTTGGGTGGGCCTGAAAGTTGGGTGGGGCGGGGCCTCAGGGAATCACTGGGGCAGGGCAAACAGTGTGAGCCAGGTTGCTGGAGTCCCAGATATGGCAGCTGTCTGCCGCCCCAGGGAAGGGCTCACCAAAGGAACAAAGGCCTCTGACAGCACGTTTGTCCCGGAGAAAGCCCCCTCTACAGCCCTCGCAGCAGTGCCAAACAGCTCAGTTCTTCCCTGTATGACTCTGGCGCCCCTTGATCTGCCTCCCCTTCAAGATTAGAGGGAGAGAGTCCGATAAGTCCGTGCTCGGCCCCTTTAAGGAGCTGCCAGGGGTTTCAGCTGCCTCAGCCTCCCTGAGCCTCAGTTCCCGCTGGTTTTTCCAGCCAGAAGTTATGGGGACTTCTCTTCCTGGCACTGGAACCCTGAGCTGGGCACCTGGTGTGGGATGGGGACCCTTCAGTCCTCAGAGAGGACCTTCCCAGCCAAGGTGTCCTCCTGATTTTTATGCGCCACACATGGGTGTGGGACCAGCCCATCTGCCTCCGCCCCTCCTACCAGTCTCGATGTGGCTGCTTTAATTCCGTAGTTGCAGGACTATCATTCAGCTTGATGTCAGGCAGTTTTGAATGATGGTTGTTCTGTAGTTTAGTTGTAACTTTGATGTGGTTGTGGGAGGACGCGATACTGCGTTTACCTATGCTGCCATCTTGACCGGAAGTCCTTCAATTTTTTTCTTTTCTGCTGCTTACTTTGGGTTTAATTGGTCTTCTTGTCTTAATTTCCAAAGTGAATTTAACTTGTTCTTTTTTTTAGCTTCCTTTAAGCTTCTTTCACTGGGTTCCAAATTTTTGACAAGTAGTGTTTTCATTTTCATTTAGTTAAAATATTTTAAAATTTCTCTTGAGATGTACTTCTTTAATGCATGTTATTTAGATGTGTGTTGTTTAATCTCCTATTATTTGGGGGTTTTCTCGCTGTCTTTCTCTTATTGGTATCTAGTGTATCCATTATGGTCTGAGAGCAGGAATTGTATGATTTTTTTGTTGTTGTTAATCCTTGCCTGAGGATATACTTATTGATTTTAGAGAGACAGTAGGGAGACAAAGAGTGAGAGAGAGAGGTTGGAGGGAGTGAGGGAGGAGACAGTGAGAGAGAAAGAGAGAGAGAAAGAAATATCGATATAAGAGAGAACATTGATTGATTGCCTTCCATATGTGCCCTGACCAGGGATGGAACCTGCAACCTAGGTAATATGTCTGGACCAGGAGTCAAACCCGTAACCTTTTGGTATATAGGACACCACTCCAAAGAATTGAGCCACAATGATTAGGGTATGATTTCTATTTTTAAAAATTTGTTTAGCCCAGCTGGTATGGCTCAGTGGATTGAGCATCATCCTATGGACCGAGAGATCCCGATTTGATTCCCAGTCAGGGCACATGCCCGAGTTGTGCGCTCGATCCCCAGTAGCGGGCATGCAGGAGGTAGCCAGTCAATGTTTCTTTCTCATATCAATATTTCTATCTCCTTCTCCCTCTAAAAAATCAATAAAGCCATTAAAAAATGTGTTTAGATTTGTTTTATAGCCCTGAATACGGTCTATATAAATATTTTATGTGAGCTTGAGAAGAATGTGTACTGTATTCTGCTGTTGTGGAAGTAGTCTGTCCATTATTTCCAGTTGATTGATGGTACAGTCGTCCCTCCCCACTTCGCGCTTCGACTTTCGCGGCTATACTATATTTGAAAACACTGCCATAGAGTGAAGCCGCAAAAGTTGAAGCGCGGAGTGGGGAGGGACAACTGTGTAAATAAACAATCCAACTTCGCGGAAATTCATTTATTGCGATAGAGTCTGGAACTGATTAACTGCGGTAAACGAGGGCCGGCTGTATTGTTGTGTTCAAGCTTGTCCTTATTTTCTGTTTGCTTGATTTGTCCATTTCTGATAGAAGGGAGTTGAAGACTCCATTTATACCAGTTGATTCATCTTTTTCTCCTTGAAGCTCTATCAATTTTTGCCTCACATATTTTGATGTTCTTTTGTTAGGTACATACACATGATGGAATGTTGTATTTCCTTGAAGACCTGACCCCTTTATTCCAGATAACTTTCCTTGCTCTGAAGTCTGCTCTGCCTGAAATTAATATAGCTACTCCCACTTTGTTTTGATTAGTATTATATTAGGTTGGTATATCTTTCTTCATTCAGTTACTAATTCCGTATGTCTTTGTATTATTAAAGTGAGTTTATTGTAGACAACTTGTAGTAGGGTTGTAATTTTTATCCACTCTGACAATCTCTGCCTTTTAATTTATGTATTTATACCATTGATACTCAAAGTAATGATTGATATAGTTGGATTTTCTATATGTTGCCCTTGTTATTTGTTTTTATTTTTATCTTCCATTTTAATTCTGTTGTTTGTGGGTTTTTGTTTTGTTGTCAATCCTCACCTGAGGATATTTTTTCATTGATCCTTAGATAGAGTGGAAGGGAGGGAGGGAGGAAGAGAGAGAAATGTCAATGTGAGAAACACATTGATGGTTGCCTCCTGCAGGATCTCGACCAGGGCCAGACAGAGATTGAACCTGCAACACAGGTACGTGCCCTTAACTGGGAATCGTACCTATGACCCTTCGGTCTGCAGGCCCATGATCCAACAGCTGAACCAAACCGGCCAGTGCTCTTTGTGGTTTGAATTAATCATTTTATGTAATTCTATTTTTCTCCTTTCTTAGCATATCAGTTATGCTTCTTTTTAAAAAAAATCAACTTTTTTTTAGTATGCAACCTAGGGTTTGCAATATACGTTTACAGTTAATCCAAGTCCACTTTCAAATAACACTACACTGCTTCACCAATAGTGTACTTTTTAAAAAGAATTTTTTTTCTTTATTGATTTTAAAGAGAGACGAAGGAAGATGCAGAGAGATAGAAACATTGATGAGCAAGAACATCGATTGGCTGCCTCCTGCATGCCCCCCACTGGGGATCTGGCCCACAACCTGGGCATGTGCCCTGACTGGGAATCGAACTGACAACCCCTTGGTGCATGGGTTGATGCTCAACCACTGATCCACACTGGCTGGGCTGTAGTGTACTTTTAATAACAAAAAAAGTAATTCTAGGGGGGACTTCCGGTCAAGATGGCAGCGTAGGTAAACGCGGTATTGCATCCTCCAACAACCACATCAAAGTTACAACTAAACTACAGAACCATCGTTCAAAACTGCCCGAAATCAAGCTGAATGGAAGTCCTACAACTACAGAATTAAAGAAGCAGCGGCATCAGGACTGGTAGGAGGGGCGGCGGCGGCGACAGCGGTGCGACGGGCTGGTCCCACACCCACGTGTGGCGGAAAAAAATCAGGACACCTCGGCTGGGAAGGGAGGCCTGAGGACTGAGGGGTCCTCGTCCCACACCAGGTGCCCCGCTCAGGGTTCCAGTGCCAGGAAGAGAATCCCCATAACTTCTGGCTGGAAAAACCAGCGGGAACTGAGACTCAGGGAAGCTGAAGCGGCTGGAACCCCAGGCAGCTCCATAAAGGGCCCGTGCAGGGACTTATCGGACTTGCTCCCTCTAAGCTCGGAGGGGAGGCAGCTCAAGGGGCGCCAGAGACATACAGGGAAGAACTGAGCTGTTTGGCACTGGAGCTAGACCTGGAGTCGGGGCTTTCTCTGGGACAGACATGCCATCAGAGGCCTTTGTTCCTTTGGTGAGCCCTTTCCTGGGGCTGCAGACAGAACCCATATCTGGGACTCCAGCAACCTGGCTCACACTGGTAGTCCCGACCTGGTGACTCCCTGAGGCTCCGCCCCACCCAACTTTCAGGCCCACCCAAGCTGTTGCCACTTGCTTAACCATAGGATTGGCCTGTCTTGGATCCTGCTTCAGGTTTTTCCTAATTCTTTCAAACAAGCAGCATCTGGTCTCAGCTAGCCCCATACCTCTTGTCAAGTAATACACTGAAACAAACACAGGGAAGCAGCCGTAATGAGGAGACAAAGAAACAGGTCCCAAATGAAAGAACAGAACAAAACCCCAATAAAAGAACTAAGCGAAATGGAGATAAGCAACCTAACAGATACTGAGTTCAAAATCCTGCTTTAAGGATGCTCAATGAACTTAGTGAGGGCCTCAAGAGCATAAAAAAGGACCAGTCAGATATCATGGATGCACAGTTAGAATTGAAGGAGGATTAACTAAAATAAAGAATAATTTATACCGCTTCAATAATAGAGTAGGTAAATCCAAGGAGCAAACCATCGATTTGGAATATAAGGAAGCAAAAAATGCCCAATCAGAACAGCAAAAAGAAAAAAGAATAAAAAGAAAAATGAGGACAGTGTAACGAGCCTCTGAGACAACTTCAAGCGCGCCAACATTCGCATCTTGGGGGTGCCAGAAGGAGAAAAGAGAGAACAAGAAATCGAAAACCTGTTTGAAACAATAATGGCAGAAAACTTTCCTAACTTGGTGAAGGAAACAGACATACAAGTCCAGGAAGCACAGAGTCCCAAAGAAGATGAACCCCATGAAGCCCACACCAAGACACATCATCATCAAAATGCAAAAGGTTCAAGACAAAGAGAGAATCTTAAAAGCAACAAGAGAAAAGCAGCTAGTTACCTACAAGGGAGTTCCCATAGGGCTGTCAGCTGATTTCTCAAAAGAAACTTTGCAGGCCAGAAGGGAGTGGCAAGAAATATTCACAGTGATGAAAAGCAAGAACCTACAAACAAGATTACTCTATCCTGCAAAGCTGTCATTTAGAATTGATGGCCATATACTTTCCCAGAGAAGAAAAAGCTAAAGGAGTTCATCACCACCAAACTGTTATTATATGAAATGATGAAGAGTCTTTTTGAAGAAAAAGATAAAATGTATGAACAAACAAAATGGCAATGAATACATATCTATCAACAATGGAATCTACAAACAAAATGAACAGGTCGAACAGAAACATTCTTATAGATACAGAGAACATTTTGTTGGTTGCCAGTTGGGAGGGGGGTTGGGGGAATGGGTGAAAAAGGTGAAGGGATTAAGAAGTACAAATTCATTGCTAGACTGACAAAGCTCAAAGGGAAAGGGGTTGGGGTTGGGGGGGGGGTGGGAAGAAATAAACCAAAGAATTTATATGCATAACCAATGGACACAGACAATAGTGTGGGAAAAGGCGGGAGGGGGGCAGGAGTGGGGAGGAGGGGGTCAATGGGGGGAAAATGTGGAACATCTGTAATACATTTTACATTCAACAATAAAAATTTTTTTAAGTCATTGTAATTCTCTCACACCTTTTATCATTTCTGCCATTCATTTCACTTATGTATAAGCATATGTTAACTGTGCAAGTGTGTGTATGATATATACATAGCATACATAATTGAATACAGTATTCATTGAATAACACTGCTATTTTGAACAAACTGTTACCTGTTGATTCACTTAAGAATAAGAAATATAAAAGTTTTAATTTTACCTTTACTTAATTCTTCTTTGATGCCCTTTATTTATGTAGACTGGAGTTTCTGATCTATATTCTTTTTTGTTAAGTAGGTTTTTATTGATTTCAGAGAGAGGAAGGGAGAGGAGGAGGGACATAGAAACATCATTGCTCAGGTGATTGAGCCCACAACCTGGCTGAAAATCAAACCGGTGACCTCCTGGTGCATGGGGACCACACTCAAGCAGCTAAGCCACACTGGCTGAGCCTAATCTTTTCCTTCTCTAAAGAGCTTTGACATTTCTTGTAAGACAAGTGTACTGGCAACAAATTCCCTCAGTTTTGTATAAACAAGTATTTCTTTCAGTTTTGAAGGATAATTTTACAAGGTACAGAGTTCTAATTTGGTGTTTTCTTTGCCCAACACTTTAAATTTTTCACATCTTTCTTGTTTTCACGGTTCTGAGAAGCCAGATGTAGTCCTTATGTTTGCTCCTCCATAGGTAAGGTGTCATTTTTCTCTGGCTTCTTTCAGGACTTTTTAATTATCTGTAATTTTAAAACAACATGCCTTTGTGGACTTGGGAGGGTAGGGGTGGATCAGAATTTATCCTGTTTGGTGTTCTCTGAGATCCCAGAGTCTGAGATTTGGTGTCTTAGTCTGTTTGGGCTGCTATAATAGAACACCATAAACTGGGTGGCTTGTAAACAACAGATTTCTCAGTTGTAGAGGCTGGGAAGTCAAAGATCAAGAAACTGGCAAATTCAAAGTCTGGTGAGGATCCACTTTCTGGTTCATAGATAGTCCTCTTCTTTATTAATTGATTTTATTTTTTATTCATTTATTTATTTTTAAAGGTGATCTCCCAATGTAACATTGAAAATGGAGTCTGACAGATGCGTTCTTTTTTTTTTTTTTTTATCCTCACCCGAGGACATTTTTCCATTTTTTGTACAGACAGAATGGGAGGGAGAGAGAAGGAGAGAGAGAGTGAGAAACATCGATGTGAAAGGGACACATCGAGTGGCTGCCACCCGCACGACCAACCAGGGCCGGGGACAAACTGCAACCAAGGTACATGCCCTTAGCGGGAACCGAACCCGGGTCTCTCCAGACCGCAGGCGGGTGCTCTAACCGCTGAGCCAAACCGGACAGGGCTATTTTTAATTGATTTTAAAAAGAGGGAGAGAGGATGAGTGAGAGGGAGGGAGGGAGGGAAGGAATGAGAGGGGGAGAGGGAGTTGGGGTGGAAGGGAGATTGATTTGTTGTTCCACCTATTTATGCATTCATTAGTTGGCACTTGTATGTGCCTTGACCAGGGATTGAACCCGCAACCTTGTTGTACCTGGATGACACTCTAACCAAGCCATAGCAGTCCTCTTGTCTTTTTGCCATGAGCTCATCATGTGGTGGAAAGAGCAAGAAACTCTCTGGTATCTATCTCTAAGAACACTAATCCCATTTATGGGGGCTTCATCCTCATGACCTAATCACCTCCCAAAGAGCCAAACTCCAAATTATATCACATTAGGGTTTCAACATCTGAGCTTGTGGGAAGCATGAACATTCAGTCTTAATTTTTCTATTAAAAATTTTCTTTATTGATTTTGAGAAAGGGAGGGGGAGATAGAAACATCGATGAGAGCACATCGATTGTCCGCCTCCTGCATTCCCCCCACTGAGGACTGGGACCACAACCCGGGCCAGGAATTGAACCAGCAACCTCTTGGTGCATGGGTTGATGCTCAACCACTGAGCCACACCAGCCAGGATGAATATTTGGTCTTTAAGAGTCTGACATTAACTTGGGGGAAATTCTGTCATTGTTTCAGATCTTTTCTTGCTTCATATTTTCTCCTTTTGATATTACCACTACATAGTTACAGCTTTTGTAGCTGTCTCATAGTCCTTGGGTATTCTCTTTTGGCCTTTTTTCTTTGCTTTACAGTGTTGGCAGTTTCTACTGAGAATTCCTCAAGCACAGAGATTCTTTCCTCAGTTATGTCTTGTCTGTTAAATACACCCATTAAAACAATTCTTTGTTAATCTCTAGCATTTATTTTCCTAGAATTTACATTTTCTCTGCTTACACTGGTCCATCCCTTTCCTGCATGTAGTTTATCTACTTACAGCCCTTAGCATACATGTTTTAAATTCCCAGTCTGTTAATTCCAACATCCCTGCTATGAGTTTAGTTCTAATGCTTACTCTCCCTGTTCAAATTGTGGGTTTTGCCTTTGAACACACCTTGTAATTTTTTCTTGGACGTGATGTATTGTGTAAAGGGAATTGCTGTAAAATAGGCTTCTAGAAATGTTGAGGTGGGCAGAAAGTGGTTTATGAATAGGTCTCAGTCTTTTAGGTGTCTGTACCTCTGCAATGTAAACTTCACTAGTGCTGAGTCCTACCACCACCACCTTTGGCCCCTCAGGTGCAACAGGATGGCTAAAGGGGGCTAGGTTGGGTATTTCCCTTACCCCAGTTCAGTTAGACTGGGACACCACCTCAGGTTAGGCTCTGGTTAGTTTCTCATGAGGGCAGGGCAGATCTCTTAAGAAACACAAAATGCTCTGGTGCATTTCAGTGGCTCCTTTCACCCTCATAACAGCAGCACAAGGGGACTTCCAACATTTATGGTGAGAAACTGAGCCCTTGGAGGCAAAACTCACAGATGTGTGAGGATCCTCCTATGGCTGGGTCCATTTGAAGTTTTTGACTCAGACATGTCCAGACTGAGCCCCCACCAGCAACTCAATTACGGCTTAGGTTTCTCTACCCTGGCACGGATTCTTTCCGAGATTTGTGCTTATGGGTTTCTGCCCCAGTAAATTGTGATTAAATTTTTCTCTCCAACTTGTGGGGCAGTGGGTTGCCCAGAGACCTCATCTGTCTTATGGATTTAAAAAACTGTTTTTCAGTTTGTTCAGCTTTTTAACTTGATTGGAGTCATGACTTCCAAGCTCCTTACATGCTGGACTGGAAATCACAAGTCATTTTGATAACTTGTCATTCAAGTAACACATTTAGCCAGAATCGAGAATTATCGTAATACACAGCACAAATACAATTTTAAGATAATCCTCTTTATATTACCAGGGACAATCTTTTGGGAGATAAAATATTTATGAATGTAATAACCATTTTAGCTTTATTAAAAAAATACACCTACTGAGAAAATAAGTGTAAACATAATCAAAGAGACTATAAGCCTTTAAAGGTTCATGAAATTAAAACATTTTAGGCTGCTTACATTCCATATTTTTAAAAATTGTAATAAAAGGTCAAGTGGGCAGTAAACAAAATTATTAGGGAATTGGTCTTGAGCTTCAGAAGTACTGTAGTGAGGCACCCAGTTCCAATGTGTCTCCATTTTGTCTGTCCTTCCCCAGGTGGCTTATTGTTGGTTACTAAAACTGAGGAAGCTTCTGTTTTTAGTATATAAAAGTTACAAGATGAGGTAAGGGAGACCTAGTGAGTTGGGAGGTTGGCTAGTGAAGGGTCTTGCAGGTTCACTAAACATTTGGATTTATATCTAAATGCAAGAGGGAACTATTGAAGAATTTCAAAGAAAAGATGTGACGTCCTTTAACTTTTAAGACTCACTTTCACTGCTCAGTAGAGAATGGGTTAGAGGGGACATGAATTTAGACTAGAAAGATGGCTACCAACTAGGCATCATCACAAATGAGGATTCTATCAATGAAGATTCTTGTAAACTAAGTCAATGCTAATTGACTTGAGAGTTTTAAGAGGCTCATTTAGTGTTTGCAGACTCCACAGTAAGGGATAACCAGGCTTGGAAGTTTAACAGCAATCACACGTCAATTCGCTGTCACCACCACTGCCAAATCCTGGGCACCACAGCTTGTCCCACTGCTATCACTAGACTAGACCAGACCCATCTTCCTCCACCCGCCCATCCCCCCTGCTATCTTTGAGGCACTCTTATCCAGGAATACATTTGTCTGTAGTCCCTACTTCTTGGGGTTACTTATTTCATGTTTCACGCACATGCTCTAGATGCCAAGGCGGCTTGGTAAACATCTAGGATTTTCAGTGTGTATGGTATTATTAAGTAGGCTCTGTCTTCCAGGAAGACTCATTGTTTAGGGAATATTCTAAACAAAAGCAGGTCTACATGTTGGGAAGCTGAAAAAATACCTCCAATACCAGCACAGAAAATTTGGAATAGACTGTTCACTGTATGGTCTTTGCAATCTCCACTAGTTCCCTCATCCCTTGAGTTTTCCCCTAGCCATGTGACTTGCTTTGCCTATGGGAAATTAATAGATTTGATTAAAAGACTTGAAATGTACGTGGGTAATCAAACCTGGTCTTGTCTCTGCTATCAGGCTGAAAGGAAATGTACACACTTGCCCACCCTTCCATGGAGGCCAAGATATGCAGGGCTGACTCAGACACAGGCAGTGTGAAGCCAAACTCTCTTCCATGTAGATGATGAGGCAACAACTTATCCGTCTTGCAGATTAGCACCTGGCTGAGTCCAGCAGGTGAATACTTACTGGATGCTTCTGAGTTTTCCTTGTTCGTTAGGCACAGCTAACCAGGAGTGTTCCCAGGAGCTCCACAAAGGTGATGAAAAGGTTGGCAAAGAAGTTTTAATCAGGGGAACAAGGAAATGAACTTTCCATACTATGTAAATGTCTCAATGTCTGTACTAAATTCTGAGAAGTGACCCTTTAGCCTCCATATAATAGTTTCAAAATTGTTTTATAGCTTACAAAGCACTTCTGGAAATATCATAAACCTAGCAGTGTTACTGTCATCCTCACCAAAGACCCCAATCATGACTATCTTCCATACTAGAATGAAATCCATGGCTGTCATTACCACTAGATTTGAGAGCTTGTTTTTATATTTATTATACACTGCTGGGCACTCGTAAGTTGAGACTTTGTTATAGTCACTCTTCTGCCCAACCCTACCAATAGTTCACAAAAGCAGAAATTTTCTGCCCTGGCCGGTTTGGCTCAGTGGTTGGCACGTCGACCTGCGGACCAGAGTCCCAGGTTCGGCTCCCTCTAGGGGCACGTACCAAAAAAAAAAAAAAAAAAAAGCAGAAATTTTCCTTCTCTATAAAATAAACTGATATAGCTCCACTTACCACCTGATTGTACACACTTTTTCACTCACATTGATGTACCTTAGATTCAAACAAAGAACCTCCTACTCCTCCCTAGAATATTCCTTCCCCAAATGTATAGCTTTCACCTTTCAGACTCTACTCAAATGTCTTTTTTTTTAATCCTCACCCAAGGACGTTTTTCCATTTTTTGCACAGATAGAGTGGGAGGGAGAGAGAGGAAGAGAGAGAGGGGGAAACATCGATGTGAAAGGGACACATCGAGTGGCTGCCACCCGCACGACCAACCAGGGCCGGGGACAAACTGCAACCGAGGTACATGCCCTTTGCGGGAACCGAACCCGGGTCTCTCTGGACCACAGGCGGATGCTCTAACCGCTGAGCCAAACCGGCCAGGGCTCAAATGTCTTTTGTTGTTGTTGTTGTTCAGATAGAGGGGGAGGGGGAGGGGGAGAGAAACATCGACAAGAAAGGGATACATCAAATGGTTGCCACCTGCACTACCCAACCAGGGCCAGGGACAAACTGCAACTGAGGTACGTGCCCTTAGCGGAAACTGAACCCAGGTCTCTCTGGATCACGGGCCGACACTGTACCACTGAGCCAAACTGGCCAGGGCTCAAACATCCTATTAAATACTACCTTCCCTGACCAATTTATTTAAAATACTAACCATCTTATTTTTCTCCATAATCCTTTGTCCATTGCTCTATCCCCAAGACTTGGGAAGAGTAAAAACAGCTTGTAAATGAAAGCTAAATTGAATAGTTAAAACAGATGGATTCTGTGTTGACTGCCTAGAACTCTTAAGTAAACTCTTCTAATCCAACTTAGTTTTCCCACGAAATGCCAAAATCCATGGTACAACCCCACCACCACATCTTATGGATAATGACAGTTGAGCTCCATTCCTAGTGTGACTAATCTTGGAATGCACTGAGTCAACTCTAAAGGCACAGGCAGGCAGCATAACTCGACCACATAACCTAAATTTTCTGAGCAAGATGATTTTTTACCTATCAAACTTGAAGACAAATACATAATTGTGGAAAGACTAAAGATCTAGGTCCTTTTAGTAGAATCCAAGAAAGAAGTGCTAAGTATTGGTGTATTTGTGAGCCTTGAAAATGTTAATACAGTCTGACTTAGCCTATGAAATAGGTATTAATATATGAAGATTACATACTTTTTTTGTAGTATTTTAAAAGCATTTCATATGAACAGCAAGAATCTATAGTATATAAAACTATAAAAAGATGGCTTTGTGTTTCCATGTCCTATTGGTTAATTCTCTGGAAACCATGTCAATAAACCAAGCTGTGTAGTGCCAGTTTTTAGCACAAGCAAGCAAGCAAATAGAAATTTAGGTGCACACTCACAACTGTAAACCTATGTTTGGTCACAATGGTCTTCTTGGTTCATGTGCACTAGTTTAATTGCAACAGTATCCACTATTTCTGATGAGCTTGAGTATTTTTCTCCAAGTCACATGAATAGATTGTAGAATGCCTTGGTAAAACTAGCAAGGCTCACCACATGCAAAGGTGGTTTGAGATTCCTGTCCCTTTTTAAAAAGGGTTGTCCATAACGCCTCACTGTGCCATGCCTATTGTTCATGAGATTTACTTTTCTAGTTATAATCAAGACAGACCTTAGTATACTGGCCAAATAAAACTGCTGGTGTGCACCCATATCAATAAATCCAGCCCAATCCATCCTAAAAACCCACTCCTATGCAATTTATCAACTTTTATGACATAAATAAAATCTTTTTTTCCGAGTAAATATTTTCCTCTAATTCCCCCTTGAGCCTTGTGAAATTTACTGATTAATGGGAATGAGGGTTGAGAATAATTTGAAGTTGAGGCAGTTTCCTCCATGCAAGGGAAGTAACTTTCGAACATTTCAGAGGGCTTGGGCATTTCTCAAAGGCCTCTAAAAAATACGTCAGCCGTTGAGACGCTACTTATTTCCTGAATAATGTGCTTTCAGGAGACCACAGGATGACAGATTTTAACTATTTTAATTCAGTAATCCCCCCAAATCAACCAAATGCATTAGGTTTCAGTCATCTTAGCCCTGCAGCTATTAAGCAATACTTTGATAGTATTGGCATATACAAATCCTGGGTTCCTTTGCCTTCAGTTAAACATGCCCAAACTAATTTACCCTATACCTGAATTACCTAATGCCATTCTCCTCTTCCATGATCCTAACATTTTGTCTACTTAAATTCGTCTATGGCAGCAATTAAGCCAAGGGGCCACAAAGCTGCTTCCATGAAGCCAGATGACCACCACTGTAGCACATGAACAGACTACTGACCTGCTTTCCTATCCCAGAATAGGAAAAGAATCTCAGAGTCTCATCACTCTATATACATACAGCATGTATAAACCCGGTAAATTCTACCCTGTACCTCTCTCCTGGTGTCGTTTTTTGTCAAAATTGAAGATCTAAAAGTTAGACACTAGATTTAAAAAATAAAACTTTTCATCAACAAGATAATGGGTAACTTACATGCATTACTTTCAAGTCACCACCTTCTGAAATGCATCAATTAGGCCCATTTGCTTTTCCAAAAGTGTGTGTACACCCCAGGCGAATTAGAGGGCAGGGAAATCTTAACGCAACAATCTCTGGCAAGGTCAGCTCATTTCAAGAGACCTGTGCCAGATGCCCACTGTTCCCACCCCCATTGCCTTGATGCTAGCCTACACTCTTTCCTTTAGCATGACACCTATTAAGCAGTACTATGTTCCTTCACATATGCCCTCATCACTACAAAACTAGGCTTCTCGCAAATTCTTAATCCCAAACTGACAAAGACTAAATTTTAAAAATCTAGCAGCACCGTGGCTGGTGTGGCTCAGATGGGTATCACTCCGTGCACTGCAAGATTGCTGGTTCGATCCCCCATCAGAACACATGCCCAAGAGGGGTCCCTGGTGGGGTGTGTGTGTGAAGGCAGCCAATAGATGATTCATTCTTGCATTTATTTTTCGCTCTCCATCTATTTCTAAAAATCAATAAAAAAAATCTTTAAATTTTTTTTTTAGCAGGAGTCACTTAGCTCCAGATGCTTACTGTAAATACAAATGTGCAAGGGTGGAGATTCTGTGTAAATGTACAAAAGGCATACATTTGAGATACCCTCCCTGCCCAGTGAAGTTTGACAAATTAAGGCCTGCAAATATTGTCTATGCTCAATCAAGAATCTTTTCATTCATCCAGTTACCCAGATAAGAGAAGAATGGTATCATAACTGTGAGTACAAACTAACTGTGGACTGAAACTGCCTAGGTTCTGATCCTGAGAAAATGCACCTTTAATAAATGTTCGACCTAAGGTAAATACATTCTATGATTACTACAGACCAAATTAATATATGTAAGGTACCTTGGACATACTAAATGCATAAGTACAGGCATACCTGCCATTTCATTGCGTTTTGCAGACACCTAGTTTTCACCAAAATGAAGGCAAGACCTGATACCAGCTTAAAAAGATAAGACTTGAAGGTTCAGGTGGTTAGCCTTGTTTGTTTTAAAGCAATAAAGCAGCCCTGGCCGGTTTGGCTCAGCGGTTAGAGCGTCGGCCTGCGGTCCGGAGAGACCCGGGTTCGGTTCCCGCTAAGGGCACGTACTTTGGTTGCAGTTTGTCCCCGGCCCTGGTTGGTCTTGTGGGTGGCAGCCACTCGATGTGTCCCTTCACGTCGATGTTTCTCTCTCTCTCTCCCTTCCTCTCTCTCCCTCCCACTCTATCTGTACAAAAAATGGAAAAATATCCTTGGGTGAGGATAAAAAAAAAAAAAAAAAAATTAAAGCAATAAAGCACTCAAGTTTGTACTGTTTTTAAAGACAATGCAACTGCACTTTATACTACAGTATACTATAAACATGACGTATTTATGCACCGAGAAATAAAATTCATGTAACTCACTTTACTGTGATGGTCTGGAACCAAACCCCCAATATCTGATAGGTCTATACTATATAAAGGTCAGCAGGCCAACAAAATTAAGTACCTATAGCAATTTCCCAAGAAATGGCCATGCAAGTTAACTGAAATTCAGAAGAAACAATACTGAGAACATGCATTTCAGGCATGCTCAGGGGAAGGGAGCAGACCAGTGTTATTTAATACAATGCCACTCCCAAGTGGAGAACACTTCAATATCTAGTCACTCAACCTGTAACATATTTTCCAGGAATATAAAATTTATGCTTGTTAAAAAAAACAAAAACACCCCAGCACCCAAAAAACACCTCAGCCCAGGGGATACTGCATGAGGAACTAAAAACTATAAATGAACTAATTGTAAGTAACAAGGTTAAAATAAAATCTTCTTTGTAAACTTAAGTTGTACCAGCCTTTTACTTTTCATTTGCATTTATTTAACACAATTCTCAAAACATTTGAGTGAAATTGGGCCTCCTCTGGTAAGCAAAGGACCTGAAAATAATATTTAAAAAATGAACAGGCAGTCTTCAGTTCATCCACAACACAGCAGTGTTCCCTTCTCTTTCCCCAAACTCTGAAGCACCCACTTTTGTCATACAGTCTAAAAAACTAGAACGAGAGTACATTTGTGGTGGAATGTATTGTCACTTGCTGATAACCAGTTGAAATACCATTATCCCCTTACAAGAGCTTTAAGAAATAGCCTTTTAAGCCATACATTGTGTAACTCTTTCCTTACTCCCTATGTATAATACAGATTACATAAAGGCTGACAAATCCACATTAATATAAGCATTAAGCATTTGCTGTATTGAAAGATCGTTAGTTCTAATACTAGCAGTACTGAGTTACAGAGCATAATTTTTTAACACTTAGCTGCAAGTATATATTAAGTATGGTATGTTTCATGGACTGAAGGAAAATGGCCTTTTTTTGTCTTTAAATTTACTGCTGACAACCTAATCTGAACAGTTCTGCTAAGCACTGATGTTAGAAAGAAAAGTAAAAATCAAACTTTATTGTTGCTTTTTGCCATTTGGTAGCATTTTACACACAGGCTTCGATCTTCAGAATACCCTGGATTCAGTAGAAAAACCTTTTAAATGAAGTTTTGTACAATAAAAACTTCTCAGCAGTCAAAATTTAGACTGTAAAAAAATACATGCAAAACATACTTTTCTGAAAACACTTAACTTTGAACAAAGCACCGAACTACACAAATGCAGAATGAGAACAGCATTTCAACTCCACCAAAAGTAGTCATCATAAAAGGTGTAAAAGTCACCTAACTTCACTAGGCACTGTTCACTTTTTAAACAGGAGACAATAAAAAATATTGTCCACAAACAATATCCAAACTCTAGGGCAGGTTTCAGAAAGTCTTCCACTTCATGCTTTAGTAGCGACCTGGGATGGGGAGGAAAAAAAAAAGGCATCAGTACGGAACTGATTATCAAGTATACATTAATGGTGAGAATTTTAGATTGTTCTGCCATTTGGACACTCCTATGTACCAGATTCTCTTCTGTGAATATAAAGACTTTCACACACAAGAGTCACACTAGCAATGAAAGCATTCATGTGAAACAATAGAAGTAATTGGGAAGTTACCAGAGCTAAGGTTTTAAGTCACTGAGATGTTCCCAAGCTGTGCAAAAATCACAAGCACGCTTTAAAAAGAAAAGCTACAAATAATGACAGTGTGTGTGTGTGTGTGTGTGTGTGTACACACACACACATACATATATATATATATATATATATTTTTACTATTTTACTAGGAAAAAAGATTCCATATATATATATACACATATATACACACATATGTATGTATTTACTATTTTTACTAGGAAAAAAGATTCCAAGGATTGTTTTCACTTTCTGGAATTCTATACATAATGTTTGGAATATATCTATAATGAAGATAAAACAACCTGAAGCAACCCTTTCTGTGTAAAAGAAATACTCTGCTGTGGTTTGGGAAGTTAAGGGAAGCCATACTATTATTTATAATATATAAACGAAAGAATATCAAGACAAAAAAAAAGAAAAAACACCACACAGAAACTTACGAGGTGAGTATGATCGAGATCTGGAACGTGACCTATATCCTCCACGACTATAGTAAGGAGAAGGTGACCGCCTTCTGTAAACAAATGTCAAGACCATCTAAGGCTCCACAGATCACAATTAGATGAAATGACATAAAAATTATGCACAATCCCTTTATCAGCTTCTAAAACTAGGAGGCCACCATTGACTTTCAAAAATTTTGCATTAGTCATAGGACTTCAAGGTCTGATCATTTAAAACTATCAGAAGTGGAACACTCCTTGCTATGTTTTATCCACTGATCTGCTAAACCACTTTAAATTCTATTATGTATAATATTAAAGAGCCCTGGCCAGTTTGGCTCAGAGGTTAGAGTGTTGGCCTGCGGTCCAGAGAGACATGGGTTAGGTTCCTGCTAAGGGCATGTACCTCAGTTGCAGTTTGTCCCCAGCCCTGGTTGGGTCATGTGGGAGGCAGCCACTGGATGTGTCCCTTTCCCATTAATGTTTCTCTCCCCCCAACACTCTATCTGAACAAAAAACGTCCTCGGGTGAGGATAAAAAAAAAAACAATTATCAAGAAGAAAAGGTCTTTCCCACTTATTCCACCCACACCCTCATGAACTACACACCCAAAACAAAGTATCACTAGTACATCAAAGTGATTTCATCTAGTACAAGTAAGAATTACTTAAGTGGTCACTCATTTATTCTGAGATGCTTATAAAATAACAAAGAAAATGTAGTACAAGAGGATAGCTATCAGGAATAGACTAAAAATATTATGGGTTCTTATCAATGACCTTAATTTATACCATCATTCAATACAAAATGGTACCAACTGAGTAAAAGCCCAATGAATTTCTGCAAACACACAAAGCCATGGACACATCACTTGAAGTCAATTACAATATATTATGAACTTGACACAATACAACCCTAGTGTGATGTCACTTATAATTTAACTACCATAAGAGTTTCTTCCTGTCAGCCATTTCTATTATTGTACAGATTTTAAACCCTGTTCTGGCATACCTGTAAATCTGATCCCTGTCTTGAGCAGCTCTCCATCCTCCTCCTCCTCCACCACCTCCTCTGTAAGGCAGAAATGCATGCATTTTTGAGTTTTTTAAAGACAATTCATGCAGTAAAATAAAAACATGAGAAACAACAGCTAGTTTTTTGTAAGTAAAATGATAAAGAGCCATCTTTTATCACCTCCCCATCCTTTTAAAACAAACTGGCACAGGGCTCTCTCTGATGGCTAAAACAAGTATCATTAGAACAAAGTAAATGCTCAAGTTATTTAAAATCAAATCAGATCTACCAGAAAACAACCTCCCAAGTACCATTTAATGCAAAAATATTCTGAATAAAATGCTAGGCAATGTCAGCAGCATCCTAAGCACCCACCCACTTCTATAGAAAGCAATATACCAGTCATTGTCAATTTTTAAATGTTTCCAAAGAGTGTGCAAAGACATCCACACCACAACATCACATCAAAATAAGGTATCATGGACCACTCACTACTGTTGTCAATACACATTACATAATTTACATTTTGACAAGACAGGGTCTAAATTACCTGCTGCTGCTAAAATAAAGGAAACTTATACTTCACTTTTCCTTTTGTAAGTATTCTCAAACAGATCTTTTTGTATTTTAAGTATGATGAACATTTACCTACGAAGCCCCTAAAAATTTCTTAAGTTTGGTTACGAACAAACGCTTACCATTGCTAATACTAAATTATTGTTGTTAAATAATTACTTTTATGGGCTCTTCCAAGAATCAGTGTTACCTGCCTTTTAGGGCATGATACATTAGGTACAACAAAAAAACTGCTCGATAAAGCGTTAACTTTTGAAGTACTGCTTATTTTGCTTTAGAAATAAAAAAGGGAGGGGGGAACTGAAGTATGGCCTATAATTGTTTCCAGACACAAAACCTAAAAATCTGGTTTAAACTCTAGGGCTAGATATCTTGGTATTAAAAGGAATGCGTTTATTAAAGACTACAAGTATAGTACTGCTTTAAATTATGTTGCAACTGAGGCACCCACCCTCCCCCCTAGGGAGCCTGCACAAGCCTGGCTATTTCTCCTCTTCTCCCCATGCACGTTGCCACTGCCCATCTTTCTACTAAACTCTAAGGGCCCTTCTACTATCTTAATAACCTTTCTCTTACAATTTGAGAAACAAAAAATTTTCAACTGAGATTCAGAAGAGTTGACACTTCTAAGTTTTTGGCAACTTAAAACTCGTATTTTATCATGTTTAACTTACCTGTACGATCTACTATAGTAGTCCCGATCATCATAGCCTCGATCGTATCCTCTGTCATAGTAATCACGACGGCGAGAGCTACCACTGTGAATAATAATAATGTAACTTCATAAAATATCAAGTGGCCTTCCCTGTCTTTCTACACATGGCTTTTGCTGTTTAAAACTGTTTAGACTATCTGTTAACAGCAGCAGAGGAATGTCATCTTATTTAAATCTTAAGGATAATACAACCTACACAGCCAAGCTCTATAAACATGACTGGGAAATTGCTTCAAGTATACCTTTTGTATCCTCCTGGGCAAAACAGTCATAGATCTGCCAAAGTAATGGAGAAATGAGTACTTTTGCCATTTGAATTCTCACCGATAGTGGATAAACAATGCACCTTTTCACTTCCCTTGTAACAGTGTACATAACTATGTTTTTAAATCTTTTGGTTAAGGAGGCACACATTATTCTACTACCTTGCTTTCAACTTCAATTTGCCAGCCAATCCCACATTTTCCCTAGAGGGAAATAAAATCATATGGAGAATATGTGGTTTCCAGTGGGAATGTTCAGCCTATTAGTACATGGCAACTACACAATTCTCTACCTTATAGAAGATCACTATACTTAAGTTTTAAAATGAATTCAATTTAGAGCTTTCTGCCAGTAATAAACACACTGGGAAGAATGATGATAATAAGAATTATCTATCAGCAGGAAGTCAGTGTAAAAACCAAAGCCTATGTTTTCCACTCTGTTAAGGAAACAAACTTATTTTGTTTATTTTTTTATCCTCACCTGAGGACATTTTTCCATTTTTTGTGGGAGGGGGAGGGAGGGAGGGAGAGGGGGGGGGAGAGAGAGAGAGAGAGAGAGAGAGAGAGAGAGAGAGAGAGAGAGAGAGAGAGAGAGACATCTATGTGAAAGGAACACATCAAGTGGTCGCCACCCACACGACCCAACCAGGGCCGGGGACAAACTGCAACCGAGGTACGTGCCCTTAGCGGGAACCAAACCCGGGTCTCTCCAGACCGCAGGCCAACGCTCTAACCACTGAGCGAAACCAGCCCGGGCGGAAACAAACTTATTTTAACTATAACAGTTAAGTTGCCATTCTGGGAAAAATGGTCTAATAAAAAACATTTAGATTATCCAGCAAAGCCAAATATATGGCATTTATTATTAAGTGGGATGGGATCTTGTGTTAGGCTGTCACTGTAGAATTTGTGGCACAAACAGAATGTTTCCACTGAATACATTTTATCAAATATAGTTTTAGCCAGTTAAGAAAAACAGGAAAAATGATTTACATTGTGGCAAAATTAGATGAAATGCCAAAGATTTCCCTGCAGTACTTGTGTTTTTAGAAGTGAATGAACCAAATTGTCAATAAAATTTCTACCTTGAAAATAAACTTACTAGGTAGGTCTCCCCATGTAAATTCCGGGTGTTGGGGTATGTGGTCTTTTTGTTATAGAGAAATCAACTCTGATTCTACGTCCATCAAGCTCCATCCCATTGGCACGCTCCTTCGCCTTAAAAAAATACATTAAGTTGTTATATGTACCCTGAACAAAATCACAAACTATTCAACAGCTATAAATAAGGTCCAACAGTATGTTTCAGTTAGATGCAACAAATTATTTTAATGTTGGCAGAACATTTCGACCTACAACTTTAGGTTGTTTCCCCTATTCAACTGTTTAAAGTTAGCCATAAAACTAAGATATGTTTATCAAAAAAGCTACAAAGGCCAATTAAGTCATGAAATAATTAAAGTTAATTATTTATTCTGAAGCAGTGCACATTTAGCAAATCCTGACCCTTGAGACAGATTTGAAATGTCTGGGAATAAGATTTCACGATAAATGAAAATTACATAAAATTCAAATTTCAGTGGCCACAAATGTTTTATTGTGATGAAGCCCTAGTCATTAATTTACATATCATCTATAGCTGCTTTTGCATTACAACAGCAGGGCTGAAAAGTTGTGACTGATATCCTAATGTTTAACAGAAAAGTCGATGGATTCCACCTATGGATAGAAAAAGCTGATATGAAGACAGCTATACATAGTTCCTTCACCTAAAACATCAGCAACTGAGAAAAGGTATGTACTTCAAAACAACAAAAAAATCCTATTCCAAAGAGTTATTCACTATTTAAGGAACACCCTCCTCCAAATCAGTGGATTTTAATTTCTAATTCCAATCATGGTATTTCCCGGTTTGTAAGGTTAAGTCCTCGAAAGATAGTTACTGGCACTACTGATTGAGATATAAAATATGCTATTTTTCAGAAAGCAAACTGTGGCCCTGTAGCAAATAATTAGGGAAAGCAGGCCTATAATATTAGTAATCCTGGGAAAATACTATTTATATCTTTGGGCTTCCATTATTACTAAAACGAAAATGAATGACTCCTTAAAGCAGCCCTTCAAATATCTTAAATTTTAGTCACCCATCCTAAGTACCTGCATTTAGCTTTTGATTCTTCCTTTAGTAGTTCAGGTTACTCTTAAAGCTTTCAAAAATGAGTAGTTTTAATAAATAGCTATATAATTTATCTAGAGCTGAATCCCCCAATCTCAACATTGACCCCAGATGACTTATCATTGTTTCCCAAGCTTTTCTCCTCCTCGTACATCCCTTGGAGACGATTTCAGCTATTATCCATATGCAATAAAGCCCCAATTCCTAAAATGTGGTCCACATTCATCTTTAAAACTTTTTAGGCTACATACTAATTTTTTCTTCCTACATTCTGTCTCAAATCAATTAACATCTAAATAAGAAATCACTTTGCCTGAGCCATAATTATCATTTTAAATGCCCTTCACTCTACAAAACGGTTCCGTGTAAACACTGATTAAATATTCTAAAAGGTATTAAATTCCTGTATTTTAGATACCCGTATCTAGACACATATATATATCACATCTGTAAACAGTCATATGAAGTACTATGTCAACATGTCCTTAACTCAAGTACTCGGTCATTTAGTACTTGGGAGTTCACAACAGCATTGCTTTTTTACAAAGTACAGATATGCTTTTACTTACTTCCTTGGCATCATCTACATTTTCAAAATATACAAAGGCAAATCCTCTTGAACGTCTAGACTGCTGGTCATATACAATAGACACATCAGCAATAGGACCATATTTAGAGAATACTTCTCTTAGATCTCTTTCTGTAGTGTACAAGCTCAATCCAAATACTCCAAGACAACAGTTGGGATCAGGATTTGCCTAGAAATAGAAAAATGGATTTTTAACTTTTAAAACTTAAGTCGTAAATCAAATAAAAAGCGAACCATATACAAATTAGCCAAAGTTTCATTACCAATAAAAGTAGATGATAAACAGACTACATAAGTACTTTAAAAATTAATGTGTTACAGCAAGTGTTCCAATGAAAACAAGTTTAAGAATGAGCAGAAATGATTACAACAGGAGTAATTTCAATCTTAGAATTAAGTAGAAGGAAATAGGGGCACATCTACTGAAAAGCAAACTAACTTTTTGGGGAAGATTTGAAGGCAAGTGATTCACTTTCTTTTTTATCCTCACCAGAGGACATTTTTTTTTTTTTTTTAAATTTATTTAGATAGAGCAAGAGGAAGAGAGAGAAACATCGACGTGAAAGGGACACATTGAGTGGCTGCTACCCACGCGACCCAAAGAGCTGGGGACAAACTGCAACCGAGGTACATGCCCTTACCGGGAACTGAACCTGGCTCTCTCTGGACCGCGGGCCAATGCTCTAACTGCTGAGCCAAACCAGCCAGGGCTCAACTGATTCACTTTCTAGGAATTTATTCTAAGAAATGTTTACAAGTTCACATAAAGATAATCAGAATAGCACTGTCTCTATAAGCCAGAGAAATAGTGATTATTAAATGCGGAATTAAGACGTAAGACACGCTTGGCTTGATTCTATTTTCAGAATTATATATACAAGGTAGTCACATATACACACAAATGAAGTCAAAGAAGATGTGTGTTGAACTATTAACGGGTACTAAACAGCTTGTTTGCAATTATTATAAAAAAGAAAAAACTAGCCACATCTTGCTGACATTCCAGTTGCCATAATGAATTACCCCAAGTTTTTATTTCACAAACTCATTTACTACAAATTTCAGTTCACTCTCAAAAACACACCCTACAAAACCATTTAGATCCTAGAATGAAATCACAATATAAACACACCAAATGCCACCTCATTTGGAACCTCTCATGGCAGACAAGAAAAAGCCACACTACCTGAAAGAAACTTGCTTACAATTAAATAGTAAAGTCAGGAAAATATTATGTAAAAGGTATTAAAACCACCCCAGTAGACTTGAGTAACAGTATGAAACAGATATGTGAATGACAGTCCAAATGCAGATCATTACATGGGAGATTCCTTTTATCAATTTTAAAAAAGGGAGTTTTGTTCCACTTATTTATACATTCATTGGTTGATTATTGTTGTGTGTCCAGACCTGGGATCAAACCCACTACACCTTGACGAATCGGGATGACACTGACCAACTTAGCTACCTGACCAGGGCTGGGAGATACTTTTTAAAGAGAGACTATCTCAAAACACTAAAAAGCTTCAGAAGGTAACTCGTGTATATTCAATGCTAATGTTTCACTGCCAAATAAAATCAAACTCTAAAAAAAGAGAGAGATAGGACTGTATGTATTAAAATGGTTTTAGTCCATTGTTTCAAAAACAGAACATTTTTCATCTTACCCGATTCCCGACATGACGTCTGCGAGTAGACATGGGAGAATGACTGTGGCTATGACGTCTTCGATAATCTCTACTGTAAGACCTGCTGCGAGATCGTCTATGGGAGCGAGATCGAGATCGTGACCTTGTATAATGCCTTCGAGAACTTCTTCTGGATCTAGACCTGCAAAACAAAGGCTTCGAGGTCATGACTAAATAGCTGACAAGATATGACTTTCAATTCTTTCAAAACTCTGTTCTAGTGTTAAACTCCAGAAGATTGAACACAAGCCAGGCACATACTAACATGATACCAATTGGGTGGAATCATAATTTTTTTCAATTGTAAATTCAGTTTCAAAACCACTACCTCTTCCAACATTTCTTAAAATAATAAAATGAACACATTTAATTATCTTTTGAAAATCAGAAAACATGTACTCATACCAGCTTGATATATGTCTACTTCTCCCCTCAGAATACCATCCTATTTTTCTGCTTCTCACATTATGCCCACCAGTAAGATAAAAATTACCATCACTGTAGTTCCCTCCCGCAATGTTTTAAAATCAACCAGTTACTCTTAACTAACTAGTTATCATATAAGTTGTCATCCAAACCAGAGAGGCCACATTGTAAGAGACGAGGTGCTGTTAATTAAGGCTTGACAACAGGCATAAACTAGGGCTGTCCTGAGAAAACCAGGATGTATGGCCTACTCCTGACCAACATTTAAAAAAGTGCTTGTGGTATTTAATTTTTGTTTTATACATACATGTAATATAACACTAGACTACACCTATTTATCAAATATTGCAGTTACCGAAAGCCAGTGTCCTGCAGTATATTTGCCATACTAATATGCAGTTTACTTAAACTCATAGTTAATCCTCACAACAATTCTGAAGAACTGGTACTATTACTAACTTGCCTTTATAGATAAGGAAGCTAAAGTGGAAAAAGGTTAAGTAATCTGCCCAAGCGAGAAAAAACAGAGGTAAGATTTCTTGAAGCCTAACTCAAAAGCCCAGGCTCTTAACCACTAATCCTAGTCTTTGGTCTCACAGAAATTAGGATTAAGTTCATTTCCAGTTACAGTATTACATAGGCCAACAAATGATCGAATCCTCTCTATCTTCCTAGTTTACAAAGCTCACACCAATTTCAAAGCTACAAGTAACAGAAGGAAATCCCAAGAGTCTTTCTTACCTAGATTCAGATCTGGACCTGGACTTTGATCTGGAGCGCCTGGAATCTTCCTTGGAGCGAGACCTTGCAGGGGTATGCCTTGCAGATTTCCCAGATCCATGAGCACTTCCACTTCTGGAAGCAGAACGGGATTCCTACACGTAGATGTCAAAAGTTTAATTTGTATACTTTCTGGGCAACTTTAAAACAAATAAGCTGCTGTGAGATAAATGGTGAGGGAAAGCAATCCCCCTTCCAAGATAAGAAAACATAGGTAAGGGCAGGAACTGAATATACCTGGTATAACAGTTACATTGCTCCAACTGACATAAGTCGATTAACGTGAACTTCCACCTTTTTTGGAGCAGGGGTAAGAGTTAACTGACCCCACATTCTTCAGAAAGGGGTGTTAAAGCCAAGCAGCTGAGGGATTGTCCAAGGATTGTGTTTAGGGAATGTTACTCCATAAAGACTAGGGTGAGAAAGAACCTTATTAATAACTATGACATCTATCCTTTATACCTATATCAAGTTACCATCAATAAAAACAGAACCCTATGAAATTCATGAAACTTTAAAAGTGCGTTTGACTTTTTAATAAGACCTCAGCTATTCAAATTGCATTTATATTCAGTGGGAAAGAGACAAGGACAACCTTTTTCAAGTCCTAGAGAAATGTAGAAGCCTAGTGGAAAGCAAGGACCAGCTTGAAGGACACTAGACAGGCAAGACTCTGTTCCATCTAACCATGGTGGGAGGCCCCGTAAGACCCTTAAACAAACAAACCAGATGGAGCTATAGCAGAAAGGCAGTGAATTGTGCAAAGGTAAGAGTAGAGAAGGTGCCAGAGAGCTACAGCTTCCTCAGTTAAATGGAGATGAGCCAGGGCAAAGTGAAACTAAGTTAGAAAAGCTATCTAAAGTACCTATGAAAACCAGAACATGAATTTAGGGGCTTCTCATCTAGGCTCAGAAAGGGAATTCAAGAATTATATGCAAAAAAAAGGGGTCTAGGTATATACTATATATCCATAGCTTTCCCAATCAAAACTAGGACTAGCTAGCAGATAAGTGGCACATAAAGATTCTATCCTCTCTCAAAACAAAACCAACAGCGAAATGGGTAAATAGGATAACTAGTAGTTCACCAATGGTCAACTAATCAGCAGACAAGGCATACATACATAACAACTAATAGAACCAGAGAAACATTCTGCCAAGGTACAGAAACAGAAAACTGGATACAAAGGAGAGAACACCCACACTCACATCCTCTATTTCAAATTATCCAATCTTAGGCAAACTAAAAGGCACAAAGTCCAATGAGCCTTTCCTCCCATGTTAGAGCAAAATGGCCAGACTCAAAAGGAACCAACATTACTATAGAGGAAGAATGAATGTTGAAGCTCCTGGATAAAAGTTATCATAAAGAGACCTCCTTGTGGGATAGACCTTTAGAATATTCTGGCCATTCTTGAAAAAAATCTAAGACACTGGATTGTTTTAAAGTTACAGCCCCAAACATCTTAGACTCTGTTCTGGATTTACAGCACAATGGAGAAAATTTTGGAGGATCCTTTCTGTGACGTCCAGAGGAAAAAATTTACACGCAACAACAAAGAAGCATTAAAATGTGAAGATTAGAACACGGAAGAAAAGAGTTAACTCAGCTGGTAAAATGAGTTCTGGTCTCTAGGCCCAAAACAACTTTAGAAACTTTCCAATATTATCTCAAAGTCATTAAGAAACGTGACGCGATGTGACATGAAATGCGAAACTTTCCACTCCTTCCCTCCGTCGATGGTTGTAAAGAGTCAAAGAAAAAGGTACTACTCTTGGACAACATAATTTTCAAAAATAGGGTGTAGTTTCTACCACAGGCAAAAGCTAATCTAGAAAAGAAGATAGTAATAGAGACCCACAAGTTACTATATGCCTGTTTATTCAACTACTAGAAATATTATGTATGCCATGGAACACTGATAACCTTTAATGGAAACCAAAGAAAACTTGCTCTGGAAGGGAGAGCAGAATATGGGCACTTCACAGTAATTGTTAAAAGATCACCAACAAAATTATTGCAGTTAACTGAAACCAGTCAGCCTTGGGATCTGAATATAAAAGAAGAGAGAATAAAGTCAAGATCCCCCTTTTTAAAGCCTCTTGCTTCATTAAAAAGAACAGCCTTCTTCCAAGCTGAAATGCGATTTCCCCCTGAAATTCTAACAGATCTAAGAGCCAGAGATTTAGTAGCTGTGAAATTATAACTTCACTCAGCCTCCGAAACTAACTGGTATATGCACTAATCTTATGAACAATCATTTCTTAAACTAGGAAAAGGGGAAGAAACATGAAAATTTTCCCTTCTATATTAGTACTTGATTAGGCTAATATCTAAACAATGCCTCTACCTATTTTTCTCATCAGAGATATTTTTAAAGTTAAACCCTTTTGTAGTTACTTGGCCATTAGCTGGGTTGGAAATACCTGCATAGAAGTTTTTAGCCTGTCTAGAAGAAATGAGGCCTAAATTAGCGAAGTCTAAAAGCATATAACTTTAATTATTAATCCACAGGTAAATCTGTGAAACCAGATGAAAAAACCTTCTACACACAAGGAAAATTCTAAGTCTACTTTCAGCTGACAAAGCTACCGGTGTCAACATATTAAAACCCTACCAAAAGAAGCACTACTATGGACATCAGTACCTCAAGGAAATGGACCATGAACTAACTAAAAGGAGCACAATTAAAATAAAGACAGAAATACCCTGAAAACTGCTCAAGAAATTCAGTTCTTCTAGATTGGATCTCAGCCATACACATACTAATATACAACCTACAGGGAATACATCAGAAAAAAACAAACTCAGCCTTCCAACAAAATACTGTAATCTCCATTTCCCTATTCTGAGAAGGTGCTACCTTAGAAAAACTTTTTGGAAGAGGTGACAGAAGTGGGAATAACCAATTGCTAGATTTCTCATGCACTATTTTAAAAAATGAATGCAGTAAATAAAATTTAAAACTGGCTCTTGTAAACCTATACAGCATTCAAAAACACAAGTCCTCCATCTGGAGCGGATTTTAGGTCTTGAGTTGGATACCTACATTTCTTAAAACGCACCACACACACATTTATGATGCTAGTTAAATCTCACTAGTTTAGTCAACCTCTGAAGTTTTATGCATCCTATCTGGTTTTTCTTGGCAAAGGCGTCTTCCTGGAACTTTTTTCATTATCTCTGCTGCACCTGCCCCCCCACCACACCCTAGCATTAATCAGCCCTCTTGGGGCATGTATTTTACTGTCTAGGACAAGAGGCCTGTCCCCTATCTTACCTCCCTAATGATGGGGGGAGGGGAGAGAGAAGAGGTCTGGCCAAAGGAAACAAAACACCTGAATGAATAAGATGGTCAAATAACATGAATGTTTATTTTCGCCCTGTTATCTATCTTAGACCATTTAATCAAACCCTAAACTGCCCTCTTCCCCTTTGAGAGCTAGTTAAGATTTTACTTTTGGGCCCCAAGGACCTTTCAGGTATTCTAATAAATAAAAGAACCCATGGGATCGCAGAAAAATATCCATTCACATCACCTTTACCTCAACTCTCTGCCTAATCTCTAATTAACTCAGAATGCAAAGTTAATAATGCTATTAGTTTGTACAAAGCAAAAAATTTTACAAAGCAGCAATGGGGCAAAGCAAATGCTGGAAATAGTCTTTTATAAAAAAGGTCAATACCCTGACAATAAATAGGCCATACAGCCTCAGAAAATGGATCCCTCTAGAAATGTAACGTAAACCAGTTTTTCCATGAGCAGTAGACCCGGCAACAGTCAGAGGAAAGTTTTTTTTTTTTAAAAAATGTAATTGAATTTATTGGGATGACATTGGTTAATACAATTATATAGGTTTCAGGTAAGAGGAAAAGTTTGTGTGTGTTTTTTTTTTAATTAGGTTTTTCATTTCAGAAAGGGTAAGTGATAACCTTGGCTTCCCCAATAGAGTAGAAGACAGCTGTTGGTTGGCTACCATTGAGTATTACTTTGATGTGTACTTGTTCCATCCAACCGAAGGTATCATTACAATCATCTGACTCTTCTATTCAGCTAAAACAAAACACATAGAAAGGAAAATGACAGAACTTTTGGATTTATTCTCCCAATAAGTGGTGGGAGTGGGGAACCAGAATACAGCTCCTTTATAATCTATACCTCCTACATCATTATAATAGTTAAGTGTTAATAGCAGAAAATGAGAAAAAGAAATAAAGCTGATTTCTGAATGAAGCACCTGCTACTATTGCCACTGAGTTAGATATCCTGTTCACTTGCATGTGTGACCCACCTTATTCTAAGGGAAGCCACTGTTATTTTTAGTACGAACCCTTGTCACAGCTGGAATAAGCATTAAACAGAAAAGAATTAAGAATCAACCTTGTGAATTTAGCACACATGCACCTTAAAGTTAGGACCTAAGTGGTCATAGCTTTCCACTATTGCCATCTGTAAAGAAATTGTTTTCACAAATGCCAAAAGTATCCTGTTCAACGCTTGGATTTTGAGGGTTTGGTTCTACACCATTCTGGTGACATTCTTTAGGAAAACCTTGACAACATCCTGTACATAGGATGGAGCAAAAGAAGGTTCACTGTCATTCCTGTGGAAAACAAGGAATAACAATTCAAGAATAAACTTTCACAAACTCTTAACAGTAAACGTACTTTTGCCCCACCCTGTATATTGCTCAGTATGAAAGGATAGGGGTCAGTGCACTGTAAAAGTCCAGGGGGGTGGCAAAGACCACCAGTTCCAACTCTGGAGGTACTCACTCATGCCCCAGGAGCAGCAGTTAGAAAGACGAAAAATCTAGAGGGAACAATATGAAGCTAACTGTTACCCATTCTGGTGGGCTCATTCCTGCCTGGTATTTGACTACAAAGGGTTATTTTTTAAAAATCGCATTTCAATATAATTTGACTAAGAAGTTAAAATTAGAATTACCTAATTTAAACGTTTCCCCTGGAAGGCACTTCTTTACCCTGTATATATTTTCTTCTATTAAACAAATAATGCATGCATGTTTAGCAAAATATACAGGGACACATAAACAGACTAGTAATTACTTAGCGTAGTGCTTTCTGATTCCAGATTACTTCTTATCTTAACTTCATTTTTATTTCTTTTCTTCATTCTTCCGTTTCAAATTCTGACTTCTTTCATCTTCCCCACTTCACACAAATTGCTCAATATTCTACAAGTGGGACTTCTGGTCTGATAATTAGCATGCATTCTTTCTTTAATTTTTTCAAATTTCAGCTTCACTTATTCCTGAGCTTCAAATACTCATTTATAAAACTTGTCAAATGACGACTTCCGCATTTTCCTTCTTCAACATTAACCTTAATAGAAAAAGAACAGGATGAAGAATATTTTAAAACTCCAGGATAAAATCCAGTGCCAAAACTGAAACTAGAAAAAAAAAATCCCTTGTTTTGGATTAAAAAAAAAAATAACAAAAAAACAAAACACCTAGAATATGCAGCTCAAAAAACTGAAACTCTATAGTTTCCTGTTGGTTCTAAGATATATGGTAATCAATCTCATTCGTCTATTCCAAATAGCTTTATCATGCTTAAGTTGAATGTGAAGTGCGCAACTGAACATTTACTGTTCATCTAACATTTTAAGAACGATAATTACATTTCACACTTCTTATTTTATCCATCAGTAGAAAATATGTTAAGTGTCAAAAGCACAACTCCAGCCAAAAAAATGACACATTAATACAATAGTGCAAGAAAGGAAAGCACGGACAATTCATTTGTACAATGATGACAGGGCTCAGGGGCGAAGAGGTTTACAAATTGTGACTTGTCTTATATGGTCAAGGAATGTATTTAATGTCACACACTTTTGTACCACATATCTAAAGAGCTCTATGGAAAGACAATGTCAGGGAATCTGAAAATTTGGACTATGCTTGAGTGTTCAACCTACAGTTAGAAAGCTGCTCTAGTGAGATTTTATATTATAAATGGTCTAACTACTGAATTTAGAACTAAAATCAAGTCAACCAAAGACTATATTCAAGTAGCTATGAAGGAAAGCAGAACAAACTAGAAAGCAACATTGGTGTTTTCAAATAATGTTGTAAACTTCCCCCCTCAATTAACAAATATTAAAACTTCTGCAGCCCAAGGGAGAAATTCTACTTTTAAAGGTGGCAACATGGGTAAAATTATAGCTCACCTCCTGAAATCACTGAAAATATTTGACACCAGTTAAGTATAAATAATAGTGTCTGTTCAACACCCTAAACAAAATACTGCCCTCATAAAACATCCTAGTTTTCCTGCATTTCACCTTATGATCTTTCATTCCGCTGTCAATAATTTCCTCTCCTAGTTTTATTTTCTTTCTGGGAAAAATAAAGCTTTCCTTTAAAAAAGAGAAAAAAGTTAAAAAAAAAAAAAAAAGTCTTTATACCTATCTGGGCATAAAGGCAGCCATGGCTATTGTGGAAATGCTGTGATATCTTTTCTAAGAGAATAAGCTTATTTTTCAATACAGTTTTTAAGTCAATTACTGTTTATTTAATCCAGGAAAATTTTTAAATAGTTTGTTTTTTTTTTAATTAAGGGAGTCACAATAATTGGTTTTCTTTTAATATCCATCACTAAAATGTAATGGGAACTGTTTGCTGACAGCACAAATGTAATCGTGGAATCAGAATGCCCAAGCAGGTTTCCTCTTAGGGCTCCTAAAGAGTATGTACAGATACAGGACTTAGATGCAGAAGATACTGGAATGGAGGCCAAAGCTCTAGATAGCACCTACTTTTCAATATGGACACCTTCCTGCTGTTATTTCATTACTCCTTCCCAACCTTTTCCCTTCTTTTGTATCTGAATTACAAAATCACACTACTAAATAACATAAACACAAGGTTTATTTCAACTCAGCTACAAAGTGGCCACTTTATAAAACTAGAAGACAAACTAATGAGCTAATTATTTGGTTAAGAGCGCCTACTTAGAAATAAGCAGAAACTTGCCCCCCTCATCTATACATTTTCCTGTTAAAATGATTCTAATGGTTACATTGGGAATTCATGTAATATTAAAAACGTGCAAATTCATTAAGCTGATTGCAAGGTAATTACTATTTTAAAAATTGGGTGGGAGCAAATCAATGCCACCATTATGGTTGATACTCATATCACTATAAGGGCTTTTAAATCTTCTTCTGTAGCCACTCTACCAGAAGGTTGGGTAGATAGAAAAATCCTCAGACCAAGAATATGCTCTGAAAAAACCATCAGACATGTCTAAATCAGTTGTAAGCCCATGCTTTTGAGAGATCTCTTGCAAAAACAGTCCACTCTAAATTTACATTCTTAGTTTTAAGAATGTACTTTCCAGTAAAAGCAAGTTTAGGTACAGTATGCTTTTGACTTTCAGAAGACTACCTTATTAATCTGATAGCTACATACAAAAATCAATACAAAAAGAGGGGCCCCATCTCATGCTGTAATAGACCATGTATGCTGATAAAAACAACAATCTGAAAATAACCCCCAAAACAAAAGCAAAGATTTTTGGGAACTTGAAGACTCTAACTTGCTTTAGTGAAGAACTTTATTCTGGCTTACAGCCTAAAAACAAAACTGACAATACCTAATTCATTGTGAAACAACCCCCTCCCGTCAACTAACCTTTGTAAAAACACTTAAATTTTGTAAACACCAATCACCATCCCATCACTATACGTAGTGAGAAATAATACAATTTATGTGTAAAAACGGATCAACATTATGTGACACAGTGCTAAGACTCAAAAGACACACAATTATAGCTCTGTCCTCTTGGGCAAAAATGTGATCAACTACAAAATATTAATACTTATCACTTATGTTTGGGGGTTTTATTGACCATAAATGGAATTGGATGTACAAGGTGAATTCTATTTAACACATCTCTCTCCACCTGAATTCCCCCCGAAAAACATTTTTTTAAAACACAAAACCAGTATTACTTACCTTATAATCACTTGGAATTCCACCTTCTAGTTTCAGACAATATTCACAATATTAAATCATTCTTAGTTAACAACCTGGTTTCTTCAAGAGACTCACGCCTAATTACTCAATGAAACAAAACAATGCAAACTATGTCCTCCCACTCCACATAAATTCAATCCTTTATTAAAGGGATTTGGTGCAATGGCTACAATTCTCTAAAAAAGAAATAGATTGAGATGTTTCAGTTATGAAAATTAGAATTTGGAATTGGGCCGAAAAGCAAAGAATACTAAAAGAACCCTAGATTAAGTAGAAGAAAAGGAAAACTGCAGAATCTGAAAGGCAGTTTGATGGGATGGTATCCAGATACTATTCATGTCTACAGAAAATAAGACTAAAGAATAAAGTACCTACATTGCAAACACACTACTTCTATAAAAATAGCCGATATTCTACCAAACTGTGACATAACTGTTAAGATTGCCTTTTAATGGCAAAAGGTTTCAGACCCTTTGGGGAAAAAAAAAAAATGTTCGCCAGACAAATTTTGGAAATTCTGGAAGACACTTGAATTTGGAGAAGAAAAACATTTACAACATTCGCATGGGTTTGGCCAGGTCAGGAAGTCAACTCCAATTGGAGACACAGTTCTTGAATTTAAATCAACTATGACACAAAAATCCCAGGTACAGGTAAAAGTGAAATTCTGCCATAAAAGCAAGTGTGACAGGAACCACAAATATTCAAGAACGCACCCCCACCCACGCATTTAAAATGAGACAAGGGGACAAACCAAACCAGTTCTAAGAGAACAATTTATTATTTACTGCACACACACAACCATTCTGTTTAGGAGAGGAGCAACTTCCGATGTTTAAAGGATTGGAGGAAATTTTCTTAAGAGTTACTTTGGGGGTGTGAGAAATTACAGCTGATCTGAGATTTGTATTAGTGACTTACATGACCAGGTTAGAATGTTTGAGAGCCTACAGTGGCATAAATATTTTTCAGGCTCCAGAGAGATTCCAGGCATGTCACAAGATTACTGACTGCCCTTAATGCAACTTTGTCACTGCTTTCAGGCACTTCCAAAATCAAGGTTTTTTTTGCCAGTCAGATCTGACTGTTCTACCTACCTAGCCCCTTTCATGGCATCTTATTTAACTAGTTCCACTGACCTTTATGGTTTGGCCAAGCATTCTTTGAGAGTTAAACATATGTTTGTTTTAGTTCTATTCTAACAACTTCAGTTTCCAACTACCAGTTGGAAAGCAATCAACATACAAAACACCAACCAAACAAAATGGAAGTATCCCAGAACTTCAAGTTTAGAAAAGTCTTGCAGGAAAAGTCAAGATTCCTAAGGAAAAAAAGAACAAAACAAAACTAATTTCCAGCATGTAACTTAAAGTTATTTTACAGCGTTCTGGCCTTCCATAATAATTTAGTGAATACCTATTCTATATACTAGCATTTTAGAAAACCCTAAGATGTAGATACTCCACTAGAAGGAGTATGTCCACTTCAAAAAAATTCTACTTAATGACACCTCTTGAGCTGTCTCAAACCAGGATCTAATACCACAACTGTTTCCTTGTGTAAAATTTTTCATCTCCAAAAGCACAGCATCACAGTAACTTATTCAGGTAAATTCAACTAAGAGCTCCCCTGGACAGAAAGCAGTCCTTTTACAGTCCCCAAACAGTGCAAAAGTACCCAGTAATTGTTTTTGTTTAATCACTGATAACTTGAAACTATCATTTGCTTTCCAGCCCAAAGACCAATGACTGGTTTCCACAGTATATTCAACTAGTAGAAACTAGAAGTCACAGCTTTAACAACTTGCAAATCCAATTCAAACTTTCTTACCCTACGAAAGCAAGAACTTAAAAAACAATTGTACACACGTTAGTGACTCTAGAATCATTTAAGAGAAAAACATAAAAAGGAAATATTCATATGACTATATAAAAGAGAAGCTTGATTAGTTAAAATCAAATCAAACAGATTTGGCTCCAGGAGCTAAATAGTTTATTTTTAAACCACCCCAAATCTTATACGAGTTTGCTCAAGTAATTGGATACATTTAACTGACAGTTACTGACACCTTTAAGGTGGCTCTACCAGAAAGGGAAAATTTAACAAGTAACAAACTGTAAAAACACCCCGTCAAGTTAAAAAAACAGGTTCTATGGTGCTTTTTATCACCTTTCTAACAAATTCTCCTTAATCTCCAATATGCAAGACTCTGGCAAGCCTTGCATTGAGGCATCTTCATTAGAACCCACACCCCGCAAATCAAGCTCTATCTACATCGTGCTGTTTCAAACCTGGAAATGTTTTATTCCTCAAATCAATCAACCCGCACCGAACTCCACACCAGGAAGGTGGGGACTTAAAAAATTTTAAAACAATTTTTAAAAAAGGAACAAATGCTCCACAGAATTAAATGCCTCGAAACAAAGGAAATAACGGCGCCATAAATCGTTGCCCGCCAATTTCTCCTATACAATCCCATGGAAAAAAACACCTACTCCAAATAGGATGACAATCTTAAGACACCTCGTGGTCTATTCTACTTTACACTGAGATTCGGTTTCAAAGAAAAGCATTCCATTTAGGCCTAACACAAAGCCCGCGCTCAATCTCCCCAAACTAACGGACCAAGGATTTTGTCTACTTAGGTTAGTTCTCCCCATCCTGAAAGTCCCAAGCACACACTAGATTCTATCCTTCCAGGTCTATAACATGATCCTTTCTTAACTTAAACACCGGGTGGAAGATCCCAAAGAACGTCCCTTTCTTTTTCTACCCGCCCCCCCGGGTACCCTGGTGAGGCGCGAGCCGAGCCCGCGTGGACGCGCGGCTCCGCCGCCATTTTGTGCCTCTGGCAGCGCGCCCAGCCCGCCAGCCCAAGATGGCTGCGGCGAAGGCTTCGCAGGAGAGCAACGGCGAAATAAGATACCGCTCCCCTCCCCCAACACCGAGGGGACGCAGCGGCCATTTTTAATCTCCCTCTTGTAACAGAAAAAACCGCCGACTCGGGTAGGCCACATAACTTGCCTTTGGCCTTCATCAATAAACACTATCCACAAAGGCTTTTTCAATCCGACTCCTAACCTCCCGGCCTCAGACTTCGGAGCCGAAATCGCTCGTCTCTTGCAACGAGGCCGTCGGGCCTGAAAGATGAAGAAGCTGGGACCACACAGCCACCCCCGTAGCACCTCTACGTACCCGCTCGCCGTAGTTCTGCTCGCCGCTGTCGCTCATGACTCCCAGCTGCTGCCGCCGCTCGGCTCGATGTGCTTCAATAGAAGCCGCCGACCTCTTGCTCCTTCTTTATGGAGGCTCCGCCGCAGCCTGCAGAACGCACTAGTTTCCAAGCCGCTGCGAACCGAACTGCTCCGCACCGCTTCCACACGGACTCTAAGGCTTTCGGATGTGACGCAGCGTCTTTAACCCAGCTCCGCCCCCTCTCAGAACGCGCGCTTTGTTGGCCCCGCCCCTCCGCGCTTGTTTTCCTTTCCAGCAAAGGCGCTTCGCGAACCGGATGTGACGTAAGCGTCACCTCTCCCGGGGCCCTACCCCCATCGGTCTCTGAGGCGGGAAAGCCTGCTGGTTGGCCTGTGTGGTGCCTCAGAGGGTGATGATACCACCCGGTAACACTTGACTTCTTTCTGGAACTTTCCAGGGAAACCCTCGTAGGCAGGGGAAAGAAGGGAGGGGATGCCCTCCCTTTATCCCATCTTTCATTTCTTTTTTCCGCCTTGTAAGTTTCTATTTTTTGTGCCTTCTTTTGGTTGGAGAAGGCAAATATCCATGTACTGCGTTTTCTACTTTGCATTTATTTGGCCTTAATTGCAGATCTTTTGAACGCGTATTAAATGCCAAAGCACTTACCAGAGCTTGAGGCCCTGAGGTCAGACAATCTCTACTCCTAAGAAGTTAGTGGTCTTAGAGGGAGAACATTGAACACACATTTGTAAACTAATGTTAAGTGCTAGAGGTATATACAACTAGAGTAATGTCACAAGGAAGGAAGATTAATTTCGCTGGCACCCAACAGTATATAGTATACAATAGTCTCCCCTTATCTATGATTTCAGTCCCCATGATTTCAGCTGCCTGCAGTCAAGGGTGGTCTGAAAATATTAAATGGAAAGTTGCAGAAACGGACAACTCGGGTTTTTAATTGTGTACCGTTCTGAGTAGCATGTTGAAATGTCATGCTGTCCTCCTCCGTCCAGCCTGGGATGTGAACCACCCCTTTGTCCAGCGCTCTAAGCTATGTACCCTTCCAGGATCGCAGTGTTTGTGTTAAGTAAGCTTTGTTTTACTTAGCAGTGCCCTGAAACTGCAAGGGTAGTGATGCTGCCAAAGAGAAGCCCTAAAGTGCTTCCTTTCAGTGAAAAGGTGAGCACACTACAATAAAATATCTTGAGGAACCACTTTTACATAACTTTTATTGCAGCATATTGTCATAATTGTTTGTTTTCTGTTAGTTATTGTTAATTTTTTCACTTTGCCTAATTTTTTTTTAAAATTATTTATTTATTTATTTTTGTTACAGATATTTCACCTTTTTTACCCCATTGGCACCCACCTCCCCACCCCACCCCCGGCTTAGTTGTCCATGTCCATTGATCATGCATACATGCATATAAGTTCTGTGGTTTATCTCTTCCCACCCACCCCCACCCCCTCTTCTGAGGGATGTCAGTCTGTGCCCTACTTCCATGTTTCTGGGTCTGCTGTATTCCTCAGACTGTTATGTTCATTATATTCCGTATATAAGTGAGATCATGTGGTATTTGTCCTTTTCTGCTTGGCTTATCTTAGGATAATACTTTCCAGGTCCCTCCATGTCTCTCAAAGGATAAGAGATCTTTCTTTCTTACAGCTGCATAGTACTCCATTGTGTATATGTACCACAGCTTTTTCATCCATTCGTCTACTGATGGACACTTGGGCTGTTTCCAGATCTTAGCTATTGTAAATGGTGCTGCTATGAACATGGGGTACATATATTCTTTCTGATTGGTGTTTCAGGCTTCTTAGGGTATATTCCTAGAAGTGGGATCACTGGGTCAAATGGAAGTTCAATTTTTAATTTTTTGAGGTAACACCATATTGTTTTTCATAGTGGCTGCACCAGTCTGCATTCCCACCAGCAATGTATTAGAGTCCCCTTTTCTCCACACCCTCGCCAACACTTGTTGTTGGATGAGTTGTTGATGGCAGCCATTCTGACAGGTGTGAGGTGATACCTCATTGTTGTTTTAATTTGCATCTCTCTGATGATTAGTGATGTTGAGCATTTCTTCATATGTCTCTTGGCCATTTGTATGTCCTGTTTGGAGAGGTGTCTATTCAGCTCCTCTGCCCATTTTTTAATTGGGTTCTTTGTCTTCCTTTTGTTTTGTTGTATGAGCACTCTATATATATTGGAAATTAACCCCTTATCTGATACATCATTGGCAATGATGTTCTCCCATACAGTGGGTTGCCTTTCCATTTTGATGATTGTTTCTTTTGCTGTGCAGAAACTTTTTAGTTTGATGTAGTCCCATGTGTTCGTTTTTTCCTTTGTTCCTGTTGCCTTAGGTGATGTGTCAGTGAAAATTCTGCTCCGTATGATGTCCAAACTTTTGTTGCCTACATTTTCGTCTAGAATTTTTATGGATTCACGGGTCACATTTAAGACTTTTATCCATTTTGAGTTTATTTTTGTGTATGGTGTAAGATGATGGTCTAGTTTCATTTTTTTGCATGTAGCTGTCCAATTTTCCCAACACCATTTATTAAAGAGGCTGTCTTTACTCCACTGTATGCTCTTGCCACCTTTGTCAAATAGTAATTGAGTGTATTGCCTTGGGTCCATTTCTGGGTTTTCAGTTCTGTTCCACTGGTCTATATGCCTGTTCTTGTGCCAGTACCAGGCTGTTTTGGTTACAGTCGCTTTTGTAGTATAACCTGATATCTGGTATTGTGATCCCACCTACTTTGTCCTTCTTTTTCAAGATTGCTGTGGATATTCGGGGTCTTTTTTGGTCCCATATGAACTTTTGAAGTATTTGTTCTAGTTCTGTGAAATATGTCGTTAGTATTATGATGGGGATTGCATTGAATCTATAGATTGCTTTGGGTAGTATGGACATTTTAATGATGTTGATTCTTCCAGTCCAAGAACAGGGTATGTGCTTCCACTTTTTTATATCTTCCTCTATTTCTTTTTTCAATGACCTGTAGTTTTCTGCAAATAGGTCTTTTACTTCTTTGGTTAAGTTTATTCCTAGGTATCTTAATTTTTTTGGCGCGATAGTAAATGGGATTGTTTTTTCGGTTTCTCTCTCTGTGAGTTCATCATTGGTGTACAAGAATGCCGTCGATTTTTTGACGTTAATTTTGTATCCTGCTACTTTGCCTAATTCATTTATTAAGTCTAGTAGATTTTTGATGGAGTCTTTAGGGTTTTCCATATATAATATCATGTCATCTGCAAATAATGACAGTTTCACTTCCTCCTTTCCAATTTGGATCCCTTTTATTTTTTCTTCATGTCTGATTGCTGTGGCTAAGACTTCCAGTACAATGTTAAATAAGAGTGGCAAAAGTGGACATCCCTGTCTTGTTCCTGTTCTTAATGGAAATGTTTTTAGTTTCTGTCCATTGAGTATGATGTTGGCTGTAGGTCTTTCATATATGGCCTTTATTATGTCGAGATATGATCCTTCTATTCCCACATTGCTGAGCGTTTTTATCAGAAATAGATGCTGGATTTTGTCGAATGCTTTTTCAGCATCTATTGATAAGATCATGTGGTTTTTATTCTTCATTTTGTTTATGTGGTGTATCACATTTATTGATTTGCGAATATTGTGCCTTGCATCCCTGGAATGAATCCCACTTGGTCATGGTGAATAATTTTTTTGATGTATTTCTGGATTTGATTTGCTAATATTTTGTTCAGGATTTTGGCGTCTATATTCATCAGGGATATTGGCCTGTAGTTTTCTTTCTTCATAGTGTCTTTTTCTGGTTTGGGAATTAGAATTATGCTGGCCTCATAGAATGTGTTTGGAAGTCTTCCTTATTCTTGAATTTTTTGAAATAGTTTGAGGAGAATGGGTGTTAATTCTTTCTTGAATGTTCAGTAAAACTCCCCCGTGAAGCCATCTGGGCCTGGGCTTTTGTTTGCTGGGAGAGTCTTGATTACCTCTTCAATTTCCTTAGTTTTTATTGGTCTGTTCAAGTTTTCTATTTCTTCCTGGTCCAGTTTTGGGAGACTGTGTGTTTCTAGAAATTTGTCCATTTCACTTAGATTGTCAAATTTGTTGCCATATAGTTGTTCGTAGTAGTTGTTAACGATCTTTTGTATTTCTGTGGTGTTGGTTGTTACTTCTCCTCTTTCATTTCTGATTTTGTGTATTTGGGTTCTCTCTTTGTTTCTTGGTGAGTCTAGCTAAGGGTCTGTCAATCTTGTTTATCTTTTCGAAAAACCAGCTCTTTGTTTCATTGATCCTTTGAATTGTTTTTTTGGTTTCTGTGTCATTTATTTTTGCTCTGATCTTTACTATTTCCTTCCTTCTACTTGCTCTGGGGTTTTCTTTTTGTTTGCTTTCTAATTCTTTAAGTTGTGAGGTTAGACAGTCAATTAGAAATTTTTCTTGTTTTTTGAGGTAGGCCTGTAGTGCTATGAACTTCCCTCTCAGAACTGCTTTCGCTGCATCCCATAGATTTTCTGTTGTTGTGTGTTCATTTTCTTTGGTTTCCAGGAAGTTTTTAATTTCTTCCTTGATCTCCTCGGTGACCCATTCATTGTTTAATAACATGCTATTTAGCCTCCATGTGTTGAAATGTCTTTGCATGTTCTTGTTGCAATTGATTTCTAGTTTCATGCCATTGTGATCTGAGAAGATGCTTGATGTGATTTCAGTCTTCTTGAACTTGTAGAGATTTAGTTTGTGTCCTATCATGTGGTCTATCTTTGAGAATGTCCCATGTGCACTTGAGAAGAATGTGTATTCTGTAGTTTTGGGGTGTAATTCTCTGTAGATATTTATTAAATCCATTTGGTCTAGTGCTTCATTTAGAATCTCTGTTTCCTTGCTAATTTTTTGTCTAGAGGATCTATCCAGTGCTGTCAATGGGGTGTTGAAGTCCCCAGCTATGATTGCATTGTTGTTGATTCCTCCTTGGAAGTCCTCCAGAAGATTTTTAATATATTTTGGTGCTCCTATATTGGGTGCATATCTGTTTGTCAAGGTTATATCTTCCTGTTGGATAGATCCTTTCAATATTATGTAGTGGCCTTCTTTGTCTCTAGTTATGGTCTTCATTTTGAAATCTATTTTATCAGATATGAGAATTACTACCCCAGCTTTTTTTTGCTTTCCATTTGCTTGGAAAATTTTTTCCATCCCTTCACTTTCAACCTATGTGAGTCTTTTGTTGTGAGGTGGTCTCTTGTAAACAACATATAGATGAGTCATGCTTTCTTATCCAATCAGCTACTCTGTGTCTTTTTATGGGAGCATTCAGTCCATTTACATTTAAGGTGATTATTGATATGTACTTATTTATTGCCATTTTTGTTTAGTGGGGCTCTATTTTTCTTCCCATTTCTCCTGCTAATTACAGCAGTCCTTTTAACATTTCTTGCAGTGCTGGTTTGGTGCTAATGTATTCCCTTAGCCTTTTTTTGTCTGGGAAGCTCTTTATTTGACCTTCTGTTTTGAATGATAGCCTTGCTGGGTAGAGTAGTCTTGGATTCAGATTCTTGTTTTTCATGACTTTGATTACTTCATTCCATTCCCTTCTGGCCTGTAGTGTTTCTTGTGAGAAGTCAGCTGAGAGCCTTATGGGGTTTCCTTTGTAGGTAACCTGTTGCTTATCTCTTGCTGCTTTTAGGATTCTCTCTTTGTCTTTAATTTGTGGCATTTTAATTACTATGTGTCTTGGTGCGGGCCTGTTTGGGTTCTTCTTACTTGGGGCCCTCTGTGCTTCTTGAACTTGAATGCCTTCTTCCTTCACCAAATTAGGGAAGTTTTCTTTCACTATTTCTTCGAGTATATTCTCTAATCCTTGCCCATTTTCTTCTTCTTCGGGGACTCCTATGATGCAAATATTATTACGTTTCCAGTTGTCCCACAGTTCTCTTAAGCTGTCTTCCTGTTTTTTAATCGTTTTTTCCTTTTGTTTTTCTGATTGGTTGATTTTTTTCTACCCTGTCTTCTAATTCACTGATCCGGTCCTCAGCTTCCTCTACTCTGCTTTTTAAACCTTCCAATGCGTTTTTCTTTCTGATATGTCATTTTTTATCTCTTCTTGATGGTCTTTAATTTCTAATTTGCTTATTTTCAGTGTCTCTATGTCCTTACTCATGCTGTTGAGCTTCCTGAAGATCATGGCTCTGAATTCTAGCTCTGTTAACATGCCTAATTGCTCCACATTGATCTCATCTTCGGTGGGGGTCTCTTGCTCTTTCATTTGGCTTCTGTTTCTGTGTTTCACCATTTTGGCTATCACTGTGGGCTTTGGAGCCTGTCAAGTTTTCCCTTGGGTGTTGGTGTTCTGCTGTTTGTGGCTCCCTCTCCTGTGTTTAGATGAGCGAGGGAGGACCCACGTTAAACACCACTGTCAAGTCTTACTTTCCTGGTTAAAATTGCTAGCCCAGGAAAGGTACTGTTATCCTCTAGCTTTTTGCATGGAGGCTAGCAGTAGAGGTTACTTGATGAGTTTTGGGTTGTCAGTTGATTGAAAAACCTCCCTCAGGTGCTCAGCACAAGGGGATTTCAGGAGGGTGGGGCAGACGCTGGTTGTTAATGAGCCTCAATTAGCACTTCAATGGCCCTCAGGGTGGGGTTGGATCTCCGAGGGAGCGGCTGCTGCCTCTCCCCAGAACCTTGGGAAGGAGCAGTATGGCCGCCGTCCTGCGTGGCTGCAGTCAGCAAAAGCTCTGAGCACCCTCCAAATCCCGACTGTCCCGACACAGTTCCAGTCCAGTCCGCCCTCCCTCTGCCAGAGCCCAAGGTGTGTGGCTGTGGCTGTTTCAGCCTCTGTCCCGGCTCTGCGCTGTGGAGCCGTTTGGGAGTGTAACCCGAGGGCACCGCTCACAGCTAAGGCCGCTGCCAAGCTGCCGACCGTGGGCTCCCAGCCCCCGTCTCACGCCTTCGCAAGCCCACCAAGATCGAGTCAGTGTCCCTGGTTATATGATCCTCGCAAGCTGCTTTTCTGTTGATTTTTCCCGTCAATTTGTCTGTGTTATAGTTGTAATTCCAGTTTGGTTCTGGGAGACGGTCTGTGTAGCTTCCGTTCACTCTGCCGCCATTTTTCTCTCCAACACTTTGCCTAATTTCTAAGTGAAACTTTATCATAGGTATGTATTTATGGGATAAAACAGTATACATAGGGTTTAGTACTATCTGTAGTTACAGGTATCCACCGGGAGTCTCAGGACATATACATATCCCCTGTGGAGGTGGGGCACACACATACACACTACTACTGTAGGGAAAAGAGCCCAAACTGAGACCTGTCCGTACCTGTTGTTTCCCCAACTATTAAAGTAAATTGTGGTATCTGGCTGATGAAGTACTTTGATACCTGTAAAAATTTAAAAAAATTTTAAACAGCCCTGGCCTGTTTGGCTTAGTGGTCAGAGCATCGGCATGCAGGCCAAAGAGTCTTGGGTTTGATTCCTTTCAAGGGCACATACCTCGGTTGTGTTCAGTCCCCAGCCCTGGTCAGTGCTGTGTGGGAGGCAGCCAATTGATGCATCTCTCTTGCATTGATGTTTCTCTCTCTCTCACTCTATCTCTCTCTCCCCCTCTCTTCCACTCTATCTGAGGAAAAATATCCTTGGATGAGGATTTTTTAAAATGTATTTTTAAACAGCTTTATTGAGATGTAACTCATATAACATGCAAAATTGCCATATAAAGTGTACAAATTTGAAATGGTTTTTATTATACTTACAGAATTGTGCAACCATCACCACAGTCAACTTTAGAACAGTTTCATCATCCCCCAAAAGAAACCTGTACTCATTAACAGTCATTTCCAATCTCCCTCCTCATCTTCCCAACTCTAAGGAATCTCAAATATAGGTTGTCTCTATAGTTTTGCCTATTCTGGACATTTCATATATATGGGATCATATAACATGAAGTCCTTGGTGACTAGCTTCTTTAACTTAACATTTTCAAGGTTAATCCATGTTGTAGCATGTATCAATATTTTATTCCCTTTTTAAAATTTTTATTTTTCAATCACAGTTTATATTCAATATTATCTTGTATTAGTTTCAGGTGTACAGCATAGTGGTTAGACAATCACATACTTTACAAAGTGTTCTCCTCAATATTTCCAGTACATACTTGGCGCCATACATAGTCATTACAGTATTATTGACTATTTTCCTTATGCTGTACTTTACACTCCCATGTCTATTTTGTAACTGTCAATTTGTACTTCTCACCCAGTCTCCAACCTCCCTCCCCTCTGGCAACCATCAGTCTGTTCTCTGTTTCTATGAGTCTGTTTCAATTTTGTTTGTTTATTTTGTTCTTTAGATTCCATATATAAGTGAAATCATATTAATTTCTTTTCATTGCTGAATAATAGTCCATTGTATAGATATATCACATTTTATTTATCCATTCATCAGTTGATAGATTTTTGGGTGGTTCCCATTTCTTAGCTATTATGAATAATGCTTCTATGAACATTCATGTACATGTTTTTGTATGAGCATACGTTTTCAGTTCTCAGTTCTTATGGAAATATACCTAGAAGTGGAATTGCTGGGTTGTATAGTAACTCTTTGTTTAACTTTTTGAAGAACTGTCATTTAATTCTAGCTACCCTAGGGGATGTGAAATGGTGTCGCATTGTGGTTTTGATTTGCATTTCCCTAATAATAATGTTGAGCATCTTTACATGTTTGTGTGTGTGTGTGTGTGTGTTTTGTTCTGTTTTTTTTTTTGTTTTGTTTTGTTTTTTTGTCATTTGTAGATCTTCTTTGGAGAAATGTTTATTGAGAAACCTTGCCCATTTGTTAGTTGGATTATTGATATTTTTATTATTAAGTTGTAAGAGTTGGAGATTTTATTCTTGCTTGATTTAAAATAGTCATCTGGAACAGTATCTATATTTAAGGTACCTGACACCCAGAGATTTGGTGATGACTCAAGATCTCTTTTTACATATTATCCAGAGCCAACCTTATCTCTTTTCATGGTTTCAATCAGGGGCCTATATGCTTATGGTTCCCAAATTGTTATTTACAGCATTGAAACAGTATTGAACACCATCCTCAGTTTTATGTTTAAATTCCAGTTGTCTATTGGAATATTTCTTTTATTTTGTTTGTTTATTTTGCTGTTTAGATTTCACATATAAGTGAAATTGTATGGTATTTGTCTTTCTCTGTCTGACTTATTTCATAATACCCTCTAGGTCCATCCATGCTGTCTAAAATGGTATATATGCTACTGGAATATTTACCTGGATATTTCAAAGGGTTATAAAAATTAACATATCCAAATTTTAATATTCTACCTCTCTTCTGTCTTCTAAATGTCTCTGCTAAGACTTTCTTCTCTTTTCCCCTCCTCATCAATTTTACTTCCTGTATTTAAACATTTATCTTTTTCTTTCTGTCTCCCTGCTACCCCATCACCATTTATCAAGCCTCATTCACTCACTTATCTGGAGAATTGTAAAGTGTCTTAGAAACTAAATTGGTGTTTGTGGAGTTTTTATAGCTTTAAGCACTTTATTTGAAGTTCTAGTACCTCAGTTGATTAGAGTATCCTCCTGATATGCCAAGGTTGCAGGTTTGATCTCCTGTCAGAGCACCTACAAGAATTAACCAATGAGTGCATAAAGAGGTGGAACAACAAATCAATCTATCTTTCTCTCTGTAAATAAATATTTTTAAAAAAGAGGAAATAGAATTATATGACAATTCAAACCATTACCTTGAAGCTGGAGTTATAGTTTCACAAAGATGAAATGGGATAGGGTGTACCTGAGGAAAAAACTTTAGCACACTTTTCTCCAATAATTGTGTTTGGAATTTTTCAATGATTCCTTGTGTTTTTGTGCACTTATTACTATTATTTTTTAATCCTCATCCAAGGATATTTTTCTATTTATCTGCAGATAGAGTGAGAGGGAGAGAAAGGGGGAGAGAGAGAAACATCGATGTGAGAGGTATACATTGATTGGTTGCCTCCTGCGTGACTCTGACCAAGGCCCTGGTCAGGCCTCGGTTGCATGAACTGCAACCGAGGTACGTGCCTGTTGACTGGAATCAAACCCATGACTCATTGATCTGAGGGCTGACGCTCTACCACTGAGCCAAACTGGCCAGAGTGTTTTTGTGTACTTATTAATTTCTAATCATTATGGTGGCTATGATGTCCTATTTTTAAACTTTTTTTTTTTAAACCCTCACCTGAGGATATTTTTCCATTTATCTTCAGATAGAGTGGGACAGAGGGAGGGAGGGAGAAAGAGAGAAACATCGATTTGATAGAGCCACATTGACTGGTTGCCTCCCGCACAACTTGACCAGGGCCTGGGGCAAACCACAACTGAGGCTCATGCCCTTGACCGGAATTGAACCTGCGACTCACTGGTCTACGGGCTGAAGCTCTAACTGGCCAGGGCTTGTCCACTATTTTATACCTAGTACCAGTGCTTGGCATATAGTAAGCCTTCAATAATACTTGATGAGGGAATGAAGGAAAGCAGAGTATGAATTTAGAATTGATAAAATAGAATAGATTTAGAACAGAATTTAGAATAGGATTGCCTTTAGAATGGATTTAACTAACTGCAGATCAAAAATATTCCAAAAAATGTTACATTGTTGCTGACATGTATTATATAGTTAGACCTATGATGGTTGTGTCTGTACTGAACTTGTACAGATTTTTTTTCTTGTCATTACTCCCCAAACAGTACAGTATGACAACTATTTACATATTAGATATTATGAATAATCTAGAGATGATTTAAAGTATACAGGAAGATGTGCATAGTTTATATGCAAATATTGTGCCATTTTATATAAGGGACTTGAGTATCCTCAGATTTTGGTATATGCACAGGGTCCTGGAACCAATCCCCCATGGCTACGGAGGGACAACTATATGTGGATAAAAGGAAAAGAGATAGTAAAAAATGACCATAAAGCTTTGTGGGTAGGGGTGGTATATGCAGAAGGAAACAAAATGCCTGCTTGGGAATATTCTCTAACTGAGGTTACTCCCATAGCTTAGAGAAAAGCCAGAGGCTGCCTCTAAATTTGATTATTGATTACAGAGTCTGGACTCTCTCCCCCAACATTTCTTCTTTATTCAACATCTGTGCTAAAATTCACTAATTCATTCTTTCTTTAGTTTCTTGTTTTGTTTTTTCTCATTTAGTCATTCCGTAAACTGGAGAAGGCAGCGAGGGGCAGATCACAGAGGACCTTGTATGCCTTTCTAAGGAGTTTAGATTTTATTTAATAGGGAATAGGGAGATATCAGGGAGTTTAAAAAGTGAGTTATATGGTCGATTTTAGATTTTAGAAAAGTGGTGACAATGTGGAGCATAAATCTGAGGAGTGATGTGGGCAAGGAAAACTGGAGATAGGGCAGAGGAACAAGGCCTCTGTTGGGGGTTGTGCAGAGCATACCTACCAAGGGTCCATGAAAGCTAAGATCTAGGCAATGTGCTTTATACACCTAGAGGAAGAGCCTCCTTTTTCAAGTTCGAACAACATCATTTGATCATTTGGGCAGTGGCAGGTAAACAAGTTCCTAGACTCTTTTTTTTAAAATCCTCACCTGAGGATATTTTCTTATTTATTTACAGACAGAGTGGGAGGGATGGAGGGAGGGAGGGAGAGATAGGGAGAGAGAGGGAGAGAGAGGAAGAAAAACATCCATGTGAGAGAGACATATCCATTGGGTGCCTCCCGCGGACCCCAACCAGGGGCAGGAACCCAACCACAACCGAGGTACTTGCCCTTGACCAGAATCAAACCCATGACTCTTTGGCCTGCGGGCCAGCACTCTAACTGCTAAGCCAAACTGGTCAGGGCCCTAGACTCTTTTTTTTTTTTTTTTATTTTTTTTTTCTTTATTGATTTTATAGAGAGAGGAAGGGAGAGGGAGAGAGACATGGAAACATCGATGAGAGAGAACATCAACTGGCTGCCTCCTGCATGCCCCTCACTGGGGATTGGGCCCACAACCTGGGCATGTGTCCTGACTGGGAATCGAACCAGTAACCTCTTGGTGCATGGGTCAGTGTTCAACCACTGAGCCACACTGGCTGGGGCCCTAGACTCTTTTTTAAAAAAAATTTTTTACTGAAGTATAATTAATATATTATTTGTTTCAAGTGTACAATGAAATGATTTCATATTTGTATATATTACAAAATGATCACTATAGTAAGTTCAGGTAATACCCATCACCATACATAGTTACAAAATTTTTTTCTTGTGATGAGAACTTTCAAGATCCACTCTTCTAGCTACTTTCAAGTATGTGATACAATGTTATTAACTATAATCACCATAATGCACATTACATCTCTATGACTTAGTAATTTATAACTGCAAATTTGTACCTTTTGATCCCCTTACCCATTTTTGCCCACCTTTACTCCCCTTAAACAACCACCAATCTGTTCTCTGAATCCATGAGCTCAGCTTTTGTTTTGTTTTTTGTTTAATTAGATTCCACATATAGTGAGATCATATGGTATTTATCATTTTTTGCCTGACTTATTTAACATAATACCTTCAAGGTCTATCCATGTTGTTTCAATGGCAAGATTTTATTCTGTTTTATGGCCAAATAATGTTCCATTATATATATCTCACATTTTCTTTATACATTTATCCATCAATGGACATTTAGGTTGTTTTCATGTCTTGGCTATTGTAAATATTGCTACAATGAACATGGAGGCACATATATCTTTTTTAAAATTTGTCAGTTACAGTTGGTATTCAATATTATTTTATATTATTTTCAGGTGAACATCATATCACAGTGATTAGATATTTATATAATATATGCAGTAATCCCCCAATAAGTCTAGTACCCACCTGGCATCATACATAGTTATTACAATATTATTGATATATCTCCTATGCTGTATTTTACATTTCCGTGACTGTTTTGTAACTACCAATTTGTACTTCCTAATACCTTCACCTTTTCACCCAGCTTCCAACCCCCCTCTCATCAGGTGACCATCAGTTTGTTCTCTGTATCTATGAGTCTGTTTCTGTTTTGTTTATCCATTTATTTTTTTTCTTAGAATCCACATATAAGTGAAGTCATATAATATTTGTCTTTCTCTGTTTGATTTATTTCAATTAATGTAATTCCCTCTAGGTCCATCCATATTGTACAAATTGTAAGATTTCATTTTTTCTTTATGCTGAGTAATGTTCCATTGCATATATTTACCACATCTTCTTAATCCATTCACCTATAGATGGGCACTTAGGTTGTTTCCATATGTTGGATATTTTAAATTAGTAATACTGCAATGAACACAGGGGTGCACATAATTAGTTTTTTGGTTTTTTTCTTTTTTTTTTGATAAATACCCAAAAGGAAATTGCTGGATCATCTGGTAGTTTGATTTTTAATTTTTTAAAGAACCTTCATACTGTTTTCCATAATAGCTGCACCAATTTACACTTACCAATAATACCCAAGGGTTTCTTTTCTTCACATCCTCGCCAACACTTCTTCTTTCTTGTCTTTTTGATAACAGCCATTCTAAAGGTGTGAGGTGATATCTCATTGTAGTTTTGATTTGCATTTTCCCGATGACTAGTGACAGAGTATCTTTTCATATATCTATTGGCCATCTGTTTTCATTTTGTTCCTATAACTTTTTTTTTTTTTTTAATCCTTACCTGAGGACATTTTTTCGTTTTTGTTCAGATAGAGTGGGAGGGAGAGAGAGGAAGAGAGAGAAAGAGAGAAACATCGATGTGAAAGGGACACATCAAGTGGTTGCCACCCACATGACCCAACCAGGGCCGGGGACAAACTGCAACTGAGGTACATACCCTTAGCGGGAACCGAACCCAAGTCTCTCCAGACCACAGGCCAACGGTCTAACCGCTGAGCCAAACCGGCCAGGGCCCTATAACTATTTTAAAATAGGTTATTTTTTTTATTAAGTTATAATGAGTTCTTTATATATTTTGGATATTTACCTCTTATGAGATATACAGTTGCAAATATATTCTCCCGTTCTGTAGGTTGCCTTTTCATTTTGTTGATGATTTCCTTTGCTGTGCAGAAGTCTTTTTTTAAAAATATGTTTTGTTTTGTTTTTTATCTTTACCCAAGGACATTTTTGCATTTATCTTCAGATAGAGTGGGAGAGGGAGGAAGAGAGAGAGAGAAACATCGATGTGAGAGAGACACATCCACTTGGTTGCCACCCACACAACCCCAACTGGGGCCGGGGACAAACCGCAACCGAGGTATGTGCCCTTAGCGGGAACCAAACCCAGGTCTCTCTGGTCCGCGGGCTGACACTCTAACCGCTGAGCCAAACCGGCCAGAGCTAAAGTATGTTTTTATTGATTTTTTAGAGAGAGAGATAGAAACATCGATGTGAGAGAGAAACATCCATCAGCTGCCTCTTGCACGCCCCCTACTTGGGATCAAGCCCACAGCCAAGGCATGTGCCCTGACCGGAAATTGAACTAGGACATCCCAGTTCATGGGAGGATGCTCAGTCCACTGAGCCACAACTGCTGGGCTGCTGTGCAGAAGTCTTTTAGTGCAATGTAGTCCTACTTGTTTATTTTCACTTTTGTTTCTTTTGCTTGTGGTGTCAAGTTTGAAAAATCATTGCCAAGACCAACTTAAGCTTAGTGCCTATGTTTTCTTCTAGGAGTTTTATGATTTCAAGTCTTACATTCAAGTCTATAATCCATTTTGAGTTGACCAATCCATTTTGAGTTGATTTTTGAATATGGTATAAAATAGCAGTCAGTTTCATACTTTTGCATGTGGCTATCCAGTTTTCCCAAAGCCGTTTACTGACAAAGACTGTCCTTTCCTCATTGTATATTCTTGGCTCACTTGTTGTAAATCGACCATAAATACATAGATTTATTTCTGGGCTCTCAATTCTGTTCCATTGACCTGTTTTTATGCCAATACCATATTGTTTTGATTAGGATACCTAGATTCTTTTAGTGGTCCAGACAAGGAATAAAAAAAGAGAATAAGCAACTGAGTAACCCTGAACTTACAGCAGTGGCAATGATGTTAGAGAGGAATGAATGGACATGATTTGCTGTTCTAGTTGCTCCAAATACTTTTTGCCTACTCTATGAAAGTACATCTGGGCCCTTTAAATACTTTGCTAGCGTGCACTGAAGTTTTGTCAGAATAGGGCATTGAATAAGCATTACAGGAGGAAAATGTTTACTTCCTGGTTCTAGAGCCACAGGCTCCTGCAGCACGTGAGGATTCCCCAGTGACCAGCTCTGAACTTCTGCAGTGTGCCCACAGCGTCCTCAGATTCCAGCTCTGCAGTGCTGGGCTGCCAGCAGCTCCTAGCAGCTAGCAGCTTCCTCCAGAGCACCCACCCTCCACCTTAACCAGATTTTGTAGTAGAGTCTTCTGGCTACTGCAGCATTTGCAGCTTCTCCAGTGCACAGCCCCCAGCAGCATCTAGCAGCACCCAGCACCATCCAGCAGCTGGTGGCTTCTCCTGGCAACATAGCAGGTAGTTTTATAGGTGAGACACTGCCCCATGAACAGCTTTTCCTTGGCATCCTAGAGGGAAATTTTCTGAAAAAATTCTAGAGGACAGATTTCTATTAAGTCTGCCAGTGTATCACCTCAGCAACTTCTCTGCCATCCTATGAGCCGTGGCTATACTTTCTTCAATTAGGTCTGGACCTCAGCTTCTGAGGGGAAGCATGTCTTTCTCAGGTCTCTATTTCAGACATAGGAGTAAGGCTTCTCCTTATATCTCCTATTCTTATATTCTTCAGATATCTCTTTTACTTCTGACTAGTTAATTCTTCATTACCCGTATTCCTAGCTGTAGATCATTCTTTGTATTCAACTTTCTCTATTCAAATTACTATGTGATTTACCTCTCTTGATTGAACCCCTGGTGATTCAGAATTGCTGCCCAGAGCAGTTTTCAAGATTCTGCTGGGATACAGAGGTGGAGGCGAGAGAGAAGCTACATAAACTTCTAGGTTCTGCCATGGCCAGATGGCTTAGTTGGTTGGAACGTAGTCCCATACACCAAAAAGTTGTAGGTTCAATTCCTGCTCAGGGCTCATACCAAGGTTGCAGGTTCGATCCCACTCGAGGTGTGTACTGGAGGCAACTGATCAATGTTTCTCTCTTACCTCTCCCTCTCTCTCTAAAAATCAATAAACATATCTTTGGGTGAGAATAAGAAAACAAAACAAAAAAACTAGGTCCTGACTTTGGTGAGCCGGTGGAAGGACAACGGTGCCATTAACTAGGAAAGAAAATGAATATAGCTAGGGCAGAATGTTGAGTTTAAGTTGGGACATGTAGAATTTGAGGTGTTACTGTGAAGATGTCCAGTGAGTACTGGTTATAGTGATCTGGGGCTCAGGGTAGAGCTGGATGGTATAGACAGGACTAGAATTACCAGTGTGGAGATGGCCAAGGAAACGTTACATTGAATAAGCAAGATCCCTAAAGGAGTGATGTGCAGGTATCCTCAGAGAACTAATAATAGCAGATGAAATCACTGAACACCCACTAGTTGCTTGGAATTATGAATTTGGAAGTAAAAACTTGAGACTTAGTTAAGGCAGGTTTTTATGAATCTGCTTAGAAATGAGAGAAAATTAAGAAAATATTTAGTTAGTATGATGATTGTGGTTGTGTAATTTTGGTGAAACAACCAATCACTTTGGAGTGTACTGAGCACTAGATAAAAATTCAGTTAAAAAAAAAAGAATTTAAATAGAGACCTTCACCAGCTACCTATAGAAGTCTGGGAAAGAGATGAAGATAGCAAAATTAGAATGACAAAACAACAAAATTTAAAGCTCAGACATTTAACATATAAAGCAAATGTTTGTCCTAGAATTACTTCTAAACTACTAATAGAGGCTGATGATAAAAATTCAAACAATAAATATGCATTGTAAAAAGTGAAAATCCTCTTTTCCATTCTCCTTTTTTAAAAAAAAATCTTTATTGTTGGATGTAAAATGTATTACAGATGTTCCACATTTTCCCCCCATTGACCCCCTCCTCCCCACTCCCGCCCCCCTCCCACCTTTTCCCACACTATTGTCTGTGTCCATTGGTTATGCATGTAAGTTCTTTGGTTTATTTCTTCCCACCCCCCCAACCCCTTTCCCTTTGAGGTTTGTTAGTCTAGCAATGAATTTGTACTTCTTAATCTCTTCCTTTTTCACCCATTCCCCCAACCCCCCTCCCAACTGGCAACCAACAAAATGTTCTCTGTATCTATGAGAATGTTTCTGTTCTACCTGTTCATTTTGTTTGTAGATTCCATTGTCGACAGATATGTATTCATTGCCATTTTGTTTGTTCATACATTTTATCTTTTTCTTCAAAAAGACCCTTCATCATTTCATATAGTAATGGTTTGGTGGTGATGAACTCCTTTAGCTTTTTCTTGTCTGGGAAAGTCTTAATATGGCCATCGATTCTAAATGACAGCTTTGCAGGATAGAGTAATCTTGGTTGTAGGTTCTTGCTTTTCATCACTGTGAATATTTCTTGCCACTCCCTTCTGGCCTGCAAAGTTTCTTTTGAGAAATCAGCTGACAGCCTTATGGGAACTCCCTTGTAGGTAACTAGCTGCCTTTCTCTTGCTGCTTTTAAGATTCTCTCTTTGTCTTGAACCTTTTGCATTTCGATGATGATGTGTCTTGGTGTGGGCCTTTTGGGGTTCATCTTGTTTGGGACTCTCTCTGCTTCCTGAACTTGTATGTCTGTTTCCTTCACCAAGTTAGGAAAGTTTTCTGCCATTATCATTTCAAACAGGTTTTCGATTTCTTGTTCTCGGTCTTCTCCTTCTGGCATCCCCAAGATGCGAATGTTGGCACGCTTGAAGTTGTCCCAGAGGCTCCTTACACTATCCTCATTTTTTTGGATTCTTTTTTCTTTTTGCTGTTCTGATTGGGCATTTTTTGCTTCCTTATATTCCAAATAGATGGTTTGCTCCTTGGATTTACGTAGTCTATTATCGAAGTTGTGTAAATTGTTCTTAATTTCAGTTAGTGCCTCCTTTAATTCTAACTGTGCATCCATCATTTCTGACTGGTCCTTTTTTATGCTCTTGAGGCCCTCCCTAAGTTCACTGAGGTTCTCACTAAGTTCATTGAGTATCTTTATAAGCAGTATTTTGAACTCAGCATCTGTTAGGTTGCTTATCTCCATTTCGCTTAGTTCTTTTCTTGGGGTTTTGTTCTGTTCTTTCATTTGGGACCTGTTTCTTTGTCTCTTCATTTTGGCTGCCTCCCTGTGTTTTTTCAGTGTATTGCTAAATGAAAGGTATGGGGCTCGCTGAGACCAGATGCTGCTTGTTTGAAAGAATTTAGGAAAAACCTGAAGCAGGATCCAAGACAGGCAATCCTATGGTTAAGCAAGTGGAAATAGCTTGGGTGGGCCTGAAAGTTGGGTGGGGTGGGGCGGGGCCTCAGGGAGTCACCAGGGCGGGGCTACCAGTGTGAGCCAGGTTGCTGGAGGCCCAGCTATGGCTTCTGTTTGCCGCACCAGGGAAGGGCTCACCAAAGGAACAAAGGCCTCTTACAGCACGTTTGTCCCAGAGAAAGCCCCCTCTCCAGCCCTCGCTCCGGTGCCAAACAGCTCAGTTCTTCCCTGTATGTCTCTGGCTCCCCTCGAGCTGCCTCCCCTCCAAGCTTAGAGGGAGTAAGTCCGATAAGTTCGTGCGCGGGCCCTTTAAGGAGCTGCCTGGGGCTCCAGCCGCTTCAGCTTCCCTGAGCCTCAGTTCCCACTGGTTTTTCCAGCCAGAAGTTATGGGGACTTTTCTTCCTGGCACTGGAACTCTGAGCGGGCCACCTGGTGTGGGACGGGGACCCCTCAGTCCTCAGGAAGGACCTTCCCAGCTGAGGTATCCTCCTGATTTTTATCCGCCACACTTGGGTGTGGGACCAGCCTGTCGCGCCGCAGCCGCCTCCGCCCCTCCTACCAGTGTGGATGTGGCTGCTGCTTTAATTCCGTAGTTGTAGGACTTCCATTCAACTTGATTTCAGGCAGTTTTGAATGATGGTTGTTCTGTAGTTTAGTTGTAACTTTGATGTGGTTGTGGGAGGACGTGATACCGCGTTTACCTACGCCACCATCTTGACCAGAAGTCCTCCATTCTCCTTTCCCAGTCTTATTCCTCAGAGGTTATTCCAGTTAAAAATGTAGTGTATAACCTTTTAAACCTTTGGTTAGATAGACAAATAAAAAATATTTTTAAACAGAACACATGGAATCATGCTAATCATATTCTTTTATTTTGACATGCTCTTCTGTGACATTTTTTTCACTTAGCAATCTAAAATATGCTGAATATTTTCCCATATTAGTACACACAGAGTTAGCTCATATCTTGAAACAGTTGTATGTTATTCCATTGGAAATATGTGCCCTGTTCTATTTTACTGTTGTCTTTTTTTGAGGGTGAGAAGACAGCTATTTAAAGAGCATGAACGGAGAGTGGGAAAAAATAAAGAGCAGGGACAATTGCATTACTGAGATGGAATCTGTCAGGATACAAAGGCACTGACGTGCGAACATTTGGCAGTTTCCAAGAGCCCAGAGTCCAGACATGGGATCCCCGTGAGCACAGCTATATACTGGAGGGGGTTGTGATGCCCAGAGTAGGGTCTGGACATCTTAGGGTTGAACCCTGCCTCCCTGTTGACTAACTGAGAGACCCTGGGCAAATTGAATTTTTGTGCTTCGTTTACCTCATCTATGACATAGGAATTACATGAATACCTACCTCATAGGCTTACTGTCAGGATTCCGTGAGTTAGGAAATACAAAGCATTTGAACAATTGTCTAGCCTATAATAAACAATTATTATGTAGATCTTAGAAAGGATGTCGGATGTTATTTAAATGCAGTGGGAAGCTATTGGAATGTTTAAGCAAGGGAATGGCTTGACTCAATTTTTATTTTTATCCTCATTGGATAGAAAATGGGTTGGAAGGAGGTGAAAACTAGGAGACCAATTAGGAAGCAATTGCATTGGTCCAGAAGAGATACTATTGTAATAGGGTGGTAGCAAAGGAGATGGAGAGAAATGGACAGATCTGTTTTGGAGATAGAATTGAGTTGGCTTGTAGGAGGGTAAGGGGATGGAAACTTTCAAGAAGGACTCAAGAGGGCTGTGGTGCTCTAGGCTGAGATGGGGAAGCCTGAAATAAAGGGGGCTGGGAAAAGGATACGAATTTGCTTTTGAACTCAACAAGTTTGAGATGCTATTAAACATCAGAGTGTACGTTGTCAAGTAGACAGTTGGCTATACAAATAAATTATTGGATATATATTAAAATCTTATATATCTGGAATTTATAAATAAATTATTTTTAATCATTACTTTTTAATCAATGGATAGTAATTAAGTAGTAAACTGTGCATAGAACACCAAACTATTTTGTTGGCAATGGAACTTTTTAAAAAAAATCCTCACCACAGGATATTTTTTCCATTGATTTTTAGAGAGAGTGGAGGGGAGTGGGGGAGGGAGGAGGGAGAGAGAAAGAAAAATATTGATGTGAAAGAGACACATCAATTGGTTGCCTCCCACACTGCCCTGACCAGCACTGAGGATCAAAAGGGCAGCAATGGAACATTTTAATTGGCTTTTTTCTCTGATTATAAAAGTGATGTTATATTTTGCATGTAAACTATTGGCTATATAATGTTCTATAATGGCTGTACACAATTTATTTAATCATTTTCTTTGTTTTTTTTCCTTAATTTTCAACATTTCAAATAATGCTTCAATGAATACTTTGGAACATAAATCTACATCTGAGTTTTTTATTTTTTGCTTCGGATAGATTCCTAGGAGGAGAAATACTTTGTCAACTAGTATGATCTATTTTAGGATTTTTGAAACATATTGTCAAATTACCTTCTAGAAAAATTGTATTAATTTACATTTCTACTCATAATCCATGAATGTTTATCATACCATTGCAATCATAATGAAAAACTTTGCTAATCTAATAGGCGAAACATGACATCTTGTAATTGTTTAATTTGCATTTCTTTAACAGATAGTAATAGGAATGATCTCTGCTAATCTATTGTCTTTTTTTTTTTATCCTCACCTGAGGACATTTTTCCATTTTTTTGTTCAGATAGAGTGGGGGGGGGGGAGAGAGAGAGAGAGATCAACGTGAAAGGGACACATCGAGTGTCTGCCACCACACAACCCAACCAGGGCCGGGGACAAACTGCAACCGAGGTACATGCCCTTAGCAGGAACTGAACCTGGGTCTCTCTGAACTGCAGGCTGACGCTTTAACCGCTGAGCCAAACTGGCCAGGGCTCATCTATTGCTTTTAATACTAACTAATGGCTGTGGTTCTCCTGGCCTGCAATGCTCTCTGTGCCCCACCTATCCCTTTTACCTGGTTAATTCTTACCCATTCTTCTTCTTTCATCTCTAGTGACATTTCCTCAGCACTAACTGCCCTCCTTCCTGCCTCTAGTATATGTCTATTTTTTTAATATATGTTTTCATAGACCCAGGTTCCTCTTCTTCAGAATACTTATTTCTGCTTGTAGTTATATATTTATTAGTTGGAGTGTTTGATGAACATGTATTTTCCCCAAAACTCTATGCTTCAAGAGGAGGTCAGGAACATTGTGCTCTTCTTTGAATCCCCACTCAATAAACAGTTGTGAAATAAATAAATTGATGAAAAAATGAATAGGAATTGAGAAGAGAGAGTTACTATGGTTGGCTGGCCTGGGTCATATGCCAACCCCTGTGCTGGGAGGCAGGTCACTTACTGGAAAAAGAAGTGGCATGAATATGGTCAATGGGAAATCATTGTGAGCTGGGCAGCTATCCCAATTTGTGGTGACCACAAGAAATTCAAAATTTTCATGTAGTCAGATTTTCTCTTTTAAGAATTTTTTTTATTACATTTAGGCTGAGAAAGTCTTTTCTCATCTTGAGATAAGAGAAATGTACCCTTACATTTTATTCTAGGTGCTTTCTTCTTATGGTGTCCTTTAAACATCTGACAGCATGGATAGTTTTCATTATGAATACAGAAGAAAACACAAACAGGGCTTGGCAGGCAAGAACAAATGATCTGAATTGGACAGAAGAAAGAGAAGGTAAAATTCTTTGTCTTTTGATATTTATCATATGAGACAAATATGATATGAGAAATTTTCTTTTGCTGATTTGCTATGGGAAATGGAATGTCTTGATGTCAATATTGTCTTCACCAGAATATTTATAGAGCCAACACCATGAAAAAAAGACTCAAAGAGTGGATTAAGTTTTTAAAAAGATGTAACAGATTTTCTCAGACCATATCAGCATAACAAGGTGAGAGGTCACATAACCAGTTACAAAACAGTATTTGATGCTCAACCAGCTAAATTTCTGGAACTTTTCTTCTAATCCCCAGTCAGTCCCAGTCCCTCCTGATTAGTCCAAGAAGTACCTAGGAAAGTGTCTCTCACCTGCTTCCTCATCGTGGCATTTCTTTACCATTCCCAGCCAGGACGGGAGTTGGTGGCTCTGATTTAGACTGCATGGCTTGCCTATGGAGATTCTCAGCCTGTTGCTCTTTTATTGGATACCTTCCCTATTAAGATCCTAAACTGGCTACTATTATATTGAGAGAGGTTTTATTTATGAAGTCTTTCCTTACCCACTAGTTACAAAGATATCCCCTATGTTCTTCTATTTACTCTTTTCGTCTATCACATTCAGGTTGAATTTTATCTAGAATCCACTTTTGTGGGTGGTGTGAGATAGAGTTCATTTAATTTTTTTTCATTTAGATATCACCAGTTTTTCCAATACAGTTTGGTCAATGACAAGTTACATATATAATGGTGATCCCATAAGATTATAATGGAGCTGAAACATTCCTATTGCCAAGTGACATCATAAGCCATCATAATGTTGTAGTGCAACGTATCATTCACGTGTTTGTGGTGATGTTGGTGTAAACAAACTTACTTTACTGCCATCTTTTAAAAGTATAGCATATACAATTATGTACAGTACATAATACTTCATAATAAATGAATGTTACTGGTTTATATATTTACTATGCTATTTATCATTATTTTAGTGAGTGCTCTTTCTACCGATTAAAAAAAAGTTTACTGTAGCCCTGGCCGGTTTGGCTCAGCAGTTGGAGTGTCAACCTGCGGTCCAGAGAGACTCAGGTTTGGTTCCTGCTAAGGGCACATACCTTGGTTGCGATTCATCCCTGGCCCTGGTTGTGTCGTGTGGGAGGCAACCACTCGATGTGTCCCTTTCACATCGATGTTTCTCTCTCTCTCTCTTACTCTCTCTCCCTCTCACTCTATCTGAACCAAAAATGGAAAAATGTCCTCGGGTGAGGATAAAAAAAAAAAAAGCTTACTGTAAAATAGGTTGCCATTTTATGTCAGTAGCAACCTCATACATCTCATGTTTACTGTGTCTCTTGATTGCATCATTTTCTCTTGTGTTTGATTTAATCTCTTGTTGTTTTCATTGTGGCCCCTAAGTAAGTGTTCACACATTACATAATTGCCTAACAAGCCATTTCTGAGAACATATCCCCATCATCAAACAATTCATGACTGTATTGGGTATTAAATGACTTGTAAAAAAATAACTTTTTATTAATCAATAACTTTGTGATGCTGCTTTTATTGTTTATTATATTTCCACATATACAGGTCTATATCTAGGCTATCCTGTTTCATGGGTCTATCTGATTGTGCTTGCACAATACTGCTTAAAAAAAAAGTATTAATAAGGCTTTAGAGTATGTCTGTAAAACTGGTAGGACAAGTCCCCCTTTTTGATGGTCTTTTTGATATGTCAACTTGGCTGGTTATTCAATCAGAACTAACCCAGGTATTGTTGTACAGGTATTTTGTAGATGTGATTAAATTCCATTAGTCTGTTGACTTTGTAAGGAAAATGATCTTAGATAAACTGTATGGACCTAATACAATCAGTTTAAAGGCCTTGCAAGCAGAGCTGAGGCTTCCCTAATGAAGAAATTTGTCCTGTGGATTGCAATTTCTCGCTTCGCCTGAAAGTTCTGGCCTGCTTTTTCTGACCGCCTGCTCTATCAATTTCAGACTTGCCTAGGCAATCATGTGAGCCAAATTCTTGAAGTAAATTTCTTAATATGTATTTCCTACTGGTTCCATTTTTTTTTGGTTTAATCCTGACTAATATATCCCTTTTATGTTTAAAAAAAGATTTACTTAATTATTTGTAAATCTTTTTTTTTTTTTTAATTTTTTTTTAATCCTCACCTGAGGACATTTTTGCATCCATCCTCAGACAGAGTGGGAGGCAGAGATGGAGGAAGAGAGAGAGAAACATCGATGTGAGAGAGATACATCGAGTGGCCACCACCCACACCACCCCAACTGGGGCTGGGGACAAACTGCAACCAAGGTACATGCCCTTAGGAACCAAGGAACCTGGGACTCTCCCATCCGCGGGCCGAAGCTCTAACCGCTGGGCCAAACTGGCCGGGGCTTTTTTTTTAAATCCTCACCCGAGGACATTTTTCCCTTTTTGTTCAGATAGAGTGGAAGGGAGAGAGAGGAAGAGAGAGAGAGAGAGAGAAACATTAACGTGAATGGGACACATCGAGTGGCTGTCTCCCTCACAACCCCAACCGGGGCCAGTGACAAACTGCAACCAAGGTACGTGCCCTTAGCGGGAATGGAACCCAGTCTCTCTGGACCGCGGTCCGACACTCTAACTGCTGAGCCAAACTGGCCAGGGCAATTATTTGTAATTATTTGTAATTACAGAATAAAATCTTTATTCTGTAAATAAATAGTAGAGATGTTTATTGAGTTCTTAAAAAAATCCATTTTGATTTTTTAAAAAAATTTTAATGTAATTTTGAGTGTGAGGAAGGGAGAGGGGGAGAAAGAGAGAGAAACATCGATTGGCTGACTCTTGTACATCCCTCACTGGGGACTGGACCTGCAATCTGAGCATGTGCCCTCACCAGGAATCAAACTGGTGACCTCTTGGTGCACAGGACGATGCTCAAGTGAGCCATACCTGCCAGGACTGATTTTTTAAAAACAATTTTTATTTATTGATTGATTTTAGGAAGAGAGAGAGAGAAACATCAATTTTTGTTCTTCCACTTTTTAATTTTATTTTATTATTTTATTTTATTTTATTTTGTCTAATCCTCCCTCAAGGGTAGTTTTCCATTGATTTTTAGAGTGGAAGGGAGGGAGGGAGAGAGAGAAAGAGAAAACATTGATGTGAGAGAGACATCTCAGTTGGTTGCTTCCCGAATGATCCTGAACGAGGCTGGGGATTGAACCTGCAAACCAGGTAAGTGCCCTTGACTGGAATCAAACCCAATGCTCTAACCACTGAGCAACTGGCAAGAGCTGTTCCACTTATTTATGCATTTATTGGTTGATTCTTGTATGTGCCCTGACCAGGGGTCGACTCCATAAGCTTGGCATATTGGAACAATACCAAAACCAGCTGAGCTAACAGGTCAGGGCTGAAAATTTGGTTTTCCTTTTCTTTTATGAATTTATTTATTTATTTATTTGTAATTTTATTTTTGTTACAGATGTTCCTCCCCATGCCCCCTGCCCCGTCCCCTGCTTTGTTGTCCATGTCCATTGGTTATGCGTATATGCATATAAGTTCTGTGGTTTATCTCTTCCCTCCCCCTAACACCCCCTCTTCTTAGGGTTGTCAGTCTGTACCCTACTTCCATGTTTCTGTGTTTACCCTATTCCTCAGACTGTTACGTTCATTATATTCCACATATAAGTGAGATCATGTGGTATTTGTCTTTTTCTGCTTGGCTTGTTTCACTTAGGATAATACTTTCCAGGTCCCTCCATATCATCACAAAGGATAAGAGATCTTTATTTCTTACAGCTGCATAGTACTCCATTGTGTATATGTACCACAGCTTTTTTATCCATTCGTCTACTGATGGACACTTGGGTTGTTTCCAGATCTTAGCTATTGTAAATAGTGCTGCTATGAACATGGGGGTACATATATTCTTTCTGATTAGTGTTTCAGGCTTCTTAGGGTATATTCCTAGAAGTGGGATTACTGGGTCAAATGGAAGTTCAACTTTTAATTTTTTGAGGTAACACCATAGTGTTTTCCATAGTGGCTGCACCAGTCTACATTCCCACCAGCAGTGTACTAGAGTCCCCTTTTCTCCACACCCTTGCCAACACTTGTTGTTTGATGATTTGTTGATGGCGGCCAATCTGACATGCGTGAGGTGATACCTCATTGTTGTTTTAATTTGCATCTCTCTGATGATTAGCAATGTTGAGCATTTCTTCATATGTCTCTTGGCCATTTGTATGTCCTCTCGGAGAGGTGTCCATACAGCTCCTCTGCCCATTTTTTAATAGGATTCTTTGTCTTCCTTTTGTTGAGCTGTATGAGCACTCTATATATTTTGGAAATTAACCCCTTATCAGATGTATCATTGGCAATTATGCTCTCCCATAGAGTGGGATGCCTTTCCATTTTGATGGTTGTTTCTTTTGCTGTGCAGAAGCTTTTGAGTTTGATATAGTCCCATGTGTTCATTTTTTTCCTTTGTTTCTGTTGCCTTAGGTGATGTATCAGTGAAAATTCTGCTGCGTATGATGTCCAAAATTTTGTTGCTACATTTTCTCCTAAAAATTTTTATGGATTAAAGAAATAAAAAAGAGAAAATTAAAAACAAGAAAAGAATTAAAAAAAAAAAGAATTTTTTGGATTTACGGGTCACACTTATGTCTTTTATCCATTTTGAGTTTATTTTTGTGTATCGTGTAAGTTGATGGTCTAGTTTCATTTTTTTGCATGTAGCTGTCCAATTTTCCCAACACCATTTATTAAAGAGGCTGTCTTTACTCCATTGTATTCTCTTGCCACCTTTGTCAAATATTAATTAAGCATAGTGTCTTGGGTCCATTTCTGGGTTTTCAGTTCTGTTCCACTGGTCTATATGCCTGTTCTTTTGCCAGTAGCAGGCTGTTTTGATTACAGTCACTTTGTAGTATTACCTGATATCTGGTATTGTGATCCCACCTACTTTGGCCTTCTTTTTCAAGATTGCTGTGGCTTTTGGGGGTCTATTTTGGTTCCATATGAACTTTTGAAGTATTTGTTCTAGTTCTGTGAAATATATCATTGGTATTTTGATGGGGATTGCATTCAATCTATAGATTGCTTTGGGTAATATGGACATTTTAATGATGTTAATTTTTACAATCCATGAACAAGGTATGTGCTTCCACTTTTTTATATCTTCCCCTATTTCTTTTTTCAATGTCCTGTAGTTTTTGCAAATAAGTCCTTTACTTCTTTGCTTAAGTTTATTCCTAGGTATCTTAATTTTTTGCTGTGAAGGTAAATGGGATTGTTTTTTAAGTTTATTTCTCTGTGAGTTCATCATTGGTGTATAAGAATGCTGTCGATTTCTTGACGTTAGTTTTGTATCGTGCTACTTTGCCAAATTCATTTATTAAGTCTAATAGATTTCTGATGGAGTCTTTAGGGTTTTCTATGTATAATATGTCATCTGCAAATAATGACAGTTTCACTTCCTCCTTTCCAATTTGGATCCCTTTTATTTTTTCTTAATATCTGATTTTGAAGACTTCCAGTGCTATGTTAAATAAGAGTGGTGAAAGTGGGCATCCCTATTTTGTTCCTGTTCTTAAGGGAAATGCTTTTAATTTTTACCCATTGAGTATGATGTTAGCTGTAGGTCTTTCATACATGGCCTTTATTATGTCGAGATATGATTCCTCTATTCCCACATTGTTGAGCTTTTTTATCAGAAATGCTTTTTCAGCATCCATTGATATGTTCGTGTGGTTTTTATTCTTCATTCTATTTATGTGGTGTATCACATTTATTGATTTGCGAATATTGTACCAGCCTTGCATCCCTGGGATGCATCCCACTTGGTCATGGTGAATAATTATTTTGATATATAGCTGGATCCGACTTGCTAGTATTTTGTTCAGGATTTTGGTGTTTATGTTCATCAGGGATATTGGTCTGTATTTTTCTTTCTTTGTAGTGTCTTTTTATGGTTTTGGAATTAGAATTATTCTGGCCTCATAAAATGAGTTTGGAAGTCTTCCTTCTTCTTGAATTTTTTGAAATAGTTTGAGGAGAATGGGTGTTAGTTCTTTTTTGAATGTTCGGTAAAACTCTCCCGTAAAGCCATCCGGGCCTAGACTTTTGTTTCCTTGGAGAGTCTTCATTACCTCTTCAATTTCCTTAGTTTTTATTGGTCTGTTCAAGTTTTCTATCTCTTCCTGGTCCAGTTTTGGGAGACTGTGTGTTTCTAGAAATTTGTCCATTTCACTTAGATTGTCAAATTTGTTGCCGTATAATTGTTCATAATATTTGTTAACAATTCTTTGTATTTCTGTGTTGTCAGTTATTATTTCTCCTCTTTTATTTCTGATTTTGTGTATTTGGGTTCTCTGTCTTTGTTTCTTGGTGAGTCTAGCTAAGGGTCCATCAATCTTGTTTATCTTTTCGAAAAACCAGCTCTTTGTTTCATTGATCCTTTGAATTGATTTTTGGTCTCTATGTCCTTTATTTCTGCTCTGATCTTTACTATTTCATTCCTTCTACATGCTCTGGGGTTTTGTTTTTGTTTCTGTTTTTCTTTCTAATTCTTTAAGTTGTGAGGTTAGACAGTCAATTAGAAATTTTTCTTGTTTCTTGAGGGAGGCCTGTAGTGCTATGAACTTCTCTCAGAACTGCTTTTGCTGCATCCCATAGATTTTGTATTGTTGTGTGTTCATTTTCATTGTTTTCCAGGAAGTTTTCAATTTCTTCCTTGATCTCCTTGGTAACCCATTCATTGTTTAATAACATGCTATTTAGCCTCCATGTGTTGAAATGTCTTTGCATGTTCTTGTTGCAATTGATTTCTAGTTTCATGCCATTGTGATCTGAGAAGATGCTTGATGTGATTTCAATCTTCTTGAACTTGTAGAGATTTAGTTTGTGTCCTATCATGTGGTCTATCTTTGAGAATGTGCCATGTGCACTTGAGAAGAATGTGAATTCTGTAGTTTTTGGGTGTAATTATCTGTAGATATTTATTAAATCCATTTGGTCTAGTGCTTCATTCAGAGTCTCTGTTTCCTTGCTAATTTTTTGTTTAGAGGTTCTATCCAGTGGTGTCAGCGGGGTGTTGAATCCCCTTCTATGATTGTATTGCTGTCGATTTCTCCTTTAAAGTCCTCCAGAAGCTTTTTAATATATTTTGGTGCTCCTATATTGGATGCATATATGTTTACCAAGGTTATATCTTCCTGTTGGATAGATCCTTTCAATATTGTGTAGTGGCCTTCTTTGTCTCTAGTTATGGCCTTCATTTTGAAATCTATTTTATCAGATATGAGTATTGCTACCCCAGCTTTTTTTTTGCTTTCCGTTTGCTTGAAAGATTTTTTTCCATCCCTTCACTTTCAACGTATGTGAGTCTTTTGTTGTGAGGTGGGTCTCTTGTCAACAACATATAGCTGAGTCATGCTTTCTTATCCAATCAGCTACTCTATTTCTTTTTATCGGAGCATTTAGTCTGTTCACATTTGAGGTGATTATTGATAGGTACTTATTTATTGCCTTTTTTTTTTTTTTTTAGTTTGGTTATATTTTTCTTCCTATTTCTTCTACTAATTGCAGCAGTCCTTTTTACATTTCTTGCAGTGCTCGTTTGGTGCTAATATATTCCCTTAGCCTTTTTTTGTCTGGGAAGCTCTTGATTTGACCTATTTTGAATGATAGCCTTGATGGGTAGAGTAGTCTTGGATTCAGATCCTTGTTTTTCATGACCTTGATTACTTCATGCCATTCCCTTTGGGCCTGTAGCGTTTTTGTAGAGAAGTCAGATGATAACCTTATGGGGGTTCCTTTGTAGGTAACTTGTTGCTTATCTCTTGCTGCCTTTAGGATTCTCTCTTTGTGTTTAATTTGTGGCATTTTAACTACTATGTGTCTTGGTGTGGGCCTGTTTGGGTTCTTCTTACTTGGGGCTCTCTGTGCTTCTTGAACTTGAATGCCTTCTTCCTTAACCAAATTAGGGAAGTTTTCTGTCACTATTTCTTCGAGTATATTCTCTAATCCTTGCCCATTTTCTTCCTCTTCGGGGACTCCTATGATCTGAATGTTATTACATTTCCAGTTGTCCCACAGTTCTCTTAAGCTGTGTTCCTGTTTTTTAATCGTTTTTTTCCTTTTGGTTTTCTGATTGGTTGATTTTTTTCTACCCTGTCTTCTAAATCACTGATCTGGTCCTCAGCTTCCTCTACTCTGTTGGTTAGTCCTTCCAATGTGTTCTTTATTTCTGATATGTCATTCTTGATTTCTTCTTGGTGGTTTGTAATTGTTAATTGGTTGATTTTCAACATCTCTATGTCCTTACTCAAGCTGTTGAGCTTCCTCAAGATCATGGCTCTGAATTCTAGCTCTCTTAACTTGCTTAACTGCTCCACATTTATCTCATCTTCGGTAGAGGTTTTGTGTTCTTTCATTTGGCTTTTGTTTCTGTGTTTCACTATTTTGGCTATCACAGTGGGCTTTGGACGGTGCCAAATTTTCCCTGTGCGTGTTGGTGTTCTGCTGTTTGTGGCTCCCTCTCCTGGGTTTGGATGAACAAGGGAGGACCCATGTTAAACACCACTGTCAAATCTTTCTTTCCTGGTTAGAGCTGCTAGCCCAGGAATTGTACAGTTATCCTCTAGCTTTTTGCATGGAGGCTATCAGTAGCGGTTACTTGAAGAGCCTTGGGTTCTCAGTTGAATGGAAAACTCCCTCAGGTGCTCAGTGTAAGGGGATTTCCTGAGGGTGGGGCAGATACTGGTTGTTAGTGAGCCTCAATTTGCATTTCAATGGCCCACCTGGGTGGTGTTGAATCTCCGAGGGAGGGGCCGCCACCTGTCCCCAGAGCCCTGGGAAGGAGTAAGATGGCTCCTGTCCTGCGTGGTTGAAACTCAGGAAAAGCACTGAGCACCCTCTAAATCCAGAGTGTCCCCCCACAGTTCTAGTCCAGTCTGCCCTCCCACTGCCAGAGCCCAAGGTGAGTGGCTGTGGCTATTTTAGCATCTGTCCTGGCTCTGCACTCTGGAGCCGCTTGGGAGTTTAACCCGAGGGTGCTGCTCACAGCTAAGGCTGCTACTGTCCGTGGGCTCCCAGCCCCTCTTGTGCCTCTTCAATCCTACCAGGATTGAGTCAGTGTCCCTGGTTATATGATCCTCGCAAGCTGCTTTTTTGTTGCTTTTTCCTGTTGATTTGTCTTTATTTTAGTTGTAATTCCAGTTTGGTTTTGGGAGACGGTCTGTGTAGTTTCCATTCACTCCACCACCATTTTGGAATTCTGAAATTTTGATTGATCATTGCATCAAATTTATTGGTTAACTTGGAGGGAATTGACATCTTTAAAATATTGCCATTCATTCCAGGAGTATGGCTCTGCATTTATTCAGATCAACTTCTATGTTCTTCATGAAAGTTTATTTTAATAAGATATATTAGTCTTCATTAATGCCTAAATACTTCACATATTTTTGGTTATTATGAGTAGTACTTTATTTTAAAATATATTTTTAGTTGGATATTAATGGTGTGAGAAATGTTATTGGTTTTGTATGTTGATTTTATTTAAAGAGAACTTACTGAACTTATTAGTTCTAATAGTTTGTATCTAGATTCTACTGCTATTTCTAGATAGTTGATACATTCCTTTGCAAATAATGATAGTTTTATCTCTTCATTTCTAATTTTTATACCTCTTATTTCTTATTATTACTTGATATAAGGTAGAAGGATGAATCTAAAGATTTAAAGAAATGGGAACATTATAGAAGATTTCTCTTTTGCAATCAGTTCATCTACCCTCTAGGTATGTCCTGAAAGAACCCAGGAGATACTTCTTTCACTAAAGCACTGAGAAATACTTTTATAAAATGAACACCAGCTTTTAAACATATACCTATAGCCCTGGATGGTTTGACTCAGCGGTTAAGAACTTCAGGTTGCGGACCAATGATAGGTGTGTTCAAGTGCACATACCTTGGTTGCAGTTCGTCCCTGGCCCTGGTTGCGTCTTGTGGGAGGCAGCCAGTTGATGTGGCTCTATCACATTGATGTTTCGCTCTTTCTCTCTCTCTCTCTCCCCCTCCTTCCTCTCTAATGATAAGTAGAAAAATATCCTTAGGTGAAGAATAAAAAAAAAAATAGAGATTATGTTTTGCCAGTAGATAGCTTCTGTGGATAATGAGGTAGAGGGTGACTCAAAATTCCTAATTTGGACCAATTAAACGAATGCCACTAGTCAGGATATTCCTGGAATTATTATAATTCTGGAAGTCCTGGCCATCCACAGGACTCAGAATCACCACTATTAACGTTGAAATAAGATTAGATCCTTTCCACCAGGTGGCGCCATACCTCAACCAGAACAGATGTGCTTGGAAAACACTGGACCTGGATCTATGGATCTGTACTAGTTTGGCTCACCTCAAGCATTTTATTAATTTGTCAATAACATATTCCTGCATTTTTTGGCCATTGATGTTTTGGACTTGACTTACTGTGTTTCATTAGAGTTTTACCGTAGAAATTGGCATATTTAGTAAGTGGTATAATCCTTGTATTGTCTTTCTGCTCTATAAAGTAAGAGTTATTATGGAAGGAAAGCCAAGTGGAAGCCCCTGAAATTCTTCTTTCCTAAGTGAAATTTTATAGAACTACAGACATTAGTGCCAACATCAAAGACTTCAGAGACACAAAGATGGTTATCCCTATCTTTTTTTGTTTTTGGTCCATACCCCTAGCAGGAACCAAACCCAGGACTCTCAGGTCTGCAGGCCGACGCTCCAGCTGCTGAACCAAACCAGCCAGGGCGGTTATCCCTATCTTAGACCCATTTAACTCACAAGTTTGACAGTGCAAAAGGCAAATGAGTGTTAGAGAATGACAGTGGATTATTTTAAAGTTAATTACAGTGATACCTCGGTTCTCGAACGCCTCGGATTTCGACCAAATCGGTATTCGACCAGGAGATTCGAGAAACTTTTGTCTTGGAATCCGAACAAATATTTGGAACTCGAACTTCCGAGATGAGCCGAGTTGAGCCGAATGGCGTTCATTCGGCCCAGCGCGCCTTGCTTGCGTCATCAGTGTGAGTGCAGAGAGAGAGTCACGCTTTACACTGAATTTAACCCTTAGACATACTGTACACTTTTATTTCTTGTTGAGACTTATGTTTTTCTACATATTATATACAAATTAGGCCAGTAAATAGGCATTTTCTGGGGCTTGGAATGAATTAATCCAGTTTCCATTATTTCCTATTGGGTTTCATTGCTTCGGTTCTCGAACAATTTGGTTCTCGACCGTCCTCCTGGAACGAATTATGTTCGAGAACCGAGGTATCACTGTAGATGATAACTTCAACTGAATGTGCTATTCTAGATAAGAGTCTCCTTTTAGAAGGACATAAATGTATGTCCTGGTAACTGGTATCTAGCTATTGATATAACAAATTACATTTATTCTTTTTTTTTCACTGTGTCTGAAAATAAGTAAATAAATTTCCGAAGTAAATAAAATTTCTACAAATCTTTACATTTCTATTTAAAATCCAGTAAGAATCTCTTCCTAAACGTGATATATACTGGCTGAATTATACCATTAAAAAAAAAAAAAAAAAAAGACTTCCGGTCAAGATGGCGGCATAGGTAAACGCGATATCGCATCCTCCCACAACCACATCACAGTTACAACTAAACTACAGAACAACCATCATTCAAAACTGCCTGAAATCAAGCTGAATGGAAGTCCTACAACTATGGAATTAAAGCAGCAGCCACATCCAGACTGGTAGGAGGGGCGGAGGCGCGAGGGGCGGAGGCGCGAGGGGCGGAGGCGCGAGGGGCGGAGGCGCGAGGGGCGGAGGCGCGAGGGGCGGAGGCGCGAGGGGCGGAGGCGCGAGGGGCGGAGGCGCGAGGGGCGGAGGCGCGAGGGGCGGAGGCGCGAGGGGCGGAGGCGCGAGGGGCGGAGGCGCGAGGGGCGGAGGCGCGAGGGGCTGGTCCCACACCCAAGTGTGGTGGATAAAAATCAGGAGGACACCTCGGCAGGGAAGGTCCTCCCTGAGGACTGAGGGTTCCCCGTCCCACACCAGGTGCCCCGCTCAGGGTTCCAGTGCCAGGAAGAAAAGTCCCCATAACTTCTGGCTGGAAAAACCAGCGGGAACTGAGGCTCAGGGAAGCTGACACGGCTGGAGCCCCAGGCAGCTCCCTAAAGGGCCCTCGCAGGGACTTATTGGACTCTCTCCCTCTAAGCTCGGAGGGGAGGCAGCTTGAGGGACACCAGAGACATACAGGGAAGAACTGAGCTGTTTGGCGCTGGAGCGAGGGCTGGAGAGGGGGCTTTCTCCGGGACAAACGTGCTGTAAGAGGCCTTTGTTCCTTTGGTGAGCCCTTCCCTGGGGCGGCAGACAGCTGCCATATCAGGGACTCCAGCAACCTGGCTCACACTGGTAGCCCTGTCCTGGTGACTCCCTGAGGCCCCACCCCACCCAACTTTCAGGCCCACCGAAGCTATTTCCACTTGCTTAACCATAGGATTGCCTGTCTTGGATTCTGCTTCAGGTTTTTCCTAAATTCTTTCAAACAAGCAGCATCTGGTCTCATCTAGCCCCATACCGCTCGTTAAGTAATACACTGAAAAAACACAGGGAGGCAGCCAAAATGAAGAGACAAAGAAACAGGTCCCAAATGAAAGAACAGGACAAAACCCCAAGAAAAAAACTAAGTGAAATGGAGATAAGCAACCTAACAGATGCTGAGTTCAAAATACTGCTTATAAAGATGCTCAATGAACTTAGTGAGAACCTCAGTGAACTTAGGGAGGGCCTCAAGAGCATAAAAAAGGACCAGTCAGAAATCATGGATGCACAGTCAGAAATGAAGGAGGCATTAACTGAAATAAAGAATAATTTACACAGATTCAATAGTAGAGAAGCAAACCATCGATTTGGAGTATAAGGAAGCAAAAAAAAAACAAAAAACCTGCCCAATCAGAATACCAAAAAGAAAAAAGAATCCAAAAAAATGAGTACAGTGTAAGGAGCCTCTGGGACAACTTCAAGCGTGCCAACATTTGCATCTTGAGGGTGCCAGAAGGAGAAGAGCGAGAACAAGAAATCGAAAACCTGTTTGAAACGATAATGGCAGAAAACTTTCCTAACTTGGTGAAGGAAACAGACATACAAGTCCAGGAAGCACAGAGAGTCCCAAACAAGATGAACCCCAAGAGGCCCACACCAAGACACATCATCATCGAAATGCAAAAGGTTCAAGACAAAGAGAGAATCTTAAAAGCAGCAAGGGAAAGGCAGCTAGTTACCTACAAGGGAGTTCCCATTAGGCTGTCAGCTGATTTCTCAAAAGAAACTTTGCAGGCCAAGAAATATTCACAGTGATGAAAAGCAAGAACCTACAACCAAGATTACTCTATCCTGCAAAGCTGTCATTTAGAATCGATGGCCATATAAAGACTTTCCCAGACAAGCAAAAGCCAAAGGAGTTCATCACCACCAAACCATTACTATATGAAATGATGAAGGGTCTTTTTGAAGAAAAAGATAAAATGTATGAACAAACAAAATGGCAATGAATACATATCTGTCGACAATGGAATCTACAAACAAAATGAACAGGCAGAACAGAAATATTCTCATAGATACAGAGAACATTTTGTTGGTTGCCAGATGGGAGGGGGTTGGGGGAATGGGTGAAAAAGGTGAAGGGATTAAGAAGTACAAATTCATTGCTAGACTGACAAAGCTCAAAAGGAAAGGGGTTCAGGGGGTGGGAAGAAATAAACCAAAGAATTTATATGCATAACCAATGGACACAGACAGTAGCGTGGGAAAAGGCAGGAGGGGGGCAGGAGTGGGGAAGAGGGGGTCAATGGGGGAAAAATGAGGAACATCTGTAATACATTCTACATTCAACAATAAAGATTTAAAAAAAAAAAAAAACTATTTCACATACCTGAAACTAATACCAAATAATATTGAATGTAAACTGTAATTGAATAATAAAAATTTAAAAACCATTTCACATAAAATAAACAAATAAAAGTTAGAACCATAAAATATATATATATATGCTTGACAGTATTACAGATGTTTCTCATTCCCCCCATCTCTTGCTCCCCTCCACCCAGCCCCCACCCCCTGGCCTTCATCACACTATAGTCTGTGTTCATGGGCTATGCATATAAGTATATAAGTTCGTTGGTTTGTCTCTTCCTGTTCCCCGCCCCCTTCCCCTCTTAGATATGTCAGTCTCTTCCATACCTCTGGACTTGTTTTGTTGGTCAATTTATTTTGTTCATTAGATTCCACAAATAAGTGAGATCATGTGATATTTGTCTTTCTCTGACTGGTTTATTTCACTTAGCATAATAATTTCCAGGTCCATACATGCTGTCTCAAAGGGTAAGAGCTCCTTCTCTTTTACAGCTGCGTAGCATTCCGTTTTTTCTCTTGTTTATTTCATTAAAACATTTTTTTAATTTAAAAAATTTATTTAATTAATTTATTTTTGTTACAGATATTTCTCCTTTTCCCCCATTGACACCCTCTTCTTGTTCACCCCCCCCCAGCATTGTTGTCTATGTCCATTGGTTATGCTTATATGCATAAGTTCTTTGGTTTATCACCTTCTTCCCCCCAACCACCTCCTCTGAAGATTGTCAGTCTGAACCTTATTTCTATGTCTCTGGATCTATTTTGTTCATCACCTTATTTTGTTCATTAATTCCATAAATAAGTGATATCATGTGATACGTGTCTTTCTCTGACTGGCTTATTTTGCTTAGCATAATACTCTCTGGGTCCATACATGCTGTCTCAAAGGGTAAGAGATTCTTCTTTTTTACAGTTGCATAGCATTTTATTGTGTAAATGTACCACAGCTTTTTTATCCATTCATCTACTGATGGGCACTTTGGCTGTTTCTAAATCTTAGCTATTATAAATAATGCTATGAACATAGGGGTGCATATATTCTTTCTGATTGGTGTTTCAGGATTTTTAGGATATATTCCTAGAAGTGGGGTCTCTGGGTCGAGTGGCAATTCCATTTTTATTAAATTATTTATTTTTTAAAATCCTCACCCAAGGATATTTTTCTATTTATCTTCAGATAGAATGTGAGGGAGGGAGAGAGAGAGACAAACATCAATGTGGGAGAGACACGCTGATTCGTTGCCTCCTGCACGACCCCGACGGGGGCCAGAGATAAAATGGCAATCAAGTTCTGTGCCCTTGACTGGAATCAAACCCAAGACTCTTTGGTCCAGGGGCTAATGCTCTAACCACTGAGAAAACTGGCCAGGGCATGGCAGTTCCATTTTTAATTTTTTGAGGGACGTCCATACTATTTTCCATAGTGGCTGCACCAGTCTGCATTTGGACCAACAGTGTTCTAGTGTTCCCTTTTCTCTACATCCTTGCCAGCACTTACTGTTTGTTGATTTATTGATGGTAGCCATTCTCCCAGGTGTGGGATGATATCTCATTGTGGTTTTAATTTGTGTTTTTCTGATAATAGCATTTTTTAGGTCTCTTGGCCATCTGTATGTTCTCTTTGGAGAAGATGCCTATTCAGGACTTTTGCCCATTTTTAAATTGGATTGTTTGTCTCATTTTTGTTGAGTTATATGAATTCTTTATATATTTTGGAAATTAACCCTTTATCAGATGTATCATTGGCAAATATGTTCTCCCATACAGTGGGTTCCCTTTTAATTTTGATGATGGTTTCTTTTGCTGTGTGGAAGCTTTTCAGTTTTATGTAGTCCCATTTGTTTATTTTGTCCTTTGTTTCTTTTGCCCTAGGTGTATTGGCAAAAATTCTGCTATGTGACATATCTGAGATTTTGCTGCTTTTGTTTTTTTCTATGATTTTTTTGGTCTCAGGACTTATATTTAAATCTATATGTATTCTTTTTTTTTTTTTTTATCCTCACCAGAGGACATTTTTCCATTTTTTGTTCAGGTAGAGTGGGAGGGAGAGAGAGGAACAGAGAGAGAGAGCGAAACATTGATGTGAAAGGAACACATCGAGTGGCTGCCACCCGCACAACCGACCAGGGCCGGGGACAAACTGCAACCGAGGTACGCGCCCTTAGCGGGAACCGAACCCGGGTCTCTCAGGACCGCAGGCCAACGTTCTAACCGCTGAGCCAAACCGGCCAGGGCTAAATCTATATGTATTCTTGATTCCAGTAAACTAAGAACATCTTTTTCCTAGAAGGGGCAGCAGTACACCTTTATTGTCTGCCATCAAGGTTAGGTCAACTCTGACTCTGTAGTACAGGAGCCTTTATTGTTTCATCAGTCTACAGGCTGTTATACACTAGTCCACTCCATTGATGACATTAAGATGCAATGACCTACAGAACTGGAAACAATTACCCTAGTTGCCTTTGTAAAAAAACTATTCTGCCAGAGGGTGGGAGAAGATTCACATAAAATTAAAATGGCGTGTCATCTCACTGACATTTTTGAGGAACAAAATGAAAGGACTCCAAATGGAAGGACTAAGAGTTGCACCACTAAGAAAGAGACATAATTCCTGGTGGGTTGTTGACCAGTACTGCCAAACCTGGTAGTAAAAGTTCATGAAAAGCTATAGTAACCTTACATAGGTAGATATAATTCTAAGATGTAACTTAATTCTCAAGAATTCAAGTCTTAGAGTAAAGGTTTAATCAGCTAAGATGCTGCTGGCTATACACAAAGATAACAATGGGTAGTTGAGAAAAAAAAGTTATAAATACCAAATATGGCTTTGGATTCAGATGCATTTCATATACATATCTATACATTTTGTACAAATTTTTCTCTTTGTTCCCCATTTCTCTCAATATTTGATATAGAAAAAGATGCTTGTTAAATTTATTTAGAGGATAGTGGACAAATTTTTAAGATGGACTATAAGAGAATTAAAGGACAGCCCTGGCCGGTTTGGCTCAGCGGTTAGAGCGTCGGCCTGTGGTCCGGAGAGACCCGGGTTCAGTTCCCGCTAAGGGCATGTATTTCGGTTGCAGTTTGTCCCCGGCCCTGGTTGGTCGTGCGGGTGGCAGCCACTCGATGTGTCCCTTCACGTCGATGTTTCTGTCTCTCTCTCCCTTCCTCTCTCTCCCTCCCACTCTATCTGTACAAAAATATCCTCGGGTGAGGATAAAAAAAAAAGAGAGAGAATTAAAGGACAGATGAGCATCATCCCAAGATAATCCTGGGTACAATGATTGAGGTTTTGGCCCTGGTCGGTTTGGCTTCGTGGTTGGAGCATCGGCCCTTGGACCAGAGATACCCAGGATTGGTTCCCACTAATGGTATGTACCTCAGTTGCAGTTTGTCCCTGGCCCTGGTTGGGGTTCTGTGGGTGGCAGCTGGTCGATGTGTCTCTCTCACATCAATGTTTCTCTCTCTCACTTCCTCCCTTTCTCTCTCCCACTCTATCTGAAGACAAATGCAAAAATGTCCTCGGGTGAGGATAAAAAAAAATTGAGATTTTGGTTTAGCCACTTTTAAGAGGGGTAAAAGATATAAGAGGTAGTTACATTATGTTAGATGTGATTGTTTAAAAGTAGTGTAAGTGTAGAAGAAGGAAGACTTCCAAACTCATTTTATGAGGCTAGCATGATTTTAATTCCAAAACCAGGTAAAGATACTACAAAGAAAGAAAACTACAGGCCGCATCCTTGATGAACATAGATGCCAAATCCTTAACAAAATATTAGCAAATCGGATCCAGCAATACATTAAAAAAAAATATTCACCATGATGAAGTGGGATTCATCCCAGGGATGCAAAGCTGGTACAATATTCGCAAATCAATAAATGTGATACACCACATAAACAGAATGAAAGATAAAAACCATATGATCATATCAATAGATGCTGAAAAAGCATTTGACAAAATCCAACACCCATTTCTGATAAAAAGCTCAGCAATGTGGGAATAGAGGGATCATATCTCGACATAATAAAGGCCATGTATGAAAAACCTACAGCCAACATCATACTCAATGGGCAAAAACTAAAAGCATTTCCCTTAAGAACAGAAACAAGACAGGGATGCCCACTTTCACCACTCTTATTTAACATAGTACTGGAAGTCTTAGCCACAGCAATCAGACGTGAAGAAAAAATAAAAGGGATCCAAATTGGAAAGGAGGAAGTGAAACTGTCATTATTCGCAGATATGATATTTGTACATAGAAAACCCTAAAGACTCCATCAAAAATCTAGATTTAATACACACATTTGGCAAGGTAGCAGGATACAAAATTAACATCAAGAAATCGACGGTAGAGGGAGGGCGGACTGGACTGGAACTGCGTGGGGACACTTGGGATTTGGAGGTTGCTCAGAGTTTTTGCTGAGTTGCATCCACGCAGGACGGTGGCCATCTTACTTTTTTCTAGGGCTCTGGGGAGAGGCCGCAGCAACCCCTGGAGATTCAACCCCACCCAGTGGCCATTGAAATGCAAATTGAGGCTCATTAACAACCAGCATCTGTCCCACCCTTGGGAAATCCCCTAATGCTGAACACCTGAGGGAGTTTTCCATTCACCTGAGAACCCAAGGCTCTTCAAGTAACCACAACTAATAGCCTCCAGGCAAAAAGCTAGAGAATAACTGATCCATTCCTGGGCTTGCCCAAGAAAGTAAGACTTGACAGTGGTGTTTAACATGGGTCCTCCCATGCTCATCCAAACCCAGTAGAGGGAGCCACAAATAGAAGAACATTAACAGCCACAGGGAAAATTTGGCAGGCTCCAAAACCCACTCATAAAAGGGATCCAAATTGGAAAGGAGGACGTCAATTTGCAGATGACATGATATTATACATACGAAACCCTAAAGACTCCATCAAAAATCTACTAGACTTAATAAATGAATTTGACAAAGTAGCAGGATACAGAATTAATGTCAAGAAATAGACGGGTGCTCACTTCGGCAGCACATATACTAAGGTTGGAACAATACAGAGAAGATTAGCATGGCCCATGCGCAAGGATGACATGCAAATTTGTGAAACATTCCATATTTTAAGCCCAGGCCCGGACAACTTCATTACCAACATTCAAAGAAGAACTAATACCCATTCTCCTCAAACTATTTCAAAAAATTCAAGAAGAAGGAAGACTTCCAAACTCGTTTTATGAGGCCAGCATAATTCTAATTCCAAAACCAGAAAAAGACACTACAAAGAAAGAAAACTACAGACCAATATCCCTGATGAACATAGATGCCAAAATCCTACCAAATCGAATCCAGCAATACATCAAAAAAATTATTCACCATGACCAAGTGGGATTCATCCCAGGGACGCAAGTCCGGTACAATATTCGCAAATCAATAAATGTGATACACCACATAAACAGAATGAAAGATAAAAACCATATGATCATATCAATAGAGGTTGAAAAAGCATTTGACAAAATCCAGCACCCATTTCTGATAAAATCGCTCAGCAATCTGGGAATAGAGGGATCATATCTCAACATAATAAAGGCCATATATGAAAGACCTACAGCCCACATCATACTCAATGGGCAAAAATTAAAAGCATTTCCCTTAAGAAGAGGAACAAGGCAAGGATGCCCACTTTCGCCACCCTTATTTAACATAGTACAGGAAGTCTTAGTGACAGCAGTCAGACAGGAGGAAAAAATAAAAGGGATCCAAATGGGAAAGGAGAAAGTGAAACTGTCATTATTCACCGATGACATGATACTATACGTAGAAAACCCCAAAAACTCCATCAAGAATTGACTAGATTTAATAAATGAATTTGGCAAAGTAGCAGGATACAAAATTAATGTTAACAAATCGATGGCATTCTTATACACCAATGATGAACTCACAGAAAGAGAGACTAAAAAAACAATCCTGTTTACTATCGTGGCAAAAAAAATTAAGATACCTAGGAATAAACTTAACCAAAGAAATAAAGAACCTATTTGCAGAAAACTACAGGGCATTGAAGAAAGAAATAGAGGAAGATATAAAAAAGTGGAAGCAGCCCTGGCCAGTTTGGCTCAGCGGTTAGAGCGTCGGCCTGCGGTCCGGAGAGACCCGGGTTCAGTTCCCACTAAGGGCACGTACTTCGGTTGCAGTTTGTCCCCGGCCCTGGTTGGTCGTGCGGGTGGCAGCCACTCGATGTGTCCCTTCACGTCGATGTTTCTCTCTCTCTCCCCCTTCCTCTCTCTCCATCCCTCTCTATCTGTACAAAAAATGGAAAAATATCCTTGGGTGAGGATAATTAAAAAAAAAAAAAAAAGTGGAAGCACATACCTTGTTCATGGATTGGAAGAATCAACATCATTAAAATGTCCATATTACCCAAAGCAATCTATAGATTCAATGCAATCCCCATCAAAATACCAATGACATATTTCACAGAACTAGAACAAATACTTCAAAAGTTCATATGGAACCAAAAAAGACCCTAAATAGCCACAGCAATCTTGAAAAAGAAGGACAAAGTAGGCAGGATCTCAATACCGGATGTCAGGTTATACTATAAAATGACTGTAATCAAAACAGCCTGGGACTGGCACAAGAACAGGCACATAGACCAGTGGAATAGAACAGAAAGCCCAGAAATGGATGGAAGACATTATGCTCATTTAATATTTGATAAAAGAGGCAAGAGCATCCAATGGAGTACAGACAGCCTCTTTAATAAATGGTATTGGGAAAATTGGACAGCTAGCTACATGCAAAAAATAAAAATGAAACTAGAGTAGCAACTTACACCATACACAAGAATAAACTCAAAATGGATAAAAGACTTAAATGTGACTTGTGAATCCATAAAAATTCTAGAAGAAAATGTAGGCAACAAAATTTCAGACATCATAGGTAGCAGAATTTCACTGATACATCAACTAAGGCAACAGAAACAAAGGAGAAAATGAATACATGGGACTACATCAAACTCAAAAGCAAAAGAAACAATCATCAAAATGGAAAGGCAACCCACTCTATGGGAGAGCATAATTGCCAATGACACATCAGATAAGGGGTTAATTTCCAAAATATATGGAGTGCTCATACAACTCAACAAAAGGAAGACAAAGAACCCCATTAAAAAATGGGCAGAGGAGCTAAATAGACACCTCTTCAAACAGTACATACAAATGGCTGAGAGACATATGAAGAAATGCTCAACATCACTAATCATCAGAGTGATGCAATTTAAAGCAACATTCTTACAGCTGTTAGAATGGCCACCATCAACAAATCATCAAACAACAAGTGATGGTGAGGGTGTGGAGAAAAGGGGACTCTAGTACACTGCTGGTGGGAATGCAGACTGGTGCAGCCACTATGGAAAACACTATGGTGTTACCTCAAAAAATTAAAATTGAACTGCCATTTGACCCAGTATTCCCACTCCTGGGAATATACCCTAAGAAGCCTGAAACACCAATCAGAGAGAATATATGTATCCCCATGTTCATAGCAGCACTATTTACAATAGCTAAGATCTGAAAACAGCCCAATGTCCATCAGTAAGACAAATGGATAAAAAAACAGTGGTACATATACACAATGGAGTACTATGCAGCTGTAAGAAAGAAAGGTCTCTTATCCTTTGAGACGACATGGAGGGACCTGGAAATTATTATCCTAAGTGAAATAAGCCAAGCTGAGAAAGACAAATATCACATGATTTCACTTATTTGTGGAATATAATGAACATAACAGTCTGAGAAATAGGGTAGACCCAGAGACATGGAAGTAGGGTACAAACTGACAATCGTCAGAAGAGAGGGTGGTGGGGGGGAGGGAAGAAATAAATCACAGGACTTATATGCATGTATGCGTAACTGATGGACACGGACAACAGAGCTGGGTACGGGGTGGGAGGATGGGGAAGAGGGTGTCAATGGGGAAAAGAAGAAGAAACATTTGTAACAAAAATAAATAAATTTAAAAAAATGTTAAAGCCAAAAAAAAAGAAAAAGAAATTGATCTACCATTTAACCCAGTGATTCCACTTCTAGGAATATATCCTACAAAGCCTGAAACACCAATCAGAAAGAATATATGTACCCCTTTGTTCATAGCAGCACTATTTACAATTGCTAAGATCTAGAAACAGCCCAAGTGTCCATCAGTGGATGAGTGGATAAAAAAGCTGTGGTACATATATTCAATGGAATACTATGCAGCTGTAAGAAAGAAAGATTTCTTTCTCCTTTGATACGGCATGGAGGCACCTCGAGAGTATTATGCTAAGCAAAATAAGCCAATCTGAGAAAGACATATACCACATGATCTCACTTATTTATGGAATATAATGAACAAAATAAGCTGATGAACAAAATAGACCCAGAGACATAGAAAGGAGTAAGGTTCAGACTGACAGACGTCAGAGGAGGGGGTTGGGGGTGATGGATGAGATAACCAATGAATGTATACGCATGTATGCATAAACAGTGGCCATAGACAAGAGTCCTGGGGGGGAGGGTTGGGGAAGAGGGTTTCGGGGTGGGGGGGAGAAACTTCTGTAACATAAATTAATAAAAACTGAAAAATAAAAATAAATAAAAGTATGTGTGAGAAGAAATGTATGTGTTGATTTGGGGGAGCCAAAAGGGTAGACTGTGGTGGAAATTTGTCTTTCTTATGGTCACTTAGCATCTGAATTCCTTCCCTATGTTTGGGGGAATCCACATGTAGCAGAGTCTGATTCTATTACAGAAGTCATAGATCCCAGATATTTGCTTTCCCGACAGCTACAGTCTATTCCAGTCTTGGAATCTGAAATTAGTGATGCAAAGGAACAATATTGTGGAGAATACATTCTGAAAATGGGTAGAGACCACAGCAACAACTACATGCAGTTACCAGAGGCAGCAGGGTAGCAGTTCTGATTTCCTTGGTCCATATCCAGAGTTCATAGTGTTGGTGGTTATAAACTGTGATGGCTGTGCTCAGAGGCAGCAGCCATGGTGTCTTTGCCAGACCAGTTCTGCAATATCATTTTTATATATGACCTGGCTCCTCATCCTCTCTGAGCTCTGTTTTCAGCATTTCTGAAGATTCTGAGATTGTCTCATATCTTTTGAATGATTTCCATAATCAGTGCCTGTTGTTGGCAAATAAGAATTCTAATTAATAAAATCTTGAATATACTAACATGTTTTTATTGTTTTGTTTACCTTTTTTTTTGGTTCATTTTTATTTTTCTCAATAGATACCAAATTGTTCATAGTCATCTCGGTGTAAAGGAAAAAAAAATGCATTAAAAATATGAGACTAAATATGCTAAGTGTGGTTCCCTCAGAGTAGTGATAGTATAAGAAAAATGTTCCTAGTTATTTACACTTAACAGAATTTTTCAAATTTTTATCATGAGAATGCATTATTTGAAAGAAGAAAAGTCAATTGAAATATGAGAAACAGCCCTGGCCGGTTTGGCTCTGTGGTTAGAGCGTTGGCCTGCTGTCCAGAGAGACCTGGGTTCAGTTCCCGCTAAGGGCACGTACCTCGGTTGCAGTTTGTCCCCGGCCCTGGTTGGGTAGTGCTGGAGGCAGCCACTCGATGTGTCCCTTTCACGTTGATGTTTTTCTCTCTCTCTCTCTCTTCCTCTCTTTCTCTCCCACTCTATCTGAACAAAAAAATGGAAACATGTCCACGGGTGAAGATAAAAAAATACATATATATGAGAAACAAAAGCAAAAGCAAAGAGCTTCATCTAGATGTTTCTATGCTTAAAACAGTAAGGGGCTTATAAAGCTTTTTCCTGTACTAGGAATATCTTTTGTACCTAGCTCAACAATCCTAATTCCTATCTGAGCTGGAATACTTGACCTTTCACAAGCACTTACCTTGATTTTGTTCCTTTATCCTGCTTCTCTCCAAGTGACAAGTGATTTTTCCCTTTTCAGAACATCAACAATTTTGCTTAAATTTTACTGTAATAATACTGAGAAATTGTTGAACACTTACTGTGTTCCTACTTGTCCTGGAAGGGATTTAGCTAGTTAAGAAGCCAAAGTTTTGTTGCTTTCAGCACGAATGTTTACAGGCTGGTACCTGCCCATTTTAGCTTTTCCTGTTCAGTCACTTCTTGTTTTTCCTATAGATTATTTTTGAAGTAAACTTTCTAATGAAATATAAATGTGGAGAAAACTGTACAGATCTTAACTGTATAGCTTGATACATTTTCACAAAATGAACTCACACATGTGATCATCACCCAGATCAAGAAATAGAACAGTATAAAAACATTTTAAATTAAAAATAAAATAAAATAAAGAAATAGAGCATTACAGCCCATAGTAGCCCCCACAGAAGCCCCCATAAGCTGCTTCCAATCATTAGCCTCAAAAGTAACCATTATTCTGATGTCTATCACCATAGATTAGTTTTTCCTGCTTTTGAATGTTATGGAAACTGAAATCATATTCTAAGTTAGCAATTTTCAACCTTTTTCAGCTCATGGCACACACAAACTAATTACTGAGATTCTGTGGCACACCAAAAAATACAGTTTTTTGCCGAGCTAACAACAAAAAAGGTATAATTTTGATTTATTCACAGCAGATAGCTATTGTTGTGTTGGCTGTTGTAATTTTTAAAATTTGACAATCTAAGGGAAAAGAGGTGAGTGCCCCTGACTAAATAGCCATGTTTAAAAATTCTTGCTGCACACCAGTGTGCCACAGCACACTGATTAAAAATTGCTGGGCTAGGTATTCCTTTACTCTTTTGCTAAACATTTTATTTGCGAGATTTTTCCAGGTTGTCACATGTTGCAATGGTTTATTCATTCTTGTTGCTCTGTGGTATGTCATTGTATGAACATGCTACACTTTATCCCTTCTACTCTTGATGGACATTTGGGTTGTTTACAACTTTGGGCTACTGTTAACAGTGCTGCTATGTCCTCACAGGCTTTTAATTTCTTTATTTTTAAATATGTTGTTATTGATTTTTTAGAGAGAGAGGAAGGGAGAGAGATAGAAACATTGATGTGAGAGAGACGCATCAATTGACTGCCTCCTGCACTCCCCCCCCCCCCCCCCGGAATTGAGCCCTCATCCTGGGCATGTGCCCTGACCAGAAATTGAACCAGGACTGCTCAGTCCATGGGACGACACTCAATCCACTGAGCCACACTAGCTGGGCACAGGCTTTTAATTTTTAAAAGTCAGTTCTTAGGATGTGCATTTCATTGTACTTTGAGAGCAATAATGAATGCCATGTTATGCCCAGTCAGTCCTCTGGCTCTACCACCAACCTATTGTGTAAAATCACTCAACTGCTCTTAGTCTATATATGTGTATGTGTGTGCGTGTGTATAATTTTTTTGTTGTTGTTAATCCTCACCCAAGGATATTTCTCCATTGATGTTTAGATAGAGTGGAAGGGAGGTAGGGAGAGAGAGAAAAACACCTATGTGAGAGAGGCACATCGATCAGTTGCCTCCTGCACAGCTCCGGTTGGGGTCCAGGGATTGAACCTGCAACCCCGATATGTGCCCTTGACCAGGAATCAAACCCATGCCCCTTTGGTCAGCTGGCTGATGCTCTAACCACTTAGAAAAACTGCCAGGATGTGTGTGTGTAGTTTTTTCTTCACAACCTGCAATCACACAACTTGCTTTCCCTGACTGAAAAATTCATGGGGTCTTCAGGCCAGCTCCAGCAACTCCGGCATCATCTCCTCTGAAAAAACTTCCCTAACACCTTCAGGGTAGGTTTTGTGTCTTTCCTCCATAATCTGTGTCCTCTCTGCAATTCCTCTCTACTGTACTTTTTAAAAAAATTGATTTCCAGGAAGAGAGGGGAGAGAGAGAAACATTCATTTGTTATTCCACTTATTTATGCATTAATTGGTTGATTCTTCTATGTGCCCCTACCAGAGATCAAACCGCAACCTTGGCTTATCAGGATGAACCACTAACCAACTAAACAACCAGACCAGGGCTTTCTATTGTACTTTCATTTACTAGTTTTTCTTCATTACAAGATCTGAATCACTGCTCTAGTTCAATGCCTAGTATACCAAAGTCACTCAATACACATTTGCTGAACACATGAGTGAGTGAACAAATGAAATTTGTGTGGAAAATTGCAGTTTCAGAGTGAGTAAGCTAATTGGTAATGACAACAAAAGCTATACCAAGGAGGGGCAGAATAAAGGGTGTGGTAATCAGACAAGGTTTATAACTCTCATGCTTGAAGAGAAACTATCTTAGCTGCTGTCGCTGCTCAGAGGAAAGTTTGGCTACTCCACTAACTCTTTCTTTGTCTAGTAACATGACCAACAAGAAAGTGATTGCAGTGTTTGGAGCAACAGGTAAAAAACTCCTTACTTTTAAAGTGCATGCTGACTCTGCTTACTTTCCTGACTTCTTGTTTTTAATGTCAGAGCCTACCAGCATGGGCTGCAAACAGTCCTTTGGAGGAAATTAAGACAAGTGTCCTATTGCTTGACTTTCTGATGTGGTAAAGGGCCTGGGTGATTTGATTTTATTTGGACAAAATGATCTTAGTGAGATAAGGACAACTGACATATTGTCTCTTTCTTAATTGTGTGCTGACTTGGTATGTTTCTTTTTAACATAAGCTATACTCAGGAGACTTTTCTCCATTCACTTCCTGTAAAGGAGCAAGAGTGGAGGCTTGTGGGTTTGTAGGGTATGTCTACATGCCTGACCAATACCCCAGCCATTCTGAAAGGATGGAGTGGGTGGGATTTTGGAGAATGTGCTGAGTGACTTTTCTCACTGGGGCAGATGCCCCAGTCTTTTAATTGCTCTCCCTGCTTTCAGTCTTGTTTCCTTTACAATCTCTTCTTTACAGTCAGAGTCAGCTTTGCCAAATGTTGATCAAATCAGGCCATACCCATTCAATCTGTTCTCATTTCAGTCTCCTGATGATTCTTTTGAAACTATCAGATCATGACATGCCTCTGCTCAAAACCCTCCAATGCCCACCCATCTCACTCCAAGTAAAATGCCAAGTCCAGCTAATGGACTCCCATTTTTTCGCCTTCCCTTTACTTAGTCTGTGTGCTCCCCAAGCACACTCCCACCTTAAGTCCTTTGCACTGGCCACCCCTCAACCTCTAGTTACCCACATTGCTTTCTTCCTCGTGTCACCCAAGCCTCTGCTCAGATGTCGCCCTCTCCATGAGCACTTTCCAGACCTCCATATTTAAAATTGAACTCTGCTCTATGCTGCCGCTGTCTGGCTGCCCTTCCTGCTTGATTGCATCCCTTCCTGCCTGTCTCTCCACACTAGAAGATAAGCTTTATAAGCAAAGGAAGTTTGTCTGAGAAGAGGAAAGGACTAAAGCAGTGAAAAGAGAGAAATAAATTTGCAAAAACCAACAGCCAGTTATGACATTGACTTTAGAAGGAAGTCTTCAAGTTTGTGACAGCATGGATGGACCTGGAGATTATTATGTTAAATGAAATAAGCCAGTCAGAGAAAGATGCATATACGATCTCTCTTATATGTGGGATCTAATAAACAAAATAAACAGATGAACAAAATAGAAACAGAAGCAGGGATACAGGGAACAGAATGACAACTGTAAGAGGTGAGGGGGTAGAGGGTCTGGATGAAAGAAGGTGAAGGGATTAACCAAAAAAAATATGTACATATCGCACAGACACAGACAACAGTGTGATGGTAACCAGAGGGAAAGGGGGTTGGGGGTAGGGAGAGGTGGTTAAAGGTGAGGAGAATGGGGACGAAAAGAGACTTTGCTTGGGATGATAGGCACACGATTCAGTGCGCAGGTGATGTTTTATTGAGTCATACTCTTGAAACCTGTATGGTTTTGCAAACCAATGTCACCCTAATAAATTCAATTAAATAAAAAGGGGGAAAAAGGCAAATGGAACATAGAGATGATTGTATAAGGCATTGAAGTAAAGGTGAGAGTATTGTGTTTTCCTGAAAGAAATAAGCCTTTAAAGGATTTTGAGTAGAGTGACTCGATATGACTGCTATGTTAAAAGGATCATTTTAGCTCCTGCTTTTTGAAGACAGTGTAGGGGACAAGGGCTGAAGCAGGAAGGCCTTTTAGGAGGCTGCTGCTATAATCCAGCCAAGATGACTGTGGCTTAGACTGGGATGGCAGAAATGAGGTGGTGAGGAGTGGTCAGATTCCGGATATGTTTTAAAGAGAGTTGATAGGCACAGTGTGGTGATTGGGGGGTGGAGTGGGAGGGGGACTTAGTGGGTGGAAGATGATATGGGGGGATAAATGGTGATGGGAAAAAATAAAGGGAAAAAAAGAGAGTTGACTGTGTTCACTGACAGACCAGATATCAGAGGTGAGAAGAAAGGAGTAAACAATGACTTTAGAGTGTCTGGCTCGAACAGCTGGAAGATAAAGTTGTGATTCACTGAAACAGGGAAGACCATGGTGGGAGCAGGTCATAAAAGGCCGGCAGCTCCATTTTAGTCTCAAATTTAAGTTGCAGCCCAGGCATCCAGAGTAAGCAGTCAAGTAAGAGCCTTGGGAGTGGCTCGTAAAGGAATCAGATTTGATGTGTCATAGTTGAAGAAAGTTGCTTCCTACTTAGCTAAGGAGGTGGACTAATTTTACCTTATTGCCCAGGTCTTGTCCCCTAGTTCAGTTCCTGTGGAGTTCTGGGTGTGTTTCGGTATTCGAGTTAGGGTTGCCTGACTTAACAGATAAAAATATAAGATGCCTAGTTAAATTTTTTGGGGACATGTGTTAATCCTTACCTGTGCATGTGTTCGCACGTCAAACTCTGAACAGTGCCTGCCATTTAAACGCTACTGTGGATGAAAAAGGGAGTTCTGTGGAAAGTAACCTTGAAAGATGATCTGATCAGGAAGTCCTAACTGGGCAGGTGAGGGTGGATAGTCGACCCTAGGCAATAACTTCTATGTAAAAGGCCTTAAACTAGTTTTGCCCATTGCTTCTGTGCATCTAGGTTAACATACCTTTTTAAAAAAAAATTATTTATTTATTTATTTTTGTTACAGATGTTTCTCCTTTTCCCCCCTTTGACACCCTCCTCTCCCTCCCTCCCCGCCCTGTCCCCAGCTTTGTTGTCCATGTCTGTTGGTTATGCATACATGTTTGTGGTTTATCTCCCCTACCCCTCTTCTGGGGATTGTCAGTCTTTACACTACTTCCACATCTCTGGGACTAGCCTGTTCTTCAGACTGTTATGTTCATTACATTCCATATATAAGTGAGATCATATGATACTTGTCTTTCTCTGCTTGGCTTGTTTCGCTTAGGATAATACTTTCCAGGTCCCTCCATGTCGTCTCAAAGGATAGACGATCTTTCTTTCTTACAGCTGCATAGTACTCCATTGTGTATATGTACCACTGCTTTTTTATCCATTTGTCTACTGATGGACACTTGGGCTGTTTCCAGATCTTAGCTATTGTAAATAGTGCTGCTATGAACATGGGGGTACATATATTCTTTCTGATTGATGTTTCAGGCTTCTTAGGGTATATTCCTAGAAATGGGATCACTGGGTCAAATGGCAGTTCAATTTTTAATTTTTTGAGGTAACACCATATTGTTTTCAGAGTGGCTGCACCAGTCTGCATTCCCACCAGCAGTGTACTAGAGTCCCCTTTTCTCCACACCCTTGCCAACACTTGTTTGATGATTTGTTGATGGCGGCCTTTCTGACAGGTGTGAGGTGATATCTCATTGTTTTAATGTGCACCTCTCTGATGATTAGTGATGTTGAGCATTTCTTTATATGTCTCTTAGCCATTTGTATGTCCTGTTTGAAGAGGTGTCTATTTAGCTCCTCTGCCCATTTTTTAATAGGGTTCTTCGTCTTCCTTTTGTTGAGTTGTATGAACACTCCATATATTTAGGAAATTAACCCCTTATCTGATGTATCATTGGCAATTATGCTCTCCCATAGAGTGGGTTGCCTTTCCATTTTGATGGTTGTTTCTTTTGCTGTGAAGAAGCTTTTGAGTTTGATGTAGCCCCCCTGTGTTCATTTTCTCCTTTGTTTCTGTGGCCTTAGATGATATATCAGTGAAAATTCTGCTGCGTATGATGTCTGAAATTTTGTTGCCTACATTTTCTTCTAGAATTTTTATGGATTCACAAGTCACATTTAAGTCTTTTATCCATTTTGAGCTTATTCTTGTGTATGGTGTAGGTTGATGGTCTAGTTTCATTTTTTTGGCATGTAGCTGTCCAATTTTCCCAACACAATTTATTAAAGAGGCTGTCTTTATTCCATTGTATGCTCTTGCCTCTTTTATCAAATATTAGTTGAGCATAATATTTTGGGTCCATTTCTGGATTCTCTGTTCTATTCCATTGATCTAAGTGCCTGTTCTTGTGCCAGTACCAGGCTGTTTTGATTACAGTAGCTTTGTAGTATAACCTGACATCCGGTATTGTGATCCTGCCTACTTTGTTCTTCTTTTTCAAGATTGGGGGTCTTTTTTGGTTCCATATGACCTTTTGAAATATTTGTTCTAGTTCTGTGAAGTATGTTGTTGGTATTTGATGGGGATTGCATTGAATCTATAGATTGCTTTGGGTAGTATGGACATTTTAATGATGTTAATTCTTCCATTCCATGAACAAGGTATGTGCTTCCACTTTTTTATATCTTTCTCTATTTCTTTTTGCCATGTCCTGTAGTTTTCTGCATATAGGTTCTTTACTTCTTTGGTTAAGTTTATTCCTAGGTATCCTAATTTTTTTGCCATGAAGGTAAATGGGATTGTTTTTTCAGTTTCTCTTTCTGTGGGTTCATCATTGGTGTATAAGAATGCCGTCAATTTCTTGACATTAATTTTGTATGCTGCTACTTGACAAATTCATTTATTAAGTGTAGTAAATTTTTGATGGAGTCTTTGGAGTTTTCTATGTATAATATCATGTCATCTGTTTCACTTCCTCCTTTCCAATTTGGATCCCTTTTATTTTTTCTTCATGTCTGATTGCAAAGACTTCCAGTACAGTGATACCTCGGTTCTCGAACGCCTCGGTTTTCGACCAAATCGGTATTCGACCAGGAGATTCGAGAAACTTTTGTCTCGGAATCCGAACAAATATTTGGAACTCGAACTTCCGAGATGAGCTGAGTTGAGCCGAATGGCGTTCATTCGGCCCAGCGCGCCTTGCTTGCGTCATCAGTGTGAGTGCAGAGAGAGAGTCACGCTTTGTGGAGTCACGCTTTCCTATTGGGTTTCATTGCTTCGGTTCTCGAACAATTCGGTTCTCGACCGTCCTCCTGGAACGAATTATGTTCGAGAACCGAGGTATCACTGTACTATGTTAAATAAGAGTGGCGAAAGTGGGCATCCCTGTCTTGTTCCTGTTCTAAAGGGAAATGCTTTTAGTTTCTGCCCATTGCTATGATGTTGGCTGTAGGTCATTCATACATGGCCTTTACTATGTCGAGATATGATCCCTCTATTCCCACATTGCTGAGTGTTTTAATCAGAAATGGATTCTGGATTTTGCCGAATGCTTTTTTAGCATCAATTGATATGATCATGTGGTTTTTATTCTTCATTTTGTTTATGGGGTATATCACATTTATTGATTTGTGAATATTGTACCAGCCTTGCATCCCTGGGATGCATCCCACTTGGTCATGATGAATAATTTTTTTGATGTATTGCTGGATTTGATTTGGTAGTATTTTGTTCAGGATTTTGGTGTCTATGTTCATCGGGGATATTGGCCTGTCGTTTTCTTTCTTTGTAGTGTCTTTTTCTGGTTTTGGAATTAGAATTATGCTGGCCTCATAAAATGAATGTGGAAGTCTTTCTTGTTTTTGAATTTTTTGAAATAGTTTGAGGAGAATGGGTATTAGTTCTTCTTTGAATGTTCGGTAAAACTCCCCTGTGAAGCCGTCTTGGCTGGCCTTTTGTTTCCTTTGAGAGTCTTGATTACCTCTTCAATTTCCTTAGTTGTTAATGGTCTGTTCAAGTTTTCTATCTCTTCCTGGTCCAGTTTTGGGAGACAATGTGTTTCTAGAAATTTGTCCATTTCACTTAGATTGTTGAATTTGTTGCCGTATAATTGTTCATAATATTTGTTAACAATTCTTTGTATTTCTGTGTTGTCAGTTATTTTTTCTCCTCTTTTATTTCTGATTTTGTGTATTTGGGTTCTCTGTCTTTGTTTCTTGGTGAGTCTAGCTAAGGGTCCATCAATCTTGTTTATCTTTTCAAAGAACCAGCTCTTTGTTTCATTGATCCTTTGCATTATCTTTTTTGGTCTCTATGTCATTTATTTTTGCTCTGATCTTTACTATTTTCTTTCTTCTACTTGTTCTGGGGTTTTCTCTTTGTTTGCTTTTTAGTTCTTTAAGTTGTGAGGTTAGATAGTCAATTAGAAGTTTTTCTTGTTTCTTGAGGTGGGCCTGTGCTATGAACTTCCCTCTCAGAACTTCTTTTGCTGCATCCCATAGATTTTGTGTTGTTGTTTGTTCATTGGTTTCCAGGAAGTTTTTAATTTCTTCCTTGATCTCCATGGTAACCCATTCATAGTTCAATAATGTGCTGGTTAGCCTCTATGTTTTCAAATGTCTTTGCATATTCTTGTTGCAATTGATTTCTAGTTTCATGCCATTGTGATCTGAGAAGATGCTTGATATGATTTCAATCTTCTTGAACTTGTAGAGACTTAGTTTGTGTTCTAACATGTGGTCTGTCTTTGAGAATGTCCCATGTGCACTTGAGAAGAATGTGAATTCTATAGTTTTGGGGTATACTTCTCTGTAGATATTTATTAAATCTATTTGATCTAGCGCTTCATTTAGTGTCTGTGTTTCCAATGATCTATCCAGTGATGTCAGCAGGGTGTTGAAGTCCCCATCTGTGATTGTGTTGCTGTCGAATTCTCCTTTGAAGGCCTCCAGAAGATTTTAATATATTTTGGTGCTTCTATATTGGATGCATATATGTTTACCAAGGTTATATCTTCCCGTTGGATAGATCCTTTCAATATTGTGTAGTGGCCTTCTTTGTCTCTAGTTATGGCCTTCATTTTGAAATCTATTTTATCAGATATGAGTATTGCTACCCCAGCTTTTTTTCTTTCCTTTCCATTTGCTTGCAAGATTTTTTTCCATCCCTTCACTTTCAACCTATGTGAGTCTTTTGTTGTGAGGTGGGTCTCTTGTCAACAATATATGGATGAGTCATACTTTCTTAACCAGTCAGCTTCTCTGTGTCTTTTTTTTTTTTAATCTTTATTGTTGGATTTAAAATGTAATACAGATGTTCCACATTTTTTCCCCATTTACCCCCCTCCACCCCCTCCCGCCCCCCTCCCACCTTTTCCCACACTATTGTCTGTGTCCATTGTTTATGCATATAAGTTCTTTGGTTTATTTCTTCCCACCCCCCCAACCCCTTTCCCTTTGAGGTTTGACAGTCTAGCAATGAATTTGTACTTCCTAATCCCTTCACCTTTTTCACCCATTTCCCCAACCCCCCTCCCAGCTGGCAACCAACAAAATGTTCTCTGTATCTATGAGAATGTTTCTGTTCTACCTGTTCATTATGTTTGCAGATTCCATTGTTGATAGATATGTATTCATTGCCATTTTATTTGTTCATATATTTTATCTTTTTCTTCAAAAAGACCCTTCATCATTTCATATAATAACTGTTTGGTGGTGATGAACTCCTTTAACTTTTTCTTGTCCGGGAAAGTTTTTATATGTCCATTGATTCTAAATGACAGCTTTGCAGGATAGAGTAATCTTGGTTGTAGGTTCTTGCTTTTCATCACTGTGAATATTTCTTGCCACTCCCTTCTGGCCTGCAAAGTTTCTTTTGAGAAATCAGCTGACAGCCTAATGGGAACTCCCTTGTAGGTAACTAGCTGCCTTTCTCTTGCTGCTTTTAAGAGTCTCTCTTTATCTTGAACTTTTTGCATTTCGATGATGATGTGTCTTGGTGTGGGCCTCTTGGGGTTCATCTTGTTTGGGACTCTCTGTGCTTCCTGAACTCGTATGTCTGTTTCCTTCACCGAGTTAGGAAAGTTTTCTGCCATTATCATTTCAAACAGGTTTTCGATTTCTTGTTCTCGCTCTTCTCCTTCTGGCACCCCCAAGATGCGAATGTTGGCACGCTTGAAGTTGTCCCAGAGGCTCCTTACACTGTCCTCATTTTTTTGGATTCTTTTTTCTTTTTGCTGTTCTGATTGGGCATTTTTTGCTTCCTTATATTCCAAATTGATGGTTTGCTTTTTGGATTTACATACTCTATTATTGAAGCTGTGTAAATTATTCTTTATTTCAGTTAATGCCTCCTTCAATTCTAACTGTGTATCCATGACTTCTGACTGGTTCGTTTTTATGCTCTTAAGGCCCTCCCTAAGTTCACTGAGGTTCTCACTAAGTTCATTGAGCATCCCTTTAAGCAGTATTTTGAACTCAGTATCTGTTAGGTTGCTTAATTCCATTTCGCTTAGTTCTTTTATTGGGGTTTTGTTCTGTTCTTTCATTTGGGACCTGTTTCTTTGTCTCCTCATTTGGGCTGCCTCCCTGTGTTTGTTTCAGTGTATTGCTAAATGAGAGGTATGGGGCTCGCTGAGATCAGATGCTGCTTGTTTGAAAGAATTTAGGAAATACCTGAAGCAGGATCCAAGACAGGCCAATCCTATGGTTAAGCAAGTGGCAACAGCTTGGGTGGGCTTGAAAGTTGGGTAGGGCGGGGCCTCAGGGAGTCAGCAGGGTGGGGCTACCAGTGTGAGCCAGGTTGTTGGAGTCCCAGATATGGCAACTGCCTTCCACCCCCGGAAAGGGCTCACCAAAGGAACAAAGGCCTCTTATAGCACGTTTGTCCTGGAGAAAGACCCCTCTCCAGCCCTCACTCCAGTGCCAAACAGCTCAGTTCTTCCCTGTATGATTCTGGTGCCCCTTGAGCTGCCTCCCCTCCGAGCTTAGAGGGAGAGAGTCCGATAAGTCCCTGCGCGGGCCCTTTAGGGAGCTGCTTGGGGCTCCAGCCATGTCAGCTTTCCTGAGCCTCAGTTCCCGCTGGTTTTTCCAGCCAGAAGTTATGGGGACTTCTCTTTCTGGCACTGGAACCCTGAGCGGGGCACCTGGTGTGGGACGGGGACCCCTCAGTCCTCAGGAAGGACCTTCCCAGCTGAAGTATCCTCCTGATTTTTATCCGCCACACTTGGGTGTGGGACCAGCCTGTCGCGCTGCCGCTCCACCACCCCTCCTACCAGTCTGGATGTGGCTGCTGCTTGAATTTCGTAGTTGTAGGACTTCCATTCAGCTTGATTTCAGGCGGTTTTGAATGATGGTTGTTCTGTAGTTTAGTTGTAACTTTGATGTTCTCTGTGTCTTTTTATTGGAGCATTCAAACTATTTACATTTGAGGTGATTATTGATATGTATTTATTTATTACCATTTTTTGTTTAGTGTGGCTATATTTTTTTCCTATTTCTTCTACTAATTACTGTAGTCCTTTTAACATATCTTGCAGTGCTGGTTTGGTGCTAAGATATTCCCTTAGCCTTTTTTTTTTGGTGTAGGAAGCTCTTTATCTGACCTATTTTGAATGATAGTCTTGCTGGATAGAGTAGTCTTAGATTCAGATCCTTGTTTTTCATGACCTTGATTACTTCATGCTATTCCCTTCTGGCCTGTAGTGTTTCTGTTGAGAAGTCAGATGATAACCTTATGGGGGTTCCTTTGTAGGTAAGTTGTTGCTTATCTCTTGCTGCCTTTAGGATTTTCTTTGTCTTTAATTTTTGGCATTTTAATTACTATGTGTCTTGGTGTGGGCCTGTTTGGGTTCTTCTTACTTGGGGCTCTCTGTGCTTCTTGAACTTGAATGCCTTCTTCCTTCACCAAGTTAGGAAAGTTTCTGTCACGATTTCTTTGAATATATTCTTTAAACCTTGCTCATTTTCTTCTTCTTTGGGGACTCCTATGAGGCAAATGTCATTATGTTTCCAGTTGTCCCACAGTTCTCTTAAGCTATCTTCCTGTTTTTAAATTGTTTTTTCTTTTGTTTTTCTGATTGGTTGATTTTTTCTACCCTGTCTTCTAAATCACTGATATGGTCCTCAGCTTCCTCTACTCTGCTGTTTAGTCCTTCCAATGTGTTCTTAATTTCTGCTATGTCATTATTCATTTCCACTTGGTTGATTTTTAGTGTTTCTATATCTTTACTCATGGTGCTGATGTCCTTACTCTGTTGAGCTTCCTCAAGATCATGACTCTGAACTCTACCTCTGATAATTTGCTTAACTGCATCTCATTCATCTCATTTTTGATAGAGTTCTCTTGTTCTTTCATTTGGGATTTGTTTCTTTGTTTCACCATTTTGGCTATCTCAGTGTGTTTGGAGGCTGCCAAATTTTCCCTGTGGGTATTTGTGTTCTGCTGTTTGTGGCTTCCTCTGCTGGGTTTGGATGAGCATGTTAAACACCACTGTCAAGTCTTGCTTTCCTGGGTAGATTTGCAAGCTCAGGAAAGGTTCAGTTATCCTCTAGCTTTTTGCCTGGAGCCTATTAGTCTCAGTTACTCAGGGCCTTGGAATGTAGGCCTGGTGTTTTTCATAAGAGGATTTAGAGAGGGTGGGACTGATTCTGATTGTTAATGAGCCTCAATTTGCATTTCTTTGTCTCACCTGGAAGGGGCTGACTCTCTGAGGGAGGGGCTGCTGCTTTTCCCCACAGCTCCGGGAAGGAGCAAGCTGGCCACTGTCCTTTGTGGCTGCGACTCAGCAAAAACTCTGAGCACCCTCCAAATCCTGGGGGTCCCCACAGAGTTTCAGTCCAGTCTGCCCTCCCTCTGCTGGAGCCCCAGGTGAGTGGCTGTAGCCAATCCAGTGCTGTGTTCTAGCCCTCTGTGCTGTAGAGCAGGGTTAGTATTTTATCCCCAAGGGTGCTGCTCACAGCTAAGACTGCTGCTGTCCGTGGGCTCCCAGCCCACCACCCTGTGGCACCTCCGCAGATCTTACTAGTGATCCTGGTTATATGGTTTTGTCCCACTGCTTTTCTGTTGTTTTTTATCCAATGATTTGTTTTTATTTTAGTTGCAATTCCTGTTTGGTCCTTGGAGATCAACTGTGTAGCTTTCATTCATTCCGCTGCCATTTTCACATCTCTGGGTTAACATACCTTTGAAATAACTACCCTCAAGAAAGCACATAATCTTGTTAACTATCCTGTAATCTAATCCTTGCCTTGCTTACTGCTTACTGGGTTTGGATGAGCATGTTAAACAGCATGCTCCTTTCCCTCCTTAATTTCAAATGCATAAAGGGAACTGCAAAACTGTTATTCTGCAGAGCAGTTGAGATCTTGTTCCCTGGCAGATGTCAGTTGGCTCAAATACTTTTAGTATATACGTTGCTGAAGCGAACACTAAAATAAACACTTATAAAAATTCTCTACAGGTTTGCATATTTCTTATGTTGACACTGTCCTCAACATGGTATCACTTGGAAGTGAACTGGATCCAAGAGTGAATGATCCAGAATAAATGAGGAGGGTCTGGAACAACTGAACATGTTAAGAATGCATGTTCTGGGAGCTGCTTTTTTTTTTTTTATCCTCACTCAAGGACACTTTTTCCATTTTTTGTTCAGATAGAGTGGGAGGGAGAGTGAGGGAGAGAGAGAGAGAGAGACAGAGACATCGATGCAAAAGGGACACATCGAGTGGTTGCCACCTGCACAACCCAACCAGGGCCGGGGACAAACTGCAACTGAGGTATGCGCCTCTAGCAGGAACCGAATCCAGGTCTCTCTGGACCGCAGGCCGATGCTCTAACAGCTGAACCAAACTGGCCAGGGCTGGGGGCTGCTTTTTTGGACTGATAACTTTATGGTTATGTCTTGCTAATTTAAAGAAACAGGGTCAAGATGGGTGAATTTTTCTCCTGGTTTGGGTAGTAAAATATAAAACATTACAAGTGGGACTAGTTAAGAAAGCCAGTCTTGGTCTTGGTCCAGCTCCTCTTATTCGTTCATACACTTCCATGCAGGACTGTCCACCTCCAAACCTAAGAGTTGAGAGCACAGAGGTTTCAGTCTTTTAACTTCATTCATTCATTCATTCATTCATTCATTCAATATATAGATGTTGGAAATTTGCAGTTTGCCAGAGAATAGTCTCAGCACATGGTTGGGAAACAGGGATTAAAAGTAAACAGTTTCAGTCCTCAAGGAGAACCCAGTTTAATAGGAGGGTTATAAGGAAATAATTACAATAGATGATGATATGGGCTGAATTGTGTCTCTCCCCACAAATAATTCATATGTTGAAACCTTAATTTCTAGTACCTCTGAATATGACTATATTTGCAGATAGGGCCTGTACAGAGGCAATTGTATTACAGAGAGGCCATGAGAGTGTGCCCTAATCCTATGGGACTGGTGTCCTTTTAATAAGAGGAAATTTTGACACACAGTCACAGGAGGGGCTAGAGTGCACAGTTGGAAAGACCATATGAGGACACAGTGAGAAGGTCCCTGATCTTCAGACCAAGGGGAGAGATTTCAGGAGAAACCAAACATAGCAACACCTTGATCTTGGGCTTCTAGCCTCCAGAACTGTGAGAAAATATATTTCATTTGTTTAAGCCACAATCTGGAATTTTGTTATGGTAGGCTTAGCAAACTAATATAGCCGACAAATATTTTTAATATTTATAATAATTATTTTTATAGATGTACATATAATAGTTTTAAAAGTCTAATAGTCCTACAAGGCTTATAAAGAAACCCAGCAGACCTTACCCTACCCCTTTCCACATTTAACTCTTCTGTTTCTACTGGTATTTGTCTCTGTATTTCTAAATAATGTGATAATATGCTATTTCTTGATTTTTAAATTTTAGATATTATTCATTGTCTTTAGCTCTCCTATATCCCCAGCCCCAAGACATACTTCCTTTTTTTCATCCTCCCCATATAGTTTATAATAATTTGTATTTTTCACATGGATGATGGACTAAATATGGACTCTTATTATGACTATGTAATTATTGTTCATACTTGAACCATGTAATGTGCCCTTTTTTCTCACATAATTTCTTGTTTTTCCTGAAATTAATAATTGCCTTTATTTTTATTTGTTTAGTTTTCTTTGTGCCTATCACTATTTTTTTCTCCCTAATCTCTCCAGTAAAGTTAGATAATTTCTCTCAAAATGAGCAAACACATCAATTAATCTCTTAGTTCTGTTTTTTTTTCTCTCCATGGAAATCTTCCTCCTAGAATGCTCTCTCTTTCTATTTCAGTCTTCCTGGATTTTCTTCCCCATTATTCTGATAATTCTCTTTGCTTTTCTCCTGAGTTTGGTTTCTGTTTCCTGGGTTCCTCTTTCTTGCTTTACTTTGTCATTTTGCTGGAGCACATCCTCCAGTAGCTTACAGAGAAAGTATACAAAGTAGTTACATTTTTGAAACCTTGACTGTCTGAAAATGTCTTTATATGAAATGTTTAGAATCAATTGATCATTCGGCTAGGTTTATAATTCTAGATAGAAATTAATCCCCCCCCCCCAAGTGGCATTACTTCATTGTTTCCAATGTTATAAAGAAATCTAGTGCTATTTTTATCCCCCACCTTTGAACTGAATACCCTTCCACCAAAGTTTGTAAGATTTTTTTTTTAACCCCAGTGTTCTGAAATTTCACAGTTATGTAAATCATATGAGACTTTATTTATTCATTGTGCTGGGCACTCAGTGGTTCCTTAATCTGGAACCTCATTCAATATCCTTGAATTCTGGGAAATTATCTTCTTTGATAATTTCATATGTCCATTTTCTCTATTCTCTCATTCTGAAATTCCCCTGGCTTGATCCTCTCTTTTCTTTTTACTGTTTTCCATTTCTTTGTTGTTATTTTTTTTTCCTTTTAATTCTGAGAGATTTTTCTAGCTTTTTCTATTGAAAACTTATTTCTGCTATACTATTTCAAATTTCTGGGAGCTTCATCTTCTCTTCTGAATGTACTCTCGCCTCTCTCTCCCTTTTTATTGGTACAGTATGCAGAAGTAGTGTTCTGAGTGCAAAATCTTTTCCAGTCTCTGAAGATATTAATGCTTTAAAGTTTTTCTTCTGTTCACTGCATTGTTTCTGTTTCCTTTTATCAATTTGTTTGTTTATTTATTTATTGTTTGGAGGCTTTCTTCAAATATCTGGTGACCGTTGGCTGTTCATATTTATTACTAGAGCACTAAACTTCGGCTGAAGCTCCCTGTACAAAAGCAGAGCTCATTGAACGGCAGACTCTATAGGGTTATCACTGATGTATCAGTTGAGGTTCCACAAGAAACTAGTGCCACATTCGTACAGAGAAGCTGAGGAAAAAATAAAGGCCGAAAGGGAAGAGACCAATAATGAATAAGCAATAGGAGGAAGGAGCAGAGGGCAAGTAGATGACCAAAATCTGGGGAGAGTAGCAACATGGAGGTGGCCACCTCTCCTCCTTCCCTTGGGTCTCCTGCTGATGCCTCTCACTGGCCAGACCCAACCTGAGAGCAAGAAGAGAGCCTACTGATGGAGTCCATACAGGTCAGCCTCCCAGGGCTCTAAGCAGAATACAGAAAGTGAAGGTATATCTGAAGGCACAAAAAACATATTCAGGACAGGTATACAACCAATCTGATAGAGGATCCCAAATGTCGGTAAACCAGCACAGTACCTGGCACATATCACAGGGCATTCAGTAAATATTTGTAGGTAAATTAAGCAAGTAATGATTATACCATCAGTGACTTTAAATGCCATAAAAAGAAACTTATGCCCTGGCCAGTTTTCTCAGTGGTTAGAGCATCAGCCTGTGGACCAGAGAGCCCCGGGTTCAGTTCCTGCTAAGGGCAGGTACCTCGGTTGCAGTTTGTCCACTGCCCTGGTTAGGGTCATGTAGGTGGCAGGCAAACAGTCAGTATATCCCTCTTGCATCGATGTTTCTCTCTCTCTCTTTCCCCCCTCTCTCCCTCCTGCTCTATCTGAAGATAAATGCAAAAATTTCCTTGGGTGAGGATAAAAATAAAAAAAATTTATGCAAGTTTTCAACTTAAAACAAAACAAAACAGGAAGCTCTTTTGAAAATAAAAATTGTGTGAAGAACCTCAAAATAAAATCTATACCCAGATAAAAGTAGATTTTCCCAGTTGAATCTGGGGTGGAGGGTCTGGCATGGTGCTCATTTGGCCTCCTTGTTGTGTCAGGCCTCTCCCATTCTTTCCCCCATGGATTTTGCAAAGTTGCCTCTGATGAGGCTGCGAGAAATCTAGTTTGACAACTACTGCTGCAAGCCATGGGGATGCCTCTGAAGTAGTTATCACAATAGCTGTACTCTGAATAATAGCACTTCCTGACCCACTATGTTTTAGTGACCATTCCTCCTGATCATTCCTCCATTTCTTCTTCCCTGATCTTGCAGGAGCTCAGGGTGGTTCTGTGGCCAGGGCCATTTTGGAGAGCAAAAAGTTTGCTGTAAGAGCACTCACCAGGGATGTGACTCGACCAAAGGCACTGTTGCTCCGGGACCTTGGCGCTGAGGTGGTAAAAGGGGACCTGAATGATGAAGCCTCGGTGGAGGCCGCCTTAAAAGATGCCTATGGGGCCTTCGTGGTGACCAACTTCTGGGACCATTTCAGCAAAGAGAAAGAAGTGTGTCAGGTGGGAACACCTTCGAGCCCTCTCATCCTACCCTCCCTGGCTGCTCTGCCCTCGTTGAAGGGGGTAGGCTTTCAGTCTGGGCAAAAATATGTGCCACTCCACCTCTCTCTGATATTTATGAAATTTGTGTACTTCATGCAGTTGTTAGAGGTGTCTTTGATTGTGAAAGCAGTGTTCTGTAGCCCATGTCCACATCTCAAGACCATGGAGGTCTGAGTGACCACGCAGTGGAGCCAGCCGTTAGATGCCCACCATTGGTGGTATGTGGCCTGTGAAGGGTACCCCACAGATCAACGTAACTCTGAAGTGAAAAGGGAAGAACAAAAATGTAATGAGTATACTTATACTTCTGGCAGAGAATTTGGGAAGAAATGAGTAATGGGTACTTAGAAAAAGAACTAAACAAACAAGCAAATAAACCTACAATGATTAATGTCACGGAAAATAAAAGTTTGTAGAAAAAAATAAATGTAACCATAGAATATTGCATGGTTCAACTTCAGCTGTGTATAAGCACTGATTATTGATCTGACCCAAAATTATGATATTGGGAATATGAGGGGGAAAAAAAGGGAACTGCATATATGGGTGGTGGTGGACTGTGTGTGTGTGTCTGTGTCTGTGTGTATGTGAGAGAGACAGAGAGAGAGAGAGCACTAAAGATAAGTGCTCATCTTTCATGGTAGGAATTTAGTAGACAATATCTTAAACTGAAAAAAGTATCAAGAATTAGTAGTGTAAACCTGCTATTTAGAAATAAAGAAACATCTGAAAGAGATGAAAGGAGTTACTTCTGGAGAGCAGGTATAACATGGGGGCTCAGGGAGCGTCTGTGTCATTAAAAGTTCAATTTTCCCCCTATGACAGTCCTATTTGAAATTTTATATATGTATAAATTGAGGAAAATATGAAGATTAGATTTAAAAAATGTAATGGACGGGATCAGCCTCTTTGCAGAAATGGCACAATTCAAAAAATTGAGAGCAGGATTGAGCCATTTCAGGAATGTGTTAAATTAATTATACCATTTACAGCTTGTCTTTTAGTGATAAACTTTGGAAGGGCTTATTTTAGAAACTCTGGGTTCTAATTCTGATATTCACTCACTGTGGCAGCCAGAGGTACAAAGTCTTTTCTCTGCTTCACTTTCTGCATCTACTAAACCAGATTAATTATGTCCTCTCTGCTTGCTACATGGAGTTTTTTGTTTGGGGAAAAAAAGAAGGAAACATTGGAAAGAAAGAAGAAAGAAAAAGAGAGATGAAAGTGCTTTGTAAAATTTGGAACTAAAACACAAAAAAGCAAAAAAAATACATATATATGTCTTCATGATGCTCTCTATATTCCAAATGGTGTTCAGCTATAATTCATTACCAGAAAACATTATTACACTGTATATTGTTTTCTTGCATATCCCTGAGCCTCATCTATAAATAAATGTGGCAGTTGATGACAAAGATACTGATTGTGTAAGAAGGGACCAAATGTTTCTGACTGTTCTCAGCAGGCTGCCTCTTAGCTTCTGATGAGGTTCCGCATTTTGACATGGTGGAGCCTCTGCTCACTAATACTGGTTGCCTCTCAGATGGTAACTTGAATACATGATGCTGGAAGAGCTCCCTCTCTAAGGAGGACCAAAAAAAGGGGGGGGGGGGGCTGCACCTGCCCTCTTGTCCATAGGCAAATACAGCCATCTATACAAATAATTTACATTTGTCCCTTAGGGAAAGCTGGTGGCAGATTATGCCAAGCGCCTGGGTCTGAAGCATGTAGTGTACAGCGGTTTGGAGAACGTCAAGCGCCTGACTGGAGGGAAGCTGGAAGTTGAACACTTTGACGGGAAGGGAGAAGTGGAGGAATACTTCTGGTCCATTGGTGTTCCCATGACCAGCATCCGCCTGGCAGCTTACTTTGAAAACTTCCTCACCATTTGGAAGGCCATGAAAGCCTCTAATGGAGATTACTACACCTTGGGTAAGTGAAAGATTGCAGTGGAAGTTACCAGACACCTGCTGTCCTCCCCTCCTCTTCCCTTTCTCCCTTCCTCCCTCAGTGCAGTGGACATATATCATTTGAGAGCCTACAACATGCTTACCTCTGTGAAGTGCTGAGAGGAGTACCAAATTGTTTTAGATTTCACAGAGAACTGCTTCTTAGACTGGAAACAAAGGATTTCACTTCCAATCTTAAGGGTCTGATGCTCTTTATACAAGTGATTAACTATGTGACCTCAAGCCTCAGTTTCCTCATGTCTAATGGAAAAGTTGGGCAAAATGACTTTTAAGGTTCCTTCCAGCTCATCCATCTGACCTTCTGTGGCAAAAGGGAAGACATTCTCCTCTTGATCTGAGTCCCATGGTCAGATTCCCTAGAGGAGCCCTGACTCCCCAGAGAAAGAATCTGATTCTGAATGTCTGGGCTGGGGCTGGGAAAACTATAGTTTTAACAAGGATCCCGAGTAATTTCAATGCTTTCAGTCCACTGGCTGGAATTCCCCTGCCTTTTGGAGACATTTCTTTGTTTGTAGTCTGAGGTGGCTCTGTGGAGTGGAGGGGCTATGGGAGTATCAACGGCAGCAATTCAGTCTCTTTTTCTTGGCACACAATTAAGACTTACCAGAGGCATAACTAGTGACAGTCAAAGTCAACCTGGAGCACCTGCCATACAACAGATGACCTGGTAATAGTTCAACGACTGACTAGATAAATGTATAAATGTGATACAGCTCTTTCCCCTGGCCCCTTTCTTCCTATGCCCTTTCCACGTGTCAGAAGCCAGCTTACAGACATTTCCCAGGTTCTGAACTACGACACTGTAATCTATTGGTTAGATTGACCTGGGTGAAGAGGTGATGTCTTAAATTTCTTCTTGTACCCGGTCCCTCTGAGGCCCCAAAGTCTATATAACCCATTCTTACCTAAGGTATTCCTGAGACTCAGGTGTCTTTCAATAGTATAGGAATAGCTAACATTTACTAACCACTTACTAGGGGCCTGGCACTGCGCTATTTACCTTCATTTTACAAATGAGGAAACTGAGGCAAGATAGAGTAAGTAACTTTCCAAAGATCACTAATAAGGCAGAACCAGAACATGGACCCTGGTGGTCTGACTCCAGAGCCATATTCTTTACCACTGTCCCATAGCTGTTTTTAATCTCATCCCGAAACCCTCAACTCTCAAAAGGAACTTCAAAGTCAGAATAGACTTAGCTCTGAGTGCTTCAAAAAGCTCAAACTGCTTTATAAATATAAAATACAATTATAGCCTAGCCAGGCTCAGTGGATTGAGCGTTTCCCCATGGACTGAGAGGTCCCAGTTCAATTCCCGGTCAGGGCACATGCCCGGGTTACAGGCTTGATCCTCAGTAGGGGATGTGCAGGAGGCAGCTGATGTTTCTCACATCGATGTTTCTATTTCTCTCTCCCTTTTCTCTCTCTCTCTCAAAAACTCAATAAAAACATATAAAAAATAAATAAAATAAAATAAAATTATAATTTAATCTAAACAGGCTTGCTACCAAGAAATTGAGCCAGGAAGCTAATTTTGCTACAAAAGATTCAATATGATATTTAGTCCCTGACTGCTGAGTCTGAAGTCACTCTTACACTGGATTGAAATTCAGAGACCTTGATTCTTGTCCTGGCCTGTTGCTTCCTAGCTGTGAAGCAATGAAGAGTTAATAGACTTAATTTTAAAAAATGAAAGTTCTGGGGCTAAATCATGTCTATTTTGGGTTCTAGCCTCAGGATTCTGGGAATTCTGTGTCACACTGTAGGAAGGGCATGGGCTTTGGAGTGACACATGAGGGCTTATACCCACTTTGCTGCTTGTGGGTTCAGTAACCTCTGGCCAGTACTTGATATTCCTATGTTTCAAGATTGTTTTGAAGATTTAACCAGCTAGCACATTTGTTTGTTCATTCTTTCTTTAAAACATTTTTTTTTTCTTTATTGATTTTTAGAGAGAGAGAGGAAGGGAGAGGGAGAGGGAGATAGAAACATCGATGAGAGAGGAAACATCGATTGGCTGTCTCCTGCATGCCCCCCACTGGGGATTAGGTCCACAACCTGGGCATGTGCCCTGACTGGGAATTGAACCGGTGACCTCTTGGTGCATGGGTCAATGCTCAACCACTGAGTCACACCGGCTGGGCTCATTCATTCTTTCATCCATTCAGTAAATGTTTGAGGACTTACTGCGTGCTAGTCATTTAGTGGGGAATCAGTAATAAATAGCAGTTAAAAGCAGTCTACCCTCATGAAGGTCCTATTTGGGTAGAGGAGATAGATAATAAACATAATAGATAAGTAAGTTATATTGTGTGTTAGAAGGTAAGTACTATATAAAATAGGGCAAGGTTAGCCCGGCTGGTGTGGCTCACTGGTTGAGCGTCAACCCATGCACCAAGAGGTTGCTGGTTTGATTTCCAGTCGGCACATGCCCAGGTTGTGGGCCCCAGTGGGGGCATGCAGGAGGCAGCCAATTGATGTTCTCTCTCATCGATGTTTCTATCTCTCTCTCGCTTTCCCTTCCTCTCTCTCTAAAAACAAATAAAGAAAAATAAGATAAAATAGGGCAAGGTTAGGTATACATGGAGTGCTAGCAGTGAGGAGGTGGCGTGTGAAATTTAAACAAGGTCAGTGGGCTTCTGAGAAAGACACATCTGATGGAGCTCGGTAGTGGTCTTTGTGGGTACTCAAGGGAAGAACATTTTGGAAAGAGGGAACAGCTAGTGTGGCTGGAACAGAGCAAGTAAGGGAGTAAGGGAGAGTAGTAGGAGTGAGGGCAGAGTTAACAGAGGTCTGGTCCTGTAAGCCATTGGCTTGTCTTTTGAGGGACAGAGAGCCATTGGAAGGTATGTACAGACATGATATGAGCTGACTTTAGCTTTACATGTTCACAAGGAGACCATGGAAAGGCAAGAGTGGAAACAAGGAGGCCAACTTTGTAATAATCCAAGTCAAAGATGATGGTCCAAGGTGGCTTGGGCCAGGGTGGTAGCAGTGAAGTGGTCAGATTCTGGACATGCTATGAATAGGACTTCCAAAAAAATAAAAATTTTAAAAAAAGATATGGAGTGTGAGAGAAGTGTCAAGCTGACTCCAAGAGTTTTGGCTTGAGAAACTAGAATGATAGAGTTGCTATTAACTGAAATGGGGAAGTCTGTAGGGGAAGCAAGTTGCTGGGGGATATAGGAATTCATTTTGGGGCACATTGAGTTTAACATGTCTATTAAACAGTCAAGTAAGGATCTTGAGTAGGAAATTGGACAAACAGAATCTGAAATTCAGCAGAGATGGCTGGATTGGACATATAACTAATCATATGTTGCACATAGCAGATGCTTTTTAAAAAATCAATACCCAGGCATTATGGTATTTTCTCAAACAAAACCTTGTAATTAATTGTGCATAGACGGTGGCCATTTGGTGTAACATTGCTTTCCTATGCCTTTTGTTTACTAGTTGATTAATTCAAGTTGGTGGGCCCTAGCAAGGATGTGATGTCATTAGCTATTTTTATCTTTTTTTTTTTTTTTTCCACTAGCACTGCCTATGGGGGACATACCAATGGATGGCATCTCTGTTGCTGATGTTGGAGCAGTCACCTCTAGCATTTTTAATTCTCCAGCAGAGTTTTTAGGCAAGGCCGTGGGCCTCAGTGCAGAAGCGCTAACAGTACAGCAATATGCTGATGTTTTGTCCAAGAGTTTGGGGAAGGAAGTTCGAGATGCAAAGGTGAGTTCTTAGGAGACATAAATGTGATCACAAGAGTCCGCCTTAGGCCACACCCCACCAACTTACAAATTCTGATAGACTTTTGATGAAGTGCGGCAAGGGTTCAGCTTATACTGTCAGAAGAAATTGAAGAAGGCTTCATTCAGTACCTCAAATCTATCTTGTGTTGTGCATCTGAATCCCATCCTAATGGCTTTGTTTCTTTGGCTTAAGGTTCATCAGCTTGTTAGAGTAAAATTATTTTTGGGTGGCAAGAACTTAGAATCTGAAAACCTAGGTTCAACTTTTTCATATACACTACCCAACTCTCCTGTCATACACACTCGTTGCTGATCATTCCAGTCTGCCAGAGCTCGACGTATGGGGCAAGACACTTACTTCTCTGAGCCTCAGCTTCCTCCTCTGTGAAGTGGAATAATAGCATCTACCCTAGGTATTCTTGTGAAAATTAGAAAGAATATATTTAAGGGGCTTAGCATAGTGCTTGGCACATATACAAAGTACCTATTGGTATATATCAAGTGCCTATTGGTATATATAAGTACCTATTATGTGCCTGGTGCTATCTTTGAGGAGTTTAAGCAGAGTCAGGGTGAACATGATAATATACATGAAGTCACAGTGATCAGTATATGACAGAACACTATAGGTGCTTAATTGTGTTGTCCACACTATCTGTGACCACAGGAGGGTAGGAGAAGGCTTCATGGAAAAAGTGGCTTTGAAGTGGTCCTTGAGGGTGGACAAGACTGTGTCTAGCTGGAGGAAATGATGGGGCTGGCCTGGCTAAATTCTAGAATTCTAAATTCTAGCCTGGCTAAATCCACATGAATAACCAGGGGCAGAATGAGGAAGTAAGTTCACCCTTATCTATCTGTGGAATCTTGGCAACTTAACCTCTCCAGCCTCGGTTTCTTCATATGCTAAAAACACGTTATCATACCTAATAGGATTGTTTTGAGGATGAAATGAGATATAAGTGGCAGGCACCTGGCACTGGGTCAGCAATTAGTAAGCCCTCGATAGCGGATTGTGGTATACATTGGGTGGGACTGGCCTAGACTAGAGTGTGGATAGGACAGACCTTTCACAGAAAAGTGAGACGATAGCGCACATTACCAGCCATTTCTCCAAAGCAGATGTTGATACGAGGAAGGAGGACAGGGCCTCTGAGAAGGAAGTATATGTTGTGAGGGCAGAACTGAAAGGAGGACCCATACCTTCTTTCAAGCTGGAGGCATGAACGTCTGGCTCTGTGCCTCCCTTGGCTGCATTCTTTTATCTGCAAAATGTTAGTGTTGTTTGGAGGATTTCTGTGGTCCTTACCCAGCACCATCTCTCTACAGTAGGGGTCCTCAAGTAGGACCCCTGCACCTGTTTTGTAAATTAAACATTTATTGGAACACAGCCATACTATTGTCTATGTATTGTCTGTGGCTGTTTTCATGACTCGATAGCATTAAGCAGTTGTGACAGAGCCCATACGATCCAAAGAGCCTTAAGTATTTATATCCTGCCCTTTAAGAAAAACATTATTGACCCCCCTCTCTAGAATTTTCCTAGTGTTAGGGATAAAAAGTTGGGTTTTGTTTTCATCTGCAACTCTTGGTCCAGTGAGTCTTGAGTCTTGGGATATCTAGATTCCCAATTCAACATCAGGAACAGGAGCTATGAGGAGGCTAAGTAATGTTTTTTTTTTTTTTTTTTTTTAACTATAGTAGGTGTCTTTAGTGGAGAAAATAAGGACTCATGAGAGGATCTGCAAAGCCACTTGTAGCTGGGTGCAAATATACTTCCCAGGGACTGACCCCTTTTCCAGGGTATTTGCATTTGGGCCTTATATTTCTTTTGCTTTGTGGGGTTTGACGTCTGTAAGGAAGAAGGGGAGAACGGTGAAGGAGTGTGGGCAGATGGTGTGTGTGTTCATTCTCAGAGGACTGGGTAGACATTGTTTTGGATGGCTCAGGACCTTCCAAGCATCTCTCAATCACATACTTGGTCCCTGATTGTTTTTGGTACATCAAGTTGTTTCACAGTTCAGCAGAAACTTCTCTGGCACTGAAAGTTCTAGGGCATTAGACGCTGGAAATTCTACAGAATGGTTAATGCTGTTCTTAAACTAGTCTGACTTGAGGATGCTGCCCAGGATTCTAGAGTGGGGAAATGCTTGGGCATCATGCTACTCTGAGGAAGGATGCATGTGGCCACAAGGTGGCGCTCCAGCCATGGCAGTCTGACTTGTTCCTCAGTGTGGTCAGGAGGCTGTTTGCATAGCTGCTTCAGTGAGTTGAGGGCATGCCCTGAAACAACTCCCATTAGGAGCTCTGGCCTGGCTGAAACTGTCTGTCCAACTCCAGAGGGAACATGGTCCTCTCAGAAAGTGAAACATGACAAATCAAATTTCTTTCCTTCAAAAATCTGCAGAAAAGAATCCCTTATTTCACTAAGGAATATTAGTTATCAAAGTTACAGGATGAGGGAGCAACTGAAGAAGGCAGACATTTTCTAAGTTCTTATGTACTCTTCTTGCTTAAATTTTTAATGTTTTTTTTTATTTCAAAAATAACAGATGCTCATTTCAGGAAAGTATAAAAAAAGAAAATAAAAATCACCTACTCAGAGATAGCAACTGTTAGGATCTGGCACATTTTATTCTAGTCTTTTTCCAATATATATGTTTGTACCTAGCTTTTTCATTTAACATTCTATCATGAGCATTTTTATTTTGTTAATGTTTTTTAAAAACATAAATTTTAATAACTGCATAATAGTCGTAAAGTAGATGTACTATAATTTATCCTGCCATTCCTTTGTTTTTACACATATAGGTTATTTTCAATTTTTCATATTATAAAACAGTGACAATTGTTTTATATGAGTTGTTTGTGTGTCACATTTTTTCTAAGGCCAAGTGGATAGCAAGGTTAGAGTTTATCTCTGGGGGCTCAAGACAGATGACACTGGATCCAGGAGTCAGAAACGGTTTTCACTAATTCAGGTGGGGGACTGTTGATCTAGTTACTGTCAGAGGGCCTTAAGGGGGGGGGGGGGGTTGTGGAAGGCGGCAGAAGCAGCTCACTAAGTGTGTGATGGGCAGCATTAGTTTGGGCCTGGGCCCGGCAGAGTCTGGGATGGTTGAAGTCAAGATGCTCATTTCTAATCAAGGAGGGGAATGATGATGAAGGGACATCAGCCAGGAGGAAAGGATAGAGAGCCTGGTGCCAGAGTGTGCGGGAGACGCTGTGTGGAGGGCCAGGTGGGCAGGATACTGAGAGGGCTGCAGGAGGACATGTCTATGAAAGCTGGTCAGGTGAAGGGGGACAGATCCATAGTACTTTATTCAAAGTGTTTGGGGCCAGAAACAATTCAGCTTTCAGAAGCTTTCAGCCTTTAGGTAGGTTGTGTTCCACAGGTATTATGTGAATCAACATCAGGGGCCGGGCAGGAACCCGTAATCAAGCACATCAATCTCTCTGCAGAAAACTATGTGACTATTTTCCCTAAATGGGACAATTAAAGAGCATAAATAGCTTCACCTAAGTTCCAATCAGAATTAGTTCAGAAAAGTCAGTTTGCTCCCAAATTACTTATGAAAAAATTTGAGAGTTTCTTGGGTTTTGGAGTTAGACTAAAGAAATGTGGACCTATATCATCATTAAGGTGAATGATTTATTCTCAAACTATTTTCAATCAGAGCTGAAACATTTCCTTTTATTAAAATGTATTATTATAATTTTTAAAAACTTGTTCTTAAAGATCACCCTGGAAGCTTACGAGAAGTTGGGATTCCCTGGAGCGAAGGAAATGGCCGACATGTTTCGTTTCTATCGCATGAAGCCCGACCGTGATGTCAAGCTCACCCACCGACTGAACCCCAAAGTCAAAAGCTTCAGCCAGTTTATCTCAGAGAACCAGGGAGCCTTGATGGGCATTTAAGCTATTCAAACAGGCCCCAGACTACACAACTTTCTTCCTCCCCGATTCTGGTCCTCTTTACAGAATACCTCCATTGACAGAACAGACATGTTAGAATGCTATTGTCTGCAACATCCAAGTCTTCCCAGAAAGTCTCTCTTAAGTAGGAAACATGAAAATGTTGACTCACATATAACTTTCCATCTAGTGATAAGGATGATACACCTGTTTGATTAAGTAAGAAACCCCAAACTTAGTGCCTTCTGTAGCTCTGTCTCCCCAACAGCCAAGCTGCCTCACAAGGCTCTGGCCCAGGAAATTGGAGCTTCTTCCCTTAACTCGGGGGTGGAGGGTGGGGGAGTGGGGAGGGGTGGCCACTCAGCTTTTTCCTGCCTGAATGATCTTGAGCCTCAGCCCTCAAGCCCTGGCCAGTTTGGCTCAGCGGTTGAGCGTCGGCCTGTGGACCAGAGAGTCCTGGGTTTGGTTCCCGCTAGGGGCATATACCACCAAAAAATAAAATAAATAAATAAATAAATAAATAAATAAAACTCCCCTCAACAGCTCCATCCCCCCCCCCCCCAAGTGCATTGTCCTCTTCTCAGTGAACTTTTAAATTTTAATTTTCTAAAAAATCTTTGTAGAGAACTTTCTGGGGAAACATGACATTCAATGAACAAGCACAAGTGTTAGAAACTCTAAAATTCTGTGTTGCTTCGGGGTTGAAAGTTCATTCTCTGATTTATTCATTAAATCATCAATTGAATTGTCATTGTTATTCATGTATTCATTTAGGCATTCTGCAAACCTTATTTTTAGCGTTTGTGAACTTTTCTCTCCCCTCCTATGTGCTTTCTTGTTGGAGTGGTCCATGCTCCAAAGACTGGTGGGGCTCCTTTGCAGTTTGTGGTTGGTTTTGTGTCATGCTGGGGCAAGGGGGCCATCTAACCATTTAGCGACAAACGAAACTCAGAGGCTCTGCAGTGGATGAGACAGCAGCTTGAGGCATGCACTGGGGAAAGGTAAGGAAGTGGGAAGAGGATGTGATAGAAGGGCCCCCATGTCTATCTTTGTATATCTCTGACTTAGCATTTTCTACCCCATATTGTAATTGCTTCATTTATTAGTTTGCGTTGCTTCCTCTTGGCTGTGAGTGCTGATGTTCTTTTTTTTTTTATTTTTTTTATCCTCACCCGAGGACATTTTTCCATTTTTTGTTCAGGTAGAGTGGGAGGGAGAGAGAGGAACAGAGAGAGAGAGAGAGAGAAACATCGATGTGAAAGGGACACATCGAATGGCTGCCACCCGCACAACCAACCAGGGCCGGGGACAAACTGCAACCGAGGTACGCGCCCTTAGCGGGAACCGAACCCGGGTCTCTCAGGACCGCAGGCCGAGTGTGAGTGCTGATGCTTGGCACATGTTAGGTGATCAATAAATATGGTTACCCAAATGAGTGAATAAAGTTAATTGATCATATTACAAGAAAGGGAAATAAGCGGTGTCTAGGTTGGAGAGTGGTAAGAACCAGCAAGTGGTACTCAAAGGACAAAAGGTTGTCCACTTCTGGGAGAGGCAGGCAGTGACCATGCTGGAGCCACTAAGCGAGGATGGGATGGTGGTGCCTGTATCAGAGGACATAGTGGCTGAGGATCTCACTAATATTATCCCTTTTGGTCTTTTAAGGCATCAAGTGGTACATTTGTGTTGAATGAAATATGTTGAAGTTATTACTGATAACTTTTTATTCTTGGGGGTAAATTGTAGTCCAAGTGCATTTGGAGACCACTCTCCTTTTCAGAGTGCTCTCTCCTTATCCTCTAAAGAGTAAATTCACTGCAGTCTCAACCCTGGGAAACGTGTCTGGATATATTTCTAAAAAGGGAAAAGCAAAACAAAATCCTAAACTAAAAATAGGTGGTTTATTACTCATCTGGGTGGGCCAGGCAGGAGAAATGGCCGCTGTTTCCTAAATAAACCTCAGCGTCCCTAACCGGGGGGTGTCTGCAGGCTGGCAGGTCACCTGTCCTCCTTGTGTGTTCGCTGGATGTCTGGTTGGTCCTTTGACCTGTGGAACAAGGCCGGGGTAGCCCTGGGCCAGTCCTGCCATTGTTCCTACAAAGCGCAAGAAGCTCTTTCTGGATTCAGAAGCAAAGTTTACAGTGGCCCATCTGAGATGAGATGGCGTCTTTTAGGGGCCTAGTTTGTGTCCTCATCTCACTTGACCAATACGGGGAAAGAACAGGGAACATTAGTCTAAAACATTTTATATTTGTTGACTGTAGACAAGGGACTTCACCATCTTCTCTCCCCACTGACAATCTCCTGGCCCAGGGAGAGAAATGTTTCCTTTCAGAGTTGCTCAGAGTAGAGACTTGGGGACTTGAGAGGGGCACAGAAGGTGGAAATGGGCTGTGAGCCACAGTGAACAGAACCACCCTCTGTTGTCCAGGGAATGGGTTGGGTGGGGTAGGGCGATGGAACAGAAGGATACAGGAGATTTCTCTCTGTGAATCTGGAAATGTGCCTAGAAACCCAAGCTGCAAAGGCAGGTAATGCTCCATGGATTCCTGCCCTGCCGGGATGGGCTGGGTGAACTGGGGCCAGTCACGGGACTCCTCTGGGCTTCAGTTTCCCATCCTCACAAGGGGCTGCTGGAAGGACTAGAAGATTGAAAGTACGAAAAGCTCTTTGGACAGTCTAGTAGGTAGTAAGTGCTCAATAAACAGTAGCTGTAATTATTATTGAGAATAATTCCTGCCTTTCTGCCTTCACACAGCACCCGAGTTCTGAGGTGCCCACAGGTGGCTCCAGCCCCCCCCCCCCCCCCCCCGGTCTGTTCACCCACTGGTGGCTTCCAGACTGCAGGTTCCTCATGCCCTGACTGCCTTCTGCTGGGGGTCTCATCCCTGCCCGTCTTCCTTTGCCCACCACCAGATGGCAGAACAAACCTAGTGTGCGAAAGGGTCACTCTAATCTCATCCCAGTGGCTTTCTCCAGGGACTTTTTTAGGGAACAAGGCTGGAGGAGAGTTATATGGTACTTGTTATAGCCCTTCAGTCTCTCTCTCAGTCACCCTCCATGGTCATTTCAGCGAACATGTGCTGGGCACCTTCTTGGTGCCTGGCACTGCAGGATTAAATGCCTTCTTTATGCCTAATTTGGGATTAAAGAAAGGAAAATAAGAACCCAAGATCTTATTCAAAAGCTTCAGCACTTGCCCGACCCACTGCAGAGGGAGGTCCTCAGGCCAAAGGCAAGCCTTCTGTGAAAACAGGGCCCCCAGCTCCCTGCCCCAGGAGCACAGAACATCTCTGCAGCCTGGTTGCAAGGGGCAGTGCCTGGGGTTGGGCATTTCTGCAGCTGGCTTCTCCACCGTCATCCCTCTTCCCTCCCCCCCCCCCCAGGGACCTTCCAACTCTGGAGTCCCATGAAGACTGTGCAAGGGGCAGAGACAAAGTCCCCAAAGGAATTCGGGGCACTGTTAGAAAAGGCAGTGCCTGCTGGACGGGCCCCAGTGTCCACTCTCCACAGTAGCTGTTCTTTGGCGCTGGAGTCAACTTCTGGACTCCTCACAGAAGCAAACAGGAAGGCAACAGCATTAATTTTAAAATGTCCCAGAGGATAAGTTTTTATAGCATTTCTGAAGGGCTACTCAACTGTCTTTTGCAAGAGGGTCAAAAGTATGCACACCCTTTGACCTGGCAATACTACCTCTAGGAAGCTATTTTAAGTAAATAAGCACAAATGTAGATAAAAATAAAATTTCCAGGATTTTATATAAAAGTGTTCTTCATGAGAGTAAAAAAAAAAAAAAGGAAATAATCTTACTGTTCAGCATTAAAGGAATGAATAATTAAATTATTGAGTAGTTTTAAAATCCTTTTAAATTAAAAAAAAGTTTTAAACATTATTTGTAAAAAATTTTTACTGAAAAAAAAAGCTTACAGTGTTTTAAATGAAAAAGGTTGGATGTCAAATAATATATTTGGCCTAATTCCAGTTGTGTAAAGTACACAGGTACATGGTAAAATATTGAGAGGAAAAGCACCAAGATGTTAATAGTGGTTTTCATTAAATAATGAGATTTTGATTTCTATTTTCTCCTTTTAAATTTTCCCTTTCCTGCAGCTTTCCATAATAAAAATATGTTAATTAGATGTTGTCTTTTCTGTAAAAGTGTTACTTTTTATCATTTAACAAATATAATAGATTATCCTAATTCTTCCCTTATGTTACAAGTGTTTACTGTATATCGGCCACCATACTCAAAGCTGTATATACATTCTTTCACCAAATCTTTGTACCAACACTGTGAACAAGATCATCTCCTCATTTTACAGATAAAGAAACATACTTCAGAGTGTTTAGTAATTTGCCCAAAGTCACCTAATTAGTAGGTGGCAAAGCCAAAACTGAAATTCAAATCTGCATGTCTCCAAAGTTTGTGAACTGTCCACCATATTGGAACTTTGGTCAGTGTAGTTCTCAAGTTATGAAGGGATTGGGTCGTCAAATTCATTCAGAATTCATTTGTTTGAAATTTGGAACATATTTTCTCTTAGAAACACTGTAGAGATGAGACGCCAATCTACGTAAAGGTCAACCCTCCAAAAACTGGTGAAACCACATCTACTCATATGCCATGAAATCACAACTTCGGCTAAGATGTTTCCTGCAAACTCTTTCTCCCAGGTGTGCATACAGAGAATAATAAAACTGATGTTGGGGTGAGGACAGGGCAGTACCTGGGCAGTCACAAGGAGGAAAAGCCACATGTGGAGACAGAAGAAGAAAGAGCCAGAGTTGCTTCAGGGTGTAGGCAAATGCTGCAGGGTCTGAATGGCTGGCTGGGAGTGCAGCCAGGATAGGGGTGGTGGGTTGAGTGTAGGAGCCCTGCTTGGAAACCTGGGAGCCTCTAGATCTACAGAGCGGTTCTCAACCTGTGGGTTGCAATCAATTTGAGGGTCAAACGACCCTTTCACAGGGGTTGCCTAAGACATAACAGTAGCAAAATTACAGTTATGAATTAGCAACAAAAATAATTTTATGGTTGGTGGTCACCACAACATGAGGAACTGTATTAAACGGTCACGGCATTAGGAAGGTTGAGAACCGCTGGTCTAGGAGATCATCAGGGTATCAAATCTAAATGTTTTCAAGAGCCAGGCAGGTAATTGAATGAAACAGGCCAGATGTAATATAACAGGGGATGGTATGGTGGGGACTATGGCAATGAGAGCCTGCATGACCCACCTACAGCTACTGAGTTAAAATTTAACAGAAACACAGCGGCACCACACATAAATTGCCCCTGCTGTTCCTAAAAGGATGGTTTTCTGATCCTAATATTTAACAGCAGAACTATTCCAATTTTGTGGAAGGGTAGGGACCTGGTGAGGCTTTAAGGACTGTGGGTGGAGGGCTTGACCATGAGGAGAAAAATCAAGAACAAGACTCAGGATCCCCTGCTTTGGCAGTGGGGAGGTTGTTGGGCGAGGGCTGTGGGGTGCAGGAGCTGGTTGGCAGCAGCTGCTCCGATTTGTATGTCATTACAAATAAAGCATTCCCTCATTGCTTCGAGCAGAAGTTGGGCCATGGGGGAAGAGAAAGAAGAAAGGAACCAACATCTGCTGAAAGCTGCACTTTTTCATTTAAGCCTCACCATCTCCCCCAAAAGTTGCTGTATGTGGCAGACTAGCTAGATGTTTACCAAACCTGTTTCCTGGTCTTCCTGGGCACACAGCTGGACCTCATTTCTAAGTGTTCTTTGCAATTAATGGCAGCCACGTAACTGTGATAAAGACACTAGTGGACATGTTGTGTGCCATTTCTAGGCCTAGCATAAAACTCTTCCACTTGCCACACTCCTCCATCATCTTCCCCCTTCCTTTGGATTGATGCCTATAAGCCTGAGGACCTTGAAGGCCATGTTTAGAAAATGGTGAAGCCAGACAAAGAAAGAACCCAGGCACTTAACTCCCCTCTTGGAAGAGAGCAGCTCACAGATTAGGAACATGTGTTCCAGACTTTATGCAAATCAAAAATAGACTTCCATAATGTTAGGACCAATTACGTTTTTGTGTGTGTGTATTATAGCAGCTGGTACTGCTTTCACCAATATGCTGTTTTTGTGCCCATTTTAGAGAGCAAATGGAGGCTCAGGCCAAATAATTTGCCCAAGGTCACACAACAGAAAGTGAATGAATTTGAACCCAGGTTTATCCAGTTCCCAAGCCTAGGCTCTTTCCATAACAGTTTCCAAGGTAACCAATAAATTCTGTGGTGCCTGATTTGTGATTTCTTATCCTGTAGTAAAAACCTCACCCATCTTAAATCTGATGGGTGCTTCTAAACTGCAAGCAAGTGGGAATAGAGAGTAAGGGCGTGGGGGACTAAATCGCTGAGATCTCACTCTAATACAAGTTGCAGAGGGGCAGGTGCCCAGGCAGCTCTCAGGTCTTTCTCCCACGAGCCAGGAGGGAGCTGGCAGAGCAGAGTGGGGCCTGACAGTCCTGGTGAAGCTTTTCCATTCCCAGTGGCACTCGTGCCTGCTTGGCCGCCTTGTTCATTAACATCTGTGTCCCTCCAATCTGGGCTCTGGCTTGAACTCTGTGAACTTCTCAAAGAGGCTCTTGCTACCTCTTTGTTCAAACAGACAATGGTTGCAATAACAAAGAGGAAAATCAGATGCAGGTGAAGGTTTATTTTTAACATTTCTGAGGCCAAATGGGGATTTAACATGAAAATCAGAGCCCTCACTTCCGCCTGCTCTCTCCCGAAGCGGCCTGGGTGCTTTTGGCTGGCCAGGACTCCAACACACTTGGATCCCTTCCAAGCAAGTGCACCACTTGATGAGATAGGCTGTTCAGTCTTTCTGAGGCCTTCTTTTGGCCAGAAATAGACATACTGTTTGGAGATGGTGTTAAACTTAGGCCCACAGTGTGCGATATGACATTTAGTCAAGTCAGTCGGAAACATGAAAAATGCAAAATAAAGTGAAAATTGTTGGAAACCATTAGGTGGAAAACTCCACTGGGAGTGGGGGTAGGGGTGGGCCCATACCCCATCCCTCTCTCTGGTTCCTTCCCCTAGAAGCCCACAGGTAGCAGAGGCTTGGAGGTTCATCTGAGAAACAGCAAGGACCACCAGCAGCCAGTGTTCAGGGAGCATCTACAGTGTGCAGAGAACTTGACCATGTTAGTTCATCACCCTGTCATCTCTGGAGGTAAGAGTCATTAATCAGCTGTGTTTGGTCAGTAAAAGAAAAGCTCTAAAAGTAATGAATCAGCCCATGCATTGCGGAGCACACCTACGATTATTTTACTCCAAAGTCATTTTTCCCTGTTGTCCCCTAGTGTGCTTGAATGTTAGTTTCCTTTTCCCCGATTTTCCATCTGCCAGGGGAGACAGGAACGTGCCGAAATGGCTTTGTGCTTTCTCTCCTCTCAGAACCCTAGCAGCTGCGGTTTTCCTGCAGAAATGAAGAAACGAGACATTGTGAGTTCAAAGTAGCTATGATTGTAATAAAATGTTACAAAAACAAAACAAAACAAAACAAAAATGAAATGGCCTGTTCTTCCTTCTGTGCTTCACTTTCATTAAGTTGGCTTTCCGATGCAGAAAGGCATTCCTTCCTGACCCCGTCTCCCATTGGCAGGTCTTGAGCAAGGTGTAGGCTGAGGAAGAGAGGGAGAGGGGAGTACTGGTCTGAGAGCTGAGAACTGCCCTTCTTCTTTTAGGACACTTGGCGACTGTTCCTTCCTCGTGCTTGCATTTTATTTTTATGTGTTGTTTTTGTTTTGTGAAATAGGGAAAAGATGGGGTGGCCATTGAAGGCAAGGGGAGAGCAAGGAAGGGCAGGGTGAGGAGGAAGGCTGAAAGAGGATGTCCGAGCAGAGCCAAGGGTTTGTTTTAAATTCAGCTCCACTGGATGGATTGGGCTGCCCGAGGCAGAATGAACAGGTTGGGCATGATGGTCCTATTATTGTTATATCCAAGTTCCCTTCCTGCCATCCCTGTTTCCTCTCTGCTCTAAGCCTCCTCAGACTGGTCAGTCCACCCCCCTCCTGGTGCATACTCACAGATTCATTAGCAGAAAATAACACTGTTACTCTGTTTCAACCAAAATTGGCTTCCCATTACTCTTGCTCCTTCAGATTTGCAATGAACTGAATGTGACCCCCGCTCATTCATATGTCGAACTCCTAACCCCCAATGCGATGGTAGAAGGTGGGCCTTTGGGGGGAGATTAGGAATGAAAGCGAGGCCTCAGGAATGGGGTTAGTGCCCTTACAAAGGAGACTCCAGAGAGCTCTCTTGCCCTTCTCTGCCATATGAGGACACAAGAAGACAGCGGTGTGCAACCCAGAAGAGGGACCTCAGCAGAACCTGACCACGCTGGTACCCAGATCTCCGACTTCCAGCTGCCAGAACTGTGAGCAGTGAACTTATGTTGTTTACAAGCCACCCAGTCTAAGGTACTTAGTCACAGCAGCTTGAGCAGACTAGGACAGGGTTCAAACTTTGCAACTTGAGGTTCCAGGCCTTCTCTCTCTGATCCGACCTCATCCCCAGGACTCTCCAATGGTAGAAGTAATAGTAGCAATAATAATAAAGTAATAATAGAGAAACTCCGGTAAGATTACTTATGCCCCATGCCCTCCGCTAAGTGCTCTCCTATGTTTGCTCTTCACAACATTCTCTATGAAGGATGTACTGTTACTATCACCACTTACAGATGAGGACACTGAGGCACGAGCAGGCTAAAGGGCAGAATCTGGAGTCAGATCCCAGTAGTGTGGCCAGCTCTGACACATATGACCATGACGTCATTGCATGGTGAATAAGTCGGCCGTGTGGATTTGAGACTTTCTACCATGCACCCTAAGTTCTCCCTGAGGGCCTTTTTCTCTGGTTCTCTCTCTCCTGGGAATGCCCTTCTCCTTCCTAGCAAAGCCTATGTCTTTCCCAGAGCCTCCCTCCATGGAAAAGGAGCTGGGTCTGGACTCAAGTTCTATGTTCCAGCCCCAGTTTCCAGCTGCCAAATCCCTTCTTCACCCTGACTCTCAGTTCCCCCTTCTCTACAATGGGAACATTACTGTCCTTCTCACAGGGCCTTGCTGAATATGATGTGAGAATAATGTATGTGAAAGTGCCTTGCAAATTCTATAGAGTCCCATACGAATATAAGGGGATCAACATCATTTTCCCCAAAGTAAGAATGTTGTTATACAGCCTGTACTTCACTATAAAAAAGTTTGATTACATATTCCCTTGGGCACACGACTCCACCTTCCTAAGCCTCAGCTCTCTCATCTGTGAAATGGGCATAATGCCATCTCTTCCATAGCGCAATTGTGGAGATTCAATGCAGTAGTGTTTTTAAAGAATTAGACACATAATAGACACTCAAGAATATGTTTTGCATGCTTCCCAAACCTCGACTTTTCTCAAGGTGCCAGGAACAAATCATATTTGTCTTTCACTAGAAGGCAGTCCAGAGTCATGCCTTCTCTCTTCATTCTGTTAATAAATGAATGGCACCCGTCTTCTAAGAGCTTCTGGCTTAATTCAGCATCAACAGTGGAATATTTATTTACAAAAGAAAAACACATTTCATGTTCCTTTTGACTGTGTCAGCCACACGCGCCACCAGCCACCGAAGCCTGTCCTGAAGTGGCAGCATCTTCTGCGAGCACAGCGGCTCTGTGACCCCGGCGTGCTTGTTCAGCTGAAACTGCTTGCGTCTGGCACAGACCTTCTCTTCTGATTTTGGCAGGACTTCACGGAGTGAAAAAGCTGGGTTAGTGTTAGGGCTGGGATTAGAATTTGAGACTCAACAGATCATACTGTTAACACTTCTCCTCTTTGCTAACTTTATGAAGTTCAAGAAAAGCTTTCTGGGGAACGGCACAACTTATTTGCCAAAAGCCGAGATGGGCCAAAGAAGATGTAGTCAGCATTTGGAATCTCCTTGCCTTAGGATTTAACAGCCAAGGAGGGAAGAAGGATGTTTTGCGGAGCTGGGGAGCGGGGAGGGGGGGGGAGGTGTGTAAAAAGAACTTGGAAGGATTCAGGATGCTGAACAGGCTTGGCTCCTGTGATTCCACCCCCACAACATCTCTCACGTCCCAAGGCGTCCCTCCCTCTCCTTCTCTGGCACAGCCCCGTGTCCTGGTCCTCATCACTCTCACCGGAGACTTTCTGGTAGGTCTCTCTCCTTGTCCCTCTTGTTCATCCTGAACACTGCTGCCGGTTTTCATTCCTCCGCTCACACACGCTCAGGGCTTTCCAGCGCTTATCAAATGAAGTCTCACCTCTAGCCCAGTGCTCAAGGCCCCTGGCTGGCAGGCCCCAAACTACCCTCTGTCCTCATCTCATCCCTCAGTGGTTCTCAACCTTCCTAATGCTGCGACCCTTTAATACAGTTCCTCATGTTGTGCTGACCCCCAACCATAAAATTATTTTCGTTGCTACTTTATAACTGTCATTTTGCTACTGTTATGTCTTAGGCGACCCCTGTGAAAAGGTTGTTCGACCCCCAAAGGGGTTGCAGCCCACAGGTTGAGAACCGCTGCTCTAAGCCATATGCTGGCCTGCTGGTGTGCCCATGTATTCCAGCCTACAAGCCTTTGCCCGGCTGGTCCCTGTCTGCTTGTTCTCCCCTAGCTCCCATCTTTGCCTGGTGATTCCTCATCCTCGAGGACCCAGTTCAAATATGGCTCCTTCTGCAAAGCCTTTCTCGACTCCTCCAGGCAAAGCTGATGCCCCTCATTTCTGTTCCATGGGATTACATGTGTTCGTGTGTGCCACTAGGTGACCTTGGGGACAGAGTGAACCTTATTTATGTCTTCCCCACCCCCACTTAGTACCTTGTTCAGCATATGTCACTACTTGAATTTTTTAAAGCTGGTGGAACAAACTGTCATGATGCCAGGGAGGAGCCAGAGCAGTAGACTGAGTTTCTGGTTGTGTCAGGCTCTCTGTTCTGCCTTCCTCAGTCTCCAGAAAAGTTCAGTGGACTGGGTAGAGGCCTCCCCGTTTACCACAGGTAACTGCTCCCTGAGAATGTGTCTGTCTCCTAGAAGGTGTCCCCACTGGTAGACACTTGAGTCCAGTTAAGCTCCCAACGTTGATCCCCATTATGTGGCAGACCCTGTGTTGGACTCTGAGGACATCCACACTACTGTGACTCTGTCCCTGCCATGGGGGTTCTCACAGCTTAGTCAGGGAGAGACACACACAATTTCAAGACAAAGCATAAAGCTTGATGGGGTGCTCAGTCCAGTCTGGGAACATCGGGGTAGGCTTCTTGGAGGAGGTGCTACCTGAACTGGACATTAAAGGATATACAAGAGGTAGACAGGCAAAGGCAGAGAGCCTATCCAACACAGCCTCAAGTGACCATGATCATGCAGGACTGAAAGATTATTGGTGGGGTGGGAAAGAAGATGAGATGAAGAAAGATAGAGCTATTGATTTAAAAAAATGATGACATTTTAGCTGGACTTTGAAAGAAGAGAGAGTTTTGAATGGATAGAGATCAGAAGAGGGTATAGAGTATAGGACAATCTGGGCAGAAGAAAAGCATTAGCAAAGCATAGAGGGGCGATGCAGCTTGCTTTAAGTGGCTCACTCCAAGAAGAGTATCATGAGTATTAGTTAAGAAGTGGGTCCCAGAGAAAGGCAAGGGTCCAGGTCATGGAGGGTCTAAATAGTGACACTTGCATATTCTGATGATCTCCTACTAACAGTGGAGTCTGTAGAATGGGATCAGGGGCCTGGGACTCAATCAGCTCTAACATCACCTAGCAAAACTGCAGGATAGTCATCGCTTCTGCTTTCATCTTCTCAGTTCCCACGTTGGTACAATCAAGTTGACCCTCCTCTCAGCAGCAGGGGTTGGAATTAAAGCTACCCAGGGCCCCACAATGCTGAGGACAAAACATGCACCTCTCTCCAGAAACCATCACCTAAGCACCCCGTCCCCTGAAAGAAGAACCTCAGCACTTCCTTCTGGGCTAGTGTATTGTCAGAAAGTCAAGTTTTCCAGGCATTAAGCATTTCAGATGGGTTAGGGAGTACTGGCATTTCACATGGGTCAGGAAGTACTGGAAATTGAGAGGACCCTAGCCTCCTGCAAGCAACTGAAGGAGTGTTCATTAGCATCTGAGAGAGATTTAACCTTGTTCCAATATTCTCTCTCTGCTCTTAGCCCCAGGCTCTGCCAGGAAGGTGGAACTGTTGGAACATGAGCATCCTGACAGGTTCTGGGAAACAACAAGAGAGGCTAAATGGAAGAAACTGCTTTCTTTAGGTTCCTGGCTGACTGCAGGTCCTTGACCTCAGGTTTACTATTCAGATTTAATATATAAGAAGGACCTTCTGCTTAGTTGCTAAATAAACAGCTCTTGTGCAAACTGCATTTGGATGGAAGTGGGCAATGAGTTGGTTCCAAGTGGACCCTCCAAGTTGACCGTTCAGTCATAACCCACACAGCAGCTTCCCTCTACACCAAACCCTGGACATCTCTGCTGATGACTCAGGAGCATTTCTGGCTTTGCATTAGTAACTGCCTGGGGAAGGGACAGAGGCTCTCCTTGCTACCCGGCACCTTGGGACCCTATTAGAAATGAAGGCAGGCTCAAGTTCATCTAAGAAACGCTGCTTTGGTGTCTACTGTATGCCAGACACTAATATGCCTAGTAGGAACACAGCTGCAGATAAGACTCAGTCTCTACTTTCACACTAATTGCAGCAGGAGGAATGGGGAATAGGATTTATCAGTGATGACCCTTTGGTTTGCAAGTGATGACAGTGCTGCTTCCATCTGACTTAAGCAAAGAAGGAGAACAGGCCCAACACTGGCCAGGGGCTCAGGATCCAGTTTTTGCTTTCTGGGTTGACTCCATTCTCAGACCGGCTTTACCCTTGTGGTTGCAAGATGGCTCCAACCAGCTACTGGGGCTACCTATCTGGCTCATGTAGAATAAGAATGAGAAGAATTTCTTTCCCTGATTTATTAGCAAAGGCCTCATAATGCATCACTAGCTGTAAACAGGTCACAGGCCCATTTCTCAACCCACTGTGTGTAGGGGAGTAGATATGATGGATGCACTGCTGAGCTTATGTCTAGGTTATGTGCTTCATCTCTGAGCCAAGGGTGGGACCCCAGTCAAAACCATATGCTGAAGGTTAGAGAGGGGAATAGGGTAGTGGTTACCTGAAGGTTGATTAGGAACTGGTGACAAAAATGAGACACCTTAAGGTAGACTAAAATAATAGTTAGGGCTCAGATACCCATGAACAGCAACCCAAAGCAAATAAAGCAAAAACAGTAATAATAACGATGATGATGATGATGAGAATGATGATGATGATGATGATACAGGGATAGGGGTTACAGGGTCAAATAAAGAGTTGAACAACAGCCCGGCCGGTGTGGCTCAGTGGTTGAGCATTGACCCATGCACCAAGAGGGTGCCAGTTCGCAGTTCGATTCCCAGTCAGGGCACATGCCCAGGTTGTGGGCCCGATCCCCAGTGGGGGCATGCAGGAGGTGGCCAATCGATGTTCTCTCTTATCCAAGTTTCTATCTCTCTCTCCCTTTCCCTTCCTCTCTATCTAAAATCAGGAAAAAAAAAAAAAAAAAAAAAAGAATTGAACAACAAATTTTCCAGAAGGTTAGCTCTTAGATTTAAGGGAGGTCTTTGTGAGTAACTCCATGACATAGCTTGAGGCTGTGTTGGTTATACGCACTGCCTTTGCCTGTCTAACTCCTTTTTTAGATGACATCCTTTAATGATCAACCCCTGTGATTAGGCTAGGCCAATATGATATCCAAATAGTAAGAGCAGAGTGATGGAAAAAACCCAGGTCTTCGGTGACACTGCTCAGTGGCTGTATCAGCCAGACACAGGGCCCATCTTATCTCATCTTATGTGAGATAGTTTTTGAATTATCAAAAACTTCTCTTTTCATTTTGTTCATGGTTTGAGTTCAATGTTTACTATATGCATCTCAGGGAAATTGTCAGAAATGCAATTCTTAGACCCCACCCCAGGTCTCCGGAATCAGAAACTCTGGGGGTGAGGCCCAGCAATGAGCACCAGGTTCTCTGATGCAAGCTTAAGTTTGAGAACTACGGGCCACACTTGTACAAGAACCTAAACCAAATGCCATAGTGGTTCAAAAAAGAAGCAATAATGTTTGATCAAAGGACGAGGAAAGGCTTAAGAAAGGACGAGGTCTTAGAGATGGGTTTTTAAGATTGGATAGATTGCTCGAAATGAATATAAGTTCACACATATTATTGTAATTACAATAAAGAATTTTTAAAATCTTTTATCCAAACAAATAAACTTTGCTTTTACCTATGGTCTTTCCCATTTTGGTCCAAGAAAAAAGATACATATTTTTTGGTAACTAACAGATAAAATTTTCCATTTTACTTTTTTCACTGAACAGCTTTCTTCCTCTACACTATGGTTTCTATGAAAGCATTCTGACCATTCACAATGACTTTGGGGAAATTCACTTAAAAATTTTAGAAGCGCCCTGGCCAGTTTGGCTCAGCGGTTAGAGCATTGGCCTGCGGTCCGGAGAGACCCGGGTTCGGTTCCCGCTAAGGGCACGTACTTCGGTTGCAGTTTGTCCCCGGCCCTGGTTGGTTGTGCGGGTGGCAGCCACTCGATGTGTCCCTTCACGTCGATGTTTCTCACTCTCTCTCCCTTCCTCTCTCTCCCTCCCATTCTATCTGTACAAAAAATGGAAAAATATCCTCGGGTGAGGATAAAAAAAAAAAAAAAAAAAAATTTTAGAAGCTATCTCTAGACTCACCACCCCAACCCAATCATTATGATCATTTCCTTCTAGTCTTTTTTCTATGAAAGTTAATTACATATTAGAATGATAGCAGATACAGATTATACATATCTCCTTTACATGATAGCATAAACATTCTTATCCATTACTGAACAGTTTATTATTTACACTAGGCGAGAAAATACATTTATTCGAACTTATTGAACCAATCTATTATGGGACATCTTGGTTGTTTCTAGTTTCTGTTATAATAAACATCTTTGTGAATAAAGTGCTTTCTCTTACATTATGAGTTATTTCCTTAGAATAGATTTCCAGAAGTGGAATTACAGGGTTACAGGATACAAATTCTTTTATAGTTTTTGATGCATTTTGCCAAATGTTTTCCAAAAGGTTTATACCAATTTACATTACCACCAGCAATGTGTGAGAATGCGTTTTTCCACATCCTTGGCAGTTTGGGGCATTTTAATTAAAAGAAAAAAAAATTTTTTTGTTGCCAATTTAACAGGGGAGAACTTTACCTTGTTTTAATTTGCATTTTTATTACTTTACCTACCATTACTTAATAAATATTTTCCCATCTTGCTTTAATGTTCTTAATAAGCTCTTTTATGGTTGCAAATCCTTTTATGGTTGGGATTTAACGAGGGAATATAAAGGTAGGGCATTCCAGTTTAGAGACCACCATGAGCCATCATAGCACAGGGTCAGGAAAGGTCACACACAGCCTGTCGGAAATAGAATTCATTGTTTTCAGAACCCTCCTCCTTCTGGGTTTCCATCTTATTGAATAGTACCACCAGCCATCTAGTAACTCAAGCCAAAGTCTGGGCATCATTTTTTATTCCACCCTGTCCTTCATCACCTCCATTCAATCAATAATCAAGTTCTCCTAAACTGCTCTTGAAACCTGACTGCTACTGCCTGAGTTCAGGCCATACCACCTCTTCTCAAAACTATTACAGAAACCTCCTAATGGACCTTGTTTCCCTCTAAACCCTGCTCCCCATTGCAGGCATTCATATCTTTTCCACACTTCGATATGACTCGTGTGTTTTAACAACTTCCCATTACTTTCAGGATGAAGTCCCCAAATTCCTTAGTCTGTTTTGCAAACCGTCCAAGAACCCTGCCCAGCTTGTTTTCAAGTGGTGCAGTCAGGAGGCTGTGTACTTCTCTCTTTTCCCTGAGCCGTAAAGGGAACACGCCCCAGACTTCTGAGGACCACAGCCATATTCCCCAAGTGGCAGACCGAGGTGGGACAGAAATGGGAAACATTGCCTGGTGCACATGAGCAGCATTACTCACGCAATCCATATCCAGACCAGCCACCTCAGAGGTGCTTTAAGCTGAAGCTACTCAATGTAGCTCCAAGACTGGCCCACGAAGTGTTTGTTACTGATTCATGATAGGGTGAGTACAGGAATAGAAAGTAGGCATTTAGAAACTGTTGGAGCAGGAGAGCGGGGAAGGCCTGAGGTGAGGCAGGAACTGGGTGGAGGGGGGCAATGGGCAGGGTACATGGGGGACATCTGTAATACTCTCAGCAATAAAGATGAAAATAAAATGAAACTGTTGGAGCAATTTGGTAAATTTTTTTTTTTTTTTTTGCTTAGAACCTAAAAACAAAAAATGAGAAATGAGTTTATATTTTGTGAGTCTTAAAAATTTCATTTGTTTATTAATGGATTTCATTGCATTGAATAAATTATTGCTTTACACTGCAATGAATTGCAACTTTTAAAATAAAAGCTCTTTGATGTCAGATAGTTTGACATGAATTCTCTTGGAAAAGTTCAGTCTGAAACAAACACTCTTCCCATAAGTTTGTATATGCACTTTCTGGAGTAAGGAGAGGTTTGAATGCCCAGCTTGTAGAGTGTCTCTCAAAGATTAAGGAGAATCACAAAGAGAAAGAAATCACAACTTTAATTTATATCTTAACTTCATACTTTTCATAAAGAAACTGGCTAAAATAGAAAGTTCTGGCTTCTGACCATCAAGTCAAGCTGTAACAGTACTTGACACATTGAATAGGAGGGTGACTTGGAACACTTAAGAGGGGGAATTGGTTTCAAGCAAGTCTTTGCTTTCCTGGTCTGTAAAATGAAGGGGCGGGATAAAAAAAAAAAAAATACTCTCATTGTTCCTTTCAGCTCTAACACCATGTGCTTTCATAATCCTGTGCTTGACTATTTAGTTTAAAAATTTTCTAATAAAGGTACCTGCTAGCATGTGACATGAAGTAACAAGAGGGCCTGAAAAAAGATTCTCTGTCCTCTCTCTCTCTGTTTCGTTCTTTCCTTTCCACAAAAGCAACAACTTTAATGGAAGAAACTGTCGCACTGAATGATCTATCAGAGACTTGGATTCTCACCACTAACTAGCTGTGTCACTGAGGACAGATGACTGCGCTTGCTTGTGCCCTCTGCTTTGGAATGAGGACACTGGCCTGTTGCCAGCACCCTTAGATTGTCAAGGGATCCCACAGGGGGTGGAAGGGAGAAGGATGAGGAGTAGAAGGAGCCAAGTAGGTTGGGCACGTCTTGGGGTTTCCCCACCCTTAGCCAGAACAGCTCCTCTTTTGTCTTTAGAGAGCAGGTCTTTGTGTAAGATTTTATTAGAAGAAACACTTCATTGCTATAAAAAGATTGGACAGCCTGGCCAGTGTGGCTCAGTGGACTGAGCCTTGTCCCATGGACTGAGAGGTGCTAGTTCAATTCCTGGTCAGGGCTCGATCCCCAGTAGGGGTGTGCAGGAGGCAGCCGGTCAATGTTTCTCTCTCTCTCTCTCTAAAAAAATCAATAATAAAAAAATATATAAAAATAAATAAATAAAAAGTTGGAAAAACTATCAGGCTATATGACTGCCAAAGTCCCTTTGAGTTTTTGTTTGGCTATTGGCATTGTACAATTAGTGGCAGATGCCTGGCTTGCAGTCATAATGTCAAGGTGAAGGGGTCAAAAACTCAAATGTATAGGAGGTGCGCAAGTCATCTAGATGAAGAAGGCTGGGTCTAAGCCTAGCGTGGGGCAGTGGGGCTGCCGTGTATGTGGAAGTGCTGCCCTGTCTAAAGGGAATCCTAGAAATTCAGCTTCTGCCCTTGTTGCCACACGGGGATGTGGGCCCTGCTCTAGGGCCTGTGCCTCCAATGTGTCTTCAGGAAGCTCAGTATGACCCATCCGCCTCCAGACTGTGGCTTACATGAACTTCTTAGAATTTTTTAAAAGCCAAATAACTAGCACACATGAACTAGCAGGCTGGTGGGCCGACTCATCTTGCTAATTGTTTAGCATTGTGTCGTGCACATGGTGAACAGACTGTGGATGTTAGCTATCATTGTTATTGTCATCATCATTATTACTTCATAGCGATAGAGCAGACTTGGATCCGTTAATAACTGCAACTGAATTGTAACATAATTGTACTATCCAAGTTTAATTCCTTTAAAAGTCATATCATAAAACTGGAGCATTTTGGAGAATTACTGACAAGAGAAAAAAGGAAATAAGTGATGCTTCACTATGAACTTGAGTCGTGTCCAAGGTAGGTCCTATGCTATTCTGCCAAGTGTGGCCTTTCAGACTCATCTTGGCTCCCAAAGAAAACTGGGTGGCTATCCAGCAATACTGAATACTTGGATGTACTAGCTCTGAAAGTCAGACCTTTCAGTGATAATAAAACAACACATTCACACTCAGATAGGTGTCTGGATTATTGGCTTCTTACTCACATGATTATCATGGCTTTAAAAAAAGTTATAGTATCTATAGAATAAGGCCTCTTTCCTTACTTTTTTCCAAAAATGTCTTGGCTTGTCTTTTTTTTTTTATCCAGATAAACTTGCTTACTCATATGGGACGTCAGTGCCCAGAGCCTCATTTCAGATACCACGGTGAAGTCCTCTCCAAGCAGCTGGTACTATCTTTTTTTTTTTCAATCATCACCCGGAGATATTTTTCTATTTATCTTTGGATAGAAGGGGAGAGGGGGAGAGAGAGGGAGGGACAGAGAAACATCCACATGAGAGGGACACATCGACTGGTTGCCTCCCACACGACCTGACCAGGGCCCGGGACGAACTGCAACTGCAGTACGTGCCCTCAGCCGGAATTGAACCCATGACTCATTGGTCTGTGGGCCGATGTTCTAACCACTGAGCCAACCCGGCAAGGGCACAACTGGTACTACCTTTAACTTAAATAAAATATAAAAGAAAAAATTTTAAAAACTCTCTCGCCCTGGCCGGTTTGGCTCAGCGGTTAGAGCGTTGGCCTGCGGTCCAGAGAGACCCGGGTTCGGTTCCCGCTAGGGGCATGTGCCTCGGTTGCAGTTTGTCCCCGGCCCTGGTCGGTCGTGTGGGTGGCAGCCACTCGATGTGTTCCTTTCATATCGATGTTTCTCTCTCTCTCTGTTCCTCTCTCTCCCTCCCACTCTACCTGAACAAAAAAAATAGAAAAAATGTCCTCAGGTGAGGAAAAAAAAACCCAAAAGAAAAACTCTCTCAATTCCACCAGCTTAACAAAATTATTGTCATTTCTTCGCATTCCCTCTCATATATGTTTGTATACTAAGTAAATTAAGTACTCAAGATTTCACTGAATTTGTTAGCAGCTGGCGAAGGGGTAGTAGTTAAAAAAATGAGTAGGACACTTTCTACATTCAGAGGGAGGTAGACAGAGAGGTAAAGAAGAATCTTATAGCGGAGTCAGCAAAACAGAGGATGACTTAAATAGGAGGTGGCTAAAGAAAGGAAGAGTAGCCCTGGCTGGTTTGGCTCAGCGGTTGGAGCGTCGGCCTGCGGTCCAGAGAGACCCGGGTTCGGTTCCTGCTAAGGGCACGTACCTCGGTTGCAGTGTGTCCCCGGCCCTGGTTGGTCGTGCGGGTGGCAGCCACTCGATGTGTCCCTTCACATCGATGTTTCTCTCTGTCTCTCTTCCTCTCTCTCCCTCCCGCTCTATCTGTACAAAAAATGGAAAAATGTCCTCGGGTGAGGATAAAAAAATAAAAAAATTAAAAAAAAGAAAGGAAGAGTAAAGGAGAAGGACCGGTTAACTCTGCCTATGCAATGATCTCGCCTCAGGTTTCCTACATCACTTTGAAACCCATTCTAGAAGAGGATCTCTAATGTGGGAGTCCCAACTGGATCTGGGGGATAGAGTTACACTTATTACTGTGGGAAGTTTGTGTTTTCCTTTTATTAAATTTTATATTAAGAAGTAAACCAGCCTTTCCCAGGTAGCTCAGTTGGTTAGAGTGTTGTCCTGATACACCAAAGTTGTGGGTTCAGTCCCCAGTCAAGTTACATACAAGAATTAACCAATGGCCCCGGCTGGTTTGGCTCAGAAGTTAGAGCGTCAACCCGTGGACCAAAAAGTCACAGGTTCGATTCCAGTCAAGGGCACATACCTCGGTTGCGGTTCCAGCCCTGGTTGGAGTTGTGTGGGAGGCAACCAATTTGTGTGTCTCTCTCACATCTGTGTTTCTCTCTCTCTTTCCCTTTCTCCCTCCCTCTCTCCCACTTCTATCTGAAAGTCAATGGGAAAATATCGTCGGGTGAGGATTACAAAAAAAGGATCAACCAATGAATTCAGAAATAAGTGGAACAACAAATCTACTGAAGCATTACTCTTCTATTAGTATATGTGATATATCCAGTCTATCACGATGATAAATAAGAGTGACAATAATATTAAGTAATAATATAAATAACAATGACAAATACTTTTATACCTATAGTTTTTTTTCTTTATTACAATTATTTCCTTAGGATAAATTCTGTGGAATTGGGAGTACTTTGTTCCTGCCTCATGATGGTACTCATCAGGTTGGGCTACAGTGATTGGTTGACATGTCTCTCTCTTTCCTATTAAGTTATGAGCTCCTTTCTATATGCCCAACACCTTATATAGAATCGGGTACAGAAGGTTTGAGTGAACAACTGAATGAGGGACTATGCCACAGTGATACCACCATTTTGAATGTCTAGCATTAGAGAGAGACCGGAGTTCTCGTCCTTCAGTTAGGAAGACATAAGGAAAACCTCTGGCTGACCCTGTGGGGAGGCCTAGCAGTTGGAGAGCAGGCCTTCCTCGCTTCCCTGGGGCCTCCCCCACGACTCAGGTCCTACTCGGAGAGCCCCTGGGGGGTCTGGGTGGGCAGCTGCTTTCCTTTGGCGCCACTTTCTCTGCAAAAGGTTCCAGTGTTTGGATTTTATTAGCCAATAAAATTAAGGGAAAAATGCTGGAAAAAAAATCACAGCACACTGTTGTTACTCTTGTGAATGAATAACATAACTTGCAACTAGACTATTAATGTCTAAATGGATTTTCTGTGCTCGAAGCCAAAACACATTTCATAAACTTACACAGAGATGGACGGAATCCCAGTTAATAAAAACAGTCGTGGGCGGAGGATGCATGGTCTGACGGAAGGGGAGCTGATTAATGCTGCGTTGCTGGGATTGTTGCATTTAACTGATATTATTTTTAAATGGAAATAAAACATTTTATTAAATAATTGAACATATTATTACTAACCCTAACCCCCCAAAATGAATTTATTGAGCAAGTATTTGGAGATATAAATATGCAGATGGTATTTTGAATAGTTTTCAACATTGTATTATCAGCCAGTTTAATCCAATCCAGTTTGTTTCTTTTTAATTCACATTTATTTTTTGGAGTAATATTCCTTTCAGAATTTATGCACAGTTCTAAAATTTTAGTCAAGACTTAAAAACAAAAAATAAACAACTCTACAGATCTGACAGCTGTGTATACCTTAGCTCAGAGAATGATTTCTGTGGTCCTCTTTCTTCACAATGAGAATATATTTCACAGTTTAATTTCTCTAGCACCTCCATTTTAGGCAACTGAAGAAGAAAAGAAAGAATACAAGTGATTGTACGGGAAGCCTAAAAAAAAACGAAAAAAAAACCCAAAAAACCCTGAACTTTCATCTAGAAAAGATGACATTTCATTCTATTCTTATAAATCTTCCTCATCCTGCTAGATCCCGTTAATGGTGATCAGTGGCTGGTGGCTGGACCACACTTGAAATTACAACTGCTCTTCCAACGATGCTATTTGTAACAATGGCTGGGAAACATGGCAGAGACATAACCTACTTGGGCAAAGCAGTTAGAATCCTATAGATGTCATATATGTTGTTTCCCTTTTTCCACATGTGTAGTACAGGCATCATGTTGAAAAATGATAAAACATGAAAAATAAATTCAATGAATATGTAGAATTATACCAAATGTGAGCAGTGGATTACTTCTGGGTTATAGAATTAGGAGTGATATTTATTTATTGTTTGTATTTTTTCTGCAATAAGCCTGCACTTCTTATATTAGGTGAAAAGGAACTATTTTTCCTTTACTTTTTATTTTGGAAAAATTTAAACAAATATAAAAATAGCAAGACTAGACCAATAAACCTAGACTGTTACCTAAATATGTGCACTGGGTTCCAGACTTGCTTGGGATCCATGACCCCCTTTTTCTTCCTCTTTCTGTCATTCAGACTGGGCGTATCTACCCCATGCCTGTCCTACCATTGTATTTGGAAACAGATAACTTGTTTTCTGGTTTCACAGGTCCACAGATAAAGAAGACTTTGGCTCCAAGTTGTACCATACCCTAAGTATCAACCATAAATGACTTAGATGATGAAATGTGGGCCTTTATGAATTGATGACATTAAATGAGATTTTGGACTTCAGAGTTGATGCTGGAATGACTTAAAATCTTTGATATTGGGATCAAGTGAATATGTTTGGTAGATGGGAGAGATGTGAATTTGGGGGGACCAAAAAGCTTACCATACTGGGTTGGCTAATGTCCCTGCAAAATTCATATCCTTTCTGGACCCTCAGATTTTGACCTTACTTGGAAATAGGGTCATTGCAGATGTAGTTAAGATAAGGTTGTATTGGAGTAGGGTGGGTTGATAATCCAATGTGACTGGTGTCTTTATAAGAAGAGAAGACACACAGAGACACACTGGGAAAAGACCATGTGACAAACACAGCAGAGATTGGGATGATGTGTCTAGAAGCCAAAGAACACCAAGGACACCTGAAGTTGTAACACCTGAAGCAAAGAGAAAGACAGGGAACAGATTCTCCCCTAGAGCCTTCAGAGAGAGCATGGCCCTGAGGACACCTCAACTTCAGACTTCCAGCCTTCAGAACTGTGAGACCATAAATTTCTGTTGTTTTAAGCCATGCAGTTGTGGAACTTGGTCTCGGCAGCCCTAAGAAAGTAATACAACTTGTATATGTGCTATTGTATTGACGTATTGTGCACATTATAAAACATACACAGAAATAGATATTGCAAAATGTGTCGAGACGAAAAAGCTAATGTTTAAGAAATTATTTTATCTTGTTCATTTATAGTGTGCGAAAAGTTTAGGAGCAACAATATTGACGATTTGCTGTTTTTATTTATTTTTATTTTTTATTTATTAATTTGTTAATATTTGCTGTTTTTACAAAAACTTTTTACTTTGGAATAATTTTACATTTTCAGAAAAGTTGCAAAGTTAGCACACAAAGTTCTTCAGAACCTTTCCTGGTATGGATGGAGAAGGGGGAAGGAGCAGACAGTGCCTCCCAGCTCAACAAGCAGCTGTGATACCTTGGAGGGAGCTCTGACCTTAGAGCAGGAGGCCAACCTTAAAGTATAATTCTGCCACGCACCTCCAGCCTACTGTTCCTCATCTGAAACCCCAGAGGATAACACCTACCTCCTGGAGTTGTGAAGATGAGGTCAATCCTAGCTCTCTGGCATGCTAGCTAAATGACCCAGGGGAAGACATCTGACACTTTAAGGCACAGTTTCCTCCTCTGTAAACTGGGGAGAGTCTTACCTTCCCTATAAGGTTATAGGGGGGTGGGAAGTTGATCCACTCTAGGCACTAGGTCACTGTTCTTCCCTTTCTTTATTCCTCAGTCATGTTTTCCAGGCCCTCCTTAAACTGAGTTCTCGTTTGCGGTTATAGAAATGCCAAAAGACAAATCAAATAGCTGCATGGTATGTACGGACACAGCACAAAAACTTGCTCTGAAACATACCACTCATGGCATTAACAGTGTTGAGGTGTGTGTGTGTGTGTGTGTGTGTGTGTGTGTGTGTGAGAGAGAGAGAGAGAGACAGAGACAGAGAGAGACAGAGAGAAGCAGAGAGAGGCAGAGAGAGATGGGGGTGGGGGTCGGTGTTGGTGACCCCTTAATGGTCTTCCAGTGTTGAGATTCTTTATATCAAGATAAACAAAATCTGCTCTTGATGCTTTTATTGCTGAGAGCAGTTCTCGGCTCTCGCTGGAAAATTCCAGGAGGAGGCTTCTTCAGTACATATGTCTGAGAAGAGCTGGTTTGTTCTAAAAGGAGCCAGTGCGTGGGTTGCACCGCACCCCGTTGCTCCGCAGCGCTGCCCCTCGCCCCCAACGCCGCCCTCGGCAGCCTTGCCTTCAGCCGAGGGGCCCCTGCCACCCCTGCTCCTTGCCCCCAGACTCCCTCGGGGAGGGGTCGCTCCCCAGGGACTGTACTTCAGTCCTTTTCTCCCACTTTCCCACAACGAGAGCGATCGCAGAACACCCATTTTGGAGTGGGTTGTTCTTACAACATTTAGTCAATGCTTCTCGATCTTGGCTATGCTTCAGAATCTCTTGGGGAGCTTTTAAAGCGAACAGATTCCTGGGTCCCGCCCTCGGAGGTTCTGGAGAGAAGCCCTTGCTTTGGTATTTTAAAGAAAAGTTTCACAGGCCATTCTGAAGTCCAGGCAGAATGGAGAACCAGTCCAGGGTTTTCAGAACACCTCCTACTGAAGACAGATCGTGTCTGTCTTGTTTACCACTGCATCTTCTAGCAACACAGGTGTTTGTTGAATACCTGATCCAACTTACGTCTCAGATCCCTGGGCCGTTCCCGGAGGCCATGGAGGTTTGGGAGAGGAAGGCTGCTTTGCTGGGCCTCCATCCTACCTCAACCTGAGCACTCATTTTTATCCGGTAATTTTTAAAAATTGATTTTAGGGAGAGAGAGAAACATCAATGGGCTGCCTCCTGTACACCCCACACTGGGGATGGGGCTGGAAACCCAGGCATGTGACCTGACTGGGAATTGAACTAGCAACCTTTTGGACGACACCAAACAACTGAACCACACCAGCCAGGGCCATTAATTTTTTAATATCTCCTTCCAGGTAAGTTGTGGAAACCCCTCATCTACTGATAAAGTATGATTGTTCTAGACAAAACAATAGGGAAATGTCTCCTGATGCAGCCCAAATGGCCTGAGAACAAGTGTTCTCATGATAAAACCTCAACACACGTTTATTAAAGAGTTAAATTTTGGCCCAGCCGGTGTGGTTCAGTGGTTGAGCATCAACCCATGCACCAAGAGGTCACCAGTTCGATTCCCAGTTGGGGCACAGTTTGGGACACATGCCTAGGTCGTGGGTCCAATCCCCAGTGGGGGCATGCTGGAAGCAGCCAATCGATGTTTCTACCTCTCCCTCTCCCTTCCTCTCTCTCTAAAAAAATCAATAAAAAGAAAAAAATTGTTTTAAAAGCTAAATTTTATAGTTTAGGAATAATCTCATTATACATTTGTGGAGTTCAATATGACATTGTAGCCATTTTTTCTTAGTAGACTTTCTTTTTTAGAACAGTTTTACATTTTCAGAAAAATTGTGAAGACAGTACAGAATTCCCATATACCCTGTAGTTTCCCCCTACTATTAATATCTTACATTAGTAAGGTAGATTTGTTACAATTAATGAACCAATACTGACACATAATCATTAGTTAACATTTATATTTATTCATATTTCCTAAGTTGTCACGTAATGTCCTTTTTCTGCTTCAGAATCCTATCCAGGATAGCACATTCCATTTAGTTGTCACGCATTCTTACCCTTTTCTTGGTTGTGACAGTTTCTCAAATTTTCATTTCATTGAAGACTGCAGTTTTGAGGAGAACTTGTCAGGTTTTGTAGAATTTGTTTTCCTCACGGTTAGATTGGGGCTAGGGGTTTGGGGGAGAAGGCCACAGAGGTAAAGTGCCATTCTCATCACATCATATCAAAGGTATGTACTATCAACGTGACTTATCACTTGATGTTGACCTTGATCACCTGGCTGAGGTAGTGTTTGCCAGGCTTCTCCACTGTGCTCGCAGCTCCCACCCCCCCTTTCTCTGCCGTGGTCTTTGGAAGGAAATGGCTGTGTGCAGCCCACACTGAAGGGATGGGGAGTTATGTAACCCTCCTTGAGGGGGCAGTATCTACATAAATTATTTGGAAATCTTCTACTTGAAAGATTTCTCTCTCCCCTTTTCTTTCTTGCTTTCTTTCTGTCATTTATTTCAATGAGTATGGAGTCTGTATATTTATTTTATACTTTGGGTTATAATGCAAACTTCTTTATTTATTTTGTTGCTCAAACTGTTCCAGCTTTGGCCCGACCGGTGTGGCTCAGTGGTTGAGCGTCAACCCATGCACCAAGAGGTTGCCAGTTTGATTCCCGGTCAGGGCACATGTCCAGGTTGTGGGCCCGATCCCCAGTGAGGGGCATGCAGGAAGTGGCCAATTGATGTTTCTGTCTCTCTCTTCCTCTCCCTTCCTCTATCTCTAAAATCAATAAAGAAAAAAAATAAATTGTTCCAGCATTGGCCACTGGGTGCTCTGAGCCTCAGTTAGCTCCTGTGTCCCTCTGACATGTGCCATCGGGTTTTAGCACTTCCTTACCTTCTGGCACTGCAACGGGTTAAGGCTCATCATGCCCATTTCCTGCCCCGTATTGTAGCCATTGAAAAATGTATTTGAATTGTCCTGTGTAGCCCTTAATTTAAGATTAATGTATATTTTTCTCAGAATAATTGAAAAATTTGTAAAAATGTATTAGAGAAGTGAATTGGGCATTTTTGTGATGTTGGTCAGCTTTTAAAATTTGTATTTTGCTGACTTCTTGGTTGAAATAATTATGATTTTATTCCTAATTGGATATTTATTCCTAATTAGATATATTTTAAAATCCCCCCAATTATAACAATTTTAGGCCCCAGGGAGCCCCTGGTTTCCCTTGATTGCCCAAGTGAGCCAAAACACTTAGGAATAAAGTCTTCCATTGTCAGGGTCAAGAGAGAGTAACAAAATAAGGACACAGGAAAAAGCTGGCCTACCCCATGGGCCAGGACAGCTGAGCCTTTCCTTAAACTGGTTGTTGGCCATGAGCCTTTGCTAACAGTTCTTCTTTGCCAATAATGTAACTTCTGTTGCTTGATTTATTATTTTACTAAGCACATGGTACTAGTGATTCACTCGATAAGCATTCAGTAAGAGCATCTATGTGATGGGCATAACTGGAGATAATAAGTCCCCAGCTTCAAGGGACCTACAGTGCTGAGAGAGAGATAACATAGGAGGGTATATGGACAGGAGTTCTGGGTCCATAAAGTTCTCTAGGAAAGACTTATTCTTTCTTGAGTGGTTTGGGAAGGCTCCACAGGGCAGGGGATATTTGGATTGGGTCTTGACAGATAATTAGAAGTTTTTCAGGCAGAGAAAGGGTGAATTTAGGTTAGAGAATATGGTGGGGCTTCATGAATAAGATGTAGTGTTGTGAAAAGTATTTGCAGGCTCACCAGGAGCCTGAAGGAGTTCAGTGGAGCCAAGATGTAATCATAATCCTTTCAGTATCCTTTTCTAAATTAACGGGTCCTGAAACAGATTTATCTTTGTAACTCTAGCACCTAGACAGCTCACGGTGAATCCTGGGTGCTCCAGAGCAGTTGCTGAATGAATGAAAGAAAACATGCAGCACTTGTTCTACATTGACTTCTTCAATGTATGTGAACATTTGGCTGTAAAGATGTCCGGTATAACAGTATATGTAATAATAAAAATCTCAAAAGAATTTAAATTTCCAACAAAAATGGATTGATTAGACAAAATATGGTATATTTATTAATACAATAGAATTCTATGTAACTATTAATGACAATAAAGATGTTTATGAATATAGAACAATATATGTAATATATTGAGTGGGAATAGGAGGTTACAAAGATAAAATATACAATAAGAATTCCATTTTATAAATTATAAATATGTGTATATACACACACACATGCACATGTACACACATATACACATAACTATGGAAATTTGGGGAGGATTTTTGCAAATAAATTATAGATTAGTTTACTTTTCTCCTTTTTGTTTATTTATTTTTCCTAATTTTTCTATAATGCATATACATTAAATATGTAACAAGATAAATGTTTTTCGAAGACTTAAATTTTGAGAAAAATTATTTACTGAAAAGTCATAAAACAGTAACCAAAAAGAGCTCCCTATTACAATGCAAGTACTTGTGTATGCATGGGTGTGTGCATGCGTTGGTGTATGCTTATGCTTATGTGTATGGTGTCGGTAAGTTAATATTTTAACACCTTGTTGCCTCACATGGGATGGTCTTTTTCTAACCATTGTCTCTTTTAATTCTCACTACAGTCTTGATTAGAGGCCAAGCTGGCATTATCGTGGGTGAGACAGTGAAAATATATTGGGAACTGAGGCTCACAGTCTCTGTCTTGCCTCCACCACTACGTTTACGTAGCTGGCAACCGGCTGAGCTGGAACTCATTCACAGACCTGGGCTCTGGGGGCCAGAGAGTCTTCCTCCCTGTTCTAGAGATTATCCCATGGGAGGCACAAAACCAGCCATATTAGTATCCCACCATTTTTCCCTGACATCGTATCCTTTCAAAAGCATACTCTAGAACATTATTTGATGATATACAACCATATCCATAAAACATTCTTAAGCAGAGTCCCGGGTTTGGTTCCCTCTAAGGGCACGCACGTTCTTTGTGGATCGTCCCCACCCTGGTTGAGGTCATGTGGGTGGCAACCAGTTGATGTGGTGTGTCTCTCTCACATGGATGTTTCTGTCTCTCTCTTCCTCCCTCTCTTCCTCCTGCTCTATCTGAAAATAAATGCAAGATGTCTTCAGGTGAGAATAAAAAAAATTCTTAAGCAAAAAAGAAAATTACAAAAAATAGATTCCATTTTCTTTTTCAATTTTTTTTTCTTTATTGATTTTACAGAGAGAGGAAGTGAGAGGGAGAGAGAGAAAGAAACATCGATGAGAGAAAATGTCGATTGGCCACCTCCTGCATGCCCCCCACTAGGAACCAGGCCCACAACGTGGGCATGTGTCCTGACAGGGAATCGAACCGGCGACCTCTTGGTGCATGGGTCGATGCTCAACCACTGAACCACACTGGCTGGACAAGTAGATCCCATTTTAATGCAAACTAAGATATATTTTCAAGTGCAAAAAGCTAGAGGTAGTATATGTGGTATGTAACCTTTTGTAGTAAGAAAGGTGTGGAAGTAAAATTTACGTTTGTACTTATAATTGTATTAGGAACACTGGAAGGATACACAACCAACCCAAAAAAGTTCACCTGGAAGTGAGTGGTAGACGGGGGTCAAGTGGGGACATTTTTTTTTAAGCTAATGTTTTTGTTTGTTTGTTTTCATTTATTAATTAATTTATTTTTGTTACAGATGTTTCTTCTTTTTCCCCGGCAGACACCCTCCTCCCTGTCCCCCTACCCCACCCCAAAGCATTGTGAGACAACACTTTTTAAAGAATACCTTAGATTTTGAGCCATTCAATGACCTAAAATTAAATGTTTTTGTTTGTTTGTTTTCATTTATTAATTAATTTATTTTTGTTACAGATGTTTCTTCTTTTTCCCCGGCAGACACCCTCCTCCCTGTCCCCCTACCCCACCCCAAAGCATTGTGAGACAACACTTTTTAAAGAATACCTTAGATTTTGAGCCATTCAATGACCTAAAATTAAATTTTAGAAAATCTACTAGACATACTAAATGCTTCTTTTGGGGTGGTGGAGAAACATGTAATGTTTATTTTCTGTTTTTGGAGAATGTGTATTTCCTCCATGTTTTACATGTATAAGAAAAGATATTATCTTAACACTTTTTTTTTTCTAAATGTACTCAGATGTACCCATGCTTGAAAAGGGGGGTTGAACAAGATTTCTAAAGAATTTTGGGAAAAAAGTCATTCTGTTGGCTACTGCAAATGTGAGTCCCCTTTTCACCTGGAACTCTTTATTTCATCAAGCTGCCAGGCTGCAAAGACCTGGTTTCCATTGTAAGAAAAGTAATAGTCCCAGAATTTCCTCTGAATTGCTTTCAAAATACTGCTCTAGTTAAATGATGATTTCTGTTAATTGCTGATTTCCCACTGCAAGGCCAGTCCTTCTCCCCCTTCACCCCAAATGTTGATTCAGATAATGCTTTAGAAAGAATCCCGCTTTCAGGGAAATAGAAGAAGTCTGGTCTAAAGATATTCTGTGGGCTTTTAGCATTTTTGACTGATTGTGAATTTAATATATTTTTAACTCAATTCAAGTGCTTTTCTCTCAAGAGACTGCTCCTCTGTTTCTCGTCTGTGATGCTTGAGTTGTAGTCAGGGAAGTTTGGCTGGGTGTTTGTTGACACGTTTTTTTGTACAAGGCTATTTGAGAAATACTGACATTTCCCCTAACTTCCTCTTTAGGCATCAACCCAATTTGTCTCTCCATCCCTGTTGGGGCTCCAGCCTCTTTCTTGGAAGAAAAGAATCTGCTTTAGGCTTCACAATCACTTTAAGACTTTTTTCCTTCTTTCCTTCTCCAAACTTGTTTCTGTTCCACAGCCTGGGCCTCTGCCCAGTCAGCTCCTGAACCATGTGTCTCCCTAAGCACATGGTCCTCGGCTCTCAGATTTGGAAGGGACCTCAGAGATCTTTTGTTTGCAAATCAGGAATCTCCTCCACCATGTCTTTGCCAGATAGTCATCCACTGCCTTCCAGACACCCCTAGTGACCCAGAGCTCACCACCGTTTAAACCAATTAACCGTCCATTGTTGGTGTTAGCTGTTTCCTAAGGAAGCGAAGAGTAAGCCTGTGGTCCTCTTGCTTGTTGAGCTAATTTATAATCCAAGTGACAGAGTGGTCTGAGAGAAAGAGGATGAGGAAGTGGAAATCGCTGCCTAGCCGGGGCCAGAGGGAGCAGATATAAAACTGGCCTTTGCCCTTAGGGCAATGGAGAGGGGCTGAAAGGGCTTTGGATTTGGCCTCAGAAGACAGGCCTTCATCCCAACTCCATTTTTCAATTGGTGACCCAGTTATCTGAGGCAAGTCATTTGTACTCTGAGTCTAGTTTCTCTCATTTTTAAAATTGCAGTTGTAGTAACTACTTCACAGGGCGAATGGGAGAACAATGAAATAATGCAGGCAAAAATGCTTTGTAACTCTAAAGAGTTTTACAAGAGCATAGTTATCATCTAAGATGCTAGATATCTAGCTTAGTAAGTTGTGAATCAGCTGAGCCCAAGGAACTGACAAGTGAAGGGTTTGGGGGTTTACTCTGCATGCACCTGTGTGTCATTGGCAGCATCAGCTCCTGACCACCCTTGGCCTCCTTTGAGGGGCCAACCAAATGTGATGACAGAATCTGGGCCAGTCAAAGGCTGTAGGACGTGAGTTCCCATCTGGTATAAAATGCTGATTTTAGAAATGAATGAGGAGTATTGGTGACTTGCCCAGTCACATAGCTCAATAATAGTGGGCTGGACCTGACCCCAGAAGCCTGATTTCTGGGCACAGCTCCTATAAGGTTTCCTAACAGAAGAGCGGTTGGTGTTTTTGGACAGTACAGTCTTCATTGTGCAGGACTTCCTGGACCACTGAACAAGCTTGCCCTCTTTGCTCCCCAACCTCTCAATGACAATAGCATCCCCTTGTCCTGTGATGATCAAAAAGTTCCCACACATTTGCCATTGCTTCCAGTGATCGTGTCTCCCCTGGTCGACAATCACTGGGAACTTCAGTGATAGGTCCTGTAAAGTGGAATGAGCATTGGATCAGACGTTAGAAAACGATGTTTGCCCTTAGGTAGCTCTGTAATCTAAAGAAATCACTTACATGTCTCTTAACCTTAGTTTCCTCATTTATGAAATGAGTACGCAAATCCAGAGGGCCTCTGAGGTCTCTTCTGGTCTCTGTGCTCCAGGCCGCCCTCTGGTCTGCCTGTACCTGAAGTGCCTCCAGCAATGTACCTTCTATTAGGTCTTGGTATGACGCGTGATTTGTGTTCTTTAATATATACCTTTATAGTTGTGTGTGTGTGTGTGTGTGTGTGTGTGTGTGTATGTTTTATCCTCACCCGAGGACATATTTGCATTTACTTTCAGATAGAGTGGGAGGGAGAGAGAGAGAGAAACATCGATGTGAAAGGGACACATCGAGTGGCTGCCACCCACACGACCCAACCAGGGCCGGGGACAAACTGCAACTGAGGTACATGCCCTTAGCGGGAACTGAACCCGGATCTCTCTGGTCTGTGAGTTGACTCGCCAACGGCTGAGCGAAACCGGCCAGGGCTACACCTTTCTATATGTACCAAATTTTCTGCATTGAATATATACTGCTTTATAATCACAAGCGTCTTCTCACATCCTCATGCTTTCGATTCTCCCTCATTCTTGCACTCTCTCTCTCCCCCATTCTTCACCTTCTCTCCTCTACTGGCATCTTTCTATGAGAATTTAAGTATGCTCAAGTTTCTGTCATTAAAAAAAAACCTAGACCCCCAAACCTACAAACCTTTGGCCATCTTCTCTCTGATTTTTCATCACAATAAAAGCTGTTTAAGGGATTACAAGAATGGCATAAAGAATTTCTACATACTGTCCTGGCCAGTTTGGCTCAGCGGTTAGAGTGTCGGCCCATGGACCCAAGAGTCCCGGGTTCAATTCTGGTTAAGGGCACGTATCTTGGTTGCGGTTCAGTCCCTGGCCCTGGTCAGGGTCATGTGGAAGGCAACCAGTCGATGTGTCTCACTCACATATATGTTTCTCTCGCTCTTCCTCCCTCCCACTCTATCTGAAGATAAATGGAAAAATATCCTCAGGTGAGGATTTAAAAACATTTTTTCCCCCACATACTTTTCACCCAGTTTTCTCAAATGTTTACATTGTACTGCATTTATGCTCATGCACTCTCTTATTTAATAACAACAAATAAGTATATATCTTATAATCTTTCCTTAATTTATTTATTGTTCTTCCTACTATATTTCTAACACTGACTTATTCTTTTTTCCCCCACTCTCCTATAGTTTATTTTGTTGTTTCTTTTTTTTTTTTTTGACAATTGTTTAGTTTTTATTTCATAATCATAAACTTAACTCTGCAACCCAGCTAGACTTGGAAAGAGTAAAGAAAATATGGAACTCAACGAACTGCGGCAAGAGCATGAATATTACAGACATTCCAAGCAGATGGGGGTGAAGGGGTGGCTCTCCTGAGCTACAGAAGGAATGGTCTGGTAGTTAAGATAAAACACAAGTCAAATTTATGAGAGTTGTCCACAGTCAGCAATGGTGACCTTTTTGCTGGTCTTGCCATTCCTGGACCCAAAGCTCTCCATGGTTGTCACAACATCCATGCCATCTTTCACCCGGCCAAAGACCATGTGCTTGCCATCCAACCACTCAGTCTTGCCAGTGCTGATGAAAAACTGGGAACTGTTTGTGTTGGGTCCAGCATTTGCCATGGACAAGATGCCGGGACCTGTGTGCTTCAGGATGAAATTCTCATCTTCAAATGTCTCCCCATAGATGGACTTGCCGCCTGTGCCATTATGGCGTGTGAAGTCACCACCATGGCACATAAATCCTGGAATAATTCTGTGAAAGGAGGAACCTTTATAACCAAATCCTTTCTCCCCAGTGCTCAGAGCACGAAAGTTTTCTGCTGTCTTTGGAACTTTGTCCGCAAACAGCTCGAAGGTGACGCGGCCCAACGGATCGCCATCGACGGCGATGTCGAAGTACACGATGGGGTTCACCATGGCTAGGCTTGAGCGGTTCCGGTACGACGGTGTCTGCAAGGCGGCCTATTTTGTTGTATCTTTTCTAATTTTGGAGCCAGATGCTTAATTAAGTATTTTCTTCTATCTTTTAAATCAGTATAACTAAAGATACAAAATTTCTTCTGAACACTGTCCATAAGTTTTGATATATTTTTCCATTATTATTATTTCTAGATTGACCACAACTTTAGTTATTTTTCCTTAAATCCAAGAAATATTTGAGACAGACTTTTAACATTTTCTTTTATTTTCTGAAGGTGGAAGAATCTTTTTGCTTTCTGATTTTCTTGTTATTACTGGTCTTATTGTACATTGGTCTGAGAATGTTTTCTTATTGCCTCATACATGGTCAAGTTTTGTGACTGTTTCAAGGGCCCTTGGAGGACGGGAGAATTTTTTTATTTTATTTTATTTTCAGGGTACAGAGTTGAAATTTTATCTATCAGAACTCCCTTACTAATAATGATAAAATCTCTCTCATTGTTTATCCACTTGACCTGTCACAGACTGAGAGGTGAATTAAAGTCTCCAACTAATGTGTTTGTGTCTCTTTCTTCTTGTATCTTTTATAGTTTATGCTACATGATGGTCATTGTTACATTGCTTGGTGTATAGATGTTCATAACTATTATATCTTCATTGTAGATCTTCATTATCTCACTCAGTATGGTATTTTTGATGTAGAAAAGCTTTTAAGATTTTATGTGGTTAAATTTTATCAATATTATTCTTTATGATTTCTGTATTTTGTGTCATGCTTAATGAGGTTGTCTTTACTTCCAGCTTTTAAAATTTTTCAGTCATGCTTTCTTCCAGTACTTTTGTGGTTTTGTTTTTTTACATAAAATTTTTAAATTTATCTGGAATCTATTGTGATATAAAGAGTGAGTAGATGCCTAGCTTCACTCTCCACTGTCCAACCTTGGTCTTTTCAGTTGGCTTATCAGATGTCTAAGCATCTTTATTGAATAATCAGTTAGAGACATCTGTTGGTTTTGCCTCCTGCTCAGACACCTTTGTCTCTTCTCTTAATAACAGTCCCTCTATTTTCCTTGAGTAACCACCTCTCTGGCCATATGGTTTTTGGAACCGACACTACTAGCTCCTGCTCCAGGGTTAGATATACAAATAAACCTTGGTATCATCTCCCTGGTCATAGTTAGTCATTGGTTCAAGGATAGGGCATAACCAAAGCTAAGACAGTCAGAGTCAAGAAGACTCGGCTCTAAGACTTTTATTAGTATTATTTCAAAGGAGATACTTTTTTCTGTTGGACTTGAAATCATAAGAGTATAAGCTTGGGTTTCCAGGGATCACCGCCATGTGTAGCTCAAGAATGAAACAAACACAATGAAAAGCAGAACCTTGTGTAATGGAAAGACACTAGGTATTGGTGAAATCATCTGAATCTTTGGATCCAACTATATCTTTCTTACCTATGACTTTTTCAGTGATGTTAGCCAAATGTATATACACACACAGGGATGGGTAAAAATAGATTTATTAAGAACCCTATGCTAAAGTGAGCTTGAATATAGCAAGTATGCCACAAGAATGTATAAATAATGAAGGCTGGCAACTTGAGTACTTAAGAGATTGTACCTAAGTGCACTGTGCCATTGTGACATTCTTTTGAGTTAGTAATCATAACTTGCATGTCTTTTCCCATACAAACAACTATAAACCTACTTTTGCCCATCCCCTGTACACCCCCCCAACGCGCGCGCGCGCGCGCACACACACACACACACACACACACTTAGGGTTTTCTATTGCTATCAAAACACCCCCTCACTGGAAAAATGTCCACTGACTTGAAATGTTTTATTATATGGAAAATTCTCATATGAACTTATTTCTTTACATCTGTTTTATTAACCTATTTATTTATTCCAAGGGTCATAAATTAGAGAAACTTGATTTTCAGATGTCTTTTGTTTAGTTAGTTCGATGTTTAAAAACATTTTGAATTTGAATGCTGCTCTGAGTATTGGCTGATAACGGTTCTTAGCTGCCCACTTCTTCAGGGATTGCTGCTGCCCATACAGGAGCCTTCCCACAAGGGAAGCACAACCCCTGACTACCCCGGACTCTGCCAATGACTGACTGGCATGGGATAAAAAAGTCAACCCTCTTCTTAAATCGGGACTGTGTTCTAGAGACTCCTTGCTTAGTTTTGACTCCTTGAAATTTCCTGTTACCTTTATTTCCCCTTTCCTGAGAATATTTCCCAATAAATCACTTGGGTAGAACCCCAGGCTCAGGCTCTGCTTCTGGGGAATCTGACCTACAAGGGAAGACATTCTTTTCATCTATTCTCATCACTCATCCCCAGGAGCTGCCACTCACTAGAATGAGTGGTCTCTCTTAACAACTGAAATAATGCAGATTAAGGGTGTTGATTCTTTAAACTGTATGTGCAAAGTTTTCTGGATTAATTTATTTTTCAAGATATACCAGAAAATCAACATTGAGCAAATAAATATGTATATTTATTTATTCAGGCAACATCATCCGAGAATGATAAAACTACTGGGTAAAATTTAGTAGGGGAACAGGTTACTTATTAATGACATGGGGGAAGAGTACTTTTATAATAGAAAGATCTGGCATCACCACCTTAATCAAGGGATCAAACTCAGCATCAGTAATATTGGGGCAAATTGATATCATATTCCTCTTGAAGTGATGTGTTAGGAAGTACACAATAACTCTTAAGTCATATTCCTGCCAAAAATGTTTTCATCTGAATCCAATCATAAGAAAATATCAGACAAATCCAGCTTGTGAGACATTCTGCTAGACAATAGACTTGGAGAAACATCTTTGCACTTAGGAGCTTGCATTTTCTATACTTTTCATTAAAAAGTATATAAATAGGAGGATAGATGAATTTAAGTAAAATGTTTATGTGTTCATTATATTATTCTTTCGACCTTTCACAGACTTGAAATAAAAAAATAAATCTGTAAACAAAATAAACTATCCTTGGTACAAGCTCACGCAGTATGTACTATATAAAAATCTCACGTGCTTTTGAATTTGTTGTACATCATTCAATAAAATAGTTCAAACCTATTCGGTCAAATCATATTATGAAATGTGCATTATAATTATAGTCAATATTCATCTTATTTCAGCTTATAATGAGATTTTCCAGTTCCTATTAACAAAAAATAAAATTATATGTTAGCTGCTGGACCAATTAGTTTTAGCAGTATATACCTTTCTTTTTCATTAAATCATGGGAAATCTAATCATAATGTCTAATAGAATTAATGGAGCTATTTTGGCTTTTTAAATATATTATCCCCAAAAGCTGTCCACCAGAATTTAATACCCACATGGACACACATTTACTGAAGGAGTATCTTGCTTTCAGTAATACTCATAACATTAATAATAATTTGTAACTTTAGCTACACATCACATGGGATAATTATAAAATAATGAAGGCTACCACTATTATCTCGTTTTGGTAACTAGAATATGATGAATTATATTAGATCTGCATCAGTTTGATCTTGACCTGACTGCTTTTAATAATCTTTCTTACATAATATACTGCAAATGAATTATTTCAAGTTTTTTATACTATTCTTTTCTTTTAAAAATATATTTTTGTTGATTATTTTTAGAAAGAAAGGAAGGGAGAGAGAGATAGAAACATCAGTGTGAAAGAGAAACATAAATTGGCTGTCTCCTGCATGTCCCCTACTGGGTATTGAACCCACAACCCAGGCATGTGTCCTGACTGGGAATCAAACCAGGACCTCTCAGTCCATGGAATGATGCTCAATCCATTGAGTCACACCAGCCGGGCTGTATTATTCTTTATACTAAAATATTTATTTGAATTGAAAAATAACATCAGCCCTGGCTGGTTTGGCTCACCAGTTAGCATGTCAGCTGGTGGACCGAAGGGTAGCAAGTTGGATTCCCAGTCAAGGGGACATATCTAGGTTGCAGGTTTAATTCCCAGCCCTGGTTTGGGTCGTGCGGGAGGCAAGCAATTGATGTGTCTCTCTCACATCAAAGTTTCTCTCTCTCTCTCCCCCTTCTTCCCCTTCCACTCTATCTAAAAACCAGTGGAAAAATATCCTCAGGTGAGGATTAAAAAAAAAAAAAAGTAAAAAAATAACAGCAAACTCTTTCTGATGGAAAGTAAGTCAAGGTCTGTTTTGGCTGATTGGTTTGAACATGAGGCCCAGTTTTGCCAAAAATGTTCTAGTAAACATTTTCCAGAATGTCTATTATTGAATGCTCTAAATGGATCCTCTGAAGTTTTGATAAAATAGAGTTAAAGCGTGTGATAAAACAAGGGCATTTAAACAAAAACGGCTTAGTGGTATGACAGACGGAGTCTAAGGTGTTTCTGATGATTCTCACTTCTTGTTATTCTTGCCTTTGTATTATCCCCCCCCCCCCCCCGAGTGTGGGTGGAATCTAAGAGTTACTTTGAACTAAAGAACATGGCAAAGGTGATGTGATGTATGTAATTATGTTAACACTTTTGGAAAATGTCAGATTAAATACAAATCCAAGTGAAAGAATTACAGGCACAATGTAGAGCAGTGATTCTTAAACTTGAGCATGTGTCAGAATGACCTACAGGGCTTGTTCATAAAACACAGATTGCTGGTTCCACCCCCGGAGCTTTTGGTTCAGTAGGCCTAGGTAGGGCCTGAGAATTTTCACATCTAACACATTGCTAGATGATACTGACACAGCTTGCCTGGAATCCACACTTTGAGAAGCACTGATGTAGAGTCATTTGGTAGCTAAGACTTGTTAAAATCTTTTTGGTATACATCTCAGAAACTAAAAAAATGATTAGATTCTAATGACTAGTAACTCCTATTTTTGTAAGTTAAATCACTTCCAATCTTCTTCATTTTTTTTTTTCAACAAATTGAAGGGGGACTTAACAGAGTTGTCAATTGATACATCATTTAAGATAATTTCTAATGAAAGATCAGTATGTGAATTTCAACACAGAACTTGGAAGGACTTCCAAGAATGGAGTGTCATTTGTATTTAGAAACACAGACACTGCACTCCTTCCATTCCTAAGCACTTATTTAAGTGAACAAGGTATATTAGTTAGGGCAGGTTAAACTGCTGTTACAAATAGACTCAAACATGGTGTATTTCTTAATTGGCAGTTACTCTCCAGCATATGGTGAATCAGAGACCCAGGCTTGTGCTTCCACAATCCCTCAGAGTCTTGTCATCATCTACATCCAACCGGAAGAGACCATTCAGGTGGCACACCTGCTTTCTTTCTTTCTTTTTTTATTTTTTTAAAATTTTTTGTTTCCTTTACTGATTCTAGAGAGAGAGGAAGTGACAGGGAGAGAGAGATAGAAACATCGATGAGAGAGAACATCGATCAGCCGCCTTCTGCATACCCCCGCACTGGGGATCAAGCCCACAACCGGGAATCGAACTGGCTATCTCTTGGTGCATGGGTTGATGCTCAGCCACTGAGCCACACCGGCTGGACGGGCTTCCTTAATAGCCCAGAAATAGTACACATTATTTCTGTTTAGAGAGAACCAAGTAACTCGACCACTGTATCTATCTGGGTTCAATCAGGAGGGGAAACCACAAAGTAATTTGAATAGGGAAAGTTGAATATGAGGAATTATTAACTGTAACAGGAGATTGGTATGACAAGGAACTGGCAGTTCAGAAATAAAGGATGTAAAGAACGGATATTGCAGGTACGGCTGGGATAGAGTGCCTAAGGAAAAGTCTCTACTGTCTCCTCTCCTCTACGGACGAGATTTATGGAGAGGTGTATTTGAGGGTCCCCAAGAACACCTATAGATTCAATGGTTTGTGAGAGGACACACGGAACTCAGAAAAGCTTTTATACTCAAAGCAATGGTTTATTACAGTGAAAAGATACAGATTAAAACCAGCAAAGCAAAAAGGCACATAGGGCCGAGTCTAGTTGCAAACTTCCAGTTGTCCTCTTCCAGTGGAGTCATATAAACAGCATTTAATTCTCCCAGCAGTAATGTGGGAACACATTCATAAAGTATTGCCAACTAGGGAAGCTCACCCGAGCCTTGGTGTTCAGAGTTTCTACTGAGGGTTGGTCCTGTAGGCATGGCTTACTGCCCACCGAGCTGACCTTAGTTTACTTAGTCTCCAGCTCCCTCCAGAGGTCAATTGATACCATGTGGTGCAAGGCCCCTACCATAAATCAATTGTTGGCATAGACTAACATAGCATACGCCCAAGGTCCTAGGTAAACAAAGATACTATTCTCAGGTAGGATATTCCAAGGGCTTAAAATTTATCCCCCAGGAGCCAGGCAAAGGTTGAATTTGTGTGTGTGTGTGCGTGTGTGTGTGTGTGTGTTAATGTGCAAGATGTAGACAATGTAAGCCTGTTAAGTTAATCCTTTACTGTACTAGAGGGCGCGGCTATGGCTCACCGCGAGGCATTGCCTGGCTGGTGGAACTCGCTGGAAATCCAAGCTGCTCAAAGTGCTTTGCTGCAAAACTGTCTGGGCGAGGATGATGCCAAGGGAAGCTGTGGGCTGCTGGGCCCTGCAGGAGCTGGACACTGGAGAAGCTGTGGTCACTCCAGGAACCTGCACACAGGAACGAGGAAGTAAAACACTTTTCTCCTTCAAACTCACTCCAGTGCCCTCCATGAACAGACCTTCAGTGCCAACTAGCACAGAAAATGTTTAAAGGGCCCAGATCCATTTCTCAGAGCAAACAAAAAGGGTGAATTTTAGCTGAGAGGCAATATATTGATAAGCAGCACAGCTACACTGCAAGGGATCCTGGGGAATATGGCCAGTCACACATCTGGCTACACTCTTATGTCCAAGGGAGAAAAGAAAACTGATTTTGGTCAACAGCTAGCAATCTCTGTCACATGGCATATCTTAGCACTTAAAACTGAAATTAGGAACAGAACTGATGCTAAGCCCTATCTCATTCTCATAGTGAACGTATGGAAAAACTAGTAACACTCCCATCCCAATGAGATCATTGAGAGATACATTTCTGTCAAATTTCTACTTCTTATGTTTAATAATTGCATATATTTGGTTAAAGATTTATAATTTTAAAAAATCAAGTGTGAACTAATCATCAGTCAATACATAATAATATTTAACATGTACAGTCTTATTATCAAAGGAAATTATTTAGAATAATCTGTTGTATATAAGTATGTTAGGATAAGATTAAGAAGTGGGATAAAGACTTACAAGCACAAAAGCATATTGTATTAGGATAAAATTCTTTTCAGGACAAGCATGGAAATAACAAGGAGTGACATAAATGTCTGTTAAAGAAGAGACAGTGAAAAAAATACATTTAAAAAAGAGACCGTGATTTGGTAATAATTAATGATGATAATTTAGTGATGGCAGTAATTAAATTGCTATGTATATAGAATCCATTGTTAAATTGGAAAAATTATGTTTTAAAAGTCAGAATTTGCAATAAATTGGAAATTATATCTTTTTCAACTTTTAAAAAATTCTCACCTGAGGGTATGTTCATTGATTTTAGAGAGAGAGGAAGGCAATGTGAGAGAGAGAAAGAAATTTTGATTGGTTGCTTCCCATATGTGCCCCAACTGGGGATCAGACCCACAACCTAGGTATGTGCCCTGACTGGGAATCAAACCTGCAACCTTTCCAGTGTATGGAACGACACTCCAACAAACTGAGCCACCTGGCCGGGGCTATCTTTTTCAACTTTTAATAATATGATGGAAAATATTCAATGTCAACTTAAAATAGTGCTAAAGGGTACCTAGCTTTTCAAAATTCTTTTATAGGGTATGTAAGCCAAAAATGTGAAAACTACTGATCTAATTCATTATTGAATTCTCAACATCTGGCTTGGTACGTGGTATTAACAGGTACTCAATAAATAATATTTGAATAAAGTAAATAAGAGAAGGAAGGAATGGCAAATAAATATAAAGTCCAGAGAACCAGTAGTTTCCTGCTGGTAGAGGTACACATTAATACAGTCTTTTTGGTGGGCCTTTTGCAGTTCATATAAACAGCCTCAAAATGTGTCTACCCTTTGCCTAAACAATCTAACTTCTGGGGATTTGTCCTGAAAGTCATAAATAAATAAAGATGCTCATTACTATGTTTATTCATCCAATAGATATTTTTAATTACCTACTTTGTATTAGAGATAAAGCAGTTAGCATAAGAGATATGGTCCTGCCTTCATGCAATTTACAGCCTATTAGAGAAGACAATCAACTAACTTTTCAAGTAAGTGAATAATTAAGAATTGTGGGAAGTGCTATGAAAAAACTAAAAGCTAGTGAGTACTGAAAAAGAACACTCATACAATGAGAGATAAGATAATATCTAGGAAGGCCAGGAAATTGAAATTACTCACTTATTTGCAGGATTAGTTGATTGTCTTCCCTGGGGTTTAGAACTGAGGTTCTAAAAGAATGTGTGGGGTTGAGCTGGTTGGAGTTAGGGATGAACTCAAGTCAGTGTAACATTTCAGGTTCAGGGGACAGTTTGTGTCAAGGCTGGATCAGGAGGAAGCAAGGTGTAGCTGAGACACCAGAAGAAGGCAGGTACTAGAAATATAACCTAAAGGGAAGAACAAAGCATGATGAAGCTAGAGGGATAGGCAAGGACTCAACCCTGTAAGGCCAAGTTAAGGATTTTGGTGTTATGCCAAAAAATAGATACTATTTGGAAGAATAATTAACATAAAATAAAATATACAGATTTCAGGTGTTCAGTTTGACAAACACTGACATGTAACAATAATCCAAACTAAGACGTGGAACATTTCTATCACTCCAGAACCTCCCTCTACCCCTTCCAACCAGTTCCTGCCCCTGCTATTGCTTTCTGATTTCTATCACCATAGTTGGTTCCTTGTTTGTTGCTGAGTAGTATGGTATTCTCTTGTATAGATACCACAGCTTGTGTATCGATCTCCTGTTGATGAACATTTGGGTTGTTCTGGTGGCAATTGTGAATAAAGCTTCTATACATATTATTGTAGAGGTCTTTGTATGAATACACGTTTATCTCTCTCTCGGGTAAACATTTCAGATTGACATTGCTGGATCATTGAGTAGATATGTGTTTACCTTAATAAGAAACTGCCAAACAGTTTTTCAAAATGGTTGTTTCATTTAATACTCCCCCAGTATCGTATCTTTGCCAACATTTGGTATTGTTAGTTTTTTTTTTAATTTTAGGTATTTCAGTGGGTATCATGAAAAGTCTCAAGCTGGGGAATGATTTAAGCTTTAAAAAGGTCACTCTGACTACATTATGGAGAGGGGTTGAGGAGGATGTGGTGAGACCTGCTGAGTGGTGACGGCAATAGTCCAGGTGAGATGATGGTGGATTGGTTATGGTAGTGATGGTGGAGAGGGATTCAAAAGATATTTAGAAGGTAAAATTAATAGGAGTTGGTTGCTACTTGGAAACATTAGAAAAGGCTCACATTATTATTTTTTTGTTTGTTTGATTTTGGGGGATGAAGATCACTTGGTTTGGTTTTGGATATATATTTGTGGTGCCTTAAATCTTCAGTAAAGGGGACTGCTTAAATATATTATATTAAATATGTACTTTGGAATAGCATGCAGTTAGGTATTGTAGGAGAATATTTCTTAGGATAAAGAGATGTTCAAATACATTGTTTAAAAAGTAAGTTACAAAACTATGTATGATATAAATATGACCACATTAAAAAATTTAAATAACAATATAGAAAAACCATCTGGAAAGATGTACAGTAACGTGTTAACTGTGATCTCTAGGCTGAGTTTTCAGAATAGTTTTAAAATTAGGCCATGGTTTTTTTCTGTTTTGCTACAAGGAGCATATGCTAATTGTGTAACATGAAAAAAAAAAAAAGGTATTTTAAAAATACAACATTTTGAAAAAAGAAATTTGAGCATAAAACAAAAATCGAGTCCCATAGGGATGGAAAAGTTGGTGATAACAGCCTCTACATTGCTCATATATCCTCAAAAGGCTCAGGTACACCTTCTGGGCAGGATACCTGGCAGGGATTCCTGGGCCTCTTGCAGATTTTGAGGGGGAAGATGGAAGGGCTAGTGAGACGCTGGGCGGAACTCAAACCCAGGATTTTGGAACCATGGAGCCTTCTCTGATCCCTGGCCCAAACTGAGAGTAAACTCAAACCTCCTTTGGATCCCAGTAGTATTAATCAGTCTGTCTAGTATCTCTCTCCTTCTATGGATATGGCTTGTGCAAGTAACCCATGAACTCCATGTCTCTAATTCAGTCCCAGTCCTCACCCTACTTGACACATCAGAAATGTCTGTCACACTTGGTCTCGCCATTATTCTGGAAATATTCTCCTGGTTATTCCTACTTCATTAGCCACTCTTTTTTAGTCTCCTGTGATGGTTCTTCTTCATCTCTCCTGCCTCTTAATCTTGGAGTGCCCTGGAGCTCAGTCCTGGAAACTTTTTTTTCATCTATACTTATTCCCTTAGTGATCTCATCCAGTCTCAGTTATAAATACTCTTTTACACATTGATGACTCTTAATTTCTATTTCCAGCCTGGATCTCTCCCCTGAACTCCAGACTTGCATATCCAAATTGACATTCCCATTTGGATTTACAACAGGCACCTCAAAGGTAATACGTCCCAAACAGAATGCCTGTTCTTCCCCAACTCCCACTGCCAATTTTTCCTCCTCAGTCTTTTTCTTCTCAGTAAATGGAAACTTCAACACTTGTGCTCAGGCCAAAAACCTTGGAGCCACAACTGATCTCTTTGTCTCTATACACCCAAAACCTATTGGCTCTACCATAACAATATAACCAGATTATGACCTCCTTATGCCCTGGACCAAGCCACCATCTCACCACCCGGATTTCTGTAATAGCCTACTACTTGGTCTTGCTTCTTTTCTTGCTCCCCGACAATCTCTTTTCAACTCAGGAGCTTAGGTCAGGATGGCCCTGAGATCATCTGGTTAATCCAATCAGTCTCAGGGCTGGGGCAAGAATCCGAGTCCCATCGCCGCGTCTGGTCCTCTCTCCAGAGTAGCCGCTATGAGCATTCCAAGAAAGCACTTTTGGAGACTCACAGCCGTGAGTTTTTTCAGATTCAATTTCAACAAAGTGTTACCATTTAAAGCCTGCCAAAAAGATAATAGGAATGTGAAAGTGCTCTGTAAACTGTAAAGTGCTGTCCAAAGGTTAGCTATCTGAGGTTCACTGCCAAGGTCAACAAACCCAGCTGGCTGTAGAGCCAGCTCTTAAATTGGAGGAGTTACGGAAAGGCTGGTAATTCAAGGGGCCCCTTCTGAATAGGACACCAGCATTATTTGCTGAGATCCAAAGGACTCGGTGGCTTATCTGTGTGGCCCTCTCATCCCAACCTTCTATTTTAAGTACAATATACTTATGCTGAATAAAATCAATGCTTACATTATATGTTAGAACTGATGATTTTCTATGTTGCCCCTCCCACCCCCTTTTCCTTATGTTTGAGGCCACACACTGAGCTCCAGCCACCTGTACCACTGGGAAACAAACTGTCTGTCCAAAGTTTCCTACCGACTGGAAACATGAGTGTTTTCCTTCCACATTCATTTACATTTGTCCCAGCTGCATCAGAATTTAGATTCTGCACATACTCTGGCTTTCAGAAGCACATTCTTTTGCCCTCACACTACCTCTTTGTCACTGAACAACTGAATAAGCATTGTTTCCTTGGCTTGGCTGGTGAAAAGGGACCTCGATGAAGAGTAAACTTCACATTTTCTGGGCTTCCTTATCCCAGTGCCCAGCACTAGAAGGACGGCCCAGTGTTTGGTGACCTCCGCATTAGGTTAACGATCTGGGCCTGGGCCCAGGCTGGATAATGAGCCTGTGAATAATGGGGCGCTGATTGTCAAAGCCTTATCCTGGTGAAGCTGAGAGGCAGAGCTGGCTTTGTCCTGGGCTCCCCTGCCTTCTCCCCAGGCATCTTAATCTGTCCAAGCTAATGGGTTTATGTGGCAGACATTCATTCCTCACAAGCTCCCATTCAAGCGGCTGTGCACCGATTTGGTCTCAGATGTTTTTACACTTACGGGCTTGTAAAATGGTCAAAGAGAGATAGTAGATAAACTTACAGAAAGCCTTCTGTTATAGGCTTGAAAAGGGCTCTACTTATTTCTCTACTGTAATAGGAGTCCTGAAAAGCCCAAGCTAAGGTGCAGGAAAAGGATGAAATAAGAACACGAACAGGCACAAACCTGCACACAGACCTGCAGACTTTATTTTCTTCTAGACTTTTCCCAGGTGAACCCACGAGAAAGAGAGAAAATTGGAAGATTGTTGCGTTGCCGCATGGCTAGAAAAAAGAAAACAGTCGAGACCTCCCTAAGATTTTGCTGCTGGTGTTCTCAAGGGACCAACCATTAGTAAAATGTTTACTTATGATCAAAACTTATTGGGAGAAAATGAGGAAATAAATGGTCTTCTCAAGTTCTTACTGGTTATCAAAGTATCCATAGAAGAGGCTGAGCTAGAATCAAGTCCTAGCTGGTTAGGGATCTTTTCACACAACCCAGAGCCCAAACATGAGCTATGCTTTACAATATGCTAAGTGTTGGAGAGTAGGTGAGCTCAAGGGGATGGTCTCAGCTCACCACTGGCTGGGAAGAGGACCTCTCTATCTTCACTCTTTTGGATCAAATTTTCAGCCAGAGTTTAAGAGGTGAGGCCAAAGAGCAGCTGTGTTCTCTATTTCTAGGTAACAGTTCCCTAAACTACTTCCACCTCCACAGTCCTGGGTAAGGCTCAAAAGGTGAGAGGCAATGAGAGGGGGAGAGAGAAAAAGAGAGGGAAAGCCAGGTGGCTTCTGCTTGCTTTGAAATCAGACACAGAGGGCAAGAAAGAGGCAGGTTTCAGGCACTTGGTAAACTGAAAGCAAACTTCTTTATTGTACACAGTACAGAATATAACGCAGCTTGGCAGGATGCATACGGCCCTGCGCAGGGTAAAGTATTTCAAATCAACTGGCAGGTTAAAGCCTTTCTGCACTGTAGACTTTCCACACTCTGGAAAAGAAGCAAAACAAAACAAACAAACAAAATAAAACCATCCGGTGAGTCCGATGGGAATGCAGCGGTGATGCGTCCACCCTACGTCCCACAACAGTGCAGGCCACGTAGTCACAGCAGACGGGAGGGAGCTCAGGCTACGAGGATTATTGTCATTCTTGCTAAGAGAGCATTAATTCATTAAAAACAAACAAACAAAAAAACCCCAAACCCAAACCAGGATAAGTAAAGAAAGGAAAAACCTATACAGCATTTACAACAAATAAATTTCTAGCCAGCCGGGGATAAAATATGCATCTATGTATAGACTATGTGTAGGTTAGAAAGCTATAAATATGATTTGAAAAGAGTCCTTTGATTAGAGTACAATGCTAATTAAGGCCCACACTATAGGTTCAACACCTTTGTGGGCTAATTAGCTTCCAACAGAGGAAAACCTTATGTTTCCATAGCTATAAACTACACCCCTTATCCCAGGGACCCTCTTCAAAAATGTGCTGCTGGTCATAAGGGGGGCCATTGGAGACCAGGGAACACTCCATTCATAGAAAGACAACGCGAAGCACGTGTCTCACCCTCGCCGAGCGAGCGCCGCCCTTCACGTGTGCAGAGCAGCACAGGGTCTCTCGATGTGCCAGGTGTCACGTGAGCACAGAACACTGCCACCCTTTCTACTGCATTTTTCCTCTGCTCTGAGCTCAACTCTCACAAAGCTTTAGCTGGGTTGTTGAAACTTTGTCCATATAATACAGCAATTAGATAAGCTTTTTATTTTTTTTAAGGTGGCAGGAAACTAAAATGCTAGCACTGTTTTACCTGTCAGTGTCATATGTAAGTCTCAAACCCTATTGAATCATATGCAGGGTTCCAAGTCCAAGAATTAAAGAAAAAGGAAAATAAAACAAACCGATGAAACGGAATTTGTCGTCAGTCATACCCAGGGACGAGTCTCCGGGGTTCCCACCAGGTGACCGGGTTTCAAATGGACATGACATGTATTATGTACATTTGCTTTCCAGAGAGGGCGTGTTAGAGACCATGGGGAACTATACACATAGAATCTAGGCGGTGTGTCCAGGCTCCCTGCACACCTCAAAAATGTACAACTCAGGTGCAAGTGTTCCGTCAGGCTGTCTGGTGCGGAACGCACAGAGCGGGCAGTGAAGTGGGCTTGAACACAGCCGGGGAAGCCCCCACAAAGCCCCTTTCAAGCTGCAGCGTCTTCATAAGTCGGCACTGCCCCAACCAAGGGACGCAGTGCAGTTACCAAAAGGTTTGTGGTTTTTTTTTTTTTGCTTTAAATACCAAAACTACAAAAATCAGTTTATAAACTGTTTTTCCAAAACAACCACCAAAACAAAACAATCCCCCGAATCAAATCAAAACAAAATACTGTCAAAGTGTTAATCACCCTTCTCCTAAAATTAAAGCCATCCACACACAGCCATGAGACTGGGAAGAGAAAAGGGGGCTTGTTCTACGCGGTGACCACATGGCCAGAGGGTTCCCAGGAGTAGCGATGGTTTATTATTTGAGAACCATGGAATGGGTAACAGCTGTTCTGACTTCCCCCCTTCTTTCTAGACCAAGGGGAAACAATTCAGATTGAGCTAGACGAGCTCTCTGAATTTTAAGATATATTTTTAACCCTTCATGGTTTGAGCTTCCCCAACTTAGCCTGCCTACTGTCCTTGGGTCTGTGATTTCTTTTTCAATAAATTGTGCAAATCAGAGCCCTTCCAAGTAAAGGCATTTAGTAGTCCGTGATCGATGCAGATTGTCACACTCCCTCCTGGTTTGTGGGTGCTAACCTGACCGAGGTATTGCTTCGCCTATATTGTCCATGGGAAGGAGGCTCCACTGCAGTCTCTTCCCAGAAACCTTGTCAGGATCAGAGCTGAGGCACCAGCCTTTTGGTGGTTTTCCTGCCCCTCCCTGTTCCCACTCCCCAGCCAAGGTATCTGTCTTTAAGGGTGCCAGTCCAGAGACAGCTTGGATTCTCCAGATAATACTCAAAGGGCAAGCTTTAGGAACAGCCAAAAACACAAACAAAACCACTGCCCTCATTTGCCTGAATGGGAACTGCTAGCTCTAAGGTTTGGCCGCTCAGCCACTCAGAAACTCAGTAAGCGAAGCCTTCAGCGTAGGGGAGGCTGCTGCAGCGATCCATGTCCAGGAGGTAAGCAGGGTTGTCTTCAAAGTGGGTCAGTGGCAGCGTATCCTCCTCGTTGAGGTGGCACTCGGACTCTGCTTTCAGGAACGGACGCTGGTTGTCAGGGAAGGCCATGGAGAACAGGGCATCTGGGTCACAGACAAATTTGTAGACATACCGCTCCCCGGCCACCTGAGAGAGAAAACACACCTACTGAGGCCCAGCTGGAATAGGGCATGGTGGGAACCAAGGGAAGAATAACGAGATATTTGTAAGTCACCAAGCTCTCAGGAAGCCAGGGACCAAAGGAGGCTCATTAGTAACTGATTATCCAAATCATTCAGATTTATTTTGATAAATCTCGGGGACCTGCTACCTGCCAGGTATTGTGTTGCCACCACAGCTCAGCAGTTGCGATATCTGAGTTTCAAATTCATACCAGATAGGCTCTTTCAGAAGAAAAACTTCACTGTCTTACAGTCACAGCTTACAAAGCATGGGTATCTGAGGCTGGTGCTTGGTGTTACGAGAAGGTAAATGGATTGAGAGGTACAATGCTGGAGCCAGGCCAGGACTCAGTCACCTCCATGGTTCAGTCTCCACAGTAAACTTTGTTATTGTGAAGGGCTAGGAATTTGTGTGGAAGGGTTAGAGAGCCTGTGTGGAAATTTTAAGTTTATTCCAAAGCCAAATAGAATTGTTTCTTGGCTCACCTGCAGTCTTAAATTACTCATTCCATGTTCTGTCACATTGAGGAACTGATAACTACCTTATATGGATTCTATGCATCATAATACGATTAGCACCTAAACGTCTGGAGTATCCAAAGGCCTCGTGATATAGCTGATGAGCAATCTAGGTCATTGGGAACCCATTCTCTGCTGGTTGTTTAGCATCACATACCACCGAAAATCAAACCCGATAATCAACTTGGCTCAGGTACTGCAGAGGGGCAAGGGAAAGTGGCTAACATTACTGATTTTAGACTAAAAAATTCAAAATGTTGTGTTTAATCCTGCCTTTTAGTCATTCTGTTGTTAGTCTACAATCTTTCTGATTATAGAAATATGGCTTTGCTTCCAAATCTTGAGTTTAAGAAGTCTGTTGTTACAGTGGCAGGATGTGGAGGTAATGGTATAATTGTGCTAATAGGTCTTACAGCTTGTTTTGTGGTGACACTTCTATGTCCAGTCACCAGAAGCTGGGTGTCTGTTCCAGTTTTCCTTAGAACTCAAGCACTAGAAGTCAGGGCTGAGTGCACGAAGCTGGATGATTTGCATCTTCACCGAGCAAGTCTTAAGGGTGGCAGACACATACTATCAACCTTTCCTATTTAGTTTTCCTAAGCCACAGTTTTACATCAGATCTCTGGTTCGCCACCTCAAGAGTCAGTTCGTGGAAGTGTGGCAGGAGGGCATAGTGGAAATACTAGATCTGCTGCCAGAGTGGACGGCTTCGTCTTAGTTCAGACATTAACAAGTCTTTAACCTCCGTGAACCTCAATTTTCCCTTTCAGAAACGGAGGGTGTGGGACTATAGCTTTTCTAAGTCCCTCCCACACTCACATGCTGCCGTCCACCTTTTATTTAGTTCTCATTTACTCACAGGTCAAATGATAAATATAACAGTAATCCCTTACAATGGATAGCACATTATTATTTTTCTGGAACATTTTCACATTTATTACCCTGGAAGATTAGAGCAGTAATTATTATCTACATTTGTATTGGAAACAGAGGCTTAGAGAGGTGAAGTGACTTCTTTCAAAGCACACAGCTAATAAATTTGAATGTTAGGATTTGAACCCACCAGAGCCTTATTCCAGTCCCTTCCCACATTCTGTTTGTTTTAGTCTCGGAAATAAAGTTCTCTTCTACTTCCTTAGAAAACGTAGGAACTAGCCATCGGGAGAATTCATTGCTATTAGTTCAGGACCTTGTGTCTTGGTTCCATTCCCTCAGACTGAAGCTGGAGTTGAGAAAAATAAAGAAATAATGGCTCTCCTTTCTGAATTTAGGATTCTACCTGATAATATTAACACTAAAAAAGGGGGAAGAGAGAGAGAGAGAGAGAGAGTGTGTGTGTGTGTGTGTGTGTGAGAGAGAGAGAGATAGAGTTGGGGGATGACCACTAATGGATTTGGGGTTTCTTTTGGGGTGATAAAATGTTCTAAAATTGATTGTGGTGACTGTTGCACAACTCTGTGAATACATTAAAAATCACTAAATTGTACCTTTACAAAAAGGAGGATGTAAGGTAGAGAGTGACCTCCTATCCTATATATAATATCTATTATCTCTGTGCCAACAATAGAGATAAACCCCCAATTCTGCCCAAAGGCACTTACACTCCTGTGGAAGAGACCCAACAAGTAATGGAAGAATTTATAATACAGAGAAGAGGGCAGTGAGAAGTGACTACGGTGCTCACAGGATCAGAACGGGGGACCATGGGACTCAGCCTGAGGACTTCAGATGCTTGGAGTGAAAAGGTGATTACTGAGACAGAAAACAACCAGAAGCTAGCCAGGGGATGAAGACATTAGGAATGTTCTAATTCTTAAGTAGGATGGTAGGATGGTAGTATAATAGGTGTTTTTTTCATTTTTATAGTATGCTTGGTAACCTATATGAATGTGATACGTTGTCTCTGGTAAATAACTACTCTTTAATTAAGAGACAGATGCTATGCTAGTGAAAACAGTCAAGCATGAGTGAGGAAATGGGGGTTAGGTGGTGCCCAGACTGGAAACTCCCTTAGAGCCTGTATAAAGCACTTAAAAGTCTGATTTTATCCAGAAGACTATCCGTGAAAATCTGCTGAATATTTTCTAAGGTGGTAACAGGAGTATGGGGTCACATTACCACTTGCCTATGAGAAAGATCACCCTGGCTTTAGTGTAGACAAGTTCTCAGCAGCAAGAGCCATATGCCTCTGCCAAGTGCATGCTGGCAGCTACCGCATATAGAATGTCTAAATGTGTAAACGCTGGAATCCGGGTACAGTGTAAAATCAGGTGGCTAAGAAAGACCAATTAAAGACCTCACCAGTTTGGCTCAGTAGTTAGAGCGTCGGCCTGTGGACCAAAGAGTCGCAGGTTAGATTCCGGTCAAGGGCATGTACCTCAGTTGTGGTTCATCCCTGGCCCTGGTCGGGGTTGTGTGGGAGGCAACTGATCTAAGTGTCTCTCTTTCTCTCTCTCTCTCCTCCCCACTCTATCTCAAGATAATGGAAACATATCCTCTAGTGAGGATTAAAAAAAAAAAAAAAAGATTTGCTATTCCCATCTTTTGTCCATCCAGAGGATTTTGAGGTTGTAGTCCTTCACCACCATCCCAGTAAAGACTTTGTGCTGTCTTCCTCAAAATATACTTCATTCTTTATTCTACCACCTGCTACCAGGTGATTCTGTTGTCATTTTACAAATCTTGGGTTTTTTTTTTTGTTGTTGTTTTTTTATCCTCACCCAAGGATATTTTTCCATTTTTTTGTACAGATAGAGTGGGAGGGAGAGAGAGGAAGGGGGAGAGAGAGAAACACCTATGTGAAAGGACACATCGAGTGGCTGCCACCCGCATGACCAACCAGGGCCGGGGACAAACTGCAACCGAAGTACGTGCCCTTAGCGGGAACCGAACCCGGGTCTCTCGGGACTGCAGGCCGATGCTCTAACCACTGAGCCAAACTGGCCAGGGCCAAATCTTGGGTTTTTAAGTTGAATCCCAATTTCTATAGGTTCTAAAACAGAAATAAGATTTTCGAATTCCTCTAACACTTTGAGAGTATTAAACCAACATATTTGGAGGTCTAGAAGTTTTAGACTTCAATGAAACTCTTATGAGAGTGGAGACCTTCAAGTCCATTCCCACACACGTTCCTTTATGGATACAATAGTTGGTCTAAGTGTCTGGACATTTTCGTAATTAGAGGCAGTTTAAGTAAAGCAGAAGAGCCTGATTTTCCTATGGTATGCTCCACATAAAACCTCTGGTTTTCATGTACAACCAAGAGCATTAAAGGTACTCTTTATATCTCATTTGACTCTTGTCTTAAGTTTGCTTTTCCAATACTTTCTCCTACCACAGAATCACTTATGAGGCTGACATTTTCTCCAGTCAGCCATTATAAATAGTCTTATTACAGAAGCCCTTGACATACTCTTTGAATGTGGTCAGAGTGGTCAAAGTGTCTCTCGTAACTGCTCACCTTCTGCATGATGCCCTTCTCATAGTAATAGCGTAGAGAACGGCTGAGCTTGTCATAGTTCATGGCTGGCCGGTTCTTCTGGATGCCCCAACGCCGAGCAACCTGAAGAGACAGGAATGCAACGGAAACTCATTCCCTGGGCCTAGTGGTTTTTCCCTGATCCCAGGAGAGCCAGTTCTGTAACCTGACTGCTCTGGTCCATGTTCCACTTCCCTGATCTGGAAGGAAAAGTATTTCATTCCCTCAAGACTACGCATTCGACAAAGGTGATGATTCAGTCACAACTGCTAAGAGGTAGGACCTAGAGGTGGAAGAATCCTAGTAATGTAATATTACAGAGGGCTTGGCTAATGTCCCAGAGGAAGCAGGCTCTCTACTGTTCTCCACATATGAATTATTGACCAATACCCATAGACCATTAACATGTTGCCATTAAGCGCTATGGTTTCTGTAACAGTCAATAAGGAATAATTAGAATGGTCATTCCTGAAACATTAGAAACACACTAGTGAGTTGCTAATGGGCCAGCAGAGCAAAAGTTCAATTCTAATAAGATTGGAGAGGGGCTGGGAGATGTTCACTTATTGCAGATCATGGAATAAGAGGGAATCAGATCATTTCAGCCTGCTGCCATCCAATCCCCTGCTCCCAGCAGACTTACAGAATGGACATTAAAACATGTAGCACCATTATCCACTTAATGAAAAATTAACAGGGTTTCCCAAACAGTGCTGAAGTGCATTCCACCCACCCAGTCCACCTGAGGTGCAGGGATGAAGAGAACTAATTGGAGCTTTAGGCAGAGAAGCCTATTGCCAGAAAACTTCCTAGAAGAGTCTACCTAATTCTCAGGAAAGCCAAGCAATTTCTGTTTATCTCAACCACCCAAATCCTACCTATAAAGATAACTATCAAGGTAGGAAAAGAACAACCCTGGAAATGTGAGTCTTCTCAGAGGTCTTTAAATGTATGGAAACCAGGGGCCATGTTTTGAACATTTTAAGCCAGTTTTAGAAAGTTTTAAAAAAAAGAGAATAACTGGCCCAGCCAGTGTGGCTTAGTTGGCTGAGCATCATCCCATACAGCAAGAGGTCACTGGTTTGAATCCTGGTCAAGGCACATGCCAGGATTGTGGGCTTGACCTCTAGTAGGGGGTGTGCAGAAGGCAACAGATTTGTGTTTCTATCTCTTTCTCCCTCTCCCTTCCTCTTTCTAAAAAAAAATCAATAAAGACATATTTAAAAAATAACTGTATTCCTTTGTTTCTTAAAAAAAAAAAAGTTAAATATGGAATGGGAGGTACAGAGATTGCAAGTAGAAAAGTAGGTCATAAAATAGCATTTTGCTTAAAGTATTTGGGCAGAATGAAAACAACATCTGAAATTCAGGATTCTAATGACCTTTAGGTTAGAGCGTCGGCCTGCGGTCCGGAGAGACCCGGGTTCGGTTCCCGCTAAGGGCACGTACTTCGGTTGCAGTTTGTCCCCGGCCCTGGTTGGTCGTGCGGGTGGCAGCCACTCGATGTGTCCCTTCACGTCGATGTCTCTCTCTCTCTCTCTCTCTCTCTCTCTCTCTCTCTCTCTCTCCCTCTCTCTCCCTCCCACTCTATCTGTACAAAAAATGGAAAAATATCCTCGGGTGAGGATAAAAAAAAATAAAAAATAAAATGACCTTTAATAAATACCAGAAATGATCTGATAAGGAGGAATGCATCTGTCCTAATTACATTAGAATAATTTAATAGCCATGATTCCACTCTGCCTTGTAAGAAACGGTGTGAAAGTTAAATTTCCATTTGTTTACTTTATGCCCCTATGGCACACACGATGTCCCTGGGTCTCCTCCTTTCTCCATAATGCACCCATTCAACTCTATCTTTGTAATAGCCAAAAGGGTAAAATTAACCAAAAATTGTGTCTGGAAATAGTAGTATAAGGGAAACCTGCTAAACTAATAATGCCCTTCTACCCTGCTTCAAAAGTAATGACACTGTGAAACCATACTTAAGCTACTATTAGCCACAAGTGACGCGGGGACCCTTAAAAGAAGCCCAGCTTCATCATTTTAGTATATTTAGTGGTGGAAAACATTCTTGAATATTCTTCCACTTCTGTCACAGTGTCTCTTTGCAGTCACTTGCTTATGCAATAGCTTACTGGAGAGAGGTTTTGTATATGCCCAGACTTCAAAGCATCTGTGGTAGCCATAGTTACTGACTCATCCTCTTGGGCCAGGGCCCTATGATTCAGTAGCCCTTACTAGGGCTGCTCCTTCTACAGTAATGCATAATTCGGCACAACTGCAGAGCAGCTGGAAGTTAGGGCTGTCTCATTTCTGGGGTGAGGGGAGCAGAGAATGGTTTGTTACCAGCTCTTTCTGCCTTTCATCTTTCCCAACCATTACTTTGATAGCAGGCATCTTGAGGATGGATGCCGAAGGAGTTAAAAAAAAAAAAATCCACATATCTTTTCCTCCCTTTTCAAGAGAGAGCAGCCACAGCACAGGGAGCGGCTCTTTCTGCAACCCATCCTTTCACACCTCCCCATGGCATCAGTTATCTGCCACATGTTCAACAAACAACCCTACCCCCCAAAATATTCATTAATGCAGATTCACAGTTAAAATGGCTCCAGATTAAAGCCGAGTCAGTCATAATTGAGAGGGTGCTAAGCTGGATGACTATCAAAAGACATTTGATTAGGGGGCCTGCCAAAACGCAGTTCTAAAACCACAATTTCCATGCACAGTGTAATGGATATTATGGATAATTACCCAGAGTGCACTACTCAGCCACACAGCTGCCTACAATTACGTCCCAAACAGCTTCCTCCTCCACTTCACCCTTCAAGCTCCCCTCCATTGACGACTTCTTACAGCTTTTTCGAGGAGTTGGTATCTTCCTGACATTAACAGGAAAAGGGCCCGTGAGGAGTAGAGAAGAAGAAAAAAAAACCCCACAACAAATGCTGCACGTCCCGAGGTTAAAGTGCACAGATGGACCAGAACCGTCCTGGGTTGAGAGAATGGAACATTCAGGGTTCATGGAATGCTGGGGATTTCGAGGTGGGGTGGAAAGAAGCACTTCCTGAAGAAACAAAGCTGTCCAATCAGCGGAGGGAGGTCCATGCCCCCGCCACAGGCCTCTCACGTGACTTGGACGCTTGGCATTTATGAGCATTCTGGATTAATATTAGTTTCTTTATTAAGTAAGAAAGCAGGGGCCCTTTGCCATCTGTTCATCATTTTCTTTACCACTGGTAGGAGAGCAGAAGATTCAATAACAGCTTTACAAAGGGTCATAACCAGGTTTACCTGCAGCTGTACAGCCTGTGCTTAGGCCTGAGGCAGTGGCAATAAAGTAATAAAAGCTCCTGTTTGTGAAACAGGATAAATCAATAAGGGCTGCCCACATGACAAATTTACTGTCACAAAGCCTCAGTGAGTCTAGGCGACATGTTTTTCTCAAGCCTCACAGAAACCAGACCGCATTACGAGGAACAGAACGCAGGGCCGATGGCTCTCCAGTAAGGCTGGGCCCCAAGAACGTGGCTCCGTTTCTGCATGACTTAGCCATAAAGAAACGCTTAGAAAAACACCACAGTTCTGAACTCTGGCTTTGAAGGTAGACTGAGTCTTAACAGAAACTGTTTACAATATGGAGGGTTGACACAGTTCCATTTTCATGAATGACACAAGGTAAGGAACACCACACGTGTATCTATCTCCTTTTATAATTGCCTCTAATCCACTTACTCTTCTTTACTTTAGGATCATTTTCTTCTTCTAAACCAGGTGCCTGGCTGTTACATCCTCCTGTTAACCCTCACACCAACTGCTCCCATCAGTGTGCTAACGTGAGTCCTGGGGTTAATGGAACAACATTTACAACTGCAATTCTTGCTCAAATGTCTTCTAAGAACATTTTCCCATTTCATTTACACACACCCAAAGATATCTTTTGCTCTGTTGGTTTAATATATAAAGCCAAACAAAGTACATGCTACTAGAAGAAGCATGTGTCAGATTTTCAGGGCTGTTATTTCTTTTTCATTTATAATCTCTCTTGATTCTAAATCAAATATAAATTAAAAATTAACCCCTTTGGAATATGCTGACTGGAGAGTCTAATTTAATTTACTTTATTGTATAATATTCAGGAAAATGGTTCTGTGATGTGTCTTCCCCTCTGAAGAAATGGTATTGGTTCTGTCCATAGGCCTTTTTTTCCAAGAGTTCTGGGCAGACAGTAATAATGTTAACAATGTTTCTTTTTCTATTAACAAAATAATGAAGGTTTGTGTCATCTCTCAACTATTGTTATGTCATATAATACACTTAAAAAAAGTCTAAGTTCATAAGATTGACCTATCTCTGATAATTTCATTTTTTTTAGGTTAGTGCCATTTGAAATATGTAGTGGGATAGTTGTATTCTGTAATATATTACCAAAGTATCATATAGATGTTCTGTAGCCTCACATATAGGCTATGGCATGAGAGGGTTGACTCCAAAACAAGTTTATCACTGAAACAACACTTGGAAACGACTTTCCAGGAGGAACAATAGACTCTATTTGGATATGTCTTTATGGCCTCACTCCTCAGAATTTGCAGAAGTGTTACTAATACTTTTTAATGTGTTTCATAGTGGAGAACTCTGCCTGTCCCATTAATAGGAAGGACACTGCCAAGCCCACTGACCAGGCCAGAATCTGAATGAGAAGAGCATATTTAACACAGTAAAAAGCCTCAGTGGAGAACTAAACAAGAACAAACATCATCAACACCAACAAATAAAGACATTATGTGGGTCCAGCATCCAGGGCTCACCTCCTCAGGTTCTATCAGCTTGAACTCCATGCCTCGGCCTGTCCAGGCAATGAAGTGGGCATTGGCTGGGTCATCAAGAAGGGTAACCAGGAACTGCCACAGCTGAAGGGAACCTCGCCTCTGGTATGGGGGTCCCTCACGATACATGGTGGGCTCTTGTTTGACTTTGCCTGTTTGGGACAAAGATACATATGCAAAACTTTAGTCTTAAGTTTCTCAGGTAATTTGGGCAAAAAAGAGTTAATGCCAATCTGATGTTAATAAGACTGACAGACATCTCCAACCTTCCTGCTTAGCAACAAACTGGAGGGGGCTACTTACCTTCCAGTCTCTCAGGAACAACACAAGTGTCATCGAAGTACAACCGGGGATCTTTTTCATATGAGAAACCTGAAGGGGAATTCAAAGAGAAAGACCATGTTGCTTAACAAATGCTGTGTTCTACTAAAACTCTGGATTTAAGAACTAAAATGGGATTCTACCACTTCAGGTCCTAAGCCCTATATTAACTGCAATATCGATGCCAGACTGAATTTTGGGGGACTTCAAAGGGACTTAGGTGTTTGAGTTCTGATGTAACCACTGGAGCCTCAGAGTGGCATCGATTCCTGCTATCAGAGCTAAGGCTGCAGGGAAGCACTGAGTCACCAGTAAGTTCCTTCACAGCTCACTTATGATGTCTGCATGGATCAGTGTTGCTGTGGCTAAGCCCTTACATCTTAAAAGACATCTTATCTATTTCAGTTTGCCTGGTTGCATGGATTTGGTTGATCTATACATAGTCTTGCCATTTTCAATCTTTCCTACAACTTGTCTAGGCTGCCTGCATACCTTATTCAATTATGAAAGAGCTTGGAGGAGAGAGAGGGTCACCAAAATGAGTAGACTTGGGCCTGTGGAGGACTGCAATGAGCAATAACTTTAAAAGCAGGTTGGAGTTACTATCGCCAGATACAATGAAAGGAATTTGAAGAGACTTTCTAGCAATAAAACTCATTCATTGCATAGATAACAAAATGGAGACTAAGAAAGGGGAACCGACTGGTCCAACAACACATGTATGTGGAAATGAAAGGAAACTAGGGCAAAAAGTGAAAAGGGGCCAAGAAGAAGGAAGGACGGTCCTGCATTCTCACTCTACAAACCCTTAATATGCATTCCATGCTGACCACCATGTCACCAGGCACCCAGAAAAGATCAGTGGTTCAAATCAAAGCCAGTTAACAGATAGGCTTGACGCGGACCACATCCTTCCCTGTGGTCTAGCCTGCTTCAGGGTGAGCACGACAGTGTACTCTTCTCTACTAGCACACTTCTCAGGAGAAAGCACCAGGAGCTCCTGTCTGGTAAACGATGCTTCCTGCGCTTAGTTCTCTGGTCCATTCATCTGGCTGGGTGGTACAGGTGTATGTGTGTCAGGTATGTAGCGGGACAAGCAGGAAAAGACACTCTGCAGTGAAGGGCTAGCCTTAGACTTTGAGAGGGATTCGCTATAATTTGAAAAATCCAAGGGAAAGGCAACAAGAAACAATCTGCTGTACTTTCTTCACGATCAGTCCAGATTAAGTTCTTGGCAGGACCAGCACCATTTTTAAGAGGCCTGGGACTGGGAAAACACTGCCCAACTTAAAGGAAACTGAGACTGTTTTGAGGTTTGCATTATTCATTTTTGTTTCCTCAGCTCCAAGCACTGTTTCTCTGTTTGCATAACTACCTCAAAGGAAGTATATTTTACTGTCATTTATTTATTATTTAATTCAATAAATATTTTTGCCAGAAACGGTGCTAGAAGGAGGTAGACAATGAGAATACAGACTTGGTGCTTGCTTTCATGGAGCTCGCATCCCACTTGGTGGAGACAGACAATAAAGTAGGAAAAAAAGAAAAGAAATGAGACATGGTGTAGTGTGGAACACTAATGAGTGTGGGCCCTGGGCCACACTGATGGACCTAGATTAGCTGTGCGACCTTGAACAAATTAACTCATCTCTCTGTGCTCCAGTGTCCTCATCTAAGACTAGGGAAGATAATAATTTCTACTTTATAGGGTTTTGAGAATTTCATGAGTTAATATATGTTCTGTTCCATGGATCTATTTATCTTTACACCAGAGCTCCAAGAATAGCTCCTGGTAGATAAGTGCGCAACAAATGATGCTTTGAAAATTAAGATAGTTATTTGCACATTGTGATAAGTACTATTAAGAAATTAATTGAGAAACATCTGTAACAAAAATAAATTAGTTAATTAAAAAAAAAAAGAAATTAATTGGATAATGTGAGAGCTTTATCTTCCATACTCTTGCATGGATTCTAAATTCCTTGAGGATAAGGACCATGTCCTGAATATCTTAGTATCCTTATAGCAGCTGGTACATAATAAATGCTCAATAAATATTTGAATAAATGAGAGAATCTAGTCTCCACTAAAAAAGGTTTAAGAATACAATGCTAACTTTTAAGTCAGGGATTCAATGACTCCTATGATAAATTCATTTTCTAATTTGATACTAGAAAATTGACTTTTATGACAAACTGTAATTCTTTATATCATCAGTAAGAATTACATAGTCCATCATGCTTCATGCCTTTGGCCTTGGCTGCCAGAAAGCTATATATTTCCTGACTTTCCATATGGATTTTGACAACTCCAGTGATGTTTGAATGGCCTTATTATAGTCATTATAAGTATACTACTTCAAAGTTCACACACCTGTTACACTTGCTGTGTTATTTTTAGAGTTTTTCTTCCTAAGGTAAAGATAGTACATAGAGAAAAAAATGCAAAACTAGATTACATTCTAGGTTTGGTTTTCAAACTAATCAGATGAAGTCTGCTCATGAGTATCATTTTGATGTATTCTGTGGTTTCTAGATATCACCACATGTGGTTCTCTAAAACATCTGGAAGATGCTGTTGGTTTAAAGTGAAATTTAAGTCAGTTGAATTTGCGCCAACAGTCAGATCAGTTGTGGCTACAACTATCTAATCACGCGGATATAAAGGTGGTGGGAAGGAAGGACCTATCTGAAGAGCAAGGTAGAAATCAGAGATTCAAAACAGTATGCAAGGATTCCAGGTGAACGCTAAGGCAGGATGGCTATCTTAGTAACCACAGATGCCAATCGAAACACTTGTTTCCCCAACTGTGTCACTGGCATCTGTGGTCAAGCCTGTGCATGGAAAGAAAAACCATGTCAGAGTAAGTTAAAGCAATTAAGAATGCAGGTCTCTTTGAAAGGAACTTCATCACTCTGTGTGGGGGCAGGGAAAGGAACAGGAAAGAGTTGGGGGGGAGAGCACACAAACTTGCCAGATAGTCTGTGTGTAGTACGCGGCCCAATACCTTACTAAAAATATTTCCTTTAAGAGCATGCTCCTTTCTAAATGTTGTAATTATGCAAAATGTTTTCCTCCCTCTCTTCCCCCACTCCCTCTTAGTTTGCCTGGTGCAGACATCAATGGCTTCATTTGGGAACCTGGAAGAGAGCCCCACACAGCTGTGCTATCAGTTAGATAGCCCTTCCTTCCCAGGGCTGGACACTCTGAACACTGCTAGTGCCCAGTGCAACAACACCTGGTCCCCCCTCTAACCAAGTCAGTGGGAAACAATTTACTCAGCAGAACCACTCTTGTGAACCAATCACTTACAAAAACCAGCCAATGCTTCATAGTGGTTTTATCAGCTCTTTCAACCTTCCTCTAAAAACTTGAGAGCAACATGGTTGTCATTCTGTATGCACATTGAAATCACCTGGGAGCTTTAGCAACTACGAACCCCTGGGTCCCACCCCAGAATTTCTGATTTAATTGATCTGGGTGAAGCCTAAACAGCAAATGTTTTAAAAGCTCCCCAGAAGATTCTGATGTGTAGCCTAAGCTGAGACTCTCTACTCTATATTAGTTCTCAGACTTGAGTGTGCCTCCGATCAGCAGGCTTGTGAAAACACGGATTTCTGGGAGTTTCTTATTCAGGAGGTCTGGGATGGGTCCCGAGAATTTGCTTTTTTAACAAGTTCCAAGTAAAGCTGATGCCTTGGGTCTGGAGTATCACTGCTCTAGACAGTTATGGAGAGATGAATATGACAGAAAATTAGACATACTTCTGGGGGAGCTGTTTTAAGAAAAAAGCCCTCCCCTGTTTCAATGTCCAGAAGAGAAGTTCTGAACCTACCATCTCATGTCATGAAATAATTCCTAAGTTGCAGTATAGGCCGATAGTGTTATACACAACAATACAACCTCCTTGTATGGAAATGTGGAAACCAGGTTGGTTCATTTCTTTCTTCATATTACCCCCTGAACTCCTAAAAGTTAGAGTCATTGCTGTTGAAAATGATGGCAGCCCTCACAGTGCTCAGGAGTGTGCTTCAACCCGTATGCAAAATAACTGAAGAATATGATCAATTAGCTCTCATACTCGAGCTGATGAAGGTTTAACCTATGATCTAAAATCTTAGCCTGGAAACTGGGCAATTTTAAGCTTCCTTGAATAGTGTGTGTGTGTGTGTGTGTGTGTGTGTGTGTGTGTTTAAAGCTACTTACCTTCATGGCTGCTGGAGAAATACCCCCCTCTCATATAGGATGACTGGCAGTTAGGCACTTCTGAAAGAGAAACACAGACACTCTGGTTAATAGTTTCTGCAGGTGATTCAGCAATCAGTTGAACTGCAGCTCTGCAGCAAAGCCCCTAAACTTCTCCTGCTCCAGCATCATGTCTTTTTGGTCTTGTCCTGGGAAAGGGGTACCATCCTAATAAGCAACATGGAAAATACTATATAACCTACCATCTGAAAGTAGGACTCTTAACTCCTAATCAAGAGAACTGAGAGAAAAAAATGATATCTCATTCTCAAAACTTACTCATTTTTAGAAATTGGTTTAACACCAAACTTGGTGAGAGAGTTTATGGTAGAAGAAATAGGCTTTTAAAAGGCCAAGGTTGGCCCAGCTGGTGTGGTTCAGTGGTTGAGCATTGACCCATGTACCAAGAGGTCGCTGGGTAGATTCCCGGTCAGGGCACATGCCCAGGTTGTGGGCCAAATACCCAGTGGGGGGCACACAGGAGGTGGCCACTCAATGTTCTCTCTCATTGATGTTTCTATCTCTCTCTCTCTCTCTCTCCTCCTCCCTTCCTCTCTTTTTAAAATCAATAAAGGAAAAAAAAAAGACCAAGGTTGGCCTTCTGCCTGTAATGACTCTGAGGCTTTAGGGTCTGGAGGGAAAGGAGGGTCACTTTAGATCTCCCCAGTTTGCTCTTTTTTTTATCCTCACCCGAGGACATTTTTCCATTTTTTGTACAGATAGAGTGGGAGGGAGAGAGAGGAAGAGATAGAGAGAGAGAAACATCGATGTGAAAGGGACACATCGAGTGGCTGCCACCGCACGACCAACCAGGGCCGGGGACAAACTGCAACCGAGGCATGTGCCCTTAGCGGGAACCGAACCCGGGTCTCTCCGGACTGCAGGCCGATGCTCTAACCGCTGAGCCAAACCGGCCAGGGCCAGTTTGCTCTTCTTTACAGCTGATGGTCACATCCAATTCTGCTGCAAGAGGTGAAGGTATTTTTAGGTCAAAGAGACTAGGGGATCTGAAGCTATGAAGCTAGGACAAGAACTGGCAGGAATAGGTTTGGTAAGAATATTTTCACCCTGCTGGAGCTGTTAAAATGAAACCCACGCACAGTGATTTCTTCTTCTGGCATCATGTTTTCAAGATTTCCACTGAGAGAAAAGACAGCGAGTTGAGTTTTGCCCATGCGGGATGAGCCTACGCACCAGGAGCACCACTCAGATCAAAGAATTACAGATATGGTAACATCTGCTCAGTGTCTTGCTTTAAGGGAGAGGGGTAGGGTGAAAAACTCGTCAGGACAAATTAAAATGTCAATCCCAAAGAAAAAATGTTGCTGGTCATGCCTACTCCTGGGAATAATACATCAAAGCTTCGGGAGGAATGCCAGTGGGAATTTTACAAGCTATCGATACCTACACTTGGTGATTTTCCTATCATAAAGAAACAGATGTCTCCCTTCGGCTTACCTCCCCAGCCTTTTCCATAACCAATTTCTGCCTGAATTTAGCAACCTATGTATTATCTCACAAAAGGCCAAGAGTAAATTCTACTTCCTCTTCCATTTGCAAAAGCCATTCATGTACATACCACCCCACCCACCCCTTCTTAGGGTCTTCAAGAAAAGCACGCTCCGGGAAGGCTGAAAACCTACCCACCAACCCCAAAATTCCTTTAGCACCAACTGCAAACAAAAGAGTGAAAAAACTTAAGTCATTTCTGCAAGAAGGAAAAATGAAGAGGAAGGAACAGTTTCTAAATGTGCAAGCTGCAATCCCACCCTCCTTTCCCCTAAGATCTCATCTACTCGGCTAAGCCTGGTCTATAAGATGCGTAGTCAGTGAACGAGTCTGTGTGTGTGTGTGTGTGGGGGGGGGGGGGACAGGAAAGGGCCCCCAAGCACAGCTTAAACTCTTAATATGCTTCAGGTTCTAGACAAGAGTAACTCATAACCAAATATTAGGTGCCCTACTGTGTTATACCTCTCCCTGTGCACACCAGCAGCCACCGAAGGACACAGGAGCTTTTCCAGATGAAAGCACTGCGATAGAGCAGCAACTCCCATGAAGCAAACAACAGGACACCTTTTCCACAGCATACCCAGCACCCCATAGAGCTATGACACACCAGGTGTCAGAACACCGTTCATTTCAAGAATGGAAAGAATCCCATCCTACATGTTGGCTGCCTTCCGTCTTATATTGAAAGTATATGAGTCTGTTGTATTTGAAAAGAAAGCCACAGAAATAGGGGCAAGACTAAAATGCAGAAATAATATTGCCTGTGACCAGCAACCCTAAGATAATAGGTCTTAAAAAGAGTATCACCAATACTAGACCCTAGCAATCTTCAGGCTTGGCCTCAGATGTATACTCTGCACCACTTTTAATTCAGTTGTAATTCCAGTTTGGTCCTGGGAGGAGGTGAGCATAGCTTCCATCTACTCCGCTGCCATCTTGAAACTGCCCCAGCACTTCTGAATGCCTCCAGTACTTCCTACCATTTGCATGGCTTTCATGTTTTGTTTTGTATTCAGTTATGCATAAACATGTCTGCTTTACTAGCTCTTAAGTTCTTTGAGGGCTAATTTTATAAAACTATTCCCCAAAGCCCTATACATAGAAGACATTCAAATAAGGCCCAGAGAGATGAATGAGAGAATGAAGAAGGAAATGGCATGATTATGGCATGACTTCATACTAACCTGAATCAACGCAGTAATCCCGGGGCTCCTGCTTGATTCCCATTGGTGACTGAAACCCATGTGCTGGGGGGCCTGGCATGCCTGGGACCCCATGTTCATAGAGTGGGTCATGGTATTCTTGTTTGAATCCCTGAGGGGGTGGGGGAGCTGCAGGGACAATAGGTTCTGACATTTGCCGGTGGTAACCAGGGCGATTATCTCCAGGAACTCCTGACTGAGGAGGGAAGGGGTGGCAGGGTTCAGACATTTGTCTCTGAAATCTGTAAAAAGAAAGTAGTTATATTGTTTAATTAAGGACATCACGAATACATACTATAATTTAGCACTGAAGGTTAGATGGTCAGATGAATGAACTTATTTGCAAAGTACTTATTAATATTTATTTCTGAATATTTTACCCTCATCCCAAAATTATATCACATATTTCAAACCTCCTGAGTGAGGGACTGGCAAAAAACAATCAGAGCAATGACATGATAGCCTCTTATTTCCCGCATATTTATTTCATACACAGTCTGCTGTATCTGGGGTCACATTATATATCTGAATATATAAAATCAATCACTTGCAAATGGATCTAACGTATATGGGTTTTTTTCACTAGTTCATTCATTTTCTCACCTGTAGACAGAATTACTTTTTTTTTTCTTTATTGATTTTAGAGAGAGAGGAAGGGAAAGAAAGAGAAACATCGATGAGAGAGAACATCGATTGGACGCCTCCTACATGCCTCCTGCTGGGGATTGGGCCCACAACCTGGGCATGTGCCCTGACTGAGAATCGAACCGGCGACCTCTTGGTGCATGGGTCAACGCTCAACCACTGAGCCACACCAGCCAGGCTAATTTTTAGAGACCAAAGAATATAAATTAATCAGTTAGAAAATATCATTTTAAAAAATCTCATATAGGCCTGGCCGGTTTGGCTCAGCGGTTGGAGCGTCGGCCCGGGGACCAGAGAGGCCCGGGTTCGGTTCTCGCTGAGGTTGCAGTTTGTCCCCAGCCGCAGTTGGGGTTGTGTGGGTGGCGACCACTTGATGTGTCTCTCTCTTGTCGATGTTTCTCTCTCTCTCCCTCCCGCTCTGTCTGGAGATAGATGCAAAAGTGTCCTCGAGTAAGAATAAAAAAATTAAAAATCTTATATATAATAATAAAAAATATAAAATCCCTAGGAATAATCAAGAAATGTGTAAACCATATAAAAATAAAACCTTATACCTGTTTTCTGAGAAAAAGAGAGATCTAATTTAAAAAAAATATTTACAATTTTGAATCTGTTAATTCACTGAAAATTATTCTAAAAGCAATGCCTTCCCAACCAACCTGACAAAAATATCCTAAACCTTATTTAAAAATTAAATAATTTATGAAAAGAAATAATGATCTATTTGATACTGACAAATATTATAAAGCCAGAATAATTAAAACAGGAATACAAGAATTGAAAGATAGGCATGCCAAAGGAACCAAATGGAAAGTCAAATGCTGTCAAATATATTCCAAAATTTACTACTTGTTAAGGTAGGCATTTTAAAATCAATGGGGGAAAAGGTTGAACTTTTGTTTTTTACCATATGCTTAAATAAATTTCATATGGAATAAAGATTAAATGTGAAACCATAATAGTAAAGTAAATATACATGAAAACATATAATGTTGGAGATAAAAATCTTTTTATACATCACACCAACAGCAGAAATCATCACAGTAAATATGAATACACCTTATTGTATAAATTTCTATAAGTCAAAAAACACGGGAAACAAAATCAACAGAGAAACAACAAACTAGGGGGAAAATCTGTAACAGTCAGAAAACACCAGAAACAAACCCCAAATTTAAACTAATGAGGCGGGGGGGGGGGGGGATTCTCGGAAAAATATAGCAATGTTAATATTGTTGTCAGAAAGGGCTTTTAAAAATCAATAAAAGATAACATCCCTACAGAAAAAAGGGTAAATGATACAAATTGGGAAAATCACTAAAGAAAGAATATGAATACTCATAAACAAATAAAAAGTTTAACTTCATTAGTAATCATAAGGAGAGAAGCAGTTTTTCCTGATTACTTAGAGGATAAGCAGGCAGTTAATAAATCTGTGTCTGGCACGTAAAAAACACTGAAATCATAGATATGGTTAGATTTAGCTACAAATGGTCACCAATACAAATGTCTAACAAGGGAACTGGCTAAGAATGTGGTCATATAGCCATTTAGTTGAAAGGAGTCATAAAATATGATGTAATAGACAAATATGTAAGCACCTGCAAAGGTATTTTTGATATTTTAAGGCAGGCTGTGAAAGAGTAAAAAGAGCATCACATTTATGCAAAAATAAGAGAAGTATTTATAGTATTATATAAAATCCTGGAAAGGTTTGCATCTAAATGTTCACATTGCTTATCCTTGGGTGGTTATGATTTTAGGTGATTTTCTTTTTTTGTTCATCTACAGTTTAATAAATATGTATTATTTTATAATAAGACAGAACAATGAAAGCCTTTTGTTATTGCTATTTAATGAGTATTATTAACATCCATTAGCTGTCAGAGAAATCCCGAGGAGTGCCAACTGCCCTTGCCCTGTTGGGAAGGCAGAGTAGTAAAGGCGGAAGCCTGAGGTCCTGTGTTGAAGCTATTTACTCGGGAAGTGATAAAGGACAAATTTTCTTGGTTTCAGTGTCCTCGTCTGTAACATGGGGGTGTATTAGCCATCCAAATGCTACTGGAATGATGAAATAAAATCATGTCTACAAAAGCATGGTTTTCTGGCACAGCTGTAGTCACGGGCAGACTGGGGTAGAAATCAGGAGGGTGGCTGCAGAAGTTAGATGGGAACCCTCAATGTGAGGCCTCAATCCATGAAACAGGCACAAGGCGCTCATCTATGTGTATAAAGGAAAGCACTTGTGAATATATGCCCTCAGGTAAAAAAAATACAAGCCAAGATTCAGGGGGAAAATAAAGGGTTTTAGAACAACTAATTTCAGTTAGTTTTTTTTTTTTAATCTTCACCCAAGAATATTTTTCCATTATATCTTCAGATAGAGTGGGAGGGAGAGAGAGAGACAGGGAGAAACATCAATGTGAGAGAGATACACCGACTGGCTGCCTCCTGCAACACCCAGATCAGGGCCAGGAACCGAACCACAACTGAGGGACGTGCCCTTGACCGGAATGGAGCCTGTAACTCTTTGGTCTGCCAACCGATGGTCTAACTGCTAAGCCAAACTGGCCAGGGCCAGTAAGTTTTTAAAATAACAATATAACCCATTAATATTAAGATCTTACTCTAGTTTTAGCTTGAATCCTATTCATAGCTTTAATCAAATGATTTGAACTTGATTTGAATCAATCCATGCCGACAGGTGGCCAACAGTCTTCGAGGACATCAAGATTTAAAATCTTAAACGGAAGAGATTGGGTGCAGATAAAGCAGTGTTTAGATCAGGATATGGCATGGTTCTCACTCTGAGTCTTTACTACCCTATCAAAGCAGCACCCTAAGATCATTTTATAACATAAAGATCACCAACAATTTTACATCTACTCATCCTTTCATCCCAGATACTAAATGCATGAGAATCTGCCTGGCCAATGTATTAAACAAGTTTTATAAACTATATAAAGTTCAGTGAGTTGAGAGCCTTTCACTGAGGTACCGAATGCATTATAGTGTAACTTCATCAGGAATGAGATTTTCTAGGATGGTCTTATTTAAGGAAAGCCTTGTATAGTCTTTGAAGAAGTGTGAATTTAAAACTTGGGGTTAGACTTGACATTTAGAATACAGACATAAAAATAAAAAAGAAAAGAAACAGAATATAGGCACCAGCAGCACACTGCAAACCTGAATTTTTGAAGAAAAAGTTGAAGAAACGGGCTGAAAGGAAAGATGAAGATCGTCTTCAGGCTTTGTTTTTATAAAGCAGCCAGACCTTATGCAGCAGGAAGGAACAGTAATAAGGGCACTGTTCTCCATCTTTTCCTTCTGCCACCATCTTATCACCTTCAAAGGTGACCTCCACAAACCACTTCCTTTGATGGCTCCGAGATGGCACAAACCACTCAGTTCTGTAACCAGAGCCCCTGCAGCTGGCAGGCCCAATCACTCCGCTTCCGCTCGGTGCTCATCTTCTCACCTTCCAGGATGAAACTCTAGAGCTGTCCTGGTATAGCCCCTTAAGGCAAGGTACTTCCATATGGACACCGGCCAGCAACTCCCACCCCTCCCCCCAGCATCACTTTAAGGATTCACAAAACTTAGGAGCCTGGGACCTGCAGACAGATTCTATAATTGGGATTGTTCTGTCTTGGCTTGTTTTGAGGGAGTGGAAGTGACAAAGGGGATCTTAAGGGGAGGTCACAAAGCCAACATATTTGGAAGAAAGATCCTCTCATAGGTTGCTGCTGATAATGGCTTTTATTAGCTGAGATTAGTAACGTAATTCACTTCTTCTCCTCTAAATACATTCTGTGAACTTTACTCACTGACCTTCATTTGAACCCCCTCCCCCTCTCCGCAATCCTTTTGAAGTATCTAAGAATGTGTTGTATACATAATACAGCTATGACAAAGATGCCTCTTGTTTACTGAGGCAGGCAGTCATTTTCAATGAGAGATTGGCCTGGTTCCTAACAAATCTCTTCCCCACCTCCACCCCCACCCTCTAGAACCCGCACCCCCACACTCACATCCAAACAGAGCTCAGGCGGCAGTGAACTCACAGTTGGTGAGCAAAAGGAGAATTCTGACTACCGAGGGAGCCTAAATTCAATAGGTTACAGATTAAGGCTTTTTCAGTGCCAGTTTATTTAAAGAACCAGTTATTTATTTATCTGTCAGATTTATATAGCGCCTTTCCTCCCAAGAGCTCACCCACGCTACCAACATTTGGTTTACATTATGAAAACCGTTAGATGCTTCTTCTGCATTTCCTTTTCGGTTTCTGCTGCCAACACACAGAGTAAACACAATGCTTAGAGGAAAAAAGGAGAACAGTGTGGATTCTATGAAGGCTGCACAGCGGCTGTGGGAGCCAGGTGAAGCAGTGATGGTTCAGAGGTCACCTGAGGGATGACACATGAGATCAGCCAAGACACGAAGTACTTAGTATTTCCGTTGAGGCTGAGAAGATAGGAAACAGAGAAGCAGCATAGCTGGGTAAGAGGCTCTGGCTGTGAAGTCGGAACATCCCAGGCTGAAATCCAACCTTTACCACTTACTTGCTGTGTGACCTTGGCCGAGTTATGTAACAGCTCTGGGCCTCAGTTTCCCTATCAGTAAAATAAGGACAACCAGGATATCTGTCCCAAAAGTCTGTTGTAAAGATTATATAAGATAATGCATGAAACAGAGCCCTGCACTCTGCTAGGTTCTTGACATAGATTACCTTCAAACATCACCAAAACTGTGCCACCTCCTCTTTCAGCCCAAAACAAGCCAAATTCAGAAGTTATGCAAATATAAGGCAAGATCTTAAGGATTGGGAGAGAATATTATCATACACACAAAATGTAAGAGTCCACTAGTTGCCTATCCAATATCCAGTTTCCTTTATCAGAAAGAGAAGGCTGATTTATATTCTGGGTGGCAATGTGCTACCTAACTTTACCTTAATATTTATTTTTCCTGCCATATACCAAGAGCCAGACACGGTTGCAAAACAAAACCCAAACACACTGCCTAAAAGCACACCAGAACTCTGAAACAGCTCTCAGGGCTCTGTGAGGCCTGTCAGTTGTGCTTAGACTCAAATTGGCCCATCTAAACAGTGATAAAACATTGAGTGATAAAACTTTAAAGGCCTAGATGCTTGTCTGATTTCTCAAGATCAAATATGGAAGAAGAAAGGTGATATAAATATGAGATGTCCCCAATATAAAATAGTGAAAGTATTAGTTTTATATGTACAACTGATGAGAAAGAGAAAAGGTTAGAAATAGAATATTTTTATTATTTTCAAAACTTGCGATTTCTAAAAATTGTGGTATCTACCTGATTTTAGGAAGATTCCTAAAATATAGTTTCCTTTATGAAATATAAAAGTGATTTTTAAAAAGTAAAATTGTCATAGAAGTTAACATTTAATAAGTACCTTCTATGTGCCAGTATGGTTTTTCTTTTAATCCACCCAATGACTATGTGGTATCTACTATTCTCCATTTGCAGGCGAAGAAACCAACACTTAGAGAAGTTAACTACCTGCCTGAGGTCATATGATAGGAAGTAGTACAGCTGGGATTGAATCCCAGGTCTGTCTGTCCAACTTCAGAGCAATTGGCCTATACCATTTCTACAATTGTTTCTATAATTGTCTTTAAATGCTATCTTGATGACATTTAAATAAAAATCAGATAGTCCAGGCAACTAGAAAACTCTCATATGTTTGGAAACTAAGAAATCTATTTTTAAAGAACTCCAAGACTGAAAGAAATAATGGAAAACAGTTGGAATTAAAAATTTAAACTACCACAAATGAGAACTTGTGGGGTACAGCTTAAGCGGGATTTGAGTAGGGAGATGAAAAATTGATTTGGGGGACTGAAAAGGGAGGCTATTAGCAATTACATTCAGACAAGACATGAACCACATGTGACCCAGGAAAAACTAAATGTATGGTCACCCAGACTTAGGAGAAGTTTTATTTGGTTATATGTTTATATTATAAAGAAAAAAAGCTACAAATTAATGAGCTAATCCTCCAACCAAATAAGTTAGAAATAGAAAAACCGAATAAACTAAAAGAAAATAAAAATAAGATATTTTAGTAAAAACAGAAATCAATGAAATAGAAAACATCCAATAAAGAGGACAAGTAAAGCCAAAGTTGATCTGTAGTAAAGACAAATGATATTCTCTGCCAAGACTAAGAAAGAAAAAGAGATCTAGATAAATATCAAACGTGAAAAAGGGGTAACTACAGATGCTATAAAACCTTTTGTGTCTGTTGATTTTAAAACTCATACAAAATGGAAAAATTCCTAGAAAAAATAATTTATTAAATTCACTCAAGTAAATAGAAATCCCAGAGCAAGACTATAAAAGGTAAGACAATAAATCCGTAATTAAACATCTTCCCACAAAGATAAAATCAAGTCCAAATGGTTTTACTGATAAATTCTTCCAAAAATTCTTGGAATAAAGAATGACAATTTTACACAAACTATTCCAGAATATATAAAAAGGAGGACACCCTCTACTCATTTGATGAATATAACTTCAATGCTTAAACTCAACAACAACAATATAAGAAAAAGTATACGTTATTCTCAATCATAGGGATGCAGAAGTCCTAAATATATATTGGAGAACCAGGTCCAGCAATGTACAAAAGATAATACATAGTAGATAAGTTAGGTTTATCACAAGAATACAAGGTTGGTTCCATATAAATCAGCATAACCCTCCACATTAGGGAATTAAAGGAAAAAATTCCTTTGATCATCGGAACAGAGGGAAAAAAAGTGTTTGATACAAGTCAATATCCATTCTATTAAAAACTCTCAAACTAGGGATAGAAGGAAATTTCCAGTAGCCTGATTAAAAGGTAACAAAAAACCTACAGTAAACATGGTGAAACACTGAAAACAAGCTCTCTTAAGATTCAGAACTAAAAACACCCACACTCTAACCATTAGAAGTACATTATTGAGTCTGCTAAAGAAGGTTCCATTAAGCATCTATGAAACTCAGTTTCAGATCCCAAGTGAGTTTGTGCTGCCGTGTGTAACATGCTATTAACAGGAGTGCATAGGGAAAAGGTGCATCAGACACATTCACTTCATTCCGGTCCAGGCTACAACTGTGACTAACAGCCAAGTTCTTCCCTCTCTAAAAGCTACACAGTTTGAGGGACAAAAATGAAGAGCAAGTGATTAGGGATGGACTTCAAGAGAGGAAGCAGAGACAAGAGAAAAACTTGAATATATTAATTCTCTTAATATCCAGCATCTTAAGAAAATGATTAGCAGAATATATTAATTCTCTTAATATCCAGCATCTTAAGAAAATGATTAGCACCTAGTAAATCAATTCCAGAAAACTTAAGCTCATCCTTTTAAGCTCTGAAGTTTTGATCATAACCACTGAGGGAGAAAACGTAAGCAGGTTAGGCCATTCATCCGTCAGAGGGTGCTACACGTTACTGATCCTCTAGACTCTGGGGCACTGTATTCTGACTATCAGTTCCAGCAGTATAGCCTATTACAATACTGATGCCCTTGGAAGAACATTCAAGAAACAGGATTTTTCCCACCAGCAGTAGTATTTTAAAAAAATTTTGTCTTTTCTTGAGATTTTTTGCTTCTTGATGTCAAATGAGCGAGAGAGCAGCGTATTTCAAGATTCTTAGATAATACATTTCTCAGTTGAGCTTCTTCAGTTGGACTGTGAAGCCTTAACTCAAGATGTAATGAGAAATGGTACAGTAAAAGGCAAAAACGCATCTGGCCAGTACTGTGGGCATAACGTATGATACTGTTTGAGTTCCAGCACCTAGTTCATGTAACATGGTAAACAGCACCACAGAAAATCTTGTGAGACTGGGGTGGCTGGACGAAGAGCTTCCTCCTCTCCAAGAAGCTGTGGCCTTTAAGGATCAATGGAACATGTCTGAACATGCCAAATTACATGGGTTTTTTTCCCCCTCGAGGGGAGGAAATCATGAATATAAATCATGTTTCCAAACAAGTATTTATCTTCTAAAAATAAACTTTGAGTTGTGAAGAATTATATACTAAGACTGTATAAAACATTAAGAATATACTTTTGACTAGATTATATTTTAGTTGTTTAAAGTATAATCTTAGCAAACACATTGAAGACAAGTAAGATACTGGACTAAGTGTGGTCTAAAGAAAAAGGTCAGAATCATGGTTTTTAAACTTCAAAGGGTTTATCTATTCAACTGAAGCGTTAAGGCACACCATGAGCAAAACAAAACAGACACCTGTGTTACAACATGGGTTCAGTAAGTGACGGAGGAATTCAGTAGGATTTTATAGTTTAAGAGATGGCTAACATTATGGTAGTTTAAGAGATGGATCAAGTTCAAGGTTAGATCAGTTTCTCAAGGCCACTTACTCAGTTTTTGTAGACATTAGCAACCTCCTCGCACCACCACCAAATCTTAACCAAAACATATGGCGTAGTTGTAAGTTAATGTTTTGGTTTCTAAATGTAGGACCCCACACTTGGCTATAGGACATTTAGGAAGTCCTTTAGCTACTCTGCGGCCTGATTTTCTTATTTGTAAAATAGATTTTTTTACTCTTGTTTACAAATCTGTTAAAAGGCTCAAATAACCCTGCATTTCCTTCTATTCCACAAAATACCATGTATTTTTGTTAAGAGGGTTAGTTTTTGAAGTAATATTCCCTCTAATTTAAATAAAAAGTTAGCAGAGAACAAACTACAGTTACTAACGAGTAATCCGCCCCACTTTTGGGCAGGCATAAAAGTTAATAAATAAGTGATTATTAAGCTTGTTAGCATACATGATTGCAATTACTATTACTTTTACAAAATCAGACCAGGGATTTCAGTTTGTCTCATTTTCTGTGTGCTAACCAGTATTTAAAAACAAAATATTTGTTGTTTTTAAAATGTATTTTGCACCACACAGATATCACATTATCTCATTAGTAATAGACAAGGGCAACAGAATAAAATTCCGAGTAATGAGTACTTGATGCTTTAAAAAAACAGGTGAGCCCTGGCCGGTTTGGCTCAGCAGTTAGAGCATCAGCCTGCGGTCCCGAGAGACCCGGGTTCGGTTCCCGCTAAGGGCATGTACCTTGGTTGCAGTTTGTCCCCGGCCCTGGTCGGTCGTGCAGGTGGCAGCTACTCGATGTGTCCCTTTCACATCGATATTTCTCTCTCTCTCTCTCTTTTCCTCTCTCTCCCTCCCACTCTACCTGAACATAAAATGTACTCGGGTGAGGATTAAAAAAAAAATAATAATAATAATAAGTGAGTTGGAGTAGGATAATAGAGAGGGCTGAATTATGATTCTCAAAGTGTGGCAATAATATATCCAGGCCTCACTCCAGACCCACCAAGTTAATCTCTGGGGTGCAGCAAGGAATCTGCATTTTTAATAAGCCCCTGTAGGAATTCCTGTGTACTCTCAGCTTTGAGATTACAGTGCTCTAGGGTATAAGCCCAAGCGCCCCAGTGTTGATTTTGTTTATTGATTCAGGACTTCACCTTTACCCCAGTTATCTCAAGGATCTCTGTATCACCCAGTATGTGTGAGGTCTTTTTATTTTAGACTCACCATTTCTAATGGCAGAGGGGAAGGAGAAGTAAGTCCAAAATGGACAGACAGATTTCAGGGAGGAATCACCCCCCAAAAGAAATACCTACTTTCTGGTGTCTGCCTCTTTCCCTTTGGACACTTGAGGGCAGAAACTTACAAATCTCAGGGATCAAACCTCCTCCTTTGGGGAGGAGGCTGGGTAGCCAGGCCTGCCTGAGGACAAATAACTTGCAGCAGAATTAGGGTATTTCTCCCTCAGTTCACTTAACCTTTGACACAATCTGATAAGAAATAGGGATTGAGGGGGAAATACAGTTATGAGCTGCATAACAATGTCGTCAACAAGGTATGTGACCACACAAAAGATGACAATCTCTTAAGATTATAATAAAGCTGAAAAAGACCTATCACCTAGGGATGCTGTGGCCATTGTAACGCCACAGTGCAACACATCACTCATGTTTGTGGTGATGCTGGAGTTAAAGAACTACTGCGCTGCCAGGCTTATAAAAGTATAGTGCCTACAATTACGTAGTATGTAAGATTTGAAAATGACGATAGACGACTGACTACGTTACTGGCTTATGTATTTACTATACTTTTTATCCCTAGTTCAGAGTGTACCCTACTTATAAGAAAGCAGTTAGTTGTGAAACAGTGTGCTGTGTCACACCAGCAGCAGCTTCATACATCTTGTGTTCACCACACCTCTGGATTGCACCATTTTTCTTGTGCTGGATTTAATCTCGTGTTGTTTTATAAATTTAGTGTAGCCTAAGTGTACAGTTTATAAAGTCTACAGTAGTGTACGACAATGTCCCAGGCCTTCACATTCACTCACCACTCACCACTGACTCACCCAGAGCAACTCCCAGTCCTGCAAGCTCCATTCATGGTACGTGCCAGACAGGTGTACCATTTTTTAATCTTATATACCTTATTTTTACTGGACCTATTCCACGTTTAGATGTTTATATACACAAATGCCATTGTGTTACAACTGCCTACAATATTCAGCACAGTAACACACAGTACAGGTTTGCAGCCTGGGAGCAATAGGCTATACCACACCGCCTAGGTGCGCAGTAGGTTATACCACCTAGGTTTATGTAGGTGCATTCTATGATGTTCGTACAATCAACTTTCTCAGAACATATCTGTGGTTGAGCAGTGCAAGACTGCATAAATAAAGGAGATTTAACATGAGGCAATTTTCCTTTACACATGGTATTAACAAATACAGCGTTTATTAAGTATTTGAAATACTGAGTATAGGCTCCACTCCATCCCTCCACCTCAATTAATAATCTCTGCAGAGTCCTGGCCAGTTTGGCTCAGTGGTTAGAGCATCAGCCTGTGGTCCAGAGAGACCCGGGTTCGGTTCCCACTAGGGGCGCGTACTTCGGTTGCAGTTTGTCCCCGCCCTGGTTGGTCATGCGGGTGGCAACCACTCGATGTGTTCCTTTCACATTGATGTTTCTCTCTCTCTCTCTCTCTCTCTTCCTCTCTCTCCCTCCTACTCTATCTGAACAAAAAATAGAAAAATGTCCTCGAGTGAGGATAAAAAAATATATATATATATAATCTCTGCAGAAAATCAGGAGGATACTGTTTAAAAACACAAAAAACTATTGGAATAAAAATGGTATCCAGGTCTGAGTTTGCAAACTGGCAGGCCTGCAGGGTAATTTTGCCCACAGAGAGGTTTTGTTTAGTCTGCAAAGTGTTGCTCTTGTTTTTAATCTGAATTAGTTGCCAACTTTAAAAAAGGCAACCTGAAATTTTTACATAAAAACCCAAGTTTCCAAATTCTCCTGAAAAAGTGCAAGGCTGTTAACAAGGTAATAATTGGCAAGAGCTTAGCAGTGGCTGCTTCCTTTAGATGAGTTCTCTGTCTAAATGGAGGCCCACTACCGAGCCAGCCCCCAGTCAATACTCACCCCTTGGGCCCTATGTATCACTGGTGTTTGTGGCATCTGGCCTCACCAGGGGAATAAACACTAACCAGCCAAATTATGTAGTTCTTTATGGTGACTTATACAGCAAGGGGGTAAGGGGATCAGAACCAGATAAGAAAGAGTGCTAATGTTTTTCTGCATTTTACCTGGAAATAAAGAAAGTGACCTGTGAATAAATACTAGGAGGCATTTGCTTTGCTCCAGGCTTGGGAAAAGTTTACTCATAGGTCTCCCTCTCCTGCCTCTTGCCCTCATACCCACTCAATGCAGAACAAGAAAGACAGAAAGGAAATACAATGGCACCATCTTGTAGCCCTTGGTAACATCACTGACAACTTCCTGCCTACATTATCTCCTTATCCCAGAGACTTGAACTAAAAAAGACAGGCCCCCAAGATGCCCTACATAAAGGAAGGCCTTACACACCCCAAAGTCTAGAACACGGCAGATAACAGGCTTAGGAGGCTGGGACCTAAGTTTGATGTTTGCAGAGTAGGTTCCCTTCACACATTAGTTTGTTTGATGAATAAATGATTCTGGGCGACTTACTCCTGGCACCTTCATTTCCCTATTAGAAATGTAGAACTAGCTGGAGTGAAACCAGGAGATTTCTATCTCAAAAGTAGGTAATTATAAGTAAGTCCCTAGTTCTTCACCTACTGCTAAAATCTGTTAAAATCAGATGAGTAATAATACTTCCTATCAGCAAGCTTGCCTAATAAGAAAGTAAAGTATTTATGGGTAGCATAAACCAAGGTTCAATTCTAGAATCCAGTGAGGAGCCAGGAAATCTGCCCTGAGTGAGGGTCAACAGATTGTGTATGCTGGGAAAGTCACTCTTGCCCTAGCTCTGTAATGGGTGCATAGTACTAATTAGCTCCCTGTTCCTACTTCATAAGGATGTTTTAATATCTATTTGGAGTACTTCAGGGACAGGGTGATCCATAAATAGGTCATATTCATATCATTATTAGTCTTACCACACACGATGCCGCAATGGATTGAGAACTTTATAGATACTGGTAAATATGACTAACTGCTTCCCCTCTCCCAGTGAGGAAGAGGGGAGGGGAATGCAGGCAGCGAAGGAAGCCCAGATCAGCACCCACCTCTGTTCTGATGGATACTGGTTTTCAGGCATCATCTTTGGCATCTGCAGGGGCTGATGTGGTGGCCGGGGGACCACAAAGGTTTGCTGCTGTGGTCCAGGGTCTGGAAGCGAATGAGGGGTGGGGGCAGGGCCCACACCCTGTGCTGGGCCAGCTGCAGCAGGGTGCACAGAGGTGGGCAGAGCTGCCTGTGGTGGGGGAAATAGGGAATTCTGATGGGTGGGTGACAGCGGGGTGGTAGGAGGGGTTAATGGCTTGAACCCAGAGGGAGGCTTCCTATCATAGGCACTGTAAACAGAAAAAGAGAAGGAACCATTAAGCTGCAATGAAACCATCAACTTGGTCACCAGGTCCAGCAGAATGCTGCAGCCCTCGGTTGCCAGGAAATGACAGCATTAACATAGTTAAATTGCTGGCAGCCCTGAGGGAATATTTGTACCTCTGAAAAGTGACAAACACACTGCGTCACAGGGACTTATTTAACACTTCTAGTGATTCTTCTCAAAGATAATTTTAGCCTCTGCTTCCGGTTTCCTTTTTCCCCCCTTCCAACAGAAAATTCTCCATGCATGTGTGTGGAGGTGGATGGATGGGGGGAGCATTTATGCGTTGGGAGGAGTTTTCTACACCCTCTCCCAAGTATCCCAGGATTTCCAGAAATTAGTCAAAATCTTTGTTGAAGATTAATTTCTGCGGTTAACATTGCTTGAATTAACAACACTTCTCCTCCTCCCTTTCAGGCAGATCTATGTTTATCTTCTAGAGCAAAGAATGATTTAAAATTAAAGTTTCATTCCTGGGGCCTGGATATTCTTAAGTAAAGGGCACAAGCATCAGGACTTTTTCATATATTCTGATTTAAAGATTACTCTTTTGGTGCTTAAAGTTCACATTAACATATGATAGATACGAAGAAGTATATATTCCCTCCCTGGAAGCCACAGATCAAATATCCCAGTATTCAAGGTTTTTCCTGTTAGGGAGCTCAGTACCCCAAGAACTCAGTCCCCACCCCTCCAGCTGGTTTAACAGTTTTGCATTTCATGTTCAGCACAAAGTCCCCGTTTGAACTGGCCTACACCTACAGGATTACATGGCTGGGAAAGATGAGGTGTGGTATCCCGAGTGTCTGCTGAATAGTATTTGAAACAGTCAGCTTGAAAGCTACCTTCTGGTCAGCCTTCTCTGGCTCCACTTACCAATAGTTGTAGAGGCACTTTTCTCCATAGTTAGCACCGAGAGCCTGCTCGTGGCTGCAGGATGACAGCTCCGAGGAGGGGCTGTGCAGCTCCCTTTTGATCTTGGTTGGGGGTGGGGCATGAAGCACCACTGAAATGAGAAGAGGGAGGACAGCAGATTAACAGGGAGCACAATGCTTTCTTCTGCAAACCCTGAAATGAGCTGATTGTTCTTGGAACTCATGTCAAGTCACATGCCAGAGAAAGCTAAGCACTTAAATATAGAGCCTTCCATCTAAAACCAATGAAAAGTTCTTTTTTTGTTAATCCTCATCAGAGGATATTTTTCCATTGATTTATTTATTTTTTTCTTTTTCAGAGAGACTGAAAGGGAGGGAGGGAGAGAGAGAGGAACAATGAAGTGAGAGAGACACATTGATTGGTTGTGTCCTACACAACTCCAGCTGGAGCTAGGATCAAATCCGAAACCCAGATAAGTGCCCTTGACCAGAACCGAACCTGACTGCTGAGCCAAACCGGCCAAGGACAAAACCAATAAAAAGTTCTTTAAATTCAGAAATCATCCATCTTCTGACACTTTTAAAAAATTATTGTTTAATCCTCACTCAAGGATATGTTTTTATTGATTTTCAGAGACAGGAAGGAAGAGCAAGAGAGAGAAACATTGATGTGAGAAATATCAATTGGTTGCCTCCTGTATGTGCCCAGACCAGGGATGGAACCTACAACTTGCTGAGCCACCTGGCCAGGGCCATCATCTGACACTTTTATTAGCCAAGTGTTTTCCCCAAATTTCTTTGGTGTTGAGTCTGTTTCCCAGAGGCTCTGAAACCCTTAAAAGTCCTGCAGGTGATGATTCCCCCACCCCCAAATGCAGGTGTGATAGAAAACTAAGAATTTCAAGCATGAAGAATTCTGTATCCAAAAAGGACTAAACTCCAAAAATATATTGGTAGATATTATACATTAGCTTATCAAAGGCTTGATATTCCTCTGGCAAATATATTTCATATATAGAGGCATATTTGTAAATTAAATACATGACTTTTTAAAACTGAGTAGGAGACATTCAACTTTAGGGGCATTTCAAAAATTTTAAAAGCAAAGGAATACAACAAAGGACCAAACCACAACCTAGGAAAAGCTAACTCTATACAGGAAATGTCCTGGAAAATTTGTGCTTATGTCTGCCTTTCCTAGTGACCAACCAGGAAGGGCAGGTTTTTATAACTAATCCTTTCATAGATGGTGCCAGTTACTTTTCCTGAATTGACAAAATAGTGCACAGAGCTGTTGCTTTACATTTGGAAGTCAACTGCATACTGTATTCCATATGTGATTCTGAGAGGGCAAAGTAACAAGAGTTTTCAAATCAGGGTGACTTACATACAGTGGCCAAACCAAACCAAACCAAACCAAACCAAACCAAACCAAACCAGGTTTGCCTTTTTTGTCTTGTCTAGGTGCTAACTCACTTCAGAGGGGGCAATTTACACAAAGTTTAAGGACAAACTCTAAAAGCTGCACTAGGAGGGCTGTTTTCTTCTAGTTATAGGTCAGAATTGCTACTTTGTCCAGCTATCCTGGAGGGTGGGGAAAGAGAATGAGGTAAGCATTTGTGTCAGCCTCTTTCCAATGTATCAAAGGTCTCATTAAATAGCTAACCATAGTCAATGCCCTGGTAACCCACCACAATTTTGTTTGACTCAATGTTTACTCCCTAAAATATTTTCAGGAGCTTGGTAAATTCTCTGTAACTAAACTAGGTAGACTTACAGCTAAATAATCATCCCTTTTCTGTCTGATAAGACTGAACAATCTTCAGGCCAACTGGTTTCTCCATGCCTCCTCCAACCCTGAATTCTGGTCTCAGAGTGAACAAATGAGACAGATGAGTCTATCACACATGACAAGTTTATAAAGCAAAGTCCTGCCAGTGACTGACTGGAAAGGACAGGTTTTCAGAATTTCTTTCCTGCATAATGCCAACTGCTATTCCTGACTACATGAAATGAGTTCAGAACTGGCAGATTATATTTAGAAGTCATTAGAGTCTCTCTCATGATTTTTTGATGGTGACATCATGGCAGCCAACTCTCAATTGTTATCAAATGTTGTCAGACATTCAGACACAGAAAATGGCTAGGCTTGTTGTTGTTAGCATGTTTTTAGTAAATGAGAAGGGAGAGTCAGACAACTTGACACAGAAAACATTTCCCCAACGCAGCGGATGCTCTGGTGCCTCTCAGCACTGCCCCTGTATCACTGCCTCTTCTCTTACCAGTCTTCTACCATCAAGGTTTTGGCAAAAGAATGAGGAAAGGTGATGTCCCAATGTGAACAAAGGTTCTGTGTCCTTGAAAAGTCTACTTTTCTTACTTTATCTGAAGAAAATAACTTACAATCACTGTTTTACCTAGGTTCAGAAAGTAAATGATTATAGCACGATTCAATTTTCTCATTTTGGGTTTTAGGAATGTCTTGACATTTTCACATGATTATAAAAATTACTTGCACTGATAAGACTAACATCAGAGGGTAAACCAAAGCTACCCGAAAAGAAAAACTTTGTAATGGCTCCAGGAACAGTGTACCCCTGTTTTTAGGAGAATCTAAACTGCCAGATAATTCCAAAGTCTTGATTTCTTTAACTCTACACAATACTGTTACTGTGTACTACACCATTTAGGCTCTAAATTATATACTTTCTATGACCTCCAAAGTGTATTATACCTGGAATCTTATGTTTTCTACACAAAGGAGTAATTCAAGAAATATCTGATGTGTGCTATGGTCTGAATGTTTGTGTCCCTCTTAAACTCATATGTTGAAATCCTAATGCCCAATGTGATGATATTAAAAGGTGAGGGAACTTTGGGAGGTAATTAGGTAATGAGGGCAGAGCCATATGAGGATGCCAACTTTCTAGACCCGGAAGAGAGCCCATGCTGGCACCTTGATCTCAGACTTTCAGCCTCTAAAACTGTAGAAAATAAATTTCTGTTTTTTTATTTTTATTATTATTATTTTTTAATCCTCATCCGAGGACATTTTTCCATTTTTTGTACAGACAGAGTAGGAGGGAGAGAGAGGAAGAGAGAGAGAGGGAAACATCGATGTGAAAGGGACACATCGAGTGGCTGCCACCCGCATGACCAACCAGGGCCGGGGACAAACTGCAACCGAGGTACACGCCCTTAGCGGAAACCGAACCCGGGTCTCTCCGGACCGCAGGCGGACGCTCTAACCGCTGAGCCAAACCGGCCAGGGCTGTTTTTTTTTTTTTTAATCTACCCAATCTATGGTATTTTTGTTACAGCAGCCTGAATGGACTAAGACAACCAGTGACTAAATGGATTATATTTTCAATGAATTCTTAACCACATCTAGCCTCCAAGGCTAGGCACAATGTTAGTCATAAATATTTCTTCCCAGGAATCAACCATTTACAGGGAAAAAAAAGAGTAGAACACAGCAGGAATGAGAATTGAAAGTTTCACAGATCACTGATAGGAAAGCCGCTAGGGGCCCTGCGAGCGGAAGAAAGGGACTGCTGGGCCAGAGGATGTGTAAAGGAGCCTGATTTTGGCACAGGTTAGTCAGAGAGAGAGATGCATATTTAAAACAGGAACGAAGAAGCTCAAGGAATGCTCCTTGCCGTTAGTCTGTCTCCTCCTTTGGAAAATGAGATATGTGATGCCGCCTTGAGGAAGAAGGAAAATGGCACAGCACCTTTGCAGATGGTGCTATGATGTTGTGTAATTATACACTGTGCTTTCAAAAATAGTCTTTACCTTCACACAGGAGACTTACTAAACGATGACAGAGACCTAGGGCTATAAAGCATGGCAACAAATTGAAATTGAGAAAGGATCATGAACTCCTAAGAAATGTATACAGTTTAAATACATAAGTTTAAAAAGAAATGCTAAAAAAAGTTGACTAGTTGAGTTAATAAGCATTATCTACAATTAGAAATTTTGAGTTTAAGCTCAGAGTTACAGAAGATGGGCCCACAAAGCCGATGGTGCTCTGACAACAACTTCTGGTGAATATAACCACCTTCCTTGTTGTAAACATTTCAGTCATTCATTTGCTGGGCATCTTCTATGGGCCAGGCATCCTACAAGTGCTGGGGATATGAAGATAAGCAAAACAAACATGTTTGTTCAAGGCATGTATAATTCAGTGAGGAATCTGACTTTTAGCATCTTCTCATAGATACAATTAGAGTTAGACTAGGGCCTCACAGTCCACTTAATCTAGGCTCTTACATTTATAGATAAGGACCCTGGGGCCCAAAGGAATTGCTCAAGGTCTTGGAGCAGTTGCTATTAGAAGAGAGAGGAAAAGGCAAGAACTCCCCATTTTGGTAATCTACCACACTGACAGAAATGGAAGGTATTTCACTCACCCACTCTGTACATTAAATGTAGAGGACATAAATATTTTTTCAACTAAAAGAACAAAAACACTACATTATACCTAGTTGAAAGAAAATGCTCCAGCCCTGGCCGGTTTGGCTCAGCGGTTAGAGAGTCAGCCTGCGGTCCACAGAGACCCAGGTTCGGTTCCCGCTAAGGGCATATACCTTGGCTGCAGTTTGTCCCCGGCCCTGCTTGGGTTGTGTGGGTGGCGGCCACTCAATGTGTCCCTTTCACATCGATGTTTCTCTCTCTTCCTCTCTCTCCTTCCCGCTCTATCTGAGTAAAAAATGGAAAAATGTCCTCGGGTGAGGATAGAAAAAAAAAAAAAAAGAAAGAAAATGCTCCAGAACAACAGGGAAATGTGTAAGAACTAATACCTCTGGTAAAGAAGAAGGTGGACAGATTAAGAAAGAGGCAGCCAGACAGGCCCCTCAGCATTTACTTTGTGTGAAGTTGCTCTTACACACATTATTTATTTGACCTTCCCAATCCAATAAGAAAGCAACTTCCACGAAAGAAAGAAAGAAAGAAAGAAAGAAAGAAAGAAAGAAAGAAAGAAAGAAAGAAAGTTACTTCCACTGTCTCCATTTTATAGGGAAGAAAACCAAGGCTTAAAAAGTTAAGTAATCTGCCCTGGGTGCATAGCTATAAGTGGTCAGGACTCCTACCTAAACAGTTCTTAGTCAATCCGTCATATTGCCTCCTGGAAGGAATCTGAGAGAAAATGACTACATCAAAAAGGTATTAAAAGAAATAGGGAAAGAGATAGAAAAGGAAGACAACACCCAAGAAGAGAGTGGAAGAATACATTCTGCCAACTCTCGGAGTCTGTAGCCTCGTTTACTAAATCTGCACTCTCCAGTTGGAGGTACACCTGATACACCTGAATCCACACAAGGACTTCCACTCTATCTCTAGGCCATCAAAGTGCCCAGGATCCCTTCCACATTCTAGCTGACCAAAGTCTTCTGCTCATTTAGACAAACTGTAGGCAATTTGGAAGACTCAGTATCTTCTACAGCCAGTCACTGACTAGCTAGACACCACACTGTTGCCATGGATACCACCTCTCCAAATGCCTGCCCTTCCTGAATTGCTTCTTGACAATACTCTCTTAATGCCATCTCTGAGGCAAGAACATTCTTGGTAAGCTGTCTGGACCCCTATTTGACTATCAGAACTCTGTTGAGGACCCATGCACAAATACAAATGAGACACTCTTCTTGTCAGGGTAAGAAAAACCAAGGTGGCTGGCTGACAAGATTTTAAATCTGTATCTGTGGATATGCACCACAAAGTACAATGTATCGCTTTGTAGGCCACCATAACACCATTTTAAATTTAGATATGATATTCACAAACCATTCAACTTAACTTCATAATTACTTTTTTACTAGAGAACTCCATAGAAGATTTTTCTATCTGACAAATTGATAAAAAATCAGGCCTGATCCTAGCCAAAGCAATAAGTAAAGCAAAATAAATGAAAAGCAGGAGGATTAATTAGAAAGGAAGAACTATATGGTTATTATTCATAGGTAGCCTGGTTGTGTACATAGAAAATATAAAAGTATCCATAAAAAGTATAAAAATATAAGAGTCAGTAACTGAATTTATCAAGATAATTAGGCCAATATATAAAAAGAACGGTTTCTATACACTGTAACTAAAATAACAGGAAAATTTAGAAATACATCTACAATAGCAAGAGATAACATCAAATACCTAGGAATACATCTAGTAAAAAATGTGTAATACCTAAATTGAAAACTACAAAACAGTAAGAAAAATGAAAGAACTCTCAATAAACAGAAGGATATAGCATGTTTATGGATTGGAAAACTTGATTATAAAGCTCTCAATTCTCCCCCAAATGTATGTATAGGCTCAAGGTAACCACAAATAAAATCTCAGCACAGAATGAAATTTAAATTACACTCAACATGGAATTTCATAAATATGTTGAGCAAAAGAGGCTAGACACAAAAGGGTACATACCATATGAGTCCATTCATATAACATTCAAAAGGAGACAAAACTAATCTAAGGTGTTTAAAGTCAGGATGGAGGTTATTCTTTTTTTTTTTTTCTTTTAAATCCTCACTTGATGATATTTTCCCATTTATCTTCAGATAGAGTGGGAGGGAGGGAGAGAGAAAGGGAAAGAGAGAAACACTGATGTGAGAGAGACACATCTGTTGGTTGTCTCCTGCACTACCCCAACCAGGGCCGGGGACTGAACCACTACCGAGGTTCGTGCCCTTGACTGGAATCAAACCCAAGATTCTTTGGTCTGTTGGCACATGCTCTAACCACTGAACTAACCGGCCAGAGTTGGATGGAGGTTATTCTTAGGTCTGGGAGTAGTGCCTGTTTAGGGGGCACAAGGAGTCTTCTGGTATTCTGGTAAGTTCTGGGTCTTGATCTAAACGCTTATACAGTTTGTGAAAATTTACCAAGCTGTACACTTATGATTGCTATATATTATTTCAATAAAGTTTTTTTTTCTTTTTGTTTTAAGGAGTCCTATCCTGGTCAAATAGTATCACTGAGTTAATAGTTACTAAGATGTCTAAAATTTTAGCAAATCTTTCTTCTGTGATGGCATAGGAGCAATCTTCCAAAGAAATAACCCACTTGTTTTAAAAGAGAAAAATAGACAAATTGGCCCATTCAAGAGAAATAATAATTCCCTTTGCTGACAAAATCTGTTTCCTGCCCACAAGTACAGCCCTGTGGAATAAGGAAGCTACCCCATGCCAGTGCTGGAGAACTTCACTATTACAGCACCGAGGATCAAAACAAAGGAAAACACTTTTGTTGAATGTTATGATGAACAACAGTTTAAGTCAAAGAAATTGTTTTGATTAGAAAGACAAAAAAAAAACAAAAAACCACCACCTTGTCCAATAAACCTTTCCTTGGTGCTTCATAACCATCTAAGTTGCAATGTGCCACAGACGTTGTTGTAAGTATGTACAACATTTACGCAGTTGTTGAGCGTTAAAGCAGTTGCCAATCAGTTATACTGCGGTCTGAGGGGAGGAAGACTAAGCCCGTCCTTATTTCTCCTGCTTCACACACAAGCTTTCCTACCTTCCACCAGTTGTGGTTGTTCAGACTTTGGGGGTTTTCCTCCTCTCTTCTTCAGTTTCATTACTTTCATCTGGGGCAGACTCATCTTTCCCGTGTCAGCTGTGCAAGCCTGACCTCAGGGAGGACCTTATTTGGTCACACTCGACAGCCATGATCTTCTTACTTTACATGGAAAGTTGTGTCTCATGCGGAAGTTGACCAGAAAGGCATGTCCATGAGGCTGTGTCTCAGGTGGCCAGCCTACGTATGTCTCCAGACCTCTCACAACACTTCTCAACAAACATGATGTGGAAGGTATGTAGTCATGGTCACGGACTCCTCAGGCTTCCAGAGCCCTAATCCTAAAGTGAAGGTCTATTCCTAGGCTAAGACATTTGCCCATACCGTTCTTTAGTTATGGCAGTGAGTGGAACATGAGGAAGAAAGGCAGAACGAAAGACAATCAAGCAAGCAGAGGGGACATGGGAATATAAAAATGACACTGGTTGCCCTGGCCGATTTGGTTCAGTGGTTAGAGTATCGGCCTGTGGACTGAAGGGTCTCAGGTTCGATTCCCAGTCAAGGGCACATACCTGGGTTGCAGGTTTGATCCTCAGCCCCAGTCAGGGCGAGGACAGGAGGCAATCTATCGATTTCTCTCTCTCATATCGACATTTCTCTCTCTCTAAAAATTATCCTCAGCTGAGGATTAACAACAATAAAAATGACACTTGCAACACAGTACTGAAGAAGTCACTCGGAAAGTAGGTGTGGCTTCTCTCCTGATTTACCCTTCACTTGTCAGAGTAACCCACTGCCAGAGATCCAAGGGCTTAAGTCACCAGCTGCAGTGTCTCTTGGGTTCTTCGGTTTGAAGAGTACAACAAAGCCAAAAGGACTACTTCTCAACACACTGCTGCCTTCCCTTGGCTCTAGCCCTTGTTTGGTCACATTTTGAGACAAAGCTCAAATAGCTCGTTAGTAAGAGAAAAGAGGTAGATAGTTTGAAGCTTATTTTTTAAGTTGTACCATATTACCAGTAGAGGTCAGAAATATATTTTTATTCTAGGGTCGAGAAGATTAGAAATTCATTTCAAGCATAAGTATATTCCTAATAGTTCGATGTTCTTTGTAATTGCTATAGCAGTACTACTAGTGAATGGCAAGGATAAGACGCCCTGTTCTGGGAAACAAGGAGGTTCACGGAAGATGAAGTGGTTCTGGAACTTGAAAAAGAACATCTGGAAAAGGAAATGCCTTTTGGATTTCCAAACCAAATACGAGACATGTTCAAACCTGTTTGAATGGTTAACACTGATTCTGCCTGGAAACAGTTTCCAAAAATAAAAATTTGAAGTGTTATCAAATTTAGTTAGGGAAACAGGTTCTAAAAGAAGACTTGGAGGAGGTATAGGGGAATGTGCCATTTTCTTTAATATCTGACACAGCTAAGATTTGTAAGCATAGATTCAAAAACCATCCATACATAGATAATAAAATCAACTATTTAGCAAGTTGTGCTAACATTTTTTTAATGAGTCCCTCAAAAGCCCGCTCCTCAAGCATGCACCAATGATTTCTGACCCATGTGTCTCCATCTGTCTCACTCTGTTTTTATCAGTGTTTTAAGGTCAATCCAATAACAGGGACATTAGATGTGAGAGAATTGACAACAGATTTCCAGACCTAAGATTAACATTCCTGTATGTTGTTTGCATTTCTACATAGCCTTTAAAAATGTACTCTAAAAAAAGTCAACAACTACAAAACAACTGACCAGGCCTCTTAAAAAAACCTCAATGTTAGGAAGTAAAAAAAAAGGTAGACAGATTGTTATGGATTGAAGAAGATGAAAGAGGCATAACAATAAATGTAATGCGTGGTTCTTAATTGAATCCTAGATCAAAAACAGTATCAATACCAGTAATAAAAGACACTTGGAGACAAATGGGGAACTCTGAATATTCATGAATAAAAGTTAGTTTTCTATGTAGAAGACTGTTCTTAATCTTTGGAGATGCACACTCACTAACGTACTTGGATGTGAAATATCAAAATGTCTGAAACTTGAGTTCAACCGATCCAGAAAGGGAAAAAAAAATTATATATAAAGAAATGAAGCAAATGTAGCAATGTTTTAAAAATAAATCAGTAAGCCCTGGACAGTTTGCTCAGTGGTTAGAACGCCGGCCTGCGGTCCAGAGAGACCCAGGTTCAGTTCCCACTAAGGGCACGTACCTCAGTTGCAGTTTGTTCCTAGCCCCCTGGTTGGGTCGTGCAGGTGGCAGCCACTCGATGTGACCCTTTCACATCGATGTTTCTCTCTCTCTCTCTCTCTCTTTTCCTCTCTCTCCCTCCCACTCTATCAGAACAAAAAATGGAAAAATGTCCTTGGATGAGGATGAAAAAAAAAAAAAAAATCAGTAAAACAGATGTAATATCCCATCTCCGCAATACCTGGAGGAAAAAAATCCCTCTACCTTACGATTGACTCAACAGGTCGAAAGTAGATTTGCAAAGAACTTCCAAACCGTGAGGAAAGTCACCCCTGGCCTATTACCAAATTGAAGAGATACTGTCCTGTTTATCCTGCACATTTACCATGTTTGGATAACAGAGCCTCAGGAATCTAAAATTACACAGGGGATAATGTTTGTCATACTCTAACATCTAAGCCAGTGGTTCTCAAAAAAAAAAAATTTTTTTTTGGCTCTGGCCCACCTAGAAAGAAGGGAACACCCAGAGGGGGCAAGATGAAAACTGCTTCTCCTATCACTATGACTAGTGCCCACTGCCTCCTCTACCACTGACTGGGTAAAACAATGGCAATTATACGAGTACAAATATTAACAAAACTGAAACCTGTCAGTGATTCCATATAGATATTAATATACATATAATAGGAACTAAAACATGTTTACTCCTTGTGAGCATATATGCACAACAGGTTTGGAACATTACCCGAACAGCTAGACAACTCGTTATAGTTCATTCCCAAAGTCCTAACCTGTGAAGGCTGGCTAAATTAAAAAGAATTAAAGTTCTCTTCCTTGAGGTTCTCCTTCATGCTCTTCCCTCCAGAGCAGCTGGTTTGGCTCCTTCCACTCATAAAGGCTGAACAGGGCCACAGCCAGAGGCTCAGAATTGGTGACCTAGGTTTTTGGTGTTCTGAGCCTTAGGAAAAAATGTCGCAAGAGTTTCTGATGGCTCCAACCTGTCCAATCTAGCTTAACAGGCTAGGAGATCAAAAAGAATGTGGAGTTGGAAACCAACATCATGTCAATAAAGGTATGTTGGCTTGGCCTTGGCTGGTTTTGCTCAGTGGTTAGAGCATCGGCCCGCGGACCAAAAAGTCACAGGTTCTATTTCGGTCTAGGGCATATACCTTGGTTGCACTTCATCCCTGGCCCTGATTGGGGTTGTGCAGGAGACAACCAATTGATGTGTCTCTCTCACATCAATATTTCTCTCTCTCTCTCCCTCCCTCCCACTCTGTCTGAAAGTGAATGGAAAAATATCCTCCCGTGAGGATTAAAAAAAACAAGAATGTATGTTGGCTTGGAGAATCCTCTGTACGTTTATATTCTGGGACGCAAGGATGGCAGTAGGATTCTGGTGTAGAATCAACTCATAGAGAGTTGGGAAATGACAAACATCTGGTGCAGCCAATCCCCAGGTGAATATACCACACACAGGGGCGGAGATGTCCACGCAGGCTCATTCTACAATCTCTAACTACAAGAATAGCTGAATTTGTCCTGGGCAAAGTCCTACAAGAAGAAAGCAAGGCTTCTGCTCTGGGAAAGAATTTGGTATCAGTAAGTACAGGAAACGATTTCTTCAGGATTGACACAGCAGCAGTATTCAGAGTTTGAGATTATTGGTAGGGTTATGGTGTTGATTACTCCAGGTTATTTCCTACTTGTCCTGTTTCTCGGCAAGGACCAAAAGACTGAATATCATCCTAGTGGTGTATTTCAGGGCCCTAGGGTTTAGGATCAACCATGAGGTAGCAGTATTCTTTAATTAACAATTGTACAAGTCCTTCCTATATGGTCAATATCATCTGTACAATAAATAACAGAAGAGCCAAATTAGCAGCTGATAAGGCTAGTTCCTGCCCCAGGACTCAGATTTCTCCTATGCAGTGGCAAAAAAACTAGTCAGCAGAAGAGAGGCTTCAGGAGTTGGTGCGTGAACAACAACAACAAAACACTCTATTTTTATTTTTTATGATTCAGAGCTAGTAACTTGGGGTAAGGTAATTAGCTCAAGAAAAACGGCTTTGAACTTATGACATAAACTATGGGAAAAGACAGATCCAACAAATAGGATTAGGGTTACATTGGTATAGAAACAGGCCCCACCCAAGAGTGAGATTTAAGTCTTTTTTTTTGTATCCTCACCCGAGGACATTTTTCCATTTTTTGTTCAGATAGAGTGGGAGGGAGAGAAAGAGAGAAACATAGACGTGAAAGGGACACATCGAGTGGTTACCACTTGCATGACCCAACCAGGGCCGGGGACAAACTGCAACTGTGGTACATGCCCCTAGCAGAAACCGAACCCGGGTCTCTCTGGATCGCAGGCAGACCCTCTTACCGCTGAGCCAAACCGGCCAGGGTGAGACTTAAGTCTTGATGACTCTGCACAAAAATGGTTGGGAAATACCAGGGTGAAATAATAACCATTGAGACTAGAGCCAGGTCTTGGTACAGTGAGAAAAGAGGTAAGGAAGTAGACACCTTGTTGCCCATAAGAGTAGATGAATTATACCAAGTATTTGGGAATTCAAGAGCTGGAGCCTGTTCCAGGATGCAAGCCCAGGAATACTGCGTTGGTGAGCTCCTGTTAAAAACGATAGGCACTTACTTGATAGTGTGGAGACTGTGTCTCCAGAGAGCCCTCTCTCAATTCACAAAGGGGATGGTAGAAAAACGGGCTTAGCAGGGTCATCAGAAGATTATTTCAGAATTCTGAAAATGAAAACCCAGACGCCTTGAATACAGCATTAGAAATTAAAGGGAGGAGAGGGAGCTTAGAAAAAAACGGGTCCAATGTTGAAAATATTTGGGGGCAAGTGTAAGTAGATTAAATTACCAGCCATATTACCTAAAAGATAAATCATAAATAAGAATAAAAATAATAACAACAATAATAAGACAAATATTACAATAAGTATATAAATAATAATGTAAGAACAAACACTGTGTTTTGCATACTCACAACCAGAAACCTACTTCTGCCAACCCCTGAATAAATCGCTCTAGTAGAGAGTGGTATCTGAAACATCTCTAAGAGGCTACCTGCAAAGGCAGTGGAATTTCCCTGAGGATATAGGAATTAGAATTACTGATAGAGTTTCTCCCACCTGGGTTTTAAATTAGACAATAGAATTGATACCATGGAGAAGTTAAAACCACCAGGCTGTGTTCTGTAAGCCTCTCTTCCATTTTCTGTTTATCTCGGATAACCCCAAATCTCTGCTACAGGCTCGGCTCGAGCTGACAGCAGCAACAGGGGCCTGGGTGGAGCCACAGATAATGAATGCACCGGGCTTGTAGAACTTTGCTTTCTCTGGGGAAATGCCAGCAGTACACAGGATTGGTGGTTCGATGACAAGATGCTGCAGTGCTCACATAGGCTCTGGAGAGGGAAGTGTTTGTAAATTTTGTTTGCACGGGGCTGGTGTTACAGTATTTTATGCCCTTACTGCTCTCTGAAATGGAATATACACTACAAGATAGACTCAACGATGGAGAAATCCAGCTCCAAAGATGACAAAGCACATTAGCAGTTCTGGCTTAAGGGCCCCCCAGGTTGTAGCTTCCATTAGACCCCAAAACAAAGTCTTTCTGGCTACAGTAAAAGATGAAAATAATGGTTTTACACTTATAAAGGGATTTTAATTTCTCTGTGGGAAGGGGGAATTGACTTGACAAGGGGTTATACTTTACAGGGCTTTATTGGGGGCATTTTTTACATTGCCAGGATCATATTATTTGAACTACAGGATAATGTTTTTATTATTTAGTAGCTTCATATGATGGGGAGGAGAGGAGGTGATTTAGAGGTCTGCTTCTGCTAGTCCCAGCTCAATGATTACAATACCCCACAAATAATTTCCTCCCTCCTTCCCTCTTCCTTCCATTGCCTCTTTCAACATTGGCAGCAGCTGGTCGGCAGAACCACGACATGGTATCTCAAAATCAAATTACCAACTGAAATGCTATTGGTCAGAAGGTGAGAAACTAAATTTTTCCCATGAAAGTCAATTTGGGAAGTCACTGTATAATGTACAACTACAACCCAAAAGGTGGGATAGTACCACTCCAACTGACCACTTGAAATGTGGAAGGTGGGAGGAGTATCCTACCCTCCGTGGGAGCTCAAGGCTTCCCCTACCTGTTCACTCCCCATCTAGAGAGGAGAACATGTGATCCAACTCGAAGACGATGACCAGGTCCTAAAGGACAGTGATGGGATAGCTTTGGCTAAGAAGAGCAAAAGTGGTCCTCAAGACTATTTACTACCTCTTCAGCTGCAAGGAGCTGGAAGCTGCTCCCACTCACCAAAGGCTAAGAGGGCCCTGAGAAGAGCTCAGGGTGATAACAGGTGTAGGCACAGGGAGGCAGATTGCCCTGTTACTGTAGGCTGTAGGAGCAGAAGAGTCCTCAAGGCCGACGTATGGTTCAAGGACAAGTCTATCGGGGTAAAGAATTTGGCTGGTCATATCCTCGGTCATCAACTAGGAGGGCCAGTTGCTAAATGGAATTTGGGATACTGGCCTTGTCCTCTCTTCACCTCTATCAGTACTAACAATAATGACATGGGTGATTTTTAAAGGTTTCTATTCTAAGTCTGGCTAAAATAGAAAGACAGAGACTCTTCGTATTAATGCTCCTCTCTCCTCCTCCCAAAAGAAGAGGTCGTGTTAGCAAGAGAAGCTCAACTAGGACGTATGTACCAAATCAGAATGTCCTGACTCACAGATGGGGAACTGAGTAAAAGCGAGTGTCTACCATGGAATCTTATTCTTGGTACAAAACTGCAACTCTTTCAAATAGTCATTTCCAAACAGAAAATCTCTGTTATCAATTAAAGAAGATAATGTAATACTAATGATAGTAGGAGGTTTGGGGGGGGGGGGGGTTTGACCCAGATAAACTAGTTTCAGATTTACTTCCTTTAAGTGCACATTCTCTTCACACTTCAGAATTATTTTTGAAACAGCTTGGATTTTTGCAGTTCCTTTTCTTCAAAGGACTCATTTACCCTCACAATTTAGGTTTGCTACTTTAGAATTCTGAAAAAAAAAAAAAAACAAAACCAACAACAACAACAACAAAAAACCCAAGGCCTTGAATGTTAGGGTTAGAAATTAAAGGGAGAAAAAGGAGCTTAGAAAAGAACTGGCCCAACTTTGATGGAGGTAGGGCTTGTGTATTAATAGATATGGGGCTCTTTCATAAAAATAGTTTGTACAGAATGAATATTTCTAATTGCGTAAGATGTCACATCCCCAAACTTGTGGGCTATGGAGAAACCAAAGCATTGGACAGTCAAGTGAAAGGCTTGTCTGAGTGTGCAGAGCTGACTGTGAGGCGAGGCGAGATAAAAATAAGTGGTTCCTCTGGTTTTGAATACACAGGGTGGATCTTTTTAGATCTACCGCTTGCAGACCTTGCTTCCACCTGGGGCATTTAGTTACCTTCTAGCTTAAGAGACTGGTGGATGAAACGGTGACTGACTGACCTGATTATGCCAAAAGGAGGATCCGAGTATCATTCATACCATCTACTTCCTTGGGGCAGCTATTCAAAAAATTTTAATATTCAATTTTTACCAATATGATAGACAACTATTTTAATTTTCACAATTGAGAAAGGTCTACCGAGAGCTCTGTCCACCCAACTCAGATGACAGAATGGCCTCCTCTACTATGGGCCCTACGTCAACCGTTGATTTTACCACGAAGGGCTGCTCATTGTGGAATACGCCATCGGGAAAAGGAGCAACAGGGCATTTTTCCTGAATGGGGAAAAAATACTAAATTAAACCTCTAACACCCCTTCTATAACTTATTTCCAATTTATATAATTCTCATTTAAACTGGCATTAAAGGGAAGTGTTAACAATACTTGAAATAGGATGTAAGCACTGCAGAAAATTTTAAATTCATCTTTAAAATCTGACAGGAGAAAATCCAAACTCTAGAGAAATCGGCGTCTCTGGAGGACCATTCCTTCTATCTATAGCCTTCCTCCTAAAAGCAGACACTGAGCAAGTATGTCAAGGGTGCCTAAACAGTGGTATGTTCTCTAGCACATGCTCTTTCTGGGAAACATAGCATTAGCTGCATAAAGTCTAAATGCAGCCCAGGAAGACTTGGCTAGTGTGTGTGTTTCAGAGAGGAATCAAAAAATGAGAAACAGCCCTAACTAATTCTTTTTTATTTATCTCTAAGGTCATCCCAAGGACTCTCAGAACTCAGGTCTTGAGACCCTCTGCAGAGTTACTTCCCTGGCAGCTAGAGGCTGGTGTTGGCGGCTGTTGAAAGATGGGTTGGGAAGGGGACATAAAAGAGAATGTGGTGGGGTGCAAAATACATTCACCAAGTATTGGCTCTGTGCAGAGCAGAGTGCTATGTCTGAGACAGACCTAGGTAACATAAGGCAGGGGTTCTCTGCTTTTGCAGACACTTAGGCCAAAGAGAAATTGTTTCCTATGCAAACAGAATGGAAATCGGGAAGTAGGGACTAAGTTTAACATTTGTCAAAATATCGAATACTGCACATTAAAACCCTATGCTGCTTTCTCTTCATTCCTCAAGAAACAAGATTCCATGGCTGGTGGGGAAGGAAAGGAATAAAAAGTGTTGTTGAGCAGGAGCAGAAATGTTCTGGCTCGAGGTATCCCTTCAATGCAGTGAAGTTATGACCACTAAATTATTCTCTATCAAAATTCAGATTAGGAAACTTAGGGTAGGCATTCCCGGATCTGGTCTTTACTGTGGATGGCCACATGGTAGCAGAGACCTCCTCCCTCTTCTATTCTACCTTTTCTATGGGGAAAGTAGAAAAGACCCTCATTAAGTGTCCTTTCAGGCAATTACAAAGCATTTCCAGGCACTGGGCTGAAAAGTGTTTATGTAAGCTGAAGTCCTCCTCAGCCCCTCGGGTGAAGCACAAATATCAGCATCCTCTTACACAGCTGATATCTAGGGTTACCTCCTGAGAGGTTTCAAACTCTCTCACAAAAGGACAATCTGTCCAGGCCTGTTCTTTTTTTTTTTTTTTTTTTTTTAATAGGGAAGGACCAATTTATAGCAAAGGAACTACTTCAGAAAAAAACTCCCACAGCAAAACACAAATGCAAACAGCCTGATTTTGGTTGTGAGGATAAGGATTAGGGACTAAGAAGAGCTCTTTTAAAAAACGCTAAGGAAATTGCACTGGATTACTATTAAGTTTTGTTTTGCTTTTTAACCAGTTGTTCTTTTTATGCCCATCATCCAGCCCTGGTCTAGCCCACTCAGCCTTGGGGTTGTCTGTCAGGTGTTAGCCAAGATGCTGGAGAATGTTTAGGGTGGGTGCTGCTGAGGCAAGTGTACCCCTAGAATCTGGCCTCATTCTGGGGTGGGGCTACTCTGGTTTTGGGGTTGCTCAGAGGCTGGGTTCTTTCTGGTACTTGCCAGGATGTTCTTTTGAAGAAGCAATACATTTGAGGAGTACCCTTTGGAAGGGTTGCAGCCATAGTGAGGCTCCCCTATAGCTGAGTATGGGTCTGGGAAGTGTCATTTTAAAATGACACATATCTGACCACAGTGGGAAATTAAACAGAAGAGGAAGTCCGAGGCGTAGAGAAAGTACCGCTTTGTCCCCACCATGTTAAAGTGTAAGCTTGAACAAGAAGTACCTGCACTGTGCAGGCTGACGGCCTGTCTCCAGGCCTGGAGGAAAGACAGAGCTTGCAGAAGAGCAGGCGGGGATCTTCAATAGGAAGCTAAAGCCACAGCCCCGGGGGGGAAGCAGGAGATAAAAGGGTAATATCCTCAGATCAAGTCTCAACACCTCTCTCTCCTGGGAAGCTAAACCACTCTCTCCTATTATCACTCCCTTTAGACAGCTACTGTCTATAATGGGACACCAAGATAGGGGGTGGGGAGAATTGGTCAGTAGTAGCCCTCCCCCATGAACTGAGGCCATCAGCCTGGCAGTTGGAGGGTTAAAGTCAGCACTTGAAAGAAAACTTAAACCCCATTAAGCCCAGGCTCAGAGAACAGGGAGCAGCAGGGAAGCCAAAGGAAACTAATTTTGGAGGTTCTCCAAGCTGCCAATCACAAGCATATTTCTAACAGTCCCAGTGTTGTTTGAGTTGGTTGTTTTTCCACAGGCTACACAATGGGGTCTGGTTATTCATTGAAAAAGTCTGCATGGGAGCCCCGCCCTCCATTCACAACCAATTTGGAATGCTCCATTCAGCAAAAGGGGGACTCTGCTGCTCAGCTCACTGGGGCAGTCCGAACAGGGCTGAGCAGAGCCCAGCTGTCGCTGCAGGATGCTTGCTCGCCCATCGAGCTGTGTTTATGTAAGAAATTCAGACACTGCAGGCGCCTGCCTGCTCCGCACCCTCCCTAATTTTCAGATGGCCAAGACTCTGGCTGAAATCTGCAAGGGTGTGCAAGTCGGCTCGAAGTGGGGTCGGCAAGTGCCCTTTGGCAAAGGGGGAAAGGCAAAAGAAAACTGTCTTGTACTGATTCAGAATCTAACTGTAGCTACCAGCTGAGAGAAACAGACTTCAGTGGTATTTCTCCTGCCCCCGGGGGTGAGCTGGTTTGTATTAGAGGACAGCTTTCTCTGGAAGCTGGCCTTTCCAGACTCCTAAGCTTTTACATTCATTGCCAATTGCTACATCAGGAGCCACCTGGCTTCCTCCCCAAGGGAGAGGGTCTCTGGAGACACTACTAGATTCTCTGGCTGCAGAGGGGGTGGAGGCAAGCTACCTATTACCAAAAGATTCCCAGTTCCTTTTCCTGCCTCTGCATCCAGCCTGTAAGGTCTATAATTCCCCTGATGCCCATGAGACATCAAAAGGGAAGAGCAGTGGAGATCTAGGGCTGCAGGGTGAAATCTACTCCAAGGACAATGTAAAGTACAAGGCTAAAAATTGATTTGGTTTCTTCAAAAATTTTTTCAAACCTTCAATAATCACCCTGAGAGAGATCTGATGAAGCCAGTCTGACAACCAGACTTTATTTCAAGAAAAAGCATACTACTTTTGTGAAAATTAAATCCAGGGAGTAAATTGTAGTTGTTTCCTCTTTTTATAAAATATTTGGCTATTTCAAATGTCTTATGTTTATACCTCTTCTCACTGCTGCCGCCACCCTCACCCCCAAGTGAACTCAGGCGGTGACTAGGGAAGCATTTCTCTTAAGTCTTTCTGACCACAGAATAAGGTTCAATGCCTTGGCTGTTCTGCGGATCTGTCTCAAACACCTGGCCTTTTTAAAGCTAGATCTTATCCTGCTCCCTGGCATCTTGCACTCTGCCTTAACTTCCCCTAAATGCTTCCTTCTTCTAGGCAGGGGGGCCTCCTTTATTTACTATGCAGGGTCCTTTTGTGTGGGGGCTCTTCTCCCAGAGAAGAATTGCTAGTCCATTATCTACCTGCCACGCCCACAGGTGTACTTACATTATGGTTACACTCACACACAGGCCCACCCACATACACACTAGGGCCTACTATTTTGCCCCTCCTTTAAGCTGAGCCTCTAAGAGGGATGGGACAATGATAGAAACTGACGACCAAAGTCTCTGATAAATGAGCTTGATGAGTTCACAAAATGAATTTTTAAAAAAGCAACCTAATCCGGTACTGGCATCAGCATGCCTGGCACTTGTCCAAGAGCTGGGAGCTGCAACATGACAAGACTCAGCTCCTCGGATTCCAAGTGGAGAAGCACTGTGTGTGTGCCAGGGCACAGATGGGGCCCAAGCTGCCTCAAGGGCAGCCATGTGCCCAACAGGGGCTGTCAGCCTCTGAGCCTGGATGTACTTTACCATTATTGAAACCTGAGAAACATGTGGAGGAAACAGTTTCTTGGTAGAGAATCACACCCCCACCTAACCCCACCACCACTGAAACTACTAGAGGGTAGAAATGGCAGATAGTACAAATTCTCAGCTTTATCACGCTACCTGTCTTAATCTTGTAAAAGTGAAGAAAGATGAAAAAATGGGGGATAGATAGGAATTTCTTACTTGATGCCAGGATTTTGTTTCCCCTGGAATCTACCTAAGTGACCTACCTGGCAGACCCAGATGTAATTTCCCATCCCAAGTCCTTCTCACCAAACACAAAGGACTGGAAAGGTTTTACTAGAGGCCTAAGAGCAGAAAGACATTTAAGAGGCAGAGAAAAATCCATTCTTTTTTTTTTTTTTTATCCTCACCCGAGGACATTTTTCCATTTTGTTGTTGTTCAGATAGAGTAGGAGGGAGAGGAAGAGAGAGAGAGAGAAATAGCGACATGAAAGGGACACATCGAGTGGCTGCCACCCACACATCCCAACCGGGGCCAGGGACAAACTGCAACTGTGGTACATGCCCTTATCGGGAACCAAACCCGGGTCTCTCTGGACCACAGGCTGATGCTCTAACCACTAAACCATACCAGCCTGGGTGAAAAATCCATCCTTTTTAATAAACCTAACTGAATTAGTTAGAGGAAAACAGATTTTGTATAAACATATGGCTCTTTTAGTTAAGTGGGAACTCTAGGTCTTGGTTTCTCAAGAGTCTTGGGTCTAAGGATCTTGGAGGCTATCAAAACAGGAAGACTTTCCAATCATTTAGCACCCTCTTGGTGGTCAGGTAGTGGGCTGGCTCAGAGACTCTGAAAGTACACTCTGAACCTGGGGTGAAAGGATCTCTCCCCACATTTCCCCGGCTCTCTTCAGCACTCTTTTTCCTTCTCCCCCTTCCCAACCCTGGCTCCCGAAAGGATATACTGATAGCCTCGACTCATTCAACACTCTTCTTTCTAAAGTGCCTACAGTTTCCTTTCTTACCTTCTATAACAAAAAAGACTTTAGGATGATCCTTTCAAATCAAAATGGCCCACAGAGTAAGTAAATCTAGGGTTTTGCTACAGCACCTCTGGGTCCAAAATGACGTATCCTCTCCAAAAGGAAGGCAGTACCTCTACTATATCAACCTCATACAAAGTAAAAAAGAAAAAAAAAATCCAACTGAACAATCTCATATTGAAACAGGATGAAGATCAATGTGTTTTAGGCTCGAGGGCTGTTAATCCTCTTTTCCTACCCATCTACTGCAATGTATTTATGAAAAGTCAATTTCATCAGTTAATTGGACAGTCCTTAGAAAGCTACTCATACTTTCTCCAATCCAGTCATTCTTTTTGAAACACATATTTCAAAAGAACATTTCAACGGGGTAATAAAGTCACTTGGATTTTAAAACCATTCTCTAAATTATATTTGGTTATGGGGGCCATGGATTTAAAATAAGAGTTTATCATGCCTTCTCCCCAGCATAAAATATTTGTCATTTGAGATGTTGGTACACATTCACAATATCACAATTGCAATAAATGAGTAAGATTTTAAGAAACCTGAAATCTGCATCAAAGAACCCAACTATTTATATATGCTAAAATCCAGTAATACTCTTAAGTGCCCAAGCACTCAGTTCAGAAAAATGAACGTAACCCCTACCCCACCACAAATCTAAGGATTTTGAGTTCCAATATTATCTATGGTTTTGATTTGTAGTTAATTCTGTGAAAATGTGTAGTAAAAATGTGTACACGTCTATCTACTGACCCAGATTCCCTGGTTTGGTAGCTCTATGTGTTAATTCACATATTTAGTGACATATGCATTTATATAGATAGGCACACATACACATATTCATTTATAATATACATATTCATTTATAATATATATATGTATATTTATAGTTTTATCTGAACACACACTAATATGTCTTCTAGGAAACATGTCAGTTTCATAATTTTTCTGTTTTATAATTTCTCTCTGTCTTCCAAGTCCTAGATGGAAAAAACTCAAAGCATCAAAATATTTAATATGTTTCTCAGGATCACAAAATGAAGAGAACTGGGGATTTGAACCGGGCAGCTGACAGTTTCCCTAAGGCTTTCATGAGGGCCATCTCAAGGTACTTGAAATAATGAGGGAAAGCCCTGAGCACACCCGAACACGCAGTACCCCCTGCCTCTGCAGCTTTGTGAGAGCTGCTTTAAGGACATATTTCATCATTTCTTCTTCTCCTTTCACTTAACCCGTCCTGTTTGCCGCTATCACTAGTCAATCTCTCCAGCTATCCAGACCTTATATTATACCCTCTGTAAAATGAAGGGGTTGGACAAGACTTTTCTCTACAAGGAACCTCCAGCTCAAACAATCTGGGATCTTTAGGGCTACTTCTCAAGACCAAGGGTCATTGGGGGGCAATGGCAGAAGTCCATAGGCTATAGGTTGTACTTTTTATTCCCTTGAATTTGACCTTTAAGAGTTTCTAGATGGGAGATACTTTACTAATGTATTTGTGAGGTAAGGTGGAATCTACGCAGCTAGAAGTAAGCTGGACATTTATATAAAACCTAAGAACAATGATTTCATTTATTTGAATCACACTTATGGATGGATGCCTATGGGTAGAAACTTAAATCTGGAACACTTACAAAATATAATCACATTAAAAGCTGACCTTATAAGTGCTTACTGAAAAAAGTATGCCATAATCTCCAAAACTGACATTCTAAAATGAAAACAATTACCCACATTACTTAATATTTCTTTTTCTCTCTCATACACTCTCACACATGCATGATAAAAAATCAAATCAGCACGGCTGGTGTGGCTCAGTGGTTGAGCATTGACCCATGCACCAAGAGGTCGCTGGTTCGATTCCCTGGTCGGGGCACATGCCCAGGTTGTGGGCCAAATCCCAAGTGGAGGGCATGCAGGAGGCAGCCAATCGATGTTCTCTCTCATCGATGTTTCTATCTCTCTCTCCCTCCCTCTCCCTTCTTTTCTCTCCAAAATCAATAAAGGAACAAAAAAATTTAAAAAGAAAATTAATCAAATCAGCATTAACAGGAAAGGTAGACCATTATAAGTGGGAGGCCACAGAATAGTGTTTCCAATGCTTCTGCTATTGTAGGGTAAAGGTTTGCTTTACCAGGCAAGTGTAAGTTTGTTTTATAGTTTTAGATTGGTGGATTCAAGCCAATTTATAAGGTTTCATTAATTCTAAATGAGTTTCTCTGCCTCCCCTGGAATAATCAAAGGCTCTTCAAGAAGGTGACAGGAGTAGAAGCTGATCCTCAGCCCAAGGCTGTGAGATGCACCCAGACAAGAGTGGGCCCAGTCCTGGGCTCTGCCAGCATTCATGGTCTATATTGTCAGTTTCAACAGAAGTCAAACTAGTCACACAAAACAACAAGGACAAATGGGTGACTGATATACCATCCCACATTTGTGTTCTTCCCTAACCTCTAGGGCAAGTGGATCTATTTTATTTTATTATTTATTTTTTATTCCTCACTCGAGGATATTTTTCCATTTATCATTCGATAGAGTGGGAGGGAGGGAGAGAGAGAGACAGAGAGAAATATTGATATGATAAAGCCACATCAACTGGTTGCCTCCTGCACGACCCGACCAGGGCCAGGGACGAACCACAATCGTGGTACGTGCTGTTGGCCGGAATTGAACCTGTGACTCTTTGGTCCTTGAGGCAACGCTCTAACCACTGAACCAAACAGGCCAGGGCCACGTGAATCTATTTTAAATCTATTCTTCTTGAAGCTCCATCTCCAGAAATAACAGTCAGAAAGTAGAAAAGAATTATTAAAATACCTTTTGAGGCTACTCAATCATCTGTTTTATCCTTACAAGACAGAAAAGCTCAACCTTAAGAAGTTAAAGCAAAAAGCAAACAAAGTAAAAAACATAGCACACTTGGTAAGCAGAAATATCTCCCAAAGCACCTCCATTTTAGGTATGGCAATTTAATTAAAGAATTTAGCACATTCTATTCACTGAGTAGAAATAACTTCTAAGGAGCCAAAACCCATTTATTGATTCCTTCCTTTTAGCTTATTCCTGCAGATAAATATCTCTCCAAATATAAATCCTATTTGCTGACATCTTTCTCTAAAGAACATACCTCTGCTTCAGCACATGAAATCAATCTGAATGCAGTCATCTCACCTCTCTTTAAGTCTTTTGGGTTATAGTGAAACAAACAAAAGTGTCATAAAAGCATTTCAATGAACCTCTGCCAAGAAAGCCACCTCCCAAACAGACTGCAGTTTATGCTGCTCTGAACAAGAACTGGAAAGGCTGGGCCAAATTATCAACACAGAACAGAGTGGGATTACAAATCCTGCTTTTATTTTACACACGCATGCATGCACACAAGCACAGCACACACACACGAACACTTTGGGTTATCTTTATTTAGTCTTTCAGTGGCAAGTTTCCCAATCACTTAAAAGCAATAAAAGGGCAAAAATGAACATCATTTATTTTCCTAAGAAATCATCCACAGCAAGCTGTGACAAAGCTAAGGTAATCATGCATCTGTGGGTTACAGTTTATTCCCTTTTAAAGTCTTATGGCATTGGATCTTGAATATGAGACCTATCATTAAATAATGTTTAGCTGGCACCTCTGATCTTTTATTTAATGATTTAGAACACCCAGATTTTACTGAGACCTAAAGACACCATCTCTCCCAGGGCATTTTCTCTATGTCATTCATTTTCTCTTTCTCTCTCAAACAAAGCTGGGAAGAATTTGTTGGGAAGAATGAGAAATCGAATCCTTGCCTGGCTCAGGTGCTTGCTATTATAAACTATGACTAAGAGACATGAATTTCTCTATGATGCAACTCTCAAGAGAGGCAGCATTTTCTCCAGGCCTCTCTTAAACCTGCTCATTCGCCAGTGACTAATGCTCTCTAGAGCTGCCCTGTGCTGCTCAAATTTCATCAGCCAGCTTTGTCCTTGATAGCTCTGCCTGGACCATAAAAGCTCCCCAAACCTGTTGAGGACAGCTCGGAAAGATCAGTGCAGAGCTCACCACACCCCTGCAAGGCTGGAGAGCTGTCTTTTGAGCTTGCCACTACATTTGTTATCTCAACGACATGAGCACTTAATGACCATTTAAAAAAAAAAGTTTTTAACTCTTCTCTGAACAATCAAGTCCTGACAATTACATGGAAATTAGAAATAAATTAGATCACCCTGTGACTACCCTTTTTCAATTTAAAGAAGAAACAAAATTGGCAAGTTAGGTGAAGCCACAATTAACTGAATCTTCCATTAACTATTTTCTGCACCTTTGAAATAAAATAAAATGTCAGGTTCATGATTTGCATCAAAGATTTAATTTATAGAACAAACAAAAACACTGTAAGATAATGTCTGGTTAATGGATATTTGGTCCAATATTTGCATACAATGTCAATTAATTTATAACTTTGAGCTTGAAGATTTGCAATATTCTTAGGGAAAAACAAATTTAGGGTTAAATTATGTTCAGTAAATCTTACCCGCAATCGAATAAAAGTACTTTAGAAATAATTTCAATAAGGAATGAAACAAATGTTTTTGGGGTTAACTTTGAATTATTAAAATAAACAAAATGCATTCTACTGTCCAAATATGCTGACTATAGCTGAAAAGAGTAATCTAGACACGGACAATCCAAGATCAAACAATTTGGAGCAAATAAGCCACCACCAGAAAGGTACTTACAGTTATCAGACTGAAAATCTGGGACAAACTGTTCATCATCAGGAACTTGTGCTAGAAAAGAGATTTTTATTTTAGACCTTTAAGTTTTATTAAAAAGCACAGTAAAATGTTTTATATGGAAAATAGGACAGCCAAGAAACTTGCCTTCAGCTAACCAAGCCTCTTGAAGTTGACTGAGATCCTGAAACAACTCTGGAATTGAAAACAGAAGACACCAGAATGAGAATTCCTTTGCTAGGGAGAAGAGGAAGAGTCTCCGCTTTGCTTTCACTGGGGGCCATTTGAGGAAGCCACAACACAAAGGGGAAAGCTACACTACCTTCAGAATCATGAGCCAGATCTGTGTCCAAAAACTTCCTCTTTCTGTCAATCACAGGCCGCCCTCTACATTCCTCTGATCTAGATTTCTGAAAAAGGCAAACAGTGAAGACTCAAGTGTAACAAAGGGGTCTTGAAAGGGGGTGGTATTACTAAATCAATAAGGAGAAGACTCGAATTTGAAGAGGGAGAACAAAACAAAGCAAAAGCCACATACACTTACCCCTGGGACCATAAAAGGGACTTGCTGGTCATAAAACCCATCCATGGTGCTTCCAACGTCTCTAATATCACTTTGAAAGGTTTCAGCATTGAGTAATTTCTGGAGGGAAAGGGGTCCTCCTGTAATACAAATTTAGGAGATTTAAACTGAAGGAAAAAAGGGAAATGAAATAATTTTTTACTGTTCTTTCTTTAGGGCCTATGTAAATCACTACCTTTCTTTGAGGCACTTACAGCCCACTCAAGGTGTTAGCTCTACAGACTAACGCTGGGTTTAAGGGCATCAAAGGTTCACAGTGGACTTAATGCCAAATCCATTTACTCATCCTTTTTCTTTCTCTCTCTCTACCATTAGAGTATAGGTTTGCTATCGTCTGTCCCCTATTAAAAAAGGGGGGCCCTTATTCATTATGAAAGTGTGATTTCAAGTTCTCTCCAATAAAAGATACTCCAGGGCATTTGTAGTGTTAGGGTTTTTTTTTTTTTTGACATAATTTAATTTCAACAGTAGAGTGACAGGAAGTAGAAAACTGGGTTTAAGCATTCCAAATTATTGGCAATTAAGAAAATGACATACATAGTGTTTCTAAAAGTATTTTGTAGGTCAGTGGTAAAACACTATATATAGTTCCATGAATATATCGATCAGAAGTATACTTATCTTCACACTCTCTTTATTAAAACTTAACCTTCTGTCCAAACAGGTGTAGTGTCTGTAATGTCACAAATCTCCATGGCAACTTACAGAGATATTTATGATATCTAAAAGAATAAAATGGCTATGAAAAGTAATTGATAAAGGAAACTAAATTCCCACTGCACACATTTTAAATGCATCGCTACTACAGATCTTTTTAAAAAGCATTAAAAAGCAAAAAATACATGAAAAAAATTCAGTTTTTTCCTTATAGTGATGTCCATTTTTCCCAAACATGCCAAAAAATAAAATTAAACTTGTTTCAGTACTGTCAAGTCTTGGGGCTGAGAAGAGAGATTGGGGGTCAAAATAGAGAGGAGGAAACTTTTTCTAACTTGGGAGGAATAAAATAACAATTTTAGGAAGGTACCATCTTACTGAACACTTTGTTTTACTCTCCAAATAAGATAACACAGTTAACAAAATGGGGAAAACAATTCCATTCATTCCAGCTTTAAACAATGTAAAATGCTTAAGGCTAATTCTTTTATTTAACTTGTATGTAAATTTTAAATAGGGAACTTTTTCTCAGTGGACAATTCCATCCAATTTGCTTTTCACACTGTGGAGCATATCAAATTTTGGTGAGCAAGAAGGATGCAAGCAAACCTTCCACGACCAGCCTCCTCTCAGAGCTTTGGCCGAAGTAATCAGATTATTTTCAAAGTCAAAGAAAGAAAGAAAGGGAGAGGAGCAAAACTGCACACACAGTTCATAATTTCCTACTAAAACACTCCCGCTAGTCTGCTTGCGTGCCTTCCAAGTAGAGCTAAAACGTTCTGAATAAAGCCTTTCTCGAATGTCACCAACTCGTATACAAAATCATGAGCATTGAAACGAATCCTCTGTGCCCTTCAAAAACCTGTCTGATTAAATCGTGATCTTATAAGTTCTGTAAGTGTCTACTGGGGAAGGGGACAACGGGTAGGAGATTGGAGGGGGAGATATTGTTAGTCTCATGATTAAATACGTTGCAAAACACTTCACTATGAAGAATATATACATATATATACATACATATATATATTTAAATTAAAAGAAAGAAGGTGCCATAAGCGAATCCAAGAGACACTGAGGATCTTTAAAGCAGCCCGCAGAGTTCAAGGGCTAGAAAAATCGTGTTCAAAGTATATATATTTAAACCTGAAGGAAAGGCTTGAGTTCATCCAGGAGTTTAAACCGCTTCCTTTGCGCTCCCCCGCCCCTCCCGCCCTTCCTGGTGCCCCCAGGAAAACTTTAACACAACGCAGCGGAGCGATTGAGGCCCCTCCCCCGCACGGCGCACAGCGGGCCTGGTTTTATGAATGGGAGAGCGAGCCGCAGCAGCCACATCAGGTAAAGGCTGTAACTGGATCCCTCGCGCTGGGCCCCATTCACAAAACAAGACACACTTCCACCCAATTCCCAGCCTTCTCCATTCATGAAAACTCCTTCAGATGCACCCCCCACCCCCACTCCCAACGCACGCCCAGCCTCCTATGCAGGCCCCTCACCCCAGCGTTTTAGGAAGCACGCTCAATGCTTCATTCACAAAAAGGGAAAGAAAAAAAAACAACAAAAAAAGCCACAGGGATCAAAGAGCCAACGAAAGAAACCCGCTTCATTCATAAAGTCACTCACATTCATAAAAACGAGCTGCGGTGCCGGACGCTACCAAACCCCCCGTTCTTCCCCTACCCACCCCTCAAGACCCTCTAAATATCCCTCCTTGGCACCCCTCCCCAACCAGTAGTTCTGTTTCCCGCAGAGGTCACCTCTCCTCTAAAAATGAGGTTAGATCCCTAATCCTGCGTGAGGCTCCAGCGTCTCTCCATCCCCCCCACCGCACCCGTTTTTCTCCCCTCCATCCCCAGGCCGCTGTTCTGATGCTCCCGGATTTCTCGAGAATCGCCGTGCAGCCTGACGCTCTCAGTCCACTGGGGGCTTGAATGTCCACTTTCCACAACCTGAAACTTGCAGGGCCTGCATAAGTTCCGAGCCGACCCCCAACCCTGCAAGCTGCACAAGCCTAATGTCACTTAACTCCTGGTGCTCTGGGGAAATCACCTCTCAAATATTCCCCTTAAGCTGCTTTCGACCCCCTCTTCCCCACTGCAAGGCTCCGCCGAGCGTCTCTTCTCGCGAGCCTCCAAGTCCCCTCGGGTCTCTCAGATCTCCAGAGACTGTAAAGCCCCGCAACTCCGCGCCCCCCATCCCCACCAGGAGCCCCCGCACTTCGCGCTCCCGAGCGCCTCCCCCGGGACCTGCGGAAACCCGCTCTCCACACGCTCCGGAACCGTTAGCCGCCCCCGCCCGACGCCTCCCAGAAACCGAACCGGACCGGGCCGCTAAAGGAGAGGGCGGTCAGCCCCGGGTGGCTCAACCCAAATAAAAAGTGCACCCCGATTTGAAGATTCTGAATCAGCCCGTAAACTCTAGGGCCTTTCTGACCCGTTCCTGGATACCCCCTCGGATGCCCCCACCCCCACCCTCGCTCCCTCGACGCCCCCTCACCTGAGGCGGTGGCTCTCCTTGCCTTGCAGCGGCCCCGGGGCGCAGGCGCGCTCACGCACGCGCGCACCGGGCCTGGGCGCCTAAGCAAATGGCTGGGCTGAACCGCTCTGGGGACAGTGAACCGCTCCGCACACAAGCCTCTGGACTCTGCGCCGCAGCTGCCAGCCAGGCTAGAACGCTGGCCCGGCCCCCCGCGGTCCGCTGCTCCGCCCGCCGCCATTGGCCCATAGCCCTAGCCCTGCCGCGTTTCCATTGGCCCAAGATTGCACCTTCAGCTGTCCATCACCTCTTGTTTACCCTGTCTGTGGGCAAATCCAGCCAAGCCGCCCCATAAATTTTGTCTCTCATTGGCCAACGGCGCGTCCCTCCCCACCCCTCAGGGATCTGTTTTACATAATCTATGCACCGGGGGCCATTGACCAATCAGCACAGGCTTGTTTATATAATGAATGTAAGGACGTTTTTCATTCATAAAAAACACGACCTGAGGGGGACGCTTAGCTGAGTCAGTGAAGCACTTAAAGGGGCAGAGGCCCGGAGGAACTGCGGTTACTTGTCTCCTCGCAGCTCTCCCAACTTTTCACAGAGGCACGGCCCTTTCCTCTTCCCCATCCACCCATTTCTCCCACTAGCAACGCTACCGCCAGGATTGGGCCGCTGGGCAACAGACATTCACAGTTGCGGCACCAAGCAAAATTATCATTTTAGAATTCAGGCGAGAGGAATTTGTCATTCCACCCGGAGAGAAACTCGCTGACCGACCTGGGCGTTCGGCCCACAGAAACACAGAAAACGGAAACCGAGCCCTCTAATCTTAGTTACCTTTAAGAGAGGCCTTAATTTCCTTTAACCAGGTTTCCAGTGGGGGAAGAATAAGCAGTATCTCCCTTTAAAAATCGCAGCTCTCAAACAGATTTTAGTTACTATTTTATACCGGCAAGGCCTAAGGCCGAACCAAATTCTGTTTTCTCCCCATGTTTAATTGCAGTTTATAACCTCCGCCAGAGTGGGGTTTGGATCCAAGATGAGAGAGGGTCTCAATGAAATCCTCTCTGGGGACAGCACCATCCACTCAATCCACCCAGAAACATAAATCCCTCCGAAAAGGGCTTGCAGAGTTAGACTGCCTGCCTCCCTCTCGGGACTGCTTGTTTTCCATTTAAGTGTTGAATGTAAGATGGTGCATTTGCGAATTAGATCCCGTGCAGCTGGGAACGACGAGAAGCTACTCTGCTTGCCAAACGATCCGGCGCTAACTGCAATTGCTGAGATTCTTAACAGGGTGTTCCAGGAAACAAATAAATAAGCAATCCTCTCCCATCTCTCCCCCACCCTCCAATCCCACCCCGTACCCCTTCCTGTGAAGACCGCGGGAAGGCTCTCTGCTGTCCTCTAGGATGCTGGGGCTTGTGAGGGACCTCTGTTCTGCCGGCGTGCCCTGCCATTCACCCCGTGTGCTGCCGGTGGGGTGGAAAGACGCCAAATGTTAGGACAGAGCCCCTAGTAAAGGGGTCCCCAAGGTAGCGAACTCTGGGGCTGCTCCCCGACCCCACCATAGGAACGCATTGTGTATTTTTAGGGGGAAATTTTTTTTTAGGTCAAAATTTGGCCACCTTCTTTTCTGCTTCCACTTTTGTGTATCTTAAACAGAGCAAGCAGGCACTTGGTCAGTAGTGTATAGCACAAGAAAGATGGAAGTTCACCTAAGGAACCTGGAATACTATGGGTCCTGGGCTCAGGATTGACCAGGCATGTGCTATTATTGATTTTGCAAGAGACTGGGGTAGACATGAGTTAATGGGTGGAAAAGTGCTCAGCATTTTAACAAGCAGTTCCATGATATCTAATTTCCTAGTAAAGTATTTTGCTATTGGCCCCAGCTCCAGTAAAGTTTTCCCTTAATGCTTCTCTTCATTCCCCAGAAAACATCATTTCTGTTGGTGACAGGAGGTGTTATCCTAGTCCAATTGTGCTCTCAGGGTGTTGCTGACATCCCTGAAGGCTCTACCTTTCCTTTTCAACTAGACTCAGGGCCCAGGTTAGGTTCCCATCCTCCCCCCACCCTCCAACCCCCCAGCTTGTCTGCCCTCATCCTGTCCCATATCTTCTCATTTATCTGCTGTTTGATCAAGATTCTGCAGAAGAGCTTTCATACTCCTTCTTGCTTAAATCTATCTCAGGCTCCAGCCCTCTGGAAGGCCTGCAGCCCATGGAGCCACATGTCCTTACCAAATAAGCCATAATACATCAATCATACTTTGTAACTACCTACAAGGACACAGTGCAGGACTTTCTCCACGGGGTTGGACTTGATACCTAGACTGTGACTCTTGTGACATTTGCCTTTAGCCGAGGTTCTTCATCTCATCTTGGGAATCGAAGTTGTGTATTTCTGGATTAACCAGTAACAAATAGTGACTAAGTTGGGGGCATAGGAAGAGTTGGGGGATGGATTTTTATGAGAAGATTGTCACAGACAACACATCATATGTAGGGATTTACGCCAGAATAAAGCTCTTGTCAATTAATTATTTAGTCATTCGGTAAACTTTTTTTTTTGTAACAAATACTCAGCCAGACCTGGAGTAGGCAAAAAAGTTACAGAGATAGATATGAACCAGTCTGTGTTTTGGAGAAACCCACAACCTATTGCACAATTTCAGCAGCTGAAATTTACTGAGCATTTAATATATGACCGGTTCATGTCATATATAATTCTCTACAGATTACCTTATTTAGTCCTAATAATAACAGCACTGAAGGGGTTTCTGCAATTATTATCCGTACTTTATAGACAAGAAACTGAGGCAAAGAGAGATTAAGTAACTTGCCAATAGACACACAACTTGCAGGTTGCTGAACCTGGAAAAACCCAAAGGCAGGAGATCTAGCAGATGCCTCTGTTGCTCAGGAAACCACCAGAAAATATCATTCGAACCCCATTTATCCAGTGGAGGACAAAACTGGCTGAAGTGACAGGGAGGCAGATTTTACCTCAGTATAGTGTTCAGAAGGATTTTGGAATGTTTGGAGTGCCCCAGTGAACAAATATAATGAGTCTCCTGTCACGGGAGACATTTACACAGAAAGATTTGGGGAAAGTGCTGAGGGGCTAGTGCACTAGGTGGGATAGATGAACTCAGAGGATTGCTCCAACTCTAACAGTCTGTGATTCTGAGAATTTGGAGCTTGGGTTGGACAGAGAGTTCAGGCCCTGGGCCCAGGCACCTTGGCTCTGCGTTGAAATGTGTGGGTATAACTCATGATGACCTATCTTGCCAGACTGACTCCTGGGCTCAGAACTGCTTCCTTGTTAAGTGTTTATGATGTTTCTTTTTCTGCCTCTTCTTTTCTTTTGTTTTTCCTTCTTAGTGACTTACCTTTCCTACTCCCATCACCACCCTATTCCCTGTCTGCTCTTGTTACTTTACCTTTGTAAGAGGCAAGTGTCAGTATTTAGAAGTTCTTTGTCTAGTACACTGAGTCTTTCCTCCTAAGAACATTGCTTACATTGGAAGTTTTGTTCAGCATGTGTTCTAATGTACCATTCCCTCTCCTCCAGGAGAGAAACGGGACTAGAAAAGATAACAAAAAGATAGACCTGCCCTCTGGAACACTCATCTAGAGTCAATCTAGCCTTTGTCCTCTGGCAGTAGCAAAACTCACTTAATCACAGTAGGATAACTAGCCCCTTGTTCTTCAATTTGCAGTGTGTCTACAGATAAACAGCATGGAGAAAGAAAAACAAGTCTTTCTCTTTTTTTAAATTTATTTTTTATTGTTGAAAGATTACAGATGTCCCCCTTCTTTCCCCATTGACCCCCTCCTTCCCGCTTCCACCCCCCTCCTGCTTTCCCCAACCTAATGTCATGTTGATTGGTTGTGCACATATGCATATAAGTTCTCAAGTCTCTTGCCCCAAGCCTGAAGGTTTCTGTTTCCCTTTAGAGGACCACTTCTAAAGTTTTCCCCTAAAATCCCAAAAGCAAGATAAAATGTAAAGCAGGCCACTCTGCCTTGAGCTGATGATTACCAAAATGGCAGAGGAAAATATGGTAGCATCATGGTCCTCTGTTAGAAATGCTGTCTGTAGTAAGTGCAGCCCTGTCTGGAAGCTGTCGTGTGGGCTACCTGGCCTGGGGAGGGGGTCCTTTTCTATTCTTGTATTATAAGGAGGACAGGACTTGAGGAGAGTGTCAAAAAGGTACCTAAATATTTTTCTTGTCTTCAAGGGGTAAAGAATTCTATCTGGCTGGCACACCTTCCTTTCTAAAATTCAGAAATAAATAATCTAAAAACTGAGGAAAGAAAATAAAATCTTTTCGATTCAATGTTTCTTTAAAGAAATAGAAGCCAGCCCAGCTGGTGTGGCTCACTGGTTGAGCATGGACCCATGCACCAAGAGGTCCGGTGAGGGCACATGCCCTGGTTGTGGGCCCAATCCCCAGTGGGGGGCATGCAGGAGGCGGCTAATCAATGTTCTCTCTCATCAACTTTCTATCTCTCTCTTCTTCTCCCTTCCTCTCTAAAAAAATCAATAAAGGAAAAAAATATTAAAAAATAAAATAGGAACCATCTCATTTTCAGGGTTCCTTATAGCCAGGGAATAATAATAACTGGCATTTACTCAGTGCTTAATATAAGCCAGACACTTTTCTAAACACTTCGTATGTATTAACACATTTAGTCCCAACAACAGCCCTCTGAGGGAGCTGCCATTATTATCACCTCCACTTTCCCCAGATGAAAAAATCTAGGTACAGGAAGGCTACATAAATCGCTCCAGGCCACATAGCTAGCACATAGCAAGAAAGAATGTGTACCCAAGGGGCCCTCTCCAGGGCCTGGCCAGTAATCACTCTGCTGGGCTGCCTCAGCATCAGGGAAGCCCTGTGTGCTAATGACAATAGCCAACACTGAAACAGCACTTGACTGTGCCAAGCCCTTTAGGGACCTTGTTTATATTAACCCACCTGATCCTCCTAACAACCCTGTGATGGAGATACCATCATTATTCCTCTTTTATAAATGAGGAAACTGAGGCATAGAGAGGTTAAGTAACTTGTCCAAGATCACATAGCTAGTAAGAGTTGGAGTCAGGAGCCCAACGCAGATCTTGAACAGAGTTCTTGCTCTGAAATACAGTATTACAGATAGTCTTAGTTCCCGCAATTTCCCACTCTATCAATTTCCCTCATCTTGCCCACGGGGTTCTGGCTGCTTACCTGCCACTCCCATGAGAGTTACAGTGCTTCCTTGGGAATGTGCTCTAGCAACTCCAGCCAGATTTCTGAATTATTATCTAGGGCAGCTACAATTTGTCTTCATTAAAGCCACTTTAGAAAGAGAAAGGAAATGACTTTTACTGAGCATTCCCTATATGCTAGGCTCTGTGTTAGATACTTTACATGCATTGTCTTATTTAATACTTCCAGTCCTTCTCAGAGGTAGTAACAATACCCAATTCTCAGATGTTTAAACTGAGGGTCAAAGTGAAGTTAAAAATCACATCTGAGTTATCCATTAAGAAAGAGCAAGCCAGGCCTCTAACCAAATGCATGTTCTTTTTTTTTTTTTTTCATCCTCACCCGAGGATATTTTTCTATTTTTTGTTCAGATAGAGCGGGAGGGAGAGAGAGGAAGAGAGAGAGAGACATCGATGTGAAGGGACACATCGAGTGGCTGCCACCCGCACGACCAACGAGGGCCGGGGACAAACTGCAACCGAGATACGTGCCCTTAGCGGGAACCGAACCCGAGTCTCTCTGTACCGCAGGCTGACGCTCTAACCGCTGAGCCAAACCGGCCAGGGCCAAATGCATGTTCTTGGCCTTCTGACCCACTGGCCTAGGGGGGCCTTATTCCTCTCCAGGCTCCTTTCCTGAGCTTGAGGACATCCTCTCTCCTGACTTTCAATTTTTAGATTTCATTAAACATTCGCTATCAAGAAAAGCTGGTGGCACATGTTACATTTAGATTGCTGATGGTTGAGGAATTTCTTCCTTAAGCCTCAAACCTAAAAACAAAACAAAACAAAACAAAACAAAAAACCTTCCAACACAATAGGTTAAAAATCTTTGGAAATACCCCATAGCTAGCTTCCTAATTGCCTTCAGAAACTAGTCCAGCTCTGCAGCAGGATCTTTGCTGTGCCCTGGTAACCCTTCAGTCTCTCCCTAGCCTCCTGGGCCCTTAGGTCTGGTCATGCAGGACAACTACCTGCTCCTCAAGCCAGTCAGATGCCATCCTGCTCTACCTCTGAGCCCATGAAGGACTGCCTGTTCCCACGTGAAGGAGGTTTAGGCTACTGAGTTGAGGGGATCCCATGTCTGATTTTTAGAGTTTTCCTTTCCACATTAAATTGTTAGTCAGAAGTCAATATATTAAGAACATGCTTCTCTAGCAGCCCCTCACGTCTGCTGCAACTTTCTGCCTTCGATCTGCCGTATGCTTGGAAACCAGCAAACCAAGTGAGTTTGAAATGGGCGTAGAGGAAGAGTCCATGGGTTCTGAGAGCTAAAAGGCCCCCTCCAATGAGGAAGTAAATGAACTTGAATGTGTAGACTTGGCAAAATCTATTTTAACCATTCAGAGTCCTCTTTTTGCTTCCTTTTATGCCCTTAGTAGAGAGTTTCATATGGCCAGGGGTTAACCCTTGCTGAGAAATGCCCAGACCTTAGCCCCCAAAGCCTGGGTAGCAGGTTAACTCAGAACTTGCCCATCTTGAGCTGTGAAAGGCCTCATTTTGGCATCGCTAGACAGCCCCACTGGAGAAGCAGACTAAGGGGCTGGGGGGTGGGGGAGGCTGGAATGTGGATTCTCTCATGGGCTTGCTTCAGCCTGGCAGCTGGAGAGCTGGTGGTGAAGAAGGCGGTTCTTTCAGCTCCTGGCTTGGTTTGTACACACCCACTCTGCTCCGGCTCTGTCAGGCCTGCAGAGGGGGTTGTATTTATCTTGAGTTGGACAAAGGAAAGATTGACCATAGCCAACTAGTAATAGAGCCCTCAGGTGAAATGCTCCATCATTGGATTCCATTACATTGCTTCAGGCTTCAAATGGGCATCTAACCTGCTCTTCCAACCTGCCCTTCCAACCGGATGCAGTCTTCCCTCCTACTGTCCCTTGAAGCCAAACAGTGTTTACAAGCAAGTAGGTGGCCTCTTCTCCACCATGATTCTTACTGGTCATCTGTCTCTGGATCCTTATCTCTGGGGCATAGCTCAGCTCCCATTTAAACCTCACCTGAAAACCTCTTATCCCCACTGCTCCTCTCCCTTCTCTGAATTCTCCCATTAAGCCAAATTACAGGGCTAAAATCGCAAACTCTGCAAACAGCATCCCATCTCAAGAAAGCTCTGACTTCTCCGCACAGCAGAGGTGTTCTCTGACTGTTTTTCTCTGCATTTGGGCTCTGCCTCGAGACAGGACATGGGTGCTCCTAACCAGTAGGAACTACAGTTTAGCTCCCACCTCCCACCACTGTCCCAGGGTGGAGATCTAGGAGGCTAGAAGGTCAGCATCTGACTCTAAAGAGGAATTACCTGCTTGATGTAAGGGAATGCTCAGGCATCTCAATTGTGGTCTATTTTGTGTTTGTTTATTTTTTATTGGAGTTTAACGTACCTAATGGAAAGTACACAAATCATAAGCGTAGAACTTGATGAATTTTTGCAAAGCAAGCACCTCTGTAAGTCTAGTATCCAGATTATAAAACAACATTATCAGCTTGCCCGTCCAAAAGACCCTCTTATACCCATTTCTAGTCACTAATCTCCCTTCCCCATTCCCCACAAGGTTTTGGTTTCTAACATCACAGATCAATTTTGTTAGTTTTTGTACCTTTACACGTGAAATCATACAGTAATACTCTTTTGTGTATGGCTTCTTTTCTTCAACATTATGTTTGGAAGTGTCATCTATTTGTAGTGTGTAGTCGATTCATCCATCCATCCATCCATCCATCCATCCTCTTTGCTGTATAGTATCCCATTGTATGAATATATTATAGACTTATCCCTTTTATTGTTAACGGACATTAGGGCAGTTTCCAGTTTTTGCTATTATTAATGACTTGGTTATTCTTGTGAGACTCTAGTATATATCTTTTGGAAAACATCAACCTAATTTGATTGGTTCATTTAAGATATGGTTACAGGATTCATTTTCATGTCTTAGTTCTTTGAAAAGCAACAGAGACTCATGACAAAAATCTCAATATCACAGAAAGGTGTGGAATGGAAAATAAAATCCCCTACATCACCTCCTAGCCTCTATTCAGTCTCCTAAATCCTGCACTATTAATAGTTTTTTGTGTATCATTCTAGATATTTTCTATTGCCGAGACAATCATACCTAAGTATATGCATTGTAGCTTTTAAAAAACAGAAATTGGATTTTCTATACTGTATTTATGCCCCCTATAGCCCCTCCCCTCGTTAGCACTGTAGAGTCCTAGCAACAGGTAGGTGAGAGTGTTTGGCCATGGAAGGTGAATGTCCCTTTCTGTTAGATGAAGCAGGGCTATTACTTTTAATAGGTTCTTATTAAGGCAAGACACATGGAAGTTTATATAGCAGTACATTTCATAAACGTTTGTTGATTGGCTGGTGTCCTCAGTGTGAGGCTTATCCCAGAAGAGCTCCCAGTCTGGTGGGAGGTGGATAAAAGGCACAGGAACAAATAGCTATTATACAGTGTTTTCAGGTGTTGTAATAGACGCCTGTAAATGGGTTCTGGGAATACAAATGAAGGAGAAGTACTTCCTGTTTGGGTCAAGGTAGGCACCTGAGAGAGTTGACATTTGATCCAGCCCTTGAATAATTAATTAGTAGGACTTTGATGGACAGAGCAAAGGAGGAAAGGGCCTTCTAGGCAGAGGGAACAGCACTCATGAAGGCTTGGCAGTAACTGGCATGTCCAGGGACTGGCAATTGCTCATGTGTGAATAAACTATAGACTATTAAGGTCAGGAAGAGACATGACTGAGAGGAAGTTTGGGTGACAGGTCTGGGGTCTTATACAGTCATTAGAGGAGTGTTTGTTCACATTTTGGAATCATGGGATACCTCTCATAGGTGCTTAAAAACTATCAACAAAAGACACAGAAAGACTTCCAACATAGTATGCCCTGTGATGCCCTCAGTGATAGCATATATCACATTGTTAATGTGTCTGTGTTGCCCACAGGACAAATTCCTCCAACAGGGACCCTTTTGGATGTTTGTCTCAATTACCTAGCCCCAAACACAGCATCTGGAACTTAGCAGGTGGTCACCAAAGGATGAATGAATATGTGAATGAGCAAGTGATTTCTACTGCACAGCAAAATATTGTACTTGAGAAAGGGGGGATGGCTGTGTTACCTTCTTTTGTGGATTTGTGTTTATGTATGCCCAGCTCTGACTGCCCACATGGTAGGAGAGGAATGAGGAGCTGTTTCTCTGCAGTTGCTCAGGGTTCACACCAAAGGAAAAGCTTCATTTCTTTAGCAATAGTACCTGGGCCCTGGGACACTGAGTTTCATTTTAGCCAGATTTGGGATGGCATGGAGCTTGGTGAAACCCTACAGCTTCATCTCAGCTCTTTGCAACTCAGAGGAATTCATACTGCACCAAAATGCCCAAATCTCCCATTTCCATTTCTGGAGGCATGTGCAGGAGGAGGGGATCAGCCCCTTCACTAACTCATTCAACCTATATGCTCCCCCACAGGTTCTCCCTTATCCTCTGAGCTGGCAATCTTGAATAGGTTGAAAGAACCAGTTCCTACTTCTCTTCTAACTTGCCTGGTCCTCCTAAGGGTGGCCAGCAACCTGGGTTAGGCCCCAGTGCCCCTGGAGGATTTTCTTTAGGCAGCCAAGAAAGATCAATATTTTGGCTTGATTATTGAAATTTTTTCTTCACCAGATAGTATTCTGGTTGGGAGACTTTCACATGCCTTTTGATTTGAACCACCTTTGAAATCTTTGCTTACTTTTGTTGCTCCTTTCTCCAAAATCTAATTGCTTTTTATATTTATCTGAGTTTCATCTGGACCTTCTCACTTAGGAATGTTCATCTTGAATCTGGAAACTGACCTCAGGGCCTGTTCTGACAGGGCCATCTCAGTCACAGTAGAATGTAAAAGCTAAATATGGTCTTCTTCTTCCTCCTTGTGTGTTAAAACTGATTTCAATGACAAGATGTAATTTTTCATGACAGGACCCATGTTTTACCCTTTCCAACCCACGCATCCCGGCTGGAATGCAGGTAGCATTCATTTACAACTATGTGTACACCTTGCAAATGTAAATGCTAACGAGGTAACCCATATGGTAATATGCTAATTGCTCTACAGACTCATGTCTGGAAGAAGCTCCTTATTTATTCAAAGGTCTTCAGTGGGTTAGTATACCCCTGCTTTCCAGATTCACTGCCTTCTCTCACAGCTACTAAATTACACCTGTGCTCCTAGTGTGGTGAATAGAATGTGAACATGGAGTGAAAGCCCCATCTCATATATCTCAACTCCATCACTACTATGTGACTGTTGGTCCTGGTCATTTTACTTCTCTGCTCATCAGTCTCCTATCCAAAAAATGGGTATAATAACTCCGGCCTCACAGGGTTGTGTGACTATTCAGTGAGTGTGTGAGTGATGTCCAGTGCCTAATGGGTGTGGGCAGTAGAACTAGCTTCTATCATGGCTCTGCCACTTGCTAAGTGGGTGAATTTGGGCAAATTTTGATCTGAGTCTCAGTTTAATCATTTGTAAAAGAGGAATAATAATGCAAATTTTAAGGTTTCTGAGGAAGAATAATTAGAATATTCAAAAAGCATTCAGCAGACTGTCTGGCATAGAGTAGAAACATAACACATCTTGTTCCCTCCCCTCCTCTGTGTATGAACTGAGGCACGAGGTGCTAACATTTCATGACCACTACTGACCTTTTCAGTATTCCCTGGGATAAATGGAAGAGTTCTCAACATCATTCTTCTCAATGTAATATTTCCCTATTGTAGATTTCACTTGGCATTTTCTTAACTACTTTTCTTTGATGTCTATTGTTTCTCTCTTCTTCACTGATTTCTGAAGGGAATAAAGGAGTTCTGTTGGATCTCTGGACAGAGGGCAGAATGCCTTCATGTACTGTTTGAGTGGGAGCAGCCAAGGTGTTCTTTGTCAGAGAAAGGGATGTGGAGATCACATGCAGATAAAGGCACAAATGTGTGTAAATTGGGGGAAAGGGGGTGTAATGTGTTTGAAGAATGGTTTCCAAAGTCACCCAGGTGTCCTGGCTCACAGCAATCATAATTTTCTTAGTAGACCACCAAGATGTTTTCAAAAAGACTATCACAAAAGCATGTGGTACATAATTCTATCACATGAACCAAGAACAATTTTATTAGTAGGAAATGGGAATTTATTTTATGTGTACATATAAAACTACAACCAAGAACTCGTGTCTGTGAAATAAACAAGCTGTTGAAGACACGTGATGGGCTGTTGCAGAGGCTTTTCCACAATTTTTCACCAGGGACTTGTTTTTCCCTTTGCCATCTGAGGGCTCTCACTAGAGGTAGGCAGAGCCGCTGATACCAAAGGTTAAACGAAAGCTGATGGGAGAAAATTTAACACAGAGAAAATTGTATCTTTGAGCATAATCTGGACAAGACTCCATTATTTTATTTTAGTGAAGGAACATTTCTTTCCAACTGGTGGGACTTCTGAGTGTCACTAAAGGCTATGCTGAGCACTGGGTGGACTGAAGGGTAAGGAGGATGAGGGCATGGGGGTGGTATAGGGCAGAGGAAAGTGAGTTTGGAGGGAGTGAACTGCATATGGGGATCTGAGGAATCTGTATCTTAGTCCTTGAGCAGGAGGGAGCTAAGGTAAGTTCTGGAGTAGGAGAGAGACCAGCGGAAAGGGGAAATTGGAGGAAGACGAATCTCATGGTGTGAAGGTGGCTTGAAGTACATCAGAGTAAAGAGGTGAGAGAAGAATAGTGTAGGTGAAGAGAGGAGTCTTGTTAGCCTCCTCCTGGTCCTGAACACTCTGAAGTGCAAATGAACAGGATTGGGTCCACAGGAAAAACTAGGAAGTCTGTCTATGGGTTATTGGCACTCGAGTGCCTCAGAATGATTGGAATCAACCCAGAGAGTCCTGATTCCTGCCTCTGAGAGCTTTCATAGAGGAGGGAAAACAGAGTTCTAAATGCCTTCAGTGAGTAAAAGACTAAGCTCACACCAGGCTGGGGAGGAGGCACGTTTGGTCCCCCCCCCCCACCTCCTTTCCCACCTCCACACCCGGGATTTCTTCTGGGAGCCCTTCCTCAAACTTGACCATGACTGGTAGAGGTCAGTTCAAGCCATTTTTAGCCCAAGTCCAGGCTTGACAAGTAACAGAATCCTGAAAACTGTTACATTTATTATTTTAAAAGACTTGGTACATTATTACTTGTAAGGGAGTAGGATCGGAAGTAGGAATTGTTCTCTCCACTGGCAGGCACGCATATATATCATGACACCTCAAAAAAATTAAAAATTTATGGCCAATTAATTCCAATCAGAGAATTTTCAGATATTTAATAGTATCATTTAAAAATAATTTTCTAGAAATTGTTTTGTTAATTTTTTAAATTATTCTTAATTCACCTAAACCAGGAATTTCATCTTTGCAAAGTTTTAAAAATATTTCAAATCATAAAATCATTATATACCCATTGTGTACAATTAGGGAAAAAAAAACCCCACAATTAAAAATAAACTAACAAACACCTATAATTGTAGAAATGATTACTGTTAACATTTAAATATATTTCATTCCTGTCCTTTCTCTTTGCTGTTTTACATAATGAAGATATATTTTTTTAATATGTAACTTTGTATTGTGCCTAGCATTATATTATAGGCATGTCCCCGGGGCATTAAACACTCTTCATAAACTACATTTTTAAGGTTTGACTGATATGCCTTCCTATGGCTATCACATCATTTATTTAATTGTTTCATTGTTTTCCTTCTGTTGGGTATTAGGCTGTTTCCATTTTTATTTATTTATTTATTTTTTGAGGTTAAACACAACACTACCATCAACATCTTTGTGTGTTTTAATATAGGTATGCCTGTTGGAGATCTGGCCAGACTCTGTTGCCTAGTTGGGTCAGGTCAACTGTGCCCTTCCCATTGTGAATGACAGCTGTCGGGCAAAGGGAGGGCTGCATCGCCACATCCATCTGGCTCCTGGGAGAGGCAATAACACTCAGAGCACAGCAGTGTTTTAAACACATCAGAGCAGTCTTGGAATTCTACTTTGTAATGGGGGAAACTAAAAGACAATCCATTTTAAAAGGAAACAGGTTTACAAAAGTCTTTTGAATTGATTGAGTGCACATTGTGTGGCTTTCAAATTACATTGCATGTGTTATAAAATAGGATCTAATGAGGTAGAAAATAGCAGTTGCATTGGCTAACAAAGGAGTAGAAATAAGCAAACATTGGCTTCTGTGAAGGCAGCATCTTGGGTAAGCAGTACCTTGGAAAGGAGCTTTAGAGTCAGCCAATCAGAATTCTGAGTCTAGCTGGGCTATCTTGGGCAAGTTGCTTTGCATCTCTGAGTCTCAGAATCCTGACTTATACAATGAGGTAAATGATGACACTAATATTTTTACCTGTAGTTTGTTGAGAGGATTCAAACACCAAGTAAGAGTGAGCAAATGGCAGCTAAGAATGCCCTGTGGAGTTGCAAAGTCTTGTTTATGACCCAGAATTCTAAACGGGTGTGCCTGTCCCCAGGCCAGTTCAACCCAGAAGACACACACTTAACAGAGCATGGAAATGAAGTGGGGAGTCCTGGGTTATATTTTCAGAATCCACTGTGGGGATCCTAAGTGATCTCTCTTCAAGCATTTAATAAGTGGTTTAATTTTCACACACTGGATTCCCATTTCTGGTAGTTCAATGTTGTGTTGTTTTTTGTCCCAGACTGTAAGTAGGGACAGGGCTGGGCTAAGGGAACGCTGAAACATTGCATTCCTTGGTCAGACGCTTGGAAACCCTGCAATCAGACTGGAGGCTGTATTCGGAAACAACTGTATCCGATGTCAGCTTATTATGCAAGGTTCTGAACTTCTAAGAATTCCTCAGTAGGAAGCAAACAAAATACAAAGATCTCTTCCTAATTTTCTGCCAGTAGGAATTTTTATCCTACTGACTTCTCCAACTATTCAGCACGTTTGTTAAAATGTTGGCTCACAGATCTATGGCCTGTGATGGTAGGCAGAAGGCCAGCTTCTGTGGGACTGGAGATAAGAAAGTTAGTTCGACACACACACGTCTCTGAGGGATAGACTTCTCCATTAGTTAGTTAACCATGGACATCAAGTAAAAGTTTCTGGTGCGAGTGTCAGTGTGTTTTCAAGTCACAGGTATGGCATTTCTGAATCTGTAGAACAGTAGGAAAGAGAATCTTGTGATCACCTGTCATGTCTGGGATTCTGACAGGCCAACAGGGGGTTTTATTTAGAAATGTTCAAAGGGGAACTTGTCATCCAGTCTTCATTTGTCCTCCTTTCCAGGATGGAAAGAGTTACATTTTTCCTGCCCCCATGTGGACATTGTATTCTCCCAGTTCTTTGAAGTACCCTCAGAGAGCTAAGCATCAGGCTGAAGGCAGCTCTCTGTATCTTTGCAGCAGATTAGAACATATTCTCATTTTATTTGCTCACAGAACAAATATTTCCCTTGGAACGAAACCGACGCAGTGGGGCAGGATCAGGCAGGACCAGCCACCTAAAACGGCAGCCCCCAACCCCCAGCCACCAGGGCCAGGCCAGCTCAGGGCCTACATGATTAATAGCTTTGATTGCCTCTTTAGGCCCTATAGACCCATCTGGATTGATTGAGTCATTTATTCATTCAGAAATACTTATTGAGCCCCAACCATACCCCTAGCATTGTGCAGGTTACAGAAATAAAAAGGGAAACAGATTCTGTCCTCAAGGGGCTCATAGTCAACTTAGGGGAGATGAGATGTTAGTGTATGAATGATTCTAATCCAGGTAAACAAAGATAAGTCTTCAGAGCTCAAGAGAACAAATATTCTGAGGTAGGTAATTATTCTGTTTGTGTGTTGGTGTATGTAAGGGTGGGGGCCCAGTGGGAGGTGTGTGGCCCAGTTGGCTGTGGTATAATGTGTGCCCCTGCATGGGGGGGTTAAGTGTATGTGGTGTGTTGCGGGGAGTGTGGTGTGTAGGTAGTGTGTCTGTGTGTATGTAACAAGTGATGTGGTGGTGACTATGGGTGGGAGTGTGTGGTGGTATGTAGGCATGTATGTGATGAGAGTGTGTATGTATATATATGTTGTGATTGTGTATGTATTGATCATGGTGGTGGTAGAAATGAGGTAGGCAAAGGAGGATTGGTATGCATGTATGGTGGTGGTGGGGTGTGTGTGTGTATGTGTGGTATTTTGGTTGTATAGGACTGAGAGGGCAGACCTCTTGGCCAGTGTAGGGGGAGGAATAGGACTGGTGGTGGCAGCCGGGGAGGAGGGCCCAGCAGGCAGATGAACTGCTCCAGTGAAGGCCTGGAGATGAGCCAGTCTAGAGGGAATTGCCACGGGAGAGCGAGGGTAGAAATAAGCTAGGAAGGAGTGTTTAATGTTGGTAAATACTTTCTGATTAAGGCGATGGCAGTTTTGCATCCCCCAGCTGTCCCTCTTCCTCAGCTCATGTGGGGATCTTGGGTTAAATGATCTGTTTTCGTTCTGGAGGATCAAACCCCAGTTAGGACTCGGGCCTTACCACTGAACTGCTGAGTGTTGGCTGGGCCCTTTCTCCACCTGGGCTGCTGCACCAAGAATGGTTCTTGGAGTCTGAAGCCTCCCAAGCTCTGCTCTCGGAATAGCCAAGGTGGATTCTACTGGGCTTGGGGCAGAGGAAGTTTAAATGCTAGAATCCCTGGGGCAAAGGTCAGAAGAAAGTGCAGTGTGTACCTCCTGGCAAAGCAAGGGGAGCACTAGCTCTCTGACATTCATGGGCTATCCTGACTAGACCTGCATTTTGTGGAGCTTTTTGTTATTGTTGTTTAATATGTTATTGATTTTTTAGAGAGAGAGAAAGGGAGAGATAGAAACATTGGTGTGAGACAAAATTACAAGAGCGCCCGTGTGCGCCAACTCTTTCCTTTTTGCCTCGTTGCTTCTGAGCGAACAAGATGGGTCACCAGCAACTCTACTGGAGCCATCTGAGAAAATTCGGCCAGGGTTCCTGTTCTTGCTGTGTCTGCTCAAACCCACACGGTCCGATCCGGAAATACGGTCTCAGTTATGTGCCGCCAGTGTTTCCATCAGTACTTGAAGGACATCGACTCCATTAAGTTGGACTAAGTGAACTTCCATGAATGGGACATTCAAGACATCTGCCTTACCACAGAATGCTATCTCTTTGTACATTAAAAAAAAAAACACAACAACAACAAAAAAAACCAACTTCAAAAAACAAACAAACAAAAAAGAAACATTGGTGTGAGAGAGAAACATTGATCGACTGCCTCTTGCACAACCCCCATTGGGAATGAATAAAGCCTTCAACTGGGGCACGTGTCCTAAATCAGGACCTCTCAGTCCATGGGACAATGTTCCATCCATTGAGCCATACAGGCCGGGCCATTCTGTGGAGCTTTCTAAAGAACATACAAAGAGGCAGATGGTGAGAGCTGGCTCCCTTTCTCAATTTTGGTTTGCTTTTCATTACTCCAGATAGGGTCAAAGCTGTTGCCTGATTAAACCTGGGCTAGATAAGCATTGTTTTTTTTTCCATTTCATTAGACAAGGAAAGGAAACTAACATTTATAGAAAGTGTAATGTTTGCAAGACCCATGTCATCATCATAGGTAAATATTATCATCCCCATTTTGCAGAAGAGGAAATGAGGGCTAAAGGAAGTAAGGTAACTAGCACAAAACCACTCTAATAACCTCTGTAGTGAGCTCCCAGTCTCTGGTCACCTAGCTGAAATTTGAACCCAAGTCTGTTTGGCACTAAAGACCATGCTCTTTTCATAATGCTTCCTGAAGTTTAGGAGGCAGCATGATACAGTAAAATAATGATGCGTTTTATCATCAGATAGACAGGTTCAAAGCCAAGTTCTGCCCTATACTTGCTAGGTATGTGAACTTATATCTCTCCCTTCCTTGCTTCCTTGGCAGATACTCATCTGGATTTTGAAGACTTAGCATGAAAAAATGTTAAGCATCTTGGTGAGAATGCAGACTGGTGCAGCCACTATGGAAAACAATATGGTGTTACCTCAAAAAATTAAAAATTGAACTTCCATTTGACCCAGTGATCCCACTTCTAGGAATATACCCTAAGAAGCCTGAAACACCAATCAGGAAGAATATGTGTACCCCCATGTTCATAGCAGCACTATTTACAATAGTTAAGATCTGGAAACAGCCCAAGTGTCCATCAGTAGACGAATGGATCAAAAAAATGTGATACATATACACAATGGAGTACTATGCAGCTGTAAAAAAGAAAGATCTCTTATCCTTTGAGACGACATGGAGGGACCTGGAAAGTATTATCCTAAGTGAAATAAGCCAAGCAGAAAAAGACAAATACCACATGATCTCACTTATATATGGAATATAATGAACATAACAGTCTGAGGAATAGGATAGACCCAGAAACATGGAAGTAGGGCACAGACTGACAACCCTCAGAAGAGGGGGTGGTGAGGGGTGGGAAGAGATAAACCACAGAACTTATATGCATGCACGCATAACCAATGGACATGGACAACAAAGCGAGGGACGAGGTGGGGGGGGGATGGGCAGGAGGGTGCCAATGGGGTAAAAAGGAGAAACATCTGTAACAAAAATAAAATTTAAAAAGCCCCCCCCAAAAAAGCCCCCAAAATAAACAAACGTATAAGTAGCCCCAAAGAAGCAGCTAATAATATTATCTTTCAAAATGTGAGACTTAGCTTCTAAGAATTCTGTATTTTAGGGTTTCTAATTTTTGTTACTCTGCAGGGATAGTGAAATTACTGAATCTGTATCAATATACTCATTGTTAGCACAGGAATCTTTAGAAGAGAAAGTGCTTGATTAGACTTAATCAGGGAATTGAAGAGTTGTCTTTTTATTATATCTACCTATCAATTTTATAAATAATTGGCAAAAATACATTTAGATATGACTGAAAAAAATGTTAAGCATCTCATTAATAATTTTATATGGATTACATTTGAAATGACAATATTTGGGATATGTTGAGTGAAATAAAGTATTTGATTAAAGTTCATTTCTCCTGTTCTTTTTTTACACTTTTTATTTTATTTATTTTTTTGATATGTGCCCCTAGCGGGAACCAAACCCAGGCCTCTCTGGTCCGCAGGCCAGCACTCCAGCCACTGAGCCAAACCAGCCAGGGCGCTTGTTTACACTTTTTAATGTGACTACTAGAAATTTAAACTCACCGATGTGACTCACATTATATTTCTATTGAAAGCTCCACTCGAGAAGAATAAAAACATGGGATGATATTTCCTATCTTAGTGCAATGATCCAAGAATATTTATCATGTGACCTCCCCAAGAAGGCTCACAAGAGATGCTTAGCAGGTATTTTCTCTCCCTGTTTGCATTATTTAAGTGGCCACTGTAGGAAAGGGTCACTGTGGGACTCTTGGTCCTGTGATAATATGGAGAAGGTGTCAGGGGACAGCTGCAGAGCCTCTCGTTCAGCCCCTTGGGATTCCTTAGTTTTTGTATCCTATTTCTTGAGAGAGAGTTGTTGTAATCTTCTCCAACCCTCCCCACCTCAAAAACAAACCAACAAATCACCAAAAAACAACCCAGGACTGGCAATCAGATGAAATAAATGTGGTTTATTGCCATGGCCCCTTAGCCATCTTTGCTTTTCTTTCTTTTTGCAGAAAATAGTCACGTGAAATATTTTGAGTGAAGTCTGTTGTGCATTTCCTTCACTGGACTGAAAGAGAAGAGACACCAATGGATTAACGATAAGGTCTTTTCTAATTTGATTAATAAAACGGACAGGCCTTGGGAATTGACTGGTCCCACTTGAAAGCCTGTCTAGAAAGTGAGGCTCTGAGAAGCTGGGTCTTGCCTCGGGTAACAGACCAGCCACGGTGGATGAGGCCTGGAACCTGGTCTCCTGAAGCCCCTTCAACATGCACCTGTCACCTCACACTGCCCATTTTTCTCTGAGACGCCTCCTTCCCAGCTCCTCCCTCCCAAAGCACCCCCACCCCCAGTTTGGTACTTCATCCTATGCTGCTTGTCTCTCTGACTCAGTGTCTTCCTTTAATACAAGGGATGGCAGAAATGGGAGTCCAAAAGATCTGGCCAGGTTAAAAGACAGGCAGAAATTAACAAGATAAAATGGGACATAAAAAAATTTTTTTTTTGAATAGCCATTAACAAATGGATCCAGGGAGCCTTCCTTGGCCTTAACAGAGGTTCAGGTGAGAAGACAACCTGTGTGTGTTTGGAGGAACATGGGTTTGGAGTTGCAGGCTCAGGGCTTGAGGCCTGAGCATGAGGCCTTGGAAGAACCTTCGTTTCCTCATCTTTAATTAACCTCACGGGATTGTTGTGAAGAGTAAATGAGACCACATTTCTGACAGGACTTTGTGATCTGTGACGCACCACACCCATAGCAGTTACTCACATTCACTAGAGACTAGGAGATACTGGCTGTGTAAGCAGGATGAATTAGCAGGGTGACACAGTTGCCAAAGAAAGCTAATGTAGCATCCAGAGGAAGGGATGCAGCTCTGCACAGGTCCATCCATTTCTGGGCACTGTGCTGTGTTTGGTTCTGGGAATCGCGTTTAAAGAGGGACCTTAGCAAACTGTTGTTTTTCCGAAGAAACTTGCAAGAATCAGTTAGAATCCGAGAGTCACGCCTTATAAGAGATGATTTAAGATTTAGAGGATGTTTAGTCTGGAGGGGGGAAAAAAGACGTAGGATGAGGTAGCTGTTTCCAAATATCTAAAAAAAACCCCAACAAACTGTCCTGCAGAAGAGAGGTGAGGTTTTATAATGTGTTGCTCATGGCCAAGCCAGGGCTCAATAACAGGAATTAATGGCAGGCAGATTTGGGTGCTATGGGGGCCTAAGGCTCAGAGAACTGATCCCAGTCGGGCTCCTTGGGAGGGGAGTGGCCTGCCCATCAGCAGAAGTCTTCGAGCAGAGGTGACTGCGCACAGGACAGGTGCTGCACTGGGGAGTCGTGCTTTGGCTGAGAGGTCAGGCCAACTGTTCTCTGTGATCCCTCCAGCTCAGAGACCATGGCTATCGCCTTCTGATCTCTCTGATCTTTCTGATCTACTTCCCTTGCCGTTTTTGCTGCCTTTGACTTTCTGTTCCCTCTGTGAACAGCTTTAGGGTTTTAGGCTTGGAAATATTTGTGTAATGATTGATAGTCTGGTTTAACAGAAAGTAGGAGGGAAGAACATTTAAAATCAAGGGCAGTTTTGTTACGTTTAAGCTCACAGAGTAACCTGTTAAATTGGGGAAGGAGCAGGACCGTGGTCCTTGAGTTAGAAAGTCTTGTAAATACCCCAGCAAAGGGCTTATTCTTTGCTCTTGTTTAAAATGCAAACACAACTGCTAATGGCGTTTGTTCTTGAATGGACCAGAATCTTCCTTGTTTATGCATTTCTTTTGTTAGCTACAGACTTTCAAGAAAACTCTCCCTAGAAGAATTCTATGTCATAAACTACTTTCTGAATTCATAATCTAAGTGTTTTGTTGATTTGGTTATATCAAATTTGGTGTAGATTTTTTTTTTACTTCACAAAAGCCATTTTCATGGGGAAAATGTTTTTCACGCATAGTGTTGCAGCTGAGAGGGGAGAGGATAGCTGAATCTTCCCAGTGGAGTGGGGAGCTGCGAGGGGAGAGGATAGCTGAATCTTCCCAGCGGAGTGGGCAGCTGCGAGGGGAGAGGATAGCTGAATCTTCCCAGCGGAGTGGGCAGCTGAGAGGGGAGAGGATAGCTGAATCTTCCCAGCGGAGTGGGCAGCTGAGAGGGGAGAGGATAGCTGAATCTTCCCAGCGGAGTGGGCAGCTGAGAGGGGAGAGGATAGCTGAATCTTCCCAGTGGAGTGGGCAGCTAAGAGGGGAGAGGATAGCTGAATCTTCCCAGTGGAGTGGGAAGCTCTTTCTAGTATTTTGTTCTGAGCTCTTTCTAGTATTTTGTTCTGCCCCCAGTAGCAATTAACCATGTCTCACAGTGCCCCACCTCAGCATCACAACCATCATTTCAGAAACCTCCACCTAGACTGAGGCACAAAATAGAACTCAGCAGACCCAGGTGGAAGGGGGAGGGAATGGGTAGGAGTGAGGAACATTTTGGTTAGGTTCCCTGAGACCTGAGTCCTGGCCCAGTCCTGAGGGTGACAGTAGGGATGTGAAGACTGAGGGTTCAGGGCCTGAGTTCCGGGGCTTTTGGAATCTAGTGGGTCAACTGAGGGAGGAAGAACTGAAGAGACAGCAGCAATGACTCTTCAAATCCCTGGGACTGACCAGTCAGGCCAGGCTGGGCAGGAAAGGGTGGGGGGAGTAATGAAAAGGCAGCAGGAGGCTGCAAGCATCTGCAAAGTGTCCATGGCCTCATTCTCTGGGGCTGCTGCCCCACTGCAGACCCCAGTCCTTGATGCAGTGATGTTGAATCCACACCTCCTTGCCTAGACCCACCCAGGTGTGACCTTGAACTTTGACTCAGGACAGCATCAGCCTGAGGCCAGATGATGGCTTATTCCTAGGGTCTAAGTTCTAGGGAGGGGGCGGTCAACTCTGATGTGAAGTCCACGCCTCGCTTTCTATTTGCTCTTCCATTCCAGACCTGCTTCCTCTCCAGGTCTCTTCTGCCTCAGGCGCTCTTCTGCAGGCTCCAGTTTCTGAGTGGTTCTAAAGCCCCGGCTCGACTATTCTGCAGAGTTTCTGCCCTCTGGTGCAGTGTGGTGCAGTAGTTCTCAAACTTTCATGAGCACGAGGATCTATGTGCAGCCCAGATCATAAAATACCAGATGTCAGGGTCCCACCTTGGAGATTATTTTTCAGGAGTTCTGAGTAGGGCCCAGGCATCTGGACCTCAGGTGTTTCTGATGTAAGCAGTCCATGGCCACGCTTGGAAAAAACATCAGTTTAGAGGCGAGAGCATGAATGTTGGGGCATGAGAGACAGAACTAAGTTACTTATTGAGCAAGTTAATTACCATGTCTGAGCCTTTGTTTTCTCACCTATAAAATGCTAACCACCTCATAGGAGAGTTTTCAGATGTCAGTGAGAAAATATATATATATATATATATAATGTTTAGTAAGGGATTATTTAATAGGATTTTGGCTTCTCCTCCTCTTTCAACATGGGGAAAATGGCAATAGAGAATTTCAGTTCTTTCCAGTCCTGGCCTATCAGTGGAACCTCCCTGGCAGTGGGCAGCTATGGAAAGGTTAAGAATAGTCCAGAGGAGCATGCACATCTCCAGTGCTCGGTGGCTGATCAGAAATCTGGATTTCTTAAGCAATGGCATGAAACCACAAAGAAGTCAGAGGTCAGAGGTCAGCCATCTGCTGTCATTTTTATTTGCAATAAACCACAGTCAGGACATACATATACACAGTACATTACAGAACAAGTCCACAGCACTCTGTGCAGGCAGACGGGCAGGCTGGAGCAGGCAACCACCATTACAGAACAACATATGTATGGGTGGGGGAGGCAGTGGAAGTGGACAAGCAAGTAGGGAAGGATCTGGACCCTGGCACTGTGCTAATGAATTACTGTCTGAGTCTCAGCTGGTAAAGCCTACATTTATGGGCTGCAATTGAGGTGTGTTGGGACCTGTAGCTTCAACTTGTGCCCAGGGTCACCCCCAAACACTGAGGTTTAGCCAAGCTCCCTGAAAGGAAGAAGTGCTTTTTCATTAATGGGATTGAATTCTCTCCTAATACACTGGCAGTTAGAAAGGGTAAAATAGGTTTGATACACAGAAGGGAAAATGCTTACACTTCAGGGATTGAGTGTGTGTGTCTATATACTTGTGTGCATGAGTGTGTATATAGGTGGAGGGCTTATCAAAGAGTTTCCTTGTAGTTTTTTTTTTTTTTTTTTTTTAATGTTGGCCCCTTCAAATCATTTGATTTCTGAGCATGGTCAATCCTCAAGAGGGAAGGTAGATCTCGGCTGAGGGCCGGCAGTAGCCCACCTGGGTCAGCAGGGCTGGGGAAGACCCATGAGAACGAGGACCCTGCCCTCTCTCTGATAGCTGCAGCATTTACCCCAGGTGAAGGCAAGGTCATTGAAGTGGAAAGGTCTTTAAAGCCTCCTTGTTTGGTAGGTTGAGAAAGGTCCCAGAAGGCTCAAGGACATGTCCAAGGCCACATGGCTGATTGTAGCCCACTCCCTGGGCTGCTCTTGTTTCCCAGGTAGGGTTTCTTCGTCTCCCATACCACCATCATCAGCAATCTCTAGGGAACATTTGTCAGGTTTTCCCAAGATACAGGGGTCCTACTTGTTTTCTGAAGAGAGAGAAAAGCATCCATCAGAACTCCTTTAGCTGGTGGCTTCTTGGAATTATGATTACTTGTTAACAATAACAATGTCTCTGAGATAGCTACCGAGCATTGAGGATGATGGTACAGAGAGGCACAAAAGGTTCTTCCCATTCTATGAAAGAGGGCAGCTGTGCTGTAAGCTGGATCAGCAACTTGCTGTAGGATCCTCTTCTTTTCAGTTCAGTCTCCTGCCTCTTGCTATCTAGAGAAGAAAGAAATAAATAAAATGTTGCATGTTTTGAAATCACCTCCTTGCCAGATGACTTAGTCACTAGACACACTGCCTCTACAAAGACTGCAAGCTACCTTGGCAGGTTCCCACAGATCAAAAAGGGCAACATCTGGAGCATCAGGTATTGTCCAGGTAAAGACCTGGCTTGTCCCCTACCCAGGGGTCTGGGAGAATGGCTTTGGAGAGCAATTCTGTATGTGGAGACATATGAACAAATGCTGAATGACCACCATTCATTATTAAACTATGATCTTCAGAGCACAGACATTATGCTACACTGGCTATCAACTCTGTGTGCAAGGTTGGACTCAATGACATCTAAAGAAGGGCCTTTCCAACAAGAGAAGCCTATGATTCCAAAACTCCCTGCTCAATGGACTTTTCATGTTCGTTGAAATAGTCTATCAGAAATTGTGACTCCAGTTGGGTTTCTGCTTACTTGTTCTGTTTTTGTTGAGTTCACAGAAGCTGAACTCTCTTAATGTTCACAGCCTCTAGTCCCTTCTTGGTTCCTGATTCTGTTGTTACATGAAAACTAATATCCTCATGATCTGGATGTTCAACTATGTCACTTTGGGTTAAACTTCCCAACAGTTCTATACTCACAAAGGTGCTTTATACCTGAGACTCAAAAGGTGAAGGGAAAAAGAAGGGTAGTATTGAATAGAGGGGTTTGAATTAGACATTAAGGACAATTTGTTAAAGGGAGAAGTTGTGACACTTGAATACATCCTAAAATTAGGCTCTGGACAATGTCCTTTGATCTTTCTTGGGCCTTTTAAGCACAGACTTGTCTGGAGATAACAAAGTGGGCAGATGTCCACTTCAGATCCCTCTGATCCTCTGATTTTATGTATGAACACTCTAAAAATAGAATCATGGGGGGAAAAAGAAGAGAAACATCAAGAGAATAAAAGAAGAAAAAGTGGCAGAAGCAGGGGTGGGTAGAGGTTGAGAAGAGCAGAATGTGATGGGAAAAGGTGGAGAAGTAAGAGGGCTGCATTGAACCATGTTAAGTTAGGAGAAAGTGCCTAGCAAGCAGACAATGTTAAATAACAAACTATTTATTAATGAATAAATGAGTAAATGCATGAGTCCTCCTCCCCAGCCCCATTTACATGTAGGAAACTGAGCTATAATATGACTTGCCCAAGTCCCTGTTGCTAGTTGGTATGAAGGTAGGCAGTGGAGTTGGCCCTACAGGAGAAGCAGTGTGGTGCTAAGCAGAGGTTGAGGAGCACTTCCAGCCTGATGCTATGTGGGCAGGAAGTGCCCATGGGTCGTGCTCTGTGCAGCTCAGGAAGGAGACTGAAAACTGGCATGGATGGAGAACCCAATCTTCTCTGGCACTGCCGCCAGCTGCCCAGGCCTGGAGTAACTGAGGCAGTAGGGTAGAGCATCATTGCCAAGGGTCTCATGGGCCCATTTTTTTAATGGCTGGAGAAAAACCAAATCCTGACCTAAAACCTTCCCTTCTCCTCTTGGGAGTCACGTAAAACATCCACTGAGTTTAGAAGTTGGGATCACGGCCTACCCTTGTTTCCTCTGTCTCTTCACTTCTCTTTGAGTTTCCTGAGTACAGTCCCCCCAAGTTTCTTCCTGCCCTCAAGAAAATGGAGCCTGGGAAAGGACAAGATTCTTACCAAATCAGTTGGAGGCAGGATCAATTTCCTGCAGATGACCTGCCTTTGAGCACACCCAACGGATTTCTGTAAATGTCCTTTATTTTTCCTTTGTGGGAAGATGGAAATTCTCATCTATTTCATCTCTCTTTGCTCTAGACTGTTCACAAACTTCTCAGAAGGGACATTTGAGCTGGAGTCCTCTGAGACACCAAGGAAGCATCTGTCCTCAGATCCCATTTAATTCTCTCATTGCTCCTCTGCAGTGATCCAAAGAGCAGAGAGAAGGGGCAGTGCCACTGGGGGAGGGGGGGGGCAGGGGGGACGCTCAACACATGCACTTGAACTTGGCCTTTTGAATATTTACTCTTTCCATCAGGAAACTGCACCAGTTTTAATCACTGGGATATAGGCGGGAACACTGTGTGTGCTTCCTTGACTCCTCTCTTCAAACTGCTAAGGCACAGCAATACAAGTGAGCTTCTCTGTTCCGGGGAGACAGAGAAAAGAAAAGTCACATTGCCTAGACAAGGCAACACAAGTGTGCAGAGACCCGGCCGCCATCCATCTCCCGGGAAGGACTGCCAATAGATCTTACATAAGCTCCAGTGAGCTCATGTGTTTTCACGCCCATCAGCGGATCCTGGGCTTCAGGGCCAGGGGTTAGGCAGGAGGAGAGAACTCAGAAGAGATTGTGTTCTTTCAAAGAGGGGGCACTCTGGGAAGAAAACAAGTTCCTACTCTCAGGATGATGAAAACAATTTTTATTTCCATGTTAGTCAACATAGACGTTCAGTCTTCACAGCAGCAATGTCAGGAAAGGAAAAGGTGATGCTTGGTCTTGTGAATGCCATGGTGTGGGGGAAGGGAGGGTGGGGTGTTTAATAAGTCAATAGTAGGCAGCTGTGTACTGGGGGGGGCGGCGGTGGGGGGGGGGTGATTAAGAAAACTTTTTATTCTTATGTGTGGGAAGCCAGATGGGTGCTCTGTGAGGTCTGTCAGCCACAGCTGGAAATCAGGCCGAGGTTGAGTATCAGGTCTTGATTTCCACTTGTTGCCATCAGCTAGGCTGTTTTTGAATAGGAAACTCATTTCATTTATTGACTGTGACAGGCGGAATATTCTGGAACCTGCTGTCACTCATTTTACCTGCTTCCCTTTTGTTTGACAGAATCACTGAGCCAGCAGACTTTTGCAAGCAAACAAACCAACACTTTGCTCACTATCTTATCCAGAACATCTGCAGTCAGCCTGCCCTGACCCCGGCAGCTAAGCACAGAGCAAGTGTAATGATACCCGCTTCCCTTACACTTCGCCTATTGAAAATAAAATCTCACCCTGCCTAAGTGAGCCAACACTTCTCAACCAGGCTTCCCAGACGTTCCCTGGGGGGTTGACACACTTCCAATTCGGTTATGCCCCAGTGGAGGGGGAGGATCTGTCTGTACATCTCAGCAGCTTACCCCTCCTCCAGTCTAGCTTCATATCTTTCACATATGGGGGCAATAATGATAATGTTTTTTTATATGACTAAGTGAACCTGCAGATAGGATGTTTCACTGTTTGACCTGTCCAAAGTAATATAACTACTGTAACTCCTAATGCTTTAAACATTTTTTTATTTAAAAAATAAGAACACACATTGTTCAGGTAAATTTCTAACTCCTCCAAGTGCTTTACATTTTCTCTCTGGCATCATTAGTGCTTATAACACTTCCCAACTCAGTGTCTTCTGAGAATTCAGTTAATGTGCTGTTTAGCTCCCTCTTTCCAAATCAATCAGGAATATTTTGAACACAGCCAAACTCTTTCTTGGATTCCACGCCTAATTTTCTCCTATAAATGATAGAATGATATCCTGATTAACTGCTATTTGTGACAACTGGATTCAGTCAGTTGAGAAATGACTGAGCTCATATACTCAGCACCCTGAATCTTTCTCCAGCAACATGGGGGACACACACAAACTTGCACACTTAAGACAGGATCCCCCATAATGATGTATGTGTCATATTTTGATGTGAGAAGTTATGACATCTATAATTCACATTAAAATATTTTGGTGAAAGAAAAGATAAAACTAATATAGCAAAATGATAACAATTGTTGACTCAAGTGACAGGTATATGGGTTCTCATTATATTCATGGCTCTACTCTTCTGTATGTTTTAAAATTTTCATAATAAAAGGAAATTATTCCCAGATGCTCTAATTCCAGGAAGTATATTTAACTGGGGAGTGGGGGATGGGGAGCTTCAGTGATAGAGAGGGGATAGAGGTGGAAATTGCTTAATCCTCTTAGGTTTATTATTGTTACACTCAAGGCCTGGTGGTAGCCAAGTGTGATGATAGCAACCCCCAAACAACGATTCAGTGACATCCTGTTACTAACACCCTCCATGTATGTACAGTTCTAAGTTAAAAGGTCTAGTGCTCCATTATTTTACCTGAAAAATATTGGGGAGAGAGGAAATATTCACCAGGACAGTTTTTTCTATCATGCCATTTTCTGGTAACCAACAGGTAGCAGTTTTCTTAAAAATATATAATAATAATAATAATAATAATAATAATAATAAAGACAAAAAACTAAATTCATTAATTACTTAGAAAATACTGTTGTCTAGTCTCTCAACAGAAAATGCTGACTTTCTGGGATCTCCTTCTAGATTGACACTTAGACTGTGGGGTTTATAAATTCCTTTCCTTTCATACTAAGGTAAAAAGAAATTACCATTTAATTATCCCTTACCTTGTAAGTCTTAGAAAAATTTTAAAAAGGATATTTTTGGAAAGGAAAAAGTTCAAAAAAAATTTTTTGCATTATTCTAGAAGCAGTCTTTTTACCCCAAACTATGATTAATCTAATAGATTTTTTTAAAGGACATTTTGAATCTCAATTCCACCTTTAGCTATCAGTTACTAAATCAAATATTTGACTACCTGACCTAATTTCACTGCTCCTGATCTTTAATTTGTCTCTGTGTATCTTTTATTTTTTATTTTTATTTTTTATTGATTCTTAGAGAGAGAGGAAGTGAGGGAGAGAGAGATAGAAACATCGATGAGAGAGAACATCGATTGGCCATCTTCTGTATGCCCCCCATTGGGGACCAGGCCCACAACCTGGGCATTTACCCTGATCAGGAATCAAACCGGCGACCACTTGGTGTGTATAGATCGATGCTCAACCACTGAGCCACACCAACCGGGCTCTGTGTATTTTTTAATATAACCTTTCATATTATGTGAATGCTCTGATCGGGTAGAGTTCTTCATCAGGTGTTCATTGTTGGCTGTCTATCCGCTAAGTAGTGTCTTAGAATATGGCCAAGCTGGTGCCTTAGAGAGAGGACCTAAGAAAAAGGGAGGTGGGTAAGGTGTATGTGCATCTTTTGTTGCCCAGATCTGCTCCTCCTCCTCTGTGTGCCTCTGTGCCCAAACGAATGGTATTTGCCACTCTGCTCTTTGGGAGAGGGAAGAGAGATACTTGGATTTTCAGTATGAGAAGGAAGTAAGTCATGCTCAGGGGACTGGTTTTGGGGTAACAAATCCCTATCACCATGGTTGAAGCTCCGAAGAATCAGTGATGGCACTGCAGGTGTGAATATGGACTTTGAAGGCAGATCCCGACAGCTCTGAATCCTGGAGCTGCCGCCACAAGGTTTGCTCTGTTTCTCAGTTTTCTCATTTGTCAAATGGGGAACCTCATAGCACCAACTTCCTCAGGTTCTTGTGAAGTTTAAAAGTGGCCATAAAAGTAATAGGCCTTAGACTAGACAATAAATGATAGTAGCTATTTAGGAACAATTTCTTCAATGCCTGGACATTTTCATTTTACCATTAACTGAAATTTAAGCTTTAAAAAGAAAAGATTTCTCAGTTCTTTCTTCCATTTTTGGACCATCATGTTCATGCTCATCTCCCTTGCCCAAATAAATCTGCTAAAAAAAAAAAATCAGTTCTCTATCTCTTTTCATCTCATGAATCTGTATCTTATTATGTGGATCTCTTACTGAGCTGTAACTCCACTTCCGTGCTGTTTTTTATTCTTTGTCAATTCTGACCTGATCTCTAAGAAGTAGAATGCAAATATTTCTGTCTTTCTGTCCAAGTTGAATTTCATATATTCTGAGTCATGAAGCTGCCCTCCATGTGACTTAGAAAGCCCTTTGATGATCCATATTTAGCTGTATCCATCAGTCAACAGATGTCTGGGTAGTTAAAGGCCCCTATGAGCTCCCTCTACATCCTGTGGTTTCAAGTTCCTGAGTTGTTAGTTAAAAAGCTTTCATCCCTACTCCCTCACCCCCCTTCCCTTATCTATTCCAGGGTAGAAGGACAGATACTATATTCACTATAGCTATTAATTCATTTAACAAATATTTACTCATTACCTACAACACGTTGGATGCTGGGTAAGATGTTATCCTCTTTGCTTCTAAATTGCATTTTCCCGATTGGAGCCATTTAGAGTAGTCCTCCATGTCTTATTACTTCTCTAGAATTTGCACTGAGCATTCAAGTAAATGGGCTCTTCTATTTGCAGTGTTTCCTGACCCCTGGGAGACTTGGAGGCTTAATTGCAAGCTCTGATGCCATGCTGTAATGTACTTGCCATTGCATCCACACATTTCAGGATGACATAGGTATATTGTGGGCTCTATCTTAGTTAGCAGGTGAGGCTGCAGGGCTCTGCTTGCCATCCTGAACCATGGACATGAAGAGTGAAGTGGTAGCAAGGATGGCCTGCCCAGCAAGTTAAGCAGCTAATTTCTAATAACCTTTGGTTTTCTATGTCCCTGGTTTCCCACAGAGATGCCCATGAGAAAAAATTCCTCTCTGTTTTTGAGCTTTCTGGATCTTCCCATTAGATTGCATCTCTTGGCATCTGAAAGGCAGCCTGCCATTCTGTTCTCCTGTGGAACACAGATGGCCCAGCCCACGCCTATCACTAATGAGTATCACATGCAAAGCCTTCTTGCTGGAGACTCCCTTCTACAACCCTAGCCCTCCTTCCCCAAGCAGGCCAGTCACTGCTGACCATGGCATTTTAGTCTGAGAAGGGTGCTTGGGGCTCTCTCAATCACAGAGTTAAATAGAAAATTTATTATGTAGGCCTTGGGAAATGAGTCCCATTCAGCTAGCATTTGAAACATTGATGATTAAAGGATGACTGCCAATTTGATTGCAAGGGTGAGGTATTGGATTCCAGCTGTCCATGGAGGTTGTTGAGTTTAAATGTGGGCAAGCACTGGAAGTTCTTAAATAGGAACATGATTAGATGGATATACAGAGATTGACCAGATAGGAGATCAATTTGTCAATGCCATGTAATCTTACCCAGGATTATAGTAGGGTGGGAAATAGTTATATAAGAATGTTAAAGGCAACCAGTGGACATGGACAATAAAGCCGGGGTCGGGGTGGGAAGGATGGGGAGGGGGTGCCAATGGGGTAAAAAAGAAGAAACATATGTAACAACAACAACAAAAAAATTAAAAAAAAAAAAGAATGTTAAAGGCACTAAAATATAGTAGAAAAAAATACATTTTGATGTGAGATAGATCCATGTCAAGTCTCAGCTCTATCACTTGCTATCTGTCTGACCTTGGATAAAGTACTTTACCTTTCTATTTACTAATTTTTTGTCTGTGAAATAAGTACAATGCCAATATCATAGGCTACTCTAAGGATTAAGTGAGACATTACACAAAAAGACCTTGACACACTGCCTTGCACCCAGTAAGCACTAAACAGGAATTCCCTTTGCTGTCTCTCTTTCCTGTGTTTTCTCTGTAGTTGAAAGTTAAACGATGCACTCCAATATGGTGGACTTGCAGGTAAGCTAAAAATAATGGCTCCATGTGAAAATCTGATCTTTTTTTTCCTCTAAAATTTGATTGATATTTGAGATGTAGGATTGTTTCTTTTTCATTGTTATTGCTAGTCAGATGCAGGTCTGGTATTTGTGACTAGGAGAAGAATTCCAAACTGCTAAAATGGACCCCAGTAGAAATGCAAAATTTCTTTTGGTCTTAATACTTTATCTCATTCCTTAAATTCTCACAGCTACCAAAGAGAGATCACTACCACTGGCTGCTCTTGAGTACCAATGTGTCCGATTAGTCCTCCCATATATCAGTACCCACTGATCCAGAAATCTCTTTGGGAGTCATTTTTTATTCTTTCAGAAAACAACAGACATGGAGGTATGCTGTTCAAAAGGAAGTAACAGACCTATTGATTTAACATTAATGCCTACAAAAACACTTCAACAGCTTTTTGAACAAGGTAGAACAATCACTGCTTGTTTCCCACCCAACTGGGTCAAAGCTTTCCCTATTAGAGCTGGTAGCTGTTCATTCCCCCACAAGGTAGCACTTTCCTTATGAGGTCAGCTCTAAGAGCAGTCATTAATTGAATAAAAATAGACCTCTTTACAACTGTGCTCCTTAAGCCTAGTTCTGTTCTCTGGAGCTACACAGATGATGTCTGACCCCTGGCAGCTACCATGTTTTCTCTCTAATTTCCCCCTCTTCCCTTCCCCACTCAGAGGACAGAGTCCAGGTCCTTGGTTCTTGCTTGAAGACATGAAGAACAATGGGTACAATAAAAGTAGTTAAACAGTCACATAGAAAAAACAAGAAAGAGTGTCTTAAAGAATGGAGACTTTTCATCCTAGAAAAGTACTTTTTGGAATATTATTGCAGAGGATGGTTACTTGCATGTTCCCATCTTCCCCGAAAAGAGAAAGAAAAAAATAGTAGGCTCAAGGCGGTGTTTCTAATCTATAGATGTTGGCAGATAAATAAAGGTTTCTATGATTCTTTAGTGTGAGTTCTTAGAGTTAAGCCCCTCTATGCATCTCCTAGAAGGGGATCTAGTACTTGCCCATGGAACTCACTTTTCATGGAGCATTTTATGGATACTACTATGTTGTGAAATACAGTTTAGGTAATTATGGTTTCAGATATGCTGTTTGAAATAACTTCCTGATTGATTATTGCTGGATCCTGGAACTGGTGACCAAGAAACACTATGACGTTTCCTTGCTTGGAGGGTTGGTAGACTTCCTCCCTCCCTCCCCTCCTCTCCTCCTCTCTTCCTTTCACACTAGCATTAGGCACCCACCTGCCTGGGAGTGTAGAGGGAGGGGTAGGCCTGTGACATAGGGAATCTGGGAGTCTAGATCCTTCTTATCCCCATGATTCTATTTTTATGGATCCCAATTGTGGTAGTGTTCCATAGAAGGTACTAGCTGGGACAGGAGGTAACTAAGAGTTTTGGCCAGCAGGAAAGGGGGATGGAGATGGGAAAAGTTGATGCAATTATTTTTGGCAGGAGTTGGAACCAAAGCAGCAGGAGAGAGTAAGTTTTAAGACTCTCTGGCAAAGAAACTTCCTAATCTGTCACTGAGTATGTGTAAAAAAGTGATTAGTGAGTCTCTATATTTATCATGATTACTCACAAATATGTAATTTACATAATATATACAGCACATTAAGTACTATGTTACCTTATATAATGTGCATATGTATAATGTATATGCATATTATGTAACGCCAGTCTGGAGGCTCTTCCAGGTTCTGCCAAGTATTTCCTAATTTATTTGGCAATTTTAACATATCTTTTCCGTCTGTGGAAAGAACTCTCTTGAGAGGAGCTGGTCTCTGACCTGAAATATAATCATCCTACTAAGTCTATCTCAATTCTCAACTCACTGGAGGAAACCCACAAAGACCAAGCCATAATGAGGGACAACTCCTAGCCCATTAGTCCAGGATAACACAATGTGTCAAAGATTTCCTGTTTTATTATTTTTATTGCTAGTGGAGTAGCAGTGTGGGGGCAGGTGAGAACATGTCTGTGGCATGGCCAGAATCAGAATAAAATGAGGAATAAGGACTGAATTATCCCCTGACTGCCTATGTGATTTTGAGACGTTACTAAACCTCCGTAAACCTTGTTGTTGTTTTCATTATTAAGACTGGGGTGATCATAATACCTTCTCTGCCAGCCTCAGGTTGCTGTGAGGTCTACCCTGAAGAGGTGCTCTATAGTAAGAAACCACAGTCACAGTAGTTAAGGGATGAGTGGCAAGGTCAGAATAAACAACAACACTAGGCTTACTGAGGTTACCAAATTGGAAGTGCAATTCCACCCAAGTTTGTTATACTCTAAGGAAGACTTAGGACATGTCTCTCAAGCAACACTGTAAGTCCTATGCACTAGAATAGAGTGGGCAAAGGGCCAGTCTCTGACTTGTGAATCTGAGAATCAGTTTCATCTGTTCATAGTGCTATATCTCAACAGTCTCAATGTTGGGGGAGTCAGGGATGAGATACATGCAAAAACTTCTGTAAATGCCTTAGAACAAGTGACCCCAAATCTGAACCTGTTTGTGTTTCAGAATCAAGTGGCTTCCAAGGTAGTACCTGCTGTCATTCTTGTTGGTCCCATCACCATGGATCCCATCACTCAGGAGATTCTTCGGGTGGCCTGGTTTTCCCCTTGCCCAGTGCTCTGCACTGTTAGGTTGAACAGGATGGTCCTGGATGTCCCTCCTACATGGTCCTAGATGATTGCTTCCTTCAGAGTTAGAATCAATTTGTACACACAATTTTTAATTTTCCCTTCCTTGTGCAAAGCTCCTGATTCAGTGCCAGGAGATTAGAGGAAACTCAGTGGAGCAATGTCCAGTGGGCCCAGGTTTCCTCTTGAGAGATCTCAGAGAGGATGGAGGCTTAAGGGAACAAAAGTGCCGAGGCAAATGTTTCTTCTATTGAAAAAGCTCCATAGACACTTGCCATCAGAAAAGGAGGGTAATAACAGCACCAGCAGAATGAAACCCACTGAGTTCTGCCAAGATCCCTCTGGGTACCGGCTGGTAGTACCTTGCAGAAGGTACCTCAGTCCTCCTCTGACTCTCCACTGAGGTTATCCCTGCAGCCAGGGTTGTTTCCATACTGAAAGACCGTGATGACCATGAGGGGGAGATATGTGGAGAGTTCCATGATCTCTTCAGTGCCTTCGACCCCAGACCAACTTCTCACCAGTTCAGGCCAGAGAGAATATCTGGGAAGCAACATGAGGCTTCATTCTCTCATGTGGGCTTGTCCCATCCATGCATGTGCTGCACATTCATTCTTCCCTGGAAACCTGGATCCAAATGGAATCATTTCTCAGAGACCAGGAATGACCCTATTCCAAGATGTGTAGGTTATTTTCTCTACTGAGTATCTTCTTAAGTGGCACCTGTTCCCAAACCACATTAGCCACAATACCCTGGACAAGTCTCTTAACTTTTCTGACACTCAGTTTCCTTATCTGACAAATGGAAGAATAAGTTCTGCCCAGCCTGTATTTCATGGCTGTTTTGATGATCCAGGATAAGAATTCTCAGTCTCTCTATGATGAGAAGCTACTTTCATTTCCCTTAAATCTCACAGTCACCCCGGGGCATGTGTCTTAACAAGGAAATGGTAGAATGGGGGAGTAAAAACCTTCATCTTTCCCATTTTCTGTTTCTATACTACATATTTTTTTTTCAACCAGGAAAAGTCCATCAGTAAATAAATATAAATATTTATAAATATATATGCTACATATATGTACACACACAAGACCATCAGAAGGGCCTTGGTCATACTCTGGGAGTGCTAGGTGCAAAGAGGTCGGAGGGAACCGCCTGACAGTTTGTCTCCCGGTCTCCTTAGCAAACAGCCCTTCCCGCCCGACTTCTCTGCCTTCAGGAATAGACTGCCACCAGGGCTTGGAACTCAAACAGGAAACACACTTTGGCTTGAAAAAGAAAGAAGCTGGGGGTGTTTTTTTTTCTTCCCTTTTTACACAATATTATGACACCAATTTGAAAAATAAATCCCAGTTTCTCTGCTTTCCCTTCCCAGGTGTTCACAGAACTAAGAAAATAAATACCACATCTAAGGTGTGCTGCGCCGGCAGCTCTGGGGGCTCCTGGAGCCCTTTCTAAACAAACACAGCCGCCAGGAGAAGGCTTCGGGAAATGACAAGAGCCCACTGACAGTGCAGAGAACCACGAATGGAAACACAGCTTTCCACAGTCTTTCTGCCTCCTCAGCAGGTTCAGGGAGAAGCTGTCGCTCGAAGGATGACCAAGAAGCCAGCGTGCACTTGCTGAGCCCTGCCAAGGGCTATGCTCTGAACGTCGGATGCCGTTTTTCTCTTCACAGAGGGACCTTTGTGCGAGCTTTCTGGAATGGGAGCTCTTTCCCTTGGCCACATCCGATCTGACCATAGGCAGGAAACCTGCAGCCTGCTCCTTGGGAGTGTCCATGAGGAAACTTGCAGGGCTGGCGGGAAGAAAGGGGGAGTTCTCCTTCAAACTCAGAAAGTCTCACTCAAGGCCTTCTGGGAATGTGGAGGTTGCTGCCTGAGCCAGGTGGGCCCTAAGTCCATTCAAAATGTTCTGTTGTCATTGGCTCTGTTGGGGTGTGTCCATTGTTAAAATAAAGACTGTATGGCAGGGTGAGGGTATCCTCCTGAAGGGTGGCTTTGCTTCCACTGGTTAGAGAGGAGAGTGTGTGTGTATTAGTGTGTGTGTGTGTGCGCACGCGCGTGCGCTTGTGTGTGTGCGTGCGTGTGCGTGTGCGTGTGCGTGTGTGTGGGGTACAGTTTCTTGTTTTCTCTCTTGGTTTAACTGGCAACTGGCACATTGTTTAGTCTTTTGAACGGCTCTTCCTCCTCAGTGAAAAGAAGCTGCTCTTCTGGGGAGGTCCCATCATCATGGGTGCTTGGTTCTTGTGAATAATTTTAATCTAAAAGCAAAGAGGCAGAAATGAATTAGTGGCATGCAAATCCCAGTAGCCTATGGGAGAGTGAGTCTCAGAGAAAGGAAGGAAGGCCAGCTTCAGGTTGGAAGGAGCCCCATGCAGAAGGACGATTGTCCTTGAACAACTTCAGAACTGGCAACTGGACCCTGACTAGGCCTGGAGTTTGGCACTGATGGGAGTGCGGGGCGGAACAAACAGGTGTGAGCTTCCCACATGGTAATCAGCTCGCACCTGTCTTGTTCATAGACTTTCAGAATGTCATAGCCAGAGAAGACCTCAGGGACCCTCTCATTCAACCCCTCTGCTGGATAAAGGCCTAAGGCCACACAGAGTGGGACAGAACAGCCAGAGCCCACTTTTTCAGATTCCCGGCTTCCATTGCTCCTAGCTATTCCTGTGTAGGCAGTGCTGAGATGTCAACCAGCAACTCAAAGTTGACCTTCTGTCTAAACTCTGACTCAGGCAACATGATCTGGAGAGTTTCCAAGTGTGTCTCTTAGGTCTTTCCTCTTGTCTTCACCTGGAAGGTATTTTATTTTGTTTGGAACGTCAGGTTTTATGAGTATTTTCTCCTGTAAACTTTAAGTCAATTTGAAGTGAAAGACATTGGCGAAGTCTCCTTTTTGCCTTTCATCCCAACTTTATCCTCAGGGATGGCTTCAAAATGCTTAATCCCTATTTGCATGTGGCCTGGTGATACTAACATGTCAATAATCTGCATTATCAGCAGTCTATCAACAATGTTTATTAAATATGACACATTTAGAGTAGGAAGATGATGTGGGAACAAGAGGTACTTAGGACTCAAAGACCCAGGTTTGGGTCCCAGAATTCCCACCTCTTTGCTGTGGGCCTTTGGAAAAATCTTAGTCTTCAAAACCAGGTCTGGTCACCTACAGGTGGATATTTGAGGATATTTGTCCTGTTTTTCTCACAAAGTTGTTGCAAAGAACAAATGGTAGATTGTCAATGAATGCCCATTGTAAAGTATAAAATGAAAAGTAGTAGTTAAATAGTTGTCATCTTACTTTGGAGGAGAAGGAGAAAGATTATGTGAAAAACAACAGAATCCATGAGCCCATTCTCATGGTTTTTATCACATTATTGGAAATGACAGTGTGACCACAGAAAGCAATAGAAAAAGAATTGAAGATACCTATCAACATGTTTAAATGAATGTAGCATAAACCAAATGGTGTCAAAAAGAAGTTAGATAAGGAATGAGAAGAGTCTGAATGTAGTATTTGAGGAAGAATCTTAAGCTCTGAAGAGATGGGAAGGAAATATGTTGCTAAAAAGAGAAAGGGAAGGCAGTAAGTAGAGGGGCCACGTATGAACAGGTTAGTGGGGTGGGGCAAAGGATGAGAAATGAGGTCAGGGGATACAGATGGGGAAGTTGATGTAGGGCTTTAGGGGGTTTAATGTGAGGTAATGGAGAACCATGATAACTTTTTAAGCTGGAGAATAACATGATTTAAAAAAAAAAGAGTTTGAGGGGAAATTATTCAATTTGTTGTCAGGTTGAGCCGGAATGGGGGAGACTCTGGCCAAGCCAGGTTTAAATTTATAAGGACCCAGGATATGAAAAGGAAAGGGTCAGACCAAAAGATATTGTGGAGAATTCCTGAGTGATGAAAGCTGAAAACAATTCTTTTTTTTTAAAATACATTTAAAATTTTTTTCTTTATTTATTTTTAGAGAGAGAGGAAGGGGGAGAGAGAGATGAAAACATCAATGAAAGAGAACATCAATTGGCTGCCTCCTGCATGCCCCCCACTGGGGGTTTGGCCTACAACCTGGGCATGTGCCTTGACCAGGAATCAAACTGGTGACCTCTTGGTACGTGGGTCGATGCTCAAGCACTGAGCCACACTGTCGGGCTGTAAACAAGTCTTATGTTGGTTCCCACCAGCCTGCAGATCTAGAAGGAAAGTCTATTTTTCCGTTTTGTGGTAGTCACCAGAGGAGCAAACCAAGAACATATCAAGCACCATTTTGTGTTATGTGCCTTATTATGGGCATTATAGTTATCCCAGAATTTATGCAAGTGAGGCATAGACTGGGGATTTCTCTGTGGCATGTAATTTAGCACTCTCTGATGACAGCAATTTCTGTATGCTTCTCTTACTCCCTAAGCATACGAGTCCCCTGAGGGGAAGAACTTCATCTTATTCACCTTGATGTTCCATGAGCCAGTGCAGTACCTATTCAGAGGACATGCTGTGGAAGCACACCAAGAAGAGAGAACATCCTAGCAGTGGGATGGCTGTGTTTGGGGCAGAATGGCAGCTGGTCCACTGCCTACATTTCCCACTGATAGAGCCCCCCCCCTTTTATCCTCACCCGAGTATATATATATATATATATACGTGTGTGTGTGTGTGTGTGTATATTTTTTTTTTGCATTTATCTTCAGATAGAGCGGGAGGGAGAGAAGGAGGAAGAGAGAGAGAGAAACATCAATGTGAGAGAGACACAATGAGTGGTTGCCACCCGCATGACCCAACCAGGGCCGGGGACAAACTGCAACCGAGGTACGTGCCCTTAGCAGGAACCAAACCTGGGACTCTCTGGTCCCTAGGCCGATGCTCTAAGTGCTGAGCCAAACTGGCCAGGGCAGAGCCCATTTTTTCTAGATGGTAGAAGACCCTGGCTTCTCCTTTTCCCCCATCTCTAGCTGAGCTATTTATTTGCTTGTTAGCACCTGCAGGGCAAAGAAGAGGAAGTGAAACTCAAATCCCTCTCATTTGGGTTTTCAGCAGTTTTGAAGAAGGTCTTGATTGGGTAGAAGTTTGGAGATCCTGGGTAACATGAGAGATTTTGATGTAGTTTGTGGATTCTAATACTACAGATAACTGAGAGTTGACTGTATGCATACACACTAAAGGAAAGAAATATGAGATAATATCCTCTTTTGAAGTCAAAGAGATGTCAGTCTCTTATCCCCCTTATCCCCCAATAAGGAGGGTCCAGTAGAGTTAAATAAAGATTTCATTTTAGAAGATAGTTGGACATGGCTAAACCTGACTTTTTAACCCCCATCATGGAAAGAGAGTCTTCATATTTTTGTAGTTAGAACTCAAATTTTTGTGGTAATTGGGCACGTCAGGCAATTAACTAAAGTCTCTATGATTTGCTTAAACATCTTTCATAATATTTACAACATCTGACAAGCACAAGGGACAGCAGCCCCATGTTCCTAGTTAATTCTCTCCTCTGTTATAAAGAGAAATGATACAATACACTCTTGTGATAGCTAGGAATTCACAAAGCTACTGCAGCATATAATTCCCCCTTAAAAAAGTGAGTAAATTTTAAAATTTCACTAGTGCTGGGAGTTGACTTTGTTTGGGGGGCCATCTTCTGGAAATCAACACATTTTTATTACTTTAAGAGAAGCAATAAACTGAGGAACTTAGTCCTGAACGTTGCCCTCTCAGGACAAATAATTCGAATCATGCCCAGCAAAATGGCCAATAACCATGAGTGTGGACCCTTCCCCAATCATTTGGGAAGTATTCAAGTCTGCCCTAATTTCAGCTGGAGATAAATAGAAAGGCACAAACCTGAAAGGTCTCAACTGGTCTTTGTGATTTTTTAAAAAGTCAAGAAAATATTTCTGCTTAATGTGAGCCTTAAAGAGGAGAGAAGAGGTTTGCACACTGTTTCAGGTCTTAGCTATTTCTGGGTTCTGCAAGATCATAAGAATGTTTCCTACCATCAGAGGTTTTCTTTCTTTCTTTTTTTTATCCTCACCTGAAGACATTTTTTTGCATTTATCTTCAGGTAGAGCGGGAGAGAGAGGAGGAGAAAGACAGAGAGAGAGAGAGAGAGAGAGAAACATTGACGTGAGAGAGACACATCAATTGGCCACCACTCACATGACCCCAACCGGGGCCAGGGACAAACTGCAACCGAGGCACGTGCCCTTAGCGGGAACTGAACCTGGGATTCTCCGGTCTGCGGGCCGACGCTCCAACCGCTGAGCCAAACCGGCCAGGGCCCATCAGAAGGTTTCAAAGGTAGCTGGACAATCGTGTTTTGCTAGGGGTGGAGAAGTCTGGGGTCTATTGTTAAGTTGGGAAGTTCAACTAGATTATTGGTTCTTAAAGTGTGGTCCCTAGACAAGCGGCATCAGCATTTTCTGAGAACTTGTCAGAATTGCAAATTGTCAGGCATCCTGACCTACTAAATAAGAAAACCAGCAATCATACTCAAATTTGGGAATCACTGGACTAGATAAGTAGAATCTCTTTTAGTTAGATCCTACTATTATCTAACTCTGGGAGAAAATTCTTAGGTAATTTTAGGGTTTAAATGCTCTTAACTGTGATGGTAAAACATGAGAAATCATCTTACAGTGCTGCAAGCACAAGGCAAGTTTTTAAATTCTGTATGTTTTATATACATACATCTTTATGTGTAAATACATACATACTCATTTTTGAGAATTTAGAAATTATGGGAAAAATTTAAAAATCATCTAGAGATAATTGCTGTTAACTTTTTGCTATGTTCTTTTCCCCCGTTTGTTTCTGTTCTTATATGTTTTTAATAAAATTAAAATCAGCCGTTTTCATTTAACATTATTTTGCAAGCATTTCTGATGTCACTAAAAGTTAATTAAATATAATTTGGAAATTATTACATTTGATGAATCTCACATAGCTTATCTAAGCCTTTTCCTAAATGTTGAGCTTTTAGATAATTTCCTTTTTTTTTTTTTGCTATTATGAGTAATATAGACATTTTAATATACTGGCTCCTGTATTTTACCTAGATTAAATACCTAGAAGTATATGAACAATTTTAAGGGTCAAAGTAAATGAACTGTATCAATGAATATTAATATTTGCAAGGATCTTCTTGATACATGGCTCCAAATGCTTCGCAGAACAGCTGTACCAGTTTATACTCTGGCCTCGCTGGTTGAGTGTGCCTGTCTTGCCACACCCTTGACAATGACTATTATCTTTAAAAGAAAAACAAATTGTGCTAATTTGTTAGGTGAAACATGACAAGGCTTTCTCACTATTTAAATTTGAAATTCTCTCCCCCTTTTTAATTTGTTATATTAAATATTATTTCATAGGTTTATTAGCCCATGGCATTTGTTCTGTGAATTATCTGTTCACAACTGCATTCCTAGTATTTTCTCCTGCTGGTTTCTAAGAGCTCATAAAACATTATGGGAATTAACCTGCTCGGAGAAATAGCTATTGCAAACATTTTGTCCTTAGCCTTTTAAAGGTCTATATTGATTCTTGACTTGTAGAGTCTTAAATTTGTTAATAGTCAAATTTGTCACATTTTCCTCTTTAAAAGTCCTTGCTCACAGTGTGATTATAGTCACCTATATTCCCCTCCTGGCTAATAACATCTAATTCTTTAATAGTATTTGAGTTTTTCTAATTTGTTTCTGGAGTATATTTGAGGTGAGAAGTTGGTATATAATGACACTTCGCCAAACAGGCAATTTCTTGGATAGCGTATGTTAAACAGTCCATTCCTTTCAAATTAGTTTATGATCTTCCTTTTTTTTCCCATTAGTTTTTATGTAGTACTAAGGTTTCTTAGGGCCCTCTTCCATTGTTGATTTATCTATACAATATTGTGCCAACTATTGTGGCTTTATGGCTGTTTTAATATCTTGTGGGAAGCCCTTCCTCATAGTTCTTTCATTAAATGCCTTAGCTATTGCATTGTTTTTTTAAGTTAAAAAACAACTGCAATAGGATTTTGTTTGGGATCCCTATTTAGAAACATGTTGCTATATTTAAAAAAATTATTTGTTAAGTCTTTAAGTCTTCTTCATTTATTTTTATATCTTTCATATTATGTACTGTGTTGTAATTAAGTAAAACCATTATGTTTATGTTTATATTTTTATTACATTTATTATATATGTTTTATATTTTAATATATATGATCATTGGTATTTTCTTTTTGAAATTAGGTTTTCAAACACTTGACATGTTTAAAGAACTAGCTCTAGATTTTCCTGTTTTTTAATTATTTAATTTCTACTTTTATCTTTATTATTTTCCTCCTTCTGCTTCTCCTAAATTTGTTTTATTCTTGTTTCTTCTAATTTTGGAATTATTCGTTACTTTTTTTTTCCTTTTTAAATGATAGATGTATATGAAACTCTGAATACACCTCCAAATGTGGTTCAAGCTATATTCTATAAGTTTTAAATGAGAGCCTTTTAATTCTTATTATTTTTAGTCAAGAACAGTGGTTTTGATCTCTTGAATTGACTATTCTTTAGAAAAATTTTAAATCTGAGTAATTAAATTTTGTTTGTTTATTCACTTAATCTTCTATTAATTTCTAGTTTTATTGCTTTGTGGTCAAATAAAATAACCTTTATACTTTCTGCTTCTGGATCTTATAGAGATATTTTTGTAAAGTAGTTTATAATCTATTTTAGTACATATTCTGTGGATCCTTGAAAGTATGAGATATTTAATTTGTTTATAGGTTATCGAGTTATTTCATTCAAGTTTTATGTCTTTTTTTTGCTACTTGATCTCATAGGCAAACACAAATATTTTAAAGCCTCTCAATACCTGTTTTTCTGTTAACTTTTTCTTACATATCAATTTTTTTCTTCAGAATATATATTGATATTGTTTTTCACATTATGTATTTTGATTCTGTTAATAGATACCTAAAATTTTATGACCATAACACCTCATAATTGAGCATAATTTTTATCAAATAAAAGTGACCTTCTTTATTCCACTTTATATTTTTGGCTTGTTTGTCTAAAATTAATATAATTAACAATATCAATTATTACTGTTAATTTCTCTATGCTTAATACAGGATATGGCAAAAAAAAGATAGATATGTCTTTTTGTTTTAGGTATATCTCGTATAAGAAGTATATCATTAGATTTTAATTTTTAATCCAATATGAGAGTATTGTTCTTTTTTTGTTGTTTGTTCAGGTAGAGTGGGAGGGAGGGAGAGGAAGAGAGAGAGAGAGAAACATCGATGTGAAAGGAACACATCGAGTGGCTGCCACCCGCACGACCGACCAGGGCCGGGGACAAACTGCAATCGAGGTACGCGCCCTTAGCGGGAACCGAACCCGGGTCTCTCAGGACCGCAGGCTGACGCTCTAACCGCTGAGCCAAACCGGCCAGGGCAAGAGTATTGTTCTTTATTTGGGGACTTGAATATATATATGTGTTGGTTTTTGTTTTATCATTATTGATGTGTTTAATCTTAACATTTTTCATTGTACTTCCATTTTTAATGTTTGCCTTCTGTGTTTGCTACATTGATAAGGTTTATAGATTTTGAATTCTCACAGTTTTGAAAGGCATGTGCCCTGTTTTTAATTTCACTAAGTGATTATTTAGTTATTAAACTTTTCTTCTGAGTAATACTTTTAAATTATCAAAATGAAAAGACACAATGAAAAATTTAGCATATTTTTACTATTCCTTCAACAATGTCTCCTAAATGCTTACAGCCTTGGTTAATAGAACCTTAGGTTTGGGATCCAGGTTATTGATGTTTACATTGTACATCTTCTCTTATAAAGGATGATTTTCTCCATTTGCATTTATTTGTATAACTGTATTTAACAGATTTTTAAAAACTTCATTTTAATTTAACTGGTTTCAATTTTTACCAAAAGTTCTTTTGTGCTATAATGTCCCACCATTAATCTTTGAATTCTAAACACTTCTTAGTTGAGATGTACCTTCAGGAAAATGTTGCAATAAGTGTATTATTTTATTTTTTTTAATCCTCACCTGAGTACATTTTTCGATATTTTGTTAAGATAGAGTGGGAGGGAGAGAGAGAGAGAGAAACATCGATGTGAAAGGGACGCAACGAGTGGCTGCCACCCACACGACCCAACCAGGGTCGGGGACAAACTGCAACTGATGTATGTGCCCTTGACGGGAACCGAACCAGGGTCTCTCTGGACCGCAAGCTGATGCTCTAACCGCTGAACCAAACCGGCCAGGGTGCAATAAGTGTACTTTTGTTTTAATTCTTGAAGTTTAAGAATGACTTTCTGTTACCTTCTGTTGAAGTCCTAACTCCGAATGTGACTGTATTTGGAGACAGGACCTTTAAAGTGGCCATAAAGGTAGCACTCTAATCCAATAGAACTTGTAAGTATCCTTACAAGAAAAGGAGGACACCAGGCGTGCACATGCACAGAAAAGGGCCATGAGAGGACACAGTGAAGGTGGCTGTCTGCAAGGAAGGAAGAAAGGCCTTACCAGAAAGCAACCCTGCCAGCCCCTTGGTCTTGAACTTCCAGCCTCCAGAACTGTGAGAAAATACATTTCCGTTGTTTAAGCCACCCCATTTGTGGGATCTTGTTGTGGTAGCCTGAGCAGACTAACATACCTTTACATACGGATTTCCGTGGACTGAATACCATGCAATCACTGGTTTACAGACCTTTTCAGAGTGGGTTGTAATCTCTAAAGGGTGGCATAGAGAAAGGGTGGGGGTGGGCCAGGAGGAGCATTTGGCTGTTTGGATTTAGGTGAATGGCAATCCAGTTCTCAGTTAGCACAGACCCAGGTGGGAGAGGGTTTGATTTCTTCCAGGTTTTCTTTCTTTTTGGAGACAGGAGGAGCTTGGATAGATTTTTTCTCAATTCAGCTCCATCAAAATTATAAGTAGTAGAAGTTTCCTCCAACCATCCTGACTCTAACAAGGTGGTAAGCTATTATTGGTTTTTGGTATAGTGTGTTTTCTTTTTATTAGTCTTCATAGAAACAGATTAAGGTAAAATTTTGCAGAAAAATTTCTACTTTAAAAAAAATATGTTTTTATTGATATTTTAGAGGGAGAGAAAGGGAGAGAGAGAGAAACATCAATGTGAGAGAGAAACATCAATGTGAGAGAGAAACATAAATGTGAGAGAGAAACATCAATCGGCTGTCTCCTGCATAACCCCTACTGGGGACTGAGCCCACAACCTGGGCATGTGCCCTCACCTGGAATCGAACCAGGACCTCTCAGTCCATGGGGAGACTTTCAGTCTACTGAGCCACAGGGGCTGGGTGAAAACTTTCTACTTTTTTTTTTTTAATCCTCACCCGAGGACATTTTTCGATATTTTGTTCAGATAGAGTGGGAGGGAGAAAGAGAGAGAGAAACATCGATGTGAAAGGGACACATCAAGTGGTTGCCACCCACATGACCCAACCAGGGCTGGGGACGAACTGCAACCAAGGTACGTGTCCTTAGTGGGAACCAAACCCGGGTCTCTCCAGATTGCAGGCCAACGCTCTAACCGCTGAGCCAAATCGGCCAGGGCAATACTTTTGATAAACTTTATTGAAGATGTCATCTCTACAGTTTCTGTCTCTAGGGACCAGTTCTATAATTTGTAGAAGTTAATGGCACAAAGAGTTGTAGAAATACACCTACAATTTAGACCTAGTAGAAATCTCATAAAAACCCATTTTTCTAGTGGAAGACCACTTGCTTTTCTGAAGGGCTCAAAATAGCAGGTTGCCGAGGTATCTGAATACTCCACCAGTGTGAGAAAGCTTAGAAACATTACTTTCGTCTTTTGAGAATTGCACACTCATGATAGTATACAGGATATTACTAATGTAATATTCTCATGGGTTTCTAGCAAAGAAGGAACTAAGAAGAAAGGATACATGGCCCCTGTAGAGGCTAAGTGGAGACCTAACACAGATATGATGAGTAAGGGAATGAGGATGTCCCCTTTGTTTCTGTTTGTTCATTTGTTCAGTGCTTTGTTCACTATTCAACAAACATTATTGTGCAACTATTAGAAAACCAGGCAGTGTTAGGTGCTGGGTGAACACCATAAACAAAATAGATAACGCATATGTTTACTCTTTCAGTGGAGTTTTCAGATAGGTCCTCAGGGCTGTGGGGCACTCATGGGGACTGTGTCCATGCACTGTGGGAATTCTCCCCCAGGGGCTCCGTGGGTGACTGGTTGGAAGTTCAAGGTTAAGTGTGCAGATTTGACTTCCACATAAAGAAACACTTTCTAACAATTAGACTTGTTGATCACCAGAACAGTCTTTCTTTTGGGGTGGTAAGTTCCCTGCCACAGGGGTGATTCCAGCTGAGGCTCTCAGAAGAATTGCAGTTTTGGAATTGGTGCCTCACAGTGCTTGGCACATAGCAGGTATTCAATAAAAGCTTGGCAGGTCAATGGGTGGGTGGATGAGTAAAGTGGAAGCGAGGCCTCACTAGATGATTTCTCAAAGCCCGTGCAACTCTGAGATTCAGTGATTTCATATTAAGTCAGTGCCCCGAAAGGGCCCCAAATAAACCTTCTCACCCTCGCCTCAAAGACTGGCAAAACTTACCGTGCACGGTGGCTGCATCCAGGGCTCTCCATCCACTTGCATCGGCAGAAGCTTGTTTGTCCTGGAACCCCGAGAACCAAGATAACAGTGAGTTTCCTGGAGTCAGAGAATCAGGGTTGTTCCCACCAGGGAAACAGAAGTGGGAACACCTTATCTGCCCACCTGGGAGTAATTCTCTAAGACTATCCTGGGGGTGTGGGGGTGGGGATTGTTAAAAATAGATTCCTGAAACCACCTCAAGGATATTGACTCACCAGGTCCAGGAGTTTGCATTTTGATAAGTACTATGGGTGATTCTGTTGCTTTGGTCCTCAGACCCTACTTTGAGAAACACTGCCCTGGGTGAGCAGTGAAGTCCACAGAAGCCTGGCAAACAGCGGCTAGCCAGTATGGCAGCACCACTGCTGAGCAGACCCTCTGTCAAACAATCAGCATAGGGCCTGCAGACAGTGCCAAAGACCTCACTGAAATGGGAAAGGTTATGAAATGGGAAAAAGCCTGGTTTCTGTGTTGAGCGAGAGGTTGCATCATATCAGTGATGTAATGTCTCCAACCTGCAAAAGATGCAGTTCAGGTGTGAGTGTGTCTTGCCTTGCTCCTGATCCTAGCCATCCCCTCTTTTATCTTTTGAACGATACTACACTCTGTGGTTGCATGAGCTGTGGACCTGGCTTAGCTGGGAAATAGGTCACTAGGAATACTGTCCCCATTGGTAGGGGAAGAGGAGAGGAGAACGTGCTGCTTTCTTGCTTGGGATAAAGCTTCTCTGGCATATGGATTGTTAAAAGGAGAGAGGCAAGGTCTTTTGACTTCCTTCTGTTGAATAGTTGTGAATTCATACTACATCACCATGGGGAGAAAAGGCAGGTTTTTCCAGAGGTCTCTGGTCTGGGTGAGCAGGGAACAGGTGCTACCCACTGGCCAGGAAGCCCTCACCTGGCAACTGCCCTGTTACTGAAATTATAAAATGTAGGAGGCAAACTGTGTTTTAATGTAGATGATTCTCTGACTGACCCTAGGGACATTTAATAATAAAAAACCATAAACCTAATAACAAAACAAATAATAAGAGGAGAGAATAGATTTTTGTTTTGGGGGCTGAGGAGAGAATCTAGAAAATGCCCAGGAGGATGGGGCTCTTGGCTCACCCTCTCTGTTTCTATCTGTAAACTGGTCTACTGAATATAAGAGAAATCCCTCCCTCATTTACATGGCTTTAAAATTTTTTCCAGGATCAAGATGTTACATTCTCTGTGGTCTACATAAGTTATAGCTTAGATGTTCTGACTAGATGTACTTGGTGTTAGAGTCATGGAGACCTCACAGGGAAGGAAGTACAGAAATTAATCTGGAAAACAAGAGCCCCAGCACAGCAACAACCCAGGCAGAAAGAGGAGCAAAGCTTGGAGAAATAATAGAAAGACAGAGAAGACACAGAGAAAGAATGCAGAAAAGGAGTTAGTGGGATACACCTTCAGCTAGGAGACATCAGAAACAAGCTCAGGGGACCATTCTGAAGGATACAGGGGAGTATTGAGCAGTTTCCATAAATGTGCTCTGAGGACACTTGCCCAAGAGGTTCTGGGAGAAAAGGGTTCTGTGGTCAAATAACTTTGGGAAACCTGCATGCTGTGGTCCCTTCTGTGAGATCCCTAAGGCACACTCATAGATTTGAACTGTGAAAATAGAATGGGAGAAGGAAGGGACCAAACACTTCTGAAATAATCAGGTGGAGAAGAATCTGATTAGTTGCACTGATTAAACAGAAGCAACCAAAATCAGAAGATCCCCTCCTGTATAGTCCATACCCTGAAAGGTTTTCATCCTCTTAGTCAGTTTTGATATAAGTTTCCTGATGCTGATGGTTTAGCTCTACACAGGCATATAGGAAATAGTGTTTCTAAGGCCACCATCAAAGAACGAGCAGAGCAGACAACCTGGTTTTTGCCAGAATGTGCTCTCTGGATACATCTAACATTTTAATTTGTAAACATTAAAAAGGCAAGGAGTCTTACACTCTTGTTTAGAGAATTTCACCAATTCATGCTCAGGTGACAGGAGACTGGTGTGTGGACACCAGTCTATGTCCTGGATGACCGCATTATATCCAATTCAGAAAATGGCCTCCAAGGAAAGACATTCTTTATAAACGTTATCAAGCTTCTGTCCCCCATGCTTCCTGGACTCAAATCTAGGGAGGCCAGGAGACCTGGAGGCTGCGAGGTAATGAGGACGCATACCTGATGGTGACGGAGGAGCACTGGGCCAGCCTCCTGCCCGCGCTCTTCAGGCCAGTGTAGATCTGCCCCATCTCCATGGCTCCCTCTAGCCCCACCACTTCCAGAAGCTGGTCACTGAGGTCTGTGGAGTGAGACAAGCAAAAGCAGTACATACACATCCCTATGCTCTTCAGGCAAGTTTTGGCCAGAAGGTTTGGTACCTGGATGGCCAACCCAGAGCTGTCGATATCTCTTCATCTCCTACCAAGCAGCATGTTCATACTCATTCTGAATAGGGAATTTCTTTAAGGTCATTAAATGTACCTTTTCATGAATGGAAACCTAGTTTTGGTAAAAAAAAAGGTTTTGATTCAGGACATTAATATGCATCCAGTAAATAGGGTGGCATAGCAAGAAGCTTCTTTAAATGTGGAGTAACGTAAATGATGACCCGACTATTTCTGGAATTATTTTCAAGCTAAAAAGACATTGGATTGGGATTAATATAGGAAGGAATGTTGATGAAGGTAATTATCCATAGCTGGATCAAGTTTCTCTTCTCTGAGTGTCTCAATAATATTTTGGCTCTACTGATGATGACTGATGGTTAATTAACCTCAATTTTGGCCTGTGGTAAGCCAGTGGTAAGCCAACCTCCTTGGACATCCTTGGGGAAATTCAGTGACCTCTTTCAGGACACCAGGTGCCTAAACTGAGCCAAGGAAAATAATATTTCACCTACACCAGATTACTCTGGGTCCACATTAGAAAAAGAGGAACAGAAAATATTAGTCTCAGGCTCAGAGTCACATAATATCAATGGCCTCCCACAGTGGCAGTTACTTTTGATTTGGCACCTGGAAGAAGTAAGTCCCTTTTTTCAAAGTTCCTGAGGCTTAGATTGTGCCTGCCCAATTTCTTGTGAAAGCAATGGCAGGATTAAGATTTGATGTTGGACCCAAGTCTCACTTTTATAACACAACTTTTATTTATTTAAAACAGAAGCAAAAAAAAAAGCAGATTCTTTAAAAGCTTCCATTCTTTCATTCTTTTGCTTACTATGGCAAAGGTTCTTTTCTCATAGGCTGTAGCTAATCCCTAATATCCTATTAATCTCCACAAACTAGAAAATTATGTCTATGTTAATGCTTTTGTTTATTTAACAGATGGCTTCTGTCTTCTAAGGAACCTTCTGATATATTGTAATAGTGTTTGTTAGCATTGGCAAACCGATACTTGGGTTTGTTTTTACTTTTTTTGTTGTTTAAAAGACTATTGTTTAAAAAACATTCTCTTGATGGCTGTATTTGTAGTGAAGACAGTTAAACAAATAATTGGGCTGCCCACGAATGTCAACATTGCTAATGTCTAACCTACTGGTAATCACAGATGAACACCAACTGCCAACAGATACACAAATTGCATTAGTCTTTCTGTGACAGGTACATAGCTTTCCCCTTCTACATCCACTGGCTCTCCCATTCTCCTTCTCTGGTACTCTTTTCTTTTTTTCACATCTATGAAAAGATACTATCTCCTTAAAGTCTCCATCTCATTTGGACTTGGAACAAGAAGTCATAACAGGGCAATGTTTGTTTAGGAGAACGCTCCAGGCTCTCTTAAGGAGTTTACTTCCAATAAACAACACATGTCTAAACCGCTAGTCACTTAATTAGTTACCTTCTTACCAAAGAGCATTAAATAACCATTGGATAATCTTAGCTTACTGTACCATTTTAATGGTGTCTGTGAGGTCAACATGGGCTATGAGGGGGGGAGGGAGGGAGGGGGAGAGAGAGAGAGAGAGAGAGAGAGAGAGAGAGAGAGAGAGAGGAAGGAGGAGGAGGAGGAGGAGCAACAGCAGAACAGGAGGAGAAGGAAGAGGAAGGAGGAGAGAAGTATATAAGTGTGTCTAGAGGTGAGGAAGGTAGAAGAGTTACATTGGGGTAGAAGAAAAGAGAAGCAGAACTTTAAAAAAGTTTCTCTAGTGGCAGAGAGACAGATGACTTATAAAATGTTGCTCTTTGTACCAGGCTTTGGTATCTGACAGAGCTGTGATAGTTCAATGTTTCCCTCCCTGAAACATTCCCTGGTAACAAGATGTTCCAAGAAGCAGAGGACTTAATGGACTCAAGTGTTTCAGCTATTACAATGTCTTGGTCTTTTACCAAATTTTTCTGTTGAATGGCTTTAACTCTAAAGTTGTTATCACTTCCCACACATTACCTTGCAGTTATCACTTCCCACACATTACCTTGCTTCCTGGCTCTAGAAGAGAAGTAATGAAGGCTGATCTCATCAGCATGGTGGGCGTGTTGGGGGGCAGGGGCTTGCATAAATGTGGATCCGAGGAGGTAAATGTGGGAGCTAGGATCTAGGTACACTTTTTGCCATTCTGCCTTTGAATTTTTCTCTGAATCTTCCCTGGCATAAAGAGGCTAGGATGACTCCAGTCCACTACTGAAGATTGACTGCTCTTCCATTTCTCTACCATTGCTTAACTGATTTTTCTTTCAACTTCTAGAATGCCTACCAGGAAGTTCCGAGGTAAAAAAACAAAACAAAACAAAAAAACAACCTATTTATCTCTGTTTCCCCAAACCTATTGGACCATTCTTCTTTTGTGTGATACCTATGAACAAACCATTATAGAACAAGTGTTCACAACTTAGAACCTAGGATCAGGACATCTGGTATACCAGGTGACTGTTTTACCTTAGGTACAAATGATTCAGAGTGTGGCTTTGGCAATTCATAACATCTCTTCATATTGTCTTTACACTCTTCAACTCAGTGTTTAAGACAAAATGTCCATACACCTTAGTAAAACAGGAATTAATTTATTCACTCATTTATTCATTCAACAGTTGCTGAGGAGCAACTAAGTACCAGGCACTCTGTTAAGAACTGGGGATACAAAATATTTTAGTTTGGAAGGATTTTTAGCCAAGGGGGAGAAAAGTGTTAGGTGTAGAAAATGCTGTGATTGAATTATAGGAAGAAGGAGGCCTGAGTAGCTGATTCTGATTGGCCAAGGTATGGAAGGAAGATGTCACTGACATTTAAGGAAGGTCTTGAAGGATAAATACCAAGGTCATTTGCTGGTTTAAGAAGTAGAAAGAGGAAGAACATTCTAGGGACAGGGATGATCATGTGTAGTATTGGATAGTCACAGGATGCAGAAAAAAATTAATTGAGCAATAAATCCACTTGGCAATTTCATTGGAGAATATAAAAAATATTTCTACCATGCCCTGGCCGGTTTGGCTCAGCGGTTAGAGCGCCCGCCTGCGGTCCGGAGAGACCCGGGTTCGGTTCCCGCTAAGGGCATGTACCTTGGTTGCAGTTTGTCCCCGGCCCTGTTTGGTCGTGCGGGTGGCAGCCACTCGATGTGTCCCTTTCACATCGATGTTTCTCTCTCTCTCTCTTCCCCTCTCTCCCTCCCACTGTCTGTACAAAAATGGAAAAATGTCCTCGGGTGAGGATAAAAAAAAAAAAAAATATTTCTACCTAAGGAAAATTACTCTCCAGAATTTTTTTTTTTTTGCCAGAACTATAAAAAGAGGTCTCTGGGTTGGGCACAAGCTTGTAGCAACCACAGAGCAAGGCCTCTCAGCACTGCTCCTGGTAACAAAGCCTTGTGTTGTGCTCTGTGTGCAGTGAACACTTAATATGCACTCTCCAAGAAAGAGAAAAGATGAATGGGGAAGTGAAAAAGGGCAAATGTGGAAGCCAAGGAGGAAGAGCAAGGACGATAACATTTCCGATTTGGCCCACTAGATTCAGTCTTCAGTATGCAACATTATAAAGGCAAATCTGCTCGTGTCATGCCTGTACCCAAATCCTTCAGTCATAACACCAAGTGCTGGGAAGAGAAGATGAGATGTTCAGTCTTTCACGCCTGTGATGAGAGTGGAAGCTGGCAGAAAATGTTTTGCGAAGAAACTTTCATACTGCTGATTCATTAATTCTTTTCTTGATACTGATCACAAGAAATCATTGGCAGAACCTAAGTTCATACAAATATGAACACTGTAGTATCATTTATAATACAGGCATACCTTGTTTTATTGTTCTTGGCTTTATTGCCTTTTTACAGAATGAAGGCAAGACCTTCCACCAACAAAAAAATTGCCACTTGCTTTATCGCAATACTTGCTTTATTGTGGTTGCCTGGAACTTAACCCACAATGTCTCTGAGGTATGCCTGTAGTGAAATCTCCTCCTCTTCTCTTTCCATCTGTATGAAAATAGCTAAATAAATTATATGCTATGCATGTGATAGAATTTTATGCTGCCATTAAAATATTTACAAAACTTCAAAAACATTAACATGTATAGTTTATAATGTTAAGTGTGAAGGAGGGATATAAACTTACTTATGTAGCTCTCAACTATGTAAGAAAATGCATAGAAGAAAAGGACAGATTACCCCTAAAATTGTAACAGTGGTGAGTTCTGGGTAATTAGATTAAAGATGATTGCTGTTTTCTATTTTTTGCTTAGGTGTTCCATATTTTTTGTAATTATGGATCAATGTTATAGTTTAAAAATCCTTAAAAGAAAACCTATTACTTGCTCTTCACATTTGTGAAGATGATGTAAACACCTTCGCTGGAGGCCCAAGGCCCATCCCATCTGGCAAGAGGCTGCCTGTGCAGTTCATTTCCTGACATTGTAGGGCTAGGACCAACTCCAGACATACACAACAACATGGAGTTCCTCAGGTAAATCCTGCTGTTTCCCTCCTTTGTGCCACTCACTACATATGCTGTACCTCTGCTTAAAATGCCCTCTTCCACTTTTCCTGTCCATCAAAACTCAGCTCAAGTGTCATCAACTTTACAAAACCTCCCTGGACTTCCATGCCTGCAGTGTGATTTAGACAATCCTCCTCCAACTTCCCCAGGTAGATGTGGTCAAAGAAAGAACAAGGGGCTGGATGTGTTGTTGAAGTAACTGCTGTACCATAGGGTCTGGTTTGAATAGGGAAAGAGATAAAAGGAAAAAGATAGAGGACTGGATGGAAAGGGAGAAGGCAAGTTAAGAGAATTGATGGGTTCTAGGAGCAGATGTTCTGAGACAGCGGGAGAAAGAGGGTTGGGAAGAGGGCTGTGAGCAGAGCCAGAACATGGCAAGTTCTGCCTGTGGCCCCAGTGTGGGGAGCCCAAGCAGAGGGTGGTGATGAGGATTAGAGTGAAGGAGAAGTGAGGCAAGTTTAGTGGTTCTTAAACTTTCCTGCATGTTAGAGTTACAGTAGATCCTTAAACAATGTTGTTTTATTCAACGTCACTTCATTCTAATTGATGAAATGCCACAGGAACTTAACTCTTGCTTATATCAATTCACCTACGGCAAAACTGGTTTCATCGTACATCATTTTGCTTCAAGTCACAGAACCTATCGACAGTGTTAAGTGAGGACTTAATGTACCTGGGGAGTTTTTACAAATAACAATGACTAGGTTGCACCTGTACCGTTAAATCAGAATATGTAGGGCTGGGAGCTAGGCATCGCTACTTGTTCTTTAAGATTCCAAAATGAAGCACAGTTTGGGAACCACTGGGCTAGGTTTTTGGATGAATCATCCCCATAGGCCAGTGGTTGGACGGTGTGGTCTTGGGGCAGCCGCATCAGCATCATCTGGGAACTTGTTAGAAACAAAATCCTCAGGCCCCACCCCAGACCCACTGAATCAGACATTTTGGGGTTGTGCCCATGAGTCTGTGTTCTGAAGAGCCTCCGGAAGATTCTCAGGCTCACTCAAGTTTGAGAACTTGAGCCCTAGGCATTAAAACTGCCCCCGACATGCAGGAGTTGGAGAGAAAAGGAATATCAACACGTTACTTCCTGATTGCTTTAATCTAAAGCTTCTTCACTTGAAAATAAGGAATCAGAAATAATGAAACTGACCTCAAAGTGTGGTTATGAGATTAAATGGCAGAATGATATGTGAAAGAGTGGGCATTAAAAATATATTAGTTTCACTTTCCTTTTCTGCCACATGCACCCTGACACCTGCCAACAATCTCCAATTGCCTATCTACCTTCTTAGAGCTGTGTACAAGAGTCCCCAAACCTAAACATTTGGGCTAAAACATTAAAAAAAAAATCTTCCATGTTCCTCATAGTTTCATACATCCACGGAGAGACTGCAAAGCCAGCTGAGCTTTAGATTAAGTTGGCATCCTGCTCAGTCTGGTTTTTCCTCCTTTAATCTCTTTCCATATTCTGTTCCTTTGCTTACATCTTTGATCTCAGCAGCCTCATTTTGCTTTTATTTCTTTAGTCCTGCCCACTGTCAGGAGGAGGCATTGGCTCTCAAAACGAACAGGTAAAGACTGGCAGAGCTCTCATATTTAAGGGGCACATCTGACCTGTCTGCTCCCCTCTTAAGACCCTTCGGTGGCTCTGGAAGTCTAAGGGACAATGTCTTGGTTCCTCAGCTAAGTGTGCAAAATTATTTGCTATCTGGCCCTGTACCCTGCACAGCTATCCCTCTGTCTGGAGAATTCCCCTTAACCCTCCTGGCATACCCCAGGCACCATGCTTCTTCCTTCTCCTGTGCTCAGATGGTGGGTCTTACCCATGACAATTGTTTCTGGGCATCTCACTCTCCTAAATCCACTGAGAATTGCAGGAAGGGCTGTGTTCTTGTTTTGTTTCTTTGCATCCCTAGTAAATAGCTCAGCCCTTGGCATGTAAAAGGTTCTAATAAATGTTTGTGGAATAAACCAAATATGTTTAGTGCCAAAGGCCTTGACAGGTTTGGCTTGAAAGAAGAAAAAGATAATGATTAATAATAATAATGGTAATAATAATAATAACTACTTTCCTTGATTGAACTGGGTAACAGGCTTTCCGTGAATTAGCTAATTTAATCTGCATATAATACATAATGATTACCTGGTCTGGTTTTTGCCTCTCTCCCTTAATGCATAATGTTTATGTTCATTCTTATCTTGGCTGCTGGATCACATTAATGAAAATTCAGTCATTTAAGATGCAAGGGAAACACAGGATATATGGGTGTCATGATCTGGGGTCCTCACTTGTGGTGACCTGGGGAAGTGTGAGGGATCCTTAGCCTAACAGGGATGCCTTGCTACCCTCAATCCACCCCATTTCCCCCTCTATCAGCACTCCAGGATTTAGGTCTGAGGCCTGCAATGGGCCAGGCCAGGTCTTCTAGCAATCCTCAATGGACCTATTGAAACCCTGACTATGTGATAGCACCAGGGAGTTTCTGAACCATCCCTTCACAGTGTTAAGGAAGCCCGTCCCCTACCCTCAGGCAGCTGTGTCATATAATAAAATCTGTGGACACTGTCCCTTTACCAAGCTTACAGCACCACAGGTGAACTGAGATGTTAGGCGTCATTTCTTTGGGCTGGAATCATATCAGTTCAGTGGGTAACACTAATTAACAAATACTGATCTGAACCTCTTATTGGTAGGGGTATGCGCCTGATTAATTAGAAATGCAAAGAGAAATTCATCACTACCTGATAAATGGCCTCTGATCGACAGATACGGAGTCACAGATATAAAGAAAAAAGCTGAGAAACTCTGCACATGTTCTTCAGTTTTAGGCTAATAGCTTAATCACTGTGCCCGTTTAGGGCGGGATGTTTTCTCTCAGTCTGTTCCTAAGCCTACGATAACAAAATCCCACAGGCGGGTGGCTTAGAAAACACAATTTGTTTTCTCCCAGTTCTGCGGGCTAGAAGGCCAAGAACAAGGTGCAGGCAGGGTTGCATTCCTCTGAGGTGTCTGTCCTTGGTTTGCAGATGGCCACCCCCTTCTGCCTCTTCATATGGTCTTTCCTCTGTGCATGCAAATTTCTGATGTGTCTGTGTGTCTAAATTTCCTCTTTTATTTTTGTTTTTGCTCAATCCCTTCCCCCTTTTCACCCAGCCCTCCAACTCCCTTTCCCTCTGATAGCCTGTTCTCAGTATTTATGAGTCTGTTTTTATTTTGTTTGTTTATTTTGTTAATTAGATCCCGCATATAAGTGAAATAATATGGTATTTGTCTTCCTCTGACTGGCTTATTTCACTTAGCATAGTATTCTCCAGGTCCATCCATGTTGCAAAAAGTAAGACATCCTTTTTTTTTTTTTTTTTTTTTTTTTTTTATAGCCAAGTAGTATTCCATTGTGTAAATGTATCACAACTTTTTTATCACTCATCTAATGATGGGCACTTGGGCTGCTTCTAAATCTTGGCTATTGTAAATAATGTTGCTATAAACTAGGGGTGCATATATTCTTTCGAATCAGTGTTTCGGGTTTCTTTGCATATATTCTGAGAAGTGGAATGGCTGGGTCATAAGGAAGTTCCATTTTTCATTTTTCGAGGAAACCCCATACTGTTTTTCACAGTGGCTGCACCAGTCTGCGTTCCCATCAACAGTGCACCAGGGTTCCCTTCTCCACATCCTCACCAGACTTGTTGTTTGTTGATTTATTGATGATAGCCATTCTGACAGGTGTGAGGTGCTATCTCATCGTGGTTCTAATTTGCATCTCTCTGATGATTAGTGACATTGAGTATCTTTTCATGTCTTCTGAACTTCCAGTATTATGGTAAATAAGAGTGGTGAAAGCAGACATCCCTGTCTTGTTCATGATCTTAAGGAAAACATTTTTAGTTTTTGTGCTTGAGTATGATGTTGGCTGTAGGTTGTCATATACGGCCTTTATTATGTTGAGGTATGATTCCTACATTCTCATTTTGCTGAGAGTTTTTATCAGAAGTGGGTGCTGGATTTTTTTTTTTGTATGTGCCTCTAGTGGGAACCAAACCTGGGACTCTCTGGCCGACGCTCCAACTGCTGAGCCAAACCGGCCAGGGCTGGGTGCTGGATTTTATCAAATACTTTTTCTGCATCTATTGATATGATCATGTGATTTTTTTTATCCTTCGTTTTGTTCATGTGGTGTATCAAATTAATTGATTTGTAGATATTGTACTAATCTTGCATCCCTGGAATAAAGCCCACTTGATCATGGTGTATGATCTTTTTACTGTATTGCTGGATCTAGTTTGCTTATATTTTGTTGAGGATTTTAGCATCTATGTTCATCAGGGATATTGGCATACAATTTTCTTTTTTTGTAGTGTCTTTATCTGGTTTTGAAATTAGAATAATGCTGGCCTTGTAAAATGAGCTTGAGGGTCTTCCTTCCTCTTGAATATTTTGTAATAGTTTGAGAAGAATAGGTGTTAGTTCTTTGAATGTTTGGTCAAGTTCACTTGTGAAGCCATCCATTATCTTTATAGGAATTTAAACTTTTGTTTGTTGGGAGTTTTTAAAATTACTGCTTCAGTTTCATTAGTTGAAATTGGTTTATTCAGATTTTCTGACTCTTCCTGATTTAGTTTTAGAAGACTGCATGTTTCTAGGAATTTATCTGTTTTGTCCAGATTGTCCAGTTTGTTGGTATATAGTTTTTCTTAATACTTTCTTACAATCCCATGTGTTTGTGTGGAGTCAGTTGTTACTTCTCCTCTTTCATTTCTGATTTTATTTATTTGGGTCCTTTCTCTTTTTTTCATGATGACTCTGGTTAAAGGTTTGTCCAACTTATCTTTTCAGAGACTCAGCTCTTGGTTTCATTGATCTTTTCTAATTTTTTTAAGACTCTATTTCATTTATTTCTGCTCTGATTTTTATTATTTCTTTTCTTCTACTCACTTTGGGCTTTGTTTGCTGTTCTTTCAAATTTCCTCTTCTTAAAAAGACACTAACCAGATTGGATTGGGATCCACCCTAACTGCCTCATTTTAACTTAATTGCCTCTTTAAAGGCCCTATTTTCAAATACAGTTACATTTTCAGGTACTGGGGATTAGGGCTTCAACATATAAGGGTGGACAAAAGTAGGTTTATAATAGTTTGCATGGAAAAATATATAATACAAGAATAAATAATGATACAGGAATAAACTCTGTGTTTCATGTACTCACAACTGTAAATCTACTTTTACCCACTCCCCTGTATAAATTTGGGGGGTGGGAACAAAGTTTTCTCCATGACCTGCATAATAATAAAACCTACTTCATGGCTTATTTTGAGGACAAAAATAGTTTAATAAAATGTGAAGATGTTCTGTAAATAGCAATTAGTAATGGCCTTATTACGGTGCTACCGAGAAGCTGACATGCATTGGGGTTGTGTGGGACCTTCTTACTCTCCTCAGAAAGGAAGGATGTAAGCCCAGCTCTGCCTTGTGGTGGGTCCAGGTTCAGTCCCCACAGTCTAGACAGGTGAGTAGCTGGCAGGCTTCTCTCAGACTTGGCTTGCCAAGACTACGGCAGGCGTCACCTTGGGCTCATCTCCTGACTCCTAATTTCCATGGAGATGGGCCACGTGCCCTTAGCGGCTCAGGCACCCAAAGCCCAACAAAGCCATGTACTGATCAGCCCGCCTAAGCTTCCCACTGTGTCTGGTTTGTGCAGATGAAAGACTGCTCCTGGCTAAAGAGCTTCAAAGTCGGCTTAGAAGTATGGCAGCCTGAAAATAGCCTGGGGGTAGGGAGATGGAAAGAACCCCAAAGACTGTTTCTTGATCTTTTGAAGGGGAGGGGTTTGGGGGGTTTCTTTAGGCACAAAAGGTGAGTAGAAAAAGAAAGCCGTAACTGGCCAAACAGGATCCCCACCCCCCACGTTCCCACCTGGCCTCTCAAAGCACCAGGTCCTCAGGTATCCCAATCATAACTAACCTGAGGGATAATCTGTGACCAATGCTTTCCCCAGAGATCTTAACTCAGATACAGGATAGAGGCAAATGGCCTCTGGCCAGCCAACTACACAGGCAAGAGAGCTCCTTCCCTGGCATTCTGTAAACACAATATAAAGAATGTGCTCCTGAGCCCTGGCCGGTTTAGCTCAGCGGTTAAAGTGTTGGCCTGCGGACCAATGAGTCATGAGTTTGTTTCCAGTCAAGGGCACGTACCTTGGTTGTGATTTGTCCCTGGCCCTGGTTGGGGTTGTGCGGAGGCAGCCACTCGATGTGTCCCTTTTACGTCAATGTTTCTCTCTCTCTTCCCCTCTCTCCCTCCCACTCTATCTGAACAAAAGTGTGGAAAAATATCCTCAGGTGAGGATTAAAAAAAAAAAAAAGTGCTCCTGAGACATGCTGTGATTTTAGAGTGGGCTTTGGGCAGATTTGGGCCTGAACCCTATTGCTTGGCACTCTCTAGTCTTATTACCTTGGAAGAAGTCACTTCTGTCTTTTATCTGGAAAATATGGCTGTTGTGAAGCTCAAAAGTGATGCCATCAAGTGCCCTGCACAGAGAGCACACACAGGCCCTCAGGAAACAGTTGCTGTTATTGTGATGTTATGCTTTCTTAGAAAGAGACGTCCTCAGGAAATTCTGATTTTGCTACATGGTGAGCGCTTGGCCTTCTGCAGATGGTAATTATTGTAACCCAGAGAAGGCAGTGCAAGAAGAGGAAGGGAGGAAGGAGATGGAAGAGGGGTGGGGAGCATGGTTAGAGAAGAGGGAGGAGGGGGAGGGGGAAGAACAGGGTGCCAAGGAAGAGAAGGGCAGAGATACTGTGACCTTGAGATTTTAGGGTGACTGCTCCTCGTGGTGAGTAAAGTATCCCTATTTCTACTTCTTTTACTCAAAAACAAGGAGAATACTCAGCTTTTTATTTGGAAATGAGTTCCTTTCCTTTCCCTGTGTGTGTACAAGTAGGCAATACAACCCCACAATGATCAGGCCTTCCCTTGTTCCTGGGCTGAGCAAGGAGAGAGCAGATTAGGAAAGGAGGGAGCATGCAGGAAGGAGAACCAGCAAGAGCCTCTGCTTTCTGAAGAGGAGAGAAGCTGCGAGGTCAGAGGGAGAAGGCATGTGTTGGCCCAACAGGCAAGGGCTGGGATTTTGGACTCTGCTCTGGCCATCTGGTTGTGTGACCTTGGGCAAGTCACTTCCCTCCTCAGGGCCTCCATTTCCCCATATTGGCGGTTGGGGCATTCTATCCTTACAGTCTGGCAGGGCTCCTCCAACAGTGGCAGTGGAGACTGGGTTTCCCGACTGCCTGGGTCAAGGGCAGGTTGGCAGTCCTCATTGTTCCTCACACTGTCCAGATGACAGAACATTCAGCACAGCCCTACACTGAGCCAAGAGCTGCCTCACAATGACCACCATTGTTGGTCCCCGAAAGCCTACTTGAGCAGTGGGGCAGAGATCCTCCATTCTGAGTGGCTTTCTCTTCCAGGGTTAGGCAGGGTTCTGACGAAAGCTCTGTATGTTGGGGAGGGGGCTCCTAAACCTCTCTATGCTACGGGTCAGAGAGAAGCAGTGTGCAGGCAGAGTTGTACGGTGAGGAGTTTCTCAGGAAGACAGGACCTCCTGGAAATGGCTCTGAAGTAAGGGTCTGGCATCTCTAAGAAAAACCAAGGGTCAGAATGTTTCGTAAGGCCTGGGAGGCAGTGGAGCTACAGGGAATCTTGACCTGGTGATCCCAGTGAGGACATGAAGAGAATGACCATTCCTCGGCACGGACTGGAGGCCAGGCCTAGAGCTTTACAAAGGTTATTGCTTTTAATCCTTGTGGCAATTCTGTTACGTAGAAATTATTATCCCAATAAAAAACAAAACAAAACAACAACAACAACAAAAAAACAAGCAAACAAACAAAAAACCCCAGCAGCAACAACATCCTTGAAACTCAGAGAGAGAGAGAGAGAGAAACTAGCTGGTATGTGGTAAAGCTGGAATTCAAACCTGTCTGACTCCAAAAGTAAGCTCAGAACGGACTCAAGGCAGACGCAAACTCTCGTCAAGTGATAGGGTGTCCGAAGCCAGGGAAGTGAGCTTGGTATGGGTCAGCCTCATCTCAACTCTTCTCAGGATTCTTGGCAACACAATCCTGTTAAGTGGAATGCTGAGTTTCTTGATGTGATGGCAAAATACTAGTTGGTGTATTATCTGGCATTACTTTGCTCACTGAGCTCAAGAAGCTTCCATAATAAAAGCAGTCAGTGGTGAGATTTTCTAGTTCAACTCAAACTTGATTCTCAGGCATGACACATATAAGGCACACTGCAGAGATCCACACCAACCAAATGCATCACAGCTCAGAGAGATGCACACACCAGCCGCCTGGCCCAGAAAGGCAAAGCTAGAGGAGAGTTGCAATCAGGAGGGGTGTTTTCTGGTTGTGGGGTAGGATGAGTGAGAAACGGGGAGATGGAGGAGAGTACTGTGGTGTGTCTAGAAAAAATGCCATGTTTGGAATTCTAGGACTTGGCTCTAGTCCCAGATCCACCAATTAGTGTGGCCCTGGACAGGTCAATTAACCTCCCTGGGCCTCATTTTTCTAATTATAAAGTGTCTCTGTAGCGGATGAAAATAAGATGATGAATATAACATGTTTCTAGCATCTAGTGTTAAATTCAAGTAGGTGCTGAATAAATGTTGAATGAATTGGCCTGAAAATGGGAAGGGATGGGTGCTGGCAGCATGTGGAGGTGGAAGAGATGAAGGCCACTGTTTAAGGGCATTCACAGTGTGAACAGGAGCTGCTGGTATTGGGAGGAGGTTGGGTGTGAAGGCAGACAGGAAAAGGCTGAGCTTGTGGACAGTCGCTGGGATCCTGTTGGCTGGTTTTGGGGGAGGGAGGAATCTCCCACATGATAGTGCCCCCTTTGTCTGTCTCCCACTTCCTGTTGACTTTGTCCATTCTTCCTTTATGGGCCATTGACTCCCAGTTCAAGGCTGGAGAGTTGTAAGCCGGTCTCCTGCATCAGCCTCCTAACTGGCCTCCTTGCTGCCAGTCCCTTTCCAGTCCCTTTTCTTTTCCTCTAATCCAAACTGCACTCGATCTCACCTCCTATTGCTCCTGGCTTAAAACGCTTCGCCTCTTCCTGTTATTCACAGGATTATGTACAACAAATTCCATGGCCTTCTTTTATGCTACTTCTGTGTGCTAGTTCCCTGGCCCATCTTCCCTTCCTCTCATTCATTGTCTTTTCAAATCCTTTTCAGCTTCAAGTATTAGCACAAACCACCTTGTAGCCCCTTCCTTCCTTCCTTCCTTCCTTCCTTCCTTCTTTCCTTCCTTCCTCCCTCCCTCTCTCCCTCTTTCCTTTTCTCCCTTTCTCCCTCCCTCCGTCCCTCCCTCCCTCCCTCCCTTCCTTCCTTCCTTCCTTCCTTCCTTCCTTCCTTCATCAAATATTTATTGATCACCTCCTAGATGATGGTACAATACTGGGCAGCTGAGTTCATAAGGAAGGCCCATTTTTTTTCTTACCTCCTACACTCTTTAATATTCTGTTTCTGCTGCTCCATGGTGCTTACATCTTATGCCAGTGTTAACATAACTTTCTGCATATATTCCCTCTGTGTATATTGTGAACTACTGAAGGGCTAGACCACATGGCACTCTTGGTTGCATCCTCTGCAGCACCTGGAGCAGTGTAGGGTCCTGAAGGCAGGCTTGAATCCAGGCTCTATTGTATATTGTCTGTGTGTTCTTTACCTCATGAGCCTCAGTATCCTCAAATGGATTAAATTATGAAATATGCAGCAAGCTTGGCCCATAAGTAACTGTTCAGCAAATAACAGCCCAATACATATTTACTGATTAATTGAGAAGATGAAACACTTCTTGCACACGTTAGAAGCAGATCAAGAAGAACACTAACATTCATGCTGGGCAGAGCATGTAGCCAGCATGGAGTTTTGCTGTGGGTTGGGTCTTAGGAGGTTCCCCATATAAAATAGCTAAAGAGCTGCTACAGGGGAATGGGGGCTGGTGTGTGGACCAAGATGAGCAAGCACAGGAGGGAAAAATGTAAAATGTCTAGGCCTGCCAAAGAGTCAGCCTAGAAGTTTCTTCTGCATGTGAAAAATAAAAGGTTCCTTGGCTCTGTGGTTCTATTTTGAGAAGCATACCTCCTAAGGCAGAAATTAAGTTGGAGTTGAACTCCAGCTTGAACCTGTGTGAGCAAGTTTCCCGTCTGCAGATGCTGAGCAGCCTCTGAGGCACACTTTTACCTGGCCAGCCCCTCCTAGGTCTTTGGGCGGGGGATATTGTGAGTTTGAGTCCTCCTGATTTAGAAGTCAACTGAAGAAGAATGAACAATTGCTTCACTTTGAATTTCCAGTGATTTCCAGGTGGGCCAGGGCCAGCCAGAAATGGGGAGGCTGGGATGGCTACTCTGGTGCGTGTAGAAAAGACCTCCACGTTTGAAATACTAGAACTTAGCCTCTAGTCAGATCCACTTATTCATGTGACCTTGGATAGGTCAATTAACCTCCCCTGGCATAATTTTTCTAATGTATTAAGTTTCTTCCTGGCATTTTTAGGGGGAGTACACGGCCCACCAGAACAGTGATTCTCAAACTTTAGTATCATGGGGAATCTTGTTGAAACACAGATTCAGCTGCAGGAGGTCTGGCCTGGGACCTGAGAGACTGCATTTTTGACACTCTCAGGTGATAGCAGTGCTGCTGGGTGTGGCCCACATGTGGTTCTAGTGAGGGGACTGGCAAACCACAGCTTCAGGGCCAAATACAGCCTGATGCTTATTCGTGTCAACAAATGAGTTGGGACACAGCCATACCCACTCATTTACATATTGTCCTTGTCTGTTTTCACACCAATGGACCGAGTTGAGTAGTTCATCAAAGACTATGTGCTCCTCTACAGAAAAAGTTGGCCAACCCCTGCTCTAGTGGACCTAGGATTGGCCTATGTGACTTAAAAGACTTGCATTTCAGTCCAGGTTTGGCCAAGGGTAAGCCACTTTACCTTGCTGGTTCTCGCTTTCCTTATCTAGAGGATAAAATGATCTCTAAATTTCTAAGAGATCCATGACTCCAGGATTTCAGCACTACATAGAAAATATCATAATTTCGATAGAAACAGACATTTGAGAAACAGGTTGCATGGCCTTCATTTGGAAGCTGCAAGAACATACCTGGTCTAACCTGCAGAGTCCAGCAGACCGCCCCTGCCAGATGCCGCAAGAGTGACTGCCTGATGTTTGATCAGCTAGGAATAGATAGGGGCTTGGGAGATTGAGGACAGGAGGAGATGGAGGCAGACCTTCTGGGCCAGCTTCAAGGGCAATTGCATGACTCTGGGTCTCTAGCTTAGGCAACAGGTGATGCCATCTACAAGGCAGGAAATGTAGGGTGGGGGCAGTGGGTTGTAGGAGAGGGGGTAGGGTGTGTAAAGAAGGGAAAGATAATGATTACTTTGGGGTATGTTGATTCGAACATGGACACTTGAAGGACTGAATGACAAAGCTGCGATTTCCTGTAAAAAGCAAAGCGAAGTCTCTCTGTAGGCCTGCAAGCATTTAAGAGGAATGACATATGCGTTGCCATGGTTACTTCCCAGAGCTGAAGGGAGTCCCAGTGCACAACAGTCCCCCTGAAGAACCCTCCAGGATCATTAGGGATCGCTTGCCTTACTCTATCTCAGCCCCAGGAGAGACCTTGGCCAGAGAGATCTCTGTGAAATGCACACTTTCTAGGAACATTTCTACTTTTTCCAAACCCAAATGAGCACTGAGTGGTTAACTATGGCTCACTGTGATAGTCTTTCTGGTCAGATCTGTACTGAATGGGAAAATTGGGAACCTACAACCCTGGACAGCTCCTGAACCCAACTGGCCACTTTCTGTTATGGTTTCACACAAGTGAAAAGAAAGCCCCAAGAAACAATGAACACATGTGCTCACAATTAGTTTGTTGTCTCCTCTGAGCTTTAGCTCTCCACCTGGGAGTGTGACTCTCACTCAGATGGTTGGATGGCATCCCATTCCCTTGCTTTGGGATTCAGGGTATGGTCCACACGATGAGTGAAAACCCATGTGGGCACCATGTGCAGGCAGATTGAACCATGTGCCTACAAAGCAGTGAAGTCGGCTGACTTTGAAGCAGGAGGGCTTTCCCCTTCTCAGACAAGACCTCAGCATCTGGGCAGCAGATTTGATGACTGTGTGCTTCTGCCAGGAGGGAGCCTCTGTAAATGCCTGCTCCATTGGTTTGAGTACCAGGCTAATGAGGCACACCTGTGAGCTACATAGTGGCAGGCTGGCCTTGCTGAGGTCATGGGTTGTCATGTGACTCTGCCTCTTCGCGCTTATCACAGGTCCTAATTATTGCCAATCTGTGGGATTATTTTACTGACCCCTGGCTCCTGCACTCCCTACTGGCTATGGGGACTATGCCTATTTTTGCTCATTATTGTTCCCTGGTGCCTGGCACTTGGTAGTTGCTTCACAAGTGTGTGTTGAATAAATGCCACAGCTGGGAAATTGACTCAACGTGTACATTCTACCAACAGTGTCTGTCTCCCTGTCTTATTTACTAGGAACTGATAAAATTATAACCTGGTGAAGGTCTAGGGAGATTTTACCCTCTGTCTAGAATCAAATGGGATTGACTAAGAAATCACTGAGGGTAACTGTTGCTTTACTATCAAATAGCCAAGAGGCCAAGTATGGGTGACACAGCCTCCAGGTTGCTGCTGGCTCGAGCCTGAAGGCTGGGTTGGGGCAGATAGGGGCTTCAGTGAAGAGTATGAAAAAAGGTGTTGGAAATCTCTTCATTCATATCTAAGGTGGGGCCAGAGAGAAACAACGCAGAGCTGTCCAGGGCTTTGTTCCCCAACCTCACAGTCCCTCACGGGACTGATCCAGTTTTGTGCCAGGCCCTTGGTGCTTCACCTGGATTCAAGACTTACTACCCTTGCCCTGGCCAGTTTGGCTCAGTGGTTAGAGTGTCAGCTTGCGGTCCGGAGAGACCCGGGTTCGGTTCCCGCTAAGGGCATGCACCTTGGTTGCAGTTTGTCCCCAGCCCTGGTTCATGTGGGTGGCAGCCACTCGATGTGTCCCTTTCACGTCGAGGTTTCTCTCCCTCTCTTGCCCTCCCACTCTATCTGAACAAAATATCAAAAAATGTCCTTAGGTGAGGATTAAAAAAAAGACTTACTACCCTTTTCCTCTCCTTGCTTCACTGGACAGCCTGCTCTATGGAATCCTACCTTGGCAACCAAACACACTTCAGCAGTGACAACCGACCCTAGCGTTACAGGTTGTTACAGCCCCAGGTAATCTACCCCAAATTCCTGAAGCAGAGGTCAAGACAGCGAAATTCTAAATTTGGCCCAGTTTTTAACGATAATTCTGGTTACTACTGATCAAGCGCTCACCATGTTCCGGGCACTCTGCTAAGTGTCCTCCAGGGATGATCTCTTTAACCCTCAAACAGTGCTGAGGGAGAGAGGCTATAACTGTTTCCATTTCGTGACAAGGATTCCGTGGAGAGGTTCAATGACGCAACCAATGTCATATGGTTGGCGGTGGGAAGGCCTGGGTCTTCTAACTTCTAGTTCAGTGTTCAGTCCCTTACTCTGCCCTGACTCTCAAGTACAAGTCCCCTAAGTTATATTTTAATTAATTATCTGAAGATAGCCAGCACCTATATCTCTTACTTATCAAATGAGTTTCTAATGGCTCCATGAAATGAAATTCATAGCCTTATTCATACTCACATGTAAGTCTTTATGAGACTATTTTTACCCCCAAGATTTTTCACTACGTGCCTGTTCCTGTCCGGCTCCAGAATCTACCGCCCAGTGTGCTGGCAGACCAAGGCAAGATTCCTTCTCCCTCTTCCCTCGACTCCAACAACACTTCTGTAGAATGACGTGAGCCAAGTAGGATGTTAGGCTTTGAAAGGAACACAAAGATGAATACATGCTTCCCATTTTCCAGGTACTGGCAGAAGATATGAGGAGGCTACACATGCCTATGGAGCAGGGCAACCCATTATCAGTATGCTGTCAGGACAGAAGGCACAACTAAATCCTCTAGGAATTCAGAGGCTCGACTCACTTCCAGAGGCTCCAGAAAGGAGACAGCCCATGAGGTTCCCCTTGCAGAAGAAGAATTTCAACAAGTACATGTGGGGCCTTTTCTGGCCTGGGCCATGAATTCTTCCCATTTTCTGAGTACCTGGCTTGTGAAATACACACAGTAGGACCTCAGATACATTTTTTTTAGTTGGGTAAGAGCGACACAGAGCTAGGCTAGAAATCATGGACTTGGTTCTGATGCCACTACTGGATGTAAATTATATAAGTCCTATACCTGCTCTGGACCTCAGTATAAAATAGGAGTAGGGATGGGAGTGGGTATACCCTTTTGGTTAGAATGGCATTAAGTTAATATATTCAAAACTATTTGTAAGCCAAAAAGAAATATAAACACAAGAGACTCTCTTCACTATTCTTATTGATGTTATAAAAACTAAAGAGAACCAACATCTATTTACTTCTCATTTATCCAACAACCTTTTTTGACTAACTACACTGGGTCAGGCACTGGGGAAGAATACAAAGATGAATCATGTCCATCCTTCATCCTTGGAATCTGAAAGATCCTGGAGACAGTAGGTATAGTACAAATTATGGTATGAGTTTAATGTCCTAGGACAAAAGCTGGTCTGCAGTTTGGTATGACCTCTGCAGGGAGATAGCAAAGCTAAAGATGAAAACTTCAAAATCAGGAATTCAACAGGTATGCTCCAGCTTAAACTGTGTTTTAGACACTTTCATTTCCATCCTCTTCATAAAAAGCTGGGTGGTATTATGCCCATTTTATAGATGAGGAAGCTGAGACTCAGGGAGGTGAGGTCACTTCCCAAGGTTTATAAAACTATAAAGCGTAAATGTAAACCCAGGTCATTTAACTGCTTGGAACTTTTCCCAGTTCCCCTTGTTGCTTTCTAATCAGTCAACTTCTTATAGAATTCATTCCATGCTAAACTTGAATGACCTTCTTTCTTGGATTGCTTTTCCAAGGAGAAAGATAGATTTAAGATAAGAAAGGTTTGACAGTAACCCCTTCTATTGTCATTTCCTCGTACACTTACTGTGATAAATTTCTTCCCTCCTACTACACTTTCCTGGCTTCTTCCTCAACTCCAATCCCAATGAAATTGCCGAGGAGTAAAGAATCCCAACAAATAAAGAGCCTGCAGAGAGAGATTCCTGCCTTCTCAGCGTCTGGCCTATAAACTGTGGGGGGGAAAAAACCAGAACCAAAAACAAAAGAAAACACACACTGAAAGAAGGAGGAAACTGGCTATACAGTTCTGTTCAAGGAGTCAATCTGGACCAAAACCTGTCCATGTCTTACTTTTGTGGAGCCATGAAGAGCCTATGATCGATAGAAACCTATATAATTGTCAGCCTCACCTATTTTACAGATAATGAACATTATTGAAACCCAAGGAGGTGAAAGGACTTTCCCAATGTCACACACTAATGAGAAGCAGTCTCAACTGGAATCCAGGTCTCTTGACCAAAGGCCAATGTTCTTCCACTACATCAGTTGTCTCTTTAGCTTTTCTCCATTATCGTCTCAATTTCCATGAGATTATGACCCTTTCAAAAAGCAAGCTCAATACTGGTGTTTCTGTAAAGCCCAGAAGCCAGGGCCCTCCCTCTTCTTAGTCGCTGCTCTGATCAGCTTATGACCTCCTCCAAAGAACAGGAAGTAGCTTCTTTTTTAGCTCTGAAAGCACATTCTGGGGGTGGGAAAGGGGGACTTGGGGAAGAGAGTTCCTGTACATGATGGTCAAGAGCAATCAGCAGACACATTGCTTTTGCTTGAAGAGGAAGATACACGGTCAGATATGTAAGGGGCAAATACAGGCTGTCCTTGAGTCCTAACCAGAACATGTCCTCAGCCAGAGTTTTCCCAAGCCTCTGGGTTGGAGAAGAGGAGGATTCTCCCCAGATTCTATACTCAAGGGGCTGGATGCCAGAGTGGGGGTTAGGGTAGGAGCACCAAGGGGGGAAATTTTCAGGAACTTTCTACAATATCCAGTGCTTTCCCCCACCCTCTGCTAGCACCCGCAACTTCCCCTGCCAAGGGAGGAAGGAAGAACACATTATTCTGTTTAATAATTTATACAAATGGAAAAGTTTACTGTGTGAAATAATGGGGACTTAAGAAGGCAACAGATAAATAAAAATTCCTGAGTTCTCTCTTAAAGGATGAAAGTGTGGGTATGACACCTCTTGATGACCTCACTGGGAAATATAACAATCTGATTGTCTAATAGATGGGTTCAAATCAAGCAAGCAACCTTTTCCTTCCATATGGTCAGCCAAGTTTTGGTCTTCTATATGGTCTCCTTCTACTGGTGGGATCACATCCAATCTTAGCATTAATAGCTTGGGACAGACCTAGATTCACGGACACTTGTCTATGTCAGTGGTTCTCAAACCTCGTAGTTCATCAGAGTCATCTGGGGAGCTCATTACCGGGAACGAACACAGAGATTGATTAGGTAGATCTGGGCTAGGGCTCCAAAATCTTCATTTACAACAAGCAGGCCTGGTTTAAGAACTAATGATTTTGCCCTGGCTGGTTAGGCTCAGAGGTTAGAGCGTTGGCCTGCGGTCCAGAGAGACCTAGGTTCAGTTCCTGCTACGAGCACACACCTCGGTTTCAGTTTGTCCCCGGCCCTGGTTGGGTAGTGCGGGTGGCAACCACTCGAAGTGCCCCTTTCACATCGATGTTTCTCTCTCTCTCTCCCTCTTTCACTCTATCTGAACAACAACAAAAAAGAACTAATGATTTTATTCAACCCCATCCATTCAGCTATCAAAATTTTACATATGATAGTGGTTTTACAGCAAAGAAAACCAAGATTTCAAAAAGTAGGTTAGTGGCAGTCTCTTGCCTCCTGGTGTGATGTCTTTGCCAATGCCTTCACACATAGCTTCTCTTCCCCAGATCACCAGTCCTCGGAGAACCTCTGAGGATCAGTGAGGCCCTTTCCTCCAATCCACAGAGGAGTCAGAGCTGTTGGGAGCTCTGATTGAGAATCCACCTGGTTCATTGGTGGAAATGGCTGGTAAGGAATATAGGTAAAGGTAGTTTTAAGGGTAGTCTCAGAACGCCGTGTTCTATATCCTGATGGATTAAAAGGGGAAGGTACAGTTGATGGCTTCTTAGGCACACTAACTGGTTATTCAGGCAGAAAGAGTAGTCAGTTCATGGAAGCAGCCTGCAGTGCTAGAGAAGCCAGAGGGAGTGAGGGGGAGAGTAGCAGAAGATGAAGTCTTGGAGGTAACAGGAGGCCAGACCATCTGGGGCCCTCCAGGCCACATGAAGATCTTTGGCTTTTACTCTGAGCCACTGCAGGGTTTGGAGCTGGAGCGTGGCATAAGCTGACATGTTTTTTGCAGGGTGCTCTGCTGCAGTGATGGGACAGGCTTCACGGGGCAGGGCACACACCAGAAATTCAGTTAGGACGATTTGCAGTAACCCGAGGGACAGAAGATGGTGGCTTAGACCAAGGTGGTAGAAATGCAGTGGTGAGAAGTGGGTGGATCCTCTACTTTCAAAAGTAAAGCTAACAGATTTTTCTGATAAATTGGATGTGAGATGTGAGATAAAAAGAGGAGTCAAGGATGCCGAGTATTTTGGCTCCAGCAATGAGCAGGTTGGAGTTATCATCAACTGAGATAGAGAAGGCTGTGGGTGGAGAAGGTTTGGGGGAGAGACATCAAGAGTTCCGTTTTGGACATGCTGACTCATTGGCACTCACATGGTATTTAAATAAAGTCTCACCACTGGATGAGGTCATCAAGAGAGTGAGTATAGACAGAAAAATAGGAGGGTTGCATCAAGAGCTTAGAGAGAAGATGACGAATCAACAAAATTTTGAGCCTGAGAAAGAGTAACCAGTGGGGTAGGAGGAAAACCAGGAATGTGCGGAGTCCTAGAAGCCACATATTTTCAGAAGGAGGGAGTGATCAGTTGGGTCAAATGCCACTGACAGGTGAAGTGAGATCTAGGTTGAAAACGGACTATTGGATGTAGTTATTGGAGGACACTGGTAACCTTGACAGGAACAGCATTTGACTCCTGACCTCATGGAGTACCACAACTTGACAACTGACTGTCATTAAGGGCTCCCTTATTGTTAATTTTCTCTTCTGTAACAGTTGTAAACTTTGTAACATTAGGGAAGATGACTAAGCATATCCCCAGAACATGAATACCACCCACTGAATACCCTCCCACCAGGACACTAATCTAGAGCAATTTTCCTTATGCCTGACTTACCTTGGACACAGAATTTCAGTTCCTTAGGGTCAGTGACAACCTTTCTGCTTTCCTGGATCACAGCCCGATTCTTCTTGGTTTCTCCCCAGAGATTGGTGCCACCGTACATGCTGGGAATGTTGAGAATGGCAATGCCTTCAAGGAAGATGTTGCTCAGGTCCACCCCAACTCCGTCACACTGGGGGGTAGAGAGAAAAGGTCATCTGTTAGTATCCTCAGTGCATCCCCATTTAAGGTTTGGGGTGTGTGTGTGTGTGTGTGTGTGTGTGTGTGTGTGCTGGGGGAGGGCTTTCATGAAGGATGTGATGGGCCCTCAGCCACCAGCCTGCTTCTGTCAGAAGCTGAATCTTGGGCAAAGTTGCTCAGGCCTAAAGCTTTGGCCTCTGTAGTGAGATGGGAGCAGGAGAGGGGATCTAGTCTTGGTCAGCTCTGGGGAAGACAGCACAGAACTCCAGGGATGTTCTATAGATCTAGAAGAGCTTTAGGGATGGTTCACAAGACAACTGCAAACCTGTTCTCCAGTCCAGCCTCATTATCACCAATTCTGACCCTTCCTAACCATTGTGAAGATTTGGTAGGACATTGGGTCCAGAACCCAGCACACAGTGGAGTCTCAACAACGATGGAAACGTTTCATTTACCACCTCTTAATTTATCCCTCCTGTGAAAGTAGACGACTTTAAGATTTGGAAAGCTTTCAGAATTTGCCTGTCTTTGTATCTGTATCATAAGTGCAATTTTGGCATATGTGCTTGCTGATGTAGCACAGTCTGTTCTTCCAATCTCTACCACCCGCATTCCCCTCCAGGTACAAAAGGCCAGAAGGCTTGGATTTGCCTGTCTCATATATTGATAAAGTCAGACCATTTTGCCATAATGTTTACCAGTGCAACACAAAATATATTAGCTCTGATCCTTGTTTGTCAGGATTGTAGGTAGTTCACTTTCTTTACAGAAGAAAAAACTGGACCCAGAGAGGTGAGCTAAGGTTGCACAGCAGATAAATAACAGAGCAGGGATTCTAGGTTAGAGAATTTCACTACAAAGTCCAAGCTCTTCATCTTGCTTATTGTGAGTCAGGAAAAATCAAAAGCATGCAACCAAAACACGGTCTTCAAGGTTATCTACAAATCCAAACTTCTAGAGATTTCTCAACAGTGGAGGAATAGAGAGGTACGGCTTGTTGCCATTCACATTGACTTACCTTCTGATTTTGATGCTCTTAATCTATGCTTTCTTATCCCCATGACTTGTTTTATTAATTACAAATGGAACAGAGTGAGCTTCTCTGGTAACTAAGAACTCATTTCCTCATTGGGAAATTCTGATTACTGGAAAGTTCTCTTTATGTTGAACCAGATGCTCTTTCTTCTTGCTTCTACCCATTAGTCCAATTCTCCTTTCTGAAGCCAGATAGAATGACCCTTGTTCCTCCTCCATGGGGACAGCTCACCAGATGCAGGATGAAATCATCATCACTGTGTACACGTATTAAGCACTGCCACCTGCCAGGAATGCTTTTATGTACATCTCATTTATCACCTTCATAATAATCTTGTAAGTTAGTTACGACGACTACTCCCTTTTTACATTTGGGAAAACTGAGGCAGCTGTTAAAGAACTAGCCTAAAGTCACCCAAATTACAAAATAGAAGTACACAGATTTGATGGCAGATAGTAGGGGCCCAGGTCTTAACGACTCCTGAACTTCTCCTCCCTCTCACACCACCATTTGGTTGTGCCTCCTCTGGGTTGAGCACTGTCAACTCTCTCAACTCTCCTGTAGGCTTGGTTTTCAGACATCCCCCTGTTCTGCACACACTACAGTTTGTTACCCTCCTACTCTGTAAGGCCTCCTGCATTAAACACAACACTGAGGACAGGATCTGATGGCACAAGTGTCTATGGTACTAATACCACCTAGGCTGGGATCCTATCACTCTATCGTACCCCAGAAATGAGATCATCTGGGAAGCCTATGTAAGGGCTCAACACATGTCTCCCATGATCATTATCCCTATTGTTAAATATGGTCAAATTTGCACTAGCTCTTTTGTTAGCCACTAGATGACGACTGCATCAGTTTAGCTTGAATGGGTGGTCATCTCTGTCACCCACAGCCTGATCCCATCACCTACTTCTCAGCCAGCTCTTACCTATCCTGAACTTGTATAGATATTTAAAAAAAATAACTGAGACATAGGGCTTTGCATTTATGTCAATTAATTTCATCTGGCTTTCAGCCCAGGCCTCTTCTAGTCCGTCTAGTTTATTTTAAATCTTCATTCCATGACCTTTTGCCATAGCTCTCCTATCATTTGGGGATTAAGTCATTAATACATGTATATAAGGGGCAAAAAAGGGACCAAGTTCTCCCTTTGGTCAGTCTAACATAGCAGACATTGGGCATTAAATAGCCCCAGGGTTGTGGCTGCCCCGCGGGGCTGCATCTTCTGACTGAATTGTCACCCAGCCCAATTTTCATTACAATATGGAATCATGGAACTTTGAGATGAGAGGGACCTAAGAGAATATGCTCCATCTTTCATAAATAGGCCTCACGTGGTTAAGGAACTTGCTTGTGATCACTCAAGTTATTAATGGTGGGGTTAGACTAGTATTCTGGTCTCCAGACCTCAATCCTGTTCTTCCCACTAAAATGTAAGACATTGTGCTGAGATCAAACAGCATTTCCTAAGTGACCATTCTATAACCTCTATCAGAAAAAGAATAAGAGAGCTCATATGCTTTCTATGTTCTCTTTTGCTTCAAACATCATCTAACATTGTGGTTGGCCTTCGGCTGGCCTGAAGCCAGGTTTCCAGGTCTGAGTTGCTTCTGTGCATTCACACCGGGTGCTGCCATCCCCTGCCTCTGCATGTATGTGTACTGTCCCCTGAGAGCCTGGGCTCAACCCAGAGCTCTCTGTTGCTGTCATGGCGATTCTTTTTTAAACTCTTCCTTTTTCTTCTCAATAGAATTAATGAATTGTTAGAAATTTATTTTGGAATGTATTCCATCATTTCATCCTTTATGCCCATATTTAGAGATTTAGGCTAGAGTCCCACTGGGTCAGACTTTTCTCCAAATTTTCTGAAATGAGCTTTGCTCAACTCTGTGCCCAGCACTGTCATCCTGTATCTTTTTTTTTTTTTAATTTTTTTTCTTTATTTTTTTGGGGGGGAGAGGTGTAGAAACATCGATGAGAGAGAACATAGATTGGCTGCCTCCTGCATGCCCCCCACTGGGGATTTGGCCCATAATCTGGGCGTGTGCCCTGACCGGGAATTGAACCGGAGACCTCTTGGTGCATGGGTTGATGCTCAACCACTGAGCCACACTGGCCGGGGTCTTCCTGTACCTAATCACCTCCTAGACAATCGCTCACTTTTCCCTGTTGGTTGTTGTTACTTCCGCTTCACCTCAATTTATTCATTGTTGGTCAAAATGCCCCCTCCCTTCTGAGAGGACATAGCAATAATATTAGCAGCTCAAGTTCGTGCACTGCATTGGTCCTTCACCTACATCTTCTCCTGGGATCCTCACATGAGTACAATGAGGGGAGGCATCATTACTCCCCATGACTGAGAGGGGGGGTCTCGCAGGGGTAAAGTGCTTACTCATTGCTACCCAACCTCCATTCTACAAGCTGCCAGAGTAGGATGCAAACCCCAGCAATCAGATGTCAGATCCTGCATTGGAGATGCAAGTCAGTGAAGCAAATTGAGACTTTTGTTGATGCTAGACTCATAGCAAAATTAAACTTCCAGCTGTTGTTTAAATAACTGACATTTCCCACCACTACTCTGTCTTGTAGAGGACTTAGAGCAGTCATGGCACATCAGTGTTGGATATATATATTATATATCTTGCCTCTGTGCCAGCTTTGCAAAAAAAAAAAAAAAAAAAAAAGTGTACCATTAACAAAGCAGTGTTCTTGGGACATGATATTCCAAAAAGTCACTTTTCTTCCCTGTTGCACTTTTAAGTGTACCCTGCTCCTTCCACCTCCAGTCATAACAAGCTAGGAGTGTTGCTTTAATTTGGTTAAGTTAACCTCTCTCTGGAAAAGCAAACAGGCCTCACTCTGCTTTCTGATAAATTGTCCCTTACCCCATTATCTCATTGAGAATAGAAAAGGTGGAGGAGCCTGGGGACTGCTGGATAGTAGATGCCCCCACCCTCGAAATGTACCTATTTGAAAACTGAGAGGCAATGCAGTGTCTTGGAAAGAGGTTGCCTGGGCTTGGAGACTTAGAGATATGAGTTTAAATCTTAGCTCCTCGCTTGCCAGCTGCGTGATCTTGTATTGGTTCCTTAACCTCTTTGGGCTTTAATTTGTCTTTTGTAAAATGGAGGAGGGGTGGGGGAATAAACATCTACCTCAAGGGGTTGATTGGTCTCCGGAAGGCAGTAACAGTCCATAATCGTTTGCATTATTATTACAGTTAGTAATATTTCCTGTGCCATGAGGCATATTTCGGTCTGAAATCATTCTTCCACTACCTGAGACCTTGCTGGAAGCATTCTAATGGCCCCATGGCGGGACCCATACTAGTCAGAGCCTTGACACCCCATATCTGTATGGCCATTCTTCGGGGTTCTTGAACTAGCCATCACACACTGATTTCCTTCAGAACCCCAGGCCCGCTTAGGTTTCAGGAAACGTGGAAAGCTGCCGCGCCGGATTTGGGAAAGTGGAGGCAACAGTCGTACACTGTCGGCTTAAATGGAACAGGCCCTAGGCCACTCCCGGGAGGGTTTCTGAGCTAAACCCTCCAACAATTCCATGACGTCATAGGTCCCCCTCCCGCTGCTCCGACTCAGGGGGCTACTGGGGAGAGCGCAAGGAGGGCGGAGATCCCCGGTCACCGTTAGCCATCCCCTAATTTGGGACGGAGCTAGCTGGCTCCCCTAGAAGTCCAGGCTGCGCTGCGGCGGAACTCAGGTATTTATAGACCACTTTTGGGCTGAAACAGAAAGCTCTTGTCCCAGGCAGCGAGCGCGCACATGCCCGCAACCATGCTTCCAGTGTGCGTGGGAGGCGAGGTGCAGGACCGCGGGCGCCCGCGTCCCTGGCGCGGCTGCCGGCGCGGAGTGGGGTGGGGCGCTTCGAGGCCAGCCCCGCTCCTGCCCCCTTGGAAGCGGTTCAGGAATCTGCCCGAGCCCAGGCCGGGAGCGGCGGCGCCCGCCTCCTCCCAGCCGCGCTGCGCCGGCCCGCAGCTGTCTGCCACGTTCAACGCTGGTCCCTCTGCGCAGACAATACCCACAGTTCTGGTTTCTTTGGGAGCCAAGGGATGGTTTGTTTGTTTGGTGGCGGGCTGGTGCATAGGTAACCAGAGACTTAGTTACGAAGCCAAGGCGCAGTTATGTACGAATGAAATGCGCTGGGAATTCGTAAACTATCCCTCCAACGCCCCCACCCCCACCCCGCCCCAATCGCAGTTCCCTAAAACCTCCATAATTCTGGGCAGAACTAGCGTCCCCCAAGCTATCTGTGCTCCCTGAAAGCAGAAGGCGCGAGGGAGGGAGGGAGGGCGCTGATGTTTTCCTGCTAGGCGTGCCCCCCTCTCCGCTCCCCTCCTTCCCGCCTCTGTGACCTGAAAAGGGTGCGGATCTGAACCTTCTCTCCCCCGAGCAAGGCTGCCTCCATTTCAGCCCTGTCGTCGATCCTATTTCTGAAGGTCCTCAGAGAAGGAGATCCCATAATTTATTTGATGACCTGTTTCAGTTTTTAGCAACTAGGAAATTCTCCCTTCTAACCTCGATTCAAGGTGCCACGATTACGGGGTTTTCTCTGATTTAGAGTGCAGATTGTTTTTTTCATACTCCTGCCATGGGGCTGTGTCTCCTCTTCGGAATGACCTCTCCCAGGCCAGATCTAAGGTGTAATCCAGTCCCCAATGGCTCTGGGAGTACTTGTCCCTGTTCAACTTGAAATTTTCTTTCTTAAGTATCCTGCCACTGCGTTATCTTAATTTGTCCCTCCCATCTTTGATGACTCTTTCTCAGTCTTTTATTTTTAATCTTTTTATTATGGGTAGTTCCAAATATATAGGAAAGTAGAGAGAATGATAAACCTCCTGTACCCCAAATCTCAGCTTCAGCAATTGGTAACTCATTGCTAATCTTGTTTTAACTCTATCCCAGTTCATTTCCCCACATCCATATTGAACTAATTTATAGCAAAGCCCTGATACTCTAGCATTTAATCTATAAATACTTCTGTATGTATCTTTAAATAAGACTCTTACAAAAAAGTTACCCACTACTATTATCACTATTAAAAAGTAACTGTAATTCCTTAATATTGACAAATACCCAGTAATTGTTCAAATTTCCTCCATAGTCTCATTTTAAAAAGTAATTGGTTTGTCTGAAAGGTCTACAGATTAAATTTGGTTGATATGTCTTTTAGTTTCTTTTGATCTATAAGTTGCCCATCCTTTTTTCCCCTTGTCTTTTAATTTTGATGGAAGGAAATGGGTCGTTTGTCCTGTGCAGCTGTGCTTCCCAGACATGAATGTGTACACAAATCACTGCAGGATTATTAAAATGCAGATTCTGATTCAGGTCTGAGGCAGGGCCTGAGAGTCTGCATTTCTACATGCTCCCTGGCAATAGCGATGCTGCGTGTGCAACGGACCACACTTTGAGAAGAAGGGCTGTAGTGTTTCCCAGATTCTGGATTTTTCTGATTGTATTTTTGAAGTGTCTTTTAAACATATTCTCAGCCTGTCTCCTCTATTTTCACTGAATTGATACTTTTAAATCTAGAGGCTGATCAGATTCATGGCTGACATTCTGGCAAGAATACTTTATCAGTGGGGTTGTATATTTCCTATTACATCTCATTAGGAGGCACATAGTTTGCTTGTCTTATTTTTTTATGATGTTCAGATCGGTTAGTGGGTTCAGGTGTCAACCCGAATCTTCCATATAGAGATCTTAATTGGTAGAGAATGATCCTTGTCTAGACCCATTACTACAGTCCCCTTGAGGCACCTTAGCACTCCTTCGCTGTTTTTCTTCCAAATCTCTACAAATGCCATTTTCTCTATGTATTCTTCCCTGCCCACTCTCCAAAAAGGATCTCTCTCTTTCCCTCTTCTCTGTATCTATGCTCTCAAGGAATCAAAGACCTGAAGAGTCTTGAAAGGACATTTAGTGCGATCACCTCATTTTATAGATGGGAAAATGGAGGTTAAAGAGATGAAAGGAATAGCCCAAGTCACACAGGTGATTAGAGTCAGCATATCTAAAATTAGACCTTTGGTCATTTGGATTGGCAACCAAGAGGTTATGAGTGATTTTGTAAAGAGGAATTTTTTGGCAGCGGGATAAGGGCCAAAGCGCAGACAGCTAGATGGAACATTAGATTTGGTAATCTCTAATTACCAAAATGAGAACAATGAGACCTAGAGTTGTTAAATGACCTTTCTGGATTACACAACTATCTTTTCAAAGAGCTAGGGCTTAAGTAGGGACTCTAGGGTGAGTAGGTGTGGTAGTGAGGGAACAGAATCAGAATCACCATGTGGTTGGGTGACAAATGGAGCTGAAGATTGAAAATTGAGTCTAAAAGGGTAATACAACTGAGGAAAAGGTTTTTCATGAACATTTGAGGCAGAGAAGATACTCAGTGAATACTTACTTGTTGGATGAATGCATAGAGGGAAGAGGAAGTGGGGAAAGCCTAGGTTGGGAAGTAGCTGGAGTGGAAGAGACGATGCTGAACATAGTGGTGGGACATTGGTCTGGGGATGACACTGGAGTCCTTTCCTTCCCAAATGGGTGAAAATGGAGTTAGGGCATATTTTAAAGAGGAAAGTAGGGAAGTGCTAGGCAACGTCTATCGAAAATAATATTTTAATTACAGTGGGGAGGAAGGGAGAAGACTGAGGAAGAGGTGGATGACATCCAGACATACTTGAATAGGGGTTCTGATGGACTGAGAGGGGATGGGCAGAAGGACAGAGTGGTCGCCCTTGATGCTTGGCCTCCATGTCAGAGCCTCAGATACACACTTACCAGCAGAGGTGGCTGACATAAAGGCCTGACCAAGATCACCGCCCTACACCTTTTATGAGGGATCAGGAAGCTGACAGCCAGTAGGTGAAAGGAAAGCACCACTATACCGCTCTGTACAGCCCTAGTGTCCTGTAGGGTGCTGGTAGGAATGGGGTGGTAGTGTTCATTTACAATGGGAACATATCTGTGTTAGTAGGTGGGGAGGGTGCTCTCTTTGAGTTGGTCTGCCAGATTGGAATGTAAGTTAGATGAGGGGGAGGCCTGGGCACCCTCTTCCAAGGTCCCATTTGGTTTGGAAAGAGGAAAGTAGCTGAGGAAGAGGTTTAGCTGGGCTCTAGCCAAAGCCTGGCGTGGTAGCTGAGACTGATCTGCGTAAAGGCCAGAGTTGGGCCTACGTGCTTTGTTTCTGCTGCACTCACTGCCTAACCTGCTCATCAGCTCTTTTATACCTGTTAAAATCCTACCCTCCCAGTCCTGGCTGGTTTGGCTTAGTGGTTAGAGCACCACCTGTGGACCAAAGAGCTGCGAGTGCAATTCCAGTTAAGGGCATGTACCTCTGTTGCGGCTCAGTCCCGGCCCTGGTCAGGGTCATGCAGGGTCCTGCCGAAGGCTACCAGCCGATGTGTCTCTTTCACTTCGATGTCTCTCTCTCTCCCCGCCTCTCTCTCTTTCTCTCTCCCCCCCCCCCCACTCTATCTGAAGATAAATGGAAAAATATCCTCAGGTGAGGATTTAAAAACAAAACAAAAAGATATCCTGCCCTCCCAGCTCAAAAGCTCTCTGCTCTGTGAGGCTTTTCCCAGTGTTCTAGCTAGAAACTGATATTCTCCTCTGAATTTTCATTGTGTTGTTTTTGTCTCATAGGGAATGTATGTTCTGACATGTATTACGCATATGCACCTGTTCCCAGGAGACTTTAAGCTCTCAGAAGGCAGGCCCACATGTTAGCTGTACTGCTCTGTATTCTTCATGGTTTCTGGCATGTCTTACCCATGTTAGATGTCCATTATAACTATTTGTTAATTGAAAGAAAGAATGTTTGGAGAAATCCCAAAATGGGAACCAAGGTGTTCCTTAAAGAACCTGACAAGATTTTGTTCCTTCCAGATGAATCCCCATAACTTCCCAGGATAAATATATTGACAGAATAAAGTGGACCGGATGTCCAGGTTAGGGAGAGATATGGAAAGTTAACCTAAGTCTGCAAGAAGTGGTCCTCTGATCACAGGTAAGGGAAATCTACATCTGAACCGTTGGTAACAAGAATAGGGCCCATGGAGCACAATTTGTATGAGAGACATTGCGAGACAGAAGATGAAAGCATTCATTTATCCATCGAGGATGATGAGAACTCACTTACACTGTGCTAAATCCTGGGGATGGAACAGAAATGGGACACAATTCCTGTCCTCAAGGTGCTCACAGCAGGTCTATGCTAGAGGCAGTGGTGTGCTGCTAAATGGTTCGCAGCAGGACCTCCAGACAAAAAGGAGAATGAGGAGGAGCAGCAGCTCTGACTGTGGTGTTTCCTGGTGTAAATACTCTCAGTTTCAAGCTACCAACGTGACAACACCGAAAACAGTGTTGGTACGAGATGTGCCGTCAAGCAGGCTGGCTGCAGCACACCACTGGGGAGGATGCAGAGATCTGATATCTGCAGGGCCTACAGCCAGAGAGAAAGTTATTGGGAGTGAAAGAAGAGCAGCCAGGGCAAACAATGATGTCTATTTTCTCTAGAGAAGAAGTAGAGATAATGTTTTTAGTGTCAATAGCATGTGTCTCCCGAGGGAAGAAAGGCGATAAATTGAGTGGTGTTGATGAGTGGTGATAGCATTATTGGAAAGACAGTCCAGTACAATTAAAAAAAAATTGGCCTGGCATGTAGGTAAATCTTATAGGACAGTGGCTTCCTTGCAGTCAGAGGGGCTGTTTTATATAATTTTAGAAGCTAATGTCTGCTGTGGGCAGTTAGATACTAATACACACATATATTATATGGTAACATTAATATACATCATTTATTGAGTAACTATTATAAATCAGGTACTTCATAAATTTTATATCTGATCCTTACAACCCTATAGTGTTAGTATTTTTTACCGTGTTTTTACAGATAAAGAAACATTGACTCAGTCAAACTAAGGAAGACTCTTCTTTTCCAAATGTATCCAGGTTCATGGTAGCTCCATGAACCTGCAGGTTTCTTGTGTGAGATGCAAATGACAAGATCAAGAAGACAGCCCAACAACTTACAGAGTATGTCCCTGACTCCTATTCACCTGCGTGCTATTACCTATGAGGTCACTTTTGGAGTATTCTAGAGACAAGGGATTTGCTTTTGCATTTTAAAGACGACACTGGAAAAATAAGGAGTGTATCAAGAGAAGAGTGGTCAGGCCCTGGCTGGTTTGGCTCAGTGGTTAGAGCATTGACCCAGGGACCAGAGAGACCTGGGTTCGGTTCCTGCTAAGGGCACGTACCTCGGTTGCAGTTTGTCCCCAGCCCCAGTTGGGGTCATGTAGGTGGCAGCTACTCGATGTGTCTCTCTCACATTGATGTTTCTCTCTCTCTCTCTTCCTCCTTCCCTCCCTCCTGCTCTGAAGATAAATGCAAAAATGTCCTCAGGTGAAGATAAAAAAAAAAAGAGAGAGAGAGAAGAGTGGTGAAGATAGTCATGGGTCTGTACATCGAGGGGTAAAAGGAACTGAGGGCATTGAGTTCAGAAGATCCGTAAGAGAACACATGGAGGACAGATCTTCAGCCCTAGGAAGGGCAGTCATGTGGAGGAGCAAAAAGGCAGGTTCCATGTGCCACCAGAGGGTAGAAATAGGCCTGATGGATGGGGAATTCAGTGATCTATCCCACAAACACCTCTTGTGCACCTGTTTTGTTTTAAGCATTGTGCTAAGTGCTGACAAGGGAAGGATATGGCGATGAATGGGACACACATCCTTGTTCAACATGGGGAAGAACTGTCTAAAAGTTTGAGCTGTCCAGCAAAGAAACAGGCATCTGGAAAAGTAGTGAACTTCCTATCCTTGGAGTATTCAGGAGGAGGGAGGATGTGCACTTAGCAGAATGTGCCAGAATGAGTTTAGTGAGTGGTAAGTGGCACTAAATCCCCTTCCAGATCAGAGATTCGGAGTCTGTGTTCAGCCTTGCTTTGGCAGGCTAGAGTGTTGCTCTGAAAAAAGTGTCATCTGACTCCCCCCTTCCCACCAGCCTTGCCCACCCAGCTGTGCACTCTGCGTTCCCTGACGGTGAGCTGTGCTGGGCCAGTGAGACTGGAAGGTGGCTGCCATCTGTGACAGGGATGATGGAGTTTTGGCGGGTTTGTGTGGGTTCAAGGAATGCGGTATTGAAGCCATGTACACACAACCTGCTTAAGAACATCCCATGGGCAGAAAATGTTTTCTTCCTCTTCAGCCCTCCTCTGTTGCTGTGCCAGGCGGGCACAATGGTGCCATTGAGAGGGGCAGCTGGAAGGGGGTGTTGGCAGGGAGGCTGGAAGTAGAACATTGCAGCTGGGGGGAACCAAATTCACTTCCAGGAGCAAGCCTGCACTGGGTGCCAGTTTCCAAAACAAAACTGCTGTTTCTGAGAGCTCATGGTGGTGGGTTGCCTCAGAGTTGGACAGAGGGCAAAGCCATTTCCTATCCGCTGCTCCACCCTCCCCCAGTTAAAGAAACCCGGTGTGTGGAGGCATTCTTGCTCTGAATGCAGATGAACAGGCTTTTTGGTCTGTCAGGGGAGCTCAGGCTAACTTGGGGTGGATGGGGCTTTCTGAGGGGGTGAGACTTTCCGGCAGACGGGGCAGGGCTGATGGCCATAGGGACTGGCAGGGCTTGGAGGGAGGTAGGCTTCTGGGCCATGAGACAGGGCTCAGAATGCAGACTCCCTTCTTCTGCCTCTCAGGGTCACTTCTTCTGACCCCTTAGCCGCCTGGCACCCTTGGTGCCATATGGGCTCTGCCCACTCACTTTCTTAACTCTCTTTGGTGAGAAAGAGGTGGGAGAACTCTGGCATTTCCTGTCCTGGGTTCACAGTTGTCCCACACCCTCTGCTACTTTCAAAGGTCCCAGCAACAGCTCAGAGACGGGCGTGGGAGGCCTGTGCGCCAGGCTGCAGGCTCAGCCATCTCCCCTTTTGTGTTCCAGATGCAGCGAGGTGGGTCCTTTTTATTTTGGTGGCTTCCAACAGAAAGGTCTCACTTGAGGCTGGTCAAGTGGCAATTTCTACTAGTGTTCACACTAATCATGAGATTTTTCACACTTTGATTCAATTTTATAATCACTTCATTTCAGGCATTGTGGTAGGCCTGGGGATACAGAAGGAGTAAGATCGAGTCCTCGCTTCAGACAGCTGACCGCCTAACAGATATGCCAAGTCCCAGTGGGAACCCACGGCCAGCTCAATAGACACGTGCACTCCTTAGGTGGAAGCAGAGGAGGGGTGCAGAGGCCATCTCCTGCTGGGGCACATGGGCTTGAAACTCACCTGAACTTGGAGTACTTATCTTTCAGGAACTCTGTTTTCTTGTGTAAATAATGAGACTAATACACACCACGCAGTTATTATGAAGATTAAATAAGGTGATGTATGCAAGCGCTTGTTGCAAGGTCAGTGTTCTGTAAGTGGCTGCTGTTGTTATTAATTTATCGGTCCTAAGGACTTGATATGTAACATGTATGTGTGCACAGTGGTATTTATCTGATCCCTTGTTGGATTATATGTCCTTCTTAAAATAGTCAATTCTTCTACCTTCCTAATTCCTCTTCTATAGAAGACTAGGATCAGCAAGTTTATGACCTCACTGACCAATGTAGATAAACAAAGACCTATCTACTATAGCCAATAAGATATATTGTATATAGTATTCTCTGTCTGTTTCTGTTGTAGAAGCAAAAAAGGTTAAAATGGTTCTCCTCCCTGAGATCCCCGAATCTCCTGAGTGTGGAAATGAATTATTATTATTATTAAAAATTTTTTTTGTTGTTGTTGATTTTAGAGAGAGGAAGGGAGAGGGAGAGAGAGATAGAAACATAGATGAGAGAGAACATCGATTAGCCTCCTCCTGCATGCCCCCCACTGGGGATCAGGCCCACAGCCTGGGCATGTGCCCAGACTGGAATCAAACCGGTAACCTCTTGGTGCATGGGTCGATGCTCAGCCACTGAGCCACACCAGCTGGGCATGAATTATTTTTAATAGACTAAGAAGTCTAAGAGAAGTAATATATTTGCCACTGATGGCCTCACAGTTCATTATTACTTAAAAGATGCATTTGCTTGATGAAAGTTATTCTTTCACTAAGGGACCTTGGCAGTAGAAAAGTTAAGCTTGCTGGGGCCGAGGTTAGCCTGGAGATTTTCCAGGAACCTGTTGTGGGAGTGCCTTCTAATCCAACATACTGAGTCATGTGACCCCAACTTTGGTCTTCTGAGACCTCCTTGGGCCTCGTCTATCCATTGGGCTGCATATCTCCCCATTACCTTGTGAAGTGTAGGCATGAGAAATCATCCTTAAAAGTTATTCCAATGTCCTTGGAAGATACAAAGTATGGATAGCCAGGAGTCTGAAGACAAAGAAAATCAAAGCAATTCACAAAGAACAAAGGAAATGAAAAAGAATAAGAAAATAAAAGCATATGGATGAATGGAGGCTTGAAGTGAAATACGGGGTGCACATTTGAAGGAAATAAAAAAAGAGGGTCATTTGAGAGAAAAAGTTATGTGTCAGAAACTGCAAGCGAACAATAAAATTTTATGAGAAGATTGACAGAAACAATTTCTTCTTAGTAGGCTCAAAGACTTTAAGGATCAGTGAAGGAAGCTTGAATTCAGTGTGTGGCTAAAAGAGGCAGAGCGATAAGGAGGATGAAGCTGTGTTTAAAAATGGATAAGGGTTTAAGAAATCAAAGAATCACAGAGGTCCTCCAGAGGCCTGCTTTTAGAGAAACAAGGGCTAATGTTATTACAGGACTGAAATAAGGCCAACAAACACTGTTAACAGTGCTGATCCCTGACGGTGAGATTGTGGGTTACTTTTCGTTTTTGCCCCTCTGTAGTTTAAAGTGTTCTACCATGAATTTGGATTACTTTTACAACCAGGACAAGACTGTAGTGGACATAGTAGGACGGAGCAGGAAGAAACTGAGGTGGGGCATCTGGAGCAGAGAGAAATGAAGGATGAGCAAGAAGAAGACATCTGAAGTAGCAAGAGCTGCCTTGGGTGGTCTCACAATGAAGATGATGCTGGGATGATGGAACCACTGGGCTTGACTGAGGAAGGAAAAGACCAGAAGCGGGATCTCTCTCCAAGGCCCATTCCAGCCTTCTTTTTGACTCTAGGGTTTGATGCATAATCAGGTTGCTACATTTCATTTTCCGTGAACTCAGAATTCTTTCCAATGCTCTCCTCAGCTTTCCCTTTCTTGTGAACATGTTTGCATTTCATCTCCCTTGGGATCACAGTGGTTGGGTTGATGGGCTGAGCATCTAGCCAGTTTCCACCTTCATTACTCCAAACTCTGAAAGGCCCTACCTGTCTAAGCTGAGAAGGTTTCAATGATGTCAGAAGAGGCCAAGGTGCTTAAAGATCTCCTCCCCTGTAACTTAAAAGTGTGCAGTATTGCAGGTGGATACCGAGGCAGGATACGAGAATGCCCCCAGTTGGAGCTGGAGAGCCATGGGTTCTCTTCTGCTACTTACTGGCTGGGTGAACGTGGTCAAGTTACTTAACCTGTAAAGGCCTTGATTTCTCTCTTTTGAGAAATAATGGCACTAATGTATCTACCCAACCTGAAAGTAAATGAATTCATTATTTATTAAGCTTCTTTACATGCACTAGGTGTACTAAAAGTTAGTTTTAGAATTTATGATTCTCATAGACGGGGCCCATATCAGGATATGGATTAAATATCCCTAGCACTGTGCCCATGTACTCCCTTTTGTAAAATTAAATTTTAAAAAATTGAGATGAAATTCACAGAACATAACATTAACCACTTGCAAGTTATAATTCAGTGGCATTTAGGACTTTCACTCACACTGTCTTTTTAAAGTGTTAGAATAACACAGTTATTTGGGTTGGTTCCATTTTATTGTAATAGAAACCTGCTGTGCTGTACCTCCATGCTCAACTTGTGAGCTCACGTGCAGCAACTTCTCTAGATGTAGAGGTGAAGAATCTACTGGGTCATATGGTCCACAAGATCATTTTCAGTTCAGCACAGACTGTCAAAGTGGTCCACCACCTACATTCCCATTGGCAGTGTCAGAGTTCCCATTTCTGCCCCTCCTCACGTTATGGCGGGGTATTCACGGAGTGCTGCAGAGCAGCAAAAAGTAATGACCTAGCTCTACCAACATCGACACGGAGAGACCTCAAGAACATAATGGTTGCCCTGGCTGGTTTGGCTCAGCGGTTAGAGCATCGGCCTGTGGTCCAGAGAGACCTGGGTTTGGTTTCTGCTAAGGGCAGGTACCTCCGTTGCAGTTTGTCCCCGGCCCTGGTTGGGTCGTGCGGGTGGCAGCCACTCGATGTGTCCCTTTCATGCTGATGTTTCTCTCTTGTCCTCTCTCTCCCTCCCACTCTATCTGAACAAAAAATGGAAAAATGTCCTCGGGTGAGGATGAATATAATGGTGAGTGAAAAGGCAAGTTGAGAGCGAAAAGGATTTGGGGAAACTCAGTTCTATCTGTAATATTTTATTTCTTTGGTTAAAATATACTTGAAGGGAATAAAACAAAATATTGATGAATATCAATTCTAAGGGGAAAATGGGAGTATTTGTATTTTATATTTTTAAATCCTCCACTGCAAGGGTGGGGGGAACTGATGTGCAGGGATTTCCAAAATATACTGGATAACAGATTATTTTTGAGCAGCTTCCAAATCTGGACTCATTTTTCCCATGCAGAGGTTCATATTACTGGAGCTGGCTCGCCTTCCCTTGTGAACATTGTTCTAAAGTAGATGAAATATCAAGGAATTTTGGAAGTTCTTATTTTTAGCCAGTAAAATGAAAAATTTCCACAGCATGTAAAATAAGTGCTCGAGTTGAAGCCTGCCTGGTTTGCTCCACCTAACTATGATCACATCTAAGAACTTCTGCAAGGCTATTCTGGGCCTGGGGTGCGGAGGTGACTCACTGTGTCCCTCCCTCGCCCCCCCCCCCCCCCCCCCCGTTTATTCAGGTGAAATCAGGTTAAAATGCACATCAAGCATGGCTTGGGAAGGGAAGAGACTCTGAGAGACCCTGTGAGACCCTAGACCAGGGATGATGAAAGCTGTGTGGGTGACATGCTGGCTTCTTAATCAGGGTCAAACACAATCTACTGAGCACCCATTTCCCAGGAACAGACTAGTTTTCACAGGCCTTCCTGTGTGTCCCCATGAAGGAAGCAGGCAGAGTGAGTATTTGCAGTATTTTTTATGCTCTTTTTTTTTTTTTTTTTGATAAATGTAAAAATCTCATGCCTGTTTTTAATGTTATCTAAAATGCTAAAATAAATAAAAGTATGTGAATAAAAGCAGATCAGATATGCCCCATCCCTGGTTGAGAATCTCTGCTCCAGACTAAAGTACCAGGACTGCCCTGAAACCCCCTGGTTTTGGTCGAATCTGTATTTGAAGCCTGACCTGACCACTCACAGGCTGTGACTTCAGGTGAGCTTCTTGCCTTCCCTCAGCCTCTGTCCCCTTCTCTGAAAAGGCAATTTTGACACCTGCCACTTGGGGCTGCTTTGCAGATCCTGTGAGGCACCATTGCCAGTTACTTAAAAAAAAATCCTGAAAAACTTTCATCTAAATTATAGCCTTGGGAAGTAGGCTAACTCCCTTTGCTCCATTCTACAGATGAGACTACTGAGGCCCAGACTCACAGTTTAGCAAGTTACTTCGCCTAACTGCAGAACAGGGCTAACCCCGGGTCTTGTGCGACCAGGCTGGGTCCCTTTCACTGTGCCAGCCCTGGCCTGGTGTCCGCATGTGAGCAACAGACCTAGAGTCATCTTCTCCCCTGTCCTAAATGATCTGGCCCACGTGTTCCCAGGACCCCTGCATCCAGTTTCCTTAGCAGGCATTGAGTACTATCGTTCCTCTTGTGTGTTGTCAACTGGGCTGTAAGCTTAATTTCAGAAGAGACCAAGTCTCATAGTCTTTCTCAACAAGCAGCTAGCCTCAGAGGAACAGGTTGAAGCCCATGTGAGACTTTTAATGGAGACCCTCCCTGCATCATCTCATTTTAGCCCCAAGTTTTACCATCCAACTCTGTTACCAGTGACACACACACACACACACACACACACACACACACACACACACAATCAAACAGACTTTTCCATCTGTTCCCCTGAGCCCTTTACCTTTGTGCCCTTTCTCAAGGTGCTGAACCTCTCAGCCTCAGTTTCCTCACCCATAAAGTGAAGACATTAATATTTGCCCTGCATGTTCTATGGGTCAAAATGAGATGCTATGTGGGAAAACCTTTTGTAAACTTGGAGGCAGTTTTCCTCTGACTCTCTCACCTACCATCTAGCCTGCACCCATTCCTTCCTCAGGTGAGCAGGACGGTGTCTTCAGTCCAGAGAGCAATCCTCTGCAGACCTCCCCAGCTGCTTCCACTGAGCGGGAACCAAGCGGTCCCCCGTTCAATAAAGGAGGAAGAAACAGCGCATCCGTGCTGAAGAATTAATTCACTAAGTCTCTAGCCCTTGTTAGGGAAAACTCTGTTTATGGCTTCTAAGCTAAACTCATTCCAGGAGATCTAGAATCTTCTCTCTTACTAGTTTTAAGCAATGAAATCTCAGTCAAGTTACTTAATTATCTGAGTCTCAGGTTCTTCATTTAAAAAATGTGGTGGGCCCGGCTGGCATGGCTCAGTGGTTGAGCATTGACCCATGCACCAAGAGGTTGCCAGTTCGATTCCCAATCAGGGCTCATGCCCAGGTTGTGGGCCCAATCCCCAGTGGGGGGCATGCAGGAGGCAGCCAGTCAATGTTTGTATCTCTCTCTCCCTTCCTTTCTTTGTAAAATCAATAAAAAAAAAATATTTTTTTAAAATGTGGTGGAGTTGCCTTCTTAGCGCAGTAGGCAGCGCGTCAGTCTCATAAAAAAATGTAGTGGTACCTGCCCCACTGAGTTATTGTGCTAAATGAGGACACATTAGGGTAGGCAGTCAAAGCACTTGACTTTTTTATTTTTTCTCCCTTCTGTTTACCCTTTGAAACCTCTGCCTCTGCTTGTTTTTCCATGAAATGGGGATAATGATGCCTGGCCTGCTAGCTCACTGGGTTGTGTGTGACTATGAATAAGGCCACGGGAGGGCTTTGACATGATGCCGTGGAGTATAAGTACCTGCCCATTGGGGGTTATTCTTGGGAGAGCTGGCTTTGAACTGATGGGTGTGCTGGTTCTCACAGGCCTGAGCTCTGGCGTGCAGTGGCCGCATTTAGGTCACTCCACATAGCTCCTCCTCCTGCTCTTCCTGAGGCCCCTGACGCTCTCACATTTACCTCTGCAGCCCCCCCACACCTGTCACGTGGCTTGCCCTTCTCTGTTTCTGTCCCCCTCTGGACCACAAGGCACAGGACCGATATCCATTCACTGCTCTCTAGATGCAAAAATGCCTGCTCCAATCTTGCTGACTGTTAGGAGAGGCCTGTCACGTGACACCCCAACCCTTAGCCTCATGAATAAATGCTAAAAAGACTCATTATGAGGAGGTAAGGAAAACAGGAAGGGCCCCTAAAAGCCACCCTCTCCCCCACCAGAGGCCACCAGCATCTTTAGCAGCCAGGCTACCAGCCTGCTGTGCACTTGAGGACGAGCCCTTGCAACTTGGACCCAGAGGGGACCTTAAGCAAGGCTGGCGTGGAGGCGGGAGCGGGAGTCTGGGATTCGGGAGGGCAGGCCACAGAGGCAGGGGGACGGAGCTGCTCTATTCTGGGCCCAGTTTCAAGGCCAGCTGCAGGGAGAACAAGCAGTCGCTGTGCTCCTGCAGCTGGCAGTGGCTAGGCAGGGCCATCTCTCACTTAGGGTATATTTAAAGAGCCCACTAGATGGATGGTCATGCCGACAGGAAAATGCACATGCTCCGGTGGCCATGCTCAGCGCTCTCCTCCTTCCCTGCAGCTGCCAGGCATTGGCTTTATGTACCAACAGAGGATGGCTGGCTCCTAGGCCTCTCCGGGTGTAGGTGGTACCACCTGGGGACACAACCTGGGTCCTGGGCCTCTCTGCCCTCTAACTAAACTGGCCAAAAGTTCAGGGGATTAGCAGGATTGGCGCCTCCCACCCTGGGGTTGGTAACCCAGCAACCAAAGGGGAGAGGCAGACAGATGAGTCAAATGCAAGCCCAGAATCCCTGGCTTTGTGTTTTGTTTGTGAACACTCCCTGCGAGTGCAGACTCCTTTCCGGCTGGGAGTGGTGGGGCTTTCCCACACTGCTTCGGGCCAAATGCTCCTCCTCACAGGGATGCCCAGGCCCCCCTCGACAGCGAATGCAGCTTAGGGACAAAGCTAGTGGGCCAGGAGGAGCCTGTCCTGGCTAAACTCTCTGGCTTTGTCTTCACAAGTGAAAACAAGACAAAAGACCTGAATCCCACGGGAAGGTGGGGCTGCTAGCTGAGAACTATGGGCAAGAGAACCAATGGGCCTGAGGTCCTGCAGAACAGAGACCGAGCTGCTGTGCATAGCAGTCTGGGCTTTTAGGTGGCCAGAGACCAAGGAGACCTTCTCCGAGCGGTGAGAGGACTTCGCCGGAGCAATCCAGCACAAGTGGGGTGAGTGGGCAGCTTATCAGCCCGGGAAGGGAAGCCGACGGGCAAACTGTCTGAGGCAGGCAGGCTGCTACAAGTGCCGGAAGAGTCAGTAAATCACAAGTGCACCAACAGGATCAGCTACATAATTTGAAGGGCCCCGTTCAAAATGGAAATGCAGGGCCCTTTGTTAAAAAATCATCAAGAATTTCAAGATGATGACAGAAGAGCATTCAATGCAGGGCCCTTCTGAGTGACTACACAGGTTGCACACCTACAGGGCCAACACCGGGTCCCTATAAGTCAGTTCTTTGAAGCAACTATGAAAGAGCAGAGGCAGGTGAGCTGAGGGATGTCTGGTCACCTGTGGCCCTAACTCCCTCTCACTCTTGTTGCCCTATGGCCACCAGTTCCCAGACTTTTACCGGGCTTGGGACATGGCCTCTACCCCAGCAGCAGCTCCCCACTGTGCTTGCTGCAACTAAGTCTTCGCCTCTCTGAAAAGGGGACTTGCAAGGCCACAGTGAGAAGAGGGCAGAGGGCAAGAATCGACCGTGGCCCTGGGTTCTCTGGGCCACAGGCCTCAGGGCCCCAAGGGCTCCCTGGACAGGCCAAGAAAGGTGCAGTAATTAGAGCCTCCTCTGAGTGAGGCTACAGAAGATGGAGGTATAGCATAGGGACTACACTCTGGATCACCAATTCAGGACCCAGGGGACATGTCCTGAGGGTGTGTGTGACAGTCCAGGAACAGAACCAAGGTCTAGGAATCTTTCTCCCCACGTGGGACCTTACCTCCAACTCTATGTGGTCGTGGAGTTTCTTGCAGGTGGCTGCAAAGGTCTCCGAGGTGCCAAATTCAAAGTACCACAGCTTGTTCTTCATCCTGGACCATGAGGGAAATAAGAACGATCAAGATTTAGAGAGTTATGCCTCATGAGGAAAGTTAGAAGAACTGGGTGCACTTTAAGTAGTCCAGTGCTTCTCACCCAGTGAGCTGTGTCACAGGCATGCCTGAGATAGCAATCTCCTCAGCCCTCAGGGTGGCCAGGCTGGGGTCTGGGGCAGGTGATGTCACAGCAGGCATTCTCATCTGTATGCCAAACAAATGCTTTTGTTTCCTGTGCATGCCATGATGTGAAAAAATGCTGGGAAACCCTGTCCTGGGTCACAGGTTCTCCGCATGCACGGTAATGTCAATATGAGTCAACTGGGAATTTCATTAAAATGCAAGTTGTGATTCAGTAGGTCAGGATCAGGGACTAAGAATTCCTTGTTTTTAAACAAGCTGCTAATGCTGGTCCAGGGACCACACTTGCACTTGTGAGCACCTGGAGACTTACATTTGTGGTTCGGAAACATTAGTATTCATAAGAATTACCTGAGGAATGTGAACAAAATGCTGCTTCCTGAGCTCCAATCTGCAGAGGTTCTATGTGATAGCTGTGGGCTGGGGCCCAGGAATATGCATTTTTATGAGTGCCCAGGTGATCATTATGCAGGTGGTCAGTTGTCAGGACTTTGAGGAACATTGCTCTAGATCCCAATGAAATGACAACTAAGGAAACGGACAGAGTGATTAAACCTGTAAAAGAGGATTTCTCAGGGAGGACAGAATGAGGGTCAGTGCCTTTCAATAGAAAATGATGGCAAAAGAACCAATAACAGGAAAAACACAGATTGTCATAAATGTCAAGGTTGAGCATTGCTCTCCAGCAGCGAGAGCATCTCTGTAGCCAGGAGACCCGCTTTGTGATGCCATTTTCAAATATCACTGCAGGTCTGAATCATGACTGTTGAACATTATGGCCAGGAGATTTAGAGTTTTAATAAAAATTTCCGGAAGCACAAGCTATTTTTATCCAAAAGTGGCTCTTCTGATGATCTAATAAGGTTAGGAGGTCATGGTTAGGTCAGTATGAAGAATGACAAACAGGATCAAACAGATTACTAGTCCATTGTTGCTTAGATATCCATTGCTGGCTGAGTGACCTTTGGAAAGTTTTTAAGCCTCAGTTTCCTCATCTGTAAAATGGAGATAGTAAAAAGATCTGCTTCAAAGTGTAGTTGAGAAGATTAGATGAAATGATTGCAACTTCACATAATGCTTACTGCATAGTAAGCCAACAAGAATGTTAGCTACTTGCTAGCTATTATTTTAATGACTTGAGTTGGCATATTTGGATAACATAGTAAGGCAAAATGACAGTTTGGGTTGGGTAGCCACATACATTATACATTCAAATTTTTATGGGACAGAAAAATATGTGATCATATTTGTCAGATCAAGTGTCTTGACTTTTAATTGAAAGCAGATGTTCCCTATAAGCTTAATCTAATAGATTTTTCCAGAGGCCTAGATCACACCCTAATCCTCAGTTAATTATCTTGACTGGTCACAAGATTGTCCAAGTATATTGATTGAGACTATGCTTTTGAGAAAGTTCATGTTTGGAGTGAGAAAAAGTACTTATCAATTCAAGAAACATTCATTGTGCCAGGACTAGATTGGGATGTACTAGGTACAGTGAAGAACAAAACAAAGCACCTGGGAAGGACAGACAAGGAAACAGATCATAGTGTTGTGAGCTAAGCACTAAGCACTGGGGGTAGCGAGGAAGAGGTGACATCCAATTCTTAGTGGGGCAGGGGCAGTTAGAGAAAGGATCTTAGGCAGGTAGTGCCAGGGTTGAGTTCTGAAGGATGTGGAAGAGAACAGAGAAGGTGAAGAGAAACAGTCCAGGCAGAGGAAGTAACCCAAGCAGTGGTACAGGACAACAGAGAGCATGAACCTGCTGTGGGGGACCTGGAACTCAAAGTGGGGTAGGGGAACATTGGCTGGTAAGGCTGGAGAGGCAGACAGGAGCAAGATTATAAAGGTTGGGGATGCCATGCTTCTGTGTTTGGGCTTTATATTAAAGTCTATAGTCATGGATCATCTTTAAGTGGGGGTGGGATGAGAGTGGTGGCAGTAGTGACCTGATCAGATTTGTGCTTTTTAAGGATCATTCTGTCCCAGATGTGGAGAGTGGATTGGAAGGGGGTGGGTACAGACTGGAGGCCTGGAGAATAGTTTGGCAGTGGTATAGAAATCCAGGAGAGAATTGGGAAGGACCTGAACAAAGGTAGCCACAACAGAGTTCAGGAGAAGAGAGTGGATTTGCAAGCTAAAATTTAGGAGGTGGAATTCACAGCCCTGGTTGGTTGTAAGGAGTGAGTGAGAAAGAGTACCGAGTGGCACACCCAAGATTTTGTCTTCTCTATCACAATAGAGGGAAGGTGCCATTCACTGAAAGAGGGGCACAAGGCATCAATTCTCCAGTGGAAGTCTTTGTAATTAAAAGACAGCACTTTTGTTTTTTGACCCATTCATCCATCCGTCCATAAAACTTTTATTGAGCCCTGCTATGAGCCAGGCACTGTGTAGGGCCTAAAGATAAACGATTGATAAGAGAGGTAGGATTTCTGTCCTCATAGAGCTTATATACTTTTAACAGCTTCACAAAGACACTAACATTTGACCTCTGACCCACAGGAGACTAGGTGTTCAAAATCTAAGAGCTTGTATTTCTGCTGTTTTAACTCAGGCAAGTTTTAGTTAGAAGTGAATGCATTCTATTCCCATGGCCCCTTGGTTTTTCACTCTGCTAAACATTTTACAAATACTCTCTCTTTCAATCTCAGAAGAGCCCTATGAGGTAGGTTCTATTGCCACAAATAAGGAAACTGAGACTTGGGGAGGTAAGTAACTTGCCTAAGGTAGTAAAGCAAGTGAGTGTAGAGGGGTTGCTTTGTTACCCTGCAACCCTATCTTAGCATGCTTCTGCATATCATGTGCTGTGGTGGTGTGTGCTCCTGTTACACTTACTGGACTGCTCTAGTTCTCCTTCACCAGGCTGTGAAATGGATGCACTTGGGGACTGGGGTGTTAGTGGTTGCATCACATCCTAGAAAATGCTGTCTGATGAAGTGTCAGGCCCTCCCAGCTCAGCGTCCAGGGGAGTTCTAGAGGAGTTTGAAGTGCATTTGTCACAGAAACCTCCGGGTCTTGAATCTATACAGTCTGAGAGAGTCACGGAGACCAGAATTGACTCCTGGCAAAGCCATATGCTTCTGGGACACCCTGTACCTTTCCTTCTCCGAGAAACGGGCAGAGGCAGTGTGCCCGCAAACCACCCCAAACCCAGCGTGAGACAGAGAAAGCTGAGAGACAGACCTAAATTGCTCTTCAGACCTCTCACTGCAGGTTCAACATGAGACATTTTCAGCCAGTCACTATAACAGAGTGCTGTGTGGCCTACGGTAAAGACACCAGAATAGAATCAAAGATCTTTGGGTTCAAATAATCACTCTGCCCTTTATACGTTGGGTAGCTCTGAGCAATTGTTTTACTTGTCTGAGCCTCTTTACCCATAAAATGGGCTAATACTTAGCACGGTTTTAAAAATATTACATAAGACAAGTAAAATCATCTAGAACATATCTGGATCAGTAGAGGGCCCACATCCATATACACATTAAAAATTCATTGATTGAATGTAACTGATGCCTTGCAATAAGCAAAGTACTCTCTTCCTAATGAAGGTTACTTATCTGGTTACTGAGAAAAATAGCTACTAACCTTTATTTGAAATGATATAGATGGGCATTATTTGGTTGCCTCTGTTCTAGCCACCAAATGGTTGAAAATAAAAAGGCATGGGTTATGGGAGTGGGGACAGAGAACAAAAGAGACTCCTATTGAGATAAAGGCTGATCAGGTAAGATGGCTCCCAGAACCCTGCATGACTTAGGTTAGCTATTAATGGTGGGCCCTGAAGTGGAGCTTGGCTTTAGGCCAAGTGATATTGGAGAAGATAAGACAGAACCTTTCTTTGTGTATGTTGGGGTGTTGTTGCCAAGCACTTCACTGGCAGGCTTCTCTGAGGCAGGTTCCCTGTGGGTTACTGGCTGCCCCTTTCTCAGCTGCTAGGAGATTAGGAAGGAAACCAAACTCCCGGCCTACTGTCATTGCATACCAAGACACCAGGGAGCAGTGATCCGGATTCTTCTACACTGTTCTGTCTACACTGTCAGAGCAGATCTGTATAGCAGGGAGTGCTGGCAGGTTGTGGATCTGGAAGTAGAGAAAGACTCTTGTCAGGGAGACTTTAGCCTTTTGGTTTTGTAGTCTGCTAAACATTTTACATATATTATCTCTTTCTGTTCTCAGAATAACCCTATGAGGAGGTACTGTTGCTGAAAACAAGGAAATTCACAGATTGAAGCAAATTCCCCTTTGCCTCATCTTCCCTTTCTTCCTTTTTCTTTACCAGCTCCAATATCGGTGCCTTTCCAAAGCCTTTGGTAAAAGCTGATAGGCATGCAATACCCCACAATTTGAGGGGTAGAAATACAGGTCCTCCAATTCCTCCCCTGCCCCGTCTCCCTGACAACCAGTGAGCCTGGATGCCAGTATCCCTTCTTCTCTTTCAAAGATCTCTCCCAGCCATGTTCTCCCAGCCCTTGCTGGAGGTCTGCTGCTACAGCCCGTGGCACTGGTTTCTGTCTGTTTCATCTTCACTTGTACAAGAACACAGCATTTGGAATCTGAGAGGCTAGGGGTCATGACCAGCTCTGCCACTCACTAGCTATTCAAGTTATTTAAGTGCTTTGAACCTTTGTTTCTTCTTCTACAAAATGGGAATATTATTCTCCGCCCAAGAAAGTTGTAAAGCTCATATGCAAAGCAGCCAGCAGGTGTTTAATGCCTAGGAAGTGCTCACTAACAGTTCTTTCTTGTTGCTAGGAGACGCAGTCACTGGAGACTTATTCCCCGGCGGCTGCAGGAGTGGAAGCAGTAGAGTGGGTCTATCCCAGGAAGCCAATATTTTTTGAAGAAAATAAAACTAACAATGTTTTAATGACTTTGGAATGCTTTTTCTGCATCTGTCTTCCTGATTATTGTTGGCCCACCATTTCTTTCCTTCTCATAATCACCTTTCAGCTGGAGATGACTAATCCTTAACCAGTTGTTCTAAGGCTAGTTTCCAGGTCCCCAAAACCCCTAGGTTCACTGTCAAGCTCTATACTGTCCAGGTGAATCCATCCTTGAGGCAGAAGACCCTCATCTGGGCCCGAAGGGACTCTCAGTCACATGGAGGGGTGGGAAACAGCAGCAGGGACACCATGGGTTGACTACTTCTGTTTCCCCTTGCTTTATAAGAAAATAACACCGATTACACACTTGTTACTTGAATCTTTTCATCTGACAGATGAGGGGAAAATGAGACTAAATTTAAAGTGTTCTTTTATATTTGTTAGCCGTTTAGGGCTGGATCCAGTCATCCTCCTGACAGCCGAGGAACAGCCTGTTTCCAAGGATGGCCACCAGTGAAACCAACTAGCAGCCTGGCATTTTCACCTGCAAAGGCAACGAGCTCTTGGTGGCCCTTTTCTGATAATCTGGGAAGTTTTAAGGATAACAGACTTTTGAAGTCTTCAAAACATGAAAACATTTCTTTGGGCTTAGAAGGCTACAAAGAGGAAGGCTACAGCTCTTTCTAGAAATAGGAGCCCTTGAAGTGAAGGTATTCCTCTTTGTGGTTTGGGCTTTGATAATCAGGTTCCTTGAATGGGTCACGATTCAGTCAAGCCTTTGGTGTCAGCCCAGGGAAGCAGATGCTACCACAGGCTGGGCCCTGTGTGGTGCTGCTGTGGTGGACCATGCGGGCCCGACAGGCAGGAGACCCGCCCTCCAGCGCCAGTTCTCATACACAGTAGAAGGTGACACTGGGAGAGTTGGCTGGGGCCTCCTGGCCTCAGTGTCCTCATTCTACAGCGAAAGACTCTGAAGAGCTGATTTCTAAGGTTCTCCAAGCTCCGTGAACAACTTGGGATAATACAATACAGGATAGGGAGGGAGGGCCCATGTGTTTCTCAACTGCCACCATGAAGTGTGTGATGCCCAACTATTTCCAGAGCTGCCTTTTTAAAACACATTCCTCACCCGAAAATATTTTTCAATTTTATCTTAAGATAGAGTGAGAGGGAAGGAGGAAGGGAGAGACAGAGGGAGAGAGAGAGACACACGCACATTGATTGGCTGCCTCCCAAACGACCCAACCAGGGCCAGGGACCAAGCCACAACCAATGTACATGCCCTTGACCGAAACTGAACCTGCGACTCTTTGGTCCGTGGGTTGATGCTCTAACCTCTGAGCCAAACCGGCCAGGGCCAGAGCTGCCATTTTTTTTTTTTTAAATCTTCACTTGAGGACATTTTTCCATTTTTTGTTCAGACAGAGTGGGAGGGAGAGAGAGGAAGAGAGAGAGAGAAATATCGATGTGAAAGGGACATATCGAGTGGCTGCCTCCTGCACAACCCAACCAGGGCCGGGGACAAACTGCAACCGAGGTACGCACCCTTAGCGGGAACCGAACCTGGGCCTCTCTGGACTGCAGGCTGATGCTCTAACCACTGAGCCAAACTGGCCAGGGCGCAGAGCTGCCATTTTTAAAACAGAAAGAAACATGTGTTTTTACATAAAATTTCCTGATGATTAGAGTTGGCAAGTAATTCAACTTTTTAAAAGAGCGCTGTATAGGCCAAAAATTACACATGCAGGGAAAACTATGCCTAGCCTACATTAATTATAAATTTTATAAGGTTCATCTTAATTAAAAAACAAAACAAATGATCTTATTACTCTAGAGCAGTGGTTCTCAACCTTGTTAATGCCACGACCCTTTAATACAGTTCCTCATGTTGAGGTGACCCCCAACCATAAAATTATTTTCGTTGCTACTTCATAACTGTAATTTTGCTACTGTTATGTCTTAGGTGACCCCTGTGAAAGGGTCGTTCGACCCCGAAAGGGGTCGCGACCCACAGGTTGAGAACTGCTGCTCTAGAGGGTTTTCTGGGTTATTGGTGGTGTTATTGCTACTACTAGTGAAGGCAGCAGACTAGTGTCAGGTTATTAAGGTAAATAATAATCCAGCAAAGTCAAGCAGCTATGATAGCAACACAAAGGGCCAAGGCAGCCCAGGTTGAATTATAATTGAATGAGAACACTTTACCTGTTAACATTTTACATTTTTTGAATCCCAACTGTCTTTGGAAGTTTAGTATTGTGTTAACCAAAATTTAGATCAAAGGTTTAAAAAAAGGGGGGGGGGAGCAGGTGGGCTTGATTCTCAGGCCAGGATGTCAAGTCCTGCAAGGGGCCCAGACCGTCCCCTCACAGGTGCTGCAGAGGCCATCCGTGTCACCCGCACAACCAGCTGCTCTGGCCCATCAGAAAGCTTGTCACCACATCTAATCCAGCCTGCATGCTGTCCCCTGTTCTCACTGCTCATTGGCATGGGCACTCGGTGACCCTCAGGCATGGAGCTATGGATGGAAGAATCTTTTCCAAGAGGGGGCAGTGGCCCTCTGGTCCAAGGGAAAGTGAGCCCCCAGCAGTCAGGAAGAGGCTTTATAAATAGCTGTTTTTGTTCTCTGAGCGTGACTCTTGTGCCCGAGGTTCCTGCCAACAGATTTGTCTTGGCTCAGTGTAGTCCAGCTTCATGGGGCAAGGTATTCCCTGGCTTTTTTTTTTTTTTTTCATGTAGGGGACAAGACTGGTGTTCATGGCACTCAGAAAGTACTAGAGTGGTGAACGGAAGGGAACACTGAAGACCAGAGAGCAAAAGGGTAGAAACACGAGGGACAGAAAGGGGAGAGCTCAAGAAGGGGCTAAAGAAAACAAAAAGGAACAGAAGGAGGGAGACACTCTCCAAGCTTATATTTTATGGTATAGATATGGAATCCTCTTCATAACCTATAAAGACACTTAATTCATTTTCATGTGTGAAAAATTACCTGTAAAATCACAGAGTACAGATCATTGACACTTAAGGGGTCTTTGGGGTCCAGGGATTCCCAGCCAGGAGGTCACAGGTTCCAAGGATTTTTCCAAAGTATGAAAGGAGTCCATGAGTTGCTGTCAACCTTTCTTAATGTGGAATAGTATTTATGCATATACTCATACTAAAGGCTGCATAGGCTAACTAGTGGGTTAATTTTTTTTTGACCTGAAATGGAATTAAATCAATCACTTCTTGGTAACCAGAAGCACTGATTGAATAGAAAATGGATGCTGTTGAATAACAAAAATGGGAAAATGAATTACTACCTAGAACAGCTTTATAGCTGACAGAACTCCTATTCAATATGGTTCTCATGCGGGGTGTGTGTGTGAGTGTGTGTGTGTGTGTATCACGGAGTGAATAAAAATAGTGCATTCTTTGATAGCACAAGGGTGCATGCAGGACTGCCACTCCATACAGCTCTGGATAGTGGCTCTCTTCTCAACCATGACAGCTTCTCATGGTACATATGAGCAAACTGAGACCAGTCCTTGGTGATGTACTGGCTGGAATTCAACCCCCAGCTCCTGTTGCTATGCCCTGAGACATCTGAGACAAATGGAAAAGTCAACCAGAGCCACGAAAGCTAGTGACTGTGAAGCTGGGCAATTCTCATTCTTGCTTGTGGGCTGGCCTGGCTCACAACCAGTACTCTAGCCAAGGACATGGCCACGAGATCCCAGCTCTGGGTTGGTTGGCTCCAGCTGCTCAGGACCCTGTGGCCCTCATTGACACAGAGTCTGAATTCTGGGCCTGCCCACTGGTCTCTGGTCCCCACTCTTGCCCCTAAGTAACCAAGGGCCAAATTCACTGGCCCCACGTCCAGAGCAGCCTCTCCACACGTTCAAGGGTAGGTGTGGGCTCCAGAGAATCTACGCTCTCTGAACAGTGACCCTTCTCTTCCACATAAGACAGTTAGTGTTTGTTTCCATGGACTATGGACATATTCTCCATTGGGAGGCTCTCACGAATTGTCTGGCACTGGACAAGATCTCCTAAGGGCAGGTCGCCAGCACAAAGCCTGCCAAAGTCTGAAATCAGATCCTCCCCCAATGTGGTACCCAAGGACACACATGTGCCCATGTCGGAACACACGCAGGCTGAATGAAACAGGGAGCTCCTCTGAAATGCTCCATCCCTTGGCGCAGCACACGCGCACAGACACTGCCTCTCTGAGCCCGTGGGTCTCTCTGAAGCCCCACAGCCTGACTTGAGAACTGCCACAGTGATGTGAAAGCTGCCACATGGTCCTGCCACTTTGGGGGTGACCCTCAGAGAGACAGCTGGTGAGGCAGCTAGGGTTTTCCTCTCCTGAGTCCCTGGAATGTTTTTTCAGTTAGTATCTGTCCTTGCCAAGTGAAAATAGCTCCCTTCCCCCATCCAAAAAAAAAAAATCAGTGTTTGGCTGCTTTTAGCAATCCTTTCTTCCTTTGAAGTTTTATTCATGGAACGAAAATCCCCTTCAGGCCCATTTGGCTGAGGCCAGAGGGCTCTGAACAAGCGTGCTCTCCCAGTGCTCCGAGAAGTCAGACACTAGGACGGATGCGATCCTGCTCCTGGAGGGAAAGGGGCAGAGGCACCTGTGTCTCTCAGGTTCTCGAGTGGCTGCCTCGCTGTCTGTAGCTCTGATTCTGAGCTGAGCTTTATCAGCATTCACACACCCATCAGCCCAGGATGGTGGGGACAGTCACAGGCCAGGTGGACAAGGACAGCTGATTAGAATGTCAGCTACTTTGCTGGAATTGAGCCCTTTCAAGGAAAGCCACTTCCTGGGTCCTGATCAACTAAGCCTAGATACTAGCAACTGTCTGAGCAAGTGGGGGGCAAACCTCAGAAGCAGGTCTGCACCCTCACTTTACTGTAATTTCCAGGTGGGCCCTGAGAGAGACAGCAGAGCTTCACCCTCCCCCTCCACTCTCTCCTGCCCCAGCTCACCCCCAGTTGTTGGGAATCACGTATCCAGTGTTCTGTGTGTGCAGACTGCACTAGCTGCTCTACAAACCACAGGCTCCCCCGGTGGGTCCTCACATCTGCCTTCTGTGGTAGGTACCACAGTGGTTACTTTGCAGATGTGTTTGAGACTGTTGTTCCTTGGCAAATGTAGAGCTAGACTGGGAAGGTGTTGTGGTGTCTGAGGAGACGCAGGCTGAATGAGCCTGCATCTCCTCTCTTTCTCCCACAACCAGACTTTCTGAGCGTGAGGCAGTGCCCAAGTTATGACAGGTCAGGTTACAAAAGTTCCTTGGTTAAGCCACTTATTTGTCACTCTGAGCACATTTCCCCATAGTAACAATGTTGTGTTGATGTTGGGTTCTTGGGCTAACCAACAAAAGCCAATTAACCCATTGCATATCCAACGCCTGCTTTTGGAGACAGGTTGATGGAACAGAAGAAGCTCCGGTTAGAAGTCAGAAAGGATTGGTTTATGCCACAGGTCAGTCACTTACTTGCTCTGTGGTCTTAGGCAAGTCATTTAGTCTCTGTTTCTTAGTTTCTTCATGTTTGAATTGGGACAGTCGTACCTACCTTGCAGGGTGTTGGGAATATTAACAGAGAATGTATACATGGGCCACATGGTATACACTCAAATAATGGTGCAATAGAACTCCACTGCTATGTGTAAAACTGGCTTTGTGGCCTCAGGGATTTGGAGTTCCCGCTTGAAATACAAGTGGATGTCTTTCCTGCTAAATTTGGATTAGAGAATCTGCTTTCCTCAAGTTCCTGGGGAAAAAACAGGGCAACTCTCCTGCCATAAAATCTCTGGTGGCCACCCTAAAGTTGGGGCTGGCTTTCTTATGAGGATGGGCCAGGATGTGTCAGAGGAAGGTGAGAAGGACCAGAGGTAGGAAGGGGAGTAAAGAATATAACGTGAGGATGCATTAGATTTCTTCTTTCTGCTACAATAAAACCACAAGATGATCTGGTTACTTCCTCCTGAGTTTCCTGTGCCTTCTACACCATCAACCAGGTGGATGCCTCCTGGTCACAATTAAATAGAGTAAGTAGTTCCCTCCTTGCTTCCTTTCCCTTTTCAGTTATGAAATTGTTAGCAAGGCAAGTCAACAATTCGTTAGATGGGCAGATGCCTGGATAAATACCCCCTTCCCATCCCTATTTCATCTTCTTCCTCTGCCAGTTCTAAAATTCTTCAATGGGAAAGCATCCGCCGACTCCGCCCGAGAAGACTGGAGTATACACTGCCAGCGAAATCCTTTCTGCTTCACCCTTTTGAAAATCTCATCCATATGCTCTCTGATTCTGCTCTGACATCTGTGACTTCTTATTCTGTGTATACACTCCGAACACCCATTTCAGTGACTGTGATCATGTGTACTTGTCGCCCCACCTGGCGGGGCATTCTGGCTGTGTGCTCCACCCTGCCCTCTCTTTGCTGTCTAGGAGGGGTCCCGCTTGTCTCCCCTGAAGAACATGGCACACGTGCCCTGCTGGAGCTGTGGCTCACTGCTCCTCCCTCCGGTGCCTCGGGAGAACTGCTTGGCACCTCTTCTGCTGGCCTCTTATTTCTAGCTCACACCTGCTGCCCCTCCATGGGCTGTGATTTCAGAGTTCCATTTGAACATTCTACTTTGTCCTCCTTTAAATCTCATTTTCAAGCTCTCCTGCTTAGCCCTGGCCAGTTTGGCTCAGCGGTTAGAGCCTCAGCCTGTGGATCAATGAGTCGCAGGTTCGATTCTGGTCAAGGGCATGTACCTCGGTTTCGGTTTAAGCCCAGCCCTGGTTGGGGTCATGCAGGAGGCAACCAGTCGATATGTCTCGTATCGATGTTTTTTCTCTCTCTTTCGCTTTCTCTCCCTTCCACTCTATCTGAAGAAAAATAGAAAAAATAATCCTCAAGTGAGGATTAAAAAAAGACAAAAAAAAAAAAAAAAAAAGCTTTCCTCCTTGGTCTTCATGTTTCTGACCACAAATATTTCTTTTGGTTTATGTGACAAGCTCCCAATTTCTTGCCAGAGGCTTGTCAGTCCACATTGAAATCCCTGGTCTAGAAGAACAGACCTTCTCAGGTCAGCTATGGAGCAGCTCTGTGTCCATCCTAGGTGCCTGTTTCTTCTCAAAGAATGACTCATGGCTGAGGAACAGGCTAAAGCATGGCCTCTGCCCCACATCCCTTAGTTTCCTACCCAAGACACCAGAGTCACAGAGATATTAGCCAGGATTCTTCTGGACGTGTTACTTAGCCCATACCCACAGGCAAAAGGGAGACAGTTCATGGTTACATGTGTGTGCGTACTCCTTTTCATTTCTGCATAGGGTCTCGCCAGTGTGGATTCCGCAAAACAGTGGTCTCATTAGATGCTCTGGGGTAGGAGGATTCTGTAGTTAAGAACATTTTGGTACTTTATCCTGTTTTTGCATGGTCTCAGTAGGCTAGAATCTATATTAAAGGCTCTACAAAATTGTACAGAAAAGAATATTTTCATTTGGAATTTCTCAGTGTATTTGATGATTGACCTCCCTGTCCTCTGTCTTCCTGTGAATTTCATTTTAACATCTCATGGAATTCACTTTAACCAATGCTACTTTAATACACGTCTGAAGGAGACCACCTGGGTAGCTACCTCCATCGGTTATTATCAAACCTCATGATGATCTCGTACGCCGTCTGCTTTCCCTTCTCCAGAAGGTCCAAATCTATCCTCCAAATAGAGATCGGGCATTTCCTCTTTAGTTCCATGTTAGATCTATTTATTCATCAGACTCTGACTTTGTTTTATGTTTCCTTTGACTTTCTGAATCCCTTTTCTTTCTGGATCATTTCTTTTATGACATCTAGGAACCCTTCAACTATGCAAATACACAGATCTCTTACATTTTCCTCAAGCCCATTCATTCTCTTCGATAGGAGAGCAGTTTACATAGCAAGGAACATTGATCGGTTACCTCCCTCACGCAACCCGATCAAGTATAGAACCAGCAACCCAGGTATATGCCCTGAACAGGAATCAAACTTGCCACTTCCTGACATATGGGACTACGCTCCAATCAACTGAGCCACCTGGCTAGGGTCACAATCATTTTTAAAATCGGAAGCTTTTATATACACACCTTTTCTTGAGAAATCAAATCTATTGATACTTGGTTGCTTTTGAACTTAGAAACAATTGTCTGGAGATGAGTACTGGCAGCTCCCATTACACAGGGCACATGCTCTCCACTTTGCTAGAGTCCCCACCACTCCTTAAAGCCTCACATCCACTCACTTCCCTCATTTACATGAACTTCCTGGCCTCTGCTGGCATGTGGATGTGTGACCTCTCACATAGACCTCGGTAGCTCCCTCTAGGAATTTTCCCGGAAGTTGCTTCAAAAATGTTTCCCCAACTTCCTTCCCAATCTGATCCTTTCCATCTGAACGGTTGATACATTTGGTTATGAGTCCTCATATGTATTTGATTTCAAGGTCTGACCAGCTGCAGCAGGGTAAGAGCCGAAGCTGTTGGCATTTGCAAAGATTACATGCACAGAAATAAAATATCATCCGAAGTCCACCTTTTCTGGGAAAAATATTTCCAGTTGTTCTGTATTTATAAGTCGGGCACAACCTGATTTTATCAACTATTTAACAGCAATGGAACACCGAGTAATGAAGTTGTCCTTCAACTACTGGAGAAGAAGCTTAAGCTCATGTTTACCTTTCCTTTGAAATTTCCACTTTGCAAAATTGGATGGTTATTGTGAATAGTAAAATTATACTATCAAGTATTAATTATTAAAGGACATACTATGCAGTCCTCACATCTCTTCTTATTTTCTAAGCAGTGACTTATTAGTGACCATTTTATTTTACTTCATTTTTTAGTACACTCTTCACCAGTTGGGTGGGAGCCAGGCCATCAGCTTAGATCCGAGGGCAGCCTGTCGTATTATCTTCACCCCAACCATGCACGAGTCTGCAGAAGCCCTGACTGTGAGCAGGCTCTCTCTGTTCCCCTCCCTGTCCAGGTTCAGATACAAGGTGATCCAGAAGAGGAAAGGGAAAACCTGATTAATTAGAATGCTTTGTGCTGACAGCCCCAATAAAAGCTCTACTAAGACTAACAGTGTGGGGTTTGTATTTATCCATGACGTTCCTAACACCTCTTGCCCTATGGTAACCCAAAGCTGGAGATTACAGACACACTTTCAGCTCCTTGAGTTCAAAGGCAAGGTAGGGTACTTAGCTTGATTGGCACTTTGGAATGCTCTCTGAAAAGTCCCACTTTCAAGATTAAAGGGACTCTTCATTCAACAGAATAGAAAAGATCTTGTTACTAGACAATGAAGAATTTCCATCTAAGTGTAAGTTCAATAAACATGAATATTCAGTAATTATGTAAGTCCCTGATGCTTTAGCAATGTGAGGGTGTAAGTACGTTCTTGGAATGAGGAGAGCCCCTCTTTCATTGAAGAACATTAGGAGATTGGGGAAATGCTCTCTTAGTAAAATGTGAAGTGGTAAGGCTAAAGAAAAAAATTAATCACCCCTACAATCTTCAAAGAAGAGATGTGAGGCCCACCGCCTCCACCCTCCCAGAGAGGTCTTTATAGAAGAGATACTTATACTTAGAAGGGGGCCGAAACCTCAAGCCCTGTCCAGAGCTACAGTTCTGTAAGTTATTATTATAGCCAAGAATCACTATGCATTTAACTCGGAGAGTCTACATGCAGTCACATACATACGGCCACATGTTCTCCTTATAAATCCCTGCAGTAATCAATAGCATGGTTCCAACACCTGAAACATTTCGAATCCATTTATTTATCTACTATAATTCTCATAAGCATCTTGTGAGATAGTTATAATTTCCATTTTTACACACCAGAAAATTAAGAGTCAGAGAAGTGAGTAACTTTCCCAAAGGCACTAGTTAAGTAAGAGGCAGGGTGGGAGTTGAAACTGAATTCTGATGTTTTACACAGAGAAACTCCAGAATGATTATCTACCTTGCACATAAGAATGACAGCCTGACGTATGGCATTGTGGGCCATTTGCCCAGCGTTTCTTAAGAGACAGTTCATTTACTTCACTAAAGAGAGTTCCTGGGTTTCCTAAGTCCAGAAAAAGACAGATTTCAAAATTTCCTTTGGCCAAATAATAAGTATATTACAATTTTCTTTAGTAAATATTGATTTAAATAAGAAAGTAAAATTAATCACTTAAATCTTTCTTGAGAATATATATTTTTTCTTCCACCTTGTTTTTCAACGTTTTAACGTTAAAATGTGTGCAAGCATGAACAGTTTGAGGAAAATACACAGAAATGAATATGCTAATCACATCAGCTCTAAATATGAAGATGGACTTTGTTGTATCACAAAAATGTCCTTAAGCAAAGGACAATAATTCTCCAAAGTTTTAATTAGTAAAGTATAATAGAGGGTTAATAAACTCTAGTATTCTTTTCTCTGGAGCTAAAACAAACAAAAACTATGTCGAGCTAAGTTTAAAAGCCACCTAAGTCAACTTCTGCATGAACAAATCTGAAATCATGGTGGTGAAGAAGAGAGAATGACATGTGTTTTTTATTTTATTAAATGTGAATTTTAACCTCCACAACCAAATAGCATGCTGCAAGAAAGCCCTGTGGTTGGTTTCCCTAGGTTTTCTGGCTCTGATATGTACTAACTCCCTGAGTTAGCAGAGCTGGTTCCCCTTATCTCTCTCCTGACACCCTCTCCTTTCTGCTTCCTCCTGGGGGGTAGCTTTTTTCCTCCCTCCCTGGGTCTGTGTCTGACCTAACACCCTTTACTCTTCTAACACTTCAGTAAGGTTCAATATGTAAAGGTCCCTATGTTTCTAGGAGCCCTGAAATTTTGGCTCTGGAAATACTTTGAAGGAGAAGTCATTTCTTCATTGATCTGTTCAAAAAGCATTTGTTGCCCTGGCCAGTTTGACTCAGTGGTTAGAGTGTTGGCCCTCGGACCAGAGTTGTGGGTTTGACTCAGGTCAAGGGCACATACCTTCACTGAGGTTCAGTCCCCAGCCCTGGTCCGGGTCGTGTGGGAGGCAACCAATCGATGGATCTCTCTCACAGTGATGTTTCTCTCTCTTTCTCCCTCCCACTCTATCTAAAGATAGATGGAAAATATCCGCAGGTGAGGATTTAAAAAAAAGCATTTGTTGACTTAACCACAGGATAAAGTACAGATTAAAGATCTGTATTTTGGCAGAGCACCAAGCTCTTGCTGTAGCTGCCTCCACCTGCCTTTCTGGCTCCCCTTGGGCCCACTCTCCTCTCCTCTCATGTCCACTGTCCCCCTGCACTTCTGCCCTTTGCCCAGGCAGCACCCCCGAGTGCTTCTGTTATCTTCTTCCCTCAGTGAGTTCCCATTTCTCTCTCAGCCTCACACTCAAATAGAACCCTCTTTCTGAAGTCTGATTCCATTTTCTCAAGTGCTCCCACAACAGGCTCATTATTCATGTCCTCTTGTTAAAAAAAAAAAGCTTGCCATATTATATTTTATTTCCTTCTTTTGTGAGGATTTGGGGACGGGCTGGTGTTATGGGTCGAATTGTGCTCTCCAAAACATCATATTGAAAGTCCTAACCCTAGTACCTGTGAACGTGACTCTATTATGAAATAGGGTCTTTGCGGATGTAATCAGGGTAAGATGAGATCATACCGGTAGGATTAGGGTGGGCCAGATCCAATGACTCGTCTCCTTAGAAGAAGAGGGAAATCTAGACAGAGAGACACAGAGACACACAGAGAGAAGGCCATGTGAAGACGGAGGCAGAGATTGGAGTGATGCAGCTACAAGTCAAGGGGTACCAAGAATTGCTGGCAACCCCCAGAAGCAAGAAGAGAAGCATTCTTCCTCAGAGTCTGGGAAGGACCCAACCTGGCTGACCCCTTGATTTCAGAATTCTAGCCTCCAGAACGGTAAATGAATACATTTCTGTTCTTCTAAGCCACCCAGTGTGTGATAATGTTATGACAGCCTTAGGAAACAAATACAGGTGATAGTAGCTTCTGTATAAGCTCACCTTCCTAGTGAGCGACAAGGACTCCTGGAAGTAGGGGCTGTGCTCATCCATGTTTCCTCTTGGCCCTGACATGATGTTGGCACAGAGCAGATGCTCCACATGTTTGAGCTGCATGAGGGAGCATGCTCAGCACCACCCTCCTGGTTTTAGGTCTGCGGATCCCAGCAGAAAGGGTTCAGGCCTTTTTCATAAACGAGCAAGCTTATGAACGAGGTGGAGAGAGGAAACTTAGCACCAAAACAATGACTTACAGACAACAAAGAGGAAAAAATCCAAGTGAGAGAAAATGTATCAAAAATCTTATAGGTGGATTCAAAGAGAAAGTGGAGCTAGGGCTGGGTTGGTCAGAAAGGGAGTGTTCAGAATACTTTGAACTGCATTTTGAAACAAGTCATAGGTAATGATTAGGTCCCAGGAGATGTCTGAGGAGTTAAGACCATGTGTAGGGAAGGCAAGCAAATGATAAGACTGGACTGGTGTTTGAGGAGAACATTTTTCTAAGCACCCTGAATGCAAGCAAAGCAGGTGAGTTTAAATTCTATATAATGAGACATGGGTTGTGGCAGCAGGTTCTCGTGTGGCAGCAAGAGGACAAAAAACCGGACAGCTCCAGGTAAGGTGGCCCTGAGAGGGAAGAGCATGAAGATGGGCCAGAGGGCTGCTGAGAAAATCCTGGCAAAGGAACATTTTGGGGACCAATTGGGAACTGAGGAACAAAAAAGTTAAGAGTTTTCGTAGGGGACATCCTGGTCAACTGTGGGTGGGAGGCAGAGGGCTCTCATTTGGCGGGTGCAATGAGCTCACTCCCGGGCTCAGGGAAGATGATGTGTTTGTCATCCCAGATGAATGAGGCTGTCTTCTGTTTTTAGAAACCTTTGAAAGACATTCCACAACGTCTCTCCATAACTCGTTTTGGCCTTGAATATGTCTTCAATGAGCCAGGAGATGCATCCTCCCATCCCCAATGACAATTCCTCACCTTAGAGGCACATTTTCCCCCTGGCATCCTGTCCTGAACCAAGACAAAGAGTGAGGAGGTGTGGTCACCATGTCCTATTGTGAATCCTTCACACACTTGAGGCCCATTCCCAATACATTCTCTGCTTCTCCTGTCCAGGAAAAATGCTTTTTGTTTATTTAAAGTTTTCACATGGGTTCTGTTTATTGTCTCTGTAGTTCTTGTCTAGTCGATTTCCTGGGTGTTTCTTTGGTTGTGGGGTTTCAAACTAGGCGGTCAGAGAGGCGGGAAGTAAGGCAGAAAGATAAGTGGAGGCTGTGGAGTCAGACCTCGGTTTGAATAGCAGCTCCCCTGTTAAGTAGTTATATGTTTTTGAGCAAGTTACATACGTTCTCTGAGCCTCAATTTTCTCATCTTTACAATGGATCAATAATCTTGATTTCATACTTGGAGAATTGTGGCAATTAAAAATAATGCTCTTGAAATTCTTGAAAGCATTCAATAAATGATGGTTCCTATTGTTAGTCTGAATTGGGGCAATGATGATTTTATTGGGAATATCACCTTTCTAAGCCCTCTAGCAAGTGCCCTGATAGTCACATGTGCTTAGAAAACTATATAGCTGCACAATTCAGGTGGCATCTATTGCTGCCTCTAACGGTTACATAAAACACAAACAATTTTTTTTTTTTTTCAGATATAGCAAAACTATGTGCAGGACTGAAAACTCTTCTAAGAGAATCAATTTTTAAATTTATTCTCCACAGAAATAGAGCTGCATAACATATCAAATAGTTATTTTGCTTGCAAAGGGACTTGACTAATGATGTCTTTAAAATTCTCATATTGACTAAACAAAATCATTGGGATTATTTTAATTGGAAAAGACTAATAAAACTCCCACTGCAGATAAACTCACTCTAATCAGCTCCTTTATATTATTTTCCTTTAATAAGTTGTAAGTGCTACTATGTTAATCGTGTTTTAAACCAGTGATACAGTGTGATCTCAAGTAAATAAGTTTGTGCAGTGAAAGTGCTGAAGAGAAATGTTATAATGCTCACAGTGTTTATTCTGGTGGGAGAGGGGGGACAATATGATTTATTTTTTTACAATAAGCCTTAATTATTTGTATAAAGAAAAGGTGTTTGAAAACTGTAATACAACTTTATAAAAAGATAGTATTACAAATATTTATATCAAATAAGCTGCTGAAATGCACCAAAATGGCAATATTGTGTTTCTGAGCCATGGGACTATGAGTTATTGTTTTTTTCTTACTTTAACTTTTCTGAATATTACACAATTTAAAATGATATTGCAATGTACTATCTAATCATACTAGAGGATAAGTTATTAAATTATATAATGATAAATGTATTGGTATTTTATTAAAAAACTTTATCAAGATAAATGAAGAAAAAAATGCTACATATTGCTACACTGATGACCCTATGATTATACATATATCTGTCCCTCTTACAGGATCACCAAATCACAGAGTTTTAATGACTTTTGAGTCATCTAATATGACCATTGTTTGTAATAATATTAATAATAATAGCTAGCATTGATGTGCCAGGACCTCTGTAACAAGTCCATTTAATGCATTCTTTCATTGGATCTTCAAAAAATTCTATGAGGTAAGGTACTTATGGTAGGCAGACTAATGTCCAAAAGATGTCCATGTTCTGATCCTTGGAACATGTGAATATGAATATGTTAGGTCACATGGCAATGGGCAGTTAACGTTGCAGACAAAATTTCAGCTGGCAGGCAACTGAATTTGAGATGGGGAGACTGTCCCGGATTATCTGAGCGGGTCCAGTGTAACACAAGGGTCCTCTTTGGTGGAGAAGGAAGGCAGAGAAAGACTAGAAGAGGTTCGCAATGTGAGACAGACTTGACTGGCCGTTGTTGGCTTTAAAGGTGGAAGGGGTTCACAAGACAAAGAATGTGGGCAGCCTCCAGATGCAGGAAAAGGAGGACATGGATTCTCCCCTAGAGCCTCAGAAATGCAACCCTGACGACACCTTGATTTTAGTCCACTGAGACCTATTTCAGACTTCTGACCTATGAAATATTAATATAATAAATATCTATTTGAGCCACTAAGTTTGTGGTAATTTGTTGCAGCAGCCTTAGGAAGCTAAAATAGTATTATATTCCAATTTTACAGGTAAGCAGACTGAGTTTTAGAAGAGTAATTTGGTCAAGGTCACACATAACTGGTTAACGACAACTCCAGCCTTTGAATCCAGGTTCTCTGATGAAAGAACCTGCACTCTTGGGCAGCTGACTCCACTGGAGCCCCAAAATGATTGTCCAGCATCTGCCTGAGCATAAATGTGGAACCCTTCCCCAACAGCTCCCTTCACGTGAAGGTCTTGCTATTGGTTTGTTGATCTTTACTTGGGGCTCAAAGTGGTCTATCCAGACACTTTTCCATCGACTAATCATAAAAAATAACCTAATCTCTCCTTTATGAGAAACACTTAAAAAATATCTGAGGCCAATAATCACTTCTCCCTAAATCTCCTCTTCTTTGGGTAAAACAATACCAAATTCAGCTCTTCCTTATAAGACAGTTTCAAGTTCCAGGACTTGACCGACCTTTCCCTTCTGGAAAGCATCCAGACTGTCAACACCCATTTGGGGACCTAGCCAGCTCCTACCTTACTTTGAATTTGTGTACTTTGATTTTCTTCCATGAGGTTATCACGCTGACCTTAGCCCTTCTGAACTTGATTCTATACTATATCTTGAGCTCTTTGATGGAAATATTTCTAGAGCTCAATCAATAAATAAATACTGATAACTTTTGGATTATCTGGCCTGAAAGACTTGAAAACACAGCTTGTTTTCAAGTTCCTTCTGATATTATCACAAACTCATTCCACTCTTTGTTGACATGAATCATACCTTTCTTCTTCTAGCCTGGCGGGGGCTAGAAGAAAAGACCAGTTAAGCTACAGTAAGGAACTGTTTGGTGAACCGGCAACTTTATAGGGAAGCTTGAGCTACCATAGGCAGCTCATGTGTACCTATATAAGAAGCTGTGCTATATGTTCCAACATGGAATGGGGGGTGGGGGGAGCAGTAGGAAAATGAAGGAAATGTTAAGAGCCAATGTGATTTCATATTATTTAAAATACTGTGAGTCTTTAGGGCAGAGAGATCTGCACGAAAATATTAATAACAGCTTCCTAAAAATCTTTGACCATCCATGGTTTTAAATGATCCATGTTGCTGTTCCCTCATTTCTGCAAAAAAAAATCAAGGGCTGACTATAAACAAATAAGATAGCCAACCTCTCCCCCCTCCCCCCAACCGCCCTGATCTTTTGCAGTTGCATAATGATAGATGTTTGATGAAAAAAGCACAAACCCATATTTCATTCATTTTACTCTTTTCATCTCTCTCAAGGAGGGTGGGGAGGGTGGGAGATAAAACATTTCTGTGGGCTAGTATATAAACACTCCAGTAATTAAATAAGTTGCTCTGTCAGAACAGACTTGAAGAGACCAATGTTCTTGAACACAGCATAAGGTTTGCATTTCCTTTATATACTTACAGGTGTAAGAATACAAATAGAAAATGCCACAATCAATTTCATTTGGGGCTTTTCTGAATTCAAACTATTTTTAAAAAAATAGTTTGCTATATTGAGGGAAACAGGTGCAGACAGTTGGACCTCTGGGTGCCTAGGACTGGTCTCTCATGGGTGCTGAATACCAGATGAGGAGAAGGAAAGCCCAATTCCGGGCACAGAATAAAGACCCCAACAGTGAGGATTTTAACCCTGCCATGTCTGCTGCATTTGTCTTCATGCTTTGGGAAAGTCAAACATCTGTGTTGACATCAGGCTACCTCACAGGGCTCCTAGAAAGAATAACTTAGAATGGTTTCATTTTTAGATAAAAAAGAAAATCTTATGCCCTGGCCGGTTTGGCTCAGCGGTTAGAGCGTCTGCCTGCGGTCCAGAGAGACCCGGGTTCGGTTCCCACTAAGGGCACGTACCTCGGTTGCAGTTTGTCCCGGCCCTGGTTGGTCGTGTGGGTGGCAGCCACTCGATGTGTCCCTTCCACATCGATGTTTCCCTCTCTCTCTCTTCCTCTCTCTCCCTCCCACTCTATCTGTACAAAAAAATGGAAAAATGTCCTCGGGTGAGGATAAAAAAAAAAAAAAGAAAAAAAGAAAATCTTATATAAAAGGTGATGCAGTTTTTTCCTTGTGACAGCAAAGCATACTATAGATATTCAAGAGAGGAGGCCCCTCCTTCCCCGCCCCGCTCCTCTAGAATTGTACGATTTGAGCTTTGCTGACTTTTATTTTGCCTCCCACAGAACATCTCTGTGTTCATCTAAAGTGGGAGAAGAGGAGCTTGGTGGGTGAGGGAACAGTGAGAATCAATAAAAAAAGGTCAGGTGCCTGACTGCTGTGGACCACCCACCTACCCACCAATTGTGCACTCCATGGCTCCAGTCGGTAAGCCCTAAGTATCCATGGAGCGTATGGCACCTGTGACGCAATCCCCCAACCCTTACTCCCACCCTGTTCCCCCTGTCACCTAGGATCTGTGACCCCCTACCTCAATCAAGCCTAGACTTCATTTGGACTTAAAATCTCTGGTATTCAGACCACACAATTGTGCCTCTTGGACACCCATGGAATCAGTGGAGGGAGTTTTCTCTACATCAGTTCTGTAGAATCCAACTCAATCCTGGCTGGTTAATTGGTGCCATCTTTCCAACCCCTAGAGAGAGGTCTTGGAAGATTCAATATATCACATCTGGGGTCTCCTCCAGTTTTCAGCTGTCCTCCAACTTTTTAGTTCAGGGCCATGCCAATGAGGCAACGACCTTATAATAACTGAATCCCACTCCATCAGAAAAGCCTTTTATTGTCAATGCTTCACTGGCAATCTAAGGCATTGCTTTCCTCATGCTTGCCATTCAACAATATTCAACAACAAATGCTTGTTGAGAACCTACTGTGTGTCATGAACTTACACATTATCTCATTACATACAGCAACCTTGACAGATTTTCAGGGGAGGAAGCAAAGGATTAAAGAGATTAAGTAACTTGTCCAAGGTCACACAGCTAGTAAGTGGCAGAGCCAAGTTTTGATGCCAACTTAGACCATATCCTACTGCCTCATTCTATAAATATCTATTAAGTGTGTAGTCTTTTCAAGATGTATTTCCAACCTCTTAAGAACTTAGGCTATGTTAGGGCTTGTGGGGAACCCCTCGTCAACTTCTCCATGGCCCTGGCTCCAAGAAAGCTAACACTCTAGAGCTTGTTAATTACCCAAGGGCTTTTGGGAAAGGTGGTCAGCTTCTGGTAGGAATGAAGTACTGTTTCAGTGCCTTTGAAGGGTCTAACAGGAAATACCTTGCTTCAGCCTAAACTGCTGAGGGACATATTCAAGTGGATGGCACTCAATAGTTTTGGAAGAACACATTCCTCAAGTGCTCTAAGTTTCTGACCAACAACAACAAAATTCTATAGTTAGACTTTTCTAACAGTGATATTGGAATTAGGTAGCTTCTATGTGTGCATTCCATATATACAAAAATCTTCATGAAGAGTCCATCCAGAAACTTCATGGAAGGCTGGTTCTTGGATATCTGGAAGACTTGTGACATCCTCTGCTCATCCATGAATACTGACTACTGCCTGCCTGAGGGGCTGATAACCCCTCTCCCGCCTCCCCTAGGTGAAATCCCCTTTCCACCATTCTTTTACTGTCACTGCGAGCTCCGCTCTCTGTGAGCCCTGGCAAACGTGTCTTTTTATTAATTCTTTTCTCCTTGCCAGGGCCAGCTCATGAGTGTGAGATCTGGATAGTCTCACAAGTCCCCACACCTAGGAAGGCCCTGGGCTTGGTTTGAGGCTCTGCTGTCACCAACTTGAAAATCTTAATAATTTTTGAACAAGGGGCCCTGCATTTTTCACTGAGTCATGAAATCATGTGGTTAGTTTTGCTCCTTGCTAGGGAGAAGAATCATTCCACACAAGTTAAGAGTAGGTGGTATACCTGGGGTCCCCATTTTTTACTCAGCAGGCATTTCCTCAAAGAGACGATCAGTAATGGTGAATGGAGATGGTAAGACCTCCAATCTCCTTAGCTTCAATTTCTTCACCTCCGCAATGGGAACAGTAGCACTTACTCTTGCATGTTATTGTGAGCCCATCAGAATGTTTGATATATAATAGGTGTTTACCAGGTAAAATTCAAGGAAGACAGAAGGTACAGGAAACAGTTTGAATGCTGGAATTAGGAGCTGGGGTAGAATCATATCAGACTCAGTGTGCTGATCATTTCACAATATAGTATATACAAATATTGAATCGCTATGTTGTACATCTGAAACTAACATAATGTTACCTGTCAATTATATTTCAGTTAAAAAAAGAGAATCATATCAGTCGTACTGCTTAAAAAGTTGTATGACCTCAGTTAATGACTTGGCTTCTCCCAGCCCCAGTTCCTTTATCTATAAAATGGAAATGCTAACATTTACCTTGTAGAATTGTTTTGGTGTTTAAATAATCTAATGTATTTTAAAAACTGAGTTTATCACCTGGTATCTAGTAGGAGCTAAAAAAAAAAAATAACAGTTCTTAGTTTGGTTCCCTTATAACTCTATTTCTGCACTTATACTATACAACTTTCTGTATACTATATTACCTACTCAATGTAACCTCCTTGCATGTGAAAATAATTTTGTAAAAATTAATTGAGGATTATTTTTCTTTCTTTGCTGGACTATGACTCCCTTGCAGGCAAGGACCATGTCTTATTTACCCTTATATCCTAGAACATTTCCTAATATGTTAAATCTCAGTTGTAGCAAATCTTTCTTCTGTTCTTTATGTCAATAATGAAATGATAATTTTTGCTAAATTCCTAAGTTAGCAACTAATATTTAGCCTGTCAATGATTAGGAAGTAGAATGTATCTAAAATACATTCTTTACCATCAAAGGCCTTTTTTCCCTTGACTATCACACTTAGCTCATCTTTTTGCACCCTTGGGTCTGGTTCTTGCTCCATTAACAAAGCAATTCCACCAGGGAACATAGCTTAGTTTTATGCAACCAACCACCTTCCTTGGCAACAACCTGTGTAGAGAGGCCACTGAGGAAAGGCCTTGCTGGAACCCCAGTAGTTTGATGCCTGTTAGGATTCAAAGAGGCCTCAGAGCTGGGACTTTTAACCATTTGAGGGTTATGGATTCTTCCAAGAACCTTCTCATAGTTATGGGCAGTCTCTTCAGGAAAATATATCCAGTATTTTGCATACAATGTCAAGGTGTCCTCAGAGCTCCCACAGAGCTTGTGCCTCAGATTAAGCCTTGAAAACTCAACGAACTATGGGAAAGATTCAAGTTTCCTGATAAGTTCAACCCCAACTAGTCACATTTCCATGTTATAAACAAAACAGTTACAACTCTCCAGATTTAACCTCAGGGTTATCCCTGAGGGCCCAGTCCTGAGCATTAACAGTAAGGGCGTCCAGCCAACCAGTGGCTACTCTGGAAAATCTAAATTCAGCCGAGTAAAATGAAGCCTTGTTTGATAATATCGTTTACATTTCCAAATCCCCAGTATGGGTATCAAGCTTTCTTCCTATCCCTTGTGGCCCTTCCTAAGTTTAGCTGCTGGTGTAATGGGGTAACCATGGCAACAACCACCTGCCTATTTAAAACCATCTCCAAAGCCAAATAAGGAAGCCTTGAGAAAGTGGCTGCTTGCCTGCCTCTCAGTGGACAAATTGGGCACTTCTGGGTATTTTCACTGTGAGCAGGCAGGGGGAACTCAAAGGGGTAGCATGGGCTCAAAGCTCTTAATAGAAAGGGTTCTGGGACCTTGTGAAACAGGGTCTATCTCCAGGCCAAAATGGCTTCACTTATTAGCAGCCACGTGGATTTACATGCAAATCTCCATGCCTGTCATCCTAAGTGACCACACTACCTTAACCTCAATCAGGTGAAGGGCAAGGCACGTACCTAACTGCAAAGAATGGTCTTGTTAATGGGAACTGGGAAGTAGGAAGGAAAAACAGTCATTCAGAGCACAGTGAATTTGTTCATACATTGCATTGAAATATTTTTCTGTCAGAGGTATCCTTCTAATTGTATTCAGCCATGTGGGTGATTGATGATTCCTCTATTTATATCATATGTTGACCAATGGATTTTTGGAATATAGAGACATTTCTCTTTCCCTCTGCTTCCTTGCTTTCTACCAGCTACAGAGGTTTTGCTTCTTTCCAAGGCAACAGACCACAAAATTGATCACACTGCACAGCTTGCTCTTCCCCAAGCATGCTACACTCTTGCATTTCTTGGTATCTTTGTGTACACTTGGTTCCTTCCCCTTGGGTTGTTCCTCTCTTTTTGTCAACTTAGAAAGTACATACTTGTTGTCTGTGTCTTGGTTTGGGCATCTCTATCATTGGAAAGCCCTCCACACCAAGCTCCACACTCTTGCTTTGTGTTCCCATAGATCACCTGGATTCACACCACTTAACACAAATCCCATGCACATCTGCCTTCCAGTCTGTTTCCACGACTAGACTGAGAGCCCCCCGCCCCAGCCTATTCAAAACACCTCTGCAACAGCGCCTGGTACAGGGTATGTTTTCAATAGATGAATCAATAAACAGAAGCCCTGTGGATTTTACAAGCATGTGTGCATGAGTATGCATAAAGGCACAAGTATGTAAAGAGGACCGTAAGAGTCTGGAGTGGATGGAAGAGAAGGAGTATTATTTTTTTAATCCTCACCTGAGGATATTTTTTCATTGCTTTTTTTGTTTGTTTGTTTAGATAGAGTGGGAAGGAGAGAGAGAGAGAGAGAGAGAGAGAGAGAGAGAGAGAGAGAGAGAGAGAAAGAGAAACATCCACGTATCACATCAACTGGTTGCCTCCCGCAAAACTCTGACCAGGGTTGGGTATCAAACCCCAGAATCCTTGGTCCACAGGCTGATGTTCTAACCACTGAGCAAAACCAGCCAGGGCAGGAGTATTTTTTTTTAATGTGATTTTGGGTATATATGAGAGTGAAAAAAATTGTGAGAAGGCGATCAATTGATTTGTAAGTTTGTGACTATACTAGGAGTAGGGGCTGGAAGTATACATGTTAATAGTGTTTAGTGAGTGTGCATGATCTGTGTGTGAAAGAGCAACAGAATAAGCCTGTGACAGAATGCCCATACTAAGACGATTAGTTCAGCTATTAGATCCCACAGATCACTTCTCCTGAAGCTGAAGTAGTTTCATCATATTTAGTTTCTGATCTCTAAAAAGATTTTTTTCTTCCTGGCTAGCCTCCCAGCCTGTGGGGTCAAGGAAAAGGAGTAGAAATGAAAACGATGGAGCTTTTCAGGAATTGGGCTTTAAATGTCTTCAGATAACACCAGACCCCTGCATTAAAGAGAAAGAGAACCCTGTGGGCTTAACTCAAGCCCATCAAGCTCAGTGGGAGTCCTCCTTCCCCACCTGACAGATGGAGTGAGACACAGAAGTCATCTTGAAATGGTACAATACAGAGGAAAGACAAATCGTGAAAATTAATTAATGTGAAGAATAAAAAAAGAAAGAAGGAAGAAAGGTAATTCAACAATCCCAGGGATAGCTAAGTTATTCACTTCTTGAAAATTCCCTTCCGCCAGCAGGAAGGGGGGGTGGTTTTTATATGCAAATGATCTGTTTTTCTCTCTCTTTTCATTTTTGGACCTAACACCCCTAAATCAGGGTGCGAAGGCTAAGGCTGGGATCTGGTGGGCCCAGGGTCGCAGGCCCTCTGCAGGGGCTTCCCTCTGCTGCCCTCTGCTGTCGGGGGAGGCGGAGGCGACGCCCTCTCGATCCTCCGGCCCTGGTCTGGCAGCTGCGGCCCCTGGCCGCTGAGACCGAGGGAAGCTGAGGCCCCTGCCCCGCTTCCAGAGGAATCTCGGGGATGGGGGTGAGGGTGGTACATGTTGAGAAAGCGGCGAGACAGAGAGAGGTCCCGCTTAGCCAACAATAGACTCCACTCCCCATGGCTGCCGCATCACTCCCTTCCTCCCGCCCCCCTGCTTCCTCCCTCTGCACACCATCCTCTGGGAGGGGACGGGAGGCTAGACCGCGGCAGGTCTCTGACATTGTTTTCTTGTTGGAAATAGAAGCCCTCCTTCCGGCAACGTGGCAGGAAAGTGAAGTTCCTGGGCGGCTGGGCCAAGAACACTCGGGTGAGAGCAGGTGGAGGCCTCGCTTGGCCGCGGCGCGGGGCGGGGCTCGGGCAGCGCAGCGGGCTTGCAGCACAAAGGCGCTCTTACCTGCTGTTGAATTTTTCGGGGTGTTTCTCTCTCATCACGTGGAATCTGTGTGCAATGGAAGCATCCTGAAAGGGAAAGAGACAGAAAGCAGAACCCTGGTTAGTGGTCATGACCGTGCAATGTGGAAGAGAGAAAGCACAGGTTCTCACAGAAATCCCCCAACTCCAGGGAAGAACACAAGGTCCAAGGTTAGGGTCTAGTGCCACCGATGCTTTTAGACCCCTTGCAATATTCACCCTCTATGCTGCCATAGTTGAGGGTGAGTGAAGGGGACAGCTGCTTCCCTTTGAGAAGAGAGGGTGTCTGGGTTTGTCAGCAGTGAGAACGCCCGTGTGTGTGTGTGTGTGTGTGTGTGTGTGTGTGTGTGTGTGTACAGAGGCTGAGCCTTTGGAAATATCTTGCCATATCTTTTAAGACAATGCTTTTTTGAAATGTTTTAAGACTCACAAGAAGTTGCAAAAAAAAGTACAGTGAGTTCCTGTGTCCCTTTCCGCCAGTGAGAACTTCTTACATAACTGTAATACCTTGTCAAAACCAGAAAACTGATGTTGGCAGATGCTGTTATATATTAACTCTTAATCATCCATGGTAGTAGAAATAATTGGTAGCATTGGCTAACATGCTTAACTGGTTTTAAAAATCTATTTAAACTTCTGACTTCTGCTTCTTGATGGCTCCTGGAAACGTCTGTCCCCAAGAACGGGAGGAGTGTCATTACCACGTTCTATGGGCTCTTTGCTGTCCTCCTATTAGCACATCCCTTTGCTGCATTCTTGGCCACCTTCTCCTCAGAACTCACAGTGAGGATGGCTCCCATGGCACCATGCTTCTGGGTTCTCCATCCTCGGACCAGCATTTCTTAGCCCTGAGTGCAGTCCAAAGCCCACGTTCCATGTCATGAACCATCTCGAGTTCTCATAGTTGTTACTGGCATCTACATATTGTCTGCACAACGTATATCTCTAGTACCAGCCCTGAGCTTCAGAACTAAAAATGAACTCACACCCTGGCTGGGTTTGCTCAGCGGTTAGAGCGTCGGCCCTCAGACTAAAGGGTTCGATTCCGGTCAAGGGCACGTACCTCGATTGCGGTTGGGTCCTGGGCCCTGGACTGGGTTCTGCAGGAGGCAGCCAGTCAATGTGTCTCTCTCACATCAATGTCTCTCTCCCTTCCTTCCATTCTATCTGAAGATAAATGGAAAAATATCCTCAGGTGAGGATTAAAAAATAATAATAAAAATGAACTCATCTTTTCTCCTCAGACTTGGTCTTCCACCCTTGATAATGGTCTGGGGTTCCAGCAGAAGAGTGCCCCTTTATCCCTCAGCCCCATGCCAGCACTTCAGGTGCAGGTGACGGACTTCAGAAATGTAGGGGCTAATTGGGCTGGAGTGGGGGAGTGACGAAAACAAGAGAGCTGATTCAGATGTGTTTCGGGGGAAAACACAGAAACTCATTTACTGGAATATGTGACTAAAAAACCCCTGAAATTCCATACAGTGAATTTTCAGCTAATGCATATTAACTCCATTTCTTAATATGGAAAAGCTACTAAATTTTTTTCTGATTTTTTAAAAACACATAGAGGTATAGTGCAGTGAAGAAGCATTTTTCTGGGCATGTTCTGTGTTTGGTGAGTAAGATACAAGCTAGTGGTGTGGACAGAAAGTCCAGAAGCAAGTTAGGGACAAAGAGGGGCTTTTCTAATGTTTACACCCAGCAGAAGAGCAAAGCCAGCTAGCAGCTCACTACTGAAAAGTAGAGAGGGCAAGTCAAGAAATGGGCTTATTTTGTGGTTGGCAAACACTCTTTGCTGAAATCATGTCTTAAAAATTTCATGTTTAAGCCCTAGTTATTGATTTAGCGTTTAGTTTAAGACATATCAAGAGTTGAAGGTCTTGGTTAGGCAGGCACCCGTGTGGACACACAGTGGGACATGCAAAAACCCCTGGAGGTCTCCGTGCCCTGGGCCTGCACAGCCATCCTGACAGCTGTGCTTCCTAGTGCCAGACTGCGCCCACATCCCTCTCGCCGAGCAAATTTCAGTGAACACTCTGAATAAAATTCATTGACATCTGTCAAATGCTTCTCTAGAATTCAAGAAAACATTCCATCTGCTTATGTTCCTTTGAAACACCAATTTTCATCTGTCAGGGGAAAAAAAAGCAATCACACGTTGCCTTGCATGATTTGTACTCCATGACTCCCAGCCCCCCGTGCTGCTGTGACTGGCTCCTGGCTTTTTTATTCTCTGGGATGCGTGCACAGGTCCCCTCCCTCTGTGTAATTCCGATCATCCTTGTTTTTTCACAACTAGGTTTTGCAAAACTTCTTTTCACAAAGACCAGCCTCTACAATATTATCTGTCAAGCATGGGGGTCCTAATTTGACCGTGTAATTTCCTTGGTGAGTGAACACAGTGGCAAAGGAGAGTTGAGCAGTTCCTTTGCTGCTCAGTCTTGAAAAGCCAAGGCAGGTCAAGACTCCGACCGCGTTCCCCTACCTGGGCATGAAAAAGAGAGTCAGGATTCACTCTTACCCCAGAGCGTCTCTCTGTCAGGCACTGAGCTGGCTGTCCTCACATTCAGTAGTGATTTCATTTACATTTTGGAAACCAGCGCTACAGTGGTAATCGTTATAGCAAAATGAGACTTCTGTTCTGAAGGGAGTGGGTGTAGATGGGAACTGCAAACTTGTGGACATGATGTTGGCATTTCTGATGGCCTCCCTCTCTAGGGTCCTTTCTATGAAGTGTGGGGTGAAGAGGAGATGACAGCGGTGAGGACACATGGCTGCTCTTTCCTGAACTAAAACTCCAGTCGCACAGTCAGACAGAATAATTCTGTACCTCTTCCAAATCTAAGTGGCGGTGTTTGGACTCTGAGATGTTGGGATGTCCAGGCCAGTGATGTCCAGTAGAAATAAATTTAAAATGTTCTAGTAGCTACATTAAAAAAGTGAAAGGAGAGGAAATGAACTTTAATAATATATTTTAATGAACAAATGTTATCTTTATATAATTAATATAAGTATTATGGCAATATTTAAAATTCTTTCCTTCATACCACATTTTTGAAATTTAGTGTGTATCTCACACTCACAGCATCTCTTGATATAGACTAGCCCCATTTTAAGTACACAATAGCCACATGTGGCTAATGGCTACTATGTTGGACAATGCATTTCTAAGCCAGTTTGGCAATTTATGGAGATGAAAAGACAGAGAGGAGACAATGAAACAGATTAGTTGAAATTGGGATTGTTCTGAAAAATTATGGCAAATTGGGAAATAAAATGAGTACAGACCTCTTGTTCAAAACTCCTTTCAGTGTGTCCCATTGTTTTAGTACCACAAGTGACAGACAAAACCCTGAGGCTGAGGGAGTCCAAAGGTGCAGAGACAATGATGATTTAAAAAAAATGTAAATTCCCTAATGGGTAGGAGGTGTACCACTGTGGAAACTTGGTTGGTGAAATCTGATAAGTACAGTCTGTAAGGTGGAGAATGGTACCTGGGTTAGTGTGATGACTGTGGCCTCTCCTTGGCCCCCGGGGTCCCCTAGCATCAGAAATAGATTTCATTGAATCAAGGGATTAGCTGCTCACTCATTCTGTAAGGCTCAGTGAAAGCAGAGCCTGGGAGGCAGTCGGAGCCACACATACCCCAGGAATTATTTCACAGTCAAACTTCCTGTCACTGATACCTGGCCATCCTGACATTTCTGCAAATCCAAAAATAAAGAGCAGAGATGAGGAGGCCAGCAAAGTCAGAGGAAGTAGCATCCTGAATGACTATGTTTAAAATCTCCTGCCAATGGATGTTATCAGAGGGACTGGGAAGGCCAACTATCTCAACTCTTCACTGAAGGGAGCTGGCATGTATGTGGGTGATGGGACTGTGGTGACAATGAGGCCGTGGTCACTCCTTGAATAAGCCAGGAGAGTCTGTCCTGTTTTCCTTCCATCTATGAAGTGGGTTCCATTGGTAACAAGGGAACCAGTGAACCATCGGGGCAAGTTCTTGACCACTGTCATCACCTTTGTAAGTGCAAGGCAGCAGACATGTGATATTAATAGCTATTCCAAGTCCTTCAAAAGAGGCAAAGACTTTGCAAGGCTCTCTTTGCCAAAGGCGTCTGACTCTAATCATTGCAAGGAAGTAAAATTGTGGTTTGGTTTACATACCTACTTCTCCTCTTACAAAGTTTGGGAAGTCAAATAGGGAGCAAGAGCTTCTGCAAATGTCAGCCCCAGATTCTGTTCGGGTTGTGTGTTGGCTACTTGTTTTCTCAAGAATTTCCCTTTCCAACTTTTAAAGAGCGAGCACACAAACCCTGCAAACATTTTATTGCGAGAAGGCTAAGGGCACACCAAGGAGATAGAAAAAAAAACCAGTCCTGGTTCCTCACTGCTTTGCAATAAAATATTAAAATATGCACAAGCTAAAAGTGTGTGTGGAGAATTATAAGGAAAGATTATGGTGAAGTTCTTCATAATTTGAAAGATAAACAGATTGAATTATTATAAATAATCCTGGGGAAAATAAATACCTTGACCACTGAATGTGATGGAAAATCTGTTTGTATGCTTTTCCTTGGGGGACAATTAGCTGTGCTTGGTCTTCTCCCCCCGCTTCCCAGTTATTTGCAAGAATGAATGAAAACCATGATCAGTGTTGGTTCTTGGGATTAAACTTGGTTATCTAGTTGAGGGGAGATTGTCTATTCTCTTTTACTGTGTTCATCCATTTGGTCAGCTAATACTGAGTATCTTTTTTTTTTGCATATGGCACTGTGTAGAGACAGGCAGGGGGTATTTTTGGCAGCCAGCGCTTGGGTGTGTTAAGAAAGAAGATTTAGGGCTGAAGACTCTGAAGGCAGCCATGACTGCAACCGGCCCTCTAGAAGTTCCCAGCCAGATCGCCCGGGCCTGCTGCTCGGCTCTCACTTCTGGCTGGTTGCTTACAGTGCTGGCTTTCCCCGCCTCTCTGCCTCTCCTCTCCTTTATCTGTTTCAGTTCTGGTTTCTGCTCTGTGAAGAACCACTTCCTTTGACCATTCTCTGCTCTAATGAATGGTTTTCAGTCACTGAAGACTGTAGGGACCATCTACATCAGTAGGGGCTTGTTAGAAATACAAATTCCCAGAATTTGTCCCAGTCCAACTAAATCAGAATACAAATCAGGATCTGTCAGGGGAGGGAATTTGCATTTCTGACAAGGGGCGTAGGTGAGTCAGCCCATGCTAAATTTTGAGTCACCCCCATTCCTGCCACCCAAATGCTGTTGGTGTGTTGGCATGAAGACGGAGGGTTTGTGCAGAGGCTGCAGGCCTCGTGATCCACCGCTCAGTGGGCTCTGGATCCCAGCAGTAGTGGCCCCTGGCTCCACCACTCCGCCACTCTGTGTCTTTCTAAGCTGCACAAAATGCAAAAGGATAATGACAATACCTACCAACAGGGACATTGTGCCTGGTGTGCAATCGTTACCCAATAAATGTTAACAAGTTATATTCTAGTTGTTATAGGCAAAGACTAGAAGTTTTGTGAAAATGTAGTGATGGGAAGCCCGTGCTCCAGAAGCGCCCCTCAACACTGAACACCAGATAAGCCAGTCATATCTGATTTGTAGGAGGTGAAGATTGCATGTTCCCATTGGGGTAAGTGGAGCTAAGCAAGTGATCCAAACATGAGAGGGGCCTTTGAGCCAAGAAGAGGAGGGAGGAGTCTGCCTAGGTCAGTGGAGAGGGGCGTTGGAAGAGGCTTATGGAAAGAAGTCTCCCTCAGCGGAGACCAAGGGAGCTGGGGACATAAACAAGATCAGGGCACAGAGACCCCTGAATTTACTCCATCCTCTCAGAACCTGATTGTGGGCCCAGCAGTGCCTTTCTCTTCTGTTTTAGTAATAGAAAAAGAGTGCCGGATTAGGAGTCAAAAAACGGAGGCAAATCCCTTAATCTGTCTATTTCCTCACCTGTAAAATGCAGATAATACTGCCTTTCAGCATAGGCATAGGAATCAAGAAAACATCTGTAAATGTGGCAAATTTTAAAATCTATAAATATAAAGCATTGTTATTATTAATCTTTTCCTCTTCCATGGTTCTCCCCTTCTAGTCTTCTTATTAAAAACAAAACCCTTTCCTTAAACTTGCTCTTGCCTCAATAAATCTATCATTTCCTCTGCTCTCTCTTTTTTCACCACTAAAATGGTAGAAGAGACAGAGGCGAGGATGGTTGAGGAGTGCAGGTATCACGCAGTCGGGGTCTCAAATACATTTGAAACTGGGCAGCATAATTCCCAAGACAGGGACACAGAGGAGAGAGCCCGGCTTCAGAATGAGGCACAGCGTGCGTCTGCTAGTGCTGCCCTTGACTCGTCCAGTGTCCTGAGCCCTCACCTGTAAAATGGGGGCCTTGGGGACAAGGTACCTGCAGGATTGCTGTGAGGACCAGAATACAGAGTCTGGCACAGTGGGAAGCACACCGTAGAATCTCAGTAAATACTAATGTCCTTGTTGTACCTCCCTCCTTATGGCAGCGATGGGTCCCTTTCCTCTCCCATCCTGTCCCCAGCACTTCGAGGAGCAGTGTCCACCCATCCTCTTTGGGGCAGAAGCTGAGTTCATTGAAACAATTTAACTGAGCTGCACTGGATGTGCTGGGGGCTGGGGGAAGAAAGAGGAAGATGGCACTATCTGTGTGTGTGTGTGTGTGTGTGTGTGTGCAGAGAGGGGAAGAGATGGGCACATTAAACCAGTCCCTGCAATCTAATGCAGAAGGTGCACTGAAGAGGTGAGTACAGAGAGCTTTGGGAGCACCAAGGAGTGTGGTGCTCACGGGAGGTCAGCCAGGGGAGATGCCTCCAGAGGTGTGGGGACACCTGCAGTGCAGGGAATGGGGTTGAGATGAGGGGAGAAAGCAGGAGAGAAGGAATCCTGAGAGCTAAGCCAGCCAGCTTAGACCATGCAGTCCTCTCTGGAGGACAGCGTTCCAACTCTGGAAGCTCACGGGGGAGTCTCCTCTCGACCTCGCCCCCTGGTTATTTCTTGGTGTTGCTTTTCTTTAACTGCTTCAGATTATCCAAAGGGTAAATATGTCTTTTGAAAAATGTCCTATCTTTTCTTGTGTTAGTTAAAATTATAGAGGAAGGAATTTCCTCTATAATCAAGGACGGGGGCTTGGTACAGCGAAGGAGTCCAGATGCAAGGTGCCTGGATAAGCTGTCCAGATGCAAGGTGCCTGGATACAAGTCAAGGCTGGAGGCAGCCGAGAGGTAGAGTAGGGACCCAGAGGGGAACAAAAGTGGACTAAAACCTTTCCTGAGCACCTGGGCATTTCTCTTCCAGGCAGAAGAGTGATCCCTGGCCAACTCACCACGCCAATGGAGAAGTAGTTGTTCATGATGTCATATGGGACCTGGTCCCCATTCTCCACCTCCTCTCTGGGGATGACTTCCAGGTGCCAGCGGTCCAGCATCACCAAGGGGCTCTGTTCGATGTCCTTCAGAATTTTCGTCAGGCTTCCCCCTTCGTAACCTGTGGAGCATAACATTGCATTTGTCCCAAGCAGCGAGCTCAGTTGTTGCTGAGGTACAGGCAGTGGTCCGTGCAGAGAATCCTGTGGGCATCTGTGACTTGGCGTTCCCCCAGTGTCTGTGCGCCAGACACTTAGGTTGCCTGAGCCACAGAGAAGGGCTAATTAGAAAGAATCTGGGGAGATTTGAAAGCCAGAGTAGCAGGGGTGGGGTGCGTGCTGACCGTAGGTGGGCAGTCTGTGTAGCTGAAGCAGCCTTTGAGAACTGGTGGGCTGGTTGGGCGGGGAGCTGCACAACGTGGTCTGGAGAACGAAGGATCCATCTCCAGACCACGTCATGCAAAGAGGGACTGGGGTAGACAGAGTTTTACAATAACCCCCACGATTCCAGCCTGCTCTGGTGTACACACCATTCAAAACCCCTGGAAATTGTGTGTAAGATGCGATCGGGTATATTTTATGAAACAGTTGACTTTAAGAAAGGGAGACTGTCCTGTATAGAGCTGATCTAATCGGGGGAGTAGGACTGGGCTTTTCTTTAAGAAACAGGTTTGAAGCTTGAGAGGGGTCTGACATGAAGAAGATTCTCTGTTGCCAGCTGTGAAGATGGAGCGACCCATCTGGGAAGTAATGAGGGAGGCCTCCCGCATCTGAGAGTGGTCCCAGCTGACAGCTAGCAAGGAAACAGGTCCCCAGTCCTACAACCACAGAGAAATGAATTTGGCTCACAACCTGAATAAGCTTAGAAGCAAATTCTTCCCCCAGAGCCTTCGGTGAAGAACACAGACTGTCTAATGCCCTGATTTCAGCCTGCGAGGGTCCGAGCAGAGAACCCAATGCCAGGACTTCTGACCTATAGGACTATGAGCTAAAAATGGATGTTTTAAGCCTCTACGTTATGATACTTTATTATGTATCAACAGAAAACTAACATAGAATATGAATCATAGGTGATGAGAAGTTAGTGGGAGAGATGGTCTTTTCTTTCAAATAACACTTCCTATGTTCCTACTTGCATTGGGGGCCTCCTTAAGGAGGATTTTCAAGTTGTCAGACTCTGGTCAGCTCCTGAAGGGATGCAGCACAAGACATTAACCACGTATTAACCACGTAGCAGGAGGCCTTGAAGCTGCCTGGGAGCACAGGCTGGGTTTCCTGCATGAAATCTGTGCCCACCTGGGCTGCCTAGATGCCCAGAGTGTGGGGTCACACTCTACCTGTCCCTCTGAACAGAGGGCTCTTTTCTAGTCTCACTGTGTGGTTGAGGACCCTGGGGGTTCTTCCAGTGCCTGCCAACTTCCCTAGGGCTGGCTCTCACTGACTCTGCCCCAAGTGTGCACCAACCTCTGAACACTGACCGCTGCCTGGCCTGGTCTTGGATCGCTCTCCGAATTGGCCATCTTCAGTCCCACTCCGATTCTGCCTGCCAGACTGACGTGTGGGCTTCTTGTGCTGATCTGAACTTCTCCACTCTCTGGAGCATGCCCAGCTCCACGGGGGGCTGTTGTCTTTTGCAAAGTTCTCAACTTAGCTCCTGCCCATTGTCATTTAAGCTGGTTCCCACTATGTGTTTGCCCTTCTGGAATTTTCAGAATGAGGGTCCGTGGCTTTGGGGGCTAAGATGATCTGGATTCCCCTAATAGCTGGTGACAGGGCTTTTCAGTCTCCACTCTGAGTTCTAATTCAGCAGAAGACCTGTAATTTGGGAAGGGGGGGAATTTTATGCTGAAAACCCCTAAGTGAGCCCCTACTGGGATGAGCACTGGGGAGGAGACAAAGGGGACTCTACCTTAAAGCTGACTTGTTCTACTAGGGAAGGCAAGTGGGAAGCAGATAGTTCGAGGATGACAGTCAACATAGTGAGGGGTAAGCACAGGCCTCGGCATGACTGGAGGGCTGGAAATGGTCATGACATCGCTCTGATCCCAGAGTTGACTATTATTCTGTGGAAGGAGATCCTTAAAAGGGAAGTTCAGCCTAGCTCTGTGAAGCATCCCTGTCGACTGGAAAGCTTGTCCCAGGGGAGTGCCGTTCAGAGACACACTCACCTCCTCCCCAGCGGAGACATCGGGCCAGGTCATTTCCTGTTCCAAGAGGCAGGACGGCCACTGGTGGATGCTTTGCCAAGTTGGCCTTATCTGCAATCCGTGCGGAGGAAGAGACAACCACATGCCATGGGTTACAGATTGCTCGAGTTATCTAGTTATCCCTGACATAATGCTTGAACCGCTCTACAGCATTCTTTATTTGAATACCTCCCATGATGGGGAACATACCACTCCGTCTGCAGTGTGTTGACCACTATAAAGAGTTTTTTTCTTATTGAGCAAAACCTGACTCCTTGTAACCTGCATCTCTTCATCCTAATTCTTTCCTTTGGGGTGACAACACACCTCAAAAACATTGGTCTGTGCAATTTTAATCCTTAATGATAACCAGAATTGATTACATTTATCCCTCAGGCCAACCCATGCTCTTTCTTTCTTCAAGGGCTAGGTAGGTGCATAGATAGCAACACGGGTGGGTTTGAGACATCAGGGAATGGTGAGGCATCTGGAAAGCTGAAGATGTCATTCATGTCCAAAAGTTTAAACATAAAGTCATTCATGTTCAGAAGTTTAAACATGACATTGTGTCTAACGAAAACCTCCAGGTGTCATTTGGCTAGCAGTTTGCCACTTCCACTCCTCCCAGACTTGCAAATACACAGATTTCTAAACTTATTTCCCATGCTGGTGTGAAGCAGCATCAGACTGAACCATTAGAGAAAGCACAGCAGACCATGTATGTTTTAAGCTGGCGAAGATCTACAGAGGTTATGTTGTCTGACTGGGAAAGTAGAAAGAGGCACAGGCCGCCATTGGGCTCCAGGGGGCGCTATTTACATAAACCTCAGTTCCCGTAGTACTGGGACCCTAAGCAATGTTATGGGGGAGCGCTCGTGGGGGCCGGCTCGTGGGGGGGCTGGCTCATGGGGGGCCTGGATGATGCAGGAATCAACATCATACACGAGGCTCATACTAAGGCTGCCCCAGCAAGACGGGAGTTCATAGGCCCCCAACTAGTCTGACTTGTGCCAGAAGTGGCTGAGCTCAGGCAAGACCCAGGGCTGAGATTACCACTGGGAGGGTTGAGGTGGAGGATGGAGCAAAGCAACGGATTCTCTCATTGTTCCAAGAACCGGTAGTCTGTGTTTATGCCTCCCTGCATTTGCATATTCTGTTCCCTTTGCCTAGAAGGCCCTTGATTCCTTAGGTCTGCGTTCTCTTCTGTAGTCTCCATCTCAGCAGGTCAAACATCCTCACAGTATGGAGGCTAGAAAGCTGGATGCCATCCTAGGTTTCCCCTGTCCCTCCCCCCACATCCATTTACTCATCAATTTCTATGTGCTTTCTCCTTAATAAATCTCCCAGCAATCTTTTCTCTCCATCCCCATGGTGATGCCTGAGTCCTTTCCATTGGTACAGCTGTAACTGCCTCCTCTCTGCCCTCTTATCCTCCATTCCACCTCCTGTTGTGTTCTCCATACTTCCACCAAGGTGGGAAATCCTTGAGCCACAAGCCTGATCATGTTAGTTCATTACTTTCACACTGTCGGGGCTCCCTTCACCCCTTTGTATGGCACACCTTCCTCTCTAGCCTCATCTTTTACATATTCCACCTCCCACCAACATATCAACCACACCTTAGTGTTTTCAGTGCCTTAATTAGACCGTCTTTGTTGCTCAGCTCAGATGCTGCCTCTGGGAGGCCCTCCCTGGTGGCCCTAGTCTGGACCAGGTGCCTCTCTAGAATGTTTCTTTAGCGCCAGGGATGATCTCGTCATACTATCTTGTAATTAACTGCTCATTTGGTCCGTGGATGTACTGCAATCTCCCTGGGGAGCTGTATCTCATTTACTACAGTATCTCCACACATACTTGCTGAAGGCCTACTATGTGCCAGATGCTGTATTGGGTACTGTGGCTCTCACAGCAGATGAAAAAGCCATGACTTAGGCTCTCATGGTACCTGTAGTTGAAAGGGAGAGACAGATATTAATGAGGTCTTCCCATAAATGAGGCATAATTTTGAATTCATACTGGAGAGGAAAGGAGAGTAGTCCTATAATAAGGTAACAGAGGCTGGGCATATGTCAGGAAAGCTCTCCCGAGGAAGCCACACTTTGGCTGAGATCTGAAGTAGAGCTGACCCAGTAAAGTCCAAGGGAGCATACCAGACAGCAGGAACAACTTGTGCAAAGGCCCTGTGGTGGAAAGGACTGGCCCATTCAAGGTCTGAGAGAGATTGTATGGCTTGAGTCTAGAGGGAGAAGAATGGAGGTATACGGCTGGAAGGGTGGGCAGCTGCTAGACCACCCAGGGCTCTGTAGATCATTTGAATAGTCTTTGTCTTAAGAATAATGAGAAGCCACTGATGTGTTTCACACACATCATGATCCCACTGACATTCAGGAAAGACCACTCTGGCTATAGAGGGAGAACAGATCAGGGAGGGGACTAAATGGGGGTGGTAGTGACCACTGAATAATTGCTTTAATATTTCCTGAATCTATATATGAATGAGTGAACACTGTGCAGTGATTTTTCTTACCACTGTTTCTTCTCTTTGGGCCACTAACCTATGAAAGCAGATCCTCTCACATGACCTTCTTTCTTTCTATTTTGAGCAGTGTCTATCACCTGTGTCCTCTGCAGATGAATTTTATACAACTTTTCACCAAAGCCTGCTTTCTCCTTCATGATGGAAGGGAACCATGTAAGCAGCTCTCGGTACTGCAGCTATCACCCTCTGCTGATTGGCTCTTCCTTCCTGGCTCCCTGGGGAGGCCTCCCTCCTCTCACAAACAACTCAAGCCCAGATGACAGGAGAGAGTGGGAGGCTGCGTGGCAGGGCTGTGTCCATGGAAACCAAAGTGCCTGTGGGAGGGTTGAAGGGAGGTGTGCAGGTGCTGGTGCTGCCCTTCCAGTTGGTTGCTTATGACTCCTGGAGGTCCAGCCTTCCCTGCCCTGTTCAGGGTCTATCTTGGCCCATCCTTGGCTCTGCTCTTGCCCTCCTCTCTCACATCCAGTCTGTTAGCAAATCCTGCTGCCTCTACCATCAGAAGATATCCAAAATCTGACCACTTCTCACCACCTCCTCTGTGTCTGCTATGGCCCCAACGATGGTCACCTCTCACTTGAATGACTGCAGGAGCCTCCATACTGGCCTCCCTGCCTTCGCCCTTCCTCTCAATCTCTGTCCCTCCTTTGCTCAAGAGCCAGACAGCACCTTGGGACTTTCTCAGTATGAAAGCCATATTCTATATAATGTCCTACATGTCCTGGTGACCTGGCTCTGCACTATTACTGCTGCATCCCCTGTCACTCTTCCCTCATGTGCTCCGACACAATAAGCTCTGTAGCCGCTCCATGGCTTTCAGCTGCCTGGCCTGCTCCTACCCATGACCTTTGCAGTTGCTGCTCCTTCTGCCTGAGCTGCTCTCTCCTCAGGTATCCACATGGCTCACTCCCCTCCAGGCCTCCAAAAGTCTTCCCTGACCACTGAGATTTAGATTGTACCCCTCCCCCAGAGCTGAGCTCCTGTTGCCCCTTCCCTGTTCTATTTTTATCACCTTCTGACATACTATATGTTTCACTTACTTCTTTGTTTATTGCCTGTGTCTTTCCTCTAGAAGGAAAGCTCCATGAGGGTGGGTATTTTTGTCCATTTGTTAATTGCCGCATCTCCAGTGCTTCAAGGAGAGCTTGACACAGGAGGTGCACAGGCAATATTTGTGGAATGAATGGCAGGAAGACAGAAGCAGCCCAGGGCTTGTCACTCTGGGCCTAGCCTCAGACTTGGATGATGGCTTTCCCCAGCTCCTCCCTTTCCCGTCCTTTTATTCCACATCCCAGTGTTTATCTGGGTTCTCCAGGCTTCGATCTTGAATATACCCTTGTCCCAGGGTTTCAGGGTCAGTCTCCATTATATTTACTTGAGGTTTTGTGTCCAAGGACACCATAGATCCAGGCACAGCTGGACTAGAACCGACATCCCTGATTCCTAGCCTGGGCTCTCCCCACTGCCCCTTTGATCTAGGTGTGTTGGACACAGCCCAACATGTCCTTTCTGTGCTTGTCTTGACCTGCACTGTGGAGGTGTGCTTCCTGGGTTGGGCTCCTGGTGCTCATCTGGAGATGATTTGCCCCGGGATATGCCTCTATGCTTACTTCTCTGGCCTTTATCCACTACCTTGGCTCTGCCTGGAGTCCCAGTCCTGCCCCTCCTCGTGACCCCCAATCTGGCCTGTCCTGCTATTGACCAAAGCCTGGCCACAACAGATATTTTTGAGGCAAGGCCTGAGACAAATTGTTACATTTGTACTTGTGGTAATCCTTCCATTGTCTTGTTTCTTTGTTTTTCTACCCAAAGTAGATATTAAGTCAAGCATTGGTCCAAGAGTAGAAACCAGTATGAACAAGACACGGCCACATTTCTCTTTCATTTTTATTGCCTTCCTCAGACTTTAATTATACTTACTATAAGGAAACTGCAAAGGCCCTCCTAGCCCATTCTTACCAATGCAATCCAAAATCCAGCCAACTGTCCCATCACCTCCGCAGGCCAAGACACGGAAGTCGGGGGTGTCGCGGAAGAAGTTCAGTCTGGGAAGTAGAAAAAGCCCAAATGGTCTTGTTTATAGGTTGTGGCTGATCGTTGACAATACTTGAGTTAGAGTCCCCTGCCCACTTCCCTGGGAGTGTGTTGCAGTCTTGATTCCTCTTGGGATTTGAAAGGGTCACGTAATGTTCTGAAACAAGAATTTACTAAGCAGTACCACTGAGTATGACTCTCAGGGGCCATCCTTGTACAAGAAGAATCTGACTCAACATTCAACACAGAACAAGTCTTATTTTCTTTTGTTTTTTTCTAGGTGGTGGTGAGAATTTCTAGAAATTCTCTATTATTTGGGCAGAGGAATCCATATCTTGGTTATTTTGGCAACATATAACTAACTCCCAACTTTTTGACCCCCTCCTGCTCTCCTGCCTGCCCTCCTGCCACAACCTCCTATTTACATTAGATGCACTCAACTAGCTACATTTTTATCCTGTTCTCGGTGGAGTGAGCACCATCTCCCCTTGGGGACCTTAACCCTTTAGAGCAGGGCTGTTGACGTGAGGTCCGTGAATCTCCAAGGGGTCTGTGGATTGAGCCCAGAGGACTATGATCTCTGAGGAGAAAATGTTACATTCTTACCTTCCCTAAGCTCTAATTAGTGTTTCCTTTGATTGTGAATGTAGGTAACAAACCACAGATGTATTAACAATACCTGTGACTTTGTCCAGAGTGAAAATCACAGATATTTTAATGTTGACTATAGTTACGGCAGACACCTCATACTACCATTTATGCACAACACTACTTTTAATTTACAAAAGTTATTAGGCCTGCCTCTGGAATCTACTACAAAATGTGTTAGCAAATCACATATATTCTTGTATCGCAGATTTGTTTTCTTAACATTTTGATAACTGTTTTCAGTTATAGTTTCCCCGATTACATATTCCATTTTATGTATTAAAAAATATTAGCTCTGGCCGGTTTGGCTCAGCGGTTAGAGCATCGGCCTGCGGTCCGGAGAGACCCGGGTTCGGTTCCCGCTAAGGGCATGTACCTTGGTTGCAGTTTGTCCCCGGCACTGGTTGGTTGTGCGGGTGGCAGCCACTTGATGTGTCCCTTTCACATCGATGTTTCTCTCTCTCTCTTCCTCTCTCTCCCTCCCACTCTATCTGTACAAAAAATGGAAAAATGTCCTCGGGTGAGGATAAAAAAAAAAAAAAAAATTTAGTCTGAGAGGGGGGGCCACAGGTTTCATCAGACTTCCAAATGGGTTCCTGGCACAGAAAGGTTAAGAGCCTCTGCTTAGGAGCAGATGTGATTGGTGGACACCTTGGGGTGGGACTTGGGAAGCCCACCGGGGTGGTCTGAGGAGAAGACCCCTGTGTCTTTCAGAGTCACTGATGCAGGTGTGAGCAAATTCCCATCGCCTTGCTTTCCCTTTGTCCCCTGCTCTCCTGTGTGAAGTGAATTCTGAACAGAGGCTTCCGTCACCTAGACAGCCTGAGCAGACTGACACCTCAGAGATGCTCAGCACAGCAGCCCTAGAAGTTGTCACCAGGTTGTCATCCAGGGCAAAAACAATTTAGGGCAGATGAGGTTAAGCAAGAGCACTGCACTCAAGTATAAAAATGCCCCCAAAGAGAAGTGGCTGGTAAAGGTGTCTGTGGGCTGCTGCTTGTCACAGGTCATAATGGAGCAGTAACCGGCAGTCGTGGTGGCCGTCACGGACCTGCAGCAGTATAGGTGGGCTCTGTTTTAATTTTTTTTTCTTTATTGATTTGTAGAGAGAGAGGAAGGGAGAGAGCGCGAGAGAGAAACATCAATGAGAGAGAACATTGATTGGCCGCCTCCTGCATGCCCCCACTGGGGATCGGGCCCACAACCTGGACATGCACCCTGACCGGGAATTGAACTGGCAACCTCTTGGTGCATGAGGCATAATCAACCACTAAGCCACACCAGCCGGGTTGAAATTAGTTTTAAATCGTGGCAGAGGTGCTGAATCTGCACTCAGGTTTCTCTCTCCTTTTAACTGAGTCTTGCACTACAATGGTGTCATAAACGACAGCTTTGTGTCAAAAAACGAAGACAGGGCCAGGTTCCCTTCTGAGAGTCCTGACTCCGGCTCTTCTGAGGGTCTTGCTGAACCAGTGCCGAAGAGCAGGTTAGGAGGCTGGGCAAAGTGGCTGTGTGTTGAAAAGGCCAGCTCAGCGTGCACAGATCTGAGAACCTGGCACCTAGACCACCTCTGGCCAGATGTGTTTCTAGTGTATCATCTCTGTCTGACAGTCTTTGGGTGCCTTCCGCATCCAATGCTGGAGGGGTCTCTGATTATAGGGCCCCACAGCTCACCATGTTAGTGGTAACACAGGGCCCATCTCCTCCCACCAAACCTTCCCTCAAGCTGCAAAGGGGCCGCCTCCTCTCGTTGCTCTCCCTCTCTAAAGAGTAGTGAAATAGCCAATAGGCAAATGACAGAAGGCCCACAGGGAGTTCAACAACCTCTAAAATGGATACTCCAGAAAAAAAGTGATTTCATTGAATAAACAATTGTTTTGATCCTAAAATGACCTACAACAGAACTGACTGGCAGTGAAAAGGAAAATCTTTCCTCCTCCCTGATGATTCAGTATGAAGATACCAGCTAACACAGCCTTGCAAATCAGCTAAAATAATTTACCAGCCCGCCCTTCCTGTCAGTCAAATGAATGGCATATGCAGGAGGCTACTTCCCAGAGTGAAACGTAATGAGAATTCCTGAGTATCTCCAGGAGGAGTAAGAGTGGATGTAAGGAAAAGAAGAGAAAATGGGTAAAATGGCAGGAAGACAAGTCCACAAATGAAAAAGACAGAGAAAGGTGACAAAAAAGTATATTCTTCAGTAAATGAAGGGGAGAAATAGGGAGTAAGGATTGTAGCTCCATACCCTGGGGTAGGCCCCCCATTGTCCAGGTTGAAAACTTGTTTGGGGTTGAGCAGATAGTGGAATTTCCGAAGAATTCTATGGAAAAAAAAAGAAAGAAAGAGAGAGGCAGAGAAGGAGAATATTATTATGAGGGGTCACAGTAGGGCAAACACCTCTAGGGCCCTTTGATGGTGGGAATGAGGGTCAGTTTAAACTCTACTGGGGAGAAGACCCTGCAGGCCCTTAAGTCCAAGCTTCAGCTGGCGTCTCTCACGCCCTAATTCCCTGTTTCAAGGCCTCTCCACCCTTCAAGACTTTAGGCCCCAACCCCTGAAGTGTCACCCCATGCAGACAAGGCAGGGAAACTCAGAGAAGAGAACTTCTATTCTCCTCGAGTTTTGTTCTTCAAGGAGACCTTCTCCAAAATGTTTTGTATGTTCTAGGCTGTGCAATTTTATTCTTTGTGGACTTTACAAAGGCATAAAGTAACCCTCAATGGAAAGGCCACCCAAATCCTGGAATAATGAGGAAACACAGGAGGTGGGGCTGGGGCAAGGGAGGGCTGGGGGCAATGACCCCACCTAGGCTTGATGTCAAAGCTCCAGCTCGAGGCTAATCAGGTCAGGTCAGAAGAGGTGCTCTGCCCCTTGGACTGGGCTGGGGATTCTCATATTTGTTACTTCTACCCTACTTATGTTTGTAACCTGGATTCCAGATCACCATGCCATCTGTACGTTGCCCCAGGGCTGAACAGGACAGGGAAGCAGAGCTGCTCTGCCCTTTCTGCCTCTCTCCTCCCACTGTCTTAGTGCTTCCAGCAGACTGGACATTTCCCCCTGATGAGCTGAGTGCCCTGCTTTCTCAGGGGCTTGATCGGTCAGGAGGTCCCAATCAGTGGGTCCCGCCACATCTCTTAATCAAGAGCAGACTTGAGAGACCAGGAAGGAAACAGGCATCTCAGAACTTGGTCTGACTCTGGGAGCCATAATAATGGCTCCTGTGACCGGCCCTAGGCTAAGGTCTGTGTCTGTTTTAATCCTCACAACAACCCCATGAGAGGAGAAATTCTTACTTATTTACAGAGGAGGAAACAAAGACACAGGGACATTAAGTCACTTGAACCAGGTCATCAAGTGGTAAATAGTAGGGTTGGGATTTGAACCCACCACGTCTGCCTGTCTCTATCAGGTCCACTCTGTATGTCTGAAGGGAAGAAAGGACCCAAGTGGGGCTGTTCCAGCCTCTCCATTTTGAAAAAGAAGAGAACATACCTTTCTCCTTGTCTCCCTCCACTCTTGGGGTTCACCAAGACCAACAGGGGGTGGGTACCCGGGGTGGGGATGATCTTATACTTAAAAGGTAAAAGAAAAAGAAATTAGCTCTGTTTTATCCAACAGGGGGAACAAGATGGGAGTTTATACCAAGACAGCATCTGGGAGAAGTGGACAGGAAGCAGTTACAGGCAGGAAGGAGAGGAGGGCGGGATGTAGGTGTTTGTCCACTGGCTGAGTTTTTGAGGGGTTGCAGAGCTAAGTGTCTTCCGCTTTAGTGGCCTTTGAGTGGTGTGAATGGTGACAGGGTTTGGAGTTGAAATCAGAGATGGGACAATGGCATCTTAGTTTCAAATCATTCAACAATGGTGAGGCATTGGGCCCACAGCAAGAGATTAGATTTTGTGAGGGATACAACTGAATATGACCTTCTAAGGTATGGGCATCTGATCAAACATCTAAATAAAATAACACTCATAAAGTTAACCATGACTTCCCCCCAGCCCCGATGTTCCTCCTAAACCCTGGCTCCTCGTTTCTCACTGTCTGGTGGGTACCTTCAACCAGATGTCTCTCCATCAGGTTGCTCCAAACATCAGCATGTCCCAAACCTGACCTATCATTTTCCCTCATAACACTGGTTGTCTCTCTTGGCTCCCTGTTTCAGTTTAAATGTACTATTATTATTCATCCAGTTTTCCAGGGAAACCTTGTTCTGCCAAAATTTCTGCTGGTATGTCCATACTGCTTGGGCATTTCCCAACTCAGGTAAGTCCTATAGGCTGCCCCCATGTAGCTCCTTCCCAGGACACCACATTAGTCATGCAACTCTTGCTCAAAAACCTTCAATAATACCTCCTTGCCCAGAGGATCAAAACCAAATCTCCTAATCTGGCATCCAAGGCATTTCAGTGTAGCCCCATCAGACTGCTATCTCTTAATTACTCTAATCCTCACTGCAGTTGTGGCCAAGCCTGGCTCTTACCCTCTGGCGAGTGTGTCTCCTGCATTCCCACCCTGTGCGTCTGCTCACACTGGTTTCTTCTCCTGCTCGGTGCCCTGAAATGCCCTCTTCATTGTTTGCAACCTCTTAAAAAATCTTCTCAGCTTCAGGGCTCAATTCAAGAGCTACTTTCTGTATGAAGTCTTTCTTAATTACTACAACTAAAACTATTGCACTTGAAGCATGTAATTAATACCTTCTGGGTTTCTTTTGTTGTCGTTGACTTGGTTTTTTATTTTCTTAGGTAAATGTCTCAAAACATCAACTGAATCTTAAATGCCCCAAAGCAGGGTGTATGTGTGTATAACTCTTGTACCAAGGACCTCACAACTCTAGATACAGGAGTGGGTAGTCAATAAATACTTGTGGATTTAGCTGAAGGACACACTGATACAGAGACACAACTCTGTTCCGTATTCACGATCTAATGCTCACATTTCCAGATCCTAGGCTAAAAACACAGCAAACAGAGCCATGTTGTTTGAAATGGACAGCATCACTCTTTATGATTTTTAGGAATGTTCTCATCTTCCCTAGGGTGACTGTCTGTGTGACACCCAGAAGCATCTTGGAGCCTGAAGAGTAATTTTTACTTCTGAGTGTGGTATTCAAAATATTTAACAACCTGTACAGCATGGGCACTGCCCGGTCAGTACGGACGCAGGCTAAGCAAATGGATGCTGGCTGTAGACAACTAGTATGCCTGCATTGTGTGATTGTGTGTGTGTGTCCTCTACTTGGCTTTCTGTCCTTCCAGGTAGCTAGAGCTGTCTCACATTATTCAGGTTCCCCGTCATTACTGCTTGCATTTAGTTTTCTAAACACACTAATCTGTGTGCTGTCACTGAGTTTCAGAGCATCTCTGGGGTGGGCAGTGCATGGACTGCTATGCCCCTTTGGAAACAGGGAAAGTTGAGGCTCAGAGGCGGGGTAGGGTGGGGAAGGGCCCTCATTTTCTGTTTTCTTTTTTAGTACTCTTGGTACCTCATCAGGCTGTCTCCTGCACTCCCTGGAACTCTGTGGAAGGCACAAAGAGAAGATGTTTATTGGTGAACCCAAGTGAAAAATGAGTTCCTAAATACACACTGAAGGCTAAAGAAGAACTTTTGGATGTATTAGCTTTGTTTTGGCTGATTGGATTCTGGAGACAGCATGGCAGTCTTGGAAAATCTGTTGTGTAATTTTAGGCCACACTCTTGTTATTATGTAGGGGGTGTGCATGTTGATGTTTTTAAAGCAACTTGCTCCTAAAAAGGTGATAATGCCAATTTGGGAGCCAGAGGAGCAACCGACCTTCCTTCCCGCCTACAGTGTGGTGGTCAAAGGTGATTCCAGAGGCTGGGAATAAAGTGTCTTGTGTTATATAACTGATCAGATGAGAAAGCAACTGTTGAGATATATTTCTCCAGCACCCAAACCCTGTCTTCCTCTCCACGACCTCGCCCATCTTAGAATGAGCGGTCAGACTCGGGCTTGCTGAGGTACCTGCATCACAAGTTCACCCTTGGCGGATGCGTTGCCGTCAGACTGCCCACCTTGCCTGTCCTGTGAGAAGAGAGAAAAGGTGGACATCTTTTGAAAACCAATGCCTAATATAAAAAAAGAGATCAGACGAACAACAAATGGCTAATAAAGAGAATTAGAAAACCAGTACAGAATGGGGAGAAATTTTTCAAAGTGGGGCTTTGGACCTAACTAAGGAAAGACATGCTCCCCTACGGGTTTCTCTAGGACTCTCCGGGCCTCTGCCACCTCTGCTCGGGCACGAAATTTGAGACACTGGAATGGACATGGAGAGAGGAAGCACTGAAATTGGCAGAAATCTGCTCTGTTTATTTAGAAGCTTGGGCTCTGAGAAGCAAGGTCTTAGATCTGGCTTTTCTGCTCAGCACTATCTAAATGATGTCATATTGAGAACCTTATTTTTCTTTGTTTATAAATATGCTTATTATTTTATGAAGATTTATTTCTCATATAGTAAAATGCTCCAATCTAAATCTCCAGCCTGGTGAATCTCTGCCTACATATATGCCCTGTACCTCTGTCCCTCCAGGTGTAATGCTGCGGTGACTCTGGACTTCATGCTGGTTTGGCCTGGCTTTTGAATTCCATGTAAATGGAATCATAGAACATGTCTTTTGTTGAGTCTATCTTATTTGTTCAGCATCATATCTTTGTGATTATCCCTTTTTTGCATGTAAGCATAGTTTTTTTTCCATGTACTATTCCATGATTCGAATATGCCTCAATTTACTTATCTGTTCTCCTGTCAATGGTCAAGCAGCTTGTTTCCGGTATTTTACTGTTATGAATAAAGCTGCTACAAACGTTCTTGTTCGTGTATTCTGGTGGAATAAATGCTCATATTTCCCAGGTAGATACCTAGGAGGGGACTTGTCGGGTCAGAGAGTTTTGTATTTCCAACTTAGTAGATACAGCCAAATGGTTTTCCACAGTGTTTTTTCTCCAGTTTTTAAAGAGAAAGAAGTAGCTGGTCAAGTCAAGGATGAGATGTGAGGAATAAGCAGGACTTGGCAACATCTTTAAGAGGGAAGGGAACAGTCAAGGTTTTGGGAGCTTGGTTTGAAACCTTCCAAACACAGGAGTCAGAGACAATTTCAGATAGGGATAAAAGGAGTGTAATTTTGTTGCATTCATTTCCTTTTTTTTGGTCAATAAAATCTTTAGGAATATCTGCACATATACATTTACATTCAAGTTGGTTAACACTAGTGGTTTCACTTCAAATTATGTTCGAGAACTCAAATATCAGACACGGTCATGTATATGCTGTTAAAAATTCTTTTCTTTTTATCTAGATACATTTCCAAGTAGGGCTGAGACGCCCAAGTGGAAATTGTCAGGGCAGATGTTGGAACACAGGAGAGAGGCTGGGGGACAAGGGAGGCCTCGCCTGTGCAGATGGTGACTCCAGTCTGAGCTGAGCTCTGCCTGCAAGGTGCTCAGAGTGCATGTGCCTTCCCTGATGGGCCATTATGGGGACCGGAGGGGGAACCACTTTAGTCAGGGGAGTTTTCTCTCACAATCTGGTGGCGCAGCATTAACCTCACTGAAACTTGTGCTGAAAACACAAAGGCTAGGAGTTATTGAGGAAGACCTCTGAGGGATGCGAATGTCTGAATGCTGCCTACATCGGACGTGTGCAGGCCGGTGGGGGGGGGGGGGGAGGGGGGACCAGAGCCCTGGCGGGGCGGCAGCACTTACCCGGGTGATGGGGCATATCGAGGTGGGCAGCAAGATGTGGTCTTTGAGTTCCCCACCATCACACAACGTGGACAATTCACACTTGCGGTGAAACTGGAGGAAACAAGGAAGATAAGAGTGAATGAAACTGACCAAGAAAATTTCAGATGTGAGGTTTTAGAGGTTTTCTGGGGAGGCGAGCTGTCTAGCACTCCCCAGTTCCGGATGCACCGCTGGCTTTGGCAGTGTAACTGAAGTGTGTGTGTGTGTGTGTGTGTGTGTGTGTGTGTATTTGTTTTTGTGTGTAAGTAGCATGTGTGGGTGTGGGTGGGGTTTGTGGTTAGGACTGCCAAGTCTGCCGTGGGCCGATAAAGGAGACCAAATGTTCCTCATGGCTGCTGGAGCAAATCTGTCCTGAGCAGGCCTCTCTGTGGCCCTTCAGTGTGGTACCCCATGTGGATTCCCGCCCCCCCACCTTGGATTTTTGCTCCCTAGGCTCTGAGACACTGGAAAGAAGGAGATCTTGTTGAACAAACTCATGAGAAACAGGAAATAACCCCCCTGACTCAACCTGTGCATCCAAAGAGTTCTGTAATTTAATTTGGAGACATGTCCTTTTTTGAGGCTGATCAAGGGCCTTGGTCAGGGGACAAGACATGGCGCTGAGTTTGCCGTGGCAGGGAGGTTGGGCAGGTTCCAGGTATCTAGAGAGGAAGTGGACATTAGCTGTGGCTAACGGCAGCGGGGCTGCTGCATAGAGTGTGCCTTTCTTGGGCGCCTTGAAGAACATGATTCTGGTGTCTAATTTCTTGCCAACTCTGGCGGTGCCACTGGTCCCAGATGACACCAGGCCAAGGAAGTTAATGGTCACAGTTGCCTGGCCATACAGACCACGGATTGGCCAGCTTCTTCTTAAGTAGCCCTCACTCCCCTGGTTCTGGGGGTGTCCTCTCTGGGCAGCTTGGTGATTCACTGGACACTGTTAGACTTAGGGCAGTGAATGGGGCTCTGGGCCCCCACAGGCTTTCCCCCTGGCTCTGCTCATGCCCTTTGGCAGGCTGTCCACTGTTCCTTGGCTGCAGCTTGAACAAAAAAACACACTGAAAAGAAGCAGGGCTGCCCTGGGCGCCAACCCACCGTCTTCCGGCACCACACGCAGTGCCACGCGGTGACACTCTGGTAGCACTTGATACTTTTGTGGCACCGATCACACTTGACGGAGCAGTTCCCTTCCACCCACGCGTGCTGCATCACCTGCAGGAGGGAAGGGAAGGATACCAGGGAAGGCGGCAGAACCACGCCCCAGGGCCCTGGGCTTGAGGAGAAGGGTCTGGGCGATGCACAGGGAGGGGAGAGGCCAGAGGGGTTTCCTGTTTCGTTTATGCACGTATTGGATGCCAGGCTACTTTGCTGCTCTGCACTGATGCGGTCTCTCCCTGCCTAACCACCATTCTGTTCATCGAGGTAGATGAAAAACCATTTTTCCTGTGCTTGGAATAGCTCCTTCACCCTGGCAGTCAAGCCTCTGAGTAGCATCTTGTCAGGCAGTCCATGTGTCTGTCTTGTGGAACTCCTTGCAGCGTGATGTGCTCATGTGCGCCCTCTTCTGGATAAAGGGGAACAGGAGGGCTTGAGCCGCTGATAAAACTGGTTGGAGTCACTGATCTTCCATTTGGCAGCAGGGTGACCACATTTGGCCAGTTCCTGGGCCTCTCTGAGTCTCAGGTCCCTCATTGGTATAGATGCATAAGCCCCACCTCTATGTTTGCTGGGAATATTAAATGAGATAGCACACTTGGAAAGGCCTTCCTGGCACAGTTCTGCCCCTTTGGAGTGCCCATTGATGGGTAACTTCCTTCCCCTCCCGTCTTCTATGGGCCATTGGCCGTCAGCCTTAGCAACCCATAATGCCTGGGGAGCTCCTATAAGTTCTAATGTCCGGCAGCCCTCATTCCAGACCAACTAAATTCGAGTCTCTGGGATGGGAACCATCGTTAGTATGTTTTAAAGCACCCTGAGTGGTTATAATGCTCAGCCAAGGTTGAGAAACATGCTAACAGGAAGTTAGAGAAAAAGCCCAAAGAAATGCTGTGGGTCAGCAGTCAGTGGCTTCACATCTGTTTCCTGGAAAGCTGGTTGTGTTTGCCCCCAGGCCAGGGAGTGCCACCAGGTCAGCCCAGGAACCTAGAAGCCATGGGAATGCACGTTAGATGTAAGTCTGTAAGTGCAAAGTGACCCATGGCACCAAATTCTGGGGATGTGAGCCCTCAGTTGCCTCCCTAGGAATTCTGCAGGACTCAGAATTTCCTACTAGCACCCTGGAGAGCAGAAGGAAGAGAGCATGGGCTTGGGGAATGTGGGGACCCAGTCTGAAGTGCCAACTACAAGCACAATCTGAAAAATACATGCAATATTTGCATTATACCATCCATGTTTGTATTAACTAAAAGTTTTAAATTACTTATCAGTTAATAATCCTCCTCCCAGAAGGTTTTCGGTAAAATTATTGTTCTAGCAGACATGTCACTTTTATTTTGTAGCTTCTCACCTTCTGCCATTCACTTTTGAGGATATAAAGAATTCAGATTGCTAATCAATTTGCCATCTACATGGTCACATGAAATTTGCTCTGAGATTATTATTACTATTTCCATTTCACAGTGAATAAAACGAAGTGTCAGAGAGGTTAAGTGACCAGCCCTAGGTTGCAAGGCTAATAAGTGGCCAAGCAGAGTTTCACAGCCAGGCCTTCTGACTCCAAGTCCATGGTTGTCTCCCAACACCACGTTGCCTTCTCCATCCTCTTCTGAGATTGGAAGAGATGGTGAAGGACTTGGGTTGGCCCTGGAGACTCAGAAGATCGTGCCCTGCTGGCCCTTCAGTGGCCTCCCTCTGCTCTGTGGGTGGCACGTGGCCAGAGTGCAGGCTTACGGCCCGAGCCCAGGAGGTGTACCGTGCGTCCTGGTGAGGCATGGACATGGAACGGTGTGCGCATGCGTGTGGTGCAGAAGACAGGAGGCCATGCGGTATGTCATTGGGCATGCATGTGTCCTTGGAGGTGCCCTTCTCTCTTGGAGTCCTTTTGGGGAGGGCTGGATATCTCTGCAACCTGCTAAGCACCTCCTGACTCAGATTTCTAATTGGAATCTTCCATGCAGGAACTCAAGAATGTCCTTCCTCTGCTAATTTTGAGAAGAGTCTATTTCCAGATTCAATGAATGGCACCACCCAATGGCCAAGTTAGAAACCTGGGAGCCATTCCTGACCTCTTCCCTTCTCTCATCCTCTACATCTCCATCACCAAGTCCTGGTGGTAGTACCTCCAAATTATTTCTCAAACTCTCCCTTCATCTTCTCTACCTTAGCCAGCTGGACAGTCAAAATACTCAATAACCGCATGGCTGGGGAAGACACTCAGCACAGCCACCGCCACACTGTGCTACTACGGATGCGTCGGCGTGGCCGGTGACTGCAGACCCCACCCCAGTTGGGCCCTCAGTGCAGCATGGCCTCTTGCCTGTACTGTTGGAGATTTTTTTACCCTCAAATCCCTCTCCTGCACCATTTCCAGAGCAATTAACCTAATTTTAAAACCAAATGATCTCGAGCTCAAATTTCTTCACTGTCCCCTTAGCTGCCTAGGGAACTTCCCAACACCTCAGCTGGCCTCGCGGACCTTCCCAGGCTACATCTCCCTTTCAGAGCGCAGCTTCTGCCGCTGCTCTTCAAGCATCCTCTGTCCCAGTCACCGCAAACGAGTACAGATCCAGAACAAGCCAGGTCTCTTCCCTGTCTCTGCACTCAAGGCCTCTTCTGCCCAGGTGCCTTGCCTGTCTCAAAGCCTTGTGAAGTCCTCCAGATCTGGGTTCAAGATACAACTCAAATGCCACCTCCTCTGTGAAACCTTCCCTGGCCTCCTCCTTGGTGCCTCAACTGTACGTCCCACATAGTTGCTATTGTCCGTCTCACTACTTCGTGCTTGGCTTATGTGCCTGTCTCTCTCCCACTAGCTCTGCACAATCCTCCAACAGACTGAAGATCATCTTATAACTTGTGTAATCCCTAGCACAGTGCCTGGCACATGGTGGGCACCAGGGAGATGCTGAATGGATTGATGGATGAATGAGATGGTTTAAGGGTGGTCCCGAAGGCAGAGAAGGGACTGGATAAAGGTCCCAAAGCCCCTTCTTGCCCAGGAATCTGGTGATGGACATGTTGCCTGGGACACAGCGTGCAGGAGAATAAGGCAATAGTTGTCACCAACCTCGCTGCCCCTTTTGGTTCTTGAGTACGTTTTGACACACCCAGGAATGTTTTTGGATACGCAGCGTTCGTGAACGGTATATTTACAGTCTGAAAAAAAAGTAAGGAAAGTGCTGTGAGTGACCACATAGGGAAGGTCCAGCCAGCTCCCCCCCCCCTCCCTCCAGCTGAGGCCTGTGCCTGACCGGGTCACCAGTCAGGGGCAGGGGACAAATGGAGCTGGCCTTGCCTACTGGAAACTCAAAATGGGCTCCAGTTGTTCACTGAGAAGAGCGTGCACGGTTATCTCCCAGACATGCTCCTGTACTCTCCACCCTCCACACAGTGGGCAGCAAATCTGGCAAGAAAACGTCTGCAGCAAGGTGCTTTCCACTGGGGGGCAGTGTAGGACTCATCCTCCGCGCTGTGCCCCCCCACTGCATTGTGTGTCTGGGATGCTGGGGACGGACAGAAAGGCCAGAGGTCTTCCTAACTCTGGAGTTAGGCGGGCAGGGTCTGCACTTTGGCTCTGCCATTTATAACGACCCTCATGATCTTGGGTAAGTTGTTCCAGGTCTCTGAAATTCAGGGTTTTCTACAAAGTGGGAATACAATGGCCTCTCTTTCTCTTTGCAAAGCTTTTGCAGCATTAAATGCGATAATTTGTATAGCGCATCATGTGTCTGGGTCAGAATAGCTATCCCACAAATTATTATCATTATTGTTGTAACTACTGCTGATTACCATGCAATCAGCAGGGGCCCACAGACCTAGAACCTAATAAGAGTGAGACTGGGTCTACTAGAAGTGATGAGAACTGGATTTGAATGGGTGCTAGAAACACTGGCAGGCCCCTTCGTGGCCTGCTGATGCTCTTCCTGGGCACTGGGCCCAACTCTGTTACGATGACACGTGTGCATGTTTAGACGAAGCGCTCTGGTGAGTTGGATCACACCCAAGGGTCCTCCCTGCAGCAGCAGCTCCCCGGTCTCTGGTGAGGTGATTGGCAGGACTGCGCACCCACATACCCTGACCTCCACAAAACCTTTTCATTGCACCCCTCCCCTCTCTTCTGCTCCCTGAATTCACCCTCTCCGTCCTCACCCCTTCTGTCTCCCTTCCCTCCATCTCTCTTCTGTGTTTTTTCCAGTCTCCCTTTCTACTTGTTCCCTTCTGTGATTTTTTCTTTTCTCCCACTTGACTTTACTAAATGGATTATAAGGTGAAACAAATGGATACTTTTAATTTCCACTGCATCTACAAATATATTTGTATGTTGGTTATTAATGAAAACAAAAACAAAAACAACTCAGGTTCTTCTGACCTCCCAAAATATTCACTAGCAAAACCCAACTGAAATTAGTCTGAGATGCTTTTAAGTTATGTGTGAACCTTAATAGCTTTTTTCCTGGGGGAGGGGGCTGGTGGCTCATGAGGGGACTCCAACACTGGGACACGACTTACCCGTTTGTCTTGGCCAGAACAGAAATAAGACATGGTGGGCCTTGCTTTATTCCCTGCTGTGGGAACACTAACGGAGGTCCCTCAAGCTAGGAAGCAGAAATACATAGCTTTTTCCTGGAATGGCCCCAGCATGCGCAGAGCAAGACAGTTCCTGGGGAAAGGCTTCTAAGGACGGTCACTCACATGTGCAACACAGGCCTTGCTTCCTCACGCCCATCAGCATGACGTGGCAGAAGTTACAGTAGGTTGGTTTCTTGAAGTGCTTCATGGTCCAGGCGTGCCTGCCGTCCCCCTTGGAGCCCTGCAGCGACAGCGAGGGAATGGGACATGGAGCAGGCAGCCCACGCTAGCAGAAGCCTGGGCCTCTCTCCCGTTATATGTCTTCTTTTTTTCTCAAAATACTGTCTTCTCATATTTAGAAGACAAGATATACATTTATTTTACTGATGTAAGGGATCTTTTTAAAACATGGAAATCAAAACAAAGTTCTCTGTGTGTGTGTTCTACAATTAGCAAATATTAACAATTAAGAATATCTGAGCAGGAGTATGTGTGTGGGGGATAACATTAGCCCCCTTGTACCTGGCTGGTGGAAGTGTAAATCAGAACAAACTTCTATCTATCTATGTATATATGTATGTAGGTATGTATGTATGTATGGTATGTATCTATCTATCCATCCATCCATCTATCCATCCACCCACCCATCTACCTATCTATGTATCTACATATGTATATATGCATGTATATATGAATGTATCTACGATCCTTTAAATGTTTATGACCTTTGACTTAGAAATTTCCTTTTTTAGATTCCATGCTAAAAAAATCATTTTTGAAAGAAAGATGAGCATTTTGTGTTCTCTCAGAAGTTTAACTCAGCATAATTTATTTAAAATAATGCAAAATGGGAAATATCCTAAAGGTCTTAAAATTACCAAAAAGTTAGTTGTGGTATAGTCATGTGATTTATGTTAAGTGGCCATCAAAAAGATATTTATAAGAATATCTAATGGCATGGGAATGTGCTCACGATACAACGCTAAGTGAAAAAAGCAGAATGTAAATTTGAGGATCTATTATCATCTCAGTTTTATATAGTAAGATCTTTGATGGGAAGAAATACCCAACTGTTAACAGAGGCTAGTTATAGCTGGAAGCACTATGAATTTGTTTTATTCTCTAATTTCTATTTTCTTTTGTATTTTCCAAGTTTTCTACAGTCAGTATGTACCAGTTTTATAATCAGAAAAAGTACCTTAGTAAAAGCAATGCTCCCTGTCATTAACTTTCTGTGCACAGATAAAATAGTTCAGAGACAGTCAGAGAGCCAAGACATTTCCTCTTGACTCAGCTCAGAAGTAAATGTGTCCTTATCCACTAGATAAGCCAAGTGTCATACAATCACACGCCTTCCCGGACACCAGCACTGCTGCCTTCTAACCCCTGGAAGCACAGCCTTGCTGGAGCTGTGGCTTGAGGGACATCCCTTCGCACTGCTGTCTGCTTTCTTAAAGGCTCCATCCAAAGAGCACTGCTCTCGGGCTGGTCCTTGGGGTAGTAAAAACTGCGATAGTGAGGTGGTGAGAACTGACAGATACACAGAATCCTGCATGCCGGACTCAGACCCAGTTCTTACTTTGGGGCCCCTCTAGTTTGCACTGATCACGGCAGCCCAACCCATTTCTGGGCCAAGTCTTCTGCTAACTGTCTCTAGAGGAGCCATATGAGTTTCCAAATGTAGGTCTTCCCCTGAGGCCAGGTTGAGCTCTTTTCTTCTCCACACCCTGACTCTTCTGAGATCTGAGTTTATAGAATTTCTACCTTTGAATCTAGTAGTTTCCATAAGTAAAGCTTCTAATCCAGTGTCTGACAATGAAAACTTACTAAGTTTCTACTCTGTGCTAGACAGTAGGAGACACAAAAATAAGTAAAGAGTGTTTTATTATGTGTAAAGAGGTAGATTTGTATCTGCTCTAGAAATGAAGAAATGGAGACTTAGAGAAGTTATATAAATATCCCAAGACACACAAATAACAAGTGACTGAGTCAGTGGTCAAATTGGGGCTCCTCGGCCTCGGAGCCCATTCTCCTTCCCTCTTCCCTCCCTTCCTCCATATACTAGGATTTTGCTTTTTGAAAGGAAACTACAACACTGTTCAGCAGACCCAAAGGACTGTCACTTCACCTGAAAATACTTTTACTAGCTAAATCAGTTAGCTGACTCTCCCTTTCTCAGGCACCATAGATTTGCCGTAAGAAGCAAAAGGACCTTGACTTAAGATAAAGTAACATTTCTGCTTGGGTTATAGCACCATCATGTGGCTCTTTCATTTCTGCACATTGGCTGCAGGATGTGGGAATAACCTTCCCTATGCATGTCTGCTGCTGCTGCAATTTCACGAGGAGACAGACTGGTTTGCATATATTGCATTCGGAGGTCCCCAGGCATTCCAGTGGCCATACATGGGTTTTGAAAAACCAAATAGGCAATGTGACTTTTCAGACATTTAAGAATGCTTTCTCTGAACCCCTAATAATAAATGTAGAAACTGATAGTTTAGTGCACATTTAAAAATAAATGCATAACACTTTTGACTAATAAAAGCTAAATTCATATTTGTTTTTTGTTTGCCACGTTCTTGATATAAAATTGGTTTTCTGTTACCCTGATTTAGCACTGGGAAGACATACTAGGGAAAATGGTGAAGAAATAGTCTGTTTCTCCCTCCTCCAGCCAAAAAGGTGGGTCCCCTCCATGTGGAGAGTTGGTGGCACTTCGGAGTCAGCACGTCCAAAATAAGAAAGCAAAAATAGAAACTGGTTTCTTATGATAAAGATGCCCCATCTCTACTTCCATATTTTAGCTGGAAAATAACAAAAACCAACCCAAAACCAAACACACAGGTATGTTGGAATAGCACCCAAAGCAGAACTTCTACTTTGATCCAGGTATGATCTTGAGTATGATAGCAGGCAGTTTATCCTGCTTATCTGAGTGGTCCTCCTCCCCGGGTCCTAGCTCACATAGGTTCTTGCATGTAATAGGTCCTTGGTAAGGGATTACTGAATGAGGAGTCTGCTGTTCCTGAACATGGAGGATGGCCCCTGTTAGCAACTAGGTGTGTGTTCTTGGGCAAGTCCTTTACTCCTCTGGTCCTCAGTATGCAAAGTGAAAGGGATAGATCAAGGTCATCAAAGTCTTCTCCAGCTCTGACTTTCTAGGGTACTAAGGAATAAGAAGAAAGTTGTGTAGATCTGGGATCCTTAATTTATACTTAGCATTTGGAAGGAACTGGACATGCTATGAGATGATTACAGGATTCCTAGTTCTTGAATATTGGAAATGAAGTCTTAGCTTTAGTCTTGAATTGCAGAACTGTCAGATGGAGACATTACAGGCAACGGCAGCAGTTAGAGGTTAGCCCAGCTGAATTTCCTGTTCTGTTCCTCTATATGACATTTCAGTAATTGCAAAGAGGTGCTGTCACACAGCCTGTGTGACTGTCCTGGTAAATGCTTAAAAGTCACCATTTGTAATTTTAGTTCTAATCTTTCCTAGCTCATGCATGACGGTTACTTCACTTGGTAAATAAGCAGAAAATACAGTAACTGACGAGGTCAGATGCAGGCATATATAACCATTAATTTTACATTAAGCCTCTACACGTATCCCCTACTCTGATCCAACTGGGAGGTGTCTCTAAAACACCTGAACTTTCTTTCATTTGGGTCTTTGATCAAGCTATTGTCTTGGCCACAAACTCTCTCTTCTACCATCTTCTGCCACCAAATCATACCCATTCTTGGGAACCAGATCAAATATCCTCCTAGGTCCTCCCACTTGACCTTTATCTCAATAATGGGTTATAAAAATCCCACGCATCCTTCAGGACCACGGCAAACACCCTCAGATATTTCTTCCCACCAGTCTCACTCCTAAGTGTGGGTTGTTAGGAAGTGAAGTATCTTTGGAGTTAAGTACAAATAAATTCTGAATCCTCATTTTGCTCCTTAGGCTAAGAATCTCAGCTTTCCACTTGTGTAAAGTGGGGGGAAAATACTTACCTTATTTGGTTGCTTTGATCACGCTCTGCCTCACAATAGAACAGTATTTTTTCCTTCCCTTCCTCCTTCCATTCTCTCCTTCCTCAATTCTCTTAGCATTAAAAAAAAAAATGTTTTTATTTATTTTTTTAGAGAGAGATAGAAACATTGATATGAGAGAGAAACATGGATCGGCTGCCTCCAGCACGCCCCCTACTGGGGATCAAGCCCACAACCTGGGCATGTGCCCTGACTGGGAATCGAACCAGGATATCTCAGTCCATGGGAGGAGGCTCAATCCACTGAGCCACATCGGCTGGGCTCTCTTGGTATTTTTAACCTAATTTGTGGGAAAGATGGAATTTTTCTTCGAATTTTTTTTTTGCCCTTTGCTTGTTTGTATATAACCTTCTGGTGGGTGAATATTGTATCGGTGTCCCCTCATAGAGCTCAGAACAATATCTTTAATTATTTATAATTTAGTACATGCCTTTCAAATGAATGAACATATTTCAGTCTCTAATAGGTAAAAAGAAAGGATGTTCGGGCTGGCCTAGAGCATGTGGTTTGACCACTGGGGCAGAAGCCAAGGTGATGTGTAGATACAAACTTCCACATAGAGCTTGATGTTCCTGAAAGGTAAGAGATCTTTGAACTCAGGCTTGCTGACTTACAGAGTCATCCATGCCCAGGAGGACCAGCAATGGGATGGTGGTCATCCCTCCGTGGACCCATTCCTGTAGAGACACAAAGCCGTCCCGGTCGTAGTCCATCCCTTGCAACATCTCCTTCAATATCTGCGGAATCCACAGAGCAGCAGTTGTCCACTTTCATCCTCGACTTCTCTATCCCACCTCTGCCCTCTTATTTCTCCTTTGTTCTGCATCGTCTGGCTTGTGTTTTCCCCTCTGCTCTGATTCATAGTGAGGAGACCAGAGCTCCAGACCTGGCTCTGCCTGACCTGACCGAGTGGCCTTGGGCAAGCCAGACACCCCGACTCTGGGTTCTGCTTTGCTCATCTGTAAAATGGAAATACTATTGGCATGTGTGCAGCACTGTAGTGAGGATTAGAGAAACGGTATATAGAATGTACCTTTATATAAAAAATAAAATCATTATTACTACCTGATGGTGGAGAAAAATCTTTAAAATCCTTCCTGGTTCTAAATTCTCTGATCTATGAACTCCTGCTATAAAAATTTAGTTCAGGTGAAAAGGTGAGGGGGAATTATTATTGGAATTATGTCTACTTTTCCCTGCGGCCTGTAGTTTTTCATATCAGAGAAGTGGGCGGTCAAGGTGTAGGCCCCCAGAGAAGCTGCCTATGAGAAAATGAATCTGGGAGACCCTGCCATTATCCAAGGATGTCCTAATTTCCTCTTGGAAGTTTACTCGGAAGTCACCCCATGTTTCCAGAAACTCACAGGCCTTAGCTCCGTGGGATCCCACTCAAGATACTGTGCAATGTGCAGCATTTGGTTGACAATACGATCCATCTCCTAGAAAATATCAAGGGGAGAAACCAACTGAAGATCTGTTTTGAAGAGCAAGGCTCAACATCAAACCCTGTGGGCAGATGGGCAGGGCATGTCACGGGACTTACTCCTTGCTTCTGTTCTTCATTTCTGCCTTGACCACAGGGCTCAGTGGAGAGTAGATGCTCACAGAAGATGGCTAAGCCCAAGGTATGCGGAAAGCTCCCTAAACACTGACCTCCTTGGACCCACCTGGGTTCACCTCCCTTCCCCTCGTCTGGGCTCTGACTGAGAGAGCATAGGAAGCACTCCTGCTTTCTCTTTCTGTGTGAGCTGCTCTCACAAATGCTCACAAACCAAGGCAGGTCTCCCCTCCCTCTTCAGTCATTCCTCATCCCCACAGCTTTAGCAGCTTGGGATCCATCTATATCCCTCAGAGGTCAGTTTCAGTGGGTGTAGGGCCACTGTGTGGGCCCCAGTTCAGACACTATGGTTTATATCCCTTTGGCATCTTCTCTGTTTCCTTTGTATCATGTCCAGCCCTGAACCCAGGACTCTGTGAGCCCGTGATTTATGCGGGGTTCATTGGCCTGGTGAGTGAGCCTTTTGTTTGCTACTTCAACCAGGCTCCATCTAAAGCCTCATGGAATTGTGGATGCTAATGGGTCAGGGCACTCAGAGTTCTACTGAAATACACTAGACCAAGGAGGTATTTTCATCTCTCGGGCACAATCTAAGAGGTTAATAGTATGATCAATGTGGAGAGACACATTGGTGAATGAAAGCAAGGTTAAAAAATGTTACCTCCACCAAATTGAATGCTGGATCAAAACAAGTAAGCTAAGATGCAACAGGAATTTAAGAAATTATACTTCTTTTTTAAAAAAATAATTCATTGCAAAACTGCAGATGAGGTGCTAAATGGGGGTAAAAAAGAAGGAGGAAAAGTGGGGACAGCGTTCTGGAAAAGTTCCAACGGAAAAGCGCTTGTGAATCTAGTCGGGACGAAGATTCAATGAGAAGACCACGTGATTCGGGAACTGAGATTTAGACTCAGCCCTGAGCTGTGGAAGTGGGTGGGCATTTTCGGGAAGCAGAGGAAGCCGATTTCAGGAAGGACTGGCTCACCTGATGTCTACCTTGACCAGGACACATGTGGATGATTAATGAGTCCTGGAGGGGTGGGTTCAGTTCTGCGCCGTGTTTTAAGGATGGCATCGACAAACCAGAGCGTGCCAGAGTGCACGTGTTCACCTGCCTCATGGGAAACAGTGTAGGAACTGGGAAATCTGAGCTTGGAGGACATTTCAGAGCAGGTGTGACGGTACCTTCAAATACCTGAAGGCTGAGTGTGTAGAATCGGTATCCACTAGTCTGCTGTCCTGGTCAGCTAGAGGGCAGAAGCTAGCTGAGGGGTATAGAGGGGGATTTGTTGAGGGTTGGCTTGTTTTGGCCTCACTGCTGGGTTGGGAAAGGGGGAGGTGAAAGGAGAAGCAGGTTTCGTGTTGAGAATTTCCCTGGCATACCAGAGGTGCCCCTTGTGTCGGAAGGAAGCTCTCTGTAAGTCACCCTCGGCAGTGGGGCGGCTGTGTTAAGGCAGTGGGTGAACCCTCCAATGTTGGGAGTGACCACAAAGAGACTGGGTGCCCAGCTACCAGGGATTCTTGGTGGGAAGTTGAATCAGGTAACTCCTTTGAGACTGCTTCAGTCCATTAAACACATCTGAAATTCAACCACATCTTAGGACTTGCAATAATTTTGCAAGTTATCATCATTTCTTGTCTTGCCGATTTCAATAACCTCCTACTTAGTATCCCTGCTTACACCCCTACAGTCTAGACAACACAGGAGGCAGAGTGATCCTGTTAAAACCCAAGTCAACCATGCCACTCCTCTGCTCAAAATCTCCAATGGTTCTCCATTTATCCAGAGTAAGACGTAAACCCTTCCAATCACCTAAAAGGCTTGTTAATGCTTTGTAATCTTCCTCCACCTCCATCTCACTTCTTCTCTGATCTCTCCTATTACTCACTCTGACCTCACCTGCTCATTCATTCTGCTACAGCCACTCTGGCCTCCTGTTAACATCCCAGGCATCCCTCAGGACCTTTGCACCCTCTGTTCCCCATCCTGGAAAGCTTTTCCTCTAGACTTAGGTGTTTCTCCATGACTTACAGTCCCTCACCTCCTTCAAGTATCTGTTCCGATGTGCCTTGCTCAGGGAGACCTTTTTTGGTTCTGCTAGCTGAAACAGCAGCCCCTCCAATACATCCCTCCATAGCACACATCTCCATGTAGCACATATTTTACCATGCTGTTCAGTGAGTGTGTTTGCACTAGAATGAAAGCTTCACAAGGGTATGGGGTTTTTAGTCAATAATTCTCACCAATATATGCCCTGTTTAGAATAGTGCCTGGCACACAGTAGATAGTCAATAAATATATGTTGACCAAATGCATGAGAGTCTGTGATTCTTTGGTTGCTCCCTTGCATGATGGAAGCGCAGCATTGCAGTGTGGCTGTAGGGCTCCCATAAAGACACTCTGGGGTTTGGAGGGAATTGGGAGGATTTAGTTTGTTTAGTGGACTTGCTCCCTTTCTTCTTTCCAGTTCTGACCCAGCCCTGTGCACCCCAACCTCAGAGCCTTTCTGTGAATGAGCCCACCTTTAACATTGCCAGTCATGAAGAGAAGGCCTGCCTGATGCTATTTGCCCTCTACCTCTGTGCCTTCTTCTTTTTCCATTTCCTCTCACTCCATGATCCCTGACTTATTGCTGCCTATTCCTGGGGCAGGGGCAGGGGGCAGGGGGCAGGGGGCAGGGGTGAGTCTCTGGCATTCCTGGGTATATTGAGATAGGATCATGTGCTCAGAGCAGACAGAACCAGACTCCTAGAGCTGGTGCCCTGGGGTATGAGAGGCAGGCAAGCGTGATGCCAAAGCACACCAGCAGTTACCTGACTTCCTCCACCCTCTTGCTCACCCACCTCCACCCCTCTGCTCCTGGACTCCAGCAGGAAACCGCAGGGAGAAGTTCTGAACCAATTTGGAAATTAAACTAGATAAGAAACTGAAGCATCTCCTCATTCTGAGATGTTGTAATCCTGGACTTCTGGTATGAAAAGGCAAGTTGGAGTTCACTCTCCTGCAGGCTGGCTCTTTGGAGATCGAAGGTGGGGGTTCTACTCATTTCTGTGGCCCATGTTGAGACATTGCAATTCTTATAAAGATAGAACTCTTATAACGAGCTTTCAGGCTGTTCCTCCACCTGTTCCCTTCTCCCCCAGCCTTTTCTGGATGCAGGAGGGTATTTGGAGAGCTTACCGCTTGATCCAGGAGACCGTTCTCATCCGAATCATAGAGACGAAACATGACTGCAAGAAACAGAGACGAGGCTTGAGGCATCTCCAGGCACCAGGGACTGGCTCAGGCTGCTGCTGCCAGTTTTTAGATCAGCTCTGACCACCACTGGAGCAAAGGCTTTGCAGACAGCTCACCCACCCTCCAAAGGGCAGAGTCGTACTTCTTACAGAGAAGTGGGGAGAGGAAGGAGAACCAAGTCGCCTGGCGTTTGAGACTGCCTAAGCAATAACTCTGTGGCTGATGAGATTCAAGCAACGAGTGACTCCCTGCAAAGCATTCGCACTTCTAAACATCACTGGAACGAGAGCAAATGCCCAGCTGGTGGTGAGGCAGGGGCACCAGAAGTATGAACAGAGCATTGCTTTTGTTGGAGTTAGGCAGATTCAAACCTTGGCTCTGCCCTACCACCTCTAGGGAGTCAAGTAACACATTCAGGCTTAGTTTCTTCATCTGTAAGGCAGAGATTATTATAGTTTCTTTGTCCTAGGTTTTTTAAAATGACTAATAATGTATACATCATATGCCAATCTTACAGTGCTTGGAATGCAGAGAGCACTCAACAGATGTTATTTATTTTTATTTCCTTAAGGAACATTTATATATGGCATTTAATAGGTACAGGCACTTTATCATTATTAGTCATTCAATCCTCCATAATGCTGTGAAGTAGTTACTATTATAGAAGCTTTGTATTTCTTTTTCTGAAAGAACAGCATGTCGACATGCCATTCACAAACACCCTCTGTCATGCCCTAGTTTAGAGGGGTGACGTTGGATAAGGAAGATCTGGGAGAGAAATTTGTGCAAATGACTAAATGTTCACTTATGGGACCTGGACACTTGCATTTCTTGGGTCTAAAAGATAGAGATCTCTCTGTGGTTTCAGAATTAAGCAGGGTGGGGAGCAGAGCTGAACGTGTCTTCATTTCCCTCCCATTCTTTAGCACTTCCTCATGCCTGCTTTCTCCGTGAGCCTCCCTGACCGAACCTTGCCCCCAGCCACCCTGGATCTCCCAGCATGCACCCACAGGGTCGCAGCACTTCTGTGAAGCTGCCCTTGTGCCGTCACTTCTTTCTGTGTGTTTTGATGTGTCTGCAATGTGTGTTTGTTCAGTGGTGCATCCCTGGTTGGAGTTCAAGTTGCTGAAAGTAGGGTCATGGGTTCTGATCCCTTGGGACTCCTTAGAATGTCCTTGTCAGAGGCACTTAGCACAGGTGGCTGACGCACCAGACAGATGGTTGAATGATGTAAAGAAGGACAGACCTCCTACTATGTTGCTCCCGGACCCTGGGCCTGGGCGACTCTGAGACTCTAACACAGAGCTCTCCTGGTCCTGTGGTGCATGAAGAGTGGAAGCGGAAATGTGAGTAAGTGCCCTATCTTTTAGCAGCTTGGCCTTTGAAAAGTCTTCTTACATGTAAAATGTGCTTTTTCACATGTAAAATGAGAATAATTGTATCGACCTTCTAGGATTCTTATGAGGTTAAAGTGAGATAATGCACTTAAAATGCTCAGCAAATAAAAGGTGGTCAATGATGAGAGTTACCATTAGTACTGCATTGGTAATAGATGGGGTTTCAGGCAATTATTTCCAAAAAGATACATGTTTGGTTATTAAAAAGAAAATCTTAACTTGTTTTTAATTATTAAAATCAAGAGAAAATTTGAATTTATTTGGTTTAATTTAAAAAACAAAAAACAAATGAAAACTCTACAGGACAAATGATCAAGTTTCTGCAACAAAAAATTGCAAGGAAAAAACTAAGCAAATGATTAAAAGAGACTGAAGAGACATAATGATCAATGGCAATGTATGAACCTTACTTGGATCCTGACTCAAACAATTAAAAATATGTAAGATAATTGGGAAAATGTGAATACTGACTGAATATTTAATAATAGTAAGGAATTGTCTTTGAATATGATAATGGTGTTGTGGTTATATTTAAGAAAGAGTCATATTGCAGAGGTATACACTAAAATATCTACAGATTAAACTATATGATGTCTGAAATTTGTTTCAAAATAATCTGGGGCAGAGGGAATGAATTGGAGGTATAAATAAACCAAGATTGACAATAAACTCATACTTGTTGAAGGTGACTGACAGGAACATTTAAATTCATTGTACTCTTGCCCTGGCCAGTTTGGTTCAGGGGTTAGAGCATCGGCCTGCGGTCCCAAGAGACCCGGGTACGGTTCCCGCTAAGGGCGCGTACCTCGGTTGCAGTTTGTCCCTGGCCCTGGTTGGTCGTGCAGATGGCAGCCACTGGATGTGTCCCTTTCACGTCGATGTTTCTCTCTCTCTCTGTTCCTCTCTCTCCTTCCCACTCTACCTGAACAAAAAATGGAAAAATGTCCTCAGGTGAGGATAAAAATAAATAAATAAATAAATAAATAAATAAATAAATAAATAAATAAATAAATTCATTGTACTCTCTACTTTTATCTAAGAATAAATTTTCTATAATTTTCTATATGTATATATACACATATACATCTGTGTGTGTGTGTGTGTGTGTGTGTGTATATATATATATATATATATATATTTTATCCTCACTGGAGGAAATTTTTGCATTTATCTTCAGATAGAATGGGAGGAAGAGAGGGAGGAAGAGAGAGAGATAAACATCAATGTGAGAGAGACACATTGACTGGATGCTACCCACACAACCCCAACCGGGGCCAGGGACAAACTACAACTGAGGTACATGCCCTTAGCAGGAACCGAATCCGAGACACTCTGGTCCATGGGCCAATGCTCTAACTGCTGAGCCAAACCAGCGAGGGCTATAATAATTTTTTAATATGCAGTTTCTTTTTATTGGCAGTACCAGACTCAATCTGAGAGCCACTAATATGAATCATCTGCCATATCCTCTTTGGTAGATATGAACAAATATAATGCCCAAAACTCAAAATCCAGCTGAATGGTGGAAATAATTTGACATTTCACTTTTAACATTAGCCAGAAGAAACAGAAATCTGCTACATATGCTCCCAAATTAGTGCTTCAGACTTGTAACTGTTAACACCTCAAATGTAATAGGGGTGATTTTAAGATCAGCTAATAAGCAAACTGTTTCATTTTGTCCTTGGCAATGGTTAACCTTTGTCAGACTTTCCCTTGCTAATATTTAAGTTTGTTGACTAGTCTTATTAACTCTGGAATAAAAAAAAATCCTCACCCAAGGATATGCTTTTTCATTGATTTTAAAGAGACAGGAAGGGACAGGGAAAGAGAGAAAAACATTGATGTGAGAGAGAAACATCGACCGGTTGCCCCCATATGTGTCCCGACCGGGGATTGAATCCCCAACCTATATACGTGTCCTGACTGGACCTGTGAATGACCCTTGGGTGCATGGGCTGGTGCGCTCCAACCAATGGAGCCACACTGGCCAGGGCTCATGCTGGAATTTTGACTTTTGCTATAATGTGTATGTTTTCCCTTTAATGTCCACTAAGGTCCTAAGAGAAGCCAAAACAATATACATATATGTTTTAACAGGGTCCTATTAGCACCTGTTTTAAAAAGTTATCCTGTCAGCTCTCGGACACCAGCGTGACCAGCCCCGGAGTGAACCTCCACACGACTGTGTCAGCCACCGTGGGCTTTCTTTTCTGTCACCAGCTATTATTTTCCTCCTGAACATATGTTTTTGAAACCAACTTTAGTAACAGCGTGAAACCAAGCTCAACTTCCTTAATTAACTTTCTGTATAGGCCCAAAAACTTGGGGTGGGGGTGGGTGAAAAAATGGAAATAAGCTTTAACAAGATGGAGGTTGATTCGATCTCAAGGGAAAAAAATTCCTCATAGTTACAGAGTTGCTTGGGCACAGAATAGGGGAAGGAAGATAGATGGTGAATATTTTCCCCTGAAAAACCTACTGAGAGGAGGCAGCAGCTTTCTGGGTGTAGACTCTCAGGAAGTCCTGCCAACAGAGGAGGGGAGTCTGGCTCCCTTGTGGAGACCCCCTTCCCTTCCAAATCCTGGTTCTCAGCACCAAGGTCTCGGATGCGCCTCCCACTCTCTATGCATCCGGTACTGTGCCCCAGGGTGGATCCCAGGAAATGTTCATATCACTGCTGATGGCAGGCAAAAAACCTCCCTGAGGGAGGCCGGGCACAGACCCATGGCCCCAGAACAATCTCCAGGATGTTTACAATGATGAGCAAGACACTAGACCTTCTTCTAGGAAAAAGTTGAAGCCCCTTGACAGGGTGAGCTACTTACACTCTAGCTTATCCTGAGGTCTCCCCATCTCCAGCAGGGACAGGTAACACACGACATCCTTCAGGTACACTGTGGGGGATTCTGAGCCTGAAGATTGAGCACCAGGGTTTTCCAGGGGGGTTGCAGCAGCTTGGCCTTTGCTTGCCACTTGCTTCTCAGGGATCTCTGATTCTGTAACAGGCAAGAGGAAACCATTTGAGGACACTTAATGTTTAGTAAATATTAAATCCTTTTCATGGTGGAGGCAAGAAGTTTATAGAAGTGTCTTCAGAAGCATTGGTTACATAGATATGATCAAATCAGTGGCCCCAGAAATCCAGTTTGTGGAGTTTATACTTGGAATGGACTTCATTCTGACTTTTTTTTTTTCTTTCTTTTTTTAAATCCTCACCCGAGGACATTTTTGCATTTATCTTCAGATAGAGCAGGAGGGAGAGAGGGAGAAAGAGAGTGAGCGAAACATCTATGTGAGAGAGACACATCGACTGATTGCCACCTACTCGGCTCCAACCAAGGATGGGGACAAATTGCAACTGAGGTACGTGCCTTTAGCGGGAACCGGGACTCTCTGGTCCGTGGGCCAACGCTCTAACCACTGAGCAAAACTGGCCAGGGCTCTTTTTTTTTTTTTCTTTATTGATATTAGAGAGAGAGAGAAAAAGAGAGAGAGAGAGAGAAATGGAAACATTGATGAGAGAGAACATCGATTGGCCGCTTCCTGCATGTCCCGCACTGGGGATTTGGCCCACAACCTGGGCATGGGCCCTGACCAGGAATCGAACTGGTGACCTTTTGGTGCATGGGTTGATGCTCAACCACTGAGCCACACCAGCCAGGGCATTCTGACTCTTTTAAGTGTTTATTTCTTTGTAGAAAATTCACCTATATCTGTGAATTTTCAGAAAAGATTATAGCAATTTTAGTAATATCAATAGACAGCAGATCAATGTCATTAGCCTAATTTTTGAGGGAACATAATGAATATGTAAAGGTAATTTTGGCTCAGATTTTAAAATTTAGACAATTGGTCATTTACCAATATACCTTTTCATAATAGTCTTCTCAAATACATTTAACAATATATTAAAAGCTGATTAGTGAAAAGAAGAAACTTGTATTGACACATCAACTAATTTCTAGAAACTAGGAAGAATTTTGACTAACTGCAAGCCTAATCAGTTGAATTAAAAAGTGGCTATTCTGCCACAGGAATAAAGTAAGTTTTCTCTCTGAAATTTTCCTTCTCCTAGGTAGGAAATCTCTCTGTGTCTTCCATACTCTTTGTCCTCTGGGTCAGAAATATAAGGTTATTACTAAGAAAACAAAGCACCTATATTTGACTGTGTGAGTTATACTTTTTTTTAGGCACTTTGAGTGCTATCTTTCTTCTCCAACCTCTCCATATCCATGCCCACTAAAAATCATCTCTGAATGTCCAATAAGAGGGTACCACTCACAGAAAACACTAAAGAGACCACATCAAATGAGAGTTTAGTTTCTTCCCCCAGCTTCTGCTTGGGAAACAGGAGAAAGCTGGGAATGTTCAACCAATGGTCTGACTTAGGTGTTTCCAGAACTTGGCTCGTCCCTGCTGGGTAGACTCCTCTCTGTGGTGTCTGCCTGGCCTGTGCCCTTTTTTTCTGATGAACAGGGACATCTGATTAAGACATCCACTAAAGGTGGCCTAACAGGACAAGGACTTTCTACGTTAAATCTTGAATCACACAAGAAGATGAAAAAAATGTTATACATCTCCCAAGACAGGAGACTGAAGGAGACTGATGTTCCCCATTCACAAGCAAAACGATATATCACAAACCACTTCTCTAGAAGGAAATCTCCTAAAGTTGCTCTCAGACCCACAATGATATAGATATTGTCAGTAAGTCAGTCAACTTCCATTTTCGTCATCAGTCATCTTTTCTCAAATATCACATAATGACAGCATCCCTAATAAGTCCTTCCTTGGTACCTCAGATACTTTGGCCCTAAAACAAACCATGCCCATACGGTTTTGTAGCTCGGGGAATGATATATAGCTTCTCTCAGGTTTGTCTTGAAGTTCAAATACTTGGACTAAGAAAGTCTCTGGATAAAATATTTGGGGCCAGCCCTGGCCGGTTTGACTCAGTGGTTAGAGTGTCAGCCTGTGGACCAAAGAGTTTTCGATTCCGGTCAAGGGCAGGTACCTTGGTTGCAGTTTGGTCCCCAGCCCTGGTGGGGTCATGCGGGAGGCAACCAATGAATGTGTCTCTCTCACTTCTCTCTCTCTGTCTCTTTCTCTCTCTCACCCTCCCTCCCTCCCACTCTATCTGACGATAAATAGAAAAATATCCTCGGGTGGTGAGGATTGAAAAAAAAATTGGGGGCCAAACTCTTTTCATAGTTGATTTTCTTGCTGAGAGTTTAGAATCTCAAAGCTTCCAGTTTTACCCTTTCCTCCTATCAGGAGAATGATTTGTGTCATAATATGGCTCTTCTATTCCACATAAGATTTAAGGTTTATTTGTGATTTAACTTTATTTACTCAGGGGGCAGTGTATAGCATGGTTGGGTGGGATGCTGGCGGGGGTTGGAGGTTGGGGGGTGGGTGGGTGAGCCCATACTTTGTAGAGTCTTGCCCGGCTGCTGTCCCTGGAAGCCCCAGGATGGCGCAGATGCTCTGAGTCCTTGCTTTCTGGAGCTCCGTGAGTAGCCTGGATTTACCCAGCTCATGGCCCAGAGGCAACTCTCCGTTCCCAACCCTGTTCTGCTTTCCACCCACAGTGAATTTCTGATCCCAACAGCTTTTCAGTTAAACGCTGAAAACGTGATAATCCTTCTAGTTACACTTTTGCCATGACAGGAAAAAAGATTCAAACTATATCTAGTATCCATTAGAAGAAATTCTTTCATCGGAGGTTCCTGTTACAATGAGTTCTCATTCAGTTATATTATTTCATATCTATCGTGTTTTATATATATTTGAAAGATACAATAAAACTGTATCCTATATTCCCTGGGCACACCCTAAGAGTTGGAACTCATTAATGTGACTCAGTCTTTTACAGACAATAATGAATAAGAAATTAGGTCGGGCTTTCTGACTGTTTGTATTTAGAGCCCCAAGGGAACCTGGGAGGGAGAGAGCCTCTGAGTGTCCTTCCATGGGAATAAGATGTCCATCTGATACACTTGAAAACTGAAGGTGCAGACTGAAGGAGATCTTGGCAGAACATGATGAGTTAAGAATAAAGTGTACTCACCTGAAACTAATATAATATTGTATATCAATTGTAATTGAAAAATCAATGAAAAAATGCATTTCTAAGGAGTGGCCTGAATAACAATTGCTGATATTTATTGAATACTTACTATGCTTCAGGCACTGTGCTAAGCATTTTATACATATAACTAACTCACAACCTCCATAGCAACACATTACCATTTTATGTCACAGATGGGGAAACTGTGGCACAGAGTCATTGTAGGAAACAGCAGAAGCTTTGAGGTTGGAAAATTCTGGATTGAATCCCCAGCTACACAAGCCATATATTGGCTTATAAATTCTTAAAGCCTCAGTTCCTTAATGTGCAAGGTGGTGTGATTGTGAAGGCTGAATAAACCTGTAAGAAAGGAGGTGCCTGGCAAATAGATCTTCAAAACTGTCAGCTGGTTTCCCTAACTCCTCCTCCCAATTTACTCAAACCTGCGCATATGAACGTTGTTGGAAGTCAACCAGAGCAAACTCTTACCTTCTTGCCCTACCTGCCCCCCGGCCATCCACTGGTAGAGTCATCTGTGCCTTAGCCCAAGAACTGTCACCCAGCCTCAGAATCCCAGCACACTGTGTGGCAGGTGCCCCATAGATGGAGGCAGACAGGATTAGCTCGGGGCATACAATTTCATGGAGACAGAGATGCTGGTTAGGTTTCCCCCCTCCGCCCTAAGAATGAGGTCTTCCCCACTCCTCCCCAAATCTTGTATTCCAAAGACTTACCTGTGTCAGGGGCACAGGCCTCATCCGCTTTGGCAGCATTATCCACATTCTGTATATTAGAATCTGAAGAACAAAGAGAAGATTTAAAAGCCAGTCCATGCCTTCAGCTTCTTAGAGGGGCAGGTAGGGGACTTTCCCTTAGGCCTGGATCACTGGGGTGTATATGTGTTTCTGGGTGTCAGCTGGGTTCATGCTTACTTTTGGGGGTTGGCTATGTCTCCCCCATTATATTTCCAGGAAGCAGTGACCACACCTTACCCTTCCTCTGACACTCCCAGGCTGATCCCAGCCTAGGTACACAAGCTTTATGTGCTCCACCCATGGGGTTGGCAACCTTTGCAGAAGGCTCTCTTCTCTCTGATGTACATTAGCCTGCCTCCTCTTCCCTCCATTCTCCCCTCTGATCCTGAGTGGCAGGATTATGCCCTCTTTTACCCCTCTTACTGAGAGATCCATCGGACAGGGCTTCCTGTGAGGCCCTGTGAGGAAAGGAGCCCTCGCCCTGGCCCCAGCCACACCCCGTAGGGAAGTTACTATTCCTGTGGCACGTGTGTTAGAACTGCGAAACCCCTCTTCCACACTGGAGAATGTTGGTCCATGTACCTGGGTCACTGGCCTCGCTGTTGCTGGTCCCCTCCTGTGGGTGGTCAGGGATCCCCTGTCTGGGCTTCTGGCTGAAGGCCAGAAAGAGGTGATTGCTCAGTGGCTGGGGAAGGTCCACCTCCAGGTATGCCCTCATGAACAGCTTGAAGACATCATAGCTGATTGTCTGAGGAGGGACACAGAGGGCAGAGTCAAAGGAGAGACGCAGAGGACAGAGAGGAGGGAGAGAAGAAGAAGGAATCGGGGAGCTGGCAGGAAGGGAAATGGCGAAGGAGACAGACAGAAGTGGCGAGGTTGTGGGGGCAGGAATGAAAGGCCAGTAGGTGAGAGCGAACCACTGGCACAGGGAGGATGTCAGGAAGAGAACACACTGGCAGCTGCCTGTCAGGGCTTAGTGGGGCACGGAACCACAGGAGGCTTTGTAACAAGACATTGCTAAATTTAGGTGGAAAAGGGAGCGAGGGGAGTGAGTGCTGGGAGTGAGGCCACAGTGCAGGGCTCTGCCTGAGGGCAGACCCACATGAGGGGCCGTCTCTAATGAGCAGGACTAGGTCAGTGCCCTGGAATCCTGGTTAAGGTGCCTGTCGCTGAAAATACGATGGAAAAGAATGGCCCTTCTATAATGTGTCAGTTTCCTCCCTGTGCTGTGAGTAATGTAATTCCTGAGTATTTAGGTCTCAAAAAAGAGGAAAGAGCTGGAGGAGAAAAGGACAGTCTCCATCCTTTATCACTTTCATAATGGGCCTTCCCTGGACAAACCTCAAGATAATAGGGGACGGTGTGTGTCTGGTTCACCTGCTCTCCAAACATGTCCTTGTGAAGGTCTTAGGAACCAAGAGAAGAGCCAGGATGGAAGGTAGAACCAAGAAACAAGCCCCAAACTAGGAGCTCCCCCTGCTGCATCTCCCATCGCTGCCAGGCCACAGAGGGCGGCTGCACGCAGCAAGCGCTCAACCACAGTTTGCAGTGAGTCATCACTGGCTCGTGCTTCGATGGCATCAGATTCTTCATCAAATCGGCAGATGCTCCTGGAAATCATTTGAGGAAGCATTACTCCAAGATCTGCTGTGCAGGCTTTTGTGAATAATAATAGCCATGGGAATAAAATCCCTTGTTGGGAGCCTGCTTGGCTCTCCCTCTAAACTGTTGACAGCATTTAACCCTTTGTCTCTCCTGGAGGCTCTGGGAGACTTCCCAGAACCAGGAGCTGGCTTGCATGTGTGACATCAGGTTTGGGATACAAAGTCTTGGCCCTAAAAACAAGTGATGCCTCCTGACCCCACTGGGAAGTCACAGGCAGTTTCTACTTAGTTCCAGGCCCGGCTGTTCTAAACGTCTCCTTTGCAGATTGGAGGAAGCTTCATTTGGTTGGAGAAAGGATGATACAGGCTTTTACCAAGTAAAGGGATCTCTAAGCAAATGTTGGGCTCACGTTTCCTATAACAGCTACTTATCTCTGTCTTTATCCCTCTCTGTCTTTTCTGTCCCTAAGTCTCCATGTCTCTATTTCATCCTCTTTTTGTCAGTCTCTCATCAGCACAGAATATCTCTTCCTCGCACATCCTCCTCCTTTTTTGTCAGTATGAGAGAGCAAAATCTTTTCCAACTACTTTCTACCCAGTGTGACCCTTGACTCCACCCTCCCTGCCCCTGATGGCATCTCCCTGCATTTGCTTCTCTACCTGCAAGCATGTTCAAGGTCACTACTCCAAAGAAGTTGCAGGCTGGCCAAGCTACTAGCCTGTTCTTCGTTCCTTCCCCTTCAGATTTCTCCAAACAGACCACTTCAGGTTCCTCACCTTCGTAATCACATTCGCGTTGGATTCTAGCCCTCTGAACCCGTTCTTCTGAAGGTCACAGATTCACTTGTCTCCTTTTAGACTTTCCCATCTTTGGCTTCTCTGCAGCATCCCATGCATTTTGCTTCTTCAAACTCTCAATTTTCCATGGTCTGGTAATATTTTGGTTCTCTTCTTTGATTTCACTAAAGTGTTTGCTGATGGCATTGTTATTCATTTATTTTAAAAGCTCCTTTTGCACTGTTTTTTTCTTTTGCACTATTTTAGTTGACACGTACTATTTTATTTTATTTTATTTATTTTATTTTTATTTTTTATCCTCACCCAAGGACACTTTTCCATTTTTTGTTCAGATAGAGCGGGAGGGAGAGAGAGGAACAGAGAGAGAGAGAAACATCGATGTGAAGGGACACATCGAGTGGCTGCCACCCTCATGACCAACCAGGGCCGGGGACAAACTGCAACCGAAGTACGTGCCCTTAGCGGGAACCGAACCCGTGTCTCTCTGTACCGCAGGCCGTCGCTCCAACCGCTGAGCCAAACCGGCCAGGGCGACACGTACTATTTTAAAATGCAGTTTTGAGTTTCAAAATAAATTTTTTTTTTTAGTTAGCACCAAATTGAAAACTACTAGCATAAAATATTTCTGGAAAGTAGACTGTACTAAATGATTTAATACAAAGAATATTTAGATAAACAAAGTCTAGTGTAATGCTCTTACAAAAACCAAAGCTAAAAGATCATCAAATAAGGTCAGTGTGAGATTCAGATCTCATGACTGGCTCCCCATTTTTGAACCTTAGTGTGTTCTTCAGCAATTTGTGAGTGCTGGACTAAGAGACCTCAAGTTCTAAACTTCTATTTTCTTCCTCCCTAAACCAGCTCCTCTTCCTGACCCGGCAGCTTCTATTAATGTCAATGACATCATTATTCTCCCAACATTCCAGGCTCAGTTTTGAACTCCCAGTAGTCTGAGACTAGTTCTTGTCTCTTCCTTCTGTCTGCTGTTCTTTTGCAACATCTGTCACATCCAGGTCTACTTGTGTCCATTGCCCATCTACTGGCAAGGGGTCACTGAAGGCCCCATTGACCCCGGTTTCAGACTTCTGTTGCATGTATCCTACCTGCTCCATGGCAATACCTCTCAAAGGCTTCCTTGCCTCCACCTCCGTCTGCTGGTCATCCCATCTTATCCTTTATTGCCTGGTTGATCTTCCTGAAGCAGAGTGCTTCCCTACTCAAACATTTTCATGGCTTCTAATTGCCCATTAGGAGAGTTGAGATCAGTTATCTTCAAAATTTTGAAATTATGTATCCCTCTACAACATTTTAAAGCATGCATTCCAATTTATCTTTACTTATAAGTTACATACATCTACTACTGTGCTCCTCTACTATAATTATAAAACACATACAAAAAAGAAGTTAGAAAATAGAAATTGGATGAAATAAAAATCAATGTAAATAGAAGGTCTAATATGTAGTGTTTCCATAGTACAATGGATCATCCTGTGCACTTCCTGAGTTGTTGAGATTCACAGCCCTCCCATAACCCCACTCCAACCTCAATTCGTAGCTACTTCAAGCTCTGAGACCATTCTGGTCTGTTCTATTAGTGCCTGTGTATACCTCCACACTGTCTATACTGATTTGTGTGTTCCTCCCTGGCCAACCCTCCATGCACTTTACATGAACTGCTTCTGTCTCTACCATGAAAATTCTAGCTATCCGTTAAGGTCTGATCCATATTCCACCTTCTCCAGGAAGCCTGGTATGATCTCCTGTGCCTGAATTGCTGTACTTTTCCACCTTGGTTCCTGTTTTGAGACACCCAGATCTGCTGCTCGCTATTAATGTATAGTTGTCCGTGATATACCTTTGTTCCTTGACCACATGAAGAGCTCCTGGAAGGTAGTGAAATGTCTTATTTCATCTTTGTATCCCCCACACTACCAGGCACAGTGTTTCCTGACAGGTATTTTAATGAATGTTGGATTGCTAATCAGTACAGTTGGCTGTCATCAATTATTGTGGGGTCCATTCATTCAACATATACATGCTGAGTCTCCTAAGTATAAGACAGCGTTGGAAACCACTGAGGAACACACCAATTAATTAAGCACGGGTCTACACCTTCAAGAGACTTGGTGATATAAAACACACACACACACACACACACACACACACACACACACACATTATTAAAGGTATATATAAATATAAAAGATACTGAAATAATTCTAAAACCGGATTAACAGTGCTGAGTACCATAGGAAAAGAACTGACAAAGTGTTTTGAGAACTTAGAAAATGACAAGGACTAGACACATATTCGATTATTTATGTCCCTATCTTGTGGAATATGATGACATAAAATAAACACAGGCACACAGAGCATTCTCATCAGAAGAGCTCAGAGGGGACTAGATCCTCATGTCACTAGAAGTTCAGTGATTTCTAGCCCCCACCCCCACCCCACCCCTGCTGCCCCCAGCTAGTGGCAGAGTAAAACCAGAAGCCAGATCTTCTGACTCCTGTTCCAGTGCTCCTGCTTCTGTCTGTCAGAGGTCTCAGTGCTGACACCATGTCCCTCCCTCTAAACACCCCAATTTTAGTGGGCCAAGAAATGTGACTGTGTGCCAATGTCAAATGATGCATGGATTATGAGAGTAAGCCCCCCCCCATCTCTATATATTTATTGCATTCTGTAAATTTACACTGATACCTCCAATAAATTGTAACACCACAGTGTTCATTCTCATTTTCTCCCTTTTCTGTGAACACAGGCCAGGCTCAGAGTAGCTGGTTAGTAAACGCGTGATGGATAGGCAGCGGCTGGGTACTATGCCCAAACCAGATAACTAATTGCTATGAGGCACATTGGCAATTCTCTGAGCCCTGGAGTAACATTGTAGCCACTGTCATTGTTCAGGCCTATTTTCTTCCCCGCAGAAACTGCAACTTCCATGCAAGAAGTAGCTGAGCAATTGTTGCTGCAACCTGTGTAAAGAGAGTGTGTTCATTCTTACACTGGTCAAGAAGGACGGGAGAACTAGATGGAGACCTGCATCAGGCACTTTACACATGTGATCTTTCTTAAGTCTCAAAACAACAGTGGGAGGTGGGACTTTCACTGCGATTTGTGGATGAAAAAAATTCTGAGAACATAAATAACTTGCTCAAAGTCATAAAGCAGTGTCAGAGTTGATTTGTGCCTAGGTGTGTCTGAGCTGCAGATCATGGTGCCACCAAACCACTGTGTCCCTTTAGTCTGATGCTCATGTCCACTTCCTGACTGTCTTCGCTGAACTCTGCTCACCAGAGAATCACATGGTGCTGATGGGCCAGGGCATGCTTGTCATGGCCAGATGCAGCCCTGCCATTTAGCAAACTTTTATTCCCAGTATCACTTTCCTAGTAACCTGCCACTTCCCACAGCTAACTTGTTTCTCGTTGAGACATTTTAGCAGCAGTAAACCATTAAGCTCAAGAGAAATTAAACCTTGTTGTTTCCCCGACCCCATGCCAGGAGTTACACCTACTAGAAGTCAGCCACACTGTGAAAGGGAATGAAATCAGAGTGACAGAGCTCCCCTGGGACCCAGCAGTGCCAGGTGGACAAAGAGTGGGGGCCAGCATGATGGAGGTGGGGGCGGCAGCGTGCTCATAACAGCCAAGCTGCTGCTCCCTGCTTCTGAAAGCTGCTGTGGCCTTCACACCCTGGGTGGCCCTGACCAAATTGTTGTTTCCCTCCCACTTGTCAGCCTCTGGGCGGACAGGCTGATTAGCAGCCCCCCACCAGGCTTTGTTCCTGTGTTTTTGGAGCTGAGGTGGGGGGTGGGGGGAGACAGAGAGTTCTTTGCTGGCTCTGCCATCTTCCCGGCATGGCTTCTCCTCAGGAACCGTTTCTGAAATGGTGCATTCTCAGTCTTGCTTCGGTTCCAGCAACCTCTCTCTGCTTTCTTCTCTGGGTGATTGGTGCATTTTAACCCAAAGCCCCACCCACATATAACTGGAGGGCATGGGCTCTGTTGATTCCTTCCCAGTGCTCAGCAGAGAAGTTGACTCAAGTTTGTTGAAAGGCTGACATTATGAATAAATAAGTGGCCAGCCTTTCCTTAAGTTTGTCCTACTGATCAGTCACTTTTCCGCAACTGGCCCTCGTTCCAGGAACAGGGAAGAATAAGCTGAGTTGAAAACGTTCTGGGGAACTGGGACAGAAGGGGAATAATAATGGGTACCATTTTTTAAGTATCTTGTTGAAGTGTTAGACACTTTGAAAAAATTATCTCATTTAATCTACTATTTTTATTTTCAGGTCACAGATGAAAAATTGAGGCTCAGAGAGGTAAAATATGATTCAAGGGCACATTGCTGCCTGGCAGCAGACGTAGGGGTCTAACATAAAACCATGTGAGGCCAGGGTTATGGCTCTTAAACTTGACCCTGTCAATAGGAAGTAAGTTCCAGAGGGTAGGAACTGTGTTTTCTCATCTTTATATATCCTGCAGTGCCCAGCACAGTGCCTGCATGTTCAAGATATGTTAGATGATTTGAATTTGAAAGTTTTGAATGTATTTATTTATTCAACAAATATTTGCTGAGTGCCTGCTATGTGCCAGATACTCTTCAGGGCCCTTGAGATACTGCAGTGAACAAATAAGTGTCTACACAGAGAGAGACAAATAAGTGAGTTACATAATGTGACAGATGGTGAGAAGTATTAAGAAAGAAAGTAAGAGAGCAGGGGGATAGAGAAGGTGATGCTCACTAAGAAAATTATTTGAGCCAACACTTGAAGGAGGTGAGAAAACGAAGAATGTGTTTATCTGGGGGAGGAACATTCTAGGAAGAGGCAAACAAGTGTGAAGGTGTTGAGGTTAGGGCTTGTTTGACAGCATCAAAGAGGCTAATATGGCTGGAAAGGAATGAAGAGAAGGAGAGTAGCAAGAGAGTAGCAAGGGGTCAGAGAGTGGAAGGGGGTTGCAGATTGTAATGACCTTGACTTTTATTCTGAGTCAGGGGTGAGGGGAACCATTAAAGATTGTTGAGCAGAGCAGTGACATGATCTGACTTAAATTTTAACAGGTTGCTCAGGATGTGTGTGAAGAATAGACTTTAAAAGTCAAGAGCAAAAAGAGGGAGCCCAGTTAAGAGACTACTGCAACCATCTGGGCAGAATATGGCGATGACTCAGGTCAGGGTGGTAGCACTCACTGCGAGTGCTGAAACGTGGCTGGATTTTGGATATATTTTAATGGGAGAAGTGACAGGGTTTGCTGGTGAATTGGATGTGGGATGTGAGAAAAAGAGAAAAGTCAATGATGACTCCATAGTTTTAGGTTGAATAACTTGAAAAGTGGAGTTGTCATTTACTGAAATGGGAAGACTGCTGGGAAAACAGATTTTACAAGGGAAGATTAAGAAGCTCAGTTTAGTGGTATGTTAAGTTTGAGCTGTCTACTTGACTTTTAAACCAGGAGAGTGTGGTGGTATCCTGAAAACCAAGTGAAGAAAGTGGAGGATTTGCCCAACCATATCTAATGCTGTTGAGTAAAATGGCTATTGCATTTAGGCACATGGAGATCCTTGGCTATGTAGACTAGTGGTTTTAGTGGAGGAGTAGGGGCTACATGCTGATTGCAGAGCTTTCAAGAATGTGGGGAAAAGAGAAACTGGAAGGAATGAGTATAGAAAAATCTTGTGTATAGGTTTGTTATAAAGAGAAATGAAATAGTAGCTGGAAGGAGAAGTGGAGTCAGAAGAACATTTTTAATGTAGGAGAAATATTTATATTTTGATGAGAAAAATCAAATATATAGGAGAGGAATTCCAAAATGGTGGCAGAGTGAATAGAAGCAACACAGACCATCTCCCAGGACCAAACTGAAATTACAACTAAAATAAAGACTAATAGTTAGGAAAAGTCAACAGAAAAGCAGCTGTAGAGGACCCACATAACCAGGGACAGGAAAAAGTACACTGAATTGAGCCTGGTAGGAACTATGGAGGTGCGAGAGGGTGGGCTGGGAGCCCACAGACAGCAGCTGTTTTAGCTGTGAGCAGTTCCTTTAGGGTTAAAATCCCAAGCTGCTCCATAGCAGAGGGCCAGGACAGAGCACTAAGTTAGCTATAGCCACTCACCTTGGGCTCTAGCAGAGGCAGGGTGGACTGGGCTGGAACTGTGTAGAGACTCGGGAGCTTGGAGAGGTGAGAGGGCAATGGGAGTTTTTGCTGAATTATTCCCTCACAGGAAAGTAGTCATCTTACCTAAAAAGCTCCTTCCCAGAGCCCAAGGGAGAAGCAACAACCCCTACCTCAGAAATTTAACACCACCCAACCAGGTAAGAGAAATGCAAATTGAGGCTCATTAACAGCCAGCATCTGCCTCACCCTCTGGAAATCCACCTACCCTGAACACCTGAGGGAGTTTTTCATTCAGGTGAGGGCTACAACCCAAGGCTCATCAAGTAACTGAGACTAATAGCCTCCAGGCAAAAAGCTAGAGAATAACTGAACCTTTCCTGGGCTTGCAAATCTACCCACGAAAGTAAGACTTGTCAGAGGTGTTTAATGTGGGTCCTCCCATACTCATCTAAACCCAGTAGAGGTAGCCACAATCAGCAGAACACCAATACCCACAGGGAAATTTTCACAGGTTCCAAAACCCACTGAGACAGCCAAAATGGTGAAATAAACAAATCCCAAATGAAAGAACAAGAGAACTCTTCTGAAGATTAGATAAATGAAATGCAGTTAAGCAAGTTATCAGGTGTAGAGTTAGAGAGAAGATAATGAGGAAGCTCAACAGCAAGAGTAAAGAGCTGAACACCATGAGTAAAGATATAGAAACACTGAAACACAACTATTAGAAATGAAGAATGACATAGTAGAAATAAAGAACACACTTGATGGAATAACCAGCAGAATACAGGATGCTGAGGACTGGATCAGTGAATTAGAAGACAGGGTAAAAAGAAATCACCCAATCAGAAAACCAAAAAGAAAAAAACAATGAAAAAACAGGAAGACAGCTTAAGAGAACTGTGCAACAACTGAAAGTGTAAAAACATTCGCATCATAGTTCCAGAAGAAGAGAAAATGAGCAAGGGTTAGAGAATATATTTGAAGAAATAGTGACAGAAAACTTCCCTAACTTGGTGAAGGAAGAAGGCATTCAAGTTCAAGCAGCACAGAGAGCCCAAAGTAAGAAGAACCCAAACAGGCCCACACCAAGACACATAATAATTAAAATGCCAAAAATTAAAGACAAAGAAAATCCTAAAGGCAGAAAGAGATAAGCAACATGTTACCTACAAAGGAACCCTCGTAAGGCTATCAGCTGACTTCTCACAGAAACACTACAGACCAGAAGAGAATGGCATGAAGTAATCAAGGACATGAAAAACAAGGATCTGAATCCAAGACTACTCTACCCAGCACGGCTATCATTCAAAATTGAAGGTCAAATAAAGAGCTTCCTGGACAAAAAAAGGCTAAGGGAATATATTAGCACCAAACCAGCACTGCAAGAAATGTTAAAAGGACTGCTGTAATTAGTAGAAGAAATAGGAAGAAAAATATAACCATGATAAACAAAAATGGCAATAAATAAGTACATATCAATAATAACTTAAATGTAAGTGGATTGAACACTCTAATCAAAAGACACAGAGTAACTTAGTGGATAAGAAAGCATGACTTGCTCTGGTCAGCTTGGTTCAGTGGTTGGAGCATTGGCCTGCAGACCAGAAAGTCTTGGGTTCGGTTCCTGCTAGAAGCACGTACCAAAAAACAAACAAACAAACAAAAAAGCATGACTCATATATATGTTGTTTACAAGAGACCCACCTCACAACAAAAGACTCACATTGGTTGAAAGTGAAGGGATAGAAAAAAATCTTCTAAGCAAATAGAAAGGAAAAAAGCTGGGATAGCAATACTCATATCTGATAAAATGGATTTCAAAATGAAGTCCATAACTAGAGACAAAGAAGGCCACTACATAATATTCAAAGGATCTATCCAACAGGAAGATATAACCTTGGTATACATATATGCACCCAATATAGGAGCACCAAAATATGTTAAAAAAAACTTTTGGAGGACTTCAAAGGAGAAATTGACAACAATACAATCACAGCAAGGGATTTCAACACCCTGCTGACATTACAGGATAGATCCTCTAGACAAAAAATTAACAAGGAAACAAAGACTCTAAATGATACACTAGATCAAATGGATTTAATAGCTATCTACAGAGAATTACAACCTAAAACTTCAGAATTTACATTCTTCTCAAGTGCACATGGTACATTCTCAAAAATAGATGACATGTTAGGACACAAACTGTCTCTACAAGTTCAAGAAGATGGAGATTATATCAAGCATCTTCTCAGATCACAATGGCATGAAACTAGAAATCAATTACAATAAAAACATGCAAAGACATTTGAACACATGGAGGCTAAATAGCATGTTATTAAACGATGAATGGGTTATCAAGGAGATCAAGGAAGAAATGAAAAACTTCCTGGAAACTAATAAAAATGAACACACAACAACACAAAATCTATAGGATGCAGCAAAAGCAGTTCTGAGAAGGAAGTTCATAGTACTACAGGTCTACCTCAAGAAACAAGAAAAATTTCTAATAGACTATCTAACCCCACAAGTTAAAGAACTAGAAAGCAAACCAAAGGAAACCCCTAGAGCAAATAGAAGGAAAGAAATAGTAAAAATCAGAGCAGAAATAAACAACATAGAGACCAAAAACAATTCAAAAGATCAATAAAACAAAGATCTGGTTCTTTGAAAAGATAAACAAAATTGATTGACCCTTAGCTATACTCACCAAGAAACAAAGAGAGAGGACCCAAATAAACAAAATCAGAAATGAAAGAAGAGAAGTAACAACTGACACCACAGAAATACAAAGGGTCGTTAACAAATACTATGAATAATTATATGGCAAAAAATTGGACAATCTAAGGGAAATGGACAAATCTCTAGAAACACATAGTCTCCCAAAACTAAACCAGGAAGAAATAGAAAACTTGAACACACCAAAACAACTAAAGAAATTGAAGATGTAATCAAGACTTTCCCAGCAAACAAAAGCCCAGGCCTGGACAGCTTCACGGGGGAGTTTTACCAAACATTCAGAGAACTAACACTCATTCTCCACAAACTATTCCCAAAAATGCAAGAAGAAGGAAGACTTCCAAACTCTTTTTATGAGGCCAGCATAATTCTAATTCCAAAACCAGAAAAAGATACTACAAAGAAAGAAAACTACCAACATCCCTGATGAACATAGATGCCAAAGTCCTTAACAAAATATTAGCAAATTGGATGCAGCAATACATTAAAAAAAATTATTCACCATGACCAAGTGGGATTCATCCCAGGGTTGCAAGGCTGGTACAATATTTGAAAATCAATAAATGTGATACATCACATAAACAAAATGAAAGATAAAAACCATATGATCATATCAATAGACACTGAAAAAAATTCGACAAAATCCAGCACCCATTTCTGATAGAAATGCTCAGCAATGTGAGAATAGAGGGATCATATCTTGACATAATAAAGGCCATATATAAAAAACCTAAAGCCAACATCATACTCAGTGGGCAAAAACTAAAAGCATTTCCCTTAAGAACAGGAACAAGACAGGGATACTCATTTTCACCACTCATATTTAACATAGTGTTGGAAGTCTTAGCCATAGCAATTAGACATGAAGAAAAAATAAAAGGGATCCACATTGGAAAGGAGGAAGCGAAACTGTCATTATTTGCAGATGACATGATATTGCACATAGAAAACCCTAAAGACTCCATCAAAAGCCCTGGCCAGTTTGGCTCAGCAGTTAGAGCATTGGCCTGCGGTCCAGAGAGACCTGGGTTTGGTTCCTGCTAAGGGCACATACCTCAGTTGCAGTTTGTCGCTGGCCCTGGTTGGGTCGTGTGGTTGGCAGCCCCTCAGTGTGTCCCTTTCACGTCGATGTTTCTCTCTCCCTCTCTCTCTTCTTCTCTCTCCCTCCCACTCTGTCTGAAGAAAAAATGGAAAAATTTCCTCGGGTGAGGATAAAAAAATTTAAAAAGACTCCATCAAAAATCTACTAGATTTAATAAATAAATTTGGCAGAGGCAGGATATAAAATTAATGTCAAGAAATCAATGGCATTCTTATACACCAATAATGAACTCGCAGAAAGAGAAACTTAAAAAAAATCCCATTTATCATTGTGGCAAAAAAATTAAGATACCTAGGATAAACTTAACCAAAGAAGTAAAGGATCTATTTGCAGAAAACTATAGGACATTGAAAAAAGAAATAGAGGAAGATATAAAAAAGTGGAAGCATATACCTTGTTCATGGATTGGAAGAATTAACATCATTAAAATGTCCATACTACCCAAAGCAATCTATAGATTCAATGCAATCCTCATCAAAATACCAATGACTTATTTCACAGAACTAGAACAAGTACTTCAAAAGTTTATATGGAACCAAAAAAGACCCCAAATAGCTACAGCAATCTTGAAAAAGAAGGACAAAGTAGGAGGCATCACAATACCGGATACCAGGTTCTACTACAAAGCCATTGTAAGAAAAAACAAAAGCCTGGCACTGGCACAAGAATGGGCATATAGAACAGTGGAACAGAACAGAGAACCCAAAATTGACCCAAGACATTATGCTCAATTAATATTTGACAAAGGTGGCAAGAGCACCATTAATAAATGGTGTTGGGAAAACTGGACAGCTACATGCAAAAAAATGAAAGTAGACCACCATCTGACACCATACACAAGAATAAACTTGAAATAGATAAAAGAATTAAATGTGATTTGTGAATTCATAAAAATCCTAGAAGAAAATGTAGGCAACAAAATTTCAGACATCATATGCAGCAAAATTTTCACTGATACATCACCTAAGGCAACAGAAACAAAGGAGAAAATGAACACATGGGACTACATCTAACTCAAAAGCTTCTGCACAGCAAAAGAAACAACCATCAAAATGGAAAGGGAACCCACTATATGGGAGAGCATAATTGCCAACGACACATCAGATAAGGGATTAATTTCCAAAACATATAGAGTGTACATACAACTCAACGAAAGGAAGACAAAGAATCCAATTAAAAAAATGGGCAGAGGAACTAAATAAACACCTCTCCAAAAAGGACATACAAATGACCAAGAGACATATGAAAAAATACTCAATGTCACTAATCATCAGACAGATGCAAATTATAACAACTATGAGGTATCACCTCACGCCTGCCAGAATGGCTGCCATCAACAAATCATCAGACAAGAAGTGCTGGCAAGGGTGTGGAGAAAAGGGGTCTCTAGTACACTGCTGGTGGGAATACAGACTGGTGCAGCCACTATGGAAAACACTATGTTTCCTCAAAACATTAAATATTGATCTGCCATTTGACCCTGTGATCCCACTTCTAGGAATATACCCTAAGAAGTCTGAAACACCAATCAGAAAGAATATATGTACCCCTATGTTCATAGCAGCAATATTTACAATTGCTAAGATCTGGAAACAGCCCAAGTGTCCATCAATACATGAGTGGATATAAAAGCTGTGGTACAGCCCTGGCCGCTTTGGCTCAGCGGTTAGAGCGTCGGCCTGCGGTCCTGAGAGACCCGGGTTCGGTTCCCGCTAAGGGTGCGTACCTCGGTTGCAGTTTGTCCCCGGCCCTGGTCGGTTGTGTGGGTGGCAGCCACTCGATGTGTCCCTTTCACATCGATGTTTCTCTCTCTCTCTCTCTCTGTTCCTCTCTCTCCCTCCCACTGTACCTGAACAAAAAATGGAAAAATTTCCTTGGGTGAGGATGAAAAAAAAAAAAAAGCTGTGGTACATATACACAATGGAACACTATGCAGCTGTAAGAAAGAAAGATCTCTTATCCTTTGAGATGACATGGAGGGACCTGGAAAGCATTATGCTAAGTGAATAAGCCAATCAGAGAAAGACAAATACCACATGATCTCACTTATTTGTGGAATATAATGAACAAAATAAGCTGATGAAAAATAGACCCAGAGACATAGAAAGGAGTATAATTCAGACTGACAAACCTGAGAGGAGGGGGGTAGGGGAGATAAACCAAAGAACTTATATGCATGTATGTGTAACCAATGGACATAGACAACAATGCTGTGGGAGGGTGGGGGGTGGGATGGGGAGGAGGGTGTCAATGGGGGAAAAGGAGAAACATCTGTAACAAAAATAAATTAATAAAAATTGAAAAAATTTTTTAAAAAGGATGTTACTAAGAACTTTCCCAAATATAGGAGAAAATTGATGTGAAGGAGATAAATATAGATATAGAAATAGAAAGATAGATGATAGATACATAGGTAGGTAGATAGATAGATAGATAGATAGATAGATAGATAGATAGATAGATAGATGATAGGTAGATAGACAGATAGATAGCTAAGTGTTGCTGAAGCAATACCTGTCAGTAGACCAAAGGAGGATAGGAGCAAGTGCACAGGTGAAGGGGCTAGAATTAAGAGCATAATTTCATTCCTAGTTACAGGAAAAAGGTACATAGGTGAGTGAAGATCTTGTGGAAGATCTCTTCTGTTTCCATTTTCTCAGGAACTAGAAAACACAGTGGTTAACTGAAAATGAGGAGGGAAGAGTAAGAGATTTGAGAATAGAAAAAGTGTGATGTGGTCTTTTAAGATAGTGAGAGTGTGAATGGACCTGGGAAATGTGTAATTCCAGGTAGCACCAATGGCTCACTTGAGACAGGAGAAAATACATTGAGAAATGAGTTCTCCAAGGGGAGCTAATCTTCCAAAAGGAGAACAAATCATGGAAAAGCTGGGATATGGAGGTTTTAAAGGCTTGAAATGGAAATGTCCTTACCTCATGTGAGTCATACTGTTTGAGACTTCCACTCTTATTAAATTCAGCCAAGACATCCTTTATCTTCTTGGAAGAATCTGGAGAGACATAGTTCACATGTGAAACACTGGTGAACAGTTAATGAGAGGTGGTCCAAGTAAATTCTTCCTGTCTGAACTTGTTTATGATGGAGCATCCCCTCATTCCCAGGGTCATATGAATAAATGTCATCCTTGGGTGCCCTTCTGCCCTCTCATTTCTTTTTTTCAGTATATCCTGATGTACAAACTTACTAAAACACAAGTCTAAGCAGGTCATGTCCCTTCTCAAAACACTCCAATGGCTCTCAGTTTTTCTAGGATAAATTGTAAACCCCTTATCTTGACATATAAGTAATCTAACCTAGTCTATTTCTTTTCTTTTTTATTAATCCTCATCTGAGGATTTTTTAAAGAGTGGAAGGGTAGTGAGACAGAGAGAGAGAGAGAGAGAGAGAGAGAGAGAGAGAGAGAGAGAGAAGTTATATGTGAGAGAGACATATCACAAGCATTCTGGGGATCAAACCTACAACCCAGGTATGTGACCTTGACTGGGAATCATACCCATGACCCTTTGGTGCACAGGCTGATGCTCTAAGCACCAAGCCACATCGGACAGGGCTGACCTAGTCTATTTCTTAACTCTAACCTTAATTTCCCACTTTTCAGCTACGTCAAACCACAATTCTTAAAATCCCTGAATAAACTGTGTAATCTTCGTGGTACTTCTTCTCTGTATTGCAAACTTCCCTCAATACTCAGTACCCAGATCAAACATCAACTCCTTTGTAAAGCCTTCCTTTACCAGTCAATCATTCCCTCCCCTGATTCTCATGTGACTTGTATATAACTCTGTAATAGTACTTGTCATGTAGTGTTATAATTATTAACTTGTCTATTTTGCTCAATCCTGCCTTAGTTCTACATTGAGAGCTGCAATAGGCTAGTGAGTCTTTGTATATCATACCAAAAACATTTGAACAAAAAGTTTTAAAACATTTATTACATTTCTTGTCAATTAAATAGGATGGATGGGCAGTTAGTTGTGAGGCCCTGTCCTTGGTGCTGAAACGGAGACTCAGAGGATTCATGAAAAATCGTGGTTTAGAAAATTCTGCAATCCATGGAAATAAATTAGAAACTACTGGAGAAAATGGTGGATTCTTTTGGTGGACAAATTTATAAAGAAATTGAGATTCAAGAAAAGAGAGTCAATAGTTGTTATTAGAAACACATCCTTAGTGCATCCTGTGTAGTTACCAACAATCTAGACATTAAAGAAAACGAAGCTTTCTGTACTTTTCCTGTCTTGCAGTATTCTGGATAATTAAGAGCTTTTTAAACTCCATTATTACCACTACTTAGACATCTGAGCAAAGGGCAATGTCATTAAAAGCTGACACAGTGTTCCTTGGTGTTCAGGCTCTTCATACAGAGGGCTATATTCTCTTGGGCCTACGTAAAGTAGATGTGTGCATGGGCTGGGCTGTTCTCCATGGCATTGCTGACTTGGATTCAATCAAGCACAAATTATAATCATTTCAAGATTGGGACATATTGAAATACCACAGGAAAATGCTGCTGATGCCTAAAAATGGATATTATTTCTAAAAGTCAAAACAGATGTTGACAAACTAATAGCTCAGTGAGATTCAGGCAGCAGATGCCATCAATTTGGGCTGATTCCATTCAATTCAGAAAACACTTTGGAGATGCTGCAAGGTACTGTTGATGAATTAGTTGGGAAGATGATCTGAACCAGTGTTGTAATAATAGCTTCCCTTTATCAGAGATCTTTACTGCATATTCTCATACACTATCCCCTACCAATTTATGCAAATTTGGTAGTATTTTCTTCAATTTACTGATGAGGAAGCTGAAATTCAGAAAAATAAAGTGACTTGCCTAAGAGTCAGAGTTTTTACTCAGGTCTAGTTTGGCTCAAATATCTATATTACTTTCCCTTAGGTAAGTATTACTTCCCAAACATTTGTTAACACAAGGGAAAGTGTAATTAATGCTGTAGCAACAATATGAATCTCTAGGAAACACGGAGTAAAAGAAATAAAATGAGGCCCTGGCCGGTTTGGCTCAGTGGTTAGAGAGTCGGCCTGCGGTCCGGGGAGACCCGGGTTTGGTTCCCGCTAAGGGCATGTACCTCAGTTGCAGTTTGTCCCCGGCCCTGGTTGGTCATGCGGGTGGCAGCCACTTGATGTGTCCCTTTCACGTCGATGTTTCTCTCTCTTCCTCTCTCTCCCTCCCACTCTATCTGTGCAAAAAATGGAAAAATGTCCTCTGGTGAGGATGAAAAAAAAAAAAAAAGAAATAAAATGAGTGAGGAGGAAGTCAAATTAAGGTGAGAGTGGTGTTGGGATGAAGACTGAGGGCACCCTATATAGAAGGTATCTTTTGAGTTGGGGTGTAAATAATGCATAAGATTTTGAAAGGCAGCTATAAAGAGGAAAGGGTCTTTCAGAAGGGACAGAAGGAACAAATGTGGAGATGGGCATCACAGGAAAAGTTAAAACCAGAGAGCAGTTTGGGGATAGATTTGCGGGGGCCAGATTTGAATGCCAAGTTAAGAACATTGATTTAACATTGTTAAAATATTTTTGGGTAGTGGAACAATATAACTGCATCTCTGTTTTCTAAAGGCCATTCTGGCAACCGTATGGAAGAGGGTTTAGAATTAGGCCAGAATTAGGCCAGAGCTCAGTTAACAACATACATAAAATATATTCAAATTATTCAATGTGCAGCTTAATTATTTTTTAAAAACTTTATACTATTCTATCTATTTTAATAATAAACTTTCAGCTCAGCCAGAGTGGCCAAATTAAGAAAAAACACACAAATTTTGGAGCATGAGTCCTCCTAGTGTAGTTTCTGCAAGAGTGGTGTAGAGCCAGCATTTTGATTGAGAACCAGAACCAAGAGAGTAATTTCACTTGAATTTATACTCTTTTGATTATTGTCACATTTTGGAGATTCCACAGTTATTCCTTGTAGAAATCATTTGGTTCTAAGTGTTATTGACCTAATCCTGTTTTATATTTAAATGTATGATAAGATATATCTATATCTCAATGTATAAATTATATATATGCACACACCTCACACATACATGTGTATATATATGTTTTTATATATACACATCATACACACATATATTCATCATATGTCCACATTTAAGTAAACAGGTTTTAAAAAGAAGGATTTATTTTAAAAGTTCTGATTACTAGCTTAAAATGAAATAGTAAAACAATACAAGAGATGGCTGGCTCCTAGATTACCCTGAAAGGTCTTTCTCTCCCTACATTTACTTCCATTTGTTTTATGAGCTCTCATGAGCTTCTAGCAGCAATGCCTTTCCCTTTAAAAAAAAGAAAAGCAATCGCCCTAGTGGGATAGCTTAGTTGGTTAGAGCATCATCCCAATGTGTCAAGGTTGCAGATTTGATCCTTGGTCAGGGCACCTACAAGAATCAACTGGTGAATGCACAAATAAGTGGAACAACAGACCCCCTCCCCCATCTCTCTCCTTCCTCTCCCTTTCTAAAACCAATAGATAAAAATTAAAAGAAAAAAGAGAAACAATCTAATACTCAAATATGATACCGTTTACTTTCTCCTTGGATGTCCTTTGATATTTTATCACAGTTTTCTTCTCAGCAGATTCCTGGACTGGGTTTCTCTCTCTGAGGAGTAAGTAGGTACTGTTCCATTCTGTTTTGTCTTACCACAGTTAAAAACAACAGGGGCTTCTTCAAAACATTCCTGACCTTATTTCAGGCACGATCTGTGGGCCCAGTAGCACCAGCTCAGTAGAGAATTTCTATTCAAAGCCCATATGGTAACACCACCACCAGACTCAGGAGATCAAGTTCCACTTCTAAAAGTACAAAGTAGGGCCAGGTGCACCATCGCAAAAATTCCTATTTTGTTGAGTGCTAGCCATGGTCCAGATCACCTTATATATTTTATTTAAATCTCCACATTGACCCTCTAATCATGTAATAATTGTCCCTATTTCAGAGAAGAAGAAACAGGTTTATAGAATTTAATGACTCAAGAGCACACAACTAGCAAGTGGGTGACTCGGATTTTTAACATAACTAACAATGTGACACAGGTACTGGACTCACTGGATACATGAACATTGATAAACTGGAAAATAAGGGCCTTCCTCTGTGACAGTGGCTCTCTAAACTGGCTGCATGTGAGAATCACTTGAGGAGTCCTATAGCACACTGAACCTCAGGTCTCACCCAGACCAACGAAGTCAGCATCTCTTGGGGACTCAGGAATCAGTATATTTGAAAGCACCCTGGGGGTTCAAATATACAGTCAAGGTTGAGAACAGCTATGCAATGATGGGATTTTATTGTGAGACATGAAGAATGTCCTGTAGCTAACTATATTAGATAATTTTTGAAAAAGAAAAAAAAGTTTATCACTCTGCTAAATCTAACATCACCATGCTTGACAGACATTCCCTATTATTTAAGTAGACAACACAAAAGAACTCCATCCAACAGGTCAACTTATTCAAATGCTTGGTAAGGTAGGGATATGTTTTGCATTAGCCCAAACTGGCAGGACCATCTGCATGCAGTTTTACCCCCAGTCAGGGTTTAAAAGGCTTTTCTCTGCGATTAAGGTCACTAGTGGTAACAAATACCTGAGGAAGTTTCAATCCAAATCATCTATGTATGCTTTATGTGCCAAGCACTTGTTCCTAGTGTTGAGAAAATTCAAAGCCCCCCCCCCCCTTTTATTCTTCACCCGAGGATATTTTTCTACTTATTGTCAGCTAGAGTGGGAGGAAGGGAGAGGGAGAGACAGAAACATCTGTGTGATAGAGCCACATTGACTGGTTGCCTCCCACACGACCCGACCAGGGCTGGGGATGAACTGCAACCGAGGTACATGCCCTTGACTGGAATCAAACCTGTGACTCATTGGTTCCTGGGCTGACGCTCTAACCACTGACCCAAACCGGCCAGCGCTCAAAGCCCTTTTAAGGAGAAAATTTGGTCCTTCTCACAGGCACCTTTACTGCTACATTTGTGTGGGAACAAGCAGACAAATTCAGGAGCTTCAGTGTTTATAGTTTATGTGTGGCCTAAACTAGAACCCAAAGTTTATGGGCCATCTTCCAGTAAAGAACACTGAGTATCTGAGCCCTAGTCAGATTACTAAACTTTGAAATAACTATAAATCAACGTTTTCAGAAGTGAATCTGAAAACCCACCGATGAGAATGAAATTCTAAGGTACATGATAACTCTCCATTCCTCAAAGTTCCTAAGAGCAACTGGAACTGTAACATGCATATGAATTGCCTGGGAATGAGGTTTAAAGCAGATTCTGATTCAGTAGGTTTGGGTCAAGGCCTAAGATTCTGCATTTCTAGTAAGATCCTATGTAACATCAATTATATAGGTCCATGGACCTCACTTTTGATGAGCAGGCCTTAAGCAACATTGCTGTACATCTGTGGCTGACTAGTAAGGCTTGCCTGTCACTATACAGAAGAACAACAACCATAACAACAAGAATAAACAAACAAACATGATGATGAGGCTAGAGGAACATATTCTACAGATTGAGAAGACTATAAATTACTCTCAACCCATGTGTGAAAGACACAGAGAGTGGGGGAAGGAAAGTGGAGGAAAAACAGACAATTAGGAATTCCTTCTTCTGCTGAGGGCTGAGATGTGTACGTTTTTAAAGTACTCCAGGAGCCAAGAACACACTGAGATGCACAAAAGCAAGAAGGAGGTGCACCGGGACCCCTGGAAAGACAGAGAGGTGCCAGGTCTAAGAGCACTGCACCGACAGGCCTGCCTTTTCATCCAGCATGAATGAGTGAGGCCTCAGAGCAGAATGTGAGGAGCATGTGTAAGAAGATCCAGCTTCATAAGCATTGACACAATCTCCTAGTTACACTTATTTTCTGATTCACTGTTTATTCCAGCATGTAGCCCATTGCCTGGCATAAAACTGATGCTCCATAAAGATATGAAATAAACATGGGTTAAATAAGGGATTAGGCTTGTTTTATATTCCCAGGGGCGTAGGGAGAAATGGTAGACCAGCGGCTGTCAACCATGATTGCATGCTGGAATCACCAGGGGAGCTTTAAACACTACTAATGCCTGGGTTCGATGCCTACAGATTATGATTAAATAGTCCAAGGGTGCAGGGCTGTGTGGGGGTGGGTAGGGCATCAGAAGTGTTCAAGTCTCCCAGGCATTTCCAATGTGCAGTTTAAGGCTGAGGATTACTGAGACCCACCAAGCTGACAACTGGGGAGAAACCTGTGGAAGTGATGGTTCTGCCACAGTATTCTATATAGAATAAGAGAAAAAGACTACACTGGAGCAGAGGGAACTTTGGCTGATATAAGAAAACCCTCTTTAGGATACTAAGATTTTTCTGATTCATCATAAATGATCTGAATGACAAGTGTGGATTATTTGTGTGAGTAAAATTTGTATTGCTAGCAAAATTTCCCACTTTTCTCCAATTAATTTGACCTCAGCCATCATATTTCAGGTAAACGAGGAGGAATGGATCAGACAGCATGTACTTTCTTGCAACTAAAAGTATGGTCTGGGTCAGCAGTATCAGCATTGCCTGGGAGCTTGTTAGAAATGCAGAATCTCAGAACTACCCCAGACCTTCTGATTCAGAATCTGCATTTTAACAAGATTTCCAGGAGATCATGTGCACATTCACATCCATCTGAGAGCCATGGTTCCATAGAAGCCTCTCTCTATCCATAGATTCTGTGCTGCCCGTGGGCAGAGTCTGAGTCATCACTAATAAAAAGAAGGTCAGTTGTGCTGAAAAAGACATGGGCAAGAAATAACTGTGGTTATCCCTTCCATGATGGAAGCGAGTGGACATGGCTCAGGACTCCATGAACATTTGATTAACTCTCACTCTACTGGCCGATGAAATAGCAAAGTTTCAAGGAAGCTTACCTAGAGCCTTACATTGTTCTACAAAGCAGTCCTAAACATTTTCTCTGATTCCCATATTAACACTGACAGGTTTAAATTTTGAGCTATAAATTACATACCATTTTGAAGTCAGAAACTTTGCCTTGCCTTGATATGATTTGAACGAAATATATTTCTGAATAGCACAATGTACTGACTCATTTTCTTTAAATTTATTTTAAAATTTTGCTGCATTGTAATTTAATTTATACATATATATATTAACCAATGTATGGTTGATGTTAGGCCCCAATGGGTACTTTTAAAAACTTGTTGGAACTAAATTGAAGCAAATTGAATCTGACCGGGAATTGAGAACTTTGGTTCTGATTCTTATTCTGACACTGACCTTCTAGCTGACCTTGGGCAAGTCACTGAGGTCTTCTGGACTCCGTGTTCTCATTTGTAAAAAGAATAGGAGTTGGATTTAATAATGGCTAAGATGTCTCCCAGTTTTAAAATGTCTACAAAATCAAGCAACCACTAGCTGATGTAGGAAATGTTTGGTTTAATTTCCTAGAGAATTAAAAATCAAAATCGGTACTTTATCATTTTATTTTCCTTTTCTGAATAACCTGGTAGTTTCTGTTCTTGAAAAATCATTGGAAAAAAAAAAAAACTGGGGAAAAAAATCCCCTCCATCCAATTATCAGGATTGGAAAGACAGTAAGCCAATTATGTCTCTGAAGCTGTTAAGGGGAGGGTCAGTAGGAGGAATCCCCACATGCTCATGTCCCCTGAGGTTGAAAAGCAACCTGTTGAAACAGAAATTAAGTATTGGAAGGGTCTTCATTAAGACCATTTAATCAACTAGACATCGGATATTCTAATCTTCCAGGTAGTTCTAGGGAAAGGAAACTCAGTTGCTTTTAAGTCAGTTCTGTTTATCTTGGGCAGGTTTGACCACTAGGAATCAATGGATTTCTTACTTTAAAGTCTTTCTTTCAATGATTTCCTCTTATTAGTCCTAGGGCTACTTCTTGAAGCCATTTAAAATTAGCTTAACACCCCCTCCATACAATAGCATTGTAACTATTTTAATACAATGAGCTTTCCCTCGCCTTTCCCTGAGTCTGCCCTCCAGTACATACGCAGAGTATTTTCAGCCATTTCAGGCTGTGAGGTCCCTCACCATCCTGGTAGCTCTTCTCAGGCAAGTTCCAGTTTGTTCATATCCATGGTAAACCATGTGCCCAGAAATAAATTCCATTCTCTAGAGAGGTCTGATCAGGGCAGGAGAGAATGTGGATATCAGTTTGCCTTACTAGACACTATGAGTCTATCAATACATTTCAAGATCACAATCAGTGGTTTGGTTAAATAAAATAATGTATATGCACTTGAAAGAAATCTCTGAAACCACTAAAAACCATGCTTCTGAAAAGTACTGAGTGATACAGGAACACATCATATATATACTATATAGCTAGTCTCTGAAGATGGTTGTCATCAGTGTTCCCCTCCTTATATGAGACACTCTCCCAGGAGGTATCCATTCCTTTACACACTGAACCTGGGCCAGGCCTGTGATTGCTTTGACCCACGGAATGTGGAGAGAGTTCCATTCTAGACCTCTGAGCCCAGGTGTCAAAGAGGCCTGGCAGGTGCAGCTTTTATGCTCCTGGGTTCCGGAGCCACACTAAGTCCAGGCTGCGCTGCTGGAAAGGGGCCAACATGAAGAGGTCCTGAGAGAGGAGAAAGCGCTGCAGAAACAGGCCCCTTGAAGCACCACTGAGGCCCTAGGGTGTGACTAATAAGCCATGCTGGGTCATGTGAGGCATCCCACCCGAAGCCCCAAACACTGTGGGCAGGCACTGGTCATCCCTGCTGTGCCCTGTCCAGACTCCTGAGCCACAGAAACGTGGGGAAGAAACCTAAATGGTTGCTTTAACCCACCAAGTTTTAAAGTGGTTCTGATGCAGCAATAGATACATTAAACATATTAGGGTGAAGAAAACAGCATACAAATAGTCTAATATATGTACTTTTGTTATAATATTAGTGGTTCTCACTGGCAGATAGGATTATGGGTAGCTTTAAATTTCATCTTCCGGTGGGTGTTTCAAAATTTTACATTTGTTTTTAGTTTGTAACAAAAAATTCTTAACATCACATTCTCTTTTCCGACAAGTGTTTTTCACTACTACTTCACATTAAGCTTACTGTCAACTATATATATAAGTATACACATATATGAGGGTATTATGTAATTATACATATACAATAAATACATGTCTCCAAGGGCAGTTTTAACATGGTTTCTCCTGCAATAAAAGGCCACCAAAGCCCTGGCCAGTCTGGCTCAGCAATGAGAGTGTCGACCTGCGGTCCAGAGAAACCCGGGTTCGGCTCCCGCTAAGGGCATGTACCTCGGTTGCAGTTTGTCCCCGGCCCTGGTTGGTCGTGCGGGTGGCAGCCACTCGATGTGTCCCTTTCACGTCGATGTTTCTCTCTCTCTCTCTCTTCCTCTCTCTCCCTCCCGCTCTATCTGAACAAAAAATGAAAATATGTCCTTGGGTGAGGATAAAAAAAAAAAAAAAGGCCATCAAAGAAGGTCTAGTTTATGCTATAGAACCTCACACGCCAAGAGCCCCTTGCCTTTGAACACTTGGGCTCCCTCCAGGGAAAGTGACCGTCTCAGGCTGTCCACTTCAGTTATTCCGCTATTGTAAAGCTCCTGTTTGTGTGGCTTTGGAAGAGCAGTTGCTATGGTAATGCAATCTGACTGAACACCAGAATGTGTCTAAAATTGGTACAAGTGCCTTTTTCAGGATTTCCTCTGAGGATTAATCATTTCCCAAGAATTGTATCTTTTCTCCCTCCCGTTAGAACAATGGAGCCAGAGCACCTCATCAAGTCCTAGGACATGGACGAAATGAGGAAGGGTCAGAGAAGGACAAGGTGGATGGTTGAAAGCCCCAGATCACAAAGGAGTCGTTTCCTACCAGATACTCTGGTTGCTTTTCAGGCCCTGCGTCTTCAACGGCTTTGCCACCTTTGGAGCCTTTGTCCCGTAGCTGCCTCGACCCGCTACTCTTCTTTCACTAGCTGTCTTGCTGGATTTTCTCTCTGTGTCTCCTGCTAACTCTTCTTCCTTTCCTGACCCCCAGTGGTAAGCATGCACTAAGTCGCAATCTCCATCCTCTCTTCTCTCCTCACACTCTTGCTCTCTGAAGTGCCTTCATTCCTACTTTTGTCTTTCCTTGCTGCCTCCACACAGGGATTCCCAAGTCAGAGCTGTAGCCTAACCCTTCATTCCCACCCAACCCCACTACCTACCTTCCTGGGGCCCACAAGACGTCCCACTCAGAAAGCAGCATCCCCAGGATGGGGTCCTACTTACCTTTCCACTTCATGCCCAACTCCCCCCATGCCACCCACCAACATGAGCTTGAGGTTCCCAGCCTGGGAACTGCTTGCAGTTTTTGGAAGCTACCCTGATGACTTTCTCACCTCCCTGCCTTGCCCAAGCCACGTTCTCTGCCTGGAATGTCTTCCCCGTCCTCCCTCCTACTAGTGTTTCTGGAGTCTGGAAGCCTCCCCACAGCTGGCCTAGGTTCCTCCTTTGTGCTCCCCACTCCTTGGCACCTGTCATACTGAACATCACTGTTTGAGTCCTGTCTTCCCCCACTGGGCTGTGAGCTCTTTTTGGCAGGATTGTGTCTCATTCATTGCTGGCTCCCTGGAGCCTGGCACATATGAATGCAGAAGTGGACGTGTCATCACCGTCTCAAAATCAACATTCCCAAACCATCCCCACCAGCCCTGCTTCCTAATGTTGCCATTTCCCACAGATTCACAGGCTTTGAGTTATCTTTGCTGGCTTCCTTTTGTTCCATAAGTTCTAATGACTCTTCCACGGCAGTTTTCCACAAATTAGCATTTGTTCATTGCCACATTCATCGTCTTAGCTCTGTTCTTCCGCTCAGACTAGATTTCACCCAAAGTCCTCTCTCTGCCTGGTGCCTGTGTACTGGCAGCTTCCTCCAACAGCCACCCTGCATTCAGCCACCAGTGTTATGGTTCTAATCTGTTGTTGTTGTTGTTGTTAAGCCTCATCAGAGGATATTTTTTCATTGATCCTCAGAGAAAGTGTAAGGGACGGAGAGAGGGGGAGAGAGAGTGAGAAAGGGGGCGGGGAGAGAGAGAACATCAATGTGAGAGAGACACATTGATTGGTTGCCTCCTGCATGACCCTGACTAGGGCAGGAGATCAAACCTGAAACCCAGGTATGTGCCCTTGACTGAGAATCGAACCTGTGACCCTACGGTCTGAGGACCGCTCTCTAACCTCTGAGCCAAACTGGCCAGGGCCATGGCCTCCTGCAGGACCAAATTTTCCACCTTGGTCCACAGGCCATGCCTTGCCATGCAGGGCCAAGGCCTCCTGCTGTCCCCATCTCTCTCATGTCCTCTTCCCCACCCCCTGCTCCTCATCTCCATTTAGTCCCTGAGTTCTCCTCACTGCCCCACAAACCCTTCTCTTTGTGTCCCTCTACCTTTGCCTCCATGGTTTCTACTCCCCGTCCCCCCACCATCTACTACTCACATTTAAACCATCTTTCCTTTGTAGAGCTCACCCAGCTAAACCTCTGTGATGGTTTACATTGTCCCCCCCCCAAATTTATATGTCAATGTCCTAACCCCCAGTACCTCAAAATGTGACCTTATTTGGAAAGAGCATCATTGCAGATGGAATTAGTTGAGGTGAGGTCATACCGTAGTAGGATGGGTCCATTCCAAGGTGACTGTGTTCATATAAAAAGGGAATTCTGGACACCGAGACATGCATAGAGGGACAACGCCAGATGGAGAGACAAAGGGAGAAGACAGCCAAGGAGACAGGCCTGGAGCAGCCCTCCTCCCACAGCCCTCAGAGGGCATCGACGCTGCCGACACCTTGACCATGCACCTCTAGTCCCCAGAACTGGGAGACACTTTCTGTTGTTCTAGGCCACACAGATACCTTGTCACAGTGGCCTATCAAACTAATACACCTTCTCATATCAGTCTCCCCCGGCTTTAAATTCCTTTCTCGTGTATGCCCTCGGCGTAGCCAGCTCTGCCAGAGTGTGTGCCCGCCGCTTACACCTGCTGTCTGCTGATGCCAGGCGCACATCTGAGTCCCTAACAAGCCTCTGATTCCCTGGCATGGCCTGTCTTTGCTGACCTGCAGAGCAGACTGAGTTCAATGGAGTTTACCCCGGAGGGTGATTTCTTGCTCCTTGTTAGTATATTACAGAGTTTCTCTAAACCCACTGAGGCCAGACAAGAGGCCATGGGCTCCAGGGTACCGGGAGAGAGACTGACCAGTAGCCTTCAGAGTTTCTATTGACCTTGGGGAGCACATGAGGTGTTAGGTCCAGGTGGGGGAGCCACAGGGAGATCATCTAGTCCAATCCTTTCATTTTGAGGAAGAGGATGCTGAGGCTCTGGGGGGGTCAAAAGCTTCAAATCACAGAGAGCGAGAGCCAGAGCTGGTACTGAGCCTGATCCTGACTCCCAGACCAGTGCTGTGGACAAGGGCTGCCTGTCCTGTGGGAGGGGGGCAGGCTGCCAAAAGGGCATTCGTAGGATCCCCTTACAGGGTCAGCTCTGTAGGGCAGGTCAACATGCTACAGGCTAGTGATTTACAAAACACCGGTACAATGAACACAAAGGGAGAGGTGGTTAGAACAAAGGGGTGCCCGCGAGAGCTCTGTAAGACAAAGGGTGAAAGCTTGGTTCCACAGCACAGTCAGGATGGTCACGATGTGTGTGCAGAGAGGAGCGGTCAGCTGGAGTTCTACACAGCCCGGGGAAGTTCCTGGCTCCAGTCAGGACTGGGAGAGGCCATGGGGGGCGGGGGGAGGGTGTGCACAGCGTGTGCCGCGTGTGAATATGGGTGTGGCCACGATTGTCTTCATGCACTGAAATTTCTTGGGTGCAAATAGTGAAACCAAGAGCCCCATTCAAAAGTCTAGGCTTTTCTAGAACAAAGTCAAGAAAAAGGGATGCATCAGGATTCTGTATTTTAACTGAAAAAAACTTTAGTCCAAACAGGAGTATATTAGAGCCCACGGTTAACATTGTAACCACGCAGCTGGCAGCCCTTCAAAATTTGTGCTATAAAGAGGTTTTAATGACCTGAGGAAATACTTATGATATTATGTTAGGTGGAAAATGCAGGCTGAATAAAAAAGGTATATTCAGGAACTCAGCCATGTAAAGCGACGAGCAAAGGAGGGGTGTGTCCAAAATGTTCAGAGTTTAGCTGTTGGTTTTTAACCTACTCTTTATTTTTTTTTCCCCTGTATATTCTAAATTTCTATGCTGAGTATGTATCACTTACAGAGTGTAAAGATAATTGTTTTTATGTTTAAGACACTAATTCTGTGTTTCTGAGAAAATATAAGCTGTCAGGTCCGACTTCATTCTCTGTGGCTTTCTGCTCTGCTCTCCAGAAATGTTCTCCCCAACCAAGAGGAAATCCCACCCCAGATGGCTCAATCCATCTACTCACATTCTGAATATTTCTGGAGCTGGTAAAATTCGTCTGAAGTGAGGGAGACCCAGCGTTCTTCACTCATCTTGACGCTGGGTATGAGCGCTCGAGGCCGGGACGGAGCTGTGTTCACCAGGGAGAAGCCGGGGCCCAGCCCAGGGCCTGGCGCATCCCGGGCGTGCGATGAACAAGCCGTTCGGGAGGCTTCTCGGGAACCCAAGCGGCTATGGCAGCAGCGGCACCTTTCAGCAGACGAGCGAAGGCCTCTGCGACTCCTCAGAGAACATCCTTCTATTTGCAGTCAAGGTAACTTCAAAAGTCTTGCTCTTCCTGGCCGGAAGTGGAAAAGACATTGTTAACGATAGTGTTTGAACACGTAAGTCATCATTTCTTATTAAAAATCCCCAAATTTCCTTTGCTGGAAGATTTTAGGAGGTGATGGTTCTCAAAGGAAGGACGGTTCCTCAGGGAAGTCTGAAGACGACGTAGAGACCAGACCAGCACAACTCCAGACGGTGTCTGACTGGGGTGGGGAAGGTAGCCTGCATGTTTCCCATGAAAAGGGGTAACAGAGACAACTCAGGGCATCTCGAGGCAGGAAGATGCCTCGGGCTGTGGGATGCCCGGTGTGTAAGCACAGGGACAGGAGCCTATGTGGGGTGATTTGAAAGATGAGCCACTCTGTCCTCCACTGACTCTAAATTCCACCATTCGAGCTGTTCATCTTCCCCCATGAGTCAGCCTGGAAATGCAAATACCCTGCAAGGCTGGCTCACATCCTAGTGCCTGAAGCAGTTCTCTCTCCTCTCAGAATCACCAAAAAAGTGACAGAAAGAAGACCTGTGGGCCCCAGTGTGGAAGATTCTGGGGAGAAAAAGGGAATGAATTAACATCTTCTCTAAGGTCCTCCTAGCACAGTGGCTCCCACCATCAGTCATTAAACCAATTTAGTGGGTTGGGAAATGAATGTGGTAGGCCAGGACCAGCATTTAATAACATGAAATCGATTAGAAGAGGACCAAATGAAATGAAATAAAGTTGAAAATAAGAAAAGTACATAATTGCAAATGATACATCAGATAAAGGGTTAATTTCCAAAATATATAGAGTACTCATACAACTCAACAAAAGGAAGACAAAGAATCTAATTAAAAAATGAGCAGAGGTCCTAAATAGACACCTCTCCAAAAAGGACATAAAAATGACCAAGAGACATATGAAGAAATGCTCAACGTCACTAATCACCAGACAGATGCAAATTAAAACAACTATGAATTATCACCTCGCACCTGTCAGAATGGCCGCCATCAACAAATCATCAAACAACAAGTGCTGACAAGGGTGTGGAGAAAAGAGGACCCTAGTGCACTGCTGTGGGAATGCAGACTAGTGCAGCCACTATGGAAAACACTATGGTGTTTCCTCAAAACACTAAAAATTGATCTGCCATTTGACCCTGTGATCCCACTTATAGGAATATACCCTAAGAAGCCTGAAACACCAACCAGAAAGAATATATGTACCCCTGTGTTCATAGTAGCACTATTTACAATTGCTTAGATCAGGAAACAGCCCAAGTGTCCATCAATTGATGAATGGATAAGAAAGCTGTGGTACATATACACAATGTAACACTATGCAGCTGTAAGAGAGATCTCTTATCCTTTGAGATGACATGAAGGGACCTGGAGAGTATTAAGCTAAGTGAAATAAACCAATCAGAGAAAGACAAATATCAAATGATCTCACTTATTTGTGGAATATAAAATGAACAAAATAAGATGATGAATATAATAGACCCAGAGACATAAAAGTAGGGTTCAGACTGACAAATCTCAGATGAGAGGGGAAGGGGGGAGGGAAGAGATAAACCAAAGAACTTATGCATATAAGCGTAACCAATGGACATAGACAACAATGCTGGGGTGAGGCGGGGGAATGGGAAGAGGGTGTCAATGGGAGGAAAAAAGAAAAACATCTGTAACAAAAATAAAAAAAAAGAGTACATCTCCTTTCAGTTATATATACATGTGTATAATGATCACAATGTAAAATGTATTCCTATTCTGGGTTGAGTTTTAAAAGATGTTGGAAAGCTACCAACCCAATAGGAGGAGAAATAAAGAATGGTGTTACCCAAGAATGAGCCCAGTTTCAATAAAACAGGACCCATCGTGGAGAGGAGGACTTCAGGGCAGGTCTGGGAAGCCTGGAGCATACGAGGAATGGCTGAGGGGCTGGAGGAGGCCCCCAGTGAGGAGGCAGATTCGTACAGTTCTCGGGAGGAGCGGACCTGAAGGCTAAACTGGAGCTGAGGGAAGATGCTGCGGGGGTCGGGCTCTGTGAAGGAGCCCTTCCACCAAGCAGAGCGCTACAGCGGTAGGCGGGATGCACGACAAGAGCGTGAGATGCCTGTATCCCTAGAAGCATTCCAGTTTTAATTTCTTTCTTTAAAAGTCCAATTCTTTCCTGAATCCATCAGCCCACTGGATTTTGCTCCTTGGCACCTGCTCTTGCCAAGGTGGCCAGTGACCTAATTACCAAATCTAAAAGGCACCTTGCAGGCCTTCCTTGCTTCATTTGCTCTCTGTAGACCTTTCCATAGCAGAAAACACCCCCTTGAGCCTCTTTTATCTTTCTGAGTGTTCCTCCTCCATCTCCTTCCGCCTCCTCTTTTTCTATCATTAAATATCGGTGTTTACGGAATCCCATTCTGAGTCTTCTCCTCACTCTACATCCCTTCCCTGAGGGCTCTCATCCTCCTCCACAGATTCAGTGACGCCCAAGCATGCTGCTCCAGCCCTATGCTCTCTCCTCACTCCGATCTGAACAGCTGTCACTGGGACTCCCTTGTATGTCCCAAACCACTCCAAACTGACACTTTCCCATGCCCCCACCCTGCCTCTCTTCTGCATTCTGGTTGTGCCCAGAGAGGAGCCAGCACTCAGTCTCGGTACCTCCTCCTTCCTTTCCTGCCAACCCCAGGCACCAGTCCCAGAGAGGGACTGTCCACTGTATGTCCCCTCCTCTACATCACACCAGCTGGTTCATTAACTCAGCCCCTCATCTGCTCTCACGTGGCCTCTGACGACAGCCTCCTGCTGCTCTCCCTGCTTTGGGTTTTGCTCTTCTCCCCTTGGTCAGCTCTAAATTGCCAACCAGATCATCTCTCTCTTGGTAATAAATTCTTCAGTGGTTGCTATTGCCTGTAGAATAAGATGTAACCTTCTTTTCATGATACACAAAGCTCTTTACCATCTGGCCTCTGTTGTTTAAGTCCAAAATCGAGGGGTACCCTGTAAAAACATTTTCCATCATACCAGGGAATTTAACATTACAACTGTGATACCACTACCGCTGAACACTCATTTTACACTGTGCTCTGTGTTTCCCACCTATTATCTAAGGTAGTCCTCACCACAACCATGTGAAGCGAGCACTGCCTTCCCTATTTTTAGATGAGGAAAACGAGGCAAGGCGTTTAGTTGATATGGTGAGGAGAAAGAAGGAACCCCATAATGCTTTTGTGTAAGAAGGCCTCCCTGATATATCATTCTGCACACTTTCAGAAGCATGGAGCTCTAAGAGGGACCAGAGACACACCACATGAGAGAACACCATGCAACTCAAAATCAAAAGGCAGGAGATCTGAATCCTGGCTATGACTCTTTTGGCTATTCAACTTAGACACATTTTCTTTGTTCCTTGGACTTTGGTTTCTTTATTTCAAAGATGGGAATACTAATAAAAATTTCACTGAGTTAGTGTTATGGTTAACTCAGTTAATATATGCAGACACCCCCCCCCCCAAACCCCACCTAGCACAATGCCTATAACACAGTGGGCACTCAATAATTTTTATATTACTATTATTATTATTTTTTAATTCTCAGCTGAGAACATGCTTAGAGAGAGGGAGGACAGAAGGGAGGGAGAGAGAGAGAGACAAAGAGAGAGAGAGAGAGAAAGAGAGAGAGAGAGAGAGAGCGAGAAACATCGATTGGCTGCCCTCCGCACACACCCGAACCGGGGATTGAACTCTGAACTGCATGTGCCCTGACTAAGAATGGACCCAGCAACCCTTCAGTGCACAGGACAATGCTGAACTAATGGAGCTACTCCGGCTGGGCGGGCACTCAATAAATAATTATTTTAATCATCCTATTGCAAATACAACACAGCAATACAACTTAAACAACCAGCTGACTGCAGTTGGGTACAAAGTCTTTTATGTTGTGCCACAATTTCTGAACTGGATCTTATCCTGCTCCAAGTTGTTGTAATTTTGTAATTACTCATCAAACTTCTATCCACTAGTTTAACATCCACTGATGATTCTTTTTTTTAATTGATTTTTTAGGGGGAGAGAGAGAGAGGAAGGGCGAAGGAGTGAGAGAGAGAAACATCAATGAGAGAGAACATCGATTGGCCACCTCCTGCATGTCCCCCACTGGGGATCGGGCCCACAACCTGGGCATGTGCCCTGACTGGGAGTGAACCAGCAACCTCTTGGTGCATGGGTCAACGCTCAACCATGGAGCCACACCGGCCAGGTGCACTGATGATTCTTGCTAGGATTAATTGTTACTATGATAATGAATTTCTGATTCCATTTTTCCCTCTATATTTATTAGTTGAAATTCTATTGTTAGGAAGAGTTGTTTCTTCTCCATTATTTCTTTATATCAGTTTATTTATATATTTTTATTTGTCCTATAAATACTACATATAGTATACGTAAATATTAAAATATAAACATAATATACAAGAATATTAATAATATTTAAATAAATATGTATACATGTATGTCATATCTAGATTGAATGTATTTATTTGTATTAATGAATTCTTATTTTATTCAATGCATTATAATTCATTACTATCATTATGTGTTTTGAGTCTTGAATTGTCCCAGATTTGGTCAGTGAAAGCTCATTTGAAGCTCATTTAGACACAGTCCCATCATTCTTTGAGCATATCTTTATTTTCTGGGACTACAAAATATTTCAGGCGTATCTTGTCCTTCCTCAGTCCTAGTCCTGAAATCAGTCATTTCTCAAATGCCCTGATTTCTTTTAGTGGAGAATGATATTTGAAACCAAGGTAAGGGCACTAGTTGTGCTCATTGCTACTGGGTTGTCACTGCTGCTCGGCCCTCTCAGGGACAGTTAGGAATACATGCATCTATCCACACTCATCTCATCCATGGCTGGCTGTCTATCTATCATCTACCTCTCCATCCATCCGTGTTTAAAACCCCAAGTTCATACTCGTACTTCAAGTACAATCCAACACTACTATGCCAATCATAGCCTTTCTCTTATTCTGTATTTTTAAACTCCCCTCTCCAAAAAACTTTGTTTTCATGAGCTACAATATACTTAGTTGCTCAATCCTAAAATACACAGAAGTTGTTCAGAACTGCTAGTCACACCCCTGTGAAAAACAAAACAGAGTCGAAGATTTGTTTACAGTTCTTTCGTCTTCAGCCAACAGCATATCCTCAAAATACTGTTTTCAGAAGTTATTTAGGTTTGTTCTTTCCCACACCCATTCATTTCTGTTGGCATTTCACTTTAGGGATTTTCCTTTATTCCCATTGATTCTTTTTTAGTATGGTTATAAAAGTCAGAACTTTATAAAAAGTTATACTGAGAGAGCATTTCTTTTTCCCATTCTTTTTACTCTGTTCCTGCCCCCACCTTTTCATCTTATTCTTACTCACCCTTTATCATGTCTAGTTTTTCCTTTCTGCATTTAATTTTGCATTTTGAGCAGGTTTGTTGATATTTTCTTACATCCCCTTCTCTCTTACACAAATGGTAGCCCATTATGGATTGTCTTTCACACACTGTTCCCCCCCCCCCTTAACCATGTATTCCTATGAATCACTCCACATCTGTTCATAAAGATCTTCCTCATTTAGAACCAAATTTGACTCCAGCACTTAGCTGCTTAAATACTCCAGAAGTCTCTCTTGGCCTCCAGTATAAAGAGCAAGCTCTTCAGCCAGTTCCAGAAGATTCTTTGCCCACGGTTCAGCTCACCTCCCCATCCTCACCCCAATTACCTTCTGCCCCAGGTGCTCCCCAGTCCAGCCAAATCAACCTGCTGTCTTCTCAGCACGTGGCAATGTGCCTGTCACGTGACAGGACCTCACAAACATTAGTTAATGGACTGGCAAGCACACCATGCCTTTACTCTACCTGGAATGCCCTCCACTCCTGCCTTCCTATGACAAACCACCACGCATATGTCTGGTTCCATTTTTCTCTATAGCTTGAACTCTTTGAGCAAACGAGCCCAGCTGTGTTTCCATAGATCCTCTTTATTTCTCTATTGTGGTAGCTGACAGTCTTGTGTTAGAGACAGACACCCCAAAAAGATAACTAACATGCAAGCTGGTAAGATCAGTGGTACAGATATGTACAAGGAAGTATGGGGCCATCTACCATGTCTGGAGAAGGCACGGGGGAGCAGAGGAGGGGTAACAAGGTAAAGAGGTATATGTTGCAATAACTCAACACATGTTCATATTATTATCACTCTTGTTTCATTGTAGCTCAGTGCTTGGCTTCTTGGTGAGTGGAGCTGAGCTGCACCATTCTTTATTTCCATCAGGAAAAGTTAAAGGCTAGAAATGCTGCCTGACTCTTCAAATGGTAGCTGCGGACCACACTCTTACGACCGCCCCCTCTGGTTCCCTGCCCTTTGACAGACGTGACAGCTACCATACATGAGGGCTTGCTCCTGCCGACATGACCCGGCATTTCCCTTTCTGCAGCCTGACCCATCGCTCCTGTCTTGGAGCCTCGTGACAGTATGAACAGTCTTATTGCCACCCTGAACATGTTTCCTGGCAGAAAAAAAATGTAATAGGGTTTTCTAAATAACACTCAGATTGGATATTGTCAGGTTTGGATGGGAGGAGAATGTTTTATGTCCCTACAGCTTTTCCACTCTCAGCAATAGCTTCAGCCCCCGGGCCTCAGTTTTCTTGTCTATAAAATGAAGGGGTGGGAATAATGTTTTCTAACCCATTTTTCTAGCTCTGTAACTTCACACACTGGATCAAACTTTATTTGTTCTGAATAGATGTCAGCATGGAAATCTCAAATCAGGAGGAAGACGGCAAATTCAATGGGTATTGAATTGCACCCCAGGTCTCTATTCATTTGAATGAATCAGCCATAGCCAATTATCCAGGAACAAACACCTCTTCATCTCCTCTTTGCTCTCATAAAAACATTAACTCGTGAATACAGCATCAGATTGGGGGAGCTTATTTGTATGCATCTGATGATTTATAGCAAACCCATAATGAGTATATTTTTAAAAGTTACGAATGACTAAAAGCTAGAAAGATAAAAAAAACCCACTCTTCCGAGACTTGTAAGAAGGCACATCATGATAACCGCCCATTTCTGGGCTTTTGCTCCTGCTAATCTTTCTTCAACTGGGTCACTCTTATGCAGCCTTTGGAGTTTAGTTCAAGCATCACCTACTCTAAGAAGCTCCCTTTAGCCCTGGCCAGTTTGGCTCAGCGGTTAGAGCGTCGGCCTGCGGTCCGGAGAGACCCGGGTTCGGTTCCCACTAAGGGCACGTACTTCGGTTGCAGTTTGTCCCCGGCCCTGGTTGGTCGTGTGGGTGGCAGCCACTTGATGTGTCCCTTCACGTCGATGTTTCTCTCTCTCTCCCTTCCTCTCTCTCCCTCCCACTCTATCTGTACAAAAAAATGGAAAAATATCCTCGGGTGAGGATAAAAAAATAAAATAAAATAAAATAAAAAGCTCCCTTTAATTATGTAGACTAGGTGGGGCATAACTTCTCCACTCTCCAACAGCGCCTTGGGCTTGTCTTCATGCTGGTGCTGACCACAGTGTCCCTGTGAGGCTCCAAGCTTCCTCAGGGTGAAACCAGTGCCCTGCTCACCTTGTAGGCCTAGCTGCTACACGAGTTCTCAGGGTTAATTTCTTGACCACTAGAAAGGTGGTTGTGAACCTTTTTGACTGAGACCATTTGTGTGGAGCAGAAGATGCTGCCACACCTGACTGCACATCCTAGTACAAATAGAACTGGGAGATAAAGAATTGGAGGGAGCCCTGGCCTGTTTGGCTCAGCGGTTAGAGCGTCGGCCCACGGTCCAGAGAGTCCTGGGTTTGGTTCCTGCTAAGGGCACGTACCTCAGTTGCGGTTTGTCCCACCCTGGTTGGGGTCATGTGGGTGGCAAACACTCAATGTCTCTCTCACATCGATGTTTCTTTCGCTCTCTTCCCCCCTCTCTTCCTCCCATTCTATCTGAAGATAAATGCAAAAAGGTCCTCAGGTGAGGATTAAAAAAAAAACAATTAAAAAAAAGAATTGGAGGGAAACAAAAGATACAAGTTGACATAAGATTATTGATAATATTATTTATGAGTCATTTATTTTATAACAAAAAACATGAATCAGTGTACACATTTTATTAAGATAATTACCTATAAACTTATAAAATATAGTCTATAAACTTACAATAGTCATTTTATTTTGCTTACCCTGACAGTATGTTGGGAGTTAAGTTGCTTGAATTCATCAATGAATTGTCACCACTGTAGTAGGGTTACATTGGAGGTCCCCCTAAAACCATGCCTCCTGATATTCATGCCCTTTTAGTCCCTTTTCTTGGAGTCTGGGTTGTGCCTTTGACTTGCTTTAACCGAGAGAATGCCAGTGTCATGCCGAAGCCTTACGAAGGCCTTGCAGTTTCCACTGTTGTGTTTGGGGAGCTCCGCACTGCCATGCAGAAGCTCAGCCACCTGCTGAAGAGACTGCAGAGAGACCACATGGACAGATTAGAGCCCCCAGGTACTCAGTATCAAACTGGTTTGAGTTTGTGGATAGCAAATGTGAGCAATTCCTAACACCTCATTTGGTAAATTACCAGCATATAGTCTTATACAAACAAAAATAAAGAAGTCTTGGAATTGTGTACTACTTGCATTTTGAGGACTTTGCATCCCATGAGTGGTCGCAGAGTGAACCCTGCTCTCGGAGAGCTGTGAAAATGTTAGGCTGAACAGAACTGCCCAAGTGTGTGTGCGTGGGGGGAGGGGCAGTACCCAGCAGAGATGAGCAGGCTCCTGGGAGAAGCTGAGATGTGCTCCCTGAGGGGGCTGCCTTTGGCACAAGCAGGCATTGTCAGGCTGAGGAGTGTTCACAGCCCAAGGAATTCACAGCTTGAGTGTGGGTCATTCATTCATTTACCTATTCACCCATGCCACAAATCATTACAATAACAAGCCACCTCCATTTATAGAATATAACACATCTGGTGCTTTGCACACTTCATCTGTACCAGGCAATAACTCTGGGAGAAGGTATATTTTATGCCCATTTTACAGCTGTAAAATGACTGAGACAGAACCTGGTGTTTGTTTAGTCCCAAAGGCCATTGCCTTCCCTTTCATTGCTTCTGGATGAATAAGTACTAAGTACAGAAGGGCCAGGCCCTGGGCTAGGTGCTGATACCACCAAGAAGCCAAAGGCACTGAACCCTCATCCTGGAACTGGAAGGTAACTTGCAGGCCGGAGGGAAAACCATGGCATGCTCCCGGAAAGCCAATATTATTTGAGGGGGGACAATCTACGTTATATAAAACATAAACACAAATGGAATAGAATGCAAAATATGCAGGAAGTGTGAGGTAAAACATGAGACTTTGGGGGGAAAAAATCCCACTCTGGCCCTTGGGTCACCTGTAACTGTTCTCAAAATGTGGGATAATGTTCTCTTGTCCTTGCCACTAGGGGTGCTACACAGGAGATGCTGAAGAAGTGGGGTTCTAAATTTCAAAAACTGCAGTTCCACTCAAGACTCCATAGCCGAGGGGCTGATGCTGGGAGAAGACTGATACAGGAGGCCTCCTTCACAAGATCACTACAGAGGGAAATGACTCATGTCCAGTGTCAGGAGCCTTCTGCCTAAAGCATCAAGCACAAGTCAGGCACTGGAATTAAAGACACCAGAATTCAATTTTGGCTCTACCACTTACAATTATGAGACATTAAACAAGTGTTCTTCATCTCTAAATGGGGATAATAATAATAGTAATACATGGTTCACAGGGCTGTTATGAGAATTATGTGTATAATGTTTATGAGAGTCATAGCAACTAAAATGTCCCATTAGTGGTTTTTAAAGTGTGGTTCTCACACCCGCAGTACTGGCATCACCAGGAATGTAAGAAAAGCAAATTCTTAAAAGCCACTCCAGACCTACAGACATTCAGGGTGGCCCTGCAGTTGGTTTTACGGAGCCATGGAGATTCTGACGCAGGCCAATGTTTTTTAACCACCGCTTTATATTAATGTAAGAAACAGGACTAAGAAGAGGAGCTTGGAATGCCTGAAGCTATTCCTTCTCCATAAGGGGGCCCTAAGGCAGCCAGATTCTGGATCTCTCAAATCATTTCCACCTTTCTGAGGCACTAAAACATTACGGAAAAACCAGGGGCCCATGATTGCCTGTCATCCTGCCTAACTCCTAAAACGCTCATGTTATGGCATATTCTTTGCAGAATTTTTCTTTCGTTACAGTCTGGATCTATGTTTCACACCCCTTCTGTGACAGTTTGTGCTGAACATATAGTCTCAAGAGAGCACAGAACAGCTAACAGGAGTTTCCTACCCTAAAGTGAAGGAACAAAAACAAACAAATAGGAAACCCGGAGAGGGTGAGAAAATGGCAGCTCTATTCTCGCCACAGCTCATTCCTATGTCAGAAACAGAACTTTCCAAGAAGAGACACTGCCAGGCATGGCATGGGGCTTGGCAAGCTTGGGAAAGGATAGCACTGGAAATGTACCAGGTGTTGTGGTGGCAGAGGTGTGGTGTGTGTTTGTGTGTGTATGTGTTTGAACAGTAACCACAACAAAACCACATCAAATGGACAATGTTCAGGTTTGGAACAGTGTGTGAAACCACTTTCAGGCTGCTAAGTTCCTGTGGATCAGGAGGAACATGTGGTGAGCTGGTCTGTGAGCATTTTCCACTTCATGTTCCCTCTCCTCCCTCCTCTGACATACTCTGAGTTCCCATTCTCCGTTCTTTTTCCTTCCTCCACTTTCTGCTGTCCATAACAACGTAAACAATAGCCACCATTTATTGAGAATCTGCTACTTGTTCTTCATTAATATAATCCTCAAAATAATCTTTCAAGGTAGGTGGCATTATGCCAACATACCTAGGATCAGACTGTTTGCAGGCAGCTGAGCTCTTATTCCACTTCATGTCTGCCTGAATGCAAAGCCCATACTTCCTCTAGTGTCTCTGCTGGTTTTCAGACCCGGGAAGGATTGTGAACTGCCTGAGAATTTGTGGCATGGTTCATTCCAGGAGCCCAGGATTTCATCTGTGGACGTCTTTGGGCAGTCCTGGGCCTCTTCGTCCACCAAATCCGTAGAAACAACGTCCTAATGGGCAATCATGCAGTAATGATTCAGCACCATGGACAACAGCACCTAAGGGCACTTACACCTCCCTCTGACCCCAGACAATATGTCCCTGGATGGTCCTCTTCACCCCAGAGGTATCTAGGGCCCAGCCTGAAAAACACCTAATTAATAACAGCTGACCTTTACAACATGCCAGACTGTCCTAAGCAATTTTCAAGAATTATCTGGTTGACTACTTGTAACAGCCCTATAAGATAGATACAAATATTATGCCCATTTCAAAGATAAGGAAACAGAAGCACAGAGGGTTAAATTAAGTACCTTATCTTAGGTTGTGTGGCTATTAATGGCTGGATTCAGGATTCAAATCCAGATAATCTAACTCTGAAGGTATTCTTCACCATTATGCCATGTGACAGAGATAAGAGGGCCACGAAAATCACATGGCAGTACTCAGCACAAGACAGTCATCAGGAAAATATAAATATATTTATCATATGTTTAAGTAATCTGATGAGAATAAAGCACAAAATCTACACTATTTCATAGCAGCTCATCATTTCCAGTTTCAGCAGCACCACAGCTTGATGGGGTTTTGGAAGCTGGTAAGAAAGGTACATTCATTTCCAGAGCAAATTGGAGTGGTGTGGCTGGAACCCATGGGTCTAATCTTGGCAGGTATTAGTATTTAGTAGGTAGGTAATTTTTAGCAAGTCATTTTCACTCTCCAGACCTCAAGTTTCACATTTGATAATTGCAGAGAGTGGAGTAAGTAATACTTAAGGTTCCTTCTAACAATAATCCCATTTCCTTCCAGAAATGTTAGACATCAAGTCTTTGCTCTTGCCACATCGGATCTGGTGCCCTCATTTTAGGCTGGAAAATGTCATTTTTTAATACTCATTTAAATCATACATCATTGAATAGAATAATAGTAAGATATCATCGCTACCTTATGAAATTGTTAATAAATTAGGTAATATCCTTATTGATTAGAAAGCACAAATAGAAATTCTCCAACACTGCTGGTGTGGAATAGCACTAAATATCAATAGCCTCAAAATGTGCATTTCCATGTAATTTTACTTCTATATGTTTATCTTAAGAAAGTAACTATGGGCAATAATAACAGCACTACCTCTGTGGCTACTATTACTATTTCTGCAAGATTTCAGCTCCAAGCATTGTCACAGCATTGTTTATAATAGCAAAAAATTCCAAGCAAATAAAATGTCTCACAATATGGGTTTGTGCATCTAATTAAATACTCTGAAGTCACTGAAATTCAATAAAAAATAATATTTGCATTCGTGGGAGAAATGTCTTATATGGATTAAAAATCAACAACCAAAAGTTAGTTAAAATGTTAAACTATAAGTATTTGTAGGAGTTGTTGAACTGTGCCTATCAGCTCCTCCTGGAAGGAAGGATTCTTCCCCCAGCTGCTGGCAGACAGATCTCTGTTGTCAACACTTTTCAGGAATTGTCTTAGCTTAGCTGGAAAGAGCTGCCTTGCCCAAGGTCATGCCCACTTCCTGGGAAACCCACATTCAATGACTGAATGACACTGAAAGGAGGTGTATAAAGGCCTGGTTCCCTCACCCCAGCTGGGGACAACTCAGCAGGACCATCCCAGTCCAACTTCTCCCTTTGCCAAACCCTGCTCTGTCCCTTCACTTCCACAGGTGGTGATCCCAGGAGCACTCCTTTTAAAACTAATAACAGTCCCACACTGCAATTTTCATCCCAGAATCTGCTTCTCAGCAAATCTTATCTGCAACAATATGAAAAATTTAAAAACCTACATATTCTTAATTAAATTCTTGTTTAAAAAGAAGAAAATATGAAATCATTGCATATCGTTCTGGTAAATGGGCAATTTGGTTATAGCAATGCTTAAAGGACATTTTTAGCCTTACATGAATTTCTTAGAAAACAAAGAAGAAGAAAAGAAATTATCCAAGCCTCCAATTCAAGAAACTAGAAGAGAAAAAAACACAAGAAAATAAATTTAAATAAAGCCAAGGAGGACAGTACTAAAGACAAAGGCAGAAAGTAATAAGCTAGCATCCAAAACAAAACAACTGAACAATTAGTAAACAAAACCAAAAGCTCTTCTTGTTGTCGTTGAAAAAAATAATAATATAGGCAATTCTTTGATGGGGGAGAGAGAGACAGAGAGATACAGAGATAGATAAAGAAAAAAGGGGAAGCGGAGGAGGAGGAAAAAGCAGACCAGAAAAAGAACAGGAGCAGGAGGAAGGGAAGGAGAACCAGAAATATTAGAAATAAAAAGGGGGCATAACTATAAATGCAAGAGATTTTATTAAATAATGAGAGAATAATTTGAAAACCTAGATGAAATGAATGTTTTTTGAGAAAATACAAATAATCAAAAGTAATTCAACAACCCAGCAATTTCACTTCTGGGTATTTATCCATAGAAAATGAAACCACTAATTCGAAAAGATAGATGCACCCCTATGTTCACTGCAGCATTAATAACAATAGCCAAGATATAGAAGCTACCAGGTATCCATTGATAGATGAATGGATAAAGAAGATGTGGTATATATACATAATGAAATATTACTTAGCAATAAAAAAGAATGTAATCTTGCCATTTGCAACAACATAGATGGACTTAGAGGGTATTATCCTAAGTGAGATCAGTCAGACAGAGAAAGATAAATACTATGATTTAACTTATATGTGGAATTTTAAAAGAATAACAATGAACAAATAGAACAAAACAGAAACAGACTCATAAATACAAAGAACAAACTGATAATTGCTAGAGGGGAGTGGGTGCAGGTGGGTGAAAAAGGTGAAGGGGAATAAGAGATATAAACTTCCAGTTATAAAATAAGTAAGTCACACATGTGTAATGTACAGCACAGGGAATTTAGTCAATAATATTGTAGTAACTTTGTGTGGTGACATATGGTTACTACCTTACTCTGAACACATTGAAAGGTATATAAATGTCAAGTCACTGCTGTACACCTGAAACTAATTTAAAATTGTATGTCAATTACACTTAAATTTTTAAAAAAGTGATTCAAGAAATAGAAAAGCCAGACTAGTCCAATAATTACCGATAAAATCGAATCAATATTCAAAAGTCTCCTTGCCCAATCTTCCTGGTTCAGACAATGTTATGGGCAAGTTACAAGAATCATTAAGGAACAAATAATTCCTCTCTTACATAAGTTGTTCTAAGCACAGAAAAAGATGTTAAGTTACAATTTATTTTATAATGTCAGTATAACCCAGTTACAAAAGCTGAATTAGGAGAGCACAGATAAAAACAAATTATAGACCAACCTCCTTACTAAATTAAGCAACCCTGCCCCATAAAATAGCTAAATCCAGTAAAGTATTAAAAGAGCAATACATAAGGGGTACAGACTGAAAATCCCCAGAAGAGGGAGGGGTGGGGGAGAGATAAACCACAGAACTTATATGCATGTGTGCATGAACAATGGACATGGACAACAAAGCTGGGGACAGGGCAGGGAGGGGGGGGAGAGGGAAATCAGTGGGGGAAAAAGGAGAAACACCTGTAACAAAAATAAATAAAAAAAAAAAAAAAAAAAAGAGCAATACATAGCCCTGGTTAGTTTGGCACAGTGGTTGAGTGTCGACCCATGCACCAAAATGTTGCTGGTTTGATTCCTGGACAGGGCACATGCCCAGGTTATGGGCCAAATCCCCACTGGAGGGCATGCAGGAGGCGGCCAATCGATGTTCTGCTTTCACATCAATGTTGCTCTTTCTCTCTTCCTTTCCCTTCCTTTCTCTAAAAATTAATTTTAAAAAAATTTTTTTAAAAGAGAAATACATAGAGTTTATTCCAGGAAAGGAAGGATGGATCAATATTACAAAAACCTATCAATATAATACACTTTTAAACAGAATAAAAGAGAAATTCACATGAAAATCTCAACATACTAAGAAAAAAATTCTATAAAATTTCACATTAAAATATGACGAAAAAGCAAACACCTCTAAGCACACTAAAAGGTAAATGGAACATTATTTACTTCATAATATCTACCAAAACCCCAGAGCAAACTTCATACTCAAGTGGCAAAATACTAGTAGGGATATAATGTGCAACATGAAGACCACAGTTACCTCTGCTGCATGATACATAGGACAGTTGCTAAGAGAGTAGATCTTAAGAGTTCTCATTGCAAGAAAGTTACTTTTTTCTTTTTGTATCTACATGAGATGACAGCTGTTAACTAAACTTATTGCGGCAATATGTGTAAGTGAAAGTACTATGCTGTACACCTTAAACTTATGCTGCATTGTATGTCAATTATATCTAAATAAAAATGGAAAAATAAAACTAAGAAAAATAGATCAACAGACAACAAGACACTGGGAAATAATAAGTGTATACTTATTTAGAAAATAAGTGGCAAAGTATTAGAAGCATTAAAATCAAGAAAAAATATGTTCACTAAGACATCTACTATTCAACAATCTACTAGAGGTCCTAGAAAAATTAAATTAAATGGGGAGAAGAAATAAGAGGTTCACACATTAGGATAGAAAAAATGAGACAGTCACAATTCTTAAATGATATGATAGTATACTTAGAAAAACCCAAAGAATAAAATAACAAACTATTACATAATATTAGCAAACTAACTATATAAAATCAGTATTTAAAATGAAGTGCTTTCCTTTATACAAGCAATAGCCAAATACAAAATATAGTATAACAGAAAAATATCTCTTTCACAATTTTAATGAAAAGTGAAATAAATGTACCCTGGAATAAACCTAACAAGAAACGTATAAGACCTTTATGGAGAAATCTATAAAAATATACTGAAGGACTAAAGGAAAACTGACTAAATGGATAAATATCTTATTCATGGAAAGGAAGGCTTAGTTTAGTTCAGGTACTTACTAGCTATGTGACCTTGGAATAATTAAAAAATTTTAACCTAGCTGAGCCCTGGCATCCTCTTTTGTAAAATGAGAATAATAGAATCTCCCTTATGCAGTTATTATAATTATTAGAACTTGTAGAAGAAAATGATATTTTTTAAAAACTTAGAATTATATGTAATATTTTAATATTGCAAATATGTGTATGTAACTGCAAAAGAGATAGAGAGAGCGAAAGGATGCACACACCATAATAGTTATCCCGAAGGAACACACAGAAATTAGAAACTGAGATTTCATTATCTGTAATGTTTTAAAAAGGTAATGTATTATTCATATAATTTTAAAAATATAAAGGAAATTTCGTATTTTCATCATTTTAGTCTGCTTCTATTTTCTCTGGCATAACCCAAGGCAGTCTTTTAAAAGTTTACCTATGTTGGTTAGAGACTGTGCCTTATAGCACAAATCTATGTGTACTATACATGAACGTGTAGAAAGGGCTTAAATGATAACCAATGTGCATTATATGTCTTTTTGTACTTTATGAGTATTATGTGTGTATAAAGGAATTACCAACACCTGAAGTTCTTCTATACTGGAAATGTTATTTTGTACATCATGGTGGACTTTTCTATTTATCCTATCTTTTCCTATAAAGTTTGGTTAAAATAATAATGTCCAAAAAACAATTATGCTGTATATTTACCTACCTCTTGCTATGTGTAAAATACTCTACTAAGAGGTATGGGGGATGCAAGGACAAATTACGACTGATCTCAGCCCTCAGGGAACTGACAGTTCTCATGCTATGAGATTATTTCTTATATTTTCAATTTTAATAAAAATTATAGCTATTTAATTCCTCAGTTCACACTAATTAGGAATGTGCCATTTCATTTCCCCCAAATCTTCCAGACTCATGAGCCCTGTTCACTCAAGGGTGGGTATGTGTATGGGGGGGGGGGGAGTGGGTGAGATGTCAAGAGATCTACACACTAGGGCCTGTGAGGTGAAAAGAGCTTCTCTTCAACTGTTCCTTTGTACCACTACTGATTTCTGATGAGAACAAAGTGCCAAAACTATCCTATACCTGGAAATCTAGATATGTCAGAAATCAGAAAAGAATATAGCCCTGGAGTGCTACACGTCTGCGTCTGCATCTCATCCGCGACATTGTCTAGATTTGTGGTCTTAAGCACATTACTTATTCTTATTTAATCTGCCTGAGCCCACGTTTCCTCAGCTGGGAAATCGGAATAGTGATATTATGTTAAAGAGAAGGATTGGACATAATGAATATATATGTCCTAGCATGGTTCCTGGCACATAGGACTCAAGAAATGTCAATTGCCTTCCTTTCTTCTTTATCAAATTCAGGTAAATGTACCAAGATTCCCTGATACCTTTAGTGCCTCATATAATGGAGGAAGGGGTTTAAGATGAGAGAATTTAGGGATGAAAAATCTTAGACCCGCCCTGGCCGGTTTGGCTCAGCGGTTAGAGCGTCGGCCTGCGGTACAGAGAGACGCGGGTTTGGTTCCCGCTAAGGGCACGTACCTCGGTTGCAGTTTGTCCCCGGCCCTGGTTGGTCGTGTGGGTGGCAACCACTCGATGTGTCCCTTCACATCGATGTTTCTCTCTCTCTCTCTTCCTCTCTCTCCCTCCCGCTCTGTCTGAACAAAAAATGCAAAAATGTCCTCGGGTGAGGATAAAAAAAAAAAAAAAAATCTTAGACCTCAGTTTAAGGAACAGGATGAAAGGAGAAGATAATGCTTTTCAGCACTAGCTGTAAAAGATCAAATGATGTAAATTTTTACTTACATCCCTAAGAAGCAATTAACAAATAAAGCAGAAAATTGTGATGTGGGAATTTTGTGGCAACTTCTGCTTGCAGGTGTTAGGAGTGGCTGGATGTGCAAGCTGGATTAGGATACTGGAGGGTTTGGCAAATGAGCACAGAGTTAGTCATGTGGCTGAATGTGTTTAATAAATTATAGTCCGACTAGAGAGATTGACCTCTCTGAGTGAATCATTCTGAACTGGATAAAAACAGACAACAGAAACCAGCCCCCACTAAAGAAGAAAAAAATCATTTGATATGATTGACTGACATTGTTTTGATCAGAGCATGAAATTACATGTTGAGTTTAGTTAAGTCAGAAAGACATCCTGTTGTTGATGGAATTATATGTGTTTATGCAGTCATCCAATCATTCACTAGGTGTGACTTTTAACTATATTAATAGATCTAGTCTCAAACTTATCTTCCTTCCACCCCCATCCACCTCCAAACTGAAATAACAGATTTTCCTCATTTTTCAATGGAAATGTCATTCTCCAGATTCAGCATGCTTGATAATTGGTATTACTCACCTCCGACCTGCTCCCCCCTCCCCCCACCAAATGTGAATACCAAATCAGAAACCAACCTACCAACTTTTTCTTTTTATATTCTCTGTCAGCTCTGTCCGTTTCTCTTCATTTCATTCCTTGCGATAGCACCTCTAGTTTCTGGGTAACAGCCCCCAAATTGGCCTCAGCATCTGCCTCTAGTCTTCATAACTTCCTCATTCCATTTCAGTCTGCTCTGCATATGAACACTCTACAAAAGCTACTAGTTTTAATTATTCTATTTCTCAAGAACCAACAATTGCTCCTTATTGACTATCGGTTGGTGTCTAATTTCTGTTCCAGGCATTCAAGGTCCTTTATCATCTAGTCTGACCCAGTCTCCCACTAGTTTTGGGCAAGACAGTGAAAAACTTGGAACTAGGGATGATCATTGACATGCAGTCTTTCTGCTGATGGTTGGGGTTCTGAGATAAAAAGAAAAGCCAACAGTGTCAATACTAGTTGTAGCTTTCTGGGTCATGATTTATCAGATGCTGACAGTAATTTATCATTACTTTCATATCTAGTAATAAAAGGCTTTTATCTCCTGAGCATGGTGGGGAGTGGGGAGGCATTTATTTGCCTGGAGGCTGATGAGAAAGAGGGTCAAAGAGCTGGAATTATACCACGAATATATCCAAGGAGCAGAATTGCTGGCCAAAAAAAAAAAAGACAAAGATGAGGTGGGAGGTGTCTAGAGACACATACAAATACACACACGCTGATAGGATACTATTTTCCTACAGGCTCTGTCTACATGGCAACATGGCTTTGGACCCAAAATTGGCTTATGATGCGAATTCGTGATCCTAAAGGCAGAGTACCTAGAATATCATGTGAGTGAGCAGAAAAGGGCGATGAGCACACGTGATACCATCGGGAGCATTTTCCACAGGCCGCTCAGCCATAAGGAGAGACACAGGGTGCGTTCCCAGCCCCTCCCATTCTAGCACAGGGCAGTCGAAGCAGTGAAAGAAAACTTGTTCTGGCTGAACGTTCACAGAAAACCTCATTTGGCAAAAAAATAAAGCATCATAAAAAGGTTTTTATTTCCCTTCTTGATATGAAGTCATGAAGCTTAACTGAACGAACTCCTCTGGGCCTCATTCTGACCAACAGAAAGACCCGGTCTGCTGGAGCACGCAAGAGACATCTGAGGAGAAGTACGCCACTCCAGCTCCGAGGTCATGCTTGTCAAGGAGAAGCCTGGCTGTACCGAACAGCCAGACACTCTAGATTAAGGCTAAGACGAGAGGGAAAAGAAAAAGTGATTCCAGGACTAAGCCATGGGTTCATGTCTGAAAAGGACATTTGGAAATAAGGGACAGGAAGGGCACACAAACAAGGAATACATAGGAAGATGGCACACACATGTGGATTACATCATGAAAAATAGCTCAAAATGATCTGAAAATACTAAAAGACACAAACAAATAAAAACTGTTGGCAAAAAAAAAAAAAAAATGGATTTGGGGAAGTTTGGGAAGTGGACTGGTTAATTTCAGAGCCAGAAGAGCAAAGAATGGCTTGGACTACTGCTTGGGAACAAGGACGACCAGGAGAACTTCTGGTGGAGGCTCCTGAACAGCTTTATTGATCTTTGAATGATCTTTGAAGAATTTTGGAGAACAACAGCAGCAGCAAAAAGCCAAAAGGTTAGCAGCAACCAAATCTAATTTATCTCATTATAAAAAAATGGAACACTATAGAGCCTACAAAGTGTTAACAGTGCAAGCATGATACTAATCTTAGCCAAGAATCCATCTCATATTTTCTTTTCCTTTTTTTCTAAATTTTTATTAATTTATTTTTGTTACAGATGTTTCTCCCTCCCCTTTGACACCCTCCTCTCCATCCCATCCCCCAGCCCTTAGCACTGTTGTCTATGTCCATTGGTTATGCTTACATGCACATAAGTTCTTTGGTTCATCTCATCCATCCCACCCCCGCCCCACCCCCCTACTCTGAGGTTTGTCAGTCTGAACCATACTCCTTTCTATGTCTCTGGGTCTATTTCATTCATCAGCCCACCTCCATGTCATATTTTAAAATGACTCTAAAATAAAAATCACATATAATCTCACCACCAACCATAACCATAATTAACATTTTGCTGTAAATTCTTTCTAGAATTTTTCCATGTAGTGATGCACGCATTAAAGTTTTTTTTAAACTTCTTTTGATCTTCTTTTTTAAAACTTTTTTCACTTAACAATATATGGTGACCATTATTTGGTGTCATTAAACATTCTTCTACATAAAATATTATGTATCATGGCTACAGAGTATTTTATTGTACAGACCATAATTTATTACTTGTCTCCCATGTTGCTGTTTAATTTTTATTCATTTCTAATGGCTAAGACTATGACCTTTACTAGTTCTGCTTTGAGGAACTTGCTGAGGTTTTATTTGTAACCTAATACAGAATTAATTTTTATGAATGTTCCATAACCCCTGGAAAAGAAAGTTTATTCTCTGCGTGTTAGATATTATGCAACATATATTTTTAAAAATTGTATTCATTATATTTCACAATTCCTGTATTTACATTCTTCCTTGTTTGATATATAAAAGCCCAAGAGTAGCATTTTGAAGTTTTCACCATTATTGTGTTTTGTATGCAAAATGATTTTTTTTAATCTATCAACGTTTATTGATGCATATATTTTCATATATCTTCACTGTGAGCTGGAGTCTTCATTAATATAACAGCCCTCATTGTCCTAGTTAATGACTTCTGTCTTGAACTGCATTTTGTCTTATGTTAATACCATGACTTCTGTTCTAGGGTTTGTTCATTGCTGCTATGCCTTTTCTCGGTGTTTTTCTTTTAATCTTTGCACATTATTTTGTTTCAGGAATGACTAAGGTAAGTAGCATATGGTTGAATTGTAGTTTTGGACCTAATATGAAGACCTTTATTTTATTTTATTTTTTATCCTCACCTGAGGACATTTTTGCATTTATCTCAGATAGAGCTGGAGGGAGAGAGGGAGGAAGAGAGAGAGAGAGAAACATTGATGTGAGAGAGACACATCGACTGGCTGCCACCCACATGACCCCAAGCAGGGCTGAGGACAAACTGCAACTGAGGTACATGCCCTTAGCGAAAACCGAACCCTGGACTCTCCGGTCCGTGGGCTGACTCTCTAACCACTGAGCAACCCAGCCAGGGCTGAAGACCTTTATTAAAAGTATTTAATTTAGTTCATTTATGTTAATTGTTATAACTGAGGTATTTGATCTCATCATTTCTATGCTCCTTCTAATTTTTTTAATGCTTCTTTGCCATTTTCTTTGTTTTCTGTCTTTTGTCATATAGAGTATGTTTTCTTAGACCCCTTGGTTTAGAAGATGTATTAATGAAAAAAGGAATTATATAACTATTATTTTCTAAATTTAAATGTTCAAAATGAAATGATGCTCTCTCATAATTGAACCAAGGAACTCAGAATATTTTATTTTCAGTATCCCATCTTTTCCTGTAGACTCTAGAGAAACACCATTTTAGTTCAGGTTTTCAAAAATGTAATCAATGTAATCTGGGGTTTCAAATTCATGTTTGTTGTTTCATAATTTTTTGTAACAATGCATATCTTCTTTAAATTTTACTTTTGCATACTATTTTAAAACTGGATTTACAATAATTACCTAGACATCTCTTTTTTAAATTGGCTTTAGTACTATTTACCTATCCTTTATGACATTGCTTCCTCCACATACTTAATTTGATTTTCTATAGAATAAACTCTGCTCATTAGTTCCACCTAATAGATTTTAATTCTGTTACTGTGTTCTAGTTTCTTTGCAATCCTTCCATATTTCATTCATATTTTTGCATACCATATTTCATTTTTATCTCAGTCTATTCTAGTTCTCTTCTGATTTGTAGAGGCCGTGGCTTCTTGCCCTCTTAAGAGGATTCTAGTCTCCTAAAATGTCCTTTGAGGTCCAACTGGAGGAGTTCATTTATTTTCGGTCTGTATGCTATTCTTTTTCCCTTATCTTGCATTTTCCTTAGCTCCTGTCTTACTCTACACATTCTTAAGGAAGGAAGCATGCTATAGACTTGATGCTTGTCAAATAGCGGGTCTTGAGTCTTGTTCTCCCTGCATGCTGAATTCACAGTGGCAGGTGGACGTGCACAGGTCCCAGACTACCGCAAGGTTTTAGAATAAATTATCCAAAGTAACTGCTTCAGTTTCCTTTTTCTCTTACTTGTAAGACAATTTCTACTTTCTGCAATGTATCACAATTTTCTTTAACTGAGATAAAAATTTCTCAATATTTCATAAGCATTTTAATAGCTACATATTTGTTCATGCTTGAATGTGAAATCAAGTGTATGTTCATTTCATCGGATTCCTTATATCCTTAAAATTCTTTATACACTCATTTGTTTATTTACTCAATGTGTTTAAGGTTGATAGAAATACACTGATTCCTTTTGTGATTGTGTTTGGACAATTTTATTTTATATATTTTGAAATTTGTTATTCAGAATAAAAATATTTATGGATGCTATGTCTTCTAATGGATTATATCTTTTAATCACATTTGACTCATCATTTAAGGTTTCCTGCACTAAAGTCTACATTTCTAATATTAATATTACTCTCCCTTCTTTCTTTGGTTTGCATTTTCCTGGTATATCTATACTCTTTTCTTTTTCCCCCATTTTAAATATTTAAAATTAGTTTTTGCTTAGTATATCCCTTTGTCATTTAATAGAAACAATTCAACCATTCATACTTAATGTGATAATATGTTTGACCTCACTTCTAGCATCTGATTTTATACTTTCTTTTTTATGTTCCATTGCTATTTTCTATATTCATTGGTTTTCTTTATTGATTTTAGAGAGAGAGGAAAGGAGAGGGAGAGAGAGATAGAAACATCAATGAGAGAGAACATTTGATTGGCCACCTCCTGCGTGCCCCTCACTGGGGATTTGGCCCACAACTGGGCATGTGCCCTGACCGGGAATCAAACCAGCGACCTCTTGGTGCTTGGGTAGATGCTCAACCACTGAGCCACACCAGCCAGGGTCTTTATTAATTTTTAATCTTGTCTATAACGTTCCAAATATTCCTCTTAATTTTGAAGTTAAACATGGCATGTCTAGTTTTATGTTCATCTGTTCTCTTTCTCATTTAAAAATACATTTAGCCCTGGCCGGTTTGGCTCAGCGGTTAGAGCGTCAACCTGCGGTCTGGAGAGACCCGGGTTCGGTTCCCACTAAGGGCACGTACCTCGGTTTCAGTTTGTCCCCGGCCCTGGTTGGGTCGTGTGGGTGGCAGCCACTCGATGTGTCCCTTTCACGTCGATGTTTCTCTCTTTGTCTCTTCCTCTCTCACCCTCCCACTCTATCTGAACAACAACAACAAAAAAATTAAAAATATATTTAAACATATTTATCTATATCAACAATGAAACAATATTCATTGTCTCCCTCAGTACAAGATAAGAAATTTAGCACTTGAGTTTTTTCTAGACTAATCTGAGTTTTTAGCTCCAAATTATTTTCATTAAATTTCTCATGAATCTTTTTTTTTATTAAGAATGATTTTTGGCCCTGGCCGGTTTGGCTCAGCGGTTAGAGCGTTGGCCTGTGGCCTGGAGAGACCCGGGTTTGGTTCCCGCTAAGGGCATGTACCTCGGTTGCAGTTTGTCCCTGGCCCTGGTTGGGTCGTGTGGGTGGCGACCACTCGATGTGTCCCTTTCACGTCGAGGTTTCTCTCTCTCTCTTCCTCTCTTTCCCTCCTGCTCTATCTGAACAAAGAATGGAAAAAAAAAAAAAAAAGAATGATTTTTGATAACTACATTGTTTCATAGCCATATCAATAACATTTAAACATTAAGCCCATATTTGACAGGTTTCATTGTTCACCTCATATCTTATATTACATCTTCTCCATTCCCAAATTTTGATGTTCATTAATTTCTATTCTCATCAGAATATGTTGAATAAATATTTCTTTTCAGTAAAGGATTTCAGTGGTCAACTTTCTTTATATTTTTCTTATCTAAGAACATCTTTCCTTTTTTCTCACATATACCGAATGCAGAGTTCTGGGTCACAGTCTGCTTACCTTGGAATTCTGTAGCCATATATCACCCTCCTTGTTGCAGAAAGTCTGACACATGCTTTTTAAAAATAAAATATTCTTTTTCTGATTGTATACCAATAGATTTTTATTCTTATAAACTAATAACTTTCACCAAAATATACCTTTAATTGTCCCTGACATGCAATGAACTATTTTGAACTGAAATCAGAAAAATATTTTTTAATGTTTTTTATTATAACTCACGTTTCATTGCTTCTACCCTTGAAAAATTCTGGTTTTTAATACTTAATGTGTTGAATTGTAGCTTCCACTTTGTCTCTCATTATTTCGTTTCTTTATGTGTCTATCTGTACTGTAAGACTTTACATTCATCGTTAGTTTTCTGCATTGTTCTAATGTTTATGCTTCCATTACATGATTTTAACTCAAGACCATATTCTTCATTTTAAGAAGACAAAGTTTCCTAACCTTAGACTTCTCCCTTCTGACAGTTTCTACTATGTCTTCTTAAATCTCTGTAAATATAACTTGGTGATTTTTTTTAAAGTTTTTTTTTTTCCTTTTTTTTTATAGTGTCTATTTTATAAGGAGATGTTACTTTTACATTCTTAGATGTCTCTCGTCTTTAAAATGGCTAACGACTGTTTTCATGAACTTCCACCATGTGTTTACTGGTGTGCAGCGCCCAGCGTAGGTTCTGATTTTAAAGTGGCTTTTAGAGAAATTGTAATGCACTCATAGGAGATTTGCCAGAGGAGCTAAGGACCAAAAACCCCTGTAATTTGAGGAAGCAGCAAGGAAATGTCTTGTTTAGCACTGTTTCTTAACTCTGCTGAACACTGTGTCACTTGGGGACCCCTAAAAACTACTCAGGCCCAGTTTCCAGCCCCAGACTAATTAAATCAGCATCTCCTCAAGACCCACAGTTGCTATTTTTGCAAAGTTCCCTGGTTATTTTAATGTTAACCAGAGTTGAGGACCACTGTTCTATACAAAAAGGACCGTGCTTACAATTTGTGACGCTCAAATGTGGAGAGGAATCCAAGCATTTCTGTAACGAACGGCGTGCCTGACTGCTCACCTGGCTGAAGTGGACATTGGTCTAGCTGAGTCCAAATGGCTATTGCCACAGCTCGCCTGCCAAGCCCAGACTCTCAACACTGTGAGAAGTTTCCTCCCCTTATTAAAGAGGCATGGATCTCCTTGACATGGATCTTTCAGATACTGGCAATACATGTGTCTAGATAAATGAAAACTCTCTCTCCCATGAGCTCATTGGCTCTGGTGGTTTCACCTACCACTTACGCTGGTGACTCCCTAATTTGAGTCTCTGCCACACAGCTCATCTATCAACCACATCTCCATCTGGATCTCTCACTGACACCTCAAACATAACGTGCCTTGAACTGAATCATTACCTAACCCCACTCTTGCTTCTGTTCTTTGGTTCTCATGGTCAATGGGGCAACTACTGTCCCAGCCACACAAGTTCCTCCGCCTTCCTCACCATCCTCACAACTACTTAATTACCAGTTCTTTCACAAGTCTGTGCCTCCCTCCATCTAAACTACCTTGTTCAGCCCTCATATTACTTAAATTCCCACAACAGCCTCCCAGTGGGCTCCCTGCTTCCCATCTTCTCCCCACCCACTGCTATTGCAGGAGGAGTTGCTCTAAGGTTCAAGTCTGACCATGTCGGTCCCCACTAAATTTCTCAGTGGTCCCCCACTGTCTATGAGAAAAGATCCATATTCTTTAACTTGACAGAGAAGACTCTCCTGCCCACATTTCTAGACTCATCTCTCATCATTTCTCAACTCACAGTTTTTGCTCCAGTAACACTAAAAATAGACAAGGACTGCCTCAGAGCCTTCGGGCACACTGTTCCCCCTACCTAGAAAGCATTACCCACACTCCTTCATTTAACTTCTATCCATCCCTCAATTTCAGCTTAGGCTCATCTACTCACCCAGAGAGTATGACCTGACCTCCTTGGCCCAATACCTTCCCAAGCTGGGGAGTAATCCTCCTCTGACTCTCATCTAGAGATAACGAGACATGTTATCTCTCTGGCTCTGTTCTATACAGTGCCACCCGACTCCTGGAAACCCAGTTTGTCAATCCCCAGAAACTAGTTCTATGCCTAGTACAAGGGGGGTGTTCAATATACAGGGTGGGACAAAAGTAGGTTTATAGTGGTTCGTATGGAAAATAACACAGTCACTAATAGATAATAAAACAAGAATAAACTGTGTTTTGTGTAGTCACGACTGTAAACCTACTTCTGCCCCACTGTGTACATCTGCCGACTTAGTCTTGGTCAATGATCAAATCTCCTTGGGAGTGCGTTTGCTATGATTTGCATGATTTCAGAATTAGGAACAGTGGGGGTTTCCTCAGCTATAGGAAAATATGACCACTGGCTTCTTAATTGTTGGGAAAGATCACTCCGTGATCAGCCAAAGCCCGCTGGACATCCTGGCATGAAGAACGGGAGATCGACTTCCACCCGTGGGTGTCCTGGAGTCAGGTTCTGGGGATCACGGACATCTGCTTGATGCAACCTTGGGATGGGGGTGTGCTGGGCTGTATGAAAGCACCTATTTCGTGTGGCTCTCAAAGATCCGAGAAGGAACGCTCTGCGAGACTGAGAGCTTTTTCGAGCTCTTTCGCGTTCACTGACAGGCAGGGCGGAGGCAGCTGGTAAGGTGGTGTAGGCTGCTGCAGAGCAGAGGTGGGGAAATGCAGCAAGGAGTGGAAACATGCGAGCCAAACATTTCAAGCATTTCAGCATTTAAGGGTCAAAGTGGCCTTGCTGACCTCTGGCCACGTGGAACTTTCATATGAGAGCAGCCATCAAGAAAGTGAAAACTTAGTTCCTGTTTAGATGATACTGTTTGTGCCTTATGTGAGGAGAAAATGATCCATGCAGACCACACAGAAAGACACGATGGGCCCCAATGATTAGCTGGGCAGGCAAGTCTGGGGCTTGTCAGCTGCTGTGTGACCACTGAGTTTTATCTTTCACTTCATTTCTTGCCATAGTAGACTCTTCTAGATCATAGCCACTGCTGTCACCAGAGAAATGAGGCTGGTGACAGCCCTGCTCCTTGCCGCACACCTGTGGCTGGAATCAGGAGAGATCGTGAACAGGAACACACTGTAGTCTTCTACGTGTGGTACACATGTAAGGCACTTATTATTATTGAGATTGTATTTAAAACATCTTTTCTTACTTGACCCTTTTCTCTCCGTGCCCCTGTCCTTCCATGGATAGAGCTGCATTTCTCACACGGAACATAAGCTCTCTCCTCCTTTCTCCTTTTAAATCACAATCAGGAGGGAATCTTTCATTTTCACAGAGATATCAATGACTTCAGAGGTTTATTCCAAGAGAAAAAAAATGGAAACTTCTGCGGAAAACAAAGCCTTACACTGCTTCAGAAACAAAGATGAAGAAAAGCTATGCCCTGGGAAAGCACTGGGGAGGAGTGGGGGACCTGGGCTTCTGTCCTGGCTGCGTGACCCCGGCAAGGCACTTCCGCTTCGGGTGCAGGAGTCCTGATTTTGAAGAGGAACGCCTGGGACCAGGTGCTCTCTCGACCCCTTTCCTGGTCTCATTTTTAATGATGCTAGAGACACTTAGTTCCACCTCAAATTAATACAGGTCTTTTGGACTAATTGAATAATATTCCCAGGTGCTAAGACAGCATGCAACTGAGATCACCACTCTCTGTAATCTGTTCAGAATCAGAGAGTAAGAAAACCACTATGACTGCCAACACCACCACTATCCCATCACCATCACTACAATCACCGCCAACCACCACCATCACCACCAATAACGGCCACCACTACCACCCCCACCACATCCGTGATCACTGTTACCACCACCACACTATCACCATCAGCACTATTGCCTCTACCACCATCACCACCACAATTACCACCAGCACCACCACTACCACCAGCACCACCAGCACCACTACCACTACCACCACCATCACTTTATTGCAATTATAGTTAAGGAAAAATAAGTTATAAAAATTTACTAACTTGTGGGGTTGATATTAATTCCAGGAAACATTCTGGAATAGGATGTGGAGTGAGTCTTTAGGACTAAAGTTATGACAGTAGTTTATGTCAGACTAACAAAATTTCTTATTTGACCATGTTATTGGGCAGGCAGATCAAGACAGTACCAGTGATAAAGAGTATCTGAACTTTATTAAGACCTTTGATAAAATTCCTCTGACAATCCTTTGAAAGAGATGAATAAAAATGGGCCCAGTGATAGTACAAGAAGTGCAATAAATCTTCTTAAAGAGTGCTGTTTAGTTATTGAATTAATATCTAACTTTCAGGAATACATAGTGGAATGCCTCAGAATCCTGTAATGTTCACCATTTTTATTGATGACTTAGTAGAAGAGATCTACTCATCAGATTTTGGGATGACAGGAAACCAACCAGAAAGGTCAGTAACTAACAGAATCAAAGCCAGAAATTTCTGGGCAAGCTGGCAAGATAGACTGAATTGAACAAGATAAAATTAGGAATAAATGCAAGGGTTCTGTATTTGGGTCTCAGGTAGCATCTGTACAAGCATGGCGTGGGGGTGGGCAGATTAAACAGTTCAAGAGCAAGTTTAAGAGAGTTGGGTTTGCCCTGGCCGGTTTTGCTCAGCAGTTAGAGTGTCAGTCCGTGGACTAGGGAGTCACAGGTTCAATTCTGGTCAAGGGCACGTGCCTCAGTTGGGGTTCGGTCCCTGGCTCTGGTTGGAGTTGTGTAGGAGGCATCCAATCGATGTGTTTCTCTCACATTTCTCTCTCTCTCTCTCTCTCTCTCTCTCTCTCTCTCTCTCTCTCTCTCCCTCCCCCCCCCCATCTGAAGATAAATGGAAAAATATCCTCGGGTGAGGATTTAAAAAAAAAAGTTGGGTTTTTATTTATTTTTTCAGTTGATACTAAACTTTAAATGTATTACTGGTACAGATTCCTAATTCAACTTTATAATTTCAACAGAAATATAAAAGGTAGAACAAAAGAAGTGATAAACTCACTCTACTTAGTGCTGATTAGACTGTCCTTGAAATTTTGTTTTTTATTCATTAAGAATGAAGAAATTAGAAAAAAACTGGGGCAAGAGCGATAATGACAGTGAGGATGCTGGACCCAACAGCCTGCACGGCAGAATGGAGCAGGTGAGAAGGGCACTGAGCCGAGGATAGGGAGCCAAGTTGTGCCATTAATTGGCTATGAGATTGTGACCAAGCAAGTCTTCTCTCTGGAGCTGGTGACAGGCCTCCCTGGGTAGAAACACGGACGGTGGTGGCTGGCTAGTCTGTTCTCCTGAGGAGGTTTTAGCTCTCTGGTTGGGCCACACTGTATATGGGTTCTTTTCTCCCTACCTCACCCAGCATGGGATGTGGCCTCTTAAGCTTCCAAGCAAAATTTTACACTCTTGAAATGCCATTAACATTTGCAAATTATACCAGTTCTTTCCCTTGGGAAATCATAAGCGCCTGAGTTAAACTCAGCCTCTCCAGCTAGCTTTGTGACCACTTAAACTTCCTGAGACTCACTTTCCTTGTTTGTGAAAGAGGGTTAATACCAGGTTCCGCATGATGTGAGTATTAAGTAAGACAATGCGTATATAAAATATAGTGCAATGTGGGGCACAAAGCAGGTGCTCAGTAAATGTATAGGTAATGTTACTGCAACATCTACTACCCCATCTCCGCCTCCTCCTCTGCTGGCCAGGCACTGTGCTGTTGCAGGGGATACAGTAGAAAATAAAATTCACACTCCCTGCCTATACCAAGCTTACAATCTACCTAGCACTGTCCAGTTGGACTTTCTGCAATAATTGAAATGTTCTATATCTGTTGTCTCCAATATGGTAGCCAGCAGCCACATGTGGCATTTGAGCACTGGAGATGTGATTGAGGAACTGAATTTTAAATTTCATTTAATTTTAATGCATTACATGAAAATGGAAATAGTCCCATATAGAAATAGACAGCATCATTCTAGACACCTTTCAGGTACATTTCTCAGACTGACCAGTCTGAGCAGTAAAAAGATGCATCCAAGGAGAAAAGCACATAAAGCACCAGCATAGTACCTGGAAGATTCTCTTATGTGTTCATTCATCATATTTCATTCTCAGGTGCTGGGTATGGTGCCAGCTGACCTTCTGGGAGCTCACGGTTGAGTGGGGATATGCAGATAAATCATTTCACCATAGGAAGATAAGTGTATGCATAGGTGTTACAGGTGCAGCAGAGAGAGATCTCTAACCCAGATGAGCAGCCAGGGAAGGCTTCTCAGAAGGATACTTTAAGACCTGAGCAATCTTAAATAAGTAGATCTCATAGTGGGGGCTCAATTGATAATTACTCCATTTAAAACAGATTGTATTCCAAGGCCACTTAGCCCACTGCTGGTGACAGAGGTGGCTGTGAGGCAAACCAGGGGAAACTCAGAGCTAGAGCCAACGTATTTTCTTCAAAAATTTCCCCTTTGTGTCTTTTTGTATCGCCTAATTCAGTTTCTCTTCTGTGATCACATTTTCTTCACCTGAGGACATTTTTTTGATGATGTGTGTAACCTTATTTTTTAGTTCTATTAGTAGTCACTAAACATCAAGGATTTAGGGAGGGGGTGGTGGTGAACTCTGTTACACATAAAGTGACATCAACTCCCACTGTGGTTAGGTTGTGGAATTCGGATACTTAGTGTCAACAAACAGCTCTGTGAATGTGGCCAATCTGTGCAGAAACCCTTCCGGATTGGTTGGGCTGGCTGAATCTGGCTGGGGTAGTGATGAATGTTCACAGGAGTGAGGACTGTTCTAATTACTTGTGTGGAGAAAGGGGATCTTAGGCCCATTTATATATTTTACATAATAGTTCAAAGTTAATATGTGACACAGAGAATTCTGCAGCTGATACATGTTCACATCAAAACAAGTACAGCTTTATATTGTATGGTTTCCATAATCATACTTGTGTGTATAAAGCAGGATTACTGTGTGATTCCTTCTCCCATGAGACCAGAGAGATGTTCCTGTGGTCTGGCATGGTTGTGTGAGGCCCTGGTCTATGCCAGTCCCAAGAGGTTACCTGCTTTGACGGTGGCAGAGTTGCCTCTGCTGGATGGAAGTGTAAATTGATGTAGCTCTCCGAAAAGCAGCTTGTCATATATACTAGGGACCTAAAAACATTCATGCCCTTTGGCCCAGTGATTCTACTTCTGGGAATCTATGCAAAGGAAGTATTTGGAAATGTGTGCAGCAAAGAGTTTGCTCAGGGATGTTGTACAGTTATTTGTTGTTGCTAAAGACAGGAAACAATGTAAACGACTAACAGTGTAATAAAATACAGTCATGAACATGATGTTCATGAAGGATTTTTGCTATAACACTAATTAGGAAAAAAGGAAGAGAAGCATTAGCTACAGAGGCTAAGCAACCACTCAGGAGTCAGACAGCCTGGGTTTGAATCTTGGCTTTGCCACTTACTGGCTGTGTGACTTGGGCAAGTCACCTGAACACTGTGGGGTTGATAATACATAATACTTGCCTTAGAAAAACTTCTGAGGATTAAATGATGCCATTAATATAAAATACTTAATATCTGCAAAGTACATGTTTTAGGTACCCAATAAATGTTGGCTGTCTATGAATTGTAAGATTTCAAGACATAAAAATAGATGGAAAGAAAATATGCCGATATATTGACAAGTGTGGTATCTAGGTGGCTGAATTGTGGGTGCTTTGTTTGATTCTTTGCAGTTTTCGACTTCCCAAATTTCCTGCATTCAACACGAATTACTTTTATACTAAAAGAGTATATCATAGTGATGTAATACAGTAAGATATTTTTTAAAAAAGAGTTTTACCACAACAAAAAGGTACTTCTCTCTTCCCCCTTCCCTTCCAGGGGAGGAGCTGAAGGCTCCTCCAGAGATCAGCCAGAGAGCTGCTTTAAGGCTTCTTCCCCTAGAAGAGACATACACATGCACCGACCTCTAGGAGTACAGGGTACAGAGGTTGGTGAGATCCTCTGTCACTTGTTGAAGGTGTTCTGTGGAGGGTTTGGGTAGGGGCGGGGAATAGATGTCCTCAGCCGTTTCTCCTTATCTGAGAGTCTAGATTCCAAGACGCTCTGATATTTATCATTCTCTCCTCATGTCTTGCTTGACCTGAATCAAACACTGACATAAAATTGTAAGGTGGGAAAGCCTCATCTACTTGCTTCCTACCCCTAGATCCTCCCATAAAAATACCTGTCATGATGCCCACAGCACTATATATAAACTTTAAGCGAGATTGTGAAAGAAAAGACAGATCGGAGCACAACAGGGAACAACAGGAAAGTTTGCTTAGTTGCTGCTGCCTTATTTAATGAGTATAATTTTATATTCGGAACGGAATCTTTGGCAAAATACAGTCCTTTCTAACACCACAACTGACGAAGTCCCTCCCCACGTTAGGACATAACCCTGGAATGAAAATGTCATAAAGCACAAAGGTAGGTGTGTGTGTGTGTGTGTGTGTGTGTGTGTGTGTGTGTGTGACCAAACTGATAACCTTTGCCCCCTAAGATCTAATGTCTCTTCTGGCTGTGTTTTAGACAAAGAATCCCAGGCACCGAAATAAAGAAGTCATTCCCAGGACTGGAACTGAAGGGGAAGTCCTTGGCCCTGCGCCCTGACTGATGCCGTTCATCAGTGACTCCCCCTGGTCCGCACCTCCAGGCCCAAGGTGCGTTCCCCCAAGCACCCAAAATTAGAGAAAGACAAACAGCCCTCCCAGGCCCTCTTCGGGAGAGCGAGGTCATCGTATGCTAATGAAGCAGAGGAAACAACCGCGCGGCGCCCGCTTACGAGAGCGCCCGCGGGCTCGCAGTTCTCCCGCGCGTCACTGCGGCGCAGCCACAAAACACCGCGCTCTGCGGCAGACCCTCCGGCCTCCAGGGGTGGGGGACGGCGGAGGAGGGGTCTCGTCCGCCACTTCGAGTTCTGCAGCTGGATGGCTCGCATCTGGGTGATGCTTCCTGGTTCCCGTCCCCTGCTTTTCACTGCAGTTATGGCGGGGACGGAGGCGGCGCATCAGAATCACCTGTAGGGCTTTTCTAACTCTACAGCCCCCTCCCCAAAATCTAGTCCCCTCCTCCAGAGAAAGAAAATCTCAGAATATGCAGGGTGAGGTGGACTGGGGGAGTTTTCGAAACCCCACAGGTGATACTAGATGTGAGCACCTCATCACACACACACACACACACACACACACACACACACACACACACATCTTATGATTCGGAGACTAAACAGGTCAGCTTTACATTCTCTCTTTGACCCTTCTCCCCTTCCCTAGCTTATAATTGTCAAGGTATCCGTGTTCTCTTCAGCTTTCCTTTAAGCTCCCCCAGCCCAGGAGCTTTGCAGAATGCCTGAAGTCCTGAAACCCTGCGGGACCGTCACAGCCTTTGGCGGCCAAACGTTACGAAAAGTGTCCCCCGCTCCTTGCCACCTTATGAACATTGGAGCGCGAACTGGATTCCAAAGAGCCAAGGTAAGTGTAGAAGGGGAGACATCTGACCAGTTGCTTCAGCAAACTGCCTGGAGCAAGGCCGCCTCCCGCCCGCACACCTTTGAGGTTTGGAAGGTCCTCCCAATCCAAGAGGGAGCCCGGGCCCCACCCTGTGCCGCTCCTGGTGCCCTCGTCCTGCCAGCGGGGGATCTCCTCCTGCAGAGACTTTGCAGGAGCAGGTGGCACCATCAGGGTGGGCGCAGTGGCCTCGGCTGCAGCTCCTTCCCCTGGCCACGGGACCGTCTCCGGCTTTGCCCTTCTTTTCCAAGTTGCTGCAGCCCATGTCCCAGAGCCCGAGCCCGAGCCTGAGCCCGAGCCCAATCCCGAGCCCGAGCCCCCCGCCGCTGCGCCGGCCAGTCTTACCTCTCACCAGGCAGCACTTGGTTGCGTGGTTCCCCAGAGCGCTCCTTCCTCTGGTCTTATTCCCTTACTTGGGAGGAAAGAGGAACCTAGAGACGGAAAGGGGACCGAAACCGGAGTCTGAGCGTCTTCCCGCCCGCGCAGCCCGCTGGAAGAGGGTATGGCAGCCCGAGTGGGCGCCGCGGAGCTCGGGCGGCCCTGCCGGGGTTAGGCAACGCCAGGGTCTTCTGCCTGTTCCGTTATCCGCGGCTCCGAAGCAGTCCTCGTCGGCTGCCGGCTACTACGGCACTGCGGCGTCCTGCCCCTAGCGGCTTGGTAAGTCCAGCTGCCACTCTCAGCGCTGAGCCCTGCCCCCGGGCGCAGAGCCCGCCCCTGCCACACAACCGCGCGCGCGAGCGCATGTACACACACACACACACACACACACACACACACACACACACACACGCACGCACAGGCGCGCGCGGATCGGATCGGCCCAGTGGGAATCTGTGCACCTTTGGTGCAGCTTGGGCGCAGGCATGATTTGGGCACTTGTCACTGGTAGGGCTTCAGTTTCGGAGGATTTAGAAGGTTAGAGGGGGAGAGGATGTAGTAGCGGGGCTTCGCAGGGCCCAGAGGCCAGACTCTGAGGATGGTGGAAAACTGTTGACAAATAAAATACCCACAGAGCATTTCCATACCAGGTCTAGGCTGCCTAAAGATCTCAGCCCAATCAACAAAGGAAAAAATCAACAAGTTCCCAGGAAGTGCGTGTCTCTAGCCCCCAAATCACTGTGACTGCTCAGGGGCACATTGCTGACATCTCTGACCTTGGTGGCAAGGGGTTGGTGGCTTTTCCATCTGAATAGATTGCCCCCTCCTCGGATGTGGTGGGGACCATCACAGCCCATCAGAGCTAGGCTCTGACGCCAGATTAGGTCTCAGAGGCTGAGGGTTGTTAATTTCCCTCTCCTTTGCTGTTAGATGACCATGAACCATTTTTCTGCACAGCAAACAGACCACATCTTATTTTTGAAATGTAGACCAGCACAGAAAAGACAAGGGGGTGAGGGGTAAGAGATAAGGGCCAGCATTGGCCGGGGCACCAGTGACTTGTTGCTTCTTCTCTTTCCATGACGTGCATGTCCACATAGGCAGTAGTAGTGGTGGTGACACCACCTCAGGCATGTCACACCAGCAGGATGACTTCTGTCTATTGCACACCACATTTAGAGTCATTGGGAATTTAGACTCTCATCTGTAAAATATGTGGAGTTTACCAGTTTCCACAGCTGAGAATTCTTTTCCACCAGCAGGCAGCGAAGGTCTCCGGGTCAGGACTACAGCCAAGAAAAGCTTTCTGCAGATGCACAGGCGCCAAGGGGCCCTGGGTGTCTAGGCATTTAGGAAGAAGCCTCAAACATGAATGTCAAATAGCCCTGAGGACCTGATGGTTAATGTCCATATTGAGTAATTTGTAGGCAGGGTGATGGAACAGATGAAGAACTGAGGCTCAGAGATTTCCCCAGGATTTCACATGGCAGTGAAGGCAGAGCCAATACCAGAGCCCCGTGCTCACACTTCATCCTACCATCGACTATTCACATCTCTTTCTGTCACCCTGGGTTGGTTCTCAAAGCTCCCTGTAGCTAGACTGAAATAATCTTGGTGAAGAGGTTCTCAAAGTTCTTTTATCTTTTATTGTTTCCCTTTCACTCACTGACTTCATTTCACAACTATCTATTACACTCCTCCTATGTCTTCAGGCACTTTCCCTGACCCTAATCCTGGGCCTTACTTGGGAAGAAAGCGGTCCCGAGAGACAGAAAAGGCATAGAACAGTCTCTATCCCTGGTAGAGGAGAAAGTTGGCCACAGCCTAACTGATGTATTTTTATTGTGCTAGGTTGGGTGCATGTGGAAGACACAATCCTTGATTGCTAAACTTGCATTCTCTGTGGAGAAAACACTCACATACATGTCACAAGAAAAACAGTCTTGCCCTGTCTATTCTTGACTCCTTCTAAAGAAGGAGAAAGGGAAGGAGAACCTATATTTAGCTGAGCATCATGATGGATTTGGAGATGCATGCTTGCAGGTAGGGGTTGGAGGAACATTGAGTTATTGTGCCTATTAGAACAGGAAAGAAGTTGGAAGGAAGAATAGAGAAGACACACAGAGATAGAGAGCAGAGACTTGACTTGGCTGAGAGTGTATTGAAGAGTAATGAGAGAGTAACTCCTAGAACAGAGCTGCCAAGCAAGGATTTAGAGAATAGGAATGCTTGCAAAAAATAGTGTGGCAGGGGGCAGGGAGGAAGGAAGGGAGGCTATGACGTTTCTGTTCTCCAACCTTCCTATAAAATAAATCACATAAAAAGGAAATACTGTCCCTCAATTTGTTTGTGAGTGGATTCTTTTGGGGAACTCAGTGCGGTGCTGAGTTCGGCATGTGGGCTGATGCAAGGTGAATACAGAGAAGCCTATATGGAAAGATGGCTTTAAAGACAGTGGACCCTTGGGTGACATACCAATGCCATGTGGGAAAAGGGTGGTATTAGAGGTCAAAGCGATGTGGAAGGCAGGGAGAGCTGGGGGTGGGAAGAAGCGCCAGGAAGACCAGTTATGTTGACTGAGACATCCCACTTGTGATGGGATTTGAAAGGGGAGCAGGGACCTGACACAAAGATCATCAGGACAAGGGTACTCTAGGCTGAGGGAAAGCAAGAGTACAGAAGGAGGACAACTCATGGCGAGTTCTGGGCCTTCAGTGTAAGAAAGGAAGGTTGGGACATTATTATGGAGGGCTCCCGAGTGCTCTGCCAGCAGTGTGGACTTCAGGGCCTGCGTGTCGAGGAGCTATTGAAGGTGTATATTTTTGTTATTTTGGTTTGGTTTTGACAGGGAAGGGGCTGGGAAACAAACTGAGACGCCTCCGATGCCAGCCTTCCCAGGTAAGGCCTTCCTGGTCAGAATGGGAGTGGGGGGTTGGAGGGGAGAGCTTGCTGCTGCCCTGATGAGGATCCCGCACCCAGGTGCTGCAGGGGGCTTGCTGCGTGGGGTGCCCAGCCCAGGGGCTGAAGTCCAGCCCAGACTCCACTCTCCCAGCCTTGAACCCTGGCAGGGCTGGTACACCTGGAGCAAGGTGTGCTTTTACTCTGATTTGCAGAGGCTTCGGCATGGCCTAACGGAGGCTGTGGTTGCTGCACTGTCTTTGAAAAGGCTGAAGCCGCAGTGAGACAAGCGAGGATTTATTGAGCATTTGTTGAGCAAACACAAGGTAAAGGCGAAAGAGTCTTGAAGTCAGGAGTAGCTGTGAGCCTGAGCATATCTCTGCTCGTTGGTGACACTCCAAGATGTCCTGTAGGGTTTAGAGGAAGAAGCTTACTTCCCTCAGAGCATTTGCAATCTATGTCGGCTATAAAACACTCAAACCAGTTAAGGAGAAGCAGTAAAGATAATGTAAATCAAGCGCCAAATTGTATAGAGCAGATTCTCAAGATGTGAGTGGAAAGAGCTCCTCTGGGCTTGAAGAGTTGTGGAAGGCTTCAGAGAGGAGGAGGTCTGGGCTTCTGGGTGAAGCCGCCTTGGCTCTGGATTGCAGAGAGCTGTGAGCAGAGGGCCAGAGGCAGGGAAGAGGCTTCTGAGCGTGGGTTTTTGGCCCCCGCGACCACTCTAATGCCATTCCCAGTCATAGCTGAAGCGCTCTGATGAGTCACCCTTGTTTCTGAGAGACAGGGCATTTTTGGATATTTAACTGGCTCAACACTTTACATTCCCTGAGACTTCCAAGTTGGCAGCTCACACTCGCCATGTTGCTCTGGGAACACATCATCCAAGCCGACAGCTGATGCCTGATGGCCATTGCCAAGGCAGAGCCAGGGCTGAGTCAGGTGCCTGTGTCTGGAAATGCTGGTGTTGGACTGTGTCTGGCAAACTGGGTGCACTGTGCACAGCTGAGATCACAGAGTGGGGTCAGGGACTGGGACCAGAAGACCTGGGTTCAAGTTCCTACTTGGGGGCTCAGTTTGCCTTTCTGGCACTTACTTTTCTCACCTACCAAACTAAAGGATTACAGCAGATTATTTCCAAGCTGCCTGCCATCTAATAGTTCATGATTTAATCTAGGATCCTTCTATTTTATTGAACAAGTACAGGATGGGAACTGATGCCAACCAGGTTCTGAACTTAATTCTGCTCTTTGCTGTGATTGTGAAAGTAGGCTCTGCTCCTCGTCTCAGTTTGGCCATGAACGGGAGTTGTCAGTCCAGCCTTGGGAATGTAGACAGGTTGGGCCCCTCTGTGGGCCTCAGTTTTCTTATCGGTAAACAGGTGAATAAATGGTCTCCACAGCCTTTCCTGGCTCTGATACTCCAAGTGCTGTCAACTGAACAACTTAAGTACTGCCCAATAACTGGGGTGGGACCCTTCCACACGGCGGCTGGGGAAATCTCCACAATGAAACTAATAAACTTGGAAAAAAGAAAAGCCCTGAGGTTTAGTCAAAGGGGAAGGGTATTGGGGGGCTGGATGAAAGAAGGTGAAGGGATTAAGCAAAAAAACAACAACCCATATATATACACACATAAATACATACATATATATATACATATATATATGAACATGGACATAGACAACAGTGTGGTGACAGCCAGAGGGGAAAAGGGGCATAGGTAGATGCGGGCAAAGGGGGTATAAATGGGAATGGAGAGTCTTAACTTTGGGCGGTGGGTATACAATGTAGTGTGCAGATGATATTCTGTTGAGTTGTACAGTTGAAACCTATATGCTTTTATGAACCAATGTCACCCCAATAAATCCAATTAAAAAGACTAAAGTGACAACAAAAAAAATAGAACAGAGAGTAACAAACAGACCATTTAGATGGAGTTGGAAGGCCTAGGTCTGTATCTAGAAGCCTTAGTTTCTTCTTCTGCAAAATGGGGATGGTAATACCTGCACCACTGGGTGAGTAATGATTAGATGAAGAAGTGTATGTGAAGTGCTTTGTATATTTAGAAGTGCTGTGCCAAAAAATATACAGTTATTTAAGACAATCTGTTTCCCTAAGTCAGTCTGTTAAAAACAACAACAATTATATTACTTACTTACTTGTCTACTTCCTAGGAAGCAACAATTCAGGGTCAGTAACTGTCTCCACACTCCTAAGGATAGTATTATTTTAACATGAAAACTTAATAAAGGAGCCGGTGAACTTTAGGACTAAGAGGCTGCAAGTCCACCGCCTGCCTAGAATTCTGCAATGCCACTCGAGTTGCTCACAGTGGATTTCTCAGGACCTCTGATTGGGTTTACTTGAAAATAAAGGAGACAGACACCCATCCAAGATTCTGCTTTGATCACTGCCTGTCAGGAAAGGGCGGAGGAAAGAAAGCAAGGGAAGTATGAGTAAGTAGGGAGAAAGGGAGAGAAAAGCCTTACTGTAATATTTTGGGCAATGGATGCTAAACTTTATGCTTTAATGAGCTTGTAAAGAGGCTAATTTTGGTTCACTCACATTACTCTGGATCTGTTTTCTGCTCTGGCTGGTCAGGAGACACTGCTGTGGAATTCACTGCTGTCCCCGCAGGGGAGGATGTCATGCGGGCCCTGGGAAGAACCCCAGGGAGGAGGAAAAGGCCCCAACTCCATAAATGACCATAGGCCTCAAAACCTGCCCAACTCACAGAACTTTTGAGAGAATCAGTTCATGTTTAGAAATACTGGTCACTTCCTTTTCTCTTTTTATTCAGTTTAGGAGACAAAAGGTCACAAAATGTTAGAAATTAAGGGAGTGTGGGCACTTCTGTCCCCTGTTCCTCCCGTGTGCTGCTGCCGGAATTACTTTCTGAAAGCAGACATGCCAGAGCCCCCCCTTTGCATAAAAGTCCCAGCTTTTTCATCCACAAAATGGGCATAGTTGTACTTATCAGGCATAGGTTTTTACAGAGGTTAGAAGAAATATTTATAAAAACTTTAACACGTGTCAGTCACATGGCAAGTGATGGGATAAAGGGAATGATTGTAATTACTGCTTTAGGATAAAGTTGCTATTCCCTAAAATGGCATTGAAGGCCCTCCATGGAGTGGCTGCCGCGTCCTCATCTCCGTTCACTTCCGTAGCCCTACAGGGACTTGAAACACACGTTGCTTGGCCTCCTCACGTTAAGCATCATGCAGACACACGTTGCACCCACCCCTCTCTGCACCTAGACGAGCTGCCCCCAAGGCCAGAACTGCCTTTTCTTTCTCTGGCTCTTTTTATAGTGCTGCCTCTCCAACCCATCCTTTGAAGTTAATTATCCTGTTTCCTATATTCCCACTGACATTTATTTTAATTTGTTCTAATACTTAAAACAAGCTGCTTCACACCCCAAGTGCCCAGCCCCATTCCTGAGTGGCAATTGATCTTCCATAGACTACAACTTAATCATCTTCCTATCACCCACAGAGTATGACACAGGGTAGAGGATCGATAATATTGGATTGAGTTTAAAGAAAGGCCACTGGATGGCCCTGTTTGGCCTCCCTTCTGCCGTTGAGGGAAGGTTTATTCCCACTTTCAGATCTTCTCAGGGACTCCCACTCCCTGAGCACCTACCATGCTGCAGGCACTGTGGAGAATGGCGTGTTACCTCTCCCCAGAGCGTGTGGGGAGGGCACCGTCCGCCCCGCTCCACAGTGTTATTGCTCAAGGTCTCCCAGCTAGTCAGCGCTGGGGCTGGTATTGGAAACCAGAAGCCTCTGTGAGCTCAGTCTCCACTTCCTCTAGGAGAGCTTCTTCCACACCGAGCTCGCCTGCAGTTCTGTTCCACAGCATCTGTGAACACAGTAGACTTAATCATATAAAACTGGGTTATTGCTACCCGGCTGCATATTTGATGTCTTTGTCTTGATTCTGTAAGTAGTTGTAGAGCAGTGTAATAATAAAAAAATAACCATCTGTTAAGCATTTATAGCTTTAGCCACACACACACACACACACACACACACACACATTAATTCTTCCAGAAAAGGTTATTGATCCCATTCGACCGAGAGTTTAATTGGGGGCAGCTATTGGTAGACAAGTACTAGGCTTGGGGATATTCAGGGTGGAGGCTATCTTCCAAGAGGTACACAGTTTTTGCAGTTTTAATCACCAGCAGGCCAGCTGAATCTCAATGTCTGTTACATGAGTGATGGAGTTTCTTTCCTCCCTCTGGCCTGCGCTCTTACCCTTAATCCCTGATCCATACATATCTTGTGGAGTGACAGGTAGTCACTGCCATCTTTTCCCACCACTGAGAGGACCTGGGAGGAGAAAGGGAGGGGGTGGGGGCTTTATAGCAAACAGACTGAGAGTCTCGGGAGATGAGACTTCAGCCCCTCCAGACCAGGAGGACTAGGTGTGGTCCTCAAACGGCCTGAGTCAGACTCTCCTGAGTGCTTGTTAAAATGTATATTCCCGAAGTCTACCCCAGACCCACCTAATCTGCCTCCCTGGGGGCAGAGGCCAGAATTCTGCACTTTATCTTTTTATTATTATTATTATTATTATTAATTTATTTTTGTTACAGATGTTTCTCCTTTTTTCCCCATTGACACCCTCCTCCCCATTCCCCCCAATTCCATCCTCAGCTTTGTTATTCATGTCTATCAGTTATGCGTGCATGCATGTAAGTTCTGTGGTTTATCTCTTCCCTCCCCGCTGCTCCTTTCTGAGGGTTGTCAGTCTGTACCCTACTTCCACGTCTTTGGGTCTACCCTGTTCCTCAGACTGTTATATTCATTATATTCCACAAATAAGTGAGATTATGTGATATTTGTCTTCCTCTGCTTGGCTTGTTTTGCTTAGGATAATACTCTCCAGTCCCTCCACGTAGTCTCAAAGGATAAGAGATCTTTGTTTCTTACAGCTGCATAGTACTCCATTGTGTATATGTACCACTGCTTCTTTTTATCTCTTTGTCTACTGATGGACACTTGGGCTGTTTCCAGATCTTAGCTATTGTAAATAGTGCTGCTATGAACATGGGGGTACATATATTCTTTCTGATTGGTGTTTCAGGCTTCTTAGGGTCTATTCCTAGAAGTGGGATCACTGGGTCAAATGGCAGTTCAATTTTTAATTTTTTGAGGTAACACCATAGTGTTTTCCATAGTGGCTGCACCAGTCTGCATTCCCACCAACAATGCACTAGAGTCCTCTTTTCTCCACACCCTCGCCAACACTTCATGTTTGATGATTTGTTGATGGCACTTTAAACAAGTCTTGCAGGTGACGCTGAAGAAGTCTGAGCACCACCACCTGTGCTAAGCCCCTGCCAGGGATCCTTTTCACCTGCAACTGCTCGAAGTGAAACTGCCTTTTTCTCACATATCAGCATCTGCAATAAATAAAAAGAAGCCACTTAAAAATTTCATTTTATTGCTTCCCAGTATTACTCCTAGTCCAAAGTCTACTGTGTAGTTTGACACATTCCATATGTCTATTTTATGGTGTTTAAAATAAAAAATTGCCTTTGCAGTATCTCTTTATTGTTTCCTATTACAGTATTTTCCTTTGCAAATGTCTTTGAGTTAGAACTACATTGTCAGTTACTCTTCTTAACATGGTTCTATGAAAGTGTATTCTGAATTTCAAACTACAATTTCATAGACATCCAGAACACATGTTCCAAAGAAAGAACTGTCTACGTTTTAAAGTGTGGCAGTTTCTTGTCTCTGAGAAAAAGATTTCTACAATTGGCCCTAGAAGGGAGATGGATTAGGAGACTGAGTTTTCCCAAATCACCTTCTCACGGAGTTACGGTTGGCTGGATTCAGAGCTGACTTGATCTGCAAATTGTTTCTAGGTGTTCTTGGGAGTTTTGACAGTTGGACATACAAATTAAAAGTGGAGAAAACGGGCCCTTTTGTTTTCCTATTTGTGAATTTGTTCACTTACCAAATGCATCTTGGGCACCTCTGAGATACCAGGTGCTGGGCTAGGCATTGGGGGTTCAGACAGGAGCCTTCCTCTCTGACCCCAACAGGCTGAGAGTTGTGGGGTTAAGGTCTAAAGGGGAAAGAGTTAAGTAGCTAGTGGAGGAAGAATGAGAGAAATCTTAAGCACCCACCAGGAGTTCTTGTTATTCCTTTATATACTAGAAGGAGATACTCAGGACTGTGACCTCCATAACTTGAGTGACCCCAACCTCCGCTGGGCTAAGCATGCACACCAGCAGACGCTCCCTCAATATCTGTGACAACAGCAAGAACTCATTTCCCTGTGCTGGGGTGTGAGGGAGGGCTGGAGGCAGGGGGGATGGACCAGGGCCATTTTCAAGTGGGTGAGGGGCAGATGTTAACTGAGAGGTGGAGGACAAGGAGGACCCTGCATTGTAACATTTTACAGGGGCTAGGAGCTCAGAGAGATCCTAAACCTGTTTCCTGCCACTTCCTTTTGTAGGTCCTGGTTTCGTCCATTGGTATTCATGAGAGCAAAATGCATCCTTTTTTATATGACGTCCCTGCAGATGCTTGATGGCAGCTTTTATGTTCCTCATCCCCTCCTCCGTAGAACATTCATTCATCATTAATGCTGGTGTCCATTCAGTACGCATTTATTTACCAAGCGTTCTTTAGGAGCCTACTTTTCCCGGGCACTCTGATAGGTGCTGGGGGTATGGAAATGAGAATGGGCTCTGTATCTAATGGAAGGACTGGCATGTGGACAAATGATGACACCATGGCCTCCTAAGTGACCTGGGAGAGAGAGGCACAGGGGACCCAGCTGGGGTGGGTGGGTGGAGTGGGGCTGAAAGGAGACTTCTCAGAGGCAGGTGACAATGCCTCATCTGTGGCTTCAAGGCTAACCAAGGCCTACCACCTGCCCTTCTGTGACATGTGGGCCCTGTTGACAACTACAGGCAGTGGTGGTTCCAGGGCCCTTCCCACTGGTGTGCTGGAGACGATGATGCACATCTCTTCTTCTGTAAGTGACATCATGTTGGTAGTTTGACATCAGCCATGGTGGGAGTGTTAACTGAAACCCACAAATGCTATAAACCAGGCACCACTGCCCTATGCCCACCAGAGCTGGTTGTCAAACATTTGCTAGCACATCAATGGTCCTACCATCCCACCCCTTACCTCATGTGTGATAGAAACTAACACAGACAATGAGGAGATGGAACTTAGCTTCTGGTCCTAACATGTGAATCATCTACCTGTCTTCCTATCCCCACCTCTTCAGGCTCCTGGGTAAACTCTCCCTGGAGACTTTCACAGTGAGCCCTGCCCTTCATTGGGTCCCTCAAGAGACTGATGGGGTGTGCCACTGTGTTGAGAACCGATAAGAAGGTTTCTGATGATGGGTCTGCTGAGGATGATGAGGATGCGAAGGTCGAGGCTGCTGCCCACACAGCTCCTCTCTAGTGTTCTCCCTGGACATATCGCTATCATTAAAATACGAACTTGTGTCTTCCTCCTCAGGTCTTGAGGCGAAGCTTGAAGCAGATTACTGCAAGCTTTCCATTTCTTTACTGCAGATGTTTGATCATTAAACTTTATATAAATATGACATCAACTCCATGATCTTTTCATGATTCATTAATATAGAAATAAACAGCAGAAACATGCTGTTTATCCTCTTGCTTTCGGTGGTCAGTGGGGATGGAGAAGAGTCTTAATTGCACTCCAGAAGCTGAGTTGCTGCATAAGCACAAAGCATCCCTGGGCTACTTTGTTCTAGATGACTGTCTGCACCTTGTATGTGAAAGGATACACTTAAAATGTAAATGTATGTGACATTTTCTTCCTTAGCCTGGGTATTGGTGTTACCTCATCTCTGCATTATCAAGATGATGATGATGATGATGATAATAATAATAATAATAAATGGAAAGAATAGGAACTCAGCCAGTTTGCCATCAGTCCACAAAGTCAGAGTCAGCCTATTTTGTTGGATTCTAGATGTTTGTTTTCTAAAGTTCTCTTCTGTTAACAATTGCATTGAATAGTCATTTAAATCCGGCCAGTGTGGCTCATACACCAAGAAGTCACTGGTTCGATTCCTGGTCAGGGCACATGACCAGGTTGTGGGCCCAAGCTCCAGTGAGGGGCATGCGGGAGGCAGCCAATTGATGTTCTCTCTCATCAGTGTTTCTATCTCTCCCCCCTTCTCCCTTCCTCTCTAAAAAAAAAAAATCAATAAAGAGAAAAAAGTGTTAAAAAAAAAATAGTCATTTAAGAGATTGATTTATACCATTTAGCCCTAAGTAGTTTTATATTTAATTTCTAATCTTCTCTGGAATCTCAACGCTATTGAGAAGAGAGGAAGGGTAAGAAGGAGAAAACGCAAGCATCACGTGCCTGCTGTGTGCACTTTCTCCTGGGTTGTGTCATTTCCTTCTCACAGTAGCCTTTCAAAGGAGAGACTCCCCTCCAAGGGGAGTTAGGTGAGTTGCCTAAGGTCACATAGTTGGGGTGCTAGTGACAGGAGGCAGGTACAGACCCAGGACCCAGGACCCAAGCTCTTTAGATCTCATTGCTTCTCATATTCCCCAGATGTCTTCAAACTCAAAGGAAGCTGATGGCAAACCTCACTTTTTCACAAACCAAGAGGGGTCTCCACAGCTCCTTGGGTGGAGATGTGTTTAGGGAATGTCCTTCAGTCATTGGCCTCCTAGCCTATGGGCATTTGGCCAGAGCGTTGCTCAGGTCTGGGTCCCCGCAGGGGTGCAGGATTGTTTCCATAGTTGTGAAGCAGAGAGAACCAGACCCAGAAGAGCAGGAAGGCCATCGCAGCAGGCACAACTACTGCAATGAACTCATCACCTCCTCCGCACTGGTCACCTTGCTGGGCCAGTTCTCACCTTGATCCCGCAAGGAAGGTATTATTCTGAACATTTCATAGGTGAAGAAACTGAGCCCCAGAGAGCTTCTGTGGCCTGGCCAGTGTCCCACACCCAGGCTTACACCTGGGCTTTGGACCCACGAATGTGGAGCTCTAAAGCCTGTACTCTTCGTATTCCACGAGCCTGTGCTCTTCGTATTCCACGAGCCTGTACTCTTCGTATTCCACGAGCCTGTACTCTTCGTATTCCACGAGCCTGTACTCTTCGTATTCCACGAGCCTGTACTCTTCGTATTCCACGAGCCTGTACTCTTTGTATTCCACGAGCCTGTACTCTTCGTATTCCACGAGCCTGTACTCTTCGTATTCCACAAAGCCACCTTCTAAACGGACTTGGAGGTCCGTTTTCTTTTTGCTCCCCCAGTGTAGACCAGGTTTAGGATGTTTTTGTACACGAGTTGCTTGTCATCTTTTGTTCTATTTTGTTGTCTCCGCTTTTAATTTATTCTTATGTTTATCCCTGACATTCTCCCCACTATTGTGACCTTTTCCCTCTAAGTTGCAACAACCATCTGGGCTCATCTTTGAGCTCTTTCTGCAGAACACAAACCTGTTGTTTTCCCCTGAGTTGGAGCTGCTGCCCTCTCCGTCCCCAACTGGAACCAGCAGGGAAAACGTATGTACCTGGATGGTTAGGATGAAATAAGAAATGGTAAATTTAGGTGTTCTGCACAGGGAGTGAGATTCTCAGTATAAAATTTATAAGTATTTCTAGACCCAGCCTTGGCTCCAGCAGCTTCCAAAAGGACTTTCCAGGAAAACTGTCATACTAGAGGAATACACAGATTGGTCCTAGCTAGTTGAGCTGTTCATCTTCCTAGAAATAAGGGGGGAGGGGGGGTGCGGTGGGGGAGGTGACACCTTCAGACAGGATCTGTCTAACTGTTTACCCCTATCAGACTGATTCTATACTAATAGATGAAACATTTGAAATATTACCGCCAATTCAACATGTCCCAGTCTCAACTCATCGTCTCGTGTCCCACAAATTTGTTTCTCCACTTATGTTCCTTTCCGTAGATACTGGCTCCCACAAACTGCAAAGCAACCCAGGCCAGAAGGCTGGGGACCAGCGGGACTTCCCCTCTCCAGTGCCCCCTCCATCTTCATTCCCTTCGCAATGACAACTTGTTTTGCTTCCTTACTGATTTCCAAATCTGCTGCAAGAGAGGCAAATTCATTACTCCACTTCCTGCCTTCGTTTGGACTCCCATCATCTCGAGATGACTGTCCTAGTCATTATCCTTACAACCAGCCTAGTACTAATCTAATCCAGACCTTCTGCCCTGAGCAAGTACCCCAAAATGCAAATTTGATCATATTGCTGTCCTGTAATTTTTTACCTTTTATAATCCCCCAAATACTTTTAATACAAAATCATAAACTCCTTTGTCCAATCTATAAGACCTTTTGTGACATGGCCTCTATTTCTTTTGTTCTGCCTCATTTGCCACCTCTAGCCACTCCGTCTACACATCAGACATTCTGAACCACTGCATTTGGAGCTTTAAGTAGTTATTAGTCCTTGTGACCCCCCAAAAATATTTTTATACCCTCTTTCAGGTGAAGACTCTGAACCTCAAATCACACTGCTGATAAGTGGCAAAATCTGATTTTATAGACGAGTCTTTCCAACAGACCAGGGGAGGCTGGCGTACTTCATGGAGTACAACAGACCCCTGAAGTGAGGGAGAGGATGCAGACTGAACCACTGCTACTCAGGAAGCTCTGACATCATCTTGCTGAAGGCCTGTCCTTTCTCTCTGGGCCACATGATTTTGCAGATGTGAGGGGTGACTGAGCCCCAAGATTAATAATCACTGCAAATTTCACTGTAGCCAAGGAGAAGGCACACCATTCATCATGTGAACTGTGCTCAGATCCCATTGCTTGAATCTAATCAGACTAATGAACCAGCTGGCTTCCTTTCTAAAGTGATTTCTGCTCTTTCCATTACTGAATAACAGCACAGCAGGATTTGAAAGAGAGAAAAAAAATTGGAAGGAAAAAACATCCAGTCAGCCAGCTGATAGGTTGGCTGTGCTGGGGGAGGTGGGGCACAGTGTCCAGGTGAGATCTATCGCCTCCAGGCAAATGTTCCCAAGGAAGGAAGTTTTTTAAGTGTAGAAACGGTTCCAGGTGACTCAGTCCAGCACCTTCAAAGGAGAGCAGCAAGGTGGTGAGAGAACATCATTCCAATAATGCAGCCACTGTTTATTGATGTCACTGTGTCAAGGGCAATTGTTTTCAAACTTTTTTTTTAATCCTCACCCGAGGACATTTTTTCATTTTTTATTCAGATAGAGTGGGAGGGAGAGAGAGAGAGAGAGAGAAACATCTACGTGAAAGAAGCACATCGAGTGGTTGCCACCCACATGACAAAACCAGGGCCGGGGACAAACTGCAACTGAGGTGCGTGCCCTTAGCAGGAACTGAACCCAGACCTCTCTGGACTGCAGGCTGACACTCTAACCACTGAGCAAACGGGCTAGGGCTCAGACATTTTTTAAAATCCTCACCCGAGAATATTTTTCTGTTTATCTTCAGATAGAGTGGGAGGGAGAGAGAGAGACAGAGAGAGAGAGATCCATGCGAGAGAGACATCAACTGGTTGACTCCCACACGACTCTGACCAGGTACCACAACCGAGGTATGTGCCTTTGACCAAAATCGAACTCTCAACTCTTTGGTCCACAGGTGGACGCTCTAAACTGGCCAGGGCTGCTTTAAAACACTTAAAAAAAAAAAAAAAATTCTCACCTAAGGACATTTTTGCATTTATCTTCAGATAGAGTGGGAGGGAGAGAGGGGGGAAAGAAGAGAGAGAAACATCGATGTGAGAGGGACACATTGAGTGGTTGCCACCCACCTGACCCCAATTGGGGCTGGGGACAAACTGCAACTGAGGTACGTGCCCTTAGTGGGAACCGAACCCTGGACTCTCTGGTCCACAGGCCAACACTCTAACTGCTGAGCCCAACCAGCCAGGGCTGTTTTCAAACACTTTTTAACCACAGAATCTTTTGTTCAGACTCAACCTTACAGATAATCCCAATATTAATACAAAGACAAAGCTCTGTGTGGCCTCTGATGAGGTTCCTCGTAACCTTAGGGCTACACAGATGACAGAGCAGGGCCAAGGGCTGGGGACCCAAGAGCTGTCTTCACACACTTGATGGGGGATCCTGATCATCTATTGTGGTCCCATGTTAGTCAAGACTTTATTAAGAAATAGCAGAAAACCAGACTAAACCTCTAAATTACCAAACTGCAGAAAGAGCAGAGAAATGGACAGCCCTCATGAAAACCTGGAACCAGGGACTGAGTGGTACCAGGTCTTAGTTCCCCTCCCCTCCCCTCCCTCCCTCCCCTCCCCTCCCCTCCCCTCCCCTCCCTCCTCCTTCTCCCTTTGCTCTTCCCCTCCTCCTTCTTTCTCTTTTCCCTCTCTTAGTGAGTGGCCATGAAATATGTGAGGCAGTACACACTGACACCACTGATTGGTCTGTCCTGGTCTCCTGACATAAGGGCAGTCAACCAATCTGGAGGCTGGCCAAGGGCTATAACTTGGGTTTACCTTGAAAAAATGAGCTGGGAAAAATTAATTTTCTATCTCTGATAACATGAGCAGAGAGAAGTTGAGAGCTTTGGGGAAGAGAGAGAAAAACTTTTATAGATTTAGGGTTTGAAATGGATGACCATAGGTTTCGTTTGTCCTGAAGAATCCTAATTTATCCCCGTATAATTATGGGTGTCTCCTTTAACTCTCCTAAGTTTTGATTTGGGTGAAAATTATTTGATCACCCTAATTGTGGGCCATAATGGGATGTGGAATGGGAGAAGGGAAGGGAGAAGAGAGAAGATGGGGGCAGGCTTTGATGGGCCTTGTGGTCAGGCTAGAGAGATTTGATTTTATGTCGAAGGCAAAGGAGATTTTAAACATGAAAGTACAAGATCAAATTTAGCTTTCAAAAAGATCACTGTGATACGGCGGTGCAGATAGCAGGAGAGAGAGGGGCTGACGGAGTCAAGGAGCCCAGCTGGGAGGCCGGTTGAACAATATGGGCAGGAGACAGGGAGGCCTGAACTAAACAGGGTGACTGCAGGGATGAGAAAAGCAGATATGGGCAAGGACTATCCAGAAAGATTTGAAAGGTTTTTGGAAACGGATTCCATTTAGGGGATGATGAAGAAAACGGTGTGACGGTTGAGCAATGATGCCTTTCACCAGGAAGGTGTTGCTGGGGCAGAAAGATAGTGAATATAGCTTTGAACATGTTGGTTTTGAAGGCCATGCAAGTGGCATCTGAGTGGTTAGGACTTGATTAGGGAGAGCGGCCTGGGCTAGAGATGCTGAGTGGGGAGGGTGGCTGTGGAAGTAGCTTCATCTGTGGGACTGGGAAGATCACACAGAAAGGATGTAGGCTGAGGGGAGACAGAAGGGGAAGAGATGACAGCTGAGGATCAAGCTCTCTGAGCCTCTGTGTCTCATATTCCACCTTGCATTTTGGTTATATTTCTTTTTTAAAAAATATGTTTTTATTGATTTTTAGAGAGAGCAGAAGGGAGAGGGAGAGAAACATCAATGCTAGAAAGAAACATCAGTCTCTTTCACATGCACCCCCATCAATCTCTCCAGACTGCAACCTGGGCATGTACCCTGACCAAGAATCAAACCAGCAACCTTTTGGTGCATGGGACAACACTCAACCGACTGAGCCACACCAGCCAAGGCTGTATTTCTTCTTGTCACTCCCCACCACAACTGTAATCTGTTTGAGGCCTGGCACCCTTATGAACATTGAATCACCAACCACAGTACCTTTGCATAGAAGACAGTATGTTATTGGTACGAGGTGATAGAAATATAAAAAAAAAAACCGTGAGACTGAGTACCAGATCACTGATAACCTTAGGAGAGTATTTTCACATGTTGCATTGAGGTAGATGTTAGATTGCAGTGTCCATGGAATGGGGGAGGAAGGACAAACAAATCAGAAACTCTAGTTGCAAACTGGGCTGCCTCAATTCCCATGAGCCCATTCTCTCCATCCTCACTTTAAAGGCAGCATTATTTTTAATTATTCTTGACAGAAAGCCTTGAGATACCTAGCCATTTGGAAGGCGACAAGTGTAAACAGGAATCAGAATGTCTGGTTTCCCCCTCCTAACAAAGTCCAATGGCCCCAGAAGAGTGACAGCAACAAGATGTAACTGGAAGAGCTGTACTATGCTTGAATCCCAGCTTCACACTTGGGAAGGGCACCGTTCAGACAGCTTAGAATAATGGGAACAGCTTTGGAATTTTAAATCCGGTCAACCTGTTAATTACTTGCCTAATAGTTTTGTAAACTTTGTAAAGTTTCAACATCTCTGAATCTTGATGTACTCATCATAAAAGTGGACATAATAATGACTCGCTTTCCGTTTGCATAGTTAATCCATGTGTGGTGTAAACAGAAGCTCACCAATTCACTTGGCTAGTAAGTAATGGAGCTGAGATTCCATCAATTTTGTTGCTTTTGTACTTTCTAGGGCACTCTGCTCCCTGGAACATGCATGACTTGTAGATGCCCTCAACTCTTTTGTAGAATGAAACAAGGCATGTATAAATGCCGATATCAAGAATATGCGAAGTTCCTTTCCCTACCCCCATTTTTCTTGGGACTTAGGCGACTCCCCTGTTACCGCTGATGTTTCTCATCTGTAAATGGATGGGAAATTATATGACTACTGCACAGGCTAATTGTGAGGATTAGATTAGTTAATGTTGACAAAGGTACCCCTCATAGTGTTCACAAAGTAAGCGCTCATTATATGGTAACTAAAGCGGATTCTAACTTTGAGGTTTGGGTTTAACGCTTCTAACAAGTCTTGCTGATAATGACAATAATTGTTGCAGTGGCGGGCGGTAGTTGTAGTAAGAGCAGCGTTAACTAACATTTGTAGAACACCAGGGATTCTTCAAGAGCCAGAAAATTACTCTTATTTAAATAATCTCATTTAAATTCACAACAACCCTCTTAAACAGATGTCAGTATTTATTTCTGCTTTTTACAGATTAGGATAGCGAGGCATAAAGAAAGAAGATAAGGCATTTGCCCAAAGTCAGGTAGCCAGGATGTGGTAGAACCAGGGTTCTACCATTCACAGATGAGAAACATCAGCGGTAACAGGGGAGTCGCCTAAGTCCCCAAAAAAATGGGGGTAGGGAAAGGAACTTTGCATATTCTTGATATCGGCATTTATACATGCCTCGTTTCATTCTACAAAAGAGTTGAGGGCATCTACAAGTCATCCATGTTCCAGGGAGCAGAGTGCCCTAGAAAGTACAAAAGCAACAAAAAATTGATGAACCCTGGGTTGGAATCTCAGCTCCATTACTTACTAGCCAAGTGAATTGGTGAGCTTCCGTTTACACCACACATGGATTAACTATGCAAACGGAAAGCGAGTCATTATTATGTCCACTTTTATGATGAGTACATCAAGATTCAGAGATGTTGAAACTTTACAAAGTTTACAAAACTATTAGGCAAGTAATTAACAGGTTGACCGGATTTAAAATTCCAAAGCTGTTCCCATTACTCTAAGCTGTCTGAACGGTGCCCTTCTCAAGTGTGAAGCTGGGATTCAAATCCAGGGTTCAGGGTATCAGGGCAGTTTTCATCTCCAGTGGATGCCAACACATGACTTCCAAGGTTTGGTGAGACTATTTCCATGAGTCTTTTGAGCTAAAGGAAATATGCAGGCACTTTCAGGAAGCACACAACTGCTGCGTAAGCAGACCCAATCGGCTCCCTGGTTCTAATTCCCAGAGTTGACCCTGAGCTTTTGAGGACAGTGCTAGTAGCTGAGACAAAGGTGAGGTCATCATCACCAAGTCATTGTCTCTCGATGGGTCTCCAGCCTCAGCCTGTGCTTTCATAGCCCCTTGGCCAACTTTGTCTATCTGGAGACTCCGATGGCCTTGGTGAGGCCAATGGGATGGAGAGAGAGAGACCTGAGTGAAAGGCTTTGGAGAGACTCACAGTCAGAGGGAGAGAAGTGGAGCATGGAAACCTGCTGAGGGGCTAGTGAGGAGACCACCAGCTCACTCCTCTGCATGCGCCATGGGTGAGGGCTGCTGCAGGAGGCACTGTCTTGGCAGAACCATTTGGATGTGGGCAAAGAATCAATCAAATTACATGGGCACCAGTTCTGGGTTTCTGGGGGACTCTGATCCCATTCTCTGCTTGTTCTTGTCCTCTGCATCAATAATGGGATTGGCCTGTGTGTGTGTTCTCATATTAAAGAGGCAGAAAAGATGGAAGCCTTAGAATCTATCCCCAGTGGTGATCTCAAGACCAGGACTGTGTCCTCTCACTCTCCCTGTAGCTGCTCTGGGAGTCCTCTCCCCAGATTGTTGGCAAAGCTGCGATCCTCTGATTCAGTGACATTTTACAGGATCACTGTGTTCTTTCTTCAGAGCCATTTGAGATAGAACTGAGAACAGGAAGCCCACTGTCTCAGAGGACGGCATCAAGAACGGTGCTCCCCAAGCAACTGAAGGCTGCAGGGTCTCAGAGCAGTGGGGAGAGGAGGAAAGGAACCAAGACCCCTTGTATTCCAGGCCTGGCATCAGATATTGTCACATATTGTCTTTTCTCTTAACCCTCTCAGTAATACTAGGAAGTGGGCAAAATAGAGAGAGGAAATTAGAGCTAAGAGATAAGTGACTCACTTAAGGTCATTCAGTGAGTAAAAGGCCTAACGATCTTTAACTCCAGTCTTTTCTGATTCTCTGTGAAGATTCTTCTTTACATTATGCAGCTCCCAGTTGCCACAGCCAGAGTTCCTGGGACACATCTCTAGTTCCTAAGGCGATACTGGACGGTGTGAGCATGGAGGGGCCTACATGTACAGTGGATCATTGTTTCTTGTCCCTTCTACACACTCTGAATTTAGGTTCTGTCTGAAATTCTCATGGAAAGACAGACGAATACCTGACTGAATTGGCCACCTCCATGCATATGGGCATGGATGTGTACACATGAAATCAGTCACACACACACAGACACACACGTACACACACCCCTCCCCCCTATCAAAGAATCTTGGAGCTGGAAGAGAATCTGTAGGCCATTTAATCTAAGTCCCTGATTCATGATTGTAGTCCCGACAGCTAAATAGATTTGTGGTCTATGCTTAGAGATTTTATAGACTATAAGAATTTTTACAAAGGAAGAAATTGTTGTAAGAAATAGAGGTGTGACCCCCAAAATACACAGGCTTCCACTGTAAGTACCCAGGCTGTGTAGTGGGAGTGGTCATGATGGAGGCGGTAGGGATGACAACAGTGGTGAAGAAGGTGGCAGCATGATGGCAGCAAGAGAGGGGGTGGTAATGAGAGTGGTGGTGGGTGGAGGTGGTGGTGGTGGCAGTGGGTGGCAGCAGTAAGACTGGTGGTCACAGCCATGTTGATAGAGGAGGTGATAATGGTCCATGATGGTAGAAGTGGTGGTGATGGTCAGAGATGAAGGTGGTGGTGACTGCAGAGGTGGAGGTGATAGGGTGTTGGTTGTGGTAATGATGTTGGCTGGAGAGGAGGGGGAGGTGATACCGGAGAAGGAGGTGGAGAGAAAGGTGGAAGTGGTGGTGGTTATAGTGGTCTTGGAGGGGATGGTGTTTTTCCCTCGAGGATTTAGGGTAAGTGGAACTCCCCAAAATTTGAGGAGCCAGGGTACACAGGGAAAGCCACAGTCCCAGTATCGGTAGAGGGCAGGTTCTTTCCCAGAAAGAACTGACTATATTGCCTCAAGGTACCTCAATGTTGTGAGGAGATCAAAAAGTCCATAGCTCTTCTGGCCTGTCCAGCTCAGGGTGCTATTTGACTCTAGTGGCCATCCAGGTCGAAATCTTGCAGGACACAGCCAGTGTCTTCCATTCCCAGGTGGCCAGAAGAAAGCCAAATTATCAAAGTTTCCATGGAATGTTTATGGTGGAAACATAAGTCCACCTACCCAAAAGCATTTCCTCCGGTAAGTACGTATGCACTCATACACACCTAATACTCTCTAACACTTACGCGTGCGTGCGCGCACACACACACACACACACACACACACTCATACTGACACAGTTTCTGCAGAAGCTCATGCTATTTGCCTTTAAAAGCCATTATGCATAGAATGGAGTGTGTGCTTAACACGCCACATGCCCGCCTCCGCCATCCTGATCCAGCCTGGTTACACAGCGCTGGCAGCTTTGCCACTGACTCAGTCACTGAGACACCACTAGCGAAGAAAATCAGGATGCTGTTTGCCTCTCTGAAATGAGAGCACACCAGATGTAGACTCACAGAGTTGCCTTGACAGCAGCGACGGACGGTCCTCCAGTCGCCACCGGGCTTACTTTCTGTTTGTTTTATTTTTTTATTTTTCAATCACAGTTTACATCAACACTATTTTGTATTAGTTTCAGATGTATAGCATAGTGGCCAGGCAATCACATACTTAACACAATGATTCCCCCAGTTTTCAAGTACCCACCTGGCACCACACCCAGATATTACAATGTTATGGCCATACTTCCCATGTTGTACTTAACATTACTATGACTATTCTGTAGCTACTGATTTGTACTTCTTAATCCCTTCACCTGTTTCACCCCATCTCCCAACCCTCCTCCCCTCTGGCAACCATCCGTCTGTTTTCTGTGACTATGAGTCTGTTTCAATTTTGTCTGTTCATTTGTTTTGTTCTTTAGATTCCACATATAAGTGAAATCATATGATATTTGTCTTTCTTTGCCAGACTTACTTTACTTAGCATAATACTAGGTCCTTCCATGGTGTCACAAATGGTAAGATTTCGTTCTTTTTTATGGCCGAGTAATCCTCCATTATATATATACCACTTCTTCTTTATCCAATAGCCTATTGTTGGGCACTAGGGTTGCTTTCATATCTTGGCTCTCGTAAATAATGCTGCAATGAACACAAGGATGTATATATTATTTTGAATTAGTGTTTTTTGTTTTGTTTTGTTAATCCTCACCCAAGGATATTTTTCCATTAATTTTTAGATAGAGCAGAAGGGAGGGAGGGGGAGAGAGAGAAAAACATCAATGTGAGAGGGACATGTCAATTGGCTGCCTCCTGCAGACCCCGACTAGGGCTGGGGAGCCAACCTGCAACTCAGGTATGTGCCCTTGACTGGAAATCCCTTTGGTCTGAGGGCTGATGCTCTAACCACTGAGAAAAACTGGTCAGGGCAGTGTTTTGGGTTTCTTCGAATATATATCCAGCAGTAGAATTGCTGGGTCATAAGGTAGTTCCATTTTTAATTTTCTGAGGAACTTCCATACTGTTTTCCACAGTGTCTGCACCAGTCTGCATTCCCACCAACAATGCACGAAGGTTCTCTTTTCTCCACATCTTTGGCAACACTTGTTGTTTGCTTACTTATTGATGATAGCCATCTGACAGGTGTGAGGTGGTGTCTTGTTGTAGTTTGAGTTTGTATGTCTTTGATGATTAACGATATTGAGCATCTTTTCATATGTCTATTGGCCATCTGTATGTCCTCTATGGAGAAGTGTCTATTCAGGCCCTCTGCCCATTTTTAAATGAGATTATTTGCTTTTTTAATGTTGAATTATTTGAGTTCTTAATGAATTTTGGATATTAATCCCTATCAGATGTATCATTGGCAAATACCTTCTCCCATCCAGCAGGACATCTTTCCATTTTGTTGATGGTTTTCTTTGCTGGGCAAAATCTTTTTAGCTAGATATAGTCCCATTTGCTTATTTTTTCTTTTGTTTCCCTTGCCCAAAGAGATATGTCAGAAAAAAAAAATGCTTTCTGTTAACTTTAGCAGCTCTCTCACTTATCAGGAGAGATAGATGGGGTACCTGAAGAAGGAACGCCCCACTCTGCATTATCTATACTAACTAGTATGATGTACTGCCATCTCTTGGTGAGTAGCTATTTTTAAGGCTGGCTTAGTGTAGCCTTGTCCCATAATGACTCCTGCCTCTGATTATACTCCACAGCACCCTTTCCCCACAAAAGCATGTGCAGTTCATACTGCATACCCTCCTCCAGCCATCATCCCCATGCTCCCAGCAGTACCACCCAAATCACAGACTCACTAAAGTGTCTGCCATGAATGTGATCCTTTACTTTTTCACGTGAGGGGAGTAACAATCTCCAGGGCGAGAAGGTAGAAGAGCATGTGTGCATCATTTCCTCTTGATGCCTGATTCTTGGGAGGTGCTTAGAAAATGAGTGTTCAGTGAAGAAAACGAGGGCTTCAGGACACAGATGTCAAAGTACTTCTGTTTTTTCAAGGCCACATTAACTGTAATGCATGGAAAGGGTCAACTCAAAGTTGTCACAGACAGCCTCCAGGAGGCAGGGGCCAGCTCAGTGCTGCCAGACCCCAGGCAACTTCCTAGAACCTCGGCTTTGAAGATGGCCACCAGGCAAATCTCTACCTAGAAAGGTTTGCACATGACAATGGCATGAGAACCAGTTTTAAGGATTTCTTCTGTATCCTGGTTGCCTCCATGAGGATAGGGTCAGCCTTTGTCAGCTACAGTCCCTTGAAACTCTGACAGTGACTCAGATCAGCCATAAAGAAGAACTCATCTGCAGGCCCAAGGCTTTGGCACTGTGCGTACCTGGCAACTATGTCTCTGCCATCCTGCCTAGCTCCCACCTTGGATGCAAGAGGGGCCCCCAATTCTAGTCAATCACAAAAGCAAAGTCCATTTTAAAGGAAATTGCCACTTTCCTTGATAGAATTATACCCAGCCACTCTGCATCAGATTCTGTTGGTTGCCAACTCGACTGAATCCTGATTTATTCGGGCACCCACCCATTACCAGCTATGGCATTTCCCTGGCATCTCTCACAGGTACAGGCATGGGAACGTGGAAAGTGTTTCATTCAGACTGAGGGATTATAGTCTGTGCTTGAGGAAGCATCAGGCTTCCTGATGGGCACAAGACTTATGTAACCCTAACTGCCATTAGCAGCCACCTTAAAACCAGCTTTGGGAAACTAGCTTTGGGCAGAAGTTCACACCGAGGACCTCTGAGTGCAATGACAGAAAGAACCTGTATATTTGATGCCATCACTGATACACAGATTGCATCATGCCTGGGGCCTGCTCTACCCCGGGCCTCCTGTTATGTCAAGTAATATACTTTCTTATTGTTTAAGTCCATTAGATTCAATATGTTCTGTTACATGCAGCCCAAAGGATGTTAAGGGATACACTGCGCAGGCTAGGTGAGGAGGGAGACATTCCACGTGGAGAGAGGCAGAAAAGCAACACAGCACAACTCTTATTTCTAAAGATACACCTTCCACTGTGACCTCGGTGGGTGCTACTCCTCTTATATGTCCTAACCACAGTCTTTCTTTTAAAAGTTCCCCTGTAGAGCAAAGGGCAGGCTGAGGTTTTTAAATAATTCTTCACCCAATGCTTAGAGATAATAACAGGAAAATAAGCACAGGGAGTAATCTGGTTTTCAAGATACGGCTTGGTCGTGTTCAGATTGTGGCTTTGGGTTTCGTCCAGGCTTCATATGCTGGGTGCCATCTAGCATCTGAGAATCTGACCTCTGGTCTGGCAGCAAGGAAAGACTGCCAGAGGAACAGAATCTTCACTCCTCCTCCTCAGTTTCCTGTGTCAGTCCCACCTCTCCTAGTGATTGACTCAGGAATGCCCACATTTCCCATCTCTGAGAAGAGGACTTGCTTGAGGTCACAGTAGCTACAATGAATAATGTTACTGAATACTGAATGAGAAGAAAGCCCCATCTCAACGTAGTGCAAAGACATGAGCACCGATGCAATGAGCAGAAATAGGCCATAAGTGGGAACAAGAGGATTTTTTTTAAACAAGAAATGCAGGCCATGCCTCTCCACCTAGCATGACCCCCCAAATCAGCTGGGCTCATGCATCTATAGCCCTTGCTGAGTGCAACATACAAGAGACATTATACTACATACCTTCCATTCCCATATAGGTAGTGGAGTGTGGTAGGAGCAGAAGCCTGGGGCCCACAGCCTGGGTTTCACCCCATTTCTGTCACTTGCATGTTATGTGAATTTAAGCAAGTCACTCAGTCCTTTGAGTCTCAGTTTCTTTTTCTGTAAGCCTTCTACATATGTTGTCATGATGATTCAAAAGATAAAGTATATAACCTGGCACATTAGCAGTTTCCTGGTACATGGAAATTAGTTTTGATTATTAGAAACCATTTAGCTCATTTCCCACTTCTTCAGTGACCTGTTTCAGAAACTCCTCACTATGTCTTTGCAGCTCCTTCTTCTGTTGGGCCTCCCAGCACCCTCAGATTTGGCACACAGCTTATTCTTTCCCGAGTTACGACATTGGTGGTACACCAATCTGACAATATCCCACAGACATTTTTGGAAAGTGGCCTCTGGCACCTCCAGGCCCCGGGACTCTTCCTGTCTAGATGTGACTGCACGGGCTATACTCCCATCCATCAGATCTAGACCGGACCAACCCCGAAGGCTTTTAAAGACTCTTGTTGTAGCCAGAGAAGACTGTTTCCAGGGAAAATGACCCCTTGAGGCAGCCCCCTTGGAAATACTGGAGAGGCGCGTGGCTCTCACTTGAGTCTTTACCATTTCGGTGATGTGACGGCACTGAAGAGCAAACGGTGCCAGCTTGGGAGGGAAGCAAGTTGGGCACTGCCAGCATAGTAAACAGTTTGATCTCTCTAAATAAAGCCCGTCTGCCTGGGGTGGACCAGAGCCCACAGAATCTCCTGGGGCTACTAGAGCCAGATGCCTTTCAACAGGTTTTGCCATCGATCTTAATAAATACCAAGAGGCAGCAACTGGCAGGACACATCTAAGGCAATCCTATCCTGAAAGGCTTATGTTCGAAAACTCTCACCAGTTCAAATCAATTCAACCAATAATTACAGGGCATCTCCCACGAGTCAGTCACTGTGCTTACTGGGCCCTGGGGTTACAAGGATGAGCAAGGTGTGTCTTTGTCTGGGGGCGGCTCGGAGCCAGAGAGAAAGGTGAGGGGTGGAGTCGATGGGGACCGAGAAGAGGAATAAAGTATTATAGATGTCAAGACAAACGCATTAATGGGTATAAAGGGTACAGTAAGGAAAGAGGGGTCAGTGCCCCTGGGAATAGGAGGTCAGAAAAGTCTTCTTAGGGGAAGTGATCCAGATAGGAGTCCCACAGATATTTACTGACTGTCAGCTGGTGCCAGAGGACTTCACCGGCGTTATCTGGTTTATGCTTCACAAAAACCCTGTGCAGTAGATATGACCCCTGTGATTTTCAAAAGAACAAACATCAGTTCAAAGATCACACAGCTAATAAGTGATACTGGAACATACAATTAGAACCATCAGTCTGACCACCCGCGTAGCGGACATTCAAGCTTTGGGGGTCTGTTTTGCTCCTGCACACAAACTTTAACTGAGCCATTATGTAAGTAGATACCGGTATCGACTCATCATTCTGGTGACAGGAAAAATTCATGCAAGTGAAACCCACAAACAGAGAAGCTAAGGTAAACCCCCTCCCTCATATCTCCACTTCCTTCCTCATTATCTCTCTCAGTTTTAGAGGCTTTACTAAACCAAAACAATTTTTTCTTTGCCTCCAGAAGCCACTAAGCCACTATTTCATCATGTTGGCATTGGCAATGACAAGGAGCCTTGTGCCAAGGATGCCAGAACAGGGCAGATCGACAAGGGAGGGATAGCGAGAGGGAGGAGGGAGGCAGAGGGGGACAGAGGAAGTCCTGCCAGGGCTGTGAGGACCGAGGGCTGACGAAGGAGAAAACAGGGTGAGCATGGAGGCAGAGATGTGATCAAACGGGGAGAAGAGAGTGAAAAGGACAGCTCCTGAGCCACCCAGGGAGAGCGAGCAGGAAACACCATAGCCAGGCTCAGAAAGGGCGTAAAAGAATGGTTTCCACATGTTGAGTCAATCTTGGTTATTACTGCCTTGACCCTTGTGTCCCAGACCTGAAGCCTCTTTCGGGGATCCTGTGTTGGCTTCTTAAAGATATCGCCTCAAGCATTGGAAATACTGGTGTCTGGGGAAGGGGATCAGTAGACCTGGTTTCACCAAGACCTCAGGTTCTCCTTCAGTAAAGGAGGGGAGTGGGAGTTGGCCCAGGTGATCTTTCCAGCTCTGACCTTCCAGGATTTCAAGGCCAGTTCATTTTTCCCAGACTCCGTGGAACAGAGAGAAGGCTAAGAGCCTGGGGGCTTGAGCCAACTCTGCAAGACCAAGGGAAGAGGCAGCAGATTTGTGAGAATCATCAACAAACAAACTGCTACTTACGGAAGGCTATTTTCTCAGTCCTACCATAATCGACATAGTCTCCCCTAACTTTTTTTTTCACCCTACCATAGCTCCCTTTCCCCAAGCAGACTCAGCTTCTACTGAGCATAGGCGGAAGAGATCTCTACCATGCAACCCCTAGCCCACGGTAGAAGGCTGAAGGATGTCTCTCAAAGATATCAGGTCCAAACCTGTGGAACCTGAAAAGTTTATTTGGAAAAAAGGGAGCTTTGCAGGTGTGACTAAGTTAAAGACTGAGATGAAGCGATTTTCCTGGATGGGCCCAGGTGGGCTCTAAATCAGTCACATGTATCTTATAAGCGGGAAGCAGGGATAGATTTGGCACAGAGGAGAAGACCATTTGAAGACTCTGGCTTTGAAGATGGGAGGGAGTGATACAACCACAACTAAGGAATGCCAGCGGCCACCAGAAGCTGGGAAAGGGGAACAGATTCTCCCCTAGAGTCTACAGACAGAAAGAAACCCTGTGACATGCTAATTTCTGCCCAGCTATACCGATTTCAGACTTCTGACCTCCAAAACTGTGAGAGAATAACTTTCTGCGTTTTTTTTCTTTTTCTTTTTTAAGGCACTAGGTCTGTGGTAATTTGCTACAGCAGTCATAGAAAACGAATGCGTTCAGCCTTATCCTGCCCCTAACACATTCTGCACACACACTCTGCATCCCGGGTGTGCCACAAGCCTGCCCTTGGAGTGATGGGGCCAGCTGCACTCTCTGGATGAGTTGTAATAAAAAAGCCATGAACTTGGAGGTATAGATAGGACGTGATTGGAGATCCAGGTTATTGTTTACTGCGGTAAGCAGAGGACTTAACCCCTCCAAGCCTGCCTTCTCACCTGTGAAATGGGACTGGTAACCCCTGCCTGGCTCACTGCCATCATGTTAGAACTATAAAACACAATGGACTTAAAGTCAATTTATCACCTTTAAAGCTCTGTGTGTGTTTAGTATTTTTCTTTCAATCCTGCTTCCTGGGCACAATCCTGGGCAGATCCCTAGTGATATGCAAGTAATAGGCAGGTTGGGAGTAACTTCCATGGCCCTTGGTATTCCCCATGCTTGTTTTCTCTCATTCTGTGTGACAGGGATCAGGGACACAAGGTATGATTGATCCTAGGGTGGATCTATGGATGTAAACGCTTTCCCAGCCCCACTAACTGAAGTCACTAACATGCTTTATCCACACATTGGTCAAGACCATAAAAATCCTAAGTGCATTCATGACCTTTGCATCCTCAAGGTGCACCTGGCATGAATATGATAAATTGTAGACAATGTCTTATTTGCTTTGTGTTTCCAGTGCCTAGAATGAAGACCCAATGCATATTTACTGGATAAATGAAGGAATGGATGGATACATGAATGAATGAATGAATGAATGAATGAATGAATGAATAGAAATAAGCCCAGAACACCTATAAAACCTTCAAATCACAATCTTTTCCCATTTTCTAATATAATCCCTAGCTATACAATTGGGTTTTACCCTCAGTTCCCTGTCTGACACTTATCTCCCTGGGTCTCTTTGTTTAGCACTTAGCTGGGACACATTCTTGCAAGTCTCCATCAAAGAGTCACTTCCAGCACCAATAAGCACTGTACATAGTCCTCTGCTAACTGACTGTAATCACAATCCATGTGGGTTTCCAGCGACCACAGTGGGCCCTGTGGGAGCAGCAGTGGACAGCCCTGGTTTCCAAGGGCGGTATCCTCTCTGTTCCATATTCTGTTAGATGTTCATCTGCACCTTAGGAGCAGCAGCAGCAGCAGCAGCAGCAGCAGCAGCAGCAGCAGCAGAATTAGGGTCCTCTGACTTCCATCCCACCAGGTCTCACCTATTTCACCTTGCTGCTGGAACCCCAGCACGGTTCCCCATTCCATTAGAGTCATACCTGGGAGGAGGACCGCAACTTTCTACAGATCAAACAGAACTTTTGAGAAGACTGATTTTCTTTCTTTTGTGCTGCTTGTTAACAGTAGGACATGTTTATTGTATAGAACTTGGAAAGTACATGAAATCATAAAGTAATAGAAAAAGTCATCATAATTCCACCGTCTATGGCCAATCACAATTAACATTCTGGTACACTTTCTTGCAGTCATTTTTCTATAATTTTTATGTAATTGAGATCATAGAGTATATAAAATTTAAACCATGCTTTCTAAATATATCTAAACCATTTCTCACATCATCAAAAATCCTCCATAAATATCATTTTTAATGGCTGTATAATACTCTTCAATCTAATGCTCATACTGATTATAGGTGTAATCTAGAGCTGGCGTTCCCTTTGTGTTCCAACTTTATCTTATTTTCTTTGTTCCTTGTACAATCCATTTTCAGAAGAACTCGGCATCCTCCAGCTCTCTAAGATAAATTAGTTCATTCCAAAGCGACAATGAGCAATGAGCAATGTTGACTTTTACTGAAGATTTCACAGGAAAGAGAGAAAAAAATATTTAAGGTGCATATCCTAAAGCAAACAACTTTAATAAATGCAACCCTTAAGCACCTCGGATTTATATTAAGCCCTTATGCGGCTGGAGTGTCAGCGGGACTTTGTTTTTGTTTTTCCTGGTTCTTTTTTCCTTCTTCCTGGATACCACCCCGCCCTGGTCATATTTTTTAATTACTGTAAGAACTCCTAGCTTCATAGGCTTACATTCATCCTGAGTCTCAGAAAAGCAAAGCGTCTCTGAACACCTGGACCCCTTGCCTTCTGCGGAAAGCAATTTAGTGACAATCATTTGATACTTGAATAGGCCCCCAAAAAATTCATCTTCCCACCCTCATTAACCTTAGTTATCATCATCAAAGCATTTCCTCCAGACACATAAAATGCTTTCCTAAGAGTAAATGACTTTCTCAATTTCATTAAACTGGTGTATAATAAAATCTCCTTGATTTGTTTTTCATGGGATCAATTCTTTCCTATTTAGGTCTGAATAAGAAAAACTTGTTTTAAGAAGGAAATGAAAAACTGTTTATGCAAATATGAAACTTGCATATATGAATTCCATAGATACCCAGGAAATGGTCATATCCATCAACTTTAATCGACGGATATTTGATGGGAGAAAGGAGGTAACAGAAATCATTTAAACACAATAATTCCAGTCTGTAGATAAATCCAGTGAAGAGGGAGTTGGAGGGTGAGGAAGCCTAAAACCAAGGTCCAGGAAGGTATTTTGTCACCCAGGAAGGGCCCCATTACTGCCAACAGTAGGCCTGTCTGGGTAACCTGGAGGCCCCCCAAAGAGGGTTCTGCCTGGAAACGTGGGTCTAGCAGAGCACAGCTCACTTCCGGGGGGAAAAAAGCAAACTGAAGTGTGCTCAAAGGGGAGCTGCAACAACCATGGAAGGGCTGCAAGAGAACCCTAAAGTAGGAGACAGTGGCTATGTCAAGCAGCTGGCGGACGTAGAGGGATGGGGGTAACTCCACTTACAGCCAGGCAAAGCTGGCCTGGCCTGGAGAGTCCCGAGAGGCTGGATGTAATAGGAGAGGCAGGAGGTCCCAGAGAAGGAAACTCCCAGGTGGGAGATGAAAGCAACTCCTCACTGCTCTGTGGGCTGAACAAAGCACCGCCTCCTCACAGGGTTCGTTTGTGAACAAGAAAATAAGCCACTCTGCTGGGAGAGGCATAGCCACAAGGCACAGAGGAGCACCCTCTCCCCAGCAGTGACTGTGCTCAGAGCTGGCAAGGGACGGCAGGGGGGGGGGGGGGGATGAGGCACAGGTGGAAGCTTTGGCACCTCCTTCTTGGAGTCCCAGGCTCCGCACAACCGGGGGTAGTTCTGGGCCCCTTGTCCCACCCACTGAGTGTCCCCTCCATTACAGCAGCCTCCCAGAGGGAGGGGTTGGGGTGAGGGTGGGGTAGGGTTGCAGATTTAGTACAAACTCCCAATTCCCCCCCAAAAACTCACCAAAAAAACAGGATGCCCAGTTAAATTTGAATTTCGGATAAATACTGTTTTTAGTGTAAATACGTTCCAAAATATTGCATGGCAACCCTAAAATGAGGACAAAATCAGTGGCTGCCCAGGTTTCCTGTCAATAGTAGAAAAAGAGGAAGTTAGAGAACAGGGAACTCTAGTTGTTAGAGAACTGGCCTGTGTGTGTGTGTGTGTGTGTGTGTGTGTGTGTGTGTGAGAGAGAGAGAGAGAGAGAGAGAGAGAGAGAGAGAGGGAGGGAGGTTGGTTAAGCTGTCAACACTCACTGGTTGAAGACAGATATTTGGGGAACTCACAAGAAGATAAAAATGATTTTTTAAAAACTAGGTTCCACTGTAAACAGAAAACTATTCTGTTTTATGTGAATTTTCCACCTTTTCTGTTTTGTTTTGTTTTTTTTTTAATGTTACTACCACTTTTCTCCTCCTCAGGAGCTTTTGTACTTATACCATCAGAACCACGTTTTTAAGCGCTTGTCTATCCTCTCCAGCCAGGGAATCATAGCTGTTCTTTGCGAAGGCTCTGACATCCACCTGTCCCGGGTTCAGGATGGCTGTCTACCCTGCCCAGCTGTCTCCTCCCAATCATCATGAACTCACTGTGAGAATACTTGAAAGTTTTTCCCCAAAGTTCTTCACAACCTGCCCCCACCCCTCCATGTTACCACCACAGCTTCCTTATTGGTTGGATTTTGCTCTCGAAATGTTTATTTGCTACTTCCTTTACTCCCTGGGAGATTAAAAACAGAAAGCAAATTATGAATGCATCAGATGCTTCGATTTTCACCAATTGGTGTTTCCACAGATCTAAATAGTGGGAGTGGCTTACTGCATTCTCCCTGGGGCGAGTTTTTGTGTGTGTGTGTGTTTTTTTAATCTTCACTCAAGGACATTTTTTGCATTTATCTTCAGATAGAGTGGGAGAGAGAGAGGGAGGATGAGAGAGAGAGAAACAGCGACGTGAGAGAGACACATCGACTGCCACCCACACAACCCCAACCGGGCCGAGGACAAACTGCAATCTAGGTACATGACCTTAGCAGGAACTGAACCCAGGTCTCTCTGGTCCACAGGCCAATGCTCTAACCACTGAGCCAAACCGGCGAGGGATCCCTGGGGCCAGTTTTATGATCTGTATCCATTTCCTCTCTCAGACCAGGTTCTACCATATGTTTCTCTCCTGGGTTTACTCAGTTGCTCCTTTGTCTGGTGATACTCTTAGGAGCATTATACATTTCCAGACAGCCCTAAATCTTGATGCCCATCTCTGCTCTGGCCTTTTGATAATGGGTATGTCCTTTATGAATGGCTTCGACCCTTCAGTTGTTGTATTTTAGCCTTGAGGCCTTGAGGCCCATATCAGTCTGATCCAGAGAGACATACCAGAGCGTGTGGGCTGCCCTGTGGATAACCTGTTTCATTTTGCTCACCACCCCTGCTCTGTGTTTTGTGGATGGACACTTTGGACATCTGTAAGGAGACATATTGTTTCAGGTGCCCATGCAGGCACCTCAGATTCTCTTACTTCTCTCGTTGTGGTGGGCATCTGTTGCTTTGGTCTGCCCAGGGTTCCTTTCCTTCTCCTGCTGCTGGAGATAACAGCCTTCTTTTCCTTTGGGAACTGCCTCTGCCCTCCACTCCAAACATCCTCTTATTTCTGTGCTGGAACCATCAACTGCAACACCCCCCCTCTGGCCACAGGGAAGGGTGAGTCCCCAGGCGGTTTTATGCCCTCTCCCCATCCCTGAGACATGCTCACGAGGGCGCACATGTACTGATCTGGGTCAGCCTTCCGCTGGGAGCACCCATGAGGTCAGTAGTGGGGTGATATAGACCAAGTCTGTGGACAATAATGCGCCCCTCTCCTCCTGCCAAGGGAACCCTGTCCTTACCGGCAGGTGGAGCGAGGGATAGAGAGACAGTGAGGTCCGAGGACTTCATTTGAGTTCCTGCATCCAGCTATGCCTGTGGCCACCTGACTTCTATTTTTCGCTTTAGCTACTCTGTGTTGGGAACATTTGCAGCTAATGAGTCCTGAACAACATGAACTTGGAATCTGCTGTTCTCCCCAGATTTAACCGATGCTGAGCAGGTACCTACTGTGTGCCTGCACGTGCTTTCTCTCCCACAGTCTCGACATCAGTCCCACCCACCTGCTGCTCGTCCCCACTGCGGGGGAGGAAACGAGAGCACAGCTAGCCCAGAGCCCTGCTGGAATCTCAGTGCACCTTTTCTGACTCCAGCTCCAATGGTCTTTTTCGGGGTTTTTAAATTGTGACTCACAGAAAGAAATCTTTACATTATGGTCAAACACACGCCTGTCTTGTTAAGGTGAATCATATGAAACCACGTATTTGACTGTTTCGACCTAATTAATGGTAATTTCATACAGTTCAATCTCTATGTATGATATAACAGAAACAAAAATATCCTGAAACAATACTCACCCTTATTATGTGCATTTCACTCTAATATTCCTATTCTACCCCACTTCTTTTAAAATGCTGGTCACAGCCCACACACTGATTTCATGACCTCTGAACGCGATGTGACCTGAGGTTTGAGAAACCATGGCTTATATGAAACCATCCTAGTAACTGTGCTTCTTCAGAGTTTTTACCCACTCCTTTTAAGTTTCAGTTAAATCCCTTGTGGTGAACTTTCAGGAACATGTGTCCTTCTCCATCATCATTTCAGCCAGAGCTCACCTGCCTGGATTCTCTTCAGATGTATCCAGAAGGCCTGCTTTCTGGGTCGATTCTGTGGGATATGGTGAGCCCACCACCAATACCATGCCAACTAAATTCAAGAACTGTAGATGGGGAGTTGCTACTTGCAATAATAAAAACGGTGATTCATAATAGGTATTATTGTAGCACACATATCGCGTTTAGCCCAAAATAAGATCCAAATTTCTCTAAGCATGTCTGCATAATTTGTGGACAGTCCCTGGAAGAGTTCATTTTTGTGAAATTAACTTTCCCAAGGCCTTTTGGTTTTGGCTGAAGGCCCTGATTCAAGGACAGAAGTGGTGAGGAGGACAGATGGACATCTGTGCCCTGCCTGGTCCAGGAGCTTGGTGTCTGAGCCCTAGGGAGAGAGAAGCTACGGGATCTATTCCTATGCAGGGCTGATTGGCACCCAAGGGACAATGTGTGACCTGGGTGCAGCAGAGAAGATGGTCCTCGGACACTGAGAGGTTGCCCACAGGGCAGCTCCAGAGCAGGAGAGGAATGAGGCATGCCCAAGAGAAAATGAGGTGCAGAAGCTGTGCCTATGAGACCAGATTGTGTGGGGTGCCCGCTCGATGAACCCAGGGAGTGTAACAAATCCTTAAGGGGTTCTCTACAGGTCCTAGAGCCCAGTTTGCACGATAAGGGTAGCAGCCAGTAGCCCTGGCCAGTTTGGCTCAGTGGTTAGAGCGTCAGCCTGCGGTCCAGAGAGACCCGGGTTCGGTTCCCGCTAAGGGTAGCAGCCAGTAAAGCATGGATAGTCACTGCTAATGGCTGGCAGATCTGGGGAAATTCAGGTTACATTAGCCAAACACAATCCATTCTAGAACATCGTGTTTGGTGACTACATTACACAAATTGCTTTCATGTACATATTTTGCAAAACTCACAACAACTCTATGAGGAGGGCACACAACCCCCATTTTTTCGGGAAGCAAAGTTTGGTGGGAGAGGGTGGTGGGCATGAAATACCATGGCCAGGGCCATGTGGCCAGAAGACAACAGAGCCAAGATTCAAACCCAAGTCTTCAGACTTCTGATTTCTGTTCTTTTCCACTGTGCAAGTTGTTCCCATGACAACCCTATTAAACTGCCTAAACAGTGGTGAGCAGGAGGGAAAGAAAACCAGGACCAAGAAAGGCGGGCGCCAACCCCCCAACCCTCCCTTATCCCCAGAGCCTCCTGGTCCAGAGCAGTGAGGCATCAAGCAGCGCTCTCCCTCCTTCAACACCCTTTCTGCAATCCCTCTTCACAATGGACAGCAAATGCCACATTTTGTGGGCACTCGGTGCCCTGGGGAGGCGGAGCTGGGAGGGTGAGATACAGAGGCTGCTGCAGCGAGCTCCTGGCCACTGTCTTTCCCATCGCCCCTCCCAGGGATCACCCACCCAGCAATCAACTTTAGGGTAATGGCAGTGGACCTTTCCAAATGAAAGTCACCAAGGGCAGCTTCCATGACTCTACTTCCCTTTGGAGGCCTAAAGCCATGTATTGAGTACCTATTATGTTCAATACCTTATATTTGGCACTTTGTATCATTATTTTATTTGATTCGCACACCATCTCCACTAAGGGAGCATGATCATCCCATTTTACAGAGGAGGAAGTTAACTTGCCTGGTATCACAGAGGAGACAATAAGCAAAGCCTAGACCAGGACCAGATTCCTGCTACCCCATCTGGACATCTTTCAATCACACCATATGCTTTGGGCACTCATTTTGCCCATTCTGAATGGAGAAGGCATGGGTGTATGGGAATGGAAGCAATGATAACTGCTAAATATAATTCCTGCGGATGAACAAACTCACCTGTGCCCAGCTGGTGTGGCTGGTGTGCAGCAGACACACACTAGTAAAGCTGAGCTGGCTGTTAAATGTTTACCAGCTGGTAAACTGCCACCGAAGTGACTTTGCAACACCCCTGCCACCCTAACCAGTCCTCCAGGACTTCCTCACAACCCAGAAACCGAAGGATTGTCAGGGGACTCGGCACTATGGCTGCCTCAGTGCTATGGTCACGGTGACCGACTGGTCATTTGTACCCCAGACTTGTAGGAAATAGCCACAGGCTTTATTCTTCCTCCCTTCATAACTTGTTTTCAGACTTCTTTTACTGACTACACATGTCTAGGGAGCAACATGGTCTTCCGTCCAGTCTGTGTTCACGCTGATTTTATTCATTGCCTTCCTTCGAGGTTCCTGAAATATCATCCTCTTCTCGTCTCCCTACTCGTTAAGTGTTTCTTGGCTTTAGATCTTGGGCTTTTCTTGCCTTTCCCCCTAAGCGGATCTGCCTCTAGTCCCCTCCCCCTTCTTTCTCTATTACAAAAAGGGTGCTGCCTCCTGGTAGTTGCAGCTCAGAAATCATCCTCCTTGTACTGTGGACACCTCCACTTGGAAGTCCCACGTCGGGGGCGGAGAGTGGCAAAGAGGGAAAAGGAGGAGACATCTGTAATACTCTCAACAATAAGGCTAAAAATGCAAAAAATAATAAAATAAAATAATTAAAGATGTAAAATCTAAATCGATCATCTTTCATCCCAGCCAGCACACCTTGCTACCTTGCCTACCACCTCGTCTGCCCTTGCCTGTTAGAAACCTGTTAGGATTTCTAATCTCTCAGACCAGACACCATAGTCAATTTAGTCTTTTTCTTTCAACCCAAGTTATTTTTCTCTTTTGAGAAGTAGCTTATATTTTCCTGGCTTTTAAAGTCCACTGGTGACATCTGAAACCATGCCCTAGGCTTAGATTATTTTAATTCCCAGTTTAAATTGCTCCCTCTACCTTTTTTATAATTCATATTGGATTTTTAAATCATATCTTTATTGCGATATAATTCACCCTTTTAAAGTGTACAATTCAATGCTTTTTGGGTATATACAGACTTGTGCAACCATCACCAATGTCTGATAACCATAGAACATGTTCAACACCCAAAAAGAAACCCTATACCTATTAGTGATCTCTTTCTATTCCCATTACCCCCAGCTCCTGGCAACCATTAATCTACTTTTCTCTCTATGGATTTGCCTATTTTGGATATTTCTATAAATGGAACCATACCATATGCAGCCCTCTGTGACTGGCTTCTTTCATTTAGCATAATGTTTGTAAGGTTGATGTTGTAGCATGTATTACTTTATTTCTTGTTATTCCATTGTAGGCATATACCACATTTTGTTTATCTATTTATCACTTGATGGACCATATTGGATTTTAATGCTTTATCTTCATAAACCACCCACCTCTGAAAAGACCTTGTTATTACTCCCTGTATCTCATTTATAGAAAACAAACTCCCTGGATTTAAATTTCTATAATCATAACTTTCAGTATTATCTTTTTATTCAATCTAAAACAACTTTCATTTAGGTTTAACTTCTTTTTTAATACCCACCCGAAGATATGTCTTTATTGATTTTAGAGGGAGGAAGGAAGAGAGACGGAGAGAGAAAGAGAGAGAGAGAGAGAGGGAGAGGGAGAGAGAGAGAGAAACATCGATATGAGAGAGAAACATTGATTGGTCGTCTCCTGTATGTGCCCTGGCCAGGGATTGAACCATAACCTTCTGGTGTACAGGATGACACTCCAACCAACTGAGCTACCCATCCAGGATGAGGTTGAACTTATTTTTAATGTTCTTTGTGAGTAGCACATACTCCCCTCTTTAGATAACACTTTCTGCCTATCCAAAACCATCTGTTCTTTCAGTTCAAGGCCTATCTAATTCATGAAACATAATCTATACTAATATATTTACTTCTTCCTTCCCTAATCACAACACCATTTATATCATCTCCACCACATAAATTCATATTTAATAATATACTATTTGATGATTTTTTTCTTTTACTTGTCAAAAGATCGAGTCTTATTTCTATTCTTAGATTTCAGGCTCCTAGAAAGTCTATTTTATGTCTATATATTCTATCTGTGGTGTAAAGCAGGTAGAAGGCAATTAGAAATTACTTGACTGATTGTTATGGAATCTGGCTTGGAAGAGATCTTTATTATTCATTTATTTCAACAAACATTTCTTGACTGTCCCACTGAGAAGTATTCTAACAACAACAACAAAAAATCCCTCTCCTCAAAATATAGAATTGAGTCCTGTAACAGGGTGAGGAATTTGGGGTTTAGGGCCTCTTAGTTGTTGTGTTATTCTCTCCTAACATTTTATTACAAAATTTTAAAATGTATGAGTTGAAAAAATTATATGGTGAACACCATATATCTACCACCAAAATTCTATAGTTAACATTTTATTATATTTGCTTTATCACATACCTCTTCATATATCCATCTGTCAATTTATCTATTTTGATGTATTTCTGAGTAAGTTGCAGAATGAGTACATTTCATCCCTATATTTTCCCATGTGCATATCATTAACTTGAGCTCAATATTTGTTCATGGTTTTTAGAGATCAATTTATTAGGCAGATTAAAATAAATCCTTTTTGGCTAAGAGAGGTGACCTGTGTAGAACCATAACTCAGACTAAAACCACAGCCCCAGTCGTAAGGGCAAAGATGATTTGCCTCCGGAAATATTTTTCTCAGATTGTAACATTTAAGCCTTGATGTCTAGGTAGAGACATCTGTTAGATCACTGGCTGAAGATTTTCTTTGCAGAATTATAATATCTGGAGGCTCAGAGGTTACTTTAAAGAAAATATAAAATAGATGTATTAGGACGATAGATTCTGTGGTGGTTTATAAAATGGACTGGAGTCATGGAGAACAAATAGGATTCTGCAAGACGGACTATGATCCTATTTCCTTTGTATCTATGCCTAGCACTCTCATAGTCAATTATTTCCTTACTCCCTAACCAGCCCTCCTAGATGGGCTTCCTAACTCTGGACTTACTGTTCACTCTGGATCTGCAATCTGCAGTATCACATCTCTTCACTCTTCCTTCCCTCCCTTTTGGGTATTGTTCCCAAACTACAGGACTAATTTCAAAACAGGGTCATGTATAATTTGAATCTCTTTCATGTCCTCATTTCTACAGCAGTTTTTTTTTTTTTTTTTTCAACAGGAGGGAATAGGGGAATTTTGCACTTTGGATTTCTTTCTGACTGAAAGATCAGGCCTGAAGTCAAATCATCAAATCTGCAGCAGAGCATATCTGAAGTATCTTTTTGTGCAGGTGATCTCTTACCTGCCATATTAGAAAATGCTTGGGATGTAAGTAGTCAGTTAGAGAGGCACCAGGAAAACTGCAAGAGATATCTGGGGCCATATATATCCACCCAGAAAAAAATAATCACACCAGAGGAAACTTATGAGCATAATACATTGGGTGAAAATTCTAGATTGGACACAGACCCGGTTACACAACTGAACATTCCTTCTAGGTCTAGTGAATGTAACACACTCAGAATCAATTTAGGACATAATTCAGACTTATCTAATCAGAATAATATCCTTGCAAAAAAGAAACCTTATAACTTTAATAAATGTAGACAAGATTTTATTCATAGATAATCAATTAATAATGCAAGAAAACTCATAAAGGTGAGGGAGCTTTCCCTAATGGTACAGATCAGGGAATTTATGCTGAAAAGATATACAATGAATGTACTGACTGTGGAAAAACTTTTCTCTGGAAGACAGCTTACTGAGCATCAGAGAATTCACACAAGGGAGAAACCCTTTGAATGTAATGAGCGTGAGAAGGCCTTCAGGCCTAGCTCATCACAAGACTGAGCATACAGGAGAGGAAGCCTATCAGTGTCATCTCTGTGGGAAAGCCTTCCAGGGCAGCTCCTCCCTTTTCAACACCAGAGAATTCATATTGGAGAACAACCCTAATGATGTAACTTATGTGAATGGTCTTTTAGGCATGGTATGTCCCTCACTCAACATGAGGTCACACATAGTGAAGAGAAACCCTTTCAATGTAAGGAATGTGGGAAAGTCTTTAGTTGATATTCTTCCCTTGTCCAACATGAGAGGACTCATACAGAGAAAAACTTTTTGAATGTAGCATATGTGGGAAGGCTTTTGGTCAGAGCCCATCTCTTTATAAACATATGAGGATTCATAAGAGCGAGGAATCTTACCAAACCAATAACTACAGCATAGATTTCAAGCACAGCTCATCTCTTACTCAACATGAAAGTACTCTGACTGAAGTGAAATCCTATCATTGTAATGGTGGAGATGTAATGGGGGAGACTTCAGTCACTTTACAGAATTTTTTGACCATCATAGCATCTATAATGGAGAGAAGCCTAAAAATTGTGAGGAGACCTTCAATCAGTAACCTATTTCTCATCCTGGACAGAAACCCTATCAATGTAATGTATGTGGGAAAGCTTTCAAAAGGTGTACAAGTTTCATAGAGCATCTCAGAATTCATACTGGAGAAAAACACTATGAATGTAATGAATGTGGAGAAGCCTTCAGTTGACGCTTATTACTTACTCAACATAAAAAAACCCAAACAGGATAGAAATCCTATGAATGCATTGACTGTGGGAAAGCCTTCAGTTAGAGTTCATCTTTCATTCAGCAGGAGAAAACTCACAGTGGAGAAAAAACCTATGAATACAATGAATATGAGTGAGTCTTCCAAAGAAAACTAATCTTCATGATCATCAGAGCATTAATACTAGATAAAAATCCTATGTTTGTAAGGAATGTGGGAAAAGCTTCAGTCAAAGCTCAGCTCTCACTAAATACCAGGGAATTTATATGTGAAATAAGCTTTAAGAACCTTGAAATTAAAGAATGTGCAGAACGCTTTAGCTAAAATACTATTCTTACTCAGTATTAAGGAATTCTTACTGGAGAGAAAATGAGAATGTAATGAATTATGTGTATTTGTATGTTGTGTGCAGAGAAAACTCTGTGCTAGTAGATGCTTATTTTTTCAATAAATAAAAGCCACATTCTCAGATCTGGTTATAAACTTTTATAAAAACAACTACAAACATCTTATATAACCTATTGGAAATTATGAACCTATATATTGGAAATTATAAAAATTTAAAACGTATATATGCAGAAATTACCAAATTTTAATGATTTGTCTTGTAACTGTTACTATTCACAGATTTTTCTTTTAATTAATTGATTTATTTTTGTTACAAATGTTTCTCCTTTTTCCGCCATTGATACCCCCCTCTCCCAGCCTCCCCTCCCTGTCCCCAGCTTTGTTGTCCATGTCCATTGTTCATGCACACATGTACATAAGTTCTGTGGTTTATCTCTCCCCCCCAACTCCATCTTCTGGGAATGATCAGTCTGTACCCCACTTCCACATCTCTGGGACTACCCCATTTCTCAGACTGTTATGTTCATTATATTCCACAAATAAGTGAGATCATGTGATATTTGTCTTTCTCTGCTTGGCTTGTTTCACTTAGGATAATACTTTCCAGGTTCCTCCATGTCGTCTCAAAGGATGAGAGATCTTTCTTTCTTATAGCTGCATAGTACTCCATTGTGTATACGTACCACAGCTTTTTTATCCATTCGTCTTGGGCTGTTACCAGATCTTAGCTATTGTAAATAGTGCTGCTACAAACATGGGGGTACATATATTCTTTCTGATTGATGTTTCAGGTTTCTCAGGATATATTCCTAGAAGTGGGATCACTGGGTCAAATGGAAGTTCAATTTTTAATTTTTTGAGGTAGCACCATATTGTTTTCATAGTGGCTGCACCAGTCTGCATTCCCACCAGCAGTGTACTAGAGTCCCCTTTTCTTCACACCCTCGCCAACACTTGTTGTTTGATGATTTGTTGATGGTGGCCATTCTGACAGGTGTGAGGTGATACCTCATTGTTGTTTTAATTTGCATCTCTCTGATGATTAGTGATGTTGAGCATTTCTTCATATGTCTCTTAGCCATTGGTATATGCTGTTTGGAGAGGTATCTATTTAGTTCCTCTGCCCATTTTGTAATTGGGCTCTTTGTCTTCCTTTGGTTGAGTTGTATGAGCACTCTATATATTAAAAATTAACCCCTTATCTGATATATCATTGGCAATTGTGCTCTCCTATAGAATGGGATGCCTTTCCATTTGGGTGGTTGTTTCTTTTGCTGTGCAGAAGCTTTTGAGTTTGATATAGTCCCATGTGTTCATTTTCTCCTTTGTTTCTGTTGCCTTAGGTGATGTATCAGTGAAAATTCTGCTGTGTATGATATCTGAAATTTTGTTGCCTACATTTTCTTCTAGGACTTTTATGGATTCATAAGTCACATTTAAGTCTTTTATCCATTTTGAGTTTATTCTTGTGTATGGTGTAAGTTGATGGTCTAGTTTCATTTTTTTTTTTTTTTTTTTTTGCATGTAGCTGTCCAATTTCCCAACACCGTTTATTAAAGAGGCTATCATTACTCCACTGTATGCTCTTGCCACCTTTGTCAAATATTAATTGAGAATATTGTCTTGGGTCCATTTCTGGGTTCTCTATTCTGTTTCATTGATCTATCTGCCTGTTCTTGTGCCAGTACCAGGGTGTTTTGATTACAGTGGCTTTATAGTATAACCTGAAATCTGGTAATGTGATCCCTCCAACTTTGTTCTTCTTTTTCAGGATTGATGTCGCTATTCGGTCTCTTTTTTTGTTCCATATGAACTTTTGAAGTATTTTTTCTAGTTCTATGAAGTATGTTGTTGGTATTTTGATGGGGATTGCATTGAATGTATAGATTGCTTTGGGTAGTATGGACATTTTAATGATGTTAATTCTTCCAATCCACAAACAAGGTATGTGCTTCTACTTTTTTATATCTTCCTCTATTTCTTTTTTCAATGACCTGTAGTTTTCTGCAAATAGGTCCTTTATTTCTTTGGTTAAGTTTATTCCTAGGTATCTTAATTTTTTTTGCCACGATGGTAAATGGGACTGTTTTTCTAGTTTCTCTTTCTGTGAGTTCATCATTGGTGTATAAGAATGCTGTTGAGCCCTGGCCGGTTTTGCTCAGCGGTTAGAGCATCGGCCTGCGGTCCAGAGAGACCCAGGTTCGGTTCCCACTAGGGGCACGTACCTCAGTTGCAGTTTGTCCCTGGCCCTGGTTGGGTTGTGCGGGTGGCGGCCACTCGATGTGTCCCTTTTACGTCGATGTTTCTCTCTCTCTCTCCCTCCCGCTCTGTCTGAACAAAAAAATGAAAAAGTGTCCTAGGGTAAGGATAAAAAAAAAGAATGCCGATGATTTCTTGACATTAAATTTGTATCCTGCTACTTTTCCAAATTCATTTATTAAGTCTGGTAGATTTTTGATGGAGTCTTTGGGGTTTTCTATGTATAGTATCATGTCATCTCCGAATAATGACAGTTTCACTTCCTCCTTTCTAATTTGGATCCCTTTTATGTTATCTTCCTGTCTGATTGCTGTGGCTAAGTCTTCCAGTACTATGTTAAATAAGAGTGGCAAATGTGGGCGTCCTTGTCTTGTTCCTGTTCTTAAGGAAAATGCTTTTAGTTTTTGCCCATTGAGTATGATGTTGGCTGTAGGTCTTTCATATATGGCCTTTATTATGTTGAGATATGATCCCTCTATTCCCAGATTGCTGAGCATTTTTATCAGAAATGGGTGCTGGATTTTGTCGAAGGCTTTTTCAGCATCTATTGATATGATCATATAATTTTTATCTTTCATTTTGTTTATGTAGTGTATCACATTTGTTGATTTGTGAATATTGTAACAGCCTTACATCCCTGGGATGAATCCCACTTAGTCATGGTGAATAATTTTTTTGATGTATTGCTGGATTCGATTTGCTAGTATTTTGTTCAGGATTTTGGCATCTATGTTCATCAGGGATATTGGCCTGTAGTTTTCTTTCTTTGTAGTGTCTTTTTCTGGTTTTGGGATTAGAATTATGCTGGCCTCATAAAATGAGTTTTGAAACAGTTTGAGGAGAATGGGTATTAGTTCTTCTTTGAATGTTCAGTAAAATTCCCCCGTGAAGCTGTCCGGGCCTGGGCTTTTGTTTGCTGGGAGAGTCTTAATTACATCTTCAATTTCTTTTGTTGTTATTGGTCTGTTCAAGTTTTCTATCCCTTCCTGTTTCAGTTTTGGGAGACTATGTGTTTCTAGAAATTTGTCCATTTTGCTTAGATTGTCGAATTTGTTGCCGTATAATTGTTCATAATATGTGTTAATGATCCTTTGTATTTCTGTGGTGTCATTATTTCTCCTCTTTCATATCTGATTTTGTGTATTTGGGTTCTCTCTTTTTGTTTCTTGGTGAGTCTAGCTAAGGGTCCATCAATCTTGTTTATCTTTTCAAAGAACCAGCTCTTTGTTTCATTGATCCTTTGAATTATTTTTTTTGGTCTCCATGTCATTTATTTCTGCTTTGATTCTGCCTTCCTTCTACTTACTCTGTGGTTTTCTTTTTTCTTTTTGCTTTCTAGTTCTTTAAGTTGTGAGGTTAGATAGTCTATAAGAGATTTTTCTTGCTTCTTGAGGTAGGCCTGTAGTGCTATGAACTTTCCTCTCAGAACTGCTTTTGCTGCATCCCATAGATTTTGTGTTGTTGTGTGTTAATTTTCATTGGTTTCCAGGAAGTTTTTAATTTCTTCCTTAATCTCCATCGTAACCCATTCATTGTTCAATAACATGCTATTTAGTCTCCATGTGTTCAAATGTCTTTGCATGTTCTTGTTGCAATTGATTTCTAGTTTCATGCCATTGTGATCTGAGAAGATGCTTGATATGATTTCAATTTTCTTGAACTTGTAGAGACTTAGTTTGTGCCCTAACATGAGAATGTTCCATGTGCGCTTGAGAGGAATGTGAATTCTGCAGTTTTGGAGTATAATTCTCTGTAGATATCTATTAAATCCATTTGATCTAGCACTTCATTTAGAGTCTGTGGTTCCTTGTTAATTTTTTGTCTAGATGATTTATCCAGTGATGTCAGCGGGGTGTTGAAGTCCCCTGCTATGATTGTATTGCTGTTGATTTCTCCTTTGAAGTCCTCCAGAAGATATTTAATATATGTTGGTGCTCCTATGTTGGGTACATATACGTTTACCAAGGTTATATCTTCCTGTTGGATAGATCCTTTCAATATTATGTAGTGGCCTTCTTTGTCTCTAGTTATGGTCTTCATTTTGAAATCTACTTTATCAGATATGAGTATTGCTATCCCAGCTTTTTTTTTTCTTTCCGTTTTCTTGAAAGATTTTTTTCCATCCCTTCACTTTCAACCTATTTGAGTCTTTTGTTGTGAGGTGGGTCTCTTGTAAACAACATATATGTGAGTCATGCTTTCTTATCCAGTCAGTTACTCTGTGTCTTTTTATCAGAGCATTCAAATCATTCACATTTAAGGTGATAATTGATATGTAATTTTTTTTTTTTTTTGGTGGTATGTGCCCCTAGCAGGAACCGAACCTGGGACTCTCTGGCCCCTCAGGCCGATGCTCAAACGCTGAGCCAAACTGGTCAGTGTGATATGTACTTATTTATTGCCATTTTTGTTTAGTGTGGTTGTTTTTCTTCCTATTTCTTCTACTAATTACAGCAGTCCTTCTAGCATATCTTGCAGCTGGTTTGGTGTTAAAATATTCCCTTAGCCTTTTTTTGTCTGGAAAGCTCTATATTTGACCTTCTATTTTGAATGATAGCCTTGCTGGATAGAGTAGTCTTGGATTCAGATCCTTGTTTTTCATGACCTAGATTACTTCATGCCATTCCCTTCTGGCTTGTAGTGTTTTTGTGAGAAGTCAGCTGAGAGCCTTATGGGGTTTCCTTTGTAGGTAACCTGTTGCTTACCTCTTGCTGCCTTTAGGATTCTCTCTTTGTCTTTAATTTTTGGCATTTTAATTACTATGTGTCTTGGTGTGGGCCTGTTTGGATTCTTCTTATATGGGGCTCTCTCTGCTTCTTGAACTCGAATGCCTTCTTCCTTCACCAAGTTAGGAAAGTTTTCTGTCACTATTTCTTCAAATATATTCTCTAACCCTTGCCCATTTTCTTCCTCTTCGGGGAATCCTATGATGCAAATGTTATTATGTTTCCAGTTGTCCCACAGTGCTCTTAAACTGTCTTTCTGTTTTTTAATTGTTTTTTCCTTTTGGTTTTCTGATCAGGTGATTTTTTTCCTAACCTGTCTTCTAATTTACTGATCTGGTCCTCAGCTTCCTCTACTCTGCTGGTTAGTCCTTCCAATGTGTTATTTATTTCTGCTGTGTCATTTTTCATTTCCAATTGGTTGGTTTTCAATGTTTCTATATCTTTACTCATGGTGCTGATGTCCTTACTCATGCTGTTGAGCTTCCTCAAGATTATGGCTCTGAACTCTACCTCTGATAATTTGCTTAACTGCATTTCATTTATCTCATCTTCAATAGAGCTCTCTTATTCTTTCATTTGGGATTTGTTTCTTTGTTTCACCATTTTGGCTATCTCAGTGGGTTTTGGAGTCTGCCAAATTTTCCCTGTGGGTGTTGGTGTTCTGCTGTTTGTGCCTCCCTCTACTGGGTTTGGATGAGCCTGGGTGGGCCCACATTAAACACCACTGTCAAGTCCTACTATCTTGGGTAGATTTGCCAGCCCAGGAAAGTTATCCTCTAGCTTTTTCCTGAAAGCTAGTAGTCTCACTTAGGGCCTTGGAATGTAGCCCTGGTGTTCTGCGTAAGAGGATTTCCAGAGGGTGAGAAAGATGCTGGTTGTTAATGAGCCTCAATTTTCATTTCTTTGCCTCACCTGGGAAAGGCTGAATCTCTGAGTGAGGGCTGCTGCTTTCCCCCACAGCTCTGGGAAGGAGCACACTGGCCACCGTCTTTTGTAGCCGCAACTGAGCAAAAACTCTGAGTGTCCTCCAAATCCCAGGGTTCCCCTCAGAGTTCCAGCCCAGTCTGTCCTCCCTCTGCCGTAGCTCCCAGGTGAGTGGCTGTGGCTATTTGAGCACTCTGACCTCGCTATCTGTGCTGTGGAGAGGGCTTGGTCTTTATTCCCCAGGGGCACTGCTCACAGCTAAAACTGCTGCTGTTCGTGGGCTCCCAGCCCGCTACCCTCTTGTACCTCCGCAGATCCTATCAGTGTCCCTGGTTATATGGTCCTGTCCTGCTGCTTTTCTGTTGCTTTTTTGTCTTTATTTTAGTTGTAATTCCCATTTGTTCCTGGGAGATCATCCGTGTAGCTTCCATTCACTCTGTTTCACATCCTCTATGCCTATCTTGTGCACAGCTGGGTTGCACAGGCCTCTCTGGTGGCCCCGCACCCTTCAGGTCCCACGGGTAACTGGTTTGCACAGACCCTTTGGGGACCCGGCTCTATGACTATCTTATGGGCTGCTGGGTCACACAGACCTCTCTGGTGCTTCAGCACCCCGCAGGTCCCGCGGGTATGTGGATTGCACAGTTGCTGCTGAGTCGCACAGGCCTCTCTGGTGCCCCCTCACCCTGCAGGTCCCCTTAAATTTTATTTTTGAATATGTTACATTTACATGGTTTATAAATTTTAAAATATATAAATATATACAGCAAAAGTCTTTTTGTCCTCACACGAGGACATTTTTCCATTTTTTGTTCAGAAAGAGTGGGAGGGAAAGAGAGGAAGAGAGAGAGATAGAGAAACATCGATGTGAAAGGGACACGAGTTGCTGCCACTCACACAACCAACCAGGGCCGGGGACAGACTGCAACCGAGGTACACGCCCTTAGCAGGAACCAAACACGGGTCTCTCTGGACCACAGGCCAACGCTGTAACCACTGAGCCAAACCAGTTCAAAAGTCTTTCACCCACCTATTCTCTATTCACACAATCCCATCCTGCTCCCAGTAACCACTGTCAGCAGTTTCTTGTTTGGCTTTCCAGAATTTCATTAACATACATAAACAAATACAAATAAATAGTCTGTCCTTCCCCCTCACTCCCATTTTTACACAAACGTTTTAAATTATACTGATAGTTGTGGCCTTATTATTTTTTTTATGCCCTCTATGCCCTCTTCCACCTCCACCCCCACAATCGCACTATTGAGCATGAGTTGTGACCTTATTATTTATATATAATATATCTTGAATATGTTTTCATGTCAAACAGAATGATTCATCATTCTCTTAAAATCATAATTTATTTAGCTAGTCCCCTATTGATGGACATTCGGGTTATTTCTATATAGTTGCTATTACAAACACTAATGCCATGAATAACACTGTGCATGTGTTATTTTACTTGTGTAAGTATATCTATAAGATGCATTTGTAGATGTGGACTTGCTGGCTTCAATATTTCATTTTGGTAGATGCTGCCAAATTGTCCCCCTTAGTGGTCATATTTACTTCCTATCATTGACGGATGAGTGTCATCCTTCCCTTACTGCCTTACCTACAGGGTATAATATCAGACTATTTATGGGGGAAATAGTAGCTCAGGGTAGTTTTAATTTGCATTTCTCTTAGTTTGAATATAGTTGAATATACTTTTATTTGTTCCTTGTATGTAAACTGTTTGTTGATAACCTTTGCTTATTTTTCTATTGAATTGTTGAATATCTTACTGATACCTAGGAGTATTAGACCTTTGTCTAGGATAATTAGATCTTTGTGATGTTAGTTGCAATTACTTTTTCTAGTTTGCTATAAAAAAAAATGGTCTTTGAGATTTTGTTTTGCCATGCAGATATTCATTTCTATTTTTATTTAAAGATAATTTATTTATCATTATATTATATTATGGCATCTGGGTTTTTAATTATAAGTTTAAAAACTTTCATCACTCCAAAGATTTAAAGGAATTTTTCTAGACTTTCTTCTAGTAGTTGAATGATTTCAATTTTTTTAATTCAAACCCATAATCCAATTAGAATTTTTGTGGTATACATTGTATAGCATGAATCCAACTTAATTTTTTTCTAATGGTTAAGAAGAAGTAGTCCCAACATCATTTATTCATTAGTTCCTACCTTCCCAGCTAATTTAAGAGTCCACTCTTACCGTATTCTAAATTTCCATATGTATTTGTGTCTATTTCTTGACATCCTTTCTGTTAGTTTATGAGATAATTTTATATTATTTTAATTACTGCCATTTTATCATTTGTTTTAATATCTGATGGGAATAGTTATTGCTCATTGCTTTTTACCCCCTGGCTATTCTAGCTGTGTTCCAATTTTTTTTCATTGGAACTTTAGAATTGGTTCGTCTACATAGAAAAAGATCAAACTATTGAAATTTGTGCTGGAATTAGGAAATAACATCTTAAAGCTGTTGAGACTTGCTACTCAATGCTTAAAATACATTTTCACTCTCTTTTAAAATAAAGATCTTACATTTTTCTTATTAAAAATATTCCTCAATGTTTTATCTCTTTGATTATTTTTATACACAAATTTTTTCCTTTCATTACATTTTTCAACTGGTTGTTATTTTTGTACCTTGCTACGTAATAGAATTCTTTAGTTTTCTGTTGATTCCCTTGATTTTCTGGGTATAAAATTATATTATCTCGAAGTGGTGATGATTTTTTTCATTCTTTCCAATTCAATAGCATTAACCCTTTTCTATTTTCTCATTACTTAGGCTATTAAAATATTTTTACAAAGGCGTGGAGAACATGGACTTGTTTTCTTCCTAACTTTAGGGAAAATGTATAATGTTTGCCATTTAAGCATGCAGCTGACTCTTGATTGAAATACATGTATTTTATCACATTAGGGAAATATCCACTAACTCATACTTTAGTGAGTATAAAATAATTACATAGTTTCAAAGTCAAATCTCCAAAACAGTGTGTTAAATCAAGAAACGGTATTGCTATTATAGAAGTATCTCTAGGCTATATTGAGTAAAAAAAGTCAAGTTAGAGAATGTATACCATGTATATGCCATGTACCACCATTTATTTAAGAAGAGGGATGTGAAGGTATTACATAGAACCAAATGAAAGTGCCCATATTAAACTAGTTTTATTTTACAAAAATGATAATATTATATGGCTCATTTAACATACTTGGTTATATTAAAATATGAATGGATAATCCGTTTACATAATAATAATCAAGGTTATCAGCAGTGTAAAGGAACAGAAACAGAATCTGCTTCTCTGAACATTTCTTGTTTTGTAGATTTGACTTTAAAACTATGTAAATATTTTACACAACTATACATAAAATAAAAAATTTATAAGCTATTCTAAAAATCAAAAGCTAAATGAAACAGATGTATATCAAGTTAATGGCATAACCACACAGAGCTAAAACACAATTATTTGATGGTACATCCCTACTAGGAGACAGGTAAAGACAAAAAGAAACACACACACACACACGCACACACGCACACATGCACACACTCCTTAAACTGTTTTCAGTAATCATATTGTTGATGGTGGTGATGGTATGAACATCCCTAAGGCCCAAATTATGGTCCTTAAATTCTGTTTTACATGAAGAGATCTGTGCCCCTTGGGAAAATGACTGATTACAGTTCTGTGTAAGGAAATAATATGATATGTCTAGAACATCTTGTTATCAGGGAATAAGAAAATGACTAAAAAAAAGACTAAATGACTAAAAAGACTGCTGAGGTTGTGTCAAAAGGACTCAGGAGCCAAACTGAAGCAACTCTCACTGACAGACAATAAAGCCAATCTGAGCATTAGTAAGGACACTAACTGTAATAGATGAAAATGTAGCATAATGACACCACAGGCAGACAGTGAGCAACTTCCCGGCTACAGAAACTCTACCAGATTCTTCAAAAAATAAGAAGAGGGTGAGGGAGAAAAATGCATCTATAAATTAAAAGGAACTTAAGAGATTATGTCAATGAATTGCCTTCTATGAACTTTATTTAGATCTTGGTTCAAAGAAAACAAAGTATAAAGTTACAATCAGTTACTATCCTCATTTTAAGGCAAAGAAGAAAGTCATTTATTTACCCAACAAAAGCCAACAGCTGGGAGAAAGGAGTCCTCGTGTAAGAGCAGCCTTGACTAAAATCAGACCCCAGGACTCCCATCCCAGCAGGCAACAGTCCAAACGGGTACTGTGATCACAGAGGGAGAACAGTAGCACATTCACTAGTGAACTTCTGACAATTCAAAGGATTTTCTGTATCAACCATAATTTCTGCCACATAACTGTAAGAGCTGGGGCTCTACTCCGCCACCAGGGCCAGACTGTCCCCAGGTTCATTAACTCTAAAGCTTTTGGCCCCCTGCAGGCCAGTTCTTGGATGATACCCATCTTATATTGCACACCTGAGTAAGGGAGGGATTCTTAGTCACTTCTGGGAAAAGTTAGATAAAAATCTTATCTCCCACTCAGCTAAAGAGTAGGGTCTCATCTGAGATAGGACTGAGGGAGAGCCTAAGTTGGGATTGGTGTGTTTTCCAAAAAAAATTGCCCTATGATTTCCCCAGGACTGCACTGCAGTTAGATGGTGTCAGGAAATAAATAATAAATAAATAAATAAATAAATAAATAAATAAATAAATAATTGTTTCCCCTGCCCTCCTGGTAACATAGGTCTCTGTATCTGTCTTATTTACCCAAAAGTGAATAAGTGGATAATTAGGTTTCTGCCGTCAAAATAAGGTCATCCCTCAAGAACTACATGAACCCATTTAGGTGCAATTAAATACATGCCTGGATATTATTCTCTGAAATAGTAACTGACTAATTCTGGGTGAAGGGATTTGGGGTGTGTTTCACTCTCTTCTCGCTGCACATAAAGTATTTTTATACATAAGCATAAAGCAGCTTAGGCAACATTTCTACATGACTTTAGTTCGCAAGTTAGCAAGGATTCTTAGGCTAACAGGGAATGACCGATTCACAACATGTGACCTGGATGCAGACTCATTAATTTGCTCAAAGTTGCTCTGCTCTGATGTGTCTGAAGCCTGGAGAAGCAGGACAGTGGTCCCGACTGCAAAGTGCTTTGCAAAGTACAAAATATGCTGAGCTGCTGGAGGCCAGGGCCTGTGAGCAAGGAGCCAGAACAAAGTTCGGCTGTCAGCAACCAAGTCCTCTCATAAAACAGTGAGAAGGACCAGGAGGCTTCGCCATATGCCAGGGGACTACTCTGTGAAAAAGCACACGGTTGGCTGCCCACCAAGGCACAAGGTTCCCAAATAGAGCCTGAGTCCTGGAGGGAGAGAGATCCAGCTAAAAATAGCTGTGACGTCCCAACATTGGTTTTCTTTTCTTTCTTTCTTTCTTTTTTTTTAGTGAGTTCACCTAAAATAGCCTAGTGATAGATTTTTTTGTTTTGCCCTTTAAGTAGAAAAACGAAAACATTCCGAGAGGTCAAGAGCTGAAGTTAATCTTCTAAGAAGCCTGAAGTTTCTGCCCAAACACATGGGGTGTCACTCTGGGGCGATGGCCATGTCCGCTGCCATGTGCAGCCTGCCTCCCTGAAGAGGAGAGCTGAGGCCTGGGGAATTTTAGGGGGCAGCACAGACTCCCCTGGCCCTGTGGGTGTGTAAAGGAGCTGACAAGCTGGATGGGCAGCCAGACATTGGAGGGTGGACAGGCCTCCGGCTTGAAGAAGGTGCCAGGCTCTGAGATCCAGCCCTGAGCCTAGCATTTTGGGAAATGCAGGGACAGTTCTGCGTTGGGGAAGCAGCAGCCCAAGTCTCTTATTCATCTGGTAACTGCAGCAGGTCAGGGTCAGGATGGCCCTTTGTCACTAGCAGAAACAGCCCTGACACTGGGAAGTGGGTTTACCTGAAGGACAGGTGAGGAAGAAGCTCCGCACAGTAGGTCAACTTTTTTTTTTTTTTAATTCTCACCTGAGGACATTCTTTGCATTTATCTACAGATAGAGCAGGAGGGAGAGAGGGAGGGAGGAAGAGAGAGAAACATCAATGTGAGAGAGACACATCGCCTGGTTGCCACCCACACAACTCCAACAGGGGCTGGGGACAAACTGCAACAAAGGTACATGCCCTTTGCTGAGCCAAACTGGCCAGGGCAGTAGGTCAACTACTTAAAAACAGTTAGGGAATTTCTCTTCTGAGAGATTTTGATTTCTCCACCCTTGCTTCAGGTGGAGGACAGCTACCTCCTTTTTTGCCTCCCTGTTCCTGCGCCCCGAAGTCCTGACCTATGTAAGACAGCCTGGCTCAGACCCCTCGTGGATCCTTACTGAGATGGAGCTTCTACCCTGGGCATGTCTTTGAAAGACAAGCCTTGAGTCAGGTCTCAGAGCACCAGAAAAGGAGGCAGTGCTGTTTCCTTAAAACCAAAACAACCCCAAGGACGATTATAATCTTGAGAGTCCAAACAGTGCTTTGTATTTTGTAGTGTTATCTGTTTGATATCTTTAACAGCTGCCGTGAAGGTAAGGTCCATTCATTCACTGAGCAAAAATTGCTACAACTATTTTACAGTTGAGTAAACTGAGGCTCTGAGAAGCTGGTGACCTGCTCAAAGCTATACAGTCAGTGAATTTTAGAAAGAAAGGTCAAATCCAGGTCCTGTCTCCCCATCTATGCTCCTTCACTACCTTGCAGAAGTTTTGTAGGTTTTTTTCTTTCAGGAGGGCTGGACAGACTGCAGAGGGGGTGTCCCTGGTGGGACTCAATATAAATGGCAAGAAGTCAGGTGGCGACGTTGACATATGCAAGTCTGTGTCCTACTGCCAGCATTCGAGTGTTACCACTTAGTAGTGTGTGACCTTGGGCAAGAATTCAGCCCCTCCAATGGAGCAATCCCTGGACGCACCTTGCACATGGTCAGGACTAAATCAGATAATATATGTTAAGCCCAGTATAAAATAAGCACTCAATAATTTTAGCTACTTTATTACTATTATTTTCCTAATGTTCGTGATCCAGAGCCTAGTATCATGCTGGCAGACTCAGAAGCCTAGTTATGCCAAAATACTGAGAACAAACCTTGTCTCCAAGACTGAAATTTAAAGTCAGAAGACAAAAGATGGGCGTGCCCTTTCCAAGGTGAAGTGTGACGGTGGCTACAGGTCTGAGCCTGTGTTCTGCTTCAGGGGCTTCTCTCCTCCCAGGCGGATGGGTCCAAAAGGTCTTGTAAGCTGGCAGCCGATCAGGTGCACCTTGTCCCAATGCAGAGGTTAATGGCATTGGCCAAGTCAGACTCAGCCGTCTTCACAGTGTGGATAACTGCTGCCTTTCACCCACATGCTCCCACAGTCATTCATTCCCCAGTGCTTTCTGAGCTCCTACTATGTGCTAGGCACTGCTCTGGCACAGGGTTATGGCAGGAAATAAGACAGACAGGCTCATGCCCTCATGGACATTACTTTCTAGGACCAAACAGGGCAAGCTGGGGTGCTGGAAGGGGACAGGGCTGGCATTTGCCTCCTCGCGTGCTGACGCCAGCAGCTCTCCTTCTGGAGACACAGATGTCTCCTCTGGAAATGACAATGTAGTATTCCCCTGGGGGTGAAATGCAGCCTCTAGCACATCATCTCTCCCCCTGGCTGCTGGCTCCACCGCCTTGGGCAGTTCAGTCCCAGGAAGACAACCATTGCAGCGGTGTTAACACCCTCTACCTGCTCCCCAACATTTCACCTGTCCACATCACCCTGCTGTGGCCCTTCCTCAGTTCTCTCATCTCTGCATCCCCCCACCTCAGTCTCCCTTTTCTGAACCCACCCTCCCGCGCAGGATCCCATCCTGTGCTCCATTTTATCCGCTCCCTGCAAACCTCAAGACTGCCGGAATCCAGCTCCATCCCTGGGCCCCTCTGGACTTGACTGACCCACTGCTCCCCCTCCTGGAGCCCCACACTTCTCCCAGGCCCCAGGGTTCCTTCCCCAGGGGCAGCCTTGCTGACCGTCTCTTCCTCCACCAGATCTTATCCCCACACTGTCTTCCTCCCTGACCTCCCAGTGAGTGGTGTCCTGCCCCATCCGCTGCTGGAATTCTCTCTCTTTCCAGGCCTCACCCCTGCCCCCACCCCTGCCTCCCTCCTCCCCCGGCTTCAGGCCCTCCCTGCTCTTGGTCCCTATGAGCCCTGCCCTCTCACTCTGGGGGTCACTTTCTTTCTGGGTCCAGGATCTGTCCTAATTTTCATATACATATTTCCCTCTTATACAAGAGCTTCCTTCAATATTTTAAATTTTTTTAAAGTGTGGGAAGATCAGTTTAAAGGGAACTATTACATAGTGATGGTACAGAATGTAGGCAGATATTTCAAGAACTGAGGAGGCCAGGATGGAAGCCTGGGGAACAGGGAATGAATATACCCAGCTGGGGACCAGTTAAACCTTCCAGACCCAAGTGCTGGACTGTCTCTTAAGGTGGATTTTCCTGCGGCTCATCAGATCACCAGCCTTGTGCTGACTTTAGCGTGACCACTCAGAGGACCCTGTTAACTCAGGTTCTTGAGGAAATACTCACACTAGTCCCCAGGTCCCAACAATTACACTTTGTCCAGTACTATAGACAGTTTCCCCTTAACAATGAGTTTTATTTTCAAAGTTAGCTTGCAATTAAACTGGAGTCTATTTTCCCATAGAAACTGAAATATAAGGTCATTAAACTCCAGACCAATATGCAAAATGCCACATCACCCGCAAAGTAGTTGCCTACAACGTTAATTGGCCCCGTGAGTCCTGCCTATGCACCCTGAGTGCCACCCCGGGCTTGTTGGCAGGAGACTGAGAACCAGGGCTTAGAGGTGGCTTTAGAGTAACATTTACCCAAGTGTATGGTCTGTGTGAGCCATTGCCTTAAGGTCATGGGAAGGCTTCTTAAACATGTAGATTACAGACCCCACATGCTACTTGATAAATTAGAGTCTAGGGATAGGAGTTCCCAGGAATTTGTTTTATTACAAGGTCCCCAGGTAAATTTTATCTATTCTAGAATTTGAAGACCATTGGCAGCCCCCAGAGCAGTCAGGGTGGGTATGGGAGTGGGGCCAGGCTGTGGTTGGCAAAGGCCTCTAGGCCATCAACAAGCCAAGTGTCTGTAATGTGCAAATTTGATCCACATGTAAACTCCCCCCTTCTCTTTGCATATATATCCCGCAGGCAGCCTTTTGTAAGTTTTCTCTTTTCAAAACTGCTTTTGGTATTTGATGGAATTAAATTCAGTTTGCTCATATGAAATCCTATGTTAAGTCAATCATTATGAAGCATTTGGATAAAAGAGAGCCTCAAAGGAAACTATTGGTTAAGGTAACACCAGCTGCAGAAAGAATCAGTAAGAAATAAACATAAACTCAGCAGCTTAGCATGATCGAAGTGTATTTCTCTCTCACAGCAGTTCACTGGTTGTGGTGGTGGTGGGAGGTAGTGGGAGGAGGGGCCATCTGTTCCATGTGACCCAGGCTGCCAGTGACTCTGCCACGTAGCCTTTAAGGTTGCTCCAGAAAGGGGTACCCGGTCAGTAGATGTGGAAACGGTACACAGTGGATATTTTTATGAACTAGGCCTAGGAGTGACCCTTGAATTAGAATATTCCATTAGCTAGAAATCAGTCACATGACCATGTCTAACTGAAGGGAGGCTGGGAAATATTGTTTAGCTATGTGCAAAGATAAAAGAAGGAACAGTGTTATGAGCAGCTATTTGGCCTTTTCCCATAGACTCCTTGTTCAAAGTTGAGGGGGAAATCTGGGAAGGCTTCTTGGAGGGGAAATTCCAGCATGCGGCAGACTGGCATGCTTTTTCAGAACAACAGCTTTCCAATCATATACAGCTGGGTTTTGTTAGCTGTATAACTGTAAATCAAACCACTTAACCTTTCTTTTCTTTTTTTTTTTTTTAAACTCATCTTTATTGTTGAATGTATTACAGATGTCCCCCCTTGTTTTCCCCATTTACCCCCTCCTTCCCAATCCTGCCCCCCTCCTGCCTTCCCCACACTATTGCTGGTGTCCATTGATTATGCATATATGCATAGAAGTTCAGTCTAACAACCAATTTGTACTTCTTAATTCCTTCATCTTTTTCACCCATCTCCTCAGCCCCTGCCCATCTGACAAGCAACAAAAAGTTCTCTGTATCTAGGAGTCTGTTTCTGTTCTGTTCGCTCATTTTGTTTGTAGATTTGATTGTTGATAGATATGTATTAATTGCCATTTTATTGTTCATATTTTTGTTCTTCTTCTACTTCAATATTTCATATAATACTGGTTTGGTGGTGGTGAACTCCTTTAGCTTTTTCTTGTCTGGGAAACTCTTGATATGTCCATTGATTCTAAACGATAGCTTTTCAGGATAGAATAGTCTTGGTTGTAGGTCGTTGCTTTCCATCACCTTGAATATCTCTTGCCACTCCTTTCTGTCCTGCAATTTTTCTTTTGAGAAATCAGCTGACAGTCTTATGGGAGCGCCTTTGTAAGTAACAAACTGCTTTTCTCTTGCTGCTTTTAAGATTCTCTCTTTGTATTTAATCTTTGGCATTTTTTTTTTTTTTTTTTAATCCTCATCCGAGGATATTTTTCCATTTTTTGTACAGATAGAGTGGGAGGGAGAGAGAGGAAGAGAGAGAGAGAGAGACATCGATGTGAAGGGACACATCGAGTGGCTGCCACCCGCACGACCAACCAGGGCCGGGGACAAACTGCAACCGAGATACATGCCCTTAGCGGAAACCGAACCCGGGTCTCTCCAGACCGCAGGCCGACGCTCTAACCGCTGAGCCAAACCGGCCAGGGCTAATCTTGGCATTTTGATGATGATTTGTCTTGGTGTGGACCTCTTTGGGTTCATCTTATTTGGGACTTTCTGTGCTTCCTTGACTTGTATGTTTTCTTCACCAAGTTAGGAAAGATTTCTGTCATTACTGTTTCAAATAGTTTTTTAATTCTTGTTCTTTCTCTTCTCCTTCTGGCACCCCTAAGATGTGAATATTGGCATGCTTGAAGTTGTCCCAGAAGCTCCTTATACTATACTCACTTTTTTAATTCTTTTTCTTTTTTGCTTTTCTGATTGGGTGTTTTTTGCTTCCTTATATTCCAAATGGATGGTTTGCTTCTTGGCTTTACCTACTCTACTACTAATTCCCTGTAAATTATTCTTTATTTAAGTTAGTGCATCCTTCATTTCTGACTGGTCCTTTTTTATGTTGTTGATGTTCTCACTAAGTTCCTTGAAGGTTTCACTAAGTTCCTTGAATGTCTCACCAACTTTCTTGAGCAACCTTATAACCTGTGTTTTGAACTCTGCATGTGATTGATTGCTTATCTCCATTTTGTTTAATTCTTTTCCTGGAGTTTTGTTCTTTTCTTTCATTTGGAAATGTTTCCTTGTCTCCTCATTTTGACTGCTTCCTTGTGATTGTTTCTATGTATTAGGTAGAGTTGCTATGTCTCCTAGGCATTATTGGCTTGTCTATTATTGTAGATGTCCTGTAGGATCCAGTGGCACAGCCTCCCTGATCACCCCAGCTGGGCCCTTGAGGTGCACCCCTAGTGTGGACTATATACCCTTCTGTTGTAAATGAGTCTTGATTGCTATTGGCATGTTAATGGGAGGGATTTACTCAGGCTGATCAGCTGCATGGACTGTCTGTGCCCACTGACCACTGGCCTCTGACTATATTGGAGTATAAGCTAAGTAGGGACCCACCACACAGAGCAAGACTTACTTAATCAGAGCTCTGGTACCCACTGAGTCCACTCATTGAGTATGTCACTTATGGAGGAGATAGTTGGGTGTGGTGTTTCAATGTGGTCTGAAGCTGTCCACTAAGTATGTTGGCTCTGGGGCAAGGTCAGCCACTGCCTGTATTCTATCTAGGGCCACCGGCATAAGCTACAAAGTGATCTGTAGATGGCTGCTTCTTGTGCTGGGCTTGGAGGTGCCCAGGAAAAGCCAAGTTGTGAACCAAGGCTGGTTGCTTGTAGTGCCAGGCCTGGAGCCACTTAATGAGAGGTATGGGACTTGCTGAGACTAGATACTGCTTGTTTGAGAGATTTTAGGAAACTCTGAAGTAGGATCCAAGAGAGGCCAATCCTATGGAAATAGCTTGAATGGGCTGGAAAGTTGGGTGGGGTGGGACCTCAGGGAATCACCAGGTGCAAACAGTGTGAGCCCGGTGGCTAGAGTCCCAGATATGGTGCCCATGTGCTGTCCCAGGGAAGGGCTCACCAAAGGAACGTCAGCCTCCACCAGCACATCTGTCCAGGAGAAAGCTGCCTCTCCAGCCCTCCTCCCAAGGCCAAATAGCTCAGTTCTTCCCTGTATGTCTCTTGTGTCCCTCAAGCTGCCTCCCCTCCGAGCCTAGAGAAAGCAAATCAGAGTAAGTCTGTGTGCGGGCCCTTTAAGAGGAGCTGCCTGGGGCTCCTGCAGCCTCAGCCTCCCTGAGCCTCAGTTCCCACTGGTTTTTCCAGCCAGAAGTTATGGGGACTTTCCTTCTTGGCACTGGAACCCTGAGCTGGGTGCCTGGTGTGGGACGGGGACCCCTCACTCCTCAAGGAGGACCTTTCCAGCCGAGGTGTCCTCTTGATTTTTATCCGCCACACATGGGTGTGGGACCAGCCTGTTCATGCCTTCGCACCTGCTACCAGTCTCAATGTGGCTGTTTCTTTAATTTCATAGGACTTCCATTCAGCTCTTTTTCAGGCAGTTCTGAATGATGGTTGTGTTGTAGTTTAGTTGTAATTCTGATGTGGTTGTGGGAGGAGGTGATACCGTGTTTACCTATGCCACCATCTTGACTGGAAGTCTTCCCTCTGAGCCTTGTTTTCCTCATCTGTAAAATGAGAATTAATAAGAGTACCTATCTTGTAGGATTGTTGTGAGAATTAATAGAAGTAATGCAGATACAGTGAGCCACATCAGCCCTCTGGTTCACAGCAGAGTCTTAATAAATGTTAGCTGAATGAGAATGCAAACTTAGTGGACAAAGAAGAGAGAAAACTGAGTTCTAGGCAAAGAGAACAGCAAGGAAGGCTAAAACATTGCCCACCCAGAAAGGTAAAGAGGACAGGGCATGGCTAGAATGAGGAACAGCTCTGGGAGCCATTGAGGAAGAGGAAGGGGAAAAAGAAGAGGAAGAGGAAGAAGAAGACAAAAAGAGCCAGGCCATGTCTGGAGTTAAGTGGATACCCACATCTAAGTTCTGCTTCTGGGGAGCCTCTAGCATTCAGCTGTCCACATTCTTCTAAGGAATGACTATAGGGTGCACCCAGGAGGCTCCTGGTCCTTGAAATGATGCTCCTACCTGAGTGGCATGAAAGTAGCAGCCCCACTGGACTTCCTGGGCCAAGGAACCAAGAGGGCCCGATCAGTGGCCATCTCAGTAGGAATCACTATGGTTTGTGGGTTTTTGAGAGGCGTCCCAGAATTTTTACTCTGCTAAAGAATCCAGAGGCTTTCGTTATACAAAAGGTGGGGTTTGGGTAGTGCAAGGAGAGCCCGACAGAAACAGAGTGAAAGACTGTAACCCATCAGAATCCAAGTCTCCAAGTCAGCTTTAGTTTAATTTAGAAGAAAAGGAATATGACTGTCCCAGTTTTATGAATGAAGCTTTATACTCTAATATTTATAGAAAAATACGATATACCTATATTAACCATGTATTTTATTTTCTGTATTTGGGGCTTTGACATCTGGGGCCTTGCTAACCCTGGAGCAACTGTCTCTCCTGGAGTTAGTCAGTTCCTGGAGATAGTAAACAACTTGCCCATGAGTGTGCCTTTCAAATGCAAACCTACCAATCAGAGTCCGTACCCTCAACCAACTCCTTTACCTGGCTCTCCTACTCCAGGCCACTATCCACCTGTCCCAATCACCCCAGGCCAGGTACTAGACAACCAGGGTCAGCTCAATGCCTAGAGCCACAGATATTATTCAATCTAGACAATCTTAACACTGCCTCCCCTGTTCCTTCCCATGGACCCCACAGTAAAGGCTCTTGTCCACATTTCTTCCTCACTAGCTTTGCCTCCTGACCCACCTGGTGCTCCTCTGTGTGGCCCCTCTGGCACAGCACACTCCCTCCTTTCGGAAACGGAGCAAACTATCTTGCCAATGGCAATCATCTCCTGGTCTGATGGTCTTCCTGTGCTTCAACTTGTCTATGAGCACGCCATATTTTAAAACAATACTGTTTATTGTTTTACTTTATTGCAGGCAGGAGGACAACTGATTTAGACACATTGTCTCAGTCAATCCTCACAACCACCCCATGTGGAAGATTCTATGATTAACCCTGTTTTACAGATGAGGAAACATGGGCCTCTCCAGGTCAGGTGTCACCTGGAAGTGGCCTACAGGTCAGGTGTCACTTGGAAGTGGCGCAAGGCTGAATGTGAACCCACATGTCTGATTCCAAAAACCCACACTCTTAACCACTCTCTTACCGTTTGTTGAGTGCTGACTGGTTGCCAAAATATAATGTAAGACCGAAGCAGCCAAGGCCATCCCAAGGACTTTGGACCCCAAGGAAAATACCCTTCCCACCTTTACCCCCTGGAGATGGTCTAGGCTGCCTCCTCTGAATTGTGCTTTTGACCTTGCCTGCTTCTGGGCTGTACCAAAAGACCCGGGGAATACCCTTCCCTTGCTTTATATCTCCCAGGGCAAATGAGAAATTACAAACAATCCCCATTGATTCATCTGTGAATTCAGAGCATCTGACGTAGTATCTAGCAGTATTTTACGCAGTAGATAGCACCTAGCAGGCATTCAAAAAATACTGAAGGATAGATGGATGGATGCCCTGTTTGCTGGTGTGCCAGGCCAGGAGAGTCCTCGGGGAGAAGGGCAGGAGCTGTGGGGAAGGGGCCTTATCCTCGCAGTCCAGGGGATGGCTGGTTTAGGGCACATCAGTGTGGCATTACATTTCTTTTCCAATGCAGCTCAAAATCCACTTCCTCCAGGAAGAATGCCAAGTGGCGTCCCCGAGCAGAACAAGTTGTACCTTCGCAGGAGACTGGGAAGCTAGAGGGTGGAAATGCCATCATTAATCCACAAGCAGCAGGGGGTGGCCGCCCTGGAAAAACAAATAGCCCTTGAGTTGTGGGCCTCCCCTGCGTCCCCACGACCGTGAAGGACTAGGGAGGCAGGCAGAAAGGATTCCAGCTCATTTACAAGCCTCAGTTATTTTTAGCTCATTGATCCCTGGCGGGGGCTTGCAGGGCTCACTGGTTTGAAGTGAAAGCTGGGAAAACTCTGTAATTCTTTACATACCAGCAGGTACAGTACTCCCTGCACCAGGCACCTTGCAGCCTGGAAGAACTACGTGCTCTTCACAGGGCCGGGAGGAAAGCATCAGAGTCAGGGCCGGGAGGGCATTGATACGAGAAAGGAAAGCTGACACATGGCAAGAGACAGCGAAACCCGTGCCAATGGCCAAATTGGGTCAGAAAGAGCAGTCTTTTGAATGCAAACCAGAAAGTGTGAATAACTCTCTCCACAGGGCCAGGTGTTTGCCTGGTAGGGGCTTTCCCTGTAGGGACAGGGGGAGACCTCACCTCCTGCCAGCTCTGAGGACCAGACTGATGACCATCTATAAGCGCCCTGCTTTTTCTTTCTTTCCCTGTGGCCCGAGGTCATTTTATGTCCTAATTATTATCCCTTCCTCAAAGTGGTAAGGGCAAAAGAAAGGAAGCAGTTAAAATTAAGACAGCTTTCTTCTCATCATTTCTAATTTAAAATCTAAATGGTAGGAGAGATGAAAACCATCGCCTAAAAAGAGATCACCTGTGGATTTTGTGAATTACTGATGGGTTCTATCATCCCTCCTCTGTTTCTGATTGGCATAGATAATCAAAACCTGGATTTTTTTTTTTTTTCCTACCTTCAGTTCTGGAAGTAAGGGAGAATTATTGTCTGGCTTTCCCTGCTTCTAAGTATAAGCTGCTTAATTTAAGACACTGTAAAATTACGTCTGTTCCAACGATGTCTTAGCAAATAAGTGAGTCATGGTAGTAGCTCGGTTTGTATTAAGTTGATTTGTTACCAAGAAGTTGTGGATAAATTGAATTTTTATAAGTTGAATCATAATTTAAACATCCTGGATAACTCAACAGTTATAGACCCTCTAGTGAACCCTCTAAACCAGAGGAACCTCCTCTTAATCCAGCCCCTCAGCAGCACTGGATGCAGTTGTCCAGTCTTCCTCAAGCAGATGTGATTCTTCCCCCCACACTCGCCTGCCTTCCCTCCCAGGCCACTGGCTGTGCCTTCCCAGTGTCCTCTGCTGTCCCTTCCTCTGCCAGACCTCGGAGTCCTAAAGGTTCCACCTTTGGTCCTTCTGCCTTCATTTTCCTCTTCCTATCGCCTGCATTCTGATGACTCCCAAATTTCTCACTATAGCTGGTGTCAAGGTGGAAAAACTGTCTTTCTACTCTTCGAGATTCTTTGGCTGGTCTAATAATTAAACGGACATAAAACAGATGAATGGGAGAAAAACAAATTTAAATTCATATGTATGGGAACCCCATAAAAATATGAGACCCAAACACAGTCAGGCAGTTGAGGTTTATATCCCATCCAGAATTAAGGAATTGGATGCAGGGCCTGGGGCTTCAAAGGGGAAGAGAGCAATTCATAGGAAGATACGAAGAGCAGATGTTTTGTAATGAGATGTTCGCCCTGTAAAGCAGGTAAGTCTTTCAGATAAAACGTTATCTCTGGTAATAACTCTCGGTCTGGGCCAGGTCCCCTATCTAAATTGTTAGGCAGGTAAACGTTTTTCTCAAATCTTCAGTATCTCAATTGCCTTCAGCTTAAAATAACCCTCATGCCAAAGTGCCACATTTAGGGGAGGCATATTCTGCTCCCCTTCACTGGCTCTCTCGGTGACGTCTAGATGTACAAACACCACTGCCAGCTTGATAGCTCATCTGCTTCTCTGGTGGGCATCTCAAACTTACCAGGCCAAACAAAGCTCTTGCTTTTCTCTTCAACAGACGTGTCTCCCCTAGTGTTCCCCGTCTCAGTATACATGTAGCATCATGAACCCAGTTGCTAAAGCCAAAACCCGGAAATCTTTCCTGATTCCCTTTTTTCCTTTCCTTCCTCCACCAAATTCAATTCCCCAGTAATTTTGTTGGTTCTAATCCAATATGTACTCAAAAGCTGGCCCCTTCTCGCCCTAGCTGGTTTGGCTCAGCGGTTAGAGCGTCGGCCTGCGGTCCTGAGAGACCCGGGTTCGGTTCCCGCTAAGGGCATGTACCTCGGTTGCAGTTTGTCCCCGGCCCTGGTTGGTCGTGCGGGTGGCAGCCACTCGATGTGTTCCTTTCACATCGATGTTTCTCTCTCTCTCTCTGTTCCTCTCTCTCCCTCCCACTCTACCTGAACAAAAAATGGAAAAATGTCCTCGGGTGAGGAAAAAAAAAAAAGCTGGCCCCTTCTCAACACCTCTGCTGCTCTGGTTTTGCACACCCATCCTCTCTCCCTGGACTGTCTCCTCCCCAGGTCCCTGCTTCCACTCTTGGCTCCTCGGTCCATCCTTCATGGAACAGAGCAAGCCTTTGAAAGTGTAAGTCAGATCCTGTCACTCCCTGCCTTAAAACCCTCACTTGGAACAAAGTCCAGGCTACTCAGCTAGGCCTTTAAGAATCTAAATCAAGAGCTGACATACTGCTGCCCTGGAACCAAATAAGCCCCTCCTCCACATCCCACCTGTTTTTGTAAAGATAATTTAATTGGACACACCCACACCCATTCCACAAGGGAGAGTTAGGAGTCCCAACAGAGACTGTATGGCCCATAGAGCCTAAAATATTTACTGTGTGGCTCTTTATAAAAAATGTTTGTCTTCCCCACATCTAAATGACCTGGCTCCTGCCTACCTCTCCCGCCAGGTCTCCCTTGATTGCCTGCCCCTTCCACAATGTTCTCGTCACACTGGCCTACTTTCTCTTCCTTGCCCATGCTTGGCCCTGACATAGCATCTTTGCATTTATAGTTCTTGCTAGGTTTACTGTCTTTCCAGATCTTCACGTGGCTGAGTCCTCATTATTTAAATCTCAGCTCCTGTGTCACCTCCTCTGAGGTTAGTATTCTAGCTAAAGCATCGTCACACACCAGTCATTCTTTATTGGATTATTCTATTTATCTTCTTCATAGTACCTACCACAAAGGAAAAATATCTATGTCTATGTCTGTGTTTATATCTCTATCTATATCTGCATCCATCTCTGCCTATGTCTATACCCATGCCTATGTCTTTGTCTATGCCTATATCTATGTTTATAGCTATATATCTGTATCTATGACTGCAGGTCTGAAAATATGAGTTAATTATCTGTCTTTGTCATCAAAATGTAAGGAGCTTGAGGGCAGAGACTGACTTATTTATCTCTGTGTACTCAAGACCTACTACTGTGCTTGGAACATAGTATACACCCAATAAATATTTGTTGAACAATTAATCAAATATTTGCAAAGCAAATTATTCTTTATGATATAAGTAGTCAGGCTTTATTTTGTTATGCAAGTTTGGATGTTTATATATCAAAGTCTCCAGATTTTCTATATGCTTCTCTGCTGGCCAAAATTCTTTTGAAACTATATGTTGCTATTTTTGTTATTGGTGGCTCAGCACCAGATACTTTACATATATTATCCTATTTTACTTCTTATAACAACCCTGTGAAGAAGGTGTTGCTGTCTCCTTTTACAGGTGAGGAAATGGGCGTGGAGTTGCTAAAAACTTGCCCTGGGTCACACAGCTAGAAATGTACAGAGCCAGAGTTTTAACCCATAACTGTGTGCCTTCAAATCCCATGTTGTTACTGTTATGCCAAATTGTGGGCGAGTCCCTCCAGGTGCTGTTCCTCCATCACCAGTAAACCTTAATGCATCCGTGATTAGCTTACACCATCCTCTCAGGCTCGAGGAGAAATGTAGACATCTCTACATCCATCTCACCCGAGGCATGAGTGGTTCCCATTATCTTCAAATTCCTCCTCAACCAGAGCGCTGATACAGTAGACAGTTCTAAGAAACCCCAACATCTCCCTGCCCAGATATTCTGTCACTAGTGACTAGTTTGAGGTGTGTAGAGATTATTCTGCTTTCTAGAGTTTCTTATAAAAGTCAGGTAGTCCTGGGCAGAGTAGCACTTTATCAGAGATGAGTTGACAGCTGTCTGAGTAGGGGGCCCTGGAGAGTAGGACCCAGACAGTAGAGATGTAGGACAGATGGAGACCTCACTTGTTCATTTTGTCCATCCTCAGCAATGTAGAACATTTAATGACAGAGAAGGGTGCTCTCCCCATGACTAAGTAAGCAAAGGCAGGTTATAACCAGGTGCATTGTACCTGGTATGTACAGCATGATCCACCTTCCTATACACATAGAAAGATAAGAAGACCTCATACCTACTAACAAGCTTATGTCTGAGTAGTGAAGTTATGAGTAATTTTTCTTTTCCATTTTTGCTTTTATGTCTTTTCCTCAATGAACATGTGTTACATTTTTAATAATAGAAAAACCATAAAGAAAAGGAAGTCTTTCCCAGAGGCCCCTTCCTTCCTTTTCCTCCTCAGGCCTCCACTGTGGTAAACTTATAAGTGGACTGTTCAGTGGCTGCCAAAGTGTCCCCTTCCTCAAAGCCCTCTTGGCTCCAACGTGTCTTCACACAGCTGCTTTGTTAAAGCACAGTTCAGATCATGTGGCTGCTCAAGCTAGCCCCCACCCAAGCAGTGACTCTGCACCCTAGCTCGCTGGTATCTGCAGCTGGGACAGAGCAAGCGCGGAGGACCCAGGAGCCCTGTGGCCTGGGCTGCCCTTGCAGGATGGCAGCTTTATGAGTAGCTCCTTTTGGCCATCAACTCAGGGCCCCAGAGGTGAGTTAGGCTCTAGCTGAGAACTGGCCTCAGAGCACTTAGGGCAGGAGCGTTCCCAGGTGGTTCCCAAATGCCTCCTAGCCTTTCAGCTGCGGGGTTTCGCAAGAAGCCAAGCAGTAAAGTAAGCCAGGGGGCAAAGCTCTTCCCTCCACTCACCACAGGCACAAACAAGCCTTAGGGAAGTTTGACGACACTCTGGGGAAACACTGGGGTGGCATTTATCTCCATTACACATTTTTCTTGCATTAGCCTAGAAAACTTGCACTGAAGGAAGACAGTCTGCCTAGTGAGCCGGCTGCTTATCAAATCAGGCTCAGCAGTAAACATTAGTCTCTCGCCGCTAGGCCCATTTCAGTGGGCGGGCAGACCTGGGAGGAATCTGAGATAATGAAATATCATTAAGTGAAAAGAGCTTGTTGTAGAGTAGGAGGAGTCCGTGTTTGTAAACGAATGTGGAAAATATTTACATACTATGCATTTTTTAAAAAGAGTAGGACCCAGGCAACACATGTTTAAAGTGGTGATATTTATTTACTTGCTTTTTTGTGTGTGCCCATACATGCTTTTCAGTACTTTCAAATATTTTGTGATCAATTTGTGTTATTTTTATAAATAGATAAAAACATCTATGCTTTTAGAAATGAAAAGTAATAAAAGGCACACCCAAACAAACAAAAACATTGTGGTTTCATCAGTTTTTTATTCCTTTATGTATATTTAAAGTTTTTATAAATTTAAAAAATCATCGGTAATTTCACCACATGGACATAAACATTCACATTTTTAATGTTGCTCACATTATTTTTCTTACCCCTATTTAACATAATTCATACTGTATTCAAAAAACTTATACAAATATGAGATATCTGTGTCTTTGCTACATTTTTTGTTCACAACCAGTATTGTCACTGGAAAGGGGACCTGGCCCTGAGTAGGTCTGCCTAGGGCCGGCTGGTACTGTGTGGGTTCTTGACTTCGTGCAGGAAAATTTCACAACAAGAGTCCAGGTGACTACGAGACAATGTTTATTAAAGCGGGGCACAGAGAAACAAGGAAGGGCTTAGCAAAGAAGAAGCAACAGGAGAGCCTAGGCTGGGCTGCCTAGCTCTGTGCGAAGTCAGAGAAAAGGGGGCCTTGGGGACAGGATCAGGGGATTATCCTGGGATGAGCTGCTGCTACCCATTGCTCCCCTGGTTGCAAGCCTCCTGGGGTCCTTTAGAGTTTAGGAGATGCATGCCTATGGGGAAGACAGGGAAGAAGAGGGGAAAGGGAGTGGGGGGAGGGGCGGCTGCTCCTCAGAGGGAGAGTGCCAGCCGAATCCTTTGTCTTGAGGCTTTTATCTCTCTCTTGCTGGTGGGAATCTTAGGGGAGGTCTCAGGAGAAGATTTCAACTGAATATTTATCAGTTTTCCAGGTGTGCTCCTTCAGGGTTGTGGTCCTCACTGATTGGTCAGTGCCATTGCAGAGGGTTGTTAGTCATTGCAGCTGGACCTGGTGTCACCCACCTGGCTTTGCTGCTTTTCTGGATCTGGAGCTGAAATACAGCTGAGGCCTAGATGTTATCTCTAGGGGGTGGCCGTCTATACCCGCTGTAAGTTGCTCTGTCAGTTTGTTCAGCTGTCTGTCTCAGTTCCCCTGGTCCACTTGTCCTGGCTTACCCGCCTGTCTCAGTAGCAGGCAGTAGCTTTAACGAGCTTGCCTTTGTAAGCTAACATGATGTGCAGTGTGAATTGTTTTAGGGTCTTGTGCCACTAAAATATACATTTTTTTAAAAAAACTTATATTCCTAGTAAAGGCTAGGCTACCGGCAGTTTCTGTACTAAGTGCTTAACAGATGTTTGAGCAGCCATGAACCTGGTGAAGAGACTTGCAAAGTCCAAAGATAGGTAGTCAGTTGGGGGGTGGAGGGGCATCCATCCAGTTTTAGTGCTCCTATTTCATTTTATTTTTAAAAATATTAATTCTACTATTTTGATTTTTTAAGTATGTTTTTACTTTCAGAGAGAGAGGAAGGGAGAGGGAAAAAGAGATAGAAACATTGATGAGAGAGAAACATCAATTGGCTGCCTCCTGCACACCCCACAATGGGGATCGAACCCAAAACCCAGGCATGTGCCCTGATTGGGAATCAAACCAGCGACCTCTTGGCATAGGTCGACGCTCAACCACTGAGCCATACCAGCGGGGCTGGTGCTCCTATTTTAATAACACCTCAGTGAGCTTTTCAAAATATGAGAACCTGAAAACAAAGGAAAAACTAAAACTCTGTTTTTAAAGTCTAGTTTATTGAGAAGTAGTATATAGAGAGTAAAACTCACCTTTTTAGTGTACAGTGCTATAAATTTTAACAAATGCATACAATTGTGTAACTGCTTCATTCAAGATACAGACCAATCTTAGGAATGGGCGGGGATCACAAAATAGATCATAGACCTAAATATACAACCTGAAACTGCACTCTTTGCTCCTCCTGTTCATCAGACAGCGCGTCTTCCTGCGCAGGGCCAGCCGCGGTCCTGAGACCGATGGTGAAGGTGGAAGTGAACGGATTTGGCCGTCTTGGGTGCCTGGTCACCAGGGTTGCTTTTGACTCTGGCAAAGTGGATTTTGTTGCCATCAATGATTCCTTCATTGACCTAAACAACATGGTTTGCATGTTCCAGTATGATTCTACTCATGGCAAGTTCAAAGGCACAGTCAAGGCTGAGAACAGGAAGCTTGTCATCAATGGAAAGTCCATCTTCACCTTCTAGGAACGAGATCCCGCCAACATCAAATAGGGTGATGCTGGTGCTGAATATGTTATGGATCTTCACTTGGAGAAGACTGGGGATTACTTGAAGGGTAGAGCCAAGAGGGTCATCATCTCTACCCCTTCTGCAGATGCCTCAATGTTTGTGATGGGTGTGAACCATGATACCTTTGTAGAAAATACAAAATATAAAGAAAAGCAAGAAGCACAGTAAACACAAGAGACCCCCGACCAGATAAAGTATAGGCAGGGCTCACGGCCAGTAGTGTGAATGCCAAGTCAGAATGTCTGAATGACAGGGACCTGAATATCTAAATGAGCATATTAAAGTCCTGGAGAGCTGGGGAGAATCTTGACCTTAACATAACTTATTTTGCAGCTTTAATCAAGTCACTTCAGCATTCTGAGCCTTGGTTTCCATATCTATAAAGTGAGAAACTTGGACTAGGTGTTCTGTATGTTCCTTTAAAATTAAAAAAAAAAAAAGCAAACATTTGCCAGTTTGGTACCACAGTGCTGCACCATTGAAGGTTACAATCATCAGGTGAAGAGATAGGTGCTGGACTAAAAAATGTAATTATTGACTCCTTAGGCAAATATAACTTATGGGTGGTAAAGGAATAAAAGGGCATTTCTCATATTAAAATTAAGATAGACTTATACACCATAATTTTAGAGGGGTAAAGAATATTCATGAGGAAATGAATTAGTGGAGATTGTTGATATTTTTAATAGTCCTGTAAAAAGATTTTGTGCAAGGTTTATTAAAGTATTTTCCCTATATCAGTGATAACTCAGTTTTCTCCCATTATGTCCAAGGACATGCCTAAGAGATAGGAAGTAAAAGGTATGGGAAAAAACAAAAACAAAAAACACTTTTCTGGGTAATAAACTAGAAAGAGCCTTAGTTAACATTTTTATGTGTCACATGGAAAAGAATAAAAATGATATTAAGCATCTCTGATTTGTGAATGTCAATCCAATAGGAACAAACTCCCGTGTAATCTTATAAAACTGGATGTTTTTAGGTAAGCAAAATTATATTTACAATGTGATGGGCAGCCAAGGGACCAGTTAGGACCAAGGACAATGACTTTGATCATCCCCAAAGCTGGTAATTTCTAAACTCTAAAAGTTTATACGGTCAAAATTAGTTAAACAACAACAGTAAAAAGACTGGAATATCTGTGATGGGATGCAGATAACCTCCACGCCGAATATAAATTAGAAACATCCTGTCATTATAAAACAGTGGGGACCTCCAGACTAAGAAACCTTGAGTGAACCAAATATCGGTTGCTGAATGTCAAGGAAGACATAATGTCAAGGAAGAACTGACGGATTTATATAGTGAGTAGAAATGTTGCCACTTGCGGCCAGATTAAAAAACAAATGAGGCTCAACTTAGAAATATAAAGACCTGACATAGAATATGATTTGATGATCTGATATAAAAGTATTAACATTCTGAAGAGAATGCACTAATGTTTGTTGCAAAATACCAGAATGAAGAAGGCCCAGTGAAACTTAACTTGCATACCCAATGGATTTTAAAGCTATGAATCTCATCGTCCCAGGAAAAGATCAAGAATGATAATCACCACAATTTCATGTAAGAATTGTTCATGGACTTCAAGGAATCAAAAGCTTTCAAGATGTTTTCATGTAAGGACTGTTTGCCATCTTGAACTCAGAAAGCCAATAATCAAATTTTCTTTCCCATTCTACCAGATCATAAAAACTACTAACTTTTATGTTGAGTTCTAAGGAATCCCATACTTTCAATAGCTGCTTGAAATTTACATTAGAAGAAACTGGCTTCTGTAGATTCACGTTTCCCATGCCAATTTCCTGACAAAATGAGCAACCAGCTTCCAACGTGATGCCCTCCCCTTGCATGTGGTTCTGGCTGCCTATCCAGAGACAGGAAATCTTTATTTTTTATTGATTTTAGAGAGGGAGGAAAAGAGAGGGAGAGAAAGAAACATCGATGAAAGAGAACACTGATTGGCCGCCTCCTGCAAGCCCCCCACTGGGGATTTGGCCCACAACCTGGGCATGTGCCCTGACCAGAAATGGAACTGGAGACCTCTTGGTGCATGGGTTGACGCTCAAGCACTGAGCCACACTAGCTGGGCAAGAAAAGAAATCTTAATTGGCCTGTTCATTAGCTGGTCACTCCTGTATTAATCACTCTCTTGACCCCACTGAAGCATTTAGATAGTTATAATGAGCACTCAAGTGAATTATTAGTCTCACTCTGAGACTAAAAGAATATCATGCTTTAGGCAATTAACAATAAAAGTAAAATTTGAAACGTTACCTTTGAAAATACTGTGAATTAATTTTGAGGCCACCTGAACAGATGCCACCAGATGCAAACAGTTTGGTGACATCACTTGAAACTTATAACCAAGGTCACCCAGTGCATATTTAGGCTATTGCAAGGTCATTGTGATTCTTGTGATTTGATTCGCTGAACGAGCTAGGTGTTCAAAATAATCCTTCTTTGGAATCCTTTAAAAAAGAGCCCTGACGGTCCCAAGAGGGTTGAAGGAAGTGGTGGTTAGGCAGTGCCTAGTCAGTGGCGGACGTGGCTGCAAAGACAGACAGAGTCAGAACTCAGTCTTGGGTGGGTCACATCTTTTTCTTTTTCTTTTCCTCACCTGAGGATATTTTTGCATTCATCTTCAGCTAGAGCAGAAGGGAGAGAGGGAGGAAGAGAGAGAGAAACATCAATGTGAGAGAGACACATCAACTGGTTGCCATCCACATAACTTCAACAGGAGCCGGGGACAACCGAGGTATGTGCCCTTAGCGGGAACTGAATGAGAGACTCTCTGGTCTGCTGGCCAACGCTCTAACCACTGAGCAACCGGCCAGGGCAAGTGGATGGGTCACATCTTTTCTTCTCTGCTAAGGTGTTTTTGTGTCGTGCTACATTTGAACACACAGCCATCCTGAGAGCTGTCTCTCTATGATTTCTTTCTGAAAGCAGAACCTGTTTCTCCAGTGTGTCTTCATCCTTGACCCATGCTGAGGGCATGGAATACAGAATATCCAGGCCTGCCCTTACCATTGTAATCTAATTTTATTTTTTTTAACTTTTTTTTTTATTTCTCACCTGAGGACATGCTTTTATTGATTTTAGAGAGAGAGAGAGGAAGGAAGAGAGAGAAAGAGAGAAACATTCATGTGAAAGTGAAACATTGATCGGTTGCCTCCCACACATGCCCTGACTGGGAATTGAATCCGCAAACTTTCGGTGTAGAGGGTGACACTCCAACCAACTGAGTCACACCGGCCAAGGTGCCAACATATTCTAATTGTAATGCTAAGGCCCAGTGGGCCACTTGCGTTTCCAGAAAAGAGAAAGAAAAGACAGAGAGTGGTGGCGGGAAAGTGGGGAGGCAGGTCCAACCCGAGCTCAGCTGAACACACAGGAAGATTGACATGACTTTGGGGGCCCACTGCAGACAGAGTTAGAATGGCTGCTATGATTGTCTTTGTAGAGGAAACTTATATAAGATTCCATTTCATTTACTCACAATCTGCATAAACCCAGCCAACCAATTGAGTAAATTACCTTTGTTCTCACTCGAGGGATATCTACTAAGAATTCCAGGCTTTCTTCTTGGGCAGGGCTGATATTTAGCCAACACACACAAGCAAAGCTTCCCCAGTTGTTAAAAATATTTAAAAATATGTTTGCTCCCTTTGGAAGGGAACTGCTGCCTGAACCATCTTGAGTGCAGCCAGCTGCCTTATTTGTCCTGGCTCCTCCACCGGGACCTGCAGACCTCTGCCCACCGCAGCGACGGAAGGGCGAACGCTGGGCTCTGAAGGACCTTTGCTTAGCACTGCACATTCATTTCCCACCCATTGTTAAATATTTTCATTATCCTGTCTGTTCCCAGACAATGGTCATGAGTGACACTGGTTACCCAACCAGAAAGTTATTAAAAAGTAACTGAGTGCAGGATGACAAGGGAGATGGATAGAGACTGAGAAAGAGACTCTCGGAAGGTTGCTTGGCATGGTGATCCTGAGGGACCCTGGGCGGACTAGATGAAGGATTCTCCTTGGTCCAGAGTGGCACAGCAGTATCCATTTGCTGCCTCTAGGAGAGGTTGGGAAGAACAGGTCACAGCTGAGAAGCAATAGGAACCCCAGAGGAGGAGAGTCCTAGGTAAATATGCAAGAGGATTAAAAATAGAAAAAGAAAATGAATCCAAACCACAAGTGTATTTTCAGACTGCCAAGATCCTGAAGTCCTGCTTCTTATGCACCTCAATGTGAATGGTGCTCTTACCAAAGTAAGAGGGTATGTAGCCCCACTGAAGGACATATAAGGAAGGCTAGGGTGGTGTAAAAATGCAGAAAGAACATATAAGTCCTTTCAAGAGTAAATGCTGCCAGAGGACACGTGCCCACGCACGTCAGAGCTCACTGCGCTTACCAAATGGCCCTGCGGAGTGTGGTACAAAATTTGGCCATGCAATAAGATTTCATTCGCTCAGCATATGTATATTGTGTTTACAAATTTGGTCTCAATTAGAACTGAAAAATGCAGGGGTAGGCCCCCCACAAAACTTCCAAGTAAATGATTTATTTATTGTGGTTACTAAATCCATACCCATTTCCTCCACTCTTGACTCTCGTGTGATCCATCCAAGCGCTTCGGAGGAAAAGTGCTTTTTGTTTAAGTGACAATCCTTACTCAGAGGCATTTTGAACTTCGCATGCCGTGCAGCACTCAGAGGAGTGAATCTCTACCAGCAGGCTGTGGGGCACCATCATGAGGTGTGAGAGGGTCTCGATGGTGTCTGCTGCACCGTTACTCATTTTTCCTGGTCTTGGCAGGAAAGGTCCCTGAACCAGTGGGTACTTTACATTTCAGGGGCATAGTTGTGGTTGTTCATGCAACCGGGATGTCTCTGTTTCTCATCGTCAAGCACCAGCATGACAGATTTGCCTTAATCAGTTCAGGCTGCTCTAACACACATACCACAAAGGGGTGGCTCAGTGACGAACCTTTACTCCTCACAGTTCTGTCGGCTGCAAGTCTGAGATCAGGGCACCAGCATGGTGGGATTCTTGGTGAGAGCCTTCTTGCTGGTTTAGATGGTAGCTATCTTATTGTGTCCTCACATGGTGGACAGAGAGTGCAAGCTCTCTGGTCTCATCTCAGGCACTATCCCAGCATAAGGACCCACTCTTGTGACTTTACCTAAACCTAATTACCTCCCAAAGGCCTCTTTCCTAAATACCATCATGTTGGGGGTTAGCCCTTCAACATGTGAAGTTTGAGGAGGAGCCAAACGTTCAGTTCACAGAAGGACTTGGTAGAATTTGAGCTGAGGAATGTCTTGGTTTCCTAGGTATTAACACCATGAGCCGGGTCAACATGGAGTGTGAGCAAAGTGGGGGGGGGGGCACCAGAAGGAGTGGGGCCAGCTAAGCAGTGGGTGCAAGAGAGAAGGGGGGCCATCGAGAGGGACTTATCCCTGACAAAAGAATTGCTGGCCCAGGATAATAGTAAAATGCAGATCAGCTTTAAGTTGGTTCATTACGGATTTGACGTTCTCTGCAGACGCCTGTGCCTTTATGTACCACATGGGCAGGGCCGCCCCCACAGCTAATACAGCCACCACCCGTCCTGCTCACCGTTGCACCAGAAGATGTAGTTCTGTCTCAGATTTCTGAACACCTAGCACAATTGTCTGTGAGACCTACAGTCCGAGAAGTTTTCTCAGAATAAATTGACGATGGCCAAGTTAGGAAAGGAGGCAAAGGCAGGGCAGTGAACCTGGGTTATGAACCAGAGGGGCATCATTTCTGGCAGGAGGGGAGAAGAACAGGCTCTTCCACCACCCTCCTTTCAGTCTCTGGTGACTGCAGCATCACAGGAGGTCCAGCCTGTGTCCGCTGGTTGCCAGGACGATTTAAAAATAGCGTCTGCAGCCAGGGAAGGGGGGCAGGGAGAGAATAAAGATAAATGACCTTGTGCAGGAAAACTACTGGCAATGAACCCTGCCTAGGCTTGATCTGGAGGGGGGGGCTTGTGTTTACTGTGCTGCTTGCTTTTCTTTATATCCATGTTTTCTACAAGGGGCGTTTAAAACATTCTAGTGGGATTTTTAAAAACGCCTGTTACCAAGGTGAAAGTTGTGTGTTCTTCCCTTAGACACCTCCCCATGGAGGCGGAATAGTGGCATGGCAGCTGGGCTTTCTCTTGCCTTAGGAACGCCCAGAGGTTGTAAAGCAAAGGCAAGACTTCTTGGAGGTAGAGGGATGGACTAGATGACCTTCCAGCTCCCCCATTCAAATCATTACTGCATGCCAACTTGCCCAAAAACTTTTCAAAGGAAGCTATTCAGAACCCTCTCCATGGTCTGGCATTGTGATCAATCAAAAGGTTCTTCATCACATTTAACCCAACCCCCTCCACACTGGCTCACAAGACATTCCTAGTGGGCTCAGGGATGAACAGAGCCCAGAGCCAGGCACCCACCTGGAAGCAGCCCAGGCACAGACACTGCATCCGAGCACTGGGCACAGCCTCACCAAGGTGTAAGGAGGAGGATGGTCCTTGGAAGCTGTGTCGCCTTGTTTGTTTTCTGATTATATGTGGTAGCTCTGAGCAGGATGACACATCTCACCTTGGGCAGGGACGCGGTGCCTCCACTCCGTGCCAAGACTTCCGCCCCTTCTTCTGTGAAATGAGGAGTTAACCTTGGTGAACTCTAAGTCTCCTTCCAACTCTGGGGGTTGACAAGAGTGGCTTGGAGGTAAACGATTGCTTCTACAGTGCTTGGATTGTGCCCAAACCCCATTTGCCCTTTGCTCTTGGACATAATATCAACTATAAATCTAGGATCCAGGCGGACACTGGAGGCCCAAGGACTTTATCCAGCCCACAGATATGGTTTGTTTGGACTCACAGTGTTATTAGGACACAGAATTTAAAAAGAGATAAAAAAAAAACACCACCACACCAATACTTAAAAATAGGCACATTTTTTAATACAAATGTCTGTTTTTGGATTCTCTTAGAAAATTATAAAATCTGGCAGCACTGGGCTCTCGTGGCAATAGCCAGCTGGATCTGGCTGGTGGCTGCCCCTTTTGAAGCAGATATTGTCTCTCCAGGTGCCCACAGTGCCCATCATTCCCTACTGTCTCTAGGACTCTGAGGCTGAATGTTAGTTTCCATTATCATTTTTCTTTTATCAGGCCTTCTTCATTCATTCATTCATTCATTCATTCATTCATTCATTCATTCATTCTACCTGTCTGGCCCTTGTAGGCATCTCAGTTTGCAATTTCTGATATGATAAAAGCCCTAGAAGGGCAGAGATCACCTTCCTATCCTCCACAAACTTAGATCACTAAGAACACATGGAGGTCCTCAATAAATGTTTGTCAATTGCAGTTCTTATATTGTTTCTAGCTACCTCAGTGAAAGGTTTGGTGGACAAAATCAATCAGTGCCAGTGTTGGGGGTTTTCCTGTGTTCCCTGAACCTCTCGCCTTCCCCATGACAGCAAAAGGATTTGCTCCAAAGAGTAAGTCCCTGGCTACCACTGGCCCTCATCTCATGAAACCTTACTCCTAGCCCTGGTATTTCCTCGAACTGTTCCTAAGGAGGTTCAGCTTAGCCCAACTTCTCGGTTAGGAGAGGACTTGACAGTTATCTCCTTGGAGACAGAACAGGGATTTTGGACTCCCCTCACAAATCACTGTTGACAGTTTAAAACCCAAGAGCTTCTTTTTCATGGGCCAACCATCCAAAGGCAGAACCCTCATCTTGTTTATTTATATCATGGGTTAGGATAATAAATACAGAGATGGCAGTTTCTATAGATATTGGGGGGTGGGTGGTAAGAAGTCAGTGTCTACTCATCAACTCCTTATCTTTACTCTCAGCAGAGCCTGTTTATCCTCGATCCTCTACTCCTTTACTGTTTCTATTCCTCTGATGACTCTGTCTTTGATCAAAGGGAAAACATGCTGCAGGGTAATATAAGTGGTTCAAAGAATAAGTCAGGAATAGCCAAAGTAAATGACTTGAGGAAAATAATATATTACACATATTTTATTTAGAAATAGGGTAACCATATAACGTACCATCCAAACCAGGACACTTTGGAGAGGGAGACGGGGTGCTCACTGGACAGGACCTGGGGACTACAGGCACAGATTGGAAGTGTCCCAGGAAATTTGGCATTTATGGTCATTCTGTTAAAAAATCAGATGTCTCTGTTAAAACAGCCCAGGGCAATGAATTTTATTCATGGCAAGGCTGAGTTCTTCACAGCAAAAATATTTGAGCTACTTACAGCCAAACCTGCTGTCGTGGGGAGAAAGAGGTTATAAGCTATTAGGAGACATTTCTAAGTGACTACAGGCAGTCTCCAGATTTTATTGTGATTCATTTATCTGTTCATTAGAGGCTTGTAAAACTCATCTCTATCTTGGCTCTTACCTCTAGTCTGTCATTTTCAACTTGATGTCCCTAAGTGATGTCTAACAGGTTTAAGTAGTCACAGTACCTGTAATGCTGGTACTTAGCAGTCTTAGGAAGGCAGCAGCAGGTTGGGGAAATGGATGGAGCTCTCTTGGAAACCGTAGAAGTAACAATCAGTATCTAATAATCACTATCACAGCATCTATTATGTGCTAGACCCCATTAAAAGGCAGAGGAAGATGCCCCAACAAGATAGATTGCAAACAATCCTGGTGTTATTCCTGCAAGGTAAGGAAATCGTTATGCTTACTGCTCTAACAAATAAACCCAATTCTCAGTGACTTCATACAGTTAAGGTTTAATTTTTGCTCATGCCACAGTTCACTGTGAGACAAGATATTCTGCTGAGCAGCTGTCTTGTAGATGGTGACTCAGAGATCCAGGCTCTCCTATCTCAGAAGCCTTCACTTCTAGCCATGTGGTCAGGGGAGAAAGAACATGATTTCACACTGAGGCTGTACGGTCAGGCCTGCAATTATATTCATCACATCCACCCAATTATTTTGGCCAGAACTAGTTATATGGCCCTAACCTAACTGCAAAGGAGACTAAGAAATGTAGTCTTTCTTGGTGCCAGGAAAAGATTAATGAGTATCCAGTCAGGTTCTGTTAAGATTGGTGTTGTCACCCATTTACCAATAAGAAACTGAGGCTCAGAGGTTAATAACATTCAAAGGTCAAGCAGCTAAAGTCACAGCAATTGAGATTTAATTTAAGGGTGCCTGACTCCAAAGCTCTTTCTATTGTATTTCAACCTATACAATCAGCTTATAAGCTTCCTTCTTAACCAGAAATACAAAAGGGAGAAACATAGCAGCCTGAGTTCATTTCCCAAGACTTTGTCTGCCTACTTTCCTGGTGTATGACAGACAGACTTTAGATTCAGTCATTTATGTGTGCTGCTTGGAGGCTAGGACTAGCTACCAGCAGGGTCAGGCTGCTCCTCCCTGGGGAGGTGCTCTCCCATATGAAGGTCTTTAATTTCTTCCAACAATGTTTTCTATTTTGTTTTATTTTTAAATACTTTTTTAATTTTTAAATTACAGTTGATATACAAATATTATATTATATTAGGTTGATATACAACCCAGTGATTAGACATGTATATAACTTACAAAGTGATCAGTCCAATACATCTAGTACCCATCTGACACTGTATATAGTTATTACAATTTTATTAACTATATTCCCGATGCTGTACTGTTTTGTGGTTTTCAGTGTGAAGATCTTGCATATCGTCTGTCAAATTTATTCCTAAGTGTTTCATAGATTGTGATGCTGTTGTAAATGATATTTTAAAATTCAATTTCTGATTTTCAGTACTAGAAAATAGAAGTAAAATTTATTTTTAAATATTAATCCTGACCCTGCAATATTGCTAAACTCACTTATTAGGGTAGCTTTTTTGTAGATCCCATCATTTCTACATGGATGATCATTGTCATTTACAAATAAAAACAGCTTCAGTTTTCCCTTTCCAATCTGGATATCTGTATTTCTTTATTTCATATCACTGTTAAATGTGTGTGTCTGTCTACACATAATATGTATGAAGCTTGACAATGATTCTTTTTGTTGTTGTTGTTCAGGTAGAGTGGGAGGGAGAGAGAGGAACAGAGAGAGAGGAGAGAAACATCGATGTGAAGGGACACATCGAGTGGCTGCCACCCGCACGACCCAACCAGGGCCGGGGACAAACTGCAACTGAGGCACGTGCCCTTAGCGGGAACCGAACCTGGGTCTCTCCAGACCGCAGGTCGATGCTCTAACCACTGAGCCAAACTGGCCAGGGCTTGACAATGATTCTTTACAGTGCCAACTAAATGTACATTGAACATTGGAACTGAAAATAGTTTTATTTATATAAAAATCTAATGATATTTAACTAAAATGTAAAAATGAAATAAAATTTAAGTGTAAGCTTTATTTAAATATATAAATACTTGAAATATATTTGATTAAATATTTAAAATGTATTCTAGTTATTATCATTTGTATTTTGTCTTTTAATTGAAATAATTTAAAATACATATATATTTTTTTTTTTATCCTCACCTGAGGACATTTTTCCATTATTTTGTTCAGGTAGAGAGGGAGGGAGAGAAAGAGAGAGAGAGACATTGATGTGAAAGGGACACATCGAGTGGTTGCCACCCTCACAACCCAACCAGGGCCGGGGACAAACTGCAACCGAGGTACATGCCCTTAGCGGGAACCGAACCCGGGTCTCTCTGAACCACAGGCCAACACTCTAACCGCTGAGCAAAACCGGCCAGGGCTTGAATATTTTTTTAAATAACATTGAAAATATACAAAGAGTAATTTTAATTTTTTGTCTTTCACACTTACTTTATGTTTTTTTCAATATACTCTATTTTGAATCATTTTAATACAACTACATTTTAAGTTTTAATTCTTTAGATCAGTGCAGTCTAATGGAACTTTACGCAGTGATAGAAATGTTCTCTATCTGTGCTGTACAATATGGTAACCACTCATCACATGTGAGTACTGAGCACCTCAAATATGACTGGTGCAACTGAGAAACTTAATTTTTACTTTTATATAATTTTAATTTATTTAAATTTAAATAGCCACATGTGGCTGGTGGCTATTGTACTGGACAATGCAGCTTTAGATGATTCTTTGCCTAGAACACAAATTACATGAAAATCTTGAGTATAATTACATAAGTAGTGACTTTGCTAGAATAAAGGCAAAAAATAAAATTTAAAAATAATTTATGAATTCTTACTTATTAGGCCCATCAACAGAACTTCCATATATTCAATAATAATTATGTTCAGTCACCTTTGATATTTTATCAACCTTTGGTCAATTAGAAACCTTCAACTTTACATATTTTTCTGTTTATCATTATAAAGATATAGGAAGGAAGAGGAAGTATGCTGTTCAACTGTTTGTGATTTATAAGTTATAAATGCTGGCATATGATATGTAGGCCTCTGTTTTAATGCCTGGCTAGCTCTTACAAATACTGGGGCTGAGCCTGCCCAGACCTGCGTTGTCCACCTGTAAAAGTGGCAAAACCACACACTGGTCACTGCTCTCGAGCCCCTGGAACACCACACTGGCTTCTCCTAACAGCCACCACCTGTGCCTGCTCATCTCCCACTCCTCCAAAATCCACTGGAAACTTGAGCTGCACCCAGATCCTGCAGGGGCCCTTCCCGTCTACCTAATATTTTCTGTCGGCCAAAGCAAAAACTCTTGGAGCATTGTCAGGGAGCATCCTGACCCACAAAATAGCTACAAGCCACCATGCCTCTCTCCAGAAACCTTTGCACTTTTCTCTACATCGTTTGAGTAATGCGTGCACCCATTTCATGCCTGAGAGACACACGACTGATCATACAGGTATTAGCATGAAAGGGTTGTCGGGTCAAGAACCAAAGTTTTGTTTGACAACCGAGACATTTTTTCCATGAACAACTTGATCTAGAACCAAATTGTTTGAGATGAGATACAATGTAAATGTGGGCCCCGAGGTACATGGCTCTGTTCCAACTGTGAGGTGGCCCTCCTAAAGACTCAGAGTGTGCTTGTATATACATATTCTACTTTATCATAAAAATGAATACACAGCCCTGGCCAGTTTGGCTCAGCGGTTGAGCGTTGGCCTGTGGACCAGAGAGTCCCAGGTTCGGTTCCTGCGAGGGGCACGTACCACCAAAAAAAAAAAAAAAATTGAATACACAAAATTTATAAATCCTCAAGGTTATCTCAGGAAACCCCATAGTGTTGTTAGATAAGGGGTTCTCAAAATGTGGCCTATGGGTCCCTTGAGTTCCCTGAGGTCTGTTACGGGGTCCATCAGGCTAACTATGTTCACAATAATTTCTAATATGTAAATGTCAATAGTTATAACCCACATAAACAAAAACTCCGGCGAGACAAGCAAGCATTAGAGTCAACATTTGCCATCAGTGTCAGCTTTCAAGTCAACTCAATTCTACTATGTAGTTACTCTACCTGGAGCGTATGGTCTTCATGCCCAGGTCCACATAGTCCCCCTAGAATCTGGTCTGCAATGAATTCTGAACTAATTTTTCTCTTTCACAGTCTGGGATTTATGTAGCATCTATGATGAATCTATACTTACTTTATAGTCACAAGTTACACCTCATCTCAGGGTGAATTGTTACATACAAAGGAAACGGCAGGGATGGTGAGGAGCTATCTGAAGTCACTCTGACAGTGTTGGAAATCTTCTAATCCTCGGGTCACCCAGTACTTCCCGAATATCACTCTATTTTTCACAATTCCTTTTTTTGCCAATTAGGGCCCTAACATTTACTGTAGACACTTGTGTCTAGGAATTCAGCTTCCACTTGAGTTCTGAATCTAATCAGTTTCTGATCGCATTCTGCAGCTGTCTACAAGAAGACAAAGTACAAGGAAATAGTACTTCCTGAGTGGAGTCAGTTTCTTGATCTGCCTGAGCAATGCAATCCGGCACCAGAGTCCATTTCTCTCCCAACTGAAGTTACTCTGAGCTATTAGAAGAAGTCTACCCATCCCTACCTGGAAACTTCTCCATAGCCTGTGAAATGGCATCTGTTGTTGCCCCAAAACTTCATCTTTACTAGGTACCTCACTTCGATCCTGAGTGGTCCAAGTGAGAGCATAATTAACTGCTTCACTGCTGGGAACCACAAACCTGCTAGCCTTCCGCCCCAAGAGGTGGATATTCCCACTGTCCCCCACCCAGTGGCATCTTAATCCGATTCACGCCTCCACTGAGGGCCTCTCACAACTCTGCTCTTTATACCAATTTGTGTATCGGTCAGGTTGTCATGTGATTGCAAAGCTTCCCTTTGGTAGGGGGATTTAGCCAGCGATGCCCAGGACCCGTGAAGTAACCAGGGAAGCCGCCTCTCCAGCTGCACAGATGCTCTGGGTCTGGGTGCTGCTAAGAGTGAAAAGGGCAACAAACCTAATGGGAAACCAGGACAAAAACTCAGGGTCGTTTGGGTTACAACCTGAGTTCAGAGGTCTGCCTGGCATTCATGCTTCCTAAAATAAGAGAATTTGACTGAGTCAGGTGGTCACCATCTAAATGGAGCGCCGTGACTGGGAATTCATTCATGGCAACCCCTCCCATTGTGTTTAGCCATTTTTATATCCAGTCGATCCATGGGCCTGTCATTTGGGGTGAAGCCATCAGGGTTGTGCTACTCAGTTCACTTGGCAAGAGCCACAGGAATCAATAAGAGAAGGAGCCTCTTTAAGTCCCTTTTGCTACAGGGCACCCATCGGCCAGGCATGCGTGGAGACTTCATGAATTCATGAGTAAACCCGCTAAACCAGTTCAGTACAGTTATTTTCAGGGGACATTTTTATAAACCCTTACAGCTGAAGTCCTAGTGGGGCTCCATTTTCAAAATAATGACTCCAACGTCGAGGCAGTTTGTAGTTCAGTGAATCGATTTTTCAATATCTCTGTGTGTTACTGAGCAATTGATTGAAAGCAAATCAGCTCTAACTTCCTTGACAATCTTTATAAGTGACTTATAAAGAGCACCCCAAAGCCATGTTAACTTTTAAAGATGACAAGCACAATGATTAATTAAATATTTGTAAATGTACACTAGTATTTTCCAATCGTACCCTGTAGAAAACTGCTTCAATAAATGTTGATAGGTACACAGCAAAAATCAAGTAAGTAAGTGAATAAAGGAAATGAAAACATTTAAATCCATGGCGAAAAACTGGGAAGAATTTGTTCACCACAAGAACCCCCTCTTGGAGAGTCATTCTCCGAATCAACATATTGGAAACCCCGAGATGTTCCGTTGTAAAGAAATGTGTTCTTATTTTAGTTAGCTAAGTATTTTCCAAATTCACCTGAACACAGAAACGTTTCTGATGTTGCCTCATGCTTCCCCAGATTCTAATGTAAGATATATTGATAGATGTAAATTTTAGATCATGTACAATTTTGAAAATGTATCATTTTGAAAAGCATGTAGGACTGAAATGCAACAGGGTAGTGCACAGGCCCGTGCCGTACATCAGGACCCCAGGAAGCAAACTCTGTGACAAAGACGAGTGTGTGACGTTTACCTGGTGCTGTCCTCAGGATCAGCACATAGGGAATATGGCCTGGCACTGGGCAGAGGGAGGAGTTGAACTGTGTTGTGGTCACTGAGAAGCCTCATACTGTCACAGGGGATCTCTGAAGCTGAGATGGCCCCTCAGAGTTGTCTCACCTTGAGGCAAGGGGGCCAGTGCTCATACCCCTCCTCACTAGGCTGCTTCCATGACCACAGGCGTGATCTTGGATTAGCATCTCTCTTCCGTTGAGAGGAACTCTTGGAGAAGGACGCAGCTGGAGTCACAGTTCTTAGAGAGGCCATCGGCAATTGGGAGACTGAGTGCCTCAGTCCTAAAGAGGGCATTTGGGGGAGCACCACAGTATCTGTCACAGCCCACTCTCTGCCCTTGGGCCCATGTGCTTTATACAAGACGTCCTGGGACCAGCTCCTCCAGAATCCTCGTGGGTCATCTTACTTGGGTAAACTTACAGGAGAAAGGAAATCGGAGCGACAGCAGCCTCAGAATGCAGCTCACATAAAGGCTGCAACTGGTATTCATCGTCTGCTCCCATTACCTTTCCAGATGCCCTCATCCACAGCTGATGCCTCTGTTGGTCTAGGTGGCTTACCTAATGTGGTGGCCAGATTTATATCCCTGAGAGCCTGAACCTCATGGCCCTGCCGGCTGCACATCCATTTTTCTTTTTTTATCCTCACCCGGGGACATTTTTGCATTTATCTTTAGATAGAGCAGGAGGGAGAAAGGGAGGAAGAGAGAGAGAGAAACATCGACATGAGAGAGACACATCAAGTAGTTGCCACCCACATGACATCAACTGGGGCTGGGGACAAACTGCAACCGAGGTCCGTGCCCTCAAGGGGAACCAAACCAGGACTCTCAGGTCTGCAGGCTGATACTCTAACCGCTGAGCCAAACCAGCCAGGGCTGCACATCCATTTTTTTTTTATCAAGATTGGATGCTGAACATTTTCTTCCTGCCACTGGAGGGTTACAGCAGCCCTACCTCCTCCTCATATTCGAGCCAATTACCTCTGCCAGGATGATGTCTTCTTTCCGTGTCCACTGCTCTCTTGGCACAAGGAGTCCAAAGCGGCCCCCTTAGCTAAAAGTTTAATAGGACCTTGCTGGGTCTCCTGTTGGAAGCATTTTCTCTCTGAAAACCAGAACCTCTAAACCTGTGGAGCTCAGTTACGAGGGTGAGAAACTAATTCCACAAAGGGGTCACTAGGAGTGATGGCGAGTGTGGCAATTCCTAACTCTGTGTCTTGTGTGCTACCTCCTGAGGACACAGCACCAAGCCATGGCAGCTGACTTGAGCCACAGCCCTCAAATTTTCAGTCTCAGGACATCTTTACCCTCTTAAAAATTATTGATGACCCACAAAGAGCTTTGATTATGTGGGTAATAATTATACTTCTTTTCTTTTTCTTTATCCTCACCTGAGGACATTCTTCCATTTTTTGTTCAGATAGAGTGGGAGGGAGAGAGAGGAAGAGAGAGAGAGAGAGAGAGAAACATTGATGTGAAAGGGACACATCGAGTGGCTGCCACCCACACAACCCATCCAGGGCCGGGGACAAACTGCAATCGAAGTATACACCCTTAGCGGGAACCGAACCCGGGTCTCTCTGGACCGCAGGCCAACGCTCTAACTGCTGAGCCAAACTGGCCAGGGCTATACAGTACTTCTTTTCAATTGAAGATGCCAGTGAGGACCCTATTCTATGCTAACAGAAATAACATCTTAGAGTAATTATTATAAAGTTACTGTTACCTCATGGTACCCTGAGGCCCATTCCAAAGTGGCAGATTCTTTCAGAATATGAAGAAGAATGATAAAGAACAACACTTGGTGAGTGAATTTTACTTGTCTTGATTTATAATCCTTGAATTAAGAGAACTTGTGAAATATGTTCAATTTTTAGTAAAGTTTGCTCCATTTTAATGGGCTTGCCTCCTTGATTTCCTGATTGACGCCTTTGCAACAGTATGAAGGGTTATTCTTCACTTTCTGTGTAATCTGCCTACAGAGCAAAAATCCTTTATGTTAATTTTGTTATATCCCTGATTATTTAGGGAGGGAAATATCAGTTATGAAATAACTTACATGTTCATTTTTTTTTCCCTTTATTGATTTTAGAGAGAGGAAGTGAGAGGGAGAGAGAGATAGAAGCATCGATGAGTGAGAACATCGATTGGCGGCTTCCTGCATGCCCTCCACTGGGGATTTGGCCCACAACCTGGGCATGTGTCCTGACTGATAACTGGCGACCTCTTGGTGCATAGGTTGATGCTCAACCTTTGAGCCACTCCAGCCAGATGAACTTACATGTTCTTTACAATTATGTCACTTTCTATGTTTAAAAAAATTTTTATTGCTATTTTGATTAAATAAATGTTGTTTTCAGACACCTATGATCCCTTCTTAATCAGATGTCCAATTCTCCTCTAACAACATTTTTATTTTTTCCTTCCCCAAATCAGATCCAAATATAAAAATATAGAAATAAAGAACATTTTAGGATATCTTCTTCTTTTTTTTTTTTGGTACGTTCCCTTAGTGGAAACCAAATCTGGAGCTCTCGGGTCCACAGGCCGATGCTCCAACCGCTGAGCCAAACCAGCCAGGGTTAGAATATCTTTTATACCAAAATCTATTTTGAGATTTCCCAGAGAGCCCTTGGAAAATCACAAAGATTGGTTCTTCCACCTTTTAAAAAGAGAGATGCCAGAAATAATTAGTTGTTGTTGTTTTTTTCCTTTAAATATGGTACCATTGTAAAGTTCCATGGGAAAAGTTGTCAAATCAGAAGAGACATTCAGCCTCCCTTAGGTTAAATTTGGATGGGTAAAATATTATTAATACAAAGGTTTCAGCAATTATATGATTCATGGGAAGTCCCTGGATATTTGTCAGTATCCTTACTTTTCCTAATATGTTTTAACTTCAGAGGAAACACTGACCTAAGCTCTGTTGAGTTTTTTATATTTTTAAAATATAAAAATATTTTCCACATAGTTTTGAATCTAATATCTTTTTTATCACTTGCTTGTAACAGGGGTGTACATCAGACTTACTTATGGAGATTTATAAAAATACAGAGACCTATGCCAGATTTACTGAATCTCTTTATATTATATGCTTGGTATAATCTTGGTCTATTATAGATAGTGTGTCTCAGGATTACTATGCTTTATCTCAAGGATTTTCCTCTATAAAATTAGGTTTATCCATTTTTGAAAGCAGATATTCTCTGACTTCTCTGAAAATAGGTTTTCTCATTATTCTGAGAGACATGCTGTCTAAAACCTGTTTGGGAATGGCTTCATCATCTTGTCATGCATGCCACAGAAGCAATCACATTTCCTTGTCAATTACATTATTCTTATTATGAACTTTCATTAGACCTTAACATTTGAAAATTATCAGTAATAAGTTAACCACAGCCATTTTCTCTATGACTAAGATAGTTTTTATTTGTGCTGATGCTTGTTTGAAGGCTCTGTTATCAGCTATGGGCCTGGCTTTGTCTTCAACAAAGGACCATCTCAGAGCCCCATGGGCAAGGACTGTACCAGGTACTACGAACTATTGACACGTCAAAGAACAGAGTCTTTCTTTCTTATAGCTGCAGTCGACATGGACACTAGGCTGAGGAAGGCAGGAGAGGGGTGGGAGCAGGAAGGAGGGGGTCAATGGGGAATAAAGGGGAACATTGGTAATACTTTCAACAACAACAACAACAAGAATAGAGGCTTGGGCACCGGCTTCTGATGCATCTCTTGAACAGCCTTCAAGCCATACCAGTGTGTTGAGTAAGGATTTCCAGAACTTTTTTTCACTAAAACGTGTATGTGCTCATGAGACTGATACTCAAGATTCAGTAAAACAGGAATTAACTACATAGGACTTAATGAACTGATGAGAAAAATTTTGTTGTGATTTTTTTGTTAAGAAATATTTTTTGTGGATGTTTAAATGCTCAATTTTCCAAATATAAAAGCAAACACTTTCTTTTACTTCTTAAATTCTCTATAATCCATAACAATACAGTAGATTGTGTTTTTAAGTACTGAAATTAACATTTAAAAATTATATCTGATTCTCACTGTTCCCCCTAAAATCAGAAACTCTTAAGTCTCCTTACTTTTCATGGCAATATAGTTATTGCATAGGGTCAGTAAAAATCTGTTGTTCTTTTAAGCCAGAATATAATTAGGAAAATCAATTACGCAACCCAAACCTTGCCTGAAATGTCATATTTAGAATGGTGCTCATTTAATGGAACTTGGGGGGGGGGGGCGGTAGCAATGATTATAAAGTCTTCCCAGAAAACTAGCGTGGACTTGGTTCACAGGGTCCCAACCTGAAGCCAAAGGATCCACTGCAAGATGCTCACTTGTGTGTGTACTGGCTATTGGCCAGAGACCATACCAAATGGACCTCTTCATAAGAAGTCTGAGTCTCCTTGTGACATAGCAGCTGGGTTCACCTATATCCAAGACAGCAAGAGAGCAAGGAGGGAGTCCTGATGCTTTTTATGACCCGGTCTCAGTCACACTATCATGTGTGTCTGATTCTATTTGTTAGAAGCAAGTTCCTAAGTTCATCCCACACTCCAAGGGAGTGGAATTAAGCTCCACTCCTTTTTTTTTTTTATTTTTTAATCCTCAGTCGAGGACATTTTTGCATTCATCTTCAGATAGAGCTGGAGGGAGAGAGGGAGGAAGAGAGAGAGAGAGAGACGCATTGAGTGGCCACCTCCCACAGGACCTCAACCGGGGCTGGGAACAAACTGCAACCAAGGTACATGCCCTTAGCCGGAACCGAACCTGGGACTCTCCAGTCTTTGGGCTAACACTCTAACCGCTGAGCCAAACTGGCCAGGGCCAAGCTCTACTTCTTGAAGGAAGAACTATCAAAAATTTGTGGACACATTTTTAAACCCATCCCAAAGGCAAACCAGGACTGAGTGGCTTCCAAAGTACTGGGCTTTCCATCCTTCTAGGCTTCATCCTTGGGTAACCGACTCTATGTTTTAATGAATGAAAACAATCTTGTCACAAGGAGCCATAAAATGAAGCCCACTATAATTGTGTGCTGTGATAGAGGTACAGAAAACAACAGGGAAGGATATTAGGTCCAACTGGAATTATCTGGGGAACTTCATGAAGAAAGAGGTGGCCTTTGACATGATTCTTGAAGGATGAAAGGATATCAGTGGTCTAAGATTAGAAGCCAGAGGGAAGACTGGCCAGTGAAGAGAGCAAGGCAAATGTTGATACAGAGGCAGGAGACAGTACATGGACAGCACATGAGAACAATATAATATCACTACAGATGATTAAAATTATGAAGGTTTAACTTTAATGAAGAGAGTGGTGTGGAATTATGCATCAGGGAGGTCATGGGGGAGAGAAGGCTGGTTGGGGCTAGACAGCAGGGAGCCTTGTATGTCAGAGTTAGGACATTAGAAATCCAGGAAAGCTTTCTAGACAGGAGACAGGTATGATTACATCTATGCTTTAGAAAGATCAGCCTGGTGACCATGTGAAGGCTGGGGAGAGGCTAGAAGTGAGGTGGCCAGATAGGCTGCTGAGATGAACAAGTGCCCTGCCGGCCTCATCGTGCAGCTCAGGGATGCTCCATAATGACTACACATTGGAGACACCTATGAAGCTTCTTTAAACTCACTGGCACCCCAGCTCCGCCCCCTAGAGGTTCTGATTTAATTGTCGTGAAGAGGGTTGGGCACTCCAGGTGGTATTAATGTGCAACCAGGCTGAGAAGAATACCACGGTGCAGAGAAAAGAAAGTCTTCTCAGCTCTAGTCAAAATGTTGAACTAGTGGCCCCTCTTGCTTCGTTTTCTAAATGCCTCTTCTGTGTCTTTGGATCCTTGCCCCATAGGTCTTTGCATTTTTATTATTTTTAAGTTTCCCTGGGAAATACCTCATTTTGTTTAGTGTTGCAAATTCTCAAACTGCTCATCTTCTCCCATGACCCAGTAAACTGCCATTTCCTCAGGGCAGCTGCCATCACTAAATAGTAAGGGGAAAGCAAGCCATTTAGACTAATTCACACTAAGATGTAAATGATTGATGAGCCCATAACCCACCTAAGGGTATTTTTTTGAAACTTAAAAAAATAATGTTACACTTATAGGAAAGTAACAAGAAAAAATTAGATTTTCTATATACTCTCTTTTGAAATACATTTGTTTATTCTTCTCTTTCTTACAAACACACCACTTTTTTTTCTGAACCATTCCAGAGGAAGTTGCAAGTTTATTCCAAAATACATAAGTGTGCATCTCCTAAGAATAATGGCATTCTCCTACACAGCCACAATATATGCACCACAAATTTGTACATTAACAGGGACAAATCTACAGACTTTAATCTACAGACTCTACACAACTTTGCTGATTATCCCAATAATGCCTGGTATAGAAACACAACAGCAACAAAAAAACCGCAATAGGAAGAACATCTTTCCTTTGCCCCTTTCCTTCTGGCCCAGCATGCAACTCATGCCCATGCCTTGCATTCCGTTGTCATGCCTCTTTAGTCTCCTTCAGTCTGGGACTGCTCCCAGTCTTCAGTTGCTTTCCACATCTTGACATTTTTAAAGAGCACAGGCCAACTGTTTTGCAGAATATTTCTTAATTTGGGTTTGTTTGATGCTTCCTCATGATTAGATTCAGGTTACACTTTTTTTTTTAGAGAAAGAGGTAAGAGAGAAACATGGATCAGTTGCCTCCCATAGGCACCCGACTAGGGATCAAACCCAAAACCTCTTGGTGTATGGGATGACACTCAAGCCAACTGAGCCACCAGCCAGGGCACAGGTTATACACATCTTTGATGAGAAAACCACTGAAGTGGCTCTGTGTTCTCGGTGCATCCTAGCAGGTGCTGCAGTGTCCACCTGCCCCAATAATGGTGCTGCTGACTTCTATCCCCTAGTTAAGATGGTTTCTTCCAGGTTTCTCTGTAAAGTTACTAAGCATTTTGTTAGTAATTAGTAAGAATTCTGTGGGAATATACTTTGAGACCTTAAAAACACCCTGTTCCTCAGCACCCTTTGGCCATTTGTTCCAGCATCCACTGATGGTCCTTGCCTGGTTACTATGATGGCTATCCAGGGGAGGTATTCTAATTTTATCATGTCTTCTGTACCTATTAGTTGGCTTTCTACTATATGGAAGAGGTTTTCCTTTTCTTCCATTTATCAGTTTATTTATAGGAACAGACTCATGAATTTCTATTATATTTAATAGGTTGTAATAAATTAGTATCCTTATTTATTTTGATGCCCACATTGACTCAGATTTAACCAATGAGAACCCTTTTAAATTGACCAGATTATTTGATTTTTAAAAGAGGTGGCTTTTCCATTCAAATAGGTCTCCAAATAGTACAAGTAAGGTCTTGAGAGCAAACGAAGTGGAAGGTTTAGGCAGTTCGCCAGAGGGTGACGGTGAGCAGAGTTGCCTTTACAGCGCTCCCCAAACTGCTCCAGCTTCTCGCAGCTCTTCCTCCTTTCCTGTCCTAAAATGGAAGTAAATGCTGGCACTTGGAGGGGCCTTAGAGATCATCAGGTTCCCAGACACTGGCTTGTGTCAAGGCCTGTGTGACTGAGAGCCCTGGAGAGTCAGTTTAACCAAACAGGTGTGCGCCGCCCCCCCACCCCCGCCGAAATTCTGATTCAGACCCCAGGTGGGGTGGGCGTTTCGTGTGTTTATAAAGCTCCCCAGGTGACGCCTGTGCTCACCCGCCCACCCTCCTCTCAGACCCTGCTTGTGTAGGTGACTCAGAGACAGACATCAGTGTGCTCTCTGCCACACTGTTGGTGCCAGAACCAGGAGGAAGGCTGAGGCTCCCTGGCCTGCCTTGTGCTGCTCCCTTTCAGTTGTTTTTGATTTTTGAAAGTATTACGGATGTCTCCCCTTTATCCCCCTTTGACACCCTCCTCCCTGCTCCCCTCTCCCACCTCACCCTCACCACATTGTTGTTTGTGTGCATTGGTTGTGCATGTGTGCATATAAGTTCTTTGGTTTATCTCTTTCTGCCCGCCCCCCCCTTCCCTCTGAGGTTTGTCAGTCTCTTCTCTACTTCCATAACTCTGGATCTATTTTGATCGTCAGCTTATTTTCTTCATTATAATTCCACAAATAAGTGAGATCATGTGGTGCATGTCTCTTTTTGACTGGCTTATTTCGCTTAGCATAATGCTCTCCCTAGTCTTTGTCCTCTTACAACCCTCCCAGCAGTAAGAAGGAGGAATTGACTGGCAGAACAGGCAATGTGTGTTTGTAAACAGGAGGCTGCCTCTGCTTGTTTACTTGATGCTACTTACAAGGTAGTTGGTTTATTAAGTTCATCCCTAGAGTTTTATCATTGGAAGCTGAAAATAATAATAACACCCACTTCATATATGAGTTCTTATGAGTATCAATTTAAGATACTATATGGGAAATCCCAGCACTTTTGCTAGGAAATGCGTTAACCATTTCCCTTGCCCCAAAATACAAACCCACATGCGCACGCGCGCGCACACCCACACACACACACACTCCATTCATGTCCTTTAAGGAAGAACTTTCTGTTACTACTTCTCTTTCCCTTACCTATGACTCCCTACTGAACAGCAGCAGTATTACTGCCCTTTCACCAAATAAGGACAAACTCTATAAGACAAGTGGGTGACTCTGCGTTGCACACACTTGTTCTCCCGGGACCATTCTGAGCTGTACCACAGAGTTTGACTATTAAACAAAATCAACCTTTAAACCTGATAAGCCAGGATTTCTACATAATGACAATTTAGTCTCCCACCTTGCAAATCTAGAAACCATCCAATATTTCAAAGGCTTGGTGCACTACTGTGAAGGAGGGAAAACATGTTACAAACCTGCTTAAATGTGGATAATTGTGACATTGTGGCTCATAACCTGCTTAAGACCTCAGGGAGTGCACAAGTCATCTTTTTTTTTTTTTTATCCTTACCCGAGGACATTTTTCCATTTTTTGTTCAGATAGAGCAGGAGGGAGAGAGAGAGAGAGAAACATCAACGTGAAGGGACACATCGAGTGGCTGCCACCCGCACGACCAACCAGGGCCGGGGACAAACTGCAACCGAGGTACGCACCCTTAGCGGGAACCGAACCCGGGTCTCTCTGTACCGCAGGCCGACGCTTTAACCGCTGAGCCAAACCGGCCAGGGCGCACAAGTCATCTTTTTATTCAGTATGTCATTGATTATGCTTCAGCTTCCTCCCAGTACCTTCTATTCGTTCTCTTCCTTAAGGAAATCTGTAGGTCAGGCTGGTCCCAGGGGACTCCGGAGCACCCCCGAGGGTTCCGCTTCTCCACCCTTCCACCATTACCTACCTTGCTAATGCCTTGGCCTCCAGAAGAGGAGCAGCTTGCCCCATGTGAGAGAAGGTGAAGCTAAGAAGTCATTTGGAGTGGGGACAGCCAGGATCTAGAGGTGGGGAGAGTGACTGATGAGGCTGTATTGGCCTGGACAGTCCAGATAGAAATTCTCAAGCTACCCCCGGGGGTGAGCAAGGCAGTGACTCCTGTGTTTGTGAGTAACGTCAGCAAAGGAGCTTAGCATCACTGCTCATGAGAAACATTTGGCTGAGGAATGCAAAAAACAATAAAAATAACTCAGCACTTAGGGGCTCGTTGTGGTTTAAAATAACTCTACACATTCCCTGAATCTTCGCCCTTCAAAGCAACCTAAGTCCTCTCTTGCGCGTGGCAGAAATGATGGGTATGACTTCCAAGGGTAGCTGTAAGGGACACTGTACCTTTGCTATGGTCTCTCTTTGGGATCATGTATTCTGCAGGAAGTCAGCTGCCGGTCACGAGGACACTCAAGCAGCCATGTAAGGAAGCAGGGAACTGAGGCCTCTGTCCCACAGCGTGTGAGAAAGCAGCTTGGAAGCCCATTCTCCATCCCACTGAAGGCGAAAAATGACTGCAGCCCCATCCGACATCTAGACACAGCTTCATGAATGACCCAAGCCTGAGCCACCTAGCAAAGCTGCCTCTGAATTCCTAACCCACAGACATTGCCAAATAGGAAAAATGTCTTGTTTAAGCCACTAAGTTGTGTAGTATTTTTGTTATGTAGCAATAGATAACTAACGCAGGGCTCCTGAGTTTGCCATAGCAACCATGATTCACTACTATATTCAAAGGTAATCCGGACTCGGCTTGCACACCCACTGGCCAAGTGCTTCCTCCCAGCACAGCCCCGTGCGTGCCTTGCCCACTCTGAGAGTTGTCAGGTACGGCTGTCACTGAGCTGGCTTTGTCTTCCCCATAACTTCCATCCCTGGTCCAAGGTGTGCCCTGTGAAGCCAAAGTGAATCCTCTCCTCTTCTATGTGACAGCATTTCAGATACATGAAGTCAGTGATTATGTCCACCCTGTGTCCTCTCACTCTGACCAAAGCAAGAAGGAAGTGGGGCAGTACATTTTGAGGGGCCCAGGAACAGAAACATGGTCGGTCATGCACCAATCCAAGAGGGACTGGATTCTGAGGGGCCTCAGGAAGTGAGTGGCACCAACCTTGATCACTAGATGATAATAATAGCAGTAACATGAATAATAATAATTGGCTCTAACAGCACTTACTGTATGCCACGTTATGTTCTGTGTTTTATATGTGCTAAGTCCTTTAATCCTCATGACAGCTCATTATTGTTGGTCCTTTTCACCGATGAGGAAACTAGGGTGCAAAAAGGTCTCAACTTGCTCCAGCTCCCACAGCGAGTAAGTGGCAGGCAGCCTGGCTTCAGAGGCCACACTCTTGTGACAACTCAATACTGCCTTTCTTGCCAGACCTAGCTCATTTCAGAGCTATGATGAAAGCTTGTATAGAAACAGAAAGAATGGCCACCATTTACTGAGTGTCTGCTATGTGTCAGGACCTGGGCTGAGCGCTTTGCATGCACTAGAAAAGTTCATGCTCACCGCTAATGGAATGATTCATTCAACGCATATTTATCAAGCACAGACACTTGCTTGCCTTGCTGGGGACACAGCAGTGACTCAGACTTGGGTCCTGCTCTCAAGAATTCTTTAGTCCTGGACAAATAGACCTGGTACATAAAAAACTATGCTTTCAGCAACAGTGAAGAGTTGCTGTCCTGGTGAAAAATAGACACGGCAATGAGACACAGAGAGGAAGACTTGACTTGGCTTCTCCAATAGGCAGCATTAGGGCTGGTTTTTGAAGGGCGGTGCCATTGGGAAGGTAGAGATGGGAGACAGGCAGCACGAGAGGATGATGAAGCGCTGCTCTAACTGAAGGCAACATGATGGGACAGAAAGATGGAAACGTACTGGGGCATTTTCAGTCTCATCCCGTGTCCACCATGGGGTTTTATAAGGGCCCATAGTCTGGAGGCTGCCATTGGCTTGATGGTTGTGAATCCATCCCATGCTGTAAAGGCGGAGGTCCTGTGAGGTCTCATTCACAGGAAATAAAAGCTGTCAGATCCTCAGAGCCCCCAGGACGCTCATTAGTCATGGTGAGAAGTATTGATATTAATAAACCCATCTTCCTGGTACAGTTACCTGTCATCACCCCACCACCACCACTTTCTATTTGGAGAATAAACCTGGCAACGATCCGAGCTTCACACTTCTTGCAGACCTGTTGGATAAACACTCGCACACACTCACAGCAACCATTTCACACCTAATGAATGGGGGTGCAGGTGTCCAGACTGCACGGCAGGAGCCTGAGAGCTGTTTTCACTTGGATTCCCTCTCCTGTGGGCCTGGCAGCAGTGGGCAAGCTGTGCCCCTGCCCCCACTTCCCGCATGCGAGGTGCCTGTACGCACTGGGCAAAGCTGCACTCTGGTTCCCGGGTTGGGGAAGGCCCCCTCCAAGGCTGCGGACCTGCTTGTAGAAACCTGCCTGTCTGAGGTCTCAGGGAAGAGGCAGGTTCACATTCGTGAGGCCTGAAGCTTGTACAATCTGGGGGCTCTCTTTACGAAAAAGAATACCAAATTATGAATACAAAGTGAGACTGGGAAGTATTTAGAATGAGAAAAGAAATCACAGCAAATTTCAAATCTTAAAAATGATGACTAAAACGTCACAAAACCCAGAAAAGCGACACAATATTTTCTTTTAAAAAAATCTTCATCGTTGAAAGTATCACAGATATCCTCCCCCCCCCCCCCATTGACCCCTTCCAAATATTTTCTTAACTACCTAACAGATGACTAAAATATTTTTTCCTATTTTTGGGGAGCCACATACTCTTCAGATGACTTCTTCAAATGATAACAATTTAATAATAGTTCTACCCAGAGAAGACAAGCCAGTCTTATCTCTAGCAGTTTGCTCAAAATTGTCTTGTTGTGGTTTCAAGAAGTTTCTTTCAGCTTCACAATTTATTATTGGAAATGCCATGTAAATATTTAGGGAAACTGAGTTGCCAATTTGGGGAAAACTTTCAACAAAGTTTCTTTCCTATATGATTGCAAGACTTCATAGCATACCATTTTTTTGTTTTGTTTTGTTTTGTTTTCTAGCAGTGACTAATCTTAAACACTCCTTGATTTGAGAATTACTTATTGACACATTGACCAATTAGAATGTCATCCATGTCCTCATTGTAGAGGTATGTCATGAATTGTACGTTATCCTCATAGGTGTTAGTTTATCATCAAGAAATGTAACTCTTTCTCCAGTGTGTTCATATGATTCATTCATTTTCATTAACTGGATTATTAAACAGTCCTAATGTTCATTCATTATTATTTCATTGGAAAGTTATCTCTTTATCTTACTGAAATACTGCTTTTATTATGATGAAAAACAAACAAACATTTTTTTGGTTCTATCTTTGCTGTCAGAATAATTTCTATTTATTTCATTGTTTTGTTTTTTTCATTAACTTTTTTTCCTAAAATTTCTCTCAGTTCTTGAATAAGTATACTTAAAGATGACAAAAGAATTTACCCACCATATATGCCAAAATCGGGAGTCTATACTCTCTTATTTCTTTTATTGAAATGGTGCCAATGGTCTTTCCTAATTGAATTATAATGGTATATTGAGCTTTACAAACTTTTAAGTAAACACTTGCTTCTTGTTTGTACTCAAGTTTTTTTATCTGAGTCTTCAGAAATATATTTGATTTTTTTAAAGGTTGTTGTATCCTGTTGCAACATGAACAGATTTCTAGTAGCAGACCAAGCCTTATCTACATAATTCCAGTGCTAGGTACCATAAGACACACTCACACTGAAATAAAACCTCTTGTCCTGCACATTTTGGATAGTAGAAATATTCCTGGAAGCATTCCTACACCACACAGCCAACAACAACTCAACTATACATGGAAGTGATAGTGACTTCAAACCACAGAATTATATCCCAATAAATGGGATAACTAAATTAAATGTCCCCAACTCCTTAGCCAAAAGTCCAAAACCCCCATGAGCATTACAACAATACCTGGCATGGGGGAACTACAATAGAGAGGAGGTTTCAGTGCAAACAATGGTCTTAACCAGTTGCAATAAAAGATGTGCTTAACTAGAAGAAACTCCCAATGGCCAAATCTAAGATAATTTGAACAATAAAATAAGTAATGATAACGATGGATTGTAACCTATAGAAAAAGTTAATATCCATGAGTTCATAGTGAAACAAATAAAATCATTTATATTTTAAAATGAGGAAGAAGGGCCCTGACCAGTGTTGCTCAGTGGTTAGAGTGTTGGCCCATGCACTGAAGGGTCTCGGCTTCAATTCCTTCCAGTCAAGGGCATGTACCTGGATTGCAGGTTCCATCCCTGGATCCCCGGCTCCGGTCAGGGCACATGCAGGAGTGTGAGTAAAAATCATCAATGGATGCTAAAATCAGTGGGTAAAGTGTGATAATAAATAGGATATTTGTATAGTATCAAAGCATCTCCTCATCAGACATTAATTACTGGGGGGGATAATTCAAACTTCAGAGGAGAAACTTGGTAAACATCACCTTAACCAAGTGGTCAAAGTTAACATCACCAGCAATGAGACAGGTCAGCATCATGCACCATCTGATATAATGCCTGAGAAGAACATAACATCACTGTCACAGTGTACTCTAGGGGTCCAGTGGTTTAGGGCATGCAGGGACATCTCCTGGAAATAAAGGACAAATATTGCAATTCACACCTCTCACCACTAAGAAAGAATGTCTGTTAGGTTTCTTCAGGATTAGAGTCCAGTTGGTGATATTACTCTGACTCACTTAGCAGGTAGCATGAAAGGCTGTCAATTTTGAGTCACAGCAAGTCTACGATGCAATGCAAAAGGCATACTGCTTGGGCCAAATGAATGAACAGACCCTATTGAAATTAGAGTTATCTGTGGTAGAAAAACACACTATGTCCAGCTTATAGGATGTTCCAGTAGGAGAATCACAATGTAGACCTCTAGGGTTCTGGAGCAAGGCCACGCCATCTGCAGAGGAGAGAATGCAGTTAACACCCCCAATCAAAGATCATGATATTATTTGGTTTTCCCAATAGTTTGAATACATGGGTCCAGGAAGTAAGGAATAAAAGTAGGAAAGGCCCCACATACCTTCCTTTCTAGGGTCAGTTAATGCTTCTCATTGCTGCGGCATGGGGCTCTGTAAGTCTAGGGTCCTGATTCCCAGAAGGAATGTTTACACCAGGAAACATAGTAAGTGCCCCATTCAACTTTGAGCTTCAGCTGCCACCTAGTCATATTAAGCTCCTTGTGCCAAAAGAAGGAGGTGAGAAAAAGAGTCCCCATTCTAGTGGGTTAATTGACCCTGATCATCAGGAGGAAGTCGGGCTGCTCTTAGACAGTGACACCAGCTGTTATACTGGGGCTTTTCTCTGGACTCGACTGCCTCTTCTGATGGTAAGCTGACAAGCAGTAGCCATGGCCAGAGAACAGAATACTGACCAGAAGCTCAGGGGTGATGATTTGGGTCATACCACCATGATTAACATCTTGACTAGCAAAGTCAACAGTGAGAGAAATATAAAATGGGTAATTATGACCGTGAGGCCAACTGCAGCCACTTGGGTTATAGGCCATTCCTCTGGTAAGTGTTAAAGGGGGCCAACCAGAATCCCAGAAGAGTTGTTTCCCAGATAGACTGAACTTACTATACAATGCCAGTGGATTTGACCAGTGCAAACAGTGAACTGCAGTGGATGCTCAGGTCTCTTGAGGTAGGGCCAAGGTGCCCATTCTCTCAGCTGCTTTGACTATTGCAGTTCTCACACCTGAGCCCCTCTAGGACTTGCCCCCCACTAAAGGGAGCAGTTGGGGAGCAGCTGGAGCGCCATTGCCTCAAATTGAGATAATTCAGAAGAATCATCCAGCTCCAGAGCTCCCCCCATAGAACTGGCTGAGACCTCTGTTGTGACTGCACCACATTTCAACTCCTCCTTCTTCTCATTCCCGCTTCCTCAAATCAATCATCCTGCACACAAGCATCCTGCACACAAATGTCTACTGTGATCTGTTTCTCGGGGAACCCGACTCAAGGCTCCAGAACTTTCTACCTGTTCTTAACGTGAGTAGAAGTGTTTGCTCTACACCAAATGGTCCCCACTACCATAGGTGAGGGAGGAGGATGTGAAGCAGGGCCCCTACAAACCCAACATGGGTATATAGGGTGAGAAGGAAGTAAACTTAGCTGTTTTAAGTCACTGAGATGTGATGATGGTTTGTTACCACAGTATAATTGAACCCATCCTGATTGATACTGAACTAGCACAATAATGCTGCCTTTAAATATTTATAGTATTTAGTTCCAGTTTAGAGGTGGCCCAGGCTAAACCTCAATTTTTGAGGCAAATGTAGGTCTGAGCTTATGGGTGACAAATTAGAATGAAGCAAGAAAGAGAGCAATGGAGTCAAAGAGTCCAAGTGCTGTCTCATTGGAGCTTTTCTTGAGTCTGAGAGTTGCAGAATGGACTTCACTTTGAGTTGCTTACAGTGGTTGTTGGACCAGTCTGGAACTTGAGGATGAATTACTAGTCAGCAGATCATAGCTAGAGTTGGTTGGCCAAGGTTCCATGTGGTTTTAGGTCACTGCCAAGAGCTTCTTGTGGGTAATTGAGATGGGTGTAAACTCAAGTGGGAAGTGAGTCAATGACTGTATTAATGATAAAAATAAAGATTAGTAATTTAGAGTTGTGTTTGATGTCTTCATTCAGTGGGAGGCATGGATCCAACAAAAAGGCCTTGACACTAGACAGTGCATTCATAGACAGTAGAACTTGAAGCCCTTTCCAAAGACACTTCAGTAATGGTTTCTGATGATGAAACTTGGCCAGACATCATGCCCTTGTCTGTCCAGGTGGGTGATAGAGTTTCTTGAGCCTGTGAATAGTTCCTTGACACCCTTGGTAATACCCTGCAATATAACACAATGTTATCTGTCTCAGAGATGTTCTGTTGGTCTTAGCTGCTAAGGAAGAAACCAGAGTCTCACTCATTAATATTTCATGAGAGTCAAGTCTTGGGAATTTGTGTGCTGTAGACCTAATCAACCTAAGAACCATAGGCAGTGCACGTGGCCTCTTCCACCTAGTTTCTGCACAAATCTTGGCCAGTTTATTATTTCAACCCCATTTTGACATTCTGTTCCCTCTGCTCACTGCAGACAATGTGGGCATTGACAGCGGTAATGATTCTATATGCTTTACAACTTGAAGACCTGACCTGTCACCTGTATGTCCCTATTGCTGTCAAGTATCCCAAACCTGGGAATGAGGGTTTTGTAGAAGCCTTTTGCTGTTCACCTCTGCGTCAGCCTTGACACATGAATGTGCTTCTACCGATCTTGAAGAGACACATAAATTACTAAATATGTCCATATGGGTAACATGTTCTTTATCTGGATAAATTTATCTTGAATAGTCATTTCAAATGGCCCCAAAAGAGAGGATAAACTACTTTATTTTTCTTGACAGCCACTCTTACTCCCTCTTCAATTGTGAGCCTGATAAATAGGTTGGCTCTTATGATGCTGTTTGGCCAAACTGGAACGTTTTGGAGCATACTGGTCAAGGCTCATGTTTCCTAACATTCCTTTTTTGTTCCCATGGGGTTGTGTCATGGGCTATTGTGAGCAAGGTAAGGAGGCAATTCCTCTTGTGTCAAACAAGATATGGGTGGAAAAGACCCCCAGCTCATCTCCAAAGATTCTGATCTGAATCTGAGACCTCATCCCAAAGTGCTCAGCTGATGAAGATGGGAAGAAAGATGTAGTCTGAGAGTAATGGCCATGGCTGTGCCACCCTCCAAAGCAAATTTCTTTTCATGTAGCATGAAGACACTAGAAATGTAATTCCTCCATAAATTCCTTAACTGTCATAAATTGCCCAAAGGCAGAGTGAAAGTCAAACTTTGAAGAACTGAGAGTACCCAGCTCAGAAGGGGGCAGCACTTTGCCCCCCCTCCCCCCCAGGAGACAAAGAACTGTCACAATCTCCTATGGAGAACAGATTGCATGTCAAAGACTAATTCTGTTCTCTACCCTTCTTAAATCAACACTGCCTTACAATGTGCTAGGCACTGCTAAACCCTTGGTAACACAATAACCCTTTGAGATAATCTTATCTCCATTTCACAGATGGAGAAACCAGAGCCAAAGACGCCAAGGGTATTGCTATTGGCTGAGCCTGGATTTGAGCCCAGGTCTTTTTTCTTCACCTCCTCTTCAGCTCTTCAATTCTATGCAAAAAAGGCTGGCCCTGCCTTTTTTTTTTTTTTTGCGGAACAAGCCCAAGCAGGAGACTCTTGCTGATGAACCTCTGTGTGTAGGGAATGCAGCAATAGGAAAGAGATCTATTTTACACATCTGTTTGCTTGGTCTTTCATTCATTCTTCCATCCAGTCATTTAAATATTTGTTGAACTGCTACAGTATCCCAGATACTCCACTAAGTGCCGAAATGGGTAAATGGATGGTCCATTGAGGCTATCAGACACTAAACAAGTAAACACAAATAAATATGTAATTACAAACTTCAATAAGTGCCTTTTTCCCAAAGTCCACTGCCATCTGCAGCAGCAATGTTGGAAAAGCAATGAACTGGAACTTCTGAGTGGCACTGCTCAGAAGAAGTACAATGCAAACCACATATGTAAGTGTACATTTTCTAGTAGCCATTTTACGACAAGGAAAAACAGAAAGATGAAATTAATTTGAATAATATATTTAACTTAACCCAAAATATCATGTCAACAAGTATCTCCTTATTAATGAGATATTACATTTCTTTGTGTTATTAAAAATCCAGCACATCTCAGTTCAAACAAATCCCATTTCACAGGCTCCGCGCTACTTGTCGATCATGGCTGCTGTGCTACGTGGCACCCCTGCAGTCACTGTCCGTGTCACTCTAGTCTGCATTGGTGGCTTTCACCTTGGCTGACAATGGGAATCACCAGAGGATCATAGATTCTCCTTTAATGCATGTGGGGTGGGGTGGGGTGGAAGAGAGGGATTGCCTAGGTATTCGTGTATTTTAAAACTCCCCAGGTGATTCTAAACTGCAACAAGGACTGAGAACCACTACTCTAAGCAATAGCAGGTTTGCACCCAAAGTCTTCAAATTATGTAAGGTGACGGGCATGGAGCCCCTCCATCCCAAATCAGCCTCATAGCCTGCCTGCCTCCTCCCTGCAAGCTGGGCCCGGCCCCAGGCTCTGAGCCAGTGACCTCAGTTTGGAAAGCTGGCTGGCCGAGGGCAGCTGTGAGGACCCAGCCTCCGCACCCTGGCTGCTGGTCCCACTCTGACCTTGCGGCCCTGGTTCTCACGAATGTGATGGCACCTTCATTATTGGATTATCTCCTGCATCTCTGTCTCTCTTGCTCTGGGAATCTGCCCTGTGGCTCTAGCCTCGAACCTGCTTATTTTTGCCTCTTTCCTCTCCTGTGCCCCTCACTCCTCTGAGAGCACCTCATGTGGAATTCTACCCTTTCTCCCACCTGTTGGGACACCTACTGCCTCTTTCCAGGTCCTCGTGATGTTTCAAACTCATTGTTCCTCACCTTCCTTGCCAAGCTTCACATTCTCTGAGTCCCTTCTCTCCCTTTCTCCTCTCTTACATTCCCCCAGCACTTGGTCCACCTTCCCTCCCTTGGTGGTTAACGCTTCCCTCCTTGCCCAATCCATTTCAGAGAATCTCAAGCCCAACCTCTTTTAATATCCTATGATGTTAATTATGTCAATCACAATAGGCTTATTAGTCTTTGTATGTAGGTACTTCAACTGCCCAGGAAAGTGAAACTTCCGTTTATGTCTGTTTTTATCCTTTACTCATCTTATTCTTTGAATTTGAATTTTTTTTTAGTCTCCAGTTGCTCCTCGTGAGCCAGGCTGCCATCCCCAGAGGAGAGAGTACAAAGTCTAATCTAGTGGAGCCACACTGTTTATTAGTGTTGTGTGTTTGCCCCTGAGCTGACTCACTGACAGCTGTGGGCAGCGTGGACAGGGCTGCAAAGCCAGTGGAGACAAGGTCTTGGGAAATCTTGTTTCAGACTCACAGTTTTTCCTGCAACAATGTGTACTTGCATGAAGTTTGTTTGTTTCCGAAAGACTTGAGGGCAGCATTGTTATAATCAGCCCTGCAGTCCTGTTATGAGGGTAACAGAATGCTTGGCTGAAAAGTTAATAATTTCTAGGCTATTTTGCATAAACTTACAGCTGATATCCCAAGAGTCAAACTTGTCAGAAAAATAAAACTAAGGCTGTGAGACTGTTACTTAAAACCTACCACAATTCTATTCCCACCAGGGCTTTAGGGAAAAGGGAAGATGAAAAAGAGAAGAATTTTGAAATCAATTTACCACACATACAGAGCCAGGACTCAGGCGGCTCTGCTTCTATGTGGGGGCAGGAGAAATAACTTTCCCCAGCTGTGGCAAGTGTCCGTGGCCCCAGGTCACTGGGCAGTATTTCTAGGGGTGCAAACCACTCTAGCCCTTTCCTTGGCTCTCTCCTAGAACTGCTGTGCCATAAATTGTACTAGCCATTGGGTAAATGTCACGTTTATCTCTGGATCATTCAGTTCTGTCCCTTAACCTGAAATGCTCAGGTTTAACAGCATTAATTGGTGGGGTGAGCATTGCAGAAGAGTACCACGAAGCCTGTGGGATCCTAGATGGATGGGTTGGTTGACTGATGGATGGATGGAAGGGTGAGGGCCTGTCATGCTGGCCATGAAAAGAATTTGTGTTTCTCTCTTATGTATTGTTTTGAAACATTGATCACTCTACTTTGTCCTGAAATATATTTTTAATTCTTGGCTTTTCTACAATTAAAAAGTAAGAGATAAAAACAGTATATTATTCACTGGATTGTTGTAAGGATTAAATGAGATCATTCTAGAAGGCTGTTTAGTCAGGGTATTAACTTAGAGTAAAAGATTAATACCTGGCAGCTATTGTTATTATTTCCCCATTTTACTTTAGTAACTTGCCCAAGATCACACAGTGGGTAAGTGCAGAACCCAGATCTGTCCTGCAACTCTGGCTTGGATTTCTCCAGAACCTCGATCTTCCCCCTTAGAAAGAGAGCGGCATCACTGTGGCTTCCCAACACCCGTGTAGACCAGTCCCCTTCCCCCTTCAAGTGGTCACACTGTGCACAGAAAGGGGAAAACGAAGTGTGTGTGCTGGGGGCAAGGGTGTAGAAGAGGTCTACTATCCCATTTGAAAAATTATGATACATGGGAGGACTCAGTGTCATTTCTTGCAATGTCTTATGGGAATAGAAGCTCTCAGTTTTCATTTTGGAAGTCCAGTCCTGGTGACTCTGATGCCCTCAGATAGGAGGGAAATGCAGACACAGGCAGGTGCAAGGAGGAGCTAGCAGTTCATCCCTCTCCTCTCCTTCCCTGGTATTCTTTAAATAAACACACCTGCAGTGAGATTCTATGTAAATGGGGGGGACCCTTGACTCCCTTCACCCTAATCTGGCTCCAAAGGTCCCTGCTTATCTTGAATGTCAAGTATGATCCCAAAGAAGGAAGACCAGAGTTGGAATCTATGTGTCTTTTCGGCAAATTAATTCTCCTTTGAGGGCCTCTGCTTTGAGAAAGAAGAAAGGATGTTCGTTTTTTTTTTTTAATCCTCACCGGAGGACATTCTTCCATTTTTTGTTCAGGTAGAGTGGGAGGGAGAGAGAGGAACAGAGAGAGAGAGAGAGAAACATCGATGTGAAAGGAACACATCGAGTGGCTGCCACCCGCACAACCGACCAGGGCCGGGGACAAACTGCAACCGAGGTACGCGCCCTTAGCGGGAACCGAACCCGGGTCTCTCAGGACCGCAGGCCGACGCTCTAACCGCTGAGCCAAACCGGCCAGGGCAGAAAGGATGTTCTTTGAAAAGGACAGAAAGTTGCTGGGGAAATCAGCCCTTTCGGCTGGAGGTGCAGTCTGGAACTCCTCACTGGTATCTAAACTTGACCACAGGGCAGTCCCCAGAGCCTTTCTAAGTCTGAGGTCCCAAAAGAGGGCCAGGCCGAGAGCAATCAGAGCTTCTCAGTAGCAATACCGGAGAAGACACCTGGTGAGAGCCAGGTCCCCTCCTCTGCACATGCAAGCTGCCTGCGGGTACAGACAGCAAGGCGTGGACCTGGGCTGACAGGTGACTTGTCAAATAGGTGGGCTCCACGCACGCTGAAGACTCAGATGTGCTCTTCAAAGAGCACGGAGCCCCAACCCCGAGAAGGCTGTTGCTGAAAGCAGAACGGCCATTGCATTCTCCATGGAATCTCACCTGTGACGCATAACGCCTGTTTTCCTGGTGTTGAACAGCAGCACGGTCTTCATCTCAAATCACAGTTAATTTGAGCATTTTTAAATTTATATTTCAGAAAGGGCCTTCAACCTTTAAAGAGAGCATTCAAAACACTGGTTTTTCATAAATATGTGAATGAGGTGGGTAAGGCATGCGGCTTGGATGAGGCCCATCATCGCGAGCATTCTGCAAACACAGTCTTACAGAGCAGCGAATGGAGCAGGCAGGGGGCAGGGAACCCACGTGCCACTTAAAGGACAACCTGTAAATGAAAATTCCGTTTGGGGAAGCAGTTAAAGTAGTGAAGGTAAGTTTTCTCAGTTTGTAAGATTTTTCTCAGGATTCCTTTTGATACAGAGTTCTGGAGCACTTACAATATGGTCTGATTTACAAAAAGCCCATCTGTTCACAACACACAGTGTTTGTAAAAGCCAAGTGGTTTGGTCTGGTTACAAAATAATAATAATAATAATAATAATAATAATAATAATAAAGATCTGCTCATACGAGAATGGCAAGGGCAAGGTCTAGTTGGCTCAGGGGAGCACCTTTCCAGAAATTCCTGGAGAAGCTGTTCTCTAAGACATTGTCCCAGTGGTTCACGACCATGAGCAGTGTAGCTGAGGAGCAGCTTGGGGGTAAAACAATGAGGAAGAACAGGAGCCGCGCTGTCACAGCAGCTTATCAAAGGTGATGGAGGGTGTTGGAGATGGGCCAGGACAACTGAGGCCAGCTTGTGCTGCAAGGGAGATGAGGCTTAAGCCTAGAGAGGGGTCATGGCCCAGGAATCCGACAGACAGTTAAGAACCAGGGAGTCCATAGAAACCAAGGAGTAAAGCAAAGCTTGGTGCTGTCTGTGAAGAACTGGAGGTTCTGAGGCTTCAACCAGGTATAGATTCAGTGATGTGAAAACTAGAGGGGTCATCAGCTCTGGCCAAGGAACCCCAGACCCTTTAGATGTGGATAGGTGAACCCCCCTCAGAGGTGTGACATCATTTGTCTGGAAGGTAGAGTCTGAGGTCAGGCTGTAGATGAGGACTCGCATGTAATGGTTTATAATTAGAAGAGGTGGTGGCTCGATGTGCAAAGGAACAGGAAATTAAATCTTACTCTCTACTGCTTCCCTGTCTATCTATAGTCCCACGTGCTTATCTTTCTGTAACTCTTGTTACCTGAATGAGGCACATAGCCAACTTGTCCAGCATCCAGTAAGGGAGATAAGATGCTCTTTCCACAGACATGTCTTCTGCACAACATTATTGGATTGAAGGAAGTTCTCTTAGGAGGGAAATTAAATTCCAAGGACCTCAGCATTTGATTTGCCTTCTTTCTTTCCCATTGCTGCAGGCTTGGTAGGTGGTACCCACCTTGGAGAAGACCCAAGCCTCCGACGCTGAGGAACAGCAGATAGCAGCAGCCTCTGTGAGTCTGGAGGCTGAAAACAAGGGAAGCAGAAAGAGAGAGCTCTGCACACTGTACCGTTTGACCCAGAGCTATTTCTAATGCAAGCATCCTTAGAGGAACGCCTAATGGGGGAAGATGATAAAACAACACTTCGGACAGGCATCATGCATATTCAGGTTAATGGGAACAGGAGAGAGAGGGAGAGAGGAGCAGAGGCCAAGGACCTGTTGTAGGCAGTTAGACAGGCATGAGCAGAGCAAGGACGATAGGCCAGGCACAGAAGGCCAACAGGGCAGAACGCTCTGGGTAAGCCCATGGACAAACTGGCTGGGCTCTCACCCCCAAGGGACATTTCTTCCCCTACCATATCACTGGCCATGTGGTTTAGACTCCCTGACTTTTCATATTGTTGACCTTGTGGTTTGAACCCTCCCCTGACCTTTCCTCCCCTGGCATGTTGCTAGTCATGAGGGTTAGATAGCCCTTAAGCCTTAAGCCCCCAGGACAATGAGGTTCTGATCTGCATCAAATACATCTAGGCCTCAGTTGTGTTTCAGCTGCAGGCCCGGAAAAGCAGCAAAACCAGGTAAGCAAAGGCATGGCTGATATCAGGACCAGCTGGATTGACGAATGACCCCCTGCCCTTGCACTGACCAATCAGTGTAGACCATGGGGACACACCTGGAAAGGAAAGCTGATGAATAGTCTATTGAGATTCTCCCCTGAGACCTCTAGATAAAACCCCTCAACACTAAGGACCCAGGTGTGTTCTCTCTCTCTCTCTCTCTCTCTCTCTCTCTCTCTCTCTCTCTCCCCCCCCTCCGTCTCCTCCCCCTTCCCCCTCCCTCCTCCCCCTTCCCCTCTCTTCTCCCTCTCCCTCTCCTTCAAGCATGACAACACTGTCCCCCAGGCACGGTTTCTTTGTCTCTCGTATTCCCCTAAGCTCCAAGGGCCCCTCTTTTGCTTCTGTAACTTGTTTCCTGAGCCCGTTTCTTCTATGGCTCACTGCTTCTACCTCTGCGACTTTCTAAATAAACTTTCTCTTCAAATCTGAGTTTTGGCTCTGAATTCTTTTAGCCAGAACTCAAGAACCGAGGTTACTGAACCGAGGTCCAATCACTGATAACAACTGGTGCCGTTTCGCCACCAACAGACCCTGCCAAGTCAAATCATCACAGACACTGTGTTCTGTATTCAGTAGCACCCTCTAGCAAGTCTGTTTTTATCAGTGGCGAGGATAAAAACAGAGGAAGGATGTTGATCAAATCTGAGATACCACAGAACTGTAAGAAAAAACTAAAGCATTAAAGAGCAGGATTTGGGTCTAACATCATCTCAACAAGACTGGAAATTTTGAATTTAACCAGATACATGGAAGTCTTCACTAGAGTCCAAAAATCACAGTCACATGCACAGAATGAGTGAGGCATGGCCTGACAGCAAGCAAAGAGGGTAGAAATCTTTTGGACGTTTTAGCTGAGTGCAAGATTCGCCGGGGCCAGCAGTGGGAATGGCTGCCACCGTGCTAATGTGGTCTCCTAAACGGCTGTTAGTGGTCAGCATCTTCTCCACACTGGCCAGATCCCCACAGGAGGCTGCCGGCAGTTTGTGGGAAGGACGTCTGCAGCAGAGAGAGAGCAAGCATGACAGTGATAGGATGGTGGCAAGATTCAAAACCAGGCCACATAAAGGAAAACCTAAAAACCTGTGCACGCAGCCCGTGTGGAAGAAGGCTGTGGGCAGGGTGGTCTGCGTGAGTTGTAAGGCGCAGTGCAAAAAGATGCAGTACCACTTGTTCCAAAAAGGGCCATTGAAGGTACAAAAATATTAAGCTTTTTCCTTTAACAATATTTTTTAACTTAGAGAACAGAACAGGTAATAAATAGCAATATATGAGTAGCAACAAAAATATACGAGTTGCAAATGAATAACATTTCGGTGTCACAAATTTGTGCAATACAATAAATAATTATATTTTATTGTGATATCTTGACTGGTCATTAAGTTTCCTTAAAATTTATATTTATCTTTATAGCAATTTCATTTTCAATCAATGTAAATTAAAGACAGTATGAGTTGCTTTTGGCAAATGCAAGACTATAAACTGACAATTGATCATATCAATTTTGAGAATAATCTTTCTCATGATGCAACTCTTACTGAGCTATTAAGAGCATTTCATAAGCTGTGGCAACATTGGAATAAATTTCTGATAAATTACTTTGAAATATATATTTTAGTACACATCTAAACCTGATGATTCTCATGAAACATTTTTTCTAAAACAATTTAATTCTTCATGCAAACCAGTTTTATGTGGTCTGAATTTGATTTTAAAGTAATTTTATATGCTGGCATTTTGAAGTTTCCTCTGACATTTCCTGAAACTTGTGAAAATATACAAGAAACCAAAAGTGGCTTTCTGATTTTACATAATTTGGGACACCCATTTCTGCATGCTACCACTGTCTTATAAAGAAAGTTAATTTTACAATTGCCTTCTTTACTAAAAATTGGTTCATTCTAAAGCTTCCCATGAAAATCATGTCTTCTCCATCAAATGCAATATTCTAAATTTAATTTCTACTCCGAGGCTATGCATATTTTGCTTTGCAATGTTGTGGCAGTTTTCAAAACCAGAGAGTCTACACTTTTTGAAGAATTCTAGTAACTCCCTGATATGGTTTGTTACAATGTGTATGTCTTTATTAAAATTTTTAAATTGATTTGAGAGAAACACCGATTTATTGTTCCACTTATTTCTGCATTCATTGGTTGATTCTCTTTTCCTTCTTTTTTTTTTTTAATTTTTTTTTTTATTGATCTTAGAGAGAGAAGAAGGGAAGAGAGAGAGAGATAGAAACACTGATGAGAGAGAACATCAATTAACCGCCTCCTGCATGCCCCCCAATGGGGATCGGGCCCACAACTCGGGCATGTGCCCTGACCCAGAATCAAACCAGTGACCTCTTGGTGCATGGATCGACGCTCAACCACTGAGCCACACCAGCCAGGCCATTGGTTGATCCTTGGATGTGCCCTGACCGGCGATCATCAAACCTGCAACCTTGGCGTATAGGGCCGATGCTCTAGCTACCTGGCCAGAGCTGTATGTCTTCATTTTGTAATAATTTACTGACCACGTTGACTGTCTGAGCTTTAGCAGCTCCTATCTCACGTTCAGGCCAGAGAGCGGTTCCGTGCAGACGCTGCAGGAATGGGTTTCGGGGACAGACAGGCACATTGTCCTCGCACCAGTGGCCCTGCTGCTGCTCTCGCAGGGCTTGGCTGCTGTGGCCACCACTTCGGGCTCTGCTGCCACTGGCTCTGTCATCACCATCAATCTTGGCCCAGGTCCTGCCCAGGCTGCCCTGCCAACGGCTTGGCTCGCATGCTGCCCACTGTGACAGCAGCCTTGGGACCAGGCATGTCCCTGGGGTAGCTCCTCTGCCCGCGCTCACATGCTCCACTGTCCCACCAGAAACCCATTTACAAAGTGCAAGTTCTAGGGTAAGTGATTCCAAATGCACAGCGACAGCAGAGCATTAAACCAAGTGCAGAGCCCCTTGTGAGGGCCTGTGTGACTGCACAGTCACACGTGCTGCTCGTGGAAGAGGGTTGGGCATGTGACGGGGTCCCATGCTGGACTTAAATATGTCATAACTGACTGGTAGGGTGCACCCTACACATTGACTTTCGTTTTGTTTTGTTTTTCTTATACAAAATGCACAAAGAAGAGTGTGCCTCAGAAGGGACGGGGCTGGGAGAAGAAGCTGGATCAGGCTTCTTACGGAGCCCTTTGCAAAAAGAAGCGGCAGGCAGAAGATGGAAGAGCCATTTTTCCTCAGGGACCTTGTGAGATCGGGAGACCCCACTGGGCTGCTTGGGGGCTCAGTGATGGCATGGCACAGAGCCTCCACAGCTCCGAAGGGAAATCAGCCAGTTGCTGGACCACCAAGTTCTCCAGGAAAACCCAGCTGCTCTGGCCTCTTGGAGCTGCAGTTGTGGGGGCACCAGGGACAGCTCTTCACTGCAGATATCAGCAGCAGTAGCGTGGGGTATTCTGACCTCAAGGGCCTTCCTGCTTTGCCCTGAAGGGGCCAGGCTGCAGAGGAGAGAGCTGAGAGCTTGAGGGAATGGAGGAGGACTTGTGATCTGGAATGGGACATGCCAGCCAAAGGGGCAAAACTGGTACCACTGGGTAGAATCATGGCTGGGACTCTGGGCTGCTGAGCCCTGGGGGGAATGGGCTACAGAGAGGATCTTGGTTTGAGGTATTTGAAGGTCCATGGATGACCAGCTCTGTGAAGAATGTCAGTGTGTGTCGGTAGTGGGCAGACACCCTTTAACAGGTGTGAAGAAGAACCATTCTAACTGTCAAAGCAGTCTCGCCTTAATTCTGAGGCCTCTGCCACCCACGAATAAAACTATCAATGGAAAAAAAGGTTTCTATAGAGGCTGGAACTGGTTACTCTTAAAATCAAAATTTTAAAATGATATGCTTGATTTTTTTTAAAAAAGGATACATTACAACTGACCAATCATGATAAAATCTGGAGATTATTCCCAAGTCACATGAATGTAGAAAGCTATTAAAACACAGATCAACCAACCAAACAATCAACCACTATCCAGCCTTGAATCAGTTGCAACTGAGATTGGGAGTTGGGTCAGAAACCTTATGCAGAAGATGCAGGGAGCGGAGGGGACTAGGGGAGTGTTTTTCACCATGCTGCTGAAGGACCACCTGCATCAGATAGACCTTGAGGGGGAGGGTGTTGAAATGCACATTCCTGTCTCCCACCGGGGATTGTAATTCAGTAGGTCTGGGGTAGCCTGGAGATCTGCACCTTAAACAATCCGAATGTGCAGTGAAGTTGAACCACCGCCGTAAGGTCTTTGCGGGAGAGACTTGATGACTATATCCCAGCATCATTCTCCTGCCCCTGCAATCACACCGAGAGCTCTTGCAAAGAACCCCTGAGTCTGTAACCCACTCAGGTCTCTGTGCCTGAACATTAAATAGTAGAAAAATGAGCAGGGGAAGGAGTAAACCTCCTACTAATTTCTTTCACATGAATTAAATCTTATTTTCACAAAAATGCTGTAAAGATTTGCTAAAATCTCTCTTCGCAATCCAAACCATCCTAAGCACTTGGTGTAGGCAGCTTTCCCCACAGCATCCAAACCCTCTGCAAAGGGGACACTCCGTGCACATATTGGCCTGGGTCTGAGCTCGCTGCCAATTCCACATGGAACTGGAGAACAGCCACTTTTACCCAGCACACGCCTCCCCGCTCCACTTTTAATATGTTATGTCTAATCGGCACATCAGTGCAACAAAATAGGTGGTATCACCCACAATTTGCAGATGAATACTCTGAGGCTCAGACAGAATTGCTTAAAATTCCGGAGTAGGTAGTGGAGGCAGGATTCGAGCCAAGGAGGACAGGTTCAAATCCTGGGCTATTCAAAGTGCCCCCTTCAGAGACCACCCCCACTCTCTGTCTGGCCTCAGCAGACTTTGTAAAATGGTAGTTATTACTCCTGACTGCTCCCTCCCTGCCTCGCAGAAGGGAAGAGGGAACTTGAGATCTTCTTGGGCCTTGTCAGTGAGGTGTTATTAGCTATAAATGCCAGTGTAAACATCTGCAAGGGTCAGGCAGATTATGTAAGTGAACAATTAAGCAAAATTTAAAAAATTAACTTAGATCCACTTAGCTTATTCAACATATAAAAATAGTTTTTATTCCACTAGGAAATATGTTCCAGTTTTTGAAAGTACACGGCCTTCTCTGTCTCACTTTCGTTTTCACCACCTTCAGGAAGATATGAGAATGAGGAAAGAAAAATATTTCACTATTGTCAAAAACACTGTTTGCAGTTGTTTAATGATGTGAGGATAATAAAAGGCAACCAATATTCAACCCCGGTGTTGAAGAGGCAAAAAATGGTGGGAGGGATTGTGTCAAACTAAAAAGTTCATGTCTTGTCCAAAGGGTATTATGAAGCCCTGGCCAGTTTGGCTCAATGGTTAGAATGTCGGCTTGCGGTCCAGAGAGACCCGGGTTCGGTTCCAGCTAAGGGCATGTACCTCGGTTGCAGTTTGTCCCTGGCCCTGGTTGGGTCGTGCGGGTGGCAGCCACTCGATGTGTTCCTTTCATGTCGATGTTTCTCTCTCTCTCTCTCTTCCTTTCTCTCCCTTCCGCTCTATCGGAACAAAAAATGTCCTCGGGTGAGGATAAAAAAAAATATATATATATATAAAGGGTATTATAGAATATTAGACTCAAAATTCAAATTGTCTTTGTTGCATATTAAGAATATGATTGCAGGAAGGATGGAGCTATATTCACCAGCTAGTAAACACTCACTATACCGCCCTTGTCGGATACATCAAAATTACATACAAATCAAGACCCCTTTAAAAATTGCCTGTTGATAATCGAGGAGGGGGACCTTCTGACACTCAAGTAGGGAAAGGGAAGCAGGGCCTTAGAATCAAAGTCTATTGGACTTTAACAAGGCATGAAAGTGTTCATAAAGTGTATCTGAGAGGGGAGCCAACATCCATCCATCAGATGTGGAGGACCTATCAGCTCGACGAGCCGGCGTCCTTCTTGACGAACAGCGCTGCGGTTTGTGGATGAGCTGATTTCTTCATCTGGGTCGCGGTTGCTTTCAGCTCTGGCCCATTATTGCCAATACTGGCCCAGATGTTGCCTGTTTCCTTCTTTTATAGGAGAAGCTAGACAGCAGTACGTTCATGTGACACTTCTAAATTTTTAAAGGTTGGCTTGAATTAAAAATGAAGCAATGAAACCCAATGTGGAACAACCACAGAAGGTTTGGTGGTCACAATCAGCCCACCATACCCCAGGGTATTACACCAGGATATCCTGACAGGGCCTGGACAGACTCTCAGGGCTGGGAGGAGCTGTTGTTTGAGAGAGAAGGAACTAGATGACGGACTGGCAAGACAGAAGACAAAACTACACTCTTGTCAAGGTTACCCAACTAGGTTTATCTTGTCATGTGTATGTGCCCTGGTAAAATTATGATTTGTGAGAACAGGGACCATTTCTAATTTATCTCTCCCACCAGCATCTGTCACAGCAAATGTTCATAGGATGGAATGGGTGGTGTGGAGGGAGGTATCCTGCTTTGCCCACGGGCTCTCAGGGCAGACAGGTGTGATGCCAAGTCACATCTGTGTCTCCCAGTTTCCTGGAGGTATGGAAAGAACCCAGGTGCTGTGTCTTCATTTTTGAGGTGGAAGGGAGGAGAACTTCCTCATGCAATTTTGCTAAGAAGATCTGAGTGGCAGCCTCCTAAAGGCAGACTAAGGGCCACCCACCTCTGAGCAATGTAGAGAACTTTTCAGTCTGTTCAGGTTGAGCTGGAGGGACAGTGAATACGACTGGCCTCTGGAAATCACAGGGCAGCAGATTGTTGGAATGAGACCTGGCCCAGCTCACTCACGAGGCCAAACCTCCCTCGAGGCTCCACCCTCTGCAGGAGCCAGACTAAATCAGGTGGATGAAATCAGGGGGAGGCAGGTGATGGGGCCGTGCCTGCTTTTTCGGGATGCAACATTTTCCTGCAGGTCTGTTGCTCCCCATTCAAGGAGAAAGAGCCAGGGGGAGCCCTGGAATTAGTACAAAGTTCCCAGACTTTGTACTAGCCGGGGCCATGGGACCTGAGAAGTCCCCTCTCTCCTCGAGGCAGAAGTGTCCTCCTAGCAGAGGATTGGAACACATGACTGCTCCCAAGTCTCATGATTATTTGGTCTTCAAGAGACAAGATGACTTACAGCACCTCTAAGGAGTTCTCCTGGGGCTTTTCCCTCCCCTCCCTCCTTCCAGCCTCATCAAAGAGCTGCACCATCTGTCTCCCCTGGACCTGCTCCCCGTGGTTCTCTCACTTGCTGCTCCTGTGAAACCACCTACGTAAAGGGGCAAAGTTTCCAAAATCAACCAACTGGCCTGAGAAAGCAGTTATGATATTGGTCTTCTCCATCTGCCCCTGCATTTTGCTCAAAAGCCTCTTTTAATATTCTTTTTTCTTCCTGCACAATTTTTCAGATTTTATTTAAAATTTGATTGATTCGCTTTCCACTGGGTTCCCAAGCCCTTAATTCCCGAATTACTTACCTCTTTCACAAAACGAAAAGCACAACTTACTCAACATCTACTATGTGCCCGGCCCCTCCTCCCTCCCCTCTAAACTCCCCACTCAGGCTGGTCCATTCACATCCATCCTCTCACTCTTCCATACCGTGTGAAGTGGGCATGCTGAGCCCTAGGTAAGGAGACTCAGGGTGGCTGGCACAGGCCCAAGGTTCCCCACCCCCACCTCCCACGGTGGTGGGACCTGGGTTAGAAGGGGGTCTGCTTGTTTCTACAGCTTTGCCCTGAAGCCTGTGGGGAATTCCAAGCACCTAAGCACCGGTGGGTGCAGCACTGGTTCATGAAGGCTGGGATCTTTGCTTAGTTCAGCGCTCAGTCCCCATGACCTAGAGAGATGCTTGCCATGCAGTACATTCTCAGTAAATATTTGAGAATAAATGAATGGAAATGTTGATGCCTGGATCTTATGCCTGGAGATTTTGGTTTAACTGATCCAGGTGGATAACTAGAAATCAATATATTTTTTAAAATATGTTTTCATTGATTTTAGAGAGAGAGGAAGGGAGAGAGAGAGAAACACTGATGTGAGAGAGAGAAACACTAATCGGCTGTGTCCTACTGGGGATCGAGCCCACATCCCGGGCATGTGTCCTGACCATGAACTGAATCAGTGAGTTCTTGGTGCATGAGATGACACTGAACCAACTGAGCCACACTGGCTGGCCAAAATCAATAATTTTTTAAGTTTCCCAGGTGGTTTCAATATGGACATCTTTCTTTTTATTTTCTCATTCCATTTCTTCTATGATACATGATCTGTTTATTATTGCACTGTGTGCCCACCACTCAAAGTCAAATCATTTTCTGTCACCTTTATTACCTCTCCCACTCCACTTCCCATACTGTTGTCTGTGTCTATGAGTTTCAATTTTATATTTCACATATGAATGAAATCATATGGTTCTTAGCTTTCTCTGACTGACTTATTTCCCTTAGCATAATATTCTCAAGGTCCATTCATGTTGTTGCAAATGGTAGTATTTAATCTTTTCTTAAGGCTGAGCAGTATTCCATTGTATATATGTACCACATCTTCTTTATCCAATCATCTGTCGAAGGACACTTTGGTTGTCTCCATGTCTTGGCCACCATAAATAATACTGCAATGAATACAGAGGTAGATATATCTTTGTGAATAAATGTTTCAAATTTTTCAGGTAGATACCCAGAAGAGGGTTTGCTGGGTTATATGGTAACTCTATTCTTAATTTTCTGAGTAACCGCCCCACTGTTTTCCATAGTGGCCGTACCAGTTTCCATTCTCACCACCAGTGAATGGGGGTTCCTTTTTCTCCACCACCTCTCCAACACTTGTTATTGTCTTGTTGATAATAGCCATTCTGTTGTGAGGTGGTATCTCATTGTAGTTTTGATTTGCATTTCCCTAATAGCTAGAAAAGTTGAGCATCTTTTCACATCTCTGTTAGCCATTTGTATGTCTTCTTGGAAGAAGTGTCTGTTTAGGTTCTCTGCCCATTTTTTAATTGGATTGTTTGTTTGTTTTGTGTTGAGTTGTATGACCTATTTATATATTTTGCATATTAACCCCTTGTCGGAGCTCACCTACATGCATGAACCAATGAGACATATTCCCACCGAGGACTTCTCCCCAGGCCCTCTCTCTCCCTCTTACCTACAGCATCTTTGCAGCTCTTTCTACGTTTCCTCTTATCCTATCTTGTCATCCCAGCAAGAGATTGTGAACTGGAAGCCTTCTGGGCTATAGTGTAATTTTGACTAGGAAACACGTATGAATAGATATAAAATAGACCTTGGTTACTCCTGAGGAAGACAAATTCTTAAAGGTGTTAAACCTATCCTATCACAAACCAAGAAGCACTGATTGAGAACTTGCTGTGTTCTAGACATTATATTATGTCCTAAAAATGCCCAGACCCTGCCCTGAGGTCCTCAGTGAGGTGGCCTAATATTTTAGAAATTTGTCCAAAGATGACTCAGGAAAATAGTGTGACCAGAAACCAAATAACACCCGAAATTACCGTGAGGCATTGCCTTTCTGTCCAAAGAAGCCCAAAGGGTGACTTCTAATCAAAGATTTTCCCATGCCACATAAGAAAACCTTGTTACCCACAGAGCTGAACTGATTCCGAGTTGCCCCCATGTCTGCATCTTGTACCAGGAAGTGTACAGCCTTTGAGGGTAGGATGCATGTATGATATTGATCTGATTCCAGCCCCCAGCCCTCTCCAATGCCTGGTCATATGGAGGGTCACAGGAATGGTGACAAGATATCCTTAACAAAACAAAAAATTTCAGGCAGAAGAATTTCAGGCAGAAAAACAGACAATAATAGAGAAAGAACACCCCCATTCACTAATGAGTGTACCTTAGGCAAGTCCCTGGACTTGCTTCCTATGTCCTTTTACTTCCTAGGTGTTTAACTCTAAGATCCTATTATTCTAACACAATGAGAATTAGTGTACTATTTAACCCTGAATGGGTTTATCCAAAAACGCTGTACATTTTCTTTTTGACATCTCAAAAAAAAAAGTTTTCTCCTGTGTGAAATGGTTTATATGTGGTTTTGTCTAAGGGAAGGATGAGTTCTTATCTCTTAATCAATTATCCTGCCTCAAATATGGATAAACAAGTTAGTCTCTTGGCCTGCCCCTCCAGGTAGGAACACGGTCATTATTTTATCTAACCCTCACGGTACCTTACAGGGTGCTATTATTCCCATTTTACAAATAATGAAATTGAATCTCAGAGAAGCTAAGTGCCCTCCCCTCCTTCCCCCCCATTGCTTCCTTAAATAGCATTAATGGTGGACAAGGTGGAAAAGGGTAGACAATAAGAATGTGTGTTACTTAAATCCCCTGTGTTATGTTGAACCATCACAACTGACCATTTGCATTGTGGTTATTTACTTTGTTTCCCCCCAAACTTGAACCCTCTGAACGCAGCTCATAGTGGCAATATCTTCGACACTGAAAAGCCTTCCAGGATTTTCCTGTCAGTTTCCTTTCGGGCATACTCTGGTAGAATCATGGCCCTCACCTAGGTAACACAACTATGTAACTGACATCTCTGTGTCCTGGTAGAGTGCAAGTTTCCTGAGAGCAGGAGCCCTGTCTGTTTCACTCGCTATTATATTTCTAGATGCCAGCATACACCATCCACTCAATATTTGTTAAGGAATGCAATCAATAACCTGGTGCATCGAAAATTATAATTCTAGAGGTAAAGTAAACCTAGAGGTACAAATGTCAGATCAAAAGTATGCATATTTTCAATTTTCAGAGATATTGACAAATTGTCCTCTAAAAAATTGTATTAATCTACACCCCTACCAACAGTGTAAAAGAATGCTTATTTCACCACATCTTTGCCAAACCAGTTTGGTGTTTGCCAAGCTAAGTGAAGATGAAATCTCCAAATATTTAACCTATATTTTTCTTGTTGTAAATAGTGTTGAGTATGTTTCAAATCATCTAAATGTCCTTTGTATTTCCTTTTAAGTGAACTATCTGTTTATGTCTTTGCACATTTTCCTACTAGACTGTAAGTCCATCATTGTGACTCTTATGAAAATTAGCCCTTTGTTATGTATGTTATAAATAGTTTTTCCAGTTAGTCTTTGACTGCATTTATGGCATTTTTTTTTCATGCAGTTACAAAACAAAACAAAACAAAAAGGATATAGATGAATCATCAGAATTTCAAGTTTTCTAGATATTATTTCATAGTTAGGAAAACATTCTCGGCTCTCTTATGCAAAATTCTCACATGAGTTCATGGGGCCAGGTAACAAAGGCTCTTGTATATCATGGGAGTGACATGGACCTCATCCTGAGGGCCATGGAGCCAATAAATGATTTTAAACAAGGCAGCGACATAACCATATGGATGATAGGAACCAACAGAGAAATGAGGGACACCTACCTGTTGGGAGACCGTTGTTACAATCCAGTGTAAGACAATATAAGTGTAAACTAAGACAGTGATGCTAAGAATGGAAAGTAGGAGATATTTATGGAATAAAGGTGGTACTGAATTCTTTATTCCTCTGGTTTCTTCCAGTCTTTGTAATCTCTCATTGCTTCCTTGGCTCCATCTTTCCAATCTCTCACAACACTCACCCCCCCACACATACACACATTTTAGCCTCACTCCACTTGTCAATATAACAATATAGCTTATGGTTGGTTGTTAAAGTCTACCACCTCATAGATCTTTGTCTAAAGAAATTATTACCCTGAAAAGTAAGTAAACAAATTTATGTAGGTGTCAAGGAGCTTTCTGGGAGAAAGGAAGCAAGTCCCTAATTGTTTTCTTTTTTGTGGCTCAGTGTTTTTAGAACTCATGAGATAAGTTTCAGTTTTAAAAAGCCAATTGGCCACAACTTTTCATTTCTTTGTTGTACTTAAATTTTGCCAAAATGATAGTAAAGGAGTAATAATGGACACAAGGACATAGAGAATAGCAGACAACACATTTAAATAAATTTCTGGAATATGGAAGCAGATGAAGAAGTGGTCACTGACTTAGCAAAGAGAAGCAAATTATAACTTAAGAACCCAATGCAGAAAATTCTGGTATTAAGTAGAACCCACAGACTGCTGAGAGGCTCAGGATTCGGAGTCTCTGCTGAGAAAAAGGGATGAGACTCTGGTCAAAGAGCCATTGTTTGAAAGTCTGCATATAGTGTGTTGGGATCCCAGTGCCCTCCCCCATTCCACATAGCCAGAAAACTGATATTTGGATCAGAGTTTGAAAATTCTAAAGAAAAGCCAAGCAGTTGGTAGGCTCTGTCCATATACCCTAGAGCTTCCTAGTAGCATTTCAGTGCCTTGCTCTCAAAATGAATAGATAGGCAAGAATATAATATGTGAGGAACGCTTCCAACACTGGAGAGACCAAATCTTCAGAAAACAAAATGAGGTTGGAGGAAATAGACAATGAGGGGAGCATAAAAATGATATTGCATCATAAAATAAGAATATGGTGCTATGAGAAAGGACCAATCATAGAACAGGGGACTAATGTAGTTAAGCATATGGAAAATTTAATTTATTGGAATAAGTCAGGGATGATGGAACATTTGGGAAAAATATAATAGATAGTAGAAAAACAGGCAAATGTAAAGCAAAGTAATTATAAACTCCAGGAAAAACCAAGGGCACACAAAAATGGAAGTATAATCTAATTCACAACTTGGCTCATCAGTGAAAAATATTTGCATAGCCAAAATAACAAAATAGGGAGTGCTGATTTAACCAAACAATGTGATGTAACTATGTCTGGGAGATAGGGGAGGAAAATCGGAAGGAATATTGGTATATAAGAGCTAAGTCCTTATCTACTATGATAAGAGGTTAACAGGAAATGGCTAAAATTGATAGATTAAGAATTAGAGAAGAATTTAGTTTAGTTCTAAAAGAACTAGCTAACAGAGTTGTAGGTAGTTTCTTCTAGAGAACAGGACTAGAGAATGGGAGGGCTGCAAAGAATGAGTGAGGGACTAGTGTTTCCACTATGAGCCTTTCAAGTTATGAAGATGTGTTACTTTGATTTAAAAAATTAATTATTGGTGAAAAGAACACTGCTTAAGGATTGTGACAGACTTGCTTGAAATCAATGAACAACAGCAGCGAAAAGACATCAGAGGCTCCTTATGGCACAGAGTAAGCACTCAAAAAGTGTCGGCAATATAATTATAATGATGAGTAAAGAAGCTAGCAGACTTCGCAAGATCGTTATCCACCCATGACTGGCCTTTGTCTGCAACTGGCAGGAATTTCTTATGTGTCGTCTGCAATATCCAGACCTGAATTGAGAACTGGGCACTGTGGCTAAACAGAGGTCGAGAGAAAGCCTTAACTTGGGGGAAAAGAGTAACTGCAGGGGAGAAACCTGATAGACGCCACCTTAGCCAAGTGATCAAGGTTAACTTCCCCAGTGATATCATGTAACTATCTTATGTAAGTTTAAAGTTATTTCAAATTAAAAGGTTAAAAAAATAGAGAGAGAAGAAACAGCAAAATCTATAGATAGACAATTTACAGAAATACAAAGTGGCCAAAGGACATATGACAATATGCGCAGCACTCTTAAAAATCAGAGAAATTCAACATTTAAAAACCAAGAGGCATCACTTTAGCCCCATCAGAATGGCAAAAAATTGAAGAGAAGGAAAACAGCCTCTATTTATGACAATGTTGGGGGTGAGTTTCCCCCACCCCCAGATGCTGTCTTTCATTATAAATAGAAGTGTGACAATAAGCCTTTTTTTGGAGATCAACTTTGCTCTATATTTTAAAATTTAAAAATCTACATAATTCACATACCCTTCCGGCTAATAGTCTCTCTCCTTGGAACCTATCTGATAAAAATAGAAGCAAGAGTCCATGAGATATAATGACCATATAGTCAATGACGTTTTCTAAGTGACCAGTAAAAACCACAATTAAAATGTAAATCAGCCCTGGCCGGTTTGGCTCAGCGGTTGGAGCGTCAGCCTGCGGTCCGGAGAGACCCGGGTTCGGTTCCCGCTAAGGGCATGTGCCTCGGTTGCGGTTTGTCCCCGCCCTGGTTGCGTCGTGCGGGTGGCAGCCACTCGATGTGTCTCTTTCATGTCGATGTTTCTCTCTCTGTCTCTCTCTCCCTCTCACTCTAACTGAAAAAAACAAAACAAAAACAAACAAACAAACAAACAAACAAAATGTCCTCAGGTGAGGATTAAAAAAAAAAAAAAGTAAATCAAAGGAAAATGAACAAAAAATTGCCAGAGATGCAATTAATAAAAAGAAATTAGATCTGAATCAGACTTGGAGATATTTCTAGAATATATTTTTTCATATTTTCCCCTGCTTCCCTGGCCTCTAGTCCAGGGTCTGGTATCCAAAGGGGTGATTACAGATGCCTGCAGTGGGAAGGAGGGAGGCACCCCAAAGTGAAACAGCAACAGATTGTGTTTTTAAAAATTTTCCCAGAATAAAAACAGCATGCACAATATAGTTTGATGTTGTCAAGTGATATATGGAGATATATATATATAACATTATGTATATGCAAGAGATTGTCAACAAAAGGTTAATGGATTATCTCTGGGTGAGGATTTTAAGTGATTTTTAGAAGTTCTTATGCTTTTATAACATTGTTCAAAATATTCTAAAGGGCATATTATATAAACCAAACTATCAATAAAGCTGTTTTAACAGTGAGAGGAAAAAACAAAAAATTGCCACGGATCCATCAGCCATGAACATACCTGATTTTTTTTTTTAAACAAAACAGTAACCAGTCCTGTCCTGGAACAGACATGTTCCTCTATGTCACTGTGTCATGAAGGAGGGAGCATTTCTTCTATATATTCCAGTACACCCTCCCTCTTACGAGGAGGAGGATCCCTTGGCATTCTGAAGCTTGTTGAAAAAGTGTACATGCTCCATTTCTAAACCTGGGATCACTTCACAGACTGACTGTCTGCTCTACCCATTGTGCCATTCCCTCGCTGCAGAACAGGAACCCAGCCTGAGAGGATATAAAGCCCCTGGCCAGCATCACACAGCTGAGAGTGCTCCAGACAGTCCCCAGGAGCTGGAAGTCACTGGAATTCTGAACCTTCTCAGCCTCCCAGGCCAAATTCTTCAACTGCTATAGTATGAGCTTCCATGCAAAGCCACCCTCCCTCTGGAGTGGACCTGCAAGGTCAGGCTGCAGGGCTGGGCCCCTCCATGAATGCTCCTTGATTAGAGCACCACTGTCATTCTGCTACCAAAGCCCATGGGAAAGAAATGCAGTCCAGTTGGCCAGCTTCCAAGAGTGATGATGCCGGCTGCTTTCAGGCCTTGTCATTGCTGCACCCTGGCTGTGCCTCCTGTGAGGGTTTCATCATCAGCTCTCTGAGCAGTTACGTGAGCCAGCAAAACTCCTGCAACAGAAACCACCAGGAGGAGAACCAGGTGGAGACCTTGACATCAGTGCTCTGGGCCCTGGGAAGGATGATACACAGGCCAGCACAATAGTAACCAGTTCCTTCAGCTGCTGCCCTTGGGATTCCTTTTGCCTCTTAATTAAAATAACAAGCTCGATACCACACCTAAGGCAAGAGAAACAAAGGAAAAAATGAACACATGGGACTACATCAAACTAAAAAGCTTCTGCACAGCAAAAGAAACAACCATCAAAACGCAAAGGGAACCCACTATATGGGAGACCATAACTGCCAATGATGCATCAGATAAGGGATTAATTTCCAAAATATATAGAGTACTCATACAATTCAACAAAAGAAAGACAAAGAACCCAATTAAAAAATGGGCAGAGGACCTAAATAGACACCTCTCCAAAAAGGACATACAAATGGCCAAGAGACATATGAAAAAATGCTCTACGTCACTAACCATCAGAGAGATGCAAATTAAAACAACTATGAGGTATCACTTCACACCTGTCAGAATGGCCACCATCAACAAATCATCAAACAACAAGTGTTGGGTGAGGTTATGGAGAAAAGGGGGACTCTAGTACACTGCCGGTGGGAATGCAGACTGGTGCAGCCACTATGGAAAACAATATGGAGTTACCGCAAAAAGTTAAAAATTGAACTTCCATTTGACCCAGTGATCCCTCTTCTAGGAATATACCCTAAGAAGCCTGAAACACCAATCAGAAAGAATATATGTACTCTTATGTTCATAGCAGCACTATTTACAATTGCTAAGATATGAAAAAAAACCAAGTGTCCATCAGTAGATGAGTGGATAAAAACGCTGTGGTACATGTACACAATGGAATACTATGCAGCTGTTCTCTTGTCATTTGAGATGACATGGAGGAACTTGGAGAGTATTATGCTAAGTGAAACAAGCCAAACAGAAAAAAACAAATATCACATGATCTCACTTATTTGTGGAATATAATTAACTAAACAAACCGATGAACAAAATTGACCCAGAGACATAGAGGTAGGGTACAGACTAACAAACCCCAGAAGGGGGGACTGGGGGAGGAAGAGATAAACCACAGAACTTATATGCAAGTATGCATAACCAATGGACATGGACAACAAAGCTGGGGAAGGAGCAGGGGAGATGGGGAGGAGTGTGTCAACGGGGGAAAAAGTAGAAACATCTGTAACAAAAACAAATTAATAAAAACAATTTAAAATAAAATATATTTTTGTATTTAAGAAAATAATAATAAAATAACAGGCTCCTAGAATAATAAAATCAGGACATCTTTGAATACAGAACCATTGACTCTTAGAACCATAAACTCTTGAGAGTGGGAACCAGGGACTCATCGAATCTCGCGCTGGAAGTTACCTCAGAGGTCACCTGGTCCTCTCTCCCCACCTAGGTGACAGGAATTTCTTCTGAGAAAGCTGCGTGCCACAAGGGTGTGGCTACAACATCTTGTGAATGTGGGGACATGCTCAAGTTAGCAAAAGTAAGAAGCATTTTTATGCCTCTAACTTCTGACCTAGTACATGTGGCCAAAGAATGTCCCTTCTTCGTGGTCTACCTGAACTACTGCTCCCAGAAGTCTAGGGTACTCTTGACTCTCTTAGAGCTTCACCTTCCTCTGGAGGTTTGAGGAGGAAGAGGAGACTTTGGGAAATCTTTAAAATGCCTTTACCACTTCTTCCAATGACCCAGTCTTACAAATCATCCGTGAGAAAGACAAGAACATGGCAAGTTCTTACCTATGTCTACTTTAGAACTATGGACTATTTTTGTTGACATTGTTGCCCCCGCCCCTCCAAATTTTATTTTGGCCCTTATATCTAAAAACAAATAAAAACAACCTGCTGTGTGAACTACATAGAATCTAAGCTCACTCGGTCCTTTCTTTCCTCCCATCCACGGCAGACTCTGGCCACGGCCCTGGGCGTTAGAAAATAACTTGTCACCCACTCAGCTCCTCGTCTCATTCTTAAAGAAAAATATTTATATTGTGCCACAGAAAGGGTTTCCATGGCAGTGACGATGGTAACATAGTTGCCTTGGCAACCACTTGAGTCCATCTTGAATAATCTGAAATCCCCTTCAGAGACATAAAAGGAAAATCTGTCAAAAGTGCTGTTCTGTGGGTGGAGGGGCCAGAAGAGAGGCTTCCCCCCCCCTTCACCCACCCAGTGCTCCCTCCGACTCCTGCTCCTCAGTCTCCTCAAGCTCATCTCCTTTACACTCGGTCTCTCAGGAACTTTCCATGGTCCCCGCTCTCCAGGGCTTGCCCTGCCCTGTTCCCAGCCCACTGTGGAGACACTGCCCAGAGCTCTGTGAAGGGTTAAGGACTGGCATGCAAAGCCACGCCAAAGATAACAGGGGGCAGAGTAAACTCACAGATCATCCTTTTTATAGAGTTTGCTGCCTTCCCCTGGAGACTGAGAGCATGTTCTTCCGTCAGCCCCAAGCAGCTCTGACCGGATGGTTTTCCAGGAAAGGAAGATGGGACCTTCCTGAGGAATAGCTCCCAGTCACCACGTGCGGGCAAGTCCCCTCCCTGGGCTGGGTGGAGGGTCCTTCTGGCTCCTACATTCTAGGATTTTTATGAATCAAGAATGTACTATCCTCTCTCTCACGAAGTCACCAGAGATGTCTCTTAGCACGCTGCTGGGGCTGCAGACAGGACCTGAGGATGAGAGAAATCCCAGAGTGAAAGATGCGTGCACTGTGTGAGTAGGTATCTTTTAAAAGCAGCACCTATGCATAGAAAAGGATCCTCGTCTTCGGCGACCTCATCACTAACACAGTCGGCACCAAAACAGAGACCCCCAACTTGGGGTCACTCTAACTCAAAATCTTTTACTGGAGAAGGTGCACCAGCAAAGCTAATTAAATAAATGAGCCCTCTCTGGGAAGCAGCACCTTTTCTCCTGGAGAAATATCTTCAGCACAATTCATGTGCATCTCTGCCTCTTTCTGTACTAAAAAGCATCTTGACAAGCTGTTTTGTTTGTTTTTTTGTTTTTTTTTTTCATTCTTCCTTTTGCTTCTAACTGATGGGAACAGAGCTTTTTATAAGAGAAGAAGAGAGCAGTTTAAAACCATCTTTATTGGCCTGGCCAGAGTGGCTCAGTTGGTGGAGCATCGTCCAGTGCACTGATAGGTCACTGGTTAGATTCCCAGTCAGGCCACATGCCCAGGTTGCAGGTTCAATGATAGGCAATGTATGGACGTATCTCTCTCTCATTGATATCTCTTTCTCTCTCCCTTTCCCTTTCTCTCTCTAAAAACAATAAAAACTTTTTTTAATTTTTTTTTTTATCATTTTACTAAAAGGCAAGGAAACCACTCCTCTAGTTTGGTATGGAGACTAGGAAAAATGCAAGAAATCATGGAAAAGAAAGAAAAAAAAAGGAGAATGCTACCTTGAAAGGAAACTGAAATACCTCTTCCCAAAGCTCTTCTTGGACAGGACAAAGTCTGCACAGCTGCCTCAGACTTACTCAGCCCTCTGACCTGACGGAGAGGCAGGAGGGCACAGGAGGGGGGGGGGGGGGCTTGGACTCACACAGAACCGGGACAGAACCCTTCCCACCATGGGCAGCTTACTTAACCTCTGTAACTCTCTGTCTTCTCTTCTACACAGTGGGAGAAGCAACATTTACCTCACTGTGCTGTGTGATGTTGAGATTTTTTGTGTCAGCTTGGCTAGATCATAGGACCCATGTCCCCAATCACTCATCTGGGTGCTTGTGTGGAGGTCATCTGTAGGTGGGGGAACACCCACAATCAATTGGCGTTAAGTCAAGGAGGTTATTCTCAATAATGTGCGTGGGCCTCATCCAGTTAAAAGCCTCGAGCAAAACCTGAAGTTTCTCAGGCAGGAAGAAATTCTGCTTTAAGATTGTGGCATCAAATCCTGCCCTGTGGACTTTGCCCTTGCCAGCTATTTCCTTAAAATCTGTGTGTGTGTGTGTGTGTGTGTGTGTGTGTGTGTGTGTGTTATAGTATATATATTATTTAGCTATATGTATATGCATCTGTTTATATTTGGTATATATTTGTATACATATATTTCTTTTTCTGCTTCTCTGAAGCGCCCTGACAGATGCGGGCTGCCTGGGGACCGAGACAACACACGTGTGCTGACATGTTTGCTGGGCCTGCCCAGCTGCAGCCTGTGTAGGGGAACTGCTCTGTCCACAAGCTCTGCTGATTGAGAGACCTCACTTTGCCCCCACGTCGCCTCTTGCCTGCTGGCCACAGCTGATTGGACTAGACAGGAGTAGGCACTGACCTAAAGGCAATCAGTCATGGCTTGGCCTGATATAATCCAACAAATGAGCCAGGCCAATTAGTTTTCTTTTCTTAGGAGCCTGAAAAGGAACTAAAGAAAGAATTCACCAGCTGGGAGAGGGCCAGTTAGGTCAGCGGTGGAACAATTGGAAGATTGCAACGAGACTGCCATGGGATAAGACCACGTAATGGTCTGCATTTTTGTGAATCTGTAACCAGTCCTTAAAATTGGGGAGATTTTGCATAGAAATCAAGCCGGAAGGTGAACACCCAGTAACATCTGTCATATGCCAGGGTCTGCTCTAAGCTCTGGAATAATAGCTTAGGTAATACTTACCTTCTCTTAGAAAACTACAGGACTGACTTAGGCACCAGATAAACTCCTAAGTTCCTTCCAACATTGCCTTAAATCAAGTATAGCTTCCCATTAAGCCACCTCTGACTTCCCCACAGCAGCTGTAATTAGTTCATGTTGTCTCAGACAGTATAGTTCAAAGTCAGGGTCTGTTAAAATCAGAATGGCCCCAGTGTGTCTCCAAGCCAGCCCATCACCCCCAAGTCCGCGTCTGGAAGGCCACCTGCGTCCCTCCCACTTGCGTCACTGCCTGGTGTCCGTTCCACACTTAAGAGGAGACTGCAGGACCTCCTCTTGCCGCTTCCTTGACCAGCTCCAACAGCTCAGTTCAGGGCAGCTGGTTCAGCACATATTTGTACAGGGATACATGTCATGTGATAAAACAAGATTCAGAGACACCACTTTTAAAAAGCTGCTCATGGCCCTGGCTGGTTTGGCTCAGCAGTTAGAGCGTCGGCCTGTGGATTAAAGAGTCATGGGTTCGATTCTGGTCAAGGGCTTGTACCTGGGTTGTAGTTCCATCCCTGGCCCTGGTTGGGGTCATGTGGGAGGCAACCAATTGATGTGTTTCTCTCACATTGACATCTCTCTCTCTCTCTCACCACCTCCCTCTCTATCTGAAAATAAATGGAAAAATATCCTTGGGAGAGGATTTAAAAAAAAAAAAGTGCTATTCATGTAACAGGTCTCCCAAGAGAACATCTTTTCTTTCTTATATGCCTGTGGTCCCTGAGTCAGTCTCTAAACTCCCACAATGCTTAAACTTCCAAATTAATTTCTTCTGATGATAAACCGATATGAAGCACTACCATGTTCCAGGCGCTGGATGGATGTGGTGGAGGACATCAGTGATTCAGACCGGTCTACCACCGATGAATCACAGGGCTCCAGAGTGAGAGGGAGGAGGCTGGCACACCACTGGGTACAACCTCTCATTATGCCGGGAGGAGAATGAGGCCCAGTGCGGGGACATCTTATTTCTCCAGGTTCCACAGCTGGTGTCAGAGCTGGACCTAGCATCCTGTTCTCCGGACTCCTTGACCAGGCCTTTGCCATTCCACCACGAAGGGGCACATTTTAGGTTTCCAGACTGATGACCCACAGGAGTGATGTGGGCTGAGTGGAGGGCTTTGTTGAACTGGCGAGTACAGACCCCTCTAAAGATGACACCTACTTCATAACCTTTTATACCTCATCCAGCCCACTTATCCACTGGGCAGGACCCTGAACTACACTCAGCACCATGCAGGTGGGGCCAAAGGGGGTGAATAAAGTCAGGCTAAATCTAGTCCCTTAGCTCTTCTTGGCGAAATACCCTAATAACTGAAGTCTGCTTAACCACATCTGCATGGCCTAGCCAATGGGCTCAACGTCTTGGGCATAAGAATTACCTTGGGCAATTCTTAAAATGTGAATTCCTGGACCCTCCCTGCAGATTCTGAGCCAGAATCAGGTGATTCTGACGTGGCTGATACCCAGGTCAGTGACAGACATTGGGGAAGGAACAGAGCACTGGGCTGGTCACCGAAGGTCAGGGAATCTGGAGCTGGCTGGGTAAACGAGCTGTGTGACTCCACTTCTCCATGTGTTGTTACCTAAGGAGGTGCCATGAGGTCACACCAGGGGACCCTCCAGTTCTGGCCTCCCAGGGTGGTGTTATTCAGGGAATCTCAGACATTCAGACCCCTTGGCTTGGCTAAGCAGTCAAACACAGTAATTTAGAGTATTGACCACACTTAATCCACCTGCACGGAGTGCCTCAGACAGCACTCTCTCCTGCAGGTGAACCTGGAGAGAACTCCCTGGCCTCGTTGGAACACCTCCTGCCCACTGACAACTTCCCGACATGTGTGCCCTTCCCAGAGGCCCTGGGAGCAGAGCCCAGCCAAGGGACCCATCTGTGTAGGTGGGTCGGGTTCTCCAGACTCAGACATTTGTTCCCTCTTCTTTCTCCCATTGATGTGTCTTACTGCTGAGGACGCTCATTCGTAACCTAAGAGGAGACCAGCCCATAGACACGTGATCTTCCAAGGGGTGAGAAAAGGAGTGGTCCTGGGACAGTTGACTCTGAACCTGAGAGGTGGAGCAGCCCTGCCTCTCCCCTTGGGAGCCCGAGGGCACCATGGAGGCAAGAGAGGCTTTGGGGTCAGACCTGAGTTCTAATCCTAGCTCTGCCATTTACCTGCTGGGGGTAGTCCAAGTAACTCAAGTGCTGAGCCTCAGTGTTGCCTCATCTGGAAAAATGAGATGGGAATAATCAAGCTTATTATTTGCAGCATTGCAGTGAGAATGAAATCTGATCACATACATGGAGCTCCTGACACTTAAAAGGGTCTCTGTAATCCTCGCTCCTCCCGCCTGCATCTCCTTCTTGCCACCACCCTTTGCTTGGAGGAAGGTGTTGCTCACTGCCTGTCTCTCCAGCTTAGAAGTCATCAAGATAGAATGGAGGGGGCGGGAGGATGCCTTCTCTCTTTAGCATTATTGAAAACTATTCAAAAGAAACATTTACACCAGAAGCAACTCTGGGGAAACAAAAGGAAGTGAACAAAGCAAATATAAATCCATAAAATGAAATGCAGATTGCGGTTCCTACAAGAGCCTCTGATAAATACCCCACAGTTCTCAGGGACAATGGGGCCGATTGGAGCTGCAGATGTCCCCAGCTGGAAATTGAAACCTTGTCCCTCCCTCCTGTGGGGCCTCCTCTGCTTCTGGACTGTTTTCTCAGCCCAGGAATTGCTGGAGTTGGAGACATAGACAGCAATCCACTTGCCAAGATCAGCTTTGCAGCTCCTCCCTGGCTCCTGGCCCAACCCACACAACCCTTTCCCACCCCCACCCCTCCACGCCTCTGGTGGCCCCTAAAAGGACAAGCACTGTAGCCCCGCCTGCGCAGAGCTGCACAAAGCCTGTCACGACTCTGGGCTCAAGGGGATTCTGTCATCCGGGTGGGTGTTGGACAACAGCAGAAGCAGAGGGCCGACAGCACTGCCTTTCCTGCGTCTGGACCAGGCCCTGTGCGGGCTGCTGGGGATGTAGAAGAACTGAGAACAAGGGCCGAGGGACCCAATCCTGGAATCCCTGGTTCACAGCCAACCCCCTGGACTCAGCCCTGGGAGCTGGGGCTTGGAAGGGAGGCCTTGTGCAGCAACCCCCGCAAGGGCAGAGCTGGTCAAGCAAATCCCGACTCTCCGCTGACTGAGATTGAAGAGCGAGGTCCTCAGGGGCCAGATGCTGCTGCCAGACAAGCAGGAGCTACACCACAGCACAGGCTGCTTTGCTGGCACAGTAAGGGTTAAGTAAGGCCTCCTGGGTCCAGGCCTGAGAAGGTAGCCAGGATCCCTCAGGGATCTGGAAATTTTGCCAAAGAGGGATTGAGGGAGCTGAGGGTGCTTAGCAGCGAGAACTAGCCTAGGGGCATCTGGGTTTACAAATGTGGGGGCCCATCTGTGAAAGAAGGATTTGCCATAATTAGGGGCACCTCAAGGCAGAACTAGAACCAGAGGGTAGGAGGTACAGAGAAATTTTCCCACTTCTCAGAGCCATTAACAATAGAGCAAGCACTGAATTGAGGTCTTCAGAGGGATGGTCTGCTCTGAAGTTCAAAGAGAGATACCCAAAGTGAGATGTGTGGATGGGTATTACACCAGTTATGCAGCTAACAGAGAGCCTGGTGAGCCCTCTTCCATATTTTGAGCAGGCTAGTGATGCGCAAGGGTAGTCTGAACACACACTGTACATGTGGGCTTCCCAATCAGAATGTAAAAACCAGAATCTCCAGGAGTTAGGCTTCTGGACCACTGTCTTTGAACATCTACTCAACTCTCAGAGCTTATCCTGAATTGGACGTGCTTGTCACCTCGCAGCTATCTGTTTGCAGACAATGCCTGGCAATGTGATGCCCTGCCTGGACCCTCCCTAAGCCTGGGGAACATGCTGCTGGATCACAGGAGTGCAGTCGTGCCCTGCGGATGGGGCACAGGTTCTGCCAGAAGGAAGCGATGGTGTGTCATTACAACATGGCGGACCTTCCTCATGGGGCACCTTCTTTGTGTCAGACCTTGGTCCAGTGAGTCCAGCTGCTCATTCAATCCACACCCCATCCTGTCCGAATACACCATTTATGGTGCCCTTTCTAGGAGGTCTAGTAATCTATAAACAGAGGGAGCCCCACAGAGGGACACTCCAATGGCTGCTCCTGCCCATTTCTTATGTGGCATTGCTATTTTTCCTTGTCTCTTGGCTGGAGTTTGCCCTGTTATAACTTAAAAAATTGGCCCTAAACTCAACCCTCCAGAGTTGCCATATCTTTCCATGATCTCAAACAAGGACATCTTGTTTAGACCACACATTGGGAGAGAAGCTGTTCATACATTGGAAACGACAACTAATAGAACCACACACTTACTGTGTTCAGATCCCCACATCATCTAATTCATCCCTCACAGCAATGCTTTCAGATGGACTATATCCCATGGCGTTTTGGATCAAGTAACTGTAGCAGGATATGGGCCTTCAACTTGCTTTGATAAGATGCTGGATTTGTTTGGACTTCTTTGCTGTACTGGAAGGTCTCATCTTGTTTTCCCCAGGATGGGATGAGACATCTTCCAACACCTGCAGAAGATGGCTGTATTCTCCTAACACCAATCTTCTTCAAAAAAGGGGGATCCTGATTTTTCCTTCTTCGATTTTAAATGACTAAGGATTTGAGATCTGGTTTTTACAAATGGGGTAGACGTTTGTTGTTTCTTATGTGTGTTCACTTTGGCTATCTAGCATTCTTTTCCTGACTAAAAAATAAAATACCTTAGTGTCCTTTTGAGGAGTTACCCCCCACAGTGTGTAAAGATGGGTGTGGCATATTGGTGTGTTCTGCTCCCATTTCCGGAGACTCCCTTCATTAAATCCCTCCACTGTCATTGCAGTACAGCCAAGGAGGTGAGCCTGAGACCGAGGCCCAACCAATCAGACTCTCCCCTGGGGCTTTGAATGTCAAGCAGAGTGACACAAGGATGCAACACTCTGATGGTCAAGCACCCCCTGTCCTGCTTCCATGCTGTCTCTAGATTCCCTATTACTTCCACGAGCTCCCTGATAACTTTCCAAAAAATTTTCCTTTTCACTAAGATCATGTTTTAGGACTTGTCCAAAACCAAGGATGACTCCCTTTCCTGGCATTATTTTGATTCTTTATCATAAGCAACATGATGAAGAATCAAGTTGCCAGGAGACCCAAAATTTGTACTTTCTGCTGTCTCCTCACTTCCCCCTAAGACACCGCTGCTTAGTGAATGGGCTGAGAGTAGAGCTGCTTTGAGAGACACATTCAAGTAAGTGCTGAGGAGCCGGATCTGACAGCTTGCAATCCACTCCCCTTATTCCCATAAGTGGCACCTTCACATTGCCTGCAATGGGCTTAACCCACCTCCTGTACAGCACTGAGGTGAAGGAGACCATCACTTCAGATGTCAAACAACTACAACCCTAGGAGGACACCTGGTCTCTGTTGTGAACCATCATTCTGCTCTCATTTGGCCTCAATCTATGAAGACACCCTGTTTAGAGCACCAGGGACAACTGGAAGCCCAGAGTGGTTGTGGACAAGAGTTTCTAAGAGTCTAGAAGCTCCTGTGCACAGGCTCAGAAGCTGAACTGAACCCTCTGGAGAAGCAATCGCTAAGCCAGTGAGATGTGGAGTCCCTGACTCACCATGTTCAACAGAAAATGACTCAAGAGCCAGTGGGGTGATGTGACTCCTGATAAGCTCTTCCAATCGGGAGACTCATTCATGAAGCCTGGAAGTTGGGACAGCTCTGGACCCTCCACCGAGGCACATTTACTCCAGAAGATGGAGCAAAATCAGACGCGAGCAAGAGAAGGCACAGGTGGGGTGAAGAATGAAATAGACAGCTAGCTAACGCACTGTCATGTCCAGGAGGAGTTGGAATTTTTTCTGCATCAGACAAAACTGAAACCCGTGGGTAGAAGTTCTAGGGCAGCAGGCTTGGACCAGGATAAGGAAAACCTTTCCAACAGAGCAGCACGCCGCAAAGTGGGCTGCCCGAGGAGGGCTCTCAGGAAAGTGGGCAAGAGCATGACCTCGGGGGCAGCCACCTGGGTCAAGTCTCAGATCTATTACTTAATAGTTGTGTGAACTTGGCATGTTTCTTAACTCCCCTGTCCTCCTCTGTAGAGTGAAGGAAATAATGGTATCTACCTCCTGGGGCTATTGTAGGGTTAGATGTCAATGTCTGTAATGGGCACTGAATAGTGCCTCACTTAAGCATATACATAAGTGCTGGGTATTCACCAGAATTATTACTGCGAGGTGGTAAGACCTCATTGCCAGAAGTGGTCAAACCCAGGCTGGATGACGGGTGTCAGGGATGCTAGAGGTCATTCCTGCACTGGCTGGAAGGTTGGGCCAGATCACAATGCAGAGAACAGAGCATGGGCTTTTGTGGAGGAGAGATGATTTCATGACGTGACTACTGCCCGACCTCATGGTTAGATCCTGGCCAGGACAGAGATTGCTTCTTGAAAAACCTCCCTGAGTCTGAGCATCCCTTCCTTGTGCCCACAGTGTGCTGGGTTGTACTGTTCCACCCCAGGCAAGCATGTAAGGCATTTTCCTCTTACATGCTGGGGGGGGGTCACACGCCGATACCCTATGCATCCTGCCGTGTCCTGTATAACCCCTTAGTGCCTGCTAAATGGTGCACAGGATGCCCATGTCATCTCGCCACCTCCTGGGACAAGCTTGTGTGTAAGTTCCCTTAATAAACTCTTGATATGATGATGGAGTTGTCAGCCTCTTCTGTGGTCTCTCGGCCCTGGGAAGTTTGAGGTAACAGCTTTGGCGGCAGATGGCAGATTTATATCATACAGCTATCGCTGTGAGTTTGGACAAACCACAAAATCTCCAGGTCTCGGCTTTCACATTTGTAGCTGAGACTGATATCACTCCCTCCACAGCACTGCCACAAGGATTAAATAATCACATGTACAGATATCTGTCTTGTTATTTGGACTTCCTTATATTTTTTAAATCTCAAAAAATAATAAGAATGTAAGATACGTGAAGCCCAATCAATCAGCTGTGAATAATCCATGACACATAGTGGGGGCAGAGTAGGTATGATTATGGTTCCCTTTCCTGCTCCCTGAAAGCCCGGTGGCTCCCGACAGCAGAGCTGCCTTCTGGCCGGTCCTTTTGTCCTTATGAGTGCCCTTTTCTTTCAGGCAGCTTTGCATGACTCACCCGTCTTTGCAATTAACTGTGATGTTCTGCTGGAGGCCCCCGTTACAAATGATGGAACAGCCGCTGAGGCCTAAACAGGGTCTGCCTGGCAGATTGTTTTACCTCGGGCTATACTGCCCAAGAGACAGAAGATGGGCCCCGGGCATGTCGTGACTGGCCTGCCTCTCTCCCGCTGCCCAGTTGTGTCCCCTGACCTGGGATCCCATGGCACAGTTGGGCTCAGGGGCCAGGCCTGCACACTCACACATGAGGGCTGGCACCTGGCTGGCTGGTAGGAGCCAGGAAGCTAGGCTGATGAGGAAGGCTGGCAAGGAAAGAAATGCTCTTTTTTCTCTTGGGGTTCATCTTCCATTTGATTCAGGGTGCTTTCATTGAACACCTACTCTGTGCCAGGCGCACTAGAAATCGGACATGGGTCTGAAGTAGTCCTCACTCCAGAGAAGCTGAGAATTCAACAGGAGAGGAAGGCAGACCCATGAGCAGCCCTGAGCCTCTCCAGCGGCACAGAGCAACTCTATATAAGTAGAGAAGAGACTCCGACCAGAGGACCCTGGAAGGGCTGCACACGGTTGCTATGTGTTGAGCACCTACTACGTGCAGGGTACTTCCCTTACCTCATTTATCCACACAACTCTGTGAGGAATGGAAATGCTATTACCCCTATTTTACAGGTGAAGAAACTTGCCCAAAATTACATACATAGAGGTAGAATTGGAATAAGATTCTTAGCCCAAACCCCTTGTTTGTTCCAAAAGGCCAGGCTGTGCACTTCTCAGAGGAGGCTGGATTTGACTAGGGCCTGAGAAGGCTGGTATTTTAGGCAGCTCTCAGGATAGGGCATTCCTCCTGCCTCCCTGCTTCTGAGTACAGACTGCCTGCTCTGAGCCCCAGCTACTGTCCCCCCCTCTTCTTCCCACAAGGGCTGGTGAAGCCTCAGCCCAGTTTGGGGAAGGGCCCTTCTAGTTTCTTTCTCTGGCCCCTACCTGTGATTCGGTCCTAAATAAAGAACCACAGTGTCATTTAAATAGTATTGCTTGTCCACTGGAACCAGCAACCAGACTGATTTAGCACCTGCTGGGAGCTAGTACTCAATCATGCACCACTAATGACCCATTCAACGCTGACTAGCCAAGCATGAACACACCCCTTACCTTACCTGGAGGCAATGTGTTCTTGCCTCCATGTAGAACTTCGGACTGTCAGTGCTGGAAGACAATAACTAAGGACCAGTACTTCTTCATTCAGATCCCACACTGAGGTCCCGAGGGGAAGGGGCTGACCCGGAACTTCAAGGCAGGACAGACGAGGAGACGCTGTCTTCTCTGTGCTCTTCGCCTGCTGGGAGGGGCAGGACAAAGAGGCACAGAGCCCACCCTCTGTAGGTACCTGTCCTGATGGTGCTGTCACATTTTACCCTCGTCATAGCTAGCCCTGACGAGAGGCCCTGCGGCCCATTTTCAGATGAGAAGTCGGATGAGCTGAGGAGTCGTGGTACATACCCAAGGTCATGTGAGAAGAGGCCATCTGGCTGTCTCCAAAACGCCAGCCCAGAGTGGAAGGAGGCCGGTGATTTTTCCCATCCCTTTTTGGGCTTGCAAAACAGGCTTAGGTTTGGTATGGACCCAGGAGGTCTAGGGCCTGGTTTCCTCAGCTCATAGGGGCCTGCCCAACACTGGGCCTCCAAATGGGGGGAGAGGGGGACTGCTGCCCGAAGTCATGACCAGCCATGGGCAGGCACAAGGTGACACACAGAGGGTTGTGGAAAGTGTACTTACATTTTTCGCTTTGTTCCTGGGTGACTCACGCAACCCACATAACAGAATTAATGTCTTCTCCAGCACCAGCAAGTTGTATTTCCTTCTTTAAAAAATCACCGTCAGCCTGCAAATGGCCCTGGTTTATTCTAGAGACATGGAGCCATCCTGTGGCCATTTCCCCTCCCTGAGGCTGTCTCGAAGTCCTTGCTCTGCTTCTGGCCCAACCTTCTGCTCCTGCCAGTAACGTTTTCTCACCCCCTTGTCTCCTCATAACTGACATTCCGGGTACCGCAAGTACTCTGAAAGGCCCCATCCCCACTCCCTCCCGGCACCCACCCGGCCAGTGTACTCCCCTCTCCTGCTGCGCTCCAGGCCCGCTCTGTGACCTTTCCTGCTCCTTCTGGAACCCGCGGCAGCACTGGCCCTCCTCACTCTGATCTCACTGTCTCTGTAGACAGGTCTCTCACAACAATAATAAATGACAGCCAACATTTACCTGGTATTTACTATGTGTCAATCACTGCTCTAAGATATACAGCAGTCCCCACTTATCTGTGGTTTCTCTTTCCATGGCTCGTTACCCGTAGTCAACCTTGGTCTCAAACACCAAATGTAAAATTCCAGAAATAAACAAGTCACAGGTTTCAGGTTGCACATGGTTCTGAGTGGTGTGATGAAATCTCCTGTCATCCCACCTGGAGTGAGTCATGCCTCTGTCCAGCATGTCCTCTCCACCCCAGTCACAGAGGAGCCGTCTCGGCCATCAGATCAATGGCCAGGGTCTCACAGTGCCTGTGTTCAGGTACCTCCGTCTTCCTTAACATGGCCCCCAAGGGCGGGAGTGGTGACACCAGCAGTTCAGATATGCCACTGCGAAGCCACAAAGTGCTTCCTTGAAGTGAAAATGAGAGTGTGGTACAATAAGATACTTCGAGAAACCACATTCATATAACTTTAATTATAGTATATTGTTATATTTGTTCTATTTTTGTTAGTTATAATTAATCTCTTACTGTGCCTAATTTATAAACTAAATTTTGCCAAAGTATGAAAGTATAGGAAAAAAACAGAGTATACAGAGGGTTTGGTGCTGTCTGTGGTTTCAGTATCCACTAAGGGTCTTGGAACATTTCCATCCATTGGTAAAGGAGGACTACTGTATATGTGTATGTCTGTATAAGTGGATATATGTATGTGTATATAAGTGTGTGTGTATGTATGAAAATACACACTCATTTAATCCTCACAAACCTATGAGATAGGCATTATTATTATTATTATTATTATTCTCCTCACCCAAGGACATACTTATTGATTTTAGAGAGATGGGGAGAGAGAGAGAGGAACAGAGAGAAAGAGAGAAACATCAATGCAAGAGAGAACATCGATTGGTTGCCTTCCATACATGTCCTGACTGGGGATCACGGCTGCAACCTAAGTATGTGCCCTGACTGGTAATAGAACCCACAACCTTGTTGTATACAGATGATGCTCCAGCTGACTGAGCCACGACAGCCAGCACAAAATAAGCATTGTTATCATCCCCATTTCACAGATGGGGAAACCAGGACAAGGAAGTAACGTGCCTGTGTGCAGCAGAGAGAATCTGAGCCTCCTCCGCCAGGCTCCAATCCCTCATCCTAACCACCCTACCCTGCAGCCTCCAGCACCAGTCACCCCTCAGGGCTACCTTCTCAGGGCTCCCTCTATTCCGTGGTGTTCCTGAGGAGAGGCTATGTCTTCTTCCTCCAGGTGGGTCTGTGCACAGGCTCAGCTCAGGATCCAGACCGCAGCAGGCTGCACGTGTGCTTGCTGAAAGAAAGCATCTCGTCTGCCGCCTCTGGGCAACAGCATTTCCCATGGCTCACGGGCATCTGCATACCTTCTGTTTATCCTGTACACCCACAACATGCCCCGGCCCTGTTCTCTGCACTGCTGCCTCTCTGTTTGGGGCTCAGCGCCTCACCCTGGGAGGGTCAGGGGTGCAGTGGTTGCAGACAAGCATGCACTTCATTCCCAAGTGCCTCGGTATATATATTTACATGCAAAAAAATTAATGTTGGTCATCTATTTCAAATCAGGCACTGTTCTAGGTGCTAAGAAAATCGTGGTGAGCAAGTACAGGTCCCACCATGACGGCAGTCACTTTCCAGTGGGGAGACAGACCGGAAGCAGACACTGAGTATGTGGCACAGCACTGAGTGGCAGGGAGTGGTGGGTGGTCGGGGAGGGTTCCTCTGAGAATATAACATGGGAGGAGAGATCTGATGAAGTGGGGAAGACAGACTGACCTCTGTGGGAAAAAGCTTCCAGGCCGGGAGCAGCAAATTCCAGCTCTGTGGTGGGCTCGTGCATGGAGAGCTGGAGAGAGAACAGAGAGCCACCGCGGCTGGAGCGGAGCGAGTGAGGGCCACAGTGGGAGCAGGTCACAGATCCTCGTGGAGCATGATGAAGATTTGGGGTTGGTCTTAGTAAGGGCCGCTTTAACACAATACCACAGACGGGGTAGCTTATAAAGAATAGAAGTTTATTTCTTTCAGTTCCTAAGGCTAGAAGTTTAAGATGAGGGGTGCCAACATGGTTGAGTCTTCCTCTGGACTGCAGACTTCTCGTGTCATCCCTGGGGGGAAGAGGCAGGAAGCTCTGTGGGGTCTCTTTTATAAGAACACGAGTTGCACTGGGGTGAGAAACTCCCGCAGGGGCTGGCGCAATCTGACCGTGGGTTAAAACCGTGAAAGCGTGGATTTTATGTGGGTGACGTCACCCTCAGCTACCGAGACAGATAATGATGTTTGGGGTTCACAAGTAGTCCTCTGTTATCACTGCCATTTCTCAGCAGTGTCCTCCCTCACGCCCCCGTCACACCTCTGTGACTTCCACGAGAACGTCCAGTCCAACAAGGGATACAACCCAATGAACAGTTGCTGTGCTGCTGATATGAGCTGTGATGGACAAAATAGGAAGCTGAGGGAGCAGGAAAAAAGGGCTCCTCAGTTAGGCAGGGGGGTTATCAGCTGGAAAGTCAGGGGTGTCTTCTAGGTGAGGTAGCGTATAACACAAGACCTGAAGGATAAGCAGAAGTTGGCCTGGAAATGGGAGGTCCAGACGGGAAACCTTACGTACGACACACGAATCACGCCGCTGCTGAAGAGATGATCTTGCCTGCACCGTGATGCCCTCGCCCCTTGTCCTTCAGTACCCACCTTGCCAAGTTCAATGCTGGTCAGACCAGGTGAATCCTTCTCTGCTGCTGAACTTGGCTGTAGAAATTCGCCTCCACTGGTTCCAACACAAAGGCACACTCTAGTCCCAACTGGACCCTTGGCCACTCAGCATTCCTTCCCTTGGTTGTCAACTGGCTGCCACACTCCCAGCAGCACGTGCGCCAGACTTCTCCTGCCTCCCTCCCTCGCCGAGGACGGCCCGACCTGACATTACAAAGTGAACTCCCAGCCCCTCTCTTCCGATCTTCACCTCAAAGAATGTTTGCATTTCAGCCCTCATCTCCTTCAGATGGTCTCAGAAAAAGATGTGATCATTCTTCTTAAGATAACCACGTATATTGTTTTGGTTGGATTGTATTTTGGGGTGGCCGCATAATTCAGGGAAATAAGGGGGATATCTTTTTTATAGACAATACCAGCTTTAAAAAAATGTGAATGGGATGCAGAATTAGAAAATCGCCTTTTTGCCATCCCATTTGGCTCAGGTGAAATCGTCAGTGGATGAAGTGATCAGGTAGTATGTTAATGGGACTTCGTGTGGAGAGACAAGGCTGCCACACCTGACCTCCACTGCTAGGTTTCAAAGAGATCACTAAGATGAGGGTAGCCAAGGCATGGACCCCTTGATGAGATGAGACATACAGTGGATGGCGCCTCACCTGCACATGGGAACCCCCTGGGGGCTTTAACAACTGCAGATGCCTGGGACCCATCCCGACCAGTTATGATGGAGAAGGTCTGGGGTTCAGCCTAGGCACGGAGGGTTTGTTAAGTCCCCAGCTGATCCTAATGAGCAGCAAGGTTGCAGCCACTGCCACGTGAAGCACAACGTGCACCCTTGAACTGCGCTCACCCTCTCAAAAGTTGATCGTAATCAAGCCTTTCAAGTTAATCTCCAGTTGAAGAAATTTCAAGGTCTACAGAAACAAATCAAGTGCCACTGCGAGGAAGTAACCAGATAAATCCAGAACGTGACTCATTCTACTGAGCAACTGACTCATTTCATTATTTCAACAATTCAACGGCTTTAAAAAGGTGGAGAAGGAACTGTTTCAGATTAAGAGACTTAGACGACATGACAACCAAATGCAGCGCATGAGTGCACTTTGGATCCTGAACTGAGCGGGTCGGTTTTTACACAACCCGGCAAACTTACTATGGACTGAAATGAGAGACTTCCGAAGAGCGAATGACTAGATTAAGTCTGCAATACACTGAGGTGATATAGGAAAGGTTTTAAACGTCCTGCTTGTTAGGTGTCAAAGGGTGAAATTATAGGAGATCTGGAACTCGTTTGAAACTATTTCAGCAACAACAAAAGTGAGTAGATGAAGCAAGTATGACAACATTTTGGGAATTATGACATCTGGGTGACAGTTCATGGGTGTTCATATGTTAGTCTCTCTACTTTGGTATATGTGTGAAAATTTTATGATATAGTTTTTAAAAAAGATGAACACCTTTGCTCCTCCAGCACCATGTATCCTTACCACTGGTATTGTTACGTTTGCTTCCCATTCCATGCTCATAATCACCAGCAGCAGCATTAGCAGCAGCTGAGTAAGGCCAGGGACTGTGCCAAGTGCTGTAATTCCCTCCACAGTCCAGTAGGGTACGTGCTGTCATCCTCACTACAGACAAAAGTCTGAAATTCAGAGAGATTGTCACTCGCTCAAGGTCACACAGTTAGTAAGGGACAATCAGGATCAGAAGCCATATACAGAAGCCCCCCCCATCTTTATCACTAAGCCCTACTATTATCTCCCCTCCTTCTCCCTCTCCGCTTCTCCACCGTCTCCTTCTTTGGGCGCCCCCCTTCCCCGCCCTTCCTGAAAGGACACAATCTACAACCTTCAACTTTCTGCAGCAATCAGTTCTTTCTCCTTTTCTCCCCTCCCCGCTGAGAAGAGTCGTCTACACCTACCTCCTTCATCCTCACCCCTACTCACTCCCTAGAATCTTTTACTCTGACTTCTACCCCAAGGCCACAGAAGATTTCATGAGCACACCTGGAGGACAGTCTCCATCTCTGAGTCTCCCTGCAGCATGCAGCTCAGAACCCTGCTCCTTCCTGGAGCCCTCTCTCCCTGGACCTGCAGAGATGAATCCTCCTGGTAACTGCCCTCACTTCTCTGGCTCCTCGTCCTCCTTCTACAAGTGTGATGTCACTTATCACAGTGCACTGAGAGTCTGATCTTCAATTTCAACATAAGTATTTTTCCAACTGGGGCCCCAGGACTAGCTTCACAATCACCTGGGTAGAGGTGAGAGACTCAGGACCCACCCAGATCTGCTGAACTGGACTCTCAAAGTCTAGTGTCTTCATTTTTAAAACAAGTTATCCAGCATATTCTTACATCTCTAAAGTGACTGTACTTTTCCAGTGGCCCCTCCTTCCCAAGGCCTCCACCTGCTGCCACCGGCTGATGATTCTGAACACTAGAGATTTATTACAGCCTCAGGCTTCCCTCCTACCAGTCGCCTAGTCTTGAAACCCCAGTCTTATGTTCTACTCCAACCTCTTCCTCATTCCCACAGGTGATCAACTGCTCCATCCTGTTAATTTTGTGTCTGAATCACTTCTTGCCTCCATCCTCCCCCATTGTCCCACTGAGCCCTGCTGCCCTGCCTTCCGCGGAGCTCTCATCCTCTCTCACCTGACCTATTTGCATGCGTTTTCTGAGAGGTCCCTTTTGCCTCCAGAGCCTCTCCATCCTCCCAGACTCCCTCCACACTGTTGCAAGAGCTCTCAAAACAAAGCACTCATCTACTTGTGTGAATTTCCCCACCCTGAAACATGTAGTGGCTCCCTATTGCCTACAGAGTGAAATCCACACTCCTCCAGGATCTGACCTTCCTCACCTTTCCAGGCTTATCTCTACTTAGATCTAAAATGATCAAAACTAAAACCACTCTTTGTTCTCCACACATACCTGTGCTTTGCTCATGAGGTCTCTTCTGCCAAGGGTACTTCCTTCCTCCCATCTTGGATGTTGAAATTCTGTCTTCAGTGGCAGATAGTAAACCATGCATGTTTCCTGGTCAGCATGCCCTCATGTTGTGGCAGGAGAGTAAGAAGCCAGGGAGACTTCTTGACAAGTGGAATAAGGGAAACTGAGACAAAATAATTAAACAAGGCCAAACAATTTGAGCAATTTACAGCCAGCTAATGAATCACAAGGCTTATCTTTCCTAACCAAGGACACTTAGGAGCAAATGGTTTATACCCAACAGGCCTTGGTCCCAATTCCTCTTCAATGATGGTCTTTGAAAATAAAACTAACCAGAAAATAACCCTGACCCCTCTATACACACATTTTGATGAACCCACATATTGAAGGACACACATGGAAAGCTAATAAATGTTCTATTAAGACCCTCCTGCTGAGACCTCCCCTAGGACTCCAGCTGGCCAAAGAAAGATAAAAAGCCTCAAGACAAAGGACCCACAGCATGCTCTGGCTAGAGCATGCCCACTCTTTGTATATCTGCTCTCTTCCTCCTAGACTCTAAGGGACCCCATGAGACTTGCTACTAGGGGAGCAGTGGTCAGAGCACCTTGTCCGGGACTTACCTCCTGAACCTGCCTCCAAGGCCCCTTTTTTCTCTGACTTTCCAGTGAGCTAACAGCAGCCCTGCCTTGGCTCACTTTTTTCACTGTGACTTCTGTTTCTCAGTGAGCGAAAGCAGTGTCCTGCCTAAGCTCTCTCCTCTTGCTTTTTCTAACCTAAGCCCTTCTTTTGTTTCATTGTTCCTACCTATAATAAACATACTCTCAAAATCACCCCGACTTGTATTGTGAAATCTTTCCTGCACAGAGTCAAGAACCCACACATTACCGGCCAGCTCAAGGCACACGCCCTCCAGGTCAGACACCATCCAGTAACAGTGTGATCCCCTCCCATCTGGATCTGGGCCAATAAAGTGCAGTAGAAGTGACGCTGCATAACTCCCAAGGTTAGATCATGAGAAGGCTTGCAGCCTCCCCTTTGCTCTCGTGGAATGATGCTCTGAGGGAAGTCAGCTTCCTGTAAGAAGTTCAACTACCTTGAGTTTGCCATGCTCTGAGGAAGCCTAGTTAGCCAAAGTGGAGAAACCGTGTAGAGAGAGATACCCTGTCAGCTGAGGCTCTTCCCGCCATCCCAGATGAGGTGCCGCAGGGGAGTGGCAAAGCTTGGAGGCCAAGCCCAGTTGAGCCTTTGGGTGACTCCAGCCCCAGCTGCAACATAACCGCAACCTCATAGGAAACCCCAAGTGAGAACCACCCAGAGATCTCAAATCAACCCACAGAACTGTGAGAATATAATCAATTATTGTTTTACGTCACTAAGTTTTAGAGTGGCTCATTGCACAATAATAGATTTCTTGGTACAACTTCCGTCTAAGTGCAGTTCAAATGCCCACTCCTCAGTGCGGAGACCCCTGAGCCCTTGGAATGAATGCATTGCCCTTTCCCGTGTGCACCCACAGCTCCCTATGCCGATCAGAGATGAGACCTATCACAGTCTGACACACAACTTAATTAGGATGGGCAAAGAATTGGCCTCACTCATCGGTGAGGTTCTGCTGCCAACCACATTTCGTGACAGCGAGTAGATGCTCAGACAACATTTGCTGAATTGAATCAATTTCCTTTTCCTTCTCTAGTCCCTCAAGGCAGCCGGCAGCCTGAAACAGGGGATCGAGGAAACCCAGAGCACACAGTGTTGACTAGTGACATTGAATGTGCCCGGTCAGCTGTGGCAGAGCCTTCCAAGCCTGAGGGAAGAAAACCCTTTGAGACATTGTTAAAAGCTGACGTGGAGAGAGATGGAAGACCTACAGGTGACCGTCATTCCTCGATCACTGACGACAGACAGACACTGTGGTCCCGAGCTGTCTGTGTCAAGCTCCCTGGAAGGTTCCTGCAGGTTCTGGGCTGGAGTCTAGTTCATAAGGGACATGAGGGACACCCAGGTCACCCACCATGGGTCCAGATGAGATGGACACTGCCACCCCAGGTCTTTTATCTACTGCTGGACCTCTGGATCACAGAGCCGCCGATGGGCCAGCAATACATCTTCCACATCATGACCCTCCCTTTCAAAACACACCCCCAGACCTCCCTCTGATCACCTTCACATTAAACAAGCATTAGTCTGAGCCCCATTTTGCCAATTTTGAGTATGTTCTAAGCAAGTTGCAACTGTCACACTATACAAATGACAGAAGTTTCTACTCTGTAAGAGGGTAGAATTCTAAATCCTCTGTGTGGCATATGGTGAGGATCTTTCTAGGACTTGGCTTGTTTCATCAGTGGTTCTCCATCTTGGCTGCATGTTAGAATCTGGAAAGTTTTGGAAAAAATACCTATGCCTGGGTCCCTTCCCAGAACAATGAAATCAGAATCTCGGCATTGGGTCTAGGCATGATATTTTTAAAAGTCCCCAAGTGATTCTAATGTGCATGAGAGATGAGAACCATATTTCTTGCAGACCATAAACTTCGGTAATGTCTGGGGTTCAAGGCAAACCCAGGCAGTTTCCTCCCCAGTCCTGTTTCTCATTTTGGCTACAAACTATATTTTTTTTGTAAAATATGGTCCTTCCCAACAGGACAAGAGGGACATTAGACAGACATGAAGCTGTCGTCAAGAAAGCCTTAACTACATTCAGGCTGGCCACATTTCATGAGTTCAATTCTGTGTCACTGAACATTGATTTACTGTCCAAGTATAAAATATGGGGCTTTTGTAACAACTCTGAAGACTGTAGAATGAAAGAACACCGCACTATTAGATGAGAAAGCAGAATTATCTCTCTTTAATGACTGTAGGTGCATAAAAATACAAAAGCACAAAATGATCCTAATTAGGGTATCAGATGATGTTTTTTCTTTCCTTTCTAAAATTCTTTTGTGTTGATCATCATACTTTTGTAACTTAAAAAACAAAGTCTGAATACTTGGCTTTATTTATAAAGAGACTGCCTTTTACTGATGATCCAGACGAAGACATACTGTGCCACTCAGACGGTCTCTTCCCCTCGCTGGCCTCCGCCTCCCATCTACAGGTCACACCATAGGAGCCGCGAGGCCTCTCAGCACCACACCCTAACTCCCAGCTCCCACGATGCCATCTCTATGAGATCAGTTAAGCAAATGTTATCCAATATGCTTTGCTTGGTGAGGAGTCTGGGCCAAGCAGGCTGTGAGCCGAGCCAGTTCACCTCCTCACCGCCGAGCACACCCGGCCACGGCTCTGCCCTTGCCTCCACCTACACTGTGCCTTCCCGCATGCTGACTTCCCTCTGTGGTCCCCTTCGCCCACTCACAACAGCAGGCCTCCTTCCGGCCGCCCCTACACGAGGAGCAGTTTGCCAGTTAATATACATCAAGCTGCCACCTTCAAACAGCTCTGAGAGCCCCATCTGTTCTCAGGAACATTCCAGCAAGAAGGACCACCCACTGCCAGCATCATACAGGCCACCCCTAGAGAGCTGCTCTGAGTGCTAAGCAGGGGGTCCCCTCCCAGCGCAGTAGGTGCGGGCGGTCACCTGGCTAGACTAAAGTCCCCATACGGCATCCAATAAGAACCTCCTTCTCACTTTTGGAGGCTTTGTGGGTCAAAATCCATCCTGAGGACCCTCCACTGAAGAGATCTGAGGGCTGAGGAGCGTACAGTCCTGGATACCAGGACAGGGTTTGAGGAAAAGTCATCCAGTGTGGATCTGGGATGTCTGTCCGTTACGAAGCACCACATAATAATTGCTACCATTGCTTCTAGTGTGCTGGCTGCTCCAGACTCTTTATCGCATCTAATGTTCTCAGTAACCCTGGATGTAGATACTGTTATTATAACCATGCTTTTAGATCAGGACACTGAAGCCTAGACAAATTAAGTCGTTTCCCCCAAACACCCAGCTAAGTGTAAGAGAGTGTGAAGTATTGGTTCTTGAAATGAATGGTCTTACATCCCACCTCCCTGACTCATGCTACCCGATCCTTGCTCCAGTCAAACAGAAATGAAAAGAATTCTTGCAAAGCAAATATAAAATCACTTAATAGATAAATAAAATTGATTGTGAACATCCAGTTGTCCTCTCTACCTTTGAGACTAGAATAATCTAGAGGATGGATAAGCATTTTTCTTGCCCAACATTCAGCTAGGAATACATAGCAGCAGTGGCTACTGGGAGCATTGCTAACATCATGACATCATGAACATGTGAAGTCATCCAGTAAGGGATGAAGTGTGTGTGTGTGTTCGTGTGTGTGTGTGTGTGATACCAGTAATTTCAGAATCTGGACCACAAGTTAACAAATGGTTAACATTCCCATGGAAAGGACTTCAGAGATGTACCCTCCCATTGTATCCTTCTCCAGGCCACTGGCTTATTGAATCCAGAGAAAAGGTAAATTCATTTATTTGTGACTAAGTGTGCACACAGTTTGTGGCCAGCTGGGAGCTGGGAGTGTGACCGTGGTGAGCTCACTCCCACGGGGGCAGCCCTGCGGGACCTCTGAGAACACTCTTCCCATTATTAACCTGTGACTCCAGAGCTCATGGGGCTTGGCCTTCTGGGAAAACAAGGGGTGTGTGTGTGTGTGTGTGTGTACGTGTGAAACTCACACTGGAAGGACTTTCTTCTTTTTTTTCTGTTGTACTTCACTCCAAGCAAAACTCGCTGGCTTGTGATGAGCACATGATCAAACAGGATGCATACCTTCTGCTCACTGTTGTCCCTCTGGTGTGAGGTTGTCCTCCCTCCCTTAGCTCTCAGGGACATTTCTTCTGTCAGACGGCCCCTCCGACGGGAATCCTCCTCCCTCTTCGAGGTTTGGGGCTTTTTCCTTCCTACTCCCTTGCCAATAACTGGCCCTCCCTTTGAGGGACAGACCACACTGTGTGACCAGTCGACCTCATTCTTTGTCCTAGGAAGGCTGGCATGGCCTGGCTTCCACCCAGTTCCAGGTCTCGTGCAGGTCTCGGCTGGGAGCTCTGGCCCCTTCCTTGGGCCTCTGTCGAGCTCTCCATTCCACTCCCACTCAGTGTCCCCTCCCCCCCTCTCCCATGCACCAGGACGTGCTCCCGCATGTGGACTGCAGAGGAGAGAAAGCTGGTCTGGGACAGGGGTGGTTGGAGAAAGAGACACACCAAAGGAAGCACAGACAGACAGAGAGAAGTAAGACAAGCGATGGGCAGACAACAGCTGCCTGAGCTGCCTTTGGTCCTCCAGGTCCTGGGGCTGCGATTTCCTGAATGCAGCTGTAATCGTATAATCCTTTTTTTACTTGAGTTAGCTAAATTTTCTTTCTATGTCTTGTCTCCAAGAGTCCTAATAAATATCTAAGCCCCACCCCACCCCACCTAGGACCCTGCTCTGTGCGTCCCTCCTCTCTGAAGTCTCCCCGGCAGAGTTAGCATCTGAACACAGTTCTGTACACAGTCCGTGTGTGATAATGGTCTAAGTGGCTATTTGTCCGTTTTCTCTCCCTATGCCTTTGAAGCAGGGACTGAATCTCTTCCCAGTCCAGGGACAAGGTATCATTCATTCAGCAAGTATCTTCAGAAACCCAGAACAGTGCCTGGCATATGGTGAGTGCTTATGAATGTTGGATGAATCCATAAATCAATGAAAGAGCAAATCGTCAGTGCGGCAAAACATAAACAATTTGCATAAGACTTTCTAAAAGAGTCTGGAAATGTTCATTTTTACCTGAGTTTTAAGCATGCCATTTGGCCCAAGAAACATTAGACTGGTGGGGACACTGCCCAATAAATGGGTCTTATTCATTGTCGCTATCAGTTGAGAGAACTTTCCCATCACCCATCTCCTAGGAATAGATACCATCCCCCTGGACAAAAAGGTGAGCATGTGACCCAGTCCTGGCCAATAACAGTCCTTGCCTGACCTGTGGTACCAATGCTTCTCCACAAAATGCAAAGAGTCTTCTTGCTGGGGGACAGATGGAGGCTGGCATGCCCACTGAACCAGACATACAGCGAGGAGAGACAGATAAAGAGTTGGAGGTAACTGGGACCCTCAAGCTGATCCTTTTGTCCTCCTTCTACTCTGGGAGCTGTCCCGTGTCTCACCGGCTCTGGGAACCATTGGATTCTCCTTGTTTCAGCCAGTTTGACTTGGGTTTCTAACAGTAGGAACATAAAGAGCCCTGACCAATTCAACGTTGAACATCCTGCGGGAACCTGGACCTGATTACCAAGGCTATCCACAAAGAGATAGCTTCATGATGCCAGCCCTTCATTCCTACCTCTGTCTGGTCAGGAGTCATTGGTGGACTTGAACTTCTTTCTGGCTGAGGCGGATGTCTGGGGCCCAGGTGACCCAAACAAAAAAGCATCTGAGCTAAGTTTAAATGTGGCCCTGATTAACCTCCTAGCTGCAGTATTACGTGCTAATAAGAAGAGTCTGTATAATGCATGATCGATGTCCTGAAGCAGAGGGAGGCACAGTGATTAAACACAGCATGCACGTACAACAGGTAAGAAGTCCCCTCTAATGTAAGCTTTTTGGGGATAGGAATGTTCCACTTTTTATCCCTGCTCTATCCCCTAAACCTAGAAGAGGCCCTCAATAAGTGTTAATTAAGTGAGGAAATAGAACAGAATGGAAAGAATGTTCCTGAAGAGATAGATGAGACTATGTCACTGGCGGCTGCCTGTTGGGGACATGGGGTGTGTGCCAGGGTTGAGGAGGGATGAGAAGGAGACTGAACACCATTCTGTGTTGTGTGCATTGTTTTTTGTTTTTTGCATGTATGCACTACCTTAAAAAAAAAAGAGAGAGAGTAAGAACAGAAAAGCAGGTCACCTGGGGCTTAAAAACAGGTTGGGAAAATGCAGAATCTGGTCAAGAGTCCAGCTGACAGGATGCTCCACGCCGGGGAGCAGAAGAGGGCTGCCGGGGAGATGAGCGGTGCTGCTCCCTGCACGGTGTCCCTGCAGGGCTAACTGCCCTGCTTGTAAATAGGGCGGTCCCCAGCTCTCCTCAAACAATAAGGCTGCTATAGATAGCACAGCCTGCTAGCTTTGCGTACTGAAGCAGCAGGCTTTCATTTTGACAGCCAGCCCTTGACATCTTGTCAACCTCACGGAAAGTCATTTCTGCCTGCTCTCCACAAAGTTGATTTCCCGGACACCTTTGGAAATGGCAGGCACTCCTAGGAAAAGAAAAGACCCTATGTGTTTAATTTGGGCCAATTCTTGTTTCAACAAGGATCTTCTATTTCTAGCAATATTCCCAAATATCCGATTTCAGTTCTCTTCAAAAAGTGGAGAGCATATGATAGAGAATTAGTACAGTAGTCTCCTCAGCCTTATCTGTGGGGGATACGTTCAAGACCCCCAGTGGATGCCTGACACCATGGATAGTACCAAACTTAATATATATTATATTTTTCCTATACACACATACCTATGATCTGGTTTAACTTATAAATTAGGCACAGTAAGAGGTTAACAGCAACAATAATAGAGAACAGTTATAAAAATATGCTGTAATTAACGTCATGTGAATGTGGTCTCTGTCTCTCCCTCCTTCTCAAAATATCTTATTGTGTTGTACTCACCTGTTCACTTAAAGGACACACTTTACAGCTTCTCTTTGGCATATCCAAATTGCCAGCATCACCCTCTTGTGCTTTGGGGCCATTATTAAATAAACTAAAAACTTGAACACAAGCACGGCCACACCGTGACAGTCGCTCTGGCAACCGAGATGGTACGAAGTGACTGAGGGTGGGTGGCGTGGACATGCTGGACAGAGTGGGATTCACGTCCCAGGTGGACAGAGCAGATGGCACAGATCTCCCCTCACTACTCAGAACAGTTAGAAATGTAAAACTTATTAATTGTGTATTTATGGAATTTTTCATTTGATATTTTCAGACCGTGGCTGACTGCAGGCAACCAAAACCATGCAAGGCAAACCCACGGCTAAGTGAGGATTACTGTGTTCTCTGTCTTTGACAGAGAATTCAGTATTTAGTATTTTGACAGAGAATTCGAATTTTACATTAAATATCGCTTTTAAATCCCATAACAACTTCATGCGGCAGATGAGATCATCACATTTTACAGAAATCAGAGCTTTGAGAAGCAGATGGGAAGCAAGGATTACCACTGAGCCTGTTTTTAAAACACATGTTCTTTCCACTCCACTGCCTCCCCTAGCTGCACGATACCTGCAGTTTATAAAGCAACTCACACGAACTGTCCCATTTAATCCTCACTACCCTGAGATCTAGCGATTATTATTATTATTATTTAACATTGAGCATAATGCATATCTAGTCTTCCCTCTCACAACAGTGTATCAAGACACAACATGTAATACTCCCCACACTGCATTGCTACTCTTCTTTCTCACAGCACACTCATCTTGTATACATCGTGCAACACCGACCACGTGCATATCTAGTCTTCACTTTCAAAGCATTCTAGCATTGTATACAACATGTAACACTGACCAACCTGCATAACTATGGTCCTCCCTCTCAAGCAATCTCTAGGAATTATTATTTTTTTTGTTAATCCTCACCTGAAGATATATTTTCATTGATTTTAGACAGAGTGGAAGGGAGAGAGAGTATCATCAATGTGAAAGAGACATGGATTGGTTGCCTCCTGTATGACCCCAAACAGGGCCGGAGACTGAACCTGCAACCCAAGGATGTGCCCTTGACCAGGAATCGAACCCACAATTCCCTGGTCCATGGGCTGACACTCTAACCATGGAGCCAAACCGGCTAAGGCTAGGAATTATTTTTAATCCCCATTTGCTAGGCACTGAATGATTGTGTGCCCCCAAAATTCATATGTTGAACTCCAATCCTCAGTGTGATGGTATTTGGAAGTGGGGCTTTTGGGGATGTAATTAGGTTGTGAAAGTGGAGCCCTGATGAACAGAATTAGAGACTTCCTCTTCCTCTGCTCTCTGCCATGTGAGAAGATGGCCATCAGCAAACCAGGACAAAGCTCTCCCCAGACCCTGGACCTGCAGCACCTTGATCTTAGACTTCCCAGCCTACAGAACTGTGAGAAGTAAGTGTTCATTGTTTAAGCACCCCAGACTGTGGTAATTGGTTAAAGAAGCCCACACAGGTTAAGACACTATGTTAAGAGGGAAAAATTGGAGCTCAGCGATGGGCACACAGAGGCGGCAAGGTGTGGAAGGACAAAGGCCCAGATCTCATTCCCGACCTTGCCCCCCTGAACTCCTGGGTCCATGGCCAGTTCACACATCCTCTCTGGCCTAAAGTTCTCTCATCTTGTAGGCAGAGCGATGGACTAGATGGTCTCACATTTGCAACAGCTCAAATCATCTGTGATCCCAGGACATCTCTGGGCGTTTCTTGTAATGCGATTTGAGTTTTAGTTGCTACGTGGGAGTCAACAGAAACTCATGTCCGTCCGCTGCTGGTTCTGGTGGGATATTTGCATTTGTTCCTGTGCTGAAGTTCATGCGTCTGGGTTTCTACCGTTACATCTTAATCATAATGCTGCTGCTTCTGCCATGCTGTCAACATTCCCGTCCAGAGGGAAATGCCAAACTGCTAACAGCACTCCTGGGCTTCGCACCTCATGCTATTGTCGCCTTAGATACACTTTTAGCATATTTAAGTTTATTAAAATATCAACCTTTTTTGTTTGTTTGTTTGTTTGTTTAGAAACAGGGATGTCTTTGTAGTGTTTATACAAAAGTAAAAAAAAAATTTTTTTTCCAAAAACTCAGTCCACCAGAAACAAGCCAACCCACATGTGTACCAACTGCACCGACGTAATGGAAACATCTGAAGCACCCAGCTCTGCCTGGCTGCCCGCGGCGGAGGTGGGGGAGACTTCCCTTTGCTCATGGGCATGGCAGCAGCCTCAGCAGGTTAGTGGTGAGTTAAAGCAGCAGCTGGAACCAGCGTGGGTGGAGGCCCACGACCCTTGTCTTGCATGGGAAGGTGCTGGGTGAAGTGGAACGAGAATGGACAGGCTCGGTTTAAATCTGGGCGCCGTCACTCATGGTTCTGTGATCCTGGGCCAGTTACTTCATCTCGCTGAGCTTCGGTCTCCTCACCTATAACTTTCCAGAATGCCTGTCTGAGGATTACTGCAAGGATTGACAGGGTTTGAGGTGTGGAGAAAATGACGACAGCTAGGTAGGTAGCTGTACTATTCCCAGTCAGTAGATGAGGACATTGAGGCACAATAGATTAAATAACACACCAAGATTCGAACCTGTGTTATCTAGCCCCAGAGCCTGCATGGTAATCATGACACTAGGCTGTCTGTCCAGATTTTAAAAGTTCTCATTTAGCTACACAGTTTCATGGATGTGTCACCTCCTGAAAATGCTGTCTATATGCCGAGACTTTTCACAGGATATTTTTTGTTGCTTTGGTAAAGTTGCCCAGGTCCAGGATCCAGCTCTCAGACTTGAAAGCCCAGAAACCAGCTTCTGTTAGTACAGTGAAGATGGGCCACTCCAAGCTGGTAATTTGTCATGAGAAATAACTACCAGAGAAAACAGAATCCTTGAGCCCTGTGACCAACAGCAGTCATGTCACTTGGAAGCCAAGTCAGACTCAGGTTATCTGAAAAACATGACAGCCAAACTATGGGAGCAACCTAAGTGTCATTGATAGACAATTAGATAAAGAGGATGTGCTACGCAAATACAATGAAATATTGCTCAGCCATAAAAAATAATGAAATCTTTCCATCCGTGACAGCATAAATGGACCTAAAGGGTATTATGCTAAGTGAAATATGTCAGAGAAAGACAAATACCATATGATTTCACTTATATGTGGAATTTACAAAACAAAATAAACTAATGTAACAGAAACTAACGTATATATACAGAGAGCACATTGACGGTTGTCAGATGGATAAGGAGGTAGAGGAACAGGTGGGAAGGGTGAAGGGATTAAGATGTACAAATTGCCAGTCAAAAGTACAACCACAGAGATGTGAAGTACAGCATAGGAAATATAGTCAATACTATTGTAATAACTATGCAGGGTGTCAGATGGGTACCAAACTTGTCAGGGCAATCACTTTGTAAGTTATATAAATGTCTAACCTCTATGTTGTACACATGAAACTGTAATTGAAAAATAAAAATTATTTTTAAAAGATTAAGAGGAGTTACAGGACTCATGGCTGACAGCAGTCGACCGGTCGATACAGCCACTACCGGCACACCGCCCACTTGCTCCTGCCCTTAGGACTGTGAAATCAGAAGGCACCAGCCCAGGATTCCTCTTCCAAGGGCAGCACTAGGCCATATTCACCTACTCAGCCAACATCGCTCCTAGGACTTGACTTGTCTTGGATAATTTGTGCCCACACATAAGGAACTTCTTGCTTTCAATCGGAGTACAGCAAAACGTGGAGGATGGGGAGCCTTCTGCCTCCCTAAGATGACTTGGAGGATGTCTGCTGTGATCCTTGACAAGATATGCTTACGTTTAGGTCTTCAAGAGAAATCTTTCTCTGAATTCCTAGCCCACCAGTACTGGCAACCGTACACAAAGCACCTGACACCTAGTAGGTGCACAATAAACATCTATTTGGCGATGTATGGGCAAGACACAGTGCTTGTCCACAGTCTACAGAGGAAGAGAAGTGTGGATAGGCAATGAGGACTCAGGATACTGAGGACTGAGGGTGTCCCAGGAGCATGAAAGGGAGGGGTGTGTCCGCATTGGGAGAGGAAATGTTGTCAATAGACAACAGCTGAGCTGTTACAGAGCATGAGACAACGCATATGCAGAAGGACAGGCAGGGTCATTCCAGGCAGGAAACAGCATGACACCTTTGAAGGATTACCAGCCAGTCACTAGCAGTGCTGTGAACTGGGGGTGGGGTGAGGGAGCTGGGAGAGTAGAAAGAGGAGGCTTTGTGCCCGCTGGGAAGAAGGTGCCTTCTGCAGGCCCGGAGCTTCCCCAGGCCCCTTTCCCAGCTGCAGAGCGCCTCCCTTGGCAGGTGGCTCTGCGGGCACACTGCGCAGCTGTGCACGGAGGGCGTCACCATCTGGGAAGTCTGCATTTCGTTCAGAAAACATCAGAACCTGAGATCAATTAGAAGGGTTTAAATTAAGAAGTGACACAATCACAACTGTGTTTTAAAGAGAATACTCTAATAAAAGCACTAGGCTGATGGGTTGGTGAGGAGGGAGAGAAGGCTGGGAGGCCTGGGGGGGGGGGGATACGGAGGACAGGAGCCGGGGTGCAAGGCAGGAGTGTGGAGCAGAATCGCAGGCTTTGAGAAATGCCTGGAGCATAGATGGAGACATGATTTGGGAGTCATACACATGAGAGAGAGAAATCCAATCCATTGATGAGTCTCGTGGGAAGAGGACCCAGAACAAAATGTCAGGGAAACCTGGTGTTTTAGAGACAGAAAAAAGTGTCCTGAGGGTGCAGTGGCTGAGAACTGTGCTGCCCTCTAGTCTTTGTCTTTCTTTTTCCCACTAAGTACGAGGCGGAGGCGGCCGTAGAGACCAGAGTGTGGTGCGTGTGGTGTGTGGGGTGGGGGCGGGGGCAGGAGGGGAGTGAGGAGGAAACAGCTGCTGTGGGGAGTGGGTGGGTGGGTGAGGGAGTTGACTGGGGACACTAGAGGGACTGCCAAGCACAGATTGTTTTCTCCTGGCCTGACAGCTGCTGTCAGTCAGGGGACCAGATGGGATAATGAGGTGGTATTCTTCCAGCACCAGCCGCGCTGGAGCAGAGCAGGTCCCTTTAGACACAGACCTGACTTTATTCCTCTGAACCACTAGAGGGCCACTGGTGCCCGTGTAGTCCTTTGCTTATGGAGTGTGGGATGCAGCTCCCAGGTGCCTCCCCAGTTACAGCCAGAGCAGGCCCTCGTCACATTTGCAGGTGTGGAGCAGAAGCGCAGGTGTCCAACCTTTTCAGTTCCAGATGTCTAAGCGTTCAGAAACTATAAATTGTGACTAGACCCTCTGAACCCAGGACAGGGACTGCCACAATCAAGGTCCCCAGAAAGCCAGGGCAGGCAGGTCGGTCCCTGTCCCTGTATGTTATTTTACCAACTTGGGGTTTCCAGGCAGTTCTAAATATCTCCCCAAACCACATCACCTGTGTAGAGAGAAGGGAAAGAGCATAGTTCTCTTGCGGAAACTTCTCTGGCTAGAGTCTCTCTTTGGATGACTTGAAGCAACTATAAACAAAGCAGACCTTTCAGAAACAAACCAATCTCCTTCAAATGGTAAATGGTAAAACAGAATGTGCTACATCCATACAATGGACTTCTAGTCAGTAATTTTAAAAAAACACTAATATATGTAACAACATATAAAAAGTAACTCAAACAGCACTCAAAACATTACGTTGAGTGCAGGCAGCCAGGCACAGAAGGCTTACTGCATGATTCCACCTACAGGACACCCTAGAAAAGGTGAGCAGTTCGGAGAAGGCAGATCAGTGGTGGCCAGAGCAGGAGAGGGGTGGGATTAACACCGAAGAGATATAAGGGAGTATGACTGGTGCTGAAAATGTTCTGTCTCTTGATTGTGCTGATGGTTATACAAGTGTATAGGTTTGTCAAAATTCATCAAATCAAACACTTCAGAAACGGTGAACGGTATCGTTTTTCTCCCTCCTTCCTGGACTCAGGGGTCATTTCAGCTGAAACGAGTCTCTCCTGCAATTGCCCTCCACTCAACTGATCACCGAACCAGAGAGAGAGAGAAACTCTTTGATAGTAAACCGTCTATGAACGCTGTGTTTTCGTTGAAATTTTAAATGTGCATTTTTAAAGAGTCCAATAGGTAGTCATTATAAAGTGAACATTTCTCCCCTCAATTTACCTGTTTTGCAAATTTGAACTTTTTTGTGGATTGGATTTGCTTATAAGGGGGTTTATCTGAAGGATAAGCCATCACGACCCCATTTGCTTGACAGATCTGCCGTGTGTGTCTTTTCATTAAGGCAGGGCCCGGCTGGAGACCAGGAAATTGAAGGCAGAATGGCGGAAGACAATGCAAGACGATGGATAAACGAAATGCATTTCTATTTGTCTTTCTGAGCATCCTCACAGGTGCGCACACATTCCTCACAGCCACTCATTCTGGTGCCTTACACCTGTGATACAAATGAGAGCCATGGCAGTATAGGGCAGTGGGGGGCATAACGCGGACAAGACTTTTGGCACAAACACCTGCTACACCAAAGAGCTGCTCTTAACTATGGGGGCCTAGAAGTGTGTAATTCCCCTAAAGTCCCAGAGCCTTTCAGTGACTCACTTCATCCATATGTAAAATGAGGATAATAAGAACTATCTTTCTTTTCTTACATAACCATGCTGAGGGCCAAATGAGATATTGTACATGAAAGAGTTTTACAAACTTTGAAAGAGTACTTCCGGGCAAATGTGAGCTCCCACTGAGTGAGGGTAAGACAGAGCCCACATGAAAATCACAAATGCGCTCTGGCCAGTTTGGCTCAGCGGTTAGAGCGTCGACCTGCGTTCCAGAGACCCGGGTTCGGTTCCTGCTAAGGGCACATACCTCGGTTGCAGTTTGTCCCCGGCCCTGGTTGCCCTGGTTGGCAGCCATTTGATGTGTTTCTTTCAAGTCGATGTTTCTCTCTCTCTCTCTCTCTCTCTCCTCCCTTCCACTCTATCTGAACAAAAAATGGAAAAATGTCTTAGGGTGAGGATAAAAAAAAACAAACAGAAAAGCACAAATGCCCCTGTCCTGTCCTGGAGGTTCTTAAAGCTTGGTTAGTGATTGGGATACTTTTTATTTCTATTTTAAACGAATCTGCCGGCAACCCCTCCTCCTACTCACAGGAAGACAATCTAAAGAGTTCCCTTTCTGTTCTGAGCACTGGACGCTGGAGCGCTAGGGTCATCAGGATTACAGTAGCTGAGCAAACCATCCGGCGTGCACTAGAATCTGTGGAGGTCAGCACTACAACCAGGCCCACCATTGTCTGGCGGCTGGTTCAGTGGACAGGCTAATGTGGCCCGTCCTGGGGGGTAGGGCGTGAACAATGGGAACAAATCTCTGCCTGCTGTGTTCCCAAGGAGCAAATTGCTGGCAGGATTTTCCCCAGAGCTAATCAATTTCAGAACCATTCAACCAGGATTTTGAGCCCTTTGGTTGCTGACTCACAAAGGGCCATACTGGCGCTGGGGAAATGGGAAACCATTTTCACTACAGTGAAAGGAAATGAGATCATTTAGCAGAGAGAAGAGAAGACCAAGGGGGCCGCACAGGCCTGGCAGAAATGAAGTGAGAGATTAACTTCCCCTTTCAGTGCAGAGAGCTCTGTGCGGATGCCCCCTTCAGCAGCTCCGAGCTCCCCAGCTCTCCCGACGCCCTACCACTGCCTCGCCTACACTCCCCAGACCACCACCTGTCTGCCAGACAGAATCTCATAAGTCATTTACAAACATCCCAGTTAGTGATCATTAAGGCAGGGAGGGGGTAGAGAGACCACCAGCCCACCGGTTGCCAACCTTTTCAGCCCCGTGACTGCTCTGATACAGCCTCCTGAAGGGATTCCACATTTAGGAGATTTCAGAAATGCTGCCTTTATTGAGTATCTGCTCCTTTGGGTAGTTCACCGGGCTAAGAATTTTCCTTTATTATTTCATCTAATGCCAACAAAACTACTGAGAAGTAGAAATAGGTATAACAATTTCTATTTTACGTATTAGAAGGCTCAGACTAAGACAGGTGTATTAGACTAAAATCTTGCAACTGGAAAGTAAGAGAGTGAGAACTGAGCCTAGCTAGGTGGCTTTAAGGCCCCATGTGCTTCTAAGAAGACATAGTCATGCTCCCAGTAATTACACTCCTAAGTATATACTCAAGAGAAATGAAAATATATGTCCGCACAAAAACTTGTTTATAGCAATCTTATTCATAATAGTCAAAAGGTGGGAACAATTCAAATGTCCATCAACCGGTGAATGTAAACAAGAAGTGGAACATCCATACAGTGGAATAATATTTGGCCAGGAAAAGGAATGAAGCACAGATACTTGCTGCAACATGGATGAACTTTGAAAACATTTTACTAAGTGAAAGAAGCTAGTCACAAAATACCACATAATATATTACTCCATTTACATGGATTGTCAAGAATCAGCAACTATATTGATACAGAAAGCAGATTAATGATTCCTCAAGGCTGGGGGAGGGGTGGGAGATAAGGTGGCGATCCCCAAAAGGTACAGGATTTCTCTCTCTTTTTTTTAATTAATTAATTTATTTTTGTTACAGATATTTCTCCTTTTTCCCCCATTGATTCCCCCTTTCCCCTCCCTCCCTGCCCTGTCCCCAGTTTGTTGTCCATGTCCACTGTTCATGCACACATGCATATGAGTTCTGTGGTTTATCTCTTCCCCACCACTCCCTCTTCTGGGGATTGTCAGTCTGTACCCCATTTCCACGTCTCTGGGCCTACCCCATTCCTCAGACTGTTATGTTCATTATATTCCACACATAAGTGAGGTGATGAAATGTTCTAAAATTGACTGAAGTGATGGTTGCACATAGCTGTGAACATAATAAAAACCGCTGAGTTGTACACTTTAAATAGGTGAATTGTGGGTATGTAGATTATATCTCAATAAAGCTGTCTAAAAGGAATGGCTCGTGCTGTGACTGACAGGCACCGTGGTTCTGCCTTGTGCGGGGGAAGTAGAAGCTGCGTGGTGCAGGGAAAGAGCCAGAGGTTTGGAGCCAGTGGCCGTGGACAACTGGTTTAGCGGCTCGGAGCCTTAGCTCCTCGGCTATAAACGGGGGTTAGGAAGCCCCTTCTCACCGTGCGGTTATGGTATGTGGGAAGCCCCCAGCCGCTCCAGTTCTAAGATTCGCTGATTTTGAAGACTGAGGTTTGAATGAAGAGGTAGAGGTGGGAGGTGTCTGTGGACAGAAAGGTTTCCCTTGCTTTGAAATCACACCCACAGGAACCCTTCTTTCCTGTGTCTACCAAAGGCTGGTCGAGCCAGAGGGCTGGAAGGAGAGCTGCGACTCACTGCCCTCTGTCCTGACTGACCCCAGGTAAGAGCCACTCGGTAGAAGTTAGGAAACAAGGAGGGGTTGTGTGAACACTGGGGTCAACCTGCTGACCTTGGAAACCGGGGGTAGCTGGACCCAGGGGAGAGGTACACGGGAGAGCTAGGAGAAGGCCGGGTCCTAGACATGTGGCTGCGGTTAAGGCAGTGGGTGGCTTGGATGACTCTGATGTATTTCTTCCCAACTAGGAAGCCTCTACCAAAAATGCAGAGATTCTTCTCAGAAAACAAATGGGGAATTAAAAGGTATAAAAAAGCTAAACAAGTAAGCAAAATAAAAAACAGTTTCGTAAGAGAGGTACTTAAGTACTAGGAAATGGTATTAACATGTTAACCATGGTGGTCAAGTACAGCTGATCTTCGTTATTCACAGATTTTATACTTGTGAGTTCTCCCACTCACTAAAATGTGTGTGACCCGCAGATCACTACTCATGGTGCCTTCAGGGTCATTCACAAACACGAGCAGAGCGGGAGACAAATTTGAGTCTCCCGATGTCTGTGTTCCCCGTTGAGGTCAAACAAATGCTCTGTCTTCTGGTGTGAGCTCTCATACTGTAAACAAGTGTCCTGTTTTTGCAGTCTACTTAGTATGTGTTTTGCATTGTTTTCCTTTGGTTGGAGGTTTTGCTATATGAGAAGACCCTTCACACAAGACAGCTGCAATGTACCTTACAGAAGAAAAATGTGTGAGATAAGTTTCTTTCAGATATAAGTTGGCCGTGAGTTCAATGTTAATGAATCAACAATACATATTAAGGTGTTTTTAAATAGAAACATACATTTTAAAAAAGGTTATGTGTAACCTGTGTGGAATGTGTTTTTTGCTAGATTTGGAATTCATTGTTTTTTTTAAAAATATGTTTTATTGATTTTTTTTGGGGGGGGGGGATTAGAAACATCAATGTGAAAGAGAAACATCGATCAGCTGCCTCCTGCATGCCCCCCATAGGGATGGAGCCTGCAACCCGGGCATGTGCCCTGACTGGGAATCAAACTGGGACCTCTCAGTCCGTGGGACAACACTCAATCCCCTGAGCCACACCAACCAGGCTGGAATTCATTGTTAAAGGGACATATAACATGGTAGAAACGATATCTTATTCATCCTTTTATTTCTAGTACCTAGAAAAAAATTCTTGACTAGTAGCTAGGCCTACATAAATAAATATTTTGGAAGTTTACAAAAATAAAAATAAATAAAAAAGGTTATGTATTAATTGGATATCAAAAATGCTGTGACCAGGGGCTCCCAGGTACCTAACAGTGTTTCCCTAGGGACAACAGTTCAGTATTCCTTCACTATTCATCTTCACGGTCTTTACAGAATCTAACTACGGCAAATAATAAGAACTGACCTCACATTCACATATTTTTCATCCATTATGTTAATGCCCACACAGTAAGGGCTGTCTTTGTTTTACAGGTAAGGAATTCGAGGTTATATATTAGAGTGTGTGACTTAGAGCTGATATGTGGAAGTGACAGGATTGAATCCCCTTCTCTCTAACTTTCCAGAGGGGAAGGGAACTTTCTCCTTGACCTGGAAGGCCAGTTCTCAGGAAAGGGTGGTCGAGCCCACTATCAGGTCTGGTGGGAAGGTACAAGGAGAGCTGAGCTTAGTCAAGAACAGTATATGTTATAGCATTGTACCCCTGAAACCTATATAATTTTATTAACAATGTCACCCCAATAAATTCAGTTTAATAAAGCAAAAAAAAACAGTATATATTGAAGAAAGGAGGGTCAAAGAACTGAACACCATCCTCCATGTAGTGTGCTCTGGTCAGACTTGAGCTAGAACAGTGGGGAAAAGAATGTGCAGCCCGCAGAAGGGAGGCACCAGGAAGGCGGAGTCTGGAGCCGACCACATCAAGAGCGAGACAGGGGAAGGAACCGGAGTTGTTCCACCTAGAAATGGGGGTGTGGAGGCGAACAGGAGGTATCTTTAAATACCTAAAGGAAATGAAGAATCAGATGAAAAGCAGAACTAGAATTGAGGGTGAAACTTACAAGAAGCAGAGTTTGACTCAATGAAAGGAACTTTTTCTGATGTTCAGAGCTCGCCACCAAGTCAAGCTTGGGGCTGAGGGTCCGCGGACCAGATCCAGCTGCAGGCACCTTTTGTAGGCTCACAGTATTTAAATGCCCCTCTGTGGGGCGTGTGTCCCCAGTTTCCACAGCCCTCACCACCCTGTGCCTTTAGCCTGTGTCACTCCTTTGCCTTGCCCTTAGGTATAGGTTTGACAGACTTAGCAAATAAAAATGCAGGATACAGTTAAATTTATATTTCAGACAAATGACAAATAATGTTTTAGTGTAAGTATGTTCCATCCAATACTTGGGATACACTTATACTGTGTGTGTATATATATATATATCTGACTTTGGATTTACTAATTATGTCCTATATTTAATCTGATAACACTACCCTGGGAACTTTATTTTTTATTTTTAAATGTTATTTTCCTTGAATAAAGAAATAAATAAATGGTCACATTTAACCCCCTTCCCATCCCCACCCCTTTCCCCCTTGGCCGCCATCAGCTGTTCTCTGTATCTATGGGTTTGTTGTATTTGTCTTGTCTTTTTAGAGTCCACTACTATAAAGGGTTTAAATAAGAAGCCCTCATGTTACATTTTGAGGAAAAGGGCTCTATGTGTGGGAAATACGCAGACTTGTCTCAGAGGAACGCTCAGACGGCAAACGGGACTAATATGGTCTAAGTGTGCCATTCCCTTGTTTTCTTTTCTTTTCTTTTCTTTTTCTTTCTTTTCTTTTCTTTTTTTTTTTTGTACGTGCCCCTAGTGGGAACCGAACCCGGGACTGTCTGGTCCACAGGCCGAAGCTCCAACTGAGCCAAACCAGCCAGGGCCTCTTATTTTCTTGACATGCCTCCTCCATCGTTGTAGAACATCAAGACAGTAAAAAGCAGAGGGAGGTACTACTTCTAAATATCTAGCCAGGTGCTTCCCTGCGTGTGCTTGACAGGTGGACACTGGCTTCTGGCTCTGACAGCAGAATGTTCTTCCAGAACTGGGACTGACTGATAGAGTTAGTGTTTTTAACTCTAATATCAATCGCTAGTGAAATTCCTTTTAAGTTCAAGTTGATTGATGTGTCCCTAACTGGGGAGAATGCTGGCAATCTCTTTCTGGATCAGGGCATGAACCAAGAGGCATAAAACATCCCCAAATGACAATTGCTTTATCTGTCAGAAGCCGTCTCCTACTCCTCTGAGATAGTGGTTAGTCATCCTGACGCCTGTTTTTCTACACTGCTGCCAGAACTGCTTTTCTGGTTGTTTTGAACAGACTGTGACCAACACACCAAGGACTGGAACACAGCAGCAGTGGATCTGAAGGACAGACTGGCAGTAACTCACTGTTACCACAGCCTCAGTATCCTCTGCAGAAAAGAAGAAGCAAGACCTCTGAGGTCATTTCCAGAAATTGTGCTTCTAAAAAGAAGTGTTAGTAGTCTTTAGGCACCAGGTGGTCTTTCAGCGTCCTCCTGGCCTTCAGAGAATGAGAATGTTTGTGTTCGATGGGACTTGGGTGAACATTTGGCTCAACTCCCTCATTCTGGAGATAAGGAAAGTTAACTTCATGGTCGGGTGACAAGATCCAGAGCTCTCTGCTCCTCTGCAAGGGGCCTCTCATTCCTCCTCCTCAGCTTATCCTGTCTCCTCCCTCACTTTCACTCAAATTTCTCAAAGTCCTTCACTTGAAATGAAAAACAAAACAACAAAAAACAAAAAAGGCAGTGGAAGTTAACAAAATGAATAAAAGTATCCAGGGGAGAGTATGCAGTACACACCAGAGTATAGACTGAAGTAGACCCCAAGGGAGGGTCCTTAGCTGCTCTGATTTGTCCTTTCCAGGAAAAACTCCTAAGAGACATGAGCTTTGCCATCTTTTCAAAGACAGGTGAACCCAGAATATCCCAGTTTCAGTAGGGTACTCACTAAATATTCCAAGTGATGCCCTATGTCCTTCAAGATTAAATAACTACAATCTCAAAGTAGGTAGAACTCAATAAAACTCCATTTCAATTACTGTGAAGTAGGGACAAATTGTTTAACATGTCCTTTCGTTTTACAGATAAACTGAACGTAAGGGTTGAGAGGTGACTGGCAGACGACTCTGTAGACCATGAAGTATTTCAAGGGACTTGTATGCTACTATTTTCAGGTAATAGCCCTGTTTTCACTGGCTGTTCTCGATATGTATTTTATCCCAGGGTCGTGTACTTACATTATGCACAGAGACCCCCCCCCCCCCCAATATGTGTTGAATAAATGAGTTAAACATAAAGAGAAAAGAACAGGGCTTTGGAAACATAAATATCCTGGTCACTTCATTCACCAGCTGGTGAACTTGGACAAGTTTTTAATTTCTCTAAGCTTCCGTTTTCTTATTTGTAAAATGCAGATGAACCACCTCTTCCAGGACTGTTGTGAAGAGAAAGTGGGAGCATGAAAGCACTCAGTGAATGGCACCTGTTATTATTGCACCAGTGAATTAACACAAAACTTAAGCAACAAAAACCACTACGTGGCAGTACGATTGTCTAACCTTTCAAAGGAGTCCCATTTTGAGCTAGTTGTTTTGTGTAACTGCCCACTCTGGTGGGTACTATTGTACTGATCCCTGAAAGTGTTTAAGGAGAGGCATTACAAGTCAACAGTGGAATGCATGCCAATTGCTTTATTTATGATGCCTATTTGGATGACCAGGCCAGCCAGCGCTTGGTCCCCAGGAAGTGGCTTATGGCCCCATCCGCGTCATTACTCCACAATGCGGCGGAAAGACTGGACCGCTGGGGAAGCTGCGCCCCAATCGATGGGCTTCCGGTACTCCTTCTTGTCCAGGAGGTACTGTCTGCCGCGGTAGGTGGGCAGCTCGTAGAAAATCCAGGCACCCTCCAGCACCTTACAGGAGTGGACCTCTCGCATACGAAATTGCTCCATGACAGAAGGACAGTCTTCAGTGGTTTCGTGCATCTGACCATTAAAATCTCCTTTCTCAAAGATCTGAATCTTATACTGGCCTCCACTAGACTGAAAAAAACACGGGAGGAAATGAACAGTAACCATTACGGAAATCGCCAGCAGGTCACAGACTCAAAGAGCAGTATGGTTCAGAACGCACCATCTTGAAATCTAGACGATCTGAACTCCCGTCCCCACTCCATACCCACTGAAACAGCTGGCTTTCAGTAAGAAGAACGTAATTCCTTAACATCCTCACGGGGTCAAGTGCTGTGGAAATAATTAGTATATTCGGTCTTGGGATGAACTGACCTAAGATTTTATTTACGCCTCCATGGCCAAAAAAGACAGCTCCCCATTAAGAAGTAGAACAACCTCAAAAAAACCTTTCAAATAAAAGCCAAAAAAAGAAAAGAAAAAAAAAAAGTGTGGCGGGGGGAGAGGGGGTGTCACCAGGCTCACCAGATGAACAGCTTTGCAGGAGCCCAGGCGGTCGTTGAGGCCCATCCAGTGCTGGAACTCAGGGTACTCGCCCCGAGGTAAGATGTACATGTACCCAGCAAAGTTGGGTCTTTCGTACACAGCCCAGGTGCCTCCTTCCACTCTAATGGAGTTGCAGCGATTCAGGTACATGTGGAAATCGGCACAGTCGCAATCACAGTCATAGTGGCGGCCTTGAAAATTTTTGTCTTCATAGAAAGTAATCTGAAGTACAGGGCAAACAGAGACGATGGAGGAGTTGGGTGGCATGGTTGATGCATAAAATAAACGTTACGAACACGCTCTTCACTTCAGAAATCCCTCCCTTCTTTATTTTGCTCGACCTCACCTTACAACGTTTGCCTTCCGGCAGACGACCTTGGTTGTCAACAATAGGAACGAGTACTTTCTGAAGGCTTAAAATGAAAAAGCAAGCAGTGTTCTCATATAAGCCAGCAATTTCAGACTCGGGCTCATTGCTTTCTCCTTTTTGTTCCCACAGCTCACTGTACTTACCACATTGTATAGTAAATTATCTACTAATATGCCTGTCTCTCCCGCCAGACTCCCAGCAGATTTCTTCCAGGGGCAAGGGCCAAACCTTATCTGAGCTAAGAACCCCTGTGCCAGCACTTGACAGACCCTCAGTAAATACTTGGGGAAGACGAACGAGTGTAAATGCAGACATTCATTCTAGGTGATGTGGAAGCTACGTTGGGGAAAATAAAACACAGACCTTGGTTGTAGAGAGCTCATTTTAGATGGATAGAGAACACACACATGAAAATACACCATCATTTTATGTTCTGTGTTATGATCTTATTGCCAACAGAATTGTTGCAAAGTAACAAAATGACAAGGCGATATGGTACTCTGTTTTAAGCGCTTGCCAGGTTTCTAACGGAATGCTTGGGGTACACTCTGAGATCTGGGATGGCCCCGGAAAACATGCAGCCCTGAGAACCCAGAGAGAATAAACCCAGGCCCCAGAGCTGCATCTCCATAGTCAGCCCCGCTACCTTAATCAAGCCGTCTCTCTGGGTTTCAATCCCATCTTGTCTAATGAAATGAGGAGACTACCCTGGCTATAACATAAAACTCAGAGCTTTCTGGTTGAAATTTCTCCGAAATTTCTAGAACTTCATGATCAGTGTCTGCCAATCAACAGACCAAATGCACTAGTTTGTCCCTTCTTCTATCATTCCACAATCCAAGATCAGGTCTAGGTTATAATCACAGGTGAGAGTGATTCGAGAAGTTAATTCCCTGGCATTATGCCGCCACCTTGTGGTTAGTTTCTTTTACGCGTTTAAAAGGAGAAAACCACTGTAGTTTTATTCATCTGCGGCTCTCTAATAATTAGGAATATGGAGCATTTTTTCATATGTCTATTGGCCATCTGTATGTCCTCTTTGGAGAAGTGTCTATTCAGGTCCTTTGTCCATTTTTTAATTGGATTGTTTATCTTCCTTGTGTTGAGTTGTATGTGTTCTTTATATATTTTGGAAATTAACTCCTTATCTGATATATCATTGGCAAATATGTTCTCCCATACAGTGGGTTCCCTTTTCAGGGGTGGGGTGGGAGCCTGTAGAGGGACAAGTAGTTGGTTAAACATGGCACATACTGAGTATTTGTGAAGCATTAGGAAATAAAGCTAGAAGAGAGACAGGGAGCCGAGCTAGAATCCCTATGGTGATTATGTGGGAGATGTATCTGGAAATAGACGGTTGCTGTGGGCAAGGTGAGTGATGAGGGCCAACGGAGAGGCAACTACAATGTGAATGATGTTGAGGAAACAGTAAAAAGAAATATAGGATTTGGTGACTAATTAGATGTAGAGAATAAAGGAGAGGAAGAAACCAAACATGACTCACAAGTGGGCATAAAACCTCATTCTCTTCCACCCCATGTTATTCTTTCTAGTTTCCTACTAATAATTATTTCCTTCTATCTTAATCTCCTCTCCTTATGTTCCCCATTTCTTTAAACTTTTCTTTTTTTCTTCTTCTTTGTATTGATCTTAGAGAGAAAAAGGGAGGTTGAGAGAGAGAGAAACATTAATGTGAGAAAGAAACATCGATCTGTTGCCTCCTGCAGGCGCCCTGACTGGGGGTCACAACCGAAACCTGGGTATGTGCCTTGACCGGGAATCAAACCCTTGACCCTTCCATGTAGGGGAGGACCCTCCAACCAACTGAGCCACACTGGCCAGGGCTCTTTCAACCTTTCTATTTCCTGTTCCCTAAAAGCTTCCTTATTCCTTCCCACCCCTAAATCATCTACTTCATCTCCTTTCTCTCCTTCCCAAGTTTTTCTCCTCAATCTCCCTTTCCCATTTTAGCACAGTACATATTTAGAGATACATGGCGCCCCAGTTTACATTGAAAAACAAAACAAAATCTCAGCACCACTATTTACTGGCTCTGACCTAGACAGTCCATTGAATGTCTCTGAAGCTGTCTCTTCATTTGTAAAACTGGATAACAACATCTACCACACAGAGTTGTTCTGGGGGTCCCATGGGATAATGTAGATAACACACTTAATTTAATACCTGGCTGGAATTGCCAATAAGCTTTTACTATAGTTGTTACAGAAAACACAGTTAAATAACTTGCCTAACGTCACTCGCTGGTTACCAGTTAGTTGCAGGCAAGCATATGGACTGCAGTGCCAATTCCTGGTTAGTAGTCCCTGGTTCATTTTATTTTACTTTATCTCCCCCTTTGCTGTCTTCCTACCTGCACGGCTGTCTGTTCGGCATATAGCATTTACTCTCAGAAACAGAACAAGACTGATCCTGAGTCTGAGGGGATTTCCCCAAAAGCCGTGGAAAGATCTTTAGGAAAATCAAAATAACTTTTCTATGAATAGACAGACCCATAGTCCTTAAATCAATTTACCTTTGGTTCTTGGCCAACTAATCACAAGAAAAGAGGCTTTGCAAGGGATATATTAGGGACGATTCGTATCATCTATTTTTCTTCATTGTTTCTCACACCTAATGCTCTCTGCACCTGTACGTGATATCAACATCTGAGAAGTGAAACTATATATGATGTTCTACAAGGTCCACCCTCCCAGCAGAACAGCCAACCATCCCAACACTGAAACAAAGCACTAATGTTGCCATGGAACCATTACTGAGTTCCACTTCTCCATTCAGTGGGAGACCTTCCAAATCCCAGGGTCCAGAAAATGTTGCAAATCTACTCATTTTTCATTTGTAGGACTCTGAAATCTACTCTGTGGTCAGCTGAGAGAAGGTTTTGACTCTTGGGGGGAAAAATTCTGCAGAGAAGTCTAAGAAATGTGCCGATTTGACTAGAAATAATTTCAAAAATTTCAAGGTAATGTTTTGAAAAACAGCCTACCAATCCAGTACAGCAGAAAGGTGTCTCAAGTATTCCAGAGGTAACAAAATCAAATGTAATACATTCTTTTTGCCACACCCTTAACTCCTCTGATTAAATTGCTAGCAAGATAGTGGGACCAGGAGAAGTAATAAGTGTAAGAGATATTATTGTCTTTGATCTAGCAAACAAAAGTTATTTAATTTAATAAAAGCCCAGCTACAAGAAATAAAGGAGAGCACACCATCACTACTTTGGAAATCTCTGAGAGCAGCGATGTTTTCATCTAACGTGGTTCTGTAACAGCCTTCCCTCAAGGCATGTGGATATTCCTCTAAGGACTTCAAATTTTATTCTGTGGGATGTGCAGGGCATATTTTCAAGAACCTCAGAGCACTAAAGACACTGTTTCATTTTTCTCCCCAAACTGTCTTCTGAATGACAAGTATGATTATTAGTTCTATTTTCTACATGGAAAAAAAAATCAGGCACTGACCAATTCTGGAATGAATTAACAGGTGCTCCCTAAATTGATGCAACAGGAAGTACTTGACATTGCCTACTTAGCTTTCTTGTCAAAGATGGTTAGTCAGAATCTAAACACGAGGAAACAATCGGACAAATTCAGATTTCAGGACTTCTCAACAAGACACCTGGTCTGATTTTGGAAAATGTCAATGTCTGAAGAAACAACAACAAGAAAGGTAAAGGGACTGTTCTATACAAAAGAGGCTAAAGAAACATGACAACCAAATGCAATGTGTAATCCTTGACTGGATCCTACCTCAGGGAAAAGCCAGCCATGAGCACATTTGGGGAGCAACGAGGGGACATTTGACTATAGTCTGAATATTAAGTATTATGATAAATTTGGAGAACACGATGATATTATGTTTATACAGGTAAACATACTTGTTTTTAGGAAATACATGCCTAAATATTTAAGGCAAAAGTATTAAGATTGCTATTTTCAAATGGTTTAGTACAAAAAAGACAGAGATAAAATAGGGCAAAATGTTAACACTTGAAGAATGTAAGTGAAGGGTATACATGTATTCATTCATCATTTCCTTCTTATTCTTTTAAGATTCAATGGGTTTGAAATTTTTCAAAGTAAAAAGTCGGGGGGGGGGGGGGGTGAGTGGAGGAGAATCAGGCACCAATAGTTTTGCCTTAGACCCTGGTCAGTGGAAGACCTTAAAAGAGAATTCCCAAAGCCCTGCCCAAGGGATCAGCCAGTCCAACAACTGTGAATCAAATATTTAAAGACAATTTTCCTAGCTTAATAAGCACTCTATTTGAGGGAAAGGGTAAGAGTAACTGCTTGAATGAAGGGGGTATGTAGGATTTAATTCACTTGATTGTTCCATCCACCACGGCCTTTTAAAATATGAATGGTTGAGGCTAAATTTCATAAAACAAAATTTTCATTGAATACCAAAAGCTTTCTACTTCACATAATCCTCTGATCATCATGTCCTATTCTTGTGAAAGTTCATGGAATATTAGTTGCTGGAAGACAGAAATCATGATATTTACATGTTACATACTTGGACAGTATTCAACATAGCACCACATATACTGATAACCCCTTAACAAACTGGTGATTCTGTTAGAAAATATAATAATCATTTCTTAATCTTCTCTCCCAATCCCAATTTTCTAACCACTGTCATACTCACCTCCAGGCAAAGTAGCAAAAGCTTTTCTTCATGTTTCTTTTGATGTATTATTAGGTGAAAAGAAAGTGGATAGGCTGCAAATCAGCATGACCGTTTTAACTTACCTTGGTTCCAGTTTTAGACATTTTTGATGCATAGATCGGTTTCCCCAGTGCTGAAATCCAGGAAATAGCTACAGAGTTAGAAGCACAGAGGCATTTTATACTGGGCTGGGTTCAAATCAAACATTTGCTTGGTCATGAGAATTGGATCCAAAAATCAAGTCAGTCATTTAGAAACTATTGATGGTTTCTAGAAAAAGAATTGGGATTATGATATAAAGGAGCGCTTCAGTACCCATTTTAATGCTTACCAAGCTTTGTTGTACTATAGACTTTGCTGTGTCAAGACACCAAAACTCAGCCACAGTTTTTAAAATAAAAAATGAAAAAGGTCCTTCTACCTGGGCTGTTTGGTTTTCTGGAAATCAGGCACCTTAAAATCCCAAATGTCTTTTTTTCTTCAATAAAACTTGCAGCAGATAAATTGAAAGGATATCTTCTATTTCTGAACAGACGTGACATGTTGCAAAGCAACGTAACTTACGTAGCTAAACGCAATGCATGATCTTGAGTTTGAATAAAAAGTCACAACAAAAGACAATTTTGAAACAATTAGCAAAAAGTTTAATATAAACTGCAAATTAGATACTATTGTGCCAATGTTAAACTTCCTCAAGTTAATCATTTGTACTGACTAGCTAGGTAAGAGAATGTCTGTGTTTTTATGAAATACATAATAATGTATTTAATTTTTTTTAACTTTATTGTTGAAAGCATTACAGATGTCCCCTTTTCCCCATTGATTCCCCTCCTCCCTGCCTTCACTTGCACTGTTGTCTGTGACCATTGGTTATGCATATATGCATGTAAGTTCTTTAGTTTATCTCTTTCCACTCTTCCCTTCCCTCTGAGGTTTGTCAGTCTGTTCCCTACTTCCATGTCTCTGGATCTACAGTGATACCTCGGTTCTCGAACGCCTCGGTTTTCGACCAAATGGAGATTCGAGAAACTTTTGTCTCGGAATCCAAACAAATATTTGGAACTCGAACTTCCGAGATGAGCCGAATGGCGTTCATTCGGCCCAGCGCGCCTTGCTTGCGTCATCAGTGTGAGTGCAGAGAGAGAGTCACGCTTTGTGGAGTCACGCTTTCCTATTGGTTTCATTGCTTCGGTTCTCGAACAATTCGGTTCTCGACCGTCCTCCTGGAACGAATTATGTTCGAGAACCGAGGTATCACTATTTTGTTCATCAGTTTATTTTGTTCATTAAATTCCACAAATAAATGAGATTGTGTGATACTTGTCTTTCTCTGACTGGCTTATTTTGCTCAGCGTAACACTCTCCAGGTTCCTCCAAGTCGTCTCAAAGGGTAAGAGATCTTTCTTTTTTACAGCTGCATAGTATTCCATTGTATAAATGCACCACAGCTTTTTTTTTAAATCCTCACTCAAGGATATTTTTACATTTATCTTCGGGCAGAGCGGGAGGGAAAGAGAGAGAAACATCGATGTGAGAGAGACACACCGACTGGTTGCCACCCACACGACCCCAACCGGAGCCAGGGACAAATCGCAACCAAGGTACGTGCTCCTGGCTGGAATTGAACCCAGGACTCTTTGGTCCACAGGTCAACACTCTGATCGCTGAGCCAAACTGGCCAGGGCCACAGTTTTTTGTATCCACTCATCTACTGACGGACACTTGATCTGTTTCCAGATCTTTACTATTGTAAAGAGCGCTGCTATGAACACAGGGGTGCATATATTCTGATTGGTTTTTCAGGCTTCTTAGGATATATTCCTAGAAGTGAGATCAATGGGTCAAATGGCAATTCAATTTTTAATTTTTTGAGGAAACACCATATTGTTTCCCATAGTGGCTGCACCAGTCTGCATTCCCACCAGCAGTGTGCTAGAGTCCCCTTTTCTCCACATCTTTGCCAGCACTTGTCATTTGTTGATGGCAGCTATTCTAGCAGGTGTGAGGTGATACCTCATAGTCGTTTTATAATGTATTAAGGAGTAAAGGTCCAAGTTGTCTGTAACTTACACTCAAATCATTGAGCAAAATAAAGTAATAATACTATACAGGGAGTGGTAAAGTCAATGTTGCAAAATGTTAACACTTGGTGAATCTACACAAAGGGTAGGTATGAATTCAGATTTCAGAAACTATTAAGTTACAATTTTTTTCAAAACACACACACATTCTAATCCACAAGAAAGGGCACTACATACGTAGCCTGAGGGACAGAAAGTTACTATGGGGACTCCTGAATTTGCAAAGGTTTAGCTAAGTCCAACTTGCTACCTATTAGGTGGCATTTCTCTACAATTATATCGTACTGGGACCTGTTTAGAGAACATGTTGGCTCTTAATATACCTCTGACATTACAAATGAGATTATATCTTATATATGCTTAAAACAAAAACAAAAAAATACCCACAACGAATCAACATTTAACTTTCCCTGGTCAAGTATATTTTTCTCAAAAAGCCAACTTGCTGATTTTTCCAATGACCAAGTATCCAACAAATATTTTTATAAATGAGAGGCCCCTAATATATTATGGCCAATTCAGAAAATGGCAAACGTGCCTTGATATGATCACTGGGAAACAAAGTATTAAGTTATATCTGTAGTTTTTGGAATTTTATAAACTTTAAAGAAAGTAACTAATACCATTAATTTTTTTTTATTAATTTGTTTTTGTTAGATGTTTCTCCTTTTTCCCCCCTCCTCCCCATCCCTGCCACCCCATCCCCAGCTTTGTTGTCTATGTCCATTGGTCATACATACATGCATATAAGTTCTGTGGTTTATCTCTTCCCTTCCAACCCCCTCTCCTGAGGCTTGTCAGTCTGTACCCCACCTCTATGTCTCTGGGTCTACCCTGTTCCTCAGACTGTTATGTTCATTATATTCCACAAATAAGTGAGATCATGTGATACTTGTCTTTTTCTGCTTGGCTTGTTTTGCTTAGCATAATACTCTCCAGGTCCCTCCATGCCTTCCCAAAGGATAAGAGATCTTTCTTCCTTACAGCTGCATAGTATTCCATTGTGTACATGTATCACAGCTTTTTAATCCACTCATCTACTGATGGACACTTGGGCTGTTTCCAGGTCTTAGCTATTGCAAATAGTGCTGCTATGAACATGGGGGTACATATATTCTTTCTGATTGGTGTTTCAGGCTTCTTAGGGTATATTCCTAGAAGTGGGATCACTGGGTCAAATGGCAGTTCAATTTTTAACTTTTTGAGGTAACACCATAGTGTTTTCCACAGTGGCTGCACCAGTCTGCATTCCCACCAGCAGTGTACTAGAATCCCCTTTTCTCCATACCCTCACAAACACTTGTTTGATGATTTGTTGATGGCGGCCATTCTGACAGGTGTGAGGTGATACCTCATTGTTGTTTTAATTTGCATCTCTCTGATGATTAGTGATGTTGAGCATTTCTTCATATGTCTCCTGGCCATTTGTATGTCCTTTTTGGAGAGGTGTCTATTTAGGTCCTCTGCCCATTTTTTAATTGGGTCTTTGTCTTCCTTTTGTTGACTTGTATGAGCACTCTATATATTTTGGAAATTAGCCCCTTATCTGATGCATCATTGGTGATTATGGTCTCCCATATAGTGGGATCCCTTTCCGTTTTGATGGTTGTTTCTTTTGCTGTGCAGAAGCTTTTTAGTTTGATGTAGTCCTGTGTGTTCATTTTTTCCTTTGTTTCTCTTGCCTTAGGTGTTTATCGGTGAAAATTCTGTGTATGATGTCTGAAATTTTGTTGCCTGCATTTTCTTCTATAATTTGTATGGATTCATGAGTTACATTTAAGTCTTTTATCCATTTTGAGTTTATTTTCGTGTATGGTGTAAGTTGGTGGTCTAGCTTCATTTTTTTGCAAGTAGCTGTCCAATTTTCCCAACACCATTTATTGAAGAGACTATCTTGACTCCACTGTATGCTCTTGCCACCTTTGTCAAATATTAATTGAGTATATTGTCTTGGGTCAATTTCTAGGTTCTCTATTCTGTTCTACTGATCTATCTGCCAATACCATTAATCTCATTAACCAATAGTAATTTACAAAACACACTTCTATTACTCTAGTGTTTATTTGATAATGCTCTGCTTGCTTGCACTTCATCCTAAAGACTATGAAATCCTCAATTAAAATTAACATGTTCCAAGGTTTAATTTTTCACTTTAGAATAAATCAAGCCCTTTTTAAATATAATTACAAATTAAATGGTTAGTGAGTATATAAAACATTTATCAGCAATCGAATTCATTTTACTACTTTGATAATCATTTTATGTTATCTTAAAGAACACTGCTTTCCCAATCAAATGTAAACTTTATTTTGATACAACATCACAGAGCAACATTGGAAACCGTTTCTAAAGTTAAAAGTGAAGCTTTATCTTTTTATCAAAAGGAGAAAAGTACTTTTTAAAGCTTGCTTAGTGAAAATCTGAAGCAGAAAATGAAAAATAACGATTTTACAGTTTCATTGTTTCATACTTTAAGGACTAAAATATCTCTGTACAAAACTATCTCTGCTATATTTCTATACCAACAATCATACTTTCTTTCCATTTATTTTTGGAAAGAGTAGCAATTTCCTTTTCAATAGTTACAGAGAATGATAACTCTTAAGCCCTGGCCAGTTTGGCTCAGTGGTTGGAGTGTCAGCCTGTGGATAACTCTTAACTCCAGAAAGGATGAAACCCTTTTATCATACAAATTAAAATGTGAAGTTAATCTGTAAATCTACATTCAATCGCTTTAATTAACATACATATAATGGGGCTGATTTCATAAATTTTTCCATTTTGGCATCACAAAGATGAATCTTCTGATGTTCTATAAACAGTACACTGTAGTCAGAAGTTAAACTGAAATGGTAATAAATAGTATGGAATGGAAATCAAGGAAAGGTCCCAGATAGGAAGAAAAAGCCCCCAAGTCTTTTAAAGCAGCCAAAGCACCTTCCCCATTTAGTTTCAAGATGTACATCATCTTCATGTTTCCAGGGCCCTAAAGATAGAAGAAAATTCAAATTAATTTCATTTTCTATTGCCTTCATGCAAATAATTAGATAAAAACCCTTGCAAGTATAAGTTCACATACATTTTCAAGGTCAGATGATAATTAGAAGTAATAAAATACATAAAGTCTAAAGTTAATTATATTCCTTTTTTCTGAGGAACACATTAGTTCATAATAAAAGAAATTCATACATAAATCTTAAAAATTGGCAGGTTATGGGGATTAAAGTAAAATTTTACCCTGTTATAGTTCCCATTTCCTTATAATCTTCATCTGATTTCCAATTCTTAAACTCAGCATTTACTAACTATTGTAAAATTCCTTTTTAATAAAAATAATACTTCTTAAATATAAACAATATATATAACAAACAATAAAGAATAAGTACACAACTTTGGAAAACAGTTGAGCAGTTAGTCAAAAGTTAAACATATGACCTTCTACTCCTAGGTACACACCCAAGAAAAATAAAAACATGTCTACATAAAAACTTGTATACATTGCCCGGCTGGTGTGGTTCAGTGGTTGAGCACTGACCCATGCACCATGAGGTCGTCAGTTCGATTCCTGGCCAGGGCACATGCCCAGGTTGTGGGCCAATCGATGTTCTCTCTCACCAGTGTCTCTCTCTCTCCCTCTCCTTTCCCTCTCTCCAAAATCAATAAAGAAAAAAAAAAAGTGTACACTAAAGTACATATCAGCATTATTCACAATAGCTAAAAAGTGGTAACAGCTCAAATGTTCATCAACTGATGAACAGATAAACAAGTGTGGTATATCCATACAATGGAATATTATCCAGTTATAAAAAGGAATGACATACAGACACATGCCACATGAACAAACCTTAAAAACATTATGCTAAGTGAAAGAAACCAGACACAAGGCCATGTGTTATACAATTCCATTTATAGGAAAGGTTCAGAGTTGACAAATAAGGACACAAAAAGATTAGTGGTTGCCAAGTATAGTTGAAGGAATAGGAAGTGACTGTCTATATGTATGGGGTTTATTTTTAGGGTGATTAAAATGTTCTGGATTTGTTAAAGGTGATGGTTGTACAAACTTGTGAATATAATAAAAACTGCAGAATTTTTCACTTTAGAAAGGTAATTTTTATTAAGTGAATTATAGTTTAATAAAAATCAAAAGTAAGTTTTTTCCCACTCTAGACACCCAGTCTCATTTCTCAAAGACAAATGCTGTTAATAATTTCTTCATATGTTTTCAGAAATTTTAAGACATGTAATAAGCATATAAATGTGTGATAATACTCTTTTTCTTTAAAATAGGTTTCCTTTTTTTTTTTTTAGAGAAAGTGAGGGAGAGATAGAAACCTCTATAAGAGAGAAACATCGCCCTGGCCAGTTTGGCTCAGCGGTTAGAGCGTCGGCCTGCGGTCCGGAGAGACCCGGGTTCGGTTCCCGCTAAGGGCACGTACTTCGGTTGCAGGTTGTCCCCGGCCCTGGTTGGTTGTGCGGGTGGCAGCCACTCGATGTGTCCCTTCACATCGATGTTTCTCTCTCTCTCTCCCTTCCTCTCTCTCCCTCCCACTCTATCTGTACAAAAAATGGAAAAATATCCTCGGGTGAGGATAAAAAAAAAAAAGAGAGAGAAACATCAATCAGCTGCCTCCTGCACACCCCTTACTGGGGATCAAGCCCAAAACCTGGGCATATACCCTGAATCGAACCAGTGACCTCTTGGTGCATGGGTCAACACTCAACCACTGAGCCACCCTGGCTGGGCAATCCTTCTCTTTTTTCAAACACACAAGGGATCATTTTACACACACATTCACCCCACACTTCCCACCCCTGGCTCAGCGATCATTCTGTATCAGCACATTCAGATATACCTCATTCTTTTTAAAGATGCATTCCATGACATGAATGTATCAGTTCATTAGGCACCAGCCCTCTTTTGAAAAGCATTTGGGTTTGTTTCCAGTCTATAGTCATTTCAAACAATGCTGCAATGAATATAGTTTTTACAGAGATCTTTTGATACATGAATGTTATCTATAAGATAAATAAATCTAAGAAGTGAAATTGTTGCCAAGTCAAAGAATATGTGTATTTTTAATTTTGATTTTGTCAACCTATCCTCCAAAAGGTTGCAAAAATTTACACTTTCCCCAGTGGTAAGTGAAATATCTTGCCAGTGTTACATACCATGTTTTTAATCCTTGCCAATATGACAGATAAAAAAATAGTATCCTATATAACTTTAATTTGAAATGAAAGTGAGCATCTTTGTGTTTGTATTTTTCTACCTACTTATGTCCTTTGTTTTCCTACTGTCAGTCTTTAAAAATACTATAAAAATGGCAAAGTATATTAATTTCTATTAAAAATACTACATATTTAGGTTAAATAATTTCCATTAAATTTGTCTCTATCCATGTTCTTCTCCAGTGAATCTGTGATCTCCTAGAGCTCAGTATTCAAATCTTCATTTGGATTGATCCTGGTAACTTATTAACGCTCACGTGCAATTAACATGACCAGCTAATCTATTAAATGGGGTGATGGGCAAGAAGAAAGATGTGTTATAAAGGGGGAATACAACTTAAAGCTATTTATGGGGAAAGCAGTATCTTTGGACAGTACAAATTATGCCATAATTTAATAGGCTCCACCTAAATATTTTGGTTGGTCTTCTCACTATAAACTGTGGCAAACTGAGTATGTAAAGGTCTGTATATACTGGTGGGAGTGGTGGAAAATATCTGGCAATAGTTGGTAACAATATTTTGTGCAGTATTTTGTGTGCTTATACTATTTCCCCAAAGTAATTTGTTTTAAGTGGTCTGCATTATAAATGCCTACCAGTGTTTTGATGTAGGAGTCTTATCCTGCTGCTTGTTTGGAACCTGCTGCAGGGGGCACCAGACTGTCCAGCTGTTGAAGATGTCCTGTATTAATCAACCACTCATAAAACTTATTCTCCACAAGTATCTGGAACTGCTTCCTTTGATCCCTAAAATTGTAGTTGAGAGCAAAAAGAAAGTAAAAACACTAATTCATATTAATTTTACTCCACATGATTATAAAACACTTTAATGGAATAAATGTTAAGTTATTTCTAGTTACCCATTTGTTCTCTCCAAATAACTGTTCTGCTTAGTTCTGTACATTGGATTACCACTCCCCCCAAAATAACTTTGGTCAGATACAACGCCCCCTTTGTAAAGACTTATCAATAATTACATATTTTGTTCTACTGTGGTTATTTACTCAACAGGTATTTACTGAGGACCAAGTGATGCAAGGTAGTGTTCTGAATTAATTGGGATAAATGTGCAAAGAAAGGAGAAGAGTTCAGGAAGGTCTGCACTGTACGACTCCAGAGGGCGCCATTCACATATGACCTGCACTGTCTAGGTGCTTTGTGGACTACATACTCTAGTACGGTAGATAATAAATAAAATAAATATGTGATATAAACTGAAGTAGTTGTAAGCACCTTCAAGAAAATACAACACAGTAAGGGAAGGGAGAGTATTGGAAATGCTACTTTAGAAAAAGAATGAACAGGGAAAGCCTCTCTAAAATAAACACTGAAGCAGAGGTCTGAATGAAGTGATGGATTAAGGCTTAATCCAGCGTTTTTCAACCTGTGGGCCACGACCCCTTTGGGGGTCGAATGACCCTTTCACAGGGGTCACCTAAGATATAACAGTAGCAAAATTACAGTTATGAAGTAGCAACAAAAATAATTTTATGGTTGGGGGTCACCACAACATGAGGAACTGTATTCTGTATTAAAGGGCTGCGGCATTAGGAAGGTTGAGAACCACTGGATTAAGCAAATAAATATCTGGAGAAGAACATTCCAGGCAGAGCAAACTAAAAGTGCAAAGGCTCTAAAATCAGAGCATATTTAACAAGTTCAGGATAAGAAAGAGAAGAGTAGCACCTGACAGCCAGGAGCTAGCTTAGCACTATCAGTTAGGCCTTAGTGAAGGTAGGATCTGGTCTGGCTGTGGTGTATGTTGGTTGAACACAATTTCACAGAAGACCAACATTAGACAAGGCCACTATGGAATGATAATAGATCAAGGCAAGAACTGAGATAAACTTACCTCAGTCCAGACAAAAAACAAAAACATTTTGTGGTCCAAACCACAAAAATAACCAAACATGACCTTTCCTGGCTAAGTAACTGCTGCTTCTTTATGATTATAGTTTTAGCTCCACTTTATTCTTCCCACCTTTAATATAAAAATTAGTAAGCCAAATCATAGAATCTTTTGCTTCCCGATGGCATCCAACCCACAAAAAAGCCTTGCTTCCTAGAACTCTTCCCCAAATCACCTAACACAAGCCAAAACCCAATTATAAGTTCTTTTTAACACCCTTTCCTGAGATGAAAACAATTCTCTCCCTACTTGCAATAAATAATAAAACCCAGCTTTGTCTTACATATCCGTTCCTGGTGATCGCTGGTCAGAGGGCAATAGTTAAGTAATAGCAAGAAAACTGTAGCATGGTAGAAGGGGAATAAGGAAAAGAATAGCAGAAGATGAGGCAGGAGGGCTAGTAGGTATGGTAAAGATTTTAGATTTTATTCCAAGTATGATGTGATGGAAAGCCAGTAGAGGGGTCAGAACAGAGAAATGATACAATATAATCACTTAAAAGACCATGTTGGGCCCGGCTGGTGTGGCTCAGTGGTTGAGCATCAACACATGCATCAAGAGGTCACTGGTTCGATTCCTGGTCAGGGCACATGCCTAGTGGGGGACATGCAGGAGGCAGCCAATCGATGTTCTCTCTCTCATCGATGTCTCTCTCTCTCTCCACCTCCTCTCCCTCTCCCTTCCTTTCTCTCCATAGTGTCTTTAGTGTCTCTATAGTGTCTATAGTGTCAATAAAGGGAAAAACATTTTTTTAAATAAATAAATAAAAGACCATGTTGGCAGTTTGCTTTCAATTTGATGAATAATTCTTGTCTTCCTATTTTACCAAAATGAAACTAAGTGCTTTTCCTTGTTTTTAGTGTTATCATGGATCTTACCTACTGAATACAAAATGATTCAGAGTCAACATTTATTAAACACTCATCACATTCCAGGCTCTGAACATGTGTGTAAGTTTGCACATGTGTAAGGAAAATCTAGGCATATAAATACTAGAAGCATTTGAACAATAAAACTGCTTTAAAAGGATCTCACTTATTTGTGGAATATAATGAACATAACAGTTTGAGGAATGGGGTAGTCCCAGAGACGCGGAAGCGGGGTACAGACTGACAATCCCCTAAGGAGTGGGGAGGTGGGGGAGGGATGAACCACAGAACTTATACGCATGTATGCATAACAGGAGACATGGACAACAATCTGGGGAAGGGGCAGGCAGGGAGGGGAAGGGGGGAATCAGTGGGGGAAAAAGGAGAAACATCTGTAACAAAAATTAATCAATAAAAAATAAATTAAAAAAAAAGGATGTTTTTCCAATTATTATTTTTATATAACATCATTATAATTTTATGTTATATTACATTATATTATACTATTATAAGCAATAGTTCCCCCCAAAATAATAAAGACACTAAGAATCCAGGTTCTAGAAGAGAGAGAGAGACATCAATGTGAGAAAGAAACATTGATCTGTTGCCTGTTGCCTCCTGTATGCCCTGACCGGGTATTGAACTCGTAACCTAGGTATGTGCCCTGATGGGGAATCGAACCCACAGCCTTTCGGTGCATGGGATGACACTCCAACTGACTGAGCCACCCAGCCACAGCTGGATCAAGTATCGATTCAAGTACTATTTCTCTTAGAATAAACTTCATTCTAACAGGTCAGGCTCAGATATTCTGGGTAACCGATCTTACCCAGAAGATAACTCTCACATGTGCACTACTAAACACAGTAAAGCACAAAGAGACCACACACAGTGTCTCATACACACATTACTTACTAAACCTTCACATCAATCATATCAGGTAGAGAATATACTTATACTTTATACATGATACAATTAAAAGTCAGGGAATTTAAGTAACAGACACATCACATAATAAATTGGTATGGTCAGTACTCATTTCTGAGTCTGAGTATTTTCCAGTACAATATAGACACAGCTATGCAAAGAACACTAATCTTAAAATCTAATAAAACTAAGACCTAATTAAAATAATCATATTTATCCATATATCCAACAGCAGTCTGGATCATCAAAAATAGAAACATTTTAGAACGGCTGCTACTTTCCAAAATAATGAAAACCAGAAAAAAAAATATTAGGCAAGTGAAATCCAGTTATTAGAGTTTCAAGATATTATCAGGATGTATGGCATGTATTGTAAAGATCCCCCAAAGAACTTGATACTCTTTTCTCAAACTAAGCTACTGCTCTCAAGTGGACAATGTTGTAATGTTGTGGAAGAAGCAACCCTTCATCTTTTGGTGCTGTTTCCTATGTCATTTTCCTAATATCAAATAAATTTTGATTAAACATCAAAGTAATTACACAAACAATAATTATTCTGAGTACCTACTACTTTCAAGATGTATATGGTGTTCTTTCTGGAAGTAAATTTATTAATCAAAAGTTTCTAAACTGGGCTCCAATTTTTGGAGTAATCTTAGATTTTCTTGTGTTCTTCACAAAATCTTACAATGAATCCTGCTTCCTGTCAAAGTATTTCTGGTCTCCAACCCCTTTCTCTCCATTCTAGTCGTTTCTTGTCTAGACCATTGCAATATCACCCTGACTTCCCTTTTTCAAATCTCTCTAACCAGAGGATCTTCATATATGCCACACATTTCCTTACACATTTTAAAATCTGCCATAACATCTAATAAAGAAGTTGGCATACTGCAGATATTCTATAAATGTTCCTAAATAAATGAAACAGCTTTCTGTACCTCAGTCCATTGTTCAAAACCCTTTAATGGCACCTACTGCTTAATTCCACTTAAGTCTAACTTTCACTGCCTGGCATTCAAGATTCTACATAGCCTGGTTCAATCTATCATCCAAGCTTAAATACTACTATTCCATACTCAGAATCCTATCTCAGCAATTGATTTCCAGGATACCTAAGGTCTGCTTCTGCTTCCACATCTGCTCCTCCAGTACGATTAAAAGTATTCTCCTCAGTCCTCACTTTCTATCCAAACTTGGCTCATTCTTCAAGGCCCAACACAAATTCTACTTCTTTCATTAATCTTCCCTAAGTACTACATGGATGTTTTCTGAATCGCTAATAACCAGGTAGTGTGTCCCTGGCTTCTAGAGGTCAAAGACCAATACTCTTAAAATTTGTGGTGGACATAATAAACCACAACTATCTACTATCACAGCATGTTCTTAAAAATAAAATAGTACTCGCCCTGGCCAGTTTTGCTCAGCGGTTAGAGCGTCGGCCTGCGGTCCAGAGAGACCTGGGTTCAGTTCCCGCTAAGGGCACGTACCTCGGTTGCAGTTTGTCCCCGGCCCTGGTTGGGTTGTACAGGTGGCAACCCCTCAATGTGTCCCTTTTCACACTGATGTTTCTCTTTCTCTCTCTCTCTCTTTCCCTCCCTCCCACTCTATCTGAACAAAAGATGAAAAAATGTCCTCGGGTGAGGATTAAATAAATAAATAAAATAGTACTCAAAAGTAGGAAGAAAATAATCTCAGAATAAAAACCAATATTTTAAATTGACTAAATTTAGCTTTATCTAAAAATACTGTATGGATTAGGGAAATTTCTGACAAAAATTGGCATTAGTGATAGACTAGCATGAGGAATCTGTCTGTGGTGTGGTGGAGATAGGAAATCTGTATTTTTAACAAGCCCCTTGGATGATTCTGATGCATGACCAAGTTTGAGAACCACCATCATAGTGTAGAAGAGTAAATTAAAAACTAAAACTAATCCATTTAAAGTATAGGATTATGTGGCAAATTCTATATATGATCTTTCAGTCATGTAAGTTTTATATCTGCCAACTAAACTTAAGCTTCTTTGAAAATGGGGGCGGGGGGTCTAACACTTGAGCATTCATTTACTTTCATCTCCCCAACCAAACTGTGCCTAAAATACTGACCTGAAACACAAACCTTAACTAAAGACATACTTTATATTTTTATTACTTTAGCACAACTATAAATATGTGCAAATTAACTTGTTTCCATAGAGATAACTTTATTACTTCTAGAAAATACTTACTTTGTTAACCGAGCCTCCTTCACAGTTTTCTGCCAGACTTGTATCTTCTGTTCCCTTTGACCCAGTGCTTTCTGATATGAAGATGGAAGACCCCCAGGTATCTCTGTTGTGTCCCCTTCCATTTCAAAAGGAGTAATAAATACATAGAATTCACAAGGTGGTAAGAGTCGAAAGATATTTGTGTCTCTGATCTCTCTGCACACAATCATTGGCTTATCCCAATAGTTAGGCACTGTAGCAAGGCCAGTTCTGGCCATATGGTCCTCCAGCATTGGGTAATGGGTATGAAAAGGGGCAAAAGTTACAGTGTGGTTCCCAGAGAGAATAAGTGGGCGTGTAGGCGTCAGAATGTGAAAGATGCAGCCTGTTGTAGAAGAGATGGACAAACGATGACAAACGGCAATGACTTTAACGTTGTCACAGCTATAGAGGTGAAGAGCAGTCTGTACAGGGCCGAGGACAAAGGTGCTATTTCTGCACTTCTCAATTGTCACAGACCTGAAAAAGGAAAAACCAAAGTAAATTTCTATGAATGAGAATAAGATAAAAAATATTTGACTACAAAATTATTCTCTAATGATTAAAAAGAGATCAATCCTAGTCCAAAAAAAAATGTCAAAATATCAGAGCACTATGAATACTGTGCTTACCGTAAGGGAGAGAGCAGATATATAAAAGATTCGTTGCAACGATGAATCTTTACATGTGCCCCCACCAGAGTATCTGAGCTCTTGGCCAATGTCTGCTTGTAAACTTGGCTCATCACCACCATGCGGTGCATCCTAGGTGCCACATGAGTATTACAAGCAATCTTAGCTCTTTTGGTCGTCCCTTCAACTATTTAAGAAAAATATAAATAAAAGAGATAGTTTCAAATGAAAGAAAAACATCAACCATATGTTATATATATCTACAGGTATACATGTCTAAAATTAGATACATGTGAGGTTCAAAGAATGTTAGATCTGGGTATTGGGTAAAGAGGTTTTTGCTATACTATTTCCTGAATGTTTGCAATATTGCATAATTTTTTGTTATTAAAAAAAAAATTTTAACCTAAATGCACTCAAGATTGCCTAGATAGAGCTAAGATATTTTTCATGTCTACCCTTCATTAAATAATGTGCCTAAGGTCATATGGCTGGTAGCTGGAGAACTGGGCCAACTCAAATATCTTCTTCAGGATGCCTTAATTTATCATTCCTCTCCTTAAATAAGCTCTTTAAATGACCATAATACTAATTCTAAACCCCTCCTAGGTTACTTACCACATCATTCCATAAATTTTTTCAGTTTATGTCTTTACTCCCGAGATCATTACTAAGAGCACATATTCCACTCGAACACAGTGCCTAGCACAAACTGACACTCAAAAACATCTGTGCAGGTTGCCCTCCTAACACAGTCCCGCCGCCATAAAGTAACTGGCTTCTCAGGCTTTACTTCCCTGCAAGCCACAGGACACCCCTGTAAAGAATACTGGCCAAATGTGAAGAGATCACTTAAGTATGCTATTATTCTTCCTTTAAAATAATTCTTATATTATCTTATTAGATAAGTAATACATGGTTGTTGCAGAAAAGTTTTAAGTACTATTGGTAAAAAAAAAGATAAAAATTTCTTGTTATCCTACCATCTACCACTGTTAACATTTTAGTATAATCCTAAGAGGTTAGATATCCTATTTTTTTTCTACTAACATTTGTCTACCCTAACATTTAAAAATTTACTTGTACCTATATTCTTTTATCAACATCAAGAATTATAGCCCTGGCCAGTTTGGCTCAGCAGTTGGAGTGTTGGCCTGTGGACCAGAGTCCCGGGTTCGGTTCCTGCTAGAGGCACATACCACACAAAAAAAGAATGATGTAGTATTTTCTAAGTATTTATGGGAGCCTGACATATCTGAGAATATCTGATCTCATACAAGACCAAGAACTTGGTGGAATATAGAATTCTTAGATCACTATGTTTTGTTTTGTTTTTATCCTCACCCGAGGACATTTTTCCATTTTTTGTTCAGACAGAGTGGGAGGGAGAGGGAGAGACAGGAAGAGAGAGAGAAACATCGCAGTGAAAGGGACACATCGAGTGGCTGCCTCCTGCATGACCCAACCAGGGCCAGGGACAAACTGTAACCGAGGTACGTGCCCCTAGCAGGTATCGAACCCAGGTCTCTCTGGACCACAGGCCAACGCTCTAACCACTGAGCAAAACTGGCCAGGGCAGATCACTATGTTTTTGCCCAAGGTTCAGTAGATGTTGATCAACCATTTTCTGTTTTTTAGCATTAAAAATATTTGACACAAAACTGATTTTTTTCTTATATTTGCACAGAACCTATTTTTTCTTTATCTTTGAAAATTCAGAGATTATGAAAGTATATTCTAGGTGTTTTTTCATTAATTTTACCTGATATTTGCCTGAGTATAGGCACCTACTTCTCTTCAAACATAGATCTGGGTCCCTCTTCTCTTAAAACATACTCCTGAGCCCCAAGAAGTCACATAGTCTGAACCTATCCCTTAGCCATCACTGGGAATAGATAACTGATGCAACCAAAGCCAGATACTATGATAAATTTAAGTTCCCAATTTAGGAAGATCTAATCTGCTTGTGTCTGAGGAGCTAAAAAGGACCTCATCTCTACACTAACTCTCTGAGGCTATGTAACTTCAGAATGGCCAAATTCTGCTGTGGTGCATAAGAAACAGGAAAGTCTGAAGCAAATGAGCCCATGAGAATGAGAGGAAGAAAAAGTTAAAAAGAGAAAAGCAGCCCTGGCCGGTTTGGCTCAGCAGTTAGAGCGTCGGCCCGCAGACCAGAGAGACCTGGGTTCGGCCCCTGCTAGGGGCATGTGCCTTGGTTGCGGTTTGTCCCCGACCCCAGTTGGGGTTGTGTGGGTGGAAACCAGTCAATGTTTCTCTCTCTCTCTTTTCCTCCCTTTCTCCCCGCCATTGCTATCTGAAGATAAGTGCAAAAATGTCCTTGGCTAAAAAGAAAAGAAAAGCAGAGCAAGAAGAGGACTTAGTGAAGTTGGGAATTTCTATTAACTAAAATCAAAATGACCTGGACTGATAAATCAATTCTCTGACACTTTGCTGCCTTGAGAGAAAAAGGCATATATACACAAGAGAAATGTTCCCCTCTTCTCTTTTATAGTAGCAATATTTTTTAGGTCTTCTACAGAAGATGTGTGATCATTAATATACCAGAAAACACTAGGTTCTCTAACTTGTCATTCAATTTGTTATAGATTAAAATATTAAGTACCTTGGTGAGCCCAAGCCAATTTCTTTCCAGACTTGAGGCAAGCAGATGTACCAAATGGATTCTCAGTCAAACAGGCTCTCAACCAGGCTTCCAGCTTGTAGAAGGAAAAGGTCTTAGAGATCTTGGAGAAGCCACTTTCTGCATGTAGTGGCTGCCACAGTGCAAGTTCATGAAGTGGATATATATTCCTGGCTCTCCTCACTGTCCCTTCAATAAGAAAGCTGAGTGCCACGACAGCTTCTCTAGAGACTAAACTACTATTAGTCGAATGAGATGATGCAGTGAGTTGTTCTGGATCTAAAAGCAGCTCAAGGAGATCTGACAGATGATCATACACAAACATTTGGTGACTGTAATCATTCCAGTTCTAAAAAAACATCAAAAGAAAGCATTCTTAACAGAATAAAGAGATTCTATAAGACCTGAAACTTTTATATTTTAATTATTTTGTATTTATACTTTGCCTCATCCCCAACAAAGAATTTAAGGTGCCAAATAAACCTTATAAGCTTTGTGTGTATGTGATAGGTATGATTCTCTCTCCACCTTGGCAATTCAAAATAGTAACAGCTAATCCTCAGTGTGTGCCAAGCACTAAGTGTTACACAAAGTTTAACATATTTAATCCTAACAATAATCTTAAAATAGCCCATTTTACAGATGAGAAAATAGAGATACAGAAAAGTTTAAAAGCCCTGGTCAGTGTGGCTCAGTTGGCTGGAGCATAGTCCTGTATACCAAAAGGTGATGGTTTCGATTCTAGGTCAGGGCACATACCCGGTTGTGGGTAAAATCCTGAGTCTATGTGTGTGGAGGGTAACTAATCGATGTTTCTCTCTCACATCGATGTTTCTCTCCCCCCTCTCTCCCTCCCTTCTTATCTCCAAAATCAATAAACATTAAAAACAGAAAGGTTAAAACACTCACCCAAGGTCACACAGCTAGTAAATACTCTAAAAGTTTCAGATCAAACACTAAAATAACCACCATGAACATTCAATCAATGAAGCACTGGGTTTTTTATTTACCTGCTCAAATTACAGAAAAAAATTCCAAATTCCACTGGATAAAACAAGGCAACTAATCTTATAGTAACTAAATTTGAGAGAGGTTGTAACTTTGAGAATAAGCTTTGAGTTGGCAGATGTCCCAATGACTTGGCTTATTCATTTGAGATATTTTTTGTGGTATGAGTAGTATTAAGTGATGAATTATGAAAACTGAATAAGACATAGTTCCTGCTCTCAAAGAACTCAGAGTCTATGTAGTGAAAAGACAATATAAACCGATTATAACACAATGAGATAAAACCTCTAGCAAAGATCTGTAAAGATGTTCTATGAACATGAGAGAAACAATGAACTCCACTTGGGGAAAAAATCATAGTGGGTGCTGTGTGAATAAATTCTTGACTGATGTTGTTAGGCAAACAGACAAGGAAAAAAGATATTTGAGCATAGGAAACAGCATATGCCCATGCCCATGCCCATGCCCATGCCCATGCCCACAGAAGTAAAATTACCTCCTGTGTTCAGAGAACTGGAGGTTCTGGGTGAGGTAAAGAAAGCATGCTGGGAAGTGACAGGTTTAAAAAAAAAAGGTTAAAATAGTAACTAGGGACCGATCATGAAAGGCCTTGTATGAAACACTGAGACATTTGGATTTTATTGTGTGTGCCAGGGACTTAAACCTATTTTCTCAATAGCTATACCAATTTTTCTTTTTAGTAAACTCTTATTTTGATGTTGAGTTTGTCCACAGGCTCACCTGTTTTTCCTCCCTCTTGTTGTATCCCCAACCCCCCAGCAGTAGGCTCCACAGTGGTCCCATAGAGTACAATATGAAAACAACAACGACAATGAGAATTCACTGATGAAGTTTGTATAGAAGAGGCATATAATCCATCTGCATTTTAAAAAGTCCAGTATAGTGGGTAGACTGAGACTAAGAGCAGGGTGACTAGGTAGGACCTAATAATAGAAATCAAGACAAAAAAAATGGCATTAGGGCCTATGTAAGAGCAAAAAAAAGGGACAGATTTTTAAAGTTATTTAGAGGCAGAATCAGTAAGATAATAAGTAACTAGGTATGGGTAATGAGAGACAGAATATGGGTGGCTGGTGGACTTCCACTGGCACAGGGAATACAAGTTAATTCAAGTAAAGGGTGGTTTTACTGGAAGGACATACAATCATCTAAACTGCAGTACAGGAAGGCCTCATCAGAACTGTAACTGGAAAGCCATCTTGAACCTGGTTCTCTCTCAGGGGCCAATGTCTCTCTGCATGTGTTCCGTTCTCTTCTTTTTCTCTGATTACCTCAGAGTTTCTAATCCCTCATAACTCTGGGTCACTCATGAACTTGGTGGCTATTCTGGTCCCAATGCTACACGAGCTGTCAACTCAAGTACCTATCACTAACTGGTTTTCTTCAAGCCCTAGGAATACTGCTTGGGCCAGGTCATCTTTTCAAATCAGGCCAATTTAAAATACATACCAATGAACTGGCTACTCTAGTCAAGTGTCCATTCCTGGTCTAATCAGTTGTTAGGAGATGTCATGCTATAGCATAAATCAGACTCACCGTTTTACTGGTGCTTACTATGCTAATGTATTACTGAATTCTCACAGCCATTCAGAAATGGGCAACATCATCTTCACATGGAGAAGAGAAGCTTAGAAAAATTAACTGACTTGCCTAAAATAATTTGATATTAAGTGACAGTGCCAGATTTGAATGCAGGCTACATCAGTTCAAAACACCATCTCTAAATAGTACTCATTCAGTAGGAACTATGTGTGGAAACAGCAGAGAATGGTTGGCATCTCTAATACATCTGGACTTGCACATTCTGAATTTAAGATAGAGACAGGGCATCTATGTCAAGAGGAAAATCTAGAATGGAGAAAAACTTAGGAGTCATTGAGATTTATGATATCATGGGAAGAGAAAGAATTATGCTGAATAAATTGTCAAATGAGAAGACAAAATTGCCACAGGCAATTTCATTAAGACAAGTTCATTAAGGGAACAGTGGTTTGTAAGGGCCCAGGGGAAAGAGGCTCATGAAGAGTGAGAAGAAAGAATCAGAAGCAGAACCAAGAGGGAAGAACATCACAGAATGTAGGGGTGAACAGATTCCTTTGAAAAAGGAAATTAAAGAGCCTGCCCATAGCAAAAATACTGGGATCTACATATTACTTGAAGTTTTAAAAAATACTTTTACATTAACAGATTAAAACATTTTGGTTTCTTTATAAAAACAGAAAGAAGAAAGATTTTCTAAAACTCACAATATGAAGCAGTTAAATTTAACTTCTAGGGTATCACATCATAAATAATTACTTAAGCATGCTGAACTTAAGTATACTTAAGCATATTATTTAAACATGAGAAGATATTTTTACAGAAGTTTTTCAGTAGATTTCAACAGACTTTTCAAACACTGAATCTTCTTATGTATCCTTAATCAAATAAATAGATTCAAATTAATTAACATTTGCAAAAATGGGAATGCTAATTAGAGTATAGTGAATGATTTACCTGAAAATCATGTAAATGCTTTTTGTGTCAGTGAACTATCTGAAATCACTTCTCTATTTTAAAGCTGCACATATGGATTTTGTTTTATAATTTGGAAAAAAAAAGCGAAAAGCAAAGCAAAACAAAACAATCCATGAAATCAATGGCTTATATAAATAATCCCAACATAATTTTTTAAATATATATATGTTTTTTATTAATTTCAGAGAGAGAGAAAAGGAGAGGGAAAGAAAGAAACATTGATGTGTGAGAAAGAAATACTGATCGGCTGCCTCCTGCACTACCCTCACCAGGGATCGAGCCCAAAACCCGGGCATGTGCCCTGACCTGGAATCGAACCAGCAACCTCCCAGTGCAAGGGATGCTCAACCAACTGAGCCACACTGGCCAGGACTAACATAAATTTTAATGAAGGCAAATCATCTCCCTTACAAATTGGCTTTCAAAGAAAGACACCAAAATTAAATAGTACCTTATTATGACAACTGGATTTTTCAGTCAGGTCAGGAGACTGGGACCTGTTTCTGGGACTAGGCCACTCTTCTCCAATCAAAGATGTCCTCAGGGAAACTTTATTTAACTGCTGTATGTACAAGAAGAGTAGAAACTGTAGGGTGTCCACTGAAAGCTGTCCAAGAAGAAAATAAATGATGAACACAGGTCCTAAAACCACATCAATAACTAGTCTACAACTAAATAGATATAGTAAAAAAAAATTCACAAGTTTGCTGATCCTAGAAAGACAAATGTAGAAACATTGCTAGCATTTGATATATATGTCTCTGATACCCAGATGTAGCAGTTTCTAAAACTAATTAAACTGGAGTTACCTTCTTTGAAAACTGTGTAGCATCTATGGCTATAGATATTCTCCCAAAACAGAAGAAGAAGAGAGAATGAAGTACATATTTTTTAAAGTATATTATTTCAGAAGTTTAAAATTACAGTAATGTAAAACCTTAGCAATACAAATAAATAGATAAATAAATGACGGAGGGGAAAGGGAAAGGGAAGGGGAAAGGGAAGGGGAAAGGGAAAGGGAGGGAGGGAGGGAGGGAGGGAGGAAGAAGGGAATTTAGTCAAGACAAGAGGTCAGTCAACCTATGGCTCACATGCAAACTTATTAAGAAAGTTTAGGATATCAGTGCAACACCTAAAATTGTATGTAATTTTTTGGTGTATGTGCATTTTGTAGGGAGCAGACCCCAGGTTTTCATCTTAAAGAGCTGTTTGTTTGGTTTTTAAAAAACGACTGGTCTGATGGATGTTTATAAGTCATTTCTTATTTGAAGAAGGGTGTGGTTTGAAATTCAGGTTTTGAAATTCATGATTATCCTTATACATGCATTTCCATATACATGCAGGGAAGGCAAAAAGTAAAGTAATACACCTGGAACTATACTTATGTTCAACCTGATTCCCTACCTGGCTAAAAATCACTATTGCTAAGGAACTTAAAAATATGGATTCACGGATTACCCATCCCAGCGGTTCTCAATCTGTGGGTCACAACCCCTTTGGGGGGTCAAACAACCCTGTCACAGGAATCACCTAAGACATAACAGTAGCAAAATTCCAGTTATGAAGTAGCAACAAAAATAATTTTATGGTCGGGGATCACCACAACACGAGGAACTGTATTAAAGGGTCGCAGCATTAGAAAGGTTGAGAACCACTGACCTTGACCTATTCAACCAACTGCCAATGTGAAGCTCCATGAATCTATATATTTTCAAAAATATTTATTTTTTTAATTAAATTCTTTTAGATAACGGTAGATTCATACGCAGTTGTAAGAACTAAAAGAGAAATCCCATGTACACTTTACTCAGGTTCCCATTTTGCAAAACTATAGTAAAATATTTCAACCAGGATATTAACATTGATAGTCAAGATACAGAACATTTCCATCAACACAGAGTGCCTTGTGTTGCCCTTCTATAGCCATACTCACTTCTCTCCCACTCTCACCCCCACTGCCTTAACCCCTGACAACCACTTATTTGTTCTCTATCTCTATAATTCTGTCATTTCGAGAATAACATATAAACAGAATCATATAGGATGTAAATTTTTGGGATTTTGGCTTTTTTAACTCAACATAATTCCCTCATTTTATTTTATTTATTTATTTATTTATTTTATCCTCACCCGAGGATATTTTTCCATTTTTTGTACAGATAGAGTGGGAGGGAGAGAGAGAGAGAAACATCGACGTGAAGGGACACATCGAATGGCTGCCACCCGCACGACCAACCAGGGCCGGGGACAAACTGCAACCGAAGTACGTGCCCTTAGTGGGAACCGAACCCGGGTCTCTCCGGACCGCAAGCCGACGCTCTAACCGCTGAGCCAAACTGGCCACGGCCATAATTCCCTCATTTTATACATATTTCCAATGAATAATTATTTGTTATATTGTCATTATTCCTTTATATATCTGCCTCCTCATGAGACTATAAAATCCTTGTCTTTTTCTTTTTTTTTTTATCCTCACCAGAGGATATTTTTCTGTTTTTTGTACGGATAGAGTGGGAGGGAGAGAGAGTAAGGGAGAGAGAGAGAGAAACATCGACGCGAAGGGACACATCGAGTGGCTGCCACCCGCACGACCAACCAGGGCCAGGGACAAACTGCAACCGAAGCACGTGCCCTTAGCGGGAACCGAACCCGGGTCTCTCCGGACCGCAGGCCGACGCTCTAACCGCTGAGCCAAACTGGCCAGGGCGTCTTTTTCATTTTTATATTATTAGTAGAATCTAGCACATAGTAAGCACTCAAAAAAAATTGGAGTGTTTATTCATCTCTGTATCTATAGTATCCTCGACTGTGGCTAGCACATATTAGGCACTCAGTAACTGTTTGATTAATAAATAACTATAATGCCCTTCCCCTCTTGGTGGCTTGCCAAACTTTTTTTCAATCCCCAAAAACCACATTTAGATATTACTCCCTGTGGCAGAGACCAGTTTGAGGCTAACTAAATACCTTTTCTTTTCTTCCTGGGCACACAATTAGATGGCATTTCCCAGCCTCCCTTCAAGTTAGATATAGTATAACTGTGTTATGGTTAATGAAATGTGGGTGGACTTTCCACATGCCGCTTTCAAGTCTCCCCAAAACTACCCCCCCTAAAAAAAGGGCAAGGCTGTGGCAAATTATATTATATTTGCAACTGTTCACTTCCCTATCCTTCAAGAGGCTTATAGGAACCATGAGATTTTCCTTACTTCCTGTGAGGTGGTTAACATTTCCCCCTCATTGATTTTAGGCATGGACATAAGAAAGCGGTCATAGTTTATGTTACACATCTGAGCAAAAGTTTTAAGAGGCATCATGAGTTTCCTCCTGCTCTGCTGCTCTTGCCTTCTGTCATAATAGATGACCTACACAGAAGCTGTTTCTTCAGCATGGATCCTCAAATAAGAACATAAAGCCGCCCTGGCCAGTTTGGCTCAACAGTTAGAGCGTCAGCCTGCGGTCCAGAGACCCGGGTTCAGTTCCCGCTAAGGGCACATACCTTGGCTGCAGTTTATCCCTGGCCCTGGTTGGGTCGTGCGGGTGGCAGCCACTCGATGTGTCCCTTTCACGTTGATGTTTCTCTCTCTCTCTCTCCCTCCCACTCTATCTGAACAAAAAATGGAAAAATGTCCGTGGGTGAGGATAAAAAAAAAGGAACATAAAGCCAAGCCAGAGCCTGGAAGAAAGCCATAGCTAGGGTACAGCCTACATGTAAAATAAGCAAGAAAAAATATCTTTGTTACTATAAGCCACTGGAATGTCATTTTTGTTTGTTTTTAACTGCAGCAAAGCTGACTAGTATAATAGTGGCTCTTAAAGATAGAAAAGCCTGGATCCCTGAGTCACTGCCTAGGCAACAGCAGCCTAGAGATGCCTTGTGTTGCACTGTTGCATAAATGAGAAATAAACTGTTATTGTGCAAGCCACTGAAATGCTGAATTGCTTGTTACTATAACTAGCCTATTCTGATTAATATACTTTCTCTGTAAAGTCCTTTCTGATCATCAGAATCAACCATTCTCTTCGCCATTCTATTTCTGTATGTTAGGCATACTTTCATTATTGTACATTTCACACTATTAAATAGCACTTTTTTATACACCAGCTTCCCCTACTAGTCTATGATCTCCATAAAGCCATGAAAGCAGAGATGCTGTTCTAATCTTTGAATTCCAGCACATAGCAGATGCTCACTTAAAAACAGTCAGGTGGTTTATATCAGTGGTTCATAGCACTCATTGACCTCAAAATACTTTTAAAGTCAATGAAAAATATTTTCCTCTTTCAATTACAGGGTTCTTGTAACATTACTGCTTTGGAAGCAGGTGAATAAGGATTGCTAAGCAAAGGCTAATTCATCAAATATATTAAATACCGCCAAATTGGAACTAATAAAACCTAAATGGTGCTCTGGGATTACAATGGACATTAACCTAATACAGTCCTCCCTCACCACTTCACGCTTTGACTTTTGCGGCTTCACTCTACTGCACAAGAGTGAAGCCTCGAAAGTCGAAAGTCTAAGCGCGAAGTGGGAAGGGACGACTGTGTAAATAAAGAATCCTACTTTGGGGAAATTCATTTATTGCGGTAGAGTCTGGAACTGATAAACCACAATAAACAAGGGCCTACTGTATCACACACAGTTAGTGTATACATTAAATTTTTTTAAACAAAACCTTTTAATTTAAAAATTAAAGGTTAAAAAGTTTATCTCCCAAAGTAATTAAACACACATATACACATAAAGCCATACCTGATTTCTCTGCTTTTCAACTTCATCCTCAGATGTGCAGTTAGACAGAATTTCAGACCATTCCAGGCGTTCCTCCGCTGTCTTCACTGCAAGACTATCAAATATTTCAAAGTAAAGCCACGCCAGATCCTTAGCCAACTGCAGCTTCCCACATGCAATGTGCCTCCAGGTAGACCAGTACAGACGTGGGTAAGCTCCCTCTGTGGCCCGGGTTCGAACATAGGTGGATATCTTCCTGAGATAGTGAAGACTGAACTTGGTTGGAGGGGGGACCTGTAAGGCGCCCACTATAAAGGGTTCTGCTTTCACCCAGAGGAGAACTCCGGACTGATCCATATTATCTCTAAGGACATCTGTGTAAAAAGGCTTCTTTGCATACCTAGAAAACAAAGTTTCTTCACCAATTGATATGAAACAAAATTCATTTATATATTTTTTTATAAGGTGATCCCTCCCTTAACTATTTTTAAATGTACTATATCATTTTAGAAAGCAGATCTAGCTCATCAATCAAGAGCAGAATAGATTTTTTTGGTCAGTTCTCATTACAATCTATTTGAACAATAAAAATTTTGTGATAAAACACAATTATTTTATTTGAATTGTTCAATGTGGTTGTTATAGGAAGAGTGTATAAACATATAAGGTATGAGCTAGAATAAAAGAAGAAATGGGAAAAAGAGTCATCCTATCACAAGAAATCTTGCTCTACCCTGAAGGAGAACGCTAGTTAAAATTAGGGGAAGAAAACTTCAGAGTCAAATCAGTTACACATAAGGATGGTTAGTTAAAGATTTGGACATGTTAGCTGACCATTATAAGCTCAATATGAAGCACTAACACAAGATGGCAGACAAGAATGCTCATGTAAATGTAGGTTGCAAAAATAGATCAAGGAAAGTTAAAGCTATTCTTGGTAACGGGTATAATTTATTAGGTTCAGGTGCACTATTTTTAGATTTTGTTTGTTGTTTCTTTGCTATAACAATACATAGTTTTTATGGAGTATTTATAAAATATCTAAAAATAGAAAATCATCCATAGTCCCACCACCAAACAGAAATGAGTTAATATTTTATTGTAGTCACTTTTCTGTCTTTTTTCTACACATAGATTGGATGCTAGTTTTTGAATTTTCATTGTGATAACACCATATATACAATTCCATATTATTTAAAAAGTTTTGTAGCACTCTAGATAAATGTACCCCAGCTTATTCAAGTCTTCTCCTGTTTTTAGACATTTAATAGGTTTTAAATTTTTCACAAAAACAAGATAGGCAAAATATTATCACTATTAAAGATGGGTCATGAGCACAAGGTAGTCCTTTACCCATTTTATGTATGTTAAAAATTTCCATTATAAAAAGTTTAAATATTTTCACTATCATAAATACCATAATACCACCTTTCTGCATTTGGATTATTTCTCAGAGAAAAATTTCGGATGTGCATTTGTGAAATGAAGTAACTGCCATTTCTGAAGCTCCTGACATTTAGTGCCATTGCTTTTCAAAATGAATCAAATTGTACCCTCACTTGACCCAAGGTACTCTCTTCACTGAGTACTCCTCCCACTAAGTAACATCACTTAAAAATACCTTCCTTATATGGCTAATGAAAATGTTTTATTGTTGTTATATTTTGCATTTGATTCTTTAAAAACTGTACTTTTTTGGAGATTATCTATTCAAAAAATAACTGACATCAATGGATTGCTTACTATGTGCCAGGTAGGTAGCATACTAAATATTTTTCACTTCTTTTCATCCTTACAACCACTTCAAGATTTGTACGATTATCCCATTTTCAAATGAAAAAATAGAGGGTTAGAGAAGTTAAGCCACACACTTACATTGCACAGCCCTGAGTTACAAATTCAAGTATATCTGACTTGAGAACTGTGTTTCTTACAAATGTACTTTAAGAACCCCGTTTGGGGAAACCTCTGATAAAAGGGAGTGGATCCATATGAGAATTACCAGAATGAATGGCTTTAGACATGAGGCTATATAAGGCCACAGTATCAAGTGAAAGAAAATGGGAGCCAGAACCCAAAGGAAGGGTGTGAAAGGGTAAATGGCAGCTGTTTTCCAATATGGGAATGGTTTTAGCATCATTCTGAATAAAATCAGACAATGAAAGTTACCTAAGGAAGACAGTTCTCCCCTGAATAGAGACAGGCTGCTCTGTGAGGTTCTGAGCTCTTGTGTCTAAAGTGTGCAATCAGCCCTGGCCGGCTCCGTGGTTAGACGTGGCCCCCAGACAAATGAGTCCCGGGTTCCATTCCGGTGAAGGGCATGTGCCATGTACTTCGGATGCAGTTCCAGCCGGGCCCTAGTCGGGCTGTGCTGGAGGCAACCACTCGATATGTCCCTCTCACATCGATGCCCCCCCACCACCACACACACACTCTCTATCTGAAGATAAATAGAAAAATGTCCTCCAGTGAAGATAGATAGATAGATAGATAAATAAATAACGTGTGCAATCAAAAGCCAGATCCTGAAGATGAACCTTCTATATTAAGTCCCCGACTCGAGAGGGCTAAATTCGTGAACATAAACTGTCATTATTATCATTATCATTGGTCAAAGCGTGCAGACCTTTCCAATAGCTATTGCCTGCCCACAGTTCTGTGGGGCAACAGAGAACTTCCTAGTCCCGAGTTGAAAGGCTCCATACCAGAAAGCCGCCGGGTGTGGCTCCAGGTCCCAACATCCAGGGATCTTATTAGCCTCCGACAAACTTAAACTGGGGCTCTCCCTTTTCAAAAACTACCCCCGGGTGCGCTGGGATTAGGGTTTTTCAGGTGGGGAGATCAGAGGGAGACACAAGGCGGTCCTCCTAAGGCTTCGCCGCCACCTCGGACGCTGTCCCGGGTAGGGCGCTGCTTGGGCCGCCCGAGCGCTCCGACCGGACTTCGGCACAGAGAAGACGCGGCTGACATGGTCCGTAGCCCACCGAGACCTGGCGAGTGCGAAGGCAGACCCTGAAGCGCAGCAAGCCACCCTTCCCTCTCCGGCGCCGACCCGTGAGCCGTTACCTGCGAAGGCTGGCACCGCCCCGTCGCACCTCTCCGCGCGCCGCCGCACCCAGCTCGCCTTGCCCGCGCCCCGCCCGCCGCCACACACACAGCGCAGGCGCGAGGCCTCGCACCACAGAGAACCGAGGACAAATTGCTAGAGCGGCCGACGCCTTCTGCAGAGGTTTGAGAATATTTTGGCGGAGGCTAATAAACTCCCTGCATGGTGGGACCTGGAGCCATACCCGGCCGTTTTCTTTATCGAGCCTTTCAACTCAGAGGACTAGTAAGTTCTCTTTTACCACACAGAACTGAGGGCAGACAATAGCAGCTGGAATGGTCAGCATGTTTTGACCAGTAATAACAATAATAATGACAGTTTACATTTTAGAGTGTGTACTCTGGGTTGGGCACTGTGTAAAGCACCTTTGTGTGTATGATCTCGGCCTTTCCAAGAACCCTTTGGATTAAGTACATTTGTTTTATTAACAAGAAATCTAGGGCGTAGAGGGGTGACAGTAATACACCCCTTGGATCACACACCAAGACTCGGGCCAAGATACAAACCCAGGCCTTCATGAAGCATTTTTGGATTCCACCTAGCAGCAGTCATCACTTCTTACTTTAAACCTTCATTTCATGATTTTTAGCCATTCCCTACTTTCTCAGTTCGTTTATGGTCTCCCTAGGTGTGGGAGATACAAAGTTAAAAGACCTAAAAATGCATTTACTTCCTCCTTTAGTTAGCCTCTCTCCCCTAGTAGGCATCTTCCTGAAAGCACAACCTTATCTTTCTCTAACTCTGCATGAGTCAAGGAGTGAAGAGCAGGGGCCGTCTATTCAAACAGATCTAGGTTAAAATCCGGGCTGCACCACTAAGTAGCTTGTTGACCTTGAGCAGATTCTTTCTATGCCTTTGTTTTCTGCAACAGCAGTTATTTGTTGAGCACCACTGTGTGTCTGGCATAGTGCTAGGCACCAGGATTATAGTAGTGAACAAAACAGATAAGGTCCTTGCCTTCTTGGAGTGTATATTTTAATAAGGAGAATAAATAATACATATTAAGGAGATAATATCAGATAGTGATTATTGGGGTAGGGAGTCAGTGTGGAATTTGAGCTGAGGCCTGAAGAATAAGAAGCCAGCATACAAAGATCATAATCAAAGCAACTTTTACTCACTGTTCTAAGGTACTGTTCTATACAGCTAAGAACAGAACCATCAGCTTCATGCTCTCATGAAACTGGTGTTCCAGTGTACCTGAGTTAGGGAGGCAGGGATGGAAACAATAAAAAAAAGCAAGGTGGTGTAAGAATAAGGGATTCAGCAGGGGTTAAATTTTATTGGTTGGTCAGGGACGTCTTCTTTGAGGTGGTAACATTTAAACTGATATCTGTGTTTAAAAAGGAGTCACCCATGTTAGGATCTGAGGGAAGAGTGTTTCAGGCAGAGAGAACAGCCAGAACAAAGGCCCAGGCAGGAATGAGCTTGTTGTATTTAAAAAAGAAAGAAAACCAGTTTTGCTGGAACATGGCAAGGCATATACTGACTGGGTGAGAGTACAGATCCTATAACGTTTTCTTTGCAAAAACATTTCCCAGCATTATTGAGACATGTAAGGTTTCATAATCTACCATAAAGAGTTGGAATTTTATTCTAAGTGCAATGAAAAGCCATTTGAGGCCTCTCAGCAGGGGAATGGTCTGATCTGATATGTTTTTAAAATATCATGGCGATGCGGGCAGGAGGGAACAAGAGATATTAAGAGTGGGGGGCGGGGGGGCTAGTTAGGAGGCCCTGGCCAGGTGAGGGAGGCTGTGACTTAGCCCAGAAAGGTAGTGGATAGCGAAGAAGTTCCAGTTATAGTTTAAAGGTAAACATTTGGATAGCGGATGCAACACAGCAATTAAGGAACACTGAGTTTTGTCGTGAACAACTAGGTGGTGTGTTTACTGAGATGACCAAAGTGGCGGGGGGGGGGGGGGGGGTCTGAGTTCTTATAACTAATAGTTCTTCACTGCGTCCTTACTGTGTACCAGACTTTGTGCTAGACGGTTTGAAGATTTCCTCCTATTAAAATGTCACAACACTGCCAGCAAATAGCTCAAGTTTGTAAATACGGAAGCCTAGACTCAGATTGGTGGGTAAGGGGCGTAGGTTTCTCACCGCTATGAAGTGGGTGGAAGCTGAATCCGAAGTTCAGTCTGAAACCGAGACTATTTCCTCCTGGGCTGTCACAAGGTAAAATACGATCTCAACAATACGTTCGCAGTACCATTGGCTTGGACTGATTGTCCCCGACCAGTTCGCACTTGTCCCTCTGCTCTACCTGTACAGCATAGTTCCATTTGAATGAAATTCCGAGACTGTCCATCGGGATCGAACCTTCCTCCCGCAATTGGTTAGAGCTGGAGGAAAAGCCCTGTGATTGGTAGAGAATAAGAGGAGGCGGCCGGGGAATTTCGTGTACCTTGGGTACTCTGCTTTGGCACTAATTTCCCTATGGCCCTTTACGTATTTTTCTACGACTCGCTGGAGCCGAGACTGAGAGGATTTCGGCGGCGGCGCGACTCTCTGACGTTACCTCTTCTCATTGGCCAGGAGTTGCGGCTGCAGTTCCTAAGCCTAACTGGCCGCCCGCGCCGCCTCGGAGGTGAAGTGTACTGCGCTGATTGGCTGCGAGGAGCCGGTCGCGTGTGATGTCCGGAGCAGCGATTGGCTCTCATCTGCTGGGGGCTTCTCTCACCGGGACTCGAGACTCCCGGGAAGTGGACTGGCAGAAGAGTGGGCCAGCTTGCGTCGCTCCGGACCCAGCAGGAGACCCGCGGCGTGAGGTGGCCTTTCCGGGCCAGGTGGGCTGGCGAGCCGAGGCGGCGGCGGCGACAAGTGAGGAGTGTGTTGGACAGGGGCCGGCATAGAGACTGGCACAGAGAAACCATGGCCCCGCAAAACCTGGGCACCTTCTGCCTGTTGCTGCTGTACCTCATCGGGGCCGTGATCGCCGGGTGAGGAACGGGCACCCGCGCGTTACGGGGCCCGTGAGTCAGTCTTGGCTGGGACGAGGCTGGAAGTAGGAGGAGGGTTCGTAGCCGTGGTGAGACAGTGGGGTGGAGGAATGGGTAGTGGGGACCAGGCTGGTGGGGAGATTAGGAGAGCAGTGGGTGACACGAGTGAGAAGGGCTTAGATCCAGAAGTCCTATAGAGCTAGACTTGTCCGGAGGGTTGGGAGTTGGATGCGGTACCAAACACTGCGGAACGAAGGGGGCTGCTGAGCTGGAGCAGAGGACGAATATTGAGCCTGCAACGAGCCATTGGGGAGCTGATATTAAAGTGGGTGAGTTAGTGCCAGGCTGAGTGAGGAAGTGAACAGAACATGTAGGGAAGACATGCTGGGACTGAAGGAAATTAAATTGAGGGAACAAGGCACCCTTTGGAGAGTCCTTGTACAGCATCTTGGGATTTTGAGCCTAAGCTGCATCATGCCTCACTGTCTCTCTCCATGGTACATTTTGAAAAGCTGAATGGTGTTATGTGCGGGAAGAGCATTTCACCAACAGGTAGTACACTGGGATTCTAACCCCCTACCCCTATCCCTTATGAATTATGTGACCTTGAAGGAACCACCTAAATTCATGTTCATAACATGAGGATAATAATGTGTTTCCCGTATGAAGGGAGTAGGACCAACTGAACTCTTGAGGATCCTTCCAGCCTTTAAGATCCATGATCCTATAAGCCTAGTGACCACAGGATATGATATTCCAAGCTTATATTTTAGAATGTAGGGAATAGTAAGGTCTTAGCTTCTAACCAATAATAGGTTGCTCTCAGAGAAAGTCCTACCTAGCAGCGCTTTAAAATTTAAGTGCTTGTTACTCTTTTAAAGGCTTTCCCCCTTTGCATACATGCTTAAACTTTGTCATTTTTTTCTTAAAAAACATCTGAGCTGTAAAGAAAAAACAAATTAACTTCTCCTAGGTAATGCTTTATTTTTGTTAGTACTTTTTACACTTAAAGCAATAAGAACACTAAGGTGTTTAAACAAAATATCAGTATAAATATTGTTAATACTGTAGCTTTAAACTCCAGTCTTTTTTTTTTTTAATCCTCACCTGAGGAGGTTTTTCCATTTTTTGTTCAGATAAAGTGGGAGGGAACGAGAGAGAGAGAAACATCCAGTGGTTGCCACCCACACAACCCAACCAGGGCTGGGGACAAACAGCAACCAAGGTGCGTGCCCCTAGTGGGAACCAAACCTGAGTCTCTCTGGACTGTAGGCTGATGCTCTAACCGCTGAGCCAAACCAGCCAGGGCAAACTTCAGTCTTTTATAAAGGTGTCTCTTGGGCACTGTAATCTTGATGCTGAGTTATGCCGGCTATCTTTTTCCTGTATTTTCCTGAGCTGTTACTTAACTATTTTTATATTAAGCATATTGTAAGTAAGCCTTATTCTTTATACAGTTAGCTTTTTTGTTATTAACTTTAGTGAACCTTTTTATTTAGTTAGTTCTTATCTCAAGAGATATAAAGTTTTTGCAGATTTTTGGGACAAGGTTAAAGCACCTAATTAATCCTCATGGAACCCTTTGTGGGTGATAATTTTTAAAACTTATGTTAAATGATTTTCCTATAGTGTGACTAAAAGCTTATGAAATATTTTTAATTTTTTAATTAAATTTATTGTGGACGACATTGATTATTAAGATTATATAGGTTTCAAGTGTACAATTCTGTGATACATCGTCTGTATATTGCATTGTTTGCCCACCACCCAAAGTTAAATCTGTCTTATATCACCCAAATCTTGGTGCCCCAATGCATGTTTTATCTCACTGCTTTATAAAATTACCATCACTGCTACATTAGTGTGTCCATTGTGAACAACTCTCATCCCCTTTGTTGACAGAATGAATGCATTTTCAGAATAACTTTGGTGGCTAAAGTGACTCTGGCAAAATGAATAGATTTTTGTGAGCATGCTTATTTATTTATTTCATTCAGTGACTATTTACGGATGTGTTTATGGGTTGGATACAGTCCCTGTTCTGAAAGTTTATTATAGTTTTAGTCTATCTTCCCATTGGCCCTTCTTGCAAAGATTTCCTTTATAATTAATTTGGTTCCAGTATAGTCTCTTGCAAGGAGGTCTGTGGATCTCTACCTTATCTTGATACCCAGCTTGTACCATAAGCATATTTGCACCTCCTGAGACCAAATGGATATTTTTCTCCTTTCAGGGTTCTTATTTGGACTTTGGCTTAACCCGTATGTTAATTTCTGAAGTTAACTTCAGTCACTTCAGCTTTAACATTCCAACAATGCTGTTAGTTGGGATGTTTATGAGATGCAGTCTTTTTGAATAAAGAAAATCATCCTTTCAGGATGTTATTTGACCTTTGGAAACAGTCAAAAGTCATTTGACGTCAGTAACGGGAAAAGGAGAGAGTTAATTTTATTATACGCTTATTGTTTGAAAATAACATGTAAACGTAAAATAAGAAAATTATTTTCTTGACTTAAGGTAGTTCTAAGAGAAGAATGCCATAGACATTTTTGAATAATTCTAGCATTGCTCAAAAGGTAGATAGTAGCTCACTGTGATTACTTCAGTGTATAAGATTCATTACAAATTCTGCTGTGTTCTCTTTCTAGTCCTTCTTTTTTGTGTATGTGTCACATGTGTACTTTCATTTTCCTGCCTCTTATGTAACTCCTTAATGAATTATCTTTCTCTCTACCCACTCCCCAGGAGAGATTTCTATAAGATCTTGGGGGTGCCTCGGAGTGCCTCGATAAAGGATATTAAAAAGGCCTACAGGAAACTAGCCCTGCAGCTTCATCCTGACAGGAACCCTGATGATCCACGGGCTCAGGAGAAATTCCAGGATCTGGGTGCTGCTTATGAGGTGAGTCAGAAAAAAAAAGATAAAGTATTAATAAAACACACAGATTTAGAAAAGACTGTGTAACACAGGGAAACACTCTCTTCTTTCACACCATTTCTTCTTTTTTTTTTATTCGTTTGAAAGAGAGAGGACAGGAGAGGGAGAGAGAGATAGAAACATCAATGAGAGAGAGCATTGATTGGCCGCATCATGCATGCCCCCCACTGGGAATTTGGCCCACAACCTTGGCATGTGCCCTGACCAGGAATTGAACTCTTGGTGCATGGGTCGACACTCATCCAATGAGCCACACCAGCCGGGCACGACATTTCTTCTTGAAAATAGGCAATAAATAAAAGTAAAAATAGTAGTTGATGCTGTATTGTACACTAAAGTTTAGATGCCATTTCCTGCCTTTTTCATATTATATTTGTTTTATTAAGGAGAATAATGTTGAAAAAGATGATAGAAAGAAAGTTAGATTGATGGGTGAATAAATAGATTGATCCTTAATCAACCAGTTTGGGAGCTGGAGCCAGAAACAGAAACAAAATCTAAATAAGGATTGCAAATCCGCATGCCTGTATGGACCAGACAAATAACATTCAGGGCAGGTATAAGATAAAGCATGACAGTGGATATTCTGCCTTCCATATTGGGAATCAATATGGATTGATCAGAATTGTGACAAAGTGAAGCCTTTTTGCTGCATTTCAAGAGAGCAGCTGTTACACAGCCCCACTCAGTTTTTGTCGTATACAAATGCAAACACTGTTGCCAGATAATTTAATGTTTCAAGAGAAGTAGAAATCTGGATTTTTAAGTAAATTCTCTTGATTGTAAAATTTTAATAACTAATTCAATTTTAAAATATTCATGCAAATCAAACAAAATAGCAGTAGTTTGAATTTGCAACATCTAATCTGGTCAAAACACTTTAATGTATACCATCTCATTTACTCTTCACTAGAACACCATGAAATATAGTAGAACAGAGCATTCTTATTCCCATTTTCTTTTTCATTTTTAACAACACTCAGGCCCTGGCCAGTTTTTCTCAGTGGTTAGAGCATCGGCCCGTGGACCGGAGAGTCCCAGATTCAGTTCCCGCTAAGGGCATGTACCTCAGTTGCGGTTTTTCCCCGTCTTTGGTTGGGGTTGTGCGGGTGGCAGCCACTCGATGTGTCTCTCTCACGCCGATGTTTCTCTCTCTCTCTCTTCTCCCCTCTCTCCTTCCCACTCTGTCTGAAGATAAATGCTAAAAAAAAAAACAACAACAACACTCAGGAATATTTACTGAATGTTTAATAAATTATTTACTATTTGAAAAACTGTTATACACTGAGTTTTTCAACACTGTGGTGAAAATGTTTTACAAATAAGCTGTTGATAATCTTTCATTCTATTAATTTAGGAGTTAGCTGGTTTGTATGTGTTGTAATTCACCTTTCCTCTAGAAATAGAATAAGAGATCTGTGGTGTTATTTTATTTTTCAGCTTTATTGAGGTATAAATGACAAAATTATAATATATTTAAAGTATTCATGATAATGATTTGGTATACATTGTGAAAGAATTCCACCCATCTAATTAACACATCACTTCACATATTTATCTCTTTGTGGCGAGATTTTAGTTGTGCTTTCTTAGAAAATTTCAATTATACTATAGAATGTTATCAGTTCTCGTCACCATTTACTTCCATTTTCTAAAAGGGCACAAAAAAGAATTAACTCCAAACATCATGGAGCTACAATTTCTGAATTAAAGTTAAATCTCTGTATAGTGAGAAGACTAGAAACAAATATGAAAAGTATCTTAGTAGTGGAAAAACCCCAAAGGAAGGGATCCTAAGGCTTCCTAGATTAAAGAAGTGAATGAACTAAAACAGAGACTTATATTCAGCTGAAACCTAGAACTAATGGGGCCCCCCTTTCTTCTCTTGGCACCTTCAGGGATCCTATAGGACTAAATATCTAACTTCAGGCTTACAAATAAACTTGAGAGGGTTTGTGTACCCACTTACATTATATGTAACATTTTGTTTCTTGTTAATAATATGGAGTCTATATTTTTGCACTATATTTGCCGTGAATATTCCCATTGTTTGCTAGGAACCCAATACTCAAAAAAAAAAAAAAAAAAATTTCTAAGGAAGCTGTAGCTATAAATTCACCATGCTCTTTAAAGAATCTACCATGTTCTTTAGCCATACCCTAGGTAGGTTCATTCATAATATTGCAGTTTATTTAACTCTAAGGACCTTTCTAAGTCACAAGTTCAGTTCTGGGTTGTTGTTTTTTTATCATTCATTTGATTGCTTTTGTTTCTTAGCTAAATTAGAGTTGTAAGGTTGAAGAATCTTTTGTGAACACAAATCTGTCTTCTCTACTGAGCTGGGATTACTGCATTTTAATTGGTCGATACTTTGTGGGTTGGTTGGCCAATCAACTAACCTTTCTTATTTCTTTTAGAAATAAAATAATGTCCAAGACCATAGAATAAAACTGTATTCCTTAGAAGAAAAGGAGGAAGTGAATGATAATAGATAACTTTAAGGGTAGTTTTGGGGGAATTATTCCAGAAGCCTCAGTATCTGAAAAGAAACTGACTAAAAAGTAGTCTTGGTTTTGAGGTTTTGAGATGGTATTTCTTATTGATCCAAATGAAGACAAGACCAGAGAAGGAGACTTGAAAGTGGAAATATTGTAAATCCAAATTGCGTAATAATAAGAGTGATTTTGCTTGTTTTTTAAGTTAACTCTGCCCATTTCTGTTTTTCCAAAGTAGCTACTTTTTAGGATATTTACCAAAACATTTCTTCCTCTCACCTGGTCTACCATGGTGGCTTTAGTCAAATACTCTGATCACTTCTGGATTAACCCATTTGTCTTTGCTTTTAAGAATGCTCACTTTCACGTATACTCAAAACTTTTTTATTTATTCATTTAATCCTCACCTGAGGTTATTTTTCTCTTTATCTTCGGAAAGAGTGGGAGGGGGAGAGAGAGAAACATTGATGTGAGAGGGACACATCGACTGCCTGCCTCCCACATAAGCCCAATCAGGGCAGGGGACAAATCACAACTGAGGTAAATGCCCTTGGCTGGAATCGAACCTGCAACTCATTGGTCCACAGGCTGACGCTTTACCGCTGAGCCAAACTTACCAGGACAAAATTTTTTTACTCTTCTAAATATATCTTAAATGTTAGTAAATGTTTGCTGGGCCCCTTGCACGTCATTTATGCCTTGAGCCAAAAGTGTGTCCTGTTTACATATGGCAATCAGATCTTCCCTTTCTTTTGCTGAGTCAACAAGCCCCATCTACTTCCAACCTCTTCTCCTGAGCCAACACAAGTATGGGTTTGCAATAACTTTCTCCTTCACTCTGTTTAAATAGGAGTTAAAAATATCAAGGAAAGAGTATTCATTTATTTAATTTTTGGAGATATATGTATGCATATACTGCATAGTGCTCTAAATACAGGGGAAACTTTTTCAAAAGGAGAATTCTGAAGGTTATGGAAGTTTATTTTGTTTTTACATTCTTTTAGTAGTATGTATGGAATGGGCCCAATGAGAAAGCATATACCTTTGACTATGCATGGTGTTTTCTAAAACCATTAAAACTTCAAAAAGTCTTTTCAAGCTGTGAAATTGACCTTGAGCAACCTTCACAGAGCAGTGTTCCTTTTTACTCTCTGCAGTTCAAACACGGGAGGTTATGAACTTAAATGTATATATGGCAGACGGCATTCTTCCAAAAATGGATTTCTACAGACCCTCCAAAATGAAAAAGGAAATGTGAAAATATAGCAGTAAAGGCCTTTCTGGAGAGTCTATCATTTGACTCCCTTGACTTGCCAATCTCTGTGTGTGTGTGTCAGGAGGGGTGGGGGGTGTGGTATAGACATGTAGGGCTGAGCAAATTTTATGGCTGTCCTAATTTATTGTTTCTGGCACTAAGGGCAGTTTGTCATAGTTATATCCTAGTGTAAAGTTTAGGGAGATGATATAGCATGGTGGTAAGTAGCATACACACTGGACTCAAACTGCATGGGAATTTATCTCACCTCTCTTCTGTTACTGCCCTCACCTTCATAGCCACATCGTTAATCTCAGATATGAATTTTATGTGACTGGGTTTGGATAAATTTAAATTAAAAACATGAATTGAACAATCTGGAAATTACAAAATGAACAATACATCAAAGACTTTAGTCTACTAAAGAAGATAACTTTAAAAACATGCCTGAATACCATATATTATAAAAACTAAAATCTTAGTACAGTATGGGAGTTTAAAAAACCAGGAATATGAATGCACCCTAATGAACATTAACAACTCATGGTCTTTTTTGTCCCCAGGTTCTGTCAGATAGTGAGAAACGGAAACAATATGATACTTATGGCGAAGAGGGATTAAAAGAGGGTCATCAGAGCTCCCATGGAGACATTTTTTCACAGTATGTAATTTACCCATCTGAGAATGGAGCTTAGTGATTATTAAAGAATTATCCTTGCTCCCTTGTTCAGAAGCTTTTGATGAAGAGTGAAACTCAACTGATCTTTGACCAAAAGGCCAGTCATCCTCCCTGTGGCGGTGTGCTCTTCCTTTTCACAGAGCTCCAGAAAAGACAGCACTAAAGGGCTTTCCATCTACCACCTGTGTCAGTCCAATTAACCCTGACAATGTTGAGGGGAAGATATATGTTGGAAACCAATTCATCCTCATCTCCTCACTGTATTAGCCTTTACAAACCATTTAATAAGCAAAGTTACTTTTGTAAGCATAGAGAGAGAGAGAGAAATTCCTATTCCCATAACTAGAGCTACCTCTCTTATACTATCAACATGAGAGGGACAGTTATGATAACCAGCATCTGGTGAAGAAATTAGAGTAGAGGCTCTATCGCCTGCTGTGAGATGGCTTTCTGGAAGTGCTAAGTGGCTGGAATAGTAAACACCTTTCCTTCCCACTCGTTGAATCCCACTTCATTGAGCATTTGAATTTCCACATGCCCTGATGATGTCATATACTAGGAGGTCTTAACCTAGGGTTTCAGGTTAAGTTATATACAAAAAAAATGTTTGAATATGTATTTCTATGGGGAGAGGGTTTATTGGTTTTTTTTCAGATTTTCAAAGGGTTTGTGAACCCTTCTCCAAAAGAAGTAAGTGAGTGTCGGATACAATAGTGTTTGGGGGGTGACAGTAGATTTTCAGTACTTGTGAAGATGTGTGAGTAATATGATTAGGAAATCCTTTTCTTTGCCCCGGGGTTGATTTGGGTTTAGCCTTTTAGGGCAGGGTCCTGTTCCCCTTGGCTAGAAGCGATCCCTAGGGATGCCAAAACAGAAAAATTTTGTTTGTACCTCTCCCCCTCGTCCCCCCACCTCCTCCCCAAATCCTCCCTTTCTGCTTTTATTTAAGATTCAGGAATCCGTTCACCAAGGTTGATTGACAGGGGGCAATTATATAGTTGTCATCATCACTGTGCTGACGTCTAAGGCTTAATAACACCAAATATTAGCATTAGGATTAGAGCACCTGCACAACTGAAGTGCACTGTTTGTATTCATCGCAAAGTGATGCCTCTGTTACTTACACAATTAATTTTGGCCTTACAGAGATCAGAACTTCCTTTTCTTAATGTTTAGAATTTTACTAAGACTGAAGCTTTTATAGTTTATTCCACTATATACCCAAGATTTTTGTGCAGAACAGTAGCTTTCACAAAAGTTAGTTTCTAAAAGACATATAAAATGAACATTGCAAATGTTTAAAATTACCATTAGGTTTACCATTACATTATTTATATATACTATTCCCTTTCTCAATAAACCCATTATATCTTGATATTCCTCAATATTGAAACATTATTTCATAGATTAAGCCCAATTGAATTCCTTGGTATACTATATACAGGCACTATACTATATATCTGGACAATATTAAAAAATAAGTCATTTTTGTGGTGGGGCCAATATAGTTAATATTGTAGAAATTAAAAATTATATCTAATATGTAACTCCAATGCATTAAAAATGTCTTTCAGTTTTGTACAATATTTTGGTAGGACACAGTATTTTATGAATGTGAAAAAACTCAGTCATTGTAAGACATGAACTCTGATTTCTTTTCCTGTTAATTTTACACTTATCTACAGCTTCTTTGGAGATTTTGGTTTCATGTTTGGAGGAACCCCTCGTCAGCAAGACAGAAATATTCCAAGAGGAAGTGATATTATTGTAGATCTAGAAGTCACTTTGGAGGAAGTATATGCAGGAAATTTTGTGGAAGTAAGTTCAAACAATACAGCTATTCATATTGACTCACAGAACTTACTCTTTTGACTGAAAACGAGGGGTTTCTGGGCACCTTCTCTATCTTTTAGGGGTGGGGAGAGTGACCAGTTGTGTAGAACTGCTTTAATCATAATCCTTGGTTCATGATACACTGTAATTGTGTAGTGAACTCATCACCCAGCCCAAGAACTAAAAACAATACCACCACTTACATGCACCTACGTGCTGCTTCCCTATTACGTTCCCCTGCCTCCCTTCAAAGGTAGCTGCTAACATGAATTTTGTCTTTATTCTTCCCTTGCCATTCTTGCTTGTTGTGAATACCTGATTAATATTGTTTACTTTCATTGTTTTTGACTTTGTAAAAATGGTATCACACTGTACATTATCTTCTGGTACTGGCTTTTTCCATCCATGTTGTTGCTTATAGCTATAATTCAGCTGAGTAGAATTTCACTGTGACACACCAATAGACACATTGGTTATTTCCAGTTTTTTTCTATTTCAAACAATGCTTTTATGAACATTTTTGTGTATATATATATATATATATATATCCAAGTACATATGAGCAAGAGTTTCTCTTGGGTGGTTATAAGTAATATTGGAATTGCTGGGTAATATGAATCAACATGCATTTGTATGAGATAATATTATATTGTTTTCTTAATTAATTGTTACCAACATTTTTACCTGCACTTTATAAAAGATCCTATGGAACTGCCTACCTCTCCAATACTTTGAATTATCAGATTTCTCAGTTTTTACCCATTAAATGAGTATAAATGTTATCTTATTGTGGTCTTAATTTGCATTTTTATTAATAATTAGGATAAGCACTTTCATATGTTTATTAACCATATTTGTTTCCTGCCCAAAATGTCTTAACCATTTTTCTTTTGCCCTATTCTTACTAATCTCTAAGAAAAGTTTATTCTTTTAAAAAAAAAAAACAAAACTCTTAAACTTCATTTAAAAATTGATTTGAGAGAAAGAAGGGAAAGAGAGAGAAACATCGATTGGTTGCCTCTGCATGCACCATGACGGCGGATGCTTCAGCCAACTGAGCCACACAGCCAGGGCGAAAAGTTTATTCTTACCACTAATTCTTTGTTGGCTTATGTGATACAAATATATCCTGTCAGTTTGTGACTTGTCTTTTCATTACATTGAAGGCGTATTTAAATGAAAAGAAATAATTAATTTTACTGTGGTATATTTATCAGTGTTCTCTTTTATGGTTAGTGTCTTATTTAGGAAATTCTTCTCTGCCTTAAAATCAGAAAGCATTTTACCTATTTTTTCTACTAAAACTGGGGGATCTTTCAACTTGAAGTTATTCGTCTTTTTTAATTTCGGAAAATTTACCTCTACTACATTTTCAGATATGTAATCCATTGGCACTTCTACTTCTATCTGCTCTTAACTTTCTTTTAAATATTAAAACATATTTCAACTTCTTTATCCTTCCCTGCTTCCTTCTAGGATAGTGCCTCCTGGTCTCCCAGCTCACTACTTTTAATCTTCAGCTATGGCCATTCTAACCCCATCAGCTGTGCCTTTATTTCAACTCATATTTTTATACATAATATTTCTACTTGATTCTTGTATTATTTCTTATTCTATTTCATTTTGCTAATGTCTTCCTTTATCTCCTTAAGTATTACCACGCTTGTATTAATTTCTTAGACTGTTTTCTCTAATAGATGTGCCTAGTAATATATGTGTTATCTATCCAGTTATATTTGGGAGGGTGTGGTAGATAGTTGGAGTCCTTTGGTCTCTAGTTGTTTTAGCCTTTGAGCTCATATGACCTTTGTGGAAATCAACACCTCGCTTCCCTTACAGAACATATTAGGGCAAGCCCTTAGCTAGTGGTTTTAACTGTGTTTTGTTTTCTTTGAGTTTTTGTTTGATGCTGAGGTCTGTTGTTTTCTGGGAAGGTGGCCAGTTAGTGCTTGTCCTGAGGTAGTCAGGAACAAGACAAGAGCAGAACTTCAGCTACTTCTTTCCAGCATCTCACTGTCCCTGCTAGCCCCTGTTGCGCCTATGCACACCAGTTCAAAGCAGTCTTCTATCTCTGGAGTTTTCTCACACGTTTGTGTTACCATTGTTTCCTAGAATTCATGTTTTCTTGTAGTTTTGCCAGGATTTTGGAAGAGATAGCAATAGCTTATACATATGTATCATCTTGACAAGAAACATTTTCTTCTTGGTTGTGGCTTCTGTTCCAAATAGTTGAAAAAAAGAGGACTAGACATTACAGAATATGCAACTGGCTTGTAATACCATTGAAGAGTAGAGAAAAGGGCATTCAAAATATGTGGATCATTTCTCCTTCAAAAACGGGACAGCTTGTTCAGGTGGGAGAAGAGAGGTGAGCCTAGTGAATGCCCGTGTTCCCGTCCAGACCTGTGGTCTGCGGTCATCGCTAGTACACAGTGTACATCACTGTTTGCAGTGAGTGTGCTTCTAAATAAATTCTTTTTAATCTAATTGTAAAGGATGTCAGTGACCTTGCTATTTAAATGACCCATAGTAAATTCTTTTTTAATCAAAAATTATTTTGAGAGAACACAGTGGTTAAAAACATGGACTATGGAGCTAGACTGCCTCGTTTAGAATTCTTTCTCTGCCATGAGTTAGTTTTGTGACCTTGGTTGTCTTAGTGAACCTTTGTATGCTTTCATTACTTCCTCTGTAAAATGGAAATAATAACAGTACCTACCTCATACGTTTGTCGAGAGGATTCAATGACTTCCTATAGGTAAAAGTGATTAGAGCATTGCTTGGCACCTAGTAAGTGCTATAAAGTATTTGTTCTAATTACTGTTGTTGTTGTTATTTATTCTGTTGACCTGGGCTGTTGCATGTTGCTAGGCTTTCAGGGATTTATCTCCAAGCATTTATATCATCCTGCTGCGTGAGCTCGTGCTTTGTGATCAGGTGCTTGACTAATTAAACAGGTAAAAGCAAGAATACATGTCTCCATATAAATTAGCTTTCACATACTTAAAGGGATTAACATATTTGATTGCAATCAACTACAAAGAGATGATCATTGTGTCTCTTCTTATGTACTAAAGTATTTGAATTAAGATAGCACTGAAGCAATCCTAGACTGAGCTGCCTGAGACAAGGAATCGTTTTTATTAAGTTAATCAGAGCTAATCCTCTGGTAGTAGCCACATACCAGCTCTTAAAGGCTGTGGTTGTTCTTCAGGGGTTTGCTTTTCACAGCTCAGATTTCTAAAAGATAGTAATTCTGTAAACTACTTTAACTCAGTAGTATTTCCTTGTACCTTTGAAATGCTGATATATTACACATTATTTTTCAGTTCTCTTCTTTCTTACTCCGTTTTCTCCAACTTTAGAATGTGAGTCATTTAAATATCTGTCTGTTTCATTACTGTTTGGGGGCTGATTTGTAGCTCCTTAAATAGTTCTCTCAGCTCAGGTCTCCCTGGGGGATAGCTGCCAGAAAAGGGAAAGTCCCACCCTGGCACATATGCAGAGCCCTGGTCAGTTCAGGAAGCCAAAGGCTGTTTGAGGGAAGCTCATATTGTATATGCACTTCTTAGGTCGTTAGAAACAAACCTGTGGCAAGGCAGGCTCCTGGCAAACGAAAATGCAACTGTCGGCAAGAGATGCGGACCACCCAGCTGGGCCCAGGGCGGTTCCAGATGACCCAGGAGGTAGTCTGCGATGAGTGCCCTAATGTCAAGTAAGTGACATTCGTTCTACCAAGAGATACTTTAACCATTTTATTTGTCTAGTAAAATGCTAATGGTCCATCTCTAGACAGTTTTTTTCCCTCCTTCTCCTCACTCCTCATTCTCCTGTTCTGCCAGAGGATAGAACAAAGAAATGGTATTTCTTCTATATCTTCCTTTATGTTTCTGAACTAATAAGCAGTGGCCTATATTTCTGAATATACCCGATAAACATTTGATGTTTCATTTTTCCTACTTGGAATCTTAGAGCAATATTATATGTCCAGCTAACATTTCAGATTAGAGAAGTACCATTTGCTGATTGTGTTATAAATACAACTATTTAATTGAACCTTAAATTGTATATATCAAAACTAGATCAACTGTTTGTGTGATTAGGGAAAAACTCAAATAGGATAAACTTCTGCTAGATTCCTACTAAACATGACCCTGTCCCTTCCAGATGCAATGGTATATCGATGTGAGTGGTTTTCTCTGTTGTGGACCACACAGTTCAAAGTAATTAGTCCTCTGAGGCTTTTTTGGAGGCAGCAGTTGCATGATTATATACCATATAATAGGAGTTTTGTCCTGTTCTGGCAAGTAGATGTAAACAGATATCAGATGGCTTTGTGGACTAGAGGTACAGGATAGTCTTCCAAGACAAAGCTCTGCTAGACTAAATAAAACTTTAATTATTTGCGTCTGGGGTTTGGTTTGTATTTTCTTTTTTTCCATGTTAACTTCTCTCTGTCTCAGACTAGTGAATGAAGAACGAACACTGGAGGTAGAAATCGAGCCTGGGGTGAGAGATGGCATGGAGTACCCCTTCATCGGAGAAGGTACAGTATTGGCGTTGATGTCTTATTATCATCACTTTCTGCTCTGTTTGCTTGTGCGTACCTCCCACTCTCACCTCACCCCTATTCTTAATGGCCACATAGTAAATGCACATATTCTTTCCAGCACTCTTCAGTCAGTTTAGGACACAGAAAGCCTGTTATGACCATCGTGCTTGGTCACCTTAAGCAGTAGCATTACTGTTTACCCTTTGAATATCGTGTTCAAAAATTACTATCAAGTAGCCCAAGTTATATAAAAATTTAGGGCGTTCAGACCTTAATGGATTAATTTTAACTCATCAATGCAAGAAGATATGTAACTCTAGTTGTACCTTACTCTGAGACCTAACTTTTGGGATTAAATTTAAAACTCTAAAGAAACAAAGCTATAAGACCTCAGGTTCAAGAAATCAATGAATCATTCTCTGTTTAGGAAATAGGTCAAGTTATCTATTGCTGTGCCTGAGGCACAGGCGGTCTTCACTAATGATCTGAAACTTGATACAACCAGGTAGAGACACTGCTTTCACAGGGAGACTTGCTAGAGACACCTTAGGTAGGGGTTTTAAGATATTTTCTCAACTGCCAAATAGATTTGCAGTGTCAGACATGTGTGGCTTACATTTGGCTCTCATCTTTTCTGATAGGTGAGCCTCACGTGGATGGAGAGCCAGGAGACTTGAGGTTCCGAATCAAAGTCGTCAAGTAAGTAACCTAATTTTACAGGCCTTCACTCAGCACCTGCTCTTCTGATGAGTCACATTATAGAAGTATGGGTAGCCACCAGGGCACTTCCAGACTTCTTCCTCTGCTTAATGTCCTTCATACCCTCAATGAATACTTGTAACTCCTCAGCAATACTGAAGATTTGGGGTTGGGGCCTAGGACTGAGCTTCGTTATATATTTACTCAGGACCTACAAATGGAAAAGATGTTAGGAGGAAAGAATAAGATAAGTAGCCGTTAAAGAGAAGCAAACAAGCATGGGAAGTTGAGGAGACCTGAGATATAACGGGAAATGTAGTGCATTCAGAAATGGGGGACTTCTCCATAGAAAGGCGCTTCCATCACATGATATGCAGCTTCTGTGCAGAGACAGCTCTCTGTTGGCTTCTCTTCAGCACGAAGTGCTGCTTAGACAAGAATTTCGCCTAGGACTCAGGCTTTCTTGTTTATTATTTCTCTCCTGTTAGCACTTTGGAAACCAGTGATACCTTTGCTTCTAAGGATTCTTTGAAACAAGATTCCCACCTAAATGTGGAGAAATGGGCCCCCACCACCTAGGACTTTTCCCTCACAGCACTTCAATCTCCATGATCTTTTCCCCAGCTTTTCCCGCCTTGTCTTTCTCATCGCCTCCCAGAGAAACTGGAACGTGTGCTTTTCCCTGAATAAACCTGGTATTTTCTCAAGTCCTTGTCTCTCCCAGAATTCCCCCTTGCCCTATCCTCATTCTCCCCCATGCCCACCTTCTCTGTATCTCTAGAGCTGACTTAGCCTTGGGAGCCTAGCTCTGAAAACCTCTCCAGACCTGTTCCTGATTCCCGACTCCTCAGCCCCCACTGCCAGAAGGTGTCCTTCTCTCTTTTCCATAATCCAATTACTTGTACTTTTATTTACGTATGTTGGCTTCTGCTGATTGTAAGCTCCCAAAGAGTAGGGTTTAATAAATCTTATACACCTTAATCAGTTAATGCTAAACACAAAAGAGTGTCTAATAAATGCTTATTTTTTAAATGAGTGATATTCATCATTTTTCTAAATTTTCTAAAAACTTTCTAAACTCATCCCAAAGAAAGATGGAAATTAATGATTTGTACCTTATTCTGTTTTAGGCACCCAATATTTGAAAGGAGAGGAGATGATTTATACACAAATGTGACAATCTCACTAGTGGAGTCTCTGGTGGGCTTTGATATGGATATTACTCACTTGGATGGTCACAAGGTAAACAAGCTGATTTTCATGCTTCCTGCCTGTCCTCTTAAAGCTTTCATGTCTAAAAATGGTGGTTTTGAGGTTATTTCAGCCACTTCAGTCATATTTCAAGCCCATGGGGGCTTCTTTCCCAGGCTCTGTGCTGCTTCCTCTCCTCACTACTGCTGAGTGTCTGGGCAGTTCAGCTTTGCAGCTGACTGCACAGCCTTTGTCAATCTTGTCCTTACTATTTTACTTGTTTCCTGTTTCGTTTTTCTTTCTCCTTTTCTTTTGAAAGCCTTCTCTTCTTGGCCTCCAGTGTTCTAATGAGTTTCCCTCGCCCCTTCATGCTCTCTGCCTCTGCTGAGATGTGACATGAGCTCGGAGCACCAGTGTGCACTAGGAGCTGGTATTGTACTTCAGGAGTACCAGTGCTGCTCTGGTCATTCCCTTTTACTTTTCAGGTACACATTTCCCGGGATAAGATCACCAGACCGGGAGCCAAGCTATGGAAGAAAGGGGAAGGGCTCCCTAACTTTGACAACAACAACATCAAGGGCTCTTTGATAATCACTTTTGATGTGGATTTTCCAAAAGAACAGTTAACAGAGGAAGCAAGAGAAGGTGAGGGGTATAATATGTGTGAGCATGTGTGTTCGTGTGTTGGATGTATGAGAACAAGGTGGCTAAAGAAGACAGGCAAGCCCGGCCAGTGTGGCTCACCGGATTGAGTGTCAGCCCATGGACTGAGAGGTCCCGGTTCGATTCCTGGTCAGGCACATGCCCGGGTTGAGGGCTCAGTCCCCAGTGCGAGGCATGCAGGAGGAGGCCGATTGATGTTTCTCTCTCCTTCTCTATCTCTAAAAAAATCAATAAAAACATAGTTTAAAAAAAGAAGAAGAAGAGATAAGCAATAAAAGCAAAACCACCCAGTGACATCAGACACCAACTACTGACAACAGTGAATACAAGACCGGAATAAACTTGCCTTTCTATAAAGGCAGTAGTAAAAATTCTTCTGACACTGTGTTACCAAAGGCTGTGTAAGCTGAGCTTTGAAACGGAGGGAGTGATAGATTGTGTGGATGTGTGGGTGTGAAAAAATCGCTGAAAACAAATGCGCTAGACCACACTATTAGAGGAGCGATGAGGTATCCGTTAGGGTTAGAGGCATGGGGTGATGTCTGCCGTGACTGGTTGAGAAGAGGGCCCAGTTGGTGGGTCCTAAATAAAACTGGAAAGAGGACAAAGATAAAGGAATGGAAGGCAGCTGAAGGGATTTCATTCCATTTCGATTGCCTTTTGTGGGGTGTGTGTAGTACGCATGCTTGAGAGACAAAGACAAGGGATCTCTTAGACATACATATGCATGAGTGCGGGTATCCACATGTGATGAAGTCGGACTTTGGTGGTTACTAGTTTAATTCAGATCATGGTTGTCAAAAGTCCTTCCGTGGGCCTCCATGTGAAACATGCTGTTTGTACTCCAGGGACGTCACCTTGTCGTTAATGGAGCCACTTCTTCATTCTTTCCTCAGGTATCAAACAGCTACTGAAACAGGGATCAGTGCAGAAGGTATACAATGGACTGCAAGGATATTAAGAGTGAATAAAATTGGACTTTGTTTAAAATAAGCGAATCGGCGATATTTATTATCTACGAGTTTTTTTGAGGTTTTTTTTTTTTTTTTCAATATGCAAGTTTGGCTTAATTTTCTCTTGTAATGATCATTATGAAATGAATAACAAGGTTTAGGAATTTGTTCATTTTTGTTCAGAAAAGAATGACCAGCAAAGGTTTAATAATACCTCTCCCTTTGGGGATTTCTTGTCTGGTGCTGCCGCCTGAGTTTCAAGAATTAAAGCTGCAAGAGGACTCTAGGAGCAAAAGAAACACAATATGAAGGGTTGGAGTTCATTGGTAGCTATTTCATTGAAAACACCAACTGGAGAAGTCTGTTTTTAAATACATTTTGTTGTTAATTTTTCTGGACTCCTGTTTCTTGTTAGTTCAGCTCCGCTGTTGTCTTTTCCATCTCCATTTTGGTCACTTTCCCTTCATCTGCCAGTTTCCCTCCTTGGTGCCTGTGAGTCGGGCTGTCTTCGCATCAAGCAGGATGGATGCGTCAACCTGCTGAAGAGTGATAAAGGCTCAGTCCCCAGGCCGGTCTTCAGAAGGGAGCTTAGGGCAGGTGACTCAGGGTTACACAAAGATCTCATTGTCCTTGAGAAAGTGTGCTTCCTCACTCAATATGGGAGTAATGAAGAAGGCACTTTCGCACATCCCATCTCAGTTGACATGGTGAAAAGCCTTTGGTTTGTGTTACGAACTAGGATTACCACTGGCTCTAGAAAATGAATGTGAAGTGGGATTGTGAATTCCATCTTGCCTCTTCCACAGCACCTAATTCAGATGGTGTGTGAACCCCTCATTTCTCCACGTTGCCGTCACGTCACACTTCGCATGCACTTTTGGGCGTCTGGCCTCAGCCTGTGAGTGCCGAGGCTGTTGAGTGGTTCCGTTGCCGTGTGTGGAGCTGCCTTCCGGCCATCAGTGTCGTTCCAGCAGCCTTCCCCTTCGGCTGCCAATGCTACTACTTGCCTTTTCATTGCCTTTTGCCCGTTTTACAAAAATGAGTGCAATCGGTGAAAAAAATAGGAAGTTATTAATTTAGTACAATTAAGAATAAGGTGAAAAGCAGTACACCTTTAACTTCAATCACTCTGGGCTTGAGTAGTTTAACTGTTCACTTGTGAAGGAAAAGAACAAAATTACAAAGCTTATTTGGAATACTGAAAAATCTACCTTCAAAATTAAATGAAACCACATAAATACATATGTAAGTTTAGTGGACTTTTTGTACATTTAATATTCATTATGTACTGGGTTGCCCTAGTTGAACATTTCATAGAAATAATCAACATTTCCCTTACCTATCTTAGCCTAGAAGAGCTCTTGATCATTATTTGCACTTGCTAATCCCCCCTCTTCCAAGATTTTTGCAAGAATCAGTCATATACTAAGCTAGAGTTCATAGTCTTCCTAGAAAGACCCCACAGATAATACTCTTGCTACAAATAAGAATGTTAATGAGGTGTTTATTCATGATCCGGACTGCCATGATTTAATGAGTTATAAAAGAGTATTCTTTCATTATTTGACTCTGAGCTTCAGTTCACCCTAAGTGCTTTCTCTGAAGCCCATTGTAATGTGGAAGGATTTGTATCAAAATTCCACAAATTTTCTTGTAATAAAGAAAACCATAGTAACAGGGTGGTGGTGATGGAGATGATGGGAAGATCATAAAACCAGGTTTCAAAGCCCAGGCTTTTGCACTGTGGTGTAACTGCGCCCCAGAAGTCAGTGCTGTCAAAACTGGCGTGGTGGTCTCTGAGGCAGCAAGCTCCCTACCCGGTGGACTATGGATAACTGTTTGTCCAGGGATGTTGTAGCAGGGATTCCTGGGCTTGGAAGTGTGTAGTAGTCAATGTGTAAGTTCCCATCAAGCCAGAAGCTTCTATATATTACAGAGTTTTCAAATGAAGGACTATGAAAACTGGTTCTCTTCTATCACTCATTAAATATATATATATTTGTTGAGTGTTTACCATGGGCCGGTGTCTGTTCAAGTGCTTCATATGAATGAGCTCAATTCTTTGGAAGAGGAACTGACTGCTGTCCTCAATTGACAGTTGAGGAAGTTGAGTTACATCTCACAGCTTAGAAGCAGTGGCGCCAGTATTTGAACCCAAGCAGACTGCTCCATAGAATGTACTCTCAACTGCCATGAAGTCATGACTTCTACTTAGAGAAAGTAAATACTGTGGAAAAAAGGATTTTGGGTAGTGATGGTGGGAGAACAGATTACTGTATCTTCAATCCTGAAAGGAAAAATGTCATTCCTGTGAGATATGTAATTAAGCAGAAAGGGTGTTGGCCTGGGGTCAGACTCAATCTCTGACACCTGCAAAATGGCAATAATGAAGGGTGGTATGTTTTAACCTGAGCTCGTGTGAATTTCTAATGCATTTTGGCCACTCAGTTTATTTATATTTACTTCCTGGTCCTCAGCTGCATTCACTGTTGGTTAGGTTGCCCGATTCCTGAACCCTAATTGGATGTTTGTGCTCAGAAATTACTGTGTTTGGAAAAGGGAACAGAATATGAAAACTTAAAACCAATTTCAAAAGTTGCACAGGTTGTGATAAGAAATGGGAATGGAACAAGGATTTTATTGTATTCTTTGTAAAAACGATAAGCTGCTACTAGCCCTAGTAACATCTACCATGAACAAAAAGGCATAAGCAAGGACTCCAGGAGATAAGCAGAGAATAAAAAACGGTTTGGTAAGTGTTCATTTCAAAAAAGACTCTAGTCTGTCAGTGATTGAAATGTACCAGTTCTCATGAGCAAGAGTTGAACACAGGTCACAGGCAGTGGGAGCCAGTACACTTTCTCCCGTGATTTATATGTCAACGAGCCCAGATTCTTTCTCTTTCCACTAAATGGAATCAATACGAGTGGTATAACTTTAGGCACAGTGCCCCTGAATGCAGCCAGCCTGAGAATGTCGTAGATGGAGGGCAGTCTTGTCACAGCCCGAGTGTCCATAAAACCTCTGCAGCTGCCTTGTCTAACATGGTAGTCACACGCGGCTACTGAGCACTTAAAGTGCAGCTAGTACACACTGAGGTGCTATGAGTGTAAAATACACACTAGATTTTAAAGATTCAGTGAAAAAACGTGTGAAATATCTCAATTTTATATATTGATTAAATGTTGAAATTATAGCATTCTGGGTATAGTTGGTAAAATATATTAAAATAATAAAATACATTATTAAAATTCACCTGAGTCAGTTTTGTTCTGGTTTATTTTGTCATCTTTGTTGTGCTTTACTTTTTATTTATTTTTATTGTTGAAACTATTACAGATATCCCCCTTTTTTCCCCATTGACCCCCTGCTTCCTACTCCCACCCGCCTCCTGCCTTCCCCAGCCTAGTGCCCCTGTCCATTGGTTATGCATATATGCATATCAGTTCTTTGGTTTATCTCTTCCCACTCCTTTCCTCCCCCATCCCTCTGAGGTTTGTCAGTCTGTGCCCTACTTCCATGATTCTGGATCTCTTCTGGTCGACAGCTTATTTTGTTCATTATGTTCCACAAATAAGTGAGATCATGTGGTACTTGTCTTTCTCTGACTGGTTTATTTGGCTTAGCATAATACTCTCCAGGTCCCTTTCTGTCATTTCAAAGGGTAAGAGATATTTCTTTCTTACAGCTGCATAGTATTCCATTTGTAAAGGTACCACAGATTTTTTATCCACTCATCTACTGATGAGCTCTTGGGCTGTTTCCAGATCTTAACTATTACTGTGAACATAGGGGTGCATATATTCTTTCTGATTGGTGTCTCAGGCTTCTTAGGATATATTCCAAAAGATGGGATCACTGAGCCAAATGGCAGTTCCATTTTTAATTTTTTGAGGTAACACCATATTGTTTTCCATAGTGGCTGCACCAGTCTGCATTCCCACCAACAGTGTGCTAGATGTTTTGTTCTTGTTTTTACTTTTTAAAATGTGGCTATTAAAAAATTGAAAATAACAGATGTAACTTACATTTTGTTTCCATTAATACCACTGCTACCAAGTCACTCCTCAACATGGAAGGAGAGGATGAGGACTTTGGGATGCAGTGCTCATATTCATCTCCATTCAATTACCTCATTCAATTCAGCTCAATGGTTCAGACTATTAAGATGTTTTCAGGATCCCTACTCAATCAGCCAACATTTTGTCTGTGCTTCTCCACTTGATGTTATCTGCCTTCTATATTGGCTGAGACATTAAGGTTTTCATACAAACGAATAAAAGTGCTGGCCAAAGAGTTGAAGGCCAACTCTTGGATTTTGCCACTAAAAGCCTCTCCAGGTTGTCATTCATCAAAATATCAGGGTAAAGCCATAGCAACCTTCATGGAAATAACTGATTTTGTATCTAGCCATAGTTCTTTATAGTGTCTACAGGATATGCTGAGAGGCCTGGTTGAAATCCAATTATACAACCGCCTATTAGGAAATGAGATATGTCAACATAACTTAGTCTTACTGAGCCCTTCCTGGGTCCTAGGGATCAGCACTTTCACATCTGGTGCTTACAGGTGATGCCTACCATGGCTGTCATACTTCTAGTAAATTTACCCATCTCTAGTATTTGGTGTGACCCCTTCCACTCCCACCCCCAAACTAGCATTAGGGGGACCAACTCATCCCTGTTTGCCTGGGACTTATTTGTTTCCTGTTTTAGCACTGGAAGTCCCACATCCCCCAGACCCCCTAGTCTCAGGGAATCCAGGATGGTTGGTCACCCTAAGGTCTAGCATTAAAGAGGCCAATTGCATGGAAGCCCCTGCAGCTCGCCATTCACAATTGTCATGGATGAGTGCAGAGCACTGGCTGGAGGGGCTGGAGGGGCTAGAACCAGGCTAATTTCTGAGAACGTTCCACAAAGGAGGAATCCATGGGAAATGTGCCTGGAGAACTAACAGGTCGAGGCCATGGTGCAGCTGGGGCCAGTATGTGCAGGGGCAGGCCCGACGCGGGCTGTCCTTCCCAGGCTGGTTCACAGGTTGGCGTGCGTTAAGAACAACATTCCCTTTTGGACATTTTCTGTAGGGGCACGGGGAGAATCTTTTATTTTTTATTTTTTAGTTGTATATGCACCTCATTCTTTATATTGAAGATTAATGGAAATATTGCATGTACTGACTATGTGATTAAAATGTAAACTTAGGCACAGCCAATGTGGCTCAGTGGTTGAGCATCGACTCATGCACCGAGAGGTCGCTGGTTCGATTCTCAGTCAGGGCACATGCCCAGGTTGTGGACCCAATTCCCAGTGGGAGACATGCAGGAGGCGGCCGATCAATGTTCTCTCTCATTGATCTTTCTCTCCTTCTCCCTTCCTCTCTCTCTCTAAAATCAATAAAGAAAAAAAAATTTGTAAAGAAAATGTAAACTTAGTACAATTGTCTTTCACTGTTTTCCATTTATTTCAATGAATATCCACTCAGACTACGAATATAGGCTACTTACATGGTTCTGGGCTTACAGTCCTCTAAAAACACCTTTAAACTACTTTTTCTGATTGTGTGTTGGTAAAGTTCTCCCACCTTTGTTTGACTTTCTTTTTATTTCTGTCTGTTTTTGTTTTTATTTGTTATGTAGTTATTTGTTTTGTGAGTCTTGAGCCAGCCATCTTTTTAAGGAACATATTAAGGGTTCTCATTTTCCATAATAGAATGCATTTGTTGTTTCTGTAAATGGTGATACTATTCCATTTCAGAATTCCAGCCACCCTAACTACTGACAGCAGGCAACGGTCAGCTGCCGGGTGTCAAGTCCCCATCATAGCTACCTTACAGGCTCAGACTGCAGAAACACTCCAGAGGGAAAGCTGGGTGCCTGCAAGGAACGTTTATTTCCACGAGAGGGCGCTGTCTACTGCGGAGGGGATGGGTCTATGTGGCCTGTGTAAGAGGTCGTGCATGGAAATGCCACAGCTAGGTTTCCAGTTGTTCCAGAGCCATTTTAGCTGCCCCTTACCGATTGGCCCCACATGCCTGTCTCTCCCCGTATGACTCGGGCACGGGCTCTGCGCACTCTCAGAAAAGCCCACTGGTCTCTAGTGGGAATGAGCCAAATTACATTAAGGGGAGAGAGAGAGCTCAATTGTGGAAGACATTACACGCTGCATTTTGGTATAAAGACAACTAGGAACAATTACAGACTTTGTCAAATGGAAACAGAAGAGGAAAACGATATACTCTATTGGTTTATTACACATTAATTAAGCAGCTGCTGTATCCATGAAGTCTGGAGGCCCTGGAAAACAGGATGCCTAGAGCTCAGCCCCTGCACAGAGGAGCCCAGCCAGTGCAGATGACAGCACAGGTTTGTTCCCTCTGCACCCTCCCCACTGACCCCTGGGCTCAGACTCCTTCCCATCACAGAGCTCCGGGAACTTTCAAATCTACTGGGGGATAGTGGAGGGGTTCCTCGCTGGTCCAGCCTTTCTGAAGAGGGTTCTCATTCATGGGAGGACCCTTCCTAATGACAGTCTGGGTCCAGTGTTGAGCCCTTTCCTCCTCTCCTGGAGCACGGCCTCCATCATCTTCTCCCTCCACCTTCACACACCTCCTTTGGAATGTTACTGTGTGCCTCTTGGATGTATGGCACAGAGCCAGGCCCTGCCACCAGCCAACGCAGGGGAGCTTTACCTTGGGGCCACCAGGTAAGTTGTAGTTGCTGCTAACTCATTCTGAAAGATGACTTCTTGTTAGCTTGTGAACTTACCTGAATGCAAAGTGTAGAACGCTAAGAAGTTTAATCAGACTTATTGAAATATTTAACAAATTGCCTTTACTGAGGAAAAAAATTAAGCAATTGAGATAGTTGCAAAAACCCAATGTCTGATTGTGACCCTATTTCCAGAGTAGCAGGCTCCCTGGCTCCATCCTCTGCACCCCGAATAAGTGAAAGAGGTGTGTGTGTGAGAGAGAGAGGTGGAGGAGGACAGAAAGAAAAATATCTCCTCCCTGGGGTTATGGCTGTTCTCACCACAGCAGGAAAACGGGCCTCTGAGTTAAGTGCCTCCATCAGAGATGACAGAGCAGAGACGGAACTGTGGCTTGCAGGTGGGTTAGCTCTCCCTCAGCAGTGAGGCTGGGTAAGCTGGGTGGGAGAGAGCGGCCGACGCAGCATACAGTGGCCCTCAGCATTCACGTCACCCTGGGGAAACATCACTGGTTCCTTATCACAGGAACGCAAGTGCTGATGGGAGTCAGGGCCTCAGCCCCACCGACATCCACTCTAGGTCACCCTGTACCCCTCCTGTCCCCCTGCCTCAGGTTCTCTGGTCGTTACCTTTACCCTAGACTTACCTGTGAGCTCATGGACAGAGGACTTAGGAATAACAAACTGACTTTGAACTTACATTTCATTACATCAGAAAGTAAATAAACCTTGAACTGTTAGTTTGGGGATTTTTACAAAAAGATAATGTTGCCACTCCCTCTCTCCTGATTACATATGGTTTCTGATGATGTAAACTTTCCTGGGTTATCATTTCCTATTCCTTTCTCAATGGGATGCCCCACATTTCTTCTGGTTAAATGTCAAATTCCCTGTTCGCTTCTCAAAGATAGACTGTATTTAGCTAGTTACACTGAATTGACTTGGTTTTCTAACAGTAATCAAATGACACGGGGACCATGAGAGCAACGCTCTCTTCTGTGGGGCACCACTGGCTGCCTGGCCCTGGGAACGACTGCTTGCAGCTGGGCACTGCTGGCCCTTGGCCTGACACCACACTGACTGATGGACATGGCCCTCTCCTGCCCAGATGAGGCTATGGCACACCCAGGGCCATTCTGAGTCCTGTGCAGACTGTGGAGGTCCCTTTGCTCTTCTGGGTTAGAGGCTGTCGTCAGGCATCCAATCAGAAATGCTTAGACTTCCTAAGGTCCTTGCTGACAGAACCCCCTTTAGTTCTTTCTCATAATATGACTCAGATAATGAGTGCAAAGCACGGCCAGGCCAGGAGACAAATCTGAGTGACAGACACTACTTTGTTGTTCCTTTGACCATGGAGGAGCCTTCAGTACCAGGCAGGACTGTTGGTCCTCGATCTATTCCAAGAATGTGGGTTCTGCCCCAGAAGGCTCCCACCCCTCCTATAGGTGGTGTCCTGGTGATCCATCCCACCAACTTGGAGATACACAGGAACACAGCCCAGAAGGAGGCCAAGCCTCTAAGACTACATGCTAGCTAGCTATGTGACTGTTCCATTTAATTTAGGAGAGAGACCTCCAACTTTAAGAAGCCATGGGACATTTACATTGGAAAAGAAAAGTCAAAGCATGCTGATCCAGGTGCAAAGTTTAATATCTATGCAAATCAAATGGGAATACAACAAAATGCACATTGTGTCACTTATGATCCATGTTGTTAATAGAAATGAATCTTAGACACAAATGCTAGGATAATAAGGTTGAGAATAGAGATTATGAGGTGATTAAAAGAGAAATGGCTTTTTCCTTTTATTGTCCCTCATCTGTGTCAACAGATATAGCTATAGGTAATGTTATAAGTGCCAAAGCTCACACTGTTTTCTGGACCACTCCAGGCTTCTGTTGGGGGGAACCCACACTGTGGACTGCAGTGGGCCCGTGGCAGTGTGGGGTAGTAGACAGAGGACAGGACATGGACCCTGATTGGAATTCCGCCTCCACCACTCGCCTGCTCTGCAAATCCCTACCCGGAACTTGCGTTATGAAAGATCGAGATAAAAAGAGATCCAGAATCATGGAAGTAGGGAACAGACTGACAAACCTCAGAGGGATGGGGGATGGAAGGATGGGGAAAAATAAACCAAACAACTTATATACATAGGTGCACCACCAATCTAAACAAACGTTGGGCTGGAGAAGGCAGGAGGGCGGTGGGAGCAGGAAGTGGGGAGTCAATGGGGCAAAAAAGGAGACATCTGTAATACTTTCAACTATTAAAAAATAAAAATAAATAAAAGATCAAAAGAGACAGCAAATTAGGCTATGGGGATTTCTGGTTGAAGGTTTTCTTGGTCTGTATTTGATCTATTATTTGACCTATTTAAATATTTTCACTTAAATAGCCATACTCTTCAACTGAAAATTTCCATTTGATTCTTTGTTAAACCTACCTATCCCATCCCATGTCCGCTGCCTCACTTTGTGGTTTCTATGCATAACGTGCTAAATTTAATCTATTAGTTGGACAGGCACCTAGAAGAATTGCACTCGGAGGGAAGGACAGCGAAAGGCCTTGAGAACACTGTCCCCAGGAAGGTCAGCTGAGCTTAGCACTGCCCTGAAACAGCCCGCGTGAATCGCTCAGGAACAGGACTCCACATTGAAAGGATTTCTTCCCATTCCCTGATCATAGTCCATACTTCTCTCCTGCTTGACTTTGCCAACATATTCCTTCCAACCACAAAGTCACACTCTTATTCTGTCTAAATGTTGCCATCCCTCAGGGGCAAATTCAAAATGCGTCCTCATCCTTGGCACCTTCTTTCCTCTGCCCTGCCCACCCTCGGCTGGGAATGGGTCTCACCTTCTCCCCTGCAGGCCTGTGTCACATGACTCCTCTTCCATACCACTGATGATTAACAGGACTGCTCCATGCTTTCACGGTTCAATGCAAAATGAAAATGCAGGGCTCCTTGTTCAAAAATTGTTAAGAAGTGCGAGCCGGCTGCAGCGGAGCATCACAGCAAGCACATGGGCACGTGGCACCACCGCCCTGAACACATGCCTGCTCAGCCAGCCAGATCGTTACACCAGGACATTCCATGGGGGAACGGAGAGGCCCATGGGCAAATGCAATCATTTAAATTCCTGTTCTAATTCTTCCCAGGAAATCTCCTCAGCTGCCTGCCATCCTGAGCTCATTTAGTGCTCCAGCACCAACATGCCTGGCTCTCCATCTCTTAGCACTTAGCTGAGAGTTCTGCTCCCTGAGCCCCCCAGCCACCCTGATCTATGTTTACTGCCCCTTATTTCTGAGTCCTGCCTCATTGATTTCTTCGGGCTGGCCACCAGCACAAGGAACAGGGAAGACTCTATCAGGTATTTTTCTCAATACCCCTCTCTCTCTCCCTCTCTATTCCCTCCTGTGGCCAGAAGCTGCTAATATATAACCCTTCTTTGCCAGCATGTTGGTGCAAAAAATGCAGTTGCACTCTTCTATCTGTTCTATTTCTTCTGACTAAGTGGTAATGTAGATGCTTGCCTGCTGCCAGGAACGTCAAGCATACTATCTTATTTAATGCTCTCAACATTCAAGTATGGCTTCTACAGATGAGTCAACCAACTCAGAGAGGTTAAAAAAAATAACTTGACAAAGATGATAAAGTTTAGGAGCCCTTACTGTGAACTACTGGGGTATATTGCCTAAATAGGTTAATTGAAGGCAAAGACCATATGTTAGTCATGTTGTATTCACTGTGGCACTTCTCTGTGCTTTCAGTACTGATGTATTATTGGAGTTATTAAGAACTCCTATTTAGCCCTGGCCAGTTGGGCTCAGTGGTAGTGTTGGTCTGTGGACCAAAGAGTCGAGGGTTCCATTCTGGCCACGGGCACGTATCTCGGTTGCGGTTCTTCCCCAGGCCTCATCGGGGTCATGTGGGAGGCAACCAATCGATGTGTCTCTCTCACATCAATGTTTCTCTTTCTCTCCCCACCTCTCCCTTCCTTCTACTCTATCTAAAGATAAATGGAAAAAAATACCCTCGGGTAAGGATAAAAAAAAAAAAAGAACTCCTATTTACTGAGAGCTCACTGTATGCCAGCCCTGTGCTGAGCATGGCAAATGACATCCCATCAAAGCCTCAGCACACCTCTACTAGCCAGGTTATTGCCCATCTGTAAGAGATGAAGAAACTAAGGCTTAGCTAGATTAAATCTCTAGTTAGGTCACATAGTAAACAGTGGCACCTCCGTATATCTTGACTCTAAATGCAAGGCTCTGGCCATCAACAAATCATCAAACAAGTGTTGGCGAGGGTGTGGAGAAAAGGGGACTCTAGTACACTGCTGGTGGGAATGCAGACTGGTGCAGCCGCTATGGAAAACAATATGGTGTTACCTCAAAAAATTAAAAATTGAACTTCCATTTGACCCAGTGATCCCACTTCTAGGAATGTACCCTAAGAAGCCTGAAACATCAATCAGAAAGAATATATGTACCCCTATTAGCACTATTTACAATAGCTAAGATCTGGAAACAGCCCAAATGTCCATCAGTAGACAAATGGATAAAAAAGCAGTGGTACATATACACAATGGAGTACTATGCAGCTGTAAGAAAGAAAGACCTCTTATCCTTTGAGACGACATGGAGGGACCTGGAGAGTATTATCCTCAGCAAAACAAGCCAAACAGAGAAAGACAGGTATCATATAATCTCACTTACGTGTAGAATATAATGAACATAACAGTCTGAGGAATGGGGTAGTCCCAGAGACATGGAGGTGGGGTACAGACTGACAATCCCCAGAAGAGGGGGTGGTGGGGGAGAGATAAACCACAGAACTTATATGCATGTATGCATGAACAATGGACATGGACAACAAAGCTAGGGACAGGACAGGACAGGGAGGGGAGAGGGGGGAATTAGTGGTGGAAAAAGGAGAAACATCTGTAACAAAAATAAATTAATCAATTAAAAAATAAATAAATAAATAAATGCAAGGCTCTGAAACAAGCTAAGCTGCTCCCATGCCCTTGCCCCCACCCGTCTGGCCCCGCTCCGTCTTACTCGCCCTTACCTTCCTGCTGAATCCATCTTCCCACTGCCTCAGGCTCCATTAGAATATGAGTCCTGGAGGTTCCGTTGTTGCTTAATGCACCAAATGACTTGGCTGCTCATTGCACAATCCCAGTGCAGAAAGTTGCCCACATTATCTGCCCTGGCTCTATGATCAGCACCTTCTCAATTTCAACTTGTCACCTTCTAATGTCCTAAAAAAAACCCAAAACACCAGAAACAAAGATTTTCCACATTCTTAAATATTTTCTAGAGGTCAGACCACAAGTAGTGAAGGAATGCTGCCAGCTGGGAGCCTCGATGAATTCAAGATGAGTGAAGACTTGGTGTCCCACCGGTCTTCCACTGGCCTCATACATGTTTCGTCTCAACTTTCAAAAAATATAATCAAGGTAATCTATGGAGAAAAAATAGCCTCTCTGTTGGTTGGTTTCATTGTTAATCCTTCTAAGAGTCCAGAGAAATCTCCAGAAACCAGGAGAAAACCTCCTCTCCTACATGGAGCAAGTGGCCTAGCTCCTTTTCTAGTAATTGTTGAATTTTCCTTCACTTGTGCATACGGGTGCACGCACAGGTGCACACCCACTCCGATAGCTATGCAATTCATTTTACTCCCAATCACAAGATGATTCATCCTATTGTTTAGCCACTGGTGCCAGTCTGGTCTATTTAATAAGATGATGATGTAGTTTCAAACTAAGTCACCTGAAAAGTAATTAAGGAACAGAAGATGAAGGTTGGAGGAGATTACAAGGATATAACATGAATGTCTTTAAATACCTAAAGCCCAACATGCAGATCAGGAAATTGATTTAGTCTGTGTAGTCCCTAAAGGAGACTCTGGATCCATTTGTGGGTTTACAAGATAGGCAGATGTTGACTCAATATGAAAAAAACTAGTTACTTCCTAGTTACTAGAGCAATTCATCAGTAAAATGGGCTGCAAGGGTGGTGGAGAGATTCCTGTATCTGATGTCCTCACACAGACACTAGACACTGGAGGAGGCTCTGAGTTGAGTGGAAGACTGGCATAAACCCCTCAGTGATCACGTATGGGCCTCAGTCTGTGCTGGACAGGAAGTAGGTGCTGGGGATACAAGATTGGAAATGACAAAGACACTGCTGTCCTCTGAGAACCCTTCCAACCCAGGGATTCTGTTCCTCTGCATTTAATGCAGGCTGAGGGCAGAAACCACAGCTTATACTTACCTTGGGTGCTCATAAAAGCTAAACAGTGCTATGCAGCGAGACCCAACAGGGAGCATCTGGAAGGCAAGAATTATACCTTCTATCTGTGAATCCTTAGCACCTAGCAAAATGTAAAAAAATTAATTTTGAAGTTAATGAGTGTGTGTCCAGAGAATACCCAATACAAGCCAATAAATGGATCCGCATAATCTATAATACTGACTCACTGTTGAAAGGACCCATTCCAACCCTAGAAATCTACTTGATGGATAAAGAAGTGCCCAAATTTACTAAGGTGCAATGAGTTACTTGACTCCAGTGGCCTCATTATAACCACCCAACCCTTGAATGATAAGGCCACAGCTCTTCTGAACATCTCCGTGTCCAAAGACCCCAGCAAGCAGACCATGGGTTCATTAGAAGATGATGATTTCACCTCTCATCTTCCTTCTTTTTTTTTTTTTTTTTATCCTCACCCGAGGACATTCTTCCATTCCTTACTCAGATAGAGCGGGAAGGAGAGAGAGGAAGAGAGAGAAACATCGACGCGAAAGGGACACATCGAGTGGCCGCCACCCACACGACCCAACCAGGGCCGGGGACAAACTGCAGCCAAGGCACATGCCCTTAGCGGGAACCGAACCTGGGTCTCTGTGGACCGCAGGCTGACGCTCCAACCGCTGAGCCAAACCGGCCAGGGCCTTTTTTTTTTAATGAATTTATTTTTGTTACAGATGTTTCTCCTTTTCTCCCCATTGAAACCCTCTTCCCCATCCCCCCTTACCCCATCCCCAGCTTTGTTGTCCATGTCCATCAGTTATGTGTACATGCATATAAGTTCTGTGGTTTATCTTCCCCCACACACACACCCTGTTCTGAGGGTTGTCAGTCTGTATTCTACTTCCACATCTCTGGGTCTACCTTGTTCCTCAGACTGTTATGTTCATTATATTCCACAAATAAGTAAGATCATGTGATATTTGTCTTTCTCTGATTGGCTTGTTTCACTTAGGATAATACTTTCCAGGTCCCTTTATGTCGTCTCAAAGGATAAGAGATCTTTCTTTCTTACAGCTGCATAGTACTCTATTGTGTATATGTACCAGTGCTGTTTTATCCATTCGTCTACTGATGGACACTTGGGCTGTTTCCAGATCTTAGCTATTATAAATAGTGCTGCTATGAACATGGGGGTACATATATTCTTTCTGATTGGTGTTTCAGGCTTCTTAGGGTATATTCCTAGAAGTGGGATCACTGGGTCAAATGGAATTTTTAAAATTTTTAATTTTTTGAGGTAACACCATATTGTTTTCCATAGTGGCTGCACCAGTCTGCATTCCCACCAGCAGTGTACTAGAGTCCCCTTTTCTCCACACCCTCGCCAACACTTGTTTGATGATTTGTTGATGGCAGCCATTCTGACAGGTGTGAGGTGATACCTCATTGTTGTTTCATCTTCCTTCTTGTCTGAAGAGTGCCACTAACCTGGTTTTGAAGATATCAAAAGTTAATGACAGAAGCCAGCAGAAGAGATGAATGTGATTTTCTGCATTGATTAGCATTCCTCTGGAAAACATTTAACCAGAAATAATGTAATCATTTATCTTTTATTTACCTTCTAAATCTGAAGTAGAAATCATTTCAACACCAACTGAGTCCTCAATAAAGTCAACAGGTAAAGGTCTCTTCTGCAACATTGATTTTTAGGTATTTTCTACTGATTGAAATTATGTGGGTAAACACATTTTTTAAAACTCTTTTAATTGTTAACTAAACTCAATACTTTTTTCCTCACTTTTCTTCAAGTACAGTATGCAACCATTTTCCCCGCTGTTAAGAATAATGACTTGTTCACCTTCACCCAGTATCCAGCAACCAGACTCCTCAGCTTTTTGGGGGCCCTATATTCTTTTGGTTTGGGGCTCACAGGGATCAAGTGATTGGGCTAAATCCAGGCTCCACCTCTGCGTGATGTGGTCAAAGTCCAGCACCTCTCTGAGCCTCTGCTTCTTCTTTCATAAAGAAAAGAAGATGAGAACAGGCGGTCCAGCTGCCATGAAGTTATGAAGGTTAAAGCACAATGCCTTTTACAGAAGAAGGAATCAACACGAGCTATGATGACGGTTTTCTTGAGGAGGCGCCATCCTATCCCCATGCTTTCTTTAACCCTAGAATGACCTTCTCTTTTGAGAGACAGACACTTGAGTGGGTGTCAAAGCCACACGAAACACTCTGTAGTTGGAAGTCTTCCAAGCAAAAGAGAATGGAATTTTTCCCATAGTTTCTTATGTGATCATGAAAAGCCTACAGCAAGGATCACTGTGTTCTTGAGGTCGGTTTCACACATAGGATCACCAGCCCAAATGGTAAAAAAAAAAAAAAAAAAAGCTTTCTTTGAAAGAGTAGAAAGATTTGATGAAGTACAAGCTTGTTTTCTATTCTAGGTTTAGATTATGCCTCTTCCCCAGGGCTGGGACTAAGGTGCGCAAAGAAGAGGTCAAAGCCACAACATTTAAGGAGGTGCAACCATGAAGATGAGCACCTTAAATTTTGCACCTTCCCCCTCTCCCTTGTCCTACCCTAGTCCAGACCCTACTTTTCTCCATTTATCTCCTCAAATGAGTTTCTGTTTAGGGTTTAAATTTCCAGGTCATGGTGATGAGGGCAGGACTGAGGGAAAGCTTGCAGAGAGAGTCCTTTCTCCACCCAGAGAAAAGGAGTGATCCCCTCTGGTCACTGTGATTTGAGAATTTTCACCATGCTATACTCAGGCTCACATCTCTCAACTTTGGTGTGTTGGCACTGAGCACAGAGGGCTCTTCCAAGTTGTGTCCAGGGCAACTGGTGCTAAGTTACCTTCACAAGAAATCTGATGCGTCCTTGGACAAGGGTAACATGTGTTCCATTAAGCAATGTTTCACATTGAAAAAATAAATCCCAACCTGTCTCCACAGGACAAATATTACAAATTTGTACAACTCTTTTTTGGCTAACCAAATGCCACTGGGCCAACTGAGTCAAGATGAGCTCCTTCGGGGAAAATGGTGTCTTCTCATCGCTCTGCGTCCAGGCACCTACCAACATAGCAGGTGTTTCGTAAATGCCCATATGAATGAAGAAACACCATGCACATCAGGAATTAATCCTCGGCATCTCAGGGCCTAGGCCCTTTAAGTACCAGAAAGGGCAGAGCCAGGAATCTGCCCAGTGATTTAAACACCAACCACTGCCACTTCCTCTCTGCGAAAACCAATTGTTCCTCTGGCTTGTGCTGACGTGCTCTGGTCCACGTCCTGTTTTGTGAGAGGCTGGGTTTCTAGCTCTCCCCTCAGTTCTCACTGCCTGGCGTGATTTTCACCCTCTTCTAGTGCTATCCTTCCCGAGAGACCTGTTTCCACTGGCACAGCCCCGGCAGAAGCGGCCTCAGCAACTCTGACCAGGAGCTTCCCGTGATCCTTCTTGTCCTGCCTCCTGTCTGGCAACCATACGTGCTGACTGCTGCCTTGGAACAGTTCGAACAAATTGTTCTAGTGAAGAACTCTACTGACAAATGCAGAGACCTGGCACCATGCTCAGCTGCCATCTTGAGATCTCCAGCCACACACATGAGCTCCACCCAGCAAGCGCTGCCCAGCGCCCTGCTGCCACCTCCTGGGGGTGGCTGATCCTCCTCTGCTCCTTGGACCTTGGGGCCTGCTCTCCGCAACCTGCTCTAACAAGCCCCTGACAGCCTCTGTGCACTATCAGACACAGTATGAGTGGGAAGAGTATTATTTTAAGACGGTGATGTGGGCCTCGTAGACTATTACACAGGTAAGTAATTAAAATGAGACAAATGCCTGTCTCCCACTGACATGCAAAGAAGCTGGAGCCAGGGGAGATGGAGTTGACCCGAGAGCACTCACGAGTACATGCACTGGGCATGTGTACATTTCACTCGGCAGGTGAAAATCTGTCCAAGTTCAAATTTGGTGCCGTCAGGAACAGCGGAGCACCTCTAGCCTCCCTCTGGCGCTCTGTGCTACAGCTCCTTTGGGAAACATACCAAAATAACATCTATTTTCTTCTTCACTGTCAGTGAGTAAATGGTGACATTTCTTTCTAAGGAAACTGGAAAAATTTAAATGAGGGACCATTTTATTCAGCTTGACACCCCAGTTATTTTAGTTTATAAGAATTAGACAGACATATGGAATGTTTGAGATACAACCAAGGTTATCAATAAATCACAGTTTAAGAGTTCTGCTGCTTTTCCCATGTCTAAGTTCCCAGAGTCAGCATGGAAGCTGCGGTCAAGTGGAAATAGCCACCCATTCAACGGTGGGGCGGTGACCTTTCGGATAGGCAGATGGCCAGAGACATTAAGAGCTTTAAAAATATCTAAGTCATTGGGATAAATTATTTCACTAATAAGAATCTATTCTGAAAAAGTAACTAGAAAGCCAAAGATTTCCAAAGAAAATATTTCAATGAAACTTTTGAATATGATAGTGACCACTAGAGAACAAACGCAATGTCCAACACCAAGAGAATGGTTAAATAATGATACACACAATAGAGTCACAGAGAGTCATTATAAGCATGCTTTTCAGGTCTAATAACATGGGAAAATATTCCAGTTATAATATTATGTGAAGAAAACAGGAGAATACAAAGTTGTATATGCAGTATGATTTAAGTCACATTAAAATAACCCCTTGTATAGGAAAAAAAGGCAAAATGGAAATGCACTAAAACATAAACACTGTTTATCTCTGGGTGATGAGATAGTGGATGAGTTTGTTTTTCTGTTTCTAGGTGATAGTGTAATAAGTGAGTTAGTAATTACTTTTTGTTTTCCTAGCATCAACAAAACAGGACAATACCTAGTGCTTTAGAAATTGTCGCCCACGGAAGATCCAAGAACAAAGATTCCAAAAGAAATGACTCTAGTCTAATACAGAAATGCTCGGAAAGGATGCTCAAACAGAACTTGCCTTCTCCACCCGCCCTCAGATCGGGATGGCAATAGAACCACCCCAAGAACAGTGTGGAAATCCCAGAACAGAGGGGTCGTGGACCTCACCCCGGGGTGGGAGAGGAAAGGGGGCACACAGATGGCGTGGGAAAATAGCACAGCGTGGGGAGCAGTCCCCTGAGTAGCAGGTGGCAGCAGGGAAGTCATGGGCCATGACTGCAGAGGGTGCATAGGCAGATGGGCGTGAGGCAGCTTTATGAAGTCCCCCACACTGTGGGGGGGCACATTAGCTACATTTTCTCAAGTTTAAGGAAAGAGTGGCACTTAGGTGAGAGAAGGCCTGTAGTCTAGAAAGGGTCCCACAGCTGAGATAAGGGGACTCCTGACTGGGGATGCAGGAGGACTTTTTCCTATGGACTGGATGGGGCAAGCAGCTCCTGAGCTCATGGGTGGACATGCCAGGTGGCCGTGACTAAGGACAGATGAGACAGATGATGCCAGCACAGGTCCGCAGGCTGACTAAGAAAAAGAATGCCCCTTTCTGCCTTTGTCTAGACTGGTATTTGTGTAAGTCACCCCCTCCCCACTTCAGGCTTGCTTTTAACCCCCGAGGGGAGGAGAAGCATGAGGAGCAAACCATCCTCGGCGGGACTGGGCTGCAACCCAAGTGTCTGGGAAAACAGGTTGCATGGAAGCGATGAAATTTTCACAAGAGAGGGCTCAGAGTCAGAAACCCAGTTGTGTGGTGGAAACTAGCTATATTTCATATACCCGAGCTTATTAAATATGAAATATTCACTCACTGCATATATTTTTGTGACTTTCAGATTTTTCACTAATGACCACAGTGTGTATTTAAAAGATTAAAAAAAAAAAAAAAAAGAAATGCATCCACAAAAACTTGCTCATGAGTCAAGACCCTGAAGAAAATGGGGCAAAGGCTGAGGGAAAGGCGCCCCTGGTTCTGGGACTCATCTTGGACAGAGCTCGTTTTGTATCTCTAAGAGCCAGGATCTCCCTCCCAAGAGAACCTGGAATCCTGACCACACCTCGGAACTTCTGCCATTGAGATTCTGTGTTCAAGTAGGAGCAGCTGGGAGTCGATGTGACACCAGTCCTTCTAGCTGCTTCCTGTGCCTCACCACACCCCCGTCTCCCTCCCTCCCCCAGCAAATCAATATTAGTAAGCTCCCCTGTAGAAGGCCCTTTCTATTTTTTAAACCAGGTTTTGTTCTCTGAAGCAATAGCAAACAACAGAACAAATCCACCCCCACACAACGATGACCTCTTAATGTTTGAGGAACATCTTGGTCTGCATGTTAGGGCTTCCTTTTTTCTGGCTAAACCAGGACAGGTCCTCACATGATATTTTCCAAGCCTCTTGCTACCCTGCTCACCTCCTTGGAAGTTACACCTGGGATTGTTCAGGGCCACTTAAAATGAAACCAACAGTGTGGCCCTGTGCTCTGGCCAGAAAGACTTATGCTAACTCTGCTAAGGCTTCGAAGGATGTTTAGGAGGCAAGTTCTTAGCGGCTCCTCGGGTGTCTCAGCCTGCAGTGGGAGACAAACCCAGAGGTTGCCAAATGAGTGGCTGCTAGCCCGGGGCTCCCTTCTGCTGCACTTATGCACTTGCTAGAGGCTAGAACTGCAGGCAGCACAGGGCCACTGGTGCCAATGACACCCAGGAGACCCAGGTCAGTGCTGTCACCTACAGGGCCCTGGCAGGGGGGTCTGGAGATAAGAGCATGAGGGAGCACAAAACTCCATATTGCTGGCCATGGCCTTCCCCGGCTCAGCTGCAGGAATCCCCTCTTCTCACCCTCATTTCCCACTTTAGGCAGAAATATCTCCCTTCTTTCCTCTTAAGGATCTTACCTGATTATCTTGGCATGTCCATAGCCCTCCCTTCCCACTCTAGATCATCTGTACATCGGTGGGCCTTGTCCTTCAGGATCCCTCTTAGAGGAGATAACACTTCCTGACATTAGAGGATTTTATCAAATTGCTACTCATCCTCCCTTTCCCCTCACAGACCCCAAGGTGTGCTCCCTCTGCTGTCAAACCCAGGCTCCAGGCTGGCTGTGCCAGCCGGCCTCGCCTCCATGCACACCTCATCCCCTCGGCCTCCTCTCTTTGCTGCTGTTACCATGTTCCAAGCTGACTTTGTAGCATTGCCCCCACATGCCGCCACCACCCCATTCCCAGAGACATTGATTTGGCAGATTTCTTGGGGGCCAGCAATGTCCTAACTTGTTTGTTTTTCCAGGGCTGATGTTTGCAGGAATTTTCTTGGAAACACAACAGAAATCATCTCACGTTCTTATGCAATTTTCCCATGAGGCTTAGACAGATAAATAAAGCCCTGGCCCCTCCACTGGTCTACCTTCCCCAGCAGAGCACCTGAGTTTCTCCTGAAGCCTCCAGCACTTGCCCATCTTCAGGGCCTCTCTGGAGCAGCCATGAAGTCCCTCGTCCTGGTCTTTTGTCTTGCTCAGCTCTGGGGCTGCCACTCTGCCCCGCCTGCCATAGGTCCGGCTTATAGGGAACTGAACTGTGATGACCCAGAAACAGAGCAAGCAGCCCTGGTGGCCGTGGACTACATCAATAAGCACCTTAGTCGGGGCTACAAGCACACCTTGAACCAGATTGACAAAGTGAAAGTGTGGCCTCGGGTAAGTGAACCTGCCGCGTATGAGCTGAAATAACCTGTTTGTGGAACTTAACTGTGTGTCTCAGAAGATCACATCTCCCAGCACAGAAGAATCTGCAGAGGGGTAACTCTGATTTCTTCCTGAGAGTGAGGGAGGGGACAGGTGCAGGGCAAGAGAGAATACCTCCTGTTCTGTAGTCACGGGTCTCCTGGGAAGTGCTGGAGGTTGGGGAGATTTGTAGGAGGAGAAAAAAATATTTTAAAAAACAAAGGTAGAAAGTGCGGCTTGCTAGAAAAACCAGGGTGCAAAAGACTGAATTCTAGTTGCCAAATTATCACTAACTGAAAAGCACTTATCTTTCTTTGCTTCTGTTATCTCTGGATGAAGACTGAGAGTGAATGGAACTAGCAGTTGACAACTTACCTACTATATGCCAGGCCCTTTCACATGTATTATCTGCTCAACTCCCCCCACCCCCCAGTTCTGTGTGGCAGGTATTGTCCTTGTCTTATATAAGACAAAACCAAGGAGCTGACAAATTAGGGCTCTTTACCCCCTCCCCTGAGATCATATAATTAGTACACATTGGTATGTGATTCAATTTCAGAACTGTGTTCTTTCCTCTACACAAGCTGCTTTCCAGATCCCACATTCCAGAGAGGTCTTGGTGTGAACAAGATTTACTTCTTCACATGCTAGACAAGAAACCACTGCAGTCAGTGACAATAAAGATCAAGCTAGAAAAGATGCCTTGGGGATTAGTTGAGAGGTCTGGAGAGGTAGGGGAAAAGGCATCTGTCGACTCTTTTGAAGTTAGATTGTATATCTGATGAGTACAATCCTTCTGTGGGCAAGAACCAGTGTCAGTAGGTTGAACTATAGTTGGTTGAACCATATGAAATTGCCATTTTTGTATATTAAAAGCAGGCAAATGTTGACATTTTAAGGGTTCAACCCAATACAAAGGTAAGAAAAGACAAAGTTAGTACCCACAAGAGGTTAGAATCTGGAAGGGATAATAGGGTAAGCAACAAGATGTCCAAACTGACTAACATCTGATTCCCTAATGGGACAAAATATCTAAAATCAGGATCATCCCAGATGAATTTTAGGAGCTCCGCTACCATACTGAAGTACAGAGGAAACACTGATCAATTCAGGGGGAATAACACACAATGTGCAGATACAAGGAAAAGGTAATGAACAGACATTGTGGTTTTCACTAAAGGTGGAGCTTGAGAATTACTTTCCTTGAGGACCCCAGGAGTGCATGGCTCCTGTTCCCTGCAGCTCTGAGTGTTTTCAAGAAGTTAACTTGGGCACATCTGCACATCATAAAACACAGCTTTCTCCTGGAAAGGAGATTCCAAGGCTTCGGGTACTAGTGAGTATGGCAGAACAGAAATAAGAGGCAAGAAGTACTGGGGTGAGATTATTTTAAAAGGCATACTCGTACTTTCTTGATTTTTTAGGCCTAAAAGAAAGGATATAGAAACAGGTGAACGGGCAAGAACAATTCCATGGAGTTATACAAGCTCTCCTATCACTACCTCCCCCACTGCTCCTTCTGGTCTATGATAGTGACTTACTGCTTTCTCTGTTCAAGGGGCTCCTCTTCCTCTCACCACCAGCAGGGGGCAGTAGAGGGCAGCAACTTTGCATCAGGCATTTATTTACAAGCCAAAGACAAAAGCCAAGGACTTTTCCTTTAGGAAGGAAAAGGAAATGAGGAAGGAAGGAAAGCAGATGATGAGAGGGAAGGCAAAAATAAGTAGACGGAGGGATGGTGAAGATAGAGTAGAGACAGTAAGATATTATCCTACAGAACCTTACTTTGCTGCTTAACTGAGAAAAATCCAAAGCTGACTTTTTCAAAGCAGGCTTGAAGGGAGAAATTTTAAAAATTAATTGTCAGCACTCATTTTTAGCTTCCAAATAGAGCTCTGAGTGATGACTGTCCCAACTCGTGCCCCCTTCTTGGTAAACACCCTTGAGCACCTGCCCAGATAACAGAGGAGGACCAGGAAGCCCTTTTGTGGTCCCACCCACAGGGCAGGGCAGAGCTGGGTGGAGCTGCAGACTAGTAGAAATGACTTCCTTCTCTTCTCCAACAGGGGGTGGGTTCAAGCCCAGTGAGGGCTCACACTTTGGCCTGATCATCAGAAACAGGGCAATACACTGCTCACTTCTTCGTTCTGTGTCTCCACAGAGGCCCATGGGAGAGGTGTTTGAGATGGAAATAGACACGCTGGAAACCACCTGCCACGCACTGGACCCCACCCCCGTGGTCAACTGCTCTGTGCGGCAGCTGACGCAGCACGTGAGTGGAACACTTAGGGTGGCTGCAGGTAGTGGCCCAGCCAGTTCCACCTGGTTCTGCATAAAGCAGGCCCATGTATCCAGCTGCCCAACCTGCCCTCAAGACTAGCCAGTGTGCAGTTGCTAAAACTGCCATTTGAAGCCACATTTCCTGGGACCGATTTTTGCAACAGTTCAGCTTTCTTGTTGTAGCCCTCTCAGTAATCAGAGAGTGTAATGTGTCAATATCACCCAGGGAAGGTGATTTTTTGAGGCTTGCCTTTGACAACCATGCCTGAGGGACCCACCCCTCCCCGGGTGAGAAGTGAAAGCCAGCCCTCCTCCAAGGCCCTCACTGTGGGTTTATTTCTCTAGGCTGTGGAAGGAGACTGTGATTTCCGTGTGCTGAAACAGGACGGCCAGTTTCACGTGTTGTTTGCAAAATGTGATTCCAGTCCAGGTAGAGATGATCCTTCTTATTTTGACCTTGTAGAGAGAACAAGTAAGGAGCCTGCATTGTTACCAACGTGAATAGTTCTGGTCACTGATGGCGAGGAAAAGACGCCAAATTTCATGGGTTCTGGGATTGTAGAACTGTTTTAGGGAGCTGTTCTTATTGGAGGTGAAAATTGCCCCCGGATGAGAGGGGCTCCTACAGAAATGTCAGCATGACAGGAACCACTTGAAGGTTTAATAAGAAGCAGAGAAAACGCCTAAAACCATTTGGATCAAGTCCTAGCCCTTTCCACGCAAGCAGAGCCGGGGTGAATGCCGCGGAGAATTACAACCCTGACGCGTTTCTTCTCTCTCTGCCTAGACTCGGCGGAGGACGTGCTAAAGGTGTGCCCAGACTGCCCCCTGCTGGCTCCGCTTAACAGCACCAAGGTGGTGCACGCTGCAGAGGCCGCACTACGCACTTTCAATGCTCATAGTAATGGCTCCTACTTTCAGCTTGTGGACGTTTCCCGGGCTCAACTTGTGGTAAGACTGAGACCTTTTGACAAATTGGGCAGTTTGGTGGCACTTCAGGGATGCCAGTGGTGAAGGAGCAGTGAGAGACAGAGCAGGTGTAGGGGCAGCAACGGGAAGGCAAGGAGGATAGTGGGAAAAAAGGAAGAAAGTCCTGAAAGGTATGAGGACCCTGAGTGTCATGTGGACCCAAAGAACTCTCAGTGCGTCCTCCATGCTGAGCCACTCGAACATGAGACGGCCAGATGCTGTCTGTCCCCAGTTCTCAGTTCTAGTTAACACCAGGGCTCTCTGTTCAGTGGGTGGAAGTTCCCACATTATACACAAGCACTCACTGGAAATTCATGCATCTCCACATCTTTATCATCTGTCACCACTACCATCTGCAGCACTTCCATAACTGATACTTATAAAGGCATGGGCTTAACTCACACAGACAGGCATATGATGGCAGGATCCTAAAATGCCTTCTACATCACTGAAGAAAATCTAATTATACTGTAGGTAGTTTAGCACATTTGAATGCAACAGAGTCCTAATATTTTTAAAAACTGATATTCTGGACATTAGCCATGGAATACTTGGACATGCACTGTTTGGCGGTAATTCTATTAACCAGAAAATGTACATCTCAGGGCACCCTCACCCTCAGACGATATCAAATAACAGGTGTTTTATAAGAAATATAAGAAAGAAAAGCATGAGTATCTTCCATATGTTCATTTCTATTTTCCATTTGATCCTGCTCGCTACAATTGGGAGAGGTGTTAATTGATCTCTTTACTTTCCTGCTCCACCTTGGAGTAACCTGAACTTTGGGTCTCAAAGTGCAGTCCCAATAGGAAAGGCTGGGGTGGAGGAGGTCAGTGTAAGGTTGGCCTCTGGGCTCCTGCTTCCTATTTGAAAACTCACTCTGCCCTGAGTGATGGGCAGTGGATACCTGCACCTCTTTCAGGGGAGATCCACCCCCGAATTCTGTATACAGCACTTCAGAACATGAGGCTACAAAAACCACCTTATACAAGCGATCGGGCCATCATTTCTAGGTACTCACTGGGGTGTGTGCCAGGGCTCTCCCTGAGGTGTGCAATGATGTGGCCCTTCCCTCCAGCCTCTCCTTCCCTGCCTTTTTCATGCCAAGTTGTGTTGCTTCATGAGCATTTTCATTTATTCTCATCAGCCTCTTCCAGTTTCAACCTACGTGGAGTTTGCAGTGGCTGCCACTGACTGTGTTGCTAAAGAGGTCACAGACCCAGCCAAGTGTAACTTGCTGGCGGAACAGGTGAGCGGGCCAGGCCCTGAGAATGGCAAAGCTGGTCATAGGACAGAGCTTCCTTAGAGCAAGCCAGTATCTCTGGGCTGTGGAAAGGAGGTCACAATGCAAGATACCCGCTCCCTGTGGGGCTGGGTCATCCCAGGCCTTCCTCTGGGGTGCCAACTCCTCCCTTTAAGAGCTGTCACCAAATCATCTCACCTGCTGGAGGTCCCTGGCGTTGGGAAAAAACAGAGACTGTTTCTAACTAAGCCAAGTCCTGCCCAGTTACTGGGACTGAGAAGTGTAGATTTTCTAGATATACCTCTGATATGAAATCATAAGGTCTACTTCTAAGAATTTAGTCTAAAGAGAACATCAGAGATGTTTGACAGAAATATATCTATATACATATGAAACTAATACAAAATAATATTGAATATAAACTGTAACTGAAAAATAAAAATTTTTAAATAAATAAAAATAAAATTGTTTCATAATTTAAAAAAATATATATATAAAGATAATTTGTCATAGATACAAAATGACCCTCAAAAGATCTGAATGACTAACAGAGGAGAATCACTGAATAAAGTAATGGCACATCAGTAAATAGAAAATTATACAGACACTAAAAATTATGTTTTCAAGGAATAATGATGTAAGAACATGCTCTCATATTATAGTAAGTGAAAAACAGAATACAAAATGTAAGTCGCAATGATCCCAATTTTTAAATTATATTTAAGCAGTATTTTGAAATAAGAAAGAAATACATAGATGTTAATGGAAGCTCTCCTGAGTTACCACCATTTGGGGGATGCTGGATGATTTCTCCCACTTCCAAAGCATTTCTCTATTTTTCACATTGTATTATTATTATTATTATTATTATCCTCACCCGAGGACACTTTTGCATTTATCTTCAGATAATGGGAGGGAGAGAGGGGGGAAGAGAGAGAGCAAAACATCGATGTGAGAGAGACACATCGACTGGCGGCCACCCACACGACCCCAACCAGGGCCAGAGACAAACTGCAACTGAGATACGTCCCCTTAGTGGGAACTGAACCCGGGGACTCTAGTCCACAGGCCAACGCTCTAACTGTTGAGCCAAACCGGCCAGGGCTGTATTTTCCACATTCTATATAGAATTATATTTTATATATCTTCTGTAAGCAGAAACTACAAACTTTAGGAAAACTTTTTTAAAAAGAAATTAAGAATTCAAGGTTTACTTAATTTTGCCCTTTGACATGTTGTTGTATCAGTGAAACTGGGAGAGAAACCAAATAACTCCTGTCTTTCTGTGGCAGCAATATGGCTTCTGTAAGGCGACACTCACTGAGAAGGTCGGTGGGGAAGATGTTGCAGTGACCTGTGCAGTGTTTCAAACACAGGTAACGAAGTCATGGGTACACCTGTCCTCATCTTCAGAGTACAATGATCCCTTGACATATATGCAGTATTAGTAATTATAGGGCATTTGCTGCCCTGTCCCTCTGAGCCCTACAATGATAAGTAGCAGTGGGGTATGTGGAACCATCAACAAATGGAAGGGTATTTCAGCCATTCCTTCCCTGCCCATGAACTGCTACCTACAGGGTAGAACCATCCTAGTGGGTATATGACAAGGACACCTTTATATTTGTGGGGTTGGAGTTGGGGTTGGGGGTGGTTTTCTTAGTTGCAGAGACCAGGTGGCCAGATCTGCCCAGCGGCTCCCAGTGGCTGCAGGTGTAGATGACGAAGAGGGTGACACTGCTCACGAAAGTTAGCCATCACATGGGGAGCCTTTGCTCATGGGACATGTGCCAGTTCACAATCCCCAAGACAATTGGTGAGAAAGAGCTACCATAAGCCGGTTACCCTTCCTGCAGCTCTGATGACAACTCTTTCCACCAAGTTCTTTTGTTCTTTTTTAACCGATTCCTTGCAAATAGAAATTATTACTATGAGAGAATTGGGTGGGGTTCCACCCAGAACCTTGGGGGGTCTTGGCCGGGAAGAGAAAAATACCTAACTAACCTAAGGAAATGGTTTTCTCTCCAGCCCGTGTTACCACAACCTCAACCAGACACCAATGCACCTACCCCTGTGGGGGCCTCAGTTGTGCCTGCTCCTCCTCCAGCACCTATGGTGGTGGGACCCTTGGTGGTGGCAGCTCCCCAGCCAGTCTTGCCAGTGCACCGGGCACACTATGACCTTCGCCACACCTTCACAGGTGCAGCCTCAGTGGAGTCCGCCTCAGGAGAAGCATTCCAAGTGGGGAAAGCACCCAAGGTGGTGCAGCCTGGAGTGGTTGCTGCTGTCAGTCCAGTGGCCCCCCCTTGCCCAGGGAGAATCAGACACTTCAAGATCTAGAGGAAGGTCGGAGATGAGAAATATTGGTAGAGAGAACATAGTCGCCATTTTGTCCAAGTCTGAGTAGGGGTGGGACCTTGACTGCTATCAAAGCAAGTGCTTTTTGTGGTCTAGATTAATATCAAGTCTTAAATCACAACGTCTCTTCATTCTTCAGAAAACAGAAGCAGAGGGAATGATGGTTATGTTGATGAAAGGCGTAAGGCCAGCATCTTGATGGTCATTGTTTTGATCCTAAGCCGCCACCATTATGTTCTCTGCCTTCTTTGACCTCACAGAAACCATTGGAACTGTGACTTTGAGAGGTGCTCTTGTCAAGCTTATATCTGCTTGTTAATAAAAGTGTCTGAAGGACCTTCCTTAATAAAGAAGGTTCTAAGCAGAAATGTGGTCATGATTATTGCCTACTTCCTCCAAGCTCATGTGTATGCCCTGTCTTCCCAACAGCTAGCCCACAGGTGTCCCTAAGCAAAATCAAAGTGAAAATAGAGACAAAAAAGAACAAAAATCTACACTATTGCCCTGGCCGGTTTGGCTCAGCGGTTAGAGCGTCGGCCTGCGGTCCTGAGAGACCCGGGTTCGGTTCCCGCTAAGGGCGCGTACCTCGGTTGCAGTTTGTCCCCGGCCCTGGTCAGTTGTGCGGGTGGCAGCCACTTGATGTGTTCCTTTCACGTCGATGTTTCTCTCTCTCTCTCTGTTCCTCTCTCTCCCTCCCACTCTACCTGAACAAAAAATGGAAAAATGTCCTCGGGTGAGGATAAAAAAATAAAAAAAATCTACACTATTACTATACACAGAAAAAAATGAGACTAGAATCTGCTCAAAACCCATAGGATAGGCCCATTTCCTTATGATAGGCCCATTTCATTTCATAAAAGTAAAAAATATTGCTAAAAGAGGACCAAGTGTCTTAACTTTGTGCAGACCAACCATTGTTTTCCCCAGTACCCAGGTAATTCACATAGGAACCTCACTTTAATTTATTATTTATGTTTAAAGTAACGTCTGAGCCCTGGCCAGTTTTGCTCAGGGGTTAGAGCATCGGCCTGCAGACCAAAGAGTCACAGGTTCAATTCTACTCAAGGGCACATACCCTGCAGTTTGGTGCCTGGCCCTGGTTGGGGTTGTGTGGGAGTCAACCAGTCAATGTGTGTCTCTCACATCAGTGTTTGTATCTCTCTCTCTCCCTCCTCCCTCCCACTCTATCTGAATATAGATGAAAAAGTATCCTCAGGTGAGGATTAAAAAAATAATAAAGTAACTATTGATTGTACTGTATACACTTTATGTTATGATGATTAGAGGAGGGCTACCTAGACAGGTAAATTTAGTGGACATTTATAGACACTGTTAAAGTGCTCAGATGATGTAAATGAATAAACAATTTTTATTATAGAATGGTGCCTAGACTATTTCAATTTTTGTCTGCTAACATTAGGTTGTCAGGGCCCTTTCATATGGAATTTTAAAGGGACAGGACTAACAACCAGTCAGTGGCTTCACTTGAACCAAGAAGACTGAATCAAGCACTGACCCTCACCTTATCAAAACCTGGAGGTTTTGTTGATGTTCCAGTACTGAGAAGGAATGGCCAGGAAGGTAGGAAAACCAGTAGGTATCTCAGAAGCCAAAGAAGAAGAGGATGGTATGGTCAGCTGAGCTAAATGCTGCAGAAAGAGCCATGAGAATGAGGACTGAGAAAAGGCCATGTTGACCTACTTGGAGGTCATGGTAAGCACTGGCAAATGCAGTTTTACTAGAAGGGTGGATGTAAAAGCCTGGGTGCAGAGGGTTGACTGGTGGTATGTCTGTGATGAGGAAATGGAGGGGCACATGTATTCTCTTTCAAGTAGTTTGATGGTGACGTGTGGGAGAAATAAGATGTAATTTAAAAAGATAACTGGGTGGAGAGAAGACTTTTTTTTTCAAAAAAGAGTTTTGAGCCTATTTAGGGCAAAAGATAGAAAGAGATGAAGAAGAAAAAAGGAGAGGCTGGGACAGGGTGCCAGGGGAGATGTTTAGTGGAGAACTGGAAATGAGAAGATTTGAGCAACTCTGCTAAGGCCTCTAGTGCTTCCTTGAGGGAGCTTTCAAGATCCTGAAGAGTCACATTTCATCCAGCGCTAAAAGAGACTCACCTTCTGTCCACCCCTGTGCATGCAGGTGTAGCTGTGAGAGAGCACACAGAGTATTAGTCACAATGTTTTCCATGATAGATGGGTGAGTGATAGATACCCAACCCGAAGTAGCTTAAGTAAAGAGTGGGATACTACCACTTTGTTACTGAGAGTTCAAGTGGATGAGTCCTAAGGCACGCTAGATCCAGAGATTCAAAATGTCATATCTTCCCTTCCTTTCTTTTCCCTTTTCTTCCCTTTCTTTCTTTTCCCTTTTCTTCCCTTTCTTTCTTTTCCCTTTTCTTCCTTTCCTTCCCTTTTCTTCCTTCCCTTCCCTTCCCTTCCCTTTTCTCCCTTCCCTTCCCTTTTCTCCCTTCCCTTCCCTTCCCTTCCCTTCCCTTCCCTTCCCTTCCCTTCCCTTCCCTTCCCTTCCCTTCCCTTCCCTTCCCTTCCCTTCCCTTCCCTTCCCTTCCCTTCCCTTCCCTCCCCTCCCCTCCCCTACCCTTCTCCTTCCCCTTCCCTTCCCTTCCCCTTCCCTTCCCCTTCCCCTTCCCTTTCCCCTTCCCTCCGCCTCCTTCAGCAATGCCTGCTTTTAGTCTTAGCCAGGATAGCCATTGGCAGTCTCATACCTACATAAGCATTGGTGCCTAAGCCTGAAGAAAGAAAGAAGGGTCAGTCAAGAAGAGCCAGGGAAGGAGCTATTTCAGGGGAATAGCATGCTTGAAGGCCTAGAGGCAAGAAATCGGTCGATGCAGCCAAGGATAAGAAAGGAAGCTGGACTGAACCAAGCAAGAGGAGGAGGGCTATAGATGATGAGGTTGGAGAAGTGGATGGAGGCCAGTTCATGGGCAGCCCTGCGGTCCCCAGAAGGAGATGGAATGTTATTCTCGGTGCAATGGGAAGACATTAAAGGTTCTAAGCAGGGCAGTGGCATATTCTGGTTTACATGAAAAGATCACTCAGGTTCAATGGTTCTCAACCTGGAGATGGGGTGAGGTGGAGTGGGGCAGCATCACCTGCCCCTCACAGAGATGTTTGGAAGTAAGTGGAGGCATTCACTTGGGATGCTACTAGGCAGAGGCTAGGGATGCTAAACATTCTGCAATGAGTGGGACAACCCAACCAATGAAGTCCCAACAATGAACAATGATTAATTGATGCTCCAAATGCTAGTAGGTTTCACCTTTTCATCGCTGTAAGGAAAATGGATTGTAGCTGGGCAAGGGTAGCCATAGGATAGGAGGTGACTGGAGCTTTCTAGGGGAGAGATAAATGTACTTAGACCAGAGTAGTGGAATTCAGATGTAGTAAAACAAGGATATAATTTGCAGATAGAACTCCTAGGACCTACTGATGGATTTGATGTGGGGGTGAGAAAGAGAAAGGAGAAGAAGAAACTGGATGTGTGGCTTTGCTAACTGGGTAGATGGTGGTGACATTTACTGAGGCAGAGGGCAGTGGTTCATTTCATTTGAGTTACCTCAACTTCTCTTCTTTTTATCTTGAAATTGTGCAGTTTATTTTTCTATGTCAGGCTAACCCATGCTTCTTAAGGAGGCAGTGAATCAGATAGACCTGCATGACCTGTGCCAAGTTGCTTTACCTTTCAATTCTCATTGCCCTCATTATACAACCAGGTGTAAACAACAGCCCAGCATGAGATGCTAGAAGTAGATGCTTGGAACCTTCTTGACACATTTAGGTCCATTGTAACTGTTTTCCCCCTTTGCTTCTTCTTCCTGTCCTCTGAACTTGGTGTCTTTAGAAGATTATGTTTTTTACCTTCTCTTAAATATGTACTCTCTGCTTGGCAAGTTGATCCTCTCTCATGATTTAAATTCTTAGACTTACCCAGATAACTTCCAACTCTACAGCTCCAGTTTGGGCTTCTGTTTTGAATTCCAAATCCTGTCTCCAGGATCTCCTCACTTGAATTTACCTAGAGCAGTTTTCCATGTGATTTGTGTATCTAAGAGATGCACACCTGAAGACTCATCATTGTTCAAAAGGCACCTATTCTAGAAAAGTTTTTTCCCAAGAATAAACATAAACTAGAGAGGATGACTTATGCACGTGTTAAATTTACTGTGCTAATTGTGCATTTTTGCATTAATGCTGTTCTGTGTTTTCTCAAGTCATTTTTTTTTTTTAATCCTCACCAGAGGATATTTTTCCATATTTTGTACAGATAGAGTGGGAGGGAGAGAGAGGAAGGAGAGAGAGAGAGAAACATCGACGTGAAGGGACACATTGAGTGGCTGCCACCCGCACGACCAACCAGGGCCGGGGACAAACTGCAACTGAAGTACGTGCCCTTAGCAGGAACCGAACCCGGGTCTCTCCGGACCGCAGGCCGACGCTCTAACCACTGAGCCAAACTGGCCAGGGCTCTCAAGTCATTTTTAATGTTTGCAGAGTGCTCTCTCCTAAATTAATAGCGCTGCATATGTCCCATTTACCTGCCTTCTTCGTGGCTTTTTAATCACATCAATCTCATGTTCTAAAGTCATTGAATTTCAGGTATGTTTTTCAATACTTGTACCAATTAATAATATTTGATGGATGTTAGGATAATACAAATATTAATTTCCTAATTGATCATTTTCAATAAACATTGCTAGTTTTGACACACTCCTATCTCTGCATTGGCTTTATTTATTTATTTAATTATTTTAATTTTTTTATTAATTAATTTTTGTTACAGATGTTTCTCCTTTCCCCCCCACTGATTCCTCCTGCATTGGCTTTTTAGGCTATTTTACCACCATCCCTAAAATGTTCATTTTCTTCTGCCACTGGGATGCCCTTTCCCATCCTTGTCATTATTACTGACACCACCAGGGGCTCTCCTACATTCAACTGTGACTTTAGTGTCTCTCCTCTCTAGCCAACTTCAACACCTCTACTACTCCCTGCCCCCAACATATCTCCCACATCTTGCCTCCTCTACTGTTTCTCTGTTTCTGCCACCTGCTTATTCCCACCATCACCCTTACAGAGCAGTTGTCCTCTCCCTGATGCCAACCCTTGCTCTACCCTTGTCTGCCCTTAGCCACCTTTTCCTCCATCTCTCAGTCACCTTTGACCAGGTTAAACTGGTTGGTCAGCCTCACTGAGGGCTTCAGCCCCTCTATGTCTGTGTATTACCCCACCTGTCAGACTCTCCCTGGTTTCACTTCCTTGTCCGTGAGCCCCAGTCCCCAGTCAGTCATTTCAATGATACTCACACAAGCATCCTCTATGAGTCTTGACCTCTATCCTCTGGACCACATGCCCTTCCAGGGCCCAACACCAGCGGGACCTTTCCATTCCTGTTTACAGCCTGCTGGGTCCAGCTTAAGGGCTTCCCATAGTGTGGCTCTTGATATCCTGACAAATGTTGCTTTCCATCCTCAGCTGGGACCACAAGGCTACCCACCTCCATGCTCCTTACTTTTACTCTATTTCCCATTCCACAGATTTGCCCCTGCTCTCAAGTCCCTGATCACACTCCTACATCTTGACCCTCAGTAGACTAAAACTCCCAGTTTCCAAATAAAATAAATGTTTTCAGGTAAAACGTCCCTCCACTTCCTTCCAGTACATCTCCAGAGTCGGTGGTTGTTACCTCCTTCTCTCTTGCTCAGATCAGATGTCTCTCTCTTCCTTCAAACTGTCCTCTCACCCCCTCACCTTCCCTAATTACTCTGTCCTCCATATCCTCCTTTCTACCCTCACATCAGCCTCACCCTTTCCACGGACCAAAATGACTGTCACATAATCCCCATCCTAAAAAGTCACTCTCCCCTTAACCCTATATTTCTCCCAAGCCACTTCCCTATCCCTCTGCTTCCCTTTACCATCAAACCTCCTTTTAAGAAATGTTTGCTTATTTTTTTAATTGTTAAATGCCCACTAAGGAAAATTTGGAAAAGTACTGAGAAGCTGAAAGAATAAAAATAAGTGCCTCCTATAGTCGGTACTGTGTCTCAGATACAGACACAATGAACATTTTTGTACTGTATTCATTCTATCTCCCAACCCTATTCTATAGAGGTGCTTTATGAAACAATATAATACCCTGTAGTTTCAATACTCTATCCAGCTATGAAGCTTGAACCTTAACATTATAACATAAACATCTCTGTCACTATATAGGCCTCACAAATATAATTAATAATGACTAGTCAGTATTTCAGCAAATGGGCATGCCATAGTTTACTTAACCATTCTCCTATTGTTGGACATTTAGGTGGTTGCTCTTTTTACAGTTGTAAGTGTCATGGCAATTGTTAACCACAAGACAACAAGCCCAAATGGAGTCGGTTATGTTACTAAGCCCCACATCACCAAACCAAGACAACTTATAGTTTTGGCTCTCCCAGAAATGACATCTTACGGTAATCAATCAGGAATCTCCTGATCAGTCCTAGTTAGGTAATATGGCTGGTAGACCCCTGCCATCCCCTAAATGAAAGTACCTTTGCAATAAATAACCCGCTTTTTTGCCTAGTATAAATTCTTTGTTCCCATTCCTTCCTGCTTATAAAAGTCTTCCACATTGTACAGCCCTTTGGAGCTTCTTTCTATCTGCTAGATGGAATGTTGCTTGATTTGAATCAATTTTTGCTTAGATTAACTAAAAAATTTAAATATGCCTCCATTAAATTTTTAATATAATATATTACTATTATGCATAAAATTTTCCGATATTTATTTTTTATTTTATTTTTAATTTTATTTTTGTTACAGATGTTTCTCCTTTTTTACCCCATTGACACCCTCCTCCCCATCCCCCCTCACCCCGTCCCCGGCTTTGTTGTCCATGTCCATTGGTTATGCATACATGCATATAAGTTCCGTGGTTTATCTCTTCCCTCCCCCCACAACCCCTTCTTCTGAAGGTTGTCAGTATGTACCCTACTTCCATGTTTCTGGTTCTACCCTATTCCTCAGACTGTTATGTTCATTATATTCCACAAATAAGTGAGATCATGTTGTATTTGTCTTTTTCTGCTTGGCTTGTTTCGCTTAGGATAATACTCTCCAGGTCCATCCATGTTGTCTCAAAAGATAAGAGGTCTTTCTTTCTTACAGCTGCATAGTACTCCATTGTGTATATGTACCACAGCTTTCTTATCCATTTGTCTACTGATGGACACTTGTGCTGTTTCAGATCTTAGCTATTGTAAATAGTGCTGCTATGAACATGGGGGTACATATATTCTTTGTGAGTGGTGTTTCAGGCTTCTTAGGGTATATTCCTAGAAGTGGGATCACTGGGTCAAATGGAAGTTCAATTTTTAATTTTTTGAGGTAACTCCATATTGTTTTCCATAGTGACTGCACCAGTCTGCTTTCCCACCAGCAGTATACTAGAGTCCCCTTTTCTCCATACCCTCACCAACACTTGTTTGATGATTTGTTGATGGCAGACATTCTGACAGGTGTGAGGTGATATCTCATTGTTGTTTTAATTGGCATCTCTCTGATGATTAGTGATGTTGAGCATTTCTTCATATGTCTCTTGGCCATTTGTATGTCCTGTTTGGAGAGGTGTCTATTTAGTTCCTCTGTCCATTTTTTAATCGGTTTTTTATCTTCCTTTTGTTGAGTTGTATGAGTACTCTACATATTTTGGAAATTAACCCCTTATCTGATGTATCATTGGCAATTATGCTCTTCCATATAATGGGTTCTCTTTCCATTTTGATGGTTATTTCTTTTGCTGTGCAGAAGCTTTTGAGTTTGATGTAGTCTCATGTGTTCATTTTTTCTTTGTTCTTGTGGTCTTAGGTGATGTATCAGTAAACATTCTGCTGTGTATGATGTCTAAAATTTTGTTGCCTACATTTTCTTCTAGAATTTTTATGGATTCACAAGTCACATTTAAGCCTTTTATTCATTTAGAGATTATTCTTGTGTATGGTGTAAATTGATGGTCTAGTTTCATTTATTTGCATGTAGCTGTCTAAAATTCCTAACGCCATCTACTAAAGAGGCTCTTTTTACTCCACTGTATGCTTTTGCCAGTTTTGCCAAATATCAGTTGATTGGTTTTCAATGTTTCTATATCTTCACTCATGGTGCTGAGCTCTTTAGTCATGTTGTTGAGCTTCCTCATTATCATCAGTTTGAACTCTACCTGTGATAACTTCCTTAACTGCATTTCATTTATCTCATCTACAGTAGAGTGTTCTTGTTCTTTCATTTGATATGTTCGTTTCACCATTTTGTTATCTCCATGGGTTTTAGAGCCTGCCAATTTTTTCCTGTGGGTGTTGGTGTTATGCTGTTTGTGGCTCCCTCTACTGGGTTTGGGTGAGTGTGGAAGGACCCATGTTAAACATTATTGTCAAGTCTTACTTCCCTGAATAGATTTACAAGCCCAGGAAAGGTTCAGTTATCCTCTAGCATTTTGCCTGGCGGCTATTAGTCTGAGTTACTTGATAAACCTTGGGTTGTAGCCCTCAGCTGAATGAAAAAAATCCTCAGGTATTCAGGGTAAGAGGATTTTCAGAGGGTGGGGCAGATGCTGGCTGTTAATGAGCCTCAGTTTGCATTTCTCTGGCCTAGCTGGGTGGAGTTAAATTCCTGAAGGAGGGGCTGTTGCTTCTCCCCAGGGCTCTGGCAAGGGACTCTTTGAGTAATATGGCTACTGTCCTGTGTGGAAGTAATTCAGCATAAAACTTCCAATGCCCTCCCAGCTGTCCAAGGTCCTGAGTGTCCACACAGTTTCAGTCCAGCCCACCCTCCCTCTGCCAAAGCCCAAGGTGAGTGGCTATAGCTAATTTAGGGCTCTGTTCTGGTCCTCTGTGCTGTGAAGGCAAGTTGGGATTTTAACGCTGAGGGAGCTGCTCACAGCTAAAACAGCTTCTCTCTATGGGCTCCGCTCCCAGCCTGCCCTCTCATGCCTCCACAGACTCTACCAGGCTTGATTCAGTGTCTTTTTTTCCTGTCCCTGGTTATATGGTTCCTCTCCAGCTGCATTTCTGTTGATTTTCCCCAATGATTTGTCTTTATTTTAGTTGTAATCCCAGTTTGGGAGATGGTCCGTGGAGCTTCCATTTACTCAGCCACCATTTTGGAATCCCCTTCTATTGTATTCTTAATCTCCCCCTCTCTAGCAGCCCTAAACCCTCAGCATATAAATATACTCAAGTCTCTTCCATTTTTTAAGAGGCCCTTCCTCAATCCTGTATTCCTGTCGTTCATGTGTTACTTTCTTCTATTTGCAACCAAGCTTGTAAAAAAACAATAGTTTTAACTTCCTGAACTCCCATTTACTTTTTAATTTCTTTTGCTGTTATTTTATTATATTGTACACAGCTAAGATTACAGAAGTTGGGATGAGTTTGAGATTAGCAACAAACTACATCAATGGACTTAAAATGTGTGTATGTGAGGAATGGGCTCATTTGCATACCATAGCTCTTATCATGTTCAGTAATGAGAATAGTAAATACTAGAGGTTGCCCAGCTAGTGTGCCTTAGTGGATTGAGCATCCTCACATGGACTAGTAGGTCCCACTCATTTTGATTCCCAGTCAGGACACATACCCCAGTGGGAAGATGTGAGGAGGCAGCTGATTGATGTTTTTCTCTCATATGAATGTTTCTATCTCTTTTTCCCTTCCTCTCTCTCTAAAAAAAATCAATAAAAACATATTTAAAAGGAAAATACTAACAGGCTTAATTCATACTAGGATTCATTACATCATGTCATTTGGTGGGGAATTATGTTTGTTTCACTCCAATTTCAAAATTATAAATTTTGCATTCTCTCAACCTGGGCTTAACATAAGTGGTCTCCTGTTTTTAAAACTGCAATTTGGCTTTTACCTCCACCACTCCACTAAAATGACTGTTAACAAAGGCCACCAGGAACTTCCTGGTTGCTGAATCCCGTGGGTACATATTTAGCTTTATTTTTCTTCAAGTACTCGGGGTTATCTGACCCACTGTGTACCCCTTTCCTTTTAAAATTCAATCCTTCCTTGTCCATGGAGCCTGGCTTTTTCCTCTGCAGCCTGTAAGTCTCAGGCTTTTTATTTTTTCAGCTCATTTTCCTATGCTTGTTCCTTAAATATTAGGTTTCCCAGAGTTTCACCTCGATAGTCATCTTATTACCTTACTTGTCCTCCCAGAGTGAGCTCATCACTGTTGTGGTCTTGCCTCCATATGATACTAATGATGATCCACTCATCTCCTTTAAGCTTCAGTTCCATATATCCAACACCTATTGTAAATCTCCACTTAGAGGTCTGTCAGACCCTTCAAACTGAGCAGTCTCAAACTCGGTTCTCCATCTCCTTCCTTCCCAAATTGGCGCCACTCCTTTGATGGTAGCACAACTCCTCAGCCCAGTCATCGAGCCTGAAACCTCTGGTGTCATTCTTGATTCAGCCATCTACCTCAATGCCCATCTGATGGTCACTAAATCTTTATTGTAAATTAAGATCCAACCCTTCCTCTATGTTTGTACTCTCACTTCTATCTCTGCAGCAACATCCCTCCAACAGGTCTCTCTCACTCAGAACTGTATCAGGGTTCAAGCAGAGGAGGTAATACAAGAAATTGGCTTAGGTAATCATGACCCTTATTGTGGACATTGGATAAACAGGACCCTGAAAGGCTATTGCTGTCTGATTCTGCAGTCTAAAGTTCACAGGGCGATGCTCAGGAAGAGAAGATCAGTGTGAAGTAAAGGGATCAAGAGCTGGAACCCACACAATGAACTGGAACCCCATGAGGATAGACTGACAGACACCATGTTTCTTCATTTGCCTCTGCTCTTGATGAGGGTATCCTGCAGAAGCTGGCATCATTCATCACTGCTACCTGGAGTGATTTTTCTAAGAGCTAAGTCTTTAAAACCCTTGTGTGACTCCACAGTGCTTTGAGAATACTATGCAAATCCTTATAGCAGAGAGGGCCCCAGGTCCCTGCCTGCCTACTTCTCTGGCTTGATGGCTTGTCATTACCTCTTTTTTTTCCTTCTTACCTCCTTTTTTGTGCCTTCTAACTTATGCACATACACTCAAGTCATATAAAACTACAGTAGAAAAAATTATCTATAATATTTTGGGCCGGGTTTATTTTAAATTAACAATATGTCTAAAGTTTAGATCATTAACTCCAAAATAATGGAGAACAATTTAAAAACTATGTCATTACTTGCTAAACTATAGAAAAGGCTGAGAATTGTCACAAATGATGAGTTACAAGCCAAGTATCCCCATATCACAGGGAGATTTCATCATAAGGAACATGACCCTGTGCTCCTACACAGGGCCCTTCCTGCTATCATTGACTGGTCATGTACACCCCCATGATGCCTGTTATCTGCCACATGACACTGAAGCACATGATTACCCAGTTGTTACAATAAGATGAATTGAAGAATGGGCACTCATTTAAAAAGGCTTCATAGAACATTTCTGGGGTTGGATTCACTGGTGTTTAGATTCCTAGTATAATTCCCCTGGATCTGCTTGCTCCCACTTTGAGATCTTGAACGTGACCCCTCGCCCTCCCACACTTCTTGGAACTAACTCCTATTTATTCTTCAGTGCTTACATAAATTGTCACCTGCTCCAGGAAATCTATGCTAGATCCTTTTGCCCCTCTGTCTGTCCAGGCCTAAGGCAAGTGTTAACCACTGGGATTTCTATTGTGGTTAGACTTACCTCACTGTATTGTAATCTGCTTCTCAGGGAAAGGAATGTTTTCTTAATTCTGTATTTCCAGCACCTAGCATTGTGCCAGTCAGAAAGTAATGACGTTACTCACTGGAGAAAAACTTACTGTATTAGTTGAATGGAGGAACCTCCTTCTCATCTTCCAAACTCCTGACCTATCTGTTCACTGAGGAGCTGAGAAACCCAAGCTTGGGACATTCAAGTGAAGATCATTTGCTAATGTTTTATATACTGCTGGCGTGAATACTATTCACTGGACTTTGTTTGGAGGGCAATGTGACAAAGTATTTCTAAAACATTAGGAATTGTTTTAATCTAGTAATCCCATTTCCAGGCATTTTACTAAGAACATAATTTAGGGTGTAAACAAAAATGTACTCACAAGAATGTTAATTGTAGCATTGTTTATAACAGCGAATAATTAGAAACAATCTACATGTCTATCAAACAAATCTACATAGTTTGAATAATTGAATTAACTGTCAATGGACAACTATGTAGTAATTAAAAATTAAGATGCATAGTGGGGTTTTTTATATGTTAAGATGTTCATGATCTATTGTGGGATTTTAAAGCAAGTTATGCCCTGGCTGGTTTGGCTCAGCGGTTAGAGCGTCAGCCGGCCTGAGGTCCAGAGAGACCTGGGTTCAATTCCCACTAAGGGCACGTACCTCGGTTGCAGTTTGTCCCCGGCACTGGTTGGGTTGTGTGGGTAGCAACCACTCGATGTGTCCCTTTCATGTCGACGTTTCTCTCTCTCTCTCTCTCTCCCCCTCCCACTCTATCTGAACAAAATATCAAAAACTGTCCTCCGGTAAGGATAAAAAAAAAATTTTTTTTTTAAGCAAGTTACAATATAGTAGGTACTGTATTATAATATAATATTATATATACATAAAAGGAAATCTAGAAGGATATACATCAACTATTAACTGTAATAGAATATATTATCTTCTTTACGTTCTGTTGTTTTTTATTCCTAAATGCACATAAATCACTTTGATAATACTTTTAATGAGAAAAATGTTTATATAACTTGTATTTAGTTATTTAAGTCCTCCACCAAGCTCCATTAATAGGCATAAATGATTTTGGACCCAAAGGAAGAATAAAATTACCAGGTATTAAGACTTACAATTGGGTGGGAATGTATCATATAAATGGTCACAATTTGTCCTATAAAATGTACATATTGTCCCCATTTTTACTGAGGAAAAGCGGATTGTCAGAGAAAATAAATTGTATCTGTGCTTGAAGTCACACAGCTCATGACAGATTTCATCCAACAGGTCTACCCAACTGTAAGCTCCAGCCTTCCACCACACCGCAGAGCAAAGGCCTTCTTGGGGAGGGCCCACCTCCAGGCCTGTGCCCACACTGAGAAGGGTAAAAGCAAATTTGCCTCTGAGGTCATAATCCTCTGCTATAAGCCCACCAGAGGTCAGCGACACTTGCTTTAGCAGAAACTGCATCAAAGCTGGGAAAGTGTACATTGGTTTTGCACTGTGTTAATGAGTAATGGTCTACTTGAGTATTGACCCAACAAGATACACAATGAAGGAGGACAGCAAATACCACATAATTGAGAAGAGCACTGGGTTAGAAGATTGGGCCAACCCCTGCCTCGGGCCAGTTGTCTAATTTCTCAGAACTGTGGTTATGTCGTTTAAAGAAGTGGGTAGCAGCCTGCCCTGTCTCTAAGGACACTGCGATCTCTGATGCTCTCCAATCTGTGATCCTATATGCATCCCATAGCATCTAGAAAGGGCATCTTCTTAAGAGAAAGTGAACAGGAACACGTTTCTAGTATCTCAAAGGCGTCAGTTTCACCGACCCTCAGGGAGAGAGTTTCTTATTCCTATGTTCAAGATGAGGAAACTGGTTCTTAGAAGAGTTACAGGGGCAATTTCTTAAACTTTTGAGCAGGTCTCTGTGTGAAACTTCACACTTTTTTTCCTCCCTCTCCCCACACCTTTCTTGTTCTTTTTTAGAATCTGTGATTTTATGATATCTTCCCAGTTTTAAAAAAAAAAATTAGAGAAGGAGAAACGGATGCTTTCTTTGACAGAGAGGCCACGAGCCGGCACTTCTCTAACAGATCCGCCGAGGCGTTTTGTCCAGCTCAGCTGCAAGGCCATCAGACTGGCTCAGGAGATGCAAAACCAAACTGTGTTAAAGAGGCATTCCTCAAAGTTTATTTATTCTTTACTTACCACCAAGAAAAACAACTGAGTGTTGCAGACCATCACCTCCATATAGGAATCTTTAATAGCCAGTTTTTCTGTGTGCTTTGAGCACCTGGATCATGAGACTTATACCCTATGCAGCCAAGATATTGCTTAGGGTCCTCAGAACTTCTCAACTGTGTTTTGAAAGTTAAAAAAAATTAACAATCTTTGTGACCATTGAAAAGTGGCGAAGTCATGCTCATGAATGAAGAAAATAACTTTAGAAATTTTGTTTTTTATTCATTTCCTACTAATCAGAATATATTGGTGTAGTGTGGAAGGGCAGACAATGTTAAATTCCACCCACTCCTGCTCTGCCAACTCACCCTGGTATTCTCATCCCCCTGCCCCACTCCCTTCTCCCCATTCACACTTACTCTTGTATTACCAACAGGGACTACTCACTTCAGCTGGTAAGCGGTAATTACCAGCAACAGGTGTAATTAAGGTTTTGCATCCTGGAGGACAATACCCTCATTTCTGCCTCTAATGCACTGCAGACAGGGCTAGTTGATCATTGTCCCTTCTCTGTGCTCATAGCTGAGCTTCCACTGAAAGGAAATGTGCCAGAGAACGTGTCATGCCATCAAGTTCTGACTGTTAGTTCAGCAGATGTCACCACACTGGGGGTATCAGAAAGCACACATGCTTTGGGTGACATAGCCATCAAATGGGAAAGAAGATACCTCCCAACAAGGTGTTGTGAGAATTAAGTGTGTCTCACACTCAGCAGTGCTGGGACACAGTAGGTAGGCTCTCAGCCATGCCATTTCCTTTTCCTGTCTTTGATCAGTGTACAGGAAGTACTGGTTAGAGTTGAAATTAGTCCACCCATTGGGAGTGAAACCCATGAGAACCAGTATCTCTGGGTGAAGGAAGCCATCTGCAGGGTATGGGGGGATGAATGGGATGGTTCTGTCACTGATTCAGTTATGATGCACTCCACCTTCTTACACCTCAATTTTCTCTCTGGTTAGATTCACTAAATTCCGATTAAGGGCACTTTTCAGTGAGTCTATCTATATATACTGCTAAATGATCTACAGTGCCATAACTTGGTTATCAAATGAGAAGAAAACTATTTTCCACTCAACTTTTTAATAAAAATTTAAATTGTATGCCCTAGCCAGTTTGGCTCAGCAGTTAGAGCTTTGGCTTGCGGTCCAGAGAGACCCGGGTTTGGTTCCCACTAAGGACACGTACCTCGGTTGCAGTTTGTCCCCAGCCTTGGTTAGTGTGGGTGGCAACAACTTGATGTGTCCTTTTCACGTCGATGTCTCTCTCTCTCTCTCTCTCTCTCTCTCTCTCTCTCTCTCTCTCACACACACACACACACACACACACACACACTCTATCTGAACAAAAAATGGAAAAATGTCCTCGGGTGAGGATAAAAATTTTTTTAAAATTATATCACAGTAGCTAAATATAGTAATCCTAAATAGAAACACAAATCATTATATTTAAGTTTAGTGTAAAACTAAAGTTTTAAATAAATATAGGTAACATTAAAAGCCTTGCTTATGTTTAGTTCACTGTTATCAGCCATGGCTTACCACACCCTGAATTTTGGTTTAGGCCAGAATATTTTTGGTTTTTTAATCTATGTGAAATATCTTCATTTCCCATCAAAATCTTCATACCATTGAAAAGTTTCTTGCAAAGAAACCTCACAGATAGCAATTTTTATCTACTTATGCAATAATTCCCAAATTGTATTTTGTGGATTAATGATAAGTTTTACAAAGACTCTTCTCTTATTGTCAAATAATGTAGGACATTGTTACATAAATAGATTTCTTCACCTCAAAGTTTTGGAGAACCTTCAACATCTAGTGTGTGTTGAGATGCTATACGACGGTATATCTATGAATGCACCAGTTCCCAAACTTGTTTGAGCACAGAACACTGAGGGTGGGGTGAGAGGTGGAAGTGAGACTGAGACAAGAGTGGAGTGAGGAAAACCTCTCGTGGACTCGTGTTCTATGGAATAACGTCTGTGATACCCTAAGCAGAAGCTTGCCTTTTGTACAGTTCCAATCAGTACAAAGTTTCTGAACCCCAAGCAGAAACTAAAAGAGAAAAGCATGAGTCCCAACTTTGTGGGACTTACTGATATTCCAGCCTACCTGCCAATCATGATCTATCTCTTAACAATATTATCAGGTTTTTGTTTCCTTATGAGTTTACTTCCACACAGCTCCAAGGAAGGAAGCATAGATTTGGAGTATGATGCATGAACTATACCATTCCTTTTTTTGTTTTTTACTTGATGAAGTCTTTGTTTTATTTATTTTTTCTTTTTTAAAAATTGATTTTATTTTTTTATTTTAACTATATTTTATTTATTTAATTAATTTATGTTTGTTACAGATGTTTCTCCCTTTTCTCCCACTGATACCCCCTCCCGTACCCTCCCTGCCCTGTCTCCAGCTTTGTTGTCCATGTTCATTGTTCATGCATAAATGCATGTAAGTACTATGGCTTATCTCCCCCCCACCCCCTCTTCTGGGGATTGTCAGTCTGTACCCCACTTCCATGTCTCTGGGACTACTTTGTTCCTTAGACTGTTATGTTCATTATATACCACAGATAAGTGAGATCATGTGGTATTTGTCTTTCTCTGCTTGGCTTGTTTCACTTAGGATAATATTCTCCAGGTCCCTGCATGTCATCTCAAAGGATAGGAGATCTTTCTTTCTTACGGCTGCATAGTATTCCATTGTGTATATGTACCACTGCTTTTTCATCCATTTGTCTACTGATGGACACTTGGGCTGTTTCTAGATCTTAGCTATTGTAAATAGTGCTGCTATGAACATAGGGGTACATATATTCTTTCTGATTGATGTTTCAGGCTTCTCAGGGTATATTCCTAGAAGTGGGATCACGGGTCAAATGGAAGTTCAATTTTTAATTTTTTGAGGTAGCACCATATTGTTTTCCAGAGTGGCTGCACCAGTCTGCATTCCCACCAGCAGTGTACTAGAGTCCCCTTTCCACACCCTCGCCAACACTTGTTGTTTGATGATTTGTTGATGGCGGCCATTCTGACAGGTGTGAGGTGATACCTCATTGTTGTTTTAATTTGCATCTCTCTGATGATTAGTGATGTTGAGCATTTCTTCATATGTCTCTTGGCCATTTGTATGTCCTGTTTGGAGAGGTGTCTTTTTAGTTCCTCTGCCCATTTTCTAATTGGGTTTTTTGTCTTAATTTTGTTTAGTTGTATGAGCACTCTATATATATTGGGAATTAACCCCTTATCTGATATATCATTGGCAATTATGCTCTCCCATACAGTGGTTGGCTTTCCATTTTGGTGGTTGTTTCTTTTGCTGTGCAGAAGCTTTTGAGTTTGATGTAGCCCCATGTGTTCATTTTTTCCTTTGTTTCTGTTGCCTTAAGGTGATATATCAGTGAAAATTCTGCTGCGTATGATGTCCGAAATTTTGTTGCCTACATTTTCTCCTAGAATTTTTATGGATTCACAGGTCACATTTAAGTCTTTTATCCTTTTTTAGTTTATTTTTGTGTATAGTGTAAGTTGATGGTCTAGTTTCATTTTTTTTGCATGTAGTCCATTCCATTTTTTTAACTAGTCCATTCTTGCAGTTCCAAATACTGAACCATCCTGGGTCTTGTTTCCTACAGAATGGGTCTGCTCCTACCCCTGCTGCTCTGCATCTTGGCCACGTGCTGCAATACTAGATCTGTGCCCCTGCAGGTCCCCAACTTTTCTCTTTTCCACTCCATGACTGCAATGTCCAATTTTCCCAACACTATTTATTAAAAAGGCTGTTTTACTCCACTGTATGCTCTTGCTGAATCTCCATGGGGGGGTGCTGCTGCTTTTCGCCATAGCTCTGGGAAGGAGCACACTGGCCACTGTCCTTTGTGGCCAAAAATCAGCAAAAACTCTGAGTGCCCTCCAAATCCCAGGTGTCCCCACAGAGTTCCAGCCTAGACTGTCCTTTCTCTGCCATAGCCCCCAGGTGAGAGCTGTGGCTATTTTAGGAAGTCTTTATTTTAAAAAACCTAAGTGAAACTACATAGACCACATCCTAGTAGATCTCAAAGTGCTTTAGGAATCTCACCAGTCTTTCATGTAGGCAATGTGGAATTAGAGCCTTTTTTCTGATCTAACAAGAATGGTAAACATGGGAAGTCAAGCAGGAAGTATGAATTCACTGAATACTATTGGCACCATGGCCATGATCTCAGGCTCCAAGCTTGGGGTAACTAGTAGTGTGGCCACAGACATCAGTGAGAGGAAAGGTGCTAGAGGAAATGCAAGAATGGGACAGTCTGCATACTCTGATTCATTTGAAGTCCTAGAGGCAAGCCAGAATCTAATCATTACCTTTTAGGAGCCTTGAACCAAGTGTTTATTATGATTTCTTGGGAAAAGGTTAGAATTTGCTTATATGTACCCATGCGTACAAGATTGCTCAAGCATCTAAGATTAGAAACATTGGCAAATCCCATCCAAAGTGCTGGCTAAGGGAACTCTACATTTAGAGATCAAGGAAATGAAATGGGGCACTATTCTTTAAATTCTGGTCCAAGTTTCGAACTGTGATTACAAAACTGTTCAAGTTGACCTTACAGAGCTCTATAACTAGTCCATTCTTGCAGTTCCAAATACTGAACCATCCTGGGTCTTGTTTCCTACAGAATGGGTCTGCTCCTACCCCTGCTGCTCTGCATCTTGGCCACGTGCTGCAATACTAGATCTGTGCCCCTGCAGGTCCCCAACTTTTCTCTTTTCCACTCCCATGACTGCAATGACACACGCGTGCTGGATATAGTGGGACTTGCCCTGAAGAGCATCAACGATGACCGAAAGGAAGGCTATGTGCTGAGCCTCAACCGAGTGAGAGATGTCCAAGAACACAGACAGGCAAGTGACAGTCCCTATCTGGGGTAGTTTGCACAAGCTGCATGGGCTGACCAGTGGGTGGAAACCCAGAGAAACATGTTGGCAGGTGCTTTCCAAATTGGAAACCTGCTGAGAACTCTCAGCTCCCCTAATCAAGGTTGTGCTATATGCTCTTATTGTTACTAAGAACAAGTGCTAATAGTACCCTACCCTGACACTTGTCTAGTGTTCCACAGTTTATTAGAAATCATCACAAACCTGATAGCCTCGGTTCTACCATAAACCATGAACTTTTGGGCAAGTCTTTAGGGGTTTATGTTTCATGTGGGCTATGGTGCGTTTTTTCATCTCTTCCCACAGGATGGTCTGGGATCTCTATTCTATCTCACACTGGACGTGTTGGAGACTAAATGCCATGTGCTCACCAAGAAAGCATGGAGCGATTGTGAGGTGGGGTTGCTTCATGAATCGGTAAGTGTTTGTGACCCAGGAGCTCTAGGGGAGAAACTAGATGTCCTCTGTCTATAGAATAAACATTGTTCAATGTGTGCCATCTATTAAATGGCCTTCTTTATAATCTCTTGGGAATGGTGCTTATGTGGTTATTCTAATTCTGTTGAACAAAACAGAGTTTAATCAGAGGAATTTCTGAGAGTCCCATTGGGGTTATGACCCTCAAATTGTTTCCTACTTCCAAGACCCTTCTGTAGGCTCCAAGCCTGGGTTTAAATTATGAGAAAAAGATCTGAGCTGTAGCACTCTGGATGTGTTTACATTTAAGGAAGACTATAGAAGCAGTAAAGGAAGAGCTTTTTTATTTGTTTATTGAACACTGATAGGAAATTTGAAGCTGGGGAAAGGAAGGGCTTAAAGTATGAAAGCTCGCAGAGGTGATATGAAAGGATTTCTTGGAATTATAGAACCTAAAGGGCCTGAGAATTGATTTTTTTAAAGATGACCATTGAAGAGGCTTGAAAATAAGTATCAAATTTTATTTGTTCTCAATTATCCTGAGTTATTTCCATTAATTGATATGACATTTTTGAGTGCATGATTGTGTTTAGAAGTAAACTATTTTATCAAGATTTCTTTTCTAATCATTCAACCAGATTTGTCAAACTGCACTTATCTGATTTTGGAGAGGTATTTCTGAGAGTCCCATTTACGCTGTTGTGAATTATATTTGTTAAGATGACACTAGCTATTTATAACACATACACAAAAAGTGTATGCTGATTCCAACATGATAGAAATGTATTTCTTACTCATGTAAAGTTCAAAATAGGAACTCCTGGTTAAGAGGAGGCCTTCCTCCAGGAGTGATATGGAGACCAAGGTTCCTTCCACATTGTGGCTCTAGACTCTGCCACCTTTGACTCATGACTTCTGTGGTCACCATGCTCATCTGCATCCAGCTATAGAAAGAGAAGAAGTGTGGAGAACAGATCATATGGGAGATCTTCATAGGCCAGACCTGGGAGTGTATACAGCCACTTCTGCTCACCTTCTTAGGGTTAGAACTCAGTTATACACAGTAACACCTACCTGGGAGGGAAGCTGGGAAATGCAGTCTAGCTGAGTCCCAAGAGAAGGTTAAACTGTGTGATGATCAGCTGGCAGTTTCTCACACCCAAAGCCACCAAAATTTACCTTAGGTTTTCATTATTTACAAATAACATGTCCAATTTTATTTTGGGAGTATTTTTAAAAGTCAGAGTTTGTACCACAATGTCATAAAATGTGTTTCTTTGTTCCAGGTTTATGGTAAATGCAAAGCAATACTTTATGTTAACTTACCAAGAAGAATTGTTTATTTACCTGCTTATAACTGTACTCTTCGCCCAGGTAAGAGAGCACTCTGACTTTGTTTATTTTAATGAAAGATATAAAAAGAGAATTAAGCAGGGCAATGTCCAGAGTGTATAGGGTTCTCCTATTCTTACCTCCTATTCATACCAAGGCCGGGTTCTTATATCCCATACTTGTCTCCCCTGTGAAATTCAACTTCCCATAATTCAGTCTTCTATTTTACTTCATGTAGGATATTTTATGCCTTCTTTGTTCCTGCTACAACCTTTCCCAAGTTTCTATTAAGTGTAAGAAGTCCATAATATTGTTGAATACGTGAATAAATGAATTAAGAAAGAGGCTGAAACTAATGACTTTTCAAATATCCACATGCATTCATTCTGGGTCCTTCTTTGGAAAGCAAGCATCTAAGTCATGGGAAAATCGAATGTGGCTACTTGTCAAACTATTGTGTGCATGTGACTGCCCCCGTGGATCTTGTTCAAGTACAGACTCTGATTCCATAGGCCTGTTGTGGGGCCTGAGAGTCTGCATTTCTAACAAGCTCCAGGTCATAACAATACTGCTGACTCCTCTGAGGGGAGGGACAAAGCAACAGAGCAAATATTGTATTAGCTGCAGTTTAAGCCTTCTGGTTGTGAAGATGAGACTTACTTAAATTAGACAACAAAAACTAACAAAACAGATCAGGACTCAGAAGTCACAGGTACCAGAGGTACGAGAGGTCAGAAAGTGACACGTGGGGATGGTGCCATGAGTGACAATCTGTGAATGTAACTCCCCCATAGTACACCCAAATACACTCAAACACACAACTGATCAATTGTTTTGCTCTGTAAAAACAACTTGCAGACAAGTTCCCAGCCTGACTTTCACACTAGTTATGTAACCCGAAGCTCCTCCCAGTCAGAAATTCTGGCTGTACCATTAGAATGAGTATTCTATCCAGTCATACAGTGACGAGGCCAATTTTTGTTTCTGGTTCACTTGCATTTTCTAACCAGAGAGAGTGTGCTTCCACCTTTCCTATGCCACTTACTCATTCCTTCATTCAACAAGCATTTACTAAGCACTTACATTATCTCAGATGTTGGAGACCAAAAGGTGAATAAGACATACTAATAATGAAATCCCAGCCATTTAAGACACTCAGCTGCTTTACAGAGGCAATAATGATAGAACATATCAAGCTACTAGTAGGGGGAAATGTTTTTATATCAATATAAACACATATATGTTTTGAACAAAATTCCTAGCATAAGTAAATTTGTACAAGGTGAAAAAACTCTTGCTTTGATTTTTAAAATAAACTATGAAAGGAATACATGCTCACTGCAGAAAATTCACTGCTGACAGCTGTTTCATTCCAGATAATGTCTTTTCCACTCCATCCTTGCCAAAACTGAGTATATATTTTTTTCAATTTCTACTTTTGTGTGGTCATATGATTTATGATATATGATTTATAAAATTAAAAGGCATTAAGGACATTTATTCTTAAACTACTCTTTTTGGCATCAACAGTTTCTCGAAGAGAGATTGCTTTTATTTGTCCCGACTGTCCCATATCACCTTCCGTTGTTGACATGTCGGATCCCAGAGTTCTGGAAGCTGTCACTGAGTCTCTTGCAAAATTCAACAATGAGAGCACCAAGCAATATTCTTTAGTCAAAGTCTCCAAGACTTCTAGCCAGGTGAGGTGGAAATGTCCAGTTACACTGACAATGTGTCTCATGACTGTTGCTATTGAATTCTAAACTGAGAAGAGAATATTAAGGCACTTTTTTTTTAATCCTTACTCAAGGACATTTTTCCATTTTTTTGTTCAGATAGAGTGGGAGAGAGAGAGAAAGAGAAACATCTACGTGAAAGAGACACATTGAGTGGCTGCCTCCCCCATGGCCCCGACCCAACCAGGGCCAGGGACAAACTGCAACCGAGGTATGTGCCCTTAGCGGGAACCGAACCTGGGTCTCTCTGGACCACAGGCCGACGCTCTAACCGCTGAGCCAAACCAACCAGGGAAAGGTACTTCTTTTTATTAGAATCCAAGAGCCTTTCTTCATTTCCTACTTTGGTAGACCTGATGTACATTTTTCATGTTTCGGTCTCTCAGTTATCCCATGGAATTTCCACAAGAGCTATGGGCTTTGCTTTCACCTCATTGCCTTTAAGGCATGAATGGAAATTAATTCATAATCTCCTTGGTTTATTCTATCTTGGTTCACTATTGACTGCTACATTTTCGTATCTGATTGACAATGGATCTCATTTAGCAAGCCAATTTCTGCTCCATGTTAAGCCCTGGACTGGATGTTGAGTTTTATGGGTTAGGAGAAATGGAGGCTCATTTGTATTTGAATTATGTTGATATCTATTACATAAAGAAAAACGAATCTAAAAACAAATATAGTAGAAGAAAAATAAGCTCACCCAAGGGAAGGTTTTTTTTAGAGCCCATTCAAATCCTTAAGAAGGGAAGAAAGGTATGCTGATTATGTTTTCTAAATAATAAAATCATAATACATGGTTTGATCATGGTGGGAATTACAGGGAGACCTGTGTTGACAACGACGCTGGAGATGTATGGTTTCTGTAAATATAATGCTGCCAAATCTCAGTTACTTCTCTACATGGAGAGGTTTGATGTTTGTTTCTCAATCCTTGTCTCACACTAGTGGGTGTTTGGCTCCTTCTACTTTGTGGAATATTTAATCAAAGAGTCACCATGTACCGAATCCCCAGCCAGCAGTTGTGCGCTTCAGCCCCCTGACTCTGCGGTGAGTATTCCTGAATGTCTTCATAATTTAAGATTTGTGTTCCCCGATCATCTATATGTATGTATTGAGCATAAATTATATAGGAACTGTTGTGATGCATAAGACACTTTTCTTCCCCTCAAGGAGTAACTGACTAATTAGAGATTGTGGTGGCCCAGATGCAATAATATTTTATTGTAAGTGCAATTTTCATCAGCAATGTTATTCCCTTTCAGTAAATGGTCATAGAGGCTGTAAAATATAGAGAAATCTCCTCGGTGGTTGGTGGTAGTCCTACTTATATCAGAACAAATCAAGTTACACTTGGAATACAGCATTTTTATTCCTTGGACCACTCTTTAAAAAGGACAAAGTAAAACAGGACGTCTTTGAAAGAATGCATCCAAGATGGAGAGGGTGCCTGGAAACCATCTGACATACCTGGTGGGAATGACAGTTGGCACAATGTGTTGTAACACAATTGGGCAAAATGCATCAAAAGTCTTTTCTTCCTTTATTTACATATTTATAATACCAACTTTATTAAGACATAATTCACACACCATAAAGTTCACCCTTTTAAGGTATAAAATTCAGTAGCTTTTTAGTATGTTCTCAGAGTTGTGCCACCACCATCAGTAATTTTAGAATATTTTCATCACCTCCAATGAAAACCCATACTCATTAGCAATCATTCTCCTTGCCTTCTTACCCAAGCCCATGGAAACCACTCATCTATTTGCTATCTCTATGACTTTACCTTTATCTGAACATTTCATATAATGAAATCATACTGTCTGTGGCCCTTTGAATCTGTCTTCTTTTACTTAGTACAATGTTTTTAAAGTTTATCCATCTTGTAGAATGTATCAGTGCTTAATTTTTTAAATTATAAAATAATATTTAATTGTATGAATATACAATGTATTATTTATTCATCAGTTGATGGATATTTAGATTTCCTCATCTGAGCTATTATGAATAATGTTGCTATGAAGATTTGTGTACAAGTTTTTATTTATTTGTGTACATGTTTTCATTTCTCCTGGGTATATACCTTGGACAGGGATTGCTGGGTCATATGAGAACTCTTTATTTAACCTTTTGATTAACTGAGAAAAATGACTATACCAGTTTCATAAACCCATCAGCAATGTATGAGGGTTTTAATTTCTCCACACACATGCCAATATTTATTATTATTATCTTTCTTTTTATTATAGTCATCTTACTGGGTATGAAATAATATCTTATTTTGGTTGTTATTTGCATTTTCCTCAAGGCTAATGTGCTGAACATCTCTTAATGTGATTACTAGCCAATTGTATATATTCTTTGGAGAAATCTCTATTCAAATTCTTTGTCCATTTTAAAATTGGACTATTTATCTTTTTATTGTTGACTTGTAAGAGTTCTGTAAATATTCTAGATACAATCCCCTTATCAGATATATGGTTTTTAAATATTTTTTTCCATTGTCTGGATTGTCTATTCATTTTCTTTTTTAAAATTTTTATTTATTTATTTTATTTTTCTAACTCATCTTTATTGTTGAATGTATTACACATGCCCCCCCTTTTCCCCCCATTAGCCCCCCTCCTCCCCAATCCCACCCCCTCCAACCTTCCTCTCACTATTGTCAGTGTCCATTGTTTATGCATATATGCATAGAATTCTTTGGTTTATCTCATCCCGCCCTCCCTCCTCCCTTCCCTTTGAGGCTTATCAGTCTAACAACCAATTTGTGCTTCTTAATTCCTTCATCTTTTTCACCCATCCTCCCACCCCCCACCCATCTGGCAAGCAACAAAAAGTTCTCAGGATCTATGAGTCTGTTTCTGTTCTGCTTGCTCATTGTGTTTGTAGATTCAATGGTTGATAGATATTTATTAATTGCCATTTTATTATTTATATTTGTGTTCTTCTCCTTTAAGAAGACCCTTCAACATTTCATATAATACTGGTTTGTTGGTGATGAACTCCTTTAGCTTTTTCTTGTCTGGGAAACGCTTGATGTATCCATTGATTCTAAATGATAGCTTTATGGGATAGAGTAGTCTTGGTTGTAGGTCGTTGCTTTCCATCACCTTGAATATCTCTTGCTACCCCTTTCTGACCTGCAAAGTGTCTTTTGAGAAATCAGCTGACAGTCTTATGGGAGCTCCTTTGTAGGTAACAAACTGCTTTTCTCTTGCTGCTTTTAAGATTCTCTCTCTTTTTTTTTTTTTTTTTTTTTGATGCATGCCCCTAGTGGGAACCAAAACTGAGACTCTCTGGTCCGCAGGCTGACACTCCAACTGCTGAGCCAAACTGGTCAGGGCTAAGATTCTCTCTTTGTATTTAACCTTTGGCATTTTGATGATGATGTGTCTTGCTGTGGACCTCTTTGGGTTCATCTTGTTTGACACTTTCTCTGCTTCCTGGACTTGTATTCCTGTTCCCTTCACCAAGTTAGGGAAATTTTCTGCCATTATTGTTTCAAATAGGTTTTCAATTTTTTGTTCTCTCTCTTCTCCTTCTGGCAGCCCCAAGATGCGAATGTTGGCACGCTTGAAGTTGTCCCAGAGGCTTCTTACACTATCCTCATTTTTTAAGATTCTTTTTTCTTTTTGCTGTTTTTATTGGGTGTTTTTTGCTTCCTTATATTCCAAATTGATGGTTTGCTTCTTGGCTTTACTTACTCTCCTATTGATTCCCTGTAAATCATTCTTTATTTCAGTTAGTGCATCCTTCCTTTCTGACTGGCCCTTTTTTATGTTGTTGATGTTCTCACTAAGTTCCTTGAAGATCTCTTCAAGTTCCTTGAAGGTCTCATTAAGTTCCTTGAATGTCTCACCAAGTTCCTTGAGCAACCTTATAACCTGTGTTTTGAACTCTGCATATAATTGATTCCTTATCCCCATTTTGTTTAATTCTTTTCCTGGAATTTTGTTCTTTTCTTTCATTTGGGACATGTTTCTTTGTCTTTTCATTTTGGTAGCTTCCCTATTATTGTTTCTATTTATTAGGTAGAGTTGCTATGTCTCCTAGGCTTCATAGAGTAGCCTATTGTTGAAGGTGTCCAGTGTCACAGCCTCCCTGATCACCCCAGTTGGGTCCTCAAGGTGTACCCCTAGTGTGGACTGTACACCCTTCTGTTGTAATTGAGTCTTGATTGCTGTTGGCATGTCAATGGAAGGAATTTACTCAAATTGATCAGCTGCAAGGGCTGGCTGTGCACACTGCCCACTGGCCTCTGACTACTTTGGAGAATCAGCTGTGTAGGGGCCCACCACAGTGGGGCTCTGATACTCACTGAGTCCACACATTGAATGTGTCACTTGTGGAGGTGGTTGGGTGGTGGTGTTTGGATGTGGTCTGGAGCTGTCCACTTGGTGTGCTGGCTCTAGGGCAAGGTCAGCCACTGCCTGTGTTCTACCTGGGGCCACCTGGCATAAGCTACAAAGTGATCTGCTGGGCTTGGAGGTGCCCAGGCAAAACCAAGTTGTGAACCAAGCCTGGCTGCTTCTAGTGCCAGGCCTGGGGCCACTTAACAAGAGGTATGGGGCTTGCTGAGACTAGATGCTGCTTGTTTGAGAGATTTTAGGAAATTCTAAAGTGGGATCCAAGACAGGCCATTCTTACGGTAAAGCCTTTGGAAGCAGCTTGGGTGGGCCCGAAAGTTGGGTGGGCTGGGGCCTCAGGGAATCACCAGGGTGGGCAAACAGTGTGAACTAGGTTGCTGGAGTCCCAGATATGGTGCCTTGTGCCGCTCAGGGAAGGGCTCACCAAAGGAACATCAGCCTCTGCCAGCACATCTGTCCAGCAGAAAGCTGCCTCTCCAGCCCTCATACTGAGGCCATACAGCTCAGTTGTTCCCTGTATGTCTCTGGTGCTCCTCAAGCTGCTTCCCCTCCAAGCTTAGAGGGAGCAAGTCGGAGTAAGTATGTGCACAGACCCTTTAAGAGGAGCTGCCTGGGGCTCCAGCAGCCTCAGCCTCAGTTCCTGCTGATTTTACAGCCAGGAGTTATGGGGACTTTTCTTTCTGGTGCTGGAACCCTGAGCTGCGAGCCTGATGTAGGATAGGGACCCCTTACCCCTCAGGGAGGACCTTCCCAGCTGAGGTGTCCCTCCTAATTTTTATTTGCCACACATGGGTGTGGGAACAGCCTGTCCATGCCTCCACCCCTCCTAGCAGTCTTGGTGTGCTGCTTCTTTAATTTCATAGTTGTAGGACTTCCATTTAGCTCAATGTCAGGCAGTTCTGAATGATGGTTGTGTTGTAGTATAGTTGTAATTTTGATGTGATTGTGGGAGGAGGTGATACCGCATTTATCTACGCCACCATCTTGACTGGAAGTCCTATTCATTTTCTTGATAATGTTCTTTGAAGCACAACATTTTTCATTTTGATAAAGTCCTGGTTGTATATTTTTTCTTTTATTAAAGGTGCTTTTGGTTTCATATCTAAAAACCATTGCCTAGTCCAAGATTTGCTAAGGTTTACTCCTATGTATTCCTCTCAGAGTTTTATAGTTTTAGCTCTTATGTTTAGGTCTATGGCCCATTTTGAGTTAATTTTTGTATATGATGAGAGGTATGAGATTCAACTTTATTCTTTTGCATGTGATTATCCAGATGTCCCCACACTATTTGTTGAAAAGACGATTTCTTCCTTCATTTAATTGTCTTAGCATACTCCTTGAAGATCAATTGACCATAAATATAAGGGTTTATTTCTATACCTTCAATTTTATCTCATTGATCTATATATCTATCTTTACACCACTATTGCTTTATTTTGAATATCATAGCTTTGTAATAAGTTTTGAAATTGGGAAGTGGGAGTCCTCCCTGTTCTCATTCAAGATTGTTATGGGTATTCTGGATTCCTTGTATTTTCATAATAATTTTAGGATCAGCTTGTCAGTGTCTATTTTTTAAAAGGCAGTGTGGAGCCCTGGCCTGTGAGGCTCAGTTGATTGGAGCATTGTCCCTGTCCTTACACCAAAAGTTTGTGAGTTTGATTTCTGGTCAGGGCGCACACCTAAATTGTGGGTTCAATCCCCAGTCAGAGCGTGTACAGGAGGCAACCAACCAATGTTTCTCTCTCACATTGATGTTTCTCTCTCTCTCAAATCAATAAAAACATGTCCTTGGGTGAGAATTAATTGGAAATTTGATAAGGACTGCATTGAATCTATAGATCAAAGGGGGAAGTATTGTCATCTTAAAAAATATTGTCTTCCAATCCATGAATGTAAAGATGTCTTTCCATTTGTTTAGAACTCAATTTATTTCAACAATGTTTTGTAGTTTTCAGTGTACAAGACTTTCATTTATTTATATACATAAACATTTTATTCTCTTTGATGCTACTATCATGTATTTGTCTTCTTAATTTTATTTTTGAATTATTCATAGCAAGTTTATAGAACTACAATTGATTTTTGTTTTGTTTGTTTTTTTTTTATCCTCACCCGAGGACATTTTTCGATATTTTGTTCAGATAGAGTGAGAGGGGGAGAGAGAGAGAGAGAGAAACATCGACGTGAGAGCGACACATCGAGTGGTTGCCACCCACACGACCCAACCAGGGCTGGGGACAAACTGCAACCAAGGTACGTGCCCCTAGCGGGAACCGAACCCGGGTCTCTCCGGACCGCAGGCCAACGCTCTAACCGCTGAGCCAAACCGGCCAGGGCACAATTGATTTTTATACATTGACTTGTATCTTGTAACTTTGCTAAACTCATTTATTAGTTCTAATAGTTTTCCAGTAGATTCCTTAAGATTTTCTGCATACTATAAGATCATGTCTTCTGCAAATAGAGATAATTTATTTCTCCCTTTCCAATCTGCATGCTTTTATTCACTTATTTGCCTAATATCCCTGGCTAGAACTTCCAGTGCAATATTAAAAAGAGGTGGAAAGCCCTGGCAGGTTTGGGTCAGCAGTTAGAGCATCAGCCCATGGACCAATGAGTCATGGGTTTGATTCCAGTCAAGGGCACATACCTCAGTGTGGTTCGTCCCCAACCCTGGTCGGGGTCGTGCAGGAGGCAACCAGGTGATGTGTCTCTCTCACATCAATATTTCTCTCTCTCTCTCTCTCTCTCCCTCCCTCCCTCCCTCCCTTCCTCCCTCCCTTCCACTCTATCTGAAGATTAATGGAAAAATATCCTCAGGTGAGCATTAAAAAAAAAAGGCGGAGAGAACAGACATCCTTGTATTATTCCTGTTTTAGGGGGAAAGCATTCAGTATTTCATCATTAAATATGACATTAATTGTAGGTTTTTCATAGATGCCCTTTATCAAGTTGAGAAAGTTTCCTTCCATTGTTAGTTTGTTGAATGTTTTTTTATCAATAAAAGAGTGTTAGAGTTTGTCAAATGCTTTTCCGGTGTTAACGAGATAATCATGTGATTTTTTCCCCCTCCTTTAATCTATTAGTATTATATGTAACAATGACTGATTTTTTTTTTAAATCCTCACCCGAGGATATTTTCCCATTTATTTTCAGATAGAGTGTGTGTGTGTGTGTGTGTGTGGGGAGAGAGAGAGAGAGAGAGAGAGAGAGAGAGAGAGAGAGAAACCATTGATGCAAGAGAGATACATTGACTGGTCGCCTCCCATATAACCCCGACCAGGGCTGAGAGCAACCCACAACCAAGGTACATGCCCTTGACCGGAATCAAACCTGTGACTCTGATCCACAGGTCGACGCTCTAACCAAGAAACCAAACCGGCCAGGGCACAATAATTGATTTTTGTATCTTAATACAATCTTGTACTTTGGGAGTAAATTCTAATTTATCATTGCATATAATACTTTTTACATGTTACTGAATTCCATGTCAGTATTTTTTTTTTTAAAGATTTTTAATCAGTATTCATAAGAGATACTGATCTGTAGTTTTCTTGGGTTGTCTGCTTAATTTTAGTAAGTTTCTTATTGGCCTCATAGAATAAGTTAAAACATTTCTCCTCCTCTTCTATTTTATTTTAAAAGAGTTTGTTGGTGTTCATTCTTCTTTAAATGTTTGGTAGAATTCACAGTAAAGCCATCTGTGCCTGGACTTTTGTGGAAAGTTTTTTCATTAATGATTTAATCACTTGTTATAGGTCTACACAGATTTTTTATTTCTTCTTCACTGAATTTTGGCAGCCCATGACTTCCTAGAAATTTGCCCATTTCATCTAAGTTATCTAATTTTCTGGCATACAGTTGTTCATAATATTCCCTTTTTATTTTTGAATGATCAGAAGTAATATCCCCACTTTAATTCTAATTTTATTAATTTGAGTCATTTTTGCTTGGTTAGTCTAACTAGAGCTTTGCCAATTTTATTGATCTTTTCAAGGAATCAACTTTCAGTTTTGTTTATTTTATTTCTTTTTTTTATCATCTGGTTTTCCTTTCTATTCTTTATTTTTACCATCTTCGTGCTTTTGGGGGGGGGGGGCTCAGTTTGCTCTTGCTTTTCTAGTTTTCTAAAGTAGAGATTAAATTATTGATTTGTAATCTTTTTTCTATTTCCTTTTTAAAATATTTTTTATTGGTTTTAGAGAGAGAGAAAGGAAGAGAGAGAGAGAGAGAGAGACAGAGGGAAACAGAGAGAAACATTGACATAAGAGAAATATTTATTAGCTGCCTTCCATATGAACCCCAACCTTATAAACCTGCAACCTGGGTATGTGCCCTGACCAGGAATTGAACCTTTGGGTGTATAGGCCAGCACTCAACCAACTGAGCCACACTGACCAGAGCTCTTTTTTCTCTTTTTAACATAGGCATTTACATCTATAAATATTTTTAAGAAATTCTTTAGCTATATCTCAGTAAGTTGTGCATATTGTGTTTTTGTTTCCATTCATCTCAAAGTATTTTCCAATTTTCCTTGGGATAGCTTCTTTGACCAATTGGTTACTTAGGAGTATGTTACTTAATTTCCACATATTTATGAAACTCCCCAATTTCCTTCTGTTACTCTGTTTCTAAAATAAATTCATTGTGGTTGGAGAATGTACTTTGAATGATTTCAATTCTTAAATTTATTAAAGTTTATTTTCTGGTTTAACATAAAGTATATCCTGGAAAATGTTCCATGTACACTTGAGAAGAATGAGTATTCTGTTGTTGTTAGGTGAAGCATTCGGTAACTGGGTAACTGTTGGGTTTAGTTGGTTTATAGTGCAGTGTAAGACTTCTGTTTCCTTGTTAATGTTGTGCATAGTTGTCCTATCCATTATTGAAAGTGAGGTTTCCAACTATTATTGTTGAATTCTCTACATCTCCCTTGAATTCTGTCAGTTTTGGCTAGCGTATTTTGGGGTTCTGTTGCAGGTCATATATAAGTATAATTATTGTGTCTTTCTACTAAATTGACCCCTTTGTCATTCTAAAATACTTTTCCTTCTCTCTAGTAACATATTGTCTTAAAGACAATTTTGCCTAATATTTATATAGCCATTCCAGCTCTCTTTTGGTTACAGTTTACATCGCAAACCGAAAGGTCCCAGTTTGATTCCAGGTCAGGGCACATGCCCAGGTTGTAGGCTCAATCCCTAGTAGGGGGCTTGCAGGAGGCAGCTGATATATGTTTATATTTCTCTCTCCTTTCCCCTCTCTCTAAAAAATCAACAAAACATTTTTTTAATGAGTAAATAATAAAGTATGTCTCTCAAAAGCCTTCTGTAACCAGTCAATTTTATATTCTTAATTTTCTCAAGGAATAATTAGGGAAACATCTTCACCCTATTCTTTGGGATCTCTTTCTCACTTGTAAATGGCATCTTGGGCAGATTCCATAGCTGTCTGGTTATGTTCAGTAAGAGAAACAATTTCACTATTTACACTTGAAATTAAGATTCACTTTCAGGGAAAAATATCCTCGGGTGAGGATAAAAAAAAAAGATCCACTTTCAGGTTTTGACTGTTCAGTCAATGCTGAATCAACATTTCTATCTCACAATGAATGCATAGCTTTTCCCGGTCTGTAGCTCAAACCTGACTTAGAGCTTAAGACCTGATGTGAGAAAGGGATCGAGGTCTGTTCTTTCATTCTTTCTTCCCCTCCTGCAATCTTTCACTTAATTCTGGATCTTCCAAGTTCTAAGAAGAATGAGAGAGGAGTAGAGAAAAAAGGTCTTTTTACATAACTAAACCTGCAATTGTAGTTTTCTCTTGGTCTACACTGGCTCTCTGTGAAACAGGCTCCAGTGCTGATTCTCCAGGTGGTACAAGTGTGAGTTCATCCAGAGGTCTTTTCCTGGTAGGATGATGTATTCTCTAGCTGACTACTTGAAACCACTCCTTCTCAGATTCAGCCCCCACATATTTTTACTACTAAATGCCCTGTATCTGGAAGTCCCTTCAGGTGGGCACATTCAAAAGAACACTATATATGACATTGGCTTGTCTCACGTAAACCTCATGCATTTTTACTGTGCCAGACAGTGGAGATAGGTTTCTCTGGCTGCTCTGTCTCCTTACCATAGTAGGCTGCTTTATCCAAGACCTGCTCTTAGAATGCTCTGAGAGAGAAGCAGATCCCAATCTCCATAGCCTACCTGTCTCTAAACCCTAGAATTCCCAAGTCAAGCATGCTCTCAAACTCCCTCTTTGTGATCCACTCTGCTTTCAGTGCCAGGCAGGCCTATGAATCATGGTAGCTCAGCAAATCTTAGGCTGAGTGGGAGGGGCCAGGCTCTACCTGGTACCAGTACCTGCAGTCTTCCCAGAAAACTCTCTTAGAGCCCTTTCCCTATGTGATTTGATGATGAAGAGGAGAAGGGAAAGGCTGAAGCACCATTCCCCAAGGACTTTCTACATTAACGGACTTTCCCCATTCTTAAGAATTTTTTATCTTTCTGTTTTTCATATATTCTGGAGATGGGTGATAGAGAAATATTCAGGCAAGCTCTTTAGACACATTTTAGTAAGTTCAATGTAAATACTGTATTCTTACAGTTCTCTGGAAAATTAAGGCAATGTTTTATTATAATGTTATATTTACACTTGAAAATGTGTATACTCTGTGACTCTAAAATTTCTCTTCCAGTAACTCACCCTAAGAAATTAACTAGGGTGATATGAAAAGATATAGCTTCAACATTTAAACAAAACAAATGATATACAATCTATTGTCTAACAAAAGAGAATTTGTTAAATAACACAGAGGAATATTAGGTAGCCATTATGAGGAGCATAGAAGACTATCCAATGCCATTAAAGGATTTTTACAATATATTATTAAATGACAAAAGAGAGTTATAAATAATATGTATAGCATAATCCTATTTTCTAGAAGAAAAAAAAATATATAGGGAAAAGATTAGAAGAAAAGGAATCAAATCATTGTAGGAAACAGGTACCTTTCATGCAATTACAGGTTTTTTTCTTTTCTTTCTGTTTATCCATATTCTAAATAACTATTACGTGTGTAATAAGAAAACAAAATTATTTTATCTTTAAATAAAGAGAAGCTGAAGGACTGAGAGTGGTTTTGTCTGAGAAGAGTCAACTCACGTGGTATGCACATCAAGGACAAGTTTATTAATTGACCCAAGGGTAGAAATAAGGCCAAGAGGTAATCTATAGACACAGATTTCCACTCATTATAAATAATTTTCTAATAAAGTTTGTTCTGTAAGAAGTTTTGAATTTTCCATCATTGGAGGCAGTTTAGCCTTGTTTGGGTGGTTACTCGTAGGGATAATCTAGAGAGAATTGGTTCAGAGCTTGACTGTTGTATGGTAGTAGAATAAAAATGTTGATTGGTTGTTTTTCCACACAAGCAGAAAGCAATTTGATTTCCCTTTATGATCATTGATAATTGTAAAACTCAAACAACATTGTATCTTCTCTCTCTCATTTTTTTTTAGCCTGTTGGTCTTTGCAAAGGTTCCCTGATTGACCAAGTCATTAAAAAGGATGTCTCCGTGACTTGTAACTTCTTTGAATCACAGGTATTTTTCATTCTAATCGTCTGTCTTCCTGTGAAGAAAAAAGCAGATTATCTATATTTTAGCTATCCCTACCCCATCCTCTCCTTTTATTTTCCTAAGAGCCATGGTCACCACTTTATTCAGGTTTTCCTGAGGTCACACCCACAGGTTAGCTAAGTAAAGACCTGTAACTCTTTGTTCTATGTGCTGCTGCCAAATAATTAAGGCTCCTTCAGAAACAAGAACGTACAAGCTTAGATGTCAGGCCTCTGAGACATTAAATTCAGTGTCCCAAAGACCCTTACACTGAACTGAAGAAAGAAATTGTTTCTTTGGAAATATTCAGTCCCTTACCAGAAGTACTAATTGAGCACTTACTGTGAGACAGCCTGATATAGTTGAAAGGGTGGTTGAGAGAGGCCATCTGGATTCCATTTCTGCTCTGCCACCTGTGAGCTGTGGGCAAATTCTTACCTCTCTGAGTCGTGGTTGCCTCATCTATGAATGGGATTGCAATGCCTGCCTCATTCAGTTCCCTGTGAGAAACAAGTGAGGAGATCTGGATAAAGGGTGCTGTATTGGGTCTCACAAAAAATAAACAATTAGTAAAAGGTGGCTATTGCTGCCACTACTAGGAGCAGGGAGACAGCGGGGATTTGGAATAAGTCATGTAACCTCTGTATCATTGTTCCATTCTAGATTTGTGAGACTTGCATTCAAGCTTCAGTCAGTCTTGGTCCCCCCTGGCCCTAATCTGTTTTGCTTTACCAGAGACCCATCCCTCAGCTGGGTTTCCTTTGAAACATTCCATCAGAAAGGCACAGAACAGCTTAGCCTGGTACTAGGCACAGCAGAGATTTCCCTGGGGAAAATTCCCTTATTAAAAGCATTATTATTTCAGGCTTCCACCTCTGAAGACAAAAATTCTACAGAACCCACCTACTCACCTACCAAAGCTGGGCCCAGAGGATCTGTCCAGCACCTCCCTAACTTGACTGATGAGATGCCTGAAGAATCCCTAAAAACAAGTCCTGTTGAGGCCTTCCCTGTACAGCTGGATCTAACCACAAATCCCCAGGGAGAAACCCTCAATGTTTCCTTCCTCTTCCTGGAGCCTATGAGTGAGAAGCTGATTGTCCTACCTTTCCCCAAAGAACAACACTCTGCTAAGTGCCCAGGACCAGCCAAGAATGCAAACCCTCTTGTTCTCCCACCATGAGGACCACATAGAGGATTCCATGGGGATGTCATACCCTGCAGGAGATGAGAGGAGTGGGGAAGAAAGACAGAGGGTTTGACTGTAGAGAGTGGCTAATAAAGTGTGTCTCTTTTACTGTTCTTGGTCTCATCATTTTGGCTGGAAGTGGAAATGAGACTAAATCCCCCACTTTTACACTGAGCTGCCTGCCTTCTAAACCATCCAAGATATCATTCCATAGGTAGATGCCTCTTATGTCTTTCACCTTTTCTTTTGCAACAATTACTGCCTTTTAGCTAAGTGTCTCTGATACAGGACCTGCCATACTTAGGAATGCCCTCCTCTCTCTGAGCAAGTGCATACTGTGACTCTTTTGATCAAAATGAGATAAAAATTGAAGAATACCAAAGGACGGAAATTCATCAGTGAGTTTCATGCTCCCTCTATTCCCCAATTATTTCAACACTAAGTATTGGTCAGATATTGTCTGTACAGCCTTTAACCTGAAGGTGACATTTCTCTTTCTTACCTGTCTGAATGGTCTCCATGTTCAGAACTGATAAAGTCACTTAGAGACAGTTGCCTGTGGCCTGTGATTGAGCCTGGGGAGAACCAGATATTGTGTTGAGTTTGGGAGCTTTCTGTGTTATTTAATAGTTTTGCTCAGAGAATAAATTAAGAGCCCAGATAACATTCATTCTCAATTTTTTCACTTAAAAAATTATACATACATACATATATAAAACATATATTATATACATGTATATGTATATTGTGTTTATATACATATATATACACAAATATATGTAATACATACATATATACACACATATCTTTTGAAATATAAGAAGTATTATGGGCTGAATTATGACTTCCCCAACTTTTTTTTTTTTTTTTTTTTTTATCCTCACCCGAGGACACTTTTTCATTCTTTGTTCAGATAGAGCAGGAGGGAGAGAGAGAGAGAAACATCGATGTGAAAGGGACACATCGAGTGGCTGCCACCCGCACGACCAACCAGGGCCGGGGACAAACTGCAACCGAGGTACATGCCCTTAGCGGGAACCGAACCCGGGTCTCTCCGGACCGCAGGCCAACGCTCTAACCGCTGAGCCAAACCGGCCAGGGCAACTTCCCCAACTTTTATACTGTAATCCTAACCCCCCATACCTCAAAATGTGACTATACTTAGATATGAGGTCTTTAAAGAGGTAGTTAAGTAAAATGAAGACATGAGAAAAAGTCCTAACCCAATATAACTGCTGTCCTTATAAGAAGAGATGATTAGGTCACAGATATGAGCACGGAGGGAGACAATGTAGAGTCAGAGAGAAAGAGAGAGGCCTCTGAAGAAACCAACCCTGTAACACCTTGATTTCAAACTTGTAGCCTCCAGAATTGTGAGAAAATTAATTTCTATTGTTTAAGCCACCAGTTTGTGGTACTTTGTATGGCAGCCCTACAAAGTAATACAATGAGGATTTGCAGATATAACGATTGCCTTCTGTCCTGGCAGCTGATTCTTAAAGAGGTACATAGGCCTTGGCATAATGTGCTTAAGAGCAGTAGACATTAGTCACACTCAGTTACTCTTATCTGCTTCCTATAAGAAGGAAAAATGATTGTGGGGCGTCATATGGAGTTTTAGACCCTGTTTCATTCAGGGTCTGGCAAGAAACACAATTTTACTTGGGTAGTTCAATTGAAAAGACTTTAATGAAGAGAATGAAGCCTTGTGGGCTGAGTTAAGGGAAGGACAAGGGATGCTGAGGCACCTAGAGAAGGACAACAGTGGGGTGCCTTGACCACTCTAGTCCTGAGAAAGGTGGAGAAGGAGTGGCCTTACCCAAGCCCAAGGGGAGCTGGAGCTGTTGAAGGAGGGGCCATCTGGCAGGAGCAGCCCTGGAGAGGGATTCAGCCACTGCCAAAACCTGGTGCTGAAGTAGGAAAGAGCAGGGAATGACCAACCTGGCCTCTCCCTCCCTCCATCCTTCCTTCCCTCCCTCCCAAGTTTCCTCCCTCTCTCCCTCCAATATCCTCCTCCCATTGGCTTTTTGAACCCAATAGTAAATTAGCCTGCAGGGAAAACCTGAGTTACTCAATCCACAGGAGTCAGCCTCCTGAGACAGACCAGGAACAGAGAGACAAAGGATGGACCTGGGGCAAACAGAGGAAAACCATTGCCTGCCCCATACAGGAAATTTCCCAAAGGTGTTAGTTCTATAACATCCTCATAATTTTTTTTCCAGTAAAAAAGGGTGTGGAGAGCAGACAGACATCCCCAGGCAACAGAAGCACAGACCAGCAGCTGAGACCCATCCCCAAAAACTACAGCAAAAGCTGAGCAGGAGTTGAGCCCCACCGAGGAGCAGCAGCACTCCCCAGCCACCAGCAGCAGGACCTGGGGCTCCACAGAGGCCTGTGCGGTTCAGCAGCACACAAGAGCAGTGGGAAGCTAGAGCCCGAGAGAGACTGGTGCAATCCAGCTGCCCACCTGCAGGAACTGCAGGGTGCAGGGGCACCAGAGAGGCCTATGCGACCCAGCAGGGACTGTGCCATCCAATTACCCACGGGACCTGTGGGGTGCTAAAGCACCAGAGAGGACTGTATGATCAAGCAGGGTCAGCACAATCTAGTTACCTAAGGGGCCTGTGGGGTGCTGAAGCACCAGAGAGGCCTGTGCGACAAAGCAGTTCATAACATAGGCATAGAACCAGGTCTTCAAAGGGACTGGGCGATCCAGTTACCCATGGAACCTGCAGGGTGCGGGGGCACCAGAAAGGCCTGTGCTACCCAGATGCACATAAGATAGGCATAGAGGATGTGAAAATGGAGGCAGAGTAAATAGAAGCTACACGGACTATCTCCCAGGACCAAACGAGAATTACAAATAAAATTAAGACAAATTCTCAGAAAAAAGCAACAGAAAAGCAGCAGGACAGGACGATATGACCAGGGACACTGGTAGGTTCTGCAGAGGCACAAGAGGGTGCTGGGCTGGGAGCCCAGGGACAGCAGCAGTCTTAGCTGTGAGCAGTAACCTTGGGGAATAAAGACCAAGCCTGCTCCACAATGCAGAGAGCCAGGACAGAGAGCTAAAATAGCCACAGCCACTCACCTGGGGGCTAAGGCAGAGGAAGGGCAGACTAGGCTGAAACTTTGTGGGGACACCCGAGATTTGGAGGGCACTCAAAGTTTTTGCTGAGTTGCGGCCAAAAATGATGGTGGCCAGTGTGCTCCTTCCCAGAGCTGAGAGGAAATGCAGCAGCCCCCCACCTCAGAGATTCTGCCATTCCCAGGTGAGGCAAAGAAATGCAAATTGAGGCTCATTAACAACCAGCATCTATCCCACCCTCTGGAAATCTTCTTATGCAGAACACCAGGGCTATATTCCAAGGCACTGAGTAACTGAGCCTACTAGCCACCAGGAAAAAGCTAGAGGATAATTGAACCTTTCCTGGGCTTGCAAATCTACCCAGGAAAGTAAGACTTGACAGTGGTGTTTAACGTGGGCCTGCCCAGGTCCATTCAAACCCAGCAGAGGGAGACACAAACAGCAGAACACCAACACCCACAGGGAAAATTTGGCAGGCTCCAAAACCCACTGAGATAGCCAAAATGGTGAAACAAAGAAACAAATCCCAAATGAAAGAACAAGAGAACTCTATCGAAGATGAGATCAATGAAATGCAGTTAAACAAATTATCAGAGGTAAAGTTCAGAGCCATGATCTTGAGGAAGCTCAACAGCATGAGTAAGGACATCAGCACCATGAGTAAAGATATAGAAACATTGAAAATCAACAAAGTGGAAATGAAGAATGACATAGCAGAAATAAAGACCACATTGGAAGGACTAAAAATCTTTTGGAGGACTTCAAAGAAGAAATGAACAGCAATACAATCATAACAGGGGACCTCATTACCCCGGTGACATCACTGGATAGATTATCTAGACAAAAAATTAACAAGAAAACACAGACTCCAAATGAAGCGCTAGATCAAATGGATTTCATAGCTATGTACAGAGAATTACACCCCAAAACAGCAGAATTCACATTCTTCTCAGGTGCACATGGGACATTCTCAAAGATAGACCACATGTTAGGGCACAAACTACATCTCTACAAGTTCAAAAAGATTGAAATCATATCAAGCATCTTCTCAGATCACAATGGCATGAAACTAGAAATTAATTGCAACAAGAACATGCAAAGATATTTGAACACATGGAGGCTAAATAGCATGTTATTGAACAATGAATGGGTTACCATGGAGATTAAGGAACAAATTAAAAACTTCCTGGAAATCAATGAAAATGAACACACAACAACACAAAATCTATGGGATGCAGCAAAAGCAGTTCTGAGAGTGAAGTTCATAGCACTACAGGCCTACCTCAAGAAGCAAGAAAAATTTCTAATAGACTATCTAACCTCACAAGCTAAGTAACTAGAAAGCAAACAAAAAGAAAACCCCAGAGCAAGTAGAAGAAAGGAAATAGTAAAGATCAGAACAGAAATAAATGACATGGAGACCAAAAAAAGGATCAATGAAACAAAGAGCTGGTTCTTTAAAAAGATCAACAAGATTGATGGACCCTTAGATAGACTCACCAAGAAACAAAGAGAGAGAGAACCCAAATACACAAAATCAGAAATGAAAAAGGAGAAATATTAACTGACACCACAGAAATACAAAGGATTGTTAACAAATATTATGAACAATTATACGGCAACAAATTCAACAATCTAAGCGAAATGGACACATTTCTAGAACTACATAGTCCCCCAAAACTGACCTGGGAGGAGTTACAACACTTGAACAAACCAATAACAACAAAAGAAATTGAAGATGTAATCAAGATTCTCCCAGCAAACAAAAGCTCAGGCCTGGACAGCTTCACGGGGGAATTTTACCAAACATTCGAAGAAGAACTAATACCCATTCTCCTCAAACTATTTCAAAAAATTCAAGAAGACTTCCAAACTCGTTTTATGAGGCCAGCATAATTCTAATTCCAAAACCAGAAAAAGACACTACAAAGAAAGAAAACTACAGACCAATATCTCTGATGAACATAGATGCCAAAATCCTGAACAAAATACTAGCAAATCAGATCCAGCAATACATCAAAAAAATTATTCACCATGACCATGTGGGATTCATCCCAGGGATGCAAGGTTGGTATAATATTTGCAAATCAATCAATTTGATACACCACATAAACAAAATGAAAGATAAAAATCATATGATCATATCAATAGATGCTGATAAAGCATTCGACAAAATCCAGCACCCATTTTTGATAAAAACGCTCAGCAATCTGGGAATAGAATGATCATATTTCAACATAATAAAGGCCATATATGAAAGACCTACAGCCAACATCATACTCAATGGACAGAAACTAAAAGCATTTCCCTAAAGAACAGGAACAAGACAAGGATACCCACTTTTACCACTCTTATTTAACATAGTACTGGAAGTCATAGTCACAGCAATCAGACAGGAAGAAAAAATAAAAGCAATCCAAATTGGAAAGGAGGAAGTGAAACTGTCATTATTCGCAGATGACATGATACTATACGTAGAAAACCCCAATGACTTCATCAAAAATTTACTAGACTTAATAAATGAATTTGGCAAAGTAGTAGGATACAAAATTAACGTCAAGAAATCAATGGCATTCTTATACACCAATGATGAACTGACAGAAAGAGAAACTAAAAAACAATCCCATTTATGATCACAGCAAAAAAAATTAAGATACCGACTTCCAGTCAAGATGGCGGGTAGGTAAACGCGGTATCGCGTCCTCCCACAACCACATCAAAGTTACAACTAAACTACAGAACAACCATCATTCAAAACCGCCTGAAATCAAGCTGAATGGAAGTCCTACAACTACGGAATTAAAGCAGCAGCCTCATCCAGACTGGTAGGAGGGGCGGAGGCAGACGAGCTGGTCCCACACCCACGTATGGCGGATAAAAATCAGGAGGACACCTCGGTTGGGAAGGTTCTTCCTGAGGACTGAGGGGTCCCCGTCCCACACCAGGTGCCCCGCTCAGGGTTCCAGGACCAGGAAGAGAATCCCCATAACTTCTGGCTGGAAAAACCAGCAGGAACTGAGGCTCAGGGAGGCTGAGGCGGCTGGAGCCCCAGGCAGCTTCTTAAAGGGCCTGTGCACGAACTTATCCGACTCTCTCCCTCTAAGCTTGGAGGGGAGGCAGCTCGAGGGGCACCAGAGATTTACAGGGAAGAACTGAGCTGTTTGGCACTGGAGCGAGGGCTGGAGAGGGGGCTTCCTCGGGGACAAACGTGCTGTCAGATGCCTTTGTTCCTTTGGTGAGCCCTTCCCTGGGGTGGCAGACAGAAGCCATATCTGGGACTCCAGCAAGCTGGCTCACACTGGTAGCCCCGCCCCACCCAACTTTCAGGCCCACCCAAGCTGTTGCCACTTGCTTAACCATAGGATTGGCCGGTCTTGGATCCTGCTTCAGGTTTTTCCTAAATTCTTTCAAATGAGCAGCATCTGGTTTCAGATAGCCCAATACCTCTCATTAAGTAATACACTGAAACAAACACAGGGAGGCAGCCAAAATGAGGAGACAAAGAAACAGGTCCCAAATGAAAGAACAGAACAAAAGCCCAAGAAAAGAACTAAGCGAAATGGAGATAAGCAACCTAAAAAATGCTGAGTTCAAAATACTGCTTATAAGGATGCTCACTGAACTTAGTGAGAACCTCAGTGAATTTAGTGAGGGCCTCAAGAGCATAAAAAAGGACTAGTCAGAAATCATGGATGCACAGTCAGAATTGAAGGAGGCATTAACTGAAATAAAGAATAATTTACACAGCTTCAATAGTAGAGTACGTAAATCCAAGGAGCAAACCATCGATTTGGAATATAAGGAAGCAAAAAATGCCCAATCAGAACAGCAAAAAGAAAAAAGAATCCAAAAAAATGAGGAGAGTGTAAGGAGCCTCTGGGACAACTTCAAGCGTGCCAACATTCGCATCTTGGGGGTGCCAGAAGGAGAAGAGCGAGAACAAGAAATCGAAAACCTGTTTGAAACAATAATGGCAGAAAACTTTCCTAACTTGGTGAAGGAAACAGACATGCAAGTCCAGGAAGCACAGAGAATTCCAAACAGATGGACCCCAAGAGGCCCACACCAAGACACATCATCATCAAAATACAAAAGGTTCAAGACAAAGAGAAAATCTTAAAAGCAGCAAGAGAAAGGCTGCTAGTTACCTACAAGGGAGTTCCCATAAGGCTGTCAGCTGATTTCTCCAAAGAAACTTTGCAGGCCAGAAGGGAGTGGCAAGAAATATTCAGAGTGATGAAAAGCAAGAACATACAACCAAGGTTACTCTATCCTGCAAAGCTGTCATTTAGAATCGATGGCCATATAAAGAATTTCCCAGACAAGAAGAAGTTAAAGGAGTTTATCACCACCAAACCATGATTATATGAAATGATGAAGGGTCTTTTTGAAGAAAAAGGTAAAATATATGAACAAACAAAATGGCAATGAATACATATCTATCAACAATGGAATCTACAAACAAAATGAAGAGGCAGAACAGAAACATTCTCATAGATGTTGGTTGCCAGATGGGAGGAGGGTTGGGGGAATGGGTGTAAAGGTGAAGAGATTAAGAAATACAAATTAATTGCTAGACTGACAAACCTCAAAGGGAAAGGAGTTGGGGGTGGGTGGGAAGAAATAAACCAAAGAACTTATATGCATAACCAATGGACACAGACAATAGTGTGGGAAAAGGCGGGAGGGGGGCGGGAGTGGGGAGAAGGGGGTCAATGGGGGAAAAATGTGGAACATCTGTAATACATTTTACATTCAACAATAAAGATTTAATAATAAAAAAATTAAGATACCTAGGAATAAACTTAATCAAAGAAATAAAGGACCTATTCGCAGAGAACTACATGTCATTGAAAAAAGAAATAGAGTCCTGGCCGGTTTGGTTCAGAGGTTGGAGCATCAGCTTGTGGACCAGAGAGTCCCGGGTTTGGTTCCCGCTAGGGGCACATACTAAAAAAAAAAAAAAAAAAAATTGTGAAAAAAGAAATAAAGGAAGATATAAAAAAAAAGTGGAAGCACATACCTTGTTCATGAATTGGAAGAATTAACATTATTAAAATGTTCATATTACCCAAAGCAATCTATTGATTCAATGCAATCCCCATCAAAATACCAATGTCATACTTCACAGACTAGAACAAATACTTCAAAAGTTCATATGGAACCAAAAAAGACCCCAAGTAGCCACAGCAATCTTGAAAAAAAAAGGACAAAGTTGAAGGGATCACATTACCAGATTTCAGGTTATACTATGAAGCCACTGTAATCAAAACAGCCTGGTACTGGCACAAAACCCGACAGATAGATCAATGGAACAGAATAGAGAACCCAGAAATGGACCCAAGGCAATATGCTCAATTAATATTTGACAAAGGTGGCAAGAGCATACAGTGGAGTAAGGACAGCCTCTTTAATAAATGGTGTAGGGAAAATTGGACAGCTACATGCAAAAAAATGAAACTAGACCATCAAGTTACACCATACACAAGAATAAACTCAAAATGAATAAAAGACTTTAAAATGACTCATGAATGCATAAAAATCCTAGAAGAAAATGTAGGCAACAAAATTTCAAACATCATATGCAGCAGAATTTTCACTGATACATCACCTAAGGCAACAGAAACAAAGGAAAAAATGAACACATGGGACTACATCAAACTCAAAAGCTTCTGCACAGCAAAAGATATAATCATCAAAATGGAAAGGCAACCCACTGAATAGGAGAGCATAATTACCAATGATACATCAGATAAGGGGTTAATTCCCAATATATATAGAGTGCTCATACAATTCAACAAAAGGAAGACAAAGAACCCAATAAAAAATGGGCAGAGGAACTAAATAGACACCTCTCCAAACAGGACATACAAATGGCCAAGAGACATATGAAGAAATGCTCAACATCACTAATCATCAGAGAGATGCAAATTAAAACAACAATAAGGTATCACCTCACACCTGTCAGAATGGCTGCCATCAACAAATCATCAAACAACAAATGTTGGTGAGGGTGTGGAGAGAAGGGGACTCTAGTACACTGCTGGTGGGAATGCAGACTGATGCAGCCACTATGGAAAACAATATGGAGTTACCTCAAAAAATTAAAAATTGAACTTCCATTTGACCCAGTGATCCCACTTCTAGGAATATACCCTAAGAAGCCTGAAACACCAATCAGAAAGAATATATGTACCCCCATGATTGTAACAGCACTATTTACAATAGCTAAGATCTGGAAACAGCCCAAGTGTCCATCAGTAGACGAATGGATAAAAAAGCAGTGGTACATATACACAATGGAGTACTATGCAGCTGTAAGAAAGAAAGGTCTCTTATCCTTTGAGACGACATGGAGGGACCTGGAAGGTATTATCCTAAGCAAAACAAGCCAAACAGAGAAAGACAAGTATAATGTAACCTCACTTATGTGTGGAATATAATGAACATAATAGTCTGAGGAATGAGGTAGTCCCAGAGACATGGAAGTGGGGTACAGACTGACAATCCGCAGAAGAGGGAGTGGTGGGGTAGAGATAAACCACAGACATACATGCATGTATGCATGAACAGTGGACATGGACAACAAAGCTGGGGACAGGGCGGAGAGGGAGGGGAAAGGGAACTCAATGGGGGAAAAAGGAGAAACATCTGTAACAAAAATTAATTAATTAATTAAAAAAGAAAAAAATAATAATAAAAAAGAAAAATTAAATTTTTTTTTTAAAAAGTGTGTTGAAGGACTTTGTGTTCCTTGTTGGATGGACAGACAAGGGCTCCATTAACAGGGAGGAAAAGTAGGTTTGCCTGCAGAGTTGCTGAGATGACTTTCTTAAAGTCAAGGGACGCATTGTTGACATTTACTTATGCTCTGTCAAGCATCTGACAATGTGATTCTTGCTGTTCCTTTAAATTTCTCAGTTAGACTTTGTCCTACATCCTCCAGGTCCTTCTACCTTTCTGATAACTTCTCCTAAGGCATTTAGATTCCTCTTCGGCTCATCTCTTAGATGCTGTTTCTCCAGCTTTTGATTCTTGATCTTTTTTTTCTTAGTCTGCAAACTCCATGCAGGGAAGCTAATTCAATAGTTTTGTCAATAGTCTCAAAATGCTGCACGCATTAATCAAATAATCAGTGCTCTGAAAATTGCTAATGTTAATCTTCAATGATGGAACTTTAAGATTTGGACATTTCTAGTTATGTAGTATTAAGAATTTTCTTGGATGAATCTTTAGAAGTAACTTCTTTAACAATAAGAAAATGAAAAACCCAATTAAAAATGAGTAAAAGATTTGAACAGATACCTCATTTTTTTAAAAAAAGATATATAATGGCATATAAACATATGGCAGACAGATGCTCTATATTATATGTCATTAAGGAGTTGAAAATTACGACAATGGTGGGATAACATTATTCATCTTTTAGAATGGCCAAATCCAAAACACTGACACCAAATGCTGGCAAGAGTGTAGAGCAACAGAAACTCCCATTCATTGCTGTTGGGAATGCAAAGTGGTACAACCACTTTGAAAGACAATGTGGCAATTCTTCCAAAACAAAACATACCCTTACCATACAATCTAGCAATTGTGTTCCTTAATATTTACCCAAATGAGTTTAAAATCTATGTCTACATAAAAACTTGCACATGGATGTTTATAGCAGCTCTGCTCATAATTGCTAAAACTTGGAAGCAACCTAAATACCTTTCAGTAGTTGAATGGATCAATTGTAGTACATACAAACAATGGAATATTATTCAGTGCTAAATATAAATGAGCTATTAAGCCATGAAAAGGTATAAAGGAATCTTAAAGGCATATCACAAAGTGAAAGAATCAAACTTGAAAAGGTGACATATCCTATGATTTCAACTCCATGATATTCTGAAAAAGGTAAAACTATAGAAACAGTAAAAAGATCAGTGGGTTGGGTGTAGGGAGGGATAAACAGTATTTTAGGGCAGTGAAACTATTCCATATAATATTATTATGGTGCATACAGGATATTACACATTGGTCTGAACCCATAGAATGTATAACACCAAGAGTGAACCCTAATATGAACTATAGACTTTGGGTGATAATAATGTTTCAATGTAGGTTCATTGATAATAACAAATGAAGATCTATGTACCCCCATCTGCCCTGATAATCATCTTGTGAAAAGTCACTACTACCCTCTTCATTCCACATCTGAGGCCATTCTCTGCCTCAGGACTCTCCGGAAGCTTTCCCAAAGCCAGTAAGTAGCTTCACCAAAGCTAAATGTCACTTCCTAGATCAGACAGTTCCCCAGGACAGACTCTCTCTCCTACTCGCCATCATTCTGTCTCCTGATTGTCGCCACCCTAGCACCCTCAATCAGCTCCCTAAGGAGCTACCCCAGTAACTGAAATGGCATCTCTAGAATTGTGTCTGTATTTAAGATTCAATAAAGAGGTAAAGCAAGGGGAGGAGAAGGCATGGCTCTCGTGAGTACCCCTACAACAGCACTGTAGGAAAAGCTTGTTTTCCTCCTTGGTCACTTTTCCCTTTGCCATCCCTTTCCCTTCACCAGCTTTTGGTTTGCCCAGGGCACTCCATATTGGACCTGGCCAATATAGGCAGTAATAGAAAGACTTAATTAAGGAACTCAGTTCATTGAAACATAAAACAGTTTTTGTTTTAATCAATAGCATTCCCCCTACCCACCTTTGTGAGAGTCCCTTAATAACACTTTGGCCAGATTTTATACTGTTCCTGTCATTCAAAGTTGCACTGGAGTAGTATTGTTTGGGTATTTAAAAGCTAGTGTTGTTAATATTAAAAGTTCATTCTCAAATACAATTTAAAATGTGTTTCTTCCACTTTTAACACACGCTAAACCATCTGTGATTCTGGGAAGTGAGTTCTGCATTTTGTGTATCCTGCCTTTTAGCTCTCTCTTCAAACACCCTCCAAGTTCTGTCTAGGGCCCCAGCAGTCCTCAACCTTGACTGCGTAATGAAATCAACTGGGAGTTTTAAAACTCCTAATACCTGGGTCCACCCCCAGAGATCCTGGTGTAATTGCTCTAGGGGGAGACCTGGACATAAGGATTTTTCAAAACTCTTCAGGTGATTTTAGTATGAAGCCAAGACTGAGAACCATTGCTGTGGACACTTACAGTCACTCACCACAGAGAAGAGAGCAGGCAGGGCGATGCTGTTTAAGTGACTGGTAGTGGAAAGGGCTGATTCCCTTTAGTCCTTTCAGATGCTGCTAAGTTCCCCTGGTATGAGAGGTCCATACAGGTATATTTGTTTCTTTGGAGGAATAGGGCTTAGGGGTCAGCTTCATCCCAGCTCTGTCCCTCAGTGCTGAGCCCCTCTCTCAATGGTGTATTCCCTCTAACCCCTTCTCTGGGATGGATGGGTATCAAATGGCTTGACTTCTATCCTCACCAAGTTTCTCTTCCACATGAACCAATTTTGGGGGGCATGCTTTAATAGCCAAGGAGAATTGGAATGATAAGTGCTGTCCTCAATAATAATAATAATAATGATGATAATAATAATAATAGAATCATTTATTCAGCACCTGAATCTGTGCCAAGAATTGTATTGTTTACATCATACGTTTTCTTATTTAATTATCGTACAGTACTGCCAAGAGGTATTAATCCCCATTTTATATATGAGGAAACTAAGACTCAGAGAAGTTTCATGGCCTACCCAGCATCACATGGTAAGAGGGTAACTATGCAGATCTGACTGTAAAGCAACAACCTCTTAATCATTCTATTCTACCTGAACTCAGATCCTTTTATGTGTTAACCATTTAACATCTCCCTTAAATAATATAGCTGCTTTCTACTAAAGACTTCTAGTGCTACAACCAATGGTGCCAATTTCTGGCTGAGACAGGCAGGCAGAAGGAGGAAATTTACTTCACTGCTACCCCTACCCCCCACACCAATAAATGAGGAAGGTTTATGGTCAAAAACACTTTGGATCTAGTATGTACTAGAAATAGCCAGATTTGTGCAGATCACAGTTTCACCCACTCACCAGAGGCATGTCTCAACTTTCTGTCCCCGGGACCGCTAATCATTTACAGCATGTTGACAGATATTTCAACCAGGGGTCAAGGTGAACATCCTGGTTACACAACAAAAAAGTATAAAAACTGTTTAATGAACGGAGTGTGTGTGTGTGTGTGTGTGTGTGTGTGTGTGTGTGTGTGTGTTTATTTCAAAAGTCTGTATAAAATTCTCTGCTGTGGTATACCATAGCAAGGGATGGTTTTCACATTTTAACAAAATGAAGGTATTCACTGCAGCTCTGTTTTCTATCCTTTTGATCACACTGCAGTATTTCTGTGCTGTGAGTCCCATAGACTGCAATGCTACTGAGTCCCTGGCTGGGAAAGCTCTAGACCTGATCAATAAAGGACATTTGATGCACGATGGGTCGACACTCAACCATTAACCCACGCCGGCCTGATAAAGGACATTTGAATGGCTACCTTTTTCCGTTGCTGCAGGTCGCTGATGCCCACTTGGACAAAGCAGGAAGGAATTGCCAATGCAGAGCTGAGTCGGGAAACCATGCACCAGGGGCAAGTGTGACTCTAGCCACCGAGCCTACTGCTTTGCACAATGGAATGGCTTTGGTCAGGGTTTTCTGTTTAGTTTCTGCTGCTGCTGCTCTAGACTGTTCTTATTTTTTCAAACTAATGTTTGTTATTAGTTTGTCCTTAACTATGCTGCCTGTGAATACTTATAGGCACTGATGCTGAATCCAATCAAATGCAAAGTAATATAAGAGAAAAATTAGAATAGACTATGGGCTTTGCCCTCAGGGAGATAAATAATAATCAGCTCACATAAAAACATAGACAAACTGAGAAAGGTATGATATATTCAAGTGACAGAGTGAGTAGCATAGATGCTGGACAAGCTAATGAAAGGAGATCTATTACCATTGAATGACAGAAAGCTTCATTTGGGTCCCCCAAAATAAGCAGGATTTAAACCGGAAGACGGCCTGGGTTACAGCCATTCTAGAGGAATTCCAGAAATACCACCTCTGTGTGGTAAGAAATCAGGAAGGAGAGTATTAGGGAGAAATTAAACATAAGCAAGGGTATCCCAGAACTTCTGCACGAGATTTGGCACAGGCAGTAGGGTGGAAGAAAAAATGTAGGCTTATCTTGATGCAATGCAAGCCCACCGTCTTCACTTTGAGCAGCAATTTTCAACCGGTATGTCACAGGAATTTTTATTTTATTTTTATTTAATTTTATTTTTCTTTATTGATTTTAGAGAGAGAGAAGGGGAGAGAGAGATAGAAACATTGATGAGAGAGAACATCAATTGGCTGCCTCCTGCATGCTCCTCACTGGGGATCGGGCCCACACGTGCACATGTGCCCTGACTGGGAATCGAACCAGTGAGCTCATGGTGCATGGGTCGACGCTCAACCACTGAGCCACGCCGGCCAAGCGTCACAGAAATTTTTAAAACATGCAAGACCTGCCCTGGCCGGTTTTGTTCAGTGGTTAGAGCGTCGGCCTGCGGTCCTGAGAGACCCGGGTTCGGTTCCCACTAAGGGCGCATACCTCGGTTGCAGTTTGTCCCCGGCCCTGGTCGGTTGTGCGGGTGGCAGCCACTCGATGTGTTCCTTTCACGTTGATGTTTCTCTCTCTCTCTCTGTTCCTCTCTCTCCCTTCCACTCTACCTGAACAAAAAATGGAAAAATGTCCTCGAGTGAGGGAAAAAAAAAAAAAAACATGCAAGACCTGATTATGTAGTCAGGGGCACTGACCTCTTGTCCCTTAGTTTGTCAAATAATAAAAGGACAACAGCCAATACAACAATAGCCATCTGGTGTGACTGAATCAAAATTATACCTTTTTAAAAAATCAGATTGGCAAAAAATATATTTTTGGGTAAAAATGTAATATATTTTTTGTTGTGCCTCAGAATTTTAGTAATTAGTTTATGTGTGCCATGAGATTAAAAAGGTGGAAAACCACTGATCATATGCTTATTTGGAGTAGATTTGAGGGCTTGATAGAGATTGTGGAGGGAAGCATCCCTCCCCAACTTCCCAAAACAACCTACCCTCTGGGGGAATCACTAAAATCACTGTGGTAAGACAATAGAGCACCACAGAGGACAAGCAGATAACTTGATACTTGCTAAAGTATTAGATGTGGAGGCAGTACAGGTTGCAGAGAACCAGTGCAGGGATGTAGGATTCTATCAGCAATTCAGTGACCACTAGTCTCATTTCAAGCTCTCTGCCACATTATAGGACACAGGATGAGTTGGCCCAGTGCTTCTTCTGAATGGGAGTCCAAAGGGGGAGAGGAGGTACAGTGTATCTGGGAAGATGAATGCAGGTGACGTGGGCTTGTTTAGTGTTCAGGAATGAGCAAATGAAGACCAGACCCAGGCAGTGGGATTTAGGGCAATGAGAATGAAGAAAAGACATGAGACGTTTTAAGAAAAGATCATCCAAGGCCTGGAAACTGGATAGCAAAAGCAAAGGAAGAAATCAAAGTTGATGTCATGTTTTTTTTTAAGCCAAAGACTAAAGCAAGAAATCATTAATGGTGTCACTGACAAAAGACAGGATATGTTGAGAAAGGCAGCTGGTCTGTAAGAGAAGAGAGTGGTTTTAGCTTTGGGCAAGTTGAAATTAAGGCAAGAAGTCCAAGTTCAGGAATAGAGCTGGGTGAGAGGACATAATTGCACATACAGATTGGAGCTCGTGATGTGGTTGTCATCACTTATAATTCTAGGTTTACACTTTCAACATCTCCACCCAAACGAATGCTATTTTATGATTGCTTTTTACAGCTCATGAGCAGAAGCAACATCATGACCAGTTAAAAAGAACATTTTGGAAGTAACCATTTCAAGCTATTTATTCAAACAAATAGATCAAATGATACAAAGATAAGCCTCTGCAATGATTTGGAAGGGAACAAGAATTCTGTTTAAGAAATCAAGAGATTGCTTCTATTGAAAACAAACTGGGCTCCCACGTGCTATTCACCTGTTGCTCTCTTGGAATTTCTCAGGAATCCACAGATATCTATTATTTAGTCTTAGATGTGAACGAATCTCACTGTCTGATCCAATCCAGGAAACACTGGGATGACTGGGCCAACTGTTTCTGGGCATCTATCTGATATAGTAAGTAAACACGCTACCATTCTCCTCTCCTTGTCATTCTTAACTTCGGTCCACTCTGTTTACTTGGAGTAGCTGTATTTTCTAGTCTAGCACAGCAAAAGAGTAAGAGTAGTTTCTGCCTTTTGACTTATGAAGATTATGTCAACCTTGAGTAATATTCTCTTGAGAGCCATACTTAGGAACCCAGTTTAAGATAAGTCAGTGGGGCTTGTGGTCCATTGGTATAGCATGATCAGCTATGTGACCTTCTGCAAATCATCTAATGTTGCTAGCCTTCCATGTCCTTAGCTATAAAATAAGAGGAGTTTGGAGTAGATAGACTCTAAGATCCGACCTGGCCCTGATAGTCAATGGGTCTAGAACCTATGAACTTGCAATTGTGTCCTCTGAAGACTGGTCCCATTAGCAGGAATGGATAAAGGAATTAGTTGCAATTACCATGAGGAATGGAGTCAGCTGTTAGAGCATCAGCCTGTGGACCAAAGAGTGGCGGGTTCGATTCCAGACAAGGGCACATACCTTGGTTGTGGGTCGTGCGGGAGGCAGCCAGTGTGTCTTTCTCACGTCAATGTTTCTTTCTCTCTCCCTCCCTCCCACTCTATCTGAAAAAAAGATTATTAAAAGAAAAATACTACTTAATTCAGTCATACAGAGGTATTTAACATAATACTATGATGTACGTATCAAAAATGGTCCCTACCTGTGCTTACGGACTTGATTATTACTCACTCTCTTGAAAAGAAAAGCAAGCAGAGTTTCCCTGTTATTGGTGCATTTTTCTTTAAAGAAATTTAATATATAAAAATAGAGCCCTGGCTGGTTTGGATCAGCAGTTAGAGCGTCGGCCTGCGGTCCAGAGAGACCCGGATTCAGTTCCGCAAGGGCACATACCTCGGTTGCAGTTTGTCCCCTGCCCTGGTTGAGTGGTGCGGGTGGCAACCACTCAATGTGTCCCTTTCACTTTGATGTTTCTCTCTCTCTTCCTCACTCTATCTGAACAAAAAATGGAAAAATGTCCTAGAGTGAGGATAAAAAAATAAAATTAAATTTAAATTAAAATTAAAATTAACATAAGGCAGTATAGCGTTATTGTAGAGAACATGGGCTCTGGGATTAATTTGCTTCAATTTGAATCCCAATCTTATCATTTACTAGTCGCATGGTCTTGAGGGCAAGTTACTCAACCACATTAAGTATTCCTCATTTGTAAAATAAAGCCAATAATTTGGTTTTTGTTAGAATTAAATAAGACGTTCTGTGTAGCACACTTCCAAAGTACTTAGCACTCAGTTAAGTATTGACTTCAACATCTAAAAGTTATATATTAATACTTCAGTTTACAAAGCAGTTATATATATGTTGTCTCATTTAATATCACAATAAGACTATGAAGATTATGATACTTTCTATTTTAGAGTTTAAAAAAACTGAGGTTCAAAGAGGTTTGGTGATTTGGCCTCAGGAAAACAGCCAAAATGTGGTGAACATAACCCCACCCCTCCAGTGTTGACTCTAAAGTGCATGTTCTTTTATTTACGTTTTCCAAAAGAATTATCACAGAATTTCTTTAAAAATAGCAAATCTCAGCATGATTCAATACACAAAAGTTCAACAGCCAAGCAACACCTTCAGAAGGTTGCCTTAAAGATGATTGAGCTGTATCTTCTTTCTCTGGGGAAAACTTCATGTTAATGATGCTCTCCTTGCCAGAACTAGGAAGAGTTTGCTAAAAGATTAACACTTTATGAATGATGGGGTTGGGGCATCATGAATAGTGTCAAAACAGAGACTTGAGCATCAGAAGGATCTGGTAATCAAGGTAATATTATCAAATACCTCCACCAGTTATTTCACAACATTTCCTAGTCAACACTTTGGGGAAAGTACAGGTTCCAAAGATTTTCATTACAAGTTGCTATGGTTCTCTTCCATGACTGGTCACTAGTGCTGGGCTTTTCCATGTCGTCTCAAAGGATAGGAGATCTTTTTTCTTACAGCTGCATAGTATTTCATTGTGTAAATGTACCACAGCTTTTTTATCCACTCATCTATTGATGGACACTTGGGCTGTTTCCAGATCTTAGCAATCATAAATAGTGCTGCTACAAACATGGGGGTACATATATTCTTTCTGAATGGTGTTTCAGGCTTCTTAGGATATATTCCTAGAAGTGGGATCACTGGGTCAAATGGCAGATCCATTTTTAATTTTCTGAGGAAACACCATATTGTTTTCCATAGTGGCTGCACCAGTCTGCATTCCCACCAGCAGTGTACTAGAGTCCCCTTTTCTCCACACCCTCGCCAACACTATTGTTTGATGATTTGTTAATGGCAGCCATTCTGTCAGGTGATACCTCACAGTAGTTTTAATTTCCATCTCTCTGATGATTAGTGATGTTGAGCATTTTTTTATATGTCTCTTGGCCATATGTATGTCCTGTTTGGAGAGGTGTCTAGGTCCTCTGCCATTTTTTAATTGGGTTTTTTGTCTTCCTTTTGTTGAGTTGTATGAGTACTCTATATATTTTGGAAATTAACACCTTATCTGATGTATCATTGGCAATTATGCTCTCCTATTTATCTTCAAGTAGAGAGAGAGAGAAAAAAAAAAAAAGAAAGAGAAACATCAATGTGAGAGGAACACATCAACAGGCTGCCTCCAACACGGCACCGACTAGGGCCAAGGATGAATCACAACCTAGGTATGTAACCTTGGCTGGAATAGAACCTGGGACTCATTGGTCCATGGGCCAACACTCTACCACTGAGCCAAACCGGGCGATTTTGATTCTCTTGCCTTAGGTGTTGTATCAGTGAAAATTCTGCTGCGTATGATGTCTGAAATTTTGTTGCCTACATTTTCTTCTAAGAATTTTATGCATTCATGAGTCCCTTTTAAGCCTTTTATCCATTTTGAGTTTATTCTTGTGTATGGTGTAAGTTGGTGGTCTAGTTTAATTTTTTTGCATGTATCTGTCCAATTTTCCCAGCACCATTTATTAAAGAGGCTCTCTTTATACCATTGTATGTTCTTTCCACTTTTGTCAAATATTAATTGAGCATAATGTCTTGGGTCAATTTCTGGGTTTTCTGTTCTGTTCCATTGATTTATATGCCTGTTCTTGTGCCAGTAGCAGGCTGTTTTGATTAAAATGGCTTTGTAGTACAACCTGATATCGGGTATTATTATCCCTCCTACTTTGTTCTTTTTTTTCAAGATTGCTTTGGCTATTCAGGATCTTTTTTGGTTCTATATAAACTTCTGGAATATTTGTTCTAGTAAAATACCAATATGTCATTGGTATTTTAATGGGGATTGCATTGAATCTGTAGATTGCTTTAGGTAGTATGGACATTTTAATGATGTTACTTCTTCCAATCCAGGAACAAGGTATGTGCTTCCACTTTTTTATATCTTCCTCTACTGCTTTTTCAATGTCCTATAGTTTTCTGCAAATAGGTCCTTTACTTCTTTGGTTAAGTTTATTCCTAGTTATCTTAATTTTTTTTGCTGCAATGGTAAATGAGATTTTTTTTTTTAGTTTCTCTTTCTGTGAGTTCATTATTGGTGTATAATAATGTTGTTAATATCTTGATGTTAATTTTGTATCCTGCTACCTTGCCAAACTCATTTACTAAATCTAGTAGATTTTTTATAGAGTCTTTAGGGTTTTCTATGTACAATATCATGTCATTTGCAAATAATGACAGTTTTACTTTCTTCTTTCTGATTTGGATCCCTTTTATTTTTTCTTTATGTCTAATTGCTGTGGCTAAGACTTCCAGTACTATGTTAAATAAGAGTGATGAAAGGGGGCATCCCTGTCTTGTTCCTGTTATTAAGGGAAATACTTTTAGTTTTTGTCCATTGAGTATGATGTTGGCTGTAAGTTTTTCATAAATGGCCTTTATTATGTTGAGACATAATCCTTCTATTCCCACATTGCTGAGCGTTTCTATCAGAAATGGGTGCTGGATTTTGTTGAATGTTTTCTAAGCATCTATTCATATGATCATATGGTTTTTATCTTTCATTTTGTTTATGTGGTGTATCACATTTATTGATTTGCGAATATTGTACCAGCCTTGCATCCCTGGAATGAATCCCACTTGGTCATGGTGAATAATTTTTTTGATGTATTGCTGGATCCAATTTGCTAATATTTTGTTAAGAATTTCTGCATCTATGTTCATCGGGGATATTGGCCTGTAGTTTTCTTTCTTTGTAGTGTCTTTTTCTGGTTTTGGAATTAGAACTATGCTGGCCTCATAAAACGAGTTTGGAAGTCTTCCTTCTTCTTGAATTTTTTGAAATAGTTTGAGGAGAATTGGTGTTAGTTCTTCTTTGAATGTTCAGTAAAACTCCCCTGTGAAGCTGTCCAGGCCTGGGCTCTTGTTTGCTGGGACTTTTTTGGTTACATCTTCAATTTCCTTAGTTGTTATTGGTGTGGTCAAGTCTTCCATCTCTTCCCAGTTCAGTTTTGGGAGACTGCATGATTCTAGAAATTTATCCATTTCGCCTAGATTGTCCAATTTGTTGGCGTATGGTTGTTCATAGTATTTGTTAACAATCCTTTGTATTTTTGTGGTGTCAGATGTTACTTCTCCTTTTTTGTTCCTGATTTTATTTATCTGTGTCCTCTCTGTATTTTTTGGTGAGTCTAGCTAAGGGTCCATAAATCTTGTTTATCTTTTCAAAGAACCAGCTCTTTGTTTCATTGATCTTTTCCTTTTTTTTTTTTTTTTTTTTTAGTTTCTATGTCATTTATTTCTGCTCTGACTTTTACTATTTCATTTCTTCTACTTGCTCTGGGTTTTCCTTTTTGTTTACTTTCTAGTTCTTTAAGTTGTGAGGTTAGAGAGTCAATCAGAAATTTTCCTTGTTTCTTGAGGTAGGCCTTTAGTGCTATGTACTTCCCTCTCAGGACTGCTTTTGCTGCATCCCATAGATTTTTTGTTGTTGTGTGTTCATTTTTATTGGTTTCCAAGAAATTTTTAACGTCTTCCTTGATCTTCTTGGTAACCCATTCATTGTTTAGTAACACGCTATTTAGCCTCCATGTGTTTGAATGTTTTTGCTGTAATTGATTTCTAGTTTCATGCCATTATGATCTGAGAAGATGCTTGACATTATCTCAATTTTCTTGAACATGTAGAGACTCAGTTTGTGTCCTGTGGTCTATCTTTGAGAATGTCCCATGTGCACTTGAGAAGAATGTGAATTCTGCAGTTTTGGGATGTAATTCTCTACAGGTATCTATTAAATCCAGCATTTAGTCTCTGCTTCCTTGCTCATTTTTGTGTAGAGGATCTATCCAATGATGTCAGCACAGTGTTAAAGTCCTCTGCTATGATTGTATTGTTGTCAATTTCTCCTTTGAAGTCCTCCCGAAGTGTTTAAATGTAATTTGGTGCTCCTATATTCGGTGCATATATGTTTACCAAGGTTATATCTTCCTGTTGGATAGATCCTTTCAATATTATGTAGTGCCCTTCTTCTTCTCTAGTTATGGACTGTATTTTGAAATCTATTTTTATCAGATATGAGTATGGTACCCCTGCTTTTTATTCCCTTCCATTTGCTTGGAAGATTTTTTTCCATCCCTTCACTTTCAACCTCTGTGAATCTTTTGTTGTGAGGTGGATCTCTTGTAAACAACATATATATGAGTCATGCTTTCTTATTCAATCAGCTACTCTGTGTCTTTTAATTAGAGGTTTAATTCATTTATGTTTAAGGTTAATATTGATATGTACTTATTTATTGCATTTTTCTTTATTATGGTTATATTTTTCTTTCTATTTCTTCTGCTAATTACAGCAGTCCCTTTAACTTTTTTTTTTTTTTTTTGGTCTGGGTAGCTCTTTATTTGACCTTCTATTTTGAATGATAGCCTTGCTGGATAGAGTAGTCTTGGATTCAGATCCTTGTTTTTCATTACCTTAATTACTTCATGCCATTCCCTTCTGGTCTGTAGTGTTTCTGTTGAGAAGTCAGCTGATAGCCTTATGGGGGTTTCTTTGTAGATAACATATTGCTTATCTCTTGCTACCTTTAGGATTCTCTCCTTGTCTTTAATTTTTGGCATTTTAATTATTATGTGTCTTGGTGTGAGCCTGTTTGGGTTCTTTTTACTTGGGGCTCTCTGTGCTTTTTGAACTTGAATGCCTTTTTCCTTCACCAAGTTAGGGAAGTTTTCAGTCACTATTTCTTCAAATATATTCTCTAACCCTTGCTCATTTTCTTCTTTTTCTGGAACACCTATGATTTGAATGTTGTTATGTTTCCAGCTGTGCCACAGTTCTATTAAGCTGTCTTTCTGTTTTTAATTGTTTGTTTTTTTTCTTTTTTGTTTTCTGATTGGGTGATTTTTTTCTACCTTGTCTTCTAATTCACTGATCCAGTCCTCAGCTTCCTCTACTCTGCTGATTATTCCTTCCAATGTGTTCTTTATTTTTATTATGTCATTATTTATTTCCAATTGGTTCATTTTCAATGTTTCTATATCTTTACTCGTGGTGCTGAGCTCTTTATTCATGCTGTTGGGCTTCCTCATTATCATCAGTCTGAACTCTAACTCTAATAACTTGCTTAACTGCATTTCATTTACCTCATCTTCAGTAGATTTCTCTTGTTCTTTCATTTGGGATTTGTTTCTTTGTTTCACCATTTTGGCTATCTCAGTGGGTTTTAGAGCCTGCCAAATTTTCCCTGTGGGTGTTGGTGTTCCACTGTTTGTGGTTCCCTTTACTGGGTTTTGGATGAGTGTGGGAGGACCCAGTTAAACACCACTGTCATGGAAGAATTTGAGTAGTATTTTATAATTTATAAAGTACTTTCACAAATATTGCTTGAGTTATTAAAAATATTACCTAGATTTGAGATGACATGGAGGGACCGGGAAAGTGTCATCCTAAGCGAAACAAGCCAAACAGAGAAAGACAAGTATATGATCTCACTTATTTGTGGAGTATAATGAACATAATGGTCTGAGGAATGGAGTAGTCCCAGAGACATGGAAGTGGGGTACAGACTGACAATCCCCAGAAGAGGGGGTAGTGGGGGAGATAAACCACAGAACTTATATGCATGTATACATGAACAGTGGACATGGACAACAAAGCTGGGGACAGGGCGGGGAGGGAGGGGGAGGGGGAATCAGTGGGGGGAAAAGGAGAAACATCTGTAACAGAAATAAATTAATTAATTAAATAAAAAATAATAATACCTAGAAAACATAGGATTGAACATTCTCAATTCATTTCAATTCAATGCATTTATAATATGTAAACACAGTTGCTGCAGGTGAATAATGGGGTAACAAGCAATCCCTACTCTAGGGAGCTTACATTATGCCAGAGATTTAGAAAGTATACCATTGACCTGCTTTTTTTCTAGATTTGTTTTTGTTTTTTGTTTTTTTATCCTCACCTGAGGACATTTTTTGATATTTTGTTCCAATAGAGTGGGAGGGAGAGAGAGAGATAGAGAGAAACATCGATGCAAAAGTGACACATCGAGTGGCTGCCACCCCCCACGACCCACCGGGGGCCGGGGACTAACCGCAACCAAAGTACATGCCCTTAGCGGGAACCAAACCCTGGTCTCTCTGGACTGCCGACCAATGCTCTAACCGCTGAGCCAAACAGGCCAGGGCTAGATTTGTTTTGTTACATAATAGCTAAGAAGTGTATGAATGTTTTAATGTTTGTTATAGTCAATAAACTGGGACTGGGATTGGAACCCAGATCAGCCTCTCCAAAGTCACATGCTTTCCTGTCTGCATACACTGTAAGTTCGTTTCTGTATCTTCACTTGAAACATCCACTGTGATCAGCTTTGTGCTCCTCCTAGACCATGAGCATCAGTCATCTCCTCACTCTCCCAACCACAGCTTCTCTATCTTTGCAGGTCCCTCTTTCTTCCCATTCTAAGAACTTACTGACGTCTCCTTCACCTTAGTTTCATTTCACACACACACACACACACACACACACACACACACATCCCCTGCCCCACCACCCACACACTAGAATATACCTTCTGCCTTCACCACACACCTGAAACTGTTTCAGTAAGTCAGGGATTCTTAACCAACCCACCCTAACCTTAGATATAATTTATAAGAACTGATTACCAGGACCTGCACAAATATTATCTCATTTACTCCTCAAAAAACCTCATAAGCTATTATGATTTTTCACTTTTCCACATGAGGAAACTGAAGCTCAGAAAGGTCACAGAGCAGTTAACTAGCAGAGCTGGATTGGTAGCAAGGTTGGACTTACTGCCAAGTTCATGTTCCTGCCACTCTGCTACAGGCCATCATGCAGCCCCCATTGATCCCTCTTTTCCAGGGGTGCTCAGGGAGACTGAATTGCCAAGCTAGAGACCCTATCAACAACAACAAAGTCAAATGTCTTTTGGGGGGGAAGAGGGTAAGACTTGAAAGCAAACTTCTACTAAAGGCTAGTGCATTTAACCTACCCTTAGACCTCCTCTCCCTGATTAGTCTAACTTTATCACAAAGGTCAGTTAGGCTTGGTGACAGAAAGATACCCCTAAGGTCCACTAAACCAGAAACAAGAAGGAAGGACAGGGTAAGCAGGCTTCACTCAACCTATCTCTCTTTAAGTTTCTCCCCTCTCCTGTACCCTGGGGAGCATTTTTCTTTCTACAATTAATCCAATTGAGTGGAAAGAGGCTGGCTTGGCCAGACACCAGATAGGATGCTCGTTTTTTATTTTCAGTTGTCCCAATGTCCTGGTGTGAGACTCCCTGCACTCATTATGTCCCTGTGCAAAGAAATTTTATTGAAAGGTATCTGCACGTGGTTGCATTGGTATCACATGCAATGACCTTCATAAATGGCTTTGGGAAAGTCATCTGGGAAAGAGAATAACAAGTGGTTGATTTTTTTTTTCTCCTCTTTTATTACTCTGATTTGCTATACAAAGTTGTGCAATCACCTGGAAATGTGCTCTGCACTCCTACATGCTTCCGAAATGTAAACAAGCAGGTCAACCACCCCAGTGTTGTAATGTACCAGCCTGAGATCTGCTTGGATAACCCAGCACAGCCATTTGTTCTTTTGTAATATAGGGCAAATAGTGGACGGCAGGTGTCCAAGCCGGGATCTGAACTGTTAAGGCAGAGAGAGGAGAGGCAGGAGAAATAAAAGGCTGAAGAGAGTTGATATCAGCATCCAAGTTAGCTCCCAATTCTGGATAGAATTCCCATAGGGAGACTGTTAAATCATGAAGTTAATTGCCATCTTTTTCCTTTGTTCCAGGCTGCTAACAAGTTTAACCCAGGAATACTACTCACAAGAAATTGACTGCAATAATGAGGATGTATTTAAGGCTGTGGACGCAGCTCTGAAGAAATATAACAGTCAAAGCTCAAGTGGCAACCAGTTTGTATTGTACCGCATAACTGAAGTCACCAAGACGGTAAGTGAGCTGTGTTTAACCTTGCGGTCATTTGGGATTTGTGCTATCACTTGAATCCACGATACACACACACACCACCACCACCACCAAAAACTGATAATTAAAGGTAGAAGCTTACAGCTCTTAGAAAAGACCAACTCCATTCTCTGGGCTGAGGGTTGTAGGGCAGGGTATGACTAGTCCTCGGGCCACCAAGGTTGGCTTCCTGAGTGATCAGAGGAGAGGTATCCTAGGGTGAAATAAAGAAAGGTATATGGAGTCATTTGAAAGGGACCACGCAGAGTGGGAAAGTCCAGGGACTCAGGCCACAGCAAGAGGGTTTATTGGGTAACCAGCCTTAAACTAAACTATAAAGACCTTCAGACCTCAAATGGGGAGGGGGTTCTTAAGGGGGAGCATCTAACAAATAGTGTATAATCTCACATATAAGTGGAATCTGAAACAGTCAAACTCAACAGAAGCAGAAAGTAGAATGGTGGTTGGCAGGGGCTGTAGGCTGGGGAAATGGGGAGATGTTGGTCAAGGGCACAAAATTTCAGTTACAAGATGAATGGGTCCCAGGCATCTAATGTACAGCATAGTGGTTAGAGTTCATAATACTGTATTGTATAATTGAAATTTGCAAAAAGGCTAGACCTTAAGCATTCTCACCACACACACAAAACAGATGAAGATGTGTTAATTAGCTTATTTGTGGCAATCATTTCAAAATGTATACATATATCAAATCACCTATTGTAAATCTTAAATATGTACAATTTTTATTTGCTAATTATACCTCGATAGGTAAATGAGGAGTGGTGGGGTACGTCTAAGAGGAGTCAGGAATGAGATTAACATCATTCTACTATATCAGACAAAGTATCTACCATGAAGTCCCTGTGGCTAAACTCACCAAGGGTAACAGCAATGTTCTAGTTGGTTTTGAATATTTCAAATATTTCACTGATGGATACACTCAGGTTGAAGATAAATCCTGACAGGATGTGTGATTCCAAGAAAACAAACTTTCTGACCCAGGAGGGGTGGCTTCTGTGGGCAGTGTGGGAGAGGGACTCAGCTGGGGTGCAGGAGCTTGGCAGCTGTCCCTCCAGCCCTCTCCCTGGGGCCCTATGGCCAGGTCTGTCCCTGTGTGGCTCTGGCCCACGCTGGGCCGCCTTTTCTCGGCCACAGCCCTGGTCTGTACAACCAGCCCTGACGGCTCTGGCTCCAGCTCCAGCTCCAGTTTCACACAGTCCCAGCTGAGGCAACAAGGTCCTTTAAGGTCTTTAATAAAAGACCTGCATTCAGATGACAATAGGGAATAATCAGATGAAGCAGAAGATGACAATACTCCAAAACGGAGAGACATATACACAGAGGTGGCAGCCGAAGTCACTGCGTTAGCTTGAGTGACGGCAGCGCCAGTGAAAGCAGTTGGCTTCTTCCCCTACATCACGAACCCCCGCCCCCTTATTGAAAACCAGCAACAAGCAGAGTGACGTGAAAAGTCTAATAAAGCAAAGCAAAGCAGATGAGCAAGTAAAGAATGGGGACTGTGATGAGGCATATCTAAATGAACCGGCAGAGCAGCACAGAAGGTGGATGACGGCCAGCAAACACACGTTCTGAGAAGATCCTGAACCTTGGAGAAGACCGTGGACACTTTCAGATCACAAACACAACTTTGGGTTTTGACCTTGCTGGACAAAACCACAGTCCATAAAGTACAGTTACCTGGAAACATCTGGAACATCCTGAGGATATAACAACTGGATGCATCAAAAACTATTGAGTTGTAGTGTGTTTTTTGGGGAGATGGTTGTGATTTTTCTTGTTTGTTTCTATGAAAACACTCAGAACGATGCAACTGACAGGGAAAAAATAAAAGTCCAACAACCTGCAGTTTTATTTTTCTTTAAACAATCATCATCTCTTAATAAAGGAAAGATGAAGCAAACCAGTCTCAGCACTCTTCTCTCCAAGGACCTCCCCAGGAAGAGTTTGCCCGGATAGCCTTGAAAACAAACAAACCAGCCAAACACAGCACAAGAAAACTTGAAGAATATGTATGGTATCACGTATCTCTGTGGGTTCATTCCACAGGACGAATGCATGTTCAACACTGCCTTATTGCATAACTGATCTATTTATTATCACATCCAGATATTCTAACGTCGTTGAGGGAGTGACACCACAGGACATTATAAATATTTGGTCCCGCGGACGCTCTTTTTTGCAGCACCTTTGTCATCCCAAGCCCAGTGACCTTACTCATAGACCGTGCCTCTCTCCACCAACTTTTTCCAACTCCTTTAACTCTTTGCGGTCTGTATTTTCCACCTTTCATTCTTCCACTTCAAATGACCAACTAGGGGTACTAAATAATCACCCTGATTTTCTTCTCTGTGGTCTTTTTTCTGAAAGTTGGGACCTTGTCCTTGGCTGTGTCCATATAATAATCTTGGGCCACAGTAGAAAAAGCACCAAACAGGATCATATGACCTTCTGTCTAGTCTTAGTCAATAAACCTGTAGGACTTCTAAGCAAAGGTGTCCGTGTCAGTGCCCTGCATGCAGCTTTGTGGAGCAACATTCTTGTGTCTGTTTTACTGTTATAATAGTAGGTAAACTTGGAAGTAAAGGCATTCCACAGGATCATCATTTTTCCAAAAGAAATTCTGGTTCTGTTTTCTAACAAAACGTAGAAATTCTTCATTTGGATCTATGTATAGTAAGAATTTCAGCTTTCTTCAGTTGCCAGCATGTCATCCATCTTTACCCTAAAACCTGAAATAAGATTTTTGTTTGTTTATATATGATCCTCTTAGACTTTTATATATGGAAAATCAAAACCTTGCTTTGAGGGAAATTCTTGGTTATTCTGCCGTAACAGATTATGTATTAACTTGTAGATTCAGTGGTTCGATACCTGTTTAGTCACTTGCTGATGATCCCAAAGGGTTTCTTGTATTGGTTCAAACAAAGAGAGTATGCAGGGGGGATATTTTTGTTCTTGATGTACCCTATTCTGAAACTAGAAATCTGGCTTGTGGCATGCAAAAGAAAGCAAATTATTTTTGAAGAAAAAGGTGAAAACAAAACCAAAGTTAAAAAACAAAAAACAGCCCGGCCAGTGTGGTTCAGTGGATTGAACAATGTCCCATAGGCTGAGTGGTCCCAGTTCCAGCTGATGTTTCGCTCTCTGTCTCCCTTCCTCTCTCTCTAAAAAAAAATCAATAAAAAACATATTTTAAAAAACATATAAACTTTCAATAGTTTATTCAAATGAATTTTACTGTGTCTCTGTGATAGTTTACTTCAGTGGAAGAAAAGAAATCCAGCCATTTGACATGATGAGATTACACAAAAAAGCCCAGTGGGTATTTTTTTTTCCCCCTGAAAGCAAAATGGCATCATTCTGTTTGATAAACTAGTGTAGTCATGTGGGTCCTGGTGCCCTCAGCAACCTTTTATTGGTGTTGTCATCATTGGCTGACATCCGTGGCAAATGTGTTTTTTTGTTCTAACATGTCCATAGAATCATTTTTTACTTTGCTATGTATTCCACTACCTCCTACTGCTTTATCAAAATCTGAGACCGGAAAGGAACCTCGGAGACTGTCGTATTGGAGTCTGTCATCTCCCGGATGAAAGTATTTGCCGGTGCAGGCTCTGAGAGAGCACTGCCCCCGGAACTCAGGAGACTGGGGTTTGCGCTGGCTTGTCTTTCCAAGGTGGGGGGCCGCCTAAGCTAAGCCCTATCTACTCCGACCTCCTTCCTCTCAACTGCTAAGTGGAGACAGGGCAACATCACCTCTCAAGTCTCGCTGCTCCAACATGCCAGGATTTTGCATCTGAAAGCTCATCTAATTCAGAATCTTTGAGTTATAAAAGTTTTATTTATTATGGTCAACGTAAGAAAGTTCAAACCTGTGAAGAATTTTGTGTTTATTTGAGCCAACTGTCAACAAATGCTAGGAAGCAAAACCTCAATGGATTGAGATAACGCTCTGGAGAATGGCAGTTTTGCACCTTATTTTATACATTACAATCAAAAGAGAAGACTAAGTGGGTTACAGAAAATCCACTGGTGTTACATTAGGGAGGTGGGAGAAAGCAAAGCAAGGAAACTCTGGGATTGGATGAAAAGTAAAATGATAGACATGTCCTTCTTTTACATCTGAGGGTACAGGATAGTTAATAGTCAACAATTGACATGATAATAATAACAATGAGGGGATTTGTGGTCTCCACCCTGGTGCACAGATTGTGCCCTGAGGGGTCTGGAACAAAGGGAGTTACCCCACATCCCAAAAGTATGCTATTTTAGATGCAAAAAGACAGCAGGCTCCATTAAGGTGAAAATTGACCTTTGTCAGGGAAGATGCTGGCCTAGGACATGACTACCTGCCATAAACTGCTTTTAGTTAAAAAGTTTAAATTTCAGACAATCCTTTGTGGTTACTTTAGGTCTTGAGTCTGCAAAACTATCACACAGGCCTCCCCTGAGCTTGTCAGGTTAGCATGTGGCCCTTTTTCGTCCACATTATTTTATGACATGCTAGAAAAAATAGAAAACAAAACAAAGCAAATAAAAATACTAAAATTACCCATAACTAATCCCACCATCCAGAAATAACTGTTAACATTTTTTTTTTTTCAAAATTAAAGAAGTTCTCTTGTTTGTTGGTTTGTTTTCTAATTGTAAGAGTAGTATATGTTTGTTTTGGAAAAAATACTCAGCCCTGGCCGGTTGCTCAGTGGTTAGAGCACCGGCCCGCAGACAAGAGAGTACGGGGGTCAGTTCCCACTAAGGGCATGTACCTCGGTTGTCCCCTAAGGGCATGTACCTCGGTTGTGGTTCGTCCCCGGTCCCAGTTGGGGTTGTGAGGGTGGTAACCAATCGATGTCTCTCTCATATCTATGTTTCTCTCTCATATCCATGTTTCTCTCTCTCTCTCTTTCTCCCTCTCTCCCTCCCGCTCTGTCTAAAGATAAATACAAAAATGTCCTCGAGTGAGGATTAAAAAAAAATACTCAGACAATTTAGGAATGTTGGTTTAAAGAGAGTGAAAGACAACCAACGATACACTCACCACTAAGACACTAACACTTTCCCCTGGCCGGTTTGGCTCAGCAGTTGGAGCGCTGACCTATGGTCCAGAGAGACCTGGGTTCGGTTCCTGCTAAGGGCATGTACCTCCGTTGCTTTTTGTCCCCAGCCCTGGTTGGCAGCCACTCTATGTGTCTCTATCACATCGATGTTTCAAATGACCTCGGGTGAGGAGAAAAAAAAAAAAAGACACAAACATTTTAACAGCTTTGCTTCCTAACTTTTCAGACTTTTAAAATCATATATGTACATATTAATTGGTTTCTACAGAAATAGGCTAATATTATGGATACTACTTTGTCACTGAAAAATATACATATTTATGAACACTCTTTCAAGTATTTGTAACTTTCAGTATTTTAAATATTCATAAGTGCACCAGATCCCACTCAAATGGTCTGTTGCTGTGTCAGTTGAATGAACCCTGCGTGTCTTTGGTTGCTTTTTTTCAGAAAGACGAGAACACATTTTATTCTGTCAAGTATGAAATCAAGGAGGGCGACTGTCCTGTTCAAAGTGACAAAACCTGGCAGGACTGTGACTACAAAGAATCTGAGCACGCTGTAAGTGCGATGATCCGGAGCCTCCGGTTTTCCCAGTGGAGACTGCCGAAGTATTTTACCAGTGCTGGGGGTGATGAGTGTCGTTGAGCCTGTTTGTGAGGGGTGCACAGAAACCCGCAAGCATGTGGAAAGTCCCATGCTTGCTGTCTATGTTCTTGCATACACAGAAAGGGCTTGGAGAGGCCAGCCATGAAATGTGGAGAAAGCCCTCGGACATATGCACCAGGTCCCCGAGAGTCAACAGATCGAAATTTGGGCTAAGATCAAAGGCTGGTAGGGGAGAGCATGGTGCTTTATTTGCACAGACCTGAGCTGAAATCCTGCTCTGCCTCTAACTGCCTCTTAACGCTTGAGCTCCCTTATAAAAGGGAGGTAAAATTGACCTCATCTGGTTGTTGGAGGATGAAAGGGATATAGTATGAAAAAACCTTATTAAGATAATAATGTATCTTAACCAAATGCCTACATCTGTGTGCCACACATCTGGTTGTTTGGCCTTAACTGTGGGCGATTGCCGCCGGTATGTGCCAGGAAGCGAGCCACCCTTTCCACAGTCCAGGGACTCACCTCTTTAACGCCAGCTGTGAGCAGTGGACACCTGAAGTTGAACTGTAAGAGGAGAGGTTGGCAGGCTGGTTCTAGGGCACTGTGTCCACCTTTGTGAAAAAGATATATCTTCAGTGCTTCGAACATAGAACCACTTTAAAACCTCACCATCTCTGTGCTGGCGCGTTTTGCTCAGCGGTGAGAGCATAGGCCAGCGGACCAGAGAGACCCGGGTTCGGTTCCTGCTAAGGGCACGTTCCTCGGTTGCAGTTTGTCCCCGGCCCCGGTTGGGGTTGTGTGGGAGGCAACCAGTCGATGTGTCTCTCTCACATCCATGTTTCTCTCCCTCTCTCTTCCTCCTACTCTGAAGATAAGTGCAAAAATGTCCTCGGGTGAGGATAAGAAAATAAATAAAACCTCACCATCTCTATTACCTCTCCTCTCCACGTCTCGTGAATATCAACGTCTTGTAAATAATAATGATTAGGCTACAAAAACATTCATTCTTGTGTCACAAAACTCTGTTAGAAAAAAATCTTAAGTTTTAAATAAAAGGAAAGCCATATTTAACAACAGTACTAGGTGCGCTTCTCCATCTAAAAGACTAAGATAAATAGTCTTTTTGTTTCTTTTTTTTAGGCCACAGGAGAATGCACGGCGACTGTGGGGAAGAGAGAAAATATGAAATTCTCCGTGGCTACCCAGACCTGCAACATTACTCCAGGTAGCTGATAGAGCCGGTGGCGCTGCCCTGGGGGGAAATGAACCGGTTCTGTGTGAGGCCAGGAGCATAACCTAGACAAAGCCATCCCAGAGGGCAGTGGGTGGCTGCAGCAATGCTATTTGTAGACTTGGGGGGGGGGGCTGGGGCCTGGGGTGGCAGAGTCCTGAGGTTGGGGCCAGGGTCCTGCCAATCATCTCCTCGATGCTACCCTGACACTCTCCCTTGAGAGCAGCGCTGTATTAGCTGTGGGCAAGGGCCCTGGGAAAGGACTAGAAAACATGCCACATGCTTCAATTGGAGGAGTGTCCTAGAGCGAGAAAAGCACAGGCTTTGAGGTCAGAGCTGGCCTGGAATCTTTCAAAAGCTCGTCACCTTTTTGGTTTCCCTTTTCCTTGTCTATAAAAGGGGAATCACTGTCCTGGCAGGTTTGGCTCAGCGGTTAGAGCATCGGCCTGCGGTCCGGAGAGAATGGGGTTCGGTTCCTGCTAAGGGCATGTACCTCGGTTGCAGTTTGTCCCTGGCCCTGGTTGGGTTGTGTAGGTGGCAACCACTCGATGTGTCCCTTTCACATCGATGTTTCTCTCTCTCTCTCTCTCCCTCCCGTTCTATCTGAACAAAATATCAAAAGATGCCCTCAGGTGAGGATAAAAAAATAAATAAAAGGGGATCACTGTAATTCTCACCACAGAGGATTTCTGTAGACTGAAAGTAGATGATAGGCCTGAAGTTACAATCATAGTAATATATTAATGATAATCAGGAGAAAAGTAATTACAGCTGACATTTATTGAGCACTTATTGCCAGCCACAGTTCTAATTGCTTTACATTATGACTTATTTAATTCTCACAACAATTCTATGAGACAAGTGTTAATATTCTCATTTTACAGATGAGGAAACTGAGGCCCACCACAGTTAAAACTCTTGTTCCAAATCCCACAGCTAGCAATTAGCAGAGTTGGTATAGTAGGCCCTGTAAGTATGGGGCAACTTAGGAACAGGTATAAGCACTATGAGCTCCTTCCCTCTGGTGGCAGAGCAGCTAGGTGCAGGAGAATGGGCACATCTAGGTCATGTCAATCACAAAAGCCAACCCAGACTGGCCTTCTGCAAGTTTTAATTTATGAGGCTCCAGGACAGCGTCTTCAGGCACACCCGAACGTCAGTGGAGGGGCAATTGTTCTATCCTGGCCTTCCTCATCCATATGGAACACACAAAAACTATATCCCTTGAGTTTCAGCTCTTGCAAGAAGTAGCCTTCAAATAAAAACAGTCCAAAATAGAAAATAAATCACAAGGAATTTTTTTTTTTTAATTTGGAGTCGCTTTTTACTATTAAAAACTGATCTTGTATCTTTCCCTATTCCTCTCACCCTCAAAAGGCCCAGCTGGAGCTGTCCTTGAGGTCAGCAAACCAGCCTCTGGTCTCTTCTCCATCTCCCCTTCACCTCCTGTGTGCACCAATCTTTTGTTCTCCCATCAGTAATTCCCCCACCTTTCCCAGGTAATTCCTCCCCCAGTTTTTCAACTTTGTCCACTACCCTGATGCAACATAACTTCTGCAAGTAGGGGGGGCGGGGGCAGTGAAGAACGCTACGATTACAGTCGGCCTTCCTTTATGGAGGTTAATCAGTTCCAGACTCTACCGGGATAAATGGATTTCCGCCAAGTAGGATTCTTTATTTATACACAGTCGTCCCTCCCCACTTTGAACAAACCCTGATAGAGTGAAGCCGCCACAGTCGGAGGGACGACTGTTTTCACCCAGTAAGTCTGTTGTCTGACACACACACTGACGGAGTGAAAGCCAAGAAACAGTTGCAAGGGGAGTTGTGTTGACCTACTCACAACCAAGGGACACTGTTGCAGAACACAGCTGGCCTCCCGATTCAGTGTGGACCTTACAGGCTCGGGCGGCGGGACCCCTGGCAAAGGGGCCTAGGACGCCTTCACGACGCCCCTGGCGCCTGTGTCTCCACTGACCACCGGGTTAGGGCTGTCGGTTATAAACATTTCTTGGTAACTTAATACAAACTCAGTCCTACTTTAATGTTTTACATTGTTTTATTAAAACCCCTTCAGGGGCACCCCATTGTTACTGCCTACCATTCTTAATTTGCTTCATGGGTCTATGTACAAACCCTGAATTTTGTGGGGAACTTTGTGAGTAGCCATATTTTCCTGGAGAGGGCGCCATAGCGTTCATCAGGCTCACCAAGGGGTCCAGGACCCTTGGAATACAGACGGTAACACCCGCCCACCCCCACCTCTCTCTACCAGCCCTTCAGACCTCAGTCACCATCCCTGCCTCCGGCCTTCAGCTCTGGTAAAATGAGTTAACCACGTCCCACACTGCTGCCCAGACTCAGCCTGCTGTCTTGGGAGCCATGTGTTCCTTTGTTCCTTCTCAGGTCTCACACCTTCTGTTGCCCAGCTGACCTTGACCGTTTTTCACCCTTCTTAGATCAGGCCTCTTCTACTCAGGAAAGTCTTTCTTGAGCTCACTCTGGGCTCCTGCCTTTCCAAGCTCTTGCTGAATTATATTGAAATATCCATCTACAGTTCTCTCTCCCACTGGACTTTGCCCAACTCCTTCACCACAGTGACCTTTCCTGACAAATTGAGTATCTATGTAGGCCAGCTCAGCACCTGGCATATTACAGCAGGTGCAAAATGCGCACATGTTTGTTGAATTGAATTGATACAAAACATATTATACCCTGAACCAGGCTTTAAGGAGCTTTAATTAACACTGGAAAAATAAATAATAATACATATGTAATTTTTACTTAAAATTTTTTTTTCTTTATTGATTTGAGAGAGAGAGGAAGTGAGAGGGAGAAAAAGAAACACCAATAAGCGGGAACATCAACTCCTCCTGCATGCCCCCCACTGGGTATCAGGCCCACAACCCAGGCATGTGTCCTGACTGGGAATCAAACCGGCGACCTCTCGGTGCATAGGTCGATGCTCAACCACTGAGCCACACCGGCCGGACTAATGTTTTACTTTTTAATTCTTTTTTTTTTTTAAGAGAAAGAGGAAGGGAGAGGGAGAGAAAAATATCAATGTAAGAGCAAAGAATCGATTGGCTGCCTCCTGCACCTCCCTTACCAGGGACCAAGCCCACAACCTGAGCATGTACCCTGATCAGGATTCGAACCAGCAACCTTTCAGTGCACGGGACGACATCCAACCAATTGAACCACACCAGCCAGGGCACATTTTACTCTTTTTTTATAAGAGAATAGAGCCATGTATTATTTCTATAATTTACCATGCTTTTTAAAATAATTATGCACAATAGTATGAAAGTAAGATGCTCTTAAGTCAATGACAGGTTTTCTTCTCTGACTGACGAAACAGCAGTCTTGTGTTCTCTTTTCCTAAAACATACTAGAATTTACCACAAAGTTGGTTTACCAGGACCTTTGAAATTCTCTTACTTATTTAGGGCAATGTATCTGAATGCGGGTTTTGCTCATTAATGCTGCCCTTTTGCCTACTCTTTCTATGTCAAGGCAAGGGCTCTGTGGTGACATCCCAGTACGACTGCCTTGGCTGCGTGCACCCCATATCAACTACCAGCCCTGAGTTGGACCCTGTTCTGGGTCATGCCATTCAACATTTTAACAACCACACTGATCGCTCTCACCTGTTTGCTCTTAAAGAAGTAAAAAAGGCACAGAGACAGGTTTGTTCTTTAGTGTTCATTTCTCAAAGTATTGTTAAAATTTGTTGGATCTTTATGTTTAGGGTTTCATTACCTAAAATAAACCATTGGTCGAAAGAAAATATTTGATTCCATGATGGTGGGGAGGGCTCTCTTTTATGTCCTCAACTGACTAGCACAGGAGGTAAAGAGTTTTTTCTTTAGTCACAGTGATTCAGATACTCCAATATGTAAAGGGTAAAGGTGTGGCTAATCAGACCCCTTGCTCTGAGATAGGATTAATGAATGGGTAGTCAGCATTACATGTGCTTCTTAGAGATGGTGAAATGAAAGGTCATTCTGGCCTTATGGTTTTAAGAAACTACATTAGCACCTAGCTATCCTGAGTCAAACATGGCTCCTGGATATTAAATGGTACCCAAAAAGGTTGGCACAGCTTTTTGAGTATCCTCTACATTATAGTTTTCATATCATCAAAAAAAGGGGGGGTATATACTGTAAATCTGGTATTTTCATTGGCTCAATTCAATATCTTTACTGACAGTTGACTGGATCCCTTGTATTGCAGTGTCTAATCATGAGGGACTCACTTTGCTCAGTGATGTTCCCTGCTTTTAATAGACCATCCAACTTGTCTTCATACAAGACTCGTGTTCTATTCAATTATGTTCATATTGGGGTGGGACTAGCCCAAGATAAAACAGAAGACAACTTATTGCTGGACAGTCTGAGAACCTGAGAACCTATCAGTAAAGATCACTCTAGCTCCAGCATTTTCTTAAACCACCTGGAAAGCATTATTAATATTTCACAAAATTCAATAGGACATTATTTTTCTGCTGCCTGGCAGAGGAGATATTGCTATGTCTTAATAAAATACAGTAACTCTACCCATATATTGCTTTTTATTTTCAGATGTGTAGAAGTGTGTGTGTGTGTGCGTGTGTTGAGGAGTGTGAGAGTCATAAAGCACTCAATATTTATTCAGTCATGACTTTTGCCTAGTAATAATAGTTTATATTTCTGAGTACTTGCAATATGCCAGGCAGTATTCTAAGCCCCTCACAACACAGTGAATAATGTTTAAACTGCTCTTTAACTTTCAATTCAAAATTGTTTCAGGTGGTGGCTGGATGGAACTATGAAGTTACTTACGTAATTGAGCAAACTAATTGTTCTAAGAAGGATTTTCTGTTCTTAACTCCAGACTGCAAGTCCCTTCTCAATGGTGTAAGTAGGAAAAATTCTAATTGTAAAGTTATTAGCAATTGGTGTCCAGTATGTACAGGTGTGGGAACACTCAGTTATATAGGAAGACTTGGTCACTAAAATGGTTAAAATATGGTAAGTAAAAAAAAAATATATATATATGTATAAAACTATACATTTATATTCATTTAAATGTATAAAGAAAATGTAAGTATTAAAAGTGATGGAGGGGAGCATTTGAGATCTTGCTCCCTGATATATGTTGTTAGTTTGCCTCAAATAAACTCTAAGAAAAAAAATTTTGTAAGTGATACAAAAATATAAAACAAAGTTAACTTTAAATTGGAACTATGGGTACTTTTTAAAAAAATCTTTATACTTTTAGAAACGTTTTAATATTTCCCAGTGTTTCTGATCAAGTATGTATTTATTTTATAATTGGGAAAATAGTGAAAAGGATATTATTAAGAGAGTGAAAAGACAACCCACATAATGGGAGAAATTATTTGCATCATATATCTGATAAGGATTTATTATGCAAAATATATAAAGAACCCCTACAATGCAACAACAAAAAGACAATCAACTTAATTTTCAAATGGGCAAAGGACTTTGAAATAAATATTTCTTTAAAGAAGATATACAAATGGCCATTAAACACATGAAAAGCTGCTCAACATAATTAGCTATCAGGGAAGTATAAAAACAAACCACAGTGAGATATCATTTCACACCTAAAGGATGACCAGAATTTTTTAAAAATTGGAATAACTAATATTGGGGAGGATGTGGAAAAATTGAAACTTCTGTTCATTGCTGATGGAAATGTAAAATGGTGCAGCCACTGTGAAAACAGTTCGGTGATTCCTCAAAACGTTAAACATAGAATTACCATATGACCCAGCAATGGCACTTGTAGGTATATACCGAAAAGAAGTAAAAACAGGGACTCAAACAGATACTCATATGCCAGTATTCATTGCAACATTATTCACAATAGCCAGAAAGTGGAAACTACCCAAATGCCTATCAATAGATGAATGGAAAAACAAAATGTGATATATATAAATAAAACAATGGAATGTTCTTTAATGAACATAGAAAGCAATGAAATTCTGACACAGGCTACAGCATAGATGAACCTTAAAGACATTGTGCTAAGTGAAATATGCCAGACACAAAAAGACAAGTATTGTATGATTCCATTTATCTGAAATGTCTAACATAAGCAAATGTATAGCAACAAAAGTAGATTAGAGTTTACCAAGGGCTGGGAGGAGGGAGAATGGGAATGTATTGCTTAATGGGTTCAGAATTTGTATTTGGGGTGATGAAAACTATTGGAAATACGGAGTGGTGATGTTAAGTAACACTGTGAATGTAATTAATATTACTAGGTTATACACTTAAAAATGGTTAAAATGGCAAATTTTATATTATATATATTTTACCATAATAAAAAAAATAGTGATAAAGGAGAGAGAGAAACCCTCTAAAAATGTATGTTCTAGCTACTATTTATTTTAACTTTGTTATTTTTAGTCAAGTCTGACCTTTTAAGCATCTATTAACACCTTCTGTCTATGTTTTTAGTTAGCTATTTCAGATTATAAAGGTTTAAATGTTATCTGGCAGTAATCTTCCTGCATCTATTTATTTATAAAGCCTCAATTTAGTTTTTTCTTTGCCACACAGAGAAAGGCAAGGGCTGGTTGGAATCACAAGCCAATCATGTTTTTGGTAAAACTTCTTGGAGCTTCTACTTCCTCATTTGTTATAGTGAAGAGTGATAGCACCTATCTCACAGCGTTGTTAAAATAATTAAAGGACATAAAATGTAAATGAACCATTTTGCCTACAATTGGTAAGATTGAAGGCCTTGCTTTCAAAGTTTGATCTCTAAACCAGCAGCATCAGCAGCACCAGGGAGCTTGTTAGAAAAGCAGAATCTTAAATTCCACCCCACACCCACCGAATCTGCATTTTAACACTATTCTCAGGTGATTCATTTGCACTCTAAGGTTGGGAAAGCACTGATTTAAGAGATTTCATAAGTAGTTCTCAGGCCATACTTCATATTAGAACCACTTCGTCAGCTTTAAAAATAACGATTCCTGGGCCATTCTCCCAGACATTCTGGTTTAATCGGTTTGGTATTATAAGTGTCGTATTCCTTGTATTTTTAACAACTATGACATTTATTATATGTATGTCCCCTTAGTGAAAATAAACATCTGTAGAAAACTTCAAGGCAATGCAGAAACATAGAAAAAATAATAATATTGAACCACATACCCAAATACCCAAAGATACCTTAGTGTATTTCCCTCTTTTTTTGGGGGGGTGAGTGGATATAAACAATTTTTGGTGATTTTTTTGTCTGTTAATAGTTGTCATTATTTTATGTGCTACACTTTTTTCACCTAAGAATTTTTCTACATCATTAAAATCCTTGATAAACTTTCTTTTAAATAACTGTATAACATCCTATTAAAGATATGATAGATTGTTTTTTGAATACTTTCCTATAGTTAGACATTTGGGGTGTTTCCATTTTTATTATAATTAATAACTCCCCAAACATTCTTGAGAATAAAGTTATTTCTGTATTTGGTATATTTCCTTATTTTCATCATTTGTTAAAAATTTGTGGGTTGAATTTATGAATTGTTTTCTATATTCTTTGTCCATTTCTCTTTGGGATAAATCTTAATGATTTGCCAAAGAGTGTTTGTATATTAAAGGTATCAGTGTTTTGTCATATCTTCTAGTTGTTCATTTTTTAGTTTTCATTATGGCATTACTGGCTTACAAATAGATGTTTATAGGTGACAAAATCTAATATTTTCCTTTTGAATTCTTCCACCATTTGCTTAGCAGTCACCTTCTTTCCCTAGTTTGTATCTAGTCAGTATTTTTAAATATAGCTTTAGAATCAATCTGGAATTTATTATTATTTTTTTTATCCTCATTGGAGGACAGTTTTTCATTTTTGTTCAGATAGAATGGGAGGAAGAGAGAGAGAGAGAGAAACATCGACGTGAAAGGGACACACTGAAAGGCTGCCTCCCGCAGGAGCCCAACCAGGGCCGGGGACAAACTGCAACCAAGGTACATGCCCTTGAAGAGAATCGAACCCGTGACTCATTGGTCTGCGGGCCGACACTCTAACCGCTGAGCCAAATTGGCCAGTGCTGCAATTAATTTTAATATGTCTTGTGAGGTCTCTAAATTAAGGTTTTTTTTTCAAGAGGATAACCAGATATCTCAACATTCTTCCTTTATACATAAATTTGTAACAACCTTTATTCCAGAATTGTTTCTTATGAAAAACCTGTTTTCTCTTTTTGTACTGCCATGTTTTAACAGTGGATTTAAATTTGTGATTTCTTATTCTAGAGTTTATAGCCTCAAAACCAACCTTAGAATAAGTTTGTAGAAAAACTTACATTGTCATATAGATTGAAATTGCATTACATTTCTAAATTAATTTGAGAAGAATTGCCATATGTACTATATTTAGTCTTTTCAATCAAGAACTTGGTATACATCTCTACTTAGTCAAGTTTTATTTTAAATTTCTAATAGTGGTGTGATTTTATTTACATATATCCAGAACATTGCTCACTAAAGTTATGTCTAGGTTTTGGGAGGAGTTTATTTTTGGTTATTGCTCTTAGGAATTAATTTTTTTTTCTTTTTTTCATTTTAAATGTTATTTTATATATAAATATGTCAACTTCTATACATTTATCTTATATTCAGCAAGTCAACTCTGATTAACTCTGCATTGATTCTTTTTATCGTTCTAGGTGTAAAATAGTAAGATATTATTTTATCTCCTCTTTTTGGTGTTTATTTTTTGTTCTGTGTCTCAGTGAATTGACCCAAACTTCCAGAGATATTTTACACACATTTATGTTTTATTCCTGATTTTATTGGAAAAACTAGAATTTTGTTATTTATAATATTTAATGTGGGTCCCAGATAGGCATTTTTTTCATGTTAAATAAGCATCCTTACATTCCTGTTTTTAAAGAGGTTTGTTTCGTTTTTAAATAAGAAATTGGTGTTAGCAGACTCATAAATACAAAGAATAGACTTGCAGCTGCCAGAGGGGATTTGGGTTGGGGGCTGGGTGAAAAAGGTGAAGGAATTAAGCAAAAACAAAATAAAACAAAAAAACTCATAGACACAAACAACAGTATAGTGATTCCAGAGGGAAAGGGGGTGGGGGAGGTAGAGGAGGGTAAAGGGGGAATAGTGATGACAGAAGGACTTGACTTTGGGTAGTAAACATGCAATATAATATACAGATGATGTATTATAGAATTTTACCCAAACCAATTGTACACTTATTAACCAATGTCACCCCAATAAATTTTTTTAAAATTTTAAAAGAAATTGGTGTTAGAATTTAACAAATGCTTTAAATATATATCAAAATATCATGTTATGCATTTCTAATTTAATCTATTATTTTGTCTTGACATCATTCCTACCAATAATCTTTAGATTCTTAAACTTTACTTGTTTATTATTCTTTATATATGCATTTGGATTTTATTTCTAGTTTAAGAATTCTACATCTATATTAATAAGTAAAAGTGGCTTGCCAGTTTTCTGGGTGTGTTTGTGTGTGCATTCTATCTTTTCAGGTTTTACTATCCAAATTATAGTTTTATAGAATGAATTGGGTGTGTGTTACACGCATTTGAGTCAGCTCTGACTCCTGGTGACCCTATGAATGAGTGATGGACACACTATCTTGAACTCAACAGCTTCTCTGAGTGCCTATCGACTCATTTCTATGACTTCTTTAATGGAGTCGGTCCATGTCATATTTGGTCTTTCTCTTTTCCTGCTGCCTTCTATTTTTGAGTTAGGTGGTTAGTCACGATTTTTTGAGTTGGGTAGTTTGCCACTATTTTCTATATTGAGAAACAGTTTATATAGCATGGAACTGTATGTTTCTAACATTTAAAAAATTATTCATCTAGCCCAGCTGGTGTAGCTCAGTGGATTGAGCATTGTCCCATAGACTGAGAGGTCCCAGTTTGACTTCTGGTCAGGGCACATGCCCAGGTTATGGGCTAGATCCCCAGTGGGGGGCACGCAGGAGTCAGCCAATCGATTGTGTCTCTCTCATTGATGTTTCTCACTCTCTTTCTCTCTCTCATCAATGTCTCAGTCTCTCCCTCTCTCTCTAAAAAAATCAATAAAAACATATTAAAAAATAAAATAATAATTATTCATCTATAAAACATCTATGTTGTTTAGAGATGAGGTGTGGAGTGGAAGTTGAGAGAGTAATGATAGCATTCTCTAGTTCAGTCATTGGTCCATTCAAGTTTGTTTTTGTGTTTGTCAGTGTTGGTTATTTATAGTTTTCCAGAAACTTTGGGATTTAAATTAGCATATAGTTGTTCGTAATTATTCTCTTATATTTTTATACTTCTCTGTATCCTTTGCTATATTGCCTTTTTTTTTTTTTTTTTTTGATATTTTGTTCAGATAGAGTGGGAGAGAGAGAGAGAGAGAGAGAGAGAGAGAGAGAGAGAGAGAGAAACATCGACGTGAAAGGGACACATCGAGTGGCTGCCACCCTCACAATCCAACCAGGGCCGGGGACAAACTGCAACCGAGGTACATGCCCTTAGCGGGAACCGAACCTGGGTCTCTGTGGACCGCAGGCCGACGCTCTAACCGCTGAGCCAAACCGGCCAGGGCTTGCCTTTTTTTTTTTTGCATTTGATTTTTCCCTTACCCCAAGAATGATGATTTGGATTTATTTATTAATGCTAGTGCTTTCTGTTTTCTAGTTCATCAGTTTTGCTTTATTGTTTCCTCCTTTTTTGTTTTACTTAAGACTATTATTATATTCCTTTTTCTAACTTCTTGAGATAAACACCTAGATTTGAGGTTGTTTTGTTTGTTTCTTGCCACTCTTTTTTTTTTTTTAATTACAAAAGCATATAAAGCCAAGAGTTTAACTCTAAATGCTGCTCTGGCAACATTATGTAAAATTCTCATTTTTCTTGTTTTGTTTTTTATATATGTTCTTATCCAAGAAAGACCATAACTATGTAGGCAAGAGTGTTTAGATTTCCAAGTAGTTTATTTTTTGTTTAAACTTACTAATTTTGTGGAATTTTTTTTTTCCTTTTGGTGCTGAGGTCAAAGAACATTGCCTGTATTGTTTTTTTTTAAGTATGTTTTCATTCTTTTTTTTTTTTTTTTTTTACAAGAGAGATATAAACATTGATGTGAGAAAGAAACGTCAGTTGGCTGTCTCCTGCATCTGCCCTAATGGGAATTGAGCCCACAACCCTGATTGGCAATCTAACCAGGACTTCTCAGTGCATGGGACAATGCTCAATCCACTGAGTCATACCAGCTGTACATGGCCTTTATTGTTTTGATTTGAAAATTTATTGAGCTTTTCTTGTGACTTAATGTAAAAGCAATTAAAAATATCTGTATCATACTTATAAAAATATAATTTAAATAATTATGTATCATATGAAAATACAATTTAAATACATTTTATTATGTTACTTGTTTTCTATGATCTTATTTTTTTAATCCATTTGGTCTGTCTTAGATTTATAGTTGTATATTAAATTTCCCCACCACCATTATTTTAATCTATTTCTATTTATATATCTAATTTCTGCTTTAACTCCATTCTTTGACTCCATGCTTCTAGACTATATCTCTTTTTGTTGTTGTTGTTAATCCTCACCTGAGGATATTTTCCATCACTTTTTAGAAAGAGTGGAAGGGGGGACAGGAGAAAGAGAGAGAGAGAGAGAGAAACATCAATGTGAGAGGGAGAGAGACATTGACTGGTTGCCTCCTGCATGAACCCAACTAGGGCCTGGGATTGAACTTGCAACCCAGGTACATGCCCTTGACCAGGAATCAAACTTGCAACCCTTTGGTCCACAGGCTGACGCTCTAACCAATGAGCCAAACCAGCCAGGGCTGGACTTGAATTTTACTTTGTCCAATATTAATACTCTAGCTTCTTTCTTTTGTTTATATTTGCCTCATACAGCTTCACTCATCCAATATGTTTAATCTTCCTTTATCTTTTATATTACAAGATACTATTTTAAAAAATGTAATCCATTAATTAAGTTTTTAACTTAATATGAACGTATTTGCCTTTCTAAAAGAAATTTTACCCATTCAGCTATTATTCCTATACTAGATATTCTTGTTTTCTTATTTCATGTTACTACTGTGTGTTTGTGTATATGCATTTATTGTTGATACTAATACCTAATTGTTTCTTATTCTCTCTTTTGCCATTAGACCATGTTTTGCTTTGTTTTCTATGTTAAGTAAACATCCAATATTTAATTTTTCTTGTTGTTTACTTTAACGGTTTTTAAAAACATTTTTAACTTATGCATTTATTTACCCTTTAAAAACTAGGATACTGGTGAATGTACAGATCACGCATACATGGATCCTCAGCTGAAAATTGCTTCCTTCTCACAGAAGTGTGACCTTTTTCCAGGTATGCAATAATATATGTTTGTACTCTAATAGTATATATTGATCCCAGACAACTAGCTAGGTCTTTTCATAGGAATTGTACTTTGGGTCCCATGATAGGATCAACAGACCTTACTGAGAACACTGCACCCCATTTCTGCACAGCTATGCTGTAGCAGATGCAGTTGAGACTGCTCTGCAAGTGGCCAGAGGGAATATGGTGACAGAGGAAAGCTTCATATGTCCTGTGGGGCAAGCTGGCCTCCAGATACAATGTCAGCTGGTCTTCCTGTGTATAAAATGTCCCTGTATCAGGTGTTATAAATTGGGGAAGCTGTATCTCATTTTTATTTATTTTTCCTTTAATGATTTTAGAGAGAGAGGAAGGGAGAGGGAGAGAGATAGAAACATCTATGAGAGAGAACATCGATTGGCCACCTCCTGCATGCCCTGCACTGGGGATTGGGCCCACAACCTGGGCATGCACCCTGACCAGGAATCGAACCAGTGACCTCTTGGTGCATGGGTCGACACTGAACCACTGAGCCACACCGGTCAGGCATGTATCTCATTTTTAATTACTCAGAGCAAAATTTTTTCAATTAAAGACTTTTTTCTCCTGCATGCTATAATGGAGAGAAAGGGAGATAGTGAGAGTTTATGGTCAAACCAGTATTTCTTGCACCAAGATTTGGCTTTCCTCGTACTTGGAAGATATTTTTACATTCTACAATGGAAAGCATCATTGAAGCTTCCTGCTCACCAGAATCATAGGACTTACACTTTTCCCTCTAGAGAATTATTCCTTTGAGCTCTGCTTTTTATATGTTCTATCAAAAATGCAAAAACTTAGAAAAAGTGCAGCATATTGATTGAGTCACGAACACCTTCCCATGAAATGTTTCCCTAAATACACTTGACTCTGAGGGGAGGGAAAGAAGGAAGGTAGTAAGGCAAAGGTCAGACAGGCAACATCCACTCACCACTACTGGGCTTTGGGCTGCACATGGCCCTCTATAAATGGATGCAGTGTGGGAGAGGTACTAGGCTAGACTGCTCCTTCAGTGCACATGCGAACTTAAAACCTCATTTTTTCAGGGGAGGATTTTGTACCACCACCTACCCTAAGGTGCGTTGGCTGTCCCAAGAAGATACCTGTCGACAGCCCAGAGCTGGAGGAGCCTCTGAGACATTCCATCACAAAGCTTAATGCAGAGAACAATGGAACTTTCTATTTCAAGATTGATGTTGTGGAGACAGCAACAACACAGGTCTGTAAATTGTGCTACAAAAATAGTGATATTATAGTCTGTGTGCAAAGTGCTTACTAATTTTGCCACTGATCTTGGCTCTGGGTTGGGAAATAGTATACCTGGTGAAAGGAATTTGAATTTTAAGTCTCAAGCTCACTGTATGCTTGATATGTGATCTTGAACAAGTCATTTAGAACATTCTCTCCACTTTCTGTCTGTAAAGGACTGCAGTGAGGATAAAATAAGATAATAGATGTCAAGCCCTGGCCAGGTAACTCAGTTGGTTAGAGTGTTGTTCCAGTACACAAAGGTTGCAATGCAAGTTCGATCCCCGGTCAGGGCACATATAAGAAGCAACCAATGAATGCATAAATAAATAGAACAAAAAATACATATAATACATGTCAATACATTATCTTTCAAATTCTGAAGTGTTATATAAATCCTAGCAACTGTCATATAATTAATAAAATGTAAGGCTAACGAAAAGCAAGAGTTATTCTCTGCCTTTCTAGACTCATTTCTTATTATAGCATCACTCTCACCTCCATGTCATTTCCCCCTGCCTGGGTGTCCTTCCAGCCCACAAATGTACGCTCTAAGGATTCATCTTTCCTTCCATGTCCTGTCAATAGATAAGGAGCATTCTAGTCTGGGAGTTAGGAGACCCAGTTCTGCTACAGCATCAGCCACTCGTGTCCTGGGTGACCCAGGACTCTCATTCAGACTCACTCACTCTTTGTGGCTCTGTCTGTAAAACGAGTGGCTGTGTGAGAAGAGCCCAGATTCCCTCCGACTCCAAACGCATGTGACTAATCTATTCAGGGACCGATTCCTACTATAAACCTCAAAACTGGCCTCCCTAAATATAAGCTAAAGGAAAGTAATCAAAATAGAACCAAACTGTTACAGTAAACCAACATGATCTTTAGAATCTGACCAAAAAAAAAAAAAACTTCACTTAGAACAGCTATGCTTTTGGCTCAGTAATTGAATTTCTGGAAATCTAAGATAGAGTCTTTATAGACAATGATATTCATTGCAGCTTTATCTATAAAAGAAAAATGGTAAACTGTCAAAATGATCAACAATATAGAAGTGATCAAATAATGTCTGGCATATCCTTATAGTGGAGTATCAAGCAGCAATGTTAAAGCATCCATGTGAGGATTTCTTGACATGGGAAATGCCTTGTGTTAAAATATGCAGTGAAAAAAAAAAAAAGAGGCCATAAAACTGAATATACATTTTGTTGTCAGTTGTGTTATTTTTAAAAAGTACAGAACACTGAAAAGAAACAAATGCCTCCAACTATTCAGAGTTGGCTTTAGGCAATGGCACAATGTGCTGTTTATTTTCATCTCCTAATTTCCTGTATTAGTTTCACTACTGGGAAAAAACCTAAGCAAGGTATTAAAATAAGTCAAAACAGACGCTTCAGTCTCTCTCCTGCTCAGGCATTATTCCTGCCCGGACACCACAGCCTTTTCTCTCTCATTGCGCCGGCATATGACCCACGTTAAGCTCACCCACAGTCACCAATCCATGGTGCTCGCGTTTGTGCCAGCTTTTCTTCTCCCTTCATATTTCTGCTTTCTTGTGAAATTCCCTTATTCTTTTGTTGTTACAATCCTCAATAGAGGATATTTTTCCATTGCTTTTTTATTTATTATTATTATTTTTTTTTTTTATTTTGTTACAGATGTTTCTCCTTTTTTACCTCATTGACCCCCTCTGCCCCATCCCCCCGACCCCATCCCCGGCTTTGTTGTCCATGTCCCGTGGTTACGCATACATGCATATAAGTTCTGTGGTTTATCTCCTCCCACTCCCACTACCCCCTCCTCTGAGGATTGTCAGTCTGTACCCTACTTCCATGCTTCTGGGTCTACCCTATTCCTCAGGCTATTATATTCATTATATTCCATATATAAGTGAGATCATGTGCTATTTTTTTTCTGTTTGGCTTGTTTCACTTAGGATAATACTTTCGAGGTCCCTCCATGTTGTTTCAAAGGATAAGAGATCTTTCTTTCTTACAGCTGCATAGTACTCCATTGTGTATATGTACCACTGCTTTTTTATCCATTCGTCTACTGATGGACACTTGGGCTGTTTCCAGATCTTAGCTATTGTAAATAGTGCTGCTACAAACATGGGGGTACATATATTCTTTCTGATCGGTGTTTCAGGCTTCTTAGGGTAAAGTCCTAGAAGTGGGATCACTGGGTCAAATGGAAGTTCAATTTTTAATTTTTTGAGGTAACACCATATTGTTTTCCAGAGTGGCTGCACCAGTCTGCATTCCCACCAGCAGTGTACTAGAGTCCCCTTTTCTCCACACCCTCACCAACACTTGTTGTTTGATGATTTGTTGATGGCGGCCATTCTGACAGGTGTGAGGTGATACCTCATTGTTGTTTTAATTTGCATCTCTCTGATGATTAGTGATGTTGAGCATTTCTTCATATGTCTCTTGGCCATTTGTATGTCCTGTTTGGAGAGGTGTCTATTCAGCTCCTCTGCCCATTTTTTCTTAATTTTTTTTTTTTTAATCCTCACCCGAGGACATTTTTCGATATTTTGTTCAGATAGAATGGGAGGGAGAGAGAGGAAGAGAGAGAGAGAGAGAAACATCGACGTGAAAGGGACACATCGAGTGGCTGCCACCCGCACGACCTGACCAGGGCCAGGGACAAACTGCAGCCGAAGTACATGCCCTTAGCGGGAACCGAACCCGGGTCTCTGTAGACCGCAGGCCAACCCTCTAACCACTGAGCCAAACCGGCCAGTCCTCTGCCCATTTTTTAATTGGGTTTTTTGTCTTCCTTTTGTTGAGTTGTATGAGTACTCTATATATTTTGGAAATTAACCCCTTAACTGATATATCATTGGCAATGATGTTCTCCCATACAGTGGGTTGCCTTTCCATTTTGATGATTGTTTCTTTTGCTGTGCAGATGCTTTTTAGTTTGATGTAGTCCCATGTGTTCATTTTTTTCTTTGTTTCTGTTGCCTTAGGTGATATATCAGTGAAAAATATGCTGCGTATGATGTCTGAAATTTTGTTGCCTCCATTTCCTTCTAGAATTTTTATGGATTCACAGGTTACACTGAAGTCTTTTATCCATTTTGAGTTTATTTTTGTGTATGGTGTAAGTTGATGGTTTAGTTTCATTTTTTTGCATGTATCTAATTTTCCCAACACCGTTTATTAAAGAGGCTGTCTTTACTCCACTATATGCTCTTGCCACCTTTGTCAAATATTAATTAGGCATATTGCCTTGGGTCCATTTCTGGGTTCTCTATTTTGTTCCACTGGTCTATATGCCTGTTCTTGTGCCAGTACCAGGCTGTTTTGATTACAGTAGCTTTGCAGTAAAACCTGATATCTAGTATTGTGATCCCACCTACTTTGTTCTTCTTTTTCAAGATTGCTCTGGCTATTCGGGGTCTTTTTTGGTTCCATATGAACTTTTGAAGTATTTGTTCTAGTTCTGTGAAATATGTCGTTGGTATTTTGATGGGGATTGCATTGAATCTATAGATTGCTTTGGGTAATATGGACCTTTTAATGATGTTAATTCTTCCAATCCATGAACAAGGTATGTGCTTCCACTTTTTTTATATCTTCCTCTATTTCTTTATTCAATGTCCTGTAGTTTTCTGCAAATAGGTCCTTTACTTCTTTGGTTAAGTTTATTCCTAGGTATCTTAATTTTTTTGCCGCAATGGTAAATGGGATTGTTTTTTCAGTTTCTCTTTCTGTGAGTTCATCATTGGTGTATAAGAATGCCATTGAGCCCTGACCGGTTTGGCTCAGTGGTTAGAGCGTCGGCCTGCGGTCCTGAGAGACCCGGGTTCAGTTCCCGCTAAGGGCGCGTACCTCGGTTGCAGTTTGTCCCCGGCCCTGGTTGGTTGTGTGGGTGGCAGCCACTCAATGTGTTCCTTTCGCATCAATGTTTCTCTCTCTCTCTCTGTTCCTCTCTCTCCCTCCCACTCTACCTGAACAAAAAATGGAAAAATGTCTTTGGGTGAAGATAAAAAAAAAAAAAAATGCCATCGATTTCTTGACGTTAATTTTGTATCCTGCTACTTTGCCAAATTTATTTATTAAGTCTAGTAGATTTTTGATGGAGTCTTTAGGGTTTTCTATGTATAATATCATGTCATCTGCAAATAATGACAGTTTCACTTCCTCCTTTCCAATTTGGATCCCTTTTATTTTTTCTTCCTGTCTCACTGCTGTGGCTAAGACTTCCAGTACAATGTTAAATAAAAGTGGTGATAGTCGCCCTGGCCAGTTTGGCTCAGCGGTTAGAGCGTCGGCCTGCGGTCCGGAGAGACCCGGGTTCGGTTCCCGCTAAGGGCACGTACTTCGGTTGCAGTTTGTCCCCGGCCCTGGTTGGTTGTGCGGGTGGCAGCCACTCGATGTGTCCCTTCACGTCGATGTTTCTTACTCTCTCTCCCTTCCTCTCTCTCCCTCCCACTCTATCTGTACAAAAAATGGAAAAATATCCTCGGGTGAGGATTAAAAAAAAAAAAAAAAAAAAAAAAAGTGGTGAAAGTGGACATTCCTGTCTTGTTCCTGTTCTTAATGTTTTTAGTTTCTGCCCATTGAGTAATTTTTTTGATGTATTGCTGGATACAATTTGCTAGTATTTTGTTCAGGATTTTGGCATCTATGTTCATCAGGGATATTGGCCTGTAGTTTTCTTTTTTTGTAGTGTCTTTTTCTGGTTTGGGAATTAGAATTATGCTGGCCTCATAAAATGAGTTTGGAAGTTTTCTTTCTTCTTGAATTTTTTGAAATAGTTTGAGGAGAATGGATGTTAGTTCTTTTTTGAAAGTTCGGTAAAACTCCCCCATGAAGCCATCTGGGCCTGTGCTATTGTTTGCCGGGAGAGTCTTGATTACTTCTTCAATTTCCTTAGTTGTTATTGGTCTGTTCAAGTTTTCTATCTCTTCTGAGTCCACTTTTAGGAGACTGTGTGTTTCTAGAAATTTGTCCATTTTGCTTAGATTGTCAAATTTGTTGCCATATAATTGTTCATAGTAGCTATTAATGATCTTTTGTATTTCTGTGGTGGTGTTTGTTACTTCTCCTCTTTCATTTCTGATTTTGTGCATTTGGGATCTCTCTCATTGTTTCTTGGTGAGTCTAGCTAAGGGTCCATCAATCTTGTTTATCTTTTCGAAAAACCAGCTCTTTGTTTCATTGATCCTTTGAATTGTTTTTTTAGTCTCTATGTCATTTATTTCTGCTCTGATCTTTACTATTTCCTTCCTTCTACTTGCTCTGGGGTTTTCTTTTTGTTTGCTTTCTAATTCTTTACGTTGTGAGGTTAGACAGTCAATTAGAAATGTTTCTTGTTTCTTGAGATAGGCCTGTAGTTCTATGGACTTCCCTCTCAGAACTGCTTTTGCTACATCCCATAGATTTTGTGTTGTGTGTTCATTTTCATTGGTTTCCAGGAAGTTTTTAATTTGATCTCCTCAGTAACCCATTCATTGTTTAATAATATGCTATTTAGCCTTCATGTGTTCAGATGTCTTTGCATGTTTTTGTTGCAATTGATTTCTAGTTTCATGCCATTGTGATATGAGAAGATGCTTGATATGATTTCAATCTTCTTGAACCTGTGGAGATTTAGTTTGTGTCTTATGATGTGGTCTATCTTTGAGAATGTCCCATGTGCACTTGAGAAGAATGTGAATTCTGTAGTTTTGGGGTGTAATTCTCTGTAGATATCTATTAAATCCATTTGGTCTAGTGCTTCATTTAGAGTCTCTGTTTCCTTGCTAATTTTTTGTCTATAGGATCTATCCAGTGGTGTCAATGGGGTGTTGAAGTCCCCTGCTATGATTGTACTGCTGTCTATATCTCCTTGGAAGTCCTCCAGAAGATTTTTAATATATTTTGGTGCTCCTATATTGGGTGCATATATGTTTAGCAAGGTTATATCTTCCTGTTGGATAGATCCTTTCAATATTATGTAGTGGCCTTCTTTGTCTCTAGTTATGGTCTTCATTTTGAAATCTATTTTACGAGATATGAGTATTGCTACCCCAGCTTCTTTTTTGCTTTCTGTTTGCTTGGAAAATTTTTTTCCATCCCTTCACTTTCAACCTATGTGAGTCTTTTGTTGTGAGGTGGGTCTCTTGCAAACAACATATAGATGAGTTGTGCTTTCTTATCCAATCAGCTACTCTGTGTCTTTTTATCGGAGCATTCAGTCCATTTACATTTAAGATGATTATTGATATGTACTTATTTATTGCCATTTTTTTTTAGTTTGGTTATATTTTTCTTCCTATTTCTTCTACTAATTACAGTAGTCCTTTTAACTTTTCTTGCAGTGCTGGTTTGGTGCTAATTCTCTTAGCCTTTTTTTTGTCTGGGAAGCTCTTTATTTAACCTTCTATTTTGAATGATAGTCTTGCTGGGAGAATAGTCTTGGATACAGATCCTTGTTCTTCATGACCTTGATTATTTCATGCCATTCCCTTCTGGCCTATAGTGTTTCTTGTGATAAGTCAGCTGAGAGCCTTATGGGGTTTTCTTTGTAGGTAACCTGTTGCTTATCTCTTGCTGCTTTTAGGATTCTCTCTTTGCCTTTAATTTTTGGCATTTTAATTACTATGTGTCTTGGTGTGGACCTATTTGGGTTCTTCTTACTTGGGGCTCTCTGTGCTTCTTGAACTTGAATGCTTTCTTCCTTCACCAAATTAGGGAAGTTTTCTGCCACTATTTTTTAAAATATATTCTCTAACCCTTGCTCATTTTCTTCTTCTTCGGGGACTCCTATGATGCAAATATTATTACGTTTTCAGTTGTCCCACAGTTCTCTTAAGCTGTCTTCCTGTTTTTTAATCAATTTTCCTTTTGGTTTTCTAATTGGTTGATTTTTTTCTACCCTGTATTCTAACTCACTGATCCGGTCCTCAGCTTCCTCTACTCTGCTCTTTAGAACTTCCAATGTGTTCTTTATTTCTGATAAGTCTCTCTTGATCTCTTCCTGGTGGTTTTTAATTTCCAGTTGGTTTATTTTCAGCATCTCTATGTCCTTACTCATGCTGTTGAGCTTCCTCAAGATCATGGCTCTGAATTCTAGCTCTGTTAACTTGCCTAACTGCTCCACATTGATATCATCTTCGGTGGAGGTCTCTTGTTCTTTTATTTGGCTTCTGTTTCTGTTTCACCATTTTGGCTATCCCAGTGGGCTTTGGAGCCTGCCAAGTTTTCCCTGTGGGTGTTGGTGTTCTGCTGTTTATGGCTCCCTCTCCTGGGTTTAGATGAGCAAGGGAGGACCCACGTTAAACACCACTGTCAAGTCTTACTTTCCTGGTTAAAGTTGCTCTCCCTGGAATGGTACTGTTATCCTCTAGCTTTTTGCCTAGAGGCTGTCAATAGCAGTTACTTGAAGAGTTTTGGGTTCTTAGTTGATTGAAAAACTCCCTCAGGTGCTCAGTGTAAAGGGATTTCGGGAGGGTGAGGTAGATGCTGGTATTAGTAAGCCTCAATTTGCATTTCAATGGCCCACAGAGTGGGTTTGAATCTTTGAGGGAGGGGCTGCTGCCTCTCCAGAGCCCTTGGAAGGAGCAAGATGGCCACCGTCCTGCGTGGCTGCAACTCAGCAAAAGCTCTGAGCGCCCTCCAAATCCCAAGTGTCCCCACACACTTCCAGTCCAGTCTGCCCTCCCTCTGCCAGAGCCCAAGGTGTGTGGCTGTGGCTATTTTAGCCTCTGTCCCGGCTCTGCGCTTTGGAGCCGCCTGGGAGTGTAACCTGAGGGCACCGTTCACAGCTAAGGCCGCTGCCGAGCTGCCGACCGTGGGCTTCCAGCCCACCTCTTGCGCCTTTGCAATCTTACCAGGATCGAGTCAGTGTCCCTGGTTATATGGTCCTTGCAAGCTGCTTTTCTGTTGCTTTTTCTTGTCGATTTGTCTTTATTTTAATTGTAATTCCAGTTTGGTCCTGGGAAACGGTCTGTGTAGCTTCAGTTCACTCTGCCGCCATTTTGGAATCCTCTCCTCCATTGATTTTTTTTAGAGAGAGTGGAAGGAAGGGAGGGAGAGTGAGAGAGAGAGAGAAACACATCAAGTGGTTGCCTCCCACACAACCCCAACCAGGCTTCAAGGATCAAACCCAAAATCCAGGTATGTGCCCTGGACCAGAATCAAACCTATGACCCTTTAGTCCCCAGGAAGATGCTCTAACCACTGAGCAAATGGGCCAGGCAAATTTCCTTATTCTTTTTTTTTTTATCCTCACCCGAGGACATTTTTCCATTTTTCTTCAGATAGAGTGGGAGGGAGAGAGAGGAAGAGAGGGAGAGAGAAACATCAATGTGAAAGGGACACATCGAGTGGCTGCCTCCTGCACAACCCCAACTGGGGCCAGGGACAAACTGCAACTGAGGTACGTGCCCTTAGCGGGAACCGAACCCAGGTCTCTCTGGACCATGGGCCAACGCTCTAACTGCTGAACCAAACCGGCCAGGGCAAATTCCCTTATTCTTGATGCAGGAATCCAACTGGTGACTTCTTGTTGCAGGACTACTCTGCTACTCTAATACTCTACTACTCCACCATATATTGAATCTCAGAGGTTTGCTGAGGAAAGAACCACTCATTCTCATGTATGACTATCTAGTCTTCTTAGTATTTACAATTCTCTGTAAATTAACTAATCAACTCCAGTGTGTGTGTGTGTGTGTGTATGATAAGGAACAATAGGTAATGCTGTGAATTGAGGGGAACTGACATTCCTTCATCTGCCAAATCAATCTAAAATATGATAAGAATCTCAAATTTACTTATAAAAGATGAATCTCTACTGATTTTTGCATTTGAAAAGAACAATTTGGCCTGGCCAGTGTGGTTCAGTGGATTGAGCATCCTCCCGTGCACCAAAAAGTCACCAGTTGGATTCTGGGTCAGGGATGTTTCTGTCTCACATAGATGTTTCTTTCTCTCTCTCCCTCTCTAAATCACAATAAAACATTACCAAAAAAAAAAGAAAACAAAATTGCTAGAGATTGACATTGTTTCTTAATATGAAAAAATTGAAAGGCAAACTAGAAAATCCAAATAATTTTCCTAATCATGTAATTTAACCCACATAATTTCTATAATGGTACTCACTCAGTATTTTTCTGATTCAAGACTTGGCAGGACAATAAGGCATTCTTAAAGAAAATATTTAAGTTTTTCTTTCTTCTCTTCTTAGACTCTATTACAACTTGAGTGCTTGAATGACTAATGAATTTTGCAGCTATTGAACAATAAAACTCAGAAAAGTATAAAAATAAAAATCATAGCCCGCTTTTCCCTTTCCATGTAGAAAAGGAAATGAGACCAACCAAGAGCCAAATATTTTACACATGCTTACAAACTAAAAGTTTAGTTGTCAAACATTTGTACTTTCTTTTTGTATAACTCTCATTTGGTCAGTGTATAATTAAAATTTTTATATTCTCCCCTAAGATCCCTTAGAGCAAAAACATATTTATTATACAATATTAATTAAGCTTCTACTTTGTGCTAATTAATTTTCCAGGTGGTATCTGGAGTAAAATATGTTATTGAGTTCACTGCCAGGGAAACCACGTGTTCCAAGGAAACTAATAAAGAGTTGACCAAAAATTGCGAGGCCAATAAACTTGGAGTGAGTAGTCATACAGCTTTCTACCTATTCCCTAGAAATCTACTTGATATATTATGCTTGTTTAAGTATTTCATGAATAACACGGTTCTCTCTTTGCTTTTTGTTTTTATGGATAGGAAATTCTAAGATGCACTGCTAATGTTTACATAGTACCTTGGGAGAATAAAGTGTACCCTACTGTCAACTGTCAACCAGTAGCAATGGTATGAATCTAATTAGTCAGCTTGGGTAAATTTTGCTCATTCTGAAAAGTCCTATTTGGGGGTTGAAAATGAACCATTATTTAAATAAATTGGGAGGTTATCTTTTTTAAAATGGGGAAAATTCTCACATGTCTGTGCTGGTATCTCTTTTTTATGCCTAGAAAGGAAAACAGCAGTCCTCTTAATCACTTCTCACACATTGTCAGCATCCCATCCTTATGTAGGCTCTGAGTGAAGTGCAGACCCTGCTGTGCAGAGCTAACACTAGCTCTGCATCTTCAAGGTGTGTCTGAGATGCTTCTTTGGCATCTGCTTACATCCAAGGAACTTGGGAGAAATGCAGATCTCAGACCCCACTCCACATCTACTGAATCCAAATCTGCATTTTTACATGATCCCCAGGGGATCCATATCCATGTTCAAGTGTGAGAAGCATTAGTTTGTATCATCTTTTCTAATTCTTAAGAGAAGCTTGGGAGGTAAGTAATACTTTTCCCATTGTCAAGGATGAGACACTAAACATTACAAAGATGTTGAGATCCTGGAGTGAATAATAACATTATCAAGTGCTTCCTCTGTCCCAGCCATTGTGCTGAGGACTTCACACATGTTTTTCTCCTGACAACTCTATGAGGCAGGTGCTTTTGTTATTCTTATTTTAGAGATGAGAAAAGTGAAGCTAGTGGTGCTTGGATTCAAGTGTAGGTCAAATCAGAGCCCTCCACATTCACTTGACACTGACAACTAGGGTGTGGCTTGTTTGCACCACTGAATACTGCCTCCAGTCATCATTGTTCTCACCAGTAGTGAAAGTGTAGGTAGAAATAATCCAAACCTTCAATGCAAGTTGCCTCTTCTCCCTTTTTTTTCTGATTTAGGTTTTTGCCCTGTTAGGTATGTATGTAGCCTAACACAAACATTATACAAAGGCTGTGTTTCAAGTTTATGAATATTTCCTAAAGTGTTTCAGTATGACAAGTAATTGTGGATATATGCTTCATATTTATTTAGTCCATAAAGCCATTTAGGGCCTTTTAGAATAAAAGTAGTATTTGAACTAATAGACATAGTATAAATTAATAAGTAATATGCCATAGTTTTATATAATCATAGGCTTAGAAGATACCCTATAGATTATGTAGTCTAACCTCCCAATTTTTCCAGATGAAGAACTCTCAGTTTAGAGGAGGAGTAACATTAAGAATGATAGTCAATATCCACCAATTATAAAATCAATCAAAAAAGAAAAAGATATTCATTCTCATCATTTCTGTAATATTAATATAGTATTTAAAATCTGGCAAAGACTTGCTCCATTGTAAACCAAGATAGCATTGCCAGGTCTCAGTCCCTTCTTTCTTCATTAATAGTGTGGTCTTCACAGTAATGCATTCATCTTAATATTTCCTGTTTAGACCTCATTGATGAAAAGACCTCCAGGTTTTTCACCTTTCCGATCAGTACCAGTGGAGGAAACAAAAGGAGGAACAACTGTAAGTCCACCCCACACTTCCATGGCTCCTGTACAAGATGAAGAGCAGGATTCAGAAAAAGAACAAGGACTCACTCACGAACATGGCTGGGACCATGAGAAGCAAATAAGACATGGCCTTGACCATGGCCATAAACATGAGCATGACCAAGGCCATGAGCACCAAAATGGACATGGTCTTGGCCATGGACATCAACGGGAACTTAACTATGATTTGGAACACCAAGGGAGGCATGGACTTGGCCATGGACATCAAAGGGAACATGGCCTAGCCCATAGACATAAACATAAGCATGGTCATGGCCATGGACAACATAAAAATAAAAGAAAAAAGAATGGAAAGCACAATGATTGGAGAAAAAAGCATGGGGCAAGTTCTTCTGAAGATAGTACTACATCTGCACAAACACAGGAGAAGACAGAAGGGCCAACATCCCTCCCTTTCCTAGCCCAGCCAGGTGTAGCAGTTACCTTTCCTGACTTTCAGGACTTAGATCTCATTGCAGCTGCGATGACTAATATACCACCAGCTCCCACAGAGAATGATGATGCTTGGATCCCTGAAATCCAGATAGAGCCAAATAACCTTTCATTTAAACCGATACCTGATTTTTCTGAAACAACTTCCCCCAAATGTCCTGGACGTCCCTGGAAGCCAATTAATGGAATGAATCCAACTGTGGAAATGAAAGAATTTCATGATTTCGATCTCTCTGATGCTTTGTATTAACATATGCAGCTATGGGTGTCTCGTTAACACTTCATCATCCCCTTTTCCCATTGTCCAAATACTCTGATATAACGCACCAAAAACCATGACGCTTCAGAACAGCCTAGAGAGAAGTGGTGAGACTCCCGATGGGGACACCGTCAATTTCTGTGGACAACATAAAACTGTGTGCAGAATTCCAAATCCTTTCTGCGTCTTCCTCACAAGTTTTTTTAACTAGCACAGAAAGTGGACAAATAAATATGCCTTGTGGCCTACTGCAATTTGCTTTTCTAATAACAAATGTGTATCTAAGAACGGATATCATCGATTTTCATACAAAGATTCTTGACATTCTGAATACACTGTGGCATCTGTTCCCCAAACACATGTGAAAATAAGGAAAGTCAACAGACTGAATGCTGAACTTCTTAATGGGGGAAAATTAATAATGATAACCATCAAGGTCAAAGAGGGACCACAAGAAAGACAGACTGGCTATAGGGAGGACAGGGGGAAGTAAACTAATTGACTTTCTGTTTCCAAAATGGGCTGTTTTATCATATAGTTACTCCCACTTGACAAAGCTATTCTGATAATCCTCTTTCTGAGTTAGAGTTTTTCTCATAAGTTAGTAATTTCTGTTTACTCATTAACTACTCTTTGCAACAAGGCTTTAAAATACGAGTTTTCTGTGTGTTTATTTGTTGCTGAGGCTAGAATGAGTAATCCTTAATTTTCAGCTGCTCTGAGTTGAATGATAACAATGGAAAGTAGAAGCAGTAATATAGAGGCAGGCCTGTGAAGGAAATCTTTTTTTTTTTTTTTTATAATTGACGAGGGAATATCATGAGCTGTGATGCAAAATGTGTTCAAACGTTTTATGAGGAAATGCCTCTCTGGCCACACTATCATCGCATCATCTTTTTGCTACAACATTGAAGAGCACTGGTTTTTGCAGAAAAGAATAATGTGATTGTCCTTAATTGCTTCTCATGTGAGGGAGGCACATGTTTCATAATCCTGGCTGTGTTTGTCTAGGGAAATAAGATAGGGCTTTAAACAGCTACAGCTATCTGTGGATGCATGTGTCACTGCTACTTTGCCATGGGGTGCATTTGAGCCTCTGAGTTTTTATTTCATGACAAATATTATCTGTACTTTTTAATAAAGAACCAATGATATCAGGAAAAAGTCTCATCTTGTCAACTGGTTGCTTCACTCTCTTCTTACCGCATGATAACATCAGATTAACGGAATTTTACTGTACTTACAGAAGCAGCTAAGACCCTGTGAGTACAAGGGCCGACCTCAGAAAGCAGGGGCAGAGCCAACCCCTGAGAGTGAGAGGTCTCTTGACCAGTAGACTGAATCTCCACGTCCGGCACAATAGCCCCAACCTGTCAGCAACCCTGAGTGGAAGGACAAGAAGACGGGACAGATATAAATAGAGAAGAATGCCATTTTGTCACTGTTTCTGGATGAAATAAAGTTTGATCTTAATGTCCTCACCCTTGGTTAATTCACAGTAGTCTGCTTTCTGCCACACCCATCCTGCAGCAGAGTCAGGTTGACCAGAGAACATGCTCTGCCATGGACACTCATGGTGCGACTCTGGAGCACTCTTGCTAACCAAGGCGGGAATCCTGAAGTGGGGCTTCCCTCCCACCAGGACTTCATCATGGGCTCTAAATCAAGAGTCTGTGGGTCATGTTTCCACCAGCAATTTAATAAATTTATCTTCCTTTCTCCCTCCTTCTCCTGATTCCCAGCCCCGAGAGATTTGACTTGTTCTATTACTTTTTTATGATCTAGAGAATTAGCAAAAACACAACAAGAAACTTCATTGTTAATATGATAGCTACCATCTTCATTAGCGAAACACAACTAACCTCAAACGAGTTTAAAGAAAATGTTAAAATGATCTCACTGGTTCAAATAAAGGTGAAAATAGAAACCTAATAGAACAAAAAGTGAGAGAGATTTTTAATTTTCTGTAACAAACCACATTTACTGAATGACTATTATAGCCATTTTCCACGCTAGACAATTTCTGTTTGGTGAGTGACTTAATCCTCACAGCCACTCTGAGGTCCCCATGATCACCTTTCCTTTCCAGTGAGGACTGGCTCACAGTGCCCTGCTCAGGGTCACACAGTTAATATGTGACAGAGCTGACATTCAGACTCAGACTTTTTTTTTTTTTTTTTTTTCAAATCTTTATTGTTGGATGTAAAATGTATTACAGATGTTCCACATTTTTCCCCCATTGACCCCCTCCTCCCCACTCCTGCCCCCCTTCCACCTTTTCCCACACTATTGTCTGTGTCCATTGGTTATGCATATAAGTTCTTTGGTTATTTCTTCCCACCCCCCCAACCCCTTTCCCTTTGCGGTTTGTCAGTCTAGCAATGAATTTGTGCTTCTTAATCCCTTCACCTTTTTCACCCATTCCCCCAATCCCCATCCCAATTGGCAACCAACAAAATGTTCTCTGTATCTATGAGAATGTTTCTGTTCTACCTGTTCATTTTGTTTGTAGATTCCATTGTTGATAGATATGTATTCATTGCCATTTTGTTTGTTCATATATTTTATCTTTTTCTTCAAAAAGACCCTTCATCATTTCATATAATAACGGTTTGGTGGTGATGAACTCCTTTAACTTTTTCTTGTCTGGGAAACTCTTTATATGGCCATCAATTCTAAATGACAGCTTTGCAGGATAGAGTAATTTTGGTTGTAGGTTCTTGCTTTTCATCACTCTGAATATTTCTTGCCACTCCCTTCTGGCCTGCAAAGCTTCTTTGGAGAAATCAGCTGAGAGCCTTATGGGAACTCCCTTGTAGGTAACTAGCTGCCTTTCTCTTGCTGCTTTTAATATTCTCTCTTTGTCTTGAACCTTTTGCATTTTGATGATGATGTGTCTTGCTGTGGGCCTCTTGGGGTTCATCTTGTTTGGGACTCTCTGTGCTTCCTGGACTTGTATGTCTGTTTCCTTCACCAAGTTAGGGAAGTTTTCTGCCATTATTGTTTCAAACAGGTTTTCAATTTCTTGTTCTCTCTCTTCTCCTTCTGGTACCCCCAAGATGCGAATGTTGGCACGCTTGAAGTTGTCCCAGAGGCTCCTTACACTCTCCTCATGTTTTTGGATTCTTTTTTCTTTTTGCTGTTCTGATTGGGCATTTTTTGCTTCCTTATATTCCAAATCGATGGTTTGCTCCTTGGATTTACATACTCTATTATTGAAGCTCTGTAAATTATTCTTTATTTCAGTTAATGCCTCCTTCAATTCTGACTGTGTATCCATGATTTCTAACTGGTCCTTTTTTATGCTCTTGAGGCCCTCCCTAAGTTCACTGAGGCCCTCACTAAGTTCATTGAGCATCTTTATAAGCAGTATTTTGAACTCAGCATTTTTTAGGTTGCTTATCTCCATTTCGCTTAGTTCTTTTATTGGGGTTTTGTTCTGTTCTTTCATTCGGGACCTGTTTCTTTGTCTCCTCATTTTGGCTGCCTCCCTGTGTTTGTTTCAGTGTATTACTTAATGAGAGGTATGGGGCTCGCTGAGACCAGATGCTGCTCGTTTGAAAGAATTTAGGAAAAACCTGAAGCAGGATCCAAGACCGGCCAATCCTATGGTTAAGCAAGTGGCAACAGTTTGGGTGGGCTTGAAAGTTGGGTGGGGTGGGGCGGGGCCTCAGGGAGTCAGCAGGGCGGGGCTACCAGTGTGAGCCAGGTTGCTGGAGTCCCAGATATGGCGACTGTCTGCCGCCCCCGGGAAGGGCTCCAGACTCAGACTTTTTGAACTTCATTGTACCAGGTTATCATGAGGCACTATTATCAATGTTGTCATTACAAAAGAAAACATATTTCTGAATCTGAGATGATCATTGTCTCAATACAAAAACCCTTATTAAATATCTCATTGTGGCTGATGCTGTTCTGAGTATTGCTCATGGTAAACCATAACTGAGTCTCCCTGGCTCGTTTGGCTCAGAGGTTAGAGAGACTTCTGAGCAGTCTGTCCCCCACCCTGGTTGGGTCATGCGGGAGGCAGCCACTCGATGTGTCCCTTTCATGTCGATGTTTCTCTCTCTCTTCCTCTCTCTCCCTCCTACTCTATCTGAACAAAAGATGGAAAAATGTCCTCAGGTAAGGATTAAAAAAAAAACATAACTGAGTCAAGCACTAGCATTGGCTATTTATCGAATGCTTAGCACTAGGTACTGAGAAGAAGAGAAACAAGTGTTAATAGACATAAATCATTGCCCTCAAAGAACTCACAGTCACATGGGGAAGTCAGGACGAAAGCGTGTGGAACAGAGATTTAATCCAGGCCATGAGTGTTCATGGAGCAGTAAGCACACCTGACAAATGTGCTAGGAAGATGTGGAAGGGGTGGAGGGACAAACGTGGGAAGATCAAATGAAGCCCTGTTGAGAGCTTAGATTTAAAGTAGGCAGTAGAGAGCCTCTGACCATTCTTGAGCTACGACGTGCTAAAAGAGAGTATATAATTCATTATTCCGAAGATTCTGGAAGGCATTGATTAGAGTGAGACGAGCCTCAACTCAAGATAGTGGTTCAGTTACTTTAACAGAAGAATGACCACCTAGGGCTGGTATAGGAAGCCTATAGTTCTCACTTTATTCAACAGCATGAAGTATTTCCACTTTAGACCTTTGTTAGATTAAACAAGAATTTCTTGTGTCTCAGAAACTACCTTTCACTCCTTAAATATTTGCACCCTCCTCCCACTCCCAAACCAAAGGCACACCCATGTTTCTGACATTGGCCCTGAAACCACTCAGCTCCATCCATTTACACCCCTCCTCAGCCCAACCATTGTCCTCACATTGTCTAGGCCTAGCACCTCAAGCAGGATGCCCTTACTGGTGTTTTACCTTTTCTTCCATTTCCTGCTCCTGGGGCTCATCCCAGTCTTCCCTGTGCTCACGCTTCACCCCACCTTCCCCCAAGCCCTGGCCGGTGCTCTTTGGGAGAGGCCAGACCTCCCCAAAGCTCTTACGAGAAAACTTGAAAGAATCCAGTAGATATGATAACAACTCACTCTTCCAGAAGTCCCAGTGTCTCTACCTATAAGTTAGATGATCAGCAAGCAAAATATTATCTAAACATCTTGCAAAAAATGCTCTCATTAAATGATTTACCTTCAGCCTTTATATATTTTTCAAGAATCCCATTTGACCACCACATTCTGCAATTTGCGAAACTTTAACTGGAGGTATTGCCCTGTATCCACATTAGAGACAGGGTAGTAAAGTGGTTAAGAACCAGGGTTCTGCAATTACACAGTCTGAATACAAAGCTGGACATCTATTTAAGTTATCAATATCCCCAGTTTCCTCATCTGAAATACTAAATTAATAATGTGCTCACATCATAGGTGTGTTGTGAGTCTTAAAAGAGGTAATTCCTTTCATTGGCATAACACTTAGCACATGGCAAGCATTCAATAAAAGGTAGCTATTGTTGCATTACTGGGACATAAATATATTGCTTTTAGAATTTAAATGCTGAGAAAAACTATTTTGTCAGACAATGAGATGTGTTTAACAGCATATATCCCACTTTGCCTTTGCAGCCAGGTTTCAAAGGTTGTAATCAGCTCATATCAAGTGGCTGGTAATATCTACTCCCTCATTTTTTATTCCGTGGTTCTCAACCTTGGTTGCACATTAACCACCTAGGGAGCTCTAGACCATGTGAATCCAAATGTCTGTGAGTGGTTCTGAGTATCAGCATTTTTTAAAAGTTTCCATTGATTCTAATGCATCTGAAGTGAGAACAACTGATTTAGGCCTACTCTGTTTCTTTTTAATCTGTTCTACAGTGTCCTGTTTTCTTCTTTTTCAGATCTTTTTTGAAAATAGAGGATTATGAAACTCAAAAGGCATGGATGGATGGATGAATGGACAGATGGATGAACAAATGGATAGACAGATGGACAGATAAATGACTAAGTATTATATGCACTAGGATTGTTGCAATAGGAATGGAGAATACTAGATTGGTATCAATGGCCTTTCGAAGGCTTATAAACAAATTATTTACTGAGTATGAGGAATGAAGGACAGGAATAAGTCAAAGATGACAAAAAGTTTTCCAGTCTCAGTGCCTAAGGGAATGGTAATGCCATTAACGCAAACAAGGAAACTGGGAACCGGTCTATGCTTTCTACTAACTCATTAAAAAACAGACTGACCCAAAATGCACTTAATTTGAGATATTTCAACAGCTGAATAAACGTATGAAATCATTATACAAATGAGTACATATAAAGCACTACTATAACCCACCTCAAACTATTTCATTTACTGTGATATCTGTGGCATTTGCCATATTAACAGGGAAGTAACATTAGATGCTCACGGACTAAGCTTGTGGGAAAACAACAATTACGGAACTCCTCCTATAAAAAAGAACAGAAAGCAAAAAAATTATTTTCTAAAAGTAATCTTAACTTCTGTTTGACTGATGAACTAGAAACCTGAATCTAGCCAAAGATCTTTGTTATGACAGCTTTTCTGTTTCCTATCTTCTCTGTATGGCATTTGGAGATGCACCATTCTGAGTGTGTGGAAATAACATTATTCTATCATGGCTATTAAAAATGAGTAAAATAGTAGCTCTTGGAAAAAAATATAAGTACCAGCTCTTTATGTAAGTATTGTTTCCCAGTTAGGTGAATTAGTACCCTGTCAACTTGGCTAAATGGGAATCATTTCTTTTTTTTTTTATCCTCACCCGAGGATATTTTTCCATTTTTTGTACAGATAGAGTGGGAGGGAGAGAGAGGAAGGAGAGAGAGAGAGAAACATCGACGTGAAGGGACACATTGAGTAGCTGCCACCCGCACGACCAACCAGGGTCGGGGACAAACTGCAACCGAAGTACGTGCCCTTAGCGGGAACCGAACCCGGGTCTCTCCGGACCGCAGGCCGATGCTCTAACCGTTGAGCAAAACTGGCCAGGGCAGAAAATTGTTTGTTTGTTGTTTTTGTTTTTTTGTGGTACGTGCCCCTAGCGGGAACTGAACCTGGGACTCTCTGGTCCGAAGGCTGACGCTCAACCGCTGAGCCAAACTGGCCAGGGTGGGAATCGTTTCTAATAAACCCCTTTCCTGTGTGGTTCTAGGTTAGAGTTTTGCATAAGAGACATTTGTGTGTGATCAAGAAGATGGAATAAAGCTGAGTCACTACTCTCCAAAAGTCGCAGGGGAAGCTGCAGTGAGTGATGATGCAGAGGTGCCCGAGAGCTCCAGCCTGGCCTCATCCTCCCTCTGCATGTGGCTCTCTCCTCCGCCACAACCACAGGAGGCACACTAGGGCAACAGCCTTCTGTGGGTTCCTTCACTAACTCCCCTTCACAATTCCTCTGGCAGCTGAATGTGGGTGTCCAGATTTCCCTAAAATCTCCAACTTGTCCTACAGCACCCGGGAAGGCTGATTACTAACTTTTCTCTGATCATCCAACTTCTTTACCCTGGATCTTACTTCCCTAGCTCCTCCCACAATAGTGTAAGGTCAAATTCCTAAGATAAATAAATCCCTTACACCCTAAGACTCAGAGAGTGTGGTCGGCTTCCCTCATCAAACCTTGACTGACACACCAGACGTTCCCCCCTAACGTTTTACATCAGGGGAACATACGCCATCGCTTTCCAATACAGAACCAGGGCCAGCAATGGCACTGCATTAGAGCATCTCCTAAGAAGACGAGTAACGGGTGTTCATGCCCTGAGGACAGCAGTTTAGTGAAGGACACAGACATATAAAATGTATATAAAGATCACAGCGGGAGGTAGAGGTGTGCTTATGAAGCAGTGAGAGCAGGGATAAAGAGTCAAGTCTGAGAGGCAGTAGGCAAGCTGAGAGGACAGTGACCCATCTCCTGCAGCACCATTTTCCCTGGGCCGGGGCACAGGGCCTTAACAGAAGTCAGATTGAATCGAAGAAAACTGATTTTGCACATGGAACAATGGCAAGCCCTGGGAACAGGGCACTGAACAGGACTGACACAGCTAGTTCATGCCTTCACTCAGTTAACAGTCTGGTCCAGTGGTTCACAAACTTTAGCATGCATCACAACCTTCTGGAAGGCTTGTTAAAACCTGGATTGCGGGGACTAGCTTCAGAATTTCTCATTCAGGACGTCTGGGTGGGGCCCTGGAATTTGAGTTTGTAACAAGTTCCTAGGAGATGTTGGTGCTGCTGGTCCAAGGATCATACTTTAGAACTTCTGGTGTAACCATTCTCATCCTGGCTATACATTAAAATCACTGGGGCAACTTTTTAAAAAACACCTTGCTAGCCCTGGAGGTTTGGCCCAGTGGTTAGAGTGTCAGACTGTGAACCTAGAATAATGTTATTTCCACACACTCAGAATGGTGCCATCTCCAAATGCCATACAGAGAAGATAGGAAACAGAAAAGCTATCATAACAAAGATCTTTGGCTAGATTCAGGTTATTGCACTTGGCTTTATTGTCCTTCACAGATGTTGTGTTTTATACAAATTGAAGTCAAGACCTTCCACCAGAAGAAAGATTGCAGCACACACTTCATTGTGACACTTGCTTTTGAAATTTTATTTGAATCCTCACCCAAGGATATGTTAATTGATTTTAGAGAGAAAGAAAAGGGGTGGGGTGAGAGGAGAGAGAAATATATATCACCTCCCACACAAGTACCCACCCCCCCAGGATCTAACCTGCAACCCAGGCATGCACCTGCTGGACCAGGATCCAAACCCATAACTTTTTTGGTGTACAGGATGAAGCTCCAACCAGCTGAGCCACCCAGCTGGAGCGTGACTCTTGCTTTACTGCTGTAGTCTGGAACCAAACGTGCAATGTCTCTGAGGTTTGCCGAAACTGAGCACCGCATCTCTGAGGTGCCGAAGTAGAGACTAGAAGTCAGAGGTATTCTGGGACGGATTACTGAGGCTGGGTAGGGGGCAGGACAAGATGACAGCTGTGGCCCACCCTCCAAGAATCTAGATTTCTATAAAGAGGGGAAGGAAATGGACCAAGAGAAGGAGACAGATATAAGCAGTGACTTGCTCAGAGTTGCCGTGAAGACTGATGAGCAGATACCTCTTTCCTTCATTTAGTCTCTCTGTTTTGAACATCTACTAATGCTTGGTTCTAAAACCTTATCCACCCCAAAGCGACCTTATGCTAGTTACATGTGCTAGATAAATATTAATCAATAAAAGCCGGAACATAAGACAGGCAAATGTAGGACTAAGACTGAGGCAATTCCTATTTAAATATTCACTTAAATGTTAAAATTCACTATTAATTATTCTTTATTTGTTATTTTTATTTCTTATTTATTTATTATTATTATTTTTTAATCCTCAACAGAGGACATTTTTCCACTTTTTGTTCAGGTAGAGTGGGGGAGAGAGAGAGGAACACAGAGAGAGAGAGAAACATCGATGTGAAAGGGACACATTGAGTGGCTGCCACCCGCACAACCGACCAGGGCCGGGGACAAACAGCAACCAAGATACATGCCCTTAGCGGGAACCGAACCCGGGCCTCTCAGGACCGCAGGCCGACGCTCTAACTGCTGAGCCAAACCTGCCAGGGCTATTTGTTATTTTTATATACTACTTGATAGTACATACTTAAATGTATAGTGTGGGAAACTTAGAAAATACAGAATAACATAAAGCATAAAATAAAACTATTGAAATCTCACCAGGCAAAGGAAACTACTGTTGAAATTTTGGTTATAACTTTCCAGAACTGTTTTCTTCAAATGTTGGTAGGTATGTGTATTCTCAAAAGAGGGATCATGCTATAAATATAATATATAATCTCTATATTTTTTACATAACATATATCATGACCATTTTTAATGTCCTTTGATTTGACTCCCATAAATCTTTTCATAATTATGATGAACATATGAATACCTTTTAATAAAGATACGCTGCTGAAAAACCACAGTGAGTAAGAAAATTTAATAAGTATGGTATTTGTTGTTGCTGTTACTGTGGCTGATATTACAAAAGGTGGATCCATAAACTAGGTGGAGACCCATTTTCAAGTAGCTGACTCAGGACAGCCAACAGTCCTTTCTGAATATGTGTTCCTGTACTGGAGAGGTGATTCAGCTTAAATAATTAATCTTATTCAGGTGTGTGAGGATTCTTTGAGAGATTCCAGCCCCAGTGAGAAGCAAGTTTTCCCCCACTGCTAGTAAAATGAGAAATGGAATGAATGCGGAGGCCCAGCTCCTTTCCCAAGGTTCTATCTCCTCCTTTACAGGAAGCTGCTGCCCCCTAGCGGTGAGGATCTTCATAGGTATCAAGGCCACAGGGAGGAAGTGATTTCTTTTCTTTCTTTCTTTTTTTTTTAATCCTCACCCGAGGACATTTTTCCATTTTTTGTTCATATAGAGTGGTGGGAGGGAGAGAGAGGAAGAAAGAGAGAGAGAGAAAAAAACATCGACGTGAAAGGGACACATTGAGTGGCTGCCACCGCACAACCAACCAGGGCCGGGGACAAACTGCAACCGAGGTACATGCCCTTAGCGGGAACTGAACCAAGATCTCTCTGGACCGTAGGCCAATGCTCTAACCACTGAGCCAAACCAGCCAGGGCAGGAAGTGATTTCTTAGTGAACACATTTTTTCATCTTTCTTTTCACTGTTGGCACGGGTGTATAATTTCAGTTTGCCTAAGAATTTACTAATTCCTTTTGTTACGTAACTGTGATTTTTTTTCCCTATGTGAAAGTCCATATACCCAGGAGAATGTAAGACCGTAAAAGGAACTCTAGCCATTCTGAAGCCTTTGACAGTAAAAGCTTTCTGTTCCTGGTTTGGATACACCACAAGTGACAGAGGACAGAGCCTCCCCTGGAGAGACCTCTGAGTATAGAATCATTCACACATGGAGGAAACTAGAAAGTAAAGTCAAGCAAAGTATCACAAATTCAATGGGCCTCCTATGATTGGCTTCAAAAGACCACTAAGACTTGATATGAATCAAAAAGAAAGAAGAATGAAGGGTCAAGAAAAATGTGACATTAAGCCTGAAGACAAATTCTCCAGGCTGGAAGGGGAGGTCAGTGCTTTGATGTCACCCTGTCTATAAGGGCCCAGCGGCAGAACTACATTCTGTTGGCTCATAGAAATGCATCAGGTAGCTTCAAGTAGGTCTTCAGAAGACTGAGATATAAAAGAGTTTTTTCCTAGGAGGTGGAAAAGTTTACGTTTAGATGACAGTTACAACTATATCTGACCAAAACAAAATTAAAAATATATACATTATGCTATAAAGATAACTAAATTATTAATAAAAATTTAAATAGTATGTACATTGGTTTTAATATAAACATTCTCCAAAACATTTTATATGAGAAAAATAAAATTTAACTTTTATTAAATGACCAGCTATCGCTCTTAATTATAAAATTAAAAATAAAGCCTGGCTGGTGTGGCTCAGTGGTTGAGCGTCGATCCATATGCACCAAGAGGTTGCCAGTTTAATTCCCTGTCAGGACACATGCCCAGGTTGTGGACCCAATCCCCAGTGGGGGGCATGCAGGAGGCGGCCAATCAATGTTCTCTCCCATTGATGTTTTCCTCTCTCTCCCTCTTCCTTCCTCTCCCTAGAATCAATAAAGAAAATTAAAAAAAAATTTTTTTAAAAAAAGGCAAATTACTCCAGTCGGTGTGGTCCAGGGGTTGAGCATCGACCCATGAACCAAGAGGTCGCATTACCGGTCAGGACACATGCCCAGGTTCTGGGCCCGATCCCCAGTGGGGGGCATGCAGGAGGAGGCCAATCGATGTTCTCTCTCATCAATGTTTCTCTCTCTCTCTCCCTCACTTGCTCTCTCTCTAAAATCAATAAAGGAAAAAATTTTTTTTTTAAAAGGCAAATTGACATTAAGCCAACAATGAGTAGTGATGAAAAGGGAAAGAAAAGACAAACAAGTGAAAAAGACTCCTTTCATTTCTAAAATGGTTCATTATAAAGACAAAATTTTCCATTGAAAAGACTTTAAGAAATCCTTTTAACCAACATTTATAGGGTTTTCATATTACTTTTTTTGCAATTTTTATTAATTTATTTTTGTTACAAATGTTTTCATATTACTTTAAAAAAATAAATAAGTAAAATATGAGCAAAGTTTATTTAATACTGCTCAACTAGAATATATAACATTCTAGATGTGAAATATATCTATGTGAGAAATAAAATGCAAACATAAGCATTTTATTTCATGTGAGAATTTTGGTATTTCACAAAATGCCAAAATTAAAGTTCCAAAATTTGAAATACTGGCCTGACAAATTATTATTGCTCACACTGATATTTTAAAGTATATAAACATAAACATGGGCATACAGCTGGACTGAGTTTTTATTTGAATGACTAGAAACTGGTCTCAAAAACCTCAGACTGTATTACAATTTATGAGAAATTGTAGAGTTCCTCCACTGACCCTTTATATGCAAACTTATAAGATGTGCTCTCGCTCTGATAAAAGTTTTAAAACAATATTATATTGAACTTTAATGCCAACTTACTTTATTTTTCTAAAATCCCAAATTTTCTTTGGAATTCTGGACTAATAGATTATTGAGATATTTAGTTAATAATCACTATTTACCTGGGGATATTTATTTATTTATTTATTTATTTATTTATTTTTTATTCCTCACCCAAGGATACTTTTCTATTTATCATCAGATAAAGTGGGAGGGAAGGGGAGAGAGACAGAGAGAAACATCGATGTGATAGAGCCACATCAACTGGTTGCCTCCTGCATGACCCAACCAGGGCCAAGGATGAACCGCAACCGAGGTGTGTGTCCTTGGCCGGAATAGAACCCGTGACTCATTGGTCCGCAGCCTGACACGCTAACCACTGAGCTAAACCAGACAAGGCTACCTGGGGACTTTTAAAAATCTTAAAACTGTGCCAAGAACTCTGAAGAATCTAAGATTTTACTCTAATTTCAAGCAACAAGCTAGTCTTCCACAGTTTCATGGTGGAAAACACAAGACTCCTGTGTCAGAGACACTCACAGCAATCCCAGCATTTTACAGTTCCCCAAGTGCCAATGCCCACAAGGTGGCACAAAGAAAGTCAGATGACATCTGCATTGTGCACACAGTGGATTGCATCACAGGAGAGGAACCCTGAGTTCATTTATTTATTATTATAAAATAATATTATTATATTTTTACTGATTTTTTTTAGAGAGAGAAACATTGGTTAGCTGCCTCCTATGTGCCCCATACTGGGAATTGAGCCCACAACCTGGGCATGTGTCCTGACCGGGAATCGAACCGGGACCTCTCAGTCCATGGGACAACACTCAATCCATTGAGCCATACTAGCCAGATGAGGAACCTGAGTTTAAAGAACACAAATATTTTATAGTGAGCAGTAAGACAGCCTGACCCTTGTGCTGGAAGGAGACATTATTATAACAGACAGTAAGTAAAACTGTCCTTTGCTCTGGAGGGAGTCACAGTCTCTGTCTTCCAGGGCTGTTCTTTGTGCAAACAGCTTTGAAAGATAAACATTTGTAATACTTCAGCAATAAAGATAAATTAAAAAAAAAAAAAAAAGTCTGGAACAAAGTTAGTCATTGCCTCTGCTCTTAAGACAGATGTTCAGAATCATGCAGAAACTCATGAAGAATTGTCTCCCAATACAGAGAAAGACATAAGATAAAGTACATAGTCCCTACACAATATCTATGTTTTGTTTTGTTTTAATTTTATTTGTTGGTTTTTGGAGAGAGAGAAGATCGATTTGTTGTTATACCCTTCACGCATTCATTGGTTGCTTCTTATATGTGCCCTGACCAGAGATTGAACCCGCAACCTTGGAGTATGGGATGATGCTCCAACCAACTGACCTACCAGGCCAGGGCAGTATGCATGTTTTTATGTATGTATCCTTATTTACACTTGAACACTTTTTCCTTCAGAATACTCAAATTAAGATGAAATAAATATAAACATCAAATTATGATATACAGGGTGGGGCACAAAGTAGAATTATAGTTGTTCGTATGGAGAACAATATAATAATTAATAAATGATAATATAAGAATAAACTGTTTTATATACTCCCAGCTGTAAAACTACTTTTGCCCCATTCAGTACTTGATGAAGTTGTTTTAAAGCTAGCATTTTAGCCCAACCAGTGTGGCTCAGTGGTTGAGTGTCAACCCATGCTCCAAGAGGTCACCGGTTTGGTTCCCGCTCAGGGCACATACCCAGGTTGTGGGCCCGATCCCCAGTGGGGAGCATGCAGGAGACGGCCAATTGATGTTCTCTCTCATCCATATTTCTTTCTCTCTTTCCCTCTCCTTTCCTCTCTCTCTAAAATCAATAAAGAAAAAAAAAAAAAGAAAAATAATATAAGGCCAGCATTTTAATGTTTTTGGTGTTGTGATTCAAACTTACATGACTATATGAGTATGTATGTACATATCAAAGCTATATTAAAAGTAATACAATATTTTAAATTATATGTAATAGGGGAAAGATGACTTATAGTTTGAGAAAATAAAATTGGTCTCTGGGCATGTCATGTGCTGTCAACATGAAGCCGGTAAAAGGTCTTTGCCTAATTTATCATCTGGCATAGTAACAAAAAGTGTCATCACTCTTCCGGGTGTGTGCTCTCACTTTTCACAAATGTGACATATTTATACAAATCCTCGTGATGCTTTTGAGTAGTCATGATTGAACACTAGTGTGAAAACAATGCAGTTTCCAGCTGCTGCAAGAATGAGTTTCCACTATGACCTCTGTGTAGCTATTATAAAATATCCGTTTTTCATCTTCAGCCATCTCTGCTACTAATTTTAGCCACTGTCCGGTCTACTTTTTCGTGTGTTATTCATTTCTACAATTTGACAGCAAATTCAGAAGCTTTGGACATTTACAGGTTATTTTCACTCCAACCGTCTTTGCCGCTCCCTAGAGTGGCAAAGGTTGGCTCCCTCTCCTTGTTCAGGTCAGCACTGGCCAACAAGGAGCGGAGTCCAGGGTGAATAGGCAGGATTTATATGCTGTCGTTTTTTTTCCAGAATTGCTCTACTGACTTGTAAAAGCTGACTTTCTTGTGAGCCCCTCATTGTTGAAAACAGTGTTAAGACTGAGAGGCAGCACTGCTGCCCTCCTGGGGAACCTAGTAAAGACCTGCCCACGTGAGCACACGCTCACGATTGTGAGCACACGCTCACGATTGTGAGCACCTGCTCAGAGTGGGTGGGAACAGGCCCGCGTAGAAAGGTAGACACAATGACTATCCACAGAAGACTTCTAAATTACCATTTATTCCCAGATTTGGAATACCCTTGTCTGTTAACAATAGTTGGGATACACTTTACAGGATAGATTGTAAAAGAATTTTGTTTTAAGGCCCTACATATATTCTTTATTTCATCTTAAATTGATCAAGAGTAATGATGTGTCAAAGTAGACATCTTAAAGAAGAAGAAAAAGGACGAGGAGGAGAAAGAGAGTGGAGGGGAAGAGCAAGGCAGGGGAGGAGGGAAGAAGAGAGGAAGGAAGAACCAACCAACTGGCCAAAGTTTTTTTTTTTTAATTAGATAAAAGGGAATAGTGCTCATAGTGCCAGAAACAGTGCTCATAGCAAAGCAGCAGCAGCGTTACCTCTGGGGAGAGGAGCTGGAGGGAAGGAAGGATAGGAAGACTTCTTTTTCACCTTTGACCTTTTTGTTCTGTTGCATTTTTGTATAATGTGTATTATTGCTTATCAAAAAGTGAATATAATAAAATACCCCTCTTCCAAGTTGCAAAGATGTTCATGGCAATGTTGTGCATAGTAGCAAAAGATGGGAAGTATCTAAATGTCCATAGAAAGGGATCACTGAAATGAATCAGTGAAGTGGAATACAATGCAGGCCTGAGAAAGGATCAGGAAGCCTATAATGCAGATATGGAAATGATACCTCCAAAATATATTAAGTGAAGAGAGAGAGAGAGATGTAGAAAAGTAAAGTATGCTATTCTTTTCTATAAAATAGGCATCAATTCCTTGTTTATGCTCTAACAAACACATCTGAAGGATACAGAAGAAATTAATATCATTGGTTGAATCTGGAGAGAATAATCAGGTGGCAATTAGATAACAGTAAGAGAATAACTCTCCACTGTAAATAATTTTATACCGTTTAAACTTTAACTCTTGTAGATCTGTTACCTATTCAAAGAATAAAGTTTTTCAGAAGAGGAAGATAATAGTGAAAGGTTAGCAATTTCAAAAAACATCATCTTGTATGCATTTTGAACACCTCTACCAAAGTTCAGTTGGTATCCCAGCAAAGCCCATTTAAACTATCTCTGAAAATATCCTGAGACTGTGAAGTACAAAGAACATGGCAACTGAACCACTCTGTAGAGATAAACAAGGAAACCCAGGTAGTTTTTCATGGATGAAAACTTTTTTTTGATGTCAGGTATACATATCTGAGTGCTCGTCTTCCTATGAGTTTTTTAAACTTCTTAAATAATTTTAGACTTACAGAAGAGTTGCAAAAATAATAGACAGTTCTTGTATACCACCTTGTACCCGGTTTCCTGCAATGTTAACATCATATATAATCATAGTACAACTATCAAAACTAAGAAATTAACATTGGAAACAAAAAGGAATTAGCATTGATACAGTGCTATTAACTACACTACATACTTTATTCTGATTTCCTGTGAGCTTCTAAATTATGTTTCAAAACCTACTTGATGAAGAAAGCAAGCCATGAGTAGGAACTTAAACACATTATTTCTTTCTGCTCTTCAGCAAAAATTTGTATTTTTTGTCCTTGAATTTTAATTTCTTGTCACAAATATTTTGCAAATGTTCAAAAAAGGTATATAGTTTTCTGAAGATTTTTAAATATATACATAGTAGAGCAGACTGACTGTATATTGCAAGCAATGGCATGCTGTAGAATTGTGGAATTGGCTTAAAGGACTACTTAAATTATGGCCTGAAGGAGGTGCTATCTGTTTCATTACTTGAAAAATTTGCAAATTATCCACTAAATTGAAAAGATTTCAATTCCATTCCTGAGTTTACCATCCAAAGCAGTGGTTCTCATAGGATGGTCCTCAGTCAAGCAGCATCAATTTTATCTGGGCAATTGTTAGAAATTCAAATTTTCAGCAATCTGTGTTTTAGCAAGCCCTGGTTGATTACGAAAGCTAAACATTAAGGATCTCTGATTAAAACAATTGAAACCTGGCTTGTGTGGCTCAGCTGGTTGGAGTGTCGTCCTGTACACCAAAAGCTTGCAGGTTTGATTCCAGGCCAGGGCATATACCTAGGTTAAGGGTTTGATCCCCAGTTGTAGAGATCGATGCTCTCTCTCTCTCCCTTTCTCTAAAGAAATAAATAAGTAACGTTTCCTTGGGTGAGGATTAAAAATAGTTGTTTTTTGCTCTGGCCAGTTTGGCTCAGCAGTTAGAGCGTCAACCTGCGGTCCAGAGAGACCTGGGTTCGGTTCCCACTAAAGGCATGCACCTCGGTTGCAGTTTGTCTCCCACCCTGGTTGGTCGTGCGGGTGGCAGCCACTCGATGTGTCCCTTTCATGTCGATGTTTCTCTCTCTCTCCCACTCTATCTGAACAAAAAATCAAACAAACAAAAAATGTCCTCGAGTGAGGATAAAAAAAAAAAAATAGTTGTTTTGATGACTAAAGGGAGAGGGGCTGAGGAGTGAAGAACTAACAGAGAAAGGGAAATTCCAAATGGACATTCAAATTGTCCCTTTGTTGAGAGAAAGGTTTTGTTTCAGATTATTTGTTTCTTAGAAATTAGATTGTACTTTGTTTCTTCAAAGTACTGACTTACTTTTGCATATATCAAAATTTGGCCACGGCCACCTTTGACTTGAGTAAATTGGTTCCAAAGACTAAAAAATGATTAACATAGAACTTTTATGTTGATGACCTTTCTGCTGGAAATCAATCAGGAAATGCGTATAGACAATCCTGGCTTTGCACAGTTCTGATAAGCCTAAATTTCAGTCTAGTTAAATTAAGACCAGTCTCTCAACAACACGGTGCAAATTTTAGTTACCACAGTATATTGCCTGTGAGTAATTACATTGTACAAACTTCACTGTCTTCAGAACACTAGAAAAATAACAGATGTACATCATGATGGGTGGCCAATCACATGGACTCAAAGTCTCTGTACATCTTGTTCCGTTTCCACAGTCTAGCAAAGTATGTATTGCTTATTTGTCTCCCAGTGATAAACCCATATGACATTTTACAAAAATGAATCACTGAAAGAGGGAACTGTTCAATAAAGATGAAAGTGCGACGAAGAAAGGTAAAGTGACATTGCTAGGAGGGAAACGGGTATGATGGAGTGTCGTTAACGCTGCAGTTCTGGAGACTCTGGGCCGCAGCCGGAGGAATTCTGTGAAGGTGAACCTAACCACAGAAATGAGGAAAGTGGTTGTGAACAAAAGGTGAAGCTGTCCCGGGGGAGTGATGCCTGCAAAAACCGTCACGTTAAAGGACCCCTCAGAGATATTTCATAACATTCAATCACAAAGGATAAAATTTTGTAAGCAAAAATAAGTTGTCAAATTGTACTCCCCTGGGAGCCTGGGCCTATTATATGAGTGGATTGTTAGACTTTCGGGGAATGAGGGCCTGAAAATTGTATAGTAAGTTTGAAATGTTAGTTCAGAGAATGTAGTTGCATGTTGCATAAGTTACTTTTATCCTCTAAGGTTTACTATCTTGCTGGTTGGGGTACATCTGTAATACTTCAACAACAACAACAACAATAATAATAATATCTTGCTGGTTGTCATGCTTAGTAAGTTACTGGTCTGGTAATAATATTTAAATTATTGTCTCTTTTTATTTCTGACAGATACAATTACGTGTACATTTTCTTTATTAAGCTAGAAAAGAATTGTTGGCTCTTCTCCCAGGTGTGCCGTAGTTAAAAGGAGGGAACGGGAGGAGAGGGAGAAGAGGACAGGGACCGGGAGAGAAGGGGATACAAAGAGCAATGACTAGGAAGAGGAGGGGGAGCTCTGCCCCCCCCATCCCCCCTCCAAATTGTTCTTTGAATAGGGTCTTATTCTTTTCTTAGGGATTCAATTCTTCTTTGTCTTTGTTATTTTAAATGTTTTTGTTTCAAGTTCTCTTTAGGACAGTCTTTCTATTATCTGAAGCGCATGGCCACTGAATCCTGCTGCTTGTTATAAGTGCTGACTCTCAGGCATGGTGAATTGTTTCGTGTATGTTTTGATATGAGCACATCTGTAGCAGGGCCTGCTTTTTCCTCAGAAAACCCACTGTGCCCTGGGTGAAAAAGAATCCTCCTGGTAGATCCATTTTAATGACTTCTGCCAAGAGTCTTGGGGTGTCACTGTGTTTGGACACATTTTTATGTTAAGTTCTCAGCTTGGGGTTCAAGGGGCTTCATTGTAAAATAAATTCAAACTCCAAACCTGTATGAGGAACTGGACTCTAAGATGTGAACAATGTGGGAAACTGGGTGAGCGGCGTCTATGGGAATTCTATGTGCTATCTTTGAAACTTTTCTGCAAACCTAAAATTGTTCCAAAATAAAAAACTTATTTTTAAAAAGCGAAGCCCCTAGATGACTAAAAACAATTAAAGCCTTAGGTAGCCATAGGGTTAGCTTGTATGCTTACTAGTTCTATTTTCATTTCCATCTTCATCTTGGGTATCTGCAATACCCCTTTTTTCTTGTAAGTTCAGCTATGAATTTACAATAATATTCGTTATGATTTATCTAGCATTCCTGGGAATTGGTACAGGTGGATTTCCAGATTGTATCAGTCCACTATACATGGAAACTTACTTTCCAATTTCCTCTTTAATGCACACAAATCAAGCTTTCATCTCTACCACTGAAACTGCTCCAGTCAACCTTACCAATAACATTCATCTCGCAAACCTAGTGGTCAATTCTTGATAGTCATATACGCAGTCTTTCATCAGCATTTGAAAAGTTGAGCACACTTTCCTTGAAATTCTTTATTCTCTTGGTTTATCACACACTCCTCTTTTTTTCTCCTCCTTCATTGGCTCTGCTTAGACTTCTTTGTGGACTTACTCCTTTGCTGACCTTTAAATGTTAAATGCTTCTGGACTCAGTCTGCCACCAGGCTCCTATCATAGTACACCCACTCCCTAGGCGCTACTGTCCAGTTCAAAGATTTTAAATGTCTACATATGCCAGTGACTCCTAGATTGAGATCTTTCTATCTAATTTCTGCTGCCTGCCCCCCAGGACTGCAGACTCATATATACAATTGCCTACTCAACATCTCTACTTAAATGCCAAATTTAATATGATCCAAACAGAACTCTCCATTTGGTGCCAACAGTAACAGAATAGATTGTCCAGTATATGCCTGTGGTAGGCCTTGTGATGTAGCAGCAACTAGAACAGAAAAGTAAATCACTATGGCATAGCAAAATCTTCTTTAGGGGGTAGAAGGCAGACCTTTGAATATGAACATGGCCCTTCCGCAAGTCTAAGAGTACAAGATGGTAAAACCATAGTTCTCTACGTTGACCACCCAAATTTTAAGTACAGCTTCATGAGGGACCTCAATTCAGAGACCTACTATTTTACTATCTTTGGAGAAAAAAATCTTGAGACTAGCCAGACCGAACAAGGAAATGACACCTAACTACATGGAGAAGAGAAGGAATTTCTGAAGCCTGCTTTTTTTTTTTTCTCATTTAATTTCACATTTATTCTCAATACATTGTGCTGGGAAAGAAGAGTCATGGGTGTATAGGACTGTGCTTTCCTATTGTCTTTCAGACAGATTTGGGGTCCAGATTCTAATTTTCTTTAAAGTGAGGATCTGAATCCGAATCAGAGGAGGTCAACTGCTGCTCAGAGCTGGCTATTTAGAGAAAGGCAGGGAACAGGAATGTACTTGACCTTAGAGGGTTCATGTTCCAGGGCTCCCATTCGGGTATCTGAGGATCCTCCATGTAGATTACATGTGTGTATGTGGCAGGGGGAAGGGCACAGCAGTTCCCCAAAGGGAATGTGATTGGCACAGGCCCGGGGCTGGTATTTAGAAGGTGAGAGGTTGGTCACATGTGCAAAGGGAGGACCTGAGAAGACAGTGTCCTCTCATCTATATCCCAGGATCCTATGAGGGCCTCTCCATGAGTACAGGACCAGGGTTTGCTCCTTGGCCTCTGGTTGGCCTCTTTAATAGTTGAGTATAAACCCTACAAATCTATGAGCATTTGTTGACATTGCTGTTACTCTTCTTTATTCCTCTGTGCTTGAGACCCTGGGCAATTGCTTTTGACCAGACATGATTCTGAGACAGGTTAGTGAGAAGCTAGAAAACTTCCTTGGCAAGTGGGATGGGGAAAAGAGACAGATATTTGAATGGCTGAACAATTGACAGCCAGATGATAAATCACAAGGTCTTATCTTCCCTAACCAAAAACACTTAGGAACAAATGGTTTACACATTCTAGATCATGCCAAGCAGACCTGCCTTAGGCCCTCTTTGGTGACATTCTTTGAAGGTGAAACTGACCAGAGAATGACTGACCCTATATGTTCATTTTGATGAATCAATATATTAAAGGACACACCTGAAAAGCTGATGAATATTTTATTGAGATCTGCCCCTGAAACCTCCCCTGAAATTCCTATCTTTAGAAAACAGATAAACCCCTGAGCAGTGGTTAGAGCATCAGCTCAAAGACCAGAGAGGCCCAGGTTCGGTTCCCACTAAGGGCGTGTACCTTGGTTGTGGTTTGTCCCAGCCCTGGTTGGGGTCGTGTGGGTGGCAACCACTTGATGTGTCTCTCTCACATTGGTGTTTCTCTCTCTCTCTCTCTTCCTCCCTCTCTCCCTCCTGCTCTATCTGAAGATATTTGCAAAAATGTCCTCAGGTGAGGATGAAAAAAAAAGAAAGAAAACAGCCAAAAGCCCTTAAGACAAAGGACCCAGTACCTGCTCTCTCTGGAGCATGCCTGTGCCTCCTCTACATCTTTTCTCAGGTGAGCATCTTTGCTTTCTTTCTCCTAAGCTCTAAGGAGAAAGACTTTCTTTTCTCTTTTCCCCTCCATGAGACTTTCAACCAGAGGAGCTGCAGTCATCAGCAGCTCACCCCAGGCTAACACTCTGAACCTGTCTCCAAGGGCCTTCCTTTTGCCTCTGTAAGTTGTTTCCTGAGTTCATGCAGCCCAGCTGGCTCTGTGATTTTCTTCTGCCTCTGTGACTTTCTTTCTAAAGGACCAAGGCAGGCTCACCGAGACTTGACTCTGCCTCATGTTTCCAAAGGGCCAAGGCAGCTCTACATAGGTTCACACTTGTTGCTATGATCTTGTCTATTCTATCTTAAGCCTTTCTTCTGTTTCACTGTCCCAGCTTTAATAAGCATACTCTCAAAATCACCTGGACTTGTGTTGTAAAATCTTTCCTGCATGAAGTTAAGAATTAACACATTTTGGACCGTGCCAGGGCAGACCCACCTTGGTCCCAGTTCCTTTCCTATGACAATTTTTCTTCCTCACCTCTTCACAGTCAAGGAATTCCCATTTTTGTAGAGAACATTAGATTTCCTGGCCACTCTAAGGTTTAATTAACTGGCCTGCAGGATTTTCTCAACCCTGGGTTTATTTTTCCTCCTTTACTTCCTAGGGGTTGCTAATAATTTGAAGCTGAAATGTCATGGTCTCCTTTTTTTTTTTTTACCTGAGTTTTCTCTGCAGCCACAGGGTTCCAATCCAGGGTGAGCAGAGAGCTGGCAATTAGTCTGACCCTCTGGAATTCAGCATGGTCTGGAGATACCTGAGTGTAAAGACGTGTTTGCTCCTCTCTGCTCTGGCAAGTTCTAATTGCTTTTTTAACAAATTTTCTACCAGTGTTTCTGTTTTATTCTCACATGCCCATGTCCAAAGGAGCACGGTGCTACCAATTCCCGAGTCTTTGACTCTACAATACAAACGAGGTCGTTCATCAGCTTTACCCACTCCCAGTTCAGGACTAGGCTTTCTCCCGTCTGCTAATTTTGTCATCATTTCCCCATTTGCTTCCCAATTTAAGAAGCTTTGTGAGGTGATTTCTGTTTTCCAACTTTCTACAGTGTTTAACTCCTTGAAATAAGACTTTTGCCATTATTTTAGGGAGCTTTCAAGAGAGGGCAGAAGTTAATATCAATCTTTTAACTCTAACCAAAAATCAAGACTTTAATATATAGAGGCTGGACTTCCGGTCAAGATGGCGGCGTAGGTAAACGCGGTATCACATCCTCCCACAACCACATCGAAGTTACAACTAAACTACAGAACAGCCATCATTCAAAACCACTTGAAATCAAGCTGAATGGAAGTCCTACAACTATGGAATTAAAGCAGCAGCTGCATTGAGACTGGTAGGAGGGGCAGAGGCAGCGGGCTGGTCCCACACCCACGTGTGGCAGATAAAAATCAGGAGGACACTTCAGCTGGGAAGATCCTCCCTGAGGACTGAGGGGTCCCCGTCCCACACCAGACTCCCTGCTCAGGGTTCCAGTGCCAGGAAGAGAAGTCCCCATAACTTCTGGCTGGAAAAACCAGCGGGAACTGAGGCTCAGGGAGGCTGAGGCAGCTGGAGCCCCAGGCAGCTCCTTAAAGGGCCCGCGCACGAACTTACTCGGACTTGCTCCCTCTAAGCTTGGAGGGGAGGCAGCTCGAGGAGCACGAGAGACACACAAGGAAGAACCGAGCTGTTTAGTATTGGAGCAAGGGCTGGAGAGGGGGCTTTCTCCGGGACAAACGTGCTGTCAGAGGCCTTTGTTCCTTTGTTGAGCCCTTCCCTGGGGCGGCAGACAGCCACCATATCTGGGACTCCAACAACCTGGCTCACACTGGTAGCCCCGCCCTGCTGACTCCCTGAGGCCCCACCCCGCCCCACCCAACTTTCAGGCCCACCCAAGCTGTTGCCAGTTGCTTAACCATACGATAGGCCTGTCCTGGATCCTGCTTCAGGTTTTTCCTAAATTCTTTCAAATAAGCAGCATCTGGTCTCAGATAGCCCCATACCTCTCATGAAGTAATACACAGAAACAAACACAGAGAGGCAGCCAAAATGAGGAGACAAAGAAACAGATCCCAAATGAAAGAACAGAACAAAACTCCAGGAAAAGAACTAAGCGAAATGGAGATAAGCAACCTAACAGATGCTGAGTTCAAAACACTGCTTATAAGGATGCTCAATAAACTTAGTGAGGGCCTCAAGAGCATTAAAAAAGACCAGTCAGAAATGAAGGAGGCACTAATGAAATAAAGAGTAATTTACACAGATTCAATAGTAGAGTATGTAAATCTAAGAAGCAAACCATTGAGTTGGTATATAAGGAAACATAAAACGCCCAATCAGAACAGCAAAAAGAAAAAAGAATCCAAAAAAATGAGGAGAGTGTAAGGAGCCTCTGGCACAACTTCAAGCGTGCCAACATTCGCATCTTGGGGGTGCCAGAAGGAGAAGAGAGAGAACAAGAAATTGAAAACCTGTTTGAAATAATAATGGCAGAAAACTTTTCTAACTTGGTGAAGGAAACAGACATACAAGTCCAGGAAGCACAGAGTCCCAAACAAGATGAACCCCAAGAGGCCCACAACAAGACACATCATCGTCAAAATGCAAAAGGTTCAAGATAAAGAGAGAATCTTAAAAACAGCAAGAGAAAAGCAGTTAGTTATCTATAAGGCTGTCAGCTGATTTCTCAAAAGAAACTTTGCAGGCCAGAAGGGAGTGGCAAGAAATATTCAGAGTGATGAAAAGCAAGAACCTACAACCAAGATTACTCTCTCCTGCAAAGCTGTCATTTAAAATCGATGGCCTCAACTTACACCCTACACGAGAATAAACTCAAAATGGCTAAAAGACTTAAATGTAACTCATGAATCCATAAAAATCCTAGAAGAGACTGTAGGCAACAAAATTTCAGACATCATACGCAGCAGAATTTTTACTGACACATCACCTAAGGCAATAGAAACAAAGGAGAGCCCTGGCCGGTTTGGCTCAGCGGTTAGAGCGTCGGCCTGCAGTCCTGAGAGACCCGGGTTTGGTTCCCGCTAAGGGCGCGTACCTCGGTCGTGCGGGTGGCAGCCACTCAATGTGTTCCTTTCACATCGATGTTTCTCTCTCTCTCTCTCTGTTCCCTCTCTCCCTCACACTCTACCTGAACAAAAAAAATGGGAAAATGTCCTCAGGTGAGGATAAAAAAAAAAAAAAAAAGAAACAAAGGAGAAAATGAACACATGGGACTACATCAAACTCAAAAGCTTCTGCACAGCGAAAGATACACTCATCAAAACGGAAGGGCTACCCACTGTATGGGAGAGCATAATTGCCAATGATACATCAGATAAGGGGTTAATTCCCAATACATATAGAGTGCTCATACAACTCCACAAAAGAAAGACAAAGAATACAATTAAAAAATGGGCCCTGGCCGGTTTGGCTCAGCAGTTAGAGCGTTGGCCTGCGGTCCGGAGAGACCCGGGTTCGGTTCCCGCTAAGGGCGCGTACTTCGGTTGCAGTTTGTCCCCAGCCCTGGTTGGTCGTGCGGGTGGCAGCCACTCGATGTGTCCCTTTCACGTCGATGTTTCTCTCTCTCTCTCTCCCTCCCACTCCATCTGTACAAAAATTGGAAAAACGTTCTCGGGTGAGGATAAAAAAAAAAAAAAAATTGGGCAGAGGAACTAAATAGACACCTCTCCAAACAGGACATACAAATAGCTAAGAAACATATGAAAAAATGCTCAGCATCACTAATCATCAGAGAGATGCAAATTAAAACAACAATGAGGTATCACCTCACACCTGTCAGAATGGCCGCCATCAACAAATCATCAAACAACAAGTGTTGGTGAGGGTGTGGAGAAAAGGGGACTCTAGTACACTGCTGGTGGGAATGCAGACTGGTGCAGCCACTATGGAAAACAACATGGTGTTACCTCAAAAAATTAGAAATTGAACTTCCATTTGACCCAGTGATCCCACTTCTAGGAATATACCCTAAGAAGCCTAAAACACCAATCAGAAAGAATATATGTACCCCCATGTTTGTAGCAGCACTATTTACAATCGCTAAGATCTGGAAACAGCCCAAGTGTCCATCAGCAGATGAATGGATAAAAATGCAGTGGTACATATACACAATGGAGTACTATGCAGCTGTAAGAAAGAAAGATCTCTTATCCTTTGAGACGACATGGAGGGACCTGGAAAGTATCATCCTAAGTGAAACAAGCCAAACAGAGAAAGACAAGTTTTATATGATCTCACTTATTTGTGGAATATAATGAACATAACAGTCTGAGGAAGGGGGTAGTCCCAGAGACGCAGAAGTGGGATACAGACTGACAATCCCCTAAATAGGGGGGTGGTGGGGGAGAGATAAACCATAGAACTTATATGCATGTATGCATGAACAGTGGACATGGACAACAAACTGGGGAAAGGGCAGGGAGGGAGGGGGAGGGGGGAATCAGTGGGGGAAAAAGGAGAAACATCTGTAACAAAATTAATTAATAAAAAAATAAAATAAAATAAAATAAATCGATGGCCATATAAAGAGTTTCCCAGACAAGAAGAAGTTAAAGGAGTTCATCACCACCAAACCGTTATTATATGAAATGATGAAGGGTCTTTTTGAAGAAAAAGTTAAAATATTTGAACAAACAAAATGGCAATGAATACATATCTATCAACAATGGAATCTACAAACAAAATGAACAGGCAGACAGAAACATTCTCATAGATACAGAGAACATTTTGTTGGTTGCCAGATGGGAGGGGGTTGGGGGAATGGGTGAAAATGTGAAGGGATTAAGAAGTACAAATTCGTTGCTAGACTGACAAACCTCAAAGGGAAAGGGGTTGGGGGTGGGAAGAAATAAACCAAAGAACTTATATGCATAACCAATGGACACAGACAATAGTGTGGGAAAAGGTGGAAGGGGGACGGGAGTGGCAAGGAGGGGGTCAATGGGGGAAAAATGAGGAACATCTGTAAAAATTCAACAATAAAGATTAAAAAAATAAATAAATAAAATGAAACTAAAATTCTTGTGTTCTTGCCACTTGATGATGGAGAGTTTATTTGAGATTTCATCACCAGCATAACTGTATAGAATATGACTTACTCAGATAAATGTTGTATGCCCTTATTTCAGAGTGTGAATAAAGGTACAAATCTTCAAATTAAAAAAAAAATATATATATATATATATATATAGATATAGAGAGAGAGAGAGAGAGAGAGAGAAGAGAGAGAGAGGCAAAAATCCCCATTTGAAGGGGGAGGGCAGGGTGAAGCAAAGGTGGGGTCATTGATGCCCCCAGGAGCCTGAAGAATCCACTTAGAATCACAAACTATTCAGAGTTCCCTGGGAAGCTTTGCAACCTCAATTCCCACAAGTTTGCCTACAGGATAGCCCAGGGGGGCTCTCATCTCTCTTTTCCCTCAAGCATAGCATTCAAAAGCAAGTATCTTATAAATCATTTAATAAATCATTTAATCTCCACATGTTTTTTACCTTTAGGAACCTGAGTTAGTCCAAAGTTAGAAAATACATGCCTCCCCCTGCAAAATTTAATAATTATGCCTCAGTCTGTACCCTGTTGATTTCTATCCGTCAGTGATTCCCACTGTCCACAAGTATACAAACATCTATCTTATCGATTAATATAGAAATGAGCATACTGATTCTACTTTTTAACCTGGGAACGTCATTTAGTTCAAGTGACAGATTTTTCTTTCCATTATTTACTTTGATGAGCCTAACAGATTCAGAAGCTAATCCCAGGTTAGAGACAGACGGGAAAGACAGGAAGCTTCCCATAGAAGGTTCCAAAAGGTCTACCTTTCATTCCTTTTGGCACGTCAGGAGTTCAGTCCAGAGCACCGGGAGGGAGTTCGACAGCTGAGTTGACCACAGCACCACCTTGTCCAAGAACCAGGTTTTGAAGTGTATTTAGAATTACATCTATTAGAATCACATTTTATTTTACTCGACCAGCTGGCAAAAAGACAGTTAGACACAGGGTCTGAGGTTTTTTAATCAACTAATAGAGAGACATTGGATTATACAGAAAGGTAAGTCATATCAGGAATACAGAGACCAGACTGCAGAGACCAGACTGGTTCAACTACAATTTAAGCAAACAAATTTCACTTTCTACTATAAACATATTCTTCATAGATTGAAGAAACACTTCAAAATTGTATTTGCTTTGCAATAGAAAGGAGATTAGTAAACATGAATGAACAGCCCGGGGAAAACATGTAAGAAGCATTAAACATCTCAGGGCCCTGGCCAGATTACTTAGCTGGTTAGAGCACTGTTTTGATCGGATATGCCAAGGTTGGGGGTTCGATCCCCAGTCAGGGCACATCCAAGACTCAGCCAATGAATGCATAAATAAATGGAACAACAAATTCTATCCCTTCCCTTCTCTCTCTAAAATCAATTAATAGCTCTGGCCAGTTTGCTCAGTGGTTAGAGCATTCGCCCAAGAAACAAAGGGTTGCAGGTTCGATTCTTAGTCAAGGGCATATACCTGGGTTATGGGTTTGATCCCTGACCCTGGTTGTGGGGGAGGCAGCCAATTAATGCACCTCTCTCACAACAATGTTTCTTCCCTCCCTTCCACTCTACCTAAAAATGAATGGGAAAATATATTTGGGTGAGGATTAACAATCAATCAATCAATAAATAAATAGTTTAAAAATTTTTGAAAAAAGAACATCTTGGGAAAATTTTTGGTATTTATTATTGAATCTAGCCAGAGACAGAGCCTTATAAGTTACAAGTAAATAAGACCCTTTCTCCACCAGTCTGATCTCCTTATTCCTGATATCACCAGATTGTCCTTTACCTACTGTGGAGGACAATGACCTAATACTTTGAAATTTTCAAGTACTTGACATACAGGTTTCTTGCCCCCAAAACCTAATAAATGACATTGTAACATACATACTTTTTTTTATTTAGATCAAGTGTAAGTGTAAAATTTTAAAATTACTTTTCAAAAAGACCTTAAAGGAAACAACAAATAAATGAAAGCCTTCAGCAAAGGGACACTACCCTTGTCTTCTCCCTTTGGGGAAGACGTAAAGACCATCCCAAACAGAGACCTCAGAGAGCACCAGCTGGTTATGCATCGCCTCAGCCTTCAACGGGAGTTAGGAAAATGGCAGCGTAGCAGTTCTAAGAGGCATTTTGGTATTGAAGTCTTTTTGATATAATCAGAAATAGTTTTCATCAGGAGCAACTGACAATACTTACCTGGCTACTCACAGACCGGTGGCCTGTCATACAGAATTCAAAACTGAAAACAGTCTAATTTGCCTCTGCCATGGTCTGGCTAATGACTACAGATTTTTGTAGGCCTACAATCTGTACCAGTGTATCCCAAACAGTCAGAAATTCCAGGTGGAATACATTGACACACAGTATTTATTTGGGTAGTTATGTAATTGTTTTCATCAGTATTGGAAAAATACAACAAATTAAATCTGATTTCACTCAAGCAAAGTAAATGCAAATTGACTTAAAAAATTAGGTAAATAATTCAGATGGTACTCAAGTGTGGCAAAAATGATAAGATCTAGATAATGGAAGGATGACTGGACTTATACCAAGGAAATAAGGTCTGTAAATTGCTGTTTTACTTCTTTCTCCTGCACCCCAGCCTCAGATGCAAGGACTGGATTTAAGGACTGCCACCACCTAGCCCATGCTCCAGGCCTAGCTTCAAATTTGAACATATTCACCATACAAAATTCACAAATAACATCAGCAGAAGTAACACCGTAGCAACTAATGGGGCAGTGAACAGGAGGAAATGTCCTGCCTCACTGAGCTTTGTTTCTTAAGGTAGTAGGGTCAGGAGAAATTTTATTTTTTAAATGCCCTTTACTAGTTTCAAAGTACTGCTTGTACAATAAAAAAAAAAAAAAGATAAAAAAGTTCAAGTAACTGCAATTTGTTTTACAATTCAGACTGTTTAAAACAGCTCTTTGTTAAAAGCATCTTTATATAAATCATCACCATTTCAGTAATTAAATGAAGGCCCACAGGTAATAAAAATGGTCATATAAACTGCAGGGAACATCAAGATGAATAGCAAGGAGCAGTGGACTCTTTTAAAGAAATTAAAACAGAGTATCATCATTATAAATCTCTATAGAAAATATATGATATCCCCTCATTCTTCTAATTATTCACTTTCATTCAAAAATATTTGAGTGCTTATTATGTGTGCAAAAAATTGCCACCAGCAATGGGAAAATCTTCTCATCAGTTCATTTGACCTAAGAATTAAAAAAAAAATCATTTTGCCATTTTTGGATCAAAATTCACAACTTCTTGGATGCTTTTCTGGATCAACTCTATTCTATTCTAATAATTTCTTTGCTGTCTCATCTCAGTCTTTCTTATTATCTTATTCTTTTATACACTATTCACCAAATTGATTGGGCATTGTGGCAGGCAGAATAATGCCCCCCACCCCCACCAAATGTCTACATTCTAATCCCCCAAACATGTGAAATATGTTATCTTTCAAAGGCCCCCAAACATGTGAAATATGTTATCTTTCAAAGGGGATTTTGCAGATGTTATTAAGTTCAAGTGGAGAGATTATTCTGTATAATCTAGGTGGGCTCAGTATAACCATAAAGTCTTTAGAAGAGAAAAGGAGGAGGGTCAGAGTGAGAGAAGATGTGTCAATAATGGAAGCAGAATGACGTAGCCAGGAGCCAAGGACTGTGGGCAGCCTCTAGAAACTGGGAAAGACGAGGAACAGATAAATCCTCCCCTAAAGCCTTCAGAAGGAACACAGCTCTACTGACCCCTTGATTTTAGCCTTGCAAGGCCCATTTTGGATTCTGACCTCCAGAACTGTAAGATAATACTTTTGTGTTGCTTTAAGCCATTAAGGTTGTGGTCATTAGTTACAGCAATAGCAATAGAAATTAATATAAGTATCAAAGCATTGGGCTTCATGTTATGGGAGATACAAAGATGAATAAAACATAACCCTCGTCTCTATAAGCTAGAACATAATGAATATTGTAAGAGAGGTACAACAGAATGCCTATGGGAACCCAAGGAAAGAGATCACTTTGTTTTTGAGGGTAATTAGGAAGGGCTAGAGAAAGATAGACTTTTGAGCTGATTCTAAGAAAATAAGCAAAATTTTTTTTCTTTATTGACTCCAGAAACAGAGGAAGGGAGAGGGAGAGAAAGATGGAAATATTGATGAGAGAGAACGTCAACTGGTTGCTTCCTGCATTGCCCCGCACTGGGGATCTGGCCCACAACCTGGGCATGTGCCCTGACCAGGAATCAAATCGGTGACCTCACACCGGCGACCTCCCGGTGTATGGGTCGATGCTCAACCACTGAGCCACACCGGCCAGATGAAAATAAACAACTTTTAAGAGAGAAAAGGGATGGCGAAATTGGCATAACCTTTACAAATTAACTCACATAACACATTATTTTTAGATAAACGTATTAGTCATTTGATAAAGGAACACTCCTATAGTGAAAAATGGACGGGCCCTAACATATCTTTTATATTATGCAAGACATGGTCAGATTTGCTTAAACCTGAAGAATGACATTCATTAGTTTTCTAGAGCTGCCATGATAGAATACCACAGACTGGATGCCTTAAACAACAGACATTTATTTTCTCATAGTTCAAGAGGCTGGAAGTGCAAGATCAAGGTGTCTCCAGGTTTGGTTTCTCCCGAGGTCTCTCTCCTATGCTTGCAGACAAATGCTTTCTTGTTGTGTTCTCACACGGTCTTTCCTCTGTGCTTGCACACCCTCGTGCCTCTTACTCTTATGAGGACAGCAGTTCTATTGAATTAGAACCCTACTTTGATCTCATTTAACTTTAATTACCTCTTTAAAGTTCCTATCTCCAAATACAGTCACGCTGGGGGTTAGGGCTTCAACACATGAATTTTGGGGAACACAGTTCAGACCGTATCATATTATAATTATTGTCTTCCTTCCTCCTTTCCTCCCTCCTTCCTCCCTCCCTTCCTTCCTTCCCCTCACCTCTCTCACTATCCACCCAAACACGCTAAGGAAAGACCATGTGAGGACACAGTGAGAAGGTTTCTGTCTGCCACTCAAGGGGAGAGCTTTCACCAGACAGACCTTACTGGGGAGAAAAAAATAAATAAAAATAATAATAATTATTATAATATATATATAAATTCATTTTTAACACAAGTAGGATCTTACTAAACATAATGTTCTTCAATGAGCTTGTTCCATTTACAATATATCTTGAATATCTTTCCATATTGATTCACACAGATCTAGTGACCTTGTCATTTTATTTGATCAGGATCCAATCAGAATACCATGTTATCTTTAGCAGTTATTCTCTTTAGTTTTTAATTTAACTTTTCATTTTTATTTTGAGATCCCTGTAGATTCACATGCAGTTGTAAGATCATACATGTACTCTTTCCTCAGTTTCTCTCAATGGTAAGTAATACCTTGAAAAATTACAGTCCACCACAACCTGGATATTTATTTTTCTTTATTTTATTTTGGTACGTGCTCCTAGCGGGAACCGAACCCAGGACTCTCTGGTCCGCAGGCCGATGCTCCAACCGCTGAGCCAAACCGGCCAGGGCCACAACTTGGATATTGACAGTGACACAGTCAAGATATGAGCACTTCCATCACCACAAGGATCTCTCCTGTGCCCCTTTCATAGCCAACCTTACTTCTCTCCTGTCCCCACTCCCTCCTTAACCCCGGGCAACCGCTAACCTGTTCTATAATTTTGTCTTTTCAAGAATGCTATGTAAATGGAATCATACTATATGTAACCTTTTGAGATTGGCTTTTTTCTCCCACTCAACATATTAGTCTAGTGATTCATCTAGGTTGTGTCTGCATCAATAAACAGATCCTTTTTATTAGTATTAGTATTAGTATTAGTATTAGTATTAGTATTAGTATTAGTATTAGTATTAAGTAGTATTGAGTAGTATTGAGTAGTATTGAGTAGTATTGAGTAGTATTTCATGGGTAGCTGTAGTACAGCTTAACCATTCACCCACTGAAAGACATCTGAATTGTTCCCAGATTCTGGCTATTGTAAAGAAAGCTGGTATTCGTGTACAAGTCTTTTTGTGTGAGCATAAGTCTTCATTTCTCAGATAAATGCCCAGGAGTAAAATTGCTGCATTATATGGTAGTTGCACATTTAGTGTTTTTAAGAAACTGTCAAACTGATTTCTAGAGTGGCTGTACCATTTTACATTCCCACCAGCAATGTGTGAGTGATGTAGTTTCTTCCCATCCCTGCCCGAATTTGGTGTTGTCACTTCTTTTAGTCATTCTAATAGATGTATAGTGCTATCTCATGGTGGTTTTTATTTGCCTTTCTCAAATGGCTAATGATGTTAAATATCTTTTCATATGCTTATTTGCCATCCATATATCCTCTTCAGTGGAATGTCTTTCCATGTATTTTCTTGTTCTAATAGGATTGTTTGGTTTCATGGAAGGAGAATATCTTTGTTTTTAGGGAGTAGTGGTGAACTATTAGGAGTGAAGTGACACTACCGGGTCTGTGACTTTCAGAAAGTTCAGAAAAAAGTCATAGATAAGTATGAGAGAGAACAAATGTAGTAAACTGTTAACAGTTGCTAAGTGTGACAGACTGGTGTTCATTGCTTTATTCTTGCAACTTCTCTTTACGTTTAGAATTTTTCAAAATAAAAAGCTGGCTCTACTGAGTCTGGAAGGGAGGGCAGAGTCCACATGTATCTGTATTTCATCTAGATCTCCCCATTGATTTGTATGTATACCAGTTATAGATGAACTGAAGTACAGTAATGCATTTTTATTTTAATCTATAAGGGTAGAGCTAGAATAATGGCCATATCTTGATTACACAACAGAGTTTAATAACCTTGGATTAATGGATTTAAACCCAGACCTTACATAGCTCAACAGACCCTTCCATGATCCTTCTCAATTTTCTCCATTTTCTTCAACTCTATAAATATCTTTACCTATCTTCATGTAAATGGCTTTAAAAGTTATTATACAGAATGTGGCAGTGAGTGCCACCCTCCAAGTTGCTTCAGTGTACGCTGCCTACATTCAAGCACCATCTAGCCTCTAATTTCCTCCTGCAACTAAATATTAAAGAGGTGAAGAGCCCTACTGTTTCTATCCAGCTCAAGGCAATTCTTTTTTAAACACTTAAATTATAGATGGAGGTACAGCATGTATTATATTCTGTGTATACTAAACAACAAATGATATTAGTAATAAATGAGTTGAAGATCCAAAACACGCACCTTAACACACATTTGCATATCAATAGCTTATCAAGACACTGCTTTATTATTCTTATTATTTAATCCTCACCTGAGAGTGTGTTTTTCATTGATTTTTTTGAGAGAGAGAAGTGGGGGAGGGGAGAGACACATGGGTTGGTTTCCATCTGTACAAGCCCTGACTGTGCATTGAACCTGTCACCCTTCGGTGTACAGGATGATAACTCCAGCTGAGCCACACGGGACAGGCCAAGACACTGCTTCATATGTATAGCTATCACAAAATCAACCGATGAACTTAAAATGATTCAAGAACTGCCCAGCAAGCGTGCCTCAGTGGACTGAGTGTTGTCCCATGGACAGAGAGGTCCCCGTTCCAATCCCAGTCAGAGCACATGCCCAGGTTGTGGGCTCAATCCCGGGAGGGGGTGGTTCGGGAGGCAGCTGATTGATGTTTCTCTCTCACATTAATATTTCTATCTCTCTCTCTAAAAAAATCAATAAAAAACAAACAAAATATTTAAAAAATAAAATAATGTGAGAAACTTAAGATGGCATACAGTACTCCCTGAATGATGAGAATACACAGTACTTCCTTTAGGAAGATGTCACTACCAACATAAAGCGTATTCTTTTTAGGTTTTGTAACTGTCTGGCCATGTCATACTGACAAATTTGTACTAATTCCCTGATTCCTCTGGTGAACATTGGCTTACAATGGCTTGATGGGTTTAGAATGGTCAGCCGAGGCTACTGAACTAGGTGACTCACATGGGAAAGAATATGATTTTTAGCATCATTTGCAGTATAAATGACCTCACATGCAGCAGGTTAGCAAAGAAACAGTTGGAGGTTTGACTTTGAGAAGGCTATCTAATTTTAGATTTCAAGCAAGCAGAAAACTTTTTGTCAACCGTAAGAGTGTGCTTATATGTTGATATGCAAAAATTATATAAGTTTTAGATCTTTCAATCATTTATTACTTATTAATGCTATAGAGTAAGCACAATCAAATGGGTTGAGCACAGCATTCATTAGAAATACATATAGGGTTGCAGGCAATGGGGGCCTGGATTTTGACTGCAATTGTGACCTCAACCAGAGTTTAGCCCTTGATTGTTTCCTCTCAAGAGACTGGAAATCCTGCCCAGCACCGCAGCAATAGTGTTATTAAACACTGGACAGTTAGGTCTTAACTGTTGATTGATGTCGCCCTATGATTGATTTCACCCTAAAGACTCAAGTGAGACTAAATGGTTGGTCACTTTTCTAAAAAAGTGACTTTTCTGATTTAGTTATTTTCTTTGGTTTCTTAGATCCCAGGAGATTGTTAGTAGGTTTTAGATGAGACAATAAGGATCTCATTTCCATCCTCAGAATGTGTTTGGAGTACCTTGAATCTGGATTTGAACATTGCAGGAGCATGGAGGGGAACAACACTCCTAGGCTGAGGGCCAAGTCCTCTTTGTTATCTTGGTATTCATTTTTGTCATAGTTCCTGGCATGATAATAATTTTCAAATAATATAAATAAATGAATAAAAAAATACATGTGGTATTTAGAACCAAGTATCATATCAAATATGATATACAAATAGAGAAAATTAAGAATCAGTTTTTCCAGTTCTGACTTTCAGTTGGTCTTGTGAATTAACGATGAAATGTTTTCCCGAGTATTCGTGATATATTGCAGCATGAGAAGGATTGTATTTTAAAGTTAAATGAGTAAATACATTGTTTTTTGTTTTTACCAACGGACCTGGGTTAAGACAACAGTTGAAAACCTCTAGAGCTTCACGAATCATGAATGTATTCAAATAGCAAATGCTGCATTTCTCTCAATTTTAATAAATCAGCATTCATTCTGTATAAGCAATTAAAACTCAGTCTTTAAAAAAAAAAAAAAAAAGACCACTATGGACCAGAATCAAAACCTATGTCCCCAAACAGCATGGAGTTGTATGTCAGAAGCATCCACTTAAATTCCTTCATTGCAAGAATTACTCCTCCTCCTCAGCTATTACACATTTACAGAAGTTTACAATGATTTTATGAGGCATTCCTCACACCTGTGAAAATTATTAGCATTATTTTAAAGAGAGCGAGAGAAGCCCAGAGGCAACACGGAAAGCGCAGCGTTGGCTACACAGGGACACTGCAAATGCCACCGCACGTTCCTACTCGCCCTGCTCGGCGTGTGGCAAACCGGAGTCCTGGGCCGGGCCGGGCGGCCACGTTCTCCCAGGAGACGTGCACATTTTACGATCTGAATGGATGTTGAACGCTCGGGCCAGAGGCCAGGCGGCTCTCTATTGTCACGTCAAAGAGCCTTTTCCCACCGCTGTGTCGGCGGGCGGAGGAACCCGATCCGCTCCAGTGCAGAAGTGGAGGTGCCTGCCTCTGGCTCCGAGGCCGGAGGCGAACCACGCAGTCGGCCCACCTGCCCCTGGGGAGCCCGGGCCACCCGCACGCTGCGCGCCTCCGGCTTCCGCCCCCCGCGCGGCCGGCTCCCGCGGGCCGCCTCTGCTTCGGGGACGCGGAAACCCCGTAGGAGCAGGGTGGGCGGGGACTCGGGCGGGGACGGCATGCTGCAGTATCCGTCCGCCGCCAAGCAAAGAGTCCCAATCTCCCCGCGGGCTCCCAGGATTTCCAGCGACCCCATAGTATCTCGAAATAACCAAGTTGGATTTTCCCACCACCTCGCTTAGGCTATTTTCTGAGGTAAGGACTCCAGGATCACAATTTTGTGCTAGCCGAAGAGCGACGAGAAAACTCCTCCGCGGAAAACGGGTTCCGGCCGCGAGCCTATAAAAAACGGGTGGCGCGGCCCCGCTGTCTTTTCAGTCGGGCGCTGAGTGGTTTTTCGGAACATGTCTGGTGGCTCCGCGGATTATAACAGGTACGGCGCTTTTCCGCGGTGCTCGCTGGTGAAGGGCCTGTGGCGCCCGTGGAGGGTGTAGTAGCTGGCGTGGAGCAGGGAGCTGGGTTCCCGGGCGTTTCCTGGGTGTACGGCACCTGTGTCCTTCGAGAAGCTTCCATGATGGGTAGGGCCCCGGACTGCGGGGAGACAGCACAAGGGGACGAAAATGGAATGGTGTCTTCTCCTGAAGCCGCTTTGACGTCCCGGCCGCTTTCCATGCCCCTGTGGAGCTGACATTTGGTTCAAGCCGTGGCGCAGTCCGCATTCGGCACAGTAACCGGCTCCGAGGTTATTGGCGGCCCACTGCGCGCGTCGGAGGGCTTCTCTGTAAGTGGGGTGGGGGCAGGGTGACGGCGGCGCCCGCTCGGCGACGGGTCCCCGCGAACCGTTGGCATGGCCCTCGCCAGGCCTCTGCCCGCGTCAATCACTCGGCTTGCGCATTGTGAGGGGCGGAGCTGGGCGTCAGGACTTCTCGCGAGACGGGAGCGCCGAGCTTCGGGGAAGGGCCGGCGTCGGTGGACCTTTTCCGTCGGCCCCGGTTCTCAGCCTGGCGGCCGGCGCACAGTAAACAGACCGTGTGCCCTGCTCCGCCAGCTTCCTTTGCTCTCGTAGGAGAAAGCGTACCGCGTGCGCGGAAGGGTCACCTGACCTGACAGGCTGTAAAGGGCTGCCCCCAGTGTGCAGTTGGGCGGCTTGGGAAAGGGACGTTCTAACTGCGGTCTTTTTGTCTGCAGAGAACATGGCGGCCCAGAGGGAATGGACCCCGATGGTGTCATCGAGGTAAGAAATGTGTGTGGATTTTGAAACTCAGAAAAGGTGAGTTTGTTCATCATATTTACTCCCCTTTTTAAACATTTTTTATAGAGCAACTGGAATGAGATTGTTGATAACTTTGACGATATGAATTTAAAGGAGTCTCTTCTTCGGGGCATCTATGCTTATGGTTTTGAGAAGCCTTCAGCTATTCAGCAGAGAGCTATTATTCCTTGTATTAAAGGTAAAAGAACTCGTTGGCACTTGTAGAAATGAAAGCATTGTTTTACATAGACCTGGACCATAAAAGGGAAAATAACTTCTGGGGGACTAGTACCTACTTGTATTCCTTAAAGTGAAATGATGGCAATCATCTTTCGGGACTGACCTGAAATGGAGAATACTCATTGCTGATCACTTATTTGGGCGTAATTCATGTTCCAAATGGAATACATAGTGTAAACTAGAAGTGACGATTTGATGTGGGATCGGTAAATATGTATCCTACTTTTTTTAGGGTATGATGTGATTGCTCAAGCTCAGTCAGGTACTGGCAAGACAGCCACATTTGCTATTTCCATCCTGCAACAGTTGGAGATTGAGTTCAAGGAGACCCAAGCACTAGTATTGGCCCCCACCAGAGAACTGGCACAACAGGTATTGATAGTGTAGTTCAAAAAAAAAAAAACTGCTTGCGTGTTGCATAGGTTTCAGGTTTCACAACTGAAGAATTTAAAACTTAGTATAAATTGGTCCTATGAGAGCCCTCCTTTTAACTGTCCATGCATGCAGGGAGTTTTTGTTCAAAGTTAAATAGGAACTGGGTGTGCAGGTTATGTTTTGCAGGGTTATATAACAGATGGAGAAACTAAAGTTTTTCAGCGTGAACTAGATCTCTTCTCATTTTTAAGTTTGAATGCAGTTGTGCAACATGAAAACTGCAGTGACATATTCATTAGTTTGTGGTGCATCTTTTGCATGATATGTTTTCAAAGCTCACTGCTACTATATAGGTTTTGAGTACACATTGCTCCCATTGTTAATAAAACAGGTTTTATTGAGGTCAAGATTTATGTCACTGCCCTTTGGGAAAAGTTCAAAGTATCAACAACTTAGCTGTAATTGCAGAGCTTGATTCACTAGTTAACATCTACCCACACAATGAAGAATAAGGACATGTTTTTAGTTCTTAATTTAGCTAGTACTTGGGGCAATAGGATCCCAAGTTTGACAAGGCGCAAGAAGACATTTCAAGGGAATTTTTTTTCTTGAAGCAGTTAGTCTGCATTTTAAGCTTGGAAGTAGTTAAGTGCTGTGCATGCATAAAAGCTATAGACCAGATACTTGCCATTATGCTTTGGAAATTTAGTCACAATCTGTAATTCTGTTGAATAATAATTAAGACTTTTGTTTTAGATCCAAAAGGTAATTCTGGCACTTGGAGACTATATGGGAGCAACTTGTCATGCCTGCATTGGTGGAACCAATGTTCGCAATGAAATGCAAAAACTGCAGGCTGAAGCACCACATATTGTTGTTGGTACACCAGGGAGAGTGTTTGATATGTTAAATAGAAGGTATCTTTGTAAGTATTGCTGTCAATGTGAGGATAACATTTTTTACTATCATAAATTCAAATGGTATCTGAGAATCTAGAGGTGATGCCCTTTTTTTTTTTTTAACAGCTCCAAAATGGATCAAAATGTTTGTTTTGGATGAAGCAGATGAAATGTTGAGCCGGGGATTTAAGGATCAAATCTATGAGATTTTTCAGAAATTAAATACAAGTATTCAGGTGAGCTTTATTTCCCCCCCTCCTAAAGCTGGAGATTAGGTTTAATGCAGGAACTGTTACAATATAACTGAAGTGTTTTATTGTCGTTCCCCCTGCTTAAAGCAACTGATGCATAACTATCTCTGTCTAGCACAATTCCATAGCAAGACAGAGACGCTTGGTCTCAAACATGGTTTTTTGAGTATTGTAAAAGTTGCGCTATGTAATGTGATGACATCATCTTCTTTTTTAAAGGTTGTGTTGCTTTCTGCCACGATGCCAACTGATGTGTTGGAAGTGACCAAAAAATTCATGAGAGATCCAATTCGAATTCTGGTGAAAAAGGAAGAATTGACCCTTGAAGGAATCAAACAGTTTTATATTAATGTTGAAAGAGAGGTGAGGTAACTTGTCTAATAAACAAAAAATGAGTCAGGTTTTTGACCTTCTTGTATAAGCACTGTGCTAAAATTGCAGAAACTGGGATCACATCTTGGTTTTTGTAATAATGCTAGCAGAGTACACACAAGAAGAAAAATAACTGCACTAGATTATAAAGACTGGGGTGGACCTCTTTCTTAATGTCCAGTGTCCTTTGTCTTAAAATTTGGTGCAACATGTCTTCAGACCAGCCTGACATTGAATTTCTAATGATTGTAAGTAAGTTGGAAACGAAATTGTTTTAATGGCTTAACTTTTTCTTTGAAATACTGTAGGAATGGAAGTTGGATACACTTTGTGACTTGTATGAGACGCTGACGATTACACAGGCTGTTATTTTTCTCAATACAAGGCGCAAGGTGGACTGGCTCACTGAGAAAATGCATGCCAGGGACTTCACAGTTTCTGCTCTGGTAAGAGATGTTCTACTCTAGTAACGGTAATTATACTTCATTAAAGCAGGATTCAGACTACAATATAGCTGTTAAGTGCTGTGTTGTCGTTCCCCCTGCTCAAAATAAAGTTGTTTCTTAACTATACCTGTCTGCTATACTCCTGTAGCAGCCAGGGACGCTTGGTCTCATACATGCTAAAATTAAATATTAATTTGACTGATGTGTGATTCTTGAATTAAGGTTTGTTAATTTGCAGCATGGTGACATGGACCAGAAGGAAAGAGATGTTATCATGAGGGAATTCCGATCAGGGTCAAGCCGTGTTCTGATCACTACTGACTTGTTGGTAAGTCAGTTTTGACTACTCTTTTTAACCTACCAAAAGTTTTTCTTGGGGGAAGGTTTTTAAAATAACCTTTACCAACTTGGGCTATTTGGGAGAATAAAAGAAGACCACACTCCACAGTGGGCTATATCACTAAGCATATAGTTCACTACTATTTTGTGGCCTACATTACAGAAGTGATTCGGTTTTTTCATTACAATTTGAGTATCATACCATTGTATTTCAGGCTCGTGGGATTGATGTGCAACAAGTGTCATTGGTTATAAACTATGATCTACCTACCAATCGTGAAAACTATATTCACAGGTGAGTAGATGGCACCTTGACTGTTACTGTATTAGTAAAATGAGTTTATTATTGCTGTTTTACTGACCGATTTTGTCTGAAAGGTAACCTCAAATCAGGGAATTGATTCAGTCAGTAGACGTAGTAACTTGGTAAGATGAAATTAAAAATTGTACTTGGGAAGATTGGTCATGCAGTGGGAAAACAGTGGTAAATGTTGCCCAAATTGTGGGCTTTCATACATATGGATTAGATTGTTTTAGATCTGTTGGTCTTAGCTTATTTTTGAGCTTTATTTTTAGTGATGCTCTTTGTGTGTCCATGTGTTTTCTTGGTGATTATAGTTGGGATTTTCTTGGTGTCGTCTGGTAGCAATTTGAGCAGTCCCTGGTTTAGTTATAGTGGCTTTATCCCTAAATAAATTGAATTGTACTTTGTTATATGATGTAAAAAAAGACTTTTTAAAAAATACAGGAGTCGATAGCAGCAGTTGATGACGAGATGGCACTCAGAAACGGCGTTGACGTAATTTAGGACGTGGAATCATAAGCGAAACAGGACACTGTTTGAATAAAGAGCGAGTCGGTATTTATATTTGTTTTTCTTTTGTCATGATTATTTGATATTTTAAGTTGCTCCAGCCAAGGCACTTTTGTATATTAGTCTATTAGGTGGTTTGTATTGTCTGGTTTCTATCAGGAAGGCAGAAAGTTGTTTTGGAGGTAAACACGTTTGAGTAATTTGAGTTCTATAACGTGTGAAACTGAGCAAAAAGCAGTGATGAGTTTGGGCTACCATACCAAATACTTGTTTTCCCACTGGAAAAAGTTGTAAGTTTAGACAGTAGTTAACCTTGTAGCATTTGTATTTACAGTTTACAGTTCCAGAAGTGCGCCGATATGGATTACATAACTGTTCTTTTTGTTTTATCCCTGGTGTGTTTACATCTGTCCCAGGCTGACTTCTGCTCTTGGCTGGCCCACTTTGGTATGGGCTTTTTAATTTCACTACCCCAAACACAATACTGTCATCTGCTTTAAAAATAGTAATGCTCAAGACACCTGATAAAATCTCATTTTGCAGCCAGACAGCTTTGAATCCTTTTGGCACTAACTGCAAAGGAAGATTTTTTTCCTCTAGATATTGATTAGCAGATAGTGCTCCTATTAGAAGCACGAACTATAACCTTGATAAGTAAGCAGCAGCTGATGGTTAACAAGTGGATCATCATGTTCAGTAGTTCATGTATTGTTAGAAGTAACATTCTAATTGCTGCTTTCTTTTCTTACACAGAATTGGCAGAGGGGGTCGATTTGGGAGGAAAGGTGTGGCTATAAACTTTGTTACTGAAGAAGACAAGAGGATTCTTCGTGACATTGAGACTTTCTACAATACTACAGTGGAGGAAATGCCAATGAATGTGGCTGACCTTATTTAATTCCTGGAATGAGATAGTTTTGAATGCAGTGCTCGCTGTTGCTGAATAGGCGATCACAACGTGCATTGTGCTTCTTTTTTTGGGAATATTTGAATCTTGTCTCAATGCTCATAACGGATCAGTAATACAGATTTTGATAGCAAAGCGACTTTAGTCGCAAGCTCTTGTGAGGAAAGTCATTGGCTTTATCCTCTTTAGAGTTAGACTGTTGGGGTTGGGTATAAAAGATGGGGTCTGTAAAATCTTTCTTTCTTAGACATTTATTTCCTAGTTCTGTAGAAATGGTTGTATTAGATGTTCTCTATCATTTGATAATATACTTGTGGACTAAAAGATATAAGTGCTGTATAAAATCAGCCAATTATGTTAAACTAGCTTATCTGCCTTTATTGTGTTGTCATTAGCCTGAATAGAAGGCCTTTAAAATTGATTTTTTTTTTTTTTTTTAGAAAGCATTTGAATGCATTTTGTTTGGTATTGTATTTATTCAATAAAGTATTTAATTAGTGCTAAGTGTGAACTGGACCCTGTTACTAAGCCCCAGCAAGCAATCATATCCTAGGTAGGGTTAAACCCCCAGTAAAATTGCCATATTGCACATGTCTTAATGAAGTTTGAATGTTAAATAAATTGTATATTCACTTTAAAGGTGCTTTTGGTCATTTTCTTTTTATTAAAGAGTTATTGACTTTAACAATTCTGGGTTAACTGCTGCATCACTGTAGCACAGAGGCTAATCAATTGCAGATGTTCATCAGCACCATCTGCTAAGCATTTATCTACTTCCTAGAAGAAAAAAAAAAAGATTTGTAAATAAATACCACTTTCAGATATATTTTGCTGAAATGTACAAGTGTGTCTACTTACAGCAAGTTTTTCTGTAATGATGGATTTTTGTTTATCAGAAAGGTCATCATTTTCTACAACTACATCATGGAATTGATTTACAAGCTGTGTTGCTGCATGACCCTCATCTATTAAGTCCTGATTTAGAAAAAAAAAAGACATGGTGTCAGCATTTAATTTTCTTTCCCAAAGTTAATAAAGTAACTTGAACTTTACCTTTACCACAGCTTCTAGTTTGTCAAAAGAGCCACTCCGACATGCAGCAAATATTCCATTAACTGTTTCAGCTGGTATTACCTAAATAAAACAATTTGGAGGTGAAGACAATTTGGACACTATTATGCCAGGCCTACCCCCACTCCATTCTGTTCCATGCTTAGTTTGTGTGTAAAAAGACATGTCCCAGCATAGGACCACAAAGCTGCTCTCCTGATACAAACTGGAAAAGGGCTTGCTCCAAGCCTTACGCTCAAATGTTCTGAGTTCTCAGGTGATCCAGAAAGGTATTGGACCTGAAACTGAAATAAGCTTCAGATGGCTGTCCCAATACATTAGTCCAGTCGGTGCTATGTAATTTTTTGCTTTTAAAATATTTGGCTCTCGTGTACAAAATTTCTTTTGCTTCTAAACATTCTCAAGTTTAACGGTGGACAGCATCCCAGTGGCTGTCATTCCTCAGAGCAGTGGTAACCAAAGTTAATTTGAAGGGAAAGTGCCCTTTCTCCAAGTAAAGATGCCACTAAAGAGATTGTGATTGGTTTAAAAAGTCCCTAAATAACCCAGGAAAAGGGGACTAATACTGTTTCATATCCTGATAGGAGTATCCAGACAGGTGTGGCACTCCATTTTTTTAAAAAGATTTTTCTTAAATTGAATATGCATGAGCCTTGTGTGTTATGTGGCCCTTTGTCAGAATAGATTTCCATTTATAAGAAAAGGGATATGTCTGTCAGACCTTATGTCTGAACTGCCACATCCCTATAAGCATCCTGATAATCTCAGGTTATTTACTATTCCCAGCACAGTACTTGGGACTTAGTGTCCCTATAAAAGAGGGCCTAAGAGGGGTCCCTTCTGCCACAGAAAGATGCAGGCCATCTATGAATTAGGAGTCCATGAGCTAGAAAGTGAGTCCTCATCCTACTGAATCTGTGGGCACCTTCATCTTGGACGTCTTGGCCTGCATAACTTTTAAATGAATTTCTGTTGTTTGTAAACCACTCAGCCTATGGTATTTTATTACAGCAGCCTGAATATACTAAGCACATAAACATTCTGTATGTACTTGGATGAAAATTTTCTAAAAACCACCTAAAAGAATTTCAAAATTAGTGCTCTTACCCCAGCAATGTCTGTGATCACCTTCTCTGTGATCTCTTTCCCACCTGTTAATCGAGTAGCACTCTGAAGAAATGTAATGGCCTTTCTTAAGTCTCCTTCTGATACTTGAACAAGACAGGACAGTCCCTGAAGAGAAAAAGTTTGTGTGTTTAACCTATGATGACCAATTAAGGCTTTCTGATTTTAATAAAGTGAAAGAGTAGGGGTGGAGATGAATTTTATTTCCTTTTTTTTTTCTTTTTTTAATCCTCATCCGAGGACATTTTTCCATTTTTTTACTCAGAGCGGGAAGGAGAGAGAGGAAGAGAGGAGAAACATCGATGTGAAAGGGACACATCTAGTGGCTGCCACCCACACGACCCAACCAGGGCCGGGGACAAACTGCAGCCAAGGTACGTGCCCTTAGCGGGAACCAAACCTGGGTCTCTGTGGACCGCAGGCGGACGCTCTAACCGCTGAGCCAAACCGGCCAGGGCTTATTTCCATTTTTTAGGGAATGTTACCAGTCCTATAGTGGCAGAATTCATGGAGACAATGAAGGACAGAGATCTATTGCCTTTGAAAGAAATATGCAGACAAAAATGTTCCATATTTATGCTATTTTCTTGATTACATAAAAGAAAATTCAAATTATGGTTAAATTCTTTTATAATAAATCAGAAGCCTATATATACTATCGCTGTACCAGAATTTCATCAAATCAGTTTTTGAAGTGGAGTTATTAGCTAGGCACCTAAAATCTTGTCATTATATGGAGATTTGTTGTTGCAGAATTTGCATTAGCTGTATGAAATCTGCCCCAGTTTTGGGTCTCTAAAATGCTGATAGATAATAAACTTATAATAGACAACCTATAATTCCTAGACATTCTAATTACTCATTTTGCTTAACTTTGCTTGAAGAATTGGCATCAGAAACTGAAACAACATACATATGACTCCTTTCAGGGCCTCTTCATATGCATTCATCAAAGGAGTTATTAATTAAAATTAGTAATAATGATTAATAATTACCTCATTGTTAATTTTGACATGTTCTTTATCAGCAATGTCCAGTAATCGCTGCTGTTGAATTTTATCTGACAGAGGTTTGAAGCGGAATTTAGAACATCTAGAGGTCAGAGGTTCGATTATTCTGTAAAATATTGGAAAGAGTACGTCAGTGTCTAAAGAAGGATTTCCCCCAAAGAACTCATTTTTATTAAGATTTGATGGAGGAGACATGCCTTGAAACATTTAACTTTTTCTCTCTCTAACTGGGGGATATCAAAATAAGGCTGCCTACCATTTATCTTCAGGGCAATATACATACCGACTGACGTAGTTACAGATGAGACAGAATCGGGTGGTTTTAGACTCTTTCTCCATGGTACGTCTTAAAGCTGCCTGAGCAGCTGAGGTCATCGAGTCTGCTTCATCCAGAATCACAATCTTAAAAGGAGGACATGGTTTCCCACTGATTCAGAGAAACACATAGGAGTGATAATTCACACATCATCATCACAATCTAATTTTAGAAAATACTCATCCCAAAAAGAAACCCCATGCCCATTAGGGGTCACTCCTCTTCCCTCCCAACTCTCCCAGCTACAGGCAATCCTGAATCTCTACTTTCTGTCTCCAAAGATTTGCCTATTCTGCACATTTCATATGAATGGAATCATATGACGTCAACCTAATATATTGTCTTTTGTGACTGATTTCTTTCACTTAGCATAATATTTTTAAGGTTCATCCCTGGTGTAGTGCTATTACTCCATTCCTTTTTATTGCTCAAAAATACGGCAAATGGATATTTTACTGCATGTGTCCATTCATTTGTTGATGGGTATTTGGGTTGTTTCCATGTTTTGACCATTATAAATAATGCTGTTATGAACATTTGTGTACATGTTTTGAATAGACACGTTTTCATTTCTTGTGGGTATATACCTAGGGCTAGAAGTGCTGGGTCATATGGTAACTCTATGTTTAATTTTTTTAGCCAAGCTTTTCAAAGTGGCTACATTTTACATTACAACCAGTAATGTATAAGGGTTCCAATTTCTCCACATCCTTGCCAAGACTTACTATATTCTATATACATTTTTTATTATAGCCATCCTATATGATGAGTTTAAAGTGGTATCTCATCATGGTTTTGGTTTGATTTCTCTGATGAGTATGATTTCATGTGTTTATTAGCCATTTGAGTATCTTCTTTGGAGTAATGTCTATTTACATAGTTTACCCATTTTAAAATTGGGTTGTCTTTTTATTGAGTTGTAAGAGTTCTTTATATATTCTTGATCTAAATGCCTTATCAGCTATATGATTTATATGTATTGTCAATTCAAGGTGGATATAAAAATTTAGTCATTAACTTTCAACAAATTCTGATATAAATTTAAATATATACCAGGTACCAAAAATTTAACCTTGAAACTCTGCCACCTAAGGAGTGTAAGTAGTTGACTAAACATCCCTGTTTAACTCAGGGCAGTCCTATTTAATTATTAATACCTTCTCTTTCACCCTAAAAGCATCCCAGTTTGGACAAGAACCTATATGGTCACCCTAACTATGAAATATACATGGAAGCTTAAGATAGCTGACTTTTTTTTTAATATCAAAAGTCAGAATTTTTGTTATGCATGTACCACCAAATTATCAAATTTGATTAATAAATACACCTCAGACAAAATATCAGTGGAAAACCCTTGACAGCTAAACAAAATTAGTTATGATGGAGTAGTCATTTCTGGCTTTAAATAATTTAGATAAAAATATGATCTAACATGAAAAAGGAGTTGTAAATTTTAAACAAATACAATTAGACATGATATGGAGAAGGGACGGTGAGCTTACTTACTCTGAACGACTTCCTGATACAGTTAATTGAGCAAAATTCTTCACTTTCTCTCTAACTACTTGTATTCCACGTTCATCAGATGCATTTAACTCAAGAACTCTTAATCGAAAAAGTTCATGCCTATGTCAAAATGAAACAAATATGAAACATCACAGAGCATATAAATACCCAAGATTTAAACACATTTTAACATCTGCATGTCCGGCAGTAGTTTAAAATCCACCTAGTAAACAATATGGATAGAAGGTACACAATCGTTTCTGTATTTTCTCTTGCATGTTAACATTTGGCTTTCTTCCATGCTTTAAAAAAAAAAAACAGATAAATATCACATAATGTATAAAATTTAAATCAATGTTCTACTTAGTATTTTATCATAACCATCTTGCCAGGTCATCAGAACCTCCAGAAATACCATTTTAAAAGCTACGTGACATTCCATTCTATGATTTACTTAATTTATTTAACATCCTTCTATTGTTAGACATTTAGATAGTGTATGTTACAATTTTAAACAACACTGCAACATAGCATATTTTGAATTATTTCCAGAGGGTAGCTTGCTGTAAGGAAAATTACTAGATTAAAACATGAATAATTTTTTAAAGTGAGTTGAGAAAATATATTAAGGAAATCTCACTGTAAGGAAATCTGAGAAATCAAAGATAAAACAACTGGCATACCCAATGCACTATTTTGAAAGCTTCCTTCCAGTCATTTTTCTATATATTTATACATATTTTTTAAATAAAAAAGCTAGATTCAGATTTGTTTTATTTTTCCTAAATAGCATGATATCCTAAGTATTTTTCCTATGGGCATAAACATTTAGGCAGCTCTGTGCATATACTTTCTATTTTAAAACCACATATACTACTGCCTGTGAAATTAATAATTAAAAGTATTTTAGTTCTATAAGGACAAGCATTCTTTATAAAAGGATATTTTAAAAGTTATTTAGACTGACTTATTCTAGAATAATAAACTTAACATTTTCATTATGACTACATTGCTAAGGCTGGTTCTAATTGAGGAGTTGTGGAACAATCAAAAAGACTCATCATTTCCTTAAGAAACAAAAGTTGCTGTCAAATACAATATTAGGTTCATAGCAGCTTCACCTTTTGTCTTTCTTCACATATTTGGTGGTTGCAAGAGGCATCTAATATTTTCATATGTAAGATTTCAGTTGTACCCTTTCTTTGGTCATAGCCTGATATAAAAATTCTGGATAAATTTAAGATACCTTTGCTATATATTGGATCATGTTGCATAGGTGTCAAACCAGGGCTGATATATTTTCTAGTTAAAGGGCTCCCAGACAATGGTTGGCTAAGCCAAGATAGAATCTAGGAAGAGGACCCTAGGAAGGTTGCTCAGAGATTTTCTGTTATACCTGGAATCATACTGCATCAGCTACTACACACTCTGCTTACTATCAGGACGCTGGAGGGCAAAGAGCTGGCCTAGCCACTCCAGAGGCAGGGCCTAGGAAAGCCAGAGCAAGAAAGAACTCAAGAAGAGATGGTGTGGGCCAGCAGCATCAGACACAACAGATGCATCACATGAGACAGATGTGAAAACAATCATTAAGAGAATGTGATGAGCCCGGCTGGTGTGGCTCACTGGTTGAGCATTGATCCATGTACCAAGAGGTCACTGGTTTCGATTCCCGGTCAGGGCACATGCCCAGGTTGTGGGCCCAATCCCTAGTGGGGTACATGCAGGAGGCAGCCAATTGATGTTCTCTCTCATCGATGTTTTTTATCTCTCTGCCTTTCTCCCTCTCTAAAATTAATAAAGAAAAAAATATTTAAAAAAGAAAAAAAAAGAATGTGATGAAACTATTGACATGACTGGAGAAAGGTTGGGTTCTTTGGGCCCAAAATCATAGAGGAAAAAAAGTGATTAAAAAAAAAATCACACCCTAGTCAGGTGGCCCAGTTGGTTGGAGCATTGTCCCATGCACGAAAAGGTTGTGGGTGGGTCCAATAGCCGGTCAGTACATATATCCAGGTTTCAGGTTTGATCCCTGGTCAGGGTGTATACGGGAGGCAACTGATTGCTATTTTTCACATTGATGTTTCTTTCTCTCCTCCTCCCCACCACTCCCCCCTCTCTAAAAATCAATAAAAACATATCCTTGGGTGAGGATTAAAAAAAAAAAAAAAATCACGAGGTGTCCTGTGTGTACAATATTCAAACACTTGAACAAGGTTCAAAATGAAGGTTACAAAAGATGTAGGCAAGCTAATTTATTGGAGGGGAGGAACTGGAAATGGGCCCACTGGATTAATAAAAAAATTCAGAAGTAAAAACAAACACAACAATTTAACAGAGAAACCAAATGCAAATTTTTAGAGAAAGAAAAGCAGTACCAGACATTTTCGGTGTAGAGAGATTCCAACTTACCCAAAGAGTTCCCTAGCTGCTGCCAAAATAGTGGATGTTTTTCCAGTTCCAGGTGGCCCGTAAAACAGGAGATTAGGGAGCTGTAGAAGTTAAGTTTTATTTTTTAAAAATAGTACTCTGGCACAAATAAATGAAGACTAAAAATGTCTGGAACAGTGCAATAATTTCCCCAGTAGAGAGCGCAAATATATCTTAATACACAGATTTCTTAATGTATCATAGCATTCACAGTTCTAAATTCTGCTTTTCCACATAATACTAAGACTTTTTCCGCAATATGTCTTTCTAATATCTTAAGCTGAATCATATTTATGATTACTTAGGTGGGATTTTCAAAGCTGAACTTAGAAACCTTTTATTTCTGAAGGGAATCCCAGACTTCTGTTAGCTCCCTATCCCACCCCTTTGCTCAACATTGGACAAGATTTTATATTTTATAAAGATGTCAGTTATTTCAAAGAGAAAATAGAACAAAGGAGTAATTGGATTTGGCCAATACTGAGGCAAAAGGAGTGAAAAGACATATTAGGGCTTTGGATACGCTGACATTGCAAGAAAAGAAACATTAAAAGAACTAATAAGCATCTATTAAATGCCAGGTAGTATTCCACATCATGATCATGTACCCTATAGGATGCCTTCCTATATCAGGAAGAATTCATTAGAGAAAGAAAGGATAAGATTAACTGGTTATCTTCTTTTATACTTTAAGTCTAGCTAGCTTGGCTCCTTATCAAGCAGGCAACTAATTGGTGGTACACATTAATAAGTGTACTAAATTCTAATGAGCTTTCTTACAAAACTGTACATTCTTCAGTATGTCCTTTTATGTAGGAAAATAACTGCACATAGGAAACTAGGCAGTAGTTTAATTGCTTCTACTCTTGCCTAAACCTCCACCCCTTCCCATCCATTCATTCTTTACCCAAGTCAATGTTGCTCTGCTTGCTACTTAAATCTATTCACTGGCTTCATTCTCCATGTAGAAAAACAAAACCAGACAGACAAATCAACTGGCTTACCATAACCTTCAAGGACATCCATGATCTGCTCACCACCTTCTAGGCTACAATTTATAATGACCTCCACTTTATGGCCTGCACATATACTGTCCCCCACAAGCTAGTATCTGACTGCATTGTTCTTTCTGCCTGGCCAACTCCCACTGTATTACAAGCAGAAGCCTTCCCTGACCACCCAATCTAAAATGGGTCTCCTCCATTAACCTCTTACCAGTCTTTGTTGCACTGAATACAATTAGCAATAACTTATTTAACTGTTGGGTTTAATTGTAAAATACCTGTCTACCTTACTAGATGGTAAGCTTAAGATGGTCAAGTATCCTATTTGTTCTTTTTGCATCTGTATTCTCAGCATCTCATGCAGTACTCAATATATGCCAAATAAATAAATCAACATATAGATATATTAATTAGATGACTATTACTGTTACATTGGTAACAAATAGCTTAAGATACAAACTATAAGATTCACTAAAAAACAAAATAACACAAAACAAAAAAACACTCCTAGGCTCCTTTGTTTTTAAGGTTATAACTATTATTTTGATGTGTGCATACCTCAATATTTATAATGCTTCATCCAGGTAACTATCATATACAGTAATTTAAATTCTTGAAAACATGGTAAAATTATTAAACTTTACTTTATATAACAGTCTGATACATATTGTGCATTCAAGAACTATATGTGGATCACTCGTTATTAGGGAAATACAAATCAAAACCACAGTGAGAGCCCGGCCAGTGTGGCTCAGTGGTTGAGCTATATAGACCCATGCACCAAGAGGTTGCCAGTTCGATTCCTGGTCAGGGTACATGCCCAGGTTGTGGGCCAAATCCCCAGTGGGAGGCATGCAGGAAGTGGCCAATCGATGTTCTCTCTCATTGATGTTTCACTCTCTCTCTCCTTCTTTCCTCTCTCTCTAAAATCAATAAAGAAAAAAAAAATTAAAAAATAAAATATTAAAAAAAAATCACAATGAGATATCACCTTACACCTGTTAGAATGGCTATTATCAAAAAGACAAGAAATAACAAGCGATGGAGAGAATGGAGAGAAAAGGGAACCCTCTCATTCACTGCTGGTGGAAATGTAAAATGGGGCAGCCACTATGGAAAACAGTACGGTGGTTACTTAAAAAATTAAGAATAGAATTACCATATGATCCAGCAATTCCTCTTCTGGGTATTACCCCCAAAATATGAAAATACTAATTTGTAAAGCTACATGTACCCCTATGTTCACTGTAGCATTATTTATAATAGCCAAGACATGAAAACAACTTAAGTGTCCATTGACAGACGGCTGGATAAAGATGCAGTAAAAATATACAATGGACTATTTCAGCCATAAAAAAATTTAAAAAATATTGCCATTTGTGACAGACAACATGGATGGATCTTGAAAGTATTATGTTACGTGAAATAAGCCAAATGGAAAAGGACAAAAACCATATGATTTCACTCATGTGGAGTATAAAACAAAAAATAACTAACAAAACAAACCCACAGAAACAGACAACAGAATAGTGGTTACCAGAGGGGACGGATTTTGAGGGAACAACAAATTAGGTAAAGGGGGTCAAATATATGGTAATGGAAGGAAACTAGACTGGGTAGTGGGGATGCATTAGAGTTCAATGAATTATAATGTTGTACACCTGAAACTTATATACTATCAATGTTACCTCAATACATTTAATTAAAATTTAATTAATGTACATACAATGGAATTTTATTCAGCCATCAAATACTAGAAAATCCTGCCATTTGTGACAACGTGGATGAACCCTGAAGGCATCATGCTAAGTGGAATAAGTCAGACAGAGAAAGACAAATACTGTATGATCTTATATGTATAACAAAATACTAATAAAAAAAAGAGGCAGGGGATCGGGGAAGGGGAAACTGGAGGAAAGTGGTCAAAAAGTACAAACTTCCAGTTCTAAAATAAGTTCTAGGGATGTATAATGTACAATATGATGACTATAGTTAACACTGCTGTATGATATATATGAAAGTTGTTAAAAGAGTAGATAGTAAGAGTTCTCATCACAAGGAGAAAAATATTTTTTCTTTTTCTTTTTTTGCATCTGCATGAGATGATGGATATTAACCCAATTTACTGCAACAATCATTTCACAATATATGTAAGTCAAATCATTATATTATATACCTAACACTTACACAGTGATATATGTCAATAAACCTGGCAGGTAAAAATGATTCTACGTCAAATATCAGTTCTTAAAATTGATTTCTGAAGACAAAACCCACAAAAACTCATAATTCTACCTTAAAACCTTTTAAAGTAAATGAAGGAATTAATTATTTTCCTTAACTCTTTAGAATTAAAAAAAAAAAATTACTTCATTGTTATGTTTTACCAAATTTAGTCTGAAAGGAAATACAAGCCCTGGCCAGTTTGGCTCAGCGGTTAGAGCGTCAGCCCGCGGACCAGAGACCTGGGTTTGGTTCCCGCTAAGGGCACATACCTAAATTGCAGTTTGTCCCCGGCCCTGGCTGGGGTTGTATGGGTGGCAGCCAGTCGATGTTGTCTCTCTTACATTGATGTTTCTCTCTCTCTCTCTTCCTCCCTCTTTCCTTCCCACTCTATCTGAAGATGAATGCAAAAATGTCCTAGGGTGATATAAAAAAAAAAAAAAAGGAAATATAAGTGGTTAAAGTTCTTAATTCAGCCTCGTAAGCTAGATGGTATAAAGTTAAGAACTGAATCATAATCCTACTAGATCTGCTTAAAGAATACTAGCAATTAAAATATACCTTGTCCTACAATCTTAGTAATTCTAATTACTAAGCAATAGTATCGTATACTATTATATAATTATAAAGTAAATATCTGGACCAAGTCAAAACAAATACTGGTTTAAAAAATATATTTTAAATAGTTTTATAAATATAATGTCTTTCAAAAAATGTACTGTTGTACTGTAATTTCAGGAAGAAAACAATGGCGGCAAAGACCAAAAGAATCTGTTTCAAAGCAGCCGGGTCAAGAGGAAGGAAGCCAATCTTGGGAATAAAGCAAAAACCAAATACCACTTTCTTCTGAAACTTTTTCTCTTCCGAACTTCACTGAGTTCTTAAAGCATTTTTTCATATACAATTTTAAACCACTAATTTTTATATGGGCTTATTTTGTTTCTGAATAATCTAAAATGCAAGTCACTCAAGGACATTTATCTCCACTCACCACATCAGGAGACAGAATGCTATGAGCGGAATGAAATTCTCAATATTTTTGTATTATAGTTCAAACCAAATTCTAAAATTAGATGAAAAATTATACTTTCTTTTTTATTCATATTATTTAAGGTTTTTTTTTTCAATTATAGTTGACAATCGATATTATTTTACATTGTTTCTGGTATACAGCATAGTGGTTAGATATTTATATAACTTAAATAGTGATCCTTCCCCCCATAAGTCTAGCACCCGTCTGGCACCATACATTATTGACTATATTCCCTATCATTATCTTATTTATTTGGCTTACATGTTTACTCTGCTGTTCCCCACCAAAATAAAAAACAACAACTCATGAGTAAAGGGACTCAGTCTGTCTCGCTCAATGATCTATACTTGAGTACTATATAACAATGCCATTAGATAGGAGATGCTCAACAAATATTTGTTGAACTAATTATCCATTGTAAAATAGTCATCAAAGGCCTACTGCATACATAGCATAATATTTAAAAGGGGTGAGAGGTTATAAAGGAAGGAAGAAAAAGGGTGAATAAATTAAGCCTTAAATCTCCCAATGACATTAAACATCATCTGCTACTTACATCAGCTCCTTCTAAAGACTTTTTCAGCACTGCAACCACCTCTTCCTGGAAAGCAACTTCATCCACACATTTTGGGCGACTGCAAAAAATAAAAAACAAAGGTTATTTAGTATATTATAGTAGCCACAGAAAAGTCTCCAAGTGTTCTTTTTTTCTAAAATACCAATGATAATTCTCACATATTGGTAACAAAATGAGAAACTTTCATAATTGGAAGTAGGTAAAAACCCCATTTGTATTTACCTTAAATAAATACATACTAAAGGAGTGAAGTAATTTTCACTTTTCCAGACACACAGTTTGCATCTGTTATGCTTACAAAAATTATGCAAAAGGATTTTATTTTATTACACAACAAATGGTTAAAAATTTAAAGTGAATACTTGCCTAGAAAGTAATACTATATGTGTGTGGGTATAAACTCACCTAAGGACCTGTTTTTTAATTTTTTTGAGATACAGGGAGAGAAACACTGATGTGAGAGAGAGATATAGATCAGTTGTCTCCCATGTGTCCTGATCAGGGATCGAACCCGCAACCTAAGTATGTGCCTTGATTGGCAATAGAACCTGAAAACTTTTGGTTCATGAAATGATGCTTCAACCAACTGAGCCAACCGTCCAGGGCAGAAAGTAATATTATATTTTGATAAGATCATGCACCTCAGCTGAAAAGGGAGAACTATTTAGTAACCTCAGGATAGGCAACTATTTTGGTTAATACAGTTACATAAATATAGTTATTATGTTGTTAATTAGTTAATACTAATTTCTTCTATTACTTAACTCCCCAAAAAATGCGTTATCTATTCACTCCATTGAAGGCTAACAAAATAAGTTTAACCAATATGAAGTATAACATAAAATTTTCATCTTGAATCATTAAGTAGTGATTCTAAGAGAAGCTAGACCAGCCCTGGCCGGTTTGGCTCAGCGGTTAGAGCATCGGCCTGCGGTCCCGAGAGACCCGGGTTCGGTCCCCGCTAAGGGCGTGTACCTCGGTTGCAGCTTGTCCCCGCACTGGTTGGTCGTGTGGGTGGCAGCCACTCGATGTGTCCCTTTCACATCGATGTTTCTCTCTCTCTCTCTGTTCCTCTCTCTCCCTCCCACTCTACCTGAACAAAAAATGGGAAAATGTCCTCAGGTGAGAATAAAAAAAAAAGAGAGAGAGAGAGAGAGAGAGAAGCTTTGTGCTTAACTAATCAAAAACTCTTTTTGAGCCATATTTTCTAATTAATCCGGTCTGTGTCAGGCAGATATTTCATATTAGATAATATTTTCTACCAAAACCAGTGTATGCTATAAACCAGTTTTATATTCAAATACCTGCAGAGACCAGACAACAAGACAGACAACAAGAGTGAAAAAGGCAGAGTATGTAAGGCAAGGGAAGACAGGGACTATGGTGAAGCGAGGAACATATGACCTTTCCAAAATGAGAAGCAGTATTAAAGTCCATCTAACCGTTGTCAGGTGAGAACTTGTGTCTAGTGTTGCCTAATCTCTTAAACTGAAAATCTAGATCCCCTCCCTTGTATAGTATATATATTTTTAAATTAAAAAATCTAGATTTTTATGTGAAATTTGCCATTTTTAAAAATTGTTGGTGCCAAACAAAACATGAGGGCCTTATTTGGCCTCTAAGTAATCTTCAAACCCTTGGTGATAACTGAGGCTACACCTGGGGTTACAATCACTACTACTTGTCATAATAACATGTAGCTAATTGAAATTTAAGTGCTACTTCAAGTGTTGTTTTCGCCAAAAAATGTATAAAAAAACAAAAACTCAACAAGTTCCACCATCAGTAATGAAAGGGGAACAAATTATTTGGACTTACTAGAACTACTGACCAAAAGCCAACTTATAAATTTTTTTTTTCTTTTTAAATATGTCTTTACTGATTTTTAGAGGGAGAGATGGAAACATCGATGAGAGGTACATTGATTAGCTGTCTCCTGCACATCCCCTACTGGGGATCAAGCCCAAAGCCCAGTCGTGACCTGACCAGAAATTGAACCAGCAACCTCTTGGTGCATGGGTAGATGCTCAACCACTGAGACTCACTGGCTGGGTCGTCTTTTCTTCAATGCTGTATCCCAGACCCTAAAACTGTAGACCTGAGTTATAGAGACCTTAGTTGTCTGTAAAATAAGGTAATTAAACCAGATCATTCTAAGGTACCTTTCAGTTCCAAGGTTCTAGGACTTACATAACTGGGTGATTTTTTTTTTTTTTTTAAGAACATCTAAACCAAGCAAATCATCCCCCCTTGAGTTAAAAAAAAGTGATCAAAATTGGTTAGAGATGTAATTTATTAACAATTTCAACAAAAAGACAAAAGGTCTTACTATTTTTCCACCCATGGAATAGGTCTGGCTTTCTTGTTCTCTCCACTGCTTCCAGCAGTGGCAGCTACTCCCCGGTCCTTGGTCAGTGATGGTTTAGTACTGATAGATGTGCCTTTTAGAAATGCCTGCATGGTTACTTCACCCTGACCAGGTACAAGACAGAAAAAGAAAAGCTCCTTTGAAATCGTCATGAGGAAGTACAGCCTGAAGGCACACTTAACCTTGTGCAAAGGTATTCAATAATTACTTAATAAAAGACATCACCCCATAACCTAGCACCCTCTGAATGCATTGTACTGAGGGCTGCAGGGACATAAAAGAAGCCAAAGTACTTAAAGGAATTAGAATGCATTTACAATGAGAGAGTTACAGAATACAGATAAATCTTATGTCACAAAACATTTTTAAGAATTCCAAATGTTTCGATAAATATCATGTCATTAACGGCCAAACTCTACATGGGCCTCTACAGTCTCTTCTATTTTAGCCACGGGCCTAGCTCTAGTTCAGACTCTGGAACGGGCTCAGCAATTACGAGCGCTGGGACCACAAATGAGAACCTCCACTTTGGGGGGCGGGGGGGGGGGGTGTAGAGCACCATCCAAGGGCCTGTTTTTCTGGGGAAGAGTCCTATGGTCAGGGAATCTGTTGTTAAAGTGAAAACAGCTGTTTTTGCTCATTTGAAGAAATCAAAACATTGCAGAAAAGCCCGAGTTAAAAAAAATTCATACAAAATCTCACCCAGAAGATAACCACTATTAACATTCAGGTAAAGAGAAGGCTGTTTTTAGGGCTAGAAAGGCACCATTAGTTTGTCTGGAAAATTCCCAGCTTTGGTGGCAATTCTGTATTTTTCACTGCTACATCCCCAAGGCCTCGGGCACTGACTTGTGCCGATGCTCCGCAGTGTTTGATGACTTAATTACCATTTATGAGACACAGGCTCCCCTTCTGTAAAAGGAGCTACGGCCTATTCCATAAGGCAACTGGGTTAAATAATTGTGTAAACACACAGTTCCGTGCTTGGCACATGGGGATATCCTCAATACACAAAATAAACTGTTAGTATCTGTAAACATCAGGTCTTAACGGGTTGGAGCCCTGCATCCTTGCCACAGGCCGCTCATGGTGCTCCAGCCCCGCGCAGGGCCGAAAGATGCGGTCTCTGCCACCTCGGAGGGCCGGAGGCAGGAGGCCCGGGCGCCGGCCAGCCCCGCGCGCGCCACGACGTGGGTGGGCATCGCAGGGGCGTCACGGGCGCAGGAGTGGAGGAAGGCGGAGGCCACCTTCGCCACTTCTCCGGCTGGTCACCTGTTATCCCCGGCTCCTGGCGCGTGTTCCCGGGCACTGTCTGGGTCTTTCTGCGGCTCGTCTCCCGAGCGAAGGCGCCGCCGGCTCCTTCCTGGGGCTTCGGGGACGGCGAAAGGGCGAGGCCGTGTGGAAGCCTTTAGTTCCGTTCCCCAGTCTGAGCACGGCAGGCTCGGGGAGCTCGCAGGGGCCTGACGGGGTGACTAGACGTGCCGCGGCCAGCACAGGAGCCTCGGTTCCCGCCACGAACGGCGGCGCAGGGCAGGGCGGGAAGACGCGGGCGCGCGCGTCACTTCCGGCCCGCCCCTGGTTAAGGGGGCCGGTTGCTCCGGGGCGCTTTGCTCAAAGAGGCGAGAAGAAACACGTGTTTTTAGGGGCGGGCAACTGGGACGAGAATGACGGAGGAGGTGTAAATATAGCTCCACCCTGTCCCGTGCACTCCTCCCGGAGACCGTAGGGCAAGGGCGTTTGACAGCGGCCGTCCCGCGGGGACGCTGGCACCGCGCACCCGGCCAGCTCAGCGAACGTGCGCGCGGGCCTAGGAACCCCGCGGTCCATCCAAGGTCTCAAGAGGCAGGGTCGTTTGGGTTCGAACGTGCATCCTGTGTCCCTCACAGTGAACTTCATGCCAACGGGGCGTCTCGCTGGCATTTGTGAGGCGACACAATCCGCCTTTCAACCTGCTTCGCCCCAAGGACGGCGACAGGAGGGTGGAGTCGATCTTTCGCCAGAAGAGGGCACCGTGAGGATCCCTATCCTCCCTTTGGCTTCGTCGTCGCGGAGGAAACCGAGTGTGTTTTAAGGGCAGAAACGTCTGAAGAAAATGCCTTTCGTTTCCCCTTTGGGAGCATATGGTTTATACCTCTGTTAGAGTCTGCCCGTTGATGGGGGGGTGGGGGGAGGGGCTGCCATGCGGCTGTGGTCGTCTAATCCCAGAGCCCTGCGCAGAAATGTGGTGCAGATGCTCAATAAAAGTTAAATGGTGGGTAATGTTTAACCCCATCAGGGTACAAGTACTCTGGGCTCTAGACTTCCTTTGCACTTGCATCACAGTACAACTACTTCTGCCCAGTCCTGCCTCCCTGACCTCTCTCAGGGGTTGGCTCCTAGAGTATCACCCAATAATAACCCTGCATGAAAATTGCACAATCTGTTTCCTAAGGAATTCAACCAGTGAGGGTTGGTACAAGAAATGGTCCTAGAAAAAGACTCTAGGATGAAAATTTGAAGTTGGGTCACCTGCCAGCCTGCTGGTAGTGAGGACCCCATCACTGGTGGTAGCAGAGCACTGATCGCCCCCCGGGGTGCTATGGCAATTGTTAAACTTTCACCAGTAGTAAGCTAGAAGGGGATGCCTGGGGAGGGGAGTGCACCAACAGATGCAATATCTCCAGGCTTTTAGGAAATACTAATGGTAAGAATTTTGGAAGTGGATGGCCATTTGTGGGGTGGTGGTGTTGCTCATTCAAAATAAAAAGACAGTGAAAGACTTAGGGTGATTCATTGCCAGTATCAGACCAAGTATGGAAGCCAGAGGGTCTCTTGGCAGCATATAAAATGATTCACATATCCTATAGCTGGAGGGCAAACAAAATTTGTGGGCCCCAAACTAAATTATAGGAGTAGCAGAGTTCCAGAGAAGGTTAAATTCTCAACCCCACCAAGTCTGCTACACCAAGGTCAAGGCCCTGATTGGGGTGTGGGGGACTGGGGAGGGGAAAATAAGCTGAGACTTAAAATGGGTCATCTGAGTCAGTGCATTTGAAAATCTTAAATTTCCATATCTCCCTGAATACTGTTGATCTCCAGAAGTAACCCATTCTTTTCTGTTAAAGGCTGATGATCCTCTCTTGGGGATGTATGTATAAGCTTGATGATGTAGAGGTTTTTGCCTTCCAATACAATACATATCTCCCGTTATCCCCCATTCTCCACTCCGGACCAATGATAGCCAGGATTAAGTCACAGTGCAGCCCAGCTGGAGAAATGCTGGGCTGGCTAATGGTAGAAAAGGACTATATATGCTGGAGGAACTGCAGGACTGGGCAACAGGAACTGGCAAATCAGGAGGGCATATTTGGGACTGTGCTAGATGAAGGGGGACAGAATATAAAATTGGAAAAGGGAAAAAGAGACCTATGACACCAGATTTAATAGCTTGGCAAAGACCCCAGGTGATAGTATTTAGTTGGCTCTTGGAAACTTGGAAAAAGCAATGGACCACATTAAGTAAAGTAGAAATGCCAGAACTATGGTGGCAAACCCTGGAAAAAGAAATAAAAAGACTCAGAGAAGTGGGGTATACTGTGTAAGGTAAAAAAAAAACCACTCTGTTCTCAGGGTACAGTGTTGTCCAAAATGATAAGGAATGTGCTAACGAGGGGTCTCCAGCATGGTTAAGAAACTCAGTGATGGATTTTCCTCTATAGAACGAAGCTGCTAGTAGAAGATACTGTGACAGAACAGGGTTTTCTGATAGCAATGGGGATAATAGAATTCCAAAATAATAGAGGCCAGATGGCAATGCCAAACTCTCAAAAGCAAGCTAGGTACAGTTGTTATCATCAGTGGCAAGGTCAGAGGTAGTCAGGGAGATCTGATTCAGAGAGCTGGGAAATTGGTTAATACAGCACAGCATCCTGAGGGACATGATGGATAGGCACCAAACAAGTATATTGCTCAATCTATGCAACCAAAATAAATCAGAGATGGATGATCCGGAGGCTTACCACAGCCACAATAGTAAAAAATCATGATCACTTTTTAAATTGCCAGAGTTGAGCCAGTTCTCCAACACAAATCTCACTGAGTGATGTAGTTTTGGTCCTCAGGAAAAAGCACCCTCAAACACCATGACAAAAGTATAAGATAGTGATTTTCTCAGTCTTTCCCAAAAGCCACTTACTCACTGAGGGGAAGGGAAATACAAAACCTTTCAAGGTGTGTAGATACAAGGTCCGAGTTGAGATATCCGGACCCAAAGCATTCCCCCTGTTGGTTTGGGTGGATAAGGCATCAGGTTATAAATGGAGTTCTGATCCAGGTCTGGCTCATGGTAGGCCCACAGGCTCCACAGCTCACCTCCTGGTTATTTTCCTGATTCCCAAAAGAATAGTTGGCTTGGCCATGGTTAGGTATTGGCAGAACCCACATTGGCTCCTTAGCCTGAGGGGCAAGGGCCATCATAATGGAGGAAGCCAAGAAGAAGCCTGTAAAACCACCCTACCCTCCATAGCCAAGATGGTAAATATAGAACAACACCATATGAAAGGGTATGGCAAATATTAGTGTCACCCTTAAATATCCAAAGTAGGCGGGAATGGTGGTTCTCATCATACGCCTATTTCATTCATCAGTATGGCCCGAACAAAAACTAAATGTACCCTGGAGGATAACAGTGAGTTATTATAAACTCAACTAAGTAGTAGCCTCCATTGCAGCTGTAAACCAGATATAGTACCTTTGCCAGATCAGATTAAAATAGCCTTGGATACATAGTATCTGGCAATCAATCTGATAAATATATTCTTTTCCATCCTCATTAGGAAGGAGGACCAAAGTACTTTACATTTACATAGGATAGGACACAGTATGCTTTCACTGTTGTCCCTGAACTATGTTAAATATGCTGTCTGCTATAATATAGTCTTGAAGACCTGGATCATCCAGACCAGTGGTTCTCAACGTGTGGGTCATGACCCATTTGGGGGTCAAACGACCCTTTCATAGGGGTCGCCTAAGACATAACAGTAGCAAAATTACAGTTATGAAGTGGCAACAAAAATAATTTTATGCTCAGGGGTCACCACAACATGAGGAACTGTATTAAAGGGTCGTGGCATTGAGAATCACTGATAGACATTCTGAAGAAGACCACATGGTCTATATTAATGATCAGATGAGAAAGAAGTAGCCAATACAGTGGAGGACTGGGTAGGACACATGCATTCCAGAGGGCAGGAAAAAAGGCTAAATGAAGATTCAGGGGATTACCACATCAGTGAAATGTTTAGGGGTCCCGTGGATTGGCACAAGCTGGGACCTATCCTCCCATCCCCACCAAATTAGGACAAATTACTAGGTCACATCTCACCTAACTCGACACACAATGCCTGGCAGGCCTTTTGTTTGTTTTTTGTTGTTGTTGTTGTTTTTTTAATGAATTTTTATTTATTTTTTTTGTTACAGACATTTTACCTTTTTACCCCGTTGGCACCCCCCATCCCACCCCCCCCTCCACCCTGTCCCCGGCTTAGTTGTCCATGTCCATTGGTCATGCATACATGCATATAAGTTCTGTGGTTTATCTCTTCCCACCCCCCCACCCCCCATCCCCTCTTCTGAGGGATGTCAGTCTGTGCCCTACTTCCATGTGTCTGGGTCTACTGTATTCCTCAGACTGTTATGTTCATTATATTCCGTATATAAGTGAGATCATGTGGTATTTGTCTTTTTCTGCTTGGCTTCTTTCACTTAGGATAATACTTTCCAAATCCCTCCATGTCGTCTCAAAGGATAAGAGATCTTTCTTTCTTACCGTTGCATAGTACTCCATTGTGTATATGTACCACTGCTTTTTTATCCATTCGTCTACTGGTGGACACTTGGGCTGTTTCCAGATCTTAGCTATTGTAAATAGTGCTGCTATGAACATGAGGGTACATATATCCTTCCTGATTGGTGTTTCAGGCTTCTTAGGGTATATTCCCAGCAGTGGGATCACTGGGTCAAATGGAAGTTCAATTTTTAATTTTTTGAGGTAGCACCATATTGTTTTCCATAGCGGATGCACCAGTCTGCATTCCCACCAGCAGTGTATTAGAGTCCCCTTATCTCCACACCCTCGCCAACACTTGTTGTTTGATGATTTGTTGATGGCGGCCATTCTGACAGGTGTGAGGTGATACCTCATTGTTGTTTTAATTTGCATCTCTCTGATGATTAGTGATGTTGAGCATTTCTTCATATGTCTCTTGGCCATTTGTATGTCCTGTTTGGAGAGGTGTCTATTCAGCTCCTCTGCCCATTTTTTTAATTGGGTTCTTTGTCTTCCTTTTGTGGAGTTATAGGAGCACTCTATATATATTGGAAATTAACCCCTTATCTGATACATCATTGGCAATGATGTTCTCCCATACAGTGGGTTGCCTTTCCATTTTGATGATTGTTTCTTTTGCTGTGCAGAAGCTTTTTAGTTTGATGTAGTCCCATGTGTTCATTTTCTCCTTTATTTCTGTTGCCTTAGGTGATGTATCAGTGAAAATTCTGCTCCGTATGATGTCCGAAATTTTGTTGCCTACATTTTCTTCTAGAATTTTTATGGATTCATGGGTCACATTTAAGTCTTTTATCCATTTTGAGTTTATTTTTGTGTATGGTGTAAGTTGATGGTCTAGTTTCATTTTTTTGCATGTAGCTGTCCAATTTTCCCAACACCATTTATTAAAGAGGCTGTCTTTACTCCACTGTATGCTCTTGCCACCTTTGTCAAATATTAATTGAGCGTATTGCCTTGGGTCCATTTCTGGGTTTTCAGTTCTGTTCCACTGGTCTATATGCCTGTTCTTGTGCCAGTACCAGGCTGTTTTGGTTACAGTCGCTTTGTAGTATAACCTGATATCTGGTATTGTGATCCCACCTACTTTGTTCTTCTTTTTCAGGATTGCTGTGGCTATTCGGGGTCTTTTTTGGTTCCATATGAACTTTTGAAGTATTTGTTCTAGTTCTATGAAATATGTCATTGGTATTTTGATGGGGATTGCATTAAATCTATAGATTGCTTTGGGTAGTATGGACATTTTAATTATGTTAATTCTTCCAATCCATGAACAGGGTATGTGCTTCCACTTTTTTATATCTTCCTCTATTTCTTTTTTCAATGACCTGTAGTTTTCTGCAAATAGGTCCTTTACTTCTTTGGTTAAGTTTATTCCTAGGTATCGTAATTTTTTTGGAGCGATGGTAAAGGGGATTGTTTTTTCAGTTTCTCTTTCTGTGAGTTCATCATTGATGTACAAGAATGCCGTCGATTTTTTGACGTTAATTTTGTATCCTGCCACTTTGCCAAATTCATTTATTAAGTCTAATAGATTTTTGATGGAGTCTTTAGGGTTTTCTATGTACAATATCATGTCATCTGCAAATAATGACAGTTTCACTTCCTCCTTTCCAATTTGGATCCCTTTTATTTTTTCTTCATGTCTGATTGCTGTGGCTAAGACTTCCAGTACAATGTTAAATAAGAGTGGCGAAAGTGGACATCCCTGTCTTGTTCCTGTTCTTAATGGAAATGTTTTTAGTTTCTGTCCATTGAGTATGATGTTGGCTGTAGGTCTTTCATATATGGCCTTTATTATGTCGAGATATGATCCCTCTATTCCTACATTGCTGAGCGTTTTTATCAGAAATGGATGCTGGATTTTGTCGAATGCTTTTTCAGCATCTATTGATATGATCATGTGGTTTTTATTCTTCATTTTGTTTATGTCACCACATAAATTTCACATTTATTGATTTGCGAATATTGTACCAGCCTTGCATCCCTGGAATGAATCCCACTTGGTCATGGTGAATAATTTTTTTGATGTATTTCTGGATCCGATTTGCTAATATTTTGTTCAGGATTTTGGCGTCTATGTTCATCAGGGATATTGGCCTGTAGTTTTCTTTCTTTGTAGTGTCTTTTTCTGGTTTTGGAATTAGAATTATGCTGGCCTCATAGAACGTGTTTGGAAGTCTTCCTTCTTCTTGAATTTTTTGAAATAGTTTGAGGAGAATGGGTGTTAGTTCTTTTTTGAATGTTCGGTAAAACTCCCCCGTGAAGCCATCTGGGCCTGGGCTTTTGTTTGCTGGGAGAGTCTTGATTACCTCTTCAATTTCCTTCGTTGTTATTGGTCTGTTCAAGTTTTCTATCTCTTCCGGGAATAGTTTTGGGAGACTGTGTGTTTCTAGAAATTTGTCCATTTCGCTTAGATTGTCGAATTTGTTGCCATATAGTTGTTCATAGTAGTTGTTAACGATCTTTTGTATTTCTGTGGTGTTGGTTGTTACTTCTCCTCTTTCATTTCTGATTTTGAGTATTTGGGTTCTCTCTCTTTGTTTCTTGGTGAGTCTAGCTAAGGGTCCATCAATCTTGTTTATCTTTTCGAAAAACCAGCTCTTTGTTTCATTGATCCTTTGAATTGTTTTTTTGGTCTCTATGTCATTTATTTCTGCTCTGATCTTTACTATTTCCTTCCTTCTACTTGCTCTGGGGTTTTCTTTTTGTTTGCTTTCTAATTCTTTAAGTTGTGAGGTTAGACAGTCAATTAGAAATTTTTCTTGTTTTTTGAGGTAGCTGGCAGGCCTTTTGGATTGGGGGGGAAGCTTATTCTATATTTAAAAATATTCTTCTCACTTATTTACTTAGTGACAGCTGCCGGCAGAAAAGGTTCTGTAGCTGACCCAGGCTGAGTTGCAAGCATCCCTGATGCTTGGGCAACCAGTGAGCTATACAACCAGGTAGACTCTATGGTATTAGATGATCTGTGGTGGGGAAAGAGTGTCACGTGGAGAAAAGCTGAATCACAACACAAACCCCTATGGGGGTTTATAGACACAAATCCACGCCACCCGCAGCAGAAAATCATTTGGAAAAGATATCCTCATGTGCTACCGGGTCCTGGTAGAGACTGAGCACCCAGCCATGTGATATTAAGTGACCAAGTGTCCAGATTTTCCCATCAGGAGCTGGATTCTGTCAAATTCACCAAGCCTTCCTCAGGTTTCCACAAAGCTGCAGTCAAAGCATCGATGGGGGCTGTGATATTATCTGAGGATCAACTGGGGACAGGTTCACTGTGGTTAGAGTCAGCACCCAGTTCTTGCAGACTCCTTTCCTGAGATCTAGATTGTTAATGGGGCAGATTAGACAGAAATTGGCCCTGTGGTTTGACGCCTGCCAGATAGCAGTGGTTTAGACGGCAGTGGCACAGTGCTTGAGATTCTAGAGAGCCAGGCCTAAGCTCAGCTCTGTACCTTTGGACATATTACTTACCCCGAATGTGCCCTAAGTTCTTAATGTGGTATTTTACAAAATAGAGGCAACCCCTTTTACATGTCTCCCTTGTAAGATTCAGTGAGTTGGAGTTCCTAGCACAGTGCCTGGCTCACACCCTTTGACTCATGGTAGCACAATGGTACTGGGTAGTGTTACTCCAAAGGAAGAGGAGAAAGCTCCAGGCCGAGGCCCTCAGGCGGTGAACAACAGGCTTCCTTAAGGCAGCTCCAGCTCCCCAGTCGAAATGACCCTATTACTATACTAGAAATTGCCCTGCAATTTGCATGTACAATGTTTACCTTTCTTTTCCATTACATGAGAAAGATCTGGACGAAAACAAAACAAAAATAGAGTTTGACCATTTAAAATCTGTGTAGGAAGATCTAAAGTGGCTCCATTCTACCATCTAGTGGACAGTAAGGGAAAAGAGAAATTTAGGGCAAAATGATTGATGTCAGATTTTATTGTCAATGTCTGTAATTTACCAAACAAGTGTTTTTATGACTAGTGTAATTTAGACTTGCTACTGAGTTCAGTTATTAATAAATTCATTTAACTCTTGTAAAGCTAAACAACCCAATCTAAGCATTAAGCACTAAAACCAAGCTCCCTAAAACATTTGTATTTACAAACTATGAATTTTGAAGATGGTCTATGGACGGAAAAGAGAATGCTCTAAAGTTCTTATCATCATGAATTTTTCTCGTCCACCTTTCCCATTTCTATTATGCTCCTCTATGTATCACTTTTGCATCTATTCTGGTACGTAGACTAGGAATAACCTTGAGCTTCTAAGGGTTATGTTTACCATCTTGGCTATGGAGGGTAGGGTGGTTTTACAGGCTTCTTCTTGGCTTCCTCCATTATGATGGCCCTTGCCCCTCAGGCTAAGGAGCCAATGTGGGTTCTGCCAATACCTAACCATGGCCAAGCCAACTATTCTTTTGGGAATCAGGAAAATAACCAGGAGGTGAGCTGTGGAGCCTGTGGGCCTACCATGAGCCAGACCTGGATCAGAACTCCATTTATAACCTGACGCCTTATCCACCCAAACCAACAGGGGGAATGCTTTGGGTCCCTGGATATCTCAACTCGGACCTTGTATCTACATACCTTGAAAGGTTTTGTATTTCCCTTCCCCTCAGTGAGTAAGTGGCTTTTGGGAAAGACTGAGAAAATCACTATCTTATGGTGTTTGAGGGTGCTTTTTCCTGAGGACCAAAACTACATCACTCAATGAGATTTGTGTTGGAGAACTGGCTCAACTCTGGCAATTTAAAAAGTGATCATGATTTTTTATTATTGTGGCTGTGGTAAGCCTCCGGATCATCCATCTTTGACTTATTTTGGTTGCATAGATTGAGCAATATACTTGTTTGGTGCCTATCCACCATGTCCCTCAGGATGCTGTGCACTTAACCACTGTGCCACTGTCGTCTAAACGACTGCTATCTGGCAGGCGTCAAACCACAGGGCCAATTTCTGTCTAATCTGCCCCATTAACAATCTAGATCTCAGGAAAGGAGTCTGCAAGAACTGGGTGCTGACTCTAACCACAGTGAACCTGTCCCCAGTTGATCCTCAGATAATATCACAGCCCCCATCGATGCCTTGACTGCAGCTTTGTGGAAACCTGAGGAAGGCTTGGTGAATTTGACAAAACCCAGCTCCTGATGGGAAAATCTGGACACTTGGTCACTTAATATCCCATGGCTAGGTGCTCAGTCTCTACCAGGACCCGGTAGCACATGAGGATATCTTTTCCAAATGATTTTCTGCTGCGGGTGGCGTGGATTTGTGTCTATAAACCCCCATAGGGGTTTGTGTTGTGATTCAGCTTTTCTCCACGTGACACTTTTTTCCCACCACAGATCATCTAATACCATAGAGTCTACCTGGTTGTATAGCTCACTGGTTGTCCAAGCATCAGGGATGCTTGCAACTCAGCCTGGGTCAGCTACAGAACCTTTTCTGCCGGCAGCTGTCACTAAGTAAATACGTGAGAACAATATTTTTAAATATAGAATAAGCTTTCCCCCCAATCCAAAAGGCCTGCCAGGCATTGTGTGTCTAGTTGGGTGAGATGTGACCTAGTAATTTGTCCTAATTTGGTGGGGATGGGAGGATAGGTCCCAGCTTGTGCCAATCCACTGGACCCCTAAACATTTCACTGATGTGGTAATCCCCTGAATCTTCATTTAGCCTTTTTTCCTGCCCTCTGGAATGCATGTGTCCTACCCAGTCCTCCACTGTATTGGCTACTTCTTTCTCATCTGATCATTAATATAGACCATGTGGTCTTCTTCAGAATGTCTATCAGTGATTCTCAATGCCACGACCCTTTAATACAGTTCCTCATGTTGTGGTGACCCCCAAGCATAAAATTATTTTTGTTGCCACTTCATAACTGTAATTTTGCTACTGTTATGTCTTAGGCGACCCCTGTGAAAGGATCGTGTGACCCCCAAATGGGTCATGACCCACACGTTGAGAACCACTGGTCTAGATGATCCAGGTCTTTAAGGCTATATTATAGCAGCCCTGGCCAGTTTGGCTCAGTGGTTAGAGCGTCGGCCCGTGGAGCAGAGAGTCCTGGGTTTGGTTCCCGCTAAAGGCACGTACTGCAGTTACAGTTTGTTCCTGGCCCTGGTTGGGGTCGTGTGGGTGGCAACCACTCGATGTGTCTCTCTCACATCCATGTTTCTCTCTCCCTCTCTTCCTCCCTTTCTCTCTCCTGCTCTCTCTCTGGAGATAAATGCAAAAAAGTCCTCAGGTGACGATTAAAAAAAAAAGAGTATTTTATAGCAAAGAGCATATTTAACATAGTTCAGGGACAACAGTGAAAGCATACTGTGTCCTGTCCTATGTGAATATAAAGTACTTTGGTCCTCCTTCCTAATGAGGATGGAAAAGAATATATTTATCAGATTGATTGCCAGATACTATGTATCCAAGGCCATTCTAATCTGATCTGGCAAAGGTACTATATCTGGTTTACAGCTGCAATGGAGGCTACTACTTAGTTGAGTTTATAGTAACCCACTGTCATCCTCCAGGGTACATCTAGTTTTTGTTCGGACCATACTGATGAATGAAATAGGCATATGATGAGAACCACCATTCCCGCCTACTTTAGGTATTTAAGAGTGACACTAATATTTGCCATACCTCTTCATATAGTATTGTTTTTCCCAAAATACTAGATAAAATCAATGAGGTAATAAAAATCATGCTATTTATTTTTCAAAAATGTACACCAACTTAAAATGTTGGTATAGCTAAGATGAATATTAGTTAAGGCCTGTGTGAGAATTATTTTTTGTTGGTGTATGTATGCATGCCTTTCTTGTTTTTATTTCCTTACATGTCTATGAGGATATCCATGTTGTGTAGGATGAAGACATTGGCAGCCAAATCTCCCCAAAACGTTAATGATAGCAGGATACCTGAAGTGGTCAGTGCTGTTCTGAGACTATTTCTCACTCTTGCTACTACTAACCATAATGATAGTAGGTGCTATTTATTGAGCTTCTGTGTTGTGCCAGGCACACACAATACTAACTCTCCCACTAACCCTCTAATATGGATATTGTTGCCTTCACCTTAGGTGAAAAACTGATGCTTGTGACCTGTCACGAGCACATCTTGCCTATGCCTAGGGCCCGAGTTATGTGAGTAATCTCAATGTGACTAGCTGGCTGGCCCTCTCGAGTCTGTTTTCTCCTCTGGAAAATGAAATGGTTTGACTAAGGGATATTCTGTAAGGTTTTGTCTAATTCTAAGAACTCTTCTGCTAAGAGCTTTGGGGTTTATAGAGATGCAAAAGATTTTGCTCCTGCCACCAAGGAGCCCAGGGACCAATGGAAAAACAGTGCTGAGGGCACACACCGAGTGGGATGTGGTTGTTATAGAGCAAATGCTCTTGAAGGGACATCATGGCAGGCCTCTCTGTGACCTCCATCACCTCCCACAAAACACCGTTGTCTACTCGTCCTTGCCTTCTTTCTCTGTTCTTTCCTGTATCCCCCCTTCTCCTTTTGGTTTTCTTTATTTTCTTTTTCTTTTTGGTCCTGGCCTAGAATGGTTCTTTTCCAATTGTGGGTTCTAATCCATTAGTAGGTCAGAAAATCAATTCAGCGGATGTGAAGCAGCATTAAAAATTATAATAATAATAATAACAATGCAAACTATTAAAGGACATCACTCTCAGTGAGGGTAATAACTTGTAAAACTTGTTTTAATGTGTGTCTGCATGTGTACATTTGTACACTGGGTCAAGATGTATTTTAAGACATTAGGAAAACCCTGCTCCTCTACCCTTACCCGTGGCACCATGAGCTGAAGAGGCCATGTGCACTGACAGTCCCCAGCAGGGAGGTGGCATCTGAGTCTTGACAGTGTGGAAGGATCCTTCCTCTTTACAGTCTCAGGCAAATCCTTCTCTGGAGGCAGGGCATGTCCCAGATGACCCTGAAATAATGCAGTCAATTGGCCAAGTGTGGGAGAGCCCCTCTGACTTGCTATTTCTAGAGTTCTTCAGCTCATTCCTGGCTTTCTCATTGGTCCAGCCACTCCTTCCCACATATCTTTAGAGGCAAGTCCCACCTTCCTCCACCTTTTGACTTCTGTTTCTTAAGCATCTGCAGGGAAGGAGAGGTTTGAGACCAGCCAGCGGGGCCTTGCAGGTGAGCTCAGCTGCAGTGGAGGCAGAGGAGGGCTGCTGCAGGGTCTCAGGGAAGTTCTGCAGAGCAGCTGGTTGGGCTCTTGGCGTAACCAACCATGACCTCCTCTGCCTGCATTCAGCAACCGGTGAAAGGTTGTGGGGACTCTTTCCCAAAGGGGGCAACCTGCTTTGGATCCAACCCAGGCTTGTGAGTCAACACGAAATTTTTTAAAGCACACAGAGCTTTTTGCTGCATGAACAGCACTGGCCACGTCAACCAGGTCCAGAGTATAATCTATGGTGGCGTATTTTCACTTCTGATAGTGCACATTCATATAGTCAGTCTTGATGTAGATTCCTCAGCAGACTTCTCTGCTTTGGCCTCTCCAATTACCAATCACAATATATGCATTTTTCAATGAGGATGTACAAGAACTAGAGTTGGACAGAAGAATATCCAAGGTTCTGACTATTCGAATAGTCAAGAAACGCATCACTTGGATCCTCTCAAACACCTTTTCCACAGATTAGCCAGCCACCCATCACAGAAACATCCCACAGCTTTCTGTATGCTTTGGACCTTAGTCGTTTTCTGAACCTTTGAAAACGGCCACACTTGATGGTTGCGGCTGAGTGCAAAGTGCCCAGACCTCCTGGCCTTGCAGGAAGACCCTCTCCACAACCTCACATCCCAGGTGGGCGACCAGAGGAGCCAGTTCAATCCGTCATCGTGGCTGGTGTTCCCAGATGCCTCCCCCAGGTATTCCAGGATGGTCCACTCTGACCTTCCATTCAGCCCAGTGGATCGTATCTTCTTCAGGGCCTCGCACACAGTTGCCACTCAGGAAATAGTTGCTGAATGAATTGTAGTTATAGTATGTTTTTAAAGCCCTTTGAAAATATTAATTAATTAATTAATAATGACTCTTCTGTGGGTAAAACTTTTGTTATCTTTCCATTTGTTTGATGAGAAAGAATGCAACACAAAGATAAAAATCTAAAGCTTTTGGAAGATTATTTACATTCTCTGTGGTTTAAAAATATTGCTTGTTGTCTCTAAAATAACATGCTCCAACTGAAGTTGGAGTAAAGCCAGCTTTGATTCTCTAAAATTTGATGGAGTTCTGAAAGCATATTAGACATTAGCCGTGCATTATGCAATATTCAGAGAAAATAGAAATCATCTAAATCAGCATGTTCCAGATGTGTCTTTCAGAACCAGTAAGGGAACACAAGCGATGAGCAGTTTTCTCCCTCAGGTTGCAATATGAGAGAGAAGAAAACATTTATCCTGGCTCAAAGAAGTTTTATAGGAGGAACACCAGTGTACTTTTATTAACTCTTTCATTTCTCAAACTCTTTGGCAGCAGAACTCTTTCTTTTGTGGAATGCCACATGCCATGTGTACTAGGCTGCAACAAAGAGACCCAACAATAGAATGACTTAAGTTTATTCCTGTCTCATGCAACAGTCCAGGGCAGGTAGGAAGACTGCTGTGCTCCACACAGTTTGTGAGATTCCCAGTTCCATCTGGTTTTTCCACCACCCCTAGAACATCATCTTTGTCTGTATGGTCAAAACTGGGTCACAGGCTATAGTTAATAATATGTATTGTATACTTGAAAGTTGCTGAGAGTATACTGTGTTCTCATAACACACACACACACACACACACACACACACACACCAAAGAGATCTTGGATGGGTAATTATTTCACAATGTATATGTATATTAAATCATTACATTTTACACTTTAAATATATGCAATTATATTTGTCAATTATTCCTCAATAAACTTGGAAAAACTATGTAGTTGTGCAAAACAAACCAAAAAAACCCCAGAAAATTCTTATACTGCAGTAAACTGAAATATGCTTAAAGGAAAGCCATAACACTTAAAAAAAAAAAATAGCCCTGGCTGGTTTGGCTCAGCAGTTAGAGCATCAGCCCATGGACCAAGGGGTCGCAAGTTTCATTCCCAGTCAAGTGCACGTACCTGACTTGCAGGTTCAACCCCCAGACTGGTTGGGGTTGGGCGAGAGGCTACCAATCAATGTGTCTCTCTCACATCTATGTTTCTCTCTCCCTCTCACTCTCCCTCTTTCTCTTTGACTCTATCTAAAAATTGATGAAAAAATATTCTCAGGTGAGGATTACCACCCCCAATAAATAAATAAAAGTTAATCACAGTTTAATGTATTTAGAAGCCCTTAGACCTTATTAAAGGCAGTAACCCCCAAATGTTCTATCCCTTCTGCTCTTACACAGAGTACTCAGCACAAACTGCTTACCAGAGAAGGGCCTGGCTCTTGATCAGCGTGGTCAATCACATAGAAGCCACAGTCTTCTATCAACTGGTAGAGCCTGATGTACTTGAAAAACTTCTTGGTCCTCAGGACCACACATTTCTCTGTGAACTCATTCTTGTCCAGTTGCTCCTTGCCTTCTGTGGTCAGAATGCAGTTAATGAATGGGAGGGTGTAACTGTAGTAATTGTGGTAGACTTCTCCATACCTTTGAGGCAGTCAAGTCCCCATGGTGGAGGAGTCCTCTAGGTACTGGTCCCACTGGTCAATCAGTCTAAACATGATAGCTACAATTATGGGATACTGATACTCTACTCCCAGTTTGTTTCATCTCACTGGATGCTGTGCATGGGGTAATTATACACAACTCCATTTGTGTTGGTTATTCCAACATGAAAATCAGACCTCTCAAATATTCCCTAAGAAATGTTCCTTGAGTTGGTCTGAGGAGGAATGAACATTTTTTCTTGATACCCATGATACCCATTGGTTAATGGATTGGAGATGTTAACAGGTGCTTTCTCCAGCTTCCTTGTGCCCATTTCCTGCCGGCAGAGGGGCAGCATTGCAACACACTGAAGCTGCAGATGTTTTCCTACAGTGGTTGAATTTAATTCCGGATTTTCTTTCCGTTGGAACAGGAAAACCCACATGACCCTACCCAGCCAGAACAGCCTATTGGTACCAGCAGATAGTGAGTGGACCAATCAAAGACTGCCAAATGTACTTGAAAGCCAATTAGAAATCTTCCCCCACTTCCAAAAATTCCACTCTATGAAAATGAGAAAATCCCACCCTAAAAGAATACTCACTAAAGACTGTCACAGGACTTTCTCTTTCCAGCCTATAAAGCTCACTCTCCTTTTAACCCCCTTCCAGTCTCCACTGGAATCAAAGTGATGTCAGTGACTCCTTGACGACAGTGAGCTTGGAGTAAATAGCCGTTGATTAACTCTACAGGTGGTTTTTGTCCTTTTGACAAAATGATTATAGGTTAGTCAAACAGTGAATTGAAAGCAAAAGAAATCATGACTATTCTAGCGAAAATATATTTTAAAGAATAACTTTGGAATGGGAGGGATTGTTCAGGCAAAATACAAAATCCAGAAGCCAAAAGGAAATTGGTAAAAAAATTAGGCTAAACAGGAAGCATAAAATTTTTGTATAAAATATTTTTAAAATAAAAGAAAATTTCCAAACGTGTAACAAAGGATTAATTTCCTTGCTATATAAAAAACTTCTAAAAATTAATGAAGATAACTCAAGAAAAATAGACAAAAGACATAAACACAATTCATAGGAAAATAAATGCAAATAACCAATAAATATATGAAAAGAAGCTTACCCTCACACATAATCAAAAACTTACAAATTAAAATGAAATACTTAAAATGAAAAATCTATTTGAATGTCAAATGTTAAAATGTTTGACAGTATGTAACGTTGGTAAGAGTATAAGGGAACAGATACTCTTTTACTATGTTGGGAGCAGGTTAAATCACTGCTGAACTTTTGAAAGTCAATTAACAACAACTATCAAAATTTAAGGTGTGCTTATGCTTTGATCTTGCAGTTCCACTTTTAGGAATTTACTTTATGAGTAAAGATATATATGAACAGGGAAATTCAGGTTTTTATGTGTTTTTGTTTGGCATAGTTTTTGTTTTGGAGGAATAAATGCTCAGGACTATGATTGCTGTTTACTTTTTCAAGAAACTGCCAAACTATTTTCCAGAGTAGCTATAGCATTTTTCATTCCCACTGGCAAATTATCAGTGATCCATTTTCATTGTGTCATTACCCAAATTTAGTATTCTCAATGGGTTTTTGATCTTCAAGAATGTGTGCTCTCTATTTTCCCTACCTTTCAAAAAAAATCATTCAAAGTTCATAGTTTATGTTAGGGTTCACTCTTAGTGTTGGGCATTCTATAGGTATTCACCATTATATTGTTCCCTACTATTTTCAACTTTAGCCATTCTAGTAGGTGTGTACTGATATCTCCTTTGTGGTTTTAATTTACATTTCCCCAAATGCTAATGATGTTGAACACCTTTTCCTGTGCTTATTTGCCATCTGTATATCATATTTTGTGAAATATCTTTCATGTCTGTTGCCCATTTTCCAATTAATTTTTTTTTTTTACTGTTTAGTTTTGAGAGTTTGTTATATAATCTAGATACAAATCTTTTGTCAGATATATGATTTGCAAATATTTTCTCCAAGTCTGTAGCTTGCTTTTTCATCCTCTGAACAGGGTCTTTCACAGAGCAAAAAAATTAATTTTGATGAAGCCTCATTTACCTTTATTTTTCTTTAATAATCATGCCTTTTGGTGTCATATGTAGAATTTCCAACTCTACTCCCCTGTATTAGTTTTCTAGGGTTGCTATAATAATCACCATAACCATTGTGACTTAAAGAAGAGAAAATTATTTTCACCTCTTACCGTGGCAGAATATTCATTAGTTATTTTTATGCATGCTATTTCCTGTCATTTCTCTAAATATAATAATTATTCTTAAACTGTGCACCTTATTTTGCTATTAGCTTTATTTCCTTGGGTGTAAATTCTATTTGTTGAAGTTGTGACTTATGTCAAATTATGTCTGTTGATACTTCGCCCTATATCCACTTTGCTATAATCTCCTTTATATTCCTGAAGTTGGGTGTCTGATATTCCAGACTCCCTTGCCAGATGAGTGCTAGTTAGATTCTGCAAATGAAGAACAGTCATGCAAGATTGAAAGGGGGAAGAAGGGAGAAACTACTGTGCTTCAGGTGGTGCCCCTCACTGGCTACAGTTCGGTGCTGTGGTGGAGCCGCTAGCATGGCACACAGTGAGTGCAGGTTTGTGGGCTATATACAGCTCAGGGACAGTGGCTGCCTCCTGATCTCTGGGCTACACCATCTCCCTCCCTTTGCTTCTCCAGCCTTTCCAAAATCACTCTAGCAAATACTGTACTGTTCACTAATACAGTATTTTGGTATCAGAAGCAATCCAAGGAGATAGACTCTCATAGATACAAACTTAAGGTTGCTTACCTGAACGGGCCTCCTTGCCAGTAGAAGTGGATTATTATTAGTCTAAAATATGAGCGACAAAACAGATACTTAAATTAGTATCTGAGGTTGCCTTGAATGGAGTGCAGTGGTAGGAAAATCTTTGGAAGAGATAAAGGAATATTTTGCTTTCTTGACATTTCTAAGAATATGGAAATGGAGTAGAAGGCTGCAGGATATGCTTACTCTGTTGCCTTGTTCCAATCTTCTGTATTATTTTTCAAAACAGTGATTATGCTTATTACTCAATTCAGATTATGTTTTAAAAATTACTATAAAATCTGGGAAGAAGGCTAAAAGTGTGTGGGGGGAATGGGATGATGGAGTATTATACAGCTGTGAAAAGGAAGGGAGAATATCTCTACATAATACTAAGGAGTAATCCCCAGGATATATTTTGTGAAGTAAGAAAGTAAGATGTAGAAAATAGGTATAGTTTGTTACTGTATTAAGGAATGGGAGAAAGAAATGTATATGTTAACAAACATATTTATAAATGTACATATATATGCAAACCAATGATTCTCAATCAAATGTGATTTTGGCCCCCAGGGAATATTTGGCAACATCTGGAGGTATTTTTAATTGTCACACCTGAGTGGATATTATCAGCGCCTAGTGGGTAAAGGCCATCGATACTGCTAAATATCCTATAATACACAGGATGGCCCCCACAACAAAGAATTATCCAGTCCAAATATCAATAATTTCTAGATTAAGAAACTCTGGTGTATGTGTGTGTGTGTGTGTGTGTGTGTGTGTGTGTGTGCATAAATCTTCTTTAAAAAATCACTATAAAGAAAAATATATGGCAATATTTAACCATGCTTAATGGAAACGTGGCCTGCTATTTCAATATCTCACTTCACATGCTGAAAGGCATTGAGCAGTAGCCATGATACCCTGGAGGAAATGGTAATATTTTTTTATTACTTCATTCTAGTAACAGTTCTGTCTGGGGAAAAAGACCAGCCTCAAGGCATTTTTCAGTTACAATCTCTAAACAAGTATGCGGCAGAATCGCTCCTTTCCACATGTTGGCCTTTGTGGTAGATGGCAGATTTCCCCGAGGCTGCAAAATGGCAGGTTTGCACAATGTCACTGGCTGACAGTTAAACGCAGCAGAGTCTTGGTGTGATTTTAGGGCTAAAGTCATTCCACCTTGTGCAATAGCTAAAGCCTGCAATAGCCAACTGCAGTCCCTAAGGTTGGTCAAAAATACTTTTTATGCCAACCTCAAAGCTAGCCTAAAACACATGCATGAATCTTAGGGTCTCAGGGTCCATCTGGAGGGGTGAAGAACATGAGGTATTACAAAGTATAATGATTTTGTAGTCCAGTGGATCTGGGTTCAAATCTTGGATCTGTGCCTGAGACAAGTCACTTAACCTCACTGAACTCCAGATATTTTATTTGTAAAATGGGAAACAGCTATCTCCAAGGGAAGATTATAATTATTCACTTATTCATTGAGTCAACATTTATCATTGCTGACCTTGTACCAGATCTTGGCCTAGAGGACACAATATTGAACAAGGCAACATGCATGCTTTCATGAAGTTTACATTCTAGTAAGGAGAGAAAGAGAGTAACACAGACCAAATAATAAATAATAAAATGCCACAATAAAAATGAAACAGAGAGTTATTGCAGTTTTTCTGTGTGTTTTTTTTTTTTCCTTGATTTGACCTACCTGGTCAACTGTATAGAACCTCACTTTCTCATGCCACTTATCTAAGCCAGTGGACCCTTGGAAAGGGTCTCTTGACTAATTTTAATGGCCCAATGGTGATGGAATGAGATTTGACTTTGGGTGGTGCACACACAATACATTATATATATGCTGTATTATAGAACTGTATACCTGAAACCTATATAATTTTATTAACTAATATCACCCCAATAAATTCAATAAAAATTTAAAACATTTAATGGCCTAACGTGACTTCTCTAGAAATGTTTGCATGCAGCATGTCCTGAAATAACATAATTTCATTCAATGTTTTGTTATAATGTTGATGAGATGCTGCAGGAACGTAACTCTCATTTATATCAATTAGACTATGGTGAAATTAGTTTTGTTTTACATCACTTCACTTAAAGTTGCAGAATCTATGGACAACATTTAGAGAGGATTTACTGTATTAGCAGAAGTCAAGGCCTTAGGTCATACTTTTACTTTACTTTGCTGAAGGACTTTTAGGCTCTGTGTGGGCAATGGAGGTGGTATTTGGGGGCAGCTAGACACTTACTTGCCCAGTCTCTGCCTGAACACATCCTGTTTCTGAATGTCTTATAGAAGTTGTTGCTGGGATCTGAAGCCCTGCTGGGATCGTGATTTAATGCATCAGAATTTGTGGCTTGCAAGAACCAACTTTGATCCTGCCTTTCAAAAATATAGCATGGGTTTGCCAAGAAAGAGTCCAAGGTGATGAATGTGGCTATTTCAAGCCTAAGCCTTCTAAGAACACCACTGTGGGTGGCAGCACCGGGTCCTCTGGGCTGCTCCTCTGAGCTGTGTTCCCTAACAGGTGGATTAGAACATGCTTAAAGTATTGGTAAAGGAGGACTCACACACACATGAAAAGTTAGCTTTCAAAGCCTTATTTAGAATTTTGGAACCAGAAAAATCTTGGAAGATGGTGTTCTAAAATCACATTTTATGTAGGTTTTATGTTATATTGCATATGAGCTTCATAGGGGTGGGGCTCCATAATCTTGGAATTCAGGGTATCTGATGGTCATAATCTGGCCCCGCCCACACCACCCAGAAACTTCCCCTACCTTGGTTCTCAGAATTAACACACCAAGTCTCTCACAGATCTGGGGTTCAGGCCAGAGAGTGGAGAATGTGTTCTATTTCTTACTCTCCTGCAGCCCCTCTGACTCTTCCCTCCTCTGTGGTGCCAGTGACTGAATCACACAGTTTCACACTTCATCGTGATCAGGACTGTGATGGTCAGAATCGGTGCCTCTGACTTTCAGGGCAAATCTGAAGTAACAGGGAGGTCTCCTGGAACACTGGGTGATTCATTTTACATAAGAAAATGTCTGCCCTGGCTGCTGTGGTTCAGTGGTTAGAGCATTAGCCCACGGACCAGAGAGTCCTGGGTTCGGTTCCCGCTAAGGGCGTGTACTTTGGTTGAAGTTTGTCCCCGGCGCTGGTTGGGGTTGTGTGGGTGGCAGCCATTCGATGTGTCTCTCTCATGTCGATGTTTCTCTCTTTCTCTTCCTTCCTCTCAATCGGAGGATAAATGCAAAAATGTCCTCGAGTGAGGATAAAAAAACAAAACGAGACTTCCGGTCAAGAGGGCGGCGTAGGTAAACGCGGTATCACGTCCTCCCACAACCACATCAAAGTTACAACTAAACTACAGAACAGCCATCATTCAAAACCACTTGAAATCAAGCTGAATGGAAGTCCTACAACTACGGAATTAAAGAAGCAGCGGCATCAGGACTGGTAGGAGGGGCGGAGGCGCGACAGGCTGGTCCCACACCCACGTGTGGCAGATAAAAATCAGGAGGACACCTCGGCTGGGAAGGTCCTTCCTGAGGACTGAGGGGTCCCCGTCCCACACCAGACTCCCCACTCAGGGTTCCAGTGTCAGGAAGAGAATCTCCATAACTTCTGGCTGGAAAAACCAGCGGGAACTGAGGCTCAGGGAAGCTGAGGCGGTTGGAGCCCCAGGCAGCTCCTTAAAAGGCCCGCACACGGACTTATCGGATTCACTCCCTCTAAGCTTGGAGGGGAGGCAGCTCGAGGGGTGCCAGAGACATACAGGGAAGAACTGAGCTGTTTGGCACTGGAGCGAGGGCTGGAGAGGGGGCTTTCTCCGGGACAAATGTGCTGTCAGAGGCCTTTGTTCCTTTGTTGAGCCCTTCCCTGGGGCGGCAGACAGTCTCCATACCTGGGACTCCAGCAACCTGGCTCACACTGGTAGCCCCGCCCTGCTGACTCCCTGAGGCCCCGCCCCACCCCACCCAACTTTCAGGCCCACCCAACTTTCAGGCCCACACAAGCTGTTGCCCCTTGCTTAACCATAGGATTGGCCTGTCTTGGATCCTGCTTCAGGTTTTCCTAAATTCTTTCAAACAAGCAGCATCTGGTCTCAGCTAGCCCCATACCTCTTGTTAAGTAATACACAGAAACAAACACAGGGAGGCAGCCAAAATGAGGAGACAAAGAAACAGGTCTCAAATGAAAGAACAGAACAAAAGCCCAAGAAAAGAACTAAGCAAAATGGAGATAAGCAACCTAACAGATCCTGAGTTCAAAATACTGCTTATAAGGATGCTCAATGAACTTAGTGAGAACCTCAGGGAACTTAGTGAGAACCTCAGGGAACTTAGTGAGAGCCTCAAGAGCATAAAAAAGGACCAGTCAGAGATGATGGATGCACAGTAGAAATGAAGGAGGCATTAACTGAAATAAAGAATAATTTACACAAATTCAATAGTAAAGTATGTAAATCCAAGAAGTAAACCATTGATTTGGAATATAAGGAAACAAAAAACACCCAATCAGAACAGCAAAAAGAAAAAAGAATCCAAAAAAATGAGGATAGTGTAAGGAGCCTCTGGCACAACTTCAAGCATGCCAACATTCGCATCTTGGGGGTGCCAGAAGGAGAAGAGAGAGAACAAGAAATTGAAAACCTGTTTGAAACAATAATGGCAGAAAACTTTTCTAACTTGGTAAAGGAAACAGACATACAAGTCCAGGAAGCACAGAGAATTCCAAACAGATGAACCCCAAGAGGCCCACACCAAGACACATCATCAACAAAATGCAAAAGGTTCAAGACAAAGAGAGAATCTTAAAAGCAACAAGAGAAAAGCAGTTAGTTACCTACAAGGGAGTTCCCATAAGGCTGTCAGCTGATTTCTCAAAAGAAACTTTGCAGGCCAGAAGAGAGTGGCAAGAAATATTCAGAGTGATGAAAAGCAAGAACCTACAACCAAGATTACTCTATCCTGCAAAGCTGTCATTTAGAATCGATGGCCATATAAAGACTTTCCCAGACAAGAAAAAGTTAAAGGAGTTCATCACCACCAAACCGTTATATGAAATGATGAAGGGTCTTTTTGAAGAAAAAGTTAAAATATATGAACAAACAAAATGGCAATGAATACATATCTATCGACAATAGAATCTACAAACAAAATGAACAGGCAGACAGAAACATTCTCATAGATACAGAGAACATTTTGTTAGTTGCCAGATTGGGGGGGGAGGGGTTGGGGGAATGGGTGAAAAAGGTGAAGGGATTAAGAAGTACAAATTCATTGCTAGACTGACAATCCCCAAAGGGAAAGGGGTTGGGGGGTGGGAAGAAATAAACCAAAGAACTTATATGAATAACCAATGGACACAGACAATAGTGTGGGAAAAGGTGTGGGGCGGGGGAGTGGGGAGGAGGGGGTCAATGGGGGAAAAATGAGGAACATCTGTAATACATTCAACAATAAAGATTTAAAAAATAAAAAAACTTTACTGAGTTAAAAAAAACAAAACAAAAAAAACAGAAAGAAAATTTCTCCCATGATGCAGAAATATATAGTTTTCCTACTTCTGGTTTGACCCTTACCCCATCTTCTCTTACTGTTACAGGAAGCAAAGATGAGGGCCAAGGCCTGGAACATGAGTGTTTGACTGAGTCTCCACTTGGCCCCTCAAGCCCAAGCTGGATTGGCCCAGTTCCCTGGAGTAGAGACCTGGGCCAGCTGCCAGGGGCAAAGTGCCAGCCCATTGGTCTCTGGCCCTCACAGAGTTGGCCAATGGGAAGGGACAGCTGTGAGGTGGGGACTGCCTGCCCCATGAGTACTAGGCTACTGAGGCCGGACCATCTCCTCCTCCCTTCCATCCTGACTGCAGCCTGTGGATCTGACCCTCCCCTGACGGTAAGAGCAGCCGGATTGCAGTTTGAGGCTGGGGTGAGGCAGCTGCCCTGCAGAGGAGCCTCGGCCTGGGGTGTGCCCACACTCTCCTGTGCAGCAGGGTGGTGATGGGCACAGCAAAACTCTGCAGGGCAGCTTCCTCAATTCACTCACAGCTCCAAGAGAAAAGGGACTGTTCCTCTGGTCAACATGCCTGGGACCATCTTTAATTTTGCCCAGTTTACTCTGTGGCAAGAAGCCTACCAGAGGAAAAAAATCAGGGCTAGCGAGAGGGAGGTGTGGTCCAGTGGTAGGTCCACTTAGACAAGAGGAGAAGGAGATCAAATGCTCCTCAGGAAGAAGCACAGGAAGAGGCAGCTTAGGGAAAGCCTGAGCTCCGACCTCAGACGGAGTTGGAAACCCAGCTCTGCCACGTGAGTCTACTCAGCAAATATTATTGAGCAGATTCCACAGGCCAGACGCTGGGTGGGCTTCACGGGGCACAAAGATGAATGAGACATGGTCACTGCCTACAGATTTAGGGGTTTCTGTGGATATGGGAATATCCACAAAGATGTGGGGCTCTCTCCCAAGGTGATCGAGAGGTTCAGATGAGACAAAATGAGCAAAGGGTCTGGCATATACTGGATGCTTATGAAAAATCTTATTTTTAGAAGACGTTTCCTGACAGAAACAACTGGCTCTGCCTGGCCTTTGCCAACCTCAATTCTGCTCACCCCGGTGAGCAGTGTTGGAGGCATCCTGAGTGTTTCCAGTTATCAACAGAGGTCGGAGTGGGAGGCATTTTAGAGATCAAGTCAGACCTCGTGTGTCAGAGGAGGTGGGTCCCTGGTTGGGAAGGTTCTGGTTTTCAGATCAAGCTTTGCACGGGGTACAGCCACCTCATTCCTGGTGGCTCTGTATTAGGGGTAAGGCTGGCTCCTCCTGACAAGGTTGGGGAGCAGGGGAGCTCTTTATGCTGGCAGAATATGCCCAAAGGAGCATGAGGGTATCAACTTTGTTCTTGAAGCAGAACAGTGGAAAGGGAGGTCTGCGGCTTAATTGGCAGTCCTTGCTGCTGCCCTCCCTTAATTCTTGGGGAGCTGTAAAGAGGAACACAGCACGTGCTTCTTGTCCTTTCTAAAGTGGCAGCAGAGACAAACTTTTCTCTACTCCTTGCCAGGAGACCAGCAGCCCCAGACACTTGGCTGAGGTCAGGAGGTGGAAGATCTGGAGACAAGTTTTCAATCACGAATTTCTTTATATATAGAGAGACTGATCCTAAAAGTGTGGTGGAGGGATGCTCTGCTTTGCCAGTTCTTTGAGAACGAGAGAGAGAGAGAGAGAGGGAATGTGTGTGTGTATATGTGTGCGTGTGTTTGTGCACGCATGTGCGTGTGTGTGTGAGTGTGTGTGTGTGTGTGTGTGAGTGTGAGTGATTTGGGCATGGGGATGCTGACAACTTTCCCAGGGCTGAGTGAAGCTTTCAGGCAAACCTCCTGGGAGCTGCGTTAATTCCTGCTTCTACCATTTATCATTAGTTCGAACCATACGAAACTGCCAGTATTCTACTTTTAAAAATGGCAAGTTCATATCATTGAAACCAAGAGTTGTATGATTTTAACCCAGCATCTTGGTCTCTTTGCATCTCAGATTATTCTATATAGTGGAGTCAAAGCTGGGCTATGGGGAGGATTAAATAAAATAAGATTTGAAAATACCGCATGCAAGTTATACATCAAAGTAATTTCAAAGTGTTCTCATGTCCCTCATCTTACATAATCTCATTTAGCCAATAAGGAAGCTGAGCCTGTGAAGCCTGTTTAGAGGCAGTGTAACGTGATGGGAAGCCAGACGGGAATCTCACAGGGATCATCTCCGTAGTCTCTGTTTCCCGATCTCTAAAGTTGGGGTTATTTTCCTTGCTTCATGGAGTTCTTATAAAGATTAAAATAAAATGAATAATGTGTAAAAAAAACTCCTGGTGTGGGAGCTAGCTTCTAGGCAAAACGAATAAATGCACCTCTTTCCTTCTCCTTAGCCCCCCATTTGTAGAAGCAGGGCAGGGGTGAGGTGGTTTCTGGGGCCCCTTTGTCTCCCAGGGACTTTGTGAACTGTGTTTTACTGCCCTTTCCTGCTGTAAGAGTTGGCACCAGGCTTGGTGACTTCTTCCCCCATATTGCTCCGTCCCCCTCCAGTCCCAAAGGAGACCTCATCCTTGTATTTCACAAGATTCTGTTGTTGTTACTGAAATTCCAGCAGGTCAAAGTGGAATTTTCCATACATTTTAACATATGAAAATGAGAGATCATAATATGGCCTTTGAGGATCCAAAAAAACATCACGATTGGCTGTTGGGTAATTTTAAAGCGAGCAGATCCTGTGCATTAATGACAGCGCAGTAGAGAGAAGCCAGCCTTTGGATTTCAAATGGCACCTCTGCATGCTTCCCTGTGATCCTGGGGCAGAAGTCACCAAACCTCTCTGGTGCTCAGATTTCGCCTGTGGGCATTGAGCCCTACCTTCTGGAGTTGGGGGATGAAATGAGATTAAAGAGGTGGTCCATACAGGTGGTCCATAAATATTTGCTTCCCTTCTCTTCACTTATATGCGTGGAACACTTCATAAATTTATAAAATACTTTCTATGTTTTCAGTCAGTTGGTTCATACAATAATAATGTGAAATAAACTAGATAAGGATTAATATTATTAACAATCACATTTGCAGGCAAACAGCATGAGGTCCAAGAGGTTGGGAGAGGGCTGGTAAGTCACCCAGTGAGTGAATGGTGGGGCCTAGACTAGGACCCAGGTCCCTTGCATCACAATCTGGAGGTTTGTTCATGCTATTGTCTAGGCCCCCACCTGCTGGAGTGGAATAGTAAATGGCAGGTGCTCTTTTCCTCCTCTGGTCTATGCCTAGGAGTCCATTATTGGGTTTTGGAAGGCCAGAATTTGATCTCCAGCTCCTCTATGTAGTTCTGGGATCTTGGCCAAGTCACATCATCTCCTTGAAGCCCACTTTCCCCATCTCTAAAATGGATATAATCAGAGCTAACATTCACTGAATACTGACATGTGCTATGCACTGTTCTAAGCACATTATATGCATTATTCAAATAATTCTCCAACTAATATATGACTGAAACATGTTTCAGGTAAGAACAAATTATTTTCACCTAAGCACTGAGATCATGGGGCATGTGCTCCCGATTTCTGCCTCACACTGTTTTTCAAAATGTCCGTGAGGATTAAATGAGATAGCAAGTGAGGTAAGGACTTTCTACACAACAGAGAATTATAGGTGGAATATGGCATTGAGCTTCATGATCCATGTAAAAGGATTCTTAATTGAATCTTAGATTACACGGATTCATTTAATAATTTCCTTCCTATGGAAAAAAAAGTCTTTCAAAATCAAAGTGTAACAATTACTATATCTAAACAAAGAGTACAAATTACTTTGGAAAACTTTTTTGAAACTGAGGCACCTCTGCTCTGACTGTCAATTGTTATTAATTACTGATTTTTCCACCCAGGACTAAGTTAGAAGACAATCTCTGTCTTCAATCAGAATCTGTTCTTTGCTTCAGAGACTTTCTAGGATTGTGTACCATCTTCCCCCAACTCTGCTTTCAATTCCTCTCCCCCATGCCACTGTCATGGAAGCCCACTGTCCCTGTTAGTGGACACATCTATCACACTGAAGTGCTGAGACAGAATGCAGTCCCTTCAGCAGCTTTGGAGTTAACCCTCCATTGCTATGATCTTTGGGGCCCTCTGTAGCAGCCTCTACCAGTTCTCTGGATTCTCTCCCCGTCTCTCTGTAGCAAAGAAAACACAGCCTCATAGATTCTGCTTTCCTCATTTCTGGAGAAAACAAGCACGAAGCCTCTCAGAGGTCTTCTCAGAGGTTTTAGTGCTAACCCCGTAAGGACAAAGAATGGAGGTGACAAATAGTGGGAAAGGTTAGAAATATATAAAGTCTTGAAAGTCTCAGAACAAGCATTCTTCCTAAATACAAAAGGAGCTTGGCTGGTCTCTCTTCCTTGACTTCTCATTTAATTCACCTCTTTCTTATCTTGGGACAAGCTAAGCCTAAACGGCCTCATTTTATTCCCAGGAGTTACTGAGAACACGCTACTGAGTTACTGGTCTCTCCAAATCCAGTAGAGGGCGACAAAGGTACATTTGATGGTAGGAGTGAGCCTTGCGGAGACTGGTGACCACCAAGGGGCAGCATCCCTGTCTGTGCTGTGTTGCCTCTGTCTGTCCTCCTCTCCAGCCCATCGCATTCTCAGTTCTCACTTTACTTAGAAGATAGATCACATGTGAACTTGATATTTGATGTGATGTGTCAGATCACTAGAGAGAATGAATTGAATTAAAGATGTGCTTAAACAACTAATCTTCAAATAGGAAGAACTCATTTGAGTATTTTAGATCCGTTTACACCAAAACAAAATATCAGTGATGGATTAAAGAGTGAAGCAGTCCTTCTATTATTAACCAATAGAAGAAAATAAAATAGAATATTTACTAAACCCTAGTATGGATAAGGACCATTTAACAGTTAGAGCTAAAGAAAAAGATCAACGGAGTTGACTATATACAAACTAAAGCTTCTGTCACCTAAAAAACAGGATAAACAAAACAAAAGAATAATCTGCATACTAGAGAAAAGAGTCATAGCATATGTGACAAAGTGTTGGTATAAAGAGTCCACACAATTGATTTAAAAAACACACTGTGTCCTAATTACGTAAGTGACAAAAACCGCTAGCAGAGGTATCGTGAATGAGGAAATTAAATGAGAAAGCCTTTAATACAATGTATAGCTCACTAATGATCAAAATAGTGAGGTACCATTTTTTTTGTTCACTCAGCCAACAACAACGAATAATGTTTTTAATGGTAATATCTAAAGCTGGCAAGAGTGGTTAGGATAGGCTCTTTTATACACGCGCTGACATACCGCCAGGTAACAATATGACAAACTGTAATTTGGGAACAGGTATGAAGAGCCTTAAAAATGTTCATAACACTTGGTCCAGTAATTTTACTTCTGAAGATATGTCATAACAGAGTACTAATTTGGGGATAAGCTATATGTCTAAGGATGTTTGTTACAGATTTAAAAAATAATATTCTAAAATGGAAATAAGCCAAAATGGAAATGACAATGTATATTTTGGTTGTATCCATTTGATGGACTACCACACACACATTTAAAATTATTATTGTAAAAACTAGGAAAAGACAAGTCAAATAAGGGAATAAAATTTCTATGTTAAGTATGTTTCCACTATGTTTAAAAATACACAGAGAAATTTTCAGGATTTAAGATTGTTTTGTTTTCTGTAGTTTCCAAAGTGTTTCTATTACGAGTTGTAATGAACGCACACACGTGTGTGTATATATGTACATGTATATCTATGTAAAAGATGACTGTGTATATGTATATTCATGGAAGATGAGTATATTATGTGAAACAAGAGGTGGTTTTGTTACATGGAGCCCCAGGTGGCAGGGCACAGGAGTCGATTCCAGACACCACGCGTGTCTTTGGAGGTAAGATTGCAGAGGAGCTGTCTCCTGAAGCCAAACCCAGTTCTGGAGGTTTTATGTAATCTATGAGATAAGCAAACTGAGGGAAAATAGTGAGTCTTTGGGGTCAATAAAATACATATGGACTGTGCTTTGTTTAGAATCAGGTTCCTGGGATCAACCACCTTTCAAACTCCACAGAGGGGGTCCGTGACGCCTGGGACCCAGGGTCCTAGGACCTGTTTCCCTCTTTTTGTGTTTTTGTGCTTTCGCCTCTCTGGTGCTTTAGGGATGGGGAGACCAAGACTCTGGCAATCAGATGAGGGGGCTAAGATCACCCTAATATTAGAGGCGGAGGCAAGGAGGGTACGAGTCCCTAGGCATGTGAAGGACCATCTCCGGGAGGGGCTGTGGAGGATGATTCTGAGGCGGAGTCCCTTGGCCACCTGTGCCACTTGCGCTTTTTGCTTGGGCTCCCACAGTACATGTTTCAGATATACTCCACCCTCCCTCCCTCTTTTCCTCTTCCTTTCTTCTTGCCCTTCTTCCTCCTCCCTTCCTCTCTCCGCTCATTTTCTCTTTTCTTTTTTGTTATAAAAATATTTATTTAGTGCTTACTCTGTGCTGGTAGTATGTTAGGCTCTGCCTCGCTCCACACCTGTAGTTTGATGGGGGAAACGGGCAAGCTTATCAGGAATTACGGTACAGTGAAAGACATGCGGTGCTGGATATAAGTGAGGGCACTGGGGAGCACGGAGGAGGAACAACAACCCGGGGGGAGGGGTTCCTGAGAGATGACATCTTGACAGTGTCCTGAAGGCTGCAAAGGGATCAGAACTGTGAGGAGGTGCAGCTCAGGATGGCTCAGGCAAATGGTTGGTGGATATTGTGCTGGGACAATGTGTCTCTGGTTGTCTGCTAACCCAAGGCAAGGCTGTATGTGTGTGTGTGCATTGTACTTGTACATGCATGCTGTGTGTGTGTGCGCACACGTGAATGCCTGCGTGTGTGGGTGCGTGTGTGTAATATACCAAATGGCCTGACATCACCCAGGAGAAAGGGGAGAAAGAGAATGGGAGAAAAAGGAAGAGGAACAGACACAGAAAACAAGGAAAAGGGAAGTAAAGGAGAAATGGAATGAAGTGGAATGATCTGAGTCAACATTCTTGGAAAACTCAGGGGAAAGATTCTTGACGAGCTTGGAAAACTCAGGGGAAAGATTCTTGACGAGTTGATTCTTGGAGCTTTCCTTGTGCCTGGTCCTGTGCTGAATTATGAGTAAATTGGGGGAGTGTTGTTGTGCCATCACTGAACTCACAGTCCTGTTGAGGAAATGAGAGTGCACACAAGGAATATGCTAAATATTGCAAATGTCAGGGCAGAAAAAGATGGAGGTGGGTTGTAATAGAAAAGTCTTCCTTGAAGAGGTGCATATTGGAAGAGCAGGTCTCAGAAGTGGACTCTGCTCAGATGCTGAGAGTCTTGCTTAGATCCTGAATGGGTGTGCTGTGTGGGGTCTGTTCTCTCATGACTGATCCGATTCCAGGCCTCAGGATGCTGTTGCTACGAGCTTCTTTACTGTTATTAGCCTTGCCCAGTCATGGTCAGGATTCCACGACCAAAGAACCTGAAGCCCTGCTTCCCCTGCCTAAAGGGGTCTGCACTGGTTGGATGGCAGGCATCCCAGGGCACCCTGGCCACAATGGGACCCCAGGCCGTGATGGCAGAGATGGCACCCCTGGCGAGAAGGGGGAGAAAGGAGATGCAGGTAAGAACACGTCTTTTGGCCTTCTCCATTAGACTTTTTCTGGGTAAAGGAGGGCTTCTAGAACTATACAAGGGCATTCGTTATTTATTTTTATTTTTTTAATCCTCACCTGAGGATATTTTTCCATTGCTTTTTAGATAGCATGGAAGGGAGAGAGAGAGAAAAACATCCATGTGAGAGAGACATATCCATTGGTTGCCTCCCCCCCAACCCCCACTGGGGATGGGGATCAAACCTACAACCCAGGCATGCGCCCCTGACTGGGAATCAAACCCATGACCCTCTGGTCTGCAGGCTGACACTCTAACCACTGAGCCAAACTGGCCAGGGTTGGGGGCATTAGTTATTGATTAAGGCTTGGACACAGGAAAGAAGCAATTTTTCTTTATGTGACTCATAAGTAACCTAAAGTGGATTTTGAATTGTACTTCCAGTGGTGAGAATAGGTGGTACTTGTAAAATCAAGCATCCTTGACTCTACTCTACATCTCTTTCCCTCTTCCCTTTCCTATCCCCACTCTCATCCATCCCTGTTCCCAAGCTGTTCCTATTCCTATTTCTATTAATTTCCCCTTAATTCCCATGCCATCCTGTGGCATTCAGCCAACTTGATGTACACCTCTTGTAGGTCACAGTCCTGCTCCTGGAGAGCTCTTGGTCTAGTTAAGAAGATAAGTCTAATGCACAAGACTCTGAGAGGTTACTATAAGGAAGTCTACTCCAAATATGTTAAATTGAATGTGGACAAATGCCAAAGTATAGAACAGAGGGAAAATGCCCTTAGAGCAGATTTATATGAACAATGGAGGCTTTAAAGAGGAGAAAGGGCTTAAGCTAGGTCTTTAAAGACGAGTGGACAGCCCTGGCCGGTTTGGCTCAGCGGTTAGAGCATCAGCCTGCGGTCCACAGAGACCGGGGTTCAGTTCCCGCTAAGGGCATGTACCTTGGCTGCAGTTTGTCCCCGGCCCTGGTTGGGTCGTGTGGGTGGCGGCCACTCGATGTGTCCCTTTCACATCGATATTTCTCTCTCTTCCTCTCTCTCCTTCCCGCTCTATCTGAGTAAAAAATGGAAAAATGTCCTCGGGTGAGGATAAAAAAAAAAAATAAATAAATAAATAAAATAAAATAAAGACGAGTGGACAGAATCAAGGAGGGAGGACATCCCACACAAAGGGGGGATAGGAGTGTAAAAGTATGGTTGGCTGAGCCAGCACACACAGAGTTGACAGGTGGAAGGTTGATGATGGAGACTTATAGGACATCAGGTTGGAAAGAATTTATGGGAGACTACTGGTGGTGGGGTAGAAATAGGAGGTGCAACTCTCCCCTTTGGGAGCTTTGCTCTGTAAGTGAAGCAGGTGTACATAAGGGCTGTAGGGACAGTGTTTTAGGTTGGAATAAACTTAGGCAGGAGTTCTGTTTCTTATGGTCACTGAGTTCTTCTCATTCTTTAGGTCTTGTTGGTCCGAAGGGTGACACTGGTGAAACTGGAGTGACTGGGGTTGAAGGTCCCCGAGGCTTTCCAGGACTCCAAGGCAGGAAAGGAGAACCTGGAGAAAGTGCCTACGTATACCGCTCAGCGTTCAGCGTGGGATTGGAGAGCCAGGTCACTGTCCCTAATGTTCCCATTCGCTTTACCAAAATCTTCTACAACCAGCAAAACCACTATGATGGCACCACTGGCAAATTCCACTGCAACATTCCTGGGCTCTACTACTTCTCCTACCACATTACAGTCTACTTGAAGGATGTGAAGGTCAGCCTCTACAAGAAGGACAAGGCTATGCTCTTTACCTATGACCAATACCAAGACAAAAACGTGGACCAAGCCTCTGGCTCTGTGCTCCTCCATCTGGAAATGGGTGACCAAGTCTGGCTCCAGGTGTATGAGAATGGGGAGCATAATGGGCTCTATGCAGATAACATCAATGACTCCACCTTCACAGGCTTCCTTCTCTACCATGACACCGAATGATGACCACTAACGCAGAGCCCGCTGGGCCAAACAACCCAGAAGTCGAAGAACAGCCCACAGGTTTTTAGTGTAGTTAGGAAACTGATACTATTTTTTAGTTGGAGAGTTTTGAACATTATTCATTCATCAAGTACCTTTCCCCCCCCCCTTTATTGATGTTAGAGAGAGAGAGTATGGGAGAGGGAGAGATAGAAACATCAATGAGAGAGAACATCAATTAGCCGCCTCCTGAATGCCCCCCACTGGGGATTGGCCCCACAACCTGGGCACATGCCCTGACCAGGAATCACGCCAGCGACCTCTTGGTGCACAGGTTGATGCTCAACCCCTGAGCCACACTGGCCAGGCTCATTAAGTACCTTTTAAACAAAAATTATATACTATGTTCTCAGTCCTAAAGGAGATATGTTCCCTGGCTTCAGGGATCTGGTACATAGTGGCAATAAAAGGATAATGGCACTTACTGGGGAGCTTCACATACATGACAAGTTAACTGACTAGATGAAAGGATTTGACAGTGCTATTCTGTACCCACTGTTTCTCTTGTGTTCATGCCAGTCCTGTGAGGCACACAAAAAAGATACTATTCTCCTCTTCTTATACTTGGGGTCTTGAGGCTTAGAGAGTTAAGTGAATGCTTAAGGTCACACAGGTATTAAGTGATGGAGCTAGAAATCACACATAGGGCCATGAATTTTTCTATTATACTGTGTCCTTTTTTAGAAGTACTTGTCCTCTTTGGGATGTTGGTGGGGGTGTCTCTCATCTATTTTACCTGAGGGCCTTAACTAATGAGTAAAGCTTTTTTCCAGTAGAATCAGAGCAGGTGGTTCTATGACCAGGTCCTACTTCAGCTGGACCACTCAATGAATGGCCCTTGCATTTCTCTTTCCTTATGCTCTTCTCTCTAACCCAGAAAGCGACCTCCATTTTCACATGCTGAAATCTTCCCTGTTCTTCAAAACCACCTGGTCAGGAAGCTTCTGTGATGAGATACCCATTCCTGCAAACCTTCCCCAAATACTGCACCCCTATGCTTCTTCACGTGTTATCCTGGATGAGAACCCTGGGCATGGGGGGCATCTTCTCCTCAGGTCAAGGACAACTTACCAGAAGGACCATATTTTCTACACATCTGAGTCCCCTTGCTGGTCCTTGATCAATGCATCGTGAATCTCACATCTACCCCAAAGTGACTCCATTCCTGTCTCTTCATATAACTAATCTTTATCTACAAAAGTATTGTTATTTTAGGAACTCCCTGATTTTAATCACCCAGTCCTTGTTCCACTGTACAGTTTGAACACTTTTCCCTGCGGTTAGGAATAACTGTGCTTTCCAGAACATTTGAGTACTTTCTCCTCAAGGAGGTAGTTTGAACATATTATACAAAACTCAAGAAGAAATTTGAAAATTTGAAAACCCAGTCTTTCCTTGAGTACCAACTGGGTCTGGGTGCCCGGGCCTTCTGAATCTATTCTTGTTCCTAAGAATTATTGTTAAAAAAAGAAAAGAATAACTGTCTGAGGTGATAATCAACTTGATTGTGGTGATTATTTCACAATGTATATCTATATCAAATCATACATCTTAAATATATACAATTTTTAATTATAAAATACTCCTCAAAAAGAAAAAACGAATTACAAATGCTTGATAGTAGTACATATCCTCTCAGAAGACAATAGCTTGACTAATGCTCTTCCAATGTTTTAGTAAAAGCAGAGTTAATAGCAATCTGTATAAAAACAGAAATGGAAAACCTATTTTTATTGCTTACAGTTTTAAATTCTGAATGATTTTCTTCTATATATGCATTGCTATTCATTAAGTGATTATTTCTACATATAAAACTTTGTCTTTTAAAATGCGTTTGTATTATTATTTTTTACAAGTAAGATACTGTCCAGCATTAAAAGTAGAAGCTCTTATATCACATGGCTTTTGTTTTTATTTGGAGAAAGACATGGGGTTTAGAGAGGAATGAAGGGGTAAACCTTGTGTTATTCCGCACTCTATGTTGTGAATGACGGAAAACCAAACTCTAATAAGAAAAAAAATTTCTTTGAATAATGGAAAATACCAGAGCTGTTTGGTCAACCAGAGGTTCAGATATCATTAAAGACTCTTCTGTCTGTCCTACTCTGTCTGCTAGAGTGTAGGCTTCAACTTCAGGCTCTGTACAGTGTAGTTTTAGGCTCTCCCTCATGATATCAAAAAGACTGTAGCCTGCCAGCTGTCATATCCTCTCACTACATCATTTAGCTAAAGGGACATCCTCTTTTTTGGTGGTTCCCGGGAGGAGAGAGGATGTTTTCTCTCTTGGAAGCCCCAGCAAGTATGTCCTTGCATCTCATTGGCTCTGGCTAGGTTGTATGTCCATCTCTGACCAATCACTGGAGTCAGAAGGGTGGACTATTCTTATTAATTTAAATTGATCGTGGTTCAATCTGGGGAAGGGATATTTTCCCTAAAGCAAAATCTGGATATAGTTATCAGAAGTGGGAGAACAGATGATGAATGTAAAAACAACAGTTGTTTACAACAAACTGCTAAAGTTATGTTTGAGTTTTCTCGGGTTTCTTAAGTAGATATTGCTGGAAAATTATGATTGATTTTTTTTTCTAAAATTTCATCAAATAGCTAATGTCTGACCATACTCACAGTTCTGCACCTAGCTAGGGTAGGATCCTTACAGCACTGGACACGATGTCACACATACTATAAACTCCCTGGAGGAGGATTGTTTCTGTGTGGGAACAGAGAGGGCCAATCTTCATAACATCTCTGGGAAGAAACTGAGGCCAAGATTTTTGGATTAATGGTCCCATGATGTTCAAGTCTAATAGTGGATTTTCCTATTTCTCTTCAGTTCTGTCAGCTTTTGCTTCATGTATTTTGGAACTGTCTTGTTTAGTATTACATCTTCTTTGTGAATTTACCCTTTGTCATTATATAACATCCCTGTCTCTGATAATTTTCCCTTTTCTGAAGTCTACTTAGTCTGAAATTAATATAAGCTCTTTACCTTTTGAGTATTGTTTGCATGGCATGTCTTTTTCCATTACCTTACTTTAAGTCTATCTATATTATTATATTTAAAGTACATTTTCTTGCCCTGGATGGTTTGGCTCAGCAGTTAGAGCATCGGCCTGCAGTCTGGAGAGACCTGGGTTCAGTTCCCACTAAGGGCACGTACCTTGGTTGCAATTTGTCCCCGGCCCTGGTTGGGTCGTGTGGGTGGCAACCACTCGATGTGTCCCTTTCACGTCAATGTTCCTCTCTCTCTCTCTCCCTCCCACTCTATCTGAACAAAATATCAAAAAATGTCCTCAGATGAGGATTAAAAAAAGTACATTTTCTTGTAGACTGCATGTGATTGGGTCTTATTTTTTTTTTTTTATCCAGTCTGAAAATCTCTTATTTAATTGGTGCTTAGACAATTTATATTTAATATAATTGTCGACTGGTTGTATTTAAACGTATTGCTTTATATGTTTTCTATTTAGCCCTGTGTTTTATTCGTTTTCCTGGCTTCTTTGGATTATTTGAATATTTCACAGTATTTTATCTTAATGTATTTGTTGGCTTTTTGTATATCTTTGATATATTTTTTAGTAGTTGCTCTAAGGATAATAATGTATATATCTAACTTTTCATAATCTACATAAAACTAATATTTTACCACTTCAAGTAGAGTATAATTACCTATAATCACATAGGTTCTTTATCCTACTCCTTTTATGTTATGGTTGTTATATATATTACCTCTAGGTATATTGAAACATTACAAACTGCCACAGTTCAGCTGCAGTAGGATCCAGGGGATCCCGAAGGTGGTAAGGCGTCGGCGCTGGGAGACAGATGACTACACGACTCAGAGGAAGTGTGACACTGTTCCGATTTATTGCAAATTTCTATGTGCTTATGTATTTTCTTTTTTGGCATAAATTTAACATTTGAGGTTAAAGAAGCGGGGAGTTACATTCCATAGTACCAGGATGTTAGTTTCATTTTTATCAGAATTAATTTATAACTTTTTGTGTTTATAGACACAAAGAAGGGAGTAGAGTAACCCATAAGGTGAGACAGAGTTTTCTATAGGCACTTTGTCTGAGATTAATAGTTGACCTTTATTTAAAATCTAGTTCTGGGTTTTTAGGTCAGCTAGTTTTTGATTTACCTTCCTAACTCAGGACATCATTTCTTATAAAACCTATTCAATTGCAATGATTGAGATTTCTTTTGTTCCTATGTGCGTAAGCACCAAGGGGGACCTTGGCGTGCCAATCGGTCCATGAAGGCAAGCTTGCATAGGAACATGTTGTCTGCCTCTGTTAACTATTCTTATTCTATCCTCATTACATGCTCCTGTAAAGGGCAAGGGAGGGTCAGAAATCCTTTGTATACTTCTAGCCTCTCTAGGTGGGTACCATAGTTTTCCTTTTATCCAATAAGCTATATAAGGAAACTCTTGAGCAGTGGGTAGGGGTTGATACAATTTTCTTTTATTCTCTTGAAATACTCTTTCTATCTGGGGAGGAGGCACAGGAGTATAAGGTGCCTCCATTAGTTCTACCTGTTGCAATTCATCCATGAATTGTTTATTAGGGACTTTCGGGGGAAAATTTTTTACCTAATTGAATTAGTAAATTATTAAGACAGTCTGGACATGCAGTGGTGACTGTTTCAGGGGAAGCTGGAGTTTCTTCAGAATTTAATTGAAGAGGCATGATTTCAGATACCTTGTTTGTTATTCCCAGGTTAGTCATATAGTAGAATAATAATTATTATAATTCCCGTAATACCGATTAATCCCACCCCCTTGCTACATCCTCTTCCTAGAAGATGCATTCCTTGAAGCTTTCTTCTTCATATCCGGACTTTGTCAGACAATATGGTTGGAAGAGGATGCGGCAACAAACAATGTTATCATTTTGGCTTTCAACAGTCATACATATTTTAAAGAATTTAAGAAGACAAAAATACTCGGTTTATCCAGATAGTCTTAATTTTCTTGTTCTTTCTTCATTCCTTAAGTTCTATATTTTCCTCTGGTATAATTTCCCCTTATCCTGAAAAACTTTCTTTAGCTTTTCCTTTTATAGAAGTTTGCTGGTTATATGTTTTCTTAGTTTCCTTTCATCTGAGAATGTTTTTATTTTGCCTATATTCTTGAAGGATATTTTTGCTGGATATAGAATTCTGAGTTGACCCTTTTTTCCTTTCAGCTATTTGTTCGTTTGTTTATTTATTTTTCTGCACTTTGAATATGTCTCACTGTCTTCTGGGCTCCATGAAGTCCAGTCTGCAGTCATAGTTGCCTTATGTGTAATTTATTTTTCTTTTGGCTGTTTTGAAGGTGTTTTTTTTAACCTTTGGTTTTCAACAGTTTGATTGTAATGTGTCTGGGTGTGATTTTTATTTTATTTTATTTTTTTTTAGCTTAACCTGATTGGGATTTATTGAGTTTCTTGAATCTGTAAACATATGTCTTTCACCAAATTTGGAAAGTTTTCTGACATTATTTCTTTAAATATATTTTCTGAATTCATCTCTTTTTTTCTCTTCCTGAGATTCCAATGACATGAGTGTTAAATTGACAAGCTCCTAAGGTTGTGGTAATTTTTTTTTCAATCTTTTCCTTTCTGTTCTTTTTATTGTGTCATTTCTATTGATCTATCTCAAAGTTCTCTTTCCTCTGTCATCTCCATTCTGCTATTGAGCTCATCTTGTGAACTGTTAATTTCAGATATTGTATCTTACAGTATAAACATTTCCATTTAACTCTTTCTTTAAAAATTATCTTCCTCTGCTGAGAATTTTTATCTTTCCATTTATTTCAAGAATGTTCATCTTTACCTCATAGTTACAGTATGTGTTTTATATTCTGTGTCTATCAATTCCAGTTGGAGTAATATTGAAGTTGGTATCTGTTGATTTTCTCTTCATCTAAGTATTGTCAGACTTTCTTGGTTCTTTGTGCATTAAGTAACTTTGGGTTGTATCCAGAATATTTGAACATTATGTTATGAGATTCCAGGTTCTGTTAAAATCCCCTAGAGAATGTTGATTTAAAAAGTTTGTTTGTTTTTTCTTATTGATTTTTAGAAAGAAAGAAAGGGAGAGGGAGAGAGAGAAACATTAATGAGAGATAACATCAATTTGGCTGCCTCCTGCATGCCCCCCACTGGGGATTTGGCCCATAATCCAGGCATGTGCCCTCACTGGAAATCGAACTGGCAATCTCTTGGTGCATTGGTCAGTGCTCAACCACTGTGCCACACCGGCCAGGCTGATTTTTGTTGTTGTTGGCTTGTGTTAGCAGGTAATTAATTGGCTTAGGTTCAGAGTACAAGTTGTGTCTCACCTTCTGTGATTCCAATGTCGATTCAGTTTTCAAACATTTTTTATGCTATTTGGGTCTATTTGTCACATGTACTACTTAGAGTTCAATCTGGAACTTTAGTTGTTTAGCTCTTGAAGCCTTGCCTATGCTTCTTTGAGTTCACTCTGCATATGTACAATGGGGCATTGAGTCTGAGACTTTATGTAGGGTCCTATTTAGAATGAAAAGATGTCCTTTTCCAGCTCTTTCTTCTCTGACATTTCCCTATATTCTCCATCGCCCCTTTCCTGGTTCTTTTTTTTTTTTTTATCCTCACCCAAGGACATTTTTTGCATTTATCTTCAGATAGAGCAGGAGAGAGAGAGGGAGAGAAACATTTGATGTGAGAGAGACACATCAAGTGGTTGCCATCCACACGACCTCAACCAGGTATGTGCCCCTAGCAGAAACCAAACCCGGAACTCTCTGGTCTGATGGCCAACTGCTGAGCCAAACTGGCCAGGGCTGATTTTTTTTTTTTTTTTTTTTAAAGAATACTTTATTAATTTTTAGAGAGAGAGAAACATTGATGTGAGAGCAAAACATTGATGGCTGCCTCCTGCATGCCCCCTACCAGTGATTGAGCCTGCAACCCAGGCATGTGCCCTGGGCAGGAATCAAACCAGCAACCTCCTAGTATATGGGAGGATGCCCAACCAATTGAGCCACACTGGTCAGGGCTGGAAGTCATTTTCTGGTGGATGTTATGAAATGTCACCTGACCATGTATGGGTTATATATACCAATAATTGGTATGGATTTATATATCAATAATTGTCAAATAGTAAAAAGAATCTCTATTCATATTTTTGGGATTCTTTCTTTTTTTTTTTTTTTTTTATCCTCACCCGAGGACATTTTTCCATTTTTTGTACAGATAGAGCGGGAGGGAGAGAGAGGAAGGGAGAGACAGACAGAAACATCGACGTGAAGGGACACATCGAGTGGCTGCCACCCGCACGACCAACCAGGGCCGGGGACAAACTGCAACCGAAGTACGTGCCCTTAGCGGGAACCGAACCCGGGTCTCTCCGGACCGCAGGCCGACGCTCTAACCGCTGAGCCAAACTGGCCAGGGCGGGATTCTTTCTTTATATTGTTCTCCTTTTTCTGAGATTATGTCCTGAAAATTCAGTCACTTCAGCCTTCCTGAACTATAATCTCTATCTCCTCAACTCAGTTTGGGTGCCCCCTACCTGTACCACAATCTGTATATTGCCTCCAGGCAGAAAGCCTGGGCAATTGCAGGGATCACCCCATTTGTTTCCCTTCTGTAAGGGAACATAGGCTTGTACTACATGTTGCTTAATATCTAAAATTATGTTTCCTATATTTCCTCCAGTTTTCTGGTTGCTTATAGTAGAAGGATAATTCCAGACTCCATTACTCTGTCATAGTTGGAAATGCAACTCCAGAGTTTCAGTAATATTGGCGAATTTTCAGTTATAGTTACAGCTTATAAATTTCTGGTTCTTTTTGCTTTCAGTTCTATGAATAAGTAGATTTTAAAAGGTTGATCATGTTGTTATTGCACATTTGGTATTTCTTTGTTAATGAAGTCTAAAGGCACTTGCTTTTATGTAAGTTGTTGGTCGTTTATCAGTGGCAGAAACATTTAACAATATTAACATTTTTTTTCTACCCTGCTGGTGTGGCTCACTGGTTGAGGGTCGGTGCATGTACCAAGAGGTTGCCAGTCGATTCCTGGTCAGGGCACATGCCCAGGTTGTGGACCCGATTCCCAGTAGGGGCATGCAGGGGGCAGCTAATTGATGTTCTCTGTCATCGATGTAACACTCTCTCCCTCTCTCTCTGAAATCAATAAAGAAAAATATTAAAATTTTTTTCTGATTACAAAGATAAAGCATTTTCATTGCAAAAAAAAAAAAAAGGAAAATACAGTACATTTAAAAAATCAATCATAATTCTAGTTCTTAGAGACTATTTCAGTAAACATTTTGGTTTATTTCTATTAGTTCTTTTGTGTATACATACATATTGATACTGATCACTCTGTTTTTTTATTTTATTTTATTTTATTTTTGTTACAGATGTTTCTCTTTTTTTACCCCATTGACACCCTCCTCCCCATCCCCCCCACCCCATCCCTGGCTTTGTTGTCCATGTGCATTGGTTATACGTACATGCATATAAGTTCTGTGGTTTATCTCCCCCCCCACCCCCTCTTCTGGGGATTGTCAGTTGTACCCCACTTCCATGTCTCTGGGACTACCCCGTTCCTCAGACTATTATGTTCATTATATTCCACAAATAAGTAAGATCCTGTGGCATTTGTCTTTTTCTGCTTGGCTTGCTTCGCTTAGGATAATACTTTCCAGGTCCCTCCATGTCGTCTCAAAGGATAAGAGATCTTTCTTTCTTACAGCTGCATAGTACTCCATTGTGTATATGTACTACTGCTTTTTTATCCATTCGTCTACTGATGGACACTTGGGCTGTTTCCAGATCTTAGCTATTGTAAATAGTGCTGCTATGAACATGGGGGTACATATATTCTTCCTGATTGGTGTTTCAGGCTTCTTAGGGTATAGTCCTAGAAGTGGGATCACTGGGTCAAATGGAAGTTCAATTTTTAATTTTTTGAGGTAACACCATATTGTTTTCCATAGTGGCTGCACCAGTCTGCATTCCCACCAGCAGTGCACTAGAGTCCCCTTTTCTCCACACCTTCACCAACACTTGTTTGATGATTTGTTGATGGCGGCCATTCTGACAGGTGTGAGGTGATACCTCATTGTTGTTTTAATTTGCATCTCTCTGATGATTAGTGATGTTGAGCATTTCTTCATATGTCTCTTGGCCATTTGTATGTCCTTTTTGGAGAGGTGTCTATTCAGCTCCTCTCCCCAGTTTTTAATTGGGTTCTTTGCCTTCCTTTTGTTGAGTTGTATGAGTACTCTATATATTTTGGAAATTAACCCCTTATCTGATGTATCATTGACAATGATGCTCTCCCATACAGATACTGATCTCTTAAGCTATAGTAGTGGGAGACAAGGTAGACCATCAAAGATAACCCTCAAGCTATAATTTAAACAAAAATTGTCAGAATGTTTTAGAACATAGGAGTAGATAAATTAATTTAGTTCTGTGAAGTTAGATGACCTATATAATATATACATATATCAAATAATTTTGTTGTATACCTGAAACTAATATAATGTCACATGTCAATTATAACTCAATTTAGAAAACACACTGTATTAGAGAAATGAATGCTAGTTTTTGCTCTAGTACAAGGGTTGATAATCTTTTCTCAGTACAAATTGAGTCTTAACTGGTTTACTTGCTCAAAAAGGGAGGAGATTGCAAGGTTTCTTTGTTCTCAACAAATCTAACCAAGTGTGATGAAAAGGTAGGTGATTCTTTTTATAATTATCCCATCTCTAGAAAGAGAAGGTCAGCATCTCTAATAATAAGAGAAATGTGCATTAAAATAAAAAATAAAACAACATAGGTCTGTGTTCCCAATATTTTTGGATTTATGGTATTATGTTGAATTCTAGAAATTTTGGCAGCACTCACGAAGAACTTACTAAACAGGTCAGTGCTCCACAGTGTGTATAAAAGCACTTTGACTAACATACTAATTATTTGATTACCTTTCACACTGTCTCACAGTTTGTGAAATTTGAGTTCCATGACTTTTCTCTCATATAGTTTCCAGAAAGTAAATCTTAGAGTGAAATATTTACGGGATAGCATGTTCCAAAATGTGTAAAATTTACAGCAGAAAAATAGATGTTTGAATGAAGAAAGAACCTTAGCACAGGAGAGTCAAATTAAGAATGGGATTATTCTGCCTTGGCTGGGTAGCTCAATTAGAGTGTTGTCCCAATATACCAAGGTTGCGGGTTTGATCACTGGTCAGGGCACATAGAAGAAGCAACCGATGAATGCATGAATAAGTGGAACAACAAATTAATGTTTCTCTCTCTCTCTCTGAAATAAATCAATAACAAAAAAAATTTTTTTTAAAGATAGGATTATTCCTACAAGAGGATTCCTATGCTGGGACTAACTTTTTGAGGGCTTTCTTCTGGGCTTTGGCAAAAGTCATATTTTGAGCATTTCTTTAGGTTTGCTCTTCTCACATGTAATTTCCTTAAATTTCCTCAGCTACTTAGCACAGTTTTTAGTGGGAGTATTGTGGACAAGAAAGTAACAGGACAATCAAATAAGGTGAGGCCTGCCTTGTATTAATCTCTAGTGTTCATGGAGAGGAAGCAGTAAATTGTGGGGTTTGGGTTCAGAAGTGTTTGACAGGGAAGATATGCCTGTGGCAAAGCTGTAGGGCCACTCCATTCACAACAGGGCCACCTGCAGTGACCTAGGACACAACCTTTGCTTTTCCAGTATCTTTTTCTAGAGACAACAGACCATTTAAAAGAGATAAGAGGAATAGAAAACTTGGGTTACACAATGTATTTATTTAAAAGTTGGGATCATACTGAACATCCAGTGTTGCCTTTTCAAATAATGTGAATGTTTTTCTATGTCATACAATATAGTTTGTAAGTGTGATTTTTGTATGGATGCATAATGTTCCATATATAGGTGTTTCTCAGTCAGTCTGTGCTGCTGTAACAGAATACTGTAGATCAGGTGATGAAAACAATAGAAATTGATTTCTCATGGTTCTGGAGACAGGGTGCCACCACGGTTAGGTCTGGGAGGTCCTTCTTCCTGATTTGCAGATGGCTGTCTTCTTGCTGGGTCCACACATGGTGGGGGGGGGAGGGGGAGGGAGATGATCTCTTTTGTGTATCTTCTTTAAGTGCACTAATCCCATTCATTAGGGCTCCACCTTCATGACTTAATAGCCTTCCAAAGGCTCCACCTCCAAATACATCACATTAGGCTTCGACATATGAATTTTGGGAGGATGCAAACATTCAGTCCACAGCAAGATGTCACAGTGATTAATTTGGGTAATGTTTATACCTAGAAATGACACATGTTGTGTCAGAACTGAAAGAACTTGGAAATCTCTACTCTGAGCTAGTTGGCTCAGTATTAATTACAGTCAATAAATGGAGATGATGAAAATGTCTCACAGAGCTTCCCTTCCCCTTCCCCTCCCAGGGAAGGCTGGGACACGGCACCGGGGCTGTCCCTTGGCCGCTGCGGCCTCAGCTCCAGCCGGGTTGGGGTACAGAGAGTCCAGACGGCTTCCAGGTGGCACCTCACTGCGAGCATGCTTTCTGCAATGCCTGCATCACCCAGTGGTTCTCAGCAGCAGATGTGTCCGGTGGACTGTAGCGCGTGGTGACGGTTGCCCACCTGCGCCCAGTACCTCGGATAACGCGGAACATGTTGTCAAAGCTGCAGATTGCCTGCGACAACGCTGTATTTGGCTGCAGTGTTGTTGTTCGGCTTGACAACCTGATGTCTCACTTCAGTGACTGTGAGCACAACCCAAAATGGCCTGTGACCTGTGAACAGGGCTGCGGCCTGAGATGCCCAAAGATGAGCTGCCAAACCACGACTGCATTAAGCACCTGCGCGCTGTGGTACAGCAGCAGCAGACACGCATCGCAGAGCTGGAGAAGGCCTCAGCTGAACACAAACACCAGCTGGCGGAGCAGAAGCGAGACATCCAGCTGCTGAGGGCATACGTGCGTGCAATCCGCAGTGTCAATCCCAACCTTCAGAACAGAACGGGGAGGAGACAATTGAATACAGTCAGATCCTAGAATGGGTGAACTCCCTGCAGCTAGCAAGAGTGACCCGCTGGGGAGGGACGATCTCCACCCCAGATGCTGTACTCCAGGCTGTAATCAAGCGCTCCCTGGTGGACAGTGGCTGTCCTGCATCTATTGTCAATGAGCTGATAGAAAATACCCATGAGCAAAGCTGGCCCCGGAGTCTGGCCACCCTAGAGACAAGACAGATGAACCGACGGTACTTAGAGAACTATGTGGCCAAACGCATCCCTGGCAAGCAGGCTGTTGTCATGATGGCCTGTGAGACTGGCATATGGGTGATGACATGGTTCAGGGGCTGGGGCTTGTTATGATATTTGCACGTGGTGTGGAAGAGAGGGAGATATCGGCGGGCTGTCAGGAAGAGATGGAAATCAGAAAAATCTCATCACTCCAGTAGCTGAGCCCTGAGTCCTCCCCACTGTCCTTAGTACATACTTGAGCCACACATCTCCCTGCTCTTCTGGCACTAAAGGGCCCTGGGACACCTTGCTCAGCTTTTCAGGTGGGAAACTCAGATCTTTCTTTTGCCTAATTTTCCCCCCTAAGATGTCTAAATTTTTAGTCTGGTTAGAAAGTCCCCACCTCTATATCTATTTTCCTGCCTAGGGTCCCTGGTTCCAGATATTTTCAGAAAGCACAAAGATATTCATTTTCCCTAGAGGATCAGGGTGGAGTGAGAAATCTTGAATCATTCCCCTCCTTCGAACCAGGGAACCTGAGCAGGCAGACTTGTTGACTCTAAACACTTAGAGGACATCTCTGGGGAGCAGACATCCTGAAGAAATGGTAAGGGTGGAACCAAAACCCTAGAAATAATGAGCCAGTAACTGGCCATCACTGATGGCCCCTAGGGGAAGACTGGACTTCTGTGCCAAACAATACCTGGTTTAACCCACCTTAAAGGTGCAGGCTCCCACTGGTTTGCAGGTGCACAGGATGAGATGCTGAAAATTTCCAGATGAGCTCTTCTTTCCTACACTTCCTCTTAAGGAACGGGGGAGGGGTTAGTCTGTTGAGGTTAATATGCTCAGCAAGAAGCAGCTCTCTGGCATGTGTTGAAATCAGGCAGGGAGCTGCCTCTGTGGCACAGGCCATGATAGTTCCCTAGCCCCCTCTCCAGCCCTGTGACTGTAACTAGTTATTTTGATCATTTCCTTTGGCCATTGTTGTTCGTTTATATTTCACTCCCTCACTCCCTCCACCCTGAGTCCTCCTCACTGTCCTTAGTGCTGTGGCTTATACTTGAGCCACACACCTCCCTGCCCTTCTGGCACTAAAGGGCCCTGGGACACCTTGCTCAGCCTTTAGGTGGGAAACCTCCCCATCCCCTTTTTTAGAATGGCCTGGTTATGGCTATCTCGCTTTTCCAGTCTAGCCACCTTGTTGGCAATTTGATTAATTAATTAATTATTTTTAAGAAAGGGAAAAAAAAATTAACCCAAAAGAAAAAAGAAAATGTCTCACAGACTCATGGATGTGTTAGAATTATGTTATTAACAAAGCAAAATTTGTAAAATTTGGGCTTACAAAAGCTTAACTGTTTTCCATAATTTGACCTTGTGTTGTAGACCAATGAGACAGACCAGACTCAGACTCCGAACTGGGTTCAAATTAAGAGAGCTTTATTAGCCGCAACTGTCCCATCCTACTCAGAGGAGAGAGCAGCCCTGAGCTCAGGCGGTGGGTTGCTTATATAGTTGTCTTAGCCCCTGTTAAGGAATTTGGATTAAGGGTATGCAAGCAAGCAAGCATGTACAGAAGCAGATATTTGCAGTTAGCTGTTATGCCTGAGGGAACAATCAGTTTCGGTGTACACAATGCAATGGTTATCTATACAATGCAGTGGTTATCTATTAGCAGCTAGTTTTTGCCATTCCCTTAAAATCCAAGGGGTAAAGTCATGTGTTTGTCCTTTACATTTGTAGAAAACTTCCTTACTATTCCACTGGTGCACACACAGCTGTTGACCAGACTGAGGTCTGGCAAAAGGTGAGCCCATGTTCAGTGAAGAGTTGGAATAGCATCTCTTTCTCAGATTCACACCATCCTTTTGACTTATTGGAAGCACGCTATTATTTGGTTCAAAAGTCTTGCTTACTTGGCAGACACATTTATTTTAATAAATCTAAATACATTAATCTGAATCCTAAAGACAAAGACCTTACTATCTTCCTTACTCATGACAAAATTATAGACACACACACACACACACACAGCATGAATTCTGGTATTCGTATGAAGAAAAATTCTATTGAGTTGCTTTCCCACCCTGGAAAACTTTCTCTCAGAGAATGATTTCATGACGATGAGTCTGTGAGGTAGAATACAATGCTGTACATGTCTAAAAGCCAAACTGCTCTCACAAGTGAGTGTTTTCTCTAAAAACTGGAAACTGTGACCCAGGCCATGCAATACACACTCCCTGTCTCCAGTAATAAATGGAAGGAGCGCTGAGTGGAACTCAGGTGTAAGATTGAAGATATTTCCAACTAGTAACCTGATCAAATATGAGATAAAATATGCCATGATTTCCCAGATATACAAAAAGAAGCCACCACTATACCCCATTATTTCTTATTGTAGCGCAGTCTCATAAAAATGAATTTTGAGAGAGAGCTGTCTTTAAAACGTGGAGGAAATTACAACCCTCACGGTGAACATGAGAACTGAGATATGACTCTGTTGTTTTCTTTACTGTTCCTTAGTTACCTTTCTTGGACATGAGCTTCTCACCTGGCTGAGTACTATCTGTTAGCTCTTAACTTCCATATTACTGCCCGAAACCTCTCATTCCAAGAAACCAAAACCCATCACTCTTATCATTTAACCTTGCCCTTAACCTCTCATTCCAAGAAAGCAAAACCCATCACTCTTATCATTTAACCTTGCCCTTAACCTCTCATTCCAAGAAAGCAAAACCCATCACTCTTATCATTTAACCTTGCCCTTAACCTCTCATTCCAAGAAACCAAAACACGTCACTCTTATCGTTTAACCTTTCCCTAAGCCTCTCATTCCAGAAAACTAAAACGCATCACTCCAGTCAGGAGGAACGTAATGATGGAACCACCCTACCCCACCCAAAACTGCAAACAGTCGCTGGACAAGAAAAACAAATTCCAGGAGACCCCAGCCCCCGACCAATCAAGAACTGGGGAGAACCCAGACCGACCAATCAAAGACAACCACGTATCCTCAGGCTGAACGACCCCCCCCCCCCCCCCAGTTTAAAAATCCCTAGTCTCTACCAGAGGTTGCTATTTTCTCCTTAGAGGTAACCCGGCAGGTCTTTCAATAAACCTGCGCTCTTCTGGTTACTCAGCACCGCCTTGTTCCACCTCGTTCTTACACTATCCATTCTATAAAGATGAATATTTTTCATCTAATATAGCCACTGATGTAAGCCAACTACTTTGTGTATACTCAGAATTATTAAGGGTAATTCATCAAGGGTAATTTTAATGGATTTGGCCAGGGCCTTAAGCACTGGGGCTCACTGTGGTATGTGCATGTTCCTCTCTATTTTCTTGCCCTGTAGTTAGGTCTGGTCAATGGGATGGGAGTAGTGATGGGTGTCATTTCCATGCTAAAGTAATTAAGTGTCTGATGTGCCTTCCCACACATTATGTTCTCCTTCCATAGTGAGAGTGGAGGCTGAATGCTAATGATGGGTGATGGTTCAGTGAAAGGAGCCTGTTTCCCAGAGCCAAGCTTTGGAGGAGAGCCTCCCTAGAGAGCTTCTCAAATTACATCAGCCTGCCGGGCGCTGTCGTCCCAGCTACTCCGGAGGCTGAGGCTGGAGGATCGCTCCAGCCCAGGAGTTCTGGGCTGTCCTGCGCTATGCCATGGGGTGTCCGCACTAAGTTAGGCATCAATATGGTGACCTCCCGGGAGCGGGGGACCAACAGGTTGCCTAAGGAGGGGTGAACCGGCCCAGGTGAGAAACGGAGCAGGTCAAAACTCCCGTGCTGATCAAATTACATCAGACTATGACTGAGCAAGAAATAAACCTTTCTCTTGTTAATGATTTGCTGTGTTATGGATTTTTTGTGGTCATTTATTATTGTTGCTAGCATTTCTTATTCCTTTAAACCCAACTTCCTACCTCTACTGTGAATACACAGGTAAACTCAATACTTCATCCATGTTTCCTCAAACAAAATACAAGTTCCTGGATACAATCCTGGAAAGAAACATTTAATTGTCAAAGAATACAGCTGGTATCAAGCTTTTTGTTCAAACTATCGGTTTTAACTTTCTCATAAATTTGGTGAGAGGATTTATCCTGTTAAAAAGTGATCTTTAGCCCTGGCCGGTTTGGCTCAGCGGTTAGAGCGTCGGCCTGCGGTCCTGAGAGACCCAGTTCGGTTCCCGCTAAGGGCACGTACCTCGGTTGCAGTTTGTCCCCGGCCCTGGTCGGTTGTGCGGGTGGCAGCCACTCGATGTGTCCCTTCACGTCCATGTTTCTCTCTCTCTCTCTGTTCCTCTCTCTCCCTCCCACTCTACCTGAACAAAAAATGGAAAAATGTCCTCGGGTGAGGATTAAAAAAAAAAAAAAAGTGATCTTTAGCTCTGTCAGTGTGGCTCAGTGGATTGAGTGTTGTCCCATGGACTGAGAGGCCCCCGTTTGATTCTTGGTCAGGACATATGCCCGGGGTTGTGGGCTCGATCCCCCGTAGGAGGCTTGCAGGAAGCAGCCGATCGATGTTTCTGTCTCACATAGATGTTTCTATCTATCTCTACCAACCTTTCCCTCTAAAAAAGTCAATAAAAAACATATTTAAGAAGTGATCTTTAAAATACTTTATGTATTATTTTGGGAATATAATATAATAACATTTATTGATTTATATAATTAAATAAATGTATCAGTTTTATTGTTTTCTGAAATAAATACTTTGACTTTCAGGTGCTCCTAAATACATTTGAAAAACCTTGTAGTCTTTTTAGGACTAGAAGCATATATCGTAACTAGATGTCCTTGAAAGCTAAAATAGTGATATTGTTTCCATCCATTCATCTATCCATTAAACAAAAAGGAATTGGCTACCTGTTATTAGGCAGAATCTGTGCTGGGCACAGTATACACCTGTGCTGTGCACTGTTAGACACTAGCCACATTTGGCTTTTAAAATTTAAATTAATGTAAATACAAATTTAAAAATTCAGTCTTTTAGTCACAATAACGACATTTTAAGTGCTCAATAGCAACATGTAAATATCTTATTGGACAACACAAAAAAACATTACCATCATCCAGAAAATTCTTAACAGCACTTCTAGAAGGAAGATATAAACTCACAATTTCCCTCTAACTTAATAACTGTTTCCATAAAAACTGATAAAATATGTTTAGGAGTTAAGAGAGGAGATGCTTTAGGTTGCCAGAGAGGTCAAGAAATCTGCATTGGGGTTCACATTTGAACTTGGTCTTTTTTGGTGTTGCAATTTTTTTTTTTTTTATCCTCACTCGAGGACATTTTTTTTTGTTCAGATAGAGTGGGATAGAGTGGGAGGAAGAGAGAGAAACATCGTCGTGAAAGGGATACATCGAGTGGCTGCCACCCACATGACCCAACCAGGGCCAGCGACAAACTGCAACCGAGGTACGTGCCCTTAGTGGGAAGGGAACCGGGGTCTCTCTGGACCAAAGGCCGACGCTCTAACCGTTGAGCCAAACAGGCCAGGGCTGTGTTGCAATTTTTGTTACAGATGTTTCTACTTCCCACCCCCACCCCCACACCCTCCTCCCGATCCCACTCCCCAGCATTGTTGTCTATGTCCATTGGTTGTGTATGCATGCATATAAGTTCTTTGGTTTATCTCATCCCTCCTCCCAACCCTCCTCCTGTGAGGTTTGTCAGTCTGAACCATACTCTTTTCTATGTCTCTGGGTCTATTTTGTTCATCAGCTTATTTTTTTAAACTTGGTCTTAAAATATAAGGAGGGATTTACTAAACTGAGAAGCGAGGGAGGACATTCCAGAGTGAAAAGCAGATACAAAGTTTAAAAAACATAAACAAGCTGCTAAGGCAAGGTGAGAAGTTTAATGACTGAGAGAACAAATATGTAAGATAAAAGATAAAAGACCACAGAGGAAGTTGGGAGGTTGGGTGCGTCAAGAGCAGGCAAAGAAGAGACTAGTAGGGCAGAGAGTTCGAACTTAATCTTTTGGTGATGGAAAGCCAACAAAAATATTTTTAAGCATCAGCATGATATCATCGGACTGGCATTGTATTAAGGTCACTTGCTGGCCTCATAGATTTTGAAAGACCAGATTGGAGGGCATTTCTCCTGGGTCCCAGCAAATGCAGACAAAAACAGTAGTAATTGGGGTGAAGAGGAAAAGACTCAATTCTAGACATTTTCCTATATTGGAATTACAAAGTTAGGATATAATTATAGACCAACTTTTCCTGCTTATTTCAATTAAAGTGTTGGTATGAGCCAAGTGAAAAATATATATAAATGCATATTAGGTGTGGGTGGGTGTCTCAGCCTCACTCGCAGAGAATAAACAGACATAGGAGTTGGCACCATCTCTGTCCTATCATACTCAGGCAGTGCTGCTGAGAAAGTGGCGTGTATATCAGTTCATTCACAAAAATCCTCTGTAACCTTCCTAACATTTGGACACTTGAAGTTACAAGCAGCCCACTTCCTCCTGGGAAGTCTGTTTTACAAAAGGGACTCTTTAAATGTTACCCATTGAGAACCATTGCCATTTAATGCATTTATTTTGCATCTTAAATTTCCACAGTGTACTCTGAGTTCCACAGGGCTATCCATATGTTGAGGAATGATGTTATGAATAGTAGGCGGTGAGGTATTTAGATTTTATATAAGTATGAGCCTTTTATATAAGTGTCTCCTAAGGCTGATGAGTGCCTGTTGGTATAGGAGCTTTCAGGAGTTAATCATAGTTGATAAAAACTTGGTTGTTCAGTTATGATGAGATTTCTAACTCACTTTTCAGTCTATTCAAGTAAAATTTCAGGTCAATTATGGCTTCTCAGAAAGGGGCAGGAAGTGTTTACCACAGAGTCAGTTGACCTGATGAACCTGAGGCACCACCTTCCCTTTGTCAGTTTAGCCCTGAGCCTGGTTTACTCTTCTGCTGGGTAAACATCCTTTTCTTATTCCTGTTTTCCCTGAGAGTCAGTACTTTTCTAATGATATCCTGTTTCTGAGAAAAATCTTTCTGAGATCAAAGATGAAATCAAGCAGGAGAAATTAATAAGGCCTTGATGAGAGAATTTAAAGTCCTGAGATATGTCTGGGTTATAGGAAGTAAGAATTAGAAGAAGGTGGAATATTCAGGGCCCTCAGCCTGCTGCTCATTCTCTGCCCACAGGACCATCTGCAGTGATGGCACACATCAAAGGATCAAACATGCTCCGTGGAAGTTTTTACACATAGCCCTGCAGAAAAACAGATTTAAGTCCCTCTTCTTAAATGGAAAAGGATTAAGATTAGAAATAAACATTTCTCATTTAAGAATGTCAGGAAGCTTCTAATTAGTGCAGTGACTGTCTTCCAGATTGAAGGTTAAAAATTACTTCAAAACGAATACATTTTTGTTGCCTCCTTTATGCATTGTAATTTTTTCCTGGATCACTAACAATTTTATTAGGGGAAGATGTAAGCATTCATAAATTTGATAGTTTATTTTCCTCAAATGCAGAGTAAGATTTTTTTTTTTTTTTTTTGCTTTGAATGATTTGTTACATTGTTCATATTATTGTCATGTGCCAGTGTCTAATAGGAAAACTCATGATGAATTCAAACTGTATTTGTTGATATAAAATGTTACATAGTTGAGTTTACTAATCCTTTCTTAAAGCTGTATTGAATTAAAGCCTGTTAAAAGCTCAATTTGTCATGGTGTTAAGATGAACACTTATTTGGTCACCTTATAGCAGTAGAAAAAAAAAGTGATTCTGGCAGTTTTCCTGAATATTAAACAATAGAACACTTTGCTTTGTTTAAGTTTGTTCTGACAGCCCTCTGCCCCCAAAATCGTCCTTAACACACAGTGACTAAAGTGGTTCTGCTTGTAGAGAAAGGTCGTGCTACAAAGGTAATACAGTCCAATGGGGGATCGGAAACATAAATGCTGTGTTGCAGTCAACTTGCGCGGGCATCATCTGGAAACCCTTCCCCTTGCTTTTTTTCCTGTTCTGTATCAGTTTTCTGAGTTACCATACCCGTGGTAGGGAAATCTTGAAGATACGTTTCATTGCAAACAAGACTACCTGGTAGAAATGCAGAGGTAATGAGCTCCCCAAGATCTTAGGTAGGTTTATCATGGTCATTACTTAATCAATCCATTCAATAGAATCCTTTGAATTTTTCCTCTGGGCCTGACCTTGGGTTGCTTGATGGAGCTCAAAAGATGAGATTGAAAATAAAATAATATGTGGTGTGAATACCTTCTTCCAATTTGTGACTTGAGTGTTAAAAATCCTTTAAAAAGTCTTACAAAGTTTGTTCTCATTCTTATATTTCCTTTAAAAGTTTTAAAGTTTTCTCTTTCATATTTAAATCTCTAACTTTCTTGGAATTAAGAAAGAATTGGACAGAAAGAATCAGTATTCTAAAGAGGTCAGTTCTTCCCACATTGATCTGTAGAGTCAAGGCTATTCCAATCGAATCCCAACGAGGTTTTCACGGAACTTGACAGGTTGGTTTGGACACGTGTACGTGAGAGCAAAGGCTGAGAAGAACCAAGATTCTCTGAGAGAAGATCATTGTTAGAGAATTTGTCCTTCCGGATAATGAGACTTAGTATAAAGCTATAAAGACTTAGTATAATTAAGACAATGTGGTTTAAGTTCAGGAATAGATGAAGAAATACATAGAATCATATATGAACCCATGGATATATGAACATTTTAGTCATAATGAAGGCCACCTCTCAAATCAGTGGGAAAATAATAGATAATTTAATAAATAATGCTGGAATAATTGGTTATATAGATTTTAAAAGCTGGGCATTAAATACTTTTTCTTGTACCATACACATAAGTTAATTCCAAGAAAATTAGACTTAAATATGAAAGAGAAAACTTTAAAATTTAAAAGAAAATATAAGAATAAGAACAAACTTTGTAAGACTTTTAAAAGGATTTTTAAGACTCAAGTCACAAATTGGAAGAAGGTATTCACACCACATTTTACTGACGATAAAGAGTTAGTTCAGAAAATACAAAGAACTAAAAGATAGTCCTATAAAAATTGAGTAAAAGTATGAAAAAATACATAACTGGTCACATATGAAAATAGGGTTATTCTTAGTAGTAACCTAAGAAATTAAAACTAAAATCACAACGAGATATCTTAAAAATATAATGTATAATAATATCAAACTGTTTAAAATATCCATGCTGAAAACTATTAAATATGTGGGTAAATGGTTAAATCTAGATAATGCATGGAGGATGCAGTGAGAATAATTGTACTATGTTTTCCATTTTTGTTTGTTTTAAAAATTTTAAATTAAATGTAATTTTGGGAAAAAAAGTGTACTTCATTACATTTTATTTTATTGTGGTAAAAGAGGCAAAACATAAAATTGACCATTTTAACCATTTTTAAATGTACAGTTAATTGGCATTAAGTACATTCACAGTGTATGTACCTCATTGTGTTTTTGATCAAGTTTATTGAAGCATAATTTACATACAAAAATGCACACATTTTTTAAAAATTTATTTTTTAATCCTCACTTGAGGACATGCTTAGGAAGAGGGAGAGAGAGAGAGAGAGAGAGAGAGAGAGAGAGAGCCCTCTGCACGTGTCCCAGCCAGAGATCAAACCTGAAACCCAAGTATGTGCCCTGACCGGAATTGACCCCTTCAGTGCTCAACCAAGTGAGCCACTTTGGCCTGGCAAAAATGTACGCACTTTAAGTGTATTACGAAACAAGTTTAGATAAGTGTATTCTCTCATATAACAGCACAAAAAAATGTTTTATGCCACTGAGTTTTGGAGTGACATGTTATGCAGCATTAGCTAACTGGAACAACCGTTATGCTTGTCGGGGACTAGATACAACTTGCTAACAAATGACGCCAAGGTTCCGGGGTGGGACTATATGCTAATTCAATGGAGACCGGTCCAAAAGGAGAGGCAGGCAGTGAATGTGAAAGAAAGAGTCAAAGGAACAGATAAATCAGATAAAGTTATTTCTGGCAGAAATAAACTTGTTTCTTGTAAGTCATACTGACTCTTACAGTATTTGTTGAAGTAGTTGACACTTGGGGAGGAATCAGAGGATCAGAATTCTTAAGAATTTAGACGTCATGAGGATGAGAATTCCATACCCTTTGGTAATTAATTTTGTCCTAAGCAATTATTTCCTGAAGTCTTCATTTCTGACAGTACTTTTTGTTTTTTAACATGAAGTACAGTAGCATCAATATAACCACCCACTGCATTGCTGTCTCTCCCACAGGACTGTGCCAATACCTACAATCCCGCGCATCACACTTATCTCTTCCATTTTGCACTGACATTGCCAGGTTCCTCTCTGGAACTGTTAATACTTCTATTTACACCTTCATTGAGTTTATTCTTATGTATGGTATAAATAAGATGGTCTAGTTTCATTTTTTGTATGTATCTGTTCAGTTTTGCCAACATCATTTATTGAATAGATTGTCTTTACCCCACTGTATATTTTATCTCCTTTGTCATATATTAACTGATTATGTAGGCATGGTTTACTTCTGAGCTTTCTATTTCCTTCTATTGATCTATGTATCTGTTTTTATTCTTGCCTCTTCTGATAAGGGCAATAATGTCATTTATGACCTAATTACCCCCAAAAGCCCTATCTCTAATATCATCACCTCGAGGATTAGATTTCAACATATAAAATTTTTGAGGGGAAGACACACAATTCAGTTCATTATTACACACACACACACACACACACACACACACACACATCAGATAATAATATACTTAAGTGTATTGTGTATTAGTTTGCTAGGGCTGTCCTAACAAAGTATGACAGAGTTTGTGCCTTAAACAACATAAATTTAATTCTCAGAGCTTTGGGAGCTAGAAGTCTAGGGTCAAGCTGTCACAGGGTTGGTTTATCCAGAGGCCACTCTTCTTGGTTTGTTGATGGCCATCTTCTCCCAATGTCTTCACCTGGTCTTTCTTCTGTGTCCGTCTGGGTCCCCATCTCCCCTTTTTATAAGGATAGCAGTCATATTGGATTAAGGCAAACCCTAATGACCTCATTTAACTTTAATTACCTCATAAAGATCCTATCTCCAAATGCAATCATGTTCTGAGGTTCTGGGGTTAGGGCTTCAACATATAAATTTGGTGAGGCGGGTGGGTGGAGGGGGATGGCAGAATTCAGTCCATAACAACAAGGTACACATGTACTATTTTTTATGCCTCTTGTAGACTACACAACCAATGGTGACCATCTTTGCTTCTATGGGGCCTAGGTTGGGGAGGGGAGGACTGTTGGACCAGTAAAGATGTCCATACTTTGCATCCTTTTGTACCTTTTAAAGTGTCCTATGTAGGTAATAGCTATTAAATTTTTAATTAGGTAAAAATAAGGGGAAAATTGGAGTCTCACAATCTTTCCTTTTTGTCTGCCTTTTAAGCATTCTTGTTTTTCTTTGCAGAAGATGAATAAAAAGCCTAAAAGGTCTGGATCTGCATCCTGTTGTGTTTGTCTAACCTAAGAAAGCATTTATTTTGCTAAGACTTGTTCCACATAAACTATGTAATCTATCTTTGCATAGATTCCGTCACATCCACCATATAGAAGGGTGGTAGAAATTCCTCCTAAGAATCTCCCATCTTAGGCAGCATAAGCTCTTTAAAGTCAGATTCTTTCACTTTGTTCAAAACCCTGCAAAGGCTCCTGTTTCACTCAGAGCAAAAGCAAAGTCTGCCTACAAAGCCACAAAGCCAAGGTGATCTGCCCCACATTCAGTGTGACCCCTTTATGCTCCCTGCCCCTTGCTCCCTGGCCCAGACACCCTGGCTCCTGCTGCTCCCTCCCGCCTGAGGGCTCTGCTGTAGCTATCGGACTGCTTGTCCCTAGATGTCCAGCGGGTTTTACCTAGAAGATTTTGCTCCATGTCACTTCCTCAAGAACACCTACTAACCTTGGCCATTGTATTTACATTTGCAATCTGCCTCCCTCCCTCCACTCACTCACATCCTCAGTCCTGATTCCCCCTAATACTCAACTTTCATGTTATTTTTCTGCAGCATTCATCATCCCCTAATAGACTTCTATTTTTATTGTCTGTCTTCTCCACTACAGCTCCACAAAGGTAAGAATCTTTGCCTGTCTTGTTCACATGCTATCTGGCACCTAGTATGTACTCAGTAAACATCTTGAATGAATGAATAAATAAATGACAAGTAACAGTGTACCTTTCTTTGTGCCTGAGGAAAGAACTGAAACCAGAAAAGTTAGTGTTTGTGCTGCCTGTCACTGCCAGAACCAATAAATAGAGATGAGGATTGAATCTTTATGGGTGCTTTAGACGGCTGGCAATCTCAGAACACGGGTTACATATATACCTTAAAGACTGTCTTACATCTCACCTCAAGCCGACCTTTTTATAAGAAGAAAAGTGTAGGTAAAGGGTTGGGAATTCAGGACAAAGTAGGTGAGGTGTTCGGAATTCAGGGAAAATATTAATCAGGTAGAAGCTGCAGTCTGGTGCTTTTCCTAGCACCCCTACATCTGCTGACCTGCGATTTTTAATCTGCGTCCTGGGCAGTGGATGTTCTCTCCTTGAAGTACAATGGCTCAGATACCATCTTCAACACTTGCAGTCTTCCTAGGACACAAAGGTCTAGTTGTTTACCAGTCTGTTGGAGCCAGGGTAGGTTTGGTCATGCATTTCAATCCCTGGACAATACTTTTTCTACATGCATTAATTACCAAGCCAATTAACTATATAAACTAAAGCTAAAAAATTTTAACTTCTTGAGTTCCCCATGAGACCCTCTGTGTCCCAGGCTTTATTGCTCCCACTCTCCCACTCTCCCCCTCTGCAGTGAAACACAAGCCTTTATTTATTTATAATCATCAACAACTACTAGAGTTACCTCACCTCAAGCACCAGGCCTCCTGCTAGGCACTTGACCTGTTTTCTCATTAATCCTTATAATGCCTTATGATCCGTATAATGCCTATATGTATTAAAATATACTTATTTTTACCAATAAGGCTTATAAATAGTTAGTAGTTAGCTCAAGGTTACCAATTAAGCAAGAGTCCCAGGGCTTTACACAAGCACTCTGTCTTAAATTGAGACTTTTCTGGAAGTCTCTCTATTTTTCCCTCATCTTCTCTTAGTCACTAACTATCTGCCCATCACCTTTCTAAAAATAAAATCTGCTTTGTCCTTTAATAGGGATTCAGTGAGTGATTATAGGATGGTTAACTGAGAGCTATGCTTATCTCAGATAAATTTCAAGATAGAATCAGATTCTTGCAGAAGTTTCATTCAACAAATGATTATGGAGCTCCTGTTGGGTCCCTGGCAACATGCTGGTCTCTAATTCTTAAGGTGACCCTCAAGGAGACTTACAGATAATCATAAAAGTCACTCCTCAAACCACGCTTCTAGTTTAATTCAAGTTTTCCTGGGAAAGGGCAAACTAGGTCAGTGTTAACCCCACCTGGGGTTAGAAAGAGCGTGTCCAAGGCTCAAGAGCACCCCATCTTCTTAAAGGTCAGTGCTATTAGTTTTAGGTTATTTCAAAATGGGGTGAAAGTCAGGACAGATGACAGACACAGACATAGACACAGCAGAAAATCCCCAAAATGTCTCTTACCAGTAATGCTGTTATGCAGTTTCTTTAGAAATAAATTCACCTCCTAATTATGGATGTCTGGGCACAATTACAGATAAAGAGCATTTCCCAAACCTTCCCGCTTCCTGGCTGGAAGATTCTGCAGAGGTAGGTGAGGCAGACTGGAAGAAGCAGGTCTGACTAGAAAGACCTGAAGCAGGAGGGGAGTGCAGGATGGCGGCCATGGAGATGTGTTGTCTAGACCGCCTCCAAGGGAGGCTTGCTGCCCAGCTGTGGGCCAGATCTGTCAGATTCCGCCTCAGCTGCAGTGTCCTCACGGAGTGTCCAACAGGAGAGGCACTAGGTGGGGAAATGAGCCTAGGCCAGGCTGCTTTGGCTCACTAAGGAGTCAGAGAAAGGGGGGCCTTGGGGATGGGGTCAGGGGGTGTGGATGAAACTTGTTAAGCTCAGGGGAGGTCTACATGGCAACCTTACATACTCAGAGACCTAAAGTAACCACATAGTGTGGTCTGAAATGAAAAGCTTTGACCTAAAAGCAGTTTATGGTAGGTAGTCATGTCCTAGGGTAGAATCTTCCCTGACAAAAGTCAAACTTTACCTTAATTGAGCCTGTTTATTGTCTTTTGCATCTGTGAGAACATACCTTTGGAATGGCAAGGTAACTTCCCTTTTTCCCTTGGGGAGGACAACTGCACTGGAGCAGAGACCACAAATCCCCTTACTGTTATTGTTATCATGTTAATTGTTGACTGTTAACTGTCTTGTGCCCACTCACATAAAAGATGTATATGTCTTTTTTTTTTTTTAATCCTCACCCGAGGACATTTTTCCATTTTTTGTTCAGGTAGAGTGGGAGGGAGAGAGAGGAACAGAGAGAGAGAGAGAGAGAAACATCGATGCGAAAGGAACACATCGAGTAGCTGCCACCCGCACAACCGACCAGGGCCGGGGACAAACTGCAACCGAGGTACGTGCCCTTAGCGGGAACCGAACCGGGTCTCTCAGGACCGCAGGCCGACACTCTAACCGCTGAGCCAAACCGGCCAGGGCAAAGATGTATATGTCTATCATTTCACTTTTTATCCAGTCCCACAGGTTTCCCCACCCCCACTTTGCTTTCTCCCACCCCTCTAATCTATCACCAATGGATTTCATGTAACCCACTTATACCTCCTCTTTTTTATTATAATGTACAAAATAAGGTGCAAAACTGCAATTGTTGGGAGCATTTTGTCAATTTGTTGAGAGTTTGCTTCCTGGCAATTGTCATCAGTTTGGCTCAAATAAACTCATAAAAATCCTCTACAGGTTTGAATGTTTCTTTCTTTCTTTTTTTAATCCTCACCCGAGGATATTTTTTCCACTGATTTATCTTTATTTTTATTTTTTACATAGAGTGGAAGGGAGGGAGGGTGAGAGAGAGAGAAACACTGATGTGAGAGACACATTGACTGGTCACCACCCACATGACCCCAACCGGGACTGGGGACAAACTGCAACCGAGGTACGTGCCTTTAGTGGGAACCAAACCTGGGACTCTCTGGTCCACAGCCGACGCTCTCACTGCTAAGCCAAACCGGCCAGGGCATACTTGAGACTCTTTGGTTCGAGGGCCGATGCTCTAACTGCTGAGCACACTGGCCAGGGCTTAAACATCTCTTATGTTGACGGGTTAGCCCAGGACAAGCTGCTGTTGCCCACTGCTCCCTAGTTGCAAGCCTTATCGAGTCCCTTAGAGTTTAGGGGATGCATGCTTGTGGAGGAAGAAGAGGGGGAAGGGAAAGGCCCCAGGTGGGAGAGCGCACTGGGTTCTCCCTTCTAAAAGCTTTTAAGGGTGAAGAGCTTAGGATAAGTCCCAGGGGAGAATCTCAATAGACTGTGCATCAGCTTTCCAGGTGGGTCCTTTCAGGAGTGTGGTCTCCACTGATTGGTTGGTGCCAGAGCAGGAGGTCCTTAGTCAGTGCAGCTGGTCCAGAGATCAGCAATGGGGTTTTGCTGCTTTTCTGGGCCTAGAGCTGAAATCCAACTGAAGCCCAGATGTTATCTCAGTTTTGTCCCTTGCTAGGCACCCAGGGCTTTTTGCCCTGGTGACCTTCTGTGCCTGGCTGTAAGTTGCTCAGTCATTTTTTTTTCAGCTATCTTTCTCAGTTTCCCTATTCCACTTGCCAAGGAATTTTCCTAGCTTCTTACTAACCTGCCTCAGGCAGAGCACAGCAATGGCACACAGATGTGCCAGTAGTGCCCTGATCCCGAGAAGGCCTATCCAGAGGCAGACCTGCTTCCTCACTCTGGGAGGACCTTCACTACCACTCTCCTGAATCATTTTCTAGTCTCTTGACCTCACCAGACTGATTCTTCCTAAACCCTTATCTGATGATGTCATTCTCTTCAAGTAAAACCCTTCAAAGACACCATACAATTCAAGATCAGGTGAATTACTTCACCTGAATTACCTAGGAGTGCCTTGAGGTCTGGCCAGGTGTGATTCTCCAAGCTCCTCTCTTTGCAGCTCTGAGCTCAGCCAGCACCTTCCCAATTCCCACCAGCTACCTAACAGGCTCAGAAAGGCTTTTGCTTTAGGCGCCAGGACCCACAATGGAAACAACAGGCAGTAGTACTTCTTTTCTCCCTTCTAAAGATAGCTGCCATTTAGGTACAGCTGCCTTCCTGGGGCTTATTAAGATGTGACAGAACAGGCCCTGCTGCCCTAGGAACCACCACACCCCTGCATCGAGACTGGGGAGGTGGGAGGGTGATGGAGAGAGAGGGGATTGTCAAAGGCAAATAACAGTATCCTGCTGATGATGGTGAAGGTCAAGCAGACCTGTCTTGCTGGCTCCTCCCCTTGGGAAGGCTGTGCTTTGTGCCCCTCACCCAGCAGAGGGGCAGATGCTGGGTGCAAGCAGTGGTGGGTGGAGGAGTTGAACCAGGCCGGATCTCCCATTTGGGGGACCTCAGAACAGCTCTCAGATGAGCCCACAACAGACTCACCATGTGGACACCTACCACACAGGGGACAAGTGGGCCAGCCAGCATTAGTCAGAGAGGCAGCAGTGACCGCAGAATGTCACACAAGGGCTGGGTAGGGAAAGTGATATTCTCCCCTCTCCCCCTCCCTTCTGGTCATCCCTCACTGGAAGTAGTGCTTCTCATTAGAAACCCAGCTCCAGCCTGTACAGGTGAGTTTGAAGTTTTATTTATTTATTTAAAAAAATGCTTTTTAAATGATATTTTAGAGCAAGAGATAGAAACATGTATGTGAGAACTATCGATAGACTGCCTCCTGCATGCCCCCTGCTGGTGATCGAGCCCACAACCTGGGCATGTGCCCTGACCAGGCATCAAACCAGGACCTCTCAGTCCATGGGACAACATTCAACCCACTGAGCCACATGGGCCAGGCGCATTTGAAGTTTTAAAGTGCCTTTTAATAAACCAAAAAAGGAGGGAGAGGGACAGGGACAGAGGAAGAGAGGTTAAAAGGGGAGGGAGACAAGTTCCCTTGTCTCTTAAAAGGGCACTAATCATAAGTGCTCCACCCTTATTCATGATCTAATTATCTCCCAAAGCCTCACCTCTGAATATGATCACCTTGGGGGTTAAAAGGGATTAGCATTTCAACATAAAAACACTAAGAGGACACAAACATTCAGTCTTAGCAAGACTTGAATCAGATAGTTTAGTTCCAATGCCATTATGGGCTTGCCTTCTACACCCCACTGTCTCCTGAAAATCCTATCCTCTGATCCTCTTGCCTTCTTGGAGAATCTTGTTCTATTGTTTATACCTCCCTTTTCTGAATTTTGAATTTCTGTTCTCCTTTGTTCTTCTTTCCACTCACCATGTAAATATAACTCTTCTAACTTCCACCAGACCTCAGACTGGTTAATTTCAAGCAGCTCATGCCTGCTGACTCCATGACTTTTCCTCTTTCTCTAGATTGCTTTCAGTTGGTCAGTAATCGTTAACAGAGGGGAGAGGGCCTCTTCTCCCCCAGTTGGTAGTGGGGGTGGATTGTTTTGTGTGTGATATCCCAAGAAAAAGAATTCTCTGAGACTTTCACGGGAAGATGCAATATAGCAGAAAGTTTTATTTCCATGGAATTACACCCTGAGTTTCCAGGTCCAATTTCCCTTGTCCAGTCATAGAAGTGTAACTGGGGCTTTAGCAGAGCTAAAATCAGCATCAGCGTCCAGAGTTTTCTTTCCACTGTTGGAGCAGAATCCAATCCAGCATTAGGCTAGCATAGTTTGTGTTCCCTGCTGCAGTCTATCGGTTTATTGCATGTAGGGTCCGAAGGACCTCATGGCTGTGGAAGAAATGTAGGTGAATGCAAGGAAGCCAAGAGCAAGCCAAGATCACAAGAGAGCCAAGAGTCACAAAAGAGAACTCCTTTGTTCATGAGATTATGTATTCCCAAATTTTTGTGCACTTCAATGGCCACACCCATTCTGGCCAATCATCTCTATCCCCAGGTTTGATTGACAGGCAAGCACCTTCGCTACATCAACCCAACTTTGCTGGGCATTTGGCTATCTTCCCTTTGTTGGATCCCTTCCCCCAGTGTTTTGCAGGGAATAGGCCAGTGGTTCCCTAGGGAGTGCAAAGTTGCAGCTTCCTGGTGAAGCTGCCCAAACAACATGCCTATAATGTCTGGTTTCCCACTTTGCTCCTTTCATATTACTAAAAACTAGCTAATTACAATGGTATCATAATGATGGTTGGTAGCTTTATAGTATTTGCTGCTATTGACCCTTCCCTTTTTGAAAATTCTGCCATGCTTCATTTCTATGAGATCCCTTTCTGTAAGGTTTCTCTTCTCCCTGGACACTCTTTTTTCTGACGCATAGATTGGCTTCTAGCTAACTTTCTTGCTGCGCCTCAATGTTGTTGTAACCTTGGACTCCATCCTGAGCACTCTTCTCTGGGCAATTATCTCCCTTTGTAATACTGTTCTTTCCTGGGCCTTTAAGTACTGCAGTTAGAAATATGTACTTATTAAAAATTAAAACATAAATTTTGAAATATTTATTTAAAGTAACCGTAGATCCGTAGATGCATCATATATTAACATGAATAAGATACTTTTATGAAAATAACCCCATTTTCAAAACAAAAAAATTAATGAGAAGAATTGCATTGTTTTACATTTTTGCAAATCTCTTTAATGTCTGGCTTAATAGAAGACAGCTGGATGATCATATCTGCCTCTGCATTCAATCTCTTCCAATATGTTATTTCCGTTGAAGTATTTGGAGAAAATCCAGCTTCCCACTGATAATAGTTAGAAAAGGGAGGATTTTGTTTTTAAATAGCGTTTTCAGATAATTGTATATTGTTTTGTTGGACCCTATTCCAAAGCACAACAAGTATTATTTTCTTAAAGGTTAGTGGCAACTAAAACCTCATAGTGAACTTTTTGTATTCTTTTTTATCCTCACCTGAGGATATTTTTGCATTTATCTTCAGATAGAGCGGGAGGGAGAGAGGAAGGAAGAAAGAGAAAGAGACACATTGACTGGTTGCCACCTGCACAACCCCAACCGGGGCCGGGGACTAATCATAACTGAGATACAGGACTCCCTGGTCCGTGGGCTGATGCTCTAATTGCTGAGCAAAACTGGCCAGGTCTTTGTACTCTCTTATATGAAAATCTGTTGACCTATTTTACAATTTGAATGGATCGTATACTCACACATTATTTTGTAAAATTATACACCGGACTTTTGGAAACATTGTTCACTGAGTTATGCACATTTTTCAGATGTTGATGCATTTTCTTCCACAATCAAATAATCACAATTGATGTTATCACCACTGTGACGGGGCTGCTGTAATAAAGCTGTACAAATGGGATAGTTTTAAAAAACAGAGACTTAATTCTCTCACCATTTTGGAGGCTAGGTGTCCAAAATAAAGGTGTTGGCAGGGTTAATTCCTTCTTGAGGCACTGAAGGAGAATGTGTTCCATGCCTGTGTCCCAGCTTTTGGTGGTTGCCACCAATCCTTGACATTTCTTAGTTTGTAGCTGCATCACTTTAATCTCCACTTCCATCTTCACATGGCTTCCTTTCATATGTGTGTCTTTGCCTATTTACCCAAATCTCTTTTTTTTTAATCCTCACCCGAGGATATGTTTTTATTGATGAGAGAGAGAGAGAGAGAGAGAAAGAGAGAGAAGCATCGATGTGAGACAGAAACATTGGTTGGTTGCCTCCCATTCTCGCCCCAACCGGGGATGGAACCCTTCACTTGGGTATGTGCCCTGACTGGGAATCAAGCCTGCGACGTTTAATGTATGAAACAGCGCTCCAACAAACTGAGCCACACTGGCTAAGGATCCCAGTCATTGGATTTAGGATCCCATCCTGAGCCAGTATGACCTCCTCTTAACTTGATTACATCTGTAAATGCCAATTTCAAAATAAAGTCACATGCATTGGTACTAAGGGTTAAGACTTCAACATGGTTTTTGGAGGGACACAATTTAACCCATAGCAACCACCTCCTCAGACAAATACTTAAGAATTGGGAAGCTGTCACATTCACTGTGGGGGAAACAAGTGTCCATAATTCAAATTTTTGCCTGAAAACCCAAATTTCATCATCAGCTACAAATACAATTAGTAACAAATACTGCAACAAAAATAAGGAACAGTTGTTTTCCTTGAAGCAGCAAGTTTACTTTGCTCATTTTTAAGAAAACGTGTCCCAAATATACAAGTATGAACAACCTTGGTTTATCAGTCACTTTGTAGGCAAAAATGGTGTTTCATGAAAAAAGTACTTCTGAGAGAATTGTTTTTCTCTATAAAACAAAAGTGCTTATGTGTCCTTCTCCTGTACCATACAGAGTATGAAAAAGAGGCATACTCAAAGGTTGAGATTTAATAAAAACTAATTTTTATTGCTTCAATAAAAAACAGTAATTTTTATTGCTTCAAGACTATTTTAAAGAGAAATTAACTTATGTTTTTCTGTGAGTGTATGGTGGTGATGAAGTCAAAACTATTAGTGGGCATTAGTGCTAAAACACCAGCAGTTTTACCCATCATTGCTTTTGTATTATTAGTCCAAGTGTCAACATAGTAAAAAAGCCTTAATATTCTTATGAAAATAGTTTTGATAGTGCCTTCATATTATCGCCTTAATATTATGAAGTAATTTTGACTACACAGCCCCCTTGTCAAGGCTTTAGGGGCCCCTAGTGGTCTATGGACCACACTTTGAGAACCACGGTGCTTGACAGCTCTCCATTGACTCTGCCTCTGCCTTAGGGCCCATCAGGTCTTCGGAGGATTATTGTAATAACCATAACCAGTTCTGTCTCTACAGTCGTCTCTTCCAACCAGTCCTCCACACAGCAACCAGTTGGCTCTCAGAAAGGCCTATGTCATTGGAACATTCCTCTGCTTTAAACTGTTCAGTGGATTCCCACTGAGTTTCAAGTCCCAACTGCTTAGCATGGCATGGCATGGCAGGCAGGCAAGCTCTGATCTAACAATGACTTACCTTTTTCATCTCTTCTCCAGCCACATTTCCACAGGCCATCTTCTAGCCACACCAGTTATTTGTATCCATCACTCTGTTCCGCTGCTTGGGAGGTCCTGATCTCCTCACCTCTTATCTGGATGAGGTTGACTCTTTAAAAGTCAGCTTCTGTCACCTCTTCCAGGAAGCCTTCCTTGACTACCTTTATGGATTAGCAGGTTTTTCTCCTCTATGTTTCCATGCCATCATAGACTTATTCCATCACTGCATTTCTAATGTACCATAGTAGCAGTGAATAATAATTATTACCATTATTATAACCACAAACATTTATTTACTACTTATTATTTGCTGGACATGGTATCAAACACTTTAAATACACCATAATTTCTATCCTATATGTCTATTACTCACATTAAGACTTTGACTTCTTCAACCTCAGGGTGCAGAAGGTAAGATAACAAATGGTTAAGTGCATGGTTCTTAGGGATTTAGGAGATAGGAGTTTACATCTCAGCTTCAAGCTATGTAAACTTAAATAGGTTTCTCATTTTCTTTTCTCAAAAATCTTTTTTTTTACTAAAGTGATAGATGTTATATTTAGAAACGACAAGGAAGAAAGCTGTAAATGACCCTCAAATCTCACCATTCAAGTCCTGGCCGGTTTGGCTCAGCGATTAGAGCTTCAACCTGCAGACCAGAGAGTCCCAGGTTGGGTTCCCGCTAAGGCCACGTACCTCAGTTGCAGTGTGTACCCGGCCCCAGTTGGGGTTGTGTGGGTGGCAAGCACTCGATGTGTCTCTGTCTCTCTCCCATCAATGTTTCTCTTTCTCTCTCCCTCCCACTCTATCTGAAGATAAATGCAAAAAATAAATGTCCTCGGGTGAGGATTAAAAAAAAAAATCTCACCATTCAAAAATAAAAGTATTTGTGAGCATGATTATAAATTTTTCCAAGTAGATCATATGTTAGAATGACACATGAAAGTATAAAAAATTATAATCACAGGATTAGTCCATTGGCTATTGTTTAAAAGTGAAAAATAAATCACAACAATTAGGAACTAATAAAATTCAAGGGATTGCTGAAATTCAGATGTTTCTTCACCACAAGGAATATTGAGATATTAGCAGTTCCTTTATATCCCACTAAAATCTGGGCCCAGCAGGCTGCACATTGACGCAGGGAGGTCCTTTGCTTGGCTGCACACAGTTTATTTAAAGAAATAGAAACTGAATGCCTGGTGGGGGCAGGGGTGCACACACTCTAATTTGCAGGATATCTGCCCACCCTTATTGTCTCCTTCTGGCCATTTCTCACGCTCACTGAGCCATGAAAAAGGGTGAGGGTAAAGTACATGGGCTGGTGAGACAGGCTGTTCAGGTTTGAATTCTGATTCCATGAAGAACTAGCTTTGGGTAGTTTAAAGACTCTGTGTTTTATTTCCTCTTTTGTAAAATGGGGCCAGTAATAAACTATTTTATGGGACCATTGACAGGGTTAAATAAAGTCATATGTGTAAAGGGCTTAAAGCAATAAATATATGGCAAACACATGGTAAATGTTTGCTTTTAGTATTTGCTATCCGGCTCCTGTGTAAGGTTATGGAAAAAGGGAGTTCTAAAAACCATTAAGAGTTGGAGTTGCTATGCTCAAAAACATCATATTTTATTTTTACATACCGCCAACTGATGGCTTACTAGAAAATATGAAACTAGCACTGTTACACTTCTTCTCACCCCCTTCTCCCCTCCTACCATTTTCTGTTGTCATTGTTGGTCAGTATTATTTCTATGTAAAGATTATGGTGGTTACAATCCATTCTTCTCCCATCACTTCCCTTGTTATTTAACTTTGCGTTGATATTTCCATGGGTTTGATGTTCACCTCTGTTTTTTTTCTCTCGCCAGCATTTCTGAGGTTTTTGTTCTGATGCAACTTTTGATCAGGTAGAATGGATGTTTTCAAGAAGGGATCATGCATGCATGCTGCATTTCTTGAGTTCTTGCATTTTTTGAGACTGCCTGTCTTTTCTATTTATACTTGAATGACTTGTTAATGGGATGTAATATTTTGGGAACACTTGTTCTTTCCCTTGGAACATCGTAGACATCGCTCTACTGTCCTCTGCCGTTGAACACTGCAGTGGAAAGTTTGATTTTTTTCACCCTCATTGGTGATTGGATTTTTCTTCCTGTGTCCAAAGAATTTTTTTTTCTTTTCCTTTTTCATACTTCAACTTAAGTAAATGGCTATCATTTATTGCCTTTTTTCCCCCCAAGCACATATTGTGTGCTGAGATCTCTTACAGGTTCTGGGATACAGTAACGAGCAAAATGCAAATGCGTAAGATCCAATTCTTCATGGCGCTTAAATTATTCATACATCACTCTGCAAAATCCATAGATTTGATTTGTTATCTGTTATTATCCTGTTTAATTACAGATTACTTCAGATGACAATACATCTTTATACCTCATTTTTTTAGTGTATTTTTATTTTTTTATCCTACTTGAGGACATTTTTGCAGGTATTTTTGCATTTATCTTCAGATAGAGCCAGAGGGAGAGAGGGAGGAAGAGAGAGAGAGAAACATCAATGCAAGAGAGACACACCAACTGGTTGCCACCCACATGACTCCAACCGGAGTGGGGATAAACTGCAACCAAGGTACATGTCCTTAGGGGGAACCGAACCCGAGCCTCTCTGGTCCATGGGCCGACACTCTAACCACTGAGCAAAACTGGCCAGGGCTTTCAGTGTATTTTTAAAGCATCCTATTATTTTATCTTCGTGGCAGTCTTGAAAATTGGGGAGACCATGTTAACCCAACGTCATGCACGTGTCAGGAAAAAGACCAGAATTAGGACTCCAAGTTTTTAAACTGTTATACATTACCTTTCTATTATATTACAGCTGTTGCTCAGGAAAATAATGGCTGCCCTTGGGCAAAATATGTGTAGAGCTGATGCAGATATGATAGCTTCTGTTTCCGTGGGAACAAATTGGATAGATTTGAATTCCCCAAGTGGTCATCTAACAAATAGTCCATTCATTAACACTGTACTACAAATCAGGATCTAATAAGTAAATAAAAGATTCTTACTCTCAAAACATCCATTGCAATTAAATCTAGGTAGCATTAACTGCCACCTATGTTAATATAAAAGATTAGAGTTGTTTTCACATTTTGAGACATTTATGGAAATAGCAACAACTTTCCCACCATAATAAAAGTCCTCTATATCTCCTTTTTCTACCAATATTATTTAAAAAATACTATATCACTTTGATTAAAAGGTTGAAGTCATACATTTTGGAGAAATTTTCCTCCATTACATTTCTATAAAGTTTTTCTACTTATTGTAGCTCTTCATTACCAGGATATCAATAATTATTGTAATATTGTCTTTGTCATCCATTCTTTTTTAAAAAATATGCTTTTATTGATTAAAAAAATTGTTTTTCTTTATTGATTTTAGAGAGAGAGGAAGGGAGAGGGAGAGAGAGAGAAACATGATGAGAGAGAACATTGATTGGCGGCCTCCTTCATGCCCCCCACTGGGAAACAGGCCCACAACCCGGGCATGTGCCCTGACCGGAATTGAACTGGGACCTCTCAGTCCATGGGATGACACTCAATCCACTGAGCCACACCCACCAGGCTGTCATCTATTCTTTGTTTTAGGCTTCAAATTCTTTCCCTCAGTATTTATTAAGATTATGTCAAGTCTTCCCTCCATGGAAATAATTTGATATTCAGCTGCATCTGTTCTGTTACTTGTTCATTTTTCTTAGTTATTTGTTACATCTGAAGACAAACTTTGCTGAGCACTTTGTCTCTTTAGCACTTTAACCTCCTTTTTTGAATCACATGCTGTTATTTTATCATTGTGTCTTTGTGTTCTTACTTATTAAAGTCATATCCTTTATTAGAATATGTATGCCTGTGGAGTGATGAATTTATAATGAGTATTCTGTTCATTGATTTGGACTATTTTCTTCCAGACTGGATGGATTTTCCCCTCTATGTGGAGTGCCTTCATAGCTTCTGCCCTGTTTCTTTTTTTTTTTTTTTTTTTTAATTCTCACCCGAGGACATTTTTCCATTTTTTGTTCAGATACAATGGGAGGGAGAGAGAGGAAGAGAGAGAGAGAGAGAGAGAAACATCGACATGAAAGGGACACATCGAGTGGCTGCCACCCACACAGACCATCCAGGGCCGGGATAAACTGCAACCAAGGCAGGTGCTCTCAGCGGGAACTGAACCCAGGTCTCTCCAGATCGCAGGCCAACGCTCTAACCGCTGACCCAAACCGGCCAGAGCTGCCCTATTTCTTTCTTATTTTACCTGTGATTAACATGGATTGTTTGGCTGGATACAGACTGTGGTGACTTCCCCTGAAAATCCTTTCTGTCTTATGTAAAACGTAGTTTCCTTCTCATCAGAGCTGCAATGCGAGGGCTGACAGTTGCTTCTGTTCCCTTTTCTATAGTTTCAGGGGATGGGGCTGCATACAGCCCTTGCTGGCAGGCCTGGAACCTCTGCTTTTCTGGGATCCCATTGAAATGTCCAGTTCTAGTTCCCATGCCATCAGCTGGGTGTGTATACCACTCCTGTGGGACCGTCTCAACCGACTGCAGTGATCTGGACACTGTCCGTCATGGTCCTGCAGTCCTGTGTAGGTGCTTCTGCTCCCAAGTGCTTTCTCTTGACTTTCCTTCAAGCTGCCTTTTTACCCTCTCAGTCATACTCTCTCCAAATTGGAACCGAGGGGTGGGGGATTCCTGAAAATTATCAGGGTTTTTCCATTCCATTTATTTTCCACCCCACGGCTTCTAGAGAAAAGTGAGATCACGGTGGATGTGACACCACATCGGAGCTCTTTGCTCCTTTCTCAGGCGACTCTTTCCAGCGTTTGTGGCGTCAGAGTGAACCTTTCCTGTCACTCTCAGTGGGTTTCTAAAAGTGCCTTTACTCTGCCTTCATTTTGGAAGGATATTTTCCATTAATATAGAATTCTTGATTGCCAGGTGTTCCCTGTCCCCTCCCCACAGCAGTGTAGAGATGTTCCATTATCTTCTGGTCTCCATAGTTTCTAATCAGAATTCAGCAGTGATTTAAATGGCTCTTCCTATGTGATGTACCATTTTTTCCCTCTGGCTGCTTTAAAAAATTTCTCCTCATTTTAGTTTCTAACAATTTGACTATAATATGCCTATGTGCGTCTTTATTTATACTTGTGCTGCTTGGGGTTACTGAACTTCTTAAATCAATGCATTTTTTTGTCTTTCAACAAATTGGGAAAATTTAAACCATTATTAATTTAAATATTTTTATGGCTTTATCCCCTCCTCCCCCTTTTAGAATTAAAATTATGTGTATGTAGACATTTTTATATTGTTCTACAGGTCCCTGAGACTCTGTTCATATTTTTCAATGATTTTTTTTTTCTCTTTATGTTCTGCAGATTAGAAAATTTCTATGGATCTATCTTCAAGTCCTTTGACTTGCTCTCCCTTATTTTAAAGTCCTTCCAGAGTATTTTTTACTTCAAATATTCTATTTTTAAGTTTTAGAATTTCCATTGGTTCTTTTAAAATATAGTTTCTATTACTCACTTAAGATTTTCTGCCTTTTGCCCAGCTGGTGTGGCTCAGTGGTTGAGCATCCACCCACGCACCAAGAGATTGCCGGTTCTATTCCTGGTCAGGGTACATGTCCAGATTGTTGGCCCAATCCCCAGTGGGGAGCATGCAGGAGGTGGCCAGTCAATGTTCTCTCTCATCAATGTTTTTATCTCTCTCTCCCTCTCCCTTCCTGTCTCTCTAAAATCAATAAGGAAAAAAATAAAAATTTTCTGCCTTTCATTCATTGAAAGTATATTTCCCTTGACTTTATTGAGCATAATTGTGATAGCTGCTTGACAATCCTTATCTGTATATTTAAACATCTAGATCATGCTGGGGTTGGTCTCAGCTGGTTGTCTTTTCTCTTAAGCCTGGGTCATTTCTCTGATTCTTTGTACGTTACATAATTTTGCATTACATCTTAGACATTATGAATTTGATGTTATGGGAGGTTCTAGATCCTACTGCAGTTTTCTGAGAGGGTTGATGTTTTGTTTTTGCAAGCAAATGAACTTAGGTGGATCCAAACTAAAACTCTGCTCTTTGGGGAACAGCTGAACTCTCAGCTCAGTTCCCCCATCTTTAGCTTGGCTTCTTTGAGTCTGCCATGTGCTTGTGTGGTTCAGGGTCTGACAGAAGCCTGATCAGAGTTTATACACAGAATTTGGACCTCTCTCTCTCTTTGGCTCATTCCTTTCCAATACTTCTCCTTCCCCTTATTTCCTAGCATACTCTGTCCTCTTTTTCTTCAAGCTAGAGGACTATGGATTTTTTATTTGTATTTTTATCAGAGTTCTAGCCTCCTCACATGGTACTAATCTCAAGCCTGTTCCCAGGCCAAAAACTAGAAAAATAGGAAACTCACCCCTTGCTATTACATTCTTTCAAAATTTGACTCCCTCTGGAGTCTGTTTGCTTCTATTTATGTTCTTATGCTTTAAGGTTGTTGCTTTTTATATTTTGTCCAGAGTTCACAGCTGTTACTATGGGAGAGCAGATCAGCTGGTGGATGCTTATTTGTCCATACCCAAAGTGAAAATGGCTGGGGGGCATTTTTTGTTTTGTTTTGTTTTACTGTTTTTTATTTTTACTTTTGCTGTTCATTGTGTAAAATGTTGGGAGAAAGATTTCCTTTAATCTAGTGTCATTTTGCCACCTTTATCCAGAAGTTCTCTTGTGCAAATATCCTTGCTCAGATTTATGCTCTGTAAATGGGGGAAAGAGTCCCTTCTTTGTACAGTTGTTGTAAGAGTTGAACGGGATAGTGCAAGTAAAGCTTTTTGGCACAGTGCTTGGCAGTTAATAAGATTGTTACCATTATCTTAGTGCCAGTATCTCATCCCTAAAACAGAGCTTGCTATATAATAGGGGGTAAGTAGTAATTGTTAAATAATTGAATTTGATGCATGAACGTGGAGAAGGAAGAGAATGGACATAAGAAATTATGGAATTATAGGAAAACTGAGGAGGTATATCAAGGTTGGCATTTCCCCCTTGGACCTGGCCTTGTAGCCAAGATGCAGGCCTGTGGCCAGGTAGCCCCTCCCTCTGGCCAGGCTCTATTACACAAGGTGTTCTCTCTAACTTGTGTGCTGATTTGTTATGCAAGCCGCAGAATGAGGCCAAGGCTCCAGAACTAGGTGAAGAGTCCCTGCATCCTACTTCTTACACTTTTCAGGAAGCACACAAGAATTTTTTTTGGGGGGGAGGGTGACTCTGAAGCCTGAGGGGAACTCCCCTGAATCATGAGCATTGGAGGAAACGCTTGAAAACTGCATTTATTTAGAGCAGTAGCAGAGACCAAATGGAGAGGTTTGGAGATGAGGGAGGCCCTCATTGTTCAGACATGACAAGCATGTAAACACTCTGACGTTGGGGGACAAATTATTCCTTACGCTAGAGCACCAAAGTGCCAACCTCATCAGGCAGTTACTTGCTCCAAAATCATGATGGTTTTGCCAGGGCAGAGGGGTCAGGTGTTCAGGCACTAGCAACGGCCATGCTTCCTTCCACTCGCAGCTCTGTTAGTCATTCTGAGAGGACAACAGTGTGGATAAGGTCCTACGCCTGGACATCTTCTTCACCTGGGGAAAACACAAGAAGTCTTTAAAAAATATTATTAATTAGAACAGGTTTGTTCCTGAGCAGATGGCGTGGTCGTAGGCACCGAGCTCGCCGGGAGGAGGCCGCGGGGTCGCCGTCCCTCCGCTGCCTCTGCGCTGCCGTGATTGCGTGTCGCCGTGGTGGTGGTCGTGGGCGGCTGGACTGCGGCCCACCTGACCGACTGGTGCTGAAGTCCTCTGGGTATGTTAAGCCTTCTTATGAAGACTGGCTGAAAAACAATGGGTTGAGCATCTCCCCTTTTCACATAAGATGACAAACTGCAGTTTTCCATTGTGCCTTTTACAGTTGGGGACGGCGGAAAGCAAGGATGCTTTACCAATGGTTCAATTTTGGAATGGTGCTTGGCGTCATGGCCATGTTTAGCTCTTTTTTTCTCCTGGGGAAGACGTTGATGCAAACTGTAGCACAAATGATGGCTGACTCTTCCACTTCTTATTCTCCCTCCTCTTCCTCCTCTTACTCCTTTTCCTCTTCTTCCTCTTCCTCCTCATCTTCCTCTTCCTCCTCTTCCTCTTTCTACTCTTCTTCTTCTTTCTACTCTTCTTCCTCTTCCTCATCTTCCTCTTCCTCCTCTTCCGCCTCCTCACTTCACAATGAACAAGTGCTACAAGTTGTGGTTCCTGGTATAAATTTACCCATCAACCAACTGACCTATTTCTTTGCTGCAGTCCTCATTAGTGGTGTTGTACATGAAATTGGACATGGAATAGCAGCTATTAGGGAACAAGTTTGATTGAATGGCTTTGGGATATTTCTCTTCATTATTTCTCCTGGAGCATTTGTTGATCTGTTCACCACGCATTTGCAACTTATATCACCAGTCCAGCAGCTAAGGATATTTTGTGCAGGTATCTGGCATAACTTTGTCCTTGCGCTCCTGAGTATTTTAGCTCTTGTCCTCCTCCCTGTAATTCTCTTGCCCTTATTATTACTACACTGGAGTTGGGGTACTTATCACAGAAGTTGCTGAGGACTCACCTGCAGTTGGACCCAGAGGTCTTTTTGTGGGAGACCTTGTTACCCATCTACTGGATTGTCCCGTTACTAATGTATCAGATTGGAATGAATGTCTAGATACCATCACCTATGAACCCCAAATTGGTTACTGCATAAGTGCATCAACTTTACAGCAGTTAAGCTTCCCAGTTAGAGCATACAAATGGCTAGATGGTTCAATCGACTGTTGTAACAACCAAAGCCTCACAGATGTGTGCTTTTCCTACAGAAATAATTTTAATAAGCATTTGCATGCATGCCTACCTGCCCAGAAAGCAGTTGAAGCCACCCAAGTTTATAGAACCAATAAAGATTTTTTTAAAAAGTTCAAGTTTCTGCATAATACCTTCTTTGGAAACTCACACTCATTAATAAAAGTGAAACACCCACCTCAAATTGATATGTTGTACGTAGGACATCCACTACATCTGCACTACACAGTGAGTATCACCAGTTTTATCCCACGTTTTAGCTTTCTAAGCATGGATCTTCTGTGGTTGTGGAGACATTTGTCAAGTACCTGATTTCTCTCTCAGGAGCTCTGGCTATTGTTAATGCAGTGCCCTGCTTTGCTTTGGATGGACAGTGGATTTTAAACTCTTTCCTGGATGCTACTCTTACCTCGGTGATTGGAGACAATGATGTGAAAGATCTGATAGGATTTTTCATCTTGCTTGGTGGCAGTGTACTTTTGGCTGCCAATGTGACCCTGGGACTCTGAATGGTTACAGCACGGTAATACTTGCGCTCATCTGACAGAACCTCTGGGTTACAATATGCAATACTGAAAACCATTACTCGGTATGAAATATAAATATAAAATTACATTTTAGCCAACAACTTTTAAGCCCCTCCTGTATCCAGAGTATCCAAACTCTGGGATGGGGATAAACAGAAGAAATGCAAGGTATAGTCCTTGATTACATTCTAGTTTCAAAGACTGAACTTACAAACTGCAGATGCTTGTGGAACAATTTCTCAACAAGTGTAGATTCTTGTTAAATCGTTTTGTGTGACTACATATCGTGTCGTAATTGTTTAAAGGAGAACAGAATTAGATAAAATCAATTGGAGGAAGCTTCTTGCAAAAGCATTGTTAGTCCAAACATTTGAAGGAGACCAGACTTTGGCCAAGTGGAAGGGTGAGCATTTTCTTGGCCTATATCTCTTGTCCTTTGTCTTATTTGAAAAGTTTTAAAATTGAATGGTGTGTTTTTGTGTGTGTCCTCTGATAGCTGAGATCTGATTACAATTAATAAAATTTTATGAATAAAAAATAAAAATATTATTAATTAAACTGGGCACCTAAAAATAGTTAAAATGGTAAAATTACCATAATTAAAAATAAAAGAAGTAAAATAATACATGCCCATTGTAGACAATTTGAAAAATTAAAGAATATTTAAAGAGACAAAATTATCCATATTCCTACCTTCTAACATTTTTGGAATTTCTTTTCTTTCTGTTTATACATAAATGAATTTTTAAAAAACTTACTTGAGATTATGCTGTCTATAATGTGTAAAGTTTCTTTTGTAATTTATTATAATTTGAGCATATTTGTCTTTAAGTATTGTTTGAAAATGTCATTTTAATGGATTCAAAGTAATTCATTTCCTGGATTCATCAAATTGTATTTCATTGTCTCTGTGGCTATTTAGGCTTTTTTCCAACATTTTGCAGAAAAAAAATGACACTTCAATACACATCTTTAAATATATCTTTGTCTAAGAGATCTGAAAGAGTAAACATTTTTCTTTTCTTCTTCTTTTGTCCTAGTCAGATCCTACGCTTCCTTAAATGCTTGGCTCAGGTCTGGCCTCTGCTTGAAAATCTTCCCTGTGCACGTCAGCCCGCAAAACTCCCTTCCTTTCTGACTCCAATTGCATTCATTTGTTCATTCGTTTATCAAGTATCATTTGATGGCATATCAAGTATGTATATGTTAATAAAATATTAATTTCTGCTTTAATAATGGGGTTGCTTATAATAATAATTATGGCTAATGCCCATTGAGTACTTACTCTGTGCTGGTACTTTTTAAAGTACTTTACATAGATGATCTCATTCATCTTTATAATGGTATCCATGCATTGGGAAAGCTGAGGCACAGAGAGAGTAAGTAACTTGCCCAAAGTTGCTCAGCTATTCCCTGGGTGATCTGGGATTCAGAGTTCATTAATTGCATTAACAATTTATACATGTTGCCTCAGCTGAAATGTTCTAGGGACTGGAGATGGATTGTTGAACAAAGCAGTATACCTCCTGGACTATGGAAATTACTTAGAGCCTGGGTACCCCACTTACCTCTGGATCATACCCATCTTGAGCTGTTCCCTCATGGTTATATGTGGGTAAACTTTTGCTTCTCCATCCTGTGAGCTGCAGGGCTGGAGCCCTGTCTCCTTCTGCCTTGCAGCCCAAGAAGCACACAGCTAGTGCACAAGGGTTACTCAGTAATGCCTTTAAACTGATGGGTGGGCCCTAGCTGGTTTTGCTCAGTGGTTAGAGTGTCGGCTTGCGGTCCAGAGAGACCCGGGTTCGGTTCCCACTAAGGGCATATACCTCGGTTGCAGTTTGTCCCCGGTCCTGGTTGGGTCGTGCGGGTGGCAACCACTCAATGTGTCCCTTTCACGTCGATGTTTCTCTCTCTCTCTTCCTCTCTCTCCCTCCTGTTCTATCTGAACAAAGAATGGAAAAATGTCCTCCGGTGATGATAAAAAAATAATAAAAAAAATAAAATAAATAAATAAACTGATGGGTGGGAGGTAGCAGAAAGAGGTCTGAGCACTTAGAGACCAGGTTTATTTTGGGCTCTATCACTGTGCAACACAGGGGAGGTTTCTTTACCAGTCTGGTGTTTGTTTCCTCATGAGAGAAATGAGATAATCTGATTTTATGAGCATAGTAAGTTCTCTCAGTTGTACTTCAGGTTTTTCTTACATGGTAATGGGCAACCACTACTACAAGAACCTCCTGTGGCCTCTAGCTCTCTGATCTAGTACAAGGCCTGCAATTTCAGGGTTAAACATTGGAAAGTAGTCTCCATGTTGCTTCTTTTTCAATATGCCCAGATAAGGTGGGTGCATGGGTGGTTCGGTGGTAGAATTCTCGCCTGCCAATATGCCCAGATATGAGCAGGAATCTTTTAAAAGCTAAAAAGCAGCACTAATGTTCTCATGGACATATGTCTATTTCATAACTTAGTTGTCTTAGTCAGTTCAGGCTGCCCTAACAAAGTATCATACACTGGGTGGCTTATGAAAAACAGAAATTTATTCAAAACAGTTTGGAGGCTGAGAAGTCCACAATAAAGGCACCAGCAGATTCAGTGCCTGCTTCCTGGTTCATAGGTGGCCGTCATTTTCCCGTGTCCTTATGTGGTCCTCATGAAGGAGAAAGGGAGCTTTCTCAGGCAGCATTTATAAGGGAACTAATCCTACTCATGAGGGCTCCATGCTCATGACCTATTCACCTCCCACACACCTACCTCCTAATACTATCACCTTGGGCAACATATAAATATCGGGGTGACATAATCTTTAATCTATAATAGTGGGTAATCATAGTTACCATATTCATCTTTTTAAATGAGATTAAAGGAAGAAAGAGAAGAGAAGGTGGCTTCTCATACAATGTCATAAGCATTTGTATTTTTTTCTAAGTGGCCCTAGGGTTAGAAATGTTAGTTGTCCATCAACTTTTGGTCAGGTTCACATCTAATTGTTATAATAGCTACCATCATTTGGGGGCAGATTAGTAGGAAGCTAGGAACTGGGACAAAGAGTTGTACAGATGGCCGAGCAATTAGCAACCAGCTGATGAATCACAAGACTATCTTCCCTAACCAAAGACACCTAGGAGCAGATGGTTTAAATCTATCCTCCCCAACCAAATATATTGCCTAGTGAGGGGAATAGATAATGGAGACCACTTAGTGCCAGTCTAACCCAAGAACAGATGAATTCAAGGGAATAGATAACAAAAAACTCAATTAGAGTCAGAAAAGTCCAAGACAGAGGTAAAACTGACCAGAGAATTATCCCTCACCCTCCTATATACTCATTTTGATGCATCAGCATATTAAAAAACATATCTGGAAAGATGATGGATATTCTGTTGAGACATCTTCTGAAATTCCCACTTATAGAAAACAGATAAAATCCCTTAGAACAAAGGATGCCTACGCGCTCCCCATTGAGCACGCTCATGCCCCCCTTTCCTCAGGTGTGTACTTTCGCCTAAGCCCTAGGGTGAGACTTGCAACCAGGGGAGCAGTGGGCAGCAGTCTGCAGCAGCAGCTCATCCCAGGAGAATCCCAAGATGCTGTCTCCCAGGGTGCTCTTTTAGCCTCGTGTTTCTCAGAGCCAGAGCAGCCCTGTCTTGGCTCAATCCTATTCCTGTGATTTTGCTCCCTCTATCCTAAGACCTTCCTTTGTCTCACTGTCCAAAGCATTCATAAACTTATTCTCACCTTCACCTGGACTTGTATCTTGAAATCTTTCCTGCACAAGTCAAGGACCCGCACATTCCAAATTTGCTGGGGCAGACCCACCTTGAACGGGTCCCTTTCTGGTGACAATTTCACTATCTCATGCCTGGCACTGCACATAATAGCAGACAGCTGTCTTTACTGTGACCCTTCAAGCACTACAGTAACCCCATTTCACAGGCTCAGAGGAGGTAAGAACATTGCTAAAAGCCACCTGGTTAGTAAAAATCAAGGCAGTGATCAAACAGTTTTAATTTGCCCCAAAGCCTGCTGAAGTACCCCTACCACACAGAGACAGCCACTGTCTCATTACTTATTTATGGGATGGAGAGGCCCATCACAGAGGCGTGGCCAAGGTTTATTAAAGACTTTGGAGGGGATCAGAGAGGAAATTGTCAACTAATAGGAGTAAGTCTATTTCTGGATGAGTTAGAAGAGACCCACACTTCCCTACCCATGTGATCCTCGGTCCAAATTTGGGGAATAGCTAAGTGAAGAGAAAAGATTCTGAACTGATTCAATTCATATCCTGATTCTGTTGAAGGAAATTTTGTCCTCATTTGTGGGTTTGTTTACATAAAACAAAGAGTGTTTCTATGAAATACCTAATATATTTATTTGAAAAAGTTTAAATACCAAATCTCACTTAATTATACATTTAATGAATGAAAAAAATTGAGGTCCCAGGAAATTCTACAAGTATCATTAAGATTTTAGAGAAGAGATCATTTTGGACTCACAGCTTCCTGGAGAAGCTTAGGTTGAATTAGACCTTAGAGGAGGAGTATGTTCCTATAGCAGAGTGAGAGGAAAGGGGGCGTTTCAGAAGAATAAAAAAGCAGAAACAGCCCTGGCTGGTTTGGCTCAGTGGTTGGAGCGCTGGCCCGCAGACCAATGAGTCACAGGTTAGATTCCGGTCAAGGGCATGTACCTCAGTTATGGTTCATCTCCGGCCCTGGTCAGGTTCGCCTGGGGAGGCAACCAGTTGATGTGTCTCTCTCATGTCAATGTTTCTCTTTCTTTCTCCCTCCCTCCCACTCTATCTGAAGATAAATGAAAAAAATATCCTCCTGTGAGGATTAAAAAAAAAAAAAAAGTAGAAGCATGTCCTAGGGACAGAAATAATGGGGACATGAGTCAGGTGATAATCACATTCTTTTGTCTCCAAGGAAAAGCTGATGAACACAGTGGTGGAAGAGTGACTTGAAGGCATACACATATGAGCTCAGTCCCCAGCTCTGCCGATTACAAGACAATTGGCCTCAGTCCAGTTATTTGAACTTCTTAAGCGTCAGTTATCTTGTTTCCAAATGCAGTTAATGTTGCACACTGCAGGGTTAACTATTGAATAGTTCAGTTCCTGGTTCAGTAATTTGAGGAAGTCATTATTATCTCTCACATCACTCTGGAGTATCCAGATCATAATCTTAACACACTCTACTTTACCTCAGTAACGAATAACTGAGAATTATGATTTCTTCTAGCTCATGAGCTCTAAGAAGCAATACGGCTGCCCTTCACCCCTCTGTGCCAAAAACACAGAGGTGAAGGAAATGCCTTATCAGAGGTCCAGTTCACACAAAGCTATCTCAGATGGGCGACTTCCTCTTCATAGCAACAATAGCATTCCACCAGGATGCTGGTCATTTCCACAATCCACTTTTATTGCTTTACATATTTTTCTTAGCCCTTTGAAGAAACAGGCTGAAAATCCAGCCTAATAATCCCTGACCACTGTGAAAAGTCAGAAAATAATGAGCAGGTCCCGATTCCTCTCAGGGGCCTCATTATGAGAGGCTGGCCCACAGCAGTTTCTGTTTTTTTTTTCCTTGAGTCTTCATCTCTATATTTGCTGGCTGCCTCATGGCCCCTTTATGAGCATTTCCAACTGAGTCAGAAGATGGAGGCCCTAGTTTACACTCCGTCACTTGTTAGCAAGGGTTGGCAGGGAATTTGAGTCTCTAGGCCTCAATTTACATAAATGTAAAGGAGAGATCAGCTGAAAGATGTTTAGAACACTTGGAAGTGTTCTAAATGAGTAACATGGATTAAAGTGGGTAGATTAGAATCAAGCAGGTGCACTGTGACCTTTTCTTCTTCACCCAACCATCAGAAGAGTCCTAGATTCTGAAAATACAAATCCCTCCTGTGACGTTCACTCTGAATGTGAACTTATGAACTTTGACCTATTTTGGGTAAGGAAATGAGTTTCCTAATACCCACCCACCCTTCCTGTATTGAGAAGGGCCTCGAAGAGGAACTGGCAAAGAGATGTGATAGATGGTATTCCTTCGCTCCCTCGAATTACAGCCCACTCAGTGGGACCCCGAGCTCATGTGATGCAACCCTTTGAATACAATGGCATGTATTTCATACAAGCGCCTGTATTCCCCATCGCAAACCCTCACAAACACACATCAGTGTTCTGCCTCACTGGGCCTGTGCTGGTGTTTCTCCCTTCTGGATGGAGTCATTCTGAGGCCTTCGGGTCATGACCTTGTGGTGTGCCGAGGTCTTTGGTTAGAGAAGTGCAGCTGTTATCATAAACCATCCGTTTACTCACTGAACTGGATGGTTGAGTGCTTTATGATATCACCACAGAAGGCTACGACAGATAATAGTGCATCATTCAGGGCCTACACCCTGCACAGGACCTTGCTAGTACTCCCTCAATGCCTATCGATTGCCCACATACTTAGACTTTAGCAGAGTTAGTGACTGGTAGGGGAATGTGGGTTTCTCATGGGAAGCTACCAAGGTTTTGTATTGCACCTTATACAAAGAGGGGTTGGAAAACTGAAGTCGCTTCCTAGGAGATATTTGATCTTCAGGTACTATCCCGGTGTCAGAGGAAAGTGGCCTTTTCCAAATGTTATTGTCCGGCCCCTTGTGGTCAGTCAACTATTAGTGATGATAGCTAACAAGAAAGTGGCTGAGGCTGCAGCCCTGTCTCAGCTGTCTACAGCTCATAATCCTTTGGCAAAGGGTCCTTCACTAAGGGCAGGACCAGGAGAGAAGGCTCCCCTGGTCACGGAGTACCGCATGCTCAGGTATGGCTGGTGGCTTTTTGCCCTGTGGAGGAACTTCTCTGGGTCAATTTAGAAATAGCCTTAGAAGTAACCCAGTGATTTGCTTACAAATCCTGCTGATCATCAACACTGCCTGGGGAGCGTGTTAACAATTACTGATAGCCAGGGTCGGCTGGACTCTGGAACCATGGGGGGCTGGGGGTGGGGGATTAGAATTTATATTTTAAATAATTTCTGTCAGTGATTCCAAAGGCAAGCCAGATTTGTAAACGACTTACTTAGTCCAACTGACTTCATTTCATGAAGCCTTGGCTGAGGTCTGCAAGCTGGATCGTGAGAGTTGGGAGTGGAATTTAGGCCTATTGATTCCTAGATTAGTGCACAGTGTGTTGTGTGGCTTCTTTCATAAAACATCAGCTCTCTTTGGGGAGAGATGTGTACAATACCTGTGGGTGAAGTACAGTAAACAGTGGCATGATCCCTTGAATGTGTGAGTCACCAGAATCTAACACTATCCATTAGCTTACTGTAATTAATCCAATGCCTTGGTTAAGAATCCAGCTTCACCACTTACTACTTGTGTGATCTGGCTAAGTCTTAATTTCCTCATCTATAAAATATGAATAATAAAATGAATAGTATCTACCCAATAGGGTTGTTGCAAGGGATCAATGACAGAATATTTGAAAAGTGCTTGATGTAGTGCCTGCCATGGGACAAATGTTCAGTAACTGTTAGCTATTATTTGTTGAGCATTTAGTAGGTGCCAGACACTAATCTAAGAGCTTTGTAGATGCCATCTCTAATGTTCACAACTCGTCTGTGAAGCAGGCATTCTTTTTTTTTCCCCTCACCCGAGGACATTTTTGCATTTATCTTTAGATAGAGTGGGAGAGAGAGGGGGAGAAAGAGAGAGAAACATCGCCGTGAGAGAGACACATTGAGTGGCTGCCACCCACACGACCTCAACTGGGGCCAGGGACAAAATGAAACTGAGGTACGTGCCCTTAGCAGGAACCGAACCTGGGACTCTCTGGTCCGCAGGCTGATACTCTAACCGCTGAGCCAAACTAGCCAGGGTGAAGGAGGCATTCTTGACAAGCCTTCCTGGTGAGAAGAAGGAGGACTGATTGAGCTTATACCTTCCGCTGCGTTGGTCATTTGAAATTGGGCATTTGGTAACCTCTGTTGACATAAGTACATATATGCCATGGTGAAATATCTTCCTGGGGGTATGTCTGTGAAATTTTTGTAAATCTTACTAAAGCTCCTTGAGAGTGAAGCCTGTCCCTTGTGCATCTTGGTGTCTTCTATTCATCTTGGTGTTCTTTGACAAAGCCTAGTCCCTTTCTCCACCCAGGATGTTCAGTTAATGTCAAATAGAATTAGGGGTCATCTCTTCAAGTTGATTAGATGCCTCCTCCCAAGGAACATTTTCCTCCTGGGTCATTCATTTTGAATTTCTTAAGTCATAATGCCTTATCTTGGCATTCAGACCCCTTCTCAATGAATTTTCAATCTACCTTTCCCCCCCTCATGAGTGCAGTGAATGGTTTGTTGAAGGACTATTTATACTGTTGGAAAAATGGAAAACAACCTTAATGTTTAGCTGAAGAAGAATGGTTGAATAATTCATGATGCACTCTATCACTTATACCATGCCATGCATTGTTCTAAGCACTTTTAACATAATTTACTTGTTTAATCTTTAGAATCACTTTGTGAGGTAGATACTACTATCCTCATTTTTCAGATAAGAAAAAAGAGCCAGAGCGGTTAATTGATTTATCCAATGTCACCCAGCTAGGAGGTAGCAGAGTCAGGATTCAAACTCAGACAGCTTGACTCCAGAGTCCGTTCTCAACCATTAACAGTCTCCCAGGGAGCAAACAAATGGTGCATTAAGCCACTAGTAACTTGCCTAAGAGTATTTCCCCTGCATCTAATACAGGCTGAAGTGAATGAATACATATATAGAGAAAATGCTTATAATATACTCTAAATATATACATTAGGATCTGAACTATGGAAAGTTCTACAAAAATACACAGTAAATGACAAAGAAAATAGGCCAAAAGGTAAATTCTGCTTGTGGCCAATTTTTCCACCTTGCTTCTTTTTTTTTTTTTTATCCTCACCTGAGGACATTTTTCTATATTTTGTTCAGACAGAGTGGGAGGGAGAGAGAGAGAGAAACATCGACGTGAAAGGGACACATTGAGTGGTTGCCACCCACACAACCCAACAAGGGCTGGGGACAAACTGCAACCAAGGTATGCACGCTTAGCGGGAACTGAACCCGGGTGGGTCTCTCCAGACCACAGGCCAATGCCCTAACCACTGAGCAAAACTGGCCAAGGTTCACCTTGCTTCTTTATACTTGTTTGACTTTTTAAAATTTCTGAAAGCAAACTTTATCAGTAAAATCAGAGGAAAAGAAGTATTAAAAATAGATTTTTTAAAAACACGAAACAGCCCGGCTGGTGTGACTCAGTGGTTGAGCATCAACCCATGCACCAAGAGGTTGCTGGTTTGATTCCTGGTCAGGGCACATGCCCAGGTTGTGGGCCAAATCCCCAGTGGGGGGCATGCAGGGGGCAGCCAATCGATGTTCTCTCTCATTGATGTTTCTATCTCTCTCTCTCCCTTCCTCTCTCTAAAATCAATAAAGAAAAAATAAAATAAAATAAAACCATGAAATAGTATAGAAGAAGGTTTAGGACAAATACCAACTGATATCAAATACTCTCCCCTCCCTCACACCCTCCCCCCCAAATTTGTTAATTTCAAAGAGGTTTCATTGACCAACACACTCTTGCACAAAGCCTGACCATTACTGCACGTGACTCAGGTGGTCATTCTCAGGTCTGAACACACAGTATGCAGCTTCCACTTTTGTTTGGCTAGATATCCCTTAAGAGAAATCAATTTCCTGGATCTTTTTGAGAGAATTTATAAGTACCTTTGATTTCTCAGAGTCCCTTTGTCCCTGTATTTCCTACCATTCCTGGTGCCTCCGGTCTCCTGGGCAATATTTATGAGTCCTGCTCCTAGATAGCAGGGCCACAGTTTTGGCAGTTGCAGCCTATGAAGTGTCCCTGACTTTGATGGGCTTATCCAGCCTTTTGCAACCTCAGGGCCAGAAGTGGTATAAAACAAAGAGGCCTTAGTTTCAATGCACAACTCGACACTCACTAATAGACTTTAAGCAACTCACTTTAGCCCTAAGACTCAGGGTTCTCATCTCTAAACGAGGATGATAAAGAATCTTACCTACCTCACAGGTTATTGTGAGTCTAAAGAGGACTACCCAAGTAAAATAATGTCCATGTAAGCCATTTGTAAATGTAAAGATTTATATTCACGTGAATTCTCTTCATTTATTTGTAGCTTCCCACTTTCTCATACCCTTTGGAGTCATTGAAAAAGTCCAATCAAAATAAAATGAAATTAAATTAATTAACATTAACAGTAAAGAGACTGAGGGAAGAAGCTTGATGGGAAGGGAACTGGAGGAATACTGTGTGAGACTGAGGGATGTTGAGGAGGCAGATGTAAGAATGTGAGAGGGTAACTGTCAGGCGTAGAACTTTGCAGAAAGGAATGCTGTAAGTCAGGGGTGGGGGACATCCGGCTGGCGGGCCATGTATGACCTGAGAAATTAATGCCAGCTAGCATCACACGCTTCACCAAAGGGAAGCAGTTCTAGCTATCACATTAGGGGTGAGTTAATTAAATGTTTGACCAAATATAGCAGGCTAATTTTTAAGTTGATAATTTTGTATGGCCCGTGAATGATGGTATAAATATCCAAATAGCCCTTGGCAGAAACAAGGTTCCCCACCCCTGCTGTAAGTAGACGCTGTAAGTCTTGCTCATGATGTTTGGTATACCATTTTGTCTCTTTAAGAAACCTTCAGTAAAGACTTCTCGCACTTTTTCATGTTCTTGGAGTGAGGTATGTACTCATTCCCTTGTCCCCATGCATAATCTCATGCTAAGACGCCCTTAAGGCAAGAACAGGAAGAGCTGAGATGACTTAAGTGCACTAGGGTTCTAGAATGATAACTCCTCCCCCAAGGGAGAATTGAATGAGAACTTGCACATAGACTGCCTTGCACATGGTGATTATTATTGTGAGCCAGGAGAAATTTTCCTTAAATATAAGTGATTTGATAACAGAGATGGTTTTTCCTTGTATTTCCTAGGACTGAGCTGGGCACTGAAGCTGATTGGGTGAAGGACAGTCCAACCATACCTATACCCACACTATAGGTTCATTTCTCTGACCTATCCTGATCACACCTTGCTCACACCTTACTCTGAGGTCTGGGAGCCACCAGGCCACTGCTTGCTATACTAGAGGCTATGTGGCTGCCATTTTCCTTGTCTGTGGCTGTGGCTGTGGCCCTCCCCTGAGTCCCATGTCTAGTGTTAACTCTGCCTTCTAGTATCCTCTGCTGCCCCATTCCATGTTCCACTGGCCCATCTGGACAGGAAGAGTAGCAGTCCCTGGTGCCTAAATTAGAGATGCTGTTACTCTATTTCTATTTTATAACTTAGCTGTCTCTAGGCATCTGAGGCCCAAGGTAGGGGGCAAATACAGACCACAGAGCAGTTCCTTTAACCCACAGCACACGCTCATGTTGGACAGTAGGTGCTGAAAGTGTACAGAGGGGAGCTGAGAAGGTTATCTAAGGGTCTTGATGAGCATCTGTAGTGGAGTGAGGAATAAGGGTCTGAGAGGACACTTTCAACTGCCTGCACCTTCTTACCCACCACAAGACTTTAAGAGCATCTCCTCCAGTTCAAGAGTGCTATGAAAATATAGTTTGGGAGTAGGTTGTAAATTTACATTATAAAGTAGGGCATTATTTTTATTAGCCAGTAAGGTACCTAAAGTGATGACAGTGAGCCCTGGCCGGTTTTGCTCAGTGGCGCGGGGATGGAGGTGTCGGGTTGGATCCTGGTGAAGGGCATGTACCTGGGTTGCAGGTTTGGTCCCCGCCTTGGTCAGGGTTGTGTGGGAAGCAACCCATCAACGTGTCTTTATCACATGGATGTTTCTCTCTCTCTCTCTCTCTCCCTCCCTCCCTTCCACTCTACCTAAGAATCAGTGGAAAAAATATCCTCGGTGAGGATTAAAAATAATAATGATTCAGCCTCCTGCCTCTCATTTATAGGTCAAACAGCCCCAACCAACCAGACAGCAACTTTGAGGGAGTAGCCCCTAAATGGAGTAGCTCCCTACCTGCTCCCATCCTGGAAGCTTGCCAGAGGCACTCCTACTTGCCTGCTCTTCTGCCTCACAGCCCCAGAGACTTCATGTCATCTGTGGTCACTTCAATTCTGCAAGTCAAGAATCTACAGTGAAACTTTTCTCGTTTTCCCCATAATTTGGTTGGGGTGCTGGTAAAAAGACAGCTATGGAGTGGACTCAACATTGTAAAGAAAGCCTCTCCTCTGTTTCTTGTTCTTGGTTTCTATTTATCATTGGCACAAAAGTGATACCAAAGAAGAAAGTGATTAAGTTTTCAATGAATGTGGAAGAAGGCTGGAATTGTAGCTCTTCCATTTCTGAGGTGACTTTAGTTTCCTCAACTATACAGTGAGGCTAAGGCCACTACCTATCTAATGATGAGGAGAGACAATATAATTAGCAGAGTGCTTTTGCTCCCCAAATGGTAGGTATTATATGGATGTCCCCTTTTTATCTTCCCTGTCATTGTCATGGCTCCCATTATATCTCCACCCATGCTAGCTTCCAAGTTGGTCTCTGCACTCCATGCTTGCAGTCTCTGCTCCTACCATTCATTTTTCAGCATACTGCCAGAGAAATTAGTGTAAAACACAAAGATACATGTCATACCCCTGCACAAAATCTTTTTTGTTGTTGTTAATCCTCACTCAAAGATATTTTTCCATTGATTTTTAGATAGACTGGAAGGGAAGGGGAGACACACACACACACACACACACACACACAGACAGAGAAGGAGAGAGAGAGAGAGAGAGAGAGAGAGAGAGAGAGATCGATGTGAGAGAGACACATTGATTGGTTGCCTTCCGCACAACCCTGACCAGGGCCTGGGATCAAACCTGCAACCCAGGTACATGCCTTTGACCGGGAATTCAACTCGTGACCCTCTGGTCCACAGGCTGATGCTCGGACCACTGAGCCAAACTAGCCAAGGTGTGCACAAACTCTTTCAATAGTTTCCAATTTTCTCAGAATAAAGTCTAAAACTCCCCAAATAGTCTTATGAGTTTGTCTGCTTCCACTCAATCACACATACATTTTACTGTTATGAGCACCTTCTGTATATTAGACACTAAGCTAAGTGCTTCACAGAGATTTCACATAATCCTGGAAACAGCACTGTCTGTAATATCTCCATGTTATGGAAGAGGAAAGGGAGGCTCAGAGAGGCAAGGGAACTCACATCAACACACAGCTAGTTGTCAGGGATTTGGATTCATTCTTCTTGGCACTCTCTCCAACTGGAGCTCTTTCTACAGAGCAGTGATGCTTTCCCAGCAGCTGGGAAGGGTCAGCAGAGGCAACAGTAGGGGTCCAGGATCTGGGGAGGGAGAAAGCAGTGTTTGGAAGAAGGGTACTGGGGATGAGATGAGGATGTTGTTACCTCTACTTTTCCAGACTGGCGGTAGGGAGTGGCCACCTCGATTCTGGGCCTGGGCTTCAAGCACTTGCAGAGTGTGTACCCCACCTCCTGTGCCCAGAGGACCTTCCACTTGCTGGTTCTTCCTCCCCTGCCACACCCCCTTCCCTTCAATCTTAGAGCCAGGGGCCAAGAGGGTGCTCTAGAGGCACTTGGGAGACGATTACTGCCTCAGATAGTCACATCCTTTCTACCCAAGCGGTGGCTTAAGGCTGCTTGCAGCCCTTCTGCAGGCGGTGTTCTGTTTTAGGGAAGCGGCCAGGGCCCACCAGGGAAGGCCATTATGTGGCTGGCGGCGCTTGTTCAACACGCATTTTCCTCTCGCCTTCCTCTAGTAGCCCCAGCGAAGGGGAGGAACCCGCTTCCTTCCTTCCGGACCACCCTACCTGTGGCCTCTGGCCCACCAGCCAGCAGATCATTGGGGTGGAAGTCTGTGCGCGGGATTCGACCTCACTCCTTCCTTTCTGTCTGTCGCATTTGAAAGCACCGAGTACGTGCCACGCCGGATGTCGGGAGGCTCTCGCCTAACCCGAGAAACAGTTTGTTGCTTCATAGTTTACATAAGAAATCGAGGCTCAGAGAAGTTAAGTGACTTGTTCGCGGTCACGCAGCCAGAATTATAGTTCCTGCTTATGACGATGAAAAGTGGGAGGGTGCCGGATTCAACCCTCGGGACCTGGGGTAGAGACGGCATTGGGGGATCCTCGCCCCGCTGCGTGACCCCTCTCCCCAGCATCACGTGGTACCCTACCCGGCACCCCTGATCCTGAAGCTTGCTCACTAGCGACCTCCAGAGGGCTAGTCCTATTTGGGGTTCCGTGCGGTGGGTGAACCCACTCAGTCTTCCTATTTGCATAACGGAGACTGCTGCTTCCCCGCCCCTTCACTACGCTCCTCTTCCCTTCTTCCCGAGTCCCTTCCACCCTCATCCCTTGTCTCCCGCTCCTCCCCAGCAGACCCTCCTCCCTTCGGGGACTCCAGCTTGGGGCTCCCAGCCTTAGGGCTCTCCTGCCCCCGCCTTGGACAGAGTTCTGAGGCACCCGGGGGAGTGGAGTCCTGGGCTGGGCCAGCTGGGGAAGACGCCTGGGGCACTGCCCAGCGCTAACAAAGGGAGCCAGCTGCCGGCCCGCTGGGGTGTTGAGCAGGCGGAGCAGCCGCAGCCTCCGCGCCGCTCGCGCGCAGAGTGAGTAGGGGTGCTGTAGGCCACGGCGCAGCCTGGGGGGCTGCCCTGCCCCCGGGAGGAGTGCCGCGTAGGGGTTCAGGAGGGGAGGGGAGCGGCGGCCCCAGGCGCGCCTAGTGCGCAAGAAATCGGTGTCTAACGCCGCCTCAGCCACCTTGGTTGCGGGCTGGCCACCTTTTGGTTCGGGGTGCCTGTGTTTTTGTCCTGGTAGAGGGGCCGCCCTGGTTTCTTGCCAGCTCCAAGCTCCTGCTGACCCACAACAAACCCACGTGTGCTCGGCCACCAGGAGCCCTGCTTTCTCCACAGCACTGTCAGTAAGGAAGGGTGGGACGCCTTGTAACTGCCGGGCTCCTTCAGATCCCGCCTGCCGGATTCAAAGACCAGGAAACAGCTTCCCTGGGTGGGTGGGTGGGTGGGTAGGTGTGTGTGTGTGTTGGGGCGGGGGGGGGGGGCAGCACAGGCACTATAACAAACACACCTATACCCAGCTCTGGGATCCCTGAGCGCAGCAAACCCTTAGGAGCCGCCCTGCGGAACCCGGCCATTGTCTCAGCTCCAGGGTGGGGAGCAGCGCTGGGGGCACGCTTGCTGGAGGAGGTCGACAAAGCCACCGGGGCATCAGACCAAACTGCCAGACTTAAACAGTGAAAAACGAAACAAGAGAGCAGCTACGGGAAGATTACTGCAGGCTGAGTCTGCCCTCTGTGACCAGGACAACCCCTCACTTCCACCTCACGGAGGTTTTAAGGGTCTATGGGTCCCCCTCCAAAAAATGACCGAGCCTATTACACCATTGCCCCTGCGCTCTGGTGGGAGGTCGCGAGCACCTCCGCAGCCCGCTGAAAGAATGGTACAGTTTAAACAGCGCCCAGCGTGGTCTTGGGTTTCATTTGCGCTTTGCTTTGTAGGTCTGCCCTGCGTCTAGCCTGCCCCAGTGTCAATGGCCCCTTTTGGCTTGTTATGCATTTTACTAGCAAGGCTAACCGAGGCCTCCTGGGGGGGGGGGGGGGGCACTGTTATCTTCAGTTCTATTGGAGTTTGAGAGGAATTCCGAGGTCTGGAAAGAGAGGCCTCTGGTTTTTTTGTTTTTGTTTTTTTTGCTTACTGATTCTCAGCTCAGCTTTGCAGATTTTGGTTAATCAGACCAGTTCAGGCAGTAGCAAAGATGTCTGAGAGGATGAATTGGCATTTCACATGTTGGTGTTGGTGCAGGAGTAAACCCCGCACATTGTGGGAGTAGGAATGTCGGCACCACTGCTTTAGTGCGCTTGATGAGCAATTGGGTTGTGGCTTCACCTTGGCTAGTACGGCTGGAGATTAGCTTGTCTCTCGGGAGAACTGGGGAGCTTTCAGCCCCACACAACTTTTAGTGAGAATCTAGAGAGCATCCACGGAATCCACCTATTTTATAGGTGGGAAATGGGGACCTGTTGAGTTCAGCCCCTTGTCCAAGTTTAAACTGAAATCCCATACAAAGACAGGACTTGAGTATGGGTCTCCCAACTCCCACACTGCACACTGCCAGGCAGACAGCAGAAGGCAAAACCAGGCTTCTGTGGTTGGCCTAAAAGGCAGTGGCTTTAGGCAGAATAGAGTTAAACAAAGAAAGTAATTCAGATTGAAAGCTGCACCCTTCCATTATCCCTTTCGCGAGTTCTTCTTTTTTTCTTTATTGATTTTAGAGAGAGAGGAAGGGAGAGAGATAGAAACTTCATTGATTGGCCGCCTCCTGCATGCCCCCCAATGGGGATTTGGCCCACAACCTGGGAATGTGCCCTGACCTGGAATCCAACTGGTGACCTCTTGGTCCACACTCAACCTCTGAGCCACACTGGCCAGGCAGGAGTTCTTTATTCATATGAGAAAAAGATATTTAGCAATTCCCTACTCTTCTTCTAGCCCTTCATAAGCTTAGTTATTTTTCTCTCCTGGCTTTCCCCTCCCTTCAAATTGGAATAGGGCCAACTGTGGAGACTTAGATGTTTTGCCTCTCATTCCTGTGCCAGAAGGCCTTTGTTTGGGCATAAGCATGGGCTGTTGACATCAGCCCCGCTGGGAAGAAAGTATCTCTTAGCAGGCTACTCCTAAGCCACTTGTGAAAGAACAAAGCATTGTTTTCATTGATTTTATTTAATTAAAATTTTTAATGAGAGTTCCATGTAAGTAGCTGCTTATTTTTGTATTTGGCAGAGGAAAAATTGGAAAATCAAAAAAACACTTGGAGTCTGGGTTTTCCCGAAGCTAACATGCTGTTTTACTATGTCCCTGTTATCTCTTGGCTGCATTTGTTTCTTTCTTAGGATTTCCAGGGTATTTCATTTTCATGTTGATTGTACCTGGCATAAAGAACTTCAGAAATTGTCTATAAAAACTGAGGCCTAGAGAGGAGAAATTGCTTGCCTAAGGACACTCAGTAAGGTATCTGCTTTTAGTCTCTCTTTTTCTTTTTTAATTCTCACCCCAGAATATGTTTATTGATGAAAGAGAGAGAGAAAGAAGAGAGAAACATCAATCAGTTGTATGCACCCCAGCCAGGGATCGAACCTGCAGCTTTTTGGTGTATGGGACAACACTCCAACCAACTGAATCATCCAGCCAGGGCTAGTGCCTCTTTTTGTTTAAAAGGGAAACTGTTGCATCAAAAGAGTTTTTGTTGGTATGCCACAGTAAAGTCAAAGTTATGATGATGGTTGTTATAACAACCACCTTTAAGTCAGATAATGAATTCCTTAAGGATTCAAATAGGTTTTGGTTATTAAACAAAGCCATAGCTCTCAATGGTGAGGTTATCATTGGGGATCTGTTTTCTTTAGTGTTTACTAAATGGTTCACTTTACTCTTGCCCTGGGCTCCCATAATATAATTTTTTCCCAGTAGGGAGCTGCTTTGAGTATAATCATGAAACAGAAAGCAGCAAAAACTCAGAAGAGAGAGACCCACTTAGCTCTTTGTGCTACTGAACTTCTTGGGCTCCAGTTTCCTTACTTGTACAGTGGGAGTCCCTTCTGCTCAGTGTCTGCACAGTCTGTTCTAGTGAAGTGAAAGATGCTCAGGCCTCAGAGTCAGAGAAGTGGCTTTGGGCCACCCCTCTTTTCCACTGTGTCCCCTGAGAATCAGCAGGCTGCATCTACATTGTATAATATGAGGGGAAAATTACGCATGAATCTCCTGGGGTGGTTATGAGTATTAAGTCAAGTGACCCACGCTTAGGACTGTTAAGACCTCTTGGCAGGTTTGGGTGCTCCCAGCTTTTTAAGTGGCAGAAAATGATGGGGGTGGGGGGATGACCCCAGAGGTTAAGCACTGTGCTCAAGGAGACCCAACCGAGTCACAAAGAGGTGTGAATGTTTGCCAAACTGTAAAGTGGGCCTTTGGATAGCTGTGAAATGTGTGTGACTCCAAGGTAGATAAACTTAGTAAAACACAAATGAAAAGCAAAACCAAAACTTTCAGGCCCAAATGAGTGAGACCTAAAGACATTCCATTCATTTATTTCATATTTACAGACAAGCAGGCGGGTTGGGTGGGGGTGTCCTGTGCTCAGCCTGGAGTTATAAAGAACATGACCCATTCTCTGACTCACCACCCTTGCCCAGAACACATTTGGAGAAAATAGATCTCATTTATTTCAATATTGACCTGAGTGGGGTCCCCTGTTCTTCATAAATAAAACAAGTGGTTAAATGAGGGCGTGGAAGAGGGAAGGGTTCAAAGAGAATGTGTTTGTCTACAAATGTGAGGATGTGGTAGCATTAAAAAAAGACAGGAATAAATTGTTAATGAAATTCATGGTAATCTTCTGGAACATTAGAGTCCTGAGAATTTGCTCAGACCTGGTGTCAGTGATTTGTTCAATAAGAACCAAATTGGGGGGAAAACATTTTTATTGCTTGTCTGCATGTATATTACATGTATGCTCCATATATTCTGATTCTGAGAGATGTACTTTTTATGGGCTTATATGTAATGGTAACATAGTTTCACATTAAATACTTGGGTGATTTTCTAATCATTACTAGAAGGGTCAAGTTAGCCTTTAGAGTTAATTTGGTGATTTAAAACTTTTTTTTTTATCCGAGGACATTTTCCCATTTTTTGTTCAGATAGAGTGGGAGGGAGGGAGAGAGAGAGAGAGAGAGAGAGAGAAACATTGATGTGAAAGGGACACATTGAGTGGTTGCCACCCACATGACCCGGCCAGGGACAAACTGCAACCGAGGTACATACCCTTAGTGGGAACCGAACCTGGGTCTCTCTGGACCTCAGGCTGACGTTCTAACCGCTGAGCAAAACCGGCCAGGGCAAAGCTTTTTTTTTTTTAAATAAGTTTTTATTGAACTTTTAGAGACAGAAACATTGATGTGAGAGAGAAACATCAATTGGCTGCCTCCTGCACATGCCCTACTAGGCATGGAGCCCACAGCCTGGGCATGTGCCCTGCTGGGAATCAAACCTGGACCTCTTAGTCCATGGGATGATACTCAAGCCACTGAGCCACACTGGCTGGGCTAATCTGGTGATTTAGATTGTGTTTATCATTTTGATTATAAGAATAAAGCATGTCCATTGAGGATAATTTGGAAAATTAGAAAAATGTACAGAGAAACAGAAAAAAAATTCCATTATTCAAAGGTAATGACTGTTAACATTTGGTAATTTTTCTTCTGGTCTATTTATTTTATTTTTATTGTTGAAAGTATTACAGATGTACCCCCGTTTTCCCTCCAGTGACCCCTTCCTCCCCACTCCCACCCCCTCCTGCTTTCCCCAAACTGATGTCTCTGTCCATTGGTTGTGTGGTCTATTTTTTCAAATGGATTTGCTTTTTTCTAAGTGGTTGAGAGACCATGGTATGTACAGTTATCTCTTAATTTCTTGCTTTTCTTGCTTAATTGTCTCATATGTGCATCAGAGTTTGCATCTGCATGAAAGTTGTGCCTTTTCATTCATCACCTATGTCAGCTGCTCAGCATCTCCTAGGTCACGTGGCAACATTTCACCTTCTCTCATAGCTGAGTAGTATTCTGTTATATGTATGTACCACATCTTCTTTATCCAGTCGTCTGTTGAAGGGCACTTTGGTTGTTTTCATGTCTTGGCCACTGTGAATAATGCTTCAGTGAACATAGGGGTGAATATATCTTTGCAAATGAAATGTTTTCAATTTTTTTGAGTGGATCCTCAGAAGAGGGGTTTCTGGGTCCTCCATTCTTAATTCTTTTGAGGATGCTCCATACTGTTTTCCATAGTGGCTGTACCAGTTCACCTTCCTACCATCAGTGAATGAGGGTTCCTTTTTCTCCACAATCTCTCCAACACTTCTTATTACCTGTCTTGTCAATAATGGTCATTCTAACAGGTGTGAGGTGGTATCTCATTTGTAGTTTCGATTTACAATTCCCTCATAGCTAGTGAAGTTGAGCATCTTTTCATATATTTATTGGCCATTTGTATGTCTGAGAAAAGTGTCTGTTCAGGTCCTCTGCCATTTTAAAATTGGATTGTTTGACAAACACCAGCCATTTTTATTTTAGAAGTCTTAAGTCCAGGGTGGAGGGGAAAGGGCCCTGCATATGGCCTTGGGTTTTAGTCCTGCCCTTGTGAGCTCCAACGATTTACTTTAACATCCCAGTTTTCAGTTTCTACATGTGTTAAATAAGCAACTCGAGGATCATTTATTATTTCATTCCTCACGTATTCAAATGCCCACTCTAAACCAGAGGTGTAGAAGGAGAGCCAGCTTCTAAGAAGCTCACAGTATGATGGAGAAGTCAGGGTAACAAGAGACAAATGCAGGATGCTGTAGACCAAGAGGAGGGGCAGCCCCTCATGACTGGAGCAGTGGAGAAGGAAGACTTCTTGGAGAAGGGTCATTACTGGATAGTCAAACCACATCTTATTTTTTTCTTTATTGTAATTCACTCTGAGATGAACATGTTTGTGACTAAATCTCTTCATATTCCAGATAATTTCCAAAGAATAGAATCCTAAAGTTGGAATCACTCAGACACACTTTAAAGGGTATTATCATTTAAAAAGCTAATAAGTTTAGTCCCTGTTACATATGAAGTCCTAAAGTACCTAAGTATTATATCTTATAGGAACAATAGAAATTAGGAATACAAGTAATTTAGGATATAATAAATTATCACCAATTTAGATTTGGACAAAGTACTTAATCTCACTCCCTTACCTCACTGGGCCATTCTAAGGATAAAGAAAATCATAGCTAAAGAGTCCAATCTAGCCTAGCCGGTGTGACACAGTGGATTGAGCGTCCTCCCTTGGACTGAGAGGTCCTGGTTCCATTCCTGGTCAGGGCACATGCCCGGGTTGTGGGCTCCATCCCCAGTTGGGGGCACGCAGGAGGCAGCCAACGTTGCTTCTCTCTCACATTGATATTTCTCTCTCTCTCCCTTCTTCTCTCTCTACAAAATCATTAAAATATATTAAAAAAAAAAAAAAGTCCAGTATAGTGCCAGGTATACAGGAAGCACTCAGTAAGTGAGAGCTATTATTGTTATAATTGGGATTTTTACAAGCTGTAGAAACTTTTGGTCCTAATATTTTTCTTACCATGATAGCAGGCAGAAAGTTAATAAGAGTGGAACTTCCTACCAGGTAACAAGTCGAGAGAGAAATGATAACTCACATGATGCATTATTTAAAAATTCTTATTATAGCCCTGGCTCAGCAGTTAGAGCGTCGACCCGCAGACCAATGAGTCGTGGGTTCAATTCCAGTCAAGGGCATGTACCTCGGTTGTGGTTCATCCCCGGCCCTGGTCAGGTTGTGCGGAAGGCAACCAGTTGGTGTGTCTCTTATCACACTGATGTTTCTCTCTATCTCTCTCTCCCTCCCTCCCACTCTATCTGATAATAAAAATAGAAAAATATCCTTAGGTGAGAAATAAAAAATAAAAATAAATAAAAAAGTCTTATTATGGAAAATTTCAAACATACAAAATGTGTAATGAACCCCTATATACAATCACTTATCTTCTACGATTACAAAACTCATGGCCGATCTATAACTCTGTACTCTACCCAGATTACTTTGAAGCACCTTGTGACACCTGCTCAGCCAAAAATATTTCATCAAGTTGCATGATGGGTATTTGAGGTATTTTCCTGTGGCTCTTGGAGCCTGTCTCTGCTCTCATTGTTGTGGGACCGAGAGAGAGAAAGACAGAGAAAGTTGGAGAGACAGAAACTGACAGAAAGTGCCAACCTGAGAACTTCTAAATTTTACTGCTCAACTGAGTTTTCCTGCCAGGTCTTGTGTCCCAAAGAGACAGGGTAGAGGGAGCACTGAATTTAGTCAGGAGACCTGATTTTGAATAAGGGCTCTACTCTTAACCAGTTGTAGGATTTTGGCAAGTGACTTTTGAACTTCTTCGAGCACATGTATAAAAATACAGTGAGGCCCTGGCTGGTTTGGCTCAGCGGTTAGAGCGTCGGCCTGCGGTCCCGAGAGACCCGGGTTCGGTTCCTGCTAAGGGCACGTACCTCGGTTGCAGTTTGTCCCTGGCCCTGGTAGGTCGTGTGGATGGCAGCCACTCGATGTGTCCCTTCACGTCGATGTTTCTCTCTCTCTCTCTTCCTCTCTCTCCCTCCCTCTCTATCTGAACAAAAAAATGTCCTCGGGTGAGGATAAAAAAAAAAAAAAAAATACAGTGAATATTGAATGAGTTCATCCAAGTGGCAGCCCAGCAGCTCCATATTAGTGGGCATGAATCAGACTTCATCCCAGCCTTCTCTCCCGGAGAAGCAGAGTTTGCATATGGAATCAAGGTCACAGACGAACGGCCCCTCTGCAACAGGACGTTTTCAAGGAGCATTGCCACCGGTCTCTCATTCCAAAGATGTGGTCATGGCTCAGATGAGCGCCTAGCAGGCAGAGTACCCCGGCTTTGCAAATCTCTCTCATCCCCTCACTCATCCCCTTACCTCTGATTTGTGACTGAGGACAAGGCAGCCCAGAGAAAGAGACAGGCTCCCCTTTCCCACTCCAGTTTGGATGAGTCTTGGTCACTTCTAACTCACTGCTGCATTCAAATACACACACACACACACACACACACAATTGATTTATTAGAGAGAGGAAGGGAGAGAGAGATAGAAACATTGATGTGAGAGAGATACGTGGATCGGCTGCCTCCTGCATGCCCCTTACTGGGGATCGAGCCTGTAACCTGGGCATGTGCCCTAACTGGGAATTGAACCAGGACCTCTCGGTCCATAGGCCAATGCTCCATCCACTGAGCCACACCAGCTAGGCCACACAGGAATTTTTGATCGAACTAACAGAAAAATGTTGACATGATTTAGTAATTAAGTCAAAGTCTTCTCTTGAATCCACTGGACACCCATTATGTGAGGGCCTGCAGTGTGACTTGTGTTCTCCTGCTGTTGCTCACTGACTGTGTGGCCTTGGGCAGGATGCATGCCGTCCTGGGCATGTCCCCTCAGGGACTCAGCTCTCAGCTCTTTAGTCCCTTCCAGCTCTGAGATCATCGGATGGCAAAGGGTGGAAGATACAGGTCAGGGAGCTTTTTCACATAAATAATAAATGAAATTTCTTTGCTTTTAGAATCTACAAATAGGGTAAAAAAAATCACCCCCTCACTGTTTGCCTTCATTCCTCCCAATCCCAGTGCTCTCCGAAGTGACTACTGCTTAGTTTCTTGTAGGTCCTTTAGCGCCTTTTGCATGAATTTTTGTTGTATTCATGGTTATGTGCAGATACATTTAAAAATGGACTACATTATGACTGCCACTTTACAAATGCCTTTGTCACTGTACTATATGTATTAGAGTTATTTCCACATCAGTGTATACATATTTTTTCACAGCTGCATCACATTCTATATTAAGGACGTGTTTACTTCACCAGTCTTCTGTTGATGGACATTAATCTATTTCCATAAAAATATATTTCTAAGTATATTTAGACCTTGCACATACAGAACAATGGTTGTAAATGTCAGTGGCTAAGCTCTGGAAAGGGTGGCAACAGAAGGGGTGCATGCACACTGAGGACCGCTCCCTGGAAAGCTGGAATAAAGGGCTCCCAGAAAGTAACTGGATGGAAGGCTATTTTTGGAGCCAGGCTGCCTAGTTGGGTACCCTTGACTGCCAGGGCAAGAAATTGAGCTGCGTCATCACTTCCTCCTCTTTTCACTGTCTCTGGCACTTGCAAATTTGTTTCTGTTCTCAGGGTCACTGGGGACCTGATGGAAGGACTGGAATTTGAGTGAGGGAGGAGAGAGAAGCCAAGAAGAGGGAGATGTGATCTCAGGCTCTGGAGGAGGGACTGTGCCAATTCTGCTCCACTCTGTCAGGTGGTTCAGACCCATCTGGAGCGTTACGTTTCCTTGGGTCCAATACAGATCATGATTAAATGAAGCACCCCCAAAATGGGCTACTTAGAAGCCGAGGTTTCAGACACCATGTTGGAGGCAGAATAAATACAGAAACAGGGAGTTTCTAGCCTGTAGGAGATAAAATAAAAGAGGCGCCTTCTTCACATGGAAGAGGAATTAGAGTGGCTGCTGCCACTCTCTCTGTGGAGGGGAGAACCAGTCCAGGACGCGGGAGAAGTTGCCGGATGGCAGATAAGGAACTTACTCAGCCGAACTGCGCAGCCATAGAACAAGCTATGTCACAAGGCAGTGGACTTCCTGTCACGGGAGGATCCGAGCAGAAGTTGCAAGTGAATGGATTTGCTATCAGAGGATTCCTGCTTTGCAGAAAGGTTGATTTAAAATGCCCCTTCCAACTTGGAGAGTATATGACTCTATGACTGTATGGCGAGAAGCAGAAAGATGCTAAATTGGACTGAGTGGGTGGGACAAGATAGGCAGGATGTTGCACAATGTAACTGGAGCAGCTCTCACCTGCTCTGAAAAGGTGAAACAAAATGGAAATCTTCAAAGGAGGCTTAAACATTGTTTCCCCTGGGTCTTGGCAACCCTCCTCATGTCTGTCCTTGGCTTCAGCTCTGCTTGACTCTTATTCATAAATTACTTCCACAGGAATAAATATATCACATACACTTTAGTTGACCAGGAAATCTGGCAACCAGAAAAGAACTACATGTCCCAGGAGGATAATTGTAATTTTTTTCATTACAGTCTTTCTAAATTTGCATGCATCTTCTGGTTTCCCCAGCACAGTGCTGAGACACCACTCAGCCTTAATTTTAGGAGTGCTCTGCCCTTTGCAACCTCTGGAAGGGTCTCTGAGCTGGAGGTGACAGCTCCCCCCATGTTGAGTGCTTGTCCCTTTCTTTCCTGTGGACGAGGAAGAGCCTCTTGGACTTAGCCAAGGCTTGGAGAGGGAAAATGGCAAGTTTACCATCTTCTGGCTTTTGCGGTGTGCCTGGGCCTGAGGAGGCACTGTGTGTGTTCTCTCATCCAGTCCCCATGGCAACATTTGGTGTCCTGATATCATTAGCTCCATTTGCAGTTGAGAAAACTAAGTTTCAGAGACCCACCCGAAGGGTCATTGTTGGTTGTTAAGTAGTGAAGCTGGTATTGGGTGTAGCACTTTCCTACGTCATGTTATAGGTTTTCTCACTGCTGGTAGTAGCCAGTCCTTTGCATCTAAGAAGTGCTTTGTCCTTGAGTTTCACTGGGGGCTTGGCTGAGTTTCTTCTTACAGGGCAATGGGAGCATTCTATCATTCCTCTATGAAAATATGAATGGAAATAACTTTGTGGACAGTCACACGAATAGCATGACATTTGGATCCAGCATACACTTTCTAATTTCCTTTTTTGGTCAGAGTGATTTGTATCAAGCCGGTTTGCCTTTTAAAAAATTTGGTTATAACTGGGAATAAACACTGGGAGTGAGCATGGCCGCAGATTGGTGGTTACTACTGCTTAGCTACCTTTAAATGCCTTGAGCTTGTAAATGGAACTCAATATCAACATTGTTAAGGGCTTATCTTGCAGCTGTGCCTCTAGACTCTTAAACAATGTCTTCTTTTGTAGAGTTTATTTAATATTACTTTGTTCACCAAATATTTATTGAGTGCCTATTATGTGCGAGGCATTGGAAATGTCTACATAAAAACACACACACGTTGTAGACATGCACACACATACTCAGGGTGGCTAGCAGGGCCTTGGAAGTTAATGGCAGATAAACTTCCTCTGTTACCCTCTTCCTCTCTTCTCAGAGTCCTGGCTTTGTTTACTTATTCAACAAACATTGGACTGTGTTCTGTAGCGCAGTGCTTATTTTTGGAACATAGACCCAAATATTCCCACAGTTCTGTTCCTCCAAGAGCTTAGTTGAAGGTGGACATGCAGATATTAATTATAATACAGTGTGATAAGTATTAGGATTTGGTGCACACAGTCTGGGCAGAAGGTACAGCCAATTTGGGAAAGCTTCCTGGAGGAGGTGATGCCTAAGCTGAATCTTAGAGGGCAGTATCTGTTAGCCTCTGGGAACAGGGCATTTGCAGAAGGGGCTGCAGGAGCAAAGATGTGGGGGAACCACTAAGAGTCTGATATGCATGGAGAGAAATACACCAGGCAGGAAGTGGAGAGGGATGGGGCTGGAACCATTGCATACATTATCTAATATTTTCATAACCTCCCTGTGTGGCATATACTATTACCATCTCCATGTCACAGACAAAGAAACGAAGACTGAGGGAGTTTGGAGATTTGTTTAATCAGACAGCGACTGAGGGAGGTGCTAGGACTTGAATGTAGGCTTGCTGGGGCACCCCTCTCCCCCGCCAGTGCCTGCAGAGGCAGGTTGGGAAGGTTTGGTTTGCTGGCTAAGATGCTTGTTTCCTCTCTATTCATCTATCAAGGGTAACACTCTTGCTGAATCCTCTGTCTTCCACTTGCCTCGGTGTTTTCCAGCTTACGGTTAAATTGGGATGAGCGGGTCTGGTGTTGAAGCCTCTTATGTGTCTTAGTTCTAGCTTTTATACTTTTTTTTCATTCAGAAAATCAGTAGTCCAGAAATCTTAAAAACAAGAACAAAAATTACACACACCAAAACTCTTTATGTGCCCAACCATATGTGACAAAGGAGAGGGAGAAAGTTCACCCTCTTTCTCAAAAGTTTGAGGTTCATTTAGTAGCTCAGGCATTACCTGTGAATCCTTTAGTTCAGAGAAGCTCTTTCGGGCTGAAGAGGAAGCAGTCAGTGTGGGTGGGACGAGTCTAGAGCAGGTGGGCCTTGAGCTGGCCCTTTGAGGATGAATAGGACCAGAAAGGTGGAAGGCCTGACGGTGGAGTAAAATTATTCTGTCTTATTCAATGATAAATGGGATGCCTCTGGCTTATTCTCCCCATCTCCCAGAATAACTTCTGCACCGGAGTTGGCACTTGTGTGGGAGAGGTATTCATTCATTCATTCAAAATAAAGTTTATTGAAAATGAATCATTTGAGAGCACAAAGACAAGATGATGAAACTACAGAATGAAATAAAAAGGGCAATGACAGAGCCAAGGGAAAAACTGAGGATACAAACAACTTCATTAGAGAAAAAATTAATAAAGGAACAGAATAAGAATCAGCTGAAAACTAAATTACTAACAGAGAGGGAAGGCTTGAAGAAAATTACAGTATATCTGAAAAAAAAAATGCATCAGAGAAAATCAGAGATTTAAAGGTTGTACAAAGATGATCCCTCAGAAGGGTAACTAGGGCATCTGTGGAAACACACGCTACTTCTGCTTACGTTACATTAACCAAAACATAGTTGCATGGACCTACTTGGCTGCAAAGAAAGCTGGGTAAATGTCTCCACCTGGGTGGCCTTGTGCCCTTTTAAAATTCAGGGTTTTTCCATTACCAAAAGGAAAATGTGGAAATGAATATTGGGAACAATTCATCTCTGCCACAAGGGAAAATCATGTTGACCTCAGACTTGCTCTGCAGCAGAAGAAAAACTTGAGGACACGGAGAAGAACTAGTTCGAATTCTGAGGGAAAGGCAGTGTGACTGGTCTTTCAATTAAATCACTCCGCAAGGAAAAGGCAGCTAGTCACTCTCACATATGCAAGAACTCAGGGGATATGGCACATATGAGCCCTTCTTGGGAAAACCTGGATGGTGAGAAAGATTAATCAAAAGCAAACTTCGGAAGGCTTGGTTAAAGGTCCTTTGGTGAGCTCTTCATCCTCTCAGACACAGCAGAGCGAAGCAAAGGTGGGCAGTCAGGTTAAGAAATCGAATGTGACAAAGTAAAAAGATTGCAGGAAGTGGGAGAACATGTATGTGCTAACTTTCCCTCTCGTACTGACTAACTAGGATGTTAGTCATGACTCCAGCCTTTCAATGATTATTTCTTTCAACTTGGAAGGATCTCTAAGGAAGTAGTATCTTTTTGAGGAGAAGTGTGTTAAAAGTTCAGCTTTTCCATTATTTTTCTTTTCTGTAGAATTAAAATATAATAAAGTTAAAAAGCAAAAGCTCTTTTAGCCCTGGCTTGTGTAGCTCAGTTGACTGGGCATTGCTCCATGGACCGAAAGGTTGCAGGTTCGACTCCCAGTCAGGTCACATGCTTGGGTCGTGGTCTCCATCCTTGGTAGGGGGCATGCAGGAGACAGCCAGTGAATGTTTTGCTCTTACATTGATGCTTCTGTCTCTCTCTCTCTTCCTCTGTTTCTAAAAATCAATTAATAAATTTTTTAAAAAGCTATTTTGTAAAGCAGTTCCATCCATTTTTTTTCATGCATTCTTCCATCCTCCACACTGCTATCCATGTGAAAGTGTAGAAACATGTGAAAAATGATATTAATCTATTTGTTTGTGTGTGGATGGAGGGATCTTAGGTGACACTGAACTCTCTCTGATTTTGTGTGTTGATTGATTTTTAAACAAATAACGAGCTGGATAGGACCACTAAGGCTATTCTAAAATGCACGGTTAAATGCCAATACTCAGGGTGAGGCGAGCCGGGTGAAATAAGACACTGTCTTTTCATTGGGAAAGTTGGCAAGTCAATTATGTGAACACCAAACTGTAGGCAGAACAACACACTTTATAAATCTGATGAACAGTTGGGTGTTGGGGCCCAGAGGACAATGGGGAAGGTTTCACAGAGGAGATAGAGTTGAACTGAATTTTGGAGGATGAGAAGAATTTTGATAGCTTGAGAATGAAGACAGGATATTCAGTCAACGAACAAAGGCTGGAGGAGTGAAAGTATGCAGCATGTCTGGGTAATGGGGAGTCATTTGTTATGGTTGGAGAACCAAAGATAAAAGAAAGTATAGCTACTGCTCATTAAGTGCCCACAGGTACCAGGAGTGACACACAGATGTCTCTAGGCTGCCCAACAGCTTACAGAATGGGTACAATTAGCCCTATGGTACAGATGAGGAAACTGAAGTTAAGAGAGAAAGAGATTTATCTGCCCAAAGTTACACAGTAGTGAGATTGTGATTTGAACCCCCGAGCTGCCCGTACTCCCAAGCTCATGGTTCTTCTGTGCTGTGACTTGTAGTGCATGGGAGACCCGACTAGCCAACTCTTGTGAACATGAAGTATAAAGTACAAATAAATGTAAAAAGTATTTTTATAGGTTAAGACTTTATAGGTAAATCTATTTTATATAGTTACATACAGGTAGACCTAGGAAATGTAAATATATTTTCCGTGTAAATTTTTTTTTTTTTAATCCTCACCCGAGTACATTTTTTCACTTTTTGTTCAGATAGAGTGGGAGGGAGAGAGAGGAAGAGAGAGAGAGAGAAACATTGATGTGAAAGGGACACATTGAGTGGCTGCTACCAGCACGACCCAACTAGAGCCGGGGACAAACTGCAACTGAGGTACACGCCCGGGAACCTAACCCAGGTCTCTCTGGACCACAGTCGACGCTGTAACCGCTGAGCCAAACCGGCCAGGGCTTTCAGTGTACATTTTATAGATAAATATAAAAGATTAAACTGTGGTTCAGACTCTGCTATCCTGTAGCTGTGTGGCCTCAAGCTACTTAACTTGAACCCTAGTTTCCTTATCCAAAAAAGGGGATAATAATGGTGCGGCTGTTGACCCTTGTATTTGTGTTTATGTTCAAATTAGATCATAGATGTGAAACGATGAGAAAGTATAAAAGAGCCACACAGAAGGGTTTGTTATTGCTGACACACCCGTTGTTCTTCTGCGAACTTACAGACATCTGTTAAAGTACCCACAGGTGTCTATAAAGACTCCCACAGTCATGGACACGGTCCCTGCAGGCCTGCAACAAACAACTTGGTTAACAGGCGAAACGCTGTGCTCTCCTGACTCAGATAACCAGCTGGGGGCCGCAGCGGGAGGGAACGCAGGGAGGCCAGCAGTTGGCCTGCCTTCGGGGTTGCTGGGAAAGTCTGGGACAGGGAGTTGAGTTGGGATGGCTGTCAGCAGCTTGGTGAGTTATGCAGGGCAGAGGAGGGTGTTCCAGACATGCCAGGCTACAGGAAGGAATGTCAGAGCTGCCTGGCGAGCAGGCCCGTGCTACGCCTGTCTGGTAGAGGCTCGTGGTCTAGAAAAGGGATAGGAGGGCTAAAGCTGTCAGGAGACTCTGGAGCAGTGCTTCTTCAGAAGTCCTGCTGAGGACAAGGCAGGCCCTGGCCTCAGAGACATTGGGCTCTGACACAACATAACAGGTGAGCCAGCAGCCGGACCTCAGCACTGAGCTAGTGTGGCCTGAGCAACTCACATTTGCTCCAGGAAGGATCAGGACTGTTCTAGGGTCTGGGATGGGGCCTGGAGTGCCGCTGGGCTTCCAAAAGCCTTGTTGTGTGTGCTGTGTGTTGGGATGGTGGGGGTGGGGGTTTTTGAGAGAGCCAACTTCTTACTGCAGCAGTGATCAGTTCTTTCCTCATCTCACTGGTTTCTACTGTGCCCAGACTGGCCTTTCAGCTCATTCCCAGCTCAGGAGAAGCTCCTCAAGTCCGTGACATTCAAAGGAAAGAGAAGACCTTTATCTCTTGTACGGTACTCACTGTGTTACATGAAGGTGGCTCTGTTAGACGATGGCCTCCTGAAAGGCAGGACGCTGACTGGGCTCTGCACAGCCCTGGACCCAGCACAGAGCCCAGCCCTGAGGAGGCTCATGGAATGAGCTCAGCTCTCCTGATGCACCTGTCTGCCTGCTGAGACCAGGATGCACTCAGCCCGCACTGGGCGTGAGCTGGTGCTCTCTAGGTAATGTGGGGTTGCAGGAGCCCATGGTGGGGAACACCTAGGGCTCTGATGGGTCCTCCTGGCCCACAGGACAGTCCTTTTCCTACCTGCCACCCCTGGTCTTGAATGGGAGGCAAGCAGCAAGATGCAATATGGAACGTTCTCTGGACTGATCCATGGAGCTGAGCCCTAGTGGGAGTCAGGTTTGGGACCTTACTCTGTTTTTCTGATCCTATTGGGAGCCCAAGCCCTGGGAGAGAGAGTCTCGGGTGAGAGAGGGAGGAAGGCAGTGAGGGAGCTCTGACAAAGGCAGTTAGTCTGAATCATCATACACCTAAGCAGACTGCAAGGATTGCCTTTGTCGATTGTCGTGTTGGGAGGGGGCTGGCCTAGGGCCTGAGCTGGGGCTGGTTCCTGACAGCATTAGTCTGAAATCTCCAGAAGGTGCTTCTTGCTGGAGGGCTGTGCTAGTTCCTTTTTTGTCTACCCAGTAAACATCTGTCTACATCTGTAAATTTGGAGGAGAGAAAACAATGGGTAGTGGGGAGATAGAAGAAAGCTCCCCCTCCTTCCCGAGAAATGCTTCTGCCCTTGGAGAGTTCTACCCTTGTCTCCCAGACAGTTTGGGTGACTCCCAGTGGGAGGACTGTGGGCAAGTCACTGCCTCCCCCGTCACCATCTGCAGGGGCACCTTTCTGAGAAAGCCTTTGTCATATTGTTCGGTGGGGGGGGACCACATGCTTTGCAGCCAGTAGATTTGGGTTTCATTCTCGATGTGGCACTGGTCAGCTGTGTGAACATGGGAACGTCTCTGACCCTCAGTGTCTCATCTGTAGTCTGTATGGCTCATTCCTACCTCATAGCATTGTGGGAGTGCTATCTAGTGCTTCACCTGGTGCCCGCTTGTGTTTAGTGACCAATAAACGGTAGTCCTTTTTAATGCCACCGCACTTGTCAATGGTTATTCTCAGTTTCTGGTCATCTAATGGGCCAGACACTCTGCTAGGCACTGCGGATATGCAGAAACACAGGTCCAGTCTCTCCTAGGAGGGGCCTCCACCTAGGAGGAGAGATGGGCACGTGTGGTCTGGGCACAGATGCATGGGAGCGGCACGCATTGCTCTGGGAGCAAGAGGCAGGGTGGGGTCAGAGAGGAAGAGGCCAGACCCCCCCACAGGAAGGGTTTGTAGGCAGTTAGGGTGGGGTGTGTGGAGAACAGAAGGAGGATCACACAAAGGTTTGACATTAGATCTAACTGTTGTGGGAGGAAGCAGGAGCTGACAAGTAGGGGTTTCCCCAGCAGATGAGCCCACAGGGCTATGCCCTCTGCTGGCATTGGATCCCACACAGTTTGGCTTGGGATAGAATCTGTAGCCTGTCTCCATCAGTTGGGTGGACATGGACCAGCCAGACTTGACTTGGAGAGACGGTACTGAGATGGTACTTATCATCACAGAGCTTTCTCTAGGCTCAGGGCTAGGATCAAGGGTGGGCCTTCCCAGAGGGAGTAGAACAGATTAACAGGCAGGAATTGCAAATGTGGAAGCCCTAAAATGCAGGCTTCAAGTGTTGTGGACTGGAGGGGGCTTCAGAAAACCTTGGCACAAAACTTGTCAAATTGGGACACGAGGAAGAGTGAGTAGGAGGGGTGACCTCCGAATTCCAGCGACCCCATGTGCAATGCTCAATGTCAAACCACACACACACACCCCCCAGAGGAGACTCCTGGATATTGAAGGATATACATTTGTGATTTTAATTATTCGCAGACGACTTCAAAACCCTAAGATATATACAAATTGGATGAATCATTTTGGATGAGATAAAAACAAAATTATATTTGCTACAAGGCTGGTATGTGTCTCTTAGTTGGTGATAAAAAGAAACATAGCATGCTTTCTTTACTGAACTCTTATAATGTCCAGGCATGTTGTAGGCTTTACGGGTAGTCCATTTAACCCTAGCTATATCCAGCTCTCTTGCTGTACACCCTGCCTGCTCCACACAGCTAAATGTCACTGTAGAAGCATGCCATCATCCTGACAGACCCCTCTCTAATTCATGGCCATGGCCCTTGAGTGGACTTTGGTGGTGTCAATTCTGGCTTCTATTAGCATCAGCTGGGGGACATTATAAAAATTACTGCTGCCTGAATTTCACCCAAAATTAATGAAATTAAAGTCTTTGTGGGGTGGACCTGGGCATTAGTATCTTTTTTTTTTAAGCTCTGCAGTTATTCTAATGATCAGCCTTGGATGAGGACCACTGCCATTCTCTAATCTAGATGACGGTTTCACACCTTTTTCTCTCTCTTCAAACCTTTAACACCTCCTCTTCATCCTTCCTCTCAGTTGAGAACCTTGTTTCCCACTCACCTGAGAAAATAATGGCAAAAGAAAACGTTCACACCTTCCCACTACCAAACCTATGCCCTGTATTCTTTCTTCCTGTAACACTGGATGATGAATTGTTTCTGCTTCTATGTAGGACAAACCCCTTTACTTATACTGCATCCTGTTCCCTTAATTGAGGACATGACCAGCAATTCTTTTTCCAGTGTTTCTCTGCTGGATCATCTCCCCCACCCCCACCCCATCTATGGTGTTGTTTCTTCCGCCCACACACATGCAAAGGCATATCATCTCTGACCTCATCTACCTGTCCAGCTGCTGCCTCATTTCTCTGCTCCTTGAGTCATCTGTGCTTGCTCCCTGCAGTTCTTCTCCCACTATTTTAACCCAGTCTATTCACTGTTTTGCTCTTATTACTCCACAAAAACACCCGTAGGGTTCACCAGTGATCTCCATATTGCCATATCCATTGGTCAAATCTCAGTCCTAATCTTCATTTGTCAGCAGCATTTTATATAGTTGATAATTCCACCCCCCTTCAAAAATGTCGACTCTTGGCTTCTGGACTATCACTTTCTTTGGTTCTCCTCGTCTCTCACTGGCTTTCCCTTCTCAGTTTCTTTTGTTGGTTCACCTTCACTTGTTCCTTTCGGAACGCCCCAGGGAGCAGCTCTTAGACTTGGCCTCTTCCCTGTCTCCTCACTCCCTGGCGACCTCCTGCCACCCACATGTTGACAGCCTCAATTTATAGCTCTATCCCAGACCTTTTTTCCGGCCACCACATATATCCACTCATCTATGCACAAATTTCCTTGGGTGTCTAATAGACACCTCAGTGATGACAAGTCCAAGACAGAACTGTGCTGTATTCTCAAGCAGCCCCTCAGAGTGGCAGAGTCCCTGTGAAGTGCCCCTCATGTGACAAGAGGTGTAGGAAGCACATAGGAAAAGCATACACATCACTAATCTTCCATTTTCAGATATAAAAACCTGTGAAAGCCAAGTTTTATTTTTAACCCATTTGGTGGCAAAACTTGACCTGGATTGATGTGAGTCTATTTATAATTCTTTATTTAACCTACTTAGTTTTATATTTATTTGTTTTGTGGCAGAGATATTAATCCATATAATTATGAAGAGATGCCCCGATCCTGCAGTGGATGTGATGTGATATATGATTTATTTAACATATTAGTTTTCTAAAAGATGAAGAATTCTGAATTCTAATGCTTATTAGGTCCCAAAGATTCCTGATAAGTAATTATGAACCTGTGTTATAACTTTTCTAAATGTCTGACATTTGAAACTATGCCTGTAAAAAAAAAGTTGGTTTTCTTTTTCCTGGTAACTAAAATTTCTTTTAATGGTCTTTCCCAGGAACAAACTCAATTTTCAGACCTGATTAAGATCAGGCACAGCAGGCCAAGCTGAGACAGGCAGGTGTGAGATGCCATTCTAAAACAGAGGGAGTGAATACAAGTCTACATACTGAACAGTGAGATCACCCCTCCCGACCTTATTTTTTGTGTGTGGGTTCCTACAGTACTGGCAAGCTAGGGTTATACTCCCTTTTCCTTATAAGATGAGAGGAATCTCTCCATAAACTAAATAGCCCAAGGGAAAAGGCCTATAGATATTGCTATTTAGGGTTCTTTAAATAAAATGGACCAGCCCTGGCCGGTTTGGCTCAGCGGTTAGAGCGTTGGCCTGCAGTTTGGAGAGACCCTGGTTCGGTTCCTGCTAAGGGCATGTACCTCAGTTGCAGTTTGTCCCCGACCCTGGTTGGGTCGTGTGGGTGGCAGCCACTCGATGTGTCCCTTTCACAATGATGTTTCTCTCTCTCTCTCTCTCTCCCTCCCTCTTCCTATCACTCTGAACAAAATATCGAAAAATGTCCTCGCGTGAAAATGAAAAAATAAAAAATAAAAATAAAAAAAATTAATAAAATGGACCGATTACTTTCAATTCCTTTCTTGTAAGATTCACCGGTCAGTCCAGCAGTCCTGCCCCCACACAGAGCTGCTGGTTAGCCTTGTAGTGTGTCACTTTTAAATTAAGAAGACTATTAAGGATCACCAGATATTTGAGAAGGTTTGAAACATGGAAGGCAGAAATCAAAAGAGACAACAAAAAACAACATAGGAAAAACCTTATGAGAAATAGAGACAATGCAGGGAGCAGAGGAAAACTTCTCAAAAACTATAATTACTAGTGTCATAGAGACAAGATAATACATTAATGAAACAAAGACTGCAGAGAAAATGCCTGCTTCTGTTTTAGAATGTCATCTCCCACATGCCCACCTCGGCTTGACCTGCTGTGCCTGATCTTATATCTGAAAATCGAGTCTGTTTCTGCTGGAAAGATCCTTAAAGGAAATTTTATTTACCAAGAAAAAAACCCACTTTTTTTTATAGGTATAGTTTCAAATGCTGGACATTTAGAAAAGTGTTAACACAGGTTCACAATCACTCATCAGGAATCTTTGGGACATGATAAGTATTGGCATTCAGAATTATTCATATTTTATTTTTTAATCCTCACCTGAGGACATTTTTCTATTTATCTTCAGATGGGCGGGGGGCGGCGGGGAGAAACATCAAAGTGAGAGAGACACATCGACTGGCTGCCTCCCACATGACCCTGACCAGGCGGGGGGACAAACTGCAACTGAGGTACATGCCATTGATCAGAATCGAACCCGAGATTCATTGGTCTGTAGGCTGACGCTCTAACTGCTGAGCCAAACCGGCTAGGGCAGAATTCATCATATTTTAAAAGAAGATGCAGAGAGTAAGAATAGACTCTTGGAAATTAAAAGTATGATAGCAAAAATAAATAAATCAGAGAATTTGGAATATAAAGTTGAAGAAATCAAGTCAAACAAAAAAGATAATGAAATGAAAAATAAGTAGTCTAAAAAGTTGAACATCTGAATAGTAGGACTTACAGAAAAAGGGAATAGAGACAACAGGGCAAGAATTACAAGAAATAATACAATTGTAATTATAAGAAATAATGAACTCTGGGAATTGAACAACATGGGCTTCTAGAGTGAAAAACTTGAGTGCCCAGGGCTATGAATAATAAAAGACCACACCAAAGCATATCATTAAAAAAACTGAGGAGAAGTGTATAGACAGGGAAAAAACAAAACCCAAACTATTACAAATAAGAATAGAAATCTGATTCTACACTAACATTAGAATCTAGATTATAGTGGAGCCATACCTTAAAAATTCCAAGAGGAAATTATTTTCAACTGTGAATTTATGTCTGGACAAATTATTAATAGCGTGTGAAGGAGTAAATTCAGACAGAAGAAGTGGATGTTCTCTTTATTAGAGAGCCACTAACTAGCTCTGATTGGAGTAAGTGGACACAAGGTTCCAGAGTGGAGAATATAATGCTAAGGGAAACAAGCCAGTCAGAGAAAGACAAGTACCATATGATTTCACTCATGTGGAATTTAATGAACACACTGAACTAACAAGCAAAACTGAGACAGACTCAGAGAGCAAGTTGACAGCTCTGGTCGGGGAGCTGTTGGAGGTGGATGGAGGGATTGAGCAAACAGAAAAAAGAGAAAGAACTCATGGACACAGACAGCAGTGTGGTGATTGCGGGGGTGAGGTGGAGGTGGAAGAAGGTATAGGGGGGATAAATGGTGCTGAAAAAAAACAAAAGAACTATTGGAAAGTTGAGGGCTGAATTAATGATAGGTACTGACAACTAAGAAATGTACAAGAGAGGAATTGTAACATACCACATGGCTGAACTATGAACAATAATTTATCTGGTCATAATAATGTAACTTCTAGTATTGATTTAATAGAAAAAATGTTATTGTTACTGGACAGCCCACTGACTCGGAGGGGTGGGGATGTCCCCTCCTCAGTTCTTGTCAATCTTGCAAGAATGATTTCAGATGGGTGACAGACAGCAGTGTTGAAGCAAAGCAAGCAAATTTATTAAAAATACACTTGGTATAAAGCACAAGCAGGCAACTGAGCTAGTCTGAGTGTGCTGCCCAGTGGGGTTCAAGGGCTTTTATACCCTTCCCCTTATAGGTTTCAAAGTTCCCCTGCCAGATATCTTGGGTAGCAGACTAGGTTTCAAAGTCCCCTTCTATATTGTGGTTTATTTCAGAATGTTTGTACATACACTTGGTCATCTTCTTTGGCAAGTCCTAAGTCAGCTGGCTTCTTTGTTTAGTGGGTGAGATAAACTCTTCTTTTTCTCCCTTTCCCCATTTCCTGCCCTAACATTTCCCCCTCAAGTGATATCTGTCCTTGGGTTTAGCTGGCACAAATGACATTAACTGGGTCTTTGTTCTCTATTTTCCCAGGCCAGGGTGATTGAAGCTCTATATTCTCTGATTAGGGAGGACAGGCATAAACATTTGCTTGCTCTCAAGTGTTCTTGGTTGGGGAAGATAAGTTCTTGCAATTCACAAGCGGGCAGCAAGCTGCCCAAACTGTTTGGCCTTGTTTAATTTTCTTATCCCATTTACCCCAGGAATTTTCATAGCTCCTTACTATCCTTTCACAATATAACTATAGTAAGAGGATGTGGTAAGTAGAAGAGGTATGTGGGATGGTGGTAAGAAAAAAGCTAAATCCTCATTTTCTTGTGTAGGATGTTAATGAATCATATTTAACATGAAAAAAAAAAAAAGAGCCATATAAACATGCTATTTAGGTACACGGACACAACTCTAGACATTTTTAAGAGTGGACAGTTGTTGCACTTAGGGGCCTGCACAGGAGGGGCAGGGCCTAAAATAATGTATGTGGACTGTGTTGACTGAAAAAGGGGCTAGTGTCTCCATGTGTCCAGATGGGCCCCTCAAGTAGGCACAATGAAAATTGATTGATTGTTTGCTGTAGAAAACACAGTAACAATACAAAGAAACAGCAGCAGGGCCTTCCCTTAGGTAGTTTGCAAGCAGTGACAGAAGCACTTCCCTTTTCTGGTTCTCTGAAAATGAATTCTTACACCATTTCTCTCTCTGTCAGAACCTGTGTGTTCAATGTTCATCTCATCTTTAATTTCAGCTCCTTTATTGAAAGAGCTTGGCCTGGCTCTATCCTAACTGGCAAGAAGAAAGGCCTTGGGGACGAAGGCCAGTGTGTGGGATTCTGGCTTAGGCACAAGTTTTGTGTGTGGACTCCTTACTTAAGTCCTTTCCTCACCTGAAAATAGAAAACACTCTTGCCTCATAGGATTGCGTGAGGAATAAATGAATAATTTAGCACGTAGAGTGCCTAGCACATAATAATTGACAATTGTTTTAAATTAAAAAAATATAAAGGAACACTGGTTATACCTTGGTAACCATAATGTTGGGTTTGGGCTCCACAGTAAACCACTCATATGGGACAAGAGCTCTGGGAGCGGAGGGCAGAAATTATCCAGGACATTTTCAGATTTTAGCAGAAGTTCTTACTATATTTTGGGTACAGTGTCTTCTGCTCTGACTGCAGAGCTCAGCAAATTTGTAGAGACCCAGATCCTGGAATGTTTCATGCACAAGAATCGATAAAAGCTCTTAGCTAATTTAGCTTCCATATCCAAACACAATCAGAGCAACTGCTCACCTCCCAGATGATGTAGAATAACGGTTCCAGGGTTAACAGGTTATCTTTCATTTTACTCATTTAAGCCAAGGACCCGGGTCCAGAGCCCTGCCCCTGTGCCGGGCCAACCCATTCTCTGACTCAAAACCGAGCCCTTTAGTAATGGCCTGCTTGGAGGATTCTTACATCAGAGGATGCTGGGCTGTCCAATCATTAGGGTGTATGTTCTTGGCTCATTTTATGAACTTGTTTGGTTCTCGGAGATCTCTGTAAATACTAGTTCTGGTCTGTGGTCGGGGCTGCACGCAATGTACACCCGAAGAAAACACCTGCTGGAGGCTCGAGGGTGTTCATGAGGCGGAGGCGGCCTCTCACTTATCAACTCTCATCTTCTGATGCTTCTAGGTCTGACTGAGGGGGGAGGAGAAAGGGCATTGGCTGAGGAGCTGCTGGGCCTGTATGGTGGGGGGACAGCGCATGCAGGCGTGAGCGCAGCGGGGATAAAGTAGAGGACCGGCCTTGAGCATGAGAAAAGAGGAAAGTAAAACATGGCTGGTTAGGCCTGGGGAAAATAGTAGTGAAATCAAATCTAGTCGTCAAGCCAGTAACCCCTGTGGAATAGGAGGGAGGTTAGGGAGCAGAAGACACACAGGTTACAATGGGGTCGTGCATTAAATAGATACTGTATTAAAACTGCAAAGAAGTCCAGGAGTATCTAGGTGGCTCAGGGACAAGGGAGATGCAAGGGGACCCTGTGATCAGCTGACTGTGTAAAGCTGATAGGGTGATAGGAGGAGTTAGTATCAGCCACTTAATAGAAAAATCTTATAATACAAGAATCTATAGTCTCTGCGGCTTTGAGGTTGTTTATTTCTCACGTTTCTGCAAAGTTACACTTGGAATCCGGGGCTATTCCTTCCAGTTGCCTCATCTATCAAAACCTAAGCACAACGTTAGGAAGAAAGGTTAAAGAAAAAACCATTCTTTGTGGCAAAGCCCTACCACAAAGCCATACACTGGCTCATGGGCGAGTTGCCTGCTCTCACACACAGCCCAGTGAGACCCCAGTGAGCCCGAGTCAGCTGGGACCCCAGAGCTGGTCTAAACCAAATTCTTCAGAGGTTTATTGAAGTGATTCAGGGAATGTTTACAAAAATAAAAAAGTAGGAAGTACATATGAGCCTTACAGCCACTAGAAAGTGACCAGGCATCTCATTTCTCTGGATCTGCACAATTTCCTGTCTGCCTCCCCCCAGCCCTGTTCTCTTTGCAGGCCAACTTCCTGTTCTTCTGCAGGTCCCCACGGCCCCATCACTTGATCTCGTGCATGACATCCACTTCTCTCAGAGGGTCCCCACTACCTTCCCTTTAGGCTTTGGGGTCTGCCACCAGCTCACTGTAGTCTTTTCTCATAGTTGCAATTTTGAAAGTGTCTGATTGGGCCAGCTCCCTTATTTGTGGGCGAGTTGTTTTTAACTGAAAATTCCATCCTTTGATCATCCGGGGAGGTCAAAAGTATGAGTGGGTGGGGTAGTGGCAGGTTGGGCAGGTAAAATGACTTGCTTATTTGGGTAACATTGGAGGTCTGCAGGCCATCTTCAAAAGAATTTAAAAAGCATTAATGGAACTGCATGTTCTCTCATTAGTCTGTGAGTTGCTGTGGCTACAGTGCAGGGTGCATGGGGTAGAGTGGCAAGGGGGCTGGTCAGCTAAGAAGGGGCAAAAGACTTGGGTCCCCAGGGTCTTTGCCTGGGTCACAGGGCCACAGAAATCCATTAAGTCTGTTTAGACAGATTACTTGGTGAATTATCCATCTCTCACTGAAGGTCTGGCCTAGAGTAAAAGGAGGGAGGTGAGAGGCTGGCTAGAGAGGGATGGAGAGTGGGGGTCTCTTTCTTGTTAAAGAGGCAGGTGGGTTAGCAGCCCAGTAGTCCCCATTCCTGGAGAGCACCTTGCTCCTGTTCCTTAAGGAATGCTCTTTACTGGAAGTCTCCCAGGTGGCCACTAGCTCAGCTCTGTTTGCAGGCAGAGATCTCTTCTTGGCCTGGCTCGTTCTCCCCATAGTGACTCTGGCTCCTGGTGTTTTATTGGCATTAATAATAGACAGCAGTAAAATGCTCAAACGTTGCAAGCAATTCTTTATTTTTCCATCTCACCTGATGCCTTTGTGGTTTGCTCTGATCTGCCCTGAATCTACATTTCCATCCCCTCCAATGGCTCACTTCAACTTCTATTTCATCTGACATCAGTCAGTTCCTACCAGCTTGTTTCTCTTTGCGCCTCGGGATCTCTCCTTCCTGGACACCACCCCTGTGTATTACCACTGCTCTGTTCCTCAGGGTAGTTCTCATTTTTTCCCTCCTTACCAGTTCTTACTCATGCACTCACTCCCCAAGCTTGATTAGAGGAGCTCATTTTTTAAATTATTATTAATTTATTTTTGTTACAGATGTTTCTCCTTTTTCTAGGGGAGCTCATTTTATTATCATGGATTTTATTGTAGATGGGCAGAGCATAGTGTGAGCATGAAATATAAAAACCCAGCCCTGGCCGGTTTGGCTCAGCGGTCAGAGCATCGACCTGCGGTACAGAGAGACCCGGGTTCGGTTCCCGCTAGGGGCACGTACCTCGGTTGCAGTTTGTCCCCGGCCCTGGTTGGTCGTGCGGGTGGCAGCCACTCGATGTGTCCCTTCACATCGATGTTTCTCTCTCTCTCTCTTCCTCTTTCTCCCTCCCGCTCTATCTGAACAAAAAATGGAAAAAGGTCCTCGGGTGAGGATAAAAAAAAAAATAATAATAAAAAAGAAATATAAAACCCAGACTCCCTGAAGGCCACACCCATTTCCACTAGAAATGTTGCACATGAGAAATTCGGAAACTCCTTGATCTAGCAATTTGACTTCTAGGACTGTGTCTTATGGAAATAACCATGAATTTACCCCAAAGACTAAGTTTTACAAAGCACTATTTGTACTTAACAAGAAATGTTGGATATGACTTACATGTCCAGCCTTTGGGCGTGGGGTAAATTTATGGTACAATAAATTGTCTGGGTTTATTATATCTTTGTAAATAATCCAGATAATAAAATAAAATCCAGATAATAAAATAAATTTATTCTTTAGGTAAGGCTGCATCTGATTCAGGTGTTATCTGTAGTTATCTTGGGTGGGTGGAGAAAGAATGAATAACTTTTTCCTTCTATTGACTTATTTATATTTTCTAAAATTTCTAGAATGAACATAAATTTCTTTGACACTAAGAAGAACAATTACTTTAAAAACAAATGCTAGCCACCCAGACAGCTATCACCGTATATGGGTTGAAAATTCAGCTCAGTTAAAAATGTTCCTAAGATAAATTAGAAATTGAATCCACATTTGTAACATTATAAGCAATATACTGTAAGTCACAGGGAGACTTGAACAAGTTTGAGGTATTTGTTGATTGAAATCAGTTGTCCACAAGCCTATCTAAACACAAGTCTTGGGGTTCACTCTTATTTTTCTTACCAATGACAGCAAGTAAGTAGCACCAGAACTCAGTGACTGTAGTGGTTTGCTTTGCTTAGTCTACAGTTCACAGTGAAATTACTCAGCTCCAGAAGGGATAGGTCTGGGGGAATAGATGGCCAGTTTGAAGCCTGGGAAGGAGGTTGGCACCTTCAGGTGAGGCCATTCTGGAAGGGGTTCTGACACTGTGGGCGTGGCCTGGGCCGGGAGTGGGAGGGGCAAGGGCGCTTACCCTCCTGTGTGCATTAACATCTACACCTCTGGTGCTCACAGGCAACTTTGCTCCGTTTCTCCCTTCTCTGCAGCCAAGGTGGAGCCCACGGTGCAGAGCTCTGCAGCCAGCAGACTAGAGAGAGGCAGCTATGGAGCCCAGCTGAAGTGAGCTGGCCTCCCTGACCCTGCTGCAGCCCTGGTGGCACAGCTCCTTCCCAGAGCTGAGGTAAGACCCCTGGAGTCTCAGCTTGGGGACTGAGAGAGCACAATGCCTGCGGTTGGGGTGGTAGTGGTGCTGCTGAGTGTGTGAAAGCCTCCTCCTCTCTCTCAGGCTGAGGAAAGAAGGAGCAGTTGTTCCTGGTTCAAACCATCTGCTTCCACCTCAGCCCATTGGGAGGCAAGGTCATTTGGTGGCCAAAGAGGCTTTGCTTTTTCAGAGCAGGTCTTTTGGAATCTTAATAGGGAGTTGTATTTACCCAGTTGCCTGTGAAATTTGAACTCCAACAGTAGTAAATTTATTCTTTAGGTAAGGCTGCATCTGATTCAGGTAAATGCTTAACTTAGGTGCACCTGTTCTGTCCTACAGGGAAGTCGAGCTCTGTGTCTGTCTGTCTATCTCTGTGTCCATCTCTGCTTCTGTCTTTCTCCAACCCAAGGGAGACAGAGTAACAGAAATTGTATGGGAGGAGGGGTTATTAAAAAACATTCCACTAAGCTCACTAAAAAATGTCTTTAATTACCTAGATATGTTCTGATTATAAAGGTAATATGTGCTCATAGGACATTTGGAAAACCACTGATGTGGAAGAAAATAAAACATGCCTGAAATCCTACTGCTGTTAACAATCCTCCAGGTAATTTTCATTAAGGTTACTCTTTAAGCCTTTGTAGCATGTTGACTCCTCCGGCGTGGAGGTGGAGATGAGGCAGAAAGAACACTCAGGAGCCAGGAGAACTTGTTTCTAGTCTGGAGGCCCTTGACAGCAGATTTTTCAATATTCAGGAATTTGGGAAACTGGTTGTTAAAGATTGTTGGCAGCTTGAAATTGGCCATGGTAGGAAAATTTACACCGCGGACATGATCCAGTGCTACAGACCAGGCTGTTCTGCTTTGGAGACTGAGATTTCCAGCACGTCTCTGGTCTGGTGCTTGCTCTACCACCAACAGGCCGGGCTGCATGGGCCAGTCGCCACCGTGCATCTTCCCCTCCCCCCTCCTGCGGACAGTAGGTGCCCAATAAGCATGCATTAAGCGAATGAATGAGAATGAGATATCTGTTCTTATCATCTCATAAGACAGTGAAAACGAAATGCTTTGCATGCTGTGAGGCTCCCTGCCCTTGGAGGGAGGGGGTTTAGTTGATTGGGAAACCTTTGCTTTATTGATGGAGAGAAGTCGCATTTCTCCCATTGGCTTTTGCTACTTGGGGGGAATCTGTGAATTACTGACATCCTTTCATAAGGGTGGTTGAAAACTCCATTTACTGGCCAACATCTGGGGCAAATTTCCTTGCTGGAAAAATCAAGAAGTCGGTCAGAGAAGTGTGAACAGGAAGCCCCAGCGCTACCAGTTGTGGGAGCCAGGACTGAAATAAGAGCTTTTGACTCAGGAGCTCTAATGGGGAGGGGGTGGTTGGAGGAGGGACGAGGAGAAGGGGCACTTCCTGCCAAATGTGAAATTTAAACAAAAGCCTCTTTCTTCAAGGCCCCGCTGTCAGCAGATTAGAGCTAATTAAATTAGCATATGGAGCCCCAGCTCCTGCCCTCTCCCTGGGCTTTCTGTACCTCCCGGTTCCTTCTCACGTCTTTCCTGGATCCTGAAGGAGGTGCTGAGCGAAGGTGAGGTCTCGGTTAAGCACCAGTTGACTCTAGAATTGCAGTTCAGAAAATTACAAAGGTGGGAAGGACTATAGAGGCCATCTGGTCCCACACCCTCATTTTAAGAAGCCAGGTCACACAGCTGGTAATTTTCTTGCCTGAGGTAAAGGTCTGTGCTCCAGGGGAGGCTGGGAACCAGGCTGTGGGGGAGGGACACTGTTCCTTAGGCCACCTGCTCACCGAACCCTTGCATAGGACTGGCAAGGGAGCCTGGTGGATGGTCTCTGTGTGCCAGCTCTGCCTCCGCCCTTCTGGGCCCCTCCTCTGCATCTGCTCCCACAGCCCCCGTGCACTTCATGAGATACCTTGCTGGGGTGCTAGAAATTAAGCCCCCTTCCTCAGCAGGGGTCTGGTGCTCCAGGCCAGTGAAATCTGCTGTGAAATCTTATATTCTGAGGACCTTTAGGTGTAAGTATGGGGAAGAGAAGGGTATCTGAGCTCATGATGGCTCCAGGCACTGTGCTTTGTGCTCTGTCTGCATGATCTCATTTAGTTCTGCAGTGACCTAACAAGGTAGGTGTTTCTATCACCATGCTCAGAAGTTTACACTGAGTCTTGCAGCGGTAGAGTCTTGCCCAAGATTTCACAGCTCATAAGCAACTAAGCCTGTCTGTGACCTCCACAGCCCCTCAAAGTTAGTGAGCGCTTTTTACAGCAAGTACTCCCCCACAGGGGTTGGAGATCCCAAATCAAGTTTTAACAAGTAGGGTCCCTTTCCTCCAGGAACATCATTCTGTCTCTGAAGCCATCTGAACAGTTGCAGCTCAAAGTGCTAATGGGTGGGCAATGGTATTTCTTTATGGTTTTAATTTGCATTTTTTTTAATGACTAGTTGTGTGTGTGACTCTTACTCTTCTTGTCACTCAGGTCTGGCTGTGTGACTGGAGACCTCAGCCTGTGCTTTTTGAAAGTGAGATGCAAGAAGACCTCCTGCTGACAATGCCCCTCCTACCACTTCTGGAGGTGCCCCCAGAGTCTGACTTCTTTTGTCCTTTGACCAGGTTAGTCAGTCACAGGAAATATTCTTCCTTCTTCATTGCCCTAGGTGGCTCCAGAAAAGTGATATTTTATAGAGATGTATATATATATTTTCCCCATAGATGAGCAAACAACCTATAAAACTATCAACCACCTGTCTGTTCAGCAGCAGTAACTTCATCTTGCATGGATTGCATGGGGAGCACACCTTTCAGGTGTCTTTTTATTATCGTTTGTTTTTGGGGGTGCTCATGACTCAGTCAGCTTATTGAGTAACCAAACATAGTGCATCATTATGGTGGTTTTGATCATTATACACATTTTAAATTTTATTTTATATCTTTAAAATGTTTCTATTGTGGTATGATACACATTGCATAAATTTCCCACCCTAACCATTTTTAAGTGTACGGTTTTGTAGTGTTAAATATACTCACATTGTTCTCCAATGGTCTCCTGAACTTTTCATCTTGCAAAAATCTTACAAATGGAAATTCTGTTTTCACTACGCAACTTCTCTTACCACTTTCCTCCAGTCCTCGCAACCACATTCTACTTTCATCATACAGATTTGTTTTTTAAATCCTCACCTGAGGATATGCTTTTATTGGATTTTAGAGAGAGTGGGGGCAGGGGGAGTGAGAGAGAAAGAGAAACGTTAATCGGCTGCCTTCTAAACTTGTCCTGACTGGGGATCAAACCTGAAACCTGGGTATGTGCCTGACTGGGAGTCAAACCCACACCCTTCTGCTATGTGGGACATTGCTCTAACCAACTGAACCACCGGCTGGGGCTCATTATACAAATTTTTTAAAACAACTTTATATTCCATGACATTAACTTGCTTTAAGTCTAAATTCAGGGGTTTTCAGTACATTTACTGAGTCGTGCAACCATAGGCACAACTCAGTTTTAGAACCTTTCCATCGCCCTGGCTGGTTTGGCTCAGCGGTTAGAGCGTTGGCCTGCAGTCCCCAGAGACCCTGGTTCGGTTCCCGCTAAGGGCATGTACCTCAGTTGCAGTTTGTCCCCGGCCCTGGTTGGGTTGTGTGGGTGGCAACCACTTGATGTGTCCCTTTCACATCGATGTTTCTCTCTCTCTCTTCCTCTCCTTCCCTCCCACTCTATCTGAACAAAAAATGGAAAAATGTCCTCGGGTGAGGATAAAAAAAATAAATAAATAGAACCTTTCCATCATCAGTGAGCCCATCCATACATGGAAAAGGCAAGAAAATGATTTTCCATGGAAATAGTTCCATAATTATTTTTTCCGGAATTAGTTCTGTGCTCCCAGCAAGAGGCTCTGATTTATTTATTTATTTTCTCACCTGAGGACACTTTTCCATTTTTTGTTCAGATAGAATGGGAGAGAGAGAGAGAAACATCGACGTGAAAGGGACTCATCGGGTGGCTGCCACCCACACGACCAACCAGGGCCGGGGACAAACTGCAACCGAGGTACGCGCCCTTAGTGGGAACCGAACCTGGGTCTCTCTGGACCGCAGGCCGAGCTCTAACCGCTGAGCCAAACCTCTAACCGCTGAGCCAAACCGGCCAGGGCAATTTAGAGCACTTAGTATTTACTGAGAGCCTGCTGGAGCCCACAGCTGGGCTAGTTGCATCAGGGAATAGAGAGATGAACAGGTGGAGATGGCTGCTTCCCTGCAGCTGACAAACTTCCTACTGAAGACACTGTTACATGTAACCCACTTGCGTGTCTGGGTCTCCTGGGCAACTGCTGTGCACGTATCTGTTTATCACCCTGTGGCTCTTAACTGAAGACCACACAAGGGCCTTGCTTTTGCAAAAGGCATACCTCATTTTATGGTGCTTTGCTTTATTGCACTTCACAGATGTTGCATTTTTTCACAAACTGAAAGCATTCACTTTATTGCTGTGGTCTGCAACCGAACCTGCAGCATTGCAGAAGTATGTCTGAACTGGTGTTGTACTGACATCATTGGCTGAGTAGAAAGGGAAGTGTACCCTCATCTGCAAACAGCTCAGGCTTTGATAAGCCTGGATGCAGGATTTGGGAGGAGAGGAAAGTGGGTACAAAGCTTAAGGTACAAAGACTCGACAGGTAGAATTGGGGTGAGGGTACACTGAAGGAAGTAAAGAACCTGAGCAAAATCAGGATAGCAGGCCAGGGCAAATTCAGGGAGCAGTGGTGCATTAGGTGGCCTACAGCTTAGGGGCACATCTGCATGTGGTGGGGTGTTGCTTGGGTCTTGGGGTGAGGAAGGAGTGTGGTCTTATATTGTAGAGTTAGAAATTTGGAGTTTGTGGAGCAAATGTAGAAGACAGCGTTTTAAGTCTCCCGAGAAGGGCTTGAGTACTCAGAACTGGACTTGGGAGAGTAAGTTTGCGAGGAGGAGAGAGAGGGAAACAGGCGTGGGTTAAGAGGCTACAAGGAGGGTGCCAAGATTAGGTGATGTGGACCTGACCTGGGCAGGGGCAGTGGGGAAAGGAAAGAAGTGGGTGGGAGAGAAGATCCTGCCAGGTGAGGGGAGAAAAATCTCTGTCCCAACCCCTTCTCTTAGGTCCATACCTGCCTTGTCCACCAGCCTGTTGCACTTCAACCAACCCCGCAAACTCAGCCTGTCAAAAGCCAGACTCAACAGCCGCCCCCTCCATGCTTTCCCCTTGCCTGGCATGCTTTTGTCTCCCCTCCATTTCTCTCTTTGCCCCCCTCCTCTCACTGGGAGGAAGGAGAGGAGCCAGAAGGAAGCCGAACACTGAACACTGTACCCATGGAAGGCAGTGCCTTGGACGGCAGTGGTGAGAAGTTTGCAGAGAGGGTGGCTGGCAGTGCTAAAAGCCAAAGGCGAGTGAGAATGGAGACTGAAGAAGGGCTGGGGACTCAGGGCTGGTACTAGCATGAGGCCAGGTGCCCTGGGTGCAACATGTAAGGAGGCCTTCACAGGTGGGTGCCAGCCGCGGACTTATACAAACCTGAGAGTGAGGGCCTCCTTAATTTTGCATCCTAGGTACCTTCCTTGCCTTACCCTAGTCTTGGATTATGTTCCTGGAGAGAACTGGCAATTCGGAGGAAGCTGGTGACCTTAGGGAAAGCATTAGGTTGCGAAGGGCTAAGGACTGAGTGAGGAATGGTTTCTTCAGTAGAAAGCCTCTCTAGAGAAGATTCCTGAAGCTGTGTGAGGGAACACTTGTTTCCCTCCTTAGCCCAAGACAGCCCCTCGGGATCCCCACCGACTATCTAGGGTTTCGGGAGCACAGTTGGAAGACCACTGCCTGAATTCAACCCCTCAACTTACACAGAGAATTTTGAGACCCAGAGAAGTATGTGACTTGTCTAAGGTCACACAGGAAGGTGTGACCTCAGAGATCTTTCTTTACTTTTCTTTGATTATTATCTTCAATTGTTTTACGCTCTCTTTGTATTGTCCCCCCCTCCCCCCCACACACACACTATAAGAATTAGAAACAGAGTTGACATTTAAAACCTGATCTGTATTTGAAGACCCACGTCTAATTCTGAGAAGTCTATTTACTGAATGCTACCTACCAAGCATTACTTTAGGGGCTTTTACATGGATTATTTTACATTTCTTATAAGAACCTTTCGAAGTACATGCCATTATCCCATTTTCCTGATGAGGAGACTGAGGCTCAGAGAGAGCAAGTGGCTTGTTTCGGTTTGCACAGTTACTAACTGGTGCTGGTGGATCTGAAGCCTGTGTTCTTCCTCCACACCCCATGTCTTTTCAGTCTTTCATGTTGACTAAGTGCCTTGATGCCAGGCACTGTGTGTGTGTGTGTGTGTGTGTGTGTGTGTGTGTGTGCACGCGCTAAAATGGTATAAGTGTTTTTTGGCTGAGATGAAATACCTGGTCCAGTTCACTCCTCAGCCACCAAGTCACACAGACTCCTTTCTCTCTGCCGTGGCTCCGAATCGGTTTATGGAAACCACCCATAGGCAACACGGAGGTTTGCGATGCAAGAAGTTTGCCTCCTTCCCCTGAGGCAGGTCTGATTCAGTTCCATGATTTAACCCTGATAAGGTCAAGTATTTTGGCCTCCTCTGCCCCTAGCCCCAGTGAGAATTTGGACTCGGTGTTTTCACTTGTCACTTTAGACTGTTTGCCAGAGTTTGCGGAAGAAGGCCTGGGTTACTAATGCCCTCGCTGGGGACGGCAGCGCCTGCCAGGTTGTCATGTGAGCTCTCTGAAAAGGCCGGGCTGCAAGGCCCACCCTTCCCCGGCTCCCGGGCTCAGTGGGAAATGGGATCCTATCCTACAGAAACTGCAAACAGCCCAGGAGGGCAGAAGGCAACTTGGAAGGGACTGATCAGGGTCTCACCTGGGAATTCACAACCACACAGTGAGCGTCCCGGGGAGCCGACTCCATCCTGGTGCTTTAGGGGCTGTCATTTTTTGAAGGTCTTTTTAGTCTGAAGGCCTCCTCCTCTATTAGATAAAGATGAAGATATAAATAATCAGTTTAGTAATATTTAGAGGTTCATTACTCCTTACAACAAATGCTTTGCTGGCTGCTTGAAAGAAATTGCAGGCATACCTCAGATATATTGTGGGTTTGGTTCCAAACCACCGCCATAAAGTGAGTGTCCCCACAAAAGCAAAGTGCAATAAATGAGGTATGTCGATAGTTTAATCCTCACAACAAGTCTTTGAGGTGGGGCTTTTTACCTCCACTTAATGGATGAGTAAACCGCCTCTGAGAGATTAAGTGAATTACCCAAGGTCATGCAGGTAGAAAAGGGTGGAGGTGGGATTTGAACCCAGGTCTATTGCATGCTTCTTTCAGAACCTTGTAAGCCCCCAGACACAGAATAATATTTCTCCAGCTCATCCTCAGGTTATCTGTACAGCTGTCCCTGATCTTTGACCCTTCCCATCACTCTGTCGACCTGTTTTGGAGCTGGTATTCCAGCGAGGACTTGGGTAGAGTTCAGAATCAGCCGGGCCAGGAGGTGAGGTGGATGGTGGTGCTGCAGGCCAGACTGGGGACAAGGAAAGATGGCCTCTGGCACCTTCTCCTTCGTCAACTGAAGTCACTCTGTTTCACTTCATCAGGCTCCATCGAAGCTCCTTTTTAGTGCCAGGAGCTCAACACTGAGTTTAGAGAAAATCATCTAATAATGTCACTGGTTTGCTTAGAAAACCTCCACCGGTCTCAGTTTCTTGAAGGATAAACTTGGACCAGAAACACTTGCGTCTGGAGCAGACAGCTCTGCTGAGCCTCGTTCCCATCACTGCAGCTCTCATACCCTCACAGCTTCTCACCGTTCCCTGTGTACAACGGTCCACGTTCATGGCTGAGCCTTTAAACTGCTTTCTGTTGGGCATGACTTTCTCTGCCTGGCAAACTTCTGTTTGTTCTTCAAAACCCAGGATAAGCATCTTTTCTGACTTCTTCTAGCGGAGTTGATGCCACCCAGCCCTTAGTTCTTAATGCCTAACATGGTTTTCCACACATCAATTTATGGGTCTTTCCCTTCTTCTGAGGCCTCAGGAGCAAGGATTGGACACTGTATATTTCTGCATCACCTGGGCATGGAGCGTATGTTTGTGTGGTCACTCTTTGCGATTGCGTATCTGCCGTCTGGTCTTCCAGCAGCGCCTTTGGCCTCCACTTCAAGCCAGCACCCTACACACTGCCGTTCCTCTCCTCTGGCATCTCTGACCACTGATGAAGTCCCCAGTGGCTTGCCTCACTTCTCCACCTGCTTTTGAAAATCCCTGCTCAGCCCTGGCCGGTTTGGCTGAGCGGTTGGAGCGTCGGCCTGCGGTCCGGAGAGACCCGGGTTCGGTTCCCACTAAGGGCACGTACCTCGGTTGCAGTTTGTCCCCGGCCCTGGTTGGTCGTGCGGGTGGCAGCCACTCGATGTGTTCCTTTCACATCGATGTTTCTCTCTCTCTCTGTTCCTCTCTCTCCCTCCCACTCTACCTGAACAAAAAATGGAAAAATGTCCTCGGGTGAGGATAAAAAAAAAAAAGAAAATTCCTGCTCACATCACGTTTCCTTCTTGAAGGCTTCTGGCTATAGTCAACCATTCCAATAACAGTCCCTGTCTTGATTTTCCTCCCTCCCTCCCTCCCTCCCTCCCTCCCTCCCTCCCTCCCTCCCTTTCGTTCAGTTTACTATATAGAAATCATGCGGGTTTTATATTTTCAGTTAAATTCTGAACTTAGATTACAATATTGTCAATTTAAAAGAAAATCGTTATGTTAATTCAGTACTTTTTTTAGCATACCAAAATGAAACATGTAAGTTCAAACTTCAGGTTTGTGCCAAACAATCTTTAAATACAATACAGATAATTCTAACAGTTACCATATCATTCACATGTGACTTTACAACTCTGAGCTGTTATACATAGAACAGGTCTCTTAGGAATAAGACCAAACTGACAGGTCATGAAGCTCAAAGTCGTAGAGCCAAACCGAAGACTCACCCTTGTACCCATCATTGGTTTGACATTTCTGTACCACAAAGCACAACATGTAAATTAGGTTGGGAACACTTCCTCCTCCTTATTACAGTTAAAAAAAAAAAAAAGTTGCCTGGTAGCTTAGAATTTGGCATAAAATCCCATAGTATAGCTTGGGAAAGTTTAAACTATGAGATGATCCCTATCTTCATTTTTAACTTTAGCCAAGATGGATCCTTTTTTTCAGAGCTCCTTGTGTAAATATGATCAATTTTACATAGCTTTTGCTTTAAATAGTGATGTCATTACATGTATTCAGCTAGTTTGTTTTCTGCCTCAGGTATACTGTTCGTGTCTCAAACCTCCTTAAGGGCAGGGACGGTAGTTTATGTGGAGGTAGTAATAACCGTATTTTCATTTTAGTGTCTAGGATGTAACAGATAGCCAATAAATTGTTTTTTCATTAGTTCAACTGATATTCACTGGATACTACCACATCCTGGGCACTGGACACAGAGGTGCTAAGGATATGGAGGCAATTATTACTTGGTGGTTGAAATGCTTATAGTTAAGGGAAGAAAAGACTTGTAAGCAAATTAAAATTAAATTTTAATTTGATTTGAGCTATAGTAAAATTTATAGGGGGCTCAGATGAGAAATGACAAGAAAAGAGAGATGGAGACAGAGTTAAGAAATGTTTTTGCCCTGGCTGGTTTGGCTCAGCGGTTAGAGTGTCGGACTGCAGTCCAGAGAGACCCGGGTTCAGTTCCTGCTAAGGTGCGTGCCTCAGTTGTAGTTTGTCCCCGGCCCTGGATGGGTCGTGCGGTTGGCAGCCACTCGATGTGTCCCTTTCATGTCGATGTTTCTCTCTCTCTCTCTTCCTCTCTCTGCCTCCCATTCTATCTGAACAAAAAATGGAAAAATGTCCTTGGATGAGGATAAAAATAAATAAAAATAAATAAATAAATAAAGATTAAAAAAAAAGAAATGTTTTGAGTAGAAATAATAGAACTTCCTATTTCGTTTGAGTTAATACGTTTTAAGGACTGGTTCCAGGGGCAATGAGGTACCAGGGTGAACAAGTGATCCAGGAGCATGCAGGGTAAGGGATGAGTTGAATATGGAATAAGAAAGGAGGAAAAGCAGTCCTGGCTGTTGTGGCTCAGTGGTTAGAGTGTTGGCCCACGAACTGAAGGGTTGCAGGTTTGATTCCTGGCTTGATTTTTGAAGCACATCTAAAATCTTTTCATTTCTCACCACCTCTGTTGCAAATATCTGGTCCAAGCCACCAGCATCCCTCACCAGGATCACTTGAGTGACCTCTTGATAGTCTGCCGACTGCCTGCTTCTACCCTGTCCCCTATTCTTAGCCCCGCAGGCAGCCTGAGGCGATAATGAATCAGATTAGGTTGCCCCTCTGCTCAAACCCTACCAGTGGCTCCCAGTTTTACTCAGTAAAAGCCAAAGTCCTTATCATAACCTATAAGGCACTACCTGATCCCCCCCTTCCCGTTCCCCCTCCACTGTCTCTGTTCCTCTCCCACCCCCTTTCTTTGTTCCCTCCTGCCTGTGCCTTTCCTCCAGCCAGCACACACCAGCCTCAGGGCTTGGCATGGGCCCTTCCCCATGATGCAAATGCTCTTCCCGGCACACCGATACACTGCCCGGCTCACTCTTTCACCACCTTGCTTTGCTTAAGTGTCCGCTTCTCAATGAGCCTGCTCTGACTGCCCTTTTCAAAGTGGAAACCTGCCTCAAGCCAGTCCTTCTGAGCCTCCTCTTCCCGGTCTCTGCTGCCCTGCTTTGTTTCCCAGAGCACTTAGCATCCTCCCAGATACTAAATAATGTTCTGGTTACATGTGTGTTCTTTTTGTATCTTCCTAGAATGTAAAGCTCTAAGGGCAGTGATCTTCATCTGGTTTATTCACTGTTGTAACCTAAGCACTAAGATTTATGCTAGTGCTTAATACATTTTTTAAAAAAGTAGTAAATGTAGAGTGTAAAGTTTATATATAGGTGGCCAGTTTAAAAACAAAAACAAAAACAAAGATGTGGTCTGGAGTCCAGGGGAGATTCCAGAGGGTCTGGCCACATGCTTGGGTGATGGGTACAGAGGTGAGTGGAAAACCTGCTGAGGCTGAACCCCTCTGGGTGTGGGCATTTTAGGGCTGAGAGCGAGGAGGGGACCTGGGAGGATGCCCGTCAGGCTTTTGAAGGAGGGAGTTTTGAAGGAGAACTGTGAATCCTCACTGAGGTGGGTACTGGAGAGTTTTCAATGAGAAATGTGATTTCAGTTAAATGGTGCAATGATGTGGGTTGACCTTAGTTATCTGAGGAACAAATGGAAAATGGGGACTTTAAGAGACCTGGTTATGAGGAAGGAGATACTAAGACATTAGGTTGTTGTTTGAGGAAGTGATATGTTTGAGAGGTTTTTTTTTAGAGCTGTTAAAAGATATTTTAGGTATGGGTGGGTGAGTGGGGGGTGGGAAGGTGACACAGTAAACGAAACATATATTTTCCTCTAGAGAGTTGAGTTAGAACCAGCAGTGGAAGCTAAGGGGTGTGAGGAGGTGTTCAGTCTGATGTAATTAAAAAGTTGTGATAACGAATATTGGGCTGCCTTGGAAGAAGAAATGATCATTATCGCAGGTATGAAAGGAGATGCTGGCTATGTTTTTTGTTGCGATTGAGTGGGGAATTCCTTCAATAGGTGGCGGGTTGGCCACCTGACTGTCCACCGAGGTCTTTTCAAACAAATGGTATGTTGTTAGACCTCAGAGAATGCCTAGACCGCACACATCGTGTACAGGAAGCCAGATAATGATGTTGGTGGTCTGATGGGATGGGACAGTGTAGAAGGTTTGGGCTTCAGATGCAGAGCTGATGATTGAAATCTTCTTGTCCTTATTTAACATTGTTGTTAGGTTCTGCAACATTAAATGAAACGATGTATAATGAAACCAATTTAACCATTGGCTAGTTGATATAAACAAGAGTTAAATTCTTATGGCATCTCTTCAATGTTATAACGAAATGGCGTTATTTGAAGACCTGCTGTATTTGACTCTCTGCAATCAGTAGAAAGTTAGAACCCCAAAATGCCCACTAGTTAGCATTTGTTAAAATAGCATAACTACAGGGCACTTGATTTTGAGTATCTTCTCCCACGGGATCTCAGGCATCTTCAGGATCTCCTGATGTCCTTCCAGCACTGTTCCAGCCATTCAAATTCTGTATATCCATCCAGGTCCAGGTCCAGGTCCAGCCCTATTTCTTCACAGGAAGTCTTCCCTTACCTGCTCTTATCTGTAGGAGTGGTCTTACTTCTGTGTGAGGTCAGCATGGGCTCTAGAGGTAGACGAGTTGGATTTGAATCCTAGCTCTATAATAGCTACATGACCTTCTACATGACCTTGGCCAAGGGGCTTATCTCTTCATGTAAAGATACTCATCTTGCCCTGGCCGGTTTGGCTCAGCGGTTGGAGCGTCGGCCTGCGGTCCAGAGAGACCCCGGTTCGGTTCCCGCTAAGTGCACGTACCTCGGTTGCAGTTTGTCCCCAGCCCTGGTTGGTCGTGCGGGTGGCAGCCACTCGATGTGTCCCCTCACGTCGATGTTTCTCTCTCTCTCTCTCTCTTCCTCTCTCTCCCTCCCGCTCTATCTGAACAAAAAATGGAAAAATGTCCTCAGGTGAGGATAAAGAAAAAAAAAAGATACTCATCTTTACCTACAAAGTGCAGGTGAATTGCACCTACCTTGAAATGTTGTTAGAATAATTGGATAGAGACAGACTGCCTGTGCTACACCTGACAGTTCATATTCAGACAGTGGTATGTGTTTTTTGTTAATCCTCACCTGAGAATATTTTTTCTATTGAGTGGAAAGGGGGAGGGAGAGAGAGAGAAACAGAAATAGAAATATCCATGTGAGCGAGATACATCGGTTGGTTGCTTCCTGCATATGCTCCACCTGGGACCAAGGACTGAACCTGCAATCCACATACGTGTCCTGTGACTCTTCGGTGCATGGGCTAATGCTCTAACCACTGAACCACACCAGCCAGAGCCAGGCAGCAGTGTTCATATATAATAATTATTGATAGGCATCAGGCTCAACAGCTATATTCAGCCTCCCCCAATTCAGGGTGATTACCTGGTATAAAGAATCCCCTGGCTGGGGCCATAGCAAGTGGGGTGATGTTTACGAGCATCGTGTCTCCAGTCCTTCTCTCTTAAGCCACTCAGTCTTTTCCTGCAGCTTGGTCCGTTCTGATCTCTTCTAAATATTTTAGTAAATAACATACACCAGATCCTGGCTTTATCCAAGTCCAGCTGACTCAGATGCTAGTTCCGCTGAGTTCTCCATCACTGCCTATCGTGGCTGCTGGGCTCCCACCTCCTCCATTCCTGCTTCCAGATCACGTGCAAACAGCTGGTAGGGTTTTCCAGCTTTAGCATGAATCACCTTGCCAGGTTTCTCTCCTGTGAGTTTATAACGTGGGGGAGGCAGGTAGGACCTAACCAGTTGCCCTCTCCTGGACTTGTTAAGGTGTGGTTTTCAGTCAGGCTGGGCATTTATTTTCTCGTGGGTGGGGTGTGAGTCTCCTATAGGGACCTCATTCAGGATCCATTCATTCAGGGCGTGCAAAAGTCATTGCTGAGTCCCTAGCAGTGTGGCTCACTCCTGAGAGGACTGGAGTGGTTCCTGTGCTCCGAAGGGTCACACCCTTGTAGAAGAGAGAGACATGGAAGCTGGGAGAGGTATGCTGGGAGGGGTCCGCGCTGCGTCCCGTGAGAGCACCGGCGAAGCCCTCCTAACAGACTGGGGGTCAGGGAGACCTTGGCTCCTATGACCACATTACCGCATACTCATCACGTTCTTTATGTCAGGCCCATTGGCTTTTCCTACACGTTAAGTGAAAGGATGCCTGCAGCTCCTCCCTGGGTGGCCTGTGTAGACCTTCCCCAGCTTCCCCAGCCTCGGATCCTCTCCTCCAGCTGGTGAAGTGTCTGCTCCTGTGACCTGGGCTCCTTGGAAGCATGGGTTAGTCGTCTGATGGACTCGTCCTGCACTGGGCCTGGGTATGAGCTCCCCTGGTGCCTTCTGTGATGATCTGGATTTATCTTGCTGCTTTTGCTCCCATAACTCTACTGCTGGGTGGATGGGGGCACGTCAAACATGTGGACAGAATTGAGTTCCACTGAGTCATAGAACTTCACCTTCCCACAATAGACACCAGAGCGACCTTCCAGTGCCCACTCACCTCCCCTCCCTTCTGATGACAGGGGTACTCTGCTCACAATCTTTTGAAACATCAATAAATCCTACACTTTAGGAGGCCTCTTGGGTACCACTCTACCATCTCCCTCACCTCTGGCTGGCCTCCCATATGACCAGATGGATCTGAAGGACAGGAATGCGGTTCCTCAAGCAGCCCTTTCGATTCTGCGCTGGACCTGAGAACAGGTTCAGTGTCTGACCATAAATATCTTTCAGAATTGTAAACAGCCACAACAAATACTTGAGGCCTACTTTTTTGGAAATACAAAGGCAAATTAAGTGTGATTTTTGCCCTTAAGGTGCTCACAGTCCACTATCTAGCTAGGTCAGAGTTCCCTCTACTGGTCAGCGCTTAGGAGGTGAACCCTTTACTAATCCCCTCCTACATCACCCATCCCCTCTGGTCCTTCTGGGTATGGTGGAGGATGGGCTTTGTGACAGAGAATGGCTTTCTCCCCAGTCCTGCTCCCATGATACCTGGAGCTTCCTATGGGCTGGGACTCAGACCCGAGTGTCCATGCGTCCCATAGCACCTGGGGTGGGGGTCCCTTTGTAGGCACCTGCATGAGAAATTAAAGTAGCTAGTTCATCAAAAGGGATCTACTGTAAGGTCAGACTTCCCATGGAGTCCCTGTGGTTGCTGCTCGGCTGGTCTTTGGGCAGAACATATCCTTGGCCATTTCACTTTCATAAATGTCCAGTCTGACTCAAGTATTAAGTTGCCATAATAAACCAATGGACTTGAGATTTAAAGAAAAAAAAATTGTCTTATGGGACCAAAATAGGTCTATTTGGGGGGGCAGGGAGGGTGTATGGAGTCACCTGGACATCCATCATTCCAAAGAGAAAAGTCATTTTTGTTTTTAACCTTCACCCAAGGATATTTTTCCATTTATCTTCAGATAGAGTAGGAGAGAGAGAGAGAGAGAGAGAGAGATAGAAACATCGATTTGAAAGACACATCGACTGGTTGCCTCCTGCACAACCCCAACCAGGGCCAGGGATGAACTCCAACTGAGATATGTGCCCTTGGCTGGAATCGAACCCGCAACTCACTGGTCCACAGGCTGACTCTGTACGGCTGAGCCAAACCAGTTAGGGCCAGAAAAGTCATTTTGTATCCTGTTCTCTCCAGCACGGCAGGTGGATGAAAGGGAAGGCAGAGTGGTGGCCAGAGAAACTGGAAGTGAAACAGGCTTGCAGATTTGCAGAAGGAGCCCCATGAGATCAGAGTGGGGTTTTCCAGTTAGGCAACTCAACAGGGTCTGTTTGACTGTTTCAGAAAATAAAGCGATCTTAAACAACCGTGCCTCAAAGGCCTCATCTGCGTGCTGGGTAGTGGCGTGCCAGGCTTGGGAGTGAGATCTGAGTCTTGGTTCTGTCCCTTTCTAGCTGTGTGGCCTTTGTCACATCACTCAATCACTCTGAGCTTTCTCACCTGTGAAATAATCAACCCACAGACTTATGTAGAAGATTTAAGATAAAACAGAAAGCACTGGGCATAGAAAAGGAGCTCAGTAAGTGGTGCTGGTAATAACGGCAGTGATTATGACGATAACAACCGAATACCTCTTGGCTCCGGGTCACTGCCTACAGGCAGACATGGCTAGGCTTCCTCGTTGAAGATCGTCTTTGTGACCTGAACTGCTCTGCATGCTCTGTCTGTATTGGCCACATGTTTCTATGGGTTAAGATGTGATTACCTCCTTCCCCTAAGTATCACCTCTAATACTAGAAGCCTTGTATAGCTTCACCTCAGAGAGGCAGCATGTGGGCACGCAGAGTGGAATGGCAGTTCAACTCTACCCGCTTAACACATTTTTAAAAAGGGAGAGACTGAGCAAGAAAGAAAGCAATTGAAATAGTGCCCACAGTTCTGACAGTCAGTCAGCGTAATTTAAGGCTTGCTCAGTGCAGGTGGGGAGACATGAATCGGTTCCCTCAGTCTCTGCAGGGTGAGCATCTTGGGCTGGATGTGATCCCAGTGTTTAAATATTTGTCTTTTTTGTGCTGCATGGTACTAAACTCAAGATAATTAATTCTGGTACCCAGAAGAACTCATAATCTCCCGGGCTGGAGGATAACCCAGCTGTGTTGGAGTCACTGAGTGAACTTTTGTATGAGTGTTCAGGGTTGTATAAACAGATTATGTATTCTGTATTTTATGAGTGATTTAAGGTAGCAGGCCCTAGTGTTTAACTTTTTTTTATTTATTTTTTTATCCTCACCCAAGGACATTTTTCCATTTTTGTTCAGATAGAGTGGGAGGGAGAGAGAGGAAGAGAGGGAGAGAGAGAAACATCAACGTGAAAGGGACACATCGAGTGGCTGCCTCCTGCACAACCCCAACTGGGGCCGGGGACATTCTGCAACCGAGGTACATGCCCTTGGTGGGAACTGAACCCGGGTCTCTCTGGACCGCGGGCCAACACTCTAACCACTGAGCCAAACTGACCAGGGCCCTAGTGTTTAACTTTATTTCATGTACTGCACATGATTATCCGTGAGACATAATATCTTACCTTAGTGGATTTTTAATTTAGCTGTTTACTTATTTTTTAATTCTATCTGTAAATATTTTAGTGTGTATGTTTAAAAGGCACTCTTTACAAATACAACTTAACTACAATATACTGTTACCACATTTAAATAATGAAAAATTTTTTCATATCTTCAGATATGGATTCAATATTAAAATTTTCCCAATTGTTATAGTATATATGTGTGTATGTGGCTATGTGTGTACACATAGACACACACACACATACACACACACACACAATTTTAATTTAATTTAATTTAATTTTCATTATTTTTCCTTAATCCTCACCCAGGGACATGTTTATTGACTTTTAGAGAGAGAGAGGAAAAGATAGACAGATAAACATTGATTGGTTGCCTCCCCAACCAGGGATCTAACCCACAACCTAAGTATGTACCTGACAGGATCAAACCTGTGACCTTCCAGCATATAGGACGATGCTCCAACCAACTGAGCCACACCGGCCAGGGCTACATATATAATTTTACAAATTGTTTTTTTATTCAGATAAAGTCCCTACATTGCAATAGATTGATAGAACTTTTAAAATCTGAAAATGCTTTTAACCAGTAGTTTGCCAAGAGAAGGGAATTTTTGGCTCTGGTACTGATTTTGTAACTAACCCTTGAGTAAGGTGTGGCTCCATGTCCACGTATGCCGAGGTGGCCACAGGCCCACAGAGCCATCTCTGTGTCGGTACTTACCTGCTGCCATTGCTCGACGTCTCTCTCAGAAACACTCATTTTCTGATCTTATCTTTTCATTCTTAAAATAAGAACTTTTGAGATTAGTCTTTAAATATTTGAATACCAATCTTGAAGGACAAGTTCAGCTGCAGAAATTCAACTTCAGATCTTCACCCAAGAAGCTCGTGTATTTGCTTTTGCCATGCCATGCAGGTGGAATGTTGTGTTTTGGTAAAGTAAGAGCTTGCAGTTGAGCTTAACTAGAAATAATCTAGAGCATACTTGGGAATCGGGAAGAAACATCCTATGAGCTGAGAAGCCCACCCTGCCAACCACAGGACGAAGTGTAGCCTTTTGTTTTCACGCTCGTTGGCCTTGGGAGGAGGAAAATAGAATGTAGATGATAAGGAGGTATTTCATTGCTAAAAATAGGAACAGGATGTTTTGAGACAGTGTGCCTGCTCTCACAAGCGTCTCTGTGAAAATGGTTTATGCCGTTGGCACAGGTGGTACTTATGCTCCTAAGAGCTCACTGCACACATCCATGAGTGGACTGTGGGGTGAACCAGGGGAACCTAAGGTGGCAAAGGCAGGAGGCAATGGTATTCCATCTGTAGGAAGAACCTCTCAACTAGGGGTCTCTCACCATAAGGTTCAGTGTTAGGTGGCACGTTGTACATTATACTCTGATGTTCACTTTGCATTAAATGCTATAGCATTCATGCTCATTCATACGTTTTCTCCCTTCAGTTTTGCAAATGTCCCCCAGAGTCCTTCCTGTTGGCCACTTCTTCCGTCTCCCTCACCACCACCCTTCTTGGCTTTCCCCAAGTAAGATGCACCCCTTCTCGCTCCCTGGTGCATTTATACTTACTCGATTCCTCCATTTTGAGTATATTCCATGTTGTGTCATCGTATTTTTTAGCAACACCTTCTCTACCACTGCATCTGGAGCTCCCTGAGCTTAATGCCTGGTACACACTCAGTCTAGAAGGTGGTTTGAGGGGTTCTGTCTGCAGCGCTCTGTTTTGGCCGTGGTAGGGGCTGTGTGAGAAGGAAGAGGTGTGTTCTTGGGGAAACTTGTTTTTAGAGATGTGACATGGAAAATAGTTAAATAGCAGCACAAAATGGAAGGCAGAGAATATTAAAGGATGCAGATAGGACTGCCCAACCTCCCCGCTGTGCAAATTAGACTCCTTAATCCTGGCCCAGACAGCCTTTGCAGTTTACTAAGCCTTTCATGTGCGTTCCCTCTTGCCACGAACAGGATATTATTGTTCCCTGTTTTGTAAATGACAAAAGTGTGGCTCAGAAGAGTGAAATGACATGCTAAGGGCTTCCTGATTAGTATTGGTAGAACCAGTACTAGAGCCCGTCTTCTGATTCTAAATCTAGTTTCCTTTCTACTCTTTGTCACATGTCTCAGGTTGGTAACCAGGGGCCTGGAAAGAAGAAGAGACTCACCTGGTACTTCAGATGTAATTAAAGACTTACTGACGGTGCTGAGCTCTCTAGGTGGTCCGTGCATGGCCAGGGAAAAATAGAGAAAGAATTAACACTGAGCAGTTACTATGTTCAATGGAAACAGAAAGCAACAACAAAAGTGGGCCACATATGTACTTTTATAATACATTAAAAAGTAAAAATAAACAGATGAAATTGATTCTAAGTGTTTTATTTAACTCAATGTAGCCAAAATATTATTTACGTTATCATGTAATCAATGTAAAAATTATTACTCTAACATTTTTTTCCCATACGAAGTCTTCAAACTGGTGTGTATTTTATAGGCACAGCACACCTCAGTGTGGGTTAGCCACATTTCTAAGGTGTGGTATCCACACGTGGCCAGTGGCCACTGTATGGGGCAGCACAGTTCTGTGTTTGACATTTCATTTATTTCAGCAATCACATGAAGAGTTGTGTATAGCACTATCTAATGGCTGAGGAAACGAAGCCCAGAGAGGTTAGGTAACTTGCCTGGGGTCACAAAGCTGGAAGGTGACAGAGCTGGATTCTGACCCTGGTCCATCCTGCTCTTCCCACTCTGGTGGACTGCCAAGCCTCGGGAGGGAGCCGTGCTGGGTCTGGACCTGGAAGGCGGCAGAATTGAATAGGCGGAAATGAGCAGCGGCCTTGATGTTGTGATCATCACCCCTGATGCTTTCAGTTGCTGCTGGTGTTGACAGTGTTATATGTGGTGAGGAAGGGGGCCCGGGGGCAAAGCAGGGGTAGCCAATTTCCAAACCATTAATTTGATTCCTTCTGGGAGATAGCTCAGAGACTGGAGTGTAGTAAAGGGAACCATTATCTTCAAATGCATATGCCAAAGTTCAGGGAGTTTTTTCACAAGGCAAGATCCTCTCATGGGACTTGAGGATATTAATAAAGCTTTCCTTTCAGATACTATGTGAAGATTTAGGCTGTAACACAGAGAGAGCGAGCTCAGCCAGGGTCAGGCTGTGAGGTGCTGAGTCAATACGTTTGCCCTCCCTGAGCGAAGGCAGGTGGCCCTCTGGAGGAGGCCAGCTGTATCCCTCTCCAGGAAGGCTCTGTAGCACTCAGATGCGGAGAAGCCGGATGAAGAGGTCCCTGTGCCTGTCAAAATCAAATTGGTTTTACGATTGTTTTTCTTGTTTTATTCATAAACCTTGCAATAACGATAAAGATACACTTTTATAAAATCCTGGCATTCTGACCCAATCCTGTTCGGTTTGCAGTGTTCCCTTGCAATTATTGCCCATTTGTGAAAACAGTTTTTAACATAATTATAATTTGTGTGAAAGTGATTTTGTGTCTCCCCTTATCATGAACATTTTCCCATCTTTACAGTGCATGTAGTATGTTAATGGCTTCGGAGGATATCACTGAATGCTGTATCAGTATTTTTTGTTCCTGTGGCTAGATATTTAGGTTGTTTCAAAATTTCTTGACATTCTATTTGATGCTACAGCCTGCAATCACATGCTTATGTTTCTTTTCTGTGTTTTATGGTACATGCCCCTAGCAGGAACCGAACCCGGGACTCTCTGGTCCACAGGCCGATGCTCAACCGCTGAGCCAAACTGGCCAGGGCTCTTTTCTGTGTTTTAGAATTCGATTCTAAAAATTATATATTTATAATTAAAATGATATATTACTTATAATTATTAATGTAAAATTCCCCTCCCCCAGCAACGGGTGAGATGTGAGCTCATCTGTTTTGCCACAAAATCACCAGCATTGGGCATGAAAATATAGTCTAAAGTTTTGCTAAATTGAACAAAGGTAAAAATGTATGAAGGTGGTTGTGTGGACTTCCCCATAGACCTGAGAACACCACTGATGTAACGGACACGTTACAGGTGGCACAGGGGAGGCCACCACTGGTGCGGGGCCACCTTCGCTGAAGGAAGGTTGGTTAATAGTTTTCCTTTGCAGATTGAAGGTGAGGGCCATGCCGAATACCCAGCACCTTCAGGTCTAGACATGGCACTTCCCGATGCCCAGCCTCACCTCCTGCAGCGCACAAGGCAGGACAGAGCTCCATTCCGCTGTGTGTGGCCCTTTTCCCTTCCCCAGCCCTGACCGCACATGGACCTGGCATTGGAGTCAGAGAGAGATGTAATGCTGGGCGCAGTATTTTCTCTCTCTTTGCCTCATTTCTTTATCTTTAAATGGGGATGAGAGTGGCGTCTTCCTTTGGGGTTGTTGGCAGGTTTAATGTGTTTAATATGACAGGTGCTAATAAGAACATGCCTGGCATGTGATGAGTGCGCAATAAACGCAGTACATGTGGGGTTGAGTCTCGGTGCCAGCGCTCTCTAGATGCCTACATTGGGCAAATTATTTCGCCTTTCTGGCCTCGAGCTTCCTCATCTGTAAAATGAGATTATAGCACCTGCCTCTCAGAGGTACATGGTTTTGGTGAGATAATGTGAACAGGGCATTTCCCACAGAGCCCTGCACAGGAAAGGCCTCCATAAATGGAACTAAAAGTAAAACATTGTTTTGCAGTTTTAGTTTTTACTCTGCAAAAGGGAGAGCTTTGTCCCCTTACATTGGTCTAAGCAGCAGATTTGTTATAATCAGCTCTTAGATTTTGACCATATTTGTTTTTTGGTGGAGAGTCACAAAAAAACCAAAAAAAACCAAAAAAAACCCAAAACACACACATTTGTTTTTTGGGGGTGCATTTTTAAGTTTTTTTTAAATCCTCAGCCGAGGACATTTTTGCATTTTATCTTGAGATAGAGAGTGGGAGGGAGAAAAGGAGGAAGAGAGAGAGAGAAACATCAATGTGATAGAGACACATAGAGTGGTTGCCACCCACTGACCCCAACCGGGGCCGGGGACAAACTGCAACCGAGGTACGGCCCTTAGCAGGAACCGAACCTGGGTCTCTCCGGACCGCAGGCCGACGCTTCAACTGCTGAGCCAAACCGGCCAGGACTGGTGGTCCATTTTTATGTCCACATTGTAGATTTGGGACCATCCAGAAACAAACGGTCCCAAATCAACATTTCCATGACCCTGAAGCTTTTAACATGTTTTATATGAAATCCTGTCTTTGAGGTTATCGAGTACATAATTTCACAGAGAGAGGGGTATATTTCCTGGACTTACTAATTTAGTGGCTTCCTCCCATAGTTGGTGTCAAAAGAAACTGTCAGGTTCCTGGAAGATGTCAATTGTTTATGCTCAGCAACACAGATCAAATTTGTCTAAATGATAAGGTAAAAACCGCATTCTTTAGGAAATGCAAAGAAATGACCTAAGAGGCACTTGAGCACAGCTCATCCCATCCCTGCCTCCTGTCTGTCCAACTCCTCCTCCTCTTCATGTTGAGCTGAGATGTCTCCCCAGGCAGCCTCCCCGAACCATCCAGACTGGGTAGCCAGACTCTCCACATGGTAACTAACACACCCTGTAGCTGTAGTTCCCTTACCTGTCTCTCTCCCCTGGAGGCGGAGACCTGCCTTAGTCACCCCAGCATTCTTGTTGCCTAGCAGTGAGCCTGAATAGCATAGCACTCCGTAAGTATTGCTTGGCTCAATGGATGAACTTGCAAATATCTGCTTGTGACGCTAGAAGGTGTGTGTATAGTAATGACAGATGCATCTGAAAAGTGGGGCAAGTGGAAAGTCTGCTTGGGTTGAGGAAAAATGAATACAATAATATTTGTTTGGAAAACTCATAGGACTTTGCCTATGTCACCTTGTACTCTGTGAGGTATTGGTTGTTCCCTCATCCCAGCTGGTTCTCTCCCCTACACAGCTTCTCTCTTTCAACATCTTGCCAGCTCCCATCTGTGCCGTTTACCCTTGCCAAAGATTTGGGGTGAGGATAGTTCCGTGATATGTTTATGTCCAATTTGTAGCCTTTCTGTTTCCTGGGAAAAACCAGGACTCTGGGCATATTGCAGAAAGGATGGACATTCCCGTCTTCAGTCTGCATGCCCTGTGAATTAGAGAAGGGCCCGGGCCCTACTGGCTTTCCTTGGATGGCAATAATCGGCAAAGTGGGGGACCAGGAAGGTATAAGAAAAAATCTTGTTGTAAAATGAACTTTGCTCTTCAAATTTTGGCTTTGGGGCCTTTAAAAAAAATCACTGCTCATCTGGGAAGTCCCATTTAATCTAATGTTATATTCTTTACTGAGCTCCTATTGTATGCTGAACAATGTACTGGGAGCTTCATAAATACTGTTTCAAGTTCACATTTTCAGGCTCTATGTGAGACCCTACATCTTCCAAGGAGCCTGTCCACAGACTGAAGCCAGCAGCACGATCTGTGATAGAAGGAGAATCTGAGAGAGCACCAAGAAATCTGAGTTTTCCTTTGGCTCTATCAGGAACCAATGATGTGGCCTTCTCCATGCCAGTGAGCCTCAGTTTTCTCATCTAGCAGATGCTTTCTAAATCCCCTTCTGGTTCATACCCTCAGTGGTCTACTCCAATCCAACTTTTTTTTTTTTTAATACTTTTTATTGATTTTTTTTTTAGAGGGAGAGGAAGGGAAAGAGAGAAACACTGATGTCAAAGAAAGGTTGATTGGCTGCTTTCTGCACGCCCTCTACTGGGGATCTAGCCCAAAACCTGGGCATGTACTCTGACCAGGAATCAAACTGGGACCCCTCAGTTCATGGGATGCTTAATCCACTGAGCCACACTGGCCAGGCCAACGTGCTCTCTTCTTTTCCTGAGTTACTTTAGGATTGCAGGTCAGAATTATGTAGTTTAATAGCACAATATGTTCTGAGTGAGTCTTATCTCTCAGTGATACTCTGATCTCCCAGTGACAAAGACCATCTTTGTTCTCTGAAATGCTTCCTAACCCTGGGTCTACCACATTAGTGAAATATAAGGCTTGGTACCCCTGTGTGAGGTCCTGAAACATCTTGGTTGTATATATTTATCCTGGGACATTTATTTCCAGGCCTAGATTGTCAATCTTTCTTATATCAAAACCTGAGATTAGTTGTCAGAGCCACTTTCAAATAACTTAGACTTTAAATGTGTTTACGTTCTACTCACCTATCATTTTCCTTTTTATTATTAGTGCCTTTTGTGTCCAAAGACATCTTTGTCTACTGCAAGTTTATGAAGCTATTCTTCTATATTTTCTTCTAGGAGCTTTATAGTTGAACTTTCACATAGAGGTCTGGGATCCACATCAAATTAATTGCATAGAGTAAAGCGGAGTTCAAGGTTTTGTTGTTGTTGTTTTCATAGATATTCGGACAGTAGAACAAATTATTAAAAAGATTTTCCTTTCTCTACTTAGTTTCATTGGTATTACTATAAAAAATTAAGTTACTAATATGTGGGCTTATTAAGTTACTAATATGAGAGGGAGGAAAGGAGGGAGAAAGAGAGAGGTTGAGAGACAGACAGAGATTTATTATAAAAAATTGATTCACACAATTACGGAGGCTAACAAGTCTTGAGATCTGCAGTCAGCAAGTTGGAGACCCAGGGGAGCCAGTGGTGTAGTGTTGCAGTTTGAGTCTGAAGGCCTGAGAACCAGGAGGGCCAATGGTGTGGTTTTAGTCCAAATGCTGACAGGCTTAAGACCAGGAAGAGCTGACGTTTCAAGTCCAAAGGCAGGAAAAAAACTGATGTCTGAGCTCAAGGCAGTCAAGCAGAAAGAGGTCCTTCTTACTCAGAGGAAGGTTTTTGTTCTATTCAGAACTTCAAATGATTGGATAAGGCCCATCCACATTCAGGAAGGCAGTCTGTTTACTCAGTCTCCCAATTCAGCGTTAATCCAAAACACCCTTATCAACATAGAATAATGTTTGACCAAATATCTGGGCACCCTGTAGCCCAGTCAAGTTGACGCATCCAAATTGCCATCACAATCAATTTGGGGAAGAATGGACATTTTCATAAACTTGAACCTTCCAATTTATGAATATAGTGTATGTTCTCTTTTATTCAGGTTTTCTTTAAGTTCTCTTAGTAAGATTTTATAGTTTTCAGTAAAAAGTCCTGCCTAGCTTTAATTAAATTTGCTTCTTGGTATTTGATGTTTCATTATTATAAATTGCATTTAAGATATATTTTCCAGTTATTTGTGAACTTGTAGTTTTAAAGAATATAGAATTTTTAGGAGAAGAATAATTCCCAATCAATCATATAGCAGTTTAGGAACTACCATTCTGGACATAACCATAAATCATTACTAAAATATCCTTTATCACCCTAGCTGGTTTTGCTCAGTGATTAGAGCGTCAGCCTGAAGACCAAAGGGTCACAGGTTCGATTCTCAGTCAAGAGCATGTACCTGGATTGTGGGTTCAATCCTCAGCCCTGGTTGGGGTCATGCAGGAGGCAACTAGTTGATGTGCCTCTCTCACATCGATGTTTCTCTCTCTCTCCCTACCTCCCTTCCACTCTATCTAAAATCAATGGAAAAATATCCTCAGGTGAGGATTAACAACAAAAAATACCTTTTATCATTCCCAAAGAATTTTCTTTCTTTTTCCTTGCAAGATCTCCCAGAAAGAGACAAGGGAACTATTATCATCTCTACTTTCATATAAGAAAAATTGGCCCCAGGGATATTATCTAAAAGTCCTATGACTGAGGTGGCAAAGCCTGGCCCAGAACCCAGGACTTTCCTAAGAGAGCAGTACTGCTTCGAATACCACCATCATTCTGAATAGAGGTAGCCTTTTATAACTGTTATTGAGATCACGAGTCAAAGGAGTCTGGCTTTATGGAGACTCTCCTGCCTGTGGTCTTTGCAGACAGTGTAAAAGGAAGGGAAGAAGACAGCAGAGGGAGAAAAGTAGACCAAAATGACTATCTATAAGACACTGGAATGGGGAGGGAGAACAGGGTCATTGTTAGCCCGTAGGGTGCTTTTGCGTCTGTTAGGGATACCTGCCCTGACACAGAAAGGTGCCATTGTGCCAGGGCCAAATGCCTGTCGGCCGTGAACAACTTGCACAGTCATGTGTGGCACCCAGAGGGAGAACAATAGATATGAAACCTTCATTATGCAAGAATGAAGAATGAAGAAACTAAATTAATATATTTTTTTTTTCCTTTTGAGAAGTTCACCAAAAGCACTTGAAAAAATATTTTTCCTTATTGATTTTAGAGACAGAGGAAGAGAGAAATAGAAACATTGATGAGAGAGAACATTGATTGGCCACTTCCTGCATGCACTCCACTGGGGATGGGGCCCACAACCTGGGCATGTGTCCTGACTGGGAATTGAACTGGAGACCTCTAGGTGCATGGGTCAACGCTCAACCACTGAACCACACCGGCTGGCCACCAAAAGTACTTTTAAGATCATTCAAAGCTACAGGAAAGAGGCTGTCTTCTTTTTCTTGCCTTTCTCATCATTTCCACCTTCTATCCTTCCTCTTTCCTCTCTTCTCCCTCTATTACTCTGCTCGTACTGAGTGCTAGGCCCTGAGAATATAGAGACTAAAGAGGTGGCGTATGTCCCTGGGAGCTTAAGTCTTACACATTTTTTTTGACTGCCACCAACAGTAAGTAATATATTTTATGGTATTGTAGTTACTTTTAAAAAAAAGTCTTATGTCTCTTTTATAGATACATACTGAGATATTTATGCATGGAATGACATGCTATTTATAATTGGTTTCAAAATAATCTAGGAGGTACAGGAGTGGGTAGTAATATAAACAAAATAAGATTGGCCATAGTTGATGCTTATTGAATCTGGGTCATGTTTCATAGGAGTTCATTATCTGTCATCTATCTGTATCTGTCTTTCTAATTATCTAAGACAAAGCTTCAGAAAACATGAACACCCCCCCCCTTATTGCATGCAGTGAATTTTTTTATTTTCTTAACAAGTTTAGTCTCTCTCTTTTTTTTTTTTTTTTATCCTCACCAGAGGACATTTTTCCATTTTTTGTTCAGGTAGAGTGGGAGGGAGAGAGAGGAACAGAGAGAGAGAGAAACATCGACGTGAAAGGAACACATCGAGTGGCTGCCACCCGCACAACCGACCAGGGCCGGGGACAAACTGCAACCGAGGTACGTGCCCTTAGCGGGAACCGAACCCGGGTCTCTCAGGACCGCAGGCTGACGCTCTAACCGCTGAGCCAAACAGGCCAGGGCAGTTTAGTCTCTTTTTAAAGACTGGTAGTGATGTTCCAAACTGATTTCGAGACCCAGTCATGTAAAATAATACATTATTTTGAAAGACATCAGTGTAACGAGAGAGAGAGAGGGGGCCCTATAAAATGTGATTACTGCCCACCAGAAAGTGCTAATAGGGTGTCCCAGAGCACTGTGGGACACAGGGAGCGAAGGACTGACTAAGCAGGGGCCTGGAGAGTCTGAGAAAGCCTCACAGAAGTTCTTGAGCAGTTTGCATGAAAGTTGAGGTGTTTATATATTTGAAAAGATGATAGGGAGAAATTTCAGCTCAAGGTTGAGGGCAGTGGTGCGGACGGGACAGGGGGAGGTGGGGTGGGTGAACTCAGTTCAGAACAGCTGGCATGTGAGGGCTGTGGGGGAGCAGCCGCAGACCAGGTCACAGACAGCACAAGCAGCAGTAAAATTCACAGCAGGTCTTACAGGGCGTCTTAAAGAGTTTGGATTTTATTCTGTGTGTATCGGGAAGACATTGGAGGTAGACTTAAAAATGACCCAGTTCCATTTGCCTTTTACAAAGGTGCAGGTATACCTCTCTGCCCTGTGTAGTCATGATTTATAATAGAAAACTCAGACCCAAAGGAGATCCAGTCCTGGAAGCCGTAACCCCTCACCCATCATGGGCAGTTATCCTTCCGTTCTGCCACCTGGCTTCTCAAAATATCACACAGGCACACACATTGGGTTCTTTTAAGTGTTTACTGAAACAAAAATTACATTTACTTGCAGAGCCTACTAAGAAAGGTGGGCATAGAGCCAACTCTGTTTACTCTTTCTTATTCCCTCTCTGGGTTTCCCTTATCCGCAGAGTGAAGTTATGGTGACAAGTTTGATGATAATTGCTTGCATTTACAACATGGCATTTCTCTAAGTGCTTTACAACTATTCACTCATTTAATCTGCACAATAATTCTATGTTTTAAGTGTCATTATTTCCATTTCATAGATGTGGAAATTGAGGCATATGGAAGTAAGGGACTTGGCTAAGGTCACACATCCAGCAATTAGCAAAGCTGGGATTTAGGTGAAGTCCACTCTCTTAACCCCTAGATGTTTGAACAAAAATAGTCATGCGAAGATTTGGCTTTCAGTTGGATTCTCAATGTTGCCAAATTTGAATCTTCCTTAATTCAGAAGAAGCATGGTTTCTTGGGAGGAAGTGTTTTTGTTTTGTTTTTTTAAATCCTCACTTAAGGACATGTTTCTACTGATTTGAGAGAGAGAGAGAGAGAGAGAAGTATTGATTGATTGCCTGCCACACACACTCCGACTGGGGATTAAACCCGCAATCTGGGTATGTACCCACCAACTTTTGGTGTATAGAACAGTGGTCCAACCAACTGAGCCATATTGGCCAGGGCAGGGTGTGAGATTTTAATGAAGCTTTGAGAGATGGGTGAAATTTTGAGAAGTAAAAATTGCTGAGAAGGAAGGGTGGTAGTACCAGCCAAGAGAAGTAATCCAACTACAACTTCTCTCTACAACTGTTTACAACTAAAAACTGGACAGAATGCAAAAAGCAACTGCATGAGAACCTGTAAAGTAGTAGTAGGCAGCTAGGATACTGAAGTTAAAATTTGAATGATGACCCATAATGGCCTTTGTCACATGGAGTAGCATAATTATGTAGGAGGCTGAAACGCTCAGATAACCCCATCTTTTAAGCCAGAGGGACCAGGAAAAGGGGCCACTGGAAGCCAGAGAGTTAGAAAAGGGGACCCACTAAGTCTGTAGATGGACTGATATAAGTCACGGGTACACTACAAAGTGTGCATACATGGAACAGACCCAAAGAACCACAACAAAGGTTTTGAGAACTTAAGTCTGATAGGGACACTGCCCAAATTCCAGATAAACCTATGAGTTGCCTGTGTGACAGGCAGATTCAAATGGCCTGTCAAAGGCTTTGAAAAGTAAACTGAAATCAGAGTTACCAGTTACAAAAGGTAAGGCAGAACTTTCCATCTGAACCTAAGTGGGTTAATTATCTGCTAAAGAAGTAAACAAAAATATCAACATTTCTTCAGAGATTTTTAGCAGGATCCAGAGTCTCACAATGTAATATTCAGAAGTCCAGTAGACAACTCAAGTTTATTCAATAAAAAGAACCAGGAAAATCTGAACAACACTCAAGGAAAAAGACAGTATGTTCCAACCCTGATGCTGACTCAGATGGTGCAATTATTAGACAAACTAAAAGTAACTATTATAACCATTCTCGACTCTTGAAATGAGTGAAAAGATAGAAGTTCTCATCAGAAAATAGAAACTATACAAAATAACCAGATGTGCATTTTAGAACTGAAAAGACATCTGTAATAAATTTACTGCATGGACTCAGTGACAGGAAAGAGATGACAGGGGAAATAAGTCAGTGAACTTGAAGATAGATCAATAGAAATTATATATTTGTAAATATACTTTTTGGTATTTTAATTAAAATTTTCAATTATAGTTGACATTCAATATTATATTAGTTTCAGGTCATTAATGTACTTTTCATTGGGAAAAAAAATGAAGAGTATATCAGGATATTGTGGGACAACATTAAAAGTTGAAAAATTGTGTTATTGGAGTGCCATTTCAGAAAATAAAAAGAAAGATATTGGTGCAGGAAAAATATTTAAAGACAGAATGGCTGAAAATGTCCCAAACTTGAGGAATGACAAATTTACAAATTAAAGAATCTCAGTGAATCCCAAACAGGATAAGCTTAACAACTGTTCAACCACATCATAGTTAAACTGCTAAAAGCCAAAGATAAAAATATATATATTGAGCATACCCACAGAAATATGGCACTTAGAAATTAAGGAAACCTATTCAAATAACTGCAGACTTCTCATCCAAAACCATGGAGGCCAAAGACAGTGGAACAACATCTGAGGGAAATAAGTATTAACCCAGAATTATATATTCAGAAGAAAACATCCTTGAAGGTAAAATATTCTTAGGTGAAGAAAAACCAAGAAACTTTGTTTTCTGTAGATCTGCTCTTAAAGAAGCACTAAAGGAAGTTTTTTAGGCCTAAGGGAATGATACCAGAGGGAAACTTTGAACTTGAAGACTAGAATATGAGAAATGATAAACATCTAACATAGTAGATTCCCATTAGTAAAAATACACACAAAAATACAAAGTAACCCAAATAATGTATAATCCCATAACACAGAGGTAACTTCTTTCCTTCCATCCTCTTCCTCCTTCTCTCTCTCTCCCTCCCTCTCTTTTTCTTTCCATCCACTATATAGTGTATAGTTATAATATTCTTTATAAATTCACATTATATTACAAAAACTTCTCTTTTATTAAGAAAACTTAATAAATTATTTAAAAAAATTTTAGGTTCGATAATGGTATTTTGGTTATATATATATTTTTAAAGAGAACCCTTTAGACATACATACTGACATTTTTATGGATGCGAAGATATGATGTCTGTGATTTTAAAAAAATACCCAAGGTGGGGGGGCTGGGTGGATATCAGTGAAATAAGGTTGGCCATAAATTAATAATTGTTGATGCTGGATAATGGATACATGATGATTCATTATACTATTTTCTATAGTTTTCTATTTGTATGCAATTTATCATTAAAAAAAACTTTAAGAACTCTTTATAAATGTTATTTTTATTTTTAAAATGGATTTTTAGAGAGAGAAGATGGGAGAGGGAGAGAAAGATGGAAACATCGATGAGAGAGAACGATTGGCTGCCTCCTGCATGCCCCCCACTGGGAATTGGGCCCACAACCTGGGCATGTGCCCTGACTGGGAATTGAACTGACGACCTCGTGGTGCATGGGTCGATGCTCAGCCACTGAGCCACACTGGCTGGACATAAATGTTATTTTCAATCATTTAATCATATTGCATCCTGTGGATATTCAGTAACATTCAACCATTCCTCTATTGTGAATCGAGGTTGTTTTAAGTTATGCGTGGGCTGAGATGAAACTACATAGTTTTTATATCGTCTCTGGTTATTTCCTTTTTGGAGATGAAATTACTGAGTTAACAGAAGATGGACATTTTACATGTTTTAATACATTTTGCCAAATTGCCTTTCAGAAGGGATGTTGCATGTTATTTTCACACAAGAGGTATATGAGAATGCCCTTGTCAGCTCTATATTATATATATGTTTAACTCTATTAATTTGATGAGGAGGAGGTGCTATCCTGTTATTTTCATGTACATTTCTTTGATTTCCAGTGACATTGAATCCCCACCTGCCTCTGAATTAGTTCTCACCCTTTTAGGGAAGATACAAGGGAGAAGAGTAGAAAAGAGAGATGTATTGCCTGCTTTTCACTCCCCATTTTGGAGATGAGAGGCAAAGCAGACACAGGTAGCCTTGGGTTCAAATCCTGCCTCTACCACTTATTAGCTGCAGCCTTAAGCTCTTGGAGCCTCAGAGGTTTTCACTGAAGAGGTAGAGCAGTTATACTGGTCTCCACAAGTGAGAGGCAACAGAGATTTATAGGGAAAAAGCATGGTGTACAGTGGTCAGTCTGAAGGCGGTGGCTTTTGTTGTCCTTGGGAAACTGAGGCTCAGGCCTAAAGGACCGACTGCTCCGCTGCACAGGCAGCAGGGAGCTCAGAGCCGGGACCCTCCCCACCCTGCAGAAAGAAGGCCATCTGCAGGAATTTCTGCTCACATTGGGTCACTGCCTTTTCACCTTTCATTCTTTGTACTGCCTGCTTGGTGGTCTTTTAGTCACTGCTGGGCATTGGAGGCAGCTAACATGAGCTAGGGAATCCACCTTGGGAGAATTAGGTGTTCTTGGGGGAACAAATTCTGATTGTTAACAGTATTCATCTGGTTCCGTGGAAATGCACTTTGCAGTGCTTGGCTCAGAGGATCAGGGTGAACTTCAGGTGGGACCTTGGGCAATGTCTCACCTTACTCTTCCCTTTTTTTAAAAAAATTTTTTTATCCTCACCTGAGGACATTTTTTCTTTTTTGTTCAGATAGAGTGGGAGGGAGGGAGAGAGAGAGAGAGAGAAACATCGACGTGAAAGGGACACATCGAGTGGTTGCCTCCTGCACGACCCAACCAGGGCTGAAGACAAACTGCAACCGAGGCACATGCCCTTAGCAGGAACCAAACCCGGGTCTCTCGGGACCCCAGGCCGACGCTCTAACCGCTGAGCCAACCAGCCAGGGCGTCTCACCTTACTCTTGAAAGGAGAATTCAGACCTGGAGCATGATCTTTCCAGGGCAGCCCAGCCCAACCAAGCTGGGGTTTCTGTCCCTGGCCCCTCATCTTCCCACTCTCACTGTATGTCCAGGCCCAGAGCCCCTAAGTTGACATGTTCTTGTTGCACACATGCACCCCTTCCAGATGATTGGGAATAGCCAGAACAGAGGAGGGGTTTTGAGTCTAAATAACCTGTCTGCCTGAAGACCAAGTGAAAACTCAAAGTATTTTCTTCTCTACTGTTTTTGATTGATGGGGGAACAGGGGGTTGAAAGGTTGAAAGGAGTGGGTCACCCTGGAGGTTATTTGAACACCATCTGGCCCAGGCTCACAGGTGAGGCCAGGAAACCCTCGGACACTCTCAGCTCAGAATGTGGGTGCATCTGACCAGAAGAGAGGTACTTCTCTGGAAATCAAGACTGTGTGCCCAGGCCTGAGCTCTCGCCTGCCCTGGCCTTGCCCTGGGCCCAGCTCACTGAGCGCCTGCTCTTTCCCCCCGGGTACATGCCAGTTGCAAGAGACATAAGGGTGGGGCTGGGAAATGGAGTGAGTTTGGCCTATTTTCTAAAGTGAGCGGAAATCCAGAGAAAAGACAACAGGCTTTATTGTGAGGATTTGGGTCTACTGACTTTTCCTGTTTTGGGCAGAGAGCTGTCTGCTCTGTGCAAACAAGCACCCGACTTCCCACCTTCTTCCCTGGGCTCTGGGATGTACGAGTTCTGAGAAAACGGAACAGTTCTGTGTTTTCATCTTGAGGGTCATAGAGAAATGATCCTTTTTACAATTAGAATTCTCAATTCATCACTGAAGGACACTTCAATAGAAGAAATCTTTAGTGTCTTAAGTGTTTGTCAAACAGTGTTTCTTTTTTTCTCTCAACCGGGGGTGGTTGCTTTATCTACAGCGTTATTGCCTATGGCTTTATCGAAGTGATGAAATTGAGCCACAGTCTTGGAGAAATTTAAAATAATTGTTTTATCTGCATAGCTTAAAAGCTCCTTCTCATGTGTTATCTCCCTTGCACTTCAGCACAACCCTGTGCAGTGGGATTATTAAGCCCCTTGCATTGGGAGGAAACAGAGACTCAGAGGATAAGTGACTTTCACCTACACAGAGTGGTTAGGCTGGAGAGCTGAGCACTGTGCTCTGTTTCAGGCTTTTCCAGGACTTCAGCCTTCTCAGTATCAGCCCCTTGTCTCTGACTCCCTTGAGGGGCCCAAATTCTGGTTCTTTTTTGCTGTGGAGTAGTGTTTGAAATCGTTAACACTGAAAGTGGCAGGTACTGGTTTTGTTGAGACGAACATCAAGGTTCTATATTTAGCCAAAGGCAAATATTGACTCGTGACACTCCAGAAAGTTCATCTCTTACTCGGAAACAAAGACTGTTTCCACCCACAGTGGCTAAACCAGACCCCAGCCTCCTGTCCCTCCTCCCCTGTGCCAGCAGGTCCAGGTTTACACGTCACCATTTACTGAGCACTTGACACATGCCAGTCACCGTGCAATCGGTCCTTGTAACCCTCACAGCAATCCTGTGAGGTGGATGGTTTTGCACACGTTTTATAGGTGAGGAAACTGAGGTCCCAAGGGATCCTGTCATCTGCCTAAGACCAAGGAGTGATGAATAATGCAACTGCGATCCAAATCTAGATTTGTCTGGCTCCAAAGCTGGGTCATGTGAAATTCGGCACCAATCTTCCAAGCCAGGCCCTGTCTGAGGATCTTCCCCATCTCAGTCTTGGTCCTCATCAGCTCAGGGGCCCGCACCAGCTTTTCTTGGCCTGTGGGCCTTGAGTCAAATCTGAATTAAGATCCTGACTCTGCCTCTTCACAGTGGGGCAAGTCCTATAACCTCTCTGAGCCATAGTCTCCTTATTTGTAAAAATAAGTTTGACAATTACCTGTCTTGTGTGGTTATTTGAAGATTAAAATGCCTGGCACATAGTAGGTGCCTAAGAAGCAGTGGCTATTATTTGTTTGTTGGGCACTCGCTTTCAGGCAGTGGAGAAGGGGTGCTGGGAGCTGCAGGGCGCCTCCCCTCCTGCTGCTGAACCTGCACAGCCCCGCTGGCTCGTCAGGTCCCTGCCCGCTCTGAAGCTTTTCCTCTGCTCTTCGCTACGTAGCTAATGAACTCCAGACTCTTCCACCTGCTATGCACCACGGCACACAGTGAGGCCCAAGTGTCCCTTTCAGCGTCAGCTTTGCACAACTGCTTGGGCTGACTTGAACCTCTCCCTGTGCCCCAGTGCCCTGCCCTCACCCACCTCCATGCCATTTCCCTCCCATCTTCAGGTCTTTTCCATCATGAAGGCTTCTTTGATCCCAGGCTGGATGTAGGCCCCTCCTCCTGGTCTAATATTCTTTTTTTTTTTATCCTCACTGAGGACATTTTTCCATTTTTGTTCAGATAGAGTGGGAGGGAGGGAGGGAGAGAGAGAGAGAGAGAGAGAAACATTGACATGAAAGGGACACATCGAGTGGCTGCCTCCTGCACAACCCCAACCGGGGCTGGGAACAAACTGCAACTGAGGTACGTGCCCTTAGCGGGAACCGAACCTGGGTCTCTCTGGACAGCAGGCTGATGCTCTAACCGCTGAGCCAAGCCGGCCAGGGCCTGGTCTAATATTCTTGACCTCCTTTGCAAAAGAAAACATTCACTTCTTTAGCAGATGAAGCTAAGCCACAGGTATTGATCTTGGCCCTGGGAATACTGAGGTAACTAGATGATTCAGTTACTCAGTGTCAAATGGGGGAGAAATAGACAAAGCAAATGGTGCATTAAGTATTTGGGCCTTTGTCTGATTTCTTGTGGCATTTAAGACTTTGTATCTTGAGGGCAGGTAGAATGAACGTTACCTCTGGGCCCTCTGTTCTGAGCCCAGTTACCAGCATCTTGGTTGAATTGATTGATCTAAATGGATGTGGTCAAAAGGTAAGCTCACGACTCTACCTTTCCCAGGCCAGCACGGTTGCGGGTCTGGAAGGAGAGTGGGGGATCCCAGGGAAAGCTCTCTCCCTTCTGCAGCCCTTCTTCATCCCCTCCAACCTCCCAAGCCTGCGTGTGATTAGGTCTACATGCAGGATTTGGCACTTTTTGGATGACTTACTGTTGGGCTGTAGGGAGGGGTGCACACTGGCTTTAGTAGCCAGACATTCCTGGGCAGGTCATAGGACCTCCTCCAGCCCGCTTCCTATTCTATAGAATGTTAAAGCAATAGACTCGGCATTCTTGGGAGAGTTCTCTTGGGATCGTGGAGAATTTTCAACATCCTGTTTACCATTGTGATGAAGATCTCATTTATTGACAACAGCCCTAAAGTGAGACAGTTGTTTTCTTGACAGGTGAGGAACTCATGCACATGCCACTGTGCACATCATTTCCCCCATATTGAACAATTTGAGTGATTTTTGTCCTTCAGTGATTCTGTGAATACAGGGCTGTAGGCCCTGTATTTATAATAGATTTATGAATCTATCAAAAGGAATTCATTGATAAGTATAAACTTGCTGTGACATGGGCTAGTGGTTTGCTTTCTTTGGAAATTGTAGTTCACAAGTTATTTCCATCACTTCCTGACACATGGTGGTCATAGAACCCCCACGCACCAGGTGTGGTGAGCTCTCTCACATACTAAGGGACTTGCTCATGCCAGCTTTCTAGTGCCCATATGTCATTTTCACTCCTGAGCAAAGTCAGGCTGTTTTATGGATAGGACCTTTGGGGTTGTTCTCAAATAGACAACATCCCAAATGTTGGCTCTGTAAACGCCAAAGGTCAACTGGAATCACAGCAACCCCATAGGGCTGCTGCGGGCTTCCATGAGATGATGTCAAGTGTCTAGCATTCTAAATGCACCCTGGGTTTGGAACTTCAGTACCCTTGGTTTCCTTATGAACTGAAACCATTTGATTTTGGGGTTAGGTGGGCATATAGTGGTGGAAAGAGTCACGTATCTAACAAGATGACCATTTGAGTACAGGCGTTAAGAGCACAGTCTTCAGATTCAGTTCTGGGTTCAAGTTGGCACTGCCACTTACTAGCATAAACCCTCCACCTCTTTAGGATTCAGCTTCCTTATCTGCAAAAGGGAAGCGATCACCACACCAACCTCCAAGGATGGTGGTTAGGATTGAAGGACCTATTGTATGTATAGGGTTAGCACAGGGCCTGACACATAGGAAGCCCCTAAAAATGATGACATCCCTCTCTTCTCTCTGCACATGGCCTCATGCCCAGTAGGTTCTTCGTGTTCATTGATGACTTCGTTTCAAGTCTAAAATTATTTTTTAATTTACAAATTAACTACCTTCCACTCTCAACACACATACCACAAGCCCTGGCAGTGGGCATCAGTGTGATATTGAGTGCAACCTGTGTACCTTGTGCTTGGCAGTGCGGAGAAGGAAACAGAGAAGAGGTGTTGATGGGATTCCCCCACCTAGCCCTGTCTGGAAGAATAATATTCTCACACGCAGCACCTGGAGGAGCATGTGAGTGAGCATTCACTCCGGCCAGGAGTGTGGTGGAAGTCCACAAAGGTAGAGGACTCCACGCTGGAGAGTCTGGAAGCTTCTACCTTGGGTACACCCTTGGATTCCTGAAGTGAAAGGAGGGAGTGGCAAGTAGGGAGGTTTGGGGTTGAGATTAACTAGTGAGTTCTGAGATCTGTGCATCTGGCCCCTAATGAAAAATATCCACCAATAAGCACCAAACAGGTGCAGATAGTAGTTGGTCTTGGTGTATGTGTCATGGGGAGAGGAAAATCCCAGGAAATCAGCCTGTGCCTTCTAGGAAGGAATAAACCACAAGACAAGAGTGGAAATTGAATGAGAGCCTCATCTGGGATTGATCAGACAGAATACAGAACACTCCTCCAAAGAGATTAATTGCCAGCCATGTGGCTGACTGCCATCTGGTGATCACAGTCAAGGTCACAGGAGTAGGGAAAGGTGAAAGGTGCACCTTTGTGCAAGGGCTGTTCCCTCTGTCTCTGGTAGTGCTGACTACTCTTGGCCTTATCACAGACTTGAATCATTCACATTTCCCCTTTGGGCCGGAGCTCAGAATTGATAATAATTTGGTCTGAAATTCTTGAAGACCTGGATTAAGCTTGAGACCCTGCCAGCTCCTCAGTAACTCTGGGCCATCAGGAGGCAGCAAGCTCCTGGGGTTGTGGAAGAGTCTGTTACATCAGGATTAAATGTTTAGCCCATGTGCTGACTCATCACCCATGGTGACTAGACCCTCGTTGCCCTCTCTACTTCTGGTCAAGTCCTGGCCTCCTTCCTGTAAATGTGTATATTCTTTAAGTTCTCTATTAATGTTTATTGGTCCAGGCTAATTAAATCAGAATCTACCGAGGATAATATTGGGCATCTACATTTTAAAAATACTTTCTCAGTGCTGTTAATGCATGGGTAAGAGAGAAGTAGTGTTCTAAATGGTTTCTTTTACCTACACAGATATTTATGGCTATGGGTCTAGGAGTGGGTGCACCTCTGAGGACAGACTTGATCAAACTTCTTCTCTTCTACATTCTCTTTGTATGGTGGCCCATTTGACCTTGGGCTGGTCCTAGGAAAGAGATCAGTTTGCTAAGGTGGAAGGGGTAAACAGTGGACACCTTGGTGATTTTAAGGAGAGTTCACTTCAAGGGTCTGTCAAAAAACTCTGGCCCTGACTTCCTGATGGAAGGGTAGAATAAACAGCCCCTGGCATGATTTTCATACCAGGAGTTCCTAAAGGAAATTACATTCAAGACAACATTAGCAGACATCATTGTTCTCCCGAAAGGCAATTCAATAGGGGTTTGAAGAGAGGGATGTAAAGTCATCAGACACTTGTTACCAGGATTTAAGAGAAGATTTTTTTTTTTTATCCTCACCCGAGGACATTTTTCGATATTTTGTTCAGATAGAGTGAGAGGGAGAGAGAGAGAGAGAAACATCGACGTGAAAGCGACACATCGAGTGGTTGCCACCCACACGACCCAACCAGGGCCGGGGACAAACTGCAACCAAGGTACGTGCCCTTAGCGGGAACCGAACCCGGGTCTCTCCGGACCGCAGGCCGACGCTCTAACCGCTGAGCCAAACCGGCCAGGGCTAAGAGAAGATTCTTAATCTGTGGTCTTTCCACAGAACTCTTTCCCTCCTGTATTGTTTGCATTGTTGCTCCTTTGACCTTCAGCCCGGAGGACTCTGGGCAGCCCAATTCCCCTACCCAGTTACAACAGCCCTGCTGTTCTGTCCTGGGGGGCAGGGGGGTGTGTGTATCTTTCTGATGTAACTGCTGCTGTGCATTGAACTGTTTGCAGCCTGCTGAGAGGGTAAAATTCTGATTTTACTAGGCTATTCTGATTTTTAAGCACTTGGGAGCCAGATTCTTCCAGATAAGCTTAAAGTGCCTTAATTCTGCCTAGGTGGGGGCAGTTGAGAATAGTTTTTAAGTACCCCTTGGTATCTAGCCTATAAGTAGTACCTGATTTTTAGGAGGCCATCTGAGATCAGAAAGTTCCAATTGTGTTGAGGTAAATTTTAGGCCATACAAACCAGAATTCCTTTCTTTGTCCCAGGTCTCCAGAGACCCATCAGACACGTTTAACTTTTAGTTTTTCAAAAAACCTGATGATAGAAGCACATTTACCCCAACAAATCTGCACAGCATGAGGAAATCATCAAGGTTCTTCGCATCATGCTGGACTTTTATCAATTGACTTTTGTCAGTTGACTATGATAATAATGACAAGCTCATGCTGGTCAGAAGCTCTTATTGGCACCAGTATCTTTGCTGATTTGATAACAAATAAGAACTCAAATTCTTAATTAAATTTGGTTGACAACGTCTTTTAAAACCTGGGGATCATAGCGGGGGAAACAAATACAAGAGATACTTAGTGTGGATGAATTTAGGAACCCTTGGCTTTGACTAAATTAAGGGAAGCGTCTGTTTTTCCACTGTGCTAATGAAGTGTTGGGATGAGTGGAGAACTGTGGATGATGAAAAATCTATAGCTGAGAATTCTGCTGATGTTCTCAGACCAGTAGAAACAAATATTTAGTAGTCGTAGTAATGAGAGTAATGCCAGTTGCCATAACAAATAGTCTCACTTCTTATTCACTAAGCCCAGAAAGGACGTTATTTTCACTCACATTTCATTGTTGATAACTAGCCATATGGTCACCCAGACAGGGTGTATGTGTGCATACTTGGAAAATGTAATCCCTGGGTGGGTTGCCACTTTGAACACAACTCTGCATGACATCTGCCATATAAAGAACACCTTTTTGATGGAGCAGCCAGTCATCCCTGAAGTGAGGTAACAGGAAGAGGTATCATTATAGGATTAAGTGGCTGCTCAGGTGACTCAGAGGAAAAGTTCATGACCTTAGATAAAGAGAGCTCATCATTTTGGAGGTTTCCAGGATCCAGGACACATGGAAGGTTTCTTGGAGGCATGGTTCGTGGAGGTAGCTCTGGGAGCTATAGGGTGTCAAGGTCTTTAGGGACAAAAAGTGTGGGTCCTAAGGTACAGATCAGAATGAGGTTTGCACATTGAGAAGTTAAGAAGATGGAGATCCTGGCAGAGTAAAGAGGGGTCACCAGAAGGTTCAAGATGGTGCCTGGCAACTATAGTTGTCCTGGTCAAGCAGACAGCCTTTCGGGAGCCCTTTGAAGGACCTTGAGTAGAGGGACATATGGTAGATAGTACGAGCAGCTTGCAAGTTAGAGTAATCTGGCTCACTCCCTGGTTTGACCACTTACAATGACATCTTGGAGCCTCAGTTTCATCATTTATAAAAGAGGATTGTTAATACCCCACCCCATAGGGTGGTGGTAAGGATTCAATTTGGTAACATATAAAATATTAGCACCCAGTAAATGGGCTCATGACCTTTCTTACCTAGATTGTTGTAATAGCTTTTTTTTGGTCAATCCTCATTTGAGGATATTTTTCTTACTGCTTTTTAGAGAGAGTGGAAGGGAATGGGGAGGGTGGAGAAAGCAAGAAAGAGAAACATTGCCCTGGTCGGTTTGGCTCAGCAGTTAGAGCGACGGCCTGCGGTCCAGAGAGACCCGGGTTTGGTTCCTGCTAAGGGCACGTACCTCGGTTGCAGTTTGTCCCCGGCCCTGGTTGGTCGTGCGGGTAGCAGCCACTCGATGTGTCCCTTTCATGTTGATTGTTTCTCTCTCTCCCTCCCTCCCACTCTATCTGAACAAAAAATGGAAAATGTCCTCGGGTGAGGATAAAAAAAAGAAAAACATTGATCTGAGAGAGACATCTGTTAGTTGACTGGTGCCAGAGATCAATCCTGCCCTTGACAGGGAATCAAATGTACAACCCTTCGGTGCATGGGCTGATGCTCTAACCACTGAGCACACTAGCTAGGGTACAGCAGCTTCTTGAAAGGTCTTTTTTTCCCCCTAACCTCCCCCAACCTTGCACACCACAGTTGGTTCTCAATGCAGCAGTGAGAATGGTCCCTTTCAAATATAAGTCATCCAAGTCTAGCTCAGAGTGAAAACTAAAATCCTTACACCAGTCTACGTGACCTTGCTCCTAACACTTCCCTGACCTCACCTCAGACTACCCTTCTTGTGTACTCTTCTCCGGCCTCTGTGCTGACCTTGGAACAGGCCAGCTTAGCCTAGGGATTTTGCTGTTCTCTCCACCTAGAACCGTATTCCTTCAGAATTCTGTGTGACCCACCTCTTGCCTCTCTCTACTCTTTGTTCACATGCCTTCTCAGTGAGTCTTTTTCTGACTATTCAGTTTACAACTGATCTCCATCCTCTCCCCACGTATACCCTGCTGCCCTCTCTACCTTCCCTGCTTTAGTTTTCTGCATAGCAATTATGCCTCTACATATGTACTTATTTTGTCTTACTCTTTATTCACCTCCTCACTGGAATGCGAGTTCTGGCTGCTCTCTTCGTTGCTGTATCTCCGGTTTGGATTCCAGTAGACAGTAGACATTTGCTGAGTGAACGAACCTGTTTCTGAGTATCGGTGTTTCTTGTTTTCACAGGGACCACGGCAAAGTGGAGGAGCGCAGGCTTCTCGGTGCCTTTCCCCCACTCCAACTCCATAGACAACCAAGGCTTAGTTCCTCTTTGGTATAAAAATATGGAGAGAACCATTGAATCTTAAACTGCTGAATTTTAACAATCCTTGACATCTTAACACTCAGTTTAGATGAAAGAGAGCTAAGAGGAGTAAGTTAATATCATGAGGATTTCATTAGCCAAATTCAGTGCACATGACTTAATTTCTTCAACAAATATGTCATGAAAAAGAAAATTAAGAGAGTGGGGAACAGTGATAAATTACAAGAGAATGAAAAGTGGCATATCATCCAAACAGAATGTGTCTACCTTGTTTGGATCATCATTCAAGGAATTTAGTGTAAAATACATTTTTGATAGAATTGGTAACAATTTCAAAGTGACTTTGTTGAAGAAGATATAAGGGGATAAATGGTGATGCCCGGATACTTGACTCGGGGTAGTGAACACACAATACAGTGTATAGATGATGTGTTGTGGCATTGTATACCTGAAACCTGTACAATTTTGTTAATCAGTGTCACCCCAATAAATTAATTAAAAAGAAAAAAAAGTGAATTGGCTATTCGGTGCCAATAGCATTGTGTGTGTGTGTGTGTGTGTGTGTGTGTATTTATTCATTCTCTGGCAGAGCCTCGTGTATGTGTATGTGTGTAGTTCTCCAGAAAAGTAAGCTCCATAGAAAATTATTTGAGAGTGTATGTTCTCAGTTCTCCCTAGGATGATGTATAGCTAATACCATTGTAGGTGCCAAAGAACTGAGGCTGGCATTTTCTTTAAATGACTCCAGGAAAAAAAAGGGAGTGGGGACAGATAAAATAAGATTGGGAAAACATTGATAATCTTTGGAGCTGGGTTATGAAAACAGGGAGGTTTATGATGTTCTTCCCTATACATTTTAAAAAAACCCTATTTTTATTTTTTAATTGAGTTTATTGGGATGACATTGGTTAGTAAAATTATAAGTTTCAGGTGTACAACTCTATAATACATTATCTCTATATTGTATTGTGTGTTCACCATCCCAAGTCAAGTCTCTATCAGCATTTATCCCCCTTTACCCTCTCTACCTGCCCTCCCCTCGTCCCCTCTGGTAATCACCATGCTGTTGTCTGTGTCTAGGAGTGTTTTGTTTGTTTAATCCCTTCGCCTTTTTCACTGGACCCTGCAACCCCCCCTTCCCTCTGACAGCTGTCGGGCTGTTCTCTATCTTTGAGTCTGTTCCTATCTTTTTTTATTAGTTTATTTTGTTCATTCGACTCCACACATAATGAAACCATATGGTACTTTTCTTTCTCTGACTGGCTTATGTCAGTTGGCAGAATGCTGTCCAGGTCCATCCATGCTGTTGCAAAGGGTAAGATTTCCTTCCTTTTTACAGCCTAGTAGTAATCTGTTGTGTACGTGTACCACAGTCTTTTTATCCATCTCTATACCTGTTTGTATGTGTAAAAACTTCTATAATACCAACTGAATTCTTTTTTAAAGATGAGGAAGTGAAAGAGTTCCTTTTCCTGAGGAGGAGGGAGGTCTGTTTTCTTTCTGTCTACTTATCTGTTGGGTGTGCACAGGTATGAAGGAAATTTGAGTGGCTCTTTTGCTAGGGAGGGGTGCAGTATTTATCTAGCCCTCCTGTTTGCTCCTTCCTCTCAGCTTCCCCTTGACTGATGGAGTGGAGTGCAGACCGGTCTCTAGTGTGGTAAGATTGGGCGAGATGCCTGCTGGGGCTGGGGGTGGGCCGCACACAGAAAGGGAACTGATGTACAGTGTCTACTTTTCCCCAGGCATCTGCCAGATAGGAAGGCAAATATTCCCTCAAATATGCACCCATTGAAGGCACAGGTTGAAGACAGTAGCAAGTGGCCCGCCGTTTGCCTTCGTAGTGGCTCTTAATCCCGAGTTCAGAGCTCTCCTCAGCCATTCAGAGTTGCTGTCCTGTCTGTGGTGGGGATTCAACACCCCCCACAAAGTTCTTCTCTCCGTGTTTTGGAAAACTCAGGGAAGTGTACTCAGACGTGCCTGAGGACTTCAGAATGGTCCCCGTCAGTGCCTGCCTTGCTGGGAGGAGATCTAATCTCTGTTAAGAGACCCTTTGCCACCTGGGTCTGAACTGCTGGGACAGGCAGGAATGAAAGCCCCTTTAACTTCAGGGCTTTAACCGGGGCAGGATCTCCCCCTCCCACCATCAGCCAGGCGGCTGGGCCTTTCCCCAGGTAAATACCAGCAGAAACAGCTGGTCAGGCACTTTGTAAATCTCTTGGCTTCCTTTCACCTGCTTCTCAGATTTGCCAACTACAAAGTGATAAAGTCTGTCATTAAATTGTCACTACGACCCTGCGGAAGCATTTTTTTTTTTTATCCTCACCCGAGGACATTTTTCCATTTTTGTTCAGATAGAGTGGGAGGGAGAGAGAGGAAGAGCGAGAGAGAGAGAAACATCGACGTGAAAGGGACACATCGAGGGGCTGCCTCCTGCACAACCCCAACTGGGGCCGGGGACAAACTGCAACTGAGGTACGTGCCCTTAGCAGACACCGAACCCGGGTCTCTCTGGACCGCGGGCTGACGCTCTAACCGCTGAACCAAACAGGCCAGGGCCAGAAGCATATTTTAAAGTATTATTATCCGTACTTTACAGATGAAGCACAAGGTTCACAGAGGTTGACGAACGAATAACGGACAGGTAGAAAAGTCAAACTGGGCTGGAGACAACAAAACCCGAACGCGTTCACCAGAGCCAGGGATTCTCCAGCTGTCAGAGGGGAATAACCAGTCCCCCCAACTTTTCACACATCAATAGAGTAATGAAATGATGAAAATAACAAGCAATATTTTTAAAGTTATTATTAGATTCAACAGGCATAAAATGACTCTTCTGAATTACTATAGAAGTTGACTTCATCCTGGATCTTGATAAAGCTTTTCTCAGACTAGCACTTTGGGTAATATTATTTTAAGCTGCTTGTTTTTTCAGAGCATGGCATATAGATAGGACTCCCTGCTTCAACACCCTGGGGTGCTTGCTAAATGCATATTGTTTTTTTTTTTTTTTGATAAAGTATTTTTATTTATTTTTTGCAATTTTTATTACTTTATTTTTGTTACAGATGTTTCTCCTTTTTCTCCCCTACCTCCCCCACATTGTTGTCTATGTCCATTGGTTATGCCTACGTGTATATAAGTTCTTTTGTTCATTTCTTCCCTCCCTCCTGCCCCCTCCTCTGAGGTTTGTCAATCTGAACCGTCCAAATGCAGATTTTTGAGCCCTGTTTGAGGAGTTGGATCAGAAAGACGAAGGTAAACTTTAGAAATCTGGACTTGGCCCTGGCCGGTTTGGCTCAGCGGTTAGAGCATCGGCCTACGGTCTGGAGAGACCCGGGTTCGGTTCCCGCTAAGGGCATGTACCTCGGTTGCAGTTTGTCCCCGGCCCTGGTTGGTCGTGCGGGTGGCAGCCATTCGATGTGTCCCTTTCACATCGATGTTTCTCTCTCTCTCTCTCTCTTCCTCTCTCTCCCTCCCACTCTATCTGTACAAAAAATGGAAAAATGTCCTCGGGTGAGGATGAAAAAACAAAAAAAAACAAACAAAAACAGAAATCTGGACTTGAACAAGTTGTTTTAATCATTCTGATGTGCTTTAAGTCTGTTGTGTTTTTTTTTTTTTTCAATCCTCACCTGAGGATATTTTTCTATTTATCTTCAGATAAAGTGGGAGGGAGGGGGAGAGAGAGAGAGAAACATTGACATGAGAGGGACACATCGACTGGTTACCTGCTGCACGACCATGACCAGAGCCGGGGATGAACCACAACCAAGGTACGTGCCCCTTACTGTGATCAAACCGCAACTCATTGGTCCGCAGGCTGACGCTCTAACCGCTGAGCCAAACCAGCCAGGGCTGATGTGCTCTGAGTCTGATCATCATTGTTTTCTGTGCTGCTGCCTCCCCTTTCAGATAGTAGTTGATGGGGTGAACTGTGGAGTGAGTACAGTGTTTTATTCTATGCTCCCACCCGCATGCTACTGTTTTTTTTTGTGTGTGTGTGTGTGTGTGTTTTTAATTTTTAAGGACTTCCTTTCTGTAGAAACTTTCTGAGAGAACCTGTTTTCTGAACTCATTTTAGTGCACATCTCTTAATGTGTACTAAACTACAGGCTGGGTGGAGGGGAGACGGAACACAAGGTGCTCACAATCTGTAGGGAGCGAGTGTAGATGAAACCACGTACGGAACCTAGGGGCACTTCAGTGTGTAGAGTGGGGGGATGAGGAGGAACCAGCAACAGAGGCCACTGAGGAGGGACCAGTAATTACGATGGAGAAAAATCAGGAGAGTGTAGGTTTTGGAAATTGGGAGGAGGAAGTGAGTGACCAACTGAATAAAATACTGCTCATGGGCTAAATCAGATAAAGACTGAGCACAGCCCTGGCCGGTTTGGCTCAGCGGTTAGAGCGTCTGCCTGCGGTCCGGAGAGACCCGGGTTCGGTTCCCGCTGAGAGACCCGGGTTCGGTTCCCGCTAAGGGCATGTACCTTGGTTGCAGTTTGTCCCCGGCCCTGGTTGGTCGTGCGGGTGGCAGCCACTCGATGTGTCCCTTTCACATCGATGTTTCCCTCTCTCTCTCTTCCTCTCTCTCCCTCCCACTCTGTCTGTGCAAAGAATGGAAAAATGTCCCTGGGTGAAGATAAAAAAAAAAAAAGACTGAGCACAGGGATGACATGGAGATCTTTGGTGACATAGACCAGAGCAGTTTCGTGGATATGGGGAGGCCTAAAGGAGTGGGTTCAAGTGACAATGGGAAGAGGGATATTGGAAATGGTGCCAAGAGACAACTCTTTCAAAGAGTTGTACTGTAAAGGAAAGAGGAAGGAGGGGCTAGAGGTTAATATGAGGTTGGAAGGTTTTGCAGGAGGAACAAGGAAATGGACTGTATTTAAAACTCATGCAAACCTGCCTGAGTAACTCAGTGATCAAGCATTAAGAAGTCATCAGTTCAATTCCAGGTCAGGGCACATGCCCAGGTTGTGGGCCAAATCCCCAGTGGGGGGCATGCAGGAGGTGGCCAATCGATGTTCTCTCTCATCGATATTTCTCTCTCCGTCCCTCTCCCTTCCTCTCTTTCTAAAATCAATAAAGAAAAAAATAAATAAAAAAACAAGAACAACACAAAACTCATGCACTGCTAATTATGTGACTTCTGCAGTCATGTATCTTTTTCAGTTAATTCCTTCAGTAAAACAGAAACAGTTATCTACCATAAATTTTTTTCTTCAAGCTCTTTCAAATTCTCCCCACTTCCAAAGAACATTGTCCAAGAAGAGTTAGCACATTACTCTTGTTAATTTGAATACATTTTAAAAATGACATTACATTTTTTATATTTGCTTTATCTATTTTTTGGCTGAAGTATTTGAAAGTGGATTTTGTCTCTACTTCACACGTATAGGATTTTAAAAATTTAATATGTATATATGATTTAAAAATATATATTATATAAAATATACTATATAATAATATAATAATACTGTTATTGTATCTTACAAAATTAACAAAATTATTTCTTAATATCAAATCTATATTCAGATATTTGTCCCCAGTGGTGTTTTGTTCTAATCAAAATTTAAACAAGGTCTACATATTGCATATGATTGTTATTTATTTCAAGCCATTTGTTTGTCACACGTATTGACTTGTCCTATAGACTGTCCTGCTTTCAGGATTTGTTTGAAAACCTCTTTATGGCATCATTTAACTTGCTCTTTTTTCTCCTGTATGTCCTAAAAACTAGAATTGACTATAAAGGTTTGATCTATATACTTAGTCTATAGTGTGGTCAATAATTTTTTTTTTTAATCCTCACCCGAGGACATTTTTTTATTTTTTGTTCAGATAGAGTGGGAAGGAGAGAGAGGAACAGAGAAAGAGAGAGAGAGAGAGAGAGAGAGAGAGAGAGATCGATGTGAAAGGGACACAATGAGTGGCTGCCTCCTGCACAACCCAACCAGGGCCGGGGACAAACTGCAACTGAGGTACGTGCCCTTAGTGGGAACCGAACCCAGGACTCTCCGGACCGCACGCCGACGCTTTAACCGCTGAGCCAAAATGGCCAGGGCTGGTCAAGAATTTTTCAAAGGAAGTGCTGTGTGTTTCCTATTGCCAAGAGATTTTTTTTTAAGATAGGAAAAATAATAGTATGTTTATATGCTGATGGGCATGATCTTTGAGAGAGATATCTATTGATGCAGAAGAAAAAAGAGGAAATTTTCTATAAGAATGTCCTTAAGTAGATAAGAGTTCATAGGATCAAGTAGACAAATTTTGGATAAGTGTTGGATGCATCTAAGTCATCCCTAGGAACAAGAGATCATTTGGGCATAAATGCAGGTAGTGTGAGTAGCTGGGTATAAAGGCATGTGTATGCAAATTCTATTCTGGGAGCTTCTTTTTCTCCACGAATAAGGGGAAGGTGAGGATGAGGCGAGTTATCATGGCAGGGGTATCAGATAATCCCCTAAGAGAGTGACAGATGAATTGACTAAAAACGTAGCACATAATTGCTGGAAAGCATTAAGAAGCTACCTGCACATTGCAACTATGAACTTGAAGTGAAATCAGTAAGCATGAGAGTGTGATTTTCTCTAGCCATGTTCAGCTACATATTTACATGTGTGAAGTAGGACAGAGAATTGGATTTAACCATTATTGGGGTTTATCCAACAATGTGTGATGAGAGAGCTCAACTGAACAACTGACCATGGAATTTAAGCTGGTGGGAAGGGGAGAAAGGATATAAAGGAAGTGAGAGATAAAGAGAAGGTGGTAGGGTCAACCACGTCCAATTGTTGGAGTTGGGTATTAGTTGGACTCAGCTGCAAAGATAGAAGTGGTGATTACAGAGGGTATGACTGAAATCAAGACTATGAAGGGGGGTATATTTTTTGTAAATGACAAGATCAGAGATATGACCTTGGGAGTGAGTGGCTGAGGTCATAATCATTGGAGTAGAGGAGATCAAAGAACTGAGAGACAAGGGGACTAGAATGACTCTGTAGGTGGATGTTAATATCACCATGAGTTATGACAAATAGTGTTGGAGAGAATGATCCAAGAGCTAAAATATTCAAGAACCTGGGTGGAGGAGAAGAGCCTGGCTAGACACAGGAGATAAATCTTGAAGGAGCTCTCAGTCTAGTTGGGGCAGACCTGCAAACAAATGTATATGTCATGTAGCCTGATGAGAGCCAGACACAACAGGGAAGTTGTGTCAATCTCTGTGGGGTCAAGAAAGGGTTCAGAGTCCAAATGACACTTGAGCTGGTGTGGGAGGCTTAATGGGTGTGCTCCCATGGAGACATGGTAGGAAAGGACATTTTATTTGGAAGGAACTTTACGTGCAGGGCTACAAAGGCATGAAAGAGTATGGGACACGTGGAGTGCCACAGTTGAGTTACTGTGGGGAAATTACTCATCTTCCCTGTCTCAGTTTCCTGTTTTGTAAAATGGGGATAGTATTGGTATCCACAGAGTAGGTGATGGTAAGAAGTGATCTATATAATATTTGTCATGGGCCCTATTGTAATCCTTTGGGCGTGTTCTTACTTGACTATTGAAAAAAATCCTATGAGATAGGTTCTGTTTTTATTAGTTCTGTTTTACAGAGAAAGAAGTTGAGTGCTAGGGGGTTGAGTAACTTGCCCAACATCATGTAACTGGTGAGAGGCAAGAGTTTGGACTCTTGGTCATATCAGTCAAATTGTAGGGCTCTTACTCAACTCCTAAGCTATAGTCAACCCCTAAGCTACTAGCACTTAGCTAGTACGAAATAAATGGTAGCCATTGTCACAATTACTAAAGTTTCTCACCCCTCAAATTGATGATTTTGTCACTTGCAGCTGGTTGAAGATCACCCCTACTATCTAATGAGTAGCAGTGACTATTTTTGGAGGGCCCTCATTTTCTACAATAGATTCAGATTGACAATCGCACTACTTTTGTTTCAACTGTTTGATTTTTGGAAACCAAGAGTGGGGAGAGATTTTTATCTCTTAGAAGATCAGTTGTTCTGAGCAGATGCAGTTGATGTGAGGGAGGAAGATCTGGGTTCACTGTACTCCTCTGATATCTGTGCACTGAACCCGGACAAAAGTCTCACACCCCAGCAGTTCACCTCTTGGGGGGATGGCAGCAAATCAGTGTTCACAGGAAAGAGGCATCATCCAAAGGGCAGATGACTGCCCCCAGTGTTCCCTGGGAGGCTGCTGAGAAAGAACCTTTGCCATTTATGGTGCCTGAGGAAACAGAACTCTTAAGAGCTGGCAACCCTTGATTGATCGATCGATTGATTGATTGATTCATTCATTCACTTAACAAATTGTTATTAAATGCCTACTATGTGCCAAACACTCATTTGGGCACTGAAGATAGTAGTGAAGAAAGCTGATGAGGTTTCTGCTTATGAAATTTACATATTTTGTAGGAGAAAACAAAGGTAACCAAATAATAATATGAATATATATCATTACAAACTCTCATGCCACAAAGAAAATTTACATGACATAAAAAGAGGGCTAGCTATCAGAAATATTTTCTGACTCTTCAAGGAAGCTGCTGGGGAGTCACTTCTTCCCTGAATTCATGAGGATAGCCCTGAAATTTTTGACAAAGGACAGACTGGCACCTCTAAGTTTGACCCTGTGAGTCATGCGCAGGGCCTGCCTGCCTGTTTTCTGGTCATGAAAAGTTGAAAATCCCCTAGCTTGAACCCCAGGCCTTCAGGGAAGGATTTCCTCCTACTTTGTGGAATGAAGCCAGTTTGTGGCCAGTGCAGCTTCTTATTAGTTCTGTTAGTGCTGCATCTCCCAGGATAGGCTTCAAGGCCAGTTCAATATTGTATATCAAATTGATACACAAGGTTGAAGTGTATGTTCAATGTTGTTCCTAGTAGTTTCTGTTTTCAAACTATAAGAGAACACTTTCTAGAAAATCACAGAGGTAGAAGAAGTAATTTGTTGAAGAATTGGGCTGAGGAAACAAGTTATAGAGGCAAAAGAAGGGCCCTTGGAGCTAGGGAATGAGGAAGGTAATGGTAATGCGCCTGGGGGTAGGGGGAGAAGGAAGGGAAAGTCCCCAGCATGCTCCTCGAAGGGAGAGCACCATCCCCAATAATTTCACTTTAATTACTCAACTAACATAATAAGAATAAAGGAAGTCAAACTGAAAGATGAGAATTCATTTCTTATTTGCTCATCAACAGTTGTCAAGTCTCGACCATGTACATTTTTTCTAGGTATTTGGATGTGCGTAACTTTTTTAAAAAAATATGTTTTTATTGATTTTTTCAGAGCGAAGAAGGGAGAGAGAAACATTGATGTGAGAGAGAAACATCAATTGGCTGCCTCCTGCACGCCCCCTACTGGGATCAAGCCCACAACCCAGACATGTGCCCTGATCCGGAATTGAACTGGGACCATTTAAATAATTTTAAAATTGAAAACTATTGGTTTTTTTTGCATGTACTTATTGCTTTATAAAACTCATTCTTTATTCCATTAATCCTCTTCAGTCCTCAACACACTATGTAAAGTAGGGAATCATTTTACACGTGAAGAAACCAAAATATATAATTTTTTTCTTCTTTGAATTATTTATTGTTTTATTTCTTGGAAGTTGGATAATAGTCATGAGTTCTTAATTCTGTGGCCTGATTACCTAAAAAGGTTAAATCCATTTTTACTGTTTTCTGGAAATATACCAATTTCATTACAGTCTGTCCAGAAATGAGTATTATCATTTTGAAAATGGCTACGTAATGTAAATTCTTGTATATCTTAAAATTCCAGTTACCTCTTTTGGTTTAATGTTAATCATAATTTCAGATGCTTGTTAATTGTACTTTCTATTTTGGATTTATTTGCTTGCTCATGTTGATTGCCTGTTTGAGAGGCTTTTATTGTATTAACCCTTTGCCTACCTTGACTCTTGTTTTTCTTTTTATTGCATAGAAGTTGGGATTAACATGCAACTGACTCTATTAAACTTTTCCTTATTATTTTTCTACATTCCATCAGAAGAAAGAAAGCGCTGACAAATATAGAATTGTGTTTTAGGCTTTTAAAAATTATATTTTTATAATATTTTCCAACTCTAAGAGTAATGCATCCTTTTTAGAAATTTGGAATATACAAAAAAAAATATTAAAAATGAAACCACATTACTCTATCATCCATGGTGTTTCTTTTTCTTTCTCTTTCTCACATGCATGTTTGAAAAAATATATTTTTCTGTATTTGGATAGTATGTACTGCTTATAACCCATTTTTATATTAACATTCTATGATTAAACTTTCATATTTTATTAAATACTCTTTGATAATAAATAATTATAAAAAATCTGTCTAGAGTCTATTTTGCGATTAACTGACTCCTCTCTCCCTCAAGTTCCTATATATATGTCCCCAAACCAATGACTAAACAATCCCTTCTTCCTAGATTTATCTGTGGTATCTGCTTTATCTTTCTAGCATGTTCTTATCTATAAGGTCTATTTCTAGACTGTCTGTGCTGTTCATGGACCCAGGACACTGCACAGGTCTCTTTTTCCAAACCCTTGGGGCTTTCTGGATTGAGCCCTAGCCTAGGCCAGGGCCCACACTGGAGGCTAGCACAAGTTACATCTTGTTAATTTTTAACCCTGCCCTTGTTTTTCTTATTGGAAAACAGCTCTTATTTCCTTTTTTATTGCCTATGCAGATGGTTTCTCCTCATCCTGAGAATAATGAGCCTTGGCTGCCAGCCCCAATAAAGCAAGTGTCCCTCCCATGAAGAATAGTGCTGGGTCCTGAAGACATGGAGGCCCTGTAGCCCCAGGGGGATTAACCAGAGCAGGTAAGAAACACCTGGAAGCAGCACAGGGGAACACCCCTGAATAAAAATGGTGTCGCAGCGTGTGTGGACAGGTGTCGCAGCGTTTCAGTGTCTGGCTGCAGCTTTGCTGTTTCCTTCATGCATTTTTGTTTTGTTTTAAGTTGGTTCACTGAGGGGTGGGGATAGTTCGTTTGTCTATTTCTATACCCTGTAATACAAGATTTGAAGTTATTCTGTAAATCAGCCCCCTTTTTCGAACGCCACTATGTGCCATGTCCTGCATCTGATGTACAGGCAACGGTGGGTAGACTGGGGCCGGAGGTGGGATCCTCAGTTTGGCTGGGATTTTCTTCCTGTTGGTTCAGTGTTGACTTGTTCTCTGTGATAACATGAGTTGTTATTGTATTCTTCCAGAAGTCTGATGGGGATCGTAAGGATTCATTGGTACGGTTGGTTCCCTTTGTTCAATAATCCTTTACTGAGTGCTCCCTTTTTTCTAGCACTGTACTGGGCACTGGAGTTTCAGAAATAAGCCAGGAGGCAGAATAGTCTAAAAGGGAAGTGGGCTCCCCTGGAGGTAGAAGCAGAAGGTCATGCTGCCCGATTGCCAGACAAATGGACTAGGGAAGAAATTGCAGCAGTGTAAAGGCCTGGAAGCTTAAGGAATCAGACTGGGGTATGATGGGAAAATTCAGCACTTGGTGTATTTTCCCAAAGAATATGGGGAGACAAAAAGTTGCTACTTCTTTCCTTCAATTTGGGCTGCTGAGATGAAACTTCTTCAGTCCCTGTCTCTAGAGCAGCTTGAGAGACGAGAAAAGGTCTTGAAGCTTGAAGTGCTTATGAGACGCTCCAGCCAGCTGGTGGATGTGGGGCCTCAACCGAGGGTGGTGTTCAAGGGAGTTGGGAGGGTTCAGGTGAGTGCCTTGAGGCCAGGATGGGGCACAGATGCTAAAGGCGGGGGCTGTCTTAAAGTTGCAGGACTGCGTTGTGCCTGGCTGTTTGGCTGACCTCCTGTTCCCCGGGAAACTCAACCTTGGAGAGTGGGTGCTGGCAAAAAGCTGAACACTAGTCCCTTCTGAGCCTCTGCTCTCCAGGCAGTGGGTCAGGTCCGTCTCCCAACTCCACTCTTTCCAAATCACTCATGCAATTCAAAAATTATTTTGATTAAAAAGTCTCAGTTTCTTCAGCTATAAATGGTGCTAATAAAAATGTGCCTCCTTATCTCACAGGCTCTGCTGGGTCTCATAAGTGTAATGACTGTGGAAGGGCTGCCTGAGTGGCAAACTGTACACACAGGTCAAGGCTGCTCTAGTGCTGATGGTAAGGGTGGTTTTTCTGTGATTGTCCGGCAGATTGAGATGTCTCTCTAGCGATCCTGATTTCTGAATCCAGTTTGGTCAACACTGACTTTTCACTGTCTTCTATCACTGACACCTGTCAAAGATCATGAACCTTTAGAATCAGAGAGACCTGGGTTGGAATCCTGGTTCTATACTGATTAGCTACAGACTTTGGAGAAGCCCTGTAACCTTGCTAACCTCTAGGTTCTTTATTTCCTTAAATGGGGTATTTAATATCTACCCCATAGTGTTATAGTAAAAGATGTATGAGAGATTGCAGGTAAAGTGCCGACTTTCTCTTCTTCTCTAGTTCTTTTTTGGCTGTCATAGTCATGACATTAGCTGTGTTGGATGGCTGAAGAAATTGAGTTTCTTAGTTTTCCGAGAATACAACAAGCCTTTTTCCTCATTTTTTGATTTCAAGTTTGAATTCTCCCTCTGTGTACATTTCATCACTTTCAAAACCCAAGGCAGGAACCCATCGTCCCCAGTGCCACTGGTTCCTGAGGTCTGGGGTGGTGGGAAGTGCTGCTTGGTTGGTACTGCCAGTGGATTCCAAGAATGGTCTGGACATCAATGAAATTAGAGTCTCAGATGAAGGACCTGAAGCTCAGATTCATGAATGATGGCCAGCACTCCACTCTGGCATTGTTCACTGTCCCGTGTCACCACTACATGGCTCTTACGCCGGGGGGGCTGCTCTCTGGTCTCTGTTCAGAACAACTCCTGTGTCTTTACATTTACACAGTTCAAAGCCCAATAATACCACCCTTGTTTGGTCCTCCCAGCACTTCGTAAATGAGATAAGGAAGAGATGATTACAGAAACTTCGGGGTAGAGAGGTTAAATGACTTATCCAGTCACCAAGAATGGGAATGAGAACCCAGGTTTCCTGAATACCCTACCACCTTGTCCCTAGTATCCTTAGGAGCAGGCTCCATGGGAAGGAACTGGAGATCCCTAGCAGGTTAACAAAAGCCTGGGAGTGGTTCCTTACACTCATTATAGTAAATAAACCCATTTATTTAGGAAAGAGCTTAACATTTTTCAAAAGACACAGACATTGTTTGATGTCAAAGTGCTTTCATCTTCCATTCAGTTACACAATAAATTCTGGGTAAACAAAGTAGTTCTTTACCTAGATATGAAAGGGACTATTCATGCTTTATTTTCTTAGTCAAATTTATTTTCTAGAATTTTCAGCCGTTCTGTACAGGATGTAGTGTAAAGGACATGGATTATGGAATCAAGTGTACTTGCATTTGAACCTCAGTGCTGCCACTTGCTCAGCACTGTGATCCTAGGCACTTCTCTAGCTAATCTATAAACTGGAGAATAGAATACCATGGCTAGTGATGGTCAGGGCTCTCCACAGCTCAGGAGATGTTCCTTCCTACGAGACTGTCATATACATGGTGCCTGCTGGAGTTGTATATCACAGTGACCCTGGTTTATGATGACATTAAATGAAATCACATCTTGTGTGCTTAATTCATCTTTGTTTTCATTTCTTGAATTGGTCACTTGTCTGCTATCTTACCAAGATTTCCTGTCCTTTACCATGAGGTAAGCCAGCTCCCCAACACTTGACAGCACTCTCATGAGAGCCACTCCATAAAACTGAATGCTGCGTCTGGAGCTTCCCTTGCTGTCCTCACCCAGGAATCCAATGCCACCTAGAGAGATGCATCACAAAGTTGTGACATTGCCTATGGCAAGAGATCTCTGTCTAGCAATTTTAAAAGGATTCTGGCCCCTTTATGATTTTGGGAGTTTGGGTTCTTATGATGCAGACCAGTTAGCTTGCTCTTCCTTTTCTTCTAGTTTTTCAAGCATGCATGACTTCATTTAACAGATAGTATAAGGCCCTAAGGACTGAATGATGTGTGAGATGTGATTCCTGACCTCAGGAAGCTCAGAGTGCAGTTGGAAAGCTAGACTAAGACAAGAGGAAACTAAGGTTCAAAGTGTGAAAAGGAATCGCAGAGAGCACAGGCAGAGAGGGAATGTCTGAGAACTGTTCTCTATATTCGAAACCCAAACTGAGAGTGACATTTTATTTATTTTTTCATTTCGTTTCATTTCATTTCATTTCATTTCATTTCATTTCATTTCATTTCATTTCATTTCATTTCATTTCATTTCATTGTTTCATAAGAGCTGCAGACCTGGTGGAATTCAAATCTTGTTACTCTAAATCCATTGCTCTGTCCATTACCCTGCCTCTATCTTGCCAGTCACACTTGTAGATTTTCTTTCCATAAATTTTTGCCTTGTCTTTCTTTTTTTAGGCTTGTCTTCCGCTCACAACAGAGTGGCTCCCTTGAATGCATCTTTCATTATGATTCACACCAACTTGAAGAAAAAATTCAGCTGCTGTGTGCTGGCCTTTCTCCTGTTTGCAGTCATCTGTATATGGAAGGAGAAGAAGAAAGGGAGTTACTATGATTTCCTTAAAATACAAACCAAGGAATTCCGGGTGATGAGGAGTCTGGAGAAACTTACCATGGGGTCTGGGTCCCAGTCTGCAATTTCCAGCAGCACCCAGGACCTCCACAAGGGCAGCCAGACCCTCAGCAGTCCTAAAGACCCATCCAAGACCAAACTAGAGCCCTTCTTCCAGGTGTGGAACAAAGACAGCTCTTCTAAAAACCTTATCCCCAGGCTGCGGAAGATCTGGAGGAATTATCTGAGCATGAACAAATACAATGTGTCCTACAAGGGGCCAGGTCCTGGTGTCAAGTTCAGTGCAGAGGCCCTGTGCTGTCACCTTCGGGACCAAGTGAACGTATCCATGGTAGAGACCACAGATTTTCCCTTCAATACCTCTGAATGGGAGGGTTACCTGCCCAAGGAGAGCATTAGGACCAAGGCTGGGCCATGGGGCAGGTGTGCTGTCGTCTCATCAGCGGGATCTCTGAAGTCTTCTCAACTGGGCAAAGAAATAGGTGGGTTCTGTAGTGTTAAGACTGTTATCTGAACGCGAGATTGCTACCTCATCTTGAGTAGCTGAGCATACAGACAAGACTGGAGACTGTGGAAAGTCTCTGTGGACTAGCAGAGGAAGCCAAAGTCAGTGTTTTGCAATTGCCTGTGAGCCAGAGGTGCCTCAGTGGCAGCTAAAAGGATGGGGGTCGAGTCTCCCAGCATCTTTACCAGTTAGAATAGCTTTATTTTTATCTGTTTTAAATATTACTATTCTGAAAGTTTTATTTGAAAGGAGAGTTCTACTGATACAAAGAAGCAAAATGCTATAATTGACATTTAAAAATAATTGAAGGACAGATCTCTATCTTCAGGTTCTGAAATTTGGAGCTTTTCTCTTTTGGCCACAACTGCCTGGGTAATTTTAAGCTTTTCTGTTGGAAAAGAATGAATTAAAACAGGAATTATTTCTTTCCTAGTACCCACCTGGCACCATACCCAGTTATTACAATATTATTGACTGTATCCCCTATGCTGTACTTTACATCCCATGACTGTTTTGTAACTACTACTTTTTGCTTCTTAATCCCTTTGCCTTTTTTATCCAGGTCCCTAACCCCATCCCATCTGGAAACCCTCAGTTTGTTCTCTGTATTTATGAGTCTGTTTCTGCTTTGTTTGTTTGTTTATTCTGTTCTTTAGATTTCACATATAACTGAGATCATAATGTATTTGTCTTTCTCTGTCTGAGTTATTTCACTTAGAGGGTATATTTCAATACCCTCTAGGTCGATCCATGTTGTCATAAATGATAAGATTTCTTTCTTTTTTTTTAATGACCAAGTAATATTCCACTGTATATATGTGCCACTTCTTTATCCAGTTATCTATTGATGGGCACTTAGGCTGCTTCCATATCTTGGCTACTATAAATAATGCTGCATTGAATGTAGGGGTGCATATACTTTTCAAATTAGTGTTTTGGATTTCTTTGTATAAATACTTAGAAGTATAATTTCTGGGTCATAAGGTAGTTCTATTTTTAAGGACCTTATATACTGTTTTCCATAGTGGCTGCACCAATTTGCAGTCTCACCAACAGTGCATGAGGGTTCCCTTTTCTCCATATTTTTGCCACCACTTACTGATTATTGGTTTATTGATAATAGCCATTCTGACAGGTGTGAAATTATATCTCATTGTGGTTTTAATTTGCATTTCTCTGATGATTATTGATGTTTAGCATCTTTTCATATGTGTATGGGGCCACCTATATGTCTTCTTAGGAGGAATGTCTAGTCATGTCCTCTGCCCATGTTCTTTTTTTTTTTTATTATTTAATTTTGTTACAGATGTTTCTCCTTTTCCCCCCCACTGCTTCCCCCCTCCCCCTCCCTCCCTGTCCTGTCCCCAGCTTTGTTGTCCATGTCCATTGTTCATGCATACATGCATATAAGTCTGTGGTTTATCTCTCCCCCACTAACCCCTCTTCTGGGGATTGTCAGTCTGTACCCCACTTCCATGTCTCTGGGACTACCCCCTTCCTCAGACTGTTATGTTCATTATATTCCACAAATAAGTGAGATCATATGATACTTGTCTTTCTCTGTTTGGCTTATTTCGCTTAGGATAATGCTTTCCAGGTCCCTCCATGTAGTCTCAAAGGATAAGAGATCTTTCTTTCTTACAGCTGCATAGTATTCCATTGTGTATATGTACCACCGCTTTTTTATCCATTCGTCTAATGATGGACACTTGGGCTGTTTCCAGATCTTAGCTATTGTAAATAGTGCTGCTACAAACATGGGGGTACATATATTCTTTCTGATTGGTGTTTCAGGCTTCTTAGGGTATATTCCTAGAAGTGGGATCACTGGGTCAAATGGAAGTTCAATTTTTAATTTTTTGAGGTAACACCATAGTGTTTTCCATAGTGGCTGCACCCTCGCCAACACTTGTTGTTTGATGATTTGTTGATGGTGGCCATTCTGACAGGTGTGAGGTGATACCTCATTGTTGTTTTAATTTGCATCTCTCTAATGATTAGTGATGTTGAGCATTTCTTCATATATCTCTTAGCCATTTGTATATCCTGTTTGGAGAGGTGTCTATTTAGTTCCTCTGCCCATTTTTTAATTGGGTTCTTTGTCTTCCTTTTGTTGAGTTGTATGAGCACTGTGTATATATTGGAAATTAATCCCTTATCTGATATATCATAGGCAATTATGCTCTCCCATACAGTAGATAGCCTTTCTGTTTTGATGATTGTATCTTTCGCTGTGCAGAAGCTTTTGAATTTGATGTAGTCCCATGTGTTCATTTTCTCCTTTGTTTCTATTGCCTTAGGTGATGTATCAGTGAAAATTCTGCTGCGTATAATGTCTGAAATTTTGTTGCCTGCAGTTTCTTCTAGGATTTTTATGGATTCATGAGTCACATTTAAGTCTTTTATCCATTTTGAGTTTATTCTTGTGTAGGGTGTAAGTTGATGGTCTAGTTTCATTTTTATGCATGTAGCTGTCCAATTTTCCCAACACCATTTTTTTTTTTTTTTTATGAATTTTTATTTAATTATTTATTTTTTTGTTACAGATATTTTACCTTTTTACCCCATTGGCACCCCCCACCCCACCCCCCCTCCACCCTGTCCCCGGCTTAGTTGTCCATGTCCATTGGTCATGCATACATGCATATAAGTTCTGTGGTTTATCTCTTCCCACCCCCCCCACCCCCCATCCCCTCTTCTGAGGGATGTCAGTCTGTGCCCTACTTCCATGTGTCTGGGTCTACTGTATTCCTCAGACTGTTATGTTCATTATATTCCGTATATAAGTGAGATCATGTGGTATTTGTCTTTTTCTGCTTGGCTTCTTTCACCGACACCATTTGTTAAAGAGGCTGTCCTTACTCCACTTTGGTATGCTCTTGTCACCTTTGTCAAATATTAATTGAGCGTATTGCCTTGCTCTGCCCATTTTCTAATGGGTTGGTTTGTTTGTTTGTTTTTGGTGTTAAGTTGTATGACTTCCTTATGTATTTTGGATATTAACTCCTTATTGGATGTATCATTTGCAAATACCTTCTCCCAATCAGTAGCTTGTCTTTGTGTTTTTTTTTTGATGGTTTCCTTTGTTGTGCAAAACCTTTTTAGTTTGATGTAGATCCATTTGTTTATTTAGTTTTTTTTTTGTTTGTTTCCCTTGCCTGAGGAGATATATCAAAAAAAAAAAAAAATACTAAGAGCAATATCAGAGAGTTTACTGTCTATGTTTTTTTCTAAGATTTTTATGGTTTCAGGTCTTACATTTAGGTCATTAATTCATTTTGAGTTTACTCTTGTGTATGGTGTAAGAAGGTGTCCTAATTTTATTTTTTCCCATGTATTTGTCCAGTTTTCCCAACATCATTTGTTGAATAGACTGTCTTTACCCCATTGTATATTCTTGCCTCCTTTGTCATAGATTAACTGACCATAAAGGTGTGGGTTTATTTCTGGGCTGTTTATTCTGTTCCATTGATTTACATGTCTGTTTTTATGCCAATACTATGCTGTTTTTATTACTATGGCCTTGAAGTATAGTTTGATATCAGGTAGTGTGATACTACCAACTTTGTTCTTCTTTCTCAAGATTGCTGTGGCTGTTCAGGGTCTTTTGTGGTTCCATATAAATTTTAGAATTATTTGTTCTAGTTCTGTGAAAAAATGCCATTGGTATTTTGATAGAAATTCCATTGAATCTATGGATTGCTTTGGGTGGTATGGAAGTTTTATGGATGTTAGTTCTTCCTATTCATGAGCATGGTATATGCTTACATTTATTTGTATCTTCAATTTTTTTCTTCAATGTCTTATAATTTTTTTGAGTACAAGTCTTTTACCTTCTTGGTTAAATTAATTTCCAGGTTTTTTTTTTTAGATGTAATTGTGAATGGGATTGTTTTCCTAATATCTCTTTCTGATAGTTCATTATTGGTGTATAAAAACGCAACCAATTTCTGAATATTTATTTTGTATCCTGTGGCTTTACTGAATCCATTTATCAGTTTTAGTAGTTTTTCAGTGGAATCATTAAGGTTCTTTTTATATAGTTCCATGTCATCTGCTAATAATGACAGGAATTTTTAATTTGAGTACTGTGGAGTACCTTCAGCGGGTTCATGAATCCCTAAAATTGCGTGCAAAATATCTGTGGATAAGGTATGTATAATGTGTGTGTATATGTGTACGTTGATGTGTGCATTTTTCTAGAAAGAACATCCAGGGCTTTCAGTTGATTCTCAGAGGGGTATGCGATCCCCAAAGAGGATTAAAGTCACTGGTCAGAATATACAAATTTGCTTTTCTCGACATCCTTTATAGTTGATAAAGATACAAAGTCTATCCATCCTGTAAACATGTACAACACAGAGCTGCAGGTTTGCTTAAGACTCTGTAGTTCCCTTATTTTGAGAGAATGTGTTTTCCATTATTATGAAATGAATCAGGCTAAAGAAAGCAAAGCACAGGAAGGATTGCTGTTGGTCAGTCTCTGGAAGGTACTGGAGCAGGTGAGGTCATATGTCTCCTTTTTAATTTCTTGCATAAGACTGCCAGGAAAAATGGTCTGAAACCAAGTACAGGCTCTCAAAAGAAGAAAAGTAGACCCACATTGGATTCTCTGGAGCAGGAAAAAAGTGATGAGATCAGATTTTGTACCTCCACCAATAGGCAGCACTTACTGTATAATAAACGCTGCCAAGATAACCAGCCTCACCTCTGCTTTTGCTTTTTTGGTTTCTTTTGGACTGCGTTTTCTAGAAACTACTTGTGATTGATTTTGTTCATCCATAATGGAACTCAATTTCTTTCTTTCTTCCCCATTTTTGCTCTATCGTGGTAATATTTAGAACATTCTAGGTGTTAGCGGATCTTCTTCTTCATGGCAAATTATCAGTGTCTGCCTGGCTGGGATTGTGTTGAAGTTGAAGGCAGAGTCTGATACTTTCATGAATTGGAAATATGCTATTTATTTTTATGCACTCCATAAAAGTTTGATGTGATTTAACCAACATGAATTAAAATAATATCTTTTGCCCAGCTGGTGTGGCTCAGTGATTAAGCGTTGACCCATGCACTGAGAGGTCGTGGGTTCGATCCCCAGTCAGGGCACATGTCCATGTTGTGGGCCAAACCCCCAGTGAGGGGGCATGCAGGAGGCCGATTGATGTTCTCTCTTACCGATGTCTCCATCTCTCTCTCTCCTTCTCCCTTCCTCTCTCTCTAAAATCAATAGAGAAAAAAAATTTAAAAAAAAATCTCTTTCTATAGACTGTAGTTATAAATTTAAATATGTATTCTATGGAAGAACTTTGATCCTGAGACATAAAAAAATTGCATGTTAGTCTTCAAGTGTTCTGCCTTATAAAGGATATATCCTCTGGGCATTTAGTGTAATACATATTTTAAGGAATTCATTCATTTATTCTTTTATTCATTCATGGATTTCTCAATAATACTAAATAGGAACAAAGAATACAAAGAGAAATGGGAAAGGAAAGGCCCTTTGTTGAAGGCCTGTGAGTACCAGGCAGCATGCCAGGCCCACAGCCTTTCCACTATGCCTGGGATTTGTCTAGTCTATTCCCAGCTATTGAACATATCAGATGGTTTCAAATGATGTGCTCTTACCAATAGCATGTTGACACAGTTTGGGGGTAAATAATATCAGTGACTGTCCCTGCCCTCTCATGGGGAAATATCCTCAGGAATGAGACTAGAAGACCAAAGTAACATAAGTTTTATGGCTCTTTTTTTTTTGTCCATTGCAAAATTGTTTGCCAGAGGGATTGTAATAATGTACTGTGTCTCTAGCAGCCAATGGGGTGCTCAGTCATTTTCAATTATTTTTGATAGGTATCTATGTAAAGTATCTTAGATTTGTTTGGATTTTCATTTCAAACAATAGCATATTTAACAAAATATTATAACCAATAGACATGATGCTTACTGTGCACCAGCTGTGTACCTAACATGCCTTGCTTGCTCTTTTCATCTTCCCAGCAATACTGGGAGGTAGATAAGTTCGCTGTTCCCATTTTACTGATGGGCTAAGCATTGAAGCCTGAAGAGGCTATACAACCGGTTAACAGCAGACTGGGACTTGAACCCTGATCATTGACTTAAAGGCCCTCATACTTAGCCCTTCAGCCCTTGTGCCTCATAGTGACTCTGGATTTGTAATAAACATTGGTACGATGTATTCCTTGTTGGGTTAAGAAAAGTCCCTGGATATTCTTGCTTACTTGTTCTCCTAGAGGAAAGAAGAAGAGCATTCCAGTTGAGGAAAAACAAAGGAAACAAGGGCTGCATGGGAAAAAGTGCAGAGTGCATTTGGGCATCATAGATAATGCTGTGTAGCTGAGCTGTGGGTTCTTGCTGGCTCTAGAGGGCTGAGGAATGAGGCCAGAGCTCAGCTCTTAGAGACTGTTGAAGGTCACAAGAAGGACTTTGGGTTTTATTTCTTAAGTCATGGAGAGACCTAAAAGGCCTTTGAGCAAGTGAGTGATGGGATCGTGGACATTTGGGGAGATCTCACTTCTCTGTGGGTACTGCTATACCATCTCTCCCTGATCAGGGGCTACTGCCATAACCAGGTGAGATGGACCAGGCCTGTCTGAGCAGCAGTAGTGGAAAGAGTAGGTCTGTCCAAGGGGCATGGAGTCGGGGCAGGTGGAGTTCTTTGGCAGAGCGAGGACTGAGAATACACCCTTAGAATGAGAACCTCAGCGCTGGCCAGTTTGGCTCAGTGGTTGAGCATTGGCCTGCGGACCAGAGAGTCCCGGTTCAATTCCCACTAGGGGCACATACCATGAAAAAAAGAGAGGGAAAAAAAAAAAAAAGAGAGAACCTCAGAGAGCATGATTGTTTATGTTGGGGCTCAGAAAACTTTTTCTCTAAGGGACCAGAGAGTAAATATTTTTGGTTTTCCAATGAAACTTGACAGAAATAGAGGACTGGTCAGATTTGGCCTGTGGGCCATAGTTTGCCAACCCTGACTAAAAGGTCTGAGCCGGTGGGAGATCACATCCACAACAGAAGGCCAACATAGAGCAAAATGGCTTTATTGCATGCTCCTGGGTGCAGGTGGGCTGAGCTGAAAAGGGTTCAGCCTTGAATCAGGGTTGGGGTGTTGGTTATATACTCTACTTTTAGCTTCCGGCAGTTCCTGCTGGTGTACTCTGTCTGGCCCAGTGTCCACTTTGCAGTAGGACTGGTATGGTATCTTGTCCAGCATCTGCTGGGTTATCCATTGCCTTGCGGATAATCCAGATAATCCTTATCCACACTCAACAAAAGGCTGAGCAAAGGTCATGCAAGCAACACATTTTTCACCGTTTCCAGTTTCCACCTTTTGCAAGCTTTTACCTTTACCCTTTAAAATGTTACTAGCCCTTTCACTGACCTATAGGTCTGATTTCCCTAACCAGAGTCAGAATGTAGTCTTCCACAATGGTTATAGATTCATTAAGCTAATTTGAAAATATAAAATATATTTGATCCAAATTGTTTTAAAAGTCCCTTGATCATAATTTCTAGCTATTTCGTTACTATACCTGGAGGCAGTGATTTGATGTATTCATGAGTTTACTAATGAGCTGATTCTGTTGAATCTTCTGGGCATACAGTTGTGTCCTGTGCACATAATGGTGCATTGCTTCTTTTCTAATTTGTATCTTTTCCTGCTTACTAATGCTAAGTTAAAGAGAAGGGTGTTTTCTCCGGCCCTCCTCCTTGCAAGGCTGGCATCCCAGTATCTATGGATTTCTCCTGGTGATTTCCTGGAGTGCTGTTTGAGGTTTTTTAACAATTTTATTTAATTTATTCGGGTGCAATTGGTTAATGACATTATATAGGTTTCTGGTATACAATTCTACAATACACCATCTATATATTGTATTGTGTTTACCACCCGAAGTCAAGTCTCCTTCCATCACCATTTCTACCCCCATTATCCTCTTCTACCTCCTCCCTCCCTCTTCCCTCTAGCAATCACCTTACTGTTGTCTGTGTCCATGAGTCTTTTTTTTATTCTTTGCTTAATCCCTTCACCCTTCTCACCAAGACGCCAACCCCCTCCCCTCTGAAAGCTAACAGTCTGTTTTCTGTATCTATGAGTCTGTCTCTACTTTGTTAATTAATTTTGTTCATTAGATTTCATGTGTAAGTGAAATCACATGGTGCTTGTCTTTCTCTGACTGGCGTATTTCACTTAGCATAATACTCTCCAGGTCCATCCATGCTGTAGCAAAAGATAAGATTTCCTTCTTTATTACAGTTGAATAGTTTTCCATTGTGTAAATGTATCACAGCTTTTGTATCCACTCATCTACTGATGGGCACTTGAGCTGCTTCCAAATCTTGGCTATTGTAAATAACACTGCAATGAACATAGGAATATATATATATATATATATATATATATATATATATATTTTGGTACATGCCCCTAGCGGAAACTTAACCCAGGACTCTCTGGTCCGCAGGCCAATGCTCCAACCGCTGAGCCAAACTGGCCAGAGTGGGGTGCATATATTCTTTTGAATTTGTGTTTTAAGTTTCTTTGGATATAGTCCCAGAAGTGGAATTGCTGGGTCATAAGGCAGTTCTATTTAAAAAATTTTTTTTGCGGTAACTCCATGCTCCTTTCCACAGTGGCTGCACCAGTCTGCATTCCCACCAACAGTGCACAAGGGTTCCCTTTCTCCACATCCTCCATAACACTTGTTATTTGTTGATATATTGATGATCGCTATTCTGGTAGGTGTGAGGTGATTTTTCATTGTGCTTTTAATTTGCATTTCTCTGATAATTAGTGACATTGAGCATCCTTTCATGTCTACTGGCCATCTTTGGGAAGGGTTGATTCAGGTCCTTTGCCCAATTCTTAATTGGATTGGGGTTTATGTGTATGTGTTGAGTTTTATAAGTTCTGTATAAATTCTGTGTTTTTGTTTTGTTTTGTTTTTGGTATGTGCCCCTAGTGGGAACCGAACAAGGGACTCTCTGGTCCACAGGCCAAAGCTCCAACCACTGAGCCAAACTGGCCAGGGCATTTAACCCCTTATCAGATGTATTAGAGAATATGTCCTTTAATTTTGTTGATGGTTTCCTTTACTATGCAAAAACATTTCAGTTTGGTGTAATTCCATTTGTTTACTTTTTTCTTTAGTTTCCCTTGCCCAAGACAATATATTAGAAAAAAAATATATTATTATGAGAAATGTCCAAGATTTTACTGCCTATGTTTTCTTCTAGGATTTTTATGGTTTCGAGTCTAACATTTAACTCTTAATCCATTTTGAGTTTATTCTTGTGTATGGTGTAAGAAGGTGGTCTAGTTACATGTTTTTGCAAGTATGTGCCCAATATTCCCAACACCATTTATTGAATAACTATATTTAGCCCACTGTATGTTTTTGCCTCCTTTGTCAAATATTAATTGACTATAAAAGCATGGGTACATTTATGGGCTCTCTATTCTGTTTCATTGATCTATATGTTTGCTTTTATGCCAGAACCATGCTGTTTTGATTACTGTGGCCTTGTAGTGTAGGTTGATGTTTTTCTTTCATAAGACTGCTGTGGCAATTCAGGGTCTTTTGTGGTTTCATATACATTTTTGTAATATTTTTCCTAATTCTGTGAAATACGTCATTGGTATCTTGATAGAAATTGCACTGAATCTATAGATTGCTTTGGGTAGTAGGGATATTTTAATGATGTTCTTTTTTCTATCCATGAACATTATATATACTTCCACTTACTTGTATTTTTTTCAGTGTCATAATTTTCTGAGTACAGGTTTTTACATCCTTGGTTAAATTTATTTATAGGTTTTTTTTTTAAGCAGTTGTAAATGGGATTTTCTTAGTTTCCCTTTCTTATAGTTCATTTTTGGGGTATAAAAACTGATTTCTGGATATCAAAACTGATTTCTGGATATTCATTTTGTATCCTGCTACTTTACTGAATTTATTTTTCAGTTCTAGTCATTTTGGTGGGATCTTTGGGGTTCCTTCTGAGTTTTAAAGCTCTTAAGCCTTCAGTAGCAAAGAGCAGTTTGACAAAGATTTTGTCCTCTTTCCTTATAAGCCCAATTTAGTGGCCTGTGTTTTTTTTATTAAAAAAATTTTTTTTCTTTATTGATTTTAGAGAGAGAGGAAGGGAGATGGAGAGAGAGATAGAAACATCAATGAGAGAGAACATCGATTGGCCGCCTCCTGCATGCCCCCCACGGGGGATCAGGCCCACAACCTGGGCACGTGCCCTAACCGGGAATCAAACTGGCGACCTCTTGGTGCATGGGTTGATGCTCACCCACTGAGCCACACCAGCTGGGCTTAGCGGCCTGTTTTAAAGTTGCCTATGATTTATTTTTTTTCTTAGAATAAAATCCAAACTTTATACCTGGCCTCTATAGCCTGCATGATCTGATTCCTGCCAACCTCTTTAACTTCATCTTTTATTCTTCTGCCTCGCCATCACTGGTCTCCAGCCAACTCCTTATTCTCTTTGGGTCCTCACACCGTTACATCATCTGGTTAGAAATGCACTTACCTGGGCCCTTCCCAGGCCCAGCCACCCTTTGGATCTCAGCTAGAAGCATTGCCTGAAACATCACCCTATCTGAAGGAGATTTCTCAGGGTCTCTGTTACACAGCTCAGTTTATCTATGTCATAGTATTAATTACAGTCGGTAACTATCTTGAGTATAGGTTGTTGTGCTCCTTTACTGTTTATGTCCTTGCAGTAGATTATTAGATCTCCATGGGCAAGGACTTTGTCTTTCTTGCTCACAACCATTGTCTTCAGCACCTAGAACTATGCCTGGCAGAGAGTAGGGGCTTAATTAGTAATTGTTGAATGAACAAAAAATTCTTCTTTCTTATGGTGCACACCAAGGCCCTATTCTCAGCCTCCTGTGCTGAGTGTGCAGCTTCTGCCCTTCTAAATCCACTCTACTCTTCTATCTGACTCTGTGACCTGGGAAAGTGAAATCTGGTACTGTGTCATCTGGGCTTCCTCACCCTCTGGCATTTATTTGGGGATGGACAATAAGGCGCTGGAAGAAACTGAGAAGAAGGAGAGACAGGTCAGTCTGTCTGTCCCCCAGGGTCTCTCCTGGCAGAGTTACCTCGACCCCGGTTGTTCCCTTTTCCCCCTTCAGGGCCTAGAAATCAGCAGGAAAAAGGAAAGAGAGGTTGGGGTGCTGATTTTGTTGTTGTTGGTAGGACATCAGCAGTAGTTGTATTCTAAAGTCCACAGTTCTCAACAGGTGGCCTTCTGCCCCTATTGCCACATTAGCTGTTAGGGAAGTGTTGGCTCCCTGCTATCTCCATTCCTTGCTGAGTTCCTTGAAGTTTACCTACAACTGTGTAAATAGTCCTTTTACTAATCAACTCTTGATTAATACTCCATTTGAGCTTGTCGTTCTTTTCTACTGGGACCCTCAGGTTATTCATTTATCATCTGTGAAAAAAGAAAGTTGACTAAGTGAAATTTTGGATGGATCTGCATTTCTAGTGTGATTACTGCTAGTGACCTGCGAAACCAGGGATGGATCCTGATAAAACTTGGTGCAATCTGAGTTGTGTAAAGATGTACCTCCTGCTCTGTTTGTAGTTCAGTGTGCCTGCCCTGTAAGCTGATAAAGTTTGGGCTGTGTACATGTCATGCAACTTTCAAATGCTTATGATAGGATTTTGTCCAAAGATTGAGGATAGGGTTGTTGTGAAAGAGAGGTCTAGATTCTTGGCGGTTTCATAAGTATGTCAGAATTGAAATAAAGGAGGAGGCTTTCATGCCTTAATTCTGTGGGCATTCTCTTTTCAGATCATCTTGTTTTGAGCCAAGTGCCCACCCCACCCACTTCCTCCTGATGCTACCTTTGTGGATAAAGAACCACCCCAAATAAACCCACACGCAGAGAGATAAAACCAGGGAGGGGTGGGCTGACCTCTAAATATGTGCATATTTCAGTGGTGAGCCCAAACTTGCTTGATCGAGTAAGGTTGGGATGAACTCTCCTAGGATCACAGAGGCTTAGAGTTGGGATACATCTTAAAATTCATCAATTCTCACTCCTAATGAATTGGTCAATGCCAGTCAACTTCTCCAAGTCTTTCAAACTCTGCTTAAATAGCTGCATGGACTAGAACCAGGGAGTGAGTAGATTTTTAAAGATGGTCTGTTTGATTTTGGCTGGATTTAGGACATTGTGTCTGACAAAGAGCTTTTTTTTAAAAGAAAGAAAGCAAAAAAAAATATGGGGTTTAGTTTTGCTCTATGGCCTTCTGTCCCTTCTCTGCCACCACCAGGTTTGTGACTCTTCCTGGGTTTCAGATTCCTAAATGGAACACTAAGGACGTGGTCTTGGATGCCATAGTGAATCCCTCCCATTTGCTGGGCACTGCAAGCTTTCGAGAGTGCTATGGGGTGCTTTGCACTTATAGGTTAGACCGAGCTATGTCTTAATTTTTCTGACAGTGATAGAAGTGTGACCTCCTGGTAATACCAAGAGAGTGTTTGGTTTTGTTCCTTTGGTAACTGGAATATGAGTCCACTGGTCCTGTTCACTTTTCCACTGTGCCTTAAGCATACTGTTATTATTGAATGGACTTCAGGAATGCCATGATGTGGACTTCTTTAGTCCTTGCAGTGGCCGGGCAGTCAGGTGGTTATCTCTGTCTATGAACTTTATCCAGATGTACCATACAAATATGATCATTTCCTTCTGTGTACCATGATGGGATAAGGATCGGGAAATATTATTCTCTTGACCCTCCCCTTCCTCCTGCCCTCACTCCCTCCACAACTTCTCACTTTCTGTGTATTCATCAATCCTTATTTCCTTGTGGTTTATAGATGATCATGATGCAGTCCTGAGGTTTAATGGGGCACCTACAGCCAACTTTCAACAGGATGTGGGCACGAAAACCACCATTCGCCTGATGAACTCTCAGGTAAAAATTTTTTTGTGCAGATAGGGTTTTGAGGAGTAAGTGAGAAAATCCACGCAAAGCACTTAAGTGCCTGGCACTTATGTCAGTAAATGTTAGCTGCTCTAATACGTATGTGTGCAGACACCGAGATGAGTGTGGAGGACACAATGGTGAGCGAAGCGGACTTGCCCTTGTTCTCATGTGACTAAGAGATACAATCAAATAGTCATGCAAAGGAACTTGAAGTTGCAATAGAGAACTGTAAAAAAGAGGGTCAAGATGTTACCAGCGCCCATCAGAAGGAAATTCTCCCTAATCAAGGAAGTCAGGAAAAGGGAGGGGGTGATACTTAGCTGTGTGGGAAGAGAAGGAGAAGACAAGAAGGGTGAGACAAGAGCCTTTCAAAAAGAGGCAACAGTGTAGGTAAGGCCTCGTGGAAGTGAACAGGGGCACGAGGACCTAGGAAGAGAGGAGTGTGTGGGGCCGGGGGGTGGGGTATGTGGTACAAGATGAGGTTGAAGGTAAGAAGGTACCAAGCAATGGGGCTGCATTTAAGTATTTTTATTATTATTATTTTTAATTAACTTATTTTTGTTACAGATGTTCCCCCCCCCCCCACTGACACCCTTTAATTTTATTATGTTTATTGGGGTGACATTGATTAATGAAATTATATAGGTTTCAAGTGTACAGTTCTACATCATCTGCATATTGCATTGTGTGTTCACCACCCAAAGTGAAATCTTCTTCCATCACCATATATTTGATCCCCTTTACCCTTTTCTACCCCCTTTACCTCTGGTACCACCCATACTGTTGTCTGTGTCTATGAATTTTTGTTCATTTGTTCTTTTGTTTCTTTTAGTTTTATATCCCACATATGAGTGAAATCAAATCATATGCTTCTTGAATTTCTGCATCTGTTTATTTCTTTTAACATAATATTCTCAACATCCATCTATGTTTTCAGACTTGCATTTAGTAAACATCATCGGCTTCCATCTGATCAGAAGCCCTACCATGGATGGAGAGACAGAGGCTCTTGGAGCACCCTGGGCTAGAAATGCTGCTAGTTGCTCCAGAGAAGTGAAGGCGAATGTGAGAAAAAACTGGGTTTGAGAGCTATTTGGTGTGTGCAGCCAACAGGTGTTAGTGTTGAGGTGGATGTGAGAGGTGAAGGAAGAGGGGCCACAGGTGTAATGGGTTTTTGGCTTGTGTAACTGGCTGGCTAGAAGTCACTGAGAGTGGAGGTATTTGAAAATGTTTTGGGTTGTGAGGGCTAGGGTCAGAGAGGGGTGTAGAGATAAAAAATGTGGTTCTGGATATGGTTGATCTGAGCTGCCTTTTAGGTATCTGTGAAGAGGTGTCAAGTAGGCGGCTGGACTGGAGTTCAGTGGAAAGGTCAAGGCTGGAGATGAGAGTTGGTGAGTCGTCTGCATCTATGTGGCGATGAACCAGTGGGACTGGAAGAGCATGAGAGGGAGTGCAGAGAGGGGAGAGGAGAGTCCCAGGCGGGGCTTTGAGGAATGAAAACAGCGCACTGCCAGATGCTACTGAGACACTGGTTGAAATGAAGATTGAAAAGCATTGTTCTCTCTTTAGCAAAATGGAGACCACCAGTGACTTAGCAGCAGCTCTTTGGGAGGGCGCTGAAGCCAGCCAGAAGCCAGACTGGAGTGTGTGGAGGACTGAGTGGCAGGAATGAGGGGGGAAGAAAAAGGTGGATGGTTCTTCTGAGAAGTCTGGCTCTGAAGGGCAGGAGAGAAATAGGGCAATTGCTGTAGAGAGTCGAGGGACCCAGGGCCAGATTTTGTTATTTTTTTAGATTGGAGAGAATTGAATGTTGAACAGTCAATGGGAAGACAGTCACAAAAGGGCAAATACTGTATGATCCCATTTACATGAAGTACCTAGAGTAGTCAATTCATAGAGATGGAAAGTAGGATAGTAGTTTCCAGAGCTTAGTGGGAGGGAGGAATTATTGTGTAATGGGCACAAAGTTTCAGTTTGGAAAGATGAAAAAGTTCTGGAGGTGGATGGTGGTGCTGGTTGTACAACAATGTGACTGTACTTAATGCTACTGAGCCATATACTTAAAAATGGTGAATGGCCCTGGCCAGTTTGGCTCAGCATTTGGAGCTTCTGCCTGTGAACCAGAGTTGTGGGTTTGATTCTGGTCAAGAGCACGTACCTTGGTTGCAGTTTGGTCCCTGGCCCTGGTTGGGATCATATGGGAGGCAACCAATCAATGTGTCCCTCTCACATTGATGTTTCTCTCTCTCTCTCTCTCTCTCCCTCTGTCTCTCTCTCTCATCTCTCCCTCCCTCCCTCCCACTCTATCTGAAGATAAATGGAAAAATATCCTCGGGTGAGGATTTTTTTTTAAAGGTGAAATGGCACATTTTATGTATATTTGATCACAATAAAGAAATTCACCCAGTCGATAATTGAGAAACCAGTTGACAGAGGGAGAAACTGAATATACCAAACAGAGGAGAGAAGTGAAGAGGTGGAGGGGGTTGATCCAAACTCAGCCCAGGATTAACCCCAGCAGGAGGGAGTCAGAGGAAAACGGATGGGAAGGGGTGTAGCTGGGGCAGTTTGTAGTGGAAGCATGTAAGGGCTTCTGTTTTCTCTACAAAGTGGGGTGCAAATTGGAGGGAGGCTGAGGGGGAGAGAGGTGTTAGAGGAGGTTTAAGCCAAGAAGGTTTGAAATTGTCTTTGGGGACAGTGGAGAAGGAGCAAAGCAGTGGAATGGAGTAGAATTTCCAGGCCATGCTGGCCGCATTGAGGCTGAGAGCGCGAATGCAGAGAGAAAGGGAGCTCCATTGATCAGGGTGGTCTGATCAGTGGGCAGCAGCAATCCAGCGAGCGAGTGTGGAGCGGGTCTGAAAAGTCCCTCGGAATGGGGGGCTGCCTGCTTCTTGGGCATCTCTCCATGGTGAGGAACTAAATCTCCATCCCACAAAGATTCTGGAACTCTTTAGAACCAAGGTAAGGTTGCTTACAAATTAAGAGACAGACTTTGATCAAATTACTCCCTCAGCACTTCCTAGGTGAGAGACTGGAGCAAGTCGCCTTATGTTTCTGAGCCTCTGTTCCCCCTTATTTGTAAAGGGGAATAAGAAATGTTACCATGCAGGGCCTTTGTAGGAGCAAATGAGAGTGCTAAGCATGGGCACTTCACTCAGAGGCTCGTAGGCAGCGAAAAGCGCTCTGTAAATGGTGGTGAAGCTTGTCTGTTGGGAAATCACTGTGCCTCCCCAAATCCCGGGCAAATGGGCCTCTTGTCTCCCAGGAGGGATGGTTAACTGGCTGGGGGCCACTTGGTAGGCACTCAGCAGGGGGGGAGTGGGGGAAGGCATCTGCTTAAGGATAATTTTTAAGAAAAAAATTAAGAACGCGACCCTCATATAGATACAAACATGGACATGGGTTAAACAATCTATTTTATTCATATGAGAGAACCAGGCAGATGTTCTAACTAGTTCAGAGGAAAAGTCAAAATAGCATAAATTCTGAGTAAAGGAAAGAAGCTTCTTTCTGTGAGGTGGGAAGGAAAAGGGGGGAAGTCAGTAGAGACTACTGGGCAAGATCGTGTAAACGTCTGTTAACTACGGTTTACAGACTTGTAAAACAGCCCCCACAGAATCAGAATCTGAGGAGAAGAAAGGGTGCACTATAGATAATGCATCGTTTTTCAGAGTACGGCATTTTCTGCCTGCGCCTCCAGATCACTGTGTTCCCTGTGCCAGGGTTGAGAGGAGGGTGACCACGCTGTCCACTCTCCAGAAGGCCTTTCCCAGTCCTCCTTAGGCACACCGACCCTCCTTCCTCTCCTTCCATAAGTGGTACTACCCCTCTGGGCTGTTCCTTGAACACTTTTGTCACAGGCAGCTCCATGACAGTGCTTCCTGTGATACCGATCTGTGACTGCCACCTTTCTATCATTGTCCTTCCTCATGGTCTGTCTTCTCTGTCTTTGTCCTGGTTGGTTACCCCAGCTGTTTGGTGTCTGTTTCTGCGAACAAGTAGAGTGAGTCCCACCACTGCATGCAGAGAGCAGCTGGCACCCAGAAGTCACTGAGGGTATAGCTGTTGCTTTGGTAAATTCTGCCTGGGGGCCGCTCATCGCCCCCCTCCCCGCCAGCTCCCTACAGCACTGTCTTCTGGCGGCCACTGGGCGAGCTGGTTCAGCAACCACCACTCTAATATTCAGAATAATTTCCTGTGTCCCCCACCCCACATGGCACAGGAGAAACTTTTGTACACCTGGGCTGAGACATGGCAACGGAAAACAAAAAGGTGGTTTTCTGATTGAGAAGGTAGCTTTTTGTAGAGTATGGTCTCATACCGTGAAGTTTCAGCAGATCTATTCAGGCATGTATGGGTCGGGCCTTGTTAGGAGAGTCAATAGGAAAACCATATTTAACTCAACGTGCGTCTTTAAATAAACTCAGTTCTGATTTTAAAGGTAAGAAGGTTTCTCGGTGCTCAGCTGAGCCCCTACTGTGCCCAGTAGCCCTGAGGGAGGAGATGATGGGACAAGAAGGCCCAGTGGCTTCCTAAGAAGCCCTGTATAGATTGGGGAGAAAAACCTAGGTCCTGCGAAAGCCATGGTGCGTGCTAACTAGACTGTAACCAGACGTTAATGGGGCTTTTCCTGAGATCACAGCTGTTGCCACTTATTAAATACATTCACTGTCTAAATGACATGCGTTGTGTTCACCGCCCAAAGTCTAGAATGCTTCCCTCACTTTATGCTTTTTGACCCTCTTCTCAAGGATGTTGTCTTGAAAGACTGAATACCTGAAATTTATATAATGTTATTAACCAGTGTTACCCCAATACACTTAATAATAAAAAGGAGTTTATGTGAGTTGCTCTGGGTAGTGCAGAGAGTGCGTGCTAGCTGTGGATTTGGGTCTAGCTTTGTTTGCCAGCAACACTTCAAATCCCCTAAGCTTTCTTTTAAGCTGCAAATTCTCCCTCTCAAAGTGCTGACAGTCTGGATAGGTGGTGGTTGGGGTGGTTACTATCAATAGCAGATCTAAAGAGTGCTCGGGTGAGATGGATAATTGTGATGGAACCCCCTTGATGTAGGACTTGGGCATTATGATTGGGGAGCTGACATTTAGACATGCTGGGTATCATGCAGGGCCAGCAGACTCAATCTAGGTGGCTGGTAGTTTTCAGAACCAGAGAGGGAGCTGTGACTTGAGACTCTGCTTATTTCAAAACTCAGGGTCATAAGTGGTTTTGAACATGTCAGAGCTGCTCTGTCTTTTCCTGTGTGGCCCATCCACCAGGGGTGCAGCCAGCTGCCCAGATTCCATTCCGTCAAGCAAATGAGCTCCCACGAGACCCTGCCTGGTATGGGGGAAGAGCGAGAGAAGGCAAAGGGCTTCCATTTAGTTGAAGAGAAAAGACCCTCCTTCTCTTCCCTCATCTACACACAAGGGCAGTACAGGTGTAGGCCAAAGCAGTGTTATTCTTATTCTATGAGTTTGACTATTTTAGATACCTCATATAAGTGGACTCATGCAGTATTTGTCCTGTGTCTCACTTATTCCATTTAGCACACTGTCCATCCATGTTGTTGTATATGGTATAATTTTCTTCATTTTTGAGGCCGAGTAATGTTCTATAGGAACAGACTGAATATTAGAATGGTGGTTGCTAGGGGCTGGGGTGAGGGGGAGATGGGGAGTTGTTCAATGAGTATAAAGTTTCCTTCCCCTCCCCTCCCCTCTCCTCTGTCTCTATATATGGGTAAGAACTGATGGACTCCTAATTTTTTTCAGTGGCTCAAAATACATTACAGCTCTAGTTACTTGAGTGTCCTAATCGTCCCAGATTTGGCTGGTGGGAGTTCCTTCAAGCTGTTGGCTCTCATTTCCCTGTGGCCTGCATGCCCTCATCATTTAAAAAAAAAAAAAAAAGCCTCTTCTGTACTTCTGGCATAACAAGATGTTCCAGCTCATTTTATGCCTATCTATTGGGTTTTTAATATTTTATCTTTGTTAATTCTATCCTGAATGTACACACAAGGTATTTTGGACCAGAGACAGGTTTCTTAAATACCTTCCAGTAAATAATTCATTACCTCCCCTTTGCCCAAGTTCTTATTCATAAGGCAGTGCAGCGAGATCCAGGTCAGTATCCTCCATGAGTAGCCAGATGCCTTATATGCAAGAGATAACAAGTAAGTGATTCCCGCCCTGTTGATGAAAGGCAGGAGGTAACTATGCTCTCCTCCTGTAAGGGTCCCCTTCTTACTCCGGCCCTTGGTGTACAAACTCACCCAGAGAGGTTTCCGAACTCCTGGGCCTCTCTCCTTCTGCTCCAGTTTTCCTGGCCTCTTGGAATATTTCTATATCAACCTTTAGTCTGGGCTGTAACCTTTTGGCTTCTTTGGGAGATAGGAGAAGTTTCATTATGGTTTTTTTTTTTTTTTTAATCCTCACCTGAGGACATGCTTATTGATTCTAGAGAGAGGAGAGAGAGAGAAGAAAGAAACATCGATTGGTTGCCTTCCCATACAAGACCCTATCAGGAATTGAACTCACAACTTAGGTGTGTGCCCTGATTGGTAATCGAACCCACAACCTTTTGGTATATGGAACAACACTAAAACCAATTGAGCCACCTGTCCAGGGTTTATGTTTTGAATCCAAGCAGAGCGATTAACTACACAAATAGCTATAGATTTTATTCTCATGGTAGATGAAGAGTCTCAGGAGTATTGGGCTCTTTTTTCATTATTCACCGGGCTCAGGAATACCTGCAAATTCCTGCAATTGCTGGTACTGGAAACTGCAAATGCCTCCCAACACGTGGGGCAACTATAATCTTAGGCAAAATTCCTTACTTCTAGGGGTAATTAACCTATTATTGGAGAGATACTGAGGAAGGTCCATTGATAAAAACGGAGTCATTCAGTCGCCTCAGCCAAGAGGCCTACATGAGAATGGAGTCTGGTCGCCTTAGCCTCGGGCCCATGTCGTTGGGATTTATCTTTTTTTTCCCAAGGAGCCCTGGTTTTTTAAAATAAAAAATGGTATTAGAAACCAATACCTGGGCAGTAGGTGTGTTTGTGCCTACTGAGATGTCTGGGTTTTTTTTTTTGGTGTTTTTTATCCTCACCTGAAGACATTTTTCCATTTTTTTTTGTTGTTCAGATAGAGTGGGAGGGAGAGAGAGAGAGAGAGAGAGAGAGAAGCATTGATGTGAAAGGGACACATCGAGTGGCTGCCACCTGCACGACCCAACCAGGGCCGAGGACAAACTGCAACTGAGGTACGTGCCCTTAGTGGGAACCGAACCCGGGTCTCTCTGGACCGCAGGCCGACACTCTAACCGCTGAGCCAAACTGGCCAGGGCGAGATGTCTGTTTTTTCACCCTTTTAATGGGTGGAGCTAGGAATTATATGCATGTATACACACATGCAAGTACACCTGTACATACACAATGCGTATCCATGTGTATTCATTCAGTTACATACATACATACATATACCTATGTGTGTATATGCACATCTATATAGATACATGTATGTACATGCAAATATGCCTATTTTAGAAATGATAGACTCGACTGATACCTTCAAATTTATTCTATCCACAGGTAGGTTTTCCTTGCTTTCTCCATTTTATATTTGTATTCGCCCTTCTTTCACAGTGAGAATCCTGCTTCTAACAACCTCAGCACATTTTCCTATTTGCTCATATCTATAATACATCTAAGATAGTTTGCAAATTGCTTTGCATATCTCTACATAATACAAACCTGCTAAAGAGAGTTCAGGATTTGTTAGGAGGTCGTACATCCCACCCAAGACTGAGGTTACATAGCCAAATTATATGCACCTAAATCACCTGGATTAGTCTTTCTGTACACTGAAATTATTGAATTTATTTGAAATTCAATTGTATTCATTTTGTTTCAGTTTTAGATTTTTCTTTTTTGTTCCCTTTAAAAAATATGCAGAATATTAGCATGCTTCCAAAATTCAAAACTATCCAAAAAGGTATACTCAGAGAAGGGCCACTCCCCTCAAATTTCTTCCACCCGAACCACCACCACTTTTGTGGGTAGCCAACTTTATTGTTTTCTGATTTATCCTTTTGTGTTTCTATTTGTAGAGACAAATAGATATCTATACATTTTTTTTTTTTTATCCTTACCCGAGGACATTTTTCCATTTTTTGCACAGATAGAGTGGGAGGGAGAGAGAGAGAGAGAAACATCGACGTGAAAGAGACACATCAAGTGGCTCCCACCCGCACGACCAACCGGGGCTGGGGACAAACTGCAACCGAGGTACATGCCCTTAGCGGGAACCGAACCCGGGTCTCTCTGGACCGCAGGCCAATGCTCCAACCGCTGAGCCAAACCGGCCAGGGCTAGATGTCTATACATTTTTAAAATTCCTCTCGTTTCTTACACAAAATATAGTGGACTATATTCTTTACACTCTACTTTTTTCCAATATCTTCTGGAAATCGTATCAGTTCACAGAAATCTTTCTCATTCTATATTATAGTTGAACAGTACTTCTTTGTGGATAAGTTTCATAGCTTATTCTATCAATTTCTTTTGCTTGGACATTAAGTACTTTCAAACATTTACTTCCTCTAATACTTTATAGCTGCTTTTGATGACTTCCTGTGGTGCTGGGTAGAATTACAGGCCTCTCTGATTTGGCGTTTGTTGGGGGTTTCAATTTGTGGTGCCCTCTCTGTCAGAGCACTTCCTGTCCAGGTCCAGTTCACAATGGTTAGGCCTTCCCTTAAGGCTCAGAGCATCCATGTAGTTTTTAATATCTACTCAAGACTTTGACAACCTTTTTGTCTGTTTTCTTATAGCACTGACTCACTTTGCAACTCTGGCAAATTTGCAAATCTGGCAGCCAGAACACACACATTGAAGGTTGCCGAGCACAATGGGAAAAGATCAGACAGATCTTGATTTGCATCCCAGCCCCATCCCTACCTAGCTTTGTGGTTTGGGCCAGTTGCATAAGTTCTTAGAGCTTCCTGTTCATGCCTCTCAGGGGCTTGGAAATATTGTGAGGCATGAATACAAAGGCATTGACCTGGATTGTTGTGTGGCTTTAACAAAGCCACTAAGTCTAGACTCTATAGTTAAGATATATCAATATCTACACACACACACACACGCACACGCACACGCACACGCACATGCACACACACAGGGAGATATATTAGTTTACTAAGCCTGCTGTAACAAAACACTACAGATGGGGTGGTTTAAACAACAGTAATTTATTTTTTCACAGTTCTGGGGGCTACAAGTACAAGATTGAGGTGCCGTCAAAGTTGAGATCTTTCTGCCTCATACATGGCTGCCTTCTCTCCCTGTCTTCCCATGGCCTTTCCTCTGTGTGCATAGGAAGAGAGAAAGCTCTCTGGTGTCTCTTCCTTTCCTTACAAGGACATCAGTCTGATCAGTCATACATTTATGACTTCATCTAACCTTAATTACCTCCCTGAAAACCCTATGGCCAGTATAGTCATATGGGGGTGGTTAGGGCTTCAACACAAGAATTTGGGGAACAGTGGACACAATTCAGTTAGTAACAGGGAAAAAACCAACATAGTCACAGTAGTAATATCTAAAGAATGCAATTATGGGTGATCATCATTTTCTTCATATATAGATAGATGTGTGTGTAGATTCTTGTATTTTCTAACTTTCTGCAGGGAGCATTTTCTACTTATGACTGGAAGGTTACTTTAAACAGGTTGCTAAAACAGCAACACTCCATCTCCTTAGTGTAGCCTTTTCCTGACAGATGTTCCTTGGGGATCTGTCGCTCTGGCAATGACTTACTCTCCTCATCCAGAGGTCCCCAAGTATGGGGTTAGGGGGTTGGAAGATGGACGATTTGTAACCTTGTGTTATTCTCGCTATCTGGCCAGCCCAGATGTGATTGAGTGCTTCATTTGCACGTGAATAAGATAAGGTTTGCATGGGTGGACTAACTGGTCCTAGGACTCAAGAATGTCTGTGTTTGTTATTTTTTAGTTTCAAAATCTCTTTCCGCTGTAAAAAAAAAAAAAGAGACAAAGCTAGGCTGTATGGTTTGCAGAGACACCATCTCAAGGAAATAATTTGCATAAATCCACTTGTGACCTGGGGGAACCAGTCTCCAAATAGATGGGACTGCCTTCTCAGATCTGGAGCATTTGCTCTCTTGCAAAGCTCCCTCTCACTCCAAGCAGCGTGTGCTGGTAGTTTCATTGTGCTGCACCGATCCTGGCAGGCCGAGAGACGGCACCTAAGGATCCCTGAACCTAGGCCAAACTCTGAACGTGGGTGAGTACAAATGCATTTGCAAGGAGCTTTATTCTCTCTCAAGTGCCTTCTGCTGCATTTGAAAAAAATGACAGACTGAGATGTCCTCTGGGCACAGCTTGTCTCCTGGGCAGGACCCTAGAGGATGGTAGTGTCCTAGAAATTAGGCACCTGAGGCCTGGAGAGGGGAAGTAACCCACCTAAGACCACAGAGTGAGCTAGACTCACAGTAGTATCCCAATTCCCTGATCAGTTTTGAGGCTTTTTTTTTTTTTTTTTTTTTTAGTAACTCTTTGAATCTCACACGAAGGACTGCCAGAGTTAATGTAGGAAGTTCAGAGCCATATCTATTTAAGATTGAGGGTTGCTTGCGGCTTCTCCCCATTCTGTCCACCAGATCCCAGCCTCGCCACTTTCTGTTTCTCCTTCTGGATAAAACTAGCATTTATCTCCACCTCTTCTCAGCATTATGAGTTACTTTTTCATTCACCTCAAGAAGCTCAAGTGAATGATCATTTTCCCTCTCGGTACTGTGAGAACTGAGGATGGCCCCATCCGGATAGTGTGCTGGCTTGTTTGAGCATCTTGTGGTTTATGAATGTAGCCCTGAGGGAATAGAAAAGACACTTTGACCTCTGGTCCTGATTCTACCTCAAACTCACCTTGAAACCTCAGAAGTCTCTCTTCTCTCTGGACCTTAGTTTACCCATCTGAAAATGATGGATTTGGACCTAGGCCCCCAAGAATCCTCCAGCTGTGACACACGACAACTCAGCCAAAGAGCAAAGTTCTCATGACACTTCCATGCCACTCATCACATGCTTTCTTTGCTGTTTCCTTGCAAGAGCCATGGGTGTCCCATCCTACCTCCTTGGGTGAAGCAGTGCACTGTGCAGATTAGAAGTGTGGGCTCCAGTGCCAGGCAAAGGGGCTCTAATTCAGACTCCCCAGCTTACCTGCTCACTTGGGTTGGGCAAGTTACTTAGCATCTCTATTTTCTTGTTTATAAAAATGGGCATATTAATAATAGCCTCCTAGGGCTATCATGAAAATGAACTGAGATAATTTGGAATAAGCATCAATAAAGGGCATCTGTTGTTATCATTGCTGTCATCCTTTGATGTAAAGGAGAACACTTTATGCATCTCTCTTGAGATTTTTGAGGACAGTGGAGCCATAGATCCTGGGAAGGTCTCAGGGTGCCAGAAGTTGCTGTCATTGGCCTCCTGCTTCGTATAGTAAGAAAACTGTCAGAGAGGGGCTATGGCAAGAGGAGACATTTGTAAAAACCCCAGTTACCTCGAATCCTGAGTACCATAAATCACCTGGCCTCAGTACTCTACATAGAAAGAAGCAGAGCTCAAGAAAAAACTTGTGCTTTCAATATGCCAGCTGTTTGGGGCAGGTGGATGGGATGGGGTGGGAGTGAAGCTGTAGAATTTTGTCTTGGAAGACGCGTGCAGAATAGTGGGAGGGAGGCAAGCCCGCCGTCCCCTGGGCCTCCCTGTCACCAGCTCAGTCTCGCAAAGCCCCACCAGCCTGTATGCCTACTCTGCCTTTGGACGACAGCACTGGGTGCCTGTGCTGTGAGTTACAGAGTCCCCATAGGAAGAGGACAGTGCTTACAGTTGAAGATGTGGGTTCCATTCCTGTTTCCTATGGCCTCTCAGCTGCGGGACTCTAGACCAGTTTCTCATCGGTGAACTTCAAAACCCCTACAGGCACGTACCGGTTACTTTTCTTTCTGTGTCCTCATTTTAGGAAACGGCTTGAGGTCCAGGAGAACCCTTTGACCCCTTTTTTCTTTACTTTTAACACCCAGTTAGTCTGCAAGCCTACAACTGACAGTTGTAACTCTTCTTCACTATTCTCCTACTTGGGTTATCTGGTCTCCTTTCCTCTAAAAGCTCTAGTCCAGAAGACTAGTCTGTTTAGACCCTTCCCAGTTAAAAGCCTTACTTTTGCCATACACTACTGAAGAACCTAGAAGTTTCCTTGAATGGCCTCTGCCTAAATTTCTCTGATCCCTTCCAGCTCTCTCAGTGTATCCTAGCCATACCTGGGCAGCCTGAAATTCCCAAACAAGCTACTCACTCTACTAACTAAAATTATGTTGGGCTGCAAGTGACAAGAACACTCTGCCTACCACTTAATAAATACTAGGTTAATAAGATAAACATGTATTTCTCTCTCATGTAAATAAAAGAAGTCCAGAGGTGGACATTCCAGATCTGGTATGGTGTCCCAGAGTGTCAGGAACTGAGGGTCCTACTACCTTGTGTATTTGCTATTCTGCCATGTGACTTCTACTTCATGGTCCAATATGACTACTCCAGCTCCAGCCATCACACCCACTTTCAGCCAGCAGGAAGGAGGAAGGAACAGGAATGGCATAACCCTACCTCTAAGGACACTTCCTGAAAGTCACACTTGTTTACACATCTTTGGTCAGAATTTTACCTGTAAGAGAGACTGGGAAATTTTTATTTCGGGTAGTCTTGATTTTATTATATTTTAATTTTTCTATTCTTTTGATTTATTTATTTTAAATAGTTCTTCAGTTACGGCTTACATTCAGGATTATTTTGTATCTTTATTTTAGTTAGCCCTGTTTTGAAGTAAACGTCAGAAGTGTTCGTTACTAAGGAAGAGAGATGAATATCGGGTGACACCTAGCAGCCTCTGCCACATAACCTCACACCTGCACGTGTTGTGATTTGCATATGTTGTTCCTTCTTTCTGGGATGGCCTCCCTCTTGCCCTCACGCTCCCCTGACTTGGCCTGTTCTTTGTTCCTTAACAGTCACTCACCTCATGGCCACCCTCACCCTGGCACCCTGTGCAATTGCATAATCCCTGGCCAAGGTGGGCCCACCAGCCATATTTCTTGTCTCAAAGATATACTGAAGAAACAGGATTCTATTCTGGTTGTTCTGCAGCCACTGCCGTGACCCTGGTGAGGTCTCCGCCCTCGTGATGGGGAGTGGCTGAGGTGGGGACGGATTGTTGTGACTCTTGCTTTCATCCCAGTCATTTGTTCCTCTCAGTTTATACCTGGGCAACACCATCTGCCACCTGCGTTTTAAGGTGAATGTCTGGCAGCTGGTCTCATATGTCAGTTTTGGGGTTCTTAAGAGGGACCTGGCTTTCTGCACTGTAAACCTCTGGGGCCCTGTTTCTGTCTTTCTCGTTCACTCCTGTACCCCGTCCGGTGAGTGTGAAGGCCTAGGGCGATTGCCCCACTCGCTCATCGTTGCCAGATAAGTTGGCTGGAAAGCCGAGCACTGAACTCAGGTCTCTCTGTGTCCAGTTCTAGCATCTTTCACCTGCTGCCCCCACTCTCTTCTGATGTTAGATTTAATGAACATCGCTATGCAGACTTTTCTCCCCGAATTTAGATTCTCTTAAGATAAACACCATAACAAGTGAAACTACCGAGTCAAAGTCTACATATACTACTTTTTGAAGAATGTTCATACATTTTGCAGAATTGGTCCGGCACAATTGTCCCAGGACTCAGGATAGTCACATTTTCCCAGCCGGCTCTAACTGCCGCACACAGGCCAGTCTGGGAGCTGGGGGGGTGTGGTGGGGGGACACGGAGGAGCTGTGACTGGTCTCCAGCAGGTTACCAAACTAGTGAGATTCTCGTGTTTAGAGATGCATGTTTTTGCACATACCATGGCCACTGCACACAGTCTGGTGACTTCATTTGGTACTCAACCACAGACAACTGCAGAAATCACTGGCTGTGTTGGGCTTGTGAGAGGTACTGTGTCTGTCTCCATCATGATGTATAAATATTGAGTACTGGACTTTATAGGCAATGAAAAGGATTTCCCGAGATTATTTTGATTATATGAGAATCTGACCTTAAACCTCATCCCTTTGGCCCCCCCTGAGGTGTAACTGTGGGGGACTAACCTCAAGCCATTTTCACCGTACCCTCACCCCAGTGATCTCAAAGTCCGAGTGCACCCCTTTCTGCTCTGTGGCTGATCAGTGAGGACAAGATGCCCTCTCAGGGCCACACAGTCCGGTATTGCCTTCCCCTCACTGCTGCACGGAGACTCGGGAGCTCCGCGGCTCTGAGGCCACAGCTGGCCTTTGGGATGTGGTCCAATTCAAACATTCACATGTAAATGTCCAGGTGACAGCTTGTGTTTCTTCCTGCAGTTGGTCACCACAGAAGAGCGCTTCCTCAAAGACAGTTTGTACAGTGAAGGAATCCTAATTGTGTGGGACCCGTCTGTTTACCATTCAGATATCCCCAAGGTAAGTGCGGAGGAGGGCCGGGCCTCCTGCTTGCCGGTAGCTTTTCCCGAGTTCCCGGGTTGTTCACGTCGTGGCCGACCTGGCCATCCCGAGCACTGCTGTTTCCAGGCACCCTGCGTCCTCTGGACTGGCCGTTCAGAAGCACCTCTGTCCTATTCCGGTGCCCTCCGTGCTCTGTCCGCATTGCCATCTGTAGGTCTCCTAACTGGCTTGTGTCAGGAGGAACGGTGGCTCCTCTCAGCGTCTGGCAAGGAGATTGTTCCTGACGAGCATCAGCAGGAACGGACACTGGTCCTGCAAGTTCTACCAGCACACTTTCAGTTTCCAGACTTCTCGTTTCAGTCTCATAACAAGGAAGTAGAAAAGCGCGGTGCTTCCCATTTCATCGAGGGAAAAACGAATGTGGAGGGGAAGCCACCTGCTCCAGGACTTGATTTCCTCAGCAAAGGAACAGATCTGGGACATCAGCTTGTTCAGGGAAGAAGACAGGAGTGCCCGGCCTGCCGGCTTCTCGGCCCCTCCGGAATGGTCTTCTCACGGTTGTCATGCGTGGCAGTTGATCTTTCTCTGGTGTGGGCTGCAGTGGCCACTGGAGACTGGCGTTAGGAGGGACAGAGAACCCTGTTCTTGGGACCCTGAACTTTTGGGTTGGACACAGCAATAGCTGACAGGCTCGGGGGTTCCTCTGCGCCCTCACCCCCTCAGTGTCCACAGCTTCGCACTGAGCTAACTCAAAACTGAAGGTTTCCTAGGTCAGGACAGAGACTCGGAACTCACAAATGTGACAAGCTGTGTTCCAGTTTTCGTCTTGTTAAAAATGAGAGTGGGGCCCTGGCCGGTTTGACTCAGCGGTTAGAGTGTCGGCCTGCGGTCCAGAGAGACCCGGGTTCGGTTCCCGCTGAGGGCACGTTCCTCGGTTGCAGTTTGTCCCCGGCCCTGGTGGGTCATGTGGGTGGCAGCCACTCGATGTGTCTCTTTCACGTCGATGTTTCTCTCTCTCCCCCGCCCACTCTTATCTGAACAAAATATGGAAGAGTGTCTTCGAGTGAGGATAAAGAAAAAAAAGAGAGAGAGAGAGAGACTGGGATTAGATGGTGCCACAGGCCCCTTTCAGCACTGATACTGTTCCCAGATCCTATGATCTTGAAGTCTGAAGCTGTTCCAGGGTCACCAAGCTCAGAATTCCCTGTGAGCACAAGCAACACGCTGGCTCCCCCTCTGTCAAGTGAGAGCTGTGATGTGGAGAAGTCTGGAATCTGCTCCAAGGAAGGGGCCATGCCTCAGGGATCTTCTTGTTCCTTCTCTGCCTCCCCGTGTCCCCAGAGGAGGATGGCGGCCTGGGGGCAGCCGAGGCCCTAGCACACTCCCCTCCTTGACACAAATCATTCCCTTCTTTCTCAGTGGTACCAGAATCCCGACTACAAATTCTTTGACAACTACAAGAGCTATCGTAAGCTACATCCTGACCAGCCCTTTTACATCCTCAAACCCCAGATGCCTTGGGAGTTGTGGGACATCATTCAAGAAATCTCCCCAGAGGAGATTCAGCCAAACCCCCCGTCCTCTGGGATGCTCGGTGAGTCCACGTCTGGGGAAAGACCTCTCGTGTTTGTTTCTAGAAGAGATTAGATTTCTGGGGTCTTCTTCATTCACTCATTTGTTCACCACACAATTGCTAGGTTTTTGCTGGGTTTGCACACTATGACGATTCCAGCTGAGATACAGAGATGGATAAGATAGACTCCTTTTTCTTTGGGGTGTTCAGTGGGGAGTTCACTCAGGTTGTGCCAGGAGGGAGCCACCATCCTGGTGCCACAGGAGAGGACCCCATCCAGGTGGACAGTCCCGGAGCTTCGTGGAGGAGTCGCTTTGGGTCAGGCCTGTGAGCGGCCGATTTGGCAGTGGAGCTGGAGTAGCGAAAATCTCAGACAAGAGGGGAGGCGGGAACACAGGGGGGCGGGACATTGGCTGAGCAAGCACACAATTTAAAGGGTGCAAGCAATTCAGTAACAAGGTAGTATTTTAATACACTATCTTTTAAAAATCACGGTTAATGCAAAATTTCATGATGAATGAAATATCAAAATTTTAAAGACAGGATCAGTAATTATATCATGCTGAGTCATATTGAAATCTGAGGATAAAGGAAGAATCAACAATACATTATTCAAAATTCAAAAACATCGTTCACCCTAGTTGTGGCCCTGTGAGAATGAGTGGTGAAGCTGGGCGGGGTTCGGAAGCTGTGGGAGCTGATGGGGGTGAGCTGGGCTGGGCTGGGCTGGGCTGGGCCAGCAGAGGGCCCTGGAGGCTGGCTGCACACTTTCTCCAGTCCTCTTGGCCCCATGGATGGCTGTCCGCCCTCCCTTCTGCTGTAAGTTTGGCTGGACCATGGGCAGTGTCCACGAGGTTCTGAGCTTCATGTGTGCCCAGGAAGGAAAGCTTCCTCCTCTGGGTGCCTGAGGCGGCCACGTTCCACCAGTGGCCCCAGCTGCTCACCATTGTGTAATTTGCCTGTCCACTTCCCCGTCAGACTGCAAACTCCCCCAGGGTGGGGACGATGGCCTCCCCTGTCAGACTGCAAACTCCCCCAGGGTGGGGACGATGGCCTCCCCTGTCAGACTGCAAACTCCCTCAGGGTGGGGACGGTGGTTGACTGTCCTCTGTGGGTCTGGCACCAGACAGCCCTGCGGAAAATGTTCTCTGAGTAAATGAACAAATACGTGTTTAATATCAGAGGACCTCTTTACAGAAAGAGACTGGGGCTCTTTCAGTTTCACATCTCATATCTTTCTCTTCAACTTCTGAATGGGTGCATTTGGGGCTCATCCTGGAGCCCCTTTGAGCAGGAACAGCTGGGCAGCAGCATGGGGAACATCCTTTCTTGTTGCTCTTACTGCCTGCCTTTGCCAGGCTCTTCCCTCCACCCCCAGTTCTCCCCCCTTCCCCTCCCTCCTGGCCGTGGCCCCCGCCACCCCACACCAGCCCCACACCAGCGCTCTGGGAGGTTTACTTGAGCTCTCTCCCCTAGGAAGTGCTCCTTCCCACAATCTCTAGGCGCACTCCTGCTGTGCCTACCTCCCTTAGTCACAGAGGTATCCTTTCTCTCCCACTGGACCAGGGGCAGCCGGGGGCAGAGGGAGGGCTTTCCTCATATCTGATTCTTCAGGAACGAAGTTGCTGTTAGCAGTGTATAGTTTTGCGGTTAGTGGGAACTGCTCCATCACCAAGATTCCCTGTGTTTGTGGTTGACAAAGGGGCCTTAGACCATGATCTCATTGCATCCTAACAATAACGGCCTGTGTGGGAGGAGGTCGGCAGATCACCTTGTTAGGGCAGAGGAAGTACCCGAGGCCCAGAGAAGGACGTGTCCTGCACTTGAGGACTGAGCCAGGTGGGGACAGGTGTGGGTGGTAGCAGCAGTCTCCTGTCTCTTGCCGGGTCTGCATCTCTGCGTCTAAACTGCCTCCCTGCGGGCATCAACCTGGCCCCGCCTCCTTGGCGCCAATCTCCTGTCTGGATGAGCACAGCCCTTCATTCCGTACAGGCCATGGCTGCTCCTCTTCCAGATGTCGACCTCCAGCGGAGGGAGGAACAGTCTGCCCTCTCCACACCGTTTCCTGCAGACACTATAAGAAAAACCATCTCCTGCCCTGGCCGGTTTGGCTCAGCAGTTAGAGCGTCGGCCCGTGGACCAGAGAGGCCCGGGTTTGGTTCCCACTAAGGGCACGTACCTCGGTTGTGGTTTGTCCCTACCCCGATTGGGGTCATGTGGGTGGCAACCACTCGATGTTTCTCTCTCACATCGATGTCTCTCTCTCTTCCTCCTGCTCTGTCTCAAGATAAATGCAAAAATGTCCTCGAGTGAGGATTAAAAAAAAAAGAAGAAACCCTGCCTTCCACATAGCACCATCTGAGGGGTTCTTCTGGGATATGAAAGTGCTAGAAAATGTTCTGTACGTGATGGTACTGTCTTCTCAGTCACCTTGTCCTCTCTCTTCACGTAGCCTATTTGCATGGAGACATTCATTGACCATGGATGGGGTCCTTCCATCTGCTGATGCTTAGGGGAGACCTAGCAGGCCCAGGTCCTGGCCTGTGTCTAGCTCAGGGACCCTCAAGGAACAGCCTGCTGGACTGGCTCACCAGAGGGACTCGGGCTGGGAGTCGTAGTTATCACCAGGCACACCAGACAGATGTCTCCCCAATTTTGGGTCATGAGCTGTGGACCCATTGGGCACAGCTCCGAGGTACAGGGTGGTTGTCGGGAAGGACTTACCTCTGCTCCCTCTCCAGGCATCATCATCATGATGACGCTGTGTGACCAGGTGGACATTTACGAGTTCCTCCCGTCCAAGCGCAAGACGGATGTGTGCCACTACTACCAGAAGTTCTTCGACAGCGCCTGCACGTTGGGTGCCTACCACCCGCTCCTCTTCGAGAAGAACTTGGTGAAGTCGCTCAACCAGGGCAAAGACGAGGACATTTACCTGCTGGGAAAAGCCACGCTGCCTGGTTTCCGGAACATTCACTGCTGAGCATGGGCATCCCGCTAGGTGCCCTCACCCTTGTCCATTTTGGCCACCCTGGGCCTGCAGAGGCCGTGTCACCAAACAATCCTTGCCTGCTCCTTGCATTCTAGGCCTTCTGTCAGCAAGAGCCCTGGGGCTTCAGGGACCTGAGGGCGAGGGATCGGGTCCAGCCTGCCCTCCAGCCATAGAGGGGTGTGAGCCCACAGGCCCCTGCCACACGTGGACGGGAGCACCTAGCGCTCTTTCCAGCAGGGTCCTCCTGTCCTTCCACACGGGTAAATGCATTTTCTGCCGGGGCTGCCGAAACTGGGCTGCTTTTTCCACCTGAGTAATGTTATCCTCACAAACCAGCAGTCCATATTGCTTGAAATCTGCACCTAGACATTGATTTTGTGTTTTAAAGGAAATCTCCCAAATTGTGATTGTGTCGGGTAAAGTGTGGCTCTGGGGCGGGGGTGGGGCAAGTAAGTGGTGCAGGGTGTAGGAAACAGGCCTGGTTCCTCCAAAACAAAGTTGCTCCTCAGGTCCAGGACCCTGGGAGAGACAATGTTTTATCATTCAAGCTGATCTGGTTGGTCCTTAGCCTGGGTGTTTAGTGCAAAGGATTTTGATCAACCTACATTCCTTTCCATATGGAGATGGAGGTACAGACAGGTAGGATGCAGTGAGCTCTGCACTGGGGCCTGAGGAGGGGTAGGCTTGCTGTGTCATCTGTCTGTGCACCCAGAGAGGAGGGCACACTGTCTGTGGGTCACAGCGGGCATCGCAGAGCTAGGGCTGAGGAGCGGATTTTAGAGGAAGAAGAGAAACATGCCAAACAGATTCTGTCTGAGTCATTTGAGCTGTGTCTTCCTCTATTATCCACATTTATTCTCTGAGTTCTGCCTGAATTTACAGGCTCACATTATTTTTTGAGGAAAACCTCAACCCATGTTTGAGGCGGTGAGTGCAGCCCCCTGGCAGATAACAGACATGAACGTTGCCAAAAACCTGGTTGGCCGGCCCTGACCCTGTGCTACTTACTGGGTTTGTACACTCTGTCCATGTCTTCCTTTTTAATTCCCACCTCCAAACCTCCCACTAACTGCCGTCTTGTTCTTTCCCTTTAGAGTGGTCTTCCCCCTCCCAGATTGCCTCTAAGCATTTTCTCCTTGAAGAATATCTTGACCGACTTCTTTGACCTTCATGGGCCTTCTATGAAAGGTTTCTCAGGGAGTGGGGATGGGGTTCCCAAGAACTTAATATTGCTCTCATTGGTCCGACCCTTAGAGACCATCACTGATTTTCACAAGATGGATCAGATGGCCTTGTCCTCTGCTGCTCTAGCGGGGGGTTCAGGGCAGTCCCTCAGCAGAAGTTCCCCCACTGTGGTCTGCAAACGCTTTCTAGATGGTTTGCTCATCCCTGCCCTCTGGTGGAGAACCACCCTGGACTGGTACAGCGTCTGGTGTGGAGAAAGGAAGGACTTCTTCAAGGTTACTGAGTAATGCTGTAGGGCCAGGCCTCCTACCCCAGGCCTCTGGACTTCTGGAGCTGACTCCTCCTGCTCAGGAGCCTCTACTGTGTGCGCTCGGGACCAGCCCCGGGAGCTGGAGTACTTGGATGCTGCCCATTGCTCAGCTTTGATGGGCAGTGGAACAAGCCTGGAGTGAGAAGCCCTGGGTTTGCAGATTGAAGTTCCCCTATTCACTAGCTATGCCACCATGGGCCCCTATTTACTAGCTATACCACCATGGGCAAATTCTCCCATCTGCGCCTCTGTTTCCACATCTGTAAAACGGGGGTGATAAGCCTCTTTCACAGGGCTATTGTGAGTCACATGAAACACCTGCCCTGACTCTGCTCCTGGCATCTAACAGGTGCTTAGTACATGGCAGTGTCCTTCCTTTCCTTACTAAGGACCTGCTCTGTGCTCACACCTGGGCAGTACCCTGCTTTGAAGGAGGCCAGAGATGGGGTCTTGTCCTTAGGGAATTAACTGTCCTATTGGGAGGCAACGACTATCCTGTTTGGAACATCCAGGAAAGCCTCTGAGGCAGTGGAGGGGGCAGGGCATGCCCCTCCTCTGCCCTGCCTGCAGCCCCGCCCAGGCCTGATTCTGCTGGGGAATGGGGGAGGGGCACACGGGCTGCTAACTGCCTTGGGAATGGTCTTGTCTGCCTCCCGGGGCCCATGCCTTCTGGCTTGCTTTTTGTTCTTATTTGACTCGCTCCTTACAGTCTTGGAATCATGAACACTGAGTGCAGGGGAAGGTGTCACTCCATCAGCAGGAGATAGATGTTGGTGTGGACACTGAGACTACACTGGGTAGATGCTAGCTTTTAGTTATTAATATAAGGGATCAAATTAATTTAAGTGTGATTCTGTGTTCTACATAAAACTGGTAAAATGTATATATTGTTGGTCCGGTGAGATGTTTAATATTTGTTGCAGATGATTGAAAAACTAGGAGAGCCCCTGTCTCTCATGGTTCTGTCTCTCTCAGTAGCCATCTCTTCATCCTTTTCTACGTGGTCCTCTAATCATTTCACCAATCAGATAGCTAGGGACATGGTTTGGAACTGAGACATTAATCTCAGAAACCTGAAAAATGCCTAAGCTAATTCTGAACTACCCAAAGATTATGTAAAATTTCTAAATAAATGTGTTTTTTAGAAAATGTGTCATCTTTCTCATCTTACTTGATCAATATGTCAGTGCTCCAGGAAAAAGGAATCTCACTGATGCATCAGGATAGCATCTGTGAGATACTGACTCACTTATTGATTTTTCTTCCTTTTGCTTTTGCTTGGACTCAGATGACTAAGCCATTGTTTGTGCAACACCTCGTGGAGAAAGCACCATAAGAGGAAAGTATTTACCTTGGTTTCCCAAAGCCTAAAACCCCTTAAAGGAATGATGTCCCAAGGGAACAGCCAAAATGTTTGGATTCGAATCCCAAGGGGAAGCAGGAATAAGAGGAGAAGGAATCCCGTCACGTGACGAACTGCCCCCCTTTCATTGTGGGTTGCGTATGTCCCCCTAAATTCATATGTTGAAGTCCTAATCTCCTGTACCTCAGAGTGTGGACTTATTTGGAACTAGGATTAGTGCAGAGTTTACTGGTTAAAATGAAATCATACCAGAGTAGGGTGAGCCCCAATTCAATGTGAGTGGTGTCCTTATAGAAATTTGGGGATGCACATGCATACAGGGAGAATGCCATATGGAGACATAGGCAGGATCAGATCACAGATGCTCTACCAACCAAGGTTGCCAGCAAACCAGGAGCCGGGGAAGAGAGGCATGGGAGTCTCCCTCAGCCTTCAGGAGGAGCCAGCCCTGCTGACCCCTTCATCTCACACTCCGGCCTCCAGAACTGGGAGAAAATACATTTCTGTGATTGAAGCCACCCAGTTCGTGGTACTTGGTACAGCAGCCCCTGCAAGCACACCTGCTTGTAACCCCACAGCTCCGACAGAGTCCCTTGTGTCTGGAAGGGACAGTGAAGGAAGTGTCTGTCTGAGAGCCCAGAGAGGGTTCCTGTGTCCTGCTCCCTGGCTAAAGGTTTGGGAAGGACCTGCAAGTCCTTAAAGGGCAAGGCTTCCTGGGGACGAAAGTCCAGGCAGATGGGATCCCGTGCTGGAGAGGTGCAGAAACAGCTGAGGAAATGCCCCTTCTGATGAGACCATGAATGAGGGACACCTGAGTTGTGCTAAGTGACCAGACAGCAACAAAGTTTACTCCTGACCCCCACACCCAGGGCCTCAGTGTCGTCAGTTCCCTGGGACTCGGTTGTAACACAGCATTGATTGAGAGAGTTTTTCTGCCTGGATCTTGGGAGAATGGGAGCTCGAAATAGAAATGACATAAAAACAGATTTCAGTTTGTTTGGGGACTGAGGTTCGTGCTTGCCAAATTACAGGGACTCTAAATCTTTCTGTGGTGATGAAGTCTGTTTGTCTCTGGTGACAACATCCCTGCTCTAGGGCAGCCTACAGGTGGCCGGTCCAGCTGAATAAACAGAGCCAGCACCGAAGACTCAGGCCCTGGCATCGCCCAAAGCTCTCACTGTGCTCCGCCAGATGTTTGTTTTACCTCTCACCAAAGAACGATGGAAGGAGCCTTAACGTAGGTGAGAGTTACATAAAGTTCTTTATCAGGACACTCTGGAATCTACTTGCCAGAGATCTAGCTGAAGGCATGATTAGATGAATAGAAAAGGGACAGTCACAGGCACAGGCATGAAGGTGGCTGAGAGTCTGTCCAATTCTGCAGCTCAGGTTGAGACAAAGGCTGCGAACCTTCGCAAATCTCTATGGATGGAGATCAAACGGGAAATACTTGCTTTGTTCTTACAGGCCTACTTCTTTCCCAGACGAGAAACATCCCATTCTTGGAACACGTTGCCCAGGGAAAGCGTGGCCCTGGGCAGCGCTGGGTAATAAAGCAGTACTCAGCTGACAGTTCCAGATGGAAGTAAAAACAGAGAGAAACCGTGAGCAGCCACTTTTACAGTAAAATCCTCCAACCGCGGAAGATGCTAGCGCTCCAGGCAGTCTTACCGAGATGGGGCGAGCGGTCTGGCCTGCGGCCACCATGCTGGTCTCACTGTGCTGTACTTGGCCAGCAGTTAGTCATCTCAGCTTTTCCCCTTCAGTTTCACTCGTGTGAGTTGTTTCGCATCAGACCCTGGTAAATTCCACCAGCAGCCACAGGGCAGTATTTCATGTTTACCAGCTGGAAGGATACCAACAACTGCCAGCCCACTATTCAAGAGTGGTGACACTTTTAAAAATGACCCTTACATCGAAGTTTCTACTCTTGCCTAGCGAAGCAACCTTACTTAGGATGGACTCGAGTCCATACCTGGAGTTCATTTTATACTCTGAATCGAGTGTGCACGAATCCTGCCTACTGAATCGTTGCATCCTCTTCTTTTAGAACTTAAGAATATAGCCCTGGCCGGTTTGGCTCAGCGGTTAGAGCGTCGGCCTGCAGTCCAGAAAGACCCGGGTTCGGTTCCCGCTAAGGGCACGTACCTCTGTTGCAGTTTGTCCCTGGCCCTGGTTGGGTTGTGCAGGTGGCAGCCACTCGATGTGTCTCTCTCACGTCGATGTTTCTCTCTCTCTCTCTCCCTCCCACTCTATCTGAACAAAAAATGGAAAAATGTCCTCGGGTGAGGATAAAACAACAACAACAACAAAGAAATACATTACATTTGGTCTTCATCCATCGACCCATCCACCCAACCACTTGTTCATCCAACTGATCAATAATGGTGTACATACATTGTGCCCAATCCCAGTGTGACTTGATGGAGTTACAAAAATAATAATGACAAGGAGTGTGACATCACCAAAATGACCACATAGAAGACCCCAGCCTCTGCCCACACAGAGATCATCAATTAGACAGCTAGCCAAAACCATTTTGGGAGAGTTCTGGGGAGACTGTAGCAACACTGGAACCAAAAGCCTGAGATGAACTGCACAAGAGGAGGAGGAAGACAGCTTCCTTTCGCCGGCATCTTTCCATCCTGCAAGTTGGCGTCGCTCAGTGTCAAGAGGGCAGGTCCTAGCCAGAAAGAGCTCTACTCACCGGGATAAAGGAGGGGGTGAGTGACCAACTTCTTGAGCTTTCCAGGGCACCACACGGTACTGATGCGGTGGGCGAGGCCAGATTCAGGTAGATTTAGTGAGAGCTCGTGGGCATGTGACTCCAAGGGTGTCACAGCTACGTTTATGGGGGCTGTCAGGAGTGACTGGAACAGAAAAGAGTCTGAGGGAAGGGATCAGATCGCCACAGTAGTTGCTCTTGAGAGTCTTTAACACTTCTCTAGAACCCTAGTTAGAAGGAAAAATACTTACCCAAACCACAAATATCACCAACACCTATGCTTGCTCATTAATCTCTGCTTTATATCTGTTGCAAGTCCTTCTCTAGAAAATATCATTGGCAAGGTAATGCCCAGCACATCGGCCTACTTTTCCTGCTCCTCACCCCACTCCTCACCCCCTTTCTCTCCCATCCCCCACTCTCCTCTGTGTATTGGGTGCTGGTCACCAGGCTAAGAATTTTATTTATTTATTTTTTTTTATCCTCACCCGAGGATATTTTTCCATTTTTTTTTGTACAGATAGAGTGGGAGGGAGAGAGAGAGAGAAACATCGACGTGAAGGGACACATCGAGTGGCTGCCACCGCACGACCAACCAGGGCCGGGGACAAACTACAACCGAGGTACGTGCCCTTAGCGGGAACCGAACCCGGGTCTCTCCAGACCGCAGGCCGATGCTCTAACCGCTGAGCCAAACTGGCCAGGGCCAGGCTAAGAATTTTAAAGTAAGACATTGCATCCAAATCCACACACACACAAAAAAAAAACCTGAAGAAAATGGAATAAACCTATGCAAAACTACTTGGGGGTGGGGGGGATACCCAGAAAATCAATATATCTCAAGTGATGAAATCTTCCACTATTCCAAAGGAGATAAAGAACAAAACACAACAAAAACCCAAACAAGAAAAACAACCATGAAGCAGCAGAAAACTGCCACACAACTTTTCAGAGTGAACTAAATCACCTCAAAGAAGTTTTGGAAACTATGAAACACTACCTTTGATCAGAAATTAAAATCATAAATGGATTTGAACAAAAAAAAAGACAGGAAGAAATTAAAAGAGACTTGCTTGAACTCAGGAAATAAATTGAACAAAAAGAAAAATCATCCTAACCTTTAAAAGTAAATTTTATGCCCAGCTGATGTGGCTCAGTGGTTGAGCGATGACCCATGCACCAAGAGGTCACTGGTTTGATTCCCAGTCGGAGTCTATGCCCAGGTTGTGGGCCAAATCCCCAGTGAGGGGCATACAGGAGGCAGCCAATCAATGTTCTCTCTCATCGATGTTTCTATCTCTCTCTCCCTCTCCCTTCCTCTCTTGTTAAAATCAATAAAGAAAATGAATAAATAAATAAAAATAAAAGTACATTTTAAGAAGTTAACTATATTAGATTTCTAGGGCTGCCTTGACAAATTATTACAAACCCAATGACTTAAAACAACAGAAATTGATTGTCCACAGCTCTGGAGACCAGAAGTCTGAAATCAAGATGTTAGCAGGGGTGGTTTCCTCTGGAGGCTCTGTCCTAGTTTCCATCCCTCTCCCTAGCTTCCGGTGGCTGCCAGGGCTCCATGGTGCTCTTTGGTTTGTGACTGCATCACTCTGATCTTTGCCTCCATCTTCACAGTACCTTCTATCTATATATCTTCTCCTCCTCTCCTCCAAGGACACTTGGCATTGGAATTAGGGCCCAACCAGATCATCTAAAATGATCCTGCCTCAAGATCCTTACTTTAATTGCATCTGCACAGATCCTTTTCCCAAATAAAGTCACATTCACAGTTTGCTGAGTTTTTTTTTTTTTTTTACCATAAGTGCATATAATTCGTCTGTTATTATGGTTTGTTTTAAAATTTCTATTTGACTATTTTTTTTTTATAGTTTATCCCTCTGCTAAAATTCCCCCCTCTGTTCACACATGTTGTATACCTTCTCCACTAGCCTTTAGCATATTATAGTTATTGAAGTCGGCTATTTTCAACCTTTTTCATCTCGGGGCACACATAACAATTACTAAAATTCTGAGGCACACCAAAAATGTATTGTTTGCAGATCTGACACACACACAAAAAGTATAGTTTTGATTCATTTACACCAGACAACTATTGTGATAGCTGTTGTCATTTTTTTATTTGACAATCTAAGGGAAAAGAGGTCAGTGCCCCTGACTAAATAGTCAGGTATGGTACGCTTCAAATATTCTTGTGGCACACCAGTGTGCCGGAGCACAGCAGTTGAAAGCCACTGATTTAAGTCCCAGTGTCAACATCTGAGTCATATATGAGTCTGGTTCTATTGATTACTTTGGCTAGCCATGATTATGTACTGTCTGTGTGCGTGCATTTTGTATTTTTGTCGAAAGCCAGACATTGCTTGTAGGACAGTAATAACCAAGGTAAGTGGTGTTTATGTCTGGAGTTGAGCACTCTTCTGCTAGGGCACAGTGTGTGGGATGTTAAATCAATGTCGTCAGGAATTAAGCTGGGCTGGGGCTTTGTTGTTCTATAATTACTGTCAGTTCGCCACTGGCCTTCAATTCTAGCGTTCCCTGTACTTCCTGTGAGTCAGGTTTACCTGAGAGTTTCTCTCATCGTTCCTGTTCCTTTAGATTAAGGCCTTTGCTGTTTGCCTTTGCCTGCATTCCAGAGAGGATGTCTCTCCACTCCCTTGCCTCTTCCCCAGTATCAGATTGCAGTTGCTCCTTACTGACCCTGCTTGGTAGCCTGGTCAGGGCAGAATGAGTCTCTCTGGCCTTGGTCCCACCTCAGTCTTAGGCAGGCCTGATGTTCCTGCATTTCGAGGATGAGACCTTCTCAGTGACCCTGTCCTCCCCTAGCAGTAGGAAACCTATAGTGGTCTGAGCTCATGATGATGTTTATTGCTCCTTTTCTCCCAGCCACAATCAGTTTTCACCTGTGCCCGAGGACTAACAGGGATTTCTGCCCTTGGCCCAGCAGTTGAACTTTTCTGATCTGAAAGGGCTGAATTTCCAGACTGAGTTTCCTGCCTTTCCTGCAGTAGAAACTGCTCACCTCCTTCAGGCCTGTACAAGGGATGCTTTCTCCTCTAGTCTTCTGCCCTGCCAACCGAGATTTTTTGTGGATGGATACCTTGTGGGGGTCTGTTGAGGAAAGCCTGCAAGTAGGTATGAAATCCCTTATTTCTTTGGCTCCTAGGGATCCTATTCTCAGATTATTTCACATTCACATTCAGACTTGGTTCAAAATGTTAGCTGAATTCTTCTTTCCTGCTTGTGTTCTGGCCCCATATTCTTGTGCTTTGCTGCAAGTGAGTCAATGTTTGTGCCTTGTCTCTCTTTAGAGACTCTAGTATTTTGAGATAAGAGAACCAATTATCCTGTAACCTCAGCTATCTAATGAGTTTAAGAAAAGCTGTGATTATGTAGTTGTCCTCTAGCTTCTTTCAGGATTTTTCTTTATCTTTGATTTTTCTGAAGTTTGAAAATGATGTGCTTTGGTGTAGTTTTTTTTTTTTTTTTTTTGCATTTATCCTAGTTAATGTTCCCTAGGCGTTCCGGATTTGTGGTTTGCTGCCTGACATTTATTTGGGGGAAATTCTCAGCCATTGTTCCGTATATTGCTTCTGCTCCTTTCTCTCTGTCTTCTCCTTCTGACATTCCCATTACATGTATGTTATAACTTTTGTAGTTGTCACACAATCCTTGGCTATTCTGTTATTGTTCCCCCCACTCCCAATTTTGTTCTCTTCGCTCTTCTGTTTTGGAGGTTTCTATTCATATTACTCAAGCTCAGAGCTTCTTTCCGCAACTGTGTCAACTAATAAGCCCATCGAAGGCATTCTTTATTTGTTAGTGTTTTTGATAATTAGCATTTTCTTTTTGGTCCTGTCACCTCTTTGCTTACATTGTCCCTCTCTTCTTAGATGCCACTTTATTCATTAGTGCCCTTAGCATATTAATCATAGTTAAAAAAAAATTCCCTGGGCAGGTAATTCCAATATTCCCTCTATGACTTGTTCTGATGCTTGCTCTGTCTTTTCAAATTCTGTTTATCGCCTTTTAGTATGCCTTGTAATTTCTTTTTTTCTTGATAGCTGGACATGATGTACCAATAAAAAAACCCTGCTATAAATAGGCCTTTATAAATATGACAGTAAGGTGTGAAGGAAGAGAACATGTTCTCAGTTCTAAGATTAGCTCTCAGTCTTTCATGGCCCTATACCTCTGGCTGTGAACTTTACACGTGTCTCTCAGTTTTTCTCCTCCCCGCTTAGGTGGGACAAAAAGACTGGAGTGGGCTGGAACAGTGCAGTTCTCTTCCCCCTGACAGCTGGGCGCTGGGTAACTAGTTTCTCCCGAGGTCAGGCCTTGGTACAAGCACTGAGTGCTCTGACAGTCACCTCAGACACGTGTCTGTGCTCCGGGCAGCTGTAGATCGATAAGGTAGAGCCTCCCGTTCTATTTGGAAAACAGGGAATTCCCTCCTAATACCAGAGGAAGGGCTGTGTTAACCTGGATAACACCTTGGTACAAAGGAAAACATACCCTTTCTCTGCTCAGAGGTAGCCTTGCACGAGGGTGTGTCTTGTTAAGGGGAGTCCTAGCAGAGGTTCGGTCTCCATTACCTCCCTGGGCCAGGGATCTTTGTGCAACACTCAAAAGGCACAATTACACAAGGCAGCTCTGGGTCTGGGTAATAAAGAGGATTACCTTAAGATTTGTTTTAGTAGCTGACAAGTAAACATGCTCATCTCACCGTTTGTAATCACATTGGCAAAATTTAATATTTGCTCCCAGTCTAATAAGTTCCACGTAGGAGGGACTCTATTTTTACTTTCTCACTGAGTGAAATGCTAGTGCCCACTACAGTGTCTGGCACGCAGTGAGTAAGCTCTCATTCTTTATTCAATTCTTTTCCTAACTGTGGCTTCAGTACTATGGGAAGAGCAAAAAGTTCACTTCGTATCTGTCTGGCGTGACTGCTGTTGAAAAGTTGTCTATGGCAAACACGGGAACCCGTAAAGAGAAGCGTGAAGATGGTCAGACATTTCAAAAGCCGAGACCGCTAACTATACTAGGCAAGGTTACAGATTCTGGGCCAGAGTCTGCAAATGCCTCTGGGTACTGTCTCATTTAAACAGAACAGCAACATGAGTGACTAACACTGTGGCCGGCCCTCTACTGAGCCCTGTTTTTTACAACCCCATTCTCGTCTCTTCCTCCAACCCATTTCCCATACAACAGCCAATGTGCAAATAAATCTGATTAAGGTATTTTTTCAGCTCAAAACCTCTCAATGGTTTGATTGCTTAGGGAAAAAGACAGAATCCTACCATAATTTACAAAGCCCTGTGTAACCTGGCCTCTGCTACCCTCTTCAAACTCATCTAGAGCCATCCTCTTGGCTTTCTAGTCTCTAGTCATCATCCTTTCATGTCCTTAGGCCTCTAAGGCTCATTGCTGCTCAGGGCCTGCACACATGCTGGTGTCTACATTACTTGTTCCTCCAAACACAGTCATCACTTACCTGACTCTTGCCCCGCCTACAGTTCTCAGTTTAAATCGAGTAATGAATGAATACTGAGTACCTAATGCAACAGGGATGTCCCCACATGTCCTGTAACTCCACCCCTCAGCAGCTTTGTCCTCTGGGGCATTCCATGTGTCCTTATTCCATTGTGTCCGCTTCTATACATCCGTATAATCTGATTAGCATCTAGCCCTCCCACCACAGACCGTAATTCCATGAAGATTTCTTTGGCTCACTGGTATAGCTTCAGCCTTTACTGAGGGGTTTAGCATTGATCTCAGATTGTAGTGTTTATTGAATAAATGAAAGTAAAATTTTTAAAGTCCAGAGAGACATTTTAACATGGGATAGGGTAAGGTAATGAGGAAGTAAAAGCAGGCAAGAAAGAGCATCCCCAACATTACAACCAGGGCTCATCGTCACTCAGTTCCCACCGGCAGCTCAGGAGCGCTTCATGGGCTATGGCAGTCCGAGTCCTTTGGCTATGCTGGTGGGTCTCGGGAACCAGAGCAAGTGTCCCTTGGTGTCTGCCTTTCCTGACTTCTTCCTGCTGTTCATTTCTTAGAAACATGCTCCTGCTTCTCTTGTTAAATGTCCCTCAAGAACTTTTTTCATCTTTAAAAAAATGGTTCTTATGGGAAAGTTAACAGCTCATTAAATGAAAGCAATAGAACACTAAAAAAACCTATTATCCCATTTATCTAGAAAAAAAATGATAACAGCTTGATGTTATAGCCTTCCAGATATTATATATGTACACAGAGATTATCTTTCTATAAAGTGAGACATTGATAGATACCATTTTGTGACCACAACTGATAAAAGCAATATGTGACTTTGGAACTTTGTACATTGTTGCAATAATCATTTATATTTGTGATCTTCAATCTGTTCTAATGTTTCACTATGACAAATAATACAAGGCTGGAATAACTGGTTCACAATACATAGGAATCTAAAAAGAAGGTAATTCATCTCCATAAAATTTAAAATATAATTCAATACATGTAAAACAGGTTATATGTTGTAAAGCCATCAATTATACATTTATATTACTATTATTTTAAAAGCCAGTAACCATGGATATTAATTTTTTAACTTAATTGTCAAAATTGACCAACTTTCTGTCTACTGAATTGCTTTTCATGTATGGCATCATCCACGGGAGGATCTCAGACCTTCCATTGATAAGAAATGTCAAATTCTGAACTTGGGCAAAGAGGCACAAATGATTATTTTGAAAGGATTTGAGTGCAAAAAAAAAGTCTAAGTTTGAGATGCTGAGAGTCATTAGTTATGGCAGCACAGTCCTACTGCAAACAGTGTCAGAGATGTGCGAACAGTACAGATCTCTTGTGACAAAGGGGTTATTTTTCCAACCCTACGGTGGCAGGGGTGGTGACAGTGTGCAAAAATTACAGCAGGAAGCTGGCAGCCTGGCAAGTCTCATGACCAAGAAAACGATTCACTGCATGCTGGCTGAGTACTGACCAGTGTGTAGCTCCTGCTGTTTCCACTTTAAAATCCTTCTGCCTGGTCTGGAACTTCGGAGGTAGTCTTTGCACCTTTGTCCGCCCTCCTCCCAGGCTGTTGGCTTCCTGAATAAAGCGACCTTTCCCTTCCACCCAACCCTTGTTTCTCAAGTGTTGGTTTTGGTGCAGCAAGCAGCTGAGCTTTAGTTTTTCGATAACAATAGTATCCATCAAATGCTTAGAACTTGACAGTAAATGAAGTTTGGGGCATTCCATGTGCCCTTGCAGACAGAAACCTTCTGAGGGATAAGAGTACCAGCTGTCTGTGTTTCCTAAATGTAGTGTTCCCAGACTGGTTAAAGCTACAGGCCAGCTACATTTCATAGACAGTGCCACACACTGTGAAACAGATTCTGTGCTGGGCACATCTCCGCACTTTGCGAGGCTCTCTGAAGTTGTGGGAAGCGTTCGTTGGAGCCCACTAGGATATATCAGAGCACTCTGGGGTGGTTCAAGGTCATAAGTATGCAACCCTGGGAATCTTTTCACAAGGAGGGGTTTCAAAACTCCTGTGGGTCCCCTGTCTGGGTTAAGTTGTAAACTAAAAACAGTTTTTTTTCCCCCAAGGATATAACAGACATCCATAGATTTTTAATGTTTTGAAAAATACCACAGTATGTTGTAAAAATGCTATGCATTAATAATTTATTTTTCAGATTTCCCATTTCTGGTAATGCTGGCTCGGGTTCTTTTTTTTTTTTTTTTTTTTAATTTTTTTCTTTATTGATTTTAGAGAGAGAGGAAGGGAGAGGGAGAGAGAGATATAAACATTGATGAGAGAGAACGGCTGGCTACCTCCTGCATGCCCCCCACCGGAGGATCAGGCCCACAACCTGGGCATGAGTCCTGACTGGGAATCGAACCGGTGACCTGTTGGTGCATGGGTCAACGCTCAACCACTGAGCCACACCGGCCGGGCTGGCTCAGGTTCTTTGCATCAGTTCTACAGCTGAAAACAACTAAAAGACTGAATGAAATGTATTTAAAAGAACCCCTTTAAAAGCATCAAAGCGATTATGAAATAGTAAGGAGTTATCAGGCCAAGAGTAAAGTCAATCTGGAGAAGTGCGCAGGCCTGACGCCCTTTTCCCTGCTGGCGCCAGCTAATCGCAGACCGAGAACCTCCGTTCTGCTGCCTTTCAGGACGTGGAGGGAGCAGAAAATCAAAGCCCTGGATTCACACAGTTGCAGAGTCCGAAAGGAGATCTCCCCCTACAACCATCTGGGTTCCAGGATCCCAGAGTGGAGGTGAACAAGTGGGGTAATTTGAAGAGAATTTAAAACAGAGTAAGAATCTCTTGGGTTGTCCAGGAAATGTGAAACTTTGAACAGATGGTACAGACTGGTTGTGCCCCTGAGTGCCTGGCAGAAGCAAATGCAAATAGTCTTTGAAGCAAAGTGTTTTCATTACAGGCCTCACAATTGTTCCTACAAAATAACATTCCAAATGGAATGACTAGCAGAGAGTCAAATATACCCATTATATTTGAATATTAGAAGCAGTGAATCAAACAGACGACAGCAGGAGGTCATAGGACCTCTAGGTGTAGGGCCCAGCATCTGCGTTTTAATAGGTCTCCTGGGTCATTCCAATACAAGGTAAAGGTTGAAAATCACTGCTTTATACTTTAATCACATAAATATGCGTCCCACAGAAAAAACATGAAAGTGTATGAAGTTGTGGAAGGGACCAAGAACTTGCATTTCTAACAAGTTTCCAGACGATGTTCATGCCAGACCAAACTTCGAGAAACACTGGGGTCCAAAAAAGGAATCGCTATGCAGGACTGAGGTCCCCTGTGGGGAGAAGGGCTGCAGTTTGGAAACAGCGTGTAGAAATTTCCTGTAATGTGGGCAATTTTCCATTACTTAATCTTAGTGGTGATTACTGAAGTTATGTTTACATTTTAAGGCATAAAGAAATCTCTGGTTGTCCTTTCCCCATTCAATTGTATAAGTCAAATGCCACTATCCTAACCCTCTCCACCATCATCTCCCGACCCTCATTTATAATCAACCCCCAAAGTAAAAAGTGTAAAAGCTTGCAAAGTTTTAAGAGGTAATTTCCTTCATTTTAGTTTCTAGTGTAATTAGCTCACAAAATAAAATAGCTTTAAAAGTTAAGATGAGAGCCCTGGCCAGTTTGGCTCAGCGGTTAGAGAGTCGACCTGCGGTCTGGAGAGACCCGGGTTCGGTTCCTGCTAAAGGCATGTACTACAGTTGCAGTTTGTACCTGGCCCTGGTTGGGTCGTGTAGGAGGCAGCCACTCGATGTGTCCCTTTCACGTCGATGTTTCTCTCTCTCTCTCTCTCTTCCTCCACTCTATCTGAATAAAAAATGGAAAAATGTCCTCGGGTGAGGATTAAAAAAAATGACAATGAGACAAATTTAGTCTAAGTTTCTGAAATCTCTGTTTAAAAACCGTTTACTATTTAGAGATATGACACTGTCTATAGTTTTAGTTCTTCATCTCCAATGTAAAATTACCTGCAAAACTAAAAAGCTATCTTAAACTTTTAACAAGAAAAAGTGTCTAATGTAAAAAGTTACTGCTTTAAATTTTTTTAAGTTAAAAGAAAGGGGGCGAATCCTACATTTACCAGTCTGAATGAATGTAGGACAGGGGCATAAGAACTATGTAAATGAACTACAGTCGAACAAAGTGAAGTCAGGGACCTGTTCTCCATTGCCTGACACGGAACTCAGCTGACCGGAGCTGCAAGCAGACCACAAGGAGCCTCTGCATAAAGAGAGAAAATCCCTGCAGAGAATGACTAATAGCTATTTACCTGTACCTTATCATATACTCATACCATAAAAGGAAACACACAAGGCCACAAAATAAACCTTGCAAAGGTTCAAGTTAATCCCAACTTTTCCCTCACTATTTCCCCATACCATCAATTTTCCATACAAATACTGTAAGCTCAACCTCTAGAGATGGTTGAGGCCTCTCTTCCTTCTCTTGTGAGGAGTCTGCTACTGTGTCTACAAAGTGGCTTTTCTTGCTTGTCCTCTCTGCTCAATAAAATCTGTTTTTCCACTTTAACCACTTGTCTGGTCCTTGTCCTAAATTCTTCCCTGCATGAAGCCAAGACCCCTCTTCGCTTGGGGCTTAAGTTCCCAGTAGTGGCTCATCCCTCTGGCATCAGAACTTCCCCCTCCAAAGAGGAAAAGATGCCTCCCCAGTACAATCTGAGAATGAAATAGCTAGTGCCTGCCTACTATGAGGAGCTTCCCAAGCCTCCTATATCCCTGACTATTCTCCAGAAATTCCAGTAGGAAAAGCAAAATTCATTAGCTGGCCTCAAATTTGTAAACACTTTAAGGGAAAATATAGAAAGTCTCTTTGCAGGAAGGGAGACAATGAAAAAGGTAGTAAAGCACTATAATAAACTGATCAGCACAGATTGTACTTAAATTTTTTTTTTTAAATCCTTACCTGAGGATATTTTTTTCCATTGATTTTCAGAAGGAGTAGAAGGGAGGGGAAGGGGAAGGGAGGGAGGGAGAGAAACATCATTGTGAGAGAGACACATTGATTGGTTGCCTCCTGCTTGGAGGTCAGGCATGTGCCCTTGACCAGGAATCAAGCCTGAGAACTTCCATGTGCAGGCTGATGCTCTAGCCATTGAGCAACATCAGCCAGGGCCAGATTGTACTTTTAAATCCCTACTCAAAAATCCTCCAACAGCATTAATGAAATCTGGGATGTGGACAACCCGTTTCTTGTGTTTATACAAAAATACTTTTTCTGGGGATCAAATTCTTCTGCAAAGTTCAAAAAATGGTAGTATTTGCCATTTTATTTTGTTCTCAGTACCAACATATCCTATTACACAAGCCCTCACTTCTGCTCTGTGAGGGAAGACTTAGAGAAGCTTGAGAAGTCTCATTCATTGAACTCCTCCAACCCAATGTCCTCTGTGTCCTTTACCCATGATGCATCCTTCCCAAGCTTCAAACCCAATCTTCTGTGGTTTCACTTTAATTTAGAAAGTAATAATTTTTTTAAAAGAGGCATAACCTAGTAAAACAGTGCTCCCTTTTCTTCCCATTGTTGACAATACCATTAATACTGAATTTGCCCTTCGAAAGTACACTCTCATTCAATTCTTTAGAGAAGGAAATTCCAGACCATCAGGGTGCAAATGACATTGTTATATTAAATTGATTGTTTTATTTGTCTTGAGGATGAGTCAAGCAACTATGATATCCTTTCATTAAAGGCCACAAGCTGTACTACTAGATTACCAATGCTCTGAACATTTTGGACCATGGTTAAAATTAATTAGAAGAAACTGTCCTGTAGAAGTTCTACATTATTGTATCTTTCAACACAACCTGAGTACTTTCTCTTCACTCCCAGCTCATGACTACACGCTCTTGCTTTTGTGAGACTATCAGGTTCACACGTAATTGGTGCCACATAACAGCTGCATAAAGTCATCCAGGTCACCCAGTGGGAATAGAGAGAATTGCTCTCAGGTTAGGTCAAAACAATACTTTGTTGTAATAATCACTTGACTTGAAAGTGAATTCAAGCCCTCAAAGCATTTTACTTTTTGAAGAAAGTTGGAGTCCATGTAAATAGACCCCACAAAAGTTGTGGGTATACCTGTTGACTGTCTGCTCTCCTGTGTGTCCTCTGGATTACAAGAACTGGTTTGGACAGTTATGGGATTTTCCACTCATTTGTGAATCTCACTGTGCTTCATGTGAGTTGATAATGTCCATGTTGCCACCTTTAAGTTAAAGTTCTTTATACATATTTATTGTTTTTATTCTCAATCACTGTATCATAAATTAAACTGATAAAATATGTCAGCTTCAATTTCTTCTGTATGGCAAGTGGTTTATAAGTAATCTTCAAATTTGAGGGTGAAAGTATTTAAATATGTTATATGCAGAAGTAGAGATCTTTTGGAAAGTTGTTTTTTCAGCATTCCTAATATTACAGAATTATCTGCATCGCATGTAGTTTCCATCAAAATATTTCACTGCACTTGTCTGTGTAATTCATACTCTGTGGTGACTGAATCCTTTTCTTTAGCACACCTTCTTTTAGCTATCTGTGCATTTTTGTTTAGTATACAACCTAAAATCAAAATGTTATTGAAAAGGCTTTTTTCACATATGTACAACTCCCACTCCTGTACACCTGCCCACAGGTTGAAATCTTTACCTCTTCTGTGCCTTTAACCATTGTCATAGTAGTTAAAAGGACTCTGGAAACAGACTGCATAGGCTCAAATCCCAGTGCAACCATTCGCTATCTGTGTGAACTTGAACACATTACTAAACCTCTTTGTTCCTCATTTCCCTAGTCTGTAATATGTGAATAATAATACCTAATGTCATAAGGTTGTCATAAAGCTGGTATGTGCGAGAATTCAATGTGCTGAATGTAAAACTCTTAGGACAATTCTTGACACATGATAAACACTACACGTTTTAGCTATTATTATGTTTATAGCCATGTAATCCCACAGCTGTTGAGATTATATATGCTTCCAGTCTTATGATTTCTGTGCTATTTTTACTATACTAATCAAACTATCTTGACCATTTAATGGGAAGATATGACATGCAGCCTACAATTTTCACAAGAGGCCATGTTTTCTCTTGGATATTTAAGGATACGCTAAGGAGTAACTGAGCAAATGATAGAGCCTGTGTCATCACACAAACTAGAGCATTGCCTTGAGGCTGCCTATATCATAGCTATTAGTTTTGGCTGTGTGGTCCCAAACACTTCTGGCTCCCAGGATATCTGAAAAAACAGAAACCGCAAAACCAGATGTACCACCACCCATGGCAATGGAAATCAGGTATGTCCCTAGATGGTTGATAGCAAGAGTATACATTCATGTGCACATATACATTTACCAGGAGGTCGTTACTATTCTGGCCGTTGAAAGCCTATTTCTGTACTCAGTCTTCTTCCTCTTCTACAAAATAACATCATTTAAGTTTCACTCGAAACTCCATAGGAAATGCTCACCTGTTGGGAGTAAGGTCCAAATCTGGTGCTAGCTGAATGCTGAGTAGAGTTGTAGAAAGAAAAGGTGTGAATCAACCTTTTCAAACAGAGCTCATCTAAGTAATCAGATAAATCTGCTGCTGACAGATGAAAGAACGGCAGAGACTAAAGTCATTTTGCTTTTTCTCTATTTTAGGGAAATTTCACAAGCACACCTCTGCCTTAGTAAGAAACAGGTATTTCTCCACTTTTTTTTTTTTTACTAATCAAGAACCATTTTTGTTCAGATTAAATATGCATTAATATTTCAGTGGTTTGGCTTCCACCTAGGATGTAGAAATCTAGAAAGAACATTGTCTTCATCTTAACAACTAGAAAAACAGAAGAATAGCTTTTCCTGAAGCTATGAGAGAGCTAGTTTAGAGTGACCAGCTGGATTTTTCTGGTTTTAGTCCTGAAAGTCCCATACCCTGGGAAACTCCTCGGTCCCAGACAATCTGGGAAGGCTGGTCACCCTCTGTAGGGTTGCAGATCAGTTCAAGTAGCCTGAAATCCGGGGAAAGGCCGGCCCCACCAAGGAGAGACAGGATGTCACTGAAGAAGAGACATCAAGTATCAGACAAGGTGGTAAAAATTCAGCTACAAGTGTTAACGAATTGCTAAAGGCTAAGTGTGCATTAGGGGAGATTACATATACCCTTGGAAGCCTCAGACAAAAATGTTTACTCCCATTTTCAGTCTCTTCTCCATGTTCGCCTCTGAGTACTGGTGAGAACTATTTAGGGCAAGGTAGGGGATCATAGTGGTGAAGATCTCTTTTAGGGGAGTGAGGACAAAGTCCTGCCCAGGGCTTCAAACCGCTGGGGAAGGAGCCACAAGCTGTTGCCTTCAGGGCCCAGGTAAAGGACCTTTGATATTGGGTAAGGACAGGAGTGGGAGAGGTCAAACAAGCAACTTTACTCCTGGGGTTGGAGGCACAGGAAATAGTCTTGGGCAAAGGATCTCATGCCAACGCAGTTACAGGATGCAGGAGATTCTCAATTCCCAAGACCCATCAAAGATACTAGACAGAATTTTGTCTGCCAAAGGGAGTCTGAGGGGCTAAACGAACCACCTCTCAAAGCTTAGACTATAAGGCTTGCCTGAGAGAGACTGGACCGGGATGGCTGAGAGTCCTCTGGCCGGCACTATACCAGGCTAGCAAACACCAGGCAACGACAGCACGGGTGGGTGGGGTCGGGGCAAAGCATGGAGAGAGGTCCCTTTGTGGCGCAGGTTCACAGGGAAGGTGAGAAGCTGACAGTAGAACAAGCACATTGAGAAAATCCCTCCAGCCTACACCTTAAGCATCAGGTAACACTAAAGGAAATTGAAACCAGTGTTGCACTGAAGATGAAACAAAAAACCCTGACCCAGCTGAACTACTGACTAGACTGATTCACCACCCCACATCACTGACCTGGAAGAAGAAGGAACATGCTCTTTATCTTATTATTATTATTGTTTTTTATCCTCACCTGAGGACATTTTTCCATTTTTTGTTCAGATAGAGTGGAAGGGAGAGAGAGAGAGAGAAAAACATCGACGTGAAAGAGACACATCGAGTGGCTGCCACCCGCACGACCAACCAGGGCCCGGGACAAACTGCAACCGAGGTGCACGCCCTTAGCGGGAACCAAACCCGGGTCTCTCTGGACCACAGGCCGACACTCTAACTGCTGAGCCAAACCGGCCAGGGCTCTTATTACTTTTTTAATCCTCACCTAAGGATATGTTTTTATTGATTTGAGAGAGAGGGGAAGGAGGAGAGAGAGAAACATTGATGTGAGAGAAAAACACTGATTGATTGCCTCCCATATGCACCCCAACCAGGAATGGAACCTGCAACTTAGGTATGTGCCCTGACTGGGAATGGAACCTGGTATATATGGGATGATGCTCTAACTAACTGAGCCACCTATCCAGGGCCATTCTCTTTATCTTACTTTCTACTGTTGTATACAAGGTGCCTGTAATTTAATAAAAATTTGAGAACCATAAAAAAGAAAGAAAAACCAACCCTTTGTCTAAATAAAAAGCAATTAACAGAACCAAACTCAGAGATTACTTATGTTGAAACTAGGAGAGAGGGGATTTAAAATAGCTTTGATTAATATATTAATCATATATATTAATGGTTCTAGTGGGAAGAATGGATAACATAAATGTACAGATAAAACATTTTGACAGAGATAAAAACTATATATGTCAAATGGAAATGCTAGAAATAGAAAACATGGTAACAGAGATAAAAAATACCTTCAAAAAGCTAATCAGTACACTTGATACAGCTAAGAAAAGAGCCAGTGAGCTTGAAAATATGTCTACAAAAATTACCCAAAGTAAAAACAAAGAGAAAAAAAGTGCAAAGAAAACACAAAAGAGTATTCAAGAGTTGTGAAATAATATCAGATAATATAATAAAAGTGTATTTGGAATTTGAGAGGGAGATAGTAGAAAAAATATTTGAAGAAAGAATGGCTGAATAATCCCCAAATAATGAAATATACTACACCATGATCCAAAAAGCTTATAGACAGCATGGATGAACATAGAAGGTATTATGGTAAGTGAAAAGTCAGAGAAAGATAAATATCATATGATTTTATTTGTATGTGGAATCTAAAATATGAAGTAAACAAACAAAACAGAAACAGACTGATAGATAACAGTGGAAAAACTGATGGTTGCCAGATGGAAAGGCATTTGGGGGGCTGGGTGAAAAAGGTAAAGAGATTAAGAAGCAGAAACTGGCCCAGCCAGTGTGGCTCAGTGGTTGAGCTTTGACCCATGCACCAGGAGGTTGCCAGTTTGATTCCCCGTCAGGGCACATGCCCAGGTTGTGGGCCAAATCCCTGGTGGGGGGCATGCAGGAGGTGGCCAGTCGATGTTCTCTCTCATCGATGTTTCCATCTCTCTCTCCCTCTCCCTTCCTCTCTCTCTAAAATTGATAAAGAAAAAAAATTAAAACAAAAAAGAAGCAGAAATTGGCAGTTACAAAATAGTCATGGGGATGTAAAGTACAGCATAGAAAAAATAGTCAGTAATGTTGTAATAACTATGCATGGTGCTCCAGGTGAGTACTAGACTTACTGGGGAGGTAACTTTGTAAGTTCTATAACTGTCTAACCATTATGCTTATATCTAAAACTAATATAATATTGAATGTCAACTGTAATTGAAAAAAAAAAAGATTAATAAAGCCCCAAAGTTCATAGATTCCCAAGTAGGATTAATACCAAAAACACACAGCTTGACACATCATATTCTAACTGCTGAAAAATCAAAAAGAAAATCTTGAAGGTAGCCACAGGAAAAAGACATTACAGAGAAAGAGAGTTAAGAATTATAGCAGACTTAGAAACCACACAACCTAGAATACAGTGGAATGACATCTTTACAACACTGAAGACAAATACTCTTAACCCAGAATACCATTCCCAGGAAAAAGACCTTTCTGATATAAAAGAAAAATAGACTTTAAAAGACAGACAGAAAAACCCAAGAACATTCATGATCAGCAGACTTGCACTAAATTTAAGTTTAAAAACAACAACAACTTCCTCCAACAGAAATAATATGATACTGACAAAACTGGCATCTACACAAATAAATAAAGATCTCTAGAAATGGTTAAAATGGGAGTAAACTATAAAGATTCATTTTTTATTTTTTATTTTTGTTTGCTCTAAAAGATAACTGGTAATCTAAAGCAGTGATTTCTTATGACACAAACTACCAAAATTCACTTACATATTATGTAATCTGAAAAGCCCTGCATCTATTAAAGATAAAGAATTTGTTAAAACAACAACCTAAAAACAACAAAATCCAAAGAACTCTAACAAAAAACAAAAAACTACAGGCCAAGATGCCTTCACCGCCCAAAGGCAAAGATCAGAAGACCAAACCAGCTCTTCTCAGTGTACATCGTGCTAGAAAGAATGCTTCAGCTTCAAGCTGGACATTGCACAAAGTTCAGAATCCCAAGTTATTGGCTCTCAGGGCACTGATCTGCACCCCTTTCCGGGGATCCTCAAATATTTCACATTCTTTGATAGACACCCCAATCCTGTCTGGAGTGCTGACTGGATCATGGTCGAAAGGTGCTGTTTGGCTCTGCAAGTTGAGTGAAACCACGGAAGCCTCAGAAAGACAGTATGTTGAGTTGAGATTCTAATTCAAATTTTCCAAGGCTTTTCAGCTGAAAAATTTCTTAATCTCTTGCCTGGACATGTCCACGTGATGGTAGATCCTTCCACAGTGGTGGGACAGAACCTTGTTTCAGTCATCCACAGGTGTCTAAGGGAATAGAGATCCAGGTTCTGGGCTTTGGTCAAACAGGGTGGCTCTGAGGAAAAGCAGTTGAGGTGCACGGCTGAGGCTGAGCTTCATGGCTGGAGGGGTGATCAGTGGGAAGGCAAAGCAAACTCTTGGGTGAGGGAGCTCACAAACAAAGCCAACACTTCCAGGGGAAAACATGTCCCTAAAATGGACTCACTCCAGGAAACGTGAGCAGTCTGAAAGCAAACTGAGCCATGCCAGTGAAGGCACCCCAACAAGGTGGGGGAATGGCTGCAAATGCTCTGGCTGCAACCACAGCTGCTGAGCAGAGCATTTCAGGGGTAATCTGGCAGTTCTTCAAGGCAATCGATTAGTATTGAGAATCTAATGGATTAGATCCTGTATTGAGAATCACACACCCCAACAGGTCTGGGCCTCAGCTCTCTTAAGTAAACACTCAGGGCCACTTTCCTAGAAACTAGAGGCTCCAGCAGAATTGGTTAGGACCAACATCTAGTACATATTAATTTAGAGATAATTTTTGTTAATCTTCACTCAGCACGACTTGAAAGAGTCATTCAAAAGATTGAGGTATTGGAGTCTACCCATTGTGCATTCTCCGACTATAGGAGGCTGCCCAAGTGAGAGTTTAAATGTACACATTATTTTCTGCTCCTGTCTATGCTTCAGACTAGAGAATTGGGCAGTTTTTTTTCATTAAAGTTAATTACATTTTAAGGTGGGGTGACTCACAAAAAGAAGTCAGGCTGAGATGGCTATAACCCCACAATCATAAACAGTAACAATAACTTGCAGTGAAGGCTGGTGAGGTGATCACCCTCTCTTGTTTATTTCTTCCTTCCTGTCTCTGCAGTTTCTCTACAGTGAGTTTGCGCAAAACTGGACAATTGGTCCAAGTAGGAGAAACATCTCTGCCAGCACCTGACTGGTTCTAGTGGCAACAGCTGACAGTAGTTTGAGACGCTCTCTTGTAAAAGTGACTATCATCCTGCAGTTCTAGACCACTTAGGGTTAGGCTGCAGCTCTTAAGTGCTAAGGCCTTTAGTTTGAGGTCAGTATGGTTGTAGGGGATATAGATGATAGGGTAAGGGTAGGTTGGGATACCTTCTAGCAGATGGAGGGCAATGTGAGTTTTTTGGGGAGAAGCAATTTTACTGAATTTTGAATTAAGTAGTTTCTACTACTCCAAAATCTTTGCTCTCTGAGAGAAACATAATGTGAGCCGCATATATAATTAGAAATTCTCTAGGGGTCAGATTAGAAAGTAAAAATGAACAGGTGTAATCAGTTTTAGTATATTTTATTTAACATAGCATATCCAAAATATTACTTCAACGTGTGTAACTTAAGAACTCCAATCCTGGGAGCGCCACACTGTTCTTGGATAGTCTGAAAAAACCACTTGGGGGACCAGAGGGAAAGGACATAGCCTTTATTACTTACACATGAGGAGACAATGGTAGCTGGTCAGGAAAGTTTCCACCCTTGGCCAGGGTCCAGCGGGGTGTTATCTAGCAGTGGGGAGGGGAAGCGTGCCGTGCTTGGGGCAGCTTGTGTGCAGGCCAAAGACAAATAAAGAATCTGGTGAGACTTGCTGGCTGTCAAGGATGTGGGAAGACACCGGGATATGTGCTGCTCTGCTCCTTGTGGCTGCTGGCCAGGCGGACACTGTTCTACTGACTGGGAGGGAGAGTCGGGCTACCTCTTTGTGTGACCCTGCAACATGTAATCAATATAAAAAGAAAACACTTCGCATTAAAAATGAGACTTTAAAATCTGGTGTTCGTTTTATACTTATAGCACATCTATTTCTGACAAGCCATATTTCAAGTGTGCAACAGCACCTATAGTTTGTGGCTGCAATACTGGACATTACAGCTTTAGAATGCCTCACATTCCTTCTCTAGGTCTCCTCCTCCACATCATGTCAAACAATGCAGTCTCCCCTCTCTGTACCCCCCTACACCCACCTGCACCAGCCTTTGCAGGGCACCTAGGAAGCAGTCCCAGAGTATCCATTACTACGTGACCAGCTGAGTCCTCACCTGCAGACTCTAGGCAAGGAGCCAAACACGGCTGCACTCAGAGGTGTGGCACTTTCTCATTCTACACATTCTTCAAAGACCCTGAATATAATAGGCACTGGGTTGGGGGTGAGTTCTTCATCACAAAGGTGTCAAAATTTCAACAACTCATTTTAGTTAATAGAATCATCCTTCCTCTGTCTCTTGATGTCTTAGTAGCTACTGAGAGATCTAGGGAAGAAAGAATCCCTTTTAACTACTTAAAAAAAAAAAAAAAAGAATGTCATGTAAAAAGGCCTTTGGGAAAAGATGAGAGTTGGGACCTGTACTAGGTACATAATTTGCTGGGCCCAGTGAAAAATAAAAATATGAGGCCCTTTGATAAAAAATTAAGAACTTCCAAATTCACCCACAGAACATTAGAACAAGCACAAGGCCCTGTGAGCAGTGTCCTCCTGAGCATGCACCCCGTGTGACCGCACAGGGTGGACCTTCATGAAGCTGGTCCTGGGCAGGGCTTCTGTCTCTGGACCTTACAGGGGACTCCAAACTCATATCCACTGGAATTCACTGAGGAAGAGGTTTTGAGCCAGTGAGCACCCCTTGAAAATAGTGAGGGGATAAAGTAGGTAGGTAAAACGCCTGCCTTTGTGATTAAACCACTGAATTATCAGGCACTCACATCCTGGGTACTCATCAGGTCAAACTTCTGGGGACCTTAGTGAGGCCACACCAGACTGATACCTGCAAGGTGACTTGCAGACCTGAGCAGGAATCCTTGCAAAGCTACTTCAGTCAGCTTTCCCCTCCTCCAAGCCAGAAACAGGTGGTGACGATGAGTGACCTCCAGAAGCTACTACTGTGGGAGTCTGAGCTGTGGCATGGTTTCCAGCCACTGACTCTGCTTGGCCAGAAAGGGTCAAGATCGAGAGTGAGGAGGGGACTGTCCTTACCCACTTCCATCACTGGTTGTCTGCACTTCTGCGTCTCTCCCATTAGGGGATCATAGACCGCGATCTGTAGAAGATTAGGGTGGGGGCGGGGGATGGGGACGTCCAGTCGACCATGAGGACCATCCAGACCGAGCCACCACCAGGTCCGTGCGCAACCCACCCAAAACATATCCATTGTCCCTGAAGCCCTGGCGGCGTCTCAAAGGAAGGCCTGAACCTCGCGACTGCCCCAGCTTTGGCCTAATCGCGGCCACACTGTCGTAGGGAGCTCGGTGTCCCAGAGTCACTAAAACCCCATTTTCCCACTGACGACCGGGGGCGGCAACCGTGGGGAGTATCCACTAGCAGCCGCTCAACCGAAATCTGGGCCTTGGAAGCGCAAGGCGACTGACAGGTCGTTTCCTGGGCGACAGGCCCCGCCTCCGGCGGCGCGCCTGACCACGCCCTTCTGAGGAGCAGCAGCTACTGGCTGGCTGCAGGGTGTGATTCGCTTTGGGTCCTCTTTGGGCTCCCCGCTATTCCCCAGTTCTCTGTCTTGCCGCAGCTCCTATCTGCACATTGGCAAGGGCGCCTGGCACACAGTGTAGCTTAATCCTCAAGTGTTGGATAAAAGAGTAAAAGATTCGCACGCTGGGGCGGGTAGGGGCAAGAGGTGAAGAGTCTGGGCTTCAGTGAGTCAACCAGCGAGGAACCGCCAAGCCTCCAGGGGGCGCCCTCTCGTCCATCTCTGAGACCAGGACCAACTACTATACTGCATTGTCTTTTCATCACTCACAATTTGCTCATCTTACACATGGAGTCAAGATGTCATTCTGACATAAAATTTCTTATGCAACAAAATTTTAAATGAATCACTCTATTTAAAAAATATGGACAAAATAACATTCCTGCTAATACTGTATCTATAAAAATGTAGTTCTAAATTTAAAAGAATTGCAAATCTTTGTTACATATTAGCAGCTTACCCCTTGTTCATTTTTGTGGTAACTGCAATGTTGCATTGAAACCTGTCTCAAACAAATAGGTAGAGATGCTATTATAATGTGTGTCATCTTTCCAAATGAGTGTATATGAAAGTTTATATTAGATCTAAACCCCTTATAATTACACTGGCTAAAGCATGAAATGATAGAACAGGTATCTTACTTACATATGTTGTCCAGTAAATATTGACTGAGGTTGTTTTATTTATTTTTATTTAGATAGAGTGGGAGGGAGGGAGAGAGGGGGAGAGAGAGAGAGAGAGAGAGAGAGAGAGAGAGAGAGAGAGATGTGAAAGGGACACATGGAGTGTTTGCCACCCGCACGACCCAATCAGGGCCGCACGACCCAAGGCGACTGAGGTTGTTTTAGAAGATCACAAATGGATTGACTGCACAGATCGTAAGTCAACGTGATGATTTAATATGTATACATTGTGAATGTTTTCCCCCATCACCCCATCAAGTTAATTAACAAATGCCTCACATATTTACTACCACCCCCCCCTTTTTTTGGTTAGAACATTTAAGTTCTATTCTCTTAGTAAATTTTAATCATACAGTATAGCAGCTATTTTCAACCCGTGTACTGTAAGAATTTTTAAAACATGCAATACCTGACTAGTCAAGTATTGCACTGACTTCTTTTCCCTTAGACTGTCAAATAAAAACATGACAAAGGCCAACACAACAATAGCTGTCTGGTGTGAACAAGTCAAAATTATACCTATTTTCTGTATCAGATTGGCAAAAAATACATTTTTTGGTTTGCCGCAGAATTTTAGTAATTAGTTTATGTTTATCATGAGATGAAAAAGGTTGAAAATTGCTGCAATACAGTATTATCAACTATATCCATCACGTTACATATTAGATCCTCAGACCTCATTTGTTTTATAATGGAAGTTTGTAGTCTTTTACCAACTTCTTCCCATTTTACTGTTGAGTTTTGAGAGTTATTATATATTCTATTATATATATTATAGTTTTATTATATATTCTAAATACTAGTTCTTTGTAAGATATGTGTTTTGAAAATATTTTCTCCCATCATGTAGGTTGTCTTTTCATTTTCTTAACAGCATCTTTCACAGAGCAAATATTTTTTAACTTTGATGATGTTCAATTTATTAATTTTTCCTTTTAACGGTGGTGCCTGTGGTGTTGTCTAAAAACTCATTGCCTAGCCCTAGATCTTAAAGATTTTCTCCTATTTTTTCCAAAAGCTTTATAATATGTTTCATATTTAAGTTTTGATCTATTTTGAATTAATTTTGTATAAGAAGTGAGACTTAGGTCAGGATTCTTTTTTTTTTTTTTTTTTATTACCTATGGATATCCAATTACTTCAGCACCAGTTAAACTTCTATTATCTTTTTTTTTTTTTTTTCAAACTTTATTGGAGATTTGGAAATTAAATCTTGTTAAGAAAACAGTATGTTAGCTATACAAAAATTAACACTACTTTTGCACTAAGTATGAAGCAGGAGAAGAGGATTTCTTTGAGCTGGTGGGCCTCATAATGTATCCTGGATAAATAATTCAAAAGGAGGGGAATGTTCCATGTACCATTATTATCATATTAATGATGTAACTATAGTTTACTATTTAAAAGGTTTTTATTCAGGCCCTGGCAGGTTTGGCTTATGCAAGGGTGGGGAACGTCTGGCCCACAGGCTGTATAAAGCCCTCAAAATCAATACCAGCTAATATCACACACTTCACCGAATTAGCTTGACCAAATATAGCCGGCTAATTTTTAAGTTGATAATTTTGTATAATCTTTGAATGATATTATAAACATCCAAATGCCCCTTGGCAGAAAAAAGGTTGCCCACTCCTTCAGCCCTTGGATTGAAGGGTTGAGATTTCAATTCCCAGTCAAGGGCACATACCTGTGTTGCAGGGGTCTTGTGGGAGACAACCAATCCAACCACTTGATGTGTGTGTCTCTCTCTCCCCCTCCTTCCCTTTCACTCTACCTAAAAATCAGTGGAAAAATATCCTTGGGTGAGGGTTGAAAAAAAAGTTTTTATCCATTACTTTATAGTGTCTAAGGAAACGATAATATATTGGTATGTTAATATCTGATATGGCAATTTATATGAACATATTTTCTGATACAGAACTAATATTTTATTCCTAGAATAAACCATATATGGTCATGTTGTATCAGTCTTTTAATATACTACTTAGTTTGCTAATGTTTCATTTACAATTTATGTTTATATTCATAAGGGAGATTATTCTATCATTCCCCCCCCTCCCCCCCGCATCTCTTCTTGGGAGAAGTAGTTCCAAAATATAAACTCTTTCTTTTCGTAGAAACAGTTCAGACAGCATTGGAATAACCTTTTTTAGGTTCAGAAATAGGTCCACGTGAAGCTGTCTTGACATAGCATTTTTGGGAAGACAGGTCTTGGACAAATTTTGAATATAGTCTATGGTAATTGATCTATTTTGACTAATTGCAATGAGTTATATTTTAATAAAATTTATTCTATTGGAACATTATATATTTCTCACAGGTTTTCAAATTTAATTGCACAGAGTTTAGCAAAGTTGTCTCTATGTGTCAAGTTCATCTGTCTGTAACGATTTCCTCTGTTATATGTCATTTTGTATTATTGTATTTTTCCCTTTTAAAAATTAGGTGAAAAGCAAATCTATTCTATTGCTTCCTACCCTGCCCTACAAAGAACCAGGTTTCAGACCTTTAAAAAATATTCTAGCCCTGGCCGGTTTGGCTCAGTGGTTAGAGTGTCGGCCAAGGGCACGTACCTTAGTTGTGGTTTGTCCCTGGTCCCTGTTGAGGTCGTGCCAGAGGCAACCAGTCGATGTGTCTCTCTCACATCAATGTTTCTCTCTCTCTCCCTCTCTCCCTCCTGCTCTATCTGAAGATAAATGGAAAAGTATCCTCAGGTGAGGATTAAATAAATAAATAAATAAACATATTTCATTTTTTTCTGATTTTGGATTTATAATACATCTACCTTTCCTTTTCTTTTTCTTTTTTTTCAATCCTCACTCGAGGACATTTTTTGATATTTTGTTCAGATAGAGTGGAAAGGGGAGAGAGAGAGAAAGAGAGAAACATTGACGTGAAAGAGACATATCGAGTGGTTGTCACCCACACGACCCAACCAGGGCCGGGGACAAACTGCAACCGAGGTACGTGCCCTTAGCGGGAACCGAACCCGGGTCTCTCCGGACCGCAGGCCGATGCTTTAACTGCTGAGCCAAACCGGCCAGGGCTATTTCCTTCCTTTTAAAATATTCATTATTGTTATTTTTTTATAACTTAAAGCTGAGATATAAAATTTCATAATTATATTAGTTTTAATATATTCTGTAATTTCAGTTTTGAATTTCCATTTGACTCAATAATTGTTTGAAGACTAATATTAAAGTGTCCAGATGGTAAGAAAATTTTGTCAAATTTTATTATAAATATTTGGTTTTTATTCTTTATAAAATTTACTCAGAGAATGTTGTCTGTAGTATTTATTTAAACTTTTCCTTGTGGCCTAGTATGTAATCAATTTCCATGATTCTTCTCTTCCATGGTTTCTTGGAAAAAAGGTGAATTGTTTTGTTTTTGCTTCCCAGGATGTTTAATTTAATTTGCTACTTTGTCTTCTATATCCTTATTTATTTCTGTTCACTTGGAATTTGTTAGACTGAGAGTAATGAAGTCTCTATTTACTAATGCATTTTTAACCTGTTTCTCCTCATGACTCCTGCAATTTTTGTTTATGGTATTGATGCTTGGTGCCTACATATTCGTAATGTGATTTTTATTGTTATTTGTATGCTTTATCATTATAAAGCACTCTTTTGAGACATCTCATTTGATAATGTTTTCTTTAAATTCATGTTCCCTCATGTAAAATAGTGACCCCTCTCCTTATTTTTTGCTTTTACCTAGTGTACATTTGTCCACCATTTCACTTTCAAAGGTCTCAACCACTTGGTTATTAAGAAGGTCTCCTGTATACAGTAATACGTTGAATTTGCTTTGTAACACAGTATGAAAGTTTTCTCCTTAGCTCAGTTAAATATATTGGTGTCAACACTGGTGTGCTGGAGTCAAGCCAAGCTGGTTCACAAGTCCCCGACTTTACATTCAGTAATTTCCGATTTGTATCTTGAAATTGGCCACGGTAGGGAGAGTACACCATGGAAACCAGCAAAAGGTGTTTGTTTTCTTTTGTTTTCCTGAGTTCTGTTGCTAAATATATTTTAGCACACCACTGGCTATCATCCTGTTTTAGCTTATGTTTCTGTGTTTTAGCATCCACTATGTAATGTGTTGTTATTATTTAAATGTGTGTTTATTCTAATCCTTTGGAGATTATTTATTTTTGATGTAAAGATTACCGTTATAGCTATAACTCTGGATAAAACCTTTAGTTCTATATCTGTTTAAGCAGAATCTATTAACGCCATACTGTGAGCAGTTGCAAATTAATATATATATTTTTCTTCCTTTTCACCCCTCTACCCAACTTCAGTTGCTGTTTTCTTAGCATTTACCATTATATTGCTAAATAAACCTTCATTATTTTTTGCTTGATTTATCACCTTCCAGTGGAATCTGTTGACCCCTTGCTATAGAAGATCAGTGAGTTTAGTATGTATTAGTACATACTTGTTCTCCCAGCTCTTCTCTCAATTCTATTAGATGTGCCATTTCCACAGTCAGGATTACTACGTTACATTTCGTGTTGTTACCATAACCCCTGCATTTGCTTCAGTCTTCGTCCTACAATTAAGGAGATTCGATCTCAATGCCAGTCCTGTTTATTTGTTGTTGTTGCAACTGATGAAAGTTAACCTAGTATTTCCTACAAGAAGAGCTCATCAGGTGTCCACAGTGTTCATTTCTTGCTTTTACACTTGAATGACATTTTGAGTGACTAAAATATTCCATGGTTACAGTTTCTCTTCTTGAGGATTTTATAAGCATTGCTGCACTATTTTCTAGTATGGAAATTTGCCCTGGGGAAATCTGAGGTCAGCCTTATTTTTTTCTTTTGTAAATGACTTAATATTTTTGTGTAGCTCCACAAAGGATTCTTTGTCTTTGAAGTTCAGTAGTTTATTACAGTACGTCTCTGTATTACTTTTTCCTGGGACATTGTGTGTTCTTTCAATTTTACAATCAAATCCTCTTTTAATTTTAAAATTTTCATAATTTCCAAGTTGTCCAAAGCAACTTTGTCCCTTAATAAATACACTTCATAATCTGTTTTCTTTTTTCCTCATTTGTTATTATAGTTCTCTGCGTAGATCATTTGCTTTTGGTGACCTCATTTGTTGACTAAGGTGAATTTTTCCTACACCAGATATTTATGGGGGTTCATTTGGAGCTGGGGCCAAGCCTATGCATTGAGAAGAAATTTTCCCTTCATTTGGTGTTTTAAGTATGAGTTATTACAGACTTTACTTCTTCCTAATAATGGAAAAAGGCAACTATAGAACTTTTCACTCTGCAAGTCTCTCTTTCCTACCGACACATGGGTGGACTGAAATGATGTCTTGTCTGTGTAATTCAACCTCGTCTCCTCCACTTTTCACATGAAAACCAGGTCCAGGGAACTGCCGTCTGTACACTATATCCCTCAGTTACCAAAAGTTTAGATTTTACATCTCAGAATATTCCCCTTTTCTTAGAAAGTATACTGTATGGCCCTGGCCGGTGTTGCTCAGCGGTTAGAGCCGTAGGCCCGAGATCCCAAGAGTCGTGCGTTCCTAACCCTTCTTGTTTTGTGACTAGAGGTTTCATCAATCTTCTAGTTTCTCTGAAGGAAGAATTTGCATTTCTGCTTCTAATTTTGCTTGTTGCTTTAAGTTGATCTCCAAGAAAAGGAAGAAATGGAAACCTGTGCCCATCTTCAAACCAGAGGACCTCAAACTAAAGTGTTCTCTTGCTGAAGTTCAATGGATTGCAGTTTTCCATTTCCAGTCATGAGAACATGCTGGAGATTTTTCTTTTATCCTTACCCGAGAAGATATATATATATATATATATTTTATCCTTACCCGAGTGACCCGTCCCGCAGGTCGAGCAACGAGGACTCTAGAGGGGGAGTGAGGATGAGGAGGGACAAGAGACACGAGAAATGGAGACAAGACAGGATTCTGATCAAGTCTCGTTTATTCAGGGGTAATTCACACAATATATAGGGCAAGAAGCACCTGTTGCCAAGCACCAGGCTTGCCCGAAGCAATTCTAGGAAATACTACAAAAGGAACAAACGATAAGCAAAGAATAGCTAGCAGAGTATATGATTATCTAGAGAAATGCAGAGACATTGTATGCAGAGAGACCCCGCCTTGGGGCAGGAGATGGCAGAGCAGATTGTAACAAAATAGATGCCATGCATAAAGTCTCCCACAGGTCCCCCTTTTCTTTAATTTTAAGGCTGAAATAATACCTTGAGGGGACTGTGCCTGTCTTAGGTCAGGAAACTTGCACACAGTGCCAACATGTTCGAACCCGTCATTGGAATAGCAAGGCAGCATAAGGCCTTGTTCCTGTCTTAGGTGGTGGTTGGCGATGCGTGTGAGTTCCAGTTGCCCATCTCTGGCTATCCAGTCCAGCGCACCAAGGTGATGAGGTTTTTGAGACTCACTATTTGCCATCTTGGGCATAGTCATAGCTTATTGACTCACAGCTAGAGTGAGCTTCTCTGTCGGCCATTTCAAGTCTATGATAGTGGACCTGTATAGGTTGCATCTTAATGGCATCTATCTGCTGCTTGATGAAAGCCATCACCTTATTAAAGAGGAAAGGTCCTAGTGACACAATCAGCAAAAGGCCAAGTAAGGGGCCCAACAGAGGTAGAAGATAAAGCAGCACCCCATTTAGTCCGCTCCAAAAGGGGTTATTAAAAAGCTCTTTTATTTTTTTTATTAGGTCTTCCTGCAACCTCTTGATCTTGTCTCTGATGATACCAGACTTGTTAGCGTAGAAGCAGCAGCACTCCTGCAAGGCAGTCGCATGGGGGGCCAAACAGGACCTTCAGGAGCTCATCAGGGTTTGGAGGAGGCCCAAAACCTCCTTCCACAAGCAAGCAAAGGTGCAGTAGTATCCCTAGCAGTAAGATCTCAGCCTTCCAGTCAATTCTTGAAATAAAGAAAAAACAGGAAAAGGCTCTCAGGGCGAATTTTCATCCCTGGAGTTATCTATATGGTTATCTGTTATTCCTTTAACTTGATCAATCTGTTTAACCAGACGCTCTGGTAGCCATCTGGCAGATTTCATTTTCTTAGAGTAAATGCATACAGAACCTCGGCCCCAGATGAGGACTGGGTCTGGGCCATGCCAAGAGTTGGTTAGCGGATCTTTCCATAGTACTGATGCAAATTGTTTTTGAGTTTCTGTATGCCAAAAGCGATTAGCAGCAGATTGCCCATCAGTGTCCAAATTTAAAAAATTGAGGATAAATAAGGCATGAGAGAGAATATTTCTGGGTGACCCCTTCGTGGGGTACCATTCCCCCTTTTTTGTTTTATTAATGGTGATCTTTAAAGACAGATGTGTTCTCTCTACAATCTCTTGGCCCTGAGGGTTGTAAGGTATACCTGTTATGTGTTGAATATTGAGGCATTTGCAAAATTGGGAGAAGGCTGAACTTGTATAGCCTGGGGTTATTGGTTTTCAATTGCTGTGGGCATCCCAGGACTGTTAATGAGGCTAACATGTGACTAATCACATGTTTTGTGGCTTCACCAGTTTGGAGGGAAGCATTAATGAATCCACTAAAGGTATCTATGATAACATGTACATATTTAAGATTTCCAAATTCAGAGATGTGAGTAACATCCATCTGCCATAATGCATTAGGGATAAGGCCCCTTGGGTTTACTCCAAGGTGGGGGACCGGCAAATGAGTGGCACATGAGGGGCAGTTTTTAACAATTTGCCTAGCTTGTTCCCTAGTAATCTGATGCATGAGGCGAAGCGTTTTAGCATTGAGATGATGTAATCGATGACTGTTTAGCGCTAGGGTGATTTTATCAGAGCTGTTATTAATGGCTGTAAACACTTGATTAGAATCCTGGAGGCGAGTAGCTAGGTCAGCTTTTTGGTTTCCCTCAGTGAGAGGTCCTGGCAGCCCAGAATGGGCGTGTAAGTGGCCTATGTAAAATGGGTGGACTCTTTTTGTAATTAGTTTCTGTAATTGTCTAAACAAATTTCCTGCATTGGATATGTTTTTTATTTGACCAGCTGTTTCTAATAGTGCATACATTGCACATTCTATACCTCTATCTGTGTAAATATTGAGAGATTGATTTGGGAAGGCAGAAAAAACAGCAACAATGGCTTGCAGTTCTGTTAGTTGAGCAGACATGCTGTTGGTCATAAATGACACTGTTTGGTCCAGATAAGTGTAAGCGGCCCTACCTGTCGAGGACCCATCAGTAAATACTAATAAGGCATTTCTCAAAGGCTTAGATGCTGTGAGTATAGGAAAGGTAAACTCATGTACATTGGCAAAATCAATAAGTTTGTCTGGTGGATAATGATTGTCTAGAATCCCCTCATAAGAGTCTAGGGAAATGGGCCAAAATTCAGTATTTTGCATGAGCCAGCTAATTTGGTCCATGGTATAGGGTTGTATAATGATATCTGGCTCCTTACCAAAATAACATTTCCCTTGTTCCCTACTCATCACAGTGAGATTGGAAACTGCCTGACAACACAGCTCAATGACCTTTTTAGGTGTGGCAGGAAAGCGAATCCACACTAAGGGCACTGTCTGCCAGAAAACAGTGGTAGGGGAGAGAGCAGTCCCTCAAACAATAAACTTTAAAGGTTCAGTGTAATCCATAAAGGTGGTTCCTTGAGAATTGACAGCCTGTTTGACTTTGCGTGCAGCCTGTTTTCCTTCCAAGGTAAGTTCACGGGGAGATGTAGGGTTGGCATCTCCCTGCAATATATCATACAGGGGTTTAAGTTCTCCTTTACTGATTTTTAAATAGGGCATAAGCCAATTAATGTCCCCTAGCAATTTTTGGAAATCATTTAGGGTTTTAAGCTTGTCTAATTTTAGTTCTAATTTTTGACAGGAAATTAGGGACCCTCGCATTTGAAAACCAAGGTATGTATAAGGGTCTGCGAGTTGGACCTTGTCAGGGGCTATTTCCAGGCCTTTGTCTCGTAAGGCAATGCGCATCATCTCATTTCAAAACCTCGCTCCCCTCTTTTCCGGCTATGAGGATATCATCCATGTAATGTATAATGTACATATTTGGCCAATTGTCTCTAACTGATTGTAAGGCTGAGGCCACAAAGGATTGGCATAGGGTAGGGCTATTAGCCATTCCCTGTGGCAGAACACACCATTGGAATCTTTTCATAGGCGCTTTGAAATTTATAGCTGGTAAGCTGAATGCAAATCGCCTCTGATCATCTGGATGCAGAGGAATCGTGAAAAAACAATCCTTTAGATCAACAATGACTTTGAAATAACCCAAAGGTATGGCAACAGGTGAGGGAAGTCCTGGTTGTAAGGCTCCCATTAGTGCCATAGTCTTATTTACAGCTCTTAAGTCTTGCAATAGCCGCCATTTACCAGATTTCTTTTTAATGACAAAAATAGGCGTATTCCAAGGGGAGTTACTAGGGACAATGTGGCCAGCATCAAGCTGCTCCTGTACCAGCTGTTGTGCAGCCATCAGTTTTTCTGCTGTTAGAGGCCATTGATCAACCCACACCGGCTCCTCAGATAGCCATGTGATCTTTTCTGCATGGGTCACAGGAGTGTCAATGGCCCCCATGGAAAATGGCCTAATCCTGCCCTATCAGTCTTTGGGGAGGCCTCCAGGGTTCTTTTATACCCCTATTATTTTTTCCCAGCCCTTGGCCTGGTAGATATCCGGTTTTTAACATTTGGGTAGTAATAACAGCATTTGGGCTTCCCATTACCAGTCCCAACTGTGATAAGAGATCCCCTCCCCAAAGATTTACAGGCAATCCTGCTATAACATATGGTTGTATGGTGCCCTGGTTACCTTCCTGACCCTTCCAAGTTAATAGCTTTGAACTTCTCTCTGGGTTTTGACCCCGTCCTATTTCTTTTACATGAGTCAGAGTTGTGTCCAGAGGGCAGGCTGTAGGCCAGTCCTCCTTTTTAATTATTGTGACATCAGCCCCTGTATCTATAAGCCCTGAAAATTTCTTACCATCTAACCAGAGAGACATAATGGGTTTTTGTGCTGATATGACCTCTGCCCAGTAAACATTTGATGATCCAAAGCCTTGATCACCTCTTTGTCCTGATACTGCCCTATTTGTGGTGGGCATCAAAGGCAGGAGCAGCAATTGAGCGAATCTTTGTCCTGTGATGACAGTATTAATATTTTGGGGGGATGATACCATAACCTTAATCTCTCCAGAGTAGTCATTGTCTATAACTCCCTGAAGGACTTGTAGTCCATTCATTGTTGAGCTGCTACGTCCTATTATTAGTCCAAATGTGTTTTCAGGCAGAGGGCCAAAAATTCCAGTAGGAAGGACCTGAACTCCCATTTCAGGAGTTAATACTGTGTAGGTGGTGGAACTGAGGTCCAATCCTGCGCTTCCTGTGGTGGCTCTGAGGAGGTTTGAAATGGATTGTTGTTTGCTGGAACAAAACTGACTGCCCCAAGGATTTGTTTGGGTTTGGGGGCCTGGGACTGGCCCCTGTGCCCATTTCCCTGCATCAGGGGTAGTTCGTTACCCTGAACATCCTTTTTAGACCTACATTCATTAGCCCAATGTTTCCCCCTTTTACATCTAGGGCAAACTCCTGGATTCTGAGTTTTTGAGTTAGTAGTGGTATTTCCTTTACAATTTCTTGCGAAGTGGCCAGTTTCCCCACAGTTAAAACATTTACTCTTGCTTTGTTGGGACAAGAATTGTCCAACTGTACACCCTTTCAAGGCGGCAGCCATGGCAAGGCCCTGTTGACAGGCAGCCCCAACACCAGAGCATAGGTGAATATAGCCAGTTAAATCAGTCTTTTTCTTATAAGGTCTAATAGCGGCTTGACAGGCAGCATTAGCATTTTCAAAAGCCAATTGTTTAACAAAATCCATGTCGGCGTCTGCATTACCAAAAATTCTGCCTGCTGCAGTAATTAGGCAGTGAACAAAATCTGCAAAAGGCTCATCAGGTCCTTGTTTAATGTTAGTAAGGGAGGAGCTCATGTCGCCCTTGGTGGGCAGTTTCCTCCATGCTCTAGTGCCTGCAGCCTGAACTTGTGCAAAAAGACCTGCATCATATTGCATTTGGGCATCACTATTAGCATAATTTCCCTCGCCTATTAGCATATTAAAATTCCATCCATTACCAGCCTGCATGTTGCATTTAGCAATGTCCCTGCAGTTCTCTACATATTCTGATTTCCATAGGAGATAGTCTCCTCCAGCAAGTGTCGCTCGGGCTAGCGTCTGCCAATCCCCAGGTGTAAGCCAATTCTCGGCTACTGATTCTAAAATTGCCATAGTATACGAGGCTGTGGCTCCGTATTGTGCTACAGCGGTCTTTAACTCCTTCATTAATTTAAAATCAAACCCGCTATGGGAGGCGCCAAGCCTGTCCTTGCACGTCCACTGTTTCTGTTACTGGAAAAGCCTCTATATCATCTAGCTCTGGTGCAGGCTGCTTGCGGGGAGGGATCTTTGGGGTGGCTCCCCATATGAGGGCTTTCAGGCACAACCCCATTCCGAGTGAGCTTGGTTTCCTCCCCCTCACTATCACCATCGAATGACATGAGGTCCCCACACTCTTTACTTTTATTTTCATTCCCCCTTTTTGCTTTTATTTCCCTTTTTTCTATCTGTAATATACCCTCGCCATTTTCTACTACATTGGCAAAGAGGGGATCAGAATGTCTCTGAGATAGGATTTCATCTATTAAATTCCAATAAGAAAAAGCAGTTACCGGGACCTTCTCCAGTCCATAAGTCTTATAATAATCTTTAAGAGCATCACTGACTATTTTTCATCTGTTTTGATCTATAGTTCCCTCTGTAGGAAACCAAGGGCAAACTTCTTTAATATAATCAAAATACTGACACAAATGCTTAATTTTTACCTTTACTCCTTGTGCCTTGAGAGCCTTTCCTAGTCCTTCAACAAACATCTTATGTTGGCTCATTTCTTGACCCATAATCGCCATTCACTTACCCGAGGGGTGCAGATGCAGCAGGTTCCCATGTCGTTCCCTCTTTTCTTTTCCTTTCTGCTGGCCACTTGAATGGCATCCTTCACTGGATCCCCCATTCTCGAGCCCCATGTTGGGCGCCACTTGACCCATCCTGCAGGTCGAGCAATGAAGACTCTAGAGGGGGAGTGAGGATGAGGAGGGACAAGAGACACGAGAAATGGAGACAAGACAGGATTCTGATCAAGTCTCGTTTATTCAGGGGTAATTCACACAATATATAGGGCAAGAAGCACCTGTTGCCAAGCACCAGGCTTGCCCGAAGCAATTCTAGGAAATACTACAAAAGGAACAAAAGGTCAGTAAAGACTGGCTGATGAGTAAATGGTTACTTAGAGAAATGCAAAATACAGAGATAAAGAAATGCAGAATGCAGAGATATCCTGCCTTGGGGAAGGTGATGGCAGAGCAGATTTTAGCAAAATGGATGCCATGCAAACAGTCTCCCACACCCGAGGACATTTTTCCATTTTTTATTCAGATAGAGGGGAAGGGAGAGAGAAAGAAAGAAACATCGACGTGAAAGGGACACATCAAATGGTTGCCATCCACACAACCCAACCAGGGCCAGGGACAAACTGCAACCGAGGTATGTGCCCTTAGCAGGAACTGGACCCGGGTCTCTCTGGACCACAGGCCGATGCTCCAACAGCTGAGCCAAACCGACCAGGGTGGCATTTTTTTTTTTTTCCATTTATCTTCAGATAAAGTGCATAGGAGAGAGGGAGGAAGAGAGAGAGAAACACCGATGTGAGAGAGACACATCGAGTGGTTGCCACCCACCTGACCCCAACCGTGGCGGGGGACAAACTGCAACCGAGGTACATGCCCTTAGTGGGAACCAAATCTTGGACTCTCTGGTCCGCGGGCCGACACTGTAACTGCTGAGTCAAACCAGCCAGGGCTGGAGATTTTTTTTTTTTTTTTTTTTGATGCGCATAGAGAAGAGTAGGTGGGGAAAAGTGGCCAGTGAGGAATTTCCAAAAGAGGATATTTATCTTACTACATATTTCCTTTTGAGTATCTGGTATGATGATTTTTCTTTGACTTTTGACCTCTTCAGCTATAGAGCTTGTTTCATAGTTTAAACAGGTCCCCTGTTCCCTGCATCATGCATATTATCTCAGCTTTTGTTGTCTCCTTAGTTCCCATCTAATTTTTGAGAAACCTGAAAATTCCCTGCCATCAGAAATGACCTTGCTGTACCCCAGGTCTTCTTCCAATAATTGACTGCAATTTTTCCTACCTCCTGGAAACACCTGAAATAAAATCATACAAATGCACTTTTAGATTGTGACATTGGAGAAAAACTCTTGCCATCTGTGGTCATGAAGCGATTTCTATTCTGCAGAATCCTTTTTTGGCCACTTTTTAGGACGATGGATTTCCCCGTATCATCAAACTCAAATCCCTTCCTCTTTCTCATGTGTCAGATCCTGTGTTTCCTGTATGCTCAGAACTTCCTCTTTCTTTTTAAAAAAATAATTTTTATTGATTATTTTTTACAGACAGAGAGGAAGGGGGGGCGGAGAGAGAGAGAGAGAAACATCAATGTGAGAGAGAAACATTGATCGGCTGCCTCCTGCGTCCCCCCCACTGGGGATCCAGCCCTCAACCTGGTCATGTGCCCCAACTGGGAATCGAACCAGGACTCCTTAGTCCATGGGACTACGCTCAGTCCACTGAGCCATACCAGCTGGGCACTCTTTCTTGATTTACTCTTATTTTGGTGTAACAAGACTTCTAGTAGCTTGCTAAAATGAACGCATGAGAGGAAAAAAATATTCTCAGACATATGTATTAAAATATCTTGATTTTCTCACTTTAATAAAAGATTAGCTGGGTAGAGATTTCTAGGTTGGAAATAATTTTATAATGTTGAAGGCCGTACTCCATCTGCTGGCTTCTAGGGGTTTTGTAGAGAAATCCAACTATCTATCTCATTTTTGAACTTGCGTATGTAATCTTCTCAATCTCTGGGAAGTTTTAGGACCCCCCCCCTTTTTTATTGCTGCTGTTCTGAAATTTTTAAATAATGTATTGTGGTTCCTTTAATAGTCACTGTGTCACAGTGTCTAGGTGTGCAACAGGGAGTTAAGGGAACTAGTTGGCTGATTCATTCATTAATCAATCCTGCCTACTTCTTCGGTACATCGAAGCAAACTTCTTCATCCCATGGGATGGTTACTGAGCCCTCACTAACTTCGTATTTTACAATCCGCTGAAGGTAGCCATGGGCTGAGATCTCTAGTGCCTCAGCAGTCTGATGGAGGGGCTGTGACATGCAGAGTTCGTGGCCTGGGAATAAGGTGCTGAAATTAGATGGAGCTTGAAGAAGTCAGTCTGGCTCAAGAGAGTTTTTTTTTTTTAATTTCAAAAGGTGACAGTTGGTCATGATCTCTTCAACCCTCAACACATCCTTGTGATCCTAGGTTGTCACCAACTCCATCGCACATCACAGCTCCACCTCGCAGCCAGAAATGTCAGTGTGGCATCTTACATCCTGTGAGGCCCATGGAACTACAGGTCTCACGGTTGAGTGGCAGCTGCTCACCTGAGCTGCCTGTCTCCTTCCTCTATGTTGGCCCCCTTTCTCCATTTTTTTTTCTCTTTAATCTTATTTCTTTGCTTCTTGTCCGCATGTCTCTTTTCCTGTGTCTATCTTCCTCGATTCTAAGAATCCCGTATCTTCCCATCCCTGACTGCGTTTGGTCGATTCATATGACGCATTGGACGTGGGCTGTGGGCCAGGGCATGTGTTAGGTGGTGGCTATATAAAGATGAGTAAAACAAGATCCTTGTTTTCCTGTAACTTAGTTCATTGTTGGCAATGAAACTACAAATGTGCAAAATAGTCTGACTGGTGTGGCTCAGTGGTTGAGCGTCGACCCATGCACCAAAGGTCGCCGTTTCGATTCCTGGTCAGGGCACATGCCCAGGTTGTGGGCCTGATCCCCAGTGGGGGGCATGCAGGAGGCGGCCAATCGATGTTCTCCTTCATCGATGTTTTTATTTCTCTCTTCCTTCCATTTCCTCTCTCTCTAAAATCAATAAAAGAAAAAAATATGCAAAATAAAAAAAGTCATTAGGGGACTACAGTGTTTCAGGTGCTTTACATACGTTATTGAATTTACTTGTCACAAAATCATTGAAGTAAGCGTTTTGTTTTGCATTTGCGAAAACTGCGACCCGGACATGACCAGAATTAGATGACTAGTGGACAGAGCTCCGGTGTCCTGTTTCTGGCATAACCTTTTCTCTTTCGCTCCCCTCTTTTTTCTGTTAATGTCACCCCTTTCCACTTCCTCCTTCTCCTCGGCACCACCCTCTGTTATCTGTATGTTCCCTCCCTCTCAAATTCTCTCCGCTTGTTTCTCTTGGCCTTTTGCCTCCCGCTCTCATTTCCCTGTTCTCATTTCACTTCCACCTCTCTCCCCGTCTCTCTTCAGTCTTTCTGGACTTCTGACGCTGTCTTCCTCTTTCTCTCCTCTCTTCATTCCATCCTCTCCCCTGTCTCCAGGATTCTGCCTCCACTTTCTCTTGCCTCTCCTCTGTTTGTCTTTCTTCCTTTCTTTTCCCTCCCTCCCTCCCTCCCTCCCTCCCTCCCTCCCTCCCTCCCTCCCTCCCTCCCTCCCTCCCTCCCTCCCTTCCTTCCTTTTCTTCTCCTTTCTGTCCTTCCTACCTTGGCTTCACCTAGTTTCTCTTCTCCTTGCTGTTTTCTTCTTTGATCTTTCTTGCCCAATATCTTCTCTTCTTCTTCTTTCTTTCCTGTTTTCTCCTGTTATTCTTTTCTCTCGATTGTTTCTTTGCTTCTCTTTCTCATCTTTTTATTGGTAAGCGCCTCTCCTTCTATTTCTCTCCCCAAGTCTCTGCTTCGCTCTTTCTAAAGATTCCTTCTTCTTTCCCCTCCTTTCTTTCTCCTCCATTCCCCTTCCCTACCTCCCTTCCTCCTTCCTCCCTTTTGCCATTTATTACGTGTTTTTGTGCCTCTCCTTCCACACTCTGCTCTCCATTTTCTTTCCTTACTCTCTCCCCTGCTGTGGCCCTGTTTCTGCCCAGTCACCATGTCTCAGAGCAGAGAAAAGCCCCAGGCTGGTCCCTCCTTTTCTCTGGCTGTGGGTTTGTAAAACTGGGGCTTTTTCCTGCCCTGGAGGCTCTTCCCCCCTTTGGGCAGTGTTGAGAGTTCCCAGCTTGCAGGGACAGGTATCATGTCACTTAATTTTCCCTTGGACTCAGATGCCAGGGAAATGCCACGGAGGGGATGGAGCTTTATCAGAGTGTTACTTTCCAAGGGCAGTTTTCTAGCTGCACTCACATCCTGGCCCTGAAAGACCCATAATGGAAAATACTGAATGAAGAATTACCTGTGCTCAGGATCTGTTAGTGTTGTAACGTGTCAGCGAGATAATCAGAGAGGCGCCGCCGAATTGTAAAGGAGCACTTTATTCACCGGCGGGCTGCGGGGGCTCTCCCCAGTCATAGCAGTGAACATTCTTGCCGCCCACTTTTACAGGCAAAAACTCCGTTCTCTTGGCACTGCTGTTGGCACCGTTAAGGGGGGGAACTGATACAAAAGGTGGTGAGAGAAGCTGTTACAGAGGTCAGGGCAATCATTAATCTTTCTCTTCATGGTTCCTCTGAGTTTCCCAAGGCCATCACTAACTCCCTTATCTTTATGGTTTTCTCTGGGCTTTCCACGGTCGTCATTTTTACAAAAAACCACCAGGCTGTGTACATGCAGTAACTGAGGGTCATAATGGAGTTACTTCATTAGCACTTACGTGTTCACAGTTACCCATCAAGCAAAAACATTTAAAAAGACAAAAAAAAAAGAAAAAGCAGAAATGCCACTCCTGAAAGAGTCTTCAGGGTGTCCATTTCAGTTGTTTGAGCTGGAAGACTATGAGCTCCAAATACACCATGTTTTCACTTTCATGTGGGAACAACGAGAACAGTATCACATGGTGTGTGGAGCAAGGGTAGTCTCGAAAACACAGGCTTCCTAACACCTCACTCTCCATCTTGTAGACTCTAGTTTTTGCTGGAGTCACATGAGATAGAAGGCTGGCTGCAGAGTCTACTTGCCTGGTAACATTTTGGTGCTGTGTGGTTTCGGTCGAGTTCTCTTTGAGCCTTGGTTTCCTCATCCTTTAAATGGATATCATGATGGGGTCTACCAAATAGGCAATATCAAGATTAAATGAAATAATGCATATTAAACACATAGTGTAGTATATATACACAGTGACTCCATGAAGCTTACCTAGTAGTATTGTTATACAGTAGTACTTACCTAGTAGTATTAAATTAAAATTAAAAATAGTATTATTTTTGCATTGCGCTCCTTATCTCTCAAGAATCATTTTGTCACTTTACATTGTTCTGTATTTTTGTTTACAGTTATTCCTTTGTTTCTGACCACAACTTCTGCTCTAGCCTGTCTTTCCTTTGCCTGACCCCCAGCGACCCTGGCTCACCCTTACCCTCAGCCCTCCTGCTCCACTTGCTGGTTTTCTCAGATTCTGGCAGGGCACTGACCTCTCTCCCAGGCCCTCTTTTTATTTGATGGGTTGGTCAAAATGTTTCTCAGTCTCATTTCATGTACATCATTCCAAAAATGTCTTCAAGTTTCTGGTCCACTGATGACACTATTCCTCGTTGTCCAGGGCTGCTGCAGATGATCACTGGATATTTATTTGCTTTTCTGTGTTTTCATGACGTTGAGGTAGAAGGGGTGATAAGAATGTAGACTCCAAAGGGCATCTTGGCAAGGACACCTTGGCAGAACCCCAGCTCCACAGGCCCAAGGGGGTGGCAGTTGGGTTTAAGCGTCTCGTAGTTCTGATTCCCACAGAAGCCTCCCTGCTCAGGGAAGCACCTCCTCCCTTGGCTGTCCCCCTCCCAAGCTCCTGATGGCCCAAGAGAGGACATGGGTTGTCTTCCCTGTAGCATCTACACCCTCCCTCCTTGACCAGTGCGACCGTTCATGGCTCAGGCCAAGGTTTGAATTTTAGGCAGATTATTATTAGATTCCTCTAGGAGAAAGGGCCCACAGAATGATCAGACTGAGATTCAGGTCCACAGAGCTGTGTCCTTAGGTAAATTTCCTTTGTAGGGAGGGCACAATCTGGACAGGAGAAAGAGGCAGAGTTCATCTCACTCTGATAAGAAACAAAAATGGAAATTTTTAGATTCTAACTCTTAATACACTGGAATTTCCCCGAGCCATAGAAACCTTTGTGGCAGAGATAAGAGAGTAGTGACAAGGCGCCAAGGAGAGTAACTGAAGTCCCTGCCTAACGGATTAATTTACCAGCTCATGGTGCAGCTTTTCCATGAACACTTTCCTCCGAGCAATGGGGCGAACATGCCCTGGCCTGTGCCACCTTTTCCCCAACACGGAGACTGTGGATGTCTCCAGGGCATCAGAAGTGTGTCTTGGATGACCCTTGAGGTCCAGGATTCCTGCCAAGTAACCAGGAGAGCGGGGATGGGGCAAGGTAGAAGGAGGGAAGTTATGAGCCTGAAAGCAGTCAGGCAAAGAGAGCGAGTACTGGTAGAGGTTACATAAAAGTCTCCACAGAGACAGGAGTTGTGAAGTCTTGTATCTGTGCTTTTGATGGATGCTGGGGATTATCATCCCTGCTTTGGCCCTCCCCTGCCTCTCCTGGCCCTGTCTGTCACATACAGATCTACAGATAAAGAACTTTTTGTTGATACTGAAGGTCTTTTTCTTTTTTAAAAATAATTAATTAATTAATTTTTGTTACAGATGTTTCTCTCTCCCCTCCCACAGATACCCCCTTCCCCTCCCTCCCCGCCCTGTCCCCAGCTTTGTTGTCCATGTCCATTGTTCATGCATACATGCATATATGTTCTGTGGTTTATCTCTCCCCCCACCCCCTCTTCTGGGGATTGTCAATCTGTACCCTACTTCCACATCTCTGGGACTACGCCGTTTCTTAGACTGTTATGTTCATTATATTCCACAAATAAGTGATATCATGTGATATTTGTCTTTCTCTGCTTGGCTGTTTCGCTTAGGATAATACTCTCCAGGTCCCTCCATGTCATCTTAAAGGATAAGACATCTTTCTTTCTTACAGCTGCATAGTACTCCATTGTGTATATGTACCACAGCTTTTTGATCCATTTGTCTACTGATGGACATTTGGGCTCTTTTCAGATCTTAGCTATTGTAAATAGTGCTGCTATGAACATGGGGGTATATATGTTCTTTCTGATTGGTGTTTCAGGCTTCTTAGGGTAAAGTCCTAGAAGTGGGATCACTGGGTCAAATGGCAGTTCGATTTTTAATTATTTGAGGTAACACCATATTGTTTTCCATAGTGGCTGCACCAGTCTGCATTCCCACCAGCAGTGCACTAGAGTCCCCTTTTCTCCACACCCTCGCCAACACTTGTTCTATGATTTGTTAATGGCAGCCATTCTGACAGGTGTGAGGTGATACCTCATTGTTGTTTTAATTTGCATCTCTCTGATAATTAGTGATGTTGAGCATTTCTTCATATGTCTCTTGGCCATTTGTATGACCTGTTTGGAGAGGTGTCTATTTAATTCCTCTGCCCATTTTTTAATTGGGTTCTTTGTCTTCCTTTTGTTGAGCTGTATGAGCACTCTATATATATTGAAAATTAACCCCTTATCTGATATATCATTGGCAATTATGCTCTCCCATACAGTGGGTTGCCTTTCCATTTTGGTGGTTGTTTTTTTACTGTGCAGAAGATTTTGGGTTTGATGTAGTCCCATGTGTTCATTTTCTCCTTTGTTTCTGTTCCCTTAGGTGATGTATCAGTGAAAATTCTGCTGCGTATGATGTCTGAAATTTTGTTGCCTACATTTTCTTCTAGGATTTTTATGAATTCATGAGTCACATTTAAGTCTTTTATCTATTTTGAGTTTATTTTTGTGTATGGTGTAAGTTGATGGTCTAGTTTCATTTTTTTTGCATGTAGCTGTCCAATTTCCCCAACACTGTTTATTAAAGAGGCTGTCTTTACTCCACTGTATGCTCTTGCCCCCTTTGTCAAATATTAATTGAGCATATTGCCTTGGGTTCATTTCTGGGTTCTCTATCCTGTTCCATTGATTTATCTGTCTGTTCTTGTGCCAGTACCAGGCTGTGTTGATTACAGTGGCTTTGTAGTATAACCTGAAATCTGGTAATGTGACTCCTCCAACTTTGGTTTTCTTTTTCAAGATTGCTGTGCCTATTCGGGGTCTTTTCTGGTTCCATATGAACTTTTGAAGTATTTGTTCTAGTTCTATGAAATATGTCATTGGTATTTTTATGGGGATTGCATTGAATCTATAGATTGCTTTGCGTAGTATGGACATTTTGATGGTGTTAATTCTTCCAATCCATGAACAGGGTATGTGCTTCCACTTTTTTATATCTTCCTCTATTTCTTTTTTCAATGACCTGTAGTTTTCAGCGAATAGGTCCTTTATTTCTTTGGTTAAGTTTATTCCTAGGTATCTTAATTTTTTTGCTGCGATGGTAAATGGGATTTTTTTTTTTTTAAGTTTCTGACACTAAAGGTTTTTGACTTTTTTTTTTTTTTTTTTGCCATCGTCATATTCTAGTTGCAGCTCACTGCGAGATGTAGCCTCCCTGAGGCTCAAGGTGACTGCCTGACCCCTTGTCCTTCTGGATTTGCTGACTGATATTCCCTCCCAGTAACTGTGCCTTCATCTTTTAGACTTCTCCTGTCTTCAACCCTCTTCACAGTCCGTTTCTCCTGTCATCTTTGATCTCTTCTCGTTTTCCTCTCTCCTTACTGACCTTTGTTACTGATGTATTCTCCCTCATGCTATCTTCCTTTAAACTCCTTTCCTGGTTCCTTCTCTGTCTTCCCATCTCTTCCCCATATTCTCCCTTTTATCCTCTCTCTCAGCATCTCTCTTTCTTTTCTTCTTATCTAAGCTCCAAGCTTCTTTTTCCTACTTTATTTCTTAACCTCGATTTTTCTACCAGTCTCTGTGTGTTTCTTTCTTCCTTAATCTCTCTCTTTCTCTTTTCCGGAAAAGACACTGGAATGTGAAATACAAATATGTGTACAAAGAAGGGCACAAACCATTTGTGTGAACTGTAGCAAATTATTATAAATCGGGCCTTGTGTGACTTCTGCAAAGGGGGAAACAGGTTATCGCAAGACCCACAGCCTTTGTCATGTGTCATCCTGACTGTAGGTCTCTCGGTCCTCACAAACCTCACTTTTGTGACTATTAGTTCCTTGCTTTTCTTTATAGTTTGACCACCTATGTACGCATCCTAAACAAAAGGCTTAATTTTCTTTATTTTTGAATGCTATGTACATGCAGTCATACCATATACTTTCGTGTCTTGCCTCTTTCACTGAACATTTTGCTTGCAAGATTCATCCACGTTGCTGCTGTTAGCTATAGTTCATTCATTTTCACTGCTGCCTGGTTCTCATTGTATGGACATACTGAAACTTACCCCATCTATTGACATCAAATCCTAGCGGTCAGAGTACCTGTTTCACTTTTGAAAATAAGAATTGGATTTGCTGCCCCCTTGTGTTTGACAACAACTATAACAACCTTATTGTGCTTATTTTTGCTTATTCAACAAAGGGCTCCACAACCAAGTCAAATTTCACCAAAACAGCTTTCTCAAATTACATGTAGGGGCTGAGGAGACCATACCTGTCAGCTGCAGAGGGCTTGGTTGAGGGAGAGGCTTCAATTACCAGCACCAAGCTGGGCTCTGACTCTAGCGAGGTTGGACTCACCAGGACAGAAAGGAATTTGGCATAAAGAACCTTGCCAAGATAAAGTTGGGAGGTGCTCAGGCGCCTAAAAGAATGTTTTTAAAAAACATATCTTTTACAATATTATTAATTCAGGTACCAGGTCCTACTCTGAAAGTAGGCTGGGGACATTTATTCCAGTGGGTATTCCATTCTTTTATTCAACTGATATTTGAGTGCCAGACATTGTTGTGGGCAGTAGAATATAAAACTAAACAAATACAGTGAACAAATAGGCAATAGCATGCTGCTAGTTAGTGATAAGTGCTGAAAAGAAGACAAATTAATAGTAAGGAAATAGAGGGCAATGGGCTGGCCACTCAGAGAAGATGATCTACAGACATGTGAATAAAGTCACAGAGCAGGGCATGTGACGGTCAAGGGGAAGAGGGTAGGCACAGGGAACTGCAAGGGCAAATGCGTTGAGGTGGGAAAGAACTTGCATGTTTGAAGGACAGCGGGAAGTTCATTGTGTGTGGGAAGAGCACAGGAGGGAGGCTGAGAGTAGCAGGAGATGAGAGGAAGAGACAGGCAGGTCCTTGTAAGTTGGTAAAACAATTGGATTTGACTCTGAGAGCGATAGAAATCCGCTGGAGAGTTTGAACAGCGGAGCCATGTGATCCAATTTACATTTTGAAGTGATCACTCTGGCTGCTGGTAGAAAATGGACTCGAGGAGGACAAAAGTGGAAGCAGGGTGGCAACACAGAAAACTACTACAACTCCAGCTAGAAATGGGGTGACGTTGGGCTGGATGAAACGGTGGAGAGCGTGAGAAGTGGTTATATTCAGGATGTGTTTAGAAGATAAAGCCCAAAGACAGGCTGATGTATTGGACGTGTGGAGCGAGGAACATAAGGGTCCAGGATGACTCCTGATTTGGGCTTGGTTGGGAGTGAGAGTGGAGGTCAGAGTAGTCAGACGGGTGGGCACATGTCTAGTTCTATTGGGGTGAATTAACTTTGAGGTTCTTAGTACTCATCCAAGTTGGATGTGTAGTGACAGGTGCCATATATGTCTGGGAGAGAGATTAGAGCTAGAAGCACACAGGTGGGAGTCATAGGAATACATGGAACCGAATGAGATTACACAGAAGTGAGAGCAGAAGAGAAGGAGGCGGGCTGCATTCGAGGGCACTGTATTTAGACAGCTGGAGTGGGCAGGGGCCAGCCAAGGGGCGGAGCAGAAACAGCCAGTGAGGCGGGAGGGAAACCAGGAGATTAGTGCTCCAGAAGCCCATTTTTAAAAGTAGTTAGAAAAGTAATAAACTGCCCCCACATCGGCTGGAACTTAGATCAAATGGATTCTGAAGCTACTTTAGGTCCAGAGCTTAAAACTTTCTGACAGTTGTTTATTTGAGAAGAAGTGAAGTTAGACTCAGCTCCCAGCCATTCTTACTCTATGTCCACCACTTCTCCCTCTGGCTAATTTTAGCAACCCTCCAGGGCACGGGGCAGTCAGCTGTTTCTGTCTGACCGTGCAGAGCCCGAGGTGGCTTTAAAGAAATGTCATCGCATGAGAGCAGCGGTCCTCAACCTGTGGGTGTCGCGACCCCTTTGGGGATCGAACAACCCTTTCACAGGGGTCGCCTAAGACCATCGGAAAACACATATTTCCGATGGCGATTCATAACAGTAGCAAAATTACAGTTATGAAGTAGCAACAAAAATAATTTTATGGTTGGGGGTCACCACAACATGAGGAACTATTAAAGGGTCGCGGCATCAGGAAGGTTGAGAACCGCTGCATTAGAGGTTTCACTATGTGCTGCTGTGGAGCTCATACCAGCTACTTCTCTAGTCACTGAGAATAGACAGTCTCGTTGGATTTTAGAAAATAACATCGTAGATTATACATAAACCTATATGCTTACATGTAAAATATACTTCATACATATTCATATATATGTTTACATTGCAAGTATATCTCTAAAGGCTTTCATGCATTTAAACAAATATTTCATCTATATACACATATATATACACACATGTATAAGACAATCCATATAGACATCGTTCTCTAGGATTCTGTCATTTCTGAAAGTCCACTCAAAGGACCAAATTCTTCTCAAGAGCCTGACAAATGGTGTTGAACAAACTTATGCCCTTGGTACTATCTTACTGATGAATCTCTTACCCAGTTTTACCTGGAGGGGAAGAATGGTTACAAAGTGTCCTTGGACCCAGTGAATATCACTGTCTCTGCAGGAAGCCATTAAAGTCTACGTATAGTTTTCTGACTGACAGGCACTTGTGAACACCTATTTAATGCATGTCACTGTACTCACTACCTTAGAAGGATGTGCAGACCTCCTTTATCTATGCATTTGCTCTTTCTTTTTCTTTCTTTCTTTTTAAATCCTCACTCGAGGATATTTTCCTTTTATCTTCAGAAAGAATGGGAGGGAAAAAGAGAGAGAGAGACATCAATGTGAGAGAGACACATCGATTGGTTGCCTCCCACATGACCACAACCAGGACTGGGGGCAGAACCGCAACCGAGGTACGTGCCCTTGACTGGAATTAAACCTGAAATTCTTCGGCCTACAGGCCAATGCTTTAACTGCTGAGCAAAACCAGCCAGGGCCCTTTGCTCTTTCTTTATGTGGAGTCATCCTCCACCCCAAGAGGTGGAACTGACACCCCTTCTCTGAAGAACACCATAACTTGTCCTGGGAATTTGCAATTTGAGTGGGAATTCTCCTGTCTACTTCCAGAGACATGACTTACTCTGCTCTTATGACATGTCTCATCTTTGCATGAGCATGTGGTTTACGAACGACAGCCTTTCCCAATAGACTTTGAGTTCTCTGAGGGCAGAGCCTGGCTGGTTTGTGAACGTGTATCGTACTATTAGCACACAGATGGAAATATAGTTTATTACAACAAGTGTCTCTTGAATGATGAGGAAAAGGGCCTTTTGGACCTACAGTTCAGGCAGTTGGGGTATGGAGTAAGGCTTTAAACATGCGGTGAATCAAATTAAAAAGAGGCCTAACAGCCCTGGCCAGTTTGGCTCAGCGGTTAGAGCGTCAGCCTGCGGTCCAGAGAGACCCGGGTTCGGTTCCCGCTAAGGGCACGTACCTCGGTTGCAGTTTGTCCCCGGCCCTGGTTGGTCGTGCGGGTGGCAGCCACTCGATGTGTCCCTTCACGTCGATGTTTCTCTCTCTCTCTCCCTTCCTCTCTCTTCCTCCCACTCTATCTGTACAAAAAATGGAAAAATATCCTTGGGTGAGGATAAAAAAAAAAAAAAAAAAAAAAGAGGCCTAACACCAACACCTATCAGAATGAATAAATTAAAAAATAATTACAATACCAAGTGATGGCGAGGATGTAGGGAAACTGGATCCCTCACACATTGCTTGTGGGAATGTAAAATTGCATAGTCACCTGGGGAAAAGAGTTCAGCTGTTTCTTGAAGAAAGTGAACATTCAATTCCAATAGCATCCAGAAATTGAATTCATCATATTAGAGAAATGAAAATTGATGTCCACATAAAAACCTGTACCAGAATGTTCATAGCAACTTTATGTGTAACAGTTAAAAACTGGAATCAGCCTAGATGTCCTCCAACAGGTGAATAAACAAACTGTGGTATACCACATCATGGAATACTACTCAGCAGTAAATAGGAATGAACTACTGATACATGCAAAAACTTGAATAAATCTCCAGGGAATTGTGCTGAAGTTTTTTTTTTAAAGCCAATCCTAAGTTTCCATTTATATAGCATTTTTAAAATGACAAAATGTATTTTTCTTTATTGTTTTTTTTTTTTTAGAAAGAGAGGAAGGGAGAGGGAGAGATAGAAACATGATGAGAGAGAACACTGATTGACCGCTTCCTGCATGCCCTCCACTGGGGATTGGGCCCACAACCTGGGCATGTGTCCTGACTGGGAGGCAAACCGATGACCTCTTGGTGCATGGGTCAATGCTCAACCACTGAGCCACACCAGTCGGGATGAAATGACAAAATTTTAGAAACAAAAAACTGATCAGTGAAGAGGTGGGAGGGTGGTGGGTGTGTTTTTAAAAGTGTGTATTAGTGAGCTCAGGGTGTATTACCATAGACTGGGCGGCCTAAACAACAGACACTTACACCCTCACAGTTCTGGAGGCTGGAAATCCAAGATCGAGGTCCTACATAATAGGTTTCCTGGCCTGTAGTTTCCCTGTCTTGCTGTGTCCTCACATGACCTCTCTGTTATGTGCATGTGACGGGGAGGGAAGAGGAACAAGCAAGCTCTGGTGTCACTATGTAAAAGGCTCTAATCCCATCAGATCGGAGCTCTACCTTTACGGCCTCATTTAACCCTAGCCACTTCCTTAAATAGCCTACCTTCAATATGGTCACATGAGGCGTCAAGGCTTCAGCATATGAATTTCTGGGGGACACAATTCAGTCTAAAGAAGAGACAATACAAGGGATTCTTGTGATGTTGGAACAGTTTAATATCTTGACTGTGGCGATGGATATATGAACTTACACTGGTTATAAAATTATAAAATTGCATAGAACAGCACACACACACACACACACACACACACACACACAGCAGTAAAACTGGGGAAATCTTAATAAGACTGGTAGATTGTATCAATGTCAATGTCAATATTCTGGTTATGATATTATGTTATAGTTTTACAAAATGTTAACCATTGTCAGAAACTAGACGAAGTTTAAGAGGGATCTCTCTGCATTATTTCTTATAACTACATGTGACTCTGCAAGAATCTTAATTTAAAAAAATAAAATTAAAAGAAACCCAGTTCTATTTAGTTCAGTTTAGTCACTGTATGCATTATGATTTTAGATTAAGCTACAAGAGAGAAATTAGTAAATAAACAATAAAGGTATAAAATACAAGGGTAGACATCAAATGATAACATTACTTAAAGCAAAAAAACAAAAAAAAAACAAAACAAAACACAACCCCCCCCCCCCACAAAAACTAGAGGTAGCATAAAAAATTAGAGCTAACTCTTCCCTGTGGAAGGTAGGAGTGACCTGTAACACAGGTGAGGGTGGGGCATGACTGGCCTCCCCCCGCCAGCACCACGGAGAGAAAGCCCCAGCCATGGCAGGAAATCCGTAGCCTGGAGAATTTTGATCCTGCAGCCAGAATGTATAAAGGCACAACAGATATCTCCTGAGCTTGGCTATGGAGCAAAGGTTGGAGATAAAAGGGCAAGACTCAGCTGTGTTCCAACCAGCTGGGTGCATATGGTCAGGTTCTTCCCTAACATCTCTCCAGATGTTTTGGGCAGCAGACATGCTGTTTGAGCAGGATCGACACCTCTTATCTCCCATGTTAGGCCATTACTGGCTTAAACCAGTGGTATAATTTCAGCCCCTTTGCCACAGTGAGTGGTTCATGTATGGGTGATTGACTCTCGTTGGTTCAATCAAAGTAAGGGCCGGGACCATTATTCCAATGACAAATTCCAGTGACTTTGTTGAGCAACTTGGTTAAGCCTTCTTGAAACTCAACCTATCTGGGGTTGAGGGTACCTAAAAGGTTGACTTCTAAGTAAGTTTTTCAAGTTGCTTAAACCATATTGTGTTAGAAGTTCTATTATTTGAAATGTAATACAGAAGCCTCTATAAATTTACCCCCCAAATTTTCCCTGCTTCCAAAAGAATAAAAGATTGATTCTGGAAGCAGAGGCAGGGCTGAATGTCCAGTTCGTTGGTAATAGGGCCCCAGCCATAGGACACAGACAGACAGTAGTTTGCTGAGCCAGATATTCAATAGCAGAGGGGCCATGACTGGAAACCATAAAAAAGGGGCTTCCCAGTGTTTGGAGGAAATGGGAAGGAATTCTCAGAAAGCCTGGCTGATGTCAGGAAGGATTGACTGCACTCTTTGGAAAGCAGACAGGGCATACAGAGTCCACCTAGGCCGCTCCCCTCCCCCCCTCCAGAGCCCCCAGTCTACCACTGAGGATAGAATAGCCCTGGGTGGGTTCTATGGAGGCAGGTATATCAAACCCTTCAACTGAATCAGCCTGTTCACAGTGCCGATGGCAGGTGGACCTCGGAACTCACATGGGGAAATGTAGACCAGGTAGGTAACATCACTGGGCTAACTTAAGGAGTTGGATAGCCTTGTATTACCCTTCTCTTCTACCATCTTCTTTCTCTTGCAAGAAGCATCCCTGACCCTGATTCATGGGGAGTGCTGCTGAGGCTTTTTCATAACTTAGGACTTGGCAAAATATGGAATGCCCTTCAACTCTCTTCAGCCTCTTCTTCGACCTTATGCAACATTTCTCATCCTCCTGTCCTTCATTACCCCGAAGCCCTCTCTTTCCAGAGCTGTTTAGGCTTCATGCAAAGAACATTGCACTTAGAGTAGGTGATCTAGGATCTGAAACTTGGTTCTGCTTTGCAGTAAATCTGTGTTCTTGGGAGTCACTTTACCTGTCTGGATGCCAGTTTCCTCCCCAAGGAAATATCTGAGAAGGGAAGAGCATGATCACAGACATGCTGTGGGCTTGGAGGTCATGTTCTGGAAGTGAAGAGTTTAGATCTGGCTGGCATCTCTAGCGTTTCCTGGAAACATCATCAATCATCCAGAGGTAAATATGTCCAAATTACCATTCTCTCTGTGCAGTTTTTGTATGCATGGCATGCTTCTCCAGATAGTATTCATCACGGCCTCTCATTGTGCATCAGTTTCAGCCACCCTGAAAGATGATTATTTCTTTCCTTTGTCGCTTAGGGACCTTTGTAATTTTTATATATGCCACTCAGCCTCTAATTTAAATCAGACTATTCCAAACAGACCATCCAAGTTTGGTAAAAATCTGTCTGCTTAGATGTGCATTCTATAGTGACAGATAGAATCTTTGTTTTATTTTAACAATAGAAATTATGGCTGGACAAATTACTGTAGGCAAAGACCATGTACAACGTATTTCAAACAGAGTTCAGTCTGGAAACCACTGTACAATTGAGAGCACAAAGCATTTGAGCCCTGGAGGAGGCTCCTTAAAAATCCAGTCCTCATTTATTCATCCGGAGAGTATTACAAGAGACTAACTGTGGGCTCTGCAGAGCATTCCCGGAGGGAAAGAAGAGCGAGCCATCCCCAGTCCCAAGTACTTCTGATAAAACGGAGGGAGATGAGTGTGTAATGTGTCTACGCTGCTTCCCCTGGCCGGGCTCTAGGAGTTTCTGAGGGTCATGGTCTCACAGACATAAGAGAGCTGGATGGCGAGGCTGGGCCTGGGGGGCAGTCACAGCCCCAGGGAAGCCTTCCTGGGTTTGTTGTGAACGTGTTGTTGAGGATGAGGCTTTTCGAGGCACCTCGCAGTAGCTCTCTAATGAAGACCCATAGGAGAGGTTTTGCTTAGGACTCAGCGTCAGGAATGGTGCTCTCACTGAACGCCTTGTTTGTTTTTGCTGTGTAGTCCCTGAGAACCTCCTCACTGTTCTCATCTCCTTTTAGCTACAGACATGGACCAGCCTTGTGGCCACCCCTGGAACACATATGTAGGAGTACATGCAATTCAGTTGTGCACAGACTTCCATACTGGATCCATCTGGTTTACAGTTCTCCGCTTTTTTGCCCTGTTTGTTTTTACTGATTGAAAAAAATTTTTTGTATGAAATTTCCAAACATACTTAAAAGTAGAGAGAATAACACAATAAGCTTCCATATATTCACCCCCCCGCCCCAGACAGAAGTTATCAGGATTCTGCCATATTTGCATCATTCATTCCTTTTATTTTTTCGTTCACGGCTGGTGAATTTTGAAGCAAGTCTTAAATATCACTCCATTTTACCCTTGTATACCTCTTGGTGTGAATCTCTAAAAATTTTGGACAGGTTCTTGCAAATCCATAATGACATTATCACATCTAACAAAATTCTTAATTCCTCAGACTCATCTAACTCAGCCCATAATCAAATTCCCCTTGTTATCTCACATATGTCTTTTTATAGTCCCCTTTGATTCAACCAGTATCCAGAGAAGGTCCACACTCCACATTTGGTGGCACACCTCAATGCCCTTTATTTATAATAGTTCCCCTGATTTTTTTTTTTTTTTATATCCTCACCCGAGGATATTTTTCCATTTTTTGTACAGATAGAATGGGAGGGAGAGAGAGGAAGGGAGAGAGAGTGAGAAACATCGACGTGAAGGGACACATCGAGTGGCTGCCACCCACACGACCAACCAGGGCCGGGGACAAACTGCAACCAAAGTACGTGCCCTTAGAGGGAACCGAACCCGGGTCTCTCCGGACCGCAGGCCGACGCTCTAACCGCTGAGCCAAACTGGCCAGGGCAGTTCCCCTGATTTTTTATGTGACTATTTCAGGGTCAGTGCTATACGGTTCCGATAGCACTGTGTTCGGAGGCATGTGACGTGAGGCTGCCTTTCTGTTCGTGATCAAGCCTCCCTGCTATCTCCTGTCCTGGTAGGCACAGGTGTTCTTCGTTCAAATTTCATTTGTCCTTCCATTTATTTTTCATGTATGTAAATATTTACCTTCCATCCTTAGATCAAAGGTAGCAATCTGCATATACATTTCTGCCCTTTACTTGTTTCTTTCTCTTTTTTTAGGTTAAAAGTATATCCTGGTGATTACTCTATAACAGCTCACAGAGACGATCCTCACACCTTTGTTCAGCTGCATAGTTCTCACTGGGTGGATGATCCATGTTTATTCATCTGGTACCCTACGGATCGGCACTGAGGCTGTTTTCAACCTTTGGCTACCACAAATAACATCGCAATGAATAGCTTTTTGTGCATATCATTTTACATTTTTTGCCAGTGTATTTTAGGCAATAGATTTCTAAACATGAGGTTGCCGTATTGAAGGGAAATGTAATATTATTTCATTACATGTTTCTGGCTGTTTGAAAATATAGAACACCTTGTTATATTTTATGCATCTTTGAAAGCTGCTTTAAACTCTTTTTCCAGAAAGTTGGGGCATCAATTAATTTTTATTTTTACTATTATTATAATGCTTTATGAGGCACTAAAATAAAATTTATGATTGTATCTTTATGATGTATAGGCGTAAGACTTGTTAAAGTTAATATTAATCAGGAATTATCCGTGTACTTTCCTCTTGCCCAGGTGGCGAGCGGGAGCTAAACGAGAGGAGCCGGGGGCACAGGGGTGGAAAGCAGAGGGAGAAACAGGAGTGGGAGAAATGTTGCTACAGCTGGTGACTTGGATACTCCTGTCTCCTTTCGGAAAGGCAAGTAAATAAAATTCTTCCATAATTACTTGTTTGGCTCTTGTAGCATTTACCTTCAACACAACACCATGTAGGGTTGGAGCTGTGCAGACTATAGCATCAAGCCTTTATAATCGAAACACCTAATGTGTTTGCGGATAATGCTAGATTCAGATTTAACTTGGCTGACAGTGTGAAATCAGTTATGTGTGAATTAATACATATGTACCAGCCTCGGCACTGACCGAAGCCCATCCATACACCTGCAATGCAGGTGTGTCTCTTTCTAATCGGAAGACGAAGCTGAATCCTACCAGATGTCCGTTACGTCCTAATGTTCATACCCAGGTCTTCTGAAATGAGACTGGCAAAATTTCTAAAAAAGAAAAAATGACAACATAGCAACAGAAAGTAAAGCCTGACTTCAGGTGTAGCCAAGGCCTTGGCTAAACAGAAACTTTGTGAAGTGTGGCAGTCATCTAAAAAGAAAGTGAGTCAGGTTGCCCCCGGTCAAAGCCCAAGGAGCATCCACTTCTGTTCTTTCATAGGAAAGGAGCCCTCTGGGGTTGGTCCCTGGCGGCTTGAAGGCTGACTGGAAACACATTCCCTGGGGGTAATGCTTTATAATCCTCTACGTAGTTGATCTCCATTTGTGGAGAACCTGGGGCCTGAATTCAGGATTCTTTCCTCCAGAGAGGATTTACACAGCTATTTTCAGTTGCTTGGGGAACCTACAGACCTACTTCCCACCAAAATGTGCAAAAACACACCGAGGACACAATTACCACAGCACTAGGGAAATAGAGATGGTGACGGGCCATTTGCTAGTGTCAGGGAAGCTTCCTACGAAGTGAGATGTGAGGAGGCTTAAAATGAACTGTTCACTTTGAAATGAACTGGCTAGGCTATTGGTGATGATGTTGGAAACAGATCTGATGCTCCCTTCCCCCCAGTCCTCTCTCCAGGCCATGCCAAACCCCGTCTCTAAGTCACCACATCCACTGGCCACAGCAATTCCCCGGGTGGGAGGAAATAGAGGAAGAGTCTGTGTTAGCTTCCTCCTGGCACAAAATATAAAAATAGCCAGGCAGAGAAGGAGCCTAGGGGTGGTGCACAACTTTGGACCAGCTGGTTTAGAGGTCTTGGTTCCCAAGGGAGGGATGTTTCCCCTAGGAAACAAAACAATGAGTGGTTCCATTAAAGTGGAAGTTGAAACTACTACATGGGCCTTTGAATGACTAAAACTAATTAGATCTTGAAGGATCTTACTGTTCAAGCTCAGCAAGGGGGTGGGGCATTTTGAGAAGGAAAATTCTCTGTTGTGGAATTGTCAGGCACATTTAGATTTTTTGGTTTCCTGGGCACTGAATGCCAGTAGAAACTTTAAGTCTTTTTTTAAAATCCTCACCCAAGGATATTCTTCCATTGATTTTTAGAGAGAGAGAGAGAGAGGGAGACATTGATGTGAGAGAGACACATCCATTGATTACCTCCTGCAGGACCTGACCAGGGCCGGGGATTGAACCTGCAACTCTTTAGTCCTCAGGCTGATGCTCTCAACTGCTGAGCCAAACCCGCCAGGGCAAAACTTCTAGTCTTCAATGCAGCCCCCAAACATACTCTTCCCTCTTCCCAAATTCCCTTTAGGGATTTAGAATTTCCCCTGTTTGAGAATCGTTTTTCATTAGTGCATTATTTCAAGAGTGACACTGTTAATATTTGCAACGTTTTGATAAACAATAATAAAATAATAAACTTTGTAAAATATTTCTTATTGAGTCAAACAACAAATTAGAGACATGATTTCCTTTCTTTCTGTTTTTTTTGTTTTGTTTTGTTTTGTTTTTTATCACTCTACTTTGTGTTTGGAATTTAGTTTTAAATCGTTTTATGAATTTAAATTATTCACATCACAAACTTTAAGAAATTGGCCAAGGTGAGGCCATTGGCTTCAAAGATGTCTATCTAGACTGACAATCTCAAAACTGTAGATGTCAGGGCATCAGAGCTTTGTGATGGAGAGCAAGTTGCAATACCATGGGTTATTTGTCTTGATAGAAATATTATTTTATTAGATGAAACATTGTGCTATATGGAAGGATGCCTTACATTGGCTTTTGCATAGCAAGCTCAGGTTCTAAATTAAACTTAATTTGTGCCAATGGGGATTGCATCATCTGGCTACACACACACAAGCATGCGCGCACACACACGCACACCCCTCTGGTGCTTCTTACTTTCTGTGTTCTTGTTTTTCATCATAATGTTTACTGTAGCAACACATGCAAAATACTTTCAGAGAATTTGTCCCTGGTGTTGGGTAATAATACACTCTGGCTCCAGAACAAGTTCTATAAGCTTCTCTCAGCTTTACAAACTTTCTGGGAATGTCCCCAGCCCCCATTCTCACGTTGGCCCCTGGCTGCAACCCGAGTCATCTTGATCACACTTCCGAGGGTGGTTAATTCACTTTACTTCTCTGGGTTTGACTGCCTTAATTCAGAGGCAAGAATACTGAATTGAAGGATACAATATTTAGTGAACTTAAAAATTCTTTCCAGTGCTAGCGGTCAGTTGCTAATTTCTGTCCTTCTTACTGTGTACAGTACAAAGCTAGTGGAGTGAAATGTCCCCACTCTTTAGCTACATACCAGCCCTCAAGGAGACAGACCCGACTCCAGGTCCTGACTGCGATGCCTCATTAGAAGCTGCCCTCCTCATCTAGTGGCCTCCATCCTACCTTTTTCCCTCCAAGGATTCAGGTTTCTCACTATAAAGCTCTCTCAAACCACATATGGCCACAGTCTGAGGGGACCTCAGCATTACCATCTACTCTAGTTCTTCACTGAGCGGATGGACAAACTGAGGCCAAGAGAAGTGACTCACCCAAGGTCACAGAGCCAGCCAGTAGCAGAGCTGAGATATATCTTTATATTTCCTGACTCCAGTCCAGTGCTCTTTCCACTGAACCAGGGCTTCGCAGGACTGGTGTACCTGGAGGTGCCTGTATGCACTATATTTTCTTTGATAAGATTGCAAGTTACATTTTTCTTTCAGCTCTGAAGTATTTATGCTGGACATCAGCAGTCTGTGGACACTGTGGCTCCATTCGGTTCAGCAGCAGAAGTGGCATCCGTAGTAGGAACAGGGTGCCTGACTGGTCAAATACACCTCTCTCCTCTTCCTGGGGGTGTGGCCTCAGAGTGGCCTAGTGAACCATTTATTGAACAAATATAAATTTCAGTTCTTGGAGTCTGGAATGACCCTATCCAGCTGATGAGGAAGCAGAAAGAGACATTTACTTAGAAAATGTTTTAGATTCCATGCTGGGCAGTGCAGTGATTGAGCTGGAACTTTGGAGACAGTCATATAGGTTCAAATCCCAGTTTCATTAATTATTAGCTGTTGAGTCTTGGGCAAGTTATGTGACCTCTCTGCTGAACTTACATATGGGAAAATGGAGCTGCAGCTGCTATTACCTACCTGTAGAGGTTATTGGGATAAAATAAATTAATATGTATTAAGCACTTGGAATGATGCCTGATGCCTAGTAAATACTATATAGTAACTACTGTTACTATACAAATTTAAAGTACATTCACATAAAACACCAACACATTTTTTGCCAGAATGAAATATACACATTAAATATATTAGCATAGCTACCCAGGAAGATAAAAGGGAATCACAAAAAACAAAAACAACACCCTTTACCACCATCTGCCCCCAACCCCCGCCAGGCAAGAGATTCTAGAGCTCCTGTTTTTGTGTGTGTGTTTTTTTTTGAGGTTGTTGTAGACTTTTTTTTTAAACTCCTTTTTATTGTTGAATGTATTACAGATGTTTCAACCTTTTTTCCCCATTGACCCCCTCCTCCCCAATCCCGCCCCCCTCCTGTTTCCCCACACTATTGTCTGTGTTTATTGGTTACGCATATATGCGTAGAAGTTCTTTGGTTTATTTCATCCTGCCTTCCCTCCCCCTTTCCCTTTGAGGTTCATCAGTCTGACAACCTATTTGTACTTCTTTTTTTTTTCCTTTATTGATTTTAGAGAGAGAGGAACTGAGAGGGAGAGAGAGATAGAAACATCAATAAGAGAGAACATCGGAAATCAGGCCTACAACCTGGGCATGTGTCCTGACCGGGAATCGAACTGATGACCTCTTGGTGCATGGGTCAATGCTCATCCACCGAGCCACACCAGCCGGACCAATTTGTACTTCTTAATTCCTTCATCTTTTCCACCCATCCCTCCAGCCCCCACCCATCTGGCAACCAACAAAAAGTTCTCTATATCTATGAGTCTGTTTCTGTTCTCCTTGCTTATTTTGTTTGTAGATTCAATTGTTGATAGATATGTATTAATTGCCATTTTATTGTTCATATTTTTGTTCTTCTCTTTCAAGAAGACCCTTCAACATTTCATATAATACTGGTTTGGTGGTGGTGAACTCCTTTAGCTTTTTCTTGTCTGGGAAACTCTTGATATGTCCATCAATTCTAAATTATAGCTTTGCAGGATAGAGTAGTCTTGATTGTAGGTCATTGCTTTTCATCACCTTGAATATCTCTTGCCACTTCTTTCTGACTTGCAAAGTTTTGAGAAATCAGCTGACAGTCTTAGGGAGCTCCTTTGTAGGTTACAAACTGCTTTTCTTTTGCTGCTTTTAGGATTCTCTCATGTATTTAACCTCTGGCATTTTGATGATGATGTGTCTTGGTGTGGTCCTCTTTGGGTTCATCTTGTTTGGGACTCTCTGTGCTTCCTGGACTTGTATGTCTGTTTCCGTCACCAAGTTAGGGAAGTTTTCTGTCATTATTTTTTCAAATATGTTTTCAATTTCTTGCTCTCTTTCTTCTTCTTCTAGCACCCCCATGATGAGAATGTCGGTACACTTGAAGTGGTCCCAGAGGCGCCTTACACTATCCTCATTTTTTTGGATTCTTTTTTCTTTTTGTTATTCTGACTGGGTGTTTTCTGCTCCCTTATATTCCAAATCGATGGTTTGCTTCTTGACTTTACCTACTCTACTATTGATTCCCCGTAAATTATTCTTTATTTCAGTTAGTGCATGCTTCATTTCTGACTGGTCCTTTTTTATGTTGTTGATGTTCTCACTAAGTTTCCTAGAGGTCTCCTTAAGTTCCATGAAGGCCTCACTAAGTCCCCTGAATGTCTCACCAAGTTCCTTGAGCAATCATATAACCTGTGTTTTGAACTCTGCATCTGTTAGATTGCTTATCTCCATTTTGTTTAGTTCTCTTCCTGGAGTTTTGTTCTTTTCTTTCATTTGGGACATGTTTCTTTGTCTCTTCATTTTGGTAGCTTCCCTGTAATTGTCTCTATGTATTAGAGTTGCTATGTCTCCTAGGTTTTGTAGGGTGGCCTATTATTGTAGGTGTCTGTAGGATCCAGTGACACAGCCTCCCTGATTGTCCCAGCTGGGCCCTCTAGGTGCACTCCTAGTGTGTCTTGATTGCTGTTGGCATGTCAGTAGGAGGGATTTATTCAGGCTGATCAGCCGCAAAGACTGGCTGTGTCCAGTAGCCACTGGCCTCTGACTACCTTGGAGGATCAGTGGTGTAGAGGCCCACCACACAGAGGAAGACTTACTTCATCAGGGCTCTGGTACCCACTGAGTCCACTCATTGAGTGTGTCACTTGTGGAGGTGGTTGGGTGGTTATGTTTTGATGTGGTCTGAAGCTGTCCACTGGGTGTGCTGGCTCTGGGGCAAGGTCAGCCACTGCCTGTGTTTTATCCAGTGCCACTAGCATAAGCTACAAAGTGATCTGCCTATGGCTGCTTTTTGTGCTGGGCTTGGAGGTGCCCAGGAAAAGCCAAGTTGCGAACCAAGGCTAGTTGCTTCTAATGCCAGGCCTGGGGCCATTTAACAAGAAGTATGGGGCTCACTGAGACCAGATGCTGCTTGTTTGAGAGATTTTAGGAAACTCTGAAGCAGGATACAAGACAGGCCAATACTATGGTAAAGCCTTTGGAAACAGCTTGGGTGGGCCCGAAAGTTGGGTGAGGGCCTGAGGAAATCACCAGGGCGGGGCCAACAGTGTGAGCCAGGTTGCTGGAGTCCCAGATATGGCAGCTGTCTGCTGGGCCTGTGGGGGAAGGGCTCACCAAAGGAACATCAGCCTCCACCAGCGTGTCTGTCCAGGAGAAAGCCGCCTCTCCAGCCCTTGTCCCGAGGCCAAACAGCTCAGTTCTTCCCTGTATGTCTCTGGCACCCCTCAAGCTGCCTTCTCTTGCAACTCAGAGGGAACAAGTCCGAGTAAGTCTGTGCGCAGGCCCTTTAAGAGAAGCTGCCTGGGGCTCTAGTAGCCGCAGCCTCTCTCAGCCTCAGTTCCCACTGTTTTTTTTTGTTGTTTTTTATCCTCACCCGAGGACATTTTTCCATGTTTTGTTCAGATAGAGTGGGAGGGAGAGAGAGAGAAATACCGAAGTGAAAGGGACACATCGAGTGGTTGCCACCCACACAACCCAACCAGGGCCGGAGACAAACTGCAACCCGAGGTACGTGCTCTTAGCGGGAACTGAACCCGGGTCTCTCCAGACCACAGGCCAACGCTCTAACCACTGAGCCAAACCGGCCAGGGCTCCCGCCGGTTTTTCCAGCCAGAAGTGATGGGGACTTTTCTTTCTGGCACTGGAACCCTGAGCTGGGCATCTGGTGTGGGACAGGGACCCCTCAGTCCTCAGGGAGGACCTTTCCAGCTGAGGTGTCCTCCTGAATTTTATCCACCACACGTGGGTGTGGGACCAGCCCGTCCACCTCCACCCCTCCTACCAGTCTCGATGTGGAGGCTTCTTTAATTCTGTAGTTGTAGGACTTCCATTCAGCTCGATTTCAGGTGGTTCTGAATGACGGTTGTGTTGTAGATTAGTTGTAATTTTGATATGGTTGTGGGAGGACACGATACCGTGTTTACCTGCGCTGCCATCATGACCCGAAGTCTGTTGTAGGCTTGTAATCGCTACAGATACTGCTTCCTAATTATCCCATTGCTAAGATGAATAAACTGAGGGTAAATTAAAGGATGTCAAGGCATCAAGCATTCATAGAGACAGGGTGAGCACTTGGAAGATAGTCTCCAGTATCAGACGGCAGATTCAGACCCTTCTGTTTCATCATTAACTTCAGGATCTGCGGGCTGTTCGTAGTCATACTGCTTGAAGATCCTGTTCAGATTCTTCTAGCCACACAAAGCTTCTGCAGATGGCAGAGAGATGTGCTTTCCAGCTTCAGGAAGCATCATTTTCGTGTAATTGTGAGGATTTAAAAAGCTCTATGCCCCCAAATAGAGGACTGGCTAGATAAATTATGCCCAACCATATAACAGAACATAGGCAGCCTACGAGATGGAATATTATTAAGGACCAAAAAAATATTCATAGTTCATTGTTATTTAAGCCCTCGCTGGTTTGGCTCAGCAGTTAGAGTGTTGGCCTGTGGTCCAGAGAGACCCAAGTTCGGTTCCTGCTAAGGGCATGTAACTCGGTTGCAGTTTGTCCCTGGCCCTGGTTGGGTTGTGTGGGAGGCAGCCACTCAATGTGTCCCTTTCACATTGATGTTTTTCTCTCTCTCTTCCTTCCTCTCTCTCCCTCCCACTCTATCTCAACAAAAAATGGAAAAATGTCTTCGGGTGAGAATAAAAAAAAAACAAATAGGTCACACTATGAGGTATCACCTCACACCTGCCAGAATGGCCACCATCAACAAATCCTCAAACAACAAGTGCTGGTGAGGGTGTGGAGAAAAGGGGTCTCTAGTACACTGCTGGTGGGAATGCAGACTGGTACAGCCACTATGGAAAATAATATGGTGTTTCCTCAAAAAATTAAAAATGGAACTGCCATTTGACCCAATAATCCCACTTCTAGGAATATATCCTAAGAAGTCTGAAACACCAATCAGAAAGAATATATGTACCCTTATGTTCATAGCAGCACTATTTACACTTGCTAAGATCTGGAAACAGCCCAAGTGTCCATCAATAGATAAGTGGACTAAAAAGCTGTGGTACTGCCCTGGCCAGTTTTGCTCAGTGCTTAGAGCACTGGCCCGCAGACCAGAGAGTCCCGGGTTCAGTTCCCGCTAAGGGCATGTACCTCAGTTGCAGTTTGTCCCCGGCCGTTGGGGTCATGTGGGTGGCAACCAGCCAATGTGTCTCTCTCACATCAATGTTTCTCTCTCTCGCTCTCTTTCTCTTTCCTGTTCTACCTAAAGATAAAATGCAAAAATGTCCTCGAGTGAGGATAAAAAAAAAAGCTGTGGTACATATACACAAAGGAGTACTATGCAGCTGTAAGAAAGAAAGATCTCTTATCCTTTGAGACGGCATGGAGGGACCTGGAGAGTATTAAGCTAAGTGAAATAAGCCAATCAGAGAAAGAGAAATACCATGTGATCTTACTTATTTGTGGAATATAATGAACAAAAAAAGCTGAACAAAACAGACCCAGAGACATAGAAAGGAGTATGGTTTAGACTGACAAACTTCAGAGGAGGGGGGTGGAGGGTGGTGCATAGAGATGAGATAAATCAAAGAACTTATATTCATGTATGTGTAACCCATGGACATAGACAGCAATGCTTGGGGGAGGGGGCTAGGTAGGAGGGTGTCTGGGGGGAATAAAAAGAAACATCTGTAACAAAAATAAATAAATTAATAAAAAAATAAAATAAAAAAATAGGTCACAGTGGGGTATATAGAATGTGTGTCTATATATATGCATACACACATACATGTACAGAAAATGACAGGCAAAGAGTATGTCTCATAATATTAATGGTGATAATTTTGAGCATGCATATTAGTATTAGGAAAAATCTTTTGCCTTATTTTATCTATATTTTCTAATTTTTTTTACAATAAACCTGTATGACTTTTATAAAGAAAAAATAATTTATTCAAAAATGGCAGGAGAGGCACCTATAGTAAAGACCGCTTTTTCCGTGGATAGTGTGTTCCTCTTCTATTGAAATTGAAAATTATCTTTCTGCTCCTGCCTGGCTGATGCAATGGCTCCCACCTTTGTGCACAGGGCTGCTCTTGTAAAACGCCTGTCATAGCGCAGATCCTGTTGCATTCAGGTTAGTGGGTACATACGCAGTTACAACCACTTGGTGAAGAGCCTGGCACATGGGTATGTTTGAAATAAATAAATGAATGAGTTGGCAGGGGCTTAATAACTTGGATTTGGATAGGAACTCTACAATTTATGAGCTAGGTGAGTCCCAGGCTCCTAATCTGTACAGTGGCAATAAAGATTGTAAGTCAAGAGACCTCCAATAGTTTTTGTAAATGGCAAAGTGCTGGTCACAGGATGGGTGGGGGTGGGGGTACAGAGAGAGTTTATTATTATTGCTGCATCTATTAACAGGTTTAATCTTCTCATCCCTTATTTCTCTGTGGCTCTCTAAGGCATCTCGGTTACCATAACAGCCAGATGCTGATGATGCCTCTAGGGGCAGCAAGGCGAAGCTGAGCTAGCTCCCAGGTCCTCATTTCCACATGACCTTTGCAGACCAGAGTGAGCCCGGCTGAAGCTCAGCCTTCTTTCAGGACCCCCACTCTGTCTGGAGCCACTTAGACACACAAACCCTGCCTCTGCAGCCTCAGGGCTCTGAAACACCCTTTCGGAGGTGTCCTTCTCCTTAAGCTCTATTTCTGGCACCCTGCCTGGTTGCTGTGGAAACAGGTTCCACTGCGGACAAAGGAGGGAGCCGGGTCCTGCTTCCTCCTGCTCCTATAGATGAGAATTTTTAGACCGTGGAGACTGCGCTGCCCTGCCTTGCACCTGCCCTCACTCTCCGTGTTCTCGCTCAGGTGCAGCTTGCCTTCCCTCACCACTGACGAGACCATGTGCAAAAGCGTGACCACAGGTGAATGGAAGAAAGCCTTCTATGAGAAGATGGAGGTGGCCAAGCCGGCTGACAGCTGGGACCTCATCATAGATCCCAACCTCAAGCACAATGTGCTGGCCCCTGGTTGGAAGCAGTACCTGGAGCTGCATGCCTCAGGCAGGTGAGTAGTCCAGTAAGTAGGGGCCCTGCAGGCAGCTGCTGGGGCACCTTCCAAGGAGAGACAGAAACATGGGGCTCCCAGATGCTAAGAGTCAGTCTCACTCTTGGGTCCGTGTAGACTGGAGGCAGAGAAAGAGTCCCAAACTGGGAGTTGGGACACCTCAGTTTGATTTCTGCTCTTCCTTTGAGCACCTGTGTAACCTTCCCTCTCTGAGTCCAAGTTTCCCCTTCCAAAAAAGAGGTGGAATGTAGTCATTAGTTCTAAATACGTACTTTCGGATATAATCTAAAATGGTTAAGAGAAGAAGGGCTTGAGATCTATTGGGGGTTAAGTGCTCTGGTCCTGGAGCAGTTCCATTTCAATCAGTGTAATACAGCTCGATTCAATATAAAATACTGAACTCAAGAAGTGTGCGAGAAACTGGCTCTACTTAGCTCCATGGCCCTTGAGCCATTCACTGCCCATCTTGTACCTCACTTTCCCATTTGCAAGAGGAGGGGTTAGTCTAGATCCTTACTGTGCTTCATGGACTAGCAGCATCAAAATCACCTGGAACTTGTGAAAGATGATGAACTTGTACCCCATTCTAGACCTACTGAATCAGAATCTTCATTTCAATAAAGGCTCCTAGGTATGTACAATATATCGTATGTACAATAACATCTGAGATGACCTTCCGTCTCTCTTGTCCATGGGTCCGTTATGTAAAAACTTACCTTTGGGACATAAGATAGGGAAGCTGAGTGGTGCTGCCTCCTGCCTTCCTCTGGTTCGGCCTAGTCAACTCAATTCAAGAAACTTCTACTGGGCACCGGCAATGTGCTGGGTACTGGCTCTGCGTCTAACTAGCTACATGTAAAGGGATTGCTTTCTTATTCTCTCTGCCTCAGAGTACAACAAAGGGTTAATTAGGTGATTTCTAAGGTCTTGACATTTTCTACTCCAAATTTTGTAGTCTAGTCTGAGAGAAGGACAGTCCTCAAAGGATATGAGTAAAATACAAGAGATGAGACTGAACTGTGAAGCCCCTAAGCTGGCTGACAGGAGGGTACAAACAGCTGGACACTTGCTGGGGGTGCAAAAGGCTGGATACTTCCTGACAGGACCCAGGAGCTTCTTCAAGACTTGGAAGGCGTTCTGGGCTAAGTGCAGAGGGCTTGTGCCTCCTCCAGACCGCCTGGTGACCTGTGATCTCCAGCTGGCCCCAGTGAGCTCACTCTGGGCATCGGTTGCCTGCACTTCCAGGCCTTGAGATACGTGCATCCTATCTCTGGCTGGAGGTGAGAGGTTAAATTACTATCATTTTCTCCGGATTTGGGTCTAGCCTTTTCACAGTCAGTGTTGACAGGTAAGAAGGTGTGGATAGACCATGCGATTCCTAAATGATGCAGGCCATCCGGGCTCATCTATGTACTTGTATGTTCTACAAATGAGGCAAGATGCCCAGAGCCAGAGGCCCAGGGCAAGGCTGAGGGCAGTGGGATGGAGGAGCTGAGGCCTCTGCAGAGCACGGAGGAGGTGGGCCCATGACTGGCAGAGCGTTGCTGGATGCCAGGTGCATCCTAAGGAGCTTGCCCTGGGCCCAGCAGAGCACACAAGGGGGCAGGCTGGGCAGCCACCTGGGGAAAGCTTATGAACCCAGGGGACCACAAACGCACCGCCTCCATGCTCTGCCTACTGACCCTCCCCTACGTCCTGCGGCTGTTTCCACTGCTTCCATTCCTTCTCCTCGGCCTAATCCCCGCAGGTTCCACTGCTCCTGGTGCTGGCACACGTGGCAGTCGCCCCACGTGGTCATCCTCTTCCACATGTTCCTGGACCGGGCCCAGCGTGCGGGCTCGGTGCGCATGCGCGTCTTCAAGCAGCTGTGCTACGAGTGCGGCACGGCGCATCTGGACGAGTCCAGCATGCTGGAGGAGAACATCGAGAGCCTGGTGGACAACCTCATCACCAGCCTGCGCGAGCAGTGCTACGGCGAGCGCGGCGGCCAGTACCGCATCCACGTGGCCAGCCGCCAAGACAACAGGCGGCACCGCGGCGAGTTCTGCGAGGCCTGCCAGGAGGGCATCGTGCACTGGAAGCCGAGCCAGAAGCTGCTGGAGGAGGAGGCGACCACCTACACTTTTAAACCTGCCCCCAGCCCCTCCAAACCACAAGCCGAGATGAGTTCCGGCCGCAACTTCTGCTCTATCCCCTGGTGCTTGTTTTGGGCCACAGTCCTGCTCTTGATCATCTACCTACAGTTCTCCTTCCGCAGCTCAGTCTAAGATTCCCTTGGTGAGTCCCAGGGGACTCTAGCCCCCCAAGGCCAGGGGGCCAGCCCGCTAGTGGGAGGGACCAAGAGAGACTGGGGTGGGAGTGGGGTTAAGTTCCAGCACTGGTGCTGCACTGACTCACTGGGCTCCCTGGATAGTTCACCCAGCTTTTCCATCTGCACTGTCATGGGTTTGGGCTAGATCATTGGGTTTTCAAAGTGAAACTCAGGGCCCCAGACTTCTGCATAGGTGCCCCAGGGACTTTTGAATTTGGAAGGTAGATTGAGTGAGTGGATTTTCCATCCTGGTCAAATCACCCATCCCCAACTCCTACCTCCTGCTGTGTCTTTAATCAGAACAGCTCCATCTTAGATGGAGTTCCATTTAAAAATTTGTATTAAAAAAAAACAACAAAAACAAAAGCCTTCCAGCTCCTGCCTGTGACCTTGGCTTTATCTCGCTCTTAGAGTCTCCATTATTTCCTCTACCACCCTTGCCAGTACTATCAAATGTTGTTAGAATCACTTGTCTATGACTACACTCCCTGCTGGAATGTGACCCCTGATTTACCTCAGGTCCCACTGCCAGATAGTGTCACAGGAGGGAGTCCAACCCTGATCTAGTTTTAGTTTTAGTCCAGAACTCCTTTCTATCTGCTCAAAAAAACGTTTGAAAATGACAGGACTAGGAAATCTCAAAGGCCTTTCCACAGCAGTGAGTGCATCCTTGTTTTGTTAAGCACCCCTCCCCCATTATCTCCCACATCTGGAGCTGCAGCCTTTAATGAGCTTCTGCCTCTTGTTTGAGCCTCATCCACAGCTCTGCCTCCATGCACACAGCAGAGGCTCCCTTTGAAGGGAGGTGGGGGCACTAGCCTTGTCCTTTTGCTGCTGGGTCCACAGGATCCTTTATTTCTTCCAGGATGCCAGCTTCCAGCTTCCCTCCACTCAGGGCAAATTCTGGGGTCTGCCTGGCTCCGAGGTGTTGCTTGGGGTGCAGTCCCATAGAACTAGGCTTCTGACACAGTGTATTTGAACGGGCAGAGAATTTAGGGGATAGAAGATCGAGTGTTGGAAGCAAAGTACAAAATCCCTAAGAAACAAATATAATGACTTCCCATAATAACAAAGGGTCTTCAGAGTTCAGAGGCCAAGTCTGACTGATTCTCAGAAGTTCTGATGGCTGGAACGCACAAGCGAGGCCTGGTCTCCTGGGCCCCTCGCTGGAACCCTCACTGAGAGGTCTTCTCACAGGCCGTGCATGGGCCTTCTCACCAAAAACCAGCTGTCCACCTCGAACCACAGGGATGGGAAGAGGAGAAGCTTTAAAGATGTGCCCATACACGAGTACATAGGTATGTGGGAGGATCTTACATTTGCTTAAATGGGAAGCAGTATGCTTTGGAGTGGGAGGAGAGAAGACTTCTGATAATGGGGGCACAGAGTGGGGTGTGGGAGAGAGGCAGAAAGGAGAGGTGGAATGCCACCCTGCACTTTTGAGGTTCCTTATTCACCTCACCTCTCCTAATAACTTGACTTATTTCCCCCTCTGCTCCCCTTTTTAATGAAAAGTCGCCATCATCTATAGTGGTGGAGGGAAGAGGTCCACTTACATTAATAAAGATGGGGTTTCTTCAATCAGGCTTAGCAGTCATTAATGTGTGCTTCAGATTCACCATACTCTCCCTGATCCGTAGTGGACTGTTGGACATCTCCCATCCCCTCTCCCTCTTTTCTGGGGTCCCCACATAAGGCCCTATCTTCCTCCAGCTTCAAGGTGTGGGCCATTGTGTTCATAATCAGTGGGATGCAGGCAGCCCTTGGTCAGGGAACCAGTATAAGGTCAGTGTCATTCCTGCCCTTGCAGGAAGTCCTGCCCTGGATGGTGACTTCCTTTGCTTTAGTCCCAAAGCATTCCTCCCTGTGTTCGGGTCACATGTCCTGAGCGCTTTTCTCTGGAAAGCCCTGACTTGGGTGCCAGGATCCAGTGGGCACTAAGGGCAGGCCCTGTCTCTCAGAGGTCTCTGCTTACTACAAAAGTTCCTCAGCCCTGGCTGCACTTGAGAAATCCTGGGGAGCTTTTAAAGAAATACAGTTGTCTAGCCTTCACCTCAGACCCACAGAATCAGAATTTCTGACTTAGAATAAGACTCCCAGGTGATCCACCCAGGTGGTATAATGCCTTCTAACTGAGGAACAGGCTTCTGTTGGCACCTGGTCTTGTAAGAATGAGCCCTAAGATTTTCCCTGATGACCTGCCTTGGATTCTTTAGGACTTGGGTGCAGCTTTCTTACACCCATTCCCTACCCAGGGAACTTGACCCTTCCTCAAACCTCCCAGTTCCTGACTGTGACCTTGGCTTATCTTGCTCTGAGCGTCTCCATTACTCGCTCTACCAATCTTGCCAGATACTTATGAAACTTTGTTATTAATTACTTGTCTGTGACTATACTCCCTGCTGGAATGGGACCCCATCATGGAAGTGATTTACCTCAGGTCCCACTGCCAGATAGTGTGACAGCAGGGAGTCTAACTCTGATCGAGTTTCAGTTTTAGTCCAGAACTCTTTCCTAAAGCATTATGTCTCTTCCTCCTCTTTAGGGAGATGTCTACAATCTTTGGAGGCCCCTCTGTCTCCCTTATTGTCCCTTATACTTGCTATAGATGGGGGTTGTAGGTTTGCTCACCAGCTCAGCCCTGCCTTGGCAAAGATTTGTCTGGTACTGTTCTTTCCATGCACACATTGCTACATACATGCCACACAATGAACTTGTGAGATGTACCCTTGGTGCTATACAGTTGTCCCTCGCCACTTCGCACTTATACTTTCGCGACTTCACTCTATCGCGGTTTTTTCAAATATATTCATTAAAAAGTTGATCGAGACAGTGAAAATAATACAGCACATGCTTGGTTGTCTGAGTCAATTATACACCCCTGTATTACAATTAAAATTAAAATTACTGTATGTGTGGACTGTAGGCCTATGTATTCGAGCACCCCAGGAATCCTTCAACACCAGTGCAACCACTGGAGTCTGGAACGGTTTAACCTCGATAAACGAGGGACGACTGTAAATGAACTTCTCAGGGACATTCCAGGATCCCAAGCCTCTTCCAGTGGACCTTCTGTGCACTGGTCTTGATGTTCCAGCCAGGAGGAAACCTACAGGCACTGAATTGTGGTTCTAGAGGCTGAAATCCTTGGTGTGGGGTCAGCAAGAAGTGCTGCCTTGATCATTTCCCTCAAACTCATTGGGATCGGGGACCAGCCCAATGGGAGAACTCTTCCTGGGGATCAGGAGCGTTGAGAACAAAGAAAAAAATCACTAACTAAGGTCAGTTCCCAACAGGTTAAGTCCATAGACCATCAGAGCTGTAAGACATATTAGAGACACCACAATCTTGGGCCCTTATGTCATGGTCAGGGAACTGAAGCCTAGAGAATGTAAAAAACTTGACCATCAGGGTACAGCATGAAGTAAGGAAAGATCACGAAATTTGGGGTTAGGAAACACTTGATTCCTGCCTCTCCTACTGACCAGCTGTATGGCCTTAGGCAATTACTTAACCTCCTCGAGCCCCATTTTCCTCCTCCTCATCATGGGAATAATACTACCTGCCTTGGAGGGCGACGGTAAGGAATAAATAATATACTGTCTGTGATATTGCCTGATAGAGCACATGCTCCTTCTATTCTTTTGTCCCCTTTCTCTTTCAATTGACAGTCCCGCCCCCGTTTTGAGTTCGGAAGGGCGCTTCCCTTTGTGATTTAAGCTCTGATGATAAATGCTTTAGGGAGCCCTGGCCAGTTTTGCTCAGTGGTTAGAGCATCGGCCTGCGGTCTGGAGAGACCCGGGTTCGGTTCCCGCTAAGGGCACGTACTTCGGTTGCAGTTTGTCCCCGGCCCTGGTTGGTCGTGCGGGTGGCAGCCACTCGATGTGTCCCTTCACGTCGATGTTTCTCTCTCTCTCTCTCTCCTTCCTCTCTCTCCCTCCCACTCTATCTGTACAAAAAATGGAAAAATATCCTCGGGTGAGGATAAAAAAAAAAACAAAAAAACAAAAAAAATAAATAAATGCTTTAGGGAAACAATGGAAGGCAAGGGTTAATTTCCTAGCACAAGGCTGAGACCTGGTCTACTTTAATATACGTAGGGTCCTTTCTTTTCTTTTCCTCCTATATTTCAAAGCAATGACTTCATTTTCTAGCAGTATCGTAGCCCCTCTTCATTCTTCAAAGATAGATATTTAAAAAAATCTCCCCAAATGTTAACACCAGTGATTTCTGGGCTCCATTCCATTGGCTGAAATCCCCAGAAGGAATTCAATTCTTTTCCAAGTCTCATTCTGGTTCTCGGTAGAACTCTCAGCTAAGGAATTTCCTTTGGAGTCATTCTTGGCATTGTGTGGGTACTGCCACATGCAGGAGGGAAATGAAATCCTCCTGTTGGTTGGCTATTTGGTGATAGGGCCTCCTCGCAAGGATGGGTGAGGTTAGTATAGGAGCCAGACAACTGGGGTTTCAGCCCTGCTTAGTCATTATTTAGATATCTAGGCTGTTTACTCTGGGTGACTTAGTCTTTTCCCTCCCCTGGGTCTCAGTTTCCTCATTTGTAAAGCAAAGAGGGAAAATGATCTGCAGGATCCCTGCTGGCTCTGACCTTGTCACAGACTATGCCCTATTTGTCCTTGAGCAATTGGGGTTGTGCAGGACCCTGACTCTTCTAGCAGATCATCTGGTTGTTACCCCAGGATTTCAGTCTCCGTTAGTTTGGAATTTGACCCCCTTAACTGAACAGCCATAACATTTTTCTTTCCTTTTCTTCCTGGGAGCAAACTTTTATAAATCTTACTCTGACTAGACTTCTTTAAAGGTTATTCATATTTTGAAAGGGAGTTACCTTGAGAGGTACTGCCTTATGTAAGGACTTGGGTGGTAGTGATGGCATTTCAATCTGTATTTTATCTCCTTATTTCTTAAATAAGCCCAATATTTTCACTTATGTCTTAACAGAGTCATAGTAATATTTTGAGGACATAATATATTACCTATTTTCAAGATCAATTTATTCAACAAATGTTTATTGAGTACACATTATGTGCCGGGTATTGTTCTAGGCATTAGGATATAGTGAAGAACAAAGTGACTAAATCACTGACCTTATTGATAGTAGAGGAACTGGACAATAAACAATATAAATAAGATGTCTGGTATATTGGACAGTGTTAAGTAGCAAGGAGAAAAATAAAGTAGGCAGAGGGGATAGGAAAGACAGGTGATAGAATTATAATTTCAGATTGGATAAGGAGGGAAGGTCTCACTAAGAAAGTGGCATTTGAAAAAAAAAAAGAAAGAAAAGAACTGAGTAAGGGGAATGACATGTGCAAAGGCCCTGAGGTAGCAGCAGATGGAATGTTGAACTGTGAGGAGGAGGCCAATGTGGCTGGATGCAGTTCAGACTTACTAGTCATTACTATACGGTAATGGGGGTCAGAGCACTGGTTTTTAATTTGAATGAGACGAGAAGCCACAGGAGGGTTTGAACTATGGAGTAATAAAAGAAGTGTATTCCAGGGTGGTGGCCTGTACCAGTGTGGTAGCAAATGGGATTCAGTCTGGATCTACTTTAAAGATAAGCTGAGATGTGCTAATGATTCAGACATAGGGTATGAGAAAAAGAGACTCAAAGAGGCCCCACGTTTTTTGTTTTTTGTTTTGGCCTGGGAAACTGGAAGAATAAATATAGTTACCACTTTCTGAGATGAGGAAGGCTGTGTAGGAAAAGCTTTGGGAGCAATCTGAGGAATTCAGTTTTGGACACGCGAAGTTTATGTGTCTTAGGCATTCCGTGAGACATCAAATGTAAGAAATACCAAGGTGGCAGTTCAGAGTAGAGGTCCAAGCTAGAGATAAAATTGGAGTTATCAACATTTAGATAATATTAAATGTCATGAGATTAGGTGGAATTATTCATACATAGCGCTGGGGTTTTCCATGTAGAGAGACTGGAAAGAAGGAGAAACCCACAGGGCAGCTGTGGAGACTGAGGCACAGAGCATGAATCACTTGAGCTTTCAGAGCCGGTAGGCATCTGAGCCTGGCTGGAGCCCAGGTCTTCAGAGTCAGGGCTCAGAGCTCTTTCCACCGGCCCAAAGCCCCCCCTCTCTCACGGTACCAACTTACTCTTTGGATTGGAATTCTGTCCATGTCCTTTGCTTGGGACAAGTTGTTTTATCAAGTCTGAGCAGGACATGGATTTTTGCCTCTGTTTTTCTCAGCGTGGTTGAAGTACTTAACACTTTTACAATGCATTGAAACTGAAGACTTAGTGGGAGGCCTAGACTGCCGACATGGATTTAGGCATTGGACATGCAAACTTAGACCAAAGGGAGATGTCGTTGGTGTTGTTTAAAGGAAAAAGTGTCCTGTCTTGGATCTCAGTGACAGCCTGGGGCACATGTCAGTGCCTAATAAATAGGATTAAATAAGTCAGACAGTCCCAGGAGATGGGCAAGAAGGAATAATGTCACAGGATAAATAGCTCAAGGGGAGATGAGAGTCCTCACTTTCAAAGTAGGTCATCTTTGGAGACTTGGGCCTGGACTGCGCCTGTTCACTCCCCAGGGCCCGGAGCTTGCTCTGGCTGCTGCTGGCCAGTTGGTATGGACTGGGCATCGCAACCTGTGACTTTGCAGAGGCCTCCACTGGGACTGGCACATGTTGGTGGGGGAGGTATGTTCCCACCCACACCGATCTGTTCATCAGGCACCGTCCTGTCCTGACACACCTTGTCATTACACTGTCTTGTTTTGACACCCCATTCCGCAGAGGGAACTCCCTTGGAGCCTTTGTGATCTGCCTGTGTTGAAAGGGTCCTGGCTCTTTTTCCTGTGATCAGAAGCTCATTGCTGGGAATGGAGCCTGTTTTGGCATCCAAGTGACATTTTCCTTGTCTTCTTGAAAAAACGGCCAGCACGTACCAGACACAGGAGATGGCTTCAAAGGCCTTGTTTGTCTCCTCCCTCAAGTTCAGAGAATGCTGTTCCTTCCTTTCTGGAGACCAGCACGGATGCCAGCAGGCCGCAGAGAGCAGGGCCTGAAACCCATTACCTCTCTGGGTTTGGGTCCCGGCCCTGCTTCCTCTCTGCTTCTCTCCGAATTCACCCTGAAGTGGAGAATCTGTTAAAACTGACTTGTTTTATTTTATTTTATTTTGTTTTGTTTTATTTTATTTTTTAGGTCCAGTCTAGGTTCTCAGAGCCACGGGAAGCAGATTCGGGTGCTGTCTTTGCATGGGCCTGCCCTCGTTCGGGGCCAGCGGGGTCCTTGCCCGATGCCCACAGGCCGTCTTAAGTTTCCCTGCCTTTAGCTTCTCCCTCAGCCCACTTGGCACTAATGCTTATTTGATCATGCCTCTCCTTGGTCCCAAAACTTCAATGTCTCCCCATTTCCAAAACCAAGCTGCGCACCCCAGGCTGAGACTTCAGATCTCCCTCTTGGTGGTCTTCTTTTCTCCCAATTTGTATGGCTCCTGAGGGACACCCAGTCATTCAGTTTCCCCTGAACACCAAGCCCTTTCCCCCCTTCTTTCACAAATGCTGTGCCCCCACGCCTGCAATGCCTTCTTCTTCAGTTGGCCGCTGCAAAGCCAAAGGCAATTCTTTCCAGGAAGAACAGATGCAGAAAGCTCTGAGTGGGGGCGTTGCTGAGAGTCACAGGAAAGTTCTGCATCATGGCCTGGAGCGGCAGGGGCCCACATCTCTGCTTCTCACCAGCTGCATGACTGAGGACTGAAGTCAAAGACCCAAGCTTGGGTCATAGAGGCCACCAACATTCTTGCAGGGTCACACCAGCAGGAGAGCCTGGACATGCGGTTCTCGAGGGGCATGTGCCTTTGAATTACCTGGGGAATTTGAACCCCCAACCCCAATGCTCAGGCCTTATTCCTGACTGACTATATTTGAATCTCTGGGGGTGGGACCAGATATCAGTATTTTTATAAACTTCCCCGGTGACTCCTTGTACAGATACTTGGGCGGCCCCTGGTGTAGAACCTGCGCAGTAAGACCTTGGGCTCCAGAGTCCGTCAGAACTGGTTTCAAGGCTGGGTCACTTTTTCTCCTAACTGAGAGATGTTGGGTCACACTTTTTAAATATAAACTTTAACTTTTAGAATAGTTTTAGATGAACAGAAAAATTGTAAAGATGGTACAAAAAGTTCGCATGACTTGCACCCAGTTTTCCCTGTTATTAACATCTTACATTCGTGCGGTACATTTGTCACAATTAATAAACCAATATTCATGTTTCATTCTTAACTAGAGTCCGTACTTCACTCGGATTTCCTTCGTTTTTACCTGAAGTCCTTTTCCCGTCCCCGGAGGCCATCGAGGACACTACGTTGCATGGAGTCATCCTCCTCCTTGGGCTCTGCTTCGGTTTCCTGGGGCGGCCATAGCGAGGCACCCGAACTGGGTGGCTTAAAACAACAGAACTGCGTTGTCTCGCGGTTCTGGAAGCTGCAGGTCTGCTGGCAGGGCCGGCTCCCCGAACCTGTAGGAAAGAACCTTTCCTGGCCTGTTCCCAGCCTCTGGTGGTGGTTGTCAGTTCCTGGCACGTGGGGTTCTCTCTCCTGTGTCTGTGTCTCATGTCTCCTTTTCTTATGGGGACACCAGTCATATTGGATTACGGGCCCATCCTACTCCAGTATGACCTTGCTTTCATTACATCTTCAAGGACCCTATTTCCAAATAAGGCCACGTTTGCATGTTCTGAGGATTAGGACTTCAACAGATCTTTGGGGGGGGGGGGGGGGATACAATTTGACCCATGACAGCCTCCTTTCGGCTGTGACAGTTTCTCTGACTTTCCTTATTGTTGATACTCTTAAAATTTTTGAGGACCATTGGTCAAGCATTTTTAGAATATCCCTCAAATGGGATTTTTCTGATATGTTTCTTATGATTAGACGGGGGTTATGAGATGTAGGGAGGCAGGAAAAACGCAAAGGTAGAGTGTCACTTCCACCACATACTATCAACATGACTCATCACTGTCGATATTAACTGCGATCACCTGGCTACAGTAGTGATTTGCCAGGTTTCTCCACCATAAAGTGACCTTTCCCCCTCCCCCATTTCATACTGTACTCTTTGGAAGGAAGTCATATGTGCAGCCCGTACGTAAGGGGTAGAGCGTGATTCCACCTCCCTTAGAGCAAAGTATTCACATAAATTGTTTGGCATTCCCCATGGGAGGTTTATCTAGTTTCCCCATTTATTTATGTACCCAGTAATTTGTGCATATAAGTATGCGCTCATGGATATTTACTTTACACTTTGGGTTATAATCCAATACTATTTTATTTGTTTTGTTGTTTAAATTATTCCAGCTTTGGCCATTGGAGCTCTTCCTGCAGGCTCCTGCGCTCCTTGGTGCACCTACATCATCGTGTGTCCTCCTCACTCTCTAATACCGAGGCTGTGAGCTCGTCTTGTACCAGAACAATACCTGCACTAGGGCGGGGCACACTTCCTGCCCTAGCCCCAGAACCAGCTATTTCCTCAATGAGTTTCTTTTATTGGAGAATAGTATTTGAAACCAAAATTTGAATACTATGTGTGCTTGTTGCTACAGGGTGTTGCTTTTTCTAGGCTGGGCCACATATTCGACCTCACTGTGCTTCAGTTTGCTCACCTGTAAAATGGGGATAATAACAGTACTTTTATCATAGGTTATTTTGAGGATTAAATTAGAGAACGGAATAAGAACTTAATGTAGTCTCAATCATAGAGCACGTAGTAAACACTCAAAAATGTTAGTGATTATTTCCCATAGATTTTTTTACATGTGAGCTAAGTTAGTTGCCAAAATTCTTTCCTATCTGCTCATTTTTATGAAGCAAGAACCCTCATATAAGGGTAGGGAAAATATTTTCCTACCACTTTATACACAGAGACATTATGTGAATAAGGGATCAATCTATGCCACATTGAAACCGAAATGTGTTGATTCCAAGACCCATTCTTGACCAGATTGGCCACCATCTCTGCCAACTGAGTGGAATAGATTTCCCGTCCCTGATTTTTGCCTACCTTTGCTTGAAGGACTTGGTGGTGCTGATTCTTAGATTCCTGTCATCAGAAAATATTAACTTATGGCAGAAAGAAAGTCCTGCAATCCATAACAGGCCACTCATAGACATGGTGCCATCTTTTCTAAACCAAACAATTGAACATACAAACAAAATTTTTTTTTCTATTCTCAGTATGGATAAAATCAAGAAATGTAAATGGATGCTGAGAAATTGGCATCCTGAGATATTCTGACAATTTATAGGATCAGTAGGACACAGTATTTAATCAGAACTGACCTACAAAACTTAAGACATGCTATTGTATTGATAATATGATCTTCTCATCATAGTCTCTCTCTCTCTCTCTCTCTCTCTCTCTCTCTCTTCATGATACAGTGATCCTAATCAGATACAGAGAAGTATTCATAAGTGAAAACACAACTCACCAGGACCATCAGTGCATGAAAGACATACAAGCCAAACAGGATGCTTTGACTCAATGCAGATGTTTATTGGAACAAATGTGTAGTCACCCACAAGAACAACAGCTTCTGTTGCTAATGATAGTTATTTATAATAACAAACTTCATGGGATGAAATCATAGCTTTAGATATAAAAAACTGTATTCTAGGATGGTGGGTTTCGGTTGCACAGAAGAGAACTTTGTGCTCATTTTGAAGTTGGCATGGGCTGCATTTGGAGGTAGTGAGTTTCCCATCTCTAGAAATGTTCAAGAAAGAGGTCATGAAGTTAGACAAAATGGTCCTAACAGACACTCCAACCTGCTGCCTCTATGACTGTGAGAGATTTTCTTTTCTTGGATCTCAGCAGCAGTACAGGGGCTGATACATCTTTATGCAGCACAGATGCCCTCAGAATAAGGGTAACATTTGCTTTATCTCATTTCACTTTTATAAAAGACCTACATTATACCTGTTTCACTAACCAGAAGAAATCGGAAGAGGATTTTCACTTTTAAGATAAAAATGGAAAGCAAACTTTGTGTCCAGCGTTTGTTTTGCAGCAGCGGTTCCAGAAGCAGGGCGCACCCTGAGCTGAGAGAGCGGCCCCGCCGAGCCCCTGCCCTGGGAGCCCCATTCAGCATCGCAAATCCAGACGCCATGGCTCTGAACTGTGTCTGTGAGCATCTGTGCTTTGCCTTGATTTATTTTGCGCATCTGTTAGCAAGATGTGTCCCAAGGTAACTGTTTCTTCCCTTTACACCATTTTGTCTTATGAGAAGTTTTACAGGAACTTGAAATTCGTTCCCAGGGAACGAGTTTAGGGAAACTCATGTTGGTATACAAATCCTGAGGCGAAGTCCCATTGCTGTTGGACTTTAAGGAGCAAGCCCCCTTCACTGTTGGTTCTGATTGCAAAATCAGAACAATGGTCTATAAGACACGTCATTTTTGTGAGAGAAGGTAGTGTAATCTGGGAAAAGCCGAGAGGCCATATACTCTGTTCTCCTTCCACCGGGAAAGGCTCCCTGCCTAGCCGTGGAAATGCCTACCCTCCTCAAGGCTCAGCTCCAGCATCGTATTATCTGGGATGCCCTCCTGATGCCCCCTCCTCCAGTGCCTCTGTGCTGCTCCACTGCGCAGCGGCGGGTGAGGCTCATTCTGATCATGGTGGTCACTTGTGTATGCATCAGTGGCCCATGTTGGAGCTTCTGGAAGGTAGGAGTCATGTTGTCCTTATCTCAGTAGTCTCCAGAGCAGTCAGCACAGCCTGGTGCACGGGACTCCCGGGCAGTCTGTGAGTCAGGGAGGTATGGTGTGCTGGAATGCCTTAGGACAATTCCTAAACTTGGCATCACACTTCTTCTTTGGTGTATCAGTACAGCTCCAGCTTGCTTGAGCAATGCCTGATGGAGTTGGGTACCACAGTCATCTGCCCTTTGCAGAATACATTGCAGGACACAGAGAGGGAGAATGACTAACTCACAGAACCAGAAGCAGGGTGTGAACTGCTGTCCCTCAGTACTCAGCCTACATCAGTGTCCGTAAGTCTCGTTCCTTGTATCTTCTCTCAGCAAAACCCCTGAATGACCCCAGCAGCGGCAGTGTGGGTCAAGAGCTGAAATCTCCCACGAAGACCACTTTTGATAGAACCAGACAGGGACTTGGGGCTTCTGATCCCTTGAAAAGCTTAAATCTTAGAGCTCTGCAGGGGATGAGGTCTATGGGGGCTTCCTGAGAGAGGACATGGCTGTCCGAGGGAATTCTGCATGGGATACACTTATGACCGTGTGGGCCTAGGGTGTTCCGGGTTAGGACAGGGGGGAGGAATCAGAAGAATGGCTGCGTGGGGTCAGTTGTGGACACAGGAAGGGAGGGGTCAGGGGCCTGAGGCTAGCCTATCAGGGCTGATCGGGTGCAGCTCAGATTCTCAGGAAGGGAGGAGATTGGGCCCTAGAGCTGATGCTCTGCTTAGGAATAAAGGAAGATCCCCTGACTAGCACTCTGCCTGGGCCGCGTCTCTGGGAACCAGGGTGTGGTGAACGAGGGTGGGAGCTGCTGCAGCAGCAGTATTTTCTCTGCGTCAAAACTCTATTGCACCCTAAGGTAATTTCTGCCTTTCTGTTACTTTGGCTTTAAGTCATCTCATCAAGGAGAAATGGCTTCACTGGATCCTAGACTGTTAGAGCTGGGAGGGTCCTTTGGGATGAGGGGAAGGGACATTTTTAGAGTCACACAGGGACCTGGAGGCAGAGCTCGTTCTAGAACCTGGTGTCTGGCTTCCCGTCGACCATTCCCAGTCTCCTTCCCCATCCTGCTTCTCATGGGCACCCTCACCCCTTGGTGTCCAGCTCATGCGTCGCTGCGGGCCATGCTGCGGGGCTGAGATCTTTGTCTCTCTTACTTTTTTTCGGGGGGCAGGGACTGGGTTGGGAAATATGTATGGTAACAAAGAAGCATTTAGGGGCAGATGAAAGCGGTCAAGGTTGAAGGGAAGGGTCCATACTGTTAGCCCTAAGAACCAGCCAGGATTTGTAAGAAAACTTTGCCTGTCTGGTAGACACTGACATCCTGCGAAGTCACATTTATTGAGCATGCCGTCTATCCCTGCACTGTGCTAAGTGCTATGAATATAATAATTAATTGATCCTCATCAAACTTTTATGAGGTAGAAAGGTATGCCATTTCCTGAATATGGACAAAGAAACTGAGGTTCAAAGAGGTGAAGTGTTGCAACCTTCCAAGTGTTGCAAACCTAGTAAGTGATGGAGGCTGGATTTAGCTTTGTGTGCTGACCACTCAGCTACTCTGCTTCTTTAAGGAGAGTGGATAGGGGCTGAGATGCCCCCGTTATTGGCCAGGAATGGATGGGCTGAATGAGGCGGGTGAAGGCCAGAGTGTCTTGCATCAGATAATTACCCTCTGCTGCTAACTGACCAGGAACAGATGGGGAAAAATGGAATTCAATTCCTCAGACTGGTGACTCTCTGGATCCAGTTCTTGTTGCTGTAGATGTAGGAATATATTCCGTAGCGGTCCTTCTTTCCACAGTCGTCACCCCAGGACACTGAACCCACCAGGTACCACTGGCCTCTCTCTTTGTCCAGGGTCACCATGGGGCCTCCAGAGTCACCTGCACAGGCGTCCTTCCCCCCTAGATAAAAAAAGAGAGAGAGCGAGAGCGAGAGCGAGAGCGAGAGAGAGAGAGAGAGAGAGAGAGAGAGACAGGGTAACTGTCCCCTTCCCTAGCCACAAATCCAAAGGCGCCTCCTTCTCCCCACCTCTGACTTGTAGTTCAGAGAATTGGACACGAGGGGGCGCAAACAGAACATTTGACTCAAACCTGGGTTCTGAGCAGTTCTGGTCAGACCTCCACAGAGCTCAGTGATTTTAGAAAGAGCAGGTTAAGGACTCTCTTGTTTCATAGGTGAAAAGTTGAACTTGGAGAAGGGAACACTGGAACTTTCTCATCACTCTTCTCTCTGATGCAGTTTCTCCATCAGAATCCTTCCTTTCATGGCCTTCCTCCCCCTCTCCACTGTTCAGCCTACCAGACTCCAAGGTCTCCAGTCCTTCCATTTCTGGGCTCTGCACCACGTCCTGGCTGGTGGTGCCCTGTTATACGCCATCCTCTTGACTTACCTTCCTTCTCCCCAGCACAGATCATGTCCCTGGTCACTTTCTTCTTCAGTGAGTCATACGCCCTCTGGCAGGTGTGGTGATCAACAATTGGGATTTCAATCTGAAACACAAGGCCATCATTGGTCCCCACTCCTGGGGGAGGAGTCCCTGCCGTCTGACACCCCTTAGAGCTGGCTCCTCCCCATCCCTATCGTGAAGGAGCCTGGGACTACCTTAGCCCTGGTTTCAGAAGCTGCCCGCTGGTGTAGGGGAAAGAAACGCTGAATGGAGAATCAGGAGGTCCATGATCAGGTACTGTCTCAGTCATGAACTTGCCGTGTGGCCTTGAGCAAGTCATTGGCCCTCTTCGAGTTTCAGTTTTCTCATTTGTAAACTGGTGATAATAACACTTGCCTAGTGCATGCATTATTTCAAATAAGGCAATGTGTGCAAAAGCTCCGGGCAGGCTTCTTTCCCCCCATCCTGCCATGACTGGCTGTGGAGCCTGTGGCATGTTGCTTAATCGCTGCTCTCTCAAACCTCTGAGACTCTGCTTCCTCATCTGAACAATGGAAGCCACATGCTTGTCACACAGACTTGTAGAAAGAGGAGATTGATAAGCGGATGCTGCTTGGCAAGCTACAGACACTGCCTGCGTATTAGGTGCTGCAGGCTTCCTGGTGCTCACCTGGCAGCCAGCACGTCCTTGCGTTCTCCCTCACCACGGTGTGAGCTTCCAGACCCTGGGTCTGTAGCTTGTCCATTTCTGTCCTACATAACTGGAAACTAAATGTTGGCATAGATGTCTGGAGCAAAACAAGGAAACTATGAGTCTAACTCAGCCAAACTAAAAACTGACTGGGTCATATAGCCCCAAAGAACAGCTCCTGTTGGCCTTTGCGGGGAGGGGACCAGAGGACATTCACGTGGCCCTTGGGCCGCGGCCTTCCTGAATAAGCGGAGAGAGGAAGTCAGGGCAGGTGGTTGTCAGCACCTATCCTCAGCAAACCACCAAGCGCCTGACTAACCTCTTTATTGTTCAGGTGTCACTTCCTCTGGGAAGCCCTCCTGAACCCCTCAGATGAGGTCAGATTCCCTTATACATTCCGGAGCATTCCACATTCTCCATCATCGCATTTATCGTATTGGTAACTACTTTCTTTCTTTTCTTTTCTTTTTTTTTGAGGGAGAGAGCAGGGAAGAGAGAGAGAAACATCGATGTGAGAGAGATACATCAAGTGGTTGCCGTCCACACAACCCCAATAGGGGTCGGGGAAAAACTGCAACCGAGGTACGTGCCCTTAGTGGGAACCAAACCAGGTCTCTCTGGTCTGCGGGCCGACGCTCTAACCGCTGAGCCAAACCGGCCAGGGCAGTAACTACTTTCTGTATTTGACTCTTGACTCTCAAACCAAGGAGGCCAGGGACCAGATCTGTCCTCTTATCCCCAGCATACCGATAGCTGGTGCAATGTCTAGTACATGGTAGGCTCCAAATAAATGCCTGGGAGTTAATGAACGGAGGATGAATGGTTGTTGCAAATTTGAAATTTTAAAGTACATTAAAATAACATATGTTGAAGGAACCAGCTGTGGTAGTCATGGAACCCAGTAACTGTCAGAGCCAGGCAGCTCTGGAAGGACATCTAGTGTTGCCCCTGACTTTGCAGCTTGAGATCCCATACTATAGTCTAAAACGGCAAATTACTAGCACCTAGCAAGTCAGCAGGAGCCAGGATGGGGAGCCAGGGCCCCTTACGTCTAGTTCAGTGTTCTTTTATGCAATGATATGAATGTGCAATTCTAAATGCAACAGTCAAGTTCATTACTGCACGGACTGAAGCTCTCAAGAGCCTATTCTTTGGCACATTCTTGTTTAGTCTACTGTGTGAGTCTTTATCATGTACAGATGGATCATCCTTTTGGGCGTCGAAGCCTGCTGTTTTCTGCAAAAATTGCCATGAGCTGAGCCTTTAATAAGCTACAGAAATAGTCAACAATGTTTGGAGACTAGAGGCCATGCATACAAGACAAAGAGATCAAGCTTGTTTGGGGATTCAAAGTCCCAGTGATGTAAACCTTGGTGGCTTTCTCAACCACTCCCTGCCCAAGCCTCCAAGATCCTAAAGGGCAACACGGAGCAGGAGGGTCCCATGCAGAGTAGGGGTGTCACTCCCTGTAGGGCATAAGTTGAACCTCACCTCCATCAGGGTCTCTGGGAACTTCTGCAGGAACTGCTTCCCCCAGCCACTGACGATGACCATGGTGCCTGGAGGAGGGAGACACCGTGGAAGCAGAGGCTATCGCGGGGTTTGCAGAAGGTTGCGTCTTGCAGCCCCGTCATCCTCTGCCTGAGGAGGAAGGGCTGAATTGACCCCTCAGAGAAAGGCAGCTTGGCGGGGAGGAGGACTGCTGGGTTGGAGGTTGGAGGTCTAGGCATTCGTTTGTATGAATCGTTAGCCGGTGTTCAGTTGTCTGTCTCCCCCTCCCAACTAGCACGGCGCGGCTCCCCGAGACAGTGTCTCCCTGTCTTGTTCAGGCTGATGCCCAGGCCTGCGGCAGCGCTGGCACAGACGTGCTCGGTCAGTAACTGTGGAAGAAGGAGTCCGGCCTAACCCACAGCAAGCCTTTGTCCCTTCCTCCCATTACGAGTCTGTTTCCTTATCCATAAAATGAAGAGGCTGGGCTGGGGACTCTCCAACGTTCCCACCCCAGCGCTGACATTCCAGAAGACTGCGGCGTTGGCACATCTTGGAGGGATGTGGAAGTGGGTGAGCACTGATGGAACACGTACGTCTTTATTCGAAAAAATGCCTCGGGTCCTGAAAACAGCCTGGGGCCTGAAGTCAAAAAACCTGGATTCTAGCCCCAGCTCTGTTTCTTACGAGCTGAATCTTGGGCAAGTCACTTCACCTTGCTGACCCTTAATTTTCTCGTCTGGAGAACGGGACTACAGTACAACCTCACAAGGCTTTCATTAGTGGCAAATAAGCGGACGAATGTAAAGCAACAGCACGTGGTAGGCGCATGGCGTCTGGTGAATCAGCCACCAGTGCCTTTCCCGGTGGCTCCCTCCACCCAAACTCTTCTCAGGTTCCATCCAGCCCTTTCCACAACTTCTTTGAACTAAAGGAGTTTAGCTGTGACATGGCATCCCTGAACTTCTAACAGGATGAAAGGGAAGCCAGTGGCCCTGGCTGGACTCTCACTCTATGTTGGATACATCTGAGTATGGTATTTTCTTTAAATGTCACCACCATCCTGTGGGGTGTTGTCCTCAGTGTAGAGAGAAGGGACTTGAGGTTCGGCAGCTTCCTCAAGGTCAACCAAGTAGGAAATGGCAGCATGGGGATTTGAGTCTGTGCTGGTGGTTAAGCGATGGTCCCTCAGCTCCAAACTTACTCTTTATACTGAGCTTTGTAACGCTACAGGTGGGACTCTGAAATGGCACTTCTGCCTTTTCGAGGGGATCCTGAAAATAGGGGGCACTTCTAGGATAGCATGGCATTACTGTTGGCATCACCCTACCCGTGGTTCCTTATCCCAGCTGTGGTGGTCATTTCCAGCTGCTTTTCCTAACGCCACCACCCAGGGCCTCTTGGCAGGAGTCTGAGCTCTGGCTCCACAGGGTCCCTGTCCAAGCTTCTGGGTCCTATAACCCAACCTCTTCCCTGTTCCTCCAGCCCCAGGAGTGATGGTTGCTTTCTACAAATACCCTCTCTATTATCTCAGCTTTATTCCCTCCTTCTCTAGTCCTCCAGTCCCCTCTGGTAGGTCCTCTCTGTTACAATTACTAGTCTGGCTTCTGTTTTCCTACCTGGACTCTGATGGATACAGTACTTGCAGCTCTGATCAAGCCAGTTGGTTCTCTGTGCTGCCTCGGGGCCAGTTCTGACAGCTGTTTCGGGGGAGGCGGCTGGGAACCATGCAGACACCGTCAGCTGGCTTTGCTGGCACCAGAGCCTCACCAACGCGGGAGAAGAGTCTGTGGAGGCACCTGCTGTTCTGCAAAGGCGGGACTGGGGTGGGGAGAGGTACCTTCCTCCGTGGGCATCTCCGGCAGACAGATGGGCATCACAAAGTCATTCAGCACCGGGCCCTTTGACAGCTCCAGCAAAGCCACATCGTTCTCAAATGTTCTGTAGTTGTACAGGGGATGCAGGAAGATCTGCTTGACCCTGAGGTGCTGTTCAGTCTCATCTGACTTGTACCTCCAGTGCTTACCTGGACAAGAAGAAGGCACATGAGGCATGGAGATGACAGAGACACAGAGGATAGGGTCACACCTTGCTCCCATCCAGCCTACATTTCCAGCCTTAACTCTTTTACTCCCCACCTGCTCTTCATGTGTTCTCATGGGCTCCCACCTCTGTCTCTCTTCATGAGCCGATCTCATTGCCTTAGTACTAACTTCAGTGCTCATCACCCCATGTTCAGATCACGTAATTACACTTCAGCGCCTGGATCATGTGCTGCCTCCTCCAGAAGCCTTCCAACTCTTGAGTTAGATTCTTTAGTTAGAAGTCTTTTCCCTATGAACTCCCAAGACACTTTATCTGTTTCTCTCCTATAGAACATGCTGCTTTTTTTTTCTTTCTTATATTGGAGGTCTCTGTGCTTATATTTTATTCCTTTGTTAGACTGTAAGCTCCTTGTGGGCATGAACTAAATCTTAATTATGCTTATGTCCTTAGATCCTGGCATAGTGTCCGCAGGGAACTAAGTTGAACCAGCTTGTGGTCCTGGGAAGGGGAAGCTTGGGTTGTATGATCCACTTGAAACCATGGATTACAGATGCCCGAGGAATCTTTGGAAATGGTCTGGGACTGGGCTCTTCATTTTCACTTTATAAAATTGAGGCCTAGATGTCAACGACTTGCTCAGAGTCCCTGCACCTAGAAATCATGGCCTCGAGCTTGGGCTCAGGGCCCTGGACTCCTGTCCTAGCTGGTCCTCCACCCCGGGTGTCCTGCCCTGATGAATGAGTGAACGGACACACCCATCCCCAGAACCACAGTTGGCTTCAGGAAACAGCTCACCCTTCACTCACCCATGATGACTTTGAAGTCAGCAGGGCTGAGCAGGTCGTTTGGATCAAGCACATTGTGGAGGCAGTGAGCCGCGGTCAAGATCCAGCTGGAGCCTGAGAACAGAAGTGTGTGCACGTGCTGCCCTGCGCTGCCCCTTGTCTGCAGCGGAGGCCCCCCGGCTGCGCTAGGGCACACTTCTCCGTCGCACTTCAAGGCCCCGCGTCAGACGCTCATGTCCGGCTCCGAAGATGAGGAGTTAAACCTGTGGTTTTATCTACCTATTCCAACCAAAGCCAAGGCTGAACCTCACAAACGGGGTTTCAGGGCTCCCTTAAACGAAACACCTGTGCTCACTGGCCACCCCTCTGGCCTTGTGGTCCCTGGACCAGCACCAACAGCCTCATCTGGAAACTTCTTAGAAATGCAGAAAATCTGGGAATTGTATCAATATCCTCGAGTAATTCTTATGCACACCGCAGTGTGAAAAGCACCGATTTAGCAAGGTGCTTTTCAACTACGGGTGCACTTCAGACCCATCTGGGGAAATGAAAACAAAACACAAAACAAAAACATAGTGCCTGGGCCTGAAGCCAGACCAGCCAAGTGTGGCCCAAGCACCAGGATATTTTAAAACTTCCCCAGATGTTTCTACTGCCGTCACTATTCTGATCCTAACCCGTCATTTTACAGATAAGGTCCTGTGGCCCAGAGGAAAGAGGGATGTCTAGGGCCACCCAGGAGGTTAGTGAGAGGCCGGGGCCAGACCCTGAGTCTCCGGACCATAAGCCTAGAGCATTTCTCTTCTCTCAGCCGTCTTTCCCCCTCAATGGAGAGGTTCCTGCCCTTTGCTTAATACAGGGTCAGGCTCTGGTCCTCCTTTAGGTGAAGAAGATAATAAATCCATATGTAAACCTAGAGGCATAACCGGGATGAGACAAACAGGAAAGAAGGCACAGGCTTTGGGGTTGAGGGTACAGGCTGGAGTTCGGAGGCGCAGGCACAGGCACCGTTTTGGAGCAAGTTCCAGGCCCCATTGGCCCTCTCAGGAGCAGCTATGTGCTCTGGCCACTGGATTCTGGATAGAGCTCCAGGTAGGCCACCTCCTTCCCTGGAGGCATTTGGATCTCTGTCCACAGCCAGGGACTGTGGGCCAAATTTTCCAGGTGGATAAAGTGGGAGGAGGTAGCCAGGTGGGAGGGCCTGCTTCGGAGCAGGGCTCCTGGCCATTGAGATGCACTCAGGGGTGTGCAGTGGCCAGTGCAGAGACGTGGCTTTGCCTCCCAGCTCCTTCCTCTGTCCCTCGGCCCCTTTCCCGCTCCCCTGTTCTTCCCCACTCAGACCTCCCTCCACAGAACTGCAGACCAGGAGGAGGAGATGCTAGATCAGAAGGCTGTGCAGGCTGGCGCATGAAAGAACCTGAAGCTTGGTGAGGACAGAGAAGCAGACTTCTAACATCTTCAAAACGCAACAGGGAATAAACACGCAGTAGATACAAATAAGCAGTGAACATTCTTATTCTTATTTTTGCTAATTCTCCCTTAGGGATATCTGTGATATCTGTCCTTGGATTTTTTTAGACAGAGTGAAACAGAGGGAGAGAGAGAGAGAGAGAGAGAGAGAGAGAGAGAGAGAGAGAGAGAGAGAGAGAAACATGATGTGAGAGAGACACATCAATTAGTTGCCTCCGACACGATCCCAACCGGGCCAGGGATCAAACCTGCAACCTAGGTACGTGCCCTGGACCGGAAATCAAACCTGCGACCCCTTCAGTCTGCAAGCTGATGCTCTAACCGTTGAGCCAAACCAGACAGGGCGCATTGAATATTACTGAACTTAAAATCTCACCCTGGCCGGTTTGGCTCAGCGGTTAAAGCGTCGGCCTGCAGTTCAGAGAGACCCGGGTTCGGTTCCCGCTAAGGGCATGTATCTCAGTTGCAGTTTGTCCCCGGCCCTGGTTGGGTCGTATGGGTGGCAGCCACTCGATGTGTCCCTTTCACATCCATGTTTCTCTCTCTCTCTCTCTCTTTCTCTCCCTCCCTCTATCTGAACAAAAAAAGAAAAAAAATCTCAAGGCTTAGAAAACTAATTTAATTCTTGAAACGATGGGCACGTAATCCACCTCTCTCACTCACATTCTAGCGAAATCGGCAATGTCCGATGAAGGGGTCTGGCTTCCCCCTTCGGCCTGTCTGCTCCTCCTCACCATCTCTCCGCTTCTCCTCCGACACTTTCTTCACTTCCGGCTCCTCTCAGCTCTCCTGTCTTTCCTGGCTTGCCTCTCTCGGCTCTCTCGTGCCCTGCCAGTCTTTTTCTTTCGTCATATTTGTTTACTTTTATTTATTCCCTTATCTTCCTCCAGTTCCCTCTCTCCTACTTTCCAGGTCTCGCTCATATTCTCTGTCGCTCTTCCTGTCCTCTCTGTCTTTGTCCTTCCAGCTTTGTCTCTCTGTTCCTCTTCCCCTTCTTCCCTGGGTCCTCTCCCCTGCCCACGCCCCACAGGGCTGCCCTGTCGCCTGTGCTCACTCTCCAAGCCCTTCGGGAGGCTTCGCAGGGCGGGGACATTCACCTCCGTGTGTGTGGAATGTAAGGATCAAGTCCTTGCAGAGGAGGACAAGTGCCTGGTGGCCATGTCACATATCCCAGGGTGTCCGGCCTGCAGCCTGGTCCAGGCCTGGTGCCGCCCCCTGGGGACCCCTGATGGGGAGCTGCCCTCACCTGACTGCACCCCGGAGGACGTGTGTCAGTGCAGGCGAGACCAGCAGCCCCGGGAGCTGTCCACGCAGATGTGGTCTCATCCAGACCTTCTGTGATGGGATCAAGCCAGGAGTCGGGCGTAGACTCGAGAATGCTATTCATTTTCTTATGGAATGGACCTTGGACCATCTGGACCCAATTGCGGCAGGAAGGTCGGCAGCCATCCCTCCCTGCCCTTGCTCCTAGTCCCACCATATTGAACCCATTACGAACTTCTGACGAATTGATTTCCCAATGCTTTTGAATCAGCCTCGTTTCCATCCCCCATCTCCTGTCCATATCCTGAAGCTAATGACTTCCCTTCACTACCACTGCGATCGCCACCTCACTGAATGCCTCGCCTCCTGAGTCACCCTCCATTGCAATTCTCATCGCCCCTGAGAGAACTCTCCAGAACATGCTTATAAACCTGCATTAGTGTTCAGGATAAAAATCTAAACCCCTCAGCAAGGCATTCAAGGCCTGTGTAAGTCTCTCTTCCCTAAGGTCTGAGGGCGAATTTGCTGGTTCTCCCTGACCCCACAGCCCTGGCCACCCTGCCCTGGAGCCATGTGTTGGGATCCGTATCTGAGGGGCGGACTCTCTGACCCTTCCACGCCCAGACACTGAGCAGGCCTCAGCAGGGCTTGCTGACTGAAGGAGCCAGCTTGACTAGGAACACGCCTCCTGCTCCCGCTCCCGAACTTCTGGGCCTTGCTGTAGTGCAGACAGCGGCCCTCAGGGAAGACATGTTGAAATGTTGATCAGTGTACAGAAAGAGGGTCAGGTACCTTCACTTCCACCCTGGTCCCTACCCCTGGGCTCCCCACCCTTCCACTTTCTCCTTACCTAGAAGGGAGCCTCCACAGAAGGGCTGCTCGTTCGGGTGCGCCAGCATGGCAATCCAGGGGGTGGTGCCCTTCTCGGCTGGATTTCCACTGAAGATCCTGGCTATAAACTTCCGGGTGAACTTGGGGAGCCCACACACTGTGGCAAGGGAGGCAGGGACACGTCACACTCTTGGCTCCATACTGCCCTTTGCCAGAGCTGCCGGCTCGTTACTCTCTGTTAGGAACATCTGTTATTTTTTGATTTCCCAGCATCCATTGCCCCATTCAGTGACAGCATGCTAATTTCCCCCTGGGATCCACTCTTCCCCTACTCCGAGTCCATATATCCTGAGTTGGAATGACTGTACCTCTGGTTTTAGGGGTGGGGATGTGACCTAGACCTAACTAATTAATACCTCTCCTCCTCTGGTCACAGCAATTGCTCAGAGATCAGAATGGAACCATGGCCAGGCCAATGAAAACCTGACGGGAGTTTTGCTAAGGATAGAGAGAGAGAAGGTATTTCTTTGCTGGGGTTGCTAAGATACTGGTTATAAGCCCAGGTCTGCCAATAATCACTTCATGAAGAGTCTGCTGAGAATAACCTTACTAGCAGAGAAAAGTGGGGCTAGAAGATGAGGGGTGAAGTAAGAGAGATTGTATCCTGATATTTGAGCCCCTTGATCTAACCATACCTGAAGCTTTTTGGTATAGACTTTCAGTTATGTGAGCCTGTAATTCTCTCTCTCTCCCTAAGCTAAACACCTGCCCCATTCCCAGGAGATACTCAGAGCCCACTGTATGGGAAGTGCCCCAACCATCCCTCTCTCCATCTGCTTCTGTAAACTTCCTTCTCTTCAGAAGTAGTTCTGGACTTTAGATCTCCTCACTTCCAAACTCTTGGGGACCTGGCTTTGGGGATTCATACCCTTTCCTGTATTTTGCATCTCTCTTTTTTCTATGACTCCAAAATGTGGTCAGGCCCTCTCATCCTAAAATCAGACTTCTACCCTCCATGCTTTCCATAGCTAAGCTTCTGGAAAGAAGAGTTGACAGTCTCCACATCCTTCTCTCTCCTTTGAGGTGAATTTAGAAGAAGCACCATGCTCTGCACATACTTGGAAGAAAAGTAGCCGTTTGAATAGTTACTAGATCCACAACCATAGATGGAGATAGAATGGCTCTGGACCCATAAACAGATGTTCAATAGTGAGAGCTACACGTATAGGAAGAAACTATTTGAACATCTATCTCATGTATTCTTCATTCCCCGGAAGTCTCCTTGCCCTGCGACTCCTCACTATTGAAGCTGGAGCATCCTTGTTTTAAGTTAGGCCAGATACAGCTTTGCCTTCGGAAAGAGCAAAGCACAAACCAATGTCTGGAAATACAGACTTTCATTTGAAGATTCAGGGCCCGTGGTAAAAAAAAAATTGTAGGTTTTAAGGAAGTACAACTGGGAAAACTGGGTATATAACTTTTACTATAAGTCATAGAGAAGGGAGAATGTAAGGGTAGTGTGTCCTGTCTCAGGAAAGACCTAAAAATTTAGGAGATGCCTGGAGAGGGAGGGAGGGGAGGAGGATGGAAGGAAGGGGAGAAAAAGAAAGGGAGCAAGAAAGGGGGGGGAGTGAGGAGGAGAAGAAGGAGGAGGAGGAGGAGGGGAAGGAGGAGGAGGAGGAGGAGGAGAAGGAGGGGAAGGAGGAGGAAGAGGAGGAGGAGGAGGAGGAGAAGGAGGAGGAGGGGAAGGAGGAGGAGGGGAAGGAGGAGGAGGGGAAGGAGGAGGAGGGGAAGGGGAAAAGAGGGGAGAGCGGGAGGGTTAGGGACTTTAAACATCAGCATGGTCCCTGCTCCCTGGCCATTCTTTCAGAGTTGACAACAGAGATTGGGTCCCCGTCCCCGAGGAATGTCCAGCCTCAGATGCTCCTCTGGACTACACTGTGGCCTTCGCACTGTTAACTACTTTACATCTCTCTTGACACGTACCCTCTTTGGCTTCTGAAGCACTTCTGTTCCTTGTTTCGATCCCTCTTTTTTGTCTCTCTCGTTTCTCTTCTCTCTATGCCTCCCATGCTAGTATTTCCCTTGTTCAGTCCTACCCCCCTCCCTCTTTTTCCTGCAAACTTCCAGTACATAATACCTTCTCCTTTCATGCCATCACACCACTATACCCTGAGGGATATCAAATCGGTGTCTCTAGTCTGCCCCTCCCCCTGAAATACCTCCTTCCTTACCTCCGGCTGGAATGCTCATAAACTCCTCCAGCGCAGCGGAGCCAAGCCCTGGTCTCTGCCCTTCAACAACCTTCTCCTCTTTGTTATCCAGATGTCTATTAATGCCTACATTTAATGTCTGCACTGGCCTTATCTTTGTTGTCTTCCTTTCCTTCACCCTGTACTCAGTCACTGACCCGTGAGAAATCACGAGGGGAAGTGGAGAGTAATGTGTCCCTCCCACTCCATGTCAGTTTGCTCCACATAACCTCACGACCCTCAGTGTCTCAGTATGTCACAACACACAGTCCAACTATCTAGAGGAAAGTAAAAATCTGAAATGTAACACAAGATATGGTAATCCTTGAAACCAGCCACATATAAAGTGTAAAACATAATTTAGAATTGTTCAGTTCCCAGCGGTGTGAAAAGCATGACATCGTCATTATAATACAAACTCCAAACAAAGGCACAGAATGAGCACATTCCATGGACAGCCCCCGCTAACCAACAAGCCTGTGCCCCCCTGCACCTGCACCCTTTCTAAGCCTGGACACCAAGGCCCGCTGAACACACTCCTTAACTGTCTTAAACTCCCTGCGCCCACGTCTGCGCTAGCATAGCCCTGGGTGAGGTGGGTTTTCACCATCTCCCTCTGAATGACTGCAGTAGTCTCCCCACCTTTTCCTCTAGCTCACCGCCTGCAACAAGCCACTTCCCACACTATGCAGCCCACCCTCAAACCTGCTGATTCAGAATTCCCCGGGTGGGGGGAGACCCAGAAATCTGCATTTCTAACCAGCATCCTAGGTGAGTGTGATATACCCCAAATTAGAGAGTCACTAGTTGCAGGACAATGTGCAAACAGTATGGCTTTCAAGACCCTTTCCACTCTCCCTTAACCCCACAGCTCCCACTCTAGTCACGCACACTTTCTTGCTGGATCATTGTCCTCTCTGCCCATTCCTTCCGCCCCTCAGGGCAGCCTTGGCAACCTCTGCAACCTCTGCAAAGCTGCCCTGACCCCCTTCAGCTGTATGGGTTCCTTGCTCCTTTTAAGTTCCCATAACACTGCCATCTCCACTCCTCTATGACTCCTGTGAGCGACCCGGATGCACAGGACCTTGCCTTGCATGCTAGTTTGAGCTCTTAGAAGTCAAGGGCTTAAATAGCAGGCTGTGCAGCCTCTGAGAGGCCACATGTCACTAGCAACCCCATTCCTCATCACCTTTTCTTGGATGATATCTAGGTGACAAAGTTGTACTTTTTCTGTAATGGGAGAGGTTTTGTCTTCGTGAGGGGCAAGTTTCTTTTTAAAGAGTCAAAACAAACAAATATCAATAATAACCAGACCCCCAGATGAAGGCTGTTGATTATCCACAGAGGGTTTATTTCCACTTTAGACCCTTGGCAGGAGAAACAGAGTACAGAGGCACCTTACAGAGTAGTGAGCTTGTGATATAAAATATACAATACATAGCATCCTCTACATGCAGCTTTCATAGACACAGGAGTGTGGTTTCATGAATCCACTGGGAAAGCGGACACTTCCCAGATGTTCTCTGGAGTCCCTCTCAGGGCCTTCTCTGGCTGTCTGTCTCTGGTGGAAAATCTTGGGAGGACCATCCGCCCTGTGAGGGCAAGGGAGAGGCTGCTGGCAATTGGAAAATCTCATGCTTTTCTTTTACAGATGGTGAAACTGAGGCCCCCAAAGGAAAAGTGATTTGTCAGAGGTTATCCAGCCAGTCGGGGCAGAGCTGGGGCTGGAGTCCAGGACTCAGCTCTCTGTCTCTTCTCATGGGCAAGTGTCTGTTGCCTTGTACTCTGGCTCCCGGAAGCCGGAGGGGCATCCTTCTGAACATCCATGCTGGGTGGGTTCCCGGAAGAGCTCAGACTGTGGGCATGCTGGGCAGCCTGGTGGGATGGGGTCACTCCTAATGTCCTCGGCCCACCTGCCTTCCATTCTCCTGCTCAGAAGCACTGTGGGGCACAGTGCGTGCCTTCTCTTTTTCCCAGCAATCCAGAGGAGTCTCCATGCATGGGGCTGGGGCGAAGGTAGCCTTTTCAGATGACACATTTCAAGGCTGGACGGTTGCTTCAGGCTTGTCTGGAGTATCCTGTGTTGTCAGCTGGTACTCGAGGGTGACATATGGTCCCAAATGACATGTTCTGAGTTGACAATAGAAATTTAACAGGGTCGGGGAGCTTCCCACTGCTCTCCTCCTCCAGACACCCACACATTCCCAGCTTTCGCTGTGTCCTTTGAAATCCCTTTAACAGAGAACATAAAGGCTAAGGCTTGGACTACAAGAAGCTTTTGAGAGAGAAACCCCAGTGATAAGAGTACTGCAGAGATTTCACTAGGAGGAGGGGCCTCGGGGTATGACGCCATCTCCCCAAACCTGAACGGTTTTCTCCTAGAGGAGGAACTAGACTTGTCTGTGCTCAGAGGACAGACTTGGGAAAATATATGGACTCGGAGTTCAGCTTAATAAAAGAAAACCTTTTCTAACAATCAGGCCCGGTTATACCAACAGTGGATTTGATAAGAGAATAGGAGTGAATGGGGCCACTGGGGTAAGGCGGTCCTGGAGAGGAGTGCTTGGACCGGCCCAGACGTCCTGCTCCCTCCTACTGCTGAGGACAGAGAGGCCTGGAGAGGGGAAGGGACTTGCCCAGGGCCATGGAACCAAGTCTCTGGGTGGAGACTTTCCCCTCTACCACTCTGCTGCCTCTCAGCATCCTGGCGTTGTCTCAGGAGGATGGGGGCAGCATGTTCCATTGCAGTTGGTCCGGTGAGTAACGTGGAGTGTGCTGTTGGAAGTGTGCGGTCAGCCCACGCGGGCTGAGGCAGGGCAGCCAGGCCCTGAGGAGGTCAGTCAGCTCACCGCTCCACCTGGAGCGCCCCCAGGCCTTGCGGAGAGCCCATCTGCTCCCACACCCAGTCCACGTAGTTGGAGACCTTTGTGTAGACCCCATAGACCTGCTTGCTGCCACATTCTTCAGGGCCCCCCCAGGACACTAGGCCTTGGGCCACCCAGGTCTGGCTCAAGTCATCAAGGATGACAAAGGCCCCACCGCTATCTCCAAGGCATGTGTCCTTGCCGCCCTCATAGTAGCCGGCACAGAACATGTTCTCTGTGACGCTGTAGTTGCCCAAGCGGGACTCATAGCTGGTTTTGCACTCGGCGTGTGGCACCACGGGTAACTTGACATACTGCAGGACATCTGACAAGGTCCGTGTGCCGCTGCTGATGATCTCATCCACTGTCACATTAGGATTGGAGATGCCCCAGCCTGCCACCAGGCCTAGCATGTGGGGCACCGGGCCTTCGGGTTCAGGCTTTGGCAGGCAGATGGGCATGATGTGGGGTCCCAGTGGCACGGGTTCCTGCAGCTGGACCAGAGCTATGTCATGGTTGTAGTTCTGGATGTTGAAGTCGGGGTGGAGCACCACTCGGGCAGCTGAGCTGTTGACAGCCCCCGATTTGTCCCGCATGTCATGCAGGCCCAGGTAGACGGTGATGTGCTCCTTGGACACTGGGGTCACTGTGTTGTCTCTGCGCTGGGAGCGCAGCACATGGGCTGCTGTGAGGATCCATGACTCGGAGAGCAGGGCCCCACTCCCAAACCACTTGTCATTTGGCACCCTCGAGGTATCCTCCACCACTATCAGGGCCTGCCACGGGAAGAGGCCGGGCTCGGCATTCCGGCCCCCGATGATCCGCTTGACTAGATTTGGCAGAGACCGGGAGGGCTGTCCACACACTGTAAGGAGAAGGAGGGAGTGGGGACAAGAGACGGAGACTGGTCAGGTCAGACGTGTGAAAGAGCCACTAAGAGAAATTCACATCTCACCCACTGTAGATTATGCCACCACAGGACCCTGCTCTGCATCATGGGGCCACACCAGCCTGGGAGAGCTCTGTGCTTCGCCTAAGTCTTCTAGTCTGGCCAAGATGTACTCTGGGCCATCTATGACCAAACCATTTCATGCAGGGACCGTCACCATCTTGAACCATTTGTAGCCAGGATTACTTTCGGCCTGGGCCATCTGAGTCAGGCCTGTCTCTAACTGTGATCACCTCTCCCCTTTTTTTCCTCTAGAAAGGCATTTCATATTCCAGAACTAGTTCATACTGTGTCTACTTAGACAAATTCTGAAAACTGTAGGTCATGGGCTTTGAGAGATGAAAGGAAACAGAAAGGTTGTCCAGCAGGTCACAGCAAACACTGGACTGGGAGCCAAAACACCTGTGGCCTTGACCTGGCTTTTCTCTCCTGTCTTCTGTGTGACTTTGGGTAAGTAAATTGCCCTCTCTAGATTTTAATGTTTGATCTGCTAAATGAGGCAGTTGATCAAGATGATCTCCAAGGATCTTTCAAATCCCAAGTTTCTTTAATTTTTATTTCACTTGCCCTAGTCACCCCCATTTCATAGGTGAGTAAAACTCTCCAGAGGATAAGTGACTAGCCCAAGATCACATAGCTATTAAGATAAATAGCAGAGGCTTAATTAGATTCTAAGATCAATGTCTTGTCTTATATCCCACAATGCCTCATTACATGTAAAGATCATGTGATGGGCCCTCCAACCTTTTCTTCTCTAGCAGAAAGGACTCATGCTGTGAATGGATGCCCAGGGCATCTAGGAATGGGGAAAGGTGGCATAATCTACAAGCAATGATGCATGGGCCCTGTTCTGAGCCACCCATCATTGCACCCAGGAGCCCTGTAGTACCTTTAGGGGAAGAAGAAAGGTCTGAGCAAACTTCGTTCCACTGAGTTGTACCCCGAGCATGCACATGCACCATCAGCTTCCTGCAGCCAAACGCCTTTGGCTCATGAGCAGAGGGTCTTCAGTACCAGACCCGCTGGCTAAGAACAAGTGGTTCACATGGGCCCTTCCCAGCATGATTCTTAGGCCTGGGAGGTAAGCCTGGTGTGAGTGTGGGCCTCCTCTTGGTTGCAAATGGCCAGGCTACATTCCTTGGCCCTGGAAACTATCAACAATCCTTTAAAGACCAAAGAGCATTTGAATGTTCTTGACAACTTTGGGAGGTCAGGCTTTCAGAAACCTAATGCTTTTCAGATGTTCTTCTTCCTGCTGCCAAATGCTTCTTACGTGATCCCGCGGCACCCTGCTGTTCATTCCAGGCCAGATGTGAGCTGGCCTTTGCTAACTCTCTGTGGTCTGGCCTTTCACAGTTGAAGGCCAGACTCCCAGTTACAAGCAGCAACCTACAAGGTGACAGCTCAAGGCAGGTCTGTGATTGGCCCTGCACAATGACTCATCTAGTGTCAAAAGGACCTCATCTGGTAAAAGACATGCCTGTGGCTTAGTTATGATCACAACAAAGCCAGTGTGAACGACTCCTTTTTCCAACCAAGGTGCCAATGGCATACCCAAGTTCCAGAATGTTAGCGTTGGGGAAGCTGGAGAACAGCTGATTTACAGATGGAGAAACCAAGGTTCTGAGAAGGCACATGACATACTCGAAGTCATTAGTGACAGAGCCAGAAGCGCCCTTTTTTTGTGACTCTAGTTTTATTTTCTCCACAAAAGACTGGTTTTACTTTTAATATGCTCTTGTACTTTTGAGAGGTTGAATAATGCAACAAGCCTTTAAGAAGGCTCATGGAAATGGGGCCATTATTTATGGTGGACACCATTCTACATTCAGTCTTTTTTGGGAGAAAGGAATCTTGAAATACTATAGTTTCAGCTGGGCTGAAGCCAGACTTGGGCTCTAGAAGACTGGAGATACTGAGGAGCACTTTTAAAACAAAAATGTGATATTCTAAAGTTTTGGGTTCATGAGGATGGAATAAAATATAATCAGAATCAAGAATAGCTCAGCATTGCTTGTGTTGACATCAAAAGTCTTGGGTTCACCTTCCAGCTCTGCCCCTAACTTTCTTTAGGTAGCTTTGGATTAATCATACCTCATTGATTCTTAGTTCTCTCATGTGTAAAATAAGGGGCAAATAATATTTGCTTAAAGTTTTCTTGGAGAGGTGGGTATTATTATGCTCGATGAAATGGTTTTCTCCATTCTGGCTTGCTTCTGGGTTTAATCTCAGTGTTTTAGGAGAGGAAAATGTATAAATCTCTAGCCTGGTCCAATAATACACCATAGTTCTGCCCAACACAAGTGTTAAAATAATTTTATGACTCATTGTATCCAAGATGCTTTGTATAAATATAGAGGATGATGACCATTAAAAATTACAAAATGTCATGGATCACATGGGTCTGCTCCCTTACCACTGAGGTATGGAATCCTAGCCCCAGAGAGGTGATATTACTTACCAAAAACCGCAATTAAGAAATGACAGTGCCAGGACTGGGACTCAGACCCCTGACTCCCAGCTCAGTGCCTCTTTCCTTTCCAGAGGTCGCAACATAGCTACCCAGGATGGAATCCACCTGCAGTGCTGTTTTCTATGGCCCACATAGTATTTTAACAAAGTAGGGATTTGACCCTCTGTTTGTTACAACTCCACTATTCCCCATTTCCTCTGAGATTTTACCAACTGTGTGACGCCTTGGGTGTCTTTCTGGCTGAGCCTAAATGAGATGATGGGGATTAGTAGAGTGTGGGTGGGTTGACCTTCCCCTCTTTTACCTCTTCAAGAATTCCTTTGTAAACATAAAGCCCTCCTAAGTTAAGTCTTCCTAACCAGTCCTCACCCTTCCACTCCCAGACAACCACGTTCAGTGACTTCCCCCTTCTCTGGTATCTCATAGCTCCTGTGTGGCCAAAACTGATTCCCAAACGCTGACACTTTCTTCAGTTCTTAAGGCTAATGATAGATGACTCCATAGCCTTTCCATTTCTAAGACCTAGAAGCCTACTGAGTGATACTGAGGGTTACTAAAATGTAGCAATCGAATGATAATATTATCTCCATCTACTTAATACTCTAATTCAGTAAAATACAAATGACACCCAACACTTAGCCATACTGGGAAGCTCCTAACGCTGGACTAAACACATAGACAGAATCAGTACTGCTCCTTAGTGCTGTCTGGAATGGTTTCGTCTTTCAATTACTTCTGTTCTTGCTTTTTAAAAAAAGCATACATTTCAGTGTTGTGAATATTAAATATAATTTTGTGGGTTATTTAGGGCTATATTCTTCTAATAAGCTGGTTTTAACATATACATATATGCACCATGATTGCAGTGTAAATCATCCATGCTTTTAATGCTAACACAGCGATCCACAGAATATCCCCTAAATCTATATACACAGTGACATTCCCTATTACTACACGTCTTTTTTCATTTTAAAGTGGGTCAGTAGGTGAGCCACCAGGAGGCAGCAGTCAGTAAGACTTGAACACACTGATCTTTGAAAGGACCTCCTCTGTCCTCTGGTTATTTGTCTGCTGCTGTTCGTTTCCTCTGCAGCACAGTGAGTGCTTGAGGATGGGGTGCCTGCTTTCTTGATTTTCCTGAACCACACAAACTGTGTAGGATAAAATCCTGGTGTGAAGGCAGCAGAACCAGTCTGATAGAACAGGCGAATATAGAGGCTGGGCTTCTCTGACTTTGGACCCTCTGAAGGTATCTTAAAAAGCAATCAAAGCGTCATCCCCCAACTCCCTGCTCCATTAACAGCCAGAGCACCTGTGGCCCTAACACCTTGCATAGGAGACCCTGAGGCAGAGGACTTGAGGGCGAGATACCTGGCAGGCAGGTGGGCTGGCTTCTCCCCAGTACTTCATTCATCCAGACTCCTTGGGCAGAACAGGTATAGATACCTGGTAGAGTGAAGAAAGATTGAAGAAAAGGGAGAAAATGGTTGATTTAAAGCACATGGAAAATGGATCTGGGTTCCTAATTCTTCTATTGTGGACCACTGCCAGTCTTCCAGATTGTCTTTCTGATGCCATTCCCTCTGAGCCAGTCCTCTTTGCAACCTGAAGGCTCTTTCTAAAATGACAATCTGACCATGTCCCTCCACTGCTCAGTAATAACAATAGCTCCTCGTTGCCCTCAAAAACAAACACCGCACACTGCAGCGTGGTGTCCAAGGCTTTGTGCAATCTGACTCCACTGTCTGGAGGCTGCCGTCTCCCTGCCCAGCCCTGCCCAGCCGCTGGCAGGCACATGCCATTAGTCACACAGGCGTTGGTTCACACAGTGCTCTGTGGCACACTCTCCTTCCCTTCCTTTGTCATTTAACAGACTCTTTAATGAACCACTCTCATGTCATCTCAGCTGAGTCTTACAGTAGCTCTGTGAGCTACATCCCTGCTCACTTTTAAAGTGAGAACTCGGAGGCTTTGAGAAATTAGGGGAATTTTCTCAGTGCTAGTTTGCGGCAGGGGCAGAACTGATCAGCTCCATCTCCCTATGGGTTCCTTCTCTGTAGAAGGCTGTGAGTGTGTATATGTAAATGTGTGGGGTACCATGTGGCCTATCTTTTGAGGTACAGGCCTGAGCCAGGGAGAGGTAAGACATGTCTCCTGTGTTTTTCTTCCCCATTCCTGCTGTTTCAGCCCCCACCCTAATCCTGAGACCCAGAGGGTAAGAGGTAGGAGAGGACTGGCTTAGCATGCAGGGCTCACCTGTGATATTGTGGTACATCCTGTAATAGGGCTGCTGGCAGGAGTATCTGATCTCAGATTTGTATGTGGTCAGGTTTTTCCTTGTGGAGAAGGTGACCAGACCATGCTCCAGCTCTGCCGGGGCTCCACAGTCTGCAACTGATAGAGAAGAGAATGAGATCCCTCCGTTGCCCTTTTCTCTTCTTCTTGGGACCTGGTAGGTCTGCCTCATATAGTTGTCTGCTCTGCACACAAGTCCAGTAAGCCATATTATAGTCTATGAGAATGACGTCCCAGGGGATGTGGAGGGCGCAACCTTTGTAATCATCGGAGGTCTTGCTTGCAGGGTCTCTCCCATCTACTGTGTGGTCAGCTCACCTAGCCTGATGTCAATTTCAGGACAAGGGCAGATCTGCTGAGACTTAAGCAGATCCATCTCTTCACCACCAGGGCCCCTTTTTTGACTTTCAGATCTATTGTTCAGCCCTCTTAGCCTCTTCTGCCCAAGCTTGAAGCCTGTGGCTCAGCAAGAAATTCTGGCTAACAAGAATCAAAGAATATTCAGTTCTTCCAGATCCAAACACACGCTGAGTAAGAGCCATTAATGTGCTCACACTGGAGCTCAGCAAAAAGAAAAAGAATAACAGGAAGAAATCCAATACAGCCCCACCCTGCTGGCTCTGTAGACACAGAAGTGGGGTCAGGGTGGACCAATGTTTTTAGTCTTCACCTGCTTATTTTCTCCAATCATCGGTGACTGAACATTAGGGCTGGCTGTAGGATAAGACCAAAGATGCGTCCAACCAGGTCTCAGGTATGTTTCTAGCACTGATAGAGTCCATTACAAGCCTGCCAGGGGCCAGGTTATAGTCTGAGGACCCAAACTGTCAGTGTCTCTTCATGGGCCTCCGTTAGGGGGTGTTGTTCATTTCTAAGGAAATCCTAACAGCCTGTGCCAGCGTTGAAGAATTTTAGAGGAATCACAGAACTTCAGCTGCAAAGGACTGTTCTGGCAGGTGATCTAGAAAGTGATCTTTACTTTACAGATGAGCTCAGAGAGGAGACTTGACTGGTTTAAGGGCACACAGAGAACTGGTCAGGGAACTAGACCTGACCTTAAACTCAGTTTTTTTTTGTTTTGTTTTGTTTTTTAATAAACCGAATGGACAGTTCTGAAGGATCTGTTTTTCTAGTTGAAACTGCCTATAATCAGTATTAGCTGGGTAATGGTGGACTTTAGTTATCAATCTTCTGATAATTCAGAGGACTGAATTCCAAGGCCCTGGTAGAATTTCCAGAATTTTCCTCTTGCTGAATTTTACCTGTTTATCTTGGGAAACGGGGGGGGGGGGGGGGGGGGCAATACACCCCTCAGATACTACTCAAATATTAATGACTTTAAAGTTTAGGAATCTAAATTTATCTATTTGATTGCTTACAGAACTGTCAGACTTAAAAAACAGCTAACTCCAAGCTCTCCAGGATGCAGCAGAGGGCGAGGGGGTCCCTCTTACCCTCTCGGAAGGCCAAAGTCAGGAGTGTTTTGTCCTGGCCTCCAACCCCCCGAGACAAATCGTTTCCATGTGTTTTGATCACTCGAAGTACACACAGGCTTCTACTCCCTGAGGAGAGCATGTGGAGGTCAGCGATAGAACAAGGGGTGATCATATTTATTACTGAAAGCTCGCCACAAATTTACATGTATTATCCTCCGAATACCAAAGCAGATTTTTCCTCCTTTTTTTAGGAAATGCCATTGATTGGTGCCTGGATCTTGGTTTTACACTTGTCTCCTTTAACTCCGGTCTGGCAGTTCATTTTGCCTAAGGTAGCCTCCAGACCTGATTCTAATTTCAGGTGGACGAATTCCAGAGTTGGTCTTAGCCATGGTGAGTGAGACGGTCAGGCTATGTGACACGGCCCGCAATGGTGAGTTTCCTGGGTAGAGGGCCTGCTTTCACATCGCTCCAGAGAAGAAACCTGCCTACTGCTAAAGCTGGCCCTACAACCATCTAGAGGAGGTAACACATGGTGGAAAATGGAGGTCACTTCAGCTTGGGGAGAGTGAGCAGGGAAGGGGTGCCTTCTCCCCAAGTCTATGGTAGCCGGCAAAGAACCAAGTCTCTCTCTGGCCTGGAGACAACGTCCACTTTTGGGAGGCCTTGATCAGCTCTGCCCGGCACCATCAAAGATGCCACATCCGGACCCTGCTTCCTCGGCTAGTCTGTCCTCTTTGCTTTAGGAAGAGTTTCATCCTTTTCTCTGAAGCTTCCTCTGGCTATTTCCACTCTCTCAACGTGCCCCGCCCCTCTTTCCCATTCCCTTGGCCTCCCTTTCTCATTGTTCTCTGGAATGGGAAGTACCACCCCAGGTCTTGTCTCCATTGTCACCTTTTTCTGCCATTTATTTTCTTTCAGACACATCTTTCTTGACATGCTGTCCTGAGCCTACTTTGTCACCATTTGGGAACTTCCTGGACAACTCACAGTTGGCTCAACCCAGGGATGGCCCCCTCCCGCCCAGCCTCATCTCCATCCTTCCGCTCAGTACTTGTGCTCCAGCATCACACCCCTTCCTGGGCCTCTTTCCCCCCGCAGCTCTCCCCACATGGGAGAGCCTGCGTGTCCAGGCTCCGGCCAGCCTCCAGGCCTTGAACACCGCTCTTTCTTGAAAGCCTTTCTCATTCTTCAAACCAGATAGGGCTGCTTCTGGTTGTCTGCATTTCTCCTTGCAGATCCCTTTATCTGTTGACTTTTCTCTGATGTGTGTATCTTATGTTGATTTCATGCCTTCTGCCTAAATTATAGTTCCTTCTAACACACTAAGTACAACATCAATTATACTTTGTGGGCTTAAAAATACTGATTCAACTGATGCTGGTATTTAGTGACCACCCCGTGTCCTATCTTAGGGGCACCCCTGCCCTAGGCTGGCACTGCGGTCTCTGGACTGCTCTTTGTTCGCCCTTGTGGGATTCTGACCTCCTCCAGGGGCCACTTCATCAGCAAATTGACTAGTAGTCACAATGCCATGCAAGGCTTCTCTGATATGTGAATCCAGATTTTGTTCAGTGATGTCCCGGGGCACCCGAGCTGAGGACCACTGCCTGCAGTGTGATGCCTACCTTTTAAAGAACTTTAAGCAGTAAATTTTGAGAAATTCAAAACTTGTAAGCCCCAGAGGAAAGAACCCCTGATGATGGAATCTCAGCCCTGTGTTAGGTGTAGGTGGAAGGGAAACTTCTAGGCATGAGGATATATCTAGACTCCCTAAAAATCTGGGCTATAAGAGTTATTCCTAGTTCCACCTACTCATGTTAAGAAAGGGGCAACAGGTGAAAATATTAAAGTCATAAAGTCATAGGCATTCTGGTCCACTTAAACTTGGAGTGTGGAGTGGATTGGAAACCAGGGCCCACTTTGACCTGGTCAACCTAAAGCCATATGATTGTGTATCATTAAATCACGAGATCTCTAGGACCAAAGTCATTTTTCCTTTGAGAAGAATACATTCCACTTAGAGGTGCTAAAAAAAAAAAATCTCCCAGTGTCTTTTTATTGTTTTCTAGAGTAACGTTTGAATGGTGGGTGAACCCTCAAATGGAGAACTGTTCTCATACACACAGGAGTTTCAGCTGCTTGAGACTGTGTTGCCTTGTTTAGTGCCCTCTCTAATCCGCACTGAAACGGGAACGGAGTGCTGGCGTGGTGGGGAGGGACGGAGTAGCTCGGGGCCCGGGGTCTTGGGAGGGATCCATTCCTGGATGTCTGCAATGTGTGGGGTCCCGTCATTCACTCAGCCACTTGCTCTGATTCGAGTTCGCTCTCCACATCCATTTCGGTTTCTGTCACCGTGGTGAAGATCAAAGAGGGATCAGTGGGTCCAGAGGAAGGGAGCAGAGAGAGGAAGGGAGAAAGAGAAAGAAGAGAAAAATTAGCAAGCAAAGCAGAAGCAGTTTATGCAGGAAACACAGAAATCGCTCCACCAGAATTGATTAAGAACGCATAGTTCAGGTACAGCCAGTGTGAAGGACAGTTTGGGGTTGTGGAATTTGTACCATTTGGAGAATTTGCACAAATCATAAATTCTGGCTCATGAGGATTATAACATTCTGCCCCAGAGCAGGCTTTGCATTCACCTGATGCAGACCCTCATTTGACAGATGGCGTTCAGAGTGGTTGCAGGGCCAGGACAGCAACCCATAATTTCTACTTCCTGGTCCTGTGCAGGTTTTCTCCAGCACACACACTTCCTGTATGTTCCCAACCCCTTTCCTCACCACCTCTGGGGATTCTCAGCTTCTCAGTCTTGTTCAACTTTGCATCTCCCCTGGGACCTGGCACATGCCTGGGACAGAGAGATGCTCAATAAACACCCACTCAGTGAACGATCAGAGATGCCGGGTGTGTCTAAATAGAGATTCTAATAGTTCTAATCCAGGCTGTGCTGGGAGAACCAGGTCATATTAGGGAGAAAAAAATTCCTCTTTTCTGTGGCACAAAATGACAGGAATTCTTTTGTATACTAACCAAAGTCACTTAAAAGAGTACCATCGGATATAGGTGTGCCTAACTCTAGCAACACATCCGTTACACTAAAAAGTGTGTGTGTTTCATTAGGGAAGAAAACTATTATTCAAGTTTCCTACTTTCCAAAAGTGTGAATGAGAGAAACCAAACCTCTTCCTAGGGAAGGAGTTGGGGGGTGGGGGAGAGAAATAAGCTTTTCTCGAGCTGTTCCTTGCTCCTGGCGCTCCACAGGTATGACATGTACATGAACACAGTCAGTCCTCAGAACAGTCAAGAATGTGGGAAACTGAGGCCAAAAGCATCTGACTAGATTGCTTAGGGGCCTTCAACTGTTTGAGTCTGGACTTGAATCTACAACCTTCTGACTCCAAAGCCACATTCTGTCCTGTGCACCCCAAACCCTCCTCTAGCCCCTCCTTCCGAACACCCCCTTGCGTGGTGGAACTCAGCCACAGCGCCTCACAGGAGCCACAGGCTGGAGGCGGGGCAGCTGTGTCTGCTGGCAGTTGAGTCCCTCCGTGTCTGGACCTTGTCTTTTTTACCCAAGTTCCTCATAGACCTCTGGATAGGCATCGGGTAAATGTTCGTTGAAACTTTTTGTTGAAACTGTCAATGGCGTCCTCCTCCCTTCCCCACAATGGGCTCTGGCTCCAGCCACATCATCATATAAAAAAAGAAAAATGAAAAACAAGCACACTCTTCTCCAAAGTTCTGCCTGGGATTTGCCTCAAGCGAGCCCTGCCCTGACAGTGTCCCCTTGGGGCAGTGGGAATGGCTCTGAGCCATTTAGGAGGTGGTGGGACACCACGCCAAAGTGTTCATGAAGTCATGAACTACAGGTGGGCAGGACCAATCCTAATGCTTGACTTCTCACCCCTCTGTTCTAAAGTAAATATGCCTTCCTGTCCTCCCTCTTCGTTTCCTTTCCTTTCTGCCCTATAGATGAGTTTTCTCAAATTGTGGTCCTTACAAGTTTTGCATTGAAATCACCGGGGCAGAGGGAGAGGCGGTAGTGGCCGACAATTTGATCTACAAAGCTCAGTAGGTGATTTATATGGACTACATTCCAGGATATAGTCTAGAATATTAAAGCTAGTCCAACTCTTTATTCTACTGTCAAGGAGGAGGATCCTGTCCATGGTCAGAGGGTAGGTTAGGAGCAGAGACAAGGCAAGAACTCTGGGTCCTGAGAGCCGGGAAGAACTGTGTCCCCTGCTTCACACACGTTCACTGTGCGGACCCTACAGCCCTAAAGCATCAGCTGTCCCAGAAGACAGTGGATTTGGCTGACGGCCACACAGAGACTGACAAGGTCACTGGGCTCTGGGTACTGGGGCCAGAATAGCTTCCTGAATTAGCCATTGCCAGAGCTAGCTTCAAACCAGGAGACATGCTCTTCCTTTAGCAAGTTTGGCGACCTGTCTGCAGGCAGAGGTAAAATTAGTATTTAGAAACTAAACTGGGACCCACAAAAAGTTCCTTTTGGAATCCTAATGTCCTATTTCTGAAAGAAACATTAATAGTCTTTTTTTTTGGTCCAGCCCACATGGGTCTGCTGACTTCCCGCCCCTTTTCTTTCAAAGTGTATCTGCCAAGCTGTCTCCCTTGCGTGGTCTCTGTTCAAATCCCACTGTGCTGGGGAGCTCATAGTCTGTGTAATCAACCAAGTTTGTTTTCTTACTTTTACAGGTGGGAATCCTGTGACTCCATGTGCCGTCCTTCAGACACTCCATCTGGAACGTGTCCATCTCCACGTTGTCCTAGGAGAAACAGGAAAAGGTGTGGGGAGAAGGAAGAGAGGTGGGGCTGGTGGTGGTTTCCAGTAAAACCAGCTCAAACTAGAAACCTGGGTGTCCTAACCTGAGATTTCCTGACCATAAGCTTCCATGGGCAAACTTGAAGGTAAGGGAAAGACAGATGCTGAGTTTATAGTCCCTATTCCTACCCTGGAAAGGGCGAAAGGCAGGGTGTGAGAAGGGGTTTGGGCACCGTCTCTGAAGGGAAACCTCCCCCCTTGACTCCTTTTCCAGAGCAGTGGCTCTCAGACCTGAGCCAGCATCCACATCTCTGAGGACTTGTGCCCAGATGCCCGGGCCCTGCCCCCGGAGTTTCTGAGTCAGTGGGCCTGGCCTGGGGATCAAGCCTTGCATTTTGAACCAGTGAGAAGATACTGCGGTGGGAACCCCACTTCAAGAACCATTTCTTGAGGGCAGCGGTCCTTGAGTTTGGTTCACATCAGACTCACCTGGGCAACATGACAGAAAAACCAGTCACGGGGCACCACCCCAGAGATCCTACTTTCATTGAGCTCAGGTGGGCCTGGGAGGTGACTTTGCTTTTTAAGTTAAGCAGGTGATTCCTAGAACCACTGTTGCAGAGGGTGAGGGGGTGAGCAGTACCTGCCTGCCACCTCTAAAATCTCCGCTTTCCGTTCCCATTCCCCCAGTATGCCTCAAATTCGTCAATGTTGTTTGTCCTGATTGTAGCGCTGAGGAGGTCTAGATTTTTTTTTTTTTGAAATTCAAACCAGGCCAGGCTCTGGTAAAAGACTGTTGTGTTTCTTCCAGAAGTGAGTCTGGGACACATGCTTTGTATTTTCAGAAGACTGGAACTTTTGGAGCATTTTGAAGGTTTATGGGGAATCTAGAAAATACTCTGGTAGGATCATCTCAAGTTCTGGAAGCCCCTCTGTTCTGGGAGGCTCGGAGGACTTCTCTGGCCAGTGGCTCTCTCTCCCCGGGCAGGAGCCTGTACCTTCAGCACTTTGTAGCCCGTGTCACAGCTGATGAGCACCTGGTCTTTGAAGAAATACTTGGCTTGCAAAGGCTCAATTTTCCCGTGGACAGGAGGCTGTAGCACTGGGCACTCCTTCCCTGGTGGGGAGCAATGGAAGAAACAAAAGAAGTGAGAAACAAAAGTCTGGCAGCGAGAAGCCCATCCCTAGACTGCCAGGCGTGATGGGGGTGCAGAAAACACAGAACTGGGCTTTGGGGCCTGGGCCTAATAAGCCCTGAAGACTCACTGGAACCCCGAGCAGGCCACTTTTCAACTGGGACCTCCCTTTCCTCATTTGTAAAATGAGGTGGTTAGCCAGATGATTTAATCAAAACTCAGGGTTGGGTAGCATATGAAATGTCACTGAGTGCAATCCTCTTCTGACGCCTTTTTTTGTAAATAACATCTTCCATAGTAGACATCAAACATCTATTTGCATTCCTACAGTGACAGGGAGCACACCACCTCGCAAACCTGTACCTCTCATACTACACTCACCTGATTAAAGGAGCAGTAGTTTCATATTCAACTGAGATGTAATTTTGACTCATCAGGTGTGGTCGGCCCTCTTGGGGAACTCGGGGTGACTCCAATCTCTCTTTCTTCCCAAGACCGTTCCTCAAAGTGTTGGACTGTGATCATATACCTCTGAGCCCTCTCTTCAAAAGGTGAAATCAGACAGGATTCCCAGGCCTGGGACTATCCCTGACATTTTTATTTATTTTTCTAGACAAACTCTCTTTTGTTAATATTCTTGTCACTTTTCTCCCCAGAACTGGGCACTGAATTTGATAATGCAGGCCAGGCCAGGACACTGGAGCCTGCTAATGGCATTAGTCACACCCAGCTGTGGTCTCGTTGCTGATGTCCACTCTCCTCTTTTTTTCTAGTTAGTGTATACCCTTTGGGTGGAAGGGCTCCATCAGAGTTTGGGCGGGGACTGGCTGCCCTGGGGTAGTGGGGAGGGAAAGCTGTGGGCGTTGCCAGTCTGGGGGAGCACAAGGAGGCAAACTGCCACAAGGGAGCATTTTGAGCTGCAGGCCCACACCCAGGGCACCGCCTCAGACTTGGAGAGGGCTGGCGCTGGAAGGTCCTCGCCAGGCTCAGGGAATCACAGTGTGAGGGGGCAGTTCAAACACCGAGTTTTGTTTCTTAATCTCCCCATGTGATCCTGAATGTAAGTTCGAACACATCACTGCGGCCCTTCATCCCATTTTATAGATGAGACACTGAGTCGGAAGACAGAATGTGCCTTGGCGACCTCAGAGGCAGAACTGGGAGTCCTGCCACAATCCCAGAGGAGTCCCAGGCCAGCACCCCTTCTCCTTCGGCCACCGCTCCACGAGGGCCGAGCACAGCGCCCAGGGTACCTGTTGCCCTGTACGAGAGCTTCCAGCCCCGGTTCTCGCCCGAGTTGTCACTGCGGAATAGGATTAGGACGTTGTGAGTCTGGGTGTCGATGGGTTCCGGGGCTTTCTCTCCACAGAAGGGTCCCAAAACCTTTGGGCCGACTTTAATCTGTGAGTAGCAAAATGAAGAAAAAGAAGGTCACATTGGAGCAGCCGTGGCCGCCGCAGGGACCTCCTCTGCTCTGCGCCCCGGGGTTCCTGGAAACCTCCGTATCCATCACACTCCTGGTAGGCGTCACCATTCACCAGCTGTTCCATCTCCAGCCCCCCATTTACCACGTACAGTGGCCCTGACAGCGCGCAAAGCAGGCCCATAATCCCCTGCTCAAAGATGAACACAGCACAACTCAGAGAGGGGCGGACCTTGTCCGGGTGCACAGCACAGAAAAAGGCCTCTGCGCTCAATGAATTTGTAGTCTAGCTGGGGGAGTCTGACAATAAATATATACTCTAGGTTTATAATATGTAGTAAAATCTATGTGACCTATAGAATTCATCATTAATATGATAATAACTCTAAATAGGTGGCCAGGGAAGGCCTCCTTGAGGAGGCGACATTGGATTTGAGACACGCAGGATGAACAGGAGGTTGTCATTGGAGGAGGAGAGGAGGACACTTTCCAGGCAGGAAACAGCAAAGGGGAAGGTCAAGGCCAAAGGTAGGAAAGAGTCTGGAAAGCATTAAGAGCAGAAGGAAGCCAGTGTGGTTGGAGCAGAGGAAGTGCCACCGCGTGAGGTAGAGAAGGCAGGCAAGGGCCACGTGAGGTTGAGGAATTTGTGTTTACTTCCAAGTGCAACATTGATCGCATCTGCCCTTTGTAAAGATCAGCCTGGATCTCACGGGAGAACAGGCTGTGCAGGGCAAGGGTTGAAGCTAGGAAACCTACTACGAAGCTTTGCAGTTGACCAGGAAATATGGGGGTTTGTGCTGGGATAGAGGCAGTGGGGTGAAGAAAGGGAATAGGTACTATAGGCTGATCCAGATTTCTCAGCTCTCAGCCCTGGGTCCTTTCTATGCCTTTAACTTTTTCCTTCCATCTCTGAAGATGAGAATTCCTTAACCCTCATTTAGTGACTTCTATAATCCCGGTGGTATCTTCATCTTGCCACCCTCACTGTGGAGAAGGGGAAAGCAAAGCCCCAAGAGATTAAGTACCTCGATAAGGCTCATGATAGAACTCCTGGAAGACCATGTGTCGTGGGCAGAATTCTAAGGTGGTCCCCATGACCTTCACCCTGGGTGCTACTTCATGACGATGTTATGTTACAGGGCAAACGGGATTTTGCAGGTGGCCAATTGGGTAGTTTTGGATCAGGGAAGATCCCTAGACTGGATCTGATTAAGCTGGTAGATGCTATTTTAAATAATTACTCTTTGGGAAGTAAGTTGCTTGGCCCCCTATCCTGGGAGAAGGTAGAGGGCAAGAATATTAGTTTTCCCAATTCAGCCAGATATTCCAGCACCCTCAGCGCAAAGGACCATTGCAGGCTTACCTTGATGTAGTCATAGGGGCAAGGCACCTCTGGATGGTCCTCAATGTCGAAAATGTCTTCAAACTGCAGGCTGATCATAAAACCCTCCTCCAGTCTGATCACATAGAAGCACTCAGAGCTCTTAGGGTAAGGATTGGGGAAGTCAGGGCTGGTGATCATGCCGGTCCTCTGGGTAAAGAGGTTGTCACTGCACTCCACTGTGGAAACGTACCAGAGCAAAGTGACACAGCACACCATGGCCACAGAAACGCCTTTCTTATCTGTTACTGTACGGTTTCCTAGCGGTCCCAAGAGGCAAGCAGGAAAGGATTCATTCTCCCCATTTAACAGATGGGGAAACTGAAGTTCAATGAAGGGAAGTAATTTATCCAAAGTCACATACCTAATAATTTGCAGAGTCAAGACTCAAAGGCAGTGAATGTGATAAGCCTTCGGGGACAAAGGGAGCATAACATGGGAAGGTTTTGAGTGGTTGTGAGGGGGATGTCGGGACTGCCTTTGCCTGCTCTCCCCTCAGCCCAGAAGGTCTCTGCTCAAAGCCTGCCTCCATCCCTCACACACTCTCTCCGGCCTCTGGCCTTGCTTTGTTGCCCTTCATGCTGTTGACCGCTACTTGCCATTGTGTGATATATTTGTTTGTGGATTCTCTTGCTCCCAGTAGACTGAAGGTCCCCTGAGCTCAGGGAGTCTGCTTTGTCCCCACTGCATTTGCTGCATCAGGGACCCAGTGTCCTAGGATCCTGGCCATGGCTTAGCGCTGCTGACGTCCTTTTATTGGCTGCTGTACCTTTGTCCTTGGGCTGGCCCATCCTAGACCTAGGATGTCAGTCCTGTCTAAGCACTTGCTCATCCTGCTCATTTGCAAATGAGTAAACTGAGGCCCAGAAAAGGGCATGTGACTAACTTGAAGTTCTACCACTCTGAGCTCTAGAACAAGGTTTAGATCAAGGTCACTTGAATTCTCACCTGTTTGCATTTTCCACCCCAAGCATTCTCATGGCTAAAATTGGTTCTTGGTGGGGGGATGTCTTACCCTTTTTATTAATAGATAGGCATACAGCACGTAAACAATATATACAGTATATCGCAGGGGCAGATATTAAGAAGATTAGGAAGATGATATTTTAAAAAATTCCTGGAGGCACAGGTAAAAATGAAAAAGAGATCAAGAAACCTTGCTCATTCTTAGCCTCCACTGTACTCAGCATATAGCAGGTACTCAATAAAACCTTACTGAATGGAAACAGAAAATATGACCCTCTCTGGAAGAAAACCCCAAATGTGCCTGCTCTGTACTGATGAGTCATATAGGGATTTTATTCAGACACAAGTGGAAGCTTTTGAAGGAGAAGAGAATTATTGTTTCCAGCCTTGTTCTCCTCCAGTGATCCCTCACTCAGCTTCCAAGGGATTTCCCTAAAACACAGGTCCTCACCCTGCGGTCTCACTAATCTACAGGTAATTCCCCAAACGCTCCATGCTCTGTCAGACCTGGGGAGGTTTGCAAAAGCTGTGTCCTGCCTAGAACGCTCGCCCCTTCCTTGTTCCTTTACGTCTGCCAGCGCCACCATTTCTGGGAGGTGTTTGCTCCCTCCCCAGGTGGACTGAGGTCTGACTGTGCTGTGGCCACTCTTCTTGTACAGCATTTACTACTTGCTTGTGCGGCCGCTTCCCACTCGCCTGGGTGGTCCTCATGGAAAGTAGCTGACCCCTCTGCTTGTCCACCTCTGCCCAGCCCAGACACTATGGCAGAATAGAATAGGTATGTGGATGAGAGATGAAAACAGAGATAGCAAGAAGGAGGTGTTTTCTTGCTGCTTCTGTCTTTGCCTCTCTCCTCCTCCTTCCCTTTGGACGGGGGTTCTCTTTATCACAGAGGAATTTAGGGGCCGTGGAAGAGAAGGAAAAAAGGAACTTCTGGGTGAGACCTAGTTCATGGCTCAGAGAGGGGACTAGGAAACCATTTTTCCTAAACTTGGCCAGACTGACGGCCTGCAGTAGGAGAACAGATAGGGAGAAAAGGGCAGAGATTTCTGCTGCCCGGGAAGAAAGATGGCCCAGAGGCTAGGGCTTCTGGGCATGTCAACAGCATCATCCATGTGGTACCTGGAGGCACAGCTCTCTGACTTCACTTTTAATTGTTCCTACTGTATATCTGTCCATTCTCTGAGCGTCCTCAATCTGATTGGAAAACGTGTCACCCGATGGCGATGAATAGGATCACCCCTAGGCCCCACCTCGGCAGGTCCGGTTGTCCGTGTGGAGGATGTAGCCAAAGCGGCAGGAGCAGTAGTAGCCTCCAATGTAGTTATGGCAGTAGTGGTCACAGGACAGCTCCTCGTCCTCCCGCTCGGTGCATTCGTCCACGTCTGCGGGCAGACAGCCTCTCAGTCAGTCAGTGCGCGTGGGGTGGTGAGGACAACAGCCAACATTTACAGAGCACTTAGCATGAGTTTCATCATTTAATCCTCACATGAAGCCCAGAAGTAGCCGGTTTCTCTGTTCACATGAGGAAATGGGAACTCAGAGAGGGGAGAGGTTTCCCCAAGATTACAGAGAGCCAGGTTCAAACCCAAGCAACCTTGACTCCTGGTGGAGCCACTATTATCTAACAATTTTGATAATAGCAAGCAGGACAGTTACTGTTCCCATTCTATAGATGGCAAAACTGAGACTTAGAGGCATTAAATGACTGACTCCAGGTCACACAGATAGTAAGTGGTGGAGGCAGCAATCAAATCCAGGTGGGCTGGCTCTGGAGCATGGGCTCTGACTTCTCCATGCTGCCTCTCCCGTCCTGTGTTGCATATAGAAATCAAACACTGTTCTAAGCATTTGAAATATAAAGATAAAAAAGATGTGTGTTCTCAATCCAATTAAAAAATTTGAACATACATTTCCCCCCAAAGGATACATAAACAGCCAACAAGTACATGAAAAGATGCTCCAGCCCTGGCCAGTTTGGCTCAGCGGTTAGAGCGTCGGCCTGTGGTTCGGAGAGACCCGGGTTCGGTTCCCGCTAAGGGCACGTACTTCGGTTGCAGTTTGTCCCCGGCCCTGGTTGGTCATGCGGGTGGCAGCCACTCGATGTGTCCCTTCACGTCGATGTTTCTCTCTCTCTCTCCCTTCCTCTCTCTCCCTCCCACACTATCTGTACAAAAAATGGAAAAATATCCTCGGGTGAGGATAAAAAAAAAAAAAAGAAAGAAAAGATGCTCCAAGTCACCGGTCAGCAGGTGGATATATGATAGAGCAAATGCAGTAAGACATTCATGGTAGAATCTGTGTGGTGAGTACACAGGTGTTCATTGCAAAGAAGAAAGCACAAGGCACTTTGAGTGTTTAGTGAGAAAGGGAGACCTGGGGATGAGCCACGCACTTCTCACTTACCCACGGCCATGTAGTGGGCATCGAAGCCTGTGAATCGCTCCTCATCAGAGAAATCTGACTGGAAAGTGACGGACATGAAGGAACCAGGGGAGAGGACCACTTCCTGGCCAGGGGTGTGCTCAGTGTCTGTGTTCTCGCTGCCACAGAAGAGTGCCAGCAACTGGTCTTCAGTTTCTACCTTTGAGGCCAAAGAGAAAGGGAACAAGATGAGCAGTTTCCCAAATGAGCTTCTCTGCTGGTCTCCCGTCGAAGAAAGGGAGGGGCTGCCCCTAAGCACACCAGGCAGCCAGGGAAACCTAAAGCGAGGGATTAGGGATTCTGGAATTCAAGGGAAGACACATTGCAGGGTAAGTCAAAGGGGCCGTCCAGTCGCTGTTTCATTCATTTCGTTTAGGTCCATCGGAAGTAGCTTGACCTTTGTCATTCCTGTTGACAACCAAATGGCTTGTTTGTTGAAAATAACTCAGTGTTAAAATTAAAAAAGAGTTAGATAAACTCACAGATGAATTCTGTATGCAACAGAAATTTACCACATTTCCAAAGAAAACAAACTTTATATACACTATTTGGCCCATTCATTGAGCATTCAGCGTGTGCCTGACACTGGTGATGGGGATGATGATAGAAGAATGAGACACAGAGCTGGGCGTGGGGAGACAGAGTTCAGACTGCTGAAAACGCACACGGAGCTATCATTCAGTGTGACAGCTGGTTTAATGGAAAACAAGCACAGGGAATGCTCAGAAGGAGGTGAACTATTCCCATTAGAATGTAAGCTGCAGGACAACAAGACTTTGTTTTCTTTACAGATGTGACTTCAGTGCATGGAACAGACCAGGCATATAGGAGTTATTTGTTGTCAAGAACTCAAAGTACATGACCCATTTTGAGAGCAACGAGAAGCCAGGTAGTCTATGGAGATTGTAGGAGATGCACTTGAAGTGTAGGTTGAAACTAGATCATGGTTGATCTTGAATGCCATAGTAATATCTGACTCTTCATTCTGAGAGTAAAGGGAAGACATTAAAAACTTTTGACAGGGAAGTTATGTCATGGGAACTACATTGAATAGGTAGTCTTTATTTTATTTTATGTTATGTTTTTAATGATTTTTTAGAGAGAGAGGAAGGGAGAGAGAGATAGAAACATTGATGTAAGAGAGAATATCTATGGGCTGCCTCCTGCTTGCCCCCAACTGGAGATTGAACCCGCAACCCAGGCATGTGTCCTGACCGGGAATCGAACCAGGACCTCTCAGTCCATGGGACGCTGCTCGATCCACTGAGCCATACAGGCTGGGCATAGGCAGTTTTAATAATACCAAAACCACTGGGATCGTCCAGCAATAGTGCATTTTTGTGTATGTTTGTACTAAGACTCATATGCAAAGTTTCCTATTTGCTAAAAGAATTCACTACAGTGGGAAAGCCAGAAACCCAGGGTACATTCAGAGACCCAAGCAGAGATCTTAAACAGGTTGCCTAACGGTGATTGCGTGTTGATTTGGGAAGCACAGTGTGGCAGCTGTGTAGTATTATTTAATTGACCACAAGCACTTGGCTTTCCCATGACTCTATTGTTTGCACCTTACCACATTCTTTTACGCTTGTATTTGTATTTGCAGCTTCTAGGCTGATGTTTTAGCCAAGATGCATAAGGAAATCTCGACCAAGAATGATTTTGCTGCCTTTCAAAGTCATTAAAGGAAAGTTATCAAAGGCTGCCTATCTCTAGTAGATTCTAATGAATTGTTTTGCTTATTAGTTTAGTATGTCAGAGTATCTTGACATTTGACACTGCTGTTTTTAAACTAATGATTTATTTGTTTAAAATAAGTGGGAGTTTTAAAGAAAAACAATTTGCCCTGGCAACAAAACACGAGGACAACTAATCGCTAACTTTGGGAATTGAAGTGTAAACAGAAGATGAGATCATGGCTTTACTATTTATTTCTTTTCTCTGCAGATACTAGCCAAACTTCACCAGGCTTATTACTGTAGAATGTGCCTATCTGCACGCAGCTGAAATGTAACTTCCTTGAACATCACAGCTGGTTGGTTATTTTCGTTATCTGAGTTTTCCAGATAACTGTAGTTTTACTTAACTACAATTAAAAATATATATATTTTTTTTCTGTAATGCCTTTTATTTATTTATTTATTTTTATCCTCACCCGAGGACATTTTTCCATTTTTTGTACAGATAGAGTGGGAGGGAGAGAGAGGAAGGGGGAGAGAGAGAGAAACATTGATGTGAAAGGGACACATCGAGTGGCTGCCACCCGCACGACCAACCAGGGCCGGGGACAAACTGCAACCGAGGTACATGCCCTCAGTGGGAACCGAACCCGGGTCTCTCCGGACCGCAGGCGCATGCTCTAACCGCTGAGCAAAACCGGCCAGGGCTGTAATGCCTTTTAAAGAGCTTTATACACATTCTTGCCTTCTTAGGTGAAACATGCTAACCTTTCTTGGAGATCCAGGGACACTGGTATGAAAGTGAACCGTCTTAGGGATATAGAATTGTGTAATGGGGCTTGCCTTACTTTGAACATCCCCAGACTATAATGCCTTTGCAGTTCTTACGTCTTCTTTATGTACTGTTTATTTCATGTATCTTTATGAGTTTATTAGCTAAAATATGTTGTAAAATAGAAGCCGTTAAGCTGCTCTTCTTAGAACCTAAAAATAAGACTAACTGGGTTTACAGCGAGGGCCTGGGAAAGGGCTTCTGCTGTGAGTGACGGAAGGAGCTGGAGCACACCCTCTTGGTGGCCGCTGCTTTGGAGTGATGGAAGGTGTCCTGACCCCTGTTCCTGATCTACAATAAACTGTTACATGGCAGCCTCCTCTTTAGTTCTCAGTTATCCACCTAATCAGACAGGGGTTTGAAATAGTTGAGCTCTATATTTGCTTCCAATTCTGACAAACTGGTATTCTAACAAGTCATCATATCCATTCATACAGACCCATACACACATACTAGAAGACGGTGAGCAGGAGTTTGAACACACAAATTGCTTCCTGCTAAAGAATATGATGAACACGAACTTGTTTGTGGTCTCTAACCGTAGAATACAAAATCAATTACTCATAAATAGTGATATCTTTTATAATGTCTGTAGCATAGACACTTTTAAGTAAAACCAATCAGTGATCATTTGGATTAGGGTGAGACCTAATGAAAATCTGTGATAAATAAACTCCCTCCTCATATCTTCCAGGCTTAGAGAAATTTTTGTGATGGCAGATAAACTGTCATCTCCTGTAGAGCGACACTATTTTAGAGAACAGGTAAGCACGCCCCAGCTGAGGTCCCTGGGAAAATCTGAGCCGTATATGTCTTCAGAAGCAGGAAAGAGAAGGCCACGAAGCCCTGGGCATTCAGCCTGCCTCTCAGAATAGAATCCTGGAATATCAGAGTGGGGAGAGAGGGACCTTTAAGAGCTATTTCAATTGCCCTCTGTCTAGAGAAAACTGAGGTCTAGAGAGGGGAAGTGACTTGCTTAAGAGTAGAGAGATAATCACAGGCATTTTCTGATATCAGTTTTGCTTTTGGAACTCTTCTGACCCTTGAGAAAAGAACCCACCAACCCAGAGTGTCTATGACAAAAGACATAGACACTTTGACAACTTCTTTGGCTCAAGGACCTCTTGAAATCTTATCTTGGGTACATGGACTGTCTCCCAGAGAGGATGTGGCTCCGTGACAGTTCCAGCCATAAGTTAAACAGAAGGGGTCACTGGCCCTGGTTAATATTTGTAGCTGCTACTGTGAATTGTAAAATTCTATAAAAATCATTTACCTTTGAGTACAGGGGGAAGATTGAGCCCTGGCTTTGTTTGGGCTGTCCAATTTCTAGGGTCATCATATTAATATGATGGAGGCAAAAGCATTATCACACAAAACTCATAATAGAGAACCAAGAACCATCTGGTTGAGGATCACAGACTCTTCATTTTTCTATATCTTATTATGGGCAACCATGTCCTTTCAGGCTATTGTTATTTAAGGCACCAACACATGATGTATGTCCTCAATTTGTTTTCTTACAACTGAATTCATCAATTATTTATACACCAAATTCCATCTGGACTGTAATGTGGAGTATGCCCAAAATGAATTACTTGTTGCATGAGCTTCATATGCAAGTCCCCTGCTTCTGGGAATGTGAAGTTAAGTAGGAGACTAAGACAAGTACTCAAACATTCATGTGTTAGGCATTATCAGGGTATAGTTATTGCAATGAAAGAGGAAGTCCCATGGGGTTTAAAACAGGGGGAAAAATACCATCCAGCTGAGGGGAATCAGAAAACATTTAGGAAGAAGAAAATGTTCTTTGAGCTGGGGACTGAAAGGTGAATAGGATTTAGGCTGGTAGAAATAACAGGTTGAGGGTTGAGGGGTAGGAGGAAGAGGCTCCAGGCAGAGAAAATTGATGGTCCTGAGGTATTTAGAGTCCCAACCACCCCTCCCTTCCCACCTCCACCTGAAAGGGGTTCTTTTGTGGACAGAAATCTGGAAAAAGCGATCTAAGGAGGAGAGGCCAGAGTCTGTTTTCTATGTATTTTCTGCCTTAGTAGAAACAGCACAAAACTCTTAAGCAAAACTAAGGGCACAGAAACCTTGGCCACGTTTCTGTGGGAGGACAGGTACAGCGGCTCTTCACATATCATCAAGTTGTCAGAGTTTATGGACAGCTACCCATTGGTTCCGTGAGCAAGGGATGGAGAAGATAGCTTCGGAGTGATTGTTCTCATTTTCCAGAAAAGAAACCTAAAGCCCAGATGACTTAACTGAATCAGACAGGGCCATTATTTATCGAGCGGTGGCTCCTGGTCCACAGCTGCAGCATCCTGATTCCATAGCCAATGACACTCGTGCTCCCTCAAGGCTTTGGTTGTCCTTGTTCACAAGCTACATCCCGGAGCCCCTCTGAAGTCTTCTCTGGGCCCCTGAAGACCTTGTCAGAGTTAATTTAGGCAGACATTCAGGAAGTGTGGGGGATTGTCCTGTTGTCAATTCGTTGATCTGGGAGCTACATCCCCCAGAGTCTCCTTTCCTGTATAGTTCCAGGGTAGTGTTGACCAAAAGAGGAACTTTGGTGAGTTTAGCACATAACAGTCTTTTTACTCTCTGAGGGTTGTTGTGTGATCAGATACAGAAGTGAACAGATGTAGATGTACCCATTAGGTTATAACGTGTCCTCACTCTCTTCAATCTACATCCAGCTCTTCTTTTCAACTACTGGCTCTGATGACCAAGTGGCCCAGACCTAACACCAGATGCTTGGCAGGTGAACCCACAGGGGTGGTAGCTGCTCAGAGCCAACAGCTTCTCCAAGATCTCTCCCCATGGGCTCCCCTTCACAGTCCTTAGATGGGCTTGCTTAATTCTCAATTTCTTTGCAGACACCATCATTTCCACTTACTCCAGGGTTTCAGGAGAACTGATCAGTGACCTTTCTGTGGTCCTCCAACTCTCTGCCTATGAGAAGCTGGGACTCTCATTTTCCTAGCTCCTCCCATAATTATATGAGTTCTGATGCCCGTAGTAAAGAGCCGTTATCTCACAATACTGGTAAAGGGCCTGCTTTCCTGACGGACTAGGTAGTCTGACAGACACCGTTATTGGCATCAGAAGGAGGATGCTGCATAACCAAAGCTAGGGCATGTGGCTGTGGTTTGGCTAGTGGTGAGGAAACCGCCACAGGAGGCCAGACAAAAGGTGGCCTGAGGTGTGTCGTGGTGAAACAAGTGGCACAATTTGCCTGTGGAAAATATACAGTAATAAACCTGTGGATCTGGCTGAGGAGATCTCCATGTAGCATGTTGCAAGTGTCAGTGTGTGCTTCTAGCTGTACAGGGCAAGGTGCTCCAGGAAAAAGTAAGTCTTTGGCGTACGGCTGAAATTAGAGGAAGTACAGAGTGTCCAGGACTAGCTGGGTTGGAAAATAAGACTGCTTCTCATCTCTAGTCTCTATACTAGCAAAATATTTTATTTTTTAAATATGTTTTTATTGATGTATTAGAGAGAGGGAGAGAGAAATAAAAAGATCAATGTGAGAAAGAAACAGATCAGCTGCCTCCTACATGCACCACTACTGGGTTGGTTGAGACTGCAACCCTGGGCATGTGCCCTGACCAGGAATGGAACTGGGACCTCTCAAACCATGGGACAATGCTCAACCACCAAGCCACACCAGCCGGGCAACTACTAGCAAAATATTTTAAAAGCAAAAATGCCCTTAGGGTAAAAATCATGTCAAAGCTCTGGCTGTAAGACTCTTCATTTACATGTAGAATATTTAAGACAGTGCCTAGAGCCCCCTATCAGCTAGACAAAGGGCACTGAAGAATGGTATGAGCATTGTCCCATAGCACCCTGACACGCTCTTCAAAGTAGAGAGACAGAGAGGCCTATTTTGGAAAGAACTGTGGGTGTTGTTTTGGTCTAGAGGAGTGGACTATATTCACATATATGAGACACCAACATTTTTTAAAGAGAGCTGTACCAACCAGCTTGGACTAGAAATGGCTGAGACAATTCAAAATAAAAAGAGGCCTCTAGATCCCAAGTTTCAATGCACAGGAAATCGGTGGAAAGTTCAACTTAGCTGTAAAATGTGCCATTTCTTATGGAAAAGGAAGAATGTCTCAGATGCCAAAGCTGAGAAGCCAGAGGGCAGAGCAGAGAGCCACAGAGAGCAATGGACTGGGGAACCCTCTCAGAGAGCAGAGCCGGGCTCCAATCCAAAGCTGATCTCTGGAGTAGGCAACGTTCGCCTGGCTGGACTTCAGATTACTATGGAGCAGTCACTGCAATGTGCCTCCCACACCTCCCATTTTCAACAGGAGTTCTATTGTGTTTATCTTGTGCTTGAGTCACCAAGACAAGAAGATACTAGGTTGGTGGAAGTCGATGAAGGAGGGGAGACAGAAGAATTCCTTGGTGCGGAGTTCATGAAGACTTTCGGGGTAGAGAGAGAGAAAATCAGGTGAGGAGGGATTGAAGATTTAAGAATGTTTGTGACAAGAACACCTCTGCCTTTTTTGTTTGCTTGTTTTTCGAGAGAGTGAGCTGATTGTGCATTATTTCTCATTGTTTCAGTTTCCTGTCTTTTGGGATGTAGATCTTTACTGAGACTGAATCATGTGGGACCATTGTTATTAGTTGAACACGAGTCTTCACCAGTTATTAGATGTTTGGGAAATTACTTAAACTCTCTCTGTTAGAGCTTGAATTGTATCTCCCCAAAAGATATGTTCAAGTCCTAACCTTTGGACCTAACTCATATGGAAGTAGGTCTTTGCCCATATAATTAAGATGACATCATACTGGATTAGGTTGGACCCTCATCCAATAACTGGTGTCCTTATAAGAAGGACACTTGAACACAGAGATACACAGAGGGACGGACGTATAAAGACAGAGGCAGAGATTAGAGATAGGCTGCCATGCCCAGGGAATGCCCAGGGGTGTCAAAGCTAAACGGGCAAGGAAGGATTGTCCCCTAGAGTCTTCAGAGGAAGCATGGCCCTGCCAACACCTTGATTCAGACTCTGGTCTCCAGAACTAGGAGAGAATGTACTTCTATTTTTACAAGCCACCTAATTTGTGGTAGTTTGTTATGCCAGCCCTAGGAAAAAATACGCTCTGAATACAGGTTTCCTGATCTGTGAAATAGTGAAAATAAGAGTATTTATACCACAGGGATGTTATCAACACAACATGAGTTAATATATGTAAGACATTTAGCAAGGGGCCTGAAATATAGTCAGCACTCAATGAATTAGTGAGAAGAACAGGACTACTGAGATCCAGCCCACTGACATGACACCCAGCTAAGTGGGACACGGGCAATTTCCTGCGGCTGGAGAACTGAGAGACTAGAACGGCTCCTGGACGTGTTTTTGCTTGCAGGTTCCACTCCATTCCTAATCTCACGGACGCCATCAGCAAGACTTCCCTCTTTATAGAGCCCCAGGTTCTGGGCTGAGGGAGCAGAAGGGAACCTAGAGACCCCCACCAGTCTCCTAATTTGGCAGGTGGTATCTTAGGTCCCTTTGATTTCTGCACTCGACAAACTTCCTAGCTGCCCTGGGAGGTGGGCAACACGGCCAGGATATCATTCCTATTTTTTGAGAGAGGACCAGAGTACTCTAAGGAACCTCTAACAGCTTCCAGCTGCCAGAGAACACTATTAAGCCCAGGAATCTCTTCACTGTCCCGTGTTCCGAAGAATTTTGCTTGATATGTGAATTTAGGCTGAGTCAGTGACAGCCCTGGGCGCAGGACTCCTGAGTGCTCTGTGCTGCTGACGTCACCCTCACCGCACGTCCGCCACGTCCGGGGGCCGCAGCAGGGCTAACAGCCCAAGTTTGCGGCTTTATCCACTTGTTCAAATTACACTTCAAGATGATGAAAAGGAGCAAATGAAAGGCACTGGATGCCAGACAAGAACATGGGAGTAGGGAAAAAAGAGTTCTCTGTGTGTGTGTGTGTGTGTGTATTATATTTCAGAAGCTCTTGGAAGCCATGTAAGTAAAAATAGCACCACTGTTGGGTCTAATTCAAGGTGGCCTCATTTGAGAAGGGCTGGAGTTGGATGCTTCAGTCCTGGCCCAAGTCATTTGGCCATAAAAACAACAACAACAACAACAATAACAGTAGTAGTAGAATAGTCCCCTGTTTTGTGTGAAACTTTCCAAGTGGCAGGATATTTCTACCTTGTTTATTTATGTGCTTGTGACAGCAGTCTTGTCATGAGTGCCCTTCAGGTAGGCATTGTGATCCTGGACCCGGAGAGGTGATGTGAGTCCCCGAGGCCACCCACCCTGGGAGCAGCAGCCCTGAGACCAGCTCCAGGTGTCCTGTTTTCCAGCCTTGGTTCAGTCGCTGGAATCAGGGAACCACAGAGCATCAGAGACAGAAAAGACATTGAAGGCTATCAAGTCTATCTCTTTTCTTTCTTAGATGGGGAAACTGAGGCTCGGAGAAGTGAAGCAACTGGTTCAAAGTCACGTGGCCAGCCAATGGCAGAGCCAGGAGGAGGGCCCAGGCATACTGATAGTCCCCGTCCAGAGTTCTTTATTTGTCAGAGTGAACACCTGCGACAGAGTAGGGGAGTCCTAGGAAGGTATTGTGTACACACACATGCCGAGGCCCTAACGCAGCTCCCTCACAAGCCTCAGAGTCTAAGACGCTCAGTCGCAGCACAACGGCCCATTTGCCTAGAGGGCTCTGGACACAAAAGGGGCTGGGCTCCTGGCAGCATGAGCAGGGGAGAGGAGAGCGGGCTGGGCAGGCCTTGCGGCTGGCAGCCTGGGAAGCGGCATCCCGCAGGTGGGAAGCTGGCAGTGCCCACCGTCTCAGCGGGAGTGGCTGGGAAGCAGGGGTGGGAAGGAGGGCCTGGGAATCCAGGCTGGGAAGGCGGGCCAGGAAGGATTTACACTCTTGTTCGCCTGTGAATGGCTCAGACTCCCCACCTGACCCCTTCAGTGACTTTCATTTACATGCAAATCCCCTCAGGGACGAGGAGGCTGAGCCCCAAACAGCTGAGGAAATTTGCTGGAAGAGAGCTAAAAACAGAGCCTCGCTGCTTCCTCCGCGGCCGGCCGCCTGCCTCAAGGTGTGTCGCAGCCTGGCCTGGAGCGCAGCACTGACTGCGAAGTGCGGAGTGGAGAGCAGGGACCCGCCAGGCCAGGGTCCCCAGTGATCCAGGGCTCTGCCACTGCCCAGGCCTGCACCGCCCTGACCCAGTGCCCCCCTGACCCAGTGCCCCTCCTCACATCTCCAGGCAAGCCCTTCTGGAGAGCTGGAGCCGACTCAAACACAGCCTGGGTTCTGGTCGCTGCTCTGTCCTGTGTCCCTTTAACCTCCCGGGCTGGAGCTGAAAAGCTGGCTTGTACCAGTTTATGAGAGCCAACCATGAACATCCAGGGCTTTTTGTGACCCTGTTGTGAAACAACCCTCATGGAAAATTAAGTTTTATTAGAACTTACATAGAAATAATATATATGAAAAACAAATGATATAAAAATGCACTGCCTCCTATTTTAGCATTTTACTATTATCTATGCTCTTGAGATGTTAATATCTGGTACAGGAGTGATGAGCGATGTGCTATTGTGCACTCTGCTCCCCTCCCCCAAGTGCAGACCAGTTGTCAATCATTTACAAGCACGCCACTGTGTTCAGGCTGTTTGCACAAACATACAAGATGGACATTTGTTCTGTCCTCTAAGAGTCAAGAGGTCAAGTGAAAGAAACATTGGTGTGAAAGCAGCTCGTAAAGTCTGTTCACTGCTTGTTGACATTTAGCAGGGACCCTATCCCCTACCCTCCCCATGAGCAGGCTTTCCTTCCCTGCCCCCCACCACACCTCTCTCTTCATTTATCATCCCTGTCCCTCCTGCTTAGGTCACACTGCTGTTCTTCAAACACGCATTTTCCCACCCCAGGGCCTTTGCACTGGCTGTTCTCTCTGGTGGAAATGCTTTCCCCAGAAAGCCACATGGCTAACTTGCTCAGTTTCTTTGATTCTTTTCTCAGATGTCACCCTCTCAATGAGCACTACCCTATCATATTTTTTAAAAAATGTTTTTATTTATTTTTTAGAGGGAGAGAGAAAGAGAAACATCAGTGTGAGAGCCAAACATTCAAACATTGATTGGCTGCCTTCTGCATGTCTCCTGTAGGGGATAGAGCCCGCATGTACCCTGACCTGCATGTGCCAGAATAGAACTGGCAACCTCTTGATACATGGGTCAACACTCAACCACTGAGTCACGCCGGCTGGGCTGACCAACATATTTCCATCACAACCCACACCCCAACTCAGGGCCCATCTTCTCCCTGCTCTGTTTCATTTCTTTGCCGACCACCTTATGACCCACAATGTAATTTACTTTGGATGATGTTTAATGTTCATTGTCTGTTTCCCCCAGTGCCATGTAAGCACCTTGCAGGCAGAGACTTGTGCCTGTTTTAATCACTGCTATAGTCCCAGCTCTGGGACATAGTAGGCATTCAATAAATACACTTGTTGAATAAATGAATACCTCCCATTCCCCAACTTTTTCCTCTATGAATGAGCACACCAAAGAAGTTCTGCTTTTGACTAAGGTGTATCTGAGAGCAGCCTATGTACACACAAGCACCCAGATTTGCACACCAGGTGCGCCCACCCTGGAGCACTCCCTCACACATTCCCTGCCCCAGCACTGTGACCTTCCTTCTGTTTTCTATCACCCACAGCCTGTGCTGCTTGCACTTCCTGCATAAAACAAGCTTTTTTTCACACTTTTCTGAAGCTCATTTTCACTTCTGGATTCTTCTGAATCAGCAAGAATTAGTGTTTGGGACCCAGTATCTCTGGAGTGAAAGAATCCCAACAGGGAATACAATTAAAATTCCCAAGAAACATTTATCCATTTCTCTTTTCTTTCAGAGTTCAAGGCCTCCTGTGCACCCCCACAGAACCAGCGGAGCTGCTGCAGTAGCTAGGGGCAGCCACAGCCGGAAGGGGCGGGCCCTGCGCTGAGGAAACGCAGAACTCTGCACCGTGAGGGCGGGGTCAGGGGGTTGGAGCAGGGCCACGGAGGACTCATCTCCAATTATGCAGCAGGATGCAGACTGATGACGAGGCCTGGGGGAGGGGGTGGTAGACTGAGCGATACAGACCCTCAGGACTGGAAGGGCTAAGGCCAGCTAGTCTAACTTTCTCCCTGGGAAGATGGGGAAACTGAGGACCAAAGCAGAGAGGTCACTTGCCCAATGTCTCAGCGGCTGATTTCTAGACCAGAGTCTTTTCCTTTATGGTCACTGCCAGGAACCTTTTTCTGTTCTGCCCCAAAACTGTGCTCACTGCTGGGAAAAAACACACACATGGGCCCTGAACTTAGGAGGCTGATAGTCTAGCGGAATGACCTTGAGTTCACCATTAGAGCTTGTGTAGTACAAACAGATAAATGGAGCATTTCCCAGCCTTCATAGCTCAGACTCCATTTCCAATTATTTTTTATAAAATAGTTTTCCTCTCAAAATTAGGATAAAAGAGTTCTTTAACAAAATCTAGACAATACAAGACCCTCAAGGTCTTGCTGCTTTACTAAATTTTACTAAATTACCCCGACAGACAGTGTTGCCTTAGGAAACATGCATAGCCAGGAAGAATATCAAGGTCCCCTCCATGATAAAACCTGTTCTGAGAAGGGCCAAGTGAAGATAAAAATTATGACTTAGGAGTAAGAAGACCAGGAATTGAGACCTGGCTTTTTATGGAGACTTGGACAAATCCATTTAAGCTTTTTTTGTGATCAGTTTTCTTTTCTTTAAATCAGGTGCATCATCCCTGCTCTTTCTATTCCATGGGAACGAAGGGAGGAAATGGAGTAGAATCTGCAATAAATCTGTGTTGCTACCTGTAAACACAGGAGAAACAACCTCCTGCCTTTGAACAGTCCTTTCAAAGTACCAGCTAGTGGCAGAGTCAGAGCAGATGAGATAACTGGCATGTATTGAGCATCCACTGATCCCTGCAGGCACTGTGTTACTCACACCATGCCATCATTACCCCTATATGGTATTTATTGAGCTAATCACACATGTCTTGGACATACACCATTAAAGCATTTATCTTATTTAGCATTCACAAGAAGCCCATGAGATAAGCATTGTTATTATCCCACTTTTACAGTGAGAGGTGGAGGCAGGACCTGACCCCAGGTCTGACCTGCTCTAACGCCTCGTTTCTGAACCCTGGAACATGACTTTTGCAGTGCTGATTGTCCTTACAGTCATGATCTCATTTCAACCTTCCCATGGCCTTCGAGAAAAGTACTGTATAATTTTAAACTTCTTTTTTCTGCACTGATGACAAAACCAGTGCTTAGGGAGATTGAGAAGCTTAGGGAATTACACTGTTGAATTCCTAGTTACCTTTCAAGACTTATTGTAGACATTAACTATTTCCAAAGCCTTTTCTGAGCACCCAGAAATGACCACTCTGTCTTATACCCCTATATACTGCCTTATACCCCTTGTGTTAATGGCCTAGCTTTAATTTATTAATTTTATACTTGTCTCATAAGACACTGCGGAATTGTGAATTCCTTAAGGATAGGTACTATCTTATTCATCTTCGTGAGCCTGGTCTTCATGCAGTGTCCAATTTACAGTAGGTTTTCAATAGGGTTCTTGGGCTTTATACCATAGATGGTGTGGAGATGTTGAATGATTTCAGGAGCAGCACAATCAAAGCGATGTTTTTCCTTTGGAGGTGGACTGGATAGCGAGAGACGGACAGCTGGTAGACATTTAGGAGGCTATTGCAATAGACTAGGTGAGAAGAATAAACTGGAACTAAGAGCCTAACAGTGGAAAGAAGGGGAGAAATGTTGACTACATCAAGTGTATGGAGTTAACAGAAGAACAATGGTGTTACATCACCTGAACATTTAACAGATGCCAATTGAGCTCTCTGCACCCAATGAGTAAAAGAGAGAAGAGAATACAAACCGAATGCAGGTTTTCATTGTCTTCCCCTCCGGCAAACAGATGCCATGGAATGAATTTGAAAATAGGGTGTGTGCAATATACGGTCCCCTTGGAGGTTCTGGTGGCTAAGCACCTCTTTCAGGAACCACAGCTCAGGGCTCCTTTCTAAGCACAAATTGAGCGCTTCATGTGATGCTCAACCAAAGGAACTGTAATTTGTTGCATTTCTGAGGAAAAAAGTCCCTCTGGATATACTATCAGACATGCACTACTCTATTTAAGAGATTAAGTTTGACTATAAACAATATTTGCCTTACATTATACTTATATTTCATTACACTTAGAAAAACCCTAAGTACCCACAATATGGAACTCCACTGCCATTTAATTTATTTTAAAGAAGAAAAAGACTGAGAATTTTGAAATATAAATTTTGGTCCCAGTGTGACCTTGGCCAATGACTTGCCCTTCCCTAGGCTTTGATCATAATGATGATAGAGATGAACTGTAATTTTTGAGATCTTAAATGCATATAAATGAGGGCTAGATTGGTCTTAGAGACCATCTTGTTCAAGTCCCTGTATTTGAAAGAGGAGGAAGGAAGCAGAGCTCCTTCTAGAAGTAGTCACTTGCCCAAGGTTTACCTTGTTAGCAGAGAATGGCCACAGAATCCAGGCCTACCTACGCCCTGGCTAGATTGGAGCTCTGCCCCCGCCTGCAGCATTAACCCACTGTGATCTGCATCCCTCATCTGTGTGCTGCAGGAATCCACACAGTGTAGACACATTCCAAGGAAGCAGATGCTGTCGTGCAGATGTGTATGCACCTTGAAGACCAAGGACCACGGGAAATCAAGTCGGAGAGAGGGATTTGAATCAAAAGAGAGCATCAGTCCTGGTCTTCTTTAAGCTACTGCTGTGCAGGGCCAGCAGTGTGGTCTCATCCCCTGGATGGGCCAGGGTGGGAAGGGTGGTCTGTGGGTTTAGACTGGACTGAAAAGGGTTCCTGTGAACTGGAGGGCTCTTTAAAACCACTTCAAAGTCTGCCAAGGGAGTTTAGTCAGAGTGATAAAGCCTCAAAGCAGAAGATAGTATGTGAGCATTTAACATCCCTGGATAGAAGCCATTAAATGGAAATCAGAAATATTTAAAACTTCTTATAAAAAAGAACAGCAGTGGCCTGATATGTTTACAAGTTTTCTTTAAATGACATGTCACTGAGGCATCCCCAGCAGACTGTTGGCTTTTATTGGGGGTGCTTATGGCCACGGGACCTTGAGAAGAGGCTGTCATAACATATTATTACCGGTTTCTGGAATTATTCTAACCAGGAAAATGAGGGTTCAGTGGGGTCATCTGGAAAGGTATGGCAAGGAGGATTAGGATTAAAATTCTAGAATTGAAGGGACTTCAGTGTTCATCATCTCACCACCGGGGAGCAGATAAAAACACAGACTTTTGTAGAAGGGTTGACTTATCGGGGTGGCGTGACCCACTCAAACCTCACGCAGATGGAAAGGGAAGAACGTCCCTCTCATTTGCAGCCAGGAAAGACACATTCTGGGGGCCAAGGGTGGGGGGCAACTGGAAATAATGGGTGGTTTCCAACTATATGTGGAAGGTTTCTGGGCTTGGGAGTTCAAAAGCCAGAGTACTAGTCTTGTCCCTGAATTCTGAGATGGTGGCCTCTTCCGTCCAACAGGAACTTAAGCAACAGTCAAGCTGTGATTCCTGAAAGGTGTGACCTTCAGGGTGACCAAGGAGGGTGAGCGTGCAGAGTGAGCCTCAGAGCCATTTTCCACCCAGGCAGCCCCACTTCTGTTTTCTATATCAGGCTACTAGAAGATTTCTTAGAAGAAAAAGTTTACTGGGGAGATAATATTTAAAAAACAACAATACCAAGCAACAACATAGGACAAGATGAGTCTCCAGAGGGCCTAGCAGCCTGGCACTCTGTGAGTTCTTGACTCCAGGAGGGGAACTCTGCCGGGCATGTGTGGCCAAGGGCACAGGGCCTGTCTCCATGTGAGCACCAGCTGTCAGCTGACCAGGGCACAGTGTCCTGCAAAGGCCTCATGGCTGCTGGAGCCTCTGCAGCGTGGCTAATGCTGATGCTGGGTTGGCATTCTAGAAGGGAGTCAGCTGGGCAAGCACAAGTGAGAAATGCATCCTGCCCTCCCTGCCCAGTGTGCTCATCCCTTCCCTCAAAGATTTTGGGAAAATGTGTCTGGATCAGAGATACAAGGACTGTAGGGTGTTTCAGGCAGACAGCCCAGTTTCTGCATTGCCTCAAGCAGACTGCTTTTTTGGTTACAAGTCTAATTTTGGAGCAGAGAGAGATTTTCTTGCTCACTCCCAATCATTTGGGAATTAATGGCAGATACAGGACTAGAGCAGGCATTTCCTAAAACCCAGGCAGAACCCAAGACCATGCTGCCCTTCCTCCTCGGGCTTTCAGGAAGGTGTCTCACGGCCCTGGATAGGAACCATCAACCAATTTCCAAAATCCTTTCGGGCCAGAAAGGCCAAGCTTTGGGTGCAAATGTATTCCAGTGTCCTTAATTCAGTGTCAGAAAAGGTCTTCAGATTCTACGGTTGCCCTTGAAAAGTACCTTGTCATTTTTTTTTTTTTTTTTTTTACTATGAAATGCAGCTGATGTCAGCTCCTTAATCTGCTTTGCCAGGAGACTGAATTTATTTGGGGCAAAGGAATAAGTTAAATCCTCTACTGTGTGCTTATCATCTTGATAAAGGAGTCCTAACAAGGTCAAAGGCCGGCATCAGTTTGAATGAGAGGAAAACTTGTGAGAAATGACTGCTCAGTGCACGTGAACCGAGAGTCAGTTCTACGGGTGGGAAGGAGGGGGCGGGGGAGGGGAGGAGGGCGGATGATGATAATAAGCCATTGTTGCAGCTAAAGAAAAAAATGTAATTTTCGTGGTTGTGAGGCTTCAGCTACCAATAAAAGCAAGTGTTTTCACTGACAAAATTTCTACATGGTTTTGACATGTTTGAAAGAGAGAAATAAAGCAGTTACGAGGCTCAAACTTAGTCTTGTCTACATCTGTGGAACACACTGTTTTACTAAGCCAACTTGTGGTCATTTTCCTTCTAGTTAAGTCTCCTCTCCAACCCAGATATTCAAGAATGTCTTGGTTTTACTACCAGCATTAGCTGGGGAATTGGGCTGAGGGATTCTGCTAACCTAATGTCCCCCACCCATAATCCATCTTCTCTTGGAGTTTGGTTCTGGCAGAGGCCAGATTATATCCTGAAAGACATAATTGTCCTGTTTGTCAGAAATATCAGTTTAGGATAATGAACACTTAGGGACTTGGTGAATAGCCCCTGCCTGATTGTTGTGACACTGAGAGGCTGGTTCCATTGGTCAGTCTGTTATTGTCATTACTCATTTCCATCATGGGCAGTGGCTATTTTGGGGGCTCATCTTTCTTTGCAAGGGATCAGATCTTTTGTATCCCTAAATTCTCAATAGTCCCTAACTGTATGCCATAGAGCAGTGGTTCTCAGATGAGATTTTGCCTCTCCCGAGATACTGGTACTGTCTGGAGACATTTTTGGTTGTCACAGCTGGAGGGGGTGTGTTATTGGCACCTAGTGAGCAGAAGCCAGGGATGCTGTTAAAATTCCTATAATTCTCAAAACAGCTTTCTTCAACAAAGAATGATCTGGTTCAACATGTCAGTGGCGTCGACATTGAGAAACTTTGCCATGGAGTACCAATTTGGGAAGGTTTTTAAGTCACAGAAAACTTGTTGCAAGTGAGATTTTTGATGCAGACCCAACATAAATAATAAGCAACATCCAGCAATTAAAATGAGTTTAAGCAGGGTAAGGAGTCCACAGCCCCACTTGCCAGGCCTCCCCTGCCTCTAGTGGCCTCGTAAGCCCCTGCAGTATCCTGGGGCTCAGTGGAGCACAGCTTGCATTGCCGAAAGAGCATGGAATTGACAGTCACAAAACATGGGCTTAGGACCTTAATTCACTGCTTACTAGCTATACAACCTTGGGTGAGTTGCTTCATCTTCTTGGGTTTGTTTCTTGGCCTGTTAAATGGGCCAGTAGTACCTGTCTCATAGGATTGTTTTAAAGGCTGAATAAGATTATAAGTGTAAAAGTACTTTGCAAACTCACTACTTCGTTGTCGATGCAAAGTTAACTCTTGTTGAATTACTGGCTGTGGAAGAATGAGACTCCAGCAATACTCACAATACGCAAAGTCTACCTACTCTAGAGCGGTTTGATGAAAATCTTTTCCAGGAAACCAGAGAAAGTTTAGAAAGTAGTTCTTATCTTTTGAACCAGGCACAATCTTACTAAATTTGATCTCTCAGAAGTACTCCAATCACATATTTTTTTCCATTTAAATAAATAAAATAAAATAAAAGAAAGAAAGAACTCTAACTTTGTTTAGCCCCACTTTTAAAGAACAACTTCCTGCCTGGCCATTGTGACTCAGTGGTTGAGCATCGACCCATGCACCAAGAGGTCGCCAGTTTGATTTCCAGTCAGGGCACATGCTCAGGTTGTGGCCCAAATCCCCAGTGGGGGGCATGCAGGAGATGACCAATTGATGTTCTCTCTCATCAGTGTCTCTATCTCTCTCTCATTCATCCTTCCTCTTTCTCTAAAATCAATAAAAAGAAAAAATATTAAAAAAAAACAACTTTCCATCCATGGTCTTGTTTGTGGGTTCTCTCTAAATTCCAGGGAATATTGTGTTGATTATTTCATGTGTGTTTTTTTCCTTTACATTCACCTCTGACAATGACCCCCACCCTTGCTTATACTCTTTGCTGATAAAACACAAACTCCTTAGCATCACATTCAAGGCCCTTCAGGATCTCTCCCCAATCCAGCCTCCCAGGCTCCCCTCCTACTGCCTGCTACTGCTACCCTACACCTTCCACAACTTGATCATTTGTTAGGGAGCTGGGCGATGCTTCCTAATGCCTCACATTTGGACATCATTACGGATGCGTTTTAGTGTAATTAGTGCTTCCTCTGGGGTCTCTGCCTTTTTCTTTTTTTAAAATTAAAGGTGACCTTGGAGCAGAGATTAGTGAAAGCATTAAAGACTCTGAGAACAGAAATGGAAAGGGGCAGCCGTGTTTGGCTGAGTCCCACTCTGCCGGCCTCATTCTCCACGGTCCTTTCTAGGTGTATGTACTCAGCCGCACCTAGCCTCCACTCACACCTCCACTCAGCAGCCGGACTGCGTCTCCCTCACTGCACCGCGGGAGGGCAAGCACAGCATCCGGCTCATCTAGGCTTCCCTAACTCCCAGCAAGTTCCCCAGCAGAGATCCTGGCCCACTTAGGGAACATGGGGGTGGGGGGGTCTCACCTTCACATAGTCATATTCGCAAAGGTAGGAGGATTCCAAGTTGAAGTGCATGAAGTAAAGCTTGATCCGAAATCCTTCTGGAACAGTGATATTCCAAGTCACTTTCGAATCACTGGGGTAGGAGTCTGGGTAGCCAGGTGACTGGATCTGGCCAAACATATTGTTAAGCTCCACAGTGTGGGCCAAAGCCTTCAACAAGGAGAAGCACAGAGCATGATAAAGAGGGAGCCACCTGAAAGACATAAATGGATCTGCTTACATTCATGGACATAGGTCCTCACCATTTAACTAAATCAGCAGCCCGGAGACCAAGTTCTCGGCGTATCTCTGCCATGGACTTTCTGTCATTGCTTCTCCCTGTGGGCCTTCTTACCAGTCTAGAATACAGAAGATGGTAACTCTGATTTCTAAGGTTTCTTCCAGGGTGCACTTTTGAAAATTTGATAATAGTATTAAACTTTCCCATCAAGTATGACATTTGAAACTCTGACTCACACCATTTTTCTGTTGAAAATGTAAATTTCATACTTAGGTAAAAGTTGTTATTATTTCTTCAGCTCAGCTTCATTCAAGAATCATAAACTCTTTCATTTTCTAAAAAGTAGGTAATAGTAACATAGTAATATTGGGATGAGATTTATACTCATTGATGGGATCTGCAGTACCGTAAACAAATTTAACAAAATTAATCGAGGTATGCAAAATTTGAAATTAAGAAAAAAAATCAGTAAAACAATTTTTTTTCTGTTTTGGTAAGTGTTCTTACAAAAGGATCAAAATCGTACAATTTTTTCCAGCTGTAGGAGTCGAAGACAATGGACTGTTAAGAGAGTTGCATAAAGGAACAGGAAAGCTCAATAACATTACAGAACATGCCCAAAGTGACTGATGCAATCAAGAGGCGGAATGTTCAAGGCTGGCCCAAACCCTGATGGTCAATATGCACCACACCAGGCATCTAATAGATAGACACCACCCCCAACCAAGCAAGATCCAAGGACCTTGAACTCAAACATCCCAAACCTGGTGCATCGACTTCTCCCATAAGTCCTGTTTGTTCTGCTTCCCATGGTCAAGAAATTTAAATGTTCTTTGTTTTTTTTTTTGGTACGTGCCCCTAGCGGAAACAGAACCCGGGACTCTCTGGTCCGCAGGCCAACGCTCCAACCGCTGAGCCAAACCGGCCAGGGCCCAAATTTAAGTGTTCTTATATGGACTCTTGCTATTGCATCCTAAGTGATCTCCCTGCCCCCACTTTATACTATTCAGCAATCTTCCACCAAGGTTGATTTTCTAAAGCACAGATGTGACCATGCTGCTGCACTGTGCCTGCCGGGTAAAGCATCTGCTACTGGGATGGCTGATGAGCCCTTTCTGATCTAATGCTGCTCTGCCTGTCCAGCTTTATCTCAGTGCCAACCATGCTTTGGCATCATTCTGGGAAAACACCATGCCCATCCAGTCCCCTTGTACATTTCTCACCTGATTGTCTTAATTCTCCTCTACCATCCAGCTCAAAGCTTCCCGGGCTATGGAGTATCCTTCACTGCACGGCTCCCAGCAGTACATGCTTCCATTAGAGCATGGATCACACTGCACTGCTTTGGAGGTGCAGCCCCTGGAGTTAGATGTGTTTGGGTTCAAATCCCAATTCTCCTGCTTACTGGCCATAGAAGCTTGGGTAATTATCCTCACTGAGCTCCAATGTCCTCATATGTAAAATGGAGATTATAATATCTAATTATAGGACTCAGATGAGCATTCGATATGATGGACTGAATGCTCTAGAGTAGAGTGTGATATATAATAGATGATGACTGAATGGATGAATGGAAGTGGGCCCGCAGTCTTATATAGCCCAAAAAGTCAGTGCTGGGGAAGTAGACCAGCATTTTAGGATTAATAGTTACATCTTTGCTAATCAGAAAGCCGTTCCTCCCATCCCTCTGTGCCAGGTGTACAGATGCATATAAGTGTATATGTACATACACATGAATTTTTGAGTGTGTAAACACAAGATAACTACATACATAGACTTTCTAGTTTTCTCATATAATGTTCACATAAAAGGTAAGTAGGTAAGTGCAAAAAGGCCTAGAAGGTTATCAGCAGGGTATGAATAGTGGTTATTGCTGAAGTGGGAATATGAATGTTCTTTTATTTTTATTTATACAAAATGCTCAAATTTGTCGAGAAGGATCTGTACTATTTTTTTTTTCAATAAAAATAAGACAACAGAATTATTTAAATTTTTTTTCCAAGGCCCTTACAATGGCAACATATGAGATGCAACTAAGGAGACAAAATGTTTTAATCCAATTGTCAGGGTCAATATTTTTTAAAGCAATCTGTTGGAGGAAGGGCCCCAGAGGCAGAGAAGGGAAGACATAAGTTCATGTGTGCAGTGAACTCGGAGGGAAGCTGAGTCTAGAAACTCACTTGTTGGGCCCAGGCAGCCCCACTTTCAAGCGAGGAAATATACCAACGTCAGCAGGGCAGGGAGTTCTGGCTCAGTGCTGCCTGGAGAGGGGGCAGTGCTGGTCCTGGGTCAGCAGCCCTAGGTTCAAGTCCAAACTCTGACTTCATTTATCTGACCCATCTTGGGGAAGTCATGTAAGGTTTCAGTTTCTTCATCCGTTCGATGATAATATGACTTCCCACAGGGCTGCTCTCAGATAAAAGAGGGTTGGAAAGTGCTTTATTAACTGTCCAGCCCTAGGCAAACATTAGTTATGATTACTCCATCATGCTGCTTCCCGAAAAGCAGGGGTTAGGAGTGAGCCTTGCCTCCCAAACCCGGCTTCCCTGCAATAGCGACGTCCAGATTGTGCAAGGCTCAAAGGTCAACTTTCTCCATGTCTGCTTTTTCCAGATCACATGGAGGAGACTCTGAGCCTCCTACTGTAGGTCTGTCAAGGGCCAGCTGCTGACAGCCCCAGGGGCCCAGAACCATGTGGGGTAGACAACTCATTAGTGTGGGAGGAAGGCCTGCAAAGCTTTCTGTTCAATTTTGTTTGCATCCCAAAACACTTGAACATATGAAACAAATAGCTCCTTGCACATAATGGGCTTGAGCATATGCTTGCTTGTTTTAGGGGCTGCGAATCAAAGGATGTAAGTGGTGGCTTTCATTCCCCCTCACGCTCTCTGAGTGTTTTTGGCTTCTGATACACCAGGCACTGGCTGTACAATTCCTGACACCTGCTATCTATTCTCCAGCTAATCAAAAAAGTTTAGCAACGTTTGCTCGAAATGTCAAAGTAATGCCGAAAGGTGGGATTTCAGAGGCTCCACTGTGGGAGCAGGCTATCGGGAATGATCCAAATGCCCGTGTAGATCAGTGACTGTGCCATGAGTAGTCTCTATCCTCTCCATTCACTCCCCTCACGTCCACCTATACCACACCCAGACTGTTTCTGAGTAGAAGAGTTGAAAGGGACTGTAGAGATCCCTTTGACAACACCCTTATTTGATGGATGATGAAAAGGATACCCCAAGAGGTGACAGTTCATATCCAATACCATATGGCGAACTAGCTTCAGCAGAAGAAGGGAGTAACCAAAGCTCACAGAGGAAGCTGGGTCCATGCCCATATGCCTAGGCATCTGGCCAAAGCAATTAATCCTGTGAAAAATAATTCAAAAACCCATGGCTTTATGTGAAGAATTTTTAAAAAGATACTAATAGCAAAGCCCCTCCTCAACAGATTCTAGTTTAATTGGTCTGGAGTGAGGTCTGGTCCTTGGCACTTTAAAGCGCCACAGATGATTGTAATGTGCAGCTACAACCGAGAGCTGCCCGTGTAGAGTGTGACTTGGTTGAGAGTCTGTTGGAATATAGTAGAAAAAAGTCTTGGAGTTGGAACCCAAAGACCCAAGCTTAAGTCTGAGCCTTTCAAAAGGCTTTGGGTAAATTGTTAGCTGCTTTTAGCCTCACTTTTCCATCCTTCCTCACCTTATCAAACAGTCTGAAGACCAGAAGAGAGAGTGCCCATTACAGTGTTTTGCAAACTCCGAAGTTCGAGGTAAGGCTCTTTGAAAACCTCTAGTGGAACGTGTTTCCAATACAACTTTCGCTATTTAACAACTGAATTCAATCCAGCCAATATTTATTGAATGCCTTATAGGAAACAGGGAGTATGCTAGGTACTGGCATACAAACATGAGCAAGACATAGATTCCGTACCCTAAGCCGCATTCAGTCTTGGAAGAGGAGGTGGACATTTAAACAAGGAAGTGTTACAAAGACAAGAAGAGGTGTGGCCCCAGAGGACAGAGAGGGGCCAAAGGAAGGGATGCTTACTCTGGGGATGCTGGCTAGGGAAGAGGAGGTGGTGTTCGAGCCAGCTGGAGCAATCAGGTACCCTTGGTAGAAAATAAGGGGAAGGGATGTTCTGGGTTCAAGAACGAGTAAACCCAAAGACACAGAACTGTTCATCAGCCCTGTAGTTTGGGGTGACTGGGGCTTTGGGTGGTAGGGTGGGATTCAAATAGCAAACAGATGCATCAAATTGTCATTGCATGTAGATGGCACACATTTCATCTCTTTTAGGAGAAAGGAAAATGAACTTAGATGGCAGATCTAAAATTACAATGAATTTTCAAAGAACAGAATGATTGAATGAACCTTAAAGACCTGATTCCCTCTCTGAACCCCAGGTAATGTGAGTTCAAAGAGTTGACAGTCTGAAGCCCCTTCTGGACTCAGACCCAGAAAAGTTGCTAGGTGACTTTACAACAGGGAAGCAAATAGAACCTCTTTTTCCACTGAGAAAACATTAATGGGAAAAGAGGTGTTTAGGACTTCACATACCTGCTTCAGGGTTTTTCTTTTTTGGTATTTTTTAAACAGCATTAACACTTATAAGAAGTAAAAATAATTATGGTGGTAGGGTTTTGAGACTTGCAGAGAAAAACTTACAAGGAATGTTTGATGTAGGAAGGGTCAAGTAACTTAACTATAGGCTGAGGAACTGGAAATGTTGAAGAGCATAAAAACAATTAGAATTTAAAGCCCTTGGTTCAGAACTCCAAAGGCTCCTTTAAGCAAAATTGTGGTGTCCCTGTAAGAGCCGGCTGGTGCATTTCGTAGCCAGATTCATGCCACCGGCTGCCTCTGATTTCAATGAGAAAATTAGAAATTTATAGAAAACTGTTAAACCGGTTTTTAATTTTCAAAATTGAGGTTTTAACCAGCCAGCTACTGATGGTTTAAGAAACCACAGAGCTGAGCTCTGGGAAGCGGGTTTCTTTTCCGGTCAGAGCAAATAAACATGCAAACACATACCTAACTCACAAAGAGTTGGGAGAGATGAACCGATTCTCTCTGCAGAGGAGGAAAACAAACCAACCAACAGTGAGCCTGTGGGCCACAGGAGGAGAGTCCGTGGCCAGCAGGCAGCACCCTGCGCTGGCAGAGGGAGAAATCTGAGCCTCAGCGCGCTGGGCAGGACCTGCACAAAGTCTCCCGTTTCAAGTTGCTTGTCTCCGGAGTCCCGGGGAAGGCGCCCAACCCACGTCTTTGCTCAGAGCCCCAAGGATTGATAAGAAACCCTTTGTACCACCTACAGGACACAAAGGTGAGTCAGCCCAGAGACAAGGTCAGTCCCTACAGGGCCACTTGACACCTGGACCCTGAAGGGACACTGTCCCCACTCCTGCCCGGGCACTCACCTCATTTTCCTGCCTTGGGTGCTCCTGGCTGCCTGGCTTTGGTCCCCCGGCCTGAGTTGTCTGTGAGCTCGTCCCCGATGTGGTGTCAGCGATGCCTTATCTTTGTTCTGAGGTCCCTGTGTGTCTCTGGAATTGGCTGGCATTCTCCATTCAGGTCACGCCTTCCCCTGCCTGCAACAGATCCCCTCTCCCCCTCTCCCTCTGCCTTTTCCTCTCTCTCTCCCTCTTTCTCTCCCCCCACCCCGCCTCTCACTGGCTCTTACACACACTCAGAGGAACCTGACAGAACAGAATCTGTCTTCCTGAAGAGACTGCTCCTCCAGTTCCCCCCTTTATCCTGCATGGCTGGCTCCAGTCCCTGAGAAAATAACTGAGAGGCTCAAATAGGTATTCCTCTCTCTCTCTCTCTCTCTCTCTCTCTCTCTCTCTCTCTCTCTCCCTCTCTCTCTCTCTGTGTGTGTGTGTGTGTAGAAGGTGGAGGGGGACAAAGTCTAATTTCTCTTCAGTCTCCCTTGCCAGATGGCTATAGTTTTCTGCTCTTTTTTTGGGACACCGGCAAAAAGACACCAACTAAACAGAAATAACCACTAAGAAGGCAATTCTAACATCTACACTGGGAAAGAAAACAGATCCCAAATACTACAGGTTTTCCTGTGAGCAGAGCCGCTGGCCCGGAAGGTTCTGGAGCATAGATCCTGCAGTTGGCTCCTTGTTTCTTTCCACTTAAACACTGAACTTGTACTGTTTACCAGCTCGGAGGGTGCAGAGGGCTAACCTCGCACCCAGGGGTGTAGAAAGAGCCAGGCCTGTATACATGTCTGTGTGCAGGTTTGTGGAGAGATTGGCACCAGACCTAAGCCGAGCTGAACAGCAGGAAAAGCACTCCCTTACAACAATGACAAGCAAAAGGGTGTAAAATCTAGATTTTACTGAGGACCTTGACTGCATTAGGCACAGAGCGATGCACAAGTGTCATCTCAATTACTCCCACAAACGTGTGAGGGTCATACCATCATACTCATTTTACAGATGAGAAAACTGAGGCTCGGAGAAGCTACATGACTTGCCAAGATTACCCAGCTCTTTGCTACTCCTTACTGCCATTACCACTAACAGTTAACATTTATTGAGCACTATGCCTCAGGCACTGTTCTGCTAATGTGTTAATTCCCTGCAATCATCTCTATACCTCATATAGGTGGGTAGTAATAGTATCTTCATTTTAAAGATGATGAAACTGCCAAGACAGGTCAAGTAACTTACCCAACAAGGTCACACAGCTAGAAAGCAATGAGAAAAAAATCTGAGCTGTAACTTATTTATTGTACGGCTTCTCAGTGATGTATTATAATGAATATGACATTTCAAGTCCACACAACATTCACAGAGAAACTCAATTTGAGTTATTTTGAAAACAGGGTTAGACTCAGTCAGAACTTAGATGCGATTTTTCTGTTCTAAGCTAGTTGTGCACTTTAGCCCCAATACTGAACATCTGCAGTTCTGTTTTCTTAGAAAATGGGGGTTGCTATGAAACGTGAGATTATACTTGTGGAGTGCTTTTTAGCTATGCAGCGGCATACCCAAGAAAGAGTTACCACTGATTCCAACCAAGGGGGTACATGCATGCACTCTCAACCCTGCTTTGTCATATTTTAGGGAACAGTGGCTTCAATCTTGCTAAAATTCTCCTTGCTCCATCTTCTCTCCAGTTTCTCTATTTTAACACTTTCAAATGTCAGCCTTGCCAAATCTGGCATGATTAAGAGGCTGTGGTCAATGATGTGGGTGCAAGTACATGGGACGAGAAAATAGGTTTGTTCTCAGGCACTGTTTCAACAAAATTTTGCTTTGTGTTTCAGGCATAATAGAAACAACCCCTTAAAAGTCCCATTAAGAAGACTCACAGGCTCCTTCGACATCAAATAACTCACAAAACAACATTTTAATGATTTAAGTGTAAATGAATCAGAAACACATGGACTACATTTCTCTTGGAACACACAAGGGTTTTAAAACTGAAGGAGAAAGAACTTGGCGCAAGGCACACTGTCTGTGCAGAGGGCCCTGCTCATTGAAGATGTCCCCTCCATTCATGCTGCAGCCGAGCTGGCCCTCTCCTAACTTAGGGCGCATAGAGGGGAATGCAGTCATTTGTCTTGGGCACGAAGGGGAGAACCTAGGGGGGAAAGCCATCAGCTTCTCCTTGTAAGGTGTCATAGAGCAACTGAGCCTCCAGGAATAATTTCCTGGCCATGTTTTTACAAGGCTGCCAATGTTCAATGGGAGGCATTTGAAATATGTTGTACGCCAAAGTTCTGCCAATACACAGCAGATCTGATGTGTTCTTCCTTGGGAGTGAGCCAATGCTCTGATGGAATCTGTGTGGAAACAGGCACCATGTGGCTTAGGAATGATTTGGGTGGGCTTTGGAGCAGTTTCCCATTGGGTTAGATCGCATTGGTGATATTGTCCTGTGCTTTCGGAAAAAACTCCCTGTGAAGTCATTGATAGATGTGGAAGCGGGAGCAATGGACGTGGTCTGAAAGTAGGCAGCTAACTTATGTGTGACCTTGGGCAGGTCATCTAGGTTCTCAACCAGGGGAGAGGGAGGAGGGGCATCAGTTTGCTCCACTGTGAAATCAGGGGATTGGACTCTTCTGAGATCATGAACACATATAGATGTGGCTTGCAGACTATGGCATGCTATTGCAGTGAAGGTGGTCAGGTGGATTGCTAATGACCTGTAAGGCAAGTCGAAGAGTCCAGAGTGGTTCTCTGATCTTGACACTGTTGTCATATTAGTATCCCATTAGCCAGAATTCTAACATAGGTATTCACAACAATAATTTTTAAGAAGATTCAGCTAGTTTTTAAAAAAGTTTCACCAAAAGGTTTAAAATATGCATACAAGGAACTAACAGTATGATATTTAGGATAATAAAGTTATAGAATGACAGATGTGGGCTCAGCACCCCCAGGTTATAGTCAGGGTGAGGGACCAGAAAACGACTACGAAGAGGGTAAATGCCACAGCATTCCTACCACGAGAAAGGACTTAGTTTACATGTTCTACTGAAGTATTTATTATATGCAGCTCCTGAGACGGGACCTTCTGGAATTCCATGAATGTGTTAGAAAAATGTATGGAATTTGGGCAATGGGTTTTTGTTGGCAAAGTCTGAAATCCAAGCTTCCTATAAAATATCTAAGAAACTGATAAGTATCCCCAAAGAACATAGCTTAGAATTAAGATTTGTGTTATTGAACACATTGACTGACAGTATGCTGAGAGTCATCACTTCAGAGCCTATCAGATTATCTGAATCATCTGGAGAATTTAAAACATACAATTCCCAAACTTTATCCCAGATTCATGAATCTTGGTTGGAGATCCTAATGCTGTAATTTAAAAAACTCCCATGACTTCTATGGCATAATCTTTACATTTTGGGTGCACATAACATGATGGTGCATCTTGTAATTGATGGCATTTTGGATTTGATGAAACATTCTTAGTATGTGCCAGCTACTTCCATATACATTACTACACATATATTCCCATCTTTTTACAGATGATGACACAGCTTCAGAGAGACTAAGTGTGTCAGCAGGAGGACAACCAATATTTAGAGCCCAGGCTTCCTGACCCCCAGTTCAGGAATCTTTCCTTTCATCTGCAAACTCCTGATCCTGCCTGTGGACTTCAAACATCCATGAGCCTTGTTGTCATGTGACTGCAAGATTTTGGGGAAGGAAAAATAGCTTCTACTAAATAAATAAACAAAATATTAGGCTCTTTAATGGACTGAACTGGGTCCATCCCAACTGCATATATTGAAGCAAGCCCTAACCCTCAGTACCTCAGAATATGACTATTTAGAAATAGTCTCTGAAAAGGTGATTAAGTTAAAAGTGGGGTATCAGGGTCTAATATAATTGGTGTCCTTATAAGAAGATGAGATTAGGACACAGACAACACAGGAGAAAACATGGGAAGAGACTACAAGAAGGTGGCCACCTGTGAGCCAAGGAGAGATACCTCAAAAGAACACCTTGATCTTGGACTGCTAGTCTCCAAAACTGTGAGAAAAGACATTTCTGCTGTTTAAGCTGCGCGGTCTGCAGTAGTGTGTTATGGCAGCTTTAGCAAATGAATACAGGCTCTCTTACAGAAGGTTCTCCGAAAGCATGAAACACATACCACCAGTGGTGTCAAGCCGGGTGCAGGTGCCATACGTATGGAATTAATAAACGCTGTTTGGTAGGTAATAAGATAAACCTTGACCAATGCTGAAATAGAGAGAATTCATTTTCTTTACATAGCAAGAAGTGAGGAGGTAGTTAGTTCTGGGGCAGCTGCTCGACCTTGTTTTCTTTCTTTCTGCTCTGCCAAACTTAGGATTTGGGCTATTGTTGGCATGCTTGTCACCTCATGGTTACAAAATGGCTGCAGTAACTCCAGATGTCATGTCAATATCTAAGCAGAAAAGAAGAAGAAAGAGGAAATGGTAGCCTTGGGGGACTTTTCTTTATGTGTGACAGGCCAGAGCTGGGTGCCACAGCCCCCATAACTTCCAGGTTTCACAGCTTATGTAGTGGAAGCAGGCAGTAAAGAAGACAGGGGTTGCAAATGGGATTGTATGAGTCAATCTTCGGGGTTCGTCACCATCATATGCCAAAAAAGTCCTGCCTTTTACATTTCTCCTGCACTCCTGATATTGCAAAGAAAGGCAGTCTCAAGGTGGTGCCACTATGCCATGTGTGATGTCTTCCCTTTTCACAAGGAAAAGCAGGCCTCAAGTTCAGAGTCCTGTGGAGGCAATAGTATCCGCTAGAATTTAACAGTTTTTTATTCGTTGTCTTCATTTTTACATTTATGGCAGTACCATTATTTTCAAATATGTGGATTTTAGTTAAAAAATAAATCCAGATTTGATTTGAATAAAAACTATTAAAAATAATAACGTAGGTGGTATTTATGCATATGAAAATCTATCAAGATAAATGACATGTTGGGTGGCTGCTCCAGAGGGTGGACTCATGGTGGAAGAGGACTGACCTGTGAGTCAAGATGCCAGGAATCGTGGCCACACTTTGCCTCAGCCCAGGGTGAAGCCTTGAGCTTTTCGTCTGAGTTTCTCATTCACAAGAATAATGTTGGACTAGGCATTCTGATTTATTTATTTTTAAGTACCTTCCTACTCAAACCCTTCACGGCATCTCTGTTTCAGTGTGTGGAACGATACCGATTGCACCACTATTGAGACTAGATTAAAGGTTAGAAGATTTCAAAGTAGTTTTAAAAAGAGGGTGACCTCTAAGGTAGAACAGAAAAAGATGTTTCCAAGAAGAATACTTCTCTGCTGTGACTCATTTTCTCCTCAAAATAGCCAGTAAAAGCCATACATTATCATCTCTCTTTTACTTACATGATTAATGATATCAAGATGAGGTAATTTAGACCCAGAGGCGATATATGCATTGCCCAGGGTGGGGCTGAGACCATGAACTCAGATTTCTATCCTCCCCTGTTCTTGTATATTAGTTGCAGGCCACTCTATTTGAGACTAAGTACTTTAAAAAGTAACTTACTTTTTTTTTTTTTTTTTTTTTAAGACCCTTGCCTAACCAACGCAGCCCTGCTCTCTCCCACACAGGATTATCAAATAAAGAAGTATGCTAAGGTGTTTTGACCTCTCCTGAGAAGCAAAATCTTTATGCATTCTCAGCTGCCATTAGGCTTATGAATTCTAGAACCTCCTTTGATCTCTATATAAGAAGGGCTACCTTGTCTTTTCCCACCTCTCAGCCCAAATTGATTTCTTTTCTCTTTCTCATTCTTCTCCAAGCCAGAGTCTAAGTTTACAGTGAAAGTGAGTCAACCAGGCACACACACCAACTTCTGCTTTCTGCCGCATTTCATTCAGTGAAAATTAATGTGGAAGCAGCTTCTTGTAGGTAATTCTGGCTCTCTCTTTGATCTTCTTTCTCATGTGCCTGGCGAAAGAATGGGAGGAGAGGAGATGAAAATTTAAACTAGCAGGAGGTGGGGATGCTCCACTTCAACTTCTGGCCAAAGGGAGCCTTGTTGTTCATCCAAGCTTCACTGAAGAGCTTGAGTCTATGACTATGGCGCTAGCCTAGCTGTTAACACAGGGTACCTGGCTTCCTGTTTGGCTGTTTCTCCTCATGGTATTCTTGGGGGGTGGGGTGATGTATAAGAGAGAATCCTGGGGTTCTTAAGAACTTGAGACATACACCATTTGTTACGGGCTGAATTGTGCCCCTTTCACAATTCATTTGTTGAAGTCCAAACCCCTAGTATCTCAGAATATGGCTGTGTTTGAATATAGGGCCTTTAAAAAGGTGATTAAGTTAAAAGGGGACTGTTATAGTGGGCCCTGATCCAAAATGATTGATGTCCTCATAGGAAGAGGAGATGAGGATACAGACAACCCAGAGGGATGACACGTGAGGACACAGCAAGGAGGCAGCCATCTGTAAGCCCAGAAGGGAGGATGCCAAAGAAAACAAACCTGCCAACACCTTGATCTTAGAATTTTAGCCTCCAGAACTGTGAGAAAATATATTCCTGCAATTTAAGGGACCGAGTCTGCATGGCAGCCCTAAGAAACTAATACACCATACATACCTCCCTTATCTTTGCTCACCTAAATCCATTTTACATCAATTATAGTTGCTACACATGCATATTCACTCTCCTTTCTCCCAGATGCTAAGACCACATGGATTAAGCCGATCAAATCATGGATGGACGGGGATGACTAGGCCAGAAGAAGCAAATGGAGAACTGGGGTAAGACAGTGTGGGAGACAGGACTCGGATCATCAAGAAGTCAGGGTTCTCACTTTCCCAGTTTCCTATGGCTGTTTCACGACCATTACTTTTCTATCCTCCTTCCAGATTTCCCTGTTTTCTATCACTCTGGCATATTTTACTCATCTCTGTTAGTGACCTTCCAATCTCTTAGTCCTATCGTTTTTCCCTTCATTAAGAACTTAGGCACTGGGCCCCATTGGTTACCTTTCTTTTCCATTTCCTCCTGATAGGCTGAGTGATGTCATTCCTTGCCCTCCTCATCTTCAGTGATGACGTCTTCCATTTCACCTTAGCCAGACACTATTCCCTTAGCCGCATACACACACACCTCTGAAGTCTTAAGCTCATAACACCCCATTCTCTGATGATCATCTTCTATCTTTCTAGGTCTCTTGCTTCTTCAGTAACCCTATATCTGGACTTCAACCTCGCCAAGACATCCAGTCATTTGACATCACTCTATTTTCTTCTAGTCGATCAGCTTCTCTTGGCTTTACATCTTTTCTGAATCCCACAACCGATCACTAGCATTCCTTAGTAGATTATTCTTTCTCTGCCCGTTTCTTGGCTCTTTTCAGAGGAATGGTTCTTTATCTTTCTGGTGAAACACTGAGAATCCAGTGAAAGCTAGATTCTGTCTGTCTGGAATACCCCCAATAAAGCCTCATAGTGCACGCTCTCCCACTTTGAGTTATTTCTTAATATGTCACCTTTTCAGCGAGGTCCTACCAGACCACGCTATTCTACTAATTCCATTCCCACTCACAGTTGCTATGCCCATACCCTGTTTCATTTTTCTTATGGCACTAGTCGCCACCTAAGGTACTATTTACTTTAATTATTTGTTACTTCCTTTCCATCCCTTAGAATAATTCAATCTCCAAGTGGACAAGTATATATATTTTTAACTAATGTATTCCCTGTACCAAGAATAGTATCTTTGACTTGCATATAGTAAGCCCTTAATAAACATTTGTGAAATAGGCCTTTTCCAATACAAATTTAAATATGCACATATTCTTAAAACTTGGCATATAATTTCAGGGGCTTCATGGCCTTCCTGAGACCAGGAAGCTTAGAAGCTCAGTTTTGTTTTGTTTTTTGTTTTTTTGAGTTCAACTGTATTTATTTTTATTTATTGTTTATCCTCACCTGAGGACATTTTTCCACATTTTGTTCAGATAGAGTGGGAGGGAGAGAGGAATAGAGAGAGAGAAAGAAACATTGACACGAAAGGGACACATTGAGTGGCTGCCACCCACACGACCCAACCAAGGCCGGGGAGAAACTGCAACCAAAGCATGTGCCCTTAGTGGGAACTGAACCTTGGTCCCTCTGGACCGCAGGCTGACGCTCTAACCGCTGAGCCAAACTGGCCAGGGCTGAGTTAAACTGTATTTAAAGAGCCACACGTAAATCTCAAACACAGCAGGTCCCAATGCATCATTCCTTAATCCTATTTTCCTCTTCTATTCTTTTTTAAAAATTATTTTATCTTCTCCTGAGGACATTTTAGAAGCTCAGTTTTAATCATTCTTTCTGAAAATTTCTCATGCACTTTACCACTATAGTGTTAAATAGTGTTACAGACTGATCACTTACAAATCAATTTCTTTAACCTAAAATCTCCCCATAGTTCCTCACCCACAAATCAAATGCCTAGTCACACCTCCATCTGAAGGTTATAATGAACAGAGGTCGCTATCTGTTCTTTCCCAAGTTGCTCATTCTCCTCTACCAACTGTGTCCATGAATCACCATCAAGTCAGAAACCAAAACCAGCTATTGGAGTGTCATCCTGATTTATGTTTTCTCTTTGTTCTCATATGCCATCAATCAATGTCCTATTGTTGATGTATAAGTACCTATCAAATCCATCACCATGCAGATCTTCCATTCTCCATGTCCCTGCATTAGCGGAGGGCTTCATTAGTTCTCCCTGGATTATTTCAACAAACTCTTGATTGATTTCTATACCTCTGGTCCCACTCTAATAAAAATATAAGCCTTATTAATTCTCTTTGCCAAACTTTCCAGGGTTCTCCCTTGTTTACAGAATAAAATAGAAATGTCTCAGAATAGCATTTGAACCCTGACTCATGTTGACATGAGACCGAGGTAACCTGTAGTGCTGAGCTAACATGTGGAGAACAGCTGCCCTGAAGATTTGCCTGGTGCCATGGCTGACTTTGTATGAATTAGAAAGAATTGTGCGAAACCACTGACTTTTGGTATTGTTTGTTACTGCAGACAATCTAGCCTATCCTGATTGTCACACTCCTGTTACATGGGACTGCAGTTTTACCTCTATATTATCCCCCACAACCTGCACACTTTAATGTCTGGAACTGCTACCAAAGTAGTTGTGTATTCCAGATTCCCTCCTCCTCTCATACCTGTGTGCACTTACACACCTGGTTCTCTTGATCTTTAATGCTAGTCTCTTCCTCATGTGTATGTAAACTTTCCTCTTATTTATCCTTTGAAATCTTGCTCAAATGTCAACTTCTCTGGGAAATCTTCCCTGATCACCCAACACAGAAGTAAACACTACCTTGTTCCTTACACATACTTTAAATTATTGTGTGTGTCAAATTATAGAGCAAATATTTGTCTACTTGTGTTATTCTTTCACTACAATAAGTCAAGGCCCTGCACCATATTTTTCACATGTTGGAATCAATAAATGCTTTTTAAATGTCTAGACATTTAAATAATTCTTTAAAAGTTATGTCATCATCAAGATAGGTAAAACACAGCTGAATCTATAATTACAAATTATGATGAGTACTGTGTAGGAAGAGAACAAAGTTCCAGGAGAGAGACTAATAGGAGGCCCTAAATTATATAAAGTGGTCAGCAAAGTCAAGGTGATGTGGTATTTTAGTTGACTAGAATGAGTACAAGTAAGCTTGTGAAGAGTTGGTGTTTTGAAATGATGGACTATGTTACCTGGACTTCAACACATGTGGAAATTCCCCATTTCTATATCCAATTCCGAGAAATAAATAAACATAGAAATGAGATTCATCAATGAATAGCTGCACTCAGAATCAAGAAGAGGACTCATCTGTGGTTGAGAAAATGGTGTATAAAAGGAAGACCGCAGATGAGGAGCTATAACAGTGAGCCAGGCTATAGTGGGAACCGATCCTGACCATGTAGGAAGACTTCCCGGTCCCACTGAGAAGAGGGGAACTGACTAGGGAAGAAGCAGAAACCGTCCACAGAAAGACTGTCAAACAAGAATGAACAAATATATATATTTTAAAGCCTGTATATGGAAAAGAGATAATAAATGTGGTAAAAGAAGACTTTCTTGGAAAGGAGTGAGGAATAAGGGAGAGGGAGGAAGCAAGGGGAACTCCCAGAGTTCTGACTTAAGATGGCGTTGGCACCATTGACTGAGAAGGGGAAGAGAGTTGGAAGGTGAGCAGCAGTCAGAGTGTAAGGAGCCTTCCAGGCTAGATGTGGAAAATGGACCACTGATCCAGATTCTTGAAAGGACTGAGGACCACTAAATTTTTTGGCAACTGAGAGACCGAAATGATTTTTAAGTGGAGATGAACATGATCAGCTAGTGTTTTTAAAAACTTATGTTTGGTAGCAGTGTGAGAGATGGAACTGAGTTTTGGGGAGACTGGAGAATAACCAGGGAGCTAAGAATACCTAAGTACCCAGGCATCCCGATTCTCGTGCCATTCCCAAGCTTAGGAAGAATGCAGTGAAATTGAAGCAGTTTGGAAAAGAGCCGGAAGGACCTCCTGGCTAGACCCAGCCCAAAGTTGGTCTTGGCCGAAGCTTCGGGCCATGTGGGCCTCGTGGCTGGCAGCATTCTTGGGCCAAACCACAGGGAAACTTAAACACTTCAGTTGTCACAACACAGCAAACTTGTATGACAACAACTATTTTAAAAACAGGATTGTAAAAATAAAAATACTTTTACACACACACACCCCTCAGAAAAACTGGCTGGACCTCAGGCAAATTTATTTATTTAAAATTTTATTTTTCAGTTACAGTGTACATTCAATGTTACATTGTATTAGTTTCAGGTGTACATCATAGTGTTTAGACATTTATATAACTTATGAAGTGATCCTTCGATAAGCCTAATACCCACCTGACACCATAATAGCTATTACAATATTATCGTTTATATTTTCTATGCTGTATTTTACATCCCCATGACTATTTTGTAACTGACGATTTATACTTCTTAATCCCTTCACCTTTTTAACCCAGTCCCCAATCCCCCTCCCATCTGGCAAACATCAGTATCTATGAGTCTGTTTGTGTTTTGTTTGTTCATTTATTTTGTTTTTTAGATTCCACATATAAGTGAAATCATATGGTATTTGTCTTTCTCTGTATGAATTATTTCATTTAGCATAATATCCTATAGGTCCAACTATGGTAAGATTTCATTCTTTTTTATGGCAGAGTAGTATTCTATTGTATATATGTACTACATCTTCTTTATCTATTCATTTCTTTTCATTAAAAAAAAAATCCTCACCTGAGAATATTCTTCTATTGACTTTTTTCAGATACAGTGGGAGGGAGGGAGAGAGGGAGAGAGAGAGAAAATCAACGTGAGAGAGATACATTGACTGGTTGCCTCCTGCATGGCCCCAATTAGGGCTGAGGATCGAACCACAACCACAACTGAAGTATGTGTCCTTGACCAGAATCGAACTCACAACTCTTTGATCTGCATGTGGGTGCTCCAACTGCTGAGCCAAACTGGCCAGGGAAATCCATTTATTTCTTGATGAACACTTAGGTTTGCTTCTAGATCTTGGCTACTATAAATAATGCTGCAATAAACATAGGGGTGCATATATTTTTTTGAATTAGTATTTTTGGGTTTCTTTGGATAAATACTCAGCAGTGGAATTGCTGGATCATAAGGTAGTTCTATTTTTTTTTTTTTTAAATCCTTACCCAAGGATATTTTTTTTTTTATTGAATTTAGATAGAGTGAGAAGGAGAGAGAAACATTGATGGGAGAGGGGCACATCAATTGGTTGTCTCCTGCACAACCCCAACCAGAGCTGGTGATTGAAACTGCAACCCAGGTATGTGCCCTTGATTGGAAACAAACCCAGAACTCTTTGGTCTGTGGGCTGACACTCTAACCGCTGAGCCAAACCAGCCAGGACTTCTCATTCAGTCATTTAAGAAATACTTTCTTTCACTTGTTCATACATCGACTTTCTTAGTAGCTCATGTTATTTTTTAAGACTTGCTTTTTTGAAGTATAATTAACATAAAATAAGCTACACAAATTTAAAGTGTACCATCTGATAAGCTTTGAAAATACCTATATACCTATGAAAACATCACTACAGTCAAAATAATGAGCATATTCATCACCCCTCAAAATTTTATGTGTCTTTGTAATAATTCCTTCTCACACCCCAGAGAAGAACTGGTCTGCTCTCTGTCAGTATACATGACTGCATGTTCTAGAATTTTATGCAAATAGAATCATACAATATGTACTCATTTTTGTCTGGCTTCTTTCACTCAGCATAATTACTTTGAGATTCACTCATTTGCATGTACTATTAGTTTATATGCCATAATTTATTTATCCATTTATCTGTTAATAAGCCTATGAGTTGTTTTCAGGTTCCAGCTATTGCAAATAAAGCCACTGTGAGCATTCATGTACATATCTCTGTTTGGAACTATGCTTTCATTTTTCTTGGGTCCATCTCTAGGAGTGGAAGAGTTGGATTATATGGAAGGTGTATGACTAATGTTTTAAGACACTGTCAACCAGTTTGCCAAAATGGTTGTGCCATTTACATTCCCACCAATAGTGAATGAACAACGGCTGTGCATATCCTTGATAACACTTAATCAGGTCAGTTTATTTATTTTAAACTGGAGCCATTTCCATCTGTATGTAGAAGTATCTCTCTCTCTTTTTTTTTAATCCTCACCAGAGGACACTTTCTTTTGCATTTATCTTCAGATAGAGTGAGAGGGAGAGAAAGAGGAAGTGAGAGAGAGAACACATCGAGTGGTTACCACCCACATGACCCCAACCGAGGCTGGGAACAAACTGCAACCGAGGTATGTGCCCTTAGCGGGAACTGAACCTGGGACTCTCTGGTCCTCAGGCCGAAGCTCTAACCACTGAGAAAACCAGCCAGGGCTCATTGAGTTTTAATTTGCATTTCATTAATGATTAATCATTTTGAACATTTTACGTGTTTATTTGTTACCTGTATATCTTTTTTGGTAAAGTGTCTAATCAAATCTTTTGCCTAGTTTTAAAATCATTATTTGTTTTCTAAATGAGTTCTCTAAGTATACTGGGTCTATAATACACATAAGACTATTATCAGATGTATGATTTGCAAATTTTTAAACTAGTCTGTGGCTTGTCTTTTTATCTTAATGTTTATGCTGAGAAAAAGTTCTTATCTTAATGTTTATGCTGAGAAAAAGAAAAATTGATGAAGTACAATTTATCGATTTTCCTCTATAGATCATGGTTTGTGACGTATCAAGAAAATCTTTGCCTAACCGAAGTGTCTGCCATACTGAACTAACAACCACTGGGAAAAAACCAAGTCATTGGAGAGTTGTTCAGGTTCTTCCTAGGACAATGGTCTTGACAGGAAACTCCTGGAGCCCTGTGAATCCATACAGCCCCCAGAGACATGCTTGTAGAAAATGCACTTGACAAATGCACTCCACGGCACAGCTCGTTGGCCAAGGCCAGCACAAAGTCATTCCCAGAGCCTGAGAAAAGGTCTATAAAATCAGGCACTGGGTGTTGGGATGGGAACTTACCATATAAAAGAGTCTTTTCCACTTATCCTCAGGGACATGCCTAAACCAGCAGTGGATGGGGAACAGAAGATCTGAGCTTTAGTTCTGTCTTTACCTCTTTCTGGTGGTGTGAACTTTGACAAATACATTTTCCTCCCTGAGCCTCAGTTCCTTCTCTAGAATACAATTATAATATAATATAATAATATAATATAATATAATATAATATAATATAATATAATATAATATAATATATACCTTTCTAGTCCACCCCTTTGGGTTTTCCTGGAGAATCAGGAAGATATGGAGCAAACATATTTGAAAAACCCTCTAAAATCTTTCATTTGTTATCTCTTCCAGGAAGCCTCCCAGCACCCCCTCCTATCATGAGTGCTAGGGCTGGTGGATAAACAGTTCCTCTTCAGATTCCTTTGTATTGAGGATGGTGGGATGAGGCTCCCAGTCTCTCTGGCAGTGTGAGCTTAGGCTGTTCTCTTGACGTCTCAGAACATTTATACCTCATATTATTCAATCTCCAAGGCCCCTTCCAACTCTGACATGATCTTGGATCCAAGGGGACACGTCCCAGTGTATGATCAATACATACATATATGAAAATAGCTGGTCGATTTGGGGTGGGGCTGGGTCGATAGTATTGGTGGGCTGGCATCCTCTTTTCTCAGGTGCTCTATGTAAGCATTACGGTACAAAACTAGCAGCACAGCATCTGCACCCGTGCTGCCTGGGTGTGTGGGCAGAGCTCAGTGAACTTGAGCATCCCTTGTAACTTGCCTGGGCCTGTTTCCTCATCTATAAGGAAGAGACTCAAGTCACTGTTCAGCTTACCATATGGCTCTGAAAACTGGACAGGATTATTATTATTGTCATTTTACTGAATAGTTCAGGGTCCTTTACAGAGACACAATGAAGACACTGTATGTCACACACTGAAAAATGAAATATACCATTTTACACTGAGTTAGAGTTTGAAACAAAAATTATTTATTGAAAAAGCATTGCTACTGGGCATGTTTTGCTTTTCAATTAAATTCTTTTTTTTAAACTTATCATTATTGTTGAATGTATTACAGATGTCCTCCCTTTCTCCCCTATTGGCTTCCTCCTCCCCACTCCCGCCCCCTTCCTGCCTTCCCCACATTATCTGTGTCCATTGGTTACACATGTATGTATATAAGTTCTTTAGTTTATCTCTTCCTGCCTCCCCCACCCCTTTCTTTTGTGGTTCCTTAGTCTAACAACCAACTTATACTTATTAATCCCTTCACCTTTTTCACCCATTTCTCCTAACCCCCATACCATTTGGCAACCATCAAAAAGTTCTCTGTATCTATGAGTCTGTTTCTATTCTGCGTGTTCATTTTGTTTATTCAATTGTTTATGTAGATTCAATTGTTGATAGATATGTATTTATTGCCATTATATTGTTCATATATTTTATCTTCTTTTTTTTTCAAGAAGACCCTTCAATATTTCATATAATAGTGGTTTGGTGGTAGTGAACTCCTTTAGTCTTTTCTTGTCTGGGAAACTCTTTATATAGCCATCAATTCTAAATAATAGCTTTGCAGGATAGAGTAATGTTGGTTGTAGGTCCTTGCTTTTCATCATTTTGAATATTTCTTGCCACTCCTTTCCATCCTGCAAAGTTTCTTTTGAGAAATCAGCTGACAGTCTTATGGGGGGAGCTCCCTTGTAGGTAACTAATTGCATTTCTCTTGCTGCTTTTAAGATTCTCTCTTTGTCTTGAACATTTTGCATTTTGATGATGATGTGTCTTGGTGTGGGCCTCTTGGGGTTCATCTTGTTTGGGACTCTCTGTGCTTCCTGGACATGTATGACTGTTTCCTTCACCAATTTAGGGACGTTTTCTGTCATTATTGTAAGGTGAGCTCCAGGGAGTCACATGACCAGGGAAATGGACACTGAAGAGAAATCAAAACCACCAATCAAATACCTCCCTTCTTTGTTATGCAGAATCAAGTACCTCTTCTCTTTGTTCCTCAACCTCCCCTATAAAACTTTCCTGGGTGGCATAACAGTGCGACTTCCCTGGCCCTTGCCACGTGGACCAGTGAACCTCACCCAGGAACGCTTCAATAAAACTTTCTTGCCTGCTTCTGCAGCTCTGTTTCTCTTTCTTCCTTGGTGAGATACCTTACAATTATTTTTTCAAATAGGTTTTCAATTTCTTGCTCTCTGTCTTCTGCTTCTGGCACCCCCATAATGCGAATGTTGGTATGCTTGAAGTTGTCCCAGAGGCTCCTTAATATCCTCATTTTTTTCTATTCTTTTTTCTTTTTGCTGTTCTGATTGGGTGTTTTTTGCTTCCTTATATTCCAAATCGATGATTTGCTTCTTGGCTTTACCTACTCTACTATTGATTCCCTGTAAACTATTCTTTATTTCAGTTAGTGCCTCCTTCATTTCTGACTGCATTCTTCACTTCTGACCGGCAGTTTTTTATGCTCTTGAGGTCCTCACTAAGTTCATTGCACATCTTTGTAACTAGTGTTTTGAATGTTTTGAACTCTGTATTTGTTAGATTGCTTATCTCCATTTTGTTTAGTTCTTTCCCTAGAATTTTGTTCTGTTCTTTCATTTGGGACATGTTTCTTTATCTCCTCATTTTGGCTGCCTCCCTGTGTTTGTTTCTATGTATTAGGTAGAGTTGCTATGTCTCCTAGGCTTCATAGGGTGGCCTATTTTAGTAGGTGTCCAGTAGGGTTTAGTGGCACAGACACCCTGACCATTCCAGCTGTGCTCTCGAGGTGCATCCTCGTGTGGACTGTACACCCTTCTATTGTAATTGAGTCTTGATTGCTGTTGGCACATCAATGGGAGGGGTTTACTCAGGCTGATCAGCTGCAAGGACTGGCTGTGCCCATTGATCACTGGCCTCCGACTGCCTTGGAGGATCAGCTGTGCATGGGCCCACCACACAGAGCAAGACTTACTTCAGCAGGGCTCTGATATCTACTGAGTCTACTCCTTGAGTTTGTTACTTGTGGAGGTGGTTGGGTAGTAGTGCTTCGACGTGGTCTGAAGCTGTCCACTGGGTGTGCTGGCTCTGGAGCAAGGTCAGCCACTGCCTGTGTTCTACTCGGGGACACCAGGCATAAGCTACAAAGTGATCTGCAGATGGCTGCTTCTTGTGCTGGGCTTGGAGGTGCCCAGGCAAAGCCAAGTTGTGAACCAAGGCTGGCTGCTTCTAGTGCCAGGCCTGGGGCCACTTAGTGTAAGGTATGGGGCTCGCTGAGGCCAGATGCTGCTTGTTGGAGAGAATTAAGGAAAATCTGAAGCAGGAGCCAAGACAGGCTAATCCTGTGGTAAAACCACTGGAAACAGCTTGGATGGGCCCAAAGGTTGGGTGGGGCAGGGCCTCAGGGAATCATTAGGGTGGGGCAAACAGTAGGAGCCAGGTTGCTGGAGTCACAGATATAGTGCTGGTCTGCTGGCCCCAGGGGGGAAGGGCTCACCAAAGGAACAATGGCCTCTGCCAGCACGTCTGTTCAGGAGAAAGCTTCCAGATGCCAAACAACTCAGTTCTTCCCCATTTGCTCTGGTGCCTTTCAAGCTGCCTCCCCCATGCTGGAGCCTGGAGTGAGCAGGTCTGAGTAAGTCCATGTGTGGGCCCTTTCAGAGGAGCTGCCTGGGGCTCCAGTAGCCTCAGCCTCCCTCAGCCTCAGTTCCCACTGGTTTTTCCAGCCAGAAGTGATGGGGACTTCTCTTCCTGGCACTGGAACCTTGAGCGGGGCACCTGGTGTGGGACAGGGACCCCTCACTCCTCAGGGAGGACCTTCCCAGCCAAGGTGTCCCTCCTGATTTTTATCTGCCACATGTGGGTGTGGGACCAGCCCATCCACACCTCTGCCCTTACTACCAGTCTGGATGGGGCTGCTTCTTTAATTTCGTAGTTGTAGGACTTCCATTCAGCCCGTTCTGAAGGATGGTTGATCAGTAGTTTAGCTGTCATTTTGGTGTGGTTGTGGGAAGAGGCGGATATCACATTTACCTATGACACCATCTTTACTGGAAGTCTTAAATTCTTTTTTTTTTTTTTTTTTTTAACTCTGGCTCCATGGTGTAATGGTTTTGAATTAGTAGTACATTAGTTATGGTAAGTTTTTATTTAAAACAGGATGAAAATGTTAACCCAGTGGTGCCCTGAACCAAACATAAGACCTCAAAGTGGCTTCCTTGTGGGTGTCAAAGGCCATGGTCATTACTATTAACCTATAGGGGGGTGGTTGAGACTCCTAGCAACCTCCATTTCACCTAGCAGCTTCACCCCCCTTTTCTCTGTGCCTTAAAACTCTTTGGGGAGGGTTTGCCATGAACTTTTGTTACTGGCAGATGTTGTGACATGACAGAGTCAAAGAAAACCACTAGAGAATTTAAGTCCAAATAAGAGCTGTTTGTTAGCCGGCCGGCATCTGATTCCGAACACCCTGTGACAGTCTTTAGACATCAGCCTCGATATGCTTTATTACCTTACAGCAAAAGTTTAATAATGTAAGAAAATAAGATCTTTTTGATATAATGCCCAGGGCTATAACAATGCTGTATAGAATTAGTTTGCCTTGCAGAAAACAGGAACACCCAGGCCCACCCAGGCACTCAGGCATTTCAAGGTACATTGGGTCACTCTTAGTCCCGAGCTGCACAAACACAATGCAAGCCCAGTTCCTTGAGATTGTGGGGGAGGTCGAGTCTCTGACTCAAGACCTCCAGGCTCCGTGGACTCTGTCAGACACCTAGCCGGCTCCCAACAATTTCTTGGTTTGGGGGTCTTTGCAAAACAGGTTCAGCTGGAGGGCACACAGTGACTTTCCCATTCATCAACTATGGAGCTATAAACGAGTCAGCACAATAATTAATCAATCGTCAATTATGGGTTTACAAACATGTCAGCACAGCAGAGAAAGGGCGGCTCCGCAAAATTGATTTGGTCAAAGTCACACAGCTTGTTGGGAGTGACAGAGCCCAGGAGGCCGTGAGACAGTTCCACAGTGGAGAAAACAGGGAGGGAAGTCAGGCGGCAGCAGGCGGGTACCTGTGTAACTGGGGAACAGTTACGGTGTGTGAACCGGGATAATGCCTGCATCATGGAGATAAAACGTGTGCAGTGCTCAGCCCAGGGCTGAGCACTAACTTAACCAGGTAATGAAAGTGAGCTCTTCTTCTCCATCTCCCACCTCCCTGTCCTCTGGAGCACACAGGTGTTGACAAACAGCCACAGGCAACCTCCTTGCTACACTCTCGTAGTTCCCCCAAACCCCAGGAGCTCTGTCTCACTTGTGTGTCCTGGGCTTTGGAGATTTTTCTCCGCTCCTCAGCCCTCAGCCAGACCTCCGCCTGAGCCTGAGCCTGGACGCACCTGCCTCTGGAGCCTTCCAGGGCTGGAGTGAGGGGGTGCGGGCGGGCGGGGGTGAGTGCTTCATTTCCGGTGGGAAAGGAGTAGAAAGAGGGAAAGCTGGAGCAGCAACTCCTCTCCCTACCCATCCTGGGAGCGTCCCTGTTCTGATCTCCCAGACCCCCTCCTGTCGGTCACCCTCCCCCATGTCCTCCTCCCGGGCTCCAGCCCTCAGAGCCCACCTCCCTGGCAAGTCTGCTTTTTCTCTGAACACGGAGCATGTAGTTGTCCCCTAGGCTCGCAAGAACCTGAGAACTTTCTAGAGAAGCGCATCTCTGCAGTCCTGCAGCAGACCCGCTGACTGAGAACTTGGGGTGAGCCCAGCTATCTGTTTTAACCGGTCCCCCAGGTGACTGATGCATCCAGTGTGAAAACCGCTGCCCCAGGGAAAATCCATTCAGCTCTGACCAAGCTCAGTCAGCGCCTCCCAAGCTGCAGGCGAGGCTGGGCTTGCTCAGAGGTGGGGAGAAGGGGGGGGAGGAGCAGGGGCGGAGGAACTGAGACTTGGCTCTGCTCTGTAGAACAGGCAGGGGGAGGGGAGCAGGACTCCAACTTTTACTGACTATCTGGTACCGGACTGGCACGTGGCATCCACTGGGTTATTTATAGTTAATTTAACAATTTTTTAAAGTTAGATTTGTGTTTCCCTACATTATAGATAGAGAATCTGAGATGCTGGGCTGGGGAAAAGGTAAAGAGAAGAGGGTGAGAGTTACACAGGTACAGGACCACATACAGGACCATAGATGGGGTAGGACATTATCCATGATGATAGTTTTGTTCAACACCTTCATTTTACAGATAGGGAAACTGAGGGCCAGAGAGGACAGAGGACTTGCCCAAGGCCACACAGAAAGTCAATGCCTCCTAATTTCTCATCCAGCACTCTGTCCCTGCTTTTGAACTCTTTATTTTGAAGTAATTTTAGAGTTGCAGAAAAGTTGAAAAAGTAGTTACAAGTTCCCTTACATTCCTCAGTCTGCTTCTCCTAAAAATAACATGTTACACATTCATAGTCTAATTATCAAGAACTTTCAGGAAGTTTAATTAATTTTATTTTAATTTTGAGGTAATTGTTATAAGAAATAATACAACACACACCCAGCCCCACCAAAAGAGTGGAATCATGGATAATACTTCTTTTCTTTTTCTGCTTTCCTGTATTCTGCACATGTATACAAGAATATAATGTTTACAACATTGAAAAGAGAGAAACAGTGCAGAGAGTCTGTGTGTATCCTTTACGCCGGTTCCCAACGGGAACCTTTTAGCCAGAACTTTAATGTTTGTTTATGTGTTTTTGTCTTACGGCTCAGGTTCATCCTCACTCAGGAGAAAGTTCTCAGATGTCTTCTGAGGGGAGAAAGACAGCAAATAAAAGTAAGTAAGAAGGATAATGGCTTTCTCAGCAGGAAGGATGGGCATGTTCTTCTCGAGGGACTGCCTGTGCCTCCAGCGAAACCTCTGGCTCTGAGCACCCGCAGGGGGAGCGAGCCGGCGGGAGGCAGGGGGAAATGGTGGCAGTGTTCCAGGGACTTAAAACCACGCAACACCGTGTGCTTGGGAGGATCTGGGAGCATCTGGGAGGATCCGGGAGGATCTGGGAGGTCAGCCACCATCCTTCGTCTGATGCGCAGTCTCTGTCAACTTCTGCGTGAACAGCCAGTGCTGGGAGCTCACCTCTGTTCCAAAGCTTTGATAACTTGCAGTGCTAGAAAGTTCTTCCACAAGGCGTGAGAGCAGGACTGAGCTTTCCTGTTCAGTTCTCTTCCCACCCTTCCCCCATCCTGCCCAACAAACACTAGTTGAGTGAGTGGAGGAATGAATGAAGTAATGAGCAGACATTCGGCCGATCGGTCCGTGAGGCTGGGCACACTGCTGCTCTGCTGCCATCACCACCCAGCCCAGCCTGCCTGTGCCTGCGGAGGGCAGGAGCCCGGGATGGGGCAGAGCTCCAGGGTGATAAGTCCCTGGGGACTTGTGGGGAGGATGACTCTTTCAAGTGTCCCGAGTGCTGTGGCCGAGTGGCAGCCTTCCTCCACGGCCCTGCCTTACTACATTCCTGGGTAAGTCGAGGGAAATTCAATCCATATGTTTCTGAGGCCTTTACACGAGCCTCCGGAAGACGCCGCCGTTGTGTAAGAGCCATTTGACGTCGATGGTGCTGCTGTCTTTTTTCCGTTCTGAGAAGAGTCCCTGAAGAAAAGCCAACCCCACTGTCCCTGAAGAGGGAGGGATAGGAGCACAGGGACATTGATCTGGGGCAGCGCAGGGCCTACAGAGACCGTTTTCAGGGCACCTCCAAGGGGAGGCTGAGGAGACAAGACGGAGAAAGACAGGAGCCCCGGGAGCCCCTGCCCAGCCATGTGCCCAGGGGGCTCCACCGGCCGCTGCCAGCAGGACCTCAGTGGAGGGGGGAGGCGGAAACCTCTATGGAGTTGTCCAGCAGCAGGAGGAAGGGGGGCAGCTGGCACTACAGGAGCGTGGGTTTGCTTTCTGGCATAACCTCAGATAATGTACTTCCTCCCTGTGGGCCTCAGTTTCCCCTTCTGCAAAGAGTGAAGTCCCAATCTTTGTGGGTCCCAATAGCCTATTCTAGAACCCTCTTTTGGTATCTTATTGTGAACATTATGGGGCACTCTCTAGACAAATATTTTTTAAGAAAACATTTTTATCTCTATCCTTAGTAAGAAATACATTTTACACAGCAACCTAGTATATATAATTGAAACAAAGTTTTCACAAATCAATGCTTACCCTCCCTACAAGCATAGCCATGTAGATCAATGGAACAGGAGGGAGAGTCCAGAAAAAACCCTACACGTTTATGGTCGGTTGATTTTCCACAAAGGTGCCAAGGCAATTCAATGGGGCAAAGACAGACTTTTTAAATGGCGGAGTTCAATTGAGCATCCATATGCAAGGATGTGTACATGCATGAACTTATTTTTTATTTCTTGATATATAGAAAGAAAAGAAAGGGGGGGAGGGAGAGAGAGAGAGAGAGAGAGAGAGAGAGAGAGAGAGATCAATTTGTTTTTCTGCTTATTTATGCATTTGCTGGTTGATTCTTGTATGTGCCCTGACGGGGGATCGAACCTGAAACCTTGACATATCGGGATGATGCTCTAACCAACTGAGCTACCTGCCAGGTCAGTACAAATACGTAAACTTATACAGTTAGTTTACACAATACAGAAAAATGAATCAAAAATGGGTTATAGACTGAAATATAAGTGCTGAAACAGGGAGTGAACTTTGTGCTCATGGCACAAATGATGATCACAAACATCATGGCAAGGGACAGAAGACAAATGTGAAAGACTGAGTGCTCTGATGTCCATTCATGTGAAGTTTCTAGCAAAGGCAACCGTTAGAGACGAAGAGCAGCGCACAGGTTTCCTCGGGCTGCAGGCTCCTGCCGGGTGCGAGCGGCCGGGACGGAGTGATGCCGTGTTTTGAAATCGGTTATTCTTGCACAGCTGCAGACATTTCCTAAGAATAATCAAACTGCACACTAGCAAGGGATACATTTTAGGGTACTTCAGTCATAAATCAAAGAAACATAATGATGGAAAAACAAACCTGAAGAAGAGGACACATGATTGGTTCATTTTGTTGCGTTCCTCCTGATGAGTTCCGCCCAAACCACCTGGTACTGCTTCACGCTCTCTCCACCGTGTTCTTATGCACAGATCTTTGCTCATCGGTGACTAGTCATCTGAAAAGATTAGAAAAGAATAAATGTATAGTGATGGATCTATATGGAAAATGTCACTTTTTTTAAGAAAAGGATTTTATAAATCTAAGCAAGTCTTCTCACATTTTCATATGCAACACCCACCAGTGCCATCAGTAGACCATCATTAGCCACAGTTCCAAGTTTGTCACCTCGCTAAAACCACAATCTAATGGTTCTCAGTGCTTGTGCAGCACAAGGACTGTTCTGTCCCTCCTTAGGATGGGAACCAGAAACTCCAAAGATTTCCTAACCAGTCTAGTGGCTTCTAGACCTAACTGGTTTTTAGAATGATTCATTGACAACCCCCGCCCAAGCCCCAAACCTACACAATCTCTGAGGTGGAGAGGTCTTAGGACCCTTTATTCTCACAAAGATGTCCCTGGTGGTCAGAGAGACTTGTGAGTTTCCTTTGGTGAAATCAGTTTGGAGAGAGACCTCAAAGAACTGACTTCTAACACAGTGAAATGTCAAGGTTTGCAAATGAGTGGCTTTTTAGAAAAAATTATAAAGCAAAGTATGGACACATTTGTCTCAACAATCATGCCCCTCCCCTTGCCTTCATACCTTCGGAAAGGGATGAGGGATGGAGTAACAGTTGGCAGGCTAGAATTCTATAAAGCCCTGGGATTGAGCCCTCATTGATCATTTCAGATTTTTAGCTTTTCAAAGCCTCATCGTCCTTTTCATCAAATAGAGAATATGATCAATTATTTTTTTTAATTACTTTATTTTTGTTTACAGATACTTCTCTTTTTTCCCCCATTGACACTCTCCTTCTGATCCCCCCACCCCCACCCCCTGGATTGTTGTCTGTGTTTATTGGTTATGTACATATGCATATAAGTTCTTTGGTTTATCTCTTCCCTCCCCTCTCCCTCTTCCTCTGAGGTTTGTTAGTCTGAACCCTACTTCTATGTCTCTGGATCTATTTTGTTCATCAGTTTGTTTTGTTCATTATATTCCACAAATAAGTGAGATCATGTGGTACTTGTCTTTCTCTGATTGGCTTGTTTCACTTAAAATAATACTCTCCAGGTCCCTCCATGTTTTCTCAAAGGATAAGAGATCTTTTTTTTTTCTTACAGCTGCATAGTATTCCATGCATATGTGCCACAGCTTTTTAATCCACTCATCTACTGATGGACACTTGGACTGTTTCCAGATCTTAGCAATTGTAAAATATATAAGGGTACATATATTCTTTCTGATTGGTGTTTCACGCTTCTTAGGGTATATTCCTAGAGGTGGGATCACTGGGTCAAATGGTAGTTCCATTTTTAACTTTTTGAGGAAACACTGTATTGTTTTCCGTAGTGGCTGCACCAGTCTGCATTCCCACCAGCAGTGTACTAGAGTCCCCTTTTCTCCACACCCTCACCAGATAGGGGAGCATCAATTAATTTTTTAAATTGTCGGGTGCTATTAGGTCAAGTTGCCCTCCTGTGTTTGTAGAAGCTCATTTTAAAACTGAGTAAAGAGTTTACATTTGCATGATTGCAGGTCGTTTTTAGCTCTTCCCTCTAGATTCTTAACATCTTCTTGACTCTTCATGCAGTTATTTGATGAACTCACTATTTCTCTCAGATTTATACGAACCCTAATTTGGACCACATGAATCTATACGGTATTCGTTTTGTCTCTTATTTTAATCATCCTGCAAGCCTCTTTCCGCTTACACTCTCCCCTTCCTATATTCCCCTGCCTCAGGAAAGGAGGGGCCCTCCTGCTGTGGGGGGCTTGGGATATCTCCCCACCTCCTGCGTGCTCCCCAGGAGCCTGCCTTCCCCAGTCACCTCTGTCTTGAACCCTCTGCTTGAGGTCTCCTCCACAGCAAAGGAAGACAGCTGTCCTTCCCATCTAAAAACCACAACCCTTCTGCAGCGTGGTGCCTGCCCGCCCAGCCTCCACCCCTTCTCCCTTCCGTTGCAGCCCCAGCTTCAGAGGGAAGACTATCTCCTGAGTGCAAGTGTTTTTCTTCACGTCCTACCCACCCCCTGTCTCTGGCTTTGCTCCCCACTGTTCCAGTAAAACCGCTGCTGGGTAGAGTCATTAAGGACCATGTAGTTGCCCAAATCTAATAACCCATTTTCAGTTCATACTTAATTTAACCTTCCTGTTGAGTTTGCTTTGGGGAACCATTCTTTCCTTCTTAAAACAATGTTCCTTTGTTTTTTCTGGCTTTGCTTCTTTCCCTTTCCCTCCCCACCCTCCAGCTGTTCCCCTGGGTGAGCGCTGTGAGCGTCTCTCTCTCTTCCTATCCCTTCCCATGGCCTCTATCCTTGGTCCCCGTCCTCTTATTCTCTAGTGGTTCTCCAAGCGCGGCCCTTGAGTCGTTGTTATCAGAAGCAACCAAAGAGCTTGCTTCTGGCTGAAAATACAAATCCCTGGGGCTCCAGCCCAGATCTACTAAACAGGAATCTCTGCAGGGGGCCTGGGAATCTGCATTATGAGCTACCCTCCTGGAGATTCTAAAGCACCCTGAAGTTTGGGGACTACAACTCTAAAGACTTCCCCTGGGCCACACTACAATGTTTCCCAAGTCACTGTTCCCACTATTGCCCAAACCCTGTCTCGTTGTTCTTAAAATCTGTTGTGGGGATCTGACTCCTAGAAGTGGACTCTGAGTTCCCATATCCTGGCACTGAAGGCCTTGGCCACCTGACCCCAGCACTGCTCCTGGGTTGGACTCCCCTCCTCCCCCAGCCCTCCAGCGCACCCTATTCCAGGTCCACCCTTAACACGCCTGCGAGCTTACACCTCTGGGCCCGGCTGTTCCTGCATCCCAAGTGCCCTCCACCGGGGTTCCCCCGAATTCACCTTTAAGTCTCGGAAACTACCTTGAGCTTCACATCCTCACACCAGCGTTTTCGCCTTGCTCTTAGCGCAGCCACGGGTAAGACTCTGCACAGTACTGGCTCAATGACTGACCTCCCGGGCCTTCCACCTGATCGGAGCTCTGCACGATGGGGACCATGTCCTGTTCCCTCCAGGACCCCAGGAGCATAGGGACTACAGCACAGAACAGGACAGCAGTGCATGGTGACAGGCACAGAAAGGGTGCTCCTGGCCCAGAGGCATGTTGTGCCACTCACCTGGGTGATGGCCGACGTCACTCATCTGTTCATACGTTCCAGGCTCCAGGATGGGCCCTGGGTGCAAAGTACAAGTAGTCTGTGCCCTCGAGGGTCTCCTGCTGAGTGGAGGCTACAGAAAAACTAGCAGGATAAGTTGGGAAGATGATGCTGTTGCAGAGGGAGATGCAAGTAATGTGGGAGCATAGAGGCCAGTCAGCCCAGACCTTGGTTCCAGATGTAAAAGTCCTGTCCAGGAAAGGAGCAAAGTCGTAGGAAAGGTTGAACACGTCAGTATGGCGCAGGGTATGTGAAAGCTTAAGCCCACCCTGGCTCTGCCACAGGTAAACTGTGACACATCGTTTATACAATCCCTGAGCCTCAATTTATATATAAGTAAAGGGAGGAGTTTTAACCGTGTGCAGCTTCCAAAGCCTTGAAAAGATAAAAAATATGCACTTGGTACAAATACGGTTGTGTAAGTGCATTAATAAGCGATACCCACCAGATGGCACTAGAGGATCTCTTTCCACAGAACTGGGCTTTTCCTCTATTACTGAAGCCTTATCCTAGGGGTGGTCCTGATGCGTGCCACCAGCTCCAGGTCTGACAGTCTCTATAGAAGGGTCTTCTGAGACATATGAGCAGAAGCTCTTGTTAAAAAATCTCACTTTGGGGAGCTATTTGTTAGTTGCCTTTGAATACACAAATTTAAAAAGCAGCCTCTTTGCCCTGGCCAGTTTGGCTCAGTGGTTAGAGCGTTGGCCTGCGGTCCGGAGAGACCCGGGTTCGGTTCCCGCTAAGGGCACGTACTTCAGTTGCAGTTTGTCCTCGGCCCTGGCTGGTCGTGCGGGTGGCAGCCACTCGATGTGTCCCTTTCACATCGATGTTTCTCTCTCTCCCTCTCTCTTCCTCCCACTCTATCTGTACAAAATACGGAGAAATATCCTCGGGTGAGGATTAAAAAAAAAAAAAAAAAAAGCAGCCTCTTTGATGCCAGCTGATGCATTTTGGAGGCTATCTCCGCATTTTTATGCTACAGCTCTGGTTCTGACTACATATTCTGGACATGTGGAAAGAGACCAGGTCCTAGTGGGACAACCTGCCCCCTTCTGTTGGGGGGAGCAGACACTGATCCCAGGAAATGGCATGAGCTGCCTTGCAAGACCCATGTCCCAGCTCTGGGGCTTTTGGCAAAGCTGGGCAGTTGGGGAGTTGAAGTGATAATTCTAGTTCCTCTTGTTGCTGGATTTGAATTAGAGACCCCTTTGAGGATCTGATGAAAGGCAGTGTCTTCCAGAATATTCATAGTATGCTGTTATTTCAGTAATTTTTCAGGCCCTCTTTCTAGGAACCCCGGCGCGAGGCCATTCAGAGCTGCTCTCAGCCTTCAGAACCTAATGTCGTGTGGTCACGCTGATGCCTGGCTACACACGTGAGCTCCCCAGTTTGTACAAAGACTAAACTCTTTGTTATTTTCTCCAGAGAAGAAACAATGGGGATGATGTGTCCTGAGTCTTATCATGGCTAGTACCTAAATGGTAAACCATGTGAGGATCAGTTAGCCGTAACTGCGACGTGTTTGGACCTGGGTTTTCCCGTGAGCGTCCCAGCTGTGCAGAGAGGCTCGTTCTGAAGCTCTGCTGAGGGGAGGCTGAGGAGCTGTGCACGCGCCCAGACAGCGCCCGCCCGCCCGCCCGCTCGCCGGGAAAGCACCTTTGCTGCACCGCGAGGGAGGACTTGGACAGAGTTTCTTGCCAGCTACTCGCCCACATTTTAGTCCTGAGATTCTTTGTAAATCTTTCTCTGTGCTGGAAAGCTCCAAAGATTCTTCCTGCCTTTCTGTGCACTGTACAGCTGCTTCATACACTCATGTCTCTGGGATGCTTTGTTTCCTGAGGCTGGTGACCTAGAAGTATAACAGGACAAAATGGATAGCAATGACCTTGGGTTTGGTCTGGTCCTGGTTCTGCCATTTATTAACAGTGAGACTATTGGCCTCAATTATAGGATGAGAATAATGACCCCTCATAGAGTTCATTTATTCAACAAATGAACACTGAGTGCCTGTTAGCTGCTCCTGGCTGCTCCAAGCACTGTGGATACATGAATGGGATAGCTCACCTACTGTTTGTGTTGGAATGGTTTTGCTGCCTGTTTTAGCAGGAAACAGCCTCAGGGTTACAAACGTTACAAACCACAGGAAGTTACCTCCAAGCAGAACTGACGACCTTTCCCCTGGTGGGTGGGAAATTGTAATGAGTCTGGCTCCTGTCCTCGGTTTCTCCTTTGTAGTCTTTCTCTTAGAAGATAAACTGCTGAGGCTGGGATCTCCACTGTTCAAACAGAACACAGAGTTCTCCACTGAGGTTTGGGCAAAGGAAGGGTCTTGCAAAGAATGCAGGCAGGACATTGTACCCTTGGACATCCCTTAAGTCTTGTGTTCCACAAGGGCTTCTCTCTCTGACCCAGCTTCCCCCACCATTATCTAGTGTTGGGTTCCCACCTTCATGCCCTCCCCCACTATGAGCTCTCACATCATGTTTGCTTTTTTTTTTTTTAATCCTCACCTGAGGACATTTTTCCATTTTTTGTTCAGATAGAGTGGGAGGGAGAGAGAGAGAGAGAAACATCGACGTAAAGGGACACATCGAGTGGCTGCCACCCACACGGTCCAACCAGGGCTGGGGACAAACTGTAACCGAGGTACGTGCCCTAAGCGGGAACCAAACCCAGATCTCTCTGGACTGCAGGCCGATGCTCTAACCGCTGAGCCAAACCGGCCAGGGCTCATGTTTGCTTTTTTTAAAATTTATTTTTAGCATAATTTTTTAAAAAATAGTATTTTTTCATTATTGATGTAAGAGAGAGAGAGGAAGGGAGCGGGAGGGACAGAAACATAGATGAGAGAGAACATCCATTGGCGGCCTCCTGCATGCCCCCCACTGGGGATTGGGCCCACAACCTGGGCATGCGCCCTGACTGGGAATTGAACCAGCGACCTCTTAGCTCATGGGTTGATGCTCAACCACTGAGCCACACCAGCCAGGCTATTTTTAGCATAATGAATTCAGTATGGCATTGGTAAAGAACTTGGTTAAAAGTGAGGGAAATGAAGAAAATGATAAGCAGTACAAAATTAGATGTTATTGGAGAACAGAGTTTTGAGCCAAGAATCTGCAGCAGGGACTCGGAATCCCCTTCTTCAGGAACTTCTGTTTCCCAGCAGCCACCTGTGGCCCCCTGCTGGCCTCGCATCTCCTGCATGAGCCCCCTTCCCGACACTGCGCGGTGGTTTCCAGGTTCCATTGTTTCCTGGTCACTCTGGTTTGGGGTAAGTTTCCCCTGTTCAAGCACAAACTCCCAATGACCTGAAATAACCCTTTCCTTCTCTCAAACACTTCTCACCCAGCCGAGGTTACTGAGATGTGTTGAGGTCACGGCTGCTTTGAAACCTTGGGCCTCTCTCCCCGGTATTTCCTGTAGTGACTCTGTCTCCTGGTTCACCTTTGTACAGGCTCGATTTCCAGACCTCCCTTCATCTGTGACCTCCTGGTTGTGTCTCGCACATTTCAGCTGGGCTACGGACACTTACTTTGGAAGATGGGACAGTAGCACACTCAATGATTAAGCAGAGGTTTTTAAAAAATGCTTGATTTCCTTCTTGAACCATGGGAATATGCTTGGGCTGAGCTGCTGGAGAGATGTGATGGACAGATGGAGGACAGCTGGCCAGAGTCCCCCCAGCCTGGCAGCTGACCAACCGCTGACACATGGTTGCCCAGTCAGGACCAGCAGAGGGAGCCCAGAGCAGCAGAACCACCCAGCTGCCTTGTAGGTTTAGGAAGAACAATAGATGGTAAGTCTTCCGGTGACTTTTTACTCAGTAGTGCCTAGCTGATGCAACTGCGCTGCTCAGGCTGTTATCGTGTCTTTCTCGGGCTGTAGTAACAGCAATTCATTGGTAATTCAGTGGTAACCCATCTCCTGGCCTCCATTCTTCTGATCCAGACGTCACTCTGACATCAGAGTGATCTACTCATGTTACTACTGCACTGAACGGATTTATTGCCTGAGGAGGCCACGAGGATCATCTTGTCCATTTCACAGACGAGGAAACTGAGGCCTAGAGCTGGAGAGTGATTTGTTCACATTACGAAGACCCAGTGGCAGCCCCAGTCAGCCCCATGACTGAATCAAAACCTCCAGACTGGTTGAGACTCTGTCCCGGCACCGGAAGCCCGCTATTCGCGGGGTGTGCCGCTCTGGACCTTCCTGGGGTTACACACACGCCCAGCTCGAGGCTCTAATTCGACTTTTTTTGCTCCTTTAAGAAGGCAAATAGGAAAGGGATGAGGGTGATATTACGAATGAAACAGCTTTGATGGCACCTTGATTTAGAAGGCAGAGAATCACTGGGAAACGTTTTAACACAGCTCCGCTCGGGGCCTGGCCACCGCTCGGCCCTTGAGACCCAGCCTGTGTGCAGGCCGCGGGCAGAGCCGAGGCTCGCTCTAACGGAACCCCTTTCGGATGTCCTGAGCACTGGCTAAGGCGTGTTTTTCTGTTATATGCATTTTTCTCCACAGCCCTGAGCCTCCCAGGCAAATCGATTGCTAAAAACAACCAGTACAAGGTTTCCATTTGATCTAGCTTCAGGTGATCTTGATTTCTCACAAATCTATATACGTACAATGAACTAATAGTAATAATGGGGAGCTGGGAGACCCTGAATCCCTATTTTCTACTCCATCACCTTTTCATCTCCAACAAGGCCCTTCTGGGTGGGGCTTTGCTTGGGCGAAGAGTTGTCTGCGGGCGCCCACAGCCCAGAGGACGTGGGACCAATAATGGGGCTCCTCCTCACTCCAGCTCTTGAGAACTGTCAAATGTAATCTCTCTGCCCTCCCCAGTACGCCTCTCAGTCACTCGAATACCCACACCTCTTACTGGTTGAGCTTCAAATGAACACTGGGGCTTTCAGATAGACTTGCTGGTTCAGGGTCTGAGTTTAGGAGGGTGTGGACAGGTAGATGTTGCTACAATCTGCATTTCTTTGAAGACAGTATTAGACTTGAGCTATTTTGTTCTGTGAATGTTATTTGGAAAACTAATATTTCTGGACAGAGTGAAAAAAAAACAGGGAAAAGAGAAATGAATGGTTAGAATTCTGAAGATGAACCCTTCTGTGTTGTTTCTGAGAAAATTGAAAAAAATATATGTTTTGTTTTAAAGAGGACGTATGTGCAATGTTTGTATACAAAATCATTTATTTACTGCAACTCTTCCTCTGCTCCTCCTCACATTCTCTAAATACATGGATCTTTCAAGGTGCCAGGAAGCTTCCCATCTTTCCAGGTGCTCAGTCCTAAAACCATGTCATCATCTTTGACCCTTTTATTTCTCTCATGCCACAGATCCAAGCCGTCAGGAGATTTTACTGACTCTACTGTGACCCGAGCTATTAGACTCTCTCACCAGGGATATCACAATGCCTCCTAACTGGTCTTCCTCCTTCTTCCCTTCCTTCCTGTTCTCTATTTTCCAAACTGCAGCCAGAGTGGCCCTCTAAAACAGAGGTCACATTAAGTCGGTTCCCTTGCAAACCATTGCATCAAAAATTAATAATGATAAAAAATAAAGGAAAACATTTGTATTCTCTTCTGATCATCAAAATATCCTGATAGGCTTTGCAGAGCCTACCTGTCCTTTGTTTAATCATATTAACTACAGTAGCTCTTGGATTGGGGCCTAATTCTTTTATTTTCTCTTAAAGACTAAAAAATCCTGGAAATGAAGCAACAGTAGAAATAGGCTGGAATTTTTTTGAGGTTATTAATTTTTATTCTCCACTAGCTGAACTGGACCTGAGGTTCTCCTGAGGAGCACAGAGCAGTGATTTTTAGCAGAGCCCTGCCAGGGCAGGTCCAAGGGATCCATCCGAGGCTGGCACAAGGGAGCAGTTGCAGGAAAACAGAACAAGCCCATGAAAATCAACTGGAAACAAATGAGCCTTGGATATGCTTCATTAACCTGCGCGTTTCCCCCCTCACCCAATGGTTTTCTTCCAAGGGGCTCTGTGCCAGCCAAGTTCCTAGATCTTTATGCTGCAAAATCTGATCTGAATAATGAAGGGTAATATAGATGATGGTAATAATCATTAAGCACGTACTTTGTGCCAGATACTGTTCGAAACATATTATACTCATTCATTCAACAAATAAATACAGGTTGGGGCAAAAGTAGGTCTATAGTTGTTTGTTTGGAAAATAATACAATAATTAATAAATAATACAAAAACAAACTGTATTTCAGTTTGCCCCCACCCTGCTTTTATTGGGCTCTTGTTACACATGTAAGTAAATAAAATAGAAAAATAAATTCCTGCCCTCCAGAGCTTACATTCTGATACAGGGATACAGAAAATATATAACCATAATAAATAGTAAGTGATATTGTATATAAGGAAGAGATGGGGCAGGGGGAGGGAAAGAAAGTATTTGAGAGCAGGTAAGTGGTCCAGGTAGGCCTCACTGAGGAAGTGACATTGGGTAGAGATGGAGGTGATAAGGAAACTATCTATGTGATTACCTAGGGACTAGTATTCCAGATAGAAGGACCAGCCAGTGCAGGCTCTGAGGTGAGAGCAATCTGGCTGGAGCAGAGAGTGAGGGAGGATAGCAGTGATGAGTTCAGAGATATAAGGGTGGACAGAGGCCATAAAGAGCCTAAGAGGCCACTGAATAGCTCAGCTTTCTCTCTAATTAAGTAGACAACCAATGGAGGACTTGACTTAATGTGATTTATGTTTTACAGAATTTCTCTAACCACTGTATTGAGGACAGAGCATAGGGTAGAAGAGAGATGTAAGGAGACTGATACAAAATTCAGGTTTGACTGGCTGCTGCTTCAAATGCCAACACTCCAGAGACAGGTGCTGATGTAAGGAAAGATGGTTTATTCAAGTGCCAGCAGGCTGAGAAGATGGTGGACTCCCGTCCTAAAGACCATCTTCACATCTCAGTGCAGGCAGGGCTTTTTAATAGGAGAGAGAGGGAAAGTAGAACAAAAAAAATCAGGGGGTGGAGGGTTGAAAATTCTTTATGTGTAAGTCAACACAGTCTATTCTGATGATTATCTTGAAACTGATCAAGTGGAGGTCTGGTTTTTATGGTTGAAAGTTAGCAAGTCTCCTGGAACAAGAACATCTGGTTTTGGGAGTCGGCTTCCTTTGAAATTAGTTCCTGGAACTCTTACACAAATATGCTGTTTATCTATGTACTGCATATTAATAAACAATTCATCTTTCACAAAAAAATTTTTGCTAGAAACAATATTAAAAGAATAGAGGAGTAGGTTACAACACCAGTGAGGCAGCTATTGCAATAATCCTGGTGAGAGATGTTGATAGCTCATTGGGGGTGGGGGGATGTTTAGATACCAGAAAAATGTTAAATATAAGGTCAATAGGACATTTTGGATCAGTGCTATGAAAGATAGTGAAGAATCAAAAATGAATACCAGGTTTTGGCCCGAGCACATGGAAACATAGAGTTGTCTTTAGCCAAGATGAGGAAGAATGTTGATGAAAAGGCTTTGGGAGAAAAATCAAGAGTTAAGTTTGGGATATGTTAAATTTGTGAAATCTATTATAGTGGGTAGTTGGTTGTGAGTCTGAAGTGTTAGATGTGAGTATGGAGTTCAGGGCAGAGGCTGGGCTGGAGGTATCAATTTGTGAATCTTTACACATACATGGCAATTAAAATCTTGAGAGCTTGGATGAGCTAATCCAGGGAATGTGTATAGATAAAGAGGAGGACCAAGGACAGGGCCCAGGGTCTCCCATATCTTGAATGTGGAAGAACATGAGCAACCACCCAAGGAGAATGAGAAGAAATAGAGAGGAAGGACAAAGCCAAGAAGGTACAACCAAGGGAAGGGAATGTGTCAAGGAGATGGGAATGAACTGCTGCTTCAAATGTCTCTGGTGGCTCAGATAAGAGCAAGACAGAATTAACCATGGGGTTGAGCAACGCGAACATTGCTGGCGACTTTAAGTGGAGTAATGAGCATAAAAACCTAGTTAGAGTGTGTTTAAGAACAAAATAGAGGGGGATGAATCGAGACAGTGAGTAAGTACATCAACACAAGAATTTTTGCTGCTAATGTTGCACAAGAAAAGAGGTGATGGAAGGCAAAAGTAGCAGGGCCAAGGGAAATTAAAAAAGATTTTAAGATGGGACAAATAACAGCTTGTGTGGCTACTGATGAGGGTGGTACAGTAGAGAGGAAAAAACTAACTGTGTTGGAGAAGAAGGCAAGGACTGCTGGAACAGTGGCTTTGGGTAGGCCGAATGAGGCAGAATCGAGTAGCTTCTCTAGGTGACCCAGGATTGGCTTTTGTTGTCATTTTCTAGGGCTGCCATAATAAAGTACCATAAACTGTGTGAATTAAACAATGGAGATTCATTGTTTCACAGTCTTGGAGGCTAGAATTCCAAGGTTAAGATATCAGGGTTGGTTTCTTCTGAGGTCTGTGGGAGAGAATCTGTTCCCCAATTCTCCCCTAGCTTCTGGTGGTTTGTTGGAAATTTTTATCATCTCTCGGCTTTTAGGCACATCACCCCAGTCTTGTCTTCTTGTTCACAAGACATTCTTCCTGTGTGCCCATCTGTGAACAAATTTCCCTGTTGTATAAGGACACCAGTCATATTAAATTAGGGGCCCAACCTGCTCCACTATGATTCTGTCTTAGCCAATTATGTCTGTAATGACTCTATTTCTAAATCAGGTCACATTCTGAGGTGCTGGGGGTTAAGACTTCCTCATACAAATTTTTAGAGGGCACAGTTCAACTCATAATAGCTTTAGATAAGAAATGGACAGTTTATATTTAGCAAGGGGACAGGAGGTAGGGCACATGCTTGAAAATGATGTCAGGTTTATAGATATACTTGTGGAAATTCATGGAAATGCTTTTCTGATTGCTTCAGAGATGTGGAAAGCAAGGTTATTAGCTGAGAGCATGAGGAGAGAAGTTGTGAAGTTGTTTCTAGCAGGTGGGAGGGTGAGCTAAGAATACTCAACGTGGCAGCTAGGTAGTCTTTTTTTTTTTTATCCGCACCTGAGGACATTTTTGCATTTATCTTCAAATAGAGCAGGAGGGAGAGAGGGAGGAAGAGAGGGAGAGAAACATTAATGTGAGAGATACACATCTAGTGCCTGCCCCCCACACGACTCCAATCGGGGCCAATCGGGGCTGGGGACAAACTGCAACCAAGGTACGTGCCTTTAGTGGGAACCGAACCCAGGAGTCTCTGGTCCACAGACTGAGGCTATAACTGTGAGCCAAACCGACCAGGGCACAGCTGGGTAGTCTTAAGGACACACCCATGGGCCTTGGTCCTGTATGTAAAGCAGGGTAGTAGGTGTTGTCCTGAGTTTTTCTCAAGCAGCATGGGGCAGCAGAGAGTGTGGGGAGAGTGGTGATTCACTAGGGTTGTGGTTTTGCAAAGTGAGTGCAGCACTTGGACGAGTCAGAGAAGCCAGGGAGCTGAGAGTGAATGCAAGGAAGCTATAATGATAAACGTGGACATAACATTCAATAAGGAATGAGAGAGCCCTATATGCAGATACTGTAATTACTCGGATTTTAAGAACGAGACAAGTGATGGATAGAGAAGAGAAGTACTTTTGGGGGTTCAATCAGTGACAGAATCAGAATTCAAACCCAGACTGTGCAGCTCAGAGCCCATGTGCTCACACATAGAATTAGAAAACTGGGCAGAAAGGATGAAGGATCAGATTTGAGGTATGAGACTGTTCTGCCCACTGACTTGCCTCGTAATTTCAAGCAAGGCATTCCTATTCCCATAACACAATGTTCTATGATTCCAATTATTTCCTCCTCTTTGGAGAAGGATCTCTTCTGTTTTATTCTAACAGATAATTCTCTTTTATTTAGAACACTGGTCCATCCATTTCTCTACTAATCTCTCATCTTTCTGTCCTTCCTTTCCTCCCTTAAATATATACAGTGTTTTCTTGTCCATAAAATAATTTTATATTCATTTTTACACTTTGTGTCCACAGGCACCCTGCTATGGCAGTTATTGTTTCTATTTTCAAGATAAGATTATAAGGCTTAGAATAATAAACCGATAAACCCCTCAGCCACTTAGTAGCAGAGATGGAATTTAAATCTAAACCTTTAATTTTAAATTCAATTCTCTTTCAAACTCCTAGGATACTTTCTTTTTAAAATATTGTTCTTTTACATTTGAAATAGGGTGAATTGGATAGCAGGTACAACCTTGACATTGGAGAATTTCAGGAACTTAGATTAGCACTCTTCTGGGATTCTGCAGAATAAATTCAAGCAGTAACTGTGAGTTAGAGTAATGGCTCTTCACATGCCTCCCACCCTTGACTCTGGGGTAAGTCAGGGAATAAATGCCTAAGTTAACAGAAGAAAAGCTAGTTAAATGATTGTTATAGAGTACGCTATTGTTCACATAATGTTTTACATGGTAGGTGAAGTTGTTATATTTTTTCTTTGGGCAGGTATTCTTATCAACAACAAAAAAAGCTTCATTCAAACAGTCATTCAGTCATCAAACTTCTATTGAGCCCTTGCTATGTGTCTGGATAGTGCTAGGTGTTGGATCCTTATTTTTAGAAAATTCATAATCCATCATGTAATACAGACCTGTAAACCAACAAATACCCAATACATGCGTTAGAAAGAAATGTGCTGACTACTTAGGAGCACAGAACTGGGAATGACCAAATGCCCAGGCAATGGAGGGAAGACTTCAAGTTGGAGGTGACAGTTAAGCTGCTTAGAGGAACTTTCCAGCCAGTACTGGGGAATATGCACAGCCCCATAGCTCTCTCCATCTCCCCCCCAGACTGGTCTTAGCATGTCCTCCACACCTGTAATAACAAAACTCATGCCACACTAATACTTTAGGACAAGTGAAGAGCTGAATGATTTTTTCAGCTCTGACAGGCCATGGAATTCAAAAGACAGACAGATATTGCTGTGACCAACATGATTATGGGCAGGAAAAAGAATATGAGCAGACAGAGAATTCGTCTGGGCTTTCTGTATGAGATAGTAACTCTACCCAGGCTTGTGTTCCTATAGCGAATAGGAAAAGTCCAAAGTGACTCTGTTTCAGAGAGAAATACAGAGGACTGGTATGGAGAAGGCTCGGCTGATGGCTCGCTGACAATTTCTCCTCCCCGGGCCACAGTTCATAGATTATAGAGCTTATATTGCTAGTTGTGATGGGACTATGCATGAATATTTTTATTTATACTCTTTTACTTTTTCTGTACTTTCTATATATTTTTTATAATGAAAATGTTTTAATTAACCTTAAAAAAGGTAAAAATGAAGGGGCTGAAGTAAATGGCTGTTGAGACCCATTCCAACTCAAAATCTGATGCTAAAGAAAGAGTAGAGACAGAGAATGAGCAGACCGAATATGACTTCTGGTAATACCAGCTGTCTAACAATTTTTTTTTTTTATAGCAGCTCCCGTTTATTGACTACCAAGTCTTGTGTAAGACACTTTGCATATTTAAATATGTATTATGTATAGTACAAATATTTAGATAGATAGATAGTATAAATATAGATATATCCTCAGAATGAGGGGAAGCAATATAGTAAAGTGTTTAAGGTCTTTTTGACTTTGAATTAAGTTCTGGCTGGGTGTGTATATTCCTCATCTCTCTCTAAGCCCAGTGTTAATAACATGCAAAGAGATGCACACTTCCTTTTATGTGAGCATCAGCCCAGGTTCAATGGTCTCAAGACCCCGTGCTAGTCTGTATGTCCCTCACTTCCTCCCTTCACGGAGCCAAGCAGCAAACTGCATGGGTGAGTGCCCTTAGAACAGGGCGGTGCCTCTGGGTGCCGGGGCTGTGAAGCAGGGCAGTGCCTGTGACATCCTGGAGTAACTGGGAGTCCCCACATTCAGAAGTCTGGCCCAGGCACAGCTCATTGCCTTGAGGATACCCCACCCCTCCAGCACAAGACTAGAGTCAGATTTTGGTAAAGAAAACACATTCTCAAGCAGCCTCAAAATCAATCTAATACAAAATCAAGAATTTTACCAAGAATTGCTGAAGATTTAAGGAAAACAAACATTATATAAGAAAGGAACAAAACTCAACAAGCAGAAAAATTAGCACAGGAAAGAGAAAATGGAATACACAAAAATGGAAAAAATGTAATTAATATTTACCTTTATAAAACAGAAACAGGATGTTAAGAAAAAGTACCAATTAGAGATGTTATAAAAAATGGTTGTTAAAAGGAGAAAGTCAATAAATAAGATACAGAGCACACTGGACCTAACTGAAAAAAAAAAAAAAAAAAATGAGTGTGTTGTAGGCCAGTTCTTAGAACAGAAGGGCCAAAAGATAAAACATATAGAGAAAGTTAAGATACTTGGAGGACAGAGTCAAAAGTCCAACATACATATAATGAGTTCAAGATGGAGAGAGTATAGACAAAATCAATAAGAAAACAAATCAAAGATATAAAAGAAGAAAATATTCCAGTGCTAGAGAAAGATGTTTTGATGGAAAGGGCTCACCAGGCCACTGAAAAGAATAAATTTAAAATAAAATTAACCCTAGACACATCTTAGTACAATTTTTGAAATGAAAAGGAGGGAAAAACTGTCTAAAAGCTGTCAGAAAGAAAACAAAGATTATCCACAAAGAAAGAATCAGATAAACAACAAACTCCTGATTGTCAATAACGTCTTCAATGTTAAGAGAGAAAATAATTTTGAGCCTAGAATTCTGTAATGACCCAAATACTTATTAAAATGTAAGGTCAGCCCTGGCCAGTTTGGCTCAGCGGTTAGAGCGTCTGCCTGCGGTCTGGGAGACCCGGGTTCGGTTCCCGCTAAGGGCACGTACTTCGGTTGCAGTTTGTCCCCGGCCCTGGTTGGTCGTGCGGGTGGCAGCCACTCGATGTGTGATGTGTCCCTTCACGTTGATGTTTCTCACTCTCTCTCCCTTCCTCTCTCTCCCTCCCACTCTGTCTGTACAAAAAATGGAAAAATGTCCTCGGGTGAGGATAAAAAAAAAATAATAATAAAATGTAAGGTCAAAATAGAAGCATTTTAGACATATAAAGTCTGTGTAATAATTCTCACTGTGAGATATTCTGGAAGGTCTAGTGCAGCAAAGTGAAAAAAGGAACAAAAGAAAATTATTACAGAGAAAAACATTCTTGAGTAAAGAAACAAAGATACTTTTTAAATTAAATCTTAATAAATGTTGACTATAAAAAATTAATTAATGTTATGTTAGATCCTAGATCCAAAATGATTCCTATGTTTAATGTGCGGGAAGAGGAAGTTAACATGTTTGCTGTGATAAGTAGGGGAAAATATAGATACAGTTTATGTGTAGATTATAGAAAAATATTTATTGTGTTATTTGTAGTGTGAACAGTGATAGTGTGAACTGCTCTTAGAGTTTGGAAGGAGAATCAGCAAGATACGTATAAAAGGGGGAAAAAAAGAATCCTTCATCAAAATGGGAATAGCATTCCTGGCTAACACCTCAATTAATGAATAACTCCTTAATTTCCTTCTAATACCTATTAGTTAACTGTTTTGCTACAATTAAGAATGCAGCTGTGGCCCTGGCCAGTGTGGCTCGGTGCTTAGAGCATCAGCTCACGGACTAAAGAGTCACGGGTTCGATTTCCGGTCAAGGGCACACACCTCAGTTTCAGGTTTGATCCCCAGTTGGGCTGGTGGGGGAGGCAGCCAATTGACGTGTCTCTCTCACAGCAATGTTTCTCTCTCTCTCCTTCTCTTTATCTCTCCCTTCCTCCCTCCTACTCTACCTAAAAATTCAATGAAAAAGTATCTTCAGGTGAGAATTAAAAAATGTTTAAAAAGAATGCAGCTGTGGCTCTCAAGCTGAGCAGCACATCACTTAGGTCATATTTATCTCTCAATACCCAGGCCCTATGTAATTAAGTCAGAATCTCTGGGGTTGGGACCCAGACATCAGTAGTTTTTAAAGCTCCCCAATGATTCCAATGTGTATCAGAGTTTGCTAACCAGGGGGTTAAAGGACAGATATTTCTGGGGGAAAAGTCACATTCAGGTGGGATTAGGTGGCAGAGTAACCGTGGGAGGGTCCTTGCACCTCAGATGTTCGTCTTGTCCATCTCTGAGCTGTAGGAGTTGGTATGGAGGAGCTCTCCAGCCCCTGCCAGAGCTGAGGAGCTGTGATCCCATAAGTTCTGTCTCAGAGAGAAGAGGATTTATTTACTCCCTTTTAAAGTGTAGCACATGGGACCAAGATGTGCACAGAGCTCACCCCCTCCTGGTTTTCAGAGCGGGTACCCACGCTGTTTGCACTGTTGTAGCCACACATGACCTCCTTCTCATTGGGAGCTTGTTAGGTGACTGCCCACGGCCTCTGAGAATGGTTAGCACCTTGCTGAGCACTGCTGCTGGGCCCGGGGCCAAGTCTTGCTAGGTCGGAAATACCTTCTGTTCTCCCCACCGATTCAGGACACACTGGCTTCCCCAGGAAGATAGTGCTTCTTTCTCTCAGCTCCTGGTACATCCTGTCTTGGCTCCTAATTAGATGTCAACCTCCCAGTCAGCATTTCTTTTTCAAATCCAAATCCTTTGATCTTAAATGCAACACAATGAAGAGGTCTTTAAACCTGCAGTCTCTGAATACATTCCCAGCATGACCCACCCCATGTGTAGGTTGTCCTGCATTTCTTTTCCTCTCTGACAGGATGAAATCCACACGCATTTGCATGGCATTCGTACCCTCCACAGTGCAGTCCCCATCAGCCTCACAAAACACTGCTCTCTCTGCCTTCTAGTAAATCCATTCTCCAGCTGCGTCTCCAAGGCTCCACACCATCTCTGCTGGGAGAACATGCTACTTACACGAGTTCTCCATTCATCTGCTCTGCAAAGCGCTCCTGCACTCCCCATTCACAGTTGGGGTCACCCTCCTCTGTGCTCCCATGACACTGTTTTCCTCCTTCAGGGATGGCAGTCATCTCTGTATTATTGCATTGCTAATGTGTTCGCTTCTCTTGCTAAACCGGAAGGAACCAGAAAGCGGGCTACTGGTCTCTGTAGTCTCCTATGCCAGCACAGTGCCTCATGATTAATATTCATCAGACAAATGAATGAAGCAATGAATGACATAATCTAAGACCTTAACTGACCTGGCAAAACAAAGATCTTGATATTGGCTAGAAATTGGAATGAACACAAGAATTTGTTGACATGTTGATTCCCAAGCTTAAGTCCCTCCAAAATATGATGGAGAGGCCTGGCAAACTGCATTTTCAAAAGCCTCTCCAGTTGAGTCTGATTTGTCAGAGTTGGGGAACTGCCGTGGCCTTGAGGTTTCTTAGTTGGGAAGTAAAGTGCTTTTACCACTCATCCGGTGCTCATAGCTCCGAACGGCATGGCTGAGCCTGGGTCTGTCCGGCCTCTCCCGCTCTCCAGGGCGCCGAAGAGGCCAGCTGCCCCTCCAGCACACTGACCTTTCATGAAGAAGTCTTGACAGCTCAAAGAGAGTTGTGTCCTACAAGGCAGAGACGTGCACAGCCAGGGAGCCCAACCTGGCAGCGGATTTGCATTTTGACTAATTTCTGTCTCCAAGAGGTTTTGAAGAAAATAGAGCTACATTTTGCTGTTGGGGCCCTATCATCCTGTTATTTTTCTGATGTGATTGACAACCCTGGTCTGAGCAGTCTGCTTTTAAACCTCCATCTTTCTCTAAATGAATATTGATGTTGTGTTTACCTTTAATTAATATTCATTGCGATAAAGGAATTACACTCATTCAATTTTAATTATATCCTTCTTGCATAAACAGGCTTTTAATAACGGATTTTCTAGGAGGAAAAAAAAACAAGCTCTCTGCCCCCAGCCTAGTCTGAAGCCAGGAAAGCTGCCTGTGCACTTGAGGAAGGGGGCTGCAGTTTGCTAGCTTGATGCCGTGGGAAGAGCTGTGGGTGGCAAATTAGCTCTTCTAAGCTATAGGTTCTCGGGCTAACTTCTTTCCCTCTTGTGCTTCACCTTCATGTCTGAAAAATGGTGATAGGACGAGATCAATTGTTTTCATCTACGGCTGCATATTGAGGTCACCTGGGGGGATTATTGAGTAATACCAAAGCCCAGGCCTAATTCATAGGTGAATTAAAACAGAATGTCTGTGGTTGGATGCAGGCACTGGTCATTTTAAAGAGACCCTCAGATGGAATGCCTTTAATGCTGAGAATTTCAGGGTTGATAATTGCTGGTAGGGCATCATTCGGACCAGACTTCTAGTTGCTTGTGGCCCCTGCCAGGGTTGTAGATTACACAGAACCCAGAAAGAACGAATGGAGCTCAAGAACCAGCTCAGCTCTGCCCTGGCAGCCCCTGTGCCAGGGATGCACATCCTGGGAGGGGCTCAGTGGTCTCTAGGAGCAGAGAGTAAGGAATAATATTCACTGAGCTTCTGCGATGTGCCAGACACATCTGACATCTCATCTGTTGGTCATCACACACACGTCTCCCATCTACTAAATTGCAGGCATGGGGGATTTAATGTTGGTGAGCAAGGCAGTTTCTGCCCTTGTGGACTCTATAGTCTATTAGGGGAGAGAGACTTTAAGCTGCTAATTCACAAATAATTACATGAGTTTAAGGAATTGCAAAGAAAGAGTACCGGTTGCTATCAGAGCGCATAGAGGGAGAATGTTGGCAAGGAAACCTGCTTTATGAAGCAGAGTCTAAGACCTAAGGCCTGAGGACGAGATAGACCGGTTCAGTTCATAGAGGGGGGGAAGCACTGGCGTCAGAGATGATGCGTTTACAAGGCAGATGTTGGCACTCCTGTTTTATGGATGAGCAAACTGAGGCCCGGACGTGCCCACTGTTTTTTCTGAGGCCCGAAGCAACCGGCCTCATTCTGATGTTTTAGCTGAGAGGGGTTTTAGAAACCACTGAAATTGCACTGTGGGGCAGAACTGGTCAAAACGACCTTAGCTTTTACGGCACAGAGCAGGGGCAGTTTGGAGTGGGGAAGAACAAAGCCGCCTGCTGAAGGCCCGCTGCGGGCGGGAAATGCCACCTGCTCCGGCAGGTAACAGACCATGTGTAGTCCTGGGAAGGAAGCCGAGTCACAATGTCCAACAGGAATGTTGCACGGGAGTGGGGTTCTCTGTGGGGCAGAGACATGGAGCATGATACAAGGAGGGGTCCAACAGCAAGGGGTACTTGAATGATCCCAGCAGCGGTCCAGAGCAAGGTAATCTTTCTGTCAGTAGCAGGTCTCTTCCCATTAGTCTGGAGTTCAAGGGTGAAACCCCAGACCCTGAGAAAAGCAAGGCAATGCCCTGTCAATCAAGGCCGGACAAGCCCAGCAATGCAGCTCCTCCAGGGCATGAGGTGAGGCCAATCTTGATGGCTGGCCAGACTAAAACAGGAGGTCAGAGCCAGCTTAGCACCGGGGCGACTCGGTGCTGAGAGACACTTGGTGCTGAGCTCCAGAGCTTTGGCCTGAAGACAGGATCAGTGCTGGAGGCTGTGGGCAGACTTACTCTGAGGCTGGGGATCAAATAGTTCCAGGCGTGGGGGGATCTGGGGTACAGAGGTGGGAGAAAGGTGAGGCCTGACTGTCCATTCCAGTGGTTTTCAGTGTGCATGAGATTCTAATATCCCCTGAGAATCTACTTCAAAATAGCATCTTGACTGCAGTGGGGGTGCCTGCACTTTAAGATGCTCCGTAGACAGTTCCAGTGTACATTTCTGGTTAAGAATCACTGATCTAGACCGATCCCTTCAGTTTTCAGATGAAGAAACAGGTTTCGAGAGAAGTGACTTGCACAATGGTGTACAATATATTAGCAAAAAATAACTAAACCCCTAGTTTCTTCATTCCTAGTCCAATGCACCCAACTGTTCAGGTTAGCAGTTAACATCAAGAGCAGTAACATCTGCTCCTTCAATGCATACTCCCGTGCTGCTGATATCTTCGATCTTCCCAGTCAAGGATCATTGCTGCCCATGTAACACAGGTAAGCAAAAGAAGGTTGTGTGAAGTGTAACAATTTGCGTGTTTAAGGCCATATAGGTTGGCTGAGACAAGGACGTCTCTCTTCTCCTAGTCCTGAGATATTTCTTCTGCTGCAAAGACCAGATTATAAAGCTATAGTTTAGGCTTTTCTCCCAGGTGGCAAGACCTGACCTTTCTCAGTGTGGACAGTCTAATAGTCTCCAATCCATTTCCTGCGTTTGTCACCAACAAGCCCCTAATGGAGAGTAGCAATAAGGCTAAAGGGGGCCAGTAATTAGTGGCCTAAAGGCATAAGTGATGTTTGGACAACTGGCCAGTGGGCTGCAGTGCATTTGGCACCCCAAGGACTCCAGAAACTGGAGCCAAAGTGCCAAGCACATCAAATTCAAGTGTCACCAAGGTCTGAGCTCAGCTGTTCCCTTAGCATTTGCAAAATGTCCTGCCCATACTTCCCTTCACATCTCCCCTTGGCCATTTTCAGGAGCAAATGAGCTGAGGTTACATGCAGCTGATCCCAGACCTGCTGGTTAATTATCTTGGCCTGTAATTAGTGTTTTCTATTTCTTGTTCCTTGCCAACTCCCACAGTTAATGTATCATTTCTTTCTTTGCAGAGACTCCACTGGGAGGGCTCGGAGGCTGCAGAATGAAAATTTCTGGTAGTGGCAGCCTTTTGGAGATGTATCATCTGCTGATTGTCCCATTGCCCCTTGGTGTCTTCCCTGATCTCTCTCTGAACCTCAAAAGTTCACATAAGTCACCAAGTCTCCGGTTCTCTCCTGAACATTTTTTTTTAAATCCTCACCCGAGGAATGCTTAGAGAGAGAAGCATTGGTATGAGAGAGAAACATTGCTTGGTTGCCTATGGGAAACATCGAACCCACAACCCAAGTGTCCTGACTAGGAATCGATCTTGCCACCTTTCAGTGCAGGCGAAGATGCTCAACCAACTAAGCCACTCCAGCTGAGCTCCCTGAACATTTCGTGAATGCATATTCCTCGCTTCTCTCTCAATTGGACCCCTGTAGCATTTTTTAAAAGGGCCTTCCTGTCTGGGTGCTGCACTGTCTGCGCTACAATGTAGCTGAAAACTCTTTCTACACTACCAGTCAGGCCTTGTCACTGCCCCACCTAAAGCCCACCCTTTTCAAGCAATGCCCTGCTCAGTATGGCCTGCCTGAGCACACGAAGGATTCTTGGTAAGTGTTGGCTGCATGAACGAATCAAGTAAAGCAGGCACAGTCTTAACAGCCAGACTGTTCCTTTTATTTTGCATTTTATTTTGCACTTTGGTTTCCTGAAGATGAGGCTCCACTGTCATTTTCCAGCAGAAGTGTAGAAAGGCTCATTAGTTTTCAAAATGTATTGGACATAAAAACTGACAGAGATAAAGTTTCTGTTCGGTTTTCCTTTGGGCATGGGTGGATGGTTTTTCTTGATAACTTGTAGCCTATGAACTCATCCACTTATGCTATGTCTAGGCACAGACTGGAGACTTGGAGTTCTGAGCCTAGGAGGAAGCAGGAGCAGGTGGCCTTGCAGCCCAGGGCTCAAGAGAGAGACTTTGTCAAATTTTGCTAATTAAGTCTGGGATCCCTCTCTCCCTCAGCCTGCCAAGATGATGTCAACGGGCCACGGCTAGATAGTTCACTAGAGAATTCCCATTGGAGCTTGTTTTCTGTGGTTAGTGAAAGAGAAGTCTATGCGCATCAGCCACGTATGAGAGCTACACTCTGCCCCAGTTTAGATTATAAATTTCCTCCTACTCGATTTACATTCATGGAGTTGAGTTTAACTTCAGGGAAATTGTGGTTCCCAGGTCTATGACACTCACAAGTGCTGCATGAATCACAGACTTGTAGAAAATTAAAAAGGGACTCAGAGATGAATGTTTGCAATGTCCGATGCACTCATCTCCCCAAACACCTCCAGGAGGGGCTTTGCCACTTTTTTAGGAGTGCTTCCAGTGACGGCATTCTGCTGCTGCCCGGGGCAGCTCATTTCTTTTTTATTACAACTCTAATTTTTATTGATATTAATCGTAACATCAGCTTGCGTTCTCATGGTGATTTATTTCCAAGAAAGTATCTCCATATTGGCGATGTTTGATTTTTGCAAGAGGCCCGGGTCCACTCCACGCCCCCTATTTCACTGATGAGGAACATGGACCCTCCTGGTTCCAGGCCATGAATCTTGCGCAGATGAATCACACGTGAGGTGAGGTGGTTTCCACTGCGCCATGAGTTCCCTTTTTGCAAATAACAGTTACTTTTACCTTTAGTTTTCAAATGATAAAGCATATTTTCTGAAAATGTAGAGGAAAATGAACTACTCTGTTTTGAACTCACTCCCATCTCGGTCCTCCTTGGAGACAGATCAACCACGTGGCCGACGTCGGGAGAAGAAAGGGAGCCTGGAGGGCGGCCCAGGTGCCTGCTGCAGCTGCTCCCATGTGCAGAGGGCTCAGGCAGTTCCCGGCCAGCGGGTAGTTAGCTGTTCACGGCTCCAGAAGGAGCTCTGTTCCGATGGCGTCAGCAGCCCCCCGGGGGGGGGGGGGGGCGTCCTGTTGGGAGCACTATTCTTTTCCCCTTTTCCTCCTCATGTACCTGCTCAAGCTCATGAACCTAACGGCCTTTTCTCTTCCTCAACTGAGTAATCCGAGCCTGTCTGCCTGTTGCTGTTGATGTACCTGGAAGGAACCGGTGGTAAAGTCCCCGAGAGCCTAGACCTAACACTGTTGAGGGAACTTACACCGTCTGATGGTGCTGACAGGTCTTGGGCTATGTTCCTGGGAATAAAAATACAAAAGACCAAGAAGGAGGAGGCGGAGGAGGGGAGAAGGAGAGGAAATAAATACTGAAAATATGAGAGAAGGAGAAGCCTGAAAAGCCTGTTTAAATAGAATGCAGAGGAGCGAGCAAGAAAAAGAACTTTCCAGTAAAAACTTTCAATGAGATCCAAGAAGATACTACAAAAGAGAAAGCTGATAATAAGAATCTCAAAAAGTAGGAAAAATACTTTAAAAATAATTTCTAAAATGAAAACAATCTATAGAAGGAGGGAATATATATGGAGGGGCTGAAAAGTTAGATCTAAATGCTCGATTTAAGAACATACTCCAGAATATAGAACAAAGAGACAAATCAATAAAAATTGTGGGTGAAACTGAAAGAAAAGGGGAGGGTAGAATCAGGATATAGCAGAGACCAGCAGCTCCTGAGGAGAGAAAGGAAAGAATAAAGAAACAATAATAAAAAAAAAAATTTCCTGGAACTGACTAAAGATCAACATTTTAGACTGAAACACAAAATTATAAACATGATTAGCAAAAATAATAAAAACAGACATTTTCTGGTAAATTATAATTTCCAGGAATGAAAAGAGCATGTTACAAGATTTTTAAAAAAGAACACATGTTACTTAACAAGAGAAAGAGAATGATTTTGACAGTAGAGTTCTTATCTGCAACACTGGAAATGAAAAAATGTTGAAAAGTATTTAAAGAATATCAGTGGCCAAGGACTGGAATCCCTTTGGTTTTCCAACTGAGGACTTCCAGTACTCAGAGCGTATGTGCGCATGAACATCTTACAAAGGATTTAATGAAAGGTGTCTTCTCAATTAAAATTTAATGAGAAAAAGGAGATCAGATTGGGGCAGATGAGATAGATATATAAAATACTGATCTTCAATGAATCCAGTAAATTTTATTTTTAAATATAAACCACGTTTCTTAAAATAGAAGAGGAATGCTGAAATAAATATTTCTACAACTCAGAGTAAAAATTTCAATAATGTGAACAAGTAAAGGAGGATGGAGTGGCGGAAAGCATTCCAAGAGTTTCTTGAAGACATATAAGAATAGTTAATATCTAACTTAAAATTTGTATTTGGATAGATTTAAGTCAATTTGTTAAGTTTAAAACTAATCACTAGTAAGTGTAAATGTATAGTACAATGGAAAAAATCACAACAGCAAAACAGTGGAATAAAGACAGTCAAATCAGAAAAAGTAAGGAATGGGGAAAAATTAAGTGAAAAATCCTAGAAGTGAAATATATATATAAACCAGTTTAAAATGGTTCATTGAGTAATTTCACTGAGCATTTAAGGAAGAAATAATTCCAATCTAATACAAACTATCTCAGGTAATAGGAAGAGGGAGCCCCTTCCAATTTGTTCTTTAAGGTCAATATAGTCTGGATACCAAAATCTGGTTAAGATGGAGTAAAAAATCTTGCAGGTCAGTTTCACTTACAGATATCCCCGCCAAGTTCTAAACAAAATAGTAACAAATGGATTCTAACAATTATTAAAATGATAATGCATCACACTTAATTGACTTCATTATAAAGATCCAAGTTTCATTTAACAACAGGAAAATTTTCAGTTAATTTGCCACATGAATAGAAGAGAAAAACATTATAAAATCATATAAATAGATGAAGAAAAGCATTTGATAAAATTTAGCATCTATTCATGATGAAATTCCATAGCAAGTGTGAAAGGTAGCTACATGAACCTTTCTGCAAATTCATACGTAATGGTGAAATTACTTCTCCATCAGAGCAATTGCAGTGCAAAATGCCTTATTTCTACTTCTAAATTTGCTATTATTCTGGAGGTTTTAGACAGTGCAGCAAAGCAAGACAAAAAAAAGTATGAAAGGATTAAAGGATTAATAATAATGTCATTATATATATAATTGTATATGCATAAAATAAAAAATATCTACACATTTATTAGAATTAATCAAAAGTTTCATTGTATTTTCTATATACAAATCATGGCACAAAAATAAAAGGCATTCATGTATACCTGTAACAAGCAGTTAAAATGTAAAATTCTAAAAATATACTACTCATAAGAGCATAAAACATATCAAATATCCAGGTTTCAATTCTGACAAAAGATGTGTAAGTTTCCCTGCAGATTTTCTCCTGCAGATATCATATTGTTGAGCAACATTAAGGAAGAACAAACGAAATGAAGAACTATAATATGCTCATGGACTGGAAGACCCAGAATTATAAATATGACATTTCTTCCAAATTAATCTAAAAATTCAATGCAATCCTAGTCAAAATCTCAAAAGAGTATTTTTGGAACTTGATTAGCTGAGTATAAAATTTATATGGAGATACAAAGAGTCAAACAGTCAAAATACTTTTGAAGAAGAAACCAGGATAGAAAGACATGCTATACGATATATGAAGACTTATTATAAGGTTACAGTTATTAAAACAGTGTGGTGTTAGCACAGAAATATAAACCAGTAGACTACAATATAGAAGCTAGAAGCCAACATAGGGATACTTGACATGTGATCCAGGTGACAATGAAGAACAGTAGAGAAAGGATAGTTGTTTCAGTAAATGGTAGAAATGTAGGTTTTGAATAAAGGGAGAAAATAAAAATATAAAGCATTAGGAATGAGAAAAGTAGAACTATGTGAAGAATCTAAGTGAAATATATAATTCTCCAGGAAAGTTGAAATGACCAAAATTGACTTGACTTGACTCTCTGGCCCTGCCCACATTGTATATGTGGGCTTAGGACCATCAGTGAAACAGGCCTTAGTTCCAGTACCTTCCAGTGACTGGAAACTTCAGTTCAAGGGACCCATCTGGCTATAGCACTCGCCATGTTCTTCAGTCCAGCTTTGCCAGTAACAGTATGTATACTGTATTTTCATTTGCTCCTAGCTTCCGCATCTATTTTTTAATATGTTCTGAATATGAGTGAAGAAAGTGTAAGTGATTACCTTTCCAATATATTCCAGAGCAGAAACACAATTTTTCTAAAATCTTTTTATGATGCTACCATAGGCATGACACCAAACTTGATAAAGAAAGCGCGCACACACACACACACACACACACACTTACTTTTAATTTACAAATGTTATATTAATTGTGTCAACTGACTCCAGAAAAAAAGGGAGCTTATTTGTCTATGTAACAAAACATAGGGGAGTATGTCCTTTGGCATGCTGGAAACTAGTACTTAAAGCCCCCTTTGTTCTGCTGTCCTTCCCAGACCCGCTTTCCCCTGGCTGGGGCAAGGTATTCACCAGAAGGTGCAAGCTGACATTCTATCTTAGAATTCCAGCAGAATGAACAGCATCTCTATACTGACAATTGAGCACAAATCCCGAGACAGGGTCTCATTGATCTGGTTTAGTTTCCCTGCCAATTACTAAGCCGTTTATTGTGGCCAGATCTGGTGCTCCAAATGGCTAGGACTGGATTATGAGTTCACTCCTAGAGCACAGGTGGAGTTAGCCTGACCTGCACCTTATGGGCTGAGAGTGAGGAAGCAATAATTCTCCAAAAGAAACTCATGAATTTTACTAAGAGAAAGGAGAATTGATTCTGGGTAGGCAAAACAAAAAGTAAGATAAGCATACACACACAACAAACAAAAAATACAAAATAATAACATCTAATGTAAGATTAGCTATAAAAATCTTAGCATATCAAATGCAGCTTCATATTCAAGGCATAATATAGAGTCAATTAGAAGAATTCATTCTAGGCATGCAAGGATGGTTCAGTATTAAGAAGTCCATGAATACAAATCAGAATTTAATTACTAGAAAAGAAAAACCATATGGGGGAAAGGCATTGGATTTAATTCAGCATCTATTTCTGGTTAATTGATTCATTTCTCCATCAAATAATTCTTTTTTTTTTTTTCCTCACCCGAGGACATTTTTCCATTTTTTTTTTTTTTGTACAGATAGAGTGGGAGGGAGAGAGAGGAAGAGAGAGAGAGGGAAACATCGATGTGAAAGGGACACATCGAGTGGCTGCCACCCGCACGACCAACCAGGGCCGGGGACAAACTGCAACCGAGGTACGTGCCCTTAGCGGGAATCGAACCCGGGTCTCTCGGGACCGCAGGCCAACACTCTAACCGCTGAGCCAAACCAGCCAGGGCCATCAAATAATTCTTGAACACCAACTATGAGCTAAACACTTTACTAGTTACGGTATATAGGAGTGAACAAAATGGGCAAAACTCCCTGCCTTGTGGAAGTTCCATGTGACTGATTAAAACTACAAAAAAATAGTAAGACTATGAACCATCCTAAATATGGTAAAAGTTATCTGTTAGATGCTAACAGCAAAATTTATATGGAATATTGAAGCACTAAAGACATTTTCATCTTAGAGTTTTTATTTTATTTATCTTTCAGGGCACAATCGTAGTACATTTTGGGGAGGTGCAGATATATGTATTGAGTTTTTACTTGTTAAGGATATCTTTTCCTCCTTGCAAGTGAAAAAATAACTTGACTAGATAGATTTTTCAGCCTTGAATTTTTCCACTTAAACTTGGCACAATATTGCACCAGCTAGAAAATATTACTGTTCTCAAAGAGCTTAAGTCACAGAAAAGAAGATAGCAAAGCTTTATATGTGTGAAAGTGTTTTGGAGAAATAGCATCTGCTTTGGGAGCACATGGGATGGGCACCAAATCCAGGCACGGGGAAGCGGTAACTTACTAATTAGACAAAAAGATATCTGAGCTAAGACTAAAGGTATAGGTAGGGGTTTCCAGGGTAAGGTGATGAAGGAGCCTTCTAGCCAGAGAAAGCAGCATGTGGGAAGGCCCAGAAAGCAAAGAGCCAGCAGAGCTAGAGCACCTGGTTCTAAATCCTGGCTCGGCCACTTAGAAGCTCTGTGATAGTAAACACATTATTTAAATTCTTTGTGCTTCCATCTGTGGAGCAGGTAAGAATGGGAGCTACCTCTAACGGGCTTTAAAGTCACTTCCTGCAGCTGACCTTTGACCACTGGTGCTGAACCATTCAATATCCTCACCATGGGGTCACCCCTCAAAGTCACTGCAACCCAGTCCTAGAAGAGCTTGGATTATAATCCAGGCTCTTAATTCTCAGTCTGGCCCTCTTTCTGTTACATCAAAGTTCCCAGGAGGCCACATGAGAACAGGGAGCTGGTGGCGTGGAATGACAGTTTTGTTCAGTTACCCCTTATGTTGAATGAAATGCTCTCCTTGTAGCTTTTCTCTCCTGCGTGTAGTTGAGCTCTTTGGAGTTATCAGGGATACCCTTGCATCCTCTTGAATGTGACAGATCTTTGGTAATTCCAGGTAGACACCTGTCTGGTGCATCTTCCCTTCCCCACAGTAGGTAGTCCCATTTACTTCCCCTCTCTTCCCTCTTCTCAGGCACTGGCTCATACACACCATCCTCCTCCTCTTCCAGCAGGTGCATGCTAGATCTTGGCTTCCCATACTCCCTAGTTTTCTCTCAGGGAAAAGTAAGCTCTACCAGGAGGTTGGCTTTCAGCCTTCCAGAGAACTGCACACAAGTTCACTGCTCTACCCATTGGGACAACCTGATGCGTCAGGAGCGCTGACAGGGGATGTAGAAGCACTTTTTTTGCAGCCACAGAATGCCAGAGCTGCAACTGAACTCGGAGACCATCTAGTCCAATGCTTTGTTGTGCAGACAGGGACACTGAGGCGGGGGTGGGCGTGGGGGTGGTGGTGGTGGTGAAGTAACTGGTCCAGATCATGGCAACGGGCTAGTGGCAGAGCCACGATTCAAGTCCAGATCCCCTCACCCTGAATCTGACCCTCTTTATGTTGATCAAATTCCCTGGGACAGTATTTTCCTCCCTGAATAGCCACGCCAGAATAATTTTTCAGCCCAGTTACACATATTAGCACTGGCAATATTTATTTCCCAAACCTCAGGAGCTTAATAAAAACAAAAAGCGAGTCTCATAATCCATTATTGGGTGACATGGACAATAGTACAATGTGGGCGACAATACAGAGGAAAATAAAACCTGGGAGTGTTTACAGCCTTATCACATCCATCAGGCTGCACCCGAAATTGGACATGGCAGAGCATTACAAGTTGTGGGTCTGTAAGGGAAGAGAAAGGAGAGAAAATAGTGCAATAGCGCTGATGCCTCAAGTAGCATTCATCACCTCTAATGTCCCGCCTCCCCGTCTCTGGAGCGTGTTATGTGCACCGCGGGTTTCATTTTGAAGCAGCCGCTCTCACTCATCTCTCTTTGCAGACCTGACCGTGGGACTGACACCCAGCATGGAAAGGGGCTCACTGGTCCAGCCGAGCCGCTCCTCATTGAAACAGGGTTATAATGGACCTGGATTTTAAAAAAATAAAATGGAAAAAAAAAATCTCTGCAGAATCATAAGAGAGAGAGAGCGCGAATTGACCTCTTTCCCCCAACAACGCTGAAAAACCTAATCTTCGATCTCGTGGCTGCGAATGAAGAGTACCCCACAAAGAGGTACACAGAATGGGCTGTGAAAATGACCTGTCAGAATGAACTCAGGAGCAATCAATAACTTCCGTGGAAGACTCTAGGTCAGATTGTGAAACTAATCCAGCCTGAATTTCGTGAACTATCCTTGGGGGGACAATTCTGAACCTTTGCAACACAGCTACATTGAGGTCAAGATCAAGAGTCATTTAAAACACTCAGCAGACCACCCCTAGGTGGGCCTGTGGCTTTGAGCCTGTCTGTTTACTGCTACTGGCCCCAGGTCTTGGCTGCTCTCACTGATATCACTGGGAGCTGTGGGGATCTCATCAATACACGAACTGCACTCTAATGGCCAGATTGAAGCCACAGAGATAAAAAGTCAAGTTCTGCGGATGGATGTGACCGCCAGCAGGCTGCACAGGGTCTCCCCAGCTTCGCATTGCAATGGCCCTGAGCGATCTGTCTCCATTTCTCACAGCTCTCCTCCCTGGATCAGTGTGCACTGTGTTAATTAAATTTGTACATTACAACAGTGACTGTCTCCTGGGCTCCATCCACCAGAGAGCAAGCAGCTTTCTGGGGCCAGGTCAGCTCAGCCACAGTGGTTAGACTAGTGAAGGCTGACCTTGCCTTCCAGAATCACAGGGGGAAGAAAGAACACAAGTGGGACTTCAGGCACCTGGCTTCACCTCTCACCGCTGCCATTTAGACGTTAAATCTTAGTGAGTTGCTCAAGCTTCCTGAGCCTCTGTTTTTAATTTATAGTGATTTTTATGCAGAAGTGTATTTCAGTATTATTAAAAAATACATGCCTCCTCAGCTGAATCAGAATCTCCAGAGGTGAGCTTGAACATTTGTATTTTACAAAGCTCCATTAGATGCCTCTGTTGTGAAACATTCTTTATGAAGAATCATAAGCCGTTGGGTTGTTGTAGGGAGAGCATAGATGTGGGATAAAGGCACAGTCTAAGAGGTAAAGTGCTCTAAAATTTAGTTATTTTGTCTTCTGCTTATCTTCTCTGCAACACACAGACACAAACACTTTTCAAGGTTCTTGGTCTTAAATATCTCCTTTCCATATGTGGGGCCTTTATTCTACATATTGCGCTCAAGTGTTTATTTATTCAAGAGCTACTATTTCAAGCCTCTACATATTCTTTTTTATGGAATACTACTACCTGACATTTTGTAGTTATGGTTTATATCTATATCATATTAGTACATATATCATTAAATGTAATGTGATGGGTATTCTTATTTTTATTTTATAGATGAGGATTTTAAGGTTAAAAGAGCTTACACCTCAGTTAGTGTTGGAGGTGAACTATATACCTTTGTCTTCTAATTTTAAGTCCAGTTCTTTCTGAGTCACTCTAGGAATAGTATCTGAATTTTTATATATAATTTAAATGTTAACCATTACAAAGCCAGCAAATAAAGAATAGAATTCAGATAACCTTTAAAATCACTCCTAAGGCTTGGTGGTTAAATAATTCTTGTAGTCTGTTGAGAAATCTTGATGGCTGATTGAATTATTTATTCCTCCCCCAGATATTAATGAGATGAATAGAGAATTGGTCTTGCTCTGGCCGGTTTGGCTCAGTGGTTGGAGCATGAGCCTGCAGACCAGAGAGTCCTGGGTTCGGTTCCCACTAGTGTCATGCACCAAAAAAAAAAAAAAAAAAAGAGAGAGAGAGAGAGAGAGAGAGAGAATTGGTCTCACCATTGTGGGATCTGGATCCTCTTCCAGAGAAGAACACAGGGGTGGCCCTGCCCCTTGGAGCATATGGCTTGCTTTCCTGTCTGTTCTCCGTAAGCATGGTGGGCTTTGTCCTCATCACCGGGTAGAAAGGCAAACATGGGAAGGAGTGGGCTAGCTCCCATGCCCCAGAGTGAAGGCTAGAAGGGGCTGGCATTGAGTATTTCCCACTGCCAGGTCAGCTATGTTTTTATAATACCCAAGCATGTTATGCTTAGGTGAAAAAGTTTTTCTTGAGGGCAGATCTTGCTAAGAACAAAGAGTTCTGAGTGTTTTTATAACATAGTTATTTTTCTCTTTCTCTTGCCAGAAGCACAGGAAAATTTTTCTCCATCTTCATAGTGAAAACCTGCTGATGCTCCTGGAGGTAAAACTAATGAAAGGGTGAGAAACCCTTTAAGACTGGACCTCCCCCTGGATTTTCTAATTCTCAAGCTTTGCCTCACTGAACCTCCAGCAATTGATCAACGACAGTGTAAAAATTTTCCTTCCAGAACAGGTCCCAGTGGTGGCTTATGCTTCTGGGCATTTGGCTTCAGTCAGCTGTGATTCTCTGTACCCACCATCTCTCTCTTCAATTTTCAGGGCAACAGTTTGTCCTGTGACCCTAATTCTCTGATGGATCTGAGAAGAGTTGATGATTTGCAGTTTGTTGAACTTTTTTCTCTTTTGCTTTTTGTCTTGGTTGGGGTTCTTCTAAAACCACAAGAACTGGATGCAGGTAGTTATTGTGAGAAGTAATTCCTGGTGGGACAGGAGCAAGGGGTTGGGTAAAGTGAGTCAGGGATGGGAGAAAAATCAATGAAAGGTGTAGCTTTAGCCCATTTGTGGGGGTGGCAAGCAGGGTGGTTAATGACACCGCCTTAGCACACTTCACCACAGCCTTGAAACAGCGCCCGGATAGTTCTGACTCTGGTTTTCAGATCACCTGTGCTGTTCAAGAAGTGGCTGTCAAGATGGGAATTAGCCTGGTCAGAGTGGCTCAGCTGGTTGAGCACTGTCCTGTGCACTGAAAAGTTGCTAGTTCAATTCCTGGTCATAGCACATCCCTGGTTGGGAAGTGTATGGAAGGCAACCAGTCCATGTCTCCCCCCCACCCCTCAACATGTTCTTGGGTGAGGATAAAAAAACAAAAACAAATGAGAGTCAGTGGCTCTATTTGCCGGTGGCCATGATGGGTTGGGCATCCTGGGATTGGTCACTCTTCTGTCTGGGGCTCAGCTTTCTTGAAGCTCACGGAAGATCTTTCTACCCCTAAATAGCCTAATGGTTGTCTATGGAGGCACATCTTAGCACCCCAGATGGATGGTGTGAGGCCTATATGTTTGGCATTCATCAAGCTTGACTGGAGTTTTTTTTTTTTAATCCTCACTGGAGGACATTTTTGCATTTATCTTCAGACAGAGTGAGAGGGAAGGAGGGAGGAAGAGATAGAAACATTGATGTGAGAGAGACACATTGACTGGTTGCCACCCACATGACCCCAACCGGGCCGGGGACAAACTGCAACCGAGGTACGTGCCTTTAGCAGGACCGAACCTGGGACTGTCTGGTCCATGGGCCGACGCTGACCGCTGAGCCAAACTGGCCAGGGCTTGACTGGAGTTTTTTAAGAAATACTTTAACATGGGCCCAGGCTGATTGCCACCAAAAGAGCCTCAGCCATGGGCAAATCAGTGGACGAGGGCTCAGAGAGTCATCAGTGTGTTGCTAATAGAATTCACCAGGCTAATGCAGGTTTATATTTGGCTGTGTGTAGGGAGGGCTCAAAACAGGACTAGATGACTCTAGTCAGCCATGTGGGAGGAGGAGTCAATACACGAATGGACAGTGGCAGCCATCCATCCAGCCCTTGCATTGCAGCCACACAACTCAGTCTCTCCCTCTATGTCTCCCTCTGTGCCCCACCCCCACCCCCACCCCCACCAGCCACCGTCCCTCCTCCAGAACCCCAGGTGAGTGCCTGTGAGCAAGCCTGGGCACTGGCTCTTTAAGAGGAAGCCTGGGTTTCCAGTAGACTTCCATCTCACCTGGACAGACAGAGGAATCCCTGCTGATTTTCACAGCCAGATGTTTGTGGGATCCTCTTCCCAACACTGGGGTCCAGACTGGAGAGCTTGTCGTGAGGCTGAGACCCCTTGCTCTTCACGGGGAAACCCTGCAGCCAAGATATCCCTCCAGATTCTCAACTACCACATGTGGGAGGGGGGCTAGCATCCTTTGCATCTCTGTCTCTTCTACCAGTCTCAACAGGCTTCTTTATATCTTTAGTTATAGGACTTCTGTTCATCTAGTCTTCAGATGATTATCCAGGTTGATTATTCTATAATTTAGTTGTAATGCTGGTGTGTTCATGGGAGGAGGTGAGCACAGTGTCCACCTACTTTGCCGTCTTGATCAGAACCTCCTGTTCTTTTTTATTTGTAAGATAACTGTCTACTTCTGCTTTCCCTTAACCTTACTGTTCCCCGTTGTAAGTAGCTGTGATGATACATACTGTGCAGTGTAGGGGCAGTGAGGAGAACCAGCCCCTTCCATCCCATTCTAGAATGTTGTGATCTGAATACTTCCTTCTCCAGCTGACCTCATGCTGAGAGGTAGTCTTAACTGGAACAGTGGTTCTTCTGACATGCTCAGGGACCTCAGTCCAGAGATCACAACTCTAGAGGAGCAGCCTGAAGACCCCGCTCTGATTACTCAAAATAGCGCCCTGTGCCTCCTGCCTCTTCTTCTACCATTAGCAACCCATTTCTTCTTTAGACATGCCCATGCTTTCGTGGCATTTAGTGTGGCATCAGAAATTTGAGTCTTGGTTCTGCCACTTACTAGACAGGTCACCTCAGGGTCTGGGATGTCTGGCATTACCAACACAGCAGGGACCTCTAGTCTGTTATTTATTTCTCTCTACTCTGAAGCCTTGAAGCAGGAGAAATGGATTTAGATTAGGAATCATCAGCCTCATTGTTTTCCAGATCAATCACCTTGAAATTTTCCGTTGGGAAGAGACATTTACAATGTAACTAAAATTCTTGTTACATTAAGGATCACATTTTTTGTTTCTTGTTTCTCTTCTTAAATCAAATCAAGTCCCTCCATTCTCTACCACCTCCCATCTTAAGTAACTAAGTAAATTACCAGGGGATGATTATCAGAGCCGGAGCCTCCACCTCCTCTTTCAGTCTCAAGCCTCAATCCCTGTCACTCATGTCCACTCTCCTTCATTCCCAAGCCCAAGTACCCCCGAGGAAAACACATCTGTTTGTGTTGAGCTTTGTGCTAGCCTTACGTGTGAAAGGTCATGTGATATTCTGAAAATGGGCGGATACCTAAGATTACAAAACGGTGTTAGTTCTAGTTATTGCAAATCTGTCTTGGTTTTGGTTTCTGCAGCTTGTAAAATAAGGAAGCTGGACTATTGCAGAAAGGGCAAAAAAAAAAAAAAAAAAAGTTTCATTCACCAATAGCTTGGTAGTGGCTATCTAGAGCTGTGATGAAAGGGATTTTGGCCCGGCTGGTGTGGCTCATGCACCAAGAAGTCGCTAGTCCGATTCCTGGTCAGGGCACATGCCCAGGTTGTGGGCCCAATCCCTGGTAGGGGCATGCAAGAGGCGGCCAATCGATGTTCTCTCTCATTGATATTTCTATTCTCTCCTTCTCCTTTCCCCTCTGTCTAAAAATCAATAAAGAAAAAAACAAAAAACAAAAAGGAAAGAAAGAAAGGAATTTTGAAGTTACACCTGGGCCCAGAGAGAAGGGTTCAAGCATTGGTTAGCAAGGTCGGTCTTGGGCAAGAACGAGAGAGAAACCTCACTTGCTGTCCCAGGATTAGATGATCCTGTAGATTCATTCTAGCTCTGAACTGCTGAAAATCTAAAATTTCCCACGGCCTCCTTACAGAACTGTGCTTTGTTGCTTTTGGGGACCCTTTCTCTATTCCTACTGTCTTATCAGGAACTCTGTGACCTACCTAGGATAAGGCACCAGCACTGGTGAGAGCCTAGAGGCCACCACCATCACTCTGTGTGACTCGGGTAAGTCGCTTCTACACCTTGGTTCTCAGTGACATGGCAGGAGGGGGTCACAAGATGCTATCTCTGGTCCCTTCCAAACAAGCAAATCCATGGTTCTTTTATACTAGAGTCACAGTTCCTTGGTACAGAAACAAGTGGCTGACAGCGGATCCCTGTTTTAAGAGGGCTGTCATTTCCTTTTCTTTTTCTTTGTGGTGGTGAGGAAGGGACTGGGCTTCTTCCAGCCCTCAAATCTCAAGTCAGAAATTATACCTATAATCTCCCCATTTCTCTGTTCATTGGACAGGCTGGCCTGGAGCAGTGTGTATGTTAAACACACACACACACACACACACACACACACACAGGCCGAGGGAACCAAGCAGGGATGAAATGGGATCAATCAAGGCTGGATTTTGAGGGAAATGACCATTTGAGGAGTCAGGAGGCAGGGTATGTGCTCATGCTCTGAAGATAAAGGATAACAAACAAATGGGCTTGCAGTCTTAGATTCAGCAGAAAGCAGAAGAAAGGGTGGGGGAAAGGGCCTATGTCTAGTTGAGTCAGGTGAGCGGAACTCAGAGCTGGGACATGAGATGTCGCGGTTCTGATCCAATATTGGCATTAATTAGCTGTGTGACCTTGGGCAGAGACCTCTCTCCTACGGGTCTCAGTTTTCTTACATATAATAATGAGAAGAAAAAGAGAACAAGTTGATTCCTAAGGGCTTTTCAGTTCTAATATTTTGTGGGTACAATTCTAAGTTCCTGTAATTGTCTGTATAGATGTAGGTGCCCTCCATGTGTCTAGTTGGGAGAGCAGTGAGAATTTGCGTAGAGCAGACTGTCCTGGAAGGGGAGGTGTACCTGCCTCCCAAACAGAGCATATTAAAGTCAAGAGAGCCTGGGAACCCGGGGCTCTCAGATCTGGGACAAAGTAACTGTTGTGCGAATTCCAAACATGTAAGTGTTCTGCTGGTCTTATCTCCCCCATTTGAATGTAAACTTCAGAGGGTCAGAACTTACTTACTAGAGTCTCAGACTTTTGGGGTTAGAAGCAACTTCAAAGGTCATCTAGGCCCAATTCCTCACCTCATGATAAGAATCCTGTCTCACCACCAAAATGTGAATCCCACATGTGATTGTATACTGCCCTCAAGACCATTTACACAGTGCACGGCAGAGTTAAATAAGCCTTCCATTCAGCTTGGGGTTCTGCCCTGGGACCCAGGAGATTTCATGAGACCAGACGTTGAGGGAAGGGTTTCCAGATGGTTCCTCTGCCACTGACTGGCTCCAGAGTGTGCCTGCCTGGCCTGGGACGCGCCACTCCAGAGGAGGCGGGTGGAGACACTGCACGTTTTGGAGTCACATAGTCCTGGCTGGGTTCAAGTCTCACCGGTGCTGCTTACTAGCTGGATTGAGCAAGGTACCCCAGCTCCCTGTGACACTCACCTGCAAAACACCGGTAATAACCCTCCCACCAAGGACTGTGGTGAGGGTTCACTGGGTGCACGAGACAAGTGTCGAACACATTCCCCCCACGCACCCTCTGGGTCTGCACAAAGGTTTGAGCATCTATTGGGGTGGGAGCTGTTTCTTAGTCAATGGTATTTGTGCCAATGCTGAGCATAGTGCTTTGCATGGTGTGAAATAAGAGAAAAATAAAATAAAAGCTAACTGAGAGCCAGAGGCATGGATACATGGAACAAATGTCAGAGGGAAAGGGGGGTGGACTGGGTCAAAGAAGGTGAAGAGAGTAGCCAAAGAACATATATGCATAGCCCATGGACACAGACAACAGTGTGGTGAAGGCTGGGGGGGGGGGGGGTGTGGAGTTGGGCAAAGCAGGGGCAGAATGGGGACAGCTGTAATAGTGCCAACAATAAAGAAAAGTTAACTTATCAGTGCCCCCAGAATCTAGAGCAGAGCTAGCACGGCCTGTTCACAAACTCGCAAAACTCTGCTGCCCTCTGTCCTCAGAAGAAAGGCTTGCTCTGTACTCGGTCTGAAATGAAACTTAAATGTGAAGTGTTTTGGAAACAGAAACTGAAACTACTTTTATCCTTGCTGCGCATCAAGCAACACTGGGAGCTACTTGCTAAACATGAACTCCAAGCCTAAAGAGAAAATGTTTTTGGATTTTGGGACATGGGAGCAAACACTTCAAGAACTGATGCAAGAGGTGAAACCCCGGGACAGGTGGTGTCTGAAGCTGGATGAGACTCTTAAGCCAGACTCTGTGGCCCAAGGGTGGAAGCAGTACCAGCAGAAGGCGTTCGGCAGGTAGGTGAGAGCTGTCCGGGCAGTGGGCTTTCCTAGGCAAAGGGGCTCCGCTTAGCACTGATTGATGCCTTTGAGAGCTCGTTAAAAGAATAAATGTCTCCAGGCTTTCCATCTTTTCGTGGTCACAGTGTTCTTTAGGAGCTAAATAAGACTTCATAGAGATAAACCAAAGGACTTATTTGCATATAAGCCCAAACAATGAACATAAACAATGCTGTGGGGGGTGGGGTCAGGAGGAGCGTGTCAGTGGGGGAAAAAGGAGAAATACCTGCAACAAAAATAAAATAATTAATAAAAATAAATAAATAGGTAGATAGATAAATACATACATAAATAAGTAAATAAGTAAATAAATAAATAAATAAATAAGACTTCAAGCCTCCATTTTGCTTAACTACAGGAAGTGCCTTCTTTTACTAGTTTCCCTCTATGAATATTTTTGGAATTCCCCGAAGAATGCTTCCATGTCCCATAAATCGGTCCTCCGGTGCCCTCACCACCTCCTTTGCTCCAGACGACCTCCTGCGGCCTCCTGAGTCAGTCCTGACGGGCTGCTCCAGGCTGCGGCTGCCCTGCAGGCCCCTTCCAGTACCAGCCTGGGGCAGGGCCTTCCTTGAAAGCCCCAAGAATTGATGAATGCCAAGCAATCACTTTGAATATTGCTTCGCTCAAGGCCTGGGGATAATAAAAGGGAATAATGCTTCAAGAAGGAAATTTAAGCCCTAGCCCCTGGGTTCCCTAAGTAATGCCTCTGTCCTACTGGCCATCTCCCTCGTTAACCTCCAGCGAGCCTCCAAGTTGCAGGAACCAGTGTCCTTGCCTATGTCAGGAGGGTGAGAATTGCTGGCCTGGAAAATAGACTTTATTTTAGTTTTTTATTTTTATATGGTACCCAGGGACCTTTACTCTACTTTCCTCCTCACCTGTTACCCTGCTTCCTTGCCTGCTCCTACCTTGCCTCAGGTGGTCTCTGCCCCATTCCCTCAGAATGATCTGCCATGCTATGCATTTGGACTTCTGTTCCCTGGTCCGTAATGTCTGCTTGCTTGGCAGGTGTTTTTCTTCTACCCCCCTTATTCATCCTTTAAGGACCAACTCAAGTGCCACCTTCTTCTTAAAGTATTTTCTGGTCTTACTAGGTAGAGAGCAAGGGTTCCTTCTCCATTCCCATGCAATAATGCGCATATATATATATATATTTGCATGTATTATTTATAATACATTTTCAATAGCATATATTTATATATCACATGTTATAGAACATATATGAGATATAGAATATATTAAATATATATATTTTTAGTGGCAGAACCCATTATTTAAATGAAACCTCTGAGACTCTGCAGAACAGTTTTATTTTCTTTAGTTTGTTTTCTTTATTGATTTTAGAGAGAGAGGAATGCAGAGGGAAAGAGAGATAGAAACATTGACGAGAGAGAACATGGATTGGTTGCCTTCTGCATGCTCCCCGACGGGGAATTTGGCCCACAACCTGGGCATGTGCCCTGACTGGGAATCGAACCAGCCACCTCTTGGTGCGTAGGTCGATGCTCAACCAGTGAGCCACACCAGCTGGGCTACAGAACAGTTTTCAAGGCATTGGCCCGAGCCCCTGTAGCAGTTATTCTGCTCTGCTTTTAAGGCAGCCAGCCAGCCATGTGTCTCTCAGCACCGCCAGAGCTCCTTGAGGCACTCCCCTAACGGAGGGGCTTCTCTTGTTCAGAAGAATTGACTCGATAGTCATTCTGAGATAGGAAAAGCAACTTACCATCACGCCTTCTGAAAACTATCGACCGGTTTTTGAAAAGTGTTTTGTAGCTTACAGAGTGCTTTCATATGTACCATCTCATTTAATGATGACAATACACACTTTTAATATTTTTAATTCGTTGGATATAAAAATTGAGGCTTTGAGTAGTAAACTGCTTTTTTTCCAAGGCACCCTTGATGTAAACTATGGACCGGGGTCTCCAACCCAAGTGTCGTGGCCCCAGGCCCTAAGTCAAATTCCTGTGTGTAGGACAGGCCGAGTTGCTCATTCGAGGCCACGTGGCACAGGAGGTAAATCAACAAGGCTGGCTTCGAACGGCCGGGGTCTAAAACACGACTCCTACTGCTACTTACCTTGTCTGTTCTTGAGCGAGTTGTCATCCCCTACGACTCAGTTTTCTCATATGGATATCGGGCTCCCTTCCTCTCTCTGCTATGAAATAAAAAAAATTAAAGGATAAATAGTATAACATTGCAAAGCACCAATGACAGTGTCTGCTTCAAAATAGGTACAGTAGTCCCCCCTTATGCAACAGTGTCACTTTCTGTGGTTTTAGTTCAACACAGTCAACTATGGTTCAAATGTTCAACGGTCAATTCCAGAAGTAAACAATTCACTAGTTTTAAATCATATGCTGTCCTGAGTAGCACGATAAAATCTTGTGAAGTCCCACTCCAACCCGCCCAGGGTGTGACTTGTCCCTTTGTCCAGCGTCTCCACACTGTACCTGCTCCCCACCTGTCATTCACATGGTAGCCGTCTCGGTTATCAGATAGGCTGTCATGGTATCATAGTGCCTGTGTTCAAGTCACCCTTATATTTCTTAATAATGGCCTCAAAGCACAGGGTAGTGACACTGGCAATTTGGATACGCCAAAGAGAAACTGCAAGGTGCTTCCTTTAAGTGAAAAGGTGAAACTTCTTGACTTATTAAGGAAAGAAACAAATTATATACTGAGGTTGCTCTGACTTACAGTAAGAATGAGTCTTCTATCCATGAAATTGTGAAGAAGGAAGAAGAAATGTGTGCTAGTTTTGCTGCCGCACCTCAGACAGCAAAACTTTGGACCACTGTGCGTAAGTGCTAAGTTGTATGAAAAAGACATTGCATTTGTGGGTGGAAGACATAAACAGAAAATGTATTCCAGAAAGCATCGAGCCTATAGAAAGACTCCAGCAAGGGATCCCTGAAACAAGGGACACCACACCATTTACTGCAAGTAAGGGATGGTTACACAAATTCAGGAGTAGATTTGAGTTGAAAAATATATAAATTACTAGAGACTATTGTTATAATTGTTCTATTTTATTATTAGTTATTCTTGGTAATCTTTTACTGTGACTAATTGATAAGTTAAACTGTATCATAGGTATGTACTATAGGAAAAAAGTATATATAGGGGTCGGTACCTTCCACAGTTTCAGGCATCCACTGTGGGAGGAGGGTCACATATACCCCACGGAAAAGGGGGGGGTTGCAGTACCTTTTAGGAGTTTTCTGTGACCATTGTGAGGACCAAATTTTGCTGGCAAGTGGCAAAAATGATTTTCCCCTCTGAGATGTCCAAAGATGTTTTACAGGCCAAGACGCAGATTCGGAACAATGGTGGAAGCTCAGTGGGTCACAGGATAAAGCTTTATTTGATTTTTTTTTTCTTTATTGATTTTTAGAGAGAAAGGAAGGGAGAGGGAAAGAGAGATAGAAACATCGATGAGAGAGAACATCGATTGGCCGCCTCCTGCATGCCCCCCGGGGATCAGGCCCACAACCTGGGCGTGTGCCCTGACCGGGAGTTGAACCGATGACTTCTTGGTACATGGGTCGATGCTCAACCTCTGAGCCACACTGGCCAGGCTAAAGCTTTATTTGAAACATAGTTTCTCTTATTTTTATTTGTCAATTTGTCAATATCACAAGCACTTTTTCAAATTGAAAGGGATCTTAGAGACCAAGGCAGGACCATTTCCCTGAGGTCAGCTGTCAGTAAAGGAACAATAGACTTTTCCTTCTGTCTGCAGGTTTCGATGTTCCTCATGCAAGCGAAGTTGGGCTTCCGCCAAAGTGCAGATCCTATGTCACATGTACTTGGAGCGCCGGAAGTCCCAGGGCCAGGTGCTTATGAGGCTCTTTGCTCAGAGGTGCAAGAAGTGTTCCAAGTCTCACTTTGAGAAGCCTGAGTTCTCCTTAGATAGTGCCATGAGGATTTTGAACAACCTGGTGCGGCGTATTCAGGAGAGATGCTACGAGAACGGCATCAGGAAGTTCGCGGAGATCCCGGTGATCCCGGAGGTGCCTTTGGAAGGGTCCCATGACATGGCCAATTGTGAGGCGTGCATTCTGGGCTTCTGTGCACAGAGCTTACAAAACTGCACAACACCATCCAAATCTCCTTTCCCCTACATGGAGTTTCGGAGCTCCTTGCCTCACAGTGGTGACATGTGCAGCCAAAACCAAGCCATGAACCAGTCAGCCAAGGCAGAGAAGGCTCAGAGGAGAGGGAATTCCTGTGAGCATAAGAGGTCAGGGCCCAGCCATGCCACTGCTGGAACCCAACTGCCTAGGACAGGCCCTCGGCCCAAACAAGAGACAGGCCAACAGCCCACACCAGGGGCAGACCAGCAGGCTGCACGCAGAACAAAGCCACAGCCCACCCAAGTAACAAAATCTCATCCCCCAGGGTGCACAAACCGACAGCCCACACAAGCAGTAGGTTCATTACCTTCACCATCTGCAAATTCACTGTCTGCCCTGGGAACAGGACCACAAACCCCCCAGAAGACGTACTCTCAGGCTGTAAGGTGTGCCAGCCAACAGTCAAAACAGGAGATACTTTCACAAGCCACACAAGAGGCAGGACTTCAGGCCCCAAGGGGAACAGACCCACAGCCCACACGGAGAGTAGGCCCCACAACTACACGTGGATCTGACACCTGCAATGAAATTCATGCTCTTCTGAGAAGGCAGGAGAGGTGTTCACCCAGAGGGCCTCCTCCAGATGGCTTTTCCAGATCTTCAATGCCACCAAATAATTTTCATGGCCCAGATAACTTGTTCATGTGGGGCTTTGTCTGTGTTGCTGCTCTATGGGCCTTTATTATACGCAGATACCTTTAAATAGAATGATGAAAATAGTCTTTTCTTCTCCTATTGTCTTACTTTCATGGTATTCAATGAACGAGCTGACATTTTAATATGACAAAGAATTTGCTTTGAGACCAAGCAAAGTCAAGTTTGTAGACTGGTTTCCTGGACTTCCTTTGTAGATAGTCTAAAACGTGACCTAGCAGATAATAAACCAATAATAAACATTTGTTTAATAACTAAAAGGTGTTTGTCCATCCATTCACTTACCTATTCATTGGTATCAATATATAGACTGTATCTCCACAGGAACTGAAGGTCATGAGTGTTATTAGAAAGGTATTGTATAGGCTGAATAATGGTCCCCCAAGGATGTCCATATCCCAATCTCCAGAACCTGTGAATATGTTGCTTTACATGGAAAAAGGGACTTTGCAGATGTGCTTAAACTAAGCATCTTGAGATGGGGAGATTATTCTGCATTATTAAGATGGGCCCAATGTAATCCCAAGGGTCATTATAGGAGGGAGGCAAGAGGATCAAAGTCAGGAAAAGAAGGAGAGATAATGATGGAACAAGAGGTTGGAGTGATGTGCTTTGAAGATGGAGGAAGGAGCCACGAGCCAAGGAATTCAGGCAGCTTCTAGATGCTCATAAAGGCAAAGAAGCAGAACCTCCAGAGGAACATCTCTGCTTACACATGACTTTAGTCCAGTGAGACTGATTTTAAACTTCTGACCCACAGAATTGCACTATAGTAAATTTGTGTTGTTTTAAGACACTAAGTTTGTAGATCTATTACAGCAACAACAGGAAACACATGTAATTATCCACAGCACTGTAGGGATTAGGCTATTATGTTTTAGATATGCTTCAGTTTTAACAACCTTAAGAGCATTTAATAAATAAAAAATATTGATACACTCATGCCCTGGGATTCTTTCTTCTCTCCTACTTAAAGCCACCTAATATTCCCAACCTAAAGAGATTGCCTTTGCTTTTGTGACCCTTGGAGTGATCATATTCTCTCACTTCTTGGCATTGGATTGGGATGCATGTAAGAACTTGCCAGTCCTGGGATCTTGATTTGCATGGCTACATCTTTCACTCCTTATTTCCCTCTGTCTGCTAGGCATTTCTGCACGGCTCTCACCGTGCCATTTCTACATGTTTAAAACCAAGCTCATCAGCATCTCTGACTTTTCTATTCTAATTTGCCCCAGTCACCTGAGCTCATCACCTTAGTCTTCTTCAACCTCTGTTCTCCCTGTCACCAACACTCAGTGTCCCTTCTTTTGTCAAGTTGTTCCCATCCCTTCCCACCACGTTTCCTTCTTAACCCCTCTCCCTGACCAGTTCAATAAATAGGGTTATTGAAATAACGAAGGGAGTTGGACTTTACCCCATGGGCAATGGAAGTCATTGCAAGCATTTGAGGATATGGGCAGTTTGAGTAGAATCACATTTTTAAGATACTATGCATTGCTGGAAAAGAACGGAGCACAGCATAGAAATAGTGGGGAGTCTGAAATAGGATAGTGGTAAACACAGAGAGGGTCCCTAAGACAATAAATATCTTGAAGGAATTTGAAGACAGTGAAATGTAAGAGGACAGAAAACCCAAGGATAAAAATATTTCCTTTCTTTTTTCCGGACATCTATTTTCATTTTCTCTCAGGCCACTGTCACCAGCACTCTCTTTTTTTAAATGCCCCCTCTGCCCCAAACCACCCTACTGAATTTCTACATTCTTCCTGTTTTTACACCTTTTTGTTTTTGTTTTGTTTTTTTTTTTTTACAAAGAACATTGGCCTGGGGACTAGAGACCTTACTTTAAGCCTAGTTAAGCTGTATGACCTGGGACAAGTCATTATCCTGTCCTGGGCCTCAGTTTCTTCATTTGTAAAATAGGTTATCCTGTCCTGGGCCTCAGTTTCTCCATTTGTAAAATAGGTTAACCTCTTCTAATTAAATATAGAGGATTAAACACCTGTCTTTCACTCTGATCTCTCTTGAAATCCCACTAAATAAAGGGGGGAAGGGGCATCAACATACAGGGTGACAAGAGAATGGGTGGAAGCGAGAAAAATGATGGACTAGTGACAGGCAAGTGACTCAGCAGAGTAGAGGTCTGAAAGAGAAGTTAGGCAAAGGGAAACTAAGGCACAAGGCAATTCCTGTGGCTCAGTTCAGAAGGGCTCAAAAACCGTAGGCAGCAAGTAGCTCTGCAGCTGGCACCTAGGATGGCTGAAGTAGGAGGACTGACTGAAAATCTTGGTAACCAGCTTTTTCCCTCCATTTCCTCCATTTCTATGCAGCCTGAAAACCACTCTTAACTCACTTTAGGGAGAATGGGGGTTTACGCTCTGAAGGCATTGACACAGTGGGACTCTGGGCTCAGGCATAGCTAAGGCAAGGAATGGCACCCAGAAATCAGAAAGATTATCAATTCTACATGTTGACACCCTTAGCCCACTACCAAACCTAGGAACCCTTACATACAACCCACCCACCTCTCAAGTGTACAGGAGAATGAATGAAAAAAAATACATATAGTGAAATGGGAGATCATAGGAAGATTCCTCCAATGGACTGATCACCTCTGACAGCCCCAGAGTCAATCTGTTCAGATGCTATAGCCCCACAGAGCCTACAGTCAGCTTTATTTTTTTTTCTTTATTAATTTTTAGAGAGAGAGGGAGAGAGAGATTGAAACATCAATGAGAAAGAACATCGATTGGCTGCCTCCTTCATGCCCGTACTGGGAATCGAGCCCACAACCTGGGCATGTGCCCTGACCAGGAATCGAACCAGCGACCTCTTGGTGCATGGGTCGATGCTGAACCACTGAGCCACACCAGCCGGGCTCCAGTCAGCTTTTCAATGTCTCACATTTGCATTTGGACGGATAGCTGAGGGAGTATCAAATATTTGACGAATCCTCTAGTGTGAAGGCAAAAAAGAGAAAAAAGGAAATCAGAAGAAAAAGAGATGATTTAAGGATAAGAAAATAAAACAAAGGTATTTTAAAAAGTCAAACTACAGAAAGGTAAAAGAAGGTATAAAATTTATAAAAAAAATAATTGGACATGATTCTCGGGGACAACCTCAGGTGAGGCACCTACCTCTGGCTGGAGACAAGTCGTCCCAGCTGCAGGCCTTCAGCAGGCGTGCTCCCCAGCCGGGGAAGTGAGCGCTCTAGTCCTGAGGAGGGATCAGGGCAGCGCACCCCGGCCTCCACTGCAATCCACATCTTGCACCACTTGAATCTACTTGCTTTGTATAAAAAGTTCACTGCATCTGGGAAAAGATTCTCCAGGATTTTTTTCCTGAAAAAACAGGCAAGAGGGAAATTCAGTGGGCAACTAACCCCTCACCCCCCATCACTGCATCTGGTCTTGGGATGGCAGCTGGATACTCATGATCTCCCTTTACTACCCATTCTTTTTTTTTTTTTAATCCTCACCGGAGGACATTTTTCCATTTTTTTTCAGATAGAGTGGGAGGGAGAGAGAGAAACATAGACATGAAAGACACACTGAGTGGCTGCCACCTGCACAACCAATCAGGGCTGGGGACAAACTGCAACCGAGGTACACGCCCTTAGCGGGAACCGAACCCGAGTCTCTCTGGACTGCAGGTCAACACTCTAACTGCTGAGCCAAACCGGCCAGGGCATACTACCCATTCTTGATTCCTCTTACCCTGGCACCTCTGTTGTTTAGGTGGCTTAGCTAATGCAGTTATTCAGACCTTCAGCCTTGAGGATTTTGAACCCTTGGTTATGAGGCTTTTCTCAGTTTGTGGCATCTACATTTGTCCATGCACTGTCAAAATTGGACCAAGAGATGTCCTAGTAGAACACTTGGGTGCCAAATATATTCTTCCTACCCACACTGTGTAACAGCAGTCCTATTTCCCTTTGATAATCAGGAGAATGACTCTTTTTCTTGCCTGTTGATCTCTCGACAAAAGAGGTCTGAAAAGACCAGTCATTGCTGGTCATGGGATTCTTACTGAACTCCGTCATGGATCCTAGAAGGATCCTTACTGAGATCCATCTAGGATCTCCGAACCTGCAGAACCTTGCATTGTGGCTATGGGACACCAAGAATGGCAACTGATTTAATATGAGTGATGGTAAACAGGGTCACTCCTACATTCACCTCTTGATTTCCACTCTTACTTCCACCTCTTGATTTCCAGACCTATATATTCCACCTGTGGGCGCACAACATACAGTGGTCGCTCATTCAGGATGTATGCTAAATCCTGGTGGGTGGTGACTCATTTCTCAAGATAGATCTTCAAGCTGTACCACAGCTGCATCTATAAGAGGCTGTAGCACGAATTTCTCAGGCTGGCAGCTTCCAGGTGATGCTGTATTTGATAAAACCAGAAAATCCTATGGTTTGTAACGCTTTTGCTACAAATTTGGTCACTTATCTGATGTGATGTATTTAGTTTGCTAGGGCTGTGAGAATCTGGTGGTTTGCTGGCAATCTTTGAAGTTTCTTTGGTTGTAGAAGCACTACCCTGATTCTCCTTTGCCTTCATAGATCATTCTTCATGTGTGTATGTCTGTGTTCCGAATTGCCCCTTTTTATAAGGATACCAGACATATTGGATTAGGAGCCCACCCCCCTCCAGTATGATCTCATCTTAACTAATTACATCTTCAACAAGCCTATTTTCAAATAAGGTCATATTCTGAGCTGCTGGGATCAACACTTGAACAGATGAATTTTGAGGGGACACAATTTAATACATAACATGTGGGATCCTGGGTTTGTGGATCAAATACTCCATAAGCCCTTGTCGACTCATGCTGGCTGAAGTCCTGCAGGTAAGAAATGCAAGCCTGTATCTAGAATATGTGCTGATTCTAGTGAAGATGAATTACTCTCCCCATCACAAAGGAAGGAGTATAATGTATATACCACCGCTGATTGAGATTGCAGTGTAGCTACAGTCGGTTTTCAGCTTTCACCACAAAAACCACTGGGGAACCAAGATTGGCCTTTTCCTTCCTTTGCTAGTTGGTGCACCAGAGGTGGTTGACATGGGGCTGGGCCATCAGCTCACTTGTACTCTCTAGATTTGATCTGTGCTCAATCTGGGTACAACACTTCCATATTCTGATGAATTGTGTTGGACCCACTCAACCTTATCACTTAATGGGCCTTTCAGAACCTAGATCATGATGAGCATCGCTATCCCCACCATCTTTTGATATCTCATGATCAGGAGTTTGACCTCCACTACCACCAAGTAGGAGTTGTGTTTTGAATGGCATATAATTCTCTGATGCAGATGGCATGGCCTTGCATCGGAACACAGGTGTTATAAATTGTGTTTCTCCTACTGGGGATTGCCATAAACACCACATGGCACTATTTCCCACTACAGATAGCTCTAATATCGAAGGGTGTGCTGGAGCACATGGCCATAGGACAGGGCTGCTTACTCAGCATTGTGCACCTGCTGCAGAGCCCTTTCTTATTCTGGGTCCCCTTCAAAATCAGCAGCTTTCTCTATCCCTTAGTAAATGAATCAAAGTGTGGACTACCAGGTGAAAGGGCCAAAGGGCAATAATCTGACTTTTACTTTGGAAGTGTTATCCTGGCATGCCCTGGCATGCTCTGAATTAATGTACCTGTGAAACCTTTAGGGATGCAGGAGGGGATCAATATATGGGTTATTTTCCACCCTCTGGAGTGCATGTGTCTTACCAAGGTCTCTGATGCACTTGCCATTTCTGACTCATATGGTCTGATTAACATGATGTCATTGATAGAGTGGACAAATGTGATGCTCTGCAGAATGTCCAGATGGTTCAGATTCTGTAGATTATATTATGACACAGGATACGAGAGTTAACATGGCCCTGGGACAAAAGTGTAAATGCAAGCTATTATCTCTTCTATGTGAATACAAAGTACTTCTGGTTATCCTTGATAGGAATGAAAAAAAATACATTCATCAGATCAATCTCCATATACCACATACCTGAAGCAATGTGCCTTTGCTCTAGCAAAAACAGCACTCTGGCATGGCGGTAGTAATGGAGATCTCTACTCGATTGAGTTTGAGATAGTCCAATGTCATCGTCCAGGATTTTATGGGTGTTTTGGGGGGTTAGACTGGTGAATTAAATAAGATGTGCTGGAAATCACCACATCTGTATCTTTTCGGTTTTAAGATTGGCTCTAATTTCTCTCATTATCATGCTAAGGGGCTGGGCCCTGGGGAGGTCAAAGCCTGTGCTCACTGAGACAGGCAGGTGCCGAGGAGGGACAAAGGGGAATGGCCAGGCTCCACATCCCTCCCTGCTCCCCCTCCGCATCTCCTCTCTCCCTGCGGTGGTTGGGGCAGAGCAGGAGTGTTCACCCTGGCCCTCCTCTTGGCCTTGGCCAGGAGGTGGACCTGGGGAGAACTGTGTCCCCAAGACTCAAGGATTTTATAAAGAAGTATGTAATCATTTAGAGTGGGCCTTTCTTCTCAGGCATACAAATGCCCTTGCTCCCAAAAGTTCTTGGAGAAACTTGTCTTCACCTGGAGTAGAGGATCCCCAAGTTCTTTTTCATATAAAGAAAGGTTTTCCTTTTTTGAAAGACCCATTCAAGGTGTCAAATAGGTTCATTGTTGATTGATTCAAATTGCATTTCCAGGATAACTACATCCAAGCATTGGATGATTTTGTTTCTATGAACCTTGTGTAACCACTCAGTACCAAATAAATATTATTTGATTTGCTGAGCCCAAGCTTCACCTACCCCCAACCCCCACAAACTGTATAGTTGAGGAGTGGTGAGGGCTAGGATATGGCTGGAAACCTGGGAAGATGACTTCTTTCCATGCTGGGGAATTAGCCTAAACCCTGATGTAGCAGACTGGCATCTTACTGAGCGAGAAAGGCCTGGAGAGAAGTCCAGCCTCACCTCACCAAGCCAGTACTGTAGTATCAGTCAGGCCAGGCAGCCAAGTTCTGGGATCAGAAACAGAAACATATTTATTTTATAAACACTGTAAGCACTAAGCAGATTCTCAGACAGAGAACTGACCTGAGAAGACTCAGCAAAAAAAAAAAAAAAAAAAAGTTCCTGTTAACAAAATCATCATTTCCTGAAATGGAAAAGTTTTTCTATGTGTTGATCATTAATTATAGTCCAGGGCCAAAAGCTATGGATTTCAAGAAATGCTAAATGCATCCGATGGCCTTTCTTGACCTGCCTTTCATGTTCTCTGCCTCCATCTACCCTTCACGTCCTCAGCCCTGGTGAACCCAAGGCACTTTCTGCGGGAGTGTGGTGGTTGAACATCCTCAGGCCAAGAAGGCAGAGGGAGAGACGCCTCTGGAGGTCTGGGAGGGCAGATTCTGCAGATGTCGGAGCCGGAGGCCAGTTTGAGCAGTGGGAGTGAGGAGAGCAGCTATTTGACCCCTGCTGACTCAGCAGAGGCCCAAAGGCACCAATTTCCACTTAAGAATGTCAAGGAGGTGCGCGCCCAGTGGGGATGTCTTACCCTCCGATTAAACTAAAAGCCTGGGGATGTGAAACTAGACATTTCTGAGGTGTACAGTGGCAAGTAGGGGATGTCTGGGGAAAAGGAGAGGCAGGGGATGGGAGTAAACTGGGCAAAGCAGTGTAGTCTGGCTCCTGGGAACTTCTAAACATGCTGAGAGCTGCTGGCAGAGCAGAGCAGTGTTCTCCTGTGATCTGACCACCTCTCCGGGGGCTGGGTGGCAGGGAGCAGTACTGTCAGGCATTGATCCTCTGTTGCAACGAGTTAGAGTGGCCATTTCTCTGGAGACCCTGGGAAGATGGAAGAGAGGGTCCCAGGTGGTGTAGTGGCTCAGACACCTTAGATTGAGCCCTTAGAGATCCGCTAATCCTAATGTATCTTTTAACAGATAAAGAAACCAAATCCTTGGAGGCAGAAGTGAGTTAGTTGCCTGTTAAAGATTAATTTTCAAAAAAGTAAAATCGTGTTTCTCATACAGATATTAAATAAACAAGATTCAAAGTTTCACTGAGCTCATTAATTGATGAGGAAAGCAGTAAGATTTAAGACCAGCCCAAAGAGCATTTGAGAAGCTAGGTATAGACAGGCAATTTAATGGCTTGCTGGGTTATAAGTTATTAAAAAACTGGCTTATGTGTAATAGGATCGTACACTGTAAACTTTGAAGCTATTAATTTCCCTGGGAAGAAATTCTTTGCATCTCTGCTAAACAAATTTTTCCAAACGAGCCTTTGCCTTATAGTGAAGTAAAACAGTCCAGTAAATACAAAGTCGAGTCCACATTGAAAGAACACCCAATAATCTCTTTCACCTATTTCAGATAATTTTTTGAACTTGTCCGAGATCATGCTGTTAATTGCTAGCAGATGTAGGTAGTAGTGGAAGTCTCATTACGCCCAACCCAAAATATTTGTCCTTGCAACATAATCCATAAAGACCAAGATGCACAATAGCCAGACGGTCAACTGGAGAAAGGGCTGCTCAAGGAAGTGGTGTATTCCCGCTTCCAGCTCAGCCGTTCCATCTGCCCCACTCCCCTTAGCACCTTGCTTATGCAATCACTGACCCGAGAGGAATCCCACACTGGATCCTCGTCTCCACATTCCCCAAACCAAGGTGAGGTCCCAGTGCCCTCCTCTTCCCTGCAGCGGGATTCCTTAATCACCCCATCACCGCCCCCACACACTCCGTCCTCATAACCCAGTCTCTCTGGGCTCCTTTTCTGCACACTCGCTGTTGGAATCTTCATTAGAAGTATTCAAGTGAGGCTAGATGACACCCGGGCAGAGGTGTTAACTAAAGGGATTTAAATGAATACACTGGGTTGGCATAGGGATCTGTTAAAGTCCTTCAAGTTCTTAAATTCAAGGATTTTATAAGAGTTTATTCCCTAAATGGGAGTGAGAACTTGTGTACAGGCATACCTCAGAGATACTGCGGGTTCAGTTCCCGAACACCTCAATAAATCAGTATTGCGATAAATCGAGTCGTAATCTTTTTTGCTGGTGGAGGGTCTTGCCTTCAATTTACAAAAAAAAAAAAAAAAAAAAATGCAACAATTATGGAACACAATAAAGCAAAGCACACTAAAACAAGGTATGCCTGTGTAGAACCTAGGAAGCCTTAGCTGGGCTGGCAAAGCTGGCACTGATGATTAGGCTTTAGGAAAAATTCTAATTTCTTGGCTCCTCGGGAGAGTGAATACAAATACCCCTCCTTCTGGGAGAGCTCTGAAGGTAAGGGAGTTGCTATTTGCCAAGAGATTTGGGAGCCCAAGGCGAGTAAGTGACTCTGAGCTGCTCATCAACTCTGAGAAGAACATCTGCACAAACACCCATCCTTCTGTTCTTGCCAGATCTTTGTGGGCAGCAGAGTTAGGAATAATTCCATTACCAGAGTCCATCAGACTTGCCAGTGTCTCTCGAAGATTGCCCTTTTTGGTAATCATTTTGTATGTCTGTCTAACATGGCATTCAGGTAGATAAGGAATGAGTGTGGTGCAGGGGCAGCTATTAGCCATTCAAAAGATAACATGATGGGAATGAACGCCCTGGTTCTTAGGTTTTTGCATTCCTTGTGTTCTCTAAATAAAACTAAAAATTCTAAGAAGAGTAAGTTCCTTATGCCTAGTGAAAACATAATGTTATGTTCTTATAAGGATAGGAAGAAGAGTTTTTTTATCCAATTATCTTGCCAGCTTTTCTTCATGCTCAGTGTAAGAACCTCCCCTTGCACCATCTTGGCCAATAAGGGAGCCTCCCTGGTGCTCCCTGACTGTCTATGGTATAGTGTCGGGGTTGCTGCAGGACCTGCCATCAGGAATCCTGGAGATGCTGCAGCTGGCAGCCCGTCTCCACCACTGGAGAGGCGCCCACACACCAGGGAGCCGTTTGGAATCTGTGGGGCACCCCTGGATCCCGGAGCACCTGCGCCCTCTGCACAGCACCCGTGGGGGCCGCCTCTCTGACTGACAGGCTGTGGTAACATTCTAATGAAATCCCCTGTCAGCGTGGTTCCTGAGTGCGGATCCTCCCTCGGTGCTTGGTCATGCAGGGCTGTCACATAGCGGGGCTCAAGGGGAGGACCCGTCTTCCATTTTCAGTCTGTGCTGAGAAAGACCACAACCCTGGCTCATAAAGAAGTTCCCAGAGATGATGGAAGAGGTTAAGTGCAACAGGAAGCACGTGACCTTGTCAGATATTTGGAATTGTGGAATATGTGAGCTGAAGAAATTTTAAAGGTCACAGAGATGCTTTTTCCTTTTCAGCAGGGGAAACATGGGTAGGGACAGGAAGGAACCCGCTCAAGAGTTTCCTGTTGAAGTGACTTAAACAATGACCCTTGAATAGCCGAGGAAGTCTGAGCAACTTGTCTCATTATTTTTTTAAACACTCTCCTTATTTATTTATTTATTTTTTATGTCTCTTTATTACCAAAAAGCTGGGTAAATTGATGCTTTCTTCTTTGGTTTCTAAAGAGGTGGCCATTTTTAAAGCAATACTCACTCATATTTCTCTATAGTTAAAAGACAGTTTTATAGCCTGGTCTTCCTTATATTGTTTTCTGGAGGTAGGGGTTGCTGCTTCTACTTTGCAAAGGTAGAAACGATCGAGCCTATCCAGGGCCACACTTCAGACTCAGGTCTAGGGTTCCAGATTTTATTGCCTGCTCCCTCACACTTCTCTCTATTTGCATGGGGTTGAAAAACAGACAATTTTTTTTGGTACATGCCCCTAGCGGGAACCGAACCCAGGACTCTCTGGTCCACAGGCTGACACTCAACCGCTGAGCCAAACTGGCCAGGGTGAAAAACATATATTTTGAAAACCAGTTTGATGCCTATGATGTTTCCAAACCTCAATTTTTCTTCATGGTGCACAGTCTCTTGCTTTATATCAGCCCAGCTCTAATTATAGACTTAGAGTCCAGATCTACTTGTCTTTAGTTGACTGAGGGGCCTTTTTGTTTTTAATCCTCACCTGAGGAGGAGGAGAGGGGGAGAGAGAGAGAAACATCGACCTGAGAGAGACACATCAACTGGTTGCCTCTTGCATGACCCTTACCTGGGCTGGGGACGAACAGCAACCGAGGGATGTGCCCTTGACCAGAATCGAACCCGCAACTCTTTGGTCTGTGCGCTGACGCTCTAACCGCTGAGCCAAACGGGCCAGGGCAGAGGGGCCTTTTTAATGAGGTGGCCAGGAAATACTGCCTATGTCTTCAAATATTAATAACTTCATTTGTTTCCAAAGCTTCGCGTGGGTGACATGAAAATTAATGAGGGCGCTGGTGGCAATCAATTGTCTTCTGCAAAAGGTTCTTTGGAGTCATTGTGTAGAAAAGTATGGATTTTTGGTTTTGTTTCTTTTTTATTTTGCATCTGGGCTAATATGTTTCTAGCTAAAGGGTATATTTGGATTATAATTATGATGTAGAAAATGGAGGCTTGGTAAAAATATTCTAATCCTTTGTTTTGAAGAAGGATGAAGTTTGGAGAAAAAATAATCACAAAGAATGAAAACTCAAAAGAATCATTTTAATCAAACGTTTCTCCTGATTGTCTTGAGTATCCAGATTCCTCTCCAGTCCTGACACTCACAGGTGGGTTAGGGTGGATTCTTATTGAGCTGGAGTACGAGGCCAGGCTCAGAGAGAAAAGGAGATTTGCAGGGAGTCTCACAATTGGGTTAGAAGAGAAGGTGGCTTACCCCAGGGCACGGTTTTTGCTGTACCATATTGCCTGTCTTTTCTACTCTCTCTTAAAAAAGAATCTACCTGTCCCCCCACTGTCTCCTCCCCCCAAAAAACAGGGCATGGGAGTAAAAATTAGCAAAGTATGTATTTGTTCTTGTACACATTTCAAATTAAGGTATTTTAATCACATTAAGTTACGGTCATAATCTTTTCCCACGATTGATATGCCTTCATCTCAAATTTGCTAGTGTCAGATGGCATCAGATAGGCTGTGAGTTTTTGGGTCCAGTTATGAGACATTTAAGTGGGAGATTTAATCTGTGTTGAGTAGGGAAACATTTATGTATTTCACATATCTGAACATGAATGAAATACACAATTTATGCAGAAAGCTGGTGACATTTAAATACACCATTTTAAGTGCCATTTGAAAGACATTGAAACATTTCAATAAATCAAGAGAACCTACTTATTTGAACATACATGAAGGATACCTTGTTTTATGCTTTAAAAATTATTTATTAAAAACTGAATAAAATTTTAGAAAATTAATAGCTATTTATTGTATCATTTAAAAAACTTTTTATTAAAAATTTTTTTCATAATAAAAATTCAGTGACTTTAAAAAAAATTAACAAATGATCAAGACAAGTAAGTAAATTGATAGTAGTTTTCTGATATTGTAACAAAAACAAAAATTACCAAAGTAAGTCATAAGAAGTAAGAGAGAACTTTGCAATAAAATTAGTAAAAAACCTCTTGGATTTTTTGATAATCAAATTAATGAAGTAAAGTGAGTCATGTAAACACTTTGAAAATTTTAAAGTATTCTGCCTATTTGACATGAAATGACAATATCAATGAAAGAATATGAAATTGATAATATACACTACAATAAGAACATCAACAGCAAATTCATTAAGTGGCTTGATTCAGAGTATTTAAGATGAGTCACTACACAAAGAAATCTTAAGTGCCCTGAAAACTTCCTGCTTTATCTATCAAAGAAATTTGATAAAAATTTTTCTTCATTTGACAACAATTTTGAAAAATATTTTTAAAATTTATCTTTATTGTTAAAAGTATTATGGATGCCCTCCTTTTATTCTGAAATTTTCATGGCATTACTAAGAGTTGTAGAGTAGAAAAAAACTTCCCTAAACTATTAATAATTTTTCAAAAACTTGATTAGCCATGTCAGAAGAAAACTATATTATTTTTCTACTCTTTCTCTAGTAAATGATATTACAAAGTCAAATACAACATTTGAACAAATTTTAGAGAAAAGTATTACTGAGATGTCAGGCTATGTTATTTCTCTGGACATAGTGGTGTATGTCAGCATTTTAAAATTTGTTATTTGTTGTGATTTCTTTTTTCATTCTAAGTAAATATTTACTTCACTCGTAATTTTGTATGCTTTTTCTTAAAGAGGATCCCACCATATGTATAGCCTGCAGGTCCCACCTAACTGGCTGCTCTTTGGCAGTGAGAGAGGGAGAGGCTGATGTGAGTCAGGAAGGAGAGGCTGGTATTGACTGGGACCCGAGTGCAGGAGCAAGTTATGGAGTTGAGTAAAAAGAGTGAACAATGGGGTGACCAGTGGTAACAAACTGTGAATGTTGGCTAAGTCAGGATACATATGTAAATAGAAGGAGAGGTGAGGAGTCAATTGGTGATATCTGAAGGCTCTTTTTTTTTTTTTAAATATCATTAATTTATTTTTGTTACAGATGTTTCTCCTTTTCCTCCTATTGACACCCTCCTCTCAATCCCGCCCCCCCCCAGCCCCCAGGCATTGTTGTCTGTGTCCATTGATTATGCATATATGCATATACATTCTTTGGCTAATCTCTTCCTTCTTCCCCACCCCCTCTTCTGAGGTTTGTCAGTCTGTACCCTACTTCTATGTCTCTGAGCCTATATTGTTCATCAGCTTATTTTGTTCATTATATTCCACAAATAAGTGAGATCATGAGATATTTCTCTCTCTCTGACTGGCTTATTTACTTAGCATAATACTCTCAGGTTCCTCCATGTCATCTCAAAGGATAAGAGATCTTTCTTTCTTACAGCTGCATAGTATTCCACTATGTATATGTACCACAGCTTTTTTGATCTACTCATCTATTGATGGATACTTGGGCTGTTTCCAGATCTTAGTAATTATAAATAGTGCAGCTATGAACATAAGGGTACATATATTCTTTCTGATTGGTGTTTCAGCCTTCTTAGGATGTATTCCTAGAAGTGGGATCACTGGGTCAAATGGCAGATCAATTTTTACTTTTTTGAGGAAACACCATATTGTTTTCCTAGTGGCTGCACCAGTCTGCTTTCCCACCAGCATTGTGCTAAGGTCCCCTTTTCTCCACACCCTCTCCAGCACTTGTTGTTTGATGATTTGTTGATGGCAGCCATTCTGATAGGTGTAAGGTTTAAATAGAGGAAGATATAAAAAAGTAGAAGCATATACCTTGTTCATGGATTGGAAGACTTAACATCATTAAAATGTCCTTATGACAGAAAGCAATCTATAGAGTCAATGCAATTCCCATTAAAATACCAACAACATATTTCACAGAACTAAAACAAATACTCCAAAAGTTTATATGGAACCAAAAAAGAACTTAAATAGCAACAGCAATCTTGAAAAAAAAAGAACAAAGCAGGAGGGATCACAATACTGAATATCAGGATATACCACAAAGCCACTGTAATCAAAACAGCTTGGTACTAGCATAAGAACAGGCATATAGACCAGTGGAACAGAACAGAGAACCCAGAAATGGACCCAAGGCAATATGCTCAATTAATATTTGACAAAGGTAGAAGAGCATACAATGAAGTCAAGACAGCTCCTTTAGTTAATGGTGGAGGGAAAATTGGACAGCTATATGCAAAAAATGAAGCTAGACCACCAACCTACACCATACACAAGAATACACTCAAAATAGATAAAAGACTTAAATGTGACTTGTGAATTCCTGAAGAAAATGTAGGCAAAAAAATTTCAGACATCACACGCAGCAGAATTTTCACTGATACAACACCTAAGGTAAGAGAAACAGAAGAAAATTAATAAATGGGACTACATCAAATTAAAAAGCTGCTGTACATCAAAAGAAACAAACATTAAAATGGAAAGGGAATCCACTATATGGGAGAGCATAATTGCCAACAATACATCAGATAAGGGGTTAATCTTCAAAATATATAGAGTACTCATATAACTCAACAAAAGGAAGATAAAGAACCCAATTAAAAAATGGGCAGAGGACCTAAAGAGACACTTCTCCAAATAGGACATACAAATAGCCAAGAGACATGTGAAAAAATGTTCAATGTCACTAATCATCAGAAAGATGCAAATTAAAACGACTATGAGGTATCACCTTGTACCTATCTGAAGGCTCTTAACAGTGACAATAATAATTTCTACTATTTCTGAGCACTTAGTATTTGTCATACATTATTCAGAAGCTACAGTCTATGGCCCATGGACCAAATCTAGGCTGCCCCCTGTTTTGTAAGGAAAGTTTACTTGGAAGACAACGATACTATTTATTTAGGTATTATCTATGACCACCTTTGTGCTACATCAGCAGAGTTGAGTAATCATGACAGAGATCACGTGGTTTGCAAAGTTTAAATATGTACTATCTGGCCCTCACTGTTGAAGTTTAGGGCTACCCCTGCATTATGTGGTCATTAACTCTGATTATATTTTCCAAATATGTCCACATAGTATCTTCCAACCCACATGCTCTGGGGAATGTGAACTTCTTACCCCACCCTCATTAAGAGGAGCAGTCTACTTGTGCCTGTGGCTGCTGTGACCAATAGCACAGAATATAAGTGATGCTGTGCCATTTCAGATACAGCCCATATGCCTGGAAGCTTCTGTTTTCTGTCTGTTAGAAGCCAGCTACCACATAGGAAGTTGTGAGAAACCCTGATCTCATGGAAAGACCCTGGCAGACGAGATGCCAGGTGGAGAGAGAGCAGGGTCATAGAGGCACCACACATGTGAGCGAAGAAGACATCTGGGATGTAGATGTTCCAGCCCAGTTGCCCCCACTGACACCATGTGGATCAGATGCAGAACATTCAAATAAGCTCTTACAGAATTTCTGACCTACAGAATCATGAGATATAATAAAATGGTTGTTTTTATCTACTAGGTTTGCGGTAGTTTGTTATATAGCAATAGATACTTGGAATAATCTTGTATAGTCCTCGTAACTGCCTCATGAGATGTAAATTATTAATCCCAAGTTTTGTGTAAGAGAACTAAAGGTTGGAGAAGTCAAATTATATGCCCCATGTGACCCAACTAATAAGTGGCAGAACCAACTCTGTCAGGCTCCAAAGCCCAGGTACTTGACTTGCTGATACCAGCATTGACATTCTGTGTGCCAAAAGCCAACAAAGCTAAGAGACAATGAGTCGAGAAGAGGCTCTTGAGAAGGTCACACTCCCAGTCATAGTAAGGTTATATTTAAGGAAAGAGTTTTCAGTACCCAGCTGCCACAGAGCTGAGCAAATAATATTATGCCAAACATTGGGTCCTTGGCAATTTGCCTGACAACATTTCTTTTTCATTCATGATATATTTTTATTCTCTTCCAAGGCACACTTGTTTTTCAAAATACTGTCTTTTAAATCAGCTTTATTGAAGAATAAAACACATATTAACTTCATCCATTATAAGTTCACAATTAAGTGATTTCCAATAAACTTACATAGTTGTGTGACCATCACCACAATCCATTTCAGAACATTTCCAAACATTCTAAATGTTCCAAATGAGGGAACATTTCCTCAAAGGGTCTGTCATGCCAGCCTGTGGCCAATTGCTACTCTCACATCCATCAACCACTGATCTGCTTTCTACCTCTATAAGTTTGCCTTTTATAAAATGTCATGTAAGTGGAAGCATGTGATATGCAACTGTTGTGCTCACTTCTGTTGCTTAGCATGTATCTGTAGTTTGTTCCTTTTAATTGCTGAAAAGTACTCTACCGTATGGATGGACTAATTTTTTATACATTTACTAGTTGATGGCCATGTGGATTGGTATTGATTTTGGATTGTCTTTAGTCAGCATTTGATTGTTTAAGACTCATAGAACCCAAAATGATAATACTTACACTCTATGGTTTATTGCAGGAAAGGATATAGAATATAGCATTATTCAACTGAAGAACTCAAATACTTTCTACCACATTCTTCAGAATCAAGAATTTTGCCCAATGTTGGAGAAAAGTTGGGGGAACCTAAAGTGATTATTTTGGGGCCAGGGAATCTCCATCCTCCTGACGCAACATGTGTCTTGCCTCAGTCTCTGGTTAGCATGATGTGGAAGTAAAGAAAGACTGCTCAAGTGAGAACAAGCAATGGTTGTTTATTCAGCGCTTGTCTCATTAAGGGACAAGAGACTCAAAAGCAAGCAGGAGAGTGTGAAAGCTTTATAATGAAAAAAAAGGAGGGCTTAAAGTATGTCCTAAATAGAGGTTTGTGGTGTGGTGAAGCAGAAAGAGGGTCTCTAGAAGAGGGGAGTCCTGTATGACTTTTTAGGAGAGCATAATTATCTTCCTCTGATTGGTCCCAAGTTGGAAGCTGGGATGGAGGGTGAAAAAATTAGGGGAGCTGGAGGTTATTGACCAGGTCCTGACTATTTGGGGTCCAATTGCTACAGAGGCTGTACTTTGGCTTCCCAGGCTGGTTGCTGTCGAGGTTATGGGTCAGGGTTCTATATTTATATATGGTCTGGCCACTGGCCATTGGCAGACTCAGTCTCTTAAAGACTTGTCTTGTAGAGTCCCCTACATCTAACTCTAGCATGTGGGTTCCCAGGCAACCCATCTGTGGTGCAGCAGAAGTGAAAGGCACTTGGTGTCACCAGACCCAGCTCTACCCCATGGAAAAATCACTTCACTTCTCTTAGACTCAGGATCTCTACACATGGAATGAGCATAATGATAGTAATACTCGTCCTTTTACTTTAGAGGATTTGTAACAATTGCACTAAGGTTCCCAGTTTTTACCTGTTCCCGTACCATGTCATTTACCATGTGACTTCGTAATTCCTCCCACAGAAGGAGAAGAGAATACTTCCCCACCCCAAGACTCTGAGTTCAGCCATATAACTTGTTTTGGTCAATAAAATCATATAGAAGTGACAGCATGACCGTTCTGAGCTTAACTCTCTAGATGCCTGTGTGTTTCTACTTGCTCTCATGAGCTTCCATCCTCACCATGAGCAGATCATGTCCAGGCTGCTCACTGGCCCCAGAGGATGGAGCAGAGCCACGTTGTCCCAGCTGAGGCAGCCTACGTTTCTTTCATCCCTAGACCCACGAGAAAACCCAGCTAAGATCAGGAGAGCCACCCCACTGAACCTTGCTCTGTGAAAATAAATCATTGTGTTTTGTAAGTCACTAAATTTTGGGGTGGTTTCTAATGTAGCCAAATTTAAAATATACAGGGTTGTCATGCCACATAAAATAATAAATGTGGAAGTTTTTTGGAAAATGTAAACGACTCCACAAAATGAATTATCCTTGTTTGTTATTCCCGCATGACGTCATTTTCAATTATTTGTGAATAAATCTCTGTGAAGTAATAGCTGACTAAAGTTTAAGGGGCACTCTTTTATAAAGTATCCAGCCATATATTTATTCCCTAAATATCTTTTGGACACTAGGTAGGTGTTCTGCAGAATACAGAAAGGCTTTTGAAATCCAAAAAAATATGTCTCTAGCAGAGAACTTTCAGACATTGAATAAATTTGGGGTGAGTGGGGAAAGAGAAGGCATGGATGTAGTAGGTCAGACACTGGTTCCCCTCATCCTGTGGTGGATGCCTATTTGACACCCTGCTCTCCCTTAGAAGCAAAGAAAGAGCCAAAGCCCTCTCCCTGGGGGATGGAGCGCACAGACATCCTCGGGAAGTAAAACAGAAGTAGAACGTTCTTATGGGAAAGACTAGGGAGAAGGGCTTCACTGCACCTATAGCTCTGGGTCCAGAGAAATTACTGCAAAACATTCAGTCCTTGTCATACACATTTTCTGAAATGAAAACATTTTTTTTCAAAGCCCCGCTCAAATTCTACCTCTTCCAAGCAACCTTCTTTCCTGGGACCCAGTGGTTGGTATCTATTTTTCTTCATATTTGGGGCAACCTTTCTTTGGTACTTCTGTCTTAGCCTCATCATGCTCCAGTGCTTTTGGGAAGACATGAATTAATAAACTAGGAGGATTCAGCCTGGGACGCCTTTAGCAGATGAGTGCAGTTCACAGCGGGAAAGAATGGCACATGGGAAAGGTCAGGGTGACAAAGTAGGGCGTGGGAAAACTGGTTCTCATGAACAACCTTGGGGAAACCGGAAGGTTAAGGAGTTGGCTGAGGCCACCATAAACTGCATCAGTATCTTAGAAAAAAAATCAGTCTCTGTCTGGAAATTTGAGGGCCACACTGGTTTGGAAGAGTGAATTTGAGGGCCACACTGGTTTGGAAGAGTGAATTTGAGGGCCACACTGGTTTGGAAGAGTGAACCTTCTACCGTAAGTATCAGGGTCTTTAAGTGGCCAGGGTGCTCAAAGCAAATCTTGGATTTTCTTGGAACCAATTCTCATTTTAAATGCCTAGCACTTGTACATAATACAATTTACAACATTGGCTTTACTTGACAATTTAGTTTAATTACTAAAATTTTTAAAAGGGATGTCTCCAGATGCTCAGAATCTTGGAAGGCATCGTAGATATAGTGGCTTGTGGTTGTGGTAGTTGTTCTGAAAGAAGTAATTCACTTATGATGCTTTTAATAGGAATAAATTATGCAGATAAATTTGCTTTTCAACAAAAAAAGGTGATCAGACAGATCTTTAAAACACTGAAGGAAATATTTTGAAATAAGTTAGATTCTCTTAGGGAACTGATGGTTTACTTTCTGACCCTGAGCAGTTGTGTCTGTGTCTGTCTCATCCAGTAGTCTCTGTTACTTTGACGGGCAGAAACTGTCTTATTTTTGTCTGCATCTCCTCTCTTGCTAATGCAGTTCCTGGCATACAATAAAAACTCAGAATATATATTTTCTTGCAAAGTATTATCACCAGCTGCTTTTACATATGCAATTCATTGATTCCTTGCAACAATTTTGCAAAGCATTACCACCCTAGTTTCCATAGGAGAAGGAACTAAGCCTAAGAGAGGGTATGTGATTTGCTGAAGATGGTACCATTAGTAAATAGCAAGATCGGGATTCAGTCTTGGCCCTATTTTTTATGGTATCCTTCTCAGGACACAGAAATGACCAAACAGGCTTTCGTCGCTATCCTGCTGTTGTGGCTTTCACTCTTTTCTCTCCTTTTCACTCCACTGCCTTGTCATCTCATGCTCTTCAATTACAGCTGTCAACATCCTCCCACAGCTGTGCTCTGTATTGGGCTGTAATTGCTTCTCACAGAACTTGAGCCCACATGCCTGTGATTTCCCTATCAGCTAAGCAGCCCCTACTGCCTCCAAGGGACCATGGCTAATGCAGCTCACAGAGGTATGTGCACCTGTGATTACTGCCATTTTCCACTTTAGTTACCCCAGGAGAAGTGCTATTTTAGAGTGTCTTTTAAGTAATGTGTAGTGACAACATTCTGATGTGGGTAGGTGGCCATGAATCATTATTCCCCAAGTTATTATTTGAGAAGTGGTACCTTGAAGATGAGAGCTGACATGTTCACTCGCATGACTGAAGGAAAACACAAAGCTAAGTACTCTCAGATATTGAAAGAAAGGCTGAGGAAGGGGTCAAAGGGCTGCCACAAGGCTGGGACACTACAGAGTGAGTGACATGCCTGGCATCCATTCCATTTCTTGTCCTTAATGTTGAAGGCATGAGGCTCTTTCCTAGATAATAAAGACTCCACTTAAGGAGGGCCAAAACCTTCAGCTCATAAGCCACCACCTTGTGTTGTCCAAGACCAAAGTAATTCAGAAATAAAGAATTTCTTCAATTTCTTCTGTCTAGGAATCATTGAAATGCATTTCAAAAGGACTCAAGCAGGTCCTAGGACCTGAGAACTGAGAGGGCCTGTACAGATGGGAGAATGGGGGTCTGAAGAGGAATAGGGTGTTGCCAGGTCACCCAGCAAGTGGGTAGGCAAAACCCAGATCTTAAGACTTATGGGAAAAGGGCCTTCTTCACCATTGTTAAATGGAGGGGTGAAGGAGAGGAATGATTCCACTTCTGCCTTTAGTCTCCTAAGATATTGTGATGGGCAGTTATAGAAACATCTGGTCCCGGGACAGTGGCTCCTGCCACCAGTAACACCGTATTTCTAGGACACCCTAGTCCAGAGTTCATGAAAGCGAAACATTGCTGAAAATATACTTTAAAAAATAAAACAAACACTAACATGGCTACTGAATGTGTTTGAGATGAAGCCCTCTCTCTCTACCTCGAGACTGAGAGGGGCTGGTGAAGAAGCCGATTCTAGGGACCTGAGAAGCTTCTGTGAGAGAGTAAGGGCTCAAGTGTGAGGATACCACTGAGCAACCTGAAGCCCATGGCACTCAGTCACAGTCACCAAGGAAGGGACTCCCTTGCTGGGTGTTAACTGAAAGCCAGGAGCTGGAAGAAAGGCTGAGGAAGGGGTCAAAGGGCTGCCACAAGGCTGGGACACTACAGAGTGAGTGACATGCCTGGCATCCAGCAGAGACAAACCTATGGGGGCAAAGAGCAACCTTAACAGCATCAGCAGGACAGCAGTGCAACTCAACTCCATTGAGCACTTATGTGCCTGACACAGTTCTCACTGTTCTACACACATGATCTCATTTGAGGCTCACAACACCTTATAGCAGGAATTAGAGAATGTGGTAGAACCACTTTCAAAAGTTCTGGGAAAGGAGTATTAAGGACTCTCCCATTAATACATTTCATAAGAGACTAGGGCTGTTTTGAGAATCCCCGCAACCTCTTGATGTATGTATAAAAAATAATTTTTCGACTTTTCCAAAATGGTGGCAAGGTGAATAGAAGCTACATAGACCGTCTCCCAGGACCAAACTGGAATTACAACCATAACACAGACAAGTTGACGGGAAAAAGCAACAGAAAAGCAACTTGTGAGGACCATATAACCAGGGACCCTGACTCGATCCTGGTAGGATTGTGAAGGCGTGAGAGGGCGGCTGGGAGCCCACAGACAGCAGTGGCTTTAGCTGTGAGCAGCGTCCTCGGGTTAAAATCCCAAGTGGCTCCACAGCACAGAGCCGGGACAGAGGCTAAAATAGCTGTAGCCACACACCTTGGGCTCCTGCAGAGACAGGGCAGACTGAACTGAAACTGTGTGGAGACACTCAGGATTTGGAGGGCACTCAGAGCTTTTGCTGAGTTGCAGCCACGCAGGACGGTGGCCATCTTGCTCCTTCCCAGGGTTCTGGGGAGAGGCAACAACCCCTCCCTCAGAGATTCAACTTCACCCTGAAAGCCATTGAAATGCAAATTGAGGCCCATTAACAACCAGCATCTGCCCCACCCTCGGGAAATCCCCTTATGCTGAGCACCTGAGGGAGTTTTTCAATCAACTGACAACCCAAAACTCTTCAAGTAACCTCGACTGCTAGCCTCCAGCCAAAAAGCTAGAGGATAACAGTACCATTCCTGGGTTAGCAACTCTAACCAGGAAAGTAAGACTTGACAGTGATGTTTAATGTGGGTCCTCCTTCGCTCATCTAAACCAAGGAGAGGGAGCCACAAACAGCAGAACTCCAATATCCACAGGGAAAACTTGGCAGGCTCCAAAGCCCACTGTGATAGCCAAAATGGTGAAACACAGAAACAGAAGCCAAATGAAAGAACAAGAGACCTCCACCGAAGATGAGATCAATGTGGAGCAGTTAGGCAAGTTAACAGAGCTAGAATTCAGAGTGATAATCTTGAGCAACCTCAACAGAATGAGTAAGGACATAGAGATGCTGAAAATAAACAAATTGGAAATTAAAAACCACCAAGAAGAGATCAAGAATGATATATCAGAAATAAAGAACACATTGGAAGGTCTAAAAAGCAGAGTAGAGGAAGCTGAGAATCAGATCAGTGAATTAGAAGACAGGGTAGAAAAAATCAACCAATCAGAAAACCAAAAGGAAAAAAAAAATTAAAAAACAGGAAGACAGCTTAAGAGAACTGTGGGACAACTGGAAACGTAATAACATTCACATCATAGGAGTCCCCAAAGAAGAAGAAAATGAGCAAGGGTTAGAGAATATATTCGAAGAAATAATGACAGAAAACTTCCCTGATTTGGTGAAGGAAGAAGGCATTCAAGTTCAAGAAGCACAGAGAGCCCCAAGTAAGAAGAACCCAAACAGGCCCACACCAAGACACATAGTAATTAAAATGCCAAAAATTAAAGACAAAGAGAGAATCCTAAAAGCAGCAAGAGAGAAGCAACAGGTTACCTACAAAGGAAACCCCATAAGGCTCTCAGCTGACTTCTCACAGCAAACACTACAGGCCAGAAGGGAATGGCATGAAGTAATCAAGGTCATGAAAAACAAGGATCTGAATCCAAGACTACTCTACCCAGCAAGGCTATCATTCAAAATACAAGGTCAAATAAAGAGCTTCTCAGGCAAAAAAAGGCTAAGGGAATACATTAGCACCAAACCAGCACTGCAAAAATGTTAAAAGCACTGCTGTAATTAGCAGGAGAATTAGGAAGAAAAATATAACCTCACTAAACAAAAATGGCAATAAATAAATAAATATCAATAATCACATTAAATGTAAATGGAATGAATGCTCTGATAAAAAGACACAGAGTAGCTGATTGGATAAGAAAGCATGACTCATCTATATGTTGTTTGCAAGAGACCCACCTCACAACAGAAGACTCACATAGGTTGAAAGTGAAGGGATGGAAAAAATTTTTCCAAGCAAACAGAAAGCAAAAAAAAAAAAAAAAGCCAGGGTAGCAATACTCATATCTGATAAAATAGATTTCAAAATGAAGACCATAACTAGTGACAAAGAAGGCCACTACATAATATTGAAAGGATCTATCCAACAGGAAGATATAACCTTGATAAACATATATGCACCCAATATAGGAGCACCAAGATATATTAAAAATCTTCTGGAGGACTTCCAAGGAGAAATCAACAGCAATACAATCATAGTGGGGGACTTCAACACCCCATTGACACCACTGGATAGATCCTCTAGACAAAAACTTAGCAAGAAAACAGAGACTAGAAATCAATTGCAACTAAAACATGCAAAGACATTTGAACAAGTGGAGGCTAAATAGCATGTTATTAAACAATGAATAGGTTACCGAGAAAATAAAGGAAGAAATTAAAAACTTCCTGAAAACCAATGAAAATGAACACACAACCCAAAATCTATGGGATGCAGCAAAAGCAGTTCTGAGAGGGAAGTTCATAGCACTACAGGCCTACCTCAAGAAACAAGAAAAATTTCTAATTGACTGTCTAACATCACAACTTAAAGAATTAGAAAGCAAACAAAAAGAAAATTCCAGAGCAAGTAGAAGGAAGGAACTAGTAAAGATCAGAGCAGAAATAAATGACATAGAGACCAAAAAAAAACAAAACAAAAAACAACAACAACAATTTAAAGGATCAATGAAACAAAGAGCTGGTTTTTCGAAAAGATAAACAAGATTGATAGATCCTTAGCTAGACTCATCAAGAAACAAAGAGAGAGAACCCAAATACACAAAGTCAGAAATGAAAGAGGAGAAGTAACAAATGACACCACAGAAATACAAAAGATTGTTAACAGCTACTATGAACAATTATATGGCAACAAATTCAACAATCTAAGCAAAATGGACAAATTTATAGAAACATACAGTCTCCCAAAACTGGACTGGGAAAAGATAGAAAACTTGAACAGACCAATAACAACTAAGGAAATTGAAGAGGTAATCAAGACTCTCCCAGCAAACAAAAGCCCAGGCCCAGATGGCTTCACGGGGGAGTTTTACCGAACATTCAAAATAGAGCTAACACCCATTCTCCTCAAACTATTTCAAAAAATTAAAGAACAAGAAAGACTTCCAAACTTGTTTTATGAGGCCAGCATAATTCTAATTCCAAAACCAGAAAAAGACACTACAAAGAAAGAAAACTACAGGCCAATATACTTGATAAACATAGACGCCAAAATCCTGAACAAAATACTAGCAAATCAGATCCAGCAATACATCAAAAAAAATTATTCACCATGACCAAGTGGGATTCATCCCAGGGATGCAAGGCTGGTACAATATTTGCAAATCAATAAATGTGATACACCACATAAACAAAATGAAGAATAAAAACCACATGATCATATCAATAGACGCTGAAAAACACTAGACAAAATCCAGCATCCATTTCTGATAAAAACGCTCAGCAATGTGGTAATAGAGGAATCATATCTCGACATAATAAAGGTCATATATGAAAGACCTACAGCCATCATCATACTCAATGGGCAGAAACTAAAAACATTTCCCTTAAGAACAGGAACAAGACAGGGATTTCCACTTTTGCCACTCTTATTTAACATAGTACTGGAAGTCTTAACCACAGCCATCAGACAGGAAGAAAAAATAAAAGGGATCCAAATTGAAAAGGGGGAAGTGAAACTGTCATTATTTGCAGATGACATGATATTGTACATAGAAAACCCTAAAGACTCCATCAAAAATCTACTAGACTTTAGCCCTGGCCGGTTTGGCTCAGCGGTTAGAGCGTCGGCCTGCGGTCCGAAGAGACCCGGGTTCGGTTCCCGCTAAGGGCACGTACTTCGGTTGCAGTTTGTCCCCAGCCCTGGTTGGTCGTGCGGGTGGCAGCCACTCGATGTGTCCCTTTCACGTCGATGTTTCTCTCTCTCTCTCTCCCTCTCTCTCCCTCCCACTCTATCTGTACAAAAATTGGAAAAATGTCCTCGGGTGAGGATAAAAAAAAAAAAAAAAAAAAAAAAATCTACTAGACTTTATAAACGAATTTGGCAAGGTAGCAGGATACAAAATTAATGTCAAAAAATTTATGGCATTCTTATACACCAATGATGAACTCACAGAAAGAGAAAGTGAAAAAAACAATCCCATTTACCATTGCAGCAAAAAAATTAAGATACCTAGGAATAAACTTAACCAAAGAAGAAAAGGACCTATTTGCAGAAAACTACAGGACATTGAAAAAAGAAATAAAGGAAGATATAAAAAGGTGGAAACACATACCTTGTTCATGGATTGGAAGAATTAACATAATTAAAATGTCCATATTACCCAAAGCCATCTATAGATTGAATTCAATCCCCATCAAAATACCAACGACATACTTCACAGAACTAGAACAAATACTTCAAAAAATGGAACCAAAAAACTCCCTGAATAGCAACAGCAATTTTGAAAAAGAAGGGCAAAGTAGGTGGGATCACAATACCAGATATAAGGTTATACTACAAAGTGACTATAATCAAAACAGCCTGGTACTGGCGCAAGAACAGGCATATAGACCAGTGGAACAGAACAGAAAACCCAGAAATAAACCCATGGCAATATCTTCAATTAATATTTGACAAAGGTGGCAAGAGCATACAGTGGAGTAAAGACAGCCTTTTTAATAAATGCTGTTGGGAAAATTGGACAGCTACATGCACAAAAATGAAACTAGACCATCAACTTACATCATACACAAAGATAAACTCAAAATGGATAAAAGACTTAAATGTGACACATGAATCCATAAAAATTTTAGAAGAAAATGTAGGCAACAAAATTTCAGACATTATATGCAGCAGAATTTTCACTGATACATCACCATGGCAACAGAAACAAAGGAGAAAATGAACACATGGGACTACATCAAACTAAAAAGCTTCTGCACAGCAAAAGAAACAACCATCAAAATAGTAAGGCAACCCACTGTATGGGAGAACATCATTGCCAATGATACATCAGATAAGGGGTTAATTTCCCCTTATATATATAGAGTACTCATACAACTCATCAAAAGGAAGACAAAGAACCCAATTAAAAAATGGGCAGAGGAGCTGAATAGACACTTCTCCAAACAGGACATACCAATGGCTAAGAGACATATGAAGAAATGCTCAACATCACTAATCATCAGAGAGTTGTAAATTAAAACAACAATGAGGTATCACCTCACACCTGTCAGAATGGCTGCCATCAACAAATCATCAAAAAAGTGTTGGCGAGGGTGTGGAGAAAAGGGGACTCTAGTACACTGCTAGTGGGAATGCAGACTGGTGCAGCCACTATGGAAAACAATATGGTATTACCTCAAAAAATTAAAAATTGAACTTCCATTTGACCCAGTGATCCCACTTCTAGGAATATACCCTAAGAAGTCTGAAACACCAATCAGAAAGAATATATGTACCCCCATGTTCATAACAACACTATTTACAATAGCTAAGATCTGGAAACAGCTCAAATGTCCATCAGTAGATGAATGGATAAAAAAGCAGTGGTACATATACACAATGGAGCACTATGTAGCTTTAAGAAAGAAAGATCTCTTATCCTTTGGGACGACATGGAGGGACCTGGAAAGTATTATCCTAAGTGAAATAAGCCAAGCAGAAAAACACAAATACCACATGATCTCACTTATATACAGAATATAATGAACATAACAGTCTGAGGAATAGGGTAGACCCAGAAACATGGAAGTAGGGTACAGACTGACAACCCTAAGAAGAGGGGATGGGGGTGTGGGAAGAGATAAACCACAGAACTTATATGCATATATGCACAACCAATGGACATGGACAACAAAGCCGGGGATGGGGCGGGGGTGGGGTGGGGAGGAGGGGGCCAATGAGGTCAAAAAGGAGAAACATATGTAACAAAAATAAAATTAAAAAAAAAAGTAGAAGAAAAGGCAGAAAAATGAAGTGTCACATATACAAATTCCAAATGAGAAAAAAGTGATTCAAAAAGGAAAGGCACTCAATTGGGTCAAATTATGCAAAAATTTGACAAGAAGAAACTGAGGCCAGATTTCAGTGTGCTAGGAAGAAAATGGAAGATAAGAAAGTAGTTAGATGCCAATAGTGTAAGAAACACTGTCAAGAAGGTTTGCACTAAAAAATGGAACCACAGCAGTAGAGTGAGTCACTATGCCAGTGCTTTTTGTACTTTAGTGTGCAAATAAATCACCTGGGACTCTTGTTACAACTCAGAGTATGATGCTATAGCTCAGATTTTGCATGTCTAAGAAGTTTCCCTTGAGGCTCCTGATACATACAGATCAACACACTGAAGCAGCGACTATATACTATTTAGTGAAAGATGACAGTTGTAGAAGTGTATGTACAGGTGAGGTACACGGGATCAGCCTGTCAAATGAGACCCACAGAAATCAGAAATATTTCCTAGTGTCAACCTTTACTAATAATTTCAAAAATACACAAGTGAAAGAGAAATCCGGGACTTAACTCATAACTCCTTTGCCACATGGAACACATGTTCTCTGGACCAAAATAATAAATGAGTCCTTTTTTTTTAAAAGAAGCACTCCAAGAGGTATTTATTGGTTATTGCCTCTCTGGTGAGAGCATTTAAATTCTGAAACATCTCTATTTTATATGCAGAGAGTTATGTAGCTTATATGATATTATCATAAACTGTCATATAAACCCAAACATTCTGGATTATTAACTATGAGAAATCCTTTAGGCAGGGACAACCTGTTGAAAGCATTCATAGATAAGGTCTCTTACTCCTAGCAAATACCACCAGTCTATTTACCTGCAGGTCCAGTTGACAAGTCGGTTCCACCACACCACCTATTCTCCTTTCCTTCCCCTGAGGTCATCACTCACCCAGAGAAGGAAGTAAAACAAAAAGAATAATAATTTTTCCTACATATTACTTTGAACCAGGGGAAACTGCTAGTTTTGTAGGTCATAAAAAATCAAATAGAAACGTTATATGATTTAACCTAATATATAAAATGTATATTTTTATGGGAAGTAAACAGAGAAGTACAGGCAAACACAATAGAGCAGGATGCGTACAAATAACCAGTAACTTGTACACTTTGAAGAAAATGCAAAAGAGGGTTCTGACCACATTTCAGCAGAGAGAGCAGTTGAAGAATACTTCTACTGTACTGAAGGCAATACTGAGGCCTGAGGACAATGGAGAACAATAAAGGACATTAATCACTATGATTCGGATGCAGTAAGTCAGGGAGCTGCAGGTCATGGTGAACTGAGAGATGCAGGACTTTCACTACCACTTTGAACAAGTAGAAAACTGGGATAAATAAATAAGAAATAACTTCAGATACTGTTCAACAGGCATAACAAGATCATAGTCACTGTGAGTAAAAATAAACAAGGTGAGCCCTTTTATTGATTAAAATCAGTAAGTTTTAAAAGATTATAATCATAAAGATTGTGTTCTTTGATATTGTCTAGAATTTAGAATAAAAAACAGAGATCTGAAAATTAAACACCACCATTTGAAGTAACTCTTGAGTAAAAAAATAACAATAATCCCAAGAAGAATTAAACAATATTTTGAACTGAATGAAAATAAAACCCAGCATAACAGAATTTGTGGATGCAGTTAAAGCATACCTAAGGGAAAATGTATAACTCTAAAATGATTGTATTAGAAAATAATATAAATCAGATCAAAGACTTAGCTTACATATTATAAAGGTACCAAAAGATGAGATAATAAAAGTAAGTGAAAGAATGAAGTAATAAAAATAACAGCAGAAATCAATCAAGTAGAGGATGTATCAGTGTGCATTTGATTCTGAATCCAAACCAGTTTGCTCATGTTCAATGCATAATGTGTCATCATTAGGCATCAGTTCTTAACCCAGAGTTTATATACTCTCTGAAATTATAACAAAAATCGTATCTCTTGTACCCTTGTGCATTTTCTGGAGTGAATTTCTTAGATTATTTGGTTCTTAAATTTCCTAAAAGATAAGCCTTGTCTTAAGCCATTTGTTCTAATTAGTTGTTTTAAAACATAACAGCAAACTATTACTTTCCAGTTTTCATGGTCAATCAACAAACACTTATTAAGTAGCTTGTCTCCCTTTTAGGGGAACACTACAAGTCTTGCAGTGGTCAGTTGGGGGAATTCATTGAGAATTTCTGAGCTATAAATGCAAAATGCTTAAGTGACATTCCAACACGAGAATTCGGTTGATATAAGAAAAAAAACAAATAAATTTTAAAAATCCTGTGTTTCACAAGAAAGTGTGTTGGTATTTGGGTAAAAATGAAAGAAGACATTTTATTTAAAAAAAAAACTGGCCAGTGTGATGGCTGCCTGCATGTTGGGATGAGGTGGGCTATTCCTGCCTGGATCAGAACAACTGCGCCGCTGCGGAATCATTTTCCTCCACCCTCCCCTGTCAGAGCAGCAGAAATCCAGAGGCTGTGCCCCATTGTTACTGTTTATTGAATCAGTACGTCCTGGTGTTTATTTGGAAAAGATGTTCACTGTGTCCGTCTGTGATATCTCAGTGGCTCACATGGTCTTTTCCCATTTGTAAGGTCTTAACAGCCAGGCTGCTGGGCAATGTGCTGTTATCCTAAACCGTGCGCCGCGGAGCCTTCCCTGTGTGCGAACAGAGCAAACCACAGGTGTGTTTCCAGCTCCCATTGCTTCGTCTGTCTCACCTTGCAAAGCTTAATCTTCGGTTACTACTGACAACTGTTGGGACCACATTTGAGAATGTGCACAAGGAGCTGTGTGGAAGAAGTTTGGGGGGCAGAAGGACAAGGAGATAACGTGGCAGAAATGATTTTAAGAGGCCCCTGTTTCTCTAGATACTTAAGCTCACCCTGTTTTGTCGACACCAAGAGAGGTGTAATTTTTTTGTTTTTAAGAAACAAATTATGCCTTGGTAGAAAATATATGCATTATCGTGAGTAAAAGGAACATATATTGTCAAAGTAATTGCTATGGAGATAGAATCCAGCTTCAGGACACCCCTTTCAGTTTCTTACAGGCCAAGAAGAGTCTTTCAATCAGAGTGAACAAACCAATATCATTGGTACAATTGCTTCTGCTGTACGTTCTCTTTATTAATTAAAATTCCTAGTTCAGTGGGGTTTCACTTTTTTTTTTTTGTAAACATGGGCCCTCCTTTAAAAACTGAGGAGTTTGAAATGCTAGTAGTCATACTTTTAGTAACCATTAAAGGGAGAAAAATATAAAATAGTGTTTTAGTTATCTGCTACTAATTAACACATCACTTCAAATCTTGCGGTTTAAAACAAAAACATTGGTTTGTGGAGCTCATCAGTCAGCAGTTGAGGAGGGACTAGAAGGGGCAGTTGACCTCTGCTGTGCACAGTGAAGCAGAATCATCAGAGGCCTCGGGCACTCGCATGTCCGGAGGTTGACACTGACGGTAGGACCTCAGCTGGGGCTGTCATCCACAACACCTACACGTGGCCTCTTCTGGGTGGTCTCTTTGTTTTCTCACAGCACCACGGCAATTAAGTGCTAAGAGAAAGTGTCCCAAGAGGACCAGGTGTCGTCTCCTGTGCAGCTTTTTATGATCTGGGCTCACAAGTTCAATAACATATTTCTGCACCAGCAACAAGCCCACCTAAACTTGGGTACCTCATCGACACTGCATTGTAAAAAGAACACCTGGGATCAGAGATATTGTGGCCATTTTGAAAAACATAATCCTCCACAAAGAGTAAATCGCTCACAATTTCGGTAATGCTTTTAGTTGAAGTATGAGCCTCTCGACCCTGGCAATGAAGCCTATGTGTCTAAAGATTGCTTACTACGCCCTGGCCGGTTTGGCTCAGCGGTTAGAGCATCAGCCTGCGGTCCGGAGAGACCCGGGTTCGGTTCCCGCTAAGGGCACGTACCTCGGTTGCAGTTTGTCCCCGGCCCTGGTTGGTTGTGTGGGTGGCGACCACTCGATGTGTCCCTTTCACATCGATGTTTCTCTCTCTCTCTCTGTTCCTCTCTCTCCCTCCCACTCTATCTGAACAAAGAATGGAAAAATGTCCTCGGGTGAGGATGATAAAAAAAAAAAAAAAAAAAGATGGCTTACTACTACTGGGCACTTCTTCTCTAGGACAAAGGCGGGTAAAACACACTCCAACAGGGTCAAGACAATTGGCCACAGCTGGAGAGCCTGACCATGCCATGCTTCCACCCACAGGGGATGGACTTTCTTGGACTCCGCTGGGCATACCCTCCTGCCCATTCTGTATTTTGTTCATTCTGGGCTTCTCTAGTCCTTCTCCTGCATATAATGAATCTCTCATTCATCCAGCAGAATTTTTTTACCCTAAAAATACACACCTATTCACAAAACAAACCACCTCACCAACAAACTCTAGCTTCATTTGCCTATAGACATAACAACCTTAACATAAGCAGCTACCATTTTTGAACAGTTTAATGTCAGACACAGCTGGGTGCTTTATAGGCATTAACTACAACCATCATTAGGGTAATAAGAAAGGTTGTAACATTACTTTACTTTAAAAATTAAAAGAAAAGAAAAACCCTCATGTTTATAATAAACTTTCCTAACATCTCAACTAATAAGTCATGGACAAAGTCTCACAGAGACCTCGCTTTTAATCATTATGATGCTATGGGTTCCCATAGAGGATCAGCCAATGTATTTCGTGTGGCATTCATTAACCTTATCTTCTAGTTTCACATAGCAACAGTTTTTTTCCACCCTCATACAATCTGTATAACAGTCATCTAATGCTTCTAACGATACACACCCACCTTATTCGTTCTTTTGCTTAATGTGTCTTTCTACTCTCCTACTTGCAAAATAAAAATTTCTTGCTTAAATGCCATCCACTATAGAAAGCCTTTTCTTTCTTTCTTTCTTTCTTTCTTTCTTTCTTTCTTTCTTTCTTTCTTTCTTTCTTTCTTTCTTTCTTTCTTTCTTTCTTTCTTTCTTTCTTTCTTTCTTTCTTTCTTTCTTTTTGTACATGCCCCTAGCTGGAACCGAACCTGGGACTCTCTGATCCACAGGCCGAGGCTCCAACCGCTGAGCCAAACTGGCCAGGGCTAGAAAGCCCTTTCTGACTTTCCAGTTAAATGTTCTCTCCTCCTAATTTCTATAACATTCAGTACATTCGTCTAGTGAAACTTCTCTGAGACCATTGAACTTATTCACATGACTGTCTTTCCTACCAGGTAGTAAGACCTGGGGTGTGCTATTTATCTGTAAACCCTCAAAGACTAAACAGCACTTGGTATCAAGTAGCCACATGTTCTGTTTGCTGTAACTTCATCTTTCTGCCCCGATGGAGAAACACTAGTCCTCTTGTAGTAAAAAAATACACTTAGACAAATTATATAAAATAACAATCTTTTGATGTGAACCAAAGGCAGTGCAGGACTATGATCTCTGAGAGATGGAAAACAAACAAGATAATCCCCATGATTACCATGGCTTTCTGTTTGGAGGCGCTCTCCAGACTGTATTACAGAGAACAGAGTCAGACCAGAGCACAACTGCCTCACAGAGCTAAACGGATAGAGATTGGAATTCAGGGCAACTGAGGCGCTATAATTCCTAATACAGAGGAAGAGGGAGAGGAAGGCCACGCACAGGAACTCTGAAAATATGCTGAGGAAGCTCCTTGAGTCTTTGGCTAAATGCTAATCTGTGTATGTGCAGAGAAAAACTCTAGGATGATGCCAAACCGAAAACATCCATCAGAGGTAAACAACCACTGGATGTGTGAGCTGAACAACTATCAGAGTTTTCACAGGTCTAAGAGATGTTTGCATTCTGACTAGCCAGAGTAGAGGGACTTTGCTGAACATCTCATAAATGTAATGAAACTTGTATAATGTCATTGCTTTAGGAATAGAATTAGCCTAAATCCTAGGGCAATGGTCATTCTAGACGAACTCTTTAAATGTCTCTAAACAATCCTTGAAGGGACTATGTTGATTCATGGGCAAATTAAATGCCTGCTGGAACAAAACACTAAACTCATGAAGGAAGACAAAAATCTTTAAAAAAATGTAACTATATGTCAGCAATATAATCAAACTTAAAGAATATGCAGATGAGCATAAATATGTAATCCAGAAACAAAATTAAAAAACAGAAGGATAAAAACAAACTAATAAAGATGATAAATTTAAAAGCAAGAATTTTAAACCAACTATTATAATTATATTCAATAATTTAAAGAAGAACACTAACACAATGAGTGAACATATATAGGGAATCTTTAAAAAGACAGGGAAGCCCTGGCTGGTTTGGCTCAGTGGTTAGAATGTTGGCCCGTGGACCAGAGAGACCGGGGTTTGGTTCCCCCTAAGGGCATGTACCTCAGTTGCAGTTTGTCCCCTGTCCCAGTGGGGGTTGTGTGGGTGGCAACCAATCGATATGTCTCTCTCACATTGATGTTTTTCTCTCTCTTCCTTCCTCTCTCCCTCTGGCTCTATCTGAAGATAAATGCAAAAGTGTCCTCGAGGGAAGATAAATAAATAAAAAGACAGGGAAATTTAAAACAAAATGGAAATTCTAAAATTAAAAAATAGAAGATTTGAAATAAAGAGTCATGAGATGAGCTTAAGATATATTAGATAATGTACCACAAAGATTGATAAACTTGAAGACAGAACAACAGAGATCAAATAAATAAAAACACAGAGATAAAATGCTGTCTCAGGAACAATTGTCCTGTGGTATAATATCAAGGAGTCGAATGTATATATAATTGAAACACCAGTAGGAGACAAAAGAGAGATGGGGGCAGAGGAAATATTTACAGAAATGATGGCTGAAAAAAATTTTTTTTTAAATCCTCATCTGAGGACACTTTTTGCATTCATAGAGTTAGTGGGACAGAGGGAGGAAGAGACAGAGCGAAGAAACATCGATGTGAGAGAGACACATCAACTGGCTGCCACCCACATAACCCCAACCGGGGCCGGGGACAAACTGCAACCGAGGTACGTGCCCTTAGCGGGAACTGAACCCGGGTCTCTCCAGACCACAGGCTGATGCTCTAACCACTGAGCCAAACCGGCCAGGGCATGGTTGAAAATGTTTAAATAACATAAAAAATATAAACCCACAGATACAGGAAGCTCAATGTACTTCAAGTGGGACACACACACGTACACCATACCACACCACAGTTTACATAATCAAATTGTGTTGTAATCCAGGATGTGTCAAACATATGATAATAAAAAAGAATCTTAAAAGCAGCCAGGGGGTGGAGAGACACATTACAAAAAAAACCAATCAACTATAAGCGTTTCACTGATTTCTTGTCCGAAGCAATGAGCAATTCACATTACAGAAAATTGGAACAACAGTTTTGATGTGATAGCAGGATAGGAGGGGAAACCTATCAATCCAGAAATCCATATCCAAAGAAATGTTTTTAAAATGTATGCAAAACAAAGACAATGAAAGCTGAGAGATTCCTTTACTAGCAGACTTGTACTACAATAACTGTTAAGGAAAGTTCTCCAGGCCAAAGGAAAATAATACTAGATAAAATTTATCGGTACACTTAAAATCTGTATATGTAAATCATGCCTCGTTATCAGTCTTTCCTCACCAGCTGCCCTTCACGTCTCTCCACTCAGCCAACCCTCCTTAAAGAGAACTGGATTTTTCAAGTGGGTGCTTAGCTGACTGGCAAGAGGAGGCGTTATGTGCCCTCCCTAGAGGTTTTCCTCAAATTCTGTTCTTTATCAAAAAAGATAAGAGATAACAAATGCTGGTGAAGCTGTGGAGAGAAAGAAGCCCTTGTGGACTCTGGCTTGGAATGTAAACTGATACAGTCACTATGGAAACAGTCTGGAGATTCCTTAAGAAATTAAAATAGAACTACCATATGACCCAGAAATCCCACTTCTGGGAATACATCCAAAGGACATAAAATCATTATTTTGAGGAAATATGTGTACTCTCATGTTTATTGCAGCATTATTCACAAAAGCCAAGGTTTGAAAACAACCTAAGTGTCAATAGAGACATAGATACATCACACTTTATACACACACACACACATTGTATATATGATGTTAATATATGGCATGCATATATATATATATTTCAGCCTTAAAAGGAAATAATATTCAGCCTTATAAAGTAGGAAATTCTGTCATTTGCAACAACGCGGATGAACTTGGAGGGCATTATGCTAAGTGAAATAAGCCAGACAGAGATTAATTAACTTGATGGGGGCAATTCTTTCACAATGTTTACATATATCAAATCACCATGTTGTACATCTTCAATATCTTACAATTTTATTTGTCGATTATACCTCAATAAAGCTGAAAAAATTCTGCTTCTTCTCTCTACAAAATCCTCTCACCCCAGGAGGATAGACGGGGTGCACATTCAGAAGGTGGTGACAAATTCAACAGCATGAGGAATCCTTATTAAAGAAAAAGAGGGTTTTTGGGGGAAGGGAGTGGGTCTTAGGGTTGGGTCTGCCAAACAGAGTGAGTTGGGAGGATGTGATGCACGGATTTCACCAGTTCATGCATCTGGAAGAAATCTTTTCACTTTACAGACAGATAATAAAAGGTTCTGAGAAGGAAAGTGGTTTGAGGAAGGTCACCCAGCGAGCTAGTGGCAGGACTAGCCTTTTAGGTGTTCCTGTAGTGAGTCTCCTTTCTCAGGTGGGTTTCAAGGTGAAGGAGCAATGATTCTGTTTGGGTGATGGTTTCTCAGACTGAAAGAGGAGACGCACTGCCTTCTGGTCGAACAGGCTCCATTTCTCAAAAGAAGACCCTACATGTTTGCACTCCTGAGGCTAAGTACAGGCTTCTCACCGGTCCCTCACTGTCTTCCCTTGGAAATATTTTTGCTGGGTTCCTTTTTCTTGCTTTGAAACATGGTTCTCATGGATGCTGCTAAACCCTAAAGAGTTGTTGGTGCAATTTCTATTTGTTCTTTTTCAAATGTTCTCTACTTCAGAGCCTTCCTGCCCCGGTGAGGGTGGTGGTATGGAATTCAGCATGTGTAAACTCAGTCTTGGTAGCCTCATTGTATTTCTTTAAAACAAAACAAAAAATCAGCACAACCTTTGATAAGCATGTCACAAGGTTTAATTCCCCCTTAGAATGTTGGCGAAAGGCAGTGTAATGAGCACACATAAGACTGCAGACTTTCTTACAAGGAAAATTCATCTATAAGGAAAATCTACCTGCTTCTAAAAGGAAGCAGTATTTTGCTATGGGGCCAAACCCACCCCTTGGCATTTTACGAATGCTTTCTGAAGGGAAGAGACAGCTCATCTCAGCAGCAGATCTGTTGTAAGAGGCAGTAAGAGGCCAACAGGGAGTTGAAGTGTTACCTATTACAGTTATTATTATTGCTGTTGTCATTATTATGATTATATTGCAAATTCACTTAATGGTAACAACAGTGTCTGGCCTCAAAAAGAAACTCAAGAAGATGTAATCCCTGCCCAGAGGCCTCGTTTTCTGAGCCGGATATTTTTCCAGTAACCCATTCTCACAGTCCTCTGGTGCTTACTGTGTGGTCGGTGTGTTCTGACCAGCCTGGCCAGATGAACGTCGGTAAGTAATGCTCTGCACACAGAGGAATTGCCTCACTTACAAACATTTTGCTGCTGCTTTTGAGAAACCAGAGCCTCTTTTCAAGATAACATGACAGATTTATTGACATAATTATGCATATACTACCATCTTCTCCGATAGGATTCAGATGCCTGGTGACTTCAGAGAGCCAACTGCACAGGGCTGGAGCCAACTGCATTCGATTCTGCAATCACCCCTCTTGCCTATTCTTGAACACTCCTGATGTTAGAGAACTCAGCACCTCTTAAAGCAGCCCATTCCATTCTTAGTTCTGACAGAAAGTTCCTTCTTTCATTAGTAACTTATGTGTCCGCTGAGTCACTTTTTCCCTTTTCCGAGAGCTGCATTCTCTAACTCACACAGAAAAGCAGAGATTTCTTCCTCTCTTTGCTCTTGGCTCTGACCCCCCTGGAGTACTCCCTGGAATGCTTACATTTCTGGCTTCTCTTTGGTTATCTTCCAGGTTCCCTGGGCATCATCTGAAGCTCGTGTTCCAGAAAATGGGCTGATGCTTGATAAGTCACCCCAAAGAGTAGTGGCTTAAAACAAGAACAAATCACTATTGGTTATGATTCTGAGCACTGGTTGGGGAGTAGCTCTGCTGGTTTTTCCTGGGCTTGCATGTGCAGCTGGAAAGCTTGACTGAGCTGAGGGAGCCAGGTGGCCCCACTCTCCTGCCTGCCAGTTGGTGCCGACAGTTGTCTGAGACTCCTCAGTTTCCTTCCACATGGGCCTTCTTTCTTCAGTAGGCTGCCCTGACCTTCTTACATCGCAGTCTCCAGGTCGCTTTCCAAGGGGGTAAAAACAGAGCTTGCAAGGCCTCTTGAGACCTACCCTTAAAAATAGTACAATATTTCTGCCACATTTCTATTGGTCAAAGCAAATTACAAAGCCAAGTTAGATTCACGCTCTGGAAATAGACTCCATCTCTTGATAGGGTGTGGTGTGTTCTTCAGTCTACAACACCCTGTGTGCTGGGACGTCCAGAAGGTATGCACAGAGAAGGTGCAGATGGAGCAGGAGGGCTTCCTCCTTTTCTCTTGCCACTCGATGCCTTCATTCCCAGCACCTCTGAGTGTGTGGTTACATACACTTCTCTTTTCTAAAGTCTTCCAGTGTTTTTTGGAAGAGAATTATTACACAGAAAGGAAGTAAGTATAATTACAGTAAGTGTCAACATTGCCTTAAACCTCAAAACTGAAGGAACTGAGAGATTTGTGAAGGATCTTCTGTGTCCACTTTCTAATCTTTCATCTGGATCCTCTGTCTTCAGGTTCAAGAGTTTCATCCTCTCTCGTATCAAGTTCATTGTTCAAGGCTCTCCATCCAAATTTCCACCTTCACCCCACTTTTCTTTAGGTTACCTGATCTCTTCACGAAGGAAGATATTTTTCCCCTAGAGCCTTTGCCCCTTCCTGATATAACATGACTTACATTTTAATCATGTGTCCTCAGCACTCCAAGCCCTCCAATGTTGGTCATCAGTCAAATTTAACAGAACAGCCAGGCATGAGATGGGTGTTGAATCCCTGGGGGAAGCTAAACTTGGAGTTATCTTTTGAGGTTTTCTTTTTGATATTCCCTTGTGAAGGCTGATGCTGTCAGGAATCTATTAAAATAGAATCAGTTCCCAAGGACAAACTTCAGGTGTGTGTGTGTGTGTGTGTGTGTGTGTGTGTGTGTGTATGTGTGTATGTCTGAGGGTTGCCTAGGGATGGTTTAGGTAGAATGGTTTTTTCTCAATAAAAAAAATGGAGTTAAGCCCTGGCCGGTTTGGCTCAGCGGTTAGAGCTTCGGCCTGCGGTCCTGAGAGACCCGGGTTCGGTTCCCGCTAAGGGCGCGTACCTCGGTTGCAGTTTGTCCCCGGCCCTGGTCGGTAGTGCGGGTGGCAGCCACTCGATGTGTTCCTTTCGCATCGATGTTTCTCTCTCTCTCTCTGTTCCTCTCTCTCCCTCCCACTCTACCTGAACAAAAAATGGAAAAATGTCCTCGGGTGAGGATAAAAAAAAAAAAAATGGAGTTAATAGAAGCCCCTGATTGGATGAGAATAATTTGTTCCTCTCCTATTCAGTCTTAATCCTTGCCAGGACCATAAAAGCTTTTGGTCCCAAACTGTTAATTTCATGATTCCCACCACACCCCCAACCATGCAAACTCACACAGTCACCTCTGAAGGGATCTACTGCCTCCTCTTACTGTATCTTGGAGAAAAATCTATCTTCTTATAACCTCCACCCACCAGTAATGATTTTCCCCCGAGGACACACAGACAAGGTCATCTTTTATGAGAGGCTTTCTGTATTTCAAGATAATTACCATGTCCTTCACCAGTCTACTCTCTTATCTAAACATTGAGGCTGGCTTAATAAAATGTTACCTGACAAATGTCACTTTGATTGATGCATAAAAAGATAACAAAACATATTCATGCTCATACCTATTATTTTTATTCTATATGTTTCAGTTTTGTGCCCAATAGAAATACAAATGGTTGGACCCAGGATATGAATAATAAATGAGATCTTGAACATGAAATGTTAAATCATTAATTGTTCCTATTTCTCTTCTTTTGTGTCTAATACATAGTCAAAAAAATACAAGAAGGAAAAAAGACTATGGAAACAATCTATGTTTAAACTAATAATTCTTTACCTTACCTAGACAAGTCCTACAAATCCATTTAATAGATATTTAATAACAACCAGTAACACTTATTAATCATCTATTATACATTAATCACTGTGTGTCTAGCACCTAGAAAACCCTTGGTAAATTCCTGTTGCGTGAATACCAGGTGTAATTTAATTAAAAAAAAACCTCTGTGAAGTAGAATTATTCCCATTTTCTTTTTCAATTTTTTTCCCTTTATTGATTTTAGAGACAGAGGAAGTGAGAGATAGATAGAAACATCGATGAGAGAGAACATCGATTGGCCGCCTCCTGCATGCCCCTCACTGGGGATTGGGCCCACAACCTGGACATGTGTCGTGACCAAGAATTGAACCAGTGACCTCTTGGTGCATGAGTCGATGCTCAACCACTGAGCCACACTGGCCGGACTATCCCCATTTTCTAAATAAGAAAATTGGAATTTGGAGAGGTAAAGTGAGTGGGCCAAATTCTTACAATTAGGAATTATAGACCCAGGTTTTTCTCACTCAACTTTGTGCACACCTGTCCTGGGCACTGCGTGATGGGGGTAGAACAAGTACAAGCAGTTTCTCTTTTGTGTCTTTCCCTCTACGTGTGAGGAGCTGCGGGCAGGACTCAATTCGGGAAGGAGCTGTTCCTGAAAAAACACTGGGGAAAGGAGGCACAGGAGGGGACAATGACAGGGAGGGACCTAAGAGCCAAGATAAAGAGAAAGAAATGGGCTAGGGTGCTGGGCAGGTGCTGAGTAGATCAATCTAGCCAGATATGGGAAAACTCATTTGGGGGTTGGTGGGAGGTTGGTTTGGAATTCTGTGTTAGTTTGACTATAGTCTTTGAAATAGTTTGACTGCGGAGAGCCTGGAGTAACAAATTAAGAACGCTTGTTAGTTGGATTGATCAAGGCCTAGAGCACTGATTGGCCATGTTTCCAGAGGTGTGGATGAGTCTGTTCAGGGAAAATTTCTCCTTCTTGTGGATGTTAGGCAAATTCTGGGCTGGTTTTTCCTCATCATTGGTATGGTAAGCTGTAAGATTGAAATTTGGGTTTGGAAGAGGAAACAATGGCTGCTTTCACCTGTTCATTGGCCAGGAGAATTGAGGGAAGTCAAGATGTCCAGCAAAGGGAGAGGATACTTGACCACATAGCGATCTCCCTGACCCTGGAGGTGATTCCTGCACTAAGTAGGAGCTCGACTAAAATTTCTTCTAAAATGTCTTCCAAACAAGAGTATAAAAATCTAGAATTCACGTCTTTAAGTATGTGCATCTGAGCCTGGGATGAGCCTTGCACTAGGACTGGTTTTAAAGGGAATAAAATAAGGAAGTGAGGAGATATTTTTCTTTCTTATTATAGAGCAAAAACTGTATGGGATGGGACAACCATAAGTCAAGTCCTCTCAGGAAAACCGAGGAGTACAAAACAGAGGTTCTTACACACACACACACACACACACACACACACGCACACACACACAGGCACACATGCATGCATGCAAAGGACAATTATCTTTCTGGTTTAACCTTATCCTAAAGTAAAACATACAATGTAACTAACTCAGGCAAGGAGAAAAATAACATCAGTGTCCAATCTTAAGAAATTTGCCACCAGGAGGCTGGTTCAAGTTACATTCTCAGCAATCAGCTGGTTTTTGGCTGATGCCTCTACTCATCTCACCAACCCTCCTCAAAGTCTCATGACATTATTTTTGCAATAATTTAAGACATTGTTATAGAACCTCTCTGAGCCTCAGTCACCCCATCTGTACAATGATGCTGATGATATTGTGGGGTGGGTGCATTGTCAGGATCAAATGACACTGCATAAGCAATTTGCCAAACATAATACCTGGCACCCGGTTAAAATCTAATTCTTTCTCATACCACCACATCTAGGAAAAGTAAAATATGATTTTACTCATATGTGGGATATAAAAATGACAAAAAACAACGAACAAACAAGACAAACAAACAAACGAAAACTCATAGACACAAGCAACAGTATGGTGTTTACCAGAGGGGTGTTTGGAAAGGGTAAAGGGGATCAAATATATGGTGACAAAGGAGATTTGACTTTGGCTGGTAAACACACAAAGCAATATGCAGATGACGTGTTATAGAATGGTACACCTAATGTCACCCCCAATACATTTAATTTTTAAAAATCAGAAAAATATGACTCCTTTTGTGAGAAAAGATTGGCAAGAAAGATAGAAAATTATTAATTACTAATATTTTCCCCAGTCAGGTTCTAAGTTGCTTAGGTTCCTCATTCCAAGATTGGTGGGAAGGAGCTGAAATGAGACAGTACATAAAAACCCAAAAGCTCCTTGCAAACAATTAAAAGCCTCCGCCTGTAAAGGGCCATCTGAGGCAAGGGGCCGCTCCCTGGCTTTGCAGGAGCAGTGCTTCAGGCCCTCATTATCAGCCCTGCACACCTGCTAATGAGGACGGTTAGCTGCCCCAACGTGGTCTTCATTGCCACGCCTCCTGGTCCCTCCAATTTGTGCAGCCTGCCGCTGCAGCTCTGCTCTGGGAGCCTGGGCCCAGAGGCTGCTAATAGAGAAGGTCACCTGGGTGAACCTCCACCCATCTCTGGCTAGCATGACTTCCCAAGAGAAGAGAAATGACTGATAAACCCACGGAGAGGGGAAAGAAACACTTAATTAACAATGTGAGGCGGACAACAGAGGGCTGGTCACAAAAACAGGAAGCAAATGATGCCGCTGTTCCAGTGGCTGCTGTCGCTCTAACCGCTTCCTGGCACTGTCATGGGGCAGCTTGATGACATCTGTCTCGCTGGAGACCTCTCTGAAGCTGTGTCTAGGGGTGCGTCAGGGAGGAGCAGAGGCAAATCCTGCCAGAGCTCTCTGTCACCAGCTTCGTCGTGTGTATCTTCTTGACTATAGATCTGAGGCTACAGCTCGACCCCCTACTTAAATGTAGGCCCGGAGGAGAAGCCATCTCTAAATAGACTCATTTCACCTTTTCCTTTCTTCAGAAACAAAGCATATTTATTTATTTACCTATTATTCTTCTAGGGCAGTGAGTTGTTCTCAGACCTCAATGTGTCCCAAGGTCACACAAAAAACCTATACACAAGCATGAACTCCCTCCTACCCCCACCTGTGGGGCTCAGGGGAATCTGTGTTTTAATGTTTCCCAGGTGATTCTGAATTAATGTAGGTAATTCTTTTTTTTTTTTAATTCTCACCCGAGGACATTTTTCCCCCATTTTTTTTGTTCAGATAGAGTGGGGGAGAGAGAGAGGAAGAGAGAGAGAGAGAGAGAAACATCGATGTGAAAGGGACACATGGAGTGGCTGCCACCTGCACAACCAACCAGGGCCGGGGACAAACTGCAACCGAGGTACATGCCCTTAGGAGGAACCGAACCCGGGTCTCTCTACGCCGCAGGTCGATGCTCTAACCATTAAGCCAAACCAGCCAGGGCAATGTAGGTAATTCTTAGACTACACTTTGCGATACACTATTCTGGGGGTTAAAAAATTAAATACAGAACCTACTTCATAGAATGTTAAAAGGGGAAGAGATTCAAGGATATCTAGCACAACTTTTCATTCTGCAAATGAGACGGGGCCGTGCATCAGATAAAGGCTCCGGTTCCAGAACACTGCCAGAATGCAAACCCTGACGTGGCATCTCCAGAGCTGTATGATTTTGGGAAAGTTACTTAAATGATCTGTGCTTCAGTTTTCTCATCTACAAAACAGAGATAATATAAAATGGGGATGGTACCTACCTCACAAGAGATTTTTGTGAGGTTTAAATAAATTAATTAGGGAAAATATTGAGATAATTCTTGGCATATAGTGAGCACTCAATAAACATTATTTGTATCATTCAGGGCGCAGAGAAGCAGAATCACTTCTAGTGATAGAGAATAAGAAATAGCTCTGGCCTGTTCAGCTCAGCAATAGAGTGTCGGCCCATGGACCAATGAAGAGCAGTTCAATTCTGGCCAAGGGCACGTACCCCAGTTGTGGTTTGTCTCTGGCCCTGGTTGGGTCATGCGGGAGGCAACCAATTGATGTGCCCCTCTCATGTCGATGTTTCTCTCTGTCTCCTCTTCTCTCCCTCTCTCTCCTTCCCACTCTATCTGAAGATAAATGGAAAAAATATCCTCGAGTAAGGATTAAAAAATAATAATAAAAATATTTTTAAAAAGAGAATAAAGAATATATATTACAAAAATTATACCATATAGAATTGTGGAAGCTGGTTATGCTGGCTATTTAAGGCTGTAATTTCTGCATTTGGTGCTGGACCTGAAGTCAACAGGGCTGGAAATATAGAAGGAAAGATAGTCATAAAGTAGAGATACCAAGAACAGACTAGACCCTGCAACAATTAGCTGGAACTGTGTCTCTCACATTCTTTAATCTCAATGATGCTGTGGACCTACACGATGAGAAGGCACCCTGTACCACAGAGTACCACCTGCACTTGACTCAGAGAAGTTGAAGGAGGAGGGGAGGGGTCTGGCAGGAACTGGAGGAGCTGAAGACCCAACTGTACCCCATTACAATCTAGTCAGCCAGCAGACCAGTGACAATGTGCATGAGCTATAACAGTGCCTGCCCTCACCAATTTTCAGAGTGCTAACATATAAAGTGTTTCCTTCCAAAGCTCACATGACCCTAACTTGGAACACTAACTTGTGGCCATCTCTAACTTGGAACTATATAGAGAACAAAATTCTAACCTTAACTTGGAACCACACAAAGAAGGGAATCTTTAGATTCATAGATTTAGTGTAGCTAAGTTGATGTACAAAATCACCACATTATCAATTTCTCTTAATATTTATCAGAAAACTGAGACACAGATGGAAAGTAACTTATTCAAGGTCATACAGCAAATTTGTAGGAGGAGAATGACAAGGCCCTGGGCCTAATCTTTTCTACTTCTGCCATTCCAGCCTCCTGGTCCCCAAAATATCTCAAGAAGGTATTTATCTGAATGGTCCTTGGTCCTAAAGACAGAAGGCCCAAGAGAGCTGTGGATCTATTTCAATAATACATTTATTGAGGACCTGCTAGGTACCAGGTACTCTGCTTCTACACAGTCCTGATCCTCAAACTGCTCACAGAGCAGAAAACTGCATCAATAAGTACAAAAAAGGCTGAGGTGACACAAACTTCAAGAGAATGACAAGGTAGTGTTTTGAGACAGAGCTAGATGAAAAATGGGATATCAAAATAATGTCAGGGCCCTTTGCCTAATACCCAAAGCTCATCAAGTCTAACTCCTGCCTTTTACCTCTCTTATCCCCTGATACTCTGCCTTGATGAAGCAGAACATATGGTTTGTCTGGAACTAAGGGGTTTCTCAGGCTGCAGGACTTCCAGTGCAAAACCAGACCAAACTGGGATGAGTTGGTTACAAAAGGCCCAACGAAATAGAGTAACTTACTGAAGAGAACCAATAAGTAAGTAAGCAATGCCAGTTTGGGATCAAGTTCAGTATTCCTTTGGCTATTATGGTGGACTAAAAAAACACACACAAAAAAACAAAACAAACCAATGACCCTGCAGCTCTCAACTCGACAAGTCCAATAATTACTCATAAACAATAAGCAAGCCAATGAAAGGAACCAGCACTCTTCAGTCATCTTCATCTTTCCTTAAAAGTTCTTGAACGTCTAATCCCGCTCAGGTTCTGAAAGCCTCTAAAGTCTTGTCTGTTTTCCCCAAAGGTATCTGTGGATTTTACGTTGATCCTTTCACTGATTTTGGCCTCCCGGTTGTCTTCCTGATTCTTCCTGATTCAGGAGACCTAGAGGAGGACACCCACGCTCAAAGCACCCAAGAAGGAACGACCTTAAACAGAAAACAGGGTACTGGAGTCCATGTCTGTTGCTAATGATGAGACAGCCACTTAAGAAATTCTCCATCTCTTGGGGTGGGAAGTTCGAAACAATCAGGGATGTCTGTCAAGACCTTTAGCTTTTACCATACAAACATCATATCAGATGAATCACCTTCCGGATCCACCAACCAGAGTCTTTGTTTGGCTTGCACAACTAAAATTAGCAGCCCATTCACAATCTATAATGGCTGGGGAATTATCTCATACACATGGGACAAAGGAGAGGAATCCAAAGAGGGGGCTCTTCCCCAAGTCTCATCCACGAGATTCTTCTCCTTAAAGAGGCACTCTCAAGCGTCCAATTTGCCGCAATTATAGCAATCAAAAAAGCATTCAGCCTCCTTCCGCACCTGACGAGCCAGCTCATGCATTCTCCCCAACAGTGGTGGGGTGGATGCTAATGAAGCTCCCACCCTCCCTGGTTCCAGCTACAGCCATCAATACCACCCCGACTCCCACCCTCACAGCTGGCTCACAGTCCAAGGGACTTAGTCACATCCATGCCACATGGTAGACTTCTAACTGCCCAGCCCATGAGGGCTCACTGGAGACCTCTCCTTTGCTCCAGAAAAACAGGGCGATTAGCCTTTGATATTGGCTTATATATCTCTACCCACAAAGGCTGGAAAATAACTGATTATAGACAACCTCCTCCATTTTGTAAGTTTCTAAGGGCTGATAAAGAGGTTCCTGCCTCGACAGCAGGTGCAGGTGTAGTGTCATTGAGAAGCTGGGACTTGTCTGATTGCTGCATTGTGCCAGCTTCCTTGGTGCCTGAATGGGAGCTTTGTGAGTGCACAGTCTCCCCAGATTGCAGGGACCGGCTGCTGCTGGTGGCAGGGTGGGGGTCTTTTGATTAAAGGCCCATTAACAAAGCGCAAATAATGCTCAACTTCCTCTTCTCACCTGTTTATTTGTTTTAGTCTAATGGCTCTTGGGAAAGCTGAAAATGTTATTTAATTATTCCTAAGCCCCGTGCTGCTGCTACAATGGCTCCTTCTAGAGCATGTGGTCCCCAGAAAGGCATCTACAAACATTTTCATGAATCGCTCCAGGCTTGACAATAGATGTACAAAGTCTGAAACTACTCCAAACAGTCAGGCTGGTACTGAGTCCTCTACATGGACCACCGCTAAGCTACTTACTCCCTGAAACACTGGCTGCCTACCCTCGAGGACGCTGCCCCCAGTCCTTAGATTATTGCTCACCATGTTTCCCTCAATCCCCACTAAGAGTCTTAAAAAACAATATGCAAATACTTGTTGTTAAGGAAGGTCACCCAGCCGAATAGGACATTCTCTCACTTTTTTCGGTCTCCTCGTGTGTAAAATAGAGATAAAAAAGGATAACCGGAACTTCAACAGGTTATTATGAGTCCCAAATGAGATACTTGCAGAATACCAATGTTTGATTAGGTAGGTGCTCAATTAAAGGTGATTATTATTTTATTATTGTTTCTGTCATGACAATTAGTCGGTTATTTTTTAATAACTTCCTCCAGAATGTCTTTTTATCTCCAATCTGACAAGTTCTCCTAGAGCAGGGCACTCCTAAATTTTCTGTTTGCCCACACAACTTAGCAACTGCTAGCACATTGCTCTCCCTGGCTGTCTTTCAGTAGGTGTCATTTCATCTCCTCTCCGCCCTCGTTCTTCCTACCCTCCAAAAATGGCCTTGAAATCCCATTCCTTCTTCTGGCTCAAACCAAATGCCTCACCTATGAATCCCTTCTCTGGTTGCCCAGCCTACCCTGGCCTCTTTCCCCGGAGTATGTTAGTAACTGCCTTTAAAAAGCCACCCATTAATAGGTAGGAGAAAAATACAATCTTCTTTGCCTTTTTGTAAAACTTCTCCCCCACTGTGTTTTTTTACATTTGTGCTACACTTTGGCAACCAATAGCCCAGTGACCAAATTTGGCTTGCTTTCACTTTTTGTTTGGCCTAGAGCTAAGAATGGTTTTTGTATTTTAAATGGTTGGGAAAAGTCCAAAGAAGAATAATATTTTATGGCACATGAAAATAAAGGGCCAGGCAGCAAACAGTTTTCCGACTCTTCCTTTAAAGTATAAAAACCCCTCATGTTGGCACATTCATTGGGTTCTCATAACAGGCCTATGGTAGCATCTCTGTTTTCGGAAGCTCAGGAAAGTGAAGCCATTTATCCAAAACTACGTAGCTTTGCGGTTGCAGAACTGGTGGTCTCCTACCTACTTTTCTGACTGCACCAAGACCTGCGCTGCTCTTCAAGGTAGCTGTCATTTCTGGCAACTCTTTTGCCTTGTAATCTATTCTTCACCACGCGCCTCACTTAGCATTTCCGAGGAGTATCCTCAAGAAATCCGGGCATGTGCAAATATGAGCTTGCATCCATGGCTCCCAGTCCTCTGAAATGGGGGTAACTGTTAGCAAATGCAAGTCGAGCTGGAGATGGTTAGGCTGCATCTTGCCAACCATAATTACTTCTTCGGTTAACTCTGATATGGTTTAGTTGGGGGAGGAGGGGTACATGTGGCTGGTGACCACTTATTGCTTGAAAAATGACAAATGAGCAGCAGCTAGTCTTTGGAAGGGGCAGATGGAGACCCTGGCCCCCATCCAAGCCATTCTCAGAGAGCTGACTGCCTGCCTGACCCCTTTTCCCAGTTTCCTGTGCCCCCCTTCTTCTCCCAAGCTCCTATGGTGAGAGCTCATTGACTGTTCTTATTTTTTCTCTCACTGGTCCTTGGTCTTCACCACACTCTTTGGCTACACTGTAAGAATCTATCTCATCTTGTCCCAGGGGTTGGGTGACTTAGAATGAGTTACTTGCCCTTACTGAGCTCAGTGTCCTCATCTGTTGAATGGGAATAATATCTCCACTTTCAACATAGATGATGTGATCACATGTAATCATCATTTATGTAAAGTGTATTTAGCACAGTGCATAGAACGTCAGCCGGATGCGATAAGTGATAGTACAGTGGTACTGCTGTGTCCTCATTCCGAGCCTCTATAAAGGTAGGCACTAAGCCTCCTCCTAGAAGTCTGTTGCTTCTCCCAGGAGCTTTATGACTTAGATATAATCCTCCTTCTATCCTTGTCCTCCAGTTCTCAACATTTCCTCATAGCTCATTTGTCAGGAAAGTAAAAAATGTCTGTTGATATGACTTGTGCCCTGGAGAGGGGGTGGTGGTTCTAACCAGAGCTGAGGCCCCTTGGTGGGAACACCAGGCTCCTAGAAATGCCAACCATGGCCACTGGGACCACTAGCCAGGCCTTGCTCCCTCCCACAAACCAGAATTCCCAGTCTCTTACCAGAAAGTACCTTCCTGACACTATACAGAATGTCCCAAACTATCAACTACTACTTCTGTGGAGACTTCCATTTGGGTAATGGGTAGCATATTAGAGTTCTCCAGAGAAGCAGAATCAATAAGCTATGTATAAAAGAATAAGATTTTTTTTTTTGTAAGAAATTGGCTCCCACAACGATGGAGACTGGTAAGTCCAAAATCTGAAGTGTGGACCAGCAGGCTCAAGGTCCAAGAGAGCTGATGTGCAGTTCTAGTCTGATGGGAGTTGGACAGAGAATTCTCTGTTGCTGGGGAGCCTGGTCTTTTTGTTCTGTGCAGGCCTTCAACTGATTGGATAGGGCCTGCCCACATTGAAGGGCAACCTACTTACTCAAAGTTGGCTGATTAACTGTTAATCTCTTTCAAAAGTACCTTCCAAGCTGACACATAAAATTAACCATCACAGATAGCATGCATAAATACTTTTCCCATGGTCTCTCTCTGATAATTCCTATTTTGTATGTGTTTCTAAACAAGTGCATTTGAGAAGCTAAATCAGTTGAAGAGCCATGCGGTGTTTCTTTCTTTGTTCAATGTGGTATAATAGCAATACACTCTCTTAGGGATAAAACTGTCTGAATTGTATAAAGTGTTTTTCTGTCCACACTCTCATCAGTTTCTCACAGAAGACCAGTAGTCGACTGGTTCAATGCACTCATTTTTCAGATAGGGAAACTGAGGCTTGGATGGGAGAGGAGGCTTGCCGATGTTAGCCTACAAGTCAATCTCCAGGAGAGCCAGGGCAGCTGAGTGCGTATCCTGGAGCCCTGTTCAGGGTTTTCTGGCTCCACACCCAAGCTTCCTACAATCGACAACTAGTGATGCCAGAAATCAAGCAGCTGCTTTGAGTGGGTGTGGAATTCTTTAAATAAAGGGTCTGTAGGAAAAATTGTAAAAGACTGATATTCAGTGGTTGTCCCAACTAGCTCATCCACCTGGCTTATCTCTGTCTGTCTGTCTTTGATTATGCTATTTTACAAGTCTGTACAGACATAAATTAAGTTGTAGAGAACGGATAGTAATGCAAATAATGCCTGTCCATAGGAGTACAAACTGACCTGAAGATAGTGACCACTTTTGCATCCTTTCATAAACTTATTTTAGTCCATATTTGACTAAAAATATGTGGTACTAGGAATTTGCTTCTTTTTTTTTTTTTTATCCTCACCCGAGGACATTTTTCCATTTTTTGTTCAGGTAGAGTGGGAGGGAGAGAGAGGAACAGAGAGAGAGAGAGAAACATTGATGTGAAAGGGACACATCGAGTGGCTGCCACCCGCACAACCGACCAGGGCCGGGGACAAACTGCAGCCGAGGTACGCGCCCTTAGCGGGAACCGAACCCGGGTCTCTCAGGACCGCAGGCCGACGCTCTAACCGCTGAGCCAAACCGGCCAGGGCGGAATTTGCTTCTTCATGAACTGTAACCTTCATTAATTTCTGAGTTAAATAAAATCTTTGGCATATATTCACTTTATATCTGTATGAGAATCATAATTATATTCTTTCTTAAATGTATCCTGTAATAGGTCTTGGTAGGAACAATATATACACCTTATTTCTTTGTGTAGTGTGGACAATACACACCTTATCCGAAAAATAAACTGAAACTCACGTGAGCTTCTGAACATCACGGAGAATAATAGCTTATTTGGTAAAGTGGTGTCAAAAAGCACCTTCACGTTTATCATCTCATTTGATTCTTGCAATCAGCCTAGGAGAACAGATATCATTCCCATTTCACAAATGGGAAAAATGAAGGTCAGAGGAAAAACCTATTTTACAAAACCAAGATCTCATACCTAGATGAGGCAGAGCCATGACCTCAGCACGTGTCCTGTCTCTGAGTCCTATGCTCACGCTTTTCATTAAAGCCACACGTTCTTGCTGAGAAAGGCTGCAGACCCAGCCTGGCAGAGCTACTGTTTCAGAAAAGAGGGCCAACGATTTGGATGTAATGGAGGTTTCTGAGAAGTCAGTTTCATCACCAAGGATGTTATTCAACTCTCTTTTTCATGTTTCCCCTTGAGAACAAAGGCTGGTTTTACATTTTAATGGATTTAATTACCACATGGAGATCTGAACAGATAGAAAAGAAACAGGCAGTGAGGATGCAGGGATGGTCTATTGAGCAGCATTTGAATTAATTTGGAGTTTTCATCCCCGTGATTAGCGTGGTTATTAGTGTTAATACTTGAAGTTCGTGTTAACATGGTATTACTGTGAATTTAAAGCATTAAAACAGGCCCGATTTCCTAGTATTTGTTTGTTTACTTACTAATCAGTCCATTCATAATTGCCATGGTGCTGACATAAAACACCCCCTTGCATCCAGCTTCTCAACTTGACTTAATAAAGAATAGTATTGGGTCTCATTTAGTCAATGTTTAATGCTAATAGGTTGTACTTATCTATTTTGGTGACTTCCCCACTGTGTACATTCTCTCCTTTGTCATCAGACCACTATGAAGAGGTTGATACAGCCTCAGAATTCATGGAAACAGTCTGAATTGGGGCTTAGGATACCAGATCTCTGTTCACTTGAACTCTTGGGGTGACTGTGAGAAAATCATGCCTCCTCTCTGGGCCTCAGTTTTCCTTCTATAAAATAAGAGGTTTCTATGAGATGATCCACAGTCCACTTCAGCTGTATGGTTCGGGGACAAAATCAAACTGGAGAGATACCTGGAGAGTCGTAGAAATGTATAGTTGTGACTAAGAGATCATCTGCCCTAATACATTAATTCTTCAACAGAGGACAAGAGCCCCAAAACAGGTTAGTGATATTCAGGGTCAGGTAGCAGGTTAGGGTCAGAGCTGAACCTGAATGCAGACTTCCTAATGTATAACCTGGTGCCATTTGTTTCTTTTCTTTTAGTTGTAATAACATAGTTTGAAGATAAAGTAAATAAGAAATCAGACAACGAGACTCATAAAATTTCTACCCAGTTAGTATTGGCATTAACTTTTGGCTATGACTGTTTGACCTCCCTCCTTTTCTTACTCCCTCTCTTCCTGTATTCCTTCCTTTCTCTCTCTGAATGTACTATCAAAATCAAGCTGAATTCAAAGTCAAGTGACCACCCTCTTAAGCAACCACCACCCTGAAGTTTCTATGTATTATTCCTACCTTGTTGTTGTTAATATTTTTATTACACATGACATATTCATTCTCTATTTGATTCATTGAACTTTATTCTTTTTTCCTTCCATTGGTTTGAAATGATACATTCTATCTCTTTTAGGTGGTACCCTTAAATTTTTAATATGCCTACTTGACATTCAAAATGATCTCTGTTTAATCAGAATCTCTACCCTCCTCCTAAGCAGAACCACCAATAATTCTTGTCCTAAATCCCATATAATTGGTTGTCAACAATTTTGTTCTGCCTGTTTTAAATACTCCTAAATAGCAATTATGTTTAATAGCTTGTGCTTATTTAGATTTAGACACATTACTTATATATATTTTCTCATCGTTTATGCTTGTATTTTACTACCTGAACACATGGATGATTATATTCCATTGTCTTCAGGTTTCTAGATTTTCTATAAGAAGTGGTTTTTAGTACAATTTACGTTTTCTTGTTGATAATTTCTCTTTTTCCTTTGGGAATTTTAAAGATCTCCGTGTGTTGGTGTTCTGCACCTTTACTTCAAGTATGTAGGCGTGGGTGCGTGCTTTCTTTCCGCTGCTCTGCATGCATCATATATCTCCAGTCGGAGAGTTCCTGTCTTTCTCCGACTGTGGAAAATCCTCAGCTGTGTTCGCACTGCATCTTGGCTCTCTCCCATTTTCCCTTCTCTCCCTTGGGCCTCCCTCTACAAGATGGCTGTCCGCATTCTAGTACTGCCCTAAATTTGTCCTTCGGGCACCAGTTCTATCATCTGCAACTGCGTCTAATCTCTCTAAACTGTTCATCAAGTTCTTCATTTTGATAATTTTTTTTTTTTCTAGACGTACCAGTTGCTTCTGTCTCAAATATGCCTATTGTTTTTTTATCATGAGTCTTACTTTTTTATAGTTTGATGTTAATTTCACATCTTTAATAATTTTAAACATTTATTTTATAGTCTCCCTTTAGATGGCTTTATCCTAAATTCTTGACATGCAAATCCTCCTGTTTGGTGTGCATATTTACTCTCATTTTGTATGTGTGTGTGCGCACGCATGTGCGCATGCACCCCTTCTGTAGTTTTGGGGTGTGAGTACATTTTTAATGACAATATGGGGGCGTGTGGGAATTCAGTGTAACATGGGTTGTGGAAATGTCACCCTGGAGAAGCATTACATTTGCTTTGCTGAGTGCCTCAGAGGTGCCATGACCCCAGAAACATTTTAATGTAAATATTGAGGTTTAGGGAGCCCTGCAACACACAGGTCATATGATCTTTAACTCTAAGTCCCCGCCTAGTATGGACACATAAAGGCTTTTCCTCAGCATAGAATCCTAGCAAACACAAGCTTCCTTATGATCTCCCTTAGCTGGTGCTGGTAGGCTGAATAACAGCTGCTAAAGATGTCCAGGTCTTAATCCTGCAATCTGTGAATGTTACCTTACATGGCAAAAAGGGCTTTGCAGATGTGTTTAAGTTAAGGATTTTGAGACTGGGAAACTATCTCAGATTATCCAACTGAATCCTACATGTAACCACAAGTGCCTTATAAGAGAGAGACAGAGGGAGATTTGACTACAGAGAGAAGAAGTTAATAAAGACATTGGAATGATGAGCTTTGAAAACAGAGAAAGGAGAGGAAGGAGCCAGGAACACAGAAATGTAAGAAATTCAGAACTAGAAGGTGGGAAAGGTAAGGTATTTTGCCAATACCTTGATTTTAAACTACTGACCTCCAGAATTGTAAGAGAATAAATGTGTGTCATTTTCAAGCCGGTACCTTGTGGTAATTTCTTAGAAGTAAAAGGAAATGAATATAGCTGGTTAGCTGAGTTTTCTAGTCCTCTGACTGGAAGTGCAATACTGCACTTCTAGGGTCTCTGTAGAAAAGCTTGACTGATTTTCCATGAACCCCGGCAGTGGGGAAGTTGTCACTTCCAGCAGATCAAGCTGGGAAGGCATCCGATAACAAGACTCCGCAATGTCTTTGAGTACAAATCAACTTTGAGAGAGGGAATAAAAAGACATGATTCCATAATTGAGCCTTTTCCGCTAGCCAAATCAATGACTCCAGGTGATTTATCATAGTTGTCAGGGGCAGTGGGATGAAAGGTGGTGTTTGTATTTCATGTGATTTATAACTTGCCACGTGGACAGAAAAACCACCTCGGGCAAATTTTCTCACCTGGAAATAGAGCTAACGATGTTGCTTTCCTTACAGAATTATGGTGAGGCCCCGGTTAGATGGTGCCTGTCAAGTGCCTGGGTGTATACATGCTTTAGCCTTGCAGATGGACTCGTGGTCTCTGGACGGGCGTGGCCCTAGATTTTTGTCTACGAATTATGAGACGAGAACCTAGTTACTCCAAAAGATTCATAAGCAGTGTATTGCATTTTCTCCTCCACTGGTTTGAAGTTATGTCACCGCCAAAGCTCTAGAAAACAGAAGATGCTGTTAATACTGGAAGGAAACAGGACTAATTTAAAATAGAAGATGCTGATGTGGTTGGTATATTGTTTATTCGACAAACGTTTCTGCAGGGTAGTACCTTCTGCGAGGCTAGATGCCAAGTGCTGGGAGGAAGACACATCAACAGCTGCCACACTCCTCCGGTTTCTATCACACCCAAACGAATTGTTCGAGCTGTTCACAGCACTGCAAGCGAGTCTCATAGGCATCCTCTGAGTTGGAGAGTCCAGAAACTTCACGGATGAAAAAACTGACCCTCAGGTTTAATAGGGTCAAAGTTGGCCCTCCACCCAGTCTCCTAATTCAATGCAATTGACCCCAAATCACAGACAACAGGATGAGATTTCTGTTATCAGGTGCTTAGAGACTGGAAAGACCAAAAAAGGGGGGGAGGGGAGAGAGAACTACTGTTGCTGGTGCAAGTGGAGTTCTTGGAGTGTCGCAAAGAAAGCATTCCAGGAGAACCCCCAAGGGAAGGTGAAGTCTGGTGATAAAATTGATTTGTAGTGCCAGATGCACAATCAAAAGAGTGCCTCTCCTGGGTTCCCAGGGTCCCATCCCTCTCCATCCCACATTGGAAAATGAGGGTCAGAAATAGGGCCAATGTCCACAGACTATGCCATGCCAAGGCTAGTCCAGTCCAGTCTTTCTCACCACCTGGCTAGCTTTGCTTGTGTTCCTGGCTGAGATTGGTTGCTGTGCTGCTGTATCCAGCCTGTGTTCAGAATCTGTGCTGCCATTGGCCAGTGGCTGCTAAGGCCACATGATCACGGAGAGAGAACACTTGAGTGCACAGGGTGAGCACTTGGGCCGTGGGGAGGCTCTTTCTTCTTCCCTGGAATTATATTATCTTGGGCTTGGGAAAGACCAGGGGCTTTTTAAAAATAGCCAGTCAATTTCCCAAGCTTTCATGGGCTTCTGATGGGTCCAGCCCCTTAACAATCCACCCCTTCCCCAGGCTAGACTGACAGGCCTCTATGGTGGCCGTTTTGGTTGGTATTGAGCATGTGCTTACCTCCCCCTTTGTTTAATCCCTTCCCCAGGGATCTGCGGGGAGTGGACTGGTGGTTCCTTGAAGTGTGTGAAGCTGTAACTTCCTGGTGAAGCAAGCAGGCTCAGGGTCAGAATCAGCTCCCCAGCCTCTTAGGCTCAACAATGTCCGATTCCCTTTGCTTCCTTCCTTTATTAATATCTAGCTACTTACACTAACACAACAAGATAAATGTGACACAAAAGATATCAAAGGAGGAACAAATAAGGGTTTAGAGAGGCTAGGAAGGCTTGATGGAGGGGAATTAAAACCCATATACACAGTTTTAAATTATTCACCTTGAAAAATAAACCCAGTATCTCCAAAACACTACACATGTGGCTTCAGACTATGTCAATATGTTGCATTGTGTACTCTATTCCACAAGCAACTCTTATGCACATGTTAGATGTAGGGGATTGATCACACTGAACAGAAAACTATGACAAACTGTGGAACCAGCCTGAATTAAGGAAAGGAACACAATTCACCAGGAGGCCTGAGTTCAGCCCTGTTACCACAGGGGTCTTGTGTCATGTTTCCCTTCAGCTTTAGATTCTTCTTTTACACATCAGGATTCTAAAATTTCTTTGCTGCTCTAACAGTCTAAATTTGAATAAGCAGGATGTTTGTCTATTCTGTTGTCTTCTCTTTCATTACTCCATCTCTTTTTTGTTGTCTCAAATTGTTTTCCTTCTCTCTTTCCTTTGTTTCTCCTCCTCCTTTTGGGATGGCTCCTTGCTCCCCTCCTCATGGTTATTCTCCTTCTCACGTTTAGTGTCTGCATATTTTCTCCCTCATTACCTAAGTACATGTAAATTGGCCGTGTTGCTGATGCGGAAGCAATTTTTTAAATTGGTTAAAATGTGCCAACGTCAAACATGACGAATTCTTCCACTTTTGGACTCCTCATGAATTTAATCATCTAAAATCAGCCATTCAAAAAATGGCAGTATAAGGACCAAATGCCCTCAGCATCAAATGTTTTGTCCTTTTATGGTATATGTGTGTTTCATGTTCACCCAAGTTGTTAGTGGGTTTGGACATTATTTAACTCCTCAAACAGCATTGAGCACCTACTGTGTGCCAGCACTGGTTGGAGAAGTGAAGATAAAAATGGATAACATCCAGAGTATCTGCAATCAAGTTGGGACTTGAGTACTTACTTGGTGGATGAAAGGATATAGGCCCCGGTTAAAAGTGAAGAAGGGAGCTTTGGCTGCATTATCATGGTATTTTAGCGCAAAACCAAAGAATGCCTTATTCTTATCTTCAGCAGAGGGTCCTTGGGTGTCTTTGAACACACAGTAAGCTACAGCAGCCTGGGAACAAAATTGGCACTAGGGCCTGATAACCCCTGGTAAAGGGCTGTCTGTTAGAAGCTGATTTAGAGAACAAGCATTAGGCCTATTAATCTGTCTTTCTAAGCATCAAATCTCTGCCTTGGGACTCATACATTCATGAATATCATTGCAAAGAGAGAGAAAAAGAATTGGGCCCCAGAGGGACCTTAAACTTGCTTACTCAATCAACTATGAGTGGAAACCGAAGACCAGCAAACCTGGCCAGTCTGACCTGGGTTTTAGGCAAACAAACAGGAGAGCATAGCACAGGGTGCTGCTTGTATAAAGTAAAGCGCCAGGCCACAAGTAAGCTGGGCTCATGCATGTCTTGGCTCTGGACAATTGGGAAATTCTCCTGTCTTTGGAAGGGGGAGTAGACAGAGAGGGAATGTTTCACATCATCAAGAGCAGGTGGCATTCCCATCAGCACAGGAGGAGCCACCTCTCTGATGTACTTGAAAAAGTCTGTAGGAGCAACAAGAATATTCTCCTCCATCGGAGCCCTGGAAAAAAGACATGGCTAATGAGGTGACCAGGTTCAAGATGGAGGAGTTGTCTCAACCCCAATCCAGGTTCTATGAGCAAGTTTAGAGATGTGGGCAAAGAATTACTTTGTATCTGAAAATATGGTGAATTCTACTCTGATTTCTAAGTAAATGCTCAGATGAACAAAGTGATGTAACCAAGACCATGCTGTAGAGACAAGGCAGAAATAGCTCTTCTGATTCCAGGTCTGGGGTTCTTTCCTTCTCACCACAGCCACAGGACAATACGCACTCATGTAGGCAAGGCCTGGGGCCACAGCAGGTGGGCAGAGCACCAAGGACAAGGCTGAGCACAAAAGATGGGATTCCTGTCCTTAGGGAGAAAGTAGGTCAGGGAAAATGAAAGAAGTAGAACAAGGACTTAACCAGAAAGGAGATGGAGCCCAGGTTGGTTTCCCAGGAAGGCTCACAGACACCAGAAGGTGGGGCCAAGGTGGGGTTAACTGCAGACCGAGGCTGGAGCCAGCCACTGGGCCAGTGTGGCCATGGTAGAGGGCTCCTATAGCCAGCCCACCTGGGGCAGTGTTCTCCAGCCAATCCACCTAGGCTTCAGAGAACCTAACTGTTGTGCCCTGGGTTGCTGTAGTCATGTTTGAAAAATATTTTGCCCTGAATTGAAAAGACTTCTAGCTTTCCCCACCTGCAGGCAGAAGTGGGCCCTTTCAGGAGACCCAAATATGTAGGAGCCTGTGCTTCTCTGCACCTTCAGCAAGCACATGACAAATGTCTGATCTGCCACACCACACCAGAGAATGGACGTAAATATGCCTTACATATTGGTATTATTAAGAACATAAGAGGTTGTTATAGACAAAGTCCCTATAGAAGTGAAATCAGGACTTGTCATCCTCCTAGCATATCAGTGTGTTCACCAACCAGGAAGCCACCTGATTCTCAGGGTCCAGGGTTTTACTGGGGTCTTATTGGCAGGGATTTGACCATGCCCATGTAACTAACATTATGGCTTTAGAGTGAGATGGTGGTTTGAAGGATGGGTTTGCCCCCTTACTAACTCCATGGTTCTGGGCAAGTTATTTAACTTTTCTGACCCTCAGTTTCCTCATCTGTAAAGCAAAGATGACAATACCTACTTTAAAGTGTTCATATAAGAGTAAGACAGAATCATCTATGTATTTAGCATTTGGATAGAGAATGTGCTCAGTAAAAAGTACCATTACTCTTGGTGCCAATTTTTATTTACTGCAAGATAAAATATACTAATTATCTACTATACGATAGTGATTCCTAAACTCTAATGTTCATAGGAATCACCTATGGAGTTTGTTAAACATGTGTACCCTCAGTCTTATCCCACTTCGAGAGATACTGAGTGGGCCTCTGAAATATGCATTTTAGCAAGCACCCCCAGCGATTCTGATGAAGTGGTCCAGTAATCACATTTTCAAAAGTATTGTCATGTAATTGTGTGTTGTTTAAAATCTGACCTCTCCTGGTTTATGGCTGTCAAAACTGTCCAGCTTAGGCTTGTACCCTAAAGATTTCCACATTCTCTTTCATATCCTCCCCTCCAAACCCAACCACAATGGAGGTAGCAGCAATAGCTCCCTACTGTTATTAGCATCATCTTTGGGTATTTCCCAGAGCAGTGGCTCCCAATTTTGGCAGCAAACGACAATCATTTGGAGAGCGCTCAACCATCTTGATGCCGAGAACACACTCCAGACCAATTAAGTCAGAATTTCTGGGTGGCTTCAGTCATGGGGTTTGGGGAAGCTTGCCAGGTGATGTCAATGACTAACAAGTTGAGTACTGCTGCTGTAGATCGGCTTTCCATTACTCCCTTCAAATCTTCTTCACCAGTTCCTGTCTCATGCCTTATATCTGGGCATTTCAAACTCTTTGGCTTGGTTTACTCAATGAGTGTTCTGATTTTATTGTCTTTCTTTTTAAAAAAAAATCCAGTGATGCTTCTTACCTGGCTTCATTGGGTACTGATGTCCTACCTACCACTCTGTCCAAACTTGTAGGTCACAACACTGTGGCCCTAGATAGCTCTCCTCTGTCTTTACGGGCAATCAGATAGATGCATGCCCCTGTCCTTCACATTTTTTTGCCATTTCCTCCAGCTGGTGTTTTTTCCACTTCTCTATTTACTCTGCTAGGAACCATGCAAAGTTTTCCTCTGTGAAGCCACTGTGACTTTCCCATTCCAAGGTAGAAAGACCTCTGTTCTTTACTTCTCCACTAGCATTTATATCATGTGTGATGATATTAATCTATATAGTAAGAGAAGAAGGTGTGGGAAAATTATGAGAGGTCAGGATAGAAGTTTATACTGAGAGAGATATAAAACGGATCAAAACTACTTTGCTCAAAATCCAAGAGGGACTGTTTATTACTCCAGGGGGAATAAAAGAGGTCATCTACTCTGTGATGTCACCCATGCCATGATTTCCTGAAAATCCTGAGTAAAATCGGTAAATCATTACAGAATATTTGATAAGAGTAGATTTCTTGGGGGACTGTTAAGAGGTCGGACTCCAGGGTGTTGCAGGGAAAGACGGGTTGCATAGAGACAAGACAGGCACTACCACAGAGACAAGAAGTAAGCAGAGGGCTCTAATGAAAATCTTAGGAGGGGCTTTGGAATATCACAAGCTGTGGAATGTGAATTAAGGCCAGGTTGAACCAGACCTCCAGGGAGCACAGAGGCCTCATCTGCTCTCTGGATTCCATTTGAGCATCCTCTGTGCCCACTGAACTGTGAGTTTTCTAACGTCAAGGACTGTCTCCACTGTATCTGAGCTTTCCTAGTGTCTAGCCCAATTCTTGGCACATGGAATGCTCCGAACAAGTGTTTGGAGAATGAGCAATACACACAGCACATAATATAGGCTCTCTCCTCAGGTCAAAGGGAGCACCAAGGAATCCATGTTGTCTGTGGCTATTTTGTACTTCAGACTGAATTCTCTTTCATTCACCACTTAGATGCTATTGAACTTGTTTCTCCAAACTCCAAATTTGATTAATTTGAACTCAAAATGACATTTCAAAATCCCCTATTGCCAAACACATAGCTCATCAGAAACGCCTCCCACTATTTAAAGTTTTGCTTCATTAAAATATGATCTAGCCAGGCAGACAGCAATGTGTATTCAGTGGGATTCAATTTTCCTGGTCACTGGCTTCATCGATCAGTCTGCTTGCAAAGGGCTGATGCAAGCTTCCAGCCAGCTCGTATGGCTGGTGGGTGACACATTGTTAGACTCCAATGATGGGATTCTGGAGGATCACTTTATTATTGTTGTGTTCAGTTTTATTGAAGTTCTATCATGGGCCAGGAATTTTTACTATGTGTTCATATTTAATCTTTACAACTGACATTTTGTAGGTGAAGAATCTGAGACTCAGAGAACTTGTGTGTGTGGTGGTGGTGGGGGAGGGGGCGGGGGATTGTCCATGGATACAGAGCTGGTGACCTGTAGAGAGAGCAGGATTCAAATGCAGTTCGTTTGATTTCAAAAGTGAATACCATCCATTCTGTTAGATTTTCTTCCTGAGACTTGTCTTGGGGCCGAGGCAGGGGAGGCAGAGAGAGGTGATCAAGAAAGGAGTTCAAGACCAGCTGCAGGGGAACAGTAGTGACCACAGTTTATTGTTCATCATACTTCCTGCCCATCAATCCCTCCTGCAATGCCCATTGTGCCTGTATAAACATTTGTCAGGGCAGCCAGCAGGCCACCCTTGGCCGGGGCCTGTCCCTGCCCCTGTGGTGTGAGCTCCTTGAGGGTGCACATGAAGCAGGTGCATGTTGGGTGGCACTAGACCCAGAGGAGCGATGAGCAAATGAGGTGCCAGACAGGAGGTGCCTTCAGGGCAGGGCCACACCGACGGAAGCCCAGGAAAGGCACATTGTGTGTCCTGCACGAAAGCAACTTTCTCATTGGGCTTACCAGAGGGAATGACCTGGCAATCTGACGCAGAGGTCAGAAAACAGGACGGGAGCCACCCAGAATTCCAGTACTCTTGGAGCTTTGCCAAGTTAAAGCCACCTCAAGAGAAAACCCACATGCTCTCTGTTCTAACCCAAGCAGTCAGGAGAATGTTTCTGTGGGATCTGCCACAGCCCTATCAAAGTCATGGGACAATGACTACTGTATCTTTCAAGTTTCCAGAAACTTTCCTCATTGCTCATAATTGTGTCAACAGACATCTGTTCTGTTGTAACTACCTTCAATTTATGAAATGCATGGAAAATCTCAAAGGGGATCATGTTTTTGATGCACAGGCAAAGCCTGAGAACAGTTGGAAGCATGCTTCTCTTTTCAGGCAATAATCCTACCTGATACCAAGGCCAAAACTGGTCAACAATGGCACTCACTGCAGTGAAAACTGAATTTTGCACTATGAATTTTCCCTCCACAGTTAGGATAGAGCAACAACTTTTTAAAATTAGAAAGTCTGGGTGTTTTCACTGACCTTCCACAGGGTCTGGTTAACCAAGGACAGGATCACATATGAGATGCATAGCAACCTGAAGTAGGTGAGGCTGAAGCTATTATTTCCATTTCACAGATGAGGAAACTGAGGCTCAGAGAGTGTATGTGATTTCTCTAAGTTCACACAGCTAAACAAATGGTGGTGCTAGGATGAGACCTGGGTACGCTGTTGTCCGGTTCAATATCATGCTGTGCATTAAGGCTTGACTCCTTCCAACATCCTATGATCATAGTCATAGTTAAAGATTTTTTTTTTTTTTTATGTAGAGCGAGGAAGGGTGGGTAGGGGAGAGCAAGAGAAGCATCGATGTGAACATCAATTGGCTGCCTCCCATATGTGCTTTACAGGATGATGCTCCAACCAACTGAGCCACACGGCCAGGACCGCAGTCATGCATTTATCATTAAACCTTGAATCTGTAATCTTGAGTCATATTTGTTTTTCCTAGGAGAAGAAACCAAGATAGGCACAAATTACTGTGTTAAATATGGTCTGATTCTACTCCAAGTAGAGAAACTCGAAGTAGCCATTCTGGTGGGCAGCAAAAGGTCATCGTAGGCTCAGTCTGAAAAACCAATACAGATTTCAACATTCAGGTTATGAGGCAAAGTCTAAGGTAATATTTTCTAATCCTGTTAAGATCTAAATCCTGGTCCCAACTAACCTGATATAGTCCAATTATATTCATCAGTCAAATATTTCATTGCTTTCCTCTCACTCAGGCTAATTTGATTCCTTATGGACAGCAGCATCAAAACTTAAAAATGTTTGTGTGTGTTTGTGTGTGTGTGTGTGCGAGCGCGCATGTATTTAGACTCTTTCCAAGCCCTAGTAATTACAAGGTAAATTATTTAAGCAAATGTTATGAAAATTGTCTAGAAATTTGTGTTCCAATTGCAAACAAATATATAGAGAGAATGAGGAATAGAAATATTTAGAAAGAAAGAAATAGGAAGAGCAGCATATCCTTGCCACAGACACGGCATTAATAGTCTGTAAGGTATATAAAGTATACTACAGTTTATAAAACACTCTCACCCATGAGCATTTCTACTGTGACTCTCAAGACTACCCCATCTGTGAAGTAGGTGGAATAGGCATAAATGTCAGCACTTTTTAAAATGAGGAAACAGAAAAACAGAACCAGCCCCAGAGTCCTGTTTGGGAGCCGCTAGTCCAGTGCCTTCCCTACGCCATCGTCTCCACATACGTGTGGGCTGCCGGCGGCATTGTCACCAATGAGAAACCATTAAAGGTGCTTTACGCTGACTCACTTAATATCTAGATGTTTATACTCTGATTCAAAATGCTATCGGACCTCATCAGTTTTATACTCACCAAAACATAACAAGTGCATGGTGTCTCTCCGGCAGGGGGTTAATTCCCCCCCAAAAACAAAAAAACCACTGACCATAGGCCATGAAAATGGTGCAGTTTTAAATGGTTTGTGCTGCATTTGTACCACACTAATCTCTCTCCTAAATACGTTGTCCCGTGCACTCTGTCTTCACCAGAGCCTTATGAGATGACACTGCGATCCCCGTTTGAAGCAGAGGGGAAGCTGAGGCTCTGTCTCCTGGAACTAAGTCACATTCGCCATTCGCTGTCTTTTGACAAGAAGCCATGCTCTTGGTGCTGGTGAGTGGTGGATGTTGGGAGGAAAGTGGGATGGGAAAAAGTAAGGGTGGGGAGTGGGGTGAAGGCAAAAACCAAGGGGTGGGGTGGCTTGGAGACCAAAGTCCTAGGAGCAAGGTGAGGGCTCACTCCAGTAACCCCATGATCAAGGCAAGACTGTCCTCTGCCTTTGCTGGCATCTGTCCTCCTCACTTTCCAATTGATTCTCCTTCATCATGCATCCTGTATGTGTTCAGGAGGCCGGGCACACAGATATTCTTGTAGGTCCCCTGAAATTTTATCTGTACCCGACTCTGGAGCTCGAGAAGGAAAGAAGGCAGGTGGGGAAGGAGCTGGGAGACGAGCGGCCATTGTCCCTCATGCAGCCTGATGGGGTGAAATAACTCTCAAGGTGCACAACCTGAAACACGCACGTGTCCTCTTAATTCATGGTGACAACTCTGCTGCATGCGGACCTGGGTGTCTCACCCATTTCAGGGCCCTGTGGTATGGGTGTCTTGGGTCACAGTGAGGTCATAGAACATGAGTCCATGACTTCCAATCACCACCAGTGAGAATGCCCAGTAAAAAATTTAATTTTTTACTTTAACAGTCATTTACCAAACATTGAAAATCAGCACCATACCAAGAACTGGGAACAGAAATAAACTTTTATTTATTTAACAAATACTATACAACATTCACTTTAGGCTAGGCACTGGTCTAATTGTTTTATGAACTAATTTAATTCTCACTCCAACAATAAGAAATGTTACTATCCCCATTTTACAGATGAGAACACTGAGACACAGAAAGTTTAAGAAACTGAGGTCACACAGTTAATGGCTGTTGGAGCTGGAATTTGAATCCTAGCCACCGCCTTTCCAAATCTCTGCCTCATATATTTTGTAGTCCAGAGGACCAGACAGACATATAGTCATGGCAGATTACAGTGACTGTCATAATGGAGATGTGTGCAAGGTACTGTGGAGAAGCTTTGAACAAGTTGTGCTGCTCGGCACTTCCCCAGCCCTGGCGGCTGCTCTCCTTGAACACGTCACATACTATTCACACTAGCTCCCTTCTGAGCTCGTCTCGTATTTAACTTAAACACCAATCCTATCACTGTCAGGGGAGATTTCAGGCACAGGACAACAAGGTGGTCTGGCATCTGGTCCTGCTGAAGTCCATGCTCTCTAAATGGGTGTCTCCTGTCTTAATTTTCGGATTCAGCCCCATGTCATATCATTGGTCCAATAAAGTCTGCCCCCGCCTTGACCCCTGCTTGGGCTCTCTGGAGAGTACACCGATTTGTCTCTGAATGAGAAGGGGATCTGGCTGGAATGTTTAAGCACTCATCTTAGACCAAAGCTCAGTGTGCTCTTCTGGCTACTGCAGCAGGTGGTCCCTTCCCCCCTCACTGCTTCACGTATGTCTCTCCAATGCTCAGACATGGGGGATGACCTTCCCCATGGAAGAGGCTACTTCTCAGTCAATGGTCCTTGGGTGTTTTCCCACTGGGACTTCTAAACAAGCCCTTGAAGTCTTGAACGCCTTTAGGACTAAGCTCTGCCTTCTCTCTCTAGTGCTCTCTCCACTTCTACATCGGAGGTCCCGAGACTGCTGAACTATGTCCCCAACATGACCTTCCTGTCCCGGACGCCTACCTAGTGCACCTACCACTCCCCTGCCCCCGTCACACGCCAGGACCGCCGCCTGTCCCCACAGCCCGCACACCCTGTGCTCCGTTCATCACAGCCCAGTCCTGTTCTCCGCGGCTGTTCTGGAAGATTATTTTGATGTCTCCTCCAGCAACCTCTGCCATATAAGTAACTTGTCAGCAGTCTTCATGCTTGAACTGTTATTTATATCAAAGTCTAGCCATTGGTTTCACCTTATTTTTTTAGCTGTTTTGTCTCAAGAAAATCAACCATTCTTGACACTTAAAGACACTGGCATTTTTCAAGAAGCTTTTTCTTCTAGATCCATAAAACAAAGGCTCTGGGTGTACAATCAAAGGGAGCAGAAGAGGGAGGTTTTGGCCTAAAACACTGTGATAGTTAAATTTGACATTCATTGAGTGTTTACTATATGCTAAGTACCCCACTATACGCTTCTTTTTTTTTTTTTTTTTTTATCCTCACCCGAGGATATTTTTCCATTTTTTGTACAGATAGAGTGGGAGGGAGAGAGAGGAAGGAGAGAGAGAGAGAAACATCGACGTGAAGGGACACATCGAGTGGCTGCCACCCACACGACCAACCAGGGCCAGGGACAAACTGCAACCGAAGTACGTGCCCTTAGCGGGAACCGAACCCGGGTCTCTCTGGACCACAGGCCGATGCTCTAACCGCTGAGCCAAACTGGCCAGGGCTGCTTCTTTTATTTTCTCTTCTAGCTTTACAAAGTTCTATGAAATTGGTAGTTACTATAAGTATTTTACAAATGAGGAAATCAAGGTGTAAAAAAGTAAGTAATTTGCCTGAATCACACAGCTAACAAGTGGTAGAGCCAGTTCTCAAACCCAGGTCTGTCTGCCTTCGTTCTAACAACTTAACTACTTTTTTCTGAGTTTTGGTTTCCTTGCTACAAAATAAGGGGGTGGGATGTATCATGGGACTTCAAAGGTCTCTTCCAGCTGGAGAAGAATGCAAATCCACCGGTACAGGTGAGAGTTGGAGATGGATCTCGTCTCCCTTGTCTTCTGCTTCTGTGGTTGCCTGTGGAGAGGCAGCAGCACTGTCTTCGGGTCTGAAGCCTTGTCCTGTGAAGGGGGCAGTTGGCTCGGCCTCAGAAGCCTGAAACATCACACACCAGGAGATAATCATATTCAATTCCATAGTAACTTTCTGGCAACTGCAACAGATTTGGTGTCTTGTACATATTAGGAGCCTAATACTTTTTAGGAACAAATGAATAATTTAGCATTTGGGAAACTCTTAGCGAAGGGTAATCTGAAGGCACAGCTTGGTCTGACTTAGAGACTAACTCTGGTTTGGAGTTAAGTTGAAGCTTTGAGGATGCTCAGTGACTAGGCCAATGGACCCCTCCCCCAAAATCTTAAGGTGGTAATTGTTTGAGAGATCATATCACCCAATATCTTCATTTTACATGTGAGAGAACTGAAGCTGAGAGAGGATTAAGAGTTGCATGGTGACTCACTCATGGGACAGTACCCTGAGCTGTTGTCATCCCTCGTTATAGTTAGAAAAACTTAACAGCACTAAGCTTCGTGGTTGACGGCTTTTCCTGAATTACTGCACTCCCCTCAAAAGGAGGAAGAACTGAAATCTGAATTGCAAGACCACCGGCTCTCCACGAAGACTGAAGGAGTCTGTGCCACTCCACCCGGGGTGGAAGGCTCTGTGGGACAGCCCTGCATCGCAAAGACATCAGTTCAGATGGCACCACGGTTCTCTGCATTTGCAGCCTATGCCTTTATTAGTAGTAGTACTTTGGAAAATACAGTTAACAGTGTTAGACTCACTGAAGTTGCTGAGCTCAACCCAATAAAAAAAAATTGACCAAGATCAAATTAGCATTTCATTAACAATTTTAAATATAATACAAGCTCGTTTAACAGTGATGGCAGGATGTCTCAGAATTGATAGTGTATGGAATTACCCTTCAGTGTAAATTCTCCCAGGCTCATGAGACAAGTGCACACAGGACACGTGGGCCGACGAAACCGAGACACTTCATCTTCATGATAGAAGAGGCGTATCTTTAAAGCGATGAGAATGATTGGTTTGCATAGCAATTCTCAGAGTAGAGTTCCCGAAAAAGTTGCCAAAATAACTCAGAATGAACCCAAAGCCAGATTTTGAGTAAGATCTTTTAAGACCTCACTCCAAGGCAGAGAGAGGACACAGCTGCTGTTCCTCTGACTCAATGCCGGGCCTCTTTCTGCCCCCTTCTATTAGCGACCTGTCAGGTGCTCAGCACCTCACCTCTTCCAAAACAGAGGTGGCTGCAACCCAGTCAGTGTGCTGCCCCTACCAGGTAACATATTTGTACCTAATAAAGATATATCCAAGGTCACAAAAATGCAGTTTCGAAACCCAACATTGGTTTATTTCCTAGGATGGTATAAATTTTGGGCATAGATGCTCAACTTATAAGGAAAAAGAGGGTAGAAAATAAGTTGGGGGACGGATGGGAAGATTTTTGCATCATGGGCTAGTTGTGAGTCATCCTTTCCAATGATTGTCCTGATCTAAAAAATAGCCATTCAAAAAAAAAAAAAAAAACTCTCATATTTTCTAACACCTGAATATTTCTAAAGCATTATGCTGTTTTATAGTCATAATGACTTAGAAATACAGATTTTCTTTAGGATGCTCATGGCACAGTTACAAAGTTAGAGCTTCAGGCCATGGTATCGTTTGTCCACAGTAGAAGAGTTTGAGCCCAGACTCAGGCTTGCTCTTTCTAGGCCCAGATGTGTTAAAAAAGAAAGAGCCCTGGCCAGTATGGCTCAGCGGTTAGAGCGTCAGCCTGCGGTCCAGAGAGACCCGGGTTCAGTTCCCGCTAAGGGCATGTACCTCAGTTGCAGTTTGTCCCCGGCCCTGGTTGGGTCGGGCGAGTGGCAGCCACTCGATGTGTCCCTTTCACATGGATGTTTCTCTCTCTTCCTCTCTCTCCCTCCCACTCTATCTGAACAAAAAATGGAAAAAAAAAAAAAATGCCCTTGGGTGAGGATTAAAAAAAAGAAAGAAAGAAAGAAAAGTACCAGATCCTTTTTAAAAATGGCGACAGATTCTACTTGAGCTACGGAAGTAGGGAAAAGACTTCAGTGAATAAACTGAGCTCAACTCCACTGAGCATAGAGCAGGAGGCTTTTTAATAAACGTGCTTTTGGCAGGGGTGTGGGGGGAGTGTGTCAATGGGGGAAAAGGAGAAACATCTGTAACAAAATTAATTAGAATAAGTGGAAAATTTTTTTTAATAAAATAAAATAGCTGTGGAGAAAAATAAAATAAAATTAAAATTAAAAAAGAAAGAAGGTTATAATCTCAGGATTATGAGATTTAATGAAATGTGTTTAGCCTTCTAAAAATGTCATTTATTCCCCTTATTTTATTCCTTTTATGGTAGACCTCTGTTACTGATTGGAAAATTGGCATTTTGGAACCATTAAAATTTGCAAGCAAAACAAATAAAAATGGCAAACTTAATGAGCTTCCTTGTTTTGGCAAGGTGCCCTTCCCTCATTTGTATATTTTGGAGGAAGCCAAGATATAATTTCTGTCAATATATATAAAAATCAAAATGCTGAGTGAATATTTACCTTACCAAAATATTTAATAAACATTTCTCTGAATAAAATACACACACACACACACACATGCTTTTATTCCTTATCACGATGTGTTCAGATGAAGAAGAAGAAAAAATTTCCAACTCTTTTCCAAAGCAGGCTTTAAAAAATATCTTGACTTTAAAAATGGATAGCTAGGTACCTCCAGAACTTCTGGGGGAATGGCCTTGGCTGGGGCAAGCTGAAGGAAAAGTGTTGCGGGCCACCAGGGGCTGGCGGTCCGAGTGGTCAGGCCATCGGTGTTTGCTAACTGGTGCTTGTCAGGTAGGCCCTCCTCCTCCCACAGACGGATCCTGTCTTTAACAGAGTCTAAAGACTCTCCTTTTTGCTGATTACATTTCAAAGGAATGGCGTTCAGGTCCTTGAGAAAAACCTTCCTGGGATGTAGAAGATATATCTCAAAGGGACAGAGAAAGGATTTACAATAGAATGTTTTCGAAAGTAAATGCTCTAAGAAAAGGAAGATCAGGGCTCATTGTCAGGTTTTTGCTGGAACAAACAGTAAAGTCTTGGCAGTGATGACATTTCTCAGGCAGGCATTTCTCAGGCAGGCATTTTAAGGGGGTTGGAGGAGTTATCCTAGGACATGGCCTTGAGCTGATAAAGGCCATGCCAGTTTGTTCAAGTGTCTTAGTGTGGGAGGTGGATGAGGTCCTCTGTGCCAAGAGCTCTGCAGTTTTCACTTGCCACCATCCCACGTGTCTCTCCGTTTTAGTGCCGGATGAAATGCATCTAAGGCTTCTGGAGATGTCTCCCTTACATCCGCCCTAGAGAGAAGCCCATTCTGGTTTTAGAATCCTGAAACCCCAAGCCTCACGTCAGAGCCTACTCTCAGTTTCTTACCTTCCTAGGATCCAAGATAAAGGGCTACTTTCTTCGAGGCTCAAAGACTATCTTTCTGCTTTCTGCGTTGTGTCTAAGGAGCACCACTGTCCTATAGCTGTTAGACAGCTGTGGCTGTGCACCCTAGAGGGAGCTGAAGTTTTTAGTCATGTTTTTGCCATAGGCTCTGGAAACTTTGCTGAAAGGCTCAGGGGGAAGCAAAGATAATATTATTATTTTCCACTGTTTGATTTATGTGCCATTCACTAGATAATTATAGCTGTTGGGATTTGATGGATGGAACAGTCTGCCTTGTCACTGTATTTCTGATCTGTAGCTACTCAATAATTACCATGCAGCAAAGTGGGGGCATTTTCAAGAATGCTAATGAATTATCAGTTTTCTTTAAGCCTCATTAGATTTCTTGATAGCAAAACCTCCCATTGACAAGATCTCATCTAACATAATTCTCCAAAGTCCCTTATTGCTTGTTAGGTACAAGCCTACTTCTGCATGCATGAGGTGTTCTGGAAACCGCTCTGACTCCTGCTGTGCCATTGTCTCACACATTTATTTTGGTTAGGGCTTTTCATGTGTACCTCTTTGGTCTATGTGTATTGTGGAGGTGGACAAAGTTAGGCTGAGGTCTCCGGATAAAACAAAAGAAGGGCCATACTGAATTATATTACGGAATTAAATTTTCTGGTCGGAAATTATTTTAGACTCATTTGAACTATTACCTTTCACTCCCAAAGCTATTTTTCTCACTTAAGTGAATGGCAAAATGACTCACCCAGTGCTTTTGGCCGAAGCCTGGGCGCCATCCTTGATCACCTCCTCTCCCTCAGCCCTCACATCCAACCCGTCAGCAAATCCAGTTGGCTCCGCATGCACAAGAAATCCTGTCCACCTTCTACCTCTACTACCATTTCTCTAGGCTACGCCATGGCCATCTCCCTTCGCTCTGCTTTCATTCTTTCCCTCCTAAAATCCAGTATCCTCCAAGTAGGCGGAATGATCTTCATGAAAATAAATCCGATTATATGTCCTGCTTCAAGCACTCCAACAGCATTCTTTAGCAAGTAGAATAAAATTCAAACTCCATGACATGGCCTCTACAGTCCTACAGGAAGTGGCCCTGTCTCCCCTCAGGCCTCTCCCAGCATTCTCCCCGCTGTTCCCCAGCCTCTGGACAGGGCTAGCTCTTTCCTACCTCAGAGCCTTTGCACTTACTGTCTCTGCCTGGAGCATTCTTTCCTCTGAGTTTCAACACAAGTTTCAGCTGAAATGTTCTCTCAGACTAATTCTTTGGACAACAGCCTCCTACTTTCTGACATTTCTGATAAGATTGCTTTCTTTTATTTTCTTCATAAACCTTGTCATTGCTTGGGATTTTGTCACATTTTTATGTGTGTTTGATTATTACTTGCCTCCCATGACTTGAATGCACGTGTCATGAGGGCAGGGACCTTTCTCTTCTTGGTCATTGCTGTATCTCTAGCACCTAGAGTAGTGTCTGGCACATAGCAGTTGCTTACAAAAAGTTTATTGAGTGAATGAAGAAACAAATGAACAGATAAAAGAGCAAATTAATAAATCCAGTACAACTAATTTTTTCTTTTTGTTAATCCTCACCTGAGAATATTTTTCTATTGATTTTTAGGTAGAGTGGAAGGGAGAGAGAGAGAGAGAGAAACATGTGTGAGAGAGACAGACACATTGATTGGTTGCCTCTTGCATGACCCTGACTGGGCTGATATCCAACCTACAACCCAGGTACATGTCCTTAACCAGGAATCAAACCTGTGACCCTTCAGTCCAAGGGCCAATGCTCTAACCACTAAGCCGAACTGGCCAGGGGACAACTCATTTATTTTTTAAATGAAGAAACTGAAGTCCCAAACTGAAAGGGACTTGTCCAAAACTATAAAGAGGAGACTTACTCTCCTGATCCTTTTATGTTTTTTTCCCCAACATATAAACTTTATCTTAAACTGTTTCTCAACCAGGGCAATTTTGCCCACCAGGGGACATTTGACAATGTCTGGAGAGATTTTCAGTTGTCCTAACTGCAGAGAGGCTGCTACAGGCATCTAGAGTACATGCCAAGGTATGTTGCTAAATGTCCTCTAACACAGGCCAACCTCCCTCAGCAAAGAACTATCTGGCTGAAAATGTCAGTATTGCAGAGGTCGAAATAGCCTTCTTTCATTGCCTTGGAAAAACAGGATATTCCTCCTACATTTTTATTCTTCCTCTGAACCACTGGAATAGCTTATGTAGGCCAGTTTTCCTACATTGCCTCAATTGCCCTATCTGAAGTGAGCAACAATCCTCCACCCAGGAAGGATGTTCATCTTTTCCCTCTCACAAGGAAATCCTTTACCATCAAATTAGCATAGGACATGCCACTGAGATGACATTCAACTAATATTACTTAGGAAGTTTATTAAAGAAATTAGTTGCCGCCCTGGCCGGTTTGGCTCAGTGGTTGGAGCGTCGGCCTGCGGTCCAGAGAGACCCGGGTTTGGTTCCCGCTAAGGGCATGTACCTCGGTTGTAGTTTGTCCCCAGCCCTGGTTGGTGGTGTGGGTGGCAGCCACTCGATGTGTCCCTTTCACATTGATGTTTCCCTCTCTCTCTCTTCCTCTCTCTCCCTCCCGCTCTATCTGAACAAAAAATGGAAAAATGTCCTCGGGTGAGGATAAAAAAAAAAAAAGAAATTAGTTGCCCAGCCCTAGCCGGTGAGGCTCAGTTGTATGAGCATTATCCCATATACCAGGAGGTAGTGGATTCAATTCCCAGTCAGGACACATATCCAGGTTGTGGGTTCAGTCCCCATTCTGGGCACATTCTGGAAGCAATCGATCAATATTTCTCTCCCTCATCCATGTTTCTCTCTTCCTTCCTTTCTCTCTCAAATCAGTAAAAGCATGTCCTCGGATGAGGATTAAAAAATAAAATAAAATAAATAAGATGCCCAATGACTCTTTCTGCTCATTTATATTAACCTATCTTTCAGTCATAAGTTCTCCCACTCCCGGGAAGCCTGTCCTGAGTTCCAGGCAGAATCCATATTCCCCTACACCATATTCTCTTAGCACGCACTGTATACTAATTAAAATACTGACGTAAGCAGGAGAGTGGCTCGCTTTCCAGCACCCTGGTCTGGGCATTCCTGAGGCAGGCCGGGCACGGCAGAGCACTGGGCGCAGAGCGGGTGCTCCCTAAGGACACTGCGTGAGAAAGACCTCGTCTCCGACGGGCTGCATATCCATCAACAGCAGCGACAAAGAAAATTGTGCAAAACAGAAGAGAGAGAGAGAAAGCGCATGGACACAGACAACATTGTGGTGACTGCTCTGGGGAGGGGAGGGGGTGGACGTGGAGGAGAGTATAGGGGGATACATGGTGATGAGTAGAGACCTGATTTGGGGTGATGAACACACAATACAGTGTATAGGTAATGTGTTGGAGAATTGTGTACCTGAAACCTGTATAATTTATTAACCAGTGTCACCCCAATAAAAAAAAAAAGAAAACCTTGTAAAATGAAAAGGAAAAACTTCCCTCTTTCATTGCAGCCAAAGGAAGCCAGGAGGCAGGCACATTCCTTGACGTATCTTTTGAGAATATTGCTTTTCTTTTGTGCATGAACACGGGCATTCATGCGACAAGCAAGTGGAGCTAGCTCCCCACCAACTTGGGAACAGCATGAATAAGTAATTATCTCCAGGGTGGTAGGGAGGGCTCCAGGAGCCGGATGAACAGTGTGGTCTCTGCAAACCCCTAAACCCCAGACAGGGACCAGGTGTGATCAGCACCCGGAGGGAGATAAGGAACACAAAGGAGCAACCCTCGCGCCGCCTTGCCTTCCGCCTTCCCGGGAAGCTGGCTGGCTTGCCTTAAGCCCGCTATGCTATTTAATTCAACACAGCTGCAAACAAACAAGATTAGAAATGAATGATAGATTTTCTTTTAAAATAGAACATGAAACAAAAGCATTTTTCTTTGTCACTGAGGGCAAATGGAAGCGCCTGCTTGAGGAAAACAATTTCAGCAGACCGATTCATTTCGTGTTAGCTTAAACTACCTGTTTAAAACATCGAACACTGCACCTAGAAAGGCCTTTAGAAATATTGCCATGTCGCCTGACCAGTGTGGCTCAGTGGTTGAGCATCGACCCATGCACCCAGAGGTGGCCGGTTCTATTCCTGGTCAGGGCACATGCCCAGGTTGTGGGCCCAATCCCCAGTGGGGGGGCATGCAGGAGGCAGCCGATCAATGTTCTCTCATATCGATGTTTCTATTTCTTTCACCCTCTTCCTTTCTCTCTCTCTAAAAATCAGTAAAGAAAAAAAGAAAGAAAGAAAGAAATATTGGCATGTCCACATTTTATGGATGGAACAGCAGAGACCTGTGGAGGAGAAAGGACTTACCTCCAAATCACACAGCACACCAAGGGAAAAGTCAGAATGTAAAACTCTTTTTTGAAAGGTTCTTGTCCCCTGGGTCTTACTGTGTATGTATGACGTGGAGAGAGAGGAAGGTCAGTAGATCAGAGTCTGAATATCTGGGCTCTGGTTTTATCAGATGACAAACTATGTGATTGGGAATAAGCATTTCTTCCTGCTTCACCTTCCCCATCCATTAAATAACGGGCTTTAGACTGAATGACCTGTAAGGGTCCTCCCAGTCCGAAAGTTATATAACTATGACTTTGGTACATAATAATAACCAAACAAATAAATAAAAATGCATGAAGTACATACTATATACCAGACACTATTCTAAATTGTGTTTTAATAGGATATCTCATGTAATAGTACCACCCTATAAAGTGGGCATGTTTATTACTGAGATTTACATATGAGAAAGCTGAGACTTTGGGTAAGTACCTGGCTCAGAGTCACACAACTGGTATGTGGTGACAGTGGAATCTGAACATCTACCTGCCTGACTTCAGAGATGGAAAATTACAAAGTCAATAAATGGTCAATGTTAATCTGCCCAGATGGTTTAACTGATGGGTTCCACCAAGCATTGAAAGAAGAAATGATACTAATTCTCCATAATCTCTTCCAGAACATAAAAGCAGAGAGAGGAGGGGGTAAGTGGGGGGAAAAGTAGGGATATCTGTAATACTTTCAACAATAAAGATTAAAAAAAAATCAGTGGAAATTACTATCTTAGTAAGCCATAAAAATAAAAAATAAATAAAACCCACATGATCATCTCAATAGGTACAGAAAAAACATTTGACAGAATTCAATGTCTTTTCTTTTAAAACTCCCAGCAACCTAGAAATAGATGGAACATGTCCAACCTGAAAAAGAGCATCAATTAAAAAACTTAACAGTTAGTACCATACTTAATAGTGAAGATTGAATGCTTTCCCCCTAAATTTGGGAAGAAAAGTCAAGAACACCTGCTCTCAATTTTTTTTAGCATTGTACTGAAGGTTCTAGCCACTGCAATAAAGCCAGAAAAATGTCCATACAAATTGGAAAAGAAGAAATAAAATTGTCACTATCAGAAGATGGCACATGTATTTGTAGAAAATCTCCAAAACAGGTACAAAAACTAATGGATGAGTTTATTAAGTTTTCAGAACATATGATGAATACATAAAAATTAATTATTTAAGGGCAATAAAAAGAATTGTATATAAGCAATAAACAATCATAAAATAGAATTAAAAACAAGTTATAGTATCATCAAAATATAAAGTAATTAGTGATAAATTTGACAAAAGATGTGAAAGCTTATATACTGAAAACTACATACAAAACATTAATGCGAGATGTGAAAGAACACCCAAAGAAAAGGGATATACAACACACATGAATAGAAAGACTCAATATTTTTAAGAGGTTAATTTTTTCTGAACTGATATATAGATTAAAAGATTCTATAAAAGTATGTTTTTATTAATTTTTGAGAGAGAGAGAAAGGGAGAGAAAGATAGAAACATCGATGTCATCTCTCAGCTGCCTCCTGCATACCCCCTACTGGGGCTTGAGCCCAGAACCTGGGCATGTACCTTGACTGGGAATTAAACTGGGACCTCTTAGTCGCTGAGATGATGCTCAGTTCACTGAGCCACACCAGCAAGTTTCAGCAGGCATTTTTTAAAGCTAAAATTAATGTTCAAGCTGATTCCAAAATCTATATGACAATTCAAATGACATACGAATTTAAACAAGAACAAAGCTGCAGAATTTACACTACCTGGTCCAAAACTTATAAATCTATATAATCAGACAGAATACAATGGTCATAAAGTTATAGAAATCTATCAATGTAACAGAATGGAGGACAGAAATACATCCATATGTAGATATATGGTCAATTGATTCTGACAAATTACAAACGGAATTAAACGGGAGGAAAAATACATTTTCAGCACATTGTGATGGCACTATCTGACAGTAATATGAAAAGAAACAAAACAAACAAAAAAACTTCAACCTTTATCACAATATACAAAAATTAACTCACTTGGAAGATTAGACTTAATTGCCAGATAAAACTATAAAACATTTAGAAAAAAACAGCAAAAAATCTTAGTGACCTTAAGTTACGCAAGGGTTTTTTTTTTTTTTTTTTTTTTTTTTTTAATAAGACACTGAAAGTATAAAGTATGTAATGAAAACATGGATATGTGGAATTTCATTAAAATTTGTCCTTCAAAAGATATTGTTAAAAAAATAAAAGGATGCAGATTAGAAGAAAACATTTAAATAATATATATTTAACAAAAGACTTTTATCCAGAATATGTAAAGAACTGTAGCAACTCAAGAATGAGATGTCAAACAAACTAATATTTACATATAGGCAAATGATTTCAACTAGCATATGAAAAATCATCTCACTTCACTAGTAATTAATAAGATAAAAACTAAACCACAAAGAGATCCCTACTACACATTGACTATGATGACTAAAATAATAACTTAAAAAGGAGGATAATTGTAAATGTTGATATGGATGTGGAGTACCTGGAACTCTCATATACTGCTGGTGGGATTATAAAATGGTATAACCACTTTGGAAACAGTTGCAATTTCTTAAAAAGTCAAACATATACCTATCATACAGCCACTTGACTCCTAAGTATTTATCCAAGAGAAATAATAGCTATATTCACAAGAAGAATTATTGATGAATATTCATAGCAGTCCTATTTGTATTGGCCAAAAACTAGAGTACACACAGATGTCTGTCACGAGGCCAATATAAACAATTGTGGCAAGTTCATAAAATGGAACAATACTCAGCAATAAAAAGGAGCAGACTCTTGACACATGCCACAACATAGATGAATTTCAAAATAATTATACAGAGTATAAGGAGATGGACAAAAAAAGAGTATATAGTTTATGATCCAATTTGTATAAAATTCTAGAAAATGAAAACTAATTTACAGTGACAGAAAGAAAATCCATGTTTTTTTTTTCAAATAAGAATAGAGAGAAAGACATATTACAAAATGGCATGAATTTACTTCATGGAATGATAGAAATCTTGTAATCTTAATTGTGATGTGGTTATAGGGTATATACAGATGATGAAACATGTCCAATTTTACACATTAATTGTGTAACCAGTTTATTACACATTTACCATACCTCAATAAAGTTAAAGTCTTTTAAAGAAAAGAGGAAAGGAAGACTTTAAACTTTATACCAGGGATCTTGACAGAATCCTCAATGAGAAAAGCATGTAATAGGCAAAGACACTGAGAAATTGGTGGGGAAAAATATTTCAAGAAAAAACTATGAGATGTTAGGCATACGCCTTTGAATCAACAGCAATCTATCAATAATCTTTAGGTCCTAGGTTGACTCAGATTGGCTTTCTGGAAGGGATAACCTGAGATGAAGCTTATTTGCAGTACAATATGACACATGATGCTTGAACAGAGTATTAAGAAGGAAGACTATGAAATCATAGGCTTAAAAATTTCACCTTGTCACATACTCCGCCACCAAGCAGAGTTTATGTCAGAGACCTTTGGAAAAGACAGCTGTTCCACAGTCCATTTCTCTAAACTGTGTTCATAATATTAGGAAATGTCTAGCCACCCATCCAGAAGCCTGGGATCCATCCTTGACCCCCCTTCCCTCTGTGGTAGCCATGAGAGAGACCCGTCCATATCTCCCTTTAAGACACAGTCTGCTGTAAAGAGTACAGTTAGCTGACAGCCTCCACCTGTAGTGTCTTGAGCTTCATCACAGCATTTGACCTGAGCCCATTCTCTGGCCATTTCTAGTCAATGAATGAGCCTCGCCATTTCTGTCCAATGTGGGATTCCCTGCCATCCCCTAAGAATCCTCAGAGGTGCTCTCCCTCAGCCACAATTTCACAATACTTTTTCCTTGCATATTTCTCATGTCACTTATTGCTTTACACCTTGTTTGTTGTTTATTAGGTACATGTCTCATAACCCCTTCCCCAGGCTACAAACTCCTTTCCAATCTGTCTGATCCCTGCCCTCCTCCAGGACCTTCCACCTAAGAACTACTCAGTCTCTCGCTTCTGCATTGTTTTCGGAGGCGTGATCGGGGTTCCCTTGTGCTCTGTGCATTCTCATACGGTGCCTCTTTGAGATCCGAGGTCACAGCCTGGCAGAGGGGCTGGAGGCAGCTTTTCCAGAAAATCAAGTATTTTCCTGAGCAAAGCCTGTGAGTCTTGCATTGTTACCAGAGTTCTCTAGCCAAACTGGTAAAGGAATAAATACCCAGAAAGTCTTCCAGGCTTTATGTGAGGATATGACTGGTTAAGGAAGTGTCTTACCCCCAAAGGGTTTGCAGAGTTACTGCAGGTAGGGGGACCATCGACATGAGTAAAGCCCATCCCATCCCTAAGAGTTGCTTCATTCTATGTTCTCTCGTTCTGTTCTTCGGTCCCCATCAGGCCTGACCGCCACCCCCTCTGTAAAGTCACAGTCAAAATACAGACGAAGTTCCAGTGCATTTCGTCAGGGCTTTCATGGTCCTAGCCTTGCCAAAGGGTTCTCTCTCTCTGCCTGTGTGTTACAAAACCAGCTTCCATGAGCGTCCCCAGGTCAACAAAATTCAACGGGGACCACACATCAAGGCCTGACACAGGGCTGGGCATACAGGGATAAATAGGACTCAGATCCTGCACTCAAGAAACACCCAGTAAGCCCAAATAGCATTTACAATACCCCGTTTTTACTGGTTCAAACTCTTATGACCTCCTTAAACCCTCCTACTCTGTCAATTCTCACTTGAAATTTCAGTTGTAGAGTAGTGATTAACAAGGCAAAATTAATGTCCTTGATTCAGATGATCAGCTCTCCCCACCATATCTGTCCAGTCCGGTGAGGCTCCAACCATCACCGAAGCAATTTCACAAAGCTCTGGGGTGGATAATCAGCGTAATACAATACACTGACCCCAGTGTATGAGCTCAGACGCATAAAAAGAGGAACTTGTTCTCTCATGTCCTTGTGTTCCATGCGGTGTAGAAGTTCTTCGAGTTTCTCCAAGTAAAAAAGACAGCTAAGAACAGAAAGTTCCAGAAGGCAGTTCACAGAGACCTCAGGCAGATCATGATCCACAGTGGCAATTTTCTCAGGTATGGATAATTAACTAGTTGAAAAGGTAAAAGTGTTTCCCCCGGCAGATCAGGAGCAATCCTGGTGTTTGTCTTAATTTGCAAAAGGTTTCTAACTAGCCTGTTTAATCGGCAGACCAAGAGCTGCTCACCAGCCCCGTTTCTGAGGCTGGAAGGCAGCCTATTAATCTCCTGAAAGCCCAGCAAAACAAAGTTGAATGCCAAATTCTCAAGAAACTGTTGCCTCTTCAAATAACAAAGCTTTCTCTAGCTTTTTAACCTCTTCCCAAGGTCTCAGCCAAGATAAAAGAAACACATCCTGGAGACAGTAGCACCCATCCTGCCACCAGATACCAGATATCTGTAAAACTCAAACGAGATCATGCATGTGAATAAGTTTGATGAAAGGGGAAAAACCACCACATCAATGTAAAGAAATACTGCAGTTCACGGTTAATCTGCTTAACCTGTATTGCTTATGTATATGGCATGGACACAAATATTTAGAGATGTGATCTTTGTTAAATAGCAAAGAAAAAATAATGTTACGGTTCAGAAGGAACAAACCTGCAGACTGGACCATGCTTGAGTTTTAGCACACTGTCATGTACATGGGACACCATACATTTTTTTTGTAGAATAAACCTGTGTGCACAAGTGATGGGATGCAATGTGCATATCAGCTCAAACTCCATCTCTGCCTTAGCCTGTAAACAGCGTCTCGGAGAAGGGGTGCTTGTGTCCCTGGGGGGCAGTGCAGACACAGGGCATTACTGTTGAGGATCTTGTACCAGGACATGGAAATCAGTGGATGAAACCAACGGACCCAGACATGTTTAAAAAGTTGAATTGCATATTATTCTATTTAAAAGTTGTTGAGATAATATAAATAAATATAAAAACCTCTTCTCAACTCAGAAAACCTCCCCGCAAAGGAAAGACTCCTTTACCGTTGAATAAACATTAAACCATGCGCTCTGCATCAGACAATCTGCTAAGCGCAGGGCAGAAATGACTCACCCCCTACACACCAAGCAGATACAACCCACCACACACGTTCACAAGAAAAACAGCCACTGTCCTCAAGTAACAGGACTTGAAGGCACCTTTTGTCACATAGTTTATTCAAACTTTACTATGGGAATTAACTAATTGGCTTTATCTGGAAGAGAAACATATTTCTCATGTTTTTATGACAAGAGGTAGTTTTGCAAATTGGAGCAAGGCACCCACTAAAATTAGGCTGCCATCTCCTTTGATGTTTGCATATCTAACAGATTGTTCTCAGGTCTTGAGAAAGATATTCCTGGGTCATAAAACTGAGAGAAGGTCTGTCTAGTCTTCCAAGGGGTACATGTCAAAGACATGAAAAAGTACTTAAAAGTTTTCTAAGGTAAATGCTCTAAAAAAGGAAGACAGGGAAATATTTGCCTATATTTCCAAGAGGAAGAATTAAGGCTTTTAATTATTTACTTTAAAAAATATGTATTTTTTAAAATTGATTTTAGAGAAGGAGAGGAAAAGACAGAGAGAAACATGGATGAAAGAAAACATTAATTGGCCGCCTCCTGCATGCCCCCACTGGGGTTCAGGCCCACAACCTGGGCATGTGTCCTGACCAGGAACTGAACTGGTGACCTCTTGGTGCATGGGTTGCTGATCGACCACTGAGCCACACAAATTACTTTTAATTTGTATTTTGCCTTACAAAAGTTTGTAACATTTTAAGCAGAAAAATTACATTTGAGAGAACAGATGGAAGGTATGCCCACATTTCCTCCCACAAGTGACCTCTGGGTGCTGGAAAATTTACGTAACAGCCCCTCCCTTCATGGTTGGCTTTTGAACCCAAGAGCAGCCCTGAATCCCTCCCTGCCTTTCGTATGGAAGGTCCTCAGCCCTTCTCTGATCTCATGACCTTCTAGTAACCAAAGTGGGGGATGTGGACTCTCACTTATCAGTCAGCTGCTACTGGCATGTCTGCTGTTCCTCCAGATATTTCTGCCCTAATGTTACCCTCTACACTCTCTTGGCTATTGTCTGCCTGTGGGGCCTGCCTCCTTGCTGACCACTTCTGAACCTCTGGCCCCTCTGCCTCACACAGGGCTCTCCTGCTGGCCTCCTTCACACCAGGGGCTGGAGTCATGCCCTGCTGTTGGTCACCTGCCTGGCCCTGCATCCACCATGCCCTGATGCTGCTCGGGCTTTTCACGATGTGGTCACACTTCACATCTTGGAGATTAATGATGTTGGAGGAAACTGCTCTTCCCACCTCCAGCTGGAGTTCTGCCATTGTCTCCCTGCTTCTACATCCAAGCTCTTTTCTACAAATAGAGATACGCTGTGACCACAGTCTCTGCTTGCCTGGGATAGTACCGTTTTAGCATTAAAATTTCCCCAACTCAGTCCAAAGCAAATCAGGACAGTTGTGCTGTTACAGCATCTCAAACTTTAATCTTCATGTGAATCCCCTGGGGATCTTGGCGACAATCAAATTCTGATACCATGAGTCTGAGGTAAGACCACATTTTGAGCAGCAATAGTGTAAAGTATAGTATTACAACCCCCCCCCCCCAAGATATCTAATTCCTTCCATCTGGGGCCTGCTGCTGAGTGTGAGCCTTCAGGCCAGACTCCATTTAGCAGTGATGTTTTTCTGATCTCCATGAGCACATGTCCCTGTTACAATCATGCTTTTGCCAGAGGCTCCTCCGATCTCCCAGGTAGACCAGTTGCAATTCCTGATAGTAGACATTGTTGATTTCCTACCTAATATTCATCCCTCACATTGTCCCTCCTGCAAAAGCTGAGAGGTGAGTAAAATGGATCCACGAGGTTGTAGAAACCATTTTTCTAGATCTTATGTCTTTAAGTTACTTAAGAGCAGAGGCTATTTATTGCTCATTTCTGATCCTCACAACACAAAGCATAGTTCCTTGCTAAGGGTAGCCTTTCCATAGATGTTTATTTGTTCCTTCTGTAGGCCCCTATCTCATTCTACAGAACCTAATTAGTATTTGAAATCTTCTAGAATAAAGAACGGTAAGTGTAGCAAACATATCTTAAAGTTGTAGGGCATAGAATTTAGAATCAGAATTAAGAATGGCTTTGCAGGTCCGAGGCTGCATTTTTATCATGAGACACCATTGTTTATCATAAACAGCAGATGCCTTTTAGGTACATGGCATTTTACTATAAACTCACTTATTGAAGTTAATCAGAGAAAATAGCTTTCAGGGCAAACACATGTCAGTGGGTACCTCCAAAGTAGTGTCAACCTAGGACAGAACATCAATTAGAAAAAATGCCTGAAGTAGACGATTTCTGTCTAACAAATGGCAAACAAATTGGCACTGTGCTATAATAAACACAATTTATTTACTATTCTGTTTTTCCTTTATACTGACTTTGTTTGCAAAGAGGGGAATGGAAGGGGGAAAAGGAAGTTTTAAGGAAGAGGTTGAGCAGCAAGATGGTGAAATAGGTGCTTAGATAAGCCTCTAATGATATAGCCCACTTAAAATATAAAAATCGTATACTTTGTCAGTGCACAGATAAGCTGTTGGGAAAGTCAAGAAGCCAGACATAAAAGAAAGTATGGATCTTTGGGAATAGTTTGGCCTTGCATAAGCTATGAGCCAGGGGGCAGCCTAGTGTCTAGCTTCCAAGTGGAGAAAGACTGAGCCTTGGCAGAGTGGGGACAGGATTAGAGACCTTGTACAGCTGGATTTCCCTAAGGGAAAACCCCCACAACTTGCAGAGAGAGAAAATGGACAATGTACTTGACTTGACTTTGGGTAGAGCAGGAAAAAAAAGAAAAGAAAAGTTTTCTCTGAGAATTAACTCAGACAATGTTGGAGGATTTGAAGCCGGAATTTATCTTACTTGTGTGGCACCAAAAAACCCAAGCTAAAAATTTAGTTTAAAGTGATCCCAGGGTGGCAGTGCCTCTTGTCTGGAAGGAGCATAAGTGCAAGTCTTTCTGGGGAAACATACTTCAAAGCCAAGCTCAAAGGATTTCTTTGCAGAACATTCAAGGACATGAATTTATGTGCAGAAATTATTATATATACAAATTAGCTTATCCATTAGTATAGCTGATAGTAGAATGATTAGATATGGAATATAAAAATAAATATAATGTAAATGCCTAAATTACTAAAAGGGGCATTAAAATAAGCTAAACAAAAGATTATAAAATTGGACCAGGTAAAATGAAAAGAAAACCTTATTATAGGATATTTATGCATTACAAATATGCAAATTGGCATTAGAAAATTAATGGATGGGTTAAGTAGTATGAATCAGAGCAGAAGGAAAAATGATTGAATTTTAAGATAAGTTTGAGTAAATTATGTGAAGAACACAATAGAGAGGCAAAAAAATGGACAGGTTAAAAATTTAGACACACAGACAACAGAGTATGAATCTCTTAATATATTCATCAGAATTTCAGAAGAACATAGAAGAAAGGAAATGCTTAAGGAGTAATTGCTTATATTTCCTGAAATTGATGGATGACATTAATACTCAGATTCAGAATGCCCAGTGAATCCCAAACAGAGAAAGAAAAGAAATCCACATTGAGATATATTGTGGAGCAGCTGTAGAACTTTGAACCCAACAAGAAATCCCAAAAGCAGTTGAGGAAAAAAAGACTATCTACAAAAGTGGTAATTTAGTTCCCAACTGTAATGATCAAAGCTGGAAGGCATCTTTAAGGTGCTAAAAGAAAGCCCTGGCCGGTTTGGCTCAGCGGTTGGAGCGTTGGTCTATGGACCAGAGAGTCCCAGGTTCAGTTCCCACTGGGCACGTACCAAAAGAAGAAGAAGGAAAAAAAAAAAGATAAATATAAAATATGAAGATATAAAGTACTAAAAGAAAATGATTGTCAAAATAGTATTGTATTGTATAGGTAGTGAATTATCAAGAACAATAGAGAAATAAGGAAATTTTCAGAAAAACAAAAACTGAGTTTACTTTCAACAAACTCTCACTAAAATAATGGTGGGTGATGTTCTTAGGGAAAAGAAAAGAATCTCAGAAAGAAGGTCCAGAAATGGACAAACAATAGTGTGGACTTGTGGGTAAAACTGAGCAGATGTTGGCTGTAAAAGATATTAGCGATACAGTGTAGTCTGTGGTTAAAACCATCAAGATAAAATTTATATCTTGAACAGCATTGGCATGTATGGCAGAGACTGATTACCTCAAGGCATTTTTAATTTCCTTTTGTTGTTGAGAAGGAAGATAACTATGCCATTTACTTTGGACTTTAAGTTAAATGGGCAGGTACAAAATTTAAGAGTAGCCAGAAAAGTGGAATGAAAAACTTTTAAACCGGCGGTTCTTAACCTATGGGTTGCGACCTCTTTGGGGGTCGAAGGACCCTTTCACAGGGGTCACCTAAGACCATCGGAAAACACATATTTCCAATGGCGATTCATAACAGTAGCAAAATTACAGTTATGAAGTAGCAACAAAAATAATTTTATGGTTGGGGCTCACCACAACATGAGAAACTGTATTAAAGGGTCGTGGCATTAGGAAGGTTGAGAACCACAATCTAAACTGAAGTTGAATAGAGTGTGTGTGGGAAGCAGAATTGATTCAAAAGATGGGAAGAAAGGGGAATTAAAAAGGAACATTCAAAGAGCAGAAAAATGGGACTTCCGGTCAAGATGGCAGCGTAGGTAAACGCGGTATCGCGTCCTCCCACAACCACATCAAAGTTACAACTAAACTACAGAACAACCATCATTCAAAACCGCCTGAAATCAAGCTGAATGGAAGTCGTACAACTACGGAACTAAGGAAAAAAAAAAAAAGCAGCTACATCCAGACTGGTAGGAGGGGCGGCGGCGCGAGGGGGGGCGGCGGCGCAGCGGCGAGATGGGCTGGTCCCACACCCAAGCGTGGTGGATAAAAATCAGGAGGATCCCGCGGCTGGGAAGGTCCTTCCTGAGGACTGAGGGGTCCCCGTCCCACACCAGGTGTCCCGTTCAGGGTTCCAGTGCCAGGAAGAGAAGTCCCCATAACTTCTGGCTGGAAAAACCAGCGGGAACTGAGGCTCAGGGAAGCTGAAGCGGCTGGAGCCCTAGGCAGCTCCTTAAAGGGCCCGCGCACGGACTTATCGGACTCTCTCCCTCTAAGCTCGGAGGGGAGGCAGCTCGAGGGGCACCAGAGACACACAGGGAAGAACTGAGCTGTTTGGCACTGGAGCGAGAGCTGGAGAGGGGGCTTCCTCGGGGACAAACGTGCTGTCAGAGGCCTTTGTTCCTTTGGTGAGCCCTTCCTGGGGGCGGCAGACAGAAGCCATATCTGGGACTCCAGCAACCTGGCTCACACTCGTAGCCCCGCCCTGCTGACTCCCTGAGGCCCTGCCCCGCCCCACACAACTTTCAAGCTGTTGCCACTTGCTTAACCATAGGATTGGCCTGTCTTGGATCCTGCTTCAAGTTTTTCCTAAATTCTTTCAAACGAGCAGCACTGGGTCTCAGCGAGCCCCATACCTCTCATTAAGTAATACACAGAAACAAACACAGGGAGGCAGCCAAAATGAGGATACAAAGAAACAGGTCCCAAATGAAAGAACAGAACAAAACCCCAATAAAAGAACTAAGCGAAAGGGAGATAAGCAACCTAACAGATACTGAGTTCAAAATACTGCTTATAAGGATGCTCAATGAACTTAGTGAGAACCTCAGTGAACTTAGGGAGGGCATCAAGAGCATAAAAAAGTACCAGTTAGAAATCATGGATACACAGTTAGAATTAAAGGAGGCATTAACTGAAATAAAGAATAATTTACACAGCTTCAATAATAGAGTATGTAGATCCAAGAAGCAAACCATCGATTTGGAATATAAGGAAGCAAAAAATCCCCAATCAGAAGAGCAAAAAGAAAAAAGAATCCAAAAAAATGAGGATAGAGTAAGGAGCCTCTGGGATAACTTCAAGCGTGCCAACATTCGCATCTTGGGGGTGCCCGAAGGAGAAGAGAGAGAACAAGAAATCGAAAACCTGTTTGAAACAATAATGGCAGAAAACTTTCCTAACTTGGTGAAGGAAACAGACATACAAGTCCAGGAAGCACAGAGAGTCCCAAACAAGATGAACCCCAAGAGGCCCACACCAAGACACATCATCATCAAAATGCAAAAGGTTCAAGACAAAGAGAGAATATTAAAAGCAGCAAGAGAAAGGCAGCTAGTTACCTACAAGGGAGTACCCATTAGGCTGTCAGCTGATTTCTCAAAAGAAACTTTGCAGGCCAGAAGGGAGTGGCAAGAAATATTCAGAGTGATGAAAACCAAGAACCTACAACCAAAATTACTCTATCCTGCAAAGCTGTCATTTAGAATCGATGGACATACAAAAACTTTCCCAGACAAGAAAAAGTTAAAGGAGTTCATCACCACCAAACCGTTATTATATGAAATGATGAAGGGTCTTTTTGAAGAAAAAGATAAAATGTATGAACAAACAAAATGGCAATGAATACATATCTATCAACAATGGAATCTACAAACAAAATGAACAGGAAGAACAGAAACATTCTCATAGATACAGAGAACATTTTATTGGTTGCCAGATGGGAGGAGGGTTGGGGGAATGGGTGAAAAAGGTGAAGGGATTAAGAAGCACAAACTCATTGCTAGACTGACAAACCTCAAAGGGAAAGGGGTTGGGGGGTGGGAAGAAATATACCAAAGAACTTATATGCATAACCAATGGACACAGACAATAGTGTGGGAAAAGGTGGGAGGGGGGCGGGCGTGGGGAGGAGGGGGTCAATGGGGGAAAAATGTGGAACATCTGTAATACATTTTACATCCAACAATAAAGATTTGGAAAAAAAAAAAAAAACAAAGAGCAGAAAAATGGAAAGTATAAATTAAAATGAAAGAAAAGAATTCTAACAATGTGGGTGAACTAAACTTTAGTTAGAAGACAGAGATTTTCAGTAGCGATTTAAAAGAAATAAACTCAGCTGTTATGGTATATACAGAAGATATAACTAAATCATAAAGGTTTGGAGACATTAAAATAAACAGATGGACAACAAAATTCTAGGGAAAAGTCAAATAGGGTAGATTAATGTTAAAAATATTACTAGAGTAAAGAGGTTCATTAAATATTATCAAAAGCTTGAATTCTCTCAGAAGATAATTCTAAACTTGCAAGCATCTAAAAACATACACCCAGCATCCAGATTGGGAGAATAAACATCATTTTGGGGCCCACATGAAATCTTTGTGGAAAATTGACCTCATGTTAGACCAGAGAAGTCTTACTTTAAGGAGTTTTAGACTACATTCTCTGATCATAGCACAACTAAGAAGTGAAAAGAAAAAGATGAAAATAGATCACTGGAAGCGTAAATTCTTTTAATGACAAATCTTTTATTTAGGCTTGGCTTATTGATAGTTTTGATAAATTCGTATCTTGTCATTTTCTGGAATTCTGTTTTATTTTTTCTTTAACGTACAACATATTTGGTTGATGCTTGAACAGCTTGTAAATTGTTCTCTAGTGTCTGTAGCACGGTTGATCTAATTTAATTTCAAAAACAAGTTGAATTTCAAAAAAAATCAATTGTTCGTGTTAGCCCCACCACTAAAGACTCTGTCAATAATTAAAATTCATTTTTAAGAGAGAACTCCTTGAGGTAATTATTTTTAAAGATCAGTGGTATGAACATTGACCATTATTGTACTATAATTTTTTTTTTTTTTTTTTTTAGTTATACATCAATCCTCATGACAGAATTCTTTTTCACTTTAGCTTGAGATACCCCAAGATGTTTCAAATGATCCTAAGGGCATACATTTTATTTAGTTTTAAATCATTTTAATAGAGATAATAATGTATAGAATTAGTTTGGAAGAGATAGACTCCATAAAGCTGAAAACTACATAATAGTGGGCATCCAATCATTTTTTCTTACCATTTTATTTTCAGTGCTTAAGATAATACCCAACATGTAGTAGATATTCAATAATTTGATTAATGGGAAAAAAAAAAAAAAAACAGTTGATGTTAATGTAGGCTGATAATTAAGCAATCAAAAGGCCAGAAATAAAAGAATGGCATCTAATAGGAAGGGAGAGACACTCATACTCATTTGTCATTTCATTTCATTCAGACCTACTCTGTGCCAGGAAAGGGTCTAAGTGTTGTATGATGACAGGTATCATTCCTTGACTAGTGTAGGGCTTACAGCCTGGTTGGAGAGATGTCACTGTTAGAACTATGTAGGGTGGTCACAAGTACACGTTCTGAGCTTCTGAACAGTGTGGCCAAAGAACGGGGGAACTCAAGTCATCATGTGGTATACACATTTTACAATGAAGTTTTGATGTTACCAAAAGTTTGACCATTTACAATAATTTTTTAATACCCACGGTTGACACAACACTTTAATATCCATAATCTCATTTGAAGAAAAAAGACTGAATATTATCACTAATTTATAAATGAGGGAAATAAAGTTCAAAGCAGGAAAATCACAGGATTAGAGCCAGATTTCCTGAACCCAAATTACTGGAGATAAAGGAGATGCCCCCCTTTAAAAAAAAAAATAGGTTATGATGTTTGTTTGTCTTTAGAAAATATTTAAATAAAAAAAATCTTTGTCTCCTTTTGCACTTTTCAAAATATCAAGCTATCTGGTATTAGCAAATCTGGCTGATTGTCAGAACTCGTCACTTTTTGTCTGAGAATTAGTCACTGGCTGGAGATACGGTCAGAAAGTCCTTGGTTATGTGAGAGGAGTCCCTGGAAGGAAAGCTGGCTGGACATTGCATCAGTCCGCGGTGAACTTCTGGAAGAGAGTTATGCATTCCTGTGTTCCTGGTGCCCCCCACTTAATGGGGCTGGCTGAACAAAGGCGGGTCAGCAATGAGAGCGTGTCCTCCATGCCATTCTGACAGCCGTGGCCTGGTGCCCAGTCCCTTGTGACATTGCAGCTCAAATCATCTTCTCCAAACAGTTCTGCCTGTCATTCCTCTGCTGTGGCTCCCTCTTGCCTACTACATATTGATCAAATCCCTGTCTGCCATCAAAGTTTTCCATGATCCTTTTGAAGTCCCCTGCCTTCTGCTCATCTCTCCTTTCTTCATACAATAAGTCTCTTTGTATCAAGGACAGCCTGGTCTCCACCACAGTGGTTTACTTCATTGCCACGGCACATGCGATCTTTGTACAACTTTATGCTTTCGCTCAAGCTGTTTCTTCTGCCTAGAATACGCTCTCCTGACATTTTATTTCTGTATACATAGAATTCCAACACATCCTTAATAATTTCTGATTTCTCCTTGGATTCATGTTATAATGCATCTGCCTCCCTGCTGCACCCACCATGAGTCCTTCGTTTGCATTGCCTGCGGAACGGTCGCATTCTACCCTGAATCAGTTACAGGGCCAAGGTCGAGGGTTTAGGAGGGCCTGCCTGTGGCACCCACGTTTCCTTCATGCTGACCCTGGCTCAGTTTGGCACGTAGTAGACGTTTTATCAATGTTTCCTGAATTCCCAGAATTAATCAGTTATACCATGTAAGGAAACCGGAAACACCAGAACCCACTTCTACAGAGTCAATTTGACCCTGACAATGTTTCCTTCACTGCAAAATGAATGCACTGACACAGAGAAGTGGCAACATTGTCCCAGTCACAAAATAAGGGACACATGTAAAATGCTACCTGACATCTATTTATTTATTTTTTTAATGAAGAGGATAGAAACTCAAGGCAGGCATTGGAAATTAAAACTGTCTGCTCAGTATCAACAGAATATTACTAATGAAAGTTGTCTCGTGATCCCAGAAATTGACACAGCCATGGAGAGAAAGTTTTCTCACTTCTGTGCTTGTTTTTCTCCATATTGCAAAGTTAATTTATATCTAGCTCTTCCAAACTTTTATCTTGCTGGCTTTCAGTCTCCCAAATTAAAAAAAAAACACATTGAATTGCTGCTGTCATCTCACTGGCTTGATCTGGAATGCATGCATAATTTAAGCTGATTGACTATTTTGCCACATTAGGGTGGAAAATATCTGAATCCCCAACACAGTAAAAGAAAATGACAGGTTCAAATGCCACTTGGCATCACCTTCTGTGATTTGCGCCAGGTAATTAAGGCCGTCTAGGACACTGAAATGGAAATTTGCCTTTAGCTACAGGATTCACTCATGAGCACTTCAGGTCCAGAAAGAGATGGCTCGGTCATTAGCTGATGCAAAGTCTTCCTTCCTTGGAAGCAGGATAAAACAAACACAGTCCTTAGATTATTTGCTTTTCTCTCTTTTAAAGATGTTTTCAATTGATTTCCTTTTAACCAAAGAAAATGGGGTCTGGAAAGTGCTTTCATCAGTGGTAGGATTTACTTAACTTTGAAATATACCAAAAGACACACTGAAAAACCCTCAAGGTTTGCTAGAAAGAAACAACTAACAAGCAGCCAAAGCACTCCAGGTTATAGCTGCTCTTGGTTCCCCCTCCTCACTCCAGCCCTCTGCCTCGCTAACCCGATGTCACCTTCTACCCACACGGCAGGAAACGTGCTCTCCCTTTGCTCCCTTCCTGAGAGTGTGAAGACAAGGTGCCAGCCACAGTCACAGTTGCAGCAGCCTGATTAGAGACCTGACAGAGCTAAAGAGAAAGTCTACCCTGGGGTCAGTGTGTAGCAAACTGGAAAATCAGGGCAGAGAGGCAGGGGCGCCTCCAGCATTGCCAGAGACGAGAAACCAAGGACCTTGGGTATGCCTGCAGGTTGGGTGTAGGCGGACGAGTTCTCTGATGTGGAAAGATGCGTTTCATCAGCCCTCACCTCGCCAGGTATTCCTTAGGGCTTTCAAGGTCCTTTTGTTTTCTTCCATGCTCATCAATAGCAATTCTGATCTTACTTCTGAGATACCTCGACCCTGAGAATGGGTTTGGAGGACCTGAGTACTCTGGTCCCTAGAAGGGATGATGCCAGCTTGTTTTATTCGGTGCTTCTGCTGAATACTTACCAAGTGGCCTGTAGTGCTAAGTTCTGAGGATTCAACAGGAGAATAATGAGGGTTATCCTGCAGGAATTTCTAGTCTAGAAGAGGAAGATGGACAACCAGCATATGCATAAGCAAACAAACCAGATTAATTTATGTGATAATGACTGCTGTAGAGAAAGTTTTACAGGATGAGCGCACCACGAAGGGTAACTGCAGATGGTGTGGTCAGAAAGGTTCTGGGAGGCGGTGCTGACACTGGACACCTCTCTCAGGCAGCAGAGAGGTGTTACAGGACAGCCTGCCGAGTCGTGGCCTCCATCCTTGTCCTCTGGTGTAAATTCATAAGACTCCAGATGACTGCGTTGTGGAAAAAGCCACTTTATTAAAGCAAGCACATTCTATTAAAGCAGCAAGCAAACCTACACATCTGGCTTATAAAGTACAGAGGGGTCAGTGTGTAGCAAACTGGAAAATAAGGGCAGAGGGTAGGGGTCTGAGGAGTTACATACCCCTCTATCTATAGGTTTCAAAATTCCTCTGCTGAATATTTTTGTATAGATTAATTTTCAAGGTCCCTTTTTGCTTTGTTGCTGCCTTCCCAGAATTCATGAGAAGCTCCTGGCAATTGTATCTTGTCAAGCCTTTAGACTGCTGGCATTTCTGCTTAGGGAGTAAAAAACGAAACTGCCCTTTTTCCTCTTTCCCCTTCCTAAAACAGATGATTGCTTTAGTTAGTGGGTGAGAAAGACTTCTCCCTTTTCCCTGCATTCTTTTATTATGGAGGCTTGTAACCATTTGCTCTCGAGTGTCCTTGGCTGGGGAAGATAACGGCTTGTTATTTGCAGGCCAGCTGCAAACTGCCCACAGTTTGGCCTTGTCTTAACTCGCCTGTCTCACTTTCCAGATTCCTCCTTCCCTGGAATTTTCCTAGATTCTTAAAACCCCATAACAGTGTTATTTGGACTGAGACTGAATGACAAGAAGGCAGTAACCATGTGAAGATCTGGGAATTCCAAGCAAAGGGAATAGCAAAAGCAAAGGCCCTGAGATAGAATGAGTTTACAGTCTGGAACAGAAAGGAGGCCTGTGTACCAGGAACACAGTGAATAAAGGAGCCAGCAGCAGGAGGTGGGGTCAGAGAAGTTCAGATGCTAACAAGATAGAGTTTGGGAACCTGAAAAAAAAGGGACCAACCAGACCTTGGACCAAAGTAGATTAAGATGGACATTTTCCCTAAGAATAACTTCCACCATAAAGTCCTAGACAGTAATCCTTTATTCATTATTTCTCTTCTCCCAAGAAAACCCTCTGTTCTCTAATTACACTGCAATTCTAACACATTCTGTTAGTTCACGCCCTGGGTTTTGGCACGTACTGTTCCTTTGCTCAGAATGTCTTCCTCCATTCTCTGCCTGAAGAAATCTCAAGCCCATCTTTCCAAATTCAGGTAAGATTTCCACTTTCGTGTATATATCCCAAACAAAGGTGAACGTTCATGCAGAAGTTTGTATAACTCTATTATAGCATCTTTCAAATTGTATCATGTTTGTCCTTCTCTCTGCCAAGACCAGGAGTTCCACAGAGGGCAGAACACATTCTTATCCATGTTTGTGTTATCAGTGCCCAACAGAGCAGTGGATTGCAGTAGGCGCTTGATGAATGCTCTGTAGCAGGAAGGAGGAGAAGGAAGGAGGTGACAAAGATTCTGTCCTTGACCAAACTCTGATCAGACTCCTCGGAATTCTCCTGTCAACTGGGCCCTGACTTTTAGACTTCTGTGTTCATCTTTACACTGTCCAGTTTTAGCAAGAATTCTGCTAAGTTGGTTTGTTTAGCTAGAACCCCCCATCCTTCATATTTAATCACCCTTCATGTCTAATCAGGTTTCTAATCCTCCACCATCCCCCAGGTGACCTCTGATCGCTCTGGCCTGCCATCAGAATCCCCCCACCTCTTATTCCTGATTTTTTGATAAGTACTTTGCCATCACTGACCCCCAACCCTGCACCTTGGCTGTAAGGTCCCACTTTTCCTGTGTATTCAAAGTTCAGCACAATCTGTCTCCCCTACTGAAAAACCACATTACGGTGGTCCCTACAACTATTTCCATAGCCCCCCCCCCCTTGAAGAAAGTGTGCCTTACTGTCTTTGACTGTCATGAATAATATTTTCTTTAACAGAGGAAAGGAGGGGAAGGGAGGAAGGAAGGAAGGAAGGAAGGAAGGAAGGAAGGAAGGAAGGAAGGAAGGAAGAGGGAGGGAGGGAGGGAGGGAGGGAGGGAGTAAGTAAATAGTTCATTTCTGGGATATTTGTAGTAAAAAACAGAAAATAAATTCACCAGAAAAGGATATTTTTGTAATAAAAAAAAAGTTATACTCATCTGGAAATTTTTTTTTTTTTTTTGCCCTGCCAAGACCTCCAAGGGATATAAAATTCCTCCCACACTTCTTTTCAAAGGTATTTGCATATGAGTCACAATTCCTGCCAATCCTGAATTACACGGATCTGTGTGGTAACAATTAGGTATATGAAGAGCTGGAGGGGAAGAGTGACAGCCAGTGACCTCTGTGGTGGAAACAGAAAACCTCTGCCCAAGGGCAGCACTCTGACTAGTAACAGAGAGATTGAGAATCTCCAAGGCATTTCCAGGAAGCAATCTCTCTGGTGTGGATTCTCAGGGGTGCAGAGCTGGACAATGCAGAGATGAGATGATTACATAAAGGTGAAGCACACCACAGCTTGGTGAGGACAGGGGTAGCAGAGGAGGAAAAGGGGGTAAGACAGAGGATGTCCAGTCCAGACAGGTTCCAAGACAAAGCACATCAAAGACGCTGGCATTGTGTCTATCACAGGGGTTCTTGGCCTTGACCTTGGCAGCACATTACAAATTATCCAGGTGCCTTTAAGGACTGCAAGTTCCTGGACTTCAGATTATTTAAATAAAATTTATGAAGATAGGGTCATAGCATCAGAATGTTTAACAAGCTTCCAAGTGATTCCATCAGATACAGGTGATTAGATTCCTTTATTTTGTATGATTGGCAAAGGCCTTTCATGTGCATTGACTTACTCGATCTGGCTTATAAAAAAAGGTAAAACCAAAGCTCAGAAGCATCACTCTAGGTGATGCAGCTAGTGCAAGACTTAAACTTGTGCCTTCAGACTTCAGGTTCAACACATATTCCGTATACCAGGCCAGGCTACAGAACTGCTCCCGGGGAAAGTGCTGGGGACAAGTTGGTCTTGAGCGATTCCGCTCTCCCTGTTTGATGCCCTTTCTTCTTGATCGACATTTCTCTTTTCTCCACAGCTGTTCTTCCTACTCTCCTCTCATTCCCAGGTGCCCATGGCTACTCACATTCCTGCTGGGATGATCTAAGCAGTGACTAACCACCCAGCAAGAATCAGTTTGGTGGGCTGCGTCCCTGTGGAAAAATGTTCTCTTTAAAAGAACATTGGCGCCCTGGCCAGTTTGGCTCAGCGGTTGGAGCGTCAACCTGCGGTCCGGAGAGACCCGGGTTCGGTTCCCGCTAAGGGCACATACTTCGGTTGCAGTTTGTCCCCGGCCCTGGTTGGTCGTGCGGGTGGCAGCCACTCGATGTGTCCCTTCACGTCGATGTTTCTCACTCTCCCTCCCACTCTATCTGTACAAAAAATGGAAAAAATGTCCTCGGGTGAGGATTAAAAAAAAAAAAAAAAGAACATTGGCAAATGAGGTAGAATTCAAACAATTGGTGCATCTGGGTGAAGAGTATATGGGAGTTTCTTGTACTGTTCTTGAACTTTTTCTGTAAGTTTAACATCATAAAGAAGAAGGAGAGGAGGCGGGTGGAGAGAAGAAAACAATGGCAGCATTTAGTGTAGATTAAATGGTGATGAACTAATAGCCTGAAGGTCTGGAGGCCTGAGTCTGTTCCTGACTCAATGACCACCCTGTTCTGCCACATTGGCCAAGGCATCATCTGTTTCAGACTTTATTTTATTTATTTATCAAGAAAATGAAAAGGCTGGAGTAGGTCATCCTTGTTCTCTTTGTTTTCTGCTGCATAACAAACCACCCTAAATCTTAGTGGCTTAAAACAAAAATATATTATTTCCTTTCATGGTTTATTGGACTGACTAGGCCCAGCTGGATGCTTCTTACCTGGAGAACTGTCAGGGGCTGCAGTCAGACAGAAGCTGGGTTTGGCATCCCCTGACTTGGATGGGCTGAACATCCAAGGTTTGCTCGTATGACTTACAGTTGAACCTGGCTGTTGGCTGGGGGCCCAGATGGGGCTGTTGACCCAGGATACCTATACTTTAACCATCTTATTAAATAGACACCATGATGCTTTCCTCAATTAGGGCATGCATTGTTTTTATTTTTTTATTTAAAGGATGTGAGTCTTTCATAAACTTGGAGTTCTACCTTCATGCAAATAGTTATTATTACTGTTATTTGCATTCTGCTGACCACTGGCTATGGCTCACTGCCCTCTGGTTGGTTGTCTGGATGTTTCTCCTGACTACTCCCTGTCTGTTGGCACTCTTTTGATTCTCACCCATTTACCTGAGATGGAGCAACATAGGAATTGAAGAGTAAGTAGTACGGGAAAAATACTTAGAAAAAAAATTGAATGAGGTTTTCATTTATAAAAACTGTGATTGTTCTTGAAGAGTGGTCCCTATAATGGGGTCAGAGAGGTGCAATGACACTCCCAAACACATCCTCCCCGACACTCTCCCTGTGATGGGTAAGAAAAATATGCTGTGTCTCAGGCTAAACTCTTCAGAATCAGAGAAGTGCACAGGCAGAGGTCTCATAACCTATTTGAGAAGATTTCCTTTTGCTTTTTTGTTTGGGTACTTGTTATAACCAAAATTACACATTTACATTTAAAGTTGATGATTCCCCAAGATTTGTTGTAGAAAGTGTAGGCCCTTCTCTAGGCCCCTCGCCAGAGACAACAGCTTTCAACTACTTTAACTAGTTTTTTTATTCCTGATAGTGCTACTTGAATTTTCAGTGTTCTCCCTCTTCCATTATCACATATACACATTCCTCCAGCCTACCCAAACCTTCTCATGACAATTACATTCTAATTTGGGCTCCTTCAGTGTTCTGTGCTTGTTATTACAAGACTATGTGAGCGCTCTTTGTAGCTGAATCATGTAGTACTCACTGATCACCTTCTTGTCCTGTATTTCTTTCTTACATTTGCATATTTGCCTATGTAGTTAACACTAATTTTCCGAACCTCTGCCAACTGTTCAGATCGTGTGTCTAAATCTTCAGTAATATCAGTCAGCCCATCAGTTATCTTTTTGAAGAATTTCTTCTTAGGCTATCTGCTGATTTAGACTTTTTTTTACTTTTTTTGCTGAAAGCATAGAAGTACCTTTAGAATCTGCTTTTTCAGTCATTCTTAGGACGTCTTTTACCTCTTTATTTGGTATATTGGACCTTCTGTTTCTATATTCATATCTTCCTTTTATTATTATTATTTTCTTCTCTCCTTTGTTTAAATTTAGTACATCCTTTGGCAAAGCAGAACTTGCTGGAAATGAGTATGTGATGTAAACTTTTGAGAACTTGCATCTCTAAAGATGTCTTTATTTTATTCTTACACCTGATTGATAGTTCAGTTGGGCATGATATTCTAAGTTAGGAATCATCTCCTTCAGAATGTTGAAGGCTGCCTTCCATGATCTTCTAGCTTCTGGTGTAGCTGTTGAAAGAAACCTGAAACTATTTCAATTCATGCTCCTTTGTATGTTATAACAGTTTTTCCTTTCTCTTTTCTCTTCAATTTTCCTCATCTCTATTTCTCTCCTCTTCTTTCTTCTTCCTCTTCTCCTTTTCCTTCTTCCTCTCCTGCTTCTCCTTCTTTCTCCTCCCTCCTTCATCTATTATAGTATTTTTATCCATTGTTCTGGTACTTGCTCTTTTTTCTCCCACGACCCACTCCTCCCAGTTCTCACCCCACCCAAAGTCTTCACCGCCCTATTGTCTGTGTCCATACATGGGCAATTCATATATGCATATATATTCTTTGGAAGGGTTTTTAAATTTTGAAACTAGTGTCATTCAGTTCTGAAAAATTTTTCCTGATTTATTTGGTTGGTGATTTTTCTCCCTTCCATTTTCTTTCTTCTCTTCTTTTGGAAACCCTATTATTTAGACATTGGACCTCAAGGACTAATCTTTTTATTTTCTCATCTTTCTTTCCTAATTTTATATTTATCATTCTGTTCCATTTTATAGTATACATCTTCAACCTTAAGTTTTGTTTGTTTCTATTGAATTTTTATATATCTGCTGTCATATTTTCAATTTCTAAATATTCCTTTATTTGTCTCTTACTATACTTTTTATTTATTTTTATTTATTGATATTATTAGAGAGAGAAGAAGGGAGAGGAAGAGAGAGATGGAAACATCGATGCGAGAGAATATTGATTGGCCGCCTCCTGCATGCCCCTCACTGAGGATTAGGCCCACAGTCTGGGCATGTGACCTGAATGGAAATTGAACTGGTGACCTCTTAATGCATGGGTTAATGCTCAACCACTGAGCCACACCAGCCAGGCTCTTAGTATACTTTTAATAGCATCCTCTTCTTTTTTTAAAAATCCTCATCTTAGGATACATTTTTATTCATTTGAGAGAGAGAGAGAGAGAGAGAGAGAGAGAGAGAGAGAGAGAAAGAGAGAGAGAGAGAAACAGCCATTGGTTGTCTCCCATAGACACCTCGACCAAAGATAGAACCTGCAACCTGGGTATGTGCCCAGCCCAGGAATTGAAACCACCACCTTTTGGTGCACAGGATGACACTCCAACCATCTGAGCCACACTGGCCAGGGCATCACCTCTTTTTTCTCATGGTTGTAATATCACCTCTTGATTTGCCGAAGTTATCAAATATATATAGTTGTCTTCTCCCCAAATACTGTTTTCTGTAAGGTGCCTGTTGTGTTTATCTCTGTATTTCAAGTTAGAGATAGATGGTGAGATTTGGGCACCATAAAAATTAAAAATCTCAGGTCACAAAAAAAGTTTACTAGAAACTCTGGACTCATGGGGTGGGTCTTGTTGCCTACAGTCTTTAGCAATGAGTTGGAGCATCTTATATCAGTGTCTGTAAGTCATTCTCTAAGGCTGATCATATTTCTGGGGAAGAATCTTCAGTCTTGCACCGGAGGACACAGTCTGGTCGCTGGCATTCTTAGAGCTGTGTTGGTAGAGCTAACTAGAGACCTCAATATTTAGGATACATATTTTTTTATTGTCATTGTTTTCGGTATGGTAACCTACTCCCAGTTTTGCCTGCTGTGTGCCAGTCCAGAGAACATCTCTTCTATCCTATCCAGAGATTACATTTCTAGTCTTCTATCAAAGTGGGGGTAGATGGTCACCTGGCTGCAAGGTACGGGGTAGGGATCTACAGTTCTAACGGTGTCATAAACAAACTTCTAATCAAGCCAGTTCATTCCCAAGTTCTGAGGTAGTTGGTATAACTGTATAAGTTTTTGAGGGAGTCTGTATGTAGATAGGTTGTTTTTGCAACTTTTACCAGTGCTGGTTTTAAATTCAGCTTTTCCTGAGCTATTAAGTTAGCACCCATTCATTTGCATTTCATCCTCTAAAATTTTGTTGCTTACAATTTTGTGTCTTTTCACTTTCTCTACTTTTATGAATTTTGCCTTTGTTTGAACAAAGTTTGGGAATGAAAAACAACATACACATGTTCAGCCCCTATTTTTACCCAATGTTCCCTAAGGAAGATGCTTTGAATTCAGAGGATTAGGGGCAAGAACAGAAAGATTCAGATCATAATATTTCCTCAGGCTTAAGGGTGTTGGATTTTGAGGTTAAATCCACATTTCAATTTGTTTTCCTAGTTTGTAAACCTTGGAAAAGTATTGAGGACACCACATTATTATCATTCTCACTTCTGTCAATGTGACAATAGCTATGATTCACTCAGTGATTGCTCCCTCCACTGCCAAACCAGGTACTTTTTAAACTTTATCTCATTTAATCCTACCAACTGCCTAAGGTAGGTAGTTTTATTATTCTCATTTTAAAGATGAGAAAAATAATGCTTGGAGAGATTAAATAAATAATACTTAGAGAGATTAAGTAACTTGCCCAAGGTTATAAAGCTATAATTCGGGAAAATCAGGGTTCCAACACAGGTCTATCCTGTGTTATGATGTTTCTGCTTGTTGCAGGCTTTTACTGCCTTGCCTGAGAAGCTTTCTACTACCCTACCGCAGCCTCCGCTGCCGTTGCCATGGCTGCCTCTGTCCCCCACAGCATCAATTTCCAAGAACGCATTTAATAAGTGTACAAGTAAATATGTTTCAGCACATGATTGCAAAGAAATCATTGTGGGGTTGTTTCTTTTTTTAAACATCGTTGTGAGAGGGACCCATCGACTGGTTGCCTCCTGCACAACCCTGAAGGGGGGGAGGGGTAAACTCCAAAGAAGGTATCTGCCCTTGATCGGAATTGAACCCCCGACTCGTTAGTCCTCAGGCCGACACTCCATCGCTGAGCCAAACCGGCCAGGGTGGCAATCATTGTGTTTAAAACAGCTTCCTAGAAACTTTGAGCAGTATACAATGGAAGCAAACATAACTTCCAGAAGAGCATAGTTTATTTGCAGAAGTAGAAACCACCTATCTGGTCCTGATGCTCTTGTGTTCTTTCTATATTTCTTTTATAGTAATTGGTATTTCAAGACTTTTTATCTCTACATGGTTAAATTTTCAACAGTCATATTTTCTAGAAAATTATTTCATCAAAATTTTCAAATGTATCTGCTTAAATTTACAGATTAATTTCATAGGTTTTAAATTACTTCTGCCTTTTTTCCCCTCCCTTGTCATTTCTAATTTTATACATTTATACTTTACTCTTTGGTAAAAAAATAAATTGGGTTAGCTAGTGGTCTAAACATTTTTGCTGATTTTTTTCCACAATACCAGATCTTACCTATATTTATTACTTCTGCTGATTTTCTATGTCTTCTCATTGACTTCTGCTTTGATCCATATTAATTATTTCTTTTGGTTTACTTTCTTATTCTTTTTCTAAAATTTTCAGCATTTAATTCATTTATTTAATGCTTAATTTTTATTCGTACAGGTGTTTCACAGTATAAAATTTCCTCTGGGAACTACTTTAGCTCTATTTCATAGATTCTGCTATCTGGTGTGTTTACTTATTATTCAAGGAATTCTGCAACTTTGTTTTTGATCTTTTCTTTGAACCAAGTATTATTTAATAGCATTTAAAAAATGTCTAGGTGGAAGGGTATTTTTTTAAGTTTAATTTTAATTTTTGAAATTTTGGGGGGATTTTTTTTTTTTTGTAGCCTAAAGTATAGCCAGCTTTCTTGCCTTTTCTCCATGCCCACTATATTTACAGACTAAAGACCTGAACCATTTTCTTCTTTTCTTTTAGCCAATTTTAATTATTAGGTCACCATTTTCATTTGAGGATATCTCTTTTTGACAAAACTTCCTTGCTTGCAGCAGAGGTTTCTAGGCAGGCCAAATCCAGCCCACCACCCATTTTTGTAAACAAAGTTTTCCAGGAACATGGCCACATCTTTCTATTTACTTATTGTCTGTAGTTGACTTTGTTATATTTTGGTAGATTAGGATACTTGTATCAGAGACTAGATGGCACATAAAGCCAAATTATTATCTACGTAAAATATTCATGATCTATTTTAGGCTTGTGAAGCCTAAAATATTTACTATCTTTAGGCTGAAATTTTGCCAATCCCTGTGCTATAGGCACATTATTTTAATCCTTTTTCTCTTTTATCTTATAATAACTTTTTGAAGGATTTGATTACATTAATTTTCTATTACTTGTGTTACATGTTACATGGCCAGCACTGTCCAATAGAATTTTTCTTCACTGATGAAAATAGTCTGCACTATATAATGGTAACCACTAACTACATGTGGATGTTAAGAACCTGAAATGGCCCTGGCCGGTTTGGCCCAGCGGTTGGAGCGTCGGCCTGCGGTACAGAGAGACCCGGGTTCGGTTCCCGCTAAGGGCACGTACCTCGGTTGCAGTTTGTCCCCGGCCCTGGTTGGTCGTGCGGGTGGCAGCCACTCGATGTGTCCCTTTCACATCGATGTTTCTCTCTCTCTCTCTCTTCCTCTCTCTCCCTCCCGCTCTATCTGAACAAAAAGTGGGGAAAAAAAAAAACAAAAAAACAAAAAAAACCTGAAATGTGGCTAATGTGACTGAAGTACTAAAATTTTCATTTTATTTAATTTTAATTAATTAAAATTAAAATAGCCAGATGTGGCTAATGGCTCCCGAATTAGAAATCATAGTACTATCGTCTTAGAATGGAAAGTGTTCAGGAGAGTCTTTCTAGCCTCCTAACTCTAAAGCACCCTCTTCTTTTGTTTTTTGGAAGAGGGAAGTTTGGGAAAAAAACTTGCTTCATATTTTCCAGGATCTGTTGACTTCTTCTCCTTTCTTTCATGTTATATGAACTTTCTCATCTTTCCCCATTGTTCCTCTCCTGCTCAGTCTGGGTCCTGCTCTCAGCATCCTCTTCTCAGTTCTGGGTTTTTTCCTAAAAGGGGTATTTGCTTGGTTAGTTTCAATAGTTTATAGGTCCCGGATCACTCCGGCACTCTATGAATTTTCCATGAGCTTCTTGTACTCTCACCTGTGAACTTGAGTCTGCAAAGCATCCTCCCAGTTTCAACCTCTGTCCTCAAATGGCCAGTCAATCTTTCCAGTGAGCGGTTATTAGCACTCAAGCTCTCGAGGCCATCAGAAATTTCTTTGTGTTCCCTTCACGTTCTCCCACACAGATTTTGATATGACATAGTTCGCGTGGAGAAATATATATATTTGAAAAAAGAAGAAGAAATTAGAGGAAAATCATGATTATATAGAAGAGGATGTAATATGGCACTAGCGCAGAGAACTCTGTCCATATCAAATGTTTTTCTCCCTAAAGTACAATCTCAATTATTCCTACACTGTACACAACAAATTGGCCTTTGGCTCTGTGCAGGGGTGTGCATCCTGTTTGGAGAATCAGCCATCGCTATGACAACACGTTTCTTTACTGTTTTCTGAATGAATGTTATAATTATCTATCACATGAAGTCAGACACAGAAACTGACATTGTTGTCAGACCCTCCACCCCTAGCCATTTAAGATTTCTTGGTCACAGGAAGCTCCAATGAGAGCCTTAGCCCAGTGGGTATCTGCAGATCAGGGCAGGCAATGCAAGGCTGACAATCTTAGTGAAAAGTAACTTCTTGTTAAGGCAACCTACCTCTAATTGGATGCTGCTGCCTCACTTCCACACACAGAAGACAAACCAAGCTCTACAAAAAAAAAAAAAAAAAAGATTATTATTATTGAGAAGTGATTGAATTAGGAAAATATAATTGGTTTATTTCTCCAGACATAAAAACCATCAAAAGTCTGGTACTACATGTTTGTATAGGCCAGTTTTGGCTTAAGGATGTATATGTTGGTTTTACTTGACCTGAAGATCACTCTGGGAAAGGAAAATTGGGTTAAGAAGGTAACTTTCTGTGTTTCCCACGCTGCGCCAGGCATTCTGTTAAGCATTGTTGCAAATCCACTGCCAATTAAAACCTCACCTGTACTTTAAGGCAAGGTAAAAGAAGTCTACAGTGGGAGCTTATAAGTATATTTTATATATTTCCATTTTAAAGGTGATAAAACTGTGGCTCAGTGAAGACCAGGAATGTTTCTTAGCTGTCAAAATACTCCAGAAATCTTCTGTCTAATGCCAAAAATGAGTGGAGAGAAATAAATAGAAATAATTGGGGTTTCCCTTATTCATGGAATTTCCACAAATCGACTACCCAACTGCTGGCCATTCAGTGTCCACACTGCTCTGGTGATAGTGAGGTAGAGTATGGGAACCCAGAGGGTAGGCACCAGAGACAGGCCAGCTACTGCAGTGCTAAGATCACTGATCACCCCTACATCCGTAGCAGTGGAAATGCTGATGGGATGTAGAGGTCAGTGGTCCTGCTCTTCATTTCACAGAGAAGAAAACAGCCCTGTTGATCGTGTGGCAAGAGTTAGTTGCTCAGTTCACAGAACAAGTTCTCAGCAGAAGGAGAAAGTGGATGTCAAAAGCCAGAATGCTTTTCTCTCCATTACATGGCCTCCTGCAGGTGTTTTATCAGAATTTCCCACATAAATTCTCTGTCCAAAGGAATTTTTTTTTTTTTTATCTTCACCCAAGGACATTTTTCCATTTTTTGTTCAGATAGAGTGGGAGGGAGAGAGAGAGAGAAACATCGATGTGAAAGGGGCACATCAAGTGGCTGCCACCCACACGATCCAACCAGGGCCAGGGACAAACTGCAACTGAGGTATGTGCCCTTAGCGGGAACCGAACTCGGGTCTCTCTGGACCACAGGCCGATGCTCTAACCGCTGAGCCAAACCAGCCAAGGCTGTCCAAAGGAATTTTTAATTGAATTCCCTCATAGTGGGAATTTCAGACAATGTTTTTGGTGAGGAGCATTTATTCAGAGATGCTGTCACTGCCCCTTTCCAACATCACCAGATGGACAACTGCTTAATCAAGCTACACGTACTAATCTAACTTGACTTTGAAGACATAAGCATTTTCTATCCCAATCAGGGGACAAAGTCATGATCATCATTCATTTCATCCTGTTTCCAGTTCAATGCACTAACTACAGATCTTGTGATATATCACTTTTCTGGCCAACTCCGAGACCTATCAAATGCCTGCAGATAAAGATTTAATCAAATAAAAATTGTAATTTGCCTCTTCTAAGAGTTACATTCCATTTTTATAGTCTTTGGAGATGTGCATTGGAAATAAATGTTCTGTTTCTACAGTGTTTGGCTCCTAGCTCCTTTTCTTTTCTCTTACTTTTTACTGAGAAAATGTAACAAAGACATTGCTATATAAAAGAAATATATCTGATAAAGGGAAGACTGGACAGAGGGTAACAAAGCTGTGTATTACTCTTCCCCTATTCTTGGACTTATATACTTTCTTCAACCAGAAGAAGAAGCTGGGCTTGAACACAATTCCTGACATTGATTTGACCCCAGGAAAACTATTTAAAATTTCTGAGCCATAGTTTCTTTATCTTTTAGTTAATTGAAGATAATAAAACTATATATATTAGAAAGGTTGATAGGATTAAGTAATTTTATAAACGAAATTGGAATAGGTCAAAATATAGTGAATAAAAAAAATGGTTGGGGAATGAAAAATGGCGGCGGAGGGAATGGAAGCTACGCAGACCATCTCCCAGGACCAAACTGGCATTACAACAAAAATAAAAACAAATTGTCAGGAAAAAGCTACAGAAAAGGAGCTTGGAGAACCACATAACCAGGGACACTGACTCAATCCTGGTAGGCTTGCGGAGACATGAGAGGGGGGCTGGGAGCCCACGGTCGGCAGTGGCCTTAGCTGTGAGCAGCAGCCTTAGCTGTGAGCAGCGCCCTCGGGTTGCACTCCCAAGCAGCTCCACAGTGCAGAGCTGGGACAGAAGCTAAAATAACCACAGCCACTTACCTTGGGCTCCAGCAGAGGGAGGGCAGACTGGACTGGAACTGTGTGGGGACACTCGGGATTTGGAAGGCACTCAGAGCTTTTGCTGAGTTGCAGCCACGTAGGACAGTGGTCATCTTACTCCTTCCTGGGGCTCTGGGGAGAGGCAGCAGACCCTCCCTTGGAGATTCAACCCCACCCCGTGGCCATTGAAATGCAAATTGAGGCCCATTAACACCAGTATCTGCCCCACTCTCGGGAAATCCCCTTATGCTGAGCACCTGAGGGAGTTTTTCATTCAACTGAGAAGCCAAGGCCCTTCAAGTAACCTCTAGTGATAGCCTCCAGGCAAAAAGCTAGAAGATAACTTGGCTAGCATCCCTGGACTAGCAACTCTAACCAGGAAAGTAAGACTTGACAGTGGTATTTAATATGGGTCCTCCCGGGCTTATCCAAACCCAGGAGAGGGAACCACAAACAGCGGAACACCAACAACCACAGGGAAAATTTGGCAGGCTCCAAAGGCCACTGTGATAGCCAAAATGGTGAAACACAGAAACAAAAGCCAAATGAAAGAACAAGAGACCTCTACCAAAGATGAGATAAATGAGGTGCACTTAAGCAAGTTAACAGAACTAGAATTCAGAGCCATGATCTTGAGGAAGCTCACAGCATGTGTAAGGACATGAGCACCATGAGTAAAGACATAGAAATGTTGAAAATCAACCAGTTGGAAATTAAAAATCACCAAGAAGAAATGAAGAATGACAAATCAGAAATAAAGAACACATTGGAAGGCCTAAACAGCAGAGTAGAGGAAATGGAGGACCAGATCAGTGAATTAGAAGATAGGGTAGAAAAAAATCAACCAATCAGAAAACCAAAAGGAAAAAACAATTAAAAAACAGGAAGACAGCTTAAGAGAACTGTGGGACAACTGGAAACATAATAACATTTGCATCATAAGAGTCCCCGAAGAAGAAGAAAATGAGCAAGAGTTAGAGAATATATTAGAAGAAATAATGACAGAAAACTTCCCTAATTTGGTGAAGGAAGAAGGCATTCAACTTCAAGAAGCGCAGAGAGCCCCAAGTAAGAAGAACCCAAACAGACCCACACCAAGACACACAGTAATTAAAATGCCAAAAATTAAAGACAAAGAGAAAATCCTAAAAACAGCAAGAGATAAGCAACAGGTTACCTACAAAGGAAACCCCATAAGGCTCTCAGCTGACTTCTCACAAGAAACACTACAGGCCAGAAGGGAATGGCATGAAGTAATCAGGGTCATTAAAAAAGAAGGATCTGAATCCAAGACTACTCTACCCAGCAAGGCTATCATTCAAAATAGAAGATCAAATAAAGAGCTTCCCAGACAAAAAGAAAAAGGCTAAGGGAATATATTAGCACCAAGCCAGCACTGCAAGAAATGTTAAAAGGAGTGCTGTAATTAGCAGGAGAAACAGAAAGAAAAATATAACCACACTAAACAAAAATGGCAATAAATAAATACATATCAATAATCACCTTAAATGTAAATGGATTGAATACTCCAATAAAAAGACACAAAGTAGCTGATTGGATAAGAAAGCATGACTCATCTATATGTTGTTTACAAGAGACCAACCTCACAACAAAAGACTCACATAGGTTGAAAGTGAAGGGATGGAAAAATTCTTTCAAGCAAACGGAAAGCAAAAAATAAAAAGCTGGGGTGGCAATACTCATAGCTGATACAGTAGATTTCAAAATGAAGAACATAACTAGAGACAAAAAAGGCCACTACATAATATTGTAAAGATCTACCCAACAGGAAGATATAACCTTGATAAACATATATGCACCCAATATAGGAACACCAAAATATATTAAAAATCTTCTGGAGGACTTCAAAGGAGAAATGGATAGCAATACAATTATAGCAGGGGGCTTCAACACCCCGCTGACATCACTGGATAGATCATCTAGACAAAAAATTAGCAAGGAAACAGAGACTTTAAATGAAGCACTAGACCAAATGGATTTAATAGATATCTACAGAGAATTACACTCCCAAACTGCAGAATTCACCTTCTGTTCAAGTGCACATGGGACATTCTCAAAGACAGAAAACATGTTGGGACACAAACTAAGTCTCTACAACTTGAAATTATATCAAGCATCTTCTCAGATCACAATGGCATGAAACTAGAAATCAATTGCAACAAGAACATGCAAAGACACTTGAAAACATGGAGGCAAAATAGCATGTTATTGAACAATGAATGGGTTACCATGGAAATCAAGGAAGAAATTAAAAACTTCCTGGAAACCAATGAAAATGAACACACAACAACACAAAATCTATGGGATGCAGCAAAAGCAGTTCTGAGAGGGAAGTTCATAGCACTACAGGCCTACCTCAAGAAGCAAGAAAAAATTTTAATAGACTATCTAACCTCACAACTTAAAGAATTAGAACGCAAACAAACAAACAAAAACCCCGAGAGCAAGTAGAAGGAAGGAAATAGTAAAGATCAGAGCAGAAATAAATGACATAGGGACCAAAAAAACAATTCAAAGGATCAATGAAACAAAGAGCTGGATCTTTGAAAAGATAAAAAGATTGATAGACCCTCAGCTAGACTCACCAAGAAACAAAGAGAGAGAACCCAAATACACAAAATCAGAAATGAAAGAGGAGAAGTAATAACTGACACCACAGAAATACAAAGGATTGTTAACGAATATTATGAACAATTATACAGCAACAAATTCGACAATCTAAGTGAAATGGACAAATTTCTAGAAACACTTAGTATCCCAAAACTGAACCGGGAAGAGATAGAAAACTTGAACAGACCAATAACAACAAAAGAAATTAAAGATGTAATCAAGACTCTCCCAGCAAACAAAAACGCAGGCCCGGACGGCTTCATGGGGGAATTTTACCGAATATTCAAAGAACTAATACCCATTCTCCTCCAACTATTTTAAATAATGCAAGAAGAAGGAAGACTTCCAAACTCATTTTATGAGGCCAGCATAATTCTAATTCCAAAACCAGAAAAAGACACTACAAAACAAACAAACAAACAAACAAACAAACAAACAAAAACTACAGGCCATTATCCCTGATAAATATAGATGCCAAAATCTTGAACAAAATACTAGCAAATTGAATTCAGCAATACATCAAAATAATTATTCACCATGATCAAGTGGGATTCAACCCAGGGATGCAAGGCTGGTACAATATTCGCAAGTCAATAAATGTGATACACCACATAAACAAAATGAAAGACAAAAATCATATGATTATATCAATAGATGTTAAAAAAGCATTCAACAAAATTTAGCACCCATTTCTCATAAAAATGGTCAGCAATTTGGGAATAGAGGAATCATATCTCGGCATAATAAAGGCCATATATGAAAGACCTACAGCCAACATCATACTCAATGGGCAAAAATTAAAAGCATTTTTCTTAAAAACAGGAACAAGACAAGGATGCCCACTTTCACCACTCTTCTTTAAGATAGTACTGGAAGGCTTAGCCATAGCAATCAGACATAAAGAAAAATAAAAGGGATCCAAAATGGAAATGAAGTAAAAGTGTCATTATTTGTATATGATATGATATTATACATAGAAAGCCCCAAAGACTCCATCATAAATTTACTAGACTTGCCCTGGCCAGTTTTCTCAGTGGTTAGAGCATCAGCCTGCGGTCTGGATAGACCTGGGTTTGGTTCCTGCTATGGGCACGTACCTCAGTTGCAGTTTGTCCCTGGCCCTGGTTGGGTTGTGCGGAAGGCAGCCATTCTATGTGTCCCTTTTACATCAGTGCTTCTCTCTCTCTTTCTTCTCCTCTCTCTCCCTCCCACTCTATTTGAACAAAAAATGGAAAAATGTCCTCAGGTGAGGGTAAAAAAAAATTTACTAGACGTAATAAATGAATTTGGCAAAGTAGCAGGATACAAAATTAACGTCGAGAAATCGATGGCATTCTTATACACCAATGATGAACTCACAGAAAGAGAAACTAAAAAAAAAAAAAAAAAAAAAAAAAAATCCCATTTATCATCACAGCAAAAAAATTAGGATACCTAGGAATAAACTCAACCAAACAAATAAAGGACCTATTCGCAGAAAACTACAGGTTATTGGAAAAGAAATAGAGGAAAATGTAAAAAAAGTAGAAGCACATACCTTGTCCATGGATTGGAAAAATTAACATCATTAAAATGTCCATACTGCCCAAAGCAATATATAGATTCAATGCAATCCCCATCAAAATACCAACGACATACTTCACAGAACTAGTACAAATAGTTCAAAAGTTCATATGGAACCACAAAAGACCCCGAATAGCCACAGCAATCTTGAAAAAGAAGAATAAAGTTGGAGGGATCACATTACCAGATTTCAGGTTATACTACAATGCCACTGTAATCAAAACAGCCTGGTACTGGCACAAGAACAGGCAGATAGATTAGTGGAACAGAATAGAGAACCCAGAAATGAACCCAAGACAATATGCTCAATTAATATTTGACCAAGGAGGCAAGAGCATACAGTGGAGTAAAGACAGCCTCTTTAATAAATGGTGTTGGGAAAATTGGACAGCTACATGCAAAAAAAAAAAAATGAAACTAGACAATCAACTTAAACCATACACAAGAATAAACTCAAAATGGATAAAAGCCTTAAATGTGACTCATGAATCCATAAAAATCCTAGAAGAAAATGTAGGTAACAAAATTTCGGACATCATATGCAGCAGAATTTTTACTGATACATCACCTAAGGCAATGAAACAAAGGAGAAAATGAACACATGGAACTACATCAAACTCGAAAGCTTCTACACAGCAAAAGAAACAGCCACCAAAATAGAAAGGCAACCCACTCTATGGGAGAGCATAATTGCCAATGATACATCAGATAAGGGGTTAATTTCCAAAATATATAGAGTGCTCATACAGCTCAACAAAAGGAAGACAAAGAACCCAATAATAAAATGGGCAGAGGAGCTAAATAGACACCTCTCCAAACAGTACATACAAATGGCCAAGAGACATATGAAGAAATGCTCAACATCACTAATCATCAGAGAGATGTAAATTAATATAACAATGAGGTCAGAATGGCCGCCATCAACAAATCATCAAACAACAAGTGTTGGCGAGGGTGTGGAGAAAAGGGGATTCTAGTACACTGCTGGTGGGAATGCAGACTGGTGCAGCCACTATGGAAAACAATATGATGTTACATCAAAAAATTAAAAATTGAACTGCTATTTGACCCAGTGATCCCTCTTCTAGGAATATACCTTAAGAAGCCTGAAACACCAATCAGAAAGAATATATGTACCCCTATGTTCATAGCAGCACTATTTACAATAGCTAAGATCTGGAAACAGCCCAAGTTCCATCAGTAGACGAATGGATAAAAAAGCGGTGGTACATATACACAATGGAGTACTATGCAGCTGTAAGAAAGAAAGAAAAATCTATTATCCTTTGAGATGACATGGAGGGCCCTGGAAAGTATTAACCTAAGCGAAACAAGCCAAACAGAGAAAGATAAGTATCATATGATCTCACTTATTTGTGAAATATAATGAACATTACGGTCTGAGGAACTACATAGTACCAGAGCCGTGGAAGTAGGGTACAGACTGACAATCCACTGAAAAGGGGGTGGGGGGGAGATAAACCACAGAACTTATATGCATGTATACTTGAATAAGGGACATGACAACAAACTGGGGAAGGAGGGGGAGGAAAGGGGAAGGGGGTATCAGTGGGGGGAAAAGGAGAAACATCTGTAACAAAAATTAATAAGTTAATTAATTTAAAAAAATAAAATAAAATCAATAAAGAAAAAATGAGTCAAAAACCTTAACAGACATCTCATCAAAGAAGCTATAATAATGGAAAATAAGCACATGAAAGATACTCCACATATGTCATCAGGGAAATGCACTCTAAAACAGCAGTTATGGTCCATTGCACACTTACTTGAATGGCCAAAATCTGGGACAGTGACAGAGCACCAAAGTCTGGTGAGGATGTGGAGCAATGAAAACTCATTCATTGTTGGCAGGAATGCAAAATGGTACAGCTACTTTGGAAGGCAGTTTGGTGGAATATTTTTTTACAAACTACACATACTCTTACCATACAATCCAGAATTCATGCTCCTTGGTATTTACCCAAAGGAGTTGAAAACATATTACACAGAAAGACCTGCATGTGGATTTTATATCAGCTTTATTCATGCTTACTGAAACTTGGAAGCAACCAAGATATTTTTGTAAGTGAATGGGTAAACAGACATTGTTATATACAGATAATGGAATATGATTTAGTGCTAAAACAAAAGATACCAAGTTGTGAAAAGACATAGAGGAAACTTAAATGCATATTACTCAGCGAAAGAAGCCAACCTGAAAAGGCTACTTACTGTGTGATGCCAAGTGTATGACACACCATGAGAACAGTCATGGACAAATGAACAGGCAGAGCACAGAAGACTTCCAGGGCAATGAAAACACTTTGTATGATACCACAGTGCTGGACATGTCATTATACACTTGTTCAAACCCATAAAATGTACATTAGAGTGAACTCCAAAGTAAACTGTGGACTTTGGGTGATTATGATGTTTCAGTGTAGGTTCATCAGTTGTGGCAAATGTACCACTTTGGGGGAAGAGGATCATGAGGGAGGCTATGTACTTGGGGGGCAAGAGGTATATGGAAAATTACTATCTTCTCCTCTGATTTGTTATGAACTTCAAAACTGCTCCAAAATAATAATAATAATAATAATAATAATAATAATAATAAAAGTATCTTTAAAAATTATTTTCCAGAAACATTAAAAAATAAAAACAAAAACACAGAACAGAGGTGATGGAAATGTCCTGGGCCTTGATGATGCCGATGGTTTCACCGGTGCATACATCCATCAAAACTCATCCAATTGACACTTTAAGTGAGTTCAGTTTATTATATGTTAATTATACCTCAGTAAAATTGTTTTTAAAGTGCATATAAATTTAGAGTTGTGAAAGTGTTTTTTCGAACATAATTATGAGGAAAAAAATTTATTGACTCCATATTAATATATATAATATCCATTTAAAAATTATCTTTCAGGAATTAGATTTAAAAGTGCATTGAAAATGCTAACAAAATTAATCCCTTCAGTATATGTCACTGTGGTCAGTGCATCACAAATTTAATTTATGAAAAGTTTCTTTTGCAGTTTTTCCTGTATTTGAAAACCATTTAATTTATTCACAGAAATTTTGAAAAAAATGAAAATATGCCATTATAAACTACTTCACTTAAATACCTGGAAGAAACTCTGTAAAGTGTTAAGAATAAAAACAATGAAAATAACTATGTCTACATTATGAATGAGCAGTTTTTTCCCAAATAAATAAGCTCAGAATGAGTAGAGCAGTCGATTTCTTTCAAGTTTAAGTTGGCCATGGGTTGATAGTTGCTGAAGCTGGATGACAGGTAACATAAAGGTTCATTATTTTCTTCTGTCTTCCTTTGCATAAGTTTAAAACTCTCCATAACGAAAGGTTTTTAAAGGTAAGCCAACCAAATAGAGTTTTGCTAAAGCAATCAGTGTTTACAACACCGAAAGCAAAAGCTAATTCAGAGATGTCAGTGCTGGGTGACATCTCTGCTAGGGCCTTTCCTAGTAGGACCCCAGGCTGTCAGGCAGTGCACGCCCTCCCTGGACTGCCTGCGAGTCACTCTGGGCCATGCTGCAGTGTCTTCCTCAAGAGTCAAGCAGCACTTCCTCTGTGGGGCCTGCCTGACTGGCATCAGCTGAAGCTGTTCCTCCCAATGCACGCCAGTGACGGCATGCTTACCTGGCCTGCAGGGGTGGGTGTGTAATGATACCTGACTCACCCACCAGTAAGCCCCTCACATCTCTGCATCCCTAGGACAGAAGCCTCATGGCTGCTTAATTCATATTTGTGGAATGAGTCTCTTTCTCTGTAATTCATATTTGTGGAATGAGTCTCTTTCTCTGAGTTTCTTCCTCATTTGTGTGAATGAGTCAGATTTCTCAGGATCAAAACTGCGTTTTATCTTTTCAGGATTACCTTGGCTCTCAGCAAAGGAACAGGTACCCATCTTGTTTACCAATCCTGCTGTATAGGTAAATAATATGTTTCTTTTGTGTCATATTAGAGTAGTGGCGTCCAGGAAATTTCTCGGACATTGTAGAATAGGAAACTTGAAGGTGATTATAAGCAGGTAGAAAATGTAGAACTATGACAAACAGGTAGAAAAATGTAAAACTATAACAAACTACAAACAAATTCCTAAGAGAGTTTTAATTTAAGCTGAAAACAATCTTTAAGAATAAGACTTTCTCCTCTGAATTCTCTTCTCCACTAACTTCCCTGAAAAGTGAAACGGTAAAGTGTATAAAAGACGAATCTCCCCAAATGTATGTGCCCACTAGCCCTCAAGCATGTTCTTCTCTCCCCCGCTGCTCTACCTTCACCTGCAGGGGTTGCGACCTTCTGTTCAATTCCAGGGAACTCCCAAGTTCACTCGAATGTCACCTTAATTCCTTCAGCCCAAAGCAGTCTCCCTTTTTAAAAACCCATATCGTTTCCTCATTTTATCACTTCTTGTCTGACATCATAATTATTTGTGTAAATGACTCCTATCCTCAAATCACTGGAAGCCTTTCTGAAGGCAGATGTTATAGCTGAGTCCAGATAATATACCGCATCTGTACATTGTCTTGCACCTTGCTGATGCTCAGCACATGAATGAATTGAAGAACTGATAAATAGGTTTTACTAATTAAAATTTTTCATAAGATTTTCTATTGCTTTTAGCTGTGCCCGGGCATTCCCTGGGCTGTTTTCATTTCGTAAAATAGTTGCTAATATAAAGTTTGTGAAAATACTGGAAATAAGACAATTTTCCTGATAGGCTACTAAAATCCGAGCAAAAGCAGAAAAGTTCTTTCAGAAGGAGAGAAACTAAGTCTAATATATGGTGACAATACTCCAAGCAAAGCCATCTTTGGTAACTGCATGAAAAAACAATTTTATAACTTGTTCAAGTTTAATTGAGGTCATAATGACTGTTTTGCTTCTGTTCGGTGTCTGGTGAGACTATCTGCTAACTGAGAAGAATTGGTTGTGGATATATACATATTTAATTTGTTAATTCGCACCTGAGGATATTTCTCCATTGATTTTCAGATAGAATGAAAAGGGGGGGGGACATCATTGTGAGAGAGACACATCAATTGATTGCCTCCTACACAACTCTGACTGGGGCTGAGGATCAAAATCTGCAGCCCAGGTGTATGCCCTTGACCAGGAATGGAACCTGCGACCCTTTGGTCCGAGGGCTGGTGCTCTAACCGTTGAGCCAAATGGTCTTGATCTGGTTTTATATTTTTTAATTTTGCTTTTAAAAAAAAGCATGGCTGCATTCTCTCTCTCTCTCTTTTTTCTCCCAATTATCTTATCTTTTACTGTCTTTCCTGTTCTGTCTCTCCCTTTCTCCTTCCCACCTTTTCACTCCTTTATTCCTTATCTCTTCCTTTCCTCTCTCATCTATCTCCTTCTTCCTTTTCTCCCCCATACCTCCCACCCATATTACTTATTTTAAAATGTATTGAAAATCAAAGGATTACCTACGTGAGTCTGAAGCCTGATCTTAGACCTATCCACTGTTTGGGACAGACACCAGACAGGTGGTAAGGTGAGAATCAGCTCTAGATAATGGAATCAATTCAGAAGGGGTGGCCCAGAAAGCATAGTCACAAGTGACAAGGGGGCATCACAGTGATTTGGCTCGATGCTGGGCACAAATGGGCATTAATGACATTTAACCCAAGACCATGGATTGCCTCGAAGGTTGCCTGGGGAATGATGATGGGAGTCCGCCCGGGAGCAGGCAGTGACTGGAGGTCTGGAAGGGCGGTGGACTCAGGCAGGCATTCATAAGGCAGGTAGCAGAGCCTTGGCCGTGTGACTCGGGTTTGCCATACTTTGTTGGAATGGTCAAAGGCAAGCAGAGCTCCAAGACTTACAGGCCTAGTTCCTGGGGAAATAACCTGGGTAGAGCCTCTTACTGACCTAAGGGAACAGAACATGAAAAGAGAAAGTTCCCAAGAGGAAATCAATAAAAGACCTTTGTTACATAGAGGAAGAGTCAGATTCCCAAAACAGGCCACCCATGGGCAGAGCAGGTCAAGTCTAGGCTGCTGACCTAGTTCCTCTTCAAAATAATTCAAAAGGGGGTTGGTTCTAGAAACTGGAGAAGGGATTATTTTCCAAATAAGGGCCAGTAGCTGTGGGCCATTTCATCATCAACTGGAAGTAGAGGCGGTGCTCTTAGTAGTTATGACAGTAGACTACCCATAGATCAGCCTGAGTTCGAATTCCAAGTTCACCACTGAGGAGATGAGAGACCTTGGGAAAGTAACTTAATCTCTCTTTGCCTTGGTTTTCTCATCTGTAAAGTGGAGGCAAACAGTTCTAATGTCATGAGGCTATTATAAGGACTAAATAATTCCTTATGTATAAAAGGATTAGAATACTGGCTGCCATACAGTGTTTGCTATGAATAAATGAATGAGCAAGGTAACTTTTCTTCAGATTTACATATTTTCAATCAAAAACTTTGCTTAAGGTCTCTCCGTTTACCCAAATCAACTGAATTACAACTAATGGAATCATTAGATTTTCACTGCAACTGCTCCATTTTTCATGCACCAAGCTTAGACCGCCTGAACTTGGCCCCAAATTAACCCAACACAAGAAAACCTGAGGGTTATTCTGTCTGTGCTTTAAATTCTGGGAAATATACCAGCAATGTTTTCATCACTTTTACTTGAAGCCTCAACATTATCTTTATTCCCCCTTTCTCTCGCCCTAACATCCCAGGAAACAGCATGGCCTCGCGGCTAAGAGGCTCTGGAGTTAGACGTTATGTCAATGTCAATGCTGTCCCCCTTTTAGCTTGGCAAAGCTGCCTATCCTTTCTGAGCTTCAGTTTTCTTGTTTGTAAGTGAAGATGATAATACCTATATCATAGGATTGTTGTGAGGATTCGATGAGATTTTGCATGCAAAGGACTTCGCACAGTGCCTATGCACAGTAATAGTTGAATGCATTTTAGCCTAAAATCATGACCCAATTGAAGACCTTTTAAAATGTCTCCCATCTGTGTCCCCTCTATACTACCCTAGGATCTCTTTCAGGAGCTTGTGTGTCTGTCTCCCTACCGCACGGTAAACTCCTTGCTTAGAGACAGGGTTCTGTTTATCTTTGCTTCCTATCCCACCTTATCTTGTACATTTATAACAGACATTCAGCTAATGTTTGTTGAATAGACTGTGCAACACCTGATTTTCTCCCTACTGCTGGGGCAATAGGTAGAAGAAATAAGGCTACAATCCCAAGGTTCCTGAGTGCTGTGAAATGCCTTCTGGACATTTGAAGCATAGCAAACAGCTTGGTAACTTAGTCAATGTAAGATACCCACACAAGGGCCCTGAGCCAAAGCTGAACCTATTATTTGGGAGTCTAAAAGCCCTTTCTACCGAAAAGATTGACTAGCAGTTCTGTTTGGAAGCTAAACGACATGCTTCTTTGCCAATAAATAGCTATATTTGTCTGCAAGGGATGGAAGAGGGTAAAGGGCTGAGAACTGGAAAGAAAAAGTAAAGCCACAGAGAAAACTCCCAGCTCCACGTGTATTAGTGCATATATTTGTGTCATTCCTTATCCGAATATATTATTGTAAATTGAGTGTGACAGTTTAATTGACATTTGATGAAAAGCACCATAGTGTGGCTCAGTTAGGTCTCACGGATCTTGCTATTTGATCCCCCTTTTCCCAGTGTTGCCAGTAATTTGTCATCTTCACTAATGACAATGAAAACTGCCCAGACTTCTATGAGAGACACCTTGGGTGGGGGATATGACATGGTGATCCAAACTGATACTGTGCAAAGAAGACAACAGTTCTTAATTGATCACCAAGAACAGTGCAGTCCATAAAGGAAGCATCCCTACTTATGAGGCAGGGATCAACACAAAAAATGATGGTGTTCGAAAGAGGGAAATGTTGAAACTTTGGTTGTCTTAAGCAAACCCATCTGCTTCATTGAGTTCCTCGATCCACCTGGTTTGTGATAGCACTATATGTAGAACTCAAGGAGACAGCTCATACGGGTGTCCTTATTCAGGACAACTTGAAAGAATGTTCTGTTCAAAATTAATGTGCTTGTCAGCTTTTCCAGTGCTTAAAATTCACCATTATGGTCCACCTCCAGTCTTTCTTAGCAGGAGAGGTGACCTTTACTAGCCAACAATTTGGCAAGTTTTTTAAAAAAAGAAATAAAGTCCATTGTTACTTAGAAGACAGCAAGAGAGAGGAGGTCTGAGAATGAGGTTATGGGTTATAGAAGATGAGGAAAGATGAAATCCTCTCAGCTCAAGATAACAGCCTCAGGTCAGTGATTAAGGAATAGAGGTGGGAACTCTGTTCATTCAGCCAACAGCTGACCAACAGATCGCTTTCTGCCTATTGTTCCTGCTACTAAGTTTTCATCATTTCTCTTCAAGAGCACTACAAAACCTTTTACATGTCGCTATTCTCCAAACAAACTTCTACATTTCTTCTTGAATTCTTCTTCTAAAAATAAGTCTTATTGTGTCAATCACCTGCTTTAGAATCTTCTATGGGGTCTCTTTACCCTGAAATTAGTCCCACATTTTTGAAGCTAACCTTTCCTCTTCCGGGAGCTTTGTCCTCCCGGCCTCCTCTCCAATGTCCCTGTGTATTTAAACATGCCATGTTCCCTCAAAGTTCTCTTTCTATCTGGACTTTTCTTCAGAGCTCAGGTTAAATGTAAGTCTTTCAGTAATGCTTTGTTGAACCCATCCAGCCAGAATCAATCATTTCGTGTGCAACTGCACAGAACCTGGCTCAAGCTACGTGACTATCTCATCGAAAGAATGATGGTTGTGTGTCTCTTGGTTTATGTTAGATTGTGAGGGCAGTGACTGTGTGTATGAAGCAAAGTTACCTTTGCAGGAAACCATTTCATTTCCCTTCTGGGCACACAGATGGCCCATATTTTCTGCTTGCAATATGTCTAAATGTGGCTCAAAGCAACCTATGGCCAATGCCATGTAGGCAAAAGTAACATATATTACTTCCATCTGACCCCGAACATATAATCCATGACCTGCATTTTTTTTTCTCTTGCCAATTAATCTGCTAGAAGTTGAAGATTCCAGAAAGCTACTGAATAGAAGGATCCTGGGTCTCTGAGTCGCCACCTAGAAGAAATCCATCACACTGATCATCAGCACCAGATTTCTCATGAGCAAGAAATAAACTTGAATTGTGTTAAGACACACTAAGAATTGGGTGTTGTTACAGCAACTAACCTTCCTTACTCCAACTAATACTGGGTCTTGTTCTACTTAATGATGCCTTCTTTCTCATTTTGATTTTCAGCTGTCCACTCCTCCCAGTCTACCCAATCCATTCCTGGCCTCACTTACCTCCCATTTAGCCTGGATCTCAGTCAACTATTTAATGATATTATCACCATCACCCTCGAATCCTTGTCCCATGTCTTACTTTATCAGTACAAGTTGTAGTTAGAACTGTAGCAGTACAGGTTGTCGATGCTCTTTCAGAGCATGTAATGCTTTGAGAGTATATGTTTTTGCACTCATTGTCTTTCTTTGATTTTGACATCTCATGTTTTCTACCTTACCTCAGTGTTTCTTGCTTGCTACCACCATTGCTGAATCTGAACTGATACCATTGGAAAAAGTTACAGAAGTCTAGTCTTTGGCTCTAATACAAAATAATGTGGTTTCTTCATTGCTGCTAGCAAATTTCTTAGTCATCTCCTATGCTCTTTGTTTAAGTTTTTATAGCTTTTTAAATTAAAATTTTTATTAAGACAATTTTTAGAGCAGTTTTATGGTCACAGTAAAATTGAGAGGAAAGTACAGAGATTCCCACATGCCCCTTACCCCACATGGATATAGCCTCTCCTATCAATACCCCCCTTATCAGAGTGGCACATTTGCAACAATTGATAAACCTACATTGATACATCATAATCAATCAAAGTCCATAGTATATGTAAGGGTTTACTCTTGGTGCTGTATACTCTAGGGGTTTGAACAGGTGTTTAATGATATGTATTCTTCATTATGGTGTCATACAGAGTATTTCCACTGCCCTAAACATCTCCTATGCTCTGCTTATTCATTCCTTTCCTTCCCAACCCCTGGAAACCACTGATTTTTGTTATTGTCTCCTTAGTTTTGACTTTTACAAATGTCATATAGTTGGAGTCATACAGTGTGTAGATTTTTCAGATAGGCTTCTTTCACTTTTCATAGCTTTTTATCCAAACTTTTTTATTCTCCTCAGAGCCGTACCCCTTGTATCCAAGATTAATCTCTCCTCTGTGTACTTCATCTCTTCTTTCAATAATTATTATTTCCCTCATCTTTCAAAAGGCCATGTGGTCAAGACTATGTCTTATTTATCTCTCATCTGCCTTTTTGATCCTCATGCCTCATGCAGCCTACATTCTAGACATACCAATATTCTTAGTTCTTCCTTACAACTCATAGACTTTTATATAATGCTATCTTTTGTTGAAATACCCATTTTCTACCTTACCAATCTGGAAAATTCTTACTGATCTTTCATGAAGAAGATCAGCTATTACTCCCTTTATGAAGTCTTAATAGTGGCTCCCTCCTCTGCACTTCTACAACACCTCAAATAGCACTGTATATATCTTACTGTATTATCACTATCTCTTTATAGGTTGGTCTACCCTGTCTGATGGCTTTCTTTATTTTCAGCACTAGAAATAATAGCTCACACCATCAGTTCTGTAAGTAAGGAAAGCAGGAAATTGAGTCTGCTCCTTGGAGAGATGGCTCAAGCATCCTAAGCGTTAACAGCTTAGGACCCAGAGTAAATGGGTTTGAAAAAGAGAGAAAGGAGTCAATCCTTTGAGGGAACAGTAAGCTAAGCTCTATTCCATAACAAACTGTAAACTTAACCTGGCTGAATGTTTGTGTTCTTTTAGGTGATGCTCAGTTAGGTGAGGCCACAAGAGGGGACACAGAAGAAATGCAGCAAAACAAAGGTTATTTACTCACCAGTCCTACAGAGACAGACTCGTCACACACCACGAGGGGCCTCATGGTGAGGGTGCCCAAGGGAGCCAGCTCAACCAAGCAGGTGGGGAACCAAGAGAGAGTGAGGACTCGTGAACAAGTAACTTTTTTATTATTGTCAAGGTGGAGTACACAAGGGAAAGTGTAGGGGATTTTATTGGTGCATTTGAATGTTATTAGGTCACAGTTGGGGGAGGTGACAAGGGAAACTGGCGGCAGAGGCTGACATTTTCACACTGGAGCACCTGGTCACCTGAGTACAGTATTTACAGTCTGTTTACAGGGATGTTGAGGCATCAGGAAAGAAAGGGGGGGAAAGTATGAAGTTTTAGAAATTTACAATACACTCAGTATCTTACATATGTCATAAATGACCCCGAAAGAAGATCTATGACCAATAGACAAAAATCACAAGCAGATAGATGGCCACTCAAGATAAGGAAGGCCTTTCCGACCGTTAGAGATGTGCAGAACGAAAGAGACTATCTCAGAAGCAGTGAAGCTCATTATGGGAGATATTCAAGCAGAGACCAGATGGTCACGGTGGTCACCTGTGAGAAAGTTGCTACATAGATTCCTGCAGCCTATGGGACCCATGTGATGGTGTGTGTCATATTAATCAGTGTAATCATGCCAAGGCCCGGCTTATATGGGGCAGGCACCTACAAGTTGAACAAACAAAGGTCATACTGGCTTGATATGATCATTCTTTTCAAAGTATTGTCTTCATGTTTCCAGTTTGACAAAATATTCTGGATATAAAAATATTTACAGAGTCAAAAAAGTTAGGCAACTACTTCATACAATATTACCCTATCGGTGACACAAAGCCATGTGCAAACAGACTCCGAGAGTTCTTGAGCTGAAGGAAGCCGTGCCGTTTGGCTTATCTCGGCATTTCCCAAAAGTTTTGTTCACAAAAACTTTTCATTGTGTCATTTACCTGTGAATATTTCATGGAAGAGTTCTGTCTGATTCTGCTTTTACCTGGGTAAAGAGGTCTCCTTCTGGAGAGAGGCACATACAACATTTTCTCCTTTGCTGATTTCAAATCACACGTGGTGTAAGATACACAGGAAGGCTGTAGACATAGTGAGGGATCTACCCCTGGGGGGCAGGGGGTGGTATTCACCAAACTCATACGCCCTTTTTACATTTAATGATGTTCCCACCTTATAAAAAAGTTGTTAATATTTTTCCGCACAGGGAACCAGATGCAGTAGCAAGGTGAGGCAATATTCCCAAATCCACCATCTTCCCTGTTCTCCACTCAGCTGGCATTAAGCTGGGAGCCCAAAGCGGAAAGAATTCAACTAAGAGACTGTCAAGACTACTCCATGTTTAATGGTCAATGATTCTTAATTTCATTATTTGAGAATTGACAGTCTCCCACAGCGTAAATGTCACCTGGATAATAACTAGTGCAGCCCATTAAATCCAGAAATTTACTTTTCCCTAGTTGCCACGAAAATGAGGGTGCAGACAAAGATGATCATCACTCAATGGAAATAGGAAAATCAATAACCCATTACCTCTGCCAGCTGTAGCACAGGTCTGGGCCACCGTCTGAAGGAGAAGCTGATAAACTACCTCCTGGGTGTGAGTCAGAACCTAAATAAATAGGCTGGAAGTAGATGAATTAGATTTGCCCATAGACACTAAACCAGGCAGCAAATACTGGTAAATTCTAGATCTTTTTACTGTCAAAGATACCTTTTATTATCCTCACATGGGCACATACTTTGCTATGAAACTATTAATTAAGCAGAAATTAGGTTTTTCCATTTGTATTCATCAGTAGCATGTAGAACTGCCAACCAGAACTGGGGAACAGCATTGCTCAGATAGTATAACAGTGTTAATTTGATGTGACCCCAGTCAAAAGCAAAGAAACCTGATATTTCAGATGGCTTTTGCCTCTTCACTACAGGTAAATGCACAGCTTCTCTGAAGCTATTTAAATTATAGAAAATAGTTTGAGATTATGGTGAAAATGGGTTGAAGACTATTTTAAACCTTTTCCCCGTGTACTCTGTGTAGTCTCATTGGTATAATCATCTTATATTGTTTTTGTAATAGAAAAGACTAATAAAGCACATAATACTCAAAAAGGACAATAGCCTGAGAACATTATTACCGCATTTATGGTTTTGTAAGTGTTTAAAACAGAAGTAGGAAACTAGGTATTTCTCTAAGGATCCTTCTGCCTCAAAAATGCCAAGAAAAAGTACTATAGCTTTATGTTTTATTTTCAGGGAAAACTAATTGCCCTCCCTCCAGTATGCTCTCCATTAGCTTAACAATTATCTTAACAATTCTGCTCTTTAATACTCCTGATAACGAGGCCCCCTCAGGTTCTTGCATTAGGTTATTCAGTGTCTTGCTGGGAAAGCAGGGTGACAAAATATTTTTTTCAAATAAAAATAAAAAGAAGCCTTTTCATTTCCATTTCACAAATTGTAGCCAGAAGCAAAAAAAAGGGGGGGGGGGATCCCTAAAAAACTTTACATCTTGCTACCTAAGCATTTAAGTAATTAATCTCCTGAAGGTTGACCACCAGACTTGTAAATAGCTACAAAGGTCTTAGTATTTATTTTACAGCATATTCCCAAACTCACTGCAAGCAGCCTACAGATTGGCTGTTAGTTGGGTATCTTTACTTATTTTCTTTGATGGGAGAAGGGGGTACTAAGGAAAAGAAAAATAGAGAAACTAACTTTACCATTATTCTCCCACTAAGTTCTCCTTAATGTTTTCTATAATGAAAGGAAAAATATCTCAGAGTGGGTGTCTTTACATCGGCCCCCTCCTTGCAAAACTCTCATGTAAGAGGCTCCTCTTCACTGCTTCTTTTAATGACCATATTATTTTGATTTTATTAGTTTGACTTCTTTTCTAACTTCCACTAATGGATGACTTAACACATGACTCACACTTATAGTTCGTTATTTTGATGTTTGGGGAATGCAGAAATGCTTTTTAAAAATTCCATTTATGTAAGTGTTTGGACCACTTTGCATTGAAGGCCATATTTTATTATCCTACAAAAAAGCTGCTATTCTGAGGAGACAGGAATACTGGTAAATTGATAGCACTTTTGCCTTCTTAGGAGTCTAGAGGACATTGAGTGGAGGAGTTGCATCCTCTGCTTAAATTATTCCCAGGGAGAAGATGAGGCGCCTGAGGTGGTGCATTTCAGCATTTGGGTCACAGTTTGCTTTAGCAAGAGCAATGTGATAGACCAAATGATTTCCTTAAGATATGGTATTAAGAATAACTGAAAACCTATATCCATTAAGGACAATGGTAGGAAAATTGGGAAGACATTCAATCTGAACTTTTTAAAGCACATATTATGTGCCAAACTTGGTGCCTGGGTGCTATAAACAGACAAATACCCATGCACAAAATTCAGAATTTAGCAGCATAATATACATACATAGCAGTTGTATATAGGTAAATGTAACCTAAAAGAAATGAGTTCCAGTTTTGCATAAAATGAAGTGAGCATGCATCTCCTTGTCTCTCCCACTGAAAATAACTAGCAATACTAGACAATGTGTGCAGCATCTATCTGAGGGCTCAGAACGATAAATGCTGGCAGGCAGTTGGGGACAGGAAGTGCTACCAAACTGATGGTGGCTATATAGCTCCAGACCCCAGAAGTGCATGCCCAACACAAATGGAAAGAACCGGTAGGGAATCTCTTTTTCTGGTCTAAGAACAGGAAATTGGGCCCCTAAAGGACAGAATGTAAATTTCTTCTGGTGCTATTGCTTATCTTGTTGTCTTGTTGTTTTCCATCTTCTGCTTCTCCCGCCCCAAGGCAAACCCGTGTGGCCACAGTGGCATCATAGCTGTGCCAATGCAGACGATGGCAGTGCCAGTAGAGCAGATGCCTAAAACTCTGAGCCAAGAACATGGGAGGAATTTTCATTGCTTTCCTTCTCCCCTCTGGTCCTCTCACCACTCACCCTGGGAATGCACGTCAAAAATGACACAGCAGGTTAGGTAACTCAGCTTTCCAAAGGCGAGGAAGGGAGATCCTCAGAGCCCAGGAGCTCCTGGGAGATTGTGCAGCAGGGGAAGCTGAGGGAAAATGACCCCATAAAATTGTGTGTCGACTCCTGGGCTCACCCTACCCTCGTAGTTCATTATGACGGGAGTGTAAAGGGCAAGGTGGGCAGATGCCCGAACAGGGCTGAATGGGCATTGCTCCTTTTTGAATCCTGTATCTCCATGGCTCTTCCTTTATCAAATTAGGCACGCATCTTGAAAATCTGCCCCGTTGAAGTCCTTCTTCAGCCTTTAGTGTACGAGCCATGCGCTCTGGGGTGCTGAGAGCGCCTCTCCTCACACATTGCCCAGTAGTTACGAGGGCTGCTTCTAGTAGATGCATGGCACACTCACCCACGTGAGTCCATCATTGACCCTCATCCACTTCTTCCTTGTTTCTCCAACTGCTTGCCTGCCTCATCTTTTCAGTGTATTGTTCCATTCTGATCTCTCTACTTCAGGGGCCTCCCACTTCATTCTTCCATAACCTGCCCCCTCACACTTGGTAGTGCTTGTATAATATTCCACTGGATGTTTCCTGATTCATTTGATTGCTCCCTGTGAATGGACCTCTGGGAACAAAGGTAACATCCTCTTTGGCCTGTCCTCCATATCAGCTCTTTTGGGTGGAATCACCATCCTAGACCTTAAGAACTCCAAATTTAGGGGACAACCGGGTCATAGCTCCCCAATCCCTTTTCAATGACCTATGCTTCCCAAATCACTTCAGTCATCCTTTTGCCTCCATTCCTACTGACACTGCAAGACCCAGCATTGAATTGTTCCTTCTGTCTCCATCTTCTTTCAGCCATCTGGCCGAATCTTTCCTACAGTCCTGAACTCTCCCGATGCACCTCTTAGTGCCTGCGCTCCACCTGACACTGGGCCACAGCGTGAGCGCAGAGCAAGGCATTCCAGACCCTCTACTACCTGGTCTTCGTCTAGCTGTCTATGTATGTACCACACACTCTGCCTTCCGCTCACTACTTCCTATTCCTCTGATACTCCAGGCACTTTTACATTGCAATGTCTGCTGCTCCAGCTTCTGTCTACTGTGGAATCTTACCTCGCCCCTAAAAAATAAATAAATAAATAAATAAATAAAGATGTTACCTGTTTAGAGTCAAGGCCTAGCTCAAACAATATTTCCATGAAACCTTCCTAAAATGTATTCCTTCTCTCTACTGAAATTCATATGCACATATGCATTTCTTTGGTATCCAGTTTTCAAAATATGTCGTTATAGCATGTACTAGCTTTTTGTATATCTACTTGAACGCCCCCATCTCCCCAAACCTCTAACTAACCAGAGAACTCATCTCCAGAAAAGCTGCTTTGTAGTAGTAAAGATGTCTTGTCATAAATACTGCTCTCTACTTCATTGGTTAAAAAAAAATGTATAAGGCATTGGGGAACATAAAGATGAATGAGACAGTCTTACTCTGTTTCATTCTAGTTATAAAATTGAGAAGCCAGACGGGTATACACATAGTCTTGGAATTGTGATAAATGTCTCAAACATGCTCAGAAGAGTAAGGACGTGTACAGAGAAATATGCACGACTATCTGAAGGGGAGAGAGATGTCTGGTCAGGGAAGGCTCTGAGGATAGACAGTGCCTAGGTCCACCCTGCAGGATGGGGAGACACTGGGAAACAAAGACCCTGGAGGTCGAGGAAATAGGATGTGTCTCATAAAGCCCTGACATTTGGTTACAAATACAAATAGCAGAGAAAGGGTGACTTTTAATGAAAAACACAACTTTCAAAGGCAGGATAAAAACAATCCAGAACCAAGGCATTGAAGGCCGCAGAAATCTTTTAACAATGAGTTCACTTTCTCTTTCACTGCAGACTGACTGTGTCGGCTTCCCTGACCACACAATAAAACATGGTCACCGAGAGCTCCTTGGTTCACATTTTTCTTGTCAAGGGAGTATTAGCTATCTATTGTAACCTAACAAACTACCTCAACACTTAGTGGCTTAACACAACACGCGTTTATTATTTCACAGTTTCGGTGTATCAGGAATCCTAGCATGGCCTGGCTGGGCTTCTCTGACTAAGCTCTCTAATGAGATTATAGCCAAATTGTTGCCTGGGACTGTGATCTTATCTGAAGGTTCAACTGGTTGATGGAGGGGTACAGACTGGGCTTCCAAGTTCATTCACGTGGCTGTTGGCAGACTTCAGAAGATGCAGTTCCAAACTCACTCATGTGATTGATGGCATGTTTCAGCTCCGCATGGGCTGTTGGACGAAAGCCTCAGTCCCCTGCTGAGCCTCATGGCCTCGTCATAGGGCTGCACACAACATACCAACTAGCTTCCTTCATCAAGAGTGATGAGAGAGAATGAGGCCTAGAGAGAACTCTAATATCAGAAGCCACATTCTTTCTGTAACCTAACCTAGGAAGTTACATCCTAAATTCAGCCACACTAGAAGTGAGTCACTCAATCCAGCTCACACTGAAGGTTCAGGGATTACGTAAACACACGAACACTGGAGGCGGGATCATTAGGGTCCATCTTGGAGCTGCCTATCAAAAGACTCAAATGAGACTGAAACAGGTGTCCTAGGCCCAGGGTGGGGTTCTGATCGGCTCTTCTGGGATTGGGTGCCTATCTCTGTAACAATTAACCGTGCCCATGGGGTCAGAGTACACTTTAAATATAACTGCAGAGACTGGTGCAGTCAGTATGGAGTTTCCTCAAAAATTAAAAATAGAACTGCCTTTGACTCAGTGATCTCACTTCTGGGAATATATCTTAAGAATCCCAAAACACCAATCAGAAAGAATACATTCATCCCTATGTTCAGAGCAGCGTTGTTTACAATAGCTAAGATCTGGAAACAGCCCAAGTGCCCATCAGTAGATGAGTGGATAAAATTGCTGTGGTCCATTTACACAATGGAATATTATATGGCTATTAAAAAAAAAAAAAAAAAAAAAGGATCTCTTACCCTTAGAGACAACTTGGAGGGACCTGGAGATGATTATGCTAAGTGAAATAAACCAGTCAAAGAAAGACAAGTACCATATAATCTCACTTATATGTGGAACCTAATGAACAAAATAGAACCAGAGGCATGGATGCATGGAACAGACTGACACTTGTCAGAGGGGTGGGGTAGGGGGACTGGATGAGAGAAGGTAAAGAGAGTAGTAAAAAAACATACATGCATAGCCCATGAGAGTAGTAAAAAAACATACATGCATAGCCCATGGACACAGACAACAGTGTGGTGAAGGCCAGGGGCGGGGTGGTGGGAGCTGGATGGAGGTGGGCAAAGGGGGAGAAAGGGGGACATCTGTAATTGTGTCAACAATTAAAAAAAAAGAAATCATATATATATATATATATATATATATATATATATATTGAAAACCTAATCCTGTGAGAAGAAAGGGAAGTTTCCAAGACAAGGGGGCTGAACAGCTCATTCTAGCGGGGCAGGGTTTCTCACGCCCCCCCGCCCCCCGCCCCCGCCCGCACACATGCACATATGCTCCTGGGCAGGTGCATACATAAATACACACCCACACACCTGATTACCCTGCCTTGTATCTGTTGCACATATTAGGATTCTGAAAACACTTTTATGTGAATGAAGTTTTAAAATTTTGAAAACTTATATTTGATGTGATTGAAATCTAGAAAGAGACAAGACTTGCCCAGAATCACCCAGCCGGTTAGTGGCAAAGCAGGGTGGAAGATTGCTATTTCGTGCTAGCAGTGACACATGCTACCTGGGACCTTAGCCGTGGTTTTCAAAGACAAGGACAGTTGATGCCCTGTCTGTGACTGAGGTTTACAAAGGAGAATGGAGAGAGAGAGGTGCTGAAAGAATGAATAAATTATTTTGGAAGAGAAAAATAATGGTACAATGATATGGAGACTTGGGCGACTGGGTCAAGGGGAAGGTCTGTTGCAATAAGTGAGACCCGCAGCATTTGCTGGTTGAGGGACAGGATGAAAGGAGAGTTGACACTTGAGGGAGCAGGTGATGAAGAGAGAGTGGATGGAGCCAAGTGCTTGGAGAGAGCTGGAAAGGGTGGCCCAGGACCATATGGCAAGGGAGATAGGGCACTTCTTTGTCAAAAGGGAAAGAAACAGGAACGGAACGGGGAAGAGCTCTGAGAGAGGCTCCTGGGAGGTGCGGGAAGGTGAGGACCTCAGAGCAGAGAGGATCCCTCCCCTGAGCGTCCGGGGAGACTGCGGGACACAGAGCCAACTTTGGGACTTAGGCGTGTGACGGAGAATTTGCACCACTGCTGTGGTGAGGCAATCAGACATGAAGAAACCGAAAAGAAAAGACAGGTGATGAGAGGCGAGGTCTCCGCTGAGGTGGGACAATAGGACTTTGCAGTGAGTTTACTCCTGTTCCTTTCCCAGAACTTCTCTGACTGCCTAGAAACCAGCATCCCATCCCAGCCCTGAAGGATCCAGGAATACCTGGAACTTTACTACTGCATTTGCTCACACCTGGGAAGGCTGAGAAATAAGTTCATGGTGGCCAAGTGGAGAGTATTATAAAGATAGGGGATCAGCTTCTTCCCTTTTACTAGAGGCAAAAAACAAGGCCTATGGTAAAGGCAGAATCATGGAAGAAATGGAATTCAGTAGAGCGGGAAAATACTGCCCCGTGAGATTCAGGAAAACAGATCCTTTCTCTGGGATAACTTTGTTCTATAGGACATCGATTAGGTTACAGGATGATGTTTAATTCTTCAGTTGGTTATTTCTGTTATGTGCTTAAGACTAAATGAACTTAAGCTGCAGCTTGAACTATTTAAGCAAATGTCAAGGAACGCATTTGCAGGGATGTTAAGGAGCACTATGGACAAATGGTTATTGCTGTGGCCTTCGGAGCCATGCTGTCTGGGCTTGAGTTTTGCCTGTGCCACTTAGTGGTCACATGATCCTGGGTGAGTTACCCGCCCTTTCATGTTTCATTTTCTTCATCTCTAAAGTAGTAATGACAACAGAACCTATCGTGGGGTTGCTGCACAAAGCCCTTGACACCAGGCCTAATGAGCAGTATCCCATAAATATTAATTAGCTGTCGACATTTTTTAAAAATCCGTTTGCTTAGTGAGCTTTATGGGAGCACTGGCTCTCAGAGTGGAGAACTTTCCAGACGACTGGGCCCTATGCTTTTTGAACTGTGCTCCTGAGAGCCGGAGAGGGAGAGATGCATCTGGGGTCCCTTTGGGGAAAAGGGGGAACGGAACTGCTGTGGCCCTCGTCCATCCCCTGCTTCAGTAAGAATAACTCTGCTTCTGTGAATTTCACATATGGGGTACTGCCTGTACCTGAGAAAAAGCTTTCACTATCAAAAAAATAAAATAAGACTGAACTAACTTTACAAAGGAGGAATCTGGGGCTCAGAAGGAACGTCTTGCACACGGTCAAATGCTGTTTTCCGCAGAGCAGGATGGAGCCCCAGGCCCCCTGCCCCTGCCAGGGCTGCCTGGCTGCAGCTCTCTGTCCTTCCAGGCCCCGGTGCAAAGTGGAAGGGCTTCTCTCCCACAGGACCTCACTCCATGTCCTCCCCAAAAACCCTCCGAATTCCCTGGGCAGCTGGCTCTCCCGCTGGGAGCTCCCCACAGAGCCTGTTCCCAGTGTCATCTTCTAAAAGCCCACTTTTCATAATGGCTAAAATATGGTCCTACTTTCAAACTGGATCATGTTTTATCAAAGTTTGACTGCCCAGTGCCAAGCCCAGTGACTGGCACATAGTAGGTGCTGGGCAAATAACGGATGTGAACACACGTTTTAAATCACAAGTCTATCCACGCAGCTGTTATTTTGATGGCGAAGGAGTGTCTGACTCAGCAGCTCTTGTCCCTAATGAGCTCATTACTGAGTTGGCGAAAAACTTCTGCAAAACTTGATTCTCTTTGAGAATAAAATGTGAGTCCACAGTGTCAAGCATGTTTGAGTTTGTCTTTGTCACATAAAATGTCTCTAGGGTGGGAGGAGGGGTGCCAGGAGAGTGGGGGCTGGTTTAAGGGCAAAGCAGCGTCTGTAAGGCTTTAAGGAGACCCACTGACCCTGCATAGGTAGCTGCAGACTTTCTCCTTTCTCACGGGCAAGACTTGTCTGAGCCCAAAGAACCTTCTTGCGGTGAGTGCATTCCACAGCTGAAAGACTGGGGAGACCTTTTAATGAAGGCGTCAGTAAAAGAAGCCCAGTGCCTGTCTGAGGGGGCCTGTATGAACGAGGGTGGTGTCTATGAGAACACCCACACAGACAACTTCCGATCTTTGTCCCTGGGGTTATGCAGGGAGCTGCCAATCTTTGCTCTTCTCTACATCCTCCCCTCCCCACCTTGGGGCCTGTTTGTTAAAATCTGCTTCCTACATAGTCATCCCCCCCTGAGACAGTGTGTGCCAGCCCTCTGGTCAGGAGCTGGGGAGGCTGCACCTAACGGATTCACAACCATGTGGGACACCTCCACCCTTGCAGAAAGCACTGCAGCTCTGCATGTTCCCAAGGACGATGGAGAGATGGCAGTGCTGGGCCTTCCCAGCCTCCGGTTCCCTCCCCCACCTGTTCTCTGTTCTTTATTTTATAACCTTCCAAACTGATCAACTGTGCTGCCTATATCCATCAGTGCTTTCCAGAGAATATATACAGGATGGGAAAAAAGTAGGCTTGCAATTGTTCCTATGAAAAATAATACAATAATTAATCAATAATATTACAAGAATAAACTGTTTCACATACTCACAACTGTAAACCTACTTTTGCCCAATCCTGAATACACACATATGTATATAGGAAATATATATATATATTTGGCTAATGCAATTGTGGGGGATGGCAAGTCCAAAATTTGTAGGGTAGGCCAGCAGGCTGGAAACTCAGGCTAAGAGTGGATGATATAGTCTTGAGGCAGAATTTCTTCTCCTTCAGGGAACTTCTGTTTTTTGCTTCTAAAAACTTTCAACTGATTAGATGAGTCCCACCCATAATATTAAGCATAATCTCTACTTAAAGTCAACTGATTATAGATGTTAACCCCACCCTATCTATAAATTACCTTCACAGAAACACGTAGATTGGTGTTTGATTAACAGCCTAGACAAGTTAGCCCATAAAACTAACCATCACAACTTCTTACCTCATTTGAACCTTCCAGTATTTTTTTTTTTTTTTTTTTATCCTCACCCGAGGACATTTTCCATTTTTTGTTCAGGTAGAGTGGGAGGGAGAGAGAAGAACAGAGAGAGAGAGAGAAACATCGATGTGAAAGGAACACATCGAGTGGCTGCCACCCGCACGACCAACCAGGGCCGGGGACAAACTGCAACCGAGGTATGTGCCCTTAGCGGGAACCGAACCCGGGTCTCTCCAGACCGCAGGCCGACGCTCTAACCGCTGAGCCAAACCAGCCAGGGCGAACCTTCCAGTATTTTTTAGCTGAGCAGAGAAGTTAATATTATCTCCATTCTGTAGATTCTGAAACGGAGTCTTCTCTAAGTTGTATCTTGTTCCCTTTCACACAGCTAGGAAATAGTATTGCTGGGTGTTAAAATTAAACTGCAGTTTTCTGGTAGTCAGTCTTAAAATTTTAATATGAGATCATGCTGCCTTCGTCACACAACATTCATTTATTTGTTCATTTTTTCCTTCATTCAATAATTATGCATCTAGTCCTCACCATGTGCCAGGCACTGACTCGAACAGAATGGACATTTTGAGGCTGACCCTCTGCTGTGGAAGGTGGACGCACTGACACTGAAGACACACATACACGCATATGCACACGCATGTGCACACACGGAACATGCACCACGTTTAAAATGCTTCTCTGAAATGATTGACGGCCTCTGGAAGAAGCAGGAATTGTCAGTCACAACAGAGACACATAAGATTGAGAAGGCAGTTCAGTAAATGCAGCAATTTTTTTCAAAGACAGAGACAAGCTAAACAAACTCAGTGTTAGCTTGCTTTAGAAATGTCTGAGACCCTTGTCTGTGCTGAGTGGGCCTGAGTTGCCATGACAGGGTCCGAAGGATCAGCAGGCAGGTAGGGGCAGAAGCAGACTGGTGGCTCCGGGGCAGGCTGGCCCAGCAAGCCTCCCCAGGCCACTCCTGGGCTCCATGTGCGAACTCCCATGTGGGGGAATAAATCAAAGGTTACCTCTCCGGCTGATGAAAACATATTGTCTACTTTACAAAATCACTCATGTACTTTATGTGTTTTTGTTTTTGTTTTTTCAAATGTAGCATATGTATTAATCCTACATCTAGACATCCTTTGCATCCAACCATCACCAAATAAGAAATGGACTCTCCTCAAACAATAATAGTTGTATAGAATTTCACAGTTTGCAAAATGCTTTCAAATACATTACCCCATCTTATCTCTGGAAAAAAAAAAAAAAAAAAAAGACAATACAAACACTATGACATTCCCATTTCACAGAAGAAACTGGGGTTAAATGACTTGACCAACACCTCTGGGCCACTATTTGTTGAGAGCATTAGGCCTCCCAGTATTTCACCTGGTCCTTACAGCTCAGTCACCGAAACCAAATAACATCAGAACATTAGTTTCCTAGGGCTGCAGTTATAAAGTACCACAAATTAGATGGCTTAAACTAGAAACATTTATTTTCCTCCAAAACTAGTTCTGGAGACCAGAAGTCCAAGGACAAGTGCTGACAGGGTTCATTCCTTCCGAGAGCTGTGGGGAAGAATCTCTTCCTGGCCCCTCTGGCTTCGGGGGGTTTGCTGAGAGTCCCTGGCGCTCTTTAGCTTGTAAGTGCATCACTCTGATCTTGCTTTCATGTTCACACGGTGTCCTCCCTGTACTCATGCCTGTGTCCACATTTTCCTTTTCAAAAGGATACCGGATATATTGGACTAGGGGCCCACCCCACTCCACTATGATTGAATTTTAATTAATTACATCTGCAACAATCCTGTTTCCAAATAAGCCCACATTTTCAGGTACTGGTGGCTAGAACTTCAACATATGAATTTTAGGGGACATGACACAATTCAACTATTAGTGTCCCTTAAATCCATCATCTTACCACCCTGTGAAGTGGGCAAAGCTGAGATTACTCCCACTTACCCAACGAGGGTTAGCATCTTCAAGGTAAAATGAGCTGCTCAAGACCACTGAGCAACAAATCTTTCTCTGACCTCACTCTTCCAAGCCACTTAGCTTTAAAACTGGGTCTTGAAGCTGCATTAGGGCACCTGGAACCCCACTCATGTCCCAGGAGTAGGTTCAGTGAGGATGGAGCAACAGTCATGTGCTCCCCGAGATACTGCTGGCTGAGAGAAAATGACTGACTTAATGAAATTGTTAGACTGTGAAGCATACTTGCGAGGCAATTTAACCTGAAAAGGAAAGAAAGATAGAGCTGGGTCTGTGTCATCAGTCTCCAAACACGGAGGAGGTCACATACGGTTAACTAGATGATGAAAAGGTTAGCTGTAATTTTCAGGAACATTAACATTCCTTTGTTGCCATAACTACATGGAATTATTAACAAAGTTTTGGGACTCCAAAATAAGATCAAGATATTTGAATGAGATTATCTCAGACCAGAAAGCTTGCAAAATCACTTAGAATTTTTTAAAGAGAATCACAAATCTTCAACCTCATCATAAACACACAAATTACAGCAGGCCCAGGAGAGAGTGACCTGAGTCATAACTTAAAGCAAGGCCTCTCGGATGACTTAAAGAGTGTAAAGCATCCTTAGGGCAGCAGGTGGAAAACACCAATCCTCATCCGGCTTTGCTCCATTACTTTTGGATCAGCTGGGAGGCAACATGGATAGTTGGGGTCTTTTAGGTCATGTTGTGCGTGTCACTCACTAGTATGTCACCATGGGCAGCACTTTAAGCTCTCTGAACTGTGGTTTCTTCACCTGTAAAATGGATATAAAAACACCTACCTCAAAAGTCTTTAGGACTTGGCAAGATATTAAACACCTGCCACATAAGAGTTCTTTTTTTTTTTTTGTATCCTCACTCGAGGACATTTTTTGATATTTTATTCAGATATTGTGGGAGAGAGAGAGAGAGAGAGAGAGAGAGAGAGAGAGAGAGAGAGAAACATTGACGTGAAAGGGACACATCGAGTGGTTGCCACCCACATGATCCAACCAGGGCCAGGGACAAACTGCAACCCAGATACGTGCCCTTAGCGGGAACCGAACCCCGGTCTCTCCAGACCAAAGGCCAATGCTCTAACCGCTGAGCCAAACCGCCCAGGGCAAGAGTTCTTAATGTGAATGGATTTGTTTTTCCTCCTTTTCTCTCTCTGACTCCTCCCTATCTACCTTTACCTAGTTTTTGTGATGATGGAAAATGGAAATAATCTCTTAAAGACATCATAAAGGAGCAGAATATTTTTAAAAGTAAAACAAATGAACCCTCTTCTTGGACCATTTTTGTGATGGTTGTTGACTTGCCTGAGGTTCTTGCGGCGGCTGCATTATTCTAATAGATCTGGGCTTGAACCAGGCACCTGCTTGGCAAGCACACTATCAGCTGGCAAGTGTACAATAATGGCATTTCCACAAAGGGTTTCCAGCAGGTGTGTCCCTGTAATCCTACAAAAGATGCTAACAGTAATCATCGGACCACTGTCCCTGCACTGACACACATTGCTCTGGCTACAGAGGTTCTGGTGGGGCTCTATGTCCTGGAGCCTCGCTTCAGCCCTGAGTGCATTGGAGAGGACGCAGTTGTCATGACCAGCCCGGACTGTCATGAATGCACATAGTAACAAAGCTGCTAATTGGTATTCGAGCCAGGACTTCAGTCTGGGCTGTGGCCTCCTAGTTTACCACACCACATTGCCTTCTGGCGCGGAATTATCAGCCCAAACTCTATCCCAGCACTCTGCGCAAGGAGGCAGAGCTAACTCCCAAATTGAGGCAATCCCCATGTCTGTGATCCTACATGCTGGGCCCTGGGCTTGGCCTTTACTCCCCCTACCCTACAGCCCAAAGGGCCTCCTCCCCCAGGAGGAGAGGAACTTCATGGGAATTCTCACTTAACTAACAGCCAGTTTTAACTTTAGTTCCTCTTTACCAAAAAGACAGATTTTTCAAACCACTGTATTAAATACAGCTTTTTTCCTTGACAATACTGAATGGATAAGAAACATCATTTTATGTAGTCACAGCTTCTCTGAGGCTATCATGTGCCAGGTCAGTTGTGTGGTAACAACACATTAATGAGACATAGACACTGCGCCCAAGGAGCTCACAGTCTAGCAAGGAGGAAAGACACACACGGGGAGGCAGGCAGGGGGCAGAGTCCTAAATGTCCCCACCAGCCAGCCCCAGAATCCCCGTGCAGAGCCCGAGGGGCCCTGGCATGGGTTGACCTCTTCTGGATCTCCCTCAGCGGGACTGTTCCTTCTGTAGACCCGGGTATCCTACCAGCTGCACTGTCTAATAGAATCCTCAGTCACGTTACACGTGTTCGATGTCCACGCTTTCCAACGCCGGAGACACCAGTCACGAGTGGCTACTGAGCACTTGGCATGTGGCTAGTGCACCTAAGGACCATACAATTTTAATTTTATTTCATTTTCATTGTGCCTAATGGTTATATATTGGACATCACAGAAAGTAGACAGCTCTTTCTGACTGTATCAGTTTTAGGGGGCGGCTGGAGGTGGTTATGGGGAAGCGATCTCCCACGTCCCGGCTGCCCTTACCTGGCGCTCCTGGAGCGGACGCGAGGGCTCGGTCCTCTGGAGGGTCAGTGAGCCAGGTGGTCAGCCAGGCCCTCCCCACACCTACATGTGGCTGCCACCAGCAATGGTCCCTTCTCCTCTGAGTGATAAAATTCATAGACTCTGCCAAAGTGCAGCTTTTGAAATGTGCTACCTTTGTGCAAGAGCAGCAGTGAGTTGTCCAAAAAGCCCCGGGCCTCGCTATGACTGTGGTGTGGTGGCTGGAGCAAGTGTGACGTGGACGTGAGGAGCTGTGTGACCCAGTCCCACCTGCTGCAGGCTCCCTCTGTGACCCCGAGTGGGCTGTTCCGTCTCACTGGGCCTGCAATCCGTTCTCTGGAGGCTGAAGGGCTGGGTCTCCTGATTTCTCACCCAGCTCACATCTTCGGAGAATACCTGCCCAGAGACAGCAATTTAGGTTGTGAAGGAGAGTCTGGGGATTTATTTTCCAATGTGAGGCCCAAGGCAAAACTAATTTAGCAGTAAGCAAAAAATGGGAATAGGTACACAGCATTGTTGGTGGTTAGCAATTGCTACGAGTGAATTCAGCAACAGTGAGAAGAAAAAGGCCTGAGAAGATTGGAGAGGAGGAGGGGAAAGCTGACAAGGAACCCATAGGAAAATCAAGTGGTAAACAAAGAAAGCAGAGCCACAGAGGACCAAATACAGAACAAGAGGACCAGCGGCGAGCCAGTCGGTGCAGGGTGAGGAAGGCAGCGGTCAGACCCGGTGGACGGAGAGAGCGGGTCCGTAGGGGTGAGGACCCCGCAGCCTGCCTGACGCACACGGTCCTGCTTCTTCCATCAGTACCTAAAAGCACAGAGGGGACAAGGGCCTGTGGGAACAGCTTTACTTCACCTGTCAGCCAGCAAATGTGTCTGGACTCTGCAACAGGGGCTCTCAAAGTTGGCTGAATTTCTGAATCACCTGGGGAGCCTAAAAAATAAAAAATAAAAAGCTGACATCCAGGCCCATTCCCAGAGATCCCCCTTTACTTGGTCTGGGAGGTTTTCCATGCTGGTGGGTGGCGAAAGCTCACCGGTGATTCTGATTTTCTGCCACAGCTGAGAACCTCCAGTTTTTTGTGTGCTGGGCTTTGTGCTAAACCAGGAACTACAATAGGAACAAGATAGGCATGGCCCCTCCCCTCCCCTCCCCAGTGGAGGCGTTTTCCAAGGCAATCAAGACCCAGTGAGGTTTATGGGATGAGAAGGATCTCCATACCTTAGAAGAAGAAAGTGATACTCAGAGAGGTAGGTTAATCCCCAGGTCATACAACCTGAGTCATTAGTCCAGGACTCAACTCCATTAGGTCAAGTCTCAAAACACAGTGCTCCTTCCCCTGCAGCACATGACCTCAAGCAACAGGAAGCAGAGAAGCAGGGGACTCTCCAACGGTCCCTTCTCTTGAATTTTCAGACACCTGAAATGTTACCAGGCTCTGACCATACCTAGAGTTGTCAGATATTGAAGTGCCCATGGGCTGCAAGGAGTGGCCAGCGGCTAGGGACCCTGGGACAGACCTGTTGGGGGACACCTTACTTGACGTACCTGAAAAGGAGAAAAACACTGCTGTGGAAATGCCTAGCGCAGACACCATGCTGGCGCTAAAGACACAAAGAGGGAAGAGAGTCAGTCCCGATGCTCAAGGATTAGCCTCGTAGCAGGAAGTAAGTGTGACGAGACTTGGTCATGAATGTTCTAGATCAGGAGTCTGCCAGCTTCTTCTGTAAAGGGCCAGATTGCAAATATTTTCAGCCTCACAAGCCATGTACTCTTTGCCACAACTACTCAGTTCTACGATTGCAACGCGAAAGCAGCCACAGACAATCCCCACGAGAATGGGCATGGCTGTGTTCAAATAAAACAGGATTCACAGAAACAGATTTGAATTACATATGATTTTTATGTACCACTAAACCTTACTCTTCCTTTGATCCCCTTCCCCCCCCACACACACACACTCCCTGCAATCATTTAAAAATGTCAAAACTCATTCTTAGCTTCTATGCAGGCCATGCACAAACAGATGGGCTGGACTTGGCCCAAGGGCTGTGGTTGCCCGTCCCTGTTCTGGAAGTAGTGTGGTGGGGAGCAGGTAGGAGGACATGTCCATGTCAACCAGGTTTGGGGATCAAGGGAAGCTTATCAGAGGAGGTGGCACTTTAATTTTCTGTTTCACCAGCTGCCCTTCAATAAATGGTTATATTCCTCCTTGGAGCACAGATTCAAATGGTCTGTAGACCGACTCCAGTTCTGCCTTTGAATTCAATAGGTAAACCTAAAAGGCAAAAACAAAGTCGGATTTTCAAAGTAATTTTTTTCTCAGATATTTTCATTGGGCGTTTCTCTGCGTTGGAAAATAGAGCCGAGAGGTTCTCCTGTGATAAGGAAGTTAATCTCTGCTGTGGTAAGAGGCGAGATGAGGATGAGAAATAAATTTACTGAGCATATTCTTTGTGCCAGAGACTGTTTAAACATTTAATTAAGTTTTTTCATTTAATCCTCACAGTTACCCTACATGTTATTATTCATATCTCTGTTCCCGAGAAGAGGAAACCGAAGCACAGAGATGTGAACCGTCTGAAAGCCACAAACGGGGAACCTGGCAGAATTGCCGTTTGGACTCAAGCGATCAGATTTTAAGGCAAAATTTCCCTGATCATGCCTACTTTTCTTACAACATGATCATATCTCACGAACACAGAGGTTTGCTCACAGAATTGAAATAGCACAAAAATGTCTGTAATTGTGAACTAAGCAAGTACCTTGGAACACTAACTTTCAATTAAAATGCATCATCTATCAGCCTCACTTGCTCACCTGCCTATATCAAAGTTTCAACTAAATGATTAGAAATAGGGTTTGGTAAGAAGAGCAATAGCTTTTAGAAAGCCAGTCTTTATGAGGGCTCTTAATATTACTGGAGCGTGAAAGATTAATATCTCTGAGGATAATTCTTTTGGAGCAATTTAGAAATCAAAACCTTTATATAAAAGAGTTCTTTTCCACTAATAAAATTCACTATTATTTCATTAATACCGCCCTTGTACTTTTTTTATTTTTCCATTGCCATTTACATTCAATATTATTTTGTATTAGTTTCAGGAGGGTCTTCAAAATGTGAGCGATGGAACTGCCTCACGACCAAGCAAATCCACTTCTGGGTATATAGCTGAAGAAACTCAAAACATGAATTCAAAAGAATATGTGCACCCCCATGTTCATTGCAGTGTTATTTCCTTGAGCTTCCTATTCAAGGACTGGGCTAGTAATATTGCTTCTGGCTTTGAAGCCCATTTCTGGTTCATACTTGTCAGGACCAGTCTGCATCTGCTCCTTTCCCAGATAATCAGGGCCACTGAACATACACTAGAAAACCCAGGGAAGAGAAATAAACCCCTAAACAGTGCCAGCCCTGCCCTAGCCAGGAGCTCTTGTCCAGACGGGGTGTTCAGTAAACAATCCTGTTTTTTCTCAGGTTTTATTGCTCCTCAGACTCCAGGAGGGAGTGTGTTCTATACCTCCGCAGTCCCCATTTTCAGTCTCCTGGCAACAGCTCTACTCTTCTTCAAGTATCCAACCCTTCCCCACCTCCAGTTCCTGCATTTTTAGGTGAAACAAATGATCTGAAGTCAACCAACCGTGTGTATCCCTTGCATGTGGGTGGGCATGGGCACTAAGCGCTCCATTCAGGGTGAATCTTGGAAATGTTGCTGCTAATAATAGGAGAGAAAAGATACTTAGTGTCCAATTGATTATTACCCAATGGCCATGGAGAAAGTCTTTGCCTGAGAATGGAGTTAAAACAAGGAAGGAGGACAGAGAAATGGAGAGGAAACCAATTTTCACGACATTGGTGAGCCTTGGATCAAGTCACATTGCTACATAAACCAATAACTTCTATTTTTGCTTAAATTTGAATTTGTTTTTCTGTTGCTTGAGGATAATCCTAGCTAAACTTTAATCTCCCACCTTTTAATCCAGGCTTAGTAATAGAGTCCCTGCCTGGATCTCTGTCCCAATTCCCAGTCCCATGTCTCTGGCTTTATTACCGGTCAGTGTTCTGGGTCTGCTTCCAGGACCTACCTCGTTCTGGCCAGTTTCACTCCATGCATGCCCTGGAGATTGACCAGTCCCCGGTACCTGCTCCAGACTAAACCATGAAAGAGCTCACTTTTTCTCTTTTTGTTATACATTTATTACATGAAAAACACATTCATAACAGAGTAATGCATGGCTGACTGCAGAAAAACATGTTATTTATACTCTCTATATAAGAAGTGTGAATCTAGGTACTTAGATGCTCTTTGTTTGCTGAGTAGAATAAATCCTTCATTCTCAGTATACTGGCCTTAGACATTAAAAAAGGGTATTAAAATGTGGAAAAGGATACATAAATAGGGAATTGCTCTGCCTGAGAAGGGGAGAGGCTGGGAGGCCCAGGAGAGTAATTGTTCCATGTAGGCGGGAGACAATAACCCATAGGCTGCATGGGGGCAGGTGCGAAGACTAGGTATGTATGGGAACAGGTGTGGAAGAAGAGGTTGTTACTGTGGGGAGTTTAGAGGTGAAATTTTGTGCACTGTGGAATCTGTCTTCTCCTCTACCTCCCCCTGTGAACCTAACAGCGTTCTACATTGCTTTTATTATTTTTTTAATGAGTGAAGTCAATTTGAAGGGAGCATGGAAAAGAGCGTGAAGGGACAGGAGTGAGCAGCAAGCATAGGTTTACACATATCAGACATTCTGGCTGAGAAATAATTGGGATGCTGATGCTGTTGAGTAGAGGAATAGACAACCCCCTTTACAATAATTTTAGCTATACCCTAGCTGAATTGACGCTTCAATCTTGATAGGCAGTGAAGTCTGGCGACCGCAAGCTTTGAAAGAATACACCGGCATTGGAGCCTGGGCGTTTCTGGAAGAGAATCGGTCTGTGTCCCTGTACCTAGTTACATCTACTAAGTTACATAGTGAAATTTTTAAAATTGTCATTAAATATACTTCTGCCATATCATTTTCAATAGCTTTATAATGTTCATTATATAGTTGCACAAAAAATGTATTTTGCCAATATTGTTTTGCTTGGCATTAAGATTGTTTATACAATTTATTTAAATAAACCCACTGAGATGTTGTAGATATGTTCTTGTACATTTTCCTCATATGTTCCTTAGGAGAAATTCCTAGGAGTAGAATCTATGGGTCAGAAAAATATTAGTATTTTCAGGGATGTTTATGACATGTCAAGTCGATGGGATATATATCTATGCAAATATATATATATATATATATATTTCTCTATATTTATAGATTTCCCTATATATATAAATTTTCATACCTATATTTTTATATAAGCAAGGACTTGATAGTTTCTTGTAAAGATAAGGACCAAAATTGAGTGAAAAGCTGATTTGGTACATATATTTACGGTTGGAAAAGTCTTACAATCAGGGTGCTAGGGCCCTCATTTTCTCCACAGAAGGTCTCACCTGATCAGTATAAATTGCCTGACTAAAGTAGCTGTCTCCACAGGAAGCCTAAGCAAGTAATACTGGGACTCTAGAATCTTGGTACAAATTTCATAAAAGGACTGTGGTCTCTCCCTGTTCTCCAAACTTCCCTGCATAAAATCTCCATTGACTTCATTTTTCATACAGAAAAAGAACTCACACTCCTTGAATTACTTCCAAAGTCCCAAAGCTAATAAATGTGAAGAGAAAATAGAAATAGAAAATTATCCTTTTGTAAACTCCCATATAGTAATTGATTCCGGCAAGGATTATCATAAAAACTAAAACATCTAGGTGAAGAGTTATAAAGAACAGAATATTTGCACAGCGCCAAAATATCACTACACAAATTACTAGTTGAAATGGAAAAATATCATTGCAACCAAAAGATCCAATGCTGAACACAATTACCAAGTGGTCAAACTTAGAGTCACTGATAGTGGTATAGCCTAGCATTACATGCCTGCCTATGTATTACAGCACAAAATTTAAAAATCACCTAATAGTAGTCTTGTCCTAAAGAGTTTAATCTAAATGTAATTAAGCCCCTTTAAATCTAACTTTCATTTTACAGAAAATATGAGGGACAGAAGAACCAGTTAAACAATACCATGAAGAAATAATCAGAAATATTCTAAATATAGAATGTTCTATAAGACAACCTTCTGAACTCCTCAAAAAGTCAGTCTCATTAAAAAAAAAAAAAAAAAAAAGGACGTAGGGGCACTGCTGTAGAGTCTAGACCAAAAGAAATGGAAGAGACATGGCTATTGTGATAGTGAACTTTACATATTAACTGGGCCACAATGTGTCCAGATATTTGGTGAAACATGACTGGCTGTTTATAAAAAATGTTTCAGTTTGTAGACTGGATGAAGCAGATTGCTCTTCCTAATGTAGGTGGGCCTCATCCAAATAGCTGAAGGCCTGAACAGAACAAAAAGCCTGAGTAAAATGAAACTCCTTCTGCTGAGATGCCTTCAAATTGAGACATTAGTTCTTTTCTTGCCTTCAGATTTGGAATAAAACATCAGCTCTTCTTGAGTCTTCAGCCTGCTGGCCTTGGCTCTCCTATACTATCAGCTTTCCTGGGTCTCTAGCTTGCCAATAGCATTCTTGGAATTGTCTGTCTTCATAATCACATGAGCCTATTCCTTACAAGAGGTCTCTCTCTCTCTCTCTCTCTCTCTCTCTCCCCCTCTCTCTCCATTTATATATTTGCATTAGCTGCATCTCAAAAGTCTTGACAGATTTTTGTTCTGTCAATTCTAAATATTTTTTAAGTTCAATTTTACTATTTTGTTTGATCCATAAATTATTTATTGTGTTTTTAAAATTTTTAAATGTATGTGGGTTTTCAGTTATCTTTGGTTATTAATCTCTAACTTATGCACTGTGGTTTGACTTTATGCTTGTTGAAACCTGATTCTTAATGTGGTCAATCTGTAAATATTAGATGTCTGTTGAAAAAGTATTTTTTTCCCCTCATTTTCAAGCCTTCATGTATCTGCGTTAGATCAACATTGATAACTGAGTTATTTAAATGTTCTATATCCTTACTAAGTTTCCATTTGTACTTGATCTAGCAATCTGAGGGAGGAATGTTAAAAACTCATGTTATAATTAAGGTTTTCCTAGTTTCTTCTTGTAATTTGCACTATGTTTCTTTACATACATACAGAGAGAGGACATATTTTTTGTGTGCATGGGAGGTAAGGATCAAGTTCATCAAAAGTAAGAAAAGTCTGAGAAACTGTCACGGTCTAGAGGAGCCTAAAGAGATATGATGAGTAAAAATCTAATGTAGGCTTCTAGATGGGATCCTGGGGCAGAAAGGAGCATAAGGTAAGAAAGCTAAAGAAATCTGAATAAAGTATAGATGTTAATTAATAGTAATGCATCAATATTGCTTCAATATTTATAACAAATGCATCATTCTAATGCAAAATGTTATTAATAGAGGAAACTGGGTACAGTGTACATGGGAACCCTCTGTATTATCACAGGAACTTTTCTGTAAATCTAATACTATTCTAAAATTAAAAGTTTATTTAAAAACAAAAATGTCACAGGATTAGTGATACCTTCCAGAAGAAATATAAAAGCCAAGAGTCACAATATTTCCAGACATAAAGCCCTGGAGACTTTGATTTCAAAAACGAAAATTACAAAACAGTGAAAATTAACCACAAGGCAGGGAGAGAAAGAATACATAAGAAACAGCAGGTTAAGGGTTCCCAAGAATTGATATAATAGAATAGCTTTTATAGAGTACAAAAATTATTTGAAATAATTAAAGGTTTAAAAGTAGAAATTAAAAACATGGAAAAACAATTAGAAATAGAGGTCATACTATACATTTGTTTTATTTCTAAAAATGCTTATGAGACCAAAAAAGAAATAGAAGTGATCTTTTAATGGACAAATAATCAGAAGAATGTTCTCTCTCGGTGATATAAACAGCCATGCATCTTGCTCTAATGATGAATGGTCATTATTAGAGACATGAGGTCTTAAATACCAGCTTTAGAAATATATGTCACAAGGCTTACAATGTAGCAAAATTCAGAGTAGCCTTAAGAAAAAGTATAAGAGCATCAGTACTGAATGATCATATATAAATGTGGGGATAGAGATTGTAGAAGATAAGGTTTTCCAACCACAGACAGAATTTTTGTTTTCTTTGTTTTTTTCTGAAGGAGGGATTTACTTACTGCGAATAAAATTGTAACTCTAATTTATTCAATAAGAGTTTGCACAAAATTACTAACGTTTGTTTGCAGTCTTGAATAAATGATTTTGCATCTCCCAGCCCCTAAATAAGAAAGGATACACTGTAATTCTACTTTGCTTTTTAGTATACCTAATGCTTCATTTCCATGGTCTCTGGGGCCTGAAAGTATCTGCTCACTTGTAGAAAATGACAGCTGATAGCCTCACATGCACCTCTGAGCTTTTTGTCTGCAGCGTGAGTCAAATCTGAAGACAATAGAAAACTCTTTCTTAACAAAGGAACCAAAAGAGCAGAGGGACAGAGGCATTCTTCTGATGTAAAAAAGTTCTCCTTAGAGTCAGTTCTCCGCACTTTCACTTGTTATTTCTGTAGCTATGACTCAATTAAATGATATTAACCACCCCAAGCCAAGAATTATTTTATGTTCCCTCTTTTGTCTAAAATATAACTCACTCACATGGGAGGTAGTTAGTCATCATCATTGTAAAGGGCAAAGAAATATGCTACAGTCTGATTAAATTCAAATGCTCAGGACATATCACTCAGCCAGAAGAGCATCTTGTGCTCCATTAGAATTTTGTTACAGAGAATATTATCAATTTATCACCCTTCACCGGATTCCTTAGGTAAGATGTGGAAACTGTCTTCATTTTCTTACAAAAATTAAAGAGCAAGAAGGAGTTTGTCCAGGCAAGTAAAACAGCAAATAAAAAAATTAAAAAAAAAAAAAAAGATGTAGGAAACTGTTCCCCCGACTCCTTGCCTGGACCCTAAGATGCTTTATTCTGGGAAATCTATAATTGAATAAGGAAATGAAAGTAAGTGAATGCATCAAATGTAAGAGGCAATTGTAATTTCTCATTTTCTCCAGAACTAATCCTTTAGCAAGTTTAGGCCACAAAACTTCCAAACTACTGACTGGTTCCAGCCTTCATTCATCTCTACTACTTCCTCCCCATTTCATCTTAACTGTCATCCTATCTTGAACCATGACAAAGACCACCTAAGTGCCACCTTTGCCTCTCCTACCCTGCTTCCACGCATTCAGATCATAACAGCCAGAGTGTACTTAAAAATAAAAAAGGAAGCAAGTCATTCCCCTGTTTCAAGCCCTCCGGTTGCTTCCCATTACATGTGCAATAAACTTAAAAATCCTTAGCAGAGTCTCCAAGATGCTGTGTAATCTGGTTCTGTGCCAACAAGTTAGATCTGAGCTCCTATCACACCCCCCTCCTCCACTCACAACTTGTCCACCACACTTGCCTCATCTCTGTCTCACAGTCAAGCCCGTTGTCAACTCAAGGCATTTGCACTAGCCATGAAAAGTTCTTGCCTAAGATCTCAAAACGTCTGTCTCCTTCTTGTCATTCAGGTCTCAGTTTAAAGGCCACCTCCTCGAAGAGGACGAGCCTAACATCCCTATCGAAATTGCTGCCAAGCATCTGGCGGGTGTGGCTCAGTGGTTGAGTTTCGACCCACTTCCTCTCTCTCTCTAAAAGCAACAAAGAAAAAACAAACAAACAAACAAACCGTAAACTTTCTGCCAGGTATTCTTTCTCTCATTGCCTTGTTTTACTTTCAGTACTTGTAATTACTCGATATATATTTTTAGTCTATTTATTATCTATTTCCACCTGTTCTCCATTAGAATCTTAGGCTCATGCAAGCAGTAAACTTGTCTGGCTTGCTCGTTGATATATCCCCGACATCTGCTTTAATGTTTAACACATAAGTATGTAACAAAGGTTTTTTGAATAAGTTAATGACTGAAAAATTGATGGATGCAATTATTCTAGAGACAGAGAACAAATAAAGTTGGCTGGACATACAGAATGGAAACTATTTTTACTTATAGAAAGTGAATACATTAGAAATGCTTGTGGAAATCTTGTTCAAGTGAAAGGACACTTCAGTTGAAAGCATCCCGTTTTACTTTGAGTCATGTCCAAAGATATTAACAAAATACTCATTTGACAAAGATGGCTGGTCGTTTATCCAAACTCATGACACCCCACCCCATACACACTGATCATTGGATTAACGCTGGAAACTGACTGCTAACCAGGAATTATATTTACTATTCCCCTCCCACCAACCCCTTCTCAAGCTTACAATTCAGTCTAGTTATTTTGATAAGTTCTAGCCAGTGAAATGTTAAGGGCAATGATGCAGGCCCAGACCTGGCCCATAGACCCCCTCTATGCAGTACAACCCCATGCTCTTTTCCATCTCTGACGTCTTCCTGAGTAAGAGAGACTCTTTGATTGTGTTTGAACCGTTGTGCTAGTTAGCCTAGTAGATATTATCTGGGTTTCAGGCAAATTAAAAATAGTACAAGAGCAGGTTTGGTCCATTAGAGTTTTTCTGTTTGGCTATTGGGAGACTGCAAGTAGACTCTTTGACACTAAATTTAGGAGATTGGAAAAGAAGGAAGGTAGCAAATCATGGGGATACCCGCTGGGGACAAGAAGGTACAGGGTTCAGAGTCACATAATAACAAATGGTTTCTGACGGGTTGTATTCCTGAACAAAGACAATAAAGGGGCTTCCATTCCCAGAAGAAAAAAGAAAAGCATGTGCTAAGAAGTTCTTCCACGGAGACGGCGATGTTTCCCTTCGCAGGGTGAGCTCATAGTAAAGTTATAAGGGAGGAAAATTGTATCTGTGGTTTCCTTCTTAGAAACCACACCCTTTGGCTAATGCATAAGCCTCCTTCCCTTAGGTGTTCTCTCCAAAGATGCTGTCCTGGCAATCAGGAAGTCTAGCTTCTAGCTTCGTTCATCCATCACTCCGCTTGAGCTGGTTACTTCACCTTTTTACTAGAAGGAAGTGAGGACGTGATGGCTGGCCATTAGGTTGAGCATTATTTCCTGTTCTGATACAACAGGAAGCAGAATAGATTAATCATCATTAAGGTGATACAGTGCCTTGAGCCTCGAGAACAAATTTCTAAGACCATACTAAGAGAGGTCTTTGGGATAACGTTTCAGGCTACTATTGAGCGTGAGAAAATCTATCCTTTGTCTGAAGAAAAAAAAAAGGTAGATTCCTGGTATTATAAATAATATTAATTCTGCCTAAAGGAGGAAGAGTCACAGCCAGGATCATTGAGGCCCTCCTGCCAGTCCATGAGATTTGTTTTTCTGCTGCCTCCTGCTAGTCAAAGCTCATCTTCAATTTCCATTTGAATAAGTTCTCTTTGTGGATGGTAGAGCAGCATGAATTTTTCTCTATTGCAAGACTCTCATAATGTGCAAATTTCGTGTAGCAGCAGGCACCCTGACCCCATAATTCTCACAAGCGAATCTCCTCTATCCCCCACCCCCACCCAAACAGCAGCATGAGATGGCCCTCACTACGGCTGATGTGGCCCCATGGACTGCATGGACCTTCAAGAGCACTTGAGGTACAGCCTTACGTCTTTCTGCAATGAAGTTTAGATATATTATATAGCTGTGGTACTACACTTTAAGAGGCCTCATGATCTGATGCACAGAATGGTGAGGAGATTCAACCAGCATGACTCATGGCTATCATCAAGTAACTTTTTTGAGATGCTCTGGGAAAGAGAGACTGAGCTTGGTCCAAGTGGCCACAGTGGACAGATAGATCAAAGATGGGTGGATGGAAGCCACCAGAAGACTGATTTCACTCTGGAAGAGGAATGGGCTGCTCTTGGGAGGAAAGAGCTCCCTGACCCTGAGGTGGCTTATACAAACCTGAAGGACCTCTCAGAGGACATGAAGCAGAGGAAAACCAAGGTGGATGTTACAGAGAGAAAATTTTGACTTAGTATCAGAAACATCTCTGAAAATTAGACTGGGCTATCTGGAGAAGTAATGAGTTTCTTATCACTAGAAGTATTTAAAGAAATATTAGATGACTGAGAGAGATATTAAGAAAAAATTCCTTAATTTGGTCAAGTATTAGACTACATGGCTTCTAAGTTTCATTTTACTCAATGAGCCTTTAATTCCCTTTATTTTTTTTTCAGTAAGATTACTTTTACAATTTTTTTTTAGTTTTTAAAACTAATTCATGCACATACATGCATCTAACTGAAGTTAAATATTACAAAAAGCCATAAAGATAGAAATTTCATGCTCAATCTCTTCCTACCTGCCAGCCTCACACTCACTCTTATAATTGGTTACTTAGCATTTACAACCTTATTTCTGAATAATATGCATTTATTATATTTCTTGATTTATTAATTTTAGACATTTTGTGTAGACTTCTCACTACATAAGATGAAGACTTACTTTTTTTGTACAAGCCTATTTTTTCTCTTCCCAATCCCCCAAGTCATGGGAAATTTTTGCTTAAATTAATAGTCGTGTTTACATTATTATGACAATGCAAATATTGTTTGATACTGAGAATGCTACAATCATGTATGTTTTGTTATACAACCCTTCAATTTTTCCAAAGTTAATAGCTGCCCTATTTTCCTTTTGCACATTTTTTATGTATCTTCCATTAATTTTTCCAGAGGTCCCAATACTCTCTGCACATCTATATTGTTTTTCAAAATATCTTGCGTACATTAGAGCCATTTTCCTTCAGATTCTCCCTCCTATCTCTCTGTTCTAATGTGGATTGGCTTCCTCTCTTCCTCCTGTGCAGCTTTATTCTGGGGCTTCTTTTAGCCATTTTCCTGAGTTGGGCCCCTGTTTTCTGTATCCCATGTCATCTTGTTTGTTTAGTCCTCATTCTGGTGGAGCATTTCATCTAATAGCTTCCTTTAAAGACAGGTATCAGGGAAATAACTTTTCTGAATCTTCACATCTGAGAATACTTTTACCAACCCTCCTCCCTAGTATTAGCTATGCATGTATCTGCCCTGTATCTGCCCTGTGAGAGTCTATATTTTCCAGCCTGCCGTGCAACTTAGTGGAACCGTAGACTAGGTTCAGAATTAATGTGTACAACTTTCACATTTAAATGGAAGCTCCCTTTCTCCTTTACATGGACGGGAGCTTGGACAAGGTGGTGCTGATAATTTTGACTCTGTAGATGAGGTCAGCCCCTAGGGAGTGAGAACAACAAAAAAGGGACTGTCTCAGATGTCCTTGTGGAGCTGAGTTGTCTTCCTGAATCCCTCAACTACACTCGCCCTGCTACTGGACAGAGAACACATTTTTATCTTATCTGAGCCACTGTGTTTGGAAAGATTGCAAGAAGGCACAACAGTCCCTGTGTTAGAGCACCTTTGCCTGTGCCCTCATAGAAATCAGTTGAGTCTGGCCGGTGTGACTCAGTGGCTGAGCGTCGACCCATGCACCAAGAGGTCCTGGTTTGATTCCTGGTCAGGGCACATGCCCAGGTTGTGGGCCAAATCCCCAGTGGGGGGCATGCAGGAGGCGGCCAATTAATGTTCTCTTTCATTGATGCTTCTATCTCTCCCTCCTTCTCATTTCCTCTCTCACTAAAATCAATAAATGGAATTATTTTATTTTATTTTTTTAAATCAGATGAAAACCATTTCCCTTCAGAATTTTGAAATTATAATTTTATTGCCTTTAAACTTCCAGTGCCAATCTTGAGAAGACCAGTCATTCTGACTCTCAGGCCTATATGGATCAGTTTCTTCATTTAAGATCTTGTTCTTTTCCTTGGAATTTTAAAATTCCACGACGATGTATATTGGTGGGAATCTCTTTCAATTTACTACCTGAGCTCCTAATGATAACTTTCAACCTGATAACTTACAGTTTCAAGTTCTTCAATTATATCTTTTATTATTTCCTCTCCCTCATTTTGTGTGTGTGCGCACTTTCTAGAACGCCCAATAGTCATATGGGAATGCACTTCCCTCTAATTCCCTTATCAAATATTTCCCGTTTTTTGCATCTGTCTTTTTGTTCTAGTTCTGATACATTCTTTTACTTTTATCTTTTGATTCTTTTATTAAGTTTTTATTTCAGATGGGTAATTTTTAATTTCCAAGGGCTTATTTTGGTCTTGAGAGTATTCATTTTTATGCATTCTTGTTTCAGCTCGTGTCTTTCTGGAGATGTTAATTATAAGCTATTCTACTTGAATTTTCCTCAGCTCCTGTATTGTCTGTGTGTCCTCTGAATTGATTATTATTAGTAGTATTATTCGTATTTTGTTGCAATCTCTCTTTCACCCACGTGTGAAGTCTTTTCAGATGTCTGGTGTCCTTGGCTATTTGATTCATACTTTTCTGTGAGGCCAGAGGAGGAGTCAACGTTCTGTCTTTCCTGCAGTGTTCTCAGGCATCGAACCAGCCTTTGCATTGGGTGGGCCCACATGGCAATGTCCATAGGTCTCTCTGAATTTTCTCAGTTTCCCCACAGAAGAAAACATTCTGCTTTGAGGCTGTGGGGTCTGGGCTTGGAAAGGTGATTGCAAAGGCGTTTCTTTAGTATTCAGAATTCCCCTTTATCCTCTGAGTGGTCACACATCTCACATCAGCACTGTGCGTGGTGTCCTCAACTCAGGAATTAAATGATTCTGTTTTCCAAGGGAACACATCTCTGGTCTCTAGTATCGTGGGGCGGACACGTTCCTGGTGGTCTGCAGTAAGGAAGGGCACTGGAGCTCCAACTTCTAACTAATTTTGCTTTCACCCCTAGCAACCCTGCCCCCACGTTTTTGCCCAGGGCCGAAATTTTTAGGGGGTCTGTAGGTCAGGTTGGCTGACTTCTCATAGCATCCCATCTCACAGACCCATAAGTTGTCAGTATCGTTACCCTGCTTTCAAACCTCCCAAAAGGCAAGTGTGTGATCAATCTATTCTTTTTTTAAAAAAAAAATTCCAGAATATGTTTAAGGCAACGTTGGAAACTCTAACTGCCTTCTAGGATTCTGTTTTGGAAATGTCTGCATTTCTTAGTAGAGGTGATTTCCACAGTACTCGGGAGTCTTTGTGGAATCAAAAGCCACTAGAAGCTTCAAGAATCCCATGCAGAAAAGTGGCCCCAGGAGAGAAGTAGAGAAAATTGGAAGCTTCTCTTGGAATGCAGACTGCCAATTGCTTGAACAAAATAAAGTGTGAAAAACCATCTTAAGGTGGCTGTAAACATCAACGGACTGAAGGACCCCTGCAACATCCCATCTCACCCAGAGAATTATGTGTTGTTTCCCTTGTTGTCTGGAGGAGTTGCGAACAGTGGCTTTGTTTTCTGAGCCAGGAGTCTTTCCAAGTGAATCAGACCTGAAGTGCAGCCGTCTGGCTCCCCCTCCAGGAGGTGGTAAAGCGGCTCCTGATGCTCAACAGTCATGGCCAGAGAGGCGAGGAAACCTTCCACGTGAACAAATGCACTCCTGAGCTCAAACACACACATTTAACTATTTAAACTCCCAAAGGCTTTGAGGTTGAACAAGTTCTTCCCGGGGAAAGGTGACTTTGGCCTCTTTTTCCTACTCTTTTCCTCGACCTCAAGTTCTCAACCAGAACGTCAAGGTCACTGACATCAACTTAGTTGACATTAGAAACCTTCTTCCATCAAAAACTGACAGAGTCAGTAAGGTTGGGAAGCGTTCCCTGCAAGGCTGTGAATCTGTTCTTCTTTCTCATTAATTAAAAAAAAAATTATTTCCTTAAGCAAAATGGAGCACGGCTGTCAGTTATCCATGTCAGAGAAATCATAATATTATTTTAGTTTGTCTCCAGCACCCTTCCAACTCTTACTGAGTTATTTTGAGTGCAAACCAGGTTATTTTTGGCTCTTCGAATGTATTAATCTTCACCAAGAAGAAGCAGAGTGTTTAGGATCTCAATGTCAGGCATACTTGGATTGAAATTCTGGCTCCCCCAATAACTAGCTATGCCATTTTGAGTATGTCACTTAACATAATATTTATATACAATCTATGAAATACATCATAATAGTGTAAAATAAGACACTGAGGAATGTTAAATGGAATAATGCATATAAAGATCTAAGTATATGTTTTACCATATAGTAAATAAATTTAATTTGTTGTCATTGGTATTGGGAGGATAAAAAAAGCATGTGTGTATATCGTTTTGTTAGGCATGTGATGTTGAATTGTAAAGACTTAGAAAACTTATACTAATGAATACTGCAACTGTGCTAAAATGGACATTCTGATGGCTCCAGTCCAACACCCAACAGAACCTCCCCACAACTCTGTGCTGAGGAGGGGTCACGCTGCCTCCCAGAACAGAGCTCACTCGCTGTCCAAAGGTGGCTTGGCTCTTAGTAAGTTATTTCGATCATAAACCAAAAATAAGGTTCCCTATCATTTTTACCTATTGGTGAGGCAGCCCTGTAAGGGCACATGATACAAGTCTAATCTGATCTTCACTTTATGGTCCTTCAAAAAGTTGAACAGAGCTATCAAGTGCATCCATGAGCTTTCTCTTGGCTGAGGTATTGAGCTGAACATGCTTATTTCCTTCCAAGATTTGTTTATGCCTTGGTCTGTGCTCCCTCTGTGTCCCAGGTACTCTTCTCTGTTACTCTGAGTGGTACCCAGGGCTGAACGCATGGTTGCAGGAATGTTCTCACCAAGGTTAAGCATAGCTCATCTCTTTCTCAAGGAATTTTAAATCTGTTCAGCAACATACTAAAAAAGAAAAAAAGAAAAAAAAAAAAAAAGCCAAGCCTGAAATCTAAGATCCAGTCAATTTGAGCCTATTAAAACTCCTTTGAATTGTGCCAAGAACAATTTTTTTAAAAGTGGTAGCTGTGCCTTCGTTTATCTTAGTATATGTTCAGAAAGCATGAGACAAACTGGGATCTTGAGGAGACTGGGGTTCCTGGATTCTCTTTTAAACTCTACTTTGAGAACCAGTCCTATGACTAAACTCAGATTCAAGTTCAAGATTAGTCTCAGCACTTCACCAAAAACAAACATTATAGGTTGGGTGGCCTTGTTTACCTCTCTGAACTTCAGTTCTTCAAATCTTTGAAGTGGAGACAATAATCCCAACCTCCCAAAACTTCAGTGAGGGGCTTATGGATCATGCTTGTCATTGACCCCATACAGGGCCGCAATAGGAAGTGCTCTGAGGTACTGCCATCTATCTGCTTCCACTCAAAATTTTCCATATTGCAGGGCTTCTTTTTGTTCTCCATTTTAAAGGCAAACCACTAGAGCCCTGGCCAGTTTGGCTCAGAGGATAGAGCGTCAGCCTGTGGACCAGAGAGCCTGGGTTCGGTTCCTGCTAAGGGCACGTACCTCAGTTGCAGTTCATCCCCGGCCCTAGTTGGGGTCGTGTGGGTGGCGACCACTCGATGTGTCTCTCTCACATCGATGTTTCTCTCTCTCTCTCCCTCCCACTTTATCTGAAGATAAATGAAAAAAAATGTCCTCAGGTGAAGGAAAAAAATAATTAAAAATTTAAATAAATAAATAAATAAATAAATAAATAAATGCAAATTATTAGAAAGTTAAAGACAGTTAGGAGACTTGACTCCTTGAGTAAAATAACTGTGAAACAGTGTTAAGAGTCCTGGAATCTCCTTCCACCCAGTTCATGTGACTTTGGTCAACTCCCTGCCTTGGCCAAGGTCTCAGCTTCCTATTTTGTAAATAAAGACCTTGGTTATAATGACAAGACTCCTCCCAAACCTGGTGACTTTGTAATTCTGATTTAGTCTCTCCCTCTCCAGTTCACATCATTGTTGCATACTTCCTGGAAGTATAAGTCAAAAAGCTAAAAATTTGTTTGACCCTAGAAATGTGTTGAATCAAAGGGAATAGAGTTCTTAAAAACATTCTAGCTGATGTTCTCAACAGTAATTTAAATGTTTTTCTCCAATCCATTTATCACTGAAGGAACTCTGGAGCTATACAGTATGTCAGTGTAAGTATTATTTCTATTTACCAGACAGGAATTATTCTAAGAAGGACAGGATATGTATCACTCAGACTCCCTGAACACATCCAAGTGCCTTCCTTGAGCGTTGCTGAGAAAGAGGGATGTTCTGCCCAGCGGTCTGGTAGTTAACAGGGAACTGAGTCTGCTAACTAGCAAACTTGCTTGCGAGGTTGCCTGAGTGATGACCCCACAGTAATATCCTCATGTCCAGTCAAACTGACATGTGATAAATGCAGGAAAAAAGCCCATAAGAAACCAACATTTCTATAACATCAGACACTTCTTTATGTTCATAGTCATTGTAACATTGACCTTTATATACAGCTCTGCCATTTACAAAACAATTTTACTCCCAGTAATTTACAGTAATAGTAATCCTGCAGTATAATGGGATATGGCAGGAAATAGCAGAGCTGAGACTGTTATCATTTTGTCTTAGGGCAAAAATGAGCCTGAGTAAAGATATATCATTTTGAAGGGTTGAACAAATAGTTAAAGATGAAAAATAGTGGCCAAATCAAGACTTGAATTGAGGTCTCCTGACTCCAAATCCTTTGTTCAGTCCAGGGACCATGCTGCCTCTCACTCTCATCAACTTGACTCCACAGAAGTACTGTTTGCCGAGAAGGACTAGTAGGAAAGGACATCTAAACACACTGTGGTGAAAGTTGGTAACTCCAATAACCAAGGTAAAATCTGGATGTCAGAATGACAGGGAGGTGGTCCCTTACAAAGGAACAAGACTTGGAGTAATATCAGACTCCCTATCAGCACCTTTTAGGAATCAGGAGGCAATAAAAACTCTTCAAATTGTAGAGGAAAAAATATTTCAACATAAAACTCTATAAGCAGTCAAGCCATTGATCAAATATAAAAGCAAAATTAAAACACTTTTGAATGTACAAAAACTTAAGGCGTTCACTGCCTTTATACTCTGATCGAAAGCTGCTACTTGAGATACGGTGCTTTGCCAAAATAGAACAGAAATTTGTTACGCAGGATGCAGCTGGGTACTCAGAGCAGTGGCAGCAGAGAGTGGCTGAGAAGGAAGGAAGACTAGGAATCAAACATGAGAAAACCCATTCATTAGGCCATTTGGAAGATTCCCCTTCAGTCCAACATACGTGGAAGTCGTAGAATGTTTCTATGTGACTTAATCTATACTTCCTAGTTCTATATTGAATAATATGTACATAATCATAATATTTTAAATTCTATTCATTCATTTTCTTTTTTATAATCCAGCTATTATACAGTCGCATAAGATATATTAACAACTTTATATAATATAAAAATAATTACAGAGGAAAAATTGGAGATGGAGGAATATATTATTGTCTTTTTCTTTATTGTGAGTTTATCACTGTTTAAAGTTGGTAAAGCATAAAATAGAGCTGAGTTTTATTACTTAGATTCATGAAGACAACTGATAGATTGTCCAAAAATTACAACCAAGTTAATACAAATTAGGAAGTAGAAGGGGAAGAAAAAGTGGATAGTAATGCCAGTGAATAAAATCCTCTGACCTCATATCTAGGAAAGAATAGATCTGTTTGGAGTTAATACATCAAAAAATACAACAAAATAGTAGTGACCTAAGGTTGTTATATAAAATTATAACAATAATTACTACTACAACTTAAAAGAGGTAATACAGACAGTGGCTGTCTCTGGGGAGAGGGGTTCATGATGAAGGGGAGGATGATTTTCCTTTTTATTTTTGTTCTTCTGCTTTGACTATTTTTAACTTCTGTGCATGCATTAATTCTATATTTAAACAAAGGAAAACTCAGTCTATTTGAATATCTAAAAACATGTGAATAAAAATTAAGATGATGGTTTGACTTGATGCTGGTATATATTTAAATTTCTGCAAAGAAGAATAAAGAAAAACGGTAAGACTCTGAAAAATCAGGTTTACCTCCTTTATTTAAAAAATGCAGTATTGTAAGCCAAGAGAAGGAACGTTACTCCCCTAAGGCTACTTTATAAGTGGTAACCATAAAATCACATTAGTAGTCAGTCCAAGAAGTGATTTAAGAATTGTTTAAAGTAGCCAACATTGTCCTAATTTGCAAGCACTGTCACTGTCAAAATGCTTTGGACACAGTTAACCACCCTCTCAACCACCTGTTCCCAAAAGGAGACCTGAGTTTGACTTCCTTCTCTGCTCCTTCCTTCTCCTCATTTACCTAGCTATAAAATGAGACGCCTACATTACCAAGCTATGTATTTGCAAGAATTTGTAAACCACCAAGTCTTAGATCAATGTTATTAACACCATTTTTATGCTTTGTTCATCTGCCATAGTATAACGAAGAGTCTGCACAGACTGGGATGGATTTACACTCAAGCAAATATGTTTTGCTATCTCTTATGAAGCCTGCCAAAGCAACCTGGGCAGAATTTTCAGGTTTCTATGGCCCACTAGCCTTTAAATCTGTGACCGGTCATGGTCCTCTCAAAGGGCATTTTCCCTTTATTCATCGACATGCAGAGCTACCAACAAGGACATATGCATGTCCCAAACTCTTCACCTTGTCTTCCTTTCTTTGCCCTCCTTCGCTCTCCTCCTCCTTCACCCTCTTTTTAACTAAATCTACCTCAACAAAGAATTTAGTATCTTAATCCCTTCTTTCAACTAAGTTCAATACCTCCCTAGCTTTGGCTCTCTACACACTGTACTACCCAGCCACACCTCTGCATGTGCCAGGTGACCGGACACTACATCACGCTCCACAGTACTCATGGGTTCACCCCACTGTGGGTTCGATTACATGCTTCACTCTGTCTGCATTGCCTCCCTCACCCACCATGCCCAAATCATACCCTTCCTTTAAATCCCAGCTTATGGATCAACCTTTTCCATTAAACCTTCCTTGTTCCCCCCACCCCACCCCAACCCCTGCCCCAAACCTAAGCAATCAGCCCCTCCTTTGCTTGCTGTAGCTTTCTGTCTAGTCCTGCCTTTTGGCACAAGTCCCTGTGTACTTATGCTGGAGTTATTTATGCATGTGCCTCAACATCTGATCATTCTCATTCTGTGGGATTCATGTCTATGTTCTCTGTTCGTCCGTTATACAAGGCCTGGCACATAGTAGGTGCTCAACAAATATCTATTGAGTTCTATTGGTTTGCCAAGGCTTACATAGCCAGTAAATGGTAAAGTTAGGACTGGAATCCAGATTTTTCACTGCTGCTCCAGGGTACTCTCCATCACACCATATGGGCCATACACTTCAGGAGCTGAGCTGAGCATTTTGAACTGTGATAGGGAATCTGAGGGACAGTCATAACCTGTCCCACCTTGATGACAATTCAAGCTGACAAGGTAAAGTATAAGATATACAAATGTCCCTGGATGAGGCAAATGTTAGGATTTGCCACTTTGATATTTCATACATAGCGAAAAAATGTCAGACTTCATTAGGCACCTTCAACATCCCTTAAAGAAAGGACAGAGATGTTTGGTGAAGTGTCGTGGCTGCTGCCCACTTTCTAATCTATTGTTCTCAGGTGAAGGAAATAAACTGTTTCCAGAACAGGTTTGCATTAAAGAAAACCTTCAGAAAGCATTAGGCTTGCCTGCATACCTTCTGATGTAAGAGGTGATTCAAGAACTTAAAAACTGAAAAATGAATGTATTTAATAAACCTGTCATTCCAGACGAGATTAAAAACGAAGAGCAAATTTTTGATTTAATATAAACAATCATTATTTAACCAAGAAACTTCAGCACCATTATTATCCTTTAAAAACATTGAGCCATAATCTTAATCTAAATTGTTGTTTGGTTTCCTTTACTGTTTCACCCTAAAAAGTAATAAACAATACTCTGTAAATCTAAATATAATGTGACTCACTGACAGCAATTTAGCTGAATTTTTTTTCTGTTATATTCTGGGTCAGAGTAAGCATCTATAACAATTGTACATTAGCATGAAATGTTCCCCATCAAACCTGGGTTGTCTGAATCTCTACTCTTCCCAAATGCCCAAACAAGCTAGCTCCTAGCCACCTGTCTTTTCCAATATACACAACCCACTTACACGAGCTTCCTATTACCAAATATAATTCAAGTGCCCCTGTTCTATTGGGAAAATTGAAGCTTGAAGGAACACACTGTCTGAAATACACATTGATTTGCATGGTGTAACAAAAAAATCTTTTATCTAAGATTTCTTAAGTAAAATAAGTTCAGGTATTTGCTATGAGAGGAATCCTGAGTCTTTGCATAATAGGTAATATCTAGACGCTTATAATCACACCGCTCTTCTAGGGATTCAGAGCGCTTTGATCTAAGAGATCAATCCACAGAAACAGCCTTTAAATTGCTGCTGCATGTGTAACTCTTTGGGGTGTTTCTCAGCCACCCTCCTTGTTTATTCGATTAAGACAATTTCCCCTTCATTTATATGGAACATCAGCTTCTTTAAAGTAAGGGTCACTGCTACAGTAACCTAAATGTCTGTTGGAAAGTATAAGTCTTCTCAAAGCAAAGATGGGAAGGAAAATCCTTTTTCGGCACTGTACTGGGTTGAATGATGTCACTCAAAAAGATATGTCCAAGTCCTAATCCCCATATCTGTGAATATGACCTTATATAGAAATAAGGTCTTTGTAGACATAATTGAGTTAAGGGCCTCAGGATGAGATCACCTTGGCTTTAAAGTGAACCATACATCTAATGACGAGTGTCCATGGAAGAGAAAGGAGAGAAAGGTTCCAGACACGCAGGCACAGAGGGGAAGGCAATGTGAAGTTGCACCCAGAGCTTAGAGAGATGCAATACAAACCAAGGAGCGTCAACCACCAGAAGCTGAAAGAGATGCAAGGAATTGGTTGTTCTTCAGGGCCTCCAGAAAGAACTGACCCTGCCCACAGACCTCTGGCCTCCAGAACTGTGAGAGAATATATTTGTGATGCTTTGTGATGGAGGCCCAAGGAAACTGATACAGACACAGTGATGGGTACACCTAAACAGCTTGACTCAGCAGAAAAAAAAAAAGTATCCATGTGTGCGCACGAACGTGTACATACACACATATCTGTATAAGTTAGAATCATTACTGTCATCATAAAGTCTCCTAGCCCATCATGGTGTGGTGACTGAGGAGAAGGCTCGGTAATTATTTGTTCCATGAATGAGTACAGGATTTCATCAGAAAACTAGCAGTGTTATGTGCTGCATAGATATGAATTAGGTACAGATCTTCCTGAGGCTAGATGAAGCAGAGATTGCTCGAGGATGTTTTTCCCAGTCTCCATTGGGACTATCAAGAAGAAAAAGCCAACAATCTCCCCTTCCCCAAAGCCTGCTCTAACCTCTCCCTTTAGCCTGTTGAGAGAGAGCTCCTTTACCCCCAAACCCCCACAACTCCCCTTTATTGCCTTGAATCACAGTCAGTTGTGTATTTAAGGTCTCTCTCACATGAAACCAAGCAAGTAGAGGGCAATTCTGTACAGTGGAAAGTGGGTGAATTCAAATTCGGGAGACATAAAATATATAAGCTGTGCCTTGGCTCTTCTGTGAAACAAGAATAAAAATCCCTGTCAGACACCCCTCACAATCTTCCTCGGCGTTGCAAATAAAATAACTGGAGTGAATGTATAGCCAGAGAGTGCACATGACAAAATGGATAAACAGAAAAACCAGTCTACATGGAAAACAAACAGAAAGCATTGTTTATGTGTGCATCCCTCATGCCACAGCTTACCATGGAGCACCGTGCATGGAGGGTCTCAGTGAAAACATCTGGGCATGAACAGGGTTGTCCAGGGGCACTGTCCTCACTCAGACTGCAACCGTGCAACTTCAGAGCAGTCTGCTAAAGGCCCTTGAAAACAAGCAAATGAGCCAACCAGACAACCGCACTCTCCCTAAGTCTACAGAGGGCACCTTGGGGAATAGCTTTACCCTGCACTGCTATTTGCAGCGGTACTTGAGCGGCTCTGGGCAACCCTCTATCCCTGGGCAAGTGGAGCTCTAGGGTCATCGTCGGCCTGGCCAGAAAGCCAAGAGACATTCCTTCCCTGGGCTTCAGACTCATCATCTCACATTTGGCATCGTCTCATTTTGTGGGATCATAATGATGCACTTGATTACTTATTTTTTGGATAACTGCCAACGGGATTTTGAGTTAATGTAGAATTTGAGACTTTTTATTTCTCCCATCAAAGTTCCTACTCTTATTCTATTTCAGGTCCCTGCCAAAGAGTCTTTTTCTTGCTTCATTACGATTCAGTTGATTTATGAAACATCTAGATTGTGCTTCTCCAGTTGTCAGGGAAATTTAGGAAGTTTTACCAAATTACTGATAAAGCAGAAAGAAACCTTTTCCATAGTTTCCTACTCGGGAATCCACAGGCCCCCTGCAGCCCATGTATGGGTTTTCGGAGTGTGATGAAATCCCAGTTGTTTTCATATTTGGTATGTGTATTTGGGGAGGGCTGATCTTCAACTGGGTGAGAACCACATGTCCAACACTCTCCTTTAAAATATCACCACTAGTGTGCTACTGCTGTCACCACTATATTGAATACTTACCGCGTGCCAGGACTTATGCAGGGCCTCTACCTATATTATCTCATTTAATTCTCACAACTATCTTCCAACCTACGTATTTTCATCATTGTTATTAATGAAGCGGTTGAGAGTAAGTAACTCGGCTTACCTTGGTTTAACTTCACCTGGTCAAGGACATCTTAGCAGGTAAGATACTAAAGGATTTCAACTTGCCCAAGTCTAAAGAGGACACTTTCCACTACACAAATAGCAATTCTCATGACCAGATTTTTTTTCTCTTCACTTTACGTGATGTTATTTATCACACTGACCACTTTTCCCCAGAATCACTGATTTCTGCCTGAAATTAAAGGCCGCGCTCAGTCTCGGTTCGTCCACCACAAACTGCATCAGCGTTTGCCTCGTTGTGCTGCCTGTGACCATAGATCCCAGACTCTGGAGCGGTGTTCGGAGACAGAGAGAGAGGCTCCGCTGCTCTGAGGGACACGACGGACACAGGGCAGTGGTCTGACTGCTGCTCTGTGAAGAAAACACAAGGCAGGATGCTGGTCCAGTCCCTGTACCAACGAGGACTGCGACCCAGGAAGTGGACAAGACTTGCCTGAAACACTATTAGACGAGCATGCAATAGCAGAAGTTGTAGTCACTGGAGCAGTCCCTCCAGCACCTGCCTTGCTGGTTAACTTCAGAAAAGCCTCCTGCTTCCCTGTTCCTCAGTTTCCCCATCTGAAAAAAAATGAAGACACTGAATCATAGGATTTCAAATTCACCTTCCCCCTCACCATACCAGAGAGGACTGACCTAGGCTTCATTTTCTTAATATATTTTGAACATGTGTTGCAAAAGTACAAAGTATTTGAGCAATAAATCAGATCTCACCTAGTTTTCAAGGTCACACGCAGAATCTAGGAGGCTATTTTTATTTATAAATCATGTCTTTTAAAAAAAAGCACATAAAAGTTAATAGAAGTCATTATTGGTGAAATCATCAGAAAAAAATAGCAAGGCATGATCAAAGGTAGGCAGTTTAAGATGATGGATTATCAACCAGCTTGTCTCCTGTCAGTTCAAATAGCTTTCTGACTACTCACTTCCCATTTCCAAAGCTTCAAACTCAAATAGCTCTGCACAAAAACAATCGAGCTGGACAAATTGATATAACTGCTTTACGAAGCCTGGTGCCGCCCACCACCTCTCTCCTGGCCTCCCAACTTTACCTAACATTCCCGTGAAGAAAGGGAATGATCATTTTCTGAGGCACTTGCAATGTGCCAAGCATGACACAGGCACTTAATATATTTCATCTCACTTAATCCTCTCCACAACCTTATGACAAAGTCTTTATTATTTCTATTTTACTCATGAGAAAACTGACATTCGGAAAATTTAAATAGATCACAGAGTTGTAAAGGGCTGAAACCAGAATGAGAAAATGAGATTGTAGCCATCAAATTCACCAGGAACTAAATGGAGGTAGAATTCTTCAGACCAAGGGTCATCTATTTATTCATTTGTGTACCTTTTACTATCACCCAGCATTATGGGTTGAATTGTGTCTGTGTTCCCAAATCCACATGGTGAAATCTTGCCCCCAGTACCTCAGAATGTGGCCTTACTTAGAAATAGGATCTTTAAGAGGCAGTCAGGTTAAAATGTGGTTATCAAGGTGGGCCCCTAATCTGATATGACCAGTGTCCTTATAGAAAGGAGAAATTTAGCCAGACTGGTGTGGCTCAGTGGTTGAGCATCAACCCATGCACCAAGAGGTCACCAGTTTGATTCCTGGTCAGGGCACATGCCCACGTTGTGGGCCAAATCCCAAGTGGGGGGCATGCAGGAGGCGGTCAATAGATGTTCTCTCTTATCAGTGTTTCTATCTCTCTCTCTCCCTCTCCCTTCATCTCTCTCTAAAATCAATAAAGGAAAAAAAATTTTTTTAAGAAAGGAGAAATTTAGATGTAGAAACAGACATGCAACCAGGGAGGACTTCATGTGAAGATGAAGTGAGAGATCAGAGTGATGCTTCTGTGAGCCAAGGAACACCAAGTGTCACCAGCAGACCACCAGAAGCTAGAGAAGAGACATAGGCTGCATTGTCCTTCACAGCCCTCAAAAGAAAACAATCCTACTAACACCTTGACTTCAGACATCTAGCCTCCAGAACTACGAGACAATCGATTTCTGTGGCCTCGGCCACCCAGCGTGTGACACAGCAGCACTAGCAAGCTAATACACCCAGTTAGTTTGATATCAGAGTCCGAAGTTTCATGAGAGTAAACAGTCTCCGCCATGGTGGTCCCTTATGCTCAGCATAAAGCTCCTCCTATTCATTTGCTCATTAGTGCTCACAACCACCAGATGGAGTGGAAAATGGCAGATATTATTTCCCCACTTGACAGATAAGTAATCAGAGGCTGAGAAGTTGGCTCAGTCTCTATCACCAGCCTAATAACCAAGTGACAGAACCAAAACTTGGACTCAAGGACTTCTGCTCTACGTCCATAGTGAATTCCACTGTATGATGCTCACTCCCCAAACCAATGTGAGGGGACACTGAAAAGAACCGTGTTCCTTAAAATATCAGTATCGCACCCGGCTGGTGTGGCTCAATGGTTGAGCATCGACCCATGCACCAAGAGATCACCAGTTTGATTCCTGGTCAGGGCACATGCCCAGGTTGTGTGTGTGTGGGGGGGGGGCAGGCAGGAGGCATCCAGTCAATGTTTTCTCTCATCGATGTTTCCATCTCTCTCTCCCTCTCCCTTCCTCTCTGTCTCTAACATCAATAAAGAAAAATAATAAAATATCAGTATTGCTACCCATTATTTAACTTGAAAGTTCCATCATTTTAACTTGAAAAATATTCAGAGCTTTGAATATTTCCTGAGAGAGTGAAGCATAAAAAATCTTTAATGATTTTTCAGAGGACTTCCTCCAAAAAGGCCTGTTGGGAGGGACAGTTCGTGCCTGGCCTAGCCAAGGATGATATTAAAAGGCTTCAACCCAAAGCAGCTGTCCTTATGCAATACACATGTATTGACTCCCTATGATGCCCCTAACCCTGGGCTGGATCATTGGAAGTTGTGGGTGACTAAGACACAGCTCTTGTCCTCCGTGGCTCATAACCAGGGAGAAACAGACATATGAAGAGAGAGTTTCCTGGGGGGCACTTAGCCTGGCCTGAGGGTTCAGAGAAGGCTCACAGGGAGGGCTGATGGCTAATCAGTGTACCCACCTTAACCCTTTCTAGTCCCCTAGAAATCACACAGGTCCCCTGCAGAACAACATCTTCTAGACTCCTCAAAAAGTCATCACCCAATATGTCAAATGGAAGAAGTTGTTACATATCTGCCTTTCAAATTTATAACTCTATTTCTTCTCCCAAAAATTGTTCTCTCCTCCAACCCCAATGATAGAGAATTTTTTTACATCCTATCAATCTTTTCAATATTGTTCTGTATTCTAAATGTTCTATATATTTTTTCACACTTTTTGTGTGCCAGGCACTTTGCTGAGTAATTTTCATTCTTGACCTTATCTAATTTCCATTTACAGATGAGTAAACTCAAAAAAGTTAATTTCCCTCTGGTCACAACAGTGGCAGAGAATGAAAGTTCCATACTCAATATCCATTCTACCCTTGTACTTTCCGAGAGACCACAGTTTTATTCCGGGCAGCAAAATACTCAATTAAAAACTTCCTCAGCCTCCCTTACAACTGGGGTGGCTATGTGACTTAGGCATTTGGGGGGGGGGGTCACAGGAAGCTCTTCAAAGGAGTCTGAATCAACTGCACAAGCTGTTGTGTCTTTGCCCTTCTCCATCTCTCCTAACTAAACTGAGGATGTGATGGCTGGTGCTCCTGCAGCCATCTTAAGATCAGGAAGAAGTCATCCCCCCAACACACACACACACAAAGGAATTCTGAGCAGCATAGGGAGATCTAGAGTCACCACTGATATTTACAGATGATGTGCCCGTGATAGACTGCCATCTCTGAATTTTTCATTGCTTGATAGAAAAACAGATATTACTTATGCCTTTCCCCTTTTCTCTTTTTCTTGCCATTGAATTCATTCCCTAAGTGGAACACATAACTGGTCAGTGGTAAAATATTCCTTGAAATCATGTTGCTATCTCCAAATGTATAACCATCAAGGTCTCACCTTGAGGATCTGGGAGTAAAGAGGGGGGAGGACAGTCGCATGTTCATAATGCAAGATTAAACAGCAGGACACTGGCCACAGGTAGGAGTGTTAGGTATAGAACAGGGAAAAGCTGTGCCAGGTGACTAGCAATCAGGATGCTACCCCAGCTTGGCTACTAAATAATGGTGACGTGGAGTAAGTTACATTCTGGGCTTCAGTCCCTTCACCTTACAATGAGAGGTTAGGTTAGAGAGCCCAGGTATTAACACAAAAAGTCAACTAGGTTATAAACCTTCCAAAGCAAGGAGTCCCCATCTTCCCAGTGTTTAGAAATGAGATTCCTGTGAAGCCCCTCCATGGGGTACTTCACATTATCTGGAGATTCTCTGAGACTATTGTATCTCTCTCATCCCTCCCACACACCCATGGTAGCCAGGAGACATCCATGAACGTGTACAAAAAATCGGCATTGTACCCAGGAGATGCCTCCCCCTGTGCATTGTCTTTCTTTTGTGTACAGTGTCTCCCCTGACTGTACAAAATCCTTCCTGTGTGCACGAAATCTTCCCTGTGGCCACAAATTCATCCCCGCATGCACTAAGTCCTCTCTGGGTACATGAGGTCCTCCCCACTCCCATTCCATCTCCACCATTTGTCTCCCACATACTTACACAAGCGTCCAGCCAAATCGACCGAAAAAGACAATTTCACTCATTCAGGACCCTAAGAACTCATTTTCTGTCTGAGCAGTTCAGAGAACTACACAAGATAATACTTTCTTTCTCAAGCGTTCCAAGACATTTACAGCGATTTGACTTTGATATATAGAAATGTGTTATCAGCAGGCACTTTGAGAGTTTTGAGTCCTGAATTCCCTTTATAGACTGAGGCAGCTTACCAAAATACAAAAGTACAAAACAATTGTTGAATGGACTTTAGGAAAGGAACAAGAACAGAAACACCAAGCCAGAGATCCTCAGATTAGCACAGTGAACACATAGCACGTGATCTTTCACTGTTGCCAGAAGATCAGATTGGTTCTGAACTTCCTAGTTGCTAAAGAAAAATTCAGTCCGTTTCAGGTCCACTAACTTCCCCAAAGTTCCACAGCAAATCAAGTGTCCTGGTTGACAGTAGTCAAGTCAACCAGGACATTTAGGGACAAAGTCTGGACCCTTGGACACTTTTCCAGCGCTAAACTATAGTGAGCCCATTGACAACCCCTTCCAGGCAGGGTAACCAGAGAACTGAGGGCCAAGCAGAGTTGGTCACCAGTGAACATGGAGCAAGGCAAGCCATCAGAAATAGAGATTGTTTGGAAACTTGGTGTTCAGCCAGTGTGGGCAGCCACTGCAATAACGAAGTTACATGAAGAATGGGGGCTGAGGGATGGCTGGTCAGAAATGCCATCAGTGAAAATATCACAGAAAGAAGTGTTCGTTGGTGCCCATCCAGGTGGGCAAGCTGTCAGAATCTAGACCTGAAACATTCATGGGCTGAACCCCCGATGCTATTGCATTCCATGTGTGCGATCGCTCTGAAGATGAATCCATGCTCAACAGCTCCTGATGAAGGTTCAGCTGTCAGGGGGCCTTCCTCTGGGCAAGACACTGCTGTCACATAGATTTATGTGTTCTGCTTTCCGTGGCCATCGTCCTTCACTGGGAATCTATAATTTTGTACATCTACCTCATAAACTTGGTTAGTCTGGGGCTGCCCTGGGAGAAAAATATAGACTCTGGCTGCTCATAAAATCAGGTCTGAGCCCATAGGACTGACGGCCAGACACTAGACCAAAGCCAAGTCTTAGAGGGAAGACATACATCCCTTTAGGACTCTTGTAAGGTAGCCAGCCAGTGGTTCCCCAGGAGACTCCTCCCACCCCCACCCGCCTTGTGTTCAAACTTCCAAGGGGTAAGCTTTGACGGGAGCTCAGTTCCACACCAGGATTTGCCTTTCTTGTCTCTCCTCTTCCCTGACCTGTGGAGGTGACCTCCGTGGACAGCCTTGGGTCTGACCACCAGTCGTGCATGCTAGTTCCAGGAAATTGTGCTTGCTTCAGACCCTGCACATTGATGTAAAAAATCATTACATCTCAAACAACCAAATTGCTAGTACTTTACATTTACTATGCACATTACCCAAGGGCAAATTTGAAAATTACAGCTCTTCACGGGTGTTTTATACCAGATTCCAAACAGCCCAGCCCTGTGTGAAACCACAGGGAGCTAAAATGAGAATGGAGGCGGAATGCGGAGGGTTGTCTTTATTTTCTGATTAGTTGAGATGAAAAATGACTTGCGAGACCACAAGTGGAATGATGATAACATGGTTCATTGGCCTGCTGGCCTGCTGCTCGTTCACAGACAACGGAGCCCTGGGAAGCTTGTGTGGCGTAAGTTCATTTGTGACACCCAAAGAGGCTGGCGGAGCTGTTTTCATTTTGGATTTCAAGCACATTTCTATGCTAATATAAAATATAAGAAAAAATGTTTTAATAGAGTGAAGAATTCATGGTACATTCAGTGGAGGGAGACAGAACAACAGTGTATTACTGAGCCTTCAGAGTTCAGTTTTATTTATTTTTTATTTTTAAAATTGTTTTTCCTTTATTGATTTTAGAGAGAGAAGAAGTGAGAGGGAGAGAGAGATAAAAACGTCGAAGAGAGAGAACATTGATTGGTCACCTCCTGCATGTCCCCCCCCCCCCCCCCCGGGGGATCAGGCCCACAACCTGATCAGGCCCACAACCTGGGCATGTGCCCTGACTGGGAATCGAACTGGAGACCTCTTGGTTCATGGGTTGATGCTCAACCACTGAGCCACACCGGCCAGACTAGAGTTCACTTTTAAAACAATCTTTCCTAGAGGGCCTTTGATGAACCTCCTTCCAAGCCCACAACCAGGAAACAAGTTCTAAATTCTTCTATCTTTTTCTTAAAACTATTTTATTGAAGTATGATTCACATACAAAACATTGTACATATTCATTGTATACAACTTCATGTAAAACCATCACCACAAACTAGGCCATACATCTATTACTCCAGAAGTCTCCTACCATTCTAATTACTTATTTGTTTATTGTGTCTGTGAAAAGAACACTGACAGAAGGTGCACACTCAGTCAATTTTTAGGTATACTATGCAGTATTGTTATCTGTAGCTCTCTATGTCCCAGTAATCTGTATCACTGCAACTTTGTGCCCTTTGACTCAATACCTCTTCTCCCCCAACCTCCTCCATTGGAAACCATCACTCGACTCTCTGCTTCAATGAGTCTGTTTGAAATACCTCATGTAAGTTTTATCATGCTTTATTTGTCCTTCTGTGTCTGGCTTACTTCATTTAGCATGATATCCTCTAGGTTCAGCCATGTTGTCACAAATGGCAGAATTTTCTTCTTTTTTGTGGCTGAATAATATTTCATTATTTTTATGTACCATTGTTTTTATTCATTCATCCACCAATGGACATTTAGGTCAGTTCCATACCTTGGCTATTGTGAATAATGCTGCAATGAAGATGGGAGTACAGATATCTCTTTGGAATTCTGGTTTTAGTTCCACTGGGTATATACCAAGAAGTGGGATTTTTGGATCGTATGGGAGTTCTATTCTTAATATCATGAAAAACCTCCATACTGTTTTCCATAGTGGTTGCCTCAAAAAACTAAAAAGAGAAGAAGAAACAAAATCCAAAGTTAGCAGAAGGAAGAAAATGATACAGATTAGAGCAAACATAAATGAAATAGCATGTGCAAATTTTTTTAATTCAACAAAACTAAGAGTTGGTTTTTCAAAAGAAAAACAAAATTAAAAAACCTTAGTTAGACTAGGAAAAAAAAGAGAGGACTGAAATAAATAAAGTCACAAATGGAAGAGAAAGTATTACAACCAATGACACAGAAATAAAATAAAGACTATTATGAACAATAGTATGCCAATGACTTGAATAACTTAAAAAAATTGATTAATTTCTAGAAACATAGAACTTACCAAGACTGAATCAAGAAGAAATAAAAGCCATGGCCCATGTGGCTCAGTTGGTTGGGTGTCATCCCATGCACTGAAAGGTCACCTGTTCCATTCCTAGTCAGAGCACAAAGTTTGCAGGGTGGGGGATGTGTAGGAGGCAGTTGATCAATGTTTCACTCTCATATCGATGTTTCTCTCTCTCCCCCTCCCCATTCCTTTCTCTCTAAAAATCAATACAATACAAAAATCTTTTTTTTTAAAAGAAGAAATAGAAAGATAGTATGGACTTGTAACAAATAAGGAGAGTGAATCAGTAGTTAAAACATTCCCAACAAAGAAAAGCCCAGGACAAAATAGCTTCACAGGTGAATTCTACCAAACATTTAAAAAATTAATACCAAGCCCTAGCCTAGTTCAGTTGGCTGGAGCATCGTTTCCATACACCAAAAGGTTGTGGGTTCAATTCCCATTCAGGCACATACCTAGGTTGCGGGTTCGATGCTCTGTCAGGGAGCTGATGAGAGGCAATTGATCAATGTTTCTTTCTCTCTCCCTTCCTCTTGCTCTCTAAAAATCAATTAAAAAATATATATATATATATACTTGGATGAGGATAAAAAGAAGTATTAATACCAATCCTTAAATGCTTCCAAAGAATAGGGAACAATTTCAAGTGCATTTTATCATGACTGCATAAACCTGATAACAAAGCTAGACAAAAACACCACAAAAAATAAAACTACAGGTCAATATCTCCATTGAAAATTAATGCACAAATCCTCAGTAAAATACTAGCAAACCAAATTCAATAGCATATTAAAAGGATCGTGCACTATGACCAAGTGAGGTTCATCTGTGGGATGCAAGGATAAACCACATTAACAGAATAAAGGTGGGGGAAAATCATAAGATTATCTCAATAGATGGGGGGGTAGAAAAAGCATTTGACAAATTTTGACATTCTTTCATGATAAAATTTCTCAAAAAGTTATGTATAAAACAAACTTCTCTCCACACAATACAGGCCACCTATGAAAAGCCCACAACTAATATCATATTCAATGATGAAAAACGTAAAGCTTTTCCTCAAAATCTGGAATAAGGTGAGGATGCCCACTCTTGCTACTTCTATTCAACATAATACTTGGAAGCCTTAGCCAGAGTAATTAGGTTAAAAAATAAGAAAGAAAGAAAAGGCATCCAAATTGGAAAGGAAGACATAAACTTCTCTCTGTTTGCAGACACCGTGATCATCTATAGCATGTTATTCGAGTCACCCTCCCGATGCTCCCTCCATCCTCCTAACTCTGCCATCATTTACCCGAGGGTCTTACTTCTCCTAGTGGATGGTCCGTCTCTGAGGGAGGAGTGGCATCACTTCTGTCTAATTTCCTTGCAGTGATGGTTTCACACCATTCGCCTTACAGGAGCTCAGTGCAGATGGAGAAGGAAAACGTGGGAAAACTGTAGTCCCTCATGCAGTGTAACATACAGCACTTCACAGTTTCCAAAAGGCTGCACAGATGTGATCCCATATGAACCTCCCAAAAGCCTGGAAGTTCGTTAGGACTATTACCTTCTGCATCAGGTAAAGACACTTTCATCTTCTAGAGGCATTTTCATGGATCAGCTCTAAAATAGGGATTATAAGAGTCCCTACTTTTATAAAGTTGCTACAAAGACTAATAGGAATAAAAAGAAATCAAGGTATGTAAAGGCACTCACAACAGAGCCTGGCACATAGAAGATTCTATATACAATTACTCTTATTTTTTTTATCCTTAGTTTCTTATTTACTCTGGACTCAGAAGACTACGATCTAGGTTTTCTGCTTCCAAATTCAAGCTCTTCTCAGCACCGTCAGGTGTTTGGCCTAGCATGAACCATATCTATGCCAGCCACTTTCTGCTGGGACCTTCCGTGCCCTCATCTGTGTGGCAGGCACTTGAAGCAGGCCTTTTCCAAGAGCACTGCCTGCATGGCCATCCGTGGCTGCTCCCACGAAGGTCAGTGTTCTCGCCTTCCCAAGCAGCTTCTCATATTCCTCCAGGGTTCACCTTTTCCCTTCCAGAGAAGAGAGAGGACCTTTTGCTTCTGAGGCCTGCAGCCCTTCTGAATTCTTCAACATAGCTATCTGCTTTCCACCTGAATGTGGGACAGGTATGTCCCAAATGCGGAGAAATGCCACCGCGTGCCCTCTATCAGAGAGGTACTGGGACAGAGTGAACGAAGGGCAGATAGAACCAGCAGGAGTGAGGACACCCTGGGCATTCTCAGCGCCGCTGGCAGGTCAGCTGGCCTGGTTCCCAGGGGAAGAGATCTTACTCGAAGGTGGGTCAGTGTGACTTATACATTTCCCACCTGTCACCAGAACTACAGGACGTGCTGGCTATGCTACGACTCTTTTCTCTGGTTGTTGAAAGGTTAAAAACAAATAAAATGTTAAACCACTAAACAAAAGACAGGCACCATGTCCTAGGGATCTGAACACAGACACAGACCCACGTTGCTAGATTCATTCTAACCTAATGGAACCCTTTCTCTGTCCTCGCACCCAGTTGTCAAGGAGTGGTTGGGTGCCCAGTCCCATGGGAATCCTCTCTGACTGCTTCTTAGCAGGAAAAAAACCCTCTTTCCTATAAATGAACTCCCACAGTTTTTCTGTCCTCTTTTAAGACATTTAACTCTTTCTGCCTTGTCAAAGGTTGTCAGTCTCTGTGTCTTAGCTTCCTGTCCTCAAACACTTCTACATTATGCAGATAACCTTGCTCTCTTGGGTGCCAAAGCCGCCCATTTTCTGTAGCATTCACCTCATTTCCTCCTGGTTATTTGCATATAGGTCAATCTCCCACTCCCTCCTCCCATCACCTTTACTGAGTTCAGCTATAACAGAGAAGGTGTTTTTTTCATCCTTGTATGCCCAGTGAGTCATACAGTGTTAGTAATTATGAACTGAATTCTGTGAGATCAGAGATTGAGGTTTAGTCATCTCAAAATATGCCCGGCACATAGGAACTTGTTTATTACTTATTAATTGAATGGAAATTCTGAACAAATGGCTATTTCCGAGGAAGTAAAGCACTATTATTTTTCAAATTTACATGATAAACTTAAGTAGTAATGGTACCAAGGAGTACAACCTGTGAACGGGGGAGGTGGTTCTTGGAGACGGTTTGATTCACGAGAGCCATGTTTTATGAAAGCCCGTTTGCTCTACAAAATGACCTGACCTTGAACGGACCGGAGAGTGGTCTTGGAGCAATGCATCTGGTTAAACTCTGAAGGTTAAGCATCCAGCCGTGTGTGAGCACCTGTAGAGATAAGAAAACACTACTTCCTTGAGCAGCACATTCAACTTTTAGAAAGCTGTGTTAGAATGTACTTTCTATATTTGTCTGTCATGACAAACAATGATTGAGAGAATTCTGTGGCCCAAAGGGACATGCCTTACATAAGGGCAAATAAACAAAGAAAAAGCGAAGTACAAAGGCCAACACAGGCATCATGAAAATACCCACAAAAAAATGTGCATGAGACAAGAGGAGGAATAAAATACATCAAAATTATAATTCATTCACTCTTTTACCAAACAACATTAAGCCCCTGCTGTGTACTTGGCACTGTTCTAGGTCCTCTAGGTATTGTATGAACAAGATAGATGAGCCCTCATGGCTGATTCATGGTGATAAAATTGGGCTGAATTTTGTTTATTTTTTCTATATTCCACATTATCTGGCCTAGGCTTATATAGATAATTAAAATCCAATAAGACTTAAGAATCCCTTCCTTATCCTGAAAACACATGAAAAGAATTTTTAAAATTTTGAATCCCAGAGATCTTAAAAAGGGTATTATATCAATGGCTCTTCTCATGAAGAAGAGACTGAGCTTCTGCTGAGAACGGGTGGACCAGCTGTGCCAAGGTGAATATGAAATGCCTGCAGGGAACTTACTGGGTAGGCAATACTTTCCACTGATATAAAATAACAGGACAACCACACACTTCTCAAGTTGAAGAGGGCTTTCCAATCTATCTCTCCACATTACCTCAATTAAGAGTAGAACTATACCAAGAAATCACAGGATAATGTTATTATAAGACATCAAGGGTGGAAAGAAGCATACATTGGACCCTCGAACCAGTGTCCCTAGGTGTCCATTCAACATCAGTTTGAAGCCCTCTAAGGACAAACCATTGCAAGTATTTGGTGAAATTATGACAAATGAGAAGTTCGGCTTATTGACAGCTTCATGAACAGCCATGCGTGGAGTTCTACACTTCAGATGGCTCTTCCTGAGTGTTCGGTTGCCTTCTAAGGGAACTGAGCTGGGATGTGTGTGAGCATCTGCTCACGTGAATGATGTGAAATGGTCCTCATGCATTAATAGAGATTTATGTCCTCCCTGCAATGTGGCTGAGCGTGATAAGCATCGTCTCTTTCATGAAATACCTAGAGGAAGACAACTGCCAATCAAGCCAGGGTGGCTTTTCCTCAGGTGACAGCACAGAGTTTGGGGAGGAATTCCAATGACAGGCTAAAACTGCCTCAGTTGAAACTCCCTGAAAGTCAGTTAAAAAGTAACCAAATTCTAAATTTACCAATTACAGAGCTTAACAAAATATTCTTATTGGCCTGTTGGGGCCCAAGGCAGACCACCCCAAAATAGTCCACTTTGGCATTTGATTATTTTGAATTCAAGCTACTTGAAAATCAGCCAGTGCAAGGAGGGCACCTGAACCTGCTTTGTCTCCCGGGACCGGTCGCAGGAAATACATCTCCCTGTGAAGGTGCCCTCCCTGCACTGGAGACTGAGAGACATCCTTAGGGCCAGCCTTAGAGGATTCAGGGCAGAGAAGCCTGTGTAAACAAACCTTGTTACTTTTTTGCTAATTGACTACCCAAGCACAAACTTACTTTGCTTAGCTGTTTCACTAATGAACCACCCCAACCTAACATTCTTTGTCCTGTCAAATCTTAACAAATTTATTATTTCTTTATGTAAAAAGATACAAAAGCTGCCCACTTTTTGGTCCTTCTCTGAGTATCAGTTTTATGATCTCCAGTGTGCACAAATTAAATTGGTTTTTCTCCTGTTGCTCTGTCTTATGTCAATTTTGGAATTAGTCCAGCCAGAGAGCTCAAGAGGGGAAAGGGGAGAATTTTCTCCTCCTACACAAGCCCACAGTGACAACTTTAAAATTGATTTTTTTTAATGCTTGCTGGAGTAAATAAAACCTCCCAAGGTAGCTAGCTGCTTTAGTGAGCTGTACAACCTGTGTTCTCACAGCAGTTTGATGGCAAAACCAGTAGTATTCCCTGGCAGAGAGAACTTTGGTGAAGACAACATGGACTGTCTAGGGAGAGGCATGTTTTGCTTGATTCTAATGAAATTAGTACACGATTCTCAATTCCACAGGATTATTGACTGATAAGCAGAATCTATCTCAGAGTCTTGCTCCAAATTCACAAAATTTCTGCCACACCTGGTTCATGCTTCTTCTATTTCACAACAAGGTTGGGGGGGGGGGGCTGCATTGGGTCACAGGCTTCTTAGCACACAGGCTTGTTGTGCCCAGGGGACAGCAAAACTCAAGGGCTCAGTTGTTAAGATTTACTTGAAATGTAGATTTTCAGTAGGAAGAGTTATTGTTTTCTTCCCCCTTTGGCAGTTTCCTGCCTCAATTGCTTAATTTTTAAAAAAATGATTAATATATAATTCACTCATACTTGCATAGGAAAGCTCTCAGCCTGGTTAGAAATTAAATAACTATTTCCTATTGATGGCATTTTTCTTTGAAATGAAAGTTCCCGAAGCTAATGTTCCTGGGAGGGTTCTAACTCATAAGAGTTGAGGAGAGTATTAATTGCCCTTTTGCTATTTATAATAATTTTACCTAGACTGAACAAGTCATCCAGAAAAGGAAGCAGGAACAACTGTCAATAGTGCCTACTCTGTGAGAAGGTCCAGAAAGGAGCAAGATGCAAGAGAGCAAATCTACCTCACAGACTCCGGGATGGATGGTCTTTTTGCTCAGATTCTCACATAAATTGATCGTCACTGTGAGAAAAACAGAGCACCTGATGCTTGAAATAAATCTATTATGAAGTCAAATTGTTTTGTGGGTGTTCTCATATCAAGTTTTTAGCCTCTTGCTTGCTTTCTTAGATTCAAACATAAAAGAATCTCTTTCTTTCCACCCAGTAACCAGTGAGCACTGTAAAAGAGAAAATGCCCTGGTTTAATTCTCCACCATGATGCAGGCTGGTTAGGACATGTAACCTAACTAGCCTCTGTGCCTCAATGTCCCCACCTGTGAGCTGGGCTTCTCCTTCCTGGCATGCCCACTTCACTGTGTTATTGTGGGGGTCAAAGAAAATAACCGAAATAAAAAAGGGATGTGAACTAGGAAGAGCTGTGCTCCTATATCACTAAATTTCTATTTTAATTTCATCGCTTAGCTTTGTAGAGGAGGAAAAATCTTTCTACTCTTCTAGGCTCAATATCTGGGCCCTTGAATCAAACTGATAATAGATTAACAAGAGAAAGAAACAATTTTTAATTACATACATATGCACGGAAGTTCACCCACAAAAAAATATGGCTTGAGGAGCTGGCTGAAAGACTGAGGCTTGTACAACTCCTGACTAAACAAAGGAAAAGAGGGTTTGGGGCTTTGAGGCAAGTTATGGAAAGAAGGGGAGAGAAGATATATGATAAGTAAGGGTTGTCATATTATGCAGATGAGAGTCTCTCAGGGGAGCCCTGGTCAGTGTGGCTCAGTTGGTTGGGTGTCGTCCCAGGCTCCAAAGGCTTGCTGGTTAGATTCCCTGTCAAAACGCATGCCCGGGTTGTGGGCTCGAACCCCTGGTAGAGGTGTGCAGGAGGCCGCTCACTGGTGTTTCTCCCCCCACTTCTTCCTCTCTCTCTCAAAATCAATTTTAAAAAATGTAAAAAAAGAGAAAGTCCCTTAGGTGATAAAATTTGTCTCCCAGAGTAACGAGGAAGACATCTTTACAAATGGAAATTTCCTTGATAAATATAAATTTCATTTACAAAAGTGGAAATTTATATTCTTTTCTTCAGATAGTTGGGAGGAGTTAAGAGTGTTTCCTGCATCTGCCTTTAGCTCAAAATAATTCATATGCCCAAGAGTCATATTTTGAGGTGGTATATTCTGGTACCCTTCGGTATTGTTAAAAACAAGACAACAGGCCCAAAAAGGAGTCACTTTGGAGTCACCAAACTGAGACTTAACTACAGTGTCAGCTTTCCCAGAAATGAAATCTTAACAAGTCGATCAAGAATCCTCCAGTCAGCACTGTTAGGTCATCTGCCTGCCAGACCCCTGCCATCCCTAAAGGAAGGTGACCTTGCAATGACCAACCTGCTTTGTGGTCTTGTGTACCAACTTCCCTGTCCTCATTCCCTCTGCCTATAAAAGTCTTTCGTTTTGCACAGCTCCTCAGAACTCCTTTCTGTCTGCTAGATTAGTTGTTGCCAAATTCATGAATCATTGAATAAAGCCAATAAAATGTTTAAAATGGACTCAGCTGAATTTTGTTTTTTAACAGTATCGTAATTTATCTGAATACATGTTTGTCTCCCTAATGGACTGTGAGGCCAGGGCTTATCAGTTTCCATGCCAAATTAACAGGGCATTTCTGTCAGTCTCTTTAAAAGGCAAGGTTCTCCATTGCACCACATGATGTACAAAGAGAAAACAATCACTAACTCAGTTTCACATCATGGAGAACAAACATCCAAATCTTTTGTTGCATTATTTCACTTTTTGACAGCAGGCAATATTTTCAAATAGTCACCAGCTAACCTGAGAAGGATTTGTCAGTCTTGGCCATGGATCCCCCGAAGGAAGGAAGAGGCTGTGAACACACAGCTACACACCGACAGCCTGCCCCAGGCACTAGTGTAAGGAAGCAACTCGGAAACAGGAGTGGGTGTGTTTGTGTGCAGGTGCCTACGTGTGTATGTATGTGTGTGTGTGCATGTGTGTGTAAATTTAACAAACCAAGAAAAAAATAAGGTAGAGAGATCCACACAGTAAGAACAAGAAGAGGTTTATGTTACTGCTGTTATTGTTGTTCAAGTAAATCGATCAGGAGGGCAGAAAGAGGGGGAAATAGAATACAATAAGGAGAAATCAGAGTAGGGTTGGCACCCATAAAGCATTCCCTGTGTCCTATATAATCCAACATGGGTGCTAGCATCCTGATACCAAAATCAAAGTTTGTGGGCCCTATGCTTCGAAAGGCCACAACTCAAAGCATCAGAGTTTAGAGTAAAGATAGGTTTGTTGATGGAGACTGCACCAACTGAGAAGATGGGAAATCTAATGGTGCCTCAAATCCATTTTGCTGGCTGGACGAAGTTAAGGGTTTCTAAGGGGTTAAGGGGAACACATATGCGGAAGTGCTGAGGGGTAAGTTTTAATCAGAGGACCTTGGAACTAGGCCATTTATGGTAAAGGGGCATCTACACAGGATTTTCCTGCACAATGGACCCTTGGCTTCTGACAGGGTTCCCATGTTCAAGTTCCGGTTATGTCCTGTTTTTTTGGTTCCATGGGGGACGTGGGGGAGACTTTGGTTCCAGGTGCAGCTGGAGGTCAAAGTTCCCTTCTTTGCTCATGTTTCAGCTGCATGATTTGCAGTTTCAGTCTGTTGTCTCTGAAAATCAACTCAGTGTCTTGTTAAACAGGATAGGACCATTTTGAACTGGTCTTGCAGTTATGATTCTATGCATTAGTCTCACAGCTTTCTGATTGATGTACTAAGGTGCAGAGAAGAAATTCAGAGTAACATCAGCCACAAACACAGAATCCATATCTAGGAGATAAACACACACTGGCTTCCAAAAGCTGTATCCCAGGGTTGAAACATTTTCTCCTGTGGGCACTCATAAAGGGCACGCTGCTGGGGACAATATCAACACACTGCCAATAAATAAAATGCTTTTATTGTTCCGTGCCCATGTCAGTGAAACTAATTCTAAGAGTGGCCAAAACCATGCCTTAAATCAGAAGCTCTGTAGCCCTGGGGCCCAGCTGACTCTCCAAAGCTCTTACCAGCTGTGAGAACTTGGATATACTGCATAGTCTTTTTTCAGTTTGAGTTTTTACATCTGATAAATAGAAATAACATTATTTACCCTGATAGCATTTCTGAGGACCAAGTACTTAGCAAATAAATAGTAGCTTCTCCGTAAATGCAGGCTCCCTCCCCACCCCCTCCCCTCACTGCCTCTCCCCACCCACGTGAGCCCAGCAAATCTGGAGAGAACCCATGTAGTCCTGGTCCTACATGAGAGGCTACTATAGAGTATAACTTCCTCTGACACAAACCCAGAGTGGACAGTGGGCAGATATTTTACAAATTAAGCCCTTAATCCAAAATTAGGTTTTCTGTGCACATCCTTCAGACCTGACATCTCTGTAATGACGCCATTACTTTAAGAGTTAATTTATAGCAAGTAGCTTGGTAGCCCAGCTCTTTGCTCTGCTGTTTTCATCTGCTCAGCAAGACCACAGGCTTTAACTCCATGAATATCTTCTGCATTTAGAAAACAACAACAACAACAACAACAACAACAACTTCCCCACCCCTGGATACTTATCCCTTAAAGGAAGCGGGAGACCTCAGCAACAACAAAGCTTTGGTGTGTGGGACCCTGCAGAGTTCATGAATTTCAGCTGCTTGTAAGAAATTATCTGTTTTGCTGGACCCTAGCTGGGATCAATCAGGCCCTCAGTGGTTGGTGCCAATTAAGAGCTAGTGTGATGCAAAGAGAATATTTTAAACACTGTTTGACACCAAGTACTTCTCTGTACTCTTCCCAATTCCCTCTCTCTCTCCTTCCCTGGCTCCCTCCCTCCCTTCTCTCCAACTCTTTGGCCAACCACCTTTTCAGTCGTTTTCTTCTTTTATCAAGACTCCACTCTGAAGGTCATGGTATATAATGAAAGTAACGGCACCTGTCTCTTTTCTGAAGCCAGGTACTGTTTATCCAGTGATCTCTCAACATCTCTCATGCTCTCCCAACAGCCTGGTGTAGGATAGCAAGCAGAGTTCATCAAAGCCTCAGCCTCCTGTCTGCCTTTTGAGACTCAATCTGTTCTTCACAAAGCTGCCACAGTCACCTTCTGAAGATCAAGTCAAACCTGTCATTCCTCAGCTTAAAATAAATCCCTGGTTCCTCCTCATTGCCCAGAGCATAGAGCCCTCCAAAGGCTGATCCCTAGCCGCCTCCTCAGCCTCATCACTCACTATTCCTTTCTTTCCCCACACATTCTTGCAATTCCCTGAACACATTAATCTACTTCTGGCCTTCCTGTTCTTCCCAGTCCCTAAGCTACCCACACCATGCTGGCCATCCCAGTAACTAACTCACATATACTTCCTAAGGTTCAACTCAAGCATCTCCCTCTCAAGAAGCCTTACCCAATACTCTCAAGATGACTTAGGAGCCCCAGCACTCAGTTCTCTGGAACTAGTGCTTGCTTCCAGCATAACATTTCTCAGACTGTAGTATCATAGTTTGTTCAAACTCCCCAGTTCCAACTAGAATGGGAGTTCCTTGGGAGTAAGTATAGGCTTTATATACCTCTGCTTTCCCAGTGGCTAGTATCTCATACGTGGTAAGCCACAAATTCTCAACCTAGCTGCTTGTCACAGTCACCTGGGCGTGTTTGTTTACAGTGCAAATAGTCCAACCTTACCTTGGGCTCATTAAATCAGTGTGTCATTGTGGGGGCCAGAGGTGGGGGGGTGGAACCTAGGTTTAAATATTTTATTAAAGCACCACTGATGATATACAGAGCTGGTTAAGAATAAAGTGGTAGTAAAACTATTAGAATTAATAAATTAATTCAGTAAAGTTGTAGGATACAAAATTAACATACAGAAATCTGTTGTATTTCTATTCACTAATAATAAGTGATCAGAAGGAGAAATTTAGAAAAACTTGCATTCACAACTTCATTAAAAATAATGAGGTGCCCAGGAATAAATTTAACCAAGGAAGTAAAAGACCTGTACTCTGAAAGTTATAAGACATTGATTAAAAAAAAATTAAAGAGGACACAAATAAATGGAAAGATATACCATGCTCATGAACTGAAAGGATTAATATTGTTAAAATGTCCATACTACCTAAAATAATCAGAGCAATATCCAGATTCAATGTAATCCTTATCAAAGTAACAATGGCATTCTTTTATTTATTTATTTATTTATTTATTTATTTATTTTTCCAATTTTCATTAATTTATTTTTGTTACAGATGTTTCTCCTTTCCCCCACCCTAGATTTCCTCCTCCCCATCTCGCCCCTCCGCACCTCCCTAGCACTGTTGTCTATGTCCCAATGGCATTCTTTTAAAAACTAGAACAAATAATCCTAAAATGATATGGAACCACAATAAACCTTGAATAGCCAAAGCAGTTATGAAGAAAAATAACAAAGTAGGAGACATCACACTCACTGATTTAATACTATACTACAATGCTACAGTAATCAAAACAGTATGGTATTGGCACAAAAACAGACACATATATTAATGGAACAGAATCAAGAGCCCAGAAACAAACCCTCTTTTATAGGGCCAAGTAATATATGACAAAAGATGCAAGAGTATAAAATAAGGGAATGGTAGTTTCTTCAATAAGTGGTGTAGAAAAAAACTGGAGAGATACATGCAAATAAATGAAACTGAACCACTTTCATACATCATTAAAAAAAATACCTCAAAGTAACTTAAATGTAAGACATGAAACCATAAAATTCTAGAATAAAACATAGTCAGTAAACTCTTTGACATCAATCTTAGCAATATCTCCTTAGGCAAAGGGCAACAAAAGCAAAAATAAACAAATGAGACTATATCTAACTAAAAGTTTCTGTGCAACAAAGGAAACCATCAACAAAATAAAAAGACAACTTACTGAACGGGAGAAGATACTCAAAAGTGATATCTCTGATAAGGGGTTAGCATCCAAAATATATAAGGAACTCTTACAATTCAACATCCAAAAAACAGGAAATCCAGTTAACACATGAGCAGAGAATCTAAATAGATATTTCTCCAAAGATGATATCCAGATGGCCAAAAGATATATGAAAAGATGCTCAACATCACTAATTATAAAGAAAATGTGAATCAAAATCACAATGAGATACCATCTCATCAAAAAGTCAATAAAAAAGCATTGGTGAGGGTGTGGAGAAAAAGAACTCTTGTGCACTGTTGGTGGGATTCTAAATTGGTGCAGCCATCATAAAAAACTGTATGGAGATTCCTCAAAAAATTAAAAGTAGAACTTCCATATGATCCAGTAATTTCATTTCTGGTATTTACTCGAAGAAAACAAAAACACTAATTTGAAAATACATGCATTTCTATGTTCATTGCATTGCAGTATTATTTACAATAGCCAAGATATGGAAGCAATTTTTAGTGTCCATTGATAGACAACTGGATAAAGAAGATTGGTATATATACAATGAAATATTACTCAGCAATAAAAAATAAATAAAATCTTGCCCAGCTGGTGTGGCTCAGTAGATTGAGCATCATCCCATGGACTGAGAGGTCCCAGTTCAATTCCCGATCAGAGCACATGCCTGGGTTTTGGGCTCAATCCCCTGTAGGGGGTGTGTAGGAGGCAGCTGATTGATGTTTCTCTCTCACATTATTGTTTCTATCTCTCTCTCCCTTCCCCTCTCACTCTCTAAAAAATCAATAAATTAAAAATATATGTATTTAAAAAATAAATAAAATCTTGCCATTTGCAGCAACATGGATGGACCTAGAGGACATTATACTAAGTGAAGTAAATCACACAGAGAAAGACAAATATCATAGGATTTCACTTGTCTGTGGAATTTCTAAAGAAAAAAAGCAAACAAATAAAACAGACCCATAGATACAGAGAACAAACTGATGGTTGCAAGAGGCAAGAAAGGTAAGGAAATGGGTGAAAAATATTTTCTGTAACTGATGGAAGATAAATCTAAATAGGAAAAAAAAAACGTTAATCAATTTGTACCGTATGAGTAGTTTTATAGGGAAATATAGTTAATATCACTTTGTACTCATATGATGCTACCAAAACATTATCTGGGGGCACCAGAGATTATCTAAATGATCAGCACAGTAAGATTCCTTTCACTCTTCCTTTTCAGAATCAGGGACTAAATGTTGATACCATATAATGGTTTCTTTTGGTCCCTCCAGGATTTTATCTTTTGAGAGTTTAGATAGGTTCATAACCTTGGTTTAGACAGCTTGATGGTGAGATAGTCTGCTAGAGCTTTTTTAGCCTCCACATTGTCTCTTTTTGCCTGGTTCTCAACCTTTATACCGGCCACCTCTCTAGGAAGTAGGGTGCATCTAAAAGTCGCCTAATTTGATGTCCATTTTGGTGGGGCTTCTAGCATCCCAAAGTCATGTTCCACTCCAAAAACATGTTTGCTATCTGTATATATGTTTACTCTCTAGTCTTTGGCTAGTTGACAAGCTCTCATAAATTCTGCCATCTGGGCTGATTTTCCCTCAGGTAGAGGATTGTGTTCTAAAAGAGAGCTTAAGTTAGTGATCATATATGTTGCGTGATAACTTCCAGCTTTAGTGTGGAGGTATGACCCATCCACAAACAGTACCAGGTCAGAGTTCTCAGTAGGAGACTCTAATAAATCCCCCTGACGGAGGTAAGGCAATCACGAGGCTCTTCTGCTGGTAGAGGACGCAGAGCGGCAGGGTCCAGGGTGCTGTGCAGTGAACAGTGTGAGAGGACAGAGCAACAGACTTTCACGGGAGGTTTATCCACTAGCTGAAAAGTGTTGTGTTCTCAGTCAGTAGTAAGTTCTGTCCTGCAGAAGAACCATGAGGTCAGCCAGGGAGCCTCGAGCTAGCTCAGCAGGAGCATCAACAAATTTTGCAGGTCACTTGCCTGAGGATGAGAAAGAGAAGTCTTTGCACTGGATCAAGGGAAGGCTTACAGTAAGCAATGGATTTTGGATGATTCCCATGAAACTCCAACATCTCATTCAGATTGCTCATGTACAAAGAAACAAAAGAGCTTTTTGTAGATGTGGAAAAAAAAAAAAAAAGGAGGAGAAGGGAGAAGTAGATGGAGGAGGAGGAGGAGGAGGTAGGTAGGCATTAATAAATAGTTAATGAGTAAATGAATGAATATATGAATGTCCCCATTTTAGGGATGTTGAAATTAGAGAATGAGAAATTTGTCCTAAATTACACAAAGAAGTCTTTTGGAGAGATAGAAATACAAAGGGGTAAGAAACAGAGATGTTCTTGGACTAGAGTTACTTGATTGCAGTTGCACCTCCCTGATCCAGGTGTCTAACACCTAGTTCGCCCTCTATGTTTGTTGAGGTACAACAGCATGGTATCAAACAAAGAACACTGTACTCAGAGATAGGAACCTTGAGTTCTAAGCCTGGCTACAGCATTACCTACTACCTATTCTGGGGCCAGAATTCCCTTTGAGCCATAGATTCTACATCTACACAAAGAGGAAGATTAAATAAAGGATCAAACGTTGCTTCCAGCTATGCCCTTTTTTAATCCAATGAGGGCAGAAGAGCTGGAGTCTGAATTTTGGCCCAGTGCTGATTCAAAGGTCTTAATTATGATTTAGGCAAGATGGTGACTGGGGCCCAGAGGGAAAATGGACTTAACTATTTTGTACTTTTTAGTGTCTCACAAACGTGGCCAGAAAGGAATACGGCCTTTTGTTCTGTGAAAGACAGGTGAGTATTCAGCCCTAAGCATCCCCAGGGCTTACCTGAGATGCTCATGGCATTCAGACACCAGCAGAGAGCTCCCTCTGGATGGCATGAGGCTGCAGGGCTGAGAGTTCCTGGGGAGCACAGCTCGTTAGAGGATGTGGTGGGAAGGCTTGGGTTCTCTGACACCCACACCGGAAGAGCAAGAGCCTCTCACGTGCACCCAGATCAATAGTCTCATCTAGTTTTCACAAACTGCCACCTCTACCTTACAAATTGGGAAATACAGGCTCAGAGAGCTTAAGGGATCTCTGTGTAAATGTACAATGATTAAATGGCAGGGACCTGAAGCTAAGTTTTCTGGTTTCAAACATAATGCCCTTTCTGCTACATCATGTTGCCTCTTTTTCTTATCTTTTTATTGTATCCTAACAAAAATCCCGACAGGGAAAAGGGACAGGTATTTCTATTTCTATTTCACAGAGCAGGGGATTGAAGCTCAAAAAATTTTTAGTCTGTAAGTTAATAGCAGTGATTTCCAGTCTGCTTTTTACTATATCACCACTCACCATTCTTTTCTCTAATTGTATCTTGTCATGAGACATTACTAGTCCCCCATCAGAGAGGCAGCGTGGTCAGGTTTTGTAATCTCCAACTTGCTAATAAGAAATTGAGGGTTAGAGAAGTAACATTGGAGGAACTTTCCAAGAGGAATTTATGAGTTTGGCTTGGCATAAGAATGACCTTTCCAACAATGTGAATTGCCCTCAATGGGAATGACCTGGTCTCATCACAGGACCAGAGGTCCTCTGTGAAAGGAAGAAGAACTGGCTTAGGTATCCATTAAACACCTTCCAGGTGTCGATCATTCTACATCTTACCCCTTGTCCCACAGCCGGGATGTGATCAGTCAGGACATAAACTCAATCTTCCAACTTCTACTTTATTCTGTGCTTCTTTCATTCATCCAACCACCTTTGATTAACCTGCTTCTCCAAGGAATTTAAGATTCAGTTTTCCTAGATGTGAGTCTAGCTATTATTTAAACATCAGCCAGAGGGAGGTTTATTGGGTGAAACATTGATGAACTGGCCATTCACCAAATCAGAAGTATTAAACATGGAGTAGGCTTCTAGGGTAGCATACATGATAGAAAATGTCCCTAACATAGAATCTGGACCTGTGTTTTAGTCCTGACTTCTCCACTGAATCCTACAGTGGGACCTGGGCAAAACCACTTCCCCCCTCATAGCATGGAGCATCCTTCTTTGTATAATATGGCTGTTGGACCAGAGGTTCTTTCAAGTTCAGCAACAAGAGGCTACAGAACAAGATTAGTTTTGCTACCAGCCATAGGCAACCTGGAAGAGAAGTTGCTGGAATAACCAGCTGACCCTGGAGCTGAGCAGAGAATGCCAGGCTTAGCAACATTTGGCTGATACTTTTTACAAGCACTGAATCCATTTAAGGTTGCAAAGTAAGAAGTAGCCTAGAAATAATAGAATCAGAACTGCCCCACCCCCACCCAGGTCTCTAGAGTCCTAAGTTAAGATATAAGATGTGTCTGAGCTCCATCCCCCAGGTAGGCACTGTCTTATGTCAGGAGCTGGAGTATTTTCCCCAACCACGGTCCATCTCTATTTACCCTTCCCATCCTCTGTCTCCTCATACAGGTCTCCCTGCCCACCTTCCTGCCATCTCTTGGCTGACAATCAATTTTTCTACCTGCCATTATCAATTCTACTCATTTAACTCTCCCACCTGCCTCAGCTGAGGCCTCCCAACACCCAAAAGCATCTCTGAAAAGTGATTTTTCCCAAGAAGAATCATTGAAACTTCTTGCACATCTAGAGAATCTTTTGTCTGAAGCTCTAAGTCATTTCTAAAAGTCAGTATAAATGTATATTTTTATACTAGGGAGATAGACTTTGCCATTCAGGCACAAACAAGCAAGAAGTGGGGGGAAAAAGTAAAAACACTCAGCAACTAGCTTTTTCTTTTCTTTCGTGAGTGTGTGTGGTTCATATGGCCTCAGACATGGTTAATAACAGGAACAATACGGGCAGATACAAATCACAGAGAGACCCCTGTGCCTTTCTCTAAGGAGTTCCATGAAATGCTAAGACTTGATATGAACCTATAAGAGGTTCCATAGCACAGAGATGCAGGAACACTCATTGGTGAAAAGCTCAGTTTTTGCTATCAGATTGTCTGGATTTAAGAGGTATAAAAATAACAACTTGTATTTAGACAATCCTTTACTATTCATAAAGTATTTTCCACATACGATCTCACTTTATATGGGCTGTTCCCTCCATTTTGAAAACTGTTCTCTCAGATATCAACTAATTTGCTTCCTCACCTCCTTCAGGCCTTTGTTCGAATGTCACCTTTCCTAGTGGCTTTAAGCAATTGTAACTCCACCCACTCCACCTGGCATGCTCCATCCTCTTCCCGTGACATATTTTTCCTCCGTGACCCTCCTCATCATCTGACTTACTGCACATTTTATGTATAGAAAATATGAGCTTTCAGGGGGCCAGGAACTTTGCTTTCTTTTACTGCTATATTCTCAAGTCCTGGCACAGTGTCTGAAATGTAGTAGTTGCTTACTTAACACATGTTGCCTAAAGGGATTTAGTATATTTGATCCTCCCAATGGCCTTGAGGAGCAGAAGTCATTATTGTCACTGTTTCGCAGATGAGACAACTGGTGCTCAAAGTGGTCAGGGGGTCAGGACAACCCCAGCTCTCCTCACTGCCTCTCCCTGCTCCCCAGAGACACATCTCAGAAACACAGCAATGAGAGAACCTTCCCGTTCGGGAAGAAATGCCTTCTGCTTGGCCCTGTGCCCTCGCCCCTGCATCAGGCTCCTCTTGGCATCCCGCCTCACCGGCCCTCTGTGGAGGCAGGAGGATGAGTTTCCAGGCACACACTGTATTTGATGACCGCTTCAGGACTAATTACCCCATTAGTGTAGAACAAACAAAACAGAACTATGAAATAACTACCAAGTCAACAAACCTGAACAGCTGGCCAGAGTAAGGTCAACACAGCGATTGCCCTTCTCCAAACTGAAAATACGTGGGGACCAGGTATTTGCATCAGGCTCTTATCTCTTTCTATAGCCCCCCCTTTCCCAGTACCCTGCAGAGCTAATCACCTGGGGTGGCAGTTTTCCCACCCCCTCTGTCCTGCCTTGTTGGCTCTGTCCACACACGTGGGCCATTACTCTTCACTAACGTTCATGTCCACACACTCAACACTTGACAACACTCTGGAAATTGATGTGCTCAAATATTTTTGGAGCCAAATTAAGGCAATTTGTCCTTCCACTGCTGCACACCCTCACCCTAAGAGACAAGGGTATTGGTAAGAGGACAATTATGTTTTTTCTGAGAAAGGAAGGAGAGAGCCTCCTGGGAGGGAGGCAATTCAAAATCTTGGTAGTGTTGGTGATAAATGATAAAAAAAAAAAAAAAATACCATTTGTACTGCTCTACTGTTTGCAAAGAATATCCACACACATTATCTACAGGATGTAAGCTTCACACTGTCCTCTGAGGAAGTTCAGGGGTATCTGACTCTCCATTTTATAGAAGACAAAACTAGGGAGCTCATGACGTGCCCAAGGTGCCCAAGGTCACAGCCCGGTAAGTGAAAGAGCAAACATTTAAACCCAGGTTTAATGACTTGAATGAAATGTTTTATGCCACTGATGTGGTGTGTGTGCATGTGTGAGTGTGTGTGTACACATATGAGTGTGTGGGGGAGAAAGAGAAAGTGCCCCCCCCCCCGAAACTACATCTTCCAAGTTGTCTCTCCTGTGCACTCTTCACCTAGCTCCACACTCCTAAATAGTTTCTCATACATCAGGCTTAGGAACTCTGGCAGTGCCCAGAATGCTTCTCCAGGGAGGTGCTTGGAGGTAAGACTTTTTAATATCACAAGTATTGGACTTGCCTCAAGAACATGAATTTTGGCCTCAAAGAGACCTGTGATCTCAGAAGGAATTGATTGTTCTGAACCTCAGGGTTCTCACTTACCTCACAGGGTCACTGACAAAATTATATAAAACAACAAGAATATGATCTATTAGAGTGCATGGCACATGGTAGATGCTCAGTAAATGAGCTGCTATGATTGACTGCCCTGTTCACTCACATGTCACATCCATGAGGTAGTGTCCAGTTTGTTACCTGGTCTAACATTATTGTCATGGTGCTTTTACCAGAGTCACTTTCAGAATCACTCTCTGGGCATGAAGATGGAAGGGAGCCATGATGTCCCCTCCTCTGAGGAGTTCCACCTTCTGAACAATAGCAGCAACAGTAATAGTAGTCACTCCCATTTCCAGAACACTTATGGCGTGCCCAGAATCATTCTACGTATTCTCACTGGACAAATGCCACAGATATTATCAACAGCCCTATCACAAATGGTGACCATTATTTCCATTTCAGATGCATCAATGTTGTTGATGGTCTCAACACCCCTATCACATGAGAATTACCATTATTCCCCTTTTACAGATGAAAACAGAGAGGCAAAGAGAGAGTCAGTAACTCCACCAAGGGTGCAACCAAGGGAGTCCTTCTGGCAGCGTGTTGGCTACTGACTACCACATGATGCCACCTAAATTGTAAAGGCCCTTTGGGAGGCCCAATAGTGTCTTCCAGCAGGGCCAACCCATTTCAGGTGCCCTCTCTCACCTGGCAACTCCACCCTGGCTTGTGTGCATCACAGCTCTACTTGGAGTCACAAAACGATGATACTAAACAAGCCCAGAGTATTTGCCTCACCTGATAACTCACTAACTTTTCAGATGAAGCCCAGAGGGAAGTCAAGCTACCTGGGTCCTCACAGCCAGGCCCTGTCGTGAGACTCGAGGCTGTGAGTAAATGTGGGCCTCGGAACCTGTCAGGATGCCCTTTTCACCCTGGCTACCTGGCAGCTCAGCCATACCCCTCAGTCACCTTCTCTGACATAGTCGACAGCTCCTCAAAGCAAGCCCTGGTGCAAACTGGCTTGTTTTAACTTTTGTTGAGTTCTTTTATTATTATTTTTCCAATTATATCCATGCTTTTTAACATAGGCCTCCTTTGGGGAGGCTGGTGGAATATAAAGAATAAACAAATGTATAAATAAGTAGGTAACTACCAATGCTAGCACTCTCGTCACTGACATTTGCTTTTCTTGCAATTTCTGAAGAATGTGAGTGCAAAGGCAGAGGCAAACCTAGCAGTGAGCACGGCTCACAGATCCCCCTTTCAACGAGAGGACAGAATAAGAAGAAACTTGGAGCTGTTACCTCTCAGTGTAGATGAGAGGATGTCAAAATAGTGCTGCCTGCCAAATGTGGATAAACATGAGCACTAAGCCACCAAATTACCATGGCAGTGAATGAAGAATGGGTCACTTCGTCTACTTAGGTACTTGGAAGCCAGGTCCCCAGCCTCTGCCCCCCCGATGTTTTCCCACAATTGAATTTTTTCTGGTCCTCTGACTTAAGGAGCTGGGACCTTCGCGTGAGCACTTGTCTGAGGACCTTGGCCCCCACCTGACATGCTCTTCTTGGCTCCCACGTGTCATCCACAGCTCAGCTTAGACTTCACCTGAGAGAGGCCTTCTCTGTCTACTCAACCAGCTTCCTCCTACCACTCCAGCCAATCACACTGTTCTCATCATAACACTTGTCACTACCTATTTTCTTCCAGAGTTGTGTGTTTGTTCATTATCTCTTCCTCACAAAAGTGCAGAGAGGGCAGAGACTTCATGTATTGGACTCACCACCATTTTCCCAGAGCTGAGAACCGGGCCTAGAATGCAACAGATACATAAGAAATAATTGTCCAATGAATGTTATTAAGGTCAGTGACTTCCTCATACTCTAAATCACCCAGAAATTGCCTCAGACTCACCAACCCATCAATATTTAGTTAGCATTTCACGTGTACTGGGACCATTTTGTGAAACGGAGGTGGAGGGTACAGCTACAGAGATGACTATGATTAGTTTCTAACCTCAAGAGGTGTATACCTGGTTAGGAGATAAGACACGGGAATCTGAACATGCATCTGAAACAATGCAGCCAGTGCTCAAGACAAATAGGGTTCAAAGGCAGAGGTACTGAAGGCTCAATATAAGCAGGGGTAATGAAGGTATGAAGGAAGGTTCACAGAAGTGGTCATATCACCTGCAGCACACAAGCAGCAGAGAGGGGATCACAGCTTCCGGTCCTCCTGCCAGGACGCTTCGATGGCACTGCAGGCTTTCCCTAGGGTCCCTGTGACTCCAAGAGGCTCCGAGTTGGAGATCTTGACTCAGAACCCGGCGCCTGGAGAAGAGCCCAGACTGGGCAAATGCTCTTTCCGAGAAGGGTGCTACGCTAGCTGACACATGCCACCTCAGTTTACCTCACTGCAAGTCTGCTACGGAGGTCTTAGAATTCCTACTTTAGATCTATGAAAACTGAGGCCCTGGATGGGCACTCTCACCCAGACTGCCAGAGCTAATGCAACCTGCTGCATTGACCTCTGTAGCCCCCTACACTCTTCCGAGTTCAAACATTTCCCCTCGCTCAAGGCTGCTACTTGTTCAAGTTCACACAACAGTGAGGGATTCATCTCTAGGTCTATTTGACTATTGGTGCTTTGAAAGTGAGTGCTTTCCTGGACCTGGCGAGAAGGACAAGGACTCTGGCCCTGGGTGCAGAAAGCAAGCCCTTCAGAGAATTTAAGTATTCAGATCGAAGCACGAAGAATGGTGTTTATAATGCAAAATGCACCTCCTTGGAATTCATTTGCGTGCCCATCCTGTTTCTGATGAAATTATTTCCTGGTGACAAGCTCTTTATAGAATTTTCTCTCCATTTCTTGCTGCAGCGTGGAGTAATTGTGTGTCATCCAAAGCCTAGGAATAGACAAGATTGCAAAATTCTTGCTGTGCTCTTTGCAAAATCATTACTCACCAGCCAGTGTTTAGAAATAAAAATGCTCCCCTTAAGTGCCATTAAACACAAATATTTATCAACGCTGCACTAAAATGTTAGGCTGACGAAGGTTGAATGTGAGTGGGCACGTGTTTGCATAATTAGATTCAGGTTTTCACTGAGCACAGGGCTTCCTGGGACTATGGCCTTCAGACACCGCCTACAGGTAAAGGGTGTTTTGCTTGTTTATTCCTCAGAGAAATGTTTAAAATCTCAGAAGTATTGCCTAAAGACAGCCAGGTGAGTTCTGTTCCTTAGCTCCTGGCAGGCAGTGTAAAAGTTGCGTGTGATACACGAAATGGCAAGACTGGAGGGAGAGACATAAAAAATAAGTAATGGTTCAGGATAGCAAATGCTGATGGTCAAATTATTGTTATAAACTCCTACTAGTCTTTGAAGAAAGCGAGGCTTTCAATCTCTGCCTTCAATTTGCCTGACACACTGCTGCCAGAATTGACTCCTAAAGCAGGTTAGCACGTGTATTAACTTAAGTCAAGGTCCCTTAAAGGTAGGTCCAAGACTGGGAGGCTTGTTTCAGGGATTTGTTGGGGGAGGACGGGGAGGGTGTTCTGTCCAGGTAAAGAGAGTAAGAAAAGCAGGAAAAGGCAGGGAGAAGGGAGCTCAGTTGTCCAACTCCACAGGAGCACAGATCTCCCCCAGTTCGTCCCACTTAGAGGCAACGAAACTCACCTTTTGTTCTCTGCATCAGCTAGTCATTGGCTGAGGTCTGTCCCTGGGAAGGCTCCCAGTCTGACAAGAGGCACAGCTGTTTTTGCCAACACACAGCAGATGCTTGCAAGGGTAGCAAAGGGATCTGGGAGGGGCATCGAAACATTCACTATAGTTCTTGTCACGCTCCTTATGAAGATGTTCTTTCAATCTGCAGAATAAGGTACAAATTTTTCAACATGGAATTTGAAAACTGGGTTCTGGTCTCAACCTGATAGTTCTAAAATAGATTTTCTGAAAATCTCAGCCTATTGATAGATATATTCAAATGTCTATGTGTATGTGGAACATACTGTCAGAGTGGATGAGGTCAGGGGACAGGTCCCCTCGCACACTGCCTACAGTTCCTCTTGTCTTCAGAAGGAAGTCCCTTTCCTAGCCTGACCTTCTGTGGGTCCCAGTCTAACCCTTCAGCCTTATCTCCTAGCACCCCTCTTCACTCAGCCCAGCCCTGACAGTGCCTTCGATCATTCATTTCCCAAAGATGCTGTGTTCTTTCACCTCTCCCTGCCTCCATGACTCTTGTGATCAATAAAGATAGAATAGTACAGGAAACTGAAACCCATTCCACTCCACCTGTCAATGTTTCCAGCACTATTGTCTGAAAGCCCAGTTTTTTTCTTTCTTTATTTTTTTTAACTCATTTTTATTGTTGAATGTATTACAGGTGTTTCTCCCTTTTTTCCCCATTGAAACCCACCTCCCCAATCCTGCCTTCTCCTGCCTTCCCCACACTATTGGTGGTGTCTATTGGTTATGCATATATGCATAGAAATTCTTTGGTTTAACTCATCCTGCCTGCCGTCCCTCCCCCTTTCCCTTTGAGGTTCATCAGTCTAACAACCAATTTGTACTTCTTAATTCCTTCATCTTTTTCACCATCCCCTCAGCCCCCATCCATCTGGCAAACAACAAAAAATTCTCTGTATCTATGAGTCTGTTTCTGTTCTGTTGCTCATTTTGTTTGTAGATTCAATTGTTGATAGATATATATTAATTGCCATTTTATTGTTCATATTTTTGTTCTTCTCCTTCAAGAAGACCCTTCAACATTTCATATAATACTGGTTTGGTGGTGATGAATTCCTTTAGCTTTTTCTTGTCTGGGAAACTCTTGATATGTCCATCAATTCTAAATGATAGCTTTGCAGGATAAAGTAATCTTGGTTGTAGGTCCTTGCTTTTCATCACCTTGAATATCTCTTGCCATTTCTTTCTGGTCTTCAAAGTTTCTTTTGAGAAATCAGCTGACAGTCTTACAGGAGCTCATTTGTTGGTAACAGACTGCTTTTCTCTCGCTGCTTTTAAGATTCTTTTTTTGTATTTAACCTTTGGCATTTTGATGATGATGTGTCTTGGTGTGGTCCTCTTTGGGTTCATCTTGTTTGGGACTCTCTGTGCTTCCTGGACTTGTATATCTGTTTCCTTAACCAATTTAGGAAAGTTTTCTGTCATTATTGTTTCAAACAGGTTTTCAATTTCTTGTTCTCGCTCTTCTCCTTCTGGCACCCTTATGATGCGAATGTTGGCACGCTTGAAGTGGTCCCAGAGGCTCCTTACACTATCCTCATTATTTTGGATTCTTTTTTCTTTTTGCTGTTCTGGTTGGGTGTTTTCTGCTTCCTTATATTCTTTTTTTTTTTTTTTTAATATTTTGTTCAGATAGAGTGGGAGGGAGAGAGAGAGAGAGAGAGAGAAACATCGACGTGAAGGGACACATCGAGTGGTTGCCACCCGCACGACCCAACCAGGGCCGGGGACAAACTGCAACCGAGGCACATGCCCTTAGCGGGAACCGAACCCGGGTCTCTTCGGACCGCAGGCCGACGCTCTAACCGCTGAACCAAACTGGCCAGGGCTGCTTCCTTATATTCTTAATCAATGGTTTGCTTCTTGGCTCTACCTACTCTACTATTGAATCTGTGTAAATTATTCTTTATTTCAGTAAGTACATCTTTCATTTCTGACTGGCCCTTTTTTATGTTGTTGATGTTCCCACTAAGTTACTCGGAGGTCTCACTAAGTTCCTTGAAGATCTCACTGAGTCCCTTGGGTGTCTCATCAAGTTCCCTGAGCAACCTTATAACCTGTGTTCTGAACTCTGCATCTGTTAGATTGCTTATCTCCATTTTGTTTAGTTCTTTTCCTGAAGTTTTGTTCTTTTCTTTCATTTGGGACATGTTTCTTTGTCTCCTCATTTTGGCTGCTTCCCTGTGATTGTTTCTATGTATTAGGCAGAGTTGCTATGCCTCCTTGGCTTCATAGGGTGGCCTACTATTGTAGGTGTCCTATAGGATCCAGTGGCACAGTCTCTCTGATCACCCCAGCTGGGCCCTTACAGTGCATCCCTAGTGTGGACTGTACACCCTTCTGTTATAATTGAGTCTTTATTGCTGTTGGCATATCAATGGGAGGGGTTTACTCAGGCTGATCAGCTGCAAGGACTGGCTGTGCCCACTGGTTACTGGCCTTTGACCACCTTGGAGGATCAGCTCTGTAGGGGCCCACCACACAGAGCAAGACATACTTCAGCAGGGCTCTGGTACCTACTGAGTCCACTGCTTGAGTGATTCATTTGTGGAGGTAGTTGGGTGGTGGTGTTTTTATGTGGTCTGAAGCTGTCCACCAGGTGTGCTGGCTCTGGGGCAAGGTCAGCCACTGCCTGTGCTCTATCCAGGGCCACCCAGCTTAAGCTGCAAGGTGATCTGCCAATGGCTGCTTCATGTGCTGGGCTTGGAGGTGTCCAGGAAAAGGCAAGTTGTGAACCAAGGCTGGCTGCTTCTAATGCCAGGCCTGGGGCCACTTAACGAGAGGTATGGGGCTCGCTGAGATCAGATGCTGCTTGTTTGAGAGAATTTAGGAAACTCTGAAGCAGGATACAAGACAAGCCAATCCTATGGTAAAGCCTTTGGAAACAACTTGCATGGGCCCAAAAGTTGGGTGGGGCAGGGCCTCAGGGAATCATCAGGGCGGGGCCAACAGTGTGAGTCCCAGATATGGCGGCTGTCCGCCTGCCCTGTTGGGGAAGGGCTCACCAAAGGAACAATGGCCTCCACCATCACATCTGTTCAGGAGAAAGCTGCCCCTCCAGCCCTTGTCTAGAGGCCAAACAGCTCAGTTTTTCCCTGTTCTCTGGTTCTCCTCAAGCTGCCTCCCCTCAGAGCTCAGAGGGAGTGAGTCTGAGTAAGTCCAAGTGCGGGCCCTTTAAAAGGAGCTGCCTGGGGCTTCTGCAGCTGCAGCCTCGCTCAGCCTCATTTCCCGCTGGTTTTTCCAGCCAGAAGTTATGGGGACTTTTCTTCCTGGCACTGGGACCCTGAGCTGGGCGCCAGATGTGGGACAGGGACCCATCAGTCCTCAGGGAGGACCTTCTTAGTCGAGGTCCCTCCTGATTTTTATCCACCATATGTGGGTGTGGGACCAGCCCGTCGGCCTCTGCCCTCCTCTCAGTCTTGATGTGGCTGCTTCTTTAACTTCATAGTTGTAGGACTTCCATTCAGCTCGATTTCAGGCGGTTCTGAATGATGGTTGTTATGTAGTTTAGTTGTAACTTTGATGTGGTTGTGGGAGGACGAGATACTGCGTTTACCTACCCGCCATCTTGACCGGAAGTCCTCTGAAAGCCCAATTTTTTTTTTTATCCTCACCCAAGGACATTTTCCCATTTTTTGTTCAGATAGAGTGAGAGGGGGAGAGAGAGAGAGATACATCGACGTGAAAGGGACACATCGAGTGGCTGCCACCTGCACAACCCAACCAGGATTAGGGACAGACTACAACCGAGGTACGTGCCCTTAGCGGGAACCGAACCCGGGTCTCTCTGGACTGCAGGCTGACGCACTAACCGCTGAGCCAAACTGGCCAGGGCTGAAAGCCCAGTTTTAATCATTGTGTATCCTTTTTAAAAACCTCCCATGGTCTCTGTCCTGGAGAAGCAAGTCCTAAATCCTCCGCATGAAACATCCTTTGGCTGTTTTTCTGTCTTTTTTCCCCATCTAGCCCCAGTTCGAATGCCACCTCTACTGCGAAGACTTCCCCGACCCAGTCGAGCCTTCCTATGCCCCCATGCCCTGCACTGATGCATTTTCTTAGCACTGGTTTTGTTTTGCTGTGTAGAGGAGTCTGTCGTGTAGGTGCCTACTTCCACCATCAGACTGGGAGCATCCTAAAAGGACTGTCCTCCAAGCACCTGGCGCCTTGCTGGGCACAAAGCATGTGCCAGTGCAACTATGTTGAATGGAAGGAGAGAATGTTCAATGGATTCCTGGGAGACCTGGTGAGACCCCCATGGGAACTCAGTATCTGAAAGGACGTGGAGACTGACATATAAATGCTGAGGCTTATTGAAACACTTATTTGATCAAATCTGTCTTTGACATTCTCCACGAATTCACTGATTTAACCCTATTAGGCAGGTTCTATTTTTATCTCTATTTTTCAGATGAGAAGACCCTATCTCAGAGGCTGTGACCTACTCGAGCTCACTCAGCCAGTAAGTACTAGAAACAGGAATTTGCATTTGGATGTAATAATCTTTAGAGAATAAATAAACTAGGATGTCACTTCCCCAACTTATTGGGGTAAAGAAAGTGGTTACCGCTTTGAGTGAGTCTTCTTGCCTTAAATACTATCCTTGAAATTTTGAGGGTCGGAGAAGCTATATTGAGAGATTTTTTTTTTTAGCTTTATTGAGATATAATTGACAAAACTGTAAGATATTTAAATTGCTCATTGTGGTGATTTGATACACATAGACATCAGGAAAGGAGTCCCACCACCTAGTCAGTTAACACATCCATCACCTCACATATTTCTTTTTTGTGTGTGTGAAACATTGTTCTCCTTTCTCAGCAAATTTTAATTATATAATACAGTGTTATCAACTATAGTCACCATGTGTTACATTAGATCCTCAGACCTTATTTATATTATAGCTGAAAGTTTGTATCCTTTTACCAACCTCTCCTGTTTTCCCCAACTCTCCAAACCCCTGGCCACCACTTTTCTATTCTGATTCTCTGAATTTTTCTTTTTGTTACTTTGCTTTTCAATAGTCCACATATAAGTGACAACAAGCAGTATTTATATTTCTCTGTCTGGTTTAAATTTTATTATATTTTTAATCTTAAAGGTTTATGCACTTTTTTCTCTAATCACTTTCTTCCAATCCATAAACATCTTGTTTCCTTCACTTTATTTATTTTTATTGATTTTAAAGAGAGAGGAAGGGAGAGGGAGAAAGAGATAGAAACATTGATGAGAGAGAATATCAACTGGCCACCTCCTGCATGCCCCCCGCTGGGGACTGGGCCCACAACCTGGGCATGTGTCCTGACTGGGAATCGAACCAGCAACCTCTTGGTGCATGGGTCGACACTCAACCACTGAGCCACACCCGCCAAGCTGTTTCCTTCAGTTTAGAAATCCAAATCCCTTCTATCCTCAGAACCTGCTTTTCTGAGCCAATAATTTTTTCTTCCAGAATCTTATTTATTTGTTTTGTATTTTGCACAACTTAGGCACAGACAGGCTAATAAACCCTGGTAGGTGGACATATTTTAGATTATACTAAATAGTAATGATCAAGATTATGCCCTGAAAATTTATCTTCTATGTGATATTTTTCTTGCCTCTCTTTGTTCTTAGTGTGGGTAGATTTTGATCATCTTAATTTCAGGTACACAGACATCTTATTTTGTTCTGTAGACCAAAGTCTGATTACTCAAATATTTACTCTTTAGCAAAGTTGGGCATGAAGGTTTTTGTTCAGCTTGTGTTGTGAGCTAAACACGTTCTATTTACTGTTCAATTCAATCTCACAACATACCCCCAAGGAAATATTATCATCCTCACTCACAGAAGAGGAACCTGAAGTTCAATTCCACCACGAATTAATGTGAAAGGTACTCAGGTGTTTTTTTACTACAATGACCAAGCATTTTTGCTTTATATCACTCTGCCTCCCACGAGTGTATGGTCTACTCGAAAAGTGTGCCATGGGCACCAACCGCTGGACAATCACCATACTCTCCTCTCCTGACATTTTGCCTGCCTCTCTCTTATGACTCATCTCTGTCCCCCTCCCTACATGAGGCCCAGCACAGGGCCATACATACAAGAAGGTTTTGAGAACATGGCTATTCAATGGCTGAATAAATAAGCGAATGAAAAAGAAGCCAACCTTAGGGTAAGCAAGGGCCTTAGGGAGCACTGAGGATGTCCATTCAGCTGGGAAGTGATCTGAGAAGACTTTCAAGAGGACGTGGCCTTCCGTGAGGAGAGTTTTCCAGGGTAGCCAGGTTGGCAAAGGGCTTTTCAGGCAGAGAAGCACAAGAGAAATGCAAAGAGGTGGACAGAGTCCGATGGGTGAGGGAAAGGAGACCACATATATGTGAAGCTTAAGGCATACCAAGGAAATCGGTAGGAGATGCAGTAGAAGAAACACGGAGGTAGTTAGGGAAGGGACTTGACTGTGGCCCCCACCTTGTAGACAAGGAGAAATGGGAGGTTGTGCTGGAGCAGGTGAGCTATAACCCAGGCCGTCCAGAGAGGGAGGGCAGCAGCTTCAGACCTTGCCAAATAAATCCCAGAATTCACTCTCAACCCTGACATCTAGCCAGAAATTCTAACAGTCAGCTCTGACTTTCAGCTGAAGAAAATGACAAGAATTAAACAGTTTGAGGCAAAATAAAAATAAAAAAAAATTTCGAAGAGTTTTCACATTTCTCTTCCCCTGGCTGAGCGAAGCCCTGTGAATCTGTGCTCGCATTCTGGAGAGCTCCGGAGGGCCCTGTCAGGAAGGTGTTGCATAAACCTCGTTTCGGTGACATACCCTTGAGCACTTGTTTACTAGACAGAAACACTGCCTGGCGGGATTTCACTGTTTCAGCAGGCTTCAAGGGGCCCAAAGTCACGGTAACAATCAGTACTGACTGCCCGTATCCCTGTGGCCAGGCTCGTGCAGTATACCTGAGCCTGAGGTGGCCCTCCTCTCCCTGCACACCTTGGAAGGTGGAAGATGAAAGAGCAGATACAGGATCTGTCTCTAGGGGAGATTCAGTGGCAGATTCTCAGACCTATGGCCATTCTCAGATCTCAGCCATCCCCTTGGAGGGATTAATCCTACCCATTTAAAGGATTAAGTCTGCTTGGCCGAAGTTTCCTGGAGTGTGTGAATGACCCTGTTTACCGGTGAACTAGATCCCTGCTACCTGCTTCAGCTTCCCAGATAGATGAGAACAAGTATATACAAATTCTGATTTACAAAATGAGGATAAGCAATTCATCAGATTCAGAGTTCAGTAAACAGGTTATAAGATTGCTCAAGAAACTTGGTGAGACATTCAAGGGACTTAGTGAGACCTTCAAGAAACTTAAGGAGACCTTTAAGGAACCTAGTGAGAACATCAACAACATAAAAAAGGACCAGTCAGAAACGAAGGATGCACTAACCGAAATAAATAATAATTTACAGGGAATCAATAGTAGAGTAGGTAAAGCCAAGAAGAAAACTATCGATTAGGAATATAAGGAAGCAAAAAACACCCAACCAGAACAGCAAAAAGAAAAAAGAATCCAAAACAATGAGGATATTGTAAGGAGCCTCTGGGACCACTTCAAGCATGCCAGTATTCGCATCATAGGGGTGCCAAAAGGAGAAGAGAGGGGAAAAGAAATTGAAAACCTATTTGAAACAATGACAGAAAACTTCCCTAACTTGGTGAAGAAAACACACATACAAGTCCAGGAAGCGCAGAGAGTCCCAAACAAGATGAACCCAAAGAGGTCCACACCAAGACACATCATCATCAAAATGCCAAAGGTTAAAGACAAAGAGAGAATTTTAAAAGCAGCAAGAGAAAAGCAGTTTTTACCTACAAAGGAGCTCTGTCAGCCGATTTCTCAAAAGAAACTTTGCAGGCCAGAAAGGAGTGGCAAGAGATATTCAAGGTGATGAAAAGCAAGGACCTACAACCAAGATTACTCTATTCTGCAAAGCTATCATTTAGAATTGATGGACATATCAAGAGTTTCCCAGACAAAAAAAAAGTTAAAGAAGTCCATCACTACCAAACCAGTATTATGTGAAATATTGAAGGGTCTTCTTGAAGGAGAAGAAGAACAAAGATATAAACAATAAAATAGCAACTAATACATATCTATCAACAATTGAATCTACAAAAAAATTGAGCAAACAGAACAGAAACAGACTCATAGATACAGAGAACGTTTTGTTGCCTGCCAGATGGATGGGGGTGGGAGGGATGGATGAAAAAGATGAAGGAATTAAGAAGTACAAATTGGTTGTTAGACTGATGAACCTTAAAGGGAAGGGGGAGGGAGGGCAGGATGAGATAAACTAAAGAACTTCTATGCATATATGCATAACCAATGGACACCGACAATAGTGTTGGAGAAGGCAGAAGTGGGGCGGGATTCGGGAGAAGGGGGCTCATTGGGGAAAAAAGGGGGGAAATCTGTAATACATTCAAGAATAAAGATAAGTTAAAAAAAAAAAAAAAGAGCCTGAGACCCTCCCTGTGATATTGGAGCTCCCCTGCTCCCCTAGGTTTCTGCATATCATGAACTTCGTCTGTAATACTGAGCACTGGACTGGAAGTTTGAATACTTGGATCTAATCCCACCTTGGCCATAAGTGAGCTATACAAATGCAGGTAAATTGTTTAGATTCTCTGGAGCTTCATGTGGATGGAAAGGATGCCTTCCTTCTCCATCTCACCATGGGAAAGTGTCACGTAACTGGAAACACTAGGGCAGAGGCCCTCACCTGTGAGCAAGGCTCCCCGGCCCAGGAGCCCACACCTGGTCATCTTCCAGGCAGCTTTTGAGGATGACTTTCTGGCCTCTGAACAAACATCATCTTATTTGTCTGCTCGTGAGTTTTCTGTAGCTCCCTATCACTTACAAGGTAAAGATCACGTTTCTAATTTGGATAGACTAAATTCTACAAAATTTGTCTCAATCTACTTTCACTTCTTGCCTCCCAGTGGTAAACAACACCAGGTGGTATTTGTTGACTCCCTAATGTGGGCCCGGCACTGTTCTCGGTGCTTCACAGGCAACAATTCACCAGTCATAAATGTGAGTGCGCGTGACTACAATTCTCATTTCACAGATGAGTTTAAGAAAGACAAGGGACTTCTCTATGAAATCTCATAGTTTATTAACATAAAGCTGAGATTCAAACCCAAACCAAACCTTTTGCGCAAAGAGATGACGTCCCTTCCAGATAGTGCCTGGGTTTGAACCACGCTGTGGGACACACCGTACCTTGAATGGGCACTTCCTGTTTGTCGCCAGCTCTGTGCTTTTATGAGTGCTGTCACCTTCCCCGGGCCTGCCCTCTCCTCACTCCACACCTGTCTAGATTGGTTTTGTCCGTCGAGGCTCAACCCCACTGTGACTTTGTCCAGGAAACTTCTTCTGTTGATCTCCAATGACTCAGCCCCTTGTGCTTTCCGACTCCTTACGCCTTTTGACTAGGAATTCTGTCTGTCTAGGTACTTCAATAGGTGGCAAGCCCTGTGAGGCTGAGGCCATCTTACTGGGCCTTACACCTCCTGGAGTATGCAGGTGAGCACCCTGCATTCAGACTCCCTTGCACCAGAGCACCAGGTACCAGCAGATTGAATTCCTCTCTCTTGCTGACACAGGCTTTCTTCTTCACAGCAGGAGCAAGAGCCATCAATCTCATTTCACAGTCAAGGCATCTAAAGCTCGGAGAAGAGATGTGCTCACAGCCAGTGGCGTAACTGCAGAGACAAGGCAGATGATAAATGTTCCATTCCGAGTCCCCTGTTCTGTCTTTTCCACCAGTGTTTGACCCCTGACCTCTTCCAGACGTGCATATTTTTCAGAGACCATGGAACGGGTGCAAAGAGTTAAGTAATAACAAGAGCTAACATTTGCTGAGCTCTTTGCGTGTGCCACGCACTGTTCTGAACGCCCCGCAGGCATGTCATTTAGTCCCAGCAACAAGCCTGTGAGGTGAGGTCCATCTTTATCATCACCTTCATTTTATGCACGAGGAAGCAAGTCACAGAGAGGGACAGTAAGTTGCATGAGGTCACACAGAAAGTAGTAGAGCCAGAACACAGAGTGTCCGACTCAAAGACCTGTGCATACAGACACTATGTTCTGCTTGCTTAAAAGGCAACAGGTCTAGCATCTGATTCCTATGTATCCTCAGGCGCAGTTGGGTCCCACTTACCTCATCACGATTCATAGGGTGGTGGTGAGGATTCACAGGATCCAGGACACTGACACAAGGCCCTGCGCATAGTAGGCCCTCCGTAAATAGTAGCTCTGAACATTGCTGTGAACGGCAGAGCCCAGACCGGCAAAGCTCTGGCCGGCAATGGAAGAATTTGGCAAATGGAAATGCGTTACTAGCTAGCTATTTTCAGTTTACCTCTACTGAGTTGCGATAAAACGTTAAGTGCACTGTTCCAGTTGTGAGAAAGAGGTAGGCGAGAGTCAAGGTTTGACATTGGGTTTTAAAAGCTCTTAAATAATTACAGCGTTCAGAGTAAACAAGGCCTTCATGCTTCATTAAGCAATGTGTATTATGGCTCCATTAACACGCTGCGGCGTTTTTCCGTTTCCCATTTCTCGAGCCACGCTGAGAGGGGAGCTGGAGCCATCAGTGTTAATTGATAGCTAACAGGGAAAAAAAGGCTTCCTAAAAGGAGAATGATTTTTAGGTCCTAATTTGATTAATTATTAAAGCTCTTGGTACCTATCTTGATGGGGCAACAGGAAAACCAGATAATGTTAATATTTATTCATGTGAAAACACAGCCTGGTTATAACCTCCATGTACCTGCACCTTTTAGTGTTTGTTCTGGATTTTCCCAAGGTCAAGAGGAAAACTGAGGGCATTTAAAAATAATTAAGAATAAAGTGCCGCCTTACTTTCACTCCCCAGGAAATCCAGGGCATATCTTAGTTGAGACAATTTGGAAAGAAAGACACTGTGTTTTCCCCTGGACTATTCTTTCTCAAACTACCCTGATGTTGTAACAAACCACCATCCTCACTGCTTCGGTTCATAATAACAATGCAAGCTTTAATTTAATTTAAGTTAGAATGAGTGATCATCTGAGCAAATATCACTCAGTAACACTTTTATAGTTGGAGATGTATATATAGGTACAGATGTAGGTAGGTAGATTGATAGATAGATGATAGATAGATAGATAGATAGATAGATAGATACGAATGTAGACATAGACGTATAGCTATTTGAACAAACATATGCAGGCTATTCCACATAGCAATTAAGGGTTGGACTCCAGAGCCAGAGTCCCTGGTTCAGATTCTGGCATCATTACTTGCTTGCTGAGTGACTTGGAACAATATAGCTGAACTTTCTATGCCTCAGTTCCCTCATTTATAAAATGGAACAAATTTTAACAATCGACCTTATGTGATGGTTATGAGTTTAAATGAGTGAATAACTGGAAATGGTTAAAATATTTTTATAAGTGCTTTGCTAGTATTTGCTGTTACTAATGGGGGATATAAGAGTGAATCAGATTTAGGCCTCAGGAACTGTATCATCTCCATGTGCATTAAGACTAAGAGACAAATAACTAAGAGAATTAAGAAATCAGTAAGAGCTTTAGAAAGAAATGTAACAGGAGTTATAAAGATTCAGAGGAAATGAGAAACTTTCCAGTGGGGTGCATGAGGGTTGCTTTCCAGATCAGGGGGACATTGTATGTAGAGGGAAGGGCTGAACAAGTGCTTAGAAAACAAAAAGTATGGAAGATTTCCACCAAGAAAAGTAATGTGAAGTGCCCATAAAGTAACTTTTAAAACCAGGAAAAGAGAGAGAAATCAATTTTGGGGGGATAAGGTAGGTCAGTGACAAAGTTTGAATAGGTCTTGAGTTCACAGTGATGGGTGGTGCCGGGAAAAACTGCCCAAGACCAAATGGGGTGGGGAAGCCATGGGCCACCACCAGATGACAGCGCCTGATCCTCAGCAGAAAGAACAGACCAACCCGGCAGCTCAAGGAGAGGAGATCTGCTCTCCGCTTTGCCTCTCACTAGTCCCGCTGAGACCTTGGACAATTCCCGATCCTTCTCTGAACCCCGTTTGCCTCAACTATACAGCTGCTTATGTTTAGAGCACCTTCAGAAGCCCTTCCAGGCATTCCAGACCAGACAGTCCTGCCAAGAGCTCAGGTGCCCCTCTGCCATCCCTCCCCCACTGCCCACTCACACACCGCACCTCCCTTTCCATCCTTTCATTTACGTGCCAGCAGATGGGATCCAAATAGCAATGCGAAAAGAAAAAGTCCCACGGTGGAAATATTAGTAAAGGGTTAAAGGTACAAAAAGCAGAGGTAAAGATTGAGGTTGAAGGCCAGGCATTTCTACAGACAGGATGGGAACAATTTTATGGCAAGGTCATCTTTTCAGAGCCTTCCTGACTTGAGAGTGAAGCTCTTAAGTAGCTCAAACCACTCTTTTTTAATGAAGTGGTTCATTTGGACAAATACTTCAAGCTAAGAGGCGATGCCACTGCAACTAGAATTGGAGTGTTCTGAAAAGCATTAACTCAACCTCTCACTGTCCTGTAACCTCCCCACTCTATCTAAAGTTGAATTTTTTGAATTAGTGTTCAGCCGATGCCATTTGGATCCTTTTTGTTCCCTAAGTTTCTCAAGACTTTACTATGTCACTTCTATTGACATGATTAACTTCTCATTAACTTTAATGGAAGCTGTGGGTATGAAGTCCATTTTGTTCTCTAACACATTTGCTTCTTGTTGGTAAATTTTGGAACTTTATTTGACTCATCATTATAAATATACGTTGGGTAATGACTACTAAGGGACAGTGGCTTCTGAACAAAATAAAACTTCTTCATCCAATTCATTTAATAAACTAATAGATGTTCAGGATTAGAAGACTCACAAAGGTCATTGAGTTCTGCCATCATCTGAATCTCCTTTTAACACCCCTACCAAGTAATAGTTCAGCCTCTGTTTGAATAGATCCAAAGGGCTGTGGGGCAGCTTCTTTCAAGTGCTCATTATGTGACAAATGTCAAGATATGTCACCATTGTTCTTATTTTCTTTGGGCACAGTCCTATTTGTATTCATGGTTCCCATGAAGCCATGAACAACGGTTTTCCTATGACCCATCTTAAAGCTGTCATTAGTCTGCTCAGAGCAAGCCCAGTCTCAGATAGCAGGACTTCAGAGAGTGCACCTGCAACTTGTTAGGAACACTTTACAACTGGAACTGGCCCTTAATCTGTTGGGCAAAATGTAACAATGCCAGTTGAAGTAGGCAGAATGATACCAACCCAGATGTTTATGTCCTAATTCCTGGATCCTGTGACTATGTTATATTTCATGGCAAAAGGGACACTGCAGTTGTGATTGAGCCAAGGATCTTGAGATGGGGAGATTATCCTGGATTATCCAGATGGGCCCAAAGGAAAAGGTCTTTCCAAAAAGGAGGCAGGAAGGTCAGAGTTGGAGGTGTGACAATGGGAGTGAAGATTGATTTGATATGGGGCCATGGGCCAAGGAATGTGGGAGATCTTTAGAAGATGAAAAAAGTTATGAAAATGGATTCTTTCCTAGAGCTTCCAGAAGAAACACAGCCCTATTGAGACCTTGAGGCTTATTTAGGACTTCTGATCTCCAAAAGTATCAGAGAATAAATGTGTGTTATTTTTACTTAATTAATTATGGTCATTTATTAACAACAACAAATACACTGGTACTAATATAATTCATCTATGCCTTAATTGGATGGGTGTGGATCATGTTCTGTGGGACTGATGAAGCGACTCAAACTCACCAGTCTGAAAGCTCAACCTGACACTTTTTTTTCAATATGTGATGTGTTGACATTATTTCATCCAGGACACCCCATTTCTAGGATCAGAGTCCCTGAAAATAGAACTTGTTGTCAGAAGGTTCTTGGTGATGGAAGTATCAGAAAGAGAAAACCAGATTCAGGTAGCTTTTCTAGTGTGACAAAACTTAATAAAGTATGACTGTCCTGTTGTAATGCACCTGCTGCTCAAACCTGGAGGACAGATTCTCTCGTCCTTAGAAAGTGTTATCATCACCAGGCAATTTTTTTCTCCTCCAGTTTTATTATTTGCCTTAATTAGTCACAAAAACATCTTTCACTTTGGGCCAGTCAGAGTCACACCTAAACACATATTTCGGATAGATAGGACCATTTAGAAGCTTCAGGACTACCACATATCTTATAAGAATTACATATAAAATTGGTACCTTTGAAATATCTTAGAAAGATTTAGAGTTTTTAAAAAGCTATAGCTTCACTGGCAACATTCAAAAGTCACCACCAAATGAGTTATTTCTTGGAAACACTTCATAAATGATGAATGTCACACCTTTCTGTTAAATTCCATTCCAGAAAGCTGTATTGTCAGACATTCTCCTTAAATCCTTGAGCTATGCCCTACTCGGTAGCTGTGCCTCCCTGGTCTGAGTACAGGTTTGATGTGTAAGAGAAATCTGTGTGTATACACTTTCTTCAGTCAGGAATTTCAGTCCCTTTTGATTCATTACTTTCCTTGAGACATTAAGTCTAATTTATCATCAAATCCTGTTATTCCTTTTGCTCAAAAATGTCTCTTGATTTATTCCCTCACTAGGTCAGGCCTCTACCATGAGATTCAACAATTACACTGAATCTCGCTATCACCAAGTGACCTTGAGTTCAAACAGAGAATGCTGGGATGAGCTTTGGAAGTGGCCTCTTCAGCTTCTCTGACAGTTGCCTGCTCCTACACCTGGGTACTCACTCCTATATCCATGGCCCTTTGAGACTTCATCCTTTCCACACCAAGTCCAATCTATTTGATAGAATAGAACCTGTGTGTGCTTAATTCCCAGGGTTGGAAAAAAATGTTTTTTTCTGTTCATCCTTCAGCCTAAAAGGAATGTCAGTGTGACAGGCATGTCCTGTATTCTTCTCCTACACCTGTTGTAACACCTTACCACAAACTTGGAGGTTTAAGACAACATATTCATTCTCTTACAGTTCTGGAGGTCTCAGAAAAGTAGTGCTTCCTCCGGAGACTCTGTCCAGGAGAATCTGCTTCCTGGCCGATCCAGCTTCCAAAGCGGCTTTCTGCGGCTCATCCTGCCTCCACCTTCACAGAGCAGCGCAGTCTGCCGTCGCCTGTGTCAGATCTTCCTCTGCCTCCCTCTTATAGGCACTTGTGTTTACATGCAGGCCCATCCAGACCACTCGGAATAATCGTCCCATCTCAAGATCTTTGACTGGATTACATCTGCAAAGTCCCTTCTGCCATGCAAGGTAACATTCGGAGGTCCAAGGACTGGGACCTGGAACTCTTTGGAGGCTTTATTTAGCCTACCATGAGTGCCTTGAACGTCATCAGACACGGCGTAGGTGGAGGATCCCAGGAAGTAGGAAAGGGTGATGGATTTGACACCTTCAAAGTAAAGTTAACTAGTGGGCTCAGCAAAAGACCTGAGGTCAAGAGTCTTCAGCCCCTCTTTTCTATAGCGTCTCCAAAGGTTATTTCCACCAGGAGGTAAGACTCAAACGGAGATTCAGCATGGCCGCTGGCAGACACATATGTGCCTAGGACCACGGCAATGAGCAGGTGGAGGCACTCTGAAGGTCTGTGCAGTGGGACCCCTCACTCCTATTTTCTGAGGATTTGTGCCTTGCTTGAGAGGCCCAGACCTGACTTTTAAGCCCCTTCCTAGACCTATTGGTGATTTCCTGGTTTTCCTGCTTCAGAGCCTACTCTGGAAAGAGTGGAAAAGAGCAAGCTTGATGCGTAACATGTCACACCCTTAGCTATACCCAGTGTTGAGCCAGTGTCCCAGGGACAACCAAGGCCTGATGCAGGGGTGATAGGAAGACCTCCAGAGATTCCATGAGATCCTGAAACAGGTGGGCACTGTCTTCCATGCTGCAGTCATGAGCATGACTTTCTGGAACATGTTTGGGGGGTGCTTGCCAGGGTAACTTCAGACTCTGCCTGGACTGGGGAGGGTTTTAATCTTGGATCCTAGAGCCTACAGCACACACACAGCTACTAGTCAGAATTAATATAGCTTCCAGGAGAGACCCTCTGTCCTAAGATCCTCGACCCCACTCCCACAATCAGACAGACCAAGAACAAAGAAAAGGCAAAAGAAGGTAAACCTAAGTCTTAGCCTCCAGGCTAAGATGTCTCCTATTCCAGTGAGATCTCTACATTTGCGATCTGTCCCCTTTACATTCATTCTGCTCAATATTCATTTCCCTTCCAAGGTTTAGGCAGCCTTAGCACTACCAGAATCCATAGGTATACTATATCCATTCCTCCTCTATACAAAGAAAGGCAACCTGGTCACCAAGGAGCCATGGTCCCCTCCCCACTCCTAAAGACATTATTTTAACTCCCTTTATTCCTCCCAGTTGAATCTCTTCACCCCTTAATGTCCAATATTCTGGGTCTTGGGGTTGCATTTAAATCAAGTCTTCTGACTAGCTTATTGGGTCTAGCATTTTAATTGACTTTTTCCCTATTATTTGATGTTTTCTTTTTATTTAATGACTTCCAAGGGCTCCCGTGGCACCCAGATTATGTAAGTGCTGGGGCTAGGATAAATAATGCCAGCATCTTTATAGTCCAGAAGGAAGACATTTACAGTTAATTTAATTTAATTCTCCTTTTATTCCAGCACCTAAAGATTAGAGGAAAAGGATGTGAAAGTTTTCTGTTCTTTTTCTCTCTGCAACAAGGGGAGAATTTGCAAAAGGAAAAGCTTTCTTCTCATATCATTTTTTCTTAAAGGGACTCAGAACATGGAGCGAGTCTGTAGAGCAATGTCTTTGTTGCTCTTAATTTGAACAAACCAATGTGATTGCTTTTTAATGCATCTCTGGGGCTTTAGCTATTTTTAATTAGCGTGGCTTCATTTTTTTTGTTTGTTTTTTACTGTTATCACTGTAGTTGATTTGTTTTCAATCTTCATGCTCTACCAGTCCCTGCCTCCTCACCTAGCTCTTCCGTCTCGCTGTCATATTCACTTGTGGTTTTGTTACAGGAGAAATCACTGGGCCAGATTTCCACATTGCTTGTGGGAGTGAGGTTCTTGGGGTGCCGCTGAAATAAGCGTTTTCAGAAGCATCCATGGGAGAATGAGATGTGGTAAAAGACTTTATTTGTATAGAGTTACATTCCTTGGGTTGCCAAGTCCCATGTCCCTTAGTCCATCCCTGAAAAAAGGGCATCTGTGGGTTCAGCAAAGCTAGAAGTAGGGCCAGTGTCCAGAGTTTCCCTTCCATGATGAAACTGGGTTTGGCAGAATATTAGGCAAGATTCAGTCCTTCAGTTCATTGCATGGATCCTACTTGGCCGTAAGCCATGTGGGGCAATGCAGAGTGTTGGAGTCCCACCAGTCAGGAGTCTGGCGCCAGCAACAAGAGAGAGAAAACCAAGAGGCAAGAGAGAGAATGTCCTTTGTTCAGAAGTTTAAACATTCAGGTTTTGTGCCCTTGCAGTGGCCACACCTATTCTGGCCACTGACTTGTTCCCAGGTGTGACTGACAGGTAGGCACCTTCCCACATCATCCAGACCTTACTGGGCATGCATCTAAAATGCCTGTGTCCAGTCCCTTGTTCCAGCCATCTGCGGGGAACAGACCTGGAGAGTGTTAACTTGCAGCTTCCTGGCAAAGCTGTATAAATGGCATGCTATTTTATCTAGTCTCTCTTTACTCCTCTCCTGTCAATAATAACCAGGTTATTATAATTGCATCAGTTTTATAGAAGACGGTAAAATTCTGAATTATCTGTGTCTATAAAGGGAAAGGTCTCCAGTTCTCCCTCAGTGCCTCTCATCACCCTCTTGCCACGTGCTCAGCAACAGTGTTGCAAGTTTATGAGGATAAGGTCCCTTCATGACGCGGAAAAACCCAATCCGCTATATCATAATAACGCATCATAAAATTAGAGGTGGGAAACCGTATATTTTAACTTTTCAGTTTTACTAGGGAGGAAACTGACGCCCAGCCTGGCTAAAGTCACAGGCCCAGTTAAAGGCTGAGCTGGCCTCCGGGCCGGTGCCCACCCGAGAGGCCAGCACTGCTCCTGTGGTACCACCCTGGGCTGAGCTGACCAAGGAGGGCCTCAGCGAGGCAGCTGTCACAAGACTGGCTCTTCAGTTCAGATCACTCTCTCGGCTCCTGGCTCTCCTCCCCAGGAGAGCTTGGTGGCTGTTGCAGAATTTCTCTGCCCGGGCTCAGTTGTGGCATTCTGTAGTTGAAAGAACACAAAGGATTGAAAGTCCAGAGACTTCAGTTCTAGCGTTGCCTTTACCTTAATCAGCCCTATGAACTTCACTGAGTCATTTACGTCTCTAAATTTCCATTTTCTCCTCGTAAAGTGGGAATAATATCTACCTGGCTTACAGTTCAGGATGGTGACCAACAACGTCCTTACCCTTGGAAATTCTTTATTCTTGACTCCCATGACACCCTTCTTTTCTGTTTTTCTCACCTCTGTGGCCATTTCTTTCACGCACCTCCCCGTATGGGCTCTCTACACTTGTCTGCTGACTCTGCACACTCTTCCTGGTAAGGTACCCCGCAGCTTCAAGCACCACCGTGAATTATGATTCCCAAATCTCATCTCTAGTCCAGACCTCACTCCTGAGCAAACACCCACCTTCTTAGTCACCCCTCCCCGTGGGTGGCCCTCAGCGCCTCACTCACCCCAGGCCGCACACAGCCCTGCTCCCCTAAGCCTCCTCCTGGCGCTTGTCTTGCTGAACGACATCCCTGCTACTCTTTACATCAAGAAACAGAAAATCGTGCTCATTTCTCCTAAATCCCCAGCCACATCCAATAGGCCGCAATATTCTGTTATTTATTTCTCCAGATTTTTTTTTTTTTTTCATTTCATCCCATTTTATCCATTTTCATTGTCTCGGAAAGCTCTTACCTAGACTACTTCAATACCTCTAACCTGTCTTTTCTCTTTCAGTTTATCTCTTTTCAATTCATCTTTTATATCAATACACAATTCAGATGATTTTATTCACAGAATGTTTAAAAGCTCCTCATCATTTCAAAATAAGATAAAACCAAATAAAAATGATTGAAGCTCTGTCACAGAGCTCTCCGTGCAGACCCTCCGGCCTCGTCTCCCACCCTCCCCCCACCCCCGTCTCCATGGGCACGCATGCGCACACACCACCGCCAGCATCGCTGCCACAGCCCTGTGCTTTGGCACTACCCAAATTCTGTGTTCTTATTGGAGGTCTCACGTCTGCTTATAGCAGACACTTTTGGATTATCTTTGCAGGCTTCGAGCCCACTTTTTTGTGGAAAGAAGTGGTGGAAAGCCCTGGAAACCATGTTTGTACTGCATGATCTTACCACTCTGGTTATATTGGCAAAGCTGGAGTAGATTCTGGACCTATACTGGGCCAAGTAGCTATTCTCCAGCAAAGATTTACAATTTAGACCGAGCTATAAACTAGATATCTGTGGTTCAGTGGGTTTCTCTTTCGTTCTTGTTCAACCCTGTCATGTGGCTTGGCAATACCCTGCTCTTGGGGTCTGTGGGATGTCCATGATACCCAATTATACATCCTCATAAAAATGTTTAAGCAAGTATGAAATGAGTTTCTTTTACTTGCCACCAGATGAGTCTCAATCACTCATCAATGTGACTCCTGCTTAGGAGTTGAACATCTGCTTTTCTTCTGACTATATCTTCTTCCAACTGTTTCATCTTATGAATTTCTTCTCATCCTCAGGTTCCAGCTCAAGCATGGTCTACTCTGCGAAGGCCTCAGTACTCCCTCCCCCATAGACACATTGTTTACTCCTGCCTGATGCTGCCACTGCATCTGTTATCACACTAGGTCATGACTTTGTTTTAAGACAGTTTTCCCCCATAAGACCTTGGGCTCCTTGAAAGCAGGGACTATGTGGTTTTCATGTTTATATCTCCAGCACTAGGGAAGAGCTTCACACATTGCAGACAGTACATGTATGTTGAATGAGTGAACTGATACTTGTGAAAAGTAATGTATAAACTGTTAAGGTCTACACAACTATTAGAAGGGCTTTTATATATATATAAAGTTATATTCCTCATGTAAAAAAACAAAGACTTTACATGCTAAGCTGATCATTCGATGATTTGATAGGTCATCCTCTCAATCCTAAAACTGATTAATGTTCGGTCCTGAATTTTGAATTCATCATGAATGTTATCAAATGATAAAATTTCGAAGAAAATTAAGATAAACACAAAAGGAAAGAAAGATAATAAAATAGCTAGCAATTTAGAGGGGAAAAAAAGCTACAGGCTAATGGCTTAGCCTTCCAGTGGCTGTCTTTTATTTGCAGTCACCTAAGGCTGAATTTTCAAAAACATTTTGACAACCTACTTCAACATGTTGTTTTTGTTCTGGACATAGCAAAAACTGTTCTGACTTCTATAAATACCTTTTAGTTTCTGAAAGAAATTGCAACTGCTTATATATAATCTCAAAAGATAATTCATGCATCCTCCATCCATCGCAGGGAAAGACTTGGCTCCCTGTATGAACCACCCCAAAAGAGTTTGAACAAGTAGTGGTCCAAGTGGTTCTGTGAGATTTGAGGAAAAATCTAGATTAGAGTAATACACTTTGGAACTGAGTCATCATTCTCAAAACATACACTACATTTTCCTGCCTCTGTATTTTTGTCATTGAGCCCCTCAACTTGGAATAGCATTCGCATGCCTCTGCTCTCCACTATCTGTTACAAGCTCACCTACCCTGAGTAAGAATGTCCTTTCTCTTGGCTGCAGTCCTATAGAAATCACTTCCACCTCACCTCTAGAACCTCTTGCACTCAGCCATGAACATGTCAGTTTCTCCTTGGCACTGGGTCCTCGAGGTCAAGGTCTGAGTATGTAATACTGTATCTATAGCACTCAGGTGGTGTTTCAGCACTCAATTGTATTTCTTTTCATTAAATATATACAAAGAAAAATGTTATTCACCAGTCCTTGAGGATTCTGTGACATTTCACAGTGTTTAAAATTAAGCTCAGCTAGAATTAGGAAACCCACTTACCCAGCTCTACACATTATATTTCAGTTAGGCGAAAGTTAACACAGCTTTTCCCAAACCAGCTCCCCAAGCACCAAATTGTCTTAAGCTCTACAATTAATGTGCATCCAAGTGTCTTTGGAAAGATGGTGCAGTGAGAGCTGCTAAGGAAATCAAGATAACTAAGTTTTAACCCTAAATGTAACATTGGATGTGACTTTTCCTGTAATTAAAACGCTTCTTTCCTAGACCTGTAGAATGCTTTCTTACTCTTAGAAAAATTAACAAAAAATAAACACAAGCCACCCTCACAGAGATGGGTGAAAGAATCAGAATATGTATCACTTAAAAAAGTAGAAAGACTTATATGCATGTATGCATGACCAGTGGACATAGACAGCAAAGCTGAGGATGGAGCAGGGGAGATGGGGAGGAGGGTGTCAATGGGGGAAAAAGGAGAAACAACCGTAAGGAAAACAAATTAAAGACAAAGATTTTAACCGCTGAAGGGGGGTGGGGGGGCTTTGCAATACTCTTGGGAAAAAAAAGTAGAAAGAACTGGGGACTGATACAAGGGAGAAGAGAATACACAGGTGTAGTGAGGGGACCAAAGCTTGGGAGCTTTCTGCAAATATTTGCAGGGCTCTCTTTGAAGGAATCATTAGACTTATTCTGTCTAGCCCCAAAGGACCTCAGAAGGTAATGAGTCTCTATCATTTGCAGAGTTTAAGAAGACTGGATAACTTCTGGATAGGGATATGGTCAAACAAGCTCAAGTACTAAATATTAGTTCAGCACTTAGCCAGGAAATACCACATTTCTCTCTCTTAAATCCCAACCACACATGGCTCTGGGGAAGCTCTTAGGCCAGGATCAGAAGGGCATTGGTGAACCCCTGGGAAATGGTCAGGACTACTAAGTAATGAAATCCACCAGATTTAAATTTATCGGATTCCTGAAGAAGCCCATAGCAGGTTAAAGGCCTAGGGCTATAATGAGTCCATGGCCTAACCCCAATAAAATTTTGATTTTCTCTGTGACTAGATCCACCCAGGCAGATAAAACCTTTACTATTTAACCCCAGGTCAGTCTTAATTTACCTCCTTCCAGATGGAGAATGAAATTGCACAATTCAGCTTTTTCAGCTAGTACCTGATTTGTTCAATACTCTGTCTTCCCTAGAACTACCTGATGGGAATTGATGCTAACTGCAATCAAGGGAGTTTAGAAATACCTGCTGAGATTCAGAGTATTCTCTTTATAGACAATTTCCAAAGAAGCAATTTTAGTGAGGCCAAATCTTGATGGGACGAATACGAACAGAGAGGCAATAAGTAGATGAACTTAGATATATATAGATTTTCAAATGTAGCAAGTTATAAAACAAAAGTTACCTGGAAGCATAGAATTCCCATGGCTAAATAAAAGGGACTATGAGACAAGCAGAGTTATTTTGTTGTTTGACTTGTTTATGCATTCATTTGTTGATTCTTGTATGTACCCTGACCAGGCATCAAACCTACAACCTTGGTGTGTTGGGATGATGATCTAATCAACTGAGCTACCCAGCCAGGTTTAGCAGAATATTTTGATTTTAACTATTTTCTTTGATAAAAAGAGATCATCTAGTCTCACAGTGCTGAGAAAGATCTGAAGACATCAACAGCTTCATTCTCCTATACAAGTTTGAAAAAACCCAAATGTTTATCAATGGAGAAATTCATAAATAATTCTGATATATTTGTATCATAAAACTAAAATGACTGAAAATATAAATGGAGAGATCTCAAAAATATAACATAAGCTACTATTTATAAAGATTGTTAAAGCGCAAAGCAATACAACATATTTTGTTATGATTGCATACATATACAGTAAAAGTATAAAACCATAGGGAGAAAAAATACACACTGAATATATGCTAGTACTCTCCTCTAAAAAGAGAGAGAGAGGAGGTGATAAAAAGGGACTTCAACCTTCTTAATTTATTTGATAAAAATTTTGGAATGAAATGTTAAAATTAAATATTATTTTCACCATTGTTACTGTCCCATTATACCCAGGCCTCATATATTTTTTTATTATCTTAGAATAGTGATTTTCAAAATTTAGTGGGCATTAGAATCTCCTGAAGAAAATTTTATTTTTTATTTTATATATTTATTCATTTACTGGGGTGACACTGATTAACAATTTCAGGTGCGCAATTCCACAACACATCATCTGCACACTGTACTGTGTGTTCACCATCCCAAGTCAAGTCTCCATCCATCACCATTTCTTTCCCCGATACCTCCTCCCCCTCTCCCTTCCAACACTCTCCACAGTCACCACACATTGTTGTCTCTGTCCCTGTGATTTTTTGCTCTTTTTTTTTTCTGAATCCCCTGCCCCTACCCCCCCCCCCCCCCCCCGCAGCTGGCAGTCTGCTCTCTATCTATGAATCAACTCTATGTTGCTTATTAGTCTAGTTTGTTCATTAGATTCCACATATGAGTGAAATTATATGGCATTTCTATTTCTCTGATTGGCTTATTTCACTTAGTATAATGCTTTCCAGGTCCATCCATGCTGTGGCAAAGGGCAAGATTTCCTTCTTTTTTTTGGCTGAGTGGTATTCCCTTGTGTAAATGCACCACCGTTTTTTAATCCACTCATCTACTGATGAGCACTTAGGCTGTTTCCAGACCATGGCTATTGTAAATAACACTGCAGGGAATATAGAAATGCATATATTCTTTTGAATTAGTGTTTTGGGTTTCTTCGGATAAATTCCCAGAAGTGGAATCACTGGATCATAAGACAGCTCCACTGCTTTCCACAGTGGCTGCACCAATCTGCATTCCCAGCAACAGCGCACGAGTGTTCCCTTTTCTCCATATCCTCGTCAACACTTTTTGTTTATTGATTTATCGATGATAGTCATTCTGACAGATGTGAGGAGATATCTCCTTGTGGTTTTAATATGCATTTGTCTGATGATTAGTGAGGTTGAGCATCTTTTCATAGGTTTATTATCCATCTGCTTGGAGAAGTGTCTATTTAGGTCCTTTGCCCATCTTTTAATTGGATTGTTTGTTTTGGGAGTGTTGAGTTGTATAAGTTCCTTATAAATTTTGGATATTAACCCCTTATCAGGTGTATCAGGGAATACATTCTCCCATTCCGTGGGTTGTCTCTTCATTTTGTTGATGGTTTCCGTTGCTATATCAAAAACCTTTTAGTTTGATATAGTCCCATTTGTTAATTAATTAATTTATTTTTGTTTCCCTTGCCTAAGGAGATAAATAAGAAAAAGTATTGCTATAAGAAATGTCCGAGATTTTACTGCCTATGTTTTCTTCTAGGATTTTTATGGTTTCAAGTCTAACATTTAAGTCTTTAACCTATTTTTAGTTGATTCTTGTGTATTTATGGTGTGAGAAGGTGGTCTCGTTTCAAGCCTCCACCCTTCCACCAATCTCAATGCAGCTTCCTTTGTAAATCCTTGGTTATAAGACTTCTCTGCAGGTAGTCTTCAGTTGGATATTCAGGACAATTGTTCTATACTGTAGTTGTACTTTCAGTTTGGTGCTGGGAGAAGGTGAGTGTTGTTCCTCTGCCATCTTGGATCTTGAGGGTGAGGTGTGAGACCACCTGTGAGAAAAGAGCTAGATCGCCTCTGAACTGTACCCATTGTTTGAACTCCTGTCAGATATATCCTGGAAGGTTTTTTAAAACACAGATTCTGGACCTACTTCCCAAATTCCCAATTCAGTAGATCTGGGGTTGGGCCCAATAACTTGCATTTGTAACAAGTTACTAGGATATTCTGATATTGCTGATTGAGGGCCACACTTTAGCAACCAATATCTTATAGTATAGTATTTACTAGTATACATTCATTTGCACTTTAAACTGTCTAAGGACAGAGATTTTAACTTATTAATGTAACCTAGCAAATAGGCCATCAACAAATTGAAAGAGGTCATCATTAAAAAGTAAAACTATACACACACACTCACAAACATACAGTCTGTAGTATGATAACCACTCAACAGCTTGCAAAGTAAATAATACATTCATGGTAATGATTTGACAATTTTAGAAAAGCAAATAGATGTTACCTAGGAAGGTAGACCTTCCTTGAGGAAGGCCTCAAGTTATGGTCAACATTGTCTTGTCTTTGGTAGGATGTAACTTTCAAGTTCGAGGACTTAAGGAGGAGCTCATAAGGAAGCCAAAAGTCAAAGGACTAGACAAAAACAAGGATGGCAGATCAGAATCCTTCAGTGGTTTCAACATGTAATACCTACTCACACCTCCTATCTATGTTCCCTGAGAAGACCCAGAAACACTCTCTCTGGAGGCTGTGAATGGGAAGCCCCACAAAGAGCTCTGAGGAGCTCACAGACTCTTCTTTGTAGGCCAGAATGACAGTGACGATTGCTGCCGAAGTGAACTCTCTGGACTCAAAGGGTATAATGGATCCTGAAATATCAGAGCCCCAGTGGTGGGGCGCAGTCAGTAGGGATGAGGTGGATGTGCTTACCACAACAAGCAGCAGAGGGAAAGCAGAAATCAAAGGGGCTTGACCAACAAAGATAGTTGGCATTATTTACTTGATTGTGGTGTTCCTAAAACTGAAATTGATGGACAGCTTTATTTGATTCTTCAGAAGAGCTAGTCTTAATTTTAAGTTCTGCTATGTAAGCTCTCTGTGGCTTTGGTCAAGTTACTTAAATACCTTGCACATCAGTTTCTACATTTGTAAAAACTGAAGTATAAAATCTTGCCCTGATGCCTAGTTTATGAATTATAAAATGTATAAAGATTCAATGAGGTAACAACTGTAGAGCACTTTAATAAGTTGGAAAGTATTAAACAAATGCAAGCAATTCTCATTTTCTTTATTATCAATAGTATTTGCAAAGAAGCTAGTATAGGTCTGTTATATAATGGGGTTTCAAAAACAATACGTTTAGTAAAGTTTAGTATTTTTCCTCTAAGACATTTTATCTTAATTGGAAAGTTAGGATAAGCACAAATATATAAATAGCTACAGATATATAAACAAAGACATAACTATAAGATCATACATGTGTGCATGCGCACACACACACACATACTGTTAACAATATGAAGTAGCACTAAGCATATGAATAAGAAAGCATTTGGTGAAAGTAAAGGAAACCCTAACTACTTTGAAAAAATACATAAGATTTACTGGATCACGCATATGAAAAAGTACAGAGGTAAAATCTTTTCGTTGCTGTTTGGGACAAGCTTAATATTGTACTTCACTGAGGTCACCAGAGCCCCAGCTTACTCATGTCTCTCCACTCTGCCTTCTGCAGCACAGGTCTTCAGGCCCATGGTCAGTCTCAGCCTGGTGGGCAAACCACACTTCTTATCCACAATGAGCAAGAAAAAGATGTCCCAACAGTGCTCCCCAATCCCTAAGATTTACTGTAATTGCTCATGTGCCCAGCCATGCACCAGTCCCATGACTCCAGAATGGTGTATTCAAAATGGCTTACCCCATTTAATCCTGGACCGGAAGTGGAGTCGGTCTCATTCCTACCACTGAGGATGCACAGAGGGCTGGCTGACCAAAGTAACCCAGGACCCTACTGTCAGAGAGAGGAAAAGGTCCTGGAGAAGATGAGCTGAGAGGAAAAATAGGAGGAGGAGAAGGAGAACAGCAGCAACAGCCTCAGAAATCAGTCCACTGTAATGACCAATAGGTGATTCATGAAAAATAAAAAAAATGTTTTGATAAATCACATAAGGGAAGGAGAGTAAGAACCAGGATGCTCCAGAAGACTTGGTGAAGTCTATAGAACTGGAATAGTTATACTCCTGAGTCCATCATGCTAACCCATGTATTGCTATCAAATAAAAATGATGAAGACCAGTTTGGTGAGAGGTTTGGTAAAACAATTGCTTCCCATCCTTCTGTTTGGGGATAGAGTGGGTAAATGTAGATAGAAAAAAAGAGGAAGAAAGAGCTATTTCTAGTTAAATTTGTAAATTTTGACTCTCGTAATGAAATTGTTACCCTGGGATAGAAATTCTAAGGTACCTGAATATTTTCCTTCATAAAGTGAGTCCTCTGACCTTAATGCAGTATTGGAACTGAAAATGTACTTTAATATATTTTTATACAGGAAGGATAGAATTAAAAGTAATTAACTGAGAATAAATTATCCTTCTTCACTATTTGAACTCTAGTTTCAAAGCCTGAATTTCTTTGAAATATTGTTTATTTTAATAGAATTATTGAATATCTGGATAACAACTTCATCATTTTAATGGACCATATTCTAGAGACACGTGAAGCTAATAGGAAAAAGATGACTACTTAATATGACCTAAAATATTTATCTGAGACCCTAGAGGTGTACCAACTTCAGTGGCATAAAAGCCTACTTAATAAAAGTTGACCTCATTTATAAATTGTAGCGAAATTCTCAGGTCTCCAAATCTCAGCCTCAGGCCAACTTTTCACAGGATATACCTGCAAGGCCAATAGATTTGTAATTGCTTCAAGCTAAAAATGCCTACAGCCTGGCTTGTAATAAAACCTGTGTGCATGGGATTGAGTGGAAAAATGAGTGCTTAAAACCTAAAATGATTAATTTCATTCATTTGCTTGTTTATTCATTTATTTAGCAAAAATTAAACAATGCTATTAAACATGCCAAAAAGAAAGATTATAAACAGTTCCTTGGAAATAGTGCCCCTAATAAAGTCTCAAAATCAACCCCCAATCTCAGAGCTTAAATTTCTTCTCTGACAATAATAGGGTATTAATAACCATTTGTATGATATATAGAAGATCTAAGTTATACTCTGGAGCTGATCTGCTCATAATTTACCAAGCATTTAATACTTTCCCATAAATTCACCTTTCCCCCCTAAAATACAGGGTGGAGAGCACTGGCCTAAAAAGCAGATGACTTGGTTCCAACTCCATTACTCACTAGCTGGTGACATCTTGGGCGAGTTACTTAATCCCTCTGATTCCCAGCCTAGATAATGTTGTAGAGTATATACTGCATCATTATACTTATTCATATAATTTTTATTCCATCCAAAATAAAATCACTTAGACTTCCAAACCATCATTTAAAATTAATAAGGGGAATAATTCAGAGGGGGGGAAAGACAGAGAGTTGCTAGCACTATTCTTTTATCCTACCATGCTGTACAAACCCGCATTATAGCATTTGGTTATTTTTAATGAATCTTACCTATTAGACTCAGATCCCTGAAAGCAGAGACTTTATCATACAAAGTCTCCAGCAAGTCCTCGATGCCAGGTAAGGAGAAATTGGACACCTGGAATTAAGGTGCTCCCTCTCCCTTACTGAAGAACTAGAGGTGGTCATTGAAATGTGTGATCCCTAGGCCCATGGCTGTGAATCATGACTTCTCTGAAGACCACTCCCCAGGAACAACTCTATCTCCTTCTTGGGGGAATTCATTAGCTTGCTGAGACAACCCCTTTTCCTCCAAGACAGAATCATGCTTTGTTTCCTGGGTCCAATTTGGTAAAGACTGTCCCTCTTGAGTTATTTTTCCTCTTAATCAATATCTTTACTATCTTTCTATAACCACAGGAAGCTATTTTGTATCAATTGTTTTATTCTTCCTCAGATGCAGACTGTTTAGTGGAAGGTGAAGTTCCAGGGACAAAATTAGTATTCATATCAGACCAATGAAACATATCAATTATCTAGAAAAGCAGATTTCTTGTGGAACAATGTGGTAAAATAATCAAAATAACCCTGGGGTAGAAGAGTGATTTAGGCTTGTCTAGACTTTGCATCAATTTGCTAAGTATCTTGTGCAGGTAACGTCACTTCTACCCATGCCAGTCTCCAGTAAAATAAATGGTGAGGATGAGATGATCTCTGAGTCCTCTTCCACGTCTGATATGCAGAATTCAAGGTATACTTTATGTCGCCACAAAACAGAAGTGCCTTTATAGTGAGAATAGTTTGCTGCAGGGCCAAAAAATTAGCCCCGGTTGGTGGACGATTAAGTAAGACCTGTTAAAGAGAATTTGTAAGATGGCTATAGAAACTGAACTGATTGAAGCTTCCAAGGTGAGGATGCTAATCACATGTTTCAGTGATTATTAAAGTCATAGTCATAGTCATGGGCTGTTCTTTCTGGTGTCACATAAACTTTCATTCTCCTGTGCCAACTAAAGCATTAAAAAGAGATGTGAACATAGAGATGTGTTTCACTTGGGACCGCAAGCTCATGAATTTTTCATTCATTATTTAATGAACACTGAGAACCTACTATGTGCAAGACACTGTATGTGATACTGAATGGACCATACATATGAATCAGACATATACCTATGCACTGAAAGTTCACACATAAATACTCTTTTACATATATTTCTGCCATTATAAATGGTAGCAAGTGATAAGTAAGCACCACAGAAGAGATCAGATTAAATACTCGCAGAAGGGAGATATCCCAAGTGAAGATGTAAAGCTAGAGTTTTACGCAGCAAGAATCACATAAAATATATCTTGAAGCCCGGGCTACATATTTGGACTCGTAGAAATGACAAAAAAATCACAAAGGCAAAGAAAGAGAGGCTGTAATGCATGGCACATGTGAGAACAAAATAAATACCAGTTATAACACCAAACACCAAGTACTTACCATGTACTAAGAAGGTTAAATACATGGTTTCAGTGAATCCGTATAACCCTAAGGGACTAGTTCTATCAGCACGCTTATTTTCAGTTGGGGACACTAAGGCCCGGAAGAGAAGAGTACCTTGTTCCAGCTCTCCTGTTCAATGAAATAGCAAGTTGTTCAGGCCTGCTGAAGCCTCTGGTTGTGGCCGAGAAGAAAGAAAATACCATCTGAAAGGTTCATTGAAGCTAGATGACATGCAGGCTAGAATGCTAAACTCTTTCAGCGAATCAAATTGAGGAGGAAGACAAATGAACTAAATGGGAAGTAAAAAGTACAACCTTTTGGATATTACAAAAAATCTTTGCTCCATGTATTAATTAAGATTGTCAAAAGTCAGCACTCCTCCAGCATGTTGAAGCACATAATGGCCGTCACCTCTGGAAGGGATATGAGTCCCCCTGCTAATACAACCCTCTATTTATGAAGGTGGAAAAACTGAGCCTAAAGGATAACTAACCCTGATCAAATGTTCCATTTCATGTAAGCTTTAAATAAAGAATATATATATGTATATGGGCCAAACACTACATAATTCTTGCCAGTTGCTTCCATACTACTATTGGGAACTGACAACTAAAGATGATGCTAAAGACGGAAAACCCCCTATCACTCATACAATCTATGCACTGCTCAGAAAACAATTAAGTTATGTTCCCTCTGTGCTTTAATCATAGTAATGTGATTTTATTACTCCACTGAGTTGCTCGGTAATAGATGTACATAAGGCATTTAACACTGACAGATCCCCTAAGTGGACACTCATTAATTCCCTTCTGAATGTATTGTAAACAGAAGATGCACCAGAACCTCAAAGGCTGTTCTGTTTTCACGACCATTAGTAAAATGGCTTGGATTTTCTCCTGTTTGGTCAGCTGTTCAGGAATTAATTTCAACAAAACCATATTTATGTTTAAAATGTGTGTTATCTAACACAAATGTTTTCTATAAAATATAAAACATGTTTATATGCTGTCATTCATAAGCTCATCCTATAGAGATTTATATTGAGTTTACATATTTATACTTGGTTTATTATTCTAGCAGCTGTTCAGAAATAAAGGTGATAGTTAAAACACACATCCCCAAAGGGACATCTATTTAAGATCTCTGTGAGTTAAATTAGCTATCTTTATATCTCTATCTTTAGCAGTACCCTTAAGTATATTATAATGATAGTGATAATAGCTAGCATGTATTGAATATTTTATTATTGTTTGCATCTTTATTTTACTCTCATTTTGATAAAATCAAAAGAAGACTTGGGATCTCTCCTTCGGTTATTCTGGAATTATGATATTGTGTTCCAATAACTTCAACAGTGTAGCATTCCCAGGGGTGAACTTACACACATTTTTATTGCAAATCATAGTATTCTGATGTTAAAATTTTATAATAAATGTGATATTTCTCCCAGAAGAAAGTTTTAGGATCTTACTTTTAAACAAAGGCAATCATTTAACCTTGTTCAGTTACAGAGAGGACTGTCAAAGAAGATATAAAAACAGTGATATTTCTCTAGATAAATGTTCACAGACTGGAAACAAATTTTAAAGTGTCAGACTTTTATTTTAGCTATTTAAACCAGCTTATTTCCTCCAACTTCTAAAGGCTTTTTATTCCATTTTATAGTATATTTTACATATCAGCCTGGTAAATAGTTGGACATTTCAGCCTGCCTATCCATAAATACTAATATTCATTTCCACATATAATTTTATTTGTATTTAATATGTAATTGATGTTTGTGACAGCCCTTCCCATAATTATCACTAGATTAATGTTATCATTCATAGAGATATCTGAATTTATTTATGTTTGAAATCACCCAAACTATAAGGGTTACCATTCAAAACACAACCTTTATTACCACAGGGAATTTTAAATAGTGTGTCTTTGAGATTTGGAGTGCATGTCTCAAATAACTCAATTGAAATAACAATGGAAGTTAACCATGTATTATTGAACAGAAAGATTTACTCAATAAGAAATCAAATTCTTGCTTTTCATAATTTCATCATAATTTTATTTTGTATTTACAGTTTCTAATGTAAGGGGTTTTATGAGTATTGGGGGAATTAAGGAAGAGGGATGGGGTTTGGAGAAAAGGAATCGGAGGTCATATATGGACAGCAATTATGAATAGAGCTAACAGGATGTGAACGTCTTCCAGAAGAAATTCTTGCAGCCAGCTTTGCGTTCTCGAGGTGCCATGGCCGGGTTTGAATTAGTGGATCTCTGCAGCTCCAGCCTCATTTCATCCTGCTCAGCAGCCTGGGACAAATCTTCAGGTTCCAGGGCATCATTCTCTGTCTGGTTGGGTTCAGACAGCAGCTCTGCCAAGAAGTACTTGGCCAGTTCCTGTGCGGAAAGGGAAAGAGACACATAGAGACAATGAGGATGATGATAATGAAGAAGAAGAACTGGAAAAGCCGAGTTTGGAAAGCAGATTCAGCCACACCCAAAACCCAATTTTCACAGCTGTGCACCTCTGTCACTTAAAATAATTAAGGTCATAAAAATAAAGGTAGTTGCTATAATCACCAACTTACACAAAGAGGCTTGAAAAATATAAAATGTTTCTGCAAGTTTTCTGTCTCTGTAGGCTTTAAACACACTCGTAGAGAGAGATAACAGATTTTTAAAGCAGTTTGCAAAGATAAACATGTGCCAACAGTTTGTTTAACTCAATTTTCACACCCTGAGCTACAACTGGAATTGTTCTTACCGTTCTTAATAAGTCAACTGTGGGGAAGGAGACCTTTCACAATCTTACACATACTGCATTCCGTCTGTGGGGTGCCGGTTACCCCCATCCACTGCATGGGGGAGGAATTGCTTAGGGCGGTAGCAGCTTCAGAGGTGCGCTCTTTCAGCACCTGGGTCAGCACCTCCCATGGTCAGCACCGAGGATAGATGCCATCGTACCTTCCCGCTCAGTTACTCGGGTCTAAGAATTTTCTTCAATGCTGAAGAACTCACCTGTGACAAACTGCGTCGACTAGGGGAACAAAGAGGTAAGAGGGGATTCTGGACTTTGAAAGTTTTCCTACGAGGTTTAGGAGCTGAGGGGCCCAGAGAAGAACAAAAACTCTTCAGGAGCACCTCTTAAATGCACCCGAGGGGGGCATGGGCAACGCTAAGAGAAGGTTAGGGATTCGGAGAGGAGAAACAAAACGTCGAGGCAGTCTCCTTACCTGCTTCCCCGCGGCAGCAGCCAGAGACTTCTGCAGAAACTGACGGAGTCGGGGATCCGAGGGCGCACCAGTGACACCGCCCAAAGCCAGGACGATGGAGAGCGCGGCCAGCGCGCACTGGAGGCGGCAGGACAGCATCTCCGCGGCGCTGGGGAAGCCGAGCTAAAGCGCAGTTGCTCAAACTCTAGGAGCGGATCCGCAGGCTGCAGAGACGGCTCTGAACCTTGCGACTCCTAAAGCGGCTTGTGTGCTCTCCACCGGCTCCCCGCTTTTTAAACTCTCTCTCTGACGTCAGACTAGGAGGCGCCCCCAGATCTCACTAGCGCTTTTACGCACAATTAGCCTCGTGAAATCAATCACAGAAGTGAGAGGAAGCTACACAATCCAAAGTGGCTTACTTAAAAATAAAATATAAAAACCCTGCACACCCCAGGCCCACAGGATTCCACACTTGTCACACTGTCTACACAATCTTCAATTTCTACGCACATACACATTCCATAATTTCACTTACACACGTACATATGCACTCAATTACACACAGAGGCTCCAACACTCAGCCCAAGAACAAATGCACTACCACCTACAACCGCATTCACATGAATGTACGAGGCAATGCTATCTGTCCTATTCAATCATGTTCGGGGGTCTAAACAAACGCAGAGGTATATGTGGGTGCCAAGTGGGGATTCAGAATCATTCATCTAAGAAGGAATTTAAGAATAGAAAGGTGTTAGGAAGACTAGATCATCTCTTTCTCCATTATCTCCATAAAAAGCCTTATAGATTACAATGCAATGAGCTGTAAAAGAAATGCACTTTCCCCGTAATGGAGAAGTTGCCTTAGGCTCACCCTCCATCCCTCTTTCTCAGCAGCTGAGAAACTTCTAGTCTACCTGTCTTTCTACTCTGACAAAAAGGAAAAATACCAAATGAACAAACAAAAAGTGAGAGTAACTTCATTTGATGCCTGGAAACTTGGAGATAGAAAACAATCTCAGAAACCATCTATAAGCTCAGTGTGTGGGTCACTGAACCTGGAGGTGGGCAGCGAAATGCTCTGGATCACACACTGCGCAGTGGAACAAGGGCCAGACCTCCACATTCCGAGGCCAGGGTTCTTTTCATTCAGCTCTGAGTGTTCTAACTGAGTCCTGGCCAGTAGAACCAGTTCTTAGGTCTGGGACTAACCCCAGGCTGGACATGCAAAGGTCCAGGGACACCCCGCACATCTGTGACCATTATTACATGTCTGTGTGTGGAGAAAGGATCAACAGACCCATAGTTAGACCCTGCACTCCCCTGCTCCCCACACACATAAAAAGGAAGTTTAAGAAATGCTGTTTCATATAACTTATGAAGGGATCATTCCAATAAGTCTAGTACCCACCTGGCACCATACATGGTTATTACATTGTTATTGACTATGTTCCCTATGCTATAATTTACATCCCCATGACTATTTTGTGACTACCAATTTGTACTTCTTAATCCTTTCACCTTTTAAAAAAACCACTATGTGCTGTGCACCTGAGACCAATATAAGATAATAAGAAATATCAACTGCAATTGAAAAATAAAATAAAAAAGAAAGAATTCATCCAATTGTAAAAAGGAGTGCAGACGAAAGAAAGAAAGAAAGAAAGAAAGAAAGAAAGAAAGAAAGAAAGAAAGAAAGAAAGAGACTGTTTTTGAATTCTGATTGTGGTTAGATGTTTGTTGTCCAGGTCAGTTCTCACAGTTTTTATTTTTGTTTTTTTCAAAGTAATTCCTTGTCAAGGAAGGGCCAGCTAATTCCTTCAAGCTGACATTTTATGACTTTCAAGGTAATAAAAGGTAAAAACATGTATGTTTCCAGAAAGAAAACAAAGCAAAGAACTTGGCTAGCACTTTTGCCAGCCATGCATCATGTATGTATTCTCAATACTTAGACCAAAACCATAATGTTGATAGGCAGGAGGGGTTGGGAGCAGGGCATCCTCCTCAATGGCTTAATAATTGTCACCATTTCCTTTTGTATCTGCAAGCCAAGGCAATGAGAGAATGCCCAGGAAGGCTTACTGGAGCTTCCTGGGCTTGGCGAGTCCAGGCTAAGCACCAGTGGGGCATTACAAGTCACATGTGTTGGAATAGGTTGGAAGAACAATGAATCTGAGGCTGAGGAGCCCAACCTAGGGAATACATGTTATTTTCTCTCTATACTCTGGAACCTCCTTGGCTCCTAACTGGAGACTCAGAGCCTAGTTATATCAACCCAACTGTCCCAAGGCACCTCCAAATGATCTCACATTCCCTCTACCCAGAACTTGGTCCTAGGCAGCCCCACTGACGAGAGAAGGGGTTTTCCTAAAGTAGCAGCCAGCCAAGGAGCAAACAGGAGCCCTGCTATCTGGCTCTGTGCTCTGGGATCGCTCCATCCTCCCCCCTGGACTCCTGCTCCTCTCCTTGTAGAGCCTCCTCCTCCTCTACACTTTCTCTTCTCTTCTCTTTCCCTTTTTCCTAACCTCTCTCTGAGTTTTTCTCTCGGAATCTTCCCTATTCTTCTTTTTTCTTCTCTCCCCATTTCCTATCCTCATTCCTCTCTGTTGTTCTCCCCTCTCCCCAGTCATTTTCTGACTTCAGTGTGGTTTCATCTGGCTCTTTCCCTGCCCTCCCTGCATCTCGCATTTCCTTCCCACCCTGCTACCTACCTCAGTCCTTGAATCTAGCCTCTCTCTCTCTCTCTCTCTCTCTCTCTCTCTCTCTCTCTCTCCTTATCAGCTGTTTCCCCCACACACACATACACACAAATGCTCATGATCTCTAGCTGTTGAGTCCTTGGGATCAGTGAGCCCTGGGCTGCCTTCTTGTCCCCTGCTGAAGCACTGAGGCTGTGGACCACAAGACTTCTGGGTTTTGTCTTTGTTTTGCTTTATAATCCTGGCATTGTTAGGAGTCTAAGCACCACTTAAGAGAAAAGAAGTCCCAGGACAAAAGCTGACATGGATTTTTCCTTAAACTTCCTGTGGCCAGTTTTTACATAAAAGTTAATCTAGCACAAAGGTACTTCCAACTGCAGACAACCACTAAGACCTCCTTCCCAAACCCAATGGCTGGGAGAGGGCGTCTGTTTTGAGTCGTATGGGGAACTCTGTTTCCTGGGCCCTACTCACCAGGAGTCACCTGCCCCCATTCTTATGCAGCCCCTGGGCACTTTCTCATCCACACAGGAGGACATTGACGTTCTGAGAGCAAAATGCCTGGCACAGGGCACACAGGCAGGAAGTGGCAAGATCAGAGGGAGGATGTTCCTCCACTTCAGAACCTTTCACCCTCCCCTGACGCAGAGATGCCTGAGCACCTGGCTGGGCAGCCTGCGCCTGCGCCGAGGATACAAGTGTCTCTAGAAGGCATCCAGGCCTCTTCGACAGCAGCTCTTCTGGCCAGGAGAGAATCTGCCACCACCCTGTGAAATGCACACTTGGGGTGAATACCTGCCAATATGAAGAGTAGAAACTTATTTTAATGAGAAACAGTAAAATCTGTGAGCAGATACAGGTATTCAGTATTAAGCAATGCAGGGAAATAGAGTGTCTGCACTGGGGTGGGAAAGACCTGGGTTCTTGCTCTGATTCTATCCCAGTCTAGCTGTGGGACTCCCTGCGTGGGCTCTGGCTTCCCCGTCTGTGGCTTCTTCCAGCCCTGATGTTCAAAGGGTTTAAATTTGAGAAAAATAAAGGGGCAAACTGGAGTGTATTGTAATGTTACACATGCCTATATGCAGAACCAATGGACACAGACAATAGTGTGGGGAAGGCAGGAGTGGGGTCAATGGGGGAAGAAATGGGGAACATCTGCAATACTTTCAACAATAAAGATTTAAAAAATAAAATAAATAACATTTTAAATGCCGTTTCTTTCTTAAAATGTGGAGTTTACATTGGAAAAGCTCTGGCTTGTGCGTAACGTGAGAGAGAATGCAGTGCCGAGGACATTTCACAGGCTGTTGGGGAGGAAACTTGTTCTTCAGTCGCTTCTGCTACTGGTTTGCCCTCCTCACTCTGGACCTCAGTTTCTCCATCTGTAAAATCAATTCACTCAAATTTTTTCTCTGCACTGCTTGAGGTATAGCAGTGAGCTAGATAGAGAAAGTCCTAGTGAGGGAGACAGTAAAGACATCAATCAATCAATTAGTATATGTTTAAATTCATAATTATGAAAGCAAGGTATCGAGCATGATGGTTAAGGAGAGACCCTTCTCAGGAGGAATTATTTGAGCAGAGACCTGAATGAAGTGAAGGAACTAGCCATGCAAATATCTGAATAAAGACAGTTTCTTGTCAAGTAGAAGGACAATATGTGCAAAGGCCCTGAGGTGCAAGCAACAAGATAAGAGACCGCAATAGATTAGAATCAGACAGGGCTAGGAGATAAGGTTAGCAAGGCAGGCAGGGTCAGACCACACTGAACCTCAAAGGTTGTGGTAAGGAAACCATTGGAGAAATTTAAACAAGGGATTGAGGTGACTTAATTTTTTTAAAGTAGTACCTTCTGCTAAGTAGAGAACTAATTGTAGGAAGGCAGGAGTAGACAGAGGAAGATACTTTAGGAATCTAAAAACCATTTAAGAGAAAAGAGGAGACAGGATGAAAGGGACAGATTCTTCCTTAAACACCCACCGCCCAGCTGGTTGGCTTAGTCTAAAGGCACTTCATACCTTCCAAACCAGGGCCTGTCTATGGAAGGGGAAGGGCCTGTGGCTGGTATTGGGCACCTTATTCTCCAGATTAGTTCAGGCAAGAGAAGAGGATGTTTGGGGCTGGGGGGGGGGGGGGGTAGCCATGAAGGAAGTGAGGACTGGCTAGGTCTGAAGGTTATTTTGAAATAGAGTTGACAGAACATTCTGATGGCGTGTTTGAATACTGAATTGAGGAAATGAGAGCAACTGATAACATCCTCTAAAATGCCTCCAAGACCCACAAATTCCTGAAAGTACAGGAAATAGATTTCTTATAAAGACTTTTCCTGGACTTTTTGCAAATGGAAAACCTTTTAACCTCCCTGCCAGAAGACAGTGAGGATTGTGGGCAGTGGAGAGTCTGCAGTGGGGAGAGCCCTGTGGGTGTCTGAGCCCCTGGACTGCAGTGCTCAGTTTTCTCCTGCTTACAACGGGCCTGATCGTCCTTGCTGTGGCTGAAGTGTGATTTATGAGCCATCTCAGACAGTGTAAGTGAGAGGGCTTGGTAACTCATAAAATGTGATAAAAATATGTTGTTGTTGCAGATGGAGGCAGCCGGCCCAAGCCAAGGGGTGACGTTCAATGAGCCGGCCTTTTGGAGCTGGAATGGCCCTGCTGATGCTCGACCTGGCGAGGAAGGCAGGCCTTCCTGACCCTGGGGACATGTAGGTATGATTCGAAGGTCCAGGAAGATCTCTCCCACAGAAATGCAACAGATAAGTGCTGAACATTTTTTTTCTTCATTGATTTTAGAAAGAGAGGAAGGGAGAGGGAGGGAGAGAGATAGGAACATCGATGAGCGAGGAGAACATTGATTGATTGCCTCTTGCATGCCCTGCACCGGGGATTTGGCCCACAACCTGATCATGTGCCTTGACTGGAAACCAAACTGGCGACCTCTTGGTGCATGGGTCGACGCTCAACCACAAAGCCACACTGGCCAGGCTGGTGCTGAAATGTATCAATGAGAAAACAGTCTCTTCTTTTCTGTATACTTTTTCTTGGAGACATAGCACATTAAAACTTGGTAGCTATTAACACTTGAGTATGAATTCACTTGTTGAATTGTCTTCTAGATTTATAGCTGGCTAACGAAGGTCTAGCATTTACTTAAGGTTTGACTTAAGTAAAGTTGGGAGCAAGAGGTCATTTTGAAGTAAGTGACCCACCCAGTAGAGGGCAGACGTTTTGGCGAGTGTTACCAGGATGGGGCAGGCTATGGTGAGCATGTGGACTTCTTGCTGAAGGACAGGGGTCTGACAACACTATAGGGACCTTTCCCTCCATAGCAACATCACCACCACGGAGCACAAGAATGAAAGCTCACAATCCTCTACAAGCTGGATTTCAGCTGGAAGAGTCCAGGTCACCCTCCTCCAACCCCTACCAGAGCTGCTGGTAGTAGAGGAGTCAGCCTTCCCTGGCAACAAAGTCTAGCCTAACATGACTGCACGGAGTAATGCAGAGTGAAGGAGGTGATGAGGGCAGCCCACGAGGGTGAATGTATCCACGAGAAGGGCTGGGCATGATGTCTCTGACCTGATCTCTTGCAGCTGTCTTCTGTCTGGTCTCCATCCTGTCACTTTCCAGCTCAGCAACGCTGGATGACTCCCCGGTGCCAGACAGTTCAGATGCAAACACAGCAGCCTGCAGTCACGTTTCCTCAGACTCTCCTTCCTGGTCAGTCTCACTCTGTGTCATTCCCCGTATCCCCACCTTCCCAGTCCCCCAGTCACCTGCTTTGCCCTGTGCATGCCCTGCAGCGCCCTGTGTCTGTTCTGTGTGCACACGCTCCTTCCACCTGGAATACCCTTGACCCACCTCTGACTGTTAACACCATACGACTTACTCTAAGATGTCTCTAGGAGCCTCTCTTTTAGAATCCATGTGGCCCTCTCCTGTGTCCAAAAGCGTGTCCTTTCTGCCCTTAGCAGAGACCCACACAGATCACTTTCTATTTCTGTGCCTTGGAAGTCTGTATGCCTCACCCACGAGAGATTCACTGAGTAGACACTTTGTCTCAGCCATGTTTGTATTCTCCTCAGAGACCATAAAAATGTGAAGCACAGTAGCTGCTGAAAAATAACGGTTGGGTTGGAGACGAATTTCTCTTCTTATATGTGAGGTCTCTATGGGTCCTATGGGTAGGATAAGCATCATAAGCTTCAGGTAACTGAGGACTATGTCACTTGATTCCCAATCCTAGTAGCTGATACATGTAAGAACACACACACCTATTGATCCCTTGGTCATCTCTGAGCTTCAGAAACAAACAAACAAACAAACAAAACTGAACATTGCTCAATGTCATAATTCCTATGTGCTTGACTAACTGAAGTTGGCATATGATATGCTAATATAGTCACTGAAGATGTAGGAGTCTTTACATCTTTTGAAGGACTAGGGAGGACACATCCATCCATCAACCACAGCCCTGGACCTATGCCCATGGCACACAACAGAAGTGAATAACAGTGCTACCTTACTCTTTGCAGTGCCTCACATGTGACTACGTGTGTTAATATCAACCAGACAAGAAAGTGAAGGCCCCGGTCACGTAGTGTAGCTGGGCTGCCGTCAGAACTCTCTGCCACTGCACCTTCCCTCTCTGCAGACATGGGTAAGGAAACTGTGGCCCTAGTTCTCTCTCACTTTCCCTTTCTCTTTGTGGGTCCATTAGTCTCCCATAGCACCCCACTTGTTTATCCGTGACTTCTGCTCAGGCCTCCTCAGTGAAAGGAAGTTCAGCTGTGCTCTGCCCCATGGGGCCATCCAAAGAACATCTTCCAGGTCTCCTTATTTATCTTCCTCCTAAAAAAACATGATGCTTCCTTGTCAGGTGGTAGGACAATGTGTGCAAAGGCCCTGAGGTGGAAATGTGCTTGGCACATTCAAACATCAGCAACAAGGTAAGAGAACCAGAACACACTGTGAATCAGGGAGGGCTAGGGGATGAGGCCAGCCAGGCAGGCAAGGGCCAGGCAACATAGATCCTTGAAGGTCATGGTAAGAAAACCACTGAAAAATTTTGAGCAAGGAATTGACCTGATGTGTTAAATCTGAGGTCTTCCATGAGCTATCCCAATGCAGTTGGCAGAAGAGAAATTGTCTTGACCGGCTGGGTCTAGAAAAATAGGGCCAGAAACCAAAGGCCCTGTCCCCTGGGTCAGTGCAGAAGAGATGGCAAAGCTCCTCCTCGGAGTGACCCTGGGACCTCCACTTGGAAACGGAACGATAGAGGCAGTGTAATCACAGAAATGCCTTGTGGAGTGAACGTATCTCTACAACTGCTTCAATCCCCAACTCAGACTTGCGAGGATTAATCTAGACTTCCGGGTCTTCACCCTGGCTCTTCACCAGGATTGCCTAGCAAACATTTTAAAAGCACAGGTGCCTGGGCCCCAGCTGCAAAGCTTCTGATGCACAAGCTTGTATGGCCTCTTCTCCCCTCCTCGCTCTTCTCCTCATCATCTCGCTCACGTTTGCATCTATTCTCTGGCTCATATCTTCTTTTCCCACTTAACTCCAGCTCTTCTTTTTTCCCATCTCACCTTTAACTTGAGCACAGTGGGCTTCACTCTGCTCCATTGACTCTCCTGATATTACCCCAAGAGTTGAGGGCAGAGACAGGACTGAGGCCAGAAGGGACCCATCCACAGAGAGGGCCTTCAAAATCATCGAGTCCCACCCGTCCAAGAGAAGGGGAGGGATTCAAGGAACCTCACAGTGCACTTGTGTCATGGACAGAATATACACAGAATGGAGAGAATCAGAGACTCTTTGTATAGTCTTTCCATGGCACAAGTGCACTGTGATGTTCCTTGAATTTCTTCTGGCCAAGTGGTTGATATCAAGTTACAAGATGACCCTGTGCGGTCCTCTGTGTAGCTCACAGTTAGCTCGAAGCAAAACCCCACTCCCTGACAAGAGTACTATCCTACAGAGAAAGTTCTGGGGATCAATGCGGCAGGCCTTTTCCTTCCTGTCTCCATCCCTTTCTGATGGTGCATGTCCTAATCCCATGAAACAACCGGACCTGCTCCACCTGGCGGAGGCTGAGGGTGGCTGGCTGCTTCAGCACGCAGGACGCGCGGCTGTTAAACTGAACTCTCTTGCCCTCTGCTGGCCAGACTGTAGAAGACAGCCTCAGTTAAAATAGGGCTGGATTTTTATTCATTTCTTCCTTTATTCCTCCAACTCTTTAAAAGCACTCACTATGCAGAGAACACTGTATTTGGTGCTGCAGTTGCAAAGAAGTACGCAAAAAGAACCTCTTTCTGCAAACGTGCGATTATTGAACACTTCGTGCCAAATGCTGTGCTGGGGATTAAAATGAACAAAACTCAATTGTTGGCTTCAAAAAGAAGTGATCAGGCAAATTATAGAAAATTTTATCTGGGCTATAGAATCAAAGAATTAGCAATAGAAGGGACTGAAAACACCTTCTAACACAGTGTCAATAATTATAGGCTTCCAAAGTTAGGTCTAGAACCGCCTCAGACTACCAAGTTTAGGGAGGGAGCATGTTACAGGGATTCTGCTTCACTGAATGGGATTCTGCCACAAAGTTTCAGAGAAACAAAGAGTTCGAAGGGAAAACACCATTCGAAAACTGCAGTTCTAATACAAATGGTCCTCTTACCTATAATCTGAATGTCCTCCAGCCTCACCAACCTATACTCACAATCAGCATCATATTTGTGGCTGGTCTCAGAGTCACTGACTTAATCACCTTTTTTATCCACACAAGGTCTCGCCAAGAGGGAGCAGGCTCCCAAGGGTGTCTGATGTATTGAGAGCTCCCTCTTGTAGCTGTTCACTCCTTTGCCACTGTGTGGGCCACAGCATTGTTTCCAGTGTTGTGCCCAGAACCAAGGACGCTTCCCTGAATCACTGCTCTCTCCATGATGCTCTAAATGCTACACTGTGATCTCTTAAACCAGTGGCTTGCAAAACTTTTGACTGCAATTTAACATAAGAAATATATTTGACGACATAATCCAATGCACGCACACACGCATACACCTGCACACATGTTTCTCAGAACATACATACTTTTATTACTTGCAGAAAACTCGGGTACATTCTATTTCTTTTTCTCTTGAATGCTGGCTGTGACCCACTAAGTGAACTATGACCGCCTACTGAGTCACAAACCTCACTGTGAAACGCACTGCCCTGGGCAATGGCCATGTGCACTGCTCTCTGCCTGGACCCCTGGGATGTCCAAGCTGCTGTGCAACACTGGTGGGGTACCAGCCAACAGGCCCTGCCGCCCCAGGGCTGGGCTCGCTTCTCCTCTCCTTTCTTTCCTCAGCCTCCCATCCTTGGAGAGAATCTCACTGCTGTTTTAACAGCCACAGCTTATGCTATTAAGCAGCAAGGCCCCTGGCTGGTAAGACAGCCGGTCCACATTCTAACCCCTAGCCCCTGTGAATGAATGTGACCTTATTTGGGGGAGGGGGAAGAGGTCTTAGCAAATATAATTAAATTAAGGATGTCAAGATAAGATCATCCTGGATTATCTGGGTGGGCTCTGAATTCAAAGATACTCACAAAGACAGCAGAGAAGACAGCCACATGAAGATGCAGGTAGAGATCAGAGTGATGCCATCACAGGGCAAGGAACGGAAGGAGCCACCAGAGTTTGGAAGACGAGGGAAAAAAGAAATAAAAAGAATAGAGCTTTTGGAGGAATTGTGGCCTAACTGACATTTTCATCTCAGACTTCTGCCCTCCAGAAGTGCAAGAGGATACTTTTCTATTATTTAAAGCCATCAGTTTGTGCTTATTAATTTGTTACAGCATCTGTCAAAAAGGAAGAGACTAGCTAAACCTCTCCTGTTCCTAAGCTCTAAGGGGACCAGACAGAGCAGTCACCCTCCACAGGAGGGACCACTCCTCCCCTTCCAAACCTCAAGTGCCTGTACGGAGTCAGTTTCATCGGCCAGATGTTTCTTCCAAAGGGTGAATTCTCCTAAGGGGCTCTAGAATCTCTTCTTGCAACGTGGCTGTTATTGTAAGACCCCACCCCACACCATCTCCTTCTGACATACAAAGCTTGATCCACCAAATCCTAACTATGGACACAGTAGAATTATTTTCCCCAGGAAGTGTCTCAATTTTCATGCAATGTACATCTGTTGTTGAAACTGGAAACCAAGCTTAGCATGGTGCTCGGAGTGGTGGCTGGGTGGGTGTGATGATGAAAGCCCAGAGGAGAGAAATGATTTGCCCAAAGCCACACAGTGAATTAGTTAACAGGTGGGTGTTTATCCGAATGCTGACAACATACATCTAAATAGTTTCAGGGTCTTCCCCAGCATTATAAGAAATATGATCCCCAGATAGATAAGGGCAAACCTCCATTCCTCATGCATATTTTCTATCCACTGGGCTTTCAGCCTGTTTCTATCACCATCTGCTTCATTTGCTGGAGGGGGATCACGGCTGTCTCCCTTTGATCCTACCTCTGCACTTCCCACCCATGAAACCTTTCTGATTAATTGATGAAGCAATGCCATGCCTTGAGAGAAAATGAATTCTTGGCTAAGCAACATTTGACAGCAGGAGTCCTGGGGAAACATGTGAGCTTTGGGTTCCTAATAGCACTGCAAAGAAACTGTGTTCCTAGTGCCAAAGAAACATGAGGTGAGCGCTGGTCCCCTCCAGTCCCGAGATTGCACACCCATCTAAAGCTGTGCCTTCCACGTCCGAATCCTCATTTTCTTCTTAAAAAGAGACCAGACGTTTCTGCACAGATTTATTCTTGGTCACTCCTGAAGACTGATGGAAACCACATACATCCTGTTCTTCTGGAAGCCACAACACGCAGGGACAGACCCATACGTCTGAATGATTCTGAAACCAGACTGTCAGTAGATTTTTTTTTTTTTAATTACCCCACTGTCTAGCAATAGTTTGTTTGCATCCCTGGTTTTTCTCGACAGCAGAGACTGCGTTCCTATGTTGGTTTACCTAAGATTGTCCCACACATATAAAATCTTCACAACATGCTGGTCAAATATTGAATAAATATTGACCCTAATGCCAATCAATGTCTTTAATTATCGTAATTACACAAATGACTTCTAAACTTACCTTTTCTCTTTTCATGTAACCCAGCCCTTCAAATTTTTTCTACACTGTATGACCTGATCCAACTTGTACAGACATATCTGATCACATAATTACCTTCCTTCAGAACTCCAAATGCAGCCCGGCCAGTGTAGTTCATGGGTTGAGCATCGACCCATGCACCAAGAGGTTGCCAGTCCTATTCCTGGTCGGGGCACACGTCCAGGATTGGGCCCAAGCCCCGATGAAAGGCATGCAGGAGGTGGCCAATCAATGTTCTCTCTCATCGATGTTTCTACCTCTCTCTCTCTCCTTTCTTCTCTCTCTAAAATCAAAGGAGAAAACTCCAAATGCAAGTCACCATCTCTTAAAAAAAAGTCCTCACTCTCTACAAGGTTCTTGAGGTTCTCAGGAATGTGGTTCCAGCTACTTCAGTTTTATTTCCCACTGATGCCCTGAAATGGCCGTACATGCCAGTCTCTCTCGATCTGAGCGTCCTGCCCCGTCTCTCGGCCCGTCATGCACACCCAGGTCCTTCTCTCAAAGTCTACTCACTCCTCAGGGAACGTCTCCAATTTCATATTTTCTAGAAAGAAGTGAATCCAGGTATTTGGGGACCTAGAATGTATAGAACTTGGTGTGAGGCAGGGTTCTCTTTAAGAAAAAATAATACAAAATTATGAATGTAAAATTCTCTCCTATCATCATAGAGATAGCTTAATAGGGATTCACAAAACAAAAATATTGAAACTCACTGAGCACCAGGACTCTAGAATAAGTGTGCTGAAAAACAGCCAAGCAGAAGGACTGTAAAAATAAATGTAAAATGCTTCTCACACTCCAGAAATTTACAATGCGGCAGCAGATATAAAGATAAAGATATGCTAACAGCTATCACACAAGAAAGTGTGAATTTATTAAGTATCAATTCAAGAAATAGGCTGCGGGACTGTGCCGAATAATGCCCTTAATTCTGTCTCCAGGTGTTTGAGACAGCTTCTTAAAAAAATGGCGTTTTTATTTTTATTTATTTTTTATTTTACTTGAAGGAAAGAAATAAGCCGGCTTCGGGCAAGGAATGAGAACCAGAGAATTGCAGGCTTGGAGATCTCTGTGCTGGAGGGCAGGGAACAGCAAAACACAACGTGTTTCGAGAACACCATGTAGTACTCTGCCTGCAGCTCCAGTACAGACGGAGGGGCTGGGAGACTGTGGCTAAGCTCAGCTCCCAGTGACCAAAACTCAAAATAGCAGTGGGTGGCTTTGAAAGCAGAAAAGTTTATTTCTCTCTTGCGTAAAATTCCTTGTTGATATTCGGTACCAGATCATTTCTATCTTGTTCCTCTGCCATGTGTGGTCTTGACCTCCTGATCAAAGACAGCAGCATCCATGTTGAGATAGCAGGACGGGGAAAAAAAACCAATAAAAATGAAGAGAGCAAAGGACACGTGGTTATTATCTGTGGAAGGTTGCCTTTTCCGAAGACGACTGTGACAATATCTCCTATTCCATATGTTCTTCCTTACAATGTGCCTTTCATACACCTCTTATTACAAGGTGAGGTCTTTGCCTCCTGCTTTTGAAACTGGGCAGACTTTGTGACTGTTTTAATTAGAATATGGTGTTACTGGTACTAAGTAATTGCCAAGCTAAGTACTAAAAGACATTTTAATGTTTGCTTTCTTTGCTGGGATACATGTTCTTGAAGCCTTCGGTCACCAGGACAGTCTGCCTGCCCGAGGCGGCCATGCTTTGAGGAAGCCCAGTCATGTCAGGGCTATGTGAGGGTTGCCCAGCCAGCCCTAGATGCTGCCGCTCCGGCCACTGCCTGTCTGCATCACCGGAGAGACCCAGAATCAAAAGCACTCGGTTGAGTCCTTCCCACATTTCTGATCCACAGCAACCATGAGAGATAATAAAATGATTACTGTTGTTTTATGCCACTAAATGTTTTGTTAAACAGTAATAGATAACCTAAATACTGTCTTTTTAAAAAGTTTCCCCAAAACTTTTTACATATAACTTCCGTGTAACATATCTTTCGGGCAGAACTTAGTCCGGTAGTCATACCTAACAGCAAAGGGGTCTGAGATAAGTAATCTTAATTCTCAGGGCCATGTGCCCAGCTAAAACCCTATTACTATGGGAAAAGGGGACAGCAGATTTTAGGAGTAGCTGGTCTACCACTGCTAGGAAAGGAACTCCTTAAAGACTAGAGATGTATAAATACAATGTGCTCATTTAAAAAAACTAATTATTTAAAGATCATCTAATATGCATCTAAATCTATATCAGTTATTTATTTATAATCATCTTGTTCTAGTGAAGATTCAAATTCGTTTACAGGAGTAAATTTTTTAAATGAAAATTAGAAGTAGTAACTTTAGGTTTAAGGTGGTAAACTCAGCCCGTGCACCTGCTTCCCAAACCTTCCAAGCCTTCCAAATTCCCCCTGAGATGCAAAGTAGGGAGAGATCTGTATTTACTGGAAACCACAGATGTTACATTCCCGAAACTCTTAGAAACGGGAGTCCACCATACTGGCCGTCATAACAAGACTGGCTGTGGACCGATCTGTGGATCTCCATATGCAAACAGAAGCTGACCTTGGAAGTAAGAGGAAAGACCCTTTCCCGACCCTAGCAGTTTGCGGGGGAAGGGTCTGGAGGTGAGGGCAAACGAAAGGACAGTGTGGATGGGGGCGAATCTCCATCCTACCTCTGGAACTGCACCAGGTCCTCAGACAGGGAGCATCTGGTCATTGCACTAATTTCCAGATTAAGTTAGCATGAAATATAAAGCAAAGGGAGACTGTCCCCTAAAGTCAGCTCCTCATAAAGTAGTCACACCACCCAGTCAGAGAAACAGTGCTCCTACCATCCGATTTACAACAAAACATGGGAAAGAAGTGTTTTGCCCTGCTCCTCAGGCTATGCAGGGCGGCCGTCTGAGCAAGGCCCACTCCCTGCCCCCTTGGCGACCAAGTTTCTCTTCTAGTAAAGACAACTTTGGAAAATATGCATTTCTTTCTTACTTTGGCTGAGACCACATAATTTGAAGAGACACAATACAATCTCTAATAAAACTCTCCCTAGTTCTCCTGTTGTGAGCATCCGAAAAGAATCATCATTAAGCAGATAAAAAATTATAGTTCAAACACATGAAAACAATCTAAAGAATCAGAATAAATGCCTCCCTCCCCCCACGGACAAAATTACGACATGAATAATAAAACAAACAAACAAACAAAACCTGACCAACTCTAGCTTGAATTCTCTATAAGATTTGTGAGGTTATTGCATCAATATATATATTTTTTTACCAGATCAGACAATGTAAAAGAAAAGATACATTAGGTTGATAACATCATTTCCTCCACCTCAATAAATTCAGAAAACATTGAAACAATACTTATCAGATTTTGAGAGGAATGAAAAGTAAAAGACTGTGGTCAGAGAATGTAATACTCGGCCGAGTTATCTGGGGGGTAGCGGATGAGAGCAAGAGAAGCCATTCTGAGACAGGCAGACCAACCACCTGCCATCTCTGAAAATAGAACTCACAGAGGTACCTCACATGAAAGAAACAAAATGAATCGAAATGAAGAACTCTCATTGGAGTGGGCTGCACACAGATGGTGAAGAGAAACAAACCTGTAAAATGTAGGAGATAGCTTCTAAATTAACATTGTGAAACACAATGCATATGTGTTTCTTGGAAGAGAATGTGTAAGTTATGAAGTATTTTATTAATTTAGTGATAAAATACTAGATTATTCTAACAAAACTGGAAATTCAAGTTGGCAGGGAAGTGGGTATGCGAAATTCCTTCCCATCTACCAAAAGAATGAATAGCTTATGTAACATTCATGAAATGGATGCAAGAATATGGGTGAAAATATATATTCTAAAAATCCAAAGATAATCAGTAGTGGAATAAATATTTGTTGCATGACTTTCTATGGGAAAAATTATTTTTAAAAATCTAACAATAGTGCCTTGGCCGGTGTGGCTCAGTTGGTTGGCACATCATCCTGTACAACAAAGTGTGTGGGCCTGGCCCCTGGTTGGGGCACATGCGGGAGGCAGCCAGTCAGCATCTCTCTCACATGAATGTTTCTCTCTCTATATATATCTCCCTTCTTTTCTCTAAAATCAATTTTTAAAAATCTAACAATATGTGTTTAAAGGATTAATAGACATTCAAACAGAAATAATTTTTATATGTAGTGCTTTCTTCCTAATTTCTAAGTAAACTGCATATATATATATATATATATATATATATATATATAAAATTTAATCCTAAGATTTAGAAACACCTTTTTAAAATTTCCAAAAACTTGAATTTTATTTTATTTTGATTAACCATTTGGTTTTCACAGTTAAATATCTCACAGCCAGAAAAAAAATCTTTCTGCATATTTTTGTTTTATTTTTTGAGTTCATTGAGACATCCGAGTACCCCACAGACATTGAAGAAGAGATACATCAATTGTCAATGCCCTTCAGGCAATGATCACCAGGAACACACGTGTTACTGGGCCAAGCTGGGTTTTCGGACTCATCGCACTGACTGAGACTGCACTCTGGAAGCATGAAGCAACTCAGAAGAGGATGTTAGAAAGAACACACTGTAGCACTAGGGCATGTATCAGATGGGCAGAGGTTCCTGTAAGTGGGCTTTGCCCTGAATTGGGTGACACCAGAAAGTAAAGGTAATTCTATGTGGGCATCTTAATAATTCTTATCTAGAAGGTGAGAAGACAAGAACAAGGTAAACTCTGTTATGGGTAAAGAAGTAGCAGAGACTAATATTGGCCAGGATAGGGGATATGCAGTCATTTTTGAGTTTGGGCTATGTTCATGCTTCTATCTGTATTCAGGAGTGGTCTTACACCTGCCTTGATCTAGCATCATCCCAGAGTGGTCTTATCTGAGGTTGGTTCTGTGGAATTGTTTATGTTCAACAGGAGAGCACCATGACCACGCTGTGAGTGCCAGGCCAGCCCCCAGGCATCATGGGCTGCTTTTATCTTTCTCATCTTTTGCATAAACATGTTTATATATGAACATGCACATACACGTACACACATATAATTAAAAGTTTTATATATTTCATTTGACTAAGAAGATCTATTCTTGTTTAATAAATGTATTACATGTAATGGATATTGAAATCTATGTATTTAAGTCTTTAAGGAAGCAATTCCTTTTTATTGTAGTAATAAACAACAAGGAACAAATCAGCAAAAATAAAATTCATCTAGACTATAAGTGTTCTCAATTAAATTCAACATGCATGAACAACTGGGATCGGAAACAAACTGCCTACTTTCTTTCACTGGTTAATAAATTAGTTAATTGGTTTTATTTTCAGCATTGAATAGACAAAGCTTTCTGTGTTGTTTGATTGAAATTATTCGTGTTTTGACTTTCAGTTCAAATTCTCATCATCTACAGACCCCTTGAAGAGATCATTCACTTCTATGCCTAAAGTGAGAACTAAGACTATTCTTAGCTACCTGAATGAAAAGGAGAGATGGATGAAGAATCAGAATGAGGAGGGGAAAACCGACTGCTTCTCTTAATAGATACACAGCGCCCGGGACAACATGCACAGTCATTCAGATATTCATAGAAGGCACGAGGGTAGGATTTCTGCTTAGCACTACCTTTTATTTTTATTTTTGCTTTAAAAAACAAGTTCTAAAAATGACAATAAAATATTTATTGTGCTCCCTCCTCACTCCTTACTTGAGCCCCAAACAGTTGTCTTCATCCACCTCCAGCCTCCCTGCTTTTCCTGCTTATTTCCAGCCAGTGCTCCAAGTTCCCCTGGTGCTCCGGTTCCCCTGGTGCTCCGGGTTCCCCTGGTGCTCGGGTTCCCCTGGTGCTCCCGGTTCCCCTGGTGCTCCAGTTCCCCTGGTGCTCCGGTTCCCCTGGTGCTCCAGTTCCCCTGGTGCTCCGGGTTCCCCTGGTGCTCCCGGTTCCCCTGGTGCTTCAAGTTCCCCTGGTGCTCCCGGTTCCCCTGGTGCTCCAGTTCCCCTGGTGCTCCGGTTCCCCTGGTGCTCCAGTTCCCCTGGTGCTCCAAGTTCCCCTGGTGCTCCAGTTCCCCTGGTGCTCCAGGTTCCCCTGGTGCTCCCGGTTTCCCTGGTTCTCTGGGTTCCGTTCCCCGGCCTTCTTCCGGTACTTATTTACTTCCGCTTCCTACACTTGAAGCATCTTCCTTTTTCTTCACTCAGCCTGGGATGCACTTAGCCCTCCGCCAGCCCCAGTCTTGACCTTCTGACCACTTCTACAAAACATACTCCCCCATGACACCCCTCCTAAGAGGCCGTTCCCACCCCCTCAGCCCTGAGGTAGGATGAGCACACATTGTGAGCTTCTCCAAGTCAGAGGGTATGTCTGATTATCTCTGCGATCCTAGAACTTAAGACCAGGAAGAAAATAGAGCACAGTAGATACATGTTGACTTATGGGTGAAAACTGAAGGAACATAGCTGTACAGCCATGGAACATACCCCAAGCCGTTTCGTTCAGGTGGTAATGGGCTTATACCGACTCAGTCCACAGTATCGTTGAACTGGTACCCAGATCTCATGAGTCTCATCAGCATCCCTGGGCACTCCTCACTATCCTTTTCACCAGACATCTGCAAACAACTCCCAGCCAATAAGCAGTGGGAGCCGCATTTGCTTTCACCACAGTGTAAAACCAGCACAAAGATGCACACGGGTTAGAGAGTTCTGCTTCCTTGTAACACCTATAACTCAGATGTGGTTACAGGATACATACAGAAACAAACAAACAAACGAGAACAGTAAGAGGCCTCTCTTGACAGGTCACACAGGCCTCATGAGGGGTGGGGAACAGATACTCATTCCACATGACAGCAACAAAGTTTGTCAGCACATGGTTAATTTCTACCCAACTACCTACAAGAGTCTCTCCTGAACCTCTGCTAGCAGACAATTTTTGCACATTTTCCAGACAGCTCTGTTTCCAGGTTCCTAGAAACCCAGCTTCCCTCTCTGTCTTCAGGTACTGCCTGGAGTCCAGCTCTCGCCTGGATGTCAGCCGGTGGCTCTGCCCTCTGGGCCAAGTACTGTGGTCCTTGTCCAGACTCTGACCTGAGTCTCAAGATATATAAGGTATTAAGCCCATACAGGCTTATTTTATTTTATTTATTGGGGCAACATTGGTTAGTAAGATTACATAAGTTTCAAGTGTACAATTCCATAATATATTGTCTGTATATTGCATTGTATGCTCACCACCTAATGTCAAGTGTCCTTTCATCACTGGATATTTGACCCCCTTGACCCAGTTCACCTCTTCTGTTTCCCATCTGGTAACCATGATTCTGTTGTCTGTGTCTATGAGGTTTTGTTTGTTTGTTTGTTTTTTCCCAAACAGGCTTATTTAATTCTTTATTTCTTGGCAGACTGGGCTTCTGTACCAGATTAAAACTAACCAGCTCACAAACCTTACACAACTAAACACCTCGTTAAGCCTCAGTTTCCCCTCAGCAAGTGTGAATAATCATGGTGCCTATTCCTTGGAATTAAAGAGAAATTACACATAATAGCTGGCACAACGTCAGCATTTTCTTCACTTCCTGCTTGGGAGTATCATGTGAAATCTACACAAGCTGGGGGAACATTGCATCCAAGTCAAGAATTTAGTCAGTCAACCATTCTAATTAAGCAGTTCCTTTGTGCCAGGTCCTGGGGAGAGACGATGAGAAAGATGAAAAACAAGGCACGGTGGTGGTGGCAGACACATGCAAACAAGCGTGGCAATGCAGTATGATCAGACAGCGGCAGAAGTAGCCTCGAGGTGGTTGGACCCTAACGCTGCCTGGGGCTGTGAAAGAAAGCTTCCCATGGGAGCTGCTGCTCAAGCTGGCACGGAAGGAAAACTCCTGGACGCCAGGTGGGACGCGTGTTCCAGGGGAGTCGGCAGCACAGCCAGATGAGCACTGGCTTAGCCCGAGCAGCAGGGCCACGCCGTGACTGAGAGCTGAAGTTCTGGAACTGGAGACACCCTGAATTCCAACCTCAGCACTGCGCCATAATAACTGGATCACCGCGAACCAGTTTCTCAACCTCTCTAAACCGCAGCCATAACACAGAGATAACGGTACCTGCCTCAAAGGGTAGTTTTCAGAATTAAATGAGACAATGAACAGAAAGCTCTTAGCACAGCGCTTCACACACAGTAAATTGTTGCAATAGCAAATGTTTATGGAGTGCTTTCTCAATAAATCTTCTGCATCACTGTTATCTGGGAAATGAGATGTGCCTGACTAATGAGACTAGGTTCTACCATCAGCAGGAAAGAGCCCTGGAAGAGTTTATGGAGGGGAGTCAGCTGGTCGTATCTGATTATTGGAAAATCACCTCGGGATGGTGGTAGAGGGGAGGGTGGGCTGTCAGGGAGGATCCTACAGGCATGATGATTACTAAGGAGGCTACAGAGGCAAGGGCCACCCATGATGCATTTGGGCAGCAGTAAGCAGAAGGGAAAGAAAGGAGACCAACCCCAGAGGTATTTGGGAAGACAGGGTGACCGATTCATGCTGGGTGGGCTAGGGTGGTGAGAGAAGGTCAGAAAATAACTCCCGGATTTCTGAGAAGTGCAAGGAGCAAGTCTGGATGGCAAAATAATGAGATCAGCTCTGGTTATGCTGAGGGTGCTCCTAGGAGCAGGTCAATTGATCTGGGGCTGGAGCTCAGCAGAAATGCTTACAGGAACTATAATGACCAGAAAGTCGTACGCGGTGAAAACGTAGGTCGTGAATGGGTGCCTGTTACTGAGGGAAAACCAGCACAGTCAGATACTCCCCGGAAACACCAGAGTATAAGGGATGGGCCAGAGAAAGGAGATCGCAGTGGAGAGAAGACAGAGGGGGAGACTGAGGAGCGAATGCTGTCGGGGCCTTTCAGGAGAGGACGCGAAACCCAACGGCAAGACCAAGGCAGACAGACAGATGGAAAAGTGGCTGGCAGCAGGGCAATGAGCTTGGGGTGAGTTTCAGGGACATAGAATTGAGACTTCCATGAATTAAGGAGAAAATAAGAGGCAGAGAGAAAATAATCTCCTCTTTTGGAAAACTTGGCTTTGAAGGAATAAAAAAAAGTACAAGGTGACAGAGAGGATGTGGAGTCAGGAGAGGGTCATTTTAGTTCAGTATGAAAGATACAAGTGTGAGAAGACTGAACTGATAAAACAGGAGAATATGTTTGTCTCCTGGAATTTTTCTCGGGCCTCATCTCATCTCACCTACTCACCATCACTTCCATTTTCAGTGGCTCTTCATCCCTCAACTCCCCGGCCTCACCCCAGAGGCCTCAGCTTTTCTGACCCACTTGAGGCCTGCCCCTCCCCCTTGACACAATCTTGGCAGTCTTCCCCTAGCCCCACACACCACAATTTCAGTAAGAGATGTTGTTAATGTCATTTCATCCCAATCCTGTCCCTTCATGTCCCTTTGAGACCCGCAGGGTGGACCAAAGCAAGGACAGACAGTCTTCTGGAGACCACTTGATTCCTGGGCTTCTGACATTTATCTTCCCAGAAGCCACCGTGTGTCTGCACTTGAGCAATGCCCCACAGGCACATACTCTGTACAGCCCGGCTGAGCATCCTCCATAACTGACAGAGGTGAGCACTCTGCACAGGCCCAGCCGAAATCCTCCATAACTGACAGAGGTGAGCATTCTGCACATGCCCAGCCGAGCATCCTCTGTAACTGACAGAGGTGAACACTCTGCACATGCCCAGCCGAGCATCCTCTGTAACTGACAAAGGTGAGCACTCTGTACAGGCCCAGCGAGCATCCTCTGTAACTGACAGAGGTGAGCACTCTGCACATGCCTATTCATTCACAAACGCTCCAGCCTGATGCCAGTCCTGCACCCCTACTGCACCCAGCCAGACAGAGGTAGATCCTTCCAGTTGCCTAGCTCTCTGCAGGTCCACGGAGGAGTCTGGACAAGACACCAGAAGCCCCTCCCACAGCTGGAGAAGAGCAAAGCTAGCCTGCAGATCCAGTGGGCAGTGTGACATGGTGCCCAAAGCTTTCCATCGCTGCTAACATGTCTTGCCAGACACCAGCCTTAAAGCTCATCTTCAGTTCTCAGACCCCGCTTGGAGTTGATGCTCTAACAGTGGGATATAGAAAGGCATGAATGTCAGGGAACAGTAAGAGATGTGGATAGGAGAGTTTCTGTTTCCTATTGCAGACAATAGTAAACACCGGGTCATCTGATGCCAGGCCATGAGTCAAACTGCCCAAGTCACAGCTGTGCCTGGGAGAATGCGCACAGCAAATGCATTCCCCCTAATGGGGTGGTCTCATGAACTGGGCAAAGGAGCAGGGCTTGGGAGACAGGTGCTGTTGTCACTGCTCATGCTTCCCCTCAGTCATCACCTCCCCTGCATGGAAGTTCCATCTGGAAGTTCCACATCCACAGATCTGCCTTAACTGCCCCTTCCCTCATGGTCCCAGGATCTAGGAGAGCTATAGGATCTGCTACAAGGTATTTTCATACAGGACAGAGTGTCACACATGATACTATATCCTGGGTAAGTAGGGGTGCCACAGCTCACACATTTCTGCAGAACACAGGAATGTGTTCTCCAAACCCCAAACCAAGACACACACACACACACACACACACCCATCAGCTTGCAGTGAATTTCAACAGGTCCTTCTGCCCAGGAAATAAGTTTAGGCAACACTGCGACCCACAGATTCCTATCAACTGACAGCCAGAAGCACAGACATTACATATTTATTTCTATGTCTCTACTGCACCCTGTTTGGCTGTCCCTGCCCCCAGATGGCTTCATGCGCACCTACCTCTCATTTTCTGCATCCACACACATTTAAGTGGGGATTTCAAGTTCGAAACCAGTGCTTTCCGATAGAAATTTATGTGAATATGTTCCACACCTGCACAGTGCGATATGGTAACCGCTGGCCACATATGGCTACTAAGCACTTGATATAGTGGCTTCTGCAACTGGGGGGCTAAAATTTAAATTTTATTTGATTTAAATTAATGTAAATGATCACGTATGGCTGGTGACTAACACAGTGCACAGAACAACGCTAAATAATTCCAACCAAGTAGACTCTAGCACCAGAGTAAAAAAGTGAGCCTTTCAGGCTCTCCAGGGGCCAAGGTGCTGGGAGGCAGGTGCTGTCTTCATTGCTCAGGATTCCTTTTGACCATCGCCTCCCTGAATAAAGACACACAGCCACACCTCACCTGGGATATCCCGAGGCTGGGTGAAGACACACTGATTATTGATTGAAGATGCATTGGGCAGGGCCACTGACCTCTCTAAGGGGAACCGTGGCAGGATGGTCAGAAGCAGCTGAAAATGAGCTTGAAAATGAGGCAGGGGCAAGACGGGGCCTAAAGGGGTCCTAATGGGGTATGGGATACGGAAACGAATCAAGAAGCAGGGTAGAGATGGAAGTGGAGAGATGTCCCCTCCCTGTAGGTTTAGTACCCTTCTCCCCTTCCCCCATCACTGTACATTTTAGTACAGGGACCATTAAGTATCTCCTAGATTACAGCAAACCTCTCATTCTGCAGAGTAATACACCAAGGTCTAGAGAGGTAGCTGAGTTCTCCAGTGTCATATATCGAATCTGTAGCCGAATCAGGACCAGAGCCGTGTCTTCCTCACTCTCACCCGCATGCGCCATTCTCCACCCCAACAAGCTCCACTAAAGGAAGACAGAGCTGCGGAAGGAGACCTGCAGGTAGACAATGAGCAGGCAGAGAGAGGCCCAGAAGAGGCACCAGCGGAGAGAGAAGAAGTTGTAGCCCCAGCCCCCCTGGCCGGCCGCCTCGGAGGCCCCCGAGGAGGTGCAGGTGGCCTCCTCCTGCAGCAGCTTCTGGCGGGGCTTCCAGTGCACGATGCCCTCCTGGCAGGCCTCGCAGAACTCGCCGCGGTGCTGCCCGCTGTCCGGCCGGCTGGCCACGTGGATGCGGTACTGGCCGCCGTCCTCGCCGTAGCACTGCTCGCGCAGGCTGGTGATGAGGTTGTCCACCAGGCTCTCGATGTTCTCCTCCAGCATGCTGGACTCGTCCAGCCGCGCCGTGCCGCACTCGTAGCACAGCTGCTTGAAGACGCGCATGCGCACCGAGCCCGTTCGCTGGGCCCGGTCCAGGAACATGTGGAAGAGGATGACCACGTGGGGCGACTGCCAGGTGTGCCAGCACCAGGAGCAGTGGAACCTGCGGGGATGGGGGAGAGGGACAGAGAAAATGGGCCTCCCTGGTAGCGGCGGCTTGCGGTGTACTAGTCCGGAAAGGAAGGGCCCTGTGTGCCTGGGCCTGCAGGTAGAAGCAGAGTGTTTCCTGCCCCCTGGGTTCCTTGTTGCTCGAACCAGCCAGCTCCACCTCCTCTTGGCAGGCTCCCGGGAGGGGCCTGGAGCAGCACAGCGTCCTCAGGAGTCTAGCAAGGCAGCCATCTGGCTTCCAGCTGTGCTCTCCAGCCTGCCTCCTGCGCTCCCTCTAGTGGCCCCGGCTCCCCCAGTGCACTTAGGACATGCACCTGGGTGCTGCACAGCGGCTACTCCCTGATTTGGGCCTTATTTCGCATCTGAGAAACGCAGGGTGATTGTGCTCAATAAGGAGGGTTAGAGCTCCTGAGACTCTGATAAGGGGGAGGGCCAGCACGTCTCGCTCAAGCATCCTGCCTGCTCTAGGAGAAGAGGAGACTCCTCTAACTGCCGAGCACAGACCTCCGAGAATCCACAGGTTGGTGGGGTGGATGAGCAATAGCCCAGCAGGAAGTGGATTGCCTACAGAGTTTGGTCCCTACTCCTCCACAGAGGATACTGTCTGTCCCTTGACAAATCATCCTCAGATCCCATCAACCCTGCAGTAGAGACTGGACAAGTGGATCCTGCTCTGCATCCCCGTCCACATACATGCAGATGTGAACACTTTCCATGTTGTCTACCCTGGGCTCCCAAGAGTCCCCACCTCAGGAAACATGGAGAGAAGCGGGCGGGGGCTCATCTAGCCGAGCCCCAGTCCATCAGCCCTCACCCAATGCTTTCACACCTTCAGTGATGGAGCACACATTACCTCCAGTGAAGTCCTTCCACCCCTAGATGAACCTCCCACATGCCCCTGTTACAGGCTTTCAGGCAGTCAAGGGTCTACTGGGCTGAGTCTGCCCTCGCTGCTGAGCCTCTCTGGGCCCTCGTGTATGATGACCCTGAAGGACCTCTGATGAGGGACTCAATTCAATCCAGAAGATGCCACCAAGCACCACACAGCCCAGGCTGTGGTGTAGAGATGATGCCAAGTCTGCCCCTGAGCCCTGCATCCCACAGACAACATAAGCACAAGACAGTGCTTAGCACAGCCCAAGCAGGGTTGGCAGAGAGAGCAGCCCGACTGTCCTGAGTGGGGAGAGCTCTTATCCCCATGCTGGCCAGAGCCACAGGGAACAGGTCCCAAGTGTCCCAAGGCTTAGAGGTAGAGTGAGCCTATGCACAGAATAAAGACGGAGCAGCAGTTCTTCACCTGGCCTCTGGCGGAGACAGACTCCCCATCACTAAGCTATGGCTTTCCCTAGTGGACCTCATGGCCTCCTCCCTTCAGTTCCCAGCACTCTTTATGAAAATAAGAAAATGCTTAAAATGTCAGAGATTACAGGGGCATTGAAGATATTATAGCTCTTCAATTACCATAAAAAACCGAGACCCAAAGACAGAACACAACTTGCCGAGGTCACTCCGGGAGTCAGTGGAACACTTGGGATTAGACCCAAGGCCTCTTTGACCTACCTTGCAGTTACTTCTCCACCCCCTACACTGATCTGACACCAGGATGAGGCTCCATGCATCTCTCTGCCTCGGCCTGGAAGGTCCCCAGGGCCGTGTCAGAGGCTGCTGCAGGGCCCTCTTTTCTGGGCCTCTCACCTGCCTGAGGCATGCAGCTCCAGGTACTGCTTCCAGCCAGGGGCCAGCTCATTGGGCTTGAGGTTGGGGTCCATGATGATTTCCCAGCTGTCGGACGGCTTTGCTACCTCCATCTTCTCATAGAAGACTTTCTTCCACTCACAGGTGGTCAGGCTGGTAGACATGGCCCTGCTGGCAGGGATGGGAGTTTGAACTCCCCCTGACTGAGAACACAGAAGTAGCCCAGGTAGGTGCAGAGCAGTTCAGTCTCTGTGGTCTGAAAATCCTCATCATCAGGACCAGGAGGAAATAGGACCCAGCAACCTCCTTTGTCACCCTGGAGCCTGTTACCATGGCAGCTGGGCAGGGTGCCAAAAGCCAGGACTGGGGAGAAGAAAAGTCTCAAGGGAGAGGTCGCAGGGGCCCTGAGCTGAGCTTGGGAGGCAGAGCTGGGTGTTGACATTAACTAAATGAAGCTAGGAGGGTGGGAGGCTCAGCCCATACCAAACACACCCTGGCCTCCAGGGGCCTCCAGGAGGCAAGGACAATTCAGTGGCCCTGCTTCACCCTACATGTCTTCCAGGCATTCTCCACATCATGTGCCATGGCAACTCTGTCACCCTAGGGAGCCAAGGAGAAACAGGGATGGAGAGCCTGCAGCCCCCCTGCCCCAGATGTGCTGGGATCATCATTCACCATGTGCCCTGCCAGGCACTAACTGCTTGACTTGCGTGCTGACCAAGATGGGGATTAGTTCTCCTTCTTCCAGATCAGGAAACTGAGGTTTACACGTCTCTAGGTAGCTCATCTAAGACTCAGATCCAGGCCTTCCAAAACGAAACGCATTTATTCATGTATTGCAGTACTGTTGAGTGCCTGATGCATCGGGACCTAGAAAGAAGTAACATGGTCCTTTTGCTCGGGGTGATCTCAGACCAGTTAGGGAGATAGAAAGTAATTTAACCTGCTGTGAAAAGCACAGTAATAACATTTTAGATTCATAGAGTTATAGAATTGTTAACGCTCATATTTGGTTCCTGTTCCCAGGCCACACTGCGGCAGCTCCGGGAGGAACAGATTTGTTCTGTGTTGCAGGTCCTGCTGCCTGTGCTGCTGCTGACAAAGGCCAGGCAATAGAGTACCCACAGATCCCCCAATGCCTAATTTAAAGACTGCAAGGACTAGGAGGGCACTTGCCCCCAAATTTGCATAATCCAAATGAATGCACAATCACAAGAGGGAGGGAAGAAGCCTCCGCAGGGAAAAATCCAGGCTGTTTGGCAGTGTACTCCAAGTCTGCCCCAACATCTATGTGGCTTTAAGATCCAGTGACTTCCCTCCGTGGGGGGTGCTGTGCTGCATGGCACCTAAGGCCTCCTCCACCTGAAATCATCGCATGGCTCTTTAACCTGGAGTCGGTCCCCAGACATGCAGAGGCAGAATGAAGATCATGCAGAATCGGGAAGGGATGCTGGGAACCAGGAGGGCAGCTTTCAGGGCTGAGTTTCTGATTTGGCACCTGCGCCCAAGTGGTTTGTGGGTGGGGTGAAGTCGGGGAGCAGACGGTTGCATTTTCTCTGGGGATGGGAAGTGTTCTCTACTAGCCTCGTGCTGACGACCTCAGAAAGGATAAAACTGTAGCTGAGAACCCTTGACCAAGAGCTCTGGAAAGGGTCTTTATTTTTAAACATCTGATTTCTTCATTGGATTTCCTATCTCGTACTCTAAGTCTCTTGACTCTGAATTATAACATCTGAAGTTCAGAGATGGGAAATGACTTGGCCAAGGCCTCAGGACTGCACTGCTCACACCTCACTGGGATCCTCTCCACAGTCGGCTACCAGCCCAAGTGAGAGGGGGGACCCTTAAGTTCCCAGGATTGGAATGAATTGATGAGCTTATGGCCCAGCCTAGAAGGCCATGCCAGGAGTAAATCACTGAGAAATACTCTTCCACTGTTCCCAGAAACAATGACAAGAAAAAAAAAATCCCCAAAAGATAGAGAGTGAGAATTGTCGGGGTTTATCTGTTTGTTTTTGGCCAAATGATGCAATCCCCCTTAGGCCTAGTATCAGGTTTAATGTCGAGTGGGAGCCCTCTGAGCAGGGACTAATGTGAGTCTTCTTTCTGTACAACAGCCCAGTTTTCTCTAAAGAAAAACAGGTGCTTGTGAAACAGTCAATGAACAGTTACTACCTCAGTTTTCTGCAAATCACTGGCGGCTCCCGAAGCCACAGTGCAAGTGCTCACCGGGTAAAACCCCCGCGGCGGCCGCGGCACAGCGGGCGGCTTCGTGATCCGTTGCTGCCGTGTGTTTCATCCACCTAACACGTTTTACACCAAAGGAATTTCTGTTCCTTTGTAAGATAAAATACTATGGACCTATATTCTGCAAACAAAATTAGCAAAGGAGAGAGGGATAAAAGAACTAGTCCCCTCTCGATTTGGAATGTGGGTTAAGAAATACTTTTGTAAAATGTCCATCATTTAAATGTTACTTATTAAAATAATACAGAGAATGTCAATGTGGAGCCTAACATGTAAAAATAATGAAGGGTTGGGGGGAGGAATAAGTAGATATTATCTGGGGGTTTAAAAAAACTGTATGAACCCTTACCTCAGAGATTTCAACACATGGTCTTCGGGGGGTGCACACGGTACCACCTCCACCCACTCTGGTCCTGAGACAACAACAACCATTGTTACTGATGGGATCTGTTCTCCCGCAGGCATCTTGGGGGAAATATTAAAAAAAAAGAAGAAGAAGGAGAAGGAGAAGAAGGAGGGGCAGGGGGAGAAGGGGTTGAGTAAAATTGAATTAGTGGTTCAAGAGTTCAGGATATAGCCCTGGCTGGTTTGGCTCAGCAGTTGCAGCATTGGCCTGCGGACCAGAGAGTCCCAGGTTCAGTTCCTGCTAGGGGCATATAAAAAAAAAAAAAAAAAAAAATTAGTTCAGGATATTTCTTAACTAAGAAAAAAAATCCAGGGGAAATGCAAGTTAAGTTCTGTCTTTCCTATTTCTCCACAATTCAAAGATGCATTGGAAGGTGCTACTGGGCAAATCCGAAGTCCCCAAGGCATCTTTGGTCAAGAACAGTGAGGAAGGCCTCCCATCCCAGGATGCAGTGCTTGGAGGCAGCATGGTTCAAGCTCCGCACTTTGGGTGGCGGGTGACCTCTAGCCTGGGGGCATCTACGTGGTCAGAACAGTTCATGGTTCTCAAACAGTGTGTGCAGTGAAACAGTTTTCAGGGACGATGACTGGAAATTACTCTGATATCAATTGGCCGCGACCGGAACAATGTTCCGGCAAGGTTCTATTCCTGCTAGTGTCCAAGGCTCCAAATGCTACTGGCCATGCTTCAGGCACCTTGGAATCTTATTAAAGGTGGCCACATCAACTGTCACTTTTTTTCAGAGCTTTATTATTCTAGGCAAAGATTTGGTGAGGAATTGTCACACTATTTATGAGAAGTGCATAAGTAAAAAGAGTAGATGGGAGTGGGGAACACTCCCTGAAGGGAAAAATAATAATAAGAAGAAGAACGCTGGGTCGAGTAATTGATTTAGTTATTCAGGAAGGAAGAATATAAAATTCTTTGCTGAGAAGAGACAGTCAAGCTCAGAGGATCTGGAGTTGCTTTTAGAAGATGCTGGCTTCTGTCCAAGAAGTTGAGGGCCTCCACCAGAGTTTCTTAGCTATACCTAGAAAACCTGCCCATTTCTGGGGCGCCGAGGCTCAATACACACACACAAATAACCACGACTCCTCTCTGCAACCATGCTAGGCATCATGGCGGGGCGAAAAAGAAGCGTGGGGAAGCTGAGGCCAGTTCTTCCCTTCTGAAATGACAGCAATCACTTTCCTTCTCTTCCATTGGCCAAAGCAAGTCCCACAGCCAGCCCTGCAAAGGGCAGAGAAAGATGTGATGCCCAAGGTGGGTGGGACACTATGGAAAGTGGCACAGCACCCAGTTGAATGATGGCAACCTCCTGCATCGATGAAGTTACATGAGTTCTGTGGTGCAGTACAGTTAGAAACCGTGGATCCCATGCCTCTGCGACCTTACTGTCCTCGAGACCACACATCCTAGATTCTCTGGGAAGATCTGCACTTCAAGACTACTGTCCTTATTTCTCTAAAGGTACTTAGCAGACCTTGGGAAACTGGGGTCAGTGTATATAAGTTGTGAACATTAATCTCGACCCTTGGGAATCCAGCCCTCAAGTCCTAGCAAAATGACTTTCTGCCTTGCCTAGCTGGGGAGAAAGACATATTTGTAAAAATGATAATTGACAGAATAAAAGCACAGTTTCTAACCACCACCAAGATCGTCCCAGAGGACAGCATCATTGAAGTTGGCAGCAAAGATGCTACTCTGTCTAGCTCAAGTATTTGTAGGACAGGATTATAAGGACCAAGCTTTCTGATGACTACAAATTTTAAAGTACTGCTTAAACTTGGCTGATGTGGCTCTGTGGTTTCGGCCCATGCACCGAGAGGTCACCGGTTCAATTCAGGGCACATGCCCAGGCTGTGGGCCCAATCCCCAGTCGGGGGCATGCAGGAGGCAGCCAGTCAATGTTCCCTCTCATCGATGTTTCTAGCTCTCTCTCCCTCTCCCTTCATCTCTCTCTCTAATATCAATAAAAATAAATAAATAAATAAATAAAATGCTGCTTAAAATATTATTTATAAAAGCATTAATGATATAACAAGAGGGTAAAGATCATTAAGCCAAAATAGACCTTTCTGTGTATGTCCTTTATAAGTCACATTCAGTGTAAATTCCAATCACACGAAACCATATCATGTGTCTTCACAGGTGGGATGGAAACGCTTCCCCTCAAAGCTTCTTGGGATTAGGCTTACCGTCGCAGGTTCTAGATTATCCTTCGCCGCACTATCATCTTCACATAATGCTAGTTACCAGAAAGAGGGGAAACCCTGAATTAGCCCAAAACTATCTAATTTTTAAATAAAATTCTAGTTCAATCAGATGTATCCAACATGCCAGGCACTGTTTTAAGAAGCGTCTCTGCCGGGCCACATCCTAGTCCTGTGCTACAGGCAACCCTACTTGCAAACCCCTTCAGCAGATGAACTTGAAAACACATTTTTTAAAATCATAAGTCTGTACTCATATTTTCCAGTGATGTTTTAACATTGCTTTGTTGAAAACTATTTTTATCCCAACTATAATTTCAGCCCTTTCTTTTTATAAAAGGATGCTGTAAATGAATTAAACTAATATAAATAATTGTTTTGTTTGTCAATAAAAATTTTAAGATAATACTACTGTTAACACAGACTGTTAAAACTCTATATAATTTATTGTTAGATTTATCAGTAATTTTTTATATGTTCCCCTCATTACCTACACTCAAATCACTTTATTTAAAGTACTAGTAAGAAGTCACTCATGCGCTTATATTATATGTTGTGTACTTTAGTCTCATGTATTCATTTAATATCCAACAAATATTTATTGAGTACTTGGTGTGTGTCTAGGTTCTTTGCTAGGTATTTAGGATAATACAGTTCAAAAAACAAACAAAACAATAATTCCTGCCATCACGGAGCTATATTCTCCTGGAGGATAATAGAAAATAAAATAAATAATATGGCAGATGCCGATAGAAAGTGGGTGTAACAAAGTTAACGGGAACGAGAGAGAACGTGTGGGTGGAAGGAGGTAGGACGGGTTACAGCTTAGACCATGTGGAGGGAAAAGGCCTCGGCCGGAAGTGACATTTGAGACAAACACACAGGAGATGAGGGCGGGAGTCCTGCAGCCGTGAGGAAGACCGTTTCAGGCCCGGCCACAGCCAGCGCGAAGCCCTGTGCTAGATTCCTGAGCAGCTGGAACAACTTACCAAAATCTTGGTAGCTTAAAACAACAGAAATGCGTTCTCTCACAGATCTAGATGCCAAAAGTCTGAAATCAGTATCCGTGGGCCAAAACCAAGGTGTTGGCAGGACCACACTCCCCCCAGAAGCTCCAGAGAAGAACCCACCCCTTGGCTCGTGGCCACATCCCTCCACGGCCAGCACCTGGGAATCGCCCTCTGCTCTGTGCTTACACCGTCTTCTGCTGTGTGTAGGAGAATTTCCCTCTGCCCCCTTCTGATACAGGGGTGCGCAAAAGTAGGTCTATAGTTGTTTGTATAGAAAATAACACATAATTAATAAGTAATAAGACAAGAATAAAGACTTCTACATACTCACAGCTGTTAACCTACTTTTGCCCCACCCTGTCTAGGTGATAGCGTTTAGGGACCCCTGGGTAATCCAGAAAAAGCTGCCCATCTCAAAATTCTTAACTAGCACATCTGCAAAGGCCCTTTTTGCTATAGAAGGTAATATTCACAGGTTCTAGGGACCAAGATGGGGCCATTTGGGGGAGCCTCCCACAGCCCCTCAGGGGGAGTGCGCCTTATGTGTCCAAGGAACATCGAGAAGGCCAGTGAAGAGCGCGGGAGGAAATGGACAACCGAGCTCAGGTGACAACCGGATCCCACAGGGCTGTAGGCCACTCTGTCCGTAAAAGGTGTAGAGCAGCAGATAGCAGGATGTAACCAAAGTTTTAACAGAATCACCCAAGTGTCACGTTACAAATAGATGGCAGGAAACAAGCCAGGATGTGGGGGGCTGGGGTGTGTGTGGATAAGATGCTATTTTAATATAAGAGAAGATTGTGTTTTAGCCAGGGTGACAGTGTGATGTGGTCAGAATCTGGTGATACAGCCAAATTCTACACATAGTTTAACAAGATGTACCAAAAGATCAAATGTGAAGTATGAGAGAGAGAGAGAGAGAGAGAGCAGTCAAAGATCTAGGTGTCTAGGGGGCAGGAGGAAAGAAATAAACCACAGAACTTATATGCATGTATGTGTAACCAGTGGACATAGACAACAATGCTGAGGGGGGGGTGTCAATGGGGGAAAAAGGAGAAACATCTGTAACAAAAATAAATTAATACAAATAATTTTTGGAAAAGGATCTAGGTGTTTGACCTGAGCACCCTGCGTGGCCATTTCTGAGGCAGAAAGGAGAAGGAGGATTTTGGGGGACATCAAGAGAACAGTTCAGAAGATGTTAAAGTTTGAGAAATCCAAGCTGATATGTCAAGTTCGTATTCAGATGCAGTTTAATGATTTCCGTTATAAAGGTTTCAGAACATTTATTGTAATAATTACATGACAATAGCTTTCAGGTTATTGATTCTTTTCAAAATATTTTTATTGTTTTATTTTAGTGAATTTATTGGGTGACAGTGATTCACAAAACCATACAGGTTTCAAGTGTACAACTCAATAAAACATCATCTGCACACTGCATCATGCGCCCACCATCCCAAGCAAAATCTCTTTCCTCCCCATTTCTCCCCCTTTGCCCATCTCCGCCTACCCCCGCCCCCTTTCCTGCTGCTATCACTACACTGTTGTCTGTGTCTATGGTAACGGCATTCAGTTACTAGAGGGTAAAGGAAGAGGCTTGAAAGATACAAGCAGCCTAATCCCCACAGTGATGTCCGAGAGCCTTTGACACCCCTTGTCTGCAGTGACTCAGTGTACACTTGTATATTTGTTTGTCTGCAGGAATCCTTGCTGGATAAACCCCAACTGGTTTTCCTTGTATATAACGGGCATAAAACTTGTAGTATTGATAATTTTTCAGATGGGACACCCAGAACTCTTGGTTTTTTATTAATTTGAGGCAAACTACCATTGCCCTCAATATTAAAGACCAAGGAGAACACATATATTCTTTTAAAAATTATTATTGACCTTTTTTTTAGAGAGAGAGAGAGAAACATCAAGGTGAGAGAGAACCATCAATCGGCTGCCTCCTGCACGCCCCCGACAGGGGATCCAGCCTGAAACCCAGCATGTGCCCCGACCGGGAATCCAACCAGGACTTCTCAGTCCATGGGACGATCCTCAATCCACGGAGCCACACTGGCCAGGCCACAGATGTTCTTAAAACACTTCTTTTCAGATGTATTCACCTCAGCCTCTAATTTACTACATCCTTTATTGATAATCTTGTCTTAGTATCACAGGTTTCACATCTATCTCTCTCCTTTGTAACACCACTATCAAGTTTTTTCTGAGCATGTGGTGTACTTGGATAAATATGTGTGCCACACACATTTAAGGGGGGTGATGCATGAATACACCCTTGAAGAATCAGCAATTGACAGCTAAAAAAAAAAAAAAAATGAATTCTAAGCAGAGGAAACCATCAGCAAAGACTTGGAGGATGAAATCACCTAGAATCACTCTTGAAACTCCCACCATTGAGTACATCCCCATCAGAGAAGAGTGATAACAGTTGAGGCCTGAGAGCTGTGTAGGACCTGGATTATGAAGGATTTTTAATGTGATGCAAAGAGTTAAGATTCTGTCTTAGAGGGAATATGGAATCACTGAATCACTTTAAGCATCGACTACCTGATCAGACTTGCCTATCGATAATGGGCCATGTAATGGGGTGCTCTCTCTCCCTCTCCCCTTGAATTGGCTGGTGTTTAGTTAGCAATGCTCTTCCCAGGGTACTCTAGCCTTGGGTTCTGGTTACTTCTAGCTTCTTGCAAATCCAGACCCTTCTGGAGGAGGAATGGGAAGAGCCTTTATCCAAAACAACTCCTTGGAAAGCTGTGTTGTGCTGATTGAGACCTACTGGATTAAGTGTCTTGAAAAATGGATAAATAGTTTATAATATGTATATTGATAAGCAGTCGATACTCAGAATTTGAACACTGAATATTTTTAATGAGTTTATATTGTCAATAAAGCTTCGATGGGCCATTTTCCCCAATGGAGGTTCATGAAATAGATTCATGGATTCTTCTCCACCTGCATTAGTCCATCAGCATTTGTCAAATGAACACAAATATGCACAGGGTATCTCCAGCACAGTGCCTTAAACCTCCTAGCTGGTTTTTTGTTTGTTTGTTTGTTTGTTTTTTTGGTACGTGCCCCTAGAGGGAAGCGAACCTGGGACTCTCTGGTCCGCAGGCCGACACTCAACCGCTAAGCCAAACTGACGGGGGCCTATCTGGTTTTTAAACGATGATATAGGAGAACAAGGAAATCTTAATGTAGATTTATGCTAGCAAGCAGGGAAAGAGGGAGTTTGAGACTAATTTATACTAGACAGTAGACTCTGTGATGATGAAGTAGACACGCAGGTACAAGAGGCATAAAACAGTTACTTCATCTGTGTCGTTCCCTGCAAGGCAATTAAGCAAAGTCCACAAGGGTGAGGAAACCCTAAGGTTTAGTCCAGAATGGTTTTAATGTCCAAGGGGACCTATTGGTGGAAACTGGTCAGAGTACACCAAACTCACAGGTAGCTTCAGTTTCCACATGGGAGTCCAGGTCATTCTTCCAAGAGACTTTATATGATGCAAGAAAGAGCAGAAGCTGCAACACAGTTCTTACAGTACCGGGAACTGGACGAGGAAACACAGATTCTGTCCTCATCTTGAAAACTTGTTGGGAGAAAAATCCTAATAAACCTTAATTACAATGAAAGTTAATAGTGACAGAGTGCTTACTTTGCATCATGAATGTTTCTAAGTACATTGCATACATTAATTCATTTAAACACACAATAACTCTATAACTGTTATGCCCATTTTACATATAAGGCTGAGGCACAGAAAGGTGAAGTAATTTACTAGGGGTGACATAGTGACAGTTCCAGGCATGGTACCCAAACACTTTGGCTCACCAACTGTGTGCATTTACCCACCAAACTCATTGTAAAATTTCAAACAAGAGTATATTTAAAGAATAAGTAACAGTTCCACATTCTTTTTGCTCTACCTCTCCCTGACTTTTATTTTTTGCCAAGTTATTTGTAAAAATTTAGAATGTACTTGACTATAAAATGTATTTGATTAAAAATGAATCATGATGGTTTTTTTTAGTCTCTATAACTGTTTAGAATGTTATAGACCATCAGTATTTTTCCAGTTTGGAACTTGGTGACTTATGAGGCAGCGAGTCTTGTTTGTGAGTCTGTGTTGGCTCCTGAGCGCCCCCTTCTGGGGCCGGCATCAGCACCTCCGCAGCAACACCCCGCTGGGGCCGCTCTGCACAGGCACCACCTTGACACCTCATTGTAATACCGCCTGTGTGTGAAAATCACTTCGCAAAGGAGGACACTCGATTACAAGTTGAAAAAGTAGTTCGTTTGTGGTGTCAGGCCATACTTTGGTAACGCACGGCCCCAGTAGGAATCAGAATACCTTTGCCAACATTTCCGAGTTTTTGACTTGAAGGATTCTTAGAAGTCCAGGAAATATTCTCGGGCAAGGTCAAGGGTCTATTCTGTTGGCATAAAGCTCTCTGTGGAGAGCCAGGAGACAGGTTTTTGTCTCAACCTTATAATGACCCAGATCAATCGCTTTCATTTCCTGAGCATCGATTTTCTATTTGCACGTTTCCAAAGTATTGACCTCAACACTGCTGAGGATTTGAGGTTTCATTTCCCACGAAAAGGGAAATGCTCTCACTGACCCTAACACAGACCTCCATCCCCTGGACTGTGCCTACACCCCTCTGTCCTCGGTTCGGTTTACCATGTTCCCCGATTCCCAGAGCTTCCTTCAGCTCCTGTGCTGCCGGGTCTGGGGGAATGGAGCCAGTGTCCACTGCGGGTCTGTCCTTTAACCCACTAGCAAACGGTTACTGACTCCCTGTTGGTGCAGAGTGTCGGGCGAGGCTCTGAGGCTGCTGGGATGACCGAGACTCGGTCGCTGCCCTCCTGGACTCAGCCCGGGCCGCAGGGCAGCGGCTTGTTTACAGCCTCCAAACAATGGCACCTTCACTGCTGGACATCCTACCCCTCAACCTCGCCGGTTCTCCTGCGCCAGTAAACTCCTGCGCTCTTCTCTCACTCACAACTGCTCAGAGAGAAAGTTTTCTTCAATTTACAGACAAATGGAAGTTTTCCAGTTCCCTTTGTATTATTGATTTTTAACCTAATTGCATTGTCTTGAGAGAATGTAGCCTGCATGGTTTCAATCATTTGACATTTTCGGAGGCTACTGCTGTTCTTTCTTGAATATCCTTTTCTGTATTTAGTTTTTAAACATTCACATTGAATCTATTTGGAGAGAATGTGTGCTATTATAATTAAAGCCTCTGACTCGAGCCAGAGTTAGATTTTAATCTCAGCTCTGCCAGGTACAGGCTTCTAAATTATACAGATGAAGACCAAATTACTGGTTGCCTGGGGTTAGAGATGAAGGCAGGGGAAGAGGATGACTATGAAGGAGTAGCCGGAGGGAGCTTTGTGGTGAGGGGACAGTTGTGTATCTAGGTTGTGGTGGTGGCTCTATAAATCTACACACACACACACACACACACACACACACACGAGCACACACAACACTGGTGAAATCTGAATAAGGTTTGTGGATTACACCAGCTGCACCAACTTCCTGGCTTTGATATTGTGTTCTAGTTATGTAAGATGTTACCCCTAGGGGAAACCGAGAGACGGGGACACAGGACCTCTCTGTACTATTTCTGTAACTTCCTGTGAACCTATAATTATTTAAAAATCAAACGTATTTCTAAAAAGATCCTGGAACATTGTATTCAATAAATGTTATTTGTTATTATTTTGTCATAGCTCTTTTTCAAGTTTTTCTATATTTAAGATACGTTAATTTTGAAATTAAATAAACAGCCATAAATGCTATTTTTTAAAAACAAGATTATGCCTCAGCAAAGTTACAAGTTGTTAAAAATATAAGGCCTTTGGGTCCCTTGTGCACTGTTACGTAGGTTAGTTTTTGATAACTGGTGTCATTTTGATGCCCCTTTTGAGTTGTGATAATATCCGGAGGCATGTATAAGGAAGCCCAAACCGTGGGTCTGGGAATGTTGGTCAACTGGAGGAAGGACACTGTGGACACAGTAGATGAGAAACGACCTCCAGCAATTAGAACTGTGGTCCTGAGTGATTTCTAGTCCCAGTGCGCCCGCAGTGAGAGCAATTACTCAGTGTTGTCTCCCAGTTACTTGGGCTGGAAAAGCCAGCGTCATGGGATCCAGAGGGGCCCCGGAGACTATCGTGTGCAGTCTTTTCATCCATAGTCAGACAGTAAGGGCCAGGGAGAAGAAGACTCCTGGCAAGGCCCACAACCTTGAATCAAGGCCAAATGTTTGTCCTGGATCTCACTGCGGTGGGGCCTTGGTCAGCAGGGATTGGCTGATGCATCCCCACAACAATGACCCAGGGTCACCGAGTATGACCAGGAGAGGAAAGCTTAGGGGGCACCCGCAGGCACTGAAGGGGCGTGGAGAGGTGCCCAAGGTGAGGCCGGGCCACCCCTGTTACCAGGCATCCGGAGCTCAGGGCAACACTGTGACAGATGGCAGCCTGCGTGACGTGCTCTAGGGGCTTCCGCTCTACATTCAGAATCTGAGATTTTGATTCAAAGGGCATCCCAGTTCTGAAATCCTAAACTCTCTCCATAGACTATGTCGTGCAGTTAGAAAGCTGTGCACCAGGCATGAGGAGAAGGGCATCTTTTTGTTCATTTAAGAGCCATCCGTGCCAGCTGAGCCCTTGACTGCAAGTCATTTCCATGCCTGCCACTCGCTAGCCATGTGTTCTCAGGTTCTCCTCTCCCAACCTCAGTTTCTTCATCCACCAAGTGAGACTTTTTACTTCCTTCATTGGCAGGATTGTGGTACAGATTAGGTGAGCTCTCGGAAATGAAAGCCACTGGTGATCTGTAAGGATAGTTTTACTTTTAGTATTTTCCTCTCATAAGCTCCTGCCTCCCTCCAGGGTTCTATCAGGGATTGGCCTCTTGTGCCTGAGAATTGAGATATGACCCCCTCATTTCCAAGGACAACTGCAAACCTGAAACTTCAAGGAATGACTTTCAGAGTGGATATTTACATACCCAACCAGGCCTCCGGAGGAGAGGTTTTGGTGCCAGAGGGCCTCAAATCACATCCCGTAAAGCCACTAGCCAATTCTGTTGAATGGCTTCGCTGAGATGAAGAGGTTTATAGGAAGGAAACAGGCACAAAGGCATAGGAGGCCAACTAGAAAAAAATAGCACTGACCCCATTTGCACCATCTTACCTACCTGGAACCGGATGGAGATGCCTTAGCCATCACTGCTTGGCCTACCCTGCCACCTTGTGGCTGTTTCCTAGACTGCACTAGTGGAACTGCAGAGGAGCAATGCAACCAACCTAAATCAAACACTCACTCTTTCACTCCATCATTCAGCAAACCTGTACAGATGGTTTTCCAGGATGAGGAAATTCACAGACGGCTGATTTTGAAGGAGGTCCTGGGTAGGGGTGATGGGGGAGAGTCAGAGGAAAAACACACATGCTGAGCAGTGGACATGGTATAGACAAAGACACTGCTATGTTTGGGAATAGATGCGTTGCTCTTTGTAACTTAAAGTTAGGGAGCACCAGGTAGAAATAATGGGAGAGGAGGTATTGTCCCACTACCAAAAAATGGTGTATGTGAAGCCCCAAGCCAGGGTGTGCTTGGAAAGAAGAGATAGACACCAGCCACCCCTGGAGTGCAGCTCAGGTCGGGGTACAGGTGCTGTACAATCCTGAACAGTGGCCCCTGAAACCTATGATCATGCCTTTCTCTCTTGAGATTCATACCACACCCATACCCCTGACTTCCTCCCAAGGTCTACATCAGTGTGTACATGGGTTAGGATCTCAGGAAAAGGCAAATGAGAAAGGGACCTTTGAGTGGTTCAGTCCACGCCTCCTCCTGCGTCAACAAGACTGCCAGCTTACCGTGAACCTTCTGCGTAGTCACCTCAGTGGTAAGTCCGAAGCCCATTCCTTCCTTACGCATCTGCTCGGAAATCCTTGATTCTGCCCAGTCAAGTTCTGCCTTTTTATAATTCCTACCCCTTGGTCCAAAGTTAGCTCCCTTAGAGTCACACCAAAGAACCGATGTACAGAGATTTATGACCGAGGTAATCATTCAGGGGCTGCACGAAGGAATGCAGGCATAGAAATTCATGGAAACGGAGGCAGTGATTTCAGGGGGAAGAACACCGGCTTAGGCAACTGGAGAGCCATGTTCTGGTCCATATAGAGTGTCTTGTTCAATGTCACTTGGTTTCCTTTGGTGTACGATGAAGGGGTGGATTAGGATAGAGATTCTCGCCTCTGGCAGCACATGAATGTCACCTGGGGAGCAGGCAGCAGAGCGCTGCTGGGCTAGCTCGTCACCGGGGTACGTGCAAACACTCCATGGCTTTCAAAGTATGATTAGGTGTAACAGTCTGCAACTCTGGCTAAGAGGCTTTTATCAAGCTTGCGATGGCCTGGTACACACTGTATTTGGTGGTGCGTGATCCATAGAGACCTACATGCACCTAGACGTTTCTCCCTTCTGCGTAACCCAAGTGTTGTTGCTCAGTGAGCATACTTACTCTGTCCCCTGGTGTCCTTCTGCGGTGAGAACAGTAATATGAGAGACACAGCTGGTTAAAAGGGAAGGAGGAGAAGCACACCCAGCCTCCACTAAGTGACCTGGCCTCTTTGCAGCCCAGCTCTCTAGGGGATCAAACAACCCCTCTCAGTGGGCTGTTGTGAAGGTGACTGAGACCATGCGTGCAAGACCTGGAGCCCAGCCTCCAAGTCTCAAGTCCCTTTGCCTCTGGCAGCAGGGAGGGAGTACGACGGAGAGGCGAGGGTGGTGCCACTTCTACAAGCATGTCACCAGCCCCTCCGCAGACATGGTCTACCATAGGTTGAACTGTGTCCACCCCAAAATTCACATGTTGAAGTCCTAACCCCCACACCTGGGAATGTGACCTGATTTGGAAATAGGGTGGCTGCAGGTACAATTGGTTAAGATGAGGTCATTAGGGCGGGCCCTGCTCCAATATGAATGGTACCCATATTTAAAAAGGGACAAAGCGGGGTTGGACACAGAGACATGCACACAAGGAGAATGCCATGTGAGGATGAAGACAGCTATCAGGATGATGCTTCTACAAGTGAAGGAGTGCCAAGCTTGGCCAGCAAGCCGCCAGACCCAGGGGAGAAGACTGGAGTAAGGTCTCTCTCACAGCCCTCCGAAGGAACCCAACTGTGGACCCCTTGACCTGACTTCGAGCCTCCAGAACTGTGAGACAGTACAGTTCTGCTGTCTGAGGCACTCTGTCTGCGGCGCCTGTCCCAGCAGCCCTGGCACACTGCACCCCCTGCAGGGAGAGGCTCCTGCTGGCCACGTCACGGAGGACAGCTGTGTCCTGACGGCAGGAGGCGCTGCAGGTGCACTGAAGGGAGGGAGAGGCTTGAAAGCCCTGAGCTTGCTCCTGCCTGGTGCTGCCCTGAGCACACCCCTCGCAAAGCCCCTGAATCCTCAGTGTCATTTATTAGCTATAACGTGATAACTCTCTGTGTTTCTTTGTGATTCCACCTCCATATGTGTCCATGTTTGTTTTTCTCGACTGCTCACTCTTTGAAGAATGGGACAATGTTACAAGCCAAACTGGGAGTCCAGAGATCTCTTCAAAAAAGGGTTCTTGGTGTGACCTTTTAAGCATGTCCCCTTTCCCTTCCAGCCTGGTTTCTTTACTTGTAGAACAGAATCATAATGGCGAAGGCCCCTCCAGTCACGGCATTCGACTCTGACTCCAAGCATCTTGCTCTTTACCACCCTGCCCACTTGCTGTGCAAAAGGCAGGGAGAGGCCCAGGAGCCCACCCCTTACATGTCACGAGACGTCAGTCACTGCTATGGAGCGAGTCAGACTCATTTAATCAGAGACTAGCCCCAGGGCTTAGAGGGTAATACCGTAAGTAGTTCGGGGGCTCCAAGGTCCCTGGGTCCCCTTCCTAGACTCCAAAGCCCTCCTGCTTGGGTGCCTGTGTTTCTAGAAGGCCAGTTCCTTCGTAACCACTGAGGTTTTCTTCTCCTTCACTGAAGGTGTGTGGCCCTGGACACGCTACGCTTGCGCCCACACAGGACCAGGCTCCTGCAAGCCTCTTGGCTTCCTGCAGATGCTTCAGGGGGTGGACGAGCATTGTCTTCCCAAGTGGCTACAGGGTTTTGGGTAGACGGCTTTTGTGCCTTACCTCTGAGGGATCCCAGCATGCCTCAGCCCCCACTACTGAGAAGCCTGGACCCGATTTAACAGTGTATAAGCCTCTTCCCAGTGGCAGACACTTCGAGACCTGGACAGCTGTGCAAACTGTGCTCTTTGGTTCTGGGAAACAGCCTCAGACAGACCAGGCCAACTCTAATGGGTGCTGTAGGAATAGACGCAGGAACTTCATCATGAAGTGGTGATTAGAGGAATGGAATCTTCTGGAAATCTAAGACCAGAACCCCTCAGTCAATGACAAGCTTCCTAGAACTTGGTACTGGAAGGTCATCCTTGCTCCAGGTCTCCTCCTCCAGGGACCTCACCCGGTCATTAATTTGAGTCGGGGGTCAGCTTCTCTGTGCTTCTCTTCCCTATTCTAATCCTCTCAGTGTTTTCCCACAATGCCTCTGGCAGGACACACAACAATTTCTAGAAGGAACATGAATGAACATTTCTATTTAGATTGCTATTTAATTTATACTCAGGGAAAATGTCTAAAGCGTAAGTTGACTGAAAGAAAAATAGTACATAAATATTCAAGGTAGGGTGCCATAGCAAAATTATAAAGGTGGATCACAAGTGAATGAAATTTGAGAAACCCTGGACTAGCTGGTTGTTTCCATGGTTCATGACAAATTCCCAGGACACATCATTTTAGTGGCCCACCTTATCAGCATCCCTATTTAGGCAGCACTTTCCACACCACACAGAATAGGCCACAGCCAGCCTGGGTCCAGGGTCCATCCTTAGACAAATCCGTGGCCAGGGCAGTAGGTCCCATGATATGAGTACAGCTGCCCGAGTTCTGACTCCAGCAGGGGCCGAGGACAATGAGCTGCTGGTGGAACACCTTCTGTGGACAGGGTCAACTTGATGTATTTTTAGGGGCCCCTGGTTCCCCTGTAACTTTTGGACACTGTCTCTATCCTGGAGTTTCTGAGGTGGGCGTGTGGTTTCCATCCCCCTGGAACCTCTGCTTTGAGGGCGTCACTGTGAGAACCGAATAGAATCATTGATACAAAAGTGCTTTGAAAATCATAAACACCTCACAGATGCAAGGTGTTATTACCACTGCTTAATACAATTATTGCCATCGTGACACAGAGAGAGGAATGGGGACCCAGATTCCAGAGATAGCTCGTTTTCCCCAAGACAAGAAAATGATCAAAGTTTTACCAAGGACCCGTTGTGTGAACTCAGGCAAGTTGGCCACCACTTGGCTGTGTGACCTCAGACAAGCCCCTGCCTCAGTTTCCCTGTATCTGAAATGGGAACATTTGTGTCTGTTCTTCCTGCCCTTGGACTGGAGTAAAGGGCAGAAGCCCACCCTCCGCTCTCTGCCCGAAGGCGCCGGGTGACAGTAGGCAAGTCCCCACGTCTCTGCCTTGGTCCTTTCTTGAGTCGATGACAGATTGGAACTAGGTGATCCTTTCGTCTCCCATCCCTTCCAGCTTCTAAGCGGCTCTGCTTGATTCTAACCATTCCTCGTCTCTGGGTCTATCCTCCTCCAACCTCCACCCTGGTCCTGAGAAACCTTCCCCTTAAAAATCCCACAACATAGAGAAGAACCTCAGGCGCCCCTGTTTTGAAAGGTATGCATTTGTGAAATGTTGCATTTACGTCACTCCTTTGTAATAAAAATTCTCTATTCCCTTTGCCCCAGCTTATCTGTCTAGAGATGTTTGCTTTTTACTTGTTATTGATCCTCAATTGGGTACAGTTACTCACTCTTTGATCTTCCTTTTTGTTTGAACTTGAAGCCACCCACGCTGTCTGCCCTGGCCCCCTAGTCTCTTTATTAAACAGTAATGATATATAAACAAACTCGAAGTCCCTCAGAGAGCCAAGGGGCCCTGGGGCCAGCCTCCCTTGGGCCTGTGAATTGTCATTCCTGAAGCTGTCTGTTTTTTAAATTCTTTTGCCAAGTTTCTATGGGAGCAGAGGGATCATTTTCTCCTTTTTCAACGAGCAGGGTGAGCTGAGGCCTCGAGCTGGCAAGTCCTTTAAAGTCATTTTCAAAGGAAACCTGAGCTGGAAGGCCATGTGGCTGGCAGAGGGTGGTGTGACTTTCTGAAGCTCTCCCTGGGGCTTTGGGTGGTCAGCTCCCTAAGCTTCCCAGCACGTGCTCAGAGCAAAGGCACTGCCAGGGGACGCCACCCTCCTACCGGCAGCCCCAGGGCTCAGCAAAGGCTCTGCTTCCTGTCCCTGCCCCAGGCCAGGTAGGCACTGGAAGGGGGTTGTGCAGACTTTCTCTTCTGGGCCAGAGGCCAGGACCACACTTGTATTCACTGTTCTTAGACCTCATCAATCAAACTTGATCCTTGGGGTTTTTTGAGGTAAAATAAAACTAGGTGCCAATGTAAGCTAGGTTGAATTTACGTTTGAATCGTGGAATCATAAGTGATCTAGATAATCCAGCCCCCTTACCGGCGGGCTGGGAAGGGGACCCAGAGGATAGCCATTGTCCTGTCACACAGGAGGAAACGGCTGACCCCACCACAGGGTTCTCTGGACAAAGAACTCTTCTGCAGCAAGGGAGGTCTGCTTGGCTAGTAGCGTTTCACAAAGCTCCCAGGGCTATAGATGTTTGTTGACCCTCAGCAGATACCAAAGACACCAAGGCTGAGAAACGTATGCCTGGGCCAGAGGCCTTCATATCATCCCCTGCACCCAGAGAAACTGTTTGTGAAGCCAGGAGGCAAAATGAACCCTCTCTGCCCCAGAATGGGCCAATTCTCCAGAGTCCAGAGGAAGAAAAGACACATACGCTGGAGGGAACCAGCCAGAAGTAGAGGTGAGAGCCAACCAACACCCCCCTCCGAAGCTCCTTGTGACCAGGGTCTGCAGTCTGCGGTCCATCCTGGGGATCCTGGTGCTGCTGGGAGCCAAAGCCCAGCCTCGGTCTTTTCCAGACCCCCCACCCCAGCCAGCAGCCGCTGCCCTCCGTGAACACCTCCCACTAGATAAGAGCAGAGGGAACCAGACCCATTCAAGTCCGGATCCAACCCAAGAAAAGACCCCTGAACAAGCCAACTTGACTTTTCAACATTTTATTCTTGTATTTGTACAGCTATATTTTACAACGCGGTAATGCAGTTTAGACACAGCCAAACCCTGTCTCCGGAGTAGTTCTAACACAAGCATGACGCAGAATGTGATGGATGAGACAAACATTCCCAAAGAGAGCTTAGTTCGTGACAACTTCAAGTCCCTGTGTCTGCCTACACTTCAGAAAGGGATGGCGCGCTTGCCCATCGTTGAAAACTTCCGTGAAAAAGGCACCGTAGGACACGTTGTATAGGTATATACAAACCAGAAACTAGAACAAAACTACACGTTTCTCCTTCCGCGGCTTTTTTTTTTTTTTTTTTTTAATACACACTTTGTAAATTGTAAACCTTCACTTGCAAAAAAATACAAATACACTGAGGCATTTTAGACAAAATATTTTCTTACTTATACAGATGCAATACTTAAAATATTCTCTTAAGTGCTCTTTCTCAATAAAGATTCTCAGATCCGTGTCTGCCTGCAGATACAAAATCGAGCCTTTAACGCAATTTTATATTTTTAATATATCTTTTTAGGTTTATATATATTTATTTTATATATATATATTTATATATTTACAACTCTGCCATATATTCCTTCACCTTTGGTTAAAAAAATTAAAGCCCTCTGTTTGATAACATACCAAAGTCTCTTCTTTTAAAAGAAAGCACATTTACATACAAAAGAAACATCTGTTCCCACAAAACATATACATTCCTCATTTTGCAGACGAAGTCAAGTTAGAGCTTTCGCATACTCCCCCACTTTGAGATACAAAATGACTCTGCTTTTTGCTGACATGGTTCGCCTTACACATAGGAGAAGAAGCAATATTATTTTCTTAATGTTTGATGGCAGTGGGGGCAGGGGAGCTGCCTTGGCTCCCGGTCCCCACGCCCCTCCCCCCACCCCCCACGCCCAGCTATGATCTGCGCTAGTGGATGAAAGAGGCACTACATCATGGGATGAACATTGTAAAGTGTTACAGTATCCTTTGGGTAGATTCTGAGAAGGGGCTCGAATGGAAAGCATCAACACTCCATGCTTCAGCAGGCTTTGGGGAGCTCCGGGGGCAGGTCAGTGGCGGACACGCGGTATTGCACCTTGGTGTTGGTGATAGCGCCGTGCTTCTGGCGCAAGTGAAGACGCAGCTGGCTTTTGTGACGGAAATGCAGGTTACACTTCTCGCACTGCAGGAAAACCAGAGGTAAATTATTAGCTGCATGGACCCAAGAAGCACGTCATTGTTCAAAGACCCAGTGACCGATTGGGCAGCTCTTCCCTCTTGATGGCCAGGCTGAGAACCCATCTGGGATCCTGCTAACGGATCGGTAAGCTGTGTGCAAATGTCCATTCCCTGCTTTCCGAAATGTTGGCTCATCCTTTTCTCTTGCTTGAGCTAGTTCCCTGACTTAACTCCGCAAGTTCAAGTCTTATCCCAAAATGCAGTTCAAATGCAGACCCCCCTAATTATTAAGGGTTCCCTGAATCTCTCTAAAGGATCCCTCTTTCCTTTGAACCTCAGTTAGACTTCTAGCCTTGCAGCAACCACGTCTTACCAAACTTTATAATCTTCCTGGTATCTAGTAGAATATACCTCTTAAGCAATTATGCATTAAATCTGATGAGCCTAAGACAGGCCTTGAAAATGCAGTTAGGTTCCTTCTTAGTGTGTATGGACACTTTAGTTAAGCTAACGAGGCATCACCAAGTAGAGCTGTTTCTTGCTTTGAGTCAATGAATGTATGGTAACAGTTTCTGTGGAAAAGTTACTTAAAAGTAAAATGAATGACTAAGTGGGGTAACCTGGATGTAATTCTGGAACTGAAAAACGACAATTTAGGTAAAAAGCAAGAAAATCCAAACAAAGCATGGACTTTAGTTTATAATTAAACTAAGTTAGCAACGGGAGACTGGGTGCATATAGGAACTCTCTGCACCCTCTTTGCAACTTTTCTATAAATTGTAAACTATTCTCAAATGAAACTGTAATAAAATATGTTCATAGAGAGAATGTGTTTTAAAGCAAAAATGGAAATAAATAAGGGGCAGGATGGTGAGTAGAAAGAGCTCTGATCTTGGGAGAAATGGGGCCCATCCATGCCACCCTCTGCTATGTGTCTCTGGCCCTTGGCTGTCCCTCTGTAAGGGACTGAATCAATACACTCTGCAGGTCGTCCTTCTTAACTCATGAATAATTACAACGGCAAATATTTATTCTTCTCTTACTATATGCCAAGTACCAGTCTGTACACTAAATCCATTAAATTAATACAACAGCTCTATGGGTAGGTTCCCCTATGGGTTCATTCTACAGGTGAGATAATTAAGTACTGAGAGGATAACTAACGTGCCCAAGAACAAACAGCAAGTAAAAAAGATATTCACTCAAGGACTGATAAGCAAGACAATGAAAATACCCCCATTTTGCGGCTAACATTTGTGATGCGGATTAACCATTGGTTCGTTCTTTTGCTCATCACTGCCCAGAGTGATACCATAAACTCGGCTAAGTCAGCATTATCCATACCAGTGGTTGCCACACTTGTAAGCCAGGGGACTCTCTTTTCAAAGTAAATGGAAACTGGAAAGGTAAAAGAGGCTGCAGTCTCAGTCCTGCCTTGCGGGGCCACAGATCCTCAGTGACTAGAGCACAGTTTGAAAACTGGTCATCATTTTAGAAAGAAAACTGTGGCCCAGCGAGAGACTCAGGGCTTGCTGAGGTCAGAATAAGAACCCAGAGGTCTCCGCTGCTTGGCCAATACCTTCCCCTCCACAGCAGAGATCTGCAGACTATTCCTGTGAAGAGCCAGACAGTAAATATTGTAGGCTTGGTGTGACATTTTACGTTCTCTGACACAACCACTCAGCTGCTGTTGAATTGTGAAAGTAGCCACAGACAGTAGGTAAACAAGTAAGCGTGGCTGTGTTTCAGTAAAACTTTGTTTATGGACTTCGAAATTTAAATTTCATAAAATTTGTACATATTCCAAATTACTGTTCTTTTGATTTTTTTTAAACACTTAAGTATATAAAAACCATTGTTAGCTCAAAGGATGCTTTAAAAAATTGGCTCACAGGCTACAGTTTGCAGAGTCCCTGTTCTGGAACAGGGACCAATCATGGCATCTGGCTGCTGGCCACCTGCTCCTTCTAGAAATGGCCTTTTCTCCGTTTTATTGTATGTTACCACATTCTTCAGGTTCTCCTCCTATGGCTATGGCTGGCTCCTACTCAAACTTCTTAGCTCCTCTCAAATAGACATTAAGCCCAATACTGAGGTGTGTTATAAGCACTCAGTCAGCATTTGTGGAAGGAAATGAATGACTCCACCATCTATAGTCCAGACCTCTTTCCTAAGGGCTGGTTCACTAAGCCCAATACCCTCAACTTTAAAGATGAGCAAACTAAGACCCAGGCAAAGGTCAAGCAGGGTGTCTTTGAACATCAGGCCCACTTCCAGGTCTATGATCATCAGTTCAGTGATCATTCCACTGTGCGCTGGAGAGGGGCGCAAATAGGTCTGCTGCCCCCCCGCCCCCGCACCTCCCTGTCCCTCCCAGGTCAGCCCACAGCCACAGAGGCTCCCTTACATGGTAAGGTTTCTCTCCCGTGTGGATTCGCAGGTGGCTCTTCAGAGTCTGAAGGTGCCGGAAACGGGTGCCGCAGATTTCACACGGATAGGGCTTCTCGCCAGTGTGGATGAGCACGTGGGCACGAAGGTGGGCCACCTGGGCGGAAGAGCAAAGCGTGAGGGGCTCTGTCGGGGTGAGAGGCACACCCCTTGGCAGCCGCGCACACAGGTCGAGGGGTCCTTCCCCACACCCCCTGCTCACCTGTACAAATCTGGCTCCGCAGGTTTCGCATTTGTAGGGCTTCTCTCCAGAGTGAATTCGAGTGTGGGTTTTCAGGTTCGCCGGTCGGTTGAACTGGGCCCCACAGATGTTACAACGATAGGGTTTCTCGCCTGTTACCAAGAGAAAAAAGGGGAAAAGGATAGCTATATTCAACGGCTGTCACCATAGTCCCTGGCCCCTGGATTTCAAAGCAAGCTGCCCTTCCTGGGGCCACTTGGACTTTCTGTCCCTTGGAAGATGTCAAAGAGAGGATCCAGGGGCCTGCCTCCTGGGCTGGCAACTCCCCTGATACACACACCAGCACTCCTTGGTCCCAGTCAAAAAGCACAGAGGAGCAGAAACAACGCTGGGTTGGGACAGGGAGAGCGTGAGGTTCCAGGAAGTATCAGAACCGGCTTTCTCATTAGGATTATCTGACAGTGGGACTTGGGAAAGTCACTCTCCTTCTCTGGGCCTCAGTTTCCCTCTCTGGAACCCAAGGGGTGAATTTTGATGACCTGGGAAGGCTTCTCTAGCTCTTCGCTTGAATAAGACTGATTCACTCGTCAACCCACTCTGCAGGGAGATACCATCAGGCTACTCCAGTTTCTCCCTTTTAGAACAAACATGCTTTTCCGCTTGTGGCAGCTGCAGCTGGATTGCATTTGCAAGGGAGGTGGGGCCTCGCTGGAGTGGATGCGCAGACAGAGGAAAGCAATAGAGGGCTGTGCCTTCCTTCATGGAAAGTTTCTGGGATAAAGGAGCCATTTAAAATACCAAGAGAGAGTCAACTTTGGACAACAATCAGGTTATTAGAAGCTACCTGCTCAAGGAATGTGAGCTGATAAGGAAGAAGCCCTTAGAGGAAATGAAGAGGCCTTTGGTTATTTTTCTGGCTTTACAAAAATCACATCTACTTCGTGTCTCTCAGCCTTAGTTTCTCCCCCTCAAACGTGAGATTAATCCTTCTGACTCCAGAGAAAGTAGAGAAGCAAGACAGAGTAGCTCAGAGGAAAGACGCAGGGAGTGGACGGTCACTAAGCAAAGACGTGACAGGGCTAGGGCCCTCATTCGGGCCGTCTCACCCCACGGGTACCAAGGCTGCTTTCTCTGGAATCCTCCCCCTTTCCTGACCTGTAACATCAGTGAGCTCAGGTGGGCGGGGCAGGGCCATACCCGTATGGACGGTCTTGTGGCTGGCGAGGTTGCCCTTGTAGCGGAAGGAGGCCTGGCAGCGGTCACACTTGTAGGGTTTGTCACTGTGCGTCTGCAGCGTGTGCCTCTTGAGTGAGGCCTCTTCAGAGAAGCGGCAGTCACACTCATTGCAGAAGAAGGCCCCGTTCTCTGTCAGGGTGGGAGGGGACACCGACGTCAGCTCAAGAAAGGGAGGTGGGGCTCCAAGGCCCCTCACCTCCACAGCCACCCCAGTGCCCCTGACCACCCAGCATGCATGGGACCCCAGAGCAAAGGGCCTGGGGGCCTTTTATTTTTCTTAGCATTCAGAGTCTCTGTCAGGGAGGAGAAAGGAGACAGATTTGAACATCAAGGTTCAGAAGGGAAGCTCAAACCAGCAGGCACCCATGCAGCCTACACCAGCTTGCTGACAGCTCAGCAGGACGCCTCCCTGTCTGGAGAGTGCTGAGAACCGACTTTCCTTATCACTTCAGGGTTTTATTTGCATTCATACTCAGATGCCCTCGGCAAGACCCTCCAGGTCCCCGAGCCTCTGTCTGTGTCTCTATCTCCAAAATCAGGACAATAAAACCCTGTCCCAGCTACTTTACAGGAGCACATGACATAACACAAAGCATCATAGGCATGTAAGATACAAATTAACTTCAACTTCGAAGTCACTGGGAAGATTGATGGTACACTGGGTCACCCTTGCACTGATCTGCATTTCGAGTCTCCCAGACACTTGTGAGACTGGGAGACCAAAGACGATGGTGGAAGTAGAAACAGAGGCCCAGAGAGGAACTCGAGTGCAGAACAAAGGCAAATGGCCAGGGGGACAGATGGGGACGGTCCCTGCTCTCTCAACTACAGGTCCACAACCCTGTGCCAAACCTCTCAGTGTAACTAAGTTTTTTCTTTTATTATAACAACGTGAAAAGGACTCGTCATGGGGCTCAGCCCTGACTGGGTATTTCTGGGTTACATTACTGCAGCCAGAGCTGCAGGAAGACATAGGTGTTTTTTCATCTGGTAAAAACCACACAGTCTGTCAACCACAGACTAACCGGAAACTTGAATTTAATAATCCAATTTGTCTAATCGAATTCAGCTAACGTTTACTGAGCACCCCCTCTGTTCTAGAGACTCACTAGGATCTATGGGAGGTGTAGGGAGGGATCAGTTCAGATGCTTCCCCTCCAGAATGGACAGCGTGGCAGGTGCACTAACGTGCTCAGAGATCCTGCACCAGGACATGAGCCCAGAGGGGCTGGGAAAGCACTGGGCGTTATAAACTGCCCCACGAGCGTCTTTTTCTGGAATGAAGCTGAGAAGTCTATTTGATCACTCTCTGTTCCCCAGATTAACTCTAACACCCCACCCCTGCTTTGGTCAGCTTAGTTCCCCTGAGAGGTCAAGACCGGAGCCATCCGCTGGTGCCAATGGACTCCCCATCAGGAATGTCAGCAGCACAGACTGGAAGACACCCTGGTGGAGCAGAGGCAGGGCCGCCTCCCCTGCCAGGGGAGGAAGGACAGGGACTCACCACAGCTGGAGTCCGAGTATTCGGACTGGGTCTCTCCCATCTCCTCAGGGAACGTGGGCCCGGCGGTGTGGAGGCACATCTCCGCGTGCTGCGGGGACTGAGAGCCGCAGGACGTGCACTTCGGGGGGTGTAGGTAGAGGGGGGAGTGGCTCTCGCTGCTGCTGCTGCGGGGGGAGCCTGTCAGGGACCTGCGAGCAGAGAAAACGAGCCTCAGCAGCTGGAGCAGACTGGAGCCCTGCACAGGTGCCCACTCCTGGACCTAGATTCCCCCCCACAGCACAGAGAAGCGGATTCTCTCACTGGCTATGAAGAAACATACTGATATCTACTCTCCTTCCTTACTTAGGCTAACCCCATTATCACACACTGATCCCACACCTCTAATGTGCTCAGCAATTCAGGCAAGAAAAGAACCCAGCTGCTGCAGCCACCAGAAGTGACCCTGGAACGCTGCCAGGCAAGCCCTGACCCAGGCCTGGGCTGCCTCTGAAATCACCTGTTGACGATGTTATTGAGCCGGCTGGCCTGTGGGATGGTGGAGTCCTCCCCATTGGCGCTGAGCTTAGTTGGGGACTGGAGGTCCAGGTTCTCAGGCTCCATGGGCGGCTGGCAGGCCGGCGGGGCAGCGTAGGCGCGGGGGGAAAGGCGGCCCAGCTCGGCCTGCTCAGGCCCCTCTGGTTTGGCGTTCTGGTTGAGACTGTTGAGCACAATAAACTTGTATTTCTTCCAGTTGCAGGCTTTGGGGTCAGTGGGGCTCTTGGCTGGAGGGGAGCCAGAGGTCTGAAGGATGCAGGCGTTCTTGCTGCTACAGGATTCTGTGGGCGAGTTTGGCTGGCAGTCGGACTTCTGGGGGCTTTGTGGACTAACCAGACCCTTCCGGTTTAGGGGAACATTGGGGGACTCGAAATGCAGGGCAATCTCATCCTCGGAGGAGGGTCTCTCTTCCTCCTTGCCAGCCTTGTCACAGGGGAAGTACGGGGCATTCCGGGCCGAGGGGGCAGCTGGCTTGGGGCCCTCGGCCACACTGTAGTGCATGTCACTCCGTGCCTCCTCTGGGGCGGCCTCCTTGGGTGAGTAGATGTTGCTGTGGCACACACTGGGGGATATCTCCATGGCCAGCCGGCTGTACTCCCCGGGGACTGGCCTGCCGCTCTCGCACGGGAGGGCCCGCTCCTTGGGGAAGGGGTTGGCCACGGGCATCCGGGCATCCCGCAGCTCCTCGTCGGAGAAGAGGAAGCTGCTGACCGGGAGGTGGCTGTACACGGGGTAGGAGGCCGGCGGTGTGGACAGGCCGCTGTACAGGCTGGGAGCGAAGGCTCTGCTCTCACATCCGGGGGGGTTCCTCAGCGGCAGGTTGTTCTCCACCACTTCACGACCCCGATAGGCCATGAGGTCTGGGGGCATCAGCATCCGACTGTTCAGGAACTCGTCACGGGGAGGCTTGATGGCAGGAACCATCTCTGTTTCACTGTGGGAGAGAAAAAGAGAAGACACCGGCCTCCAAATTAGAACTATTAAACCTTGGCCTTCCAAGTGACACTGGTCTATGTAACCGTAGTTGTGCTTGGGTCCGCTAGACAGGAAATGTGGCCCTGGAGCAGGGAAATCCTTGCAATTACAAGGCAAGTTGCTTGAAGTCTAGCCCACAGCTGAGGAAATAAGGCCCCGAGAAGAGAAGAGAGCTACCCACACAGTCTATGCCTGTTTACACACGATGTTGTATGTTTAAGTCACACACGTATGTAGGTACGTGAATCTGTAATTCTTCGGATTATTATAGAATACAAAGCTTTCAGAGCCCTTATCTCATATCACCCATGCAAAATCCTGCGAGAAAGGGAAGGCAGGTGTTACTGTCTCCATTGTACACACATGGAAACTGAGACTCAGAGCTGCAAGAATTTATATAATTCTGGTGCCACATGTACAGAGGGTCATAGACCAACTGGTGCTCTGTTGAGGAAAGGACTCGAGTCACAGGAAAGTGTACTCTGGAGAACAGGCAGCACCGCTTGTGCGGGAAGGCCTGGCTCTGACGCAGCCAGACCTGGTGTTCAATCCCAGCTGAGTCACTTAGCAGCTATGACCTGGAGCAAGTTACTTAACCGCTCCAAGCACAGGGCCTGACATAAAGGAAGTACTCAGAAATGATGGCACTGATGATCTTGCTACCATTATCACTCACGGGAGACAAAGAGCTCTAGCTGCATGCACTTGAAGGGACGTTACGTGGCGAAAAATAGGCCAACTAAAACATGATCTCAGTTAACAGTTAGAACCAATGAGTGAAGGCGAAGGGAGCCATTTCGACTTGCCATAAAGAAGAGCTTTCTGACTGTCCACGGCAGACTGCGTGGCTCTGGGAACACTGAGTTCCTGGCTCCTGGAGAAACCCAAACAGAGGCTGGAAACCCTTCTGTTTGAGACAGGTCGCAATCACCCCCAGAGCAGTGAATCAAATGGTTCTAAACAAAGCTCCTTGCTCCTTTGGCTCCCAGATGCCTCACCTTTAAATTATGGTCCTGTCTTCCTAGCCCTTCGATAGGAACTTAGCTAAAATAGAAGAAAAAGCCATAGGACAGACAAAAGGCTTTAGAACCCAGAGGAAGAGCTGAAGAAAGAAAGAGCTGAGTGGTAATTATAAAAACATCTACGGAGGAGCTGGCATCCAAGCTTGGCCTTGCAGGATGGGTGGGAGGAAACAGCATGTCAAGTGAGTGGATAGCACTAAGGAGTCAAGCCAGCCTGGAGTACAAAGCTCGTAAGGGCAGAAGTGTGCAAAATTAGTGGAAATGGAAATTGTGGCACATTGTTAAGGATTATGTTTTCTGTGTGCATGCACTGTCCAGGGCTTTTGATCCCTTCTGATCCCTCTCATCTCCAAGGCTTCCGTCTGGTGGCAGCTCACCTGGCCTTGATGAACTTCCGGCAAGTGTCCACGACATGCTCCATTTGCAGGTACATAGCTGTGGCCATCACGGCCATAATGTTGCCCTCCCTAAGGTTGAGCCGAGATGTGTACATGAAGTCCAGGAGGATACAGAAGCCCTCAGGGTTGATCTCAGGATCCAGATTGATCACACTAAGGTTGCATTTCAACTGATCTGTGAAGATGCTGTAGAACAGGCCACTGTAACACACACACACAAAAGTCTCACTATAGCAGACATACTGACTTTGTCATCAATTACAGTCAGCATCATGTGCAGCCCTCTCCCCAGGTCCCAGCTCCAGAACTTTCGTGGAATTAATAACAGTCTACTACGGCATGCTTACTAAATGCCAGTGAGTCATTAAGCACTTTCCATACAGTATCCTGGGTTCCTCACAACCTCGCCTGGCAGATACTATCATTCTCCCTCTTTACAAGTGAGGAAACTAAGATCAGAGAGGTTAAGTGATTCTCTCAGAGTCCCAGAACCTGTTTTCCTTTTAGTGTTATAACTGCACAGATGACCAGAGTTCAATTTAACACTCATTTGCAGTAACTATTTTTTGTCTGTATCTCTGGGATAAGTCTTTCCCTTGTTCCATCACTTTATTCTTATTTTAAAATCTTATTATATTTTCTTTTTAAAAAAACCAAGTTGGGTAATGATGACAAATAAATAAAACGATGCCTATATCTACATTCTGCTGATTTTTTTTTCTATCACAAGGTCAATATTCCTAGAAGATCCAAGTCCTACTTCAAGCCGTGCCTCCAGACCATGCTGTCTGGCGCGGGAGAGAGCACTCAGTTAAAAGCCAGAATTCTGGGCTGCATTCTCAAGTCTCCTCTTTCAGAGTGTGTTTCCAGAAGCAAGCCCTACTTCAACCAGTAAGAAGCAATGCAACCTTGGGTAAGACACATAACTACTCTGTACCTTGGTTTCCTTATCTGCAAAGCAGAAACAAGTGTCCACCTTACAAGGTTGTGGAAAGAATGAACATGTAAAGGGTATAAAATGATGCTGGCACATCGTAAGCACTCAGTTACCATCAATAATTATTTTTGGATCTCTATAAACCTGTCCTCTCCAATATTAAAAATAAACAAAACAGGTCCTTGTTGTGGATGTCGAATAAGTTCTCTACTAGCCGCCGAGATCCCTACATTAGTTCACCTGTGAGTGTCTTTATTTCATCACCTATAAAATGGAGGCAAACATGCCATCCGTCACAAAGGCCATTGTGAAGATCCAGGGATGCGACGTAATATGAAATTGCTCTGAACACTCGGCATTCTTGATAAATGTGAAGAAATAGCTCACTCACTTGCACTGACTTAACCATGGAAATATAGCCCCAGTATAAAATCAACACAACTATGGAACAGAAGAGCAAAATATTTTAAATTAACTTGTTTAACATATCTTTAAAATCTCTCTCACTTTTCATTTTTTCACACGTGAACTGAAGTTAATCTCCACATTTGTGCCAAACACACCCTTTCTTGAGACAGTATCTGTTTCTTCTCCCTCTGTTCCCACAGAACAGAAACTCTTTCTTCTCGAAAGGTGTGTGCATTCATTCCCTTTCTGGGAGGCTCCCCAGCCAGGCCATATGCTGGAGATCTGGACACAAAAGAGATGTGATCCCAAACAGCCAAAGGCCCGCACGCTCCGCCTTGTTGGCTGCTGGCACCAGCACGCCCCTTGTACCATCTACCTCTCCCTTCCAGACCCTCACCTGCAGGCCATCAGGACTGTCTTATGGGCTCTGAACTGCTCGCGGCTCACCACTATGACAACATCAGTCAAGATGTCGCGGCTCCGGAGGCGATTAAGATTGAGAAGAACATCACTGGCATGGCGGGTGAACTGGATACAGCTGTCAGCCGGCGAGGCCATTTTGTCTTCACCTGCAAAAAGGGATCAAAATCCTGTTAGTTCTCCAGAACCTGTTTCTTGCTAACCAGGGGCACGACAGCAGATCATCCTGCCTGCTGCTCACATATGGGATGCAAACTGAGGCTTCTTGTGTCTGGTCTTTAAACAGTTCACGGCCTATCTCTGGGCGCTACTGTTCACATCTATAAAATGGGGAGAATACTGTTTATCCAGCAAGTCAGAATAGAAAGCCCTTTACAGAACAAGGGAAGGGAATGGATATTGTTGAGGGTTTTCCCCACATACCAAACACTCCACCAGCATTGAGAGGCAGCGAGTGTGTGACAGGGGACAGAAACCAGGCTTGGAAGGTTAGCATGCTAGCTTCACAGTTTTTAGCTGTGCGACTTGGAGCAGATTGCTCAGTGTTTCTGAGCTTCAGTTTCCCAAAAGGGGAGTAGCAATACCTATGTGGTTGTAAAAATTAGAGATGGGTGCCTGCTTCATAGTCTAGGTTCTCAAAAATTGTAGCTGTTTTCATCAATCTCTCATTTCTCTTCTACTGGGCTTTAGAATTATCTCTATATACCTCGAGCACCTAGCACATTGCTGGTGCATAGCAGGTGGCTAAATTAATCTGAACTAAGAAATAAGTACCGAAAGGAATGATCACATAACAGTGTTAAGAGAGTCTAATGCAGGAGTAAAGAACGCAGGGCCAGCCCGGCCAGTGTGGCTCAGTGGTTCAGCGTTGACCCACGCACCAAGAGGTCACTGGGTCCATTTCCAGTCAGGGCACATGCCCAGGTTGTGGGCCAAATCCCCAGTAGGGGGCATGCAGGAGGCAGCCAATCGATGTTCTCTCTCATCAATGTTTCTATCTCTCTCTCCTTCTTCCTTCCTCTCTGCCTCTAACATCAATAAGAAAAAAAAAAAAAAAAAAGAATGCGGGGTAGGAGTGATGGAGAAGGAATCGACTATCCTCCACCTCGCCTAATAAAAAGTGGGCAAAGTTCACAGAAACATATGCATTGGCAAATTCAAATAAAACAGTTTTTCCACAAAATTTTAAAGCATATAATTAAATTTACTTACCCAATGCCTTGATTCACAGTCCAAAATTTTGCTTAAAATCTGAAGGGAAGAGAAAAACAAACAAATAGAAATTGATTTAATGAATGTAAGATTGTCCACTATAGCCTTATTTTAGGACACACGTGTTTAGTTTTACTTTGATAACTGCAGCCTGCCAGCTGGTGCGGTTTTGCCATAAGCCAGGAAACATTTTCCCAGCTCTGCTCTTACAAAAACAGGCACCTGAAGCCATGCAATAATGTCTGTGCACTGAGTGCTGGGGATACATTACATCCATTAATTACATATACATATACATGTTTCCCTTCTCAATGTAAAAAATGTACACCACCCCAAAGCCATTGAATTTATGGGAAAGAAAAAATTTTAAAGAAAGAAAAATTCAGTATTAATGAGAATGATCATTCAGGGGCCTAAAAACTTTGGATGATTTTCAAAACCTGGTAAAATATTATCTTTCAAGTCTTAGAATAATCCCACAAGGCCGACAAGGTTAATATCTTTATCCCAATTTCACTGGTGACAAGACTGAGGCTCGGGTTCAAGGGGTTTGTGCAGGACAAACAGCCAGGCAGTACTTCCTGACTATGTGAAATACTGAAGACTGAAAACAGAATCTGCAGAACACAACCTGAGATAGCATATCTATGCTTTTCTTAAGAATCCTTGCCTTCTGTTTAAGTTTCCTTTCCCTTCCCTCCTGGGTCTAAGACTAGATATAGTGCCACAATCTTCCATGTTTGTGCTTCCCCCTGCTGGTGAAAGATTTAATTCTGTGATTGAGCTGAGAATTGGCCAAGAGCAGTCATGAAATATGTACCTTTTCTAAACTGGTTTCTCTAAAACAAAATAATTTAAAGCACGGGTGGAAGACTCTTGTTTATGACTGTATATGGACTGCAGAACAAAATATATCTCAGCCCTCCTCCCCACCCCCCTTTTAAAGAAGCCTAGACCTTAGAGTTATTTTCCTTGTAAAGGGGCCCGAGGCCAGAGAGGTCCTGTTAGGCCACATAGATGGTGAGCAGCCTGGCCGTAGGTATTCTGGCTCAAATTCCTGACCCCTTTCCAAATCAGCCTACGTGCTGTAGAACATGCAAGACTGCACCCTGATGTGGGTGAATCTCATTTTTAAGTTCCTTCCCCCACACAAACACTTTGCCCCCATTCCAGGCTGCTGAGTCTTACCAAATGAGCACTCTAAAATGAGAGGTTTCCTTGAGTCTGTAACCAAAAACTCTGACATTTCTCTGTGGTCCCAAGTGCCAGTCACTCAATCTCATCGGCTTCAAGGTTAGGTGTGCATGTGAGTGAGTGGAAATAGGGGGAAGAAAATGGGGGAAGGGAGAGGACAGAAAAAGACAAAAGAACCTATTTCCTCCTCTCCCCATCCTAACTCAAAATGAGCAAAGAGAGTATACACTAAGTTGGTCCTAACCATAGTTCAGTGATTTGTCTCCTTTGAAGAAGAATGCTGAAAGCACATGTGAGGTGTATTTATAAACGCTCTCCTCTTCCCTCATGGAAGAGATCCCTAAACACTTCTGGAATACTTGAGGCTATCCTTCAGCCAGCTTCAACCACTAACTCACCAGTGGATTTCCTGTCACACACTTTTGGAACCAAAGGAAGCCCAGATTTGCCATTTCACCTTGACACTTGGCAATGACTCACTCTAGATTCAGATTGAAACAAACAAAACAATCCCCCTGGGTCTACTATCAGTCATGCTCTGGGCTGGGCACTTTTCATCCTAGACCTCTGCCTGGGTTGGCCAAAAACAAATGCACGTACACTAAGGTCCATGGGTCCATGTCCTTATTAAGTCCACTCCTTTCTACATAGCTCTGTCTCAGGAGGCCCCACAATTAATGACTATGTGGGTTATGGGGGGTGGGGCCCACAGACTTCCCTCTACATGCTGGTGTGGAGGGACTACTAGCATTTGTGTTTTTTTTGTTTTTTTTCTTTAAGACCACTTGGCTCTTTCCAGTCCATTATTGTATCTGATCTTCATAATAGCCCCGATTTACTGGGGAGGACACTGAGGCTCCAGGGGATAAGACTTGCCCAACATCTCAAAACTAATCACCAGCAAGTCCTGGACAAACCTGTCTGCTAGCTTCAGACAACTCACCAATGCCACACACAAGACTCATTCCACAAAAACAACCCAGAGAGCAGAGCTGTCCAGGAGAAACAGAACTGCATGAATCCAGACCTGGACTCCTTTGAACCCAACCCCGCCCCAGCCACAGTAACTACCAAGTGAGAGTAAAAAAAACCGCCAAGTGAGAGTTAAAGGTGCCCCCCCTCCCCACACACACACTTTCTCTCCTTTGGTGGTTTAAACTTAGGTACCTTGAGGAGAAGCAGATCCTTTAAAGGATTTGTAGAAGAAAAAAGAAGGTACTCCCCCTCAATAAATAAACAAACAAACACACAAATAAAGAAATAAAGAAAGGAAGAAAAGAAGACCTCAGAAATGACAGAGACCAGAGAGGAGACTAGAGGAAGGTCAGACGGGAGGTTCCGGGAGAGCGAGCCAATACGAAGACCCCCCGCCCTCCCATCGTTTCCCTCTCTCCTCCACTCGGCGGGCACTAGGCACCCCCATTCTCTAGCTCACACACCGGCACAAACCCAAGCCCTATGCTGACACCGATTCGCACACCCCCACTATACCGTACCTGTCTGCCAGGGACTGCCCACCCGGGGGCGTTGTGCCACCGCGGCTACCCATCCGCCTCCAAGTCCCCGCAGGCTCGGCGGAGGCCCGTGGGACTATCGCTGCAGCCCTTAATTTGGTTGCATTCAGATAAAACTTTTCAAGCACCTCGGTAACTAACATTGTGTGTGCCTTTTTTTTTTCCTGTTACGCTGTCAAGGCAGGGGGCAGTGAGGGGAATGGCACAGCCCTCTCATTCCCGGAACGTAGTCGAGCTCAGCTCAGCGGATTTCACAGAACACTGCCTATCGCCGGCTCCAACCAGAAGTAACTTTCCAGGAAGCTGCCGGCCCCAGAAGGCCGCCAGGATCGCTGCCTGCGCCGCGCAGGCCGCCGGGGATTCACCCGGGAAGGGGGCGGGGGGTGGCGCCCAGGGAGGCTCGCGGGGAATACGACACACTTTCCCCTAAATCTTTCGGCCGCGCCGGATCCAGGACATCTTACAGCTCGCCTAGTCCAACCCTTATCCCACAACAATTTTATAAATGGGGATAGTCAGACAAGTTAGTAGCAGAGCCCGTCTAGAACCCAGGATTTCGGGGCCAAGCTGAGGTTCATTTCATGACTTCAAGTTGCCAATTCCGGCGTTTATGTGCCTGGGGCGTCATTTCTTTTTTCTCTTTTCGATTGGCCCTCAACTCTCTTTTTAAGAGGGTAATTAGGCGGGGCGTCGATGTCTAAAAGATGGAGTCCCCAGGGCTCAGGGTCCCCATCCAACATGCTCCAGCCGAGTTGGAGAAAAACTAAACCGAAAGCCCTTTCCGCCTACGTTGGCAAGCAGGGGAACACAGCTCTGCCGGGTTTCCGCCCAAAGTCTTTAGAATAGGAGCTGCCAGGCCGAACCTGGCCAGGTTTCGGTTTTTCCGAATTTGATTTCTCTGAAACCCGGCAGAAACACGATTAGGATTCAGCAGAGGCCTGGGCGCTGACACCGCTGCGCGCACCGGCGTGCTCCAGGGTTGCCTCGCCTTTCCCTGGCCTTCCTCGGAGTTATAACCCCTGGGGCGCCATCTCCTCATTATCTCAGTAGCGGGCTCCAGGAGGTGCTTTCGGGGGCGGGGACTGGGGAACCCAGGGTGCGAAACCGGCAGCCTTTAAGGCCGTGGCTGGGTCTTAAAACTAGCTTAGGCGACACACTGCGCCTCTCAAATCCATCAGCGGCGGAGGCGGTGTCAAGGTATGTTCATAAAGGCTGGGCCTCTTCAGCCTCAGACTTTGAGACTTTTTCATTCCTCCGCCTGGTGAAATAATGGTGAAAGCGAAGGCTGAAATTTAATATGGGATGAGGTGAGAATCCAGGAAGGGAAGTTAAAATTAAGTAAATGCATTTATTGGAAATTAGGAGTCCCGTGGTTCCGGGAGCTCAAATGTAATCATGTTTAACCACTACTTAACACTAGAGGGAGCCCTCCTATTAAAGCTTAATACCAACAACACTCGTGTCGCTCCGCCCCTCCTTCCTTCCCATTGACCTAGTTTCGACAGTCTCGGGATTTGGAGAACCCTGTCCTCCACCCCAATCCCCCACCTCCAACGTCCTCCCGCCCCCCAATCCTGGCCAGCTATTGGATTATTGGTAATCTAATAACTCCAATAACTCGCTGAGAAATACAAAGGAGAATGTAGAAGTGCAAAGCACTGTTTAGGGGCAGGGACGAAAGATTTTAATAAGGCTGGGGCTGCCGCAGTGAAACCCGCATTAGGGTTCCTGAAGGAGGGGCGCTCCCTTTCTCCTTATCTCAACTAAAGAACTGCTCTGGTCCAGCCACAAAGGTCCCGCAGTAGGGAGTGGGCTCAAACTGCGGTGTTGTTTTTGTTCTGTGGGGGACTCTTACTCTTTTCTGGGGGGCAGGAGGGTGGGAAATCCACAGTAGATGAAAGCGACTTTGATAACGCGGTGGCCTCGGCAGTCGTTTTGGGTGACCGAGGTGTTCAGGGACATTATGTCCTGGCTTTCATTTCTATCACGTTTCCTAACAACAGCGCTCTTTCAAGCCTGCAAGCTTCTAGGAAATGCAATAAAACAGAGGGATGTGTTTTATCAGTAAGATCTGAAGAGGAGATGCAGAAGGGACGCTCCCCATGCTCCCAGCTTGCGACACTCTTTCCAGAAAGGGCCGGCAGACAATGCTAGCAAACCACGTCCCCGAGCAAAGATATCTCGGCCATCCTGGCTGGACCTGCTCGGCCTTTACCAAAAGGCTGGCGGGGGAGGGAAGCGGCATGATCCTCCCAAGCAAACAATGCCTTTAAAAATCCGATCTGGACAGAAGTCAGCCAAGGTCTTTATTCACGTTAATGAAGATGGAAGGCACTAACTGTCCTTGGAAAACGATGAGTCAAACTTGACCGCTCTTCAAACACGTCCCCAGATTCGTTTCCAACCGGAACAGAGGCGCGTTTCTCCGACGCGGCCTCCAACAGCTCCCACAGTGGGAGAGGCTAAACTCGATTCCCGCGGACCAGGGCGGCGGAGACGACACTGTCTCCTGCGGGTGTGCGTGCGGCCGTCGCTAGGGGCCGCCAGGACACCGACGCACGTTTGTTATCTTAGTTTTTAGCTCCCAGAAAGCAAAGTTTGCTATGAAACGGTTGTGGCACAGGTTCTATGAGGATTACACTCTGCCGGTCCATATGACCCACCCACACAACTGATTTCTTTCCAAGCCACTTAGCAAAGTTTAGAAAGAAGGAGACAGAGAAGGATTTCAGGATCCAAATGTGAGCCTCAGGTATAGCAAGATGCATCTCTAATTGTCTAGGGACTGGGCCTTAATCATAATAACTCCATAACCCCACCTCCAAGATCTGAGACCCCCCTCCCAGCCCCACCCATCAGCACAAATGTAGGTCTTTCATGTTAGTTACTGAAAGTCTTAGGCCATACTTTATAAACCAGTTCCCCCAAGATAGCTGGAGAACCGTTTCCAACTACAGTGACCCAAGAGACTGGAATCACGGCTCTCTGACTGCTGTTCCTTTTCTTAGATACCTCAAAGGAGCGTATGTAAACTTGCCTGACTTTCAGTCACTAACCTGGAAATTCAGAAGCTTAAAATCTGGCATGGGCTAAGTCACTATCTCGACAATTAACAGGCCTCCTCATCACGCCTGTTTCCTCAACTGTAAAAAGTTATATGTCCTAGAGCCCTCCTGGCATCCCTCCACTACCGATTCCCCCTCCCTCAGGGAGAGGCCACAGCGACTGGGAGATAGTGTGATCAAAACGGGTTATTTTAAGGTTCTCTTCTTGGAGGCAGATGCCCATCACTAAGCAACGGTGGACCAGGCAGGCATCTGGAGGCTTTCTAATTTTCACCCATCTTACCGAAACTTTGGATGTCAGATGCCATCCTCACTGGAGGGTGTCCTCCTTGTCATCCTGTCAGTCCTAGCACCTTCTCAGGATACTGAGACCTGAGGTGACGCTGTCGACCCACCGCCCAAGACGGGGATCTCAGCCAAGACCTGTCACTAGGTGGCAGACTCAGTCCGTCCGAAAAATCACCGCGCTGCCACAACCGTCTACATTCAACTACCCTCAACTTTGTTTTTCTGTTAGGGGGAGGAGGTTGCCTTCATAGGCAAAGCTGGAAAACATTTAATTTACTAGATGTAATTTCGTTCTTCGCGATGCTCTCACACATTATCTGGCGCTGAGTTTCTGTAGTATACTTTGATTTATCCAGCCTAAAAGGCTGGATGTATCGAAAGAGTACATTTATCTTCAAAAAGCAGAATAGAATGGCACACGACATTTAGCAGAGCTCCCTGTCAAATACTGGTTGACCAGCAAAGAGAGTCTAGAATAAACTCCTGACCCGCACAAAGAAAGGGGTCCCTGGATGCCACGGGCAGGGTCCCACCCAGGCTTACAGCGCTCCAAAAAGCTGGTAGTGGGGGAAGAGGGGACGAGTTTGGTCTTTTGATGGGGCCGCTGATCTCGGGCGGGGAGTCGCCGAAGGATGGGAGAAGCTTTTCCCGGCTTCCAGTGGGGCGAAGAGAAACCCGCCAGCTTTGCCACAACACAGCAGCCTCACTAGGATCACTGCGGCGGCGTTCCCACTTGTTGCGCAGTGCAGGAAACCTGCACGCGCCACACTAACTCTGACTCCTACTGGGCTCCAGACCCAGCTACAGACCAGACAACCATCGCCCCGTGCAATCGCTTAATCTCACTCCTGAATCAACCCCCACCCCCATACATCACCATCACCGACACAAAACTACAGGGCTTCCGGTCACTATGGATTTTTACACCAAAAAAATCCTTCTTAACTCAATGTCAGAGAGCAGAATTCAGGTGCCCTAAGAAGTCAAGTCAAAAAGAGAAGAGGGGCTACCTCCTCCTGGAGAACTTCCTTACTTAAAGCCAACTAGGCTAACTCTCTCTCTCTCTCTCTCTCTCTCTCTCTCTCACACACACACACACACACACACACACACACACACACACACAGCCACACTCTTATTCAAACTATGTTGCCTATTATATGACACCATCCTGGCTGAAAAGCAACTTTCCCCTTCCCATTTGAGAGATCAACTGCAAAGTCCTTTTTTTTTCAAAGTAAGTTTTATCTCCCCTTCCTAAAGGAAAAGAAATTCTTCATAAGGTCATTTCACAATATTTTTCAAATTATTTGACTTGTGCACATAGAGTTTCACCTATCGAGGGGTGGCGCTGCGGCACCATCTCCTCTGAATTCTCAAGTTTTTCATAACAAAGTGGGTTTTGAGTGTGGCTACCCGGCAAGAGAGGGAAGGAAGGATTTTGACATCTAGTCATGGCTAACATTTACTCAACCAATAACTGGAACTCTTCAAGGCTCAGAAAGGACAGCTTACGAGTTTAGAGTCCCACCCCTGTCCACCAAACCCAGAATGAATTGGATGGTCTTTTCAAGAAAGCATGTGGTAAAACCTTCCAAACTGAGCATAGAGGAAAAGGCCAATTGGAGAATTCCCACTTTCTCTGCCTGCCTAGTTTTCACAAACAGTTTCTAGCCTTATTGTCACTATCAACAGGCTCTTAAAATCAGCCAAAGCTTGGGCCTGCAGTATTAGAAAGTCTTCCAAATAGTAGGATATTAGAAAGTTCTATTTATATATAGGGGGAGAGGGAATATTTCCCATCTACAGGTTTCTATTTTGGCCTGAAGACTTAACTGTAATCATTTTAGCAAGGGAATGCCCATCTCCTGGTGATCTCTTTTCATTTCCTACTCCCACAGAGACAAATATCTTTTCTGAAAAAAAAAAAAAAAAAAAAGTATGTATTTTAAAGCAAGAATGTGATTTCACCTCATTCCTTTGAGCTCATGTTTGCTACCTCCAGGAATAGCGTGTGGACTAGGGCCAGATGAACTTCAACTTGGGCTGCAGATTTACGAGGTTCTGTTCCAGTGCCAAAGGCTCTTGGTAGTAAATAGTGAGCAAAACAGATACCTGTCTCCTGACTGATCTTGCCCCCTTCTTATACTTTTAAAGTTATTTATTAAAACCACACACACACACACACACACACACACACACACCTTGCAAAGAAAAAGGGAAACTGGCAGTCTCTGTAGAGGAAGCCGGTGGCATCACTCAGAGCCACAAACTGTATTTCTAAACAGCCCTTTCCCTGGTTGCCTCTCTCCTGCCCCACTTTTTTCTTTCTGGACAGTAAAAATAAAAAATAAAAAATAAATGCATCTACTGATATTCACTTACTTGTTTTCTACCTTTTAAAGCATTACAAGATTTTTCTCCTGGAAATTATAAACTGGGGGAAAAAAACTCCATAAAAGATTAAATTAGTTTGGGGTGGGGCAGGGGATGACCAGCTCTCTGAGACAGCCAGAGAACCAGTTACAGCTCTGGACTTTCAGCACCCTCTTTAGGGTTATTCTCCCTGCTCAGCTGTCAGGACCCCCACCACCAAGTCTCAACTATTGTTAGAAGGGGTACACATAAGAGGTCTTTTTCGGTCTTTTAAAAAATCTGTTGTGTTGTGTTCTGGTTTTCCATGGGGGAGCTTTAAAACTAATGATTGCAACACCAGTTCCATTTTTTGCCATAGTTCCAACAACACAGCATCATAAAGGCAACGCAATCCACAGTTCTCAAGACATTTATCACGGTCACTACAGCCGGCAGTGGGGTGGCCCCTCGCTCCAGCTGTCCCCGGGAGCTGCCGACTTACAAGGCTCCAACTCCCTACAGCTCCCGCCCCTGGCCGCCGCCGCCGCCGCCTTCTCCCATTCCTACTCCCTCGAGGAGAGCCACAGGTTGCAAATCCAACCGACCTCACAATCCGTTTTTGCAAAATCACTCACAAAGATCTCCCTTTCGCGCCCGCGCCCCCTTTTCTCGCGCCGGGTCACCCGGCCAGGTCCACAAAGTGCCCTTCTCTCCTTCTCTCCTCCCGGGTCTTGCACGTAGAAACGCGGCTGGGGCTGTTTTGTTTTCCCCCTCGCCCTGTGCAAGGAACTCGGGAATTTAAAGCCTTACTTCGGCTACTCTCCGGCCCGCAGCTGTCATTTTACAAAGCTTGCACCATGGGAAAAATAAAATAAAATTTAGGAACGAGGGGGGAACAGCCATTGGGAGCTAACACCGAGTCACGCAGCGCCCAAAATACAAACACCGCGACCGCCAAGAAATCCCGCCACCTTCCTGCTCTGCTGGGCTGTCCCTGTGAAGGTTCCCGGAGTCCCCACACGCTGAACAGCACCGCAGGTGCAAACGCGCACCCCTTTCCCACCCACCCCCCAAATCCCTGTCCCGCCATCAGCTTCTCTCCTTAGGACGGGAGGAAGGAGCGCGCGGGGGTTCCCGACTCCCTCGACTGCAACCAAGAAAGAATAATTTTCAAAGTATTCAACATCCCCGCCCCCAGGCAAGCTAAACCTCCCCCAAAACACAGGGGAAGGGGACACCAAAACACTCGCATCACGTTAGGAAGATCACAGCTCTGAAAAGAGAGTAGAAACTATACTTCATCTGGATTTTAGGGGGATTAACAAAACAACAACAACCACCGAGGAGTTCGCTTGCATTTTTCCTCTAAAATCTCGGCTCGGAGGCAGTGGCTCTAGAAGACCGAGGCCGGTGGAAGGGAGCCAGCGGGGCGAGCGAGCAGGCAGTCTCCCTCCTCGCCTCCCGGAGTTACTAAGGACGGGAGAGGAGATGGAAGAAGAGACGAGGGAAAGGTGGAGGGAGGGAAGGAAGCGGAGGCAGGAGCGAGGTTAGCAAGGAAGGCAGTTTGCAGCTAGAAGAGAGGGAAAAAAACAGCCGCACGAATCCAGCGAGATCACAAGCCGTACGCAAGCAGGCAGCAGAAAGAGCGAGAGCGCGAGCGCGCGTCCTCTCGGCGGTCTAGGGCCAGACAGCCTCCAGACTTGCCCGAATCACCCCCCAAACACTGTCTCGTCCTCTCTGCTCCGGCCGCCCCCTAACTCCCCTCCTTCCTCTCCTCCACCTCCTTTTCAAAAACCAAAACAACACAAGGGAGGGTGGCCAAAGCCTCCCCAAACCGGCCGCTTCACTCAAAGACAACAAGAATCAAATAATAAATACATAAAAATCTATATCCTAGAGTGGGAGAGACGTGGGGCTAATCTTCGGCATTTATTTTAACACCTGACAGCTAGAATAAATAAATATATACATTTATATCAATAGATACACATAGGAAACTTGGAGCCAAAGCATTTGGCAAGAGCGGAAAAAAAAAGAATTAAAAGGTAAAATAATGATCATGAGCAGCGGCGGCGGCAGCGGCACCAGCGGCAACAGCGGCGGCGGCGGCAGCAGCAGCAGCGGCGGCAGCAACAGCAATAATCACCTGGTGTCCGGCCTTTCCTAGAAACTTCTTGCATCACCACTTCTAAGAACCCCAGTTCTAAGAATCAACAGAGCTCAATTCTCGGAATTTGAGCTTCGGACTTTACCACTGCTACATGGCAGGGGAGGACTCTATGTCAGTTCTCCGGGACTTTTGCCTCCTCTGACCCACAAAAAGCTCTCAAAGGCAAATTATTTTTCCACTGCTCGGCATATTTAGAGGTTCTAATAGGCTGGGAGTCTCGGATTTGGGGGTCCCTGTTCGAGGCTCGAGGGGGCGGACAGAGGCCCTCCCTCCTAGGACTCCGGACGATGGTATGGCCTGCTCCTCCACCGTCACGTGGGCGCCCCCTCTGTGACGTCGGCGTCTTCGCTGTAGCAAAGCTCGGCCTCTGGAATTCTGAGAACTAATTTGCTATTCGGTGACATAAGAAGGGGAGTGCGCTTTGCTTTCCTGGGGTCTGGGGCTAATTCCTCCTTTCTTACCCATAAACTCAGCTTCTCGAGCTAAATTACACAAAAGGGAGCGAGAGGTTCGAACCTTTGGAAAAAGTCTTATATATAGTAGGTTTAGAAGCGAGTAAGAGAAAAAACAACCACCACAGCTCTTTGCAGCTAGAATATTAGGCACCACGAGAAAAATATTTGCCAAGCAGTTTTCGGTGGGTTCATTTGCTTTATTTTTATTTGGGACAGTTTGTTTTCCTTGTTGATGTGCTGGCTGGGATTTTTGGTGGTTGTATTTTGATGATTTTCGGATTTTTGCTTCGGATTTTTTGCGTTTTGCAAGTTTGTGGTGTTACGTAAATCGTAGGATCCTGCCTCGGTTGGATTTTGTTGTGTGTGTGCTTTGCCCTACTCTCTCAAGCTTTTTAAAGAAGATGTGCTATTTTAATACTGATGCTATTACTGAAAGGAGCTGAAATTTACGTGTAACCATCCCAACCCCCACTTTCCTTTTTGTTTTCTTCTTTGTGTGTGTGTGTGTGCAATTTTGTTTTTTCCCTTGGACTTTTAACTGAGAGGAGGTTCTCCTGCACTTAAGTAACTAGTTCGAAGGATTTGTTTTGTTTGGGTTTGTTTCTTTCCAGGACAGCAAGTGGTGGATTTACTCTTTCTGTTATTGTAGACTTAGGAAATTTGTTGCTGAAAAAAAAACGTGTGTGTATTTGGGTATATGTACGCGTGTCTTCTACAAAATTCTGTGAGCCAAATACCTGTTTGTGTTTTGCTTTTTCCTCGTCTTGACTCCCACCCCTACCCCCATCCCCCAACCCTACTCCTGTCTCCTTTCAAGGTCGTTGTCAAAAATCTCTTGTCTGTGTTCTAAGACATCAGCCGAAGGGAATTCTAAAGGCCTGCGGTGCCAGAATCACAGATACTGCGTGTATTTAGAACAGCCTGTGCTACAACCACAACGCGCTGCTCGCAGCACAGCCCTGGGCTTCGGAGCTGAGTTGGGAGGAGGAGGAGAAAGGGGAAATCTTTCTTTCTTCCTTCCTTCCTTTCCTTTTTTTTAAAGGCAAATGCAGTGCAGAATTATTTCACTGTGGGCCTTGGTTTATTTATTCAGAATTGCCAGTTTCCCTATTTAAATGTTGGTTGGGGTTTTTTCCCCTCCTACTCATCCCTGAATGAGGGAGACTCTTGTTTCTTTTATGTCTCTCTCTTAAAAAAAGGGTGTGAGGGGAAAATAATATTTCAGATTCCTCAAGAATTAACCCAAAATGTTTGGACCAGAAGCAGATTTCAAAGGTCAGGCTGTTCTGAGCTTTGGCTGAGTCCTTCAGGCGACTCATTAAATCACAGATGAGTTCTTAAAGGTTCCACAAAATTTCTGCACATGTTAATTTCCAATAAAGATATCTCCCAAAATAATTCACCTCTCCATCCCCCAAATTTAGGTTTATAATGGAGAAGTGAGCAGAGCTATGAAAGATTGCTGGCTGTTTTCTGGGATATTTGGGATCGTTTTCCCAAAAGAAGTCTATAAGAAGTTCATATCTATTGCTGACAATGCTGTGGTTGATGCAGCCCCCCTTTTTTAAAAGGCTGTGTTGGGGGTTTTAGAACCTGGAGAGATCCAAAGGAGTTGATTCTTTTCCACAAGGGCTGGAGCTTAGGAAATATGTGTCTGTCCCTGTGAAATCTGAATATTTTAATACTTATTTACAGATGGATTACTGCAGCCTCTGCAGAAAAGCCTGTCTTGTGAAGGATTTTTGAAAAATGTACATAGGCCTAATCCTTTCACTGTTGTTGAAATGAACATTTTACCCTCAAAGACACATGATGTTGTCAAGTGCAGATTCGTTCTGCCAGAGGCTTATCTGCTTTTTTATTGTCCCCTTCCCCCTTTTTTCAAAGAGTTTTAAATGAATCCCACTGGATTCAAAATGACACCCCAATTTTACTGAAGTGATTTTCTTCGTGTGTTTATATGTGTGATTTTCTTTTTTCTTTTATGAGCAATAAGACCTTTTAGGTTTCTGGGGTGTATCTATATGGTTTGAAGTGTGAATTGTATGGCTCTGCCCCATTATTTATGGTACAATGAGATTTTATGATTTTAAGGTATTTTTCTTGTCAAAGTTGCCATCGGGCCTCATTGGTCCCTTCTGCAACCCCACCTTAAACACACTCAGCTTGTCCCTCCTGCGTTTTCTTTGCCACTCCAATCTTAGCCCCATGGGGGCGCTGCAGAGCAAAGGGAAACCTGCTCCCTCGCAATAGAACTAACCCGAGTGGGGGCTGGGAAGGAATTCACCCTTCTTGTACCTCAGTTCTCTTTAATTCTTTACAGAGAGCGCTTGGAGGGAGAACCCACCACGCCTGATTTATAGATAATTAACCTCACCACCAGGGACCTCAAATCTCAGCACATTATTTCTGGGACCAAGTTCTGGAATCTCACACTTCTACTTTTTTCTTTTTGCCACATCAAACTGTTTACGTTGAAAGGAATTGATCAAAACAGGAGACGATTACAAGAAAAAAAAATATCGAAAAAAGTAGAGATGTACTTTTAAGTAGGCCCCTTTCTCTCTACTGAATGAGTGGCAAGGAAAATTATGCGCCCACCTTTTCAATTCCTAGGAATAGACTTACCAAATTTTATACCAATTGAATTTCTTCCAGCGTGTTCTTCCTTCTCTCATTTTGATCTCTCCCCATAAGTAGCCGGTTGGCATCACTATGTAAGTCTCCCTCACTATACGGCAGTGCTACGCTATAGGATTAAAGAAAGGATTGACTTGAATATATTCAGATTCTTTTAAATGATCCTGAAGAAGCTCTGAAGAGAGATTCCGTGTCTGGGGTCTTAGGCGTGATTCCTGTAGACGTGAAGGGACTGTGTGTCAAACAGTCCTATGATTTAATGGCTCTACTGGCTATTAATACTCAGAATAGGGGACCAGGCCAGCCCTTTTGCTTGGTGAACTGGGCATAGTAATAGGTTCCTAATTGTAGCTGCTGGGTAAATACAAGATTTGTTACAAAATAAAGTATCCTGATCCCTAATATTGCATCTATTTAAGGAAAGGAACAGATTTTGCATTCAGTTCCACTCACGAAACCTTCCTCATAACTCAGTCACAGCTGGAAAGGAGACTATTGTTGGAATAAGTATTGTCTGGTCTTCTAAGGAGCCCAAACAGGAAATTGTTTTGCCCCCGTCAAGAACTTCTGCTACCTTGGTAGATCTTTAAACTATGACATCACAGAATTATAGATTTTCATACTGGAACGGACCTTGCCTATCAATCACGCAACTCCCCCAGGTTTCCTTCTATCAGGAGGACAGGCTGGCCCTCACTTAGAGACTTGCGTGACTCAGGAACACATCTGAAACTGGGTCTTCATGGTTTGATGGTCCTGTGTCATTTTAGAGAACCAGGGTGATCTGATTACCTGGGTTTGGAGAAGGTATCTTGTTTTCTGGCAGAATTGAGGAAAGTAAGGCTGCTTTGGGCTCTGTGTAAATTGTAAACTGGTTCTCAGAACAAATTCTAAGTCATGATGAGTATTGCGTTTTGATGTTCATTTGGGTTTGGTTATGCTTGTCACCTGTGCTGCTATAAGCGACACTGTTTTTGATGGATATAGGAGATGTTATCTACCTGACATGTACAATTTTACCTATTCATTTTATTTCAGATCCTTCATTTAGAGCTATTGCAAACAAGCTCAATAGATTACCCGTGGAGAAAGGAAGGAGTTTTCTTGGTATTTCTTAGAGATATTGAACAGAAAGTTTTGAGCAAAAGATGATTTCCAACCACCACCTTCTGAACAAGTGTCAACGTTTAATTCTGATTCGTATGCTGCTTGCCTTCAGCCTGTATTAGAATACTAAGACCCTTTTTTTTTCAGCCTAACTCAGAGTTTTCTCCCAAAATACTGATTTTCCACACTTTCCCCACTTACATGAAATGGAAATAAATATTGTAAGCTTAAAATAGAGAAGTAATTGGGGGGGGGGGCTTGTAATCATTTGTTTATTGCATTCGATCACTGTTTTGAATAGCATGGTTTTCAATTCCTGTGAAATCTTAGCATGAGGGAAAGCAGCAGCTGGACTATGACAGGGATGAGGGGAGGAGAGCACTTGAGTGTTTGTAAACTCAGGGTGGAGGGCCCACCCCTCTGCCTTACTGCTGTCTTTACTACCTAAGGCTAGAAGTGGAAAAACTTGATTTGCGTGTTGTGCCTGCATTTTTTTTTTTTCTTTCTTCTCCACACCGCCCTCTGTACACCTGACCATGCAGAAGCCTATCTGAAGCCGGCTTGATGGCAGAGAGAGCTGGAGAGTGGAAGAATGTGCAGAGGGAGGGAGCGCTTGGTACTTTTCCATTCACATCTCCACAGTGGCTTTTCTTGTTTATTTCAGCCTCCACCCGCAGAAACCTTTCAGCTGCCTGAAATTCGAGTCATTAAACTGTTCCCTGAGGTCAGACTACAGATGTTTGGTGCATGTTTCCTACATGTCGGTGTCTACGTAGCATATGTACACATGGAGACACACACACAATCCTGTAACTCCGCAGGGGCATAGTGTGAGGTAGGGAAAAAAAAAAAAAAGGCTGGATAGGTTGCCAGAAAAACCTTGGTTTCTAATTACAGTTCTGCCTGGAAGTCCTTATGGGACCTGGAGCAAAACCACTTGTCAGGACTCAGTTTCCTCAACTATGTGAAGGAATAACCCCGGTGCTATGCATGATGTCTATTTGGTCACGATTCTATACCTTTGAATCTAAACGCATATTTACATAACTTTAAGTTGGGGAGGGGGAGATGGAAAGGAGCTGCGTGTATTTGTGTACCTGGGGTGGGGGAAAGGGTTAAAATTTAAACTTCTAAGTAAAGAAGGCAGTCCCATAATTCTCACCTCTATCAATTTTTAACCAATTGTAGACCAAAGTCTGGGATTATGCTGAGTGGGTCCAAAAGCCAACTGAAGATTTTAAATGTTAGGAGTTGGAGGAGACAGTTTTTCAGACCTTGTACCTTTGAGCTCCAGCATTCAGAATCAGATGTGACAATTCCCAAGTGTCTTCTGCACTATAATTTTTTTAAAAATTCTGTTTGTTTTTGGAAACTGTCCCAGTCAATGATAGAAAGGAGATGACACTTGTAAACTGGGCAGTTTAAGTCACTGAGCCCCATGTAGATGTGGAAAATATGTCATAACATTCACATACACACACAGAGAAGGAAGGAAGGAAGGAAGGAAGGAAGGAAGGAAGGAAGGAAGGAAGGAAGGAAGGAAGGAAGGGGAAAGAAAGAGAAAGAGAAGAAAGAGAAGAAAGAGAGAAAGAGAGAAAGAAAGAGAAAGAAAGAAAGAAAGAAAGAAAGAAAGAAAGAAAGAAAGAAAGAAAGAAAGAAAGAGAAAGAAAGGAAGGAAGAATCTAGAGAGATTCCTGGTAAGAAACTTAGAAGTAGCCTAGCCATCACTGCATTAAAGGCAATTATTTGAAGTCAGAGGAAATAACAGATGAGAAATTTGCCCTTATTTTTTTTTAAAAAGTCTTGATCTACCATAAGAAACTTGAAGCCAATGAAAGACATCAACTATTTCCTAATTTAAAAATCTTTGTTCTTTAAAAAGAAAGGTGTAAATTTTGTCAGACCTGATTGTTTAGATAAAATAAGACCCTTGACAGAACTCAGCAGTGACCTCCACACCACCACCATCCCTCCACTGGCATAGACCTTCTGGAGCATTGATGCCCCCGTGGACAAGGAGAGGTGGAGCCAGTTACATTCTCTCAATGGAAAACTACTGAGAGTTATAATATGGTGGACCTGGGAGGGTCCTTAGCAATTATCCAATCTAACACTACTGATTTTGTATAATTGGAAATTGAGGCCCAGACAGAATGTATTTGCCACACACACTGAATCATTGACAGAGCCAGATTCAGATCTCGATGCCCTGGTTTAAATTCAGGCTAGAGTTTTTCTATGGTTGATCATAGAAAGATGATAAAGGGTGGGCAGCCCTGCAAAGAAGCCATTTTCTGTGGCCTTACATTCACAGAAGGCCTCACATTTGGACTTTTGACATAATCAGCCCTGAGGTTCTCCATCAGTCTTAGCAGTACACAGGCAGATGGAAAGGCGACCATTTCACACATGTTTTGCGTGTGGGTCCTAGTGTCGGACCCAGAATAGGAGCCCCCAAAGGCTCCTAAGGTACTGTGATTTAATACAGTTAATAAATCTGTAACTGTTTTCTGAATGGTACAATTGTATTGTGGTTGTGTGCATACTGAAGTTAAGAATTCTAAATTTAAAATATTATTTGGCCTAAAAGCAATGATGCTGCAGTAACAGTGAGTATGCCTGTGCAGATCACATCAGATACCATTCTCCAGTAACGAGAGGCAAAGCGTTGTGGACCAATGGCTTATTCTAGTTCTAGAACTATAGCAGGAAATATGCAAAGTTACAATGGAACATCTTGTAGCACCATCAAGTAAGGAATTGTTAAAAAAATATAATCATTGAATCACTATATTGTACATCAAACTAATACAGAATAATATTAAATGTAAACTGAAATGAAAAATAAAGAAAAAGTTGCATACACACAAACTGTATCAATGAGGGATATTTCAAAGAGACCCTGAAGCCACCTGAGGAGCTCCGATGGCCAAAGATGGAAATTTTTGAACAACAAAATAGAGTAACAATATTGGATTACAACCCAAAGTATAAAATAAATGTCTTTGAATCAACACAGATATTAATAAATTATTGAATATATTAATAAATCGGAGAAAAGAGACAAATATCTCTTGCGGAAGAATTCCAAATAATTTATGTAGATACACTGCCCTACATAAATACACTCACGGTGTGAGCTGTGCATAGTGACTTTCTTCCAAAGACTAAAGTATGGGGACGGAGGGAAGAATTTTATGTAGATAAACCTGACAGAGTACATCAACCATGTCATCAAAGTCAACATCAACAATAATAAACCACGTTGATTGTATGTACCTTTGATATGAGGTGACGAAAATGACTCTTCACTTATGTGGTCTTCTTCCCATACCCCAGTTAATTTGTGAGGAAAACATCAGATAATAGAAGGGCATCCTACAAAATACATGACCAGTACGCCTCAAAAGCATCAACGTTATCAAAAACGAGGAAAGTCTGAAAAACTGCCAGGGCAAAGAGTAGCCCAAGGAGATAAGACAACTTAATGTAATGTAGTAACCCAGATGGGAGCATGGAACAGAAAAAGACATAAGGTAAACCTAAGCAAATCTGAATAAATGATGGACTTCAGTTAATAGTATTGTATCAAGCCCAGCGGTGTGGCTCAGTGGACTGAGTGTTGTCCCATGGACTGAGAAGTCAGCCTCGGTTCCATTCCCAGTCAGGGCACATGTCTACTCGATCCCCAGTAGGGGTGTGCAGGAGGCAGCCGATTGATGTTTCTCTCTCACATTGATGTTTCTATCTCTGTCTTCTTTCCTCTCTCTTTAAAATATCAATAAAACATATTAAAAAATATTGTCTATATTGTTTTATTAATTGATACAAATGTACCATTGTAAAATGTTAATAATAGGGAAAACTGGGTACACAGTTATTCTTTGTACTATCTTTTCAATTTTTCCATATATATGTGTATATATATATGTGTGTGTATTTTTTTTTTTTTTGGAGGGGGGAGTGGGGAATGGGAGCATCTCTCTCTTTTTTTTTAATCCTCACCTGAGAATATTTTTCCATTGATTTTCAGATAGAGTGGGAGGGAGGGAGCGTGTGCATATACAAGTAAAAGAGAGAGTGAAAGAGACACCTTGGTTGGTTGCCTCCCGCACAACCCCAACCAGGACCGGGGATTGAACCTGAAACTGAGGTACATGCCCCTGACTGGGAATCAACCCTGAGACTCTTTGGTCCGTAGGCCGATGCTCCAACCGCTGAGCCAAATCTGCCAGGGTGTTATCTTTATTTTTTTTTTCAATACCAGAAATCTCCAAAAAGTGAACCAGGTCTCTGTCTACATCTGAGAGGTCTTGCTTTCGACCCAACCATGGCCCCAAAGTAGAGTCGGGGAAATGAGTAAGCCTGCATGCATTCTTTTAGTTTACCATATTGAAAACAATTTAGCTAATTTCTGTATAAAGAACTAATAGGAGAACACTAGGGAAGCACCAAAGGCCAAATGTCATGATGACTCAAGCCACCTCATCAAATCCACTTATTCCACATTCCTTTGTGGAAACCCTTCATGGAAACAAGGCCCAGAAAATTTTTCTATCAGTTCATATGGGACACACAGAACTTGGGGATTCATCACTGAGGTTGGGGGAGCCTCAGGAGCTTCCTAGAATATTTGCTCTTTCATTGTATGACTCCAGTAGAACTTTGGATCTCATCAAAATTGAATAGCAGAGTTGTAACACTGGGTTTCTATAGAACAGCTGACTGGATCCCCAAACTCTATAAATGTGTCTTCATTATCTGGATATGACTCCATAATATTAACTGGGAAGGTCAAGAGAGGGTAATGGTTTGCAAAGACCACCTAGCAATTTAGTGGTAGAGTTCATTCCCATTAACCAGTCCACCCTGAATCATTTATTTTGCTGCAGTATTCACTTTGGTAAACCGAGGACTGCCATTACATTGATGCACTGTACATTATTTTAGAAGTGCTTCATTAATTTCTAACCAATTGTCGGTTATCAATGGTGTCTAGTTCCAATACTGCACTTGAATTTTAAGTGTCTTTTCCTTCTTTCCCTTCACCTTTTCCCACTTCTATCAGCTTCTCTACTAAGTGGCTATAAGATCTTTGAATCGACACTTATATTTATTATGGAGGCTGACATGCAAATAATTCTTGGTGAAATGCAGTGAGATGGAATCCTATCATATACCTTTTCGGTTAGCATGACTCAGTGATCTATTTGGTCATGTAGCTCAAAAATCATAAACATGGTCATGCCCTTTGACCCAGTAATTTTACTTCTAGGAATCTATCTTCAAGGCACAGTTAGACATACAGGGAAAAATATCTTTGAATTAATATATGCATTCAAGCATTACATCTACCAGCAAAAATTTTGAATAATCTACATGTCCCATCATGATTTGGTTGGGTGAAAGGGTGTTGAATGGAAAGTATTTAAGTAAATTATTTAAAAATTAGAGTTGGACAATACTTATGGTAACAGGTAAAGTGAAAAGTAGGATATATACATATATTATATGAATATATTATATCCATAATATATACATAATATATGTATATAGTGTATACATAACTGTTTAACAATACCCTTCATAAAAATTAGATGATATACATACATCAGAGTACACATTTAACAAAAAATACTTACAATGGCTATTTTAGGATAGTAGGATTATGGATGAATTTATTTCTTCTTTATTCTTTTCTTTTTTTAATCCTCACCTGAGGATATTTTTCCATTGATTTTCAGATAGAGGGAGAGGGAGAGGGAGAGAGGGGGAGAGAGAGAGAGAGAGAGAGAGAGAGAGAGAGAGAGAGAGAGAGAGAGGAGAGAGAGAAAGAAACATCAATGTGAGAGAGACGCATGGATTGGTTGCCTCCCACATGACCCCTACCAGGACTGGGGACCGAACCGCAACCCAGGTACATGATCTTGCCTGGAATAGAACCAGAGACTTTGGTCTGTAGGCCTATGCTCTAACCACTGAGCAAAACAGCCAGAGCTATTCTTTTCTTTATCTTCCAAATTATATAAAGTTTATATATTCATTTGATATCTATCTCACACGCTCACCCTCAATACATGAAAAAGCACTAGGTAAAGTCTCTTAAATGCAAACAATTAGTCCTCTAGAGTTTTGAATATTTGACCTAAAGTTGAAGCTGTCCACATCTTCAGAGCATATAGCAAAAGTAAGAACTACCCCTCACTCTTGGAGATCTTTTACTCTGGGAGACACTTATTTTCGCTCCAACAAAATATCACCTTTTCTGAGCACATTGACCATAATGAGATTAAACAGATCCTGTAAATCTTTGATCTATTTCCGCCCTACTGGCCTTCATGCACTTATCTTGTTTGTCGGTGTTTCACAGCATTTGCAAATGTCAGAGTGTTTCCTGGTTGCTTTGCTGTCTCTGTGACGCCACCCAGGAGCTCCCCTGGTCTATAGATCTTCACTGTAGCCTTTTGGGGCTACAGGAGATTTGTTTTTGATTCTTATAACATGTTTGACTAATAAATGCTAAGGAAAACAATGTAAAAATAAACTATATCAGTGTTTTTTTCTTCAGAGACTCATGAGGCTGTTAGAAACTTTGGGGAGGGGGGCGTTATACCATTACTTGAATCACTGTTTCTCAAAAAAGGGCACGAGGGTAGACATTAAAATCTAGGGGATGAGGGTAAGGACCATGATAAGCCCCTCTTCCCCTAAGCTCTGCCCACTTTATTCACTTTATTCATTCACTCACTCACTCACTCACTCACTCACTCACTCAAACAACACATGGGCGCTGGCCGGTTTGTCTCAGCAGTTAGAGTATCAGCCTGCAGTCTGGAGAGACCCAAGTTCAGTTCCCACTAAGGTCACGTACCTCAGTAGCAGTTTGTCCCCAGCCCCTGTTGGAGTTGTGTGCGTGGCAGCCAGTCGATGTGCCTCTCTCACATCGATGTTTCTCTCTCTCTCTTCCTCCCTCTCTCCCTCTAACTCTATGAATGCACAAAGTGTGTCCTCAGGTGAGGATTAGAAAAAAAAAGAGGACACGTGGTTCATGAGCAGGTATTTGTGTGTGTGTGTGTGGGGGGGATAGACACCATGCTAGATGTTCGGGAGACAGGCATAAATATAATATGGGACCCTGACCCTTGGGAGCACACAGTCTACCGAGGAAACAAAGGGCCAGAAAGGTGCTGAAACTTATTTTAGGTGATGCAAAAGAATGGAGCCAGAACTGGGTCTCAAATGTCCTGATTCTGAGCCTAATAAAATTCTATGGCTTCTTCTCACTTGCTGTGTCCTACATCCCACTCCAATATCAGTGCAACACACTGATTCCCTCCCTGAACAGGCTCGACCTCTGAATTTTTCATCCAGTATTCATCAGAACAGGATATCACCCAGCCACCTCCCTGTACCATCCAGTGATACCCAATGCGCCATGCAGGAAGATCCGCAAGCGCTTGGAGCACGAGCAGAGCCTCAGCTATCTCCACCACCACCATCACCAGCTTGGCTCAGTCTGCAGGCTAGAGTTTTGTCTGGACCCAGGTTTTTATATCTTCTGTACGTAACAGGTTCAGCCATGAACAGACAGATCACCCAGCATCATGCTGTTCCAAAGCCCACAGCCTGGACTCCAGAACACAACACCATCTCTAACAAGAACTAGACACCTAATAGATCCTGATGCCTAACCAACTAAGCCCAAGTTCATCCCAACTTTTCAGGTATTCCAGACTTTTGGGTAATAAATCGACAGGTGACATCTCCAGTGCCAGCCCTGCATCCAGACCAGTTCACACAGCACCCTAGTCACCAAGGCCCAACCTGTCTCAGGGTAGAACCCATGGGCCAGGAGTTGTAACAATTTTCTTTCTGTGGCCAAGCAAGGATGAGTTATATATAATGGCACATGTATAAATCTGCCAGATTGTAGATTTCAATAATCTACAATTATCTAGCAGCTTTTAATGTCTAAACATCAAGTTGCTAGGAACAGCCTTACCCTTTGGAGGTACTGGCACTAAAATGGCAGGCAACAAGCTCAAAAGAAAATAGGACAGGAAAAGACTGACGTTAATAAAGACCATAATTTGAGAAGGTACATTGAGAAGGCTTGATGATGGTGATGGTGAATCAATAAATCAAGCACTTTAGGCCCTCAGACTTCTTTCCAGTTTCATCTCCTGCCACAATTTTCTACACCAGACTTAACATTCTCCAAGGAAGGACCCCTGCACTTACCTCCACTCTACATCCATGCCTCGATCTCTGCCTTTCTTGGATAGGCTAGAAGCTCCTCAAGGACAAGACTACTTGATTTTTGTTTTCTTAGACTTCTGTCCAACACATGGTACTCACTTAGGAAGTGTTAATTAAATTAAAGTAGGTAGAACTGAAAGAGATTTTGATGTAAAATCTGATGATCTGGGTTCCAGTTTAAATTCCACAACTGACTAACTTCTGTGGTTCTCAGTTTCTTGTTCTCCAAAATGACAATTTCTGTTAAGGGACGATTTCACAGGATTCTCATAAGAATCAAGTACATTGGAAGGGAAAATATTTTGCAAATTATAATGCGCAGTTAAAAGTGGTTTGTCAGTGCTGAATGAATGGACAAACGAATGAACAAACTATCGCAGTTAAGGCAAGCTGTCAGGTTGTTCCAGAACAGATTACAGATTCTGCGACTCAGATTCTATCTGGGGAACAATGTATTTAAAATGCCATGTCTTGACTTTGTAACCATCCTTAAATATGGTTATTTCACTTCCCAAAATATTTTAACCCTTTAAGTATAGGAGGACATAAATTACTGCTAAGGATTCATACTGATCCAAAGAAAATGAAAAAGCTCATCAGAAAGTCTCTTTGTTCTTGAAATGCAGAATTGGAAATGAACCATTTCCCAGTAGTGGGAACTGAAATCCAGTATTAGATCCTCCTTTTTGATATCTCTTCCTCTTTCTCCTCTTTCTACCTTAGCCCCTCCACACCCTTCCCCTGCACCCAAATGAAAAAAAATCATTTGTTTTGAGCTAACTTGAGTCTTAGCAAAAGGTGCAGGCTGCATCCCAATTTATCAAGGCTGTTTTCTGGGATCAATAAGGTAGATTCCTATAATTTTTTAAAGCAGTTGAGTTAATGGGTGAGTTATTAAAATAGGAGATAGGATAACTTTCTACCAAAGGCCTGAATGAGAGGGAGCCCTGGGCCAACTTAGATTTGCTAAGAGAATCCCCAGATCTATCCCTCCTATCTCTGCCACAAATGCTGAGTGGATCCCAGAATATTGAGATGCACATGGAAGGGGATTGGGAGCAAGTTGGCTTTGACAGGGAGAAAGAAAGAAATTATGAGAGTGGACACTGGAGAGAAGGAGTAAGGTTTCACTCTGGTAAGGGAACCAGACAATAATTAGACAGATGAAGCAACAGACCTATTCAAAAGCCCATATATATCCTACTTCCTGCAATCTACAACAATAGGTACCTAAGTGGAACAAAATACTCAGTAGACTCAGCAGGAATAGGTGCACAACATCCTCCAAAGGGCCAAGGAACAGTGAGTGGTGGCGGCAAGAGAAGGCTCCTCCAACAGGAGCCTATCTGCCCATGTTTGCCAGTTTTGCAGGCACCAGGCCCATGATCATCAGTTTGTTTATTTTTGGATTCCTAGAGGTGGGAAGAAGAGAATCCTGGGTATATATAATATTGAAAAACAAAACAAAATAAAACAAAAAAAACCTCCAGTGTGGGTGAGCTGGGATGATGACCAAGCTGCACAAGGGCGGCCACCTCCCCCGTCTGGTTCCTTTTTCTTCCTTTCCACGCTACCTGTTCACAACACCTCGCACCCAGCCATACCTGTGGAAGCCACATTCTAGCACAAAGCTAAATGTGTCTATGGGAGCAAAGCAAAGGAACAATATACTAAGATATTTCCCTTATCAACTCTGAGACCTGAAATTTCATTAAGAAAATGAAGGGTTGTTGTAAGATTCTAGGAGTTAGGAACTGAAAGGTTTGGAGAAACAACATATTTAACTATATTTCCTTACTTTATCACTCATTTGGTTGGGTGTTTTACATGGCATAAACGCACATTGATATTGTCAGTTCTTACTAATATGTAGCGACGAAAGTTATGAATTGAGCACCTACTATGTGCTAAACTCTGGACTAGACTTTCCATATACTTGGAATAATTTATGAACTTCTTCCTAAAGAAGCATGTAGTCTAGCTGAAGAGACAAGACACAAGAAAACCCACAGATGAGTGCGCATTATAAATGATGATGACTGAGATATAGGAAAAGAGTAAGGTGCGGTGAAATGGCGGCAGGACATAATTTACCTAGTGTACAGGCTTCTCCATTAAAGTAAACATTAAGCTGAAGTCTGAGAAAGGAGGATGGGTTAACGACGGCCAAAGGGAGGGGGAAAGTATGTCAGGCAGAGGTAACAGAAGTGAAACAACCCTAAAGAAATAAATCCGCAATGTGTTGAGGGACAAGAAGGAGGTCACCATGGCACAAGCAGAGAGAGTAATGGGTGATGAAATTGGGGAGAGAATCAGGAGCTAGACTATGCAGGAATTTAGACCTTCGTAGACCGTGGTCATAAATTTAGAGTTTATTCTAAGTCCATGGTGAAGTCATTTAAGGTTTTTAGGCAGGACGATGACACGATCTGGTTTATATTTTAAAAACAGCACCCCCACTATTGTATAGAAGATGAATTAGAAAGGGTCAAGAGTAGATTCTTTAAGAGGCTGTTGTAGGAGTACTGGTGAGAGATTGAAGTAGCTTGGACTAGGGAGGTGGCAGTGTAGGTGGTGAGGTGTGGAAAGATTTGAGACATATTTGAAGGTGGAATAGACAAGATCGAAAAAAAGATTGGATTGAGCAGGAGGAGGTGGTGAAGGAGAGATGGAGATTAAGAATCAACCCCGTATTTCTGGTTTGGGCAACTAGGTGGATGTGTTTCTATTTACTGAGTTAGAAACCCTGGCGGGGGGGGGGGGGGGGGGACAACTTGCAGGGGGGCAATTGCTGCCAATCAAGAACTCAATTTTGAACTTGGTGTGTCCGAGATGTCTCTGGTATAGATGTAGCCAATTGGAAATTCAAGACCTGAACTCACAGAAGATGTCTGATCTGGAGACATATGATTCCTCAAACTACAGATAGTATTTGAAGCTAGGAGAAAGGATTGGCTTTTATATCACACCAGGTGTTAACAAATAGAATTAAAAATAAAACAGTAAAGGTGAAATGGTCCTTAGAAATACTGCAGTCCAAACTAATTTCTCAATAGATAGCAAAATTGGGAGCTAAAGAAATGAAGCCATTGGTAGAAGTAGAGTTGGTGGGAGACGAGTCTCCTCTCTGTAACAGCACCATTTTTGTTCACAATGTTTTGAGACTGAGAAATCTTCTGTATGAGATGGAATTCTATGGATGTGGCTCACGATGTCACCTTCTTTCTTGTATAGTTTTGCCTACTGTGTGCAAACCACCATAGCCTCATAATGAACTTGTACCTCTCTTCCTTTGGTCAATTGGAACCTTCTACCCTGGCTTTCTACTTATTGAAAAAGAAGGTGAAGTCATTCCAAATAAACTTACCTGGGCAATTTGATATCGAGGAGGTCCAAGCCTCCTGAGTAGTGACTGAGCTGCTGAAGGGACATTCCTGCACAGCTCCATCCCACACAGCTTAGCACTTATGGCCCTCTGTAGTTATTTAGTAATTGGACTGTCTCTCCTCCTGAATATAAGTGCCTGAAACCAGGAGCCACTTTTCTCTTCTTTGATATCTTAATTCAGCCCTGGCACTTAGTATAAGTAAATTACTCATCTAATGCATGTTTTGAATGAGAGGGAGCCAATACACTATAAACTATCATCATATTTGATGTACCTTGAGTTATCTGTCCATCCTTCCAAGTAAATACATTTACTGAGCACATAGTATGTTTCAGGTATGGTGCTAAAGACTGCAACTGTATTTAGTCTTTCAAACACAATTGTCATGTAGAGTTGTTATTAGCTATTGTCTAGTATATTTAGGTTTACTTGTGTGCATACATTTGCATACCTTCCGTCCAACTCAGCTTATAGTTGATGTGCATCTACCATGTGTTCAGAGGTAAAAGAAGAAGCTGCTGTCACTCAGGCCTCTCAGGCCAGTGCAGGAGAGATGAACAAACACACAAGCAATGACCAAGAATATCACTGAGCTACAACCAATATGGTTGCATATGAAAACATGATTGCTTCAAACTAAGAGATCTTCAAGAGCTTCTTGGAGGGGCAGAGTTTGAACATAATAATAATAATAATAATAATAATAATAATAATAATAAAATGTAAAATTAATGAATATATCCTTGAAACAGACATCAAAATAATAAGTATAGCTTTGAAATAAGAAGAGCTAACATATATATAGTACTTAGTATGAACTGTTCTAAGTACTTTACAATGTGAACTTATTTAATCCTTACAACAACCTATAAAATGGGTGGTGTTGTTATCCTCACTTTATGAACAGGAAACTGAAGCACAGAAAGGTTAAGTAACTTATTTAACAAACAAGCATTTGGGATTTGAACCCTAACAATTTAATTCTTTGCTCTTCGCCATTACGCTCTACTGCACAATGAAGGAAGGGTAGAACGTCAACAGGCAGGGTTAGGAGAGGGGCATGGGGAAGGAAGGCATTCCAGACAGAGACCAGAGCTGAAACAATGACACAGGGATTAAATATAAGCCTAATAAGGCTTTATTTTTGTCTAGAAAGCTGTCTAGTGTGCAAAGAACTCTCTCAGTCATTCTTTACTATGCTTCTCATGGCGACCCTGTGAAGTATGCCACAATGATTATTCCAGTTAGAAAGGCAAGGAAATCAGAACCCAGACTGGGAAAGCATCAGCTTGGCTACTTAAATGCAAAGTGGAATTCAAAACCTGGTTGTTTAACTTCAGACAAGTACCTTTTCCCATGCTGTAGTATTAACTACATACACTCATTGCTCTCACTCTGAACAAGGCCCTGTGCTACCTTTTCATATATGTTCTAATTGTATTCCCACAATACCTAGAGAGGTAGGTGGTGGCACATTTAAAAAGAAGTGGTTCAATTATTCCACTTCTCAATCTGCTTTTTTTTAGAACACTAGTGATTCCCTATGAGGCATGCTCATTTTCAGTTTCATGCTTTGCCCAGTCTTTGGTCCTTGGGAACCCCTGAAGACAGAGTATTACCTGTGTATTAGCTCATGCAGCATCTCTGAGAATGGAAAAATCCCAGTTAATCTCTTTGCCAAAATCCTCCAGTCATTCCTGCATTTGGCCCACCTTTCCTGTGTGGTCGAAGTCAACATTTAAATATGAAACCTGGCTTCAGTATCCAAAAATTTAATTGCATTATAAAGAGTTTGCTGAAACTGGGCTCTGTGAATCTAAGAGAGAAAGGCTGAGAATAGGGCCGACCAAATCTTTAAGGGTGCCCAGCAATTTGGTGCAATTGCTGATATAGTGGATGCAATTTGGGACTGTGCCGGTTGGCAGTACCATTTCCAGCCCAGTGTTGTGTGTAGGGCATAGTTCTTGGCCCTCTAGAGAGAATATAAATGAGTGGCCAGAGAAAGAGACTGGTTCTACCATGAATCCAGTGACAAGTGCGTCAAATGCTGAAGACAGACAATTAGGCAAGAGCCAGTGAAAGTTCATAGCCAACCCCGTGGCCTCAGGCAGCAGGGGCATCGTCTTTGTTTGAACATCAGCTTTGCTTCTGCATGTTCAGTCTGGGAACCAGGTATGGAAGGCTCTGTTCAGTCCTGTTGACTTCCAGATTTGATCAAGGCTCTTAGGAAAGTCACGACCTTAGCCTGGAATGACAACATCCAAAAAAGACAACCAAAAAGAGAGATAAGATGATTAAAGCTTTTAGCGCAAGAAGAGGGGGAATCAGTGAAGTACAAATGGGGAAGTTTTCTACTTGATTTTCAAGGTCAAGTATGATGAAGGGTCTCATTTTCTTTTGTTTAATGCTGTTGTCAAGTCTTTCGAAAGAGTCTTCCCTGCAAGCAGAATGCCAAACAAGAGGTCTAGGATGATTCCTCTCTGTGCCTCTTGCCTTGGGTTGCTCAGGGGAAAGCAACTGTCACCTCACAGGTATTTTTTCTGAGGATAAAATGGAGCAAGGCACAGTAAATGGCTCATTAACATAAAGTGTAGAAAGTAGACTGTTTGATATACTGTCCAGCTACCCCAGCCATCTGATAGGAAATAGGACGAGACAATAAGACTATGCAACAAAATCATAGAGATCCCCTGACCCAACACCTGATTGTGGCAGGTGAGAAGAGAGAAACAAGTGCCTTGCCCAAGGGTGCCGGTGCAGAAGAAGTCAGAGGCTAAGGAGGCCTTGGAGGGTTTGGGAGGAATGAAAGACCAAGAACCTCTGTGAGCCTGCTACTCTGCTGAGCGCCTTACAACCTAATCTTATTTTTATCAAATTTAGTATATATGTTCAGTCACAACGATTGCTAATCATCCAAAAAGTCATGTCATTTCTGATGCCACTGCTTTTTTATATTTTTTACCATTTTTTAAATTAATTTAATTTTGTTACAGATGTTTCTCCTTTTGCCCCCATTGACACCCTCCACCTGATCCCGACCCCCAATCCCAGCATTGTTGTCTATGTCCATTGGTTACACATACATGAATATAAGTTCTGGGGTCTATCTCTTCCCTCACCCCCATCCCTCTCTTCTGAGGTTTGTCAGTCCGTACCACACATCCATGTCTCTGGGTCCATTTTGTGCAACAGTTTGTTTTGTTCATTATATTACACAGATAAGTGAGATCATGTGATATTTGTCTTTCTCTGATTGGCTTATTTCACTTAGCATAATACTCTCTAGGTCTTTCAATGTTGTTTCAAAGGATAAGAGATCTTTCTTTCTTACAGCTGCATAGTATTCCGTTGTGTATATGTACCACAGCTTTTTATCCATTCGTCTACTGATGGACACTTGGGCTCTTTCCAGATCTTAGTGATTGTAAATAGTGCTGCTATGAACATAGAGGTACATATATTCTTTCTGATTGGTGTTTCAGGCTTTTTACGATATATTCCTAGGAGTGGGATCACTGGGTCAAATGGCAGATCAATTTTTAATTTTTTGAGGAAACATCATTTTGTTTTCCATAGTGGCTGTACCAGTCTGCATTCCCACCAACAGTGTACTAGAGTTCCCCTTTCTCCACACCCTCACCAGCACTTGTTTGATGATTTGTTGATGGCAGCCATTCTGTCAGATGTGAGGTGATATCTTATAGTCGTTTTAATTTGCTTCTCTCTAATGATTAGTGACAGTGAGCATTTTTTCATGTTTCTTGGCCTTTTGTATGCCATGTTTGGAGAGGTGTCTATTTAGTTCCTCTGCCCATTTTTTAACTGGGTACTTTGTCTTCCTTTAGTTGAGTTGTATGAGTACTCCATATATTTTGGAAATTAACCCCTTATCTGATATATTGTTGGCAATTGTCTCCCATATAGTGGGTTCCCTTTCCATTTTGATGCTTGTATCTTTTGCTGTGCAGAGTTTTTTAGTTTGATGTAGTCCCATTTATTCATTTTTTCCTTTGTTTCTCTTGCCTTAGGCATTGTATCAGTGAAAATCCTGCTGCATGTGATGTCTGAAATTTTGTCGGCTACATTTTCTTCTGGGATTTTTATGGATTGGTGAGTCACATTTAAGTCTTTTATCCATTTTGAGTTTACTCTTGTATATGGTGTTAGTTGGTGGTCTAGCTTCATTTTTTTGCACATAGCTGTCCAGTTTTTCCAACATTTATTAAAGAAACTGTCTTTACTCCACTGTATGCTCTTGCCACCTTTGTCAAATATTAATTGAGCATAATGTCTTGGGTCCATTTCTGGGTTCTCTGTTATGTTCCACTGGTCTATCTGTCTGTTCTTGTACTAGTACCAGGCTATTTTGATTACAGTGGCTTTGTAGTATAACCTGAAATGTGGTAATGTGATCCCTCCAATTTTATTCTTCTTTTTCAAGATTGCTGTGGCTATTCAGGGTCTTCTTTGGTTCCATACAAACTTTTGGAGTATTTGATCTAGTTCCATGAAATATATTGTTGGTGTTTTAATGGGGATTGTACTGAATCTGTAGATTGCTTTGGGTAGTATGAACATTTTAATGATTTTGATCCTTCCAATCCATGAACAAGGTATATGCTTCTACTTTTTTATATCTTCCTCTATTTATTTTTTTTCAGTGTTCTATAGTTTTCTGAGGACAGTTTCTTTACTTCTTTGGTTAAGTTTATTATTAGGTATCTTAGTTTTTTTGCTGCAATGATAAATGGGATTTTTTTTTTTTAAGTTTCTCTTTCTGTGAGTTCATTGTTGGTATATAAGAATGCAGTCGATTTCTGGATGTTAATTTTTTATCCTGCTACTTTGCCAAATTCATTTATTAGCTCTAGATGATTTTTGATGGGGTCTTTAGGGTTTTCTATGTACAATGTAATCTGCAAATAATGACAGTTTCATTTCCTTCTTTCCAGTTTGGATCCTTTTTATTTTTCCTTCTTGTCTAACTGCTGTGGCTAGGACTTCCAGTACTATGTTAAATAAGAGTGGCGAAAGTGGGCATCCCTGTCTTGTTCCTATTTTTTTTTTTTTTTTAAATTCGGATGCTTAAAATGACCAGCGGGCACTATTCAGGTGTACAGCTTGGCCTGTGTGGCTCAGTGGATTGAACGGCATCCCATGGACTGAGAGGTCCCAGTTTGATTTCTGGTCAGGGCACATTCCTGTGTCGCAGGCTTGATCCCTGATGCGGGGCATGCAGGAAGCAGCTGATTGATGTATCTTTCTTACATTATTGTTTCTATCTGTCTCTCCCTTCCTCTCTCTTTAAAATAAATCAATAAAAAATATTTAAAAAATATTTCAGGTGTACAACTTTGTAATATGATACTTCTATACTCTGTCGTGTGCTTACCACCCAAAGTCTAATCTCTTTCTGTCACCCTCTACTTGACCCCCTTTATTCTCTTTGTCTTACTTCTTACCGACAGGAGACAGGCAGATGTCTTCATTTTCTATGTCAAGAACCAGAGGTTCTGAATGGAAATCGTCTCCCTGAGATCTAAGAACCAGGAAGCAGATGTGGGGAATCAAATCCTGCTTGAGTTCAACCCAAAGCTCGTGCTCTTGAGCTAACACCAGCTCACCAAGTTTCCTGCTTTTCTGCAAAAACCCCGTCTTCAGGGTTTCCATAGCAGTGGTAACTAGGGAGGGGTTGCTTTTATTTTTATTTTTTAGAAGCCTCTCTAGGAGCCTCTGTGTAGCCCTCTTTTATGCAGCTGAATTTTGCAGTCAAAAATATCTTGGTGCACCCAGACCTCTTTGCCCTTAACACTGTAATTGGTGCTTCACACCAAAGGGAAAATGGTCCTCCTTTGACTCCAAGTCAAGTAGTTCTTACCTACAAAACTCACTAACTCAAAATCATCTATAAATTTTTTTTTATGGGTACCTGAGGCGAATGCAGAGAAGTGCTTCCTGTTTCCACCAGCACCAAGTAGGTGCTCAAGAAACTTTCTTATGCCTACATTTTTAAAGCAAGAATTTTGTCAGTCTCCTATTACAGGCATTTTTGGGTGTGTGGGTGTGCGTGTGTATTTCTCCAAACTATGGGCCCAGTATACATCCATCCTTTATCCAAATGAATTGACATCCATTATTACCAAACACCAAACCCATTGCCCTGCGTGTTGTACATATATGTAGAGATACCTGCATACATTTGGTGAACACTGATTAAGCCCTATCGTGTGTCGGACAACAGGTGAGTTGCTACACATGTCACCTGTTAAAATCTAGATTGGGATTGCTAATCATCCAAAAAGTCACGTCATTTCTTATACCACTGCTTTTAAAAAATTTTTTTCTGATGCTTCAAAAGACCAGTGGGTATTGCTTCTGGCTATATTATTTTTACCCTCTAACAAAACATTTCGCTCAAAATCCTGGTTTCTTCTAAAGTTTTGTGTACTGCTATGAGAAACCATCCATAACACAGAGCAGTGGTCTAGAGAAGGCTTTGGATTCATAGGTGGCACATGGACCTTCCTTTTCACTTTTGGAGTTATGTTCACTAGTTCGGAGTCTGTGACCTGCCTGGGCGCCTGGTGTTAGAGTCATGTATTATTCACTCGCCCCAATTCAGGCCACTGAGGCAGTACTGCCGGCTGCTGAATTAGCTGTGCCCATCACCAAAAAGGCAGCCTATGGAAGGAATACAGATTCTTAAAACAAAGCTGGTTTCTTCTGACTCTGACACCAACTACCTGTGTGACTCTGGATCAGTTACTTAATCTCCCTGACCCTCAGTTTTCTTATCTCTAAAGAAAGGGGTGATAATAACCAACTAACAAATGTGCATAAGGATGAACGGAGAAGTGATCTCCAGAACCTGGTGCATGGGGAATAAACAGCATCTTATAAACACCAGCAACGCCCTCAGGAAAGTACGTCTTCCAATCCCTCCTCCTGTGTCCCTCCCACATCAAAAGCCTAGATGAAGGATTTCTGAGTTCGTCACCAATCTAGAATTCTCTCTTCTCCTTTCCTTGCCACCGAGGTAGATAACCCACACGTGAGTCTGAGTAGTTATGTCAGCGACACTCTCACATGTTTCAATAATCCCCCTTACGGTCGTGAGGCCCTTCCCATGCGTTACTCATCTGCCCTTCACCGCAGCCCACAAGAACACCAGCCAGTGTTCTTATCCTTCATTGACAGACGAGCAAGCAGAGGGTTAGAGAGGATAAGTGGCTAGTCCATGGACACACTGCTAGATTGAGGTCTTTGACTCTGAACCCCATCCATGAGCTTTCTATTATCCGAGCAGTCATGGGATTTTTGGCTACATACCAAAAGGCAGACTATAGGTATTCTGGAAGAAATTAAATAGGAAGGTGAAGGCTGATGGAGAACACGAGGCGCCTTTTCTGGCCCTCCCCATCCCCAGGGAGCCCCACGCAGCCTCGGCCCAGTGGGCCTCTCTCTGCTTCTGGTCACTCAGATGCTCTGCTTCACAGCCTGGCTCTAATGGGCTCCCCCCCACCCCAATTTCTTCAACTAACATCTACTGAATGCCAGGCACTGTTCTTTACTGCTTTCTGGAGTTTCCTTCTAGCAGGGAGAAGCAGACAATACACTGGAACGTAAATGTGTACAGTAATTTTAAATGATAATACGTGCTAAAAAGAGGAAAAGCAGGAAAGAGGGAGGGGTACGTGTGTGGGGGGGTGCAATGTACGCTGGGGCGCTGGGGCGGCGTCACGGAGCAGGCTACAGGACCAAATGAGAAGAGGGGAAGGAGAGAGACCTTCGGATTTCCTGGGTCAGAGAAGCAGACGGAGGAGACTGTGAGCACCAAGACCCTGCGCCAGAGCGTGGCTGGCGTATTGACGAACGGCACGGAGGCGGGAGCAGTAGGCAGAGCAGGGCCAGGCAGTGCACGAGGACAGAGAGGGAAGGGGAGTGCATTGTACAGCCCGCACTGGTCAGTGGAAGAACTGTTTGCTGCTCTGGATGAGACGGAAAGCACTAAGAGCTTGGGCAGGACCCCTCTGAGTGCTCTGCTGAGATGGGCAAAGTGGGAGCAGAGAGACTCTTTAGGAAGCTATTATAATAATTCTGCAGAGAGCTGGTGGTAGCTCAGGCTCAGCCATGGTGAGGAGTGTTCAGATTCTGTATATATTTTTAAGGCAGGGCCTGGTAGTTTAGACGTGGGTTGTGGAGAAACAGGAGTCAAGCATGGCTCCAAATCCTCAGGCCTGAGCAACTATAACGAAGAGAATTGTTATTTGCCCCAAAGAAAAGGCTGCAGGTAGAGCAGATCTGAAGGAGCTGCGGGCGCCTTGGGGACTCTGATTTAGACGTGTTCAGTTAGAGAGGCCAGTAGACAGTCAAAGGGTGACGAGCAGGCAGCTGGATTTCTGAGTCTGGCGTTCCAGAGAGATAGCTCAGCTAGATATAGACATTTCAGAGTTGTTAGTGTTAAGATTTTATTAAAACTGTGAACCTGAATAAGATCTCCAGGGAAGTGAGCGTGGGATAAGAAGTGGTCCAGTAGCAAAGCCTTGGGTTTCTCCAGTTAGAAGTTTGGAGAGGAGGACCAGCCATGTAAATGAGGAGTTCCCAGGGACCAAGCAGAAAACCTTGATTATCCTTTCTGCGAAATCCTAATAAAACTTGTCTATCTCCTTCAACTCCGGGTTTATGTTTCCTTGATGGAGGCATCTTTCAAGTGAGAATCAAGTCACTTCTACAGTCTCCATAGGGCTTAGCATCTAGGAGCCCTTCCGTTAAAATGCATCTGGTTGTCTTATAGCTGAATCACAAAATAAGTGAGTATAAGGGACTCAAGAAGTCATCTGGCTTTGTGATTTCCCGCTGGATTCTTGGGATCAAGTCAAGGAGTTCTTTCCTTTCATCACTGGGAAGTCTGTGTAACTGTGACCCCTCCTTTCCTAGAAAAGCTAATAAAACAGCAGTGCCTGTTAGTGAAAGGCCTCGCCCCTTCCTTCTAAGAAACATTTGTGATTTTCATCATCATACCGCAGACATTTCATACCACAGGCTCCAGTGCTTGTATCTAGTCAAGAACCTCCACAGGGCGAAGGGGCCAAGGAAAAGCCTGCTACATTCTGAGACCCGTGGCCCCAGTTCCGACTGATTTGAGAGAAGTTACCATCGGCCACGTTCCTTCCCCTTAGACCGGATGAAGGCCCAGAATCTAAGACAGGATTATAGAGATCATCCAGGCCAACCACCTCCTAGAAAGATGAGGAACTTGGGCCTAGAAAGTCACCAGGATCTTTTTTTTTTTTTTTTGTACAGATAGAGTGGGAGGGAGAGAGAGGAAGAGAGAGAAACATCGATGTGAAAGGGACACATCGAGTGGCTGCCACCCACACGGCCAAACCAGGGCCGGGGACTAACTGCAACCGAGGTACATGCCCTTAGTGGGAACCGAACCCGGGTTTCTCTGGACCACAGACCGATGCTCTAACCGCTGAACCAAACTGGCAAGGGCAGTCACCAGGATCTTGTTCACAATCACATACCAAGTATTTATTCCTAGACTCAAAAACCAGTTTTCAACTTGAAACTTTCTGCTCAGAGTCAGATTTGACGAAGCGGTATTAGCATCACCCACATGCCAGCAGACAGGCCGGGCGCATATCCACGTTATCATTCATACTCCTCACCGTGACCTCCAAGACGGATCCTGCTGTTCCCTTTACAGATGGGAACATAATGCTCAGACAGGTAGGTGACATGTCCAGGGTCACGTGGGCGGCATGCCAGAACGGAGTTCAGTGTTCATCCCAGCACACCCGCTGTCTCTTTCAGCAGGACTCGTCTCACAGGGTTATTTATTCCCACCGTACAAGGGGCTGCCCGAAGACCCTGCCCGCCTACCAGTAAGGGAGACCTCTCCAGCTTGGTGTGTTCGCAAGTGACCGCTTTGAGTCCAGAGTGTGGTCTTTGAAACCAACCTGCCCGGGTTTGAATCATGACTCTACCACTTATTAGCTATGCAGCTCTGGGCCACGTGACTTCCCTAAGTCCATTTTCCTCACCTGTATTATGGGAACAATGACATGCTTACCTCCAGGGAGTTAGGGTTAAGTAATAAAATCCGTGTACTATCACTTAGCACAATGTCTGACATGGATAGCAGATGTTCAATAAATGTTAAAATGCGATAGTCAATGACTGAGTTTTTTTAAAACCCTAGAGCTGTTTTGGAACATACTGTCCAATGCTTCAAAAGTCTTTCCTGGAATATGTCCAGGAGGGGAATCCAATACCCAAATCCAGACCTGATATGCTTTTAGGAGTTTCAGCAACATGCTCTCGGTATCAATCAGGATTCAATGAGGATGGAAACCACCACAAGTGATGTGAAATAATAGGAATTAGATATACACAACTGATAAAAGACCAAAGGTGTATAGTGATGAGTCCTAAAACCCCCTTAGAAATACCAATGAAAAAGCACTAGTAGTAAACAGTATACGTATACAAAACACGCTGGAAGGAAACTCACCAAAGCCTTCACAGTAGATGTTGCTGAATGATGGGATAAGGACAGGTTTTATTTTTATTTTTGTTTACCGGCTTTCTAATTTTGTACAGTAAACAGGTATCACATTAGAAATTATTTCATTGTTCATGTTTATTGTTCATTTATTTCCTACTTCACCTAACGTCATTTTCTCTACAAAAACTTAAGATAAGGTATTGAAAGCACTTATAATTATAAAGCTAATTATGGGGAAGAGACAAGGTAGAAGGGGTTAGAATAGTAGTACCGTGTAGATAATCACTTGATTTCAGTTAAGAAGTTTAATCCTCTGGATTCTGAAAGTCATGAACAGAAGATACTGTCTTATCCACATGAGATCTTGAAAGAAATATTCTGTCTGATGGTGTTGTAGAAGAGACACTCAACTAGGGTGTCAGGGCGCCCCAGCTGGGGTCCAGGCCCACTCAGGGACTGACTGGGTCTCACACTCCTGGTGTCTCCATTTTCTTTCCTCTAAAGTGAAGGCCCTTTGTAGGAGGGGTTTCCTATTGTGTGTGTGTGTGTGAGTGTGTGTGTGTGTGTTGCCTGTTTAACTTATCTTTACTGTTGAATGTATTACAGATGTCCCCTTTTGCCAGCACCTGAGGTCATTGGCAGAGGGAGGGCCTGGGGTGGGTGGTGTGGGAGATAGGCTACGTGATCACAGTAAGAGCTCTGATCCCTGGGGAAAGATAGGCTGCTCCTTCCCACTGACATCCTGGCAGCCTCGGTGAGAAAAAGGCAAACCAGAGACAAGAAGCCTGGGCATCTTCTGGCATTCTTGGGTAAGCTCACTCAGACTGGAATCTGATATTCTAGATAGAATCAAAGAACTTTAGGCCTGGGAATCTCGAAGGCCATGTAGTCCAACTCCCCATTTGATAAATGGGAACACCAAAATCCACAAAATCAAATGCCTTGTCTAAGACCACACAGGGCCTGGAGAGAACAGGGATTCCACATCCTCTCGCCACCAGACCCGATCTCTCCAAGGTCCCTCCCATGGCTGATTTCATGAAGCCAATAATGATTGGAGAGGAGGAGAGAAGGACCGAATGGCCCTTTAATCTCACCCTCATTTAGTAGGAGCAGGGAAATGTTTCCCACAGGTAGGCACACTATATTGCTTAGTTATTTTCAAGACCCTGGACTTGCTACAGCAGCAAACCCGCTTCTGATCAACAGTCACCAATTCTCTTTCCACCTGTCCTGCCATCAGGTGGTGATCATACAGTCAAGACGCGGCTGGGCAAAGCTCTGGGTGGTGCTGACCAGTTCCATCTGCGCTGTGTTTCATCCCTGTCTAGAGTTGTTCCCTGGATCTCAACAGAAACCTCATAACCGGCCATTGCTCCCAGAAAACCTTCCTACCAGTAAACTTGCACATTGCTGGCCACTCAGCTAAGACAAGTAATGAACCAAGGAAAACAAAAAACAGTGAGGTTTTAATATCAGGATTGGGGTCGAGGGTGGGGTTGGCATTGGTCAAGTAATCATGGACCAGTGAATTTCAAAGCAATTTTAATGTTTTAAAATTATTTTTAAAAATAATTATTTCCTTTGATACTCAGACACTGCACAGAGAAAGAAAAATAAGAATATGACAATTTTAAAGCTCCATTTTGCTTAGTTCCCTTAGTAACGCCATGAACCCAACTCTGAAGTCTAAAGACAATCTTAAGAGATTATTGTGTGGGAAGAAGCAGCGAGGTATTGAAAAACATAGACTAAGCCTAAAGTCAGAAAAGTGGCTACGTTTTGAGGCTTCTATCTATCCAGTATATGACCCTGGGGAAAACATTTCACTTTCTGGTCCTGGTTTACTCCATGAAAAACTGGGATAATGTTTCTACTTGAACTTTCAGACCCTGCTGTGTTGTGGAGGACCAACACCATAGGTATAAAAACATTTGGATATTATTATTTTTATTAATTATAATTTTGGAATTAGTTCTCAATAGCATTAGTCCTGTCCACAAAATGGAATTGGTCTCCGGGTATCAAGTGCTTATACTTCTGAATGGAATGGAAAAGAAGATAGAAGAAGCAAAAAAATAAAAGTCAATCTTTTCCTGGAAAGCTCTGTTGTTTAATCTTGGAGTAAAAAATCCCAGCCACACTGTAGGGAACAGAACGTAGGCTTCTCTTTGATGTCACCATTCACCCAGTGGTTAGTATCACTTCCTTCTTTCACCAACACATTCAAAACCCTTAAAAGCCTGCTTAAACACGCACTAGAACCTAAACAATAAAAAAAGGAGACAGAAGAGGGAAAAGGCAGAAAGAGAGAAATACAGTTGTATTCTTTGGACAGAGGGTGGTTAATGAGACTTACATTTTAATTTAGAGCCAAATAGTTCTCTTCAAACAGAGAAGGTCACAGTAACTCCAGACAGGAGCAGCAGGAGCAGAAACAGGAGTCCTGTACTCCAACTAGGACCCCGTTTGTGGTTCCTAAGCCAGAGACACTAGAACAAGACAAACCTTGAGACCTTGCTCTACATTAACAAGCATGAACCTGGCCTTTCGGGTACAGTCCTTCTAGGGATGGGCCTCTCCCCTCCGTCTTAGCTTCCACCTGAAGCCAGGGTGAGTCCTGTAAAGTTTCCAAATCCATCTTGGTCCACAGACCAAGCAGTCATGCCTGCCAGCATTAGACAGCGTTACTCCTTAATCCCACCAACAAATCAAGACAATGCCAAGGTGAATAATGGGAAATCAGAAAACTGAGGTGGAGGTGGGGTGGGGTGGGGGTGAATAGGCCTTTTAAAGAGCCCAAGAAAAGAGTTAGGGCAGGAATCCTCTCAGTAGTTCCTTTGCCATGCCGTTCTTTAACTCCCGAGTGACTCTCCGCACCCCACAGTTCAAATCAAGACTCCCCCACCTTACCAGACCTGGACAGGTGCTGCAAACGCTGTCTCTCGTACAACTATGGCAACTTGACACGATGTTCTCTCTGTTGCATTTTAGATCTTCCTGTGCACCCCCCTTCAAGTGGTCAGTTCTCAGACTGATCAGCAACAATAAGCCTGGTACAGGACAAAGCCAGCGATCATCAGTCAGTGTTGAGCCTTGAGCAGTGCTTGCATAGCTATAGTATTCTGTTGATTGATGCAGGTTCAGTTGGGAAATGCTACATTTTAAGGAAGTGCAAACTTTTAACTTCTGAGTTGGAGCAGGCAGCCAAGAGAATGAGTGGATAAAACTTTAGAACAACGATTCGAGCTATGGGCACAAAAGTAGACACAAACCAAGCCAAGTCCAGGGATTCTCAGAGAATCTAAAGAGAAGTAGGCAGGAAAAGAATTTCTAAGTACTAATAGCAAATATCAGAACTTCATCTTAGCCCCTCCAGGTTGTCAAGCCCAGGTCTGGGCATGTTAGTTACCTCTACTGAATTACTTTTCATAATGTTGCCATTCATATTTAATTGAAATGCATTATCCAAAACCCAGTGGCTGAGAATCCTGAAATATTGGCTATCTTTAATAATAATAGTCAATTAGATCATGTGTAGAACAACTCAGTTTTAAAATATAAAGATAAAACCCATTACCCACATTTTCAGAGTTTTCCTGGTAAAAATAGGGAGAACCAGAAAAATCATGTAAGTGTTGAATTCTGAAGGACCTTAGAGATTACTCCATATCTGAACCTCCGACATAACACCCCTAAAAGCGTGTCCATCATACTCCTTCTTAGATATCTCTAAGGGTGGGAACTCCCTGCCTCCCAAGGTGGCCGGTTCCATGGTTGGTCAGATTTAGAAGTTGGATGATCTAAACTTAAACTTATCTATTGATTCAAATATAAGAAGGGATTTATTATAGCAAAATAGCACTTACCAAAGATATTTTGGACTATGTGTGGTTGGTGACCTCAGTGGATGCAAACAGGGTCCATGACCACAGACTATACACTAAATCTCAACCCATAGGTAAGTCCTTCATCAGTAGAGTGAAGAGAAAAGAAGTGTATGCTGCACACAGTGCACATCTATCGTCAGTACTAGAGACATATTTATAAACGATGATCTTAGGTACTGACGAGGAGGCTAATACGGAAATCCTTCCTTGGTCCCAGGGAAAGGAACTTGATCCAATCAACCTTGATTTTAACTTCTAAGAGAACATGTGAAAATCAGGTCACTATCACTCTTTTCATACACAAGATGGACAGTTAATCTCTCCCACCACTTTATTCATTTCTACAGGCTTTCTTTTTCTTGAACCTGTGCCTAGGTCAGAAAATTATAGATTTGTGTACCTAACACAATTTTAGAACTGAAAGATTTCCAGAGGAACTCTTATCTGATTTCCTCATCTTAAAACTGAAAAACTGAAGTGTAGAGAGAGGGGGCAACTGACCCAAGGTCACAGAGCCCTTTTGAAATGGAGTCAGGACTAAATCATAGGTCTCCCTACTACTAGTAGAGTGCTCTACTCTTCATTATCAATGACGATATGATGAGTATGGAAGAGAATGATGTTCTATAGAAAGAAGCTATAGAAGGTTTCATGGAAGAGAGGAAGGAGTCAGCCACTCCTGGCTCCCCATGCAGCAATCCGATGAGGTTGCTAATAAGGATTGCTAATGTGCTTTTAAAAATATCCATACACAACAAATAAAGTACACGATGAACACCATCTAATTGTATCTGCATGCAAATATATCAGAATGATCTCTATCATAACTGAAATTTATTGAGCATCTACTATGTTTCAGGCACTTCACATACCTTATTATCTCTAATCCTTCTAACAACTCTATGAGGTTAGTGTTATGATTGTTTGCTAGGTGAATAAAATGAGGCTCAGAAGACACATGGCTGGTGTGGAAGAGTTAAGATTTGGAACCAAGTCTTCTGGCTCCACAGCCTGTGCTGGTTTCATTATAACCATCAACTTCTTCAGGGGACCTCAAACTCACTATACACACACACACACACACACACACACACACACACACACACACACACAAAATAGATAATGGATTTTGTTTGTTTGTTTGTTTGTTTGTTTGTTTGTTTATTTTTAGGTGCAATGATCTGGTAAAGTGTAAGAAAATGTGATTATATGATTTTAGCAGAATCATTCTATTGCTGCTCTTAACGTCTTGGGTGAAAGTCCACACACATGGAACATCACGATCCACTTGGGGTTCTGCTGCAGAGGACAATGATATGGCAGCTTAGAGGAGTCATTTCCCAAACTGATAGAAGAATCGTCCTCCTATAAATGAAGTTGTTATAAGATGCAAGATGTACAATTTATACTACTATTTCTTATCCAAGTGAAATATAAGAATTCTTTCTTTCTTCTAAAATTCACTGGGGATTTTTTAGTTCAAATATACAGTTTGATTCCATGATAAAAGCACAATAAAAATAGCTAACCTTTAGAGAGTGCTTCCTATAAGTCAGGCATTGTTCCCTGCATTTACAGATATTAACTCTTTGGTCTTCACAGCTCAGTGAAGAGGACTTGTTATTCTCTCCACTTTCATATAAGTTCAAGTTTGCAGAGCTGCTGTGTGAGGGAGCCTTTGTTCAGAATGAGGCAATGACTCCAACAGCATGAGATCTCCCACCACAGGGCCACACTGTCTCTACTGAGCCCTGGTCAACGAGTAGGTTCTCTACTACACAGACAGTAACCCCAGTAGCAAGGGTGAAGCCCACTGTGGTAAGTGTTTGAGCAGGATCTCCATGGTGTCTGCCACCTCAATGCCACCATCTTCCTCACCAGATGGAGCTTCCTATTTTGATGGGTGAGTCATCCAGTTCTTCTTGCTGGGTTAATTTCCTCTTTAAGGAGAGGCTTCTTTGTGATTACTATCAGGCTTACCTTACTGTTCTCCTCTGAATGTTTTGTTGGTCATTCCCTGAGCTTGATTTATTTTCACTCTGCTAATGTCTGGTCTTACTCAGACTTGAAAAACACAAGTCCATTTTCCTCCTACCAAAATGTAAACTCCCAAAGACCAAGACATATGTTTGATTTATTCTTTATTTTGATACTATTTTTTTTTAGTACTTAGCAGTCTTTAATAAATGTTGAAAGAATAAATGAATGGATAATGAGTAAATGTTGAAAGGATGAGTGAAAGACTCCCCTTTGAGAGCTTTCTAGACTCATCAATCCCTAAGACGTCTGTTTTAGTACTGATTCCTCCAGTCACTAACTCAGCAAATATTAATTGAGTGACACTACTTGAAAGGGAATGTGAAGTTCTGTGCACAGAATGGGAATATTTACGCTTGAAGACTCATTTTCTTCATTCATGCATTTGTTCATTCATTCAATTAATGAGCATGTATATAGTACTTCCTTTGCTCTTATAAGTGAAGGCATGGATGTTATCAACCATGGATTTAGACTGGAAATATCTGATTTCCAAATTGACTTGTCTACTTAATAGCTGTGTAACTTGGGCAACTTTGTAAACCTCTCTGGGCCCCTGTTTCATCCTTTAAAATATGAGAGAAATGTCGGTATTGATATTCTTGGCTATGAGGATTAAAGAAGATCATATATGTTAAGTGCTCAATAAATATAATCAATTAACTATTATTATTTCCTTGGTAAGAGAAACAAAGAGGAATTAGATATAATCTTTATTTTCAAGAGTTGAAAATCTTTTCAATAAACTCATGAGAATGTAAATTATTCAAATGTGAGGTACAAATAAAAATACTAGAGGTGCTCAGATTTAGGAGAGAGGACTTAAAACAGGAAAAATCAGAGAAGGCTTCTTTCCTGGAGGGGGCTGTATTTAAGCAGGTTTAGACACATAGTCATATAGGGGGAAGGATTTCCAAGAGGTGGAACTAGCCCAACAAATAAATGGAGGTATTAAAGAATGAGATCATATTCTGGGCTCTTGAGTACTGCGCAAGTAATTTACCAGGACTACCAATGACATAAAAAGGAGAGAGTCCTAGAGCAAAGGGTTGGAAATATCTTGAGGAGGACTTTGAAAACCAGTCACAAAGTTTGGCTGCATTCTATGTACACCAGATGTGTATTCGTGGATTTGTGTGTGTCATTCACTGGTTTCATTTTTGTTCTTAACTGTGGGTGGGTCTAGGCAACTGTATTCAAATGTTTTAGATTTTAAGTTATTTATTCCTTCACGTCTGGGGAACTGGATTACCTCCCAATATACTTTAACATCTGTCATGCCATCTGAGTTGCCCTGTGAAGTAGGCACATGTGGAGATGAGGAAACTTACATGGACATAAGATAACCTGCCAGTGGCAAGAGCTGTTGCTTGGATGGACTGGGAGGTGAATGTCACAGCTTCTAATTCCAAGCCTTTCTGCTTTTTGAGGTGGAGAGGTACAAAGATACGGCAAAAGGAAAGTCAAGACCATGCTGCCTGAGTGGTAGAGAAGACATTTTGATGACAGAGACCTCAAGTCAGGGGTTACTTTTGCCCCTGCTGGACACTTTCTTTCGCTGTGGCTTGCAGTAATACATGCTCTGCAAAATAAAATCAGCTATAGATTTTTCCCTGTTCTCCTGGCTTGGCCTAGTGGATACCTTTCTTCTGGCCTTGTCCCAGGTTTCTTAAAGGGCTTCAAAAGAAATTGTTATTGACTGAACTCTGGGGTTATTTATAATGGAAATCCAGTATCTCATTCCTCCTGTCCTCCATGGAAGGGTTGGGCTCTTAATCTGCACCTTGGGGAATCAGAGGCCCAGGTGGCTTTATTTAGCTTTCAGGACATTGGATTTTTTTTTTTTTTTTTAATTTTTGCAAAGAACTCAAAGTTCCATTAAAGATAAAAGTATTTTATGTCCCAATGTCTTGACTAATCTAAATAACTCATCCCTTCTCCAAATCTTATTCTGATAGTTCGCCAAATTAGACACTCTTTCCTATTTCTTTCCTTAAGCAGTTGTATAAAAGGGCCATTTGGATAAAAAAAAAACACAATAGTTTTTAAGCACACCCCAGAGGAAATTTACTTAAGTGGTACCCTCCCACACACATGATTTTAAGTGAATTTATCTGATAATTTATCAAAAGTTCATGAGGTCCATGGAGGAGGTTCTGTGAACATGTATTCTGTATTCTCTAGACTTGAACACTTGTCCTTGCACACAGTAAGTGCTCAATTATTTGTTGGTTAATTAATTAGTTGGTAGGCCTATAAGTCTCTCTGTGTAAGGAAGTACAGAGCTACCATTTGTGGTCAATTACAGTGGGTTTCTTTAGCTTAAATTTTCTTACGCTTTTCTACCTGTTTCCCATCCCTTCTCTCTCTCGCACGCACACACTAACCAGTTAGCTTTTAACATATTTCCTATGTTCTATTGTACTGGATACCTTGATTGCAGGCCACTCAAGAGTTTTGAGAAGTTTTATCTTGACAGAGGTATTAAAAGTAATATCAAATGCACCACATACACTTCTAAACACTTGCATTTTTTGCTTAACAGTTGTGTGACCTCAGTCAAGTTACTCAGATGCTTTGCGTTTTAGTTTCCTCAATGGAGATAATTAAGGTAACTACTTCTTGATAATTAAATGAAATGATGGAGAATGGAGGGGATTTAGGCCATTATCTGGCATGCAGCATGTGTTCTGTCATGTTTGGTAAGAAGACAACAGTGCTTAGTTTTGTCTTCTAGGATAGAGGATTGGCACAATGATATATATGCATTTATAAACTATAAGCCAACTTCATATTTTTTAGTAAGAGGTCAGATTTTAAAAATTCAATAAAGTATTTAAATTATTTGTGCTCTTGTTATCTATATATTACCCATTTAATTAAAGTATTTGAGAGGCTTATAATAGTGAAAACAGTATCATCATTAACATTTGGACTAAGTAAAGCATGAATAATTTACTCTATTGAAACCAAATAGTTATATAGTTTTTTACAGATTATACCTGGTGCTTTCTCAAACATTGCCTATTTTACTCCTTAATTTTCACAACTCTTCATAGGGAGGCATTGTTACTTATCCTATCTGAGTGGGAGTAAAGTTACTTGACCTTGTTCTTACTGCTTAGCATGTGGTTAGAGATTCAGAAATGTTCAACAGTCCAGGATCATAGTGTCTTCTCCCCCAGCAGAAGAGGTAGGAGTCAATTGCCTTCTAGGTATTCAGTTAAACTACTGGATTCCCCTTTCTACGGTCAAGGGAAATAAAGCAACAATCAGTTGCTCTGGCACTAGATCAGATGTAAATCCTGGCTCTCCTACTTTCTAGCTGTTAAGGCAGTGCTTTGAGGCTTCAGTTGGCTAGTTTGTAAGATTGAAATAAATGAGACAGCACTTAATGAAGGGACATAAGCATGGAGTACAGGGAACATGATACCTGGCTATTCATGAGTCTGGCTTTGACTTTGACGGCTCTGAACACTTAAGAATCTTGATTGTCAGAGGTGCGATTCAGAAAAAAGGTTTGAATGTGGTTGGTGAGGAGGAAGAGTGAGGATGTCCAAACTAAGGTAAAGAAAAGGGGGAGAGCTTACAGAAAGAATAAGAGCCTATAACTATCCAGCCCATTGGACCCGGAGGACGGCCCAAGGGGTAGGGGAAAGAATGGAATGAGAACCAGGAAATCTGAGTTCTTTTGCTGCTAATTCAATTTTATGACCTTGGTCAGATTCATTTCTTTTCTGGGCCTCAGTTTATCATCTGAAAAAAAATGAATATCAAATAATCTTATCTCTAAGATTCCTTTAAGCCTTGATATTCTATTATAAATTCCAGGGAATTGAGGTTTGGCTGGTGAAAGAGAATGAGAAAGGGTTGAACCCAGAAGTTGTGGGTGTGTCTATTTAATTCCTAAATGCCAGTTGATTTGAAATATTGAGCACTTTACATTTTATATCTAAACAACTTCACCCCACCCTCATTATATTTAAACCCTTAGGAAATAAAGGTCATTATTCACCTTGATTACATTCTACATCTTATGTGTGTCAACAAACTGGAAAAAAATGTTTTAAGTCAGGCAAGGGTTATATCCACAAATATTCCTAGCCATTTTGTGATAAAATCAGAAAACAGGTTGGATTAAAATATTTCCAACCCAGCTGTTGAGAATGTCTCAGTGATGGAGAGTGGGGCACTTATCACAGCAAAGAGAGAATAGAGAAAAGGAGAATAAAGATGGAGACGAGAAAAGGGAAGAAAAAGAAAGGAGGAGGAGGAAGAGAAAGAGGTAAAAAGGAGACTGGGAAAAAGGAATGACTCTTGGATGGCAATTCACATTTACAAAGCACCTAAACAAAATAATAGCCCATCATGATTCTGACAATCACCCTGTGATTATTTCACTTCGCAGAAAAGGAAACCAAAGCCCAGAGAACTGACGTGACTGCCAAAGGCCATGTGAACAGATTTCATTCCAGAGCTCTTTCTTTGGACACATTCCTTTCTATGTTGACTTGAGGTTTTTGGGGGCATGTGTGTGTGGTCTTCCCCACTATTCTGTGTGAGCATCTTAAGGACAAGTGATGGATTGCATTCAAGTCTATTATCCCACAAAATCTGAGGGTCAATATCTTACACAGAATAAGTGTTCAGTAGATATGTTGTTGGGTGAATGAACAAATCCCTAAGAATAACACCTAAAATCAGATATGAAACTAGATTTATCTCTTCCCTAGTTTCAGTGTCTTGGTGATAGGAGGACTCAGGTGAGACTGTTTACCTAGACATACTCAGCCATCTTTCAGGAACCAGCCAAAGGACCCAGGTAATGGCATGTACTTATTTATTGAGCAGTTCTCATGAACTCCTCTATATTTTAAGAAATTCTCACACTGGCTATTCCATGCCCTGAGATGGTAAAACAGGAATTGCTTGTGACTCATATTTTGCAGAAGGAAAAACTGTGGTCTGGGGAAGCTAACTTACTTTTATTAATCCACCCAGTGTGGAGTGGTTGAACCCACATTTGGAACCTTCCATGGAGTCTTCGGGCCCTGTTCCAGGCACACTTTCTCTGTGTGTATCTGATGCTTCCTGATGGCTCAGTCAGCTAAACAAGGATACTGCCTGCTCTAGCCTGAGCCATCTGATACGGTTAACACTCATAGAATCCCAATACGATGGCCTTACAATCCAAAGAAAGATCTTCGCATCAATATAGTCACTGTCATGGCGGACATAGCACCTAGAAAATGAAGTTTCCCAGGAGATAAGAAAAACATTGGTTATTTGTACATGCTCCACAACTTGGTAGAAATGGCCCCATAATGGAGGATAGGTTAGAACTCCTGGATCTTCAAGTCTCCTGAACTTTTTCCAGTTGATTGCTCATTCTGCCTTTCCATAGTACCTTGTGATTTGCCATTAATGATCCCAGAGGGACTTTGGATACTTTTTGTGGTCATTGTTTGTATATCTGATAAAAATAAATTTTTCTTAATTTGAATTGTTCTTTTACAGAGAGTACACATTGCCCAATAAAACAAGATAGTCAACATATTAAAATATAACTCCTTATGAATATTCATTTAATAAATATTTACTGAATGCCTACTATATACCACGTACATTCCAAGCACTACAGTTATAAGAATGAATGAATACAACAGGCAAAAATCTCTGAATCCAGAGGGCTTATGGTCTATTGGGAAGAAAGAGACAAACAAGAAAGACGCAGATAAAAATTATAACAGGATGCCAAATACTACACAGAGCACTCCATTAGAGGAAGGTGGATAAAGAGCAATGTGGGCAGAGGGTTACTACTTAATATAAGTGAGAGCTAAGGTCTGAAGGAAGGAGGGCATGGGGCTGCTATTTGGGGAAAGAGTGTTCCAGATGGAGAAACAGCATTTGAATAGGTCTTGTTCTGAGAGAATGGTTGGGTGCCCTGGGAAGAGCAAGGAGGCCTATATGGCTGGAGCAGAGTTCATGAGGGGAAATAGTAGGAAATGAGGTCTGCAAGAAAGCAGGGCAACCTGTTGGGCCTTGCAGAGACTAAATAGGACTGTGGCTCTGACTCTGAGTGAGACTGGAAGTCATTGGAACCCTTTGTTTGATCTGACGTAGGTTTTGAATGGATCACGTTGGCTGCTAGGTGGGAGTAGACTTGGTGTGTGGGCAGAAAAGGCAAGTATGTGTGATAAGGAGATGGGAGATGGATTAATAGGTTATTCCAAGAGTTTAAGGCTAAAGTGATTGTAGCTTGGACCATAATTGTCTATACTGTTTGCTCCAAATAAAGAGAACTCTCTGGGCCAATTTTAAGGATAACTTATCTTTAAAAGTTTAAATTATGAGAGAGTTCAGGAAAATGAAAACTCAGTTTAAAGTTAGGTAACTATTACCACCTCTCTAGAGTAACGCAAGTAATTATTATCTTTGATAAGCATGTAGCCAATTTTTCCTTCCAACTGTCGAAAATAAAGTAACATTCCATATCACTTCACTTGGTTTGTCTATGACTTGAATCATTAAATGGGTTGTGAGCTGAATAATTTTGCCAATTGTTAAGCAATAAAAGCAAAAGAAAATAATTCTCAAGGCCCTATAGTAGTTAATAGTAAAGCAGAGTATATTTCCATCAGAAAGGTTGAAATTCTCTCAGAAATGTGAATATTGTTATTTTAACATAAGAAAGAGGCAGAGATTGCTGGACATGAAAGAGATCCCACTATGTGGATGTAGAAACCGAGACTCAGAAGAAAGATAAACTGTCCAAATAACACAGAGGTTACTAAGTTTGGAACAGAACCTGATTCTCAGTCCAGCATGTTGCCTCCTTCATATAAAGTTTTCCTTATAAATGGACTTTGTTGCTGATGTGTTATAAGGTTTCAGGTATATCTTTCGTGATTGCTCATGTGAAGAACCCCACCCAGTCTTCTCTCAGCAGCTAACAAGAACTGGCTTCTAGCCACACGTTCCTGACGACACCATCTTGGTTCCTTGGTTTCTTTCTCTCACACATGCTAGCGTCACACAGCTCCATGGAGATTCTAGTTCTTCTGCTCTGACTGTTTTTCCTACGGGAGCCTGCCTGCCTGCCTGGCTGGTGTCCTCTAACTCTACAGAGAGGGATAAGCTAAACAGATAGTGCCTGGATGTTCTGATGATTAGGAAAACCCCCAAACTTCAATGTTTTTGTTCCTTTACAGCAAGCAGTTACATTTTCAAGCCTTCTAATTTCAATATGTGACTTCGTTCCTATTACTTTATGTGTATTCATGAATTATTCTTCTGAGGGAGAAACACAGAGTGAATTTTAATGTCAAAAACATGCATAGGATTCCTTTTATTAGATCTATGGTAATGTTGAAAAAAGAAATTTTGGGAAACAAGGATCAACTAGCTTGGAAAGACACTAGAAAGCCAGACCCAGTTCTAGGAGTCAAGGCCATTTTCCGTGAGGGCCTCTGACCTGTGAAATGAAGGGAAGAGGATGGGGCTTTGCTGCCAGGATCTGCCAAGTCTTGACCACGCACATGCCAGGCATGTGCTTCACTGCTCCAGGGCCATTCATGTGGTCCCTTCCCCACCCCACATTCCCAACATCCTCCTTCAGGGTCTCAAATTCTGTGACTCCCATTCAGACTAATAAGTATTCACTGAGAGCTTCTCTTGTGCTCACTGCTATGCTGGGTACTGTGAAGCAATAAAAAAGAAACATAAGACTTCCTATCTTTCCTCAAGTAAAACTAATGGGAAGAGGGTTCTATTTGCATTATGGATTTTTTTTGAAAGGAATAAAGTTTTAGTGTCTTTATGCACCTTTAGTAATTCAAAATAAGCCCAGAAAGCATTGCTTAGGAAAGCACTTAGAGGAATGTTTTAATTAATCCACCAAAATGCTATGAAATGAACAAATCAAGGGTTTCTTTGTAAGTGGGAGGATCAGAGACTCAGAAAACAACGGATTCTCTTAAATATTAGAAACATTTTTGTCATAGTTTTACAATATTAATTTGTTCTATTAAAGAAGAAAAACAGCAGTTTAGAGATTTTCTGAGGGATCACATTTTCAGAATGATTGGAATCTAAAATCTGAATGAAAATTACAATCTCTTTGCCTGAAAAGCTTTGTGACTCATTTCGACTTGTCAAAATTCTAACCATCCTTGAAGGTTGAGTTCAAATATTGCCTCATTCTCCTTCTTCTGCTTTTTCTCCATCATTATCATCATCATCATCACCACCATCACCACCACCACCATCACCACCACCACCATCATCCTTTCCTTTAAATCTGTGTGGATCATCGGCACTGTCTTAAAGCACTCATGACCTCCACATTGCCTGATAGCAATTTGATTCTATGCCAGCTTTGGTCTGCACTGGGATCCCTAGAGCAGGGAGGATGTCTAATTTACCTGTTCACGCTGTGCCTTGTAAGTAGCAGGGTTTTGCATGATGTCAGAGCAGTGACCTGCCATTTTGTGATGGATCACTCTAACAGCTGGGATACAATTTCAATTGTTCTAACAGAGACTCACAATAATAATGGCTGAAACAAGTTAGACATATCCTTCTTGTTTACATAAAAAGAAAAAATATACCCACAAAGATATTAAGGCTAGAAAGATAGCTCTAAAATATTTGGAAGTTAAAACGAGATAGAGACACTACAAAGAAAGAAAACTACAGGCCAATATCCCTGATGAACATCCTTAACAAAACACTAGCAAATCAGATCCAGCAATACATTAAAAAATTATTCACCATGACCAAGTGAGATTCATCCCAGGGATCCAAGGCTGGTACAAAATTCGCAGATCAATAAATGTGATATGCCACATAAACAAAATGAAAGATAAAAAACATATGATCATATCAATAGATGCTGAACAAGCATTTGGCAAAACCCAGCACCCATTTCTGATAAAAATGCTCAGCAATGTGGGACTAGAGGGGTCATATCTCAACATAATCTTAACATAATATGAAAAACCTATAGCCAACATCATACTCAATGGGCAAAAACTAAAAGCATTTCCCTTAAGAACAGGAACAAGCAGGGATGCCCACTTTCACCACTCTTATTTAACATAATACTGGAAGTCTTAGCCACCGCAATCAGATATGAAGAAAAAATAAAAGGGATCCAAATCGAAAAGAAGGAAGTGAAACTATCATTTTTTTTGCCTGACATTGTACATAGAAAACTCTAAAGACTCCAGCAAAAATCTACTAGATTTAATAAATAAATTTGGCAAAGTAGCAGGATACAAAATTAACATCCAGAAATCGATACCATTCTTACACACCTATAATGAACACTCAGAAAAGGAAACAAGATGAACAAACAAACAAAAAACCAACCCCATTTATTATGGCAACAAAAAATAAATAAAATACCTAGGAATAAACTTAACCAAAGAGGTAAAAGACCTGTTCTCAGAAAACTACAAGACATTGAAAAAAGAAATAGAGAAAGATATAAAAAAGTGGAAACACATACCATGTTCACGAATTGAAAAAATCAATATCATTAAAATGTCCATAATACCCAAAGCAATCTACAGATTCAAGGCAATCCCTATTAAAGTATCAATGGCATATTTCACAGACTTAGAACAAATACTCCAAAAGTTTATATGGAATCATAAAAGACCCAGAATAGCCACAGCAATCTTGAAAAAGAAGAACAAAGTGGGAAGGATCACAATACCAGATATCAAGTTACATATACTACAAAACCATCGTAATTAAAACAGCCTTATACTGGCTCCAGAAAAGGCATACAGATCAATGGAACAGAACAGAGAATCCAGATATTGACCCAAGACAGTATGCACAATTATCATTCGACAAAGGAGGCAAGAGCATACAATGGAGAAAAGAGTCTCTTCAATAAACGATGCTGGGAAAATTAAAACTAGACTACCAACTTACACCATATACAAGAATAAACTCAAAAGACTTAAATGTAACCTGTGAAACCATAAAAATTCTAGAAGTAAATGTAGGCAGAAAACTCTCAGACATCATACATAGTGGAATTTTCACTGATACATTGCCTAGGACGGGAGAAACAAAGGAAACAATTAAATGGGACTACACCAAACTAAAAAGCTTCTGCGTGGCAAAAGAAACCAGCATAAAAATGAAAAGGGAACCCACTCTCTGGGAGAACATGTTTGCCAATGATATATTGGTTAAGGTGTTGATATCCAAAATATATAGAGCACTCATACGACTCAACAAAAGGAAAATAGTCCAATTTAAAAATGGGCAGAGACCTGAGTAGATACTTCTCCAAACAAGACATACAAATGGCCAGGAGACATATGAGAAAATGCTCAACATCTCTAATCATCAGAGAGATGCAAATTAAAATGACTATAAGATATCACCTCATACCTGCCAGAATGGCCACTATGAACAAATCTTCAAACAACAAGTGTTGGTGTGGGTGTGGAGAAAAGGGGACTCTAGCACACTGCTGGTGGGAATGCAGACTGGTGCAGCCACTATGGAAAACAATATGGTGTTTCCTTAAAAAATTAAAAATGGAACTGCCATTTGACCCAATGATCCCACTTCTAGGAATATACCCTAAGAAACCTGAAACACCAATCAGGAAGAATATATACACCCCTATGTTCATAGCAGTGCTATTTACAATAGCTAAGATCTGGAAACAGCCCAAGTACCTATTAGATACGTGGATAAAAACATCTGTGGTACATTTACACAATGGAATACTATAAAACTGTAAGAAAGAAAGATCTCTTATCTTTTGAGATGACATAGAGGGACCTGGAGAGTGTTATGCTAAGTGAAATAAGCCAGACAGAGAAAGACAAGTACCACATGATCTCACTTATTTGTGGAACATAATGAACAAAATAAGTTGTTGACCAAAAGAGCTCCGGAATCATGGAAGTAGGGCACAGACTGATGAACCTCAGAGAGATGGGGTTGAGAGGGGTGGAAAGAGACAAACCAAAGAGTTTATATGCACATATGCACAAGCAATCGCCATTGGCATTAGGCTGGGGAAGGCAGGAGGTGGGTGGGAGTGGGAAGGAGGGGGTCAATGGGGAAAAATGGGGGACATCTGTAATACTTTCAACAACAACAAAAAATATATAAAAATATTTGGAAGTTAGGCACTTCCTAGCTTGTTGCTCTGCCATCTCTAGAATGATGCCCTGTCTACATGGTATAAAGTGAATTCTCTACCACGTCTGTATTCCAGACCACTGGATGGAGCAAAAGGAAAAGTGGAGGTCCCCACTTCCGCCTAAGGTACAAATGGGCAGTTATACACATCGCTTCCACTCACATCCCATTGAGAACTTAATTTTATGGCTCCACCTTGCCAGTGGTGTGCTGGAGCCCACTCCTAAGGCACAGGACAGACCACCGTGCACATTGTCTCCCAGATCCATGTTTAGTGAGTCGTGTTGTTAGCTTGAAATCAGCCATGGGAGAATGAACATCACAGAAATGGGCACATTTTACAAATCAGAGCTTTTTCTCTTTCCCTTTTATGGGAGCTCATTGTTAAAAATTGTAATCTGCTGCAAGAGAAGCTGAAAAAATGTGGTTTTGTTTTTTTTCCTGGACAGCCAAGTATCTAGCTAACAATCCTGTGTAAGAGAGCAAGGAGTTGTATTTTGATTTAAAAAGAGTTAAGAATGGCTATTTGCAAACAAGCAGAAATCTCTTTAAACATGACATCATTGGAAAACAAAAAAAAAATCAGCAAACCTGTTTTTAACTGTGAGAGCACAGATCTATCTATAAGTATGTGTATGGAGGGCTTATGGCTGCTATCTTCCAGCTGGGAAGCACCATGCTGGAGAGAATTAAGCTTATCTGTAAGGGCTCAAGGTATAGACCTCTGGGCGGAGGCTACATGAGCCAAATTTTGCTTTCTTTTCTTTTTTTACTTTTATCGTTGTCCAAAAATACAACACTGGTTCCCATCACCGCAAGTATCTGGGCAGGACCTGAATGATCACTTCTAGGGTTTCCAAAGAGCAGATTTTATTCTGACTGGATGTTACCCTAGATATCTCTGAGTGCTTTTCATCCTTCAGTCTCAAGGATACTTTACTTGACCCCTCAGATCCTTAGGGCTTCCAGTACTTTCTTTTGCTCCACTTATTACAGCTGTAATTATTAGTATAATAATTCAGCGAATGTCGGTCTCCTAAACGAGATTGTAAAAGTAACAACTGTGTTGTTTTCTTCATCCTTGTGTCTGGCCACAGCAGGCACTCATTAAATTTGTGCTGAACAGAGGATGGATGCTGGGAGATATCACGTGTGAAAGTGCCTTGTAAACGGCTCATGATAATTATTTTTAAAAAAATAAGATATTGAGATATAAAACAGAACAGAAAGCAGATGAAGGAAGTGGCTGTAAATACTACCAGACATGTAGGGGGAACTGAATTTGATTCTAAGCTTCTTGGAAACCAAGTACAAAAAGAGAACACGCTGGGTTACCGGATTTTCTTTTTCTAAGGGGACAACACTTGTGAAGTCATCTGCAGAAGCCAAGTTTTCCTGGTGGTTTATTAAAATGAGACTATTGTTTCCTCCCAGCTAATACTGAAGCATGATCAAATCTCTCCTCACTTAAAAAAATGACAAAGACAGGAAAGAAAAGAAATCGCCCTCTACCGACTCTCAGGAATTGTCCCACTTACCCAAGTTCCTTCACACGTGGTCTGCATGTCTCCACTTCCTCACCTCCCCTTCATGGTCAGCTCACTGCAAGTCTTGTCTCTGCTGTCACCATTCTACTGAGCCCACATCAGGAGGCAAAAGCAAATTTGTCCTGCTCTATCTTGGCTGCAATCTTTATTGCAGTAGACATTTCCTAATTATTTGAAACTTTTTCTCTGGCTAGATCATGTCCTTGGCTCTGTGACATTGAATTGTACTGGTTTTCTTCCTATCTTCCTAGATGTTCTTAGTCTCTTTGAAGGAGTACTTGAGCTCTGTTCCTCTAGTAAGTGTTGACACGCATCAGGCTTTTTACATTTTATTCTTTGACCCTTTCCTCACTCTACATACTCTCCCTTGGACATTTTACCTACTTGAATGGCTTCCCATCTTTACCTCCTCCCTCTCTCGGACTCCTCATTCCCCAGACTCTGTAGGACATTGTCTTTGTAGGACATTGAGTCTCTGTCGGAACTACTCAACTCTGCAGTTGTAAAGAAAAAGCAGCCATAGACAATACATAAATGAATGGGCATGTCTGTGTGCTAATAAGACTTCATTCACAGAAACAGATGGTGAGCCAGATTTGGCCCATTGGGCTAGTTTGCTGACCCCTGGTCTGAACAGTTAAACTAGTTTATTCTTTTTCACCTTTGTATCCACAGTGCAAACACAGTGTTTGATATACAGGCTTCTTGATAAAAGTTTGCTGGATGAATAAGTGAATGGTAAATGAACAAATTAGGATGGACCTGTTTACTCTTTTTCTCGGTGGTCATATCTCTTTGATCACTGTATGCTTTACATTTATTCTATGTAGTTAGTAGGACAATTTTATTTCTTTTTTAAAAATATGTTTTTATTGATTTTTTTAATTTTTTAAAGAGAGAAGAAGTGAGAGAGAGATAGCAAGATTGATGTGAGAGAGAAACATTGATTGGCTGCCTCCTGCACGCCTCCTACTGGGGCTTGAACACTACAACCCAGGCATGTGCCCCGACTGGGAATAAAACCAGGACCTCTCAGTCCATGGGATGATGTTCAATCCACTGAGCCACACCGGCCAGGCATGATTTATATCTGCAGTGCTCATCTTAACATTTGTGCTGAGCAGATATCCTATGAGAAGTTTTGGTTTCTTTGGTGGAAGTGGTCAAGTTTTAAACCCTTTGTCACTGCTTGGCAGCTATTCCTCACAGCACAGACTTGATTTTTTCTAGGATAGTTGGCTTATCTAGATGCACTTTATATAATTTATTATAGACTTTAGTCATTTCGTGTGTGTGTGTGTGTGTGTGTGTGTGTGTGTAGATGTATTTAATCCTTTGCTTCATATATATTGATTTAACCCAACCTTAAAACCTTTTTGGAGCAGGTAGAATATTTGGGGATAAAAACTCTCCATTAAATCAATGCACAAAGCACTAAGATAGTCAGGGCACAGGAGAAGTTTCAGCATGCAGTGGGAACAAGATAACTCAGATAAGGTATTGTCACTAAGAGGCTTATAATGCAGAAAGGAGATAAGAGGTGAGTAAATAATTCTAATACAATGTAGAAAGTGCGAAGTCCTTTGAGGACAAAATCAGCAAAGTGCTCTGGAACTTTCAGAGAAGTAAAATTTATCTTCAGCCAAAGAGATCAAAGAAGGCTCTAAAAGTGAAGTATTGGACCTGAACAGGAAAGGTAGATATTTGGAATTCTAATATGGCACAAAAGGGCCTTCAAGACAGAGGAAAGTATAGGCATACCCACAAGTTACTAGAAAGCAGGTTTTAGTAAGCTACGTCCAGGGACTGGCTGATAAAAGTGCAGCCAAATCCCTTCTAGAAGGTGCCAAGTCCATTCTGGTCTGGAATGCATTGATAATTGGGACATTATGCTCAGAGACTGCAAATTGACATTCTGTCGTCATCCCTCTTGGAATAGAAACCCTGATCCTTTAAAGTAATTAGCATCAATCTGGAGCATGTGTGCAAAAATAAATCACAAGTTTCCAAAAACAGATACATTAAGTTCAATGGTTACGTTTTTATTAGCTCCGCCTACGTAAACAAAACCAGAAGCAATTAGCCTTTAAAAATAGAAGAGATAAGGGCAGTTCACAGTTCCCAGTGGAAAATTATTATTTATATAAATGTCCACAGTGAAGACTTCCTCTCGCCTTTCCTGAGATCAGTCATGTTATTTCAATGGCTAAAGGATCGCTTTCCTTCCTGAGGGTTAGAAGCGAGGACTGTGGTTCTGTGCATGTTGTCCTGTCCTGGATGACACTGGGAGGTGTGTGTCCTCCAACAAACAAACAGGTAGGGCTCCGTCTCCTCTGCCTCCCTCTGTGCGGTATCTCATGCCATTCCCGGCTGTGCCTCAAGGTTGTCAGCAGACCCGGGTCCCACTTCCATGAGGCAGTGTTGGCCTTTGCCAACGGGACATCTGCCTGTTGGAGAGTTTCAATGACCCATTTGGGTCATGGCAGAACCCACCAGATGGTGGTTAGTCTGGGAAACAGCATCACTTTTAAAGTTGGTGGGACTTGGACTAATTAAAGGCTAAAAGAGAAAGGATTTGCTCAAAGTGGAAAGTTAAGAAAACTATGATGCAATCATTTGACTCTAAATGCTCTTTCTACCATGTCTTTCTTCCTGTCTTTAGTATGTCTAATATGGCATGGGGCTTAAGGACTAATGAACATCTATCGACTTTAAATAAAAACATCAGTGGAGTTTTGTGGATGTGGAGAGCAAATGAAATCTTTGACTATTAGTTTTTGTTAAGGCTTCAGTCATTTTTTCATACCTTTTTCCCCCAAGTTTTCTCCCCTGTTGTAATTAATACCATCCTCCTGAACACCTAGCCTGCATGGCATCCCCCTTAGTCACAGTTTTGCTTTCCATGGTTTCCGTTGCCTGTGGTCAATTTCAGTCCGAAAATATTCAATGGAAAATTTCAGAAGTAAACAATCATTAGGTTTAAATTGTGTGTTGTTCTGAGTAGCGTGATAGAATTTCCCTCTTTCCTGCTCAGGTGTGTGGGTGTGAATCATGCCTCTGTCCAGCATCTTCACGCTGCCTACACTGCCTGTCCCTCAGTCACTCAGTGGCTGTCTTGGTCATCAGATCGACGGCTGTGGTGTCGCGGTGCGGGTGCGTATGTTCGCGTACTCCTTATTTTACATCACAGCGGCCCCGAAGCAGCCGAGTAATGATGCTGGCAGGTCGGAGATGCCAAAGAAAAGCTGTGCAGGGCTTCCTTTTAGTGAAAAGGTAAAAGTTCTTAACTTAATAAACGATAGGAAAAAAATTTGTGAGGTCCAAGATCTACGGAAAGAATAAATTCATCTGTGAAATTGCTTTAATTTATGTTAAACTTTATCACAGGTATGCATGTATAGGGAAAAACATGGTCCGCATTGGTTCAGTACTATCAAGGGGGGTTTTAGACTGTATCTCCTACAGATAAGCGGGGCAGCTACGGTACACAAATGGTTTTGGCTGTTTTTTTGCAAAAATTAAGGACTCAAATGTTTTCTTCTTGTGTATCTTTCCATATGCTGGTTCGTTTATATTCCAACATCTCATCCATACTTTCCTGAGCAATTACTCAAGCCTTTCTAATGTCTCTGTGCACAGATCTGTGTCTACTTTTAAGTCATAATCTTTTTGAGAACTGGATACATCCTTGCGTCTCAGTTTCCATGCCCTGTAATGCTGCTCAGCTGTGTTAATTGAATAAATTAATGGAAGAAAGAGAAACTTCTTCTGCATCCATATCGTGCCCTGGAAGCCCCTCAGAGTGATGATGAGCTTAGCAGTGGCCATTTCAACTTTGAGGAGGAATCAGGAGAGGTCAGAGGGTGGGCAGATCCCCTCCCACAGGTCTTCACGGCTGTAAATCCATAGCACTCATCCGTGACCACTCCGAGGCGGCCAGAGTACCCAGAGACACCTTGCCCGGACTTAAAAAATGGGGGAAAAAAGCAAGCAGCCAACTCTTGAACTTTGGGTTGCTGTCCTCAGCATGAGGGCATCCCGGAGCCAACCCCTCTGGCTTGGCCAGGGGCCCAGGTTTGTTCTCTTTGGTCGGCCTGGCCCTTGGGAGAGGATCCTGTCAGGGTCAGGCGCCAGGGGTGGTACCTGAAGCAATTTTGAATAGACTATGTGGCTCTTTGCTCAGAGGCTTAGAGGAGAAGGGAGGGGAGATAATACAAAACGTCATCTGACTTCCGTCCAACGGTGGAGACAGGAGAGCAAAGGGGAGGCTTCTCCAGCGCCGATGAAGACGAGGTGACCCGGGGATGGGAGGGAGGGGAAGTCCTTGTGGACAAAGAGGAAGAGTCTAAACTCAGAGTGTAGGAATGAGAGGCAGAGGTTAAGAAAGACTGAGAACAAATAAACATAGGAAGCAAGAGAGGGAGGCAGGTCGGGGGGAGGAGGGAAGGAAGGAAGGAAGACAGGTAAGTTAAAAGAGAAAGGCACAGACATCCAGAAAGAAAATCAAAGCTAGAGTGAGAATGCGAAAGAAACGTGGAGAGGGCAGAGAAGGGGGGAGCAACGAGGGAGAGGGGCTCACACCCAGGACAGGCAGCTTGGAACCTGCCGGACCTCTCAGTTCAGGACTTTCTTTCAGGAGCCTGGCACAGGGAAGATCTGGGCACAGAGGAAAATGCGCTGACTCCTGCCCAGGATCTGTCGGAGGATAGAAACAGGTCAATTAACCTGGGTGGGGTTTTCCTGTGCCAGGCCTAGCACTGCCTGTTCTCAGTGCCCAGCCAGCCAGGCCAAGGACTTTCACAAGATCTTTATGCTGTTAAAGGGCCATCAGCCACAGGGCTAAACCAGCCTGTTGCCCTGAGAAAAATCCTCTTCTCGTGCCAGCGTCACCTTTCATGGCCCAGCCACTAGCTCTCTGGCAGGCCCAGCCCTGGGTCCAGTTAGGTGGCGCCCCTCAGCCTGGTGAAACTGGCCTTTGGGGATCGGAATAGGCTTCAAGGACCCTCCAGGGGCCAGCACATCCTGGGACATCTGACTGATGGAATTACCCTGGGACATCTCTGCGGGCAGGACAAGAGCATCCAGAGCAGAGTGTTCTCATAGATCTTGGACTGCTGGGTGCACTTCATAGGGAGAAAAATTTCAGCACCAGGAAGGACTTTGAAATCAAAGTTAGACAAAAGCTGGATTCATTCCTTCATCAATTCACTATTTACCAATACTTTCTTAGCATCTACAAGGTGTAGGGCACTGTGTTAGAGGCTGCGGAAACAGAGATAAGAAAACACATTTGGGGCCCTTGGGGAAGAGGGGTGTCAACACCGCGTCCTGCACCCAAGGTAACAGAAGGTGCCCGGAGTGTCGGGAGCAAGGGGAAGGCGACTGATTCTGCTCTGAGGACGAGCAGGGTTTTCAGGAAGGACACATTTGAGCACAGCCTTAGCGGTGCTGTAGGGTCCACTGGGCAGAGAAAGCAGAGGGATCGTAGACCCAGAGAAGCACAGGGAAGAACCAGAAGGTGCGGGACGCAGGCTGGTGTGGAAGGTGAACGGTGAGACAGGCAGCCTGGCAGAGAGAGGGCGGGGGGGAGGGGGGGTCCAGGTAAGGACAGGCAACTCTAAGGCCACAAGGCCACCAGCATTTTCCTCAGAAGGGAGCTTAGAGGTGGTGGAAGTCATCTTCGTTATTACTCTATTGTTTAAATTGTGTATGAGTGCATGTGCGTGAAATAGACTTTTGAAGAATGCCTGGGGTTAGACACAGAAGACAGGGACTCAAATGATTTCCAACTAAATATGTTAGTCCTCTTCTCTTCAGAGACCTACTAGAATCTTTTCAGTGGCTGTTTTACCCCCTGCAGGGGCCCAACCTCCTGCCTCCTCTGTGGTGTTTTTCTGTCTTTCCTCCTGTCTTCCGCCTTTGTCTGTCCCAGCGGGCTGCCCCAGGCACAGTGCATTTGCTGCTAGGTCTCCTCTTGGTCTTGGTAGGCAATCCGAGAACAGAAGAGCCTTCTGCTTACCCAGATCCTCCTTCCTAGAAGGAAGATGTGTGTCTGTGTTAGAAAAGTTCTCAAAGTGCAAAAAATTAAAAATTGCCCTTATGGAGATTAAAAAAAAAAAAAATTACATAATGAAGTTAAAATTTCCTCATTTGGTCTGTCAGTCAACTTAGTTTCCTGAAATTAAGTATTTATCAGTCAACTTAGTTTCCTAAATGAAATCAAATATCTCTCTCTCTACATAGATATACATGTGCCCTCGAACACATATTTATGGAAAAAGAAATTATGCCTTACAGGACTGATCTGTTTTTTATTTAAAAATATATTGTGAAAAAACTTGCAACTTCCTACCTCATGTGCATTCTAGTGCATAGACTAGACACAACGTAAGTTTCCAACTATTTTTCTGTTGACAGCTATTTATGATTTGACCTGTGTGCTGTTACAGATGATGCTGCCGCAGACTTCCCTGCACACGAACCCTTGTGTGCAATTGTTACCGTCTCTACAGGATGGGCTCCTAGAGGCGAGGTTCTCGAACCAAAGAATATGCACCTTCTGAGTCTTACTGGAATGATATCACTCCTTTTAAGGTTCGTTGACGCTCCACCAGGCAATTGAGATGGGAGTGTCTCTTCCACCCTCGCTCTCGGCCCGGCACCGCCTCATCTTGTGAGGTGAACAGGGGCATAGAGAGAGTTGTCAGTTGTCTGATAACACACACCTCAGTGCTGGCAATGGTGGCGCCCAGAGTCCAAGTCCGTTGTCACTATACAATGAGAGAATGCCCGGAAAATGTTAAGGATGGTGCCTGGCACCATTGAAAGAAGCTTTGAACCGCTGGTCAGGGTGGAAGCCGATCGGAGAGGAGAGAACGGAGACAAGGGGGCCCCAGGCAGCTCCCCCAGGCTGGTGTAAGGTGCCTTCTCCTGGAGCTCGGGGCCACCGCTTCTTAAATTTGATTAGTTGGTTCATTAGTCCACCACAATACTGTCCCGGGAGACAAGAAAGTGAGGAGGTAGTTCTCTAACATCAGAGACGGGTGACCTATGCAGGCTAGGATGCTGTAATCACCCTCAAATTCCCAGAAGCGAAGTGACGTGGTGAGCTTTCAGGTTTGAGATTCCCTCACTCTATTGGTTGTTTAGTGCCTGAAAGTTATACCAAGGAAAGACCGTTATCACATCAGAAATTATTGTGATTTTTTTTCCTTCCAGGTGAGTTTCCTTGCCTCGGTTAGGATACCCACTCTTCAAAAAAAGGATGGTATTTTAAACTTCTTTTATCATCTCTTCCACCATGACAGCTAGTGTGATGAGGAGCACGCAGGAGGCACGCGACACATAAAAGGCAGGGGAAGCAAATAGGACTGGGTTCGGTGTGATTTAAGGAAACCCGTTGCTTTGTTTCATGGTTGTGCCTCATAGATGTTGACTGATTACATTACCATGTGGCTATTTATCTGCAAGTCAGTCTCACACCTGCGAAGTGATGAGCGTACTCTCTGAAGTGCCTTCAGAACAGTGCTAGTGCCCACGTTCACCAGGGCCCACCCCTCATTCTTCAGCAGCTGGTGATGGATCTGGGCAGGTCAGAGAGGAATGTCTGGGGAAATGGGATTGTAGACAGTAACAGCCACTGGAAGAATTTGGCCCCAAAGCCAAGGACTCCTTGATCAATATGCATGACTTTCAGAATTCCTATTTTAATCAGTGAAACGGAAATGAAATTCCAATGTAGTTTTTAGTTAAAAAATATTACAAGTGGGATATGATATTCATGCATACCATTTCCTCTGAAATTCTTTTTAAGAATTGAAGAAAATAACCATATAACATACTGGAAAGAACACTAGCCTAGGCCTCCAGAGATTTAATTTCATGCCCTAAATTTATCACCTAGTCACTGTGTGATCAAAAGCAACCGGTTCCCCCATCTTACCTCATTTAACTCATATATAGAATGAGAAGGTTGATGATAAATAAACTCCCCTTCAGCCTTCATAATAAATGAGTCTATTATTTTCTGATTAATGCTGAAGATCCATCCATCCATCCATCCATCCATCCATCCATCCATCCATCTATCCATCCATCCTTTCCACAAATGTTTATTGAATTCCTACTTGTGTTGTACACATGTGATTTGAGCCCTTCTGCTCTGGGTTGGTAGGTTGATGACATCATCATCCTTCTGAGCACCTAGACTCCACATCTTGTGTACATTCTGACCCCTCCCCCTCTCTTTTCCACTTTACCTTCAACCAGTTCCCGGTGTTCATTCTTTCTTTGTGCCTATCTCTGGTCCATTATATCCCTTTCTTGCCTACTCCACTATTCTTTTTTTCAGCCTCACCACCTCTCAGTTAAGCTGTTACAAAAACTTCCCTAGTGGTTTCCCAGCCTCAATAGTCTTCCTTCTTAATCCACTGTACCTGGACCCTCAGGAGCTAACACTCCAGAAAGGAAGAGACACAAAATTAAAGGGTAAGTGTAGTAGGGAGTGGGCCTGCGATGGTGGGGCAAGTGTTAGATTTTTTTCCTTTCTTCTCATACTGGTTTTCTCCTTGGATGTCTTCTCTTCTGTGCACCTCATAGCACCTTTTTTTCATGCTTCTGACATCTCATTCATTACACCTTTTCAGCAGTCACTCTCTTCTTGTCTCTCTCCTTACCATGACTATGAGCTTTGTGATGGCAGGGATCTGATTGGCCTGTGCCATCTCCCTAAGTGCAAAGCCTTGGGAGCCTTTTGCCCTCAGGGGGAAGTCCAAATCTTTATATTGGGCATCTAAAGCCCTTAAGAGTTTGGGTCTATCTTTCCAATTAACTCTGCTAATCATCCCATATCCAATCCCATTTCAGTCCCTCTCCCTCCTCCTCTCACTCCTTCACTCCCCTCACTTAACCTCTGGAATCCCATTCTTTAGGTACCCAGCAGCTGGATCACACCCAGTATTCTCACACTCACTGCTTCGGGTAGGCCATGCCCTCTTCGGGGACACATTTCCCCCCACGCCCCTGCCTGCCAGGGTTTGCCTGGAGGGCCCTGGCCTCCCTTCAAGGTCTAGTTTAAGTTTCATTCTTTCCAAGAACTTTGCAGAGAGTCAGATCCATTTATTCAGAACGAATTTTCGCCTGTTCACCAATACTTCTGATAACAAATGTGTGATCTGTCTTCTGCAGACATTTTTGTGACCTTGCTATCTACTTCCAATATTATGATCTCGGGGGAAGACACGCCCATGTCACTTGGTTTCTGGATTCTCCATATCACAGACCCTAGTGCCTGGCATTTAGGCTCATCCTGTACTGAGCAGTTGCCATATGATAGGTACATCCTCATAGCAGACCAGGCAACTGGGCGCAGAGAGAGGCTAAGTAACCTGCCCAGGCACCAGCTGGTATGTAACACAATTTAGATTTGAACACAGGCACCTCTTAACAAGCAGATTGCATTGCTCCCCTGCAGAGAGCCCCGATAAATGCTGAGTGGTTTGGGGGCCATTTGGAGAAGAGGTTGAAGATATACTTAACAAACATTTCTTAATTACCTAGGGAGAGTTCTAAAAGTCTTTTTGAATGAATTGGCATCTGATTTTTCCCTTGAAGACTGGAAAGGAATTTGACAGAGAAAAAGAGCTGAGAGTATTCTCATAAGAGAATAAAATTTGAGCTAAGTCTCTGATAAAGTGAATAAAGGATGTTTTGGGGGAGAAGATGGGAGCTACTTACTGACTCACTTCCCCAGCCTGGCTACAAGGAATTGAGCGAAGGAAATGTTTTGGTCTTGCTCAGGGCTGATCTCCACTGCCCTTGCAGAGTCTCATACAGAGCAAATATTAAATAAACATTTTGCCCGGCCGGTGTGGCTCAGTGGCTGAGCATCGACCCGTGAACCAAGAGGTTACCGGTTCGATTCCCAGTCAGGGCACATGCCTAGGTTGTGGGCCCGATTCCCAGTACGGGGAGGGGGGGCGGTATGCAGGAGGCGGCCAATCAATGTTCTCTCTCATCGATGTTTCTATCTTTCTCTCCCTCTCCTTTCCTCTCTCTAAAATCAATAAAGAAAAAAAATTAAAAAAAACACTCAAAACCATTTTTTATAAATCAATCTACTCAATAGAAATGATCTAAGCCTTTTTTGTGTTCACGTAGTTTTAAATTCACTCTTGACCTAGAATGCTGAACCCCGTAATTGTCTTTGTGAAGGCTTTCAGAGCCCAAACCCAAACTTTCAGACCCTGAAAGTGAAACCTCCAGTCCTTAGAAACTTTCACTGACCAACCCAGTTTCACTGACGGGCTGAGTGAAAAACAAACATCAAACCAACAGAACAAGCTATGAAAAATCAAATAAGAAAAAAAAAAAATTTCAGTTCCAAGAAACTTAGGTATTTTCAGTAATGTGCCTCCTCCTGCAAGGGAACCTGAGGGCTGAGGCGGTGTCAGTTTCGTTTCTCGTGGAGATCTCTGAGCTGTCTCCCAAGGAGACGGGGGAAGCCACTGTGCCCGGCAGCTGTGCCAGGGGCCTGGGTCTGAGGACCGAAAGGGAAATGAGGCAGAATCAAGGAGGTTCTTCTCAAATCCATTAGCTCGCTTCACGCCTCCTCATTTTGTATGAAAATGAGGTGTAAGCAGGTCTGTGTCAGTGAGCAGATTCAGATCACAGCACTGGTTGAATCAGTGAGTCAGAAAATGGCTCAAAGCAGCGCTAGTGAGAGAGGAAGTTGGCACCACGGAGAACAAGCACACAACGCGGGGCCGGAGAACCGGCTGTTCCTTCGACACGTACCTGCTGGGTGACCTGAGCAGTTCCTTCTTTGCCCTGGGCCTCAGTTTCCCCTGTGCATGCTGACATATTCAGCAGATCTTCATTATGGTGGGAGGAGGAAAGTGCATGCAAAATGCCCTTGGTTGTTTGGAAAAAGAAGACAGTCATGGGAGACCCTCTAGGTGCATGGAGACCTGGGAATCAGAGGGTGTTTTTCCTTTACTCTAACCCAGGGCTCCCCGCCCTTAGTATGGTTAACGTTTTAGGCTGGATAATTCTTCGTTATAGCGGGCTCTCCTGTGCACTATAGGATGTTTTCCACCGTCTCCAATCTCTACCCCCTAGATGTCAGTAGCATCCACTTCCCTCTCCCTAGTCCTGACAAGCAGAATGTCTCCAGACATTTTCAATTGTTCCCTGAGGGCAAAATCTCCCCCCCCCCAACTCTGTTGAAAACCCTAGCCCCAACAGGGTTCTTCTGTTGTAGTCCCAAAAGAAACTGATAAATTCCTTGGAATAATGTAGCTAAGAATGGACTTGAGACGGTGTGGAAACCAGGCAGAGAGGCTCCCTTCAGTCTTAAGGGCCTGGGGGTGGGGCATCCCAGGGAACTCAGAAACATAAGTACATGGGGTCTGGAGGCAGGAAACTGGCATCTGTGTCTCTGCATTATCACTGACAAGCTGTGTGACCTTCCGCATACTGCTTAACCTCTCTGAGCCTCAGAGTCCATCCCCATGAATCCAAAGTGAGTAATACCTCTCCTCCATGAACCTTCCTCCCATGCTCCCATCTCCACACACACAACAAAAAGGTTGTTAGGAAGACTAACAGTAACATATGCGGAAGCACTGTGAGCTAAAACGTAGTTTTTTTCCCCCTGACAGAGCGCAGAAAGGAACTTTATTCCTAGCTAATTTTTCTGTCAAGAGCAGTAATGGTGACATTGAAGGTACCACCAGGGCAGTAATGAACACAGATAATGGAGGACATTCTCAGTAACACTTCCACAGTGCCAGTTCCAAGACTTGATTTCTATTGGTCCATGAGTTAACATTTTTTCAGAAAAAACGAAAGGCCTCCGGAAAGAAGGTATTAGACCAAGGTAAGAGTATCGCATTTGGCTGTCCACATACCTGGCAGTAATGGGACTGTATGCTGGCTCTTTCTTCAACAAGGCTATCCTCCTGGGAGATGCCTAGGTGGCTCATGTCTTCCCCAGGTGAGAACTTCAGAACTAAGAGAGGCTTCTGAATGCCGGCGGTTCCTCAGCATGGAGTCAAGGAGCTCTGGTTACAGTCACAGTCGGGCCTGGCGTGGCCACCTCTCCCAACGCCCCAGGCCAAGCCAAATCAAACTGGGTCCAGGGTTTGAACTCAATTCTCCAGCTGTGGGAAAGTTTACCCCTAGAGGAACATCCTAGTTAACAGACTAGGTACCAGGTCAACAGGCTGGTGATTATCTGGGAAGCTGATTTAGCTCAGAGAACAACCTAGAATTTAAGATCAGCAACCTCTGGGGTCCATGGGACAGGTTCAGGTTAGCAGGACTCATGGAATGCACACGTGTGAATGCTTTGGTACATGGACACACTTTTCCACCCTTTGGGGGTGGTATGGAATAGCGGACGAGGCCTTCACTTCTGAGCCCGGAGCGTATACCCTGGCTCAGCTCCTTGCTCGCTGTGTGAATGTGAGCACCCAGTGGGTGCTCTGTAAATGTTAGCTCTGCTATTTGATGTGTTACTTGATTCTGGCAGCCACCTCGAAGGTCAGCCATGTGACATTCATGTTGCAGATGTGGACTCTAAAGTTCAGATAAGGGCATCCCACACAGCACCCCACATCCTCTAAGTCACTCTTCCTTCTCTCTCTGCTATCTAAATGCCATCGATCCCTTAAGTCTGTTCAAATATTAGCTCCTCTACACATTCTGCCTCCAGAATGAACTTCATCTCAGCTTCCTCCAAGCTCTGTCGCATTTAGTTGGTATCTCTATTGCACTATGGCACGCACCCAGGCCACAGCAGGCAATGAAAAGGACCGAGATAAGGACATGACACACTGCAGACGGTGATAAAGACCAGAGAGGAAGCACAGGTGAAGAGCTCGGGAGGATCGCAGAAAGGAAGTTTCCCTCCTTGGATCACTCACTTTCTGGGTCTCCCAGCTGACAGTCACACTAGGTCATGACACCTTTTAAAGCCCTCACGGCTTTCTAGTTCCAGGAGAAGCTGACTCCGCCCACGCTCCCTCCCTGCTGAGATGAAGTATCTCAGGGGGCAGAACAGTTTGGATTCACGCTCGCACCCGGTCAGCACATGGCGAGGGCTGCAAGTGCTTCAGCCTTCTGTGGCACCCGAGAGAGAGAGCAGAGCCTGCCGACCGACTGTGAGACAGTGCTGACTGACGTGGAGATGGCGGTGATAGCAGCAGGGTAACTGAACCGAAACCCAGCAGTCACGAAGGCTGAGATCTGCAGGACGTTTCACTATGACTGAGTGAACAGCGAGCGATCCACAAATCAGACCCCGAGACGTAGCGCGCTCTTTGCGAACGGAAAAGAAACTGGAAAATGGAAAAGGCATATGGGCGGGGACTATCTTATCAGCTTGAGCCTGATCTATAGATTAATGTGGCGGTGGCATAAGAAATACTGTTTCCTTTGATTGTTTAAAAAATAGGACTTTTTAAATCATTGAAAAAAGTATAGAAAGTCTTTTATACTGTTCACTGAGGAAGACAGGGAAGATATGGAAAGGCATCGTAGGTGAGAAAAACAACCTCATCATAGCAGGTTCGGTACTACAAAATTTCATTGTTGTTCCCTTGTTCTACCTGTCTTATTTTGTCTGAGTGAGATCATACTGATTCTGTATATTTTACAGTATGTTTATTTTTTGAATAAATAACAGATGCATGAGGTACAAAGTCCAAAAGCACCAAAGGGCAAGCGGTGAAGTCAGTCTCTCTCCAGTCCCTGCCTCCCAAGCCTCTCCTGCATCCCTGGAGAGGACTCCTAGGACCACTGCTGGACACTTTCTGAGTGAGTTAATGCCTCTAATCCTTCACGGTTCTCAGGAATCAAAAATTGTCTACAACCCTCAGAGGAGGGGATGGTAGGGGGAAGGAAGAGATAAACCACAGAACTTATATGCATGTACGCATAACCAATGGACATGGACAACAAAGCCGGGGACGGGGCGGGGAGGATGGGGAGGAGGGTGTCAGTGGGGTATAAAAGGAGAAACATCTGTAACAAAAATAAAATAAAAAATAAATAAAAAAATTGTAAGGATGAAACATGTCCCTAATGTAACAGCTCTGTGCTGATAGAAGATACAATTATACTACCTCTATCCCAGTTACATAAGCAAAATTACACAGCATTCTCAAATGACAAAGGTAGTTCAAAGGACTCCACCAAGATGCAATCCTTTGTTCAGACTGACAAACCTCAGAGGAAGGGAACAGGGAGGAGGGAAGAGATAAACCAAAGAACTTATATGCATGTATGTGTAGCCAATGGACATAGACAATAATGCTGGGGGTGTCAATGGGGGAAAAAGGAGAAACATCTGTAATAACAACAACAAAAGATGCAATCCCTTAACAGGCAGCTGTCCAAAAGATTTCCCTGAGATGTTCCCACAGTGGTTCAAGAAGCTCAGAACTTGAAATTAGAGTCTGCATGTGCCTGGATTGTAGTGACTAAAACGTGAAGCCGACACTCCTCCTCCTAAAGACAGGCCCTTCCTCCCTCCAAGATCAGGCCTGGCAAGGACTTCCTCCCCTTGTTCTGCCCTAGGGTGCTGGGCTAGGAGGTGGGAAGAGTGGGTGGTGGAACTCCAGTTCCAATGAAGCAGTTTAAAGAAAGTCTTTTCCATAAAATCTAGCTCAACGTAGAGAAAAGTATTCTGTACGTACCCAGACTCTGTGCTCTTCAGACTCACCTCTCCCCCCAGTCCCTCCACACACACACAGGTGGAGGAGTGGAACCCAGGATTTACCTTGAGCTCTGGTGCTGTGTGCTGCCCATGGCCTACACTGTCACCGATCCTGTCACTCTGGGCGTGTACTCCCACCTTATTGTGGACCTTCTCCCCTCTAGGCAGTTTCAAGAGTTTGCAAGGAATCTGCTACAGTTCGGGAGTTTACCAGGGAAGTGAATTTCCCTCTCTTGCCTCCCCGTACCCATCTGATAAAGTTACAGAAGGCATCTTGGATTCACAGCACCTCTCACCAGCCCCCAACTGAATAACACGTCGTCTGGCAACAGGAGGCGTTTGATTACATTTGGACGGCATGCCTGCATCAACTCCAGTTGTCCCTGGGTTGGAACTGATGGGCCTCACGTGCCGCAGCCAACAGTTTGCCTGCACCCACTCCCCTCTCTGAAATGAACCTTTCTCTGGGAAAACAAGAAACCTCCATGCCATCCTGGGTGAGAGACTAACAGGAGCTGTGTCCCAGCATCAAATCCCAGGCATGGCAGGCAAGAGCACACTTGGAGGGGTTTCCAACAGTAAGCTGTGCTTCAGGCATCTCTGGAGAGACTCTCTGAGCCTGAGGATAAAAATGTTCTCCCCAGAGTATGGTGGCCTCTGGGTTCACCTCCGCTCACGAGAGTGGAGTTGTTACTGCGCGCAGGATATGGCCCCGGACTACAGTCTCCTTTGGCAAGTCTCCATAACCTCCCTCTCTCCATTTTGACTTTGTGCTTTGCTAGCCACTGCTGCAGGCAGAATAGTGCCCCCCCACACACCCAGATATCTTCAGAACTGTGAATATATTATATCGTATGGGAAGGGGGAATTAAGATTGCAGATAGAATTAAGAAGGCTGATCAGTTGATCTTAAAAAAAAAAAAGATAGAAAGATTAGCTATCTAGGTTACCCTGTGGCCCCAATCTAATCAAACATCCTTAAATGGGGAGGAGAGAAGCAGAAGAGTCAGAACCAGAGCGGTGGCATCGTGAGAAACTTGAGCTGTTATTGTTGGCTTTGAAGATGGAGGAACAGGGCAGAACCAAGGAATGTGAGCGGTCTCTAGACCTGGAAAAGGCAAGGGAACAGATTCTCCCCTAGAAATGCTTTGGTTTTAGCCTAGTAGGACACACTGCTACTTCTGACCTCTAGAACTATACTATTTGTGTTGTTACAGCAGCAATAAGAAACCGAGACAGACACCATGGACTTGCCATGTGCCAGGCCCGGTACCAGGTGCTGAGGGAACATTCCCGCAGCATGTAGCTTGTACTTTGTATCCATCCATCATCAGGGTCCAACAAGGGAAGCGGAAGCCACTCCAAGTGTCTACACACAGGAAATCTAATTCAGGTTATTGGCTACACAGGCGGTTGAAGTTGAGAAGCCAGTTCAGCTGTTAGCAATAGCAAGGGTTGCTCCCAGGCTGTGCTAGAAGGACAAAGAGAGGAGGTCAGTCGCCTAGAGGAAGCTGGGCCATGGTGGGCCTGTTCAGCAGGATCTAGAGCCATGGGAAGACAGAGCCCTACTGGAGAAGCTGCCTGAGGCAGAAAGGGAAAGAGAGAGATACCCTGGTTTCTCCCTTTCCCCTACCCTGCAGCCTCTGCCAAGCCTCCCATTGGCTGTTCCCAGCTGGAAGCCAGCTGACATGGGATTTTGAGATACACAAGGTCAGCCCTCCTCTAGTACAGAACAGAGCTGGGGGAAAGTGAGGAATGGGTTGGAGGAAGTGTAAGCCCAAGACTTTCAGACACCTCCTTTCTGCATTGATCACTATGAATCTGGAAGCTGATTTATTTAGTTAACCAAATTATTTTTACCAGGGCTTTGAAGCCCTTCCCTAAGTTCTCTGCCCTTATTCATGACATTTTCCCCATTATTCACAGCAACCCCACCATTCTGGGCTTTGGTCTGTTCTCAGCCTGACAGGCCAGTTCCATCTTGGGGCACTGGTGTTTTGTAGCCTCTACTGGACTCCCCACCCCTTGTCTTTCCCCCAGTCTTGGCTCAACTGTCATTTGCTCAGATAAACCCATCCCCCATCTAAAATAGGCCCCCTCACTCACAGCCACCCTCACATTTCCTGTTTTATTTTCTGCCGAGCACCTGCTGTCATCTGAAATTAGCTTTGTTGTATGTTTACTTGTTTATCATATCTTCCTCAAGCTATACGCTCCTTGAGGGTAGGGATCTTGTCTTGTCACTTGTTATATTATTGGATCAAAGTTGGCCAGATGTCCACCAACGTCCTTCTTCTTCCTGGAAACACAGGAAGGCTCATTCCATGTTCCTTTGCTGTTCGGTGTGACAGAGTTTTACCTGGAGGAATGTGAGTGGAAATCTATGGTGTTGCTCCCAGGCCTGGCCATGAAAACTCTCATGCACTCTGCTGCTTGTTTTCCCCCTTCTGCCACATGGTGACAGGCCCCAGGGGATGACAGAGGCACTAGACTAAAGGGACCTGGGCTCCTGAATGACTAAGTGAAGGAGAGTTGCCCCAGCAACCTACACACCTGTCTTGGACTGTTATGTGAACAAGAAATAAATGTTTTGAGCTGACCCTAACAAACAGTTCTCAGCCAAGACTTACTTCCCAATGCCTTGTCCATAATTGGCCCTCAACAGTGACTGAATGATTAACTATTAAACTCTCAGTCATTATGGGTTCAGTGATGGAATATGTTTCTTGCTCTCATTACCTCTCTACCAAGCTCCCTAAGGAACCGGAAGCGTTCTATTAATCTCTGTGCACTTGGTGCCTTCCATTGAACCGAAACCTCTGTAGATTCAGTTGGCGCGCGTCACACGGAGTTTCCGGGTGGCGCAGGGGGACAGTGATTGACTGAGAAAGCAGAAGCGTGGGCCTCAGGAGGTGCTCGACATTGCTGTGTGTAGCAATGTTTGTGCAGTGATTGAGAGCTGACACAGGGCTCGATCCTCATAACAACTCTGAAAGGAAATTATGATTCCAGTCCCATTTCACAGATGATGAATCTGAGCTCCCAGAGGTAAATTATCTTGCTCAAGACAAGATCTTACTTTGTTAAGTAATAAAGCTGGAATGAACTGATTGTTCAAAAGTATTAATGGAATGCCCGTGATGAGCTAGCCGCGGGCTGGAGCTTTTGTACCTAGTGGCGGCTCAGGAAACACGGGACCCCAAAGTGCTGAAGAAACTGGAATTGCCTCCCAGAACACAAAAGGGAGGCCCCAGTGTCAGCTGGAACAAAGACTGAGAGAACTGCCCAAGTCACGCGGCCGAGCGTCCTGGTGCCAGTTTCTGGGTGGTCTGCCAGCCCTGCGGGAGCAGCAACACAGTCACCCTCGGCAGCTCTCCCACTTGCCAGGCTAACGGCCCTGGTCTTCCCCGTCTGCCCTTTTCCATACATTCTTTCCTCCTCCCCGTGCCAAGATTTCAGCGGATGATTTAGCGTGGGTTCCAGGCCATTTAGCTCAGTCAGAGATTTGGGTGAAAGTTTCCTCCCACCCATCCCAGGCCTCAGATAACCCATCGGGTGTGACAGCCTGCGAGGGAGGGGGAAGAAAGGCCATGGAGATTTCCAGACACGGATTGGAGCAAGCGTGTCTGCAGCTGCCGTATTTATCACTCTATCTGGCTCCACAAAGGGTGTCCGCAGTGGGTGGGTTGGAAAACTCCGGACAAAGGAACATCCCCCCCGAGGGTTGCCTGCAGGCCGGGTTATTTGCCAAGGCACAGGGGGCGTGAGCTGCCTTCAGAAGGGGCAGGTGGAGAGGAGGACAAGGAAGGTTAGTTGGGAGGCCGGGTCTGCCTTCTCCAGCCTGCCCACAGCGCGCTGGGGTGCCTCCCTCCGTCGGGGCTCAGTCCCTGCTGCTCTGGCTCTGCAGGGCGGCCCACATACCGTACCTCTGAGGCGGGGGAAATACAAACAGGCCTTTTCATAATAGCTTTACACCTGGGGCAGCCGAGGACCGGTTTATTACCTTGGTAAACAAAAGTCAGAATTCAAGAAAGTACAAACTTTGCTCGAGGCACTTCTGACAGTGCACCTTGTGTTTGTGAAGTGAACTCGATCTGTGCCGTGTGAAGCAACGGAGGGCTGGGCCCTCGCTTTCCAACGTCTCTCCCGGCTGACTTCTAAGGCTTCAGAAGTCCGTGTGTGGGGCTGGCGTGGAGAGGCCATTTGCTCTGGCTCTGGTGATTTCGAGTGGAATTATGCCGTGTGGTGTGAAAAAAACATGTGAGCCAATTTATATTGTTTTCCAGTCCACGCACTTCTTGCCGCTCTCTGGGTGACACTAGGGTTTGTGGGTGGGAGACAGGGTAAACCAGTTTTGGACACACATAAAGGAACAAGAATTTGCATTGAACTTAAACATTAAAAACAATAATAAATATTTATCCAGCACCGATTCTGTGCCAAGCGCAGAACCATGAACTTTCATGAGTATTATTTCATCTAATCTTCACAACCACATGGAGTAAGATTAAAATGAAGACATGCAAGATGAAAGCCCCAGTTTTCTAATCCTAAATTCAGGGTTTTCTGTACAGTCCGTCAACCTCTATCCGGGGTCTCAAACTATGTCCCCTGCGGTCACTTTGCTTGCCTTCTCGGGACACTCTATTTTTCTGCCTTATTCTCTGCCTGCACTTGGGGAGAGGACATCTCCAAGCCTTGATGAGATTCTGCTTAGAAGATTCCCGACTCTTGCCCTGGCCAGTTTGGCTCAGCGGTTAGAGCGTCGGCCTGCGGTCCGGAGAGACCCGGGTTCGGTTCCCGCTAAGGGCACGTACTTCGGTTGCAGTTTGTCCCCGGCCCTGGTTGGTCGTGCGGGTGGCAGCCACTCGATGTGTCCCTTCATGTCGATGTTTCTCTCTCTCTCTCCCTTCCTCTCTCTCCCTCCCGCTCTATCTGAACAAAAAATGGAAAAATGTCCTCGGGTGAGGATAAAAAAAAAAAAAAAAAGATTCCCGACTCTTGAGCAGTGGCCTGGCCATCTGGGCCACTCTCACCAACCAGCACCCCCACAGACTCAAGTGCAAAGGATTCAAAATATGTGGATGAGATTTCCCATCAAAATGCACCTAAGCTTAAAAGCAAAGGCTGCGACTGAGAAGTGAGAACGCATCTTGTGTTCGGCTGTCTCCGTGAATGCCTCTGCCTTCTCCCATACCCAGCCCGAATACCTCAGCTAAGCTTCAGCAAAAGCACCTGAACTTTTTGGGTTCTGTTCCAAAACAAGCCTTTGAACCTGAAGAACTTTGCCCATCTCTGTTTGCATGTTCACTCCTCAAATGTTCAACCGACGCTTGCCTGATACACAGCTCAAGCCGGTGAAATTTTAACTCTTTCATCCACAGATTCATTCCCAAGCCTTCTAAAATGAGGGTGAACTCATTAGGATTATATTTAAAAGAAGTCTGCATTGGTATATCAACTTGTGCCTGTCTTCACAGAAGAAGGATTCCTTGTAGGAACATGTTACACCGAGGCTAGAGAGAGCTGGTGTCGTTAAGACAATTTCAACTCAGCGGTTTCAGGGTACCAGAGTGGTGGCTGCCGTGCTCAGCAGGCTTTCAAGGGAAACCCCAGTCTCCCTCCTCCAATTCCCCTTCCACCACCAACCCCTATCATTATTGCATCTTTAATTGCAGCTCCTTGAGGAATACCTTTGGCTTTATTGATTGCACGTTTTTATAAAATTATAGAAACATACCTACTCCTTGCAAAAAAAGAGATCTCAGTTGTAAATGGGTTAGATAGAATCCCTGTGCTGGAGACTTTTAAGGAAAAGAAATAGGAATCTTTGTGCTGTGAGCCAAAGCTTGGTTAAAGATGCTTGCTTTAAAAACTGTTCTGGAAACCCAGGCAAGCCAAATATGTTAGCCCTTAAATGAACTTTAAGGAGCATCTAACCCAATTCTTTTTTCTTCCACAGGAGAAAACCAAGGCTCAGAGTGGAACGAGGAAGGCCAAGGCCTACCTAGCTGGCCAGTACAGCACCTCCTCCTCCAGCTCCCTGACCAGGGCTCACGGGTCCCTCCATCCCGTCTTTCATACTGCGAGAAAGAATTAAATGAAGATTAAAAACCTGGTCCCAAATCCAGGCCTGGATCCACTTATCCTGTTTTTTTAAATCACTGCTTATCAATACATGTCCTTAGATTGAGTCCATGGGAAGATGTTTACTCTGAGAAAGAAGAAAAATGAGAAACCCAGAATACTTCTAAAACATTACTTAGGAATCTGATTCAAGGTTAAGAGATCTTAATGTATCCTTACATGATTATGATGATAGACCAGATAAGCAATGCTTAAAAGGAAATATATATTCTTTTCCTACTGTTAATTTACTTCTCATTAGCTTATTTTTTTATTTTCTCGTCATGGTTCTAAGCAGATATAGGTCCCTGTTGTTGGGAAGTATAGTTAGTCATCCCATGATTGGGTCTTAATTTGAAGTAACTGATAGAAAGTTATACTAGTAGGGCTAGAAGGAAGCTTAGTTATACCTTGGACCATACTCCTTAGTTTACAGGAAGTGTACTGGAACTGAGAGGGGGTAAATGCCTTATCCTGGGTTGCTCAGCCCATGAATGGACTCAACCATCGATTCTCCCAACCACAGAGAAAGGGTCCTTTCACCTGACAATTACAAAGCAGCTCCCTTTGTCATATTCTGGTGTATTTTATGAATAATAATGTTTGTTCCCAACTCTAGGGAGCTGAGACTCTTGCAGCCTGGGCCTGACTAATCCACAGACATCTCTATGAGGTTGGATTGTGAGTTATCCTTGCTGTCTTTTATTTCATGGAAAGACTGGTAGATGGAAAACAAGGGAATTTCCCAAGATGACATGATGAATCAGAGAAGGCTTCGAGACAGCATGCTGTGACTGGACGAGGAACCAGAAGGCTTGGATTTCCTTTCTCAGACTATCTCCAACCATGTGGGAGTTCTTGGGCAATCACTTCCCTTTCCGCATCTCAGTTTCCCCATCTATGGCTTTCCTGACTGATCTCTAAGAACGTTCAGCTCGCGTGGCCTGTGGGCCTAGAAAAGAAGGCTCAGAGCTCTTTCGTGCCTCGAACATGACTGTACGAGGGCAGGAATTGACTGCTATGCAATAAATAATATATTCAGTTTTATTTTTTTCATGGCTTTTTTTTCCCCTTAAGCTCTCTGTGCCTGTTACCACTTGTCTGCTTGCAAGGGCAAGCATGGAACACAACAAATACACTAATAACAGACACACAGCAATAGGAAAACTCAGAAACTAAAATTTTTTTTTGAGGTATATAAGGAAAATGAATAATATTTATTGAACACTGAACACAGGTTATATGTACTGTTTTTATTTAAGATCTTTAAAACATTAGTGTCTCATTCGTGTTCCCTTTTATCAAAATAAAGCATTGAAGCTTAGATATGAAATAATTAACTCAACTGTTAAGCAGGAAAGCCCAGATCTGAAGCCAGCTTTCCTGACCCCAAAGCCCATGTTTGCCACAGTTTCAAGTTGCATACAGAAAATACAGACCTATTGTTTGTTAGCAAAATTGTTTTTCTATAAGAAAGAGACATGAATAACATCAGCATTTTATTGGGCTCCTTGAAGAACAGCACCATGTCTTCCTTGGGTGCCAACATTTGAACATCTCTGAAAACAGGCAACGAACGTGAGGCAAGAGTCTGACTTTCTCCAATGCTTTTTGAGAGAGAGTACACCTACATCTAGAAATATTCGAATCAGAGCTCTCTTCCATGCATGCAGAAGATTAAAGGCCAGCTGGCTGTTTGCTGTTTGAAATTCCTGTTACCTCAAACATGCAGCAGGCTTTTGTCTTGATTCTCTCCATAGTTATTCAGTCCTGTAAATCCTCCCAGGAACACAGGGCAAGATTAGAATGAACTTGAAGAACTTGTCTCTGATTCAGAGTCTCCCTTAAGAGGGCATTTGTGTAGTGTCCCCTCAGGGGCACATACACTGTCCCCAAACCTATGGAGCAATTGGGACCAGATCTCAGAAGTCCATTCCTCTAACATCTATTGACAGCTTTAGATGCTTCCAGCACAGTGCAAGGCTCATGTGATACTAAGACAAATGCAATGTAGCCTTGACCTGGCCTTGGACACGTAACCTGGGTCAGGTTTAGACCCCAGGAACAACCATGGGGGGCTGCCTGCTTCCAGGATCTAGAGAGAAAAGTTGAGTGATGTGGCAAGGGCCCTGCATTTCTGTCCGGGCTCTCACCGCAATGGAAATTGCTATGACCTTTTAGTCTCTCAGTCATTGCCAGAAAGCCAGAGGACGTTAACGTTGAAAATGACTCTGGAGACTTGGCTATCACTTCAGTCCAAATCCCCAGAGATGAGGTTACTGAGGTTAGAGGGTAGAAGGTTGTCCAAGGTCACCCACAGAGTGTGGGGCAAGGCGGGGTCTAGTTCCTTCACTGCTGTTGTCTTATTGCCTAGGTAGTGGGAGAGACATTGCCCAAGAAGGAAAAGAAGTTAGTCTTTGTTTAATGAAAAATTAGATTCCATACATAGATCTGCATTTCTTCAAATTACAGTGGTTTATGATTACGTTGGACTGATTCTGTGACCTAGTGACAAAAACACCCTATGTTGCAACCACTATGAACATCCTGAACACACCAGACCTTTTATGCTCTGCACATTGTATTCACTGGGTTTGGACTATGCTTTCCCCCTCTCCTTGTAGCAAATACTCTTTCAGACCCAATTCCATCACTTCCTCTGTAGAACTGGGGTGGATTTGTTCCAGGTCAGTTTAGGTAAGCTGAAACTATGTTTCCCAGGCCCCCCTTCCCTGCATAGTAGACTTGGCCACAAAGGACATTTGCACAATATTTGGAATATGGAAGCAAAGTTACTATGTTTCGGTATTTAGAGGTTGTTGCGGAACACCTGTGCTATGGCATTTTACCCTTGTCCCCGACCTGCTGGCTCACCTGTCTGGGAGCCCTCAGCTCCTTTAGTTTCTACCAGATCTCCTCTTGCATCTCCTCTGAATCCTTGACCAGCGTTTAGAGCTCCATGGGGAACACCAGACTGTCTTGCAGCTCACTAACATTATCACTCAGGGGCAGTGAGAGTCGGAAATGGGCTTCAGTTTGTCCTTGTAGGTTGTAGTCCCTGCTTCACGCTCATTTTTCTTCCCAACTGCCTGCCCCACTGACTCCAAGTCCAGCACCAAACTCTGAGGCAATAAATAGTCTCATATTGACTGACTGGCCAGTTCCTCTCGTTGTGAGGACTGAGCCCCTAATGATGAATCTCTGATTCTATTTCCTGTGTAGTGGTTCTGCTTCTCTGATGGAACCCTAAGTGATCAGGAGTCCTCTGTAAATTCCCAGGATTAATCATTTGCTGCTGTGTACTTCTATTAAAGTGTGCAACGCACACGGTGCTGTATTTTAATGATTAACATGCATGCTTACTTTGGGCCAGGCACTATTCAGAACACTCATTTGTATTGTTAATATTATTTTCATTTTACAGACAAGGCAACTGGGGAGCGGAAAGGTTAACTGATTTTGCTCATGCTTTCTCAGCTAGGAAGGGGAATACCAGGATTCAACACCAGGCAGGTGGTCTAGAGTCAGCACTCTGACACTCCCTGCAGTGAGATCTTCCAAAAGCAGGTCTCATCCGTTACCAAATTCTGGCACTAGAATAAATGACTGAGGAGAAAATGAATTCTCTGTAAAGCTGATGAAGGGTTGATGGAGCTTTTGTACCTAGGATCCTACTGTCCCTTGCATGCCATCCTTCCTAGACTACAAGGTGAGATTATAAACAGTCCACAGTCTCTTGAGAGTGGACAAGAGACCTGCGTGCACACCAAGCGTACATCACCTGAGAGCCAAAGGCATGCTCTCTGGAAGCAATCAACACTGACGATGCAGCACCACACAGGATGAGCCTGCTTTTCTTCCCAGCCCAGGCGGACACCCCGCCCTGGGTGGATCCCTCTCTGTCCCATGAGTCTCCCTGAGTGGAGGAGTTGAGCCTGGCTCGAGGGCAGAATTCCAACACAGGTGCCAGGCATACGATTAGTGTTTAACATCTCCATTTTTATATGCAACAATGAAATGGGATCTCAGATCTGTCCTTTTGTATGTCACAAACATAAACTTGAACTCAGACTCTTTAATGTGGTTGCCAATTTCTAGATATCAAACTAGAATACAAATTTAAGTTTGGATTTTAAACCAGAGTATCTTAGGCAGTATAGTCTGTTGTTTAATATGAAATTGGGTGTTTTTTATTCCCCTATCCAGAGGACACAGAGACATTTATGGCTTCTATATTGTATGTGACACACACACACACGTACACACAGAAAGAAAAAGTTGAAAAAGAAATTAAAATATGTAGAGAAATGGAAGAAAAAAAAATTAATTGCTACACAGTTAATCTAATTGCCTTTATTGCTCTTCTAGGACGTAGCTGGGAAGCAGGCAGAGGTCCAGGATCTCTGTGCAACTTGAAGTGCTCCATTATTTACACAAGAGGAGAAAACCCTTAGGGCAGTCAATGCACCATAATGTCCAGCATTGATACTCTGTACTTGTTCCACATAAACCAAACCACAAGAAGGGTTTGTAATATTCGAATTCGGGGCTTTCATTCTGGACCAGACTTGGAGAGGACCTCTACATTGATCTAGTCCAACCTTTCATTTCACAGATGAGGAAACTGAGGCTCTTGGAAAACACATCCTCCAATTCTCCACTGATACTAGCCCACTCGAAAAGAGGCACAGAGTGAAGGTGTATGAGACACAACCTTGGTCAATGTTTTGGTTTACATTCTTCAATGTCTTTTTAAAATGTTGTTATATGGCATGTTCGCATTTGGTAATCTAGTAATTACACGTTCTAATAAAACTTCTTTTGTAATACTAGATACCTTTCCATCAGATGTTTTTAATGGCTTCCCTTCATTGGTATTTCCATTCAGTCCATTTCTTACTGTTGGTTACTGTTACTTTGGTAACTCCTCTTTTTTTTTCTCATTATAAATAATAGTGAGTTGAATATCTCTGGGTCTCTGATAATTCCTAGATGAAGTTTTAAAAATGGAATTGGTAGAACTAAGGCAATGACACTTGAAATTTGACATATATATTTCCAAGTCATGCTTCAGAACACTTGGGTCTATGTACACTCCCAGCCACAGTGTAGTTAGTATATGAGTACTTATTTCTCTACTAGCTTTTGCTTATAATTTTCTGGAATTCCAAGGACTCTAGAAATTATTTTAATTCCTGGCATAAGATACTTACTGTTTTCTACTTTGTGTTTACAAAAGTTGTAAAACTAGGAAATACTACAAAAATAAGAGACTGACCAAGTTCTATTTTACATGGTTTAAATTTTAGTCTTAATAAACATAAGTTTTCTCAGAATTATAGGTATTTACAGGCAACAGCATTCTTTTATATAAATATTTCTGTAAAATGCCATCATGTGCATACTTGAACTTTTAAAACTACAAACTATCTTTAAAGCACTTTAATGATCCAAAGTGTAGATATCCTGTGGTTTGGTGACCCAGGTCTTCATTTTTGAGAATTTGAGTAGTTTCCAATTGGATTGCAATGAACAGGTAGAAAGTACGAAGACTGTCCTGACTCCTGCTGCATGTTAGCAGCTCACGTTGAACTGCGCTCTGTGCACCTCTGGGAACAAACACAACCTCCGTTATTGCGTTTACATGCCAATTTTTATATGAATTAACATTTATTTTTTTCCCAAAACCAAAATCTATTTTTCAGTTTACCGTGATCATCCCAAAAATTGAAAGAGGTATTGAAAACATATATTTATAGGAACATTGTAAGTTTTTTTTATTATACAACTAATATATTTAGAAAGTTATGGAGTAGAAATTTAAAAAAGAAAATTAAAGTAACATGTAATATCATGCAAAGATAATGCTATTGCTATAACAACGCTAATATCTTTCCAGCCTTTTTACTGTGGAAATATGTACACATTGTTCATCCCTTTTTTGTAACCCACTGACACATTGTGAACATATTATCAAACCAATACACCAACAGTGCATACTTTTAAACAGCCACCTCGTATGTGCCAGGCACAGTGAGATGCAATTATGAGCAAAACGTGACCTGGTTCTCAGGAGCTTACAAGCCAAACCGGGGAGAGTGGGAAAGATCACCGGTCCCTCGGCACAGGTCTAGCTCCTTTTCCTGCCTTAGTCCCATGAATAGGTAAAGCTTGACTTGACTCTGGGGCATTTGTTTTTGTCTTTTTGGTTTGTTTGTTTTTGTTTTCTACAACACCAACAATTTTAAGCCACAGCTTTCTTAAACTTGTCTTTAGGTCACGGTGTCCTACTTTTGGTCCATAAACACTTGAGACTCTTAGTCATACTGCCTCCTATATTCAGGCAGCTCCTGTGTGGCCCAGTCACTAGAAGTTGTGGAAACAAATTTTTCCCATAACAAGTGCTGCCAGTGGAACCACAGGCAGAAATAGATACCGGTTTGGGGGATACAGCCTTCCTGTGTGCAGCATTCCTGTTGCAAGAGGGGGCCCCTCCCAGCTGCACAGAGGGCTATCTGCTTCTTATCACCCACTGTGACCCATGCGGACTTCTGTGAGGTGGGCTGAGCTCTCCAGAAGGGGAAACTGAGGCTCAGAAAAAGGAAGTGATGTGACTGAGGCCCAGGCTAATAGAGACGGAGCAGGGCCCGGATGAAGCCCAGGACTTACGATGGCAGCACAGTGCTCTTTCTACTTGCCCCGGGCCCTGAAGGCATGGCTGACTTGGCTGGACAAAGATAGGTCAGTATTGTCTGCTCTTCTCAATACACACACACGCACACACACACATGCACACATGCACACCCAGCACACCCAGAAACACACATGTGAGCATGCTCACATAAAATAGGCAATCCCAGGCATACTATAAGTGATCCCACCTGGAAGGGTCTGCCTCACCTTGTGGTCCTTGCACCTTTGCTTAAGTATTGTTTGGACCAGACTACCTACAGCAAGAGACCATCTCCACACAAGCCAGGATCCCTTCCGCTGGGACTTTCCCACCCTCTATAACATGCACCCCAGGGGCAGGCTGTCCTCTGGCAGGTGGGGTCAAGAGGCTCAGTGTGATGAGTCGCAAACAAAAAACTCCCAGTGAGCATCTCTGAAGAGTAAGAGAAAGGGAGACCTGGGAAGAGAATCCTGGGGTGATATAAAATTCTAGAAAGGACTCCATATACGCAAGAATAATACTATCACACTATACTATAATACTATACATGTACATTGTGTTTTATGATTCACAGGGATTGTCTTGCCTGCATGAACCCAGATGAAGATGCTGACTTTCAGAGAGGCTTACTGGCTGGGCCTAGATGAGATAGTGAGACCTAAACCCCACTGTTTCTGACTTCAAAACCAATGTCCTCCACCCTCTCAAACATCAACTTCATATGTTGTGTGATTCTCCTTTCTTACTGTGACCCCGAAGATAAGTTTGGTGAGGATCACTATCCCAGTGGGCCAGGTAGGAAGACAGACTCCCAGACGTGAAGGCAGTTAGCCGTGGTCATCGGGGGCCTTCTGGCTCTCACCTGGTCTGGGTTGTGGGGTGGCTCCCACACAGCAGTAGGTTGTGAACAGAGCTAGAAAAGCAAAGATTCAGAGCAGATTTTGAGCTCCCTAAGAGAGCAGCAGGCAAATGTTTCGGGTACGTCTGCTGAGAACTGCCCTGGGGGAGCCCCAACCTCTGCCGAGCAGCCAAACAGGTGGGCGTAATGTGTGTTTTGAGGTCACGTCCGCTTCCTCTTAGGTGTTGCCTCCTGTGATCCTCTCTCTGGTCTAGGCCAGAACGCCGTTATCTATTGACCAGGCATCGAGCCCTAGTTTAGAATGTCCATCCATCATTCAGCAGTGTGGTTTCTTTGAAGAAAAATATGCACACAGCAAGGTGGAGAGGAAGTTGGCAAGTGAGGACAAAGATACACACTAGCACTGTCTGTTTGCCTGTTCTTGGAAACGGTGGTGGAGCATTTTACACTGGCCCTGGCCTGTTCCTTCCACTCTCTATAGAGCAGAGTTAAATATTACATGATTCATTCTATGGAGGTAACTGAGAAAGACCAGTTAGGAGACCGTTGCTGATACCCAAATGGAATATGATGGGGACTTAAAGTGGCATTAGGGTCATGAAGTAAACACAGACTGAAGAAAGCCTTTAGAAAAAGAATCAACCCATCTTAGGGATTACATAGTGAAGAAAGGAAAGTATGGGGAAGGAGCTCAGGATGACTTCTGTGTTACTAACGTAGGCACCTGGGTGTGTGAGTATGATGTAACAGAGCTGACACAGAAGAAGGAGAAGCTGGGAGAGAATAGGCTAAGCTGAGCTGAATTTTTTATGTGCTGAGGGTACATGTCTGGAGAACATTCTCATGAGATGATAAGAAGGGAAAATTCTCAAAAGAGAGGTCCTCTGACTCCACCCTGAGAATCTACACATATTACTACAACCACCACTGGCTACTGCAGATTTGAAAAGGAGAGATTTGGGGAAGAGGTATTGGGGGAAAGTAGGCCCTGTTTATGAAATTCCTAATGAATAAAGAAAGAATCCTGAGTAGGAACAAATAGGCTTCCCCTATTTCTTTATAGCCCATTATTTTAATTCACTGTTTACTAGACAGTATCATTGTCACATTGAGAATGCCATGATGGAATGACTTGAGCATCTTGAGTTAGAAGGCCTGAATTTGACATTATACATTATTAGCTGTGTGATCTGAGGCAAAACACTTAGCTCTCCTGAGCTTTCTTCCTTCTCTATAAAATAGATGTCATGGGAAAATGCTGTGTAATTTATAATAGGTTATTCATTGGTAAATTATCAGTTTAATATGTCATACCAATAAGTAACTAATTTTGTAACTGAAATTAAATGCTTACCAATTTGAGAAGCTAAGCTTTGAAGAGGAAGTGCTAACAGATTGGAAAAACCCAGTAAATTTTTCAGATCAAATTATAGGAAGCCCTCAGAGCTCCAGCATCCTGTAGCAATGTCTTTAGGGAAAGGAAGACACAAGAATTATAGTCAGGGGCTGTCCCACCAGCCTTCTTCCCCTGTCCCCTCCAAACCAGCAATGGTGACGTTCGCATGTGTACCCTATCGTGAGAGCTGTGTTTGCTGCCGTGGCACAGCTATATGTCATTGTGTATCCTTGGGTCTTATAAAGGTTTTAGTTTGTCATCTTTGTGGGTACCAGTTGCTTAGTATCACTTAATAAGTAATCACTTCAGCATTGATTCTTTTAAAAAAATTTTATTTTATCTTTTTAAATCCTTATCCAAGGACATGCTTAGAGAGAGGGTCAGAGAGAGAGAGAGAGAGAGAGAGAGAGAGAGACATTGATTGGTTTTCTCCATATGTCCACCAACCCAAGATGGAACCCACAACCCAGGTATGTGTCCTGACCAGGCATCGAACTGCAGCCTTTCGGTGCACAGGACTATGTTCAACCAACTGAGCCACTCTGCCAAGCCAACATCAACTTTTAAAGCTATAAAACGGGTTTAGGACATAAACTTCAATTTAATAATAATAATAAAAAAGACTCCTAAAGTCACCTGAGGCCTAGTCTCCTTCCATGTATATTTGACTCCCTTTACCCACTTAGTCCTCTCCCCACCCGCTTCCCCCTTGGTAACCAGCAATCCGTAATCTGTATCTATGAGTTTGTTTTATTTATTCATTTGTTGCTTTTTGTTTCATATCACACATATGAGTGATAAATATCATACGGTTTGTGTCATTTTCCATCTGACTTATTTTACTTAACATCATACTCTCAAAATCCATCCATTTTGTTGCAAAAAAAAGAAGAAAAAGCAAACAGGCTCCTTGGACTTTCCGGACACGCGTACAATCCTGAAGGTGGAATGCTGAGCCAAATGGGCAAGGTCTCTGCCCTCATGGGGCTTTTCCTCGGCCACATTTCAGAGCTGGAAGAGACCTCAGAGACTGTCTGGGTGAAGATCATGGGAAGAGAAACATGGGGTGACAAATGGAAACCAGAATTTGGAGTGTTGATTCAGAGTCAGTCACTGACAATCTGTACAACCTTGGACAAGTCTATGTCACTGGAAAATGAAAGTGGTGGTAACAATAAGAACAATCTTCCTTACAGTCGGCTATGAAGAAAAAATAAGGGTGGCAAAGTACCCTTTCATTGGCAAAGTACTAAACAAATAGAAGTTATTATCAGGAAGATATTTTATTTCAAAAAAGGAAAGAAAGGAATGTACTCAGTGCAGAGATGTATATCTTGAATTAAATTCCAACTAAATTCTTTTCTGATTTTTCTACCCCCTCTCGTCTCTATTTACCCTGGTATCCTGTTACCAGACCATAAATCAGTCAAGATGTGCACTGTAAGCCAACATTGCTTAGAAAAGAAAGGATGTATTTTCTGTAGGTACATCTATAATTCTAAAAATTCCAAGAGAAAAACATCACATGCATTAGAGGTTGTAGCTCTCAGTCTTGTTTTTAACAGAACACCTGAGTGAGTTTGCTGCAGTATACTGCTGATTAAAGCTTCTGTAGCCCCATTTCCAAGTGAGGCAAGAATTCTGACATGAAAAGCCTGCAGTGACCAAGAGTAAAAGGTGTGTGGGGATAATTAGGGGTTATAGAACAAACACTGACACTTGTGTTAACTAAAATCTGAAGTCTCAATGTAACACATTCCTCTTGTGGACAAGAAAAGATGGTTATTTCATACAAGAAAACATTTTTTAAATACATCCACATAAGTGTATTTATAATAGCTTTCTCATGTATCTTAAAAATGGAATTTGTGCCTTTCTAATGAATAACCATGCCGTATTTAGAATGTCATAAATGAGAACATGGATTTCAGTAGTTTTAGAGCCATAGTACTGCAGCATACTTTTCAATATCATGCTTACATCTCTGTCCTAAGATCTGAGAAAGAAAAATCTGTAAGCATGTTGTTAAAAAAGTGGGGGGCAAGTGGCGTTTCCTGAGCAGCTACTATGTGCCCGGCACTCTGTGATACATTTTTGAACGTACACCATCTCCTTCTCTAATAAATTCTCACCACATGCTCTCTTCTGTCCAGGTCTTTGGACAAAGGAATCTATATGCTCAAAGATTATTTGGGATCCCTTCTGCTCTCTCAACAACGCGTGCACCTTCTCAGTCCATTCGTTAGCCAATGACCCTTCCCCTTCAAGGTTCAGGCCAGGCCTACGTCTGCCTAGGTTTTTCTGGTCCATGTTTCTTCAGTACCTAGCACTGCCTCTATCATGCATTGTCACAGAGGATAGCGTTAGACTGGAATCATTCTTCTCACCAGGGGTGAGCTTCCCGAGGACGGGAGCCCTGTCTCTTCACTGCAATGAGCCTCGTGCATAAGTCAGTTCTTAGCACAGAGAACATCTCCCATGATGTCCATTGAAACAAGTGAATGACTTATTGAGTGAGATAAGTAATATTAGTCCCCATTTTTCAGATAAGAAAAATGAGTTTCAGAGAGGGTTAGTAAGTGGTCACACTGTAGTAGATGTTTGATTTAGTGGAGCTAGGGCTTGAATCAAATTGCCTGACTTATTCTCTCAGTGAACGTCAACAGAAGTGGGAGAACCCCGAAGTCCTCCTGCCAACCCTCTCTACGGTCACTTGAGTCTGTAGTAAGAAAGCATTACAAAGGCCGGTGGCCTCAACGCATCTAAAGCCCACCAGTGGTGCAGGGCCAACGGCTGATTGCAGCTCAAGAGCACCCAGAACCTCTGTTACGGCAGAGCATTGAGGCCAGTGAGACTTAACGTGGATTTTCTGAGTGTTTACTGTGTATTTCACCCATGCCGTGAGCTTCGGGGAATTTAGAGATCGATACCAGATACATCCTGAACTGACTATCCGGAAATCAGGGTCCTAACCTGGCCTCTCCTTTCAACTCACTGAGTGAAATGGAATAGCCTCTAGACTTCAACAACTACCGTTTCTAAAATGAAAAGGTTTGAATAAATTGGTAGCTTGGCCTCCAGACCACGGAGAGTGGGGAGGAGGGGCAAGTAAACTAGGTCCCCAACCCCTGTTCAACCAAAGGTGCTTTGCCTTTTTCTACTTGAAATCCTGGGGGTCTAGATCAGGTTTGTTTTGGAGTGGGGAGCAGGAGGTTCCACTGCTTAGAAAAGAGGGGTGATTTCTGAGTTCCCTTCAGCTGAGATGTTCTGTGTCCTTCGGTGATTCTAGACCAGAACGCTGCCCCACGCAGACGGTATTGGGAAGCATAGAAAGGGGCAGTTGAGGGAAGAAGAGCCAACAGAGTGACCAATGCCAACGAATAAGGCAATGACAGGGGGATGGGCTGCACATTTCATGTTCCTTCCAGAAGGCTCCTCTGACAATGTATGTGAACGGAGGAATATTTTTACCTGCCCTTGGATGGCATCCAGGTGTGGGGTGGAAGGCGGCAGCTGTTAGCCCACGGTAACCCTGCGCAGCAATGAGGGCAGGAAGTGAAGAAGGCTGCACGGTGCTGAAACTGCCGAGGGGGAATTGAGGTCAGCAGGATGCCGTGCCTCCAAGTTGAATTCAGCCTCGTGCCCAGCCTGGACATCTACCGCCAACAGTCATCCGGAAGAGCAGGGGGGTTTCCTAAGGAGGAGAGTCCTTCTTAAGGCTGTGGCCCAGTGTAGACACTGGTGCACAAGGACAGGCAGGGGCAAGAGAACGTCAGTGCAAGGACACCTTTCTCACCATGCTTGGGGGTGCTGTGGCTGGTGGCAACGGGGAGGGCAAGTCAAGAGGGGATGGCTGGGTCAGCGATGAGGTGACACACGACAGTGACTAGGTGATAGATTATACATATTTGCCTCGGTCAGGAGGGCAACATGAATGGAGTTTGATCTCAGGGGACTGGGCATTTCCTAGGGAGCACACGTTCTCACCAAGACCTCCTTGGGTTGACACCTAGTCTCTCCATTGTCTCTGTGGTGTCCTCTGGGCTTGCCAGCTCCTCCGATGAGGGAAAGACAGTCTTTTCTTTCATGTGTTTAGACTTGGGCATGGAATATGACTGAGTAGACATCATCCCAGAAACCTCGGGCTGTGGAATGGGACTCACAACTTCCTAATATTCATATCAAGAAGCAGGACCCTTGGAGAATTTGGATCTATTTTTAAAAGTAGCGTGGTAATGCCCTGGCTGGTTTGGCTCAGCGGTTAGAGCGTCGGCCTGCAGTCCGGAGAGAAGCGGGTTTGGTTCCCGCTAAGGGCACGTACCTTGGTTGCAGTTTGTCCCTGGCCTTGGTTGGTAACCACTCGATGTGTCCCTTTCACGTCGATGTTTCTCTCTCTCTCTCTCTCTCCCCCCCCCCCCATTCTATCTGAACAAAATATCGAAAAAATGTCCTTGGGTGAGGATAAAAAAAAAAAAGTAGCATGGTGTTTCTCTGTCCCCACAGTTGGGCAGGGGAGTATGTAGAAGTGATGATAAGATTCTAGGGCAGTCGAAGAATTTTAGAGCTAGAAGGGGCCTTAGAGATTGAATTTGGGTCAAGAAAATTGTGTTAGCTCCACCTTTAAACTGCACATCCAGAATCTAATCCCTTTTCACCCTCTGTGGCTACCTGGCTGCTGCAACCGCCTCCTCGTTGGTTTCCTGACTTCTACCTTAGTAGTCTCACCTCAGAAGTCAAAGTAACCTTTTCAAAATGTGCATCGGGCTGTTTCTCTCCTCTGCTGAAACCCCTCCTTGGTGTCCCATTTCTCCCAGTGAGAAATCCCAAGTCCTCAAATAGCCTTCAAGGCCCCATCGTACTTGACTGCACAGAGTCGCTCTGACCTGCTCTCCTGCGACCATCCTGGCTCCATCCCGATCACGCTACTCCAGCCACACTCCTGTTAGAACGTGCTCCTGGTTCAGCCGTTGCTCTTCCTTGACCTGCTCTCCTGCAGACATCTGCTTGGTTAACTCACTCTCTCCTCTCCTTCAAGTCTGCTCACGTCTCACCTTCTCGGTCAGGCCCACCTTGACCATTGACACGCCAGCCAGCAAGTCCCCAGAGCCCCAAACCTGGGACTTCTCTTCCCTGTATTCTGCTCTACGTTTTCCCCGTTAAGACCTCACGCATTCTAACACAAAGGACACCTTGCAGATGTCCTGCGTTGATTGGGATTTGTCTTTGCCTGCTAGGATGTGAGCTCTACAAGGGCAGAGATCTCCCCTGCTGTGCGCTGAAGTCTGCCCCCCTCGGTGAACCTGGCTGCATGAAAGACAATGTAATGACACAGAATGTAACATTTTATTCTGAAGTCAATTCATACTTGCAGAAGAGTTGCAGCAATAGCACACGGGGTTCAAATATACACTTCACCAAAGATAGGTTAACATTGACCACTATGTTTTCTTTGAGAATGTTTAATAGTATTAATACTAATAATAGTACCAAAATTCATATATTAAAATCTTAACCTACAATTGATGCTTTTTAAAAACTTTCCATTTGATTTGTTTTATTTTGTTTTGAAATCCTAACCCTCAATTCGGGGCCTGTGGGAGGTGATTAGGTCATGGAGAAGCTCTCCTGAATGCATTTACTGACATCATGGAAGAGGCTCCCGAGAGACCCCTTGTCCCTCTACCACATGGGGACACAACGAGAAGGCCCCGGCTCTGAGCCAGGAGTTGAGCCTGCACCAGAATGCAACCGTGCTGGTGCCTTGACCTTGGACTCCCAAGCTTCCAGAACTGGGAGAAATACATTTCTGTCCTTCGTAAGCTATCCAGTCTGTGGTGGTTTTTTTTTTTTTTTTTAAATAACAAAAACAAAACCACACCCATGTGTAGAACCCTCTAGACTTGCAAAAGGTGTTTTTTTCAATTCATTGGCCTGCTGGTCACTCTCCACGTGTCCAGGATGGAGCAGGCAGAGACTGGCGTGCCACGGGCACATGGACGAGCGAGGCTCATCGACCTGGCGTGACACCCGTGGGAAGAGCAAGAGCAGAGCCGGGAGCGGCACTGAGGTTGTCTGACCCGGAGGGGGCACGACCTCTTCTGCCCAGTGCTGCCCATTCACAGCCTAACTTTCTCTCTTCTGCACTCACCATGGTGGCACCTGGGGCAAGCGTGACTCTGACAAAGTGAAGATGGCAGCTGCCTCGTCCAGGCTGGGATGCCCCCGAACAGCTGTGAGCACTCCAGAGTGTGTGGGCCGCCCGCTCCTGCCCCCTGCCGCACGTGCTCCCTTCACTCAGGGTCTCTGCCCTGTGCCCACGGCGTCAGCCTGGGCTGACCACAGGTCCTCAGGCACCCTCCAGCCTGCTGACGGACATGCCGTCTGGCAGCCACCACGACTGCAGGGCTCCAGCCTGGCCCGGAGGCAGGAGGGCCGGAGCATGGTGCAGGCAGAGGGAAGAGTTTCCTTCTCTGGTCCAGGTCCCACGGTCGCCTCGAGGGGACAAGACCCTGATCCTCTCCAGGTCTCAGCTCCCTCAGCTCTCAGATGGGGAGAATGCATAGTTCTGAGACTGATCATGATTTCTTGATCTTGAATTGTCTCAGCCCATGATTCATCAATATCCGAGGAAGACGTTTCAGGCCCTGATCTCCAAACTGGACAACTGCCAGGCATGGGGACCCATCCGTCGGGCTACAGGAGGGGAAAACTGTCAAAAGGGAAGGAATCTGACTAGAAGCAACTGTTAGGATTAAATTAATCAAATAAGTTAATATAGGTCTAGCATGTGGTCAGTGGTCAGAAAATATTTGCAATGTCAGTGCCGAGAAGCGCACACTCCTTTCTCCCTCCCCACCTGCCACCCTGCCCGAAGCCAGGCCCTCACGTTCTCGCTTCTGAAATTCTGCAGTGATCTCCAGCGTGGTCTCTGCTCACCAAGGCTCCCCTCGCTAACCCACTCTGCTTGTCGCTGTCAGAGAAGTTTCCTTAAGACACAGTTGTGCCCTGTGTCCCTCCTCCTGCTCGAGACCTTCCGCGGCCCCCTGAATTAGGTTTGAATGACTCACGCTGGCCGAGCCCCTGAACAAGCAAAGCCCCGCTCTCTCCCCACTGCACGCCTACTGCGCCCACACTGTCCAGGGCCGCAGGGAACCCCCTCCTCACTGCCCTCCCGCAGGCACTCGCTGGCCGTTGCTGAGAGCAATACGACGGTCGAGTAGTTAAAAGATCAGCTTCTAAGATCAGAAAATCTAAGGTTGAGCAGCTGTGTTGCCTTGAGTAAGGTACATGGACTCTCTTGCTCCAGTTTCTTCATTTGCAAATGAGGACTGAATCATGGTACCTCCTGTGAGGCCGGTTGTGAGGATAAAGGAAGCATGGAAAGCAACTGGTGAACAGTGAGTTGTCAATACATGCTTCTCATTCTCGAATCCTCACCCTGACCATGTCCTCCTGGCCCATGCCCAAGCTCCCTGTCAGCTACCATCTTCCTATCTGATGAACCCTCCCGTTCCGCCTTTCACACTCACCTTCGGAGGCACTCCTTACTTCTCCCAGCACAGGTAGTAACTAGATTAGGCCTATTTCCCTCCCTGACTGTATAGTCCATGGAGGCAGGGTAGAACCTATCTCTCTGTACATCAGGCTCTAGGACAGAGCCTAGCACCTAGAAGGTCTCCATCCGGATGTACTGGGTAAAAAATAAAATAAAAGAAGGAGACAGTGGACTGCTCAGTAATGAATGAAGGCACAAACAAGTGATGTTTGAGGAAGCAAGCATCCTGTTGACCTGGGGTATGATGCAACTTCCCACAATGAGTTACTCAGGCTGGTTGAGTGTGGGCTCTGGAATGCTTTCTTTCGATCACTGTCCCAGGGACAAAGCCGCCCAAAAGCCCAGGCTGGAGTGGCCTTCTCTGTCCAGGGTCCTGCTGCACCTGAGCAGGTGGTCAGGTGTGATGGAAAAGCCCTGGACGGGACAGGATCAGGTGGGATACAGGCAGAGGGGCTGCCAGAGAGCCGGACTCTAGTCCAGCTCATCTCTAACTTGCCGAAGTGCCTTGGAAAAGTCACCTTCCTTGGTTCTGAAGGGAAAATTTGGGCTAGATCAGTAATTCTTAACATTTGTCCCCAGAATGGCAACACTGGGATATCTTAGGAGCTTATTAGAAATACAGAATATCAGCCCCAGTCCAAATACTGACCCAGCAGCTCAGGGGAGGGGCCCAGCCGTACATGTTTTTGCTAGCCCTCCAGGAGATCTGAGGTGCACTCGAGTTTGAGAAACCCGGTATAGATCAATGGGGGCTTTCAGAGTTGTTTGCTTTTTGTGTTTGTAATTGCAGTGAACTTTGTTCTTATTTCTCCCCCACTGAAATCTCAGGCAGATGCCCATGTATAAAGTGGATGAGAGCAGAGCCTTTCTGCTGCTGGAAGGGCCAGGCCCACCCACCGACTCTCCCTCATCATGCCCACTCCACTGGGAAGGGCCTCTTGTCTGGCAGGCCTCCAGGCAGCCCAAGAACATAGAATTGGGGGCTCGTCAAGCCCAGTGCTGCTGGTGGGCTGTGCCCCCCGATACGGCACCCCTTGCTGTCTCCCTGCTCAGACACTGCTGTGTGTCCGCATGCGTGAACAGAGTGGGCATCACGCCTTGTGGAGGGTGGTGCGGAGGCCTGATGGTGCCCTGGGCCAGGAAGGTGGCTGAGGCTCAGTGGTGTGTAGGCCTCTGTCCTGGGGCTGCCCAGCCAGCTGCTGAGCCCTGGCTGAACTCATGGGGCGGGAGCTGCCCTGCGTTTTGGGGAGGCGCCGTCGCACTTCATTTTCACACCGGCTCCTGTTGGAAGCAACATGGCACCTCTCAGATTTTTACCTCTTCCCTTTCTCGAAGCTCAGCAGGTCATGCAAAGCGGTCAAGAGGCCCGCAGAAACCCTCATCTGGACCCATGAACTCACCCTCTCTGCCTTCCTCTCCTGCTGTGCAGACTGATGAGTCACTTGAATTTCTTTTTCGTTTGTTTTCTGAGATCAAGGAGATGGCGAGGGGCAGCCTGTGTGCAGAGGGGAGGTGCTGGGGAAACCCATGGTTCGCGAACTTCGCAGAAGAGGCCGCGCTGGTGGAGAAGCAGAAGGAAGAATGCTTTGGGGCCTGGTACGTAGGGTAGGTAATGGCTGGCACCTTCCCTGAGGCAGAGAACCAGAGAGAGGCCAGAGATTACTTCCCTCAGCTGAGGTGGCATCGGAAAGCGCACCCTGTGCCCAACCACAGAGACCACACGGCAGCAGGGTGTGGGCGGAGGGAGTGTGGGGAGAAGGAAGGTAGGTGTTGTTCTCCCTGACTGATGTGAAAGTGGCCACCTTGCCGATTCCATTCCAGAATGTGGGTGCCTCACGCAGCTGGGCAGGAGATCTCTGTGGTCTGGGAGTCGTCCCAGACAGTTATATAATGGTGTCTTTCTCAGACGGAGAGCGAGTTCCAGGTAATGGGCAGGGAGGACATCCTCCCAACACATGGTGACCTCCTCTCTTGGTCCACGTACCCATGTCCCTTCACATCTCTGTGTCTTGATTTCCTGGAAATGGAGGATACTGTAATGATAACATCAACTCACTTCAGAAAGAGTACATAAAGCAGGCATGGTCATATTAACACCTCCCATTTGTCTAATGTTACCAGTTACAAAGTGCTTCACTTGTATGACCTCATCTGATCCTCCAATCAAGCTTAGGTGCAAATTGTCATCCTTGCAGGAAACCAGGACTCAGAGAGGTTATGTGTTTTCCTGAGACCATTTAGCGAGTCAGTGGTGGCACAGGTTTCCTGTTACCAGCTCACTGCTTTCTCCTAGATCCTAATGCTTCCCCTTCTGTGAAATGCAAAGATCTTTCAAGAGAAAGATTACTAAAATTGTGGCATTACTGTTTCTTGTTGCTCCAAGTGCTTGCAACCTTAACGAACTGTATTATGCTTTTCCCGCTCCTGGAACTCAGCCTTCTCCCTCCATGAAGACTGGCTTCCTTGGGATAAGCTGGCAGAAGACTTGGCTGTGACTCTTGCCCTATTCATCCCTGGGCCCAGACAGAATTCCTCAGGATTCCATGGGGCTCATTCCATTTTCTAGTTCTCAATTAGAGCCAGTGGGAAACATTGCTTTTCTGTGGACCCCAGAGAGCTTGACTCCATGACTTCAAAGACTCAAACACTGAGATTGTGTGACTTTATAACCTAGAAGGGAAAAACTCAAAGGCATCCCCGGGGGCGGTGGGATCATCGCACATGGATGGAAGTCACTGACTGAAGATCCAGTTGAGAATTGTGTGGGCTCAGGCGTTAGGCAGCTCTGGAGCTGGGGGCCTCTTCCCACCTGCTCATGTGGTGGCAGACCCTCACCTGTCTCCGAATTCCCTTTTCACCACATTTCTGAAATAGGGGTGGCAACAGCTGCCTATGAAATGCTTCGTGACCAGGCAGCAGGCGTTGTACGGTAGCCAAGTATTACGGAACAGATGAGCTTTGTCTGAACCCATCCCTTAAGCCATCTAAGTGTGGAATATTTAGAGGAACACAAAATGCCATTGCTCAAAGTGTTATTTTAGCATTATTCTAGCATTAGTTAGCATTATTCTACTCTCTCTATCACTCTCAAGGAGGGATGGTCCAGCCTCTGCTTGAATGCGTCCAATGACAGCAAGCTCACTATTCCAGAAGGTAGGCCATTTCTCTATGGTACATTTCTATCAGAAAGCTCAGCCTTACAATGAATAGAAAGCTGATTGCTTTTAATTTTCATCCTTTCCTGTAGGGACTCCCCAAAGTAAACCCAGCTTCTACCCCCTCACTTCTACCCTTTTAAAATTGGACGTACTTGAAGGTGACTTCAGTGGCCTTCCCTTTAAGGGTTCTAATAGGTGCTGTCATCCAGGTGTGAATGCCATGTTCAAGGAAGGTGGAACAGGTGGCATTGAGGCATTGGGTTCTGCCTTTGTCTCTTCCAGCCTTTGAGGTCTAGGAATAAGGCCCTTTCTATCCATTCTCACATTGTTGCCTCCAGTAGATGCATGAAAACCAATCCATTGTACTATGCAGCTTATCAATCAGAGAGCTGCTATTCTCCCTCCTCAGAAGGACACAGTAAAACACTAATAAAAAAAATTTAAAAATGAAGGGTTAATTGACTGAGCAAAGGAAAAAATGCTTCTATGATGGTTTCAACACTGAGGCGGGAAAGAAAGACGCTTGCACTGTTGTGTGCACCTGTGGCCCTTGGAAGAGGTATTTATCACAGATGGAACTGGGCTTCTGTTCATTCATCCAGAGATTAGAAGCACCTAGTCCCTCCCTGACGTGCACAGAGCTCAAGATGGCAGGCTTATCTAGAGCAGCATTTCAAAAACACCAACAAGAGGCTATTTACCCTATGCCCATGGTAAAGAGTTTCTGATACCTCAAATGTCTGATATTCTAGGATTCATTTTGTATTGAGGAGAAGAGTGAAGAAAGATGAAGATATCGGAGTCCAAAAGCCTGGGTTTGGGTATGGGCTCTGTCACTTCCTGGCCATGTAATTACTGGGCAAGTCACTTTATCCCTATGTCTCAGTTTCTGAATCAGAAAAATGGAAAAAGAAAAAATTTTAAACTATGTGTGTGTGTTATTTTCATGATTAAATGAGCTAAAGTTTCCTCTCTAGACTGCATTAACTATTGTCAACTTTAGAATGATCTGCCCCAAATTCATTTTCCAGTTGTCTAAGATGTCCACTGCTAGTTCGTAAGGTAACAACTTTTTATTGCACTCAGTTCTCTGAAAAGTTAGATTACATAAATACAAGTTTCAGTCTTTATCAACGAGTCAGTATATATTAAAGAGTATTGCTCTAGTATTTTTATAAATATTGGGAAATGAAACTCTTGTCTTCTATTTTAGTTTGCAATCTTTGTAATATACCATAGGACCACACCCATATACCTTTGTAGTTTGCATCTCAGGCCACCAGGAAAATACCAAGTTCTAAAAAATTATATCCAACCTAGGACCTTTGTTTCCACCCCCTATCCATCCATTCATTCTTTCATCCATCCATGAATTCATTCATTTGATGACCAGACTTGCTAATTCTCTGCTATGTGCTGTAAAGAATCTAAAGTGGCCTTTTGTCTGAAGAGCTCACAGTATAGCTGGGATATGAGAGATGCACACACATAACAGCAGCATATGACAGGATGAAGAAGGTATACATGAAACTAATAAACAAACTGGGTGGAAATGCAAGAAGAGAGCAACTAACTCCATCTCTCCACTCGAATAAGGAGAGGGAAAGTTTATTGAAGACTTTACTAGTGCAAATAAATTAAATGAAAACACACATAAAGTGATAGAGTGTAGAAATTTAGGGTCCTCATGGGTTTGATTCCTAGTTTCCTTAAAGCTGTGTGGCTTTGGGCAGTTTTCTATCCCTCCTTCAGCTTTATTATAACAGTACTGATCCCCTGGAATTGTTGTGAAGGTTAAAAGAGATAATACAGTGTCTAGCAGGTAGGAGGAGGTCAATAAATGTTAGTTGATATTGCTATTATTTCACTCAGGAGATTGAGGTTGAGGTGAGTCTCTATAAATGAGCTAAATTTTAAAAGATAACAATGGAAAGTAATGGTGTTTCAAGCAGAAGGAACAGTCTGAGCAAAGGCCCAATTGAAGAAAGTTTTCAGAAAAAGATGACCAGCCCTATGTGTTTGTACAGTGCAGTGTGTGGGTGATCATGAGAATGGGAGGGGTTGGTGATGGTTAGAGGTATGGCTAAAGAAATAGGTCACTGATCTTAGAAGGCGAAGGAATCAGATATTGGTAGATAAGGGATTTAAAAAAGAAGAGCATTCTCCCAGAAGGGTGTGCAAATCATACTAGACTCTATTTATATTTACTTTTATTTACATAAAAAAGTTAGAATTTCCTACTATTTACTATTTATGTTTCTATTAATTTGTATATATTTCCTATCCCCCACTGATTAGGTCCTTATGTCCAATGATTTCATGTCCCATCTCCAACTGATGTTATTCAGAGAGAGGGGTGGGGATTCTTTGCCCTAGAGAGTCCATGATGTACCCAGAATGCCGTTCTCATTTAGCTAGCATCTTGGATTTATGGATTCTTTACTTATATTTAACTAAATATACTGAATAGACAAGTGGTTTTAAAAGATTCCTGCAAAGAACCTGTGGATTGAGAGTAATACCTGTGGATTGAGAGTAATACAAGCACAAGCAAATAACAAGAAAAAGGTTGAGCTGACTTTTCTATTCCTGGCTTTCCACTGACCACATCTCAGGGGTTAAAGCCAATGATGACCTAATCAGATGTAGCAAGCAGTAGACCAAAAAATTTCTCAAGAACAATGCTTGAAATGTGGCTTCACATTCACTACTATCAGTGGTAAACTTTACCAAGAGTGTTGACTATGTCTTGAGAGGGTAGAAAAGATAGTATGATGTTATACAGTATACATTTTGAAGTATTCTTTGCTTCATATTTATCTCTTTTATGATTTCTACTTTTATTTATTTTCATAAGATGCATAACATACTAGCATGGCTTTACCCACACATATTATAAATATACTTGGGTATACAGACAAATCTGTGTTACTGGAAGAGCTACAGACTCAGAGAAGTTGGGAGACTGCTGGTTGGGGCCACTGGAGCCTTTTGAGTAGCGGAAGACATGATCCGAGCTATGTTTGGGATTATAAACTTTCTCACATTTTCTCAAGGCAAAATAAAGTGTGGCACAAGGAATACAAGCTGGTGGAGTCTAAAAGAGACTCATTGAATAGCGTGGCTCTTACTCTTCCAAAAAATGTTGTGCTCTCTTGTTACTAAGGTAAACCACAAACCTTCTCAAACCACCAGCAGGAGCTGTGTAGGACATGCTCCCTGGGCCGGGCTTTCTCTGGCTGCCCACAAAGAAAGAAGACTGCCTAGAACATCCTTCAGCTAATTTTCTCTCCTCCACAGTTCTTGATTTACAAGAAGCCCACACTAAAACAGTTCTCAGCACTGACTCACCATTGAGGTGACTGAACTTGTCCTGTGACATGGCAGTTCCAAGTTTACCTATCCGAAGGAGGCAGAGTTGCAGAATGGTCAAAGGCGGGGACTCTGGAGTTAGACAATGTATGTCCAACTCTACCAGGTATTCTTGGACTTACCTTAGCTAACTACTTACTTTTTTTATTCCACAGTTTCTTCATCGGAAAGTGGGGGATATCCATTGTACCTGTGTGATAGTAATGAGGAGTAAACTAGACAACGAATGTAAAAGACAGAGTACAATTCCTGGCATAGAATAAACTCCCCACAAATATGAGCTGTTCTCATTACAAAAGAATGAACTGGAACATGGGCTGAAGGGCCCTAGGAAAGAAAGGAGGCTTCCAGGAATACAGATCCTTTAATCTCCCTTAAGCAATATCCAAACAAAAGTGTAACTCTCTATGGAAGCCAGAAAGCTTAAGAATGCCAATTGGGGGTGGGGGACTGAGATGGTTATCTCTGAGTCACCCTGTCTCTTTGACTCATCTGTCACCTGTCATCTCTGGCTACTGCCACAGTTTCTCATGCAAAATTATGAAATAAATGGCCTGTACAGTAATGGCTGGATGAATAGGTGAACCCTGGGCATGTGGCCAATTCTCCATGCACTTTAAACATCCTTAGGTTTAGTGGATTCTACATGATTTAATTTCCTTGAAGAAAAGAAAATGTTCATAATCATATCCAGGAGGACTTACAAATGCAAAGTTAACATTCTGAGGCCTTCCAGGGTGGGATGTACCCAAATTAAAAAGATGTGGTAGGTGGCAGGAGTAAATCCAGTTTATTTATAGCCACATTCTTTTGTGTCCAGATACAATCAAGAGCCTGGAGGATGAGGACAGGTAATTGTGGCAACAATTAAGTCATCATATCAATAACTTTGCTCATTTATTCTGGGTTATAGACTTTCCAAAGTACTTTATATATGATATCAGTGATGATGATGATAATGATGGTGGTGGTGGTGATACGGTGGTAAATTCTTTTACTTGACCCTTAACAACTCCTTTCTCTTTCAATCTCCCAGCAATTCCTGCAGAAGTAGTATGATCTCCATTTCACATGTGACAAAACTGAGGCCCAGAGATTTTGAGGAATCTGGTCACAGTCATATAAGTGGAAAGTAGATAAGTCAGGTGAAAACCAAGATCTCTTAAGTAGAGTCTCTTCCACTGCTATCTCCCATTTTATTCATGTGATTTTCATAAAATATGCCAGATCCTTTTGGCTGAAGGGAAGTTTCCTCTGTCAGGCAGATCTGGCTATTGCATTAACATCGCTTGATCAGTTCCTCTGTGACAGCATGCATTATGCCACGGTGATGATCTTATGGGTGTGCCTCCCACAGTATTGTGATCTCCCGAAGAACCGGGATGATGTCTAACTCATCTATGTTTGCCCAGAACTTAACTTGGAGCCTGGTATATGATAGATGCTTATCAACTGAATGCTGAAGAAATTGATGTCTCCAAACTAAATGTCCTCTATACTCCTTTCTGCCTCTTCTATTCTATCTGTCCTTCTAGCTCAGCTTAGGGCCCACGATATGATCCATCTTTTCTAAACCTCTATGGAATCATAGACTCTCAGCCTTATTCTTAAAGATATCTTATCTCTTCAGTCTACCGGGTTCTTGAGGGTAAAGATTACATCTTAGTGTCCAATGAGTCCCTCATGGGATCTGATCCAGTTCTAGGCAGAGTGGGTGTATATTGAATGCTCATGCTCATGTTCACATGATTGCCTGCACTTTGGCAAGAGCTGGTAGGACAGGTTGGGGACAGAGCCTAAGGTGCCTTGGCAGAGATTTAATTGGTAAGAGACAGAAAGAGCAGATGGCCAGGAGCCCAGTCTTTCCCTGGCTTATCAGTATGCTCCTTTCACAATCACTGAAACTGTGTCTCATGGACATTTTTGCAGATGGGGAATTCCTTGAAGCTGGACAATAGCTCTCTGAAGTGATCAAGCTCTAGGGAAAAAATGATCACTACAACTTATTTGTGTAAAAAAGCGTGAACCAGAGGTTTCTGGTCGGAAGGAGCAAATATAAGGGACTCTGTGAACGAGCTGGAAGTGAATAAAAACAAATCCGGAAACTGGGACATTGAGCTAGTTGGTGAGTTGGTGAACTAGTGAGTTAGTTTGCTTAAATGAGGAATTTAAATGTGATTAAAAGTAAATAAATTAGAGGAGGCAATTACCCACAATTTTACCTAGTTCCCATCTCTTCTGACCCAACAATTCCATTATTAGGGATTTATTCTAAGAAAATAGTCCAAGACTAGAAAAAAGGACAACAGAAAAGTGGCCAAAGAGGAATTGATGATAAAAAAAGTGAATTGGGCCCTGGCCAGTTTGGCTCAGCGGTTAGAGCATCGGCCTGCGGTCCGGAGAGACCCGGGTTCGGTTCCCACTAAGGGCACGTACTTCAGTTGCAGTTTGTCCCCGGCCCTGGTTGGTCGTGCGGGTGGCAGCCACTCGATGTGTCCCTTCACATCGATGTTTCTCTCTCTCTCTCCCTTCCTCTCTCTCCCTCCCACTCGATCTGTACAAAAAATGGAAAAATGTCCTCGGGTGAGGGTAAAAAAAAAAAAAAAAAAAAAGTGAATTGGATATAATGTAATTTTGGAATGCTGATATAAATGATAATACATTTACAAGTCTACTATTTTGAAGCCATTTAGCTAGGTCATTATAAAGACCACACTGCAATTGCTCATTGTGTGATGCTTATGAGAAACATTAGAATGTAAAATTATATTTGTGCTGCATGTCTAACACTGTGAGAAATAGGCTTTTTCGGAAAAGACAGGAAAGAATGGAAATACATGATTTATAAAGATAGTAAGCTTGTGGGTGGATTTTTATTCCATAATCATGGTATTATGTTTGTGTATAATATAAAAAATTTTATGTTAACCAGATACTTAAAAGAAAAGCACCTTAACAAAAGCTGTGTAGCACCCAGCAGTCATTTCAGACGCTGAACACTAGACTTGCTCCTCTTTGTACCCTCACCTTCAAACATAGGTCCAGTTTGAATTTTTTTTTTTTTTTGCAGTAACAAGTGTGAAATTGCATACTTGAAAGTCAGAAAGACTCTGGACAAGTAGCTATAGATAGGGATATGGGGATGGGTGCAGATGTAATTTCCCTTGACAGATCTCACAAACCCTCTCTTGCATCAGATACCTCATGCAAAAAGATGCCTGTATATGAAGAGTGAGAAGATTATGAATGTGCAGATTTAAAATGCCCTTCAAAATGCATGAGCTTAATCATCAAGGGAGACTATGTTTAAGGGATCCAAGCGAGGGAAAGTCCGGGTCTTGTTTTCCAGTGTTTTCCAGCCACCGAGACACCACCTGCCTTTCCCAGGTTTCCCTGTCACTTAGTCTGGGGAGCTAGCCCACCAAACAACTGAACAATTGGAAACCCCAGACATCTTTGAGCTGACAGAAGATTAGCAATCTGTGTTCTCAGTAAGTATCAAAGTCAACAATAAGAAGGAAATCACAACAAAACAAAAAACACTCCTTCCCATCCTTAAAGATCTGGATGTCTATTTTTCAGGAATTCTATTTCTCTACCTCTCAGAAAGAAATTCCAGTTTTTTTTTTGTTCTTTTTTTTGGTGGGGCGGGGGGGCAGTGCTTGTCACCAAAGATGATGTCATTCATCCACTTGCCTCAGACAGTAACAACCGAATTTTAAATAAAATTATTAAAGCAATATACTTAGATTAAAAATGAACTAATAAGTTTTACATATTACCTTTAAGCACTATTTTGAATCACATATTCTAAAGAATCACTATCAGAAAGTGATATACATCTATTGCCTACATCACAATTTTCATAGGCCTTTAAAGTCCATGGCCCACAATATTTCTTAAGTTTTTTTCCAATTTCAGTGCTGGGATGTTATAATAAAAACTGAATATAGCAACATGTTTCTCAATTTACTTAAATTTCTCTTTAATAGAGACTATATCTTGACGTATAATAGCCAGAAAATAGATTCTGTAGTTAGTTTGGGGATTATTTATACATGAATACTCTCTCATAATTTTGCCTTTTGATTTTACTGAAATATAACTTATATCACACATTTTACATAGTAGTTTTCAATTAAAAAACATTTTCTATAAAACCAAATTACATAGTTTGGAGATTATTTATTATAAACCCTCTCTAACATAATTTTTTCTTCTGATTTTATTGGAATGTCACTTATATTACATATGTGACATAGTAGTTTTTAATTCAGAAAAATTATTTTTATAAGTAAATGGGAGTGGAAAAGTCAAACTTTTTAGATAATGTGGTGTTGAGCCCTGATCTGTTTGGTTGTAGTAGTTTGTTAATAGTATTAGCAGCAAACAATAATTATAGCAAATAATAAGGGACAGGGTAAATTCAAAATTAATTTCATTTCCCTCCAAAGACCATAATTCAATGTTTCTTTGAAAATCTTCTACTGTTTTGTTTATTTCTTCCAGTGCATTTTATATTTTATTTCTAGTAATTCAAATTCTCTATCAAATGTTCAAGAATACTTGTCAGGTTGAATATAAAATGTATGTTGCTCTATCTTCGGACAGACCCCTCCTTCCCAAAAGGAAGGTAATCTTGGAATTGTTCCAAAGGATGTGATTTTAATTAGCAAAACTGAGGCTTACTTCCCAGTAACAAATTTGAACTATGCACCATACGTAGCACAAAGAATGCTTCTGGGTTTTTAAGTAAAATTCCAGTTTATATATTTTCTCTTTATCATCCATGTCAGTGCCATCATAGGCTTGCCTTTGGCAAACCTGATTTTAAGGCCAATTTATTTAGATACAATTAATAGACAAAAAGTTATATGTATTTAATGTACACTACTTAATGAGCTTGAAGGTAAGCATCTACTCATGAAACCATCATACAACCTATGCCATAAACATATCTATCTGTCCAAAAGTTTTCTCCCACACTCCTTTGTTTAATATTGTTCTTATTCTATGTGTGATAAAAACAGTTAACCCAAGATCTACCCTCTTTGTAAAATTTTAAGTATACAATATAGTACTGTTAGCTGTAGGAACCATGCTGTACAGTAGATCTCTAAGACTTGCTCATCTTGTATAACTACAGATTTGTACCTCTTGACTAATACCTCATTACCCACTCTCCGTAGCCCCTGGCAACCATCATTCTACTCTCTGCTTCTGTGAGTTTGATTATTTTATATTCCTTATATAAGCGACATTATGTCAAAATGGATTAAAGACTTAAACATACTATCTGAAATTGTAAAGCTCCTAGAAGAAAACATAAGAAAAAACTTTTGACATTGGCCTGGGCAATGCTTTCTCGGATCTGACACCAAAAGCGCAGGCAACAAAAGCAAAATAGATACGTGGGATTACATCAAAGCAAAGATGTTTCCTTCTGTACAGCAAAGGAAACAATTATCAAAATAAAAAGGCCACTCACAGAATGGGAGAAATAGTTGCAGTCCATGTATCTAATAAAGGTTAATATTCAAAATATATAGGGAACTCCTACCAGTCGACATGGAACAAATACTCCAGGTTACAAAAGGGCGAAGAACCTGAATAGACATTTCTGCAAAGAAGATATACAGTGGTAATCTTTTAAATAAGTGACAAAACTAAAAATTGCTTTTTAGTCTTTTACTTAAACCAAAATCTGTACTTTTTTTTTTTTTTTTTTTACAATAGATATAAAATTAAGAAAATTAATTTTGATTTCCTTGTTTTCCTATCTGGTATAGTTCAATGACTTATGTAATCATTGTTAGTTGTGCAATATAACTTTTTTTCCTGGATCAAGCTAGTTGTACTAGACAATATTTACTTTAAAAATTTTACATACTGTTTTTTTTTTTTTTTGTATTTTACTACCCATTTCATTAATAGTCTCACTTTCAAATAGCCATGCCAAATAATAAAAATTTATTTTGTTACTTTTTTAAATCTGTCTTCCACGTTTGGGGCATTCCAATACCTCACTCCAAATAACTCCTTAATCCAGAAATTTTCCAGGAAAAATTAATCCATTTGTGCAATGAAAAGCATCATGACGTTTGGCTAAGTATTGGCTAAATAATATTATCCTAAAAACTTCATACTAACACTGAAGCATTTGTTTTGTCTTTGTTTTTATCGTATCAACTGCTGTTTTTTCAGTCTTCTTATTTTAGTTCACATAATCATACACAGGCTTTATTGTGTGCAAGTCAATTTGTTTACTTTTATTATTCCTATTTTAAAGAATTAGGCAGACCACCTCTTTATTTCTTTTTCTCTTTGAACGTCCTTCTTTTCCAAGGTCTTCCTGTGTTGTTTTTCTATTTCTATTATTATCTATTGTTATTTTCAGTGATCTAACAATGTGCTGTCCAATATAATAGCCACTAGCCACATGTGGATAGTTAAATTTAAATCAATTAAAACTTAATAAAAATTAAAGTAAAAGTTCCTCAGTTGCACTAGCCCCATTTCACATGCTCAATATCCACATGTATCCTCATGCTCAGTATCTACATGTATCCACATGCTTAATATCCACATGTATCCTCATGTCTAGTGACTACTATTTAGCAGCACAGATGTAAAATACTTCCGTCCCAACAGAAAGTTCTACAGACAGCGCTGATCTAAATGATTAAAAAACAAGTTCTGTATTCAATATATATAAAATTTGAATATATTTTCATTAATATGTAAATGAAGGTAAATGTAAAAATTCAAAAATTTCATCTACTTTCTACATAATTTTAACAAATATTGTTTCAAAATAGTTTAGATATCAGAGTAGTAATTTAAAAGGAAACTACAAATAGGTTATAAAGTATAAATATGAACATTTTAATAAATATTATTTTTAAATTAATGAAATTTTATTAATTTCTTTTAAAAATGATTTACGATGCCAACTTTAATGCCTACTTAGCTGAAAAAGTTATGAATCTGTATCACATTTGTCACATAAATAATATCTCACCCTACATATATACAAATTTAAGAGTAAAGTAAATTGTTTAATTTTGCAAAAGTGTTCCTCAGTTGCCATGTTTAACAGTTGGAAATCCATGCTAATTCAGGGCTACCTGGAGAGTCATGAATTAGAACATAAAGTGAAGCAAGAAAATGGACACTCAGCACTACTTTTTTTTTTTTAATTTATTTTTTACATTTTTTTTATCCTCACGCGACATTTTCTCATTATTTGTTCAGATAGAGCGGGCGGGAGAGAGAGGAAGAGAGAGAGAGAGAGAGAGAGAGAGAGAGAGAGAGAGAGAGAGAGAGAGAGAGAGAAACATCAATGTGAAAGGGACACATCGAGTGGCTGCCACCCTAACGACCCAACCACCCAACCAGGCCAGGGACAAACTGCAACTGAGGTACGCGCCCTTAGCAGGAACCGAACCCGGGTCTCTCTGGACCGCAGGCCGATGCTCTAACCACTGAGCAAAACCAGCCAGGGCCAGCACTACTTTCTTATCAAGGGTCTATGACATTTGTGTTATCTGAGCGGAAGGATTTGACAAGTTGTTGAATTTCTCTTACCTGTAACCTAAGTGCTTTAACCATTGACATCCTCTCTGTCCTCTGATGCAGTTTCCATCGACAAAGTTGGTAGTGGGGTACACCTCAACCTTTCACAGCATCCAGACAAGTTGCCTTTTGCTTCAAGGACACAGTGCAAAGGTCTGAAGATCTGAGGGTGGTGGTTTTGGCTGTAGTTCTGGCTGGGCCAGCTCTGAGTACCGGACCCTGAAGGATACTGAAGGTCAGAGGCGGTGTGCCTTCCTTTCCAGATTTATCTGTTTTCATGTTTGTGATATGCATACAGTAGTGTCTGTCCCCAAAGGGAAAGCCCGGGGCTTCTTGCGGGGGGCTTGGGGCAGCACTGTCAACACTCACAGGGGTGTGTTAAGTAGCAGGAATAAAAAGCATCAGTGGGACAGTCTTATTAGTACCCACAGTTGATGAGGCACTTCCCTGGGCTACAAATCAAGGCAACCCAATGAGAAAGGCATTGGTATCCTCAATCCCATTTTACAAAGGGCAGTTTCGGCTTTAGAATGGGGACACCACTTTCAAAAGATAGCAGAGCTGATAAGAGGCGGAGCTGTGATTCAAAACCAGGACCACCTGAAGCCAAAGCCCTTTCCTAACCATGTCACATCCCTCTTCATATGGATGACCGAGCTGTGGCTGGGGGAGCCTCAAGCTCCTGAAGTTGAGAGATCTTTTTTAGAAGGTGCCTTATTTTTTGACTGAACGGAGCAGGACTGAAGGTTGCTGAGATGAGACCCAAGAGAGGAAAAGCCCCATAGGAAGGTGACTGGGAAAGAGAGTTGCGGCCATTGCCACGTAGATCTCTGCTCTGCTACTCCATCCGGAAGGTGCCTTCAGGACAGGCCACACTCCTTGGCATCTTCCTAAGAATAACTGAAATCTTGTCCAACCAATTTATTCAGTGATATCTCCTCCTTGCATACCTATCCCCAGCATGTCCCCAGTTTTAGTCTCTATGAAGTTCACATCCGCAGAAAAAAATATGGTGTTTCATCCCTCCCACTTTGAATGTATTGTTCCTCGGCCTAGAATGCACTGTTTCCTCCTACGTGTCTGGAGAAGCCTTAGTCATCCTTCAGGTTGTAATTCAAATGTCACCTCCTCAGTCACTTGTTCCTAGATTCCCCACATGGGGTTAGTCACACCCTTCTCTGAGGCCTTTAGAACTTCATTCAGACCCAAGTTAGAGCCTTATCATCACAGCAGACTATGGCATTTGCTTATATGTCCACCTTTCTCACTCGACAGTGAGCTCCAGTGGAACAGAGAGGCCCTCTCTTATTGATCTCTGCATTCTCTCCGACTCCTCCCGATGCACCAAGCACAATCCCTAAGATACAGTAGGCTCTTGATAAGTGTTGAGTGTTCAATGCATGAAAAAATAAAAGCCAAGGGAAGATGACCTTGAGTGCTTGGTTTCCTGGGAAGAGACTGGGTCCTTAGCACCCACAGCCCACTTTGAGCAATGTCCCACCCATGGCATTGAACCACTCTTTAGGACCAGTGCACCAGCAGAGCGTAGGGTGGGGTTGGTGTGCAAGCAAACAAGGAAGACAGAAACAAAGAGGTGTGTTGAAACCTTAAAAATGTTCTATTCCTTAGTGTTCAAACTTGCCACGCCTTCTAAATCAGGCTGGTTCTTAGTCTGGTGCCCTTAGAGGATCCACTGTAGGTACAAGGCTTTGGGACCAGGAACAGGAAGTGAAGGAGAGAGGGGGATGTACAATTGGCCTCCGTGTTGAGCTCTTCTCTCTATGTGTGTGTTTGTCTTTCCAGACAGAAGAAACCCTGATCTTCCCCTGCTTTAATTACCTAATTATTTTGACACCTTGGGCTGTTACATCACCACGGCACAGTATGTTGTCAGGGATGCTGCACTGGGGTGTACCTAGGCTCGGGCAGATGCACCCAGCAGGAAACAAGTTCTGACAGCCAGGGAGATGTTAGGCAGAGGAGTCCCAGGGGAGGGTGGGGAGGGTGGTGATAGGAAGAACGAGGGAATGTTTGCTCCGGTGAGAAGAGAATACCTTGGGAAAGGTGGCAGCCAGGTTAGCAGAACTGGATGTCTCTGTCTGGCAGATTTCCCAGCTTGGTCTTCGGGGAGGTGTGTCTGAACAGGGAGACCAGTGTGCTGCAGGTCCCTGACAGCAACAACACGAGAGCACTCAGCGTCATTCTAGGGACGAGGACAGGCGTTTTCTTCACTCTAGAATCCACTTTCCTCTCCTTAGAAACAAGGCCAGATTGGAAATCTATCTGGAAAGCTCCCAAATGCTTCTTAAATACTCTAGAGACAAAAGAGGAGAATGAACCCAAACAGTCAGAAAGCTCTTCACAAACAGACTCTTCGAGTGGGATACCGTAAACAACCGCAGTCGGAGTATTGGTCAAAATCGTGAGACACAGCCTCAGCAAAGTTTAATTGTGACTCTAGGACTGTAGATGGAAGAACCAAAGGAGCAGACACTGTAAAGAAGTTAAAAGCTTAACAAGCCAGAATCCTGAGGGCAAAGCAGTGTGTTGCAGTGATAGGAGCCTGGGCTGGGGCTCAGGAGACCTAGGTATTAGACAAACAGCATTTATTACTTTGGGTTATTAGGTTTATTACTTTTATCACATGTATTACTTTACTAGATGTATCAACTGTAGAATAAAAGGATGAATGTCGATGGGGTCCATGCTCCTCGGGGTGTGGGCTTGTTACGTGGCAAGAGCCAGGAGGCCACAGAAAAGTACAGTGGATCTTCCTGGAACACCAATTTTACCTGCTGGCAAACACTTTAAAACATTATTTTTTATTAAATTATTAATTCACCTGTCCACCAAATGTTCATTGAGCCTTTGCTACATGTCAGGTAACTGTTTTAAGATCAAAGTAAACACGGCTATGTTATGGGACAATGTGCATAACGTACATGACGTAAGGTAAACGAGGCTCTTAAACTTATTTTTCATACAGAGTGCACCTCTGGTCGCGTCCCTCCACTCACCTCCAGCAAACACTGCAGACTTGCTCTCCTTTGCCCTGGGCACACCACATGGACAGGTGTGCCCCCTCCTCACACCTGCCCTGCGATACAGCCTGTGCTGTCACAGTCGCCTGAAACCAAGCAAATCTTTGTTGTTGACAAGTTGGATATTCATAACCACCAGCCAGAAGTAAGGAAGGAAAACGAACTTTTACCGCCGAGAGGCAACACATGTATCAGCTTTTACAAAGCGATTTCACATGATCTTTTCAACCACCCACCTGCACGATCAACGTCACTGCCCTCATTGGAAAACTGAGGAGCGGAAGCAGAGCTTCGGAGGGGTTTAGTGGTTGGTCCAAAGTCTCACTGCTAATAAGTAGAAGAGACAAGATTTCATCTTGCCCTGGTCTGGCTCCAGACCAATGTTCCTCTCACTCTATGACCCCACCCTCCGAAGGTGATGGTGATCATGTCACTGTTTCCCTTATCTCTCTCTGCACCTTACAGCATGGAAACGTTACCTTCAACTCAGGTGCTCAGGACATAGTGTCAGAGAGAAAACGCACATGACCCAACCCGCAGAACCACAGGATGTCAGAACTGGACAGGCTTGTAGAGATTGTTCAATACCCTTGTTTGCAGAAAGGAAGCCTGGAACCTAGGCTACAAAGGGGACGTTGGCAAGGCCCCTATCAAGATCCAGCACTGTCACGTATGCCAGGGGATTGAATGGTGAAGTAACGCCACGTGCAGAAGGCTACTGCACAGCCTATGCAAAATCATGTATGTGCATGATTTTTAAACCTGAAGTGCTATGCACAGATGCCTATGACTCACTGTACCCAGGACTCAGATTAGGCATCCTGACTCCTGGTTCTAGTCTTCCCGCTGCCCCACGGTGCTGGAGAGCCTCCCCATTGCTGCAGTGAAGTTGCAGCCGCCTCACTAACCTTCAGAACAGACTCAAATCTTTTGCAAAGGAGTGGATGAGTGCACACTTTTGTAACCTGAGAAAATGGAACAAGCCGCCGGAGGTCCGTCCTTACCATAAAATGCCCCTGTGGGAGGAAGACACACAACACAAACAGCATGGTGAAGTGCCTGGGGTGAGCTGGGCACTGTACCCAGAACAGTGGAGTTGAGGTCCCTGCCCCCCAGGAGCAAGTCCATGCGAAGGGAGTTTCCCCAAAGGAGGTGATTCACTCAGGGAGTGTCACTTAGATATGGCATGTGCCAGACCGAATCTGTTTTGATTACTATAACATCAAGCCTATAAACAGTGGGAGTGTGGAGTTTCCCCCACCTCCTCCCCTCGGTTTCTCTGAGCTCATGTGCAGAGCATTCTGTAGGGCTGGACCAAACATACCCCGGTGCCTCCAGCCCCTCGGGGGTGCCCTCTCCAAAGTTCCCCACCTGTGAGCCTGCTATCACCACACCAGCCCCGAGAGAAGAAATCTGCAGAACAGTCATCCCCTCATGGTATCACTTGAGAAGCTGAAGCCCAGAGATGATTCAACGTCTGCCTGTGAACCAGTATCACAAAGCACTGGAACCCAGGACGACAGTCTCAGCAGCTGCTTCTCATGCTCAGCTACCAGGCCCTTCCTGTTCTATGCTTTGTGGCCTCCCGGGAGCAGAGGCCAGGTCCTCACAGGCTAGTACCAGGCATGGCACCTTAATAGACATTTCACACAATCTTGATCAGAGTCTGAGACACCAGCGTCTCTCTGAGCTTCCTGTTTTCTTGTCTATGAAATGCCAGGGTTAAGTTAGATCTCTGAGACACTTTCCATTTCTCATTTGTATCTGTAGGCAAGCTGAGTACCTCAGCTTGGTAAATGAGAATAGTGAAAATCAAATTAGGAAAGTAGGTTGGGGTCCCAAAGACTGATGGAGAACCTCCCATTGGGAGTGTGAGGGTGGGCAGCAGTTAAAAATGAGAGAGGGGTGTGAGAGGTAAATCCTGCTCTCACAGGGCTCACAGCCGGGGGCAGAATAACATCTGCACCACGGATGGAGATGATATTCTCAAGTGAAATAAGTCAGACGGAGAGAGTCAAGAACCATGTGATTTCACTCATATGTGGGATATAAGACAGAAAGCAATAAACAAACGAACAAACAAACAAGTCAAACAAACAAAAAACTCATAGACACAGACAACAGTATGGCTGTTGCCAGAGGGAAAGGGGGTTGGTAAGAGGTAGAAGGGGGTAAAGGGGGTCAAATATATGGTGAAGGAAGGAGACTTGACTTTGGGTGCTGAGCACACGATGATGTTTTCTAGAACTGTACACTTGAAACCTATATAATCTTAGTAATCAATGCCACTCCAATAAATTTCATAAAATAAAAAAAAATAGTGATGACAATGCAGGGCTGCTCAGTGGAAAAAACCTCAATAAGCTTGGGAGTTGGGAGACCTACGTTTCTGCACAGAGCCTGACTTTGCTTTGCTGGAGAACCGACACTGGGGAAATTATTTCCTTTCTCTGGACAGTACTGATTTTAAGTCACACATGTCCACTCTTTTACATGGTAATGAAAGGAAGCTCGTCCCTTCTGCGACAAGGGTTGAGCAGGAAGTTCCTTCTCCTGTTGCATGGGATTCTTTCTTCAATGCATGGGTCACGTGACTAATATTGCTCATTTTGGTCTGCAATGTTTTTAGAGCAGGCCACGGCCTTTGTCCTGACTCTGCATGTAAAAAATTTGTAGAATCTAAGTATGTTGTAGACCTTGATCTCTTCTAATTTTTTTTTTAACATGTTCCCTTTCCCCTCCTGTCATTATGATTTTAGCTCAGACACCCTGGAAGAGATTGAAAGAGGCTTCAGGGTCTTTGCATCTTGTCCTTCCGTCTCGACATGTACACATCCAAACTGTGTCTGGACATCCTCAGAGCCAGGGGCTCACCATCTCCTAAAGCAGCCAAGTCTGTCTGGCACAGTTCTGTTTATTAGGAAGATTTTCAAAGAAAATATGACAGCTTCCTGATTTCAAACCAACCTCAATGCTGGGGATCAGCTCACCAGCTGTTTCCTTGGGATCAGTCTCCAGTCAAATGGCTGGCTCCTCCCCAGGAGGACTATCCTTCCACACAGGTCATAGGTGTGGGTGTATTGCCTTAGCTGGTGTCCTACCACCAATCCTAAATCTTTAATTCTACACTTTAGGCTTATCTTAACCATTCAAAAATCCCGTAGTAATTTGTTACTTGTTGAAGTCTCAACTTGATCCAGGTCTAGTTCAGGCATACTCAATAGGAGTGTTACTTACTCTCTCTGAGGCTCAGTTTCCTAGTCTGTAAAAATGAATAATATTTACTTTGTGGGTTATTGAAAGAATTATTAAATAGCTCAGATGAGGCGGTTGTCCTGGCGAGAGGTCATGTTCAGGAGACTTACTTTTCCTTTCCGTCCAATTTTACGCAGAGTCCAAATCCACCTCTCGGCGGTGGCTACCATCTCCTGGATCCTGGTCCTATCCTCCGGGGCCATGCAGGACAGGTCTAAATCCTCATTCCACATGGCAACCCTTCAAACATTTCCATTTGACCGCAACCCCTTCACATGGCAAAGGGCCTCACCAGAGAAACTGAGGTGGGATAAAGTGCATCCAGGGCCTCACCACAATCTGGAAGGAGAACCGAGCAAGGCTGACTTCTCTGGCCTGGCATTACCATCCCGACATCTGCCTCCAAGAGGAGTGGGCTGAGCCAGGACTCCTGGAAGTCCTGATTCTGGCTGCCCATGACATTGAAGTGTTGAAACATGCCACTTCGCTGTAGCATTAGCTCATGATACTGCTTCCTAAATTTTCTTAATTTAGAAGAAAATCACAGCTGCTAGAATTTTAATATAATAATAAGTATGCTGGTGCAAGAAAGGTTTTCAGGAATTTTCCACAAGGGCTCTGCACTCAATTGTGTAACTTTTTTTATTTCCATGCAAATCAATTTCTTCCTATTATGCAAAACCTTCTTTTAAATTGTTTTCTAAACTTTCAACCTTTAAACTATTGAATCCTTGTGTGACTAATGTATCCTGACTAGTTGAAATAATTTCTAGAGCAAGATAGGATTTAAATAAATGAACACATTCTTTAATTGCTCTATTTATTGAATGAAAACCCTAAAAAGATCTATTTGCTACCTTTCTACCTGCTTGGAAAAATATCACTGGATAAATGCAAAGTAGTATTCTCACCAGCCAGTCCCATAATATATGCCATAGGTAAATTTCCTGTCTCTGGATGCTTTCAAGATGGGACTGCTATGACCTGAATTCTAGGGTTCTATTATATTATTTTCTGTGTAATACTGGAAATTTCTCTATCTCATGCTATAAAGCAGGGTCAAGGTAGGATCAGTCGAAAACTATATTAATTTTTCTTTCATCCTTTTTTCTTTACCAATCGCAATGCCCAATTCATTGATTACTTATCACACAGAATAAGCCCAGTAACTATTTTTATTGACCATCTTTATTTGCCTGTAGAACTTTCCACATAGTGTTTTGCCAGTGGGTCCCAGGAACGCCCAGAAATTGAACCTTTCAGCCTTCTGGACCTGGGAGCCAGGGTTCTGGGCCAGTTGCCTCCAGTAACAAGCAGCCTTGCCTGCCTACCCTAGTACAGTCATGTATAATGTGCTATATAATGATGTTTTGGTCAAAGACGAACCACATATGTGATGGTGATCTAATAAAGTTATAATAGAGCTGAAAAATTCCTATCACCTGGTGATGTCGTAGCTGTCCTAACTTCACAGTACGATGCATTAGTCTTGTGTTTGTGGTGATGCTGGTGTAAACAAACCTACTGCACTGGCAGTCGTATAAAAGTATAGCACATATAACTGTACAGCCCATAGCAGTTGATAATGATTATAAACATGTTACTGGTTTATCTATTTAGTATACTATATTTCTAATCAGATTTTATAGTGCACTCTTTCGACTTATAATTTTTTTTGCTATATAACAGTATGCCTGTTACACCAGCAGCTGCCTCATGCATCTCATGTTTACTGCATCTCTTGATTGCATCATTTTCTCTTGTGCTTGATTCGATCTCACGTTGTTTTGTTCAACATGGCCCCTAAGCATTCACAAAATGACAAAATCGCCCAACAATGTATTTCTCAGGATGAATCCTAGTCATTAAGGGATGCATGGCAGTATAATAAAGAGATATTATCAGTTTCTTTGTATGCTATGTCATGGAAGGGTTTAGGAAGCACTGAGTTTCACTGTGAATTTTAGGTCTTTCAAAATGCACAGTGTAATTTTAATATGGTGGAGATGATTAAGGTGGGCCACTTTTTGGTTTCTTCATATATATTTTTAAAATTATATTTATGTGGAAACCTTTTTATTCCACGTGCCTTGGTGATCTCGAGTTGATCATTCCTGCCTCACTTCATTTGCCATCTGGAGAAGAATCGTTATAACTTAGAAGACTTAGTTACAATCTCAGGATCTCTGTCATGTAAAACAGGTAACACATTCAGACCAACTCACTTCCCTCAGTGCCCCGAAATGGACCCTACCTCAGATTCTACACATTCAGCTCAAATGGGATTCCCTCAGAAGCCTTCTCTGACCCCTCACCTGCCTTCATTCAAATTAGAAACAATATCTCTATTCTCAGAACCCCTGTAGCTTTTGGCTTTTGTTCTGTTCTTTTGTTACATCATCCAGCGATTTTTGAATGGTGGTCAATCATGTGATCCTAGCTCTTCTGTAATGTAAACTTTGGGGGGTGGGAATAAAATCCACGGCTTATTTTCAATATCCCTCAACACATTCCTGACAGGACCTGAGTTACACAAGAAAGACACTCAACCAGTAAACCAAAGACAAGTTAACTTGACACTTCTTTTTTAGTTTGGACCACAAAAAAACATATTTCTGATTAATTTGGAAAGTTAAATTTTGTATAAAATATTTTGGGGGACATTTTGGGAGGGTTTTGAAAATTTTTCTGAAAATTTATGGCAGCTTAGTATTAATTTTAATATTATGACCTAGACTAAATGAAAGCACAAGGAAAGCATTGCACTTGGCTGTTAAGCAGAGAAGTACAAATGAAAACACATTCAAAGCCCTGCTTTAATAAAAGTAGAAAAAGACTTTAGCAAATAGTCAATGCTTGAAAAAGTTGTGCTTAAACTGGCTAGTGGCATTTTATTTATTTCTTTTTTTAATTCTCACCTGAGGACATTTTTCCATTTTTTGTTCAGATAGAGCAGGAGGGAGAGAGAGGAAGAGAGAGAGAGAAACATCGACGTGAAAGGGACACATCGAGTGGCTGCCACCCGCACGACCAACCAGGGCTGGGGACAAACTGCAACTGAGGTACACGCCCTTAGCGGGAACCGAACCCGGATCTCTCTGGACCGCAGGCAGACGCTCTAACCGCTGAGTCAAACCGGCCAGGGCAGCTAGTAGTATTTTAAATGAACACTTTAAAAAATAAAAATTATGCAAGAGTCATAAAGATGCTTAAGCATATTTTCCCAGTCATCCCATTCATAGGCAGTTTAGAATTCATGCAAAAGTAACAATTGAACAACAACAAACACCAAAAGCAAAATATGCAAAATGCACAAGACATCCATGATGGTCCTCACTAGAATGGCAAAAGGCCATCAAACAAATAAACCAAACAAATCAAAGACAATCCAAATGCCTCAAAGTAGAGGAATGGTTTTATTCATTATAAAACATTGTCAAAATTTATATTATCTAGTCATTACAATGTAAATTTTAAAATGAAAATGTTTATTATATACTATTAACTTAAAAAAAAAAATCAGGCCCCCAAATGAAATGTGCATTATGCATGCATGATGAGGACAGCAAGAAACAGACAAGAATGTAAAAAAAATATATAGAGTTAATTTTGGTGTAGTATTCTGGCTTGTTTTCTGTTTTGAAGTCATTACCTCATCTTTTCAATGACAGACTACATTTTAGGTAATTGAAAACAAAGTCTCATTAGCCTTGTCCTTGTATAAATTCCCAGAGAGAACACATTATTCTTATTTATGTGTACCTCTGCTACTTGTTTTGATTTGGACCTGCTCCATCCTCTTCTCTCACTTCTCACTCACTTCACTAGACCCGAAAAAGACCCTCGCCAAACAAGGAAGCTAAAGGCATCAAGTTTGGCAGATGTGTATCCAAATCAGCAAACGTCGGAGGACGAGATCCGATACCTTGCCCCCACTATTGCAGAGGCAGACCCAGATTCTTCAATGACCACAAGTGGCCTTGGTTTAATAACCGTTGCCAACAAGGCACAATGTTCCCGTCCTCAGAAATAGTCCCCGGCAGAGCTTCAGGGGCCCATAAAAGTCTGCACTCTTGGAAGAATGTGACAACTCTGGCATCGAACACAGATTCGTCATTTTCTATAATAAGAGAATGTTCAATTGCATCAGGCTTTTTTAGCAGGGCCAACACTCAGTAAAATTCTGAGGTTGGCAAAGTGAATTTTTGCCTAGCCCAAGACTCCTTTCCCTGTCTCCAGATGATCAATAAAATCACCTCATGTTACAATTCACAAAGCCCTTTCACATCCAATTTCTCACTTGAGTCTTGTGTCAGACCAGTGACGTCAGTGTTATTATTGACTTCACTTTTCAGAGGAGGGCACTGAGGCCAGGGAAGTGAAAAGACTTGTGAAAGGCAGCACAGCAAGGACTGAATGGAAACACAGCCCAGTCCCGACTCCTGCTCAGGGTTTCTTCCACTCTCCCTACAGTCCAGGGGAAGCACTGACCCAGCCCCCTACTCCACCAGCACCCAGAGATACTTACGTGTTAAAGGAAGACAGAAAGAACAGTGTGTGACCTGTAAGAAGGAAAGTCAAGTGGGGTTCCTAAGAAGATGCTGAACCCGCTTGACTTACTGGTTCCTTCCCCTGAGACCAACTAGGAGGAACTACAGAGGGAAAACAGTACGTTTTCTCAGAGAAAGCAATGAGAACGCATCGGAGAGGCAGAAGCTGTTTTGATCTGGCACGTGTGTGCACCTGGAATGGCCCAGCCAAGGCAGGGTTTCCAGGCTGCGGGGGCAGGATAAAACAAGGAGCTGCTGCTTCTGAGGGTCTTCATCCTACCTCTGTTCCCATGCCCACTGCCTTGGGACAGACAGGGCTGGAGCTTACCCCTCCCGGGCAAAGCACAACTCGAGTGGAAAACCAGGGCAGCGCCGGAGCCCTGCGCTGAGTGGAGGCGAGGAGAGCACACACAGACTGGCTGGCCTCAGGTGGTCCCTGCCACCCTCTCCTTCTCAGCCCTCGGGGTTGGTGGATTACCACCTCTCCTTTTCTAGATGCGAATTCATCCTAAAGTAAAGAACACATCGGAGGAGCCATTAGGTGGGAAGAGGAGTGATTAACTCTGGTTTTCTGATGCCTGGAACCTTCCACTTGAGTTGCATCCTCCATCCTCAGCCGGCACTTCGAGCACGCACGCTAGTGCCGATGCAGACCGAGATCCGGGCTTCAGTCCTTCCCAGCGGCACTGCTGTACAGACCAGCTCGCGACCCCAGAGGAATGGAAACTCTGGTGAAACATCACAAACATTTCCAAAGAAAACAACAAACTGAGTTACTCAGTTACCATGCAAGCAGAGGTATTAGAGCTGACAGATCAAGGATTTACATATATTTCAAAGACTTTATCTAATTTTTTATATTTTAAAAATAAGGAATGATATTAGCAATATAAAATGAAACCAAGAAACTATAAAAAGAATCAAGTAGAAGTGTTAAATATAAAACTATAATAGTTGAGATAAACACAATAGTTGGTAATTAGTGGAATTAATTTGCCTGAGGAATGCATAGTGAACTGGGGAATCAGACTGAAGAATTTTTAGCAGAAAATTAGTTTAAAAACAGAAAATATGAAAGTTAAGGTATAAAAGGTAAAAGTAGTCCCAGAAAGAAAAAAATAACGATAGATAGAAATAGAGAGAGGGAAATCTTTGAAGAAATAATGGAGGTAATTCCCCCCGAATTAATGAAAGACAGAAAGTTTCAGATTAAAAGGAATCATAAACAGCAAAAGAAGAGAAATCATACTCCTAAACATAAAGTTTGTTGAAATTTAAGAATATCAAAGATAAAGTAAAAAGTTAAAAAATTTGCAGAGAAAGAAAGGTCACTTATAAAGGATTAAGAATAATATTGATATCAGTATTCAGCAGCATGAAAGGATGCAAGACAGCAAGAGAAGGGTTTCCAAAATCTTGAAAGTGCAGAAATTCATATCCAGCTAAAGTTTACTCGCATGTAAAGACATAGTTAAAATACTCTTAAGATATCTGGAGTTTCAGAATGTTTGCTGTGCAAAGATCCATACATAAAAGACATTTTAATGACATACTTAGATATAGAAGAAACAAATCTAAGGAATGAAGGAACAAACATGTGAGATAAAGGTGATAAAATATCTTTGTATAGTTGTGATTATCTTAAAAAAAGAACTGAGATCAAGGGAAAGAGAAAGCAAAAACATATACATAAAAACCAAGAACTAGAACTCAATAGGATGAAGTTGAGGGAGACCAAAGGACATCAGAGATTATTAATGTCCTTGCCTTGTATGAGAGAAAACATAGACAACTTAAAAATAATAAACAAAGGAATAGAAACCAGAAAAATATGACAAATTGAAATTATAAATGAAAAGAGTAGAAGAAAGCCCTAATATATGGATAACTGCTATAGTTAAAAATAAGCTAACTTACCAAATAAAAAACAAATGCCAGATATTTGCTATTCACTAGACATATTTCATTATTTATTTATTTATTTTTTAAAGATAATTTTTCTTTATTGATTTTAGAGAGACAGGAAGGGAGAGGGAGCGAGATAGAGACATCCATGTGAGAGAATATCAATTGCTGCCTCCTGCATGCCCCCCACTGGGGATCAGGCCCACAACCTGGGCGTGTGCCCTGACTGGGAATTGACTGGCACCTCTTGTTGCATGGGTTGTTTTTCAACCACTGAGCCACACCAGCCGGGCACTAGACACATTTTAAAGCAACATACATGCTCAAGATGAAAATAAAAGATGAAAAATGATTAATCAAGCAAGTGGGGAAAAAATAAAGCTGGTGTCAATATGATATTATCAGATAATATGAAGATCACAACCTTTATAACAAAACTATCAAAGAGCTATAAGAAAAAATTATATACTATGCCACTTAATGCTATAAATGTAAAAATTCTAAAGAGAGTTTTAGTAAACCAATCTGGTAGTGCCTCAAAATGATCATATACCACACTGGGCTTTCCCCAGGTATCTGAGGATACATGTAATATTAGAAAATCTATAACCATAATTCACCATGTCCGCTAATTATTGTTACTATAATAAGAAAAAAGAAAGAAATTAGGGGCTTAAGAATTGAAAAGAAAGAAATAAAATTATCATTATTTTCAGATGATGTGATTTTTTTGACCAGCTTTCATAGTTGTTTGTGGTGAGGTTAGTCAAGGCTGGAAGAGAAATTTATAGAACCACTTAGAAAAATAGCTTGATATTATCTTGTAAAATTAAACTTTATGGACCCCATAACCCAGCAATTCTATTCCCATGATTATGTTTAAAGAAACCTTTGCATATGTATGTCAGAAAATGCAGATAAGAATGTTTATAGCACTATTATACACATTAACACGCACAAAAAATATTTCCACCAATAGGGCAGTTGATGAATTAACTACGCCATATTCAAATTAAGTAAACTACAACTGTAGTAAACAATATGGACAAATTTTCACATTATAATATTAATTTAAAAGTATAAATATCAAAGCTATTTATGCATGATGTCCTTTTCATAATATTAAGAACAACATTAATAAAACATACTTTTAAGAAATACATACAGATGAGCTAAAACTATTTAAAAAGGAAAGCAAAGGGATAATAAACACAAGATTCGTGATGGTGGTTTCTTTGGACTGAGATGCCAGGGGTAGAGAAAGACCACAGGCATAGATGTGGCCAAGTTCCTTGTTTTCACATTGAAGTGTCACTCACCAATGCTTATTACATTCGATTACCTAAGTATGTAAATACAATACTGACACACATGAAACAAGGATTCTGATTGATCCAGTTCTAAGACCCTGAGATCTAAAATATTTAAAATGGGAGACATGAGGCACTGAGGCCCTGGAAATGGAGATTTCTCTGAGCATAAGATGTTTGAGTCATGCATTTTAGTGGCCACTTGCTCCATTAGCCCTGGCGGTCTGCCTAGTTCCTTAAATATTGGTACCAAACTAGTTGTAAAGATCATGGGCAAAGACCCCAACTTTCCTTGCTCAGACACTAGCCAGACAGGGTTTCTCTTGCAGCAGTAGAATCCTCACCATTCTCCTATCTAAGCCCCACCCTCCCCTCTATCTCCACGCTGCCTCCAGAATGTTGCTGCTAAATTGCTAAGCAGACCAGATTACCTTTTCCACATCACTACCTTCAGCATTGAATCTCTGCTTGCATATTATCAGACCTCAGTGATCTTTCCCTGGCAAAACAGCTCCGTATGATTCTCCGACCCCTGAATACTTCCTGCGGTTTCACACCACCCTGCCTGCTCAGGTCGTTCGTCTATCCGTCTATCCGTAATGCCTTTATTCTTATCTGTTGACATTTCATTCGTTACCAAATCTCAGTCCCCCTTCTTTCTATTCTCTGAAGACCTGGAGGGAGAGAGTAGTGGGCAGGGAGAGTGTGATTATCCAGGAGCTCCGGAATAACTGCAGCTTCAGTGTGGAATGGCTTAGACAGATAAAGTCGGTAACAGCCGGCAAATCACATCCAGATTGCAAATGCGGACTGATTGTGGACTAGTAGGGCCAGCCTCGGTGGGCCTGGAACTCTGATCTCTTGTCCAGGATCCCCGAGGTGGTTCCTAGGCAGTACTATGGAAGGAGCTTGGCTTTAAAGTCAGACTGACTTGAGTCAGTTCTGGATGTACCTTTTAAATTGCATCAAAATGATGGTAATTTAAATACTAGCATTAAAAAACGACAGAACCGTTTGAATGGTGCATAGGATTCTGCCCGTAATTTCATTGTTAGTGGATGTGCTCCATTGAGCTTGAGATGATACAGCAGAGTCTGTTGCCTGTGCCAAACCACACAGACTGAGCTTTACCGACAAATTAAAGGACTTCAAAGGTAGTTTTGACTGTGATCAATGTTTACCGTAGTCGCTGATTTTGAAATGCTAATCCCTGGGTGAGATGTTACTCCACTGCATGAGCTCTGTGGCTTTGGACAAATCTCTCAATCTCCCTGAGTTTTGATTTTCTTGTTCTTAAATACTTTTAGGAGTGTGGCAAATTGTATTTTCCAAAGATGGTCACAGCAACATCTCCCACCTGAGTTGTCTTCCCTGAAAGAAGTGAATCTTTGTCCCGTTCCTGGAATAGGGTGGGCTAGTGACTTGCTAAGCAGGTAGAGTGAAGCAAACACACAAAAAAGAACAATGTGACTTCAGAGCTAAGTCACAAAAGGTGACCCAGCTTCTAACTGTATTTTTTTTGGAATAATTGCTTTTGGAGCACCGAGTCTCCATATAAGAAATTAAAACACCGGAGGCCACCATGAGAAAGCCCAGGCCACAGATGGAGCTGTCCCATCCCCACAGACAGATACTAGCAACTGGCAGCCATGTGGCTGATGATGCCCTCAGGTGGTTCCAATCCCAGCTGCTGAGCCCCTCTGCCTTTGCACCTTGCAGCTGAGGTCCCAAACATCACGGAGCAGATACAAGCTGTCCCTTTTGTAACCTTTCTGAATCTCTAACCCATAGAATCCGTGTTCATGCTAAAAATTGTTTTATGCCACTAAGTTTTTGGGTAGTTTTTAAAGCAACAATAAGAACAGAATCAAAGATTTTTCTGAGGACTGAATAAAATCATTTACATGTAGTGCCTGGTACAAAAGCATGTGCTCAGAAAATAGTAAGTGGTGTTAGTATTATGTCTCATGCCTGGCCTAGCAGCGTTGGGTCACTCTACCTGTCTGTGCCTAAGCCTTCTCGTTAGGAATACCTGCCTGAGTCACTCCAAGTGTGTTGTACGGATCAAACAGGCTGACACGTGAAGTGGACTGGAAACTGCAGGGCTCTGTGCACATCAAAGGAATTCTCACATTTACATGATATCAAGCCGCTAGGGCTCAGGATAGGAGGAACTATAATAGTCTTTGAGTGGCAGTCAGTGTCTGAAATCCCCAAATCAAAGCTCCTTGGCCTGCGACCCCAAAGTTGCTCCCTGTTAGGGATCCGTCATTTCAACCACTCATCTGATTAATAAGCTTTTATTAAGTATCTACTGCAAGCAGAAAGCTATGTTGTGTTTTCTGAAGAAATTAGGGCATTCAATCCAGTCCTCTAAGAAAATTCTGGAAAGGTAGGAAGATAAGAAATAAGTGCACTGCCAATAAAATAGAGGCCTTCTGCAAGGGTATGTTTTAGGAGCTGTCTCAAAGTGAGGGAGGAGGAACGAGGTTTGAGAACCTGCGATGAGCCAGGTACTGTGCCAAGTTCTTTACATATATGGTCTCTCCCTCAGTTCTCACAATGAGTTTTGTGAGACGGGTTATTTATTAGTTGCCTCTACAAATGAGGAAACAGGTGCTTGGGGAGATGAAGTGTCTGGCCCAAGGTCACAGCAGTAGTAAGTCAGCATTGAAATCCAGGTCTGGAGACATTCCATCATGCTACCGCTCTTGAATATATATTTTGGCCTCAAAAAATTATTTCTCCATGCAATGTACCAAAAAAAAAAAAAAAAATCCTCATCTGAGATTCAAATGTTGCCTATTAGATAATAACATCCCTGTAGAATTGATTTTCTTCTGAAATGTTGTGGTAAAATAATTAATAATAATAATATTCCATTAGCACAGAACTTGAGCATTCACAAAGCATGTTCACAGCGTTCTCTTCCTTGGTTCTCCAACAGAGCTTTGTGGGAGCATGTTATACTGAGGGTCTCAGACGATGAGCGAGCAACGGATTGCACTTTAGTGTGCTGCTACATTGTAAAAGGAATAATAAGTATTTCCTTAATGGTATGTATTTTGTCTCATATTATGTACCAAACGATTTTGAAATGCGGAGCCAGACTGAACAGGGCTCTTTTTTAGATTTAAAATATAAAAATAGAAGTTCAGGTGGTAATACAAATCTACATATATATATATAAAAATGCATAGAACTACAAACATTTACATACAGACATACAAATAAGTGTAAGTAAAAATTGGGGAAATCTGTGAACTATACCAATGTTAATTTCCTTCTTTTGATCTTAGACTATAGTTATACAAGATCCCAACACTAAGTGAAGGGCACAATTGGATCTCCTTTAATTTTGTTTTTGCAACTTCTTATAAATTTATCATTTTTCAAAACTAGAAGTTCTAGCATGCTATTACATATTAGATCTAGTGGGCTGTGTGGAGCACACCAAACGTCCTTTTGGAAGACCATGGCCGTGGATTACTGTGCGACCTGAGAGGTGTCTTCCTTCCCGCAGGCCTCAGTTCCCTCAGCTATAAAAAAAAAAAAAAAAATAGGTTGGCTCAAGGTTTCACTCGGCTCTGAATTTCTAGGATCTTATAGGCACCATTTGGGGTAGGTGTAACTCTCTCTTATATTTTAGGATCATGGAACATTTCTAGCTGGTAGAGGGAAATATGATTAACTGTTTAATATCAAGTCATCTTTTCTGGAAAATGGACATGGAGCCCTTTCCGCCCCTCCCCTCCCCCCCACTCCTCCCCTCCCCTCTCTCTCTCCCTCTCTCTCTTTCTCCTTCCTTCCTTCCTTCCTCCTCCTTCCTTCCTTCCTTCCTTCCTTCCTTCCTTCCTTCCTTCCTTCCTTCCTTCCTTCCTTCCTTCCTGTAGACTTGATCTTTTAGACCAGTTTTGGGTTTACAGCAAATTGAGTGGAAGATAGAGAGATGGCAACCACTTCTCTTTTTATTGTCTCCATAGTTTTGACTTTTTCAGAACATCATATAGTTAGAGTCATATAGTGTGTAGTCTTTTTAGATTGGCTTCTTTCACTTAGTGATATATGCATTCAAATGTCCTCCATCTTTTCATGGCTTGATAGCTCACTTTTTTTTAGTGTTGCAAATATTCTGCTGTCTGGGTATACCACAGTTTATCTATCCATTTACCTGCTGAGAAACATCTTGGTTGCTTCAATTTTAGCGATTATGGATAAAGCTCCTTTAACACCCATGTGTTGGTTTTCATGTGGTAAGTTTTTTATTTATTTGCATAAATACCAAGGAGTATGCTTATTGAATCCTACAGTAAGAGTGTGTTTAGTTTTATAAAAAACTGCCAAATTATCTTCCAAAGTGGCCATACCATTGTGCATTTTCACCAATAAAGAATGAGAGTTTCTGTTGCTCTATATCCTCACCAACATTTGGTGCTGTCAGTGTTCTGAATTACAGCCATTCTGTTAGGTATGTAGTGGTAGCTTATGTCATTTTATCTTTCAATTCCCAAATGACATATGATGCGAAGCATATTTTCATATACGTACTTGCTATTTTGTATATCTTCTTTGGAAAGGGGGTTGTTCATGTCTTTTGCCTTTTTTTAAAATTTATTAGTTTTTCTTCTTATTTTTTTTGAGTTTTAAAAGTTCTTTGCATCTTTTAGATAGCAATACTTTATCAAAGATGTGTCTTTCGCAAATATTTTCTTTCAGTCTGTGACTTGTCTTCTCATTCTCTTGACATTGTCTTTGACAGAGCAGATGTTTTTAATATAAATGAAGGCCAGCTTCAATCATTTCTTTCACTGATCATGTATTTGGTTGATCATTTTTTTTTTGTATCTAAAAAGTCCTTGCAATACCTAAGTCATTTAAATTTTATCTGTATTATCTTCTTGGAATTTTATAGTTTTACACTTTACATTTAGGTCTATGGTCCATTTTTAGTTAATTCACGGGAAAGGTATAAAGTCTATATCTGTATTCATTATTTTTGCATGTGGACATCTATTTGTCCAGCACCATTTATTGAAAAGACTATCTTTGCTCCATTGTATTGCCTTTGCTCCTTTGTTAAAGATCAGTGGACTATATGAGGATCTATTTCTGGGCTCTCTATTCTGTTCCATTCATCTATGTGTCTATATTACCAATACCATGCTGTCTTGATTATTGTAGCTTTAGAGTAAGTCTTGAAGTTGGATAGTATCGGTTCTCTAATGTTGGTCTTCTCCTTCAATGTGAGTTGGATATTCTGTCTCTTAACCCCTCCCCCTTATAAATGTTAGAATTAGTTTGTCAATATCCACAAAATAACTTGCTGGAAATTTTATTGGTATTGCACTGAATCTATAGATCAAGTTGAGAAGATCTAGCATCTTTTTTTTTTTTTTTTATCCTCACCCGAGGACATTTTTCCATTTTTTGTACAGATAGAGTGGGAGGGAGAGAGAGGGAGAAAGAGAGAGAGGGAAACATCGATGTGAAAGGGACACATCGAGTGGCTGCCACCCGCACAACCGACCAGGGCTGGGGACAAACTGCAACCGAGGTACATGCCCTTAGCGGGAACCGAACCCAGGTCTCTCCGGACAGGAGGCGGACGCTCTAACCGCTGAGCCAAACCGGCCAGGGCGAGAAGAGCTAGCATCTTGACAATATTGGGTCTTCCTGCCAATAGACATAGAATATCTTTTTATTTAATTCCTTTATATATTTTTCACCAGAGTTTTATGGTTTTGTTCATATAGCTCTTATACATATTTTGCTAGGTTTATGCCTAAGCACTTCATATATTTTGGATTGCTAAGGTAAATGATAGTGTTTTTAATTTCAAATTTTACTTGTTCATCGCTGGCATATAGGGAAGTAATTGACTTGTCTATTAATTTTGTATCCTGCAGCTTTCCTATAATTACTCATTAGTTCCTAGACAGATTGAACAAATAATTATTGCCCTTAAAGAATTAATGTACTAGCTAGAGAAATATGACATATAAATATAATTAGTCTTCTTTTCTACCACTTCATTTCATAGCCTGTGCTATGACTACCTATTCACTAGTCATCAAACTTCATGGTTTTCCTGCCTCTTCTTTTGTTCATAGCATTTCCTCTGACTGGCCTCCTCTTGCCTCTCATGACCATTTCTTTCCCCAAACCAAGCTCAAATGCAAACTCCTCCATGAGGACTTTCCTAATACTCCCAAATAGTATGTGATCTCTCACCCCTCTAAGGTCTTTCCTATTGGCTTTAAAATATCATATTTTATACTTGAATTATTTATATCCATGTCTGAACTCCCTGGTAGACATGCACACTAAAGACAGAATCTATATGTATGAAGCAGAAGATCCAATCATGTCTTACCAAATATAATCAAGTGCAGTAATATTTTGATAAGATATGGTTAATTTTCATAGCAATGTTATTCCAATCTCCCCCTTTGTCTCTCTGCACATGAAATTTAAAATGTGGTTCTGCTGTAAACATTTGATATGAAACTTTGAAAATATGAGCCAAAGCACAGGACAACATAATATTCTTATGTTTATTTTCTAATATTTGTTTTACAATCCTAAGGCCTGCAAGCATTCCCAGACTTCCTGTGGCAAAGATCATCTTCCTAGTTCCTAAGAAAAATTGCCTAAAGGAATAGAAAGATTGGGCAATATTCTTCTATGGAATGTCAGAGCTGAAAGGTACCTTAGGGATTATCAAATTCAATCAACTTTTAAATATGGGAAAACTGAGGCTTGAGAAGGGGATGAGGCATGTCCAAGATCACAAAGTGATTCGGGGCCAAATTGACCGAGAATATGGTTCTCTTGATGATTATTGCAACGTCTCTGTCTATATACAAGGCCAAATTACCGAGCTGACCATGTCCTTGCCCAATACCCTGTCTGAAGGTTTGCCTGAAATGAGCCCAGACTAATGCAAGCATTACAACAGGCCTGCCAGAAGCTTCTCTGAGTGTATCATTTGCCTAGGTTTTCATGAATTTGAATAATTCTATAATGAGTAAAATAGCTGGACACAATGTGTCATCAAGAGTCCTAAAGGAAGAACATAGTGACCAATAGAAGACTAACCCAAAGATAGTAGCCAGAGCTGGTTGGGGACTATGTTTTTAGAGTGATAGACTCTTGAAGCTGGGGAGAACCTTGGAGATCATCTGGAAGAGGAAGCAGGGGTGTTGTCTTCAAGAAATGCCCGTGTTATTTACCTGCCATGTAACATGAGACAAGTTACTCTCTCTCTCTAGTCCTCAGTTCCCAAGTGTATAAAATAAGCCGGTAGGGTTAGATGATACAAACAGTACTTTTCAAATCTGATACTTTTTTATTCTACAAAGCATCCCATTTCCTAGTTTGACAGGTGATATAAAAGAGGCTTGCAGAGAGGTTCAATAACTTGCCTAAGGTCACACATTGCTTGGGTGGCAAGTGGTGACCGGAGCCCAGGCCAGCATTTTTATCTACTGCCCCACATGGGTAGAATCACTCCTTCCAAGCTGCCCTGTGACCTTGTGGTGAGTTGTGCAATTACTGTCCCCATGCTGTGGCAACTGCCTTTTTCTTTATCCCCTGGTATTGCTGGCAACATGCAGAGGGCTATGGGAAAAGGGTCTGAGAGGCTCTGCCCTAGTAGTGGATGGAGAGGATCACATTTGCTCTTTCTTCCATCTCTCTCTGGTGAAATGAAACCAAAACCAAACTCCTTAACTTTGGAGGTAGAGAGACTACAGGAGCAGTTGCCCCTCAGCTTGGGCTTCTGTAGAGCCCCACCCAGCACAACTCGCCCTGAGTGGAAAGCCCTTCTACTGGGCAGGAGGATTTCCTGCCTCAGCCTCTGTAGAACGTAGTCAGATGATGGCGAGAGCTGAGCAAGGCACTCAGCTCAGAGGAAGCAACACTGGGCCAACGTACCGAAGGACTTCGTCCAGCACAGCTCGGAGACTCACTTTCTGAGTGACTTTTGAGTCACTTCAGATTCTATCTAGAAATGGGGAAGGAGGTATGCCAAACCAAAAATAATTATGCTTTAAACCTAATATTACCTTTCAGACTTACAATTTCTCTTGGGGAAAGACACAGAAAGTATTTTTCATACTTATTTTCTTTGTATTATAGTTAAAAAGCTGTTTTGTGTTTTAAATATTTTTTCTTTATTTATTTTAGAAAGAGAGGAAGGGAGAGGGAGAGGGAGAGAGAGATGGAAACATCGATGAGAGAGAACATCGCCTGGCCGTCTCCTGCATGCCTCCCCTGGGGACTGGGCCCACAACCTGGGCATGTGCCCTGACCGGGAATTGAACTGGTGACCTCTTGGTGCATGGGTCGACGCTCAACCACTGAGCCACACTGGCCGGAAAGAAAAGCTGTTTCTAAAAGGGCAATTAAAGGGGACCAGCCCTGAATATTAGATATTGTTATTAGAAAATCTAATAGGTTTCTTATCTTAAAAAACACATATAATTTAGATCTTCCCTTTCTTCCTCATGAGGAAGCCACATGACTTCACAAGCCCTCAGGTCAGGAGAGCCCTTATTGATAATTCTGCTTTTGATAGGACTTGCCCAGAGCCATCAGCAAGGCAGCAGCAGAGGCAAAAATTACATAAGGATGGCCTGTCTCCCTGTTCCCATTCCCTGTTGTTGGAGGAGCACAATGAAAGTAAGAAAGGAGTGTGTCTCCAGAGAGATAGAATGGCTATTTCTAAGACTTTAAAAAAATAAGCTTCAGATAATCAGAAGTTCGAGGTCAGGGGATAACTTAAGGCCATCCGAAGTTGACCAGATTGGACTCGGGTCCTCTAGAGAATTCTGTCCTTTTGGCAGCCAGACGTGGTGATGAACGCCAAGCCAGGCCGGTGATTTCGGCGCAGCTCCAGGCTCCAGCCCCTCCGAGCCTGGGCTCCAACATGTACAAGGAGCTCGACAGCGAGCAGGCACCATTTCGGAACATACGCTTTTAATCAGAGACACTGGGACCTGGCTGGGACCTCAGGCATGATTTAATTCCTCTCACTGTGCAGATGTAGAAATTGGAGGCCAGCTTGGGGACAAGATGTGGAATGCTTGCACAAGGTCACTTGGCAGTTGAGTGGAGAAACAACATGGCAGGGTGGAAAGGGTAGCTTGGGGTTGGTAGCCTAGTTTCAAATCCCAGGGCGGCCACTTGCTATCTAAGAGACCCCAGGTAAGTCACTTGATCTCCTACTCTGTAAATTTGGGGGTGGGTGTGTGTGAGCATAATCACATTGTCTAAATTATAAGGTTATTATGCTAATTAAATGAGATGAAAATATTGAAATGATTTGTAAACAGGAAGTCACTATTCATGCTTTAATGTTAATATTAAATTACAACAAAGCACAACCAATTAATAGCAATAGTGTACTTTTCTGAATGCCCACCACGTGCCAAGGTCTTCACATACGTCATTTCTTTTAGTTCCTGCAAAGACCCAAGACAGCCCCTCACCAATAACCATATAAACCAGGTAATGCACACAGCAGGGTTTAAACGTGGTCTCTCACAAGCACCTTCCACTCTATGATCCAGAAACCTGGGCATGGGGTTCCATTCCCAGGTCAGACGTGGTGACTTTTCCCCACTCCATTCCTCCCCTTTCTGTTGAATGAGTGGCTCTTGGCTTTTGAGGGCAGGGCATAGTCATGGTCGTTTGCCCCAGGAAATAGTACCATACTTTGCCCAAGGTACATATCAGTTAAAAATCAATAAATTAAAAAATATATAAAATGCAACCTGATAAATTTATATATATCTATATATCTATATATCTATATATATATATATATATATCTATATATATATATATATTTTAAAAATAGCTCTATTGAGCCCTGGCCGTTTTGGCTCAGCGGTTGGAGCGTTGGCCTGCGGTACAGAGAGACCCGGGTTCGGTTTCCGCTAAGGGCACGTACCTCGGTTGCAGTTTGTCCCTGGCCCTGGTTGGTCATGCGGGTGGCAGCCACTCGATGTGTCCCTTCACATCGATGTTTCTCTCTCTCTCTCTCTTCCTCTCTCTCCCTCCCGCTCTATCTGAACAACAACAACAAAAGAAAAAAAAAGGAAAAATGTCCTCGGGTGATAAAAAAAAAAAAAAAATAGCTCTATTGAGGGATAATTAAGTGGGAATGGTCTTTCATTTCTGTGAATCCACCAACTTTCAGCTAAACCAGGGGAAGGATAGGGACTTTCTAAGATAATTAATCCATACAGAAACCTGAGCTTGTAAAGGTTTTCAAGCAAGAAGATAAATCTCCTCTGCTTGCTTTCACAGTCATTTTCTCTGTTAGCTTTTCACCACACTGATTATCTTCCAGATGATAATTTCAGATCTTTCCCCAATGTGCCCTCATCCAAGGTTGGTTTAATCCACTCCTTTGTTAAATTATAGGACAGTGCTGGTATTTTTTCAGACTTTCTTCTCCAGGGGACTTACCTGTCAATAAAAGAGTGTGTGTCATAACTCACCTCATTGGGACAGAACTAACCGCCCCTCTTTCCAGGGCTCGAGGCCCCGTCCTCCCCGAGACAGCGCCGCAGCTTTCTGCCTGGAAGAGTGCGGGTCTGAAGGCGACCGCAGTCATCTCTCCCGTATCTCATGCTCTTCTAGAAGCGCCCCCCTCTCATCGAAAGGTGGGGTCTAGGCTTGCCTTTGAATCTGGGTGGAGTGGTGCCTCCACTGTCATCACCTCAATACAGTACAAGTGACACTCTGTGACCTCTAAAGCCACATTATAAAGGGCCTTGTTCACATGGAGCCCTGAGCGGCCAAGTAAGCAGCCCATCTGCCCCGCGGCTGCCATTCTGTGAGGAAGCCCAAAGTGGCCCACACAGGAGGACCATAGGGGGAGGCCCTCAGAGATTCCTGGGCTGCTCCCAACTGCTCCAGTACCTCCTCCCCAACTCTTCCAGTTCCACCCACTGTTGGCCACCACACCAGAGCCTCTGAGCCAGAAATGTCCAGCATAGCCCCCCCAAATTCCTAACCCGGACTTAAAACCACCAATTTTGGGGAGGCTTTGTTTCTAGCGATAGCAACTGAAACACGTCCCTTTCTCCACCCTGCTGTCAATCTGGCTACAGCAGCATAGACACATGCAGGGCATCTCGAGTATCACGGAAAACACGCACGCATGCTCCTTTCTTCCACTATTTGCTAACAGCAATGCCCCCTGGACCTGTCACCTACAGCACGGATGCTCTTAGGGACACCATGACATCTCAGACCTGGTTTTCCTCCATGGAAACAGGGAAATTAGAATTGTTGCCCAGTAGGACAATCTGTGAGGACTCTGCAGATAATGAGTTTTATTACCTTGTACAACAACCCAGATTTATCTGAAGATATTTACAGACACTGTCTCTTATTAGTCTTTACAATCACTTTGTGAGGCAGCTGGGAAGATGTCATTATTCCTCTTGTCCAATTGAGGAGATTGATGTCCAGAGAGGTTGAATGACAGGTAGTCCAAGGAGCACCTTGTCCAGTTAGAAACAGAGTCCAGGTCTTCTGCTTTTTGGAACCTGGCCCTGGTCTGCACAATCCCATGAAATATCTGGGTTGATCTGTTTTTCTCTCCACTTACAGTAAATCGTTATTCCTTAAGAGTCTGCTCAGTCTTTCCTGTTGCTCCTCAGTCAGCCTTCTCTCCATCTTTAGTTCTCTCAGTTTGTTAGAGACTCAGTCTATCATAGCCTTGTAGTATCCCCTTATCATCACTCTTAAAGGAACATGAGATAACCCTCTCAGGAAGAGGTGCCGAATGGTTTTTAACTCTCCTCAATGGACACGTGTTTAGATTTCAGAGAACCAAAGCCAGACTCCACTTAGACTTAGGGTCTCCCTTTTCTAACCTCCTATATTTGGGATTTTAACCAAACGATCTCTTGGAAGTGAGAAATCCAGACCTAGATTATCTGGTCCCACTCCTGGATGGCCCACAAGTGTAAAGTGAAATAATAGCCAAGTTGGGTCTTGACCTCCAGTACTGTTTTATTCTTTGCATTGAGCATTGGAAAAAATTTTGCAAAAGCTCTGCTTACCATGCCGGTGGATGCTGGTCATCATGAAGCAAAACCTCACAAAGAGTCCAGGAAGGGACTTCAGCCGTAGGCCTCAACACACTCGGTACCCCAGGTTACATACCTGAGAAATTCCAAATCCGGGGCCATGGAAGGACAACCTGGAGGGTGTCAGTTCTCTGGGGTTTGTGAAGACTCAGAGAATTTTGGGATTATTTCAAAGGGGAGAATTCCGGCCAATTATTCAGTGAATCTTAGAAGTCACAGGGTCACTAAGTAAACAGGTGACTTCAGGGCAGTTGATACCTCTCACTTTCCTTCTTTGTAAAGGGCTGAACTAGGAGGAGCTTGGAAAACCATTCTGGAAAGTTACTTAGTTTCCTAATCTCCAGCTTTCACATCTGTAAAATGGGAATAATTAAATTAGATAGTACGTATGGAAAAGGAGGGTCTCGCATCTGGAACTAAATGGTTGATAAATGTTATTTGTCTTCCACCGGCTCCTTTCCCTGGCGTTCCAGTCTCCTGCTCTCCTGATCAAATTTACCAGATGGCTGCTTGATGGTTTCTGATTCTAATGAAGTTAGAGAAGGTTAGTGAGGTTATGTTGCATAAACCATGCTAAGAGTCAAGGGTGAGTTTTAGGTAAATTGTGGTTATACAGGAGCCTGTACTAGTGGGGATTTCCATCTGGGCGGCAAGGCGCAGAGAGCATGGTTTGCAGTGATGCAGTAATGCCTCTGACAGTTCTGGGGCCAGAGGAGCTCTTAGAAGCTCCTGTTTCCAGATGACCCTGTTACTGCTTAGTGTCATTTCTGTTTGTAAGTCCACAAAGACAAAGGCAAATGAAATTTGCCCCACCTCACCCCTCCAACTGGGCAATATTATCGGACAATTATTTAATGTCCTCACAACATCTGGGTTTTTAAAAATAGTTTTATGCCTATATCGAAAGTGCATGTTTATGGATAATCCAGATGTCCAAAATCCAATGCCCAACTAGATAGTCTCCTTACAAACACTTTATCCCTTGTATAGAATCAGTGTTTTTCACTCACCACAACATCTATGTGGAGTGGAGAAGAGATTGGGCTGGGGAACTCTGTTCCTAAAATAATGATGATGATGACAGCAAGAGTTCACACTTATGGAGCATTTTCTAGGTGGCATAGAGCTTTCATTGCTATCATTTCTCTTAAGTCCTCCAACCAGCTTATGAGGTAAACATGAAATAAATTGTATCTCCAAATGACTGATAAGAAAATAGGGACTCTGGGGGTTTGGTGACTTGTCCAAATTTAAGCTGCATTATCTGAGCCAGAGTGCCTCGGCTCTCCAGTGAACCCGAGGCATGGAGCACATGAATTCATCCATCATAAATCCCTGTGATGGGTGACTTGGTTCACTGAAGAAAGGGAGAGGTGGAGGGAGCCTTGGGCACAGCCCACCAGCTTACTCAGAAGTTGGGTACAGGTTGGGAGGGAAAAACAGGGAACTGAGTGCTTGGGGCCTGGGGAGCTCGAGCTGGAGGTGGTGTATGAGTTTTCTATTGCTGCTAGAACAAATTACCGCAGACCGGATGGCTTTAAACAACACAAAGCCATTTTCTTACAGTTCTGGAAGGCAGAAATCCAAAATTAGTTCTTCTAGGCTTTAAAGTCAAGGTGCCAGCAGGGAGGTTCCTTCCGGAGCCTCTCAAGGAGAACTTGTTTCAGACCTTTCCCAGCTTCTGAAGGCTACCTGCATTTGAACTGTGATCGCTTCATCTGTCTTCGAAGAGCATCTCTCCGACCTCGGCTCCTACTGTCGCCCAGCCATAGCCCTGACCCCGACTCTCCCACATCCTCTTATAAAGACCTCTGTGATTACACTGGGCCCATCCAGATAATCCAGCATAATCTCCTGTCTCAAGATCCTTAACTAAATCACATCCACAAAGTTTCTTTACCATGTAAGGTAGCATATTTGCAGGTTCTGAAATTTGGATATGGGCACCTTTGTTTGGGGCCATCACTCAGCCTAATACAGGTGATAAGGTAACAGGTGGATGGTGGCAGCCGTTGTTTTACTGGTAAATGCACCACTTGCGTGGTTGTGTTTGCCTATTTGAAAGCCACACTCACTACCATTTGACCTGTAAAAGCCTAAATAGAAGTTATATCTTCTGATTCCAAGCAAATTGCTCTTTCAGGCACATCATACTCACCGTCTCAAAACTATATTTACATTCGTTTTTGCAAATAGCTGACCCTTGTATAGATGATAATTAATATTTGCATAATGCTTTAGGGTTTATGATATTCTTTTTTATTTACATGCAGCCATTTAAATCCCTACAATAACCCTCTGAGACAGTTATTATTAACACATTTTACATATGAGGAGGCTCAGGCTAGCAGGTTTGAAATGATTTGTCCAAGGTCACCCAGCTGGTAAGGGCAAGACCGCATGCAAATCTCAAATGTTCCACCACGTGGAGCTCGAAATAATGAATCTACACTTCAGTCCATTTTACTAGAGGTGGTAGTTTATCTTTTGGGGATACTCTGAAGGTGACTGGGATCTCCAGTGTTTTTAAGAGAAAATGAGTCAATAAAGGTGAAAGTACTTTGTAGCAGTATGACTCACTACTACAGAAAGTTATTGATGACATGATTATCACTATCATCCTGCTCCTCCTCATCTTCATCCTCATCATCAACTTCCCTGAGGCTGAGAGCATCCAAGCTGGTCTACCCCTCTAATAGCAGTATTTCAAACAGACCCCCAACTGTATTGCAGTCCCTGGGGACAGCGTCATTATAACACATCTCAGGGTTCTGTGGTTTCTTGACCATTCTGCAGGTGTGGTTGGTGGGAACAGAGTCCTGAATGGATAGGCCAAGTGCCTGTGTCCTTGCTGATAAAAAAGACAGCCCTTTACTCTATGAAGTAGGAGTTCCCAGGAAAATTTGCTTTGTGTGAAAGGATACGGACTCATCCAGGTGCATGGTGATACTTTTTAGTATACTTTTTAGTAATAGCTTTTACTATTGTTTTCGGTTCTCCTGTCTTCTTCCTTTGGATGAAATGCTCTGCATTTCAAATGTGTCTAATGTGGTGGAGAGGAGGGTTTGGAGGTAATGAGATGGTAGGGATGAGAGAGTGAGAGGCAGAGCCCTCTGGCAGGTGGCCCTTCACCCCATGCTCCTCTCCCCTCACCTTTTAAAAAGAGAAGCACCAATCTTCTGAAATTTACAACTTCAAAACCAGACTGGGTGACTCCTGAGAATGAATAAGCAAAGCATCCTCCAAGTGTGGCTGAGCAGTCAGCTGGCCCCCACCTCATTTGAGTGAGACCGCCAAGAGCCTTCACGTGGGGCTTGGGCCACAGGACCACAATTAGGAAACCCTCCCTGTGCCTCACAACGGCCACCCTCACCAGGCAGGGGGATGCAAGAGAGGCAGGTGCATTCAAATCACCTTGGTTTGACCAAGTGAAATGAAGCACTGAAACAGTTTGGTCCCATAATGAGTCAGGATGGGGGGAGGGAGGTGCCCAGAGCCCTCTGATCCTTTTTGGGAGCTAGACCTGCTGATGGTCGCTTAGCCCTGGGAATCCAGGGTTTGACTTGAGTCTCAGTTCTTGCTACAGGAGAAGAGGCACTGAACTGCCTGGGGTCTCTCTTAACAGTTGTTCTGCCTGTAAATACAGTTCTTATCAGACAAGTTCTCTCCATCTGAAATGTGGCCCCAGCCCCAACAACTCTGCCTGCTTGAGTCCTGCCCAACGCTACGTGTCTATATCCGCCTCTTCTAAGAAGCCTTCCCTTGTGCCTCCAGTTGAATCGAGGAATCTCCTCCTCACAGCCACCTTTATGCCTTCTCTCAGATACTTGTGTATATCATTTTTTAAATGAAAATAACTTCTAACTTATCAAGTCAGATACCTTGCTAAGCACTTTCACACTTGATAGTTAATTTGCTGTTAAACATCCCCTAACAGCAGACAGAAACTCCTCGAAGCGAGAGACCATGTCTGACGTACGTTCCACGTCCTGCCAGGCACTGTGCTCTCCACAAATAGTCATTGGGTTCATCATTATAGAAAATTATTTGAAAAAAAATTATAAATTAGTAGAGGCTTTGAAGTAAGAATGCATTGACCTATTTGTCTATGTCCCACTCAAGGAAGACCTCATTGAGAACCTGCTCTGAGGGAATCCTCACCCGCAGAGGGACTCTGGGTCTGAGGAGGGCCCGTACAGTATGCTCAGGCCTCACCTTGGGTCTTCATCTATTCCCATCTCGCACATCTCGCTGGACACTTATTTGGTTCTTGAATTGTTGGTTCCATCAATATCCTGGGGTCTCCTGAATCTTCATCTCCAGCCCCTACTCCTCTCCCAACCACCACATTGCCATCTCCAGTGGTGTGTTTTTGCAGAAGCTTAAAACAACATGCTCAAAAGAGAGCTCATCCCCCCCGCCCCCAGTTGCCCTGGCTTTACTAAACTTGCTCCATGTCCTTTGTGTTCAGGCCTGGTTAAAAGCATCCACATCTACATCTCTAAAGCTAGAGATCGCCAGGTCATTCTCAGACACTTCCTTTCCCTTGTCGCCACGTGCCAGTCAGCAAACCCTTGGAGCTTTCCTTCAGAAGCAAGTACCCCTCAACCACCCTACCTCACCATCCACAATGCCGGGGCTCAGGTTCTCATCCATTTTCAGCAAAACCACTGATACACCTGTTTTCTGTCCTCATGTCTCCTCAGGTTATCTGCAATCTAACAAGAGTGGCTCTTGCTGAGGAATCCCTGTGGATGACCCAACTGCCTATAGAATTGAGAAAAGTTTCCTCGATGGGAGCACAGAACACCCTTCACAATCCAATCCCGAGCTTCATCTTCAGCTCTTCGACCTACGCGGTCATTTTGAACTTCTTACCCCAAACTAATGTCTTTCGCAACTGCGGGCTTTGGCACATTCCATCCCCCTTTTCTGGAGTGTACTTTTCGCTTCTCTGATTGGAAAAGCCAGTCGTATTGTATGACCCAACTCACGTTTCACCATTTCCATGAGGTCACCCCTTATTCCTTCCAGGCAGACCTGTGTGCTCTGCCCCATTCCCACAGCCCTTGTTTATATCTCCATAATCACACTCACCACATGGTACTGCAATTGTCCTTTTCAAGTGTCAGTCACTCCATTATACTTTAAGATCCAGAAGGTTAAGAACCTGCACTTATTAATTTTTTATATCCCCAGGGTCTAGCCCAAGATCTGCTCATAGTGGGCCCTCAGAAAAACACATAGCAAATGAATCACTGAACACACTCAAAGGTTCTCTATGCTGAAGGAAGCCTTACACCAAGGTAAACCTGGCTGTGGACGCCAGTCCCGGCTCTGTGTTCAATGGTTAAACAGAAGATGGACTTGGTAGTGAGACGGACTGGCATTCAAGTCCCACCTCACAACTTACCCAACTGTGTGATCGCAGGCAAGCTGCTCCCAACTCAATACCTTAGTTTCCCCATCTCCAAACGAAAACAATAACTAGCTCACAGCACTGTCAGACTACTTAAGAAATTGAACATCTAAAGTGTATTGCACGGGCTCTGGTATGTAACAAATAGTCAAGGTTATTACCATGAATTAACCGTATTGCCCTGGGCCAGCCCCTCCTCTCCCTAAGCCTCCCTGGGAACTGTCTGTATAAAATGAAGGTTTAGATTAGTATGTCTGAGGTTCCCTCAAGCTCCATCACTGTGAGAATTTACTGTAGTCCAAATTCCCTATATCAAATGCCTCCCTGGGAGCTTCCTGTATAAAATGAAGGCTTAGATTAGTATGTCTGCGGTTCCCTCAAGCTCCATCACTGTGAGAATTCACTATAGTCCAAATTCGCTGTGTCATTTTATTCAGCCCAGAAACTTAGCCTGCCTGGTAAGATAAACTCCAATAGTCTCTTGGGCATAAGCTTTGCTCACTAAAACCAAAGTCAAGTTCACCAACTGCAATGGAGCTCCTTAAGGACAGAAACTAGGGCCCTTGCTCTTCTGTAACATTGGGTGCAGGGCTGGGTGCAGAGAAGGGACTCCAATCTGCTCAACAGAAGTAGCGGCGGGAGGGAGGCCTGTCTGTATGGGTCAGCACTGACGATAGGAACAGGGCAGTGCAGATTCCTGATCACAGAGTGTGCTCCTCACTTAAATGACTCTGTGAACTTATTTCACAATCCCATGTTTATCTCCAGCTCATTGTTATTAATGTCCTGTTGACATCTTAATTTGAATCGTGGCCACTACATTTCATACAAAGAATACACGAGTCTATTTACACTTCTTTGGACTCTCCCAGACAGGAGGTGTCTTTTTCCCGCATTTGTACTTGCAAAATTTATTTTTGACATCTTCATATGATTGTTTTTGTATTGTTTCTTGTAAAGTAATGGAGTAGAAAAGAATAATAGCTGGTTGGGTTTCTTTTCCCAACATTAAAAACAGGGAAAATGGCCAATTATTTGGAAGCCAGTTGTTTGGAGTAAGACTTGAAGTCTTGCTGAGTGAAATAATTAGGCACTTCTAAAGAATAAAGCAGCAAAGCATTATGGGAACACAGCGCATTCAGGCCATTCAGTGAACCTTGGGCAGCTTTCCTGCTCCAGGGCAATAAATATCTTCAGAGACTCACCCAATGTAGGCAAAGGAACATGAGCTTTGAGGTCAATCGGACCTGGATTTAACCAATTCTGTGAGACTGTTTCTCCCTGTCAAATAAAGATAATAATACCTGGTGGTGATTTTGAGAGAATGAAAATAAAATAGTATATATAAACACATAGTGATATCAATAAATACAAGCTTTCTTCTATGGTGAGAACATGGTACAAGTGGAATGAAGGTACTTATCCTTTTATTCTACATCATTCTGCAAAGGAATTAAGGCAATTTGTACTAATGTTTCTAACATACCAAAATGAAATTGATGCAATAAAGAGAAAAAAAAGCAGACAAAAGAAAGTTGTGGTGTTAGAGTACATTGGACTCAAGAATCAGGTTGATTTGCAAAATGTACACAGAATCCTGAGGACATAATACAGGTGAGTGACGGTTCAGCAGTTGTAAGATAATCTGTCACTCAAAGAAAACATCCAGCTCTTAAAAAGCCCCCTAGCCCAGCCGGTGTGGCTCAGTGGATTGAGCATTGTCCCATGGACTGAGAGGTTCCGGTTCAATTCCCGGTCAGGGCAGAAGCCTAGGTTGTGGGCCCAATCCCCGGTGAGGGACATGCAGGGGGCAGTCAATCGATGTATCTCTCTCACATCTATGCTTCTATCTCTCTCTTCTTTCCTTTCTCTCTAAACAAATCAATAAAAACATTTAAAAAATAAAAATAAATAAAAAGCGCCCCTCCCCCAATTTTTTTCTTATGGTAAATGAGCCCTAGAAGACAAAATACTTGATTTCCCTTCTTTCCTCATCAGTCACTCACTGTGTGAACCTACACAAATCAGGTACTACTCTGGACTTCCATCTCATCTGTACACATGGAAAGTTGGGTGAGATACACTCCAAAGCCCTTTCTAGCTCTACATTTAATGACTTGATTTTATTCTGCAAAATGCCTACAGCTTCCTTCTTCAAGCATTTGCAGTGCATATGACATTCTCCTTGAAATTCATCAGTATACTCTAACAAAACTACTTCTTCATTTGAAAATGTGGGTTTCTTTCCTTTTAGTCCTGTCTTGGGCCTCATGACAGAATTTAGAGGACCAAGATTCTCAGTGTGATAACCACTTGTTCTTTAAACAAACCCTGCAATGGAACCATTAAGAACAATTAATGGTAACAGGCAGATCTGGGTTTATTCAAAGTGAAGGTATTTTATTTTCGAAGAAAGATATTTTATTTTCAGCCTTCTTTTCTTCATTCTTTGTTTCTAATTTCATCAACCTTTCATCATATATTTTATATGAATAGTTTTTATAATTTCCTCTTTTCTCATTGGGGATATCAAAGGCTTGAGGAACAGAGACCATAAGAAGCAGATAATAAAGAGGCTACTATATGTACTCTGCTAATGAGAATCAGTTGCTGAGAACATGACTCTGGTCTGGCTCTTTAGCCACAGCTTCTTGATTTGTATTCTAGGTCATAACAGAAACTCAACTGAACTGGCTTTGATTTGGGTGGGAGGGTTGGATGGAGAAGAGAGATATTGGGATGTTAGAAAAAGCCTACCCTCCATGACCTCTACTTCATCCTCCACTTCCTTTCTGTCTCCTCTGAGCCTGCCTTCCTGCAAATGCTACCTTCTCGCAGCAGGAAAACTATGCCCCTCACCTCCCACCTAACCTCCCACTACTTCTTTTATGTGTCCTACATTCCTCTAAATTCTGTGTGCTCTTGCTCATGATAGTTCCTCAGAGAGGGTAAGTAACTCACCCAAGAACACACAGCCACTGAGAGACAGAACTGATGTTCAAATTCCAATCTACACAACCTCAAAGCTAACAACTTATTTTTTACTGTTTGACCAAATCTTAATATAATTTTACATTAAACTGTCCCATGAAAACTTTCTCTAATAAAATGTATTTTGTATTTTGTGTCTCTCAGTTCTCTGGTTATACCAGTGGTCCCCAAAGTGGTGTGTACATTAGAATCACCTGGGGACCTTTTAAACCTTCAAAGCCAAGAACACACCTCAGTGGTAAAATGATGACTGCTTCAGTGATAAAATGATGACTGATCTACCAAAAAGAAGCTACCATATAACATTTGGTAGAAAAGTCTTACATCTCAGAGCCTGAATTTCTGAGGCTTAGACCATGAGAAAAGTTCTAAGAAGTATACTGGATGACTGACTACCCACCAAGCAGAACTGATCCAGGGCCATTCCTATGATGGAGGCTAAAACACCTAGTCATCTGCCTCACTGAAGCTGCTGGGTAGTCAGGAAGCCAGTGGGAGTCTAAGGAAAGCCAGCTTCTTAAGCAGGAAAAAGAGAGCCTACTATAAACCAGCAGTGAGATAAATAGAAAAAACTCAGGAGCTATTCTGCCATTGTTGGGTGACCTGGGTTCTGTTAACCTCTCTTGAACTCAGTTTCTTTATCTATAGAAATGGATGGGGTTGGACTATTTGATCCGTAATGTCCCTTCCAACTCTGATCATCTGTGATCCATAGCACAGCAGATCCTGATTTGTCCCTCTCAATGACTTCTCTCAATTTCCCTCACCCATCCCAGAAAAGCTCAGGAAAAAAAAGGTGACCTCATCGGTCACTGGACAGATGTTGGAGAGTCTGTTGGGATTCCATGACCTTTGTAGCAACTATGGTGATCAAGCCCCGTTGCAGCTAAGATCTGTTGCTGGCAGGATTTATACCTCACTTAGCAAGCCTGGTGCTATAGCTGCTGCCTCTTACATCCTCTCATTAAGGCAAACCACCATCTTATTTTGTTTTGTTTTCCCCGCATGTTTTGAGTTTGCTGCTTCCCAGCTCTTGTTATTAGAAGGGACATAATTAATAACTCCTGGCACACAGAGCAGCCAGATTGGACAATCTGTCTTTTCCTTTCTCGAACTGTCTTTTGAGCAATCTGCAAATCTGAATTTATAGCCTGGACTCCATACAATGGATTGTTTTGTAATCCCCAGAAAGAATCAGGAACTTACCACATCGCCAACTTGAAAAAATAAAATTTTCTTTGTAGTTTATAGTGGCAGTTTTATCCAACCTCTTCAGTTAAGAACTGAAAGCAACATGTGGTCTCATTCTTTCTTAAACCTTTCTTGAGAAGAGGATTCTATAGGCTTCTTTGGTCACCATTCCAGAATTTCCAATGGTGGGTCATCAGGAATGGGGTTGTGAGGTCTACATAACCCACTCAACTTCTGTGGCAGGCTAGACCTATTTCCTTGGCAGAGATTAAAAACAAAGACTCACTATTCTCTTTTTAATTTTCTTGTCATTGGAAAAAAATGTGGAGGACCTTATGAGTGTCCTCTGCTTTTACCCTAAGCAATCACAGTTCCTTGGCCTTTTCCATGTCAGAAAACATCCCAAAACATCAGGAGCTTCTCATCTTGTCATTTGAACTCTTGCTAATTTGTCTATGTTGATGGAACCTAATTGGGACATGTGATCGTGTAGTAACAGTCAATGAGCTAATACTTTTTTCTCGATGCTACAGGGGACACAAATTTCAATAAAATAAGGTTTTTGCTCTGAAGTCGTTACAAGTTATTATCATTGTAATTATATACAGGGCTGAGTTTTGTTGAGTTATAACAGTAGTCTAAACTTGCTTACACATGGAATCTCCTGGGGAGTTTGAGAAACTGTTGATGGCTGTATTCCATCCCCTAGGCTCTGAGATGTATGACTTTTCTACCAAATGTTATATGTTAGCTTCTTTTTCGAAGATCAGTCATCATTTTACTGCTGAAGCATATGTAAGGTTGGTTATATAAAGAACCATAAGATTTTCCTGAGGGTGGCATACCTGACCAACTCACCAGGCTATTTATTGCCTGGGAGGGTTGTGCTCCTCTCTGACCCACTGGACTCTGTGGAAGGCAGGACTTAGGTCTCATTCCTCTTCATATCACCACTTGTCACTTGGAAGATGTTCAGTAAGTTTTAATAAATAAATAGGCCCAACACTTACAGGGAGAACTTTGCAGGCTGCAACTCATTTGAAGGAGAGCAACCAGGACTGTGAGACATTGCAAACTCGAATAGGATACGGGACAGCTTTAAAGGGAGATATCCAACTTGGAGACCAAAGTGTCCACCAGGGAAATGATCATCATTTTCAAATAGCCGAAGGGCGACCTCAGGGAAGGTGGGGAATGGGGGAAGCTAACCATGTGGAGAAAGCCCTCAGATGAACATAAGCAGCAGCTTTGGGAAAAGATGCCAGCATGGGAATCTGGTGAGGACCCTCTCGTGACAGAGAAATTGAAGGGAGGAGAGAATCAATAAGAGGAGAACTTGGCCCGTGACGTCTAAGCCTAAGGAACTTTAGCCACTTTGAAAGGGAGGCTGCTTGGTGCACTTTAATTGGAGGAATTATTGAAAGAAAGGGTGAGTATCCATACAATAAGCTGAACTGAAGACAGTGGTGGAAAAAAAATTGAATTAGAGGGTAGGACAAGCATGCTCGGCCTTTCTAAGATCCCTTTCTGTAATAATAACAATGCTGGTTATTGAGTGCTTCTATTTGCCAAGAGCTGTATTAAAACTTTAGCCTGACTGATGATAGTTTCGATACAGCAACAATCAGGAAGCCCCATTTTATACAAGTTGAACTTGAGAAAATAAAGGAAATTGATTTTTAAAAACAGGCTGGCAAGGTCACTGTGAAACTGGCACACTAGTGTACGGAACGCAAATTGAATACAAATTGAAACAATCCTTTTGGAGAGACATTTGGCAATACTTTCCAAGAGCCATAAAGCTCATCTAATAATCCCACTCCTAGGGATTTACCCTAAGGAAAATAACTCTGAAAAAGAAAAACAAACAAAAACCTCCCACAAAACCTGTATGTTCAATGCTCTTTAAAATATCAAAACCTGGAAAGGATCCAAATTCTCAACAATTTGGGAATGGTTAAATAATTTATGATATATTAACTCCATGGAAAATTATGTAGCCATTAAAATGATAAATGGGAAGACTTTGTGGCAACATGAAAGGCATATAACAAATGATATTGAAGGATAAGAGTGGAATGCAAAATTGTACATGTGTTCTGATTATAGCCCTAAAAATACTTAGGGCTAAACATTGAAAGGGACAACAGAGAAATATAAAATGTGTTCTACGAGATTTTTGTGTAAAACCATTGTTTGTATGCTTTTTAAAAAATGAAATCAGAGAGCTCTTGCCCTCGCTAGGGACATTTGAGACTCCTGGCATGTAGGTTAGAAAGCTTCTTATAGGTGCTTGGCCGACATGCTCATTTTACAGCTAAGGAAACAGGCTCTGAAGAAAGGGACCTGTTCACTCCACAGCTAGTCGGTGGGAGAGCTGAGCCTACAAGGTAGAAGCACACACTAAAGGGACTGGAAAGTTTGCCTTCTAGAGATAGGTTCTTTGTGGAAACACACAGGTAAGGAGGGCAAGAGGGAAAACAGGGTTGACTGTCATGAAAATTCTCAGATGTGGGTAATAAATTCAGTCCGTTAAGATAATAACCTCGTCCTCTGAAGACCAGCTACCATCCACTCATTAAGTACATAATGAACCTGGGAAGGGAAGATCTGTTTTTCTGACTTGAGAGGCCATCTCCTCTCTGTCCTCATTATCACTTCCTGAGGTCAAGGTCCCATCAATCATTCTGAAGACTCTTTGTGGGCCCCTGCTATGTCCCGGACGCTGAACTGAGCCTGCAGATACAATGGCATGTAAGACGCACCTCGCTCTGGCTTCAATGGTACTGTCATTTTAGGATTGGAGACAGAGGATCACAGACAAACAAATAAGTAAAATGAGTTAAAACAGTAATGAATACTATTACAATAACAACAGGAATTTGTGATGAAGAGTAAACAGGTGGGGGATGAGTATGGACTATGGAGGGTCATAAGCAAGGATGCCACATGATCTAATTTACACGATTGACGGCTCACTGGTTGCCTTTATTATTCTAGGACAATTGCATCAGTCCCCTCAACAACAGTCTGTGCCTCTTCTTACTGTGGCTAAAGAACTCTTCAGAAAATGTAAATTTGATGTGACACTGCTCTATCTGGAAACAGAAAAGCTCCTTGTTGCCCCAAGACAGAGCTCAAGCACTTGGCACAGCTATTGAGATACACACACCAAGCTTCCACATACCTCACCCCAGCCGCAGCACATGTCCTGTCCCCCCACCCCCTCCTCCGGAGTCTGCTGGAGGCTCAGGGCATGCTGCACTCTCCCCCGAGGCCGCCCTCTCTCTGTGACTCCCCAGACTCCCTCTTTGTTTAAGAACTCTTTCCCTTCCTTTCAAGTTTTGTGTGAACGGCACCTCTGCTTAAAGCCTTCTCTCACTCTTCCAAGCAGAGCAGTTTAGTTACTGCCTTCTAGGTGCTCATAACACGCTTTGTTCACACTTGCATTCTAACACATCACATTGAATCATAGGTAGGTGTGTGTGTTTGTGTGTGTGGCAAGCAGGGACCCGGTCTTAGTCATGTTTTTATATCCAGAGACAAGCACAGGCTGGGTGCCTAATGCTAGTGGATGTTTAGCAAATGAGTTAGTTGATAGATCATTGGATGAAAGGATGGGTAGAGAGGTGTATGAATTACTAAATGAATGAATACAGTTTCCCTCATTTAAAAAGCAAGGCAACCCCGATCTGGTTTGTCATCTGTGAAATGAAGGATCAGATGGAGTGATTTTTAAGGTTACCTCCAGCTCTGATGGTCCAGGTTCTGAGAGTCCATAAATCACGACTGGTTATTGCCAATGGAATCAGAGAGCCTTCTTGGCTTGACTGCTTGAGAGGACTAAAGGGCTCCCAGCTTCATGATTAAGAATCAAAAAGACTATGGAGCCCTGCTGCCCTGGGATAAATAAAACCTGGGCACGGGCTGCTGTCCTCCTGTCCCAGTTGGCAACATTCACAATACCCCAACATACCTGCTGAGGGAAGACGCCTCAAGCAAAACGGGTTCCCAGCCGGCTCAGCCACAGCACAGCTATACATTCCTGTAAATTTCCAGGGCTGTGGGAGGACCTGGACAGGCGTGAATGTGCCGCTATGTCACATAGCTCCAGTGGTCACCTTTGCTTACCGCATAATCTGCAGGTGTGGTTTTCAGGATGGACTTGTGCAGATTTAGGTCAGAGGTGAGAACAGAAATAATTCCTAAGTCACTTTTTGATGGAGGAGAAGAGACTGAGGCATCACCGTTCCCTTTCGATCAGGTTACAGAAGAGGACCTGAGAGTGAATTCAAGCCAGAGGGCCTGTGTGGAGGCCAGCACATGTCCTGCTGGGTGTTAGGTGCTATGGAGAATCCAGAAAGGCATGAAATGGATCTTGGCCTCAAGGAGTTCCGGCGCCAGGGAGAGAGATTGGTAGTGTGCTCAGATAATCTAGTTGAGTTCTTTGGGGAACAGAGAGGAAAGTCGAGGTGGATGAAGGCTAGTAGATTGGAGGAGGGAAGAGGAAGTGGATTCAACTGGCAATAATGGCATTGACCAGGTTAGTCAGGAAAAGAACTTGAAGGAGAGTATGGGGGTGGGGGTTGGAAGAACAGGGCAGTGGGGAGAAGGTGGGTGGTGGGACAATAGCAGAGGGTGTGAAGAGAAGGAAGGGGGATTTGTCACCATGCTGGAGGAGCTGGGGCAGAGGGGTCAACCAGGTCTTAGAGACTTGCTTCATTATTTATGCAAATAACATTTATCCAGTGTCAGTTTTTGCCAGCCCTTGTTCCTACCTTTGCATGCCAATCTCCAAGGTTTAGAATGCATCCTGTAGGCACTGGAGGTCGCTGGAGGAGCCTGGCAGGGAATGGGGTGGACAGTATGGAGAGCTTGGCTCTGACTGCTTCCCTTCCTTACCTACATGACCGCTGGTAGAGGGGCTTGGTAGTCTTGTCCCTCAAGCCTTGTAGTGAGTTGGACACATGACCGCTCTAATCCCTTCCTAGGAGATTCTGTGATCAGTTATCTATCTATAATCAACGCAAGTTTTTTAATTAAAATATCAGAATAACACATGTGGAAAGAGAGAGAAGTCTCTGAGAAGAAGTCTCCTGGAGCTAAAAAACGTGTGATATAGAAAGTCAGATAGCAAAAGTACAAAATTACCTATTTGGCAGCAGCAATAGCAGCAGTTGAGGCCCGCAGGCCCTTGAACTGGTCCGTGAGAGATTCCTGCTTCACTCTGGGAGGCGGTAGAGATCTCCGTCCTCTGTGGTTTCTCATGTGCAAACAGCAGGTTTCCAAGCCCATGATCAAGGGCAGGATTGAGGACACAGAGAATGATAATAAGAGACAAGTCAGAATTTGAATCTAAGGGAAAGAAAACACTTCTAAACCAACAGAGCAATTCATTTTTAAGAGACTGAGGCCAGCTTTTTAAAAATGCAATCAGCATTAACACCTTCTATTTCCTTCTTCCTCTTCCTACACAGGGAGGAGTTTACAATCAATTAATTTGGAAATTAAGTGAGTACAGAGTTACCTTTGAAAGTGCCCGAGAGGCAGAGAGAGGAATGAATGAAACTTCAAAACAGAGGCCGACACAAAGAATAATGGTAGCAATGTAAACCCATCTGGTGGCTTTTCATAAAGTTACTCTGAGTGAGGTGTTGGACGGCTCTTTGCTCTATTTGAAAAGTTTTCATTTTGACTGGATCCTGGGATTTTATTAGTCCTTTACATCACGAACTGTTTCAGGAGCAGACATGGCCTCTTCTACAGAAGGGGACTTTGATGACCTTCAAACAGTATTGATAATGGTGAGTTCCTAGAGTCCCCGAACAAAGGGAACATTCGTTCTCCATCTTTCCGTTCATTCCCCGCTGTGCAGAAACTGCGTGTCTGGGAGTCAGACGGCTAAAAAGAGCCTTGACCTCAGCCCCAAGAGACACCGGTTCCACCAAGGCAAACACATCACAGCCACAAGACCATAGCAGAGTTACACTGCCTCTCCAGGGCCCAGTTTTCTTTGATAAAAATGGAATTCGGCATGTTATTTCTGTGGTCCCCGCCAGAACTAATGGATGGAACTATGCATTGGAGTTGCTAAACTGGCCAATTAAATGAATCAGATTCTTCTCTTTTCATCCTCATGTTCTTGAGGGGGAAAAAGATGGTAAAACAACAACTTACTAGATACTAGATACTATGCTGATATGTTTATTATTTCACTTGCCAACAAGCTGATATCTGGGATAAAATGATTCAACTAAACTGCAACGGCGATTCCAATGGCCTAGAGATGTGGCCCGGCTTTCTACACCTTCTGGATTTCTACCCAGGACCCCGGAAAATGAGGTTTCCATCTTAATGATGGTATTGAAGGCTAGTAGGTCCTGGAGTATCTTAAGAATGACCAAAGAAAGCTTAAATCACACCAGTGTCTGATTTTAGTGTTTTGCAAAGTGTGTTGTAGTTTACTCATTTAGAAGCCAAGAATGAGCAAACGGTATAGATAGAAACCAGAAAAACCAGAATTTTCCATTGCCCAGAATATCCCATTCCCTAGGTAAACAGGAATTTACTGTGGCATTATAATAATAATAGCTTACAAGAACTAGATCCTGGTAGTTGCAGGCTTGCCAACTGTCCAGCAATGTGTCAACGGCAGAGATCACTGTCCACTCCAGCTGGGCATTACCGGGGCCCAATCAGATTCCCTTTCAGAAATCATGGGCGGTGTTTCCATGGAGCTCTGCCTGAAAAGAGGTGATCTAAATCTTGCATGAGCGATGTACATCAACAGGGAGTTTTGCCTAGAACACTGTGACCTAAAAAATCACATTAAGGAACTCAGAATGCAGACTCAGTTTCAGAGACACCAAGTGACCTTGTGCAAGGCACCTTGCAGATTGCCTTGCCTGCTTGGCTTCCCTAATGAATGGTGACCGCCTGCGTGAGTACCTGGCCAGTGGCACGCCCCAGCCAAGGGCAAACATTGTGATTTCACTGCCCTATTTTTTTTTTTTTAAGGCAGCCTGCTCCTTCTATTAATCATCTTGCTGTTTGTTTGTTCTCAGAAGACAAGCTCTGATTCACAGAGGGAAATATCGCCTAGTGGGTAGACTGAAACTGTATCTTTGCTACATCTCCTCCTGAAAACCCTGCCCATTTTATTTTTTGATGTTCCATAAATAAAGATGCCCATGCTACATGTCTTGTGGAGTTTAGACCCAGGAGGAATTTGGGACTCCCTCCCCGGTTCACACGTAGCTATTCTGCCTTCCCTAGATGAAGAAGACTGCGTGACACAGGGCATTTCCCTTTTGTCTGAGCTGCTGGGCAACTCAGATCACATTAGATGCTTCATTAAAATTATTCCGATTCTGAGTTTTATTCCTCCTTGCTGACCTTTTCTTTCAAGACGAGGTCTCAATCATTTATTTGTGGTTCGATGATGCTGATCTCTCTATACCTTATAAATTACTGAGTACTTTTTGGAAAGGGGCATATAAAGAAATCAGTAATGTGGACTAATATGTTTCATTAGTGCTGTCCAGATGAAAAAATTTGGAAGATTAAGACTTATTCTAAGACAAACTGTGAAATTTCACTTCTAACACAAATTAATCATTAATGTTTAAAATCTTATATGAAGTAATCACTAGAACCTTTGCATAGCGCTTACCATTTATAAGGTAAATGCTTTTAAATATGTGCTCTCGTTTTATCATCACTGTTCATACTTTACACATGAGAAAGTAAGGTTTGGAGAGATTAAGTGGCGTGCCAGAGGTCACAGAGTTAATAAACTCAGATCTTCTGATCCTAAGCCGAATCTTTTTTTGGTCCCCACTCCCCCAATACCAATGTGTCCCTCGCTGACTTCTCATGTAACTCGGCATCCTTCTCATTATCCTTAAACAAGTGGTTTATTGCCAGTGTGTTGAAGAAATTGAAGCCAAATGCCATCTTAGTCGTTTCTGAGATGTAGGGTCTAAGGGTCAAGCTTAGAAATGGTCACTTCTAGAAGCCCTGAGCTCCCTCCGGTCGCGGGGTGCCATGCCTCGGTGTCACGGACACATCCAGGGTGACTGTTTGATGTGCAAAGGGAAAAATGGGGCCAATGTGATCTCTCACGTGTTTTCCTCTTCTAAGTTATTTAAAATACCTCTCCTCGGGCTCCTTCGTACCTGCGTGACAAAAAGAATACGCAATCCACAGATTGTTGGGACAGTCAGAAAGAACCGGCCCCCTGCTTCTAGGGTGCGCGGCTGTGAAAACGCCATACCTTTCATACTCAGAGCCTCGGCTCATGTTGTTCCCCCAGCGAGTCAGCCAGCCAACCTGCCGTAATGTGACTCTGAAAATAAGGTAAGCGCTGAATTTGTAATTTTGTTTTTTTCCCCGTTTCAGGCCACCCAAGCTTCGGGGATAGTTGGACCAGGAGGGCCACTGCATGTAGCATTTTCTGGGAGGCCAAACGCCCCCAAAGACATGTGCATCTGACAACTTTGTCTCTGATCTCCTTGTTCAGGTTGGGCCAGACCCAGTCCTGGTTTCCCAGTAGGCCTCGGGCCCGGCCCGCTGTCGGGGCCTGCAGAGGCCGGTCTCCAAGGGCTAGAAATGAGTCAGTTTCCACGCTCAGCTTCAGGCGTGCGGCTTCCTTCAGCACAGCCGAGGAAGCTCTGAATTTCAAAGAGCGATATTTTTTCTTTGCATACCATATCCGGAACTGAAACCACCAATTCATTTCACTTAAGATCTCACTCTACACTCAGATCATCAATAACATTCCACAGATAAAGCTTCATCCTCCGAGTCATTCTGTCTCTTTTGCTCTCTCTCTCTCTTTTTTTTTGGTGATGATGCTGTTGGCTTCTTCTTCTATTTTTTTTTTTTTCAGTCCTGAGAACACAGCTTTTGGAGGCCTTTGTTTTCTTCAGGGATGTTTATGAGAATTAGGAGGCAAATATCCTAAACTCTGCTGAGGGTTTGGCGCTACCCATAACTTTCTGTCCTCCCTGGGGAGTCCACTTGGCTGGTGTGTGTCAGTCATCCAGGCAGGGTCCCTTTCCAGGGGGCAGTTGCCTTTGCTGGAAGCCTCCACACTCAGGTTACAGGTCACCTCACTAACCAGCGAAAGTGGTTGAAAGATGGAGTCTGTGGAGAGATTCATGCAAAGCACCCTCATGAGACAGGAAAGCATGGGAAATGCACACGTTCTCCCGATGCCAGCCGGAGCATCTACCTATCATTGATACAGCACCTTACAACTTGTAATCCACTGTCATACCCTTTCTCTCTCTGGATTCCCCCCGGAACCTGTGAAGTCATCCAGACAAGCATCGCTGTCCCCAGCTGAGAGAGGGGTACCAGTGCTGATAACAGAGGAAGGAAGGGCCCAAGCAGCGATGGTGGAAAAGCCAGACATCTCAGGTTAGAAGCCAGTTCTACTGATTCCAAGTCCAGGATTTTTGTAACTCCCATAAAACCTTATAGATAATATAATATTACATCATAATCTATGACTTAATGTTACACACTCAATTGCTGATATTTTAAAATTTCAGGTCCTTGTAGGTCAGGGTTAATGGCCGTTGGTCAATACTTTGGTATAACCCTTCCAGACCTCTGCTTTCTTTATTTCATTTTTTTTTTAATCCTCACCCGAGGATATTTTTACATTTATCTTCAGAAAGAGGGGAAAGGAGAGAGCGAGAGAGAGGGAGAGCGAGAGAGAAACATCGATGTGAGAGAGACACAGCGACTGGTTGCCACCCCAACTGGGGCGGGGGATGAACCGCAACCAAGGTACGTGCCCTTGACCAGAATTGAACCTGGGGCTCCTTGGTCCACAGGCCGACGCTCTAACCACTGAGCCAAACTGGCCAGGGCTGCTTTCTTTTTTAAAAAAATAGAGGAATGGCATTAAGTTTGGTGTTTCTTTCTGTTGTGACATCCTGTGGATCCTTGTGTAAGTGACTCTTTTGAGATCACCCCAAATGTTATCCAAAATATTCACTGTGGAACATCAGCCCCCAGGATGGCAGCAGTATCAGGTAAAAATGGTTACCATGGCCAAAAGTGAGAGCAGTGCAGAATTATTAAAAACAAAACAGGTTGCTTTGCTCTACCCCTTCACGTAGCCTTGCATGCAAACCAACAAGGGAAGAGGGCTGTGGATTTGCCAAAGACTTTCCATTCTGCTTGCTGTCATCCTGACTCTCACCGCTCTACCAGGACCCTTCCTCTTTGGAGAAAGGACTGCAGACTCTCAGAGACTCTTATGGGGTTGGCAGACCACAGGGGACTTGATTCGGTCTCCAGCTCTTCTGAGCTTCATTCTCTCCTCATCAGCATCCCTCCCACAGCCTCTGTCTAACAACTTCGCAGAGGCAGCCTGGCTCCATGTTTTCACGGTTTAGATGGTAAGAAGGTTCTGAGCTACACTCTGTCTCGTGGGAACTTCCTCCTGTAGTTGGCTCCAAACAAGCCTGGTCCTGCTTCCAAAGCATGAAATGTGTCTGCCAATCTGACTGGTGACTCTACTGGTCTTAAATTTGTATCTTAAAAGTCACATGAGCAGCAGGTACTGCTGTTCTGGAGCCCGACACATCTTGTGACTCAACCTCCGGTCATCTATTCCCATCCTCCTTGCTCCAGAGGGGAAGGCTTCGTGGTGCCGCAGACAGTATTTACCTATCTTACTGGGGATCCTCCATTCAGTTTACACTTCCTACCCTGCTTTGAGTCAGAAAATGTCCTCTTAAAGTTGAGTGTAGTGTTTTTACTTTTGAGCTCATTTTGAGCTCAGTCACACGTGGGTTTGGTTGAAGATTGCTAGGGGTATGGTAGACTGAGCAATGTTCTGGAATGACAGGAAACTCCCTAGCGCTGAACTATGCAAAGGACACTTCAGGCTGAAAGACGGCTTATAGACAGACATCATTTCAAATAGCCTTGGGTTTTTTATTTGTGGGAACAAAATAAAAAAAAAATTACATTTTCCCCTTCACTTGAGTAAATGTTCTGCTGTCTTTGATAACCATCTAGTTAGTGCTTTAAGCTTTACGCGAATATTTCATATTCATTCTCTCAGCCCTGTAACAACCATTTCAGATCAGATATCATTGTATCATGTCATTACAATTTTTGAGAGCACTGGTGTTTCTGAGGCTGTGGTTATGGGTTAGCATCTGGCACCTTGAACTTTTGTTCTATTATTAGAATCTTGGACTGCAATTCAGAAGTCCTGAGTTCTAGCACCTGCCATGATCTGAGGCAAGTCATTCTGTCTCTTTGGCCCTCACTTTACCCATCTGTGAAATGGAAGAGCTGTGGGGTAAACTAGATGAGCTCCAAGAATCCTAATCTTGCTCAGCGTCTTACGAATGCTTGTCTTTATTCACCATGTGAACAGAGAGAGACAAAAAGCATAGCAGGTTCCAAGAGGGCAAACCTTTCCCCACTATTTGCCATACTTCCAGTAAGTGAGAAATATTATGTCATTGCTTTTACCTCTGAAAGGACAACATACCTATAATCATTCACTACAACTGGCACAGTGAAGATTATTTTTTAATGTAGAAATCCTCCTTGGTTCAAGTGAAGACATTTTTGAGAGAAAGTTCAAGTTTTGAAACTGCTGATGCCTTCCTCAGTGGTATGTAGGATGTGGTGGGCGTGGAGAACAATAAGCCAGACAGTTCATCTTAGGGGTAACCTCTTTGGTTTATGTAAAATATATGACTCAAAGCAAATTTATTCTCGTAGGCTGCCGTGCCTGAAAGAGGATGAAGCCTCGCTTAAAAGAGAATGAGCCCTTCATACAATTAATCAGCTACATCTTTGCGTTGTATGTTGTGATGTCTAATTTCCAGAGGAAAGATTATTTTCAAACCACATAAATGATGATGCTTTTGGAAAAAAAAAAAAAAAAAGGCAACAAAAATGAAAACCCACCTCTCCTAAATGTAAAGATTTCGATATGAGCTCTCTTATTGTTTGTATTTCACACCCACAGACTTGGTGCCTATTATCTCTGAAATTATTTTTGTTTCCAAATATCATTTGAAACACTCCTACACCTAGGGTTTTTGATAAACAGTTCAGCTTCTATAGAGAAACAGGAGAGAGAGAGAGAGAGAGAGAGAGAGAGAGAAATTAGAGGACAGAGAAGGACAAGTCGTGGGGGAAAGGGAAAGAAAGTGAGAGGTCACTTGTGCACTACACAGCATGGACTCCTGCCCAGCCCTGAGTAGGCTTTCCTGTATCACATGAAGGACATCTGTGAGGGTGGGGGTTCCCTCCATGGATCTCTCTGTAGAGACTGCAAGCAACTTGGGATTACTTTCACTCTGATGTTAGGATTGATGTTTTTGCTCAGTTACGATGTCCTGGGAACTTTTCTAAGAGCTTTAATACATATGAATTCACATATTACTCACAGCAAGGCTATGAGATTGACACTATGATTATCCCCTTTTATAGGTGAAAAAAACCAAAATCGAATCATGGAGAAGTAAGCTCCCCAATCTCTGGCTCATTAACAGTGAATTAAAATCCTGCCTGACCACCATCAAGACTGAAGATGCCATCAAGACGGACGTGTTTCCTCTAGGAAACTGCGATGGGCCCTCACTGTCCTCTAGCAGCCTGGAACTTTCTCAGGACATTAAAGCCTCTGTTTTAAACTACAGTAATCTGTGCACCTGCCAAGTCATCTCTGTAAGACACTAAGTTCCTCATGATCTGGGTGGTAGTGAAATTATCCTTGTTTTCCCACAGCCGTAGCGAAGAGCTGGGACTACACAAGCACATAGGAAGTATTAGTTGAATAAATGAACGAAAAGACTCAAGATTCAGACTTGCATTTTCACAGTCATGTTAGAAGCATCATTACAGCCAGTTCTCCAGGGCCAAAGCCAGCTGAATCTTGAGACAATGATCTGTGACTTTTAAAATAAAACATCCCATTCATTTTTCAGCCCTGCAGGGTTTTTCTCTCAATTCATCTTCACCACTTGAAGGGCTGGTTATGATGGGTGGCCTGTCCGTCTGGCCTGGAAAGCAAGTTTCAAAAGAAAGACTGCAATGAGAGAGAGAAAGCTTAAGTCCTGTCAAGTTCTGAAGTTGGTACTTTCCACTGCTGATCCTAAAATTAACTTCACAGAGGTTAAATTGATATAGTACATCTTAACTTTCAAGGAGTTCTTCATCCTTTTAGAAACAGAGTAGAACCCCATGGCAATATGAGCCAAAACTCACCCCTCAAGCATAGCAGGACCATAAAAAAACAAACAAACAAACAAACAAAAAAACTGGGAGGTGGCACAATGCCTCTGATACAGATGTGGTCTTTTAAGGGGCCCATTAAAACAAACAATCCTCCAAGGTTACCTACTTTAACCCTCTCATGTGGCAGATGGAGGCAATGTGGCCCAGAGAGAGGAGATGAGTTGACAGATCAGTTTAATAAAACAAATGGGAACAGACTCAGGACAGGTAACTCCTAAATGAGATGCCTTTCTCTGTTCTATTTTGCTAGACTTCACGATGGGGTTACAAGTCGGCGATTCCTGAAATAAAGCTTATCTGTTACATTTTGGGTAAAAGCCTGATTCGGTTTTGAGAAAGCCCTCCGATTTAGGAAAAACTGATTCGAAGGAAGTGGATGATGCGGGGTGGCGGTGGGGTCTCTATTTTGGATCACATACTAAACATTTCTACCTACCAAGTCATCGCAGGATAAATTGGTTGGCATCAAAAGAGCATGAGTCACTGTTCTCACCAGCAGTAAATCCATTTGCTGGCACAGGGTGGATCCAGTACAAAATGACAGCTGAGACTGGAGCCCGTTGGCCTGCCTCCATCCAGGGTTCTTCAACCCAGGCCCATGCTTGTAGAAAATGGTACATTGTCCTTACAGTGATAGTCAAGGGACTGAAAGTAGTTATGACCCCGTCATGTTGCTGCTGACAAAATGCCAGCAAAAGTGAGCGGGCGGCAATGGCTAGCAGGGGAAGCTCCAGCTTTGATCCTGACTCTGCTCATAACTTTGGACATTTCCGCCCTCTGAAAATTAAAGGGGTGGACTAACGGATGTCCTGGCCACTCCAGGGTCCCCTCCACTTCTAGGATTTCCTGAACCTCTACATGTATTCATTCCTTCTTTCTCTAGTGTGGTAGTGTGAGTCCTCGAACGAGTAGCAGCTCAGAAACATCTTATTTCAGCTAATAGTCTTGATACCATCAAGGAAAAGGTCATTCGGGGGCTGGAAAGTGCACCAGTCTTAGAGTCAAACGGGCAGGCTCACTTCTAGTCTCAACCCGACACCAAGGTGATCTTGAACACCTTCGGTTCCCTTCTGAACCCCCAGTCCTTCCACTGAAAAATCCAAGCAGTAGTTCATGCCTATTGCACAGTTGTCTTGAGGGTCAAGTGAGATTGTGGATGCCAAAGTGCTTGTAACCCGAAAAGCACATGGGGTTGTGGGGCTGAGGGTGAGGATGAAGATGTAGATGAGGAGTTAACACTTTTTGATTTTCCACAGATACAAGTGAGCTATAGGCTCTCGATAAACAGATAAGGGCAGGAGGGAGATGTTCCGTCTGATCACCTGTGCTCTGCCCACCCCGAAAACGACACCAGAAACTCCTGCGAAATCCTTTTCTTACCAGCACCCCCTCCCCGCCTCCCCAGTCCAATAGAACGCATCACCTGTCTTTGGTCTCGCACTTTCCTCCCCCCCACCTCCCTGCAGAGCCAGCTGGGGTGTCAAATCAAAACCTCTGCACAGATATTTCACCCTCACTTCTGAGTCTTCTAGACCATCTACAAGAAAACAGCAGAGGTGCTCCTTCCACCCACGCGTTTCCCTTTGTTTTGAGGGCTGCGGCATCCTGGCCCCGCGGCAGTTAGAGCTCCAGGCCAGACACGCTGCTCCGCCTCCTAATCCTCTCTTGGCACCAGAGTCCCAGGCCTTCGGCGGGTTCCCTGGCATTTCCCTGGTGGGAAAGCCTGATGGCGCTGGATGGAAATGACACACGAGGTAGAAAATGTGGCTTTGCCCATGGACCCACCGCTTACGGAGCTGCCAAGGACGTCGGGAGCTACCTGGTCCAAACTCTCCCCTTGTTTGCAGAAGTGCAAACTGAGTCCGAGAGAAGCGAAGCACCGTGCAGTGTCACCTGGACGCAGAACCAGGCGTCTCTGTAAAGGATATCTAGACCAGCCTCCTCACTGGAAAGATGAGGAAACAAGCCAAGCAACTGACCTGCTCTTGACTTAACTGGCACTGAAACCCACAACCTCTGATTCAAAGTTCAGATCTCATTTCATGAGACCACATATAGGATACATGGTGTGGAACCTACACACGAAATTCAGATTCTGAGAATATGTAGATGTATCAGAGGTTATATTCATGTAAACTTGGAGAAATTAACATATCAATATTTTGGTAGTCCCATTTTACTCTACAATAGATTAATCATATATTCCTGTGTACAGAATGTGATGAAGAGCATAATTAAATCTGATGTGTAGGACATGTATATGTATAAGCATAAAATAACTACTAAGCATAACTTTCACTCCATTCCTGAAGCCCAAAGGAACCTCATAAAAGTCCATTTTCTATCATCAGGAAGCAGCTTGCCTGTGATGGTCCAAAGCTAGATTCTATTTAGTAAAAGTTAAGCCTAGAAACAAAGAATCTACGTGTGTCTTGAGCCCAAAGCCTTAACCTACTAAAGTACTGTCCAGCTTTATGGCCACACTAGTGGGGTGCTGGAAAATGTTCAACAATTGGGTGTAAAGGGGAAGGGTGTGTGAGAGAAAGCCCTCATTTGCTGTGTTTTCCAACATCCTTGGTATAAATATTCACACCGTGGCTGTTTTCAAACCGTCAATGCAATATCACTGAATGTGGAGTTTGGAAGAAAGGCACAGCAGAACACCATTATATAAAGGAGACTATTGTACCATGGCAAGTTTTGAATATTATTACCATAATTTTTAACATCATTTATCTGTATATTTACATGATTTAATTTTTAGTAATGGCTGTGCTTTTCAGCCAGTTTGCAAAATGCCTGATAATTTAACAATCAACTATTGTAAGCTGGAACAAGTTGGCTCCCAGCAAACACTGGAGCCACACAGATCTGAGTTCGATTCCTGGCCTGTTCCTTTTTCCTGCTGTGTGGCATGGGTGAGATTTTGAACTGCTTCGAGCTTTAGTTATTTTCAGCTGTTGAAGGTGATGCAATGATGACTTCATGGTTTTTTGGTGATGCTTACGTGAGCTGATGCTTAGCAGTAGCTACACATAATACACACTTAACAATTCATTATCAGTGCATTCCAAAGCTAAATTCATTCACTCAAACATTTTGCAGGAATGTATTTTTGTAGTTTTTTCCTATTTATGTGGTCTCCGGTATTAGGTACTACGGGGGCACAGATTGCCTCAAACATTACTCTTTTTTTCCCCCAATTTTTATTAATTTATTTTTGTTACAGATTTTTCTCCTCTTTCCCCCCTAGACACCCTCTTCCCCATCCCGCCCCCCCTCCCCCCCAGCATTGTTGTCTATGTCCACTGGACATGCATACATGCATATAAGTTCTTTGGTTCATCTCATCAAACATTACTTTTGCCCTGTTCTCAAAAAGCTCATGGTCTGGCGGAGTGAGCCAGAAGACCAGTAGGTATACATAATCCAGAACAAGTGTGATCATCTCATAGAAGAACCCAAGAGCTTGGGAAGGGCAGGCAAGGGAAGGAATCGCGGAGGCGATTTGCATTGAGCCGTGTATTTAGAACAGACTTGGACATGCAGAGAAGGCCGGGAGAGGGTTTCTGGAAATGAGAGCATACAGGGAAAAGGGAAGCTAAAGGAACAGGGAGGCATGTGTGCATACAGTCTGGTGGATCAGAAAGTATGAAAACAGGTGCTGAGGGGCTGTTGGAAAGGCAGGCGACGTCCAGGTCATGTTAGCCGCAAGTGCTGAGCACTCTATTCATGTTCACTTGGGTAACGCTGAGCCTGGGGGACGTTTCCCGCCGATACCTGACACAGATCAGATTTTTTGATTACCCATTGTATTATTTAAAGTATTTGTTCACTGAATACATTTTTATGGCAACTGTTCTTCTTTCCTTTAACAAGAATAATGAAGAATTATAACTAGATAGCAAAATACATTTTTATTTCTTTTTATTTTTGTTGTTGAAATTATTACAGATGTTCCCCCCTTTTTTTCCCCACTGACCCCTTTTCCCTGCTCCCACCCCCTTCCTGCTTTCCCCAAACTAATGTCTGTGTCCATTGGTTGTGCAATATGCATATAAGTTCTTTGGTTTATCTCAAACTAAATCAACTCCCCCGAGTGGGTGGGATGAGGGGAATCCTGTGTTCAGGAATAGGAGTTGGCATTACAATTCCCAATAGAAAACAAAGTCATTGTTTAAAGCCTTTGATAAGTATTGGGAAGGCTCATACCAGTGCAGTATTTCTTGAGTTCTGAATTATCTACTGTGTCCCTCTTGCGTTAGGCTTCACACAAGAAAAGTCATATGACCTACATCTCTATCTGCTCCAGTCTTAAGCTTCTATATATAGGCTTTGGTTATGAATGTTTTTTCCTATGAAAAGGTCAGGCCTTGCACATGTACCATCAATACAAAACCCTGCTTATTAAAAAGCAGACAGACGAGTTAGTAAGTCACTGAAATATTACTGATGTGGGGAAACTTGTCAGTTTGCTGAAAAAGAAATGGCCCCCAAACTTTCTCGGAGTGGAGATGGGGAAGCCTCTGTTTTGTGATGACAGCAGCGCTTTCCTTCTGGCTAAAGCCACCTGTAGCTGTTTGCTCTCTGTGGCACCCCATCACAGAAGCAGACTGGGACACTCCCACCCCCAGCTCTGTGCAAGCCGCGGTGCACCTACTCGCTTCTGTCAGACACCCAGCTCCGTTACCTCCTCCACCACACCTCAAACCCCCATGGAACATCTGGAGGTGGAACTGGGGAAGGTACCTCAACCAGAGAGACAAAAACCCAATTTGGGGTTTCCGGTCGTACGCAGAGTGCAGCAGCCACCCTTGGCCAACATTGCAACAGCAGAGAGAACTTGGGGAGAGTTGAACTCTTACTTTTAAGCCCAAAGTTCACAGGTTCAAATACCCCTGTATGTCAGCTGCTCCCTCGGTTAACATTTGAGTCTGGGTGCTCTGAAAAGATCAAACCTCCTTTAGGAAGGAGGTTTGCCGGTTCCGTGTGAACTCTTTCTTAACAAAACCTAGCTCTTTCCCAGAATAAAATCACTTAATAACTGTGTGAATTAGATGTGATACCTCCTTTCTTTACCAGATAAGAAGTTGAAGTTCAAAGAGTTTAAGGGACTTGCCAAAGTTCACTTGACAAGTCAGGCTCCTGTTGATTCTATGTGTGGCCAAGGAACGGGTATTGGGATGGACAGTGTTGTCATATAAAGGAGCACATGCCATTGTGTTGACCCTCCATTAGTTGATATCTACCTGCTAAGGCAAGTCCCACAGGGGACCTTACAAAACAAAGATCACCAAGTCTTAGTGAGTAAAGTATTAAGTCAAAGGTAAAAAGAACCTCATTATGGTTTCAGATCAGATGCTATCAGATTATTATTCATTCATTCATTTATTCATTCATTCATTAATATTTACTGAGTATGCCACACCTCATTCTAGGCACTGGGAATACAGTATTGTGAACAAAACAGGCACAGTCCTGACCTCCTGGAGCTTAGATTGGTGGCCCCTGTGTATACACTGCAGTTTCTTTCTACATATATTTGCTTCACCTTCCCCCTGGGACTGTGAGCCCCTCAGAGACAGGGGCCTGACCCACCTGTGAATCTCACTGCCTGGCACCCAGACAGTATTGGTTGCAGAAACAATCTGCGAGGATTCCCCGGTCATTCATTTAAAAGAGGTAAAGGTTTCTTAAAACAAGAGTTGTGATTCGCTTTGTGCGCTTCACCTATTTCTTGACAAAGTGATTCCTGAAGCTCTGCTCTCGGGCTTTGGCTGAAGAGGCCACAGAGACAGTAGCTCCTTATCTCCCACCTCTAAGCTCTGTACCTCACCCACCTGGCTAACTGCCTTCCCCAACCCAGCTGTCTGTCTCTCCTGAGGGTCCTCAGGCTTTTGGATCCAGCCCTTTTGGACCCCCACAAAGTTCCCTTGCTGACTACTATGACAGGTTCTAGGCCGGTGGGCTTACCAACATGATATGCTTAGATTGGAATACACAGTCCTGAGCACTTCTAGTAAAATAAGATAGAAAAGGAAAGAACAAACACTCATTCTCGCAGGAAGAGCTGTCCAAGGATGGTGGGCTGCTTCAGGGGTGAGGATTCCCTACTATTGGAGGCATCCACCAGAGGCAAGCCCAGCACCCCAACAATGAAGTGGGAGAGTCAAGCATGAAATAGGGACATGATACTCCTGAGATACCTTCAATCCAGTCTTCTGGGACTGCCTTTCCATTCTCTGCCATTTTGAGAATCAATGATATTCTGAACCCTGACATTCCCCCCCCCTCCCTTTTTTTCCCTGACAAGGGATCCAACTTGAAAAATTAACTTCCACTTAACTTTATCTTTACCAGACCACAGATTATGGTAATAACAATGCTAGTCCAAGGTGACTACCTTTCTTCTATGTTATTAGTGTGACTCTTAAAATTCCACTTTTGGTGAACTGCTCACCTGCTCTAAACACTTCATGGTTCTCTATCAACTCCAGGCTGAACCCCCATCGCTTTTGCCTGGATCCAGCTCAAGATCCTTCTTCAGCAGGCTCTGACCCTTCCCCTTTCAGCCTCACCTTGAACTACTCTTTGTCCCCTGCCTAGTTGCAGGGCCTCTGGACACTCCTCACCCTCTCCAACTCCACATTTGTCTTGTCTTACTCCAATACAGTCATAGCTATGGTGTCTATTTTCTTATTCTTTTAGGTATCTTCTTTGCTTGAGCCATGTGTCTTCATCATCACATGCTCAGAATCCAGTCTGGCTCTCAGGCCACATTTATTGGCTGAAGCGAACTTGGATTAGGAAACATGTTTCTCATGCAGGGAGGCAGGAGGGTATACTGATTAAGAGCACAGATTCAGCAGTCCACCTCCCTTGGTGTGAGTCCTGACTTTGTCACTTACTGGTGAGGTGACCCTGATCAAGTTAATCAAACTCCCAGAAGCTCAGTTTCCTCATCTGTAGAGTGGGAAGAACCACAGCCCCCTCCGCATGTCCTGAGGTGTTTAAGAGTTAATTTTTATGAACTGCTGGTTTCAGCGCCTACCACACAGCTATCCACTTAGGTGGTGCCTATTCATTCTTTAAGGTGCCCTTTTATTTCTCCCTCCTCCACAAATATTCATTCTATTTTCCATGTCTAAAGCAATTCAGAGTTTCTGAAGATCTTCCATATGTATTTTCACATTTAATCACCGCAATAGTGTGCGAGGTAGGTGTTGCCATCCCTGGAGACTTTTGGTAACATGGGTAAAAGCAGGGGGAGGGGGATTGTGCTATAAACTCGGACCCTAGTTCTGTGACCGGTGTGCTCAGCTACGTGTGGCTCCGTCTGGACTCGGGGGCCGGCTGTGGCACTGTCCAGCATGTGGCCAGATGAGCGTTATTCCCGCCCCAAGGGGAGAGCCCCAGCGCCCGGGCCCGGCTGGGTTTCTGTTGCCTGAGCACACCGATGAGTGTGTCTGGACCACACTTTGTCTCACAGCCATCTTGGGTGAAAGGGCTTCGCAGCACTGGCTTCACACACTCCCCGGAGGCTTTGTGGTTTCATTTCACCTCTACTGCAGATTGTTCTGTGACCTTTGCTCCGTCGCTGTATGCAAAGCTTTCCCACTGCAGGACACCTGGTCGTGGAACAACAGAACAGAACACCCAGCTTGGAGGGATCTTGAAGATCATTATCTCCGATCTCCCAAATCGTTTTATAAATGAGAACACTGAGTTCAGGAAAGAAAATTACTTGTCCAAAGACCCCACTAGTTTATGTACTCCTCAAGTCAGGGTCATGGTCAAGGTTTGGAGAAATAAAGGCAAGTCACTTGCTTTCTGGAGACACATAGTCTAGTAAACTATGTCCTACTCAAACGTCTAGCCCATGCCTAACACATAGAGTAGGTGCTCTATACATGCTTCCTGAATAAATGAATGAATGAATAAATGAATGACATTGGTCAGTCACTAGCTGAGCTGGCCCGAGAGCCTGGCTTCAGATTACCAAACTGGGATTCTTTACTACTCATGCTTTCTCCCTACCCCATTCAGATTCATTTCATAGTAAGGTTTGAAAAATAGCTCATAAACATGACCAAAAGGTGTTGCAAATAGTCAATGCCATTGTAACTGGGTTCCCAGTCATCTTATAGAAGAGTTTGCTCTCTGTCTCTCTTCTGAAGTGATGGAAGCTAAGCAGGGAAGCTAAGATGCAGCAGAAGACCAACACAGAAAGACCCATGACCCACCCTGTGGGATGCTAATGCTGTCTAAAATGTTCCCATGTCCTTCCCTGGTCAGTTTGGCTCAGCGGTAGAGCGTCAGCCTGCAGACCACTGAGTCTCTGGTTCAATTCCAGTCAAGGGCATGCACCTCAGTTGTGATTTGTTCCCAGTCCTGGTCGGGGTCATGTGGGAGGCAACCAGTCAATGTGTCTCTCCCACATCGATGTTTCTCTCTCTCTCCCTCCCACTCTATCTGAAGATAAACAGAAAAATATCCTCGGGTGAGGATTTAAAAAAAAATGTTCCTCTGTCCATGTGTATGAACAGAAAACAGTACACAATGTATATTGGTTCATGGTGGATATCTTAACATGTTTTCAATTTTTTCTGATTTCACTCTTTTTATAGAATGTCCAAGCTGGATGGTGATTTGGAGATAATCAAGCTTATCATCCCCAAAGGGATAGATAAAAGATCAAGTCAGAGAGTAAAGTTGAGTGGCTCATAGCCACACAGCATGCCGGCAGCTCAGACTCCCCTGAGTTCCAGTTAAGAGATTCTTTCCATGCTAGACTTGGCATTAAGTCAGCAGACTACCAAGTGTAACTTCTCAAGAAAACAGGTTCTAGATGACTTGCCTTACTTTCTTGCACTGCTGACATAGTGTTTTGCCTTCACAGAAGCTCCTTTCCTAGTCAGCACTGTGGAGTTCTCAAAGAGCTTACATGTCCATTATGAGTCCCATTGTAGAGATGAGGGAGCCTCAGGTGGCCGGAAGGGGCTCACGGCCTCGAAAAGGTTGGAGCAGATCTTGAACCTCAGTGTTCTGGTGGCTAGTTGATGCCCTTCTTCTACACTGCATACGTAATCCAATAACTGTTTGATAACCTAGTGAATGAATGATGATGGGCTGGATAAATGAATGAAAGACTGACAAACATAGAAATGGACCAATCGCTCTTGGGAAACAGATTTAAAATAATTCTAACTCTAGACCCTCAATCCGTTTGGACCCCTGGCAACATGCCTCAGCTCTCTCACCTTTGGTTTTCCTTCGTTTGACACATGGCAGGGGTGTTCAAAGGAAGAGGGAAAACTGCAACACCTAACCTTTGTGTTCTCTAAGGGGGCAAGTTCTCTGATGCTCATTATATCCAACACGAATGATTCGAAAAATAAAAAAATAAAAATTAAAACAATAACAACGACAGCAAAGAAACCCAGAGAAATCTAAACCACTCAAAAATTACCGTCCGGAGATTACCAGTAGTGAATATTTTAGTGAATCTTCATCCTTTTCAGTCTTTTTGTTTAATGGATTTATACTGAACAAACTGCTTCATAACCTGTTTTTGCCATTTAATAACAAAACACAAATATCGAGTCAGGTCATGAGGAGGTCAAGTAGGAGAACGAGCATATTTTGAGGCATTTGCTGTTGAGATTCCCAAGTCCTGCTCTCCAGCGGCTGTTCTGGGGCCCAGGGAGCCATTCCGCCAGGCTCTGCCGCACCTGAGCTCCTCAGCTCTAACATGCGAATGGCTACAACCTGGTCGAGGCACGCGTAACTAAAACAGTTTGGAATAACAGCCTTTCACTTGCTAACCTCTGTTACACACAGATATACACACACATGCACACACTCTCACATGTGTGTTTCCCACATTCCCCACGTCTCACACACGTCGCTCATCTCGAGTGTCCCCCCTCACAAGCCTGCAAGAGGAGCATGGCACAGGTCCTTGTTTTGAAAACTGAGACCCAGAAACATTTCATGCATATGCCTGAGATGTTCGTCGTGATTTGTTTTTAAATATTATCGTCAGAAATAAAATAAAATAAAATAAGTAAACAAAAATGAGCTTATGTTCAAAGGGGAGTTTCTTATGTCTAATGACTCGTGGAAGATTTTATTCATGTCTAGGGAAGTGGAGACCTGAACCCATTTTTGATCTTTTATTCTAGACTGTTCTTGATACCCGGTGACACTGCTTTCCCGACTTCTAACACTTCTGAAGGTTCTGGTGATTTTAGTTCATTTCACAGAAGAAAATATACGTCTAACAACGTGCCCTCCGCCCTCAGCACGAGGGCAGGCGGTGCGTCTGTGGCCTCTGGAGATGGGCTGACTGCCTAACACGTCTGTAAATGAGGTTTAATTTGATTAACGTGGGCCACTGGTCAGGCCAGCCTCTCCTGCTCAGTGAGGCGAGGGGCCAGTGGACATGGCTGGCTAAACGGCCAGAGAGAGGTTGTGATTCATTTCTGCCCCAGGCACCCACCTGGCCAGCCTGGTACAGGCTGTGTGACCAGGGGAGAGGGAGAGAGGCAGGCGCTCGACCTGTGAGTGGGACTCAAAAGTAATAGTGAGAAGAGGGGTGAAAGTAGCAGCTGCTGAGGTTGATATTTATATAATGACTCTGTTCGAGGCAGGAAGTGAAACAGATTCTGCTGAGGCACTTTCCTTCCCCCACTCCGCTGTCCACTGGCAGCTCCGAGGCGGTGACACAGAGAGACTCAGCAAGTCATAGCCCCGCGTGTGCAGACATGCCCCAGGCTCCAGGCTCCGCACTGGGAGGTCGGAGCCACGGCTCTGCCTGTTGGATCCCAGCCTCAGTCCCTTTCTTCGTGTTCTCAGCCTCAGTCCCTTCTTTCTCTTCCCCTCTTTTTCTGATGGGGAGAGCTCTAGTGTCCCCCTGCAAATCTGCAGGGGGACACTGGGAGGGTACAAGAGGTTATATCTGCAAAACACAGGGCCAATCACGCATCATCGTGGAATTAGCATTAAGCTTTTTATTAATGTTTCTATAACCTTTTCCAACACCATCACCTGTGGTTTCTGTGGACTGGTATTCCCTGACTTCTCTACCTGTCTCAGGCAAGCTGTCTGCCTCACTCCACTCTCTTCCGTTCGCGCATGAATACCTTTCCTGACTGCCTCAGCCTTCAGAGCAGATAGCCCACCATTGCCCACCTTCCCTCATGCTTAAACCCAGACTCAAGAACTCTATTCTTAAATTTTATAAACAAAGCAGTACTTTAATGTAGATGGTGTACCATCAGACATGCCTTTCTGTTCTGCTTCCTACCTAGTATAGTATTGAGGACTATTTGAACCATGAAGTGTTCACAGCCAACAAGGACCATACAGTTGACCCAGTCCCCCGCTTCTCGGCGAGTGAAGGACCACCGGCGGCAGCATGGAGGAGTTTGTTAGAACTGCAGAATCGGAGGCCCCGCCCCAAACTTACAAAATCAGACCTGATTTTAGCAAGATCGCTGGATGATTCACACACATGTTACACGCTGAGAAGCAGCTTAGCCCAAGATGCTCATCAGCAGGTGGAGGAAATAAAGGCTCTAAAAGGAAGCTATACCTGCCAAAGGTAACAAAGCAAGAGAATGCCATCAGGGTGCAACTCAGTAGACTGTCTAGTTCAAGTCCCTTTCTTCTGCACAAGGTCCTAATTAAGACACAGTTCTAATGCTAGCACTATGAAATAGGCAGGGCAATCCTTTCCCCTTTTTCTTTTTTCTCTAAATTGCAATCATGGGCATCTTTGCAATTTACTTCACTAATACAAAATCAATAGAAATGATTTTCCACCATCTCCTTTGAGCTCTTGTCTGATCTAAGGTGCCATTCTAGTTGCTGAATTCCACAGAGTCTCATGTGCTTAGCTAGGGATGTGCAATTCACCTAGAGTTTATTTGAAGGGTACTTTGGAGTGCTGGCAATACAAGGGAGATGTGATATCAGATGTTTCTGCCACCTCAGCCTTGCCCCTCAAGAACCTTGCCAGGAAGCCCGATCAATGACAGCATATTTTAGAATCACAAAATGACAAACTGGAGGAGACATTACAGACCATCTCATCCAACCCCTGTAAGTCTCAGATGGGGATGCTGAGCCATAGAGAGAAATGACTTGTTCATGTTTATCCAGCAAATTAGTAGCACATTTGGGGCAAAAGATTATATCTCTTGTTGCTCAAGCCAGGGTTTCATGCAATGTACTCCCACCCCTTCCTCAAACTAGATGGAATGAACATACTTAAATAAATAAATCACCTGAGCCAGATGGCATTTACCCTAGAATCCTGGAGTAAGTCATGTGTACCATTGTGCTCTTGTCCAGAAGGTACATTCTGTCATGTAAATGGCCACTGTACCAGAGGGAATGCCACTCTGTCAGTGGGGTTTCCACCCATGTGGAGGGCTACCTGGGAAGTATAAGCCACTAAATCTCACCACCATGTCTGTAAGTCACACTTAGGAGTGGGATCATGGAAATGCAACGAACATAAAATGGGGGAAAAACCAGAAGGATTTTAATAAGCCAGTGTTCTCTAAAAGGCTAGGGCTAGGGTCGAAGGAGGGAACTATCAAAACACGATGCTTTCAATTTTCCATTGATTCAAGATAAATATGGCTGGACTTTTACATCAAAGAGCAGCTATAATCAGAATTGCTTGGCATGGCACTATGTCATCTTTCACAAAGATGGTGGAAATAATATGATAATATTGTTACAGCATTCTCAAATAGAGAATATGAACAAAGAAATTTCCAGAAATCAGAAAGTACCCAGAATTTTAATTGAAGAAATACAAAGTAGTGAAACCTCTATTTTGCAGATGTCACTGAACATTTCTACTCATCATGGTGCCTCATTTTAAAACTATCTTAATGGTTTCACAATACTATTTTATCAGATGTGCAAGGTGCCCCTGTGAGGTAAGCAGAGACAGGCCTATTATTCTTGTTTGAGATGAGGGACCTACACTTTAAGGAGCAGAATGTCTTTCTAAAGTTTATGTCAATTGAATCGCAGTTAGACTCCAAATCCACAACACAGCCATGCTTCTGGGTAAAGAAATACCACAATAAACAGCAACTTCCATCTGCACACCTCTTTAGAAGTCACAATGAATCTGGACAACTCCATGACATAGGGAGGAACTCAACTAATTGTTGAGAACCTGCTGTGTGTGACCAGGAGCTGTATTAGATGCTGCGCATAGTTGTCTCACTGAATTATGGCAATGACTGTCTAAGGTGGGTGTTATCTTCTCTTTCTATATACTACGTAACTGAGCAAGGTGAAACAACTTGCTCATGGTCACAAAGCTACAAATTGATAGAGGTAGGATCTGAATCCTGAGTCTACTTGAGTTCAAAGCCTGTGTTTCTAGGTCACGTATTTCTATTATTTCAATGTTACAGCTGAGGAAATAGAATAAGAGATGTTGATGAACCAAAACTAGAGCTAATAAATCACAGAGAAAAGATTCCAACTGGAGTCCCTTGACTTTAGATCTCAGGAGAATGAGAGGGAAAACGTAACAACTGAGCTTCAGTCTGGGCAAATATAAAGCAGTACTCTCGGATAAAATATACCTCAGCTCTATTTATACGATAGACTCTAATGTGTCACAACTCAGGAAATGCACTGAAATTTATTTCATTTCACTTCCATAAACAAGTATTGAGCATAGACTCTGTACCAGGTGCCATGAAGGCACTTGTATTGATACTCTCTTTTTTGAGTCTCTTAATGGCTTTTTGGCTTCCCCACTTTACAAAGGAATAGGAGTGAGTTGTCTAAGGTAACACAGCTAGTAAGTGGCAGGGCAGAAACTGACATCAGCTCTGACAAATCTGAACTCCAGTAGCTGCTTAAGGTTAGATGCTATGGGGACATTGGGTTTCATCAGAAGGGTATGGTCACCAAATAGAAAAGCATTATCTCATATTCAAATGAAGCAGTGTGTGGGCTCCAGAAAATGTAGCAATTCTATTCATGGACCTTCAATAAAAATTCAGAGACGGTAGGGACGTGGGGGAATGACAGAGAACTATTCAAATCACCAATATGATGGAGCTCGTTGGTATAAAGATAGACTTAACAAAATTAGATTTCCTCAATCAAAAAAGAGAAGGCTGGGAGGAGAGATGACAATGTTTGCTAAAATGGAGCTATGTACTTAATCAGCAAATCTCAGAAAAACAAAACTATCCCAACCTCCCCTTACCCCAAAACTCACAAATGAAAGAAAGTTCTACTTTACATAGTAGCTGGTAAACTTAATACGCCCTAGAGATAGTATTGAGAATGCAGATGCACAAATGGGTTTAAAAGAGGATTATTTAAGTGCCATAAATACTCATAAATTCCATGTGGGTTTATTAAGGATATATGAGACCTTGAAGACTCCCTGGCCCAACCTACTATACCTCATGGCCTCCACTTGGTCACCTCCAATGGCAAAGAATTCACTCTCTTCCAAGGCAGATCATTCCTGCTGTTGACACCTCTGTATGCCAGAAAGATTTTTCTTAGGTTTAAACAAAACTTATTTCCATTTAGTACATCAAATTTGCCTCTATACCTGCCTTTGAGACTTCACACAACATATCTGAAGGCTTCCTTTTTACACTCCATCAGATATTTAAATCCAGCTCTTACTTTTATTAGCTGAAGTCAATGTCATGAACAGAATCATATTTAGACAGCAATTGCTTAGGTGGACTTCCAGCTTCTAAAAGAAGAGTGTAACGTGGCATTTCTAGCTTTCAGAAGGCTAAGGAAACAAGTATTGGACTGGAAATCAGGAGACCTAGGTCCTATCAGGCTCCATGAGTTTTTATATAAAGTCCACAGTATCTGCCACTCATCAGCAAATGGATATTAGAGGACAGGGACCTCACATTTCTGGACCACAGTTTCCGGATATTATTATTATTTTTTAATACATCCCTGCACCTTAAACTTCAGAATCATTTTCCAATTGCCGTTTGGATACCTTTATTTTTATGTCCAGCAGGCAATTTATACTCAGTATGTCCAACACTAAATTCACTCTCCACTCGCACGTACACTCCTTTTTGTTTGATTTAACATACTTACCTATTGCAAAATTATTACCATTATGGCATAAACTATTATCTGTACCATATTACATAATTACCATTGTTCTTGTGTGATGAGAACATTTAAGATCTATGCTCTTAGCAACTTTTAAGTATATAATGCAGTATTATTAATTATAATCACTAGGTTGTACATTAGATCCTCAGAACTTGCTCATCTTATAACTAGAAGTTTGCATTCTGCCCAACATCTCCCCTCTTCCCCACCTCCCAATCCCTAGTAACCACATTCTAGTTTCTGCTTTCATGAGTTTAGCTTTTAAAAATGCCACATTTAAGTGAGATTATACAGTATTTGTCTTTCTCTGTCTGACTTACTTCACTTAGCATACTTCCTTCAAGGTTCATCCATGTTGTCACAAATGGCATGATTTCTCTTTTCCTTCTTATGACTGAAAAATGGCCCATTGTGTGTGTGTGTGTGTCCATTTATATCTTCTTTATTTATGCATTTGTTGATGGACACGTAGGATGCTTCCTTATGCCATGGCTATTGTGAATAATAAACCACATTTCTCTTAACTGCAAGATAAAGAAGTTGAACAAGATAGTGTTTGTTCTCCCTTCTGTCCTTGATTCTTTAGCTTGGATTAGTCAACCACTGATGGTTCTGAGACCCAAATCCACATTTGAAACTCCCTTCAATATACCATCACTGAAAAGGTGATTTATTAGTCCCTTAATATGAACCAGAACAAATGGGTTGACATTTTATTGACCATGATTATTGGTCACTAACTCCTCTACCCCCCATTCTTTGTGAGAGCAAGTTCACCTAAGGATAGAGAAGATTTCATCAGATTCTTGTTCATGTTCAGCTAAGCTGCTTACTAATAGCCAGAGAAAAAAGATAAGTAGAAAGCAAGCAAGTAATAAAAAAAAACAGTTAAAAATTTAGTTTCAGATCTTGAAACTGATACAAGGACTATTCAATAGACAAGTTTAGGGCCAATGACCTGGCCTTGTCCCTACACAAATGGGAGTTACATGAGCAAAGGAGTTTTCCATCTGCGAAACTCTGAGAATAGTGAAACATGGGAGGGTCCCCACGCATTTGTGTTGTAGAAGGTCACACTAGACAAGGGGCAGTGCACCTAGGTGTCCAGAGATCCTTGAGGTCTCCCAGCTGGTTAATGGCACAAGTAAAATTAGAACAGCTCTCCCAGCACCTAGTGCTCTGAGAATTCTGACTTTGTCATTTATTAAGCAGCTACTACATGCCAGACACTGTGCTAAGCTCATTAACATGTCATCACTTTTCATTCCTGTGATAATATAAACTCTGAAGGAGCAGCGATTTCAGCTGTCTTGTTTATGATTTTATCTCAGTCTCAGAAACGTCACCTGGAACACCCTAGAGCAGCGGTTCGCAACCTGTGGGTCATGACCCCTTTGGGGGTCGAACAACCCTTTCACAAGGGTCGCCTAAGACACAACAGTAGCAAAATCACAGTTATGAAGTAGCAACAAAAATAATTTTATGGTTGGGGGTCACCACAACACGAGGAATTGTATTAAAGGGTCTCGGCATTAGGAAGATTGAGAACCACTGCACTAGAGGCTCAATAAATACATGTTAAATGAATTCAAATAAGAAAATTAATACTTTATTGATATTAAGATGACTAATAGTAATATTATTGCTCTTGTCCATTTTAAAGATGAGAAAACTGAGGCTCATAGAGATAAACAGACTTGACAAAAGTTAAAAAAAAAAAGAAAGAAAGACGAGGAAACAGCGGAGCTGGTGTTTGCTGTCCAGGTTGGTGCTTTTCTCGGCAGAGTTTAATCTCTTTGAAACATAAAGTCAAATTTGTTAACAAGCATCCATTTCTTACTGCTCATTGTTTTGCCATTCAAAGCCTTCAGGTGTAATTGGTGACTGTAAATTTGCTGCCCACGAAACACCACTGAACAGATTTAAAGGGATCCTGCTACACCTAGAAACAAACAGAAACAGCTTACACATTTTATGGACGTTGTGAAAGTCTTTCTTATGGAGGACCTATCCCCCCGAAAGTCTGAGGCCCTGGGCGAATGGTGGCTTGGAACATGCTTGGCACAAAGGCAGCTCCCCTGCAGAGAACAGCTGGTCAGAAGAGAGTGCCAGTGTGCTGCGGGGGAGCCAGGGGCTCGTGGCCTCCAGTCATTTTTCTGTCTATTCCTTTCTCCACCCCGGTGTTGCGAAGGGCCAGGGTGCAGCGAGCATTAGCCCTCAAGTCAGGAGATGTGGGTTCTAGCCAAGGTCCCGACAGTCACTGACCAGGGGCCCGTGGAGAAGCACATTGCACCCTTGACTTCAGTTACCCCACGTGTCAAAAGAGGAGTGAGTCAAAATGGCACCAGGGCCCCTTTTTTCTCTGACAATCTTTTGTTACATGATCCCCTCTTTTCTCCCACCCAGCCCCAAACAGAGCGGGTGCGGGGAGCCCAGACTTGCTCCGGGGACTCCCCGCACTGCCCTGCTGGAGCCTCTCCCTGCAGCTGCACAGCACAGCTGCCTCGCCCCGCCTGCTGACCACTCCTATTTACCTATGCAGATGAGGACGTGAATAGCAGAGTGTAAGGTCCTCCTCACGTTCTTTTCAGCCTTTCACTTTCCCTAAGCCAAGAGCAGCCAAGATGCAGCTTTTTACAAATCTTCCTCCCTTAGGGACTCAGTCCTGCCTTTCTTGTGCACAGGTAGGACTAGGCTTGAGTAAGGAGAAATTACTTTTTACTTATCAGAAAGGTTTCGTATTGCATAGTTTTGTTTAGCCTTTTCATTCACAACACGTATACATACTCACACAGAGACACACGCAAAACAGTGTGGGCTTTTTTAGTCATTCTAAGATATAAACACGAGTCAGTCACTACCCATTGTTCTTGGGGCAGGGGAATGTCAGCGGTGCTGTCCACCTGGGCATGACTGTCCCCGTGCTCTGACCCGGTCAGGTTTGCCTTCCTTGGTCAACTTTAATTCATCCTGTGATGCCTCCTCATGGACTTCTGGAGACCAGTGGAAACCTGGCCCATTCTTGAAGCCTCTGCTTCTTAGACATGTTCTCCCTACGACTTTCCCCCTTCCCTTACTTAGAATTGCTTGTTACCTCGTCATCGTTCCACGGCACATGTTTAGTACATTCTTACATACACATATATACATGCGACGGAACGCTGGTCTCAGTGATTTGGCATCATGTCATCTTTTTCCATATAGATCAAACTCTTTGGGAGCAATGACTGTCCTGACCATGTTGATATTCTTCACTGGCCTGACTCAAGATAAATACTAAATGTGGATGAATTCAATAATTCTTGATGCCCATGATTATGCCAGGCACTCTTTCCTATGGCTTCTACCATGGGGGAGACATAGGGGGCCATTTAAGGGTTAAGTGGAGGCCTTATGATTCATCTGGTCCCACCCCAAGATGCTTCTTCCAGCTCCTATTGACTGTTCCTGTTACCAGGCATAAAACAAACACTATCTTTGCCCTCACACCTATTTTCTTGGTCCCCTGGGTTGCACTCCAGTGCCAGGCTTCTTTCTTTTTGATCCACCTTCCTTTGAATGCAGTTAGTTGCATTTTCATCCAAATGTGACATTGTCAGTTTAATTTTGCTTTTACTGTTAACTTTACTTGAAGCCCAAATGTGAGAGCTCTTCTGTCTCCTGTCCCAACAAGCACTCGTTCACTGATGTTTTTACTAATTGATCAAATAGCTAAATAGCAACCAAGACACTAAGGGACACAAACTTGAAAGCGATCCCTTCCCTGACTGCAAGGTGATCCGAGTGTAGCAGGGGAGAGAAGACACAATACCAGGGAGTTGGCAATGAAAGCCCTAAAGAGGAGATAGAGCCACCAGGTATTACACATGCTCAGAGGTGTGCGGGCTCAGTCCCCTGGAGAGAGGAGAAGCAGGACCAGGAGAGACGTCACAGGGGACGTGGCATTGAAGTGGGCCTGAAAGAATGAAGATGGGTTTGCACTCACAGTGAGAGTTGGGCAGAAGGAAAAAAACTCCAGCAAAGTCCAGAGATGGAAAAGTACAGGACCAGGAAGAGTGAACAGGTCACGCGGGCTGCAGGGCTGCATGCTCAGATGAAGCCCCGAGGAATATAGCTCAACAGGTAGGGTGGACAGAGCAGGAGGAGACTGAAGCAGGGAGACCAGTTGAAAGGCATTTGCAACCTCCTGGGTGAGAAGCGACAGGGTGTTGGCAGTGAAAATGGAGGAAAGAAATGGGTATAAGAAGTATTTCAACAGAGATGCCTAAATTCCTTTAACTCTCTTTGGCTAATTCTCCTCAATAACTCATACATCCATTTTTATTGCAGGCATCCTACTCCCTTCCCTGCCCCCTCTTTGGAAGCTTATCGTTTTATCTTCCAGGTGCATAACTTTCTGCCCAATTCCTTGTCTTCAACCCATCAGAGCAGCTCAACCATGCAGTTCAAGCGTCTCACTGTCACACTTGGCCTAGGTTGCTCCCTTGTGCTGTCTCTGTCCACAGCAATCTTCACCTGTGGACTCGGAGAACAATGGCTCTAAATTTCCTTTGCCCTCACAGCAAGGTTCAGCCAGAAGGTGAAGCCACAGGACGTTAGAACAGGGTGGGGGAGGAAGTGGCAGGCAGGTAGAACGGGGGCCTCATTGGACTTCATCTTGTGTACAGACCCTTGACTCGGCTCCTCGACGTCCCTCTCTTACTGGAAAGTTGAGCAAAAACTAAGATGACATCGACTGGGGAAAGGGAGAGAAGGGGACCTACCAGGATAGGGTCATTCTGGCCTGAGAAACCAACCCAGCGCTATAACCACCACCGGTCCTGGGAGTCACTGGCACAAAAAATCAGAAATGGAATTGCAAAGGCATGGCTGGCTTCGCCTCTACTGAGGAGAGTGACCTTGGGCTCCTCCTTTCAGAGCCTCAGTTTTGAGGTCTATGAAATGAGGATTGTGATATCCACTCTATCTGCCTCCACTGAGCTGGTTCTAAAGCTAGAATAAGGTAAGTGAGCATGTACCTGCTTTGAATATGTAAAACACTATTTCATAGGCATATTCTCATTTAACTCGGACCCCACTCATTAGGACAGGTAGATATGCAGAGAAGAAATAAATGTAGATGCTTAAAGAACAGAGGCTGTGTGACCCCTGCTTTCCACAAAAGATCTAAGGTGATTGGCAGTATGAAGCTTCTAGTCCAGTCTCATTATGTGACAGATGAAAAAAACTGAGGCACAAAATGAGGGAATGAATGGTCCATGGTCACAAGGGTAGTTCGGAGGATAACCCAGATCCTAAGGATCACAGGCTAGTTCTTTCTCCACCCCATCTTCCTGACTTTCCAACCTGAAGCCAGAGTGGAGTCCACTGGCCCAGAGGGTGGACTTGCTTACTTCCTGAACCGCTGAATAGTTAATTAGAACTAAGGAAGAACTTAGTGTGGGCTGGATCAGATCCCATTTCTTTTAAACATTGTGTTTAGAATCCTAATAAGCATTTTCTAAGATCTGGAGCATCCATGCCCTGAAAGGAAAGACTCAGTCCCAAATTTGGGACTGCCTATCAAACGTCTGTCTTCTTCCTTAGGCATTAGAGGGCTCCCGGACAGGAAAAGAAAGAAAAATGTTTTCCTGCTAGCTGATCGCTGACAAATATTACGGGCTTTGGTGTACCAAAGCTTCCTTAAACATTTTACATGTACCTCACCTTATATCATCTTCACCCTAGTGGTAAATAATCTTAGTTGGCAGGTTTCAAAAAAAACAACAACAAAAAACCCTGACTCTCAGATAACTCAAGTATTTTGAGCCACAAGCTCATGCCAGGTTTGTGCCTAAGGCCTCCCTAAACCCTAGGGAGATTTTTCATTAGGGAGCTGCAGCTTCTATTCCAAATGTTTTCTACATGGGCGCCTGAAAGTATCAGAAGTGTCCGATACGCCTTTCATTCTGGAGAGTCTGTGAAATACAGACTCTCTCTCTGCTTCATCCACTAGTTTGTATGTTTCTGTCTTTTGGTTCATTCATTATCACACAAGCATTTTCTGAGGATGGCATTGTGCTAGGACTCATGGCTGAAACACATCTCTGCCAGCAAGAGTTTGAAGGCTGCTTGAAGTTGTAGGGTGGTGGAAGACACATTGTTAGATTGCTCCCATCAAAGGAGTACAGTTACATTACCAGAGAGAGCCACAGATGTGTGTCTGGGGGTGTAGAGGTGGGAGCATGAAGAAGGAAACATGTCCACATGACTAGAGGGCCCATGTGTTCAAGGGAGGCGAACAAGGTGGGTGGTCTGAGCTGAGGGTAGGGTGCAGGATGAGAAGAGGCTGGAATTCAGGCCAGAAAGTCTAGGGCTGATGTCCAAAGGACTCTGAGGCTGCGCTAAGGTGCTTATTTCTTCCCAGATCAGTCCAGATGTAGGTGGTGCCCTTGTGTGGCTTCTTGGAGCCTTTGTTTCCCCTTCTGTAACAGGGAAGCCAAGGACATTGCCTACATGAGTCCTGTGTGGAGGTGGGGCAGGGGGAAGCAATAACAGAATGTGTTGAGATCCTCCAAGGTAGGATGTGAAGAGAATGCAAATCCCAGATATTTATAGTTGCAACAAACAGACTGAAAAGACATTGCTGTAGGCCGCCAAGCACTCCCTCTGGAAATCCTGAAAACCTGCTGCCGTGGGGCTGTGCCCAGATCCCAGCTGGAAGCGGACTTATCTCTCCTCTGCTCCTGCCAGGCTGTTCATACAACAAACACGAAGCTCTCTGCATAATTCCCCCTGCAGAGAAGGAACCTCCGCACCCTTCTGCCTCCCCTTTCAAAGAACCAAGCTGACTCCTAAATTCCCAGGTCAGGACAAGCTTCTTTTTTGTCATCAGGACCTCACCAGACAAGCTTGTCAAGTCTAGACCCTCTGAGAAGGCTGGGAAATCAAGCCAGTGGCCCACTGGTCTCCTGACACGACCCCGTATTTATGGCACTTCCCCAGTTCCAGGCTTGTGCTGGGCATCATCCAGGGGCTAATGGGCAAAGCAGAGCAATGGGGGGCCTGGCCCCTGAGGTGTGACAGGGAGCAGTGTCTAACATTAGCAACATTTCTTTTTTGGACCAAAGGAAGAGAAAGACCTCTTTATTTTCAAACTTAAAAAAAAAAAGTTTTTAATGGAAATGGAACTCTTTTCAAACGTGATGTCATATGGGCCCATGTATGGAAAGCACTCTTAGTGGCCCTTTAGGTACTTTGGAAGGATTCTAGAAAAGTGTTAATCAAATTTTAATGTGCATAGAGAATCTGGTTAAAATGCAGAGTCTGATTTATTAGAGGTTTGGGGTAGGACCTGAAATTCTGCATTCCTAACAATCTTCTGGATGATGTCAATGCTGGCAATCCATGGGCCACACTAAGTAGTGAGGGTCTAGAGCTCTAAGAGTCTGAAAACCATTGATTCTTAGGGTACAGAAACTGTGAACCTCCCCATTCCCTCCCTATCCCTGGACATGTTAAACCAAGGCTCCTGGATTAGATTCTCCTCTTCTGAACCAAAGTCAGCTTCTGCAATCAACACCCAGGATTGCTTCCTTCTTATCTCTCCCTCACCCCCCAGCTGTAGCTGTCTATTATCACCACAAGGCAGTCTGGGAAAATTCCTAAGAGGCTTGGCCATAACGAAGAGGTTTAAGGCATAGCCTTCAGTCTAACAGAAAAGTACAAGAGGTTCAGGAAAATCTTCTCCACTCCCATCTGCCACCCAAACACACAGAAGAGAGAAAGAGAGAAAGAGAGAGAGGGAGAGAGAGAGAGGGAGAGGGAGAGAAGGGGGGGAGCTTGTGTTCCCACTGGCTCTTGAAAAAGATGGCCTTGTGACACTCTCTCCTCCCTGCCCTTTCCTAACCCCAGATGATGAAGGATGGGAGTCATTTTCCTCACACACGCTCCCTGTCTCTCAGACCATCCCCTTCAAGACTGAGATGTTCCCATTGAGGTCAAAGGTATTTTTAGCTATACTCATGTGTCCCATGCTTGGCCAAGCCACCCTGGACGTTAATCTTGGATTCCACAAATGCCAGGTCGTCTAATCCAAGAGGCACAGAAGTGACAGGGAATCTGAGTGCATTGGAAAATGCAGCACATGGCCTTTTGAGGATTTTGTCCATTTGCCTTGTATGTTAAAAACAACAACAGTTAACACCCAATGCTCAGATAATGCTTCGTCATTTACAGAGTATTTCTGCTGACATTGCCTCAGTTGATCTTCTCAAGAGGCTCATGGAAAAGGTAAGGAAAAAATATTCTCAATTCTATTTAATGGAAGGGCTACATGGCTTATAAAGATGACAGAGCAAGTAAGTGTCAAACTTGGGTCTTCAGCCTCTGGGTTCAAACTCATGCACTTTACCCTACTCCCATGCAACCCCAACCTTTTGCTTCTTCCTCAAGCGTGCTTTTATTTTATTTTACTTGGTTAAAAGTGTAAGAAGCAATATTCGAAGGGTCAACAGAGAACATCCAGCACATAGTTGCTGGTAGCTGTGATCACCAAGAAGCTGATGGAGCCCTGGCTGGTGTGTTTAGTCGGTTGGGCAACGTCCTGTACACTGAAAGGTTTCGGGATCAATTCCCAGTCAGGGGGCATGCCTGAGTTTTGGGCTCAATTCCCAGTAGGGGGCATGCGAGAGAGAGCCAATCAATGTTTTGCTTGCACATCGATGTTTCTCTCTCTCCCCCCGCCCCCACTCTATCTGAACAAAAATGAAAAAATGTCCTTGGGTGAGGATAGAAAAAAAAAAAGAATGCCACATAAGGAAGCCGTGTAGAAGGCTGTGGATTTCAGACAGGCTGGACCATCTCATTTGCCATGGCTCCTAATACCTAGATTTGAGAAAGGTTAAAGTCAAAGAAGCCCTAGACTCATCTCATCAACCTTCTCTCATATAAAAGGAAGAAACTGAGAAAAAGGCCCCATAGTTAGTGGCAGAACCCCATGGTGCCCCTTACCTGCCTTTGCACATGACAGTCAAACGAGACAGACAACAAGGAAGTGTTTTGTCCATTGTATCGGTGGTTGTTGTGATTTTAATTAATAAAAAATTTCCCCCACAAACCTATCACAGGGCTGAAAAGCCCCATAATTAACTCTGACTTCAAGGGCATGGTAGAGTGTGAGTATTTTAGCAGAGCATAGCACATTAATACCCAAGAGCTCTCCAGCAGGTGTGTTCATCAGAGTAGCTGAGGATTATAAACAATAATATAAATGGAGCCACTTAAAAATGGAACTGGAGCTGCTAGGCCAGAGGAACTGCCTTGCACGACTCATACCTGAAATCTTTGGAATGTTAAAACAGGGCCTAAGCACCTTGTGCCTTGTGGAAGAACTGTTTGGAAAGATAACAAGAAAGCAGTCATTGTGACTACTGGACTGGACATTTAAAACATTGTTTAGCATTAACGTCACTATCTTAAGCTATCTGCGCCAATAGAAAGGCCTTCTCTCTGGAGAGGTGACTGTTCCCCAGCCCCTTCTCATAAATACCCATTGTCTTTGTCTCTTAATTGGAACAATATTTGGGCTTCTGCCCGATTCCCAGGTAGCTATACTTATTGATCTCAAATAAATGCTTATTTACCTTTTACTTTGAAAGGCCGTTTTATTTTTATGACAACAGGACAAATGTCACTTAGCAGAGGACAGGATCCTGAAGCACAAGACGTAGGACAGGTAAGTTTTGATAGTGGCTGGTGGGAAAGACCAGAGCTTGATGTGTTCCCTATGAAGGGAAAGCTTGGGCGAGGACAAAAAAGTTGGGGCTGAGTCTCAACCTCACTTGGACAGAGGGTGAACGTCCACAGCAGGAAAGTCCAGCCACAGGGGCTGATGGGCTTGCAAGGCCGCCCTGGGCGCTGACGGAACTGGGCTCTCAAGGAGAGCAGCCAGAGCCTACGGGGCGACTTCCGCAGGCATTCCCATACGTGGACTCCTCAGCGGAGAGTTCGTGACGAGGGGATCACATGCCACGTTGCAGCTTTGAATCTGAGAGCAAAAACCTTAACTCTCAAAAGCGGAGGATCTCAAGCTCTCAGCCTGTCTGGAACAGCTCACACTCCACTGAGCTGATTCTGTTCTGCTTCTTGCGTGTGTCCCGTCGCTTCCACAGCTCCTCTGCCCACCCGTGTCCATTGGTTTCCCACACATTCGCTCAGCACATACTCATTGAGCACCGACGACATGTCGAGCACGGTGCTTACCACTAGAGAGCTGACTTTGCCGAGGAGGTGAATGGAAGCCACTTCACTAACACCAAATGCATTAAGAAAGACTGGCTTAATCCAGAGCCCAGTGCTGGGCAAAACCAGTTACTGCTCCTGGAAGGACTATCTTCACTACAAACATCCTAAATAGGATTGTGCGCAGAGCATCCAGACAGCCCAACCCTCCATGAGACACAGATAGTACAGTGTTTTGTCTCAGAACATTGAAGGTATGTAGGCAACGTGGGAAGGATCCCAGCGTCACTGCTTAGTGTATGACCTTGGGAAAGTTTCTTTCACTTGTCTGCGCCTCCTTTTCTTCCTCTGGGTCACAGCAATAATCATAGCACCTCCCTCATGGAACCACTAGAAGAATAAGATAGCATCATCCATGTCAAGCTCTGAGGACGGTCCCCAGCATTCCAAGTACTAAACAAGTAGTCACTGTTATTATAGGTAAAGTTAGGCCAGGATGGGATGGGGCTCATCTACTGCATCTCACCTAGTTAGGAGCAGATCCAGGGTGGGACTTAGAAGTCTCAGTACCAGGCCAGTGTTCTCTGCATGCCACCTACTCCTTCCCACTGGGAAATCCTCAATGTGAACTTACCATATCCCATTTGAATGTTTAAACAAACTAGGAAATTGGAGCTTGTATTACCATACAGAACCTTTCTCATGTGGGCCACTAGAAAGGTTATATTTCTTCCACTCAAGTAACCCCATTGCCAACAGCCAATCATCTTCCTCACCCTCCTTGCTGAGGAAACTGAAGCCTCTGGCCTACCTCCCTGGCTAGCGCTCAAGACCAAGTATTTCCTCCAGCCTTATTCCGCTGAATCACTGTACCCCACAGCCCCAATCTTTACGGCTACTTCCTCATCTCACTTCTTTGCTTGGAGGGAGCACTATTTTCACAATCCCCTTGGCTGGAAGTTTGCAAACAGGTGCAGACCCTGTGGGTCCCCGATGTGAAGATCTGGGGCTGCACAATAGGTCAGCAGACCCACTAATCCACAGCTGGGGCGGGGGCCAGCCAGTGCCAGAGCTCGGAGAAATGAACCGACACCGGTATGTGTGTCACACCAGAGCATGTTTAACAGCCCACTGCTTACTCACAGCCTAAGCCTGACCACTTACTGACTCCACTGAATCACACAGTGTCAGAGCCCGGTGCTGCTTTAGAAATGATCTGCCCTGGTCTCCACTCCCCGCCCCACTTTTGGTAGGAAACTCTTCTAGAACCTTAGAATAAAGAATCATAGAGTGTAGGGGTTCAGAGTTTGGACCCTTTAGCCAAATTGCCTGGGCTCAATCCTGTTTCTTCCAATCATGTGAGCCTTGGCCAACTTACTTCAAGCTACTGTGCCTCAGTTTCTTCATCAGTAAAATGGGGTAAAGGTACCTTATAAAGATTGTTCTGAGCATTGCATAAATTAATAACTTACAAAGTGCTTAGAACATTATCTGGCACATAACAAGCACTATTTGAAAATAAATAAACCAAGAAGACAGGAGACTGTGAGTCTCAGTTAGTTACATGCCTATTCTGGGCATTCACGGATTGGATTACATGGTTTCTAGGGCCCCTTTTTTTCCATTATCATGTGATGGCATTCCTTGCTGCAAAAGTTAGGTTTGGAAATGCCACCCTGGGTTGCTTTCTGAGACATGAAGCAGCTCTTTGGAAGTATCAAGAAGAGCTTGATCTCAGCAGTTAAACAGTTAAACGTACCTGAGGGAAAAACTCTCACTTAGCCTTGGCCTCAGCTGAAGTCCTTGCTGGAGGCCCCCCAGGAGCTTGGAAATGGAGAGTGTGCCCACTGGCAGTGTCCTAGGGGCTCCTGTCAGCCGGCACTGCAGGAGGCATCGCTGGGCCCTCCCCCCCCCTCCCCCTCCCCCTCTGTCTGTCTCTGACCCCCCTCCTGTTTGATCTCTTGAAGGTGGCTGAAGACTCAGAGAACCTTCTCTTTGGTTCCACCCAGGTATTCTCCTTCAGACTCTGATTCCATTAAAAGACCTGTGATTCATCTGGTCCTGCTGCTTTGGGGAGGGAGAGCGATGGAGAAAGGGGATGAGGGGACGTGGACAAAGAGTTCTAAGGAAAAGAATGTGCTGCTTGCAGAAGATTAGCAAAGCGCCAGCCACCTCCCTGGTGCTGGACAAAAGACTTCAGCGACAGGAAAGCTTCCCGGACACCCACAGCACCAGAGTGCAGGCTGCCTTTCTACGCCTTGTTCTCTGGTTGCTATATTTTTGATGCTGAGAACAGGGATGGGCAGGTGTTCAGACTCAGATTGCTCCTCTCCTTCCCCCTGACATGGTAACTCCAGGCCTCGTCACTCCCATCTACTCCAGTCTCAGCCCACCCTCCTGGCCTTCAGTCTCCGTGCGGTCCACATGCACTCGCTGCTAAATCACGTCAAGGGCCAGCTTCCCATCATGCCACTGTCCTGCTCCAACACTGCCAGTCTCCCTGTAGCCTCCAGGACAAGTCAAATTCCTCACTGGCCCTCACTCACGCTGGTCTTATTGCCCACAGTTCCTCTACTTCATCAAAAGTGTGCTCTGCTTTTGCATCCCAAGCTGTCCTTTAGCCTCTGCTAAGACTACCTCACCTTCACACCTCCAAGGAAACCGTGGGCTCTCATCAGTTACTAACTGGGTGGCCTTGAGAAAGTTACTTAACCTCTCTGAGCCTCGTGTTCTTCATCTACTGAATGATGCTATCTCAGAGGGAAGGACTTTCCTGAAGAGAAACTAAGATAATACACAAGGGATTAGCACAGTATCGCAAACATTGTAAGAACTCAGTGAAAGTGAGCTGTAATAATAAGCGTGATAATGATGATAGTGTCGGTGATAGTTCTATCTCCGCCATCTCTTCCACACGGCTCCATTTCTTCTTCTTTTGAAGTCTCCCTGCGCTCGTGGCCACTCCCACACTCTGCACGTCGTCGTGGTGGTTTCCCCACTCACCCTGTCTTCCTTTTTGGAAGCAGGGAGTGTGCCAGGCCGACTTCTGGATCCTCTGTCTCGTTTAAAAATGGATCCGGGCATTTAGTAGGTACTCGGTAAAGGTTTCTTTCCTTGGGATGTCCCTATGGACCCTGCAGGGAGGGCCAGAGAAAGTAGGTGGTGATCCTGAGCTCCAGGTGGTCCCTCTTCACAAATGCTCACTGTGGACTCTGCCTGCATGGACACCGCACAGCCTGGGCAGCCAGAGGGACCCACTGGTCAGCTCTATGAACTTTACCTTCGTACCCCCACCACCCTACGTCACCAAGCCAGGACCAGGGCTGTCCTTTGTCACCAGGAAGAACAGGAGAAAGTGAGCACGAGAGAGCAGGTGCCGCGTCCTATCCCTGAGCATTTGCTTGGGAAGTGGACGAAGGGAAGGAAAAGGATCCTGTTTTCTGAGACCTGGGAAAGAAAAATGGGAGTGGGAACGAAATAATGTGTGGCTTATGCTCTCCCAGGCTCAAAGGGAAGATGCTACCCTGTATATGGAAATGGTGAGGGGTATTCTGCTAGCTACAAGGAGCTCCACAGCTTGAGGTGGATGAGCTCGGAGGGGTCCCAGCATTCTGGTTTATCTGAGCCACAAGTCTTGGTTGGCAGGCGCACAGTTTGCCTCTGCCCCAGGCTGACCTCTTTTGAAATTCCCATGTTGCTGTCGTGGCCGGAGCTTAAACTTGGTCACAGGACTCAGACGCTCTAGGCTGTAGGTCAGTTCACTCACAGTAGCTGTCCTCTCGGAATTCCAACCTGAAAAGAGAAGCTGGCCTGTCCAGTACCTCCCAGAAGTCTACAGCTGCAGGGAGCTCCAGGGATCGCATACTCCTGTCTAACACAGCCCAGAGGAAGGGTCACACGACTGGGCACTGTTAGAGCCAGTCCTGGCTCTCAGTCTAGTACACTGTTCACGGCCCCAAAATGCCCCCACTGGCTACTTAATCCAAGGATGTAACCCGTGAAGAAAGGAGGAGGTTGTGAAATGCTTCTACTAGAAGCCCAGGGTTGGCTGCAAGCCCAGATGGTTCTCTCCCAACCCTCCTAACCCAGTATCAGTTCAGCAGTTTTCACCCCACTAGTTGGTATTCTCCCTTCTTGTCCAAGATGCCAATGCTTGCCTTCCAATGAGCAGCCCCCAAGAACAGCTGCAGACTTCTGCTTGCACCTCCCCAAACACCTCCACTGGCAAGACCGTGCTATTGAGCAATCACCTTGTGCAAATTGACTCTTCCTTGCCCTTCACAGTTACTCAGCAACTCTGCAAAACAGTATCTCAACTGTTTATTTTTATTTCAAACTCAAGATTGAAAAGCAAGCTTTGTATTTTGTTTTTTTCTTTCCCCTGAGGAACTTACTAGGAACCTGGGGGATTTCTTTGACTCCTTCCCACCAGCTCGACAAGTCTTCTGCTAGCCCCAAGTCTGCACCAGGTGACACAGCAGGTGCCAGGGAGGAAATAAGATATCTCCCTAGAGGAAAGATGCCTCTAAATAGAGACTTACCATTCACTCAACCTCCCCGCCAACCATCCATCCCCAGGGCCACCGACCAACTCATGCTTCCACGGCATCCCGCCAGCCTGGGTCATTATCTCCCATGTTTGTTCTGCAGTTTTATAGTTTACAAAGCATTTTCACCTCACTGCATATGATGTCCAAGACCTCCCTGAAGGGTAGGCAGAGCAGGTGTTCACATTAAAGAGAAGATAATTATATATGTTTATGCATATATCTGGGACTGATCTGACCAAGTTTGTAAAGTTAGAAAGCACTCCAAGTTCAGTGTTTCTTGTGATCTTCTTTCTCCCGACTCCTCCCCTTATTATCCAACTTACCCAGCTAAATCAAGCTTTCTAGAACATTCTTCTTTTGAGACTATTTGCATTCATACAACTTCAGATACTCCTAAATGCCTGCAGCATAAAATTCCAATGAGTCAACTGGTCTTTGAAGGATCTCCCCAGTGTGATACCAAAGTGTTTCCCCAAAATTATTCCCACAGCTTCAGTATGGTGGGTCTATGTAAATTTCCTATAATTTCCTATGCACTTTTAGACCTTCGGACCTCTATCCTGTTGCTTCCCTGGACCTCCCCACACTTCAACCCCGATATACCCTTCAAGATGCCGCTTGATGAAAAGCTACCTCCTGCTAGAAGTCTCCCAGGACACCCTCAGCCCACAGTGACCTCTGCCCTGTGAAATTCCACAGCCTGTCAACCACACTACTCTCTGGGTCTAGCTAGCAAACCTGCATCAGCAGGAATGAGAGGTGAACTCTACCTACTGTCTCCCACTCCAGCCCAGGGCTGGGCTCTTCCTTCAGAGAGGGCTTGTCACATGCACCTACTGGTGTTTTTCTACGATACCAGGTTTAAGAAGAGCATGGCAGTAGGATTTGTCTTCTCATAACTAACCAAGAAACAGTCAAAAATTGTTGGATCAAAAGCGAAAAACGTCTACTCTACCACTAAACTATTAAATGTGCCCTCCTTTGTCAAAGGAGAAGGAGAGTGGGGAGGAGGAGGAAGGGCTGGAGAGGGATGATTCCAGTTCAAAGTAAAGGGCCTGATTCCAATCCCTAGCTCCTCGGGCCCTGCAGGGAACACAGCATTGGGAGTGGACTGCCAGCCCTGAGGGTCCCAGTGCAGGTGTCCTTGCACCATTTTACGTTGGAGCCTCAGTTTTCTCAACTGGTGAGTTGATTGCCTCTGCCCAGTCTATCTCACTGGATAATAGGTGTAAATGTGGTTTACAAGTGTAAATGCTAGACCTATATGAAAGATGGTTAATTTCCAAAACCCAGGCCACCCCCTTTTCTACCCCTGCCCAGTGTCTTTGCTCTGCTAAAATCCATGAGTCCTTTTAGATCCATAGAGGAACGAATGCTCCTTTTGTACATATGCTGTTGACTGATGGCCCTCTGATGCTGGAAATGTCCCATGATCCTTGAGCTATTATTAGGGATGGCTAAGTTGGCAGAGGGAGGCTATTAACAGTCAGCACTGCCATCACTAGCCTTTTGGTTTCCCATTTCAAGAACCAGTTACAAAATGAAACTTTTCTTTTAAAGAGAGTGCATTTCTGAAGTTCTTCACAACACACTGAAGGGAAGGGGAATTGCACTTTGCAAGACTGGGAGATTTGTCTTCCATGAGTTTGCTAAGCCTCAGCTCTTAGCCCTGGAACATTGGTTCCAAACTGCTACTTGAGCCTTGAAGCGCAGCCAGGTTGGTTGGACTTCCAAGTGCCTCCACTGTTGGCTTGTGTGATTCTTAATGCTCTGCCTTGGGACAAATGTTCACGACTCTAAACAGGGCAGAATCTCAGGGAACAGTAAGGGAGATAGGGAAGGAAGACTTTGGGGCTGAGGGACTCTCGGGTTCTTGCTTCTGAATCCATGTCTGCCTCTGAGCTACCCATAAAAATTTCTACCTTCCACATTTTCATCTGAAATACCCCTGGGTCTCAAGCTCTCATGGCCTGCAAGGCTGCAGAGACCTATCCCTCTAACCTAGCCCCCCCTCCCCCCAACACACTTTTGCAACCTCGCTTCATTTACCACCCCCACCTCTCCTAAAGCAGACAAGATATTTTAAAACCCTTGTTTTGATCTTCTTTGCATATCAGTTACACTATTTCTGAGCATGTTTATTTTTATTTTTTTTTCCGGTGGTGAACCCGTTGCTTTGAGCCCTCTGCTCGCACGTTCCCACTTCCTCTCACTTTCCTAAGCACTGCTGTGGCCTTCAGGCATGTGGCTCAGGCGAGGCTGCATGGTTCTCATGGGTCTGTGCCTTTGATGGAGCCAGGGGAGGTAGCTTTTCCTACCACTGGGGCTCCATTGCTTCTCACATCTGCAGAGGCAGATGAAATTTCAGTTATGTTTTCTCTGCCTCATCTCCCAAAGAAGTAGTTCTGACTACCAGTTGTGAGAATAGGAGAAGGGGGGGGGGGGGGCACAGAAGGGAGGCCTTGGACTGGACATGAGAGAGACCAGAGTTTTACTTCTAACTTTGATACTGACATTGATAAGGTCCTTTACACTCTTTGGGTTGGACTTAAAAATTTTAAAGCTCTTTCTGTCTCTAATGTTCCAGGATTCTAACCAACATAGGGACACTGCTCTATAACAAAATAACTTCTTTATTGAGGACCAGCTTAGGTCCAGTTGCTGAGATGGACATGTTGGAGATCTAGGGATGACTGAGATACCCCACCCCCCAGGAGTGAGGATTGAGATTTGTGGGATAAAGCATCAGGATAGAATCTTGTGAAATGTGTGTGCTATAACTTGTGAAAAGTCCAAGCTAAACCCTGCTAGGAGTCACGACATGTGCCTAAGTCCACATACTTCCCAACATTTGTCATATCATGCATACTTAGAAAGTGGTGTTTTGGGTACGTCATACTGGGCAAATGAACGATGTTGCTCTTGCCTCGTGGCAACAGACCTATTAATTCTGACTGTACTAGGCTCATCCTGGCCCTTCAAAAGCTGAGAAAATAATATTTGGGCCCCCTGGAAAGTTTTGGTTGAAATGATTAAGACAATTTCTTGTTTAACCAGAAAAGCAGTGGAGTTCTGACCTATGAAAAAACTCAACATTCTAGAGAGGGTAGAACAGGTAAAAAGGTGGGTCTTTGTTCTACCAGAACAAAGAGATTCAGGTAGAGAATCAACCCTTTGCCAACTGTGTCCTCGGGAAACATTAGAGCTCAAAACAGTTTCTTCTGTTTTGAAAATGGAAATAATATTCTCAACCTCCCTAGAAATAAATACAATAATATGCCTGAGCACATTCTAAGGACTCAGTAAATGTTAGCTATTATTATTATGGCTAGTGTAAGACAGGAAATTAAATGTCATCTGGTCCAATCCTCTCATCTGAGAGAAGAGGAAATTTTGACTTAATCAAAGGCACACAGCTACTTAGTAACTCAGCTGAGACTAAGAAGTCAAGTCCTCTAATTTCAGTCCTATGCTTTTACATAATAAAGGGAATAATACATCATTCTCTATTAAAAACAACCACCACCACCAAATCCTCAATATTTAGGGTAGGGTATCCTTCCCTGATGACCTTTGGAGATAGAACTATTCCTATTTGTTTTCAGTTGGTTTACCAGTTACCCTGTCTCAGGCATGTGCATGAATGAGATGACTTCCTGAAGGTTTGCCTCATATACCAAGTAGGTAACAAAGGGCCAGGTTCCTTGGCTTCAGAAGGTGAGGGAATGGGAACAATGGCCATAACTCTGACATTCCAGATGCCAAAGGCACCATAGCATCAACTCAGAAGTCTCATTTGACATGTGAACATAATGAATCTCTGGTTCACTCAGAGCCACACATCATGCTCAACAGAAGAACGAGAACTAGAACTACTTGAATCTCAGACTTGCTGATGGTGTTCTTTACAGAGTTCACAAAAAGAGAAATGATTTAAGACTAACTGTCTGCAGACACCAACCATGTCTCACAAGCCTAACTTGCAAAGTCAATTACTGATTTAAATGTATTGTCTTCCTTTCTTTCTTTCTACCACCTACAAAGGATGAGGTAACTTATTGGAATACGGTAATGAACAGTGAAGTGTACATAAAAATAAACTCTAATATCTTAGAAATAGATCATAGAATAACATAGGTCCATGTTGTCCATTGTGGTAGCCAGTAGGTTTAAATTTAAATTAATTATAATTAAATATAATAAAAAATTTAAATTCCTCAGATTCACTAGCCACATGTCAAGTGCTCACCAGCTATATGTGGCCAGTGGGTATTCATTGGACATTGCAGATACAGAATATTTCCATGACTGTAGAAAGTTCTAGTAGCCAAGATGTCTAGACAAGTAATTATAGTGAAGGAAAAAAAACAAAGCAAAATCAATTGTGTCTTTGATAGTTCCTTAAGGGAAGCAAAGCTTTTTTAGCTCTTAGACCCAAAATAATTTCTCATTTGGGGCTTTACAGGAAAGGTTATTGAGTGACATGGCAAATAATGTCTTCAGAAAACACAAGAGACAGTGAAGTCACACATGTCAATGTCCATTTTTATATAGACTCACTGAAAAAGTTGAGGGTATAATTCACCAAACTTAAACTAAGGAAAAACACTTGTCTGTAGGGGGGTGGTATGGGGCAGAGATACGATACCTATTTACTTGATCCTAGAGAAGAACGTCTTAGTAACATTGGCCAGGCGAATGTGTTCTAAGGGAATGACATTTGTTATGAGGTCTGAATGACAACATGAAGCAGCTATTGGAGATTTGGAAGATGAACGTCCAAACAGAAGGAAAAGCAAGTGCAATGGTCCTCCAATTGGCAAGTTTGAGGAAGACAAAGACCAGTGAACTTTGTGAACAAGGCTGAGAGCAGAGGAAGAGGATGTCGGACAGGTAGTTAGGGCCCAGACCCTGTAGTTTTATAGTTCATGGTAAGAGTGTTTAGCACAGAGGTGACATTACAATTTATGATTTCAGAAGCATCATTCTGGCTACTACACGAAAAGCTGACTATGGGGGCAAAAGTCTGGACAAAAGGACATGATAGTTGGAATAAGATGCTCAGCAGTAGAGATGATGAAAAATAGTGTAAATTGACATATGTTCGAACATGTGGTTTGAGGGAAATGAAAAACAAAAACAAAAACAGGATGACTCAGTTATTTGCTACGAACAAATAGCAAGAAGGCTCATACCACTCATTGTGACAGAAAAGACGAGGAGGAGGACTAGGCAGTGTGATAGTGGTAACTCAATTCTTTGGTTTCGGGCACAGTTTGTGTGAAAATTCCCATTTGATATTTCACACATAATTAGAGTTACCAACTTTGGAGCTCAAGGGAGAAGTCAGATGGAAGTAGTGATTTGGAGTTATTTGCTTATGGATGGTATATTAAAGCCACAGGACTGAATGAGTTCTTATAGGAAACATGTAACGAGAATAAAGACAAGAACTTCCCAAATCTGATATAGAGAAGAAAGAGTCAGGCAGGGAGACAGGAAGGCAAGAGTAAACCAGGTGAGTGTAGAGTCACAGAAGGCTACATTAGTGACCTTATAAAGGACTACTTAAGTGGAGCGAGAGGAACCAAAGAGAGTGAAGCAGAGCTGAGGATCAGAGTCAATGGGAGCTGAAGAAGTGGAGGACAGAAATGTAGGTCTTTTGCAGATTTTCATGAAGGCATCAAAGAAAGGGAAGGTAGCTGAAGGACATGTAGCATCAGGGAAGAGTTGTTTATTACTGGCTGTTATAAAGGCACACCTGGATGCTAACAGAACAAGAGAAAATGATGCTGCAAGAGAGAAGTAAGTGAAAGGAGAGACTCCAGAGGACAAATGGAAAGGTCAGCCTGAGAAACCATGAAACCACCTCACTGTAACAGGAAGGAGGTGACGTCTGTGAGTATATATGCAGGGGAGTAATGGAACTGGTATTGCAACGATGGAATTATTCTCCTCTGATAGTAAGGAAGGAGGGTGATCATCTTGGGCACTATAAGAGAATAAAGCATGGTGGAGGCTCAGTGAGGGAGGAGGAGTTGTGAAAGATCCAAGGAATGAAAAATCAAATTTTCTAGGAGTGTTATGGGGCCCTCTGGCAGGGTTCATCTGAAGGCCGTGGTCATAAATTTAAAGTGAACTGGTCAGCATGTTAACAGCGTTCTGCAGCTCAGATGCAGACAATTGAGGTGAGAGAGTATCATTATATATCACCAGGATTGGAGTTTTGCCCAAAGAAGGGGAAAGCAAGGGAATTTAGGGTATTGAAAGAGGAGTGGTTACGGTACAGCACAGAGGGAGTGAGGGTCAGAACAGGAGTGAAGGCTAGTCAGCAACACCTTAGGGGACTCCACATATCTCTAGACTGTCCACCTGGACCATCAGTATGCCAAGAGTTTTCCTTCCCCTGAAAAAGGAACTTACCACTGACTTCTCTTGGTTTGTGCCACATATAAAATTCATCCTTCAGGTGATGCAACCGATTAGAAGCTGTTGGGCACCCATCTGGATGGAAGAGTCTCTCCTGAGCACAGAAGGAGACATTTTTCCTGGTAACACACGCTCTGCAGCCAAGTTGCACCTCATTTCCCAGACTGAGGAGACAGTGTGGCTGGCAGGGAAATTCCCCAGACTCGCAGAGGGAAGACCTGGGTTTTGGTCAGTGCCTGTTGCACTCATCAAGTGAGAAAGGTCCCTCACACCCCAAGCTTCTGCTCCTTCTTATCATAACTTTGGTCCTGCCTAAATGACAGCTCGTTCACAGGTCTGATGAGACATGACCGTAAAACCATTGCAAGTGTAAGGAATTACAGAATGTGAAAAATTACCTTGTTATTATGACACTGTAAGTAGGTCTGCAAATATAGATCACCATGACTTATAAGAAATTTGCCTTAAAATTAGAGAGCAAAGAGATGCTTACGATGAAAGGCAAGTGCATTTCAACATGGAAGTGATGGGAAACCACTTTCTCTTTTTTGTGCAACATCCTATGGAGGTGCGGCGCTCACAGCCCAGGACATGGCTGCACTTGGCAGACACTGTGTTTCGAACAGCGCAGGGCTAATCCCCGAGTCACTCTGGAATCCTGAGTTGGGGACTCTACCTTTCAGCACCTCAGTCATCTTCTCTGTGAAGTGGGAAGAATTGAACCACCTCCGACTCAACTAACAGAGACATCAGGAAGATGAAATTTTTTATTGATTTATTTTTATTTATCTATTTTTTTTAAGGAAGATTAAATTTTTTAAAAATGGTAAAAACAAAACAAAACTGGAAAATCCTCTTTGAGAAGGGGTGGGTATAAAGTGAAGTGTCACTATTATTAAGTGTGAGGCAATCCTTCCCACCCTCACCATGTCCCAGGGCTACCGAGTGAGCTGTGTGACAGGCTATTTTTAATTTCTCTTCTCTGGTAGCATATGGTCCTACATAGTGCCAAAAAGAGAAAACTGACCTGCTTCTATTTGTTTGCTTGTTTGTTTTGATCTGATGGAACATTTTCTAGGTTCTGTTAAGGATGATCCTTTCTACCTTAAACTTTTGAAATGAATGCTAAAATTCTTCTGCAACACAGCCTGAAACAGACCAGGGCAATATAACTTGCTGAGGCAATGATGAAAGACCACCCTAAGACAATGGTGTGTTTGTACAAATTTCCTTCCTTCTGAATCAATTAAGAAATTTCAGGATTAGCCCAGTTGTCTATTATTATTATTATTTCTTTATTTTTATTTGTATTAATACCAACTACTATTGACTGATAAAATGAAATGCTTAAAATTCAGATGGAAGCCCCTTTCTGCTCCAAGTATACAGTACATCCATTATACGCCTTAATTTTGCTGCCTTTCTGGTTGACCTGACTTCACCTACTCTGCTTGGCTAGTTGGCAAGACTGTTCTGAATCTAGTCAAACTTCCCACACATTGGATTTGATTTCTGCCACCAAATCCTTGGAAAGATATTCAGCTGATCAGTTAAAAAAAAAAAAAAAAGCAAGCAATGGAAACACCTATTTCACGGGTTAATGGGCCCTGACTTTTGTCTAAGGGCAAAAAATTCCTGATTAAAGTAAAAGAAAAGTATAAGGACTCCACAAGTCTTCTCTTATTTCATTTTTTTTTTTTTTTTCTTTAAGGTCGAGAATTGAACTCTCTTGTCTTTGGGTCAAGTGATAAATAAAAATAGAAGTGATGATTTTTTTTTGCACTTTACTTGCTCAATGTAAAAGGGAATTTATAAATGAGGGTGTTAAGGAAGACTTAGGAAGACAGAGCCTGCATCTTTAAGTAGATGTCTGAATAAAGAAGATGTGAGAGGAGTTTAACATGTACTCCATGACTCTATGAGTTTAACATGTGCTCTATGAGGGCCAATCAGAAAAAAATTTAAAAAACATCACAATAAAAAATTGTGAACTCCCGTCACTAGAGAGGTTCAGGAAGAGGAAGGATGGGCACTTGGTAGGCATATTGGAGCAGAAACACCGAAACTGGCCCCTGGTGTGACCAAGTAACCTTTTATGGTTCTGTCCAACTCTGAAAATCCATTGTTTTATGGGTCAGCTAGCAACTTCAATTCCTTTTTGATTGAAAAATAGACACTGTGAGCTCCTTTGGGTTTTCAAGAGTCCTCCAATGTACATAGAAAGATGATCCTTAGTTTTTGTCCCTCATTGGCTAATTTAACTTAAATTTCAAGGTGTAAACACCAACAGTGAAGGAAAGGTTAATAAGACTAGTCTACTCCCTACAAATGGAACATCTTTCCCTTGCAGGTATTTCTTTCCCTTACATTTTCATTGGTCGGGTCCAGAACCACATCACCCCCAGCCTGGACTTCTACAGCAGCCCTCTTCCCACCTATATCTCCCTGCAAGTCCATCCTGTACATGAGTCCTTCCAAATCATTTCATCATCACCTATTGTTGCTCTAAAAACAACTCAGACTTTCCCTTTCTTATAACTCTCCTCAAATTCTTTAATCTGTAACCCCAGCTCAACTGGGAGTTCTAACTCCGAATAGATTGATCAACCAATAAAACCATTCACTAGTTGACTCAGTTGTGCCACACTCATAAAGACCTCCGCTATCTTCTCTACTTTATTACCGACTCAACCCTAACCTTCTCCAGGACGCATTCCAGCTTCTCCACCCTGTTAATGATCTCTCCCTTCTCTGCACTACTAGAGGTCTCAGTCTTTAGCCATCATTTAGGTGGCAAGCACAGCCTTGAGTTGTTACATATCTGTTTCATTTGGGTGTGTCTTATTTCCCAACACAGGGCTGTAAGTTCCTGGAGGTTAGGGACATTTTTTTTGTAACCCCCCTGGTACTTAGCACACTGTTGGGCATAGATTAGTAGCAACAATCCTGCACACTCATGGCAGGCTTTAGAGTTAAACTAGCACGCCGCAATTCATTCATTTGATGCACTCAACAACTGGGTAAGGTTTGCAAAGCAGACAATGAATAGTATCTCACAGGTGAAGAAACTTAGGATCAGAAGGCTTGTTACACCTGCAAGAGCAACAGGTTTTCTAGTCCAGTGCTCTCCTAATAATAACTATTTAAACGAGTAAATAAATGAGCAGATCTCATAGTGCAAAATTTATGGGCAGCCAAAGGGAAGTGACCATGTATTTGGCAGTGATACCATTCTGTCGAAGTAGGTCAACCTCTAAAACAGTCCAAAGAATCCACTTTATGGATGGTCTCAGATTGAGAAACAAATGGTCCATGTCTCTTTGACTTTGGTGGTGAGAAGACATTTCAGTGAGAACCACAAGAGCTTTGGTATGTTTGTACGGGAGCCTCCGTGGAAACCAGCAACCTCAGACCTTGCTCTGGGCTAGCTCTTAGCCTTCCCACCTTGAGGCTTCCGGGAATCTGTGACTAGGGTAGATAGAAGGGATCTGTCTGGAAGAGGTGTAGGCAGTACTCAGTGCCCTTCCCTTCTTTAACTACTGAACTCATCCAATCACATTTAAATACATTTTAAGTGCCTTTAGAAATGTGTTCCTGTACCTCCAAAAATTACCTCTGAATTTTCTAGTAAAAACCCTGCCAGCTTTGTTCAGCCAAGTTCTCTTTACCCGTTTTCTCTGACGGTGAAAGCAGCTTTGGCGCCAACACTCAGATCTTGCAGGTGTTTGATGACACGTGTTCTGTGCTAAATGTTTACTATGTAAGTTCAGTCAAGCTGGCTACCACAGCCTTTGAGGCATCATTGCTGCTCACCATAAAACTGCCCTTGAACACCAGAAGCCCACGATTCAACAAGGCTCTGTTGTTTCTTTCTTTCTTTCCGCTCTCCGTGTGCTCTCCACATCGGGTGTAACGGAGAGAGGAGACAGGAGAAGCCAGGAGACAGGTGCTCGCATCCCGATTCTGCTGCAAGCTGTCTGCGGGGCTCTGCGTAGGTCACCTCTCCGCTCTCAGACTTTGGTCGCTCTTTAGTGCCGTGAAGAGGTGAGAGCAGTGACTGCCAAGTCTCTGTGCGTTGACATGAACTGATGAGAGGACGAAGTGGGGGAGCAATGCAATTTCGGTCAAGTCGAAACATGTGCTTGCCTTTCCTCCCCCAGAACGTGCTTTACAAAGCTGAATCTGCTTGCTTTCTACTGGCTCCTTCTCTAGGCAGGAGCAAGGGGCGGGGAGCTGCCCACACCAGCCCTGGGGGGGGGGGGAGGGCGGGTGACTATGCAGGTAGGATGTGGCGGGGGGCTGTGCTGTGAGTGAAGGAGGTGCAGGCACCACTAATTACTTTGATGTCATCCCACTTCTTATTTCTGCGATTATGTTGTATTACAATGAAATAACCTTCAGGGTATTTAAAACCTACAAGAAAACTATTAAGAAATTTCCAGTCCCGTGATTTTTCCTGAAAAGGCAGTTGGAAACTTTAATTATGTAATTTAGATTATTGGAGAGGAGGGAGAATGAGTAAAAAAAATTATAACAGGAAAATATATATATATATATATATATATATATCACCTTAATATTCTTTTCCCAAAAATCTTTCAACTAGCCCATGTAGAAGGATACTGTGGGTTTTTCCATGCATTAATGTTTGTACCAGAAAGAGTTACATACATTAAGTGAACCTAAATCTTGGACACACCCTTCTGAAAGAAAGCATTTGTCACTGTCTCCATTTTCCAGGTGAGGAAGCTGAGGCTGTAACGGGTCTGGCAACTGGTTAGTGTATTCAAATCAGAGGTAGCGCAGTAGCAAGCTAACCAGCTCCCTTGCCTTGTGGTCTGGAATGTCTCGGTGCTACTGTACTCGGAGGTGTTCTCCCACACTGACCCTCAGGGAGAGGTAAATGTTACCTACAAGACAGCATGGTGTGGTGTCTTCGTCGTCTAAAGGACTGCTATAGAATCACAGGCTTTCAGAATCACCTAAGCCTTTTTCTCCAGCTAAGCACCTCTCTGGCATTCTGGGGCCCTGGAACAAATTGGTGACAAAATCAGCACTGAAATTCTGTAATTACCATTTTAGATTTTTCAAGATCCTCAGTATTAAACACCAAGTCATTCAGCAGATCAATCACTAAATAGAAAATCAAGAGTTATGTTTTCAAGCCACTGAATAATCCCGCTGGCCAGGATTTGACAGAGTTAACCTTTACCTCGCTTTTTTCGGTGACTTCCATGAACCAACTTCACCCATGTAATCGAGGGGCCAAGACAGAAAAAAATGTGACCGCCCATGAGTCATTAGTTCTTGACCTTCGGCATGTTTTGAAAATGTGTTGTGAAATGCTTAGAATCAATTCTGTCACCAGGCAGTGGAGAAGCTGGGGGTTGTGCAAGAGGGGAAGCTGGGGGACGGCAGGTCACTCCGGAGGCTCCGAATTCCTGCTGAGGGCAGGACATACAGCAGGACCCAGAGACACAGCATCCCCGGAACAGGTTTTTAAGGAATCAAATAGAGGACCAAGGACCGAGAGGGAGAGAAAGTAGACTCCTTTCCATACAAGGGATCAGTAAAGTGGGGCTAAGAGTTGTTTGCTGATACTCCCAAGTGAATATGTCTGACCTTTTCTGTCAGGGGCTAAGACAAATGCTACCCCCCAGGCTGCTACCAGGCCTCCCTTTTCTGTGCCCCAGACAATAGCCTGAGCTGCAGATATTGCAAAAATCTCAAGTGAATTAGGGGGCCTGGTACAAGAGAAAGGAACACAGAACAAGGAGGTGGAGACCCTTTCAAGCCCCTGTCTGCCACTTGCTAGGCTTCTGACCCCGGGAGCGGTCAGATCACTTCTCAGATCTTCTACCGAGAGGAGAGATCTTCCCCACAGACCACACATAGCTCAAAGCGATGAGGGATGTGAAAACGGTTTGCAAACTACACAAATAATGAGAGACTATTAGTAGAAACATCCATCTGATTTTGCAAGCTCAGATAAAAAGTGTCCTATTTAAGGAATGGCTTGGCCCCATGAATGGGGTATGACTTGTGGTTAGAAGCAAAATCAGCACTGAAATGGTCCCATGCAGATAACAGGGGAGAACTTCTGAACTCTTAGTTTGAGCCAGACACTGGCACTGTTAGCCTTAAGCAGTGGTGCACTGGTTCTCCGGGGGTGAGGGGGGGTGGGGGGCCTGAACTGTAGTGTTTGCTGATTTCCATGGTGTAAATTCTTGCACCATGGCAAAGTTCAGGCTACCAATGTGAAACCAAAAAGTGAGGAAAAGACACCCACAACTGGCTCCTCACTAGCGGGTGCGAGCCAGCTCCTGTGCTGCACGGAAATGCTGCTGAAGGTTTCAATCGGTATAATGAACCTCACAAGCCTTCTTAATACGTGGTACTCGAAATTTCACACACAGCCACAGTGTCTGCTCCTCCAATAATTCAGAAATGGGGACTTTTATTTAAATTTGTACTTAGCATTTTTATAGCAAACCCTAATTGCAAACAAACGTCTTTATGGACAGGGTTGAGCCCTAAAATGTAGTTCTATCATCCTCAGTAAAGGTTCCTCTCCCTCACTTTCCACATGTGATGACACAAGAGATGAGCCAGAAGGTGGAACATGGCACAAAACACAGTCAGAAGACCCGGGATTGAGTGTCAGCCTTCCCGTCCGTGTGAGCTTATGGAAGTCACCTGCCTTCTCTGAGTCTCAGTTTCTACATCTATAAAATGGGAACAGCACTGGTTGGTGTGCCTCACAGGGCTATTGTGAGATCAAAGGAAATGATGCAAGTGCAAGAGTTTTGAGAAGAGCAAAATCTGATTTGGCTTTGATTGGCTATTATTTACTTCCAAAACTGATTACTGGATATGATCATTCGTAATGCTGATCAGTCTCTGCAGCACGGGCTACACCCTGCACCGGGGCTCTCGTCCTCCCTCTGGAAAGCAAGGAGGGCTGCCCGAGGTGGGGTCTGTGCGCTGTGAGAGAATGACCTCCAGGGCCTGTGGGGCAACTTGGCTCCACTGTGCTGGGCCCGGCGGCACTAGGAATTGCTTGTGCCCCCAAACCGTCACACCAAATGGCCCATAGAGGGTAAAAACAAGATGGATCCCAAGCTCTGTCCATCTAGACCTATGACAGTTCCACTGAGGAGCTAGGCAATGGGCTTGTTTGAAAAATGTCCTCAGCCAACTTTGAGGCCATCTTAGAGGCAGGGGTCTGTCAGGGTGACCTGGTGAATCTGCCTTTGGTTCAAAAGGCAGTGCCCCCATAAATTCAGATGCACTTGACAAAAACTTTGCATCATAGAAACTCAATGGAGTGGAGCAAGGAACGGATCTTTATTGATGCTACGCCAGGTTCTTGTTAAAAGCAACACATATTGAGGGAAACCCTGGGTGTGCAGGGAAATACCCTTATAATATGCTTCCTGGGCCAGGCTTCTTCCTTCCTTTAATGTAATACTATTGCCCCTACCCACCTGCCCACACATGATGGTCAAGCTATACAGATTTACATGGTCATGCAAACAAAAAGTCAGCCACTGAAGTCTTTGTAAAGAGCAAAATCATTCATTATCTGCTCCCAGTACCTCCCAAAAGCTAGGACAGAATTATGATTTCAGAGCGGTTTATCTAAAGCACTCTCTATCCACCCACTCTTGCTATCTTAAAGGGAAAGTTCTGTCGACCCCTTTACCACTAGTCAGCACATCCTACACTCAGCCTCACTGGGCCACGTAAACAGTGCTCTGTCTTTTCATCTCCTCATTTGGTCAACAACACTTACCAGGCTCCAACGATGTCAGGCACATGTGTTGAGTTGGATATCTAGAATGAGATTCCACTTCCGTCTAAAGTGTTAATATTCTCGGAGGAGTCGGAAACAAAGCAAACAGTTACAGCACCATGTAATAAGTATAACTGAGACATACCCAAGTGCCAGGGGATGCAGGAGGGGAGAACCTAATTATGGTGGGTGTTAAAAAAAGATGAAAAAGCAGAAAGTTTCCCAGAAGGAAGGACACCAGGTTTGCAAAGGAGAAGGGATTTTTAGGCACCAAGAATAGCCTGTGAAAAGTGTATAAGCAATGATGTGTGCCTGTGTTAGAAAACCTGTAAGAAGCGTGGCAGCAGCAAAGTCTGCAAAATAAGCAGGTGAAACACCTCATTTGCCGAGTCAGAGTTTACATTTCACCATGAAGGTGATGGGTAGTCTTGGGAAGGTTTTCGGAAAGATTAGGTTTGCATTTTTTTATAGATCAGAGAGGCAGTGTGGAGAACAGGTTAAAATAACATGAAAGCAAGTTAAGAAACCATTGCAATAGCTCAGGCAAGTGTTGGTGAGGCCTGACTACAGGTAGTAGCGATGCAAGTGGAGAGGAGAAGAGGGATCTAAACCAAACCAAGGAGTCAGAGCCTTCAGAACTGATTGGGTGAAGGTTGGAAGTTTAGGAGAGAAGTCATCTAAACAATCCAAGATTTTTCTGGCAGCTGGTATATGTGATGCTTTAACTGAGATAATGAACACAGGGGATGAAGTAATTTCAGAAAGAAGTTAAGTTGAATTTGGAATGTGTTCAGTTTGAAGTGAGTCTTAAATATCTAGGTGAAGAAATTTAGTCAGTCATTAATATGGACCTGGAGTTCAAAAAGGGGAATAAGATGAAAATATAAGAGCTTTCCTGCGTTGGATACACAACTCTTGCTAAAGACATATGCATTACCTTTGAGGTTACTCAGTATTAAATTCCTTTTTAAAATTGGTACCAGAAAAAAATTGAAGCAATAAGGACAATCCCTTCCATCAGAAAAGAAAATTATGTAAGTCACCATATTTACCTTTTTGCCCTGCCTGCCAGGAAGCTCAGAGTTATAGTTAATGCTCAATCACAGTAACTATACTAAGCCTTTTAACTAGCATGTTGCCTTGACATGTATAGGGCTTTAACTGCTAATTTACCATTTAATATCTTCAGTGTATGTCTCATATTCTAAGCTGCTTTTACTTTTCTTTGGAAATAAAAAGTATATGTTTTCACTTGACATTATTAACTTAAGGTTGGGCCTTATCCACCTAAACATTTTTAGACTCCAGAATAGGAGTTTTTCTTTATAATCTATGAAAATAACTGTTTTTCTCCAAATACAAAAGAGTAAACAAAACAAAAAACGAACCCTCTTCAGAAAGGGAATGGACACTCAGGGACAGTTATTGCCAAGGGGTGCAGAAGCTTCCAGATCATTATTGAAAGACAGAGCCACTGACTCAAAAAAAGCATCTAACAGTATGAGGGGCACAATCTGAGCAGACTCATTCCAACCCAGCCCCTTTCCCAGCTCACAGCCAAGGGGGCTCTTCACTCCCTGTAGGTGAGGCAGGGCCTCTACATAGGTAGCATCATTCAGGGTTTGGGCAAATTCCTTTCAGCTTATTTAGGGATACCTTTATCCTCTGAGGGAAAAGAAAATGTCATAATAATAGCACGGTTATAATTTTGAAAGTCCTTTTGTGGTTATTTAATCCTCGTCAGTGTTCTGACACGCAGGTAGGGCGGGAACCGTGCTTATTCACACTTCACAGCGTGGTGTTCTCTTGCTTAATGTTTCTGGGAGCCACGTGTAGGAAAAGCAAGTGGTGCTGGGCTTCCTTCCCTCCACTGAGACCATTCATAGCTAAGGAAGTGTAAGAACAAGAGTAAAAATGATGCTGCCTGACTCTCACCAGCCCTTTCAGTTTCCAGAGCATGTCGTGTCCAGTCTGACATGTGACCCTCACGAGCACCCCTGAGGTAAGCTGGGGAGTATTTATCATTCCCGTGTCATAGATACAGAAACTGAGTCTCAGAGAGGTGCACTAATAAGCTGTGCCTTCTCTGAGTTGGATTTGTAGAATTAGAAGGAGGGCACTGCTACCCTGTGCTCTGGAATGCCATCCACACCCCTTCCTTACACACACACACACACACACACACACACACACACACACACACACACTGTGCCCTGCAGCTTGGACTCCTCTAAGCTTTCAGAGGGAGGCCCTGCTTCAGGCTTCAACAACTCACTTACTGGCATAGTGAGATGCTAATGATAGAAACCACCACATGGACAGTTCTAACTAATCTGACTTCCCTCTTTACTAACGAAGGCAGCCACTTGGTCCCACAACATTAATAGTGGGTTAGGACCCCATATTTCCTTATAGAATTCACTGGCCTCTGGTTTCACCAGATAATAGGCCTCCGATCCGCCATTTAATAAAGCAGGAATCTCAACAGTTTTCAAAGGCATCGATGACATTTAGCAGAGTGGAGAACAAATAGGTCTCACGGGGCTCAGAAGATCGTAGTCATGCGGCCTTAGGCGAGTCACTTCACCTCTCTGAGCCTTAGTTCAATCTGCAAAATGGGTCAGCAATAACCTCGGTTGTTCCTCATCTCGCAGGCTGGTCAGGAAGATCACAGGTGTGCATTATTAGCATCTGGTGACTGTGTTCTGAGAGTATGAGGGACACTCAATTCTAACCAGGCAAGAAATTCCAAACCTGTAGCCCAAGGGGCAGAGATGGAGCAGAGGAGAAGCGTGGGTCTCATGAGGCCGGTGCCAGTGAGCCCAGCATGTACAGGACGTCCCATGTCAGTAGAAAAGAGGTGCTGGGAAGGCACGTAGCTACCCAGTGACCCCCTTCCATGCACCGCCAGGCTGGCGAAACGCATCCCAAAGTACAGTCAGCAATTCCTTTCAAAGAATCAATTCGTTCAACAATTTTATTCCCCAGGGAAGATAAAGTGTATACACTCTTATAATCAATGAACTCCATAAACCTCTTGAAATTTTAGTCAGAGAATTTGCAAATACTAAATAATACACATTTTTTTTAAAGGTGACAGGCTAGAGGGGGGAAGGAAACCCTGGGCCTTTTAATACATGTAAATGAAAATATCATTCTAGTCTTTAAAAATTGTGAAGAACCCTCAGCTTTTAGTAGGAGGCCACAGTAGAAAAGTCCGAGACAAGAGGGCCAGCCAGAAACACCGAGGCCAGTTCTCTCATGCATCCTCCCACCACCCATTTCATAGAGAAGGAAACTAAAGACTCAAAGAGACGTGACCTGCTTCTAGTCATACCACAAGGTGGAATCAGATAAAAGCATGACTTGTCTCCCTCGCTTCATTTAATCCAGCACACATTTACTGAGCACCTGCTGAGTTCTTACTGGGGAAACGCAGGTGAATCAAGCAGAGTCCCTTAAAGAAGAAAACATGTCGGCAGATGGTTCTGGTCTAAAGTGGTATGTTCAGTGTTAACAAAGATACAAACTGCTATGGGGACACACAGAATTCAGAGCGGTCAGTCCTGCCTGGGCTTGAATCTTCGTGTATTGAGCCAACAGAGTGGACAAGTGTTCAGGCAAAGGGAACAGAGAGAGCTAAAGTAAGGGGATGTGCGCTGGAGCCACACACAGATCATTCGAAATGGCTGAAGGGTTTATAGAAAATGCTTCAGAATAATCACGAGAGATGTCAACAGGTGTCCGTTGCCTTCCTCCACCTCATTTGTCATGCTCCCTGGGGTTGTGACCTGTGTCCACCTAATGGGCCAGAACACCTGCCCCAGTGCTGATGCATTGTGGGGTTTAATGAATTCTCTTTGCAGAAAAGAGGACTGTGAGTGAGGAAAGAATTTGCCATTCAAGTGAGTCAACTGGAACAGAAGGTGTGTCCTGGCTCCTCGGGCCCAGCTCTGGGTGGGCGACCAGACGTCCAGGGTCACCTCCCCTGGGGCCACTGGGTTCCACTTGGGAGCATCAAGTATTTTTTCAGCAAGTAGTTCCTAAGCCATGACACTTCTGACTCACCACTTTGCTTTGTAGTTTTTCTAGCATAATTGATCCCAGAGCTCAGTTTCCACCAGACCTGTTGGTTTCCTAGGGAGTAACGGCAGATTCAGGCTCCCTGAGAGCCTCCGCACTGCCCGGCCCCTGGGGGATGGCATGGGGGGACACGAAAGGGGCAGATATAAATAGTCCTGAGCTGTGCAATCGTCCTGTTAGGTGCTCTGAGCTTCCTGTCCTGAGATAAAGTTTTCTCTCGGGGTCAGGTGAGGCACCCAGAGATAAACAAAGCTTTAACGTGACTCTCCCTGTGGGACACCTGAAAGCATTTCCAAGACACCATTTCTTCCCGCCTTCTGGTGAGCATGTCCCCGCCTTCCCATCATTGCACCCTTGTGGGGACTCTCTCAGACGTGTGGAAGAAGAGACCATCTGAATGCGAAATTACTCCCAGGTGCCCTCGCACATATGCTGTGCCTACCAAATGTCAAAACAGCCAGGCACATCACGCCAGGACTCGGGTGGCCGAGGGGAACCAGTCGCCCCTGCTGTTCAGCATGGAGCAGTCCAAGCAGCCCTAGTGACTGAGGTTTTTCCACTTACACCTGGCTCTTTTGCTTTCACCACACAATTGTATTGGCAAATGAGATGCTTAAGTAATAGGTTCTTCACGGATCCTCTTGTACGAAAACATTCCTTAGTCTACTACAGACAGAGTCAGGGGACATCCATTCACGTTGGCTTTTCAGAAAACACCTCCAAGCGCTTTTCACCATGTGGTGGCTGTGATCTGAAAGTCAAGTGTGTGCAAAAGCAGGCTTGCAAGTGAATGAGAACAGGGCCATGAACAAAGTTAAAAGGAAGTCACAGAGGCATTTACAAGTTATGTAACTGACAACGGACGAATGCCCAGAATACGTGTGTGCGGTGGGGAGCGGGGAATCCTACACCTCCCTAAGAAGGAAAAGCGAGAGAAATAAATCAGTAGACTATATGAGGATGCCAATCGCAGAAAAGGAAATGACCGTACCATATGGGAAGACGCTCAACTTCACTAATTATCAAAGAGATGCAAATTTTAAAATTAAGAGATGCCATTTCACACCTATCAGATGGGCCCAAACTTCTGAAGTCTGACAATAGGAAGTGTTTATATGAAGACAGAGCAATAGCAAAACACAAAATACACTGATGATAGGCAAAAGGGTTTCACCTTTTTGGAGAGAACTTTGGCGGTATTTACTAAATTTCAGGCTGCCCATACCTTACAGCGCAGCAGTTCCACTACCAGGCATACAGTAGAGCAACATTTTCAAATATGTACACAAAGACCTTTATACAAGGATAGTTACTGTATCATTGCCTATAAGAAGGAAAATAAATGTGAAAGCCCAGTAGTAGGAAAATGCCTAATATATTGTGACACCTTCATTAAAAAGACTATGACATAGAAGTTAAAGTGAATGAGCTAAAACTAATGTACAAATATCATTACATCTAAAACAGTACTATTGATGAAAAAAAGCAATTTGCAGAATAAAACAGTATTCTATCATTCACGCAAATTTTAGAAACATGAAACAACACTGTGTATTGTTTTGGACGCATACTCATGACCAAATATGGGCAAAGCAGAGACGTAGCATCTTTGGGGTGGTAGTCATTCCGGGGAAAAAGGACAAGGGCTGAGAAGAGGGGAACCACAGAGGGACTCGGTTGTCTTTGAAGATGCGTGTTTCTTCAAAAAGCTGAAACAGGTATAAGGAAATGTTCACATTCTTAAAAGTCAGGGTGTGGGAATATGAACGTAAAGGTCAGGAGAGGCTAGGTTTTGTGGTAAACACCTTGAATCTCAATGGCTTCAAACAACAAAGGTTTATTTTATGCTCATAAACGGTGGGTCAGCAGAGGGGTTCTCTTGCTTGTCACTCAGGGACTGAGGCTGGGCGAGAGCCACGACCTCCGTGCTGTCGGCTGTACCAGAAGGGACTAAAGAGGAGTCCCACACTTCAGCCTAGAAGCGACACGAGTCACCTCCTCTCAAAACTGGCCAGACTAGTTATGTGGTCTACCCTGCTCGAGGGGGCTAGACGTACAATTTCACCGCAGTCCAGAAGTGGAAAAATCTGGAAATATTTTGGCTAACAGCAAGAAAGTGGAACACAACAGGTGCTTGTCCTCGTCCTCACCATCCTTTTTTACATGCTTGAATTATGTTTCAGAATTTACAAAATAGAAACAAAAGCGGATCTCATTTGCTAATACAATCGTGTGGTTTGGGGATAGGGCAGTTTGGGCTTACACCTGAGGCACAGGAGGTGAAGGGGCAAGGTGGGGAGACAGAGGAGCCAGCCCTGTAGGTCTGTTCCGGGACCGGTCACGGTGATTGTCATATGCCCACTGATGCTGCAATGACCCCTTCTTTAGAACAGGACCTCTGTGTAAATGACGCTGAACAGGTTGAACTTCCTTGCTTTAGTTTCTTTCCAGAAGCTTTGATACAAAGAGAAGTAGTGTGTAGAGCAAGGACTAGACCGAACTAAGTCCCAGGTCTGCCGCTCACACTTCCTATCACTGTGGGCAAGTTAGCGTGCCTCCAGGGTCTATTTCCTCATCTGTAAAATGGGCACAACAATAACACATCTTTGAATAGTTGTGATAAGCAAATAAGGTATGTAAAGTGCTTTGTAACTGTAACGTGCAGTGCACTATTATTAATGACCTAAATTTTGCTGCAAGGGAAGCCTCAAGCCAAATTTACATTTCTGGCCAACAATGACTCATACAACTTCCCTCACCAGAGCCACCTGGGTGACAAAATAGGCCCAGGCATCGTCCAGTGGTCCCACCGCTTGAAAAATCTATTTACTTCCTCTTGTGAAAGTGAGTCTGACAGCATTAGTGCAGATTCCCAGGAGTGTGGCCAGGATGGGGAGGTACTCTGGGCCCTGGGACTCATCACGTGATATAGCTGGATGAGTATAGAGGGAGAGAACAACCCTTCCAGTCTCCTCCTCTTCCAAATGAAGAAACTGAGGCCAGGAAAGGCAACAGGATGGCTCTTCTCCAACAACCACAGAGAGGGAATGAGGAGACCCGGCATTCCCTCTGGGGTCTTCTATTCACTCGGAGTGACCAGGGTAAGCCCCTTCCCTCCCTCAGTTTCCCCATGTGCAAAACGAGGGGCCTGTACCTGGTTACTTCTAATGCTTGTTGTTTTGAGAACACCCAGTGCTATCACGGTGAAACGCAGGAGACCCCTCTTCACGATGTGCTTTCTGACCCAGGCTATTGATTTTGCAAATTTGGCTCCCAGGTGTTTTCTTGTCTCCCACACATCCTGACCGTCACCTGTTTGCCTTCTTCTGTTTCTTGCCAAAAGTCTGTTTGGGGGCCCTAGGTGCCCTAATGCTCTTGACTCTTTCCTTACCTACCAATTAGCCCTACCTCTCATTAATTAGTACCCACTCTTTGGATAGGGCAGCAGAGAGCACAGGGCATAACTCAGGAAACAGCTCACGGGCACCTGAGTCTGGCCCCACCAGTCACTAGCAGAGGGTGCTTTGCAGGGCAGTGTTGCTGCTGTAATACTTCCCCAGAGATCACAGGAAGCTGCACAGCCAGATGCAAGGGTAAGTCTGCCCCGCTGGCCCCAGGTGCCTCCTGCTGTGGGAAGAGTAACATCCACAGGAGGGTCTCTCACCCCAGGTGACCTGGGGCCTTGCCCCTGAGGCTGTCACAGGCTCCTCCCCAGAGTTGCTAAGTCATTCTGCCGGCAATTTCCAGGAGCAGAAAAAGACTGACTGCCTGCAGCAATCAGAGATGGCTATCACACCTGCAAGGCGCTTCACCTGCACGGCACTTGGTCTCCAAAGCACCTTCGTCACCACTGGCTCATTTGACTTTTATGAAGAACTGAGAGGTAGACAGTGAAAGGACTATTCTTTCCTGCTCTCAATGAGGAAGTTCATGTGAGGCCTAGAGAGGCTGAAGGACTTAGGATCAGATCTTCGGATTCTAATTCGGTTTCTTTCTCCATAGTACAATTAAAGTAGTATCATCTTATTATAAGATTAATGACCAAGCCAGAGGCACAGGGTTGAAATCACTTTCAAATAGCCCTCATCAGCTCACTTCTGCCCTCCAATAGACAGTGTAAAAAGAGAAACCATTTCTGAAACCAAAACAGCATTTACATTGTGGTTTGGGTTGTATCTGGTTTCTAGAATCCAAGTCTTTAGTATCTTTCTGCCCCTTGTCCACTTTCACCCTCTAACTCCATTTTTTATTTGAGTCAGTACAACTGAGGAAAGGAAGATACAAAGCAAATGCTCACCTGAACTCCACTTGCTGTACCAGGTGTGTGTGCACGCGTGCGTGTATGTGTGTGTAACCTTAGACTATCAAAGGAATGCTTAAGGCTGGTTTTGTCTGGAACTCCCTCCTTAGTATTTAAAATCATCAGAGAGTTCCTGTTACTCAGAGTGGTCCACAGACCAGCAGCATCAGCATCACCTGGGAGTTTATTAGAAATGCAGATTTTCAGGCCACACCCCCAGACTTACTACATCAGAAACTGTATTTTAATAAGATCTTCGGGAGTCTGCACATAAAGTTTGAGAAACATTGATGCAAAGAATATGGCCCAGGTTCCTGACGCCGGTAGGAAAGTCCTTATGCTGGCTACCTGGAGACAAACTCACCAGTCCCAGCACCCTGACCCTTCCCCTCTTCCCTTTGCTCCTGCAATGCTCTCTTCGTCTGGTTTTCTCCTGACCAAATCCCTCCTGTTCTTTGTAGTTTGGCTCAGAATTCACCTCCTCCAATAAGCCAAGCCAGATCTTCCCACCAAAGAGTGATCTTTCCTTCCTCCCAATCCTAATGCACAGGACCTGCAGCATTGAATTGTGATTTTTATGACCATGATGTACTTCCCTCTCTGAATAATGTGTCCTTCAAGGTCAAGATCTAGCTCTTCATTTCTATATTTCCCAAAGCCACACAATACCTTGCAAAGTTCCTACCACAAACTGGTTTCTCAATACATTTGTCTTTCATATTTCTTTCTTTCTCTGATGGAGGTATCCAGAAAGATCAAGAAATTCAGATTATTGTTCTTGTTATTTTAGACAACCATTACCACACAGGATTTTGCTCTAGACTTGAAAATGCTTACCTAAAATATTCAGTAACTGTTATCAAGCATATTCACAAACACTCTCCACACACATACACGTACACATATTTTGTTCTTTTCATTTGTCAGGAGAGCAGTTGGCCAAATGTATTGAGAGCAGAGGGGAAATGACCACGATACACATGACGTTCCAATTCAAGACTAATTTAGAATCTTACCGAGAAGAAAGAACTTAACCCTATTACAGAATGAAACAAAGAACCCAGACCCTGAAGTCTCTACCAGGACCTGCACTCGGGACAAGCAAAGGTCCCCTGGCCCTTGTTCAGTTGCTTAATGGAGAAGACTCCAAAGACAGGACGCCACTGGTGTTCTTCCAATTTTAGAGTCATCTGATTAGAATTACAGTAAATGCATAGCTCAGTTTGCATTGTCCTGAGGTGAACCACAAACCGAGCTGCTCTGGTTGGAGGGTACTGAACTCTGAAAGTCCACTGCCTCGTCACTGTGGGGCACCGGTGCAAGGACCAACTTGGAGAGGGGACACTCTACTTCTGAGGACACTGGAGCTCTGGAGGTTAGAGCTAGATGTATAACTTCATTAACGTTTGGAAAGAAAACTCAAATAGCACACACTAAACATTAAGCTAGCCCAGACCTTCGGAAAAAGGTTTGGCTTTGAAGATAATTTTAGAATTAATTATTCTAGTTCATTTCCAGCCTGCCAGCATTGAGCTTTGAGAGGTGGTCTACAAAGCACACGTTTTTATAATCATAGGGTATTATTTTGGTTCATGGCTACATGGGTTTTCTGGCCCTGTCAGCCTGGAGGAGAACAAGTCAGGAATTTCACAGAAGGATCACAAATCCATCCATTCCCTCCCACCTATTCCACTCACAGGGTGAAGCTGGGGAATAGTTAGCAGGTTGGACCCAACCTGATTGTTGTGTTATTGTTGTTTCTAATTTAGCTACCAGACTGTTAAGCATCACTGCCCAACCCAGCCTAAAAGGGGGGGTGAGAGTGGGCACCACACTTTGAAGCCACCAAGTCAAAGTGCTATTGGATGAAACTCTGCTCTACTGGACCATGAGACGGGTTTTCAAAGGGACAGAGAATGACAGACATGCAAGTGGCAACGAAAACTACCTCACCAGAGCGCTAACCCTCATAGTGAAGCAAAGAGAAGCACCGCTCTGCGATGGCAATCTGTCCAAGTCCTCCAAAGAGCCAGGTCAGATCACAAACTGGAGGACACTTTGGAGATGAGCTATGAAGGCTCTGTCTCCTCATCTGCAAACTCGGATTAGCACGCACTAAGAGACCCACACCGCTGCTCATTCCTTTTTCTGGCTGGGTGAACTCCACGCCTCTCGCTTCCCATCCAGGAGCGCACACCTCACAGGGTTATCATGAGCATCCAGAGAGGTATGAGTTGGGGGTTGTTCTCATCAAGTTGGAAGAATAAAGTCTACTTTCTTACTTTCTAGAAGTCCTTAGTATAAGGAAGATGAAAAACCTCCAAAATAATAGATGCTCTTATAATATTAAGGCTTTTGCCCTTTTCCTTTTCTGGTCTGCTCCTTCCCCAGGGATCAAAGAGGTACCCAAATCAGGAGACATATAGGAATAGAATGATAGAATATGAATTTATGTATATATGTATATGTAGACACATGTAATTCTAAATATGTTTTTTTTTTTTTAAGTTATCAAGTTTAATAAGCAAATTTCTATCTTCCAGAGAAGTTCATTCTTAGTTAGGAACAAGGCAAGAGATAATTGGATAGTAGGGGTGAAGGGAAATTCTGGTTGTTTGGCACAAACCAATGTTCCCCTCCCTGCCTCAACTATTCCTAACCATGCCATCCATTGCCTTTCCCTTGGCCTACTCTGCTCGATCACCACACTGCCTGTACTATAAATCAAACTTAATTTGCCACCACTTCAGACTCATGGGGCCCTCATCAACAGAAAATCTTGAAATGCTGGAGAAGCCATCCATGCCATGTGGATACTGAAAATGTTGTGGAGAAAACTCATTTGCAGCTTGGGATGAGGTGATCAGAGAGCCTCAAGAAAAAGAGGGGGCCTTTCCAGACAAGCATAGACAAACGGTGATCCAGAACCAGGGTGACACCCGCATCTTCCTGGGAGGGCTTTGAGTCCCAGAAAAACAGCATGGCAGGGGCTACAAAGACTCAGAACTTCTGGACCAACCACCTTGTTTTGGAGATTGAAAAGCAGAACCTCAGTTTAAAGAAATGACTCTGTCCAAGGTCACAGCCAATATGTGACAGAATCAAGGCTAGAGGCCAAATGCCCACTGGCATTCTGAGGACTGTCACTGCCCTTTAAGCTCTCGGGAATGGAAACTTATTGAATAACATGCACACGCTGTCTGATTTGTCTCTGAAGGTTGCAGAGTCTAGGCATTCTTCGGCTCTTGTACAACCGGAAAATTCTGCCAGGGCTTTGCTCGTAGAAAGTGGCAGTTCAGCACTGTGGAAATCTGGATTCTACTCCCGTCCCAGACACAAATTCTTGTGTCTCATGTGCTCTGGCTCCAAACTGAAGCTCCTTTGTAGCCCAGGAAGAAAAGGGGTGCTAGAAACTAAGGAACATGAAAGCAGGTTTCTCTTTTCAGGAGCATCCCAAGAGGCACGGTGGTGGTGTCGGTCCTCTGCATCTCTGCAAAGCCTTCCTCTTCATTTAGAGATGAGTGGATCTAGAAGTGAAAACCACACCTGTCTACTGAAGGCTGACAAGAGTAAGTCCTGGGCTGTGTGTGCATGTGTATTTCAATAACACTCTGAAGTTCTTTCCTGATTTTTTTGCATCGACTCTGAAGTATTCATCCTTTAGCGACTGTCTATAGACAATTTGTATTTCGTCATATCTTATTAGTATCAGTATTCTGAAAGGTACATAGGTGTGTTCTATTCCAGATGAACACACTGAGAATAAAGGTCCTGTTACTACAGAGCAAAGCCCAGGAGTGGACGTCCTAAAAGATCCAAGACCAGGACTCAGCTGCTGTTTCCCAGGGTGCACACAGGGTGTGGCTGCAGCAACCCCAACAAGGTGCCACCAGCTTTCAGATCATCCTGCATTGCCATTTTGCTAGAATGCCTATTATATCATCTGTCTCCTCTCTGTTAATGCCAAGTATTTCTTACCCCCATCTCTACCACTCCCTCAACACATATACACACATGCACCCCCCCACACACACATGCACACGCACTAGCTAATTATTCATGTTTATTTTTCTAGATTCAGCTTAAGTGCTATTTCTTCAAAGAGGCCCTTCCTTACCACCACCACCACCACCCAAAATATGTTCCCTATTTCATGGTCTGTCACACTATCTTCCTTTTCTTTTTAACACTCTCCAAGTTTGCAAACATCCATTGAATTGTGACCATCTGATATAAATCTCTAATATCCTTGATGGCAGGGACTGTCGAAGCTTTTTACTCTCCATTGTACCCCCAAAACCCTAGACCAGCATCTGGTACCAAGGAAGCAATAAAGGGAGTAAATGCAAAAAGAGCTGATGGGTCCACAGAATACGCAAAGACTCAAATCTCTTGTTGGTAGGTCTTTAAAAACTTGTCTCCACAACCCAAAAACTGCCCACCATTGGCCAACTTATGATCCTCTCTCTTTTCACCTGATGTTTCCTGTACTTCCTCAATGCCCCATGCTTACACTTCCTACAGGCCTGGCTTCCCTTTCCCAGATTCCTTGTCTAAGAAAGTCTCAACCTTCCATGTCAGTCTAAAAGTAACTTTGAGAAATCTTCCTTGAACTCTTTATAGAATATGAAATACCCTTTCCTCTGTGTTAACCCCCACATCCATGCCAGGACTGAGACCCTTGGCCATCTCTTTCCATAGCCCCTGGCTGGGCTCAGCTCATAGGTGGTGCTCAGATAATGTTGAGTGGATGAATCAAAAGATTAAGGGTTTCAAACATAAGATGTTGAGACTCTCCAGAGGACACCTCTACTGACTACTTCTGGCACAGTGTTTTGCATATAGCAGGTACTCAATCAACCATGAGTTGACTGAGTGGCATCCTCCCCCAGAGATGATGTAGGGAGGCGAAGCGATGTAGTGGAAATAGTGTGAGCTTTGAAATCATTCAGACATATCTGCTATGTGACCTTGGGTAAATTAGCTTAACCTCAGGAGCCTCATGTTCCCCATCTGACAATAATGCCACTGCCCTAAGGCCATTGTGATGGGGAGTGAATGTCAACACATCTGGCATTTGCTTGGCATTCTGGAGGTGCTCCATCCATATCAGCACCATTTCTCTTCATTCCAGGAGTCACAGAGACTCACCTCATTTTTCTACCCCCTGGGAAGCAAACAATAGTAAAAGATTGAGACCCAGAGTCTGGGACCCTTCCCCTTGTTTTCATTTGACCAGCAGATAACAATACCTCTGGCCTGTGACTCCTGCCTGAAACCTTTCCATTCTGATGAAGGGGAGGTGACAGGAATAGGCTCAAAAAAATGACTCAGCTTCAATGACTAAGGTGAGGAGGTGGTGGTGGGAAGGGCATGGGGGCTGGAGAGGAAATGAGTGAACACTCTATCTGATGAAGAATGACTCCAAGATAAAAGAAGTTAGCCCTGGTGGGTTCCTGGCCCCGACTTGGTGCAGACTAGCAGGGGCGTGAGGGCTTTCCCATGACCCCCTTTACCTCGCTTCATGACGACATCCCTGACCGCCCGGGGAACTTTCAGAGTAATTGTTGGTCATCCTTCTGCCTTCTTCAGGCTTTCAACCCAAGTACTAAAACATATTTGAATACAACTTTGGATGAACTTGTTTTAAAAAGTGCCCAGATCAGGCCCTGGCTGGTTTGGCTCAGCGGTTAGAGCGTCAGCCTGAAGTCTGGAGAGACCCGGGTTCAGTTCCTCTAGGTGCATGTACCTCAGTTGCAGTTTGTCCCCAGCCCTGGTTGGGTTGTGTGGGTGGTGACCACTCGATGTGTCCCTTTCACATCGATGTTTCTCTCTCTCCCTCCCATTCTATCTGAACAAAATATGAAGAAATGTCCTCAGGTGAGAATAATAAATAAATAAAAATAAAAATAAAAAAAGTGTCCCAGATCAGTAAAATCGGTGTGCATGGGTTGTAATCCTGACAGCCACCTGACTTCCAACCTTGGGATCTCCTGGGCTCTAGACTGTCTCCTCTACCCACACCACTACTTGGCTATCCCCAAACACTGCACATGCAACACATTTAAAACTGAACACACAATGCCCTCTCCACCTGCTTCCTTAGCTCTTGTTTTGGTTGACTGTACTACCATCTACCTAGTCACTCAACCTAGGCCCTGAGACATCCGGGCCCCTGCTTCACGTATAGTGCCCATCACTGCTATATCCATGTCAATTACAGTTTCTGAATTTCTTGTATCTATTTCCTCCTCTCCTTTCTCACTGAGCTGACTCTGGCCAGTCCCCATTATCATTCGCTATGATTTTCTGGCATCTTCTAACTGGTCTCCTTGCCTCCAGTCTCTCTCTAGTCCATTTTCCAGACTGTCTTCTGAATGATATGTTTAAACCTGATTTCAAATCTTATTATCACCCTGCTTATCATCCTTCAATGCTTTCTCAGTTCCTCCAAAAAATAGTCCAGACCCCTTCATGATCCAGCGCCTGTCTGCCTTCTGTTTTCACCTGCTAACCCTGCCCCACAAACACACATCCAGAGACACACCCTAGATTCCAGCCAGCCCTCACTCTTCCCTGACCTCCTCTGGGTCTGTGAACACGTTCCTTCACACAGGTAAGCCCTTCGCTGTCTTTGGCAAAATTGTTTATCTTTCCAGATACAGTTCAAATACTATCTCTGACGTGTGGCCCTTTCAGACACCCAGAAATTAGTTGGTAGCTCCTTCTCCGAGTTTTCTCAAAACATGGTCACTCTTATTGAGCACCTGTTAGCATTGTGACTTCTTGTTTATAGATACCTCCATTCACTAGACTGGGAGACCCTTTAAGGCAAGTCCTTCAACAGAATGCCTATGCAACAAATGTTTTTTGAAATGAAATATCAAAGACAGACATGAAGTAATAAATAATCACTTTTGTCCTGATCTTCAGTGTTTTCACCCATAAATAGGTATCTGATCCAGGTACATTAAAACTCTACCAGCTTTAGATTTTGTACCACATTATCCTTCCAATATGCAGCTCACAGTCCTGGCCCACTCATTAGTAGGAGATATTGTTGAGTTATTTTTTTCCCAAGGAAAGAGTTGGTTGGTAGGTTCACCCACACTGCAAAATGGCTGGTCTCAAGAGTTCTGATTAAAGTCATAGAACTGCTCAAAGACAGTGTTCTACATAAGGATTCAGAAACCCAGGACCCACACGACAGCAGGCCAGGACTCTGGCCATGTCCCCAGCACAGTCATGCATGTTGTCCACCCACATGGGTACTTATTTGTGAGCACACAGGCGTTGTTACAGTCCTCAGGCAGGCATAGAAGGTGACACATCTGTGCAAAGGAAGCCACCCACATAATCTCACCTCCCCCATGTCACTGTCTCCATGATTCCCGCCACCTCCCAGTACCACCCACGCACTCACACACCCACAGATTTTTGAGTTGTCTGTCTGCAAATCTGGTGTTTTATGCAATGGACCACAACATCTTTCAGCAGGGGAGATAGGTGCACCTGTATTCTGATGGCTGCCCTCCTCTGACTTCTATCATCATCCTGCCCCTGACTGAATAGCTTCTGCCAGTATGCTGGCATGGGCAGACCTGAATTCACCTTCCAACCTTCTCTGGGAAAATTATTTGATCTCCTTGAGGCTCAGTTATTTCATCTGCTAAATGGAACTAGTGGCCCTTCTTACCTTCCTTACATAGGTATTACCTAGATGCAAGGAACTAATAATGCATGTGAATGGGCCTCGTAAACACAGGGACAGTGCAAACACATAGGATTCATAGTTGTGATAATATTAGTAGACACTAGATTCTGTCTGTAAGGAAAGAAACAGAATATACTTTCAAATACAAAGGGACAATTCAAATCTATAATTTATTCGGTATATACTATGGGCCAGACACAGTGCAAGAGATTGTCATCAACCTTACCCATAACTATTCCATAGCTAAATTCAATAATGCTGTAGCTTAATATTCGTATGTCTGGAGTCAAATGTTTCATGTTTTGACGTTTTAATATATATGTATATTCATGCATTTTACATAGTATATGGGAATAGAAATAATAGTTGTATATGTGCAGACATGTATAAGCATGTGTGTGTGTGTGTGCGTGCGTGCGCATGTGTGTGTTTAGGAGAAAGAATACTTGTCCAGGAGTCAGGAATAAAGTGTAATGAAAAAAGCATGAGTTTTGGAATAAGACATAATATGTAGAATCAAATTCTAACTACGACTTTACTAGCTTTTTGACTTGGGACATGTTTTAAATTCACTGAAGCCTTAATTTCCCCATATTAAAACTGGAAATAATAAAAACTCTCTCCTAGGTCTGCCATGAAAATTAAATGAAATAATGCACACAAGGTATTGAAGACTCTAGCGCAGAGAGGGCTCAGTAGATGTCCCTGGCTCCATTCTGTGTTCTCACCATTCCACACATGCGCCGTGGGACACAGGGCACGTCACCGAGCACCCTGCATCCATTTTCCCATCTGTAGAATGAAAGGGATAGGCTTGAAGATTCGTGGATTCCTTCCAGCCTCAAAATGCTGGTGTCATGTATCGAATATTTATGTTATGCATGTACGCGGATTTATATCATGAGCATGGCCACGGGGAAGCCCCTTTAGCCTGGTGTTTGTTCCATCTCCAAAGCGTTTCCTTTCCCTGAATGCACCATTTGCTGGCTCTCATATTTTCAATACAGGGCCCATTGATGGCTATGAAAAGGACTGTCCCGTGCAGCTGCAGGTCCACTTGAGCTCTCTGAGCAAGCGCTCTCAAGCCCACTCTGTCTCTGAGCTCTGTGTTTGCAGAGCCTGTTGTGGCAGCGATGTCTGGAATCCTCAACACCTGCACGTCAGCTTCCTGGGCATTTCCACTCCCTTCCCCCGTCCTCCGCCCTCGCCACCCACTTGCATCTGAAATGCAGCTGCTGGGGCCCTACGGGGGGAGCCGAGTGGACAGGACATCTCCTTGTTTGGCCTCCCTCCCCTGCGTGCACCCCAATGTGGAGCGTCTCTGTGGGAGCTCTTGTTGCCTCGTCATTATGTTTAAATGAGCCTCATCTGCAGGAGAATTTTTTTAATAAAATAAAATAAAACCACCACAAAAGACCAAAGCAGATGACATCTGTTCTTTTGAGGAAAGCTTTTTTTTTTTGGTCCTGAATTAGACTAAAATTAAAAGAAAGAAAAGAAAGAAAAAAGTGGGGTTGAGCCTCATTTGTACCATTCCTTCCCCCTTCAACAAACAAACAAAATTAGTGTATGCTGGGGCCAAAGGAGTAGGGAATGGATGACAAGAAGAGAAGGAGAGAAGAGGAAAAAAATAAAAGAAACCCTTCCCACTTCTCCAGCAGTTTTGCCCTCACCCCGACACCGGCAAGCTACAGACACCATTGCTTCCAGTGACACTTCTTTAAAAAGAATGTTCAAATCTTTATTCTCTGGGCTCATTTCATGGGTAAATTACAGGGGTGGACAAAAGTAGATGTACAGTAGTTCATATAAAAAATAATACAGTAATGAATAAATAATAATACAAGAATAAACCATTTCACACACTCACAACAGTCCATTTGCTTTTGCCCACCCCGTGTCTAACTCCTCGGCGTTATCCCAGACTCCTCCAGTAACCTCTGTTCATCCGATGCCGCGGCTGCGTCTGCTGCAGGTGGTACCTGGAATATAATTTGAGAAACAATAATCTGCATGCAGATAACTCATAAGTCATGATCTCCATCTTAGTTCTTGTCTACAGACCAAAAGCCCAGCCCAGCTAGCACATGAAAGTGTGCAGAGAGGCCGACTTCTGTTACTTGCTCTAAGTTACCCTCTCACTGAACCTCACCCAGAGCTGAATTCCTCGACATCATCCTTGACACCTCCTTTCTCCTCGAGCGCCCCACCTCCAACCCATTGCCAAGTCCATCTTTTGATCATTTCTCTTCGCTCCTTCTCCCTCATCACTCCCTGAGTCCAGGCCACCTTGCTTGACATGTGTCTAGAATCTAGACTCTAGATATTCTCCACCCAGCAGCCAGCACTGCTGGTTGTGATCACTCTTTGAGCAAAACACTTTATGGTTTTAGGATAAAGTCTAAAGCCCTTAGCTTGGTTTCCCAAAATGTTCATGAGCTGGACCCTGCCTGCTTCTCTCAGCAATCCTCACCTATTAACCCCTACTCTTTGCAGCCAAACTTCCTTCAGTGCTCTCTCTTGTTTAATGCTCCTTTCCCTGGGGCCTTTGCACATGCTGATTTCTCTACCTAGAGCTCTTCTGACTCTCTGCATGTGGATTTCCTCTACTTACACTACAGGTCTCGAGTTAAATGCCACTCCTCGAGGAAGCCTTCCCTGACCACACCTATCCCCAACTCTCACCACCCTGACCACCCAACTAGGTTGGATGTCCCTGCTGTGCGTTCTCAGGGAACATCGGTGTGTTCTCTATCAGCTCTGTTGAGAGCCAGTAGCAATACACTGGGCATCTCTCTTATTTGCTCTAATGTTAACATGACATGAGTCTTTTAACTGATAAACCTCAATGCTCCGGTTCCTTTGCTGAAAAGACTACCTTTAGCAAAAGGCAGCAAACACACACACACTTGAAATGGAACTCTTCCTCTGAGATGTCAAGTGGATTTTGAAAAAGCACCATCAATAGAGACTAGGGACGTTTGCTAGAGCTTCACTTTTATTTCCAGGCCCCAAGCCTGCACAACCCAACTTGAGTGCACATTCTAATGATAGAATCTCTTCATGTACAAAATTAACCTGACAGAGAGGGCTCTGTACCTCCCTCTTAAAGCCCCTTAGACCATTTCCACCTGAAGGTTTTCTTCTTCGCCTTCTTCATGGCCTCTGACACTGGCCCGGCTCCTTGGACAGCACTTAGCCGGGTGGTGTGGGGAGCCAGGGAAAGGAAGGGAGCCAGCCAGTCTTCGGTGTGGACCAGCACAGGGCACTTTTCAATGTCATGCACAATCTCTCCTCACAGCTCTGTGAGGTAGACATCACTGCCCTCCACTTACCAATATGAAGCTGTGGTACAGACAGGAAAAGTGACTGGCGCCGGTCACGCTGCTGGGGACAGCAGAGCCGGCGTGAGAACTCAAACCTACCAACTCTGACGGTCACTTCTTCAATCCCAGGCTGGCACCTTTCAAGGAGGAGAAATCCCAGAAGAGGAGTCTATAGGAAACTCGCTTTTTATTTTATTTTATTTTTTCAATTTTTTATCTATTTATTTATAGAGAGAAGGAGAGAGAGGGAAACATTGATCGACCGCCTCCTGCACATCCCTCACCAGGGATGAAGCCCTCAACTGGGGCATGTGCTCTGACTGGGGATCGAACCCATGACCTCTTGGTAGATGGGACGATGCTCAATCCACTGAGCCACACTGGCTGGGCTATTTCAATAATTATCAGTTAGGCTCCACTATATGCCAGAACTAGATGTAGTGGCAAACAAAGCAGATGTAAAGCTTACAGGCTAATGAGTAAGCAGACATTACATTAATATAGTATACACAAATAAATGTAAAACTACACCTTCTGATGTAACAGTGGAGAAAAATCATAGGGCAGTATGAAGAAACATACCAGAAGAAGTGGTATAATTTACATTGGTGGGTCAAGGAAATCTTGACTGAAAGAGGTGACATTATGAGCCAGGAAAGGAGCACAGGGGAGAGCAGGTAGCAGGAACAGCCTGTGCAAGGCCCTGAGGCCGGAAAGCAAGTGGCCAATGTAGCAAGGAAGACACGGTAAAAGAAAAGGTCAGAGGGCAAGGCAGGGGGCATATTACCTAGGGCCCTCTAAACGGTGGTCAAAAACTTCAAACTTTATTCTGAGCACTAAGCGCAATTGGAAGCAATTGAAAGGTTTTAAAAGGGGAAGACATGTAATCCGATCAACATTTTTAAAAGTTGCCCCACTCATTGTGCAAAGTAGGTTGGATAAGGTTGGGAAACTATTGCTGAAGTCCCTATAAAAGTAGATGACTAGAGCCCAGCAAAACCTAAGTCCTAATCTTTAACTAAACCACAAAGTCTTTTTTTAAAAAACATTATTCATGATTTATAATCTAAAAATGCACGTCCTTTTATCAAATAGAATCATTCTTTTTCAAATTTCTTATCCATTAACATGACCTGAAGTCCTAGGGGTTTGCTTCAGGGAAGTACATGTCCAGCTGGCTTCCCTGATCACCTTTTCTACTTTCCAGGATTTCCGAGAAGAGTAGTTGAGAAGGGTAGTCATAATTGAGGAATAAACATGTAGGTCATTCCCATCTCCTACACAGCAGCAGCAACAAATGTCAGTGGCAGGAAGTACACAACAAGAAGAATTAACCACATTTTTTTTTTCATCCAAACTTACACACACTGTCACACACACATACAGTAGGTTTGAAGTGGGTTGAGGGGAGGTAGCCGGCCTTCTCACATTTCTAACCAATAGCATCTCATGGCAGTCATCAAAACAGCAGGCTTGCAGGCAGTTGACCTTTCATGGGGAGAGGAGAGCGAAAGACGACCGAAAACTTTGGGCTTTGCGTCATTTGTCATTCTAATAGTTGTACACTGAATCAGTCTTATGTTACAGACACATTAATTTGATTAAGATACAATCCATGGGTCATTCAGGCATAGAAAGTACTCTTGCTTAATTGCAAAATTAACAATCAAATAGGATAAATCATTACCAAACTGGTGGTTCTTCTGGAACTTATGGATTTCCACCCCCTCCCCCTGCCTAGTCAATTCACTTTTTCCATCTAAAGTTGTTTTTGACACTTAGAGGGAAAACTCTGGGCGAAGGCAACAGTACGTGGGCCACCGGCATTCTGCTCTCAAAGCATTAGTTAAGGGAGGTCACGCTTACTCAGAACAGGAACTGCTGGTAGACCCATCTCAACGGGGGTTCTGAGAGTCCCTCTGCCTCAGAAGCATTTATAACCAGATACACAGCACTGCAGGAAGTTATCCATAGTCCCAGAAAACCCACTTGGAAATCTGAAGTCTGGGATCCTGGCTTCCATTTCCACTACATTACTCTGCCTGCCATCTTGTTCCTTTTTAGGACCAGCCTAATTTTTAACTCCCATGGGACTTGTAGTCAAAATACTTACTATATTCCAGGCACTGTGTTAAGGGACAAAAGTATACAACTAAAGACCTGATTCCAGATCTCAACAAGCTTCCCCTCTAGCTGGCCATGGCCTTCTCTTCCCTCTGTGACTCCATGAGAAACTACCGGCGATGGCATGGCGCCCATGGATGTGCTGTCCCTAGGGTCTGCAAGGCCCCACGAAGACGGAGAGAAGGAAATTAATCAGGGAGCGTGTGTAGAGTAGATATGATTTGAATAGACCTTAAACTGAATCGGTGGGAGCTGGTCACTGAGAGGAGGGAGCAAAGGGCATTCCCAACAGAGGGAACAGAGGGAACCAAGGCAGGGAAGCTTGGATGCACCTGCAGTCTGGTCCTTACCGACAACAGTCAGGTGTTGTTTTACCTTGGGAGAACGCATTAGTGGCCAAACATATATTCCAAATCTGGGAGAGTCAGGCAGTACAGAGGAAGGAATTTGGGATTGGAATTTAGGAGACCCACTGTTCCTGTGTCTGACACACTCTGTCACCTTGGGCTGGTCATTTCACCTGCTTTTCCCTCAGTGCCCTCACCTGCAAAATGGGAATAAAGATCCCTTTCCCACTTACTTCACAAGATGCTTTTGAATGTAAGTGGGAAAATACATGTGAAAATTTAACTTCAAAGTTTCCAATCTTTGTCAATCAGAGTGTAAAGCACTGATAAGAAAATTGAAAAAGTTAATATCATTTTAAGTTAGCAAGATCATGACATATTCAGGGCCCAGCAAGCCATTCAGTGGCTGACATGTTGGAAGAATGACTAAGGCCAGCTTGGAAAGATACCAAGAATATATGTACATTTTATATTTCATTCATTCAATTTAAAGACATGGGTTCATCCATTATTTTATTCACTTAACAAATAAAACTGGCTCAGAAAGACTATTCAATGTAAAAAGTAGAACCAAGCATCTAAACTGATTATTCTGTGCGTTTGCACATGACCATCACTCTACCAGTAGGTTTACCGAGAATTTCTGAAGGTCATTGGTCAAATGAAGAATAGGTACGATTTGACTCAGAAAACAGGAGTTGGACATGGCCTCTGAGATCTCTTTCAGCCTTACTGCTTCCTAATGATCCCATACCTGATGCTGCAACCAGAGCCCAGCACTCATGACCGTTTCTCAGTTACAGGATGAGCGCGTCCGGGCAATCCTGTGTGTGGCTCAGAGAACGGTGTTTATGGCAGTGAGTGTAGACTACACACTCCCTGGAGACTTTGTGAGATAAGGCAGGGATAGTTCTAGAAGAGCTTTCCACTGGAACTCCAAGCCATTTTGAGAAAACCAAGAAGTGAGAAAAGCAAACCTGTCATTATGTAGAAGGGGAGGTTTTCCAGTGTGTGACACCCAGAGCCACACAATGGTGGAAATGAGGTGCCAACGTGGTTGACTCTCCTACTGTGCCTTTCTTCTGGTAGGAGCTTAAACCATGTTAGACATAGACATCTATTCTTCCCTTTGGCAAGGTACTCTATCTTCCAGAACTGCATAACTTGCTCTTCCCTCATTTTTAAGAGATGTTGAAGAGATCAAGTGAGAAGGCCTCTAAAAACTGCCATGTCTCTAATGATCATTGCTTAGGCACAGGGCCAAAGCAGGCCTTGACCTTTGTTCCACTCACCCCAGACGGCAATTACGTCTCTGTGTTCCCGTACTGCCATGTGGAGAAGAAAGGAAGGTCCACCCTGCAAGAGTGTATACAGGTCACTGACTGCTGTGTGTCCTTGAGCAAATTAACTTACATTTCTGGCTTTGGTTTGTTTGTTTTTTTCATCATTATTCTCAGAAAATAGGCAGGCCTTCTAACATCCCTTCTAGTTCTGATACTTTGCAAAACTAGGATTCCTTTGGTTGTGCTCCATTAACTAAGCCAGAACCAAGAACCATGAAGAGGGAGATCATAGCTAGAGCCTCTGCTTCTTTGCCTCTAGAGGGAGGATCACCGACTTTGAAGGGTGGCTGGAAAGATTAGATATAATATATGCAAAGCTGCTAGCACAGCGCCTGGCATCCAGGAGGCGCCCCATAAATGGAGGTTTGTAAATCAAAACCTAAAGATTTCCAGTTGAAGCTGCTGCCAGCCTGCTCTTTTGTCTGATGGTCCCAGGCATCTCTGAGGCTTGAGCACGTGGCCCTGACTTGCTGCGGGCACGGGAGGTCTGAACACGACGACAATGTTTTAGACTCTTCTGTTTCATCCAGAGACCACAGGGAAAGTCTCTGGGAAGCTTTATGTGTATTTTGGCTGGAACCTTGTGCCCAGTTACCAGGTGTCCGAGGAAGAGCCCAAGGGAAGACTTTATGAAGACCAACCATTTGTCTAGTCTGTCTCCACATCTCGTGATGGCAGGAAGAGGCTGTACAGGGAACTGGGAGCCTGAGGTAGGGAGCAGGGAGTCCTTCTGTGTCTACTTCACCCAGTGACGATCCTCCCAGGGTGACTGCAGCTGAGAAGCATGGGTCTTTGTTGCCACAGCGATGTTGTTTACAGCACTGTGCAGACTGGAAGCCGGAGACGTGTCTCCCTCGCTCAGAGTCCCCACACCATGCAGAACCTGCAAAAAAGAATCAGAAAATTCCACTTGCTTTTCCTACTTAATGAGGTCGAACATTCTGAAGGAATGAAAAGCAGGGCTCCAGCCTCTTTTTTAATTAGCTTCAGGAACCCCTGTTTCAAACTAGCCTCGTTCCCAATGCTATTCTCTCTCTGCGCTGAATGAGATGGAAATTCAATTGCATTCTCCTTGTCAAGTCATAATAAGATGCCCCCTCCCCCAAAAAATCACATGGGGAAAGACACTCAGGAGCCAGACAGACACCGCACTCTTCGATCCCGGAAGGACACCAGAACCTAAAAAGGACGGCTGAAAGAACCCTAGTTCGACTGAACTTGGTGTTGTTTGGCGGTAACCCACCAGGTGAATTTCAGCCGGTTTCTTTGTGTGTGCTATGGAAAAAGTAAGGACCTTAGAGCCGAACAGACCCAGGGAGAAATCCTGCCTTCTTGTCCCAGTGGCTGTGCAAGTTAACGGAGAACTCACATCTCTGCCCCCTCATGTGTGATATAGATACTTCGTCCCCTTGTGTGATGGCTGGGAGGAACAAACGATGATTCTGGTGAAGCACACAGCCCTGGACATCACCAGCACTCAATAAACATTGTGCCCCCTCCTTCCTCTGGTCTACACAGCAGAGACGTCACCCCCACATAGCCTGCTCCACTGGGTTGAAGTCATGACCCAAAGGGATTATCTGTATTTGAGGCTGGGAACGTGGGTTTTATAGTTGGAGGTAAGTGTTCAAATCCCAGTCCTGCTCCCTCCTGCTGGTGCCCCCTTAGGCAGAGCCTCCCAGTTTCCTTGGATTGAAAGTGGGGATACAATCATCAGCTCTTCCATAGGATTACTAAAAGGGCTAAATGAGATAGTGTACAAAAAGTCTTTGCCTAGAGCCTGGCACATGGTAAATACCCAATAAATATTATTTAATAGCAGCAGCAGCAGCATCTGAGAGTGCTCTGTAAAATTGAAAAATCCTCTAAGTTGTCCATCTCAAATCCTCTTTGGAAAGAATGTGCCAATGTTACTGGTGCTTATGTAAATATGAGCGGTTATTATTTATGTAGGACAACATTACTGGGTCTTATGCAGGAAGAGGGAAAGAAAAATGTAGAGAAAGAAAAACAAATTATGATGGGCTTCAACAGGGAAAGAGGAAAAAATAACTTCTCATTCAGCACCATAGAAGCAACCCCACACATTGGCTCAGAGCTGTCTGAGCGCAAAAGTTGCATCAATAGAGTCTTCTCTGAAGAACACAGAAAAGGAAAGGGAAGGGAACTTCATTCTATTGCCTCTAAAATTAATCCTAAGGCTGCATTTATCCAACAGAATCTTACTAAACACCCATCTCAGGGGAGACACAGGAGGCCTAGCTTTGCCCTCGGGGAATCTGTAGTCTAATGAGGACCTTACACCAAGTACATAAATAACTAATTAAAGGCAGAAAGTGAAGTGTCATGAATCATCATGATCATTATTAGAAGTCATTTTTATGGAGTTCCCCTTATTTAGTACACCTCCTTTTTTCCAAAAAGAATTTTGGACTCTTTATCACATAAAAGAATATATACACTGAGATATAAAAAGATAGAACCAGAAATGTACCCTTAAGCAAAAGAAATGGCAAAAGCTAATAAAAGTGTTGGGTTACGCATCAGATTCATCCTGGAGCTTCCTGGAAGTCTGGGCAAAATGGGAAACATTATTATAATTTAATATTTCTCAAACCATATACAGAAACCTTGACAAGGGCTGATTCAGTAATCTTGCATTTTCTATTCAGTGGACAAATATAAAAGGCATTCATGTCTGTGGAATTTCCAGATATTCAGGTAGATACTAACCATTATCAACATTTAAGACCATTATTTTGGGAAAAAATAATCTGTATGGATTATTAAATGTATTGTGTTGTTGCTTTTTTTTTTTTTAATTTTATTTCTGTTGCGATTTCTCAGCTAGAAGCCATGTGGAAGGCAAGCTGTTTCCCTTCTCATACTTATAAGAAAAAAACACGTGCTTCAAAGCACTGAATCTTTGCATCCTGATACTAGACCTGCACCAGGGCTTAATTGCTGTTGTTCTCAAGTCATCCCCACTTAGACAGGTAGGTGGGAGGGAGCAGAATTAGCCAATTGTACAGAAAAATCAAAGACACTTGCATGTAAGGCACCTACTTCTGAGAATTACCTTGAGTTTTGCATGCCACTGACTAAGGAAGGAAGGAAGGAAGTGACATCTTCAAGATCCTGGGCTTGGGCTGCGGTGAAGGGGACCAGCTGTTATTCTTTTTCTGGCCCATTTCGGGCCTGTTGTGATGTCTTTTATGAATCTGGGAGAACTTGAACTTTAAAAACTGTTTTTAAAAGACCATGTTTTGCCTTCTTTTTCAATGGAATCCTTAAAAGGTTCACGCGCTTGATTAATGAGAAAGTGAAAACAAAACAAACAAAAACAAGCAACAAAGACGGGAAATTGGTGCTGAACAGGGAGAAACAGAGAGAGTTTCTGGAGGACAAGGAGAGAACACACTCAGAGGCAATGGCATCTGACCACTTGTCTGCGCAGAGCCTGCCCAGCCTTCAGCCAGTTGGAGCTGCTCAGGGTCAGGGCTGCACAGAGCTGGCGAACACGTGCCGGCCAACGCCACCCACATCTGTTTGACTTGGCGCTGCGCGCTGACCAGCTGCTGGCACCGAGTCAGAAGGGGCAGGTGGGTGGGTTGGGGAAGGGGGAAGTAAGGGGCGAGGGGATTATACACAGTTGTTCCAGAAAGGGAAAAGGGGCAGAGGCCGGGAGGAATGAGGCTGAGAGAGGCCCGGGGGCAGGCAGGGGCAGGAAGCCCACAGCTGTGGTGGTGGCCACTGGTACTAATCACCCTTTGCAGCAGGTGAAGGCACTGAGTCAGAGAGCAGAGGCCCCGGGGATGTGGCTTCAGCAGAAATCAGGCACTGGGCCAGGTTTGGGCAAAGTGTCAGGAATGCTTTGTCACTGTCCCCTTTGACCCAACCACTGTCTCACTGATGGTGAACCTCTCCAGACCTCCAAACGAGTCACCACCTTGCCTCCCTCTTTTTCCTACAAGACTAAACCTTTTGTTTCCTACCTCAAACAATGTGTATTGTTGTTGTTTTCTTTCTAGGCTGAGCTCACAATGATTTGCTTTCTCTGAGCTGTTGAGATCCTCCCAACTATCTAGAGAGGAAGCTGGAAAGAATAAGTCCTCCCACTTCACAGAGGCCCTAGGAAGACGAAGCGATGGTCCTCAAGTCACCTGGCTCAGCCTGTTGGAGGAGCAACTGGGGCAAATGCTGACTCTCACCTTGGCACCATGTGCTCTGCCAAAACCTGCTCTGATCCACAATGTCAACCCTGTGCCAAGAGGTCGAATTGGTGAGTGGCATGCTCACAGGGGGAGAGCCGGATTGTTGTGTAATCTCAGTGTGAAATCTCACACAAGTACCAGTCCTTTGTCTACCATGTATTCAACACCATGTGCCAGAAACCATGCTCATCCCTTGCTAGGTCTCACTCCAGTGCCCATTATCTGAAAGGAAACCAAGGAACTTCTGCAGGTTTGAAAATCCCACATGTTCATCACCTTTCTTGCTTCTGAAAAAGTCACTGCTGCCATCACGTATGACAGAATAGACAGAACAGCACGATGCAGTGGAGATTGATCACTGGGTCTGCTCACCGGATCAGTAAGATCCATTTACTTGCAGGACACTCTCAGTACCCAGGGTGTCAAAATAACGTGATACAGAATGACCAATGTTTAATGCTGCGAGGTCTAAAAGAAAGACCATTTAACTAGTTTCTCTAGAAACATAAGTTTCAGCTCTGAAGAGTGTCTAAGGTTCAAATCTTCCTTCTGATACTTATTAGCAGGGTGACCTTTCTTCTCCATGACTTCAAATGAGAATAACAGTAAATCTTATCTCATAAGATGGTTGTGGCAAATTAGCGTCCATTGACTGTATTCCAGTTTTGAAGTACTGTAGATGCCATATTGACTTAAAACAGGTATCCAAAGTCACCCTCCACAGGGTCCTTCCTCAGAGGCCCAGACAAGGACTTGGTGATTTATACCCTTCTTAAGCTGACATGCGGAGACTTCCCAATTTAATGTTCATCTCTACTCCAGGGCAGGGAGCCTTTTCTGGGACCCACCATTTAATAAATACATTCCTTTCTGACCTTGTACACTAAGTCCAGTGACTCATCTTGTTCTTGGCACTGAATTCCTGGTTTCATAATCTACTGTTGCCCTCATTCCTACAGAACTGCCAGCCCTCCCAGAATTAGAATTGGCCACCACCAGCCACATAGCCTGTCTGGCACGTCCAGGAACAGGATTTGCTCCAAGCTTCCCTCTGGCTTGATGGTATAGTAGACGCAGACCCTGGGTTTGAATGCTCAACCCACCACTTCTTACATGGCCAGCCATTTTATCCCTCTGGGCCCCAATTTTTTCACCTGTGAAATAGGAATAAAAAGCCGCTGGCAGAGATGCTGCGAGAAGGAGAGACCATGCAGACCGGGTTTGACACATAGTGTTGCTCGGTGAGCAGTAGTTCTTTTTCTTTGGATAATCATCTGTTATGGCTGGCTTGATGCTGACTGCCAGCTGGCCCGTCACCTCCTGCCTGTCCTCATGTGTTGCTGTCACTGCCCACACCAGTGCCTACCTAATGGCCTCTTCTGGTCTCTGAGTTCCAAGTCCTCCTGCTCCTCTGGGGAAGGTCTGCTGTGTCTGCTCTGACTGCTGGCTGGTGGTGAGCTAGGCCAGCTCCTACCAGCTCATATAAGCTGACCCTTGGCATCTCTTTCCACCTCCACACCCAGAGACCATCATGTTGGTAGCCTGAAATCAGTCATAGTGGGACAATTTACACTACAGAAATCAGCAAACCGTGCAATAGGGCTTCTTCCCTTGGACAGTCTCTTGTTAAATATTTGCAGGTACACTAGTGTGGACCTTCCAATCTTCCTGAACCTTCTCTGAGCCTGATCATCTGACCTGAACATTCAAGGGTAGCCCTTTACAGGGAAGACCTCAGAAGTTTTTTATGTACACAGACTGGCCTTGCATTTCAGTGAGAATGCAGCTAAATCCACGCCAAAGTCTACAGAACAACTCTCAGCTTGGGAATGGAAACATGACACCAGGAAACAAAAAGTCTAATGAATATACATTAACCTCAAGATTAACCCCACCACTAATGAGATTTGCTCAGTCCAGCCAAAGCCTTTTCTTCCTGCCGGGCCTCCTTGGTGGTGCAGGCTCCGGGGGAAAGGTCCTGCCCCTGAGCTCTCGGACGGAAACCTGCCAGGCCCTCAGTGACTGCCCTTCACACCACTCCTGCCTCTGGCTTGGAAATACTAGGTCCAGTAGCGAATAGTGTGGAAGCAGATGACTCCTTTACAGGAGAAAAGGGAGGCCGTGCCTTTCCTCTCTGTGTGAAGGCTCCAGACCACACACGGTTGCTGAGGGTAAGCATTTTGAGGGCTCAAATTCTGTTCCAATTTGTGTAGCTCAGAGGCCTGAGCGCACGGCCTGTCCCTTGATGGTGTTACATTCAGATTGGCTGCCCCTAGGAGCACATTTGAAATGTGCAATGTTGGGCCACACTTAGCTTTACATCCCCTTACTTGAAGAAAGGCTCATCAAGTAAATGGACAGGTGGGTGAGACTGCGTGGTGGGGTGGAGCGGGGGGTATTTCACGTGTTCTCATGGGTTCTAGAGGGCAAATCACCATATACTGTGGTGGAATCCTATCCATCAGTGGTGTCTATCATGGGTCCCCTTTGAGCAGTATTTTATTCTTGCCTGTATTTGAAAGGATTCCCACAGCCCAAAATGGAAATACACCTCATCCTTCTGCCTGCTAAACTTTAAATCCTCTCTTCTCTCTACAGGATCCAGAAAGTAGACACATTTTCCTCTCTCCACAATTCCGGACGACTTACAGAATGTAAAACATTTCCTTCTCACTATCCCACATCCTCCCACGTACCCACCCCTTGACTTGCTGCCTCTAAAACAGTGAGACAAGCCATGTGTTCTCATTTTGACACCTTCAGTGACAGTCTTCACAGGGACATCAGCAGAGTGACGAATGCAGGGGTTGAAGTCCCAGATTTCTCCCCTAAGTTCTCCATACCCAGGTGCCTGCCCACACTGAAGTGTGAAATGTGAGCCCCTCATTCTAATAACCCTCCTCTGTCTGCTTCCTCTTCTCCCCACATCCTTCAGTCATCTCCTGTCATTGGATTACTAACAATGGTAGATGTCATAACCTGAGAAACTCCGCAGCTTACAAGTCACAGTCTGCCCATCACTTTGGTGACCTTCAGAACCTCCTTGTGACCCCGGCATTGGTGTGACTTCCAACATTTTAATGGGCCAATGAGCCAGTACCGACGATGTGCCTGACTGGAAGACACCTGACTGGAGACTCTTGCCTCTCTCTTCCTGCCTAACCAAGGAAATACAGTGATCAGGCACTGGCTATATGTGACCCTTGGAAAAAATCTCATTCAAAATGTTTTTAACTCCATTTGATGAGAAATAGTTACACATACTTTCTATTTTCCACCTCACTGGCAATAGCTTCTTGGCTGATGACTAGATCCCTCCTCTTATTCTGACATAGTAAATTCAGGGCGCGTCCGACTGAGCAACAACATGACCTCTTGCTGCACTTCCATGATCTAGATTTGAACCAGAGAACAATTGTCATTATTCCCCTACAGGCTTTATCTTTCCACACTTTCTCGTCATGCCTTCCTCCCAAATTATCTAATGCACGAGTACTCCAGACCACACAACTTAAGGCTCTTTTAATTTTTCTTTTTGCTTTCTAGTTCAAGTTAACGCAGGAGCATTTAGGATCTTTAAATGCAGACTATTTACTCTCTACTCCATGTAGTAATAACATTTATTTTTAAATGTTTATCAGCTTAAACTTTTCACTAACTCTTACTGATCTTTATAAAGAAATACATGGCTTTTCTCTATATATGTTAGGTACTGCTAACGTTTCTAACATGTTGACATCAGATTATAAAATGGAGAGAACTAGGGGGCTGCTCGGTGCCAAGCTTAAGAGGTCATGTTATTAATCAACTGAAGAGAAGATTAATTTATTCACTCAACACACACTTACGAGTCACTTAACCTGAACTCCTATGATACTCAAGACCCAGTAGTATGTACTTGTTATGAGTGTATCACCCACAGCCTCTCAGACTGTGAGGGTCTTCAGAAGTGTCTGGTCTCAGCTTGCCACTACCTGTCTTTTGACATTCGGCATTCATTTCACATCTCTGGGCCTCGCTTTCCCCAATGCAGGAGGTGAGTAAACAGAGCATTCTAAATTTACCGATTCACCCTCTTCCCATTTAATTCAGTAAATATGAGTTAAGCAAAAACATAACAGCTACTAGGAGAGCTCAACGCAGGAGGCATTAAGTGCTGTTTAAGAGAACTCAGGTAATTGTTGAAGCGGGGAGATCGGTATGTAGAAGTTGATCATACAGCTCTTGTCTACCTTTGTGCATATTTGAAAATGCCCCTACTAAGAAGCATAAAAATAAGTGGAAAGAATTCAGGCTACACAGAGCAGGTAGCAGCTGAGCAGAATTGAAGCATGGGTAGGATTTCAATGAGCCGACACTAGGTCAGGGGCCATTCCAGGCAGGGCATGTCATGAGCCAAGGCATAGAGACTGGAAAATACAAGGTGTTCAGAAAGAACTGGGAGTAGTCATGTGTGGCTGAAGCACAGGGTGCAAGAAGGGAGAGGTGGGAAATGAGCTGGAAAGGTATCATGGGGTCACAGCTGAAGGGCCCAGAGAGGCACAGTGTGGAGCCACACTTAATTCAGTCCAAGGAAAGGTGACCTCATTGGTTAAGCCCACGTTGGCCCTACCCCTCTCGGTTGGTCTGGGTGAAGGCCCAAGAGAAGGGCATGTGGCAGAAACTGGCAGAGAAACCTACTGGCAGCACTACCCGGCTTGTTTCTTCACCAGGAAACAAGGTTTCCTGTAACTCAGACCCATGAATCAGCATTTCCTCTGTCAATAATACGCAGCAAGAAATGCAACAGCACCGGGCTGGGGGAATGGAAGAAAGGGAGGAATATTCCATGACACGGCTGGGCTCTGCTCTCCTTTTCCCTCATGAAACACTCCTGATAAGCTCCCAAATAACACTCAGGTTTCAAAGATAAGTTTCTCAGAGAACCTCACAGTATCTCGTGAAGATTAAGTCCTACAGAATGCTCCAGTCATATTATGTGTTCCTGTCACCATTTGGATAAGTAAGATCACTTTCTGAGTTCTTGCCTTACATGATAACTAAATGTTAATATAACCAGCCGTGTTTGAACCTTGCAGAGGTTTGAGTGTACGTGTGACTTGCTTTTAGTTTTTACACATCTCTGTCCAATATTTTATTAGATCCTCATGATAATCCTATGAGGGACACAGGAAATATTATACCTATTTACAAGTGCTGATACCGAGGCAGGGAGATGAAACGTTCTTTTCCTGTCAGATCTGTTAGACCTGTCACTTCTGAAGACATAAGTGACCCCAACTCTTCAAACTCCGGTCTAAGGTTCTTTTCAAGGTCATAGACGTTTAATAAATAAATATTGCTATATTTATTTTAGTATATTGGATAACTTAAATTAATACTATATTTAAGTATCAAAATTATATATTACGTACACAGATGTCCTACCTAGCACCAGAAAGAATTTCATTCATACCCTCATTCCATTCATTCACGTATTAAATATTTACTGACTGCCTGCTATATGCCAGGCTTTGTTCTAGACACATTTAATAGTGACCAAAACAGACAAATAGCCCTGTCTTCAGAAAGCCTATATTCTCATTGCAGAACTCGGCTATGTTAGAGAGTCACATGGTTACATGTGCCTTGAAGAGCAAAGACAACAGGGAAGAGTGTAAGAAGTGTTGAGGGGAGGGTGATGCAATTTCACACAGGATGTTCAGTGATGATCTCCCTGAAAATGTGATGTTTAATTCAAGACCCATATAGCTGAGCAAGCAAGCCACGTGGACAAATGGGGTGGGGGGAGTCAGCAAAAGAAACATCAAATGCCCAAGCTCTGAAGTAGTATGTTCCTGTTATGTGCAAGGACCAGTACGGGGTCAGGTGTGGCTGGACTGGAGGGAGGAAGTGGAAAGGGGGAAGAAACAGGGGGTAATGTTGGGGTGAGAGCATGTAGACCATTATAAACACCTGGAATTGACATAGTGAATCTGCTCTCATTTACTCAAAACCAAAACCAAACCAAACAAAGACGAAACTAAAATAAAGCAAGACAAAGTGGTAAAATTCAAAATAAAACGAAACAACCAAAGCATGCAAAGGGGGTTAAGGGTGGTAGCAGCACCCTGTTCCTATCCATAATCAGGATCCAGGATTCAAACCCTGAAGCCACCACCATGGCTGCTGCCTGAGGGAGCTGTGCAGCAGCAAAGCCAGGCAGAGGGGCCACGAGCTGGGCCTGGGCCTCAGACCTCAGGTTCCTGTGAGCTGGGCCACTAGGATTTATCAAGCCTCCTTTTGCTTAGGATACAGGCTGAAAGCAGAACAAAGCCCTCCAGAGCCTTCTCACCCAAGCCTTCCCAGGGACAGAGCATTCAAGCTATCAGCTCAGCCCTGCGAAATCTCCCTCCCCGACTCCCAGATTTATGTAATACCCGTGTTTTGACCCTGGCTCATCCCAGAGGGTAGAGTGTGCATGTGGACCTGGACATGGTGTGAAGCAGAGTGGACAGAATAACCTCACACTCATTGTAGAAGTCAGTGCACCTTCACGTTTTGTACTTTCTCTTTATTAATCCTATGGGCTTAATAGGCAAGCTTGTATTATTCAATTTATGCTCATCCGGCCTCCACTGCCACTTCCCCACTGGCTCACAGAGTTTTAGAAAATGTCTTTGTGTGGTTTCTCCAGACACTGACCCTGGGACCAGTGAGTGGTAGTTCGGCCCTTCAAAGCCTTTTATGACTGTCTCTTTGATTTGCCTTCAGAAGTCACTGGAATAGATCAGAACAGGACATACTCCAAGTCAACAATGGACACCAGGTGGAGAAGTCCCTCGCCGTCCTTTTCATCAAGTGAGCAAGCAAGAGAGATGCTCTGTCACTCAGGGACAGGGGAACAGCCCCAGTCAAACCAGACGTATCGCGATCAGGGCTGGGGGATCAGAACAGCTAAAGCAGCTCTTGCCTTTGTTTCACTCATTCATGTTTTTCCCCACATCCTCCCCCGAAACTGCCCCGTCCACCACTATTATCAGAGAAGTTTGAGTCTCCTCTTAACTACTTTTTTAATTAAACTTGTAATTTTGAGGTACTTGTAGATTCATATGTAGTTGTAAGAAATAATACAGAAAGAGCCTATGTTCCCTTTATCCAATGTTAATATCTTATAAAATGATAGTACAATATATAATCAATATATTGATGTTAATGCAGTCAAGATAAAAAATATGTCCATCATGCCGAGGGTCTAGTGTGTTGCCTTTTTATAGCCAAACCTACTTTCCTCCCCTTGCACCCCTTTCTTAATCTCTGGCAACCGCCATTTTGTTCTTCGTTTCTAAAATATTGTCAATCCACAATGTATTATACTTCACATTGCAATAGTTAATAATATCATAATATTATGATGCCAAGAGAGTACTAGAATTATTGGGGAGATTATTTTGTAAGTTATGTAAATGTCTAGCCACTATGCAGTACACTTAAAACTAATATAAAGTACTATTGGGCCCTGGCCGGTTTGGCTCAGCGGTTAGAGTGTCGGCCTGCGGTTCTGAGAGACCCGGGTTCGGTTTCCGCTAAGGGCACGTACCTCGGTTGCAGTTTGTCCCCGGCCCTGGTTGGTTGTGCGGTGGCAGCCACTCGATGTGTCCCTTTCACATCGATGTTTCTCTCTCTCTCTCTCTCTGTTCCTCTCTCTCCCTCCCACTCTACCTGAACAAAAAATGGAAAAATTTCCTCGGGTGAGGATGAAAAAAAAAAAAGTACTATTGGATGTCAACTATAATTGAAAACATTTTTAATGTAATATAAATGGAATTATACCATATATATATATAACCTTTTGTAATTGGCTTTCCTATCAGGGTAATTCCTATTAGGAGATTTATCCAGGTCATGTGTTTATCAAGTTACTTTTTATAACTGAGCAGTAGTCTAGGTATGAATGTACCGCAGTTTATTCACCCAATGAAAGATATGAGTTGTCTCCAATTTGGGACCATTATGAATAAGTTTGCTGTAAACACTGTATGCAGGTTTTTCTGTGGATATAAATCTTTTCTTTGGGCTAAATGCTCACAGTGCAATTGCTGGGATGTATGGCACTGTGTGTTTCTTTTTTGTTTTTTTTTTTTAAGTCACTGACAAACTATATTCCAGAGAGACTATTATATATTCTACATCTTCACCAATTAGTTATATACGAGTGAATGAGTTTTTCTACATACCTGCTAGCACTTGGTTTTGTCATTAATTTTTGCTGTTGTTATTTTAGCCACTCTGACAGGTTTATAGTGATAACATGTGTTTTTAATCTTCATTTTCCTGATCACTAATGATTTTGACTATCTTACTATGCATTTACTTGCCATCTGTACATACTCTTTGGAGGAGGTCTCTTTGCATCTTTTGTTGATTTAAAATTGAATTGTTTTTTAACTGTTGAGTTTTGAGAGTCTTGAATATATTCCATATATTAGTTATCAGATGTGTGATTTGCTAATATTTTCTTTCCAGTTGGTAGTTGGTCTTTTCATCCTGTTAGCTGTGCCTTTTGTGGAGCAAAATTTTAAAATTGTTATGAAGTCTTACTTGTCAATATTTTTCTTTTATGGATTGTGCTTTTGGTATCGAGTCTAAAATCTCTACCTATTTCTAGATCCTAGAGCTTATTTTCCCTAAAAGTTGTATAACTTTCATGTTTTACTTCTAAGTCCATTACTTATTTTAAGTAATTTTTTCATAAAGTGTGAGACTTAGGCTGAGATTTGTTTCCTTATTTTTTCTTTTGTTTGTTTGTTTATGTATTGTCCAATCACTCCAGCACTATTTGTTGAAAAGGCTATGTTTCTTCCAGTGAATTGCTTTTGCACCTTTGTCAAAAAAAGGATGAGCATATTTGTATCTATTTCTGGGCTCTTTCTTCTATTCCATTGATCTGCGTGTATATCTCTCTGCAAATACCACAGTCTTGCTTATTGTAGCTGTATAATATGTATTGAAATCAGGTAGACAGGTTCCTCCTACATTATTCTTCCTTTTCAAAATTGTTTGAGCTATTCAAGTTCCTTTGCCCTTTTATATACATTTTTGAGTAATCTTGTTGATTCCTACCAATAATCTTACTGTGATTTTGAAAGAAATTGTTATGAATCTGTATATCAGTTTGGGGAAAATTGACAGCTTTACTAATGTGGTTGGCAGAATAATGGACCCTCAAAGATTTATATACTCCAATCCCTGGAAATTGTAAAAATGTTACTTAATATGACAAAAGTGATTTCGCCGATGTGATTAAGGTAAGGAACTGGAGAGAGGAAGGTTTTTATGAATTATCCAGGTAGGTCCAATATAATGACAAGGTCTTTATTCAAAGACGGTAGGAGGGTCAGAGTCAGAGCTGAAGGGACATGTGATGCAAGCAGAGGTCAGAAAGAGGTTGAAAGGTACTATATTGTTGGCTTTGAAATAGAGAAGCTTTCATAGATCAAGAACTACAGGTAGCTTCTAGAAGCTGAAAAGGCTAGGAAGTAGATTCTCCCGAGTCTCCAGAAAGAACCAGCCTTCACAATACTTGAATTTTAGCCCCTTAAAATGTCATATCAGACTTTAGAAATACAGAACGGTAAAAAAAAAAAAAATTAATTTTCATTTGTTTAAGCCACTATTGTTATTTTCTACAGCAGAAATGGGAAAATAATACAACTATGTTGAGTATTTCAATCAATGAACAGAAATTGTATGTCTCCTCCATTTATTTAGATCTCCTTTGATTTCTTTCTTTAGCATTTTATCCTTTTAATGGTTTTCTGTTGTGTTTTAGATTTTTTGTGATTTTCTATGTAGATAATTGTGTCATTCATAAATAAGGACAATTTTATTTCCTAATTTTTTATTTTATTCTTTCTACTTCCTTTTATTGATGTATTATATTGGCTAGAAGTTCCAACATTAAAAATAAAAGAGGTGAGAGTGAACATCCTTGTCTCATTCTTTGTCTGAGGCGGTAAAGATTCAGTCTTTCACCATTAAGTATAATAGTAGCTACAGGGTTTTGTAGGTACTCTTGATCAAGTTAAGGACATTTTCTTGCAATCCTAGATTTCTGAGAATTTTGTTTCTTTTTATCATAAATGAATGTTGAGTTTTGTCAAGTGCTTTTCCTGCATTGATTGATATGACTATGTGGTTTCTCTGCTTTAGACATTGAATATGGTGGATTAACATTGATTGATTTTTTAAAAATATTGAACTAGCCTTACATCTCTGAAATAAACCAGTTTGTCATGATGCACAGTTTTTTTCATAATTGCTAAATTCTAGTTGATATTTTTTCCAGTCTATTTTTTAAAGATTTTGCTTATGCATGAGGGATGTTAGTCTATAGTTTATAGTGTTCTCTATTTGTGCTTTGTCTAGCTTTATTATCAGGGTAATCCTCTCTTTATAAGATGAACTGAGGACTGTTCCCGTTCTGTCTTCTAGGAGATGTGTAAAACTGGTGTTAACTCTTCCTTAAACACTTGAAAGTTTTCTTCAGTGAAACCATCTGGGATTGGAGACGTCCTTTCTAAAAATTTTAAAAACGGTGAATGCAGTTTTCTTAGTAATTATAGAGCCATTCAGATGATCTCTATCATATTGGGTAACTGTAGTATTTTTTTTAGGAATTGTTCCATTTTACTCAGGTTGTCAAATTTTTGTGTGTAGAGTGATTGCAGTGGCCTGGTGTTTAAGGTCTTCCCTATCTAACTCTAACCTACCTCTTCCATCTCTTTCTTCTCCCTTCCACAGGCTCAGTGAATCTCAGTGAACTGGGATCTCACTGAATTGGATTCCTTTCTGGGATTCTTTTTTTTTTTTTATCCTCACCCAAGGACAATTTTGCATTTATCCTCAGATAGAGCGGGAGAGAGAGAAAGAGAAAGAGAGAGAGAGAAAACACCGATGTGAGAGAGACACATCAACTGATTGCCACCCACACGACCCCAACCGGGGCCAGGGATGAACCCCAACCGAGGTACATGCCCTTAGCGGGAACCAAACCTGGGACACTCTGGTCCACAGGTCGATGCTCTAACCGCTGAGCCAAACCGGCCAGGGCTCTTTGTGGGATTTTTTGCACACTCTGTGATTTCTCACTGCCCTGCCCTGCTATTTTTCATTCTCTAGGTCTGAATAACCCAAAGTTTCAAAAATGCTTTATTTCTCATTTGAGGGCCGCTCAAAAACTGCAAACTGTCTCTTCCATTTCCCTTCGAACTCACCTGGCCTACATTATCAGCGGTAGTTCTGCGGTGTGGACTGGGTATTGTATAGAAGGTATTTGTGAACATGAACTTATGGCCCAACTGGACTGTGAGCTTTCTGAGGAATGAAAGCCTGTGTGATTTTTCTTGCCTGCCTTCCTAGGAGGCCCTCGCACAGGGTGTTGCACAAAGGATATCTGAAGAATTAATTCACATGGGTCCTCCTGTAATAGTCCATTGAAGAAGTCCTTTGATCTCCTCTCTTCAGGTGTTTAGGAAGCTATTTTCCAGGACCTGCTCTTGAAACAGGGGTTGGCTTGGCCTGTGAAGATAGCTGGTACCTTGAGCAGGTGGGGGGAAAGAGTCCCTCTCAGCACCAAGCCAGATTGCAAGGGAACAACACACTGTGGCTTTCAGAGCCATAAACCTGTCTCACAAAACCACAGGTTCATTATGAAGAGATGGGACACAGCCAGGTTTCCGGAAACTTACCAATTTACAGAAAGAACACCTTCTCCCACCGTCTAAATTAGTAGTTCAAATTCTCCTTAGCAGCACCATACTAAATGGAGATGTATTAGGGAGGCAGGATGGAAAAGTGATCTCCATCTATTCCCAGCTCAGCAGGCATCTGTATCCAACAGTATCATTGAGATTGACTTTGAGGCCCAGACTGGGAATAAATATTCTCCAGGGAATCCCACTGTCTCAAAACAAGAGAAGGTGAAGTGGCTAGGAAGAGAAACAGAGATGGAGATAAAACAAAGTGGGGAGAAAGAGAAACATTTTCCACTCTTGTGACTGTCAAGAGCCACCTCTTGGTAACTCCCTCGTTATCCTCCTAATCTGAGCCTCCTTGTCTCCCACCGTACGTGCTGTTGTAGCCTTTTATACAGGCTCTCTGTCTGCGTGTTTGCTCTCCATGATCCATCCTACACCCAAGTACCACAACGACCTTCCTAAAATGTAACTCTGATCGTACCATCTATATTTTCAAAGAAGCCTTCATACTTCCTCATTGCACAGGAATAATGTTGACGTGCAGGCACACACAACCCTCTGAGTATTATGATTTCCCCTCCCACCCTTGCAGTTACACACCAAGCTGGCAAAACAGAATAGAAAGAATCTAGAGTCTAGAATTAAATCTGAGTTCAAATCTAGCTCAGTCTTGTAATAGCTTCACGATTTGGGGTAACATATCTAACCTTGATGAGTCTCAGTTTTTTTACCAAAAAAAAAAAAAAAAAAGTTTAAAGAAAAATAATACCTCATAGGGTTTTGTGAAAATAATTGAGGACATGAGTGTACAGTATCCAGCACATAATAAGTACTCAACGAATGCGGTATTTTTACTATGCTGACACACACTGAGCAACTTACCTATTCCTGAAACACTCCTGAATCTTTTCTCAGGTGTAATAACCCTGGTGAGTTGATCAAATGCCCTTGTACAAGGACTAGGGAGAAGGAACTAGCTGAGGATAAAGGTTGGGGATGAGGGAGCATTGACATATGTTAAGCCTCCCATGGTTAATTTTTTTTCCTTTATTGAGTTTTGAGAGAGAGGAAGGAAGAAGGAAAGAGAGATAGAAACATCGATGAGAGAGAACATTGATCAGCTGCCTCCTGCATGCTCCCCATTGGGGATCGGGCCCATACCTGGGCATGTGTCCTGACTGGGAATCGAACCGGTGACCTCCTGGTGCATGGGTCGACGCTCAACCACTGAGCCACACCTGCTGAGCAAGTCTCCCATGGTTGGAAAGAAACAATGCGCTAAGCTCTGAGAGGTTGTGTGAAGTATGGGTGAGAGAACAGGTCCAGAAATTCAGAATGGCCTGGCAGGGTCCAGCAGTTTCAGCATTTGGTTTTCTTCCCTGAGCATCAGAACAAGCCCTGGCCTACCTTTCTACAGCTGATGAGGGTATCTCTTTCATCTCTTCATGCGGATGGATCATCTCTGTTTCTTTAATAGAGACTTCATTGAATGCTATTCCTAAACAGAGAAGAGGCTGGTAGTGGGCAACTCACTATGGTTTGTATAGCTATCGTACCCAGTATGTATGTGTGTTATTAGAAGGGGCTCAAGGAAATAGTGTCAAGAGACCCACTTCATAAGTACACTTATTATTATCTCCGCTGCTCAAGCCACACAAAATAAATGTCTGGCATTTCCAGAAATTGCTATCGATTCAGCAGCAGATTTTACAAGGCCAATCAATAACAGTTTCCTCCATACCCCCAGCCCCCAGAGTACATTTATTTGTGATCAAGCTTTCTGTTCCTCCTTGCTTTCTAGTGCTTGTAATTGGTCCAGAATAAATGGATGATTTCATCTTTTTCCAGGAAAACAAAAAGAAGAGATTAAAAAAACAACAACAACAAAAAACTCTGCTATTAAAAGTATCTCCCTCCCCTAGCTAAAAACAAATCTGTGTGCATATATGTGTATGTGCGTGAGAGAGACAGAGAGGATGAGACCCACTGCACAGAAACTGGAGTTGGTGGCCTCTTTTCCCTGCACCTGAGTGGTGCTGTGGTAGGAGATTAGGGACCCAGAAAGGCACATAGACACTTCTACTCATGAGTTCTTCCATCATGATGCCTTTATATCAGACACTGTTGCCAAATGTGTAACAGAGGCTCAGAGCAGGCTAGAGCTTTCAAGTTCACCAGCCCACCACCCTCTTCTTATAGATTAAAGCACAAAGGCTCAAAGAAAAAAAGTGGGTCTAAACTCGGGTCTCTTGCTTCAAAATGTAACCTTATTTAGAGATAGGGTCTTTGCAGAGGTCATCAAGTTAAAATGAGAGTGGCCCTTAACCCAATATGACTGGTATCCTTATAAGAAAGAAGTAGTTTGAACACTGAAAAAGACACACAGACAAGCAGAACTCAGTGTGAAGATGAAGGTAGAGATCTTCTTCAAGCCAAGGGATTCCGAAGAAAATCACCAGAGTCTCGGAGAGAGGCATGCAATCAATTCTTCCTCTTAGCCCTCAAAAGAAACACTTTAATCTTGGACTTTTAGCCTCCAGAACTGTGAGATAATAAATTTCTGCTGTTTAAGCTACCCAGTTTGTGGTACTTTGTTATGACAGCCCTAGCAAACTAATATACTTCTCTGTAGGAGGCCCAGGACTAAGGAATCCAGTGCTTAAAGTCAGAAAAATGTTAGAACTCTATTAGAAACCATCTTTGATAATCTTAGTCCAAATGAATACAGCATCAAGACAGGAGGTAAGCATGCACGTGGAGAACACATACCCCCAATTTCTCAGACAAGACAAAATTTTTTGCAACTGTGAAGAACAAAAAATAACTTATAAAACTATATGAAATCAGTTGTTTATGTGGTAAGGCATAGGTCATGTACAGTTTGTTCTATGATAAAACAATATTCATAGATAGATAGATGATAGATAGATAGATAGATAGATAGATAGATTTTAATTCTCACTCAAGGATATGCTTTTTACTGATTTGAGAGAGAAACATCAATGTGAAAGAGAAACATCAATCAGATGCAGCCCATATGTGCCCCCACCAGGGATGGAACTCCCAACCTAGGAATATGCCCTGACCAGGAATTGAACCAGCAACCTTTAGGTGCATGGGAGGACACTCCAAACAACTGAGCTACATCGGCCAGGGCCAAGTATACATATTTTCAAGGTAGAATATGAAAGTAAAGAAAACCCATGAACACATTGGCAAAGGATAATGCCAATATGTTCCCAAGACATATTTCACTTATTTCTTCCGAAGGACACAGGAATACTGTATTTCCCACTCTCCTTTGCAACTAAAATGGACCACGTGACTAGTTCTGACCAATGGATAATACATAAAAATGACATAAGTAGAAGCATAGAAGAGTTCATGCTTCCTCTTTCTTTGCCACAGAGACCCTACAAGTCATTGAGTCCAGGGAGGTGTGACATCGAAGTACACAGGTCCTTAAGTCTCCAGTCGAAAGGGAGCTGCCTTGGAGAACCATCTGGCCCTCAGTGAAGCTTCAGTGAGGTGGAAATAGATGCTTTTGAGATTTGGGTAAAATCATCTCACCTGACACTTTGGCCTAACTCGGCTGATGATGACCCTCACTCTTGCAATTTGATTTGACTAATATACTTTCAAAATAATAATACGTCACTTGAAAAATATTAACTTGGAATTTGTCATGTTTCTTGTTGCTTCTCAAATGGCCATTGGTAGAGCAACCCACCCCAACTATGTCCATGGGATGTCCTCTGACAACCCAGACCCTGGGTCCCACAATAAAGGAAACATCTCTTCAACATCCTTCACTACTTCTCCAGTGAAAAGGTGGACCCTTAAAGAAAAAAAGGTATTTTCTACCCCAAAAAGCAGCACAACTCTGATTGTTAGAAATCTATTCCTTATTGTGTTTATAATCAAATTCTCTGTTACTTCACCCATTGCCCTTAGTTCTGCCCTCTAGAGTTCTGGAGTAACAGGATAAGTCCATATCTCTCTCAAACTGCTCTCCCTCAGGCTGATGCTTCAGTCAAAGGAGGTTTCTTTCCAGAAGCTCTGTTCATCAAGCTATCATGAATAAGTCAAATCCTGGTAGAATGTAGCCCAATGTATTATTCTGATTATTTTGTTGTGTTTGGACTTTATTATATCAAAAAAATATTTCAAATAAATAGAATTCCACCTGGGGCCCAACATTCTTTCAGTTATAAAAAGATTTGCATCATAGCAATATTTGTTTTATTAGGATTTAACCTGTCCATTGTTCTGCTGAGTGCCTGTGTAAGAATGTGGAAAATAGCGTTCTATCACCATAAGCTCAGGAAAAAATGCCAGTGAAAGGCAGGCAAATAGATTATGATTGCATCGACAACTCTTTTCATAAGCTAATGGGCTGTCTAACCTATTCATGATTGCTGTACCCCATAGGGTCTTGTAAGCACATTGCCAAGGAGTTTGTTGAATTTGGCAAATTGATACACTGGGCTTGTTTTGACTTCCCGTTTCTACGAGTGATCGTTAAGTATTTAACAATATGTCAATGTGTTTAGAACGCCTAATGGGGCATAAGTTAGGTAAATAAGCAATTTGATTCCTCTTTTTCTTTAACAGTTAATTTCTTTCATGTTTAGTGGAAATTTTTAAATGTGTACATACGTGTGAGGTATCTCAGTCCTGTAATTTATGTTTGAACACAAGGAATCCTATAGGAGATTTAATACACAATGTTACTTGAAGGACTAAAGGAATCAAATCAACATGAGGGCTAAACACACACACACACACACACACACACATACACACACACACACACACAATGGAAACCTACTAGTAAACAAAATCTTTTTTTTAAAATTACATTTCAAATTAGAATAGCATTGGCGTAGCTTTGGGGAACTTTTTTTTTTTATACTCCTGTGTGAGCATAAATTGAGATAATCTACCTGAAAGGCAATTTGGCAAATATATCAAAAACCTTTAAAGTATGCATACACTTTGACCCAGACCCAGTGACTTCACTTCTAGGAATTTATTATAAAAAAATAATACTGGGTGTGTGTAAACATTTACTTACAAAAATACTTATTGCGACATTATTTACAACAGCAGTAATTGGAAAAATACAAATAGTCCACAAAAAAGAAATTGGCTTTTTAAAAACATGATACATTCATTTATACGATATTATATTACATAACAATTATGTTACGTAAATATTATTAATATAAAAAATTCACTATATACTGTTAAGATTTTGTTGAAAAGCTAATTTCAAATCAAATCAGTATTTTTAAGATATCAATTTTGCAAACATATATAAACAAACATAGATTAAAGACAGAATTTAACATCTATGAAGGCTGGGATCATGGGTTTTTATTTCCTTCCTCATTTCTCCTAAATTTTTCTAAATGTTTAACAATGAACACATTATGTATTTGGTATGCAAAAATACTATAATGAAAAGGAATCTTATATGTAAAATATTTTCATTTTTCAAGATGCTGTTGTTACTAAGAAATCGGGCACATCTTTTCTACTGGCTTAATTCATAATGCTAAGTGAGACTTTCTTTGGCATTTCTAACTAGTTCAGAACAAAATATTTTCTGTCTTTTAAAGCGAGTTTGAAAATCAATGGACAAGTCCACAATTAGCCAAGATACCCAACTCAACTGCATTTGACGTAAAGAGATCTGTGGAATTTTTAAAGCTGGAAATGGAATCACTCAAGAGCAATAGATGTGGAGTCAGAACACCTAGGATCAAGTTCTAACTGTGACTTTATATTTTTTAATTTCTTTTTCTAGTGTTGAAAGTATTACAGATATCCCCGTTTTTTCCCATTGACTTCCTCCTTCCCGCTCCCACCCCCCCTCCTGCCTTCCCCAGCCTAGAGTCCCTGTGGATTGCTTGTGCATATATGCATATCAGTTCTTTGGTTTATCTCTTCCCACCCCTCCCACTCCCCCATCCCTCTGAGGTTTGTCAGTCTGTTCCCTACTTCCATGATTCTGGATTTCTTTCGGTCGACAGCTTACATTGTTCATGATGTTCCATAAATAAGTGAGATCATGTGGTACTTCTTTATCTCTGACTGGCTTATTTCGCTTAGCATAATACTCTCCAGGTCCCTCCATGTTGTCTCAAAGGGTAAGAGAGCTCTCTTTCTTACAGCTGCATAATATTCCATTGTGTATATGTACCACAGATATTTTATCCACTCATCTACTGATGGACACTTGGGCTGTTTCCAGATCTTAGTAATTGTAAATAGCGCCGCTGTGAACATAAGGGTGCGTATATTTTTCCTGATTGGTGTTTCGGGCTTCTTAGGATATATTCTAAGCAGTGAGATCACTGGGTCAAATGGCAGTTCCATTTTTAGGAAACACTATATTGTTTTCCACAGTGGCTGCACCAATCTGCATTCTCACCAGCAATGTACTAGAGTCCCCTTTTCTCCACATCCTCCCCAGCATTTATTGTTTGAGGATTTATTGTGACTTTAGCTGGTGACATTGAGCAAGCCCCTTAGTCCTTTGGTGGGACTCTCAGACTGGAATGACTATATATTTTAAATAAAGGATATGAAAGGTCAATTTATTTAAAATACCTCCAAGGCACATTATTTATTGCATAGCTTTAGCCATCTCTCAGCTAGAATCTCTATAACTAACAACCAATTATGGCTGGAATGACACACACACAAAAAACTGATTTTCTTTCTTGTTTTTGTTGTTCATTTGATTTGTATACAATAAAACATACACTCATGTACAAAGTGCATACGCTGTAAACATACAGTTTAAATTATTGCAAAGTGAATCTCTGTGTCAGCTCCAACCAAGTGAAGAAATAGAACATGGCCAGCACCCCAGAAGGCCTGCACATTCCCCTTCCAATCACATCTACCTTCCCCCACCCCCAGATTCATGGTTCCCTCAAATTATTGTTATCATTTCCTTCATTTGCTATATAGTTTTACCACTTAAGCATGCATCTCTAAACCATATAAGTTTACTTTAGTGTATATTTGAACTTATATAAACAGAATACAGAAAAAATTATCATGAGAATGGATGTAAAATATTGTAAAGTATAATGTATATGTCAGTGAATGGCAATATTATCAGTATCCTATTATGTAGGGACATAGGCATTGAATTTCAACCCTCCAAAGCAGGTGGCTAGTCTCACAATTTTGGCATAGAATCATCTCCCGTCAGGTCTAGTCCTCTCTCCCTTCCAGATGGTCAGCACAACCTCACGTTCAGGGACTCATCAGAGCTCTGTGTTTGTGACTTCTTGTGCCACCTGGATGGAAAAGTACTCACCTGAGGCTGAAGGGGTCTGTAAATACCTGCTTTGTTCATACATTAGCAGGCTTCCCTCTGTTGAATGAGTTCCCCAGCTATTATCAAGGCTCTAAGGTCACATCTGGTTAATCGTTGGCTAGAAATCAATACACAGAAAGCGATGGTTTATGATAAGAGCTTATAATAAGCAAGTTCAAGTTCAAGAAACTGGCTGTCTTTTTGCTTTAGATGCTGAAAAGAAGGTGTTTATCCCCAGTCTTGTTGAAAAGAAACATAACTCCACTCACATTGCTACTTAAATCAAGAACTACTTAATATATTTTTTATAAGTCCCCTTCACCTTATTGGCCAATTCATTGTGCCCTTAGACTCAGCTGTTCAAATGCCACCTAGACTTTTTTTCAACCCCAAGGAAATGCATCAGTTTATTCTCTGGCTTCACAAGACCTCAGGGCTACAGCTACCCTTTGTCCTAGTTCTGAAACAACCCTGATACTCTTTGATGTTCGTAGCTACCTTGTGAACTGATCCATGGGGCTCCCAGCGCCCGAGGCTCAGTATTACTGTGGGTTTCCCAGCTGGCATGTGGCCAATGCTCTCCATTCCTCCTGTGCAACCACCCGCGCATGTGTACATGAGCACATGCGTGTGTGAATGGGCGGGTATGTTCAAGCGTGTGTAGGCATACTATCTGCTCATTCCACAAGAAGACAGCATTACCATGGGCTGTAGCAATAACAGTAAGAATGCCTTTCATGTAGTGAATGTCGGGTGAATGAGTGAACAAATGAGCAATGCACCACCTGGCTTCCTACCCCAACATTCCTCCTCTTCTCACAATGGTGGCCACTTGAATTTTACCTTCAGGCTCGATACTGTATCATTCCTAAGACCCATTTAGGAGTTTTTCAAGCAGAATTTCAGGGACCTTAGTCCAGATTCTGGAAAGACTCAGCACTAACATACATGGATGATCTTCCTACAGTGATGCTGAGCCCGCATTTGGATCGCCCCTTGTTTTTCTCCCGCAGATCCCTGTGGGCACTTCAATTTTAGTATCTGGAGCACTTGCTATCCATCCCAGGGCCCTTACCAACTGCCTCCACTCCCACTAGAGACTGGATGTCCCCCCTCATGAATCCCAGTAACTAGGACCCTGCTTCCTGACCTCTTATGATGCTCAGATTCTGTGGCATGTGGCATTGCTCATCACTGGCGGATTTTCTGCTAGAACCTCCTGATAACTTCCTGATACTGAACAATAGCCATTTCTCACCATACCCTCCAGATGCCATATCTGTTCATCTGCTGGAATTTCTCACCCCATTGGCACTGTGTCTGTCCTCAGCACCATGAGGGGCATCTTTAGTCTTCAGTTTCTCTCTTCTCCTGATCTGCTCTGCCCATTGCCTACTGAAAGGCCTTTCCATTTTTATATTAAAGATAACAATACATTTTAAAAGTATGACACTTTCAAAGTAAACAAGTAAGCAAAAAGAAAACAACCATAACCCAACTGTAGAAGTTTATTACAATTTTAGTGCAAATAAAGAGGGATGCCATGCTTGTGTATTAGAAGACTCAATATAGTTAAGATGTCAATTCCTTATGAACTTACATATAGAAATAATAAAATTCCAATAAGAATCCCATCACGTTTTGTTGTTTTGTAGACATAAAAAAGCTGGTTCCAATGTTTACATGGAAAGGCAAAGAAATTAGAATAAGCAAAACAAACTTTAAAAAGAATAATGAGAAAGATTTACCCTTCCTGATTTCCAGACCCACTAAAAAGTATTCAGTGTGGTATTGATAAAAGAGTAGACACATAGATCATTGGAACAGAGTAGAGTCTATAAATAGACTCGTGCAAAAATGACCAATTGATTTTTTTATAGAAACTCAAACACAATTTAATTTATTTTCAAAAAATACATCGAAACCATTGAACATCTACATGCAAAAATATGGAAAACTTCAACCTAAACCACGCACCTTATAGAAAACAATTTACTTAAAATGAACCACAGATATAAATACAAAATACAAAGCTATAAAACTTTTGGGAGTGAAATAAGGAAATATTCTCATAACCTCGGTTTAGCCATAGATTTCTTAGTCATCACACTAAAAACATCATACATAAAAAAAAAAAAATGATAAATTGATTAGACTTCATACAAACTAAAAACTTTTCTCTGTGATACTATTAAGAAAATAAAGATAAAGTAAAGACTGGGACAACACAGCTGCAAATCACAAATCTGACAAGGGGCTTGTGTCTAGAATACATAAGGAACTTTAAAAATTCATCTGTAAGAAAACTCACAATTCAATTCAGTTTTAAACCACAAAACAACCCTCAGAGCTTAGTACATTGCTTGGCATATAGAAATCACTATTTGATATTTATACTTGTTTGTTGGCAAGAATAAATGAATAAATTAATGACCCAGCTACTCCTTTGGCAATAAATTTTTCTATTTATTGTCATACACTTTGGAGTTACTTCATGGAATAATTTTTGTTTTATTTTTTTGGTACATGCCCCTAACGGGAATTGAACCCAGCACTCTCTGGTCTGTAGGCCGATGCTCCAACCTTGAGCCAAACTGGCCAGGGCGGGATAATTATTAATTCAGCATATAGAATAGTGGTCCTAAACATTTTTTAATTATACCTCATTAACAAAAAATGTTGAGCATTCTTCCTAATATATTCATTTACATTTTGTATGTACTTGCGCCTATCAACCTACATGTTAAAGAATAATAAAGTTTAATTTTTTTTTTTCTTATTTGGGGTTAGAAATAAACATGTAATCCTTTTTTTCACTCCCCAAAGGTTCTTCTTTACACACCCCAGGCTGTACACACTTTGCAGATCGCTGCTGTAGGGACCCGGACACCATGAAGAACACTGCAATGGATAACAGTTCTCCCCTTGGAGCTCATATTCAGTCTAGGAACAAATGCCAAGAGACTTCACAGATACAGTCTTTTGAAAGCAAGGGGGGTAGCGATTTTTTCCTACTAGGGAAGAGAGGAGAGTTTTCAGGGAAGAAGAAGCCCTGGAGCCTAGGTCATGAAGTATAAGACGAGTTTGTGTTCTACACCTTGAGGAGGCCCCTGCATGGCTATGTTCTACTTCAACTTCAGCAGTGTTACAGGATGGCAAGGTGGGGGAGGGCAGTTGAATAGGGAAGAGTCTGTGCACCTGCCATGTATGGCTGTTGGTGGGTTTTTCTTTGGGCCTCTTTTTTTCCTGTTTGTTTAATGTATATGTTTTCCTCCTGCGTTCAGGACATAGTGACACACATTTCAGCTCCGTCAAGGGACAGTGCCTGAGGAGTATGGGGAGGGAGAGACCCTGGGCAGAGATGGCCAAACTTTGGCAGGCTAATGCTTGATGCTGTTTCTTTGTCTTCTTATTTTTAAATATGTAAACCATACTCACCGGAGAAGGAACAAGGACAGGTGATCTCTCAAGATCTTTTCCACTTCACAATATCTGAGGTGCCCAGGAAGAACTTTTTTTTCATGCATGTAAACACTAGAGGCATAGACTCCTTGAGTGTTCCTAAATTACGGCATGAATTCTGTCAGTACTCTGCTTAGCAGCTTCAGTGAGTCTCTCCTGTGTGCATAATAAAGTCTCAAATTTTCCATGATGCTATTTAAGACACTGAAAGTTCTGGCCTCCACCAGGAGTTACTACTTTCCTCCTCTCTCCCACCGAACATGCCAGATCACATGCTCCTCCCTGACATGCTGGCTTCATCCCCCATGACAGAGTGTTCAATTCTCTATCACCCTTCCCATCCATGTCCCACTCACCTTCCTGTCCCAGTTCAGAAGTCACTATCTCTGGGAGGTGTCCCCCCTCCCAAATGCCTCCTTCCCAGGCAGAATCAAGGTCATTCTCTTTTGAGTTACTATCAGCATTCTCCAATGGTAGGATAAACTGTTGAATTCTTTCTTTCTGCTACACAGAATTTCACATCAATAAAAGGCAGGACTGCCACCATTTTTTTGGTAAACTAAGGTAATTCTCACCTCATCAAGGAAGCTGTTTAAATTTTTCTGTATTCCAGAGATTTCCTTCAGACTGAAAGAAGAACAGGTTAGTTAAGATAAGAAGGTTTCAATGTTTGTTTTGATTTCTTGTATTTGACAAGCTTATAGGACTTTCAAGTGATGATGTCCAGGAGGTATTTGGATGTACCTGACTGGATCTGAGAAAAGGTAATAATTAAATACTCATCAGCATACAGATGGTAGTGAAAATGATGAGTCTATGAGATTTCCCAGACAAGGTATAAAGTGAGATGAGAAGGACATTGAATACAGAAACTTCAGCAATGCACATATTTTACAAGCAGGGGAAAGTGCCCCAAAGGAGAGCAAGAAGCTTTGATCAAAAAGAAAACTAGGGATTTGAGAGTTCCAAAGAGGAAGGAGGCAAGAAACTGTAGAAGACTATGCAAGTCCCATAAAGTAAGAGCTAAAAAGTGTTCATGGGCTTGGTAGTTGGAAAGTCCTTCATCATCTTAATGAAAGCAGTTTCTATTTTGGTCAAGTTATGAACTGGTATTATGCTAAAAAGAGAACAACCCTTTCCAAAGCTTGCATTGAAGAAGAAGAGAGATAGAACAGTAGCTTGAGGGCATAGGACACATGAGGTGAGTTTGTTTGATTCTCTGTTATTATGAAAGAAATTGGGCATATTTATGAGCTAAATAAAAGAAATCAATAGAGAAAAATATGAAGGAGGGACACTAACAACATATAATAAGGACTATACACCATGACCAAGTAGGATTTAGCCCAGGTATGCAAGTTTGGTTCAATACGAAAATCAAGGCACCATATTAATAGACTAAAAAAAAAAGCAAATGATCATTTCAGTATACACAAAAAATCATTTGTCAGAATCCAACACTATTTCATGATATTAAAAAGCACACTCCACAAGTTAGAAATAAAAGGGAACTTCCTCAAACTGGCTAAGGACATCTATGGAAACACATAGCTAGCATTATACTTAATATTCAAAAACAGAAAACTTCCTTCCTAAGACGAGGAATAAGATAAGAATGTCCGTTAACTACTTGCATTCAGTATTATACTAGAGGTTTTAGCTAGGGCAATAAGACAAGAAAAATAAATAAAACACATTTAGGCTCAAAAAGAAGATATAATATTATCGACAGTCAGAGATGATATTATATTGTATATAGAAAATCCTAAGTAATCCACAAAAATACTATTATAACCAACAATAAGTTCAGATAAGTTGCAGGGTACAAAAGCAATATATAACAATTATATATTTTATACACTAGAAATGAAAAATTTAAAAATAAAATTAAGAAAATAATTTTATTTACAACAATATTAAACAGATGAAATACTTAGGCATAAATTTACCAAAAAATAAATAAATAAATATAAGACTTGTTTTCTTTATTAAAAGCTATAAAATATTGTTAAAAAAATGTAAAGATCTAAATAAATGGAAAGACATCCCCTGTTCATGGATCAAAAGACAGAATATTAAGATGGTAATAATACTCCCCAAACTGATGTACAGATTCAGTGAACCTCTATAAATATTTTACCTATGCTTTTTACAGAAATTAATGGTTGATCCTAATGTTTATATGGAAATGCAAAAATCCCAGAATAACCAAACAATCTTGGAAAAGAACAAAGCTGGAGAACTCACAGGTCCCAATTTCAATACTTACTATAAAACTACAGTAATTAATATAGTGTGTATTGACATCAACAGGACATATAGATCAATGGAATAAAGTTGAGAATCCAGAAATAATGAGAATGGAAATAAGGATAGATTGCTAATGAGTGTGAGGTTTCTTTTGTGATGATGAAAATATTCTAAAGGATGGTGATGATTAATGAAATATATTTAAAAAACATAAATTTTATACTTTAAAGGGGGAAGTTGTGAAGTATGTAAATTATATCTTAATAAAACTGTTATTAAAGGGGTAGGGAGGCCTAATCGATGGAAAGAAGGCCTGCAGGACATAAGAAAGGCTAAAACTCATGTCACTGGAAGACCTAACTTTGAATGGCTCTGAGGCTAAAAGAAGGCAGAAAGGATGGGTATGAAGGTAGGTTTGCAGATGTTGGGCTAGGGAAGGTACATGGAGGGAAAATTGAGGTGACTCAATTTTGCAGAAACTGGTAGTGATATTGACTGCAAAAAGCAAGGACTTGGGAACCAGGTAGGATACTTGAAGAAAGAGATAATTAATAAAATTAGATGAAGCCCCCGAGGAAAGTGGAGAAAGGAAGCTGCCCAAGAAGAAACAAAAGAGGAAAGCTGATATTTGCAAAGACTTTCTTTGCATGGCACCTGACCCTCAATCAGGCATAGCTTGTTCGCTTTTTTCTTTCATCACTTCTGAAATCTTCACAAAAGGCCAGAGAAGACAGCACTGTTGATAAACTGTTCACTCAGGCATGTCTGTAGTGTACCACAGTGCTGCACATGACCCATTTCTCAACATCACTGGCCAAAGTACAACAAAGTCAAGTACTGCAAACGTTTCTGATTAGAAAGATTTTTTTTCCTCCAAAACTTGCCATGAGTTAGTTCTGCAAAATATAAATATTAGATCAGGGTGATTCACGGCAACTGAAAATTCAAATGCAGGCAATTCAGTCCAGTGTCCTCTGTGGTTCCAGCTATGGAGTGATCATGTCACCACCCTGACGACATATAAGAGACCTTCTCCCGTACCTGAGGTTGGATAGGCAAGGCAGAGCAAATTCCCCCCTAATGGCCCTTCTAGCTCACTTCTGGATAAGCAGAAAGCTTGGCTTTAGCCATCACTACAACCCAGACTACTTTTCCTTGGCATCAGCAGATAAGACAGTTAGTACAATGTAAAGGAACACTCAGAACTGTTTTTAGGCATGTTTAAGGACACTCCAATGTCTCCAGGCAAAGCAGGTTACTATATAGAGTTGAACAATGGCAACCCAAGTATACTAAGTCCTAATGCCTGGAATTTATAAATGTTTCCTTTTTGGGGAAAAAAAATCTTTGCAAATGTAATTAAATTAAGCATATTGAGATTACCCTGAATTTTCCAAGAGGGCCCTAAGTGCCATCATAAATATCCGTATCAGAGAAAGGCAGAGGAAGATACTGCAGACACACAAGAGAAAGGCTATGTGAAGACTGGGCATAGAGATGTGAGGGAGTCGTCAAAGTTGCAGACAACCACCAGAAGCTGGAAGAAACAAGGGATAGATTCTCCCTTGGAGCCTCCAGAAGGAAGCTGGCCCAGCCAGCACTTTGATTGGAGAATTCTGCCTCCGGAACTGTGAAAAAATATATTTCTGTTGTTTTAAGCCATCTAGTTGGTGATAATTTGTTAAGGCAGCCCTAGGGAACTAATGCACTTGACAACGATGTTCTCTCTTTGCCCTCCTCCATCCTAACAGTCCATACTTCCCTGTGAAACTGTGGAAAGTAAAAGCTTGCAGGAGTCAATGGACCTATCATCTCAATTCATCTGTCTTCTTTCAGGAGGTTTTTCTATCTCCTTTCTATCAATTACTACACTACCCTACTCCCACCCCTGGATACCAGGGAAAGAACATGATTAATTGGTTCTTGATATAACTCTTAATGAAAACTTATATTCCAGTGTTTAAAACAAAAAGTCCAAACTGGAGCCAGAACAGGTAGAATGAGTCATGATCTATCATCTTCAGTGTAGCTTTGGTCCTGGGTAGTTCATTTTACCTCTAGTTTATTCAACTGAAAAATGACAGTATTAATTCCTACCCTCATAGAATGACTTCTCACGAAAAGCAATCAGATAAATAAATGCTTGTGTCTTCACCTGGGTTGTCCAGGAAAAATCACATGAAGCAAACCTTACATAAAGCTTACATGTCGATGCTCTCTTGGGTGATTGTAATCCCAGGGTCGCAAGAGCGAGGAGAAAGGAACGTGAGGCAGAAGGGAGGGAGACAGTGAGCACCATACAGCCCACAGCATTTCCAGAAAATACAACCAGTGCTCTGCTTTGTGAGATGTCTCTCCATAGGCCTGATGGAACCTCTGCTCTGTGTTCATTGTTGGGGCAGGGAGGGGCAGAGGAAGAGTGAGGGTATAACACTCACTTCACTCCCCTCCAGTCCCAGTCTCTCCATAGTCCAACTTTACCCCATGGAGAATGAACTTCCCTGGACTTCCAGGTGGTATCACCCTGCTCCTCTGGGGCTCCAAGATATGACTCATCACCTGACTCTAGAAACTGAGAGGGGACAAGCTTGCATGGTCCTGTCTGGTTGGTCCTGGACACTGGAGCTGCCCCAGTGGGGCTCCCCACACTGAGTGTGGCAGGGGCCACGCCAGGGCCGCATCCTGACGGGGGGGATGTCGGTGGTGTCTGCGAAAGTGGGCGGTTGTAGGAGGGTCAGGGGCTCTCCTTTGAGCACGTTATGGACTCAGGGGGACAAGTGGGACCAAGCAAATGGATCGACACATAAACAGGGCCCAATGCTTCATGTGACACGGATTTGGAAAATGTCGACTGCTATACAGATATTACTTTAACTATTTGTATTGCCTCCCTTTAAATTTAACCATTATTGTCTTGAGTAGTTTTTTAAAAAAAAACCAAAAAAACAAAAACAGATTTCAGGAAGAGGAAGGGAGAGAGAGAGAAGGAAGCATTGATGTGAGAGAGAAACATTGATTGGTTGCCTCTCACATGTGCCCTTACAGGAGATAAAACCCTCAACCTGGGTATGTGCCCTGACCGGGAATTGAACCTACCGCCTTCTGATGTATGGGATGATGCTCCAGCCAACTGAGCCACACAGGCCAGGACTTGAGCAGTTTTAAAGGAATGACCCATAATTCTTTCAAGTACACCACCATGTTATTTTTTGAGTATGGTTAGGGTCAACTTTAAACACAGGAAGCAAATCTAATAAAAGGCTTTGGAGAGAAATGAGTTCTCACTAGGCAATATGGCATCTGACTGTGGAGGATACAGACAATCAGGATTTTACACATGTTGTCCTAGGGCCCCCTGGGAAACAGACTCCGAGACAGGATTTTGTGGGCAGGGAGCTTATTGAGAACGGGAAGGAAGCAGGACTGCAGAGCCGACTTGGCCTTGAGCAAGCACGGCTGTTCAGAGTTGTCCTCGAATGAAGCAAGGGTCAGGCCTTTGTACGCCACGTAGTCTAGACATCGAAGGTGAACCGTCTCTAGGGTGGGATGTCACTGTGAGCAAGGCAGATGTCGTTAGCCGAGGACAGTTTGGGGAAGAGACTCCACCATGGTCCGAGGAGTGAGTGCCTCGGCCCCGAAGCGGGTCAGGAGGTGCCCCGCCGCATCCACCACAGGCTACTTCTGGAGAGCAGCGGGTGGAGAACATCAGCCTTTTCTCTCACTTTGGATTTCTTCTTTGGGGAGACTCCTGTGGTGAGGATAACCTTGCCCACCCTCTTCGTAAGTAAAGGAACTTCACTCCCCTTCGGGTTTTCATTTCCCATTTCAAGGTGGGAACTGGGCACTGTCAGGTTTTTTAACACACCTACCTTGTGCTTCAGCTCAGGGTGCCCGGTGAGGAAGACCAGGAGCCCCTCTGGCAGCCTCATTGCTCCCTCAGCCACCGGGGCGCTGGGGGCCAGGGCACAAATGGTCCTTGGCCTGTTTGCTCCCCACCGCTCCCCTCCTTGCGCCAAGTGTCTCCCAGAAGTGGGTCTTGCCCTCCAGCTTTCCCTTGTCCAGCTTCTCTGCGGGTGGCTGGGTGGGTAGTCAGGTGGCCGGCAGAGACCCAGCAGGAGACCCCACACTGCCCTCTCCAGCAGCCGACCAGGTACAGGTGGGGGATTACCCCAGCAGGTGATAAAGCTTTATTTTAATCTTCATTTGATAGTGACCTACATGTCTATTTCCTATAGTTTCTATTTATTTAACAAACATTACGGAGCATGTGTGAGAAGCCAGGCCCTGTGCAGAGTGCTGGGAAAGCCGAGTAAACAGAATAGATGAGATTCTTTGCTTCTACCGAGTTTACCTTTTGCTGGGCACAGAGAAACCATAAATAAGTCACCACACAAACAGACCAGGTCAGATCTTGAAAAGAGCTTCGAAGGGGCTGAAATGAGGAGTTGCTCGCAGGGCGCAGTGGAAGGGGGTGTCTAGGACACAGATGGCTAGGTGGTTCCCTGTGGAAGAGCCATCTGAGCTAAGACGTGCATGTTTATGCAAAGCCAGACATGCCAAGATGTGGGGGAAGTGTTTCTGGCAGCTAGTGCCGGTGCCCGGAGGTGGGAATGAACTTGGCTGGTTTGAAAAGCAGAAAGGTCCGTGAAAGGGGCAGAACGTGAGTGCGGAGGAAAAGGCAGGGGCCAGGTCATGGAGGGCTCGATACAGACCCAGTCACCGCATTTCCCCAAACATGCAATGCATCCCCCCCATGTGCGTGCAAGTATCTGGGGTGCTATCCGTGCCAATATTTGTATTGGAGTAATTATCTATTTATTTTGGAATATATTAGGGAAAATATAATTAGCACGTTAAAACCATCATTTCCAGGATAGTATTTATTCAGGTGAAACTAAATTAGAAAGTGAATCAATTTAAAGAGAATATTAAGTCAATTATACTACAGGTGTTATGCAGATAGAGCCCGAATCTCAGACGTGGTGTGTACAGAACTGAGGTTTAGGGAAACACTGCTCACCAGTTAGAAGCAGCAGGGGGTCCCCTCTCAGCCTGGCAGCTCAGAAGTGAGAGATGGAAGAGTTACACTGGGGCAGCCGAGATGGCCTGCTGCCCTCCACCACCACACAGTGTCTCCGAGGGTCGACAGCCTAGCTCAGGCCTGTCCTTCCCAGTCCACGCGAGTGTGAGATGAGGCCATATCCCTGGTTCTCTCCGGTGGAATGAGAGTGGCGGGTACGTGTCTCCTCCAGGCAGGGCTCGCTGTGTCGTCTCTGCCTTCTCTCCTCCATTGGCCAGCCCGATGGAGAGGGCTCCCCTCCCAGGGTGGAGATCCACGTTCGAAGGAAGCTGGCACGAGTCATGTGAGGAAGAAGCTAACTTCCTTTGTGTTAGGCCACTGGCTTTTATGGTTTTTCTGTTGCAAATTAGTCAACCCATATTTGGTACCTGTGCATTTCGGAGGCACTACATCCTAAGAACATGGCAACTATATGACAGAGAAACAATGACTTGCAGAAGAGAAAGAAGTTGAATGAAAGTAGAATATATGACCTTTTATATGCGCTCAAGAAGACTATCTTGCCAGAGAGGGATTTGCTATGTTCGGAGGGGACCAATCATTGGGAGTTGCAAGAAGGCAGTTTTTGTTTTTGTTTTCAGTTACAGTTTATATTCAATATTATTTGTATTAGTTTCAGCATAGTGTTAGACAACCGTATACTTTACAAAGTGTTCCCCCCTATACTTACATTACCCACCTGGCACAGTACATAGTTATTACAATATTATTGACTGTATTCCCTACGCTGTACCCGACGACCCCATGACTGTTTGGTAATTACCAATTTATACTTCTTAATCCTTTTCACCCAGCCCCTCCAACCCCTCCTCTCTGGCAACCATCAGTTTATTCTCTCTATCTATGAGTCTGTTTGTGTTTAGTTTGTTCATTTATTTTGTTCTTTAGATTCCATGTATCAGTAAAATCATCTGGCATTTGTCTTCACCTGACTGACTTCACTCAGCAGGTACCCCGGGCCCATCCGTGCTGTCGCAGTGTAGGTGGTTTTCATCGCTATCGGAAGGCAGTTCTGAACCAGGACGGGGCAAGCTGCCCTGAACAGCGGAACGTGCCGTGTGAGTGTCCAGGTGAGGAGGACAGGGGAGACTGTGCAGCGGCTGGGAGGGTGCGCCAGTCCCTCCCCTGCAATTCTGAGTCTCTCTCACCTCCTGCCACTTGGGAAAGGAGAAGGGGGGGGAGGGCTTGATGGGGAAGCCCACCTGAGCCTCTTCCTGTCCTTGCGAGCTGCCCTGAAGACACCAGACCCAGGAGAAGCCATGTCCCAGAGAGCAGGCAAGGTGGGCTCTTCCACGCGGAGGACCCTGAGTGCACAGACCAGGCCCCAAGCTGTTCCCGCCTCCGAGAGCATGGCCAGAGCCACACCTGGGCCCAGCAAACACGGTGACGGGTCTGTGATACCCTCTGTGTTCAGTGACTCTGCTCTAGGGGCAGAGAACCAGGAGGAGCGAGGGAAGAGGAAGGGGCAGGCTTTGTGAGCAGAGTGGGGACAGCGGCCCGGCCCCAGTACACCTCTGAAAGGGGATCTCCTCTGCACCGACAGCCCCAGCTGCTGCGACAAGTCCAGGAGGCTTCGGAGGAGGCCGAGGCAGGTGCGCAGAGGCACAAATGCCCTCAGACCCAGGAAGACAGGTGTAAGTGAGCGAAGTGCGCCCAATGTAAGGCAAGAGGACATGGCAAGGGACTGTAGCAAAGTCAAACGTCAAGTCCAGAAAGCAAGAGAGAAAAAATAGAGCACCCCCACATTTGCAGGCGTTTGATTCAGGGATGAGAAGACAGAGACACAAAGAAGGGAGGGTCTTCCTCAAAGTCACTCAGTTTTGGGGGCATCGTTAAGGCACAAATGCAGGCCTCCTCTGCTCAGCATGATGCTCAGCCAGCAGAGGTGGGTTGGAGGGCAGAGTCGAGGCCAAAGGAGGGTGGCTACAGTGGAAGAGAGAGCCCTAGCTGGCTGGGGATGTAGGACACTGGGATTCTGCGCTGACTCTGCCACCAAATCACATGCTCGGGCAGTGAGTACCTTGCATTTCTCTGGGTCACAAAAGCGGTTGAGCAGGTGGTCCTAAACATTCCTCCAGTGCTGACATTTCCAGGAGACAGGAAGTGGGAGTCATCATGAACACCTTCCTTCTCCCATTCCTTCCTCCAGCCAGACTCAGACTTGGTAGTTTAACTTCTATATACCCCTTGACCCCATCCTCTGCTTTCCACCCTCCTGACCCAGCTGTGGTATAATCCCGGTCCTCTCTACCCCAGATGACAGGGCCTCCTGACCAGTCTCTTTCCTCCACGCTCCTCTCCCTCCCACTCTTCCTCAGCTGTCCAAGTGCTCCTTCAACAACAAAGGTGATTACACCACTCTCTGTGGCTCCCCACTGCCTTCTAGAATAAACCCAGACTTCACACTGAAGAAATGAGCCCTCAAGAAATGATTGGTTATTCCCAAGATCTCTCTTCCCCAACATTCCATGTCCCATCATATCAAATTGCTTGCCATTCCATTAATACATCCTGAAGTTTCATATGTCCATGCTCTGGGCACATGCTGTGCCGACTTCAACGCCCTGTCCTACCTGTGTGCCAGGCAGTAGTGGGGAAGGCCCATCCAGCCAAGTCTAGGCAATAAGAGGATGCATTGTTTGTAAGAATGTTAAATAAGTAATCAAACTAAAATGTAGCTTTCCTTTTTTCAAAAACATATTTTATTTTATTTATTTTATTTTTTTATCCTCACCCGAGGACATTTTTGCATTTAACTTCAGATAAAGAGGGAGGGAGAGAGGGAGGAAGAAAGAGAGAGAAACATTGATGTGAGAGACACATCGAGTGGTTGCCACCTACACAACCCCAACCGGGACCAGGGACAAACCACAACTGAGGTACGTGCCCTTAGCGGGAGCCGAACCCAGGTCTCTTCGGTCTGCAGGCCGATGCTCTAACCACTGAGCAAACTGGCCAGGGCTGTAGCTTTCCTTTATTGTCACCTTGCTCTGTCAGTTCTAAACATTGACAGTGATAAATGCTTCTCGTTCAGGCACACCACTCTAATCATCGCACTTTCGTGGAGCACCACTGGACACAGAGCACACATTACCCTTCCAAACCTAGCCTAGGCGCCACTTCATGGGTAAAGACAGCCCTTGACCCTCCACCCAGACCTGCACTTCCCATCACAGAGCTAATGCGTCCCTCCTCTGGACAGCTATTCCTTTGGACAGCTATTCTCCTGCTTTACATATTTATTTCCCTCCTATTTACGAGTCTGTCTCTCCCAGGGAACACTGGATTCCTTGAAGACAGATGCTATGATATATCCGTGTCTCCCTGAGGCTTAACACAGTGCCTGAGGTGTCACAGGATTTCAGAAAAGGTGTAACAAGTGAATGAATGGGCACATGCTGAGCACTACTGGACACTGATTTAGGCATGTTACGTCTCTGAGTCACAACCCAGTTAGAGCTCCAGTTTAAGTCTAGAATGTTGCTGCAGGTCAAGTCTCAGTGTTTGGGCTCAACTCCTTGCCAGGTCACAATTGGGAGGTGTTTAGGTGGTTTTGAATGACTCACTGCCCCAGCTGCTCAACAGAATTACCAAGGGGCTCACGTTGCTCAGTGAGGCACGTTGCGAGCCCAGTGGTCCAGCCAGGTCAAGGCCAAAGCTGTTTCTGGGTGACTGTTTCCCTCATGCCCAGGGGCAGAAGAAATGAAAAGCCACTGCTGTCCACTAGCCCAGAAGGAAAAGGTTCAAAAGAAACAGAGCGTGCCTCCCTTCTCTCATTGAATTCCATCCCCTTTCTGCCCTCTGGATCCCAGAAGGCCTACCTGGGAGGGACTTTGGGTAAAATCTCATCTTGCAGATTGGGAAGTTGAGGTCCAGAGAGAAGCATACGCCACTCAAGGCCACACAGCGAGCAAGGGACAGAATTGAGACTGAGTCTGTGCATGTTCATTCCGTGTGCAGTGCGGGAGCATCATGACCTGCGGCCAGGTAAGGATGGGTAGAGCAAGGGCAGGGAGAGTAAATTCACACTGCTTTGTTTTGTTCTTGCTTTGGCTTTCCTTTTTTAAAAAATTGAAGCAAAGGTCACATAACATAAAATGAACCATTTTATTTTATTTATTTATCCTTACCTGAGGACATTTTTGCATTTATTCAAATAGAGAGGGAGGAAGAGAGAGAGAGAGAAACATTGATGTGAGAGAGACACATCAAGTGGCTGCCACCCACATTGTCCTGGATGGGGACAAACTGCAATCGACGTACGTGCCCTTAATGGGAACTGAACCTGGGACTCTCTGGTCCACGGGTCGAAGCTCTAACCGCTGAGCCAAACCGACCAGAGCAAAATGAACCATTTTAGAGTGAAAACAAACCGAAGGCTGCCCAGTCTATGATGAGATTCCTCCTTGAGACCCTCCATCTTCAGTAAAGTTACCAAACTCACAAAAGCCTGGCTGCGAGCGGGTTTTTGTGAAGACCAGGGAAGGAAGGGAGCTCTGCTCTTTGGACTGATACAGGGCAGACGGGGCAGCACATGCAGACACAAGGGCATGAAGGCCGAGCGTGTTGCAATGACACATGTTTATGGACACTGGGCAGTGGATTCAACGCTCTCATGAGGCTTGGCATTGGGGTTTGGGTCAACTTTAATCAGATTTCCTAGGGCCTGAACTGACATCTGGGTTTCACATAACTGGACGTTTGCCACAAAGGCTGTGCCCTTGGGCCATACCATTGATGAGGGTCACAGTGTCCTCGTAGCAAGGACACAGTGACTTGTAGCCCTCACCCCTGCAGCCACAGTGGAAGAACTAGGATCTTAACACTGGTTCCCTGTTGCTCCCTTCATCTGTTGGTCCCAAGGCCTTTATACGGCAGCCACAGTGAACAGCCTTTGCACATAGGAAGACCCCTAGAAAGGCACCCATGTATATTCTGCTGTCAAAAATAGAGAACCTGTACTGTAACAGGTCTCCCTCAGGGCCTAGTAAACCTTTGTTCTTCTGCTCAGTTTTCGGTGACATGTTATTTACTGACTTAGAGCAGCAAGCCCATAGGATCAGTATTAGGCTTAGACACACTGAGCTTTGTACCAGAGGGGATGCTGCTCCTCATGAGGGGTTCCGTACCCCTTGGCCAGCTGAGTTCCCTTCTTGAATTTGATTCTGAGGAAATCAACAAAATCACAAAGCTAAATATCCAAAGATGTTCTTTACAAAATTATCCATAACACTAAGCAGCTGGGGACATAAAATTGCGACAATAGGTTGCAATTGTCTTGTGAATCACCACAATGGCATTTCTGTAGCCATAAAATAAAGATTGGAGCAATATGGCAAGTGCTTATAATATTAAGAGAAGACTGGGAGCTGCATTTGCGACAAGATTGCAGCTATGTAAAAATGGGCATTGTACGTGAACAAGAACGGAGGGACTGCAAAAATGAAAAATTGCTGCAAGAGATAAAAGACCTATGAGAAATATGTTCTTTAATATTATCTTTCATATCGTCCTCTTAGTATTTCAATAGGTTCAAACCTATATTCTTATCCAGCTGTTTATCTACATTTGTTTTTTCCACCCAGTTAGATTTCATGCATCTGTCTCTGTCAAGATATTTACAGTTCTGTTTGTGCTGACTTTTTCCTACCTCATTTACCATGTAGATCTTTCTGTAAGTAAAACTCACAAGATATTGGGCAAGAAGTGTCTAGACATTCCAGACTGCTGTTGTTCGGGAGATGTTTAATGACACTGTACTGGAAATATCACTGTACTTGCAAATGAACGATCTGTTTTCAGTTTGGACTCTGATCAGGAAGAGGCTCTTCCCACCAAAAGGCTTTAAAATCCTTCCCAGCAATCAGCATGCAAAGACCAGAGCTGCCAGGGCTGATGAATCCTGATCCTCAATGAGAAAATGCAGCTGCAGCACCCTCGATGACCGAGATAGTGCTCCAGCATGATCGACGAGCGGCAGGGTCTGTGGAGCCGCCAGTCCCAGGGTGAGCAAGCAGAGACTAAGATTTCTCTGTGATCAGGAGCTATATGTCTGTAACAAGTGGTGGGGATTTCAGTGCACATGAGGCCACGGAGAACCAGAGAAATGGGCCCAGAGAAGAGAATGCTATAGTGCCATAGGGACTCTTCCCCTAGCCCTACCCACCTGGATGCCAAATACCCAGATCCTTCCCAGTTTGGCACTAGAACTCACAAGACAGGTTCTGCCCAATTCATTTCCTATACGACCATGCAGAGGATGGTATTTACATCTTGTGCTGGAGAGTGTGTTCAGGCATCCTCCGCACTCCAGAGATGCCTGGCTCAGGTGAGAGCTACCTATCATCTAGAATCGGGTTTCAGCATCTGAGCAGGCAGAGCAGGGAGGGCAACGGACCTAGAGAGTTTTGTCTGAACACATTTTCATCTTTCTGAATGAGCAATGTCTACTAGATGAGGAAAGCCCTCAATAATTATTTCCATGAAAGTATCAGAGAGGAGAAGGATTCACAAGAAAGTGGTAGCACTGGCTGCTTTGGGAGGACCACAGGATAAGTGGGAAAAGAGGAAGAGGAAGACTTTTTCTATTTTTCGTTTTTTCTTTAAACCACTCATTACCGAAACAAATAAATGGGTGAATAATGACTCAACAGTTGTGTAAAGTTAAGTAAAATAAATATCTACAGAGATTTGCTAATGGCATTCTCTGAGTTGGTGACCGAAGCTAGCAGACAATTTGGGTGGTGGTAAAAGTTAAGGGGCACCGAGGAGACTCCTGCTTCACAGAATCGGATCCCAGCGATCATGAGTTCGCTGTTGGAAATTCAACCTATAGAGTGAAGGTAATGTCTCACCATAAAAATGCTGTCATATGCCTTGAAAGGAAAGAAAGAAATGCATTTGTATCTACTACAAATCGAAAATGAATCCTAACCGTTGGAGCAGCCAGTTCCTCCATGACTGGGGCTGTATCTTTGTGGCTCGAAGGGTCTGCATTGTGGAGGAAGAAAACGTTGGTGGGAAGCAAGATTTACCAGCAAGCCTCAGCTCCCCAGGTTCAGCCCTCATGGCCACGAGGCAGGAACCAGGCATGAGGGTCAAGTGCAAGTCCTTCAGGATCTTGCTGCTGAGACAGTCATGCTGCGCAGTGGACCAAGTTCAGCCTGAGTGACCAGAGACAGGACCAGCGCACCTCATGGCTATGTCGGAGGGATCCTCCCAGGGAATTCTGCAAAGGCCCTCGGACGTGGTGCTGCCACGATGGGGGCAGACCTTGGAGAAAAGGGGGAGGAAGAAATAGAGGAAAGAATGAGGAGGAGGCCACGGGTCTGTTATCAGCCCGGGACAAGCGCGGGTGTGTGAACCGCGGGTGCCAAACAAAGGACAGGCTCCCTGAAGTGAGATGGCATCGCTCCGTCTTTGCCTTTCAACCCCGGGTGCTCTCTGATAACCTTCTGCTAAAAAGGACCGGAGATTAGGTTTCTTAACCCCATCTGAACAGAAAGCCCTGTGTACAAAAACCCTCGAGGTGAAAAGAAAAGCAGCCAATCCCGATCCTTTCCTGGGGACAGGTCGCGGGTTGTTCGAAAAGCATCTCCAAGACCCAGTGCACTGAAATCCGGGGTCAAGGTGGCCATGTGGAGAGCTAGGCCTGCAGACCCTGGGAAGGGGACCAGGACCCACCCGAGCTGCTTGGGGAAGGAGCACTTTCCTGATGTCATGAAATGAAAAAAAGGATGCCTCTCCCTTTAATTCTTCCTACACCGGCTACCAGATCACTCTGCCCACGTCACAGCAGTGGTCACCTCTCTCGGACACTCAAACACTTTCAGTGGCTCTGGCTGCCTTTTACTTGAATCTCCTTGCCCCTGGCATTCGAGGCCTCTAAAATCGGTGCTAACTCGTGCCTGGCCCCGACTTGCCTCGTCCCTGCTGTGCACACCTAGCAATGCCCCGGGACCAAACAAACCCACACTTTTGCACCTTGTTCATGCCATATCCCCACTGTCCAAGCTCTCAAATTTCAGTTTTAACTCTTGGCTTTTCTTCACTCCAATGTCATCTTTTTAACACCACCTTTACTTGTGCATTGCTCTGCACACCTAATCAAGAGGAATTTCTCTATGTCGTCTCATCTCTAAGAGCATTTCCTGTGTTTTCCTTGGGGCTCGTAACTTTCTCCATGTTTTGTTCATGGTGCGCTTCTCACAGCTTTGCTCCAGACAGCATTCTCAGGACAGTTCGTAATGGCCAATACTCCAGGGTCACCTATGGATACTGGAGGGACTGACTTAAGGGACAGAGTTCATGGTCAGTGGGAGAGCACAGGCTGGCTGATGTCTGCCAAGCTTGCTTTAGGTGGAGAGCTGGGCTGGCTGACCTGTTTTCTTGTAGCTCCAGGGTTTTATGCGGCTGCGAGTCTATGAATAGGCAAAGCAAAAGGCCACACTAAGCATCTTTGCTGCTCCTACCCCAGTCTCAGGTTCAGGGAGATCCCTTGGGGATCGGCACTTTAAATCCTACTCATGGCACACTGTGGAAAGGCCCTCCTTCCGGGAGCGGACTGCCGCTGTCCACCTTTTGCAGGGAGCGATGTCTGCTGCTTTCTGGCAGCCTGTGATTTTCCTGTGCACCCTCCGGAGTCTCTCAGTTCCTCTGGCCTGCCTGGCACAGGTAAGCAGTCTGAAGAGAGTCCTCCTTCTCCCAGGAGTACTCCAGTGGCTCCCGCCCGCCCTCGGACACAGCACGAGGCTTCCTCCTCCCCACTCTGTCTCTGGTCCCCACTGTCTGCAGCAGATAGGGCCCCGGCTGGGAGTCCTGTGGTCACAAGGAGGAGACAAAGGTGCAGGATAGGAAAGGAGGGCAAAGAGCAGCCCTTCACTCATGCACCCTTCAGGGAAAACAGAGAATCTGACTTGAGCCTGTTTTCTGGGTAATTCGGCATCAGACAGCAGTGAGGCCGGGAATCTTGCCAAATCATTGTTTTGTTTTGTTTTTTTCCTCTCCTCCAATCATCCCAAGCCGTTGGGGAGTGGGAGGGCATCAAGGGGGTGGGGGCTGCGGCACTCGGGGCCAGAGGGAATGCTGAGCCTGCAGAAGTCGCCCATTGAGAGCTCCTGCTCCCGGCAGAGGGGCAGCAGCACCCCGGTCTACCACCACAAGGGCAGCTCTGTCCTGCGGGCACAGGGCTCCATCCCAGCCCCACTGGCTGGGAGAGAACAACATTTCCTTATAAGGCCGCGACCTCCTTGCCAAGGCTGGACGCTCTGACAGACTGTAGCTTTCCATTCTCCTCTCCCAGCTCCAGTGCAGGCCTTGAATGTAGCCCTTGTTGTCAGGCCCCTCCTCTCTTCCAAGGCCCCCACCCCACCCACTTCCAGTCCCTGCCAGAGCCAGCCCCGCTGAGCAGGATAAACAGCCTGAAGCCTCTCCCAGGCAGGGCCGGGCTCTGTTCAGGCCTGCTGGAGGCAGCACAGGGTAGCAGAAAGAGGGACAGGCCACGGGGTTCAGCAGGCCTGCGGTTGCCTTACCTGTGCATGAGGCTTAGTGAAGTTCCCCACTTCTGTGAGTCTGTTTCCTCACCTGGAAAACAGATCGAATTCCATGGGGTCCAAATTCTTTGCCTTACATTCAAAGTCCTTCCAACTCAGGCTCCCTGTACAGCTTCACCTCTATCGGCTACCCCACAGTCAGGTGCCCTAAACCCGTCCCCTCTCCCCCACTGGGTGCCATGCTTTCTCTCTCAGGCTGTCAGGGCTTTGTGCATATGAAATGACCCCAATAGATGCCTAGCTGCAGGGCCCCACCCTAAATATGCCTTCCTGCCTTTCCCCAGGAAAAATAAACCCTTCTCTTCTCATCATTGGCATGCACCTCTCCGAGAGGCTTTCTATTTCGCAGTTTCAGTGATTTGTGTGCAAGTCTTTTCCTTTATCAGATGAGTGTGCTATTTGAGGATCAAATAGCCCCTCTTCCTTTTTATATTCCTGAGCTCTACCATAGAACCAGCATGGAATCAGTTCTTCGGGAAAGATCGCAATGTAAATGCCTGGACATATCGTGTTGGGCAAGCTCAGAAGAGACAACTGATACGCAAACCCTTTGTACACTAGAAAATGCTGTGCACCATGTTGCCCTCTATTCTCAAATCTACCCTCTGTTATGCCATCATAACCCCTTTCCTGTCTGCCAAGTTTAGTATCCTGGATTCTGGGCTCACTGCAACCCCTCAGATACTTAACATCAATCACTAAGATGTTACTGGTCCTTTTTGTTTTTTGTTGTTGTTTTTTTCCCCTTAATCCTTTTACATTCTTCATCCAGCCCCACAACTCTCCTGCCCTCTGACAGCTGTCACTCCATTCTCTGTATTTATAGTCTGTTTCTATTTTGTCTGTTTGTTTATTTTGTTCAGTTGATTCTACATATAAGTGAAATCACATGGTACTTGTCTTTCTATGACTGACTTATTTCACTTAGCATGATACCCTCGAGGTCCATCCATGCTGTTACAAAATGTAAGATTTCTTTCTTTTTTACAGCCAAGTAGTATTCCATTGTGTATATGTACCACAACTTTTTTTATCCACTCATCTATTGATGGGCACTTGGGTTGCTTCTATATCTTGGCTAATGTAAATAATGCTGCAATGAATATAGGGCTGCATATATTCTTTCAAATTAGTGTTTGGGTTTTTTCAGATATATTCCCAGAAGTGGAACAGCTGGGTCATAAGGCAGTTCTATTTTTAATTTTTTGAGGTAATTGCTTTCCACAGTAGCTGAACTAATCTGCATTCCCACCAACAGTGCACAAGGGTTCCCCTGTCTCCACATCCTCACCAATACTTGTTGTTTGTTAATGAATTGATAATAGCCATTCTGACAAGTATGAGGTGATATCTCATTGTGCTTTTAATTTGCATTTCTCTGATGAATTGTGATGTTGAACATCTTTTCAATGTCTATTGGCCATCTGTATATCCTCTTTGGAAAAGTGTCTATTCAGGTCCTTTGACCATTTTTTAATCAGATTGTTTGGTTTATTTTTGGTGTTGAGTTGTATAAGTTCTTTATAAATTTTGGATATTAACCCCTTATCAGATGTATCACTGGCAAATATGTTCTCCCATTCAGTGGAGGTTGTCTTTTCATTTTGTTGATAGTTTACTTTGCTGTACACAACTGTTTAGTTTAACGTAGCCTGGTTTGTTTGTTTTTCTTTTGTTGCCTTTGCCTGAGGAGATATATTAGAAAAAAACATATTAGAAATGTCCAAGATTTTACTGCCTATATTTTCTTCTAAGATTTTTATGGTTTTGGATCTAACATTTAAGTCTTTAATCTATTTTGAGTTTATTCTTGTGTGTGCCATAAGAAGATGATATAGTTTTATTTTTTTGCATGTGTCTGTCCAATTTTCTCAACACCTTTTATTGAATAGACTATCTTTACCCCATTGTATGTTTTTGCCTCCTTTGTCAAGTATTAATTATTCATAAAGGTATAGGCTTATTTCTGAGTTCTGTATTCTAATCCATTAATCTATATGCCTATTTTTATGCTAGTACTGTGCTGTTTTGATTACTATGGTTTTGTAGTATAGTTTGATATCAAGTAGCATGATGTATCCAACTTTGGTCTTCTTTCTAAAGATTGCTGTGGCTATTTGGGGTCTTTTGTGGTTCCATATACATTTTTGGAATATTTGTTTTAGTGCTGTGAAATATGCCATTGGTATCTTGATAGAAAGTTCATTGAATCTTTAGATTGCTTTGGGTAGTATATACATTTTAATGATGTTAATTCTTCCTATCCATGAACATGGTGTATGCTTCCACTTATTTGTATATTCTTCAATTTTTGTCTTCATTGTCTTATAATTTTCCAAGTACGGGTCTTTTGCATCCTTGGTTTAATTTATTCCTACAAAATTTTTTATGCAATTGTGAAAGAAATTGTTCTCTTAGTTTCCCTTTCTGATAGTTCATTATTGGTGTATAAAAATGCAACTGATTTCTAGATATTTATTTTGTATCCTGCTACTTCACTAAATTTGTATATCAGTTCCAGGAGTTTTTTGGTGGAATCTTTAGGGTCCTCTATATACAGTATCATGTCATCTGCAAATAATGACAGTTTTATTTCTTCCTTTCCAATTTGAATGCCTTTTATTTCTTCATCTTATCTGATTGCTGTGGCTAGGATTTCCAGTACTATGTTGAATAAGAGTGGTAAAAGCCAAGATCCCTGTCTTCCTGATCTTAAAGGAAACACTTGTAGTTTTTGCCCATTGGGTATAATGTTGGCTGTGGGTTCATGTTATATGGCCTTTATTACATTGAGGTATGTTCCCTCTATTCTCACCTTCCCTGAGTTTTGTTAAGTGTGTGCTGGACTTTATAAAATGCTATTTTTCTGCATTTATTGATATTATCTTGTGGAGTATCATGTTTATTATTTTGAAGATAATGTACCAACCTTATATCTCCAGAATAAATCCCACTTCTTAATGGTATATCATCTTTTTAATGTATTGCTGGATTTGGTTTGCTAATATTTTGTTGAGAATTTTAGCACTTATGTTCATCAAAGATATTGGCCTATAATTTTCTTTATTTGTTGTGTCTTTATCTGGTTTTGGAATTAGGATAATTTTGGCCTCATAAAATAAGCTTGGGAGTTTTCCCTCCTCTTGAATAGTTTGAGAAGGATAAGTGTTCATTTTTTGAATGTTTGGTAATAGTCACCTGTGAAGCCATCCAGTCCAGAATGTTTGTTTGTTGTTATTTTTATTATTATTATTATTATTTTTTACTGCTTTATTTCATTAGTTGTAATCTATCTATTCAGATGCTCTGATCCTTCCTGATTCAGTTTTGGAAGATCGTATGTTTCTAAAATTTATCCATTTCATCCACATTGTCCAATATGTTGGCACATAGTTGTTCCTAATATTTTCTTACAATCTTTAGTATTTCTTTAGTGTCAGTTGTTACTTCTCCTCTTTTATTTCTAATTTTATTTATTTGGGTCCTCTCTCTTCTTTTCTTGATGAGTCTGGTTATAGGTTTGTCAATCTTGTTTATCTTTTCAAAGAATCAACTCTTGGTTTCATTAATCTTTGTATTTGTTTTAGACTCTATTTGGTTCATTTTGGCTCTGATCTTTATTATTTCCGTTCTTCTACTCACTTTGAGCTTTGTTTGTTGTTGTTTTTTTCTAGTTCCTTGAAGTGTAAGGTTAGAAACTCATAGACACAGACAACAGTGTGGTGATGACCAGAGGGAAAGGGGGGTAGGGAGCAATAGAAGAGGGTAAAGGGGCAGAAATGGTGATGGAAAGAGACTTGACTTGGGGTAGTAAACACACAATACAATATACAGATGATTTGTTATAAAATTGTACACCTGAAGCCTATATCATTTTATTAACCAATGTCACTGCAATAAATTCAATAAAAATAAAAAATAAATAAATGCAACTCTTCTGACATCAAAAAATGCCCCAAATTTCTAACTCGTAGAAAATAAAAAAGAGTGGAGAAGTATGGCAGGCACTCGGGCACTTAATTAATAGACATATAATAGTTTTTAGATTTTATGACATTTGTGATTTTATTAGCTTTTAAATTTTTTCATATTCTTTAAATAAATGTCTGTTTATATCTTTTAAAACAGAAGATATTAATGGTCCTTAGAATGCCAGTGGTGGGGGTTAAAAGGATCTTTGGAAATTATCCAATTATTTCCACACTGACCTCTTCCATGCACATGTCACATGGCCACACAAGTGGATTGAGTGAATGGGCTCCAAGTTCTTATCCCCACCTCTTTGATCATTTATATATTCTAAGTTCCCACAGCATTCTCAGAAAAAAGAATCTAGTAGCTTTAGAAGTTAGAAGCATGCTGATTAATCCAATCTCAACTTTTGACAGTTAAAGAAACTGGGCTCCCTAAAAGAAAAGTGACTTTCTTAACATCACACGAGTCACACACAGAATCAGGACCATAGTTACGGTCCTTGACTCTTGCGCACGCACTAAAGCCCTTGCACCCACAGAGTTGCCTCCCTAGGGCAGATTGATGATGGATAAAGCTGCATATCTGGCAGGCTGACTTCTTATGGGTCTGGGATGTGTCAAGTTCCAAATAAAGAATTTCAGTCTCCTCCAGAAGAAATCTTTCTGAAGTGGGGATGTTGCATATTATTGGGTCAGTGATTTGCAAGCACAGCACAGTTAGATACTTTAGTAAGACTCTATTCCCCATGATCCTAACATCAATTTTAAAGAGAAAAATCTTATTCCAGGATGAAATATGCTGTTTTCTATCTACATTCTCATTTTCTCAGAAATAATGACTGTAGAACAAAGCTTGCAGTTGACCATAAACTGTGCTCTAACACTATTTGTCACAGAGCCAAATTCAGGATATGAGGTGGATCTGAATTGGGCTCCATCCAAGAAGATTTAGTTACTTGAATACCAAAAAGCCTTATTATAATGAGGCTTCTCCTAGAAGATGCCTGAGAGCAGACACTGCCGGAAGCTGGGTATTAAATAGAAGGGATACTGGACCGAGGGGTCTGAGCTCAAGCTCTACTTCCAACTCTGACATTTACTGTGAAACCCAAAGCAAGTCAAACGTCTTTGTAGGACTTGGTTTTCTCAGCTACAAAATAGGAATAATGGTGCCTCTAAAAGCATTTCCAAAGGCAGTAAGAATTTGATCAATTAAGGATATGGATATGAAAGTGATTTGTGAATAATAAAATGTGTCTAAATAAGGGCTAATTATTAATAGACAGAGTTTTTTCCCTTGGGGTTATTCTTCTGGGTACAGAAAAGAAAAAAAGCTTTCTTTTCCAGGATTCTGTCACGTTTGCTCCATCCTCCAGATACCTCATGGCCACTGGCAGACGCACGATTGCTGATCACTTTCCAGGAAATCAAGGAAGAGGTGGAGCTGCTCTTGCTAAGGAGTTGCTTCAGGAAGCTGGACTACAGACAAAGAGAGCTATTCTCTCACCCTGCATTTTCCTCCCCTTTCTTCCCAGGTGGAAAGAGTAGGTGTTTGCCAAATCCACGCTCTGGGCAAACTCTGGGTGAATTGGGAAGTTACTTCTCTTCTCGGAGCCTCTGTTTCCTAATATGTACAATGAAGAGGTCGAATAGAATGATATTTAAGTTTAGGGGTGACAATTTAATTTAGTGTAAAAAAGAAACACTTTTGAAAGTGAAACTATGTATTATCATAATCGCACCAGAATGACCATGGCCAATACGACTGTCCCAGGCAAACTGGAAGTAGGGACATTTATCAAGCCCTGTTTCAACTTGCACTATTAGTGGGAACACAAAACAATGGTGAGAAAAAGAAATGTTAGTGCTCTTAGTGTCGTCTTGGACACACTGAATTTTTGATTGGTTCTACAGGTTGTTTTTACTTTATTCTCATTCACCAAGGACAAAAGTAGATTTACAGTTGTTCGTATGGAAATAAACATGCAGGTTATGATTATTACAATAGCTTTATTAACTCAAAATAACACCACAATACAATTGTAAACCTACTTTTTCCCACCCTTGTATATAAAAGAGACTGCGTATCATAAAGCATTTGTACATCCTTTATCTCCATGCAACAGCCCTGTGAAGCAAGCATGCAAAGGTGTAAATCCCATTTTAGAGACTTTTTTTTTATTTTTTTAAGGCCTATAAATAGTCAAGGAGCAAAGGGAAGCACAGCCATGTCCTAGACTCTTAACCCTGTGCTTATTTCACTGGGCCAGCTTAGTAAGGAGGGCACTTAGTTTGCAAACACAGACTGGCTTTAGGCCAGCCACCTTTCACCCAAAAAGTTCCTTCTCTATCCATACCAATGACATTCAAAGCATAGACATTTATTTAGATCCCCCAAAGCTTGAGGTTGACCAGCACCTTAAAAATCAGATGAGGAGCCTGGTCTTTGTGGTTCAGTGGTTGAGCATTAACCCATGCACCAAGAGGTGGCTGGTTCGATTCCCTGTCAGGGCACATACCCAGGTTGTGGGCCAAATACTCAGTGGAGGGCATGCAGGAGGTGGCCAATCGATGTTCTCTTTCATCAATGTTTCTATCTCTCTCTCCCTAAAAAAAAAAAAAAATTAATCAATAAAGAAAAAAAAAATCAGATGAGGAAATCAAAATCCAGAGAGAATAAGTTTTCCAAGATTACACATTAAAACCCACACCCAAGTAGAATTTAGATCCTCAAATGCCTCCTTTAGCACTCAATATTAACTAGACACAAATATACATAATGTATATCCCTTCACCACCTTTCAAAGACTCATGAATTACTTTTTGATTTTCTGATGTTGAGGAGCCTCAAGCTATCACTTGCTGTCTTTAGCTTAGGGAAGAGAGGGTTGAAAATATTTAAGTCTAATGCATTGCAGTGGCCACTTCTTATTTCTCTTCCTTGCACTTCCAGTGAAGATTAAATTAAATTCAGCTTCTTCATGAGCAATGGTTCCATAATTTAAAATGTCTACCAGAGTCCTGAGGGCAAAACCAAAGAGAGTTTGCCACGCAGGAATGAGCACTTGGAAAATGAATAAGGAGCCTTGCGTTTAAGTTCAGGTTCAGCTACTCCTTTGCAGCACTGCTTTGACCAAGCTATTTACTTAATCTAGGGTTCCAGTTTTTTATCTATAAAATAAAAGAGTTGGATTAGGTCATGTCTAAACATTCTTCCAACTCTAACAAGCTGTGAGTATCCAAACTGTAAGTGTAGATGTTTTTGAGTGGAGGGCTGATCAAATTCTTTTCTGTTCATTAGTCTCATAGGAGTCATTGTCCAGGAGAGGTTTTGTCATCACGTCGTGCTGGTGGATATTTCCTATCCCTTTGCCCTCTTCCCCTTTCCCTACTGCTGATTAGCACAAGTAATTACTTGTACCAGCCAAAAGAAGCAAAAGGCTGGTCACCCTCTCCAATACACACCGGGGGTGTTGACGTAAATTAGAGGCATTAGCCAAGTTGTCTAATTGGCTGATTCCTCACAATTTAATACAGTTCTGGCAAACATTGCTCAAAGCCTAATCATTTATTTCCTAATTTATTTCCTGTGCTGAGATCATCGTTGCATATATTTCTCTAAGGAACTGTAACTACAAGACAAAATAACAACTCCATGATATTCATTGATGTCACTGTTTGAGTTCAAATGACCCCAAAGATGGAGGAAAAGACATATGTAGCAATGACTTGTTCCTAATACTGAGCACCATACTACTTGTGATTCTGAGCTGAAGGTTCAGACCCAGGATACCCATTATGTTAGTCTTTCTTTTAAGTGGGAGGTGAAGCTGGTTGGTGTCAACTTCTGTGTTTCTACTTGCCCACACCCTCTCTCTTTCTTTTCATACAGAAAATTCTTATTCAGTGGAAAACCCATCCCATGTATTATGCATGAGACAGATTCTTCCCACGTAGACAAAAAGGTAAACTTATGTCTTGGGCCTGCTCCCCATATGAAGATGAAGGCCACAATGAAGGTGAATATGAGACCAAAGCGAGTCAATCCAGTTTCTCACTGTGACTTTTCTGCTTTTAAAGAAGATAATTATTTTTTTCCCATTGGGTTTACTTAGTTGATAGAATGTGAGTCTTTTAGGTGACTATCCTGCTCATACATGGAGAGAACTAGAGAAGAAAAAACCTATATTTTATGAGCCTCTGGAAAAAACCAAGCATAAAGCAAGGTTATAGTTCTATTACTGAGCTTATATACTCTCTCTTTGGTTTAAGTTAGTTTGAGTTAGGTTTCTGTAGTCTACAATCAAAAAGAATCCTAATTCTTGTTAATTTCTTATGAAATTCTCCATAGAACCTTTGAATATCAGAGGTGAAAGAACTTTTAATGTGTTTGAGTCCATTATATACATAGAGAGACTGAGAAAATCTGTCAAGGCTACCCAAAGAAGTTATAGGACTAGAAGCCAGATTTCCAAATTAATCTAAAAGGTCCTTCAGGCCCTAGCTGTGTAGCTCAGTTGGTTAGAGCATTGTTGCAATACACCAAGGTTGTGGGTTCAATCCCCAGTCAGGACATGTACAAGAATCAACCAAGGAATACATAAGTAAGTGGAATTACAAATCAATATCTCTCTCACTCTCTCTCTAAAATCAATAAAATAAAAATGAATGGAGCTTGGCCAGTGTAGATGAGTAGACTGAGCATTTTCCCATGGACTGAGAGGTCCCAGTTCACTTCTGGTCAAGGCACATACTTGGATTGTGGGCTTGATCCCCAGTAGGGGGTGTCCAGGAGGCAGCCAATGGATGTTTCTCTCTCACATCGATATTTCTGTCTCTCCTTTCCTCTCTCTAAAAAATCAGTAAAAACATATTAAATAAATAAATGGATGCAACAGCTATGGTACATTTATACAATGGAATACTACTCGGCCATAAGAAGGAAGATGTTACCCTTTGAGACAGTATGGATGGACTTGGAGAACATTATACTAAGTGAAATAAGCCAGGCAGAGAAAGACAAGTACCATATGATTTCACTCATATATGGAATTTAATGAACAAACTGAACTAACATGCAAAATAGAGACGGACTGATGGAGAGCAGGCAGACAGCTCTGGTGGGGAATGTATTGGGGGAAATGGAGGGATTGAGCGAAAAAGAAAAAAATAGAGAAAACTCAGGGATACAGACAATAGTGTGGTGATTGCAAGAAGAAGGGGGTGTGGAGGTGAAACAAGTATGGGGGAATAAATGGTGATGGGAAAAATAAATAAAATAAAGATAAATAAAAGGTCCCTCAGAGGTCACGTCATCCAATCCTCAAGGTGATTCTGATATTAAGCCTACAGTGTAAAGCATAGAAAAAAATGTCTCAACTTTGAGCGTCATTATTTTTAAGAGCCTTAGAAGTGCCACAGCCCTGAGCTTCCCAAAAGTGGCGTGGTCATGCGTTTGTACCATCCTTTTATTTTTCATAGCACATTTATTGCTATTATAATTCCAGAACAAAGTGCCTAGCTTCACATTTCATTCACTCTTTGCTTATAAACTGTATGAACTTGGATAAGTTTTTTGTTGTTGTTGTTACTGGGGGGAAGAGAGAGAAAGAAACATAGATGTGAGAGGGACACATGGAGTGGTCGCCACCCACATGACTCCAACGGGGGCCGGGGACAAACTGCAACCAAGGTACATGCCCCTAGTGGGAACCGAAACCGGGACTCTCTAGTCTGCAGGCCAACACTCCAACCGCTGAGCCAAACTGGCCAGGGCTGAACTTGGACAAGTTAGTTATAATATTGTGCATTCGTTTCTTCATCTATGAAATCAAGGTGATAAAAATAGTGTTCACTTTATAAAACTATTATAAATATGGACAAAATGTATATATTTAGCCCAATAGCAGGCATATAGCACTCAATAATTTTGACTGTTACTATTAGTTTATGATTTTTTGAAACAACACTGAGAGACAAAACAGCTTATAGATAAGAAAGCCAAGGATCAGAGAGGATAAAGGACGTGTCTCAGGAAACAAGGCAGTTAATGGAAGAACTAAAACCAAGTCCTAACTCACATCATTCTTACTTTAAACCGTGTTCCATAAACCAGTTGATCATTTCAGATTGTGTTTACTCGTTCACACATTTGTTAATGCTATCTTTATTTTATGTACTCATTAATTTAGTGAATGTTTCCTAGGTCCTTTTAAGCCCTAGGATCTATCGTTTAAATAACTGGGTTCTAGACATGGAAGTAGGGATCAGACTACAAGCCTCAGAGGAAGGGGAGGCAGGAAAAGATAAACTAAAGAACTTATATGCATATAAGCATAACCAATGGACATAAACAACAATACTGTGAAGGGGGGGAGACAGGAGTGGGGAGGAGGGTGTCAATGAGGGAAAAAGGAGAAACATCTGTAACAAAAATAAATTTAAAAAAATTATTTTTTAAATAACGATAAAAATAAAGCTTTGTTTTCTCTAAGCAAAAAAAATAACTATCTGAGTTCTAGGCCCAACTCTTTACTAATTCACTACTGAGGACAAGGTCAATGTGAGTTCTTTTCGGGTACCAGTTTCTTCAACAGACTGGGCAAAATGTCACTATGGCTCTTTCCATTGTAAGTTCCCATTTGCTGTCTTCAATGCTACATTCTTGAGCGATAAAACGATGCAGTCTTGGTGCTTGCCTAGAGGAGCCCATCACCAAGGCAGAAAAATAAATAGGCCTGTGGTAGATTTGTTGCTCCATGCTGGATTACAACATATGTCACTTAAACAATATTTCTTAATCAAATAAATGTGATGTGGCTCCCACATGCCAGGGTTGACAGGAAAGTTGATTTCTGGCATATTCTGAGGGCCCTCTCCCCACCTCCAGATGAATGACCATATATAAGAACTTTACATTGTGTTGTACGCTAGTAGCCCTTGGGCCCAATGAAACTTTGTGAATGTATTTTGTGTTTGCTCACAGAGCTTTTTAAAAAACTTTAACTCAACTTTTAACAGCTGGGAAGTTCCTCATTAAAACCCAGATTTCTGGCTTCTCTTGAAAAAGCATAAGATCTAGCAATACTGAACTGGAATTTTTAAAATGACTACTGACATCTTAGAGTTTGAGTCTTTTAGAGGGATGTGTATTTCCCTAATTAGAGGTGAACATTTGGATTTATCTTGAGACAGACTGTATTAGTTCAAGAGGAAAGTCCATCATGTTTAATTTTTTCATGTGAATTTAAAATTATTTATAATGGGGGGTGAGAGGGGAAATGAATATTTTGTAATAACCTGAATATATATATATATATTTTAGATTGAAAAATTCAAGTTTCTGTATTTAATTAGGCATTAATTTTAGCCTAGCCCGAGCCCGGCATACTTTGCTATTTCATTAGAAGAAATGTTTCCTGACCTAGACAAATTACTTATAAATGTTATCTTACTTCCCCAAAGGGCATTTGAGTTGATGACTCTGGTTCTTACTATAATGTACTGGTAACTTGACTCTCTGAAGAAAGAAGTGTTGTTTTACAGTTTGCCAAATTCCATGTTTAATTTAAGCACTTCCACCACAACTAAATGCAAGGATGGTTTAACAACTGACTCACAACATTTCTAACATTTTAGCAATTGGATCTTTTTTGAAAAAATATATTTTTAATTGATTTTTTTTTTTTAGCGAGAGAAAGGGAGAGAGATAGAAACATCAATGTGAGAGAGAAACATCTATTGGCTGCCTCCTGGACACCCCCCCACTGGGGATCAAGCCTACCACCCAGGCTTGTGCCCTGACTAGGAATCAAACCGGGACCTCTCAGTCCATGGAATGATGCTCAATCCATTGAGCCAAACGGGCCAGGCTAGCAATTGGTTCTTATGAGCCAGTATAAGCAGACTCAACACAGCAGGCCTATCTAATTCCAGAATGTGGGAATATAAAAATTTTGTTACTTTTCTCTCACTTTGAATTCTATGGAGAAATCAGAATAAATATAAAATATAAGTCATGCCTACCTCCAGGGGCATTTTGGTCTAGGTCAAGAAATAAAGCTAGTGCCTTTGAAATAATTAGAGGGCCTTTCAAGAAGAATCAGTACCTTATTCAAAATCTCCGATTGAATGTTCAATAAGACTATCAAATTCACAACATCCAAAATAGGTTTCTTGGATTTCCTCCCAAAACTGCATTGTATTTTCCCAATCTTCCCATCTCAATAAATAACATTTCACCCAGTTCTCATGTTAAAAGATAAGGAGTCACCTCTGATTCCTTTCTATTTATCAACCCTCTTGCGTATCCCCCTTCAAAATTTATCTTAAATTATCCACATTCCTGCATCCCACTGCCATGACCCTAGTCCAGCCCCTTTGTTACCCTCTCTCTGCTCCAGGTTTCTAAACTCTTTCAGCTCCCCACACCATCAGATTCTACCAGTTGTTTCTTCTCTCCATCCCTAAACACTTGCCACAATGAGCTCCTTCTCATTCTTCAGATATTTGTTTAAAAGTCACCTCCTTACAGAAATCTTCCCTGCCTATACTGTCTAAAGTAGCACTCCCTACCTGACTAGTAATTCCCCATTCCATTAACCTGCCAATCATCACATACCTTGTTTACTTGTTTATGGCTTGTCCCTCAATACACACATAAAATATAAATTCCATGAGGGTAGGAACCCTTTATGCCTTGTTTTTGCTCTATATTTCTGCCTAGAAAAGTGCTTAACATGTAGTTAACATTAAATAAATATTTGTTAAATAAATGAATCAATAAGCAAGGTGATAAAGGGGAGATGAAGAGAGGTGATATTTCAAAATTCCCTTTTGGCTCTAACATTTTAGGTGTCTGTGGCTTTAAGAGTGTATTTTCACACCTTCTAATGTGGGTCCAGTCTTAGAGTAGAGTAGAATTTAGGCACCAACAGTCAACAGTAGTCAGGGGACACTCCCTGGAAGAAGTGGAAATATACTGGGCTTCTCCAACCTTCAGAATTCAAAAGGGATCTGTCACCTTACTAAAATGCTCACCCCAATCTCCATTTCAATTGCCATCTCCTCTACTTGATGTCAAATGTGACTCTGTATATGAAAACTAGATGAGCACACTTTTCAGGGACATCTAGCTTTTAAACTGTTGTGTTCTTAACTGTGTGTGTGTGTGTGTGTGTGTGTGTGTGTGTGTGTGTGTGTGTGCATGCTCACATGCTCACACAGCAGGTTTAATTTGACACAGATAAAGAACATGCAAAATTTGTCCAGAGGTCCATAGACTTGGTCCCCTTGGCTGGCTTGATATCTGAAGGAAGGATCTGTTCCACACCTCAGAGAAGACCCACTTAGGACAGAAAGTGAGTCATCTGTGTCCCACAGAGGACCCATGACAGGCTGGACTCTACTAACTGTGAAACAGATTATACTGGAATGAAATCATGACGTATTTGTTCCCTCCCACAGTGTGGGACATTTCATAACACCTTGGCAATTTCCCCTGAAACTTTCAAAGTTGAAGAAGTCTTCCGAAATCACCTGTCTGATCCTCTTGTTCTATGGAGGGAGACACTGAGAACCAGAGAAGGGTGGTGCCTTGTTCAAGGCCACACAGCATATTTAGAGCAGAGTAGCATCAGCTCCCTGAGCCCTGTCTTGAAGCGCAGTCACATGTTCTATAGAAACATACACTCTGTACAAGCTGAGTTTTTAAAGAGAAAACATATCTTATTCTTTTATTTAATCTATTAGTAACTTGATGTACTATTTATTGACTTTTTTAACTGAAAAATAAAATTTTAGTAACTAACCTCTATTTATACTGGGGTCCTAGGACATCCCAAAGGAATAGGGCTTAAAATGCTGATAGAAGTCTTCACATAATGAAATATAAAATAATACACACCAATTTATAACAAGGGGTAAATGTCATTTTAATGCTAAGTAAAGAACTATGTCATTTTAAAATTAACAAAAAGAACAGATTTTTCTCATTTTAATCCCTGTAGTTAAAATTTGGAGATTATCTCTTGCAGTTTTCAGCAACTTAAGTTTGTTTCAGCTGTGAAAGCCATAGCAGGCTGCATGCCGATCTTGCTCACTGTTACACGCAAAGGCTTGGAGCCTGGAGAGAGGCTATTAACTTTTAAAAACAGAGAACAGAATATGTGTGCGGTTTTTCATCTGTCAAGTGATCGGTTGGAGTTTAGAGAGTAACACTGATTCAAGACACATACATTTAAACATCATGATGCCTGACAGGCAAACAGGAGTCATTTGTTCAATTTCTTAACATCTTGTCTGAAAAGATGCCACTAGGTCTTCTCAAAATGCGGACAGGATTAGCAGTAAAACCTCACTCTTCATAGCTTTCCATCCGCCTTCCTGGATCCGACTTTCTCCACAGTCACCATCTCCTATAGGCCTCCGGTGTCAGAGAGAGAGCCCTGAGCCTGGACTTAGGCACCCTTCTGCAAAGTCCATCACAAACTACCTTTGGATGCGTAGGCTAGTGCTTCTCAAACTTGCAGTGTCTAGGAATCACCTGGGTTAGTTTCTAAAATGCAGGTTCCCAGGGCCACTTCCAGAACATCTAAACTCGTTGGTCTGGGATGGCTGCTAAGAATCAGCATTTTAACCAGCACTCCTGGTCAGTCCTGATGGTGGAATAAACATACCCAAACCCTGACAGCTGCAGGCAAATCTTTCTCTTTTCTCTGCCCCTCAATTTCCCCATGCATAAAATGAGGACATTAGACAAGGATCATTTCTGAGCTCTCTTCCTAATTCAGGCAATAGAGATCTTATCACTTGGTATGGCCTGAGTACCTGCCTTGCTCAAGATTACCTCTATAGCCCAAACAAGACATATACTTACAGAATATACTTACGCCATATACCTAACTGAAATACAGGAACTCAGTGTGAACCAGGGAGGGGTTCAGGGGTCCCCAGCCAGTTCCTTGCTGCATCCATAGTGTGGTTCTGTGACTTGGTCACCTCTTCACAACTGCAAGTCCTTAGATGGTGCTGCCCCAACCCACTGTCTGTCTTTGGGCAAGAATGTCTAGGAAGTGCCTGGTGCACTAGACCCTAGTCCTGCCTCAGACCTAGAGCCCATCACAGACACTCCTTCAAGCCCATTGCTCAGGATGATGCTCCAGATTGATCAAATCAAACGTCACAGAAAAAAAAAAAATTCTAAAAAGAGAGTGCGTTCCTTAAGGATAAGGCATGCTAGAAAGCAGAGATGTTCTTTTTTTTTTTTCCTTAACATATTCTAATGAATACATAAAGCAATTATAAACTTTTGTTTAATATTTGCAAATCTTCAAAATGGAGAGCCAACTGCTGTGGACTGGCTCATCAAAGAGCTTGAGCTCAGCCTCTGGTTCCTCGGGGCAATGGATTTTCTGGTTCCTTCCAAAGCTCTGAAGCAATGACTTTTTCTGGCCCTGGCTTCTCCTACCGATAATTACAAGGTCCTCCCCACTGTGCTCAGGTGTGCTCACCAGGTGCTCCCTAAAGTCAAAACACTTCCACAGTGGCCTCATTGCTTCCACATCTTGACTCTGAAGGCCTCTTGAGTCTTGCATTTTAAGCTTCCGTGAGTTACTCGACTTTGTTTCTTCATCTTCCTCTAGTAATTATTCTCCTATACCCTTTTAGGTGTAGATGGTAAAGCTTCTGACCAGGCACAACATATATTGTAGAAAAAGATGGTCCTGGAGGAGGGGGCAGGGAACACAGTTTGCCAAAGACCCTTATTTTTCCCATTTCTCAAAGCACAGTTGGCGTGCCTATTGGCTAGAAGCCACTCGCGATATAGACCAGTAATGATTATTGGCTGAAAGAGCACATTCAGCCCTGGCCGGTTTGGCTCAGCGGTTAGAGCGTCGGCCTGCGGTCCTGAGTAGACCCGGGTTCGGTTCCCGCTAAGGGCATGTACCTCGGTTGCAGTTTGTCCCCGGCCCTGGTCGGTTGTGCGGGTGGCAGCCACTCGATGTGTTCCTTTCACATCGATGTTTCTCTCTCTCTCTCAGTTCCTCTCTCTCCCTCCCACTCTACCTGAACAAAAAATGGAAAAATGTCCTCGGGTGAGGATAAAAAAAAAAAAAAAAAAAAGAGCACATTCAAATGTATTCAGTTCTTATTGGCTAAAAGCACACACAAGCCCTCCAATCCCAAGTGGAAATATCTATGATATATTGTGTACAAAATGATATAGTTTAAGGAAAAATGTCACTGAATTAGGATTAAAATGAATCGGTATTGTTAAATGGGGACCAGAAATTAAATTCCCTTTCTGTTCTTTCTGAGGCAAAGAGCTTCTGGTCAAGAAGAGATAGCCAGTGTTCCAAACTGAACCAACACCATTTCAGACAGAGGCAAAACACCTGACACGTTCATTAGCTTCGGAGCTTATTGACTACCTACCACGTACAAAACTCTTTTGGGATCGACGGGGAGCCCAGTGGATTTGCCAGCACCCACCACTGTCACAGACCTGTAAGACCATGAAAAGGAGGACAGGGGAGGGACAGAATCTTCTGGAAAAAACCATATCTGCCTCTTGGTCCAATGTTCAGATTAAACCCAACAGGGGTCAGTGCTAATGCTGGGTCAGGCCCTGGAGAAGTAGGGCTGCTGCTGTTGGCCCCCCCGGCTCTGTTAATGGATTTGTGGGGACTCATGTGGAGACAAGGGTTCAGGCCACCCAGAGGTACATTGGGGGAATCATAAGACAAGGGCCACATGTCTTGAAATTCACCTGAGAGTATTCAGAAATCATAAAACAGTTGGAGATCATAGAATCACAAAATGTCAAAGTGAGCTGGGACCTTGGGAGTTAGTCATCCTGCTCATTTGAAAGGTAAGAGCCTGAAAAACTGCACACAGCTAGGACTTGTCCAAGATCACTTCTGCAGAGTCATTCCTGGGACCCAGGGCTCAGGACTCCGACCAGATGACCAGATGAAAGGAACTATCACCAGAATTTCAGTTCTATGATAGATGCTGTCTTTTATCTCTGATAGCTTCTTGTGCCCTACCTTGTGTCAGCATATCCCTTGAATTTAACATAGAACTAGCCTCTCCTGGGGCTGAGACTTGCAGGCCTAGAGGACGTTCATTGACTTTTTTAGCCAATGACAGTTGTTTCACTAGATTTTTAGTCAATAGCTGCAAAATCCCTGAAGAAATCCTTTGCTGAGGATGCAGTCTCCCTTGAGTTGTCATATGATGGCAGTTTGGGGATGTGGTCCCATTACTTGCCAAACCACCCCTGCAGAGTCTCTGTAACATAATAAACGGAAGAAACAATTATTCTAAATGCACAGGGAGGCAGGGTGTATGCAGTAGGAAAGGCTTTCTTTCAAAGCACGTAAAGGGTCCTAAGGAGGGTGAGGAGGGAGCTGCTTTATTTCTGATAAATTTACTTTTCCTGGTATAAGTTAACCATTTACATCCACTTTCATATGACTCTTGCAAAAACCTTGTAAAGAAGACGAGACTATGTTATATTATCCCCATGTCTCAGGTGAAGTAACTGAGACTCAAGGAGAGGAAGGGACCTGTCCCCCAGTGACCCATCCAGAAAGTGGCAGAACAGGGATAGAGAACCCAGCTCATCCCCCTGGTGGTCAGAACTCATCTTCCAGTATCTGAGGGGTCTCTCTTATCCACAGGCAATTCTGAAGCGCTGCTGGGGCTCACAGAGGATGAGAAGCCACGGGGCTTTGCAAGAGTAATAAGGGAGCTGGGGCAGGAAGTTCCTTTGTCCTATTTCATATGCCATACTTGACATTCATAGCAAAGCTGCTCCTTTTTAAAATCTCCGATATCAGTAACAGGCCTGACTAGAGGAAGTGTTATATAATGAAAATTAACAATAGACATTGGGGAATGAATGAACGAATGAACAAACGAATGAATGAAGTTGTTCACACAGTGAACACTGATTGCTTCAGCTGAGCACTAAAGATGGACCTGAGACCATGTCTAAGATCTGGTGTCTGTCCCAGAGAAACACACATTCTAATAACAAAAAAACAAAAAAAAAAAACAGACATGCAGACAAATAAATGACCACAGACTGTAACAGAAGCCCGGATGCAGATAGGTAGATATATTCTGGAAGCCCAGAGGAGGAGGATGTGACTAAGCGTCCTTCCCGTGTGATCAAACTCAAACTCGCAACCCTCTGTCAGCGTGAGCTTCCCTAGGGCAGCAGGAACCGGCATGACTCATCCTTCCCTTCCTATCCGACATTACACTGGGAACATCAGACATCGCTGGTTAGTGCTTGCTGAATAAATTCTCCGGAAGGAGTAGTGAATGATACTGCCTTGCAGGTTACTTGTGCTCACGTGACTGAATCTGCAAAGCCCTCAAGCTACCTGTCCTAGGACAAGGACCCCAGCCATCATAGCCTTCCTAGGATCTGAGCTCAGGATCATCGACCCCTCTCTCACCTGCCACAGCTATCTTAAAAGGTGAAGTGAGATCAGACACAGGAAACAGCTCAGTCATAGTAGCCGTGTTCATTAATTCGGGCTAGAACACCTCACTTTGAACGAGGGAGATAAAAGAATAAAATAACACCTGACACAGCCCTATCACCTGATAATAATACAACTTTTGTTTTTCCATTAAAATAACGGAGAGCCACAGTCCTGTACTTTGGCTGATAAAGAGATCACAGGAAACAAAGCTATTAATTTTTATCTCTGCTGGGCAATAGCACATTTGAGTAAATACAATATGTTCAAGGGAGAAAACTACTTTTTCTGATGATGGAAGTTGGATATGAATTTTTTCTTCCTCCCACCCTTCATTTCTCACACCTTGTTTATCCACTGACCTCTAGGAATTTTTAACCACAGATGTATTAAACCCAGTGGATCTGGCTATGCTCTCACCGTTATGTAATACTATACATCTCTCTCCAGCTCCTTACTCTACCCCATCCTCGAGGACTTGGTACAGATATTTAGAACACAACTGGAAGAGCGTGAGCCAGTTAATTACCTCTCTGGTCCTCCATAGTTCTGTCTTAAAAATGAGGAGCTGGACAGTTGGTTTTCATAATCACTTCCAGCTTCAATATTCCAGGACCCCGTAGCTAAAGGGGACACAGAGCAGGGCAGTCTTTCTAAGCACAAGGGTTGCTAGATAGCAGTTGGCCCAGGCAACCATCACCCCAGCTCTGGCCTTCCCCACTGGGCAAGAAGCCCACGGGGCCCATGAACACACATACCAGAGCAGCTCACAGCCCCAGGGTGCGCACTCCTAGGACTGGGGCGTAGCCCAGGAGTGGGAGGTATAATTGGTGTTCTGCCCCCAAGCCCACTCCTCCCTGCCCTTAGAATACCTGGGAAGAAGAGTGGCCACCGCATGGGGATGGTCTTCCTAAGAAGGAGCTGTTTATTGGTCACTGCAAAAGCCCACATGCAAACCCAGGCTCCTCCCCAAGCGTGCCTCAGGCCTCGCCTCTGGAGGAACTGGATTTTACATTTTAAATGTGAGTCTTAGCACCTCTTCTGATTGCTTCAAATAGAGCTATCTCAGAATTGGTTTCCTTGTCATTGATACCCTAGCTATTTCTAAAAAAACAAAAACAACAGGAAAAAAAAAAAAAACTGGAGAAGGCTTATAGTAAAAACACCAGATGGCTAAATATACAGACCTGCCACCGTACGAAAGAAAGAAGATAATCGTGCCAGGAATCTCAGATACGATTTTTACTAAATATAAGAATAAAGCAGCACCGAGTCTCCTGACTGCCAAAGCTAAAATAGAAGAGTGATGAGTTACTTGCCTTTTATTATGTGATCAAAAGTACAAATACTTATTCTTCAGAGGAGACAGCCTTCTACTTGGCAGAAAACTCGAGGACACGTTTTATTAGCCTCACCCTTATGTAGGAGACACTAAGCAACACAACGAACCACATCTTCAACCCTGGTTTTGTAGTAAAATGCAGAATCATTCTTCATAAAACTGTTTGTTATATTGACACTTGATAAAATCTGAGGACACAATATTTTTTAAAAGTTGGGAGGTTATTGCTACAAGGACTTAACCTAATACCTTCTAAGTGATCAAAATCGATACAAAACTACAACTCAGAAAAGTCAAAGGAATGGACTATTAGGCGAGCACTCCACCAGCTTCTCCACTGAGTATTCATAATAGCCCCCAGTGGCAGAGAAAAGTGAAATTCTACCCTGTGGGTGTGGCGGTATAGGACCCGTCATGCCCTCCTCCACCTCTGGGGCAAGGTGACACTTATTTTTTAATTTTATTCCATTTTACCTTGCTATTTTATAATACATTTGTGTTTATTTTAATATAAAAGTAACGTACCCGAGCCTGGCCAGTGTGGCTCAGTGGTTGAGCATCGACCCACGATGCACCAAGAGGTCGCCGGTTTGATTCCCGGTCAGGGCACATGCCTGGGTTGTGGGCCTGGTTCCCAGTGAGGGGCGTGCAGCAGACAGCCAATCGATGTTCTCTCTCATCGATGTTTCTGTCTTTTTCTCCCTCTCCCTTCCTGTCTCTAAAAATCAATATAGAAAAAAAAAATTTTTTTTTTAAGTAATGTACTCCAAATCTTTGCTAAAGTCGATATCACTGTGGCTCTGAATATTCCCTGGCACCATCAAGTGCGCCAGATGTTTAGAATCTAAGACTGGCATATAGTGTCTCTTATTTATTCTTTTTAACAAACTGATGAAGCAGGTACTTGTGTTCATGAATGGGAAAAGTGAAAAATAGAGAGATTCAGTAATTTTCCTAGTAGCACATGGCATCAGAATACATAATAATTGAATGAAACCCTGACCTCCTGACTATAATGCCACTTTTCTCCCGCTTCCACAATGTTAATTTTACCATTTAGAAGATAATCACAGGGTGGATTGGATGGTCCAGCTAAGGTCTCTGATGTTACGTGGCTGAGGCACAATGCCCGCTGCCAATGGCCCACATATTTCACTCTGGCATTGATAAATGTCTCCTGATGGATTGCCAGATTATTCCAGAGGATGAGCTGCCCCATGCTCAAATTTTTCACTATAATCAGTTTATGCATCATCAACCTCATGAGCCTGGAGCAAGAGAGAGGAGACTTTTCTCCCAGGGCTCCCCAGCAGGTGTCTCGAACCCCGACAACAGTGATGGTAAATCATCTCTTCCCCATGAGGCAGGTCACCGATCCTAAAAGCTGCATGACGCAACAAGGAGGCTGGAGACCTGAGTCCTCATCCTGACTCTGCCACCAGATGGTTGTGGGAAAACCACTTAACCCATTGGTGCCAGGTGCCAGGGAATGATCATTAGAAACAGTGAGATAATGTCTGGGAGGCCCTTTGAGCTCCTCAGAAGCAAGAGGCTCCATAAACACAAGGTATTATTACTTCCAAGCCCACATCAGCCAAGGATATTACAGTTAATTTTCCTGCAGAAGCCTCCTCTCTTTCTGCACATGGAAGGACTGGCTGATCCTGCAGCGTCTCATCCAGCTGAAATTCCCAAGCTTTGGAGGATGTCAGGGGAGTTGACCATCTGGTTGAAGAGAAGGAATGTTGTTGAAGACTTAGATCTTAAAGTCACAGACCCTCACAGCTGAAAAAGATATTAGCAATTTAGCCCACACTCTTCATTTAGACGGAAGCTGAGTCCAGAAAGTATTGTGCATAACTCACATTCCTGCTAGACGTTAGATAGATGCTGGGAAGGAAGATGACAGGGATCTGGTCTTTGACTTCACAGAGCACTCTACTCACAAGGGAAAAAAGGCCCATTCACCACTGGTGGACAAGGGGACAGGAGCAGTATTGCAAAGCGCCACCAGAACTGTGACAAAGACCGAGCGGAAGTTGTCCTACAGGCACATGTCCTTGGGCGAATCGTTTTAACTTTGAGGCTCAGAAAAATCGAAACAGGAGCCATGATATCACTCTTCGATATTTTTATTATGTTTGACAGCTCCCTAATAATTTCACAATCGTTGGCTGATTTAATCTTGAGAGAAAGCATTTGATGAACTCTCCTCTCTACAGAGGGAAAACCTGAAGCTTTGAGAGTCCAGGCATGTGGCCCTGACCTGACACCCTGAGGGGTCATCTGGAAAAGAACCAGGAAAATTAACTGGAATCGAGGCCCCCATGACCTGCCTCTCTGTCGGAGAACACCAGTGATCTCTAAGTTCTTTTTAGCATTAAAGTTCTATACATCTGCCAATTTATCAAAGGGTTGAAGCCTACCTGGTACTGAGGAGGCTTTTGACAAGTATTTGTTGTGATAAAAAAAAAAGTGAAAGGAGTCAGCAATTTTCCCCTCTAAACTCAGCTACCAATAAACTATTTCTTAATTGAAATGACTATTTTAGTAAGAACCTCATGTTATTTTATATTTGAATATTATAAACTATACAAATAGAATGTGAATATATTTTACTGCAAAAAAATTCAAATATCTAAAAGCAAATATCTGTTTGATCCTCTCCTCATCCCAATTTCTGCTACCAGCTAACTCTCAACCTTCTCTGCCTTGTCCACACCCCACGCTCAATGCCAGTCCTCATCAATATCATTTCAGCCCTTCCGTCAATGCAACTAATTAGATGTGCATATAGAAACATCTTGATCTGTTTTGTAGTTTGCATCTTATATACATGGTCTAGTGCTGTATATATTGTTCTACAGTTGTTTTTAACTTGACACGTGGGGCAGATCTCTAGCCATGCTAGCTGCCTTAGATGTACTGTCTTTCTTGCATTTCATTGTATTGCTACACCAGTTAAGCCATTCCTCTGCAAATGGACCTCCAACTGTCTCTACCTTTTCTTTATTACAAACAATGTTGCAATGAATATTTTGTATGTGCCTCCTTAGAAACACACACACATGCACATTGCATTCTAAAAGGTAAGTGCCAGATGTGACCTCGAAGGTATCATATTGATGTGCATACCAAACAATAATTTATGAAAGGTCCTATTTTCTAACACCCGTACTAAAACTTGATGTCATCAATCTTTAAAATCTTTTTTGCCAATCTGATAATAAGAATAATATGCATAATTGATGTTAATTTGCATTTCAAATTCATTCCCGTTTAGAATGGAAAATAATAACAAGCGTTAACACTTAAAATGTGTTAACCCCAGAAAACACAACAGATTGAAAAATAAAGGACTCTGTGGTTAAAGGACCTGGTTTGGTGCCTTAGACCTACCACTGACAAGCTGAATGGCCTATGACAAGTTACTCAACCTCTCTGAACGTCACCATTTCTATAGAATGAGGATAGGCAGTACTTTGCCCTTATCCAGGTTATGAAATAGTTGTTATGAAAGTGCTTCATAATGCCTAGCCAGAGTGGCTTGGTTGGTTGAGTGTTGTCCTGTGCACCAAAAGGTTGCAGGTTTGACTCCTGGTTGGGGCATGTGCTGAAGGTCACCGATCCATGTCTCTCTCTCACATTGATGTTTTTCTCTCTCTCTCCCATGCTCTTTCTAAGTATGTCCTCAGGTGAAGATTAAGAAAAATAATAACAAAAATTTTAAAAAGTGCTTCATAGCCCTGGCTGGTTTGGCTCAGTGTTTGGAGCACTGACCTGTAAACCAAAGAGTCATGGGTTCAGTTCTGGTCAAGGGCATGTACCTCGGTTGCAGTTTGGTCCCTGGCTCTCTTCGGGGTCATGGGGGATGCAGCCAATCAATGTGTCTCTCTCACATTCATGTTTCTCTCTCTCCTTCCCTCCCACTCTATCTGAAGATAAATGGGAAAATATACTCAGGTGAGGATTAAAAAATAAATAAAAAGTGCTTTATACATGCTTAGCTCTGTGCAAGTATTAGATATTGCCCAACTTTTATAAGGTGAATAACCTGATGCTCAGTGAGGTGGGTTACATATTCCCAAGCAGCAAGAAATCTCACATTGCTGCAGTAGCCCGTTCCCTATGTTGAACTATGTTTAGTTCGATTTTCTGAGCAATCTGAAAGACTAGACATTGAATTTTTGTTGATTTGTTTGTTGGTTGGTTTTGGTTTTGATTTGTTTGCTTATCTCATTTTTTATTTAATAAAAACAGGAACAGAACAAGACCTGGGTTATTTGATCAACAGTAGGATGTTATGTTACCTAAACCCTGGATCTCAACTTCACCCAAGGAAAGGCTGTAGTATCTTCTGAGTTCATTTTTACTGTTGCAACTGCACACTGCTAGAGAGCAAAGCCCTCCCTAGTTTGAGGCGATGGAGGATTTGGTAAACCTAAGAAACAACTAAATTTAATGTCAGCCATGAGAACACTGTTGAGGCACAGAGGACATGTTTCATGTGGGGGCAAATGAGCCGATTTTCCTCTTTTAGCAGCATCCTCTCTCATTGCACAGGGTCTGAGCGGGCCCTATCCCCACCCTGGGATAGAGCGCACCGCCCAGGCCCACGTCGGTCAGCACGTTGCGAACTCCAGCCAGGGACTGGCTTACACAGGGCACGTGATACAAGAAACTGGATCAGAGTGAACTGTGACATTTTCTGCAGAAGGACCTGGAACAGAGAACTTCCAGACTTTCCCATAGCACATGACCCTGAAGGGATTTGGCCCTGGAAACGTCTGACACACTTCTTTTTTTTTTTATCCTCACCCGAGGACATTTTTCCATTTTTTTGTTCTGATAGAGTGGGAGGGAGAGAGAGGAAGAGAGAGAGGGAGAGAGAAACATCGACGTGAAGGGACACATCGAGTGGCTGCCACCCGCACGACCAACCAGGGCCAGGGACAAACTGCAACCAAGGAACATGCCCTTAGCAGGAACCGAACCTGGCTCTCTCTGGACCGCAGGCCGACGCTCTAACCGCTGAGTCAAACCGGCCAGGGCCTGACAGACTTCTTGAAGGAAAAGAGTCTTAGATGGAGGTAATGTAAAGGGAAAGGAGCTTCGAGGCAGAAAGAGCAAAACCAGACACAAGAACCCTGCCAAACCAGATGTCCTCCTGGAAGTCTGTTACACAAGCTGAAAAATTCCTTCTACGCAGACACTCTGTTGTTCCGTCACCTGTAAGAACTGGTACCGGTGGACCCACACCCTCACAGCCATGCTCAGTGCGCCTTCCCGGACCTGGAGGCACACGGTGTCACGGCGGGAGCCCCGGCGGGAAGGCAGCGAGCTTAGGTCTGTCACTGCTTTTGACTTTTGGAGCCTCAATTTCCATAGCTGTAAAGTGAGAGAGTTGGACAAATAAGCCCAGGACACCCTCCTGCTCTGACACTCTGAATCTGTAAACTTGAAACTCTTTGTGCTCCTGTGACCCCTGGAAGCTGAGGTTGTTGGACGCTGACTCTTTGAAGCATTTCATTCATTGTGTTAAAGGACGGCGTAAGCGGCCACCAATGGAGGGGACCTGAAGAACGCAAAACAATCAGGTTCTCTGTATCTCCACCAGAATTGGCTCCAGAAGAGGTCAGGCTTTGCAAAAACACAGAACATTTTTCCCTCTGGGTTCTTTGGGAAACACTCTCAGCACCATGAAGGGTGCCTCTCTGGCTATTCATGGCTTGCCAGTGGGAACAGCCAAGAAGGAGAAGAAGTCACATGGCCAGGCCCACTGCCAGCACAGGATGTTCTATGCAGCCGGTGGCTGGGCAAAAGAGGAGGATTGCCCGACCCTCTACTGAGGCTTCTGATGAAAGGTGGGTCCCAGAGCTGCCAACACATATTCTGCAATAGTTTGTAGAGAGGTTCCTATAAAACAGGGCTCAGCTGCAACAATCATTGATTGTCTCTTCTATATGAAGCATTCTGCTAAGACTTTTCATATGCACTCTTTTTTCAAACCTCACCCTATTGCACCGTAATATCACCTCCAGTTTATAGCCACAGAAACTGAGGCTCGACGAGGTGAAGTTGAAGTAACCTGCCCAGGGTCCCACAGCAACAGAGCCTAATTTCACTGACTGAGGACAAGATAAGGGTGTCACAGCTGCTTTTGCCCTACCTTCTCCCACGCTCCGCCATGCTGTGCACAGCACCCCAAACATGCAGGTTGGAAGCATGCACGCCAATCACTGCTCTCCTCACAGCTGCTTTTGTAAACAGTCTGGGGCTTTATGTCACTTCCATGACCAGGACTGTGAGTTCTTTGCAGGGGCCTGTGTGATCCAGCTGTGTGGCTCCCCAGTTCCCTGTACAGAACAGAAATGTGAAAAGCAGTTCTTCTCTCTGGCCAACCACCGACCCCAGTGGAAGAATAAACTCAACCAAGGGTCACAGACAACATGTACCTAAAGACTAAGCAGGCAGTAGAAACACAAGAAATTCTAAGCCAGGTATGAGACAATAGGGAACAAAATGTGCAGGACCTGCCTAAGGCCTTCAAGTCCAAATGTTTCAGAAAGAATGTACAGCCCAAACAACCCCGCAGACTGGGCCCAGAGCCAACAGCTTACAGCCTCCATATGACTCCACCCAGCCGCTCAGCTTGGCATGGAACTGATGAGCATCCTGCCCACACTGTGACACCAGTCTTCCAGGCTGGGGACCGTGGCTGAACAGTTCCATACATGGTTCACTGTGCATGGAAGACAATATTTAATAAACGTTTTCTAAATAAACCTTTTTAAAAAATCAAGTCAATTTTTACCCAAACCACGATAAGCCTCACTAAACCAATACTGTGTGAAGAAAACTATTGACTCAGTTCCCCCCTGCTCTAGGAAACAGAATATTGATTATAGTGTTTGGGTGAGACACCCTCCATACCAGGTATCTTTATGTATCATAATACCTAGAAAAGCCCTGTAGGGGAACAAAATGATTCACTGAATGGTCCCTATGGTCTCAAATGAGAAATATATGCAGCTCATGATTCTGTAGCTATCCTATCAATTATCCATCCACTCAACAACACTGAGACTCTATGGTGAGCAAAGCAGACAGCGTGCCTTTCCTCAGGGATCTTACAGTCTTGTACTCATCTAATCACACAAATAGATGTAAACTCACTGTGTGGCAAGTGCTCAGAAGTGTACGTTGCTTTCAGAGGCCTGGCCTGAGAGGGCTGAGGAAGGGATCGATACACGACCTTGCTAAAGAGGGAAGAAACAGCCTATGAAAAGGCCCCATAGAAGAACTGTGGCAAAGAAAAGGATGTATAAGGCCAGAGTGGCCAAGTAGAGGAGAGATCATAGGGTTTAAGAGGTTGATAGAGGTCAAGCTATTACAGGCTTGTAGGCTATGGTATGAATTTTTATCTTTATCCTACAAGCAATGTGAGTTATTTTCTCTACTAGTATATATATATATGGGGCGGGTGGTTGGGTGATGCCTCAGTTCTCCATTCCTCTGATTCATACCCTCTGTACAGGCTATTTCTTGTCTATTTCTCTCTATGGGGTCTGTGGCAGGGGATGCAAATTTTAAACTTATTTGGATAGAAAGTTATTTCATTCTTAAAGTCTGGGTGGCAAATGGGATATCTTTTTTCAGGGCACTGTGACACTGTCACAGTAACACCATCAGACACCCTTCTACCAGCAGGACCTCAGAGCCCTAGTGTTAGTTATCTCATGTCCAACATCACGTGTGCCAGCAGTTTTTCATCCTTTGGGTTATGCAAACCACATTTCAACCTGAGAAATATCACAGACCTCCCAGTTAAATACTAGTTAAACTTTTGAAATTTAATGACACCATTAACATTAGCACCCAAAAAACTGAAATATTTAGGTATAACTTTCATAAAGTATGTGTGAGCTCATGAGCTCCGTATGAGAAAAACTACAGAACTCTGATGAAAAAAATTAAACAAGATCTAAGTAAATGGAGAGATATTTTATGTACATGAATTGGAAAACTGAATATTGTCAAGATATCGTTCTTCCCAACTTGATCTATCAAGTCAATGCAATTTCAGGTAAGAGAGTATTAATCTTAGCAAGTTACTTTGTGGATATCAACAAAGGGAGTCTACAGTTTATATGAGAAGGTGAAAGACCCAGAGTAACCAACACACTATTAAAGAAGAACAAAGTTGGAAGGCTGACACTACCCAGCTGCAAGATGTACTATAAACTTACAGTAATCAAGACAGTGTGGCCCTGGCAAAAGAACAGACAGACCAATGGAATGGAAGGGAGAGCTCAGAAACAGAGTTACACAAAAATAGTCAACTGATCTTTGACAAAGAAGAAGAGACGATTCCGTGGAGAAATGATAGTCTTTCACAAATGGTGCTGGTACAACTGGATATTCACGTGCAAAAAAAAAAAAAAGAATTTAGATACAGACTTTATACCTTTCACAAACATTGACTCAAAATGGGTCATAAGCCTAAATATAGGTCAAAACTACTAGAAGATAACATAGGAGAAAATCTTAACAACCAAAAGCACAATCCATGAAAGAAAAAAATTGGTAAGTGAGACTTCACTGAAACTAAAAACTTCTGCTTTGTGAAGGACACTGTTAAGAAAATAAAAAAGGTAGCCACACACTGGGATAAAATATTTGCAAAACACCTATCTGATAAAGAAATCATATCCAAAGTACACAAAGGACTCTTAACACTCAACAATTACAAGGAACAAAAAAAGTCGATTTAAAAATGGGCAAAAAGATCTGAACAAATACCTCACCAAAGAAGCTATATATATGGCAAATAAGCTGCTCAACAACCTATGTCAATAGAGAGTTTCAAGTAACACAATACACCTGTTAGAATGGCCAAAGCCCAGAACGCTGAGAACACCAAATGCTCATGAGGGTGCAGAGCAAGAGCAACCACAAACCTCACTGTGGCAGGAATGTAAACTGGCGCCGCCACTTTGGAAGAGAGCTTGACAATTTCTGACCAAAGCAGACATGATTTTACCACGCAATCAGGCAATCACATTTCTTGGTATTTTCTCAGATGAGTTTTAAACTATGTCCACACAAACCTCTGTATGTGGATGTTTATAACAACCTTTCTCTTAATTGCTAAATCATGGAAGCAACCAAAATGTCCTTCAGTACATTTTGTATGGAACTCACTGTACTTTCCACTCAATTTTCCTGTAAGCCTAAAACTGCTAAAAAAATAATAATAATAATGTATATGAATAAAAAAATTCTAATGACTGATAAAATACATGACAAAAACACCACGGTTTTAGTAGCATGGTTTTTAAAATTGTATTTTATTAATCAGAACAGCACCCATACACACTTGAGAAATGCCAAGTACATGTGAGTAAAATATGCCTGTACTTGAGCACACATATGGCTTCTGAGATTCTCTTGTAATGACTCCATAGGTTTAAAAGAATCCAGATTTTGGGAACCATTGCTGACGGCTTCATAGACATTTCTGGATGAATGAATGAAACATTCTCCCTTGGAAAATGAGGAGAAAACTCACTGCAGGTCATTGTTGTTGATGTCAAATTTCTCTCAAATCTGGAAGACTGTAACACCTTTCTCATTGCATAGAGATTAAGGGAGGATTAAGTACGAGATTATATGTAAAATCATCTAGCACAGTGCCTGGCCCATTGTAGCTGCTCAGTAAATAGTAACCAGATAGAATCCGGTGTTATGCAGGGGATCAGTCATCAGGTGCTGGATTGGATTGGGTAACATCAAATGTCTTTTCCACTTGGATCTGTGATTCAGGCCCCGCCTCCTCATTAATGTTTTGGGACCTCATTTCCATTCCAGTCCAAAAGTTTTGTCACTATTAGACGCTATGGGGAAGAGCTACAAATAGCAGTAGAAATCATCTTGGGATGACACCCTATCTGAACTACTCTTCAGTTTGTCCTCATATGTCATTTTGTCATGTGCACCTCAAGTACGAGGAGTCCCAAAAGCAGGACTTTGGAGAGGTTCAGTATAGCTCAGGGTTGAAAAAAAAACCTAAAACTCTTCTGTCCCCCCATAGTGGTACAGCAGCTGAAAAATTATTAAAAGACTCACAGTGTTCTGGAGGAATAAATATGCATATTTATGTTGGACAACAAAGCTTTCGCTGCCTTTATTAATGCACCATATTTATTCATGCAGCTCCAACTGTGTGCAAGGCACTGGGCGGGTTGGATGCCGAGCTACCCAGCTATAGTCTGTGATAAAAATGTCTTTTCCGTGCTGTTTCTTATAATGTTGAGTACAAAAGGACCCAGCCATCCCTACCCTGCTCTACTGCTGGTCCTGGAGCTCTGTGGCCCACATTCGTTGGGAAAATCACCAGTCCTACCTCCGAAATGGTGAAAAGCTGGGCAACAGTGTCATGAGAAAAATGAAAGAAATGGGGAGTTTTAATTGGTGATGAAAGAACCCAGGAGCCACATGATCCTTGGTTTCACAAAGCTGAGGGCCATTACAGAAAAGGAGGGATAGATTTTTTTGGTGTAAAGTCAGGAACCAGAATTATAAGCCAGTTCTGAAAATGAGAGCCAGACTGATGTCATCTCCCCTAGAGAAAGGACTTGCTATCAGTGAGAAGCTTGCAAGTATGAAATAGAATGTATCGATAGGTAGTGAATTCCCTGCTACCGGAGGTGTTCAGAGTCCAGACGATCAAGAGACAGAGAGTTTGCAGAGGAGATTCTTTCCGCAAACTTGGAGCCATGGGCTGACATTAATGACTTTACTTCTCATTCCAAATCTCTTTCTATGAGCACTGGCTGTAGTCATTGATTTCTGTATTGCAGATCATATAATACTCTGCTTCACTTCTGTGTATCTACACATCCTTTATAGTTTGTAAAGTGTTTTTAATTATATGATCTCATTAACTCCTCAGGACACATTTCTGATAGTATCAATAGAAGAATTATTATATTCACTTTATAGTTGAGGAATCTAAAGAAAGGAAAGGCTGAGAGAAACAAATCTGTGCTCCAATCAAAGGACACCCTCAGACTTCAGTGGGGTCCCACTCTTCCCACTATGAAATCACAGGCCAAGAATATTAATCTCATTTTCAGAATGAAGAGATGAAGATTCAGATTCCAGACAAGGGAGATATGTTTTCCTAGGGGCTAAGACGCTGTCACTGATAACCAAGACTGGGCATGACATTTTCTCCAAAGCTCAAAAAGCAGAAAACACTGAGTCTTTGAAGTTAACAAACTTACTACTAATGTCAGCTTCTTCTTACTCACAGCACTTTGACCACTACCCAGGGATAAAGGAGCAAGACCTTTGCCATAAAAGTGGGAAAAGAAGAAGAGAGAAGGTGGTGGTCTAGGGATGATGTTGGACTGAGAAAGTCCCAGGGGGTGACCAGAAAATCAAGAGCCACTCATTCCTTCCTATACGGACATTTAGCATCAGGGATTGCAGTACAGCGACTCCCAATGAGGGTGCAGATTGAACAAAGAAAGAACTCCCAAAGGTTGATGAAGGGATTAATTCTTGTATAATAATCATGTTGTATTCTTCTCCAAGGTCTTTCATCTGTAGATTTCAGAAGGTTTTGCAAATAACAATTAAATGTTGCAACATTCCTTTGAAGTAAGTATGATTATGTCCATTTTCCAGATGAGAAAACTTAGAGTCTAAGGGGCTTGCCTAGGGCTCCGCAACCGAGAATCTAAAAGGCCAAGGATTTCAAGCTTCGGCTGTGCAGAGCTCTGGGCCTCCCAGGGAGAGCGCGACTGAGACAACCTGGCAGAGCTGTGCCCAGCTCTGAGAAAGAAAGAGTCCTGAAGAGGCATTCTTCATGCTGGTCCACAAGCCCTGCGAGAACGTTGGAGGGCTTTTCTCTTCACGAAGGGGCTGCATCCAAGAACCACGGGAGCGGGAGATAGGCTCCATGAATCATGCATCAGCCGTCCAAAGGGATGTCATTCCTCCTCTTCAAAGCCGTTGAGGACCATTGTTGTTACTTCTTTTGTGGTCTACCTTGGGTTATAATTACTTATGTTGTGTCTGGTTTTTCTCTTAAGACTTCAGACAAGGATATCTTACGTTATCCCTTAGGCCTGGTTCAGAGTATGAGGTCATAAGTAAATATGTTTTAATTTTATTTGAAGTGGGGTTGGTGGGGAAAAGTCAGAGCGGCAGACAACTTCTACAAGGTGAAAGAACCAAAATTGATAACATTTGTCCTCCCCAGAGACAATAACAAGGCCTGCCTACAATCCATATTTTCATGTGAATAAAGGCACTTCTGGGTTTTTGTGACTCCCCCAAATCTTTACTTTTGCCCTAGAAACCAATGTTCAGTTGAGATCTGCAAGCTGGCTAACATGCAGTGAAAGAGTATTGTGGAAAAGCCATGTGTGAGATAAGTATAGTTGGTAATAACAGACCTTTATCCGAGCATCAAGATTTACAAATTTTACAAAGCATTTGTATAAGCACCAGTGTGTGCCTATTAGACACCACAAAGTGAACAATAGAGATTTCACTGGTGAATTTCATTATGTTATTGATAAATTCCTTCATGATTAAGTGATTTGCTCTAGGTCACACAATTATTAAATAACAGAACTATGTCAGCCCGGCCAGTGTGGCTCAGTAGTTGAGCATCGACCCATGCACCAAGAGGTCGCTGGTTCGATTCCCAATCAGGGCACATGGCCAGGTTGTGGGCCAAATCCCAGGAGGCAGCCAACTGATGTTCTCACTCATTGATGTTTCTATCTCTCTCTCCCTCTCCTTTCCTCTCTCTCAAAAAAAAAAAAAAAAAATCAATAAAGAAAAATATTTAAAAAGAACTATGTCAGAAACCAAAAAACCTGGAGAAAGAGAAAAATGGCCAGTCTCTGTACTCCACAACTTTCTTTTCCTTTCCAGCCTTCCCAAACTGAGATTATCTTTGTGCTTTCTTCTTTGCTTGCAACTTATGCCCCAGCAGGGTCCGAGAACCACTCTGAGTCCTTTGGAGCGAGCCCTTATCACCCTGTGGGCAGTGTCCGGCTAGCTGGAAATCCAGAGCTCACCTGGATGTGACTTGACTTTCAAGAAAGAGGCAAGCAGAAGATGCAGTTTTGCTAGTTTAGAAACCCACTTCCAAAATAACATTAAAGAAGATAGTCTCTGTAAGAGCTGTCAATTGAAAATTTATTTGCATATTTTCATGCAGTTGTCTAAGCTCAAGATGGAGAGATGGGAGAGTTTGTTTATAGTTGCAGTACTACCAACCAACTGTGGGCTTTTTTTTTTTGCATTCCACAGATATGTAATAAGCACCTACTATATGCTGAATATTGTGCGAGGTGCCAGGGACACAGATGAGAAAGATTTGTTTCTTGCTCTCCAGGAGCTAACAGTATATTAGACAAGAGAGACAAACAAGCAGATAACAAATTACAATGCAATGCAGCTTTTATGAAGGTGTAACACTACTAAGAATCTTTCTAGAGGAGAGAACTAAAGCAAATGTTGGACTCTTCTGAGCATAGGGCACTGCAGGACTGCACAGTTTGCATACCCATGAAGCTAGTCCTGCCAACAGAGATCCTCTGGGTGGCATAGAAATACAAACACAGTGTGGATAATAGGTGCTGAAACAGAGACTCTCTGAGACCAAGGAGTGAGCAGAAGCACCAGACAGGAGAAACCATGACATAGGAGAAAGGTAGAGGGAAGAGGTCAGGAGCCACTGCAGGAAGAAGTACTAAGAGCAAGGACAAGCTGAGGTATAGGAATCAGAGTGACTTAAGGAGCAGCGAGGGGCGGGCACAGATGAGGGCATGCCAGAAGTCACAGTGGCTTTTCTAGAATGGTAGCAAACTTCTACAGCCTGAGACCCAGCAGCACACCCACAAAGAGGCTTGACTCTAAATTTCTCCACTCCATTCAACTTTCATAACCTTAGGTAAAAACAAACAAACAAAAAACACTTCTCTAACTCTTGCAAACTGGACAAAACTAATCCAAATATATAGAAGTGGTTTACATAATTCTAAAACATCACACTTTATGCAAGAGAGACTTGCAGCTGAAAGACTCCACTAGCAGCCAGAACAAAAACAAAATTAGTCCTGCAGGTGGGTGAGGATATAGACATAGGCTACTTTTGACAATGTTTCTGCACCTTTCAGAGACTCTTCATAAAGGACAATCACTGTGCCTGCAAACCCCTGCCTACTTCTCAGATGCTGTCTCTGCTAAAGCCAGAAGCATGGACTACCTAACAGCTGTGCGGCCATAACTCAAGCCCTGGTCAACCCACTTTCTGTTATTCTACAATGAGCTTTCCAGGTGAAGCCTTTGGGCCAATCAACTCATTAGCATGCCATCGATAATTACAGATTAAACATCAGCAGTTTTTCCCTCTCTAATAACCCTAATATTCTAGCTATCTATGAAGATAATTAACCTTGTTAAAGAAAAGTGCCCTAGGAAGCTTTCCTCAAAACAATAGACAATTACCTTTGTTAATCACCCTTTTCTTTTATTCTAGTATTAGTGTTCAGGTTAGCTCTCCTGAAAAAACACTGATAGCTGCTTCCTAGGATGCTCTCCCCATTCTGACTCCCTTATGATAGTCATTAACATCCCCAGCATGCTACCAGGAAGTTGCTTATTGTCAGTCAATTCCAGAGACTTCCCAGGCAGCAAACTGCTCACAAGCCTGTAAGGCAGATCAGATGAGTCTCTCTCGTGTCCTGATGAGAAAAGAAGAAAAGCGACCTGGCTAAGGTCTTGGAGCGAGGTGAACCCCTGCTCTTTAATATCTGACCCACCCAACTGTACTCCAAACACAATATGACTCAGCTCAGTAATTCCCTCCATGACATTTGCTCAGCGCCAATATGTGCTGGTCCACTGCTAACCCCTGGGCATTCAGACATGAAGAAGAGGAAAGAAGAACGCAGCAAGTTTGCCAGCCAGGGCAGGTTTAGCTACCCATGCTGCTGAAAGTGACTCTCTTGTCCATTCGCCCGTGAAGTATTGAGAAGATACTTGTGTCAGGCCCTTTAAGGACTGCTTATATCCCACTTTTCCCATGAGTACCCCTCCAACACGCCACCAGGGGAACGAAGCTCTCCTTCAACAGAGACTGTGCTGCTGTAAAAGAGCCTCTTGGCAACCTGCCCTTCATTAGAATCACCGTGTGCTGTAAGGACGTTTCTTACCCAACTCTGTATCCCCTGCAACAGAACCTGGTGGTTCTTAATGGTGGATGGCACGTAACCAATGATCATTGAATTACATATATTCAAGATGTATGAGAGACCTAATAGGGAGAGGTGGAGTTACCGTTACATATGGTCATTCTGTAACCAAATGATGAGAATGACTGAATCAATAACCAAGGTAATTTCCTCTAAGAGCTCTCTGTCTGTGCATCTCCTAGGATGAGCCAGATGTTCCCCTCTGTTCTCCCTGGCTCTTCTAAGCGGAGCCATGCTCCTTTCGCGTTTGGATAATTTCATCAAGAACTATCTCATCTATCTTGTCCTCTAAGCCCCTCAGCAAGCCAGAAAGATAGGCATGGAAAAGATGCTTATCCCAGTTTCCCCAAGGTCAGGAAGGATCTGCTCCAGATCCAAGAGTTAATAAGAGGTGGAGCCTGGACACAAACTCTCCACTCTCGGTTTGGTGTTCTTGCCATTGAACTGCACACACTGTTACAATCGTAATAATTATAGAAAGCCAAAAACTGACAGAGCTGCAATTAAAAATGGGCTTGTTTTTACCTTCAATTCTTTTTTTCGGTAACTGCTCTAATGTAGTTGATTTGTATAAATCTAAACTGGGCTGGATATTTGTTAATAGTCTGTAATAAACAGACACAGTTGCAGCACCGTGCAAAGAACACAGATGAGGCAGGATTGACTGAGGCTCATTTGCATTCAGTTATCAAAATAAAATATGAAAAGTACCTCAGGACTTCTGAACAAATATTTCACAGGTCAGTGATTCTTAATAATTCTAGAGACCCAATGCCTGTCTGTACCTGCAACTGTTCTTTACACACACTTATATTTAGTTGGAGAGGATGCTGATGGATAAATAAAAGCAAATTGCAACTGACACAACATCAGTTGAGGTTTATGCTCCAACAGCTTGAGGACATTTTGTGGCCAAGTTTCTTTTATTGATCATGTTCGGGCTCCAATCTATTTCAGTTGAGAGGAACTTTGGTGCTCAGTTTTATAATATGCAAAAACAATTAGAATTGGACAGGCAAATAGATAAGCTATTACACTTTCAATGAAATCAGTAAATATCATTTATTTCTGTTTATAATCATCTGAGATCAGGTAGATACTGGAGCAATCTTTTGGTCAGCATTTAATTATTTCTTTCCCACTAGAATGTGTTGAAGTTGAACTGCATACATCAGTATATATGTGTCATGTGGTCACATTTTGCTCTCATTTTCTATGCAGTTTAGAGGACAGTTATCCTAAGACAGCAGTTGGCTGGAATAAGTGTCCCTACCATACGTCTGTTGGATGGGGAAGACCTTGCCCTAGTTTCCATGCTGATGGTTCTATCAGTGTAGGGAGCTACAAAGGTGGGATACCCCTGCTCTCTCTGTACCCCTCCCTGCGTAGAGAGAACCAGAGTGACTTCTCTGATGGGCCATTTTGGATGAGCACCTGCCCACTTCCTCTCCTTGGCAGCCTGCCCTCAGAAAAGACCTGCTCTTGGTCGCCCTTGTCCCAGGGTGGACGTAGCTCTCCAGGCCTCGGACACATGAGAGGCCGCTAATGGTCCAGCACCGCTGGGGGCAGGATGAATAAGTCAGCACAATCCTGGGTTCGCTTTTAGGAAGCCCACTTCCCTAGAGACAGAAGCCACACTCTCCGGAGAGGTTAAGGAACACAGAATGCAGTGGGTGGGGGCAGCTGTTTCCTCATCAGGCCCAAGCTCCTAAAGATGTTGGCATCACTCTTGATCCTCCAGCACCTATCACCGGGCCTGCCACACAGCTGGCCCTCATTCTGCAGTCAGTGACTTAAAGGAAAAGCCAGGACAAGAACTTAGCTGCTGCTGTGGTCACCAAGATACACTGTCCGGTCTGTCAGAGGCCATTTCCACGCCAGCCGTGCACGTGCCCACACGCATGGCGTCTGGTTCTCGCACCCTCTAGTACAGTCCTCAATGGCCGGATGGGCTGTCTTTCCCACAGGCTTCTCCCCCTCCCTTGCCATACCTTCCCCTTTCATCACTTACCTCTGAGGTAACAACCTTCAAGCCATTTCTCTTTGCCTCGGCCCTTTCCTCGTCTCTTCTCAGCTCTCTCCATTTACCACAGGAAAATCTCTCTTCTTCTTCTTCCTTCATCACCTCTGGCATGAGCCCTAAACCACTCTCTCAGACCGACAGCCCTAAGTGTAGTGCTAATGAGACCCCAAGTGAAAGGCAGAGGAAGACTTCCATTCGCAGGGAAGTCAGCATTATAAGGAACCCGTTTCCTCACCCCCTGAAGTCCTTGAAAATGCCCACAAATTACGTGGAGAAAATCTGCAAAACTCCCCAGCAATACCTTCATCTTTTGTTTTCTTCAAGTACCCATGTGCCACCTAAAAACTCAAACAAAAATACCACTCTATATTTTAAATTACCCCAGTGTGTTTTACTATTTTTCACACAAACCTACTATGCTTCAATTATATTACAGGGCCCAGAGATTTTAGAGACAGGAGCTGGGGCTTTGCTGACCGTTTCAAGCATTTTCCAATAAGCATGCCCTGAGCCCCAAAGACCAGTTCGCAGGTAAGCTCTTTGCGATCCTTAGCGAATTCCTTCAGGAGCTCTGTGATAGAGCTGAAAATGGAAGTAAATGTGTAGGCGAATCATTTTGAACAATATTAACCCACTTTTCAAAGAAAATGGCGATTTATTAAATTCAATGAAATGATTGTTTTGCAAGATGGAGTGGAGTACACATCTCGGATGACTGTCACATTTGCACTTGAGGTGCTATGCTTCACTCAGATCTGGGGTTTCACCATCTTCCTGTTTGACTTGGGGCCCAGGGCACATCTGCCAGGCCCTCTGCCTGTCTGTTCTCCCTTCTCTCCGGTCTGAGGAGCGGCTCAGCAAACCTGTGTCATGGTGGCTGTGCATGATGGGTCCCTTTGTTGTCACACCTGTCACGCAACATGCAGCACGGCCCAGGACAGGTTATGGGTTATAGAGCAGAGTTTGTTAGAAAAACTTACGAAGTCCAGATCAGCAGTAGAAGGTATGCGGACCAATCTCTTACTTTTTTATGAGGACACCCTGCTAGGTCTGACATAGCTGCCTGTTTCCTCTTAAAGGTCACAGTTGAGAGCACACACGGGGGTGGGGGCCGAGGTGAGGAGGGACTGTGGATTGCATGGGTGCCAGGCTGTCTGGTTTTCATATGCCACTGAAGTTTGATATTTACAGGAGTTACCTAAGAAAGCTAACTATCTAACGTGCCTGCAAATCCTAGGGATCATAGGAAGTTGAGTTCAGAAGCAGACCCTCCTACCTGAGAGAGGAAACCTCCTGCCAGTCCTATTGGAAGCTGAATTTGGGTGTAGCTCCTCCTGCTGGGAGAAGTGGGAGCCTCTAGTCCCAGAGAATTAACTGTCCAGGCAATCCAGAACGGATTCCCAGGGATATTTTTGGGCAATCTTGCTCGTTGCTCCAGAGTGGGACACTGAAAGGAGTCCATCATCTGTCTGCAGATAAATCTAATTGTCCTGCGACTGCTCCGTTTTCAAAGTCGCCTTTGAGAGTCATCTGTCTATACCTCCCATTCCATCTTCCTGGCCACTCCCCCTGGCCTCCCTCCCGTGTTCATGATCTTTTGTTGGGCCGAACTCTTCCTCCTGCCTCCAACCTCTCCTAAAGACAATCTGTCTTGCAAACCACAGCAAGCTTGACACTGCTTAACTACAACCCTGTCCTCGTCACGTGTATCAGTCAGGATAGCGTAGGCTGCGCTGCAGTAACAAACAAACCCAGCACTCCTGGGACTTACACAGCAAAGGCTTATTTATCACTCTCCCTACATGTCCATCATTAGTGACTCCACTCTGAGACCCAGGCGGATGAACCAGCCACAGTCAGAAATGTTGCTGAAGCTGTAGAAGAGAGGAGAGTCTAGATGGTCTCCACTGATAGTAACATGCTTGCCTGCAGGGGGAAAAAGCTCACAGCTCATCAGGCAGAACTGATGTCATGGCCCCACCCACAGGGGGCCAGGACACGTGGTCCTCTCACCTACCTCAGAGGTGTGGACCCAGAAATATTTAGTGAATAGCATTAATGACTATCAGACCACTCTTTTGCGTAAAAAGCAAGCTAACAATCACGCTGATCATTTCCCTTGTTTTCCGAAATAAAGTAAAAATGTCTTAGACTAAAGACTTTCCATCTTCTCATCTAACTTCAATGTACTAAACCAGCAATCTCTTCCACGTTCTACATCACATTTCAGAAAAAATAAAGGAATCCCATTCAACTCTCCAAGTGGCCCTCAGACGTTGCTGCCCACACTTCACACTTTGGCTTCCCCGTGTCCCAGGCCAGATTGAAATGACATCTCTCCCAGATAGCCTCCTGGCACTCCCCAAGTCCGAAACAACCTTTCCTCCTCCTGATATCTGTGCCTCCTTGTGGTACTTAATACAGTTTCTTTTCTTTCATATGAAGAATATTTATAATTTAGTCATGAAGCGAAAAGAAACGTAAGAGATCATTTAGTTCTTAAATCTTCCACACACCATTGCCAAGTCTTCCGTCATCTGTTTAAAAACCCACAGTTTGGGGGAACTTGCTACCTCCCAGGTAACCCATTCTCCCCTTCCAAACTTGAACATCTCTGATCATTTAAAAAGCAACAAGAAGAACACATTTTAAGGCACTTTAGCCTTTGAAGTTAGTACCTGCATGCTTCGTTTCTAAATAAGGAAAGCCAGGCATCTTCAGAAAATAGAACACTGTTGTGTAAGGAACAAGGAAGTTCTGCTTTCGATCATCTCGCCATGTTGCTCGGAGGTTTCTCAGCTCTGGCCTGGGATGTGGATAATCTCCTAAGAGACCGAGAGGGATGGAAACACACCAAGGCAACCACCCTGCATTGTTTACCAGAGAACTCAAGGGTGCCTTTCATGCAGCTGTGCTGGACTTAAGTGTTTAGACAGAAGGCTGTGTGGTCCCGGACAGATGTACTGCACCGTGACTCACTGTCGGACTGTCAACCTGGACTTCCGGGAGCACATGCAACATGCTCTGGAAGCCCTGGCCGATGACTTAGCTGGTTGGAGAATCGTCCTCTACAAAAGTTTGCGGGTTTGATTCCCAGTCAGGACACATACCTAGGTTGCAGGTTCAATCCCTGGTCAGGGTGCCTACGGGTGGCAACCAATTAATATCTCTCTCTCTCTCTCTCTCTCTCTCTCTCCCTCTTTCTTTTTCTTTCCCTTCCTCTCTCTAAAAAAATCAATAAAAATATGGTGAGAATTAAAAAAAAAAAAAAAAAAGGCACTCCAAGTGAATATGAGGACAAATGTCTACCCTAGCATTCAGTATGGCCTGACTTCTGATGGCAAAATAATACCACCTCTGTCTAGAAAGCAGTCTGAGAATTTTCTGGTACCTTCTTCTGTTGTCATGTGGAAGACATACCTTTTGAAAAACACAGTTCTGGAAAAGAGCACAGATGTTACAATCATAGCCGGGTACTCACTGTGTGGCCCTAAATAATTCCCTTGACTTTCATGGGTCCCATCTGTAAAATGGGGCAAGTAATACTTTCTCAGATTGTAATAAGAATTCAATGACAAGAAAAAGTGCCTTCCGTGGCCTGGCTCAATAAATCAGAGTTCCTTCTAGTCTTGCTTTAGACTAGAGCAACTAGGCACCTGACCAGCGGGACCTCATACCTTGGAGGCCCTAGGCTTATCCTTTTCTAGGTGTTCTCTTCTCCACTGAGTGAAGAGCTCACAGGCCTAGGAGACATGCTCACCCAGAGACATATTCAGTTTCCAGACCACCCTCCCTGAACCCAGAATTCCAGAATTCCCTGCCCACGGGGCCCTAAGCCCACTGCTACAACCTTGCTCCCCCAAGTCTGTCCTGTGGAGGACAAAGCTTGATGCTAGTATGTGTATACTCAGGCCAAGGGCAGCTGTGTGCAGGGTGCAGAGATGGGCTGGGGTAGGGATTGGATTGTGGGTGGATCTTTGTCCTGAGGCTGGAGCCCATGTGCATGGGTGTCAGGCACTCACAAGACTTTAGCAAGCAGTGGTGGGAAAAGGCAAAGTCAGGTTACAAGCCAGAGGCTGCATTTTGTCCACTAACCTTGGACTTTACAAATGTTGCAGTCAGACATTGTTCCCTCTTTCTTCCTCATTTCTCATCCTAATCTAATCTAATGTACAGGTATAAAGCTACAGTATGTCTTTCTTTTAATGGCTGAGTAACACTATATTGTACGTATGTACTGCAATATATTTATTCATTCATCTATTACTGGACATTGGGCTTTCTACCTTTTGACTATTGTCAATAATGCAGCTATGAACATCGGTGTACAAATATCTGTTTGAGTCCTTGTATTCAACTGTCTTGGGTATATACATGAGAGCGGAATTGCTAGATCATGTGACTTCTATGTTTAACTTGTTGAGGAGCCGCCTAACTGCTTCCCACAGTGGCAGCATCATTTCACATGTTCACCAGCTATGTATGAGGGTTCCTTTTCTCCACATCCTTGCCAACACGTGTTAATTTTTTTTTTTAATTATATTGGGTGAGAAGTGGTATCACTTTGTAGTTTTGACTTGCATTTTTCTATTGACTAATAATATTGAGCCTCTTCTCTTGTGCTCATTGGTCATTTGTATATCTCCTTTGGAGTCGGGTCAGGAATAACTTGTAATGAGGTAGCTAATATTCCAGGGATAATGAAAGGGAAGTAAACTAAGAATAGCTCAAGCTTTTTTTTTTTCTTTTAATTAATTAATTTATTTTTGTTACAGATGTTTCTCCTTTTTTCCCCACTGATTCCCCCCTCCCCCTCCCTCCCTGCCCTGTCCCCAGCTTTGTTGTTCATGTCCATTGTTCATGCATACATGCATATCAGTTTGGTGGTTTATCTCTCCCCCACCACTCCCTCTTCTGGGGATTGTCAGTCTGTACCCCACTTCCACATCTCTGGGACTATCCCCTTCCTCAGACTGTTATGTTCATTATATTCCACAAATAAGTGAGATCATATGATACTTGTATTTCTCTGTTTGGCTTGCTTCGCTTAGGATAATACTTCCCAGGTCCCTCCATGTAGTCTCAAAGGATAAGAGATCTTTCTTTCTTATAGCTGCATAGTACTCCATTGTGTATATGTACCACAGCTTTATATCCATTCGTCTCCTGATGGACATTTGGGCTGTTTCCAGATCTTAGCTATTGTAAATAGTGCTGCTATGAACGTAAGGGTACATATATTCTTTCTGATTGGTGTTTCAGACTTCTTAGGGTATATTCCTAGAAGTGGGATCACTGGGTCAAATGTAAGTTCAATTTTTAATTATTTGAGGTAACACCATATTGTTTTTTATAGTGGCTGCACCAGTCTGCATTCCCACCAGCAGTGTACTAGAGTCCCCTTTTCTCCATACCTTTGCCAACACTTGTTGTTTGATGATTTGTTGATGGCGGCCATTCTGACAGGTGTGAGGTGATACCTCATTGTTTTAATTTGCATCTCTCTGATGATTAGTGATGTTGAGCATTTCTTCATATGTCTCTTAGCCATTTGTATGTCCTGTTTGGAGAGGTGTCTATTTAGTTCCTCTGCCCATTTTTTAATTGGGTTCTTTGTCTTCCTTTTGTTGAGTTGTATGAGCAGTCTATATATATTGGAAATTAACCCCTTATCTGATATATCATTGGCAATTATGCTCTTCCATACAGTGGGTAGCCTTTCCATTTTAATGATTGTATCTTTCACTGTGCAGAAGCTTTTTAGTTTGATGTAGTCCCATGTGTTCATTTTCTCCTTTGTTTTATTGCCTTAGGTGATGTATCAGTGAAAATTGTGCTGCGTATGATGTCTGAAATTTTGTTGCCTACAGTTTCTTTTAGGATTTTTATGGATTCATGAGTCACATTTAAGTCTTTTATCCTTTTTGAGTTTATTCTTGTGTAGGGTGTAAGTTGATGGTCTAGTTTCACTTTTCTGCATGTAGCTGTCCAATTTTCCCAACACCATTTATTAAAGCATAATCCACTGTATGCTCTTGCCATCTTTGTCAAATATTAATTGAGCATATTGCCTTGGGTCCATTTCTGGGTTCTCTGTTCTGTTCCACTGGTCTATATGCCTGTTCTTGTGCCAGTACCAGGCTGTTTTGATTACAGTGGCTTTGTAGTATAACTTGAAATCTGGTAATGTGATCCCTCCAACTTTGTCCTTCTTTTTCAAGATTGCTGTGGCTAGTCGAGGTCTTTTTTGGTTCCATATGAACTTTTGAAGTATTTGTTCTAATTCTCTGAAGTATGTCATTGGTATTTTGATGGGGATTGCATTGAATCTATAGATTGCTTTGGGTAGTATGGACATTTAAATGATGTTAATTCTTCCAATCCATGAACAGGGTGTGTGCTTCCACTTTTTTATATCTTTCTCTATTTCTTTTTTCAATGACTGTAGTTTTCTGCAAATAGGTCCTTTATTTCTTTGGTTAAGTTTATTCCTAGGTATCTTAATTTTTTTGCTGCAATGGTAAATGGGATTGTTTTCTTAGTTTCTCTTTCTGTGAGTTCATCATTGGTGTATAAGAATCCATCAATTTCTTGATGTTAATTTTGTATCCTGCTACTTTTCCAAATTCGTTTATTAAGTCTAGTAAATTTTCGATGGAGTCTTTGGCATTTTCTTCGTATAGTATCATGGCATCTGCGAATAATGACAGTTTTACTTCCTCCTTTCCAATTTGGATCCCTTTTATTTTTTCTTCTTGTCTGATTGCTGTGGCTAAGACTTCCAGTACTATGTTAAATAAGAGTGGTGAAAGTGGGTATCCTTGCCTTGTTCCTGGTCTTAAGGGAAATGCTTTTAGCTTTTGCCCACTGAGTATGATGTTGGCTGTAAGTCTTTCATATATGGCCTTTATTATGTTAAGATATGCTCCCTCTATTCCCACATGGCTGAGCATTTTTATCAGAAATGGGTGCTGGATTTTGTCAAAGGCTTTTTGGGCATCTATTGATATGATCATGTGGTTTTTATTCTTCATTTTATTTATGTGGTATATCACGTTTATTGATTTGTGAATATTGTACCAGCCTTGCATCTCTGGGATGAATCCCACTTGGTCATGGATAATTTTTTTGGTATATTGCTGGATCCGATTTGCTAGTATTTTGTTCAGGATTTTGGCGTCTATGTTCATCGGGGATATTGGCCTGTAGTTTTCTTTCTTTGTAGTGTCTTTTTCTGGTTTTGGAATTAGAATTATGCTGGCTTCATAAAACGAGTTTGGAAGTCTTCCTTCTTCTTGGATTTTTTGAAATAATTTGAAGAGAATGGGTGTTAGTTCTTCTTTGAATGTTTGGTAATGTGAAGCCATCCGGGCCTGGGCTTTTGTTTGCTGGGAGAGTCTTGATTACATCATCAATTTTTTCTGTTGTTATTGGTCTGTTCAAGTTTTCTATCTCTTCCTGATCCACTTTTGGGACACTATGTGTTTCTAGAAATTTGTCCATTTCGCTTAGATTGTCAAATTTGTTGCTATATAATTGTTCATAGTAGTTGTTAACGATCTTTTGTATTTCTGTGGTGTCAGTTGTTACTTCTCCTCTTTCATTTCTGATTTTGTGTATTTGGGTTCTCTCTCTTTGTTTCTTGTTGAGTCTAGCTAAGGATCCATCAATCTTGTTTATCTTTTCGAAAAACCAGCTCTTTGTTTCCTTGATCCTTTGAATTTTTTTTTTTCTTTTTTGGACTCTATGTCATTTATTTCTGTTCTGATCTTTACTATTTCCTTCCTTATACTTGCTCTGGGGTTTTCTTTTTGTTTGCTCTCTAGTTCTTTAAGTTGTGAGGTTAGACAGTCAATTGGAAATTTTTCTTGTTTCTTGAGGTAGGCCTGTAGTGCTATGAACTTCCCTCTCAGAACTGCTTTCGCTGCATCCCATAGATTTTGTGTTGTTTTGTCTTCATTTTCATTGGTTTCCAGGAAGTTTTTAATTTCTTCCTTGATCTCCTCGGTAACCCATTCATTGTTTAATAACATGCTATTTAGCTTCCATGTGTTCAAATGTCTTTGCATGTTCTTGTTGCAATTGATTTCTAATTTCATGCCATTGTGATCTGAGAAGATGCTTGATGTGATTTCAATCTTCTTGAACTTGTAGAGACTTAGTTTGTGTCCTAACATGTGGTCTATCTTTGAGAATCTCCCGTGAGCACTGGAGAAGAATGTGAATTCTGTAGTTTTGGGGTGTAATTCTCTGTAGATATCTATTAAATCCATTTGGTCTAGTGCTTAATTTAGAGTCTGTGTTTCCTTGCTAATTTTTTGTCTAGAGGATCTATCCAGTGATGTCAGTGGGGTGTTGAAGTCCCCTGCTATGACTGTATTGCTAGAATAGCTCAAACTTTCTACCTCTTGGAGTACTTCTGGGGTCCCCCACCTTGCCCATACCAGCAGAATCACTCCGGCAACTTCATGCCCTGGAGTTTGGGCCCACTACATACCCCCTACTGATCACTCCTCCCTGAACCAGCACACATCCACACAGCCCACTCTCAGTCCTGCTGCCCCAGGGCTACATAGCAGCATCTGAGACTTGGATTCCCTTATGGAGCAGGTACGTAATGTGGACCAGGCCCTGACAAAACCGTGTCCCAGAATGCACGCTGCACACTCCACAAAGGCTGGATACCCAGGCTCAGGGAAGCAAGGGGAGCTACATCCCATCCAGGTGAGCTGCCCCCGGCTCAGCCCTGTTCCTTTCACCTCTTCACACATAACCTCCAGGACAAAGAAAGAAGTCATAGAGAGAAAATAGCCAACACCCCCTCCTCTATTTATTTGCCACATGGGGAAACTGAGGCTCAGAGGGTGAAACACTTGCCCAAGGTCACAGCTCAATACAGGTCTAGAGGTTGGGTCCTCAACTTCCCAGGCCTTACTCCTCGAGCATAATAGGATAGACAAAATATTTACACATTCTTATGCCCAGACCTCCAATCCAGGCTATGATCTAAATCAAATCCAGTGTATTCTGTGCCTTGATTTTCTTAGTCCATAATGAGACTGGTAATAACTGTTCTTCTTTTCACCCTAGGAGAACTAATATAGAATAAAGTGTGTGTGTGTGTGTGTGTGTGTGTGTGTGTGTGTACCTTGCTCTCACTGGAAGGCAGGAGCTATATAAATATATGTGAGTTTGTACTTACACTTTTTTTCTTCATGACCTAGTTGAGGTGGAGAACCATTTTGGGACTAGGTGAAAAGAGCACATACTAATTCTACCTGTTCCTTCCTGCATGGTCTAGTCCAATGTCCCCAGGTAAAATGAGTCCCTTGGACTCTAAAAAAGAAACAGATTTCATTCTATCAGGAAGCATTTAAATCACACTAGGTGTGAGCCCACAGCTGCGAGTCCACACTCAGGACTGCGGCTATGTCAGTGAAAATGTCAGGTGCCCGGACTGGCACCCAGAGAGCGGGGCTCCAGGACAGACGGGCCACCGAACAGCTGGAGTGGAACCCGGTACTCACTTGCTTCGGGCCTCAGTTTTTTCATCGGCAAAATGAAGGGGTTAGATTGGACTAGCAGATTCCATTGTTTTAAACAGAGATTTTTCTTAATCTCTTTTTAAAGATAAAATTTTGCACAGCTCTCCGATGTATAAAAAAACATATAAAAGTGGAACAACTCTGACTGAAAGGACCCTCCCCCCACCTCACCTGCTCCACCTCCAGCTCACTGGAGTGAGAAACTCTTTCAATTAAAATATTGTATGGCTCTAAGTCATGAGAGTAACCAGTTCGATCTAGAAAAAATAGATAAGCTAAATAAGGTAGTAGGACGAACAGGGGTCCAGGGAGATGGGAGGGGATGGGTGGAGAGTCGGAAAATTTTGGCTCTTAGACAGGAGCCTGGTTTTTCATGTCAAATTCCCAGAAGAAACTGAGGTCAGACTGCTAAGATACAAACTTGGTAACTTCTTGACCCAGGAAGTTTTGAAAATCATAATAAGAAAATGATTACAGAGTGCTCCGAGCTCTTCAGAGACCAGCCGCCTTTAAATGCAAGGTATTATTACCTCCACGGAGATCTTTTTTGATTACCACTGTGCTTGAAAATGTGGGCAGACCACTGTTATTTTTCAAAACTTGGGTGTTGAAAAAAATATTCACATGTACAATACCTATTCCTGCCCCTTATAAGCTAATTCTCAGCTTCTTTGTCACTGAATAATTTAAATGTTCAAAGAGATATTTTTCCAGCTCTATAAGATAAAATAGCAGTCCCCTGTGAAAGACGCCTAGCCCTGCCAGCTCAGTCTCCTCCCATTATCTGAAGGACTGTTAAATTGATAGTGCAAACAATATTATATTTGGGATTTTAAATGTCAGTACCAAATACCATAGAATGGAGGAACTTATCAATAAGAGACACTGAATAAATCAGATTAGCCTAGGATATTTGGTTCCTTGATGTGGGACCTGCTGTTTAACCTTAGAAGGAAACCTCCTCCAAAATCACAATGTTGTTTAAGAACTGAAGGCCTTGAGCACTCAGCTTGGACCGGAAGAGCAGAGGACTCCAAGTCAGAAGGTGTGGTTTACTGTGCATGGACAGACTGACCTTGACAAACCATTTCACTGGTCCTCAGTGTTCTCCTCTGTGAAATGGGCAGTCTTCCTGCCCTGCCTACTTCACAAGGCTTCTCTGAGGATCAAAATGAAGTGATGCAGAGAGCCTGCCTCACCAGCATGAGTGGAGGCTAAGCACACGGGCTCTAAATGAAATCAGACAGACCTGGTGTAAGTCCTGGCCCTGCTGCTTCCTAGCTGTGTGACCTGAATAAATTGCTTATCTGCTCCAAATGCCCTGTTCCTCATCAGAGAAAGGAAGTGATTGATAGTATTTGTCTCGCCCAGCTCATGTGGCTCATGGACTGAGAGGTCCAGGTTTAATTACCGGTCAGAGCACATGCCTAGGTTGTGGGCTTGATTCCCAGTAGGGGGCGTGCAGGGGGCAGCCGGTAGATGTTTCTCTGTCGCATCAACGTTTCTATCTCTCTCTCCCTTCCTTTCTCTCTAAAAAAATCAATAAAAACACATTTAAAAAGAAACAGCATTTTTCTCATTGGGTGGTTTTGAGGCTTTAAAGCCCAAAGCTTGGCCCATAGTAAAGGCTCATTCAGTGTTGTCACTTAAAGCTGTAACACTCCATGCACCCAGGGGTCCTGTTGTTTTTCCCTAGTACTGCTTTCAGTGCACAACAGACCTAAAGATAACCAGTCATGTATTGTCTCTGAACCACCTGGGTGCTTTTACTCGAACGAAAAGAAAAAGGAAATACATCGTGGCCCAGAATGGGGCTCTAGAGAAATCCAAAATGAGCTGTGGTCTAAAAGCGACTTCTCTCCAAGCCTATTTTTAACCAGCTGTGAACTTCTCCAATACGCAAAGAGTGATGCTGGGCTCCCTGAATAGCTCTTCTGATGAGCTGCTGCCCACTTCTGTTACTATGTGAATTTATGGAGTTCTGGTCTCACACTTCATTAAAGAAATATACGATGGCGCTGAGACGGGGTGAGGGGGCAGACACCTATAACTCTTGTCCCAGTCTCCCAGTTATAAATCTTTCCGCCTCATTCACTGAAGAGGAGCAACTGAAGGGATGTGATCACCTGCTCTTTTGAGGCGGGCTCTCGTTTTTTAAGCTCTTTGCAAAAAACAACTTTATTAAGATCTCACCAAAAAAAGATCTGGCCTAAAGCACATTCCCACCTTTGTTAAAAATGCTTTCAGTTGCAAGTAACAGAAAACTTAACTACAACGACTTAAACAAATAGAAGTTTATTTGTCTCACATAAAATGTAGAGGCACATTGTTGCTGGTGCTTGTTTAGAGGCTCAATAAAGTCACTACAGTTCTATTCAGTTGAAATTATCTGAGCTTTTTCCTTATGGTTACAATCTAGCTGTTGATGCTACTACAACTGTCATATGTGTATTCCAGTGAAAAGAATGAGGAAGCCCGGCTGGTGTGGTTCAGTGGTTGAGCATCGACCCATACATCAAGAGGTCTCCGGTTCAATTCCCTGTCAGGGCGCATGCCCAGGTTGTGGGCCTGATCCCCAGTGGGGGCCATGCAGGAGGTGACCAATCTCTCTCTCTCCCTTCTTCTCTTTCTAGAAATAAATATACAAAAAAAATTAAGAAAAAAAAAAAAAACGAGGAAAAGAAAACGTTGGCATCTATGTGAGGGAATTGAAGTATTTTTAGGACCCTGGCAGCAATTTTACCTTTTAACTTATTGGCTAGAATTGGGTCAAATGGCCACCCTTGTTTGAAAGAAGATTAGGAACAGAAGGGTAGGAAGTGAAAGTTGGATCAATGAAGAGTGTCTGCCTCAGCTCTCATCCTGCCACGGGCCTATGGTATAAAGAAGCAACAGTGAATGACTGAATAATGACTGAAGAAAGAAAGGAATGGATGATTGACGCAGAGACCTACTTTTAGACTGACACAGCTCACTTGTCATTTTTTTCTAAATTCCTCTCCAGGTGTCACACATTCCCATCCCCAAAGAGTCCCATAGTAGCATTTTCCCTCTTATATTTAACTTCTTCTTCACATGTCTGTTTTATTGACTACTGTTTATGCCCCTTAGTAGCAAAGTGTGTGTCTTATAAACTACTATTACAGAGTTTCTATAGATTATACTAGATAATCTATAAATAATTGTTGCTACTTTGCTGAATATACTCTCATAAAAAATTCTAGCACACATATATGTAAAGCCTTTCAAATCTTTCTATTGGGTTGATTTGTCTAAAAAATAAAAAAATAAAACAAGTTATTTAGGTGATATAGTCAATTAAACATGAGAGTAAAATTGTGTGATTTCCCATGTAAATCAAATAATTCACAGAAATTATTCTTATCCTGTTAGTCTAAAGTACTACATATTTAATTGTAGCATTAAATCTGTTCCTCCCGAGGATTTTGACATAAACAATGAATGAAGCATCAAAGCTAGAGGAGTGTATTAAAAACAATTTATGAGAAGAGCACTATGGGTAGGGAGCTAGAGAGAGCAGGATACCCAGAGGTAAAGCAAAGGGTGCCTAAACTGGCTATTGACTGGTACCCCTGTTTGCCTTGGGATGGCCCCTGATCTCCTCAAGTTCACACTGACTCTTTCCCTCACCTCTCCACTTTAGTAAGTACCTTCATTGTGTTGGGTTTGGGAAGATAAGTAGGATTTGGATATGCACATGTGTAATAAGAACTGCATGAGAAAGGGCATGAAAACAGGAAGGCATGGAATCAGAGTTTTTATCTGGGACACAGTACATGGGATTAGATGGAGTGAGGAAGGACGAGATAATGCTGAGGAATCAGGTAGGGGTCAGAACATAATTAACAAGGGTTTTAATTTTTTTTTTTTTATCCTCACCCAAGGACATTTTTTTGCATTTATCTTCAGACAGAGCTGGAGGGAAAGAGGGAGGAAGAGAGAGAGAGAGAAACATTAATGTGAGAGAGACACATCCATCGAGTGGTTGCCACCCACACAACCCCAAATGGGGCCGGGGAAAAAACGAGGTACATGCCCTCAGCGGGAACCGAACCTGGGACTCTCCGGTCTGCAAGCCGATGCTCTAACTGCTGAGCTGAGCCAGTCAGGGATAACAAGGGTTTCAAATGTGCAGCTAAAGAGTTCCTATATAATAGGATGCCATATTTGTGTATGTGTGTGTGTGTGTGTGTGTGTGTGTGTAATCATATACATAAGGTTGTTGTAGTTTTATAAATTTTAATCTGGAAATAGTCATGTGTATGAAATGGAGAGCTGAAGAAATCAAAACTGGGGAGATCAGTTAAAAGCTTATCACAATAACTGAGGTAAGAGAAGAAGCAGGTCTGGACTAAAGTAGTGGTAGCATGCGTGTGGCTGGAGGGTATATTGTGATGTTAAAGTGAGATATGTAACAGGTCACTCTACTAAGCATGCAAACCGGACCAGCTGAAGTGCTGGCCAAGGAGAGGAAAATTCAGAAAGAGTGGGTAAAGAGAAATATAACAAATCTCAATGATGGCTTCAAGACCATCTTGAAGAAGATCTGACTGATTGAACTTTTATCTCCTCTCATTAAAAATAAAAAAAGTGAGAACATCTATTTCCTATAAAGATGATTCCCTATTGCATCATGGGAAGCAGATAATAAGGAGAATAAACAGATATGCAGGGGAGACAAAATAGACAACTAGTACAGTCCACCCCTTGTACTGGGGCAGATCCTCTTGAATTCACATGTTTCTTTTTTCAGTTTTGTGTGGATTATGATGAACTATATAGATACAAACTGACCATCTCTGGTTCACACTGAACACTGCCATCTCCTACTGCAGGGCTCTCTTATAAACATTGCTGCAGCACCAGGTCAGTATACCAAAATATGCATGCACAAACTAGAAGTGTAGGGGATTAAATACCCTGTGGAGTAAACCTTTAACCAATGGGAAACAAAAGCCAGGAGATAAACTCCTTCGCTTTTCTCCCCCTATTGAATGGATAGTCTTTATTCACAGTTTCTAAGGCTGCTTAGAAGTGTGGTCCCACTTACTGAGCAATCAGGATCACTTAGTAATGACCATCTCAATAACCATTGTTTTATTGCCTGGAATGTTAATGCGATGGTAGGAACTTTAGCCACCATCTTGGACCATGAGTATTGGGTCCATGCTCCAGGGATTGTAGAGAGGCAAGGCTGAAGGTGAAGGGCACCACGGCTTTAAGAGCAAGGTTGTTATCCAGTGAAAGCAGCCTGAATTCCAGCTCACATGATTTTATTTGCCTCTTCAGGGGCTGGCTCCAGGTTTCACAGCTGTGTGCAAGAAGGCTGCATATTAGGAACAACCGCAGACCTGTGCCTGACTGTAAGTCTTTCCAAATGTGTGTCTTCTCTCAGCATCATGCGTGCAATGTATTCCTTCTTTTCCAAAATAGAATTTTGTAAAAGAACCCATATTGGGGCTCTTTCTCTTCTCTCATCTCCTAATGAGAAGGAGTCATCCCAGGTTTGGTGTATGTTCACAGAAAGGATAGAGGGTTCTTGCAGGTTCTTCTGATAGTCCTGTGTTTCTGTTACAGTGCCTCTCTAACAACCTCTGCTGGAAGCGGTGTGTCTGGGTGGTGCATATACATCTCCCTGGCCCAATGCCGCTGCTGAGTCATTTCTATAGGATGGACCCTGGTGCGTTGAGGAAGAAACTGCTGCTTCTGCCATCTCATCATATCCTCACGAAGAGGGGATGGTTTTCTTGTTAATTTGACATGGTCTACACATTTGCACTGGCTAGAGTCTAAGCCACAGTTTTAAAAACTAAACATCTTCTCCACGTGTCAATAACTCCACAAAGCAAGGTCCAGGGTGCCCAATAACTCATGGTGTGGCCAGTGTTCCTAGAGCAGATGATCACAATTCCTCTTGGCATGCTTTGAACTGCCTTTTAGTCCAGTTATTCCCTGGGGAGTGGGAAGGATGAGTTTAAGATCAATGCACCAATAGCCAAGCATCCCCAAATTAAGTGGTTTTTTTTTTTCAGCAGTAGAAAGTAGAAAGAAGAATATTACAATTACATGATTGAATTTTGTCCAAACAATGGGGTAAATTCTCACTCACTGACTTTGGGGAAAATCAGTAACAACGTGTTTCCCCAATCCCATTTCTTTCAGACTACCAACCAGTTCTGTGCACGGCTTTCAGTAGATGGTTATGCATGTGGATTTGAGATTATCCACTATTTGCTGTTGCATACACTGTTGCCACCCTTCCGCTGCCCTCTCTTTCTGTGTGTGGAATGGTGAATGCACTACAATACTATTTCTACCTCTCTTTGCTGCACGCCCACTGCATCCACTTCAGGCTGCCACTGCGAGCCAGACGGATGCCGGAATCACGGAGGAGCGCCTGGAACTCTCCGGGATGCTAATATGGACAAAGCACTTCCTACTCCCACTGGTAGGTAGGTTCACGCGCCTGTCACCTTCTCTGCTTTCTGTTCCTCCTCAGAGCAGCAGGAAAGAGGGAGGTCGTGGCCCTGCTCAGCTAGATCTAGCTAAAGAGATCAGAAATGTCTTTTTGCAAGCTTAGGGGAGGCAAAAGAAAGGCAAGCTCCTTTCTGTGGAAGGATCCTAATAGGAAACGAGGCTTGACATGGGAGTGCGGAGTAGTAATAAAAAGAGATAAAAGGTCAGACGGATCAGTCAGTTCTTCAACAACATTCTTCATCTTTAGACCCTGCTTCCCTCCAGCGGCAACTTAGCAGCTGTCTTCTTTTTCTCCCCTTCATTTCTCTTTCTTCTTTTCCTGAAACACATCTTAGAAAGAGAAAGGCTTTCTAATGAGGCAAGACAAGCGAGGCATCAGCCCCTAGCGCCAATTTCAGCGCGAGCAGTTGAAAGCAGCCTGGTCAGCCAGCGAACACTACCTGCAGGGCCCGTCTGCTCACTTTTTGAGATATTTGGCCTTTGCTTTGAAACTTGAAAAAAATATATAACCAAGCATTCTCTTTATCAAAAGCGCTCTCTCTGGCAGGGCAAGAGGTTGGGCTTTTTAAATATTCCTTGGCTCTGGGCAAAAGAAGAAAACCATGTTTCCTAATTTGCAGCATGCGGTTCTCCCTAGCATCTCCTTCGTGAGTGTTTCAGCTCCTGAATGGGAGGCACATCCAAGGTGTTGGAGGGGAGAGGTACAGGGAGGCATTAGACACAACTCAGTACTTTCAGGGTTTAGTATGGGGTGAGCAGAGAAAGACACACACACACACACACACACACACACAAGTAGCTTGAACACAAGATAGAATAGACCTGTTCCAGCCCTCATCAGAGTCAGGGCCAAAAGAGGCATGCCGATTAGAATCACTCTGGGAGCTTTTACCAAATGTGTTGAACTCCTCCCCACTTGAACTTCTTATTCCGAATGATTCTGATTAATTCTTTGTTGGAGATAATTACACCTCCTTCATCTACTTCAAGTGCCTCATGCATCAGAAGAAATCCGGACAAGAGGTGATGAGCCTCTGCCTGAACAAAGACAGGGGAAATCGAGGTAGAGCGTGAAAAGCTCTCAAAGGCAGCTAAGTGAAGAACACTGAGAGTTTGTGCCAAGCCACGAAGAAAGGGTTGGAAGACAAGGAAATGACACACTGACCATCACGTGCTTTTTCACTGTGCGCCAAGGCAGGTTTTGAGAGTAGAACTCAGATCTTTAAAAACCTATTTCAGAGAGAAAAAGACTGCCATTATTGTGCCAGAGTTGGCTAGTTGCCTCCCAGAACCCAGGGTCTCCTATTTAGTAACTACTCTGGTTTCTGACGAGGCAACAAATCAGTCAGCTGAATTTCCCAGCCTCTCTTGCAGCTTGGTATGCCCACATGACTAAATCTTAGTCAGTGAGAAGTCAGCAGATGTATGTGTGACTTCCAGAAACCTCCTTAGAGGAACACTTTTCCCCTTTTCATCCCTTCTCCTACTCACACTGTAGATGCAATGGTTGGAGCTTCCAGGGCAGCCATCTTTGTCCTTGAAGTGACCTCGTGAATGAAAGTTACTCAGCAGAACAACAAGAAAGAAGGAACCTCTGTCTCTGACCCACGGGACTCTAACTCTCTATCCCAGGCTCTCTACCTCAGGTGGCTCTTCGGTGATTGTATTAGTTTCTAATTGCTGCTTTAACAAATCACCACAAAATTAATGGATTAAAACAATGCAATTTTTTTTTTTTTTAAATTATACAACTCTGTAGATCAGAATTCTGACAGGGATCTCACTGGTCTAAGATCAAAATATCAGCAGGGTGCATTCCCTTTTGGAGGCTTAGGGAAGAATATATTTCTTTGTCTTTCCCCGTGTCTAGAAGCTGCCCACATTCCTTGTACCATGGCCCTCTTCTTCGGTTTGCAAAGCCAGTAAAGTCTTACTGCTCCTTCTCAGGCTGCCAGCACTCTAGTTCTTTCTTCAGATCCCCTCTTCCACTTTTAAGAATCCTTGAGATTACATTGGGCCCACCTAGATAATATAGGATTATCTCCATATTTTAAGGTCAGTTTAACAGCAAGCTTAATTCCTCCTCAATTCCCCTTTTCCATACAACCTAAGATATTCACAGGTTCAGGATTGAGTTAGGACATGGATGTCTTTGTGAGATCATTATTCTGCTTTACCACAGTGGTATGGAAATACACTTTTATCCTGTCCAGACCACTGTTTTTCAGGTCTTTGTTGCCCACAGCTGAGCCTAATGCATTCCTGTACCAGGCGCTTGGTGAATACCCACTCTGTCCATGGCATTGCCATGCCTAGTGGTGCTGGACGTGCTCTGAAAACCCTGAATGATGCTGATATTTATGATCCTCCAGAAGCTGTGAGACCTACCTTGCGACAGCGCCTGGCCCCAGAGGCATCCGCATGTCTACACGTTACTTACTGCCTTGGAAAGAGAAAAAAGCTGTTCACCTAAGAACTGACCACAACTCTTGCTCCCCAAAACCTGTTTGTAGACACACTGAGAAAGGAAGGTACTCGCCCAAGTTCCTAGAGCAGGTTTAACATCATTGCCAGGACTACAACGCAGGTCTCTGAATACCACTCCTGGATCACATCTTTTCCTTGGCCACTCTGGTCTTGTCAAGGACGGATGTGTTGAACATACTCCCATAATTCCGTGGTCCCAGGCACCCAGTTCAGGAACCTTTGCACAGGCCAAAGACCATGTTTACCTCTGTCACAATGATTCTAATGACACCAAATCTTTACAGCATTCGGCTGGATGGTCTTCTTCTCTTTCTGTGTCTGGGGTATGCACGGGGAAGTCCTCTGGTATGCAGATTATTCATTTCCAGCTGCTCATACCCTCCTATACCATTTCTCATGTTTGTTAAATGGAGAACTATTAGGACTTAATAGGACTTACTAGGTAACATGGATATGAGACCAAGTTAAGGGTTCAGGCCTGGGAGATTGTGCATTTTAGTATCATCTCTAACTTTATCCTCATCTCTCTGGGTGTCAGCATTCCCATCTTTAAAAATAGGAAAACAGTATACAAAATAATTGCAAGGAGCAACTAAAAAAACTCATTATAAAGCACATTAGCACTACATACAATATCATCTGCTAGTAATAAAACATTGAGCAACCAGGAATCTAGCACACCCCTTTGGCTCTGAGTCATACTCTCTAGTAACTTCGAATGAAAATGAGAGTAACCAGAACCAGGCCAGAATACAGAGCCGGCAAGGGCCTGACCACCCATCTAGCACACAGGTGTGCCTGAGCGCCGATGGGCTGGAAAGACCTGTGCAGAGCCATTCGCTGAAACCCTTTGCTCTGCTGTTTCTAAGGATCTGATTTCCCAAGCTCTCTTTGGTAACTGTTTCTTGGTTACACACCCCAGGTAGTTGGAAAGACCTCCCTTATGCAATTTAAGTACACTTGCTTAGGGTTTGTCTTTAATGAGAATGGAAAAAAGCTATTCATACACATTCCCACCCCCCACTCTTACAGTAATAGCCTTTCTGATGCCTGGTGACCCGTATTGAGATAGCTCTTTCGTAGCATTTCCCAATGCTCATTGCACATACATACAGTGGGGTTTTGGTTGCTGTTGGTTTTTTTGAAATCCAAGAGTTTTACATTGAGTTAACAATGCTGGAGTCTGAGGATTTTAGAGCTAGATGGGATCTTAGAGAGACCTTCTTCTAAACATCTAGATTTTGCACACTGGGAGACTGAGGCTCTGAGGAATATGACCTTGCTTAATGTTCCACAGTCATAGTGTTGAGACCTAGCATTGTAAACAAGGCCTAAGGAATTTTGATAATAATGTATCACTAAACAATATTTAAATTGTGCTCATTTCTGATTTTTGCATTCTTCCCATAATACCTCCTGGTATTGGTATGGTACTCTGATACTTATTTGGAGCATACATGTCTCCCCCGACCTTGTATAATGGTTGTTTACTCTTCTTCTGTCGGAGGATTCATTTTCCCTCAATTAACCATCACCCTGCACATTCCTCTCAACTTCTGTAAGTTAAGGGATCATACTGACTTTCAATTCTTTGTTACTTGACTTCATCTAACATTTACAGAATAGTTTCACTAAACCAGGCGCTGTCACCTAGTACCTTATCTGATCCTCAAAACAGCCCTATCTTGAGGACACTATTCCATATGTTAGAGTTAAAATAGAATGAGGCACAAGAAGGTTAAGCAGCAGACTCCTGATCACCACTTGCTGATACCCGTGTCTCTGGTTTGTGCTCATAGCAGCATATGAGCGCTCACAAAAGGTCAGCTGCCCCACCTAAACTTCTGTAACAGCGCGTCAGGCAATGGTGCTCCCTTTCTCATACCCCATCATGGGTGCAAATAGGAAGTAGTATAATCAGCCAAGGCTTATCCATAGAGACCTTCATATATTCCTCAAGTGGGAGGTGAATGATTAATTCAACACTCCCCAAAAGTGTAGGTCAAAAAGAAGAGAGTACGATGTTTCCTTTCAATATGCAGTTGGAGAAATGGAGCCGAGGCAGAAAGTGCCGATGTCAGGTAGCAGGGCAAGACTGCAGCCTGAATGAAGGAGGGATTGTTTCCACAGGGTTGGAGGAACGAGAAAGTGTCTTGGAGAAAGAGTCCAGGCTTCCATGAATAGGAAGACAAAAACAGGAAGATGTTAAGGGAGAGGCAGTTGAACCAGAATGTAAGAGGAATCCCAACATGAAGAAGGATTTGAGGAAAAAGGTGAAATGAAGAATGCCTGAAACAATCAGGGATCATTAGCTGAAAAAAATACAAGCAGATAATTCTGGGGTCCCATGTGTTTGAAGAATAAGCAAATCAAAGGCAGGTAAGAGTTGCTCTATAATGTTAAGATTTCAAATATCAATTAATTGGACCTAAGGCCACAGAGTCAATAGTGGTCTCAGAGAACCAGGACGAAGGCCAAGAAAGAGTCACATCTTTTTTTTTTTTTTTTTTAACAATTAGACCTGCCAACTAATGGCATGGGTTTCTCTTGGAGTGCTGAGAATCCAGTCAGGGAAAGTAATCTGGTAGAGACCAGGAGATCCCCAAGCCAACAAGCTGGGTTGTAGAAGGTATTTTTGCATTCTAGGGGGTGAACTTAGGTGAATTCCAAGGGTGCTTCCATTTTTTTACTTTCTAAGATTTCAAATTCTGGCTCTGCATGTGAAAAAAACCTTTCAAACTTGAGAGCTGCTCCAAGGGAGAGTGGATCCCCTCACAGGACCAGCCTGCCCTGTGCCAACGATGCTCAGCCTGTGTTTGGGGGGAGGGCAGTTTCCAAAGCATTATCCAACCCAGGTCTTAAACTGAACCTGAACAGGTGCTATTGCATCTATAATCATTCAAGAAAAGTTTTCTATTCCTTCCAATCTCCCATCCTAAGCTTTTCTGACTGTTGCACTACAGGTGAATTTTGTACTAAATATACGTGATTTGGCTAGTAAACTTGTATTTTGATTGAATATACTCATGTCTATGTTTGCTAACTAATTTTAAAATAATCACAAATACTCACATTTTTGTAGTCTTGTTACAGTTTTAATTACATATTTATCACCTCATTTAATTTTCATGCAAAGCCACGCCACAGACAGTTCTACCACTGCTCTTAGCATGAGGAGAGGGGCCTACATACAGGTCGGTGCCAGCCTGAGGTCTACACAAGCTACCTGAAGCACCTCTCTGAGGCCCCATCTCCTGACTCCTGCCCTTTGGCTCCTCACACCCCCACCCTGGGCCTCCCACAGTGACTCAGTACACTGTAGCTCTGCCACAGTTTTCTGAGGAAGAAGCTAAGAAAGCAATGGTCAGTTGGTTGGGCCTAAGGTCATAGAGTTTATTTGTGACAGGGCCAGATGAGCTTTGAATATGTGGTCATAGAATCTTTATTTTATTTTATTTATCTTTTTAAATATCTTTTTCATTGATTTTTTAGAGACAGAGGAAGGCAGAGAGATAGAAATAGCGATATGAGAGAGAAACATTGATTGGCTGCTTCCTGCATGCCACCCACTGGGGGTCGAGCCCACAACCTGGGCATGTACCCTGACCAAGAATCTAACCGGGACCTCTCAGTCCAGGGGACAATGCTCAATCCACTGAGCCACACCAGCTGGGCAGAATCTTTATTTTTAAAAATTACCCTTAACTCACTCCAGGTCATTCATATAGAGAGACCTAGAGATATAAATTGACTTTTCCCAATGCCCAAACCCAATCATTGAGTTCCCAACCTGTCACTCCGAGCACCATAGACCTCTCACTGTTAATAACAAGCCAAATAATAAAAACTAAGATCAATTTCTTTAAAATATTAGCAATTTTCTTATGCCTCTTAACTCCAAACATGCAGATCATACATTGGCTGGATTATTAAATATTGACATCACCTTCCCAAGCATTGTATTAATGGTTCTTTATCCCTCAAAGGAATAGTGGGCAAAATCCTCTAATAAGAACCATAGGAAAGTCAATTACAATGTAAACAACTTAAAAACAAAATACACAAATTCTACCTTCCCAGTCCCTTCTCTCAGATCTCCCAGGCTTCCGTGTTTCGGCAACATGGCCTACCTCTGTGCCCTAAAAAAAACCCAGACTTTCCTATTTGCAATCTGTTATTCACGTCGTTGTCTCAGTCTGGAATGCCCCCTTTTCCTCATTCTCAAGCTATCAAAACCTTACTCATTGTTTAAGGGCTGGTTCAATGTCACCCGGGATGAAGCCTTTCCTAACCCCCCAGTTGGGATAAATCCTTTCTTTTTTAAGCTCTTATTTTACTAAGTCTATAGAGTGGGTTGTCTTTCTTACATGTCTGTCTCCTATTCTAAATTGTGACTTCTTTAAGACCCAAAGCAAGTGGGATACAGGAGGGCTGGGTGCACAGTCGCATAGTGTGCACTTGACATATGTTTATTGAGTGAATAAAATTAACGTCAAATGCCATTTCCCCTTTCCCTTTTCTTATCAGACATTCAAAGATATTCAACATCTTGAGTGTCTCCCTGCTTACAATCTGTACCTCCTTTGCTACAAATATTTCATAAGGGCTAAGCAAGCTGCTACTGTTATGAAACATTTGCTAGGAATTGCTAGAAAAAGTACACAGTTCATTAGTTCTGTTAAATCTTAGGGTTTTCTTTCTTTCTCTCTTTCTTCCCTTCATTACAATTCAGCATAATCCTTTTCTCTCCTTGTTAACTATGAAGGAGGATGCACACAAATCAGAAACCACTGAATATTTGAGCCAGAGATATTCTAGCCATCTAGCCCTTCTCCTTTTATTGAGCAACAAAGAAATCAAGCCTTATAAAAATGAAGTTACCTCCCCACAGTTAAATAGCAAGTTCCTAGCATGTTAAGACAAAGTCAAGATCTCCTATCTAGGCCAATGCTCTTTTGTTGTAATATGGTTTAATTTCTAAAATTTTCATTGACCCCACTCCCTACTCCCAGTTGTGAATTCCATTTCTTCATTCGAGAAGAGGGAGCCCAGCTTTTTGATGCAGTCTCAGTTAAGCTTGGTGTTCCCGAGCAGGTCTGGCCATGTCTGACCTCCTGCTGTCCAACTTGTCTGCTGTAGCCTGGCCCAGATCAGATCCCTCTCTTCTCAGTGTCCAGTCACCCCACACACACCTCACTCCACTCACCAGGCCTCTGCTTCACTCTTCTGTACCAGGAAGCCCTCTCATTATGCTTTAGATCTAGCAATTCATTTATTTCTCACAACAGACTTATGCAGTTTGTAGAATTCTTATCCCTATGTGAGTTACAGAGAGGTTAAATCACTTACTCAAGGCCACACAGCTTGTAAGTGGTAGACCTGGCCATCTAGGCTATAAAGAGGAGAAACAGGTGATGAGCCCAGGTCTTCTACCCCAAGGAGGTGCCTGCTCTTTCACCTGCGTTCCATTCTCTCAGGAAGCGACATGACTAGCTTACAAACTCCTCTTTCTTGAGCACATTTGGGGAAACCTTTTTTCTTACCCTGGAGAGTCACTTCCTAGGGCGTTTAGATGTGGGAGAATTGGGTCTTTTGGTTTGGGAATTTTTTTTCTGCTAAACATGGCAAACACACTCATAATTAAAAAGAAAAACAAAAACTCTAGATGGAATATTTGCATTTCCTCACTAAAAAAAAAATCACCTTTAGGTAGAGTACTCAATGGAAAATTCCAGTGGAGAAAGGAAAATTTCTCAAAGAGCAGTGAACAATTGTGAAGAGGAATTTTGAAATAGACAGGAAAGGCATTTGGTAACCTTTGGTATTTGTTACTACAAATGGCAGGCCTTGCAGCAATAATTTCAGAAAAAAGGGAATTAAACTTAAGAGGGATTTTGCACTGGCCTTGGGTATAGACATTCACCCCCCCCCCCAAAGTATCTGAGTTGTATTCTCTAGAGTTGTGTTCTTAGATAGGCACGGAAGCGGAAAGGAAGAATAGAGCATCCTTATATTAGAAAGATACCTACTAGCTTTTAGAGTGAGGACTCTCATTGTTCAATTGATAAACACCAGCAGCTCTGAGTGGGAAAATGCTGGAGGAAAGGAAAGAAGAAAAGAAGAAAGGAAGGGAGGGAGGGAGGGTGTGAAGAGTGAAGAGAAAATTGCCAAATGCTATTTCTCTACTCACTCTTTTTAAAAATTCTTAACTTTTATAAGGGTCAACTCTATTCTATTCTAAATTCTATTTCCACTGATAATGCTAACTCTGGCCTCAAACACCCAAATCCACAGAAAACTAAACCAGGGAAGGATTAGTATGTAGAATTACCCAAAAACTGTTTAGTCTGTTTATTTGTTAAAACTATTAGTCAGTGATGTGACAGCTTGTGAAGCACTTACACTTTTCCGTGTGCATAGAGAACTCTGCCCGCAGCCATGGTAAGGTTGCACACCTCCCCAAGGCCCCGTTTGTAGTGAAGGTGGCACTTTGCATGACAAGGCTGGCCCTCTGTGAGCTCAGCTCTAGCCATTCCCCATCCCATGGCAGAAGGCATTGTCTCCAGTGAGACAGAAAGAATAGATCCTCAGTGAAAAACAGGAGGTGAGATGTGTAACCAACAAGAACACCATGTTGAGAAATGAAGGACTTATGTAACCATGTCTTAACTCACTTTGTGATCACAGGCAATCACTCCCCTCCTGAGGTCTTGGGAAAACAGAGGGGCATGACCAGAGGGTCCCTAAGATTCTCCTCCAACCCTCATATTCAAGGGTTCAAGTCACATATTTCACTTTCTGTTTAAATATGGTTACCAGATTGGACCAAGTGGCCTCTAAGTGACCTCTAGCTCTGGGTCATTTGTGGTTCTGTGACTAAGTCAAGGTCAAAAACAGATGTAAAAGGAAAGGGGTTGTGGTTGCCTAAAGCGTAAGGGAAATCAGGCTGCTCCTGGTGTTTCAGCTCAGCCTAAGGCATGAGGTTCTCCAACATAAGTGAGAGGGCAAAGGGGGGAGGCTCTTGGCCAGCTGAACACAGCCTGGGAGCTTACACATCTGAGATCACCACTCTCCCCCACAATCCCTATCTCCAGATGAGCTGTTCTTGTAGCTCTGATCATCAGAAGATTGTATGGTCCTTGGTTTCACAACAACCCCATGTCCCTTCTAGGACCTCTGGAGTCAGCAAGTCCAAACTTTTTGCCTGGACATTTCTAGTAAATATTTCTCCAGCCTCTGCCTGAAGACAGCCTATTGCATCTTAGAGAGCTTTGAATAAAATAAATATCTTGGGTCAAGGTGTGGGTTAAGGTTTGTCTGCCTGTCATTTCTATCACAAGTCAGGTCTACCTTCTGAGTCCTCCCATGGAAAGTCTGTCCGCTTTCCCCATGGAAGCCCACCAGGCTTTGGAGACAACAGGAAAGGCCTTCAGTCTTCCCAGAATAAGGAACTCTGTCTCATGAGAATGGTTTTTAGCTCTTACTCTTCTGGTCTGTAAATTCTCCAAATTGTTGAGCATGACATGGGACTTTGGGGACAAAAGACCTAGGTTTGAGATGTATATCCACCAATGGGCTACATTCTATCAACACAACATCTGGATTAAAGTTTTTATTTAGAGTAAATAACATGGACACAGAAAGCCTGTAAATGATGAGGTGCTGCATAAAAAAGTAGTACTGCTACTAGATCCTATTACCAAAAACAGTAATTGCTGCTATTAAATCAAGAACATAATTCAGTTGTCTTCTGAGAGTACAAACTAGAAAAGGGGATCTCCTCTCCTGCTCTGGATCTTGGATGTGCATGCATTCAGCCTAACACTACGGTAACGCTTTTGGTAGGCTGTGTCTCAGAGTTGGTTCATCCTGTGCTTACAGACATATAAAAACTGCAGACGTATTACACATGCTGTTGTCAGCTTAGGTTCTTCCAGTTCTTCTTATTGTAAAGTTGAGGAATTTACATTTGTCTCTGACATTTTATCTTGTTTGTTCATCTTCTACAGAGACTTTTGGACTATGATTCAGCCATCAAAAACAGTGCTTTCCAATCCTGGCTGTAGGTCAGAATCATCGTGGAAATTTTTTAGCAAAAACAATCCTCCTGAATCAAGATTGTGATTCATTTGTTCTAGGGTAGGACCTGGAAAGCTATATCTAAAACAGGAATCTGAGGTAGTTGTCAGTCATCAGGATTCATGAGCCTGCATTTAGAAATCCAAGCTACCTCACCACCTCCCCTACTCAGTTTCACTTGCATACTTGATAAACATGATTTTCTGAAGGAACTGCCTGAAGGGTAAGAAGATATCTACATGGAAGTGTAGACAATGACTCTCCCATACATTTGGCATTCTGTTAATGTTGTTCTTTTACAAATCACTCATTTCCTCATTCTATAAAACAAGGCAGGTACAGTAACCTAAAGGTGAGCAGAGCATATGCATTCGCAGATGCACAGAAGCTCCAAAACGTCCTGTTTCTTTTCCATTAGGCAACAACCTGCCCTCTCATGCTAGAAGTATGCTATATAGCAAAAGAGAGCATCCAGTCTAAGAGCCCAGAGAAGTTGACCCTCTTCTTGGTCCATCTATCTTATTTTCCCACTGAAGCCTTCAGTGTTGAGTAACAGTTAAAAGGTCCTAGACTTATACATCTTGTGGCTGAGAGATAACACTTGTGACCAACTTGCTACTGCAGTGCCCATGACAGCCATGGCTAATCAATCACAGCCCTCTTCTTGGCAAAGCCCAGATGTGTCCTTCAATTTCTTCTCAAACTAGAGCTCAGATCAGCCACTACCAATCTTAGTAGGCAGGTGAAGTGAAACCTATTTACCCTCCCCAGTCCAGCCACCACTTTAATCCTTCATTTTATAGAAAAGCCCCAGAGAGAAGAATTTATTTGCCAGGATCACACAGCTTGACTAAAGTGATCTGAGAGAATCCTTCCTGGACTACAAGGAGCCCTATATCTTCATTACTCTGTTTCGTGATTCATTTATTCAGCATACACATACTAATAACCCTGCATTTGCTAGGCACACATTGTGGGGAAAGGAAAAGGAAAGGAATGGGATATAGTCTGTTTCTCATGACTAAAGTCCAGTAAGATAAGGCCTAGCCACAAATAATGACCCAAGGGGGGTGGGGTGGATGCCAAAGAAGTTTAAGACGAAGTTTAAGAATGATCATCATTCGAAGGAAAAGTGTTCTTCTCATCCTTTAGTGACAATAAGAATACTAACTTACCATAATAAGAAAGCGTACTACACAAAATTCATGCCTGTGTCTATGTGATCCCTTCAAATCTGCAAGGTAGGAACCCTGTCATTTTTATTATCTTAATAGCACTCAGCATAATACCATGTACACCCAGGATTTCACCTCTATCCTCAGTCTAAATCTTATTATACTTAGGTTCTGGCCATATAAGAGGACAATTGTGTTTCTAAAGATCTTTCAAAATGTCTTAGCTCGATGACTACTGGATTTATTCCGATGTATCTCTATTTCAAGGCTTTCCTCCACATTACTAAGGCTGTGGTCTACTTCTTATATGCCTCTCAGACAACAGCCTCCTTGTTACACAAATCCAGAGATCATTTCTCTGGCCTGTTCAGGCCCTCAGAGCCCTACTCTAAGTCCCTGATTCATTGTTCTCAGAACCAGGCATCTCTGAAAACAAGATGCCATTTTATTTCTGGGGTCAGAGCTCAACTCTTTCTTATTGCTTTGGGTGAGATGACATTCTGTTCTCCTTCCTCCATTGAAGTATAAAACATGCCCTAAAGCATGTGCTAATTAATATATCTGTTTGTCTTACAGAGCAGTTGAGAAGCATCTACTTAAACTGTGATTCACATTTTCCTTTCAGCCTCTCTGAAGATTTCTATGCATGAATCAAATGAGGAGTTTGATTGCATTACTATTTTAAAGAGTCAATTTAGAAGTTCATTAAGCAATACTGGAGTGTTTTAGTGCAGGTAATAGAAAGGCAAAGTTATACATGGCATTAATATGCTGGAAGGTACAACTAGATTTGGTGGCAGAATTCGTTTCTTCACCTTTCCAAAATAGTCTTTTGGAGAACTATGTGTCTCTATGGAGACATGTGGTGGGCACTTCATCTGTGTAAAGTACAATTAGGATACAAAAAAGTAAGCATATACATACATGTACTTAGAGAATTCAATGACAAAGGCTTTAAGGTCACCCCCTTAGAAGAAGGGCTGACCTATATATTCACTAAGTCTGAACCACATGACTTGAAGTTAGCCAATCACCTGTCACCCAGGACTTCAACTTTTTAGTGAATGAGAAGCAGTTGGAAGAAACATTTGCAGGTCAGGCAGACGAGAGGACATACACATGGACCAGACTGTTCTGATATATGACCTTAACTGTACATCTTGCGTATTGCCCAACCTCATTTCTTTAGCCTCCTACTTTGTTTGTGATCCCCAATATAACTTCAATATAGTACCTTTACACACGAGGTAACCACAGTCTGTTTCTGCTACTTGCAGCTGACAATCTTAATTCGTTCTGAAGTTCTTAATTAAGTCCTTCTTTAGGGAGCTTGATACAAGTGAATGATATAGAATGACATCCTTTGCCCAGTTATAGAGAGACTGCTATCATGGTATAACTTTCCAACGAATTGCTATATGAGAATGGGACCAGCAGCCACATTTAAAGTGGTGCATTTCCAGTTTCTAGAAAAGTTGACACAAAGAGGGAGCAACCATTTGTCAGGGTCACTCTAGAAGGATTCTTGGACTTGGCAGCAGAATGGACTAGAACCTCATCAACAGGTTTTATGAAAATGCTTTCCAAGTGCTAGAGACCTATGGCCCTGTCCAGCTGTGCCTCTCAGCTGGCTGGAGGCTCTTAAGCTAGAAAACTAAGGACTTGGACTGAGTACCAGTGGGAAGGGTGGAGGCTAGCAGCTTTCTCTGGTTTTCCTAAGACTCAGTTAAATCTAGATCGACCTAGATTGTTTGTGAGAAGCAGTGAGCCCCTTTCTCAGTGATGAACAGACAATCTGCCTAGGACCATTTTTGGCTAATTCTAGGTGCGCTCCAGTTGGTTCTTTGCACATTCTCAATGATGCCTTTTTTCTTTATAAAGAATAAAATTTGATTCTTTTCCTGGGGTTTGAATCTTGAGTCAGATAATTCACAAGGTAGCTAACTAGGTAAACTAGACTAGTCCACAATGATCTATAAAGCTAAAAGAGGGTCCAAAAGGCATATTTTAAACCCAACTCGAAACGACTGAAGTCTAGAACCAATGAATAAAGTTACACAACTATGCACGGCACATCTTATTGGGTTCCTTAGCCATCTGTCAGCCCGAGTACCCCCTTTTAGACCTGAGAAACTGGAGGCGTGAAAAACCGGGTCTTGTCCAACATCACACATTGAGTGGGGGTCCACACTAGACCAGCATCTCATGACGTCTAATGTTGTGCTTTTCCTACTATCCTCCACCACATTCTCTGTCACCTCTGGTGCTACCTGGAGGGCTGCTACCTTCTCAGCACAGGCTGAGTGGGGCTCTGCTTGCACCCCCCCCCCCCCAGAGAGGTGTCATGAGGCTCCTTCATGGAACAAGCTGTCACTGCAGTTCCTGCTTATGTCAAAAACACCCTGGGAATAAATAATGGTCCCCGCTCTAACACTACTCGTACCAAGTAGGTACGTGAAAAAGAAAAAAAAGTTTAAAATTAAAACTTGCAGAGGTAGGGATTCTCTGCTGTTGAAAGAAATTCCTTAACACCTATTAGTCAGGTAATACTTTCTTTCTTTAACTGATTCCATGGAAATTTTTCAGAGCTATAAATAGGACCTAAGAAAGCAAATAGTCAGAATCTTTGTATTTACAAGTGAGCAAACTCAGTGGTGAAGGGCAGTTGGTCAGCCCAGTGGGTTTTCCGCTGAATTAGAACAGTTCTCCCTTCCCCGTGGCTTCCTGAGGTGGTGAGGGTTTGTGTGTATGACACAGATTAAGTGGCTGAAGATTACTAGTGCACCTTTCTTTTCAACTCCAGCAAAGAAATTGAGCTACTCTCATCAAAGCCTTCCTACGGGGCTGCTGGGGTGAAAGGTGGTGGTGTGAGGGCTTCTTATCCCTTTTAGTGACGTGACCTTGGACAGGTTAACCTCTCGGAGCTTTGGTTGACCTGTCTGCAAAACAGACAGAATACAACTCGCTGTCTCTATAGCTGTCTGGGAGACTAAAGAACACAGCTTTGACAAAGCCCCTAGCCCGGTGCCTGGCGTGCCCTCAAGGATCAGTACAAGTTCCCTTCCTTTTCTGCCCCTCCCTGTCTCACTTCTTCTCCGTTGGCATGTACGAGAGAAAGGAAAGAGACAAAACCACCAGGAGGCTTTTCCTCTTGTAGAAGCCCGTCTCCCCAGGACAGAAGACATTTGGCCAGGGATATTCAAGACCCCTGCAGTCCCTACCATAAATATTTTGGGAAAGCAGTGTGCCCATCTGAAGGGGTGGTGAATTTCAGATGCCAGGCTGACTGGTCAGAACAAATGTTTTTTGGGTTCTAAAACAGTCCTGAATAAAGGGTTCCTCAATGTTTGGAAAAACAGATGCAACAGGCCTCTACTTTGGAAACAAGATTTTTTTCAAAGAGTCAATAAAAGCAGTAATCTTTATTACTTAAGACCAAGGACCAGAGCTTTTACAAACTTCCTTGTAGGAATCTCAGGTGTCAGATTATCCAGCTTCCTACCTGGCCCTGGAGTCCCCCTGCACCACAGTAGACACCTTGGGGACAGGAGCTGCCAATTTTGTCACAGCAACCAGGGTGTTTGTTTTTTGTTAAATAATTTTTTTTTTTTAAATGGTAAGCTACAACTTACCTCCTGCTACTTCTAACTTTTGATTCTACTTCTGTACCTCTGGGGTCACAAGGACAAGTTCGTTCCTCTTTTGTGGGTTGCTGCAGGAAGAAAGCCATTGCTTTTCTAACATTAGGACAAAGGGTTTCTACAAAAATGTCAAAACATCGGCTGTTTCACTCCCTAAACATTAATCATGGATCTTGGTTTCTGGTGACCATGACAAGTGAGCAATTATATATACTTTTTTTTTTTTTAATTTTTTTTCTTTATTGATTATAGAGAGAGAGGAAGGGAGAGGGAGAGAAAGATAGAAATGTCGATGAGAGAGATCATCAATTGGCCGCCTCCTGCATGCCCCCCACTGGGGATTTGGCCCACAACCTGGGCATGTGCCCTGACCAGGAATCGAACCAGTGACCTCTTGGTGCATGCTCAACCACTGAACCACACCAGCCAGGCTATGTATACTTTTATATTGTGTATAATTTTCTGTGGTTGAGCTTTAGCTCAACAGGGTTACCAGTTTCCAAACATTGGTGAGGGTGCGAGATCTGGGTTTAGAATCAGTGAAGTTGTGTTAGAACCTTGTCCAATCTGAATGATCTTGAGTAAGCATCTTGGCCCAAGTCCCTCATCTGTGGAAATGCAGATTACTGTGCAATGGAGCTAGCATCTGTGGTTCCTGTGTGTGTGGGAGAGGGGCTGGTTGTTCACTACTTCACTTTCTGTCTGTGAATGAACTGCTTGAGCTATCTGAGTGTCATTACACTCATTGGCAGCCACTGAACACTTCCTTCAAATGAAATCTTAAGTGGCTCATCAATATTTAAAAGTTGATAAAAGGGAATATTGGGGTGACAGCACCCAAGTCATTTCTAACACCGAGATGCCAAGTTTTAAAACCCCTGAATTTATGGCCCTGGTAAGCTCTGAAAACTTCTTATTTCCAAATCATAAGAAATATTGTAGTTGAAAATATTTGATAACCTATAAAATGTAAATGTAAAGATTATTATGAATCATTTGAAAAGCCAATTCTTTGTAAATCCTGAGTATGTACTTACCTCATCCCCACAAAAAGACAGGGCCTCTGCAGTGAAAACTGTCCCTCAGAACCACACATTACATATTTTTTTCTCCGTGGTGAGCTTGTGCCTACCCTCTTATAATGGTTACTTTCATTTCAGACCCCTTTTAAAAGGCCTAGGAGGCTTGTCCAAATATCTTCACTGAACTAAAGGACAGATTTTTCCTTCAAGGACACACAATATTATGTATCAGTTAGTCTTTGCTGTGTAACAAACCAGCCCAAAATTTAGTGACCTAAAGTAGTCATTTATTAGCTCACAATTGTTGTGGTTAGTAATTTGGGCTGGGTTCAGTTGGGTGGTCATTCTGATGAACTTGCCTGGGTATACTCATACAGCTACAGTCAACCAGCGGGTCTGCTTGGAGCTGATTGGTGCTGGCTTCTGGCCAGGCTGTGTGTCACTATCACCTAGCAGGCTAGCTCAGGCTTTTTCACATGCAGTTAGTTGAGTTGTAAACCCAGAAAGAGGGGCTAAGAGCTAATGCTGCATGTCTTCTTGGGGCCGAGGCTCAGAAGCTACAAAATATTATTTCAGCTGTATTCTTCTGTTGGTCAGAGTCACAAGGCTGGCCTAAATTCAAAGGATGAATAAGCAGACTGGACCTCTCTATGGGAGGAAGAGCAAAGTGACTTTGCGAAGGTATGTGCACACAGGGGTAGGGGAGATTACTGTGGCCATCTTTGAGAACATGCTACTGTGCTAACCGATGCCAGTTTTTGCTGAAAGATATTACATTTGGATTTCTTAGTTCCTGATATTTAAACAAGGTATGGTGTACAAAAAATGCAGTTTGGGGACTGAAATATACACAAGTTGTCGAGAAAATGAAAATTAACCCGAGTCCCTACTGTACAGCCTAACCTGCCCACAGCTTACTCATGTCATACCTGTACACTCACTCACCTGAGGCCTCTGTTATGGTTCCAGTTTGTCTCATGTGACTGGGAAGTGACCCGTGAACGTTCCTCTGCTGGGGGACTCTCAACCCATGGCACAGTCAGGCCAGTGAAGCCTTCGGCAAAGCCCCTTGCTTATTGCCTGCTGACAATGACATGGTCTGTGAATGAACTTTGTCACAGAGAGGAGAACGGGGTCAGGTGCTGTAAAAACATAAAAATGAAGGAATGCATGTACTAGTATATATGATTTGGAAAGATCACAGAGGGCTCTGATTTATTAGATTAAAGCAATGAGTCCCCTTAAATCTCCTGAGAGATATGTGATAGAATATGCATCTGGTTGTGCCACATCCACAGCAGTAGGACTATGTGTGTGGTTTTATATATTCAGTCTCAACACAGCTCCTGGGCACAGACTGCTGCAGCAGACAACAGCAACGCACACACATAGCACACACCAAGTGCCAGGCGCTCTTAGTACCTACACATGTTAACTCATTTAAACTCACAGTAAGCCTAGGAGACAGGTACCGTTCTACCCCATTTACACATTAAGTTCCCAGTGGTTAAGTGACTTGTCAAAGGCCTAACTTGTAAGTGACCGAGCTGGAATGTGAACCTGGGCAGTTGGACATGCCATCTTCTGGGCCCCTGACCACTGTGTTCTATTGTGTCTCAAGGGACATGCGACTTATACATACGGTTCCTGCCCTTAACACAGATGTGTTAACCATGTGAACCATGAGGCTTTCTAATAATGACAGATTCCATGGGTGTAGGGTAGGTATTCTTAGAGTAGTATAGAATATCAAATATGAATGGGAAGAAACAATATAGTGAAAAATTCAAAACATAATAAAAATAAAAATATAATAGATGATGTATAGGACAAGTTTTATGGGTATTCAGAAAGGGGAGGATATGTCTGGTTGGAGAGGTAGAGATCTAGAAAGGCTATATAGAAAAAAAAATTTGATTAGAACTTGGGTGGTTGAGACTTTTTATGGATATACTGAGTGATCAGCTATAATTGAATAGCAAAATGAAATTCTCCATCTCTATCTATGCAGCCATGCAGACTATTGGACTCTGCTCTGTGTTGGATACAACACAGCAAGCTCTCTTGATACTTCCTAACTATAACACCTTTGAAAGTCAATTCAACAATCACTGTTATGCGTTCTAGGGGATATGTTACACATATATGTGGAAACCACCCATAAACATAAAATTGGAAATAAATGTTAATTGTCTGGGTTATGGTAGATTATTTGTTATGTATTATCCACAGTTTACAAGGTATCACAGTGTACATAATAGATTCTTAATAAAATTTCCATTGAATGTATTAAAATGTGGTTATTTCATTGGAGCTGGAGTTATACATTGTGAAGAAAGTGGTACTTGCCTGACTTAGAACTAGTGTTCAAGAAAATGTAATTGTTGATTGTCATGATGACTGGCTCCTTCCGAGGCTGGGATTGCTGAGTCATGGGGCCCATGCCCTGGCAGCTGGGATAAAGGTTAGCTGGGGACAGCTTACAGAAGGCATGCCTCCACTTGAGAAAGCAAACCAACAGGGAGGAAGCCTTTGGCTTTAGGTTTTTCTAGAAAGAAAAAATAATAACACTATAGCAGAGACTAGATGATGTGAGAATCAAGAAGGCATCAGATTGAACACAGCTACTGAAGTCCCTAAAAGCCAATCATTTTAAGATTATAGAAGGCTAAATTTGAAAGGGGCCTTAGAGAGCTCTTAATGCAAAGTCATTTCTTCTAATTTTAGAGCAAATTTTCTCTGGAGCCCAGGAAGCAAATTTCCCGAGGTAAGATAGTAAATTGTTCTAAATAAAGAAAGACACAACATGTTCTTTTGATGTTTTTCAAAAAGAAACATGTAGTATTTTCCTGGGATTTCTATTTGTCAAGCCTAAAAAGCTATTGATACTTGAACTAGGTTGCTCTATTCACCAAATTCAAAGCAATGCTACACAGCTGGTAAAAAAAAATCAAGAAGTAGCATAAAGTTTTCACAATCTTTTGGATCTGTTTCAACTCTTAGGACAAATTATTAATCATTCACTTAACAATCACCTATTGATGCTTACTCTAATCAAGGTATTTTTAAAATTCCAAAAGGACTGAAAGAGCTCACAGTACAGAAAAGGCATTAGAATATTATCACTACTGTTACTACTAATAAAATAATAATATGAGATATAAAGTGTTGAAAGCCTGAAGAGATGTCCAGTGTTGAAGGAGAGTTAGAATACCAATGGCTCTATCAGGGAGGTCTTCCTGGAGAAGGCATCTCCTGAACTGGTTTTATACCTACAGATCTTTTCAATTTATACCCACAGATCCTTTGGGTAGGCTAGGAGAGGTGGATTTCTTAGTAAACAAAGACTGGAGGTAGAAAAGCACAGGCAGGTTTGTCAGAACACAGGATGGGAAGGGAACAGGGAGAGAGAATGCTGGAAAGGAAGGCTTAGGGAAAAGGTCACATACAGATTACGATTTGCTTTCCTGTTTGGATACCCTCATAATGATAGAAAACAGTTTGTTAAAGTTTATTTTTATAAATCTAGGCTAATCAGCTCATTCAAGAAAACTTAAGTAGTATAAAGATCTTTTAAAAATAATTTCTGTTATATAATAATGTGCTCTTCCAATATTTTTAAATAGACATCACTGTTTTGATTAAAAAAAAAACATTGTTTTAATCATACTTAATTGGTTATCTCAATAACGTTAAGCCTCACATGAAGATTGGTCCTACAAGAGACATTTCTTTTTTTTTTTTTTTTATCCTCACCAGAGGATATTTTTCATATTTTGTACAGATAGAGTGGGAGGGAGAGAGAGGAAGGAGAGAGAGAAACATCGACGTGAAGGGACACATCGAGTGGCTGCCACCCGCACGACCAACCAGGGCCGGGGACAAACTGCAACCGAAGTATGTGCCCTTAGTGGGAACCGAACCCGGGTCTCTCCAGACCGCAGGCCGACGCTCTAACCGCTGAGCCAAACTGGCCAGGGCAAGAGAGATTTCTTATGTCCAAGTATAGCACTAGCCTCATAAGAGAAAAAGCTACAATGAAAAGAATAAAAGAGAATCTTTGACCCAGATGCTACTGTGAGAGGACACCAAACTCCATGTCCTTGCAGAGGATGTCATACCTGTTAAGCCATAGTGATCTCGACCATGCTCCTCAGGGACCTCCCAATAAGGGTGGGGGGTGCTGTGGTGACAGTTCACCGAGACTTTTGTCAATCATTAAAGCTATCACTTCACTTTCCTGAGTTCTTACATCGGTTCTGTTTTTGGTCTGTAGAGTAGATGTTAATCAGTGTTTTTCAGGTGGTAACATGCATAGGGTTAGCTGGGAATCTGGTTACAGCACAGGTCCTGATTAGTAGGTCTGGGGTGGGCTGGAGATTCTGCGTTTGTCACAAATCCCTAGATGACGCTGGTGCTGTGGTTCCCCTGAACACACTTTGAGAAGCAAGGTCTTCATGTTTTCTTTCTCGTATCTCAGATGTTTTCTTGTTGCTTTCACACAAGTAAAATAAATCCCCTTGGCCAAAACTTTTCTCCCACATATCTGTGTAAATTTTGTTTTATTTACTTTTGACATTTTATTCTGGCTGAAAAAGCCAAGGCCAATGAGACTTTCATCCCTGTCTAGGTGAACTTTTCATCTGGATGTGTAAAGGCTTTTCTGCTACATTTTACTCCTGAGCTCCCTGGTCTAAGTGGGACTCTCTTGTCTCTGACTTTGTCTTGAATGCAGCGGACCTTTAGGTTGGAATGCTCAGGTGAACCCTTCATAGTTCAGAAAGGTTTCCTCTCTTTATGCCCTCAAACATTGTCTCTGACCGACGACAGTTTCTGCCCAAGGTCCTACTTTTTCCCCTAAGGACCTTCAATAATTCTCAGGTTGAATCTCTGACTTCTGCCTTACATAGATAATTTTTTTTTTATTTTAACCTCCAGGTTTTTCTCTGTAATCTAGAAGAGATTCAAGTGTATCCTCTATATCTTAGACTAGATTTTTCCAGGTCATTTCTGCCCTTGGTTCTTGCCCCTGCTGCGGATGCTACTGCACTTTTGAAGTTTCCTAAAATATTTTTCTATTTCCCCCATGTTAGTTATTCTGTTGTCTTTTCCTATTGGACTCTCTCTTATTACTTACGCGTTTGTTTCAAAAAGACATTACTGTTACACTTTTAGAGAATGCCCAAAACTTCATCATTTTCTTCTGGTTCCTCAGATGACTGACATCCAGAAGGTCCTTCCTTCTTGGTTCCAGGACAATGTTCTCATTTCCGGTGTTTTGTAGTATAAGGAACATGTGTCCTTCTTTGTGCATCTCAGCATCTGAATCTTTTCCCTTTCTATGTTTGGAGAGTCTCCCATTTGCTGAAGCAAAGCTTGTTTCTGTATAAAAATTGAAAATGACAGAAACTCAATTTCTCAGCTTCCCTTGCCACCACCAGCACACACGGAGCGGGCTCTGCCAGTCCCGTGCCTCGGCGCCAGGCATTGACTACGCGCGTGGTTCGAGGGAGTGAGCAGACTGGCCAACTCCAGTTCCCCGAGGCAGCATCCCAGCGTTCTAACAGGAGCACCTCGTGCTGGGATGCCGGTGGGACAGGCTGGTTGTGGCACTGGCACTGTCACCGTGGGAAAGATCGTATAGCTTTGTTCCTGGCTGTATAGTTTTTGAACCTGTTTTCTAGTCTCAAAGTAGATATTAGAAGCTCCTCAACAGCTCTTTGATAAATTTAATTTTGGGTTCATATGGTCAGAGTCTATTCGCTTCTTACAACTAAGAATGCTATATGATACAATCAATATTTTTTTTAAAAAAATAGCTCCCTAGTGATCTTGTCTGCATAGCTTTCTTCAAATGAGGGGTCATCTGCTATCCTTGTATGGTAGACCCTTGGGTTCTACTCTCTCTACCTGGGGACTAGTCAAACCCACTCCCAGAGGAGAGCTGGATCTCATTCCCCATTTTTGGTCTAATTCCTGGTGTCTTCAGGCCTTCGTTCTGTGCAGGTCTGTTGGTTGGGGCTGGGATTTCTAGCTCTGAGAAAGTAGAAATAGACATCTGATGGGGAAAGGTACAACGTACTCTGTCCAAACCTTGCTCAGAGGCTCAGTTTCCTCACATATTAAATCAAAGGATGGGGTTCAGTGATTTCTAAAGGCATACTTGAATATGCATGCAGGCTGACCCACAGGTGATGAGGCAGGCTAACAGGGACCAGTGACAGGAAGTGAACTCACACACTCCTGGTCCCACTGATAAAGTCATCCATGTCTAGGACAGATAGTCTGCTGCTCTGTTATAACTGATGCTTTTCCCTTTTCCTTTCTCTGAATCATGTCCCCTTCTCACGTGTCTACATTTTGCAGACTCCATTGCCTCCTCCTTTATAAGCTCCTCTTTTCTTAGCCTTCTCACATTCCATTCTCAAGCCATAATAAACTCTTCTTAATTCCCCCCTTGTACCACGTTCTCACGATTCTGTCTTTGCTTGTGCTGGACCCTTGCCCTGGAGCACCCCTCCTTGCCCTACATTTCTTCACCTAACTAACGCCCACTCTTCTCTCAGATCTCATCTTACCTATTGTTTCTTTTAGCAAATCCTCCTCTGCCCTTCTCCTCCCCAACACCCAGTGTCCCTCCTAGATGTTCCCTTGAATATAACCCCAACTAGCCGCTAGCAACCCCTTTGGCTATGTCTTATTCTCTGTTATATCTCAAATATTTAGTCTAGTGCCTGCCTTGTAATAGGTACTTAAAAACGCTTATGAAAGAACACATGAATAATTAGAAGTAATTTCTCCCCAACCCTGAACATGCATAGCACCTCAAAATATAACAACTTTCATCAACTTTGTGTAAAATATTCATATACAGCTTATTGGACATTTTTTATTTAGAGTAGAATCCATGACTGACTCAAGTCCATGTCATGCTTAGGTACTTGCACATTAATAAGTACTTGGGACATGTTTACTTGCAAATGTCCTGTGCTTTGCAAGACCAAGAAAAACAAGTTAATTGTCCAAATTGGGCCACTTTTGAGAGTACAAGGTAGTGCTATTAAATAATTATCTTGAGACAACAGATATAAGTTAGGATTTTCCAAGACAAGTGGGACATACAAGTACCCTATTTACCTAGCAACACTCCTTTTCCAGATCATTAATAACTGTTCTGTAGACTTTGGTTTCAGATAGGAGGTGGTGGGTCAGAAAGAGCTGCTGGTATTATACCCACTCTCTAGAAGGACAAACTGAGTATGAAAAGGTATCATCTCAGAGTCAAACAGTGAGCAGTATGTTAGTGACAGGGACAGATAAGCTGCCCAGAAATGCTGATCCTCTTCATTCTTTACTCCAGTGAATGCTCCTTGCCTCTCGGTTGAGTGGGGTCATGCAATGGGAGACATTGTAATGTAGATGATGTCTGTACTCTAATAATTAGTCATCATAAACTAGAAGGAAACACAATCAAATATGTTTCTTCTTCCTACCTCTGCATGGTGGTCCAGCATAATCCCTTAATTGTAATCAGAGGTAGGAATATGAAGTCAAAACCATGGGCTTTAAAGAATTTAATTGGAGATTCCGCCATCACTGCAACGCAGCAACCACTTTTTCTCTCCTCACAGGAAAACTCTTGGAGCATTTAGACATCAGCTGAGTAATCTTCATTTGAGAGTTTGATCCGGGAAAGTCCTACCCTCCACCCTCTGTTTGGGGAACTCAAGGCTCAATATATATTACATTAGAGTCAGTTTGTGGTTTTGTACGCCCACTGTTATCAATATTGACAAATAAGGGCCAAATAGAGCGTGAGAGAACACTGAGGCTAACTTTGAAAGCAGTGATGAAAAGGTTGAGAGGAGGTAAAACAAGCAGTGTTAGGGTTATGAACTCCAGTAACAATAGTTCCATAGTGTTTACCGTTTGCAAAGTGCTGTTACATTCATTATTTTATTGGATTCGTACCATAAAGATACAGAGAAATGTGGGACAGTAAATCCCCATCTAGTGAATGAATGAATGAATGAATGAATGAATGAATGAAACCCTGGCAGAGAAAATGACTTGCTCAGGGTCATATCTTTTTTTCTAATCCTCACCCGAGGATATTTTTCTATTTAGCTTCAGATAGAGTGGGAGGAAGAGAGAGGGAGACAAAGGGAGAGAAAGAGAAACATTGACGTCAACTGGTTGCCTCCTGCATGACCCTGACCAGGGCTGAGGTCGAACCACAACTGAGGTACATGCCCTTGGCTGGAATGGAACCTGCCGCTCTCCCGCTGAGCCAAACAGGCCAGGGAATCACAGTCATATCTTTATTAGCAGAGTTGGTACGAGAACTCAACTCTCTTGACTACTAGCCTGAGCAACTTCCTCTGTGCTGCTTCTGTGCACAGTACTGGAGACCTAAAGAAATGTGACCTATCCTACTTGGACTTTTCAAATGCTACCAAAGCCAATCCTACCATTTTTCTTTTTGCTCAAGGGTTCAAGTTCCTTCCCTGTTTGTGTATTATGCCATGTGTTGTACACACAGAGAAAGCTTCTAATAACTAGCTTGCTAAATGTTTAGCCAGAGCCTTCTCTGTGCCCTGACGGCGTCTGAGCCTCAAGTTACACAGTTGCATCCACATGGGGATCTGGAACTAGAGAGGATCAGGATCCTAGGTAACATATAAAGGTTGGGTTGTACTCCATTAGTCAACCTGAAATATGAGATAATACCATGTGCCCGACTGGGACGCTATAAGCTTCAGATGGAAGGTGAAACCAAAGGCTCCTTGATTTAAAAAATCATTTTAGGAATGCAAGCATGAACTATGGACCTACTCTTCTCTATGTATATCCATTTTTATTCAAGTTTTTTTTTGGGGGGGGGGTAGAATTGTGCTAATATTGTGCTTTCAAAATGCATTTGCATTTTCTTGGTGACCAGTGGCGCCCCATCTGATGTTAGCATTAATGATTGAAATGAAAGCATATGGTGGACATTTTTACTTGAAATTATCTTAGAAACATATTTAGGAAGGTGTCATGTCAGAGCCCAGCACAGCCCATTTTTCCTCCAGCTTGGGACTCATTGATGTTTATTGCTTGAGCACCAGAAGAAGCCGCTGGCTTTTAATTGGGTGCCACGCCAAATGAAAAACAATGGGTATCTTCAAATGACAGAATCAGTGAGGTGACAGAGCACACTACGGAAAGCAGGCAGAGACTGGGAGACCCTGGGGGGATGGCAGTTCACATATGCCATGTGCTGCTCACAGAGCCCAGGTGGAGAAGCACCCTGCAGCACCTACACTGTCACCTCTTCCTCTCCCTGCACCCACGCTGAATTTGTGAATATTAAATGCATAAAATGATGAGACTGCATGTTAATGACTTGTTAGGGCAGTAGTGGTCAGGCTTGACAATGGATTGAAGGAAGGAGGTGAAGAGAGAGAGAAGTCAAGAATGCCCCTGGGTTGTGATGAAAATTGGTGGAAACAGGAAGGTGTAGAGAACGGAGGGCTGAGGCGAGTTCAATTTAGAGTCATGTTGAGTGGAAGGATTCTCAAATAAAGGCTGGATAACCTATAGAGGATACTAATTTTAGAACCTAACTCAAAAGCAAGAAATACAAATTTGAAAATTATCTATAATTGGGAACTTCCAATTAATATTAAATTTATTCTGCAAAGTAGGAGAAACTTAATCTCATTGCATGTGAAATCTACCCCATCCTATCTCTGGGAATGTACTAACCCAGAGTATCTTAAGCCAGTAGGGTGAGTAAAGGTCTAGAAATTAGCAATACGGGTTAAAATCTCATGAAGTAGTACAAAATATATCCTACCACAAACCATCAAACCGCAAAGTTGAAACAATCTGAAATAATTAATGAATGGATAAACAGAGAACAGTGTATTCATATAATGAAAGTATTATTTGGCCATGAAAGGAACAAAGTATTAATACATACTACAACATGGGTAAACCTTGAAAACATTATGCTAAGTGAAAGAAGCCAGATTCAAAAGCTCACACATGGTGGGATTCCATTTACATGAAATGTCCAGAATACACAAATCTATAGAGACAGAAGGTAGATTCGTGGTTGCCTGGGGCTGTAGCTAAGAATGGGCAGTGACTAGACGTAAATGGGTGCAAGATTTCTTTTGGGGATTATGGAACTTTTCTAATATTAGAATGCAGTGAAGGCAATACAATTCCATAAATTTATTAAAAATCACATATATACTTATAATGAATAAATTTTGTAGCATATAAATTATATTTCAATTAAGCTGTCAAAATATATATCATGAACCTCTTTTCATTCATGAACTAAAACTGTAATTGGAGACACAGAGTGGAGTAAAATAGTTTTAAAGTTGTCTGTGTAGAAAAATAATACAATAATTAATAAATAATAATACAAGAATAAACTTCGTGTTTCATGTATACACAACTATAAACCTACTTTGCCTTACCCTGCATAACTCTGATCAAATCCCTGATTTGGGCAGAGGTGCTCTCTGCTGCCCCTGTATCTGCTCTAATTCTCCAGCAGTGGGGAGGCTGTGTACTGCAGCTACAAATGAGGCAAAGCACATCCTAAAGTCTATCCCCAGATGCCCAGACCACTAAGATCTAGCAGACCTTCTTCAGCAGTCACAAAACTCTACACAGATTCCTAAAGGAACCAGTGAGGCCACCATGGCCAAGGCAGACATGGATCCCTTCCTTACACATCATCCTTTACCACCTGCTGCTGTTGGGTGAAGACAAAAACTCTGTGTTCCGTGTTTGTGTTCCTCCATCAGGCCCTGGGGTATGTCTCCAGGCTCACAGTTGCCTGCTCCAACGCCATCAAAGGCGGCTCACAGCTGAAGTAGCTGGTCTAGTCCATCCAGCGGTCCCTGAGAGGCCTTAGACAAGCTATCTTACAAACCCTTTCCCTTGCAGTGAGTTTGAAATTGTTAAAGAACAAAAATTTAAGCAAGTAAATTTGAAAATCCAACTGGCTTTATTAAATGATTCATGAATCAGACAGCATCCCATCTAACAAGAGAAGGGAGCTCCAAGGTGTTATATAAAATGGAAGGTTATTTCGGCAGAAGGATGATAGGACAAGGAGACTAAAGGAGTGGATTATTTGAGAAAAAGTCACCTTTCCTTAGGGGAAGGCAGAAGGTCTTATTAGGCAGATTACATCACTAATATTGACCAGGAAATCCCAGGCTGAATGGTTTAAAATTCCACTCCTGGGAACATCTAGTCAAGATGGCAGCTTAGGTAAACACGGTGCTCACCTCCTCCCACAACCACATCAAAATCTGGCTGAATGGAAGTCTTACAAGGGGGAATTAAAGAAGAAGCCACATCAAGACTGGTAGGAGGGGCAGAGATGTGGAATGGGCTGGTCCCACACTCATGTGTGGCTGATAAAAATCAGAAGGGATATCTTGTCTACCTAGCTTCCCCCTGAGGAGTGAGGGATCCCAGCTCCATACTGCCCTTCAGCCCAGAGTCACAGTGCTGAGAAAAGAAGTCCCCATAACTTCTGAATTAAAAACCAGCAGGGATTGTGGCCAGGGAGATAGGGGCATAATGAAGTCCCAGGCAGTTACTCTTAAAGGGCCCATGCACAGACCTACTTGGACTCACACCTTCTGAGCTCCAGTGCTGGGGCAATAGCTTGAAAGGCACTACAGACATATGAGGAGGAACTGAATTGTCTGGCATCAGGAGGATACCTGTGGGGCAGCTTTGTCCCAGATAGAAGTGCTAGCTTAGGCCACTGTTGCTTTGATGAGTCCTCCCATGACAGAGCTGGCAGGCAGGCACCATATCCGAGTCTCCATCAACCTGGCTAACATTGTTTATTGCACCCTGGTGATTCCTTGAGACACTAGGCCACCCAACTTTCAGGCTTACACAAGCTGTTTTCAGTGGCTTTTCCATGTGAATGGCCTTTTTGGGCTCATGCTTCAAATTTTCATAAAATCTCTCATATAAGCAGCACCTGGTCTCAGTATGCCCCATACCTCTCACTGAGTGGCCCCAGGCCCAGCCCTAGCAGCAGCTGGCCTTGGTTTGCAGTTTGGCCTAACCTGGGCACCTCCAAGCCCAACACAAGTAGCAGCAGCCATCTGCAAATCACTTTGTAGCTCATGCCAGATGGCCCCACACAGAACATAGTCAGTGACTGACCTTGGTCTGCATCTTCTGGGAGTCCCCAGAGCCAGCACCATCCAACCACCTCCAGAAGTGACACATTCAAGGGGGTGAGTCAGTGGACATCAGAGCCCTGCTGAAGTAAGTCTTGCTCTGTGGCGTGGGCTTCTGCACAGCTCCTCCTCTACCATGGTTTCAGCCTGTCCTTGCAGCTGATTGGCCTGGGGTTAAATCTCTCCCAGTGACATGCCCACAGCAATCAAGGCTCAACTGCAAAAGGAGGTATACACAGGCCAAATGGGGGCTCACCTCCAGTGCCCAGCTTGGGTGATCAGGGAGGCTATACCACTGGACAGTACAGCACGCCTACTTTATTAGGCCACTCTACAAAGCCTGAGAGACCTAGCAGCTCTACCTAATACATAGAAACAAACACAGGGAGGCAAGGCTGACAAAATGAGGAGACAATCATGTCCCAAATAGAAGAACAAACTAGAATTCCAGAAAAAAATAATGGAGACAAGCAATCTACTAGAATCAGGGTTGAAAACACTGGTTTTAGGATAATCAAAGAACTTAGTAAGAACCCCAACAGCATAAAAAAGACCAGTCAGAAACAAAGGATACACTAACTGAAATAAAGAATAACTTACAGGAAATGAACAGTAGACAAAGCTGAAAATCAAATCAGTGATTTGGAATATAAGGAAGCAAAACAACACCCAATCAGAATAGCAAAAATAAACAAGAATAAAAAAAAAAAAATAAGGATAGTGTAAGGAGACTTTGGAACAACTTCAAGTATACCAACATTTGCATAACAGGGGTGCTAGAAGAGGAAGAGAAAGAACAAGAAATTGAAAACTTATTTGAAAAAATAATGACAGAAAAATTCCCTAACCTGGTGAAGAAAATAGACACACAAGTCCAGGAAGCACTGAGAGGCCCAAAGAAGATGAATCCAAAGAAGCCCAGTCATCATAATTAAAATGGAAAAGGTTAGAGACAAAGAGAGACTCTTAAAAGCAGGAAGAGAAAAGCGATTAGTTAACTACAATGGAGATCCCGTAAGATTGCCAGCTAATTTCTCAGTAGAAACTTTGCACACCAGAAGGGATTGGCATGAAATATTCAAAGTGTTGAAAAGCAAGGACATACAACCAAGATTATTCTAACTAGCAAAACTATCATTTAGAATTGAAGGACAGATAAAGAGCTCCCCAGATAAGATAAAGCTAAAGAAGTTCATCACCACCAAACCAGTATTGTATGAAATGTTAAATAAAGGTTCTTCTTTAAGAAGAAGAAGGAGAAAAAAAAAGATAAAAAATATGAACAGTGAGCTCTGGCCAGGTGGCTCAGTTGGTTGGGGTGTTGTCCCATACAGCAAAAAGGTTAAGGGTTCAATTCTTGGTCAGGGCACATACCTAGGTTGAGGACTAGATCCCCTGTCTGGGCACATATTTCTGGGGGAAAGTCAATAGATGTTTCTCTCTCACATTGATGTCTCTCTCTCTCTCTCTCTCTCTCTCTCTCTCCCCCCACCGCCGCTTCCTCTCTATTTAAAAATCAATAAAAACATATCCTCAAGTGAGGATTTTAAAAAATATATGTATATGAACAAAAATGGCAATAAATTCATAATCTATCAAAAATTGAATCTAATAAACAAAAGAAATGAACAAGCAGAACAGAAACAGATTCATAGATACAGAGAACTTTTTGACAGTTGCCAGTTGAGAGGGGGATTGGAGGTTTGGTGAAAAAGGTGATAGTATTAACAGGTACAAATTGATTGCTATACATAGTCATGGGAATGTAAAGTACAGCATAGGAAATATAGTCAATAATATTTTAATAACTACGTATTGTGTCAGATGGGTGTGAGATTTATGGGGATGATCACTTACTAAATTATGTAATGTCTAATCACTGGGTGTATACCTGAAACTAATATAATAATGTATGTCAATTGTAATTGAAAAATAAAAATGAGCCTGGCTGGTGTGGCTCAGTGGATTGAGTGTTGTCCCATGCACTGAGAGGTCCTGATTAGATTCCTGGTTAGGGTACATGCCCGGTTTCGGGCTCAATCCCTGGTAGGGGGTGTGCAGGAGGCAGCCGACCAACGTATCTCTCTGACATTGATGTTTCTATCTCTCTCTCCCTTCCTCTCCCTCTTAAAAAAAAATCAATAAAAACATATAAAAATAAAAATGATTTAAAATAAATAAAATTCCACTCCTGGGAGACTAAAACTGCAATTAAGTTATGTGTTAAGTCTCAGTGAGGCTTACCAGAAGTGACTCCACTTTGGGTCTGTTGTTTCTTTTTAACAACGTACAGTTGACGCTTGAGCAGCATGGGTTTGAACTGCAGGGGTTTGCTTATACATGGATTGTTTTCAATAAGTAGGTACAGTACTTTAAAAGTATTTTCTTTTCCTTATAATTTTCTTAATAATGTTTCCCTCTAGCTTACTTTTTGTAAGACTATAGTATATAATACATATGAGATACAAAATATGTGTTTGACTATTTTATTGGCAATGCTTCTGGTCAACAGTAGGCTATTAGTAATTAAGTTTTAGGGGAGTCATAAGTTATACATGGGTTTTCCACCATTTGAGGGCCATCACCACTAATCCCTGTGTTGTTCAAGGGTCAACTCTACTATCTTTGTGTTAGTGTGTAGGATAGGCATGGCATCTACTTTTCTCAACACTGTATTTTTTTTTTTTTTTATCCTCACCCGAGGACATTTTTCCATTTTTTGTTTAGGTAGAGAGAGAAACATTGACGTGAAAGGGACACATCGAGTGGCTGCCATCTGCACAATCAACAAGGTCTGGGGACAAACTGCAACTGAGGTATGTGCCCTTAGCGGGATCTGAACCCGGGACTCTCTGGACCGCAGGCCAACGCTCTAACCGCTGAGCCAAACTGGCCAGGGCTCAACACTGTATTCTTAGGCCTAGTACAGTTAGTGGGTACATCATTGATACTTGTTGTTAGAATAAAAAGGTGGTATATAAACTGTCTCTCTTTGTAAGCCTCCTTGAAATTTTTCATTGGTAGTGGACCCAAGCAAGGTTAAAACTCCATCCATCAAGATTTCTGATACCAAAGACTGGCCCCCGGTTAGACTGAACTGCCTGACCTGTGAAGGTTCATTGGCTTCCAGGCACAATCACAGCTGTCCTATGTTCTGGGTTTACATGAGCTCCGAAGTCAGCAGACTTGTACAGGTGGCTGAGTCGGGATAGGCTAACATACATTCAGATAATCTGATTCTGTGAGGTGGCAAAATGCAAACAGTGATTGCTTTGCAGTCACTGGCTAAAAACTGGGCTTAAAAACTTGGTAAAATTGTTCAGAAAACCAGAGGCACATTCTTCTAAAGTTTAAAACCAATAAAGAAAGTAGCTTGTGACATCATTTTCCCCTCAAGAAAAGACTTACTAGTCAGACAAGGGAGAAAATGTTCATTTGAGAAGTGTGATGATGTATTGTTTTTTACATTGAGATCATTTTTTCCCATGGTACAATGAGGTGTGCAGAACAGGAAATAAACAAACCTTTTGCAAACTGCTTCATTATTTTTAATGTTGCATTTACTAAAAGTCTACCACTATTGTTTACCATATCAAGTTTTCATCTCTTTGCAAAAGTCTGATGCTTATCTGACCAAACAAGAGGTCATGTTTGCATCACATGCTAGTACAATAGTCTTGGGAAAAGAAATGAGCTCAACTGTAGAGCAGGGTATATCAAATATTAAAACTGTCACTTGTGCTTAGTTCTTCCTGGGAAAAATAACCTTGGGTATTTGTTAAAATAATTTATTTAATATAAAACTGCAAAATAACCATTGCTTTAATTTGTGTCTGTTTATATAGCAGAATTATATCCTCTATAATTTATAAAATTTATAAATGTGAGAAGGCCTAGAACAGAGTACAATGTGGCATGCTATCTTTTGGGAAGATGAATTTGGTCAACAGGTTAAAAATAGCATCAAATCAAAGAGCTGGGAGAATGTTGGAGAACATCAAATCTAAGAACCTAATTGTATGGCTAAAGAAACTAAGACCAGAGATGAAGATGAAGTGACTGGCTACTGGTTATGAGTTTACATAGCAGTTTTAGGGCAAGGAAAAGACTACACACCTTCCTCTCCTCTGTCTCCCCATGCCAACCCTGGTTCTATTCCCAGTGGTCAGGCTCCTCTGACTTTTCTCTTTCCTCCTCACTGGTCTTATTATATCCAGGCCTCATCTTTTGAAGAAGTTATATAATGTTATTTAAATGCCCAGGCCTCATACCTTCTGCAGGAAGAAGGAGTGGGAGAAGGAGAAAGACAAAGACAAGGAAGAGCATTTGAAGTAGAATTAAAGAAGAAGGAGGATGAAGAGGAAGAGGAGGAGGAGATATAGAATTGAAGAAAGAGAATAAGAAGAGGAAGAAGTGGAAGGAGGATGAGGAGGAGGAAGAGGAGGAGAAAGCACTGTCTTAAGGACTCAGAGATGAATTAGACTCTCAGTCCAGTAGCAAGGTAACCAATAACACTATTCAGAGCCATCTGGATTGAGGTAAGCAGAGTTACGGGAGCACTCTGTATGGGCAATGTGTCCACTGAAGATGTGGTATGGGCTAGAAGGCCTCTCAAAGGAGGCAATATTTAAGGGATTCTAAAGAGGTTGGATCAGGGTTGCCAGGTAGAGGGAGAAGGAAGAGGGCTCCTGGGAGAAAGAAGAACCTGTGTAAAGGCAGATAAGCATGAACAGGTAAGATGTGTTTGGGAAACCACTAGACTTTCAATTAGCTGGAGGGTGAGTACGTGTGAAGGACTGACAGAAATATCTGAGGGGCTGTGCAAACCACATTGAGCAGTTTGGCCTGAGGGGTGTTAAGTGTGGAGAGGCAACATCAGGTTGGGGTTTATCTTCCATGCCCCTCTCATCCTTGTTATTTCTCCCGTAGCCTCTTCATAGCTTTTCCTCTTGGTTAGCTATTGGAGATAATGAGTTCTGCACATTGGTGTGTTCCAACTGAGACCAGATGGTCATTCAGCAGTGAGTGAGCAGGGCTCCAGGCTTCCTGGCTCAGGAGGAATCTCAGCTTACCCATTTACTAGCTCTGTCTTAAGAGCAAGCTACTCAACTCTCTGGGCTTTAGTTTCCTCATGGACATAATAGAGAAAACGATAGTGCCAACCTCAGAAGGGCTTTGTGAGGGTTAAATGAAGAGCCTATGAAAAATCGTTAGAGTATTGCCCGGCCATACCATAAACACAAAGAAAAGATTGACATGAGCTATACAAGGGCCTTTGGGTAAGGGCCTATAATGGATGCAAGGGAATGGTGGGATGACAGCCAGGCCTTCCTCAAAGTTTTGTGCACCATCACTGGACCAATCAGAAGGCCTCTGTAAGCCTTTAGGCCACGATTGTGCAATCTTCCCCACCTCTGCCCCACCTGAAATTCTGTGCTTCCTTTAGTCTCTCAATTGGTAAATCTGTATTTCTCTATCATTGAGCCTGCAAATTGACATACCCTTCCTGTCTTTCCCAAGTCCCTGCACACAGCAGGTTTTAATAGGGATGTTGAGAAAAGTGAGAATACAAAAGAAACCAGATCAGCAAATGACAATGAGGCTTTTGATTTGAGCTTGCATTGATGACAACACTGCATGTGGTTTGCCAAGCATCCAATTTACAACTTTACCTCTCATACTCCTGGTGAGTGCCTCATGCGTTGAAATCATCTTTTGTGATTAACTTTATACAATGCTTATGCTAACACCATGCTCACCTGAGCAACTCATAAATATTTCAGGAGGAGAAACACAGTGATCTTCCCCAACACAGCCATATAACAGTTTCAACATAATTAGTAGCATTTCTGGATCCAACACAGCACTCTTATAATGCATATGATGGAGGAAATGAATGACTCTAATTATACCCTATTAAATCTTATTAATCCTCATTAGAATCCTATTATTCTTTGTAAGTGGGTTAATGGGGGAAAGAAGAAGAAATTCTGGTCAAGTGCCGTTATATATGATGAGGATTGGGTGAATCCATTCTTATTTTGTGTGATACCAGGTGTTTTGCATATTAAACAGAAGCCCTTAGAACATGGGTTTGCTGCAATGTTGAAGGTAAATGAATAGGATCTGATCTTTTTAAAGCACCACAACAAAATCTCTTTTAAATTCATTTTTTTCCTATTTCAAACTATATTAGTTGCAAAGAGAAAAATATTTCAAATAGTACACTATGGAATAGGTACTCTTGACCTTATCTCTCTGCTATTATTTTCATATTTTTGTATGTGTAGATGAGAATTTGAGAGGAAGAGAGATTAAGCAATTTGAACCCAGGAATTCAAAGACCTTGTACAAGGAAGGTGTTAAATAAATGTTAAGTGCAATAATATATGTTCCTACATTTATTTCTTTAATTCTTGATAAAAAAAAATCCCGCCAAATTCCAGAAGAACCAAGTTTTGGAAGTTTCATGAATAGGCAACTCACAGTGTACTCCCCACATTCATGAATGGAAATTAAGTCGCTGGAGGTAAGGGCCTCCTGTCTGGGTGGCAACATCATAGGATTAGTCAGGTGACTTGGATGGGTGGAGGTGAGTTCAGGTGCTTGTGTGTTGGGCAAGTTACTTTACATTTTTTCCTCAAATGTAAAAGGGGGACTATACTTTGTCCTATCTAACACAAAGATCTAAAAAACCACCAGAAAGTGGTTTAATGATGTGCCGAAGTGAGAATTATTGTAGATACCAGCAGAACAGAAATACAAGGAAACAACGTCCCCAGCCTCGGAAAGCCTTCCAGGCAATGACAAGGGCACAGTCCAACCCTGACACAGTAAATGGTGGCGTTCGTGATTGCTCACGTTTACAACCGTCAGAGGAAAACGAATCCAAGTCTAACTTTCCAAGAACAGGTATGACTTTATTCAAACCAGTTCACCCAGGTCGCTGATTTCGTTTTAAAGCTATAAGCACAGAATGAGGTTTCTGGGCTACAGGACCAGGCTGTGAAACAGACGTTCAGCTCCAGGAGTTCATTTATTGGAGCAAAGGACAGAGGAAGTAGCCCTGAAGCAACGTCCTTGCTATTCAGGGTTGTCAATCAGACCTTCCAGGAACTGATTCCGGGCCAAAGGAAGTTCGAAACATCTCTTCCCTGGGTGGTCTGCGTAGACCGCTCCCCTCGGACCCGGCTCGCCGCTCGGTGGGAAGGAGGCAGGCAGAGCCCCGACTGACGGCGGGAACTGGGCTGGGAACCTGAGCACCCAGGTCCCGCGCCTGGGTCGGCGGCGTGTAGGACCCTGTACAAATCGTTTCTCTTTCGAGGGCTTCACTTTTCTCTTGTGTGAAGTGGACGGTGGGAGGTTGGTGTCCGCCAGTTCCGACATCCAGCACGTTGTGAGTCCTGCTGGGAATCCGGGGCGGGGCTCAGGACCGGGATCTCGGACGGGGTTTCCGAAGCAGGACCTCTGCTGCTCGGCCTCGGCGCCCTAACTTGGCGCCTTTAAGAGCAGAGGCAGGTTCTCCCGTGTCTTAAACAGCCCCTCGCCTCGGCGGCTTCTTCCTTCCTCCATCTCCTTCCTCTTCTTCCCGTGCAGGCAAAGCCTCCACACCTCCCTCTTCCTTTTCCTCTCTGCAAGCTCCCCGCATCCCTGCGTCCCCTCCTCTGTGCCCAGGAAATAAAATGTCCGCGGTGCGCCCACCTTTCGGCGAAGCCGCTGCCCGCCGCGGGCCCCCTCCCCCCGGCGAGCGTCGCGCGGCGGCTCGGCGGGCACCCGCCTTCCCATACCTTACATGGACAAATGCGTGCAGGCAAAGTCAGGAATTCAGGCCCCTGACGTCAGCCTCCAGCTCTCAGGGCACCGCACGGGAGACCGAGGGGAGGGGGTGGGGACGGTGGGGAGGAAGGAGGGGGAAAGGCACCAACCAGCAGCCGCTCCAGCCCTGCCGAAGTTTCACTTTTTGTCTGTGGGTTCGCTCCCGGGCCCCGCGCGAGCTTTCCCGGGATAAGTAGCTTTAACGAGCAGGGGGACAGCCGGGAGCTGCCAGGTAAGGGCTGTTTGCACGGCCCGGGGCGCGGGGCACGGTGCGGGGCGCGGGGCCGGGCCTGTCCGGGGCTGGGGACAATGGGAGGGGGAGTGCCCGGGCACCTCCTCCTACGCCTTTGCCTCCGCCTCCAGCCGCCGCCGCCGCCGCCGCTGCCCCGGCTGCCTCCTCCCAGAGGTATTGTTGCAAATCCTCCTTCCTTCCCCCCACCCTCCGCCTGCGGGTGTCTCGGGAACCCCCAGCGTCCCCGGGCGCGAGCGCCTCTGGGGTGGCAGGAGCGCGGGCGCAGGGTGTGGAGTGTACACCCTGCCCGGGCCGAAGGGCCCGCGGTGCGGAAGTGCCGGCCGCGGGGCATTCACGGGGTGCACGCCATTGAAGGGAGACCCCGAGTTTTCGGGAAGCTCAGATCGCGGTCTGGGCGGGGATGGAGCCCTTCCCTCGCGCCCCCTGCCTGGGCCTTTCTGGGCGCCCAGGGGGCGGGGCCACACCCAGCTGCTTAGAGCTTTCGCGGAATCCCAGTTGTCACTGTGGAGTGGGCCTCGGAGTCCAGGCATCCAAGCCCCCCATTTTACAGTTGGGGCAACTGAGGTCCAGAGAGAAGGAGGGCCTCTTCAGAAGTCAGTCACTAAAGGCTGATCTGTAATTAAAATAAATGGCTGCCAATTTCTAATTTTCTTTCTCCAAGCATTTCTCCGGCGCCCACTGTGTGCCAGGCGCTGTGGTGGGTTGTTGGGTCAGAAAGGCAGATAAGGTCCTGTTCCTGCCCACAGGGAGAGCTCAGACCACCGTGGAGCCAAACCCGACCCCAGACGGAAAGTGCTGAGTGCTGGGGGAAAGGCATGGGTAACGCTGTAATGGGCTCAGGAAAAGGAGTTTGATTTCTTGGTCCCTGAAGGGGGATCAGAGATGGTCCTTTGGAGAGACACCCCCCCCCCCACCCCCACCCCGCGCGCTTGATCAGGGCTTTTTGAAGGATGGGAGTTTTCTGAAACCAGCCAGTTTGTGCTGGGGTGGGTGGGGTGGGGGACTGTAGACAAAAGATACTAAATAAAATGTGAATAGTGGAGATGAACTGGGTTGGGGGCATGGGGTTGGAGCGAGGGAGTACATGAGATGAGTTAGTCAGTGGAATTGTACCTAAGTACTCTAACAGAGCAGGGCCTTTGGGACTTTGGGGTCCTAGGGAGAGCAGAAAGAACTTCCTGGCTTCCCTTCCCAGGGATCACTGTCTTCCAGCCCTCAAGCAAAATGCAAAAATTTAGGGTCATCTCTGAGTTTCTTTCCTAGTACCATACTCACTTTGTTTCCAATCCTCTTTCTCTTTCCACCCACCTCCTTTTCCAAGTGGCTTGCTTTCCAATAAAACTCATTCTTTACCCTGGACGGTTTGGCTCAGCCGTTAGAGCTGTTAGAGCATTGGCCCCCTGGACCAATGAGTTGCAGGTTTGATTCCAGTCAAGGGCACGTACCTCTGTTGTGGTTCCTCCATGGCCCTGGTCAGGGTCCTGCAGGAGGCAACCAGTTGATGTGTCTCTTTCACATCTATGTTTCTCTCTCTCCCACTCTATCTGAAGATAAATAGAAAAAATAAACAAATCCTTGGTGAGGTGTTAGCGACTTAATGGCTTACCTCTCCCAGAATTTGTGCATTTTAAGAAAGCCTTTAAGTGGAGGGAAGGGAAGCACCTAACTCCCTCTCTGCATCCCCAATCCTCACCCTCCCTCAGTCTTACAGAGGGGGAACAAAAATGAAGGCCCAAAGAAGGCGGGTGCTACAGTGAATAATGGTGGGTGGTGGAAAGGCAGAATTTCCAATAGGGTTTACTCTACTCTATGACCAGCATTTCTCCCTCCAGGGTTCTTGCCAGTTCTGGGAACCATTACAAGGAAGAGTGTGTCTTGCATTTATTTAATCAATGTAAGACAGTCCCTCAACTCCAATGCCCAGGCCTTTACAGTCTGGAATGTAGACTCTAGATGGGAGATAAGTAGTTGGGGTTAGCTTTCTGAATGGTAGCTGCACAGGCCTGGGACTTCGGGTCAGGCAGTCCCTCAGGGTCATGCTCCGTATAAACAGCTGGCCAGCCTAGAGTTGGCTTTGGGGATGGGTAGAGGGAGAAGAAGCTGAGATGCTGAGCTGATTACTATGGCTGGGACTGATTAGAACCCTTAGGGTGACATATTCTGGTAGGGAGGTCATCTCTCTGGGGGAGGTAGACAGGTGCAGGCAATGATTGGTGGGAAAGGAGGTCTGATAATGAAGGGCCTTAGAACGCCAGGCTCAGAAGTTTGGATACGACTTGAAGTCATCATTTGAGGGTTTTGAGCAGGCTGGGACATGATTGAGAGGGGAGGGACTGGCATTGGGAAGTCTTCTGCTGCCCATTTTTGGAGAGAGGCAATAATTTAGCCTGCGAAAATTATCGCTGGGTATTCACTCACTTGACATATATTACTGAATGCCTATTACGCGCCATTGGTGAATGTGAAGATTTTATAGCATGTTCCTGTATTTTAGAGACAAATAAGTTATATTTCATCAGTTCTAAGGCACACTTTTTCAAATTTTAATATCACTGAAATTGGGCTGTGTTATAATCACAGATGTGTCATAGTTGAGCAATTTTTCATTCTAAGTTGATGATGGTACATCTTACAGTCAATGGTTTAGATTTGATAAAAGTTGTTAATCATTCCCTGTATGAATGTATAGGGCTTTGCACTTTATAAAACACTTTCCCATCAGATATTCCATTTTAATTTCAAAAGTCCCCTGAGAACTGGGCCTGGTGACACCCTCATCTCCATTGGAACTCTTGCCCAAGGTCACACAGCTAATTAAAAATGTGCTCAAAATTACAACTCAGAAATTTGACTCTTGGTGTTAATATGTGACTTTACCCTGCTGTGGAACTCACATGGGTTCATGGGGAACTGGGGAATAGTCAGATTTGATTTGATTTCAGAACTATGGTTTAAGATGCTGAAATGATGATGGGTGTTTGGCCAAGGGCAGAGTAACTCACGGACTGGGAAACAACCTAGAAATTTGCAGTATTTAGTGGAAAACAGAGCTAGAGAAGATGCCAGGTAGCATGGTAAAACCAGAGGATGGAACACAGCTATTTTTACATAAGGGAGAAGAGCAGTGTAGGAAGCTCACAAGTTCAGGCGTCTACCTACTGTGAACCAGGAATTGGCTGGCCCCCAGAGTGCAAAGATGTACACAGTTCCTTTCCTTGAGGACCACACCTGTGCTGGGATCTCCACGCATGTGCACGCTGTTCTCGGGATATGTTTCAGCTGCTCTGCACTGAAGAGGGTCAGTGTCAGGCAAGCCAGGACAGAGGGAGTGGTGCCTGAAGAGAATCTTTGGGGCTAAGTAGGAATTGCCCAAGTGGAGGAAGGACAGATAAGTGTCGTCTGTGAGGTGATGGAGACATGGGGACATAGAGGGTGTTTAATTCTTGAAGCTGTATTTTGTATGGCTAGCTTGAAGTGGGCTGTGGGAACTGGAGAAAGGGGAGGACTTTTATTCTTTTTCTAAGTAGATTTAAGTTTACCTTGTGGGCTGTAGGGGCCATTAAAGGGTTCTTTAGAGATTCGCAAAAGAACAAGCCTGGGCAGGAGCTCTGAAACCATCTCTGGGAATAGGTATTTGGATAGTAATGCAGGAAGCATAGTAACACATTTAAGTAATTGGTTGAGTGAACCTGAGACTTTGACCTTGGACAGTAATTAGGAGTCTGAGCTCTGTGTGTGCATTGGTGGGTGGGGATTTTTGTTGGAACGTGGCTTGGGAGGCTGTGCCTTGCTGGAAGAAACCGAGGTGAGGAAGGGGAAGTGAAGTTGTGTTGTCTGCAGGAAGCTCCTATCTGGGTGGAAATCCAGGCCTCGAAGGTGTGTATGAGACAGAGAACCTGATGTGCGAGGAAAGGGGAAGGAAGGGAAGTGTGGTGTGGGTCGTCTCTAGGCGTGGAGGAAATGGCCAGTGAATTCCTAATGCAGCTCACAGAAAGGAGAAAGGACACAGCTGTATCCTCGAGGCCTTCATCTCTTCTGACTTTCCACAAATAGGGTGAGTGGGTGGCCAGGGAGTTAATTGGATTCATGCTTGGAAGCAGTTAACCCACAGAATGGAGGCTAGAAAATGTTAATCTTTCTATTGTTCATTCTTAATCATAACAGTAATAATAATATAGCTTTGGAAAATTTTTGAGTGCTGGGCATGTGCTTATGTAATTTTCATACCGATTTATGAAAGTTGGTTTTATGATTATAAGCTTCATTTCACAGATGAGATGATGAGTTTGGTTAAATATGGTTTTACCACTACTAAGGGACAGGACTCAGTTTCCAACCTTGGCCTGATCTGTCACACACTCTTTTATGTGCCCACAGAATGAAAAATTCAAATCAACAGTGATTCTTAGGGTTCTTCCTTGGAATGTAATTCAGTATACATTTATTGGACCCTGGCGGGATCAGAATCGAGGGTTTATGTGGGTGAGCAGTCTTCGCAATTTCACACTGGGGGTGTGGGGCTCTACCATTCCCTCCAATAAGATATACCATTCCCTCTACCCTTTGGGTGTTTTCTCTCTCTCCAAATTGGAGAAGCAGAGCCTCACGCAAATGATCTGCACACCCCTCTCCCCAATATTTCCTCTTCTCTGGCCCTCTGTTGTGATAAGGATTCCTTCCGAGTTTTATTTAGATATAATTGAATATATCACTGTATAAGTTTAAGGTATACAGCATAATGGTTTGACTTACATATATTGTGAAATGATTAGTACTGTAAGTTTAGCTAGCATTCGTCATCTTATATAGATACAAAATAAGTAAAAAGCAAAAGAGAAAAGTTTTCCTTGTAATGAGAACTCTTGGGATTTACTCTAAATTTCATATATGTTATAGAATAGTGTTAACTGTAGTCACCATGTTGTACATTACATCCCTAGTACTTCAGTGATAAGAATTTGGTGGAGTGTCTTGATCTCAGACATTACCCTTGATCTATGGCTCCTGGGAAAATGCTAGATGTCCTCTGAGTTGAGCCCAGTAGCTCTTGTGGGATCCTGCCCTCCCTGGGTCATGCAGACCCCTTCTCCCAAGAAGGCTTGCTGGCTCAGGACTGAAATGCTTCCTGCGGCCTACCTGCTTCAGGTGGGTCATTTGCATTCTGATGCTTCACAGATGCAGTCGTTTACTGGGGAGGGTCCGCAGGAATGACATCCAGCAAAGGAGATGAGACCATGGTTTTCTCATCTTTGAATCCCTGTCACCTCGTGCTCTGAAGATGTTCAGTAGTTTTTTGTGAAATGAATGAACTGAAACAATATAAGCACGAATCACCACTTGGCCTTATGTGTTTGCTTGTCTTTGTCTCCACTGCACTTTAAAATAAGCTTCAGGAGAATCCCAAGGATAATGGTCATGTTCCCAGGCCCCAGAGGAGTGAGTGCCTTGCACATGTTAGGCACTCTGGAATATTTGTCAGCTGGAGAAAGGGATTGATTAAGTTCACTGCAAACACAGATGGCAATGTTGGGGGAAGGGACTGTTTACTGACCCAGAAATTTGGGCCTGTGGGCACAGGACTCCATAGAGATCCAGCTGTGCTGTACCTGCCACAGATGGCACTGGGCAATCCCACTGTCAGGGTCGAGGTTAGAAGTGCAGAGTTGCGTCTCTAAACTAGCTACTCTAAGAGTGGTTGCAGTTGACACTGCTCTTCACTTTGCTCTCACGCGGACAGGTGGTTCTGCTGTCTTCGAGCGTTCTGTTTTCATCAATGCCTTTGCCTTTGCTTATGCTGTTTTTTCTACTTGGAGTTTCTGGCCTGTCCATTGTCTCTGCCTGTTGTAAACCCATGTCTCTTTAAGTTCAAAGCCAAACCTACTCTGTGCCATGATGCCATTTCTGAACGTCTTGCCCCCTTCTATCACACACATATATACAAAATCGCATCTAGCTCAACTTCTTGTATTCATGTCCACATATGTGTACGGAGTGATTATCGTAGGCTAGACAGAAATGCTGGATACTGGCTTACAAAGACAAGGGTCTGTTTTCAAGAATTTTGACTCCAGCCTAGAAGAGAGATGGAAATAAATCATGGTAAGGCTTCATTAGAGTGATGGACACAGGACTAATGGGAGAACTAAGAATGGAGTGACCAAGCACCTGGAAGAACAGATGGATACTTATGGAAAAGTTTGGCTAGGGTTTTGAAGAAAGAGTATGAGTTCATATGGCAGACGGGGTAGACAAACTTTCCAGGCACAGAGACCTTGATATACGTACATGCATAGTGCTGAGGCCTACCCGTGCTTGCAGAATAGAAGGGTGTGCTGGAAGATCGCTGGGAAGGATAAAGGCTGATCGGATAGCTAAGGGGATGGCAGCACTTTGAGGAGAGGGCCATTGTTACTCCTCCAGCAAAGGAGGGCCTCGGGGCATCTGTGCTTCAGAGAGCTCTGCTGGCAGGATGATGGCAGATTAAACTCACAGGCAAAGGTCCTGCTTAGGAGGCTGCTGACGTGTTCCAGGGCTGGAGATACTGGGCCTGTACCAGGTCAGCAGAGCAGAGAGGGAAAAGCAGATTGCAGAAGCTGTCTGCTGTTAGAATCATATTAGGCAGCTCAGTTCTTACTCCTGTCCTTCTAATTATTTGCTAGCTTATCAGCCTGGGCTGGAAAAGCTGTTTTATGTGACCAAAGGTTGTAGGCAGTAGGAGAACCAGCAAGCTGGAAGCCAGCTCCTGCCTTAGAAATGTGGGCTGGGGCCTGGGTGACCAGAGCGACCTGCTTCCTCATTGTACTGGGAAGGAAACTGAGGCCCAGGGGAAAGTGACAGACCTACTCTGTCACATCCTTGTCAGCTGAGCTGGAATTGGGCTGTGGCCAGCTCTCTTTCAAAGGTGTTTTTGATTCTGCTTCTGCTGAGCCTGGCCTGACACATTCCTTCTCCACCCGCCCCCACCCTCAGGGGCTTTGCTTAGGAGAATTTGGGAGGGGATATAACTTAGAGATCACTGTTACTAGGCCTGAACTTTGTGCTTTTCACTTTGAAAATAAAGTGGTGAAGATGGTTCCGTTTGAGTTTGTGTGTGGTTTGGGGATTTGTTTGTTTTACTGCCTTTTGTGCCTGTGGCTTGTTTGCAAAAACCCAGCTTCTGAGTCCTTGATAAGTCCCAGGTTCCTTGCTTGTGACAGTGTCCTGCCTTCCTACCGCCAGCACTCCTTTTTTATTTTTACTTATTTTTGCTTGCCTAAAGATTTCCAGGCTGGCAGGATTGGATCCGATCCTCCAGTTTTTCTCTTTCCTCTTAAACCTGCCCATCACAACCCATCTCCCAGGATCCATTAGTATTTCATAGCCTTCATAGCACTTTTTATGTGGCGAATACATTTTACAATCATTTTTATTATTCAGTTCCCAACTGCACTCCGAGAGATGTGTCAGCAGGATCCGTCCTGTCTCTGAGTGTGGGCAAGCATTCAGGGGTGAAGAAACCTTCCCACAGGGTGCTTGGCCGAGGGTGGAGGAGTTAAAATCAGACTCCTGTCTTAAAAGCTCCTGTCCTGCTCCTTAACTTCTGCAAGCGAGCATGAGCAATTGATGTGAAAGACCTTAGCAAGGCGCATGCATAGGCAAGAAACCATTATTATTGTCTTATTGTGTTCTGATCAGTAACATTACTGCCTGCGGCTGTGACCTTGGAAGAAAACTGAGAATCAGTTTGGAGACTCTAGAATCCTGAGGATCTGGGCTTTACCATGCTATCATTTTGGCAGTATCACCATCAATTGTTTTTGGTACAGGAAAAACAAAGACTTGTGTTTGAGCCACCCACTAGCCCTGTGATGTTAAGCAAGTTCCAGAATATTTCTGGGTTTCAGGTACCTTCAAACAGAATGTATGATATATCACAGTGCATTTGTGAGACCCAGAGAAATATGCATGACTGTGCTGTATAAAAGGTAATGTATCGCCCTAGCTGGCACGGCTCAGCGGTAAGAGTGGTGCCCATGGACCAAAGAGTTTCGGGTTTGATTCCGGCCAAGGGCACGGTTCGTCCTCAGTCCTGGTTGAGGTCGTGCGGGTGGCAACCAATCGATGTGTCTCTCTGACATCGATGTTTCTCTCTCTCTCTTCCTCCTTCTCTGCCTCTAGCTCTATCTGAAGATAAATATAAAAAGAATATCCTCGGGTGAAGATTAGAAAAACAAAACAAGTAATGTATCATGTAATATGGCGGTTTCTGGTGCCTAGCACAGAGCCTACCACACAGGGACCGCCCTCATGCTTCTGGTGGGTACTGTGGGACCTCGACCCAGACAGGTGCATGCTCAGATCCCAGCTGTGCTCCCGGGGTCACAGGCACGATTTGGGTACTGACTCACGGACGTGTAGACCTCTCATTGGTGAGGACACTGCTGTTGAGATGAGTGCACTCTGCACAGTGAGGTGAGCGCCACAGACCTTCGCAGGCCCCCCTTGGCTGTGCGGAGATGGCTCCTCATCGGGGCAGTGTGCGCCCCCCACCATGCCCGTCCCACCCTTGGACTGAGTTTGCACTGCGATGTTCAGTCCTGCTGGGTTTGCTCCCACTGCAGCCAGTGCTTGTGTCACGGCCTCGCACCAACGCACGAGTGGTTCAAATGGAAAACTGGTTCTCAGGGGTGGTGGCAGGTCAGGCCTTCTTCAGAAACTTGCGTGGGAACCTTTCCCTGGGCACCTGAGCAAAGGATCAGGACAGGGCAGGGCTGTTTACTGACCTCTGAGAAAGGCGCTGCGGCCTCCTTTCACCTGCAGCACAGGCTCTGTTTCTACCATAGCCGTGGTCAGCGTCCCCTAGTCCCCCAGGCCACCAGCCCGCAGCTCAGCTCCCACGCTGCAGAGGGCTTCAGGGGCAGAGCACCCCCCGTTAGGAGACCGTGGCTGCGGGCAAAGGCAGTGTGAATTCCTTGGCATTTTCACATGTTGGATGTTAAGGGATTCCTGTCCTCAATATCAGCCTGCATTTCCTTGTCTGTAAAAATGGCTGTAGCCAATAGTACTTGCTTAAGAGGTAGAGGACCTGCTCTTTCGGGTCTGCCCAGGACAGCCCTGGTTTACGCTTGTGTCCTGACGTTATGTCCATTGTATTTCCTTTTACTCTCAGAGATGCTTTGATTTGGAGGATACATTATAGGGTCACCCTACTTGTAGGTGAGCATTGAGTGAGATAGTCTAAGTACTGTACAAAGGCCAGCCCTAAGGTAAGGACTCAACATACGTATAGTCTTTTTGTCAGGGGAGATGGTAGGTGCTCAAGAAACGTTTGTTCGGTGAATTACATTCATAAAGGTAAACTTTGAGGGTGTTTGAAGGGCATGTCTAGATGGCAGGCACTTAGAGTTCATTAGATTTGATAAAAACATGTTACTACTGTTTAAAATGTAAGAAAGCACCATGAGGATGGTCTAAAGGAAGGACCATGGATGGGCGAGCCCACTGGGACACACGCAGAGGCTTGTTGGGAGTGCGGGGCCTTGGGTCAGACATCGAAGGGCAGGAGGCGTAGTCCAAGATGCGATGGGCCAGCTACAATTGCTCTGGCTCCTAAGAGTTAAGAACTACGATGGAGTCTCTGTCCCTGTGTACTTTAGCTGGGTTTTTGAATCTATTGTTTTGCATCCAGTGGCCCATCTTGATAAAGATCTCCAGCTCTAACTGAGCTAGCCCAATACAGTACTACATTCTGTGCCAAGAGGTCACAGAATAATCTGTGCTTACTCTTCCTGATGAATTTCTGCTGAATATGGTACTTGTTTAGTTCTCAAGAAGAAAAAAAAAAAAAAAAAGTACATGGCACCTGGAGTTTCTGTCTTGTTTGGTATGAAAAGTAATCATTTTTAGGAACTGCAGTAGGGAGTTGCCACAGAGAGGGTGGGGTCTACCCTGACTCATGGGAAAGGCAAACTCTGCAGTGACCCGGAGGGTAAGCAGTACCTTTTCTTAGAACGAGGTGAAAGTTAGGTCAGCTTTCCAGCAGGCTGCTCGTTTCCAACCTGGAAATCTCTCTTCTTGGCCACAGCCTCACAGCTGTACTTGGAGGACGGGGTTCCAGTCAAGGCAGATGATACATTTCCCATCTATTTGACACAATCCTGTGTTTGTTCACACAACACCACATGCCATGGGTACTTGTGAATGACTGAGTGGAAATCTAGTCTGGGTTTGGGGGATGTGATCCCCACCTCTAGGAGGTCATTTAAATCAATACAGTGTGTGAAAGTATGTGCTATTCTAATTTTTTTTTTCTTTAGTATTGATTTTAGAGAGAGAGGAAGGGAGAGGGAGAGAGAGATAGAAACATCCATGAAAGAGAACATCGATGGACCACCTCCTGCATGTCCCCCACTGGGATTCGGGCCCACAACCTGGGCATGTGCCCTGATCAGGAATCGAACCTGTGACCTCTTGGTGCATGGGTCGACGCTCAACCACTGAGCCACACCAGCCGGGCAGTATGTGCTATTCTATACCCACCAATGTAAAAGAAGTATGTCTCTCCTTTTTAATCTTTATCCAGTCTCAGAGATTTCCATGCTTTGCTCTCTCCTGCCTGCCTAATCTACCCCAGTGAATTTCATGTAACCTCACTTGCATCTTCTTCTTTGATTCTAATGTATAAAATGAGCTGTAAATCTGCCATTCTCTGGAGCGTTTTCTCAATCTGTTGACATTTTGCTTCCTGGCAGTTGTTGTCAGTTTGGCTCAAATAAACTCATTAAAAAAAAAAAAAAGTATGTGCAAAACTATCTGGTGGTTCCAGTGGAGTGGTGACCAGTGCTAGAGGTCTGGGAGAAACTGTGCAAATGAAAGGACTGTCATTTAATTGGGTCCTGAAGGATGAGTGGGGATTTGTTTGGTGGGCCAGAGGAAGAGAAGGTGGCAAATACCATGCGCAGAGATAGGGGTGAGAAAGTACGTGGAAAGTTGGAGTCAATGGGGTACCTGCCTAGTAGAGAGGCCTTGGGGATAAGAGTGGGATTTAGATCGATAAAGGCCTTGCTTGTTGCCTTGAGGAGTTGAGACTGCACTATAATAGAAGCATCGCATAGGGAAGTGGGGTGGTTGGATCTGTGCTTTAGGAAAATAACTGGCAGGGGTGGGGAACCTTTTTTATGCTAAGGGCCATTTGGATATTTATAACATCATTCGTGGGCCATACAAAATTATCAACTTAAAAATGAGCCTGCTATATTTGGTCAGTCTAATTTGGTGAGGCGTGTGATGTTAGCTGGTATTGATTTCAAGGGCCTTATACGGCCCACAGGCTGGATGTTCCCTGGAACCATTATGGTATGCTGGATGGATTGGAGGGAGGGTACTGGAGACGCTACGATGTACTGTAGCTCAGACAAGAGATAAAGCCAAGCTGAATTAGGGTGGAGGAAATGGATATGAGGGACCGCTTAGAGGTAGAATAGAGTTCCCCATTCTTCTCATTCAAACAAGAGCAACCGCAGACTCTGAACAGGTGGCACATATAAAGTCCACAGCCCTGGTCCCAGCATAACCCCAAGGTGGTCCCATCCTCTGCCTAGAGTTTTTATTTATTTATTTATATTAAAAAACATTTCTATTGATTTTTTAGAGAGAATGTGAAAATGAAACATTGATTGTCTGCCTCCTGCATGCCGCCTATCAGGGATCAAGCCCACAAGCTAGACATGTGCCCTGACCAGGAATCAAACGAGCAACTTTTCAGTACAGGGGATGATGCCCAGCCAACTGAGCTGCACCAGCCGGGGCTGCTCAGTGTCTTTAGAAGGGTGACAGAGTGCATGGCTGTTGAGTTAGTGCTCTGTCAAAGAGAAGCTCTCCATCCAGTTTTGCCTTTCGAGAATTCCATGAAACCTCTTGATTGTTAATGGAATTCGCTTTTTAAAGAGTTATTGAATCTCTAATCACTGGAGATCTCCAAGCAGTGTCTGGTAAAATGTTACAGTGAAAACTCAGGCATCAGTTGAAGACTTGATTTAGAATGTCTTTGAAGTCTATCAATCCTGATGTTTACCCCCTCCCTCTCTTCCCTCTCTCTCCCTTTCTTCTTTCTGTCTTTGGAAAAGATACTTATAGTAACCTTATCCAGAGGTCCCCTACCCACTTGGCTCCTCAGGATCATTTTCACAGAAGGACAAAAGGCATAGAGTATTAAAAGTGGATGATTAGGCCCTGAGAATGGTGGGCTGCAGTTCATGTGGAAAAGTGAGGAAACACCATTTTGGTGCCACTAAGTTAACACCCGCTTACCGGGGAGATCATGTGGCCTAGGCCAGCCTTCATGGACCTGCTCAAAATGGAATCCACCAATGTCGTTATGACACTTTCTGCCTGTTGCCATTTTTATAGTGCTGTACAATTAACCACGTGTTTACCTACAGACTACAGGTAAATCTTCACAATAGTCCTGTGAATACTTATTATTGTCCAAGTTTTACCGAGCAGAAGAAATGTGACACTGAGAAAGATTAAGTGACTTGCCCAGGGCTCAAGCTAATTAGATGTTGACCCAGGACTTCAACTTGAGTTTTCTATGAGCACAATTTAAGATTCCTCCTGTGCTCAGCCTGGAAAGATCCCTAGCCCCAGTTGTAGCTGTTGTTCATATTCATAGCCAATTCACTGTGGATCCTGGTATGTTCTTACATATTTAATAAGTAATAAATTCATAGGTTGAATAAACATATGAATGAATACTGTAAGTGAAGTAATAAATGACAGCTTGAGTTTTAAGAATATCTTTAGTAATGGAAAAACCTAATCGAACTCCTCTAAACATTAATTAGTCTGTTATCAGACAATGGAAAAGAACTTACTTAGAATATATTTATTCAACTCCTTTAAACAAAAACAAACAAAGAAACCCCATCAAAACTCTTTTACCTGAATACCGCTTTCTGATCTCTTCCCATGCCATAACCCTAATCTCAACCCCCCAAAAGTGCATGTCTGCTTTTCTGTATGTTTCCAGTGTTTCCTTCCACTTGGTATTGTTGCAAAAAAGCTGTTCCTCCTTTTTGCCCGGGCTTTGTATTTATTTTTTACCCAACAATATATATATTTTTGAAATTGATAAATCCTGCTTTAAATGTTACCCATGTGGACACTAGGATAGGGTTCATTTGTTAAAACAATTAGTTACAATTCAACACGTTAAAAAATGCAGCAATAAATAGGAGTGGACAAATAGCTTTTTCTTCCTTCTGAATTATTTCCTAAAGACAATTATTTCTTTAGCACTTCCACTGTCCCCCACAGTGGTGAGCATTTTACCCCTTGTAGGGTCAGACAGGTTTGGGTTCAAATCATGGCTCTGCCTCTTGTTAGCCATATAACCTTGTATGAGGTATGTGGTTACTTAGCCTCTCTGAACCTCCAATTCATCATCTGTAAAAGGGGACAATACTGTCTTCCACAGAAAGTGATAGTGAAAGGAATTTTGTGGTCAGTATGGGAGAGCACCAGAGCCTGCCAGGTGGTACTGCTAAAAACAATATTATCTCTGTCCTCTTTGCTCTTTGTCAACCACTTGACGCTAAGACAACCCATGTCTTTGCCCTTGTATTTTACCATAGAGTATGACAAATAGTAGGCCCTAAGTAAATGTTTAATTGCTGGCTAAGTAAGTTGTATGTTTTTTCGAAGGAGAATGATAGGCACAAAAACACCAAATATTTCTATTCCTTTTCATACCGGTTGCCAGACATCCTCGGGAAAGACTGACATTTGCAGTCCTTAGCGGTGTGGGCATCTCCTTTCTCTCTGACCTCACCAGGACTTTATTTTTTAACTTGCAGTTGTCTTAGCTAAATTAATATGTAAGAAGTGCTATTTCATTATAGTTTTAATTTGGATTCTTTTAATTACTGCAGCAAATTCTCAAGAAATGGTTTAGGTGTGTTTCCCCTTGTGTGAATTGTCAAATGGCAATATTTAACAATGGTCTGGGCTGGAGACGCTTGTTATGAAAGGGCTAAAAAGGTTTAGTGTTTTGAGTTGCCAAAGATTCTATTTACATATTACTCTACTTGTTCAGTCAATGTTTATGGTGTGCCAGGTACTATTCCAGGGGCTATCCATACTACAAAAGACAAAAAGAGAGAGAGAGAGGGAATCAGTCAGTGATCTCCAGTTCAACTTTCTCACTTAACATGGGTGATAGCTGGGACCTGGGAGAATGAGGTTGATCACCTAGGGTTATATAGCTTGTTTTGTAGATGAGCGAGCCAACCATTTATTTGAACAGTAACCGTGACTCAAAATGTTTAGTATCTGTAGTCTTCTGAATCATGGAAACATCCTGGAAAGTTCTGAATAACTAAACAACATCTCCAACCCATATCTATATTGAGAAAGCAGTGTCCTGAGTTTTAGTTTAGAAAATATGATTACCATGTTCTTCGGTTTCATACAGAACTCCTTCTTAGACCTCTCTGCCTCTTTTATTTATTCATACTTAAATGAACAAAATTATTTTAAAACAGGACTAGAAAACAAAGTACTTTGGATCCAAGCAGTGTGAACCAACTGTACACCTTCTTGGACTCGTCTTTTGGTAAACAGGAGGAACAGATGACATGTTTCTCTATCAAATAAAATAGTCAATGTAGATTTAATAAGGCAGTTATCTTCAGGTCATAAAAATTCAACTAACTTGCCATAACTATCTAGTTTAAAGTCAATTAAGAGCCTCAGATTCCTCACTTGCTGGGTAAAATTTAATAGAACTTCAGTTAAGCATTTATTGCTTATTTAATTCAAAATTAAGTTAATCACCACAGTTGGTAACAACCACTGAGTATTTAATTAACATTCAGCAAACTATCTTATTAAGTCTAAATAAGATACAGGCAGGTCTTGTTTTCGCTCTCACTTTGCAGGCACCATTTCCCCACCTCCCATCCCAAAGGGCCTTTGGTTTGCTCTGGGCTTTCCTCTCCTGATTTGTCATCTTCATTTTCTTCTGGTTGACACCTAACTTGGGTGAAGGAGTTGAAGAGGCAGGAGTTCATAGTGTTATGGGAACTTCTGGCTTTGGGCATAACTGAGAAACTTCTGTTCCATTCCATTCCATTCTTCAAGAATTATTGAGCACATTCTTTGTGTCAGACATTCCTTTAAACACTTCGGAATATACAGAGGAGGTCATGCTGACATATTTGTCTTTATTTTCTCATCTTAAGATCTGAGAGGATTGGATTTAGGTCATTTAACACATTTATTGGCCTAACATTTGTAAGGCATTTAGCCAGGTGTCAGGGATTTCATCATGATTTGGACAAAGGTCCTCGCTCTTACGGAAGACACTTGGTCTAGTATGGGAGGTGCGGTAGGAGAAATATTGGATAAGGTGCTGCTGTAGGAGCATTGACTTTCCTTAAATGCTGTGATTCTTAAGATAGTATTTCCCAAAATGTTAAGAGTGTTTTATGGCAAAAAGGTCCTATAGCCATGTAAGTTTGGAAAAGTCCAAGTTAAACCGAATTAAATGGATATTTTTAACATTGGACTTTTCTGAGCCTTTAGTACACCCATGCACATTATGATCTTCTAAGAGGTTTGTTTCTCAAAGTTCTTTGATCAGACTTCCTTTCCCTCCCAGGACATCTACTGGGCTTAGTGTTCCAGTGTGCTTTGGGAAAAGCTTCTGTGAGCCATGAATCCTGCCTACCAGCATCTCAGCCTGGGAAGGGTACTCAGGCATGCACCTTAGTGACTGTTTCATGGTTGGAAGTTCTAATTTGTGTGAAAGGTGTACAGATGAAGTGAATGATTTCAGACATAGGGACTTCTGGTTGGGGTCAAGGGTATGAAATCAGAGCAGACTTTCCTCATGAAGAGAGCCGAGCTTGAGAGAGAGAGAGGGAGAGAGCATTTGTATAAGGAGAGAGGCCTGGAGGATTGCCAAAGAGTCGCTGGGAACTGAACAACTGCGAAATTCTGACATGACTGATTTGGTTGAGCTACCCTAACACATGGATGCAACTTAGAATGATTTTCCTTGTAGCCTAAATCTGGAGCGGTAAGAAGCAACAGACTTTTTGGTGTAGAACTCTGCTTTCAGCCTTGTTCCAATGGAGTGACTGCCCGTCTTCAGACTCACCCACTCTGTAAGGCATTCTGACACTGCGACTGGGGCAGGGCCTCTGCCATGTGAATCACAATCTCTTTTCAGAGTGGGTCTTGACTACTTGGTGAATGGCTTGATTCTATGAGATCTAGTTTCCACTATAACATGCCATTTTCTCCACCTTTTCTTCCTCCCTGGTTTCCTCTATTCTGATAAATCATTCTCATCCATCTGTATCAATCTTTTCATTTAAGGCTACCCTTTTATATTCTTCCTGAAAAGTCATTTACTTTATTTAAAACAGTGCTATTCATTTTCTTCACTTAGCAGTAATCAGCAGATGGAACATACTAGGTGAAATGGAAGATCATCCACACATCTGGTCTACCGTACCATAGGATGTTTGATCCCAGGCTGTGTTCTTTCAGTACCTACCTTGTTATTCATATCTGTGCAGAAAAGAGCACAGGCAAGGACTGGGAAGATCTGGTTCTCTTCCTGGACCTGAGTTTTCCATTGTCTGAGACTGTCTATGAAATGTTAGGTGTAGGCTAGGTGTACTCTAGGACCTTTCAACTAAAAATGTCAAGTGTTAACATTTGCTTAAGTCAACATAAGCTGGAGTCAATCTGGATTGTTTGATCAGACACATATCTTTGAGCCTGGCAACATGAGGAAGTACACAATGAGCATAGCATGTCTCTGCATAGTGGGCATTCAGTGAAAACTGGTTCCTCTACCCCCAGCTTCCTTTGGACTCATTTTCTTTAAATTGTCTGTTATTTTTTAGCCATAGCTCCATCTCCTCTGCCACTCAAGCTTATCTTTGTCTATGCTCTTCCTGCTGTAAAATGTTCTCTCCCATTCCCCAGATGGATAGCTCCCTCTCCCTATCTCTTGAGGATTCTTTTTTCCTTCTGGCTCTGCCTATGGAGGGTGTCTACTTGAGAACCTTCTAAAGGTAAATGGCTACAATGGTGGTCCAGATCAGGGAGCAGCAGTCCTGGTTAGCTGCAAATCTTTCCAGGAGACTTTGTTCTTCAGAACCATTTCTTTATTGAATAAATATTTTAATGAATGGGACCAAGTCTTGCCCTCAAGGACCCCACATCAGAGGTGAGAGGCTTTCTGACTTCTCTTTGACACAGATGGAAACCACAGTCAGTGAGAAACATTATACATCGGAGAGAAGGATTTTTTGCTTTCTAGAATTAAGTGATGCACCGCTAGAGTCTCTGCATGGATTCTTGAGCATCTAGGAAAACTAGTCACTGGAAAGCTTCGGCTTGTTTTGAAGACCTTGAAAAGGCAGCCTGCGTGTTTCTTTACACCATAGACCTGGCCAGACAATTCAGGGATGAAGATGACAGCAGGCAGCCTGGCAAGAGGGCAGACCAGAGGGCATAATGAAGGCTGGTGGTACAAGTCTTCAAGGATGGCGTGGCAGAGGGCACAGCACACAGCCCAGCCCAGAGATACTGTCAGCCTGCAGAGAGGCCATGGTTAATGGCAGTGAGGTTTAGTTCCACTCCAGTAAAGATTTTCAAAAGTTAGGAATGTACCTTGAAAGTCCTTTTGTTTTTCCTTCTTTGTATTACAAATAATACTCACCTCTCAGCCTTTGTGGTTAATCTTTTGGATTTTCCCAGTTATATATGCCACCTGAAAAATCCAAGAAACATTTTGAAAGCTTTGATCTAAATGTGTAGTTCTTACGAACCTGGGCTCTGAAGCTAGATTACACCCTGGCTCTACCATTTAATACCACAACTTGTTACTCCATCTCTTTGGGCCCATGTTGCCTCATCCACAAAATGTCAGTAAGAAAACTAATTGTCTTTCTCTGTTTGGCTTGTTTCACTTATTTGTGGAATATAATGAACATAACAGTCTGAGGAATGGGGTAGTCCCAGAGACATGGAAGTGGGGTACAGACTGACAATCCCCAGAAGAGGGGACGGTGGGGAAGAGATAAACCACAGAACTTATATGCATGTATGCATGAACAGTGGACATGGACAACAAAGCTGGGGACAGGGCAGGGGTGGAGGGGGAGTGGGGAATCAGTGGGGGAAAAGGAGAAACATCTGTAACAAAAATTAATTAATAAAAAAAAAAGTTTTCATCGAAAAAAAAAGAAAACTAGTTGTCTGCTTGTTGTGAGAGTTAGATGAGTTAATACATATCAAGCCCTTAGAACCATGGTAAACCCCATTCAATATTGTCTGCTGTTATCATGTGCTAGCCTTATAGAGTCAGAAAACTGTGACTTGAAAAGGTATTAAGGGATGAGTATGTTCTTTTCATCATCTTTTTGAAGAAACTTTTAATTTCAGAATAATTTTTACAGAAAAGTTGTAAAGATTGTGCAAATAATTTTCATACTCATTTCACCCAGTTTCCCTCCTTTTTGACATCTTACATTACCGTGGTGCATTTGTGAAAACGGTGAACACACTGGTACATTACCGTCAACTCAGCTCTAGACTCTGGGTTTCATCAGTTTTTCCACTCACGCCCTTTTTCTTTTCCAGGATCCCGTCCAGGGTTCCACATGGGTCCCTTTGACGGATTGATTTCTAGTCATTCTTAACACTTGGCAGCCTCTTTCCCTCCACTCCACATCCCTACCCCACAGCTGGGCTGTTTCTCCTCCACTGTTTCTCTAGTGCTCCACACTCCACTAGCGCTTGCCACCACTGCAATTCTGCGGGCGGTCTCCTCGCAAGAATAGGAGCTTTGTGGATTCGGGGCCACGCGTGCCTCCTTCTCATTATATCCGCATCCCCTAGCACAGCACCTGGTACCGAGTGGTGCTCTGTAAATACTGTTGAATGAAAATAAAATTTAGTTGTCATATCTCTGTGGCTTTAAAATTTTTATTTACTTTAATGACTGGGGAAGGATTTTTTATAGAGAAGCCTGTTACACTGTACGGTGTAGAATGAATAAACCAAAGTGCTTGAGGATGAAGTGGGACAGGGTGGGACTCACTTTTCTTGCCTTCCTCTGCTTTTTCTTTCTTTTTTTGGAAGGGGTCCTGGCAAAGCAGGGCTTAAAAGTCACCACATCTTTTCTAGGGAAGAGACTGGGTCCCTCAAAGGGGGAGTGACAGTGCTGGGTGACGCTGGAAGCCCAGAGAAGGTCGAAAGAGAATAGAATGGTGCAAGTGCCCTGATCCTGTCCCTGCAGTTGGGTGGACGCCTGAGTAGCAGTCAGGGACTCTGAGAGAGCTGGGTTTGGCTTCAGGCTCTTCTGCTACATCCCTTATCAGTTTTCCTTATCTGTAAAGTGGGTTCAGTGGTCAGTGATACCTCCCCGTACACAATGCTCACAAAGCACTACAGTTTTACCTTGGGAAAGTTAGGTGAGCCAAGGATTTTATCGTAGCATAGATTCTCAGTAAAGGTTTGAAAAAGGCAGTCTTGAATATTAGGAAACTTTATCCTTAGAACTTATGTCAAGAGGACTGGGACAAGCTGATGCAACACCAAGAACAATCATTCACGAGGAAATCTGTGACGCTCGGGAAGGGAACTACGTTTGAGTTTTGGGTAAGCAGGATACACGGTCTGTTTTTCCTCTTGGAGGCTGTTATCATACAATACCACATTATGTTGCCGTTTGACTTTCACACAGACTGGATCCCAGAACTGCTTACAGGAATTAAAAATATAAACTCGTGGGCAGTATGTGTTTTATAAATTACAGAAAACAGTAGTGTAAAGATGTGGCAGAGTAAGTGCAGTGAAGCCTGTGGCAGGCACTGATACCAGGAGGAAGACATGGAGGAGGCAGCCGAGAAGGCGCGGGAGCTGGGGAGCCAGAGGAGGCAGCAGGAGGCAGCAGGTGCCAGCCTGGCGCTCTGTGCCAGGGGAGATGGAGGGAGCCATCTCCATTGGGAGGAAGAAGCGGAAGGCAGTGGCAGAACCTCAGAGAAGGAAACCCTCTGTATATTCTTAAAACTTACTTTTAATTTTAAAGACTTTTTTTTATTTGCAGAGTATATTTATTTATATTCACTTTATTTACGTTTTAATTTTTTATTTTTGTTACAGATGTTTCTCCCTCTCCCCCTCTAGACACCCACCTCCCCAGCATTGTTGTCTATGTCCATGGTTACACACACATGCATATAAGTTCTGTGGTTTGTCTCCCCCCACCCCATTCCCTCTTCTGAGGTTCGTCGGTCTGTACCCTACTTCTATGTCTCTGGGTCTATTTTGTTCATCAGCATGTTTTGTTCGTTATATTCCACAAATAAGTGAGATCATATGATATTTGTCTATTTCTGATTGGATTGTTTTGCCTAAGATAATTACTTTTCAGGTCCCTCCGTGTCGTCTCAAAGGATAAGAGATCTTTCTTTCTTACACCTGCATAGTACTCCATTGTGTGTATGTACCACAGCTTTTTTATCCATTCGCCGACTGATGGACATTTGGGCTGTTTCCAGATCTTAGCAATTGTAAATAGTGCTGCTGTGAACGTGGGGGTACATATATTCTTTCTGATTGGTGTTTCAGGCTTCTTATTCCTAGAAGTGGGATTACTGGGTCAAATGGAAGTTCCATTTTTAATTTTTTGGGAAAACACTATACTGTTTTCCATAGTGGCTGCACCAGTCTACATTCCCACCAGCAGTGCACTAGAATCCCCTTTTCTCCACATCCTCACCAGCATTTGTTGTTTGATTTGTTGATGGTGGCCATTCTGGCTGGTGTGAGATGATACCTCATTGTTGTTTTAATTTGCATCTCTCTGATGATTAGTGATATCGAGCATTTTTTTATGTCTCTTGGCCATTTGTATGTCCTCTTTAGAGAGGTATCTATTTAGACCCTCTGCCCATTTTAACTGGATTATTTGTCTTCCTTTTTTTGAGTTGTATGAGTTATTTTTATTTTTATTAAAATATTTTTTGTCTTTATTGATTTTAGAGAGAAAGGAAAGGAGAGAGAGAGACAGAAACATCAGTAAGAGAGAACATTGATCAGCTGCCTCCTGCATGCCCCCCTCTGGGGATTGAGCCCACAACCTGGGCATGTGAACTGATCTTCACGGTCCAGTACCTCCTCCAAGAAGCTGACCTTCATTCTCTCACTTTGCTCCCCTCAGCAGGAAATAATTACGTCCTCTTATGATCTTCCATGTTCAGAGCAGAACGTCCCTCTCTGGCCTATGCACGCGCCTCTGCCAGGCAGTCCTCCATCACAGCACCATGACCTTCGCTTCCCAGGCTCCTGCCTCAGCTCTGCAGCTCATTTCCTGCCTCTGCCACCTTGCCCCTGGGGACTTGCAGGGCCGTGCAGGCTGGTCTCTCCCTCCCTTTGTTTCTCCTCTGATCCCAGAACCCCTGCCCATCTGTAGTGCCCATATCTGGGACATACTTGTTTGTCCAACGCATTGTTCAGCACTTAGAGGTTTCTCGCTGGCTCTCATATTTCCATTTAAAGCCCTCTCGAGCAGGTCTGAGTGTCTGGTGCCAGCAGTATTCCTTGTGATTTACAGGAAGCGCAGTCCTCACTCTGCCAGGAATCCAGTGTGAAGGGGACTTCAGCACAGCCGCTCTGCAGCCTCTTCTCTCCGCCAAGATCGCGACCTCCGGGGAGAAGTAACCGGCCTGGCCTGTTACCCCCCCTCCCCCGTACCCACGTGTGAGGCTGTCTTCCTTTGTTCCTCTTATTCTCAGCCTCATCCTGTCTTGGGTCCACTGGGCAGACAATGGCACGTTCAGGCCTTGCTCTCCTTGGCCGGGTGCCTGTGCCTGACAGTCAGAAGTAACCGGTGCAGCAACGTGGACGACTGTTGGGGCTAGTTTTCGGAGGAGGTCAGAACGGCCCTCTAGCAATGCCGGGGACAGTAAGGATGTGTTGGTTTGATTTCCCAATCAACTTTGTTCCTAGGCACACATATATGTACGTCTCTGTTCAGAGAGAAAGAACCGTTTTGTGCGTGGAACTGAACGGAAGACACCGACCCGTTCTCTTGCTCGGCACGGGCTTCCATGGATCTGCCTGCCTCTCCCTTAGGGACAGGATCTCTCGTCCAGCTTCCTAGCCGGCCTCCTGCCTTCTCCCCCACCATCTCCCACGGCCGGAGGGTAAAATCCTTTCCCAGGCACACCCTCACCCTGCCATCCCGTCAGTCACACTCTGTTTCAGCTACCCGAAGCGTGTTACTGGTCACACCACCTTGTGCGCCTGAGTCTTAGCACGTGATTGCCTATTGGCCCCAGGGCGCTTTGTTTCTCCCTGGCTACAGCCTGCTCATCCCTCAAAATACAGCACAGATGTCTCCTTTTGAACTTCCTCTCAATCCCTCAGGAAGACTTGAAAGCAAAAACAAACCCAATGTTTATTACACTATGTGTGGTGTTCCAAGAGTAGTACATGCACATAATAAAATGTTTCAAATATACAAAACCAAATAAAGAAGGAAATGAGAATCACTCATAAATCTACTATTTAGATACAAACACTGTTTATGGTTTTAATATTCTTGAGTCGTTTCTTTCATTACTTTTTGGTGCATTTGCATTTTACTGAATTGACGTCTTACTATCTATACGGTGTTTTATATGTTCCTTTTCACTAAATAGTGGAGCATGAGCACCTTCTCATGGCATCAGGAATGCTTCACACATGTAGTTTTTAAAAAATGTTCTTAGAGATAGATATATACAGAGAAATATTGACGTGAGAGAAAAACATCGACCATTCGCCTCCTGCACACACCCAACTAGGGATTGAACCCACAATCTGGATATGTGCCCTGACTGGGAATCAAACCTGCCACCTTTTGGTGTACAGGATGATGCTCCAACCATCTGAGCCACACTAGCCAAGGCTGTACACTTATTTTTTGATGGCTGTATACTATTCCATCTTAAGAATATATATCATACTTTTTAATCATCTATTTTTGGTAGCTGATATTGAGTTTCTAATTTTACATCATTGTAAAGTGCACTGTGATGAGTATCCTTTTTACCAAATTCTTTATCTGTGTCTCTGATTATTTTCTCAGATAGGTTATTTGGACATGAAATGGCTTGCTCAAAAGTCAAGAACATTTTTGCAACCTTAATTTGTGAATAACTCATGGTCACTGAGGAAAATTAGGAACATACAGAAAAGTACAGAGAAGAAAATAAAAGCCACTTGTAGCCACTTGCAATTACCAACATGAAATCTGGTGTATAATTGTATCTGTGTGTTTTTCTATCTCTCTATCCCTGAGATCAGCGAATATTTTTCTTTTGTAAAGGACCAGATAGTAAATATTTTGGGCTTTGCAGGTCTCATGCGGTTTCTATCACATATCCTTTTTCTTTTTAAACTTAAAAATATAAGAACCATCCTGGCTAGTGGGTCATACAAATACAGTTTGCAGACCTGGTCATAATCTCCAAGTGGGATCATGCCGTACATCCCATTTGGTAAATTTTCTCATCTGCAGGGTACCTACCTCTCCCTGTTCCTCATGGTTTTCTGCTTCATGCTGTCCAAATATTATAAATGGCTTGTAGCTGGAATGCTCATGGAACCTTAGCTCTGCCTCTGATACAGCATTTAAAGCATGTTTATTGTTAACGTGTGCTGAGATGTCTCTTTTTCGTGTCTTATTCGTCTCTGTCTCTCCAGCCAAGCACAGTGCCTGAGTGGCACTTAGTAGATGCCCAACATTTGTGCACACGTGGGCCCCTTCATGACTGTGCTCAGAACATAGCTATGCAGGGTTTGCTTCTTGGGCCAGTAGCACCAGTATCATGTGGGACTTGTTACAAATGAAGTCTTAGTTCCACTCGGGAATCTACATTAAACACATCCTTCCAGAGAAACTCTGTCCTGGAGCTCAGCTCCGCTCTTCTGGGCACGTACTTACTTACAGGCATCATCCCCTCCTCATTCTTTCCGTTGGTAGGAGCCTCCTGGTAATGGACCACGGGTATTTTACATTCAGGCACGGTCTGGTGGGTCGACGCAGCTGGTTTCCTGTGTGGCGCCAGCTGCCATCTTGTCTAGTGGAGCCTGTTGCTTTTGGCAGAGGTGGAAGTGATGGTGGAGGGAGCAGCCATTTATTTTGCACCTGTTGCCAGGATCTAAGGTGAGGCGGGATGGTCTCAGCTGAAGGGAGCACAGGGATCTTTATGGCTGATGATGCTTAACCTTCAGACACAGCCAGATAATTTAAAAGATATATACATGCCCCCTCTCCCCCAGTTCTGAATCAGAATCTCTGAGAGATAGGTCACAGGTCATTAAAAAAATATTGCCCAAGTGTTTCTTTCAGGCGTCCCTGTTTGAAGATCCCGCTGCCTAGGTCGGTGTCATGTTCTATAGATGCCGAAAGAGGCTGGAGAGGCCACCTGTCCTCCCGCGGTCCCAGAGACTCTCTTGCACAGCCAGGGCGGGATCCTGTGTCTTTGGCCCAAGGACGCACCTCCCAGCACCCTGAGCTGCTTGCAGCCTGCAGTGCTGGGCGGCAGCGGAACTGGTGAGGAGCTCGTGCCCTGTCCTCGGTGCTCCGAGGCAGCCGTGGCAATGCGGCCAGTGACTTGGCAGCCTGATCGCAGAGAACAGTCACTGTGTCACGCGCTATTTCTTTCTTTCCCTCTCCACCTTTGCCCTCCTTGCTGTTGTCTGTTTTTAGGGCTATGACTGGGGAGGCTTGAGCAATGTCGACAGCTCCCAGTGATTGAGGCAGCTGCCGTGGCATCTGGTGTCCTCCTTGGCAGAGTGGTGGACAGCACCCTTACCCACAGTAGCCAAAGAATATGCAATTCTATTTTTTCCACTGTCCTCCTAGTGCCAGGCTTTGGATAGGAAGCCTGGTTAGCCCTCGCTTCCAGTCATGCCGACCAGCAGCGAACAGAGCAGGATGTTGTTGAGGCTTTGCAGAAGCATCCTATGGACAGGTGTACAGACATCATGGAGAGGCCAGAGGCGTGATCAGCTCTCTGATTATGATTAGGCTGGAATGGGAGACAGGAATAGAACTAATTACCATGATAGTTGCTATTTATCGAGTGCTCAGAGTGCTGATGCTCCCCCTGAGTTATATGTCTGTTCCTCCTCGAACAGCCATGAGAGCCCTGGGGAGGTTCCATGTCTTTCCCGAACTGGCAGGCTGGTGTGTGAACCCAGTTCTGCCATGCTACACTGCTTCCCCAGCCAGCCCTGTGCTCACCCCCCTCACCAGCTACTTCTAGGGATTTAACCAAAAAGCCCTTGGAGATAGATTGAACTCAGTATTTAAGGACATACGCTGAGAGATATCCAACAATTGGGTAGACCATATCAAGTGGTGGAAGATTTCTGGTCGTTGAAAGTGTTCACAGACAGATCGTGTGCCTCTTGGTGGGAGACTGTCAGGGGGGATTCAACTGGCCAAGATGTGACCCTAACTGGAGGAAATAGTCACAAAACAATGAAAAGCACATTAGGTGAAAATGTGTAGAGTGGGCACTGGCAAGGCGCTGGCCTGCTTCTAGCCATGAGAACTGTTTTGATGGTTTCTGAGCGCTATGGTGGGCCCCGACTGTGAGGCTCTGGAGGTGTCCTGGGCGTGAGGACTTGCCCGTAGGGAGCTCCCGTCCAATAGGTGGGAGGAAACGCACCCAGGAAAAGATAAGCTGTCCAAGACTAGACAGTGTGGGGGAAGTGACAAGAGTGTGCCCTGGAGCTTAGAAGAGGTGGCATCTATGAGTAGAGAATTGTGCTTTTAAATTCCTGGACTTAAACTGGACTTTGAAGGATACGGGGACTCCTTCAGCTTGAGCGCACTGAGCTGTGTGCTGGGAGGGCACAGCAGGCCTTCGTGTGCAGGACCTTCAGGACATGGAGTTGAAGAGTGAGTCTCTTGGACTTCTTAAAGTTAATAGGAAACAGTTAAAGCATTTTTTTGCGGGGTGGTGGAGACAGCAGGGATGCCTTGTCTAATTCCGTAGGGGTTTGCTGTGTGGCTACTGAGGCTGGAGCTAGCAGAGCCGACCTCTGAGGAGGAGCAGGAATGAGCTGGAAGGGTAGGCAAGGGGTCTGCCGGGAAGAGGAAGCAGTGTAGGTGAAGGCATGGATGAGACTGGGTTATCTCAGTGGAAGGGTCACCTATTTCTCCGCTGTCCTTGATCTTGACAGAGCCGGGGGACCTGGATTCAGCGCTCCGGTGTGTGGAGCCAGAGCGAGCTGGGAAATTCCCAGAACTTTGGCCTCCATTGCCCTGTCTGGCACCTTTCAGTCATGGGCAGCCTAGGGGCAGGAGTGACCTGACGCTCTCGGAAAAAGTTCCCGTTATCGCTATCTTTCCCCTCCTTCCGCGTGAAATAGATTCCACTGTGCGCCACGAACCTATCAGGTACTTTAGCGCGCCCCCCGCTTCCAGCTGGTTGCAGTGCTGGGCTCCTGAAGGGTGCGTTTCAGCGTTTTGTCAGAACAGCGCAGGAACGCTGGCTTATGGGAGACGCGCAGGGCTGCTGGTGAGGAGCCTGCATGGCACGGACTCAGCTGTACTAACCCTTGTTTAATAATTTGCTCGTTCCATGCCCTCTTATTAGGCTAAATATATATATATATTTTAATCAAACATTTTTTTCAATTATAGTTTACATTCAATATTATTTTGTATTAGTTTCAGGTGTACAGCTTAGTGGTTAGACAATCATATACTTTACATAGTGTCCCCCCCCCCCCTATATCCAGTACCCACCTGGTCCCACGCATAGTTATTACAATATTATTCGCTCTATTTCCTATGCTGTGCTTTACATTTCCGTGGCTATTTTGTTACTGCCAATTTGTATTTCTCAATCCCTTCACCTTTTTCACCCAGTCCCCCAACCGTCCTGCTCTCTAGCAACCATCAGTCTGTTCTCTGTGCTTACGAGTCTCTTTCCGCTTTGTTTGTTCACTTATATGGTTCTTTTGATGCCACACATAGGTGAAGTCATATGGTATTTGTCTTTATCTCATTGATTTATTTCACTTAGCCTAATATCCTCTAGGTCCATCCATGCTGTCGCATATGATTAAGATTTTGCCTTATGACCCAGCAATTCCACTTCTGGATATATATTTGAAGAAACCCAAAATGCTAATTCGAAAGAATATATGCACCCCTCTCTATGTTCACTGCAGTGTTATTTACAATAGCCACGCTGTGGAAACAATTCAAGTGCCCATCAATAGACAAGTGGATAAAAAAACATTACTCAGCCACAGGCTGCATATTTTGAGGGCAACCTGCAGGGGTTATTCAGTTCTGTGTTCCTGGCCCTTAACACAGCACGGTACCTGTGCCAGCTAATTGCTCGACATTGTTTACCTGAGGTCTGAGTGAAGGACGCCTCTCATCTGCCTTCATACACTCATCCCCAGTGTAAGCTCCTTCTTACCTCCTGTGACAGTATAAGGCTACTAAGGATGGGGAGACAGTACCTGGAAAGTACTCTTAAATGTATACCCTGGAAAGTTTTGTAGAATTTGGGAAAAATTCTCATGGGAGCTTCTGGGTAGCTGGTAGCCAGGTGAACACTTGCTACTGTGTCACAAACTTATTTACAAACATGGGCCAAGGCATGCAGTCCCAGCGGTATTTAAGTACCGAATCTCAGTACCGATCTTGGTTCAGATGTCATGATGTCCAAGTAAAGGGCCAGGAGTGTTCATGTGTCTACAAGAAGGGTTGGGATGGAGAAAATGATGATACAAAGACATCCATTCTCAGGCTGTGTTATAAGTTAAATTCCAAAATTTTGTTGTTGTTTTTAAAGAATAGCAAAGCAATGTCCCTAAATCACGAACTTGCACTTATAATGGGGAATTTGGTTCATCTTGTAGCTGAGCTGGATCTCAAATCTTTTTCTCGTGACAGGTCATGATTCAGTCCTATTGACATCTCTCCTCCCCCGGACCTCTTCTTCCCAAATAGGGGACATCTGGTGTCACCCCTGTCAAGTCCAAGGGGATAGTTTTTGGTGAATAAGCAGGAAAAAAAGCAGATGGTCACAGCACTGCAGAAGGCAGACCTCCCCGATCATTGCTTCGAGAGACACGCAGGTAGAGCCTCTGTCCTGGGCTACTCACCTATGAAGCCGGGCTGCTTTTGGAGGGTCTCAGGTGGATGAATGCTGAGACGTGAGACAGGGGCATGAAGCTGGAGCTCCTGACTTCCTAGGCTCCTGGCGATGGAGCTCGGAGCTGCAGGTTTTGGTGGGTCACGCTGTGTGATCTCTTCCTGCTTCACAAAGCAAGGAGCCTGTGGAGTGTGAAATTCTGGGAGACGTGTGACATCAGGGGCCCAGGTTTTGAAAGGCTCTGAATGCTGAGATGGTGACAGCTAAGGTGTTGGACATTGTGAGAGGCAGTCCTTGAACACGGGGACAGGAGCACTGTGACACTTCGGAAACCCCTCACAATGGGAGTCCCTGGAGTGCTGCTCTGAGCTCCGAGGCGTGTTCGCACGTGGGCACCGGCTTGTCTCCTTGGTTCCGTTTGCAGAGACATCACTACTGCTCCGGCGGCACGAAGGGAAAAGGGGCGGGCTTGAGAGCCCCAAAGGCCTGGCTTTGAGTTTGTGTTACTACTTTATATCTCTGTGACCTTGGGAATGTTGTCTGTCCCCGCTGAGCTCCAGATCCTTCATCTGTAAAGTAGGGGGGCCATATTCTTACGCTGGGGGCAGTTGCGGGGATCGGGAGTCTGCTGGCCCCCGGAGGCAGCCCGTAAAGGAGAGTCACGGGCACCAGTCTCCCCACCTGCCTTTGTTCATCCACAGTGGACAACGCTCTCCTCCCACATGCCCCAGTTTGCTGACTTTCTGCCTTTGCCCAGGTGCTTTCCACCTTCTAGAAGGGCACGTCACCTTCACATGTTCATGTGACTTCCATGTGCTCAGGTGAGCCTCTGCCTGGTTTCCAGGAGGCCCACCCAGGCATCCCAGCAGGCCCCTGCCTCCTTCCCTTCGTCCTGACGTGGGTCCTTCCTTACCTGTGCTGGGGGCTCTGTGTTCTGTTTACCCCCATGGGGCTGTCAGCTCTAGGAGGGTAGGGTTCGGTCTGCTTCACCTCTGCCCTCCTGTAGCCCTGCGCACAATGCCTGGCACTTAGTGAGTGCCCAGGGAACGGTCCTAGGTGACTGAAAAAACAGGTGATGGGGCTGACCGCTGGCATCCCCCTGGCTTGAGAAGCCGGAGAGGAGAATGGAAAATGGCTCAGGAATGGAGTGTCAGGCCTGCGGGTTCCTAGTTCCTCATTCAGGGTGCAGGTTGGGATCGCCCAGAGCCACGGTTCCTTGAGACTTACCACCTCAGGCCTAAAACTGCCTCCTTTAATTACCTCCTTTCCAGGGAACAGGAGTGCTTGTTGTCTGCCCAGAAGCAGCTAATTATAGCTACAGCCTCCTGCCTGGGAGCTTCTAGGCCACAGGGCTGCAGCCTGGCCTGTCTGTTGATTTTAGGTTTCCTCGGGGATTCTTTACATTGTCAAGTTTTCGTTAGGGGCTGCTTTTTATTCGGAAGAGAGTTGAGGGGCACAGAATGTTCAAGATTTTATAGGAAGAAGTTAGGAGAGAGTTGAAGAGCTTGGGGAGAGACGCGGGAGAGGAGAAGCTTTTAAAAGGTGGCGAAGTGACTCCGGAGGGGACCTCCTGCATGCAGTGGTCTCCCTGAGAGGGACATTTCGTGACGGTTTTCCCAAGAGAGCCCCTGCACGTCTGAGTCGGACCTCTCGGTCATGCTGTTCGCGGCCATTCCATCTGCCTTTGAAACAGTCGTTCCTTTTTCATTTTAAAGAACGTTAGAATAAATGCGCATAATAAAAATCAAATCAGATAATACGAAACTTGTTTATGAAGCCAAGAATTTCTTGTCCCATCTCTCCCCACCCCCGTCCCATTCCCCACTTGTAACTGTGTTCTGTTTTTAATACTTGTAGTGGTTTTTGTCACATCTCTAGTAATACTCTTACCTCTCTAGTTTTTGAGTTCGCAGTTTTTTATGTTTGTTGACTTTCGTGAGAGCCAAGGACGAGCTCTTTACACCCACAGGTACTTCCACCCTCCTTCCTAGTTTTTAACAGTTATATCATTGGTTTGCTCTCTCTATTACTTCCCTTTACAGATTAATATAATGTGCGTGAATCTTCATGTTTTGTTATATCGACTTTGACAGTATCTCTTCACTTACCTTTTGGGAGGGGAGGATGTTGGGTTTCTCTCCGCCTTTCCCCTGCCACTCCTGCTCCTATGGTCTGTCCTCTGTTTTGCTGCCTGCTGCATCTCCAGCTTTAATAGTGGTTACATGTGTACGTGCAGCTGTAGACTGTTTTGTAGCCAGAGTCTTCGGCTGTGTCTGTGGGTCGATTGTAAAAGCTGAAAACAATCAACATTTACATGATGATTTCTAGGTAAATATTGCCCAATATGGGGCTAAGTCATGTGCTGTGGTTTCGTTTCCTTTCCAGGGCTCTGAGGTCACCACTTTCAAGCCACTTACAGGGCTTTCCCTCAGCATCACGACTGAACATCCTTCTAATTCCACTCTAGTTAGTCAACAGTATCACAGGTTCTGTTTGTTTTAGTTCTATAATGAACATCTTGCGTATGTGTGATTGTATATGTGCAGCGTACAGCTAAGTGTGTGTGTGTGTGTGCATTAGAGTTTAAGGTTCTTTTATTTATTTTTTGTTGGGAGATGAAAATGAAGTATTTTCTACTATATCATATTGTGTGTCTTTCTAATTGTTCTTTCGCCTGCTTGTAATCTATTCTTGTTTCTTCTTGAAGTTCCATCAACTTTGTCTTTGATTTTGGACTGGTTTTAAATTTGGCCATGATTTCTCATGCAGTCTTTTGTTTCTTTCTGGAGTTTCTGAGTGCCTTCCCCTTCTGTGTCTTTGTCGTAGCTTCAGATAGCTCTAGACTGTCATGGAGAATAGCTGTTGGTTACCATCGTTATTCAGAAGAAGGTATATTATTAAGATATTGTTCATCCATGTTTTCTTATACATATTCTTGCTAGGCAGTTTGTTTGCCCTTTTCTCTCTGTTGAATATTCATAAAAATTTTCAGATGATTTAAATAATGATTTTTAAATAGAGTGGAAGGAAGAGAGAGACAGAATCATTGATGTGAGAGAGACACATTGATTGGTTGCCTCCCACATGACCCCGACTGGGCCAGGGATCGGAACCTGCGACCCAGGTACGAGCCCTTGACTGGGAGCCTCTGACCCAAACCAGCCAGGGCAATTCTCATACGTTATGGCCACTCTCATATTCCACCGTGCGGAATGCTATTTTTAAAATTCAGCCTTTTACATGTTTTTCAATATGTATTATTGTCAGTTATTTGCTCTTATAAATAACACTGTTATGAACATTTTAATACACAATGTCTTTTTCATTAATTTATTTTATGAGTGCTTAGTAGGGGAAGAAATCCGGGAAAACTGTGTCATCCTGTTTGAGGACATATTCCAATGGCTGTGCTTGAATCGCCTGGCACTTTTTATTATTATTATTATTATTATTATTATTGAAAGGAGCAGTAGGAAACAGGGGAGAAGTACCACGTATGAATCAGCACCTTGAGTTTTCTTGGCTGCCTTAGGAAGTGCTGGTGTGACTTACTGCAAACCTGGGACTGTCTAGGAATCCACGGAGAATCACTCTCTTTAAACGAGCCTCCGGGGTCAGCCAAGGCTCCGGCAGTTATGCTCACAATGCTCTTTATCTCCCCGAAACTTATGTAATCATTTTTTTGGGGCCAATTATTTTTGACATCTCTTCCAACTGGATCACCTCTCTTATTCATTGGAATTGTCTCTCAGGAACTGTTAAAAAAAATCAGAATTATTTTAAAATAATCAAAGAGGTACTCCCATTAAGAATATTCTGTAAGATCTATAGCTGCTTCTGCACAGAGTTTCCCAGGCAGGGCTTTGAGGCATGGCGGGATTATTAGAATGAGAGGGCCACTGAATTCTGATATCATGAACACTGTCGTCTGGTCACCTGCAGCATGGCACTACTCTAACACTTCATCGGTCCGCAGCCTTTACTCTATGGTATTTATGAAGTCTGTGTGACATAATTACATAAATGGGACGCTTGCCTTTGAATAGCTTTATTCCAATTCATTGATGAACACTGACCATATGCTAAAGGATATGTTCTCAGTTACACTATGGAAAACATTTGAGCTTAATGAGTCACAGTCTAATTATTTTGGCTAGTGGGTGATGATATTGTATTAAAGGTGATGATGAGACACATAGATACAGTATATTGCAACTTGGAGAGGCTCTGGTCTAACAGCCCTATTTTTTACTATGAGAAAAAAGGGACCTGGAGGGGAGAAGGATTCAATCAAGGTCATGTAAGTAGTTAGTGGCAGAACCAGGTCTAGACTCCATATCTCCTTGCTTCTAGTCTGTTGTTCTTTTCTTATTCCATCTCTTATAATTTAAAACATTTGCAATTTTATATCTAGGTTTGTAAATTGTACTTCATTGAACTGGAAATAACAGAAATTTTCCATAATATAGAATGATGCAGAATAGTTAATAATGGAGAGAATACATTTGCCTAGAATGGAATCAGAAATAAGGTAAGTTCTGAGACATGAGTCATTTCTGAGAGGAGGGAAAGTGACAGGCAAGCCAGGGCCCTTTCTTAGGACATAAGAGAAGACATGCTGTTGCTTCTCATCTTTGGAGAGTTGGGGAGTTTGGCTAAGACACTGTCAATCTCTAGAACACAGATTCCATTTGTATCAAATAAGAGAGTTGGGCTTGATGGTTTGGGCTTTGTAGACCATTCAGCTCTGACCTTGTGAGTTCATGTGTTATGTTCCACGTTTAAGATGACTTGGGGGAGGGGGGAAGAAAGCAAGACCTTGCTGAACACTACCTGCATCACCTGCTTTGTTCTAGCTGGGAAGTAGGTCAAAGCTTGGCAGACATGAAAATGTGGTTGACTTCAGCTGGGAACTCTGCATGGGTCCCAGTTGTAGACACCTGTCTCAGAGGGCTCTGTGGGAGGGGCTGATACTCAGGAGGTGAGAAGGGCACCTTTGTGGTCCCAAGTGCTGCGGGCAAGGATGAGTGATTCATAGGAGAAGCCGGTTGGGGGTGGGTGTCTGGCGAAGGAAGCACAGCTGGGGACTGGTAGAAAAAGGGAGAAGCAGGCATTTATTAACTGCTTATTTTGTATGGACTCCTGGTTAATAAATGTTATTTTTTACTCCTCCCAAACACACTGAGGAGTAAGTGTTATTTGGATTTAAAGGATGAGGCCTGGAGAGATTGAGTTATTTGTCTATGTTAAGCCACTGGTAGGTGGATGGAGTCAATTTTGGGGCTGACTCTAAATGCTGTGTTCTGGGTCCTGGGGCTGTGGTGTTGAGGGGACAGGCAGAGTCGTGATGGCGTATTGTTTGCAGTTGATGAAGGAGGTAAACAAATCCATGCTTTCAGAGGGTGGAAGCCATCCCCTGGAGAGGAAGCAGTGTTCCCAAGTAGAGAGCGACAGACTGACTCGGTCCTTTCCCTTCCCAGCCCATCAGCTGGTGCGTGAATGAGATGAACTGACTCAGGACACCAAACGGCTCTGGGTTGCGATTCTTGAGGTTAGAGGTTAGCCCTGGCCATGATGTGAACCAACTGTGTCACTTGGAGTAGTCACCTCCCTGTCATTAATATCGAGGAGAGTAAACCCCGTCCTTCCTACTTCACTGCATGAGGAAGGGAGAGGGAGTAAATCCTTTTGATTTGCAGCTGTTTTTAAAACTTCATTAGGTTATGAAAATACAAGAAGTTTTTTTGTTTGTGTGTGTGTGTGTGTGTGTGTGTGTGTGTGTGTGTGTTTTGTTTGTTTTTTTTTTCTGGCACAGCTTTGGTTAACTTTTAAAGGGATAGCTTCTTACATTTATTTACTGCCTTTCGTGTACTTTGAGGAAACATGTCCCCATGTTCCTAAGATGAGGTTAGAATGAGGATCCCTCTTCCATGCCAGGCTCAGGAGAGTTTGGGTTGGACTTGTCAGCATCCGGGAACATTGGAGAGGTGGAGCACAGGCCGGCCTCTGGTTCGTGCCATTGAAGGGGGTGAGGACGGACTGGAGGGGCGGCAGCTGGGGCCCGGGAGGTGGATTGGGTAACTGGGGGAGGTGGGAGTCAAACTGGTTTTGACTTTAAATTTGCCTACGGTGGGGCAGTTGGGCAGCAAATACCGAATGAAGGCCTATGATGGGCCAGGCCGTGGCTGAGCAGGGAGAAGAACAGGTGACACTGTGAATCAATTTATCTGCTGTGATTTTGCCCTGGGTGGAGAGACCTGGATGTTGAGGGGCCACGCGCTTCTGGCCCTCAAGGAGCATTGTGCTCAGTAATGACTATCTGTCCTGTTCCAAAAAGTGTGTATGTCACCATTTAGATTAGAGATTGAGTTATCCCTGTAGAGGGAAATGATATTTAAATGTGTATAATACCCCGTGTGCCAGCTCTGCCAGGGGGAACCTTTTCATTAGATTGTGGGGAGGTTTGGGGGTCCTACGGGAGACACTGGGAAAACTGGGGTGGTGTGAGAATATTGGGGGCCTCGGAAGAGAAGCTGTTTACCAATGGGCAAGGGAATATTTAAATATTTTAACAATCTGTGTTGCCATATGTTTGTGTGCCAGTGTATATCAACCGTGCATGTGGTATTCATTCATCTTTTAGTGTCATTGGTGTAATAACTAATGTGCATATGAAGCAAAGAGGAGGGAATCATTAGAAAGGCTTCATGGGGTCAGTGATGCTTGGGTTTTGTAAGATGAATAGGAGTTTGGTAAAAATCTTTCTAGGGAAAGGGAGAACCTGGGTAAGAGCATCAGTGTGTGACACAACATAGAACTTGACTGGATAATTGAAGGGTTGAGGGTTAAGAGATTTTGTGCTCAGGTGACTGAGCACAATGGTACCATTGAAACAGCAGGAAGGAAAGGAAGAGCAGTATATTTATTTCATCCATCTCACAAGGGAAGGGAAAAGGTTCTGAGTGAGGAAAGCAGGCTAATTTTATTTTTATTTTAAATAATAACTGCCATATGCCAGGTGTTGGGCTCTTTGATAGTATTGTCTCTAATCTCCCACGAGGTAGGGAGTTTTATTCTTCCCTCATCCTACAGATGAAGAAATCAGAGCTCAGAATGGGACTTGCACAATGTCATACAATGGCAGAGGATTTGAACTTGGATTTGTCTAACTGCAAAGCCTATACAGTCCATTCCTGCACTATGTCATGTCTGGGTCTCATGAGTTTATAGTAACGACCATGAGGAACAGGGTGCTCTTCTTGCACAGAAGTGTAGCTTATCACGAAGATGGAGAGTATCAGTATCCTTTTCTTCGAAATGGGGACCGGAGTCCTTGCTCCAAGTGTTGGGAGGACTCAGGAAGGCGCGGGTGCCTTCCATTCCCTTCAGCAAGACCACGCGTGGGGAGGTGGCCGCTGCAGCCTGTCTGCCGAGCCTCTGACTTGAGCTTCAATCTCCTGAGACCATCCTGATGGTGACAGTTAGCGCTGCTCACACGGATGCTGCGTGCTTCTGGTCTCGTGACAGGGCTTTCTCAGTAAATCAAGACCATGGTTCCTGTTACGATTTGGCTCCACCTGTAATTTGGCTTTAAGGAGAGACTGTCAGTCATGCTGAGGACAGTGTGTCGGTCTGCAAGCCCTCCGTATTTCTTGCTGGATATGCATGTCTGTGTTTTGGTGCTCCTCCCCCAAGCACACAGACGGAAAGGCAAGCAAGCCCGAGTGAGAGGCAGTGTAGCCTGGTGGTGAAGAGCACACACCTGGAGCCAGGCTGCCTCCATCCAGTGTCCAGCTCCCCCACTGTCTAGCTCTGGGTCCGTTTGTGCCTCCGTTTTCTTATCTGTAAAGTAGGGATAATGATAATGGTACCTATTTCATAGGGACCGTTGGGAAGGTTAAGTGAATTGATATTTGTAAAGTGCTTAGAAAATCCCCGAGCGTGTAACAGTGCCCTGTATTTGTTCAACCACTGGCCCCGCTTCCACCGCTGTTTAAAATGTGTCATGTCATGGTACGTTTGAACGTTCTGGGTTTTCTTCAAGACCTGACCGGTGAGGGCACAGTCTGACCTCCGCCGTGTGTGGTCAGGTACTGAGGGATGACACGTTCTTGAGCGTGGTCTGGTGGACACTGGTTGCGACGCCTACTTTGCCACAAGAACTTCGCTGGCTGTGGAAAATATGTGGCTGAGAAATACCAAGGGAACGAGAATGTATCTTTTGCTAATAGAACAGAGTTTGGAGTAAAGAGAATTTACAGCTGAATTTATCTACTTTTACATTTTTCCTGGCGGTGTGGTCTCTAGTCTGTGCATCAATAGTTTTATCTGGTTGGGTCAGTCAGGGGGTGCTTTTTAATGTGGGTTTAATTTGGCTCACATAAAAAGAAACAACCAAAGGTTTGGATTCTGACCAGCAGCGTCTAAAGCTCTGCTATACCACTTATGTATTGGCAAGGCCCCCCTGCCCCCCCCCCCCCCCCCGTCTCTGGACCTTCACGTACTCTTCTCGTTCTTTTATTTTTCCCTTGCTAAAATTATGTTGCGGATGGTCACATGAGCTCCTTTATCTCTGGGGTCTCTGTGTGGCCCTCATTTTTGGTGTATTAGCTGCAACTTTGAAAGAGTTTTTAAAAATCTAAACGTTGATAGCGACTTTGATTAGCAAAAGAAATGATCATCTTAAGTTTTTTCTCTCCACGTGGCAATTGCACTCCTAGGAAGTCCTCATTTCAATTTCACACCTTTCTGTTCCCCCGAATATTTCTGTGTATCATGCCCTTCACCTCTTGGAAGTTGTATGGAGTGGAGAAGATTTTAACTATCAAATTTTAAGTGTTGCCTGACCAGTACAGGACATTCTCTGTGTCCCCTCTGTAGAAAGGCAGTTGAGTCCTCCATCATACCATCTTCCAGGCTGGCTCATGTCCTACCCCGGCACTGTGTAGTCGGTACTTTGTAGGTGAGCTCTGTCCAGTTCTGCAAGCACGGAGTGCATTGACTCAGGGCAAACCTAGCTGTTCCCTAGGAAAACCAGAGTGACCGCATCTCCTGTGGTGTTTGAAGGGGGAAGGGAAGAAGAGTGATGTTGCAAATTAAAATACTAGTGTTAATGTCGCCATGCAGAGTTTCATTGGTTTACGTATACGTGCATGTAGACACGATTACAGTTTAAAATATTATAAGCTTGTATGGTATATGTTTATAACACAGGGAAACTTTTGGGTGATGTCTTACTTCTGTGTAATAGTTTGGTGTTGTCACTATTGTGCGTCTTACAATGAGTCTACGAGGTCTGTGGTGTTGGGGCTACATTTTTATGGCAGGGAAAGTGGAGGCTCAGAGAGGGAGCGCAGGTGGCCTGCTTGAGACCCATGTGAGTGGTAGGTCCTTCGACAGCTGTCTGACAGGCTTGTTTTGTTCTAAGAAAATTAAGAGAGACTGACAACATTTTTTTTGTGAGTTTTGAAGGAAAATAAGTTTAGAAGGAATGGAAGTTATGCTATTTATATTAATCTGTATCAGCGACTTTCAAGCTGTGTGTTATATCACACTGGTGTGCTGCAAGAATTTTTAAAACATGCTACACCTGACTATTTAGTCACAGGCACTGACCCCTTTTCCCTTAGATTGTCAAATAAAATGACAACAACCAACATAACAATAGCCATCCGGTGTGAATGAATAAAAATTATACCTATTACTTTTTGTTAGATTGGCAAAAGATTTTTTTTTTTTTTTTTGGTGTGCCGCAGAATTTTAGTAATCAGTTTATGTGTACCATGGGATGAAATGGTTGAAAATCACTGAGCTATACCAAGACTCCCATCACAATATGACCCAAGACTGGAAATTGAAAGTGTAGTTAATACAGGGGAAGGAACCATGGAGAATTCACTAATTTTCTCAGTTGAAGGACAGATCATCCATTCATCCATCCATCCGTCACCTATCCATTCACTTTATTATAGTAAATGAATGGATTCATCCAAGTTAACGACACGTGGCTGTGGAGGATGGAACGTGTATCCAGTTCGAATCGGGATGTGCTGTGAGGGTAAACTACTCACCCAGTTTCAAAAGCTCAGTACAAAAAATAACGTGAACGATCTTGAGTAAGTTTTATGTTCATTACCTATGAAATGATAATATTTTGGATATTTACATAAAATGTATTATGAAAATTAATTACTCCCGTTTCTACTTGTTTCTTATAATATGGCTGCTAGAAAAGACACATGGCATTTGTGGGGGGAAGTGTGTTTCTCTGGGGCAGCACTGCTCTGGAGCCTTGCTGTCTGGGAGGGGAAGGAACATATGCTCCCACATGCTCTGCCAACAGGCATCCCTCCTCGCTCCTTCTCTGCCTTTACCTGTCTACTTCCTCACCTCCTTTCGGCTTCTGAGCCCATTTCCGGCTGATGGAAGCTGCTCTCACCCAGGTCTGTGGGGGCCAAGTTCATTTATTTTGAGGGCCGCTCTGATCTGGCCTCGGCAGTATTGTCACTGTTGACCACTCCTGCTTCCTTGATCCTTTTTTGTCGCACTGGCCTGTCCTCGAGGTTCCCTTGGGCTCCTGTTCCTCCTCAGGCCCCATACGTGTCAATATTGCAGAGCTTTGCCTTCAGGCCTCTTTGTTGTGTTCGTGTTCTGAACTCCTGGGGGTAGGGTGTCTCCTGATCTCAGATCCGTGTCAGTGAGTGCCTTTCGGACACTCCAGTTAGAATTCGTAAGCACCTGAGACTCAACCCGTCTTTCGGTGTTGTCACTTCGGCGAATGATTTCACCATCTCCGCTCTCAGTCACCAGACCTGGACCTGGCCTCCTTCTGGGTGCCTTCCTCCCCCTCACCTTTCTATCTCGTCATCCTCACTTCTTGGTGAGTCAACCACGGTAGCTACTCCTACCTAACCCTCCACCCTCACTGTCCCGCCCGGTCCAGACGCTCAGCCTCTCTCTCCTAAAGTGTTTCAGTAGCTCTCACCCGGCCTTTCTTTTCTGGTCTCACCCTTCTCCATTCCATTCTCTGTTCTTCCAGAGAGGTTTTCCAGAAACGCACACCCGTTCTTGCCATATCTCTGTTTTTAAAGTTCTTGAACGATTTCCTCACCCAAGGTAAAATCCTCTCCTTTGCATAAACCAGAAGACTCTTGGTAATTTGGCCCTTGTCTCTTTCCAGCCTCATCTCGCTAACCTCTGAGACAGATCCTGTGCTCCAGAAATAAACATGGGATTCTCTGTAGCTTCCCTGACTTAACACATCCTGTTCCCTTATGGAAGCATTGCTCCTCTCCCCTCCTTGTCAGGGTAGCTCTCAGGTGCCTCTCAAGACTTCTCTCTGACATCGCCTCTGCTTAGAATCTACCTCGGACTCCTGCTATCCCAACACCCTCTCCCCATTTTCAGCTATTTATTGAAATCGGTTCAGTTTCCTGAGGGCAATGGTCATTCCCCTCATTTCTATAACCTCAAATCTACAATAGTTGTGCAAGAGATAGCTGTCGGACAAATGAATGCTAAATAGCAAGGCTTTTGGCATTTGTGACAGAAATTCTAGCGAGGTGGGGATGGAGCAGAGGAAGCCCCCGGAGAAATGGCCTTGGTGCTCCTCTTCAAGTCTGGTGGCATCAGGCGGGAGGATGTCTAGGAGCCTGGTGGTCGTCATCCATGTGCTGTGTTCCACAGGACACAGGGTATAGAACGGGCTCTTCTCCTGGTCGGTACCGTCATCCTCGGAGTAAAATAAAAAGGGGAATCTCAGGCGTCCACTGGGGCTAGTGTCTGCCTTTGGTCTTGAGCTGGGCTCTCTAACTCAGCAGAGCCTGCTCCCCCGCACACAGCTGGCACGGCAGTAGGCACCCCATCCTTCCTCATGAGCTGTCCAGGAGGAAGGGATGCAGAAGGGTTGCTTGCATTTTCATCTTTACTTCTCCTTCGGAGCTGCCTTTGTGGACAGCAGAGGGGTGACCTCAGCAGCCAGACAGGAAGGAGCAAAATGAGTCATCGCAGGCCCTAATGAGGTTCATGAGGACCCTTCCTGGGACTGAGGGTCAGGTGAGGTTATGCTGTGCCCAGGGTGAGTTTCGCCTCAGGGCTCCAGGCGGCACTGGAGCAGAGCTGAGCTAATTTTACCCACAGAAGCTGACTGTGCTGAAGGGCAGGGCTTATGACATTGGCCTTATCATCCTGTGATGCCCAGAGAGCTCCCAAGGTACAGCCCTGTTATGTCTGGGCTGTTTCCCTCCTCCAATTTAATACATTTTTCCATTAGGTGTGCAGATCAGCAGGCAGGCTGCTGAAGAGCAAAGTGCTTTGGATTTGGTGGAGGGAAGGCCACGGGGCTGGATTTGGATCCTGCCTCCACCCCTTGCTTACTGGCCGGTTGACCTTGGGCAAGTTACATAAACTCTTTGAGTCTCAGTTTCCACTTTTGTAAAATAGGACATACACCTGTGCCCTAAGGTGGCTCTTTGGTTTACTTACTCGGTGACACTTAGCAGTCACCCTGTGCCAGTCACTGCTGTGGTTGCTTTATTCATGGTGGTTCAGCTAATCCTTTAGACACACCTACGAAGAAGGTGCTAGCGCTAGCCCTGTTTTTCAAACAAGGAACTAAGGACAGGAGCAGACAGGAGCGGCTGGGGGTGCAGCCCGTGCCTTTGAGGTGCTGAAGTATTCAGGGGCAAATCTGGAAAAGAAAGAGGTCAAGCCAGGAATTCTCAGGAAAGAGGGAGGATTTCTGCTGTAACCATGCTTCCTGTCATGTGAATTAGAATTTACATTGACCACAAGCTAGTCTGTGTTGTTCTGATTAGCTTATAACACCTGCCACTCATGTCCCTTAGGTGTGTTTGGCACATTGCAGTCAAGTGAGATAGTTTCCCTTCACAGAGGCAAGGGAGGGTCCTAGGAACGAACAGACACAGGTCTTCCTTGAGAAGATTAAGCAGTAGAGGAATGGATGATCAGTTCATTGATCTATTGGTGTTTACTCTCGCTCTTGCATCTATCAGGCTGCAGGGAAGATGTTCCACACAATGTAAGTGGAAAGAGAGGACCTCAGGGGAAAAGATGCTAACAGGATCATTGGAGAGAACGGAGCAGAGGGAGCGTGGAGGCTGCGTCTGGAACTATTGACTTGGAGCATTGATTCCACAGCCACCACCCAGGGACAAAGAAGATGCGCCAGGAAGTCACTGCGAGGCCTCCGAGCTGGTGGCACGGGACAGGGGGGCGGTGCTTTGGCTCTCGGGGTTTCACAGTGTTGGTTGCCAGTGGAGAGAGCAGCAGGGTGGTTCAGCTCCATGTCCACCTCCTAAATCTCACAGAGCACATCTCATCACGGGAACCTAATTTCCTGGCTCCGGGGGAGTGTGGAAAGGAGGGAGCTCGGACTGAGCCAGTGGAGAAGATACGTCTGCCACCCCCAGTTCCTTTTAAAATGCCCAGGGCTTACGATTCCCAAAGACTTAATGTGCACAATTAATTATACTGTATTATAATTTGGTACGATATTCTAGTTAATATTGATTTACATAACATATAGAGCATGAATATACTCAGTATCCCGAAAAAGCGGGACATTTGTCCAAATTCAGTTTCTGAATTATTGTTATTATTTTTTTAGTTTGGACAACAGTGGTTGACTTTATTTGTACTGTTTTTTTTTTTAGTTCAGTTTCATCTCCCCCAGGAGTCATGCCCTGGACCTTGTTCTGTTTATATAATTTGTTCACAGACATTTATTAAACACTTACTATGAGCCTGGCACTGGGCTAGGCCCTTTGGGCAGAGGCCAGGCATGGGCTCTTCCACTCACGGAGGGGGAATAAGTCAAGTTTATAGTAAGAATAGCACCAGGAAGGTCATGAGCAGTGTCCTAGACAGCAGGCTAAGCAATTCCAGAGAAGGGAGATTTTTGACTGGCCTGAGAGACAGCGGAGGTTTCGTGCCATGTGGCAGTGGTCAGGTGAGTCTCCGCTGAAGGCAGTGCCATCTCTTTGAGGAGTGTCTGCAAACGTGGCGCAGTGTGTTTTTATTGTTGTTGTTGTCTCGGTGCTGAAGGCCAGACCACCAGGGCCATGCAGTGCACTCAGGGCCAGAGATGCAGGGTGTCCTGTAACGTGAGAGGACTGTGAAGTAACTCCTTTCTTCAAAGACACGCTTGTTTCTGTTGAAAACTGCCATTGGCCTTGAAGGATGCATCATATATCTGTATTGGATCTCAGAGTGGGGAGGGGCAGGGGGTTAAGTAAGGGAATCCTGGGAATTAAGAGTTCAGTCTGAATAAGCAAAGAATGTGTGCTGAGTGGCAGGTGGGGGTGGAGGAGTTTATAGTGGGAACAGGAGATCTACTCTGTGCTATTCAGAAACTTGAGGTATTAGGTAAAGCCCTTGGACTTACTCTGTTGCCACTGGGAAGCCAGTTTAAGATATTGGTGCAAGGTCCTGGAAAGCAAAACTCAGCCTCATCTTCTCACCATGCCTCAGCAGGCACTGGGATGCTTTCCGAATGAATGAATGCCCCAGACAAGTTGTTTACAGGAGTTGGAATAGTTGGTACCTGAGTCTTGTCGGATCTGGGATCCTGGTCATCCTGGGAGAACCTAGCAGTCAACATGTGGACTTCAGGAGAACACCAGGGCAGGGTGCAGCAGCCTGCTTTGCAGACTTTGTCTGCATCCAGACAAGAGTGCTGTGGTCAGACAGTAGTCCTCGTTGTCTGCACTAAAAGGAGAGATGCTACTGTCTTAAGAGTCTCGAAGAAAAGAGGGTTTCTTTCATCGCTCTCCCTCGTGGAGCCCACAGGCCACGAGGCATGTCAGCTGCCTGCTGTGTCGTCCGCCTTAATGCCCTTGCATCTTGAGCTTATTAAAAATTGCCAATCAAACTGGCAATTTGCTGACAAGGTTCATGCGCCGTGACCGTGACTGCAGTTGTTCTTGGGGAGCGGCTGGCTGGTCTGCGTGGTGAAGCTGTCACACGGCGTCCCCTGTGCCGTCCTGCAGAGGCGTGGCGGTGTTTTGGCATTCGGGTCAGTCCCTCTTCCTTCTTACAGGATGGGCTTTGGAGGTTGGGGAGGAAAGCTTGGGGTGGAGCTGACCAAACACATATGTGAGCATTACCTTGCAGTTCCTCTCTAAGGTTTCATTTCTGAAATCTTTCAGGGGAGGGTGGCGTAGGGCCCCGAGCCCTCATGGTAGTCTCAGAGGACAGTGCCGTGCGCAGGGCCATGCAGAGCGCTGGCCCTGAGGCCGGCACCCCCTGTGGCAGGGTCTTCAGGGCCCTCTGCCGCTGAGGGAGAGCGTCGTGTGCAAAGGCCTGCACTTGGCTGCAAGCTCAGCTCCGCTCCGCGTTGTGCACCCTCAGGTCTCTCATCGGTGGGATGGGTGTGGGTGGGTGTCACGGTCACATGTGGCATTGAGCACTGAGAAAAGGGGACCTTGAAAGCTTTGTTGACTACAAAGAAACACAGAAGTATTTCTTTTTATCCAGATGTTTCTTTTTACGGACCAGTGGTTGTTGGGACCAGCTTTAGAGAAAGGATGGGGCCCCGAAGACACTGCTGACTACCCCCAGTCACAGAACCCTGCCTGGGGGGGCACTTCCCCACTGCAGAGTAAGGAGACAGCGATTGGAAGCACAGCCCTGGGCGGAAGCATGGCCGAATCTTGGAGTTGTGAGAAGTTGGGGGTACACACTTGCCTGGAGCCAGGGCCAGGAAGATGGGGTGGGGCCCCAGGAGAGCTGGCCCGAGGGCAGTTGCACATTATTTCTGTGTGGTTCAGAGCACTGGTGAGGAGTCCGCTGGGGAAGCTGTGCTGAAATGGGGTTCACCTGACACCACCTCCAGCATGTGCAGGGCAGAATTGGGCGAGACAGAATCTTGTGGGTGTAGCAGGGGGTCTCAGGACAGGGTGACTCCCAAGTTTTGGGCACATTCTAAGTTATTTTTTTGCAGTGGTTTAACTTTTTATTTGCGGTTATGATACAAATGATAACATTTTATATAGAGACAGAGCAGTGACGTTATCAAGAGTTTCAGTCTCATCGAGCCCTTGGTTCTGCTCAGCATCATGGGAAGGTGGAAGATGGGGCTTTTACCCCCATTTCACAAATAAGGAGATGGGGACTCAGAGCAGACGGGGTTTCTCGGCTGCTCAGCCGGTGGGTGTGGAAGCCGGGAGTTGGGGTTGCCACATCCAGCACCCTCTCCTGTGCCAAGTGTCTGGGTCAGCGTTTTCTTTCTTTCTCCACCTCTTCACCCTTGACTGTGTTGGTTGACATTCCTGGATGCTCAAGATGGCCACGAATTTTAAGGTCCTAGAGACAAACTGTAAGATTTTAAAAAGATGAACTGTAGGGAATTTGGGACACAAATGTGTTCTTCTTTCTGGCTCTTTAGAACTGTCACGGTGTGTTCAGGTTGAAAATGTCCAAGAGAGCCAGGAAGGAAAGAGAAGGGCCCCTGTCACTTACTGAGCATCTTCTTTGCCCCAGGCACAGTCTATGTATTTTTCCATCAGTGGGCTTATAGATGAGGTGATCACAACACAGTATTTATTGTAGCATTCTGCTAAGCAGCTTATGTATGTACATATTAAATTAGTTAATTCTCACAAAAACCTAATTCAGTGGATAGCAATATTATTTCCCATTCTACAGATGAGAAAAACTGAGCCTGAGTGAGATTTAAATAGCTAGCTTGTGAGAACGGAGGTCTTAAATAGACTACAGTGTAAGTTTTCTAGTTTGAGAATTCTTTATTCGCTGTTACACTACATATGGCCTATCTCACTGGTAAAAAATGCAGAACTGCTTACGAAGGAGGCATGTCTCAGAGCTTGGAGGTTATAGAGATCAGAGCCGGAGGGGACCACGAAGAGCTCCGAAGCTGGTGGTTTTCAAGCTGGGCTTGCCTGAGCCTGGCAGACTCCAGGAGGGACCTGGGGCTGGGGTCGGTGTTGGGTCAGGGAGATGGTAAGCGGTGAGGGATAGGAGGGAGGGGAGCTCTGGAGCCCAGTCTGAGTTATTTATTTTACAAGCTGAGCATCCACAAAGCACTTCATTGAAAGGAAAAGCTCTGTTGTTAGGGAAAGAAAAGTTTGAAACCTACTGCTAGCTCGTCTTTTTACTAAATCTGGGAGACAATGTGGCTTGGCAAAAGTCACAGTTGCGAGGGGTCTTGGAACTTTCCCCCTTTACAAGGAGGTGTGCTTTCTGGCCACCCCTCTCTGAGGCTTCTGGAGCACCTAAGGTCAGGCAACCTCTGAGAAGCTTCCTTCAGAAACTTCAGGTTGCCCCATGTACACACTGTTCCACTTGTATCTTTCAACTTGGCTGTCTCCCCTTTGGACCTTGGGAACCCGGTGAGATTAGTTTCCTGGCCCAACCTTCAAACACCGTGTCTACTGTATACCTGGGATTGTTGAGCACTCCCTGTGTGCACAGTGTCGAGAACACAGGTGAGGTTCCTGGTGTAAAAGAACTGGGGGGAGACAGAAACAAACAAGGAGCTGGTCAAGTATTTTTGAACAGTCTGTCTGTTATATGTGATCATCATGTGTGATAGTTACGTGAGGATGATTTCATCTCAAAGAAATGGAATGGGGAGAGGCTGGGCAATGGGAGAGGTTAGAAATGGGAATGGCCTGGCTGGTGTGGCTCAGTGGTTGAGCATTGACCCATGCACCAAGAGGTCGCCGGTTCACTTCCTGGTCAGGGCACATGCCCAGGTTGTGGGCCCGATCCCCAGTGGGGGGCATGCAGGAGGCTGCCAATCAGTGTTCTCTCTCATTGATGTTTCTATCTCTCTCTCCCTCTCCCTTCCTCTCTCTCTAAAATCAATGAAGAAAAAATATTAAAAAGAAGGGCATGGGAATGAATTGTAAGGGGTTGCTTGTCCTGGGAGCTAGTTAATCCCTTTCCACTACTCTCTCTGGGATTGGCAGTCTACATTTTCTTTACATCTTCTCTTTCTGTAATGTGGGAATGGAACTGGCCAGCCAGCTCCCTGGGTTGTTGATGGGATTAAATGGCATGATATATGCAACCTGCTAAGTACAACACCCAGCACAGAGCAAACACTCGTTAAATTATAGTTATTGTTATTATTAGTATTTGGCAGTGAGGAGCTGAAGAGACTATTTTTAAAAGTGATCAATGGTGTAATTAGAGCTTTGCGTCTCAAAAAAACACTCTACTTTTAGAAATAGACTCTAATAGTGTCAACAAAAAAAAAAAAAAGAAGAAGAAGAAGAAAAAGAAAGAAAAAGAAATAGACTCTAAGCATGTTGGCCTGCAACACTTGTGGTATTGGCTTCAGTTGACTTTCCCAAGTTTGTCTGTTTCTACCCCACTGTCCACCCCTCCCGGTAGTGCACACACATCTGTGTCACTAATTAATTTAGTTAGTGTTTTTCTCCAGTGTTAAGCTTAGATAAAATGCAAAGTAGAAAACAATCATCCTTGAGCTGTGTGTTTATCTGCCTTGGAAATGGATTTCTGGGGAAAATCCAGCTCCTCATAATGACATCGATGACTTGAATTTTTGCAGAAATTGAAGAGCATCCTGATGACTAGCGTGTTGGCAGAGGACTGAAGGAAGCCAGACCAGTCCCTACTCTCAGAGCTTCTTGGGTGCCCTCTGGCTCCCAGGTGACCTGCAGCAGGACCTCTGGTATGTAAATGTGCCTCTTTGCTGCCTTAAGTTTTTTTCTTAAGGAGTGGCTGGGAGGTTTTAAATGGGTTGGAACTTCTGTCTTTTTGGTATCTGCAACTTTAAATCTTCTGTGCCCTTGATAGTTCATGTTTAGGAGCTTCCTCAGTGCTCTCTGCTAACTAGCTCCTTACTGTACGCTTATTTCCCCCACAGGCTATTGCAGAGAGACTGGAGCCTGTGTTTCTAACAAACTCTCCGAGGAAAACATTGCAGGTCACGTTTCCGGAACTAAGAATCTCAGGGGTCTTCCAAACATCCATCTCCATTACCTCCATTGGGCCTGGTATTTGCATGTAGCTGAAAGGGAGAGTCTGTCTTGAGTGTTCCTGTAGGCATGTGTGACTTGGCAGTAGGCAATCTGACAGCCACTGCTGACCTTCAGCTGTGAGAGTCGGTAGTATATAGACACAACTCTGTAGAACATCAGATTATTACCCTTTAATTCCCAGAGCCTTAGTGTTTCTTGTCTTGAGAATGACCTCACTGCCTTCTGAATTTGCGATGGAATGCATAGTCATGTACAAGTAATCACACAATGACCCCTTACGCTCTGTACTACCTTCCCAGCTTTCCAGAGAGAAATCCTCACACCTGCTCCGAGAGGTAGACAGAGGGTCTGTTTTAATCTCTAATTTTCAGGTGTAGAAACCAAGGTTTGCCGAAGTTAGACAGTTTAGTGATCATACCGCTAGCAGCCTACCTCCTCGAGCAGCCTACCTCCTCAACCAGTGTTCTTTATGCTACTTACTCGTGCTCCGACCCTGAGAATACACTTCACCTCTCTGAGCCACCGCTCCCCTGTAACTTAATTAGCAGAAGACTCCCTCCAGGGGCAACTGCCAGGGGGATAAAGGAGACCATCTGGGAGAGCATTTACTAACCGGTAAAGCGTGCTTCCAATGTGAGGCATTGTTGCTACTTGTACCTTAAATCCAAATAGTGACATAAGAACCGTGGCAGAAGGGAACATGTTTCCCCCCTTTTTGTAAAGACACCAAGATCTGGAGTGGTGCTGGAGTTGCTAGGGATCACGAGTTCCCAGTCCGGTGACCAGCAGATGGGCCCCGCTGTCTTGCCTGCAGGCCGCTGAGAACACTGGACTTGGGAAGGCCTTCCTTTTTCTACGCTTCCTCGGAACAGTCTTGTTTCTTGGAGACAGTTTTTGGTCTGGCAGGACCAGAGAGCCGGAGCGGGGAGCTGGGAACGGGATCCTGAGCTTTGTCCACGAAGAATGGGCATGTGGCGTGGTGAAGAAGAAGTGGTAGATGAGGACCTGGTCTGGAAGGCCTGACTTCTCCTTTTCTCAGTGTCTGGCATTTAATAGGGCACATCTCGTGAATCCATAGGCCTGCTGTATGTACGCAGAACAGGTTGCACAGCAGTAATACTTATTAGAAAACCCAGCAAGGGTGGACTTTAAGTTGGCAACCCAATGCTTTAGGAGCTAGCAATGCGATAGGGTCAGGAAACAGCCAGAGTTGCTGAGGAATGAGGTCTTGAGAGCTTCACAAGGAGCCAGAGTGTGTTTCCATATAAGGAAGAACTTTCTATTGGAAAGACAGAATTCGCAGCTGCGGAAGGTGCTCTCCACCCCACTGGAGACCTCTGGGATAATGGAGGGATTCATTAATGGGGTGGGGGACATTGGCTCAGTGGCCGTTCTGGACTTTGCTCCTGGGGAGATCCCAGGTCCAGTGGTTCTCAGTGGTCAAGAGGAAGAGAGGCACACACGCATTAAGGAATGAAGGGCCCCTTTGTGGATGTGGGAACTGATCTCCAAAGGCTACTTGCGAAATGGAGGGTAGATAGAGACACTGTCATTCTGGTTTTCATACCCATCCCTATTGCTCCCTCCTTGGCTCTTGGTTTTGCGAATTCCCAGGCCATCCAGGGGCAGCTATTTTTCATGGCATATCTCCCTCATCTGTTGCAATGTTGGAAGGGCCCTGGAGCTCCTGACAGGATGCCCCTCTTTCTGCAGAGGCACCGGGTTGGACGGCTGGTGTCGTCTTCTGAGTCCTGGGGGAGAACCATCTCTTTCCCCTCTCAGGCCGGCCTCTGTACCGAGCTCTGGTCCTGGCCTGTGGTGGAAGGTTCTCTCATCCTGTTTCCTTCTCTTATTTAATAGTCACTTATATCTGCGTTAATTTATTAATCATGAAATAAATAAGAAATACTTGCAGTTTTTCTCATACCTACAGACACAAGTAATCAACATAAATGTGTCACGACTGTTTGTCTAGACAAAGTTGAGGCTGCTTTTAGAGCACGCAGTTGGACAGTTGGGGGATAGCTACCCAATTTGTAGATGAGACAACATAAGCTACAAGAGGAGAACTGATTTGTCCCAGATTCTAAGGAGTGACTGACCTGGGCTTAGGGCTTGGGTGCCCTTGATCCCTGACCACTACTCTTTATTGCTAGAAGATTCTCCAGGGATGAGAACAAGCAGCCTCATGGTGCAGGCCCAAAAGCCAGGAAGTGGGCGATAAGTCTGAAAAAAACGGCTCATCTGACCTGCAGAAGCCTTTGCAGCCAATAGTAGAACAAGATCATGCTAAGAAATAGAACCACTAGGAAGCCAAGACATGGCTTCCCTTCTCTGAGCAGACCCCTCTTCACCCGTACTGCCCCCCCCCCCGCCCCCACGAGTTAGTCTGGAGTTATTTTAGACCACATTCATTCCTAACTGACTTCACCGGTCCAGTTTAGTCATTGAGCACTACTCAGGAACTTCAGATTGTAATTAATCTTACAAATTAAATTGGGCATTCTACCCTCCTTTTCCACACACCCCCTCCCAGGGTTCTCCTGAACTGCTTCTACGCTGGGTCTTTCTGCCTGGTGTCTGTCCTGTGAAGACCTCATGTAAAACTAAGTTCCCATGAGGATCCTCTGCCCGACAAAGCCAGGGCTTGGAGTCCAAGAGTGGGGGTTGTTTTCGGACTCATCTGTCATTGAAAGAACTGCAGACTGTACTCTTGGTGACCTTCAGGTGAATCCCCCTTGAATTAATAGGTTGACTTCATTCATGTAGGTACACTTCAGATGACCCCGTTTCTTAGGTGAACTTTCAGTCCCTTCCTTGTTTGGGTGGGGGGAACATACGCAAGAGTTTAGACTCCACTTCTTTTGGGGGTTAATCATTTACTCCGAGTAAGGAATTCCGTCTTAAGTGGGGCATGTTCTTCAAGTGCCAGAGGACAGAAGGGTGATTTTTCTGACATCTCCAGCCTTCTTCCCCATATATGGAAATGTTTACCCACCACACTGATCTATTGGAAGAGAAGGAGGTGACTCAGGGTTTAGGAGAAGCAGGATTTGAATTCTTGTTTCCAGAAACAAAGTCGCGCCCCTCCCCCCTCCGCCCCCATCCCTCCACTCCACTCCTTTGCCCCTTGTTCCGAAAGCTAAGAAGAGAATGTCTCAGTGCTGTTCCCCTCTGGCCTTGGGATCACCTCCTTGCACTTGGACTCTGGGTGTGTGAGAGCCAGCGGAAGGCCGGCTGCCTGTGGGCCCTGACGTCGCGTGAGTAAATCATTATTGCCAGGGTGAATGGCGTTTCTGCCCCCAGAACCTGGGTGTACAGCCCTGACAGCTGGCTCGCTTGCCTGGTGATGCGGCTTGTTGCTGGGAGCTCTGGTGCTTTCATCTGGGGTGTGGACAGCTGCTTTCCCAGGGGAGTACTCCTCACAGTGGGATTTAGAGACAGGTTCTGCCTGAGCTGAGGGAAAAGTCTGTTTATGTGTAGAAAAATCAGAGAGAGATTTTCTCCCACCTGAGGATCAACTTGAATGAGATAGAAAGGCAATTTAGGAGTGTTGTCTGTCTGATTGCTAGGGCTAAACAACAAGCCAGAAGGGATATTTTGGAATGCTTGGACATGGATAGTTTTAGCTTGAAAAACAAATCTGTGGTTGGACTTAAGAGTATGCAGAATGTTGCTGTATGGCGTTTGCACAGCATCCACAGTCTGGAAAAATAGCTGGTATGCAGGATATTTGTGTATTTCTGATGGACGGCCCGAGGAGGGACACTTAGAGACTTTTCAGCCAGTCTGTCTTATTTTACAGCATGACAGTGGGTGGTGGAGTCCCAGAGAGTGAGCTACCTTGCCTTGCAGGTACATGGCTAATTCGGTGGGATTAGAACACAGGTCTTCTCACTCGATGCACATTCTTCTTCCACTACAGTGACGCTGTTCCTTCAGGCAAAGGCAGAGAACACGCATCTCTTTCTGATGAGGAAATGAGGACTCAGAGGTGCCCGAGTTGCCCATATTTACTGATCTCGTTGGGGAGAAATTGAGAGCTAAAACCACATTCTCCCAGTTCAGATCTCTTCCTCATGTTCCATGGGCTTAGATGCCAGAACTCGTTTTTCTAAAATCTTACTTTTTCCCCCCTTCTCTGTTTCTACTTACCTTTCCTGCTTTTGATCATGTGAATGTTGTTTTAATGTGAGCTGCTGTCTTCTGATCTACTTGGCTGCCTCTATCTTTTTCTCTTCGGAAAGGGATGATAGCTTGTCCAAAAGGCAGAGCGAAGGAGTGGAGCCCTTTGTTTTGTTTTCATCCTTGGCAGTGAACAGGCCTTGAGAGAAATTGAGCAGGGCTTTCCATCTAAACCTCTACTGCTGTTCTCTGCTGCACGAATTCTGGAGTATTGCTCCCTCCCATTAAAAGGTGAGCTCCGATTCTGAGCGGAAACACACACGCACGCACGCACGCACGCACGCACGCACTTCTTGAGCCTTCTTTGATGCAGTGGCAGCATTCCACAGAGACCAAGAGGGCACCACTCTGTTCCAGTCCACCAGCTGCCATAATGAGTAACTCTCTGTGGTCAGTTCAGTTTCCAGTGAACTCAGGGGGCCCCTGGCTTCAGCGCAGGGAACATGATGGAGATGTGATGTGGGGAAGCACTCGGAGGCCGGTGGTGCTGTGTGGCAGATTTTGACAGAGCAGAGACAGTGCTCTGAGACCTACGTTTGTCCTGGTCAGTGTCGAAGAGAGGGGCATCGGTTTCCTAAGCCACTGTGAAGCCCCGAGGAGGCAGGCCTAGACCAGATCTCCTGGGCCTGGAGGCCATCTGTCTTCTTCATGGCCTGGGGTAGGTGGGGACTGGTGGCCCTGCTCACGCGTGGGAGGAGGCTGCCTTGAAGCATGAAGGCTTGGGATGTTTTCCTGCTGTGGTGCTGATGGACAGGGGCACTAAGAGGTTCGAGTTAGTAGTACCCATGTGAGCGCTCTTCCTGATAATAAGAAATAATATAAATTGATTGCTTCTGGGTGCCAAGCTTGGTGCTGAGCTCTTAACCTAAATCATACAGTTGCAACTACAGCTACCCATCAGTACATACTATATTTTTAAATTTAATTTTCAATTTTGGTAAAATACACATAAGATAACATTTACCATTTTAACCATTTTAAGTGCCCGGCTCAGTAGTGTTAACTGTGGTTGCGTGTTGTGCAGCCAACCTTCAGAACGTTTTTCATCCTGCAGAACGGAGACTCTGGACCCGTTTAAGCATTAACTCCTCATTCTCTCCTCCCGCCAGCCCCTGACAACCCTCTCCTGCCTTCTCTCTCTCTGAGTTTGATGACTCTGGGTATCTCATTTAAGTGGTCTTTTTGTGAACTGGCTTATTTCACTTAGAATAACGTCATTGAGGTTGATCATGTCGTAGCGTGTGTCAGAATTCCCTTCTTTTTAAAGGATGGATGATGTTCCCTTGCATGTGTATACCTCCTTTTGCATCCATTTGGGTACTATTTGTTTTTAGTCTCCATTTTATGAAGGAAGAACCTGGGGCTTCGAGGGCTAAATCTCCCAAAGTCACGCTGTCAGCAGAGGAGCTGGGATTGGAACCCAGTAGTGTGATGTGACTTCTGAGTGCGTGTGATCAGGAACAAGCACATACTGGGTTTGAGCTGCCAGCCATGTGAAAAACCAGCAATTCTCAACTGGAGAGTGGCACCTCTTCACACTGTGACATTTCAGTAACAGGTGTTCTAAAGAAGTGTGCACAGGTATTTTCCTCTCTTTTGTATTGGCTTCTGGGAATCTCAGGGCCAAATCTGAAGACTTCTTGTAACAAATAGTGTGAAACTTTTGGCTCCTTTTTGGGTAACCCCCATCTGTTCTTTTCTTCACCTTATTTTTCCATCTTTCTTCCCAGTCTTTTCACTTAAAAAAAGTCATGTACTATGTGCCTCTTTTGTCAGGTACTGTAGATCCTTCCTGGAACCAGGCAAAACATATAAATCAGTGACATGCTTCCAGGTATTTTTGTTATTATGTCTAAGGAACAGCGGGTCTGTAGACAGAGACTGAAGATGCGAGTTTCTGACCTGGCTCTGCCGCTCACTCCGTGTATAACTCCAGCGGTGATGCAGGCTCCTTTCTGAGACTGGGTTTTCCCTCCTGGGAGATGGGGTTGTTGGCGGGGACAGCGCACATCTCTGCTGTGCTGCACCCTACACTAGGCGCTCTCCAGGACTTACCTCTTTCAGTTAGAAAAACACGACCCAGAGAAGTGAGCACACTCGCCCGAATCCTCCACCTCCTGCGTGCAAGCAGTAGTGCTCCATGCCTGACTCCGAGCCCAGCCTGTCAGCCACAGGTCTGCGCTACTTGCCCTTCAGCAGTCTGTAAAGTTTCTTTCATCCGTGGCATGGATTCGTCTAATTGTATTATATCTTTATTGGATTCCCACGTATGTGCCTTGTACTGTTCTGGGCGCCGATCCAGCACTGGGTTGAGAGTGAGTAGAAAAACACAGGAAACAATGATCCCTCAGAACTTGCATTCCAGTTGGGGTGTGTGGAGGAGGCAGATAACAAATGAATGCGTAAACAGGAGAGAATGGTAAGTGACACTCACGAGGACCCGCACAAGGCTCTCTGACTGAGGGGATGGAGGAGGGGCTCTGGGAAGAGATCCTTTGAGCTGAGACCTGAGGGACAGGGAGCCAGTCAGGGGAAGAGCATTGCAGGCAGGGGGCTCAGTCAATTCAAGAGCCGTGGAGTGAGAATGGGTTTGTGTTTGAGGAACAGAAGGAGCCCAGTGTGCAAGGAGGTAGTAGGGCGGCAGGGGAGGAAGCCTGAGACAGGAGTGGGGAGGGGCTGGTAGGTTTTAGTAAGCTAGAGCGGAGGCTGGGACCTGAGTCTAAGTGTGATGGGAAACTACTTGAGTGATGTTTTACCAGATCTTTATGGCGACTGTGGGGAGAAGTGGATTGCTAGGAGAGGCACGAAGGTTAGGAGGAGACTGTTGTAATTACCCAGGTGGGAGGTGGTGGTTATTTTGATTAGGGTAGTAGAAGTAGGGCCAGAGAGGAGGGGCTGAGTTCATGCCATGTTTTGGAGGGATTGTCTACAAGATGTCAAGTGCAGTATTTTTCAAAGAAGCGTCCAGGTCAATAGGCAGGACTCTTGGAGACCCTAGCAGAGGTGAAAACATGTACAGTGAGGGGTGCACAGACTTGCAGCTGATCTGGACTAAGGAGTCTGTGTGCTCCCCACTTTGGTTTCTAACCTTGAGCTTCTGGCCAATGAATGGAGGGCCGTGGCTTCCTGCCTCTGACTTCCTGGCTGAGAGCTGCTGGAATGCCCCCAAATAAGCCCTGCAGAACAGGCCGCTTCCTCTGCTCTCCCTGGGTATTTGTATAAAGCATTCTTTCCCACCAAGAATATGGAGTATTCAGAGTGGTGTTGACTTTATGGGCCATATTTAACTTCGTGTTTTTCCTTGATGTGTCGTCTGTTCTTGTAGAGATTCCTGCCTCCAGTGAACTCCCTGGTGAGGGGCCTTTGACGAAGCAACCTGTCAGATGGGTCTGGAAGGCTTAGTGGGAGCCCAGATGAGCTGGGGCTTCAAACCCCACCTTGGTTTGAGGGCTCTGGTCCAAGGGCACCCCCAGACCCCCTCATTGACATGGGATTTACACTTGCGGCCCTTGCCTGCTCCCTGTAATTCCTTCTCGTGTGTCGGGCTTTCCAGTGCGTGCTCCACCTTTCAGTGGATAAACCGGTTTCAGAGACGCAGGCGATGTGGTGAGAATCCAAGACTCCGGATAGAGCCTTGTGCTCTGGCCACCAGGCCAACGTGACCTCCCGGGTGGCCTCATGCCCTTGGTGCTCGTGGCCGTCTTGTACTACACTCAGCCTGAGCTGAGAGATGCTCAGAGAGCACCCATTCAGGCATCCGAACTTCAACTTCACTCTTGAGGCTTCTTCACACACTCCTCTTCCCATAATTAGCAGTCTGTAGATACCGGGTTTTTTTTTTTTTTTTTTAAAGATTCTTTAATATCATCTCTTAAAAACAGTGTTTTATTTTTTGCTCATTCGAATGTCTTTAAAAATGTTCTTTCATTCGTTTAGTCAACAAACATCTATTGAGTTCTTACTGTATGCCAGGCATTGTGCTAGGTGCTGGGGATGCATTCGGAGATAATTGGAGGCGTCTGGAAGGGGAGTGATAATTACAGCACAGTGAGGGATATATAAAGAGCTAGAAATAGCACCGTGAATAACATCTACGAACAAATTGCCTTTTTTTTTTTTCCTTTTGGATTATTCCCTATTGTATATTGCCCAGAGTGGGATTACTGGGTCATTTAAAAGATGAAAACAATTTGGCACAAAAAGATGTAATGACCGGCCTGGGGAATACAGCTCAATTTTCATCAGGGGGGAAAAATGGTTGACAACTCCAGATTTAGATTCTTTACCAGGAGGATCAGGCAGTTTTTCTACTACCCCTATCGACATGGCGCCTTTCAGAGGGACCACCTATCCTAAACACATCAGCCTGCATGTAGAAACACATAGTTCTATATTTGATCTCACAAGTAAATTGTTAATTCTCACAAGAACCTCGCTCTGTAAGTATGATTGTTTCCGTTTTAGGAATGAGGAAGCTGTGCCTTCGTTAAAGAAAAGAACTGGCAAAGGCTTGAATAGTCAATTTGTGGAGATCCCAAGAACCACGTACAGGCCTTTGGATTCTGTGACTCCCATCCTGTTCTCTATGCGCTGCTCACCAATGAGGGGAAGCCTATGCTCCACCAGGGCCTAGAATTCCTTTAGTGAGCTATCGGGGTGCTTCTCAGGAAGATCAGGATCTGTGAAATGGGTACAGAAGTCCTAACCTCCAAAATCATTGCCAGGGAACAGTGCCTCTCTATACTTTGACCTGAAAAGACCTGAAGGCCTGCTATCCTTGATTTTGGCCCAGGTTCTGTAAGGTTAATAATGCCCTTAGCACTGGAGCCCAGAATCGCAAGTAGAGCTGAAACCATGCCACGGTTCTGCTTTGAAACATTTGTTGTTTCCCTGGTACAGTCCCTGACGATAAGTTTATTTAGTTTGTTATTTATAATGTTTTCCTAGTATTTGGGGCATTAAATAAAAACTGCTCCTGGAACCCAGGGCCCATCATAACCAGAGAGCAGTGTGTACCTGCAGTACACGCTCCTGTGCATTCGTCCCTCATCGGCCTCAGTCCATGTCCCTCCTCACAACGCCTGCGTCGGCTCCCTTCGTGCTTTAGTTCATGCTGTTCCTTTCGCCCCAGTGAGCCTCTCCCATTCCATCTACAGACCTCCTGCTGCTTCTGTCAGCTTCTGCACAGATGGCGCTTTCTGAGTGAAGTGATCCCCGATCATCTACTCCCCACCCTCCATGTTCCCCACCATCCACCCTCCACACTCCACCCTCCACGCTACCCACCATCCACCTGCCACCCTCCACGCTCTCCACCATCCACCCTCCACCATCCACCCTCCACCATCCACCCTCCACCCACCACGCTCTCCACCCTCCACCCTCCACCCTCTCCACCATCCACCCTCCACCCTCCACGCTCTCCACCATCCACTCTCCACCATCCACTCTCCACCATCCACCCTCCACCCTCCACGCTCTCCACCATCCACTCTCCACCATCCACCCTCCACCCTCCACGCTCTCCACCATCCACCCTCCACCATCCACTCCACCCACCACGCTCTCCACCCTCCACCCTCCACCATCCACCCTCCACCATCCACCCTCCACCCACCACGCTCTCCACCCTCCACCCTCCACCCTCTCCACCATCCACCCTCCACCCTCCACGCTCTCCACCATCCACTCTCCACCATCCACCCTCCACCATCCACCCTCCACCCACCACGCTCTCCACCCTCCACCCTCCACCATCCACCCTCCACCATCCACCCTCCACCCACCACGCTCTCCACCCTCCACCCTCCACCATCCACCCTCCACCATCCACCCTCCACCCACCACGCTCTCCACCCTCCACCCTCCACCCTCTCCACCATCCACCCTCCACCCTCCACGCTCTCCACCATCCACTCTCCACCATCCACTCTCCACCATCCACCCTCCACCCTCCACGCTCTCCACCATCCACTCTCCACCATCCACCCTCCACCCTCCACGCTCTCCACCATCCACTCTCCACCATCCACCCTCCATCCTCCATGCTCCCCACCATCCACCCTCCACACTCCCCACCATCCACCCTCCAAGCTCTCCACCCTCCATACTCCACCCTCCACGCTCTCCACCATCCACCCTCCACCCTCCATGCTCTCCACCATCCACCCTCCATCCTCCACGCTCTCCACCATCCACCCTCCATCCTCCATGCTCCCCACCATCCACCCTCCACGCTCCCCACCATCCACCCTCCACGCTCTCCACCCTCCATACTCCACCCTCCATGCTCTCCACCATCCACTCTCCACCCTCCACGCTCCCCACCATCCATCCTCCACGCTCTCCACCCTCCATACTCCACCCTCCATGCTCTCCACCATCCACCCTCCACCCTCCACACTCTCCATCATCCACCCTCCACCCTCCATGCTCTCCACCATCCACCCTCCACCCTCCTCGCTCTCCACCATCCACCCTCCACGCTCTCCACCATCCACCCTCCACGCTCTCCACCATCCACCCTCCACCGTCCACGCTCTCCACCATCCAACCTCCACCCTCCATGCTCTCCACCATCCACCCTCCACCCTCCTCGCTCTCCACCATCCACCCTCCACGCTCTCCACCATCCACCCTCCACCCTCCATGCTCCACCGTCCACAGTCCCCCACACTAGAAGGGATCTCTCTGTTCTTTCTCCAGCTAACTCACTTCACAATGGGCTGTGAGGCAATAGGGAAACTTTGTGGTGCTTATAAACATAGGATCTGGATTCATATTTTGGCTGTGATACTTCTTAGCTGTGTGATCTGTCAGGGTAGTTAACCTGATTGGGCTCCAGTTTCCTCATCTGTCACATAGGTATAAATAATCACACCAAGTCATAGGACTGTGATGAGGATTTGTACTATTATCTGTCCCTCTTCTAAGGCACCTGCCTTCTCCTACTATGTGGATATCTTAGCTCCTTCCCTACTGGGAGCTCCTTCCGGGCAGGAAGGGAATCACACCTTCCCTGTGTCTTTGACACATGGGGCCTGCTACAAAGGCCCCTTTAAGGAAGGGATTTCACACAACTTAACTGGTGACGTCAGTGCAGCTCATTCCTAGTGAGAAGTTCCAGTCACATGGTGTCAGGCCTGGCTGGGCGCTTTAAGGTGTGGAGTTTGGGGCATGCACAGTACTTGCTGGATAGGCCCCTGGCTCCTGCCTCTTTAGTGAGAAGAAAGAGGCCAGGGTCTGTGTTCAGCCTGTTCTTCTCACTTACCAAGTTGGGTAGTGCTGCCACTTCCCTGAAAGTAGAGTGGAAATTCTGCTTGGAACATAGTATTTCGTTTCTCTCCTGGGTCTTCCATAGGTGAGAAGTCCAGACTAGAGGAAAGGGTCCCTGGAGTTTAGGGGTTGGAAACTCTGAGCCTCCTATTCTTCTGACTCCTCTGTGGGTGGTGCTTTCGGAGGAAGCTCTGCTTCAGACTCCCGCCACTGCTGTGCTGAGCCCTGACCTCAGACGGCGATTCCATTCCTAAAAGGATAATGCTGCCATTTAACTTGCTCTTGAGAGTCATTTCTCAAAATGCAGTACCCATGAGCCTCCAGATCCAAGTATTTGAGGCTGGTGCACAGGTCCTCCATGATCTGGCTGCAACATACCTTTCCAGCCTCATGTTCCACCGCATCCCTCCTTGTGCGTGGCCGATGGTTTCAGCAGATTAGTTACTTTCCCTGAGAACACCCTGAACTCATCCTCCTCAAGGCCTTAGCACATCGCGTTCCCTGGGCCTATCTCCTCCCCCGCATACGTGGAAATCCTCTTGGGTGTTCATGCTCAGCTTAGAAGTCATCTGCAGAGCTTTTCCTGACCCTCAACGTGACATTGCATGTACGTAGGCTTTGCACGCTTTTCTGTCTTTTTGTGTATTTGAGCACATCTCCAGTGAGGTTATGAGCCCTTGGAGAGTTCAAGGCACGTCTAACTAAGCACCTACACCTGCTAGGTCCATACCTGTGCCTTACTAAGGACAGGAGGTGCTAACAGGGTCTGTTTTATGCACCGCCGAATGCGAGGCACATGACATCCTGTTAGCTAACAGTTGTGTCTGAGCGGTATTCAGAAGCTCATAATAGGGTTACTGGTGATTTGTCTGATTGTGAGCCCAGCCGTTTGAATTGGCCTGATGTCAGCTCATTGCTAACCTTTCTCAGGCCTGCTTCCCATATACCCCGCAGATGTGTGCTTCGTGCCAGGGCTCTGAGCTTATCCCACTGAGGAGCATGACAGGAAGATGGAATTCAGGAAGGATCTGTCTGCTTCTGATGTGAACACTGTTTTTTAATTTGGAAGTTCAGCCTTAATTTTTTTTATCCCAAAGCTCCTCAAAATGTGAAAATAGCAGAAAGTTTTTTTCGTTTGTTTGTTTTTTTAAGGTATATTTCTGCCTCTAGCAGAATAGCTGTCCCTAGTATGGTTGTATGTGCAAAGCTATAAAACCTGTACCATGGAGCTTTATTTAGAAGACCAGGGTTCAAGTCCTGGCTTTCCAGTTTCCTAGTTCCAAAACCTTGCCTGAGCTCCCTGACTCTCAGTTTCCTCAATGGGTAATTGGGAAATCTTTCTCATAGGGTTGATGAACGGTTAAACGAGGTTTTGGACATTAAATTGGGATTTTTACTGCTGTATGGTTCACAAACGGAGTTTGAAGGCCATTTTTAAATAGCAGTTCCAAAAAGTTTGCTTTGGGAGGAAAATGCTCGGATGTTTAAGTTTATTTTATTTTCTTGAATGACTAAATAAATGAATGTATAGTCAGGGGACATACAGTATCTAACAGCCTCAGGGAACACCCAGGGGTTGTAAGACTGAGTTATAGTTCATATAATTAGAACCACAGAACCATATGCTTTGAGACATTATAGAAACCTTAGCAGTCAAGGTTCTAATGCACACTCTGTGCCAGCCGGAGCTGGGCATGCTGGATAAGGAATCCCTGGACATGATTACATACCCCCTGATAGGTAGGTGGCAATAGCCTCATGTTGCAGACAGGACAGCTTGAGTTCAGAGAGGGTAAATTGCTTACACAAGTCCAATATCAAGTCTTGAATTTCATCCTGTACTCATGACGTTCTCCAGAAATCCTTTCTATTTACAGATGTGATGAGACCTGCCTTTACTTTGTTGATCTTTCATCCTTGCCATCCCGGGGCAGGCCCTCATTCCAGGCTAGATAAAGCAGGGGATATCGGCACTCTTGATGTCTCATAACTTGATTAATGAATAGATGAGTGTCTTGACTTTTCCTGCCAAGAATCTGCTCATTTTGAACTTCTTTGACTGTACTCATCCATCAGCCTTTCTTTCCTTTTTCTCCCTTTTTGGGGGAGATATTTGCCTTTGCCCATCTCTGCTTTTGAGGTTAGGAGTGTATTTGAAGAGGACTTTTTATTTTCTTTGAAAAAATTATGGATGGAAAATTCATTGAGTATTTCCCCCAACCATGTGGTGGTGGGAGGAGGACGGGCTAGGAGTTAGGAGCCATGGTACTCATCTTGATGCTGTCACTGGCCAGTGAGGGGACTTCGAGTCAACCCCTCCTTTTCCTGTCGGGGTCCCAGTGTCTTCATCTGTAAAAAATGATGGCACTACGGGATGACTCCTAAGATTTTAAAATTCTGCATGTTTTATGGTGTCAACACCATCCATTTTGCTGAGCCGCGTAATTCTGCAGCTGTTTCTCTGATACTTTTCAATCTTTAGATTTAATCTATTCAACAATGTATAATTTTTTAAAGGGAAGCTTTTATAGACACTTCTGAAATATAAAGGTGGTGGTGGGGGATAAATGGATGTTAAAAAATAGAAAACAACCAATTAAATAGTATATAGCATGTAATTCTCCTTGGAAACTTACCATGAAATTGAGGAGCACTTTAACAACTGGTAATTTAAATTGCATTTGAACTCTGTTAATCGTTTGTTTGCATGGGAACTTCAATCATTTCACAGCGGTTCTTGAGCAAAGCTGCTTGTTCTCTTTATGGAAAAGAAGAAAAAAAAAATATTAAAAGAGAAGTTGATTATGGAAAAGGGAGGCCACTTTCATTTATGCGTGGAGGGAAGCTGGCAAGTGTGGGAGAGTGCCCTGGGGCCAAGTGGGAGAGTCTTGCTTTCAGCGCCGTTTAGACACCTGGGAAGTGAGAAATCTGGGATCTCAGACCTCTTTAGTGGGAATTATAGAAACTGTTCTGATTTATCCCCCTTTGCAAGCAGAAGCATAGGTTTCCTGGGCCTCGGGGTGGGGCTGTCTTTTGTTTTCCGTGGGATGGCACTGTCCACAGGGCCGGTGCTGGCCTCCTCAGCAAGTTTGAAATTATGCCTTTCTCTCATGTCAGTGGAATGGCTATGAGAATCCTAATGTCCTTGAAAACCACGAGCTCTCAGGAAACTCATTGCTCTGCTGGGCTCATCTTGATTATGCTCCATTTTTTAAATTTAATTTCTTTCTGCTGTCGGGCTATACTGGGAGAGCTTTGATGCAGGTGTTCAGAGACCTGGGTGTGGAATTGGGATTTTGCTCCAAAGCTGATTGTGTGACCAAGGGCAAGTCCCTCTGCCCAACGAGTCTCCCTGCCCTCTGTCAAAGTGGTGGTAAGTGGGTCCAGTGGAAAAGTCCTGGCCTGGAGCCCTGGCCTGCCTGACACTCGTGGTGGGCTCCTGGAGTGGCCACCTTCCTTTTCTGGCCCCAGCTTCTCCTCCTGGCGGCCGGAAGAGTCGAGGTGGGTCATTTTTTAAAGTCCCTCATCTTTTATCTTGTATTTTATTTAAATACTGTATGAGGAAATATACGTGGAACAATTGTATGACTGATTTAATAATATTTAAAATAATGACAATGAAAATAGGACTAGTAGTTTTTCTAGTATGTGGATTTCTCCTGCATATAAAAGACACATTGAATGCAGCCAGCTGCTTTGACATCTGTGTGTGTTGGAATATGTGTTGTATCATCCTTAGCAAAATAGTAATAGCTCTTAATTAAGTGAAACCTGTAATGAGGGCTTACTGGGAAGGGTCAGGTTGTCTCGCTGTCTGCTCCTCACTCGCTCTTACTTTGCCGGCAATGGAATTCAGGTTCAGGGGGCTTGCTAGCTCCTATCCTTAGAAATTTGTCTGCGGGTTCAGTCTCCAGTCAGGGCACATATGGAAGACAACTAATCAATGATTCTCTCTCACCTCTCTCTCTAAAATCAATAAAAACATATATCCTTGGGTGAGGATTTAAAAATTAATTAATTCATTAAATATACATTTGGGGGTCTCAAAATTTGAGATTCTGATTCAATGAGTCTGGAAAAAGTTCTGAAAGCTGTATCTTCAAAGAAACACCAAAAGAACTCTCCAAATGATGCCTGTTAATGAGTATGTTCAGTCTGTGAAAATTCATTAAGTTTATACTTATAATATAGGCATTTTTCTTTATGTATATTATGTTTCAATAAAACAGCATTTTTCTTGATATTAAAAAAAAAATTATCTGCGGATTCATATTCCTTGTTTCTTTTTATTTGTTGTAGTTCAGATTTTGCTGTTAATTTTTTTCTTGCCTAAAATGTATCTAATTAATTGATCTCTCTCTCATCTCTGATATTACCATGAAGCCGTTTCCCCAGGAGAGCTGAGGATGAACACTGGAATACTGGCATTCTCTTTCCTCACCATTCTGAGACAGATGGGTGAAATAAAATCGCCAGGAGTTGATTGGGGGCTTAGGAGGAAGAGATGTGTGGGTCTCAAGCCCGGCATCATTCTCCATGTGGCCTAGTCAGCGAGTTCATAAACCCCAAAGTTCTAAAGCAGGTAAGGTTCTAGAGATTCATGAGCAACTTTCTTCTCCATTTTTCCACAGGCGGGATCATTGAGGCTCAGGAACAGAACTGAAGACGGGATCCACTGTCCTGATTCTCAGTTTAGGGCTTTTTCCCATTGTTCTACTGGGCACTCGTTGGAGGGAAGATATTTATTTCTCAATTGGTGAGTCTTATGCAGAAAAGAAGACTTTTTCTTTTTGTAATCAATGTGCATGTTTTAATGTCTCAAAAATCAGTGTTTTCATTTAAGGAAAGCATGGACTAAGAGCTGGAGATGAACCGAAATGTTCTCTCTTTTTTTTCTTAAGTTAATTTCATTGGCAATGGATGCAATATAATAATGCTAATAAAATGTGTGGCAAAGAAAAGGCAGGACTCAGCTCTTGGAAGCTGGCATGAAGAGAGATTGGAAGAAAATTTGGAGTAATGATGACTTCCGGTTGCTGATGATTGTATCGCGTCTTTCTTTCTCCTTTGGCCTGGAGGGAAGTGTTCTTGAAATTGAAAGAGCAAAATAAAAATGTCAATGAACAGTCTTATGGATGTGGGTAAGGGAGGAAAGGAATATTACTGAGTGGCCCTCGTTTACCCCTGTGTAAGGTGCTGCTTCTGTTATTTCATTTTATTTTCACAACAATCCTTTGAGGTAGGGGAGGCTAACTTTGCTTAGGCAAAGAGTTGAACACTGTCTCAAAGGGTCTGCTAGGGCTCCATTGGGATCTGAGTTTGAATCCTGTTGCACATTCAGAAAGGGGAATGGTGACCAGGTAAGCTAAGCTTTCCCTTGTGTTTTGGAATTTCTTTGTGTTTAGGGGGTAGAATAGAACATCATGCTTTAGAAAAGAGAGGTGGTAAAAAAGAATCAGTGGTGTGGGATACCCTGGGCTGTTGGGGGCACTTGAGAAAAATAGCTGGGTAATTCTGGGAAAGGCTTCTATTTAGAATTCTTGATCTGTGGTTTCCATCCTGAGGGCCAGTCTGTCTGTGCCCCACGCACTGGCCTCACACTGAATGAACAAGACGGCTTACCATGTTCATGAAGCAGTTTTCCAAAACAAAACACATGCTGCTGTGATTGGTACAACTGGACTTCATTTAGAAGTGTGGTTCAGCTTATAGTTACATTTTGTCCCTCTTTCTTCTCTCTTAAAAGAACAGTGGCCTTTCTGTGTGCCTATAGATTTGCATAAGATAAAAGACTGGAAACCTCTGCTTTGACTCTTAAACAGGTTAGCCTGTGAAATTTCAAACATGGTCTTGAATGCTTTGCCCCCAGCATACACTTTAAGCATCAAATGTGAATCTTTGTTACCTGTTCTACTTTGATTTTTTTTTTCAGTGTTTGAAATTAAATGGTGATGAATATGAAGCCTTGCTTTTGGATTAAAAAAAAATCTAGTGTGTAGTGACAGCATAGGAGAGAGAACCTAAACAGGAGTGAGCTGGGAGGGACGCAGAAGTTTTTGCCGTCTGTGAGCTAGCTATGAGCCCCGTGGCTTCTGTGCTCTAGAACACGGATGCAGGCTTAGGCTGCATTGGATAGAGTGTGTCACCTCCAACCAAGTGGGTGGGGAAACCAGCGAGCTCAGAGGTGATGTGGGCTCAGGCCCCGTTTGAGCAGGACACAGCTATGTCTCTGTTCTTATCCTTGCTCCACCCTCTTCTGTGCGTTGGCTTTGTTGTCAGAATGTTTCACCTCATGGTCAGGAGATGGCTGCTCACTGCAACCGGGGCTGCAGGCCACCTCCTTGCCATCGGGGGAAGGGAGCTCTGCCTGCCATCTCCCCACAGACGTGGGTAACTGTGTACTTCTGCACGAGTTGCCAAGGCCACGAGGAGGACACTATGCTAATTGGCACATGTGAACTGGGGCTCTGCTCTGAATCTTGAACCAATCCCATCCCGACCTTATGGCAGCTATACAGTGGAGATCTGGTGGTCCCTCGAAAGCATATCTGGGTGCTAATAGGAAGGGGACCGAGGACTAAAGCTATGTTGGTGACTATTAACCTTGTAACCCTCCTGTCAGAGCTCTTCTGGAGTGTCAGACTTTAGTCCTTGCTTCATCCTCTGAAAGGGACTTGAGCCAGCTGGACTGTCCACATGAGGATGACGGGAGGACTGGAAATGATGTCCCACCAGGAACTGTTAAGGAATGAAATCCTAGAGAAGATGGGATGCAGGGGATGTATGATTAGGGTCTTTAAGAGCAGAAAACAGTCCGAAGAGGGACAACACCTCTTGTTCACATGTTTTCCCCAGAGTCTAGTGGGATCTCTGGCACATGATTTGTGCACAGTGCATTTTCATAGGGAGAAAGAATAAAGCCCTTTCCCTGAGGGTGTTCCATCAGGCACTGGTTAACTCTCTGTTGGAGTGTTTTAGGAATTCTAGCACAGATGAAGCGAGACTGCATGATTTTATGAGAGTGAAGAAATGACCGATCAGAAAGAGGCTTTTGGGACATTATGGCTTAAAAAGTTTGTGAGTTCATAAAAAGCCAGTCAGTATGGTGGTGGGATGGGGTATCAGAAGTTCTTACAATGATTAGATGTGCAACCATAAAAGAACAAGGTCGTCTGTCTTCATTTCCCTGAACTGAGAATTAGGAATAATAATTATTGCTCTGTCTACCTCTCATGTTTGTTTAGAGCAAATGGGTCAACAGATGCCAAACTGTTTTTCAAACAATAAAGTGTGATCCATACATGATAGATTATTACAGTTGTTTAATTCTTTAGTTTAAAGACTCATCACGAATATACAGAAAAATAAGATGATCTAATATGCAGTCCCCAGCACCCTGCCTGGTGCATAGGATATGCTCAGTGTATGTCCTTTCTTCTAACCCTGCACCCCCACCCTCCTCAGGACTGGATGGGCACTGATTTGTTCTCAGTCTCGGAAAGGGGCTTGATCTAGAATCTTGCTTAATGATGGTGGTTGAAGTTGTATTATTATTACTTTTCATATTTATTTTTGTTCTGGACAGTAGGAGGTGGAGGGAGGTAGATTGGAGATGAAGCATCAATGCTTAAGAAATCCCCTAGAAGCTACAGTCTAGCTGGTTGGCTCTTGCTTTGTTTGATTACCTTCTGCTCCAGGCGTGACTTACCCAGTGGGAGTCAGGAAGGAAATTATTTCCCTCTGTTGATACTAGTGTACAATTGCTGATGGTAGCCAAGGGCTTTGAGTTTTAATATTTCCTCTTTGGTTCTCAGAAGAATCAGGTATTGGTCTCTGCCGGAAGCAAAGCATTTGGTCACTTCCACTTGACCTTCAGAGGTGAATGTCTTGAGTCCCTACAATTATCTGATCAAATGTTTTTTGGGCATGTGTGACCGACCATCTGCTTAGTCAGCTTTTGTTGCTTCTATATTATTGCTTCAGAAATTACAACAGGACTTGCTGGGTCTGAACAAGGACCCATCTAGCCTCCTGAGGCTCTGTGGCCCTTCTGCAGCCCAAGGATGTCTTGTATGAGGTATTGTCTATTCATGAAAGTAAAAGACAAAGCTCGCTCTCTCTCTCTCTCTCTCTCTCTCTCTCTCTCTCTCTCTCTCTCTCTCTCATTTTTTACCTCCTAATTCCACATCTTCTATATCCTGACCTGAGCACAGTGGAGATACCTCTATCTTGAGAAGGGCGTGGGAGGTCAGAGGAATTCTCAGGTCTTTTCTTATTGGATTACTGTGCAATAGACAGGGTCTGATGCTAAATGCATGGGGAGCCTCATGAGTCCTTTGTAAATTCCTGCCAAGTATCTGCCCCTGGCTCACAGCAAGTGTTCTGTGCCCTGATCTCAGTGTTTGTCTGGATGTCAGTGAACCTCAGGATCTTTAGGACACCACAGTGAATTAGGCATGGTCCCTGATCTTGAGAAGCTCAGTCAGACAGAAAAACATATACATGAGAATGAAATACACCTTAGGAAAGTATTATTTACAATGTACATTCATTAAGCACCAGATCTGTTTCAGGTCTCACATCAGGTGCTTGGGAAATCAAGGTAAGTAATTTATAGTCTTAGAGCTCATGGGGCTTAGATGAAAGGTTGGGAGAGTGGAAATCATTGGAAACATTGGGAAAAGTTTCAGGGGGAGAAGAGCTGATCTCAGAACTTCTCAGTGAGCCGTGGAGCCTTATGACATAAGCCCAGGGGGTAGGCCAGGAGGGCCTGTGGGCGTAGTTTGGCTCACTATGGCTGGGCGGGTTCTAAGGGTGGACTTAGCTGATAGCAAAATACAGCTGGGCAGGTAAGGAGTCTCTCGTCTTGCATGTGTGGTTCCGTCTCTAGTTCATTCCAATCAATGGATTATAGCTAGAAGTGACGTTTGACTTGGGACCTCATTACCATTTCCATGGCCATCTCTGTGTGACCAGAGCATGCCTGGGTTAATGCCACCAAACTAGAAGCCATCTCTGCATTCTGGGGCACAAAGTTTCCTTTTGAGAGTTTCTGATAGTGACTCTCTTATAGTCTACTCCCCAGGCCTCATGAGCAGTTCTGGAGTTGGTAGGGGCCATTAAAATAATCGCAAACTTAGATGCTGTCTTAATTATCTATTGCTGCATAACAAATTACCCCAAATATAGCACCTTAAAACAAGAAACCTTTATTGTCTCCCAGTCTCTGTGAGTCAGGCATCGGGAGCACTTAGATGGGTGTCTCAAGGTCTCTCCTGAGGTTGCAGTCTGGGTGCCGGATCTGCGGTTTCCTTCGAAGGCTCAGTGAGGAAGGGGGTGGGGGGAATTATACCAAACTCACTCCCAGGATTGTGGGCAGGATTCAGTTCCTCACTGGTGGTTGGACTTCGGGGCTCCTTTGCTGACAAGTGGCTGGAGGCCGCCTGCAGTTTCTTGCTTTGTGGGCCTCTCCACGGGCGTCCTCAGCATGGCAGCTGGCTTCCCCCAGAACTAGTGAGCAAGAAATGCAAGCCAAAGCCTTCGGTCATCTGCTCCTGGAAGAGACACATGGGTCCCTCTGCCTCATTCTGTTTGCTAGAAGCAAGTCAGTAGATCTAGCCCACACTCCAGGAGAGGGATGAACCAGGGCATGAATACAGGGCCAGCTTAGGAGCTACCCAGGTTACAGAAGGTGCCAGGTGGGCGGAGGGGTCACATGGAGCCACCAAATGAGCTTGGCACCTCTGCGAAGCAATTTCACTTGAAGGCTTTTGGGGTGAAACTCCACTTACGATCTTATTATAATCATTGATGTATAATAGTATAGAGTACAAAATTGGCATGGTTTTTTAGAGGAAAAACACAAGTTTTCAATTAAAGCTATGCTCCCATGCTTCTACATTTTTAGCCTCTTTAGCGGTGAGAGGTGCTTTGGTAGAAATATTTGCGTGCTCTCACTTGAACTCTTTACTGTGCAGGTGAGACGCCAAGACCCAGAGAGGAGACAGACTCTTCCAGGGCCGCGGAGCATTGTAGCCATGGGAACAGCCATCAGAGGCTCTTCTGACTCTGGCCTAATGCATCCCTTCTACCTCTCCACACAGTTTATGCTTCATCATCAGTCCATACAACTTTGGAACATGTTTTCACTGCTTTCTGCAACCTCTATCCTGTCCCAGAAAGAAATTGGGGAAAACAGGTCAAAATTGGGAGTCTGAGCCTTCATGTCGTCCCTTCAGGTCGGTTTCAGGGTCCGCATCTCCTGCTGGGTCTCGCTGTGTCCTGAGAAGTTGCCCAGATCAGTACTATTTGGCGCAGACAGTGTGTCTGCAGTTATGAATAACATTTATGTTAAGAGCAGTGAGCCAATACTCAACATCACTGTGAGACTGACAGGGTCAGACCTAAAACCTCAACCAATACCTTCTGTCTGGCAGAAAGTTCTTTTCCAGGTCATCTGTCCCCCGCCCCCAAACAGTCTTTTTATAAGGCCAGGCTTTGGCAGTACATGTTATGGAAGATGACAGGCTCCATTAGGGTCCACCTTAACATTCCTAAACAATTCATGGCAGTGGGAGACTTAAAATCATGGTCAAGCTCATTAGTAGCCTTACTGCCAAAATAAGGAAAGCCAGCTTTGGTCATGGAGACTGTCACTGGCCAGACTGTGAACACTGTCCCCCATTCCATGGCCCCTTTCAACTCTTAATATCTTTTATACGAATGCTTTAGAGGTGTTTCTGATCAGTAATTTGATAGTTTTAATTGGCTGAAGGCAAGAAGAGAAAGCAAAATTTGAAGTAGGAAGACCATCATGCATTAACTACATCATCTTACTTAAGTCACTTACTTACTCGTTAAAGTGGTTTCCAAGCTTAAAACCATGGGGAAAGTAGCCCCTTCTTACAGGCTCTTTCGTGCTCACAGAGCAGCATAGCATATGTAAAGTGCCTGAGTACCGTGCTTAGTACACACTTGGTGCCCATTAAACGTTCAGTGTTCGATCTCCTCCGTAATCCGTACCCGCTGAACATCACCCTCAGCTTTTCTTTGTCAGCCACTGTCTCAAAGCCCCCGCTTGGTACTGTCCCCTCGGCTTGGACCAGACCCGCAGCATTTGCATATATCCTCTGATTTCATGTTTTCCTGAATGACTGAAAGCCTTCACATTTACAATTTTGCTCCCAAGACACAAATGCAGACATCATAATATGCTCATGTTTTCTGGTATCTGGAAATACAGTAGTTCTGGGAACAAAATATTCACACATGGTCTTTCATGAGGAAGGCCTTTTGGGCATCTCTACTTAAAAAGTAACTGTTGGGTTTCATGGCAGGATGCTCTAGTCTACAGGATGAGCTCCACTCAGCTGCTCTCAGCCTCCTCGTCTTTTGTAAATGGAAGCTTCTCGGGACCTGCCCAGTGTGACCCTCCTTGGCTTCTCTTTGGACTTCTTTAGGATGACATCACCTCACTCGGCTTCAATGGCGACTGGCTTGAGTTATATCAGTTATTAAAAATGATCTAATATTTTCCTCTTAAATCTAGGGCTCTGGCTCGTTCTATGATTAAGCTAGTGATTTATTTATTATATGGTGCAAGACGGCTGTAGCCACTTTATGATGTAATCTAAGAATGACATGAAAACAAAATAGGCTTTTACATAATGAAAGTGTTCCTGTAATACGTTTTATAGCAAGGATCTTTCCTCATTGAGAATGGAGATATATTCTTTACTTTTCCTTCACTTCTCTCTTACTTTCTTTTCCCATTGACGAGTCTTAAGGCCTTTAAATCAAATTTTAAAATGAGCATTTAAAACCTCACAAAGACCTTGGTTGACTCTTCTAATCTTGTCTTGTCATCATCTTTGTTCCCCCTCCCCTACCTCCATCCATGGCCTCTGTGATGGCTACTGCTCTGCTCAACAGCCTACCGGGTCCTCTCAGCGCACCGACGTCCTCACCATTCCTGTGCTTCTTCTGTTCCTTCTACTGGAAATGCTTCCCTGACCCTGAGTTTCCTTCTGCTACAGACAGTGTGCTGGTGCCTGTAGATAGCATGCTTCCTCAGGCCAGCTCACATGCTCCTCTTCCGCCAAGACTTCTCTGAAGCTTCTGCCTCTATTTAGAAGCCCTTTATCTGCCTTTTCTTACAACTTAATACAATAGAAAGCTCCCCTTTCCCACTCCAAGGAACAGTCACAGAACAGTAGCTCTAGAAGAGAAGTGATTTAGGAGAATGTGGGGAGGAACCTTTGGAGCTCTGGTCTGCTCCTCACACTGGGACATGAGGAGGTCATGGCCCATCGTTGAGCTTCAACTTTCTTTATTTGAAGAATGAGTGGCTTGGATTTCATTTCATGTGTCCACATAATGTATTGGCAGTGACTCCTTGAGGGGCAGTGTTGAGAAGGGATATGAAACCATATCCTAACTGGGTAGGAACGAGTCCATGATTATTTAGCAATATCTGTAAAGGCTGTGGGTGAGGGAGGGAGGGTGGAGGCATACAAGAGGTCTCTTGACTATTTTTGGATTAGATATTTAGAGATCCCTTTTTGTTATACTTTCTGGGATGCGTTGATTTTCTGACTTTAAGTGTCTTGCCCAAGGGCACGCAGCAAGTAGTGGCTTGAGTCCAATTCTCAGGTATAGAGATGGTTAAAAATGACATATTCTAATCTCACATTTATCTTGCAGGCTGGCTGCAGGAGTTGAGAAGCTGGGATAAACAGTCCTACAGGGTCACGGTTTATTAGATGCACAAGGCTCCCCAAATTCTCTCTGTTTTTGAGGTGGAGTGGTGTCAGGAGATGCCATTCACCTCTTTGTCTTCTTTCCTTCCAAAGAGTTATAATGTTTGCACTGTTCTAGTTTATGTCAAAGATGGCATTTTAAAATCAAGGTCACAAAGTTAGTTGACTCTGCCAGGGTACTATTTTGTAAGGGTTCATGAAGTTAACCCATGAATCCTTTGGATCCTCTGTGCCCTTCTTCTAACCCCTGACAAAATGCTTAGCTCTCAGCAGAATGCTAAATTGCTTGGCACCAGGTCAGCTGCAAAAACAAACAAACAAACAAACAAACAAACCAACAAACCAACAAACCAACAAACAAAATCAGGCCCTGGAATAGTGGGAGAGGCAAACAGACAGAGGAGAAAGGAAGAGGGCAGTAGTTTTGATGGCTGATAGCACTGGAACCCAGAGCCTTTGAGCGATGATGAAAAGGAAACTGGAAGTGGTTAGAGTGGAGAAGAGAGGATGGAGGAGGTGGGGGCGGAGTAGGACTCGGCCGTGGAAGGGACACAGCCTCTGTCCTTCAGGTATTTAGGCAGAGGCTGCCACTGATGGGCCCTCGCAGAGGGACAAAGAAGTTGGACGGCTTGTCCTCTAAAGTACTCCCTGTCTGCAGAGTCTGAAATTTTCAGAAGGGACATTTTGTGTGCATTTAAATAATTTCCTTTTTATGATGAAGGCTTTATGGATGAAAGGGATTCTTCCTTTTTCCATAGTCTTGGCACACATAAATGCTGACTTATCTTGGGCAATCTGTCGTCCCATTTAGCATTATTGATGGAGGAAAGGAGGCGAGCTGGGGTGTCTTCGTAATATTTTCGTACTGAATGTATTTTTGAGGATGATTTCTGTGCTTTTTAAAAAGATGCTTCCAGAGGATTCTGTTCTGTTGGCCTCCTTCAATCCCTCCCCCACCATTCTATAGTCAATGGCTTGCGTTTTCTGTGCTATTGGTGCTTTGTGTATACGTCATAGAACGTTCATGTCCTTATGCTGTATCTGCAGGTTTCTGGTTTTCCTCTTCCACCAGACTGTAGAAGCTTCTTAAGAGCATGAGTCCTGTCTTCTTCCTCTTCCACCAGACTGTAGGAGCTTCTTAAGAGCATGAGTCCTGTCTCATTCTATAAAGAGACCCTGGGTGCCAAGTGCAGTGGTTTGGAAATGATGACTCATTAACTTAATAACTGTTTATTGAGCACCTACTGTGTGCTAGACACTCTTCCAGCTGCTAGGACTAAAACCTTGAACAGAATCAAACAAACCTATTTGATGGAGACAGATAATATGCATGCTAATGAGTAAATATATAATTTAGGTTGTAATCTATTTTCAAAAGAACAATAAATCAGGTTAAGGGCACAGAGGGTACAGAGGACACAGGTTTATATTAATTGGTCCGAGAAGGTCTTACTGCTGAGTGCACTCGAGCAGGAACCTGAATGAAGTAAGGCACGGAACCTGAGATGAGAGGGGGAGAATGTTTTAGGCTGAGTGAAAGCTGTTGCGAAGGGCCTGGAGCAGAAGCATGCTGGGTACATTCCAGAGAAGTGAAGAGGCCAGAGTGCCGGGAATGCAGTGACCAAGGGGAAGGGCATAGGAGAGGCAGTTCCCCGTGCTCATTAAAATAGTTGCAGCAACAAATGTTTGTTAAGTACACATTGAAGGTGCTCCAAAAAAAAGCCTTTGTGATTTAAAGAATCCCCAGAAATGTAACACAAGGATGATATGTGGTATTTCTGGTTTTCAGCTTTAAGATGCAGGAGCCGTGGGTGGGGAGCTGGGACAGCAGTGGTGGTCACCTCAGAGCAGGTCCAGTGTGGAGGGCACTGGTTTCCCGGCTGTGTGTCGCCTTCCACGGTGGAGAACTCGGATTCTCTGCTCCGGAGACAGGCACACCTGCAGGGAGGCTGGGGCCCCTGGTGCAGATGGGCAATTGCATGCCTAACCACCCATTCAGGCACCCGCTTATTTGTTTTCCACATGCAAATATGGGTTTTTTTTTGCAGATAGATTTAATGTATTTGTTGCTTCCCCATTTTATTTAAAACAAAACAAACGATCAACCATGTCAGTTGAGAGCACAAATAGAGACATAAGTATTTGTATTCCCGCTGATGACACGGCTGAAAGGGATCCTAGGCAAATCAGCCTTTTCTGTGCTCAATTTAATTTTTACTTTACTTGAGCCCTTCTTAATATCTTAACGGTTTTAAAGAGCGATGTGGTATTATTTCCCTAAATTATTTTCTCAATATTTGAGGCTCCATATTTTTACTGTGTGGTTTCCACTCGCATCTTTTTAGCTTCTGAACTTCTGGCCCACGGTATAAAAAAGATGGGCCGGGGGTGGGGGGCACCATGGAATCTCCCAAGGCCCTTGGCAGGTGGTGCTTACAACTTCTTTAGTCTGGAAATAAACAAACAAACACAAATTAGAAGTATTTGCCCCTATTAATGTGCTATTATTATTTATTGTGCAAGATCATGCAAAAAGTCACTTCCATTTATCTGGGACTCTGTAGGTAAACATCAATATGCGCAAGCCAGGGCTTTGGTGACTAATGAAATTTCAGAGCTCTAGAGTGGGAGGTCCGAATTGGTAGATACCTTGGCATTTACTTTATCTCAAACACTTTATTTTATAGTTAGGGAAACTGAGGTCTGGAGAGGTGCAATGACTTGTTCAGGGCCTCAGAGAGTAAGAGGTGGCCATTGGACTTGAGCAGCTGGGACTCTGACAAATGCCAGCCTCTGGGGCCTGGGGTGATGAAGAGGCTGCTGGAATGCACGGGAGATCTCATCCAAGGTGAGGTCTGTGAGTAAGTGGTGTCTCTGTATCTCCTTTTTATCTCATAAACTAATTACTTTTTTTTTTTTTGGTGTCAGATCTCAAGCAGAGGTGATGGACTGAAATGGCGAGTGTGTGTGTGTGTGTGTGTGTGTGTGTGTGTAGAAGGGTAGGACATTTGGCAGCAGGGACTTCATAATTAGACACAGAACCAGTGGGAAGTCTAAAACTTACTGAAATGACTGCTTTATTTTATAGAAAAGGAAGCATGTTCAGAGTGATTGAGAGCCTCGCCCCAAATCATTCAACTTTGAGTCGTCAGAATTTTAGATCAGCCACATCTTTTGAAAGAGTCTGATGTTTGGAGTGATTGAGAGCCTAGCTCCAAGTCATTCAACTTTGAGTAGTTAGAATTTTAGGCCAGCAACATCCTTTGAAAGGAACTTTTACTGGGAAAAGTATCCATCATCACTATCAAATTGTGTTCATTAGTTAGCTGGCAGGGCTGCTGCAGGGAGATGAGGTGTCTGCCTTCTCCGGTGTTCGTTCCCTAGACCGGGTTTGGCAGGAGGGGCGTGGCCAGGGCTCTGTGTCCTTGCAGACATGGCTGATGTATAATCAGACATCAGATGAACACTTAACCGTCTGCTCCCAGTGTCTAGCTTACAGATGATCCTCTGAAAGAGTTAGGTTTGGAACTCTAGGCCAATTAAGTAACATTTGGTATATATGTTCATCAATGTGGACCCTTTCACTTGAAAGTGTGAAATGTTTAGATGCTCAGTGATGGGGTGTGCAGAGTCAAAGGTGATATTTTCAGAGGTAGCCTGAGAACAGGAAGGTCCGTATGTATGGAAAGGGCAAGCTTCTGTCAGGAACACACTGGGAGAGGGTTACCATTCTGTGTAGTGGCCACTCGAGTAATAAATGGTCCTGGACAGCCTCGATTCTGAAGGTCTCTAGGAGCGGGGCATGGAGAGCGAGGTACGAAGTATTGATATAGCATGAATTCAACCTGCCGTGTCTGCTCTCTGTGCAGGGGCCTCTCTGCAGGTGTGTGCCCGGAGGCACACGTGTCTGTTTCTCTTGCAGCTGCTGCATGGCTTGACCTGAGTGCTCCCACAGCGTGCTGACAGTCCCAGACACCGCCTCTGTGTCCCCGTCACACACAACCTGTTAGGGGTTTATGTGTCCCCAGGCTTGTTCCCCATGTTTTATTCTTCTCCTTTTCCACCACCCTTCCCCACCTCCCCCTCTGAAAAGCATCAGGGTAGTCTGAAGGTTAATTAATGTTGAATTTTTATTGTGTTGTATAACTAGTTTGTTTCCTGCTCATATGTGTAATTAATATACTTTATGTGAGATTGTGTTGTAATGTACCTGAGTCCTCTTCGGCTCTGTGGCTTCTTTCTTTTTCTTTTACTTAGAAAAATACTTTCCTTCTCTCCTCCAACGTCCAGCTTTCTCGTCTCCACAATCTGTTTTGAAGAATCTTTAGGGAGTTATTGACTTTGTTGGAACTGCTACTATAGAAGCAATTCAGATGAGAGAGTCCCACATTTAACTTGCTTTTCTAGCAACAATTTATTTTTCCTTTACCTTCAAGGAGTGGCAGTGGGGAAGAGGGTATTCTGAAAATAAGAAAAACATACCAAACGCGTTGCCGATTTCCAGCTGGGCCCATGGAAAAAAAGGTTTCTATTTCAGTGACCTCTCTGCTCATTGGAAAACTCTGGGCTGGTGGATTTCATGATCCCCAGACTGAGTGCTCTCAAGTTACAGTGAGTAATGAGGGTGAATCTCAGGGTAGGGGATGCTCTTTTACTGGGCTCAGTGGTGTTATGGAGACATGCCATCCTTTGGCATCAAGACATATCATTTCCTCCCAGTCGGGTGATATTAAGGAAGAGCTCTCCCAACCCCCCAGATACATGGAGCACCTGAGGAATGCAGAGCTTTTAGAGAGTCAGCCTGAACCCGGTGTAGTGTCAGCATGGCCAGTGGCCAGACTGAGCAGATTTCTGACCTAGAGACACTCCCAGCCCCATTTTTGAGGTGTCTCTATTCCTCTCGCATTCAGGACTACATCAGAATTATTAAAAATAGCAGGTGAAATAATAGGGCAGGATTGCTGAACTCCAACCCCAGTTCTGCCTCAACCACCTGCGGACCCATCATAGACATTTCCACTTATTCAACAAGTGTTTCAATAAGCCCTGTTACACATCCTGAGATACAGAAAAGCATAAGATGTGGTTCGTATCTTCACGGTTTATAGTCAGGGGTGGAGAGCTGACTTCACAAACGGAACTCCAGGTCCCCCTTTTGCATCTGTCTGTGATACCCAGAACTGGGCGAGCTGGTGCCAGGCCCCTTCATTATTACGCACTCATTTCTACAAAATTTGTTAAACACCCAGCAATCATTATCTGACTAAAAATTAGCAAACACTTCCCTTTTCTCCCAGTTTATAGGGGATGTTGAAGATGAATGAGGCAATATCTGCAAAATGCTTTAATAAGCAAGTTGGAGAAAGACATGATATAAGTTTGAGGCATTATTATCAACAGAAACATAAAAACAAGGCCGCTGTTTGCAGGGAGAGAACAGATGGTTTCTTTGTTGTGAATCTGAGTATAAAGGAGAGAGAAAAAGAGATACTTGCCATATTGTTTAGGCCCGAATGTGAGTGACTTTAAAATGCCAAAACAATCTGGTTAGGAAAGTCCCATGGATTCAAAATAGCTCCTACACTGATCAAACAGTAATTAATATAACAACAACAACAAAAAAAAATGGCAGAAGAAAAATCCTAATAAGAAATGCCGTGGGCCCTGGCCAGTTTGGCTCAGCGGTTAGAGCATCGGCCTGCGGTCCGGAGAGACCCGGGTTCGGTTCCCGCTAAGGGCACGTACCTCAGTTTGTTCCCGGCCCTGGTTGGTCGTGCGGGTGGCAGCCACTTGATGTGTCCGTTTCACATCAATGTTTCCCTCTCTCTCTCTCTTCCTCTCTCTCCCTCCCACTCTGTCTGTACAAAAAATGGAAAAATGCCCTCCAGTGAGGATTAAAAAAAAAAAGAAATACCATGGAAGCCCCCAGTGTGGTTCAGTGGTTGAGCGTCGACCCAGGCATCAAGAGGTCACTGGTTCGGTTCCTGGTCAGGGCACATGCCCAGGTTGTGGGCCTGATCCCCAGTGTGGGGCATGCAGGATGTTTCTGTCTCTCCCTCTTACTTTCTCTCTATCTAAAATCAATAAAGAAAAAAAAAAAAATGAGAGAAATGCCATTGTTTGTGTCAGCTACAAACTTGATCTTTCCTTGTCTCCAGGAGTTACACCACACGGAGACACAAACTGGTTGAAAATTGTGTTTCTTCCTAAAATCATCCCTGGCCCCCAAGTGATTTCAGTTTTCTGTGACTCATAAAGGAAATCTTACAGATTCATAGAAACTGGCAGCCCTCTCCCACCTGTGCTGTTGGATACTGCTGAGAAACGGTACAATTTGGGGAATTTCTTTAGAGAGCAAACATCAGAGGACCTGGGCGTGTAGCAGAAAGCACGGTCGGGGACAGACCTTCCAGAAACTTTTGAGAAAAGAGTTGTGCAATGGTTTCTGTCTTTCTCTTCCTTTATTTCTTAGTGTCTTATGCTCTGCCTCTGCTCTACACAGTTAACTAAGGTATCCTTTTGGCGTGATCCTCGCCCTCCTGGTGCCTGTCACTCTTGAGTCGACCAAAACTGTGAGCTATAAGAATGAGTCATAGGCCACCAAGCTGGGAGCATTTTAGTAACATGTGCTTGGCGCTCTGTTCAGGTGTTATCATCTAACTTGTGGTGTGACAAGGCAGGGGGACCTCCGTCTCTCTGGGCCTCGGTTTTTTTCACTGTGGAAAAAGGAGGTTAACCGGAGGGTTCATTCTGACACTAATCTGAGTTCAAGTGCACATCTTTTTATACTGTGCAGCTGCAGGAAGGCTGGTGATGGCTTTTCATCTGGGAGTGTTTACAAACAAACATGCCTCCTCAAAACAGCAAGAACAGAAAGTGCACGCTGCCCAGGGGGGAACCTCTTAGCCAGTCTCCCAGCCTCTTGCTGAAATTGTTCCCCACCCCCTGGTAGCCCAGATGCCAGTGCGTCAGAGCCGGGGTGGCCCGCTCGTTCCCCGCCCCACAGGAGGCAGGGTGGGCTTGGGGAGAAGAGCTCTAGGGGTCTGGAGTTCTGAGTTCCAGTCCTACTTCTTTCTGCTCTTCACCACGTGGGACCTTCTCCATGGGTAGGTCTGTGAGTCATCGAAGCAATGAGCAAACATTCTACTCTGCCCACAAGGCCTGGTCTTTGCTTAGAATACTCCTAGGGCCCTCTCACGGTGTCTGCACGTGTGTGGTCCGCCAAGGGGGTCCCTGTGTGACAGACAGGAGGCATTTGGTTAGGTGCCTCATTCCTTCTACCTTATTTTCGAGTTAGAAGTATAATGAACTGTAGAGGTGATCCTTTCCATGGTACTCCTGGCAGCCCACCCCTTCTCATGAAGCTTCAGGTGCAAATACCTGTCCTTCAGCCTGACCACACTGCTCAGCGCCTGCTGGACTGTGGACCTGCTGAAGCCTCAGCATGTTCGTCAGTGACCGATACATAATACACGTCCAGTAAATGTCAGTGGAATGAACGCATGGTGGATGGATGATTCTGTATTCCCCACCAGATCCTGAGTTCCTGGGGGGGCATGGACCACGTCTATTGAATTTCTTTCTTTCACCAAGTGTCTGGCCCAAGGCTTTGAATGCAGTGTGTCGTCGACTGCTGTTGGTTGACTGTTTTGAAGAGAAGTGGAGGTGGGTCTGGAGCAGGGAAGTCACATTTAGAGGTAAGTCACGTAGCTTGGTCACATTGGGTATCTTTGGAAAACCTGGCTGATGGAGGTCACGGAGCACCTGTGGGTCGCTGCTGGAGCACAGGGGTGTGGGGGTCATTGCTTCTCCAGAATGCCCCCTGTAGGTCACATGCAGACCCCCTGGGTTGGCTGTGCTAGTGATGGTCTCTCATCCTTGGTATGTGTGAGTGTCATTCCCCACCACCCCCCCGTCTTCTTTCATTTTTATCATTCAAGGCTTAAATTAGGGTAAATTGTTTGCATAATTCTGCCTTATTTGATTTTAAACGATTTGCGGGCAGGACTGGTGTTTTCTCATAATTATTGTGTTCTATGTGTTTCTGGCACAGAGCCATCTACAGAGAAAATGCTCCGTGGATGGCTGCGGACTTCAATCTTATTCCAGCACCTTCAATCTCCTGCCTTTCATCTCTTCTTAGGAGCTTGTTGTGATAATGCCACCCCTACAATGCAGGCTGCGGAGTGAACTTACCAACCAAACTGCAAAGCGTGTTTCCTTCGCCAACCTCCACATTTTTTGTGGATCAAACTAACTTTGTTTTTGGGTGTGCCTGCTTTTCAAAGATCACATAATGGCAACTATATTGTCCTACCCTTACTACTCTTCGTTGTTGTCCATGAAAGCTTCTTAATATGTCAGGAAAACAAAAAGATCACTGTTTCCTGACTGTAGTTGTTGAAATATATTTTCCAAGTTTTCCATTTTATTTTTTGGCTGATACCATAAAATAGTATGAGATGGTGGGAGGGTTTCTATTAGAATGTTCCTTGAATGATCTACATGCTTCTTCATCGATCTGTCATCTTGAGCATGTCCTTTGTCTCTTGTAAGTTCATTATCTCCAAAATGAGATTATAGGACAAGATGATCCCCTCAACTCTTTTTTGTTTGTTTGTTTTTAATTATTAACATTAAATCCATGGTACCTGAGGGCTTTGGGAACAGGCAGATATTTCTAGGCATCTACTTTATTTTTCTGCCCTTTGAGTGGGAATGATGACCCATAAGTCTCTGTGCTCATAAGCCTCAGTAACTCTCAGTCCTCTCTAGGAAGCAGACATCCTGCAATTCATTGTACTAATTTGTTTGTGATTAACATCCTCTGCCCCTTCTTGTTTCCCAAGCTCAGGTTTTGAAATTTTATTATAGGGAATTCTTTCCCCTCTTGCACTAAACATCTTGCTCAAAGTTCTTAACCCATTAAGTGACTTAACAATTTACTGACATCTAAGGCTTTCCTTTAACTTTTAACAGCCTCAGATGAGAGGTGATGGCGTCTCAGCCTCCTTTGCTAGAGATTAGTGAACTAAGCCCAGGAGAGGGGATGCCAGCTGTCTCAAGTTACCCAGATGAACTAGAACAGGGACTATATTCAGCCTATATTTGAAGGCCTAGCAAGAAAGACTCTGACCGCCAGAAATCGGAGAGGCATGTCAGTATGGTGTTGAGACTTGAGTGTGATTAAGCTCAAATCACTTGAGCAGAAACACCCTCACTTGACCTATCTGTAAAATGGGGTAATGACCCCTTTCCTGCATAAATATTGTCCAGACAACCTCTGGAGAGTTCTTTCTACCCTGGGATCTATGATTTCGTGAGCAACTAAAACCCACACCTAGAGGTACTAGTTGCCAGGTACTTTGGTGGGAAAAAAAGGTTAAGGCTATTTTTTGAGTCTTAAACTATTTATAGACTAGTTGTTAAGAGAGAAATATCTTTGTAAAGTTAAGGAATAGTTTTATATATTATATAAGAAAGGTGATAAAGACTGACGTTCACATATGTAAGGTACTTCGATATTTACTAATTTTTTTATAGGCTACTGAAATTGGTTTGTCATTTTTGTTGTTGTGAAAATTGAACCAGGGAGAGAAGTAAAATGATGCTATCAGCGTCGGTCCAAGGACACTGTAAAACAGCAGATGGCCAAAGCTTTTTTAGAAATTAGGAGCAGCAAAGGTGTTTAGAATCTTCTAGTCTAGTGGTTTGCAAACTTGGCCACCTATTAACCCCCCCAGAGGAACTTTAAAAATTCGCGGTGTTCCTAAGCTGGGGGTGTTGGGTGCGCAGGACTTCAGTTTTATTTGAGAGCCGCTGGGAGAACCACTGATCTAGCCTGGATCTTAGATCTGTGTCTTTGATGGAATCTTGGTTACATCTCACTCCATGGGCTGCCCTCCTGAGCTATCATCTCCTTGACACCCAAGTGAACACGGCCAGCCAGCCCAGAATTTCACCCAGATGACATGAATGCACTGGAAACTCTACTGAAAAGGCTCGTAAGGTCTGTGGGGCCATAAAATAAATGTTGTGCAAGGAAGAGAAGGAGCTAACATTTTTATGTTGGGACATGCCTTTTTTTTTATACTTCTAAGAATGTTTAAAGATGATAGCAAAGAATATATTTCATTGCTTTAATTGTTCAAGGCCTTTTAAAAGTATGTGCAATAAAATACCATTTAAGTTAACTGACCTTTATATTTTAATGCTTTTTGTAAGGGAACAATACCTAGTATTCAGCTGCAGTATAATTTTAAGTGTGTGTGTGTGTGTGTGTGTGTGTGTGGACATACACACATTTTTTCCCAGTCAGCAGAGCCTGTTTTGCTGCCTTCCCCAATATTTTACCTATTTCAATTTTAACATCAAGTTTCATTGAGTTGATGGCTCTTGACCTCATAATGTCTGATCTTCATATCTTTTAATCCCCCCTCTCTAACCTTATCAAGGAAGGAAACTCCAAGGCCTGATTGACTGATTCACTAATTTTTCCTTCTGCTGGGAAGTTCAGGTGTATAGTGGAAGGCAACACCTGTGACCTAATCCATATTCTGACAAAAAGAGTCCTCCTGGCCCCCACCCCCATCCACTTGTGATACTTAACCTCAAAGGCCACTGAAGATAGAGTTTTAAAAATTGATGCTAGCTATAACCTTGTTAGATGTAGTTCATCTTCCAACGTTAAACTTGCTCTTTCTAGAAGGGAACTAGTACTCGGATTGCAAATGTGGTGAACTGGAATTTCAGAGGCTTGAATTGACCTACAGATCTTGTAATTGTAGCCCTGGTTACAGATCCACCATGGCCTTGAACATCTTAGGTGTTGTTCATAGAATATTTTTCTGTGTTAAGAAATTTGTGTAGCCATAAAATATATGTACATATAATATTATATGGGATGAAGTAGCCTGGACTTAATTTATTATTTTTAAATACTATTAGAAAAGAGAGCTAAATCTTAGTTACGACTTTTTTTCTCTTTCTCTTTCTCAGTGTGTTTTTTTCTTTAATTTTTTTTTTATCGGAAATGATTTCAAACACAAAAAAGTTCCAAGAATAAGAATAGTCTAAATAATATCCCTATGCTTTTTTATCCAGATTCATTTATTGTTAATATTTTATCTTATTTGCATCCTTCCTCCTTTCTGTACATTATATATTTATATATAATTTTTAATAAATATATATAAAATATATATAATAGTTTTCTAAAGTTTTTGAGAGTAAGTTCCATTCAAAAGTTCTCATATTTGTACTGTGAATTTGACAATCTTTTATTGCATTTAGACTTTGGTTATAGTTAAAAAGCATTTCCCAACAGCATGTTCATTACCTCCATTGTGTCATTTTTCACACTGAGGTCTCTGAATCATTCGCAGTTTATTCTTGTTTCTGCTGTGATGAATGGATCTGATTGTATCTTTTTCTCATAGTTATCTAGTGTCCCAACACCATGTGTGTAGTGAGAACATCCTTTGCCTCAGTGGTTACTTTTTAACCTACACCAGACTCGGTGGGAAGGAGAATGAATGATAGTCAACAGCTGACCAGAGTGACTGGAGGAAAATTAGGTTCTGACTAGGTAATGATTTAAAATAAATTAGAACCCAAATCTCCTCACTGTCAACCCAGAACTCGTTCCCTGTTACAAACCAACCTCTCTGATCCATTTCTCCCGTCACATTGATTAACATGTTTAACAGAAAAGGCGTTTCAGGCAAAGGGAGGGTTTAGGCATTATCTGTGATTTCTCTCTTCTTAGTGATGTCTGTAACTGCCCCTTCACCCTGAAACAGATGATGAGAACCAGGCTGCACACTGTTTTTGTGAGCACCTGGGACTACGTCTCTCGTCTCTCGAACCTGGTCGCGTGCTGATTGCTCACTGTGCCCTCTTCTACCAAATGTTCTTGCTGCAGAGGTGCCTGTCCTGCAGCCCATCGCTGCGCTGGGTAAGAAGGGGACTCCGGGGGCTCTGGGCCGGGAGGGCTGGTTAGGTCCATAATTCTCTGCCAAGTTGGGAAATGTACCCACGTCTCTTTCTCCTATGGTTTGGGGAATGAAGAATTTCAAATAAATCAGTTTTTATACCTTTGAGAGTCAAAACTTAAACATTTGTTAATTTTTATAGCAAGCATAATAAACTTTCTCTCTTTTTAAAGAGAAAGTTTCTCTCAGCGGAGGATGATTTAATATTGATGGCGCAGCCAGCACTGTGTATTTTGCAAGCTGCGTTTTGCTAAATGTTAGTCTGCTCTGATCTGTTGATAGGGATTCCACAAAAAAGGGAAGTTTTTGTGGTCAGACATGTTCGGGAAATGTCAGCTTAAGCAAATTTAGATGTCTTCTTACTGTGGAACTTAGTATGGATTTGTCAAATTTATTTGACGAGGAACAAACATCTGTCTCTCCTTGACTCCTTGCTTAGATATTTTGATGTGCACAGTCCAGTTTGTAGGGCTGTGATATTGTGTCACATAGTACCAGGAGTCCACATCTACTTTTTGGTTTTATTGTTTCCTCCCAAATGTTTCTAAAGTTAAGCTCTGTGGAGGCAAGGACTCTGCCGGTCTTATTCATTCCCAGAGCACAGCCACACCACCTCCGGCACAAAGCAGGTGCTCATTCCGCAGCTCCGAGCTCAAAGTCGCCAGTTCTCATTTGCTTGTTGCGGTGTTTCTGGTTTGGTACCCCTTATAAATGCATATGTGTAAACAATCAGATAAACATATCTGCTAAGAATATGTATATGCCTTTCTGGCCTCTCTGGAGGTGTGGGGCTTAATCATGAATCACGACTAAATACCTGCTTTGATCGTTGGCGGCGTGTTGCCCAAGAGCAGGCGCATGGAATTGCCCTGGGAGAAGCGGCTAGTTCACAAGCCCGAGCCTGCCGTCGGGAGCTCTGCCCGCCCGCGTTTTCAGTTTAGGACTAGTGCGGGAGCCACTGCTGGTTTCCTCTGGCCCTGAGTCTTCTGGGTTTGAGCAGTTGTTCTGGTCAGCGGCCTCTCTGATGAACTCTAACTTGAGCAGTTCTCAAAGACGATGGCTATCTCCTGGAACTGATCCAGTCCTCCCTGCCCCCCGCCTCATCCTAACCTGGATCCCACCGATGGATCCTGTGTTTTAGGTTACATAGTATTAACCATACATGTGGACTTAGGTGTGTGTGCACGTGTGTGTGTGTGAGTGAGGATGGAAAGTCAAATATCTAGGTTTAATACAGGAGCTCTTTGGGACCTCAGAAATCTGAGGCTATTAGTGTTCTTTGTTTATTTTCAGTGTTTTATTGATGCTCTTTTTGAATATATAAATAATTAATTTTTAATGTTAGAAAATTTGGAAAACACAAAAAAAGTACCAGGAACAAAATCTAGATCACCTGTAATTTTATTACCTAAAAATACATGATAATGAATAATGTTCCTGTGTGTGTGTGTGTGTGTGTGTGTGTGTGTACACTGCAGACTACTGTTCTACTGTTCTGGGTCTTGCTTTTTGAAGCAGGCCTCCATTGTTAAATACGTCCTATACTTTCGACATTGAAATTAATATTTATAATTAATTTATAATTAATTAGTATTACAATGCTGAATTGTTAACCTTTACCTAGTACCTGCAAGATAAATTATTGTGCGGTGAAGTCAGTGATTATATCTTAATTCACCTTCACACTTCCAGGGTCGTGCTCAGGGTCCTCTGTGCGCACAGTTTTGGCTCAATAAATGCCTGATGAATTTAAGTGACTAGACATTAAACTAGAACTGGATCTGCCCTCCTGTTCTTAGGGAGTTAAACTCTACAAGTGATGTGCTCCAAATCTACAAAAGAAGGTGAGAACCGAAACAGTTGACGCAGCCATCAGGGCAGGAACAGTTTCATACGATTTGACTAGATCAGTAGGTGTTACCTAAGGTGATTTGAAAGTGTCTGCGAGTTATGAGACAGGGCCTTACTTTACTGTGTGGTCAGCACAGTTTGCATCTGGTCCTCATCATTTTGGGCCTGGAACTCCCCACCCCTTTATTTAAAATAGCAAATCGGGGTTTCAGTTGTGGAATGGGGAGGAGATTGGCTAGCAATAGTGAGATGCCTACGGCAGCCCAGGATCAACTCAGTTCCACTTTCGTACATGCCTGGGAGCAAGAGCTTTGCATTAATTGGCTCGCCAGTGTCTGTGCTGTGCCTTGGATGACTTGGAAATGGATTTGGTTATTAGACACATTGCATAGTGAAGGAAGAATCAGAGCAAAAAGTTTATAGGATCTAAAGGGGATTATTCCCTGCTCCGCAGGCATCTCCCTCTTCGGGGCAGCAAAAAGCTCGTGCCTACCAGACAGAGTGGGTGGAATTCCTTCAACACCTTTCCGCAGGTGAAAGATGGGACATGTGTAGCAGAATGATAAAAAAAAGCACCCAAGGCAACCATTGTCAAAAGAGCATGCCCTTCCTGCAGTGTAACCTCCCAACAGGACCTCTAACAGAAACCGATACTGAGTATCTAGACCCCTGGAGGCCTTGTTTATCTCAGCCCTTCTCACAGTCACAGCACAGGGACTGTTTCCTCTGTGTCGTGCTGGATAAACGCAGATCAAGCCTCTACATCCGGACCCACTCTTGCCTTGACGTTACACAATGTTTGTGTTACCTACTTCAGTATTATTTCTGTTGTAGCTTCTTGCGAAAGTCCTCTCTGTTTAGGTGGAGATGTGGATAGCCTCTTGGTTGCTTCAGCAAAGAAGTTATGAACCATTTCGTAGGGCAGAGTTTTTCTCTAGTTGGTGAATGCATCTACTGAATGTGTGGTTTCCTACTAAGGAAGGAGCAAGGAGGCTGTGGAATGCGGTATCCACAGTGGAGGACGTGCTAGGTGCTTCCACTAGATACCTGCTACAGTCTTTCCAGCACCCACTCAACGTAGAGATGCTGCCTCAGTTTACGGAGGAGGAAACTGAGGCTCAGAGCCTTTAGGTAGTAGTCATAGAGGTAGTAGTCACAGCTGCTTTTTGGCTTCAGTCTCTGCTTCGGCCTTTGGAAGGGTAGCCAGATGCCTATGTCGTTAACATTTTGGGCATCTCTGATACTGTGCAGGAATTGACCGAGTGCATGATCAATGATGCTACCATCACATAGGCTACTGTCATGTCAGCATAAAACCATCAGTAATATGAACAAACATGTATTTCATATTTGTTGTATATTTCCAGATATTATTTTCCAATTACTTTAAAAAAATAAGTGAACCTTTAAAATGTAACTTGAGCCCTGGGCAGTTTGGCTCAGCGGTTAGAGCGTCGGCCTGCGGTCCGGAGAGACCCGGGTTCGGTTCCCGCTAAGGGCACGTACTTCGGTTGCAGTTTGTCCCCGGCCCTGGTTGGTCGTGCGGGTGGCAGCCACTCGATGTGTCCCTTCACATCGATGTTTCTCTCTCTCTCTCCCTTCCTCTCTCTCCCTCCCACTCTATCTGTACAAAAAAATGGAAAAATATCCTCGCGTGAGGATTAAAAAAATAAATAAATAAAATGTAACTTGAAGTGAAGAATCTTCTTGAAGTGCTTTATACCCTGAGATTCTATAAATCAACTGAAATATAAAGGTATATATCATAAGAGTAAAATGCAACAATATTTAATGGTGATTGTGAAAGCGATGTATACTATAGGTAAAACAATTATTAAGAACCTTTAAATAGTTAAATAATTAGGGAGATACATTGATAGTTAATAGTATTCTTAGATTAGTTTAATCTTAGTTAATAGAACACATTAGCCAGGTAACTTTGGGAAGAACATCATATTCTTTTTTAGTTAACAGTGTTCATAAAGACATAAATTGTAATGGGGCATTATTGTGAGATTAAATTATATCATAATTCTAATTATTATAGAACTGGTTGGTGAATGAATTTATAACATTTATAAGAATACTCATTAAAACTGTTTTTAAGTTTCAGTTATTTTATTATACTCAAGGCCATGAATCTTTCCAGAAAATGCCTATTTAAGAACTTTTTACATTTTTTGAAGATAAATTAAGATAACTTTGTTCCTTTAACATTCTGCGATCAGGAAAACCTCCAGAATCATGTACAACAACATCAGTGATAAAGTATCTTCAACACAGAAAAAAAATCATATTTATGCTTGTGTCAAGGAAGTTGAGGAGATAATGATGGAAATGGATTTCAGCCTCAGCTTTGGCTTAATATTGATTTTAACACTCAAGCTATTTGACATTTGGCCAAAATGGGTAATGGGCACACATTTTCTATCAGTGGATTTTAATGCACCCCCCCCCCCACTCCTTTTTAAACAGGAGCCAACACACAGATGTGTCATAGTCAGACTGGAACAAATCCCTCACATTTATCTACCGTTAGTTTGTTTACAAATGGTTTCATGGTCACCATCCACGAACTCTCCAGTAATCCAAAAGATGCCATCAAGTGTGTTATTGAACAGAGGGAATGCGTGGCTGGGAGCAGTGAAGGGCATTCGTTGTCCGAGGTTACCAGGCCACGGTGGGGCCTGAGCATCTCCATCCCTGGCTCTGAGTCCTGGCTCTAGAGCTGTCCCTGCACACAGGGAGTCAGGCTCTCGTCTCCACACTGCCTGTTACATGAGAAGAATGGTTGGCAAACTCATTAATTATTACAGCTTTATTCTGACTGCTAGTGACTTCTGAGTTTAACTAAAATTGACCATCTCTTGAGGGAGGCTGAGGCACCACGCAGCCCAGCAATCCTGGGTTTCCTCTCTTACCCACGCAGCTGTGCTTTCTGTCCGTGATGAGGGCTGAACAGAGGACAGGCGAGATCTGACAACGGCTGCAGTCCAAGCTGGTATGCATTTGCTGAGAGACAAGACCACGCGAGATAAATTGACATCTTGGTTAGAATAGGCTGGTTTTTGGTTGATACTGGAAGTGTAAATAATACTTCTTTCTGGTTAATGAGATATGAAACTGGTAGTCTACCCCCTGCATTTCTCATTTTTGTCCTCAGTGTGCAATTTGGTCATGGAATTCAGTTTGGAGACAATTTCAGGTTGGTTTATTTGCTCAGCAATAGTAATAACCTAGTTACTGTCATGTATCGTCATGTCTGGTATGTGCTAGACTAGGTACATGCATCATTCCTGATCTTAAAAGAAAAACAACATGCAAAGCATGTATTCTATTTCCTCCTTTACAAACCAGGACATTTAGGTTCAGAGAAATTAAAGGAGTTGCTTAAGTTCACTTATAAATAGGCAGAGTCATCATTTGCTTAATTGCAGGGCCTGAACCTGCTTGCACCCCCACATTGCCAAAGCATCGAAGGCTGGCAACCGAATCTACATTCCCCCCCTCCCCCTGTCCTTGCCTGGGCCAGGGCTGCTCCTGCTGCTGAAGTGTCCTTGACTTGTGTTCTGATGCGGGGACACACCTCCACTGAGTACATGATGCTCATGACTGTCCCACAGCAGCTGCCGACAGGCCCAGGGGAACCAGCCACTCCCGTAGAAAGAGCTCACCCTGGACTCTCCAACCGGAGGAAAGAGTCCTTGGAAAGGAACCTGTGTGTGATTAGGTATTACTGTGATGCTTGAACTCGCCCGAAAGTCAGTTCTTTTCATTTACTTGACATTTCACTTTCCTTTGAGCATTTTACGCAGTATTCCAGCAGTGACTCTCAACCCCGGGAACATGTTAAATCGCCTGGGAGCTTTTAAGTAATAACTGGGCCTGGCTGCTCCCCCAGACATTCTCATTTGAACGGGCTGGGGTAGGGCCTTGGGAATCAACATTTTAAAAAAATACATACTCCAGGGGATTCTAATGTCCAACCAGGGATGTGAACCAGTGCTTCAGGGGCAGAAAAGCTCTGTCTTCACTCTTGTTGAGGTGGTGTACTTTTCTTCTGATTCCATTGAGCCCTCAACCCCTTGATGTTATATCATTCCATTCATGCAGCTTGGACCGTGGAGAGGGTGTTGGGGTATGGGCACGGATGCTGACGTTAGTGGTTCCAGAGGACAGAAATGAGCCCCCGTGGATCAGATCACTGGAACAACCAAAAACCACGGCCATGACTTGAGTCTCCTCCCTCGTAATTCATCCTCCTCGTCCCTACCCCATTTTGAGCATTGAAGGGGTATGTTCCCTAGTTTGGGGGGGTATTCATAATCACTTCCAACAGTTTTACTCTGGCATATATTGTGGCTTATTTACGTGAGGACGTTTGTTTGGAGCCTCCTTATTTTTTGTTTACCAATGTGTACAGAGACACTACCTTGCTCCAGTGGAATCGCCCAGGCTCCCCAGCCTGGCACTCAGCCTTCTCTCCATCCTGACCCTGTCTTTCTCTCCAGAAGTAAGGCCACTCTTCACGGTCCCTAGGTCAGCTTCAGGCGGCAAAACTGTGCCCTGGACTAGATCTGCACCGTTCCCGCCTTTATTCCTGATCTCATTGCGCCAAAGCACCACCTCTGACCCGAAGCCATTCCCCTTCCCAGCCTGTAGAAGTCACCTTCCTTCCCAGAACCCTGCACTGCCTTGACCAGGAGCACCTTCGGAACTCGCCATGTTGTACCCGGGCTCTTCTGGTTCCTGAGTGTGTATGATTATTCCCCTGCCGAAGGCTTCGGGAGGGCGGGGCAGCCTCTTAATTCTGGTGTCTCCTGCTGAGCCAAGAATATTGGAGGCATTCCCCAACTGTCTTTTTTTTTTTTTTTTTTGAAATTTTTTTTATTTATTTATTTTTTTGTTACAGATATTTTACCTTTTTACCCCATTGGCACCCCCCACCCCACTCCCCCTCCACCCTGTCCCCGGCTTAGTTGTCCATGTCCATTGGTCATGCATACATGCATATAAGTTCTGTGGTTTATCTCTTCCCACCCCCCCACCCCCCATCCCCTCTTCTGAGGGATGTCAGTCTGTGCCCCACTTCCATGTGTCTGGGTCTACTGTATTCCTCAGACTGTTATGTTCATTATATTCCGTATATAAGTGAGATCATGTGGTATTTGTCCTTCTCTGCTTGGCTTCTTTCACTTAGGATAATACTTTCCAGGTCCCTCCATGTCGTCTCAAAGGATAAGAGATCTTTCTTTCTTACCGCTGCATAGTATTCCATTGTGTATATGTACCACAGCTTTTTGATCCATTCGTCTACTGGTGGACACTTGGGCTGTTTCCAGATCTTAGCTATTGTAAATAGTGCTGCTATGAACATGGGGGTACATATATTCTTCCTGATTGGTGTTTCAGGCTTCCTAGGGTATATTCCCAGCAGTGGGATCGCTGGGTCAAATGGAAGTTCAATTTTTAATTTTTGAGGTAGCACCATATTGTTTTCCATAGCAGCTGCACCAGTCTGCATTCCCACCAGCAGTGTATTAGAGACCCCTTTTCTCCACACCCTCGCCAACACTTGTTGTTTGATGATTTGTTGATGGCGGCCATTCTGACAGGTGTGAGGTGATACCTCATTGTTGTTTTAATTTGCATCTCTCTGATGATTAGTGATGTTGAGCATTTCTTCATATGTCTCTTGGCCATTTGTATGTCCTGTTTGGAGAGGTGTCTATTCAGCTCCTCTGCCCATTTTTTAATTGGGTTCTTTGTCTTCCTTTTGTGGAGTTGTATGAGCACTCTGTATATATTGGAAATTAACCCCTTATCTGATGCATCATTGGCAATGATGTTCTCCCATACAGTGGGTTACCTTTCCATTTTAATGATTGTTTCTTTTGCTGTGCAGAAGCTTTTTAGTTTGATGTAGCAAACAAAAGCCCAGGCCCAACTGTCTTTTGAATACAGGTGTTGCTTTTAGTTCAACTCAGCGGTGGCCCGACAGTCACCTCATGAGATAGTGGTAGCTTTGGTGAACATTTGGAGGGAAATCCGTGACCTACTCACAGCCGATCCCCTGCAGGCTTGCTGATGAGGAGCTCCCGTCTGAACCCTGGGACAGGAAAGCCTTGTTTATCCTGGTGTTTCCATGTCTTTAAAGGATCCTTCCTGTTTTTCTTTTGAAGTATATAAGCAATGCACTCTCATGTAGAAAAGTCAGAAAATTTCAGAGGGCTAAGGAGAAAATGAAAAGCATCTCTAATACCCCGACCTAGCAATCATGAACAAAACCTGTCCTATTTTAACATCCACCTAGCTGGTGTAGGGTGTCTGGTGCTCGGAGAAAGGAATTTGCTTCTTTGGATTGTGCATAACTGTGGCAAGGCCGGTATGTCCAGTGGGTGGGCTGTTGTTATTGTCGTTGTTGTTGTTATCATCATCAATATGGTCACTGAAGTTAAACCAAAATAAATACGTCACCATTGTTGAAGCCTCAAGAAGGACTTCGTGCGCTGTGCTGTGATGAAGCACCTTGTATTTACAAGGTGCTAGTGGTCTTTTTCTTTTAACAGCGGTGCCTCCACAACAGCGGTGGGAGGGAAGGATGATTTCGGTGGAACCAGTGTTAGAAACGACAGTGTTTCTGGCGCATGGCGGAGGTGTTCTGGGGTACGGGCCGGGAGGTGTCCAGGTGAGGTCTGGCCATAGGGAGCAGGGGTGGGAAGCACCTCCTGTGAGAGATGCCCGGGGCTCTTGCTCCTGTAGAAAGGTGCCCTGAACTAGTGGCAGGCCCTTGCGTCTCAGTGGCCATGGCCTTCACAGTACTTTTCATCACATAGTTATGGATTTTAGCTACTTGAGAAGAGAGAGAGGTGATTTTATTTATTTATTTATTTATTTATTTATTCATTTATTTATTTTATCCTCACCCGAGGACATTTTTCCATTTTTTGTTCAGATAGAGCGGGAGGGAGAGAGAGGAAGAGAGAGAGAGAGAGAAACGTCGATGTGAAGGGACACATCGAGTGGCTGCCACCCGCACGACCAACCAGGGCCGGGGACAAACTGCAACCGAGGTACGTGCTGTTAGCGGGAACCGAACCCGGGTCTCTCTGTACCACAGGCCGACGCTCCAACCGCTGAGCCAAACCGGCCAGGGCAAGAGAGAGGTGATTTTAAACATTGAGGGATTCCCTCCCACAGTGTATTTTGTGTACGCTGGATATGGGTGGGGTGGACAGTAAGATTTGTGTTTAGAAAATGTTTGGGCAAATGCATGGGGCTAGTGGGTGTGCTTTTATTTTACTTTTTCTTCTTCTTTTTAGGTCTTATCTTTTATTTTTAAATGGTAGTAATATTTTTAAAAAAGTTTTCCCACCACTGAAGAGATTTTGAACACTGCATCCAAGTACTAAAAAGAGAACAAAAATCTCCAAATACACTCAGTGATAATCATTGTTCAAGTTGTGGAAAACATCTTATAAAGTCTTTCTCTCTGCATATATGTGCTGTATATATGTATAAATATGTGTGTGTACATGCATGCACACACATAATATTTACATGAAGGACTGCATTTACAGCTGCACAAATAATTGCAGGCTTTTCTACAATGTGCCCTTTCATTCAACAACCTGCTTACAGTTTATATCAATAAATATAGATATTTCAGATTCATAAAGAGTAATTTTCTTAGAGTCTAGTGGTAATACTTAAACTCTTCTTTGTACATATATATGTACATGTATGCTTTGTGTGTGTGTGGCTGCATGATTGGAAAAACTCAGTTCTTTAGACACAATTGGATATTATCTGCATTACTACTGTAGTAGTTCTTAGCACATTCGCTTGTAAATTTAGGAGCTCCTGCATTTAGAACGGGGCAGGCACTGTGCGAGGTGCCGGGATTTACAGAGCAGACGCTGCTGCCCCTGCCCTGAGGGACGCAGCCTGCTGGGAAGTGTGGCGCCTGATCTGTGGGTGGCTCAGGGCCACAGAGGTGGTGATGACAGTCTCCATCCTGTCCCTTTATAATAAGGCGAAGGCTGTTTCTCACGTTGCTAGTGAGCTGCTTGACTCTCTTGATATTTCCTGCAGGCATGGGTCTGGGTGTTATTAGAATTAATTAATAATGAAATTAATATTAAAAATAGCATTTTTTTATGGGTAAAAACAACAGGTGCTCATGTTATAAATTTGGAATGTGCAAGAAAGTATAAAAAATGAAAATCATCCGTAATCGCACCCTCTACAGGTCACTGCTGTAACCTCCTATTTGTGGAAGTCTGGCTCTATGACCCCAGGATTCTTATCGGAACTCACCCTCCCCACTCTAGTTCTCAGCTCCACTTTATGTAACATTTTTAAAAGATTAAAGATTGAAAAACAATCTTCTCTAACCAGAATGCACTTGCACCTCCTGCACACACACATGAAGGGGGACGGTCACTCTGGTTGAGCACCAAACTCACATTTAAAACTGAGGTCTGCTCCGCTGGTGTGGCTTAATGGATTGAGCATTGACCCATGGACTGAGAGGTCCCGGTTCGATACCTGGTCGGAGCTCAATACCCAATAGGGGGCGTGCAAGAGACAGCTGATCGATGTTTCTTTCTCACATTAATGTTTCTATCTCTCTCTCCCTTCTTCTCGTTCTAAAAAAATCAATAAAAACATATTTTAAAAAAAGAAAGAAAGAAAAACTGAGGCCTAGAATTTGTCCAACATCATATAAAAAAAGTGGCAATTAGCAGTCAAGCCCAGGTCCCTGGTGTTCTGGTCCAGAGCTCCGTGTACCCTACAGTGATCCTCCTTACTAGGTCAGAGAAGAGCGGTCGAGAGAGGAAGGGAAATACGTCAGCTCCAAGCAGTGCCTTTTTCCCCGGCCTTTAGCTGAGCTATTTTGGGGCTGCTGGTCGGTGCGCAGTGCCCCCTCTCGGAGCGTTCGCTGGACTGGGAGGCCTTTCAGCGCTGACTGCAGGCACGCTGTCCCCCCATGGCTGGCTCCACCGAGTTCTTGGCCTGAAATTGGATGGGAACAGACTATTCTAATATAAAAATCAAATTCCGGGTCTGACCGTACACAGAAATAAAGTACTGCGCATCCTGTTGAACTTTGCACGTAACAATGAACAGTGATTTATGAGTGTGTGGCTGGGAGGGGACGAGGTGATGTTGGGATTGATTCATCTGTTAGTCTCTGATCCATTCACAGGCTCTGATATGTCTTATGAATGAATGCAAACTATCCATTCCTTTAAACGTGACCTTCTTATTTTAGCTCTCTAAACTTTCCGTTGTTTCTTTTTTTGCATATAGAACTAAGCATGGACTCCTGTGTTTGGCATTTCAGGCTCTCTGTGATCTGTCTCGCAGATGCAGATATAACGTGAGATGTAATAATGTAGCAGTTAGGAGCCAGACTTTGACACCAGGCTGCTCCACCACCAATTAGGACTCTTACCTGGGCAGGTTATTGAATCTCTCTACGCTCATTCCTCAGTCGCGTGAGGCCTGCGTGCACCAAGCTCTCAGTCCATGCACACCCATCGTAAAAAATCAACTCGAGAGACATAAAACATCAACGGAAAGATCCTCAGAAGGAAAAGGCCAGGGGTTGGCAGGAGTCCGCTTACCCTAAGCACATGGAGTCAGCAGTCACAAGCTGCCCTCCTCCCTCCTCCATCCTTGTGCAAGTCCCCTGTCCGGCCTTGAGTCAGACAGTGGTGATGGCTGGGGACTGTCCAAGGAGGGGTGGCAGCAGGGGATGCTTCCAGTGGAAAACAAATGAAATGCCACATGAAAAATCAAAACACGTCATTTTATAACCTGGCAAATAACTACAGGTTAAAATCATCTGCTTACTTTGTATTTTGTGTTATTTTTCACAAAATAAAAATAAAAAAAGCTTTTTATATGTAATATATGGAGAGAGAGGAGGGGGGAAGAGGGGAGGGGTGGGAAAGGAAAGGAAAGGAAAGGAAAGGAAAGGAAAGGAAAGGAAAGGAAAGGAAAGGAAAGGAAAGGAAAGGAAAGGAAGAAGGAAGGAAGGAAGGAAGGAAGGAAGGGAGGGAGGGAGGGAGGGAGGGAGGGAGGGAGGGAGGAAGGAAGGAAGGAAGGAAGGAAGGAATAGAGGTGTTTGGAGGTGGAGAACAGTGGTGGGAGGTGACCAGGACAACGACAAAAGAAAGAGTGTGTGCTGCTGGCGAGCTTTGGCAGGCACTCGGTCTCAAAGTCTCTCCAGAGAGTTATTTGGCAAAGAGAACTTCAGAAAACAATTTTCACTTTCCTTCTCCTCCCCCACCTCATTTTAAAAATCAACTCTGACATCCTAAAGAGGAAAAGGAAAAGTGAGACCCAGCTCACTTCACATTTTACACCACTTAAGGAAAACCATTTCTTGGAGCAAATGCTTTATGGTCCAGAGAATAATCGACTCTCTCATCCCATTTCTCTACTTCTGCAGCTCTCGGCTCATCCCGATCTTCTTGCCTTCCTTCAACCTGGAAGAGGTCCTTTGCCCTCAACCATTCCTTCTTTCCATTCAAATTAATAAATACCCACAACGGCTCACTCTTTACTCATTCATTCACTCACTTTATATGAAGCTTCAGAAGCACCTGCCAGTAAGCACCTATTCTCAAAGAGCTAACGTCCTGGTAGAGGAGACCAAACGAAGCCATGAGAAATGAAGTGAGGTCAATGATGATATTCCACTAGACAGCCCCACGTGGCCGCCCTCCCCTAGTCCCGGAAACCATGAAGCCTTTCTAGATAACACACCTGGCACACAGCAGAACTACAAAAATCTGTTAAAGGAATGAATGAATACATGAATGAATGGAAAAAGAAATAGATGAAGATGCATTTGAGCCCGTCTTTAAAAGAATGAGAAAGATTTGGCAGGCAGAAATGAGAAAGTGAACATTTCCAAGGTGAGGGTCTCAGGTGGACAGAGACAGGAAATTTAGGGGACTGTCTCAGAAATGGTGCATGTGCATATGTGTGTGCACCTGTGTACATAGTAGGTGCTATGGGGAGACTAGTTTCTAGGGAGAGAAGGTAGGCCAGGGAATAGGCAGATAGGTGTGCCTGGAGGCAGGCTGTACAGTGATGATCGCTGGTAGAATGATGAGCATGCTGGAGGGCAAGGTTCTGTTTGCTGCCACTGAGGAAGGATTCCCAGAGTGCCAGGGTGGTGGTGGTGTTCTAGGCTTGGGCAGAGGGGTGCAATTGTAACCAACAAGTAAAGGGAAAGATGAGCCTTCAGGACAAAGGGAGCAACGGAGGCATGAGTGTGTGTGGAGAACGTGGAACGCCAGGCTGTGAGGACCAGGCACAGCACAAGGCATCTGCATCCCATCACCCGAGTGCTAACTGCCCCATCACATTGGGGTCTGTAGGTCTGTAAGCAGTAGGGAGCTGTTATGGGTTGTAGAATGAGCTGTGATGACTTGGAGTGTGTGTGTGTGTGTGTGTGTGGTGTGTGTGGTGTGTGTGTGTGTGTGTGTGTGTTGTATTGCTCTTACTTTTAATTTTCCTGGTCTTTTTAGGAACTGTTAGGCAACCTTAACTCTGGGAAATGCATACTGTCTGTCTTTATATGTCTTTTCTTTTCTCTTCCGGCCTGGCTCAGTTCCTCCCCAGGCTTCTAATGATGAAGTGTGGCAGGGCTGGCTCCTCGAAGCCGATGTGAGGTCTCTGAGCAGACTCTTGGCCTGTTCTTCACTGTTTTCCCCCCATTCCCCTCCCCCTTTTCTCCTCCTCCTCCTCTTTCTCTATCACCACCCCCACCAGCAGCAGCTCTCCCCTCCCTAAAATAAATAAACCAGTCGCTCCAAAAGGTCCTAAGCACATTAGTCACATATCCCAGAAGTTTAATACAGAATTATTTTGACAGCGAGAACAAGAAGTGTTTTCTAGTTGAACGCACAGAACTTGCTTATTCCAACTGGGCTTTCTGCCGCACAGACAGATGATATGTTTTTTAGATGGATTGGCCACGCAGGAGACTGCGTCGCTTCCCTTGGAAACATGACAAACTGCTCACTACCAAAAGTGGTTGGGGAAAAGATGTGAAACGAGAGCGAGAGAGCGCGAGGGGGGGGAGAGGAGAGAGAGAGCCGGGGGTGGGGGGGAGAAGAGAAATGGAATTGCGTCCTTATTGTGCATATAACTTTCTCACTAATAACTTCCATAAGCCACTGAGAGATTTCTCTGTGTTTACTTATTTATCTGGCTGCCTCTGGAGCGCGAAGTCCTGTCTTAAACCTGGGCTCCTGTGTGCTCTAAAAGATGAGGACAGAACGCTGCCACGCGGGCGGCTCTCCAAGCATTCCAGCCGAATAGCTCTTCCAGAAATATTTCTTGACTCACTGATTTGGCACTTTCCGTGGCCGTTACTAAGCAGATTGAAGAGTCCTCCCTACGCACTCACCAGAATACTCGAGGGCTGATGCGGATCTCCTCACCCCTACTTGGCACTGGCAAGGTGGAGGAATGAGGAGCCGAAGTCCACGGCGGCCCATGAGGGTCTCTCCCTGAGATGCTCGTGCGCCATCTCAGGGGTCAGAAAAAGAGAAAAAGTGTGTGCTCTCCTCTGTTCACTTTTCCCGTCAGGGTCTCACCAGCACGCAGGAGACCCTTCCTCAAGGGCAGTCACCTGGGTGTGAAGACCCAGAGGGGAGCCTAGAGAGAAGCTGAAGGAGTTCCCCACCTGGGCCACCTGCTCCTTCTGGCTCCCATGATCCTTCGCTTCCTGCTCCTCAGCTCCTTCTGGGGATCTCCAGTCCTCGGAGGGGCGGGCGGGCCTCTCTGCTGGCTGGAGCTCCCTTAGCCCTCCTGACCGTTTCTCGTTAGCCCCTCACTCTTGGCCTTCCTCTGAGAAACCTCCGCGTGGCCCAGGCATCGGCTGGCTGCGTGACCTTTGACAGCAGACCCTTTGGGCCTCGGTGTTCCCAGATCTTTTTCCTTCGTGGACTACTTTCCACACGCATGAACAGTGATGTGAAATCCCGGTGTATAAAATACCCAAGGTGCAGTGACATGGTGATGCTGCCATCAGGTGGGGGGAGATCCCACAGGCTTCCATTCAGGACCAAGTTGCTTTCTAGGACCCTGTGTCCTGTGGAGCCCTCTGTGAAAACCGCTGTCCTGGCGGCCCTTCAAGACCCCTGGCAGCCTGAGGGCCATGCTGCTGCCTTCTTTAAACCTTCTGCCTCGCCCTGGCCAGTTTGGCTCAGCGGTTAGAGCGTCGGCCTGCGGTCCAGAGAGTCCCGGGTTCGGTTCCCGCTAAGGGCTCGTACCTCGGTTGCAGTTTGTCCCCGGCCCTGGTTGGTCGTGCGAGTGGCAGCCACTCGATGTGTCCCTTTCACGTCGATGTTGCTCTCTCTCTCTCTCCCTCCCACTCTATCTGAACAAAATGTCCTCGGGTAAAGATAAAAAAACAAAAACAAAAGATCTTCTGCCTCTCCATACATCTCTGAAGGTTGAGGAAGTGGTACCTGCACGGATGGGGCGACGGGCCCAGTGAGAGATGCGGCCCTTGCTGGTTTCCTCACAGTGGCTTTGAAGTTGCACTTGCGGAAGCCCTTCAGCTTGCTCACTGCACGTGGTCCTTCTTCGGCCGTCAGCCCCCAGGCCGTCCCAGACTCAGGGCGCCCCTTGGCCAGCACTTCACTGTTGCTCATTACACTGCGCTGAGTGGAAGTCTCAGTGAATTGTTGCCACCATTGTTGGGCTCTGGGCCTACAGCGTCTGCCTCAGGAACATTTATGAAAGGAGTTACATTGAAGTTATTTTTAGAAACCCCCTCTCCCTTTTTTTTAAGTGCTGAGTTGGCTTTTCAGGTAAAGCAAGTGCTAAAAGTAAAGCCTGGATGCTGCTCATTCTTACTGATATTTATGCAGCACCTGCATGCATAGGGCACTCTACTCTTCCCCAAAGGGGTTCTGACCTGTGTAACCCCACTTTACATTTTCACACGGCAGGATGGTTTCTGGAGAGCTATTCCCAGCTGCGATCTCACTTGAGCCTCCCAACAACTCTGGGGCAAAGGAGACTCAATGAGATGATACGTGTAAGTCACAGGTAGGCTCCCAGTTCACAGGTTGAGAAGAATTTCGGGCACCTGACCTTTAGGCTCTAACTCATGCCTTTGCACCAAGTCATTCGTTCTCCTTGCAGCAGGAATGATAAACGAGGATGCCATTAACAGGCACCGTTGATTAAGTGCTTACTTCTATGTCAAACACTGCAAGGGAGACACGTTGTAAAAACCCCACTTAAACTTTTCAGCTACCCTATAAGGTAGACATTATGTCCAGTGTGCAGATGAATCACTAGAGAGATTGAGATAGCGTGCTCAAGGTTCTACCTCACAGAATTGTTGGACTTTAAAGTCTAATGAGGTCTCTCTGCCTCCAGAGTACAGGACACTGTCCATCCTTAGTCCTCCCTAGGAAGACAAACATTCACTCTTGAGACTACTGAAAACGACAAAGCTAGTGTGTGGCGACCGCATGCTATCCTGAGTGAGCATATTGCTAAGGGGTGACAGGTGACTGTTTTCTTTCTTTGCCCTTAGATGCCCCAACATCTTTCGGAAGTCCCTTCTTTCTCTAAAGATTTATGTGCTTCTCATTGAAATGATGAGTTCTACCTCCTACCGAACTGTCTGCTATTGGGAAAGTCATTTCTGTTCCCAGGGTCTTGAATTTCCCTTGTCATTCTTCTAGCCTGTCCTTCTATGTTTACATGTCTAGGGAATGTGTTTATTGAATTATTTTTCCATAATTCATTTTGAAAATATTACGTGGGGTTATATACTTAATTATATACTTAATTCTTGTTTTAAATTGGAATGACAACGGCAGGTTATCCCTGTTTTCAAAGAGATTTCTACTTCTGCAGTACAGTTTGCAAAAGTTTGAAAGTCAGACACCACATGAAGAGATAACTAAGTCATATCAGGAAAGGTGAATGCCTCATATATGTTCTGATTGGCTAGCTTGTGGAGTCTTGCTTTCTCGGTGTCAATTTTGTCTTTCTAACTCTTGTTAGAACAACACCCCTCCCCCTCTCCTTCCACACCTGTGTGAGTGTGTGTGTGTGCACATACAAAATTCTTGAGAAAGAAAGCCTCCTACATGTGTTAAACTTGTCACTTTCTCCACAGAATCTGGTTAGCATACCTTTGGGTGAGCGAAAGAAAAATCTTTTTCTCTGTGCCAAGTTCAGGGTGTGAATCAATTCTCCCTGCCTTTTGCATTTTAGTAAATGTTTCCTAGATGGATTAATCAAATTTCCAGTAAAGACAAACAGCTCAGAAACCAGATTGTGTTCATACCCCAGGCCTGAGTTCTGTGACCCAGACACTGGAGTTTAGTTCCATATATGGCAAAAAGAGAACCAGGGAGAGGGAGCTGAGGGAGAATACCAGACATAGAATGCATTCCTAAGAAATGTGCATTCGTTACTGACAAAAAAGGGCTTTCATTGGTTTCCATCTTCTGCAGAACACGAACTGTGAAGTTTTGAGAAAGAAGCCAGTGTTCCCAGCATCTGCCACAGGGAACAGATTATTTTCCCTTTTCTTTTCAGTTGCATGTAGGTTTAATTTGCAGTCCATGTTCAAGTCACTGCTAGCATGGAATGAGGGCTAAGAATTTATTCTTGGAGTCAGCATATGTGGGTTCTCAGCCCAATTCGACCCCTATCCAGCTGTGAAGCTCTCTCTCTGGACTGTGTTTTTCAGTGTCCGAGTGGCTGGGCAGGATTTGATGGTTGTCAAGATCTCTGCTATTTCTGTTTTCTTTGGTTCTAATTTCACCTTAGATTTTCCAGTTCCTGTGGAATTCCCCACCGAACGTGGTTTCCAATTCTTCCAGATTCTTTCTGTGGTTTAAACTGAAAAAGACAAAATAAAACCCTGGTCTTGAATTTTTCTTTGTGATTTCCTTAAATATGTTTTGGACACATTATTAGCCTTCACTTGGAAGAGAACTTCTTGCTGAGGCTGGAGATGAGTTCATTTGCTGCATTTTCATGGTCTTCCCCCTCCACTTATCCCTTTCATTGCTGGAGAAGAAATGGGCTTATGCCCCAAAGAGTTGTAGGAACAGGTGTGCACTTAGCAAAGGCACCCTTGTGATGACCCTGTTCATTGTCTACTTCTCTTAAAAATGCTGCCTTCTCTGTGGGAGAAGTGGGACCAGCAGGAGGCAGCCCCCACAGCTTCCTCTCACCTTGGGAAGTGGAACTAAGGATGTGAAACTCAAGTGTTGGCTTTCCAGTTAGTAATTGGATGAGTCACTTGCCTGTCACAGATGTTTAAGAAGGTTAAGGAGAAATTGAAATACAAAAGTCTGGCCTCAAAGAGGACTGCAGTTATTTCTACTTCATGTAACCAGGCATGATTTCTAATGCTTCTCTTTGTCTTCATGGGTTCTGCAGCGTGTAGTCAACAGATGATAGGAGTCTTGCTACAGAAGTGGGTAATTTTCTGCTCCTTCTAAAAGTTGACCCCTCCCCTCTCCTTTCCAAAAGCATGGCTTTAGTTTCTCAGATGAGATAAAGGGAGGTTTCTTTGTTCCTTGACAAAATATTTTAGCCCTTGGGCTTTAATGTTTTGATGGCAGTCTGTGCCCGCCAGCATGGCAACTGTGGAAAGATGCCACTCTGCAGAAGCCACAGTGGTTCAATAGGAGACCCAAGGAGTCCCCTTCCTCCCTGTGAGGCTGAAGACCCGGCCACGACCCTGCCTTGCCTCGCTGCAATGCCCCTTGCTGGGAGCTGGCTACCACACAGCCTCCGAGTTCTGGGAGGATGAGATGGAAGCAGGCAAGTAGTAATAAAGTGGATGGTGACTGCCTTAGAGAGAGGAGCTAAAAGGTATGTTCTCATGGCAACTGTGCCATGAGGTTGCCTTGTGATGCGGTCAAGATGCTTCAAGTTTCTGGATCTTTGTTTCTCCATCTGGAAGTGAAGTGAAGGGGCCTGGAGGGTCTCTTCTAGCTCTTAAAGCATGAATTTAATACATTTCCAAACTGTCTCTTCATGCCTCACATGTCTCCTACTTGGTATCCCCAGTCATATCGAGCTCATTCACTTGCACAAAGTCCTGCTCCCCATAATGTTACCATCAAATTCTTTAGAGCAGCACTCAAGCCCTGCACAATCTAGTTCGAATGGGTGGTTCTAGGTTTAGGGAATGGGGGCTGCAGAAGCCTTTCGTCCACGTGTGGCCCTCATCTTGACTTGAAGCTCTCCGTGAGCTCTTTGGTACTGTGGAAGTAGGTGCTCGTGTAAGAAGAGGAAACTGCACAGGATGACATTGGCAGTGTCACTGGGTCGGGAGTGCAAGTGAGAAGAAATGAATCAGGATTCTGGGGTTTTGTGATAGACTCTACTAGTAGTTTGGGGAGATTTAGGGAAACTGAACACCATGTATCTTAGGCTTTAGTAAAAAGCATACATTTTAATGGTTACAAATGCTTGGTGCTTTTATGAGGAAACCACAGGGAAGACCAATCACATAAACAATAGTAATGTATTGACCATGACGGATCCTTTGGGGAGTATATGTGGCGTAAGTTTATACAGGGCTTTGCAGTGGACTGACTAACCCTTTCACATCCAGGAACTCATCAGGTCCTCACAGCAGGTCCATGAAGGTGGCAGGCTGTGGACTGTTACCCTCATTTTACTGAAGAACACAGTGATGCTCAACATATGTGCAGAGGCTGCCCAGTGTCCGGTGGTAAAGAGACGACACAGCGAAGACTTGTCTCGTGCTCTCTTGGCGGCACCGTGTTTCCTGCCTTTCATAGCGTCAGCAGCCAGTGAAACAGGGTAGACGTACACATGCATCCCCCCTCCCTGAGGATGTTATTTAATTAGAAGTGAATCATGTGAGCCATAATATTGGTGAATCAGTCCTGGTGATTGGTGGGTGATGTGTCAGTGAGTTCTCCTTCACAGTTGAATTACCAGCGAGGGCACTCTGACGGAGAACGGGATTGAGGGTTCTGGTTTCTGACTGTTCACCCTTACATGTGTGCTTTCGTTTCTTTACGGTAACCACGAGGACCAATCATTATTGAACCTGTAATATGTGCCAGGCTCTGTGCTAGGTGCTGATCGATGGCAGAGAGCCATGAACCAAGGGTTGGCAAGGACTTCAAGTTGATGCCGTCTACCCCATCTACCGTCCCTTCCTTCAGGCGTTTCTCTGAAACTCTTGCCAGGTGGTAAGTCCAACTGGACTTGATTAGTTTCTGTGATATCTTACAACAGAGCATAGTTTTTCCAAAGACTGTGACCTTTAATGTTTAGAGATATACACAAACTATATGTGGCCTTTTCGCATGGTTATTTATGCATCCATTAAATGTTTTTATGAAAACTAAACCCTTATATTAAATTTATATTTTCTTCTTTGCCTAGGTTTCTTGGGATGGCTTTCTGTTCTCCAGAGAGATTATTAGCTCTCATTTGTCCTAAAATGTCTTCCAACTTGAGGTGGGCCTATCTTGATTCTGGAAATTGAAAATTGGGGAAATACGCCCATGTTGTATTTTTCCCCCCTCTGATTCCATTTTTTGGAATCAATATAATTGCTCAAACTTTGAGTCATGTAGGAACATGTTCCTGTGCATGATATTTGAAACCTATTTATACTTTCATAGAACCACAGAATCTTCAAGTTGGAAGGGATCATGATGGTCCCTCAAATAGCCGTAGACTAAAAATTCCTTGAGGTCAAGAGCCGTGTCAGGTTTATTTCTGTACGTCCTCTTGCTGCAATTCCAAACACCTAGCCCAGGGCCAGGCGGCCTCCATAAATGAGTGTTAGATTGATCTGGATTTCTCGTTTGTAGTGCTTTCTTTGCCCCCTACTCAACTTGTCCAGTCATTGGGAGGAGATGTGCTGAGTGTGATGAATATGTAGATCATGGGGTTTTCTGCCCTCCACCAGGGCTTTAGCTGTGTTTAGCTTTAAGAATGCTGAGTCACTAATAAAACGCGATTCCAAAGCACTTTGCAGATGGAAAGTGCTTCATGCGTCATAAATAATAATGGTCTCTCAAGATTAGGCACAGCCAAAGAAAGACGTGCCAACCTTGCAGGCTATGGAAACTTCTGGTAGACCGGCTGTGGAAGAGAGAAATGGTTGACATTGATTCCTTTCATCATGTTGTAATTAGCACTTTCATCTCCAAGTCACTGTGCACTTCTCTCATTGGGTAGAGTCTGCTTTCTGAATCACCTAGGAATTAATCCTCCCACATTTCACTGGGAGGGACTGAAGGGACACCACGAGAATTGAAAGGCAAGTCTTCTAGGCAAGACTTGAATTCAGTCCATTCATTCGGTGCTTAAATCCAGTCCTTTCTCGACCCTTTCTTCTTTCTCAGCTGTTATTTCTTGTAAGGTGTCAGTAGTCATCTCTATTTTAGTTCCAGAGCACATGGTATCCTCACGATGTGGAAACTGGCACCTTTCTCCAAGGGAGATGGTGAAACAGCCCAGGCCCTTCTGGCTTTGAACCGTCCATTTCAGAGTACAACACGGTTTAGCTGTGTAGACTGCATTTCCCCACACACCCTCTGTTTTCACAAAGAGGCCCTGATTTTCCCCTGGAGGTTTCATCCAGGGATGGCCTTTCCTTTGTTCTCTGTGGGGGTCAGTCTGATTCACATTTAATGAGCATTTTCCTCCTATGAAAACGAGTTTCTTGTTTTGGGATGAGGATCGTGGAGCCACACTTAATGCTTAGTCCTAGCTTTTAGTGGCTCATATGCTGAGAGCTGACTGCTAGAGTGACCACGTCGTTGAATTCCTAAGTGCCACAGATTTCCACTCCAGCCTGAGGTCTGCAGAAGCCTGACCATCCCTGGACACGGGCATCCACCCCTAAACTAGAAATTTAGCAATGGGACCAGCGGGAAGCCCTTAGCAGATTATGGGATAGATCTTTTCTTCTCTGTCCCCACGATCTATACTTCTAATTTCAGGCTTTATTCTTGCCTTTTGTTTCTGCGCTTGGATAGCCCCAGCCTCTCTTTAGATCACGCACTGTTACCATGATAACTCACATTTACTGCGCACACACTAAATGTCAGGCACTGAGTAAATTACTTTCCATACCTCGTTTCATTTAATCCTCAGAGCCAGCCTGTGCAGCGCGTCCGCACATTATCTCTATTAGATGGGTAAGAAAACTGAAGCTTAGAGAGATTTAAGGAACTTGTCCAATGTCATGCAGCTTGTAATGGCAAGGTCAGGGTTAGAAGCAAATCACTCTGACACTAGGGCTTTATTAGCTGTTCTTTTTTTCTTCCCTCTCCTGCCTTTCTCTGCTTGCCTTGCTTGGTCTGCATATGAGAACCGAGGACCACGCAGGGGCTGGAAGGAGTGCTCTGTCCGTGCCTCTCTCTCCCGCTGGCACCTGTCACCAGAGCCTAAGTGTGAGCTCTACTCCTCCGACCTCTCACCAGATTCTAAATTGGCTCTCAAGGCTGAATTCACCGACGAGCACCTTCTAATGGGTTTGTTGTGTTACATGGTACCCGGTGTATCACCAGCTAGGGACAGCTTGACATTTGCTTTTTTGTCTGTTGAATTCAGATCTCAGTCTTTCTCCACACTTCACAAAGACCTATGACCATATGAATTAACAGCAAGCGCGTTTCTGCGTGTCCGTCGCGATGCAGTATGTCGCCATGCGATCTCGAGGCCTACGTGAACTGGGAGCGTCGGAGGAGGGTGCGGCTTGGAGAGCAGCATGGCCTCACCTCCGCTGGGGGAGGCTGGTGGGCACCACATACTGACGTGCTCACGCTTTCCAGGGAACTGCCTCAGCCCGCGGCACTTATATCATTGGTGCTTAGCATTTTTGTTTTACTTTATATTTGCAAAGTGCTTTCCAGTGATTTATTAGCTGTTCTTTTTTTTTTTTTTTTTTTTTTTAAATAGCCCCTGGAGGTAAGTTGATATTCAGCCTTCTGAGAACATAAATGCACAGAGAAGGCTCATCTAGTCAGATATTATTGGATCTGGGGTCAGGACTCTGCACTTGTGGGATAAGGCCATTTGGGGTCATCGCCTCATGAGGATTAATGGGAGATTAAGTGGACTTAACTTCAGCTCCCCGAGTCTGTAAGACAGAGGTGGAATGATGGCAGCTATTTAAGGGAACTGCATAGAAGCCATTATCAAAAGGCCTGTATTCCAATCCTGACTCTGCACTTGACCAGCTGTACTGACCTTGAGAACCGCTTTGCCTGTCAATGTCTTGGCTTTACCCTCTGGTAAAACAAGCTTTCTCTCCCAGCTCCCTTTAGATCCAACATTTTGTTACATATAATTCTATAACTTTGGGCCCCTTCCCAAAGGGGTAGCCAATGAACTATAGGACAGAGAACATGGGTATAGATCTAAATCATTAGTGGATATGTATTAAAAAGGTGCTCACCTTCCTACTTCCAGAATCCAAGGACTAGCGGATGACAGTGTGCCTTTAGATTCATTTTAAAAGCCCATAATCCTCGTTCACTATAAAACGGAGAGAGTGAGTGGAGCTGCTACAGGAGAGCCAGGCTGGAGCCCGGACCATCCATCCCGGATCTTATGGGTGTTGTAGAAAGTAATTAGCAGGCTTGATTATCTCACTGGTTCAACACACGTCTTAGAGATGTGATGTAACGTGAGGAAACATTTAGTTGTCAGATTTTAGGGCTGCATCAAATTTATTCTTGCAGGCAAAGTCTAGTTGTCCTGGCAACCTGAAATTGATTTTCTTTTTGCTCTTGTCAGCTGAAACGGGTCCCCTTTGAATCATGCCTCTAATTTAATATAGAGAACTGTATGTCCCCACCTGGTGACCAAATCGTTCTTAATGACAGGTAACTCCAGCAAATGATTCCTCTTTCTTGCCGGAGCCAGGAGCTGTAGTTTATTACTGCCTTCACTCTATGTTGTTCTCTTTGTGGTTATTTATTTGCCCATGGAGTCAGGTGTAGAAGTAAAGTAGCATTCAATTAATTAAGAATTTAATCAGGCCTATAGAGCAATGACGTAACTGGCAGCCAATCGCATCCTTTAACTGCAGCTCCCTCCTGTGCAGCGGTGGGATTCGTCTGGGCTTCAGGACTGGGAGGTCACTTGCAGGGATGCTTGGCATTTCTGTAACCAGGGCATGGGGATGTATTATCCCAGAAGACAGAGAGAAAATGTCTGTTTTCTGCCTCTGTCCGTCATGTTTATCATGGAAGAGGGAGGCTCCTTGAACGAGGAAGGGTGGCATTGATATCATTAAGAAGAGCTGATGCCCACAGCAGATGAGGGGTTAGGGGAGCCTCGTGAGCGCTGATAAATGATCGCAGAGCCTGTGGGCTGCGCACCCTGCAGCTCGGGACGCGGAGCAGCCCTTCTGACCGTGACCGTGGAACCGCTGCCAGGATTCTGAGGAAACCTGGAAATCAGCAGAAATGCCAGAAGTGAGAGATGGGGAAGTAGATATCCCTTATCACACAGCCAGGTATCCGGAGTCCAGACCCCGCTGACTCTGCTGGGATTCCTGCTGTGCGTCTGGACCGGCTTATAGGCGGTTCATGAGTCTTTGAAAGGACTGTGTTCACCAAGAGCCAGAAAAGGGTTACTTAGCTATTTCCCTTTTTGTTTGGGTTAACCAGCTGGTGGCTTAGAATGACATCAGGACACAGTGTAGACAGTGTACGCTTTGGCGTTAGGTCTTGGTTTAAATCCAGGGTTCCTTGCTTAGTAGGCCCATGACCTTAGGCAAATTGCTTGATTTCTGTGACTCAGCTTCCTCTTCTTTTAAAATGGGGTTAATTATAGGGCTGCAAAAGGATGCTGTTATGGCTAAATGAAATAATGCATGTGAAGAGCTTAAAACGACACCTTCCACATATTAAGCATTCAATAAATGTTGCTATCATTAGTCTTAATAGGGAGATGTTTGGATTTAGTAAAGCACTTAAAATTTTTACATGTTTATGGGTAAGATGGAGACCTGTAAGCTGGAGTGTGGATGAATCTATGGGCCCAAGAATGAAATACATACTTATTAGTAGTGTGGGTGGAGAAAGGGTCCCTCTTCACGGGAGAAACTTCCGAGTGACACGGGAGGGGTGAGGATCCAGGGAGGGGCGAGTCTGTGACCAGTTTTGCAGTTCCCCAAACTTCTCGCCACTCCTCCATCCTTTCTTCTTTCAAGAAGTAAGAATCATTTACAACTTGTTATGTGTCTAGTTTTACCCCATACGTTTGTATTTATATAAATATATATTTATTTATTTTTTGTTAATAAAAACTCAAAAGCTGTTTATGCAAAGTTTACATTCTCTGTGCAGAAAATACCAGGATGATCAAAATGGAAACAGTCCCTTGGAACTGCAGTGCCATGTTCGGCTTTCATTTCATTGTCCTTACTTTCAGAGGGTGGTGCCTTTTCTGTTTCCCTTCTTCTCACCGTGGCCTTTCTTTATCTCCTTTCTACCTTCCTTGTTCTTCGTCCTTCCCTTCCTCCCCTGCCCTCCCCTCCCCTCCCCGGCCCTCCCCTCCCCTCCCCTCCCTTCCCCTCCCCTGCCCTCCCTCTCTTGCTGTCTACCACCTTACATTTCTTCCTTTCTTTATTATTTTTTAAATCTCTTGCCCTTGGTTTAAACAGGGGTCTTCATGTCTGGGCTTGTACAGTGATGTCATAGGCCCCTGGAGAAGCAGGTTCCGGCCACCTAGTTCTAGCTCTGAACTGTCAGGTCTTTACCAGTCTACTCCCTTGGTCTTCTGTGTCCTTGTTGCCAACACTGGATGTTGTGATGCTGTTGTCCGTGCTGGGTGGGGCCTGAATGGCAGGTGTCTTCTGTAGCTCCCTGCCCCATATGAGGGTGATGGAGAGGTGGGCTTGCATGCACATGCATATGCCTTGGGCTTATGGAGGGGCACCTTTGATTTTGGTGGGGTGCTCTGACAGCAGTAAGCTCAGAGCCTCTGTCATGATACTTGCAGGGTGTTTCTTGGCCTCCCAGTATCACTGTCATAAGTGATAACCCTGTTCAGGGCCCTACATGATCTGACTTCAGGCGACCTTTCCATCCACTCCCTCACTCCTTCTGCCCACCCCATCCTCACCCTGCACGGCCAGCTCTGCCAGGCTACATCCTCCGCGTGCAGCTCAAGCTCCACCTTCTCAGAAACAGCAGCTTCCCCACTTGGAATCGGTTTCTCCTCCCACTATGTTCCCTATCCCATGGCTTGTATTTTTAGAAACTTGTTCGTAGACCACCTTGCATTTTAATGAGTGGTATCTGTTTCTGAGCTTGATCTCCCGCGGGCAGGCATCTCTGAGCCTCCTGAGCATAGCTCAGTGTCTGGCATGTAATGGCACCCTGTGAAAGTGTGTTAAAGTGAAGGACTCAGGAGGCCCGAGGACTCGGGAGGTTAACTACAGTTAACCGAAAGAACTAGAAGAGCCACTGGGAACTGGTTTAGGAGCATCCAGCTTTTAAGAGCAGCTATCAACACCCATGATCTGTGTCTCCAGAGAAAGGAGGAAAGGTGGTATCTCTGAGGTGCTGGTGATATTCCTGGTGAGATGAGGTCAGCAGGGCCATTCATTCTCCTAGTCTCACCTTCTCAGGGTTCCAACCCTCTTTCTAGCAGAAGAGCTCAGCCTTTGCAGAGGAAGGAGGAAGTGGTTTACACAATGACGTCTGGATTTCTAACTCTGATTATTAACCTTCTTGAAGAAGAATTGGCAGTTGTCCCTGTTGTGCGGAAGGTGGACGCGCCAAGGTGCGTGGAACTGAGTGAAATTCCATGTTTTGTCACTCTGACCTTTGGGAATAGTCCAGGGTCAGGCTGTGCTCACATGTTGATCTCGATAAATCCACTTTCCACTATCATGCTGGGATCTTAACACAGGTGCTGCTTGTGAAACACCTTCTCCTGACTCGCAGCTCAGACTCTATGTACAGCTGAATGTTGCTTTCAGTGACTCATGTGCAGAAAATGTGGAAGGAGGGCGCGTGCTGCAGAGGAAAGGAAGAGAGCAAGCCCGGGACACCTGGTTTCAGTCCTCAATCTGCCGGAGACATTTTGGGTGATACAGAGCCTTAGTTCCCAGGCCTGTGAAATGGGGACACTAACAGTTATTCGGAAGGGTGGTGTATAAGTCACCTGAAGCTATTCAGGTAAAAGGTGTGGCGGAACACCTGACTCTTCTCACCTCTGGTGTATCCCAGTGAAGCTGCGCAGACTCGGTGCCGAGCCCAGTTCCAATAGCTGTTCGGGATGATTTACATAACGTCAATGAGTTATTAAACCCAAGTCGCAGTGTAAATGGATTTTGTGCGGGATTAAAGATAGCTTGCCTGCTAAATTGTAAAGATTAGGTGATGTTTGTGATAGGCCTAGCACAGTGGTGTTCCTCAGTATCTGGCCCAGGGATTGACACCACTGCCCAGCTTCTCTGGGGGATGACATGCTCTGGGGTGACGTGCCTCTGTGGTGCTGACTGAACCCCCCTCTATGACCATAATTTCTTCCTGTATCCTGGGCACAAAGCCTTTCTCTCTAGCAAGCAGACCGGTAGAACAGACCTAGATTTGGAGATGCTGCTTTTAGAAGGACACAGACCGTACATGGCATGTGTGGAGAACTGCAGCCAGCATGGCCAAGGGGCTTTACAGCTTTGTATGGAGAGCTGTTGAAGAGTTGGCCGTGTTTTTCCCAGAGACAGATGGTTTGGGGTGGGAGGGGAAGGTTGGGACTGGGGATGGAGAGATGAGTTTGTGCTTGTCTTGGTTGGAGGTGAACTGGTCTAACCCAGAACAGTGGCCGGTGAGGATGGAGAAGAGGGTCTGGCAGGAGGGCCTGAGCAGACGGGGAGGGATGGGAAGTAGGGGGCCTAGGGCAGAGGTGGAGGGTTTGGGTTCAAGCGTTAGGTGCAGAAGCTGGAGACACTACATGGATAACAAGGGTGTAGCTGCAGTGTTTTGCAGGATAGGAAGACAGAAGCTTTCTATTGCCACCATCCCACCAGGTAAATGAAGGGATGATCCTAAGTGTGTGTGTGTGTGTGTGTGTGTGTGTGCATCTGTGTATGTGCATGTGTGCTTGAGTGTGTATCGGTAAGAGGACCAAAGAATCAGGGACTTACCCAAGGCCAAAGCGCTAGAAAACACTTCTCATTTGCTTGAAGTACTGAGTTTAGTAATGACTGTGAGCGATAGAAATGGGCAGGGGGAGCATGTAGGGAAAGGGCCTCGGCCCCATTTCCTGCTCCCTCCCAGGCAGGTAGTGAGTAGGAGTTTTAAGTTTCACTGTTTGATAGCATCAGCTCCTCTGCTTTCCCAGAAATTATTCCTCGAAGTATGACTCGAATCGTTACTCTGTTGGGAGATGTCTCAGTTCAGAGCTGACTTTCTGCTCTGGTTGCTCACAGAAGATGAGGGGGCCCAGGCGATTGAGAGCTGGCCTAGTCAAGTGAAAAGAGCAAGGCATTCAGGTGAGGGGACCTGGGTCCGAGTACTGGCCCTGCCTTTGGAGACCTATGAGATTGGGCAAGAGAGTCTACTTTTTGGTGCCCCCACTTTTTCTCCTGTAAACTGGGGGACAGTGATTCCTATCTGGCAAGCCTGTAGTGACGGTGTTTTGCAAATCGCAATGTTGGTCCTAGTACAGTCACAGTAAAGGAGTGTCTGGACCAGTCTTTTCTATGTGTCTGAAGCAGTAGAAGGAAGTGGTGAATCAGTCAGCACGTGTGGGTGCTGCGGGTCTCTAGTAGCATGGTAATACCAGCATCTGCTTTTGGGGGGGTGGGGTTAATGACTGTCGAATCTACTGATTGCTTGGTTCTCCCCTGCCCTGTACTAACCACAAGCACCAGCATTCTGCACCCCACTTCACCCCCACCAGCCAGCTATGGGATGGGGAGCTTGTAGCTCCTGCTTTGTTTTGGGGAACAGTTCTGAACTTCTAGGCCTGCGCTGCTTCGTCTGCAAACTGGGGATGATGATCAGCTCAGCTTTGCCTGTCCTGTGAGGGTTCCCTGGAAGAAAGGGGTACAAAGACTCTCTGTAAGGTCTGTGGAACTCTTCCTTTTCTCTCCCTTTTTCCTTCTGCGAATGTCCAAGGGACACCTTTCGTCTTGAAAAGATGAGCTGGTACCGAGGAAGACATGGGGTTTGTAGAGAAAAGCGACTTTCTGAGGCTCAGAATGAACCGTTCTGGGATCCAGGCCTCGCTTGGTCACGTGTCCAATCCCACCATTCAGGGCAAGTCTGGTTTGTCCATGCCTGAGACCTACCCAGGGGGGCAAGAAACTTCTGGAAGGCCGTCAGCTCTTTGAAGCCTTGAAGAAATCTCTGGTGCGGCCACTGCTACGGGTGTTGAGATTCCTGTTTGCTGCCCCCCGCCCCTCGCCCCCGCCATGCCCTGTGTCCAGCAGTGACTAGTTACTTGGGTGTTGGGGTTTGGGGTGCGTCAACAGGCCTGCGACCCAGACGACGTGTGGGGTGCAGGCTGGAATCACTCAGAGGGCAGAGCTGCTCGTCCTGGCCCCAGAACCCGTGTGCTCTGGGTGGAAGAAGTCCTCTCTGGTCCTCAGTTGCCCTGTTGACGGCAACTTCTGGAGAATCAGATTTTTTCTCTTTCTGCTTCATGGGTTTATGTGGAAACCAAAAGACACTTTTTTTTTGGTAAATAATATTGTAGTATTCAGATATCATTAGTTTCTGCTACTTAAAACAGGTAGCTGACTTCTGTCTTTGCTCCTTCCCAGAATAAATGTGCTGATGCAGAAAAAGAACATCAGTTACATTCCTGAGGGTAGTGGTGAATGGTCTTTTCTTATTTGGTGTCCTTGAGCTTCAGCCTGGACCATTTCATATACATATTGGGGACACATGGGATGAAGGGACCATGTAAATAAAACACACGTTCTGGAATCTCAGGTTCCCCGCTGACCCATCTTCCTTAGTTTATCATTTCCATTCTTCACGGACACTGCAGCCGGGGCCCCGTTTCTTAATGCAACACGTGGATATTTGCTTCTCATAGAGACTTGATCATGGAGCTCTAGAAGGTCATTATTTAGGACGCTGAGGCTGGTAAGGCCACGCGTTGAGGACACGGTGAAAATCAGGACGAGAAGCCAGCTCTTTGGAACCTCTGTTCCCTGCTCTTTCTGACACATCATCATCCCTCCTGTCAGGTGAGGAGAGAAGCCAGATGGTCTGACAAATGGTTCTTGTCACTGTCAAATCTGCCTTCTCTTTCTGTTCAGACAGACGCTTCTTACCTTCCCTTTCTGGGGAGATGAGGTGGGCTGGGCGAGAGGGAGGGAGGTGGCTGAAGGAAGAAAAACATTTTATGGCCTGACTCTGCACGTGGCAGAGATGACCAAGAGCTCTCATTTCGGCATCGAGAAGCAAAGCTAGCGCAGTGAAAAATCGTCACCTGGAATTGAAAGCACACAGAGTTCTAGAGATGGCAGGTTGTATTAGGAGACAACATTGATTTCACATGTATTCATGTTTTTAAAAAAAAAAAAAAAAAAACTTGTTTAAGATTCCATATCCATAAATACTAATAAGGCTGTCTGATTCCAATTTTCAGGTGAGATTAGCATTTTATTGAGTATTTTATCTGTCAGAGTCAATACTCCATGTACCATCCTCCCAGGCTTATTAGCATAATTGCTGTGCTTAAGCAACAATAAAAAATTCAGCAGTAAAATAGCAGTTAGTGCAGGCAGTGTGTTATCAAAAGCTTTTACTTAAGGACAGCTCCATCCTGTATTTATTAGCATGTCAGGGTTATAATTTCTTTTTATTTGGAAAAACAAAAGCAGGGGAAAGATGTTGCTTTTTTTTGGTTTGTTTTGGAAATAATAGAGAAATTAAAAAGCACTGCCTCTCTGCAAAATTGTCCGCATCCCTCCTTTCTTTGCTGAAAGCAGTCTGTGATCCGAATAGATCCCACTTGTGAGGCACGTTGGCTCAGACAGAAGTCGCTCTCTGAGGCATGGGAATAAACCGGCAGTAATGCCCATTTATGTTTCTACTGATGTTTCCAAAACACTTTCCCATCTCTTTGTTGCCTAAGTCTCTCACCGGTCCTGCGAGAGCTCCGTCCTGAGAAGAGAAGGCTGAGTTGAAGTGACTTCTTCCAGATGGGGTAGCTGAACGCAGGGCCCAGCTGTGAGGTCCGCTCTGTCAGCCCCCAGGCCTGCGGCAGTGGGACCCTTCACACTGCCGCCCACAGACCTGGTGTGGGCGCGCTCTCCTGCCCTGTGGTGGATGGTTTTCACCCTAGCTCTTCCCCACATATGAGTACGCCTATGTGTACATGTGCACATGCACGTGTTCATACATGCTATACACACACGACGTATTTATGATCAAATTTAATGATGTACTCTGCAGCCATTTTTCCTTTGATTTCCTAGTTGAAGTAATTTTGCCATGTGAATTTTTTCTTAATATCACATGTCTTCTATTTTTTGCACTTCAGTCTCTCTCTCTGTCTCTCTGTCTCTCTCTCTCTGTCTCTCTCTCTCTGTCTCTCTCTCTCTGTCTCTCTCTCTCTTTCTCTGCTGACTCAGGAAAGCAGTTGTGATTACCATCTGTGAAGGACCTGGTTCAAGACACATGATTTCATGAGTAATGCAGCATTCTTTAGATAAGACAGAGATAAGATTTTAAAACCTGGAAGGAGATTGGGAAATCACTTTCCTTCTTTATTTCTTGAGAAATATCTTAGGAATAAATAAGAACATTACATTGAAGCTTTTTAGTGTGTATTACGCTTTACTTGTGGGTAATAATTTCCAAATTAAAGGGACAAGTTTGAGTGAAAATGGACAACTGAAACTCCTAAACTTTAAGAGAAGTTATCTTCACATCTTAGATTTTTTTTCCCCCTTGGTAAATTCAGAAGAAGATGCTCATTGATTCTGAGCCCCTCTGATATGTAAGGTACTGTGCTGGCCACTGTGGGTTTACAGACTAGATCAAATGGGATTGTGAGACACAAGACTGGTTTAGACTACTAGAGAGGATATTAACAATAAATGAACATAATTTTTGTTTTTGAGCAGCTATTATATGACAGAAACGCTAGTAGTGATTTTTCTTAGATTGTGCCATGTAATCTGCATGTTTCTCTTAATTATTCATGGAATTCATTTTTATAGCAGTTATTATATACCAGTCACTGTCAGTATTTTACATGTATCCTCTCACTTAATTTTTATAAGAATCCTATGAGATTGCAGCAGGTACCATGATCATTGTTCTCACAGGTTAGCTGAAGAAACTGAAGCACCAAGAGAAGGTAAGTAACTTGTCCAAGTCTTGCAGCTCGTAAGTGATGGAGTCTCTGGTCTTCCTGTCTTCTGTTCTTTCCACTGCAGCTCTTGGCAAAAAAACACATGAATAGATAAATAGGTAGATGGACACTGATGATGATGAGTAGAGAACTGTGCAGTTTCTTGATGTCAGAGCTGGTGGATGTTTAGAAAGAGCACTAAACTCAGCCCAACCGGTGTGGCTCAGTGGTTGAACATTGACCCATGCACCAAGAGGTCACTGGTTCGATTCCTGGTCAGGGCACATGCCCAGGTTGTGGGCCCGATCCCCAGTGGGGGCATGCAGGAGGCGGCCAATCGATGTTTCTATCTCTCTCTCCCTCCTCCTACCTCTCTCTCTAAAAATCAATAAAGAAAAAAAATTTAAAAAACAAACAAACAAAGAGCACTAAACATAAAACTCAACAGTGGTTCAAATCCTAGTATGTTTCTTAGTGTTTACAGGACCTTGGTTAAATTATCTTATAGTCTCAGTGTCTTCCTTTGAATTAGGGAAAACAAAATCTCTCTCTCTCATTGTCATTGTGAGTATAAATTAGAACATGTGTGTATGTGAGACTCTGGAAAGGTGTCTGGTTCATGGTGGGTGTCGAGCCAGTGTCGGAAGTAGCCCACGAACAGGTGGTAGTCGTAGTTAGGAACGGCCACCCAATCCAGATTGCCAGGGTTTAAATTCGCTTTACCACGAAATACTGTATGACCTTAGGCAAACTTCACTTTTCGTGCCTCAATTTCCTCATCTATAAAGTGGAGTTAAATAAGTTAAAAGATAAAAGTGTATGTAAAGCACATTTACCAGGGCCTGACACAGGGGGCCCTACATACAGGTTAGCTCTATTGTTCTGTGTCCTGCGGCGATGAAGAAGAACAGGTAGAAAGTGAACACGTTAGGGCTGTTTTAGGACTCTGGCCTGTTTGTTCAAGGACAGTGAACCAGTTTAGCCTGTGACAGAAGAATTGCATTTGCACAGCCACTGATGACCTTGGAAAACTTCCTGGCGTCTCCATCCTTGGCCCTTGCCTCTCTGCAGATAATAGTTGAGAGAGTAAACTTCAGAGGGTGGGGTGTGCTTGGGAGTGAAATGCATCCATATCTTTGACAGTCTTGTTCATAGAGAGTTGCCAGGTGCCACCGAGGATGAGTTTGCTGGTCAAAGATGGCCTGTACGGTGTACTTGCTTCTCTGTCATCCGTGTTCTTTCTTCCTCAGCCTGCGTGGGTCCTCTCCTCAGAGTTGTCTCCCATTTTCCTCCTTGGTAGAAGGCAATGATGTACTGGGACCATCTCTGCCGGGGGGGGGGGGGGGCTGTTTCCCCTGCACCAGAGGAGGGGGTGGGAATTTGGCATAGCACTATTTGAAAGGTGACACACTCTAATATATATTTTACATGTTTTCAGGAAATAAGAATGCACTCAAGGACATTTAATTTTAAAGTTGTGCTGCTGAGGATAAGCTCTATGATGGAAGGATCCTGGGCTTCTTTTCCTGAACAGCAATGATCTTTACAAAGTCTGTGCGTAGCTTCCTGGAATTGGTAGTGTTGATTTTGGGGGTGTTTCTTTGGCTTATTCAAAATAGAAACAGAAAGGCAAAATGTTTGTTCATGTCATTTAAACATGTCTTTATAGGAAGAGACATTATGATAATACTTTACATGGTGTATGGGTCTTTGTGGTTTTCAAAGCACTTAAATACACGTTTTTAATGTGCATTTCTGGTATCCCTAGGGGTAAGCAAGGCCGAGCTTACTATTTTCTGTTTAGGGATGATGTACCTGAGGTTCAGAGAGATAGAGGGAGTTTTCCTAAAGCAGTGATGAGTGCACACCCAGAACTTTACCTCTGGATGCTTTCTGCTTTGCCACCTGCTCTTCCTGCTCATTCTCGCCAGGCACTACCCAGGTTATAGAGAGTTGTCATACATCTAAAAAACTCTCCCCTTTATTTTCCATTGGTTAAAACATTAACTATGATTTGATATTAACTTGTTTTTCCCCCAGTATAAAACAGCAATGAATGTCTAGGACTTTCTGTTAAACCAGCAAGTGTTTTTCAAAATCAAATGTCAAAGTATTTCCTGAAACTTGCTTTAATGTATAAGAGAGGTGAACATAAAATTCCTTTTTTGCATGAGGTCACTAGGAAACAGGATGTGCAAACTTGCTACAGAAATTTAAAGAGGAACACTTACACCGATGAACAAACTGGATGAGTATATTACAGAGGCTCTCATACTGATCGAGATCTCCAGTGAAAGACGTTCTCATTAAGTGTGTCAGTTGTTTTTGGTTTGTGTGAAACACTAATCTGTTCCATGAGTGTGCATCCTTATACTCTTAAAAACTAGAAGCATGAGCTGGACTTACTATTTTGATTGCAAGGTGCCCTTATCTGGAAGTCCAGTGTATCCTCAGAATACAGAACAGAGGAGTGGAAGATGCTTTTGAGCTTCTTATGACTAAGAGTCAACGCTATGCTTGCTGGAGGGGGGAAGGACTGAGTCTTCTTTGGCACATGTCTCTGAGTCCTTTAGACACATGGCACCAGATGAGCCCACTGCTGTATTATTAGCTTCATGTCCCAGAGTGTGGGTTAGGTCACATGTATTTTGGAATCCTATTTCTTTATTTCACACCACATGGTTTCTTAGGTGACTACTTTTGAGTGAATTGCCAGCTTCCTGACAGTGTCTTGAAAAGCCTACTTTAGAAGGAGGCAGATAGTGTTTCGGTTTGGACAGATGACCCCCTTGACTTTCCATCTTTGATGGTTTCTTTTTTGTTCTACATTATTTGGTGATGTTACTGACGTGGGTGCTGAAATTGGCCCTGATTTATGCCCAAATACAGATCAGCTTGTACTTTTTTCAGGACACAGATAGCTGTGAATTCTCTGTCTCCATGACTGTCCGTGTTCCATCTATGTTTCTCATGTAATAAATAGCACCCACTCTACAAACAAGGTCAGAGATGGAATCACTGGGATGGCGAATGAGATATAACATGCTGAAGAGTCCGTTCTATATGTTTCTCTCACATGCTTGGTTCTGTTTAATCTGGCCTGGATTTGTCCTGTGTGTATTGGTTTGGTGCCTTCTGCTACATTTGAAGTCTCGTAGGGCAGGTTTCATATCTTAGTAATCACCATGATAGTGCTTGGCACAGAGTAGGTCCTTGTTACGAAGTAGGTGGATCATATCCTAAGAAGCTGAAAAGGTGGTTTTCCTTGAGAAAGGTGGTTGCAAGCATTGCTCCTTCAGTGCATTCCAAGCTGTGCTCGGCACCTTGGAGAAGTCAGAGACGTAGACACCCAGCTCCTTCCTTAGGGAGCTGCAGTCGAGCTAGATCATGTCAGGAGACCACTTCGTTAACTGTGAAACAACGTACACATGGCTCATCCTGATGAGCTGTAACTTTAGAATGGCTTCACTACAGCTCTGCTACCTCCCGTCACACTTGAGAATTCCCTAACATAGCCTCACTTTCTTCACACATGTAGGGGATAGTCGTGAATGGATCATTGAGGGGGTTAGCACATAAATTATCTGTCAAGCTGAGTACAAGGTGGTTTATTATCCTTTGGTAGATGGGGGTCTATTTATTTTTAAAAGGTAGATTACTGAATGGATAAGCAAAATATGACACCCCCTCCAAGAATATGATTCAGCAATAAAAAGAAATAAAGTACTGATATATGCTACAACATGAATGAATCTTGAACATGTTATGTAAGTGAAAGAAGCCTGTCCCAAAGACAACATCCTATGTGATTCCATTTACATGTAATGTCCACACTAGGCAAATTCATAAAGTCTATAGAGACAGAAAGTAGATTGGTGCTTGCTGGCAGGACTGGGGTAGGGGGTAGGGACTGACTGCTAGTGGGTATAGGTTTCTTTTTGGGGCAATAAAAATGTTCTTAAATTAGGTTGTGGCAATGTTTGCACAACTCTGTGAATATACTAAAATTAAATTGTAGACTTTATGTGGGTGAATTGCATGGTGTGTGATTTTATCTCAATAAAGCTAGTTAAAAAATAAATAGATTGCCTTTCAGTCTATAATCTCTGAAGGGTCAAATAGTGTATAGCATAATTCATTTTGGCTTGTTCTGGACCAAGAAGCCACGCATACTTCACATTGATGGCCAGGCCTAAGGAAAAATGAACACAACCAGAGCTACCGAACTTGACATCTATTTCCTTCCAACTTCATGCACAATATTTTCAGGAGCTTTAAAATTTATACTCCCAGAAATGTTGATCAGTGAGATTCTCAATAAGAAATAACAGGGTACTGACAGCCTGATTGAATAAATAGGCGTTTGGGGTTGTGTTCCTGGTTTGCTTGTCAATACAAGAGAAATGTGTGATTATGTTGAATGATGGTTAATTTCTTTATCCACCCATTTTAAAAATAAAGATGTACGTCTGGAAGACAGGTGCCCAGATTAAAAAAGAGACCTGTATCTTTGCTAGCGAACCTCAGACAAGAATAAGGTCTATGTAGGAGCTGGCCTTGGAGTCCTGGCTGATTTTAGGCTAGCTGATGAATTAGGATGAACTGTTGCCGGTGTCGTACAAAGGATTTTTCGTTTATTGTTGTTTTGGGTTTGTCTGGACAGCTTTCCCCCTTCTCCTTTGTGATCATTGTCCCACCCTCTTTGACTGACATGTGTGAATGTGTGTAGAGGCTGACAGAACATTGTGCTTTCTAGCTTTGAATGTGGACAGTTCATACACAAGCATTCCTCTTTGATTAAGTATCCAGTGAAACCAATTCACATGAACTCCAATTAAACTTTAATGAACAAGTGGGTGTATTAATATCAGCTGAGTAATGCAGGCAGTACAAATTCCAGTAAGTGACTCACTTCTCTGAGCAGCTCATTCCCCATGCACGGGTAGAGTTACTAGAAAGCTTCCAGCTATATTTGAGTGGATCTGGTCTGGGCCTTGTAATTCTAGCAATCCTCGGGGCTTATTCATCTAGTGACAAAACCACAGTTATCCAGATTTCTGTTTTCAGAGCAAGGATTGGGAACGAGGAGACTTGTTCCCATTGAGTAATTAGGCCTTTCATGGAGTAATACCCATATGGACTTTTTTTTCCCTCCATCTTCCTTTTTTTTATTTTTATTTTTTTTTAAGTGAGAATACTTTTTCTGCTTAAACTCAATGGCAGTGTAGGTGAAGGTCAAGGCAGTGAAGGTGGAACCCTCAGTTTTGAACTAAAAGCCCTCCTGAGTCTCAGCCCCCTCTTCTGCTCTTCTGCTTCGTCCGCAAGCATCCCCACAGTTACACCGAGACACCAAGATCTTGGAATGGAGAATCTTTCTGAAGACAGATCCTGTTCCTTTCAGGGAGTGATAACTGTACCTACTTCTACTTCCTAGGGAGGATTAAACAAGATAATGAATATAATGCTCTTAGTCTCTTGCCTGGGGCATAGAAGTTCCCAGTCAATGTTAGTTAACTTGTGCCCAAGGAGGAGGGTTAGGGAGGAGAGTATGGAGATGAATGGGGCTCAGTCCTTGACAACAAAGGAACTTAGACTCTCCTAGATATTTGTCTTATACTTAGAAATGTCTGTAATTACAGAGTGATAAAGACCACACGCTTGGGAGAGAGAATGAGCTATGAGGATTCAGGGAATGGAAAGATCCCTGCAGCTGGAGGCATCTGAGAAGGCTGGGTGATCTTGGCCAGGGGAGAGTCAGGGTAGGGGAAGAAGCTAAGGGTTTGGGAAGGTAGTTTGGGGATGAACAAAAGGCACGAGTGAAGGCAGAGGCCCAGGTGTACCCAGGCATAAGGTAGGTGCGTTCAGTGTCATCAGAGTAAACATTGTCTGGGTTTGAGGGGCTAATTGAGACTGAACTTAGCCTCTGCCTAGACCCCCACGCCACAGTCTCAGCTCTTTTTGCTGTTCTGCCTCCCGTGTTTTTGTACCCATCTAGAAATCAGTTCAAAGTGACACAGCAGCCAGGCAGGTGGAGATAAAGACTGGCTGGTAGAACGGACTTTAAATCTGTAGCTCAGTGGGCTTGCTAACAAGGCATTCCTAAATAATCAACTCCCTCTCTCAGACAACTCCTACCTGTGACAACTTCCCACAGGAGACTGTGCCTGTAAAACGTCTTATCATGAGCAGCAGGGCTTCTCGGCGTTCAGTCTTCAGGTAAATCCCAAGGCTGGGCAAGGGGCTGAGTTGCATAGACCTCGTTCCTTCTCCAAACTCGATAATTGAGTAACTCACCTCCACCTCCCCTGAGAATGAGGAGGGTAGAGGGAGAACACCATGAAAAGGCAGAAAGCAAGGTAGGAAGGAAGTGTTCTACCACGACTAGGAACCTTGCCCTCATTTCTCACATCCCAAAAGGGTTCCTTTAGGGGAAAAATGGGAGGCTGGACGGTAGGACGGGGCCATATTGTGGAAGTGAGGGACAGGCTGCTGAGCAGGGAAAGGTAATTCTGTCTGGTTACTCTACTTAAGAAATACAATTGAGGGACATGTTAAATAACTCAAACCGGGGTAAACAGAGCCTGTCAAGGACTGTGGTGCAAGAATCAGTCTCCATGTCAGAAATAACAACCAGCCCTCAGTGCTAAACTTCAGACATCTCATGTGAGTTCTGGACTCTTTGTGTTCCTCCCAGACTTAGTGCCATAGGATAAAAAACCATGTGCGAAGGCATACATTCTATAGTGACTGCGGAAGTGGGAGAGTCCAGCCGAATAGATACATTCATTCCATCGTCGGGATTTTGTATAAATCAGAAGGGATTCCTGCAAATCAAGAATTGACTACACTGGAGAAACGTCTGTAACAAAGTAAAATAAGAAAAAAAAAAGAGAATTGAATAGACTGATCATGCAAATTAGGAACTATATGTTGCTTATAGAAAACAAAGGAATATACGTTAGATTTCAAAAATTAAATACTTTAGCAAATAGAACTAGATATTTCATTACTTAACAGGTGCCCAAGATATTACTTCTTGTGACATTCATGGCTGAGAAAAGTCTGTTATTCTTATTTTATAAAAGGAGAAACAGTAGGCAAATTTAAAGATTGTTACCTAAGGACACTTGGGCTAGGTTTCATTAGCCAGCTTAATCCATTATTTTACATTGGGGGTTTTATTTTGAAGTGAAACAGTGGGATTTATTCATAGGTTTTCACAAGACAACTGAATTGGACTTGGCTTTGACCTTCAGAGGAATCGAGGAGGTGGAATTAGATAAGCTCTCTACCTTGTTTTGGCTGGAAGGTTTGCCACAGAAATTTAGTGGCCATGATGGATCGTGCCTCTGTTATTTGGGGCCTGTCACAGAGTCCTTCCAATCCGGGGTTTCTTGGAGCCTGTTGTGCTCTCAACACGCCTGCAAGCAACACGCAGAGCGTGCACATCTCCTTCCCCTCACTGTCATCTTCTTCAAGATAAGCTGAATGTAGTGCACAGATTGTTTAATTAGCTTTCTTAAGATGAATACGTTTTGCGAACTCATCTCTGCCAACCCAGCTCCTGCCCGAATCTCCCTGTGGACCATACTCGAGGGCCCCTGTGGAGTTCCTCTTTTCTGGAGACCTGGCAGATCACGCTGCTCTTCTCTGGGGCAGCTTTTTGTGGCCTTGGAGACACCTCCCCATGACCCTGGTCATTCTCTGGTCCTTCATTCCCGTTGTCTACTATGAACACTAGCCCGGGTATCTCATTGCTTTCCTTTTCTTTGACTCTCTTGATTGTCCATGTTGATAATGGTTCCACACAGCAGTAGTTTCACCAGAATTCAGATTTTCAGTCTGCACCCCTAAATCTTTGGTTGTGGGCCTGGGCATTTATACTTTGAAATTCTTTGCAGGTAATTCTGATGGGCGTCTCTGCCTAAAAACCTACTGTTGCCTGGTCGGTGTGGCTCAGTGGTTGAGCGTCAACCCATGCACTGAGCATCAACCCAAGCACCAAGAGGTCGCTGGTTCGATTCCTGGTCAGGGCACATGCCCAGATTGTGGGCCAAATCCCGAGTGGGGGGCATGCAGGAGGCGACCAAGCGATGTTCTCTCTCATCGATGTTTCTGTCTCTCTCTTCCCCTCCCTTCATTCTTTAAAATCAATAAAGAAAAAAATTTATTTTTCTAAATCTACTGTTATCAGTTTCCTTGTGGTGTGCTATGCTCAGAATAAAGGCTTCTGTAAAAAGATATTTAATCCATTGGTTCCTGGCTGAAAAAGACACACTCGGGGCATGAAAAGAGAGTGAGTAGGTCTGAAAAGGATGTGGTCTCAGCTGGAGAGGAAGCTGGATGAGGCTACAACGAAACAAAGGCTCAGTGTCCTCACCATCTGCTTTTCATGTACCCCAGGCTCATTCTTATAATGAGTGTTTACTCTGCCTAGCAATACTTTTGTTGTTTCTGCATGTATGTGCTATGGGTTCTGTTCTAGAAGTTTCCACAGGAGGCAGACTAAGGGTAGGAGTTCTTAGCTCAGCCTCACTAAGGGTTAAGCCCATTGTCAGGTTCTACCTTATTCTATAGGCTCTAACCTTTCCTCAAAGACTCAACTTCTCTTCTTGCCCCCAGACCCTAAGCAGATCCACCCTTTTTATATATAAACGTTCCCGACATCATTAATGCATCTTATACCTTTAGTAGTGGAACCACATGCTGTCAGTCTCAAGGGGCAGCCACGTGCAGACTGTGGTGACTTTGCTCACTGGTGGAGGAGGTGGAGGCCAGGGTTCCATCCGCCATCATTGTAACTCTCCCTGGGCTTTTTGAGTGTACTGTGTGGAATCAGTGTTATGACTTTTCAGTCATATCTTTCCTATTTTAAAACTGCAGAATTGATCTCACCACCTTACCCAGGAGCATGTCATCAGTAAAGTCTAATGGAAAAACCTGTCTAATGACTAGGAGGAGGCGCACAGGAGCATGGTGAGTCATCCCAGGACCAGCTATGTTTGAGCTGTGGTGCTTTTTCGGTGCTGACTCTAAACCTCCTTCCACGTTCTGCCGTCTTAAGCAGCTTTCGAATCTTTGTCTCTGATTTTGTTATCTAGGTCAGACTGTGTCTCTTTTTTAATGGTGCCTGGACATCCCCTTAATAGGTTGGACTGGTCCCATTAGGATAATTGGCTTTATATGTTTATGAAAATAACAACAGTAGGAAATGTTATTCTTGAACAGAGTCTCTCCTCCCACTGTGGGCGAGGTGTTAAAGGCCTAAGTAGGTTTATGTGTGCAGGTTTTTTGTTTGTTTGTTTGTAAGTGGAGTCTTGGTACTTTGGGTCGAAGGGAAAGCAAAAGAGCTCTGGAACTTCTTTAGGAAAAAACAAAAACTAAAAGACAAAACTCTTTTCCTGAGATAAATGAATGGACATTGTAAGGAAGGCAGAGGGCACTGGAAAACCTTGAGTCAGGTCTCCTGTGTGAGCTTGACTGCTTGGCTGTCAGTGGGGACCCTTGAACCCAGCTCTCTGAGTGGTTGAATTAGATGAGTTAATGCATATGAAAATACCCTGTAAATGCGGGGGGGTAGGGGGAACCTTCCTATGTGTTGTCTTAACACAGATGCTGATCTTTTCCTTAAAACAAAATAAACCTTTCTTTTTCAATTATACATTTTAATTTTAGAAAATTAAAATGCACAAAGATATAAAGAAGCAAATTGAAACACCCATAACCCATCATCTAGAGATAACCACTGTTGCGTTTTACACTTATAACCACTTTATTCTTTTTTTGAAGGGGTATGTGTGGTCGTTATACATATTTAGTTTCACATGTTTTCTTTACATAGTATTATATTGTAATTATTTCCCCATGTCATTAAACATTCTTTGGAAGTAAACATTTTAATCACTGCATAATGTTGCATTATGTGAGTGATGGGTTGGCAAGTATTGTGATATATTTGACCATTGTTTCCATTATTAAGTGCTGTTTACCAAGAAGGGAACTTGCTTTAACACAAAACAGCAGCACTTGACATTGTTTTTGCGGTACAGGAATTTGCCATTTTATTTAATTCTGCTTTAATATGTATTGGACTGGAACTTAGCACTTTTTGTGAAGATCTCAGCTCTAAGGAAAAGTTAGACCTATAGAACTGTTAATTTAGAAAATGTAAAAAATATCTTAGGCCAAGTTCTCTTAATTAACATAACACTAATTGGAGTAACACTGAAAAATAGTACGGGTAGTCTTGTGAATGTACTACATTAGATAAGTTGCCATATGCTTTCTGGAAAGCTTTTAATTTTCTCTTATTAGGAGGATGTGGTAAACTTGTTTTGCCCAAAGGGTCTTTTCCATTGCTAGGGACATACTTAATACTGTAGTTACCACATCTTCAGATGTGTTGACATAATGATGAAGCGAGATCTCTGGGCATTTTTTAAAATAGAGATTTAAGAAACAGTAGGTTAGAGGGAATTGTGCTGGTGTTTCAGTCCTGAGATTGATTTTTTTGGTCATGGATTTATTATTATTTTTCCCCTCTATTTATGCATTTCTGTGTGTCTGCTTAGCATCTTGTCATCTATATTTTCCTGAATTCCATCCTTCTATTTGTCCATGGTCCAACCCATCTATCCTTCCACCCATCTATCCTTCTGTCTGTCTGTCCTCTGGCCATTCTTACCCACCCTTCTCAACTATCTTCTGCATCTTCATCTGCCATCCATATCCATCTATTCACCTTTCCACATGTACTTGTAAAATGAATGGAAACTCTTTTGATGGGAACATATTCATTTCTTTATTGCATTTTAAAGAGGGGAATCACAGCAACCAAGGGCATGAGAACCAGAAAGTTTAGATGACTAGAACTTGACCATTGTTGTTTCCCTTTGAAATCACGAGGGATGTTTAAAACCAACCTGATTACCCTCTCTATGATACTCTTCAAGATGTTCTTAATATAATGCATTTTAGGGACCATTGTTTCAACCAATATTTTCTTAGAAATCAGCCACCTGGAGATAGATTAAACAAATGCTATTATATAGCTTCTGAGTAATAAATTGAGAAGGGAAATAATTTTCTTCAGTTTGGACTAAGAAAGAATCAAAGATGTACAAATAATATCTTTCTAAATGTGCTTACTTAAAACTATACTGTAACCTCTTTAGGGAGTTTAGATATATCACACAAAGGTATTTTTGAGGTGTGAGTACCTATGTTGCACTTGTTATTGGATAAAATGGAAGGAAAGAAACTAACTGTTACTGAAAACCTCTGTTCTTCTGATTCTGAGAAAGTTGCTTTGCACCAACCTAACTTATTTAATTCTTCCATCAGCCCTGTGATGCATCTTGTGTTATTCTCATTCTGCAGATGAGAGGCAGAGGCTCAAAGAAGCTAAATGATTTGCCCATGTTTATGTGGTTAATGAGTAGCACAGCTTTTGTGGAATTGAGACTTGTTTGACTTTAAAACGGTTACTCTTTGTCGTAAACAATACTGACACTGTGCATAAGCCTTGTACAGCCTTCACTGTATATCACCTCTCCACTTTACATGCTATAGTTGCTCAGCTTCTGAAAAGGATCCTGCAAAGAGCATAGTTATCAGTTCTTTTCCAAAAGATGAGATGATTTGCATGTGGACATGATAAAGAAGACAGTTCTTAGGATATGGATATTAGTTGGAATCTATAAACTTGACCTTGGTGTTTGACAGAATGATGTTTTTCTCCTGTGCAACTGCGTGTTTGTGTTTGACTTAACGTGAGTCTCATTAGTCAGCCTGATCCAAATGACGCAAAGGTCCCCTCCACTGGATGCATCTTATGAAGGTAAACAAACCAGTGAAATACCATAACAACTCTTCCCAAACTTCCGTAAGCTCTGACAGTCAGAAAAGACAGCTATTGTAATATGTTTTGCCAGGCCAGCTGTTATGATCACAAATGAGCCTGAAATAGTAATGACTTTTGAATACGCAGAACATCTATTTAGTTCTTAACTTTTACATAGGTTCAAAAGCTTGCCACAGACTCCCACTTTATTATGCCGAACGACAGCATTGCTAATAACATTCTATCCTGGGTGGAAATTAGTTTTGGCATAATTAGATTCCAAAGATGGAGACTGGTAAAAGAGGTTCTGCCATGGGACCTGCCTTGTATGATCCTATTCTCACTTTCCATTTTTGTTTTATTCTTTAAGTATGTATTAACTGCCTACTGTCTACCAGGCACTGTGCTGGGTGGGGAGAGTATATAAGAACAGGGGTCAGAGAATTTTTCTGTAAAGAAACAAATGGCAAATATTTTGCCTTTGTGGTCCATATGGCCTCTCTTGCAGCTACTCATTCTATGAGACGACATGTAAAATGGTCAACTCTGCCACTGACAACATGTAAACAATTGATTGTGGCTCTGTTTCTCTAAAATTCTTTGCAAAAACATGCAGTGAGCCAGATTTGGTCTGTGAGACATGATTTGCCAGCACCTGTACTAGAATGTTCATAAAAACAGTGCACTCAGTTTTGTTCATTGCTATGTAACCAATGTCTACAGCACTGCCTGGCATGTGGTAGATACCCCATACGTATTTGTTGAATAAGTGAACTAATGAATCAGATTCCTTTGTAATCTCTAAGATCTTATAATTCAATAGAGGAGATAAGAAATATATGCATAAGAGTGTGGAAGGTAGTGAAATCAGGTGGTATCTTAACTGGATCCTGAGAGATGGGTAAGTATATGTCATCAGCCAGAGATGGAAGAAACATAATGCAGGCAGAAGACACACAAAATACACAAGAAGCAGGACATTTGTGGTGAATAATGCACAGTTCAGCTGTTCTGTAGTAGGATTTTCCTGACTTGTCTGATTATTGAAAACACTTGTTATTAATGATACAGTCCCGCACCCTCCTTGGAGATTCTGATTTAGGAAGGAAAGTTTGGCCAAGACTAGTTCATAAAATAAAGATTTGAAAGGAAGTAGTAGTGGGAGATGGCATTGGAAAGATATACTGGGGCCATTTCTGATGGGAAATAGAAGTACTTACTCAACAGAACCAGTATTGACTGTGGCAAGTGGACCTAGAATTGCCCTGTACTCTTTGCCACAGAATGAACGGGAGCCTGGTGGAAATCCACCCTACTCATCTGCCTGTCTTTCTGTTTCTCCTGTGGGAGAACTTTAGCCTTTGCAGTGCAATGGTATAACATTTAGTCAGTTGTGCAAATTATGATGAAAATATACTGGGTGTAGATACTAGATTTATTGCTTTTGAATGTCTTGGTTGACAAACATCTAAGAGGGCAAATGGATTCAAATGACAGAGTAGAAAATGTATATTCTCTTGCTGCTAATCCAGTTCAGAAGGCAGTGGATTTGTAGACTGACCACCAGGAAGGCCATATGTCTCCTTTTTAATGACGGGGAAAACAAATCTAAAATGTAGGCAGTGACTTGCTTAAGTTTTGTCACCAAATTATTGGCAGAACTAGGGGCATAACACAAATGCCAAGGTACTCCATTTAGTTTTTAGTTTTTGTTGCATCGTGCCATGCTTTATTAATCAAGAAAGCTCCCAATTTACATAATTTCTCTCTTCCTTGAACCTCACAGTTTTTGCCCATACCTTTCTATGCTGCTCATCATACAGTTATATCCAAATGTCTCCTGCATTAGTACCCCACTGTTACCCCAAATAAAGACCGATCTCTGTTCCCCTGGTGAGCTTAATGTATTTCCTGGCAGTTAGCATGTGTTCGGCAAATAATTGTAGACTTAAAATACCTTGAGCATTTTGTCCTTTCTTGTGTGTTTTGAGTCAGGTTTCTTTACAGTTATATTGTCAGAAAAGCCAAGCTCTTCCAGAACTGCTGAAAGACAAAGGTACTTTCTTTTAAGCTCCCTTAAAAAAAAAAAAAAAAAAAGTTGAATTTCCATTATAGCTGAGACCTTTTCTTAACAGTTCTTTTGATAGTTAAATGTCAGCAACTTTAAAAAAGAAATGTCAATAAATTATCAGAAAAAGAAATTGCATATTTATTTGGGTAGATGTATTTTAATTGACCAATTAAAGTAAAGATTATAGCAAAATCCTGAGAAATTTCATATCTTGCACATTTCTCTCAACTACCAGAATTTTTCTTATATCTCTTAGGAGGCTTACTTTTTAAATTTCTTCTGTGTTATGGTTATATGTGTATTTGCTCCTCTCAGTAGATGGTGAGCAGCTTGAATAAAAGCTTTAAAAAATTTAATCTTTGCACTCCCACAAAGCCTAGCTCTAAAGGTACTAATACTAAATGTACATTTACTTGAAGAAGCATGGTTAGAAAATGGTTAATCTTATCTTCACTTATTCACTTAATTTACTCTTGTTTTGCTTCTGACTTTGTGCCTTGTTTTTTGCTTAATATTGGTGGTGAGACTGGATTGGGGAGGGTAGGTAAAAGTGAATAAAAGATAGTTCTTTCAGGGAATTCTTCTTTGGTGGGGATGTTGGACACATAATACATACATATAATGTGATGGGGAAATCTGAAGTGGATACGCACAACCTGGACTGGAATCTGGAGACAGGTTAAGTCTGACAAGATGAACCAAGGGAGGCTTTAGCAAAGAGGTAACATGTGAGACGAGCCTGAATGTAACTTGGTCTCCCAATTCAGTTATTGGTTTTGATATTTGGCAACATAACAACAACAACAACAACACACACACACATGCACACAGTAATGTCTTCTTTTTGCAACCTGTTGAACTATACATTTATGAGTAGAGCTGTCTTTACATAGGACAAAAGGAACAGAGGAGCAGGTTTCATTGTGTAATCTGCAGGTTTCTCAAAGTCTGAAAGACACAGCTGCCAGATGATCGGGGCGCTCCTTTATTATTAGGGGCGTGGAGATCCAGAAAGAGACAGACAGTAAGTCTTCCCTTACTTGTCATTGGTAGGTTCTGTGATTTTAAGCAAAACAACGTATAATGTAACCAATTTTTCCATAGGCTAATTGATAGAAAAATGAGTGCAATTCCTACAATATATCAACATGGTAAGAGAATGACCTTGGAGAAAATAGTGTTATTTGAGGATCTGTCCTATACTGTTCTAAACAAATGGTGTTCTTTCCAAGAATTTTCCCATCTAGTTGTTGTTCTCTTCCATAGTTAAATTACTAACTAGGTCCTGGGTGGAGGGAGCATACTCTGGTGGAAGAAGTTTCGAATTTGATGTCAGACAGCTCTGGTTCCATACCTAACTTTACCATTTATTATTTATGTGACCCAAGACCATTGCTTATCCTAGTTGAGGTTCAGTTTCCTCATCCTTGAGAATGGTGATAATGGAAAGTACCTCACAGGGTTGTGGGATTAAACGAGCTAATGTTTGCTAAGCTCCTATTTCAGTGCCCAGGACACATAGCATCCGTCCACAGGGCCACGTAAGTTATGTAAAAGTGTGAACACAGATATACTGTGTTGGCAAGGTTAATACATGGAAATCTCCTTGACTTCCACAAAGACATTCTTCCAGTCCTTTTCTTTTGAAACACAAAGCCTATTCATCTAGATTTTCTCTTTCCACTTTAGAGTCTTGAGCACAGGAAATATTTTGTTTTCCTCCTTACTTTGGCAAAGATAATAGTGCAATTGTACTGATGAAGGGCAACTGGTCCTCGGCTATGGTCTCAGCATCTGTTTTGGGGAGAGAGCTGCAGGGTGTGGTGCGCGACATAGAAAGCTTGAGAGGGCTCTCTCTGAGAAAGGTGGCAGCTGCCTGTCGCTGATCAGTTGTGGCCACATGGGAATGCTTTCTTAGATCTTTATGTGAAATCTTTAGTTTTTAAACCTGGCTCATTGCAATATTTAAAAAATGTGTAAGAGATACTTCTTCATTGAAGGAGAAAAATTCAACTTATCTCAGTGATATCCACTTTAACTCAAAGCATCAGCAAAGCAATAAAAAGTCCACACCATACATGGAAAACAGAATCCATCTAAAGACCAAATTTGACCTGCAGCTCTCCAGTTTGTATCTCCTGTGCATATATGTTTTTTAATCCTTACCCGAGGACATTTTTCCATTTCTTGTTCAGATAGAGTGGGAGGAAGAGAGAGAGAGAGAGAAACATCGACGTGAAAGGGAGACATCGAGTGGCTGCCACCCGCACGACATAACCCGGGCCGGGGACAAACTGCAACTGAGGTATGTGCCCTTAGTGGGAACCAAGCCCGGGTCTCTCTGGACCGCAGGCCGACACTCTAACCACTGAGCTGAATTGACCAGGGCTCCTGTGCATATTTTTAACTGGTAAAGGTAACAGTACATGATGGCCAGCATTTACGGAGTTCCTTCCATTAGCTAAGCACTCTACTATGGATTTCACATATATCATATAATTCTTAACAGTAATCCAAAGAGGAACATGTTACTATGTTATCCCATTTTACAGACAAGGTCACTGAGGCTCAGAGAGATCAAGTATTTTTCCTGAGATCACACAAATGACATGTAACAGGTGGATTTCAAACCCAGGACTATTCTCCTTCAAAACCAAGTATACTAGTGATTCTTAATCCTGATGGTATGTTAGCGTCATCAGAACACCCTTAAAAATACTGTTGCCCAAGCACAACTCCAAGCTAAACAAATCAGAATATCTGAGTTGGGAGCCAGGGTGGGTATTTTTGTTTAAGATTATTTATTGCCTTTTAAAGAAAGAGGAAGGGCGAGGGAAAGAGAGAAACATCAATTGGCTGCTTCCTGCATGGACCCTACTAGGGACTGAGGCCCCTAAGCTGAGCATATGTTCTGACCCCAAATCGAGCCATCAACCTTTTGGCGTACCGGATGACAGCCAGCCAACTAAGCCACACAAGCCAGGGTGGGTATTTTATTGTTTTAATAGCTCCAAATCAGTGGTTAGAAGTATAATTAACATAGATAACAACCCCTCTCCCCACATCTACCACTCCCTATCTCTTGCATCCTCTTTTATTTTTTCTCTAACATATTTATTGCTCTTTGAAAACTTTGTTCATTGGCCTGTTTGTGACTTTTCTGCCTTCACTACAGGGTTATATACTCCATGAGTACAGGAATTTAGTCTTTTTTGGTTCTTTGCTATATTCCTGCCATCTAGATTAGTGTCTGACATGCATTTGCTCAGTAAATATTTATTTGAATGAATAATTGATCCTTCACTGCAAGGAACTTACAGTGCAGCGAGGGAGATGGATAATACATATTTGGTCCAATGAGATAAGCTGATAACAGTGATGGTCAAGCTGGCTTCATTAAAACTTAGAAGACTGCTGTTTATCTCTTAGACATTAGGGTAAATTGACTTGACATGTACTGAATGAACTGTAGGACATTTCTGGTCATCTGAAGTACTAAACTGGACCCTTTCTGCATGTGTGTGTGTGTGTGTGTGTGTGTGAATTGAGTAATAGGTGACACGCTCGTGTTACATTTTTGGGGCATAGTTTTTTAGTGACACTGCTTGAGATTATAGGCAGGGCATTCTGAGTTTTGTTACCCAAACTTCAAATTCAGAACTAATGGTAGAGGTTTAACCAGTCTATAGGGAATTCAGATATTTTCATCTCTTTCTAGGAAAGCCAACTTCTATAGGTCATCACTCTGCCCCCTCCATCTACAGCAGTATTTCTCTGCCTTTATTTATCAGACTCTTATGATGGATAATGCTCATTTAACAGCACACGGTGGGCTGTGACCAAGGGAATGCAGGCTGAGGTTAAGTGGAATAACTGGAGACCCATAACTCTGCCTCTTGTTCTCCCACTTGGAGTAAATGGGAGTGTGAGTGACAGTATCATAGGGATAACTTTGAAGAGTGCTAGCCTCTAAGGAACAAATCGTTTGGAACTTTCGGACTAGAACAGTGATGAGTAACAAATTGCCTGTGATGCATCTGACAATTGAGGGACCTGGTAGGCCCAGGTAGTGAACAGTCGAAATGCACCCCATCAGGTATGAGCTGATGGGGAACCTTGCTGATGGAATCACAGTATATCCTCATGAAACAGCAGGGGGCCTGTGATGTAGAGAGATCCAGGCAAGGCCCAAGGTTCCCTCCTTAGAGCAGAGAATGGAAAATGCCTTTCTTCTGGAATGATAAAACTTGGGTTGAGGACCTATTCTTGACACTTATTGCTGGGGGCTCCTCGGCAATTAATTACTTGCTCTTTCTAAGCCTGAGTTTCCTTTAATCCATAGTTGGGGGGAATAATTTTGTAATCCTCTATTTCTAAGATTTGACAGAATAGTTAAGCACCTGTGAGGAACTTTTCAAAATGAATCGTCATCCCAGGTAAGGATTATGATTAATGAAGGAAATGATGACAAGTGATGGATTTTCTTTTCTTGTAGACTAACTATCCCTGATTTCTCTGTTCAAATTTAGCCAAAAATGAAGGTTGAGAGGACATTGGGGGAAAGGAGAGATAAGCAAAGTCAGGGCTGGACTCTCTCCTGTGCGCCTCCAGAATATTATGCCCTGTGGAGTCTAAAGATAAAACTAGGGGAAGCGGTTTCATAGTTGAGATTGTTTAACACAACAAACTGGGTCTAAATAGGCTCATGTCTGAATTATATTTATGAAAAGTGCCATGTCGGAGGGGGCCTGCTTGTTTTCAACATGGGCTGATTTTGACAAAGGGGAAAAATTGGGATACGTTTACTGTAAATTGCGAGTAAGAAACAACAGAAAGTTGAATATTAGAAGAACTTGGAAATCGCAAAAACCACACACTTTCACATCAGTAAAACATGGAGTTCTGATCTGAATGAAATGTGAAACTCCTTGCAGACCACAGAGTAAGAAAGGAGTACTTTTGTTTCATTTTTAATACCATTTGTCCTTATTTCTTTAAATGAGAATTGATAACAACCATAATAGAATTTTTCTCAAAGACCAAACACAGAAAGAAAGAAAAATAAAACAAACACACAAAAACCTCACCACCACCATCACCGCTAGCAAAGCCCAACACTCCAAGGATGCGTGGTCTCTAACTACCCATTGTTAAGTCATCAGGTTTAGGCAAAGGAGCCCGTGTTCCTGTCTGTCAGGATAGTCTTCGGTAATCCCCCTGACTCTCCTTTTGGAAGATTGACACGTGTAGCCTTTTGTCATACTGCAAACAGTGCCTTTGTGTGTACCAGGGCTATTCCTGTTCACAGGGAGTGAGGCCATGGGTGCCTGATTGAGGGGTGTGCTGCAGGTGCTTCAGAGTCACAATGGAGGTCTCTGGAAGTACAGCAAGGTGGCCCGTAGACTGAGGGTTCAGTGAGGTTCAGGGGAAGAGGCCATTCCCTGGCGACACGTGACATGTGGTGAGGTCTGTAGAGCAGAGGCACTTGACTTGAATTTCTATCCCTGTGACCAGCCACTGAATTATTTCATCTGGCCTCTGTAGTTTCTCAGTGAAATGTGGGAGTTGAAATAGATGTGTTCCATTTATTCTCGTGACTGGTGTTTAGAATTGGTAATTACTTATTCAACTTAAAAAAAAAATTTTTTTTATTGATTTTTTTTTTTTTTTTTTAGAGAGAGGAAGGGAGAGGAAGAGAGAGACAGAAATATTGATGAGAGAGAACATTGATTGGCTGTCTCCTGCATGTCCCCCACTGGGTATCAGGCCCACAACCTGGGCATGTGCCCTGACTGGATATCGAAGGGGCAACCTCTTGGTGCACGGATCGGTGCTCAATCACTGGGTCACACCGGCCAGGCTACTTATTCAACTTTTGCTTTATGGGGACTCAGGATGTTGTGACAATTGTACAGGAAGTTGAAGCCAGAGTGGTTGGCCGTGAGTGTTGGGTTGGATGCATGTGGTTAAGCAGAAAGCACTGTAATAATAATAATGATAATACATATAACAACAATAACTCTCATTAGGAAGAGTCCTTATCCTAGTGGGAGTTAACATTTACTGAACATAGAGACATGGGCAATAGTAGGCTTACAGTTGTGAGTACATGGAACAGACCTTCAACTGTAGACCTATTTTTGCCCACCCCTGTATATTCCTTGCCAGATCTTGGACTAGGTGCTTTATATATGTTATTTAATTCAGTTTTCACAACCATCTGTTGAGGTGTACATTTCAGCTTTCTGTTTCACGGCTTTGGAAACTGAGACACTGCAAAATAAAGAACTTCCCAAAAGTTAGAGCTGATAGGTGTCTGCATGAGGCTGCAAACCCTGAGATCTCAGTCAGCCTCCGTGTGATATGCCGTAATACATTGAAGAGTGGGAGAGTCGTGGGCCGTGTAGCTGGCTCCCTTCCCCTGCACTGTGACATTCTCATGAATCCCCCCTCCCCCTCCCTCCCTGCCCTTTCCCCAGTTTGTTGTCCATGTCCACTCTTCATGCATACATGCATATAAGTTCTGTGGTTTATCTCTCCCCCACCACCCCCTCTTCTGGGGATTGTCAGTCTGTACCCCACTTCCACGTCTCTGGAACTACCCCATTCCTCAGACTGTTATGTTCATTATATTCCACAAATAAGTGAGATCATATGAAACTTGTCTTTCTCTGTTTGGCTTGTTTCACTTAGGATGATACTTTCCAGGTCCCTCCATGTAGTCTCAAAGGATAAGAGATCTTTCTTTCTTACAGCTGTGTAGTACTCCATTGTGTATATGTACCACTGCTTTTTTATCCATTTGTCTACTGATGGACACTTGGGCTGTTTCCAGATCTTAGCTATTGTAAATAGTGCTGCTACAAACATGGGGGTACACATATTCTTTCTGATTGGTGTTTCATGCTTCTTAGGATATATTCCCAGCAGTGGGATCACTGGGTCAAATGGAAGTTCAATTTTTAATTTTTTGAGGCAACACCATATTGTTTGCTGTAGTGGCTGCACCGGTCTGCATTCCCACCAGCAGTGTACTAGAGTCCCCTTTTCTCCACACCCTCACCAACACTTGTTGTTTGATGATTTGTTGATGGCGGCCATTCTGACAGGTGTGAGGTGATACCTCATTGTTGTTTTAATTTGTATCTCTCTGATGATTAGTGATGTTGAGCATTTCTTCATATGTTTCTTAGCCATTTGTATGTCCTGTTTGGAGAGGTGTCTATTTAGTTCCTCTGCCCATTTTTCAATTGGGTTCTTTGTCTTCCTTTTGTGGAGTTGTATGAGCACTCTATATGATTGGAAATTAACCCCTTATCTGATAGACCGGCCTTTCTTTAAAGAAAATAAAAACTAATTTGAATAATCCCCATAAAAATAGAGTACAAAATTAAAAATCTCTAAAAGATGTGTGATGAAAAAAATAAATCTTTCTCTCGTCATGTCTCATCTCTCTGCTTTCCCACCCAGAGGCTGTATCAGTTCCTCTATCCCCTTCTAGAAATAAATGGGACATAAAAAAACATATGTATGTATTCTATTTCTTTATATTCTGGGGATTGTCAGATATTTACACAAAGGGTAGCACACTACACATGTGATCTGTCATCCTATTCTCATATAATCATATATCTAGATGATTATTCTGTAGCAGAATCTTACAGTTTTAATTTTCATTTCTGTTGTCATTAGTGACTTTGAACATCGTTTTAATAGGCTATACTCATTTGCATATATTTTCTGTGAACTGTCCTTTGCCTCCTTTCCTATTGGATTGTTGGACTTTTGTATATTGTTTTATTAAGTTAAAATAAAAAAGTAAGCTGCAGTCTGTGATAAGAGGTGCAGTAATCTCCTATCTTGCATTTATCTTTTAAACCTGCAGATTAAAATTTTAAAAAATTATATAGTCAATTCAATCTTTTGGCTGTATGTTTTTTGGGTTTTATGTAATACTTAGAAATGTCTTCTCCACTTGCTTATTTTTTTAAAAAAGTTTTCCTTCTAGTTATCTGATGCTTTCTCTCTCTCTCTCTCTCTCTCTCTCTCTCTCTCTCTTTCCTCCCTTCTCCCCCCCCCCCCCCCGACATGATCCATTGAAATTATATATTGGTCCAGCTGGTGTGGCTCAGTGCTTGAGCACTGACCCATGAACCAAGAGGTTGCCGGTTCAATTCCCAGTCAGGACACATGCCCAGGTTGTGGGCCCAATCTCCAGTGGGGGGCATGCAGGACGCAGCCAATCAATGTTCTCTCTCATCGATGTTTCTATCTCTCTCTCCCTCTCACTTCCTCTCTCTCAAAAATAAAGAAAGAAAAAAATTAAAAAAACAAAAGAAATTATATATTATATTTTGGTAAATGATGTGAGGTAGGGAACTATTTTGATATTTTCCAGATCATCCTCTCCAAACACTATTTATTGAGTAGTTCATCTTTTCCACACCTGATTTAAAAGTCACCTTTATTATATATTAAGTCCTTAATGTTTAACTATTTAAATATTTAATACTTAGGAATTTGTATTACTTTTGGGACCTTATGTTTTATTCATCTGACATTGCATCTAGCTAATTGTACGTGTGTGTGTGTGTGTGTGTTTTATTGATTTCAGATTATTGATTTTCTACTCACTTTACTGAATTCTGTCATTATTTGAATAATTGTAAGATGAATTTCTTTGAACCTCCAGTGAAGTAATCATTTCATTTGTAGCTGTAATTTACCTTTTTCTTTCTAATTTTTACAACTCCTACAACTTTCTTTCAATTCTATTTTCTTCTACCCCTAGAAGAGTAACTATTAAACAGCCATGTTAGAGTAAGTGTCCTCTTTCCTGACTTTAATGGGGATGCTTCTAAGTTCCCTATTCCTTGTGCTGCCGTGTTTGGTTTGAGAAATATAGTGTGTCAAACTATTCATCCCTGTTCGGAGACTGTTTTCTTATTTTTATTTATAATAATAGGGACTGGTTATTAAATGTTTATCTGATCATTTTTTGGAAATGATGGAAATAATCATACATTGTCTCCTTTTCTTTCTTCTTCTTCTTTTTTTCTTTCTTTATTTTTTTGGAAAATATCTTAGATTTTTCTCTTTTGTTCTTCAAATTTGGTGAAATGTATAAATACATTTCTCAAACAGGTAATCATCCTAGTGTTCCTGAAATAATATCCACTTAGTCAGAATGTGTGCATTGTTCTTTTTAGTGGTGTTGGAATCAAGAGGTCAGTGATTAATTAACAATTTCTGTATCAATTATCATAAGTGAGATTATTTGAAAATTGTGTATGTGTGTGTCAGCATTGTCAAGTTCTAGTCTTAGTGTTTTTGCTTAAATCCTAAAAATGATTTGGAAGCTTTTCTTTTTAGAAATTGTTTGAATAGTATTTATGTGATTTATTCTTTAAAAATGTGAAAGAATTCCCCAATGAAACCGCCTTGACCTGATGCCTTTTTTGGAGGGGTGGAGGTATTTGCTCTTTAACAACATATTATTTCTATAATAATTGGGATCATTTGCTTTTATATCTCTTCTGTGAATACTTTTCTTCATTGTATTTTAGGAAAGTCACCTATTTCAAATTGATTTGCCAAGAGTTGAATAATTTCTTGTAATTAGATTTGTCGCCTCTGTGTTTATGGTTTTTTCCACATCACTATTTTGAGTTTTATGCTTTATTTCTATCCTTTTTGATTAGGTTAGCAAAAGTTTTATTATTTATTTTAAAAAGCCAAGGGTTTATTTATTTATTGGCTTGGCATTCTTTATTTTATCTTTAAAATCTTTAATAATACATTTCTTGTGCTTTGCCTAGGTTTATTTTATTGTTTTACTGATTATCAGAACTTGAATCTTAATTCACATATTTTCATTTCTGCTTCCTTATTAATATAAATAAGGTATAGTTTTTCTTTAAGGATTGCTTTAGCTGTATGCCACTTACTTACTTGTTAAGTAGTGATTTTGATTTAGTTTTTTGAGTATGTACAGTTTTTGAAAATGCCAGACTGGATTTAATGTAAGCCTCATGGGGACAAGAACCTTGTTTCTTTGTTCATTTGAATCCTACCCTAGTGCTATCACATGGCAGGGACCTAAGAAATATTTCTGTGTGAATAAATAAATCCCTGTGAAATAATTATGGGGTTTGTGGTAAGTTTCTCCTGTAACTCTGGTCCCTCTCTTCCATGCAGGGATAGTTTCTCTAGGAATATACTAAAGTGGAGGCATAAGAAAGTATTGACCTGCTTCACGTTACATTTTCAGAGTATGCTACTGATAGATTTTTAAATTCTACCAGTACAGTTTCTCCAAATCAAGTAAATTGGGTAAAAGGATTTTTGTAAAAATTACTCAGGGTAGACCTAGTTGAGTAGAATCAGAGTGTTAGAACTGATGGGTTAGCAGAGATTGTGTCCATGATTTCTGTGGACTCGGACACTTTGTTCAAACTAAATCGTACAGAATGGCCCAAGTCCAGAATGTAAAATGATAAAAACAGACCTGCTGTCGTGGGGGCAGGGCTCAGAGCCAGAGGAAGCCCGAAGCCTGAAGCCCAAATCCCTGCTGCTGGCTGCCTTCCCATCTGACCTCTGCCCGTATCTCATTTGAAAACCAATAGTTTTCGTTTAAAAACTCTCAATTTTTAAATGAGAATGAAAACAAAAATGTGAAGAAGGCAAATGATTCATTCAAAGTTACTCAGCACATTAGAGGCATGATGTGAGACTATAACTGTGGCCTTCTGTCCACACCTAATGGCATTTCCAGGCTCCCAGAAAGCCTCCTATACCTTGTTTCCATGTGCACATTTTGATGGACCCGATAGCTGATGACCTCCCTGTGCAGGCCCCACAATCCTGGCTGAGGCACAGACTGCATATTTGCTGATCCCTGAGGGGAAAGTTGTGATTCAGGCTCTGAAGTCTAAGAACTGCAGAGTTAGTTTCTAGTCTACTGATGAAACTGCTAATCTGGGTGCCAGTGGTGTTTCTGCTACATGGACACCTGCCCACACAGCATGATTAGAAATTATAATGATGACGACAATGAATCTTCCAGGACACCCACGTTCTTTGCAAGATATTTCTGCTAATCGTCTCTACCAGAATCAGTTGGATAAATTTTTTTTTTTAATATAGATTTTTTTATTCTCCTTTCTAAGTCAACTAAAAATGCTGGTCTAATTCTGGTGTAGGCTGAAGATTTGTCCTTGCTATTTCTGGTATATAATTTTATGGGGTGCAGGGGATCCTAGATCATTGAGTGCATGGGGTACTGGAAGACATCTGGGCCAGGTATGAGGCAATTTGGGTAGTGCCAAAAGTTTCCTGTGAGCCCTTGGTAGAGGTTATTTCCTATCTCTGCAACTTTGTTTACCCTTCTGTTAGATATCCAGTTCCATTGTCCCACATGGAGTAGGGTGGAGGGACTCAAGTGAGGTAATAAGTAAGGAAATACTTCATTAACTCTCCAGTATAAATTGAGAGTGTTGTTATTGAAGTTATTTTTGCATTGTTCGATATCTCAGCCTCTTAAAGTTCTATTTAGTGCAGTACAATCAAACACTGCAAGTGTGAGAATCAGGAAGGCAGATTGCTGTATTAATCCAAGATTGAGGAGGGTTAGGGCAGGAAAATGACCAAAAGAATGTCTGAAATGTTGTAGTGTATGGGCTGTCCCTTGACCCAAGAAGAAACAATGCTGCCATGAGGGGAGCATACAGGGAGAAAAGAGGGGGTCTCAGGATCTGGAAGTCTCACTTGAGAAGTGAAAATAAACATTATAGGCGAGAGTCAGGGTGTGTGCTCGTGGCGCAGTGATAGAGAGGCCACAGGAGGCAACTAGAAAAACACAGGCCCTGGCGTTGGACCCTGCCGATCTGGAGTATAGGAGGACAAGCAGACACAAATAGAGAGGCTGTAGGGAAAACAACATCTTCAGAGAAGAGCCATCTCCAAAAAGCCCTCCAGATCCCCTTCAAATACCCTCCAAGGAGAGTCAGAGCGGTTCCAAAGCAAGCGCCATGGGGCCAGGAGAGCTTTGTCCTGTTCGTCTGGGCGTCCTGCTGATGACATGGTACTTTGTTCACAGCACCTGCCTTTTCTTTCCTTTTTACAATTGTTTTGAGCTTTTTTAAATGTGAGGTTTGACTCTCTGGAGAAATGTTTAGGAGGCGTTCTGAGTGGGAAAGGCTGAGTAGGGTCATTGTTTCTCCTTTGGACTCACAGTTTCCTCATCTAGAAAGTGTTGGGTGCCATGATTCGATTTCTGTAACATTCACTACTATTGTTGAAGGGAAAATATTTTTTTCTAAAAGTAGGCTTAAAATAATACTCAATGAATATGTTGATATTTTTGTTACAGTGTTGAGGGTTCGAGAAAGAGTAAAATTTTTCCAAAAGTCATTTTCCTTTAGCAGAGGACTTCAGCTGGTACACTGAGCTCAGATCATTTTAGCCTTTATGCCTGTTACCTGTCTGTCCGTCCATCCATTCATCCAACCATTCATCTACCTACCTATCTTTGGAAAATGGTAGAATTTAATTTCTTTTATTTTTTTAGTCTTTGGTTGGTTTGGTGAATCAGGTAAACTGAGTTGAAGGAAAACTGATTTCTGAAAGGAAAAAAAAAAAAAAGTAACGTGATTCTTTGGAAAGGACTTTTCTAGGCTAGCTTACATAGTTTCAGACACTTGGGACTGGGGACGAAAGGTCTGGACGGGGCGAAGCCCTGACACCCTGTGAACGTGTTGGCAAAGCCTTTTGTCTTCCTAGCACAGGTGGAGATGGACCTTTTGTTTTTTTGTTTTTTTTTTAGTAAAACTGAGCCAGTTTTATCTTTGAAACCTTCAAACATGGTTTGGGAAGATGATTCTCTATACAGTGTGAGTCCAAATACAAAATAAACATTTTCAATAATTAGCAAAATTGTTAAATTTTCCATCACTGATTTCTTTTTTGACAAAATTGGCCTTTCTCATTCTGTCTCTTTATTTATTTGAATTTTCTAAAGTCTGTTTAATTCAGCTAATTTCTAGCTTCCAGTGAACCTTTTAAGGCATCAAATGCATTTAAATGCTGTTTAATTTATTATAAGAACAGCAAAAAGGGAAAAGTCACTTGAATGTCTTTTCCTGTTGTTCATTATTGTCAGCTCTTTTTCGGATGAGTGTTGGTTTGGCTGGAAGCAGCCTGAGGGTGTTCAATTCCCAGTAATGATTATCTGTTGCTATTGGTGAATTACAAAAATAGAAGAGTTTCTCTGTGCTCTTTGCTCAGGTTTCTGTATTGTTAATATTTTATATAACCGAAGTACATTTATCAAAGCTAAGAAATTACTGTCAATACAATATAATTCATTAAAATGCAGATTATATTTGGATTTCCTCAGTTTTTCCACTAATGCCTTTTTTCTGTTCCACAGCCCAGTTCTGGACCCTACTCTGTGTTTAGTCATCATGTCTGCTTACTCTCCTCCTGTCAGTGACTACTTCTCTGCCTTTCCTTGTTTGATGACCTGGACATTTTTTATGTGTATGGGACAGGCATTTTTTTAAGTGTATGGAGCATCTTTAAATTTGAATTTATCTGGTGTTTTCTCATGGTTGGACTGGGGTTGTGGATTTGGGGGAATATCACCGAAGAGGTGAAGCCCTTCTCATGGCTTCATATCAGGAAGTACGTGGTATCAGCATGACCTATTACTGGGATATCAACATTGCTGCTGATCACTTTTGTTTTATGTTTTGTCCAAAGATCTGTTGTCTGGGACTATTAATACGCTAACATCTTTGTAAATTAGTTATGACAGTCATTGACTAGACTTCAAACTACCTGTCTCATTTGCATGGATGGCCAAGTCTCCCAAAGCAGGTGGCTCCCAAAGCTCAGTTAGAAAATGTTCTCTGGACCTGAAGCCTGTACTGAGGCTTATCACAATCTGCCCTCCAGTCCTAACCCTGGGTCTGCCTGAAAAAACAGTTGAGTGACAGTGCTGGTGTTGTGTACTGTTACCCAGTGAAAAACACAGGAATTGGAACTCACCTCAGAAACCAAATCTCCAACAGTAAGGAGAATACTAGGGAAAGTAGGAAAGGGAGAAAGGGACTCCACCCATCCTTCCAGATGGCTTTAGGAGATAATCCTTCCCCTTGATTAATATGGCTTAATGAAAGTCAGGAGTTATCATCACCTCCTATCCTGGAGGAAAAGGTGAGAGGGAGTGATGGAGAGCTAGCTCTTTATTATTTGACAAAGAAGCAGAATTTCCCATATGTATGGACTGATACCAGAAGGTATGAAAAGGTGAAGAGTTCCTTACGTCTCATTCCCCTTCCCATTCCCCTTCCCCTTCCCCTTCCCCTTCCCCTTCTCCTCCTCCTCCTCCTCCTCCTCCTCCTCCTCCTCCTCCTCCTCCTTTTTTGGTAGCTTGTACACTGATGCATTGCACATTTACTGAACTTTTACCTATGCGCCATCATACTCAAAGGATGCAGAGTGGGGCTGGGCAGAGGAAGTATTGCTGACTAGAGTTGGAAAATCAACCCTGATTCAAGCTACAAAAGAGATGAGGGAAGAATCTCAGGTCCTGTGTGTGATGATATCAGTATCCCAATGAGTAGAGTATCTAAGTTGTCGTGTTGTTGGTAGTAGTCCTTGACTTTGCTTGGTTTTCCTGGTCCTTACATATGAGATGGAGCCATTTCCCCTCTCTGGCATTTGCCGTCACTGTGTCCTATAATCTCTTCGTCTTGAGCTATAAGATTGGAAAAAAAAAAAAAATACTTGTGTGAGTTCATTTATTTTGATTAATATTATAAAATGTGTCTTCTTTCCCTAACAGCTGTTTTTCTCTGTTCATTTACTGAGAGATGAAGGTTAAGGAGAGGTTGGAGATGTGCTGTCCAAATTGGTAGCCACTAGCCACGTGTGGTCATTGGACGCCTGTAATGTGGCTAGCGCTACATCTTGAAAGCGTAATACTTCACATAAATTTGTAAAATCAATTTCTTTTTACTATTTTGTTTAAATGTGGTGGTAGAAAATTTAAATTTTTATATGTGGCTTACATTTATATTTCTATGGGACGGTGGTTAGAACCTGGGAAGTTTATAGAGCACAAGGAATTGACCCTGTGTTTTCCTGAGTTCTAATAATGTTGGCACCAAGGGGAAAAGATTCAACAGTCATAATTTTCATTTTAAAAAGTCTGATTCAGAAGAATTGGCTCATTTTGCATTATTGCTTGGACTAGAGAAGAATCTGACATTTGGTATTTTCATAATTGAGAACATAACTTGCTGACTTAAAAAAAAAAAAAAAAAATCACAACATTTTGTGCTTGGGCTTAGGTACCAGACTTGAACTCTTTGAAAATAATGGTTGTGTCCTTTTCTCTTTCTACCATCCTTTCCCCAAAACCACACACTAACTATCACGTAGAAGGCGGTTAACTAGCATTTGTTGAGAAACAAAATAATTTTTTAAAAAAAGAGAAAGCCTGTGGAGCTACCCTATATTTATGGTTGGGAAGGCGAAATATCCACCTTTATAAGGCATCTCTTTTTCTTAAGTCAGCCACCCAAAGTCAAGAACATTGATCCAGATGTTTATTTACTTCTTGATTGAATCACCGTTCTCATCAGGTGTCCCTGTCAGCCCTGCTTATGATAAAAAATCTTTTCAAAATGCTTAACCTCAGCACCTCTCTGGGTAAGGGGATACCGACAAGGTTGCTGCTTGCACATTTCAATCCTCACTTTGTTTATATATGATATTTAAGAGCCTGAAAACTGGACTGTTGTCATTTTTCCTCTTGTTTGATCTTCTCCAGCATCTATCTATACTATGGAGGGTGCGGAATCATAATGAAAGATGAGTTTAAGCTTGGTTATATTAACTTTCTATTTGGGTCTTTCATTTTATCCATTTCCTAAGGAGCCAGAGCCTCTGTGAACATGACCTATAGGCTATCAGTCTTCTATTACCTCTACTGCCCTGATTCTGCCTTCTGCAGGACAGGCCCCGGGTCTGGGTGAGGGAGCGGGCTTTGTGTGATGATGTTATCTGGTCAAAGCCTGTGCTGGGAAGTTCAAGAGCCTTTATGATTCCAGGTTAAGTATGGTGAATACTATAACTGATCTCTGAATCCAGCTATGGTCAAGAGCATGTTACCTTGGTCGGAGGCCAGTCTTACAGATTCTACAATGGCTTTGTTATCTACTATTTCTAGAAAAAACCTTTTGAAAGAGGTCTTTTGGTTATATACATCCTTATTTCTAAGAAATATGTGAAGCTCTGATTCTTTCTACAGAACAGAATAGAAGATTGTGGAAACTCCTGGCAGTGAGCAGCTCTAATAAGTGGAAAAAGGATTGGCCTTCAAGCCAGAAGACCTGTGTTTACTTCTTCACTCTCGAGTTTTCTAGGTGTGGGTTCTAGACAAGGAACATATCACCTCTGAGTGTTAATTTCTTTATCTACCCAACTTTGACAATGTCTACTTCACAAAGATTTCATATGTTAATATAAGTTGAGTACCTATTTAGGGACCAATACTTAGGGTTTATAAACAGTGAACGAACTGGTTTTCTCATGTCTTCATTTGGGATGTGGAGGAGGAAGGCAATAGGGTATTGTGTGGTAAAATCCACTTTAATTCTAGCTGTGAGAAAAAGGGCAAGGAAAATGTGGTAAGCAATTGCTTCTAAAAAGCTCGGACTAAAAGCACTTGATGGATCTGTGCTGGCTTCCCGGTAGACTCATCTCTGTACTGCCCACATAGCACAATTAATAGTTATTACTCAAGAAGGAACAAATAAAAAAAAGAGAGCAGGCATAAAAACATCCTTTTATCTTTCTGATGATGGTCCTTTTTGTCAGGTTCGTGGAGCCATACCTGTGAATCATCCTGGGAAAGCACAGTGTGGGTGACTAGAAGGAAGATCTTGTGGCTTGTTTTTTACCCACTTCCTGGGCTGGGGAAATGTCTAAGCTCATCATTCTTATCTACTGATGCCTTGTCAATATCCACTACCGTTCACCATGCATCTTTACAAATGAGGGCCTCTTCCTCACATCCTCACTGTAAATGCATCACTGTATAGAGAGCCAGTTACTTTCTGGGCAGAAAAAGTTGTAAAGAAAGAGCAGAGCACAGTTAAGAGGGTAAGCATGGGGCCATGGAAGGACACTGGAGTAGACAGACTCTGAGCATGAGCATAGAAACACTCACCATGTTTGCTTTATGAGGGCATGGAATGAGTCACAGTTTTGCTACTGACTGGCCACTTGGGGCTTCACTCCTATGCTACTAGGGTTCATGGATCAAATTTTGCCACTTGCAGTCTTGAAGCTTAATCAGACCCTAAGGGAACACGGCCTTTGAGGGTGAATGTCCCATGTGGGCATCCAATTCTATAGATTCAGCTTCTCAGGTGGAATGGAGATGAGGGTCGTGGGCTTTAGGCTTCCTTCCAGGGTTTGAATCTAACTGAAGCAGGAGCGTTTTGGGTGAGCTACATCATGTCTCTGAATATCAGTTTTGTCATTTGTGAAATTTGGAATAGGATGGTTGTCAGAATTGTAGATAGTATCTGTTGTAATATGCCTGGTACAGAATAAGTTCTTAATAAATAATTGGCATTTTTGTTGATGTTATTATCTGTAACCACAATGCTTTCCCTTCATCCTCTTATGGGGATAGACTGTGGCTATAGGAAATATTACTTGTTAAAATGCTTTGTACTGGATAGAAACTGTCTACGTAATGAATAATGCCATTAAAGAAAGCTTAAAATCAACTCTACTTTCTTCTTTTTAATTTTCACTTATATGTCATTAGTCCTCAAGTCTTGAATAGTTTCTTTGTTGCTGCATCTTTTGGATTTTTCCTGTTTTCTTTAATTCACCTACAATTACCTCAGGCTATCACTGCCTCCTGCTCTGCTGGTGTTCCTGCCTCCAGACTCCCTTAGAGCCCTGCTTCTCAAAGTGTGGTTCATGGAGCAGCAACATCACCCTCAGGCCTCACAGCTTATTGGAAATGTAGCATCTCAAGTCCCATCCAGAGTTGCTGAATCATGGGGCATGTTTCCCATCATGCTGTGGGCCTAGGTGTGATGCTACCACCCTTGCTCACAGTCCATGCTTGCCCAGTGTGTGTGTTTTCTGCCTCCAGAGTATTTCCTGATTTTGATTGCTCTCATGACCTCTTTTGCAAGAGGTGGTTGAGAGGTAGGTGAGGGGCCATGGAAGAGCCCTGGAGTAAGAGCATAGTAAATCAGTGCAAGTCACACTCCCTTACCTTGAGTTGGCTATAGAGTGTGTGAAGTGGTCTCTACACTTTTATGCTTTTTTCTTGAGGCCCTTCTCCATACCACATGGCAAGATCTAATGTTCATTGGATCATCCCTACCATACAGTGGTTTCCATGGTATCTAGAAACTTTGAAAGACCTTTTTGTGGCCTGCAAGGCTCTATCAGATGGGCCATGTCTTCTCCTTTATCTCTCACCTCTCACCACTTCACTCAGTGAGCTCCAGACACACTGGCCCCTCTTTTGTCCTGTGTCTAAGTCAAGTTCGTTTCTACCTGACTTTCCTTTGATTCTGTATATGGCTGGCTTGCAGTCATTATCCAATGCTTGGTACAGATGTCACCTCAGAGAGATCTTTCTTAATCTCTACCTGAAGTAGCATACCTCTCGCCTCCCCATCACTTTTTCCTATCGCTTTGTTTTATATTCTACATAGTAGAATATATTCTATGAGAGAAAATGGTTGTATGTCTGTTTTCTTTATATACAATGCAAACACTTTTGCTGAGAAATATCTTAGGCATAATAATAATAATGAAGATTTGCTAGGTATTTATGCTAGGTTCTGTATGCAGTAAATTCTGACGGATCAGTTCACTTGGATTATTTTGTTCTCTTTAATGGATTATTTATTTATATCTTTCTCTTCCTCTTAGGATGTTAGCTTTCTAAAGGTGGAGACCAGTCTTGTTGTTGCATATATTCCCAGCTTGTAGAAGATTGCCCGGCTCATCAAGAAATGGCTGTCTAGGAAATGAATGGATCTAGAAGATTAGCATTTAAGAACAGGTCTACTTGGAAGGAAAGAATAGTCTCTCTCACCCCCTATTCCAGACCTGTTCCAGGAGAATATAACCTTAAGTTCAACTTCATCTTTAGTCTAAGAGAGCAAGCAGGCTTTGGAATCTCATGAAGGGTCTGATCTAGGGGCCTTGGGTGCAGATGCAGATCCTGACAGTCTGGGAGTCAGTTTTCAAGTGGCATTTTATGAGAATAAGTCCTTTCTAAAGGCTTAAGTTTGGCATTTGGTGTGTTTGAACATGCAAGGCCTCTGACTGTATGTTCTCTTGCACACATCGTCAGTGTGCGTATGTGAACCTTTTATTATTATGGACTTAGTGGCAGTAACCATGGTGAGTAGACCTATCACACAGCATTTTTTTTTTTTTTTTTGAGTCAGTTTAAAATGCTGACAATTAAATATACCGTAGTCTTTTAAGCAATCCATCAGTCTCTCTTGTTGTCATGGTGACCGGAGTATATTTAGAAATGTGACAAGTACACTGAGTTCAATTGCACTTTTGCCAAAACATAGTTTTGCAGCTAAAATTGAATTTCCTGATTGAAGATCCAAGTGCTGTTAAGGGGGCATGATCATTTCTATACATTATTCTGGAAGCAAACTTACATCATTCTATTAAATCACCAGTAAAAGTCTTATCAGGATAGTAAGATATTGGTGCTTGAAGTAGTTGTACTTACAGTTGATGAAATAACATGAAATAAAGGTGGCATCATGTTTGTTCCTTTAAAAATGAAATTAGGCCTTACCAGTATAACTAGTTTAATGATTAATTCCTTTATATCTTTATAAAGAAGTTATAGGTAGCCCTGGCCTAGTAACTCAGTACTTTAGAGGATTGTCCCAATACGCCAAGGTTGTGAGTTATTCCCTGGTCAGGGCACACACAAGAGTCAACCAGAGAATGCACAAATGAGTGGAATGGCAAATCTCTCTGCCTTTCTCTCTTTCTCTCTTCCTCTCTCAAATCAATAAGTAATAATAAAAAAGAAATTGTAGCTCAATGTGCATGCATCTATTCCTTCAGATTATATTTAATATTATATAATAATTTATTAAGGACTTCCTCTCTCCTACTTGTAATCTATCCTTAACAACATGAGAACTTTTATTTTTATTTGGTCTGACTTCAGATTAATAAGCATCCTTATTTTTCTCCAACCTCATTTCTTCTGGGTTTTAAATTAAGTGGAATAAAGAGATCAGATGAACATGACTGTTTTTCTAAACAAAGGAAAAGTAAAAGTCTTCTCTTGTCTAATCAGGAACTTGGTTTGTATTTTCACTTCCCTGTGGTCCTTTGTCCTGTCGCCATAGTGCTGAGAATGATGTTGAGTATGAACTGCTTGCTTATCTGACCACAGAAAGTTGAGGAAGGTATGCAGAGGCTGGGTAGGACAGATTTTCTCCTCTTGAGGTGAGAAACAGATACTCCTGGATACTTTCGCTTCTCTGTTTAAATGGAGCAGAGTGCTTTGGCCTCTGGGATAGATTTTTGAGCCTTTGATTATATGGCTAAACTGTTTATTTCTTTCATGTACACTGCAAGCACTGGTAAGAGACATCCTAGTTATAATAACAATGAATAAGATCTACCGAGTTTTTACCACTTGGGAGGCACTGTGTACATAGAAAGCTCTTTAATGGGTCATTTTGCCAGAGCTTCACAATAATCTTATGAGTAGGTCCTACTGTCATTCTCACCTTACATTGAAGAAACCGGGTTAGAGAGCTTTTTAATCTTTCTTACGGGTATACCTTGAGTAGTAGCAGAGTCTGGATTCTGCTCCAGGTGCCCCAAGAGTCAGTGCCTGCCCCATAGGGGGCACACGATATTTGTTGACTAACTCATGGTGAAGTCATAGAGAGGTCTCAGTATTTATTATTTATTTATTTATTTATTTATTTTTTGCATTTATCTTCAGATAGAGTGGGAGTGGGGGGGGAGAGAAACATCAATGCAAGAGAGACACATCGAGTGGTTGCTACCCACACGACCCCAACCGGGGCAGGGACAAACTGCAACTGAGTTACATGCCCTTAGCAGGAACCAAACCCGGGACTCTCTGGTCCGCAGGCTGATGCTCTAACCAGCCAGGGCTTCAGATGCTTATTGAAGTGGCAGCTCCATAAGGGAAAACAGGTAGCAGGATATGGAAGCAGAGCCACTCTGTCTTTCCTCATGGTTCAGAACCACCAAAGGACATTAGTACTAGACAGGAAGAGAAACGACATCCATCCCTCCTGGGACAGCGTTTCAGTGTCGGGATCTTTTCATGCTCTCAAATATGAATTTTTATTTATGAAAGTTATAGTTAATGATATTCATCATGTTAGAAATTATAACAGAAATTTTAAAAATATGTTTAAATGCAAAATATTTGTATAAAAATAGTGCATTTCCCAAAACAAATTTAAAAAGTTATCAAGAAAAGTGGTAACTGGATTCTCACTCTGCTTTCAAGTTGTTGTGATATGTGTTTTGATTCAAGTTTATGAAGAAAATCTAGAAAGGATTTCCAGAAAGGATTAAAGAAGGAAGGAAAAAGGAGGGTACTGTGGTTTATTTGCCTTTGATACTACACCAAAACTTAACAAATGGTAGTTTTCTGAAGTTCAGGTAAATTGTGAAATCTGAAATCAATAAATGTTTTCCTCTCTGTTATATTAAAATCTAGTGGTCTAAGTATTACTTTAAATGGATTCCCACCTATGATTCTGGAACATACATTGACCATTAGGAAACTGTTCACATTTTGCTCTATAACAGAAAAATCACGTTCATTGATACCACTGCTAATTTCGTCAAGAAAGTATTTTAAGATTTAGGAAGATGTCAAGTGTGTAACAGGAGATGTAAGACTTTCAAAATTTTAATTTCCACTTTAAAATTTGGATTTTATCATTGGCAACAAAAATTGTTAGTTGATTTCCTTGAAACGATAGGCTCTCTCGCTTTATTTTTGAGAAAATATCCAGCAAAATGAAAGTCCGAATGACCTTGGTTTGTCAGTCATTCTCTCAGATAAAAATGATGCTCCATGCAAAAAGCTGATAGTTCAGCCCTTAATTCAAACAAGGACCCAAGTGCATTTCTTGGAAACAACCTTTGCAGTTTGGGATTCAGCAGAGATGCTTCATGCATACTTCCTATTTCATCACATGGAATATTAAAAAGATATGTACTTAAGAAATGAGATTTAATGAAATTAATAATTTTTAATACCAGAAGGACAGTTTTAAGTGAAACTAGCTTGCGGACCCACCTTTACTGTTGGGTGCCTGGTGGTACAATGACTACAAGGACAATGACTTTCGGTACATTTCAGTTGCATTGGCTTGATATATATTAAAACCCCAACCATTTCCCCCCACTACTGCTTTTGTACCATTGGTGTCAATGTCAACACGTTGGAAATGGCTAATCTCACATTGCCGGTATTATGAACTTGCAGACCCTTGAAAAAGTCTAGATCTGCCCCCCCCCCCCCCCCGACACACACACACACATGATTGTGGACATTGAGACCCACTAATGTAACCAGTCCTTTCATTTTATCCAAGGGGAGAGCTGAGAGACCTACCTAAGACACCACACTCGTCAGTGGGGGACCGGGACGAGAAGCCCGTTGTTATTGCATTCCTCTTTTTTTTTTTTCTTTTTTCCCCATTTGTCTTTCTGCTTCAGTTTCAGGTTTAAAGTAGATGTTTCTGAACTCGTTTTCGTGAAAGTGGAGCTTCTTCGGAAGGAGTCCCATACTTTTTGCATGTTAAACCCTTTGCGTACTCCCCTGCCCTGCACTCACCGCATCGCGGCTCCCTCTTCTGTTTTCAGGGGTGACCGCTGCCTCCTCTTTGAACAGAAATGCTTTGTCTCGGCCTAGGCTGAGAAGTGCAAGGAGTTGACTGTTTGTTCATTTTTTGGTTTAAAATTCCAGCTTTGTGGGGAACAAAATCAGAGTCTGGGTTGAAGCAGCCACTTCCTTCTTCACTAGGTTAGTTGAAAGTCACAGGAAGGGACATTGTACACACAGCCATTGTCTTTCATATCACTACATGTCCCTGGACAGCTACCCTCCTGCCCCTCAGTTCTCCATTAAAGCGTCTCTCCCCATTTCTCTTCTTTCTTCCCTGTGGGAGGGAGGGAGATTGCCCAATACAAATTACTCTTAATTTTGCGTTTGCTTATGTTAACATTTTAAGTGATGTGTTTTCTTCAATAAAAACTGGTCAGACTCTGAAATCATAATAAAGAATGCCGAGAAAGGCGAAGGAACCAGACCCAGATCCTTTCTCTTTAATACCTATCTCCTGTTTTAGAGTGGGTTTCTGGGCGGCTTGGCTCCTGAGAGGGGCTGCAGTGTGTGGAAATGAGTAAATCTGGCAAACCGTGAGAGTGGCTTGCAGGCTCCCAAATGTATTGTTTTCTTAATTTCAAATAAGTTGGATGTTCTTCTGTAATATCTTTTTTCTTTCTTGTTTCTCATCCACCATTTTATTGTTTTCCCTTACTAGTGAGCTTTTAAAAATTAAACTCTGTTTTCTAACATTCTTCTGATTCTTTTTCCATGTCTGTCTTGGTTACTCAAAGTGATATCTGACTTGACCTTTGGTTACTGTGCATCAGCTCTAACCTAAACCTAGGCCTTTGGTGACTACCATTCCTTTCCACAAAACTGATCTTTCCTGCCTTCAGTGACCTGTCAACCATTGAGTCTTTCTTTCTTTCTTTCTTTCTTTCTTTCTTTCTTTCTTTCTTTCTTTCTTTCTTTCTTTCTTTCTTTCTTTCTTTCTCTCTTTCTTTCTCTCTTTCTTTCTCTCTTTCTTTCTCTCTTTCTCTCTTTCTCTCTTTCTCTCTTTCTCTCTTTCTTTCTTCCTCCCTCCCTCCCTCCCTCCCTCCCCTCCTTCCCTCCTTCCTTCCCTCCTTCCTTCCTTCCTTCCTTCCTTCCTTCCTTCCTTCCTTCCTTCCTTCCTTCCTTCCTTCCTTCCTTCCTTCCTTTTCTCTGTCTCTTTCTCTCTTTCCTTTTCTTTCTTTCTTAGACTTACAGTTATGATTTTTCCTCACTGTTTATTAGGCCCACAAATTGCCTAGCAGCAGTTCTATTTTAACTCTTCAAAATGTGTTTTCTGCCTCCTCGTCTAAGCTCCTGGAGCATGGGGACTGTCCTGTGCTTGGTGCATTATAGGTGCTCCATGGATGTACTGAGGAATGTTATGCTTATGCAGGGTTGCTTCTTCAAAGGGCATTCTTCAAATTTTTGTCTAGAGACCTGAGCCATTGTTCATCTCTCATTATTGGGCAGCTGAATCTCAGAAACATATAACTGCGATTGTCCATCTTTTCATGCAGACTCCCTCCCACTGCCAAGACATCATACATGCCTTCCCCGACTAATGGTCATTTAGCATCTACTTGAACACTTCCAATTCTTTGTGAGGCACTTTGTTCTACTGCTGGGCAGCTTCTGATTTAAAGTCTTCCTTTATATTTCCCTGAAACTAGTTTCCATGGTTTCAACCCTACTGGTCTAGATTGTATATTTTCAAAAAAGTGTAATATGGCTTGCACGTGACACAACCTCATTCACCTCTTCCTTCAGTCTTTTTTTAACTGTTTACATCCCAGGACTTAAGGTTTGCATGCTATCTTTTTTTATGCTTTCCCATTTCCACATCACTCTCTGTTGTCATCATGTCATCCAACTGTAAGTCCTCATTCAAGCCCAATTTTCTCTCTGTTAGATATTGACAACAGTATGAGTCTGTGGGTCTGGAAGCTGTGATATAAATTCTAGTACCATAATGTATGAGGTTTGTGAACTTGATCAAGTTACTTAATTTTTCTAAGCTTTGGTTTAAGATGCAAACTTAACATGGTTTTCTTGACAAGTAGTATTTTTCTCTGCACAAATTTTCTCAACATTTCAATTCATGAGTTCATCCTTTATTATTATTTCTTTGAAAAACATTTTTTTTTCACCCTTTAATGGATTAGGGATGATTGGTCACTGCACATTACTTAACTCCTCAATGAACCCCTCACTTAGTAGCATTTAGAATCATTCAATTGAGCAACAAATTTTCAATATTAAATGTTCAATTAATTTCAACCCAACCAACATTTGCCAAGCAACATATGACATGCATTTGTAGTAGGCAGTTAGACAGACTAGAGCAGAGCAAGGACAATGGGCCAGGTGCAGAACTCACCAGGGAAGAAAGTCCTGGGTGCCTAGCAATGGACAAAACTAGGAAAACAAGGACCTCACCCCCAGGGTAACCTTTCCTTCCCTAGCTTATTGCTGGTCATGCCATTTAGAGAAACTGGCCTTTTATTTCGCTGGTCATGCTGTTTAGACCCTCTCCTGACTTTCCTCACCTGGCATGTCACTAGTCATGTGTGTTAGACTCCCCTAGCGGTGGAATGAACAAAGGGACTGGAGAATAGCCCTTAATCATTAAGCTCCCAGGACAATGAAATTCTGACCTGTATCAGATACATGTAAGCCTCAGTTGTGTTTTAGCTACAGTCCCAGAAAAGCAGCAAAACCAGACAAGTGACTCCAGGTTTGTCCAGGAACAACTACAAATGACCTCCTGATCTGGTGCTGACCAATCAGTAGACACCAGGATCCTAAAAGGACACACTTGGAAAGCTGATAAACATTCTGTTGGGGTCCTCCCCTGAGACCCCCAGATAAATACCCTTAGGCGGAGGACCCAGTGTGGCTCTCCCTTCCCCCAGGCATTTCCTTGCCTCTATCTCTGAAGCTCTGAGGGCTTTTGCCTCTGGTAACTTGTTTCCTGAGCCCATTTCCTTTACAGTTTACATCTTCTGCCTCTGAGACTTTCCAAATAATCTTTTTCTTGTAGTTTTGAGTCTTGGCTCTGAATTCTTTCTTAGCCAGAACTCAAGTCCCGAGGTTGCTAAACGGAGGTCAGGTCTGACTGCATCAGTCTAACTCCTGGTGCCCTTTTTGAGTCACCACTGCCAACACACTCTAAATGCTGCAGGAATCACACAGAATGCTTTTTTTCATTTGTTCATGCATTTATTCATTAGACCTTTTCTTGTGCACCTACTAATGACCATATTTTGGATTTGAAATTTTGATTTAAGAAACTGAGTTAATCAAGGTTTCTCTCTTCAACACACACAAACAAATAAAAGTGATCAGGTAGTATGGTAATTTTAGTGATCTAGATATGGAACCAGGCATCATGCTAATTTTCAGAAAGACTGCTTCCCAAACTTTTCTGGATCAGGAAAACCTTCACAGCTGGGAAGATGCTTACAGATTAAGTAGGGTCTTAGAGTCCACTAGAACAATAAGACCTGTACTGAGTTTAGTTATATTTGGTTATGAAGTCATTTTTGTAAAAACCAACCTCTAGGTTCCAAAGTTCCATGTGTTACCCTCACCCGTTCCCACAGTTGCACACATGCAATATTTTTTATTTTCTGTTTAGTTTAAAGTCCTTCGATCAACATAATAACTGAAGGTATGTGGGGTGATATTATAGACTCACTTTTGGGACCTACTGTATGAATGCATATATCCATATTCCAAGGTACAAATATACATAAAAACAATCTCTTGATGGTAGGACACATCACCAAGTCCTTTTTTATCCATTATTTCACTTGCTTTTTGTATAACAGCTTAGTGCTTGTGAGTTTCCTGAGTGTCTTAAGAACTCTTACTGATAGATATTAGCACAATGATTAGCACTGAATAATTATATATGGAAGATTTGCAAATGATTTATCTCTCTTTATTCCAAAGTAATCATGCTGTGTTTTCTGAATTTACTTAGATCCCTAAAGTGGGTATCTAGACAAAAGTCTTTTTTTACCATTTTTTTCATCAGTCTTGTCACTTCTCAAATGGAAATATTGCTACTATTACTAATAATAACACCAATTTTACCTTACTGGACTGAGGTAGAGGGTAAAATCATTAATCTGCGTGAGAGCATAATGTGTATAACTGGTCCTAATTGTAAATACATAATGTACTTTTTAAGTGACCAGATTGTCAGCTACTTAAGTCAAGGTGAATTCAGCTTAATTAATAATTTTTTTTTACTGTTTCTTTAAACTTTCTGAGGTACCTTCATGTTTACTTTCTTCTGTTTACCCCATAGTGATTGCTGGCAAGTGCTGTATGTTTAATAAGCTCTTGTTGATTTATTTTTTAAAGGCACTACTGATATTTTTGCTTAGGATCCCTAAAACCCTCTTATTTAATTTCTAGATCATAAGTTCTTTTGATAGAATCCTTATAAATATCACATGAAGAAGTTGAGCATTACCTTTAGGCCAAAGCAATTTACTTTTCAAAAATCTGATTAATTTCAACACAATCAGCGAGGATGTCAGAAGATCTCAGTGCCTCTGATAGATGCTGACAGGTGAGGAAATTAAAATCAGGGAGGGAAGCAATTAAATACTGGCAAACATTACTTTAATGAGACAACCAAATCATTCATAAGCCATGGAATATGTTGTATTCATGATAAGTATCTTAGGGAGGTGGTGAGAGAGTGTGTTTAATGTTCTTCATGGAGGTTTGAGGGTGGCGGAGGACAGTCCATGTTTGTCATCTATTCCTTTTGCCCTACCCTAACATTTCAATTGCTTTGGGGGACAGATGTCCTAATAATCATGCTTCAGACTATGACATTGTTTAATTTAAACACATCTTAGTACAAGTAATCCTTTCACCACCACATAAAACTTACCCAAATGCTCACAGTCTAGACAAAAAAAAAAAAATGCTGGCCTTTCACAGTGGTTTCGGGATAACCATGGTCAAGGCCTGTGCAAAGAGAAACAAAAATGTATATTTCTTGCAAATTTATATTTGGGAATGATAGGGCTAACAGCAGAACCCGGGTCCTCAATCCACATGCCAGTGTTGTTTTCAAGGTATCACTCCCTTTTCAGAAAGAACATCTGGGACCACAGGGCCGAGGAACTACCCATTTATGGGATTAGTGCGAGTGTCAATAGGTTATATCATATTTTGCATTGGTACTATAGCACTCATAAATATTAAGTGTTAAGAGGCACCTTTACATTGGCCTCAGCAATCTAATGTTAGTTGGTTGGAATTTTTGTTCATAATGTTAGAATCATCATGCTAAAGCAATATTACTTGAAAATTATCTTAGGGTGACGTGGTTGATTCAAAAGGTAGCATGGTTTGTGAAAAACTTGTTGAAACAGGTCTTTCTGACCTTTTCATTTATCATGTTCTATTCTTTTCTGCTTTGTTTTCTTTTTCTTTGTTCCTCATCATTTTTTCTTCCACTCATTTTTATTTTTCTGGTTTTATTTGTTCCCTCCTGTTTGCCCCAAAATGTAGCAGAAATTATCAGTTATTCTATATTAGTCCCAACTAGGTTTGGCGAGTCTTGCTTTTGCATGGATTCTAATTAATAGGTGGAAGTTTTGTGAGTTAGAGGTTGATCGTTGTTGTTGTTGAAGTTGCTTCTGGAGATGAGAATATTTTTCTTGGGACAGGATGGGTGTTTTGCCAGACTCTGGTTCAGCAGTCATGAAATACACAGACGCAGCCAAGGATACTGGCTCCACTACCAAGATGCTAGAGTGGGATTTGTCAGTTGTCCCAGATGTCTTTCTGGGTTTAGTGGAGAACTCAATGGCATTAGGCAACACTCAGGAGTCACTGAGGACACATGCCACTAAAATCATGTGCAGGGGACTGGTGAACTTCTTAGCTGGAAGACTTCCGCTTTTCTACTGCTTAAGATGAGACTTACTGATCAAGGCCCCTTCATGAAAGTTTAATGGTGTCAACTTCTCTGTTATTTCTGTGGCTTGTGTTTTGAGAGCTTGCACAAGGATGTTGCATCTTTGAAACCTCACTGGGGCGAGCTGAGAAAGTGTTCCTGGTAACCCTGCATCAAATACACCTTCTGCATCAGCTTAGTAATGTGTTGCCCTCTGGTTAGACCACAAATGTGAAGGCTTCTTTCTGTCCTTTCACTTGCTAATGAAGCAGGACTCAATACTAGATGTTTTTTTTTCCCCTGTGTTTTGTTGTTGTTAATCCTCACCCAAGAATATTTGATATTTTCCATTACTTTTTTCCTTTTTTTTCTTAGGAGTGAAAGGGAGGGAGTGAGGAAGGGAAAGAGAGGAGAGATATGTGAAAGAGACACATAAGTTGGTTGCCTTCCAGAGATCAAACTGCAACCAGATATGTGCCCTTGACCCGGAATCGAACCCGTGACCCTTCAGTATAAAGGCTGACACTCTAACTACTGAACCACACTGGCCAGGGTGATACTTAATGTGTTTTGGTGCCTTGACAATTTACCTTCATATAGTATATACTCATTTCCCTTTTCCTTCCAAATAGAGCACTCGCAAATGGGAGCTGCCCTATGAGTAGGAGGGCCCTTACTAGATTTGGTGGTAAGGTACAAGGTTACTTTTAAAAAATATATGTTTTTATTGATATTTTTAGAGAGAGAGGAAGGGAGAGAGAGATAGAAACATCAACGTGAGAGAGAAGCACCGATTGGCTGCCTCCTGCACCTCCCCACCAGGGATCGGACCTGCAAGCCGGGCATGTACCCTGATTGGGGATCGAACCAGGACTTCTCAGTCCATGGGGTGATGCTCAATCCACTGAGCCACACCGTCTGGGCCAAGGTTACTTTTTTATCTGTTTCATATTAACCATATAATCCTTGAAGATAGGTTTTGATAAAATTAGGGTAAATAAGTCTCATTGGAGTTATAGTGAGGATGATTTGAGATAAAACGGTCATAAAATATTTTTCATGCTATGAAGTAGAATGCTAAAAGATGATTCATGTTTTGATTTTGGTGGCATATGACAAGAATTTATTGTCATGCATCCTATCAACCATGTCCTGTTCTCAATCTGATTGGAGTCCTATATAAAAAGGATATATTACAAAAACTTCCCAGAGGTCATATACTGCTCAGTAAATTTATCCATTGTATTAAAGCAAATGCTTTCATTGCAGTCCAGTTGGATGTACCATCTCTCTGACCCTAAGGCATGATGTAAAACTCCAAAAGGACTTGAGATACAACTGTGGTCTAGTTTTGCTGTTGTTAATCCTCACCTGAGGATATTTTTTCATTATTTTTTAGAGAAAGTGGAAGGGAAGGAGGGGGAGAGAGAGAGAGAAACATCAATGTGAGAGAGACACATCAATTGGTTGCTTCCCTCACAACCCCAACTGGGGCTGGGGATCAAGCCTGCAGTCCAGGGTTCTGGGAAACCCTTTGGTTCCGTTGAGCCAGACCTGCCAGGACACACATGTGGTCTTTTACTTAAAGCAGTACCTCTTGCTTTTGGGATTGAGGAGTCACTTGATTTCTAACTTGAGGCTTTGGCTTTGGGGACAAAAGTTCTTTGTGTTGTTGTTAGGTCAGGCCATGTAAAATTGGCATAGAGAAATATTATGGTATTTTAAAACTAGGGACACAAAATCCCAGTCCAGAGATATTCCCTAGTATGGTGTGCTTATAACATCATTCTTTGATCATGAAAACGTAGTCTTATAGGAAGATATATTGAGTGTACCACCACTGTTCATATCTATCGATGTGAAATAATGGAGGACAGTCTTCCAAATAATGTTTAAGTGAGCTTTGGCTATGAAGTAGATATTATAATCCTCATTTACATATAAGGAAATTGACACTCAGTTGAAGTAACTTGCCTACAGCCATTGGTTAGAGGAAGACAAGTCTGACCAGCTCCAAATCCCATGTGTGTGTGCTACTTCCTCGTGTCAGTCAAATAGCTAGTTTTATTTTATCCTTCCTCCTTTCACCCAGCCTAGTGGATCAAGTCAATGAGCTGTTTGTCTTTGTATTTTCCCAACCTAATGCCTTAAAAGACATTGAGGTATAAAGGACAAAAGCCACAAGACCAAAGAGTCCAAACTCACACCTTGCCGTGTATATACTGTATAGTCTTGGCAAATTATCTACCTATTCTGCCCTCAGTTTACATCTGTAAAATGAGTATGATAATACCCATTTCACATGGTATGTGTGAAATTAATTGTGAGAGAGATGTTTGTTCCCTTCTCTATCCCTCTGTGATCTTCTGTTTCTTTACTGATGAAGTAGAATAATCTCTTCCTGCTTCTTCATCATGTTGGTGGGGGATGAAATGAGATAATGAATGTGAAAATGTTTTTCCAAATAAGAAGCTGCTATGTAGATATGAGTTCATGATCTTTTATAAATAAATATAGCTTAGTGTCTAAGAGTAACTTTTACCTAATCTTTCGTTTACAGACACGAGCATTGCAGTTTGCTGAACCTTGTGTCCACTGACCATTCCAAGAGCTATTATCTGAGGTAAGAGAGGACTGGCTTCATGCTTATGAAATGCTAATAAGCATCTTAGCCAATACTGTTTAAGGTTGATTTCACTCCCAACAGAAGAAACACAAAGGTCTTTCATGAACATCAAAACTGAAAAATGGCCAAGACAATGAACTGCCCTCCTTTGATGTCTTCCAGATTTAATTTTCCCTTTCAAATTTGAGCCCTTAAGGTTTAATACAAAAAGCTCAAAAATCTGGGCCACACAGCAGTATTTAATTTAATGAGTACTTAAGTGTCTGTAATATGCCATGTGCTAGAATGTTCTTATCTATTGCCTTCTTGTATGCCCAGCTAGTGTGTGGCAGGAGAGCTTCCTCTCTAGTTTATGGTCCATTTTTTAGTGTGTTTTTCACTACATGATGTTACCACTGTTATCTAGCTCTGAAGGGGCCAAACTGTACTAGTGATGTCCATTACCATCTCTTAACTACCCATTCCCCCAATCTCAAAAAGACATAATCCAAGATTACAGCAGCAACAAAAATTCCTAATAAGAAAATGAGTTAGAGTCTTCTGAAACCCGGGACCCATAATATCTTCAAGCCCCTGTTCTGGGGGACCAGTGTGAAAGAAATGAGCCTTTCACTGAATGCATTCTTCTCGAATTTGTCAAGAAAGTAGAGGCCAGGAAAAAAGTAGGAAAGAAGCATGATAGTTGTAGAATTTGCAGAATGTGAATTTTCTCCTATGGCTATCTAGCTGATATCTGCACTTCCAGGTTCACGCTGTTGTGTTCTCAGTCATGGTTTAGAAGTCTTAGGCAGAAAGAGGTGAAGTAGTCAATATGGTATTCCTAACTGCAGGGTTTGTAGAATAACATCTTTGTGGAAAATCTGATATCAACATAAAAATAATGTAAATACTTGTCCTGTTGGATATTTCTATTTTCTTTATGTTGTTTTCATGATTGTGAACTTGTCAACATGACTTTAGTTCCATGGACCTTGAAGAGGATTGAAGTTCGTTGGTGCTGCCCCATATTTGTAGGTGTTAGCGGTTTAGGGTTAAGTGGAAGCTATGGTATTACATTAATATGGTTTTCAAAGCTAATATTCACCATACACATTGAATAAGAAACACATCATATGCAAATAAGGTAGGTGACCTATGGATGGCGAAACTCCTCTGTAATCAGGTCAGATGTCACAGTCCCTTTTGTTGGTTAGATTTTATTCTTGTGACTACAAAAGGAGGGTTAGCAGAAATGATAGTGGCTAAAAGTACAGGAATGGCTCCTGCCAGTCATTTGGTCCCTCTGTAGTCCATGAAACACCTCTGGAGAAAAACTTCTTTCTCATGTAATTCATGTATTTACATGGATACATTTATCAGGAAAGAACACACTGTAGACATGTAATATCACAAATTTTGATAGTTGTGAGGTAGATATCTAACTTGTTCATTTAGAAACTGTAAATATTAGATTAACTTTTCTCCAAATGCCTATTGTTAAATATTAATAGAATAAGTGTTGAAAAGTGGTTAACTCTGCCCCTCCCCCCTTTCCACTGAAACCCATCTTGAAACTACAGAGAGGAGTTTAAGCAAGCCTTGAAAAATCAGGAAAATCGCTCATGAGAAAGAGGGCTTTCCATCTCTCTATCATCTATCTATCATCTATCTATCTATCATCTATCTATCTATCTATCTATCTATCTATCTATCTATCTATCTATCTATCACTGATCTATATGTTCTCTGTTTTTTTGAAATGTGGGTGCTGGTGGGGAGAGAAGGATAAAATCTTCTCAAATAACCTTTGGAAGGTGGAGAAGTAAAGTTTCGTGGGGCATGCTTCAGAATTTAAAGTAATCTTGTGGCAATAATTGATATCAGTGGCAGTAATGAAGAGAGAATAACACTTTAAATAAATAATTAGACTTGACAGTAGATGTGTCAACAGGTACCCACTTAATGAGTATAATCATTGTTTTTCTCTGCTCTTAATGTTATTCCACTGACTGTGGTGTGTTCCCTGTCCCATTTCCAAACCAAATCTATTTAAAGCTGCACTTCATGGAATCTGAAATGGTATACCCCATCTACTATTTAGAGCTGATACCCAATGTTCTTTAATAGGCAAGATCTGTACTTGAACTAGAACAGTCTTCTGGTCTCCTGCAGACTGTTGATTGTTTCTGTTTTCCACAGTGTGATTCATTAGCAAGGATGACTAATACCCACTTAATTCCTATGAACTTGTTTCTATTGCTGAAGTGACTTATTTATTACCTTTTGATGGAACAACCCTAGTTTGCCTTAAATCAAACTAATCAGTTATTATTTTCTGAGGTGGAGTTAGAGGCAGTAGTTTTAAATTAAATTATTATTATTTTAGTTAGCTGGATAGGATATCATTGTTTTGGGGAAGTGAAGCATAAGTTTTATGTTACGGTATGTAAACCGGATGTCATGAGAATCTAATTCTAACCCCAGCTCGAAAGGTGTCACCTTGGGCACGTCACTTTCCCTCTGCAGGGTCACCTCAGCATCTCACAACAGATGGAGTAGGACCCCTGATTATGGCATTACTTCTAGTCATATGGCCTACTGTCTGCAATTGCATTTCCTAGCCTGACCTTTCTTCTCCCTCCTGCTGCCATGTTTCCAAAGTCACAGGAAAATTCTAGGACTTCTAGGAAGCCTGTGTGAACATAGTTATTCTTCTATTTAGCTTTTGAATCTTTTACACACTAGAAGAGCAGTTAGGGATTTGAATGATGTGCTGTGATTGGGCATTTGTGCATTGGTTACCCGCTACCTCCAGTGACATCCAGTTTCTGGTTAGAAAGGGAAACTAAATTACTCTTTCCCCATGTTTCTCCACTCCATCATCTGGTCTCATTCTTAGAGGATCTGGTAAACTTATCCACTGGCAACATCAATTCATTCCTTGTTCTGTTGTTTGACTTTTCCAGGTTGCGTCATTGACCTGTAAGGAGAGTTCAGAATGTCAGAGCCAGAGGAGACTAGGAATCAATCTAGCTAACTTCTCTCATTTCAGATATAGAGATTTGGTGATCAGGGAGGGAATCCAATTTGTCTAAGGTATCAGTGGCAGAACCTGGACTAAAATTCTTTCTTCTGACTTTATAGTTGTATCTCTATTTTCGGAGAGAATTCTTTCTGTAAACTGTCCTTTCTCAACCCAATAAATAAAGGGTCATTGTCTTTCAGGTAAAACCAATGTCAACGCAGGGATGTGAGATACCTTAAAACATAAATGGATTATAGGCGTCCATTGGGGCAGTGGAATAGAGGGTTCTGGCTGACTTCGGCCCTCTGTGTTTACTAGGAGAACATGGATTCCCCTGTAGTTCTTTCTGTAAGAGATGACTTGACCCTGACATCACCCCTCTTTCCTCCACCCATCTTCTGGTCTGCCCTTTTCTGATCCAAAGAATGATAGGAAGCTGAGGATAAGCTCCTAGCTGGCTGTGTGCTGTGCATAGCTGTAAACATCAATAAAGAGGAGCTAGATGAAGGATTGATAATCAGGAGGACAGGAGAGTAACAGCCAACACAGTGGAATCGAGTCCAAGGCCTGCAATTCCCGGTCGCTGTGCTACACAAGGTTAAGAGGAGCATCTCTCATTCTTTCAGGCTTTCTCTCCACTTCGTTCTTGTGGGACTGGGTTGGGACCGAGAAGCAGCTGGAACGATCTCTGCCAAAACGAAACTCATGTTTTCATGACATTTCTAAGTCCAGAGAGGAGAGTAGTAATTATCCATTAGTTAGAAGATAACGTAGAGGCCAGTGGATGTAAACAGTAATCATGGTCCTCCTAATACTGAGAGACAAAATGTGGAAATCGTTTTACTGAAGCTGAGGTTCCGATTCTGCCTCTAATTAATCGGCTGGGACTTTGGTAAAGGGATGATCTTCCTTTGAACCTCAGTTTCTCCATGTATGGTACGGGAGAAGGGGGGAGTGGAAGAGCTGAGGGCAAATGTTGCCCCAGCCCTGACTTTCACAAGTCTCTGATTTGCCCGAAGTCCCATCGCAAGTTTGCAGTTGAACCCCGTCTTGAATTCAGACCCCTCTCTCAGGTTTGGAAGTCATCATTTTGATGACTTCTGCTGCTCATACTCTCTAAGTCACGTGTTTGCATTTCTCAGCCTGTTTTATTAAATAAACATTTCCTCTCTCAGTTGACGGGTCCTTTTCTGTGAAGGGACTTGCCTAACACCATTGTTCTTAATTTGTGTGTGTGTGTGTGCATGTGCTTGAGTGTGTGTACTTGGGAAAGGATTATGGAGTATTTGAAAACTCATATATGAATCTACAAAATAGAAAGTGCACATGTATCTAGAATGTTGTCTATAATTTTAGTTTTGTAGACCTTTGGAAGGCCACACATAGGTTCTAGGGTAAGGAAAAGATCATTTGAATGTGGGAAGTCAGAGATGACATTTGGGTAACACACATTTCCTACGGCTGTGGGGTTTTTCCCACAGTTCACCTATGTTTCTACTCTGGGTCTCAGCCTTATTTGTGAGCATGACTCTGGACTTTTATTTATTTCAAACAGTTGAGTAATGTTGTATTCACTCAAATTATTTATAACATTGAATCTGCTAAATGTTAGACATTTTAATACATTATTTTATTTAATCTCATAAAACAAAATTATTTTTCCCATTTTTTTATATGTTGCAACCAAAATCATCAGAAAGGGTGGGTAATTTGCCCAAAGTTATTGAGCTAATAAATAACACAGTCTGGCCCTGGCTAGTTGGGCTCAGAGGTTAGAGCGTCAGCCCTGGAACCGAAGGATCCAGCCCTGGTCCGCATTGTGCCAGAGGCGGCCACTTGATGTGTCTCTCTCACATCAATGTTCTCTCTCTCTCTCTCCCCCTTCCTCCCTTCCACTCTATCTAAAAATCAATTGAAAAATATCCTCAGATGAGGATTAACAATAAATAAATAAATAAATAAATAAATAAATAAATAAAATAACACAGTCTAGATTTAAATCTAGATCTCCTCTAAAATATGTGCGTACCTGCAGAGACAACGCTGAATATGAATAAGAACAATGAAACAATTTTATAACCCTTAGAAATCAATAATATGATAGCTAATTAATTAGATGCTTGTCTGGTACCTTAAGGCAGAACAAGAAATGTTGGACAATTGTATAAAATGCATTAAAAATAACTCATATATTTCCTTTTTAAACATTTCTATCAGGTTCGTGGTCTCAATTTTCCCATTTTTGTAAGTGAGATAAGGAGGAGACAGAGAGTGATTAGAGTCATAATGCCCCGATCATACTGTGAGTTATCAACTGAATTGGAATTTCAATTCTTTGGGGACTCCATTTGTTGTTTTCTCTCTGTTATATTGAGCGTGGGATTTTTAACAGAGAGAGACTTCTGAGCATGCATAAATCAGCACAAATGCAGATGTGAGCAGCTAGAACTTGGATTGCGCCAAGACGTAATGACTGCCACATGTGTGAAGCTAAGCTTGGTGCTGAGCGACCCATGGTGAGTACATGTGGGAGCCATGAGCGTGCAGGCTGGTGTCAGGGATGGAGCAGGCGTCAGAGCTGGTCAGGGGCTCGCCTGCACCTTGCAGAGGGGGCACAGAGGCAGAACAAGAACCAGACTTCATACCAGCACTCTACTGGTATGTCTGTTTTTCAGATTTTCCATCTTTCTTTGACTTATACTGACACTGACAGGCAGATAGACCTGAAGTGGGAAAACATCTTATTAGCTGCATGACCTTGCATGCATTACTTGATTTCTTTGGGTCTCAGTTTTATTGCCTATAAAATGGAAATCATACTTGATTGACAGGACTCTTGTTAAGAGAAGTGAAATACCTTTGTGCTGTTCAATATTCAGAAGCACTATTGTCAATATCCTTAATAATCCTCCTCGTAGCCCAGTGAGACAGGCATAGTTGTGCTGGTTTCATAGATTCTATTTCCTAACTTTATCTTGATACTTTTTAGATTTTTGCTTCTCAGGCTTTGGTCTGAAGGCCCGAAACATCAGCCTCACCTGGGAGTTTGTTAGAAATGCAGATCTCAGGCCCAGCCAGTGTGGCTCAGGGTTGAGCATCGACACATGCACCAAGAGGTCACCAGTTCGATTCCCGGTCAGGGCACATGCCCAGATTGTAGGCCTGATCCCCAGTGGGGGGCATACAGGAGGCGGCCAATCGATGTTTTCTCTCTCATCGATGTTTCTCTCTCTCTCTCTCTCTCCCTTTTTCTCTCTCTAAAATCAATAAAGAAAAAAAAAAAAAAAAAGAAAGAAATGCAGATCTCAGGCCGCACACCCCACCTCCGGAATCTGCATTTTAACAAGATCCCCAGGTCGTTCATAAGCTCATCAGAGTTTGAGAAGAATTGTTTTAGGCCCCAGACCAATTCCAAGGCTATTGGCCACGGCCTGCCGACATGTCTGGCGCGCCGCCAGCATTCTGGACATGCCTTGCCCATGCTTGGGGAGAGCGGGAAGAAACCCCGCGAGGCTGCTCCCTGGGAACATTGGAAGCCTGGTTGAAGGCATCCAGCAGGCTTCAGCTTTTCAACGCCCTGCCTTTCCTCAGAAGTACTACTCACCAGGGGTCAAACTGGGATCGCATCCCAAGTCTTTCTGTTCCGAGTCCATGTTCTTTTCATTAAACCGTGATGTCTCAGTCAAGAGGAATGCTGGGCTGTGTGTATGATAACTCTTCGTTCCCCATGGTGTGAATATTTCCAGACTGGCTGTTTTACTCTATTACTCAATTCCTAGAGGGAAAGAATAAAAAAAAAAAAAAGAAAAAAAGAATTGTAAAAGCTTGAGTTGAAAGCCAGGATCCTGCAGCTTAATCAGTTATTTTCGTTTTTTAATGAGGGTGACTATTGTGAAATAAGTAATTATTAATTACTGACAACTAATGAAATGTTTTAGTTTCCTTGCTAAAAAAGCATATGGAAGCTAAAAGAAAGCATATGGGTGTTTTGGGGGAAGCATATTGGTGAATGGACAAATTACAGTGGTGCCAATCTGCCTTTGCTGCCTGGCTGGGGCCATCACTGTGAGTGCTGGCATCCGAGTTCTCGAGGGTTTACAGGGATTTCACAGATTCCTGTGCGATGTGTGCCGCGCGTTGCCTCTGGAGTTACACAGCTCCGCCTCCTAAGTCTTTCTGCCTTGCCTTCACCCCCACATCCCTGGTCGAGTGTCCCTCGGTGTAAAGGCATTGCTGTAAGTGGCTGCCATGCTCTTTCTTTGCAGAGAGCTGTCAACCTCTGCAGTAGACTGAATGGGCCTGCCCAGCTCAAGGCTGCACGTGGAGACTGTCCATCTGACAGTTCACTGCGGTGGGGAAAAGCAGCATCCTTTTTAGACTGCAGAATTGGGCCTCCTCGTTCCACTGGGGACTCTGGGTGGGACCTGGGCCGGCCACTGACGCTCTGCACGGCACGTTTCTTTCACGTAACGTTGGAATGATGATACCAGTGCTCCTCCGTTCACAGGCAGGGCTGTCCACTCTATTTGTAGCACGTTGCTTCTCATCTCCTTTTCTGCACATCTCTCCTTTCCTGCTACACACTTAGTTGGTCTGATAAATAGCCTGATGGGTCTGGAGGCAGTTGAAACTATTTTGGCTGCTCCAGGATTGTGCACACCTAGGCTGGTGATGATCTCAGAGGCAGCAAGATGTTTGAGAAGATGCTTGGCTGCATGTCAGGAAGCCGAGGTTCTGGAACAACCTGACTTAACAAGCATTTACTTCGCCCCGACCAAGCAAGGTGGCTTGCTAAGCAATTGAAGGAAGGAGCTGGCAGGTGTGTGAGGTAAGTTTGATTCCGGGCCAGCCAAGACTCAGTGTGATGTGTGAGCTCAGTCACTATACTTTGTGAGTGAGAGAATTTGGGGGGCTCTTTCTATCCGGGGGTATACTAAAGAACCAGGGACTGGAGTTGGCTTTGAAAAATGATTACATGGACTAATGGGATACTACAGGAACTTGAGCAGAAATCTCTGGCAGGCGAATACCAGCTATGTCCAGAGAACTGGGCATAGATGACTGAAATGTGTATTTAAGAGAAATCAGTTATTTTCTGGTGGGCCTCACTCTTTTTATCTGCAAAACATGAGCTTTAGACAGTTTGGTTCTCAAGAAGTCTCAAGAACTCCGACTGGAATTCTACAAGATTTCCCATCCCACAGCCAGTAAGCCACTTAGCTGAACCCTGGCAGCTGCTGGTGGCAACGGCACCGGGCCCAGAACCCGGTGTCCTGTTCCCGATTCCTGTCTCTTCCTCCTGCCCCACATAGCATTATGATGATGGGTGGCTAGGGATCATTATTGTAATGATCATCATTATTATTAGCCTTTAATGTATGAAACAGAATTTTCAAATGATCTAAGGTATCAAAGAGGACACCTTGGATACTGATGACCCTTCCACTGGAGTGGGCCAGCTCTGATGAAATGCTGCCTCTCTGTACCTTGCAGGTGGGCCTTGCTTTCCTGCCTGGAGGACTGGTTCATGCTTTCTCCCCGGGAAGCCCCTTGGCCCTGAAGGGCAGTCTCAGCCTGGGCGTTGTCCTGTCACCGAACTTTGTTTGTACTGTCATCTTCCCGTGTTGCATAGCCCTCTCTCCTCCTGCCCCTTGCACACGTATATTATTCAGTTTCTGAATCTTAGGACGTCTCCCTGCTTCCCTGAATTTCCTTTTGCTCCTGGCACAGTGCTCTAGACATCGTGCTCCATAAAGACGCACCTCATTGTGTTCCTCAGTGGTTTTCCTTGTTTGTTCTTGTTTTTAAAATGGATATACGACGTACAGGCTTATAGACGTCTAGAACTGGAAAGAAACATAACACCTATCTGTTCAGTTGAGCTCCCCCCACCAGGAAAGAAATGAGTTACCCTCCTTTTCCTGCCCAGACAGCAGCAGGTCTGAGATTGGTGCCTCCATCTGACCAAGCAGCAGAGGGGTGGTTGGGGCCCGAGCTGCTGCTCACCGCTCTGCAGGCCTTGGCCAGGCTCCTCCTCTTGATGAAGACCATTGAGAGTAAGGATGGTGCCCGTGGCTCTGCTGCTGTATGAAACCCATGCAAACAAGCAGAGAAGAATTGGGTATCTACTGTATGACAGGGCTTTTCCGTAGAGTACCTGGGTCAGTTGCCATAGCTAGAATGCCCCTTCCTACTTGAGGGAGCCAGGTTGTACACAAAACATTCAGCAAAAGCCCTTCCCTATAAGCTCCGAAGAGCACACTTACCCCCTACAACGTGGGCACAGGGCTCTGCAGAGTGGCACACGTGATGAGTCGAAGATTGTGAAGACCAGTGAAAGCCAGCAGAGGCCGTGATCAAACCGAGGTGTCAGGACGTGTGTTGACCCAAGTATAAGGGAGGACTCAGCTCTCCCACTCTCCCCTCCCACACTCAGCTCTGAGTCTTTGACAGTTGGGGCTCGAGGGCCTCACACTTGAGTGTTTGTAGTATTGGCTTGTACTTGCTCTTACTCCATCTAAGTCCCTCCTCCCGCTAGCCTCCAACCCCACCTAGTATATTTTCCTTCCTCCTATTCATCTTTCTCCCGGCTCCCCTTCTCCTGAGTTAACCCTGGGCGGCCTGCCGTCCTGCAGGCTCTCTGATGGCAGAGTCCTCCGTCCTGGACTGTGGCAGGGGAGATGACACAAATCTGCTAAATACACAGTAAAAAGCTTATGGCCTGTGGAACTGTGTTTTAAGGAAGACAACATGGACGGAGTTTGATTGCTGTTCTTCTGGAATCTCCCTCCCCCGGCAGCGTTCAGGGTGTTGCCATGACACTCCTTGGGCTCTGTTTAGATCAGCTCTTTACTGAAGGAGTCCCTGACCTTCCCCACAATAGAAGCCATTGATGCGGTCATGTCAGTGCCTGTGCCTCTTGGGGAGCCAGCCGTGTGACCGGTAAGCCCCAGTCATCACTCGGAAACTGTTGGAAGCTGCAGGTCAGGACACAGATATTGACTATTTAGGAGCAAGAAGGGCTCTTAAATACCCTCTACTCTTGTTTGATGGGTGAGCTACTGAAGTTCGTTGAGTGGAAGTGACTTGCTCAAGGTCCCAGAGTGAAGTAGGGACAAGGCTGGGACAGGAACTCGGGTCTCCTGATTGCCAGCCCTGGAATGTTAGAACTCTGTCATATCATACTTACCCCTGCCTGAGGGCCCTTCTCAGCCCAGAAGCTGTGGATGGAGATGAGCCAGGCCTGGAGAAGTCGCTGTCCCTAGGAACGAGCAGAGACGTGAAGAGAGGGAGAGTAGCCGAGTGCAGAGGAGGGAGCGAGGGAATGAAGGGAGTCAGGGGTAGTGTGGAGAAGATAGATGCCCAGGGTCGGTGCCTGGTATATGCCCAGCGTGTATGCCCGGTATGCCACTCCGCAGTGCCCACCTGCAGAAACTCTTCCCTATCTGATTTCAGAGATTGGTCACTGAGAAGTAGATGCTTAGAGGGTAGGGGGAAAACAATGTCATCTTTTCTATTGCTCCCTTTTGGATATAAGACCTTGCATTAAACTGCCAAAGAGCCATTATCAGCTCTATTTGTGTGTGTGAGTGTGTGTGGGCATGTGTGGGCGTGTGCGTGCACGTGTGCATGTGTGTGTTTTACTTTACAGTGTTAAGTATTCTTCAGGTAGTTCATATGAGAAATGCTGTCCCCTCTACAAGATTACAGAAACTGTAAAATAGACACACCTTCTGACCTTCCTTTCTTCCTCCCTCCTTCACTCCCCCTCCAGGCACCCACCCTACCTGTCAATCATAGCACCTGGCATAGTCTTACATCACATATGACGGGCATCAAATGAATTTTGAGTGAGTTGGGTTCAGGTGACCTGTTACAATTTTCATTAATTGACAATAAAAGTTGGCAAATCATGATTTGGAGGAACAGTGTTCTCACAAATTTGGATCCCACAGGATTTCTTGTACATTCTTAGTTGATTTTCATAAAACTCAGTGTGCTGTCCAGTATGATCCTCATTTTACAATGAAGAAACTGAAGTCACGTGAGCTGCTCAGATGCACTCGATATACGTAGTGTATGGCGAAGACGTATTCACATCTTGGGCTTCTGTTTTCAAGTAGTAGGATGTTACTTCTGCTCTTTCCCACTGCGTGCGGAAGGGGTGTTGTCCATAGACAGTGGTTCAGACTCCATTGAGGGGTCTCCAACCTGCAAGGTTATAATCTTCCCACTTCAGAGTTTGGAAAAATAATTATGAGGACTCAGGTTCAAACTGACTTACTATCATCCTTTGGACAATCCTCTAGCTGACTTTTTTTTCTAGTAAGCCAAGGGAAAAACAGTGCTATATCCTTTAATTTGCTTATTTGCTGTGTCCTTTGTTTGAAATGGACTTCAGAACAGTGTATAAGACTCTTTTGACTTTAAATAAATCTGATACATTCAGAATATCAGGAGAAAAGGCCGTCTGCCCTAAATGAATGGATTGCTATAGATAAGAACAAAATGAGACCACTTTTTTGATGACAAAGAAGAATGCAAGGATTTTTGAGTGCTGCAATAAAGCCCAGATTTTGGTTGATGTTGATGTCTAGCAGGTTTTTCCTAATGTTTTCCATACTCATTAATTAATATCTATTATGCTTTTCTAACCTCTATGTGATTTTGAGGAGTTTGATAACATTTCTGCATCCTTTCTGAAAAGTCATAGATGTAGAGCAGTCTTTCTTCTATTTTCTTTTCTTTTAAATTATGTGCTGAGGAAGAGCATCATTAACTGATTTAAAGTTTAGTACAGAGGTAAAGCTTACTTGTAGTGAGTATAAGGTCTTGATATATATAGATCTTCTGCTTCCTTTTAGTATCTAACTTTCCAGGTGCTTAAGGAAGAGGATGAGTTGAATGATAATGGTACAATGCCCAGAGAGAAAACACATAAAATAAATATGCTCAGTGTGTGTGTGTGTGTGTGTGTGTGTGTGTGTGTCATTATAAAGTTGTCTTTACTCTGAAAGTACATAACAACTTTAGAATTACCAAAGAAAAAAACTAAAATAGGAACCTGGATGTTCAGGAGATGGACATTTTATTGTTTGTTTCAGAGTTGTGGGTAAAGTGAAAAGTTGGAAAATTATATTGTTAGGTATTAGATGGGGATCAAACACCTTAACATATTCGTTGAGAAGAAAGTTTGTTTTGGGAATCTGAATATCCTTTCAAGCTTTCTAAAAATTTTCAGTCCTCTTTGATGCTTATACTTTGTTTAATTTTGATGAATCAGCTCTGAATAATGATTTAGAGACCATTATTTATTACAAACAATGCACACACACACACTAAATAAAGGAAAGGAAAAAAGAAAAGGGGAAAGTAGCAGCACCTTGCACCTTTGTTGCATGTTTGAAGCAGTCTTACAAATGTGTATCTGTTTCTCTAAGTAGACTGGGAACACCCTGAAGACAAGGGAAACGTTTTACATATGTTTGTGACAATGAATTTTGTGAACTCGGGTGCAGTAAATTAAAACGACTTTTATAAGATCTTTTGGTTGGAGTTGGCAGGCATATTCAGAATCTCTTTAGAAGTCATCCTATTACTTTTAAAATCCCTCTGCTTTATGGGCTTTGTGTGGAATGAGGAAACATTGTCCATCTGCCTACTTACAAGATAAATGGCTAGTTTAGGACTGCAATAGCCTGTTTACATACTGGCCCAAACTGTCACTGTAAGAAAAAGTTTCGTGTATTCTAAAATGTTACCGAGCTAGGGAAAATATACACATGTAATATATAGAGTGCATACATATGTACATATATATGATCTGCTCCTTGTCACAATATTTTACCCAATGTGCTATTTACAGTAATGAATCAAAATGTCAGTTTTAAAAATATGAAGTGTCAAAGTGTTCCCACGTTGCGGGAAAGTTTGATGTGACAGTTTGTTAATCATATGAGTATTATATCAAATGTGTCTCACAATGTTTCTTGCTCAATGCTCTTTCTTGTAGGCTTCTCACACTTTTTCAGTGAATTCCTAGTTCAAGTTACTAACCCAAGGAACACATTTAGGTTACGTGTCTCCCACACCTTACATAAATGCTGCTGTGTTTTTCTGTACTTAGAATTGAATGGATTTCACATCATTTTGGAGTGGTTTGATGTTGTGCCTGACACATTTATGTATAGTAGCTAAAAAAATTCTTCTGTGTAGTTTTGTTATTTTCACTATAGAATCATCCCTTGAAACTTACATACAGACTGGATGTGTGAGTTTCTCCAAGTTGGGCTTCCCAAGGTATAATTTACATGGTTTGATTTGCCATCACCCACTCCTCAACCTTGGGTGCATTGTAAAATTTTGTTTGGCACATTGGTTCTGCCGACTTCTTCATCCTGCTAAAAGGGCAGAATTATAGAATGTAACTGTTTTATATTTTGAAAAAGGCCACCCGTGGTTTCTTGCAGGAGAATATGTGTATGGCTGTGCTCCTTACTGTCTCTGTCCACGGACCACCCTTGCTCGTTGGGCCTTCGATTCCTCTGAAGAAGTGTCAGTGTTGAAATTAGATCGCATTAGTGATTTTTAAACTTAGGTTTCAGGGATCCCCAGAGTTTTGGGTGGATGGATGGTCTCAGATGATGGGGTGCAGAACAAGCTGTGAGAACTCTGGGCCCTTCTCCCTGAGTGACTCCACCTGTGGACTTGTTTTAATTTAGTTTTATATACTGTTACATTTAAAGAAATGATTCCACTGCTTCAACAACCCTCTTGCCTACCTGCTGGCAACCGCTCTACTAGATGATCGAGAGCCAGTGTTCTCTGACTCCGTGGCTCATTTCCACGGGGCTTCCTGTGGGTAACCATGGCAACAGATTTGTCTAAGCCGGCCTCAGGTTCTGCCCATGCATTCGTGAGGCCTCCGTGGAAGTTTTTCCAGAGGTAAAGTGTTCTCCAGGTGGAGAGCTGAGATCACATCTCTGTCTGATTTCAATTCTTACATCTTTTTAGTCTTAATAAACTTTTCCATTTAACACATTTCAGGTCAGCAGAGATCGGTATTTAGAATCAGTACAGACGTAGGAAGGTAGAGAAGCGTTGGCAGATAGTTCTCTTGCTTCTGGTTAAGGGTATGAAGGCTACTCCTTACGCTAGAGAGTTTCAGCCAGTCTGGGGAGGAGGTGGACACCCACCATTTGCAGTGTTAATTCATCCATTCCTTTCTCCTTCCCTCCATCTCAGACACACGCAACCATTACCCACTTCATTCACTATGCAGGGCATAGCTCTGTGTGTAGCCCCCACAACGGTGTGGCAGGAACTTAAAAACTTTGTGAATTAAAAATCCAGGTAGAGACTGTATAAATGACAAATGATCAAGGAACATCAAAAGTCTTTGAGTATGAACCTAATACAATCAAATTGGAGAAACGGTTTCTCATAGACTAAAAACCATGTCTTAAAGATGGGAGAGAGGTGAATGGCTATTTTGCTAGATGCAGAAGCATCGTTTTCAAAGTTCCTCAGAAATTAAATGATTAGTTTCATTCCACTCCTTTAATGGCGGGGATTCTAAAGGGAGAGAATGGTCAACAGTTTTGTGCATGATACTTTCTTGTCGTGAAATGCCCCTCTGGTTACAAATCTCATTTAAACAGTTGCAACCCAGAAGCAGTTGCTGAATGCTCAGACGGAATATTCTCTTACTGAGTCACAGATCGGCCACTGTGGATGCATCTTGTGTTTATTGAGGTAGGGGAGAGATGCCCAAAATACATGTAGAGGATAATTACAGAAAAACCCAGGAGTGATTTCTGGCCCATTCCCCGAAGAAATTAGTGAGATGAGGCAGAATGTTTTAAACAAATGTTGGACTCTAGAAGTACATTTTTTTAAGTCAAACAGGAAGCATTCTTTGTATAGTTTTGGTCAAAGTAGAATAGGATAATGGATTGTTGGGATGGAGAGGATGACATGAGGACAAACCAAAACAAAAAACACTTGCTGTCTTGTTTGCTGAGTTATCTTACTTTTGCATGGACTCCCTCTGCCTCCTTCTCCTCCCTGCTAGCCTATAAGCTCAGGCCCTATCCATCTTCTTTGCTTCCCAGTTGCCTAAAGTCACACCTGGCTTATTTACAAGCTCAAAAAATATTTTCTGAATAGATGAGGGATATGAACACGTAGCATTTTTTTTTTTGAAATTTTTATTAAGTTATTTTTGTTACAGATGTTTCTCCTCCCCCCCCCCCCCAAACACTCTCAAAATGTAGCATTATTGCGGGAAGAAACATGACATAAATCTGACAAATTCTGACCTGGCCAATTCTAAATTTCATGGGTCTTTTACTAAACGCTTATGGAGTTAGGCATTATTCTGGGCATTTTGCATCGTTAACTCACTTAATCCTCATAACCAGCCTCTGAGGATAGTCCTGTTATTACCACTATTTCACAGATGGAAAATTGAGACCTGGAGACATTATACAACTTGCTCGAGATCACCTGGTTCATAAAAGGTAAACCCAGGACCTGGACCCAGATAGTCTGGCGCCATCTGCTATTCTCTTAACCACTAAGCTACGTTGTTTCTGGACAATGAGTATAATTATACCTGCCTGCGGTACCTCGCAGCACGTTGTAAGGCTGAAACAAGATGACAGGTAGGCAAGTATTAGGGAGATGGGGAGCCAACCGATGACGGTGAGATAGCACATAGCTAACTATAAAATAGAAAGTAGAAACTTGATGCTGAGAAAGTTCAGAGAAGAAGAAAGAATGATCATTTCCAATTTGAGTGGAGGGAAGGCTTTGTGGAAGAAATGACGTCTGAATTGGCCTTGAATGAGTAGGAATATGATAAAAGGAGATGGTTTCTAAGCAAACGGGATGATAATGGACCAGAGGTACCAATGTCCAGGGTGGTGAAAAGAAGGCGTCAGTTCATCGAATGCTGATTAGTTTAGTGTGCATTGAGGAATAGGAGGCAGCGGGGCTGGTGCAGGAAGGGGAGACAGCAGTGAGTAGGGTAGTGAATGGGAAGATGAAAAAGCATACCAAAATCTTTTTTTACCATCTTTACAATCTTTCCGGGAGCTGACTCTAGGCAAATAGATGATCCCTGCCTTACGTATATCATGCTTGATTCTTCATTTCCTCATGCAGGGACCTTAAATACTAGTCCCAGAGGATACCACTCTGAAAAGTGGTCACATAAACCTGAAAAGTGCCACATACCCTTGCACCCTCTGACGTGTTGGCAGTATGCGTTAGCATCTAAGTCTCGTAGGAAGCCCCGCGGACAGCCGTCAGCTCGCTTCCATTGGACTCTGGGACTTCGTTTTCCTTTGAGCAACCCTAGTTCCATGTCCTAGAAGACACACTTCAGTAGCCCTCCAGCCAACCAGCTGCACTGATTTGTGTCCACGTTCAGACACATTGTCTGAGAGTACAATGGATCCATTCTCAGGGCAGCCAAAAGCCCCGTTCTGAAAGAAGAAGAGAGAGTACTCTTGCCTGTGGAAATTGTTATGTGTCATTTAGAAACAGAGCTATACTCAAGATAAACTTGAGAACCTACAGCCCCTCTGAAAAAGTAAGAGTGAGAAGCAGGAAGTGAAGGAGGCTTAGGTCTTGAAATGGAATGTGTCTACGTGAGATAATTACCGACCACAGGAACGCCTTTAGCAGGGTGCCCTGTGAGCTCGATGAGAAAACACTGTTCAAGTCAGCCGCTCACCAGCCAGCCCCAGGGCGGGCATCAGGCCTCTTTCCTTTTTTCACCCTGCGTTGGCCTGAACGGGAAAGAAAGTCAGTGGACTGTATTGAGTGTCTACTCCATGCTGGATTCTATGTTAGGAGCCATTATTTAACCGCCTCAACACTCGGACTGGGTCAGATTTAATCTCTTCTTTTAAAGATGAGGGTGGTGGCTCCCAGGGTACCTCACTGGCCAGAGTCGATCATGCTCTACCTCTTGGTGTGCCATATTCCTTTCCCCACCTGTCTGTCTCTACTTGAGGTTATGGTGAACTCATGTTCTTCCAGGTGGTAAGAGAGATTCTCCCCTGAACCCCATGTAACTTCTGGTCCTGAACTGCATGATGATCTTGTTCTTTATGTCTATACACTTTCTCCCCTTAAGATCCGGGACTTGGGTCTTAGTGACTCTGGAATCCATGTGCCTGTGCTGCTGTCTGTCTTCAGCGTTCTCTGCAATGAGTTCACAGTAACCTTCTGGAACCGGACCTTTAACTAACCGGGCACATCCTCTCTAGCCCATTGTCGTAGACCTTCTTTGTTCATATATTTTGAGTTTCCTGGATCCTGAACCTCCTTATTGTTATTATTATTATCTTAAGTAAAATTTGAAGTGGGACCTCTCAGACCATGGACCAATGCTTATCCACTGAGCCACACTGGCTAGGCCCACTCTCCTTCTTTATTTATTTATTTTCTTTATTGATATTAGAGGGAGAGAAGATGGGAGAAGGAGAGAGATATAGAAACATTGATGAGAGAGAACACCAATTGGCCACCTCCTGCATGCCCCTCACTGGGAATGGAAATGGTGACGTCTTGGTCATGGGTCAATGCTCAACCACTGAGCATTGCTCAACAACTGGACACGCCTCTCCTTTTTTATAACATCATTCCCCACCCCCTGGAATATACCAGTTACCTTCTTATTTTTTGGCCAGGTCCTCCCTTAACTTCCAAACAACACTGTTATCAAACTGGTTACCAAACAAGTTATCAACCTTGACATGCCCTGGAATCACCTGGGGAATCCCACCCTCAGAAATTATGGTCTACTAGCTCTGGGAACACAGTGTGAGAGAGTCTGTACTGCTAACAAACTCGTAGATGATTCTGAAACTGTCAGTTTGTGGGCTCACTTTGATGAGTACAGCTTTAAAGTATAGTTCAGAACCCCTGTTTTTCAGGAAATTTAACTATCTTCACCCAAAGTGCTTCCTCTCTCCCCCTCATTTTTACCTCCCTCCCTCTAGCCCTTCCTTCTTTTCTTACATTCTCATAAAACCCATTGGATGCCCTATAAATTAGATACCTCTTTGTTCATGCAAGTCTCAGGGGCTCCATTATCAACATTGTGTGCCTGGTTAAACACTTTAGATAAGGGAGACAACTTTGTGTAAATGAACATATGCCTGGGTGGGTATCTCAAATCCTGAGTCTGCATCCTGCCAGAGCCTTTTATGAACGGTGTGTTTTGGGGCAAATCACATCTTGTAGAGTTGTTTCCTCATCTTTAAAATAATTATTTCATTTTCTCTTGCTGCAGAAGCTCATGGGAAAGATCAAATGAGATAGTAGGTATATAAAGCACCATATAAATGCAATGATGTTCTTAGTACATCATTTAGAAAATTTTTTGTATAGTTGACTCATTCACTTTATCATTAATGATGAGACATGAAGTAAGTGCTCTTGGTTTTCAATGAGACGAGCGGAGGGTGGGGCTGAAGGATGCTGCGATTTCAGGAAATGATCTTAGGTTCCTGGAAATGATTTTCACACCAACAGTTGTAGCCTGGGCTCAGGTCAGAACTGCAGTGCTATATTTGTAGTGTACTTTTTCTTCAGGTAGACCATGATAATGATTATGAAAATTGTGTTCATATGCTGAACTTCTGATGTAAACTTGAGAAGAGCAATGAACAGTGGTTGTCATTTACAGGGTTTGAAGGGTGTTTGCTAGTGGGTAAATTTATAAATCCTTAAAATTATGTTTCCTATAACAAGAATACCTACAGAAGGGAATGTCTTCTAGGTTTTCTCAAGATAACATTTCCACTCCTTAGTACCTACTATGCAAAGCCTCACTCTGAGGAATAAAAATATACTTAAATGGCCCTGGCCGGTTTGGCTCAGTGGTTAGAGCGTCAGCCTGTAGACCAGAGAGTCCCGGGTTTGGTTCCCGCTGAGGGCATGTGCTTTGGTTGTGGTTTGTCCCCGGTCCCGGTTGGAGTCATGTGGGTGGCAACCACTCCATGTGTCTCTCTCACATTGATATTTCTCTCTCTTCCCCCCTTTCTCACTCTTGCTCTGAGGTTATATGCAAAAAAATGTCCTCAGGTGAGGATAATATATATATATATATATATATATATATATATATATATATACACACATACACACACACACACTATACACACACACACACACACACACATATACACACACACACACACTCTTAAATGTAATTTCTTCCTTCATGGAGTTTACGATTCAATGGGAGACACAATTATAAATAACTAGCTGTTTTGTACTTCATAGTCAGACAACAATATGGTGATAATCAAGGGAAAGGGGGTGGGGGCAGGTAGAAAAGGGTGAAAGGGGGATAAATGGTGATGGAAGAGACTGGACTTGGGGTGGTGAACACACAGTCCAGTATACAAATGATGTATTATTGAATTGTACCCCCTGAAACATACACTATTTTATTAACCAATGTCACCCTAATAGATCCAATAAAAAGTAACTTGCTGTTTTAAAAAGCAAAATGACCCAGGTGACAGAGGAGAGGTACAGACAGCATGCTGGGGGACCTGAAGTAGGGTCGCAGGGGGTGTGCAGATGGGGAGGGGCTCCCTCAAGTCGATGGCATTTGAGCACACATTGAAGAATGGAAAAGATCTCAGCAAATGAACTTTAGATAGGAACATGCCACATGAAGAGACAGTGTGTTACTACTCCAGGCATTTCCTATCGTGTTCCCTAGTTGAGGTTATGGGGAAAGTATCAATATGTAGAAATATGAGAATATCCCCTTTGAAGCTCTTCTGCTGATACTCGGGTCCATCTGATTAAGCTTATTTCCTTTGGTACATTTATCCCGTCCTTCTTTACAGGGTATTTCTTTTTCTCACTCCCCTCTTCCAGTTTCCTCCCCTGGTCATCAGCTTCTCTCCTCTGCAAAGCGGGCTCATGCTCATCACCACACTCCTTTAGCCCTCCTCTTTCTCTTGTGCCCCAGTATTTAATGTCCTCCTGCACCCTTTACTCCTCGGTTCTTGTTCTGACTTTCGGCATTAACAATGCTTCTTTCCCATTTCCCTGACCTGATTAGAGCAACATGTTTGTGGTGTGAAGACGGGATCGTCTCTTCTCCGGGCTCTGGATCTGCAAGCGCACAGGGCCAAGTTCAGGCCGTACTTACACAGTGCCTATCGCGACGAGAGGTCAGGGCACAGTGAAAGGACACAGGTGGTTAACGTTGGCTGGAATGAGACTCAGGTGCCAGGCTTGTCTGAGAATGCAGTGTAGCCTTTACATTCAGGCATGTGAGAAGCGTTTGATGTTCAAAGCCTTCCATTTCGATACTTATAACAATGTGATGTAAGTTCACATCAACTGAATCCAGGCTGTTTCACGATCCATACTCCATGATTAATTCCAGATGGGAAATCCATTCAGGCTCAAATTTTGTGTGAGGCCCAACTGTTTCTTAAATTATTATTACAATTATTATCTATTTATTTTTTTCACAACTGATGGGAAGGGAAATTTAACAGCTGTGTGATTAGCAGGGCATGAAATTAAAGATGTTTTGCACAGAATCAGGAGTTTGTTTACGACAGAATTCCCCAACTGAGAATTAAGTATCATTGAGATTGGCCACACGATGCTCTCTCTGACCACTTAAGTTTGATTTTTCACATCCAGTTCTTTGCTGAGACGTCTTGAGCCTTTTCTGGAAGGGAAATGCTGGCAAATCATCAGGAAGCATTTCTAGTGTTAACAGTCAAGGTACCAACCACACTCCTGTCATTCACAAGATAACGGTGCAACAGCAAGCTCTGCCTCACTGATCTCAGCTAAGAGCACGTTCTCATTTGGGGAAGTCAGGTGAAGCAGAAAAGGTCACGGTGTTCGTGTTCCGCTCTCCACTGCCAAGGGTTCACCTTGAATGCGGGTGCGGACATATGGAATGTGATGTTCACCCTTACGTGTTCCTTAACTTGTATGATGTCATGTCAGGAGTCCTTTGGCAGATGCCCTCCTTTGAGTGGGTTCTAGATGGTACCACGCCCCCCTCCATTTTCGAGGGATGTTAGCAGCAGTGGAGCCTCATGGGCAGACACATCAGCTGGGGTCTCCTGGCTGAATGTTGAAGGCAGCTCTTCTGTTTGCTTCAGCAAGTTGCATGAGCTCCCCGCAATTCACTTGCTTTATCCGCTTATCTGACGGACACAACGACACTACCCACCTCAAAGGTTACTTTGACGATTTTAAGAGTTAATACCTGGAGATTGTTTAAGGCTCTCCCTGACTCATAGCTTATGATCAGTTCATGTGAACTGGCTTCATTTCTTTTCTTTTTTCTTTTTTTTTTTTTACGGCAACATATTGTTCTGTGTGTGAAGATCTTTGTTACACTTAAAAAAAAATTTTTTTTTATTGATTTTTAGAGAGAGAGGAAGGGAGAGGGAGAGAGAGGTAGAAACGTCGATGAGAGAGAACATCAGTTGGCCGCCCCCTGCATGCCCCACACTGGGGGTCAGGGCCACAACCTGGGCATGTGCCCTGCCGGGGAATCGAACTGGTGACCTCATGGTACATGGGTCGACGCTCAACCACTGAGCAACACCAGCTGAGCCTTTGTGACACTTTTGACTTGGACTTGCTTAACTTCCAGCCTGGAATCGTTACTCTATTCTTATGCTTTGTCGTTAGTAGAGTCTTTCCTGTATGATAATTATTTGTATACTTGTCTGAATTCTTTCTTTAGATATCAACCAGACTCAGTCACTGCCCTTCAGGGAATTTTTTGGGTGGGAGAGTGGGTTTGATGAACGTTAATGTACTAGAGATATCTCCATAAGAGTTAAGATATTTAGATAGTATTTTTAAATACTTGGAGGTGTAGTTAAGGGATTTGTGGTTGTTCCAGAAGAGAGACATTAGTTTTGGTTGGGATCAGAGACAAATGTGCAGAAAATGAAGGAAGTCTTCCCGAAGGAGGAGGGACTCGATCCGGAACCTGAACGCAGACTGACCTCTTAGAAAAGGGGAAGAGCCTTCGCAGGCGCAGTCAAGTGAGCTGCACTCGATTTGTTCAGGTTTCCTTTGTGCTGCCCTCTGGCCGCCATCCAGGCCCTTCGGAGAACTGTTATTGCAGGTGGAACCTCAGCTGGAGGCAGGGAGGGAGTGAGTGAGGTTTTCACAACCTCCAGGTCCGGCACGAGACCGGAGAGGAGCCAGCCCGCTGGCGCACGCTAATGCCTGCTCTGTGCAGGGGGTTGTTTCTACGGGAGGGCATGAGAGAGGACGACTTGGAGAGACAGAGGCAGAAAATGTTGGATGTTTCTAGAGGGATGATAATGAAGATTATTGAGTGCTCTTTATTTTCTGCCTCAGATCACTCTTGAGGGTGATATAAGTGCTTTTGCTTTTCAAAAACGATTATCAAAGTGTCATTTTTCTCTTCTTTTTCTTAGGAGCCAGTATTAAAATAATTCTTGTCCCCTGTCCTAAAAATTGAATCTGAGTGGAGGTTAGGCAAGAGAGTGTTTCCTGGAGTACTCTGTATTCTGGGCAATAGATGTGTACGTTTAAATACCCTTCTCTAGAAGGGGACCTTTGGGGGTCACGTGCCACCTGCAGCCCTGTGCAGGTTTGTTGAGTGTGTTTCAACACTGGCTGCCCTGCCTTGGCTCTCTGCTATGTCAAGTTGTTTTTGAATTTACTGTTGCTATTAGCAAGTGACTTGATGAGGCACCTTAATGTGCGTGTTGCTGGCCAAATACTACACGGCATTGCTGCAAAGTAACGAGACTGGGGTCTTATTGTTTTTTAAAATATATTTTACTGACTTTTTTTAGAGAGAGAGAGATAAAAACATCAATGTGAGAAACAGCTATCGGCTGCCTCCTGCACATCCCCCACAGGGGACGGAGCCCGCAGCCGGCACCGGGAATTGAACTAAGACCTCTCAGTCCATGGGAAGATGCTCATTCCACTGAGCCACACCAGGCAGACTAGACTGGGGTCTTAACCGATGCTGTGGGACGTGAACGCGCAAGTAGTAGAATTATCCGAGCAGTGCTCTGTGGGGCCGCATTCCAGCACAGGCTATCCTTTCTCCAAAGTTGCTGCCTTTGCTCAAAACATCCTTGGAACTGTCTTCAGAGATAACGCTGAGTCACCCCCGAAAGTCACAGAATCATGTGATGTGAGATCATGAAATCCACTTGCCTCGTTCTGAATGCGAGTAAACAGAGGCCCGGGACAAGTATTGATGTACAGTATACAGCGATCTTTGCCTTGGATAGGGCAGCATCCGTTTTCAATTACCTTGTCAGCTCCCTGCCTGATATCTTTTCATTGTCTCTCTGCCTTAAATATAATTGATTCGGAATAATTGGAAATAAAAAGAGAGAGAAGGGTAGAGAGAGGGGAAAGTTCCCCTTAGTGTTGCCTAATATCACAATGTTCGTCACGTAGGGAAATGGCCACCCTCCTGGGGTAGTGCTTCTGTATCATAAGAAAGTCTCAAGAAATAGAAATTACTCTGATGGTCAAAGTTGTTAGCTGGGTATTGTTGTATTTATTATAAAATCTGGTGTAGATAAAAATAGAGTTAAACATGCACGTTCCGAATTGGGTAGAACTTAGTGTTTAGAGGCGGGGATGCTGTCACGAAGAAAGCTACGTCCTTGTCGTAATCTGTGTCGTTTTCATGGCAGTGCTGTCCAGGGTGTGCTCTGTAGAATGCTAGCTCCACAAACGATGCATCAGTCTGGGAATCAGCTGCTTTTACAGCACCTGTCTTGAAGATCCTCCACCAACCCTTAGCAAGATTAGCTCGGAGATGTCCTACAGGTGAAAACCATCACCACGACCTTCCTTTCTGTTCTGTGACGTTCAGGTTTCGTCAGATTTATTTTATAACGGAACCATTTTACGGATGAATTCCCAGATTGTGTTGTGTGGAACATTCTTTGGATTTAAAAAATTTTTAAGGTTTACATCGTCATCTTAAAATAATTTTGCGTGAAAAATAAAGCCATGTGGGCTAAACTGTGGACTTCATGTGCCCTCCCTTCTCCATAGGAAAAATGGCAGGTTTATTTCAGGATCAAACACTTTTGAAATGAATTGTTCTTGGGAGAAGAAATGAAGACACACACGTTCACACGTTCACGTTTCAGAGCCTGATAACTACAGAAAGAAGGCGGCGTTACCCAAGCCAAGCCCGGTTTCTGAACTTGAGCTTTAGCCCAGCTTGTTTTCAAGCAGACTTTGTTGGCATGGACTCCGTCACCACTGAAGCCACGACTATGGGTGATTTGAAAGTGTGATCTGTTTCCTGTATTCAAAACCAGGGCTTGCAGAGGAAACAAACACTTACTTTAACTTTTCTGAAATAGTTGGCCTGACCACCAGGTCACATTTTTTTCTGTTTATTTGGGATATTAGCATTTTTTCTTTCCAAGTGGAAGGGTCCTTGCTGATCTTGTTCAAGCCCACACTTGACAGAGGAGAAAACAGAGGCCCAGCAGGCTTTAGTAACCTTTCCACGTCTCTCTACGAGTGACCAAACCAGAACTAAAATTAAGGTCCCCCACTTACCTGTCCAATACCTTTTTTTCTTATTGTACATGCTGTTCGAAAGAAAGGAGTTAATTTCTTCTGTTGATTAGAAGATAGCTACATTTGTACATACACTCATGCATACATACATACATACATACATACATGCATACATACATACATACAAAAAAATCTAGGTAAAAGCCCACAATTAAAAACTCTTTTACCCTCAAGGTAAGGAGACGGACCCTGCAGAGGTTCTTGGCTATCTCCTTTCCAGAAAGACTTCACCCACCCCAGGCCGGTCCTTCGATACTGTTCAACTGAGAAACTTATTCACTCAAGAGATATGTGTGAAAGAGAGGGTTGTGCCCCCCATTTTATCACTCTGTCTTATTTCAGGCAGGCTGAGAGGTTCATACAGCAAGGGGGTGTCCACGTTTGCTACATCAGAACCGGCTTATCACCAAGAGCTTGAGGGATTTGGCTTATTATTTATCATTGTGGGGTTATTTCTCTCCGCTTCCCCTCCCTCTTTCTTCCAGCCTTAGCCTCTCATTTTTCTCTGTTGCTGCATCTTCAGCAGAGGGGTTATCTCTCTCCTTAGACAGGAAAGAAAGCTCAGATCCAAGGCAGAGATTCCTTCTGCTAGGTTTAACCTACTTGCAACAAAAGCAATATAAAATTCTTATGCCTCTAGGTTTTTTCCTTTAGGTAGAAGGATTTGCTAGGTTACAGGTCATGGGAAATCCCCCGTTAGAAAGATGTTACAGAATCTGCAGTCTGGTGCTAGCTATGTCTGCGGGGTCGTATCGTGTGAAGGGGAAGGGAAGCGCATTACAGTTAGCACGGGAAACTGGAGGTTCTGAGCTGCACTTTCCTGCCAACTCGCTCTGAGTCCTGGGAAAACGAAAGGACCTCATCGAGCCTCATTCGACCCAGTCTCTTCGTGGGGACTTGCACAGTCATGGTCCTGGAGTTGTGTGGAATAGCTGAGATAATTGGTATAAAAAGGCTTTATAAAGTACAAAACACCCTATAAATATGTGTGGGCATTATTATTATCAATTATCATAGCCAACAGATACACACTGCTGCCTTTGAGCCAGCTACCATTTTAAGCACAGTACATCTATTAGCTTACTCGATTCTGACAGCACCAACGTGTTAGTGAATAGCACTGGTCATCGTGAATCACCCGGCCTGGCCACTCTCCTGGATCAGCTGGTGATTTACTCTCTGGTCCCTTCCCTTGCCTGGGCCTGAGTAGTTCTCTTTGTAAAAGAAGCGCTGGGCTCCAGTTGAATGTGAGGGCCCTCTGTTTTGGCATTTGTGCAGGGCAGTGTTTTGGCCCTCACAGGCTTAGCTACTGACTATTAATTGGAGCTTATACTTAACTGAGGGCTATCGTAATCTTCCTTTTACAGATGAGGAAACCCATAAGCACAGAGAGCTCATATAGCTTCTCCAAGGCTGCACAGCCAGGGAGTGGGGGTGGAGCCAGGATTCAAACCCTGGTCTAGTGCCCCGCAGTGATGGCTGCTAGAGTTGGGGAGCTCGCCAGTGATCCCAGGTGTGTCCTATTGTCAGACTCCCCATCTAATCAGCCTCAGTAATTATCATTTAGCTCTTTAGGTTTTGGAGGTGTTGACATTTAACTCCACCATTAGATTTTCCGTGTCTTGATTGCAGGATTTCAGTGCTGGAATGTGCATTTCCAGTGTCCTAAGCAGGGTTTGGCAGATGGTAGTGTCCTCCTATATGTGCACAGTATGTTTTCTGCTCTCGGCGTCTACCAAAACTGTGTTTGGCAAAATGACCTTTTCATATGAAAACCCCTTGAGGAAGCTGCTGTGGTGCACTCTGGACAAGTCTGCGCAGGGGAGACGGTTTCATGTTGTGGCCCTTTTGTTCTTGGCAAGGAGGGCTCCCTCTGACTTGCTTCAGGCCGCTGAATTCTGCAAGTCTGCTGGCTGTTTTAGTTCTGTTTTTGCTTTGCCATTATTTTATTTTTCTAAGGCCTCGTTTTCTGGGGCTCTGCTTGGATACAACATGGAATTTGTAGTCCAGTTGCATCTGGGAAAGAGTCACGCCCATTGAAATTGGGTGAAAATTGACTCTTGGAGCCCAAGGAAATTGACATAAATCCACGGACATCTTTCATCTCTGACTCTCTTCCTTCTTTGTGTGGTGCTGTTCCAAGATCTCTTATTGGGACCAGCTTTCTTGGATGGTTGCCTTTAACTCCTAATCCACTCAGTGTGCTTGTTTTACCATCAATGAACCATGAATAGCCTCTCCAATCCCCATAATTGATCCACTGTGGAGTTCATTTATTCATTCATCTACATATGAATTATCTGATATAACCTATCAGACACTGAGCCAGGCACAATAGAAATACCAAAATGAATTAGTCATAATCCCTGCTTTAAAGGACCTAATACTGTAAGACAGTGCGGAGGAGGGAATTCATTGTTTCAATCAACAACTAATTCCCGAGTACCTGCCACGGCCAGGTATCAGGCCCTTAACCACGAGCCTGGATACCAGGCAGAAAGAAACCCTCTCGTCACAGGGCTTCTGGTCTAGGGGTGACAACCACCACCTTCGTGTCATAGATAATTATGTAATTATGGCTGCGATCGGTGCCACAAAGGAAAAGTACAAGATCTTGTGGAAATATTAACCCAGTTTTTTTTTTCCCCTCCCTTTTTCTGGCCTAGTTTATGGGGCAAGGTGCATTTTCTGCAAGGAGTGGGGTTAGCCAGGTAAAGGGGGCACAGGAGAGCAGGCGAGGACACAGGCACCTCTCAGAGAAGGTAGGGGACCAGCGCTCAGCTCAACTGTGGTGGAAGCCGAGAGAGAACTTTGAAAAATGGGGTTGATGCTAAAACTCCTTTCCGTGTATTTTCTCGCTGTTCCCTCTGTAAAGGGTGGACTTTTGTGGTATTGTGACCTGTTTTAGCAATTGTAAACTGACTCAAGAAAAAGCTTCGCCGTTTTTCCTTACTACCTAAAGGTATTCAAGTAAGTTTGCTATGTTTCATCGTACACCTCCAGTCCTTGAACCTAATTAGCAAGAAAAACGTTTTTCATGCCATTGTTAAGTAACAGAAAAATAAACAGCTGGTAAAGAAAAACCCAACTCTGAATGCCTTGAGCTTTCTGCTGGAATCTGGGAGTGTCTGGTTGTAACACATGGTAGCAGACATAGTCTTTTTGTTCCACATGTATTTGTATATTCATGGGGAGTGCCTCCCATGGATGATTTCACTGGGCTGTTGGAGGTGAGAGAAGGGTGTAGGCAGAGCTGCTGTTTACTGCCATTCAGACCATGTCCTGCTCGGGGGCAGGAGGGCAAGTGGGACTCAGATCCTGTCCTCCCTCCACTTACCAAGGCAAGACCGGGTGGGTTTTTCTAATGTGCACAAAAGAACCTAATGGTTAGAGAGGTCCAGGTATGGAAATGTCTGGCACAGGTTTGTTTTTCTCTGAAAGCACTCATACTTTAGTGTGGGAGGCAGACGGGGGAATAACTAAACATAATTATGTTGCCAACCAGAATGAAATATGTTAACCAGAGGTACAAATACATTCTGATGGGGCTGAGTTGAAGGATTTTCACTCTGATAGAGCAGGAGAATACATTTATACAGCCCATTTGAAGAACCTAGTGGGATGGGTGAGGTTCATTTTCTTCTTCTTTTTAAAATAGCTTTATTGAGATTTTAGTCATACACATTTCTATGGATTTTATACTATTCACAGTGTTGCGCGACCGTCAACAAAATCAATTTTGGAACATTTTTGTCACCTCAGAAAGAAACCCCGTACCCAATGGCATTCACTTCGTATTTCCCACAAGTGTTTTACCCGCTCTAAGCAGCCACTAATCTGCTCTCTGCTCCCCAGAGTTACCTCTTCTGGACATTTCATATAAATGGGCTCAAACAACACGTGCTCCTTTGTGGTGGGGTACTTCCACTTGCCATAGTATTTTCCAGTTTCATACATGCTGTGGCATGATAGTAGGTTTACCCCAACATAATGCATTGTAGTGAGCTAAGAGAATAACCTTCATAAGAAGTATGAGTATTGGATCTATAGAGTAGGACCTTTGGAAGATATTATGGGAAAAATAGTTGGAAATATAATTTTAGCAGATTATGGAATTAGGAATAATTCGAACTTTTTTCAGGATACAGATGTTTTTCAAAGGAGAGTAATATAGCTCAATGTGTATAATTAAAAAATTGACAATTAAGACTATAAGGTCGTTTCATTTTTTTGCATGTACCTGTCCAGTTTTCTGAACATCATTTATTGAACAGACTGTCTTTACTCTATTGTATGCTCTTGCCTCCTTTGTCAAATATTAATTGAGCATAATGGCTTGGGTTGATTTCTGGGTTCTCTGTTCTGACCCACTGATCTATATGCCTGTTCTTGTGCCAGTACCAGGCTGTTTTGCTTACAGTGACTTTGTAGTGTAACCTGAAATCCAGACTTCTGATCCCTCCAACTTTGTTCTTCTTTTTCAAGATTGCTGTGGCTATTAGGGGTCTTTTTTGGTTCCATGTAAACTTTTGGAGTATTTGTTCTAGACCTATGAATTATGCCTTTGGTATTTTAATAGAGAGTGCATTGAATCTATAGATTACTTTGGGTAGTATGGACATTTTAATGATGTTGATTCTTCCAATCCATGAATATAGTATATGCTTTCACTTTTTTATGTCTTCTCCTATTTCTTTATGTAATGTTCTGTAGTTCTGAGAACAGGTTTTTACCTCCTTGGTTAACTTTATTCCTAGGTATCATAATTTTTTTGTTACAATGGAAAATGGGATTGTTTTTTCAGAACAATCTTTCTGACTGTTCATTATTGATGTATAAAAATGCTATCAATTTCTGGATATTAATTTTGTATCCTGCTAATTTGCTAAATTCATTTATTAAATCTAGTAGTTTTTTTATGGAATCTTTAGGATTGTCTATGTACAATATCATGTCATCTGCAAATAATGACAGTTTCACTTAGCCATTTCCAATTTGGATCCTCTTTCTTCTTTCTTCTTGTCTGATGCTGTGGCTGACTTCCAGTACAGGGTGAAAGCAGACATCACTACCTTGTTCCTGTTCTTAAGGGAAATGCTTTTAGTTTTGCCCATTGAGTATGATGTTGGCTGTAGGTTTTTCATATATGATCTTCATTATGTTGAGGTATGATCCTTCTATTCCAAGTTTGCTGAGAGGTTTTATAAAAAATGCGTGCTGAATTTTGCCAAATGCTGCACTCGAATAAACTCAAAATGGATAAAAGACTTAAATGTAACTCATGAAACCATAAAAATTCTAGAATAAAATGTAGGCAGCAAAATTTTAGACATCACAAGTAGCAGAATTTTCAATGATACATTACCTAGGGCAAGATAAATAAAGGAAAAAGATCAATAAATGGGACTACATCAAACTAAAAAGCATCTGCACAGCAAAAGAAACCATCATCAATATGAAAAGGGAACCCACTGTATGGGAGAACATATTTGCCAATGATACATCAGATAAGGGGTTAATTTCCCAAATATATAAGTGCTACAAAAGTAAGACAAACAATCCAAATAAAAAATGGGCAGAGAATCTGAATAAACACTTCTCCAAACAGGATGTACAAATGGCTAAGAAACATTAAAAAAAATGCTCAATGTCACTAATCATCAAAGAGATGCAAATTGAAATGACTATGAGGTATCACCTCACACCTGACAGAATGCCTACCATCAACAAATCATCAAACAACAAGTGTTGGCGAGGGTGTGGAGAAAAGGGGACTCTAGTACACTGCTGGTGGGAATGCAGACTGGTGCAGCCACTATGGAAAACAATATGGTGTTTCTTCAAAAAGTTAAAAATGGAGCTGCCATTTGACCCAGTGATCCCACTTCTAGGAATATATCCCAAGAAACCTCAAACACCAATCAGAAAGAATTTAAATACCCCTATGTTCATAGCAGTGCTATTTACAATAGCTAAGATCTGGAAACAACACAAGTATCCATCAGTAGATGAGTGGATAAAAAAGTTGTGGTACATTTACAGAAAGGAATACTATGCAGCTGTAAGAAAGAAAGATTTCTCAGTCTTTGAGACAACATGAAGAGACATGGAGAGAACATGAAGAGACATGGAGAGTATTATCTAAGTGAAATAAGGCAGTCAAAGAAAGACAGGTTCCATATGATCTCACTTATTTGTGGAATATAATGAACAATATAAGCTGACAAACAAAATAGATCCAGAGACGTGGATGTAGGGAACAGACTGACAAACCTCAGAGGAAAAGGCGGGGGGGGAGGGCACAGAGACATGAACTAAATAATTTATAAGCATATATACATAACCAGTGGACACAGATAACAGTGTGGTGAAGGCAGGTAGGGGGTGGGAGCAGGGAGAAGGGGTCAATGGGAGAAAAGAGGAGGGGCATCTATAATACTTTCCACAATAAAGATACATTAAAAAAAATACTATAAGGTCACTCAGCTTGGTAGTGGAGCAGCAGATGTGAAATCAAGAATACCTAACTTGCAAGTACTATTTCCTCATATTTCACGGTCTCTTACTTTTTGTATTTGTTAGGTGGAGCAAGTAGAAAATGTACAGGTGATTTTTTTTTTTTTTATCATAAGTATTTTTAAACTATTAGAAGCATGTGAAAAATAAACCTTTATAGGTTGTAGTTAAAAATATTATCCTTGCCCAGCCAGTGTGGCTCACTGGTTGAGCGTCAACCCATGCACCAAGAGATCACCAGTTCGATTCTGGTCAGGACACACGCCCAGGTTGTGGGTCCAATTTCCAGGGTGGGGGGGGATGCAGGAGGCAGCCAATTGATGTTCTGTCTCATCAATGTTTCTATCTCTCTTTCTTTTTCCCTATAAAATCAATAAAGAAAAAATATTTAAAAAAATACTATCCTTTGAAAACTTGAGATGAGGCAGCCCTTTCATGTTAAAGCCCACTCTGTGTGTTTTATCACATCATGAAAAAATAGGCGCTTTTGGCCCATTTGGTTTCCTCTGTAGGACCCTGGACACAGTCTGTATTAGTTAATTTGGTCTGCCCCAACAAAATACCAAAGACCAAGCGGCTTAAACACAGAAATTTATTAACTCTTTTTGCAATTTTGTAGACTGGAAGTCTGAAATCAGGGTGCCAGTATAGCCACTTCTGGTGAGATGACCACCATCTCACTATGTACTCATGTGACAAGGATAGAGAGAGCCAGCTCTCTGGTGTCTTTTCTTTTCTAATAATTTTTATATGTTTTCATTGATATTTTAGAGAGAGAGGAAGGGAGAGAGAAATAGAAACATCGATGTGAGAGAGAAACAGCAATCTGCTTCTTCCTGCACACCCTCCATTGGGAATCCAGCCTGCAACTCGGGCATGTGCCCTGGCCGGGAACTGCACTGGGTCCTCTCAGTCCATGGCGTGACACTCAATCCGCTGAGCCACACTGGCCAGGCTCTGGTGACTTTTCTTAGATGGGTACTAATTTCATCTTCAGGGCCCTGCTCTCAGAACTCCTCAAAACCTAATTTTTTTCCCAAATACCCCATCACTAAATATCAGCACATTGGAGGTTAGGGCTTCAACATGTGAATTTTAGGGAGATGCAATTCCGTCCATAGCAGTTTTAGTTTGTTTAGGTTTCCTTTGGACTCATGGCTTTAGATGTGTCCCTTACATTCATTTGACAAATTCCAGACAATCAAATAGAAGTTCTAAGTATCCAAACTGTAGTTGACCTATGAGCCCAGATTAATCCCTCATTGTTGTTTCTGTACTGCTCATGACATAGGCTTTTGCAAGAAGAGGGATTTTAATGGCCATCTGGTTCAAGGGCTATTACATTAAGGATGAGTTGTCCATGCGCTTTCTGAGATTGTTTGCACAATTTCCTTTGTAATTTTTTCTTTATTAATTTTATGGAGAGAGGAGGGAGAAGTAGGGAGAGATGGAAACATTGATGAGAGAGAACATCGATTGGCCACCTCCTACATGCCCCCCACTGAGGATTTGTCTCACAACTTGGGCATGTACCCTGACCAGGAATCAACCTGGTGACCTCTTGGTGCATGGGTTGATGCTCAATCACTGAGCCACACCTTGGCTAGGCAACAATTTTCTATATTTGGTGGAAATGTATACCCTCCTGATCACCACCTGCATAAGATGCTCAAGTGGTTTATGTTCCTCCAAAGAAGAAGAATCACTTATATAATGATTTAAACTTTTTCTTTATATCACTCAGTTTCTATAATTGATCCTGATAGATTTGGAAACTCAGTTCTACAGCAGTTAAGTCATCCTGCCCAAGGTCACAGAGCTAGTAAGAGACAGAACCTAGAGTCAGACCCTGCAACCTGATGCCAGCGCCCTTGCTCTGCACAGTTTTGCATTCTTAACCTTATGCCCTTTGCATTACTCTGTTTAGACCCTGGAACTGATTGACTCTCTTATAATAAACGTATAATAGAGGCCCAGAGAGAAGTGGAACATGTCCAAGATAGTGCTGTGATTAAAGATATAACTGTCAACATGTGACAACAACACAAACAAACCCAAAGTCAAACCGGGAGACTTTAACACGTATTTTAAAGTTAAGTTACTTATGAAAGCTGCATAATTTTATTAACCAATGTCACCCCAATAAATTAAATAAAAATAAAATAAATGTGTAAGTCAAATAATAAGAGATAAAAAAATAAATTAAATTCAACTAAAAATGCTCTTTTCTGACCATTGGTTCTGCCACTGATGCTTCCCTTCCCTCCCTCTCATCTTGTCTCCTTTCCTCTCTCCTCCTCTGTCCTTTCCCTTTGCTTTCTTGCTTCAATGAGTACTATTGAGTGCTTTTGTCGTTCAGAGCCAAGTTGGAATTATTAGAAGCGGAGTGTTTTACTGTTCCTAAAATGGTTTTACGGTCAGGAGACCTGGGGATTATTCCACGCCTCTCTATCCTAGAAGGTTCTCAGTGGAGCCTTCACACGTGAAGCAATGTTGAGGGAAAGCCAAGTGCAGGAAGCCAATGCCTTACCTTGGTACTGAGTAGGCTCCTGATATCCGATTTGGGGTTCCCTTCACTGGGACAGGCAATAATGAAGGAAGTTCCACTTTCATGTGCGTGTGGAATAGAATGCAAGAGACGTGGAAGTGGGGTACAGACTGATAATCCCCTGAAGAGGGGGTGGGGGAGAGAGATAAACCACAGAACTTATGTGCATGTATGTATGAACAATGGACATGGACAACAAAGGTGGGGCCAGGGTGGGGAGGGAGGAGGAGGGGGAAATCAGTGGGGGAAAAAGGAGAAACATCTGTAACAAAAATAAACTAATTTTAAAAAAAGAGAAAAGAATGCGAGTTATTAACATTTTTCAGATTTGAGGATTTTGCAAATGAATTGCTTGATGTCCAAGACTGGAGTTTAGAAGAAAGATCAGGACTAGAGTTGGGATTTGTCAAAATATAATGAAAGCATAGCAATAGACAAGTTGGCTCAAGGAACTTTTAAAGAGAAAAAAAAAAAATCCTTATTTCTCCTTTTCTGCTAGAGTGTGACACCTTCCTCAAGATCCATTTGCCCAGATAACCTTTGCTAATCGATCCTGAGCTAGGCAGTGTCCATCATTTTGGACTCATGTAAATCTCCTTTTGTCATTTACTTATGTGTTCATCCAGGTTATATGGATATTTTCTAAAGCTGAAAGAGAGGTGGCAGAATCTAGTGGAACTTGTATTTATTTAGAAATTAGTAGACCTGTTCAAGTCCAGGCTCAGTTATTTGCTATTTGTGTGATTGATTGATTGATTGATTGATTGATTTTCTCTCAGAATCATATTCCAAGCCTGTAAAATGAAGTTAATAATATCATCTACCTTGGCTATCTCAGGAGTTGGTGTTTATCTTCTGACTATGATAATGGACTTGAAAGCTTTTTGAAAGGACTCTTTAAATAGATCACCTTTTTCTACATTTACATAGAGTAATCATGATGTTTGTTTTCACTCTCCAGGTAAACTCCAAGGTCCTTTGAATTTATATATACTTCTTTTGTAGCTTCCTCAGTAACTAAAACAATGAATGCTATGTATATTAGATGTTCACAGGCGTGGCTTTAACTAGGGTCTTTTTTTCTTTTTTTCCTCTGCTTTGTTTTGGGGGAGGGGTTGTTGTTATTGTTTTAGCATTGTTATTTTTATTTCTTGCCCTTTATTGATTTTAGAGAGAGAGGAAGTGAGAGGGAGAGAGAGAGATAGAAACATTGATGAGAGAGAACATCAATTGGCTGCCTCCTGCTTGCCCCCCACTGTGGATTTGGCCCACAACCTGGGCATGTGCCCTGACCAGGAATCAAACCTGCAACCTCTTGGTGCATGTGTTGACAGTCAACCACTGAGCCACACCTGCCAGACTAGCATTTTTTTTTTTTTTTTTTTTTTTCTAAAGAGTTTTTCCTGGAAGTTAGTGGGATGTTAACTTCTTGAAGAGTTCATGTTTTGACTTTCCTGGTCCCTTCTGTGGTGTCTTACTCTGCACATGTGCTGTCATCCCACGATCTAAGAGTCTCCTGACACTGGGACTCTTCCCCAGCACTGATGACATTAGTGTTCTTGCTGACACTCCGAAACCTGTAGCTACATAGGGCTCAACTGCCTCAGAGACAGGGTTCATGTATGTTTGGTTCAAGTCAGTCGGCTTGCTGGTTCTGCAAAGATGCCGTTCTGTGTTTTCCAATGTTGCTTACTGGTGTTCAGCATCTTCTTGCTATTAAAAATTTTTTTTCAGTCTTTAGTATGAAATTACTAAATTTTGTCACATTAAAATTTGATGAGAGCCCTGGCCGGTTTGTCTCAGTGTCCGCCTGCAGATGAAAGAGTCTCGGGTTCAATTCCTGATCAAGGGCACGTACCTGGGTTGGAGGTGCGGGAGGCAACCAATCGCTTTGTCACTCTCACATCGATGTTTCTCTCTCTCCCTTTCTACCTCCACTCTATCTAAAAATTAACGGAAAAGTATCCTCGGGTGAGGATTTAAAAAATAAATAAATAAAATTTGATGAGGATTACTTTATTTAATCTAATTCATTCCATTCTGACTTACACTCACAATACACTCTCTTTTCCAACTTGTTGTGGTACATTTGTTCGTAGACATAATCAGGAATGATACCAGACATAGAGAGTATTTTGCCATGTATTAGTGGGAAATTTAGTTTGTTTGACTTATGATGTGTAATGTAGGCAGCATGGACACACAGAATGCATTTAAATTTATTTTTGAGTAAATATTATTCTTAATTTTCTCTACTTTATCCTCACCTCCTTAGCATGGTTTGCTACAAGTAGATATATATTTTATTTAAGAAACTGTATTTTCTCTACCAGGCACTGTGTAAGATGCTTTATGTCTTTAAAAGATGATTAAAGAATAGTTCCGGCCCTGGCCGGTTTGGCTCAGCGGTTAGAACATTGGCCTGCAGACCAGGGAGTCCGGGGTTCATTTCCGACCAAGGGCATGTACCTCAGTTGCGGTCAGTCTCTGACCCTAGTTGGGGTCATGTGGGTGGTAACCAGTCGAGGTGTGTCTCTCTCACATCGATGTCTCTCTCTCTCTCCCTCCCACTCTGTCTGAAGATAAAGGTTAAAAAAAAGACTAGTTCTGCCCTCAAGGAACTTTGCCTCTGGTGGAGGACACAGACATCTTCACAAGAAGGTTCTAACAGTAGCTGGGCTAAGGCACTTTCAAAACCAAAGGCACAGAGTATGCATTAGGAGTATGCGAGAAAAAAAGATTAAACTTGAGTAGAGACTTTCAGGAAGTTGCCAAGTATATTCATTTTTCATTGTATTTTTAACTCCCAATTTCTAACTTTCTGCCAAAACGATTCTTCTTTTATAGAGAATTTTAAAAATTTGTTGAGGTGACATTTATTAATAAAATTATATAGGTTTCAAGTGTATAAAACATCATCTGTATATTGCATTATGTGCCTACCACCAGAAGTCAAATCTTCCATAACCATATATTTGACACCCCTTTACCTATTGTCCCCCCACATGCACACATTCTCCCTCTGGTATTGAATATTTACTTGGCTTCTGCCTCATTCCATTGTCCAGTCCTGAAATTTTTATTTTATCATGATTTGAATAATAGCAAAGAGGAATGAAAGATGTACGCCTTTGTTTTAGAAGGTGAGGAACAACAACAAAAGGTTATGAGGGATAATTGATGATTGATAATTGATGACATCAATGTTTAGAAAACCACAGAAATTAGGGAGAAAGGCCTGTAGAATGTCAGGAAATAGGAAATCACCAGCCACTAGACATGCTTGATCAGACTCTTGGAAAATGTGTTTTCAAGAGACAATGCTGCTTGCCCTGGCTGGTTTGAATCAGTGGTTAGAGCATCGGCCCACGGACCAATGGGTCGCGGGTTTGAATCCTGTCAAGGGCATGTACCTTGGTTGTAGTTCATCCCCGGCCCTGGTTGGGGTCATGCAGGAGGCAGCCAGTCAATGTGTCTCTCTCACATCGATGTTTCTCTCTCTTTCTCTCTTTCCTCTCTATCCTTCCACTCTATCTGAACAAAAATGGAGAAAGTGTCCTCGGATGAGGATTTTAAAAAAAAAAAAGATACAATGCTTAAATCACAGTGCAGACACACTCATATATACACATACTTACCTCCACTGGGATCTAATTAGAATCCTTCAAAATTCAGAAACCATTAGAATGCAGGTGGGCTCCAAATGTTATCTTTAGGCATTATAAAATATTAGACACTAATTATGGTTATCCATTGTGTATATAGGTATCTAAACACCTCTTCTGCCAATTTGTTCTCAGGCTGCAGTGAGAAAAACCAAGGAAATCATTCTCATTAGCTGTGAATTTTGAAAGAAGGTTTCCCCCTAGAGTGATAATGTTGCACATTGAGACTTTGTTGGTTCTAAAGTGAGCAATGCCAAAGTTTACCCTTATATTAAGTTAATTCTTAACTTAAAATTGCTTTGTGACTTTATGAGAAAATGACTATTTGTACAAAAGCAAGCTTTTGTAGAAAAGACATACTTTGATGTCCTCTACTCTGTTGAACAGCCTTATTTAGAAAAGGAGTTGAATTCAAACTCCGGCATATCAAAGCATGTTGTAGGATTTTTAAAGCCATTGACTCTTAGAGCAGTGATCGGACATTGTTATTTTTATATACTTATTTATAATATATGAACATATTAAAGTGACCTCAGAGTTTATTAACCCTTAGAAAAATTACAACATAAAATACTCTGTAGAAAAGAATATTGCTCTTGAGTCTGGAGACTGGGTTTAGCCCCAGTGCTGCCTGGGACTTGATCTGTAGGCCTTGGAAAAACCGACTCACATGCCTGAGCCCCATTTTCCCACCTTTAACAGCAAAATCATTGCAAATTATAGATCTGGAAGTCACCTAAAAATTGGTCCCCACTTTTTTAAAAAATTGTGTAAATAATGTTGCAACACTGTGTCAAGCTCCAAACATTTAGTAGAAAAAATGTCACCCGCTATTCCACCACCTTAATACAGGGGCAAGCTGTCATTTTTGTGTAGTATTCCCTTCCAGTCTTCAGCTATTAGCATAAATTACCATGGTGCTGTGTATCACTGAGCATACGACATCAAGCGTTTTTCATATTGCTGCATATTCTTGAATGATTACAATTTTAATATCTGTTTAATATTTCGTGTTTATCCCATATCTTAATCATTTCTCTATTTTTACATATTACTATGATTAACATTTTTATGTACAAATGTAACTTAGTCCATCAAAAGTCTTGATGTTGGTGGGTTGAAATATCAGGGTCTAAGGTTAACATTTTATGGTTATTGAAACTTGCTGATGACTCCTGTTCTAAAAAGGATGCTTCTTTAACTCTGCAGCAGGAGTATGTGAGTCAGTGTCTCCCAGTTGTGCAGCATTAGATACATTGTTTCTTGGTGTTAGCATTGTTTTTAGTTATTGTGAGGTTAAACATGTCTCTTCACATCTCATTTCTAGCTCTATTTCGTATATGGCATTGGAAAATGAATCCTTTGCAATCCTGGGGAAGCTATGCATAGCAAAACAAAGAATAACTATATTAATGAGAATTGTCCATGGCTTGTATAAAGAGGTTCTAGAATGTTTGGAGTCATATAAAGGACCCTTTGAATAAATGGAAAGACATATCTTATCCCTAAATGAAAATACAAAGGTTGTTAAGTAGTTATTTTTTCTTACATTTTATGTAATCTCAAGACAACACTCAAGTTAATTGTTCTTGAATATTAACCAAGAAATTCAAAATTGTTTTGATAAAAAACAGACAAATAGCTAAGAGAAATTTGAAAAACAAGAGTAATGAGGAACAGGGACCAGCTGGCCAGATGCTAAAGCACATTATAAAGCAGCCCTAATTGAGATGGTGAAGTGTTGGTGATGGACTAGATGGAGGCCACTGCAGTAACATAACCCACCCAGAAACAGAGCAACTGGGTGTGGAATTGAATGTGCAGTAAAGGTGCTACCTCGAAACATTCTCCAAAGGCAGGGTTATTCTTATGGCATTGGGATCATTGGTAGGCACTAGAGAAAAAGAGTTAGGTCATGAATATATATCAAACTAGACCACCCTGACATGAACAAAAAGTCATGTTAAAAAAGCAACAACTGGCAAGGGGCGTAAGAAAAAAGAACATATTCATTATATCTGTAGCAATTGGAAGCAATGACAATTTTCAGTTTAGGACTGGAGGTTGCAGAATTTTTCAGTAAAAGGGCAGTTGTGAATATTTTAGGCTTTGAAGGCCCAGCGGTCTCTGTCTCTACCACTCAACTCTGTCACTGTGGCACCCAAGTAGCCGTAGACAAGTTATATGTCCAATAAATAGAGGACATATCTGCTTATGGGGGAAAAAATATTTTTTTTACTTTTTATCTTTACCCAAGGACATTTTTGCATTTATCTTCAGATAGAGCAGAAGGGAGGGAGGGAAGTAGAGAGAGAGAGAAACATCGACGCAAGAAAGACACATTGAGTGGTTGCCACCTGCACGACCCCATCTGGGGCTGGGGACAAACTGCAGCCGAGGTGCATGCCCTCAGCGGGAACCGAACCTGGGACTCTTAAGTCCATGGGCCGACACTCTAACTGTTGAGCCGAACCAGCCAGGGCGAAATATAATATTTTGAGCATCAGGTTCTCTACTCATCTAATCCCAAAGTGAATTTGATGAGTTTTTCAACTATTTGACAAGTAGTATCTCATTGTTGTTTCAATCTATATTTCCCTGACTGCTGTTAAAGCTCTTCATGTGCATGCACTTTATTTTTGTTTATTTTATTTTATTTTATTTTATTTTAATTTTTTTGCTTTATTCATTTGCTACTGAGTTCTTCTTTTGAGTGAATTACAGGAAGGGTTGATTTATTGAGCTTATTTTTTCTCTTTGTGACGTGATATCTCAAGACCCTGGAGACCTCTGTGCTAACTCCGAGCCCATGCAGACCATGAGGGCACCCATTTTGCTTCCTGAATTGTAACTCTTTTTGTGACTGTGTGCCCAGGGGCCTGGGACTTGATTGTTAGCCTCCATCTCACCTGTGTCCTTGCTTGACTGCTTGCCAGTAGCTGAGGGTGGAGGGCTGCTTTGCCTCAGTGGTTGAGTGGCTTGGGCTGTGATAACCTATTGCTTAGGTTGCCTCCACCTTTGTTAGAGTTACTTGTTGCCTGACTATTACCTGAGGCTGTTGATGTCCTTTGGGTCCTGCAATCCAGATGTGGGCGTGATCTATCTGCCTTTGTATTTCTGTCCCTTCAGTTGAGCAGACCTAAAGTTGGCTTCATACCCCCCAATTGCACTACTTCAAAGAACTATCAGTATTATGTTTCACTTCTGAGTTACGACCGTTATTTCTGTTTTCCAAGAGATATGTCTGAGAAAGTAAGTGGTGAAGTCACACAAAGATTCTTCGAGGACACACACTATGAGATTATTGTAATCACGGAGGTGGAAATGTCCTCTTTTGGTCCAGTGTCCCCAGGTCCCTGGTGTGCCACAGTCACAAAGGCTGCTCCTGCCCCCACCTGCGATCTTTCCATTGTTGTGTGTGCTACAGGAACTGAGACGATTATGACAGAGCTGAGCTGGTTTCTCTTCTCGTTTGGACATCATTGTTTGTCACAATTCTGATCACCATTCTTCCCCCACATTATGAAATTGTAAAATCACGGCTATATTTATATTTCCTTTTACTGCTGGGCCTTGACAAGTACTATTCATGGCTTTCCTTTGAAATTCCTTTCTTAATAATCTTTTTGTTTTAAAAAACACAGCTATATCTAGATTGAGATCTAGATCTAGATTTATACCATGTGCTGTTCACAGAATGCTCTTGTGTCCAGTCTGCCACCGGACCCTCGTGAGCACCTGTGAGGTAAGGACAGCAGACACTCTCCATTTCACAAGTGAGGACAGGAAAGCCCAGCGAGGTCCGAAAAGCCTTTACCAGGCCATCTTCGGAGCTGGTACCAAAACTGCCAATTACATGTATGACCTTGTCTCTCCTGACTTTTTCTTCCTGTTCTTGAAGCTGCTTCTCTTTTTTGAGTAGCACGGATGTTTTTGTTCAAGACGTGAAGAAATTAGTGATTTTTTCCCTGAGAGCACTAAGTATTACTGCATTTCCCTGATAGTTCTTTCCCCCTGTGGTTGGTCTGAGTACTTGCAGAGAGGATGGTACGTGTGAACATCGCCCTGTTCATCAGGCAGTGAGGCAGGCCTTTTCCAAGGAGAAAGAGATGCCGAAGAGACCGTGTTTGTTCTCTGGCCTTCTCCGTGACTTTGGATTTCCCTCCACAAGGCATAACATTTGGGAGTCACTGATTCCTGTTCCTATTTTAACTATATGGGATTTGTGCGTTTCGTGACCTTTGGGTTCTGACCTTCAGATTTAGAGAACTGCAACTTTAAGAAGTTTTGTTAGGACCTGAATCCAAGTACATTCCCTCATGAGTACAAACACTCAGAATGTGGTGGAATGTTAGAGTCTGGAGGGACTTTCATCTGTATAGCCTTCTTGATCAGAAAACATGGCCGGTTAGTGATAGAGCTGAGGCTGGGATCGGATGAGGCTTCCTACTGGCTTGCTCCCTAACACTGAGTATCTCCCCTGTGGTAGCAGGCCTCTTCCTACCCGGCTCGGGGCTCTGAGAGAGAGGCACTGCGTGTCTCTGTGCATGGCTCTGCTCCCTAGTGCTGACCAGAGCACGTTGCCTCGGCACTAAGGATTTGCTTGCACAGTGCACGATTTGAACCTGCATCCTGTTGATAATGTGGCAGATTAAATTTTAAGGATGTTGACATGGTTTTGCTATGGGAAACAAACCATTCTAGCTACTTTCAACAGGAAAGATTTACTATACCATGTTAGGTGATTCAAAAAAATTGGAAGGATTATGTAGAGAGGTTAAAGGCTGAGCTTTTAGTCACGAATCCCAGAATCCATCTAGTTACTACCTTTTCCACAATCAGCACAGCAGGCAATCATGAGGCTAAGACACAGCTGAATACAGCACCGTCCTTGTGAACCAAAGATGAAGAAGCCACAGTTGGGGAGGCAGTAACTGGGCCCTGAGACGTGGAGCCCAGCTACTCCCTCTGCCACAGCTGCTTCTTGACAACCTCAGGGCTGAAGACTGAATGTGAGAATGTGGATTCAGAACAATCCCTGGTCTCCATGGCCATTCTTCCAGCAGAAAACAGCAGAGGTAGCGGGAACATGGCCTCCATCTTACTTTTGTCTTCCAAATCTGAAGTCAGTACATTTCTTTTTTTTTTAATTAATTAATTTATTTTTGTTACAGATGTTTCTCCTTTTTCCCCCACTGATTCCCCCCTTCCCTCCCCACCCTGTCCCCAGCTTTGTTGTCCATGTCCGTTGTTCATGCACATATGCATATAAGTTCTGTGGTTTATCTCTCCCCCACCACCCCCTCTTCTGAGGGTTGTCAGTCTGTACCCTACTTCCACGTCTCTGGGACGACCCCATTCCTCAGACTGTTATGTTCATTATATTCCACAAATAAGTGAGATCATATGATACTTTTCTTTCTCTATTTGGCTTGTTTTGCTCAGGATAATACTTTCCAGGTCCCTCCATGTCGTCTCAAAGGATAAAAGATCTTTCTTCCTTACAGCTGCATAGTACTCCATTATGTCAAGTCAGTACATTTCTTTTGGCAGAATCTCTTCTGCAATCAAATGCTACCTGCAAGGTAGGCTCTGCCACATGGCAAGTTTGAGTGCCTGTTCGCCATACCCAGCACAGTAAGGGTTATGGTTTCACATTTTGAATGTGTCTTCCATAAGGCTCCGTGTGTAGTAGATACTAAATTGAGGGTGGATTTACAATGATATTCTATGAAATCTCTGTTTGGCAGAGATTATATAATCAATTATATAACAGAAGGGAATGCAGCAGCTTCACTCTAGGGAATCCCTAAGGGGAATTCCTATTTATCAGAAAAAAGGCCATGAGGAGGGAAGATCCTGAGCTGGGAGAATCTTCTGAACTGTTTTGGTTTCAACATCTTGGAAAGTACTATAAGGAGACACACAATGTTATGATATAACATTGCTGTTGAGAGTTCCGTCTTTGGCCAGGGCTGTCCACGTTCCATCTTGTGCACCCCCCCCCCCCACACACACACCCCTACACCCCTTTGGAGTATATAGTTATTTATTTATTTATTTATTTATTTATTTATTCTTTAATCCTTACCCAAGGACACTTTTCCATTTTTTGTTCAGATAGAGTCAGAGGGGGAGAGAGAGAGAGAAACATCGACGTGAAAGGGACACATCGAGTGGTTGCCACCCGCACGACCCAACCAGGGCCAGGGACAAACTGCAACCGAGGTACGTGCCCTTAATGGGAACCGAACCCGGGTCTCTCGGGACCGCAGGCTGACGCTCTAACTGCTGAGCCAAACTGGCCAGGGCTGGAGTACATATTTAAAATTTGCAATGGAAATCAATATAAAATAGCTCATTTAAAATAAATTAAATAGACACAGCCTGTGGGCCTGCACTGAATGATTTTGACTTTCTTTCCCTTAACTCTTGTGTAACCCTTATCTGGAAATGTAAATTGGTGATAAGTAAATGCCCTCCGCCTTTACTCTTATACCCTAGCGACTCAATTTGGACACATTTCATTTCTGTTGCTTGTCCACTCCCTTATTTGTCTGTTTCTAATTAAGAATCAGACAAACCTATCATCCTTCTATGTGGAACCAAGTAGACCTGATCAAGTAATCGTAATATGATGGGGGAGAGGGTAGGAGTGGGCAGGTGGCACAGACATAACTGAAGTAAATCGTCTGATTTCCTTAGAGAAGGCGACATTCTTTACTTCAGGAGAAGGAGGCTGAGTGTGTAGGGGAGTTTGCTACCGTCTTCTGCTCAGTTTCTACCGTGCCTTGCTTTCTGCTCCTGCAGAATCACTCTGGCCCGTTCATCCCTGTTCAGTGGGCGGCGCGCTTCTGGTGCCGGGAAGCCTCCAAGGCCCCTGCACATCCTGCTGCAGGGTCTGCTCTCCTGCACATCCTGCTGCAGGGTCTGCTCTCCGAGACCCTGCAGCAGCCAACCCAGTGTGGGAGGCCTTTGACCATACAGAGGCTGTGGGAGAGGACGTTTGCAAGAGTCTCTTGGATTCAGTGACCAAAACCTCATCTTCACAGTGTTACAAGTAAAGTCACTATATAAGTTATCATCCAAACGGGAACACTTTCGAGAGTGAAAAGAGACACTGTTAATAATTACACCGAAACAGCAGGTATAAATTGGATGTATGGTCACCCTAGTTATGAGGAACTGTAGCAAACATATTTGAAATGTGAACGAAAATGATTCAGAAGCGGAGCTTGCCTCTTTGTATTCCCAAATCCTTAAGTTACCTTCTCTTTTATCTACTAATCACTTGCTAAGCACTGATAATAAGCGTGATTAGCAAAATACAGGAAGGCACCATCTTTGTTCTTTATTTACTTAAAGTCACTGTTGTAATGTTTTAGAGCAGCAGGTTTTTACCTGAATCAGAGCAGAGCTGTCATGGGAAGGTAAGGGGCACACACTCAGCTCTCTGTATCCAGGCGTTTTGCCTCTATGGATTCAATCAATGATGGTTCAAAAATATTTTTTTGTATGTTGTATTGTGGCTGTTGTGTACTTACGTACTTAGTCCTATAATGGTTACACTGGTACTGAACGTACAGACTTTCTTTTGTTCATTATTCCCTAAACAATACATTATAACAAGAATTTACATATCATTTACATTATATGAGGTATTATTAGTAACCTAGAGATGATTTAAAGTATACAAGAGGATGCTCATAGGTTACAAGCAAATACTATACCATTTTATATGAGACTTGAGCATCTTTGGATTTTGGTGTTTGACGGGGGTCCTGGAACCATTCCCCTTAGGGGTGATGGGACTGCATTTTATACTTCCCCTACAAGTGAAATGTATTCTGCCAAGGACAAAGATTCAAGTAAAGTCTGAGGAACTGTTCTGTTAATCAATCGATTCTTAGGGTCTTTTTAAAGATTTGGCATGAAGAAACCATTTTTTACTAAAGAACTGTTTGAAAACTATAGGTTTGAGGTTTTTAATTCTATGTTATTGTTCTAAAGCTCAAGACTAGTTAAAAAGAAAGAAGAATCGGACTTTTAAAATTTGGAACCCAGGACAATAAACTAAAGAGGAAACTAAAAAGCTACTTTTAATATGTGTAGGTCTGCCATATGTATGGGGACTGTGGTTACAGAGGGCAAAGGTAGAACAGGTAAGTGGTTCTCCTGGGAATACAGGTTTCAACTACACATAACTTTCTAACAGTTACAACATTTTTGCCAGGAAGGGGCTGTCTGTCTCTTGAGGTGTTGAGCGCCTGGTCATTGGATATGTGTAAGCAAACATATAGATGACTTAAATTTCAACTTAAACTCCACATTAGAAGAAACATCTTCATTGACACTTTGGATATTAAACTTCTCTATTAGTGACTGTTGTGTCTTTGCTTACTACCTTAAAAATGTCTACAAGTGAAAGTGTGTGTGCTTTATTTCTCAAGAATATTAGCTAATTTAGTACATTCTTCACACATTGCATCGTCTTTTTTGCATGGCAGTCAATGACTGATAAAAAAGCAGAAGATACAATACCCACACTCTCGTCGAGAGAAACTGAGAAGGGAATAACATTCACTGATGTCATTCTGAAACCTGGCTCATTTTCACTCAGCTGCTGTTGGTCAACGCGTACCCAGTTTTCGTCTCTGTTTCAAAATCTTTGGATAAAAGTGGAACAACTTACAACGTGATTTGAGAAAAAGGTCACTAGTTGAAAATGGTTTCAATTGTTTTGCTATTAAATGTGAAATTGCAAAACTAGCTTCTCTTACATAATTTGAATTTATAACACATTCTGATAAGAAGCTTGTCTGTTTTTCATGCCGTTTCAAATACTGAGGCATTTCTCCAGCCTCTTGGATTGGTGTTAAACAAAAAGTTTATTTCAGAGCATATACTGCATGAAGTTGAATCTCTTTGTTTTTTAAAACTGTATTCTCATGGTCCTTAAAGATTGAAAATGTGTATCTCTCCTTTCTCCCATTTTATTTTTTAAATATCTGGATATTTTTATTTAATTTAACAACATCATTATAGATTTTTGGTTTAATAAAAATTTAATATGGGAATTAAGCATTAGAAACACAATGTTTAAATTGGAAATTTTAATTTATAATAATATTATTACATAAATTCAATAACATTAATTCAAATTACAGTGTCCAAACTCTATGCTAAGGCTTAAACTAGTTTATGACCAGTAGTTGTGACAACAGGATACAAACCCACAGTTGACAGGCGAGAGTTTGTGACAATATAATGTTCAGAAGGCTGAAGTATGATAGGAGCTCTGTGTCTTGTTGCTGTGGCTGCTCTCAGCAATTTCTGTGGCCTGAAGAAACATTGCTTCAGAGTCCCATGCAACATTGTCACATATAAATATGGCCCAAGATTTGTCAAAACATGGGCTCATTCATTGAAGACAAAATTAAATATTTTTACTTCTATAAGTAAAAATACTTCTATAAGTAAAAGTACTTCTATAAGACCAGCTGTCCATGCAGAGAGCAGTCATATCTAAAACAAATTTTTTTTGTTATTTTGTTTACTTTTATTAGACTACCAAAGTGAATTTGTAATAAAGAAAGATACAAACAAAATTATTAAAACTTTAAAAACATTAAAACATCCCTCAACTGCTAGTAAAATTTTATGGCCTGTCTAATGGGCATAACAGACTTGTAAACAGATAACTAAAATTCAGTGTTTATGTGTTTTAATACAAGTTTGAACAAGTTGTCAGGGGAATGCAGAGTAGGGAGCAGTAATTAACTTGTGGATTTACCCACTTAGCTGTGGGTTTGGAATGAGATGATTCCAATTATCACCAAGGAGATTACCAGGCCTCATCAGAGATTATATTGGTGATTTTTCCCACTGTCCTGTTTTCATCCTAGGGGAGGGGCAAGATATAAACCAGGATTTTAAACCCCTTATATATCAGAAACCTTGTCTTTATAAATCCAGATTTCCACTTTTAAAAGTAGATGTGCTGAGTTCAAAGGACCCAAGGTATTGTTTGCCCCTTTTTCTCTGCCTTGTACAGAAACAAACAAACCATGTGTTGTTAGAATCAGAGATATAGAATACATTTTTCTTAAGAATACATATTTTTGAAAGGACAGTACATCCTACAGACCAGCCATAGCACCATACACCATACATGTTTTTGCAGGAGGGATGTTGGGGATCATCCTCTTAATGCTTATTATTGTAGAGCTGGAGAAATTGAGGTCCAGAGTGGGTAAACATTTTCTGGGTCACTTAGCCAAGTACAACCATTGTTGTTACATGCGACCCAGAGTGCAAGGTTGGGGTCATATGACTTCTGTGCTCATTTTCAGTGGCATGGCTACTGACTCTTTTGGGAGAGAAATTCTTTACTACGTGTTCATTTCAGTGACTTTTACCCAATCATTTTCATTGTTGTTCAGCAATCAGTAGACCAACTAGCTTTTTAAAGGAAACTTGCCCCCTGCAAACTCTTTTTGGAAGAAGAACTAGGTTTGAATCCCAGTTCTGATGTGGACTAGCTGCTGTGTTAACTTGGATAAGCAACATCAGGGGCTCTAAATCTTGATTTTTGAATATTCAAATTAGAAGGAATAGATTAATTATTGATTCCTCCCAGCTGAGACTCTGTGACCTCCTGGCATTGAATATCCTGTCCTGTCTGTTGGCATCATCTCTATTGTCCATGACTGATAGGAATTGTGGCCACAAAGACCAGTTAGTTAGTAATTGGTTTAGTTCCATTCTCTCCTTTACCTTCTCCCAAGAGTCCTGGTCTTTCTGATATTGTTTCCCTGTCTGAGCTGATTGTTCCCTTTTCAGGTGACATTCTGAATTTATAATGAAAATGAAGTGTGGAGTTAGTCTCCATTCTGCCTCACTTCTTTATCAGAGATCACTGTTTACTGGACTAATGCTTCTCCCCCTTGATGCTTATAGTTTACCTGAGATCTTCAAATGCAGTTGGCAACCAACAGTGTTGCCAGTATTGAGGATTAAGCCTGTAGCGTTACCTTGTATCCATATTAACTTTGTGCAAGGCCAGTTGGCGTTTAATGTGTTGATTCCTTTCCTACCTCCCTGCATGTTACACTCCCTGGTCAGTGGGATTCCTAGGAGCTGAGGTCATTTTGCAAGAAACCTATTCTCACTCAGCTTGCAGACTTGCAGGAGGAATCATGGAGCATGGGAGTTGGAAGGAATGGTAGCAAGCATCTAATCTTTAGTTTACAGATAGGGAGAGATACTGAGGTTCAAGGAGGTCCAGGGAATAAAATCATAAAGCCAACTAGTGGCTGAGCTAGAAATTGCACCTAAGTCCCCTGCATGGAAGTCCAGGGCTTTTTCCAGTATTTCCAACTGTCTCTCAGATAGTCTATATAAAGGTTTGACATTTCTGTAATGTTGTTCTCTAGTCACCCCTTCTGAGTAATACCAGCTGTCCATGCAGAGAGCAGGGCACTTAGCCAGTGCTGGGCCAAAGCTGCCTGTAAAGAGAAGTTGAGTGAACACACTGACATTTTCAGCCCAGGGCAGATTCTGCTTTGCCCTTCTGGCTCTCATCTGACCTGGTGCCTCAGTGGAAGAGTGATTACATTTGCTGTTCAACTAACAATTGTGTGTAATTTTCAGCCTGCCTCATTCCTTAACGTTATCTTCCCACGCCTCCATCACATGCCAGGGCATATTTGCTTCGTAATTACCCTGGTAGGGACTTACCTGCATCGTTTGGAAAAGGTTTGCCTAACGTACTTATTTACTTGTGCATAATAAATCTTGATTGATACCTTGGTAATCTCTGAGATACATCTAAAATGCACTCCCACAATGGAGAAGATTGAAGAGTCAGGGAAACGTGATGGAAAAGAAGAAAGAAAGAAAAAGAAAGAAAGAAAGAAAGAAAGAAAGAGAGAGAGAGAGAGAGAGAGAGAGAGAGAGAGAGAGAGAGAGAGAAAAGAAAAGAAAGAAAGAAAGAAAGAAAGAAAGAAAGAAAGAAAAGAAAGAAAGAAAGAAAGGGAGCACTGTGTTTCCTCGCTGATGAGATAAGCGAAGTATGGATGACTTGGAATCTCCATGGATGACTTTTGCATTTTTTTGGCTTGTTTTATAGTCAGGCTCTTTCACAGAATCATAAGTTTGTGAGTAGAGGTGTCATTAATACTCATCTGAGCCCCTCACTTTGTTTTTAGTGTTCTTTTCAGAAGAGGACACTGGGATCCCAGGAAGAACCAAGGTTGCACTCTGACCTCATGGACAGACTGTAAGCTAAGTCTGAATTCAGAAGATCAGGTATCCTTTAGCTGAACATCAAGAAGTAGCAAAGGATGGGTAGCTGTAGCCACATAAGGAAACACATTGTAGCATTTTAATAGATTGTTAAGAGGGCAGTTTTGAAATTCTAGGAAGGTACTAGCTTTGCTATATAGTGGGAAGATAGTGAAAAACCTTCAAAGTTATAGAAGAGTGTTATTTAAATTGTAATTATTTGTTTAAATGATGAGACTGTTGCTAAGGGACATGAATACTAAATTTTAGTCTGCCATCAACTACTTCTGATGTTTAAGTCCTATAATACCTCAGTTTCTCATTTCTTCTACCACTGATAGTGATATTAATCTCTGTGTCTTTCTCCAGTATTATTCATTTATTCAGCACTCACCAACAGTTAAGTCTTGGGTTTATTGCCAATGGAGATTTAGGGACTAACACGTGATTTAAAGACTGATATAAGTGCTCAAAGTCAATTATACTCAACCCTTGATTCAGAATGTGTACATAAAGATCTCTGGATGAGACCAGTATACGGACAGTTTTGAAATCCACTATTTTGATCTTTGAGCACTTGGTGTCAGATGATACCATGTAACGGTTGATTGTTTTTAAATTTTGATGATCTAAGTAAATGTTTAAAGAAGAGTACAATATTGATTTTAGGAAAGAAGGAAAACTTGAGCAAACACTCATTTAGTTCTATTTATGTGGAGAACAACGATGACAGTCACATGGTGTCTTTAGTGCACCCCAGTAGCTTTGTTAGTATTACTGTTACCTTCCCTGTAGCCCTAAGTTTTCCCACCTGTAGAGGAAGGGTTTTGGTTACCACATGGCCCTTTGTAGTCTTCCGTGTTCTGTTGTGCATTGATTCGTGTGGTCAGACTATCAGCGCCATCAGCTTGTGACCCTGGGACTCATGACGGTTTACGTTTGATGGAATAGAGCAGAGAAGACATTTTGGCAAGTAAGATCCAGGAGCTGGGAATGCGAACAAACTCTACTGTTTCTAAGTAATGGCTTCCTTTGGGTTGTGGTGGTTTCCTTTACCCTTCAGACAGAAGGGTGGTACCGTGGTGAAGACCATGGGTATGTGGTTGAAGACTTATCCCCAAGCTTCAGCTTTGATATTTGAACACGTTAATTCTTAAAGCCTTAGTTTCTAGATCTGATGTGAATAATGATAATAGTACCTCATATAATGGCTCTGAAGGTTATGTGGCCATTAGAAAATTGCTTAGCCTATAGTAAGTACTTAGTAAACACTGGTTATTTATTGTCAGCCTGTGGTGTTCTGGTACCTGCTAAACAGCTAGGAGGAGACAAAAGAGCATCAGACAAGGTAATAATCGAAACTTCTTAGGTTCTTCTTAATTTCTTTGCATTTGACTACAGTTCCTAAAAGACCGGTGCTTGGGCACCCCAGCTCTGACTAGCTTCAGCAGCAGGCATCTTGCTGAGAGGAGGGCTATTTCTCTTGTTTTCCTCTCTTCTCATTGTGTTTGTGTATTTTCAGAGCCTCTGTGGAGATCTTCCCTTTCACTTCTTGATTTCATGATGATTATAAGCTTACAGTGAAACTCATCTAGAACCAGAGGAAGTAAGGGAGGGGTACGTTTTGGTCCAGCAAAACCAGTTCTCACCACTACTTTTTTGTGTTTACATTGGGTGTTTCTTTGAGAAATACCAACTAAGAAACACCAACTGGCATGTTCTAGTTTACTTCTTCACTAAACTTGAGATTCCCTCAAACCCTTTTATCAAAATGAAGGGCTGTAATTAAGATTTCAGAGAAGGAAAACACTATAGCATGTTAGAGCTGATTGGACCTTATAGACATTCATTTTGCAGATAAGTATCCTTTCTTGTTGAAGGTCACCTGGCAAAGCTGAGGCCAGGACTGGGGCCATGGGGCCTCTGATGTGTTTAGTGCCTTCCCTGGATTCATCCTGCATGGATTCGTCTTCCTTCCATACAGTTTTCACTCTTATTAGATTCCTGTTCAAAGATAAAAGTTCTGGCTTCTTATTTCTCTTTATAAAACTTTTAATAACAAGCTTATTTTATCTTTCATACCTTTTCCCTAAGTAATCTTCCTAAGCCCCTCATTTTAGTGTAAGTGGTCTGCTCCACGCCCCATAGAAACGCCTTATGTTTTCCGTGAGCTCACAGTATTTCCAGCCATTGTCCCTGTTGCTCCATTTCCCTTTTAGGGCCATCTGGTTTTCAGAGTCCTTGTTAAGGGCCAGCCTGTGCTGGCTCCTGCGACATGTTCCACATTTTCTGTATGTTCTGTGTGTTTCTTTTTCTCTTTTCACATACATAAATACACCTCCCTCAGGTAGGCTTTAAGCTTATTGAGTATAGGATGAGAATCTGACTTATCTGGAGCTCCAGTGCTAGACCAATAAATACGTTCATTCACTACATTAACAGAAATATTTACTGAGTACCTATCATGTATTAGGCCCTGGTATTACAGAAGATAATTACTTCTCCTCTCAAGGATTCAAGAGTGTAGTGTGAGGCGCAGGCAAGCAGAGAGGCAGAGGGTGTGAGGAGTGTGGTGACGGCAGTGTTCCAGGCACCGTGGAAGTGTAGGGAAAGGGTGTGTGACTCGCATATGTCTTTAAGGGCTAGCAGGAAGGGATGCTCAAGATCTAAATGATGCATAGTAGATGGCCATCATGTTAAATTGAGAATTAGCTTGCTTGAAAGGGAACAGAGATAAAACCCAAAGATTCAGTAGAATTTCCCACAGAATGCAAATGCTCAGAAATGACTTCAAAAGAAGCATAAAACTTCTACAATTATGAAAGTTATTGGAAATATGATGAAGATTTATTATTTAAGAATTTTTTTATATCTAGATGACATTGAATTCTGATAAACCTTTAAAGATCACACAATTTCATTCTCATCACTAAACACGATCAAAGAATAGAAAGGAGGCAGAACCCTCATATCTAAACTGAATAAAGACAAATAAAACAAGTAGAGAAAAAACACTGCAGAATGATCTTACTTATTATTATATGTATAAAAGTTCTCTATAAAATAGTATATTCAATCTATTAATATATTGTAACACTACAACAAATTGAGTAGGATTTTCTTCTAGAAGTGCAAAGCTATTCAATATCTAGAAATCTAGCTGCTTGATTCATTATATTGCTAAATTAAGGGAGGGGAAAAAGAGTTAATTATATCAGTGGATGTTAAGGAGGGGGACAGAGAGATTCTCGAAAGGGATGAGTAACCAAGGAGATGAGCATTCATTCACTCACCCATTCATGCATCGCATGATTTTTCTAAGGGCTCCTAACCAGACACCACGCTGGTAGGGTGAGACCACTCATGAGCTTCCAGCTTATTGGAGCAGATCGGCCGGTGAAAAAATAGCTTCTGTGTGGACTGTTGTAAGTACGAAACAAGTACTAGAAGATCCCAGACTTAAGCTACTCCCATCGGTGGGAAATGTTGATAGCATCAGAGACATTTAAGCTGGGTCCAGATGAGAAAAAATGCTCAGTAAAATGTAAAATGTAAAATGGCATTGTAGATGGTGGGCACAGCGTGAGCCAAGGTTCCGGGTCATGAACATTCGTTACAAATCCTGGGAAGGGTGTCACTGTCGACATACTGAAGAATGACATGAGAAGAGGCTGTGACGGTCACCTGCAGCGGCTACTTGGCCAGACCCCGGCATTCTGAGGAGGTGGCGCTCCCGGAGGAGCCTCCATGGGGAAGGCAGTACGGGCTCATCGATGGTGCTGGGGAGGACTGAAGAGAGGGTGGAGCCAGTGGTTTGCAAACTGATGCTTAGGTGTCCAGCTCCTTCCTCTCCCAGGGTTCCACTGTCAGGGGGCAGGTGGGATTGCTCTGGAAATGGGCTGCTTTGCTTTCAAAATCGCCACATCCTATACGAACCCATCTTTAAAGTTTCTATTTTAGAATAACTGTAGAGTTACAGAGATGTGCCAAGGATAATATTAACCCATTTTTTAAAAATGTACAAGTAAAACTTATACTACAGGAGTGCATAGGGCATTACCATTTCCAAACCTTTATTTCACCCTACTCGGTCCCCACTTATACTCACTGGAGTCATGTTGAAAGCAGAACAAACACTTTTATCCCCTTTTAGTAGAAGACCGAGAATCTTTTTATTTTTTTATTTTTTTTTATTTTAAGTCAAAAAATTAAGCAAAACCAAAATTAGTGTTTCTCAACTCAGAGAGTTTGGCTTGTTTTTTTTTTTTTTTAAATCTTCGCAAATGATTCTAAATGCAGCTAGGTTTAAGAATCGTGAGTAAGCCAGACATTCGTGGATGCTTTTTTATATTGGTTTTGTGCTAGGCCTTGTAATGATGATTTAGGGATGCATAAAATATGCTCCCTGCCCTTTCAAGGAAATCACAATTTAGTGCACGTATATGTACACAGCATGTGCACAAGACACAGTTGGGAAGAGGAAAAGAGGCCCTGTAACCAAACTGAAAAGCCAGTTACTGGCTTCAGTAACAAATCCTGATTGTCAATTTAAAGTTCTTTTCATTGGTATTAATGTTATCTTCCTTTTTTTGTTTTTTTTTTATCCTCACCCGAGGACATTCCCCCATCTTTTTTGTTCAGATAGAGTGTGTGTGTGTGGGGGGGGGAGAGAGAGAGAGAGAGAGACAGAGAGAGAGAGAATAGCATGGAGGTGAAAGGGACACATCGAGTGGTTGCCTCCCGCATGACCCAACCAGGGCCGGGGACAAACTGCAACCAAGGTACATGCCCTTGGCAGGAACCGAACCTGGGTCTCTCTGGACCGCAGGCCGACACTCTAACCGCTGAGCCAAACTGGCCAGGGCTTCCTTTTTTTTTTTTTTTTTTAATTCTCACCCAAAGATAAGTTTTAAATTGATTTGAGAGAGAGAAAGAGAGAAACATGAGAAACATCAAAACATCAATCGGTTGCCTCCCATACATGTCCCCACCAGGGATCAAACCTGCAACCTTGGTGCCCTGATTGGGAATAGAACCCACAACCTTTTTTGGTGTGTGGGATGATGTTCCAATCAATTGAGCGACCTGGCCAGGGCAATGTTACCTTCTTTTATTGAGAAAACTATACCTCCATCAGTTACCTTCTCTCCGTTGGAATAGCACTTTACAATATGCAAAGCACTTGAATATTGTTATCTCATTGGCTGCCATAAAACCCTTCAGGAGAAGTTGAAAAGGACAAGGCCTTTATTTTAATTTTGAGGGAGTGGACGTACCGGAGGCACCTGATGGGGCCGTGGAGGCTGCTCAAGGTCATGCACTTATTCCTGTGACCTGATGCTAACCCCAGGCAACACTGTTCCCCTCCTTGCCCCTTTACCACAGCCCTCCATTTCCATGCCACGTGCTGAGGCTTTTATTTTTTTCCTGCATTTCTGTACTCTTTGTCTTTATAGACACCTGGAGAGCATCATAAAGCCCTCCCAATGAATTCAGTTCCATTAATAAGTGGTGGGTGGGTTTGGGGTTGGAGCGGGTAGGGTGCCTGGCGGGCCTGCCTGGTCGGCCGAGCTCTCGCAGTCGGGCTGGGAGAGCCTTCCTCAGCCCCAGCACGGGCTGCCTCGGGGTGATCGGCTCTCTGACACGCAGGCCTCGCTTTTCCTCCTCACCTAGTGTATTTTAATCTGTCTAGAACAGCATCTGGGCTGGGCTGATTTGTCCCCTTCCTGGTTACGTTTTTCATAAAGGTCCAGTATGATAGCAGCTCAGTTTAGCATAGCTCTTGATGGGACATTTCTTTGTCATGTGGGACTGACCAGTGCATTACAAGTATTGAATATTCTGGCCCCTGGCCACTAAGTGCCAGTAATTATCCTAGGCATAGTGGCACACAATATTCTCATCCTCCCAATGCCAAGTGCCCCTTGGTGGAGAGAAGAACCACTCCTTCCAGAGGGACCATTTTAAAGTATCTTGCCATGCACTTTTTATGCCCTGTTACAAGAATAAACTTTGGAGGTTTCTTAATGCCTAAGTGAGTTTCAGCTCCTCGAGCTTGCATACCAAGCTGACCGTGCTGGTTCCATTCACAGTTCAGCTCTTTTGCTAGCAACTTTTTCTCGTCCCCCTCCAGCCACACTAAGGGTAAGGCCTGTGTACTTTTCTGTCCATGTCACTTCGTTCACTTTGTTCAGGCCCAACCTCTCCTCAGCATTCAAGGCTCTGTCTGAAGGTCACCGTATCAGCGAGGTCTGCTGCTGCCACCAAGAAGTGTTATTTTTTTGCTGCAACACTTCAGTCCTCACCTAGTTAACAACATCTCAGTTAGGTATATATCATCATTTAATTGATGTGATCATTACTTGAATAGATTATTAATACAGTTAAAGCTTTCTTCAATCTTACTGATATAAAATTCTCCTACTGCAGAAACTCCAGGTTAGGGATTATTTCTTATTTATATCTATTTCCCAAGGGCCCTAGGCACTAACATAGGCACCTGCTAGAAGAGAGGTATTTAAGGTTAGTTAGTTGGAGTGTTCAATTGATCTACTCCTCCCCTCTTCCTTCTTTCTTCATGCATCATCTCTCTTTCTTCTTTCTTCTTCTCAGAGCGCTTTATTAAGACTTCGTTAAGTATGGATTAAAATGAAATAATAATGAAGTAAGGTATGTTTGCCTCATGTTCATGCTTCCATAAAAACAATTGTATTTTTTTTTAATTCCAGATACCAACAATGTCTCACCCCTCTTGGCTGCCACCCAAAAGCACTGGAGAGCCCCTTGGCCATGTGCCTGCACGGATGGAGACCACCCACTCCTTTGGGACCCCCAGCATTTCAGTGTCCACACAACAGCCACCTAAAAAGTTTGCACCAGTAGTTGCTCCAAAGCCCAAGTACAACCCATACAAGCAATCTGGAGGTGACGGTAAGTGCAGGGATTTCAGAGTTGGGTGCCCAAAGTGGGAGGGTTCAATATGATAAAAGTGATTGACAGGAGGAAAAGGTAGCTCAAGAATTTGTAGTGTGTTTCTCATTTCTGATTGACTATGAAGAACACCCAGGAACCATCAAAGCCAACGCTTCCCTTAAGGATAAAGAGATTGAGACCTCTTAGAGTTTACATGGCTATGGTTACACGGACAATTAGGGATAGACTCACTGTCCTTCTACTGCATTGTCCTCTGCCCCCTTCCCTTGTCCTGCAGAAATGTGTCTGCCCCCCAGTGGACTCTCCCTCCTGCCGTTGGATGAATGTCTCAAAATGCTGCCATGTGATCTTAAGGAAAACCCATCTGCCGTGAACCTAATAAGGCACCTGGGATTGGTTTGCCTTCTCTGGCTATTTTTTCCTCCTCTAAGTTGCTGTAGGATAAGTTGTCAGGAGAGCCCCGTGAGATCTGCGTTTGTTGAAGCGCACAGATACATGTGAGTGAAGCCTAGTTTTAGTTTTCACAGCAGCACATTCAGCTTGCGTCAGGTGGAGTCGGACGGTCTACATGAGCTCAGCATGTCAGGCACACACACACGTGTGCCATCCACACACGGGGCCGCCCAGGGAGCACCCGGAATGCCGTGCTGTGTGGGTGACATGCTGCCACATTTTGCACCTCAGAGTCAGCCATTTCTCCCAACTTATGAAACAGCAACTTAGAGCTAACAAACAAGAACGTTATGTTTCTGGTGGCTGGGAGAGAAGAGGCAGTATATGGAGATTCAGCTCCCCGTTCTCTATGTTCTCTCCCTGCCCTTATCCTATTTAAAAAAAAAAATTACTGCGTTCTCTCTAGCGTGTTTCTGCTTCATTCCTAGATGATGCCTGTGTTTTGTTTGGTTAGTTTTTTTCCAGCAGTGTCACACCCTGTGATATAGTGCAGCCTCTCTTTTTCATTCTGGTCCTCTCCCTGCCCCCAGTCGACACCTGGATCGTCTCTTAGGACATTAGGACTGTCCGGTGTGTGAGGCGGCTGCAGTGCTCAGGCAGCTGGTGAGCAGGTCAGGCACCAGCGTGCACGCGTGAGCTCTGGCTGTGGGTCTCTTGACATCCTCTGTGCAGAAAGGGCAATGCCAAGACCAACAGGGAGCTGCTGTGGAAGACAACAGACGGTCCCCTCGGTGCCCCCATCTCCGGGGCAGTGCTTGAAGTCGGAGTGGCCTTGCAGGTTGCTCTTTGCAGTTGAGCGGGACTCTGTGCACCTGCTTTTCTTTTGCTCGTTGTTCTTTGGTGGCTGCGGAACCGGGAATGGGATCTGGAAAGAATCCCCCTGCACACGGACAGGAAGACCATATGTTGGCTTCCTCGTGTGTTTTCTCAATGTTTCCCCTGGTCTGCTCCCTGGGGGCATCGCTATTTGGTCTCCTAACTTTTGGGGAGAGCTAAAATGGACTTCCCTGTAACATGAAAGGAGGAAATACAGGGTCCCTTATCGAGCAGGAGACAGGCGTGTGAGGACGTTTCAGGAGGTGTGACAGTCGGTGTACTCACAAGGTTCAGGGTGGGGCAGGTCCTGCTAGGTTGGCCGACCCGTGGCATGCGGGAGAGGGAGGAGAGCTGCACAGAATGGTCTCCCTCGCTGCTTCACTCCCAATGCTCCACGTTATGGGGAGCTGGCTGTTGGGTGACTGGCCCTGCCTTGAGGTGCCCCTTCTTCACCGTGCTGTGTGACATTCACTTACTGCCTGCCTTGTCCTCTAGGGACACTGTAATCTCTGCTACTCGGCATCTCTTTGCTCAGCTCTTTGCTTCTTCTTAACATGCCATTCCACACCTTTTGTCACCTACCAAAATCTACTTGGAGCGCCTTCTCCAAAATGTGTGGACGTGGCCCAGATCAGAAGTCATCACTTCCTTCCCTGGGTTCCCACACACATCCCACTCTGATGATCGCATGTCTGCTTTCCGTATTCCCCCTGCTCTTCCTCTGTCGGGCACTGAACATGTCGTCTGTGTGGGACATGCACCTTTTTCTCACCCTTGCACTGCCTTCTCCTGCGACCCTGTGAAGCAAGCGGCTCTTCCCATCAAGCAGTGTAGCATAGAGAGGGGGGATGTGTTCGTTCTCTGTGGTTTCCTGGCTCCTGAGTTTTTGGACGGAGGCCGTTGTCCTTACCCAGCGTGCCCCATGTGATGGAGACGCTTTCCTACTTCCTACTTCCTTATGAGCATGTAAGCTTTGTTTCCCCATTTAAGCAACAAGGCATGGTTTCTCACTCGTCCTTATGTTCCTCTTGGCTCTTACTCTGCTACTGTGTTTTTAGTAGGAATGATTGTGTATGGTCAAATGTATGTCTGTATGTTCTTATGTATGTATATATTTGGATGGATGGCGGATGGCTGGATGGGTGAATGCGGCACTCAGTAATTCTTTTCGTACAGTAAACAGTTTGGAATATGGCACCCTCCCTTGAAGCTACACAGTCTCATTTAATTTCTGAAGTCTAGGTTCTTTCTTGCAATGCTGCCAATCTCTCCCCCTTTTTGATGTAACCTTTTTTGACTATGTGAAGGAAGAACAGTTCCCTTGCATATATACATTTTAAAGGCAAATATGGGGAAAGGTTTATGGATATTCAGACTTTTTAAAATGAAGCTACGTCTCTTCATCTGCTGCATATTATGACAGGATACTTGTTAGAAGTACAAGATTTGCTTTACTTTATACTTAATTTAAATGGTAGTGCATTCTCTGTTACTCAAAACATTTTTATAATTCATGTTATTTTTGTTTAAATTTTTATACATTTTAAAGTTAATATTCATTTTATTTTTTATTTTTGTCCATTTGGGATGTTCTAGACCATGAGTAAAATCCCAGAGAGCAGGTAGTAGTTATGATTCACAGGGTGAATTGATGATGCCGGATCTTGTGCCTCAACTCACGCTATCTTTTGCTTTCAGGATACACGTTCCTGGGTTTCTGTTCCATAAAGTCTTTTCATTCATAGCTTAATTCAGAGTCTGGCCTCCAGAATTCAGTTGAAAAAAGAGAAAGATAGAACTAATAGAAGCCAAATAGTCCACCTTTATCTGGTGTACATGTGGGAGCTGTCGTGCAGAGTGTGAGTACTTTGCTCAGGGGCACACAGCCTGCTCAGGGCGCACAGCCTGCTCAGGGCGCACAGCCTGCTCAGGGGCGCACAGCCTGCTCAGGGCTCACAGCCTGCTCAGGGCACACAGCCTGCTCAGGGGTGCACAGCCTGCTCAGGGGTGCACAGCCTGCTCAGGGGCACACAGCCTGCTCAGGGCTCACAGCCTGCTCAGGGGCACACAGCCTGCTCAGGGGCGCACAGCCTGCTCAGGGGCGCACAGCCTGCTCAGGGGCGCACAGCCTGCTCAGGGGCGCACAGCCTGCTCAGGGGCGCACAGCCTGCTCAGGGGCTCACAGCCTGCTCAGGGGCTCACAGCCTGCTCAGGGCGCACAGCCTGCTCAGGGCGCACAGCCTGCTCAGGGGAGCACAACCTGCTCAGGGGCGCACAGCCTGCTCAGGGCGCACAGCCTGCTCAGGGGCGCACAGCCTGCTCAGGGGCTCACAGCCTGCTCAGGGGCTCACAGCCTGCTCAGGGTTCACAGCCTGCTCAGGGCGCACAGCCTGCTCAGGGCGCACAGCCTGCTCAGGGGCACACAGCCTGCTCAGGGCGCACAGCCTGCTCAGTGCCAAGTTGGGAACAAACCTCAGGTGCCCTGTGAGTTCAGTTATCCAGGACTTCCTATTATATTCTAGTGAGGTCTGTTTTTCACCATGCCGTTATCATGTGTCTTATAATTGACTTACTTGAATTAGACTCAGTGGACTCAGGACTTTTGGAGGCAGGGCTACCTGACATTACCCAGCAAGGCACTTGCCACATAGCGGGTACTCAGTTTTGTTTGAGGTGATAGTTAAGCCACAGCAACATAAACCTGCTTACCCAGGCACAGGTTCTAGCTTCTCAAATACTTACTAGGGTTTATGGTTCTGCAGCTCAACCTAAGTGAGTCACTTTTAGCCTCCTTTCATTGAGCTTTGTGGCCCAGGAGTTGCTTTACTGCTACCTTGAAGTTACCAATTAACATTTCTCACCTTGGTTATTATATCTGTCATCTCGGGTTTGCATTCTCATTTTTTAATTCTGACTGTGAAAGTGGAAAAGTACCCACATGTTTTCCATATCAACTTATATGTATGTGATACCATATGTTGTATTTTTTTTTTTAGAGAGAGAGGAAGGGAGAGAGAGATAGAAACATGGATGTGAGAGAGAAACATCAATCAGCTGACTCCTACATGCCCCCCACCAGGGACTGAGCCCACAACTCAGGCATGTGGACTGACTGGGAATCGAACCAGGACCTCTCAGTCCATGGCACGATATTCAGTGCACTGAGCCACACCAGCTGGACTGTTGTAATGTTCTTTTCTAAGGTATTCTGCTAATCATATTTCTCTAAAGGGCTTTGGAACACTTAAAAGTGGGGTGTGCTTTTTTTCCTCCCCAGTTAGTAGCTCTTTAGGGTATAAGGTCCTTTCATTTTAATACCATTGTCCTCATACTTTTCATTGATTTTGGTTTTTTTTTTTAACAACTCGTGTCTCCTCACCTGTTTGGAATACTCCTGCATTTCCAAACACTTTTCTGTGTCTTATACTATGTGCTTATGAGCCCATATATATCTATATCTATATTTTATTAAGTTTTGTCTTCATACAAATGTTACCATGTTGAATACCCTTGTCATTTTTGTGGGACGATTTTGGTATGTATGTATGGCTGTGTGTCATCACCTTGTATTCCGGACTAATGAGGGCAACGGGATGATGTGATTTTTCTTTTGGCCTTTCAGGTACTAGCCACTGGTTTTCTTCATCTTGTAATCGGGGTCTCCATTTTCTCTTCTTCAATTTTGGAAAAAAAAAAAAAATCCACCCAGAGTCTTAGACTTTGATGGCAGAACAGGGTACAGATCTTTCTCTGTTCCTGTGGTGGAGCGCAAACTAAGTGAGATTTCCTACTCTACTTACACGTTGTTTTCTTGAGATGATTTTGAAATTGACCTGTCATCCTTTATCCATTATTACAGATTATCATAGACTGATTTGTAATGTTTGTAAAGTTGGAGTTGTCTTATGTCCTGGAGTTGACTTTCTCCACTTTAAATTAAAAATAAAAAATTTTTCTTTATTTATTTTAGAGGGAGATGAAGAATAAGGGGGAGAGAGATAGAAACATCGATGGGAGAGAACATCGATTGGCCGCCTCCCGCATGCCCCCCACTGGGGATCGGGCCCACAACCTGGGCACATGCCCTGACTGGGGATTGAACCAGCGACCTCTTGGTGCATGGGTCAATGCTCAACCACCCAGCCACATGAGCCGGGCCACTCTCTAAATTAAAACAAAACAAAACAAAACAAAAAACAAAAGGAAACAAACAAACAAAAAACATTTTTAATGTAAGATTTTTGAAAAAGTAAATACATTGGGTAAAGATTCAAGGTGACCCTTTCAGTAGAATGCCTTTATGTTTGAACACTTCTTTGTGGTTTATACAGTTCTTCCATAGTGATATCATTCAATTCTCAAAATAGAATTCTTGCTCCAGTTCTCTGAGGTAGATGGAACAGATGCCATGGCCATTTTACTGAGTGGTAACCTACCAGAAGTGAAATCTCTTAGCCAATAATCACGTACGTAGCTAGTAAAGTACTAGAGCTAGGTTCTGCTCTTCATTTCTGGGACTCTTGCTGATTTTAAAGGGTTTTATTTACTGGAGATTGGATTAGATCACCTTGATTATTTTAATTTCATTATTTATTATTTTATTTTTATTTTTTGAAATTAATTTCAAAAGGGTTGCTTTCCCCCATACTATCCTTACACATATTACCTTATACTCTACTATGTGATATAAATAATGCCTCTGTTTTCAGTCTTGGCCTATATCGCTTCACCTAGACTTGTAAAGTCAGATCAGAATGGGTGGAGTGAATTCCCTTCAATGAAGAAGATTTTTGCTAGATTTCTCTGTGTTTTATTGCTACTCTGGGGTTATTAATTCATTCTGTGGATGGGCAGTTTGGTAGTTATAGGTGATTGCTAGTTTGGAGTAGACATAGTAACTCAAACAAAATACCATTGTAAACAGGTGAGTCTCCCATGATAGAGGTGACAGCCACGCTCGTGTCCTTTCTGTGTTCATGCCAGAGCCATTCTTCGTGTCTTAATCACAAATACTTTGAGCAGCAGAACTAGAAAAGAATCTGAAGGTTATCTAGCCCAGTTCTTTCATTTTCAGATACAGAAATTCAATATGACTGGGAAGAAAATGGCTTCCCAAAGTTACCCAAGAGTTTGGGGTTGAACTGGGTCTAGAATCCAGCTTTCCTAAATGCGCCCCTTCCACCGTGTCTCTGCTCTCTCTCACTGGATGAGGCAAGTTCCCAGGAATCGACGAGTCTTGGGCTATTGATACTTGGTGGAGAACTAGCCACTAGTGATGTGACGGCATGTAATCTGGTTAGGCAGGACGTATGATTTCTCAATTGACAGCTAAAATGTGGGGGAAGTGGATGGCCACCTATGGCAATATAATTAATGACATGATTTAGAACGGATCTCCCCTGCCATTTTTAATGCTGAGCATACAGGCCAATTTGGTGCTGCTTCTCTTATCACAGTTAGTACAACTTTTTCTTTTTTTTAAACCTGGAATTATCAGTGGTTGAAAATATATGAGGATGGTGAACAGTGATATCTACATATTAAAACCCTCAGTGTGCTCTCCTGTCTCTGGGGCCCTACGGCCTCTGCTCCCTACCATGACCAGGGAACCTGGACTGTGACTTTGGAGGAACAATTGGAAAACATCTTCTTTCTGTAGTCCTGCCAATTCTGTTAAGTGGCCAGCAATCACAGAAGAGCGATGGCAGTTTCTCAGATATTTGTTTTAATTATGTGTGGTCTGTCATGCGAACAGTCACCAAGTCACTGACATATCAGGGGACACAATCAGACTTGGACTTGACTGGCCTCCCCTTTTCTGGTTCAGGGTAAGCATTTTGAGCCTCATCTGTCACTGTGGTATGCAGTGCGTGAGTTTTAACTTTCAGAGCCTCAGGAGGGAAAAAGGACAAGCTGTTCATTCATTAAAGGGTCAGGTATTGCTTGTATTAATTTGATTTTTACGTTACATGTTCCTGAAGAGAAAACTTGGGATTCTTTGGGTGACATCAGAGCTAACCCAGTATTCATAGGCTATACTGACACTCAAATGGCCAGCATTCAGCACTGACTTGATAGTCAGGGCATTACATTTCAGCCTCACTTTGAACCACTTAACCTTGAACATGACCCTTTACAATTCCACATAGACTTCATTTATAAAATTAGCTGGTAGTATGAATGATCTTATATGACTTTTTTGAGGATCAAATATAATAATGAGTGTGAAAATGCTTTATGAACAGCTCTGGTTTGTTGGCTCAGTTGGTTGGAGCTTTGTCCCATACACTAAAATGGTTGTAGGTTCGATTCCCGGTCAGGGCACATACCTAGATTGTCAGTTCAATCCCAGGTTGGAGCACATATAGGAGGCAACCGATCAATGTTTCTTCTCTTCTCTTCTCTTCTCTTCTCTTCTCTTCTCTTCTCTTCTCTTCTCTTCTCTTCTCTTCTCTTCTCTTCTCTTCTCTTCTCTCTCTCTCTCTCTCTCTCTCTCTCTCTTTATTTATCTCTGAAGTCATTCAAAAACATATCCTCAGGTGAGGACAGAAAAAAATAATCTAATGAAACCCTTTTTTTCCTAGATGAAACTTGTTGATTTACTAATATATTTTGAGGTGTTATAGAACCTTTGCCCTGGCAATGGTGTAAATAACAAGTCAGAATTGTTGAACACAGGCAGGGGTTATCCCCCTGGTTTGGGCGGCTCCGCGCGGTCAGGTTGCGTGTTCAGTGCTGCAGAACTCTAAGTGGTAAAGCTGAGCCGGTCCCTGCGGAGTCCTTCCATGGCTGCCACAGTTCTCTGTCACCGATGTTTCGTGGCTGACTCGTGTGGAAGCTACAGTGACAGAGTTAGTTAGTACACGAAAACAGAGTAGATTAGGTGTTTTAGAAAAAAAGTAGTTTATGTGTTGTTGACAAAATCTCTCTCATTTTGTAATGTGTCAGCTTAATTAATTACTGAAGTGTGTCCCTCATCTTTGTCTGACTTAAGAAACTGAATGATGCAACGTTGTGCAGTGAGGTGCTCTTGAATCTTCTTTATTTTTAAATCATATAAATGTGCAATACTACTGTCACCTAATATTTTAAATCTGAGCAAGCTTAATATTTTTCAAGAATAAAAATAAATATAGGACCACAATAAAATATTTCCACACACAAGATATTTCTGTTTGTTTAGAACAGCAAAAATAAATAAATAAATAAATAAATAAATAAATAAATAAATAAATAAATAAATAAAATATCATATCATGTGCCAGAGAGGATATGAAGAAACTTGATCCCTCATACATCACTGGCTGGTTGTGTAAAATAGTATAATCATTTTGGAAAACTCTTAGGCAGTTGTTTACCAAAGTAAACATGTACTAAACATATGATTCAGCAGTTGTCCTTCTGGAAATTTAATCCAGAGACATGAAAAGTTATGTTTATACATAACCCTGTACATGGATGTTCATAGCAACTTTCTCATGATGGCAGAACAGTGGGAAAATCCAAATGTCCTCCAATGGGTAAATGCTTAAACGGGCACTGGGACATCCATACAGGAGAATAATACTATTCATCAGTAGAAAGGAATGAGCCGTTAATGCCTGCAACAACGCGGGTTGACTTCTTGGGCGCTGTGCTTAATAAAAAGATAAGTCAATCTCAAACGGTTACATACCATTGATTCCATTTATAAGACCTTCTTGAGACGACAGAATTCTAGAGAGGGAGAACAGAACAGGAATGGGGGATGGAGTGGGGCAGGGAGTGGGCGGTCAAACCTGGAAGAAGCCACAGGGAGCCTTTTTGTGTTGGTGGAATAGTTCTGTATCTTGGTTGTAGTGGTGGCTACATGAATCTATGTATGAAATAAAATTGCAAAGAATTATAAACATATACAAATGAATGCAGGTTAAAAAATGATGAAAACCAAATAAGGGGTAGTTGACAGTAATAGAGCAATGTCAGTGTTCTGGCTTCGGTATTGTATTTATATCAGATGTTGCTATTGGGCGAAGCTGGGGGAGCAGCACATGGGACTCTTTGTACTATTTTTACAACTTCCTGTTAGTCCTTATTGCAAAATAAAAAGTTGAATAATAAAAGATAAATACATACATATGGATTTCCTCATGATTTTGTCTTCTTCTCAAGGTGTTATTTTGCATGCACACTGAATTGCCTACACTACACCTTGAAGATCACTAGTATAATGTATGGTTTATACCAATGGTTTTCAAAGCTGACCAGCCATCGCAAAAATTCAGGGAACACTTTGAAAAAAGAAAGAAACAAAACAAAAGCAGTTTCTGGATCTCATGTTTGTTGCACAGAATCAAAATCAGGACAAAGGCCCTAGGAACCTGCATTGAAACAAACTCCCCAGATAATTCTGGTTGATGCTCAACCAAAGTTTGGGAACCATTTGTTCATTTCAATAACTCCAGCATCCAGTGTTTTAGTGCCCCGTGACCATCTTCTCCAAGTCCTGTGGGTACGCACTCTCTGCCTCATCAGTAACAGTGGCTTTGGAAATCTTATACATTCTTTTATCATATGAACAATGTAGAGATTCGGGGACTGAAACCACCCTTCGTGTTGCTATGCTTTCCCTCCGTACTTGCATCATAAACGCGTTTTCTGCATATGTTGTCCCAAGGAATTGTAATTGGGATCCAAAAACAAGTACATTTTTTTTTTTTAATTATTAAAGATTCTTCTAGAATGCCTCTGCATTATAGAGCACTTGCTATTGTGTAACTTCAGGTAGTGATGCCTGGAATCTCAGCTGATTTGGGGTCAGAATAGGCCTATGTAAATCATCTATAAATAGATACATTATGGATATTATAAAAATAAATCTGACACCTGAGCCTTTGGGCAAATATACCATATAAAGAAATCATACCCTGGAACAATGATTGACCTTAGGAGCTGTAAAAGAGAAAAAAAAAAAATCATGGTATTATATTTTTATCATCCTTCCTTAAATTTTCTGTAGTCAGAAGCTGGCCAGCAGGGCACAGTACCAGGGACAGGTCCCTGAGAGGTGACGCCTGCAGCCTCCTAGCACTCGGACGTTCTGGCATTCTTTCTTATTATCCGTTCTCCACGTTGCTCTGTATGATGCTGTTTCACGTGGAACAGACAGACTGCTAGTCAAGGTAGACATGTATCTAACAGCCACCATAACCTACGAAGTTGCATTCTGTAAATCTGGTGCCACAAAAGAAAATGAAATGTTGTGGGAATAACTGAAAAGCTGCACAGAGGAGGGGACAGCTGAGCCGAGTTTGGAGAACGAACCAGTTGTTAGCTAGGCAGCTAAGGGCGGTGGACATGTGGCACCAGGCAAAGGGAACAGCATGTGGAGAAGCAGAGAAAGGTGCCTGTTCAACCCTCGTAATGTTGGCAGCTCTTTGTTGATGTCCTTAGACAGTGTATCTGGACTCCTGGGAGTAGCTTTGCAATATGAGCAGAGGAACTTCACCATGAATGGACTCCTACATCTAGTATGCTCCGAAAGATAGCTCTAGCGATAGCTCAAGGCAGCTGGGTGGCTACAGGGAGGAAGCACAAGGGAACATGCACATATCAACCTCATCACACCACGGGCAAGAAGCATGTTCCCGGCGGTGTTCCTGGCTGGAAGGATCATGCTTTTTCTCTCCAAGCCTCTATCATGCTTGAGAATGAAATGTTTCTGTATATACAGATCCTAAGACTAAAACAACAAGAAGAAGCACAAAAAAGCAATTCTCCCCAAACGAGGTCAAAGCAGCCTTTTTACCTAATCCAACACACCCTTAAGAATGTGAGATGTGGGCCAACTGGAACTTTTTGTTTGTTGGTTCTGTTTTGCTTTCTTAACTTCTCTCCAGTTTGGGGTGATCCTGAGAAACAGGAAGCAAAAAAGAAGGACTTTATTATGAAACAAAGATGTGTGTGTGTGAGAATAGATTTCAAAGCACTTTCCCACATAATATCTAATTTAATCGCCACAATATCCTGTAACATTACGGTTCCTACATTATTATAGTTCCTAGAGACAAATAAAAAATCCGACATTCAGGGGACCTGCAGTGAGGAAATGTAGAAGCCACATTTGACCAAATTTTAGTGTTTTTCCTTAAGTGAAGTATTGGAAATATAAAATAATAACTGTATAAGAATCATCGATATTACTATTACGATAGCAGTTTTTCTGGCAGAACTTTGCTGTAAGGATATGAAGAACTTTTTATTTTATTTTTTCATCCTCACTCGAGGACATTTTTTCATTTTCTGTTCAGATAGAGAGAAAGGAAGAGAAAGAGAGAGACATCGATGTGAAAGGGACACATCAAGTGGTTGCCACCCACATGACCCAATCAGGGCTGGTGACAAACTGCAACCGAGGTACGTGCCCTTAGCGGGAACCGAACCCGGGTCTCTCTGGACCGCAGGCCAATGCGCTAACCGCTGAGCCAAACTGGCCAGGGCTGGATATGAAGAACTTTTTAGTGGATTTGTTAGTGTATTTCACCTGAAGTCCACGCTGCTTTACTGGTGATGTAATCTCCTTAGCAACGCGGTAGAAGATCGGTGACCTCACCCTCAAGCTGCAGAGATTGGATGCAGAGTGAAACCATCGGGACGAGCAGAGCTGGGACCTGAGCCCTGGCCCCTCACGTGTGCCTCGTGCATTTCTTCCGCACTATGCTGTGTGCCTTATTAGTGCTATTATTATTTTTATTTAAAAAAGAGAAAATTCTCACTGCTCTTTTCCCCAATCACTACCATTCAGAAGTGTTTGAAGATCGAATTTCTCCAAGTGGCATGTGAAAATTGCTTAGAATCACCTGTGTATGGGATGATGGACCAATGCATAAAATGGCCAAAGTAATCTCTAGAACTCATAACCAAGAAGACATTGTTGCAGAAAGCTTTTGGAATAACCTTTTAAAATATCCATGAATTCAGGTGAATTACGCCATCTTGCTTAAACTTGTTAGATGTCATTGGTCGCTTTATTGACATTAAGATGAAATTAAAATCACATTTAAATTTGCGGACACTTTTGTTATTTATCTGTTCATATATGTTATAATGATTTCGTTTTATTGTTTCCTTCATAAAAAATATTTACTGGGAAAGCAATCTTCGAGTCATAGAAAGTCTATCTAGAAATGTTACCATTTGAGGTGACTTAGAAATGTCATACATGCCCACCCACTGTGGTCCCTGGCAGAGGGATTTTGCTTTTTTCTTCTCTCACCCCCTGCATTGACCATACTTCCCCTATGAGGACAACTTCAGATGCATGCTGTGCCCCTTTTGATTGAACAGGGCTCTGTAATAGATAGGACAAGAGTGAAAACACATCCTTAAACAGTTTATATTTTTAGAAAGTTGACATATGAAAAGGACCAGGGCAGTTTTGATAGGAGAAAAGAGAGAAGACTCAGGGGAGTCAATGGTTAAGCATGTAGACTCTCACATCAGAAAGATCTGGGTTCAAGTTCGGGTTTTACCACTTATTCTCCAGGAACGTGCACTGACCCAGTTAAGTAGCTACTCAGGCTCTGTCAACTTGTTCTTCTGTTCAAATAGAGGTACACGGATCTCAGAGAGTTGTTTTCAAAATTGAATGAATAAGTTGGCACAATATCTGTCACCAAATAATGGCTAAACCACAGAAAGCTGCCATCATTCTTGTTGCTATCATTAAAAATCAAGAGTGAACATTAGCTCAGGGAGTCACAACCCATAGATTTTTCAATCATAGATTTTAAATTATCATTGTTTAAATATGACTCATGCTGGCCATTTTTGAAAAGAATCTTATTTTTATCCTTTTTTGTTTTATAGTAGTGTTTGACTCGTTGACATTTTAGGATTGACTTGTCTTACATTTGTCCCTGCTAGAATTGTGATGTGTTGACATGTCCTTTTTTTGACTTTGCATAGTTATGCCTTTCTCAGAGAGAGATTTTACATAAACTATGTTAATAAGGAAAAATAACACTTTCATATTTATAGTATCTTTTTAAGAAGGAATATTTTTATTATTAAATTATTACAAATGTTAGTGAACATTATATACTGCAAACTATATAAAGTAAACTAGTGATTTTTGTTAATTTAAAAAATATGTTATTTTTCAAACTAACATGGCAGAGAAATTTTAGAGATGTTATTAATTATATCATCACAGGAAAATGATTAATTTAGTTAGGAATTTTATCAGGGGTCCCATTCATTACTGGGATTCATACTTGGGATTTAGCCAGTCTCCTGACATTGTGCTTAAACTTGGTCCATGTGTATGTCTTTTACAGGGAAGGGCCCTCATGTCATCAAACCCTCAAAGAGATGCTGAACTCACTCATTAAGAAAGATAACATCCCCTATGTAAGAGATTACCAGTTTCCCAAGCCAGTTATATTAATGCTGCTTAAATAAAAGCCAGGTTTGCATTTTCCTCTCACCAACTTGAGGGGCAATGTCTGGAGAGAGAACTGAGTATTTGGTGGTGATGGTAGTTGGGGTTCTAATAATTATACAAGAAAATATGATGCATATACAATATAATGTATAGCATTGTAGTCTATTATATCATTATATATCGTTTTATACAACTTTATATGTATTTGCACATATCCTCTGGGCAGTGCACATGCAAGGTGAGATGGATACAGCAAGGGTTCTTTCCTCTAAGAGGGAGGCCATGCAGGATCTCACCGCCTTTGATAACTGAGCAGATGGAGTCTCGGTGATGAGGCTGCTTGTACCGGTCCTACATTACAGGTAGAAAGTAATCAAGAGGAGATTCTCGAATTCTTTATACTGCACCATGCTTCCTGTCGCTTAGCATAGAACAATCCCCAATATATTTTTTCCTTATTTCTCTTATATGTGAATTTAAAATGTCATATTTGTTCTGCTTCCATTATTGCAGTTTTGAATGATGATTCATCAGTGCAGTGGCCTATTTTAGTGAACCACAATAGCTTGGGTAGGAAGAAAAAAAAGATTCGACATACTCAGGAATGGAAAGCAGCCATCTTTTTATAGCTGAAATTGCAAACATCTGGCAATTACTCTATTCTACCTCCCTTCAAAAAAGAAGAATCGTCCCTTCAACTGGAGCCTGCTGCTGGGTTTAATCAAGGCAGCTATGCAAGCCTCAAGGAGCAATAGGTTTTGATTCAAGGAGGTCATTGCCTAACCCAGTTGGCCAGAGTCTCTTTGGAAAGTACACCATTTAATGCTCCCCATATGCTACTGTGTTATATAATGATGATGATGATGATGATAATAATAATAGTAATAATAAGGCAATTAATGGCTGCAGAAAAACTCCCCTTTGCTTTTCTGCCCTGGCTCATGTGTGGTGGCTCTCAGCAGCTTTAATATTATGAAAGTTAACTGTTCCAATAAAGTTTGCCTCTCTCCAACCTATGAAGCTTTTGATACTCCTGGTCAAAGGGTTCTACTACATCAATACCATTAACAATGATCGATTTGATTTTATTGTAAACTGGTCTAGTACATTGTTGAAGGAACGAACCAATTTCTTTGTAAAGCCTGCTGATGGTCTTGTAGTCAACCAGCCACCCACCGTGGTTATGATCCCTTGGTACCCCACCCTTGTTTTTTATTGTGATAATTGTTTGTGAAACTAGTTCTTCCCTCACTGGAAAAGTCATCTCTGACGGCAGGGGAAGTGAGAATAGCTGGCGGTTTGCAATGAGGGCTGAGAGTCAGCACTTCTGCATTTTCCCCTTGGGCCAGTGCCACCTTTCATGCTGGCCTTGACCAACGCATTTACCTTTCTATTCCCCATTTACCTTTCTCTTCCTCTAGACCACCGATGGGTAGACGTGGACCTTTGCTTTCCCAGGTTCTGCCAACCTGTGACCACTGTTCCCTTTTGTTGTAACGTCTTGGTCAATAATCACCAGTCATTGGGAAGGAATGGAAGAGATGTAGTAGGAAGGAAAGAAAGAAAGAAAAAAAAAGGGGGTCTGTGGCATGGTGATTTTCAAAAACAACCCTGAGTACTAAAAATAGGCTGTTTTCTAGTGTTAGCATGTTATGGTACTTGGAAATCATAGACATTCTATGAGCTGATTTTACAGCCTTTATTAGTAATTTTGCTTTTATGCTTTTGGTAGAAGTGTGTTCAATACCAAAGCCATAGCTTTTCTCTTGATGTAATAATTTCACTAATTGGTCTCTCCTGCCAGTTTTCCCAAAATCCCAGGAAATTTTGCAAACATTTCATTAACTTAAATGCAGTTTTGGAAGAGGTGAGATTATGACTGGGAGCTTTCCGGTGAAAAGGAAGAAGAGCACCTAACACCTAAACTGCAAATCTTACTCCATAGAGCAGAGCCAGGTAGAACAATGGTGTTTAGGAATTTCAGAACGTGTGCGCCCCCTTTTCTCTGTCTGCGTCCAGTGCCTTGTTGATCTTTCTGGCCCTTCTGGAACCTGAGCTCATTTATCAGAGCCAGTGTTCTAGCCCATTTGCTTACTCCTTTGATGACCTGCTACAGTGGAAAAGGTTATGCCAATGTCCCTTATCAATTTCCTTTTACTTTAGGGCTTAAGAAAGTCTAGAATGTCTTAAATGTCTCTCAGTGGTTCTCTACCCTCACTACCTGTAGTCTCCTGGGAGCTTCAAAAGATACCAAGACTTGGGCCTCACCCTCAGGTATTCTAATATAGTTTGTCTGGAATGGGCACTTTTTTTGGGTCGACCCTCCCCAAGTTTAGGAACTACTGAGGTAGGCCAATCTCTCACCTGATACTTGAGTTCACACCATCTCTCGTGAGGTTTCGCCGGGCTTCTCTTTACTATTTTGTAGCGCAGGAAACTGAAACTGCCCTTTCTGTCTTTGGATAGCTCTGATTTTAGGGGCTGTTTATCGTTATTTTGATTTGACATCTTCATAAAATTTGGGCATGTCTCTCAGTCTTACATATGTATAATCTCTATCCTTGGAGTTTAGTTATAAGCATCTGCCTTCTGAAAACGGAAAAGAAAAAACAAAAGCAACAAACATAACACAACAGAAAACTACAACAACTGGATCATACTTTTATAATTGTGACCAGTCCTCATTCAGTGGGAGCTCCCCCTTCACCACTTTTGAGTCATGAACTCTGGGAAGGGAATGGTGAGGAGCGAACAGACAAATAAAACAGGCGCTTAGGCTAGTGAAGCAACCTCAGAGTTACCTTGTCAACTAGAGGGTTTGGCCTTAAGAGCAGCAGGCCTGTGCTGGTCTCCATTAAATTCACATGGCCTGGTAATGGTTGAGGCACGGCAAAGTTCTCCAAGAGAAGTTCTTTTCTGAACAAAGGTGCAGGTACCAAGAACTGCCTTTCCAGTTTCAGCACAGTTTGCCAGACTCAGTAATAGGACTGCTCTAGGTGGTATTACAGTGGTTGACTTTTAAGAAAAAAGTAATATACATAGTTTTGAAAAAACTATTTTTTTCTTTACTGAAAATGGAAAAGAATACAGTCTTGAATGGATACTCAAGTCAACAGATGGATTTAGACCTTTTCTGTGATTAGATTAAGTAGCTTGATGAGGACAGATGGGATTTATAGTTGAATGAATAAGTTAGAATTCTTGGATCCCAGGCAAATCTAAACTTTGAGGAAACAAATGAGAAACCCTGGAGTTCAGAATGAGTAATAGTAAAGGCAAAACTTATATTATTAAAAATTTCAGAATTACTTATGTGATTATTTTTTGCAATAGCTGTTCCTGGCCTATCATGTTCATGAGTCTAAGTTCTTTTTATAGCTGTTTAATTTTAATTTAATTATATTTTCTGTTAAGTAGGAAGGCTGAAGTGCTACTTTCCCTCTGGCTAGAGCGATGGTTTGTGATTTGGGTGCTGCACTCACCAGCCACCACTCCCTGGTTGCAGTTTGCCCAGAGCGTGGGGTTAATTGGAACAGTGAACACAACTCTTAAAACACAAACTATACCATTAAGGTGATGAAGTGGCAGAGTCATTCCACAATTATACTTACCGTTGGGAGTTACTATTCCATGAGTTTGTTTAGAATGTAAAGAACACATGGAGGAGTAAAGGTGTGCGATTCAACACCCACAGACATCTGGAGAGGAAGCGCTGGCGAGATCATGTCCTGGGACTTCTAAAAATCTTTCTGTGGCTCTGTGGCCACTGGAGAAGACACAGGCACCATTCAAAGCCCAGTGGATCCAGCTACGTTCAACAAAATAAAAAATAGTTCTTTATACTACCACTGATAAGTGTGAGCCCTCTGACTGTCCCCCTTCCTGATTTGGATATTTTTTTGCTTACATAAATTTTATTTGTTCTGCTTTTTCCATTCAATTCATTGAACCATGACAGAATTAAGATTTTTTTTTCTTTTAGGTTTCTTGGATTTTTAATACTTTTCTTGTTTAAAGGGCTCAGCTATAGTTCCCTTTAAGAATAAGGTTTTTTTGAGGCTTAATATTTTGCGAGTGGTGACCTTGTATTATTCCTAAGCAGTCTATCTATCTCATGCAGCTTACTCTATATTGGATATAGCCCAGATAAAAATCAACCTGTATGAAAATATTGTCAGGTCCATCCTGAACTTGCCATTGGGATTATATTGCTTCTTATCCTAGAAAATCGTATCAATCCAAGGTTGAGGAAGGAGACGCCTTAGAACCTGTGCCTGTTTTGGAGAATACCAAAGAATTTGCTTTCTCTGGAACAGCAGCCAGGACTCTTAATGGTGATAGACCAGTGCATTCCTGGAAGTAGAGGAAGGATGAAGCTAGAGTCACAAAGAGAATCTCAGAGCAAAAGGCTTGTAGTTGGAATCTGGACATCACACTTGAAGTGCTCCTCAAACATTCTATTTTCAGAAATAAACCCAACCCTAGTAGCCCCTGTTATTTCTTCCCCAGATAGGATGTCAAGATATGATTCCTAGTGAATAGCTAGGGTCTATTGCAAAGTTTGACATGTTGTTCTGAATACAGTTTCAGAAGTGTGCATGGATACTTAACTGAAAGGGAACAAAAAGGGCTGACAGATTAAAGGAAATTTTACCTTAGCCACACGAGAAAGGAGGTGGCAACCGGTCAAGAAGGCAATCCCGGGACGTGGCACAAGTAACCCAGGGGTGTGGTCCAGCGTGGTCTTGCACACTTATGGCACACGTACATCACCAAACCACCCTGAGTTGGTTTCCCCAATTGTAAAACAATGTGACTGAACAATATTATCTCTTCAGTTCTTTCCTGCATGGAGTAACATCATTCCCATGGAATATCATGGATTCAGTTAGGCTGTGAAATGGGCCATAGACTCTCCATTCTGCATGGCCTCAGTGTATTCCTCTGTCACCCTCATGTCCTCTCAGCTCCTCCATTCTAGGCTAATAAGGGACCAGAGCAAAGTGTAAATTAATGTTCTTAATTACATATAGTTCATGAAGGACCTAACATTTATATTTGTTCCTACTATATGCCTGCTATCTGATATATCTTCTTCATTTGAAATTTGGCATTACTATTTTCAATGTTTAAATAATGAAATTGAGCCTCAGAGAGATAAAAAAGTTGTGTAATATTTCACTGTTAAGAAATAACGAATCTTCTATTTGAATCCAGCTATCTCTAAATCCAAATTTCACGATCTTTCTGTTGTATATTATATGCTGAGTCCCAAAATCTGTACCAGAAATATTTGTTGAATGTGCTCCTACTGAGATGTAGGTATATGTCTACATCTACTTATTTAAATACTCATGTCTGTCTGTCTGTCTGTCTGAGAGGTCTACATCTTTTTGAAATTATGACAAAGTGGAACCTTGCCAGAAGGGCTTCCATTTTTAATAGAAACCAGAATTTTAAGCTGAAGCCATGAAATTCTGATGATAAATTATCTAATGATAATTTATATATCAATTAGGGGAAGAATCTGGGGGTTATGATGTCTTGGTTATATGCTGTAGATAATATATACACTTGGCCTTGTGGTAAGAAGAGTGTCACAGTAAAAGTTCTTTTCAGTTAACCTCGTAGTGAGGAAGAGAGTAAAAGAAATACATGAATGAATGGCAGGCTGGCCACTTGAATCTTCTAGGTAGGATAAGGGCTGGTATACTGGATGGTGCTCCAGAATCTTTGTTGCTTTCTTCCATTTACTTCTTTTTATATTCCTAGTCTGCTTCGAGGGCATTAAAATTTTAAAAAGGAATCTGTTATTATAAATGTGTGTGTGTATATATATATATATATATATATATATATATATATATAGTTTATTTATTTATTCTGAAATGTGTGGTTAAGGGGAGTGAATAGGAGCCTTAAGGGACGGGAAGAAGAGCTTAAACTTAGCATTAATTCTTGTATTTATTCAGCATACCTCCAATGAGCATATTGAACATATAAGGTGTTCAGCCAAGAGCTATGTGGAATTGGAGATAATCAAGATGTAAACCTTACTTTGGCTGTTTATTTCAGAAAAAGGAGGAGGAACTGGATGACACTGGCTAAGAAGCTATGCAAAGGTTTTCTTGCATTCTTGTCCTTATTCAAGCTAGAGATGTACTCAGAACGTTTTTTGGTCAATTTCTTTACCTGTGAAATAAAAATAGATAAACACTATTAAATATAAGGAGGAGGCATGCAACCTTAGTATGTATTTTGTTATGAATCTTAGCTGCTATACTGATGGATACAGTTGACCCATCATGACCACCACTTAAAGGAATGTGAGAAAATCCTTAGACCCTTGTAAAAAACAGAAATTTTGACATCTTGGTCTCACGGTTGTGAGAGAGTTAAGAAAGTCCACCATTTTGTAACCAGGCCCAATGATTTTGTATAAGCCATGTCAGGATATTGTCTGCACACTGTCTTTGCTGATCACAGTAATAGGGTCATAAGAGAAAGAGAAGTAATAGAGTGTCTCTTAGCAACCAACCCCAGGAGAAAGAGAAAATTACTCAAACCCAGCCATCCACCCAGGGAAGTAGAAAGAAAAAATATTTTGAAAGTCTGCTGAAAGTGCTCAGAGACAGGACTTTTTTGTGGTAGCTCCTATGGGCTGATTTCAGTCTTCCTTTAAGAGAGAGAAAGAGGCGGGGGGGGGGGGGGGGGCAAAGGGTGACCAGGGACCAAAGTCTCTTGTTTTCTAAAACAGAAACTTCGTAGTCCAAAGCATGAGAGGATGTGGGAGGAGGGAGGTGGTGTCACTTTACTGTGCCCAGAATTTCGAATTGATATCCAGATTTCTCTCCCGAGGAACAGGAATGTGAACCTAGAGCTGCTATTATGGTTTTATAAACTTGCTCTTGCCCTCCCTGCCTGTAACAGTTAGCTATTAAATTTATCACCACAGGGAAATTGAAACAACCATCAAAAGCCTCCCCAAAAATGAAAGTCCAGCACCAGATGGCTTCACTAGTGAGTACTACCACACATTCAAGGAAGGATTTGATACCTTTCCTTCTCAAACTCTCCCAAAAATTTGAAGAAGAGGCAGTAGTCCTTAACACATTTTATGAGGCCAACAGAGCCCTGATACCAAAACCCGGTAAGAAAGAAAACTACAGACCAATATGTCTGATGAATGCAAAAATCCTAACAAAATGCTAGCAAATCAAATACAACAATACTTTAAAAAAAATAATACAAATCACAGTCAAGTGAGGTTCATTCCAGGGGCACAAGGGCAAGGATGGTTCAACATATACAAACTGATCAATGTAAATAATGCACCACATTAACAAAAAGAATAAAAATCATATGATCTTATCAACAGAGGAAAAGCATTTGATAAAATACAACATCCATTTATGATTTAAACACTCAATAAAATGGGTATAATATTTATCACTACAGACTTTGGTCCTAGGTAGTGGCTTTCAAAAAAATTTTTTTTTTTTTTTATTGCCACCTGAGGACATTTTTCCATTTTTTGTTCAGATAGAGTGGGAGGGAGAGAGAGGAAGAGAGAGAGAGAAACATTGACGTGAAAGGGACACTTTGAGTGGCTGCCACCTGCACAATCAGCCAGGGCTAGGCACAAACTGCAACCGAGGTATGTGCCCTTAGCAGGAACCGAACCTGCGTCTCTCTGGACCATAGGCCAATGTTCTAACCACTGAGCAACTGACCAGGGCTCAAAAATTTTTTTTTTTTTTTTTATCCTCACTCAAGGACATTTTTCCATTTTTTTGTTCAGATAGAGCCGGAGGGAGAGAGGAAGAGAGAGAGAGAGAGAAACATCGATGTGAAGGGACACATCGAGTGGCTGCCACCCGCACGACCAACCAGGGCCGGGGACAAACTGCAACCGAGGTACGCGCCCTTAGCGGGAACCGAACCCGGGTCTCTCTGTACTGCAAGCCGATGCTCTAACCGCTGAGCCAAACCGGCCAGGGCATTTTTTTTTTTTTTCAAAAATTTTTTACACAAATTTCAGTAAGAAATAAATTTTACATTGATAATTATACATTCACACACACACATTCATATATCTACAAATATATGAAATATACATATGAAAAAAAATTTTATTTAATGCTATATGCTCTTACTTTACATGATGTACAATGTTGTTTTCTATTCTATTTCAGTTTTAGAAATTAAATTTGGAGATCTAGTACATTGATTTTATTATCCATTAATGAGTTTCTTTCCATAGTTTGAAAAACACTAGTCTAGGGTCAGCTCTTGTGTTTCATTTCAATTTTATTAAAATGATGCCAAGCGGCAAGTCAGTCATGGTCAAGAGCCCTGGGCCAGCATCGTGATGTTTAGACTAATGGTTATTTAAGCTAAATATTTTTTTGTCATCTGTCAAGTAGATAAATCCTAAGATCTTGGCTTGAAATTTAAGAGTAAACCTGAGACGATTCCTCTTGGCCTGTTAGCAGTTTAAAAGGGGCTGCAGTGTGGCCAAGGACCACTAGACTGGACTCGCGTGACTTGCTCCCACTTGGACACACCCTTTTCTCATGTAATGACGGGATTGAATTAGATAATGTCACAACTTCCTTCTGACTGTAGTATCTTGGCATTTACAGCTAGAAGGAACCCCAGACATCATCCAATCTAATCTATTTATAAGATTTAGTTCTAGAAAAAGAACTTTCCTGTTTCTTTTAAGACTCCATGCTAGGAAGAATGGTGATGGAAGGAGACTTGACTTGGAGTAGTGAACACACAAGACAGTATACAGATGATGCATTATAGAATCATAAATCTGAAACCTGTATAATTTTATTAAACAATGCCACCCCAATCAATTCAACAAAAAATAAAAATATACACCAAAAAGTGAATTCTACTTCCTCACTTCAGACATTTCACTTTAATATAAGAGTAAAAACATGTATGTTCAAACTTAGTTCAGGAAAATACACAATTTGTTAAACACTACAGTTAGGGAAGAATGAAAACATAAAGATTCAGAAGACAGGTACTATGATCTGACTGAGAAGATAAAGGCTGAAGGCTACACTAAAACAGGAGGAGGAAGCTTCCGGGCTGGGCTTTGAGGGAGGCAAATGGTTCATAGGTGGAGAGGTGGATGACGGTGGGCATTGCAGGTAAACAACATGGTCAGTAATGGAAGAATGGGGTTTCAGTTGCCTTCTCTGGGTTATGTTTTCTGATCTCATTGAATTTACCAGCTTGATTGTTTTCCCCCTCCTGAGGTTTTTTTTATATTTTATGTTTTTTTTCTCCCCAACTAACATGACCCCTTAATAATGGTCTATCGCCCATTGCATAGCACTTTTCTAAATCAGAAAAATCTAAATAAGGAAGTACAAATTAATACCTGTGATATTTTCAGAACAACAACAACAAGCAATGCTTGGATATTTTTTATCTCTTTTTTTTCCCCTTGAGGCAGGACTAATTTAGTTTGATCTTTTAGTAGTTTATAAAGCATGGAAATATCCTGAATTATTGGGGATGTTGGAAATGATGTTCTCAGTGATGTCACTTTCTGAATAAGAATGATTTGGGTATCAAGTCAGTTAAGGGAAATTAATTTAAAAACCGGAATGATTTTGCGGGCTTTGTGTTTGTAATTTGGCTCCCGTCTTGCGCCTTGGCTTGAGTAGGCTGCAGGCTCTGCACTGTCTTCCGCACCCACCCAGTTCTCTGAAGCTGTCCCGTGGGTGTGCGGACGCAGAAAGGTGGTACTGCCTCGGAGTTCATTTACTAACCTGCCTTCTCTCCACAGGCCTCTTGGAGCAGTGTTCCCACAGATTGTACTCCCAATACTTCTCTGTCTCAAACCTAATTATTAGCAATGACAGAAGTAAATAAAAGTACTTAATATCACAGCTATTTTGTTCGACCCTCAGAACTCTTCTTTGATAGGTAAATGAAATGGCAGGTCACTTTTCCCATTTTGAAGATGACTAAGCTGAAGCATCCAGAGGTGTTGTCACCTAGTGTCGGTCACCGTTCAAGTCTAGGTCTCAAGACCTGAATGATAGGGCTCCTGATTCCTGCCCCAGGGGAGATTAGGTGGATCGTGGAAGTTCGCTGATCATGTACAATTCATCTGCTCTGTTTGAATACTTTTCATTTTAGATGAAGAAACAGAGGCTGCGAGACATGGAGTTACTAGTATTTCAAAGCTCAATTCACAAAAGCAGACCTTCGGTTCTCTGTCTGAGGTGTTTAACATAGTATCTTGCAGATATAACACCCCCAGACTCCCTGTTCTGATCATAGCCATGTACCGAGTAGGTATTACTTGAGAAGTATATGTGCATTTCATAAATAACTCCTATTGATTGTTGATATCGCCTAAGTATTATTGTTCTTTTAAGCACACCTTTACTGAGGACCCAATATTTGTCCAGTACTATTAATTGCCCTGGGAAACAACAACAAAAACTTAACATCTGTAATTTATATTTGAAAGGCTCAAAAATGTTATTTTTTTAATTTAAAAAATTAATGAATCAAATAGGAAATAATCCAGACTTTAAGTTAAGTGAACATTTTGAGAAAAATGTTTTGTTTTAGGTCTGGATGGTCAAAAATACCTGGGTTTTAAAGGTTGGAAAGGTACATATTCACTAAGGGGTGAGTGATGGGCATGGGATGGTGGGTGGTAAGCAGGCTGTGTTGGGGTGGGTTGGTCCCCAGGAATAGAGCCGTGTGACTATGATGGGAGCATGGGATGAGGTTCACAAGCAACAGGGAGCTCTAGGTCTCCTAGGTGTAGAAGGGCTGATCAAAGAGAGGAAAAGGTAAGCATTCGGCCAGCCTTTCATGAAGCCTGTAGCCCAGAACCATACTGTGAGTTAAGGATGTGCTCTCCTTGGCATTAGGGACCACATCCCATTCAGCCATTTATGTAACTGCTCACATGGTAATGATTAGAAATTAAGATGATGCTCTTTGATATGAGCAACCTTCCTAAATAGCACTTGATGCTGCTGATGAAGGAGACTTAGGCACGTTGCTACTTCTTCTGTAGGCTTAGGGCCTGACTGGGAGGACATGAGAGCTTCCGTTCCAAAGTGGCTGCATTTGAGTGACATGCTAATAATGCCTAGATGTCATCTGGGGAGTACTTGTGTGTCCTTCAGAGGAAAAGTTTCCGCTCTTAGGATAATTTTTTATGCACTTGAAATTTTCTAATACATTTCAATTATATAAGTCCTTCTTGGATATGTTTTCTTTGTTCACTTAGGTAAAGAAGATTTTTCCATACGTTTAAAAATGTGCACAATTGCCCTGGCCAGTTTGGCTCAGCGGTTAGAGCGTCGGCCTGCGGTCCTGAGAGACCCGGGTTCGGTTCCCGCTAAGGGCGCGTACCTCGGTTGCAGTTTGTCCCCGGCCCTGGTCAGTTGTGCGGGTGGCAGCCACTCGATGTGCTCCTTTCACATCGATGTTTCTCTCTCTCTCTCTGTTCCTCTCTCTCCCTCCCACTCTACCTGAACAAAAAATGGAAAAATGTCCTCGGGTGAGGATAAAAAAAAAAAAAAAATGTGCGCAATTTATTTCACAAGAACAAGAAAACAAATTTATTTAAAATATGTTCCCACAATCTTGTCACCATAACGCATCAACCCAGTTTTCTATGTATCACTTTAGTCTTCAGCAATATGCATCTATAGTTTTAATGTGTTATCAGGGAGAGATATAATTTTTCATTTTTTAAGTTTAATGTTCTAGAATAGGAATTTCTCTTATCTTATGTAGCAGTGGCATTACAGTGCGTGGAGTAGATGCATCTGAATTTATTTACCTGTTGCCACGTTGCTGGTCAGATGTGTGACTCCTGCGTGTTTCTGTTAGAGACCACAGTGAAGGTCTTCATGGGCATAGCTTTTTGAGGAGATAGCATGTTGAAGAAATTGGGATGTTTATTCCCAGCTTATTGTTAGTACTTGCCCAAATATGCTTTTAACTAGATTTCATTCTGCACTAATTGCAACAGCTGTGGTGAAGTACTTGGGCGCCAGAAAAGATGTATAAACTGGTTAGGCTAGGTTAGAAGAGTTTTATGTGTTTGAGGTGGATGATGATGGGATGGGCAGGCTGTTGCTTTAGCCACACTCGTTGAGTTTAAACAAGCAATGGAAGCAAGTCACCTGCGATGAGGGAGAGTGGTCCAGCTAGAATGTTAAAATGTTCTTGTGGGCTGGATTGTGTAGTTTTGTTGCTGTCAGGATGGCAGAGCATGGTGATGGATCGTACCTGAGCAAACTAACGGAGATCAGTTGGCATACACGATCAGAGTCATAGCTGAGCAGCTGGGGAACTGATTCTGCTTCTTTGAAGAGGAATGAAAATCTCTGATCTCAGACTAACTGTGGTGATGATAGTGGGAGTGACAGTAACATTTTCTGAAGTGTGAATTATGTTCCAGGTACTATTTCAAGATATATATATATATATATATATATATATATATATATATTTTAATGAGCCATATATAATTTAATAATATATATATCCTCATTAAATTAGTATATATCAATCAGTATGTATGCTAATTTGACTAATTCTCATAATGACCTTGTGAAAATGTGCTATCATTCATTTCCATTTGATGGATGAGGAAACTGAGGCAGAGAGAAGTGAAATAACTTGCTCTAAGTCATGTAGTTATTAAATGGTATAATTAGCCTTTGAACCCAGGCATGCTGGTCCCAGAGCTGGACACACAGCCACTACTGCACTGTGCTGCCCGGTTGTGAGGTGATGAAACTCTGAAGGCAGGCATGGCTTACCTTTAGAGCAGTGTGAAAATTCCTTAGGCTGTTAGACCCATTAGATCGACCCAACAGAACTCATCTTTTAGCCCTAACGTCAGTATAACCTACAAACAGTGTGAAGAGATTTAGCAACAGCACTAGCAGAGATCAAAGCACTTTTTGTAGTTATTACCTCTTGTATTTATTTCTTCGATTTTTAGGGAGTGTGAGTCTGGAACATAGTATAGGTGCCCATGACACGCCTATTAATTTCAGGTTTGAAAGTAATGAATGGGTGAATAAATCACTTAATGCATATGTCTATTTCCTGGAGCTCTAATCTTGACCTCAGAACCTGGTTCAGCTGTAATTAGCCCCGAGTTTGTATGGTCGTTTTTGCTAAAGCAAAATCTTAGTGAAGGATTAAAAGATAACTGCACGCTGGGAAAGGATGTTGTTAACCAGCTTCAAAATGTATTAGTTTGATTTATTGTTGTCTTTTTCTGATAAAGAAAGGGAGTAGTCTCCCCTAAAGATTTGTGATTAAATCACTGACTGACTGCCTTTTCTATTTTGGTAGTTGTGGTAATTGATGTTTCCTGGAAATTTTCCCTCGTTCTATTAATACTGTCAGAGGGGGTTACAGCCATGACTCACTCCAGGAAGTCAACCATCATTCGCTTCCTCAATCTCACCAAACAGTCCCAATGTACAAAAATCAACGACTTCTGCAAATGAGTTACTTTATAGCCCTCAAGAAAGTTCTAGATAACAAGTCTTTGTGGTTCTCCCTGTGCTTCCTGCCACCATGGTGAATAAAATAAAAGTTTATGTTTTGCTTCTTGACATTCTTGAAATCACTGACCACCTGGGTCACCAGTGTGGGCTCTGTGTTAGGAGAACTCCCACCTGCTGTCTAGCAAAAGGGCCTTGGCACTCATCTCTGAAAGTTTCCCCTGGGGCTGGGGCTCTAGCCTCAGGGAACTGGAGTTCATGAACTCCAGTGTAGTCTGTACTTCTTAATGAGGTACGCTTGGCTTTATGTTTCTGTATTCATTCATTTGCTCACTTTTTAATTAATTTACTCCTTGATTTCTTCGATGCCTAATTCCATATCTCTTGAACACCTCTGTGTACTAGACTCCATCCTGAGAACTGGAAATACCGTACAGAGTACTTGCTCACAGGGGGCTTTCAGGCTGTTTACGGTGAACTAGATTATTAAATTATCCACCCAGAAGGAAAACAAACTCAGAGAATACATAGCCCATAGGCTTTTCCTAAAGTGTTACAAATGTGACATTTGTAACATTGTGAAAGATAAGGTTACTCATGTTAACTCATTACTTTTTTTCTGCGTGGGATTCATCTCCTCTGCTCCCACTGACCTACTCACCATGCCCACATACACATAAACACTGATATGGAACTTAACTGTGCATTTCTTGTGGTACTTAAAATTTTTCAACTTTGGATTATAGGAATTCATGTCCACGTCTTAGCTTCTTTGCGAATTCTTTGGGTAGAATCAGTGTGACTTATTTCTGGATGAGGGATGTGGCCCCTTTGACGTTACCTTCCGCCGCTTGTTCTGTTCCCCTTGTATGTTGCCAGATTCATGGTAGCTGTTTATTATGTTCAGTCAGTGCTAGCTGTGTGATCTTAGACAACTTAGTGAACTCTGAGGCTCAGTGTTCTCTTCTGTAACAAAGAGAATGGTAAGTCCTGCATCCTAAAAGATTGTTGTGAAGGTTAGGTATTATATTGAAAGTTATTTTAATAGTGTCTGACACTTAGTAAGCATTTACTGAATGGTATCATTAACAAATGGTTTTTCTGCTGCTTAGGAAGTGGTAGCATTTCCTTGTAGGATTTCCTTATAGCTCTTTATGATGGATAGAGAAGAGACACGCAGTCTAGGATTTCACATCAGCCTTCTTTCCAAAGGAAACTAGATGTAAATGTGCTGTTTTGGTTGTATACATCTCATATTCTTGTGTGATTGCTGACAAAACATTAAGTAAAATTGTGCTCCCTTTTCCCCTTCAGTGTCAATTCATGCTATCTTTAAGTCTCAGAATTTTCCCTTGTCCTTGTTGCTGATAGCATTTTCATCAGAGGTTATGTTAATCAGTGTCATCATCATCAGGTCCTTGGTTGTTGATTCTTTCTTTATCCTGGCTCTGAGCAGAGGAGACAGGCAGAAAGACCTTGACATTCTCGCACCTCCCTATCCCATCTTTTGCTGGCAGAGAAAATGTTGTGCAAAAAAGGGTAATAGAGTGACTGAAAATTTGCTGTGATTAAAAAAACACTGTAGCCCGGTCAGTTTGGCTCAATCGACTGAGCATTGTTCCATGGACTGGGAGGTCCCGGTTCGATTCCCGGGTTGCAGGCTCAATCCTCAGTAAGGGATGTGCAGGAGGCAGCTGATCAATGTTTCTCCCTCACACCGATGTTTCTCTCTCTACATATATATATATATATATATATATATATATATATAAATCAATAAAAACATATTAAAACGTGGGGAAGGCAGGAGGGTGGGAATGGGAATGAGGGGATCAATGGGGGGAAAGGGGGACATCTGTAATACTTTCAATAATTTAAAAAAACAATTTTTTACTAAAATAGAAAGAATGCCTAATTTTTGGTTATAAATAGAGTCTTTGAACCAATTGGGTGCATTCAGTGAATTATGCTTTTGAAATTTGCTATAATAATACGCTTTCCTAAATCTATGACTCACTATTTAGGTGTATCTGCTTCCCTTGCTTCTGTTCTCGTGTGAAATGTTTTTAGACCTTGTACTATAACCTGGAGTGGTATATATGTTGAAGTTTTGTGAATTCATTGTTTTTGTCAGTTACCTCAAGAAGCTGGTTTGGTCACCCAGCTTGTATCACCAATAAAATTCTCTTTAGTACATTAAAACAACAAAAACATTGTAACATGAGAAACCAAACTACATACATACATACATACATACACATATGAATATATTGTGCATATACATGAATATATGCATATATGTCTATATATATCAGGCTTTTGAATTGACATATTTTTGAGTGCTAACAATATGCACTTTTCAAGATGTGTTTATGCGCCACTGTGATTGAATCCTTGCGCATCAACCTTGTCTAGTTGTTGCAGCAGAGATTATGGTCTCCATCCCATGGGTGGGAAACCTCAGAGTGTGTTCTAGAGCGAGGACTGAATCCTGAGGCAGTGAGAATCTTGCACCATGATCTATGTCAGAACGTATCAGAAGATCATTTAGAAGCATGAGTATAGGTTGAAGCTGAACGCTCACTTCTTCTTTTGTAATGTTGCTTAAGTTCCTAATAAAAATAAAACTACAGCAAAGTTACATGTGTCATCATTTTTGGGCCTTCACACTCCTTATTTTTATCACTGTTGCTTCTGTGGTCTGATAACTGGTCCCTGACAGGTGCAGTGTTAGAATCGAATGGATGTTCTCAAGTTCGCCTTAACTTGTCCACTGCAGTACTTTCCACAGCTACTAATCACATGGTGTGTGCTTGTGTGATCTCTGGGTTCCTCCAGACTCATCTCTTAACTCCATGGGATGCAAAGGCATCTTACAGGTCTACACAATGCGTGGCAGGTAATAGGTACTTAGTAAATGACTGCTCAGTGAATGAATGGATAAATGACTAAGTGAGACAGACACAGACTTCTAAATCCAGAATGTCAGTGCTAGAAGGAGCCTTTTAATATTTGAATTCAATTTAAGAAAATATTGCTAAAAACCTCCTCTCTTCCAACCGGATGCTTTAGAGTTTATTGAGAAACAAGGCATAATTTCCATCATCAAAACCTAATAATTTAATGGGAAGGCATTTAAATTATGTGAAATGAATTATAACAGAGCACTAGGCAAAGCTTATGGGGAACAGAAGAGAGATAAGATACTACTTCTGATCGGGACATTAGGCAAAGCTTCCTGGAGATGTACTGCATCTGGATCTTGGAAGGTAGATTTTTTGCGAATGGGAAAGATGTTAGGGGAGAACAGTCTGTTTAGTGAATGGATAATGGCATGAATCACCAGGTCATAATGGAAGGACTATGGGAGTTGTGAGCACTGATGTCAGGGCTCAGGGTGACTATGCAAAGTTAAAGATGTCCCTTGGTTCTGCTCCTTTTCCACGAATCATTGCATTTTGTTATTCCTCCTCTCAACTGTGCCACCATTCTCCCTTCGCTTCTCTCCCTCTGTCTTTGAGGCCAGAATTGGATGCTTGGGGAGTGAATAGTTTGCTGCAAAGGCTGACATTGTTCCTATGTTGATGGGAAGGACAGGCAGCCTGGGCAACACCATCCTCTCCATCATCTGCGTCGTGATGCTAAGGGATGCTCTTCCCCAAGTAGGTTTCTTTTGCTTGTCTTGCTCAGATTATTATGTAGCCGTGGCTTTGGTTCATACTTCCACTGTGGGGAATTTTCTAAACTCAAGAATCAAGTTCTGTGTATGAATTTTTTTATATAATCCCCCTTTTATGGAAACTGCTCTGCCAAGCTGCCTCCTCTTTTTCCCTGCTGCATGTCAGACTGGCGGGGGGTGGGGGGTGTCCTGAGGATGGGAACTGGTTTAACAAAGCAGCAGACTTTGCAGGACACCCAGAGGAGCTCTGACCGGCTCCTGGGGCCTCTTTGCTCGAGAACATATAGAAGGGGTTACATGCCTACTCACCTCTACACAAAGGAACACACAGCCCTTGCTAAGAGGAGAAAAGGCCACTTCTGTCCCTGGGTCCACTTCATGTTTCATTCATTTACCATTATCCCCGCCATAAAAATGACAATCCCTGTTTGTTCTTGAAAATCATATAAGCGCCGTGAGAGAGCAGAAGGCAAGTTCTTGCCTATATAGCTGGAGTTGAATGCTGTGTTTATACAGAAACCCAGTGCCGGCCTGGTGTTGGAGCCCGGGTTCATCACTAGCTGGGTGGGACATGGAGAGGTCACTTGCTCTGCTGAGCTCAGATTCTCCCTTTATCAAGTGGGCATGCACAGCATTGGCCGGCACTTCTGCTTCAGATGACGTTGTTCGCAAAAGTGAAATGTAAAGTGTAATTGCTGAACAGATAGAACAGATAGAAGGGCTGTTATTATTTCACCCCTGGCTAAGGAGAAAATGGTAGCGTGAGTCTTACGTGCCTTTCTTTCTCTGCTCGGTGGGCTCCAGCAGCTCGGAGAACTTCAGAATTGTCTTGCTGACGTTCCTAATTAGCAATGCCGATCCTCAGGCTTGTATCAATCCTCCCCACTCCTCAGGATGGAAACAAGTGTTCCTGCTATAGCTCCACTGTGTGCATGACAGGAAAGAGTCGTGTTGCCATCAGAACCTTAATTTATCAATCTTACTGACTTAACTTTTAAATTTGCAAGCCTGAAATGATTCATTAACAAAGTATTTTTCAAGCTGTAGCGTTTCTCCAGGGAACAAAAAGAAATGGCTCACACTCTAGCACTTCTAATAAGCTCTCATTCAGCAAAGGGTGGTGTGCCCTTAATTGTATCAGCGTCTGTGTAAAGAATGTACTTTAAGTAGAGATTCTTCACCCTGCAGACACAGTGCATCATTTTCAAATAGGCCTTTAAATCTGCCTCAAACCTGTTCAGAATCTGTGTTTTTCTGCTCTTCATTAAAATGTTCCAACCTGGAAATTTGGACACCAATCACTTCTTGCAAAGAGAACAAGTAAATGATTTCAATATTTTAAGCTACAAGGATGACATATATTTGCCTTGCACAACATTGATATGGTTGAGCTGAATTCTTCTAATACAATCTTTTTATATCTATGTGCATTTGGCTTTACATATATGCATATATATATATATATATATATATATATATATATATATACTGCTAAGAGGTATAGAGGTAAATTTTGAAAACTTAAAACATAATTATGGACAAAATAGCCTTATAACTTTCACTATGCATCTAAATCCTACACTTGACATCAGTAGGTTGTGTCTTACTTTTTTGATGACCTGTTAACCAGGGAAACATGACTGTTTCACCTGAACAAGCAGAAGTTCATGACAGCAATTTGTTCATACATTCATTCATTTATTCATTTAGTCATGCAATATTTGAGAATCCATCATGTACCGGGTACCATTTTAGGACTGGGAATTAGCACTGACCAAAGCCCTCATCCTTCTGAATTATACATTGTAAAAAGGAAGAGAAGAGACTATAAAGAAACAAATATCTAATGGCTCAAGTGGCACGCACACACACACACACACACACACACCAGGGTAAGAGGATAAAGAATCCCCCCGTCATTTGTGATACAGAATAGATGCAATAATTTGTTCTTCCATGTCCCATCTGGTGGGAGTGGGAGTTGTCTCCACTTTTGCACCCAATGCTTTTACTTTTCAGTAAAAACAACTTTCCCATACTCTGCGTTGCACATGTGTTTTGTGCTTAATAATCTCAGGAGAGTCCTGTCCACAATACTTACCTTTACAAGGCACCCCTGAAATGACTAGAAACAGCTCTCTTTAGTAAGCACTCTGGAATTGTCTCATGATTTGAAGTGAGCCTGCAGGTTCGGCTTCCTTTTGCCACTCAGATCTCACATGGCCTTTATGAACCAGTGAAAGTAGCAGGTGGCGTTTCACTTTTAGTTTTTTTCAACTATGTCTCTTTCTGTCACTTTCCAGGCTTTGTGCCAGTGGGATGTCAGGGTCAACACCTCATGAAATGGACCATAGATCATTTCAGCTCTTTGTAAAAGCTTGTTGGTTACTGTGGATGACATTTAACTTCTCAGTCTTGAACTCCTGAAGTGGCTGCTTTTACAAGGCCATTTGAAAACTTATGTGGGCTTTCTTGGTTTTCTTTTTTAATTTGTTATTTTAATTTTATTATTTTTTAAATAATGTAGCCCCACTCTACTTCTTTAACTGCATTTCTCTGAGCTTCCTCAATTTTTCACTGACTGATTAAAAGACTATGCCTATTCCAAAATCTGTTCGCTTGTCTTTGGTGCATTGCATTCCTTGCCATTCTCCAAGTCCCAGCTCACCCTCTCCCTTCTTCAAAAATGTTTTCCCTGCTAAAATGTGTGTTTTTAAAATGGTAATGAGGTAGAATTGTCTAGAGTAGGACTGGAGAGTTTTGATTGTTCTTTTTACCTTTCATGTTTTTAGCCCTAATTCTTATTCTTAGGCTTTCTAGAAATGCTATGCTGCCCATGGAATGGCTGAACTGCTATTTCGTAGTTGCTTTCTAGACTTCTGCTGGTGACCACATGGCGACTGAAGAGGACAAGGTGTCTCTTCTTCAGTTATTGGCATTGGAGAGGCTTTCTGAAGCATGGAGGCTTGTGAGAGTTGTGGCTTGAGTGGTTTAACACTGATTCTTTGGGGTGGAGAGGCTTAGAATGAGCCGAGATAAACCTCAAAGATCATCTGGGCCATCAGCCCTGGCTACACTGTACAATCAGGTTTAGAGAGTTTATAAAATACCAATGTCAGGGCTTCACCCTCCGGAGATTCTGATTTCACCTTTCTGCTGTGGACCTACACATCAGCACTTTATAAAAGTTTTCCATACAATTCTGTGAAACCAGGTTTGACAGTAATCAAGTTCATCTCAGCACCTGATTGTACAGGTGGAAAATAAGGTTCAAAGCCAAAGTGATCTGCCTGGGTTCTCATAGAAGACTTAGGGACGAGAACGTACGTCTCCTGATTTGCAGGCTACACAATGTAGTGGGGATAGTGCAATGTCTACTGCTCTTATGACCATGTACTCTCATTTGGGGTGTCAGGTTGTGTAATATGGTCCTGGGTCTGGGGAGAATTCCCGAGCCTGCACCACCCAGGAGAGTAGACTGGAGACCCTTCAGTGCTCAAACTATTCAGTGTTATAGATAGAAGGCTACAGCAACTGACATTCTCAGTTAATTATTATTTGAGAATTGTGGGCTGTGATAATTTTCAGTAATTTTTGTCAATTGATAACCAATGCATCTCTTTGACTTGTTTTCAAGACTTTAATCTTTTCAAGGATTTCTCAGTTGTGGACATCTGAAATTTAACATTTGAGACCAACTAATTGCTAAAACTTTTTTACCTGGAAATAATTCAGCTATAACATCTTCATTGGTATTATCTGAAAACAACTCCAGTTTTAGGTATTACCCACAAAGGTGAGCTAACTGCTTATCTTATACTCTACAAGGTAGTCACAATCCATTATTGGGAAAACAACTGCATGTCAAGGGCATGTGAAGAAGCATCTTTTACACAGATGAGATGACACAACTGTCGTGCCCTGTTTTTATATGTGTCTTTATAAGAGCTGAGCTAGAATTGAATCAGAGTTCTAGGGCCAGACAGAGTGGAAAACAGTTTCATACACAGCATAGGTCTAATTCAGCGAGTTGGATAGTTTCAGGGCAGTTGATGTAGACTAAATTTTACTTGTGAGCCTGATGAAATCTCAAGTGGATGTTAATAATAACATTGGGGACGAACAGTAATTGACCTAATATTGTTGGCCTTCTATTCCTGGAAAGATTCTTAAATGGTTCAGGTGCAGTTGAATGTACACACACCCAGATGTGATTTTCCTGAAGCCGAACTCTGGGTTTTACACATTTCTGATAACAGAGCTGAGGTAGTGTTTGAATACATATAGCACAGAGAAGGAATGCTCAGATCCTTGGTTTCCTCGATTGGTGCAGTAATTGATGACATGTCAGTCAGTGGAATTTTATCAATGACCTGTTCTGTGTAAGACATAAGCTGTGGTTGAAAACGCTCACTATGTGAACTGCATTAAAAATGAGGATTAAAGTGAAATCATCATAATATACTGACTAGAGAATGAGAAGGGTGATGCTGGTGAATTTTGAGGAGCAAAATAATGAACGTGATCTGCTCTGGAGATGATAAAACCAGCTTTCAGTGCTTAACCTACAAAGGTAATGTTAGTTTTGAGCAATATTTTACAGGGAGTTTTTGTTTTTGTTTTTGTTTCTGTTTTTAAGAGACAGAGAAAGGATGAGGGAGAGAGATAGGGAGACATCGATGGGAAAACAGAACATTGATCAACTGGGAATCGAACCAGTAATCTTTTGGTGCGTGGGACGATGTTCAACCAACTGATCACACTGGCCAGGGAAACAGGGAGTCTTTTTATAAGGAACAAAGAAAACTACAGTTGACAAATATGATGTGAAAAAGTAAATCTCTCTTTGTAGGCTGGCTCATTCATTCATTTGGTTTTTATGGACACTGTGTAAGCAACCCTGTACTACACACTCTGAGGGTGTTACCAAAGTGAGTCACATCATAGATTTATAAATCACGTCAATGGGTTGTGATATGACACTTCGCATGTACTTGAGATCAGTATTATTCGGGACAACTTTTGTTTCAGTTATGTATCTGTGTGTATTTATGTACTTACATACGTATTTGATCTCATTGTAAAATGTATTTCTTATACTGGGCCATGGTCAAAATTATCTAAAAACTGCTATAAGGAACATATAAATTAATCATAGTTTTCTTGAGCAGGGAGCTCACAAGTAAGTAGAAATAGATACAATTATAAGTTAGAAAGTGGTCACATCATAAGGAAGATATGAGTATCTACTAGGAGAAAGCAATGCAAACAGGAAATAATTTGAATGAAGAAATCAGCCAAAGCTTAATGGTGCTGATGACGTTGATGCTCGACTTGAAGAGTTGGTTAATTCACAATGGAGTCAAGATAGAGATTGGTGTGTATCAGTATGCTTATAGGTATGAAAATATTTCATGATCTTTCAAAGAAGCAATGTCCTTGGTGGTGCCAAGAACCTTGACTTCTGAGTAGAAGAAGAACGTGAGAATTGAGCAAAAAAGTAAGCTAAAGAAACGGAGCAGGGGCATAGGAAAGGCCTGTAGATTTACAAGTCAAGGAGCTCATTTCAAGGAAGTAAAGTGCACGGAGTGACATGCTAAGAGTCTATGGTTACTTGGAAGACTGCTTACACGGAGGATGCAGCCGTCAGTTACCAGATCCTCTGAGGAAAGTACAAGAGGGCATTGCAGGGCTGGAGTTACTCCTTACAGAGACCTAGGTGGTTCTAGTATTTGCATTAACCCTTTAGAAACTCTGGCAGTACCTTTGGGTATCCAAACAGACATTTGCTTGAGTCACAGAATTTGATACCTGGAAGAGACTCATTTGAGACCCATCAGAGAAAAGCACTCAGTTTTCTCTGTGAACAATCAGAATGCATGTGGGCAGGAGGTCTGGCATGGTGGAATCTTCCCCAGAACATGTTCCTGTTAAACAATGGAGCAGGTTCCCAGAAGGTGCTGAAGACTTGGAATTGAGTCTGGACAACACTGTTCCCGGGAGATCCGGGAGAAAAGTTATTTCAGTAGGGTCATAGTTTGGTGACATGACATTAAGATCTTTTTTTACACTACACCCCCCCCCCCCCGAAACTTGCCATCTTGTTGTATAGTTAAATAATGCAGTTTTCAAAATTGTCCAGCACACAGGAAATATGTACTGGGATACTGGTACATTTGGGTGCCGATCTAAAAAGCATATTATTTTTTAAAGAAAGAAAAATGCATTAAAATGCTAGAATTTGTCTCCACAGAGTTGTCCCACTGAGGGTTAAATCCTCGCTCTGCACTCAGATGGGTCTCAGCATGTGAAATCCTCCCAGGTTCGGAATCACACTGTTTGAGTGTCAGTTCTTCCAACACATGGCAATTCTCAGGGATGATTTGAGAATTAAAATCTGGTAATGTTCCCTTTGTCCTTTGAGGTCACTCGAGTGGTGCTATACAAATAATAATGATATCACCGATGTGCAGTATATGAGTATTTAGCTGTGAGCTGATATTCAGAGCAGAAGATATGATATTTTTAGTTCATTTCCTTAGGCAAATGCAAATATTGTACTTGTGCAGTTACCTCAGGCGTTCGCAAGTTAGATTTCCAGTATGAACAGTTTCCAGTAAATCTGAACCAAGTGGTACTACCGGTTTTGCATCCACTAGTCACCTTTTCAAGTTTCTAAAGAAGTGATCGAAGGAGAACTCAGGTGTAGGTTAAATTGTGTATGTGTACAAAAGATTCAGCTGGGATTTAAGGCACACCCAAGCCACATGAGACAATAAACATTCTGGCGGGGACTAGGTTGAAGATGGGCTCTTTCTTGATTCTGAAGAGTTGTCTACTTTTTCATTTTATAAAACAAGATGAGGACAGGGCATCTGAGTAAGAAATAGTGAGCACCGTTAAACTGCATAACCTTTCTTAGCCTTAGCCTTGGGATAGTGGGGGCTGTTATTGCAACTTTAAAATGTATACTTTTTATTTTTAACCATTTTAATATGGAGGAACTCAAACATATACAGAAGCAACAAGACCACCCTAATGAACCTCCATGACTATCTTATTCAGCTTCAGCAGTGGTTTGACGTATGGCCATTCCTGTTTCATCTTTCCACCGGTTCCTTTCCCTCTTCTAAGATTCTTTCGAAGCTAGTCCTAGATAGCATATCGTTGAATTGCTATTGTAAGTTTTAATCTTTCGTGGGTTTGTCTAAAAGGCTTCTCTCAATCATGAAGAACATGCTAGAAGGCTTCTTTTGAAAAGTATTGATCCTGTGGTTTTACATGAGCGTGGGAGTGGCTACTGTTTTATGGAAGAGGGGATGAGAAAATGTAATCTTTTGTTCTGCCTTGTTATTTTCTGGAAGTAGGCTTAGCTTTAGGGGCAAAATATAGGACTGATATTGATTCAAGGTTTAAACTCTAAGGGGCATATTTGGTTGGGAGACATCCCAGATTGCTCTGAGTTAATGATGGTTACCTAAACTAGCTTAATATTAGCAATCCTTTTGCATTGAACTCATACAACTAACATTCTTAACTTAGAATATCATTTAGTATTCTATTTATAGCAACACTGTGGTCTTATTTTACAAATTACTCTAAGAAAAGATCCCGAAGTCGGCCTAGGTTAAGCGCACTCTCTCAATTACAGTGATTTGTCCCATTCCCTAAGTCAAGGAAGTAGGTTTTTGTTAACCAAGCATGGCACAGTGTCAGTGTTTGTCTTAGACTAGATTACTGAGAAAGCAAAGCCTGATGCAAAGGCTTATGCCCTTGATAGGAAGGAGAAGCAGACTGAGGGGCACAAGAATGCAGGAAAAATAAGATAGAGACACAGAAGAAGAAAGGGCAAATACAAAAGGGTCTTTAACCAACTGGCCCTGACTTCCTAACACATGCAGCTGATAGCTTGGTTTGTTTGTTTGTTTGTTTGTTTGTTTGTTTGTTTATTTATTTATTTCCTTTATTGACTTTTAGAGAGAGAGGAAGTGTGAGGGAGAGAGAGAGAGAAACATCGATGAGAGAGAACATCGACTGGCCGCCCCCTGCATGCCCCACCTGGGGATTTGGCCCACAACCTGGACATGTGCTTTGACTGGGAGTCCAGCCGGTGACCTCTTGTTGTATGGGTGGATGCTCAACCACTGAGCCACACCAGCCAGCCTGACTGCTTGGTTTAACAACACAGCTTCACAAAGTCCTTACATACTGGTGTGTCTCAGAATAGTCCATTAATAGGAGGAAGGGAGAATTCATGTCATGCACTGCTTTCTAATTCCCTTTGTTCAACATCTGTGTTTTCTGTTTAGTGTTGACTTTTCTAAAAAACCTGCTTCATTAGCTTTATTTTCAAAAGCAGTTCTCATAAGTATGATTACTTTTAAAAATAAAGACCATGGAAAAGGAAGTTTGGGGGAAAAATGGGAGGGGACATCTGTAATATTTTCAACAATAAAAAAATAAAAACAGGATGTTTTGGGAATCCATTGTCATAAGATCCTTTCTAGTCTAATGTGACCTCAAGGGATAGATAGAGTTTTATAATATTTCCCACCACATGTAGTTCTGAACTTCAGTATTTATTATCAAGAGAATTAGATTACATGCATGCTTATTTTCCTCTTAGTAATATATGTTGATCATTCATTTTGGATCCTTCCTTTTAAGATCAAAAGAATACCCCACTTACATGTCCATATTGTGCCTTTGTCAACAGTTTTTACCTGTCTTGCATTCCTGAATCTTTTGCTTGAAATTGGAATGTCTACATTCAAGGAAAGATGGATGGATAGATGGTTGACAATTTCTTAGCAACAGTTTGATGAAATCACTTCTGCACATTAAGTAAATTAGTCAATTGTGGGAACATTCTAGCTTTAGTTTTGTCTGCCTTATGATGAAGATTCTTGGAAAACAAGTCATCGCTTCATTAATTTGAAGACATCTTTCTGTTTACTAATGCTAATACCAACTTTCTTGCATATGTCTGTCTTTCCTGGCTTTGCATTTGAATGAGATTCATAAGCAAAGGGTACATACTTCTTAGACTTTGCTGGGGCTAGAATACAGGTATCAGGGCTGCTTAGCGCTGTCCTCACAAGTCATCCAGGTGTCTTTGAGAATGGCACCTCTATGTTAGATTCAGTGTTATCCATCCTATACAAAGAGATAGGACAAGATAACTCTAAATACTCTCTCTTCTTTGGCCTTTGAAGACTTCAATTGACTGATCTTTGGATTAAACATTTCCACCTGGAGAGAGTAAGCCATGCAAATCTGGCTTTGCTCATTGCAGAAATGTTGACTTCTTCCAGGGCCAGCTACCTTTGGAACAACATTCTCCTTCATCCTTTGACCCCCAAATCAGCACTGATTTTATTCCTAGTTTGGGGGAATGGACTATTCCAGCTTCTTCATTTATGATTTATAAAGCAATGTAAAATTTCAGGAAACCACGTTTTTAGTTTCTAAAACCATATGTGCAAGTTTAATCCCTAAACTTTTATTTTGAAAGAGTACTGATAAAGTTTGAAAACATGGAGCATGATTAAGATGATAAGGAACCACTTGATGATGCCTGAGATTGAGTGATTAGGAGTGTGCTCTGGACAGACTTGGTATGAATTAGCAATATAGAACAAGGGGTATCTACTAATGGAGTGGAGTTCCCTTCATGTTTGTTTACTCTCCCCAAGCCAGGCCTCAGCTGGGAGACTAAGTATTTAATTCTGAGCACTCCACAGCAATTAGATAATGTCACCCAGAGAAAACCAGCCATGTTGGAGAGAGGGTACTTGACACCATGGGTGACCATTTAAAAGGCAATGGTCAGGGGTCCTCAGAAAGATCATTGTCATGATTTCTAACCGTGTAGTCTTCAGCCTGATATGCTACTGCCTCTCACATGTGTGTCATTTTTATTGACTTAGTTTAAAAAAAATAATTTGTGTGTTGTTTGTTGTATCAGTGTGTTTAGACAATTTGTGCAAGCTTTCTTTAAAAGTGAATGTGTGTCTTGCCGTATTGGCTGCTTATTTTTAGTTTTCTTCCAATTTGCAAGCATGTATAAGTTGGCTTCAATTTTTTTTTTTTTTAATATCCAGCTCTTAAGCTGAAACTACTTTTGGTTTAAGGTAAGGATATAAATTAATTTTAAAAATGACTTGTATGTTTTTCCTATTCCATTTAATGAATAATCTTACCTATACTCATTAATATTGCTGTCTCTTTTACTATATATTTAGTGTGTATGCATGCATGTTTGTTCCATCAATTTCTGTCTATTCTTGTATAAATACGTCCCCACCACTCATTTTATTTTAGATTTTCTTAGCTATCTTTATAGTATTTTTAAAGAGAAAGAGCCCTGGCCAGTTTTCTCAGTGGTTAGAGCATCAGCCCACGGACCAGAGAGTCCCAGGTTTGGTTCCCGCTAAGGGCACGTACCTCTCTTGCAGTTTGTCCCCAGCCCTAGTTGGGGTTGTGTGGGTGGCAGCCAGTCAATGTGTTTCTCTCATATCAATGCTTCTCTCTTTCTCTTCCTCCTTCTCTCCCTCTGCTCTGTCTGAAGATAAATGCAAAAATGTCCTCGGGTGAGGATGAGGATAAAAAAAAAAAAAAAAGCAAGAGAGAAAGAGGATTCACCAGAATTAAGTTCTGCTCCACTTAATTTGATTAAATTCCCTCCTCTGTGTCGCAGGACATGAGCAGCATGCCAGCTAGTCATGGCTAGGACAAGACTTGTGTAGAACTTTAGCATCTGGACAACCCACTTGCTCATCTACCTTTTGGTCAGATGGAGAGGAGATTTTAATTGGCTTCTGCTCATCACCTGTTCTGTGCTAGGCTTTCATGAGAAATGTTTGCATTCTTTCTATAACTTGGTCATCACAAAATCCTTATGAAGCCTGAGAACTGTCTTGTGGAGGGATTTGTTCCAGGTTCACAAGCCCATGGCAGAGCCAGCACCGGCACCTGGGGCTTTTCTCTGTTGCCTTTTACTTTCCATTATAGCGGTGCCTGCTCAGAAAACTGTTCCCATTCACAGTCTCGCGTTTGTAAGTGTGCTTGACACAGTATTGGATTTGGAATTCTTAGAGAAAGTAAGGTATGATTCTTTTCCCCAAAGGTATTGCTCTTTTTACATAAATGGAGATGCAGGTGTGCATTCACGTGTTTAGCTCCTACTCTAAAATGTCTAATATGGTTTAAGTTATTTGTTATTGAAATCTTGAGTCAGACAGACAAGTTGGATTTCTTTTGTAGGAGATGTTTCTCTTAGGGGCATTGGGGACTGGCACAAACCATTTTAGTTTAATAGGACTAAGTCTGCGAGGTCCAGTGTTGGAGCTACAAATTTTAATTTGAATCTAAGTTTATTAAAATTAAATTTGAAAGTTCAGGCTTTCGATAGCTGCACATGGTGAATATTGGCACAATAGAGAATATTTTTAAAACCGTGAAAAACAGTATTGATCTACTTGATTCTACAAATGGAAGAGTTAGGAAAAAGGAAGAGCGACTATCCAGGTTTCTGTAAGTTTCGATGTAAAGAACCTTTACTTTAAAATATCGATCATTGATGAAACATTGAGATATAGTGATTTCAAATAATTTAATTGACAATAATCAGAGCAACAAAACGGATAAGTCATTGACTACATGGATAGATCAATACTTATCGTACCTATTTTATAACTGATGGGATAAACAGGCATCCCACAGCCTCACACCTGCAAAGTTAGAGGAACGAAGGGTACAGGTGTTTGAATGAAGTGTCAGAAGTCCTTCTGCTCCCAGAGCTTGGGGTCTTCTCACATGTACACATCTGTTGGTTTAGGGATGATTTGCCATTCTGTGTCCCTTAAATATTAGGAAAGCTTAAAAGGAGGTTCTGAATTCCATACACTCATCTCATTTCGGATCCGATCCGAGGCTTCAAGCGCCTTACACTGAAAACAAACTAGAACCCAAGTGAATGTTGTGATCTTTTAATCAGTTAGGAAAACAGGGAATCAGAGCGGGAATTTATTTATTATTCTATGGATGTTCCTGACTGAAATCTAAATAAAAATAAAGCCGAGAGCATATTTCCCCCTTCAGTGACAGTTAGAAGTGAGCCGGAGCTGAATTCCATTTCCAGAGTCCTCTGCTCTCATTTCCGTCTGTGGGCCCTCAGGAGCTGGTGTTTGCTTTGTGGGAGGGGGGTAACCTGAGAAATTCCACAACGAAAGAGTTGGAACCATTTGGGGTTCTGTCCAAGAGAGCTCACATGTCCTAGTTCAAGCTGTGTGAAGCGAACTGGACCCTCCTGATGGGGTGGCCCCAAAGACTGGGTTTAATCCTCTGGTGTGACAGCTTTCATAAGTCTTTTCAAGCTTCTAAGTACCATAAAATACTCTCACAAAAGCCTTCATTCCAAAGAATGTGTGTGTCTGCTCCTGTCAAGAGTTCTTGGTAAAGAACAATGTGCCTAAAGCCACAATCTAATAAACAAACAGATAATCTGGTTCAGTTCTGTCTAAGTAATATAATGTCTCCATCGAACTATTTCCTGCACCTTCAGCTCTATTCACAAGGAAAGGGTTCTGCGTGGGAATGTGTGTATATTTTCTCTTAACAGGAGGGCATTTAGCTCTTGTGACTGGATGTCTTGTTTTTCTCTCCTGGGTAGCTCTAGTTGTTTACGGTGGGAATTTTCCGTCTTGGTAATTTGGTATTTCACTTGGTTTTTTATTGTAAAGGGTGGAAATGTGTACACCTTAATTTAAGAAATATGGTTGCATCACCTTCATCTCAGTTAACAAGGGCCTGCTCGGAAAGTTCTCGCGTTTTTTGAATCCTTTCTACCAGATCTTTATACCTAGCCAGTCAAAGGGAACAGGCTGCTTCCATGAAGCAAGTTTACAGATATGGGAGAGGGCAGCGTGTGCGAGAGCTGACCGCCTGCCTACGTGCTCCCCTTCACACCCCCGAGAGAATACGCATTTTGTTCTCTGAAGAATTATGGCCTAAATGATAATAGAGTAGTGTTTTGGGACATTCTGGGTATAAAATCTTCATTTTTAAGGGGGCAGTAAGATGAGGGAGTTAGACATGTGGCTTTAGGCACATGGTATTGTCCACATTGTATGTTGTTTTTTGCCTGGTCTTGCCTAGAGAATTATTTTTATATCCTACCATTGGGAAGCACTTATGTGCAGTTAAGATACGGTCCCGTCAAGGCATGGGATGGGGGGTTCTGACTATACCCAATAAAAAGAAACCTGAGGCCCTTATTGCCAGCAGTTGGCCCTTGTATTTTGAATCATGGAATCATAAACTGTTAGCGTTGAAAGGGCCTCTATAGGCCATTTTCCAGGTTTCTGGAATTTATAGCTTGTATCTCTGTTATGACATTCATGTCAAGTAAGTCTTCTTGCCCCCCCTTGTGTACTTCCCGTGATGGGGCTCACACCTCCTCCAGCCAGGTAACTCCTCGCTGTTGCGACTGAGGATTTGCAAGTGCAACTACACTCTCTGTATTTATCAATATTCTTGCGAAACTTTGTATATTTTTTTTTAAGCAAACAATTTGTCTTCATCATAAAAAGCGGTGAAGGCTCATCGTTTCATGTCTTTTCGTCTCAGTGATATTTTTGTCTGAAGAGCTAAATGTACTTGAAATAAAACGTTTCCATCATCTCGGGTGTATGCTGTGTACGTCTCCAGCTCTTTGTGAACACGTGCATTTATTTTTCTCAATAATACCTCTCCCCCGTTTTAAGGCGTTGCCACATAGACCGTCACAAAGGGCTGCACTAACATACTTCGTTCTGTTTACGAGCCTCAGAGAAGCGACGTTCCTTCCTCTGGGTCTTGGCTGTGGTCTGTGTGGGCAGGCGGCGAGTCTTTCCGAGTTTTCTTACCCACAAAATGAACCTGTGAAGTGGAATTCCACAGGGCCAGTCTGTAACTGGTTTTACTGAAATTCTTACTCCAACTTACTTCCTAAAATTTCTCAACCTAATATCTAATAGTGTTGTTTTTTTTTTTAATTTTTCTTAAATACAGTATCAAGATGATAGTTATAAAAAGAATAATGTCTATGGGGCAAAAAATGGGATTTTAAAGTACATTTAAATTTAAAAAGATGCTGAAATATGATGGGATTTTTAGAAAATGGTGGGAAACTCCAGAAAATGTGTACCGTGAAAGAGCTCTTGCCCTTGTCCACGCCGTGCCCGGTGCTGACGAGGTGTCCTTCGGGGCTGCTGGCACTGTGCACACTTCCCTTCCTCTCGGCACCTGCGGGGAGCACGGCAGACCCCCACGTCTCCCCGCCTCCGCGATGCCATGCCCTAGACTCCAGGACTTGTCAATGTGTTGGGATTCGTGGAGAAGGGGAAGTAAGTGCAGATGTAATTAAGGTTGCTAAATCAGCTCACCTTACGTTAGGGAAATTATCGCGGAGCATCCGTTTGGGCCCAGTGTTATCACGAGGGTCCTTAGAAGTGCAAAGTGGATACAGAAGACGGCATTGGGGTGACGTGATATGAAAAAGAACTCCATGGCCTTTGCTGGCCTTGGAAATGGAACAAGGTGGCCAGCAGTGCGGGCAGTCTTTGGAAGTTGGAAAAGCAAGAAAATGCATTCTCTTTAGTCTCCAGCAAGGAACACAACCCTGCCCAGACCTTGAGCTCAGCCCAGTGAGACCCAGGACAGCCTTATTGTTTACAGAACCCTAAGATAATAAAATTGCGTTGCTTTAAGTAATTTTCTATGATCATTTGTTGCAGCAACAATAGAAAATGAATGCGTAAACTATTATGTTGAAATTATCTCTTTATATGTTTGTTCTCTCCTCTAGACAATGGATTTCTCAATGGCAACACTGTTGTCTGTTTTAAAATATCATTTTAGCACTGTTCCACATTGAAGAAACACAACATTTCTTGTCAGACACTGGAGATAGCCAGTCTTTATTGCACGCACATGTACTATATCCCCAGCACTGCTCTAGTTATTGTGCTTTGAAAATTTTACTTATTCTATAGAAGCATTGTTTAACCTAACTAAATCTGAATTTTTCTATCTATAAAATGAATTCATGGGCTAGATCAGGGTTGGCAAACATTTGTAAGTCCAGACAGGAACTATTTTAGGTTTTGCTTGTCAGAAAGTCAACTACTCAGTTCTGCCCACAGAACACAAAAGCAGCCATGGAGTGATTATAAGTATGTGAATGACTATAGACACATTCCAATAAAACTTTATTTACAAAAACAGGAAATGGGCCGGATTTGGCAGCCCAACCCTTGTTTGCCAACCTGAAGACTAGCACAGCTCTTTATTCCGTTCACATTCCCTTCTAATCTGATAATTTGTGAGTTTATAAAGTTGCACCATTAGTGCCAGTTAAGCCATGACAGTGCCAGGACTGGGAGAGGTAACTCAAGTGACGTCATGGGTCTGTTTATAAGCAGCAGCATAATATTGCAGACTCGAGAGCCAGGAAGGGAACTGCCACCCTGTCCTTGGCAAACAGACCTGGGACAAATGCTCTTAAGGATGAGACATAAGGAGATCCTTGAATGCCAAGGCTGAGCTCACTGAACTTGAAACTCAGAGAACTGGAACTACTGTTGGAGCAATAAATCCATTGCCCTCGGAATGAAAGACCTTCCGAGGCAGCTGGCCAAATGAAGCAGGAGGAGGGGACGAGTTCCTCACTCAGCTAAATTATGTCTTTGGGCAGCCAGATCAGGTCTGCTAAAATAACAAGGTGCCTGAACTTCTGCCCAGAACATGTCACAAACGTTGCATCTGGGGCTCTCTTCTATCACATGACTTCCTAATCTGAGGGAGTGAAGAAAGCAGAGTGAATGAAATACAAAGAATGAGGTTTTTCTTGGAGTGCTTCCCTAGAGACAAAACTTGATTTTCAAGAGATTACTTGTTGAATTCTCTGTTCTAATTCAGAAAATGTAAGTTGATGGAAGATAAGCATCCAATAGCTTTTGGAGGCCTTTTGAAAGTTGCTACTGAGTGGGACTTGCCCATTGTAGACATGGGGATGTGGATTTATAGATCAAAGCTGGCAAAGAAAAGCCCCTCCAGAACTGACCAAGGGCATTGGGATTTGGGGATGTTCTTGTTTGTCGGACTTGCCTGGTTGTGGTGGTGGTGTTTTGACTTGGCAATTTCACTGGATTTTGAGGACAAAACTGCCCTCTTTGATGGATTCATCACAATAGCTTGTTTATGTCTTGCAAGTTGCTCAAGAACAGTTTGTCCATTAAAAAAAAAAAAAATGACCCAGTAATACTCCCAGATCCAAGGAAATGCCGGGTTAATCAGTTGCAGAAGCCCTTGATGTGCCAAGTTAGTGCCACCTCAGGGCTCCTCCCATGGTTTCTTTCCAAGATTTCTAAACATTCCGGGGAGAGCACACTATTTATTTATTTAGCTAAGACATGATTTTGCTATTGTTTTAGTTATAGTCTTTGTCTGCTTTTTGTCTCTCTTTGTCTTTACCCCAACTCTGGAACTACTGTATGTGAAGAGCCATATTGAGTACAGCATATACTTAGTAAATGATTACATTTTGTATTTGAATTTCTAAATGTGAAGAAAGTGTCTATGATCAAGTTGCATAGAGAATCGCCTCACAATACAAGTATTTTATATTTGTGTAGAACATTGTGTTTTTAAAAGTATTCTTAAATTTACCCTGGGCAGTATAAAGACAAGTACTGCTACGCACACTTTACAAAGAAGAAAAAAGAGGCTCAGAAGTTTCCTGATTTGCCCAAGTTCACACAGCTAGTAAATGGTTCAAGTCTAATGGACAGTGATGCATTTTAATACCAGAGTGCTTTTTCTTTCCACACCTAGGTCACCTAACTGAGTCACTGGTCCAGTCAAGAACATGTTTTGTTTGTAGAAATCATCTCCATGGGGATGTTTGTTCAATTCAACTGAGTCTCTCTTTTGCAATCTTTTATTTTCTTTCTCTTTCCTCTCTCTCTCTCTCTCTCTCTCTCTCTCACACACACACACACACACACACACACACCCATGCACATACATACCATATACATACACATAGTTTGAAACTGATATCTACGCAGTTTCTCAGGTTCTTCCTTCAAAGAATAATGTATTGGGCAAAGATTCAACTTGGAGTTGTCAAGAAACCATGCATATACCCACTCGACAAATATTTTCTTAAAGACTTCTCCATCTCAACTCTATGAGGCACTGAAGAGGTGCTGTTGGGCTGGAGTGATGAATCATACTTGATGGGTGCCCTCTAGGAATGCAGGGTGCAGTAAGGCAAATGGCTCTCATATTCTCAACAAAATGCACTGTGAATGTATACTAGAAATGCTGCAGAGGGTCGGGGTAGGGAGATGCCTTTGTCAAAGGGCAGCCAAGGAAGGCTGTGCAGAGTTGGCAGGTGACCTGGGCCTCCAAGAACAGCTTGGGTTCTGATGTGAAGAAATGGTACAGAGGGAAGTCCTGACAGAGTAAATTCTTAGTGTCAGGGAAGCCAAAGTATCAAGGAACAAATTCTTTGAGTCTGGGAAGCTAGTCAGGCAGATGAGTGGGTAGGTGGCTTAGCCAAAGCAAGCCCTCTGCAGTGCGAAACCCCCAGAGCTGCTGTTTGCTGCAGTAATCTCAAAGAATGCAGTCATCAGAGCATGCTAGGGGGTGGCCCGAGCTTGCTGTCCACTTCCTCCAAGGAGGCCCATCCTGTCTCAGGACTCTGCCTACCCAGAATGAGGTTCTGTTATATGTGGAAAGCCCAGAGCAGGGATTTTGATCAAAGGTCTAGAACTCCCAAACCATCTTTCTCTACAATTCCAGCACAGTTGCCATAGAATCAATTGACCATATACATGAGGTTTCATTTCTGGGCTCTCTATCCCATTGGTCTGTATATCTGTCCTTATGCCAGCGCCACACTGTTTTGATTTATGGTGAGTTTTGAAATCAGGAAGGGAGATTCCACCAATTCTGTCCTTCTTTTTAAAGATTGTTTTGGCTCTTTGGGGGCCAATGGGAGTTTTTAATTGGGCAACAATGTAAGAGATTTTTTGGAAAGGGCTAGGTTAGTAAGAAAGGAAACAGTTTAGGATGTTTCTTAAGAGTAGATATGAGGTAACTAGGCAGTAAGTATTTTGATGGTAGTAGATATGGTTGGGGAGCAGTAACTGGATTTGAAAATGTGGTTTAAGATAGTATACCTTCCTCTCTCTGTGTGGATGGGAGGGACAAAATGGAGAAAAGGGTTTTCTCCCACTCTTTTCTGATTGGGAGCATTGTAATGAGGTAAATAGAAAAATAGAAGATGCAAGAATAGGTAAGCAGGTATGTGGGTCAGGGTATCTGAATTCAGTGCTGAGCACAGGGCCAGATCGAGGTGCAAGTGGACACGCCCTGCCGTCACTCAGAGATGCAGACATGGCATACATGAGTGCCATGGTTATTTTGGGTATTGGGTTGCTTATAAATGGTATATTCATTTAGAATTGCTGTTTTTTAATGTAATGCAAATCAAGGCATGTGACTGGGGCATGGAGATCTGGTTAAAGGTAATTTCAGGAAGCTCCTGTGCCTTGCCTTAGCCAAGAGTACACAGAATGCTCGTGCTGTTGACATGTGTTTTATTTTGAAGTGACTGTTATTACTAGGGTCTGGAATCCTTAGCCTTGATCTCTTGGAGCCCAATGTTCCTGTTCTCTAGCTGAGAGGGACTAATTCACCATCTTGTGTTGTAAACACTCACTCATTTTAACTGATTACACCTCCAATGATTCTCAAATCAGTAAAATTACTAATTGCTATTCCTTACACATCAAAGAGTGAATCCTGAATAATTAACCCCAAATAAAATTAGATGAATTGGCCCTTTTAATTAGAGTCCCTGCTGCTGTTTGTTCTGAGCTTCCTTTTCTTACTGTTAAGAGACTTTTAAAATGATTAAAACTGTTTAAGACTTAAACAGCCAGTGACCTTTTAATACAATATAAATCCATGAAAGCAATATTTTAGCTAGCAGGTGGTGAAGTAAATTTTTAGAGCAAGTACCTGTCAGCTCCTGTATTCCTTTGAAAAAAAAAAAAAAATACATGCCAAAAAACAACCACCTTGAAATGAAATGAGTGTCTGATTATTTTTAAAGCATTTGTGCATTTGCTGAGCCTCAGACTTGATGAAATGGCAAGGTTGAGGGAGAGTGTGTAATGGTTGGCATTCATTTTTGTTGCTGTTAATCCTCACCCAAGGATATTTTTTCCATTGATTTTTAGAGAGAGTGGAAGGGAGGGAGGGAAGGAGAGAGAGGGAGAGGAACATCGATGTGAGAGAGACATTGATTGGTTGCCTCCCACACGTGTCCTGACCAAGGCTGGGGATCAGACCTGGAACTGAAACTCAGGTACATGCCCTTGACAAGGAATCAAACCCACGGCCCTCCGGTGTCCAGGCCGATGCTCTGGCAGTTGGCATTGTTTTGTGGAAATAGTAACAAGAATTTCTCAATGAGAAGAATCTGATGGCATTTGCGCATAAAAGAACACTGGAGAAATTACAGAAGGTCCTGGTCTCATATATTCATTCTCATCCTCAAGGAGTCTCCTGACGCAGGGGAGGGGCTCCAGCTGTGGGGAAGGGAAGCTCTGTGGGATCTCACCGCTGCTCCCCAGGCTAAGGTCACTGCATTCAGCCTGGGTCTTGTTGAAGACGTGCCATGTGCTTCTGATCATCTGTGTCAGGCCCTCTACCTCGTAAGGCCCTCTTCCCTGCTCCACAGTCTTCCCAGGTCGTAGGGGCAGAGCCAGATTCCTCCTCTTTCCCAAGAGGCCTTAGCTTGTCGCACTGAACTGCCATGAGCTGTGGTAAATGATCCCCAGCTAGGAGGCAGGAGATTTGGGGTTACGGTGCTTTCTTGGGATGGTTCTACACTATTGGACTGTTTTATTTTACCACAGTGATCGAAACTTCTCCATCTATAAAGTAAGAGGATTAGACTAGGTCAAAGACGTTTTTCTTAAAAACAAACAAACAAACAAACAAACAAATAAATTGACTTTTCGTCCTGAAATAATTTCAGACTTGACACAAATGTTGAAAAGTAGTTGAAAGGGTTCTCATTTAGCCTTTCTCTAGTTTAGTGAATGTCGATGTCTTACATAATCACAGTACAGTTACCCAAACCAGGTAATTAACACTGACACAATACTACGTGCTAATATGTAGACTTTATTCAGAGTTTATCAGTTTTCTTATTAATATACATTTTCTGGTCTAGGATCCTACCCTGGGTCACAGGTCACTTGTTGCTGCGTCTCCTTATATTCTTTAACCCAGAATAGTTCCTCAGTCTTAAGTTTGTTTTCATGGAGGCCAGTGACTCTCAACCAGGGCTACTATCAGACTCATCCGGGAAGCTTGTCAAAATGCTTGTATCTGTCTCACCACAACGGTCTGATTGAAGAATTCTACAGCAAGGACTGATTGTATGCAGTATGAGAAAGTGAGATTTTGATGCACACCCCCAGGTAAAAGTCAGAAATGTTGCATCAGGGATTCACATGTTGAGGTTTTTTTTTCCATGTACATACTATCTCTTCCTCCTCTTTCTTCATTTTCCTCCTCTTCCTCTATTCCCATCTCTCCTTGATGGGAGATGATCTGATGCTCCAACATTTCTGGAGGACCTGGAGGAGTTTCTAAGATAACTTGTGGGCTATAAATACTTTTAAGACCTCTGTATAGATCTTTTATTGCAGAAGAAACATCAAAGCAGTACATATGATTACAATGTTTCCAGAGGTGAGGGTGCCCCCATAACCAGGAGGTAATTTGGGGATGAAGACTTAGTATTTGTGTTTAAAGATGTGTTTTGAGTAAGATAATGTGTAACAACAACAACAACAACAACAACAACAACAGGAAAAGGGTGGCTATTTTGGACTAATGGTATTAACTGTGCAACTATAAATATCATGCAGGACCTGTTACACCAAAACTGTAATATATTGGCCTTATGTCAATAATTAGAAAAGGACAAAGTTTTCAATCATAAAATACATGTGTTCATTCTTTCAGAGTTCAATTCAATGTAATGCAATGGAGATTTGGAATTATAATATTGACAGTATGACCATTTATTAAGCATCTCCTATGTGCTATAAATGCTCCATGTAGAGATTAGTAAAACAGAGGGCCTGCCCTCAAGGAGCTTATAATGTAGGAGAAACCAATTGATTTGCAATTAAACTAACAAAGAGCAGAATATGTGCTCTAATGAAAGAGCTAAGTCAAGAAGGAACACTCTTTTGTCATTCAAAATGAGGATGGTTCACTCTATCTAGATATAGCAGTAGTGAAATAAGTCAGATGAACTACTTAAAGTATTTTTATTGTAAAATCACACTCCCTCAAGCTACATCACCACCTTTGGAGGGAAGGAAAGCATCTGGTTGAATGGCCACCCAGGGTGAGGTCCCATCTCTAAAGGAAAGGGATATTTTTGGTAGTCTATCAGCCAACTGATGCTTGTTTTCCAGCTTCTCCTTTCAGTGGTAGATTTCATATTTTTTGTTACCTTGGACCGTTGCCTCATTCTCTGTCCATATCATAGGTTTTTAACAACTTTTATTTCATTTTTAAACTGCAGGAATTTCACTTTTTGGTGTTGGGCTGAAGATAACTCAATGGCTGGTAGCAGATTGATGCTTAGGTTTAACTCATTGTTTTATTTATTTTGAATGCCCATATTTGGTATTCAACGATGTGGTTTGTTGTTTGGGTAGCAATTACCATGTTTTTGTAAGACAAATGATACTTGGTGGATTCAAAAATGCTATTTGGTTCTGGTCCATTTGTTGAACCAAACTGTCCTTCTAAATTTACATCATTCGAAAATCATTTAATGTTTTTGACTAAGGAATTGAATTTGTTTTTCAGCATATGGAAACCACTGTGACAGAGAAATAGCATATGGTTAGATGTAATAATGCAGAAAGGTATTTCACCTTCATACAGACTAGTGACTTGTGGTTAAACATGAGAACTGTTGAACTCAATAAAGACCCAGGGATTCTGCATTAGCTAAATGTAGAGTGAAACTGTCCATTTGAAAATCAGGCAGACTTCATCTACTTTAGGATAATAATTCTCCTTGCTTTTAATTTGAGAATTTCAAAGAGTATTTCAAGCTAAGTTATTTAGAAAGATGACAAAGACATTACATTTTGGCTTGGGTAAATATAGTGGTGCATTAAAATTAAACACTGGGCTTCGACTAGATTCTATAATTCATTTCAAAGTATCTTCCTTTTGATTTTTTATAAGTGCATGCTTGTAATTCACATTTGTTGCATAACAATGAAACCCAAAAGAGAAGGAATAAAAAAATCAACTCATCATTGCTCAAGCTGTAGACAACCCCTGTTAGCATAGAGGTTTTCCTAAAAAAGGACCATATTATAAACACTATTCAGTAGCCCACCTTTCCCCCTCACATGATAATATATTGGAAACCTACTCCCTCACTAGACTAATGTCTTGGTTCAAACACACCCTAATGAGGCCTTTCTCAGCCTTTCAACCTGTTTTCTTTAGAATTGCAGCATTCCTCCACCACCACCACTGTCTCGTCCTCTCTCCCTGTTCTATATTTCTAGGTAGTAGATGTCACCTATATTAAGAATCTTTAATTTATCTTTAAGTATTATTCTCCTCCTGATGGAGTTTAAGTTTCATGACCATAGCACATTTTGTTTTATTTATTTACTTAATTAATTTATTTTAGTTAATTGGTTTGATCTCTCCTTAGTGTCGAGAATAACGCCTAACATGTAGAAAGCACTCAGTCAGTGTAGAAATAGACGTCAGATATAGGTCAACATCATCATCATTTTAATGACTGCGTGGTTTTCTTGTGTTAGACTGCAATTTATGTTTTTAATCAATAGTTGATCAATAGAAGATTCTGATGACTTTGATTATATTTCATTGTGATGAAGATTCTTTTTTTTAATATATTTTATTTCTTTTATTGATTTGAGAGAGAGAGGAAGGGAGAGGGAGAGAGAGATAGAAACATCCATGAGAGAGGACATCGATCGGCCGCCTCCTTCATGCCCCCATTGGGGATTTGGCCCACAACCTGGGCATATGCCTTGACCAGGAATCAAACCAGCAACCTCTTGGTGTAAGGATCAATGCTCAACCACTGAGCCACACCGGCCAGGTGTGATGAAGATTCTTCAACATGCTTCTCTGTACACTTTTCCATTACTTCTTCAGTAGGATAACTTATAAAAAGTGCTATTACTGCATCAAAGTGTGTAAATATTTTTATGACTTTTTTTTTTGAGAAAAGTTTTATTTTTAACATTTATGTCCAGAGAGTAGTATTGCATCATGACATAAAAGGTTATTTTTTTACTTTGGGTTTTGGTCAACAAAGGTTCAAAGTCACTGTTTTAACTGCTTTGATCTGCAGAGTGACACACGAAGTGGATATTATCCTCATTTCATAGGTGAGGAAAATCTCACCGGGGATGGTGGCATTGCCTTGTCTGAAGCAAAGGGTCGAACTGGGGTTTGCGTTTTAAGTTTTTGGTCTCGGCATTTTGTACTCTTTTCTTTCAAACATATTTTCTTTCTCTATTTGTTTCTGTTAATGGACATGAATAACTGTCTCTACTTCAACATTATTATGTGCTCATCATAATTAATATTTTTTTCACCTCCGTGTGTGTGTTCCAACCTAATCTCTTACGTGCTCATAATTTAAATTCTTAATTTGAGGAGCCCCTAAGTGAGTTCACGTATACTTACCTTAAAGTTTAGATTTTCCTTAAGCAACCAAAGGTTCTCTCCATGAGAACATGGAGAGCCAACAGGTGCCAGCCGGAAGAGCCTAGCGCCGTGCTGCTCGGTGTGGAGTGCATGTGACCACACCTGCCTCATTGGGGAGCTGACCCAGCGTCTACCCTTCACCTATATTCCATTGATGATCTGACCACTGATGTTTGAGAAGCGCCTGAGGCATCAGGCCTTTAAAAAAAATATTAAATGGCTTTCTATTTATTTCATTATTCATCCTGAATGTACTGAGAGTGTACAATGGCCCAAACCTTGTGCCAGGTGATGGGGCTATAAAGATAAATTATGAGTGGGCTCTACTTGTTAGAAGCTTCAGTTCTAACCAGGAGAGAGGGATCACATGGCTGGAAATGCAGTCAAGAGATGCTCTGACAGAGCTGTTATGAGGCACTGAGGAAGCTGCTGTAGGAATTCCTGTGTTTGTGTGTAGGGTTACATGGATGTATGGATGAAGAAGAGAATGACTTTTTTTTTAACCGTAGTAAATGAATCTAGACTTTAGTTGATGATCTGAGCTTAATTACTCACTTGTGTTTTTCTACTGCAATCACACCTAACCAGTACCTCACCACATTCTATGCTGGTTAATTCTTGTTGTTATTATTATTATTATTTCACCTAATGAGGCCCTTATTCCATGAAGGGATAACAAGCTCCTTGTTCGGGTACCCTTCATATATGCCTACCCATACTACCAGGGTAATACAGGGGTGGTAACTCAGCTACTACCGGTGAGCCACCTTGTTCTCAGGGTCACTCACTGCCTTTTACCTCTAGGCTAGAAAGGGGAGCTTGAAAAAATATGCATAGCTGGCTGGGTTCTTGGGAGCTTTCCTCACTCTTTTTTCTAGTGAACAGTATGCACAACAGGCTATTTTCTGAAGTTAATTGGCATAAACAGCACTTGGGAATCAGGGATATAATACTTGATTTGCCCAGCTCACCCTTTAACTGCCTCATGGTGCTACCTCTGGTACAAAGGGGAAAAATCAGTGAGCTGAATGCTGAGAGATGCTATGGAGGACGTTGAGTGAGATCCTTTCTAGCTTTCGCCAAGGCAGAGGAAGGGTCCAATTCCAGCTCTGTGTTTTCCTAGCTGCATAACATTGAGTAAACCTTCTTACCTGGTAATGGATGAATACATGTACTTTGCCTGAGGTGGGCTTTGAATGGCAGGAAAAGGGGGAAGATAGATCTCTGTCTGTGACGACTTCTCTTCTAAAACCAAATGTTTCTACCTGAGATGTTATGTATCGCTGCACTGTCCCCATTGCCTGATGCTGTGATCCTTTTGGCTTGCCTGTTGGATTTGTTCAATGCCCCTGTGACGCACAGGGTCTGGGAGTTCCCTCTCAGGGTCTGCCCTGCAGTGAAGGTCTAGAGCCTGACACAGTTGTTTGGAAGGTACTGCAGCTGGTTCTGTTCAGCTGCTTTTCTCCAGGAGGGTTATCACCTACCTAGGCACCTAGGACAGATGTTGTCTGCTTGTTTTAAAAGAACGTAATGGAAAGTATCCCCTTTCTTCACCACACTGACACAACACGTACACACACACAGATACACACACTCGGTTCTTTCTGTTTTGCCATCTCCTATAAATGTGGAAAATTTGCCTTCTCTCTTAAGCTGAAGTTTGTTTGTTTTTTGTTTTTTTAATAAATCCTCACCCAAGGACATTTTTGCACTTATCTTCAGATAGAGAGGGAGGAAGAGAGAGAGAGAGAAACATCAATGTGAGAGAGACACATTGACTGGTTGCCACCCACACACGGGGACAAACCACAACTGAGGTACGTGCCCTTAGTGGGAACCAAACCTGGGACTCTCTGGTCCACGGGCTGATGCTCTAACCATTGAGCAAAACCGGCCAGGGCAAGCTGAACTTATTCTTACTGTAACTTAGAGGCATTTTCCTGTTTACTTGCCTGTTAGAATGGTGAGCTAAAGTCAGAATTCTCACAATAGTTCTTAGTCTGATTTGTGATAGTTATTTAGCCTTTTCCATTCCAAATATCTCAGACTTTTGCTTCCCTCCAAAGGACCCATTGTCTTTTCTATTCCTGTATCACGTGTGTCTGTTTTGAAGACATTTACCACTCTTGCACGTCACTTGAAAATGTGAGCTCCACTCTGAGGAACTCACTAAGAAGTCTATGGCTTGAAGACCCGAACGCTTTGCTCTAACTTTATAGCTGAACGAAATAAGGCACATGATTATTATGAGGTCATCACTGGGGTTTTTAAAAATCTAATTTTTCCCAGAATATACAGTCTAGATTTTTGTTGTTTACAAATTACTTCTTTTTAAAAATACATTCCATTTTTATTTTCTGTTCCTTTTCACTCTCCCATGTCATCAACCTTGCCTCACTGTGTTTAATTTCTGTGACAGAAGTGTAGTCGGGAAGTATATAGTTGGAGGGGGCCTGAAAGACAGGCAGTTAGGTGTGCTTTCTAGTCATAGACCCATTTTATGTGAAAATTTGGACTGTTTATGTGCTTTTTGTGGGCCTCTGTTTATACTGTTATAAAATGACCTCCAAGATTCATTCAGTGCTGATCCTATTTAATGCTGACAGTTCTCTGTGACATAATAGGATTTGTAGAAGTAGATGATGCTCAGAAATCTTCTTTTAAGCCCTGGCCGGTTTGGCTCAGCGGTTAGAGTGTCGGCCTGCGGTCCTGAGAGACCCGGGTTCGGTTCCCGCTAAGGGCGCGTACCTCGGTTGCAGTTTGTCCCCGGCCCTGGTCGGTTGTGCGGGTGGCAGCCACTCGATGTGTTCCTTTCACATCGATGTTTCTCTCTCTCTCTCTCTGTTCCTCTCTCTCCCTCCCACTCTACCTGAACAAAAAAAATGGAAAAATGTCCCCAGGTGAGGATAAAAAAAAAAAAAAAAAAAGAAATCTTCTTTTAAGTGGCATATGAAGAACACATAGGTACGGGTAGGACATTTGAACCTGAAAATTAGGCTGTGAACTAGAATTTGACAATTAAGTCTCCATCAACCTGATCACCTTTGCTGATCACTTAAGATCTCATTGTGTGCATTCTCCTCATATGTTAAGATAGTATATATGATATTATTGATTTGTTAGAGAGAGAGGAAGGGATAGAGAATTAGAAACATTGATGTGAGAGAGATACATTGGTCGCCTGCATCCTGCACACCCCGTACTGGGGATTGAGCCTGCAACCCAGGCATGTGCCCTGACTGGGAATCAAACCAGGAACTCTCAGTCCATGGGACAAGCTCAATCCATTGAGCCACACTGCCTGGGCTGTCATGATTTTTAAAAGTCAGAAAAGGACTTGGTGACGATTCTTTGTATTTAACAGATTTTATAATATTTTTTAGTGCAGTGTTTAGCCAAATGAAGGCCAAATGAGTTTCTCAATCCTGGCTATACATTAGAATCAATAAGGTTTTAACGAAATACTAACATCTGACTCTTGCTCCCTACTCCCTTTCCCCATCCACATCATCCTAATTGAATTGAGGTGAGATGGAGTTTTGGCATCAATGTCTATGGAAAAGCTTTCTTGGTGACTCTAGTTAGTAGGCAATGTTTAGAACTACTGGCTGGAGTTAAGAAAGGTTCATGAGACTTATAACCCTAATAAGGATATGGACAAAATATGTCTTGAAATTAGTGTACTCAGAAGGGTAAGAGAAATAGAAATGTTTCTTTATAACATAGTCACTGAATTTTACTAATCTTTTGGGGTCGAAGGTAGAAATAACAATGTGGTACTTTACTTAATGCAGTACTTCTCAAAGTGTGGTCCCAAGACCAATAGCATCAGCATCAGCATCACCTGGGCATTTATTAGAAATGCAAATTATTGCCCCACTGGTGTGGCTCAGTGGTTGAGCATTGACCCATGCACCAAGAGGCTGCTGGTTCGATTCCCAGTCAGAGCACATGCCCAGGTTGTGGGCCCAATCCCCAGTGGGGAGGGGCATGCAGGAGGTGGCCAATTGATGTTCTCTCATCGACATTTCTCTCTCTCTCTCCCTCTCCCTTTCTCTCTCTCTAAAATCAATAAAGGAAAAAAAAAAAAAAGAATGCAAATTATTGAGCCTTACCCCAGACCTACTGAATCGGAAAGTGTGGGGGTAGGACCCAAGAATCTATGTTTGAACAAGACTTTCCAGAGATCCAGATGAATCTTAAAGTTTGAGAACCATCAGCATAGAGAGTTTTGTTGGAGTAAGAGGTAGTGTATGGGCATCTTAGCACACCGCCTGGTGCACTGTAAGAGTCCAAAGAGCAGAGTACTCTAAAGAGAGTGTTTGGCTGCTTGATAGTTGAATTTGGTGGGGAACGAGACTCACAGTGGAGACTATTCTCCCAGCTCCGGGACTGCTATTTACAAGGCAAACGGAGCCCACCCAAACCATCTGAAGGTGTATCAGACCAAACAATCTAAGTCATCATCCTTTCACTGAGCAATTTTGCCTGAAGACTTAACTTGCGATGCTTTGGTGCTATCCGAAAGCAACTCACTGAGTGACAGAGACTGCAACCCCACCACTAAGTTTTAAACTGCTGAAATGGAAGGAAAAGCTACTTATCCATACATAGAGGAAATAATGTTTCCAACATATTTAAAGTATTATTTTTAAAAGGTGGAAGAGGTAGGGGGATAAATGGTGATGGACGAAGACTCATCTTGGGGTGGTGAACACACAACCCAGTGTACAGATGATGTGTTGTGGAACTGTACACCTGAAATGTGTTACGTAGTCACTCCAATAAATTTGATTAAAGGGGAAAAAAAGGAAAAGGACAAATATTCTTTTTTTTTTTAGTGCGAGTTTTCTTTTCCTAATAGAATTTCTTGCAGAGTATTTAAAAAAGATTCTGTATCATGACTCCATAGAGCTCTTGGAGATATGTCTATACCTCAAATCGGCGATAAGGCACATTCTTCCAACAACTCAAACTTCAGTAAGCTGTTCATGTTGGTCAGCACTCTTGGGGTTTTTCATTGTCCTAGAGCCTTATTACTTTCTACCTGGATTGCATGTAGATTACCAAATCAATATTTCTTATTCTTGTTTCTTAAAACCTTCCCTGCATGTACTTTTTGATTAGTCTTTAGTAAACCATGTAGCAACCACAGAAGTCCTCGATGGATCCCTAGTGCACGCATGATGGAATTCAAGCTCTTCACTAGTCGTACAACATGCTTAAAAGCTTACTTTGTCACTGTCCTAATTTTTATAACCTACTAGTTTATTTTTCTTTCTCTACTTATGCTATATTGTCACTTGCTCTTTATTTTGTAGGCTCTAACATTTTTTTTTTTTAATCTCTATGCCTTATCCCTCTCTCCTTCTACCTAGAGTGGACTTAACCTCTGCATCATCCTGTTCGAGAACAATTTAAATGCTCAGTCCAGCCTGCCTTGATTCTCCACCTGGGCATAAGGTTTCTTTCATCTTGGCTTCCAGAAGAGCTTGTTTGTACATCTTAATAAATTGCATCTTGTATTATCCTTACTTGTGTACTTATTTTTTTCCTCCTCTACTTGACTGAAAGTGTGTTGAGGGTAAGGACCAAGTCTTACACACTTCAGTAATCCACCACCCAACCACTTTTCCTGTTCTGGCTAAGTGTACCTGATCCCTATAGACTAGCTTTTATGTCACTATGAAGTATCAGATCTGGTCCTCAATCTTCAGGAAGTGAAGGCTTCTAATTAAAGTGAGGAGAAGTAGGATAGGGAATAATTGTCATGCCAGGCGAAGACTTATGCATCAATGCCAATTACAAAACAGCAAAATACCAGCTACTTTGTGTTTTGAAGCGTGCCTATAAAACTGTGCCCATAGTAACTTCATGTCTGTGTTTCCTTTCTGTAGGTGATTTTCTTCCACCCCCACCCCCACCTCTAGATGATCCCGGTACCCTTCCATCTGGCTCTGGAAACTTCCCTCCGCCACCACCCCTTGATGAAGGTGCTTTCAGGGCACAGGTAAGATCTGCGGTTGAAGTCATGTTTATAAGCCATGCTAAGAAGCTCATGAATTCAGTGATTGTTTCTGTGGCAAATAAGTGCCCAACTCCAGCTTCTCGGAGTTCTGCCAGCTTGTGCTCCGAAGCCTTAGAAGTCCTTTCACCTACTAATTTTGTTTTGAAACTGAAAGCCATTTTTTAAGAATGTCATTTGAGAAGTTCATGTGTTCTTGTTATCCTAGGGACACAGGCATACCTTTTTTGTTGTCTTTCTTCCCCCTCTCTCCACAAACATGACATTCTGTGTGAGTAAATCTGCTCTGTTAAGGCTCTCGTTAGTCACTGCGGGTCCTAAGTGGTCAGCAACACTTTCTAGCAAAAGCAGCAGCAAACAACCCTAGGATTTTCTCTTCTGAGTGAGGTCAAGGATGCACGTAATGAAATGTATTGATTACATGCAACTGTTGTGCTCTAGAGGGTGTTGATTGCAGAGTGCTAGGCTAGAGCCAGAAACAACATTAGAAGTAGTTCTCAGCCTGTGACCGTGTAGGGGCACTGGTGACCACCTGCCACCACTCAAGAAGCCAAACGCTCTTCATATCAGGCAGGAAACCTAAATAACAAAATCAGAGAACCATTGTTATTTTTTAGGGGTGATGATGTTACTCTAGATAGGGTGAAGAAAATCCAGTCCTCATCTTTTAGAGAAACATTGAAAATATTTGAGGACAAGTGAAATGGTGTTTGGTAGTTGTTTCAAAATAATAAGTAGGGAGTTAGTGGGAATATAGGTTCAAAAAGGATTCATTATGAGTTGAGAATTTTGGGGTGCTGGAGGTTTATTCTATTATCTACCTTTCTATGTTTAAATTTTCCCATAATAAGTTTTAAAGAGGAAAAGCCTTAGGAAATTACCTCTTAAATAGGTCAGTCCATGGTCTGTCTTTCTTTGCCTGAAATTTTGGGTTTGGGGGAGACAAAGGAAGAAATGGTTTATTTGTTCCACAAAGACTCTGTGCTCCTGTAGAGCAGCCGGATAGCACTAGGACGTCTACAGAAAAGTCAGTGTTCTGCTCTTGACACTTTATGTTCTTAAAACTAGTAAAAGTAATTAAAATACGTACACTATAAAGTGCATTAGAATCAGTTCAGTGCTACTGAATGAGGAAAGGGTGCAGGGCGGACGTGGCCGCGGAGACCTCACTGAGACGGTCACACCTAAGCAGAGACTTGGAGTAGGAGAAGGGGGGTGAGCCATGTGGATTTCTTGAGAGTATATTTTCATATTCTAGATCTTAGGAAATAGAAGATGCTTATTATTTTTTTTTTTTTAATAGATCAGTTGAAATTATTAGATTTCAGCTATAAGCAGTAAGCTCCAATTGAGTTTGGAGGCTAGATCTTACAAAAACTCTTACAGATTTTCTGTCTTAAATATATATGTCACAAACTCCCTCCATTCTATCTTGCTGTAAGCTAGTAAAAACAGATCAGATGCCAGCAATGGACAGGAGTCTTACCAAGTTTATTTTATGCATCAGCGAGATCCTTTGCAAATCAAAACAATATGATCAATTTTCCTTACTTTTGGTCATTTTTATTAAAATGAAAAGGAAAACTTTAGAGTTTGCCTTTTGTATATTTTTGGTCTTATGTTGTTGGGGTTGGTTCTTTGCAAATTTAATTTTCTCAATTAAAAGCTTTACTTAGTCAATCTTCTCTCTCGGATCATTACGGGAACAATTTCGTTGTGTTTAAAAATTTCATTTCTAAAAAATTTGTTTGACTTTGTGACAGAAGACTTGTGTTTAAATAATTGTCGAGCAGTTTATTTCCATTATGCCATTTTGAGCTGGTCACACTGAGGCCCAGTTTTCTAATAATTAAAAACAAGGTAACTTGCCCTGGCCAGTTTGGCTCAGTGGTTGGAGCATCAGCCTATGGACCCGAGAGTCCTGGGTTTTGGTTCTTGCTAAGGGCGTATACCTCGGTTGCAGTTTGTCCCCGGCCCCGGTTGGGGTCATGTGGGTGGCGACCACTCGGTGTGTCTCTCTCACATCGATGATGTTTCTCTCTCTATTTCTTCCTCCCTCTCACCCTCTCCTCTATCTAAAGATAAATGCAAAAATGTCCTCGGGTGAGGATAAAAAAACAACAACAAAAAACAAGGTAACTGTATCTACGTCTAATCATTAAATGAAATACAGACCCATTTGAAGTTGCTAAACTGTAATGGCTGTACAGATATTTTGACGTTAAAACTACTACTATATAAAATTAACAGCAGCAAAAATAATAATGATAAGGCTTTGCCAAAGTATTTAACTAAGAAAAATGCAGATGCTGGGCTTTCCTAAAATTCCGGAAAGTCTTGTTCTGTATGGACCTTGTGCCGATCACTGTTCTGAAACCACGACTTTGTTTTTGAAAAGGAAGGAAATAAACAAAACGCCTGTCGCCACGTTGGCTTATGTTCCCTGCAAAACAGAAGGAAGAAGGATAAAAAATAAAATAGAGTGTGCCAAATGGAAAAGGACAAATCTGTTAAGGAGAGGCCTGCTATTCTTGAGTGTGCAGAAGACTGTGGGCGAGTTCAGTAGAAAACGGGTGCCCGTCCCTCGAGTGGCAGAGACGCGATGGGCTGGTGACTGGGCCGCTCTGTCCACACCACCTCTGAGACAGGAGCTGTGACGGAGCCCAAAGGAGCACAACCACCGGAGAGAGTTGTTATACTTTTTTTTCTCAGTGTGGCGAAACCTCCTGTTGCCAACTCCGGATTATAGCTGCTAAATGGGTGTTTTTCTGTAAAAGTCTGTTTACGTTTCAGGCCACACTTTCAGGTCGGAGCCAAGAGAGCGTCTACTACGTGTGTCTATAAGAATTCTAAGACGTTCAGAGCTGGGAGGCACCGAAGAGATGGTTTAGTTAATCCTGCCCCACGCATCTAGGGAAGGCCTTCTTGAGCACTTGCTGAATGACTTCACTCCCCCTCTTTACACACCGAAAGCCTGTGACCCAGGAAGGCGTAGATCGTGTTCTTTCTGACTGAACTCTTACTGAGTTTGAGAAAGCTTGACTCCTGGATGTGCCCTTGTCACTGGGCGCTGGTTTTGTGTCCCTCCCATCAGGCTCTGCGATGCGGACGAAGGGGTCACGTGCTCTTGTTTGGAAGGACCAGGTGCGGCGGGAGTCTTGCTTGACTCACTGGACTTTTGATGTTTGCTGTGGACTTTCTTTTTGTGTGAAAAGTGCAAATAAATATTTAGCATCAAGAATTCTTCTTTTGAGAATTCTCATTTTTATGGGAAAGGATAACTCTTGGAAAACAAATGGGACCTTTTCTGGTCATTCGTATCAGGATCAGTTTGACCTCAGGGGCTGTCAGGTCTGGAGTGGCCATGTAGCAGTCACTTCACTCATGCACTGTTCTTCATGCATTTGCTAGAAATCGAGTACCTCCGTCAACTCAGGAACACAGGCTAGGGATTAGAACCTTAGAACTTGGCATCATGGGTCTGGTGCCCGGAGTCTCATTCTTGGGCCTGTTAGCTTTGTTCTGAGCTGATTCCTTGGTCGGTAATTTCTTTTGGTTTCGGGAACAACTGACAGGTGAATAGCATTCTTCAGAACAGTTTCGAAGGGGGAGAATGTGTCATGAAATTTCAGGTTTGCAAGGGAATTAGAGGTCATAACTCAAGTCCCTTTCTGTTGTTTGAATCTCCTAACTTTTTTCCTAATTTTGTAAAATATTTATGGGTGACTATTACAGATAAGGCAGTGCTGAGGGAAGAGATGGGTCAGCTACCACTTCTAAATTTAGGTGTTTCATGGTAAACTATGCCTTCGTCACCGTCCTTTGATCAGAAGCACCAGCTAAGTCGTAGGCTGTGGTAGAGGGTCAGGGACTTAAATGAACTCTGACGAGAGATATGCAGGAAGGATTTTTGGACACAATTTCAACTGAACTGAACTTCGAGGGCTGGATAGGACCTTACTATTCAGATGGGTGAATGGAATTTTCAGCAATGAAATGAGGGTGATAAGAACACAAAGGAAGGGAAGCACACCGTACACGTGCTAAGTCTGCTGTTCTGGCTGTGGAATCTGCCCTTTGTTCTGCAACCGTTGACCATCTATCGCAGGTCTTTCAAATAGTAATATTTTAAATGTGAGGATGACATCCCCAGGTCTGTGTTGGATGCCAAGCGGTGCTTTCAACACACCCGAAGACAAAACGTGTTCACTGTGGGAAACCCCATGCAGACGGCTCTGATCGTCTGGTGGACTTCCTGGAGCTCCTCAGGGACTTTTCTGCTCATACCTGGTGCCCGTGGGTTCAGGTGCCCCATGGTTAACTTCCTCTTTTTACCTCTCTACTTGACTGTTTCTTCGTGACCTCCAGCTGACAACTTTTAACTCTGCCTCTCCCATTGTGACTCAGTCCTGCGGCATGCTTTTACTTGCCTGCTCTCCAGTGGTTTTACACTCTCAGTGTTTATGTGTCCCCTTCTCTGCACTCAGGCAGCATGGCTACTCCATGGCTACTACACGTGTGCTACTGCAGCTCCAGTCGCTCCACCTCAGGAAACAGACTGTTCTGTCTGTTACTGGTGACTCCAAATGTTAACACTTTCTGTTGTGTTGAATCGTTTTACTTGTTCCTTTATGATTTCCTCACACCGGTTTCCTTCCTACCCTCTTAGAAAAGGGTGCACCTGCAAAGCCACTGTCAGGCCAGGAATGAGGTCGATGGTGTCTGCCCCAAGGAGTTGATAAAAAAAAGCGACTGAAAGAGGTGACTTTTCTGAGGAGAGAGCAAACACAGTGCAATGCGAGCTGTGCATTGAAGTTGGGGAAATGCCCAGAGTTAGTTGAAAGGAGAAGAGAGAAAACTCTGGAATCATTTATGGTCTCGCTTAAAGTCGGTCTTCAAGAATTTGTAAGCCAACTGATTTCTAGTTTTGTTTTGTTTTTTTTTTTTTACACACACACACACACACACACACACACACACACACACCCCTTTGCCCACTGCCACCCATGGTCTCTTGGCCTTCGCTACACTGTTGTCTGTGTCCACGGGCTGTGCGTATATGTTCTTTGGCTACTCTCTTCACTCATTTCTATTCTCATGAAATCAATTTCAATACATATCTGTGTAGGGTGAATGGTGGATTGTAGTCATTTAACCACTTAGTCATTTAATGTATTTTAGTTATTAATGATAACATACAAATCTACAGAAGACCTGGTGAACTGGGACTGGAATCTGTGTCATGTGACAAGTGACCCTTAGTCTGGTACTATTCTGGTCACAGATATTGAATGACAGAATTTTACTTTTCGGCATAGAGAACTCGCCCACAGCCATGACTGTGCTCATTCATGAACTCACAGAAGTGGCAACAAGACCTGCTAAAGGTGTAGACATCCTATTATAGAGGCCGTTCTGCACCTGGGGCGGGTGGGGGGGGGGGCGAAGCAGGAGCTTGCCCAGGTGCTGCAGGCGAAGAGCAGAAGTAGTTGCAGTATTGCCGGAGCAAAACCAAAGGCCGGTGAAAGCTTGATTCCACTCTGACATGCTCGTCCTTTTTGTGCCGTGGGAATAGAAGGATATCTTGATTCATGAAACATACCAAAGGGGTGGTGGAGATGCCTGTTTCTTCCTGGCCCTTTTCCTTGCTCCCCTGGGCGGCGGGTTAGTGAGCCCCGGTTGCTCTGTGCCTTGTTTGTGACCCTGGCAACAGCAGCAGCAGCAGCAGCAGCAGCAGCAGCAGCAGCAGCAGCAGCGCGCTTTGCCATCATCTCCTCCTTTTATGGTTCGCATATGTAGGTCAGGGTATGTTTAGCTGGGCTGGTGGGTTCTTCGGCATGTAGCTGGTTCTGGTCAATGTGACTTTCTAGAAGCGAATGTCAAAGTTTTCCTGTTTGTCTTTCGCTCTGAATCATCGTCTGATTGGGTATTCAGTCGAGAAGAAAGAGGTATTTTTGGTGTCTAGACTTGTAAAAACTTCTTTGAAAGTAGCAGGCCTAGAGCTGACAAGGACTATTTTAATGTTTTATTTAGCAACTTGAACCTTTTTCATGGAATGCCATAGTTTCTCTTCCTTATTTTTTAAAAATGTATTTAAAGAGATAAACCTGTTCTCTGGGATTGATCGTGGAGTAGCACGCAGGCACTCACACGCACCCTTATCAACTCTGTACCTGTGATGCTGCCACATTGGAACAGCCTAGGATACATGCTCACTCTCTGCAGTGCAGGACGGTTAGTCTCCAGCCAGGGAAAGTCTCCCGGGAAAACTGGCCGTGCTTAGTTCTGCTCTATGCAAGGATAACCAAGAAAGTTAGCTTTGCTTTAGCTCTTGAATTTTTTAATAGGAGGTAATTAATGCTATTAGTATATTTCAGAAAATTTTCCTTGCCCAAAGTTAAGTGAAACTACAGTTGGTTCTTTCTGTCAATGGAAATTTTTATCCTGTTCTGTCTCTCCCAGAAAGAATCTTAGTGATTTCTTCAAAGCTGACATATATTTTTTTCTATGTCTAAAAGGTACTAACATGGATTAAGCATTTTGAAATATGTTTCCTCTATCAAGAAAAAATTATGACATGAATATATACCCCACCTACAATATATATTCTATATGAAACTCGAACATTCTTCTCCCTGATTTATCCAAAACAACTTGGTGAATATGTTGTAATATTTTAAACATTATAAAACTCCTTTTTAAATAATAATGTTTCACATTAAACTGTATCATTGCATTATTAATAAACTATAACTTTTGCTGCATTGTTTATTGGAGTGTTTTTTGTTTACTCTTTCTTATTCTTTAAGTTATTATCCTTATTCTTTACTTCTTTTGTTGTTGTTGTTGTTTTTTCTTTTTCTTTCCCAGACCTTTATCTAGTGATTCTTTTATCATGTGGGTGATATATTTTCTGAATTCTTGTATATCTGAAAATGACTTACTTGTGCCTTCATATTTAAGTATAAGTTTGGCTGCAATTAGAATTTTAGGATCAAAGTTTCCTTATACCAATATTCTACGAAGATGTCTATGCTGTCATTTAGTATTTAATGTTGTACGTGAGAAATCAGATGCCAGTCTGATTCTTTTTCTTTCTTTTATTTTTTATTTTTACTTTTTGGAGGCAAATTGTTTTCATCTTTTTCCGTCATCATTTACACCCCCAGTACCCTCTTCTGCCTCCACCCGCACCCCCCACAGTCACCACACTGTCGCCCATGTCCATGAATTCTCTTTTTTCTCGTGGTCTTTTGTGCCCCATCCCTCCACACCGGCCCCTCCCCTCCCCCACCAGAGCTGTCTGCCTGCTGTCCATGAGTCTGTCTCTATTTTGCTTATAGTTCAGTTTCTTCATTAAATTCCACATCTAATTTAGTAATGTTTTCTTGTTTGATCTATAAGCTTTATTTGTGGGATTCGGCAAATGTTTCTATAATATATATAGATACAGGTTCCCTGACACTCACCTCAATGTTTCTACTCAGTGTTCAATGAATCTCTTTGGTCTCAGGAGTCGGGTTTTTATTTAGCTAAGGAGGATTTTCTTATGTTATTTGGAAAAAGCAACTTAATTTTCTGTTTGCTTGTTTTTTTCTTCCTTATGGTACTCCTATTTCTATGGTTTGGGATGTTTTCTTTTTCATATTGGTATTCTTTTTCAATAGTCTCACCTTATGGAAGAATCCTATTGAATCTTTTTCTTTAGCTTGCATTTTTGTGGCAATGGCCCTGGTTTTCTGGTTGGCCTGGTGAGCTTGCCCTCCACACCTTATCTTTTGTCTACAGAAGGTTATGTAGCCCTTTAAATATCACGGCAGCCACAGTGCACCTGTATCTGGTCTTCACCCTGTGTGTGTAATTAGGGGAGACAGGCCAGTGAAGGGGTTGCCCTTGGACACGTGCCAAGAGCAGACCAGCAAGTCTTACCCCAGCCCGCAAGGTTATTTGTTAGTTGTGACGATCAACAGGCAGGCAGCAAAGCCTGTGTTTTTCGCATCATGCAAAAACGCAGAGTGAGGAGGGCGGCCGCAGGCTGTAGCTAGCCCTTCTGTGGGGTCGAAATTTCAAGCCTTTTGATTTTCCTCCCCCACTAGTTCCCTATTCATACCGTCAACAATTCTACCGTCAACAATTCTGTCACCAAGAGTGTCAGTAAATATGGCAAAGTCATTTTTATTAGAAAGGACAAACTCATTAAGTGACTTCACTTCTGTTTTGGCTGGCTTTCATTGTGTATCCTACATAGCTTTTCCAAAGAGACTCCCCAGCCCCTCACCCTTTCTGTTGTAGCAGCTCGCAGTCAGCTCAGGTATTTCTGCCTTTTGCTATTTATCTCAAGCTCACTCTGCTGTCCTTGAGGGCGCCACCACAGAAAAGTCCTTCGTGCTTGCGTTACATAAGTCAAGTCGAGCTTCAGGGACAACAGAGTATGATGGCTAATACTGTACATGCTGGATCCAGACTGCCTGGATTTATACCTGGCTCCCCACTCACCACCTACAGGGCTATGGCCATGTTATTACATTTTCCATGTCCCAGTTTGCTGGATTGTAAAATGGGCAAAATTATTCTACCTACCTCTTTGAAGTTTCAAGGAGATAATGCACATAAAAATGAGTGTATGTTTCTGACATATTCTAAGGCTTAGTAAATATTTACTGTTGATGCTCTTGCTTTCGAGTTATTCTGGGCTAGCTGGTATCTGTGCTGAGTTCTGACACAGTTAGCGCTGTCATTTTGTTTATACCATACTTTCGCAAAGTTTACTAGTGATCCCTTTCCTTGCTCTTCGATGCTTCGGGACTTTAAGTCCTTTCGCTACAGAAATACTCCCACAAACTCCCTCCACTAAATGAACGATTGGATTAAATAATCTTTTAGAGCTCTTCCGGCTTTAAAATGCAATGCCATTTAATAAAACATTACCTCTTTATAACTTGATATGATTTAGAAACTACAAAATTCTTTATATTGTGTTTGATGATCTTCACAAATAAGAAAAATCACAAATATAATTTAACCAATAAAAAAAGAAGTTAAAGCTCAGAGAGTCAAGGCAACTTGTTCAGCTCTCACAGCAAATGTCCGGGAAACCGTGATTTATCTGAAATGGACCCAAACAAAAACAAAATGCATCTGGGGAACTTTTAAGTCTCTTGGCTTAGTATCAATTTCCTTACAAATGAGAGGAGGCAGATGATTTTGAGTTCTCAGAAAGCAGCCAAAGTCATCAACAATATGTGTTCATGGCGAGTGGTCAGGGGCCATGGAGATAGATTTCTTTGTGATTCTTTAGTGGGGAGAAGCTCATCTTCCACCCTGGCCTCCAGCATCTTCTTTGCCAATCCCCTCACAGATCATATCCTGGCTTTGCTACCGAAACCCTTCTGAGCTCACACGTCCTGGAGTCCCCTTGCAATTTACATTATCCACTCAACACAGGCACACAACAACTTGGTCTGAAGGAAGGGGTGGAAGAGGGAGTAGAAGATGCCAAGACCAAAAACCTAGGGATTTAACTCATATTTTATTTTTGAAACCCTTAATGTTTTAGGGAGATTTTCTGTACATAGCTGAATTTGCTTGATCCATTCAAAAGTCAAGCATTTATGCACCCCTAATAGATAAAAAATATAGTTTTTCTTCATGTGGTATATATATATATACCAGTCTTTGAGGTGCTAAGCTATTATCATTATATCAGTAGCTTTTGTGAGTTTGACCTGTCCAAGGCTCTTACCCTGTAAATTCCATAAATTCCAAAATTGAGTTTTTTTTAAGGACTTTCATATACTTGATCTTGTCTGAGCTTTTAAATAACTTATGAAAAGTGAAGGGTAGCGATAACTCTCCATCTTGTCCTAGTGAAGGGACTGAGGCCCGGAGAGTTTGCGTAATGGTCTAGGTTTCCATGGCCTTAAGCATCCTAGGCGGGGCTGGAACCCCGTGATTTTCTGAGCTGTGCAGTCCATTTCTTCCCCTTTGGACCCCGTGGCTTTACTGTTATTCTGCCATTATATTCTGTTTCAGTGAAGGACACAAAATATCACCTGTCGCTTTCCTCTTCAAGTGCTTCTTCTTTATTAATCCTCACTCGAGGATACGTTTCCATTGATTTTTAGAGAGAGAGGAAGGGGGGAAAGAGAGAGAGTGAGAGACATTGATTGGTTGTCTCCCATAGGCAGCCTGACCAGGAATCGAACCCATAACCTTTTTGGTGTATTGGACAATACTCCAACCAGTTGAGCCACCTGGCAGGATGTCTCCAAGTACTTTATTATTTGGGCACTCTTGAGGGGTTCTGTTGTAGAACCTCCATTACAGGTTGTCTGCAGCTTCTTCTGTTGTACCTTCACAGATTGGAACAACATGTTTTGGCTTTAAAATATAAGAAAGCGATTTAAGACCTTTAAACGAAAATTCTTTCTATAATTTTTGTTTGTTGTTAAATTTATTTTACCAATAAACTATAGTAAAGATGTTAGTTTTTATTATTGTAGGAAAAAGTAAAGTTGCTGGTATCTGTTGGAAAAAAAAAAAATGTTTCTATGGCAATTTTTTAAAAAGGGGAACCAGGTGACACAGGAAAGAGAGGATTCACCGTACAAGAAGTGTAATTTTACTGTTATTGTTTAAAGGTTTTGGTTTTTGAGTCTCCACATCCCCAAAATAAATAAGAAAGAGAGAGACATAGCACGAGCCCAGGAATTCCCTTCTTTTCCCGTCATTTGTCTCATTGCCTTTGTTGCTTAAGCGGGCTCCACCTTCCCTACATCCACATTCTGCTCTGGACTCCAGCTGACACACTGGGATGAACCGTGATCTGGGGCAGATCTTCCCTACAAACCAGATCTCGGTGTCCTCTGTCATAGAGCTAGTTGAATAATCAAACTTCTTTTCTTCTGTGTTTGTTTATTATTACTATGTTTTTAATGATTAGTGAAAGCAATCCATTTGGTAACACTTTCTAAATCAGTAAAGAATTTACCTTAAAAATATATTGTTTGTAATATCATTTCAATATCTCTGAGCTTTAATTCTGTTACAAATTATCTCACCCCCAGATACAGAGCAATGAATAATCGCATGGTGGTTAAATGGTATATTTGCTGGTGTTGTATGTATTGGAAAGGGAATAACAAACTACCGCTTCAACAGAGATGTATCGATTCAAGCCAAGCTTACTGTCATATGTGCACTTTGGAGTCAGGGTCTTGATTTCTGAAAGCCTGTCTCAGAACTTCTCAGCATACCTGGTAGGCTCTCACTTAGGTATTCCATGAAGAGATGATCAAACAATTGAATTAAAAAAAAAAAAAGGCAAACCTCTGTGACCATTCAGGAGACTTCATCATTTTTATTATTATGTTACATCAAGCCATTTTGTGAGTTGAAACGTGCCTGCGAGGATTGTTTTCATTTTCTTTCAGCTTGTTGAAATTCTCTTTGGACCCAGTAGGGATAAATACCAGTTGTGGGTCGTGGAGAAGAATTTTTATGGAGTTACCGACTCATGAAAGGAAGAAACCCCCTGCTCCACCACACTTCTCTCTGTATACTGGGATTTAAACCACAGTCCTAACGTGAACTTGACTCATTTCAACTCTGCTCAAATGGTCCTTGCTGTTTACACCTCCTCTGATTCCCTGATGACTGTTCTTTTTAGCCACGTTCTTCTTCGTCTTTCAGGCAGGTAACATCCTGGATGATTGGAGCCTCCTCACGCCCTCCTTCAATTTTCACTCAGCAGAACATCCTTGTCCCTGTGCTATATCCACAGCTATTTCTTTTCTCCATTCTTTACCAGATAACCCTTCTTCTTCTTCTTTTTCTTTCTCTGACCCCGATTTATATGTCCACTCAGTGTTCTTCTTTTTGACTTTCTGTCTTCTCTAGGTAGAAGTCACAACTCTAACAGAGACAACTCTGATCTCTTTATTGAATGACTTGAACTAGTTCTCTCTCTCGGCATTGTGTTTTGCTTGACACCTTAGGTTGCATTTTTCCATAGCAGCTTTCCACAGGGAAAGCCTTTTGCTGCTTCACATTTAGTGTGTTCCAAATTGTACTCATCTCGTTCCCCCAAGGCTTCCTCTGTGAGGTACCACAGTATTGTCTATCCTTCCAGACTCTAAATTCTGTGGTCATTGTCTTGCTATTTTAATCTATCTGTCACCATGATCTGACATTTTTTTTTAGTTCAAAAATGGCTCTCAGGTTTGCTCTAGTCTCTTCATTTTCCCATTCATTGTCCTAGCTCATTTCTTTTCCATAGATTCACTGCTTTGAGTCTGTTCCCCCTCCCCATTCTAGTTGCACATTTTTAAGCAATTGGTCTCCAAAAAATGGTTTTCTTCCTATGGCTTTTTATTGCCTACCCCATTACATTTTTCTCTCTTAGTTGGTTTTTAGAGTACTTCATGACCTGTGGTGCCCTTTAAAGCATACCTTATCTCCCACTGTGCTCTCTGCAGTCTTTGCCCTCGTGAGGCGGATGTTCTAACTGTCCGCTTCTCATGCTGAGTTAATTTTCCTTGGGTCTTCTTTGCTAGCTAGAGTATCCTCATTTCTCAAATGGATCAGAAGTCCTTCCCATTTTAAAAAGCCTAACTCAGATCTCACTTTCTTTCTCACAGCCTGTGATACCACCAGCTCATCCCAGCTCTCCCTTCTCTGCCTCCGCACTCTGTTGACTGGATCGTGTGGTGCAGTGCCCTGAGCCTAGGAAGCCTGCCCTGTTGCTTACCAGTTGCATTACTCATCTTCACGTGCAAAAAGGGGAACAGTTAGTCTGAGCATTAATAAAGATAGAAGAGTATGGCCCGGCCGGTGTGGCTCAGTGGTTGCACCATGGTGCGTTGACCTATGCACCAAGAGGTCCCTGGTTTGATTCCTGGTTGGGGCACATGCCCAGGTTGTGGGCCGAATCCCCAGTGGGGGGGCACGCAGGAAGTGGCCTATCAATGTTCTCTCTCATCGATTTTTCTGTCTTTGTCTCCCTCTCCCTTCTTCTCTTTCTAAAATCAATAAAGAAAAAATTTAAAAAAGAAAAAGATAGAAGAGTATGAAGTATCCAGTGGTCTGTGGTTCTTAGTAAAGGCTACCATGAATCATTTAATGGATAAATCAGTTAATAATGTTTCATTTTCCTGCCACTTAATATATGTCTTCTTGTAGACTGATGTAATTATATCATGTACGTTAATATTGCCTCCAAACTATATATCATAAAGCCAGAATCATAATGTGACATGGAGAGTCCTGTGGAAATCATTTACCATCACAAATCATAGTGCTTCGTACCTGAAAGGATCCTAATCCAGGCCATCTTTCTTGTGATGAGCAAAGAGCTGGCCCCGACCCCAGCTGAAGTTTGTAGGACTCATAGATCTGAAATCATTCTATTACCCTCTTGTTCACTTCCCTGTTAGAAACTGTCTGAAGGCTGGGTCACAGATCATATTCCTTCATCTCTTGTGGTCTTTGTCTCATTGAGAGATATTGGGTTGATATTCGTGGGTTGCTTTGACTGATTCTTTGTCTTTGCAACAGCGATTCTCTGGAAAATCTATGGAGTGTGTAGTATACATGGGCTTATCACCCCTTTGAAGCAGTTGTAACATGAACAGTGTTCAACATGTGCCATATACCACTTCTGTGCCCAGGCTCAAGTGGAGGAGAAAGGAAATAGGAAAGGAAGTTATACGCATCATGAGCAAATCCAGCTCTTCTATATTTAGTCCTTGCTGCTTTTTGAAAAGCACAGCTCTGTTCATGGCAGTCTGGCATGTCTCCTTAGTGCCATTTCAAAAAGGGGAAAAATAAATATGGGAATTTTTTGTAGTGAAAATAGTTACTCAGTGAAATCACACAAGTTCCTTCTTTTTCTCTTGATGAAACCTCAAACCCACTAGGCACGGATTCCTCAACCTCAACTATGCATGTCAAAGGCGCGTGCAGCGTCAGCGAAACCCAGTCCCGCTAGCTGTGTTCTGGTGGCTGAGACAGCCGAGCAGGGAGGCAGGGGGAGGGAACCAGGACACTCCTTGATCAGTCAATGGCTTGGCCAGCCATCAGATTGTTGCCCCCTGGAGGAAACTGAACCTGAACTACATGGATGGAGAGACACGGAGCACCACAGCCCTTGGCTTAAACTTTTCCTTCTGCCTGAGTGTCTCTCTGCTACATGTCTTTGGTAAAAGATTATCTGGGTGTCTGACAGCCACTCCCCCAATTCAAATACATGAATTACTTCTTTTTAGTAGTTTTGATTACAGTTTGGGGACTTTCTCAGAGTTCATTAGGGAATAAAAAAGACCCTTATGAAGGAGAATAAAATTACCTGATCTCTATTTAGATGGATTTCTGTAATCTGGCACCTCTGTGACAGTACACTTCTTGACTGTTCTGAAGTGGCAATGCTAGAATGGCTTGGGTTGACTGCAGGACTCTGGTGAGGCAGATGAGGCCCTGGACTGGGGCAGTGGCCATGACCACGGTGAAGGGGAGCTGGGGTCCAGAGCACTTTGCACAGTGGGGAGTGATTGGCAAAGGGAGGAAGGAGTCTAGAATGCTGTTCAGGTCCCTGGCTTTCGTCAGGGGAGAGGCACTTGCTTGCTGTCTTGGTGTTTGCCGAAAAGGAAGGTCCTCTGAAATCAGGGCTCCGAGGCCAGGGCGACGTGAATTTTTCCTAGAGGAAATGTTGATACCACTGAGCAAAGACTGCACCTCGTTTTTGAGAGGGACTGTGCCACCTTCAGATGTAGACAGTTCTGCCTAGATACAATTGTGGCATAGGGTGAGAATAATACATTGCTGTAATTAATGCTAATTTGTGGATATTGCTGTATTGTTGTCATTGTTTTTAATTGAATATGTATTAAGCTCCAACAGGGTGCTTTGAATAATGCCAACTTATAGTTGATTTTTCTGAACGCTCAGAAGAATTTATAAACACCAGTAAATGGAAACTCACAGCACTCCTGCGAGGTGGTAAACGCTGCCGTTTCTACAGACGAGATGTGAAGTAGATTGTGTTTGCTCTGTTGGCACTGTGGGTGAGAACGCAGACCTGTCGCATGAGAGAAAAGTATTTTCCCTGTCCCCGGGAACTGGGTTAGCATACAGTAGTAAAGGATTCTCCTTGAATGCTATCAGAGTTGTGGGATTTTAATTAAATTGTTCCAGTTATTGTTAGCACTTGTATTAACACTAGGCAACCCAATTCTAGGCCAGCCGACTTCAAGTTCAGAATAGAAAAGAACTAGGAGAGGGATGGAGGGCTTGTTAAACGTTAAATATTAGGCCCTGCTTCCAAAGGTTCAGATTTGATAAATCTAGGAAGAGGATTAAGAATTCTTCCTTTGAGCCTTGGCAGGGTGGCTCAGCTGTTTGGAGTGTCATCCCAGTGCACCAAAAAGGTTGTGGGTTCGATCATCAGTCAGGGTATGTACAGGAAGCAACTGATCGATGTTTCTCTCTCTCCTGCTCCCTTTCCTCTCGCTCTAAAATCATTAAACATATCCTCAGGTGATTATTTAGAAAAAAAGAATGTTCCCTTTCAAGGGGCATTTAAGGTCTTCTGTCCTTGGACGAGGCTCAGCTTCCCTTTGAAACCCTACCCTTTTTTTTCTTATAGAATCTGTCATCAGCCACATAAATGTAGCCTCATTTCGAGACCAAGATTTTTTGTTGAACAGCTGTGGGGTCTTCTAGGGCTCACCTTGTATGGAATCCTATACACCTCTCATTTACAGAACGTACTATTAGCCAGCATTGATAGACGGCCTACTGTTCACTTAACATTCTCCTGGATGTGTGGTTCCCAGGATCTTATGCCATGTGGTTTTCGAAATGTCCCTGTGGGGGTTGTATTATCACTCCCTATATCATGGGAGGGCAATCAAACTGTGAGAGGGGCATATGACTTGGTCTAACATCTCACTGCTGTAAATCCTTGGGATTTAAATTCAGGTAGCAACCTGGATTCTGCTTTAAGTTTGAACCACAGATGGGGACAGAGCCTCTAGAACTGGTTTAAGTGAAATTCATCATAAAGAAAAAAAAGTGCACATTGCAATCGGGGAGAGGAGGGAAGGACATCTAGAAATAATGAGTTCAGGTTTTCATTCTTCCTTTATTATTTGTCTTGGTTCTTTGATGCAGACTAGGGACTAAACCATGGCTAAGTAATTAATAGTCATTCGAATTGTCCCTTGACTCTGAATATTCTATGGAAAAGGAAACATTTCTAAGGAAAGCCCGAAATGAGACATGAATGAACTTCTAGAACAGAGAGTGCCTTTTTTTTTTTCTTTTAATCCTCACCCGAGGATGTTTTTATATTTATCTTCAGACAGAGTGGAAGGGGGAGAGAGAGAAACATTGATGTGAGAGAGACACATTGACTGGTTGCCACCTGCATGACCCCAACTGGGGCCGGAAACGAACCGCAACCGAGGTACGTGCCCTTGGCTGGAATCGAACCCGGGATTCTTTGGGCCACCAGCCAATGCTCTAACCACTGTGCAAAACCGGCCAGGGCAAGAATGGCTTTTTAAGTTGATGTCAGAATAGGGAGACTTGAGAAAGCATCATTTCTTGCCTCGTTTGGATTTTTTTCAGCCTTTCCCTGTGTAAAGATTGGTCCTTTCAAAGCAGCCAGTTAATTTGTATTCCCAAGATTGAAGGCAGAAATGTCTGTCTTAAAGATTCACATTCATCTCTGATTAAGGTGAGATCGGTAGATTTCTGATATGCTCCCAAGCTCACTTTTTATCAATGGCAACCTCCTTCATAAAAATAGGAGTTCCTGCTAGAAGTGTTATTAATGTAAATTTTCTGTGCACTGCCTAAAATATATATGTGACTCATACCATGTGTTTGTTCCCACATTCAACACTAAGTCCTGAGATACAATTACTCCTGCCCACTCTCTCCTTCGTCATGGGGACCATGTTTATCCTTCACATATCTGTACCCTGGATGCCAGCCAGCCTCTTCTGTGCTTAGGGTTTGTACATCTGCACAATCTGAGCACAGCTGTCTCTTTGAGCCTGACCTTCCTTTGTTTTTACCTGAAGGGACACTTGTTCTCTGCCAAGTGTTAGCGTGCGTTGCGGTGTTCTTCCTCTATCTTTATGCTCAAGCGTGAAATATCTTAAGCATATTTTTCTCCCTCCAAGGTTTTCTCAATTCTCAATGTGTCCATGGAGTTCTCTCTGATTTTTCTACTTAGCTTTTCCCTCCCCTCCCATCCTCCCCCCCCCCCTCCCCTCCATCGCCATTTATCCCTCTCTGCCTCTTCCACCGCCACCTACCCCCTCCCACCCCTCAATCACCACATGGTTGTCTGTGTCCAGGCGTTCTCTCTCTTTTTTGTTATTCTTTTCTGCTCAATACCCTCCCTCCTCTGCCCACCACCAGAGCTGTCTTTCTCCATAAGTCTGTCTCTATTTTGCTTGGTAGTTCAGTTTGTCCACTGAATTCCACATATGAGTGAAATCATATGGTGTTTGTCTTTCTCTGACTGGCTTATTTCACTTAGCACACTGTTCTCCAGGTCCATCCACGCTGTGGCAAAGGGTACGATTCCTTTCTTTCTAGGGCATGCTACTTACACCTCAATCAGTAGTACGTGCAGAGGGTGAGTTTTGAGTGGAAAGACTGGGAGTAAGAAGCTTTGATTCATGTCTCTCTGTCCCAACCTTCCCTCATGGCTGTTTGACCATTAGTAAGTAACTGAAGCTTTCGGGTCCTTTGTTTCTTTTTGGTACCTCAGTGGGATTGTAATAGATGCCAGCTACTATTCTTCCCACCTCCAATGTCTGTCTGCAGATCTAAGTGACTCCACCCGTTCTGACACTTCTGTCTCACTTGTTTGCACCTCTGTGACAGTACAGAATTCTGAACTGGCTGGCAGTTGGACTTGACTCCTTTCTAAACTCTGTTGACCTTGTCCTACAAGGGTTTAGGCCTATTTCAGTCTCTTTACTGAATTATTTTCCTAGACTTTTTTGGGGGAATTTTTTTATTACCTTGAAATAAAAATGTTGGAATAGTTGCTTAAATTCTCCTCCCAGTTCTAATATGTCATGAGATCGAGTTACCTGTTCTATGCTAATCATCTATGATCTATTCATATTTTCCCAAACATTCTTTATTTGAGAGTCCTGATTGATGACACTGAGTACCTAGCTTCAGAACCGCAAGTGTTTAAAGAACTTTCCCACCCCTGATCACTTTGATGGCATGCCTGCTTGTAGCTCTGGCTGCTTCATGTGGAATGCTTGACACGGGAACTGAATGCTTTCTTTGTTTTTCAGTCTTGATAACATTTTGAGGACTCATCGAAGTATTTGAGAAAAAAAATTTGAGGATGATGAGCTAATATACAAAACTGACATCAGATTTCTAAGTTTTCAAACCTTTGCTTCTGGTTATTTTGATTGTGTTGCTGAGGAATGTGAGAAAGTGGATTCTGAGACTTATCATGCTTCAACTCACCCAACTCATCGGTCCTACGTTATCAAAATGCAAAATAAGAAAACTATCTTTCATGAGGTTTTAAAACAAAGTCAATAGCAAAAATACCTACCATGGTCTATTTTCTACTGCATCCTACAGTGGGGACCTAAAATATTTAATCAGTGTATTTAATTCATAGGTTCAGACTGCTGTTTTTCTAACCCTCTCTTCCCAATTAATGTTCCTCAATGGAAAACCAAACTGTTTTTGTTCTCTACCTTTTAAAGCTTCTAATACTTGTGTTATTTTGTGTTAGTTGTATTATGCAAAGCATTCCTGGAGACATTGTTATGATCCAGATGATTTTATGTATGTCTTTATAGATATTTCAATTGGATGTACTTTCTTTACACACACACACACACACACACACAATAGTGTTTGCTGCTCAACTACGTGTGTGGACTGACTGACAACATAGTTCTGCAGAATCCCACTTCTTCATCTGTAGCTTGTCTAGAAAATCTGCAGCCGTGATTTTCAAGCTCTTTTATAGAAATGTTCAGGGGACATTACTGGAGGCAATGGGGAGCACCCAGTAGGTAGGTTCTTGGGCTTCCTCTGCTTGAACTTGAACCAGAGTGGCTATTTTTACCTTTTTTAAATAATGGGGTTTCATATATGATTTTCTTTAGCTGGAGGGTTCTTCTGGTTAAAAATGTCTATTTTACCTTCAGATCATTAATGTTATTGTGGTTAATCTCAAGGTTCTTATTTTTTGAAGGATAGATAGATAACATGTGTATTTTTCCATGTTGTTTTGTAGCTGTTTTATGCAAATTGACCTTTATTTTCACTGTAAAGGGGCAACTGTAATAGTACATTATCAATATACTTTTTATTTCATGAAGGTTAACATTTAGTAGAATAATTCAATGAATAGGTAAACACAGTGAAAAGTGCAAGTTTTTTCCTTTGTTTTTGTGTTTTTGCTCTCTTGTGTGACTAGAACAGGGACCAACGAGGCTGCCTATGTGTACTCGCACCACGTTCACGACGACCCTGACCTTACCCAAGACTGACCTGACTTAAACTCTGGTTTGTCTAACTCTGGCGAATTTGGGTCTGGTTGCAAGTGGGCAGCAAAGATGATGCCAGGCATGTTATGAAATGTTATAGACTCATACAATATGGTGACATAAAATGTAAAAGCAGACTTGGCCGGTTCCTAGCCCTCATTTTACAGAGGTAAAAGTTGAGATTCAGAAAGGAGAAATGACCGCCTGACGGCATCCCAGGTGGAGCTGGCTCTGTGCTGACATCTCTGTGGATGAGCGGGTCTGGGGCTAGCAGCGTCAGTAAGGCGGCTGTGGAACCCAAGCCCCTTGAGCTATCGCCATACAAGGGGTAATGGACGTGATCTGACATTGGAAGGCTCAGGGATGGGGCCAGCTCTCTTTCCTTCTTATTTATTTATTTATTTTTTGGTACGTGCCCCAAGCGGGAACCGAACCTGGGACTCTCTGGTCCGCAGGCCAATGCTCCAACCACTGAACCAAACCAGACAGGGCTCTCTTTCCTTCTTATTCCTTTTTCTCCATCCCTTCTTCTCCGCCATCTCTGATCCTTTGCTTCTCTATTATTTGTATGTCCATTATTTTCCTCTCTCCAACAATTGGCGTCTTATCTCTATATATGTTTTGCTGATTGATAATTAGCTTTGAACATGATCCTTTTGGTTTATCATGATTGCAGTTCACCCTCACGACAGTTTTCTTACATATCTTAGTTCTGATCTAAGACAGGTTTATTTGCCTAGTGTATCTTTTTGTTACAGACCAAAGTCTAAGTTCACCGGACTCTTCATGGACCTATGGTTAAGTGTCCAGCCTTTCTTCTGTGGGTCATCGTGTTTTGAAGTAGAATCACGTGGTCCAAACACATGGCTCTTTTGTCAACAAAGTCTGGGGGTAGGACCTTTAAAGAGAAGTGTGTTGGCCAAACATGATCACTTTAGAAGACTGTGTATGAGGGTTGAAAAGGATGAGTGATAGAAAATATGAAGAGAAAAAATAATTGGGGCATATATCGAGCCCGGTTTAGGTTTTACCTTGATATATGTTTTTGGTTTTTTCCCTCCCCAAATATACTGGAACCATGAAAAACTTTTTGTCTCCTGTTGCTACTTTATTTTCTGCCTATCCAATGCTATATTTCCAGTTGTCAAGCTATTATTCCATGTTATTCCATGTCGAATTGTGAACTCATTGTCTCTAGAATGCTGCCGTGTTTGTTCCAAAGATAGCTCTCTGAGGCACCTTTACCCTCTGTCCTTAACCTGTGGGGTAAGTGAATCTTCTTTGATAACAGTGAGCTCGAGTTTTAGCCCATTTTTGCACATTGGAAATGTATCATTGTATTTCTGACAGCATTATATCATAAGCTTCTCAGCGAAAGGAGTTGTTTTCATATTTCAATCTCTTTCTCCTCCACATGGTTTCACAGAGAGTCTCAAAGAACATGGTGTATTTGATATCATTGGGCAGATGTGAACATAGTATTATCCAGGAAACTGTAGATTCCTGAGGTTGGGGATCATGCTTACTTTAGACTGCATACTGCTTAGCACACACCAGGTCATACAGCAGCATGGGAGAGAAGCCATGCAGCCAGCCGGCAGGAGGGCCCCCGATGAGCTTTGCTATCATAAAGAATTAGGCAAAGAGCACACAGCCATCGCATCAGCTGCGTTATCAGTACTGTCTCGTGGAGGAGAGTGCCTTTGATTAGAAAGAGAAGTGGGTTTTGGAAAGGTAAGTCCTTCAACTAAATGAGCCGGAAAGAGAGCGCACAAGTCAGAACTAGAACTTTTTTTTTTTTTCTCTTCCTACATATTGAGTCTCATTCAATAAAGTGACATTTCTACTCGATTACATAGGTCATACTTTCTGTAATTCTCACTATCAACTGCTGCCTATTTCACTCGGCATCCCTGAATCAGTGTAGAGAGGGGGCTCATGTTCTTAGCATGGGGGGTTGTATTAAGTAGCAATGCTACTGTTTTTGTTCTTATTTTTACTCAGATCTCTTTTACCTCTTACTTGGATTGTCTATTGTATTTTCATGGTATCACTAACCTTATAACGTAACCTAAGTTGTGTTTAAAATAAAAATTCATCAATCCACTTCTGTTCACACATACGCACATACGCATGTGCACAACACTTGCCCTTTTAAATGTTCCTGTGTTGGAAATCCACTTAGAGCGGTGGTTCCCTCCGTGTGGTCCACAGGCCAGCACTACCAGCAGTACCTGGGAACTTGTTAGAAAAATATGATCTAGAGTCAAAACTCGGGTGGGGTCAAGTAATCTATGTTTTCCCATCCTTCCCAGGTGGTTACGTGTAAGCCAAAGTTTAAGAACCACTGATTAGAATTATGTTCTTCACAGCTAATTTTTTAGCACCATTCCTTGTGTTAAGAAACACAGGAACTCCATCTAACGAAGACTTCAGCTTCAGATTTTTACTTTGAATCAAAATATTTAAAACGTTGTATACTCAATTGACTTACTAATGTCAGCCCAAGCATTTCTTTTGAGACTGTGGTCAAGGCAATACTTGAGTAGCTCACATGTATTGAATACTTATGATGTGGACAGTACTTGACACGTGTGACTTCATTTAATCATTACAACAACTTCATCAAGAGCTGAGACCCAGAGAGCTTAGGGAAATCGCTTGAGGTCAGAACACAAGTGAGGGGCAGATTCAGATTTTAAACTCCAACAAGTATGACTCCAGAACCTTTACCACTACTCTTTTTGTGTTAAGTATGCTTTGGGTAGAAAACTTAATAAGAATGATCGCCAACAAAGAAATTTGTTGATGATTTCCCTGCCCTCTTCAAGGATAGAAAGATGAGAGATAAATGATGAATAGATATGTACTTAGTTTTGTTATTTATAGAGATTTTTGGTATCCCTTTTGTTATCACCAACTGTTTAAAAAACTAATATTAGATAAAATAGAACGATGGATGTTATAGACCATAAAATAAATAAAATAAAAATAAAATAAAAATAAATAAAGAAAATAAAAATAAAACAAAATTCATATTTCATTATTAGCTTTTAAATAATGCCATTGAAAAAAAATCAAAATTGTATGTAAAAAATGCACTGTTTTGGGTGGTAGCCTTCTAGGCTTCCCTGAGATGGGTCATTTTTCACTCCTAAGCATCAGGGAAAGCTTCTCTCCCTTTAAGGAATCACAAAACGGAAGCCCTAGATTGGCTAGGAGCTGGGAGTCCCTGCGTGTCACACCTGGGGTCTGGAGGAAATTTTTGAGCTTTGTGAAATACAACTTAAAAATTCTTCTAACATCAAGTTTTTACTCTGATTATCTGGCCTCTTTCTCAGGTATGGTTTGAGTTGTCACCTAAGCTCTTGTCTCTTCAAATCCCCTTCTGTGCCGTGTCATTGTGATTACTTGGCCTCACCTGTATGTCAGGCTCATAAATACTTTGAGTGTGACTCAAGGTATTGGCTCTAATTCTAAAATGTGAGTTTTGTAGAGCAGAGATTATTTCTTAATTAATTAGACCATTCCCCTTGACTGTTCTCTTAAGAGCCTGAACAAGAACTCACTTTTTAACAAGGTTGATGTGACCATTCGGTTTTTTATTTTTATTTTTTTTAATTCTCACCTGAAGATATTCTTCCATTTATCTTCAGAAAGAGTGGGAGGGAGGGAGGGAGGGAGGGAGGGAGAAAGAGAGAGAGAGAGAGAGAGAGAGAGAGAGAGAGAGAGAAACATCGATGTGAGAGAGACACATTGATTGGTTACCTTCTGCATGACCCCAGTCAGGGCCAGGGACTGCACTACTACCAAGGTACATGCCCTTGACTGGAATTGAATCCATGACTCTTTAGTCCTCAAGCCGATGCTCTGACCACTGAGCCAAACCAGCCAGGGCTGGATGTTTTTTCATAGCCAAAGATAGTCCTATTTCCTCTCCTCAAAAAGGAAATGAATTCTTAACAATTAAATTGTCATTATGCTAAGCAGGATTCATTTATTTCCATTCATTAATAGTGAGCACCCTCACAATTTTTCAACAACCAATGCAATAATGGATTCAGGCAAAAATCATCTAAGTGATAAGAAACCCCATTTGTGATTTGGTGAGCTTTGATCACATACATAGTTATTGAGTGAATGAAATGCATTATCTTCTAGAAAATATCTCATGGATAACTTATCCACAGGGGTTTTCTAGCTGTTAGTAAAATAATACTTTTTGTACCACCCCTCTTGTCCTCTTGTCCCACGTTCATGTGCTGGTCATTGTTACAGCAGCCCCCTCTGCACAGCTATGACCTGGCGGTGCCGTGTCTCAGCTGCAATGCCTGTCTCTCACTTTCTGCCCTGGGGCTTCTCTGCCACCACTCCACTTCTTGGGGCAAGTATGAGGGAATTTATAACCCCATAGACAGCACATGCCCTTGGAGAACTGGAGCGTGGGGGTAATCTATTCCTTCACCTCGTGGTGGGAAGATCTGAGGCACATGCAGGGCTCCTCAGAGAGCTTTCAGAAGAAAGGAAACCTACTTGCCTGCATTGCTGACCAGCTCAATCCACCACCTTTGAATGGGCTTTTCTCTTCCCTGCCTAACTCTTCCAGTCCTTCAGCAATGCTTCTTGGGACCGGCATGCAAGTCTTTGTATCAGGCTTTGATTTTTTGGCAGAATCTGGACCAAGACAGTGGCATCTCTCTGTGGTTGTAGAATACGAAGAATTGTTATTATTACAATGACCACTTAATAAGAGGTTGTGTGGTGTCTAGAAAAATCACTAGGCGAAAAGTTAACAGAATCTTTCTTCTTGTTATGTGGCCTCTGACAGGCCATTTAGCCATCTGGTGACTGGTAAGGCTACAGTGATGAGTTATGGGGAAGACACGTTGGTAGGTGTGTAGGGTTCTGTTAGCTGGTTGTAGGACTGTGGTCCCTGGTATCTAGTATACAGTGTTGAGAGTAGCAAGATAGGCCCGAACCTAGTGGTGCTGAGAGGCTAGGTGAGTGTTCCAGAGAAGGGTTGTTGGTGGGATTTGGGAGGTGCTCAGTTATTTGAATTGAGATACAGAATAGAAACTATATAGTGATAAGGAGGCCTCTTCTAATCCACAGCGGGGATCGAAATACATGTAGGAGCAAAGCTCTTATCAGAAGGTCAGGAAAGGCACAAGGGGTTCTTGGTGCAAAATTCCACAGCATTAAGCTGGAACTTATTAAATTGCATCAACCTAATATGAAAAACTAAAAATGGGGAGTTGTCCCAACTCAGAGAGATGGGAGAATAAACAGCTGGATGCCAATTGAAGTCTTGCATGCACAGGCTAGTTGCACACTATAATTACTTGTTTTATTGTATTGCTCAGGGTAATTCTGTGACTTTGAGTCTCTGTGGTTAGCTATCCCAGGGACTTAGGGCATGGGCAATAGCTGTGCTTTCTGCTAAAGATGTTGTAGACCTTATTAAATCCTGTCTCCTTACGGATATCCCCAGGGAACACTTAATGAATGATGCTCCCCTTAAGAAGAAGAATAATTAACAATAGCCATATTATTCATATTAATTTATAGTTACTGGTTGCTATAATTAATGCTATTTATGAAAATTATCATAATTATAGCACTTTATAATTTACAAAGTATTTTCCCATCCATGTTTTTATCTGAATATTTTTTGTTGTTGTTGTTAATCCTCACCTGAGGATACTTAATCCATTAATTTTTAGAGAGATGGGAAGGGAAGGAGGGAGGGACAGAGAGAGAAAGAGAGAGAAACATCAATGTGAGAGAGACATATCCATCGATTGGTTGCCTCCCGCACTCACCCCCACTGGGGCCGGGGGATCACACCTGAAACCCAAGTACATGCCCTTGAATGGAATTCACACCCACAATGCTTCAGTGTATGGGCCGATGCTGTAACCACTGAAGCACTCCGGCTAAGGCTACCTGAACTTTTTAGTAGCCCTCTGTCTTAGGTATGTCAGGTGATATTCTTCTTATTTTACCAGTATATTGTGCTGTCGATGAGTATATGGAAAACACTTTTTAAATTTTTATTTATTATGATGTTTTATATCTGCACATGAGGGAACGGGGCCACACATTTTTCGGTTGCCTTCCATAACAATAATGTCCTTCCTTTCCTTTCTGTACTTGGACCCAATGTCAGGATATTCACAAGGATTATAAACATGTAACAGATTTTCTGAATTATATCACAATGTTTTAATTATTAATTTCAGTGGGATAAAGATGAGATTGCTTCTGATAGAAGGATTAGCTCTTCCAAAACATCTGTTTCTAAGGCGAATACCCACTGGCCTTATAGAGTTAGGTCAAACTGGGAATCTAGGGTCTGAGAAAACTTAATCGACTTGTCCTTTCACTTGGTTTTTTGGCTGTGGCAACAGAGCTGAGGAAAATCTCTCATTTTTCAAAGGGGCAACCTTCAAATCTGGGCCCTACAGTCTGAAATACACAGACACATACACAGGTGTGCATACATGTACACTGAGCCTTTTGTTTTTTTCTCTATAATATGACATATACTCTCTATACTAGAGCATCCACTGTTCTCACTGTACCTTTAGTTGTTTTTTTCCAAAAAAATATTGATGTGAGAAAAGGTTACTGACTGGACCTATGGCATCATCTGTCAGTATTCATTCATTTCTTCACTTAAACATATTCATTGAACATTTCCATGGATCAGGCCCCCCACAAGATTCTGGGGAATGAGCAAGGAGCAGAACAGACATGAAGCTTACCCTCATGAAGCTTGCATTCTACTTGGAGAGACTGACGATAGATAATTATACATCAATGGTGGTATTAGATCATGATAGATAATACAAATAAAATCAAACAGGTGAGGGGAAAGAGTGCCATAGAGGTCATGCAAATACATCCAGGAGGAGAAAATGATGAGAAGGCTGCTTTCAATAATGTGGTAAAAGTTAGCCATAGTTACAGAGGTCTCAGAAAGAGGGATGCCAGCTGCCCCTGGGGCAGGCAGCAGTCACTGCGTTTGGCTTCAAGGCACCTGGACCACAGCTTCATAGACTTTGAAGTTATCAGTGTGTCTGGGTTAGATCAAGTCCATAGGACTAGTTCATGCTGGCTAAATTCACAAGAGACTGATGTACCAGATCCCCTTAGGGCTGTCTGATGCAGAGACTTAAATAAGTTCCAGGACTCAAGGAAGGTGGTATCATGATGAAGCTACTAGAATGAAAGAAACTAGTGGTCTTAATAGACAATTCTATCATGCTATCATTGCCTGATGCAGTATATTTACTAGAAAGATACATTTACTTAGACGCAGTGGTTTTCAACCTTCCTAATGCCGCAACCCTTTAAAGTTCCTCATGTTGTGTTAACCCCCAACCATAAAATTATTTTTGTTGCTACTTTATAACTGTAATTTTGCTACTGTTATGTCTTAGACAACCCCTGTGAAAGGGTCCTTTGACCCCCAAAGGGATTGTGACCCACAGGTTAAGAACCATTGAGGTTTGTAAGGTTTAATGTCAGGGTACCCTATTTTTGTTTTTTGTTTTTTTGCTGAGGATATTCTGGTTTCTTGGGTAATTTTTTTTTTTAACCTTTTTGAGACACTATCCTGATGTTTAACTGCCTTAGACAAATCAATAGGGTTGATTTGTTTATACTCACTTCCCATTATTTTATTTTTATCACATCTTGCTGTTGATGCATTTTGGTTTCTTGATGGAGTGTTAAGGATGCTTCCATTAAAATCCATGATCATAATTACTTTGTAAAAGTAATTTACACCTTACTTCATATTTTCAAATTCCAGGGCCACCTCGCGTTCTATTTTCTTGCCTTAAGCTCTAGGCAAACGGCTTGCCTGCACCTTCTCACAGTGCCTGGGGATGCCCTCGTGGTCGTGTTGCTGTCTTCGCAGCTCTTGGCAGCTCTGAGTGCAGGCAGAAGTCGGTGCTCTGACAGCATGTGAAGTCCATAGAGCTCCAGCCTCAGAATCAGCGACCACTGCCACATGCTTGCTCTGCAGCCCCGTGGCCAGAACCTGGACAGTCCCATGCTGGTGCATTTTTTAGACTCATTGCTTGGGACTTGCCATCTCTGTGTGCCACCCAGATTCCTCCTCCTGGTCTGTACGTCTCCACCCTTGCCCATCCTGTTCCAACAAAAATGCCATCATTCTAAGCCACGGTTTCTGAACACAAAGAACTTGCAATATCTTCCCAGTTGGATATGTTCCCTGAGTACAGGATGAAGACATTTACTGACTTTTATACTCATTGAAAAATAAATGTGTGACCTTAGCAAAATCACCTTATTCCTCTCGGTTTTCTTATTTGTCCAAAAGGGATCATTCTCCTTCAGATTACCTCCCCGGGATGTTGAAAGATGCAGAAAACGTTGGACAAAGCCACACTATAACTTGAGAAACTTGAACTCAGACTGATACCAATGGAAACTGGAACTTTCCCTTTTGAACGTGTCTGTGTTTCTTCTGGCAGGGAAACCCTGGAGGCAAGACCCTTGAGGAGAGACGCTCCAGCCTGGACGCCGAGATCGACTCCTTGACCAGCATCCTGGCTGACCTGGAGTGCAGCTCCCCCTACAAGCCTCGGCCCCCGCAGGTAAGGCTGTGCCAGAGTGTCCCCACATGGCCAGCTGCAGGAGTCTGATGATCTGCAAGTCCAAGCTGCTGTTTATAACCCTTCCTTTGCTTTTTGTTTAATCTTCTGTGAGTCACTGGTCTACGTTGTCTTTTTATTTAATATCAACATATGTGTGTTAACAGACAGAGACTTTAAACATTCATTTTATTAGCATTGTCTTTAAAATACCATAGCAACATTACACAAAAAGCTTATGAAAATGAGATCTCTTCTTATTCCATCACCCTGCGCTTTTTCGGGCTTTGAGTATGGGGATGCTTCGTGGCATGTTGGTAGTCTTTACAAATAGGATTTGGCGTGGCTATGTTCAAGTTAGCGTGAGGGCTGCATCCTCTGTAAAGCAATTTCTCATGCTGGACGTGGAAGGTGGTGTCAGTATTTTGGTGGTAGTTGTATGTAATGCTACGAAGGGCATGTCCCCAGGTGTTTTCTTAGGAGTTACTTCCCTGCTTCAGATTCCTGCGAGTGGGATTTCTACACTGAGGAGTGCGACCACTTTCTCTATTTTCCTTTCCAAAGGTTGTAAACAGCTTATATTGGCAGTTTGAATATACCAGTTTCTCCTCAATTTCACCAGAGTTTGGTGATAGCCACTAATCTGTATTTTTAAAGTTCAGATGGTACCGTGCGATTCGTTTTTGTATGCATTGCTTTGTGCTTGTTTTTACTTATGCTGGAGCTTGGCTACTTTTCTGCATGGCGGTTTGCTCTCTGCCGTCAGAACTGGGCCCATTGCTGGGGGCCGTTCCCAGTCTCTCAGGGCCTGAGACACAACGCCAGTCCTTTCCGGGGCTCCCTGCTCGCAGAAGACGGCCAGCAGGGCCCTGGGGGCCAACGATTGGCTGGACCTCTTGTCGCTGCTTTGTTTCACGCCTGTGAGACGCTTGCTGGACCAGGGACAGTGCATCCGGCTTGCTGAGTTTCTCGCCAGTGCTTGAACGGCGGCCCCTGGATTCACAACGGTTCCTTTCACGGATCAGAAACCAGCCCGCTGCTCTGCTGTGGGCACTGAGGGCACACGGGCGGCAGGCAGGCCTTTCTTCCTTAGACACATCCCGTTCCCTCCCCTAGACCTGCCATGGGACGGTCAGCTCGGGGGGCGCAAACAAAACACCCCGGACAGGAGCGCTTCCATAGCTCCCTCTTCGCTCTCGGCCCGCCAGGCCTGTAGGGAGTGAAGTGCACTTCATTTCTCTAAACCTACCGAGCTGCAGGTTTGGGGCAGGGGCTGTGGTCTTCTGTGGGAACCCTTAGGAGAATAAAAGTGGCCGGTTGAATGGGAAATAATTCAGAGCCCATGGTCATCTTCCAGGAACTCATGATATTAAACTATGGCAGATACTGCAGAAACGTAAGGAAGAGAGCGATGAATACTTTTGAGAGAGATGGAGTCTGAGAAGATTCATCAGAAGACTTGTGTGCTCAGACTGAGGGGTGGGTGCAATAGTAGTGATAATAGTAGTGATGGAAACAGTAATGGAGAACAGCCCGAGCCTCAGAGGAGAAGGTCCAGCTGCCAGGTGGCTGTGGACGAGGCCACTGCAGACTGGAGGTGGCTGTAGGACTGGGGTCTCCTGCTGACAGCAAGGGGATGAGTCTGAATGCCCGATTGAGCTTTTGGTCTGTCTTTTATAGATAATTGGGAATAGTGGAAGGTTCTCAAAAAGGGCAAGACTAAATTTCATTCCAAAAAAGGAACGTAGGAAGCAAGATGGGCTCTGGAAGAATGCAAGAGCCTGGGTCTGAGAAATTCTCTGGTGAGCCCTGATTCCTTCATAGCCTCTGGCTGTTGTGTGATGTTCAGCAGTTTCCCTTGTCCACGGAAGCACGTGCCTCAGGCTGCTTCTCAGGACAGCGAGGCCACTGAGTGTGCCCCTGGAGCCACCTGTCTGTGACCCCCTCCTTTTTTAAAAATAAGGTGTTTACTTAATCATCTTATTTCTTGCCCTGGCCAGTTTGGCTCAGCGGTTAGAGCGTCGGCCTGCGGTACGGAGAGACCCGGGTTCAGTTCCCGCTAAGGGCACGTACCTCGGTTGCAGTTTGTCCCCGGCCCTGGTTGGTCGTGCGGGTGGCAGCCACTCGATGTGTCCCTTCACGTCGATGTTTCTTTCTCTCTCCCTTCCTCTCTCTCCCTCCCACTCTGTCTGTACAAAAAATGGAAAAATATCCTCGGGTGAGGATAAAAAAATAAATAAATAAATAAAATAATCATCTTATTTCTTCTAAATTATTATTATTTTTTAAATATATTTATATATTTTATTTCTTAGAGAGAGAGGAAGGAAGAGAGAGATAAATATCGATGTGAGAGAGAAACATCAATCGGCTGCCTCCTGCAGGTCCCCCAGTGGGGATCGAGCCAGCAACCTGGGCATGTGCCCTGACCGGGAATCAAACTGAGACCTCTCAGTTCATGGGACAATGCTCAAACCACTGAGCCACACAGGATGGGCTCTCCTCAATTCTTATGCCTTAATATATACTGGGGAGCTTCTGCTTAGAGGATGCTGCTTAATATAACCTTCATTCCTTAAGGCTGCATCTGCATATACCTCCCACAAACCACTGCATTTTAATGGGTTTATTCAGCAGCTACACTTTGTGTGCACAGTGAGACTGTGCACACAAATTCATACTCACTGATATTCGGACAATGCTTTGCTGGTTGGGAAGCACTTGCACATCTATTCTCACTTGAATATGGCTGGAACTCTGATATGGATGAAATGCCTATTTGGAGTCGAAGAGACCAATACTTAGAAGGTAAGTGGCCTGTCTTAGGACATAGGATTACAATATGAGCACAGCTGGACCCTGAATTGACACCTGTGTTTGATTAAGTTCTAGACCCAGATTGAGGATGTCAGTAGTTTGGAAATATTTTTATCAGTGGCAAAGTCTGTGAAACAGTGTCCTTTGAGGCTTTCTGATAAAAAGAAAAAGATTCAGAAGGTTTTAAATGAATAATGATAATTATTAAGTAGAGTAAGTTGAGAACTGAAGTAAAAATCTGCTTCCGATGAGCCTGTTCCACTCAGAAATTACACAGTGAGCTTCTCTAACTTTTTTATTATTCTGATGTAGGAAAGCAAGAGTTAATAGGGAGCTACAACTCATTCTTCTGAATTATCTTCACTCTGGTGGAAGTGAATTAGATGTGTTAGTGTTTATTGGTTAACATAATTATATGCTGGGAGAATGATAATCACATACCTAAAATACTAAAAATACGTGCCAAAAAAGATGATGTCTGCAGGACTGTGTTGTGTTGTAATTAAGTGATACTTTAAAAGCCCTGGAAATGTAGTGTTAATACCCAACTTTGATGTTTCCATTTTTGATCCAAAGCAAATTACAAAACCGATTGAATCACCTGACTACTTAAACTAGGCTAGTAGGGCTATGATTTCTCATTATTCAAGCATGTGTTGTGTGCGTTCCCAAACCCACATCTGAATCACGTTTGTAGGGCTGCTTTGACTAATGGACCCAGGGAAAATTGTCATATATGTGGAATATTTTGTACTGTTCGAGGTCCAAAGGAACTCTATTCACATAACAACTTTGAAAAATGTTTATTTTATGGGGCGTTTTACTCCTTTTCCCAAAAGAGTATTTTCTACTCTGAGATTTCCCAACTTTAGTTCTTTTCATTTACTTATTCATATGTTTACTTGGGAACTGTGGCTTAATTTCACATTTTCATTCATTCACCTGACATTTATTGAGATCCTATATAAATCAGGCATTAGAAACATAACAGTTGGTGTCAACATGTCTTTGTTCTAGATTAATTCTTACTCTTAAAGAGGAAACAAACTCATAGAAATTCAAAAGAAGGGCATCAGTGTGCTACTTTAAGCTATCATGTGGCTCACCAGATGTTGAAATTGTTGGAAAATCAAAAATAGGAATATTGACATTATACCTTGAACTTTTTCTTTTTATCCTCACCCGAGGACATTTTTTCCATTTTTTGTTCAGCTAGAGTGGGAGGGGGTGGGGAGAGAGAGAGAGAAACATTAATGTGAAAGGGACACATCGAGTGGCTGCCACCCGCACGACCCAACCAGGGCCGGGGACACACTGCAACTGAGGTACGTGCCCCTAGCAGGAACCGAACCCGGGTCTCTCTGGACCACAGACCAACGCTCTAACTGCTGAGCCAAACCGGCCAGGGCATACCTTATACTTTTCTAGGGAAGAGTCAAGAAGGACTGCACAGAGCAGAGAGCCTTTGAGTTTACTTGGCTGCCTATGTCATGGCAAAGGCATGGGATTCAAGGTGGAGAATAACGCTAATGAAAAATTCAAGGAATGTTGAAAGCGAATGTCTTGTTTGAAGGACATGTTAGTTCAAATGCTCTATAGGATGTGTGGAGTACGAAGGGCAGATGGAACCACATGCATTTCGTACCTATATAGCTCTCTTGATGCCCAAGAACTCCCATAGCAAGAGGAGGAATTTAGGGATGATAGTGTTTCTGGCTCCAGTTGGTTTGGGGGTAACTACTTTAGCAAATTGTAAATAAAATGTAAAAATATACACCTGTATCACTACGCAGAGCTATGCGATGAAACTAGCTTAGTATTTGGAACTGAAAGTCCTAGCCATTCTAAAATGTGTGTATTAGGGAGTGTTTTTAGAAGAACAGATGTGAGAAGTTCAGAGGTAGATGTGAGAAGTTCAGTGGAGTGAGTTGCAGAGTTACTATGATCATAGACTGTGAGCGCTTAGGCGGGCCTTTGAGGTCATGCAGCCAACCAACTGTTAGTTTACAGAAGAAAAGTTTTTGCTCAGAGAGAGAAACAGCACACTACCCAATGAGGCTCAGTTAGAAGCAGGGGCACTGATTCTTTCTCCTTTCCCTGACACCTGAGGTAATGCTTCTCCGTGGATGACAACGGCAACCAAGGGCTAGTGTGGCTTCCTTTAGAATTTCAGTTAGTTTACTCCAGGATGTCTCTCTTTTGTGGTACTTTCTCTAAAACATGTCCTGGGATCATAATAAAAGAGTCGATAAATAAAAGTACACAGATACATCAAACACATAACTCAAAGGTACACAGAAAGTGTACGGCAGTGTAGTGTCTGAGTTAGTGTCTATCCAGACCCCATCCAGCTGGCAACGTTTGCTAGCAGACGTACAGCCTAGGTTCTCTGGAAGAGCTGCGCAAGGGGTCAGAATGAAATTCTTTTGATTTCTTAGAAGACAAAGGCTCAATCCGTGTATTTATTATTATTATTATTATTATTATTTTCTTCTCTGGGCAGAGCTAGGGCTAGAGTTCTGGTCTTCTGGTTCCTAGTACAGAGCTGCCTTTTATTCCCTGCTGGGAGTTTTGTAGGGTCAGAGTTGCTGCCTAGTTGACATAGAAGAACTTCTAGATATTTTATATTAACATTTCATGGTTGCTGGGAGTTTAGTAACTTTTGAACCAGGTTGCTTTTTAATTGATCAAATGCAGTTTCAACTGTCCTCATTTAGACTAGTATGAAGAACTTTGGAGAGATTTTGGGAATACAGATCTGTTAGCCTAGACTCCAGGTGTGCCAATAAGAAGAGCACTGTCCCCTCAGTTCTGTGTGGTCACCTGTCTAGAAAGAGCTCCATCTGGGTGAACCGTACGCAACACCAGTCTGAGGTGCCTTTCCTTTAGTCCTAAAGTGGGGGTGGTAACTACAGTCATTCCCCTTTGCAGAAATACCATGTTGTACTAAAGCAATAAGAAAGAAGATGTTGGCTTTAGGCAATAGTTCACTCAATCCTTCCCATTTTGGGGGGGATTATTAGCTGGAGTCTGAAGCTTGCTCTAAAGCTTCAGGTCTTTGAAAGCTTGGGGCTTATCTTTTCTGAAGGCTGGTCACCCTCTAAATGCTCTACTTGTCTTCCTCATTTAAAGCATTTAAAAAGCGTCGTAAATTTTTAGTCTGTTTGGGAGCAGAGTACATAAATGCTGTTTGGTCACACGTGTATGCCTTCAGCTGCAATCTCCGCGCTCCCACGCTGAGTTTCTTTCATAGAGCAATAACCTATGAGGCAACCGGAGAAATTATTTCAGTTGTGTGTGTGTCCTATGGAAGGCTCTTTATGAGGAATTCATGTGGCCTGAGGGCTTGCAGGCAGCGTAATCAGGGCGGAGCCTGGTGGTGCCATGGATCTTCTCTTCTCTTGTGCTCCCTGTCCCAGCTTGCAAAAGTCATGAGCAGCTGCACGGGAGATTAATTAATAATTAAATTTTTAATATTTATATTATTCAGTGCAACCCAAACATGTAGGCTATTGGGAGATGGAACTGTGACCCGCAGATACTGAGTGATGAGATTCACGTGGGCTATCCCTGCAGGCTGGGACCTTGCTGGTTCTTTACCTGGCTTCTTGAGAAACGAGATAGGAATTGGGTCTTATGCTGTTGAGAAAGAGAATAGATGTGGATAGTGTCATCTTCCTCTTCCTGTGTCCTCGGGGGGGAGAATTCAGGAGTATATCGGGATTTCCTGGAAAAATACAGATGTGTCTGTGTCTCTACCGTCTGGTTACCATTAGCTTTCTTTGAGAACCGTGGTGAAAGACAGCATTGTAGAAACCTCATATACAAGATACCAACTGGAGTCCAGTAAAATAAAATGTGCAAAGGTACCATTAAAAAAAAAAAAAAAAAAGGATCTAATTCTTTCAATGCTCATGTTTAGAAGCTCTGGGTGATTTTGAATTAGTCTGGACCTGCCAGTAACTTCAGCAGTTAAATAACAATGAGATGGGGGTGGAGGAGTGGTTAGCTGACTCAGAGTTGCATGTCTTGAGTTTGATGAAGGGCAATTAATTTTTAGATTGTATATAATTGCATTGCAATAACATTTCTACCCCTCCTTTTTTAGGAGATGATGATGTTTGTGTTTGTCATATGTGATGAGCATAATAAAGTTAACTTTAAATCTTTGGTTTGGATGTAACATCTTCAGAGTGGAAACTAAAGCCGAAAATCTACCTTGGATTGCACCTTTAGAAAAGTTTCACATAAAAATGTCCGTGTTACGTGCCCCAGCCAAGAGTGCTCTGGGGGTATGGTGTAGGCTAGCTCCCAGCAGTACTATGGAGGATGAAGCCAGCTCTGCTGGAGCCTGGGGCAGGGTGGGGGTGTCTTCAGTGGGACTCTGGCCACCGGTCTCTCTGGTTGCCTTTAGCTCTGATTTGTTTGCAAGACCTTGGCTCAGAGACGACTCTGTGACATTACACTGAATCATTCGATTCAGGCATTGGTTTAAAAAGAAATGCACAAAGCTGCCCGTTGAGATTCTTCATTTTACAACGGCATCTTAGTGGAAATAATTAGCTCTATGTCCATGCAGAAGCACACATCACATTTGCAAAATTAAAGAGCTTTCTTGTCAGTACTGGTTTTCCTATTGCTTTCTTTCTCTCCTACTGTTAAAATATCTATTTTGGTAGTAGCCTTAGTCTGAAACCCCATGGTACCCCTTTTTTGTAATTTAAGAAGCAAATAAACTACAAAATACAAATCCAGCTTTTTTTTTTAAACTAAAGATGATTAGACTTTACCATGGCACACACAGAGGAGTGTTGTGTTTTAAGAGAAAATGCCATACCTCAGATAAGATGTTACTGTTTTATCCATTTTGACACCCATTTCTTTCATATGCTTTATAGCCAAATTAAAGCATAATGATGGTAACAAAGGTCTCTCTAGACAGAGGTTGGAGGTGGTTGATAACCAGCCCTGCACAGCACCGTTTGTCATGGTGAGTAACTCATCTGTCCTCTGCACAAAATATCACATTGGCATAACCACTAAGGTTCTTCTCACACTGGGGGCAAACAATCAGGAAAGGCATATACATTGCCTTTCGGTGAATATATTAATTATAAATACAAAACTTTTCTTTATTACATTCTATAATTTGAGCTCACATATTCATTACAAAACCGTAAACTGGAATTTTATGGAAATGAAAAATTCAGATTGGGCACATACTCAGCCAGCTGGTGCTTTTTCCATCTGTGTGCCGACGGGGCTACGTGTGACTCTCAGGGTTTGTCTCTCCCCAGTCCCTGCGCTCCGGCTCCATGGTGCACCGCAGCTAGCACACTGAGCTTCAAGACAGAAGGGAATTGGATTGTGTCTTATTGTTCTGAATCACAAAGGACTCAAGTATAAAGTAAAAATTGTAGTGGTTTTATCTCATAGAGACAATATAAAAGTGTATAATGCCTTAAGCTTGAACAACAAAGACATGATTGTGATAAATACCAGATCGAAGTTCTGAAGGCAAAATTATCTTTCATCTCCTGACCTATAAGAGGCATGTCAATTCATATTTGCTGAATAAATCTGTAAATGTTGTCATTCAATCCAGTAATGATGTAAGTATCTACACCTTAGAATCTGCTAGGGAATCCAGTCTGGATTGATATTGAGATATTGAATGACAAAGGATACCTGCTCTCTGATTTTTCCATAATTAACATGTTTTTATCAATAAAAAATAAATGTAGCGGAGGCAAATAAATTTTATAAGGGCAACTTGATGGTAGCCGCTGATTCAGCTTAAATGTCTAGCTTTCTGCCTGCCTTGCCTTACATCACTTGAAAGCAATACACTTGGCTGAGATGTCATTTTGGATTATAACACAGTACTGTACCCATTCTCTTATTATTGGGAAAATATAAAATATCATCAGGTTCTTTTCTGTATCCTTAAGAGCATAGCTGAGAATAGAGGACCATTATGTTACTCAGTGTTTTCTAATACAAAAATTAATGTGACAAATTATTGAATTCAGTGATAGGAGAAAAATAGGTACCTGACTGAAGAATATATATACACTTCCTTTTTTCAGGAAAAAAAAAGTCTGCCGAATCATTATCTCATCATCTGACTCTTTGCTTGAGTTTCTATGATTCACGTCCTCCTTCCTTGACCACCTTGTTTATGAAGCCTCCTGACCTAATATTTGATATAAGTAGATGCCAACTGTAAGCCACTTCAAAACGAAATGTCTAAATCTACCTCATGCTTTTAAAAATGGAAATATACTTTTGCCCTGGCCGGTTTGGCTCAGCGGTTAAAGCGTCGGCCTGCGGTCCTGAGAGACCCGGGTTCGGTTCCCGCTAAGGGCGCGTACCTCGGTTGCAGTTTGTCCCCGGCCCTGGTCGGTTATGTGGGTGGCAGCCACTGGATGTGTCCCTTTCACGTCGATGTTTCTCTCTCTCTGTGTTCCTCTCTCTCCCTCCCACTCTACCTGAACAAAAATGGAAAAATGTCCTCGGGTGAGGATTAAAAAATAATAATAATAATAAAATAAATAAAAATGGAAATATACTTTCTATCTATAGGTGCCTTTGAACATCCTTGAAATATGTAAACTTCAGACTTTTTTTAAAAAGAGATCATTTAATTCTAAATGGATTCTTTGTTCATATTGATGGTAAGCAATGGATCCATTAAAGTAACATATTAAGTGATATAAATAAAATATAAGGTTTAAAGTGGCTAAAGAGATAGAATATTTATTTGTTCCTTTTGAGAATCATGTTATTTCAGAAAGCTTGAAGTACTAGTATTAGACCATAAGCCTTTACCTGAAGTGTCTTGAGTTTTTTTCCTAATTCCATCTTGATATTGTACTACTTTATGAAAATAATGGAAAATGATACTTCTTAGATACTGCTAGAGGTGCTAAGCTTCTTAACAATTCGGAATCATCTTGGCTCTCTCGACCACCCAACCTACACAAAGTAATGCTTTATTTCCCAAATGGCCGACAGGTTAAACTGTTTCTTACCAAGATAGTCAAAGCCAGGAGACGTCTTCTATAAACAGCATTGTGACTGACTTAATATTTCTGTAATACTAAGTTTAGGGCTCCCTTTTCTCATCAGCCAGCTTATAATGGCTAAAGGTACAATGCTTGACTTTGTTTATGGGCAAGTCTACTTCTCCAGTCACTTGCACGTCGGCCCTTACAGCCAGCATGGGGAGGAAGTGGGGGGAGTCGGGTGGTCCGTGTGGGCTATGCAGAAGGCAGGGTGTGGATGGAAATGTGTTATTCCGGCCATCACCTCTCTACCGCTGTCCATCATATCAGATGGGCAAAATGGAAAGAACATTGAATCTATGGCTGAAGATGTGAGAAAAAGACTAAAATATATCTTGAAAACTGATAATGGGCGGCTTTCCGAGAAGGGCACTGGATTTAAGAATATGATCATTGTGTCTGTTTTTCCAAGAGCTGCTTAGATTCTCTCTCTTATTCATTGATTACATTGTTCAGATATTTCTTTACTTTTTTCGTTTGTTCTTTGACTATTAGTTGAACATACAATGTCTATGGAATTTTTAAAAATATTAAAGACTTTAATAAGTGGAAAAACAACCTGTTTTCATTGCTTAGAAGCCATAAATTAGTTGACTCTTGATAATACAGGTCAGAACTGTGTGGGTTCACTTATATTCAAATTTTTAAAAATAAACATTGTAACTATATTTTTTCTTCCTTATGGTTTTCTTCGTAGCATTTCTTAAGTTTAACACATATGTAATATATGTGTTAATCAACTGTTTTTGTTATCAGTAAAGCTTCCAGTCAAACAGTAGGCTATTAGTAGTTAAGTTTGGGGAGAGTCAAAAGTTACATGTGGATTTTTTTTTACTGTGTGAGGGTTCAAAGGTCAATTGTATTGTTAAGATGTCGTGCTCCTGAAATTGATTTACAGATCGAAACCAACTCCTATCAGAATTTCAAATTAGTTTTGTTTTGTAGAAGATTTCAAGTGAATCCTAAAATTCGTATGGAAAATCAAAGGCCCCATAATAACCAAAACAATCTTGAAAAAGAGAAACAAAGACTCACACTTCCCAGTTATAAAACTTATTACAAAGCTTGAGGAATCAAGCAGTGTGGTATTGGCATCAGGCATGCACATAGATCAGTAGAATCGTACTAAAAGTAAAAAAAAATAAACCATTACATTGATGGCCAATTAATTTTCAGCAGAGATGCCAAGACATTCAGTGGGGAACACTCAGTTTTTTCCAGCACATGATGCTGGGACAACTGGATATCCACATGTGAAAGAATGGAGTTGGACCCCTACCTTAAATGTAAACATTAACTTAAAATAAATCAAGACAAACGTAAGAGGCAGAACTATAAAACTCTTAGAAGAAAATATAGGAGCAGTCTTCATGACATTAGATTACTCTGACCCCAAAAGCACAAACATCTGAAGAAAACACTAGGTATATTTGATTTCTTCCAAATTAAACACTTTTATGCTTCAAATGAGATCAAGAAAGTAAAAAGCAATCCAGGGACTGGGAGATTACACTGCAGATTATATATCTGATGAAGGATTTGTATCTAGAATATATTAAGACTCTTATAACCGAATAAGAGAAAGACAAATAATCCAATTAAAATGGACAAAGGATTTGAACAAGCATTTCTCCAAAGATATACAAAAGGATAATATGTGTAGGAAAAGATGCTTGGTATTATTCATCATCTAGAAAATGGTCAAATCAAAACTGCAATGAGAGGCTTGTCCACACACACTAAGGTGGTTATAATAAAAAAGACAGGCAAGAAAATGTGTTGGCAAGGATGTAGTGAAATTGGAACTGTCATACATTCATACATTGCTGGTTGGTTATAAAATGGTGCAGCCATTTTGGAAAAACTCTTAACAGTTCCTCAAAAGATTAGATATAGAGTTATTATAGAGAGAGAGTTATTAAATTCTATTCCTATTATCCCCAAGAGAATTAAAACCTATGTCCACACAAAAACCTGTACATGAACGTGTATATTAGCATTATTTATAATAGCCAAAAAGTGGAATATCATAAATATATATTATTTGATGAATGAATAAACAGAATGTAATATAACCATAACATTGAATATTATCTCACCGTAAAATAGAGTGAAATACCAATACATGGTATAACATGGATGACCCTTCAAAACTTTATGCCCTATGAAAGAAACTAGACACAAACAACTTCATATTGTATAATTTCATTTATATGAATCAGCAAAACCCTGGATGCAGAAAGATTAGTAGTTTCCAGTGGCAGGATGTTAGGTAGAATAAGGAGTGAATATCAATGGATACAGGAGTTATTTGAGGAATAATTAAAATATTCTGGAATTAGATAGTACTCTGGATTGCACAATTCCTTGAATATACTGAGGGCCACTAGTTTCACATTTTTAAATGGTGGATTTTTAAGGTAGGTGAATTAAATCTCAAAAAATTAAAAGCTGCATTGAGCAGTGTGCCTGAAATACGCACATCAAATTGTGCATGGCTCTTGCCTTATAGAAGTTTTCAGTCTATTGGAAGAATACAAATTGCCAGTTACAGCAAAGAATATACATCCTAGGGAAGGAGAACATAGAGGAAGAGGTAGACCTTTGCCTAGATGTCACCGAGGCCCTTGGTGCCTCCTATCCTTACTTGTATAGGAACCTCTGCAGGTAGGATCAGACTTCTGTGCAGCTTCAGGAAGCAGAAGAAAGACTTGTGTTTAGAGCTGAGAAAGGCAGTGAGCAATATACTGTAAAGACAGCATCGTTCTAACAGTAAGAGCCGTTGAAGTTCAATGCAGGCTGCCTTAGAAGGTGGCTTGTTTGCCTTTGTTGTAGGCATTTGAGATTATACCCCAGCATTTACAAAGTGAGTGATTTAAACTCTCCAAACCTCAGTTGTTAACCTGTTAATAACACATCTCAGAGTTGACACAAGGACCACCTGAAATAATGAGTGTGCGTATAATGTGTGAATACACTATCTTGCCCATAATAACACTATTACTACTGTTGCTTTCACCATCGTCATCATCAAATGACTTTGGGCAATAGTGCTGGAAAAGGAATTCAGGCAACAGATGGGAGAATTGGTTTGAATGATACTAGGATTTCATGGTATTCTCATTCTTGGTTACAAGACTTGGAGTTTCTGTTCCCTGATATAAAACTTGGAAGGAAAGACAAAAAGACCTTGATTCTATTCCAGGTCCTCAGATTGACTATTTCTGTTTCTAAGGCAAACTACTCAGCCTCAGACTACTCAGTGTTGTTTTCCATGATCACTGACATAGATGTTTTATTTATTTAAATTGTTATTGACAACCTCCAATGACCTTAACAGATGGTCTTTATGACTATCGATAGAGCTCTGAGTGAACACAGATTGGTTGTACATGAAACAAGGGTCAAGCTGTTGTACACTTTACTTCCTCAGCCTTGCAAAGAACATATTATCTCTTAAAAACAGGCCAGTGAAATATCTTGATTAGAATTCTGGGAACAATTATTTAAAATATCTTAAGAGGTCCAGAATTTCCATGCTTGGCCAAGATATCTTGTGGTTCGTCACTACTTGTCTGTTCTCTTTCGATATCTGTAAAGTAGACTTGAGGAGTGAGCTGATCCCTCATGGTGATTCGAGTTTTGAGTTGGTATGGCTTTTGTCCTGCATTAAAAATAACAAAAAACTTGTATTGATTTTTCTTTCTGTGCTTTTATTATTTCACTACAGAAGATTTTTCTTTCAGACTGGTTTGAAGTTGATGGAAGTCATCATGTGCAACCAGAGGGAAGTATCTGCACATTGAATGATCAAGTTCATGTTCTTTAAGATATTTTGCACCTACATTTATGGTGTTCAGGATGATTTGGAACCAAACTCATGGACTTTAAGATTATTTGAAAGGATGTATATTGTAGTGATTAAAATGATCTATTCTAGGACCAGATTGCCTTGGGTTCAAATTCTAGTTTTACTACTTTCTGTGTAAGCTGGGATCAGTCACTTAAACTTTTGATACCTGTGATTTTTCATCTTTATAATAAAGAAAATTATAGTATCTACCTCATGGGATTGTAATGAGGAATAAATGTCTGAAGCACTTAGAACAGTGTTTGGCATATTGTTAGCACTATTTGCATTAGCAGATCTTACTATCGGGAGCCGGATGTTTATTCTTAAAATATCTGAGTTATTTTTTTTCATGTAATAAGAGTGACACATAAGTTTGGTCCGTGGTATCTCTGCAAATCTCTGAAACAGATTATCTGTTTTATAGATTGATAATCTACGGGCATCACTCTTACACTACCCCAAAGTGTGTGGGTCTAGCTGTTCCTGAGCCTTTGTCTAGTCCTTTTGGTTACTTCATTGGTTGCTAATGCATGAACTGTAAAGCCAAACCTAGAGTGAGGACCAGTCGTAACATACATGAATCATCAACATCTATTTCTGCGGATTACGAGGTAATCACTCTGATAACTGAATTAGGTTGGCTTTAAAAGCACAAATCAAGACTAATAGATTATGAACTTGTCACAGTTGGTTCAAGTGACTGTTCAGAATGCCCTGGACAGCTTGTTATGCAGAGAATGGTGGGCTCCAATTCCTGAGTTTCTGATGCAGTAGGCCTGCAGTGGACACAATAATTTGTATTTCTGAGAAGTTCCCAGATGGTGCTGATGTTGGGACCACCCTTTGAGAATCCTTCAAAGCTGCTCATCAAATGTTCTGTAAGCAGTTCCCTCTTCCTCCTGATGCTTATCTCTACAGCAGTGACCTCTTAAGGCTTGAGCCGGTTGTCACAAACACTAGACGAATGACTTCATTTTCTAGAGGAGAAAACCCTAACTTCGAGGGTGTCTTCCCTGGATACATAGTGAATTGACAGAATCTGGAAGTTTTGGGTTAATTGAGAGCTATTTGCATCTCCAGTTCTTGGACTAAGCATTTAAATTTTGAAAACTAAAATTCCAATTCCATCTCTGCCGTGTTTGGAAGCGTAAATTTTAGCTGTTTTATTTCTCCAAACCTCTTTTTTTTTTTTTTCATTCATGATATGATAACCTGCTCTGCTTGCCATATGTGGTTTGGTGAGAAGTAAATGAAATATTGTGCATTAAATTACTTTGTAAATTTTTGTAACGCTACACAAGCATTTTTCAAACTCATCCCAGCTATCAGATACAATATCACGTTAAACATAATAAGTTTTGTGATAAGTACATCCATTCTCCACTCATCTAAGGTGAATATTGACTTTTCTAAGTGTTTTCAGGAGCAAATCGTGTGTTACAAACTTGTCATCTTTTGCATAGAATGCTTTCATTTCCTTCCTACATTGATTTCTCTCCTAATCTGCTTTTAAAAATAAACAATTAGGACTTGTCTTTTAGTTATTTATGCATTTGAATACATACATGTATCTTTTATGTGAGATATCCTCCCTACAAGTTACATGTATTAAGAATAAAATAGCTGACTTGCTATTTTGCTTGAAATGAATTTCTTTAAGCATTTGCATTGGAAAGATCTGAGTGGAGCCAAGAGAAATGGATGTTCCTCCAAGTTCTGCAATTAACAGGCTATGTAAAGTGAGTCAGTTCCTCTCTCTAAGCCTCAGGTCCCCATTTGCAAATGAGGCTAGTTCTTACTCATGTCTTTCATTCTGCATCTCGATGACACTAGAGTTATAAGGCAGCTTTTAAATGGAGTCCCTTCCCATCTTGAGAAACTCCGACCTGGCTCTCTTCTACTGAGATATTTCCCCTTTCATGTCTCAGGCTTAATTGTTGTTTATGTTTGCATTCCATACTGACTTGGAAAGCTCCTCCACACCTTTTCTTCAAGATATAGCTGGTCTCTAGCAGAGCCTCTTTGGATTGTGTTGGGCTGTGTTTCTGTTGGTATGAACGGGAATGTAAGAAGACTAAGTCCTGTTTCTGATCCTCTGGGGTAGAGATGTTGGGTGGTGGGGACAGGGACAAGGCTTTCATATTTAGAGTAATTTCTCCCTTTAGGATATTCAGAGACTCTGCCTCACTAATGCATAGTAAGAAGTATCAGTTCTTGCCCTGGCTGGTTTGGCTCAGCGGTTAGGGCATTGACCTGCACACCAGAGAGGCCTGGGTTTGGTTCCCACTAAGGGCGCATACCTCGGTTGAAGTTTGTCTCTGGCTCCGGTGGGGGTCGTGTGGGTGGCAGCCAGTCAGAATGTCTCTCTCACATCAATGTTTCTCTCTATCTCTTACTCCCTTTCTCCCTCCCGCTCTATCTGAAGATAAATGCAAAAATGACCTCATGCGAGGATTAAAAAAAAAAGTACTAGTTCTTTATTGCTGTGCAACAAATTGCTTAAAAACCTAGCAGCTTAAGAGTGTGTTAAAAAACACACTTTATCATACTTTTTGTGGCCCAGGAATCTGGGCAGAGCTTAGCTGGATGTCTCTCACAAGTCTGCCATCAAGGTATTGGTCCAGAGTCCACCATGTCATCTGAATTGGGGAGTGATCCGCTTCTACACCCAGTTGTTTGTTGTTAGCAGGTTCAGTTTCTCCTTGGTTGTTGGACTGAGGGCTCCGTTTCTAGCTGTCTGCTGGCAGGGGTGTGCCCTCAGCTCTCTGTCATGTGGACCTCTCCAGTGTGGCAGCTTATCACATGAAAGCACAGAAGCTGAGAAGGTTTAGGTAGAGTCTGCTAACAAGATGCAAGTCTTAGTCATTTGAAACCTAATTATGGAAGTGACATCCCATCATGTTTACCAGTTTTTGTTAGTTAGAAGTAAGCTCCTGGGGTCAGATCATTCTCAGAAAGAGGGGATTTTGTAAGCAACTCCATACCATGAGGTGGGGTTATCGGAGGCCATCTTAGAAACCTGCCTATCACAGAAGAGGGTGAAGTTAGACTTATTATTGTCCACAGGAATTTAGCACACATATGAATTTGCTTGTGAAATCTGATGGCTGTGTTAAGTGAAGGAGCAGAGGAGGCAGGTGGGATATGATAAGAATAAAACTGGAAGGAATAAGAACCAATGAAAGGCTCTAACAGGTGGTGGAGGAATTGCACACTCTGAGAATGTTAGGTCTGGATGGGATTTTAGAGGTCTTTTGATCTAACCACCTCGTTTTCTCAAGGAATTCAAGGCTTATAGTGGTCCTTCTCAAGCCACACAGATTGTAGCTGAGTCAAGAGTTGAATCAAAAATCTTCACACTCCTTTTACCACATTGTTTGATATAATGAAAACAGCTCTGGATTTGGGGTATAAAGATCTGACTTTGAAGGTTTTGATTTGCCTGCAATAGCTCTGTGACCTTGATCAAGTTACTTCCTTTAGATATGGTCTGCAATAGGGAGTCATCATTTTTAATATCTATATAGTCATATCTGATGAACATATTAGCTCTGGTTTGTGAAAATTCTTTATAAAGTATAACAACCTTTGGAAAAAAGCATGTTTTGTTGAAATCAATAATGTGTAGCTTGAGGCATTTCAATGGCTCCCTTTTGCCAGAATAGACGAGTTTTATGTTCATACAAATATAGATAATTTTATTTATATTGACATCTGTATCAGTCATATATTGATGATAAGCCTCATATATTAGTTATCTTTACATGATGAACTACCCCAAACATAGTATTATTAATTTTGCTCACAAATCTACAATTTTGGTAGTGCTCCGTGAGTACGGTTTATCTTTGTTGAGGTGGCTTGACTTGGATGTGGAGAGTTCCCTTTCAGGGTTCATGGAGCTTTGCGAGAGCTGTGTCTCGGGGACCAGGGTTTCTCTCCAGGCGGATTCTTCCGGGAGCTACTTGAGATTCCTTGTAACATGGTAGCTGAGTTCCAAACAAACATGGTGAGAAACATGCATTTCTATGACTTAGTTTTAGAAGTTATGTATAGTATCATTTCATTATACATTGTTGGTTGACCTGGTAACAAAGGCTTGCCTAGGATCAAGGGCAGGGGACATCAACTCCACTGTTTGATGGCATTGTTACAGGGTTCTAAAAGAGCCTATGTTTCTCTTTGAAAAATATATTCTGCCATTATGTTGTGTTGTGTTGTGTTGTATTGTATTATGTCATAGTTTATCATGTAATATGATTATGGCTTATGTTTTGATATATTGGTTTCCATTGTTGAGTATTTTCTATGTGTCAGACATATTATGCATTTTGTAATTTTCTTAGAGCTTACTTAATTCACACAAAAACCCAGTGAGGTTGTTATTATTCTTATTTACACAAATGAGAAAAGCAAGGCACAGAGATGTTAAGTAAGTTGCCCAAGGTTAACTTAGCTTATAGTGGCAAAGTTCAGGTTCAAATCTTCTGCAGCCCATACTTTTAACCCACCTTCACCAGATTGGTTCTATGTTTTTTAAAAATCTATCTCTATATCTCAAATCATGGCTATACCTTTCTTTTACCCCCATTCTTTCTTTCCATCCTTATCCCCATCTCTTTATTTGAGAAAGAGTGAAAATAGATGGAGATGCAGATTGACTAGGGAGGAACTGAATGTAGAATCAGTATTACCTTTGGAAGTGGGGGGTGTGAACCTCTCCCTCAGTGCAGCAGGCAGAGTTGGTGGCCATAATAACTTTGCTTTTAATTTTAAAAGACATGTCAGAATATGGGGGAATCCAAGGAGAGCAGCTGAGCAAGGAGAGATAGAGCAAAAAGAGACAATGAGAAATTAGGGCCAATGTTTGAAAACTAAAGAAATTGAGGGACATCTTATTCCATAAAAGTTCAGCTGTCTGGAAGTCTACTTGGTAATCTGTTCAGTGAATTAAAGTTTACTGGTTTTCTGTTCAGATTTTTGTCAGAGTCCAGCCCACACATTGAGAAAATCATAGTTAATTATGTGCTAGTTCACATTAATTTTTTCAATGTATTAATTCACTGAATCATATACTTTACTCACCCAGCAATTGTTTAGACCCTAACGGATGCAGGCACAGCAGACTGAAATCAAGGCGAGTGCCCTTTCTGCTGTTCCCCATCACACAAGGAACTTCTGATGTAGGAAATAGATGTACAAACAGATGACGAGAATATATGATAACTACAGTGATGAATGTCTGCATAAGGTGCTGTGGATTCATAGAGGAAGACGCTTCACACTCCTACTGGAGAGGTCAGCGGAGGCTGGTATTTAAGTAGATATATTAAGGGACTGAAATCATTCAACCTGGTTAGATCTCAAGGTATGTAGGGCAAGTGCTATGAAACAAGTCTGGAAAGGAAGGCAAGTAGATGAGTTTCTGCAAATTCATTCTCTCCTTCTGTCTTCCTTATACACATAGTGATGACTCAATACCAGGAATCTCAGGCAACGAATCACAAGCATACAGAATATTACATTTCTCTGTGATCCCCAAATCTATCTGTCTTCAGTGCAAATACCTCAATGCTAGTAACTCATCTAAAAACTGTCTGATTTGGGGCTAGAAGTCTTGTGTCCTATAAGAGTAAAATCACACCAATCATAAGTCACTATGAATAACAGGGCCAGCCTTCTTCCCTCCAACATTCTTTTAAAGCTGCTGGGCCTGTCTGTAACAGTGTTATGTGTTAAAACGCACGATTTGGAAGTGCTTTACTGCACACGAAGCACATTTATAATAAGTCGTCTCTTAGTACATATGAATTAGTTGTCAACCCATCTGATATATGACTAAATTGAGGACAAGGAATGTAAAATGACTTACCTCAATTTTCATAAAAAGAAAACTAGACAATTTAGTGTGTAAATGTGTATCTTCTGTCTATAATTCCCAAGATATTTCTAGTACATCAGTGGACCTCCATAGCTGGGAACTCTGGTCAAATGAATTCTTAATTGGAAACTTGATATAAGAAATGATGAAAGTGGGACAAATTTGCTTGAAAGTGATGTTGGGGCTCTGCAGCCTTGCTGAGTATCATCCTGCTCACTCCAGAGGTCACTCAGGAGCATCTTCATCTCTAGTGTGGAAACCAGCTTTGTGTCTCTGTGCTCATTATTCACGTCCTACCTCGGAGATCTCCGGAAAGATCTAATGATCATTTTGCTGCCCAGGGTGGAGCTAGCGTGGGAAGCGAACCTCTGTCATGTGGTATCAGCCACACTGGTCCCACTAGGAGTCCATGTAGTTCAAAGGTCTAACCCATGAGTGAATAATGGGGAAAATAAAATAATCGGAAGATGATAAAATCAATGTGGTGAGGTAGACAGAGCACATGAACATTGATCCTAATTCTGCCCCTCACTTGCTGTGTGACTTTTGTGAGGCAAGCTACTACCCTTCTCGTGCTGCATTTCAATTCACAAATTAAGGATTTAGACTTCTGCTCCTCACAGGTACTGATAGAAAAGATTCCATGAGGCCATCGTTCCCTGAGGAAATGTTTGTCACACCTCAGACCTCAAAAGGAAGATCAAACCCAGTGTTTCATACACTCTGTCCTGACCTCCTGTGGTAGATGTTTTTGAAGTGTGTGTTCAGTGGGTTGAGGCAGCTTGACCAAGTGCGTTGGTCAGTTATCATTATGCAGGAATGCAAATGCTTACTCACTTTGTAATCCATGAATCTGTTCATTAGGTTCAAATATTTTATTAGACTTTTTCTGCCTGCCTTGTTTTGCTACCGTGAATATGAGTATAATGAATGAGAGAATTCTTGTGTTATTTGCCTGAGACATATTAAGGTATAATTGCAGTACTGAAATATATCATCACCCTACATATTAAAGTTCCATATTATTATTTTTTTAGTCCAAGAAAGATATACATTGATGGAGCCTCCCTGTGGTGCTTTTACCTCTCCAATTTTTGTTTTCTGGTGCCATGGACGCTAGGGGATTAAAGGATGTTGGCTTGACTGACTGCTCACAGATCTGCAAACAGTGATTTTTTTATAAATACTTTTAGGTAGTTTATATGTTTTTGGTAGTTCAGAACCTGATTACCAGGAAGTTTTACTCTATAATAATGCTCTGTCTTTACCACTGATGGCTGTAGCATTGGGCTTTATCTCATTGTCTTCAGAGTATGGCATTTGAGATGAAGAAAAGACTGATAGCCGGGCTGGTGTGGCTCAGTGGTTGAGCATTGACCCATGCATCAAGAGGTCACCAGTTCAGTTTCTGGTCAGGGCACATGCCCGGGTTGTGGGCCAAATGCCCAGTAGTGCATTCAAGAGACAGCCATTTGATGTTCTCTCTCATCGATGTTTCTATATCTCCCTCTCTTTCTAAAAATCAATAAAGAAAAAAAAATTTAAAAAGAGAAAAGACTGATAAACCCAGAGGGGTTTTTCATTAAAAATAAGAGTTTAAACTCATGACTCCTCACATCCTTTTATGAAGAGGATGAAAACAACAGACATGCACAGGCTCACACGTCTGTCCCTGCTCCCTGTTCAACACTGTCTGGGGAGAGAGGCCTTAGATGGGGAGAATAGATTTGGAAACTTAATCAAAAGATGTGTCATTGTTGTGATACAAGATATCTAATTGCCCTTCTGCTTGTCAGGATATGTGTTTGTAAAGCTGTTATCTGTCAGAATCTTTATTTATAAACTAGCCTCTTCCCATTCCCTGACCCTAATCTCTCTCATTTTTCCTTCTCCCCTTTTCTAGCCCTTGTCATCTCACATGCACACAAGCATACACACATTCACTCAAACATCCATGGCTCTGTATTCACGCACTCGCACAAATACATGTATGCACACATACTCGTTCACATACACACAGTCACATGCACATGTACAATGCACATTCCATACAAATGGGCACACCCCTGCACATGTAACATACATACACACACAGCTACCCATACATTCTGAGCACTAGACAGAGGTACAATGTTTCATGTATGAGGACCTAATAGTCATAATTGTTTTTGCTTAAGTTCTTATTAATTGTCAGAATCTCTTTAAATATTCTGCATGTGTTATGTTATTTAGTGTTTACACTTGAGAGATGGTACCAGTAGTATCCCTCTGGAACAGATTAGGAAATTGAGGCATGAGGAGACTGAGTAAGTTACCCTAAGTCACACAACTCATGAGTATTTATGGTTTTTGTTTTTTATTTATTATTTTATTTTTTTTAGAGAGAGAGAGAAGCAAGAGAGAGACAGAAACATCAACATGAAAGAGAAACATCTATCCGCTGCCTCCTGCATGCTCCCTACTGGGGATTAAGCCTGCAACCTGGCCATGTGCCTTGACCAGGAATTGAACCAGGACCTCTTGTAATGTGTCCTCGAGATGAGACGCACAGCCTAATTGTAAAGGAGCACTTTTTTCTCACCAGCGGGCTGGGGGCGGGCATCGTGTCCCCTCAGATCGGAGCCCCGATTCTTCTTACTCATCCACTTTTAAAGACAGAGGCCCCATCCCCCTTTTGGCCACCCCCCTCAGGGGACTGGTACAATAGTGGGTGTGACAGCGATTACAGAAGTCAAAATTAGCATTAATCACTGGGCTCATGATTTTCAGTTTCCAATACTGGGAAACTGCAAATACCTCCCAACATGTGGGGCAACTATAACCTTAGGCAAAATCCCTTTACTTCTAAGGGTAATTAATCTGTTATTGGAAAAATACCAAGGAAGGTCCACTGATGATAAAAATGGAGTCATTTAGTCGCCTTAGCCAAAGGGCCTACATAAGAATGGAATCTGGTCACCTTAGCCTGGGGGCCCAGGTCACTCTTAATCCCTGCGGCGACACTCAATCCACTTAGCCACACCGGCCGGCATCACTATTTAAATGGGAATTACAATCATGGCTGTCTCATTCCGATACCCATGCTCCTACCTATTACACCATGGTACTCTGGAATAGCACTCAGAAGAGATATAAGCCCTATGTGAAAGAACCTTCCAAATAAATCAGAATGTTTTGCACAGTAAGATTCATATTGAGTGACTTCTCTAGACAGGGAGATGACCTACTACACTGAAAACACTGGAAATAGATCTGGACTAGAAATCAGAACATCTCGGTCCTTATCACTTTCTCTGTCTCTTTCTGGTGATTTAGGGAAGGTCCATAAAATGGGGAAAATAACTCAATGCATATCCTCATCGAGTTATAATTAAACTCTGTGGAGATGATACCAAAAAGGCCTGTTAGAAGCCATGCAGCATTATCCGCATTTGAGGCGTGGTTATTCTTGTCCCTTTACCTCTTAGGCCAAGTTCTGCTCTCAACACGTTCACTGAGTTGTTTGCCTCGGGGAGGGAAACTATCGCCCGTTTCATCCGTGACCTCTTGTTTATTCTAGCAAATGGTTGGAATGGCTCCACGCTTACCTCATTGCAGGGATATTCAGGACCAAGCCTCAACCCTGCCTTGGTGTGTACGACTCCTCTCACTGCAAGAACCAGTACTGAAGGCCTACCCAGCACCATCTTTTCCGATGCCCTGCCACGCACGTGTTGTGCTTACTGTACGTGAGACCTGAGACACATGACTGACTTACAGTTATGGAGTTAAATGCTCAGAAGATTGGACTTATAATTACTAGTCAAGGTCTCTGAACAGTAGTTCATCATTCCTACTTGAAAGGTGATGGACACATGGAGCTTCGGGGTTGGAAGACAGTAAAATATTAGTACTAAACATTAATTTCTACTTTGGTAGAAAGTAGTGTTTGTGACTGTTACCATATGGACACCATCAGTTTGTACACTGGTCATAAAGTTTTCGTAGACTTCATGTCTCAGATGATTTTGACAGGATACTTTTATAGTATTTATGATAGCATACTTGTAAGAGAAGAAGGATGCTGTTTTGGTTTTAATGTGATCCAGATAATTCATAGGCAATCTTATTTTATCAAAATCTTAACAGAAACCCCCTGTTTAACACTCTCCACACTTTTTTAATTGAAAAAGCCCCCGTGTTATAAGTAGCAATTTGTGTAAAATTTTAAAACATGTAATTCGCGATAGAGCAGAATGACAAATCAAATAGAGCAACAGGTTAACAACACAACAGTTTTTGAAAGATAAACAAAACAGGCACTTATTTATTTTTGGTGGTTATGATCTTCGTAAAACCTGCTGGTCCATTGTACTTACAAGCTCGGGTTGTTGGTGAGTTGACAGGAAAGGCTGTTGGTTGAGGTGATGGAGCATGTAGACTATGATGAGATACATGTGAACACATTGCCCTCATTTCTAGAATGGTTACAGGTGTAGGTGTGTGGCCCAGCTCCTGCCTAAATGAGATGATGTCGATGAAAGTGGTTTATTACATCCCCAGATGGTGTTCATGTTTCCTTTGGCAAAGTGTACCCTTATGAGCTTCAGGGAGCTTGTTGTATCTACAGAAAGAAACTTGGTTGTAGGACATTTTTAGTAAGAATTACATAAATTTCTACATAGACAAGTTGTATCCAAATTTTGTACTCTTGGAGAGAGTCTATATTCTATTATTAAATTTAATAAAAAACCTAGTTGCCTATAAAGTATCTAATATTTCCTTTTTCTTCATATTTTGGCCTCTCATCAAACTAGTAGGTATATGTTGGACAGATGCTCTGTTAGTCACCAGGCTATAAGAAATACATCTTCCCTTCAAGAACTTACCTTTTAGTGGAGAAACTATAACATATGTCCTAATAGGGAACATAGAGGAGGAACTTTGACCCATAGGAGGAATGTGTGGCTTGGTGTGTAGAGGGGAGTGGGAAGGATGGTGACGGCTGTTGAAGAGTCGCTTTCTGCCCAGGAGATTGTTCTCCATTGAACAAAGTCATGCCTGAGCCTGGCCCCTTTTTACTGTTCAACTCTGCGCTTCGGTAATGCTGGCAGGAGCGATGCTCTAGGAGCAGGGAGCTGGAGCCCGACCCGTGTCAGCAGCCCTGGGCCATCCAGCTCGGTCCTGGGATAGAGCGTGGAAAGGGAGGGATGGTGAAAGCCCAAGTTACAAACACACGATACCATCTTGGAGGTCCTTGCAAGCCAGGTGAAGGAGTTCACGCAAATAACTTGAATATTAATTGATTAAAAGAAAATTACATTATGTCCATGAGAACTTTTCATCTCTGAGCTCCAGTTTCTCCGTCAAATGAGGGTTATTTATTTATTGATTTTTATTGATTTATTTGAGAGAGAGAGATAGAAACATCAATATGAGAGAGATACATCAGTCATCTGCCTCCTCCATGCCCCCTACTGGGGATCAATCCTCCAGCTTGGGCACATGCCCTAAAGGGAATTGAACCTGGACCTCTCTGTCCTTGGGATGACACTCGGTCCACTGAGCCACACCGGCCAGGCCAGAGTTTTTTATTTCTAATCCTGAAGTTGTGACTCTGACCTCTAATTTTTTATAATTCCTTGAATTAATACATATTAAGTTCCTATTGAGAATGGCTTATTCAATACATATAGTAGAACGGCACTGGATCGTACAGTAGATATATAGTATCATGTGCTAGATATTAGGGACCGGCATTGAATAAGCTCAAGGAATAAGTCCCGTGGGAACTGGGTTTGAGAAAACAAGCATGTGTTGCTGATTTAAATAGGATCTGCAAAACTCTGTGAGCGATAAGTAGAGGGTGCTATGGGGAGCATTACCTGCTCATGAAACATAAAGAACAAAGTCCAGAAAGTGGAAGTGAGCCTGGTGTACGTATTCGTTTTCTACATTGTGATAACAAAATACCACAATCTTGGTGACGTAAAAACAACACATTTATTATCTTATAGCTCTCTCTCTAGGTCAGAAGTCCAGTAGAGGTTTCATCAGCTAAAATGAAGGTGTCACCAGAACTGCATTTCTTTCCGGATGCTCTAGGGTGGAATCCGTTTCCTTGCCTTTTCTAACTTCTAGAAGTCACCCATATTCCTTGGATTGTGGTCTATTCCTCTGAGTTCAAAGGCAGAACCATAGCCCCTCCCTGACTCTTCTTTTACAGTCATGCCTCACTCTCATCACAGCTGGGAAGGTTCTCTGCCTGTAGGAGGTCCTGGGATTAGATTAGTCCTGTTTAGATGATCCTGGATAATCTCTCCATTTCAGGGTCTAACCTTAATCACATCTGCAAAGTTCCTTTTGCCAAGTACAGTAACATATTCACAGCTTCCAGGAAGGAAAGTTTGGCAATCTATGGGAGGCCATTAATCCACCTGCCATAGTTTGTCTATGGGAATATAAATAATTTCACATTGTTTTGCATAGAGAGCAAGAATGTAAGTGAAGAGAGACAAAGTAGCCACGTCATGAACTGTGTTTTATGCTTTAAAAAGACTTCTGGCCCTGGCCGGTTTGGCTCAGCGGTCGAGCGGACCAGAGAGTCCCGGGTTCGGTTCCTGCTAGGGGCACGTACCACAAAAAAAAAAAAAAAAAGACTTCTGAATTCATCCTACGGTACTAGGAAGCTATACCATTCTGTTTAGCATGAGGATATTTAATCTATAATGAGGTTTAACTATGGAAATAATAATAGCTGTATGCCCAACAATCCTTCACATTTGTCTCTATGGGAAAATTAAGTCTGTTTCCTTAAATCTGTTTTTTTAACTCAGTATACTTGGGACACATTACATAGCCACATACATACCATTAAAGTTCTCATTCCTTTTTACCATGTTTTTTTTCTACACTCTCCCCGCACTTGGTTTTTCTGGAGCCTGAGGGAATGCCATTTAGGGTCTCTGACTTGTTGGGTAAAAGTTCAGGAAGACTTTCACTGGGCAGAGTTGCCTCAGGTTTTGAAACTGGAACATGGTAGCAGCAGGGGCTACTCAGGAGGACAGAGAGATGCCTGTTCCTTGGAACAACAACACACTGAGTTCATGCTTCTTGGAGCTGACATAGCTGGAGTGAGGAGGTGGACGGCCTCTCCCTTATTCACCCCAGGAGCCACACCCAGTCCTTACGGAATAGATCTAGGAAGTCTAATGAAAGAAAGGGCACTGTTTTCCTGTACCTTTAATGTAAGAGTGGGAAGTTAACTTGTGTGCTTGTTCAAGAATGATTCGTAATGCAGAGGAGGAGCTGGTGACTAGAAGGAGCCTCATAAATTGAAAGATTGTCCTGATGCAACAGGGCAATTGAGATTTATTTTTCAGTCAGTTCCAGTTAGACTGTGGTGTTGCAGGGGAAAGCAGCTAAACAGGATGTTGTCTTGTAGCCCCACTGTGGCGGAATCCGCCTCAGAGGAGATGGTGTCAGAGCAGCGTCCTAAGTGTCTGGGCTGCTCAGAGTGAGTCACTTGTGTGAAGATGTCTTGACACAGATAGAATCAAGGTACCCACATTATATCTGATCACAGCGACGTTAATGCAGAATAGCAAACTGGCTTTGATCTTCATGGGATTGCACGCTGGGGAATAAAGAGGCAGGTGTGTTTTCAAAGGTCATCTCGACTACGTAGGAGAAAACACATCCCCGTACATCTGTCTCTGAGATCGCATATCACAATGGGAACTGAGAACGTTCGGAGGACAACTCAAGTTTTTCAAGTGTGAATTTTATTTATTATTATCATTATTTTTCACTTTTTTTCTGGAATAATTTAGCATCCTGAATACTTGTTCCTTCTAAGTTGTAGTTGGTAATATCTAAGATCTACTGTGGTACTATGGGAAGAAGACCCTTCTGTCTCCCACTTTAGATATTAAGGATGTGACATAATTTTTTCAGAAAAGGCACACAATTTCAAACATGACTTCTTTTCTAACTTGCAAGTAGAGTTGACAAAAGTGAAATGATCTCCTCTATACAAACAAGAAAGAGCATCTTTTGAATGAGTGGTAGTTCTATTCACATCCAGCCATAGAACATTAGAGATTTGAGGTGAATTGTTTTTTATTGGGATGAGCTAGCTGCAGGATGAAGCTACTTGTCTGAGGTCATGCAGTAGGTCAATGACCACCAGGACTGGAGCCCCGTCCCCTGGACTCCCAGTTACTGTCTTTCTAGTCCATGACTCACAGTGCAAATCCATGGTGACATAGAATATTTTACTTTGATTCTCAATCAACAAACTGCTTTTAGAAGTGCTACACTGGTGCATTACTTTTTCCCTATCGGATTCTTCAAGTTGAGTCTTATTTCTAGAGCACCGATAAGTAACCCGAGGAGCCATTTATTCATTATTATGACAAATATTTATTGAACACTTGTTGGATGGCAAGCTCTCTTGTGGAAGGTGGGGGTATAGCTATGAATAAAACAAAGGTGTATTTCCTCAAACAGTTCATATTTCTCTGGGGAGTGTCATAATAAGCAGATAAACAAGTACACTTTTTTGTCTGATGGAGTTAAGTGCTGTAGGAAAAAACAAAAAACATGATAAACGAGAGAGAGGGCTTTGGATGGTGTGCAGTACTCATTGCTACTCTACATAAGGCAGTTATATAAAGGAGGTGATATTTGAGCAGAAATCTCAAGCAGGTGAGGGTACTAGAACTGAGTGATCTTGAGGGGAGTGAGAAAAAATGACATCAGGGAGGGAGCAGAGACCCTGATAACCACAAAGGGCCTTGTAGGCTGTTAGGAGGATTTGAACTCATGTGATCAGACTTACATTAAGGATCACTCTGGCTGCTTTGTGGAGAATAGAATGTGGGCTATAGTGATAAACTAAACCAGAAATGATAGTTAGTAGGTATGGGTAGATTTTAAGAAGTCGTGATTTCTGCATATAGTTTAATCAATAAGTTTTCGGACAAGTTAGGTATAGAACGTGAGAGTAAAAGAAGAATCAAGAATGACTGCTGGGGTTTAGCCTGAGGAATACCATTTAGTGAGATGTTAGGAGGACAGCAGAGACTTAGTTGTCTCTGCTTTTTGGAGGGGAAAGGAGAAAGCATGATCAAGAATTTGGTTTTGATTATGATAAACTTGTGTGACCTGTTAGACTTCTAAGTAGTGGCTGAATAAACAAGTGTATATTTGAGTATCGGGTTCAAGGGCAACGTCTTGGCTTGATAGAGATTTAGGAGTCAGCAGATATAAATATAAAATCTTGCGACTGAGTGACATCATCTAAGGTAACGAATTAAGCCCTGGGGCTAATATTTTGGTGTCTCAGAGAAACACAAAGGGGAACCCATTTAAAGATGTTATGAACAGAGACTGGAGAAGAATCAAGGGATGGCAGTGTCCATAAACAAAGTGAAAAAAGTGCTTCAAAAGTGGGTGAGTGAGCAAGTTATCTGCACTGTTGGGTCAAATGCCCTGAGGATTAAAAATGGGCCCCTGGAGTTAGATCTTTGGCAGGAGATACCTTGACAAAAACAGCTCTTACCACTCTTCTGAGCTGTTTCCTTACCTTTGCTTCACATTTCTTTTGTCCAGGTGGAGCCCACACTAAATAATGGTTAAATGCAAGGGCTCTAGAGTTACACTGCCTGGGAGGAAATAGTATCCATATCATAAGGTTAATGAAAGGCTTGGATGAGATCAACTCTTAGCCCAGTAACTGTCACATAGTAAATGATTAATAAATGTTAGCTCTAATGATCAAGAATAAATCAATCAGTACAATTAACAAAAATAAGCTTGCCTTATAGTTTGTTCTTATCCTGAAAATCATATAACACCTCTAGAGGTGAGCCTGAATTGATTGTTGTATTTTATATCTTCTGTTTTTTGGTGTGTATCTGTATGTGTGCATGTGTGTGTGTGTGTCTGTGTGTGTGTGCGCGCATTTTCTCATCATGACTGCATTGCAATCTAGTTACTTCCACAAAGTTCTCCCCTTTAGACCGTGACCTCCCTGAGAAGTCACATCCTGTTCTTATCTCATAACTTCACACAGGGCTCGATACTTTTGGCACTTCAGGCTTAATGACTGTGATCTGAGTGTCCTCTTGACTGACCAGGTTGTCGCCTGCAGGGTTGTTCTAATCCTCAATGTACTAATGCTGGGATAGACTCTCAATTCCTGGAAATGGGTTTTAATTTCTAAATTATTTTTTAGTATCTTTTAAACCTATCATGTTCTTCTTCTATAGATTATTTTTCAAATAAACGCTTATAATTTTCTCACCCCTATTAAGGGGTCCTGAGCTATTGTTCAGGACAGTTGACCTTTGGAGTTGGCAGTCTTGCCCATGGTAGGTATTTCTATGGTGAATGTACCTTTTTTTTTTGTACCTAGAACTTAAAGTGAATCCTCATTTTGAATTATGTCCATTCATAGTCCCAAAAGCTCAAATAATGATACTTTGAGCAGTTTCAGAAGTACCTCATGAGTTAGAAAATAAAGGGTTGTTGATATGTCTTTCATTTCTCTTCTTAGAAATATAGGAATAAAAGAAACTCTGAAATATAACAAAACTGTGTTTATTGGGTTGTTAAAGCAGGTTTTCCAGTCTCAATCAACACTGGGCCAGGAGGGATACACGGAGCACCAACTCCAGCAATGCATGCTGTATGTCAGGAGCCTTGTCTATGGACAGAATGAGATATGTGAGCACATACCGGCTCCAGTCCCACACCTTCATTTACCAGTTCAAAAAATGACAACAGGTGTTTCCTGCCTTCCTCACATGGGTGCCATGTAGGTGGTAAAGGTAATACCTTTAGCTCCTCAGTTTGCTTCATGAGAGTAATAGGTTTCTAGAGAAGAGGCTACGTTCCCTCTTCCCGTTGGCCTGTTCCTCCTCAGAACACTGGAGTCTGTGCCACCACAGTGCACTGACCATCACATTTTCCTGAGTCAAGAAGAACCTGAGGGAAGCCATGGGCTGTTGAACTCAAATCCTGTTGTGGCGAATGCCGTAATTTTAAGATGCCATCAAGGCCCTAGAATGTGCTAAGGAATGTTCTGGTGTTCCCTTTTCTGGTTCTGTAATCACACCACAAGCAAAACGTCAGAGGAGGTGGGAGTTGAGAGGGCCCAGTCTCTGCACTCATGTCAAAAGTCAAACAGGTGCAGAGAAGGGCGCTGGCTTGTCCAAGAGCCCACCAGTCAATGCGGAATAGATAAGATCAATATTCTTGAGCAGAGGGGAGCAAGTGTGCGTACGTGCTTGTTGATGGCCACATAGACACCGGGCAGTTATCTCCAGTCCTGGCCAGGAAGTCCTTGCTTGTCTCTCAGTGCTTTCTGTGCTTCCACAGAAACAGAAGCCTTTCCTTTAAATCGAAATTAATTTGGGGTAAACTGTTACATACTAAAAACACCCGGTGCACACCCATCCACCCACCTCCCAGTCCCTGTCCTCTCTCTCGTTGCACACCTCCCCCAGGGGCTGTAGAATTTTCCAGTCTTGGTCTTTCCTCTGTTAGTGTTTTCTAGCTTAGTGCCTCTGATCTCCGTCTGCGGCCTCTCTCAGCCTGCACCCTTCGCCTTGAACTCGCCTCCTGCCCCTGGACTTGCTGCACACGTCTCTCCTGGCACGTGTCGCAGTCCGGACGATGTCAGGGCCACGGTCCGCCGTGTGGGTTCTGCTTCTTGACTTGACTGGAGACCCGTGCAGTGCGTTTGTGTGTGCTTCCGTTTCTGGGTTTTCCATGTGTCTCGTGCATTAGTGCTTGGGGTGGGTTAGGCTCACAGTGGATGTTTGCTGAACAAATGAAGACAGATGGGGGAAAAAAAATAAAACCCTCAACATTCTTGAAAACAATTCAGTGAACAGAGTTACCATGACTGCCAGGCCGTCGTTATTTTGCCATTTTTACCTCCCACTTGCTGTTCTAAATAAAAGCGAAGTAAAACCACAGGTTTCCTGAAGGTCAAAAATGAATGTAATGATTTAAAGGACAGTGGTTTGCCCTGATTGTGTTTGATTGACACTCTGTCTACCGAGAGACATGTGCACGACTTGGCTTCTCAGAGCGGGGCCAGCTTGGTCCCTTCCGAGTCCACAGGGAAAGAGGAGTTCCCGAGAAAACAGAGATCTCAGCTGTGTGTCTCAAGGGGGAGACAAGAAGGTATTATAGAGGTAAGGAAGCACATCTGGATGCCAGTCTGTGCTCGGCTTCAGCCCCTGTCTAGCTACGTGGCCTTCGTTCGCTCTGTCCCTGGCCCTCCCTGGGCCTTTGTTTCCCCAGATGAACATGAGGCCGTTGAAGCAGTTGGTTGCAGGTGCCTCTTCCAGCCATCACACACACGTGTGGAATTCCAAGTTTGGGCTGTGGGGTAATTCTTTCCAATGACATATGGCCCAACCTTCAGCACTTAATTGGCCCACATCACGATCACAAGTACCTGATTATTCACACACTTCTGAATATATGAATCGCAGAGAGCTGTTCAATGGTGGTGAAAATTGAGTCCTAAATATTCTATCAGATGTCCGTGTAATGTAACCTACTCAGGATCTCATTAGCGTGTAAAATGATGTGTGCAATAGGCACCAAGCGAGGAAGCCTTGGAATGTTATGAAGAGGGAGTGATACAATCTGATTTTATGAGTTAGGGTGATGGCGTGGTGAGACCTCTGGTCCCGTGAAGCCTGGAGCTCCAGCGGGGAGTCGTGGGGAGTGAGGAAAACCGATGAGAACGTCCTGTTTCCATTCTTGTACTTCTGTGTTGATAGAGTCAACTCAACTGTCTCACTCCGAGCTCAGAAACAAAGTTTTCTATCAACACCTTTGTCCAAGTCATCTGACTCCTCACCCACGCCTTCTCCATTTATAGTAATGCACATTTTGTTACTCTCTTACTATGTCAGTGCCAGACAGAGAAATAGTTTCACTTTGAAAAAGGTACCCAGAATCCCTTAATCTCTCATTAGAGAAAGCAAAAACACTTACCTCACATAAACTCACTTCAGAAAAATGTAAATGGAGCGCTGTTCCCAGAACCACTTTCTCCTTCGAATGCCAACTATCCGCAGGGCAACTCCCCTGACCTCCGACTCCGGCTCCTCCGACCCTTCCGCCTGCTGGGCTCCAACGTGGGTGGACAGGGCCACGCATCTGGCAGAGCAGAGAAAGCCCCTGGTCTCAGGCTGGTTTGGGACCTAGACCCTCGGATTAACCCTCAGCAGCTCTGTGAGCGCTGGGAGGACATTTACCTACTCTGGATCCTGAATTCCCCATCGGGAAGAGAGGACAAATTATATTTCCTTTTGCCATGGCTAGAATTACGAGAGAAAATGCACAGAGAACATCCAACCCAGAAGCTGACACCTTTCTCTCCTGTCGATGGCCCGGGTCTCTGTCGCCTCACCCTGTTTTCCTTTGCATTCTGCTGTTCTCAAGGAGTCTTCCTCTATGCAGAAAAGGAGGGGTGCAGTCGCTCCCCTTAAAACCCCATTGCATTCAGTGGGGCCCGTGCAGCACTGTGATGTAGGTTTTCTTACATGTTTCTCAGGCTTCTCTTGTTTCATAGTCTCCGACATCATGTACTGTAGGATTTAGCGGACCCGAATTCCAGTCCTAACTCTCACATTCACCTGCCCTTTGACAGGTGCCAAGTCATTTTCTTCTACGTATTTAAATGACAGTCCTACCTCTGAGGTCTGTCCAGAGCTACATCATTGTTCAGGCTCATTCGTGTATGCCTGTGTTTACTGGATGTTGAGGCACTGAGGGCCATCCTGTTCTGCGTTCCCTTCCTTTCCTAGAGTTCAAAGTGTATTTGTTCCCACTGTTACCCCTGAAATAGATCAGCCAGGTAACATTTATCAACCTGGCTGATCCGGGGTCCCTTCAAGGACTGGTCTTCCTTCCTGATTAAGATCAGTCAGCATTTTCACATGACTAACCTTAGAGTTTACAGAGCATCTTTACTTATTTGTTAGTATTGAAGTTTCACAATACCTCCTGATGATGTGGGTTCTCATCCACTTTTGAGAGATGAGAAGATTTATTTGCTCAGGGGTCCTATAGGGCTAGATTTCGGGCAACATCCTCCTCCTCCCACACCAGTGTCTTGGCCTTTGTTCGAGTGTGAATAGGACACCCAGCCCAAGTGAGGGTAGCTGTGTGCTCATTCGTCCCTAAAAACAAATAACAACAAACACCTGCCTTTTTTTTTTTTTTTATCATAAGAAGGAAATGAAACGTTTAAGCATTTTCTTAACCTTAAATTCCTCATTAATCGGAAAGAACATTTCACCCCAATGTTCAAACCCACTGTTCCCATTGGGTGCTGCAGAGCGTAGTCACACAGGTTTCTGCATCGTGGTCAGCAAGAGAGGTCCCCGTGCTGCTCGAGGTCACATTGTCTTCGGTCTCGTCCTGAGAGACAGTCATGTAAAGGAAGGCACGCTTGTTTGAACAGGCACCCTGCTTTCCCTCTCCTCTGGCCCACGGAGCACGGGCCGCGGGGCCCGCTGGCGCTCGCCCTGCCGGCACTCCGCGATGGACGGAGGAGCGTGGTGGACGAAGGGCTCTGCGCCGCTCAGGCAGGTGGCGGTTTCCGAACCCTCATCTTCGGCTAATTATTAGACTTCGACAAATCCCTTCACTTCTCTGAGCATCTAGTTCATCTTCTAGAAAGCGTCCAGCTGGGCCATTTCTAAGGTTCTTTTCGGCTCTAATGTTTGGTGAAATCTCCAGCATGTTGTTCTCCTTTCTTATTGAAAGAAATATTATCTTTTTTTTTTTTTTTCCTTTTTCTTTTTTGGCAAGGACACGCTTGTTGCTTGTAAAATTAGGAGGCTTTACTTATTCCACAGCTATTGATCGAAATATATTTAAGATACAATAGAAGTTTAGTGGAGGGAGACATTCAGAAGTGGGAACTGCATGAGTCAAGATGTGGCGGTTTGGAAGCGCGGGTTCCGTGGAGAGGGCACCGCTGAGAGTCGGCAGTGCAGGGGGTGCGAGGGTGTCCCCAGATGCAAGGAAGGTGGTTTGGCACACGCACGCACACGCACACGCACGCACCCCCCTTCTCAGGCTCTCCTAACTGTTGCTGTTTTTACAACCAGACAAACTGTCAAGATTAGGGAGATTTTATACTTTTCAGAAGGAATGTCTTTAAAAAGATGAGGGAATGCATAGATAAGTGGAACAACAAGTTCATGTTTCCCTCTCTCTCTCTCTCTCTCTCTCTCTCTCTCTCTCTCTCTCAAATCAATCAATAATTCTTTTTTGGGGGGGGGAATCGAGTGTACCAACACCTTTGATCGATATGCATGCTATTTTGGGTCGTACGCGTTTATCTCTGTTGTCCGTGACAGTGCAGGACAGGATTTTTTATAAGTTCTTTTTTGAATTCCTACCGACAGGCTTTATCTCACCATCACTGGGCTCAGTAGTAAGCGCGTGCTGCCCTGATTCTCCCAAATTCCTAGGAAGGAGAGAAGGTGGGTTTTCTTACACAGAAGAGCAAGGAGATCTTTTTTTTTTTTTTTTTTTTTTTAATGAGCTAGCAAGAACAAAATACAACTGCAACGAAAGACTTGACAGCCTGAATCTGTAATCTGCCTGACCTGACAATTAAAACAACTGATTACTGTGTCAGCCTGCCAGATGGGGCTTCTGCAAAGGGCACGTGCTGTGCTTCTGAGCACGATTCAAGTGCGGCTCCCTCTCCTCCCCACTTCGTGTGTGTGGAGTTTGGGAAAGAAACAGTTTTGTTTGAACTGAACCCACTCATCTCAAGTGTGTTTAATGACAGCAGTATGTGACAGATAAAATAAAATCCTACGGCCTCATTTGATGTTTGTTTAAATTCCAGGCCTTAGTGAAGGGAGGCAGAGAAGATAAACAGTGTGGCTCAAATGGAGAAGTTCAAACAAATCGTCTATTATCGCAAGCATCAATTCCTCTCCAGGGAAATTTGGGAGGTCAAATAATACAAACACGAATAACAACAGTTGGTGATTTGTAGAGAGTCTTTATGTTGGTATCTCAGTCCACCCTCGCATCAGATCTGTGAGGTTGCCTGGCCAGAAATGGTTATCCCAGCATTGCACCCAACCTTGAATGAGTTGACCAAATCCTGCTTCTAAAGTGGGCTTCATGCTTGGTCCTGGTGAGTTTGAATTTTGAGGTTCCTCCACTATTCTGTCCTGTTCATCCCAGTCAAATATGTGTGAAGTAGATTGGAGGCATTCTGTTTCTTAACTTTATTGGAACATATATATGTATGGAGTATGTGAATAAATTCTTTTCGCAGCATATCCTAGACTCAGAAATGTGTAAAATAGAACTTAACATCCTGCCTTCACTACCCACTTGGTTCATTTCTCCCCCAACGTGCACATTCCCGACTCCATATGTTTTCATAAAGTTATCACCACTGTCTGTTTGCTGTACATCTGTCCAATCTTTTGCCAGTATATAGACACATACGGCAATGGCCAAACAGGTAACATTTATTTTACATGTAAATGTTAAAACATTATCTATATCTCTAATTTGCTCTTTCCTTCTAGACTTTTTTATGTCAGTAAACAGGGATTTGCCATAATGGGTTTTTAAAATTTTTTTTTCAAATTTTAATTATAACCGATGTACAGTATTATAGTAGTTTGGAGTGTACAATATAGTGATTAAACATTTATGTAACTTACAAAGTGATAACCCTAATAAGTCTGGTACCCGGCAGACATGATACATAGTTACTAAAATAGTATTGAATATTTGCCATATTGTTTTTAACACTTGTCCAGTTTGCCAAAGTATGAATGTACCATCATGTAACCTCTTCTGCACTGATGGGTATTGAGGGTGAGCTCTAGCTTTTCTTTATTATCATGTTAAGATGAGTTTGCTTGCATATGTATCTTTGTGTTTGTGTAAAGCCAAAATTAAATGTCCAGAATTGGAATTGCTTGTTTTTTGGTTTTTGTTTTTGAGGTTTGTCAAAGTCAGTTTCACCACCATTTACAGTGTTAAAATTCCCTTATTAGCTCATGCTATCGACCCAAACTTCCACATAGTTGCTTGAGGATGTGTTGTTCAGACTAATCCAGACACTTTTCTAAACAGACACTGTGGCCAGGAGAGTAAATGCTGGGGATGTTTTTTTCCATGGCTCTGTGGTTTGGATACAGGCACTCACCAGAGAAGAAGAGTAGGCATTCTTGTGACAGTTTTGTTTACTTAAAATAACCATGCTCTTTACTTGGCTAGAAAAAGGTACTTAATGCACTAAAAATATCTACCATAATTAAAAATGCAAATGATGCAATGCACTAAAAAATACCTTTAGCGTATTCTTTGTTCAGAGACAAGTATTTTCATGTAGTCAGGCTTTTGAGAAAGTACCATTAAACTTTCTGTACTGATTATATGATGTGAAGGCCCAGAGGGTCAATTCTATCTCCCAAGCTATGCAGCCTCTTTCCACATTTCCTAGCTGCTTCATATTTATATAAAGGTAATTACTAGGGGCTAAAATCTGAAAACATGGGATGAAAGAGAATAGAGCTCATCCGAACGGCTTGTATGGCCTTTAGATTGCAGAAGAGCCTTCTCACAGCTATTTCCCAGATCATGGATACTGGGTTGCAAACAGAGAGACACAACATAAAATCTCTCCCCCACCTTACTATTTTCTTTTTCATTCTGTGAAAAGGCTTAGTTGTTTTTTTTAAACCATTATATAGCAGCGTGGGTCAGAATTATACTTGTCTAACATCGTTTGGGATAAGAGATTGTTTCTTAGGTCTCTTGCAGTTAGGTCCTTTCAGGTTGCAGGAAGCCAAGCTGGGCTTAACGCTACCTCGGCTGACTTCAGATGGTGAGAACGTATGGTGAGGACACAGGGGGGACAGAAGTCCCAGAAACTATGTCAGCAGCCAGACAACCCAGCTTCCTGGACAGTTGGAATATCTTTGAGGACACAGCAGTAGCTGATTTGGTCATCCCCTCATAAGCAAACACTCAGTGTTTCATTATCCAGTGGGTCTCCATTCTTACCACTTAGCTTTCCTAGGCTTGTTTGTTTGTTTTCTGGTTTCTATTGCTCCTCCTGCCATTGATTTTATTTAGACCTCTTCTGGACACCATGATTTCCACTAAAAAATGTCCTCTCCTGTCTCGGTGCTTCTTTAGACCACGCTGCGTATCTCTTGCTTTTTGCTGCAGTGTGTTTCTGCTACCAGCTGTTGCTTCTCTGGATCCCTTGCACTTCAATGCTCAAAGCAGTAGGATTCATTATTTTAGCTGGTTCCGCTCCGTTACAAACTGGGAAGGAATTCTTTCTCCAGCTCATCTCATGGATCTAGTTCTGGTTCAGCTGCTGATCCTATTAGTTGTGGCCAGAATTCAGAATGACCTGTTACAAAACTGCAGTAATGTATTTATTAAAAACAAACAACTCTGTGAGACTCCTTAAACAAAGCTGTGGCTTTGGGAGAGACTCAACGTTTAATGCACTCCTCTATCATCGCGAGATTTTGTTTGATTTGATTTGATTTATTTGAGAGAGAGAGAGAGAGAGAGAGAGAGAGAGAGAGAGAGAGAGAGAGAGAGAGAGAAACATCAATGTGAGAAAGAAGCATCCATCAGTTGCCTCCCTTCCACACCCCAACCAGGGGACAAATGCACAACCTGGGTTTGTGCCCTGACTGGGAATCGAACCTACAACCTTTTGGTGCATGAGACGATGCTCCACCAGCTGAGCCACACTGGCCAGGGCTCATAGTGAGTTTTGAACTCAGCCAAATGGAAGGTTCTGAAGATGCAGCATTCACATCCACACGCTCCAGAAACATTCAGGAGACTTAGTTTCTGCCCCTAACATTACTCTCACCAGCAGTGAAACTTTCTTTGAGCTTAGATTTCACCTCCAAGCTTCCGTTTTTCTATCTTTTGAAGAAATTTGCTGTATAAAAGGAAAAAGATGGCTTAAGAGGACTAAAGTGAAGTGCCCGCTATCCTCCACCTCCAAGGAAAAGTGAGGCTGTGTCCGAGTGCTGTGGGGAAGGCACTGGCAGAGTGGGAGCCAGGGTCGGGGACACTGAGTGTGAGAGGGAATGGAGGAGGAGCAAGGTTCTGGACAAGACAGAGGGCCTGGGATCAAGAACATGGGCACAAAGATTTGCTCAGCACAGAGGTAGGCACCTGTCCCTCTGTCCCTGCAGTGATGGAAGAGTACGCTTACAGAAACAGAAACAGGTTGATGGGAAGAGTGTCTAAAGGAGAAACGTTATTCTACATAGCATCACTCTTCTCGTAAGTTGGAAGGAAAGGGATGAGTGGTGAAGGAGGCATGGAAGTGTGGGAAGCCAAGGGCCTTTAGATGGACCCTTTGGGATAGGGCATAAACAAACGGATCCACGAGGAAAGGTTATGGGGTAGCAACAAGGCCCGCTTGAAATCTGAAGACCAGGTCTGCACTGTTTCTTGGCTGTCTCAAGAATCTGTACAACCCCACAGCTACCAAAAAAAAGAAAAGGACAATGTGTGTGACTGCTAGTTAAAAGTCAGTGGAAAGGCATGGTGAAAACAGGGAACAAGGCTGACTGTATGTTCATTGTTGTGACTTTAAGGGACACAATAGATAGTACCCCTCTTCTCTACCCATGTCAGAAGCCACTGAGAAATAAAGGAATCAGACGGATGGAGACCAAAATGGTGGAGAAAAACACCTTGGATGTCTGACATTAGCCTTAGGTCAAGTGACATCGCTGCTGTTTCACCTTTGAACAGGCAGGTGTCTCTCCTGAGAGTGGTCTACACTGGTCATCTGCAAGCTTATCCTGAAACAGTGTTGCCTACCAACAAATTAGGGTCTGAAAAAGTGGAGAAAAGAGTGATCTTGCATTTATATACCCCCACCCCCCTCCCCGCTTCTCTCTGAGGGTTATCAGTCTGTTCCCTACTTCCATGTCTCTGAATCTGTTATGTTCATCCACTTATTTTGTTCATTATGTTTCACAAATAAGTGAGATCATGTGATACTGGCCTTTCTCTGACTGGCTTATTTCACTGAGCACAATACTCTCCAGGTCCCTCCATGTCTTCTTAAAGGGTAAGAGATCTTTCTTAAACCAAAGAACTTATATGCATGAACAATGGACACAGGCAATGCTGGGGTGGGGGGCAGGCAGGGAGGAGGGTGTCGGTGGGGGAGAAAGGAGAGACATCTGTAATACTTTCAACAATAAAAATAAAACTATTATGTGTACATCTATAAAACTAAAAATTCAATAATAAATAAATACTCAGCTCAATAGTTTTATCACACACAGAGACTGATCTTGCAGGCAGTCAGGTACAAGTGAAACTCTGGAAAGGGCCGAGCTCACCTGCCCTGTTCGTTCCTGAGACACCTGTCCATTGAATCACTGCTCCTCAGGAGAACAGCAGTGAAGCGTTGGTCTCCCTGCACTGTTTCTCCATGCAAGGTCCTTCCGCAGGGAACACGCAAGGACTAGACAGTGAACTCCCCCCTTCATTTAGTAAGGGCATTATTCAAAGTGTTGGTTAGGGGTCTAGCCTCCAGCCTGCTAAAACCAAACAGGGTTTCAGGGCCCAGAAAAGACGGAGCAATATGATGTCGTGGAACACAAAGAGATTCCACCTGGCTGAGACAGATTTGATCAATAAGGGGACAGAGTCTGGAGGTGGGGTGGTTACATGGGGGGGTGAAGTTGGAAATGTCGCTGGGTGGTGGGTATTGCCCAGTGGACATGAATGGTCCCTGTGGTAAGACAGGGGGACAAGTTTATCAAGTCAGAGTGAACTGAGTGCTTGTGGTGGGATTTCTCCCCCTGTGCTCACAAGTTAACAGATTCTGTAATTTAGAGTTTTGCTTCTCTCATTTATCCTACTGCCTCTGCCTTGGACTTTAGGTCCATATTCTTCTACAAGTACTCGGTTTTCACTGTGGTTCCAAAAACTGCTGATCTGTAACCAGGTAGGGCAGCCCTCAGCAGTTTCGCGTTAGCCGAAAGGCAGTGTGGACCACAGGGTCGTCCCTAATGTCAAATTTAAACGGAAGTTCCTGTGGGCTTCCTTCCAATGGGAGCGTCCCTTCATAGCTCAGCTCCCTGGTCTGCAGTAACATGTACCTACTTTGACAGATTATTAAAATGGGTTTGTAAAATAACCACTTTGGCTGATCCAGACATTAAAAGGAATGCTTAGTTTTGATGTGTAGTCTTGGTGAGGTTTTGTTAGTATCTAAAATGGAAATCTTCCCATAAGAGCATGATAAATAAAAGAAATTACTGTCATTGCTAACACCTTATGTTTCAGGTAATGTCCCCATGTTAATGCCTCTTTAAGGTGTACAAGAACAACTTTTTGTATTTGCCTTTTTACAGGTGATGTAACTAGCAGCCAAAGAGGTTTAGTCGAAGCTCAGAGAGTGAAATCCTTGCAGGAAACCTGGCTCCCTTGACCTTCTGCATTGTGTATTCCAACGTGTCCTGCCTAATGCCAGGCCCCTCACGGAGCATGCCCCCTGGCACACACACACACACACCTACAAGTGCAGGGCAAGTAGGTGCTTGTCCACGTGAACCTTCTTTCAGAGTGCCAACAGTCCTGAAAAAGGACAGATCAGCAATATGCACATAGCTACTTTACAAACTTCTGGTGAACAGAATTAATTCAGCAATGAGCCCCTTAAAAGGCAATTGTATGCTATTAGTTAGGACTTTGATAACTTTTAAAGGAGTTTATTCTATTTATATCCTTTGAAATCTAATATTTCTAGTAGGTTTTAAAAAAAATTCTGGGTAGTTTTTTATATGTTCATAAATATGTTGTCATGTGCATATTGTGTCTTATGGATTGTGGGAGAACACATTTAAAAAAACAAATAGGAAAAAACATAGTATTAAAACAATTGAAAGTATTAAATATTAGATGACTCAAAGGGACTTTGACTGTGCCCTGAGGTTATTTGTATTAACAGGTATTATTGGAAAGTGTGTAGAAATGCCTTTACTCACAGACTTTCATACTTTTGCAGATATGGTCAAAGCTCTGTACCATAATATGCTAATCATCAATACTTGCCACTAGGAGATGTGAGTGGGGGATTGGATACTGTCACTTAGGGTTTAGAGACAAAGGGATCTTTGAACATCTTCTAGCTCTTAACTTGTATGTGAGGAAGGAAGATTTATAATGTGGTTAATAGAACTTTTTATATGATAGAAAAATGGATGAATAAGACTTAATTTTATATTCTCAACAACTTCTCAACTAGCCAAGATCATTGATGAGGAACAATTAGAAAACTATACAATTGCATTTCTTTTAATCTTCTCTTACATGATTATATGATAACATAAAAGGGCTTATATCTTGATTGCTTTTTCTAATAAGTATGTCAGAATTTCGCAGCTGATTTTGTATTTTTTTAATCCTCACTGGAGGATATGCTAATTGACTTTAGAGAAAGGGTACAGGAGAGGGAGAGGGACAGGGACAGGGACAGGGAGAGGGAGAGGGAGAGGGACAGGGAGAGGGAGAGGGACAGGGACAGGGAGAGGGAGAGGGAGAGGGACAGGGAGAGGGACAGGGAGAGGGACAGGGAGAGGGAGAGGGACAGGGAGAGGGACAGGGAGAGGGACAGGGACAGGGAGAGGGAGAGGGAGAGGGACAGGGACAGGGACAGGGACAGGGACAGGGACAGGGAGAGGGAGAAGGAGATGGAGAGGGAGAACAGAAACATCTATAGATTCTTGCCTCTCACACATGCCAGGACCAGGGATCAAACCTTCAACCCAGGTGTCACACTGATTTTGAATATCCCATCTTGTCTTTTAAATGTGGAAGCAGAAATCTACAAATAACTTTTCTGTGCTCCAAGGTATTTTATACATAAAGGAATATTCTTTTGAAAATGAGGACTGTGCTTTTCAATATCTGTGTCATATTTCATATGTCAACTTCATTAGCAGTTTCTTATAACCTCATCAAATAACAGATTTTTAAAAATTTATTTCAATCTCAACTATAATCAGTCTAAACATGTTATTCAATAAACAAGTCTCAGTAATATTACTGTCACATATCTGAAAGTGTGTTGTTTATGGAATCCCCCTCCCCCACTCCCTACCTAAACATACACACCACACCCTTGGATTTTTCTGCTTAGTTCAAAAAGCCATGATCTCTCCTTATGCAAATTACACCTAGATTGCTACTAGTCACATTTAAAAAGCTAACAATACTATATGCTTTGCTTCTTTTTTTGTTATGTTTCTTTATAACATGCTGTGGGATGTGATACCAAATCTGATCTCTTTTGTGTCAGGAACATTTATTTAATGCCTACTAAACTCAGGCACTGGAGAGTGGAGAAGGGTAGAAAGTTGATCTAAACACAAATAGACTATCACCCCATAATAGCTTCCAGTGTCTTTGTGTCCATGGAAGACTGATAAATGAAAGGATTAAGAAAACTTACAAGCAAAATCAAAATGAGTGCAAATTGGTAGGGCAAAACTGAATATGTAAATGCAAAGAAGGTACAAATTAAGAAAACTTGAATTTGAGTATTGAAAACTGCTATCTTTCTACTTTTGTTTTCATAACACTTTGCTATGTAAATTTTTAGAACTTTAAACACCATACATTTCAGTGAAGGAATTTCCTGGTTCAACTGTATCATTTAGATAAGCAAACCTAACTCTTTTAACTTTTACTTTATTTTTGAAACTTTTTATTGGATTTATTGGGGTGACATTGGTAAATAAAATTATATGACTTTCATGTGTGCAATTCTATAAGACATCATCTCTATATTGTATTGTGTGTTCACCACCCAGCCATTACACTTCTGGGAATATATCTGAAGAAACCCAAAAGATTAATTCAAAAGAATAGAGGCACCTCAGGGTCAGTATTTACAATAGCCAAGATTTGGAAGCAGCACAAGTATCCATCAGTAGATGAGTGGATGAAAAAGGGTGTAGTACACATACACAATGAAATACTACTTGGCCATAAAAAAAGAAGGAAATCTTAACCTTTTGTGACGGCATGGATGGACGTGGAGTGTAGTGAGTGCTAAGTTAGTAAAACAGAGAAAAAGAAGTGTCATATGATTACACTTATATGTGGAATCTAATGAACAAAATAAACTGGCAGCTGTCAGAGGGGGGTTGGAAGAGTTGGGTGAAGGGATTAAGCAAAACAAACAAACATAATACCTCATAGACACAGACAACAGTGTGGTGATTACCAGAGGTAAAAGGGGGTGGGGAGAGGTAGAAGAGGGTAAAAGGGGAATAAATGGTGATGGAGGGAGCAAACCTAACTTTTGATATTTTATGGAAAGTTGAAGTTGTAGAGCTTCAGGCGTCCCTGTTAATCTTTTCTCCTCATTACTAAAACTTGTATAACCTTGAATAAGTTATTTAAACTCTTTGTGCCTCAGTTTCCACATCTGAAAAATGGGGGTGGTAATAAGACTTATAGAACTGTTAGGAGTGTTAAATGTACAATATTGTATTTCTTCTATTTTATAAAACATCTTTTTTTTCATGGTTTAATTTCTTTGAGATTGAAATGAGCCTTATAATTGGTGTGATTAAAAACCATTGTGTTATAGACTAATTGACACCAGTTGTTTCTTTTTTAATGGTTAAAACATTGCACTTACAATCAAAGGCATCATATTTCATGTGCAAGGTGCTTATTAGAACAGCACAACAGCACCTGGTACACAGGTGGCGTAAGACTTTGGTATCTAATCTCATTGACTTCTGCACTTAGAGGCAGATATACTCATGAGTTCTGATCTGATGTGAATAAAAAGAGCCTGGAAGATTTGCCAGTGATCACACAGCTGGTAAATAAAAGGCCTAGGTCCTGGACTCAGGTTGTTTTATGTATGCATCACTCATCTTACTTTTTTTTTTCCTTTTTATTGAATGTGTTGGTGTGACACTGGTTAACAGAGTTATACAGGTTTCAGGTGCACAATTCTATAAGACATCAGTACACTGTATTGTGTGTCACCAACCCAAGTCCAGTCCCCATCCATCACCATTTATCCCCTCTCTACCTCCTCCCCCTCTCCCTCCCCTCTCACCCAGAAATCACCACACTGATATTCATGTCCATGAGTTTTTTCTTTTATCTTTTTTGCGCAATCCCTCCACCTCCCCAGCCCCCACCCCCAGCAGCTGTCAGCCTGCTCTCTATCTATGAGTCTGTCTCTCTTTCGCTTGTTAGTTTATTTTGTTCATTCGATTTCACATAAGAGAGAAATCACATGGTACTTGTCTTTCTCTGACTGGCTTATTTCACTTAGCATAATACTCTTCAGGACCATTCATGTTGTGGCAAAGGATAAGATTTTCTTCTTTTTTACAACTGAGTAGTATTTTGTTGTGTAAATACACCACAACTTTTTTAATCTACTTATCTACTGAAAAACACTTGGGCTGCTTCCCAATTGTGGCTATTGTAAATATTTCTCAGTCCTACAATGTCGTATGAACTCTGAGTACTGGGGATGAGGGATAATAACTAAGGCAGAAAGGATTATTTCTTTAACTGCCCTCAAATGCTGAAGGGAGGTTGGGGGGATGTAAAGATATAGACAATAAGCCAGTAAACAAATCCAGATGGTTAAGCAGAACAAGAAGTGCGGTGGGAGTATGTAGAATGATGTTTGCTAATGAGTCAGGCAATGCTTCTCTGGGGGGTTGACTTTGAAGTGATAGGTCAATGTCAGGTGGGTAATTTTTACTTGCAGAACAATGCATGTGCCTTGCACCAGGAATAATGAGCTTAGATCTTTTAAGGTACTGGAATGAGCCTGTGTGGGCCATGTGAACAGGTGCCTATAGTCTGGGGAGAGGGAGATGGATCACTGTGACTTTAGGTTTCAGATAAGAGATGCTGAGTTTTGTGTCTCAGGAACAAAGGACTTCTGTATCCTTTACTATACATTATAAACTTGTGTTTTCTTGGTGCTTTAGGGAAGTCTTTGTATTCTGGAGAGAGATGTGAGCACATGAATTGTTTTATCCTTTTTTCTAGATGAGCATGCTTAAGAACGAGGATATAAAATCATTTTCCCTGTTTATTTTTCCAGTGATGTACAGTGCTAATGATAATCTAGTTGAGTCACATATTACTTTTAGAGGTCAATTTTGGAGGGTTTTAACGAGCTTTAAATCTTCCAAGTGGAAATTTCTAAAATGATGAATCCTTAAATGGTAACTTTTCATAGTCTGTGGAATTGTTCCATAAAAGAAATCATTAGTGATTTTGTTTCCCCCACCGCTGTGGTTCTTTGGTATTGCCTCTCTTGGTATCAGCTGTTAAGAAATATCAATTCTGTCTTGAAATAGTCCATCAAATAATGACTCATGTCAAGCCAAGAGTTTATTTATTCCTCTTTTCATGATTATCAACACCTGTTTAATCTGATCATGTTTTAGAAAAACTGATGATGTGTTTCTTTCCAAACATAGCTTTTAGCACCAGTGCTTTGCATCGTTCATGCTCATAACTCGAAATCTGCCTTTAGTGGTGACGTGGCTCTTTCTAAATCAGACACCATTGATGATATTGATTTGGGAGAAGGCATGCTTTTGGGATCTATCATATGATCTTTGGTTATTCACTTCTTTTACTGAGCTTAATTTCTTATTAATAAAATATGGATATTGCAATAAAAGAATTTTCTGTATGATTTGTGATATCACTGTTAATTTATTTACTAAGGAGCATCATATAAATTAGTTATTTGTAGAACGTGGTTCAGTTGCCCAGCCAGTGTGAGTCACTGGTTGAGTGTCGACCCATGCACCAAGAGGTCGCCGGTTCGATTCCCGGTCAGGGCACATGCCCAGGTTGTGGGCCCGATCCCCAGTGGGGGGCATGCAGAAAGCAGCCAACTGATGTTCTCTCTCATCGATTTTTTTCTCTCTCTCTCCCTCTTCCTTCCTCTCTCTCTAAAAAGCAATAAAGAAAAAAGATTAAATAAAAAAATAGAAAGTGGTTCAGTGGTTTGAATCTGGCATAACATTCCATTTTTATTAAATCTCAGCTAATATAACTGAGCATCTTATATGTACTAGATCAACAGTAGGATGCAAACATGTAAGACCTCTTCCCAGAAAAGTGAAAATCATAAATTGGTAACTCAGAATTTTTTCTGAGATATAATTCACTTATGCAACTTATTGACTCAAATTACATTTAAAGGGATCATTAACACCTTTATTCAACAAATATTTTATGAGCATCTTCCGTGTGCCAGGAACTTTCTAGGTGCTGGGTTTATAGAGATTGACAACAATTTTATAAAATGTGCATTAAGATTCAAGATCAACAATAGTAGTCTGGGAACACATCAAAATGGCAAGGAAAACTCGGTCTTTGGACATGACAGAGGTGGCCATCTCTATTCAGAGGTCTTCGAAACCTGTTGAGAGTCTGCTGGGTTGATTTCATGGGGAAAACAGAGAGGAAAGAGTGTTTGGGGAAGAGGAAATGACATGTGCCAAGGCACAAAGGTGAGACGTAAGTAAACCACATGTAAGGTTAGAGCATGGGGTTTAGTGTGGGGAGGGCAGTTTCTCCTGGGCTTGCAGGACAGCATCTGTCAACGTATGCTTTCAGAGGGATGTGTGTGTCTTACTATGAGATGGCAAAGAAGAATGAGGCCAACTAGAGCATGTGACATTTGAGTTTGGTCACAAAGGATGGCTTAGGAGTTTCTTTGAGATAGACTATAATTAGTCCAGGAAGAAGAAACTGCAATTGCAGAAATCAATGTGTGTAAAAGATGGTGTTTTCAACTGGGTCAGGAATTTGAAGTACTTGGAGAATGAGTTAAGTGAAACAGAGAAGGAATATTGTCAAAAGAATACATGGGTGAGGGTTGGAAAGGCAGCTTATAAATGGATTCTGTGCAATGCAGTGAGTTTACACTTTGTGCTCTTCACCCTTTAGGCAGCTCGGGGTGGTAGGGGCAGAAGTTTGGGAGAAGACTAGAGCATTTAGAAAAGGTAACTTTGGATATACTTGAATTGAAGTAGCCCTGGGTGGTGAATCAAACTTAAGGGTATGTCATCTATATAGTTTAGGATACTGATTATCTAGCCAACATTTTATATAAAATTATACTTGTCAATTACTCTTTGCAGCAATGGTCAATCATTTCCAATATTGAGAAATTATAATTTGACTTGGCTGGTTTGGCTCAATGGTAGCCAGCCTGCAGACTGAAGGGCCATGGGTTTGATTCCCCATCAAGGGCATGTACCTGGATTGTAGGTTTGATCTCTGGCCCTGGTTGGGGTCATGCTGGATGTGTCTCTTTCACATCAATGTCTCTCTGTCTCTCTGTGTCTCTCTGTCTGTCTCTCTCCTTCCCTCCCTTCCACTCTATCTAAAAAAAAAAAAAAATGATGGAAAAATATCCCCAGGTGAGGATTAACAATAACAAAAATTATAATTAAGTAAAATATATGTAATGCTAACCAACATTCATTGAGTGCTTTTCCATTTTATATATTAATTTTCTTAATCCTCTCAGCCACCCGGTGAGGCTGCCTTCCACTCCACCCATTTTGCAGATAAAGAGACTGTGGCTCAAAGAGGTATAGTCGGAGCCGGGCAGAGCTGGCCCTTCCGTCGAGACACTCTAGCTCCTACCCCTGACCATATGAACAGACAACATAATGAAAAATACTAGTGGTGATTATGTGGGTGAAGTGGGATTTGGGGAAGACAGTTTTTTGTTGTGCTTTTTACAATATAATGATTCAATGGTTTTACAACCATTATCCCAATATAATTTTAGAACATTTCTTCCAGTCCAAAAAGAAATCCCATACCCATTTAGTTACTCTAATCTCACCTCCAATTTTAGGTAACCTTGAATATACTTTATTGGTAATCAGCCTTTAAAGATTGATTTGAACTCCCAACTTCTAAAATCTGCATGGAATTAATGTTCTCTGTTCCTAACCCGGGGCAGAAAGGTCGAGGGTGCCAGGCTCCGTGTCAGTCTTGTTCGCACGCACGCGTAAGACTGCCCAGCCCCGTCCTGGAGTTTCCATCAGTCTTTTGAGAAGCAGACACACAGATGGACACATTAGGAAACAACTTTGGAGAACGGAATTTTTCTTAAATCTTGATGTATTTGTTGAGGGACTTGTGTTAAACATCTTTCTCCTGGAAGCCATTGAACTGTTTTTTAAAATCTAGTGTATATGAAGCATTTGGAATGCTTGGCATTTTGAAAATAAAATCCACATTAATTTTAAACGAAATAAAATGTCCCCTCCAGAATAGACTGGTAGTTGCCAAGCATAAACCCGTGCAGCAGTGGAGTAGCTTACAGGACAACTGGTCTCAGGCAGAGAGTACCATAAAGGTACCACTACACAAGGAACAGTAATGTCTGAATTGCTGCACCTATTTGGTAACACATATATCTAACATGGCTTAAAATAAAAACTGCAAATGCACCGGATTTGATCAGTCTTAGTATTTCTTTCCCTTACTCTCTCAGTCCCAAGTTAAAAATAAAATCTGCCTGCCTCCTTTTCCTGTGTGCTGGTTGGTCGGATTAACAGGGGCGCTCCATAGGAAAGCAATAGATACGGGAGATGACAATGCATGGTGGGTGAGAGCCCAGTCGAGATAATTATACAGTCACTCCCACTGTATTACTCTTCAAAGAAACCGAGCCTGCTATTCTCCTCCTAAGCAATTTAACCAACTTCTAAAAAAAAAAAAAAAGTGTATTATTTCTAGAATGAAAAACACTACTGTATGTAATCAGGTGAAAGAATTATAGCTAATTATAATACTCATTTGATAAGTATAAAAGAGCTACGCTCAAAACTTTGCATTGTGCCTCCTAAGTAATTGTTCAGTTGTGCTAACTGTCCTTAAAAAAGGAGAAGAGATAAAGCATTGCTAAAAGGGGGGGAAAGCTATTGTTATAGCATATAGCAGTTCATGAAGGTTTGTCTTCTGGGCATAGATCAAGTCTAACTTTATGCTCCCAGTTGGTCTTTAAATATTTAAAAGTGGTGATTTTTGCCTTTCCATAGATAATATTCATGTAGAAACATAGATACCAATAAAACTAAATGTGATAAAAATGTGTTTTAGGTTCTGTTACATGTAGTCCTTGTAGGTATAGACATTATATACCTGTGCTCACTGCACATACATCTCAGTATTTTCAGTAGTTAGGCCCTTCTGTAGATCTTTCTAATTCAGTCAAGATGGATGCCCAGATATCTGCTAAATTGTTCATGTTTCTCAAAAAGGAGTCCTGGCCAGGTGGCTCAGTTTGTTGGAGTGGCATCCCATGCACAAAAAGTTTGGGGGTTCAATTCTGGGTCAGGGTACATACCTAGGTTGTGAGTTCAATCCCCAGTGGAGGCAACCAGTCAATGTTTCTCACATCAATGTTTCTCTCTCACAACGATGTTTCTCTCTCTCTCACTCTCTCAAAAACCAATAGAAAACATCCTCAGGTGAGGATAAAAAGAGGAGTCACTCATAATTTGAGGCTCAATTTCACTTTGCTTTGCTTTTAATAAAATCAGTAGCCCAATGTGTACATTTTAAGAGATTTAAGTGTGTGAGTACTTTTCATAGAGTTTGTAATTCTTGTGCTTCACTGTCAGAAAAAAAGAAAAGAAAAGTTGATCTAGTTGCTAATATGAGAAGCTGTACTGCATGCTTGCTGAGAGCGGTTCCTCTAAGGATGTCCACAACCTGGGATGGAGAACCCTGGATCCCTCATTCCAGGGTTCATCTGTGTGAACATCAACATGCAGTGTAACCTCTGTGGGCCTCAGTTCCTGATTTCAAAATGCTTATAAAAATACAGTACATATATCCTCATGCAGTTGTCATGCGGAATAAATCAGGACTGAACTTAGTCTGAAAAGCACGCTGTCTCTCACCTACTTGTATTTTGTCAGCTCTGAGACCCATATTTCACACCCTGAACATTTCTCCTTCCTGTTACTGAGGTGGCGATTATGACATTGTTGTCATCATTACAAATGTATATCAAAACTTGCATAGAAGAAAATCATGGAGACTGTAGTGAAACCCTCTTTTATCATTGCTGTTAATGGCCCAGGGGACAGTTTTAGGGAAAAATGTAGAACTCCCATGATTTTCAGTTGCAAACCAGTTTAAGGGTTGAACTGCAAATATGAAGAAGCTTTAGCAAATGCTTTGATGTGTTTCACTTATTATTTTTTGGGTTTGGGTGGTGCGGTGACATAAGATTAACAAAAGTATGTCTAAGTAATTTAAAGACATTTCTTTCACTAAATGTATAATAAAAATTCTAAGTAACAACAAAACACTGCATAATTTAAACGGCAGTATTTTCTGTTTCTCGTGGTGCAGTAACCGATGATGCATTTTATAATTAGTGACATCTTGTTTCCATGGGATATTGTTTAAGTATTCAGGAAATGTTAGCAATTCTAATTAGCATTTGGGCTGAGGTTAATATGGGTAGGTACACTGTCAAAGGTGCACTGAATCTGCATAGAGTGCTTTGAAAGAATACCTTGGATTTACCAAAAGCCTGGAGAAATTGACTTGCAGCTGTACCAGCATGACTTGCCCAAGTTAATTCAGTGGGAAACCAAGGCACAAAGCCTTAGACCAAGAGGTGCACAGTGAGGTGCACAGGAGGCAGGGCAGGGACTTTGCACCTTACATCAATATGTGTATCAAACGTGAATGCAACTGAATGCATTTTAAAACTGTAGAAGGGAGATATTAAATAGTTTCAACTTCTTCCATTCTGAAAAAAGGAAAAAAAAAAAAGGAGTAGACCAGGTGATCCCTAAGGCTCCTTAAAACTTCCTCTGGGTTAACCTAAAATGACCTGCAAAAAAGGTGACTCCTGTGTTTCTTTTGCAGCCTCCTCCTGAGAAGCTGGGGCCCTCTCCTGACCAGCACATTTCCTACCGGCTCTGCAGAGTGTTGTCCCAGGAGATGAGCTACCTGGGTTTCCATGAATGCTCTCCTTTGGACTTATTTATACTTTCTGTTTGGGGAAACTTCAGACATATGTAAAAGGAGACGTGAACCCAGTTATCAGTTATCCACGCGCACCCAATCTTGCTTGACTTCACTTTTGCAAGTGAATCTGGCTGCTTTTCAAGCAGAGCTCTGAACACAGCCTGTGCTCCTTGGGTGTGCGTGCCTCCAGGAGCAGGACTCGCAAAACCCAAAGCTGGTGGCCTTGTGCTGGGCAGGGTGAGAGAGGACATGGAGGACAGGGTTGAAGAGAGGGCATCACTAATCAATACTTGACACGAGTTTTCAAGCAGAGGATAAATGATGTGACAGTATTTAATCATTCATGGGACGTCCTTGCAAGGTAAAGGGGGAAAGGAAAGGGATGTTGTTAATGTATATCAAAACTATCGCCTTTATCCCGAGCTAAAACCAATCTTGCCCACTACTGAGGTGGTTAATAAACAGAGAGCGAGGCGTCTGAGGTCTGGTTTGGGGCAGAGACAAGCGAGCTGTGTGTTCAGAGCCCTGGCCCCAGGCAGAGAACAGGAAAGCCGCTGCCTTCGTCACCCGGCGTCCACAGCAGCACCGTCCAGAGGGCCCTGGGTCACCGACCCCCCTGTCTCTTTTTAACAGACACGTGTACTAACAATCTGGGTGCCTCACAAAACTATTATGGCATTTAATTAACAAATGTTCCTGAAATGCTCCGAGCTCCTTGTTTGGATAGATGTGACTGAATGCAAAGTACCTTCCACTGCCTGATTTATCGCTCCAGCGCACACGTTATAGGTTGGCACCGTTTATCTTCATTTTAATTTTATCTCCAACAAATATAGGCATTAATTTAAATCACATACAGCACAGAACAGTTTTTATAGAGGCAAACTTATTCCAGTGTGCTGCATTTTAATATCGCACTTTACCATCTTTTCTCACTTGATTCAAGAATAGTATCTCTTCCTGCCTCAGCATTTAATCTTAGGACGACAGAAACTTTGTGTGTGTGTGTGTGTGTGTGTTCTCCTTCTCAAACTTCATCTCTCTCGCTGCTTGGCTGTTTGTTGCCTGGAAGTTGTTTTGCAAGTGTGAGCACAGGCATATATTAATATAGTTCTCCGTCTCCCTTGCTCGCTCCGTTTCTGTGGTGGGCAGCCTGCTGGGTTTCACATCTTAAGGTAATTCATGGTGCTCACCTTTAGACACTGTTCTCACAGTAATAGACACAAGGAAAAGTACCCCCCCCCACACACACACACACACCTCCGGAAATGTATATATTAAAGAATCAAAGTGCTCGGTTTTTTTTTCCTGGCCCTTATTTATTTATTAATTTATTTATTTTCAAAAGGAAAATTCCCCTTTTTCTTCATAGCTGCTCCTCTTGCAGCTCCGAGCCTCTTCCCTGAGGGGCAGCAGCTGAATGGGCCTGCTGTATTTATGGCTCTGAAACATTCCAGTTAGCTGCTACACCCTAAGCAAGGGCCATTTCCCCATCCCGCCTTTGTGGCCTGAGAGGCTGTCTCTGCTCAGCGGAGACTTGCCCAAGGGCCTCCGACGGGGCAGCGCATTCCCAGAAGCCAGAGGGGTGGGGGCAGTAAGAACAGGAGCTCGGCCTGAGACAGGCGGTCGTGTGAGCCATTTCTGGCTCCTCTCAGAAGCCTCAGGGTGCTTTCCCTCCAAAGTGGTAAATGAAAAAGAAAACAAAAATTACTCTTCTAGTTTTCCAGACCTCTGAATATTTAGGTCTGGGGACATCCTAGCCTTTTTTCTTTCTTTCTTTTCTCCCTAAACATTTAGACAGGTTTGAAGATGTAAAAATTACTTTTAATTTCCCTGTTTTATTTGTGTGCTAACCCTATGAGACATGCTGTCATGGTTATGCTCCTGTCACAGGGGAGGACGCAGGCCTCCGGAGTTCAGTGGTTTTCCTGGACTCAGACAGCCGCTGCGTGGCAAGACTGGCGCTTTGAATCCAGTCCCCGGGCGCCACTTGCTCTGGGTATAGCTCGCTTCACCCCTGGATTCCTGACCTCTGCTTTGATGCTGACTCTTCCTAAGCCCTTAATCTTTGAGTTACTAGGTGTGTTTCATCCATGGCAAAAACACAGTTGCCCTGGAAACCCACTAGCTGGAATGGCAGTTCAATTATAGCACCACTGCTCCCGTTTCATTAAATTAGCGTTGCTGATGGTGTGGACTTCTTGACCGAAGGATGATGAGAAATGAGTTCTCACCCATGTTCTTGCCTCTTAGAACCATACGGGATCATTCTTCCCTACTCCACCAAATGAATCAAGATAAAAATGCTTCTTTGGGTGACAATGGATTTGGGGAATAAACTGGAGTGGTCTTTTTGGACCACAGGAATTCAGCTGTGGCTGGGGACGCATAGTGCATGGAAGGAAGCTCACTGGGTCCTGCCTGTCTTCTGGGTAGGCATCCTCACCCCAGTGGTCTCTTCATTTAGGGCCCTGAATAGCTGAGGCTCATGGTTTTCGGTTTAAGCGGTTCTTTTACTACTCCAGGCCACTAGATTATATTCAACTTGATTCAGGGGAAGTCATGGCTCTTTGATGTTCTTTGACCCTTGACAAACTCCTGATGGACCAAGAATGTGCTTTGATTGAAACCAGTTGGTGAGTTTCCTTTACAAACACACAGTGTTCAACAGAATGAATGTAGTCAGTGCTCAGTCCAGTGGCCCCACCTTGGAGGAAATACCGTTCTGTATTCTAGTTGGTTGTCAGCTCGCTCCCCTAGATAGTAACCGGTAGGCTGGTGGAATGCTGTGTTACCTATTACCTCTGTTACTTCAGGCAGCTCTCTCTTTGGCTCCATTTTATAGAGGAGGAAAGACAGAGCTAGAAGACACGCCTCGCTCATTTCCAGGCCGTTCAGTGATGATGAAGTATTCCTGGGATTTGGGGAGATAGGACTTCTTTCTTAGTCATTTCTACATATTGTCCAAGTTTCCATAATGAGCCTACTTTGCTTTTCTTTGCATGTATATTGTAATTTATATAAATAATTTTGTAAGTGTATATATAGTGTGTGTATATTTTTATAGATTTGTATAAATATATGTACGTATGTATATACACAGTATTTTACAAATAAAACACCTTTTAGCGATAAGCATCTACTAGGGAAAATTTTAAAACAATTATTTTTCTTCCCTCTTTTCCTGGTTTGCCTTTCCATCTCTCTCTCTCTCTCTCTCTCTCTCTCTCTCTCTCTCTTCTCTCCCCCCACCCTCTGCTCTCTGTCTCTCTGTCTCTCTCTCTCTGCTTTCTCTCTGTCTCTCTAGCGCGCTCTCGTCACTGCCCAGCACCTTTCAGAACAGAAACTGATAACAACCTTCATCTTCAATATAGAAACTATAAAAAAATAGCCTGAGTTTGCTAAGAGAAGATGGCTTGTTTTTGAATCTATATATCAGTATGCTATTCGAACATATCTCAAAACAAAAGTATAACTATGATTTTTAACACTAATTTCAGTATTTAATGAATAGAGGGACCCTCCTTCCCAACCACCTTGATGAGAGAGAAAACAACACTTAAGCATAAGTCTGTTGGTTACAGTAACCCACTTCCAATTTGAATGAACTTTATGGTTCCCAGCAGCCATTATGATTTATTTTCCTTTCTTTTTAAGTTGTTTGTTAGATCTTTGTTGGTTAGCTTTGTAGCAGGCTTTTGGGTGTTAAGAACTGAAGCCTATATCCTTTATTCTCTCTCTCCAGATGTCTGCTATGGATATGAATTGTATTCCCTCTTCCTGGGACCACCCCTGCCCTTCTTATATCTTTTTCTTTGTACAATGTTTTCCTCATCAATCCATGTTCATGCTGTTTATTTTAGCTATTGTGATAGTAATTTAATCCAGAGTAAAGGGGAACAAGTGTTTGTGTGTCTCTCTGGATTTTTTTTTTAAGGGGAAATAGCATTTCTCACGGTCTCACAAGAGACTGACGTTAGAAGTCTATCCTCTCACTTTTTTTCTTTTTTCAATTTGATCTGTCCAACTAAGAGACCACATTTAGTACTCGCTAGTTGAGACTTGTGTTCTACAATTCTGAGTTAGTTCCTCATCTGACCCCCTCCCCCACGGTGCACTGAGTCACAATGCAATCACCAGCTGCCACACAGCACCTTCGATCTCGGGGTAGCCAGGGTCAGCCTGGGGAGCACTTTCAGAGAAAGGTAGAGACTTTTTTCCCACTCTGATTTTCTTTGAAGGACATAATGTAAGCCAGTATTAGTGTTATAAATGATCATCCCTGAGTCTGTCTTAGTTCCAGCCCAGATGGAGTTTTGATTTTAGAAAATCATTCAGTGAAATGTATTTCCTGTGCCTGGTAGTCAATGATCACTTACCCAAAAAATGGGGGTGGTGGGAGAATAAAAATAAACTTATCATAATTCACATACACTTAACCTTTACTGAGTAATACCAAAAAGGGAATGAAGCAGGCTCTGCTGACCAGCATATGCAAATGGATTCCAGGAATGTGGTTAGAGTTGCCAAAGCAATCCCTGGATCCTGCCAAAAGCCTCCCCTGGGTTTTGCTAAGGGTAGGGAAAGCAAGGGATATGGAGGTGTGTATATGAATATGTTTTAAAGCTTTCTTACCCAGCAGTGTGTAGTGGAAAGAACACTGGCAAAAAGCTGGGAAACCTGCATTCTAGACCTGGCTCCAACGAATCTCTGTGTTATTGGAAAAGTTGCGTACCTTCTTTGGAACTTTGGTTATTGTGTGTGATGTAAGGATGGCAAAATAAGGTCTTTCACCATTGACATTCTGTGCTTCCGATGATTCCAAAACAAAAAGGTCATGTGCGTTCATCACGTCTCTGTGTTCAAACTAAACCAAACTAAAGTTTAAAAAGAACAAAAGCAATCACATCTTTTTTTTTCTTTTTAATGAGAAAATTATATATAGTACATCTAGTTAGTTAACATTTAATGCCATTGAAATTCTGGATTTAAAGATACTTTTAAAGACATTATTGAGTTAAGAGCTCAGCTTCAACTATGGCTCATGTGAACTATAATACTATATGCAATACAATTGACATCTAAGACTTATTTTACCAAAAGGTAACACCATTTTGCCATATTTCCCATAAGAGCAATACTGCTGAAATTGTTTTTCTCAACAGGTTTCTCTATTTCCTATTCTTAAAAACATGACCCAAAGCATTTAGCATTTAGTTACAATTATAGGCAGATATAACCTCCGCAGGATTGATGTATCAATGTCTAGGACTTCTGCCTCTTCAATGATATGCTTTTCTCCATGATTATTACTACCTTTTTTCCCTCCTCTTTATGATTTGAATTACTTCATATTCTATGTAGAGTATTAAGATAATCTTGGTAGCTTTCTACATAGTGTAATTGCTTCCCCCTCCTTTTGGGACACCTTCCAGGAGACCTAGGAAATCCCCATCCTATTGAAAGGCCCTTTAGGGGATGCATGCTTAGTGTTCTTGACTTATGGGAGGAAGACATGTTTCTTCAGGAGCAACCTACCAGTTGTATTCAGGGTGGGAGTCATAGGCCGCAAGCATGGGCTGCTCGAAGTCTTGCAGCAACCTTGGCAGTCCTTACGAATGGTTGTTTTTCTACCAAAAGTCCAAGATCAGCTAGTGTGACTGATGATGTCTACCAAAGTTACATTATTAATCAGTGTTTTACCAGAACCAGTAGGAGATACATTTTAAGAGGTCTATTATAAGGAATTAGCTTATGTGGTTGTGTCGGCTGGCTAGGCAGCCCGACATCCACTGGGTAGGCTCTTAGGAAGGGCAGGCAGGAACTTCGCTTCAGGTGTTCACACCACTGTCTACAGGTAGAATTTCTTCTCCTTTAAAGAAGCCTCCGCTCTGCTGTCAAGGCCTCTCAACCTTCATTCAGACTTCCAAGGTTCTCTAGGACCATCTCCCTCACTTAGAATCAGTTGATTATGGACTTAAATCACATCCACAAAATACTTTCACAGCCATAACTAGATTAGTGTTTGATTATTGGGACTGTAGCCTAACAAAACTGACAAAGAAAACTGACTATCACAGAAGGCTAGCCATTTTCTATAGCAGATGAACCTATGGCAGAGGAGCCGTGGGCACCAGAGGTAAGAAACAGGAAAAGCAGAGAAGCTGCAGGAGGGACTGTGAGAATGCCGGCATCATCACTGGGGATGGCAGCCGGAAGTGATCACAGCCATGGGGTCCAGTAAATGTGCACAATCTAGTCTTCTACCTCAGGCATATATTGAGACCTGAAAAGGCTTGCTCACTGGCTTGGGGAGAGAACTACTGTGTGTTGGTTCCTTTGTGTTAGTTCTAAATTACAAAGACCAGAGGTGATGGTGCTTTCTTTTGTGCTCTTAACTTGCATTGTAATTTAGTAATATGTTCATATGCTCCTTCAAGGTTGAAAGCATTGGACTAAAATGCTTTTTCTTTCACATTGCTATCATTCCTTAATCTCTTGCTTCTGGCTCTCACTCATTGACCACTTGGCAGTGGGTCACTGTCTTCCCTCTGAGTCCAGGCTTTCAGGATTGTTAGAAGATTTCAGAGCTCAACTCCCTGGTTTCTCGGTCTCTGGACCTCTTACCTTCTGTGATTCTAATCTCAGCTGCAGCCACCACTCCCAGGGTTGCACCCTGGATCTTATCATCCCTTGGCTCATTAATCATAAAATTTAAAAGTAAAACAAAACAAAAAATTCCTTCTGAACATAACCTCCTATTCTTTCAGCTCTCATTCTTCTTCAGCATCTTTATCTTCCATTACCTTTATTTCTATTTCCCCATCAGCCCCTGTCTGTATTTCTTTTCTTACAGAGTCTATGATTCAATACTTTAGCTCACTTTTCCCACTACTACTGATTTTCTTTCAGGAGACTTTTCCAGTTTCTCTGTAATCTGCATGCCCTGCTTATACCTATGGATACGCAGACCATCTTGCCAGCTTTTCTAGGTTTTTACATACCATGGTCTCTAGGTTTTCTCCCTATCTTTCTGCACAATTCCACTTTCAGAAATCTCCTTAGCTTCTCTTCTTTTGCCTCCCCTTAGATGTTGGATTTCCTTTGATGATGATGGTGATGGGCCCATCTTTTCCACAGTCTGTTCTTCTACTGCCCTTGTTCTGTGTGGAGACTGTTACTTCTCTGGCCTCAACTCCTTGTCTTGTACTGTTGTTAGGTAAATCCGTTTTAGCAAGCTTTCTTTCACTTCCGATCCCAATCTTTCTGTTCAGCCAGTTGTATATATCACAGAAAGCTGAGCCTCCACGTGTCCACAATAAATTAATCAACTTCTCCCTCCCGTGTCGTCAAATTGAATGGTGTCACCATCTAACCAGTTTTCTAACCACGGTATTTCCAAGTCAGGTATTATTTCTACACCCCTTTCTGTCCCTTATTGTCAATTACCTCCTAAACGTTTCACAACCCTTTCTACTTCTTCCCATCTCTACTGTATGTAAACTATTTCAGATCATCATCCCACGGAGAGCACGTTTTGCATTGGCAATACCCTCCTCACTGGCTTCCTTGGGCCACTGCCCTTGGGCCCCCTGCCTCATCTATTTACTCAACTATTCCTCAAGTGAAAATCTCCCTGCACAGAGGGATTAAGAAAACATACTTGGAAATCAAATAGAAATGGTTTTGAATCCCATATAGTATGTGATCTTGGATAAGTGGCCGTTTTTTGTTTGTTTGTTTGTTTTGGTCATTCCCATAATCAAAGGAATAGTAATAGCACTTTCCCTCTTAGGTGTTTTATGCGTTGTAGGCTTCTCTCGCTACTCCTTCCCGTAGCCTCATTGGACTTCTCTCAGATCCCCAAAGAGACTGAACTGCCACTGCTGGTCTCTCTGCCAAGTGCCGTGTCCATGCCCTTATTGCCATGTCTCAGCCTAGATGCCATTCTCTTGAGAAATGTCCAGCAACCTCCTCTGCCCTTATGTATTTTAGGTGTCCTTGCTGTGTGCGCTCCTCTACGTACAGCTTCCTTCCCTACTTGCCCACCCACACCCCCCCGTTCACTATAAGTGTCATAAGGGTACTGACCATTGATTTTGACCATCTTGTTAAGTGTCCTGTCCCTGCTGCCCAGTGCTCAGCACATTGTCTAGCAAAGGCCTGGCACCCGGTAAATGTTTGATAACTGTTTCTAAATGAATTGTATCACTAGTGCACATACATTTCCAACAAAGTGATCACATATTTCCTTCCATAGGAGAAAATATATCATGACACACAGTTCTGCCTCTGTAATGGTTCCCTAAGGCCTTGGCTCCTTCTAGAGAGCAGTTTACACAATCAAATTCAGTGGTAATTGCTCGGAGGGAAAGCCCCAGGACCAGTCCCTTTTCTTGACCACAGTTTTATGTTTTCTATTTTTCCTTTTGAAATGTGGGTTTCAGCAAAACAATGTCTTCATCTTCCCCCTTCCATGTTCCTTACACATGTGAGAGCGAAATGTGTACCCGCTAAATCCCCAATAGGTTACACCATTAGGCCTCAGCGGTGGGGTCAAGCCACAGACCCACCTCCAGCCTCACATGGAAGTAGCTGGGTCTGTAACTGACAAACAGAATGGAGACCTGCTTTCTCTTCGGTGGAGCTTTGGGGGATTTTTTTTTTAGCAGTTCTGTGTGCTGAAAAAAGTTCACAAATTTTAGAAGGCAATGTGGCCCTTTTCATTAGCTCCTTTTACCTCCTGCTGAGTCACGGATGAGAGAATTTGTAGGCGGCGGAGCTGCAGGAGAAGTGATGCTGTCAGTCACACTTGCAGGCTGCTATGCTTTCCAGAAAACTTTTCCGTAGGTGGCGAAAGTGATTAATCTGCTGCTAACAACTGACAAAAAGGTTCTCTGATAAGAGCAAGACTTAAATGAGGGATTTTTTTTCTTTTTCTTTAAAAAGTAAAGCTTCTACTTCCAGTTTAAACTTGAAAAAAAAAATAGGTGTATGTGTTTTTTTTTTTTACTTTTGGTCTCTGTGTGAGTGTGGATTTGGTCATGACTTAAAACAATCATAGGACATTTTCTATTTAAATTATGCCTGTTTATTGGCAAGGTTTATTCCTCATGTTTTATATCTAAATTATTCATTTCTACATCATGTTCCCTCGGTTTTTTCCCTTCCATATTTCTATATTTGGGTCTTACTTTTTAATACTTTCCACATCATCTTATTTCTCAACACCAGATCTCTTCAACCAACTTTTTTTTTTTTAAACATTAAAACTCACAAAGATGGTCTAGTTCCTTCTGTGATATAAATTCCTCCCTCTCTGACAAATTCCAGTCATGTAACATTTCTACAACAGTTTAAAAAACTTCAGAATGGAACATCATCACCTTAAGAGCTTAGACATATTTTTTATTTATTTATTTATTTATGTATTTATGTATTTATGTATTTAAATTCTAAAAATGACTTGCAGATCGAAAGCTTTTCCATGGGGTTATTTATGGCAAATAAACATGTCATTTGAACTTTTCCCTAGGGACCTCACATTTCAGCTGGCAACCTAAGGGAGCACAAAGATAAATAAGTCACATGGCATAAGCGTTTTTATAATTCCACAGAGAAGACTCTTGTAGGGCATTCGGAGTCCTCAGAAAGGTAGAATAACCTGTTTGATGTTCATTTGACTTGTTGCCTTTAGCCTTTTAATGCCTGATTTTTATCACAAGTTCAAATGAGCGGTGAAGATGCCGTGGCTTGACCATCTTCTGTTTCCATCCTCCACTCCTGAGCTTCCCGTGTTATGCCAGGGCGTGTCCCTTCACCTGACTGTGTGTTTTTTCCTTCCTCTCCTTTTCGAGGACTGATTCTGAGCTTGAGCCATTCCCTTGGCAGCTGCATGGACCATGGGGGTACAGTGGAGAGAGGTTCTCACAAGTCCGCAGTGCTGTCCCCGGTGAGGAAGGGGAGGGGAGAGGGACACTCTGTCTTCTCCAACCAGGCAGACCAGCCAGGGGACTCAGCCTTCTTCTCTTAGTCCTCAAGTTTAGATAGACATTCCACTCTGTCCCTGGGCTACACAGCCAGGTTTTAAAATTTTTGAAATTGACAATGTCAGAACCTTACAATTAAAAACCCGCTTTTACTGTCTATTTATATGGGTCTTTCATAGGGGAAAAATAGAGGACATATGAATGTACTTGTTTTATATCTGACCCGCCAAGACTGTTTCTGTCCCTTTATTAAATGTGTGTGAAATACGTGTACACACACACATAAACATATGCATATGTAAATCTATATAAAGTGCAGCGTTATTAGCTAACATGGCTAACACCATTGCTTCATCCATCTTTAAGATGCTGTCACACTGCATCTTGTAATAAAAGATTACAGTTTTGGAGGTGTCTCCTTGGGGGCAGGATGAGGTGTGGAAATCCTTTACATTCCACTTCTAAGTAGAAAACAAGGTCACGGCTACCTACAGAGGTGGCTGTGAGCAGGTTTGTCATAGCAACATGGAACATCACTTACACCAAAGGAAAAAGCCCTCTTTGTTGTTTTTATTGTTGTTGAGATTAATTTGACTGCACTATTTTGAAGATAGGATGCTTTGACTTGACATTTTTAAAAAGAAATGGTTCTATAGATACTGTGGAAAATTTTGTTGTTGTTGTTGTTGTCTTGTTTTGTTTTGAACTAAATGTGAGTGACAACATTGAGACCAGAAAGCAGTCATGAAAGAACAGTAACGAGATATGATTGCAGTTTAGTGGGAGAGAAAAAACCCTGCGGGGAAAGGTACAAGCACAGTAAATGATGAACCGCTACTACATAGGGCTCATTCGTTCACCATTGACTATGTTTAATTGACATGAGAAAGGAATCTGGAAAACTTTGGGACATATTTGTAAAAAAAAAACCAAAAAACTTGGTGTTGAACTAATAAGTCGTTAGAGAGTCTGTTTTAAAAATTAGAAATAGTTGACTGTGTGTGAGGGTCCACAGAGCAGCACCCATATCACCAACACATGATTATAGAAAAGCCAGTTATGTCTCCTAAGAGAAATGAACCCGCAGAATGCTGGGTGATGTTATATGTGACAGTTGCTGATGAGTCTCTCCCCTCATCCTAGACATTTTTCACAAAATGTAATAGACCTTAAAAGGTGTTCTACAGAAAGTTGACTCTACTGAGCAGTGGGACGCAGGAGGGCATTTATGGTGATTATTTTTGTGTTGTTACTCTACACAGTCTGCAAAGTCCAAGCGCCAGATGTTAAATTCTATCAACATAATGTATCTTTAATTAAATATTATATTTGCAATACAATTAATAATGTGGCCTGTTTTCATAACTTTATTAAGAAATTACCATAATTTTGATATCATAGGCTAATAAAACAGTAGTGTGTTTTGAACCAGCCTTTTCTAAAATGATTATGTGCTTTGTGTCTGTTAAATTTGAATTTCGATTAAGAGATTGATGACCAGAATTATCTGATACGATGTCCTCAGGATTTTGAATCAGCAAGGAATCTTGTGGGATCTAGTGTTATTTTGCTTCCTTTACAATACAATAGATTTCTTCCTTTTTGCTGGCTTTCTATTTAACCAGTTTAGGGAATAATTCACCTGTTTGCTCTGTACCCCCCCGCCTCCTCTAACTCCTTCTAAAAACCCCAGGCAATGCAAAAACTGTTCAGTTAAAATGTATAGTCCATTGGACTTCCATGGTTCCTAATGAATGGGAGATAATGCTTCTGGTTTTGTGACCATCAGTGATGTTTTAATTTTCTCAATGTGTTAACCTGATAATTAAATTCCCTGGGTTGTTCTATGAGGAAAGAATTTTAAATGGTATCACACATGGGAAAAATTTGATATTTAAAAATAATATTATCTTTTAAACTGAAATCATGTGTGGGTACAGAATAGTGGCTATAGCCATGACAATGGGGCTTTAATACAATAACATTTTGTAAGCAGCTTTTTTCAAGACTGAAATGTCACCCTCAGCTAAACAGAAGTAATTTGCATCAGAGGTGCGTGTGTCCTTACTCTTAATGAAACAGTTTTTCTCTTCAGAGTGTAATCTCCTTGCAATGTACATTTTTCTCAGCACTGAGTTCCTCTCCTGCCCTTCTTTGCCCAATATGTGTCCCTTAATTCTATCAGACTAGTTGTCAACTAAAATTAAAGGCAGATGTTACCCTTCACACTCTGTCCTGATCTAATTTTGTAGCCTCATTTTTGGTACTTGCTTTTAGTGTAGAAGTAGCTACCAAACAACTTGGGAAGCACAAAGTCTAGACTCAGATATCAACATTAGATTATTCCGTGACCTTGGACCGTTTCTTAAACTCATGAAGTTTAAGCTAATCTCAGTTTCCTCATCTGTAAAATGGGAGCAATGGCAGACCCTTCTTCAGTTGTATGTAATACACGTGGATAAGGACTGGCCCATAGTATGTCCTCAGCTCTTATTAAATTCCTACCAAACTTGATTGGTCTCCTTAATGTGTCATTGCCTCTTCTCACATCGTATGCTTGACGCAGAATCCACCCTTCTTCCCCTGTAATGCAGATGTTTGTGCTCACACCACAGGAAGCCATCTTTGTGCCCTAATTCTATCCTTCCCACAGGACAGCTCAGAGAACCTCCCTGACTGCCAGTCTGGGAGCTTTCCATACGAAACCTTAATACACAGATTGTGTTGCTCAGTATTCTCAACTGTTGTGTTATAGGCATTTACTAGTGTTACTGTGTCTCATTTGCTGAGATATGGATCCTCTCGAGGCCAGGGAACTTACGTGATGAGTTTCCCCCTACTCCAAAGACCCCCCTAGTTCCTTGTGATCTCGTCCTTATTTAATTAGTGGGGAGTGTTTTCCTTAATATGTGTCTTATTCTAGACACTTTTGATTGTACATGGTGTGGTCTTTTCTTTTAACACTCATCCTTATCACTTCTGGGCATTGGCAAAAGCCAGAAAATTAGGAGGAACAAAAAGAAATACATTTAGTCCATTTAAGCAATATGTGAGTTCCTCTTGTGTTTCCTTCCCTCATTGGGCTTCAGTGGTTTTGCAAAAGAATGACAAATTCCTTGTGCAAAGGAAAATGAAAGCAGGTCTGTTACTTCTGTCATATGAATGACATTTATCACTGTATTAGTAGAGAAATAGAATATTGACATACGTATAAAGTTTATTCGCATATATGCTGTATTTATGAAAACTGTCCAAGACGCTCTTGGTACCTGTGTGATTTTTTTGTGTGCCACGCTCATGTGTGTTATAAACCAGCCGTTATGGTCTGAAATCTCTAATGCTGTCATGTCTTTTAAAATATCATACTCTGAAACAGTTCTCACACTCTAGATTTCATGGTAAAAATTATTTTGCATTATTTCTTGATGGCTGAAAATGTGTGAGGCTCAAAATAGTTTGTATACATTAAATCTATAAAGCATCATAGTTTTGTAAATTCTTTTGGAGGATATTTTATTATTGGACTTTTCAAAGACCGTAGACTTCATTTAAAAAAATAAATTGTGAATTAAAGAGGTGAAATGTATGGAAAATACAAAAGTTTGAAAATACAAAGGTTTGAAAATACAAAGGTTTTGCTGTTGTTGTCTGCAGGCTTTTGCTTGATTTTGTTTTTTGCTTTCTGTTCTCAGTGTTTGGTTTGTGTTCACATCTTTGTCGGCCTGCCCGCGACTTGTTTCTGTTGCTCCGCACAGTACTCTGTACAGAGACGTAGGGAACCTCTCCGGTCCTTTAGTGCAAAACGACACTTCATTTATTCTAGGGTGATACTGCAATATCACCGATCCAGGTCAGTGATGGAAGAAGACCAAAAATATGGTTTGTTTTATCATGGTAGTTTAGGTTATGTTCTCTCTTTCATAGATGCTTCTTTTTTACATAGAGGACATCTAAGTATTCACATTTTTTCCATGATTTTTTTTTTTTTTTTTAGTTGTTAAGCAGACAACTTATTACAAAAGAAATATTTCACATTACCTTTCATTAGAGGACAGGCCTCGGGGCCAGCAAGGAGATGCATGGTTGACACCTGGCCTCTGACTGGGGAATAGTGGGGTGTGGTCAGGAATGTGGCAGCCTTAACCCCAGATGCATGTGGAAACGAAGACTCGGTGTTGCTGGAACTGAGGTCTATTTAAATGGCCCTTGACCTCGGTCCTTCAATTTGTGAGATTTGGAAAAAGTGGAAAAAAAACAGTTTAGGGCTTTATTTAACAACAGCAAAATGCTGGTTCTTTTCTAACCCCAAATCCCAATTTTAATTAAAGTATTTAGACAAAGTCTAATAAGTATGTGAAATAAATACGGTATAATTTGGGGGTTTTGTTATTGTCATTTCTCCCTTCCCCCTGAGGTTTCACATGGGAATCTCTACTACCAGATGACAACTTTCCAAATCAGAGGTGAGATTATATCCTTGAATTTGGGCCAGAAGTCAAATCATTGAAGTCACTTGGCCACCACATAAGTTGTGCTTCCTCACAAAATTGTTTGGCTCCTCTGTTTAGTCATATGCATGGTTACTGTGCTACTTGGATTTCCTGAAAGAAACACATCACCCTCTCCTTTAAAGAGCCACAGTTCACTCAATGTAAATAACGTCTCTTAATTTTAACTACCAGATTGGAGGCCTTCAGGTTTAACACAGCCTTATCCCACAATTCCACTTTTGTTGTTGTTTTGACACCCCTTTTAGTACCTGTCCTGGCAGTGGTTGTTTCTAGCATGTTATCTTTGCATCCTTCATATAAGCCGCGCCAGTGAATCACTGGCTCCATTCCTGTGTGTATTTGGAAACATCACTGTGAAAAGTAAAAGGTTCTGGGGAAAGATACGCTGGGACAGCATTTGTAGAGGTATAAACTCTTTAGCTAATGCTCTAGGATCCCTTTTCCTTCAAACCCTGTCCCTTGTTAAGGCCTCATCAGTTCTTGCCTTGATTGTCACAGTAGCTTCTTATTTGACCCTCTTATGCCTTTTATAAACATATGACTTCCTCAAGAATATGTATTCGACACAGGCCTGATGCTTTCATTCTGCAGTTGGCTTCCTAACAATCTACCTGTCACAGAAATGGAAGGAATGTGATCATAATAATAGTAATAGCACTGATAATAAACAAATGCTCTTAGAGGCTCCATCTCAAATACCAAATGTCTTGAGACAACAAGGCTTTTGAAATTCAATATCAGAGGGTTTAGCACAGAGGCATTTGGCATGGGCCAGGACTGCCCGTCTGTGATTGAAAGATCATCTGATATACATGAGAAGGGAGTATGTGGGGCGTTGACGTGTTGCTTGGAAGCGCATGCCTGGTATTCTGAGATACCACTGCGCCGCCTCCAATCTTCGTTATCAGAAACACACTGCTTTGGGAAGAGAGGATAGTGGGAACATCTCAGTGTGTTCCATCCTGGCTTTGCAATTAGCTATGTATGATAAATAGCAGGTTGTTTGTTTGAGTGTTCCTATCTGTTAAAGCAGATTGACTACTTGGTTATCACACTTTAAACAGCTTTTTTGAAGAATTTTAGAACGTGTAATCTATACTATGTTAAAAGATAAAAGATATCAAACTGCATATAAAAGGGTTCACATTTAAACACCAGCACCCATCCCAGTTATACACACGTGCATACAAAAAGCACACACACACAAACACACATAGGTAAATGCATTAAAAAAAAACACTTGGAAATTAACCAAAAGTTACCAGTTATTGTCACTAAGATTCTTGAACTGTGGGTGTTTTCAATTTTCTTTGTTAATTTGGTTAATATTCCCCATATTTTCTACAATGAGTATTACTATTTTAATGGAAAAATGGTATTTTACATGAGGGCTTACTACCACTTTCATTCGAAACTCTAAGAAACAGTTGGTGATACCATTTTGTTCAAACATCATTCAAAAACCATGGGTGGCACAGGAATACATACAACCAAAGTTGAATTATCTTTTCATAAAAGCAAAACATCTTCTTGAATACTTTTGTGGCCTGTCCTCAATGGATCATATCCCTGGGTATTGAGTGAAGAAATCTGGCAATAAAATGAATACTATACATTACACCTCTCATGTCTGAGATCATTTGTGGGTGTCCCCCCCCGTGATTTTCCCCTTTTCTTACTAACTACAGTTGATGCTGCTTATCATATTCCTAAAAAAGCACAAAGATGTGTGCACACACTTGCACACACACACACTCACACTCAAGAGTTTTAAGAAAATGGGGACAACCTCATACTGAAATACATTCATTTATTAATGTTTTGATAGCCTGCTGTGGCTTAATCATTGATCTACCACCTTCTAACTGTTATGAAACAATGAATAGATGAATATTAGAGTATGGTCCTACTCTGGAGTTACATAGTTTAGAACAACAGTTCTCAAACTTGAGAGTGCATAAGAATTACTTACGTGGTGGCATCTATCTGAGATACACAGGATATTGAGGGGAAGGACAGGCTAAGGGAAGAGGTTTGAATTCAGCTACCCATGTTAAGTATAGAAAGCATTTTTACCCTTTTTGAAGGGGAAGGAGCAGAGTAACAGAGAAGACAGGAACTTGCCTAATTTTATCCAGTAGTTACAGAGTACATTGAAGGACCCTGGTTTTTGGCCTCTTCAGCCAGTATTTTCTGACTGGCTGGAACTCAGCTCAACATTTTTTAAAAAATGAATGGGTTCCACTAGACCATTGTATTCCAAGTAGAATTTGTCAGACTTCTGGGAATCTGAGAAGCCTCCACTGGTTTTCTGACTATTTCCCCCAACTATAGTTGAATTCATTGAGACCAGGAATGGTAACTTGTTACCCAGCAGCTGGCCAAAATCCTGGTATTTAGAAGGTGGTCAGTCAATGGTCGATGACTGTATGAATGACACCATTTTCCAAAAAGAAATTCTAAGGTTATATATTTAGAGGCAACGAATATCATATTTCTTTTCTTTTAGATGGTTTTGGAAAATGCAGTATGTTCTTTGAAAGGAAATGATATTTGAAGATATTGTTTTTCTCTGTCAATAAGGCTATTTTATTTTAAATATAAACATACATGTTCATTTTATAAAAGGAAATGAAGGGGAAAAAAGAGCAAAATACCTATATTCCTAATAGTAACCACTCAGCACTTTTTTTTAATTTTATTTTATTCAGATACTGGACTTTAATCATGTGATGTGTGCACAAGTTTATATCCTGTTATGTTCTTGTAACAGTATCGCACAAGGGAATTGAGCATTCTGTAACATATATAGAGCTTGGGATTTATCAAAACCAATCTAGAAAGTAGTATCATTCCAAAGGTTGTCAGGTATCAGAATTTATCTGAAGTCAAAGGTGTTCTTTAGACACTTTGAGTTACCAAGGATATTTGAATTCTTTCATTCAAATCCCCTAATCTTACAAAGAGGAAATTAACACTCAGAGAACAACATACGTGAATCCGTTTTGACCCAGGACTTTCAAATCTTGTTGCTCCAATTTTAACTTGTGTTCCAAAAAATTTGTATATTTGAATTGTTATTGTTTGCTATTTTGTAATTTTAAAATAAAGAACAAAGGATAAAATAGCTCTTCATTTTACCTTCGGAAGGAAGTTCCACTGGAGGACTGAGTCCCAGATGACTGAACTCTGTTAGCCATTTGTACCCCGCACCTGTGGAAGGACTTTAATACTGGTGCTGACACCCTGCCTCTGTCAACCACCATTCCCTTGCTCCTCCGTCCATAGAGCTGTGTCACCCTGTGTCATGACCAAAATAATGGTGGTCTCTCCCACAAGCCATCCTGAAATTCCCAGCTGACAGTGGCTCTCTAGAACAAAGAAAACACCTTCTTTTCTATTTAAATTCTAGCACCTTTCCTGTACTGCGTGATCTAAAATATTACATGGACCACATCAGCAAAGCTTTCACAAACATATATGGACACAATCAATAGCCAGGCGTGGTTTGGGGGACCATTCTTACTCTTACAAGGGGTCATTTGGAGGACCATTGTTGCCCTTGCCATTGTTTTTAAGAAGACTCTTTATTGCAAAACACTTTGCCAATTTCTCTTCACCGCTGAGGTTACGCACTCAATCCTGTTAGCTAAGTAGTCGCCCAGAGGGAGTCCGAAGGGAGCTGCCGTAACAGTGTGCTCTGTGACTGAGTGACAAAGACAGGCGTGAGAAAGCCTTTGCTCTCCCAGCCCCTTCGTCACCTCAGTTTTCAGGCCGCACCAACAACCAGAAGTGAATGTACCCCATGTGGTCACTGCAGGATTTATCTGGGCGTTTGCTGAACCTGCTCACAATTTATTTTTATTTCTTCCGATAGACGTGGATTTGGCACCGGAGAGTGAATTCTTTCTGGAACAGCAGATGTGCCTGGTACACTCGTTTGTATCACCATTTGTGCTGTGGTTGAAAAAAAAAAATTTTTTTTTAAGAGTGTAGATAGAATTGTTGAAGGGGGAGGGTTACAAAAACAGAACCATTTTAGCGATCATGCAAAGTTAGAATGTGAGTAATTTTGCTGCAGTTAGTCATTATGTGCTTTCATAGCCTGTTTTACAGGGATAAAGGGATATGTACAGGTTTGGTGAATAGAGCTCTTATTTGTCCCTAATAGTCACTTTTTATAAAAACATTTTCTATCCTTCCTCCTACTCTGTGGCAAAAGTGCACTCTCCTTAGAAATTATACCCTTCTGTCATTTAGCTCCTTTATCCATCTACAATAGGTGGACAAACAGCCTCCATTTCTGAGAACAACTGTGTGAGGAGAAGAGAAACTTTATGTTCCCATACAATATGTTATGTGGATGATGCACATTTAAATCTTAATATTGCACTGATCAGTCCTGGCTGGTTTAGCTCAGCGGTTAGAGCGTCGGCCTTCGGTCCAGAGAGACCCGGGTTCGGTTCCCGCTAAGGGCACGTACCTCGGTTGCAGTTTGTCTCCGACCCTGGTTGGTCGTGCGGGTGGCAGCCACTCGATGTGTGTTTCACGCTGATGTTTCACTCTCTCTCTCTCTCCCTCCACTCTATCTGAACAAAAAGTGGAAAAATGTCCTCGGGTGAGGATAAATAAATAAATAAACAAATAATGCACTGATCATGTAAAAATGAGCGTGCTTCCTGTAAAAGGAAAAAAACAACAACTGGCGAATCTTTAATGACTTGGCTATGAGATGAATGTGCTGTGAATGTGGTGTTCTTTCAATACTTCATTTTAACTATTGGGTGAGTCGTCACAAATTTTGCCCATGGAATCCTCTGAGGACTGTAGAACACCACCTATTTCTTTTTGTGTTGCTTTCGGTCACCCAAATTCCTTTGGAAATATGTGAACGAAGGTCAGTTTGTTTCCACTGCGGCAAATATAGCCACTTGCTCTCACTGGTGGCTTCCCTTGCTGAATTCCACTACTATTTTGGAAACTCCTGCATGAAAACACAGCAACCAGACTTGTCCTCATTGTGCCTTGTTGGTGACTTCCATGCAGTCCTGCCTGGTGTCTATACACTGAAGTCCACTTTGGTTGAACAAACAAAACCGGGTCTGTTGCCTTTTGGTAGGGTTACTGCCAAGTCTGTAATGGCAAGGTCACTGTTCTTAGAGTCTGGAAAACTGGGTTCTAATTATGACCCTGTGAAGGCCTCACTACTTTGGGCACATTTTTCCTAAGCTTTCTTTTCTGGAGGAAAAAGTAGAAATTTGATCTTCCAATTCCTTCAAGCTCTACTACTCCAGGAGTCCATAAGACTATTGTATATTTTGATGATTCACAAATAAGTCAACTTTATTACTTCTTTTTCAAAAATTCCTTTGTGCCTACAGACCACCCTCTTCATACTGTGTCTCAAAGATGGTCACATTTTACCTTCCACCACTAACAAGCAAATTTCAGCAATGAGAGAAAGGATCCTGCTCTTTTACTAATGGTCTCTGATAACAGTGGTGGACTAGAATGGTTTGGTCCTATGATAGTAGTTTATTACAGCCAACACTACTGAATCACGCTCACCACACTGCCTACTTTCGACAGTGAAGAAACCTAGAAGGCATAAACTAACTCAGAATACTTTGTTAAATTAAGCTGAATTACAAAATCCTCTATTTGACTTAAATAGTCCTCAGATGAATAAGGGTTCGGCTTGACAAAACTGGTGTGAGAAGGAGAAGAGCATGGGGGAATTATCATTTAGCCAACTCTGTTGTTACTTCTTATTGAATATCCTAGAATGTGTCAGTCGTGCATTATTGAAATAACTTGCGTTCCTTGAACAAATACTTATGGACTATCTGTTTGCTAGACATTAAGGGCATCATGTGAATGAGAAAGACAAAGTCCTCATCCATATGAAGCTGGAGCGAAAGAGAACATTAATGAAAAAATTGCAAAACAAAGGACAAGGGTTATCATGAGGTAAGTTCAGCCTGTTAGAGGGACACCAGTGATGGACACTTCACCTAGGCTTAGTGAATCAGGACTGGCTTCCCAGAAGAGTCCTTCATTGGAAAGCTGAAGAATGAATACTGTGTAGGAGTTGTGAGGTGGGAGCAGGTCAGAAAGTGGCCGAGGAGGGTAGCCACGGGATGGCTGGAACATGGAGTCCAAGGGGAGAGAAGTAGGAGAGGAGACTAGAAAGCTAAGCAGTGGCTTCTTCAGGAAGGAACTTGGGCTTCATCCTAAGAGTAGTGTTTTTTGGGAGATTTTAATAAAGAATGGCAGCCCAGTTAGTGTGGCACAATGGTTTAGCATCAACCCATGGACCAAGATGTTGCTGGTTTGATTTCCGGTCAGGGCACATGCCTGAGTTGCAGGCTCGACCCCAGTGTGGAGCATGCAGGAAGCAACCAATCAATGTGTCTCTCCCATCGATGTTTCTATGGCTCCCTCTCCCTTCCTCTGTCTCTAAACGTTAATAAAAACATATTTTTAAAAAATTAAAAATAAAGACTGATTTTTAGAAATAGTCTGGTTGCAGCATAGAGAAAATACGAGAAGACAATAAGACATCTGTTTGAAAAATACATAGGAATATGTATATATGTATATATGTATCACCATAAACTAGGTCACTGAAGGTCGTGGACTGAACTAAGGTATTGATACGTTGATAGTGAAAATGGAAAAGATGGACGGTAATTAGGATGTAGAATCAACAACCTTTACAACACAAAGGGAGTACGATGGTATGGCCATATTTATAGCCTTTAATAGCATTACGATAAGTCTTTGAGATATCTACTCATCTTAAAATATTGCTAGTTTATGTCCTGGCTGGTTTGGCTCAGCAGTTAGAGCATTGGCCCACAAACCAAAAAGTCGCAGGTTCAATTCCAGTCAAAGGCACATACTTTGGTTCCATCCCCAGCCCTGGTCAGGGTCCTGTGGGAGGAAGCCAATTGATGTGTTTCTCTCACATCGATGTCTCTCTCTCTCTCTCTCTCTCTTTCTCTCTCCTCCCTCCCTCCATCCTACTCTATCTGAAAAATCAATGGACTTTCAAAATGTTTGTTATTATACATATACACTGTTATTTTACTTTTCTTTATTGACTATTATTTTTTTTCTTTCATTGACTTTAGAGAGAGAAGAAGTGAGAGGGAGAGAGAGATAGAAACATCAATGAGCGAGAACATCGATTGGCCGCCTCCTGCATGTTCCTCACTGGGGATCAGGCCCACAACCTGGGCATGTGTCCTGACCGGGAATTGAACCGGTGACCTCTTGGTGCATGGGTTGACACTCAACCACTGAGCCACACTGGCCAGACTATTGACTGTTATTTTTAATGCAGCTTCCCTTGCTTACCAGCTCTGTAACATTTTATCAGATCAATGACCCATGATTTCTTCAACCACCCTCTAACTTAGAAAATAATAATTAATAAGTTATGGACATATTAATGGATTTTCACTGCCTGTTTACTCACCAAAATTATTATTTCATCTTCCAGTGCCACCAGCCATGTAAAAATGCATATGTACTCTCTGGCATAGTCTCATCGAGGTTTGTGCTTTATTATTTCCTGGCTACTTGGTGTAGTGCCTTTCACTAAACCCCTGGCCTGCTGGAGAAAAGTGCTTAGACCTTTGAGGGGATGGTTCAGTGTATGAGGTCACTTGCTATAGAAATAGCTCCTTTTCTCACGACATTTCTAGGTTATGGAACACAATCAGATTGAATTAACCCTCATCACGATGGCATTTGATGCAGTCCCAGACACATGCATGAGAGGGACTAAGTGTACTGTGCTGTATGGGAATTTGTATAAACAAGAGCCTCGGAGACCTCACAAGTTAAAAACTGATGACACACCATCTCACGTTACAGTTATTGGAGGAGGAACACTCCTTGAAATGTTGGTTTTCTTTGTTTCAACACGAGGACACGCTAGTTCTATAGACATGTGAGTGCAGGGTCTCACCTGGATTGTTGCCTCTGTGTTCAATAGTTAGGGATCAAGGAATGAGGACTTTCAAGGTAGCATCTTGGTGCTCCCAATGGACTTGATTTTATTTCTGGGGGAAAACAATTCTTGGCGTACTCCCATTGATGTGCTCAGTAGTCCTGGGAGTTGCTGGTGTTCAAAGTATCTTATACCTGCTCAGAAGAGTTGTGAAAATTAATTAAATGGAAAAGCTTCTAAGACAAAAACTGTTCTGCAGTGCCACCCTAGACAGTACAGTTTTGCTATTTCTTCCTGTGAAGCTATTAAGCATAACCCCTCACTAGCTGTAGTACATGCAGTACATGTTAGCAGGGCATTGCACTGTGAAATGAGCAAGTGCTGATCCAATGCACAAATGTAAGATAATTATGCCTGCAACTCTCTCACAAGAAGTCTTTGTGGGACTTGTAAGATTGTGTGTGTGTGTGTGTGTGTGTGTGTGTGTGTATTTTAGATGTCCATCAACGATGAAAAATTAGTACATTAGTATGCTGCCCCTGTTTTGGCAGCATTGTTTTGAACTCAGCGACACAAATTAAAATCCTGTAATTTTAATTTTAAAAGTCATCTTTGAGATTATTTTTATCATACACTAGTTTTCTGCAACCATTTATGAGGTTACATTTTTTTTCTTTTTTTTATCCTCACCCGAGGACATTTTTGCATTTATCTTCAAATAGAGTGGGAGGGATAGAGGGAGGAAGAGAGAGAGAAACATCGACGTGAGAGAAACACATCAAGTGGCTGCCACCCACACGACCCCAACCGGGCCGGGGACGAACCGCAACCGAGGTACATTCCCTTAGCGGGAACCAAACCCAGGTCTCTCTGGTCCACAGGCTGACACTCTAACCGCTGAGCCAAATCGGCCAGGGCTATGAGGTAACATTTTAATGTGAAAATTACAGAAAAAAATATGAAGATAAAAACAAAAATCTGTTTGTATCAGCTGATGCATTTTTTAACCTTTTAAAAACATTTGAATTTATTAATGTTTTAGCATATTTCTTCTTTTTTGTCTATGTACACACACATACAAATACTACTGGATACTACAATGCCATTTTTTTCAGTATGTGCTTGTTTTTAAAAAATTATATATTTCATATACATTATTTTAAATATATATTCACATCTATATATATCTATATGTGTATATATAGATATATAAAAATGTATATCTTCCTCTGATTAAAAAAGTAACATGTGGTTGTGTTAGAAACTTTGGAAAACAGGAAAAGTACACAGAACATCCAAAAATCGCCCCCTTAAAATAACCTGTTATGAGTTTGAGAATAAATCTTTCTAGCGATATATTTATGTATGTGCATATGAGAGATAGAGATGCATATATTAACAGATATAAAAGTGTTTCCTAAACTGATTTTAAAATATATAAAATTCTAGATATTTTTGAATTATTTCCTTCCTTCCTTCCTTCCTTCCTTCCTTCCTTCCTTCCTTCCTTCCTTCCTTCCTTCCTTCCTTCCTTCCTTCCTTCCCTCCTCCCTCCTTCCTTCCTTCCTTCCCTCCTCCCTCCCTCCCTCCCTCCCTCCCTCCCTCCCTCCCTCCCTCCCTCCCTCCCTCCCTTCCTCCCTTCCTTTCTTTCCATAACAAAATTCACCATCCTAGCCATTTTTTAGAATACAGTTCCGTGATGTTAAGTACATTCACACTGGTCTGCAACTATCGCCACAATTTATCTTCAAAACCTTTTTTATCTTCTGAAATTGAATCTCCGTATCCATTAAATAATGACTCCCCTGCCCCTGGTACCTACATTCTACTCTGTCTTCGTCAAGTTGACTATGCCAGTTACCTTACATAATTAGAAACATACAGTATCTGTTCTTTTGTAACTGGCCTGTTTCATGTTAGTGTAATGTTTTCAAGACCCATCATGTTTTAGCATGTGTCAGACTTTCTTGTTTTAGGCTAAATAATGCAGCAGTGTATGTATGCACCACATTTTGTTTATCCATTCATCTGTCCAGGGACACTCTGGTTCTTCTACCTTTTGGCTGTGGTGAAAAATGCTGCTGAGCCGGAGTGTCCAGACACTTGTTTAAGATCCTGCTTTCAGTTCCTTTGATTATACCCAGAAGTGGAATTGCTGGATGGATGATAGGTTTTAAAGCATGTTAAGATACAGTTTTGTTTTGTTTTTTGTTATCCTTACCCGAGGACATTTTTGCATTTATCTTCAGACAGAGCGGGAGGGAAAGAGGGAGGAAGAGAGAGAGAGAAACATCGACATGAGAGAGACACATAGAGTGGTTGCCACCCACAGGACCCCAACCAGGGCTGGGGACAAACTGCAACCTAAGTACATGCCCTTAGCAGGAACCGAACCCGGGACTCTCTAACTGCTGAGCCAAACAAGCCAGGGCTAATTATACAGTTTTTAATTGTTGCATAGTATTCCATTATATGAATGTACCATAATTTATTTAACCAATTTCCATATAATTATTTAAATTTTTTTATAGTCGTTCATTTTTACAAATGCCATTAGCATGAACATTTTTTAAAACTAAAGATTTATGCCATCTGTGGTTATTTACTTAAGCTAAATTTCTAGAAGTAAAATGTATGGATTTTTTAGTGCTTATGATACATATCACTAAAATAACCCACAGACAGATTGCCCATAAGGAGTTTATTGAAACATGCAAGCATTACCTTGGTCTCTAAATCTAAATGATACAAACATTGTACTTTGAAGACAATCAGGGTAACTCTCCCATTACTGGTAGCCCCCAGCTACTGGTAGGATTTCTTATTCTTCTTCCACAACAGTACCTAAAAAGGTGTTTCTGAACTCTGGTTTTAACAAAGAATTATTTGTCCCTTCCTTTTTTAATTTCCAGATTTCACTCTCAGAGTGCATGGGTCTGAAATAACTTGTATTTTAAATGCCCTAAATGAAAGATACTTTGTATTTAAAAAGCCCTAAATGATTCTGTCTTACAGCCAGATTTGAGAAGTACTTCTCTAAATATATAGTAGTATGTTCATTTATTATACTCTTAACCTGTTAGGTTGTTCTCTAGCTCATGGGGTCATCTGTCAAGTGGATAATCTGAGTGACCCACATAAGTGAAGAATGGAGCTATTAGTAATAAACTCTGAATCATGGAAGATAATTAGTGAGGGGATGCAAGAAAGCAAAATTAAGTTATTTTTCAGTTAAGAGCTCGGAGAAAATGATGAAGTAGTCTTTTATTAAGCAAAAAACAAGTATCACATGAGGAATGCATGCCATTACAACTAAAGTAAGTAAGCTGTGTTTGCTTTTTTTTTTTTTTTAATTGTACAAACTGAGAAACCAAATCTATCCATTCATTTATCCAGTGATTATTAGGTACTGCCTGGTGTGAATCATTAGAGATGAGATTGAGCTCTTATTGGCCCTGAAAACTCATTGCAAATGTTCAGGATTTACTCTTGAAATCACTGGATTTTGAATGTCATTATGTCTTCTTTTACAAAGGAATAGCATTAGAAGAACAAGAAACGTGGGTGGTCTCCTCTCAACCCTGTGCGTCATTCAGTAAGCTCATCTTTTATCTAGGTTATAGAAAGACTTTGATTTGAACAAAAAGACAGACTCATTATAAAAGCAGGAAAAAAAAATAACAGTATTTTTAAATCTTCTTTGTTGTTCAGATGAAGAGTCAATCTAGAAAAGTAATGTGACTTTTTCAGCGTCACTTAACTCTGAACAGTGGCAAACCTGTGTTGTTGTTTTTTTTCCCTCCTTGCATTCTAGTGCACGACCCTTTAAGTTCAGTGATCATCCTCCCTGGTGATATTTCTGTTTTCTGGTGTCCTTAACTCAGGCTGCGAGTTGTAAAGTGCACCTCATGCACTACATTTGGCTGACAGAAATCCTTTGTTCAGCTTCCCAGTGAATGCAAAAAAGTAAGAAGAGGAACACTGGGTTCATATTTCATTTGGCGCAATCACTGGACACAGTAGACAAGCTGCCTTTAGATAGTATATGAACTCTTCGGTTCTGCATACCCATGTCACTGTTGTTGTCCAGGGAGGAGCCCGGAGTGTCTGTTGTCCTGTTAATTCTGTGTTCTTTCTCCTAGGAGAGAATTATTCTTCTGTACCTGTATCTTGAGCGCACATCTCCTAAAAATAGGAAACCATAGATAAACCGAGAAGATGTCTTAGTTTCTGTTTTTTGATATGTGGTCTGTTTCACTCTTTCTTTTCCCGAGAGAGAGAGAACAGTTTGGGGGGTTTTTCTTTACAATTTTTATTAATTTATTTTTGTTACAGATGTTTCTCCTTTTCCCCCAGACATCCTCCTCCCCATCCCCGCTCCCCCAACCCCCAGCATTGTTGGCTATGTCCATTGGTTATGCATACATGCATATACGTTCTTTGGAGAGAACAGTTTTTAAAACCCCAAACAATGGAGCCCAGTTATCTGGGTTTGAATCCTGGGTTTGCCAACTGCTTGCGTTGTAACCTTGGGCAGTTACCTAATTTTTCTATGCTTTCGTATCTTCATCTCGAAAATAGGGATAGTTATGGTTCCTGTCTCATGGATGCCTGGGAAGATTAAGTATAAACTGTGTTTGACACAAAATGTTTACACAAAATAAATGCTACATAAATGTTTGGTGTTATTATATATTTTTCGATCACTAAGAGGTATTTCCACATGTGTTTTCTGGCAGAAGGACACACAAAGTACATAACTGCCAGTGGAAAATGGTCATCGGGTTTGTTCAAAAAACTTTAAACCCTGGTCAGGAAAATAAAACTGAAGATGGAATACTCATAATACTATTTTCTAACAAATCACCATGTCCCTGTTCATATTTTGTTTATTCCTTGTCCATATGGAAATATCATTTTATGTAGCTTCAATTGTATTGCACATATGAATGATTTTACATTCTGTGTTTTTCATTAACATTCTGTATTTACATTTAACATCTTTAAGCATTTTCCCACATCATTACATAGTTGAAATCAAAATGTAATGAAGGGGCTTTGAGTTTTGTTTTTGTTTGTTTGTTTATTATTTTTATTTATTTATTTTCCTTACCCGAGGACATTTTTACATAGAGCGAAGAGGGAGAAAGAGAGAGAAACATCGATGTGAGAGACACAGTGACTGGCTGCCACCCACACGACCCCAGCCAGGGCGGGGACAAACTGCAACCAAGGTACATGCCCTTAGTGGGAACCAAACCCGGCTCTCTCTGGACTGAGGGCCGATGCTCTAACCACTGAGCAAAACAGGCCAGAACTTTTTTTTGTTTTTTAATATCTTTTGTTGATTTTTTTTAGAGAGAGGAAGGGAGAGAAAGCAAAACATTGGTGAGAGAGAGAAACACCTATTGGCTGCCTCTTGCATGCCTCCTACTGGGGGTCAAGCTTACAACCTGGGCATGTGCCCTGACCAGGAATTGCACCAGTGACCTCTTGGTACACTGGATGATGCCCAACCAACTGAGCCACACTGGCCAGCGTGGGCTTTGGGTTTTATGTTGCTGTTTCTATATAAAACATTAGTTTTTCTATGCTTTATTCCTCTGTTATCTTAGAAAGATTCCTATTCAAGTAAAAGTCATTTTTGCTCAATAAACTAAATTTTGTACAAAAAATTGAACTAAGAATCTTCTCAGTGCACTGATTCTGATCCCCTTTGTCTTATTGTGACTTTAGCATCTAATTAATTGCCTAACACATAGCAGAATTTCAATATTTTTTATTGAATAAATAATTTGGATTAATTACATTCTTAAGGATTGGGATTTTGTAATTATTTGGCAATTAATTCAAAATATATTATGTTTCAGTAAATTTTGTTACATTTTAAAAAATGCATTTAGGTATCTTTTTTTTCTTTGACTATTTCTGCAACAGATTTCAGCCACCATCCAATAGAAGTTATGTATACAATATGACCATTAAAATGAAAATAAATGTCTCAAATGTGTCTTTGAAAACTAGTATTATTAATAAATTCAAAAAGTAAAGTCATTAAATTATTTAGAGAAAGAAACTAATGAGATTACTGTAGTTAAGCATGCATGAGATGCATCATAGAGTTTCTTGATTGTCAATAGGAGAAATGAAGCAGCTGATAATTTGTATGTTATAATCTGAAAAGATAAATGCATTTTTTTCTTAGAAGACCATTATTCACGGATTGATTTATTCAAAAATTTTTAAGCACATCCACTATGTTCTAAGATATAAAAAGCCACTGTGGCCCTGGCGGCTGTGTCTCAGTGGTTAGGGCATCAGCCCACACACGGACTGGTCACGGGTTCGATTCCTGGTCCAGGGCACGTACTTGGTTGTGCAGGTCCAGTCCCTGGCCCTAGTCATGGCACATGCAGGAAGCAATCAATCGATGTTTCTCTCTCACATCAGTTTTTCTCTCTCCTTCTCTCTCTTTTTCTCTTTCCCTTCCCTCCTTCCACTCTCTCTAAAAATGGAAAAGAAAAAAAAAATCAATGGGGGAAAAAAAAATTCTTGGTTGAAGATTTTTTTTAAAAAGCCACGGGGTAGCATAATAAAAGGGACAGTCTCTAACCCTGTGGAAATAGATACATACAAGTGTGATATGTGCAGAAGCGGAGGAGTAAAGGATGTTCACTGTGCCAGTGGGTTCAGGCAAATTACACCTAAAACTCAGGTTGGGACATACGGATTGTTAGGTATCAGCTAGACATAGAGATCAGAGAGACAGGGAAGCGCATGGATGTAATCCCCGAGCTGGGAGAGAGCCTGGCACCTTGAATATAAAAGAAAGTCCGTGTCAGAGGGTGACTGTCATGTAGAGGCAAGAGAGAGTGACTGGGTCTAAGTCATTTCACTAAGCCTGTGAGGACTATAAGTCAGGAAAGTAATGTGATAATATTTTCACTTTAATAAATTACTCTAGCTACAGAATGAAGGATTCACAGAGGGGAATAAGAGTAGTTACTGGGACACTAATTTGGATAATGTTGGAGCATTCCTGGTAAGAGGTGGTAGTATCTTGGAATAAGGTTGAAATTGTCAAATGTGGGCACATTTAGAGTTACAGTATTTTCTATGTAGGGAATAGGATCAGCAGGATTTAGTACTTGAGTGGGATGTGAGGGAGAGGCTCAAGGAGAAACATCTGTAACAAAAATAAATAAATACATTTTTTATAAAAAGAATGGCTCCTAGTGTTCTCATTTGAGCAACAAGTGAATGAGAAAACCAGAACAAATGCATGAAAAGTAGATCCAAGGAAGATGAACAGTTTGTAACATGTTGAGCATGAACGGCATATGAGACATCCAAGTAGACACATGAATAGTTGAGTGTTTAGGCATAGCATTCAGAATACAGAGAATTCTGGAGATAGAAACTCAACAGAGTCTTCATAATGGAAGGTTTTTCAAGTTGAGTATGGTGCTGGAAAGAGTGACTAGTGAGAGAGAAGAGAGGAGGTCCCGGGTCAGATGACGAGGAGAATTATTCAGTGGCCGTTGGGCAGATTGTTGGCTAACGTCATCAGTGTCAATTGTACAGAAAGATTAGAAAAGTGCTTTCAGCAGAAAGACCCTCAGTCCCTGCTGTCACTGTTGAGCAGACACAGTCGTTCTTAACAGCCTTTCCCTGGATTTTCTATTACAAAACATAAATATTTCTGTTTGAGACCATCATAATTTGATTTTTAGAGCTTACAGTTTTTCTTCCCTACTTAGAAAACATGCAAGTCAATTATTAAAATACCATATGATTATATTAATGGAGGTGTATAAAAAGCCTATTGGGAGTATAAGTGAAGAGCCATAGAAAGAACTTCAACATCCTTCCAGGGGAGTCAAGAAAGACATTACAAAAGAAGAGCCGTTGGCTAGGAGACTTGGAGAACATGCAGGCAGCTGTCCGGAAGAAAGTGGCCGTGTGTGAGCAGCACCAGAGAATCAAGGCAGAGTTGTTAGAAAGGATCACAGACTCTAGAAGGAGGTCCTGGCTGACAGATACAAGCACAGACATAACTGTATGGTCTATTCCTGTCTCTACATGAGGTTAGTATAGCTGGAGTGCATGAGGCCAGCGCTACATCATAAAGTTTTTATAGAGTATGCGGAAAATAACAAACGCAGAGAGTTCAGCACAAGGCAGAGTCATTGACAAGTTTGGAGCGTCAGCGAGCCGCAGTCAGGGGGTCATGTTAGAGAGAGCGTTGTGGTGGTGTTAAGGAGGAAAGATGAGAGAGAAGTGAGGTAGGATCGTAGTAATAAATAGCTCAGGGAAGTGGTGATGAGGGCCAGATAGAAGGGAGAGAAGCAAAACTGGAATAAAGTGCAGGAATGTGAGAAATAATCAGAGGTTATAAATAATCAGAGGTTATATATAGATTGGGTAAGGGGCGTGTGTGTGTGTGTGTGTGTGTGTGTGTGTGTACATGCAGGTATGTTTAAGGGATGGATGGACAAGGGTAAGAGAGATGAATGTAAAATGCTGGGCTAAAAAGAAGTTGAGGGCCTGCTCTAAAAGGGGAACACAAGAGGTGCTCGCGTATCCCTCTTCTGTTTTTGTCTCATGGCTACACCAATTCTGCCCAGTAATGAAGACAGAATCAACAGTTACTGCTTCTGTGTCGGCCCCTCCACCACTCCATGCCACTGTCCCCTAACCTAACACTGTCCTCCTCCTTTTTGCTTCATAGAGCTCTACGTGTTGAAATGGTTTCAAAAGTAATTAATGGAAAAGCAACCACATAAAAATACTGCTACATAGATGCATGTCTCAGAAAAAATAAACATATACACACAGACACATATCCCTATGAGTTTAATTTTTAAATGCACTTGATTTTCAAAGTGAAAATGTGAAATCATGATAAAAACTCTAAGAATTCCTGCAAAAACAAAAATGAAATGGAACGCCAAAAATATATAGTTGGAAGCGCCAACTAATCCAGTAAGTAGAAAAAATTCACTATGCATGTAATTGAGTGTGTGGGCCAGGAAAAGTGTTGCCATAGCTTTCTTTAACCATGAAGAACATAAATAAATATGCTTTCAAATGACTCCGCCTCTTTACCCCTTCCACCTCCAATGAGGCAAAGAATATAAAATCGAAAAGGGAAAAATAGAGCTAAATCTGCCATTCTCACACATGTAGTTATGATATAGGAAATACTCATAAACATGCCGACACATAGACAGCAGAATTCATAATAAAGGTGTGAGAAACCTTAGCCCCGGAAGAGGATTCTACTGGTGAGATATTTCCTAGAAGAAAGCATCAGCTCCTGAAATCCTGTCCTGATGCCTTCCTTCAAAGCCTTGAGGAATGTTTGAATAGTGTGTGTATGTGGTGGGGGGAGGAGGGATGCAAGCTGGTTCCGGTTCCAAGGAGTGTGTATGTGCTCACCAAGAAAGAAAAAGAGGTTTGTGAAAAAGGTGCTTCTAAGGTGTGAGATCTACATAAATCCTTTTTTTGTTGTTCATTTTATGAAGGTGATTGCTTTTCATTTAAAAAATATGTGACTTTTGAGGCATCAGAGTTGGAGGCAGACTTCTTTACAGCTGCAGCGGAGAGTGTGCCTGTCATTAGCCCAGTTGCTCAGTCAAACTGTCTCCATTTATAGTTGGGTTTTTAACGTATTCCAAATAGGAACTCTGAGTTTCTGCTGATCTTGAGTCATCAAAGAAAAGCTTTATCCCTTCTCTTTCATTCAATTCCATCTATGCTGACAGTTTTTAATACTGACATGGTTGACTAGAAAAATACTCTTCACTGAGTATTTATTTTAGAGTTTCTTCAGGATATATATTTTAAATTTTCTTAATGAGAACACTGCATCATTTTCTTAGAGGCACTACTGGGGACCACCTTCATGCAGGAGGGAAAGTTCACTCTACCAAAACAAGAATATGCAGGTTGCTTAAACTACAAAAGTAAATTGCAAGCCTTCCCCTGAATGGCTAATTTTTTTTTTTAAGTGGGAAAAAATAGAACTCAATTCAACAGCCTCCTATAACTTAACAGAACTAAATCTACATTTGCAAAATCCCTGGGAAACTTTGATTGCGGCAGATATGTGGGAAGCAGGACCGTACAGTCAGGATCCCAGCAAAAATCATTGCACACTGAACCTGCCTTCTCGCCAGGAGTTAATTTATAAAGGCATCTGTACACAGAAGTACAGAGAAGTCATAGGAACAGAGTGCTAATCTTGGGCTAGCAGAGTCAGACTTGTGATTTCTTAAGGCTCCAGGGGACCAGGGGAGAGAGTGGTTATTTGAAGCAGGAAAGAGAAAGTGTTGTGGAGCATGAGTCCTAGAGAGGACCCGTGACCCTCCTTGGCACCTGGAACCTTCATAGTCAGCTTACAAAAGATATGTCCAAAGAGTCTATCACTGTCAACAGGGGCACTATTGTCATCTTGGGCTTTACAGTGATGTGTTTTGCCCTTCACTCATTCAATGATGATAGCATACCGTCCATAGTCACTGTGGCAATAAAAATATCCTCACTCTTTTCTAAAGTTCTCCTGGTCAGTAGGCGATTTCCTGTCTAGTTGACAGCAACTGGAAATAAAATGTTAACCAAATGGCCCTGGGAATGTTTTAATTTTTATCTCTGGATCAACCTACATCTCCAGAAAGCTCTTCACTGAAAGCTAAATATGTGAATCAGTATACTTTTATAAGATGGTAGGGGCTAGATAGTCGTGCCATTTACAACCCCCTGTCCACATTCCAGACAGGAAAGAGGAAACGGGAAAGGTAGAATGGAATGATGCTTCTACCTTCAAAGCCATCTTGGGCAGGATTTTACTTGGGCACACTGCTGCCCTGAACAAAATTGAAATATTTTGAGGAATGAGGAAGGGGCGTGTGTACGATGAGGAAGCAGTTAGCAGCATCCGCTCCACCTGTCTGTTATTTCTTGTGGTCTGGTGCGGGTAAATGACAATAGAGTGACCTAAGTTTTGCATCCTCTCTTCCTATACATACTAGAATTTACCTGGAAATTAAAAAAAATAACAAAACTAGAGTGTGGCCACTTATTTGTTATAGCAACAAATCTGATTATAATATCTCAGAGCAGAATTAAAATGCTGTACATTTCTAATAGACTAATGCCTGAGGACAAATGTTTGTATCTCCAAGCTTTTCCTAAGCCTTTACTTATCTCCCATCATTATTATAGCCTCCTGTAGTTCAGAAGGAAGGTATTTTCTCCTTTGTGTCATTAGGACATTCAGTAAGTGTGTGTGTGTGTGTGTGTGTGTGTGTGTGTGTGTGTGTAATGCCAAAATAAGGTTATATTTTATGTTGTTTTGTTCAATTACAGTTGATATTCAATATTATATAATATTAGTTTCAAGTGTACAGCTCAGTAATTAAATATTTGCATAATAACAAAGTGATCTCCCTATAAGTCTAGTACTCACCTGGCATCATACATAGTTACTACAATGTTATTGACCATATTCCCAATGCTGTACTTTACATCCCCATGACTATTTTGCATCTACAATTTATACTTCTTAATCCCTTCACCTATTTCACCCAATACCTCAAGCCCTTTCCCATCTGCAATCCATCAATTTATTCTCTGTATCTATGAATCTATTACTGTTTGTTTGTTTGTTTGTTTTTTAGTTATTATTGTTGGTATTTGTCTTTCTCTGTCTGACTTACTTCCCTTGCATATGCAATAGGTCCATCCATGTTATTGCAAATGGTAAGCTTTCATTCTTTTTTAGGGCTGCCTAATATTCCAATGTATAGTTTTTAAGTATTTCTGAGTTGAACAAATGAGTGCAATAGGAAGATATAAAAGGAAGAGGAGGCTGACTTTGAGTTATCTTTGGTAAATGACTCTTTGACAGGAACCTTTGATCTATAATTTAGCATCTCTTAGGTTGTGCTAGAGTGTTTATTTCTCTCAACACCTCTCTGCTTTTTTGTTATTGTTGTTCCCTCTGCCCAGTCCTCCAGCCTTCTTCCTCTAGTACCTCCTTTTAGCACTATAGTGAATAAGTCTTTGGGTAGTTTGGTTAAGATCATCGTGTTCAATTTATTTTCTTTTGTTAGTGCTTTTGGTGTTATAAATATAAAAAAAAAAAAATTCTAAATCTAATGTCACAAAGCTTACCCCCTATGTTTTCTTTTAAGACTATTATAGTTTGCACAGTTATATTTATGGCTAAAATTTGGGGTTAATTTTTGTATATGCTATAAAGTAAGGGTCCTACTTCATTCTTTTGCATATGGTATCCACTTGTCCCAGCACCATTTGTTGAAATGCCCGTTTTTCCCTCCTATGAAATGGTCTTAGCACTGTTGTAAAACTCCATTTAACATGCACTCACTGGTTTATATCTGGATTCTCTGTTCTATTGCATTGGTTTATAGATCTGTCTTTATGCCATGACCACACTATTTTGATTATTATAGTTGTATAATACATTTTTAGACTGAGCATTTTGAAATTTCCAATTTTGTTTTTTCTTGTCAAGATTGTTTTGGCAATTCAGAGTTTCTTGAGATTGCATATGAATTTTAGGACAGATTTTTCTGTTTTTGCAAGAAACCTTGGGGTTTTCTAAAGGATAGTATTAAATATGTAGACCACTCTGGTAGTGTTAACATCTCAACTATATGAACTAGGGTGTCCTTCTATTTATGTGTATCTTCTTTAATTTGTTTCAGCAATATTTTGTGCTTTTCAGTACATGTCTCTCACTTCTTTGGTTCAGTTTATTCCTAAGTATTTTTATCTTGATATTGTAAATTGAATTGTTCCCTTGACTTCCTTTTCAGATTATTCATTGATCATCCACAAAAATGCAGCTGATTTTTGTGTTAGTCTCTGAACTCTTGGAAGGCAGAAACCATGCTGTATTTGTATTATGTGGAGTTAATACAAAAATAATAATTGGCAATTTTTAATATTTTTTTAAATTTTCTATTGGCAATAATCTCTGTTGTTTTATTTTTTTCCTCTCTCTCTCTCCCCTTTTTAGGGCTCTGCAGGTGCAACAGCCTCTCCTCCAGTCTCCACCCCTGTAACAGGACACAAGAGAATGGTCATACCAAACCAGCCTCCTCTAACAGCAACCAAGAAGTCTACATTGAAACCACAGCCTGCACCTCAGGCCGGACCCATCCCTGTGGCTCCAATTGGAACACTAAAGCCCCAGCCTCAGCCAGTCCCAGCCTCCTACACTACAGCATCCACCCCTTCAAGGCCTACCTTCAACGTGCAAGTGAAGTCAGCCCAGCCCAGCTCTCATTACATGGCTGCCCCTTCACCAGGGCAGTTTTATGGCCCAGGGCAAGGGCATCAGGGTTATAACACTCAACCAGTTCCTATTTCTGGGCAGTGTCCACCTCCTCCAACACGGGGAGGCATGGAATATGCATATATTCCACCACCAGGACTTCAGCCTGAACCTGGGTATGGGTATGGCCCCAACCAAGGACGCTATTATGAAGCCTATTGCCCAGTGGGGCCTGCATATGGGGCCAAAAATGATTCAGATCCTGCTTATGGTCAACAAGGCCACCCCAATACCTGGAAGCGGGAACAAGGGTATACTCCCTCTGGGACAGGAAACCAGCACCCTGCTGGGATGTATCCAGCTGCTGGTCCCAAGAAGACCTATATCACCGATCCTGTTCCAGCGCCCTGTGCGCCACCACTGCAACCCAAGGTACGAAACTCATTGACATTGTGATGGGAAGGAAGGGCTGCCTTTCTTACCCTGCCTTCTCCAGAAAGCAAAAATGTATGTGCTGTTTTAATTTCATTGGAAAGTACAGACCCAGAGAAGCATGAGTGAGGTAGGAAAAGGAGAGCCTACTGAGGATATGGGGTTATGTTACTAATATGGCGATCGTTTAACACCAGTTGCATCTACTCATTCAACCTTGAAAGATCATCTTCCAAATGATTAAGTGAACTGTAGCAGCTCAGGATGCTCTTTTTGTGGTGGGGGAAAAAAAAAAAAGAAAATAATTTATTTTCCAACTCCTGTCTCCTCTTGGGCCAAGCTTCTCTGTGAGCCAGAAATGTCCTTGCACTTACACATTGCATGGACTTGGGCACGAAACAGATCTGTAGTATCTGCCTTACAGGGGCAGGGCATCAACAGATGTGGAGGTGACAAGTATGCAGGGCAAACAGGATGTGAGCTGCTGTCAGGTTGGGCTTATGTGACGGTGGTCAGAACTCAAGCAAAGTTGCAACCACAGTGGCTGCTACGACATAATAAGTGGTGAACAGCCCAGGAGACACGGAGGACAAGGAGCTCTAAGGTAGTGCAGACACCATGTCTAGTTGCCTTTAAGAAGAGGCTGCTGCACTATCATAGTACCTGTTTATCCACACGACTGATCCTCCAAGAATCTTACTCTCTAGCCTTTAACCCTATTGGGAAATTAATTTTTTTTTATGACGGGTACCTTTTTCATTATTTGATTTACTTGCAAGCATATATGTCTCTTAAGTCCACCTGTTCAGTTATTTCCTTTGAATAGGTAAGATATGACATTACACACACCTACTAACCTACAGTTTTGATTTTCCATGAGTACTAGAATGAGCGTGATGACGTTACCTCTTATCATGACAAGAGGAGCCAAGAGGTAGTTCTTGGAAGGAGGGAGGTGGATGAACCAAGCTGGTTTCCAGCTATTGGGTTGGAACAGAACACTCCTCGCCTTTCATTACAGCTGTGAGAAATCAGAAATAGAAACTGAATGGTAATTTTTTAAAATTCGTAACACATTTGACATTATCCATGTACATACACATTCATTTACATTTTCAACATTAAGACAAAAATCTGTCAGGTCCTTGCTCTCCCAGTAGTGTGTTTACTGAACCACTATTTTCACATGGAACTGTCTGCTCTATTAATGGTGCTCCAGAATGAAATTTAGGCTCCTTAGAGCAAAAGAATCCTTCCCAGAAAGTGGGGGGACTAACAAATACCCTAGCCTTGCACGTGGGTCAGTCATGATCATATTCCAACATAATGTTTCCGAGTTTAAATGTCGAGTGTTTTGGAAACGTCGCTCTTGGAAAGCCTTTCTTTCTATAACCACTTTATGAAAATAAATATCACTAACTTTGCTTGTTTGTGTTAAAATAAACTTTGTCCAAAATAGCCAATCTCAATAGCCTTGCCCTTTGTTAACATTACATTATATTTGCATTAGTCCTTCCTGGCCCCCAAAGCAAGCAGTCCAGACAAAAATTGGATTATTCAGCTTTCCCTCGCTTTGGTGCACCTGCAATAAATCCCCCTACAAAGATTCAAAGTTTAGGTTCGGATAATTAACATGAACATTTAAGCTCAAATATCTATGCAGGTTTGCTCCATCTAAAGCAGCCTGACTCTTAGGGTGGCTGAGTGATGGTCCTAATGGAAAGAGATGGGCCCTGACTTGTTCCGGGATCCTATCCTCCCACCTGGGGAAACTGATGTGAGACAGAGCAAAAGCGTATCTGGATGGAGGGAGGGATCTTGTGAGACGTACTGGACCAGTCTTTGACTTTCCTCTTTTCCCATAATGTCGCCGGGCACTCTGGACAGTCCCTTTTCATTCAACACTGGAGCCGATCCAGGGGTATAGTAAAAGAATCAACACCCAGTGCGAGACCTGGATCCAAGATGTTGGGTCCAGCCACATCACTAGCATTTGGTCTCCGCACGTACTCAGGGTGATGGAATGAACTCTTAATAGCCACTCACCAGAAAGCACGAAACTGTATTTTCCTTCTTTTTGTAATTATTCAAGACGATCTATTACATTATGATGGATTCTGGATATCGATGAATTTCGTGTCATTGAAATAATTTTTTTTGAAACATTTGTTTTTCAACAGTGTCGTGTGTTTGCACATCACATTGTGCATTTTAAAAAATTAAAACCAAATCATCTTACTTTTCTCTGAAATTATTAAGAAGAGTGGTTAGAAGTTGGTATTTAGCCATCTGTCTGTTTTGGGAGAGGGGAGAGAGGCTGATGAGGTACAGATACACCGAGTTGCGGGCACTGGGGAGTGCGGGGACAGGCTCTTTCACAGTTAGTTTTTGGGCAGAACACTGCTGTATTCACTGCACCTGTGCACAGAGGACCTTATTGTCCCAATATTGACTCTGCTTGGCTTAGCGATGTGACTACTGGCTTGAAAACCGAGCTCCGAGGTCTAATCCCAGTTCCTCCCGTGACATTCCTCTTTCAGCTTGAGGAAAGCCTCCAGACCTCTTTATGTCACGCTTCTAGCCTCAGTAAAGTGGAACGTCATCTTCTCTAATTTATTAATGATTGCAGACAGCTTGGAAATTTCCAAAGGCTGAATAATTGCCAAGTGAGGACTGTTCAGTTTTCATTGGCTTTCCTTTATTTCCAGTTCTTAGTCACTGATGGAAAACTTACCTTCATGCCTTCAAACAATCATCTTTTGTTACATTGAGACATTCTGAGGAATTTGGCCTTTAACTCAGTTAGGACAATTTTTTAATGAAAGAAATCAATCTCCCCTGCACTTTAGATGGGCTGATTTAATTTTCCTACATCATAGAGCAATTTAAAAGAAAAGGGAGAGGAAGGGAAGGAAAAGGGCAAGAAAGAAAAGAAAAAAATGAAAAGGGAAGAATGAAGAAGAGAATGAATCAAGAAGGAGACAGAATCAGAACCTTCAGAGCTTGGAGGATCGTGCGTATTTGTGTTCCGATAATGTGCTGAGCAGTGAATTTGCATACCACAGTAGACCATAATGTGTTTCCTGTACCATCTGAGCTGAGTTCCTTGAAAAATATTGTCATAAGCAAGTCTTTTAAAGGGAGAAATGTTCCCTTCTCCCTGAAAATTTTCTTAAAGAAACAGTGGAGCCTGGCTGGTGTCCTTAGTGTTTAGAGCGTCAGCCCACAGATCAAAGGGTTGTGGCTTCGATTCCCAGTCAAGGGCATGTACCTAGGTTGCAGGTTCAATCCTGGGCCCTGGTCGGGGCGTGTGCGGGAGGCAACCAATGGATGTGTCTCTCTCACATCGATGTTCCTCTCCCTCTCTCTCCCTCCCTCCGTCTCTAAAAAGCAATGAGATTAACAAAAATTTAAAAAGTAGAAACAAGGGGATCTTTTATCTCTGCTGTTTTATAAAAGCTACTATCTGCCTGCTGTTGTGTAGTCCGTGGAACTCTTGTCTTGTGCATTATCTTCACGCCCCTGTGAAGAGAGATGTGTGTTTTCTCCACTGTTCAGCTAAGGTGAGTTAGCTGCACGTCCCAGAGCCAGGAGCTGGTCCTAAACCTGATCCGGGGCAGCCTCGGGCAGTTAGAGACGGAGATTTGCCCCACTCCCACTCCGTGTGAAAAGCACTGATGTTATGCATCCTGGGGAAGGTAGAGAGGCCCATCTAGTGTGGGGGTTACATTCTAAAATCAGCTATTATTAAAATTTCCTTGAAAAATCCTTCAGGTAACTGAGACCTTGGACAACAACGAACCACATTTCAGTAAACCTAACCAAGTTGTTATTCGCTCTTTCAGAATTAGAACAGATCACTGCTCTTCATTTATTTTTTTTAAATGGGGAATATTTAATAGGTCGGAGAAGAGAGTCAAGGTAATGAAATGCCCAGGGTCCGTGTTGAAAGATCCACAAAACCTGTAATTTGTTAAGATTAAGAAAATATTTGATAATGATGATATACTAGCATTTCAAACATTCAAGTAATATTAAACTATTTAACGTCATGTATGTGTGTGGAACAGGGAAGGACTTATAAATTAAGTCTATTGCAAATAATTGGTGGTCTTTTGGAGAGAACTAACAGTCATCTAGGTGCTAAATTTCTCTCAATTCCAAGCTTAGAGGAACAAACAACAAAAACAGATGTCAGGGTGAGGAGCAGGACCGCCGTGGATATGAATGCCTGGACACGGGTGGGCATGAGAATGCTTGAGGAGGCTGACGACAGTGATGTTAGTCATTCCTTTTGTGCGGGGCTTCTCAGTTTCCGCAGTGCTCCGTGGACCTCCCAGAGTCCATGTGCGTGACGTACAGGGCTTTCTCTCTCTTGAACTGATGAGAGTTCAAAAGCTCAGTCATGAGAGTCACTCAACCAAGATGATATGTCAAGTTTGTGGGAGAGCCACAACTCCAAGACAGGTCTTCTGAAGGTTGTCCTCATGGATCGCAGCATCACCAACCACCCGATGTGGCTCAGCTGCGGCTGGCGTCCCAAGAGGGCATTTACATGGTCTCAGGCAATCCTGCTGCAGTGTCACGAGATCAACAGTTGGAGGGGAAGCACCCGCTAAATCCCTGCCAGACACCCACGCTTGAGGCCTGGGGGCTAGACTTCCTCATTATCCATGTGCAATTTGTCCCAGGGTTCTTTCACATTTCATAATACATCAATTCTATTTTCTTATCTAAATCCCCCTTGTGGCTGGCTTAGCTCAGTTCTCATTTCTCACACGCACCTTTGAAATGTCCTCTTCATGGGTATCTTCCCCTCTAATCTCTTTCCACACCTGTTCATTCTACACATGCTACCAGATTAATTACCATACAGTTCTTCCCTTGTCATTAATTGCCTTTCCCAAAAACCTTCAGAAATTCCCAGCCACTTGTCAAAGACACTGAAACCCCAGCCTGGATTTCAAGTTTTCTCTTACCTTTTTAAGCATCTGGGCTTCCAGCTAAGAATTTATATTCCTAGTTATTTCTGCTCTCTATAATTGTGGTCATGGAGCTCTTTCTTCCTGGAATGCCTCCCCAAAATAAATAAAATATTTTCACATTCAAATCTGACCCAGTAAGACCCAACTAGGTTCTAATCTCTCTTGTGAAGTATTTTCCTCTTCCTAAAATTGAGTTGTATATCATTTTACCCTCTCTTGTAGAAGTTTTCATACTTTTAACTATACTAGAATCAATTATATCCCTGACTTCCACCAACCTGTGCCCCAGCATATAGCAGACTTGGAGATTTATGGGCTAGAGATGGTATCTGAACAACCTTGTTTTCCCCAGAATAATTAACCCAGTGAATAATGCATTCTTGTTTAATGCAGACGCTTGAGGTAACTTTCTACGTCCTCCTAAAATAAGGCATAAGCCCTGTTTTAGACCGCCATAGCTGTTGAGCAAAATGCCAAAACGGAAACCTATTCACCATATCAGTTTAGGTGACCTCAGTAACCCAAGTGTTGTCTCATGAGCAACTCAGCATCCAGAGTAGCAAGACGACATCTCAGGTTCACTGTTGCTCTACCACTTTCCTTTCCTTCTGGGATACATGTGTTTCTGTACATGTTATTGTATAGACAGGATCTTTTTTATATTTTACACTTGCCAAACGTCAATGGAATTTGTTGATTCATATTTTTCATCCACTTTTTGAGGTTTTATTTACATTCAATAATGTGTCCATTTTAATTGTATAAGGCAGGAAACTTTTGACTGTATGTGCCCATGAAGTCACTACCACAACCAAGATCGAGAACGTTTCAACCACCCCCAGACCTTCCAGGTTCCCAGCTGCAGTGCCCTTTACCCTCCGCCCCAGGCAATCATTCTGCTTTCTAACATCAGTCATTTCGGTCCTTTTTCGAATTTCACATTAGTGGAATCATACAGTATGCACTCTCGTGTCTGGGCTTCTTTTACTCAAAAAAATATATACTATTTTTAGATTCATCTATGTTATTGTGTGTATCAATAATTCATTCATTTTTTATTACTAAGTAGTGTTGCATTATATGGATATATACTATGTTTTGTTTATTCACTGGTTTTGAAGCATTTGTTTTGTATTCCATTTTGAATTATGACTGAAGCTGCTATAAACATTCAGATACATGTCTTTGTACATATACCTACATAGTTTTCATTCCTCTTGGATAAATACTTAGCAGTGGAATTGCTGGGTCACGTAATTTTGCTAAACTTATCAGTTTACATGATCACCAACAGTGTATGAAAGGTGCACATGCACCTCAATCCTGCTGTTGTCATTCTTAAATGGAGCTATTCCATGCTGCATAGGTGTATCTCACTGGGGCTTAGAATTACAGTTTTCTTTTGACTAATGATCTGGAGCACCTACTATTCATCCACTTATTGGCCATTCTTGCATTGTGTGTGTGTGTGTGTGTGTGTGTGAAGTGTCATCAAATCTTTGGCCCATTTTAATTGGATAACTTTTTTTTTTTTTTATTGAGTTGTAAGAGTACATGTTCTGAACAAGAGTTCCTAGACATATGCATTGCCAATATTTCTTGCTAGGATGTGACTTGCCTTTCTGTTTTCTTAATGATGTTTTCTGAAGAGCAGAAGTTTTTAATTTTGATGAAGTTCAATGTATCACTTTTATCATCTATAAGTTGTGCTTTTTGTTTTCCTTAGCTATGTTTGCCTCTTCAGGGTCACAACTATTTTACTCCATGCTTTCTTTTATATGTTTAACTGCATAAATTAGGGTTATGATTTACTCCAGTTTAAGGTCAAAGTTCATTTTTCCCCATTGGGATAGCTAGTTTTTCCAGCACAAAAATTTGTTGAAAAGGCTCTTTTTTCCCTTTGAATTATCTAAACACTTTTGACAAAAATCAATTGACCATATATGTGTGGGTTTATATGGACTCTCTCTAGTCTCTTCCATCACTTTATTTATATATCCTTAGGTTGATGCCAGGTTGTCTTGATCCCTGACTTTTATGGTAGGTTTTGAAATCAGGTAGTGTCCATTTTCCATCTTTGTTCTTTCAAAAGTGTTTTGATTAGTCTAAGTCCTTTCCATTTCCATATAATCTTTAGCATCAGCTTGCTAATTTACACAAAATAACCTGCTATGAATATGGTTGAGATTTCATTGACTCTATAAATCAATTTGAAAAACCTGATATCTTAATAATACTGAGTCTTCCAAACCCTGAACATGGTATATCTCTCATTTTATTTATGTCTTAATTCCTCTCAACAACTGATTGTAGTTTTGCATAGATGTTAAATTTTCCCTAAGCATTTTATCTTTTGGATACTATTGTAAATGGTATTTTTAAATTCAATTTTGCAATTGCTTGCCATTAGTATATGGAAATACAATTGATTTTTTAAAATATTGACTGTTGTATCTTATGACTTACTGAATTTAATAGTTACTAGGTTTTTTTTAAAGACTCCTTGGACTTGTCTATCTGATCACCACATCTGAAAAAATGTTTTGATTCAATTGCTCATTTTCTTTATAGATAAGAGTCTCGATCAACTTTCTATGTTTGCAGATTTATTTCTTGATTGAAAAAGAAACAGTTTCCTACAAATTTGAATGATGTAAACTGCAAAACATATAGTAAACCTTTACTCTTCATTGCTCTAGACCAGCCTATTGAAACTGTCAAACATAAAATCTGTCTTCAAAATTATTAGGTTATATTTATTTTTTTTACAAATTTACAGATAAGAAAACTGAGGCCTGAAGAGTTAGTAAGTAGCAGATTTTATTAAAAAACTAACACTTCATTCTATACCATATTTCCTCTCTACATTGCTTTAAGACCGGTGAAATCAGAAGTATTAATGGACCTTTAAAAGATGTAATAATTATTACCCAAAAGAGATTATCCCTTAGCCTTAGTGAGGCGTCCGACTAACAGAAAACAGCCAATGTTCTAGTGATCCTTGTTTGTCTTGCAGTTGATCCTGTGAAAAGACTAGTTCTTAGGGTCTATGAACTATGATTTTGACTAAGATCACAATTTCTTTTTGTGTGTGATTTTAAGAGTTACTATCAAAATGGCTGTTCTAATACACTAGGGTGTCTATCCATTTTATCCATCTAATCATTTTTATAGATTTATATATTTAAAAATATCCCAGGTCTCTAACCTTCCTGGAAGACTAACTGCATTATTTTAACAAATGATTCTAGAAAAATGTAATTTTTTGTGTTTACAGAGTGAGAGTACTAACTTCACTTTACCAGTGTTTTGCTGTTGTTTTATTTTGGTTCTATAATGAAACAAAGACCCAACTCATTGATGTGTCCCTTCAGGAACCTCATTTCTTTCTTGGCCCTCTGCAAACACTCAGATTTTCCTATTTCGAAGGACAGACTATAGTTTTCTTTTCCAGCAAATAACTGGGATATCATGATTCCTGGTGAATATAAAGATGTTGAAAGATTTTACACACAGAATATTAGAAAGTATCCCATAGTGAAAGTCAAATACTTGAGTTTCTAAAAATGCCATTGTATTGGAAATAAATATTTACTTTTTATAAATAAATTTATATAAATATTTTAGCCCTTTGATTTTCTAGAATGTGGAGACCCAACTTTTAGATATACTCTTAGCATATAATAGGATATTTGTTCTGTTTCATCCTTGGAATTCAGTGGATATTCTTCAGAACCTACAATTACAGTTTAGCTTTATTTTGCAGATGGTTACTTCCTAAATAACATTTTTTAAATATATAACAAGAATACGTAACATTTTTGTAACCTCTTACAAAATTTTGAAACGTTTATGTATCTGGGAAACTCTAGACATGTCTGGAGGCAGCTTGCCTATTATCCTATCAATAAGAGACACCAGAAGGATGTCTGTTCACTGCTAGCTCAGTGTTCTTTCCACTCTGTGACTCTTGCCTCCATTCAGAGCTCTCCGTGTTTACATGTGTTAGCTCATTGCACAGTTTAAAGAATAAAACATTAGAGTTGTATTCCTGGGACATACCATATCTTTAACATTATTTGAAACCCAAGATTTATTCAACATTTTCTCAAGAATCAGTGAGTTGAAAATATGCCCTAAATCTAAGTTCAAGGTAATAGGTCCCCTTTTATCTAGTTCTTATAAATATTTGATATATTTGTATTTGCGTAACATAGACACCATGTTAATTTTTGATGAACCTGTAGGGGTTATTTTGAAATAGGTAGGATAAGAGGGTGTGCTAGTTGTGTTGTTTATGGGTCTGTTAGCTATTACTTGGTTTTCATGGTGTATACATACAATAATATATTTTTTAAATTTTTGCTAGAGTTACTATAAAGATATTTATAATGTTTTGTTGTAACCTTGCTATCCATCCCATCCAAAGGACACAAAGAATTAGTGAAGCAGACCGTGTAGGACAGCTGAAGCTGGTCATCCCTGCAGAGGGATGCCTCATGGCCAGCAGAGACCTGGAGAAGAGTTCAGGAAGACAGGCTGAGAATATGCACAAGGGCCCAGACAAGCATAGTCCATGGGTGAATCTCACCTGCCACCTAGTTTTATAAATATTGTATTGAAATGCAGCCATGCTGTCTTGCTTCTGAACAAGCTGTGGCTGCCTTCACACTACAACAATACGATGAAGAAGTTGCTACAGAGTCTGTGTGATCTTCAAATCCTAAAACATGTGTTGTATGCCCCTTTATGGAAAATGTTTACCAACCCCTTATCCAAAATATGGGAAGTACTTTGCAAAATTTAGATTCTCATTAACATTGCTTGAATATTGCTCACCTACTCTTTTGTCTGTAGTACATCCTGATCTGTGAGCTGGAGGTTTTTGCAACAGTCAGTGGGAACTTGGGTTAAATATCAAAACTGAAAATTAAGCTGTTTCTCGAAGAGGAGTACATCCTTACGGTTTCTCCCAGCCTGGTACACTCCTATGTCATCTTCAAGATTTATTTCTCATATTAACTCCTTGGAAAAGCTTGGTCATTCACCTAATCCCTCTGAAATTTTTCTCACGGCATTGTTTCCCTTTACAGTAACTTGCGTTTTGTTGAATATTTTAAATATGTAATGACTTTTTTGAGACATAATTCAGAGACAATGGAATTCACAAAACATGCAATTCAGTTCTTTTTTTCTGTACCTTTTTGGGGTTGTACTACCACCATCAAGATTTCCTCACCTCAGAAAGAAATACCACCCCCACTAGTAGTCGCTCCTCATTCCCCCCAGCCCTCCAGCCCTTGGTAACCACTATCTACTTTCTGTATCTGTAATTTTGCCAATTCTTTCATCTTCACCTCGGAAGTATATTTAAAATCCGATCACCTCTCAACACCCTCACTGATGGTCCGAGCCCCATCCCATCTTCCGGGTTATCCCAGCTGCCTCCCCGCTCCGCTCTGTCTGCCTGTCCCGCCTCACTTGGTTTCTCTCTCTCCCTTCTCACCATCCAGCACGTGCTAACCACGTGTCTTGGTGACTCTCCCCCGAGAGTGTGTCATGGAAGTAGAGATTTATCTCTGTTTTGTTAACAGTGACATAGCAAACCATGTCTGGCCAATAGTAAGTCCTCATAAAAGATGAGTTAATAACTAAATGAGAAAGTGCTGAAGACAGAATCATTCCCACTAATAACTTTTTATCCATATCACTCTTACATAGGAAAGGGCATGAGGCCTTGAGGTTCCCCAGTGCATGACACTGATTTCTTGCATGATTTCCCTAAATTTTATATTCCCATATACCTACTTGCCGCTACCTCGGCATTCCAGCCTGCCTTTGAACACCACGTGTTATCTATTTTGATAATGTCTACATGATAGGAAGACTGTAGTATTTCAAATCAAATCTGAGTTTGAGCTCCCAGCTCCAAGTACAGTGGACTGTGAAGACAAAAGTGAAGGTACTTTTTGCCCATAAAATACCACACCTGTGTGAGAGATTTTTACTACATTTTGAGGGGCTTACGCTACTAAAAACCTAAGCAGTAAATGAGACTGTAAATATTTTTAAGCTGTATGGATTAGTAGCTGCCAATATTGACTGAGCATTTGTTATCAGACGCTGTGCTAAATACTTTACATGGGTTAGTTCATACGGTCTTCTTGTAACACTTCCTGGTAGAATATGGTTACTATTTTCATTCTGCGGATAAAAACTGAGTCTTAGAGAGATTAAGTAGTTCACTTAATAAGAAACTTATTATTTTAAAAACTTCCATGAGTATAAACAAAGTTAATTGTTAAAGCAAAAGAGATCAACATTATTAGGTGCCAACACATGACTTTATTTGTTAATTTGTTCATTAATTTAAAAATTACTCAACATCTACTTTTTTGGTGCTGGGGTTAGAGTCAGAAACAAGATAAGATATCTTTCCTCTTGAAGCTTACATTCTGTAGTATTTGCAGAAGAGAGGCAGTAAGACATAATTTCACCTTGCTCTGAATAAAAAGAAAGAGTTTAATGTTGGGATAGAGTGGGACTGTTTTTGGTAGCCAACTCAGGAAAGTCATCAAACAGATGACATTTGAGCCCAAACTTGAAGAATGTAAAGGAGCTAGGTCTTCTACGTCCTGGGAAAGAATAATCCAGGCAGGTGACTTTAAGGATGAGTCTTCTGAGCTTGGCATTTACAGGGATAGAAAGAAAACCAAGGTGGTTGGAACAGAGTCGTTGGAAGAGAATGGAACAAAATGAGACGGGACAGGCAAGAGGGCCCAGATCTTGTGGACTGTGGTAAGGAGTCTGTCCTTCTTCTAAGTGAAATGGGAGTCCACCAGAGTGTTTTAGCCAGGGAGTGATAGGGTCCGGTTGTGTTTTCAGATAACCTGAGCTGCTGGGTAAGATCAGCGTAGGAAGACCCGTTAGGCTGTGGTGCCCTGTGGTTTCCCTTAAAACTATTGAAAAGAAGGTCTTATGAACTTTCTTATTGTAAATAGAACGTTTATATTAGGAAATGTGTAGCTATGGGCCACTCTGTTAGCATTGAGTCCATATCTCACATTCTGTAGTTGTATACACTTAAGCAGATTCCCAGCCTCGGGTCCCAGGGCAGTGGAGGAGTGTGGCTGTTGAATGAGAAGCGAAAGTGTGAACGGCACACCACTGCTCTCTCGCAAGTGGAGGGGCAAGTATTCCCAAGACAAGCAGTAATGGAAGCCATAATGCCGTGTTACTTACGAGTTTGGAGGATGAGAATTGGAGTTGCATGTTTCTAAAAATCTTTACATTTTAATTACTTAACCACAAAAGACATATTGTGACACCTACTTTTTTTCCCCAATGGTATTGAATGGTTAAAAACTGAATAAATTCGGGGACAGCATAATCACATAAGATGAAGATTTCACCTACTTCTAGTTCTGGCAGACTCAGTAGGTTAACAGGGGCCTCCTTCTAAGCAACCATGGATTCTGCTCGTCTTTTTATCCAATCTCCACCCCAAGTGGCAATATAATCCAAACAAAAGCACGTGATGACATCTGTCCTCAGAGACTTCCTGTTCACACCAGGTGTGACATGTGCTGCTGATCAGCTTGATTTCCTTTGTCCCTCCTTCCTTTCCAAGTCATCCTTTCCCTTGAGATGATTACTGCAATTCTTTGCAGTCTCCATAGTAGCTCTTTGTATGAATGGCTCACAGTGTTTATCAACAGAGGGCTGCGTTTTCACCACCAGAATCGGGATACGTTAAGGGCTGTGTAGTTCATGTGCTACTTACAAATTAACTCTGTGTAGACAAGGCCATATGTAATTTAGCCACATAATTTCATTACTACAGCCAACCATATATGAGTTAGATAGTAATTTTTAGTAGAAAAAAAATGTGGAATGGTTTTAGTTATAACTACCCATGTTACTATATTGCTGCATAGAAATATTTTCTTAAAATTTTACATTCAATAAGCAACATGTACCATCTAAATGCTATTTTTATATTTGCCAAAGAATATACAAAAGTCAACTTCTCATTTTAAGTTTTACTTTGTTCATTCTCAAAGAGCTTAAAGTCCAATACATAAGATCAGATATGTATTATTGGTGACACTGGCCTCGGACCACTCTAACCTTCTTATTCATCAGTGTGATGTATGTGATGTATTATTTTAAAAAATAGAGCTAACATTCCTGCTGTTTTAGAAAATAAATCATTTCCCCTCATGGTTAGATACACATGGACAAATTGTTCACACAAAACAGGAATTATAAAAGTGCTACATGAAAGGTCCTGAGAAAGTTTGAATTATCTTCAGAAGAAATAGAGTGGATCAATTTTGCACTGTTTTATGTAGGATGGGACCTGTACTCATCTTTAATCAGTGGAAGTGGGGGTGAGAAACTAGACAAGATTAGACTGTATAACTGTCCAACACCTCTGATGGTGGGGAATCTAAAGATGTTCCTTAACTTAGACTTACCTCAATATGAATGGACTGCCTTTCTGATTGTCCATATATCTGGCCAACTGCCTCTAAAAATAAGATTGCTTTTGAGGCTGGCTGCTACTTAAATCTTTGCATGTGATAGCATAAAGACAAGCATGCATGATGAGGACCGTACCACAGCTTTTTGTTACTGGCCAAAGTTAATAGGTAAGTAATACTTAACCCAATGTTGTATATTCTGTGGTTGTATCCTTAACTACTGGGAGTCCATGTCTCTTAAGAAGCATATTCAAAACACTCAGGGATCTTCGTGCTTAAAATGCTTTGGTGGTTAAATGTCCATGTATTCTGAAGTTTTAAAACCTGGTCTCGAGTATGAATCACCCGTGATAATATATCATTTCTCTTTGTGATGCCTTCATGTTCATTGGCTTATTTAGTCCTCACAAGAAATACACAAAGAAAATACTATTACTATCCTGATTTTTTACTGAGCGGGAAACTGAGATAAAGGGGGATTAGGTTCCTTTCCCAAGGCAAAATGGCCCAAGCTTTTAGCCATTATACTACACTGCCTGTTTATGAAAGGATATTAACAAGAGACCTCATTGCTGTGCAGCAACCCAGCTCTAAACCTTAAATCACTTTCTCTTCTGATCTTGAGCAGGTCTCATATGCCAAGCTACTGAAAATCCCTCTTCTTGGTATGAGGCTGTTGGGAGGCTATCTGCTAGGAAACCTTCCTAATCATGTTTCTAGCAGAATACTTAAACTCACCTCTCTATTTTTCATTTATCATTGTGTCCTGCCAGGCACTAATGAAGCAACTGGCAGTGTGAGGGGTGTGCTTAGTGGGCTGTGGCATGGAGCTAAGCTGAATGTCAAAGACACAGTCTAGCTAATAACCTTGAACCTCAGAGAGGAGAGTACTACCGAGCTCCGAGAGAGGCAAGACACGCTGAGGACCTCCTCAGAACCCAAGGAGCGAGTCAGCGCCGTGTCTCCAGGTGACAAGGAAGGACTTGCAGCAAAACCAACAATGACTCCTTTTCAAGAGTGATATAATTTCACCTAAAATGTGCACTGCTTGCTCAATGCCTGGAGTAGTATCGTTCTGTACATTTGTATGCATAATTTGCGTCATCATTGAAGCTCTGGTCAGAAAAGGGGGAGCGAAAATAAAATGTTAAAAATATGCTATAAAATCCAGCCCTTTTATTTCCCAAGTTTACAGTCAGGCAAAGTGACTGTTCCATTTCTAATCATATTTGCCGTTGATTCGAAAAGCCTGTACTGAGAGAAGAGTATATAAATTAATAAATGTCTAAAACTGGCCTTCTTGAAACCTTTCGGTAGAACACTGAGTTGCATTCCTGCAGGGAGAAAAAAAAGTGCCAAAGGAGTGAGCCTAGGCCCAGTGTGTTCGGAAAGCCTTATTTGGAGAACCGTGGAAGTGTGAACTCGATCACGTGGAAGCCCAGGCCTGTTCAGCCTTCTGTGGCAGGTCTATGAGTTCTAGCACCGGGCTATTAATAGGGCCTCAAGCATGTGGGTGCTGCTGCTGCTGCTTGCTTGCTTCTGTGCGTGTGTTTAACTGCACGAATCATATTTAAAAGGGACCCCCTGTTTTATCAAGAGGTTATCAAGTGAAGAAGTTATTGCTTTCCATTTTATATCCTCTTTTTCAATGTGTCTATCCATGCTTAATGTTAACCTTTTCTATTAAAAATAGAAGTTTATTTGTCTATTTTGAGAGTTAACCACTTAGAAAATCAAAAAAAGGAGTCCTAGATATTAAAACAAACTTTCCCAAGAATCTTCTGGAACATAATAACTACCACAACTAACTTGCTCAGTGATGGGAGTTCATACACTTTTCGGCTTTCAGAGATGAATGAATGTGTTACCTTTGCTTTTCTAAGGAGCCGTCTTGTCCACGCACAGGAAATTGAGACCCAGAGAATGACTACCCAGGGTCTCACGGCAGAGGTAGGACTTGAGTTCTCCAAATGTGGGAGGTCACAGACAATTCTATGTCTACATTGATAGTGCTTTATTATTGCCTTCTATAAAAGAACAGTGGCATTTTACTGCAACACATTTTCCTATTCACTGCCTTATTTGCTCCTCAAAAATTATTCAGATGGACAGAGAATGACTTCAGAGAAGTCATTTTCCCAATTTTTCACACTGTATAAATCATAGAATATTTATCCTTTGCCTATAAAATCCATAAGATGAAACATGTGAACTAAGAAACATCACAGTTCTTAGCTTTTCTATTTGCAGACTGCCCCTTGCAGTTGCTAACTACTTAGATTGAAAAATACACAATTCATTAAGCAGAGCACTGCCTCAGAGACTTGGGCTGATACCTGGTCATATCTAAGTGTTCTTCAGTGTTCTCTCTGAGAAGAGTCTGTCGGGGACTCTATTGGTGCTAAGGTTACACAAACCACAGAAGTAAAATAAACCTTTTGAATAAATTATTCAGTTCTATTAACCATTTGATAGGTACTACAATATAAATGACTGTTCAAGATGGAAAGCATTTGTAAAGAAGTATGTATGAAAAGTAAGGCTTTCTCATAAAGTGGCATTGCCCTTAGCTACTACAGTTAATGTACCCAACAGTAAATAGTGAGAATACTGTGTGTGTGTGTGTGTAGATATGTTCAGATGTTGTGGGACCTACAGCTCTGAAATTTGTAACTTTCGGAAGACTTCTTTCAAAAATACAAAATTTTGCCCTGGCCAGTTTGGCTCAGCGGTGAGCGTGTTGGCCTGCGGTCCAGAGAGACCTGGGTTCGGGTGCCGCTAAGGGCACGTACCTTGGTTTTGGTGTGTCCCTGGCCTTGGCTGGGTGGTGCGGGAGGCAGCCACTCGATGTTTCTTTCACGTCGATGCTTCTCTCTCTCTCTCTTTCTCTCCCTCCCTCCCACTCTATCTGAACAAAAAATGGAAAAAATGTCCTCGGGTGAGGATTAAAAAAAAAAAATTTTTGACCAGGGCATAATTGAATTAGTTTCCTGAGCTGCCATAACGAAGTAGTACAGACTGGATGGTTTAAACCACAGAAATTTACTTTCTTAACATTTCTGGAGACTCGAAGTCTGAGACCTAGTGTTGGTTGGGTTGATTTCTTCTGAGGCCTCTGTCCTTAGCTGCTCCATAGTCACCTTCTGTTGTCATCACTAGGTCTTTCCTCTGTGTGTGGCTTTGTCCTTGTCCTGTACCAGCACCAGTCATGTTGGATTAGGCACAACCTAATGAACACATTGTAACGTAACTTCTCTTTGAAGGACCTCTCTTCAAATATAGTCACCTTGTGAGGTACCAGGGTTAGAACTTCCAATGAATCCTGGGAGACCGCATAATTCATCCCATGACAATTATGTAAGAAAACAAACCGATTGACAAACTTCAGAGAAAAGGGAGTAGGTGGGGCCTGGAAGAGATAAACCCAAGGACGTATGTGCATATATGCACAACCAATGGGCACAGACAACAGTGTGGTGAAGGCAGATGGGGCAGGCACACATCAGCAGGAGGGTGTCAGTGCGGGAAAAAAGGAAGGATGTCTATAATACTTTCAACAATAAAAATAAATTTTTAAAAAATAAAACATTTATTTCAAATGAGAAAAGCAAATGCAACACATTTTATTTTTTCTATTTTAGAGAGAGAGAGAGAAACTTCAATTTGTGGTTCCAGTTAATTATGCGTTCATCCGTTGATTCTTATATGTGCCCTGACTGGAGATTGAACCTGTAATCTTGGCGTATCAGGACAATAACTGGCCAGGGCCACAACACATTTTACATTGATTATCATTCAAAGTGTGGAAAACTTTCTTTAATCTGCACAACTTTGTGTTGGTAACTGTGAAATTTAAGACAATGGTCAAATTTAGGGAAACTGCTATTAACTTTAATTTGTAAGCTGTTACAAAAATACTTGCACTATTGGTAAATTCTATTTTGTAAAATTTGATTCAAAAAGAAAATCAAGTCAGTGTGCATTTTTAATTGCTTCCAGTCCGTAGTTGAGCATGTTCCCGCTAAGAGAAACATCTTTTGTGTGTATATTTTTATACATCTGATCATCAGCAAACCGTTCAGCTGACTTGGCTTCTGACTTCATACACTGCACACACTGCTGCCTTCCTCCCCCTGCTTACCCCATAGCCTGGGTGCTGTAGAGCACAGTCCTGTCAAAGGACTTCTGGCTTCATGCCTCAGAGCTGGGAAGTTAGCGGGCCCAGGGGCCTTTACTAAAGCCATTCCTACACAGCGATAACTGGCGATGACTTGAGCACCCACCATAGTGATTGCAAACCATGTAAATGTAGTGTCCCTCTCTTCTCAACTAAATGTATCTGTAACTGAACTTCCCCTAACCAACCCCAGAAGTTCCACAACCATTCCCACACTGCTCCACAGCGTGTGACAGAGGGCAGCCAGCGTGGAACGAGACCAGATGGCAGCAAAAATACTCCCTGCCCTACACCCCCATGGGACCTAAGAGGGGGCTAGAGCCAGGGGGAGCCCTGAGGCTTCATTTCCGACTCTGTCAATCCATGTTTGAGTATTTCTGCCACTCTGGGGACTTGCTGGGGAAGTTATGCCCTCATTTTCTCTCTGCCCCTCCTTCCCTTTCTCTTTCCCAAACATTTATTCGGTGCACCCCACATTGCAGAGCCTGCATTGGGAGGGATAAGACACACATGGTGTCCACAGCTTTTTAATTTTAATCCTCACCAGAGGATATGTTTTTCAAAGGGGAGAGAGAGAGAAACATTGATTGGTTGTCTCCCACATGTGCCCCTACCAGGGACCCAACCCACAACCTGGGTATGTGCCCTGACCGAGAATCAAACCCATAGCCCTTTGGAGCATGGAACAATGCTCTAAACCACAGAGAAACACCTGCCAAGGACCCATTTGCTTTTTTAGTTTGTTTATTCCAGTGACTCTTCTGTCTCCCATAGAGGACAGTCTGGTTCTGACCCCCTTCCTGAACTGTCTTTGGCCCAGAGGGAGAAGAATCCACCAAAATGTCTCATTCATTTGCAATCAGAGGCAAGCGGGTGGCCCAGCATCTCTCAGTGTGACCCAGTGACCGAATCAGTAGAGAGAGACGTGAATGTTCAATCTTTGCATGATTCTACTGAGTCATATAGATCTGTTGGTGACTTTAATGTTTGTGAAAGAGGTATTTTTGTCATTGAGGCATGGCTTTGTGAGATGCTTGAGGGCAAGGAACTGTGCCATAAAACCTGAATGTCTACATGATGGAAGGACACAGGCACCAAGTAACCTCAACAGAAACCAGTGCCTCCCACTGAGCTACCGAAACACAATTCTTTGCATAGCGCCTGTGTTCAGTAAATGTTGATTTTGCCATGGATTCTGTGACTCTTACTGTAATTTGAGGACTAAAGGCAATGATGAATCAGTTGCTGACATGACTGTTTTTTAGGTTTAATGGTGGCAGATAGCAGCCCTATGAATACTATTACTATCACTGTCTGGTGGGAATGGCTATCAGTATACTGAGATTTTAGGAGTAATAATAATAGGAAAGACTACTCCATTTATATTGAATGAACACACTTGTCTCCATCACGTTTAGATCTTACATAATTTTGCTCCCTATGGTGATTTTTGCAGATAAGTTCCTCTAATGGCACGAGTATATTAAAATAAAATGAGGTGGGATGAAGGGAACCTACCAATGAAAAGAAACAATCGCTTTTCTGACAAATGGCAGTTAATACAGTAGCAATATTTAGAAGTAAAACGTCAGGTATCTAATTGAAAAATATATCTGTATATCATTCTTGCTGTAATTCATCAGACTCACAGATCTCTCTCTGATGCCTCATTCATATGTTATATACTTTAATAGAGTGTTCTTCCTTTTTCCTCTTTTGTTTTTAGTCATGAAGATTAATTTGGAGGCTTTTGACTTTCTGATCTCAATTTTTATTTTGTTCCAGACTTGGCTTATTCTGTCAGTCATAGATGATCAGATACACACCATAGCTCGATGAGACCAGACTGGAAGACCTGCTTCAGTCAGTGTAGCAGTTCCGCATGTGATACATTTCAGGGAAATCTACAAAAGGCTGGATGAGAATGGCCCATGTTAAGTGTAGTTATATAAACCTTAATAGAAAGAAAGTACCAGGAAACACTTAGTACCTCAGATAAGATTTCTTTCTTTCATCCCTTATCTCAGACATTCAAGTGACCACCCTGATGTTTTCTTCGCTAAACTAAACCTTTTTTTTTCTTTTTAATATGTTTTTATTGATTTTACTGAGAGGAAGGGAGAAGGAGAGATAGAGAGCCTACAGCCCAGGCATGCGCCCTGAACAGGAATTGAACCTGCAGCCTCTCGGTGCATGAGGCAACTGAGCCACACTTTAGCATGGAGAAGGATTTATGTAACGTCTAGTGCAAGCCTATTCTTTCTCATTGTTTCACAGACATTTATTAGTTACTTCCCATGTGCCACGCCCTGTGCGAGGTATTGCATATACTGAAATGGAAAATAATCCAAAGATTTCAGTGGGGGAAGAAATGGGTGAGGAAACTAAGGCCTGGGGGAATTTGCTGGAGTTCCTCTAGGCATAAAAGGAAGAATAGGGACCTGGTAAAATGTCTCCAGCCCACTGTTTAGTCCTGGTTCTGCTCAATCACTCCATCTCCCTAACCGAGGACAGAGCAGAGAGCATATAGCTGGACTGAAATCAGTCTTGTTCCTTATTACAAATTTCATGTCATATTCCATGTTGAAACTTTATGCTTAAAATACATACATTTTGTGTCCAATATTAACTTCATAGACATCTGGGAAGAGAAAGGGTAGATTTCCGACTTCTCTGACCGCCTGGAAGCCTGTGTCCTCACACTCTGGGTTGTTAGAAATGTTCCATTCTGCGATCATGCTTTGCGGGCGTCAGGGGGCGGTTTAGGGAGCTTCCAGTTGCCTCCAGACAGGCAGAGTCTGGATGTATGTCTAAAGCCCATGCGTTTGAATTCTGGAGCATAAAGCTCACAAAACAGCTTGCTCTCAAGAGGTTACTGTAGGTTTGGTTCTAGTCCCCCACAGATACTGAGAGAACAGGCATGGTCGGATTGTTGTGATGTGCTCAGGGAGAGTGTTCTGAGCTATGTGGGAGCTGAGCATTTGCTTAAGAGGGAAATACAGACAACACTCGAATCTCTAGGGAGTTCCACTCCCGTGGGTGTGAGAACTGCCTCAATACATTCGCATCCCATGTACTATGTCTGATATAGCAGCATCGAGAAGTCCTCGTTCTTGTAATGGGATACAGTGAGGAATGAGACGATGTCCTGAAAGATGGGAGAATGATGTATATTTGAGTTGAAATAATGAAGATTTATTATATAACTCAAAATTTCTCAAATGACACAATAAATGCTCAGTAGGTGTTTGTTAAGTGAATTTTAATACCTGATGTGTGTTTAATGTTGGATGTGTTTAAGTGACCAAGCTGATAAAAAAGGAAGCGGTGTGGGAAACAGGAAAGAGAACCAGGCCAGGTGGACAGTGCTGGGCTCTGGTTCCAGTTAGTAATCCATAAGTGATTTTAGACAAGTCATCTCTCTCTCTTTCCTTCAGTTTTGTAAAACAGGAAGATTGGACTACTTTTTTTTAAAAGGCCCTAAGGAGCCTATGCAATCTACATGCATACCATTCATCAGGAACTACTCTAAGTATGCTGCCATGGAAAGAAATATCAATAGTGATATGTCAAATGACAAATTAGTAGGCAGGCTTTAACTTCTTCTCGCCTGACTTCAGGCGTACATCTCATTATCTAGCATATTTCTGAGGACCTAGCCAGTACATGATAAACATGTATTAGTCACTGGCCTCACCCAGTGTCTCAGTGACTGGCCCAGATCTTTGAAATGCATGTTGAATGATATTACTGATTGAGAACTGGATCCCTAAAGATGTCCCATGTAATTAATTTTAAAGGACGACTATCCAACCCATTCAATATGGCATCTCTTTTACAGCATAAGAAATTTACACGGGCACACTTTGGGTGGCAGAATTCTCATCGCCTTACCATGTATCTCTTTTAGACAACTCAATTTTTCACTTGCATCAGCCAGAATGACAGTAACTGGCAGCAGTCTGGAGAAAAAGCTCTAACCTCATGTCAGAGGCCGGGCTTCATGTCTGTATAATGGCAGAGATTACTGGTAGCCAGAGATTATTTTTTTCAACCACACCTTTCCACCCAGTAATTACTGTCCATTTGTGTTATTCCTGAGAAAACAGTCTAATGCCATAAAGTGCTCTTTTTTGCAACAGGAGAACATGCTGTTAAGACGACACGAATGCACTCTCTCTCTCTCATTCCAGTTTGCCCTAAATGAGTAAGCTGAAGTTAGTCTTTTAAACGTCGCCCTTCTCAAGGAAGGAGAGGGTACATTTGCCGTGGATTTTCTTCTCAGTTGGTTAAACCTAAAGAAGTAATTAAGACTCTGCATTTCTGATTTGCAGGAAACAGTGTTATGCATTTCCCTTGGATGAGACTAAGTAAGGAGGATAAAGGAGGACTCTCAAATTGCAGTCTGTGTGACCTGTTTTTGAATAAACATCATTATATTCCACAGTCAATTATCTCCAAAGTACAGTGTGTTCTCTAGCCAGAACGAGAGAGAGCAAGCACAAGAATGAGAGAGAGAGACTGACTTAGAAGTGGTTAGAGAAGGGACACATGCATTGGAGTGTACATTAATCTATTGTCCTCTGAATAATTTCATACCATTTGGGAGGGGGTTATAGAGAGGATTACGCATTATTTTAATGTGGTTTTATAAATATCAAATTGCAGTCATCTGTGAAAGAGACAAGCAAGGCTAGGGAAACAAAATGAGGTATGTTATGTTTAGCAAAGTAATGGGGCCCCTAATACCAGAGGAAAAACAAGTCATTAGTTACAACTATTGAATGGAATTGGTCTAATAGGTGCAGCAGGATAAGTATCCCATTTTATTATGGCTTTGTGTGTGTTTTGCAAGGCGCTCTGGATGACCATTAAAATTATTTTCTACAGCAACACTATGAGGGTTCGGAACCCAGAAGTGTAACTATTATTTTTGTTTACACCATGCTGTTCTCCTGGGAGAGTAAATAGTATTTTGAGTTTTGTTTGTTTCTTTTATCCCTTTCTTTCTTTTCACCTATGAAAAGAACAAAATTGTAGAGAAATATTTATTGGAGAGTGATCTTAAAAGAAGCTTAGGTTTGATCAAAACAGGGTTGGCCACAATGAAGACAGGTACATTACCGTCGCCTCTATGATCACTTGGGGTTGTGTTGTTTTTCCTCTTCTCTTTTGGAGGTAAAGTTGGCAGCAAAGGCAGGTTTCAGATGGATACGGAGTATAAACACAAGGCTTCTGTTCATTCAAATGGGGACCAGGCAACCTCCCACAATAGCTCTGACACTTGGCCTGTTCTGATAGAAACCCCTTTCTTTCTGTGTGGTCTGGGATTTGAATCTAGAGGTCTTTGATCATTGGCCTCTCTCCTGGCTGGTTGCTGGGTGGGGTGGCTCTGATCATTCATTCTTCCAAGGAGGCCTGTTACCCTCCGAAGCGAATTGCATCCTTGCTTTCACCACAGTTAAGCTTGATAATTATTGGTGATACTGTCAGCACACTCTTACTTTCTTATTCCTAAGTCTGAAGTGTATAGATATATAAAATTAACAGCCCACTTTGGAAGAAAAAAAAGAGCATTACCCCACGTTAAACCCCGAGGCTTGCTACAGAACACCAACAGCGGAGTCCCCTCTTTCTCCTCACGCCAACAAATCCTCACAAATTATTTATTTCCCATTTTAGACATTGGACAGTGACTCAGTGTGCCCTGGAAATACTATCACTGTAGTAATTTTCTCATGTGGCTCAGCTTAATGTTCAAGAAATGGGTAGTTACAAGTCCAGACACTATAAAGATGGAGCTAAAAATTCTTCTAAAAATGGGATGTTTGGTTAACGTTGAGTAGTCAACAACTTTCCTGCAGCCACACACAGTGCCAGAGAAAGAAATGGAATAAATGTCCTCATGCAGTGTTTGGTGAAGTCTTGGCTTAGGGGGTTGACCTTTGTTAAGGATTCGGGACATGTTGGCTTCGTGTGTGATGCTTGTTCTATGGCTTTATGGTGTCTGTAACTCAAGGGATTAACATTTGGGAGGAAATGACATGCTAATGGGTGATGGGTGGCATAAAACTGATTATAACAGATTAAGTAACTGAACAAACGGACAACTAGCTCTTCTGAACCTTGTCTTCGTTCTAAAGACCTATTTCTCCATGACCATGGCTTGGTGTGTGATGCAGAGAGGGAAAGGAACAGACGTCCTTGTCCCCTTGGCTTATACTGAAGACAGTACTTCCAGGTGCTTTCAACACCCTCTTCACCTGGGTGGCCACCACCAGTCCTTAAAGAATTCCTCATTCATATAATTTTGAGAACCACCTGTAGTTAGGGTTTTGCCCTCCTCCCTGTTAAGAAATGAAGGGCTCACACTCAGATGTCTGTGCAGTGTGGACTCCCCCTGGAGCGCACGGTCACTTACTTTTCATTAGAGGATAGGGGGCCAGTGATAGTGTCTACTGTGCAGGAACCTGAATCCCTTCTCTCTACCATCAGTTTCGCCACATTGTTCTTTGTTACTGAGGGTAGTGTTAGGGAAACCTCTGAGCCCTCCTTACCTTGCTCATAGGAAATATCTGCAAAGGATTAATACAATTAAAAGAAATGTATTGTAGGAAACGTATTCCTTTACCCTGTGAGGATTGTATAGTCCACCTTACCCTGAATGCCAAATATTATGCCTTGAACAGCAAAAAAAAAGAAAGAAAGAAAAGGAAATCCCTGAAAAAAGATTTTAATAATTTAAATCAAAAGAATGAACGTGGATCAAATTTGCCTAGTATCAAGTTGCCCTCTATGTTCCTTCAGGGTTTACCCGGGGAAGTGGCCAAGGATGGCCGCCAACTGGTCACCTGAAACAGCAATACCGTAGACAAAACCAGACCCCGCATTCTGCATATCAACACCATCCTGGCTACCAGCGAGTGATTAAGAACCCTACAAGCTAACCCCTAGAGAAGCGGGAGTGCTGATAACATATGCAAAATAAATCTTTGCATACAGAGTACTAAAACTCATTTGATCCTCCTTGCACATTTGTGAGTTAGTTAAGGCAGAGTTGTTATTGTTTCTGGTTTTCAAATGAGGCACCTAAAGCCCGTAGAAGTAAGGTTACTCAAAAGGCAAGGATTCCAAACAGGGTTACTCAGGGTAAGCTGGTATGTTGTGGTATACAACCTCAAAACCACTGCTATCTTGCTACTTTAGGTGCAGAAAGCCCCTAGAGTTCCACAGAATTGGAGTGTTTCCAGATCTGAAATGTTTCTTAGAAATCATCTCATCTGATGCCCCCATTTGGCCAAAGAAGTGCACAAAGCTTCTGAACTGGGAACAAAACACATGTTCTCTTTCTATCATATTGTGCTGAGGCTTGGATGAGTAAACCCAGGAAATCATCAGGAAACTTTGAAAGGACCAAGCGTAGTCTTTGGAATCATCATGACCTCAGTGCACATCGCATTGCCACTATCTGGGTATGTCTGTTTAGCAAGGTCGCTTCCTCTCCCTGAGCCTCCTTGCAAAGAGTATGTGCCAAGCAGGGTGTCGGTTCTTATTAAGCAAGATAATAAGTTGGTGTCTGGCCTAATGCTTGGTCCCTAATGAAGGCTCAATTACTAGGTGCTTCCTTTGGTTGGCTCGCTCCTCCTCTCACACTGTTGGGGCTGCTGGTTTGAACTGTTCATTTCTACGCTGGGTTTTCCTGTTAGCCCCTTGGAAAGGGGCATGGTGCCCCTCCCCCTCCCCCTCCCCAGCGCCCGCCATGACGGTCCTGGGCCTGGACTGCGCGGGACTCTGCCCACCTTGGCACGCTGGCACACGTGCTCCTGTCCCAGGAGACCTGGCTCGTGCACACAGGGGCTCTGCGAGCGCAGTGGCTGCCTAATTGGGAGATAGGGCTTCGTGAATGGATCTTTCATTAGCAACAAAATATTTGCTGGGAGGGACTGTAAACAGCAGAGAAGACTTGATTCAGTCACTCCTTTTCTCTTGCCCTCTCTTAGTTTTTGTTTAATTTAGTGTGTTTACTCCTTAAGACACAGCTGGTACTGAGGCCCTTCCAAGGTTCAGGGACCCTTTCTCTGCCACTCCGCCTGTTTCCTCTTGGGCATCTTTAAGGGACAATGCGAGGGGTGTGGGGGTGACGCAGCATGTGTCACATGAGTCCTGGCTATTACGGGACATCCGAACAAACTCCGCCTCCTCCTTGTCCACAAGGTTCTCATAGAGGCGCACGCACCGAGCTTACCTCAAGCACATTCTTTCAATGACAGGGTCACTGCCGGTCGTTTCCCCGAGGCATCACTGCTGTCCTGGCCTGATCCGTCCCTGCTCTGCCTTGGCTACCCTAGCATATTTTTTTTCCCTTCTCAAAACGTGTTACTTTTTCATAATTAAAGACCAGGCGGCAGCAGGGAAGGAAGCTGCGTGGTTTGATGACAAGCACACGGGGCCTGTGGTCAGAAGATAGGACTTCATTGTGTCACCTGGTCATACTGGGCCTCTATGATTTGATTTGGAAATCTGGGCTGATTATATTTAACTTTCCTGTTTTACTCTTTCTTTGTGAGGTTTACTTTTATTTATTTATTATTTTTGCAGTTCAGCTAGAGCAGGAGGGAGGGAGGGAGGGAGGGAGGGAGGGAGGCAGAGAGAGAAACATCAACGTGAGAGAGACACAGCAAGTAGCTGCCACCCCCACGACCCCACCCAGGGCCAGGGACAAACCACAACTAAGGTACATGCCTTTAGTGGGAACTGAACCCAGGACTCTCCGGTCCGCAGGCCGACGCTCTAACCGCTGAGCCAAACCGGCCAGGGCTCTTTGTGAGGTTTAAATGGGGGACTCAATAGCAAGTCCTTTGTAGACAATAGGGTATTATATAAGTAGGAACATTTTTGTTGGACTTTCCTCAAGTTCCATTAATAAATGGACACTCTGCATTGCAGTGCTAGTGGATCTAAGCATTTGAAGAAGTTGACTTCAGATTAAACTTTACGTAAGAATTATCAGGAGAAAATGAGCTGTTGGTGGACTTTGTGAACCTCTTGCAGGCTGCACAAAGAACGGTGAGTCCTTTCCACCACCCGCACGTGCTCCCAAAGGGCTGTGCCTCATTTCCACTGGGTAGATGATGAGCCCAGGCCCTTGGGAATTCATTGAGCTCACAGGGGTTTGCATAATGCCAGTTTAGGAGGGAAGAGGGGTCCTGGTTGCTGCTTATGGCTGGCTTCTGGTGTCTTTATTTTCGGATCATGAATACACACCAAGGGAGATTGGTGGGGAACCGTGAGCTGCTTGTTGGTAAGCTTTTCTCCGTTCCCAGCACGAGGTCAGCTTCGGTGCACTGCAAGAAAAGCCTCTTCTCTGTCCTGCTGGTCTCTCCTTCCTCCATTCCTTCTGCTGCTCTCTCTAGCCCTCACACTTCTTGAAACAACTGTCTACATGGTACCCTTATTTTAAATAAATGGTACCCTCGTTTGGATATTTGTTTCCAGTATTCCTGAGGCTGGCAGATTTCTCCAGAGGCTACTGATGGTTCCAGTGCCCAAGCACCAAGAAAATTTCCACTTGAGACGGGTCTGGCACAGGGCGTTTATTTTCTCCCCCTTCTATGTCACTGTTGGCCAGTTCGGGCTAGCATGTTGCTAGGCTGTGTTGGTTTCTTAGCTCTTGTAACCAAGCTAAGATGCGCATGTCAAAAATTATGTTTTCTTTCCCTCTGAAAAGGTCTTCCCTCTTCTAGAATGATTCAGTATGGGAAAAGAGTATTTGCTTGATTCTAATTCTGGCCTATGAAAGGTTTGCTACAAAGTGTCTGTATCACCCTGCTATGTTGTCAGAGTGCTATCACACTGTCATTTTGCAGCCTAATGGCAGGAATGTTCTATTGGTACCGAGGATATTCCATAGTTTAGGTAAATTCAACACAGAAAATTTCAAATGGAAAAAATAAATTAATTAAGTAAAAGACAGAAGCTAATTAGTTTTACATTTCTCAAAACCCTCAAGTTAAAATAGCTTTAAGCTTCCAGTTGCATCATGCTCTCTCTGACAGTATCATTCACAGGTGGTAAAAAAAAAAAAAAAAGATGATGCTTAACTCAGATTATTGTTACATTGTGACTACTCATAAAAAAATAATAATAATAACAATAATAATAATAATAATAAAAAAACATGTCCTTGCAGGAGGGAGATAGGGCTATTTGCCAGAGTGGCCTCCAGGTTTTGGATGACAGCAGAGGCACCTTGATTTAATGCTTCTCTAGTTTCAGCAGTTGCCACCAAACCAGCCCTCCTCTCAGCCTCCCTGAAGAAGACTGGCCTTGACCATAAGAGAACTCAGAGCTCCTGCAGTGAAATCTAACCCCCGGTTGGAAGTGATATTCACAGGTGAGATGGTGAGTTAGTGAAACACCATCTTACTAGTACTGAGGTGATAGCAAAATCCCTACATTCCTCTGTCAGGCATCCAAATCCTTCAGTTCCCAAATAGTACGAAGGCTTTCACTCTGTCCGGTCCTGCAGTGAGCAAGCAGGGTCTGAGCAGAGAGAGACAGAGGGATGAAGTAGCTCATTCTTGAGCCACCTGTGATTCCTGTCTTCATGGGGCTCAAAGTCCGGGAATGGAGACATGTAAATAGCTATTTCCAAATTTGTAAACTCAATATAATGAGCCAGGTTACCAAAGAAGCACACAGGGGGCTTTGATGAATTTTACCTGAGGGAATTTGCCTCAGTCATAGGTAGTAATTATTAACTTGGCTTCTGTCTTTTCTCATGTCTGCATCTCTATTGCCATTTAAAATCTATCTATCCATCCATCTACCAAGTTCCCACCCATCAGGAATTTCAGATTAAGAAAGATTCCTCACTTGGTAACACAGTCTGACTGGTACTTTACATCCATCCATCCATCCATCCATCCATCCATCCATCCATCCTACAAAATCTCATGCCTTTATGTGACAGATATTTTGTTACATCTCAAAAAAGATTCACAGTTTAGTCAGGCAAATATGTAATTTAGTAATGGAGACAAAAACAGCTGAGAAAATATTATGGATCCATAAAAGTGTTAAAGAAAAAGGCACGGAGCGCTTCTTGAAGGTGATGTCATGATACTCATCAGTAGGCAGCAGTCCCTGCTGAGGATGGTACCTGGAGTGGGCATCGTGTTTTCCCATCGTCACACCATGAGTGTTTGCTGTGCATTCATTCCATGTCAGGCACTGTATTTGCATGAAGTAGAGGCATATGATCTTCTGATAGACATTGTTTCTTTTTTTTTTTTTGAAAATTTTATTCATTTATTTTTGTTACAGATATTTCTCCTTTGCCCCCCTAGATACCCTCCTCCAGCATTGTTGTCTATGTCCATTGGTTGTGCATGATAGACATTGTTTTTAACTCTGGGGCTTCTCATTGTGATTGGACCTCTGCTTCTGCACATAATAGCCAAAGGATGTACACATTGGCTCCACTGTTTGTCTTTCCTGTTATCTGCTGTCCTTGTGGTTGGGTTTCAGTGAACACATACCAGGTACTGTGAGAGGTGAGAAACGACAAGAACACAGCATTTCACAAGTGTTAATCACTTGACTGCAACTTAGGAGTGGTTTCTGAGCAGTAGAGCATTTGCTGGATAGTGTTTCACGTGATTTACAGGACTTGGGACTGTTGAAAACAGGAGAAAGAGGGATTTTAGTTACGTACCAAGGACAGAGGTCCGCAAACTACGGCCCATGGGCCAAATCCAGACCTCTACCTGTATTTGTAAATCAAGTTCATCAGAACTCATCACGCTCGTTTGTTTGTGTGTTGTCTGTAGTTGATACCTCTACACACAGCAGAACAGAGTAGCTGCGGCCAAGACCAAAGGGCACACAAACCCCACAGAAGTCACTGTCTGCTTCTTTATAAAAAGGCTTGCCAACTTAGGAACACTTACGAATCTCTCAAAGAAAACAAACAAACAAAAATCAGATACCCCTAATCATATTTTTTAGTTACACAACATTTTGTTCTGAAACTCAGTCAATAAAACTCAGAACAATTGAAAAGAGAGGGAGGAAAAAGGAAAAAGAAAACTAGGCTGAGAGGTGATGGACAAGAAATCTATAGAATATAATACCCCTCTTCTTCAACCAACTTGTTCCGACGAAATGGTATGTTTCAAAAACTTCTGCCAGATGCTGGATAGTCAGGCAAATACAACACAATCTGAGCTCTCAGTCTGTTAGTGGAGACAGTCATGCAAACCAGCAAATGTTCTCCCCATGATGGGTGCTATACAGCAGGTAGAGTCACGGTACAGAGAGGAGGTGGGAGCAGGAATTGACTTCTTGGTATTCTGGGAGAGATATCATAGGCTTGTTGACATGTCACCTGTGTCTAGAAGGATGAGCCTTGATAGATGAGCAAGGATAGAAACAAATGTTTTGTTTCTAAAAGCTTCACCTTTACTTTAAAGTAATTGGGAATGCGAATAACCGCATTACAGTTTATGAAACTCTGTCTCATCCATAATCCCTTTGGCCTTTACATTGGAGTTGATTATACAAATTTTCTACATTTGATTAAGAACCAAGGTCAGTTAAGTGAGTTTTTCAAGGTGCCATTGCTTATAAACAATAAAATTGATCTGACCCTATTTTTATTTTACTCCAAAGCCACAGGGCTGTCTTCCTGAGTCAAATGTCCCTGGCTCAAGTCTACAAATGTTCCCTGGAACCTGTAATTGGTCTGAACTACAGGAGAAAGGGGCCTTTTACTTTGCCTGCACTAGAGTAACCTGCTTTACTACAGACATTGCCAAGAACTGTTTTCCACACCTGACGTTGCACATGCTGATAGGTGAAATGATAGTGGTCAGGATTCCATGGGCTTCCACCGTCTGTACGTATGGGTGCCTCCATTAGATTGCATAGTACTTTTCTTTACTCTCACCTTTCCTGGGAAATTTCTCTACGTTCTGCACCCCCCTTTCTTATTGAAGATGATATCTCATAGACTGTCTATACCAGGTGTGCCCCCTCATCACATAGTTTCCTCCTTCGTTAATGAAGTTTTAGATAGGGGGGGAGATATGTCTGAGAAGAGGGAGGGGCCTCAAGTTCTACCATTCACCAAATCCCAGTATTCACAATGATAGTGACCATTGACCTCCTCCTTTATGCCCACTCCCCTTATCAAATACAATTTCAGACGCCTTCTCTCCAGATCCCTAACTCCAAATAGTCAAGCTCTTCGCCACCACCCCCCACACCACCACCACCACACCTCTGTTTTCTTCCTCGCTCTCTGTGTTGGGCTATGGAGACCTCTAACATTATGTTGGAAATACGTGTTGGGAATATATCTTTCCCCATTTGCCCCTCCACGGCTAAAGGAAGAACAGGTTATTCTGCCGATTCTTACCCCAACAAGAACGACCTTGAAAACTTAAGTTGAAGCCCTCTCAGTACATTTCTTCTTAGCCAGAAGTGATAGAGCATAGAGCATGGGCTCTGGGATCAGCTAGCCGGTGTTCCAGTCTTGCTGTGTAACTTAATATCCCTGGACCTTGAGCACCTCTTCTAATGTCTCTAGTCTTGAACTTTCTTTATTTGGTTGTTTTAAGGGTAAAATGAATACATGTTAAGTTCTAAGAACAGTTCCTGGCAAGTTTTAGTTATTATTATTATCATCATTATTTTTCTTTTGTACTTGAGCTTTTTAGACCATGTCTCTATTTTGGGGTTCAGAAAAATATGTTTAACGTAATCATGGGTTTAGTAGAATTTTTGGATTAGCCTTGGAACCTAATATCCAATTATAACATTGTTTTTACGAGAGAATGAATTTCTGCATTCCAAACAGATGAGTTGCAAAGAAACTGTTGGACTGAAATCACTCACCTATAAGAGATGATCCAACTTGAAGAAGGACCCTAATGGTGAAAGATAATTGAAAGTCTGCAAAAATATTTTTGCTAAATGCACTGTAGTTTCAAATTTGCATTGATAGCATTTCTAATGTACCTGCCCCAATGCAACCAATTAGGATCATGTATACAGTCCACAATCATTTAGTTTAAGAAGTAAATGTATTTCCCTTTTTGGTTTTACTTCTTTGCATTTTGGCCTTGTCTATTTCTTCATTTATTAAATAAAAAATGAGACTCAGTAGTTGGATGGCATCTATTCATGAATCTAAATGTAAAACTCACAAATTGTTAATTGGTTGTTCTATTATATCTGCCCTCAGGCTTGTAAACTGAGTTCAGTTAATGATTTGCCATGATTGCAATCATTGCTTGGTGGTAAAATGGGGTGAGAGATTACCATACACACATCTTTCATCCTTTGAGAGCTCAGAGTCAACGAAAGTATTCCATTGCTTGCTTTGTAAACTGTCCATGACCCTAATTTTATACTTCGGAAATACAAGTCATGAAAGATTTTCTGATGATTCTCTCATATACTTGTAACAAGTAAATATATTGTAGTTTATACAAAACTTAATCCAACTGAGTTGCACCACTACACAAATGGGTATAGAAAGCAGAGTGGTCCAGCCAGTGCGGCTCAGTGGTTGAGTGTTGACCCATGCACCAAAAGGTCACTGGTTTAATTCCTGGTCAGGACACAAGCCCAGGTTGTGGGCCAAATCCCCAGTGGGGGGCATGCAGGAGGCAGCCAGTTGATGTTCTCTCTCATGGATGTTTCCATCTCTCTCTCTCCCTCTCACTTCCTCTCTCTGTAAAATCAATAAAGGAAAAACAAACAAACAAAAGCAGAGTGTATTAAGTGCCATGAAGAAGAACAATGACCTTAGGTAGTTGAGAGAAGGTTCAGGAGGAAAGTGGTGTTGATTGGGTCTTATATCAACTGAGGTTGGGTGACCAGTGACCTCAGTACAGTAGGGAGCATTAGGAGAATGACATTCCTGAGAGGAAATACTATGAGGAAACAGGGAGGTAAGGCATTCTAGAGATGATATCTGGTTGTGCTTGTTAGAATGCCTTAAAAACGGTACATTGTATTAAGGTAGCCATATTTTACTTCAAGATTCCTACATACTTCCGGGTGAAAAAATCAACAAAACTCTTAAAATACAGACAGTCAAATCACCCTGAATTGCGCGTGTGCGTGCGCGCACACACGCACACTCCACATTTCCACAAATCAATGCCGATACTAAATGGAGCAATTTTCTACAATTTTCTACAAGTAACTGTATGTTTAAGCATTGCACTCAGCAAAGTGGTGTGGTCCATCAATATGTCTCAGTCCTGCATGGTCTCTAACAGCTTAGCCAGTCCTTCCTGGGTAAGTAGTTGAGGATAGGAGATTCTGTACCTGCAAGTACAAGAGTCACATCCAGACCACTTCAACCTGCTGTGCCTGTAGTGAACCAGGAATTAGGAAGAGAGTTTCCACTTATCACACAAGCAAGGAGAAAACAATCCTAACGAACCTCATAGAACAGAACAATAGAAGAGTTTCCGTGGGATTGTTTCATGTAGTTGGACCAGCATCCTGTAGGAGGAGAAAATTGCTGGGGGGGGGGGGGCAGGTAATTTTATGAAAAAGACCTATACATGTATAAAATAAAATGGTACAAGTTATTAATTGAGTAAAGGTATGTATACCATTGGGAAGCCAACTGTGAATAGTAGATGCAAAATGAACTTTTCTTAGGCTCATGTTTGTTTTGCAGTGAAGGATCTAATGTACTCTTTCTGTAGTTTTAATTTGACACACGTGCACACTTAGCCACCTAATATCAGTGTCATTCTAAAATATAACTCTATTTCTCTTTTAACTACAAGGTAATAAGGTGCCCAGAAGAGACAATTCTATTCCCAATAGCACCTAGAAAAAAAGCCCACAGCTTGGTCGTTAGTGCTATGAAGTTCGAGGAGAGGGAAGAGACATCAGAAAAGGGTAGACTAGTCTTACTGGGCTTTAAGGAAGAAATAAAATTTAATATGGGTTTTAGAATTGAATGAGACAAAATTGTAGATAGAATTAGGGAGATTACTTAATAAATATCACAATGTAAGAGTGGGAACGCATGGACGAAACGTAAATTTGGTCAGTGACAGGAAAAGCAAAGCATGGCTCTCGGAAAGAAGACTCCATTGCTTTGGAAAGTAGTGAGACTCCCTTTCCTGGAAAGTCTGGAGCATTAAAAGGGGATTCAGTCATCAAATGAAGCAGAGCTTGGCAGTCGAATAGATCACCAAGGAGGTCGTTTCCTACACGAAGATCCTAAAATTCTGGTATTTGAAATGAGTTCGCAAAGTTTAGAGGAAGATAACCACTAGAGATTAGAGAGAATTGGTCCACCTGCAAGCTTATTTCAATTAAATAATGCTGACACTACTCTGCACTTTTCAGGCAATACCTACTCTACGCAGCTTTAAAGTGTGACTTCAGAAAACATCAACCTGTGATGTTGATATTTCCTTGTCCAAACAGTAAGCAGTGAAAATGTCACATTTAGAAAACACTTTGATTTTAAGATGCCCCATGCCAAGGAGTACCCAGACGCTGCCAGGCCTCCAGATGAGGGTCCTGAAGACAAACCTGAGCGTTCCTTCCACTTGCAACGTCTGCAAATGTTGGCTGCTCGAATGCTCAGTCTGTGACAGCTCGTTGGTTTCATTTCTTAAAGCTGATCTTCAAAGCCGTGAAGCAATAGCAAACTGTTTAAGATCCCAAATCATAGAACAGATTGTGTAGACTCAAAAAAAAAAAGCAAACAAACAATTACATTTACAAACAAAGTGTTCAGGGAAAACAGTGACAACCTTTTTGCTCACCTGCCAAGGACTCCTGGCTAAGCTTGTGTTTTTGCCAAATTATAGCAAATGACATCAGACCATGTTCTACTGACAGGTGAACTATTTCTGGTGGTTGAATCCAGAGGGGTTCTCACTGGCTAGCATTGTGATATGGAGCAAATGAAGCTCATGTTCTCCATTTGGAGCGAAGGTTCCATGAAACCTCTACCCTTGAAGAAAACAGTGGTGAATGATTACCAACACTGGCATTGTGCATTCACTGGAAGTATGTCGCTGGGGGTTCACCACAGCCCTGTGAAATAGGTGAGGAAACTGAGGTTAGAGAAGAGACTTGCTCCAGGTCACAGGACCAGTGATATATGCAGCAGAAATTCAAGCCTAGGTTTTCCAATATTATATCACTTGCTCTTTCTACTACATGATCCTGCTTCTAAGCTAACCATCCATTCAATAGCACTTGAAAAAAAGAGATTCTGTTACATCCTTTGAAGGTAATACCAGATCCCTACTTTCTCACAGGGCTTACCAAACAGAGATGTTGGTCCATTGCCATGATATATTTTGCAAGTTTTTAGGTATTTTATTAATTGTCTAACTGTTTGAGGGGTTTAAGTTGTTCCTGTATATCATATCTAAATTCAGTTGTTTTCTTCTCTTTCCCCTTCAGTGTACACACTCTCCTTAATACTGTAGTGAGGTATCCGTTTCTCCAAGCTCTCAAGGAATGTATACCCCAAAACAGAGAGTACAGGACACTCATAATAGTTATTTGACTTTGATCTAGGGAAGAAATAGTATAAAAAAAGCAAAAAAAAATTTTTAAGTATTATTACAACCTTAAATTCAGAATGTTTTGCCCTTACATGGTTTGCAATACCTGGCCTTCCTTGGTATTTTATATTGATATTAAGCTAGTATAAATTTAGCCTAACTGCTAGTTTTCCATATTTTTTATGCGTTTTAATTCTGATTTAGTTACTTCACTATCAGTTTAGGTTTGGACAGCTTCCCATCACTGTGGAATCAACTGTGTACAGCTGATACCCACAGGCTTTTTTAAAATGACCTCTCCAGTCTTTTCTCCCAATATTTCTTCACAGTCCCTGCAGTTGACTCAAACCAATCAAAGAGCTGGACCCTATGCATACAACCCCTGTCATTCATTCCTCTATTTTTAATCAAATTGACCCTCTTTGAAGAATACCATTTTTTCCCAAATCTGTTAGCTAAGCTCAAAGATACCACTTTTATGATGCCATCACAAATTCTTCTAGATGAAAATAATTTCTTCCTCTGCATAGCCACAGCACATTACTGAACCCCCCCCCCCACACCAAGACCCTAGGGGTGAACAGGGACATATGAAAATATATGATAGTGCAGCTTACATGAATGTAGTATTAATATCCTGCTAAATTGTGATCTTCTTGACTTCCTAGAGGTCATCTGATGTTTATTAATCAGCACAGTGACAATAATGATGAATGAGCAACCAATGTTCTGGTCCTTCAAACTTGTGGGTAAATGTTCCATATTCCTCAAGTTGGTTTTTTTTTGTTTGTTTGCTTTTATTTAAGTAACATACTCTTAGTTTAACAAGTCTAATAGGACTAATAGGTATAAAACAAACCATATTTCTTTCCTGCCCCACCCTCCTTCGCTCTCCCAGTCCTACTTCACAAAAGACTCTCGTCTCTTAGCTGCTTCTCCCCAACATTTGTCCTTCTCCATGCCCACCCCACCCCACAAAAAAGACATGTTTTCTATGTGTGAATCCATACATTTTAGACATTATCTTTGGATTAACAATACAAAAGATATGAATATGCCATTTATATGTGTATCTAACTTCTTAGAGCCTCCTACTTTGAGGGGAATGAGCCCTTCTTTCACCAAAACCAGGAAATTGTGCATGCCGGGCCTTTTTTTTGCTGCTGTTTACATTGCTGGCCAGGTCACCTGGTATTTTAGGTCAAGTATGGTTGCCTTTGAGCCAAGATTTACTTAAAGATTCTCTAGGGCCCTGTTTCCACACAACACTCAGGCTTGAAAGTTGCAAGAGTGGATTTAGAGAAATAATGATAGAATGACTTGGACATGCAGAAAATATAAGGTGCTCTTAGTGACCACATAACTCACAGATGCCTATCCACACCTCAACTTTGTTCACAAATGCAGTTGAGCTGCTTAATAAGTAGTAACAAAAAGTAGTATATCTTGATTGTATTTTATTTATTTATTTTTTTGCAGTATAAAATACCCTGCTAGTTATTGGGGATAATTTTCCTTCAGCGTTAGATTGATTATTTTTGATATTTTTCTCTGACTTCTTGATTATTATGTAGAGATTATTGTCATATGATACTGTAGACAAAATGTTACTATCCAAGTCCAGGGACCTGGACTCAGCTGCTTTTCAGCAAGGCCGTCTTCACGTGTTGCATCTGGTATCCATGCCTCAGTTCTGCGTCTGTAAAACAGGATGGGGAATCCTTGCCCTGGAATCAGCTTTGTGGAACCATCAAGTGAAGCAATACAAGCAACTTGTAACGATACAAGTTGTGGAATGGCACGACTTACGTCTTTTGCTTTTGTGTGCATGCTTTTGGTTTTATAGTCCCAACCTCCTTGCTTGTGCCTCTTTTTTCAAGATATGTGAAAATTCTCCTAAGACCAACAATCACAGAGTTGTCACCACTACTCCAACTTTATTTCCCCAACAACAGCGTGATGTTCTCTTTTTGCACATGCAAACAGAAAACCTAAGATCTTTGGAGCCAATTCTTTAAGAACATCCTGTCAGCCACCCTCAAGCAAAACCATTCAATAATTCTTTCTGTCTTAAAACCATTCAATAATGTGTACATGCTTTAAAGAGTGTGGAGCATTTGTGTGTCCACTATCTGATTCTCATCCTCACAAAACTCATAGGTTTGTTCTCATTGTACAGATGTGGAGATTATTAGAGAAGCTGTTAAACAGCTAGTAGAGATTCAAACTAGGATCAAATTCATTCTTTCTGTCTTAAAACCCTCTTTCAACTATTTTAGGCTCTAATACTAAGCATTCTAGGACTTCTCCTTCCCAGCGTGCAGTAGATTTCCAAAGGTGTGTGTGTGTTTAAAAAAAGACTACCTTTTAGAGTAGCTTTAGGCTTACAGAATAATGGAGCATGAAGTTGTTGCCTCGGCACACACGCAGCCTCCTTCATTATCAACATCTCTGCTCCAGAGTGGTACACTTGTTACAATCAATGAACCTACAACTTGGGTTCACACATCATAATCACCCAAGTCCATGTAAGGGTCGGGCTTGGTGTTGCACATTCAACAGGTTTGGATGTATATATAATGAATGACATGTAGCCACCATTATATAGAATAGTTTCACTGATAAAAGTCTTCACTAAATATCCTATGGACTCCACCTATTTATCCCATCTTCTCGCCTAACCTCTGGCAAACACTTGTCTTTCTAGTGTTTACAGTTTTACCTTTCCAGAAGGTCACGTAGTTGAAATTGTACAGTATTACAGCCATTTCTGACTGGCTTCTTTCACTTTGATATGTGTTTAACTTTCTTCCACATTTTTTCCTGGCTTGATAGCTCATTTCTCTATGGCCTTGGATAATATTTCGTTGTGTGTATATAGCTCATTTCATCTATCCATCCACCTACTGAAGGACATCTTGGTTGCTTCCAGGTTTTGGCAATTATGAATAGATCGGCTACAAACATCCATGTGCAGGTTTTTGTGTATACATGATTTTAACTTATTTGGGTAAATACCAAGGAATGCGACTGTTGGATCTTATGGTTGGAGTACGTTAATTTTTGTAAGAAATGGTCATACTGTTTTCTATCGCAGCTGTCCCATTTTGCATTTCACAGCAGTGAATGAGAGTTTCTGTTGCTCCACATCTTTGTCAGCATTTGGTGTTGTCCGTGTTTTGAATTTTGGTCATTCTGATCTCCTTGTTATATTAATTTGCATCTCCCTAATAACATTTAATGTTTAGCATTTTCCTTATGCATATTTGCCATCTGTATGTCTTCTTTAGTGAGGCATTTTTCTGTTCATACCTTTTCCCATTTTTTAATCCAGTTGTTCATTTTCCTATTGGTGAATTTTATGAGTTCTTTGTATATTTTAGATAATGAGCCTTTATCAGATCTGTCTTTTGCAAATAATTTATTTTTGTTTGTGACTTGTCTTCTCATTCTCTTGACCAAGATATGTTTTTGGCCAAACATATTACTGCAATGTACCCTCATCTATAGTGTATATTGCAATAGATTTAAAGGATTAAATGGGAGCAGCTGGGTTTTCTTAGATAACTCTATATTCTTTTCTTTTTTCTTTCAAGTAATAGAAGACAGCCCTGGGTGGGGTGGACAGTAGAAGGGTATTTTGATACTCAGTGAGTGCTTAATCTTTTTATTAAATCTTACTTAAGTAAAACTTTTTACTATTGTTGCAATGTACTTGTACCCACTTGCTGACATTTCAACACCTGCTATTAGTGTTGCAAGAGAGAGAGGGGGGAGAAGAAAAGGAAAAGAAGGAAGAACCATTGGCTCAATCCTCTGCTTATCTGAAACAATAACAATATTGAATAATTTCTCTGAGCTATGCAGTCATGGTACTTGTATATTTCTTCCTGAAGTATGAACTCCCTAAGAGGAAGGGATTTATTTCATAGTATCTAAGAGTGCCCAGCAGGTAGTAGTCATTTAAGCAGTGTTTCTTGAGTTAGGCTGGCTAGCCTTATTTATTCTGAAGTGTGATAGCACCACTGGGCTTCTTATCATCATCTTTATCTCAATGGGCTGCATTGGCAGAAAAGATTTAAAGATTTGACGGAACCCTACAGGGGGTAGTATTATGAATTTCTGAGTTTCAGTTATTTTATCACTTGTACTTGGAAGTCCTTCCTGCTGATGGGAGTATGTAAGTGACTGAGGGCTGATGAATCAATTAAGATTTGTTTTATTCATGTTTGTTTGTTTTCATTCTTCAGAAAAGCATAGTAGAAAACCCCTGCTTAATGGGATAACAAATTGGGGGTGGGGGACCTTGGAAATTGCACTTACTATTTAAATGAAAAGGTTGATATTACCTAGCTGTTCCTTAAGCTGTTAAAAACCCAAAGCTAATCAGCTTTGTGTTGCCCCTCCCCCGCTCCTCTCCTTCTCCATCCCCCACAGCGCAGGCACAAAATACAAAGCTATTTAGGGATGTGTGAATCAGCATGTTGCCTATAACTGATTTATTTTTGCCCAGTGCACATATTCCTGAATTTCTCAAAGGCATGTGACTTTCAAGAATTCTTTAAATATGTAAATACTATTATAAATCTTCCAATGAATTCCAGAGACATTGCATTATTTTAGGTGTCTTGAGCAATGCAAAAAAAACAAGCCCAAATTCCCTGCTGAATTAGCCATTTCACATGTTACATGAATAAACATCAGTCAGCTTGCAAGAATGGTGTGTTATCTGAATTTAATGAACTTCTGAACTGAACAGACTGCATCTGAGTGACAAGGTGTCATCAAACAGAACAGAAGACAGTTCAGGGCCCCCTGAAAGACTGAAGGGAAATGGAAAGCATGAGGAGAGAAAAAACCCACAACAGACTGTGTGTGTTTTGGAGGGTAATTGGGGTGGGGGATGCAAATCACCGGAAGGCAGCTTTATGTGAACACGAGGCTGTGTGTGGATGTCCTGTTCCGTGCCATGCCCATGGGTCTCAGAGCTGGATGATTAAGGGGCCCTGATGTCTCTGGGAGTTGAGCTTGTATTTCCTCTAAATGCAATATACAAATTCAAAAGTCAATAGGGAGCTTCATATACAAAATAATCCTCAGTAAATATTTCAAGCTGTTAGGTAAATGAAATGTTTCTACATTATTTTGCCTCTAAAAATCTTTGCACCCCATAAATTAAAGATAAACTCTTTCAAGCAAGTTTATCCTGTCCTTCATTCTATTTTGTCATGTTAAGTATCAAGCACATTGCTGCTTAAAACTGAAGAATTAGGGTGCTTTTGTATGTGGCATGTGTTCACATGATAAATATCACACACATATTCAGAACACAAGGTAATGACACTGTTCTCTGGTGTAATAAGAACAGCTATCCTAAGTTGGAAAAAACAAAAAAATTGTCATTTGTGTCTTCACAATGATTTTTTTTTTTTGAAGACTGCATTTGGTGCAAGTGATTTTGTAAGGCATTGTAATGAGTTGGCTGTGGAATTTTTACTGTTAAATATGACCTGGTATGCACACTGAACCCATCACAAGCCACCTATGGCCACATGCCATGCTCAGAGTGGCAGCGAGGGTAGTGCAGAAACAATTGGTTTTCAGGTGGCATCTTGCCTATGAGCCTTTTCACATCCTTGAGCTAAAAGTGAATGTCGCCTTTGGTGAAAGTTTTAATCCTCTGTTTCGTATTGAAGCTGTGTGTATGTCTTAGCATCTTTCTTAGATGTAAAGCTCTATGAAACTGAGTTTTTACTGACTCATTTTGGTATGCTGCTGTGTGCCTAAAACCCTCGAAGGTGTCCCATAACCTTATTTGAATGAATGAACAAACAAAATCATACAAGGTATTTCAAGTTTACCTATTTGAGTATCAAAGACTTCTGCTTTTATTAAAACAACTGTGAAGTTCGAATTCTATGTAGTCTAACACTTTCATATACTCAGCGGCCTGATCAAAACAATTTTTTAAAATTTCACTTACCCTTACCATTTGAGATAGAGAATATTTCTGCATATGAAAGAGAGTTTGATCGGCCCATTGGCTCAGCCCTCTAGTTATATAAAACTACAAATATTTAAGTAATTCGGAGACTATCAGTATAGTCTTTTTTATGTTCTGTGTTAGTGAATTTTTTTGTATCAAAGATTGATTTTTCTTTTTTTTTATCCTCACCTGAGGACATTTTTTTCATTTTTTGTTCAGATAGAGTGGGAGGGAGAGAGAGAGAAAAAAAAATCGACGTGAAAGGTACACATCGAGTGGCTGCCACCCGCATGACCCAACCAGGGCCGGGGACAAACTGTAACCGAGATATGTGCCCTTAGCGGGAACTGAACCTGGGTCTCTCTGGACTGCAGGCCGACGCTCTAACTGCTGAACCAAACTGGCCAGGGCAAAGATTGATTTTTCTTATGAACACTTTGTTGATAAAGATTTTCCAAGAAATGGAACCAATAAGATGCTGATGATAGATAGATAGATAGATAGATAGATGATAGATAGATAGATAAATAGATAGATAGATAGATAGATAGATAGATAGATAGATAGATAGATAGATAGATAGATTATAGGAGTTGATTCAAGCAATCATGGAGACTGGGAGGCTGGGAGAAGTCCTGCAATCTGCTGTCTACACACTGGAGAACAGCTGGCAGTATAATTCAGAGCTGAGAGGCCTGAGAACCAGGAGCATGGATGTCGCAGGGCAGGAGAAGATGGCTATCACAACCCACCTGAGAGCATACTCACCTTTCTTCCACCTTTCTCGTCCCAGTCAAGCCCTCAGCGGGTTGGCTCATGCCCACCCACATTGGTGAGGGCAGATCTTTACTCAGACTACTGATCCAAATGCTAATCTGTTCCAGAGACACTCTTACAGACGCACCCAGAAATAGTGACTTACCAGCTCTCTGGGCATTCCTTAGCCCAGTCAAGTTCATACATAAAGTTACCCATCACAGTAGCCTTCGAAAGATTACCAGGGATCACAGTTATGGAAAACTGGGGAGTAAGTTAGAGTATAGACTGGTGTTTTTAAACTGCTTCTCTTCACAACAAGGGCAAGAGAATTCTTCAGTTTTGAGCAATGCCCAGTGTATGGCAGGGCATTAGCATCCCTGGTCTCAACCCACTGAATGCCAGTAACACCTCCACACACACACACACACACACACACACACACAATGACAACCAAATTACTCCCATGCATTAAGCTCCCTAGAGGAGTATATCCCCTGCATCCTTTGAGAACCCCTGTCCAGATGTGTGGGCCACTAAGACTGATGGTGGCTCAGGAATGCCTGAGCAGCACCTTCTGCTGTTCTTATCTTTCCCCTCGCCCCTCCCACAATCACATCCCCTGCTATGTGCCCTGTGTGACCTAGATCAATCTAACTTAAATGGAATGGAATGTGTTGAATTGTTGTCAATTGTACACGACCCCTTTTCTGTGCTGAACATTGTTAATTTCTAGAAAATGTGAAATTTCCAGATAATCTATAGACTTTTAGGACAAAGAAAAAAGGGGTTCTGACAAATCACTTTATTTTATCATAGTTTCTACAATTCATGTTTCACTAGTTACTATTCTGTTAGAAAATCGGAATTTCCTCTGTCAACATAGCTAATGTATTATTTTGCTTCTAACTATAATTTTAAAAATACGTGTTTTGAGGTTAACTTGTCTTTTCCTTGTGACATGAATCAGTTTTGTTGAAGAAGTAAATGGGAAACTATAAATTTTGTATTTAATGCGTTAATTTTATCTTAGCCTCTGCCTTGTTTGGTGGGATCTAACCCATCTTATAACTCTCCAATTAATGTTTTTTCAGAAATGCTGTCATTAATGTTATCCCTCTAAGATTCAGTCATTCTTATACATTTCTTCAGTCATTCAATTTCAAACTGCCTACTCAGCTAAATACTATTTATGTAGTGCTGGTTACTGTATTCATAAGTAGGTGACTAAGTACCCTGACTCAAGAAATGTATAAATTAAGAATTATAATGTTAGTAACTATCAACATTTCTGCAATGTTTTAAAATTTACAAGGCAAAATCACATATTTCTACTTGTTTCCAAGAGACCAGAGAACATATTCTTATTTCACCATTTACTCACGCGTGACTTGATCTCTTTTGATCCAAGGACTCTCTGAAGTATTGCGTCATCAACCCTTACAGGTGTGGAGCTTGAAAAGTTACAGGGTTCCCAGCCTTGTTCATGGTCAAATCAGTTGATTCCTGCCTTGCAGCTTCTGAAGTCCATGAAGGCTGTATGGTTTAGTAGAGAGAAAAGGAAGCGGTATGTACATCTTTCAGGTGTCCTGCTTCAGGCAGTCTCTGAATATGGAAACGTAAGAAAGATGCTGAATTCTAAACACAGTGTTTGGGGTGGGGGTGGGGGGTGTGCAGGGAGACCATACCTCCCAGATCTCTTTAAAAAAAATTATTTTCTAAGTGAAGAGTGAAAGGAATATGCTTGAATGGGACCTATTGTTTATTCAGTGGTCATTCGGTAAATATTTTGAGTGCCTACTATATGCCAGTCACTTTTCTAAGCACTTGAGACACAGTACTAAACATAGTCATCAAAAATACCTGCCTCCTGGTGCTTACATCCTGACTGTATTATATTGGGGACCCAGCTTTTCAAAGGACATAGTACCTAATACCTTGCTAAAATCCTAGATCGTCCCCTCTACGCTCTTCCAACCTCCCATCCCCACTGAGAAGTCTTGCTTTAGAGGAAGCCCGGTTCCTAGTGGTTACATGTTATGTCCTCCAGCATGCCTGCCAAGGAAAACACTGATACAAGTTATCTCAGGGTGCTCTTAAGATTTTCTTACGTTTCATGGGCATGATTTGTGAATAAACAAGGAAAATTTTGTTTTGACTACATAGGATTGTTTTAAAGTCCATAAAAATCTTTCGAAATAGAAACTGAAGGTCAGCAAGTTTCTCCCTTCCATTTTATCGTGACGTGAACCAGGCACAGGTGTTAAGGGAAGGGCATGGACCTAGAGAGTCTCGGTGGGTGCTTTATTGGCGTTTGATACCTCCCACCCTAGCAACACTGTACACTAGTTACTGACAAGCACCTCTTTCAGCCGTAGAAACCGAGGCTCAGAGATGCTCTGGAGACAATTAGTAGGGGAGCGGAAATGAACACTTAGGCTCCCAACCACCATCCAGTGCTATACGTATTGTTTCTCTCCTGAGGCATATCACTGGTGGCCTATTGACAGAGACTGAGTTCGTCTGCTGTGTCAACCAGAGACGTTTTCCTAGCGGTTTTCTAACCACATTTTAAATGTCAATTTAAAACATATAGAAGGATCTGAAAAGAGTTCCCGAGACATTTGTGCTGCTCCTATTTCAAATAAAAGATAGACTTCTCTCGATGAAGCCTTAACGGCAGCAAATTTAGGATCTGAAAGCAAAACAGCCTACTCAAGGTTAGACAGTGACTCGAGTCATTCCGTGCACTTGAACAATATTTAGGATGACCCTATGTAAACTCACATTATCACTTAAAAGCCAGTATAAAAATACAGCCCATCTGCTGCGTGAGTCCTGCTGCTGGTACCACATTTCTCTGACAAGCTGTTGCCTCAGTATAGAGAAGAGAGTATACATTTTGGAATCCGGAGTTTGAGTTTGAAAAAAAAAAGAAAGAAAGAAAAAAATGGTATCTGGTACATATGGACTAGATTCTGTTCTTCCAAATGTAGATTTGTAACCTCATTTATTCTCAAAGATGATGTGTTAAATTCGTGGGGTTTTTTTTTTATTTCCTTTTTTTTTTTACTCTGAAGATGGAAACTCATAATTTTATGCCTGTGACATGAACAATGTACAATGGGAAGTCATTTAGTTTGCACCTACCATGTGACATGCAGAGTGGGCGTTGGGAGGTGTGGATAGCCAGCAATGTAACCAACTTCTATTCTGCCCTCCATGGTATGGTTTCTCCATGAAATGTGTACCTCCTCAGATGGCAGAGTTGTTAGATGACCTAGAAAGTGCGGTACATGTCATCTCTTGCAAACAAGTAATTTTCAGTGCTGAACAACTCTTTATTCCAGAATTACCAGTGGCCCTGAAACAGCCATGATGTAACCAGCCTCCTTACTAGTAGGCATTTGAGCTCAGAGGCGAGACCGGAAGTTCTCATCACTGTCCTGTCATTGTCTCTCTGATGCATGAATCCGTGGATCAAGCCCTTGGTAGGGAATCTCAACCTGCCACACAAATTCAAGATTGCTGAGTGATTTGCTGTTTTTCCATGGGACAATGACTTTTTCTTTTTGGGACAATTTCCTAAGACCTATCCAAAAGTAAAAAAATAATAGGAGCAGGGATGTGTTATGTTTCTCGATATTTATTGTTAATACTTCTTCTAAGATTTTTCTGGAAATCCTTTTGGATGAATATAACTTGCTACATTACTCAAAAACTCTGACATTTCATTCATCCTTTCTTGCCACAAATATTCGATGAGTGGAAGACTCTGCACTAGGTGCTCTCAAACGCAAACATGAGTTCAGCAGAACATTAATGTGGAATATGGACTAGTAGAGAAGGAGTATGTGAAGGTATAATTTCAAGGAAACTGAGAAGGGAAATAGAGAGCCTTTTGACACTGGGCAGAAACAATGGGATCATGATACAGAAGAGGCTTTTTCAAATTCTGTGTCACCCTGAGGCTGTAGTAGAGTCTTACTCAGAGCATGTAGCATGTGACCTCAGATTATTGAAGCTGAAGACATGCCCTACATCTTCTAGCCAAAGTTCTTTGTGTGCAGAGGAGAAAAGTGAGAGTTGGTGTGAGGAAGAGATTCGCCAGTGGTCATACAGATGTTTAATATTATTTCATTAAAAAACCCAGGATGAGAACCCAGGTTCCTCGCCATTCAAGCCAATGGTCTTTCCACTTTTAATTTTGTATTTTTGTCCAAGGCTACTTCAGGCCAGCCAGTGGAGTTTGAACCGTTTCCAGATGAGGGTATTTTTTAAGACAGGGATCTCCTTTTGAACCAAACTCACCTCCATGTTGGCACATGCATGACTTCCTCTTCCCCTTTATAGTTTTGCCACTGGATTTAACACATGTGGCAGTTGCTAAAGCTTTAACCACAGGCATATTTGAAGATTGTACACAACCTCCTTTGCCTCCAAACTGGATAGTTAGAAGGGGTGGGGAGATAAAATAATGGGCTTCTAAACTGTCATATCTCATGGCCTTGGGCATTTTATTGTAGTCACTTCCATGACTAATGCTGTCCCCATTGCCATCCTAAGACTTCCAAAAATGTCTTTTGTTGCCCTTTAGGCCTTGGTTGTCATTGCTACTTCTTAGCAGTTACAGGTTTCTAACCTAATAGACCGATTTCAGTTACCCCCCTTGTACTGCATGTTACCTCTTCTCCACATACCTGTTTATGCAATTTAGTGCTTCCTGGATTTCTCTACCTTTTAAAATCCTTCCAGTGTTTAAGTCTCAGCTCAAATACCAACTAGCCTAAATCTTCTCTGCCTCTTTTATGACATGGATTAAAGTCCACTTTGGATTATAGTTATGTGGCTGATACTAGATATTGAAAGCTTGAAAGAGATATAGTTTGTATTCTTAGATACTCGACCATAGGACCTAGCACTGACTCTTTCCCTTAATAAGCGTATGAGAAATAAATTATTTTGGCGCAATTTCCCTTACCCCTCAAATTTTCACACGACGTCCTTTGCAATCAGGTTAAAAACTATAAGAGTTGACATCTCGGTGTGTGGCAAAGCTGTCGGCATTTCCTTCGTTTCATTGCATTTCAATATTTACTTTATTGATATTTAAAAGAAAATAAGCCATTTTTCCTAAAAATGCACGAATCCAGTCAATCAATGCCTTCCCCTTCCTTTTCCCCTCGCAACAGTAGGAAGAATTACACCCTAGGATGATCAAGAGAGACACTTTTGTTACTAGTTTGTCTCATTGTCCCCTTCATCCACCAATTCATGCATTCTAAGAATCTAGCCCAGATTACTCTTCAAACCTGGGTGAAGGGAAAACCTGGGTAAATCTCACAACTTCTCCATTAAACTGCCCAATTAGGCAATGGCAGTAAAGCGAGGTGTTCTGAAAATATAACTTTCATGCCAACTGACGTGAAGGTTGGTCAAGTGGGTTACTGAGGCTCCATGCAGCTCAGGCATCATAAGGATATAGAATAGTGATGTTGTTGGGTTGATGTTACCATTAATAAATCAAGTGCTCTGAGCCTTCACCTTTTAGGTGATAACTGACATTATAGACCTTGGTGCTTAACTAGATTCCAACTTCCTTGAGAGGTGTCTTAACATCTCCCAGCATCTCGGAGCTGATGTGAACATTGATCTACTCAAAGGCTATTCTGTGGAGAATAGGCTGTAGGGGCACAGGCCAGAAGCAAGAAGAGAACAATTAAGAGGCTATTACAATAGATTGATTGAGAACTGACGATGTCTTTGACTAAGGTGGTATCAGCTGAGGTGTTTAGATAGTGGATATAATATTTCAAAAGCAAAATGGGCAGGATTTGCTAGTGAATTGGGTGTGGGATGGGAGGGCCAGAGAGGAATAAAAGATGTCACTTTTAAAAAAAATTTTTTTCCCTTATTGATTTTATTTTTTATTTTTTATTTTTTTTAATTAATTTATTTTTGTTACAGATATTTCTCCTTTTTCCCCTACTGATACCCCCCACCCCACCCTGTCCCCAGCTTTGTTATCCATGTCCATTGTTCATGCATACATGCATATAAGTTCTGTGATTTATCTCTCCCCGTCCACCCCCTCATCTGAGGATTGTCAGTCTGTACTCCACTTCCACGTCTCTGGGACTACCTCATTCCTTAGACTGTTATGTTCATTATATTCCACAAATAAGTGAGATCATATGATACTTGTCTTTCTCTGTTTGGCTTGTTTCACTTAGGATAATACTTTTCAGGTCCCTCCATGTTGTCTCAAGGGATAAGAGAGCTTTCTTTTTTACAGCTGCATAGTACTCCATTGTGTATATGTAGCACTGCTTTTTTATCCATTCATCAACTGATGGACATTTGGGCTGTTTCCAGATCTCAGCTATTATAAATAGTGCTGCTACAAACACGGGGGTACATATATTCTTTCTGGTTGGTGTTTCAGGCTTCTTAGGGTATATTCCTAGAAGTGGGATCACTGGGTCAAATGGAAGTTCAATTTTTAATTTTTTGAGGAAGCACCATATTGTTTTCCATAGTGGCTGCACCAGTCTGCATTCCCAGCAGCAGTGTACTAGAGTCCCCTTTTCTCCACACCCTCGCCAACACTTGTTTGATGATTTGTTGATGGTGGCCATTCTGAAAGGTGTAAGGTGATACCTCATTGTTGTTTTAATTTGCATCTCCCTGATGATTAGTGATGTTGAGCATTTCTTCATATGTCTCTTAGCCATTTGTATGTCCTGTTTGGAGAGGTGTCTATTTAGTTCCTCTGCCCACTTTTTAATTGGGTTCTTTGTCTTCTTTTTGTTGAGTTGTATAAGCACTCTATATATATATTGGAAATTAACCCCTTATCTTATATATCATTGGCAATTATGCTCCCCCATACAGTGGGTTGCCTTTCCATTTTAATGATGGTATCTTTTGCTGTGCAGAAGCTTTTTAGTTTGATGTAGTCCCATGTGTTCATTTTCTCCTTTGTTTCTGTTGCCTTACGTTCCCCTTATTGATTTTAGAGAAAGTGAAAGAGAGAGAGAGAGACAGGAACATCAATGAGAGATAACATCAATTGGCCTCCTCCTGCATGCCCCCCAATGGGGATCTGGCTCACAACCCAAGCACGTGTCCTGACCAGGAATTGAACCAGCGACCTCTTGGTGCTTGGGTTGACACTCAACCACTGAACCACACCAGTCGGACAAAAATGTCACATTTTCTATGTGAAACTGGCAAAGTGCCTTTTTATTCTGAGCTTCTGTAATATTTTTATAGATGTTAAAACTGTGTACAATTTTACATTTAGAATTATCAGTAATCAGTGCATTTTTGGAAAACCCCAGGAGCTGAAACATAGCCATGGCACACAGACACCCTGTGTTAAGACTTGTACACTTGTCTCGTGCCTGTGCTGGCACACTTCTGCCGGCACTGTGCCACTTCCGTCTTTTGATTCCCCACACAGTATGTAGCACAGTGTTTTCTCATATGCAGGTGCAATACATATTACATGAATGAGTGAATTAATTTCAATACCTGTGTCTCACTTTTTATTCAAAAGAGTTGCTTGGTTATCTGCCACTTGCCAAATATGATTTTTTTTCCCTGACATGAAGATCATCTATTAATACTTTTATTTAGCATGTGTATGTGCACACACGTGTTTGTATATGTTTGTGTGTGGGGGCGGGTAAATAAAGGAGATGACTTACTGAAAAGGAATCAAGAGGCAGTTGCATATATATTTTTTTTTTAAAAGAAACTTATTTGCTGTTTCTAATTTTTGTTTTTAAATGGCACTGTCGTAGAGGGGTTGACCTATTCTCTTCTGACAGCAAGGAGTCTATTTCAGACAAATTATTGTGACAGTCCCCCATATCCATGGAAGCACAGAGCGCCTCAGGTCCAGAATGGCCGTAGTGTTGAAGGTAGCATTCAAATGCAATATTGACTAATTATTTAATCATACATCGTAGCTCTGAACATTGTACTCTTTGGCACCATTTTACTGCATTTATGGGACATCTAATTATTTTTTAAAAAACAAATGTTCTTCAGTGGTCTCTTGCCTCAGGGAGCAAGAATCTATTCCGTGCAAGACTTTGTTTAAACAGAATTGCTTAAAAATCCTCCGTTCATCTTTATTTTTGCATTTTGATTGCTTTCCTGCTCACACTTTAGGTATCAAGGGACCAAATGAGTCTGAACTGACTGTACAAGAATTTAAGCAAGAACTGGGAGGAGTAGAAATGAGGAAGCTATTTGCATTCCTGGAAGGCAGAACTCAGGTTTATTAGAATTCTTCATGGGACTAATAAAAGAATCTGTTTTCCAAATGCTGTTTAGACTGAGCTTTTTGCCTTTAATTTTTAAATTGTTATCAAAGTTGTTGTTGTTTTTTTTTAAATAAACCCAATGTAAAAGCATATGAAGGAAATAAATAGAATGGTGACCATACCCCCATTCACTTCCCAGGGCTTACTCTGTTGAATACGGTGACATTGTCTTCTAGGCTGTTGTTTTGTTTTGTTTTAACATATGCTACTCTTTTGATGAGTTATGTTGTCGTTGTTCCTGTATGGAAATAGGAAGTGTTAGAAGTATGAAAGGTATTTTTCTTGGCTGCTTCCTCCCATTTAGAGTCTGTGCTGTATGGGGTGAAGAGAGTGATTTTACAGGCACCATTTTGTTTCTATTTGCTGCCGCCAATTTGTTTCCTAACAGGGGAAGTTGCAGGCAGGTGTTTTGCCTCTCACTTACCCCATGCCTTTGAAGGTTTGCATCTACACTGTTCTTGAAACACTTGTGCTTTCCACAGAAAAAGTTTGTTCACATCTTTCTCCTGGTTTTACAACCTTGTAGGGGTGCTGCCGAGGCTGCTGATGAATGCATATTGCGAGTTCTGTTCTCCATGTCTGAACCCTAGAGAAAGAGCAAGAGGAAGAATGAGTCGACATGTATATGAATCACTGTACATTTCATTACATAAAATTTAACTTTTTAGTTTTATATCCAAGGATAAAACTAAGTTAAAAATTTTGTTTTGTGTATTTGTTTTGCTTTTCTTCCATTTGACCCTCATTCACTGAGAATCCCAGTCTTAAGTCCCATTTCATTTGGTAAAATGAACACTGCTTTCTTCCTCTATAGTGTCCCACTTGGGACACTAGTATGGATGCAACATTGTCTGTCTGAGGAAATAAAATATAAGTTAATGTTTGTACAAGTGATGAGTACACTTAGGGAGGTACAAATAAATGAACCTGTGCAGGTTCAAGTGAGACAAACCGTTTTTCTAGTTGGGAGAAGTTCAATTTGAATTAGGCTAATTCAGAATAAAGAATGCTCCCTTTTCATATTTTTACTCTAAGGGCCCCTCTGAGCTTGGTCAGCTTTCATTACCTCTTGAATGACTGAGGGCCCTACATGTGAAAAAGCAAACATACAAACAAACAAAAACAGTAGAGCAGAGTCAATGAAAGATAATGATGTGTTCATTCACATCAACATTAGTGTAAATTATTAAATAGTTATCAAATGGTTTAACAATACAGAGTCTTGAATGGACATAGTACTTTCTCTATGACACTTCCTCATTTTAAGTGACTATCAACAATATCAATGATAATCAAACTTGTGTTTTCTGTTTTTTCTGAGTCTTTCGAAACATCATGGGCGAGGCCATTGGGCAGAATTACTTTAACCCACTGCTAATTGACTATCTTTCTCTCCCTGAAGCTATGGTCCTGCATTCTGTGCACCTTCTTACCTGCCTTAACCCCCCCCCACACACACACACACACACACACACAGAGGAAAAGGGCCCAGTTGCTCCTTCTCCATGCGGAGGACAGGAAGTGAAAACTTGGCGTACCCTGCTGTGACTGAGGGTGGATTGTATTGACTGAGTGATCGAAAAGACACAAGTTGAATTACGGCCAGGCCCAACACCCAATCTCCTAAGAAAAATTAGAGCCTTTTTTGGCTTTTGTTTTTGGTAATCATTGTGTTGTTTTCTTTGTTTGTTTTTTGTCTTGCCTTCAAAAAAAGATTGAGTAAGATTTATTTTTCCAGGAGATGACTGGTGAAATATATCCTCTATGTTATATAAAATTCATTCCTGTATAGCGTAGGGAAGAATATTCTTAATCCATTATAGCCATGGGCATTCTTGAATTGCCCCATTGTGAACAAGCTATATTTGGGTAAGTGTTTACATAGTTCATGCTGGGACACTAGGGATATAGCAATTTTCCAAAAATATCGTTAGAAACTTTTAAGCTCTCAATTTTGGACAAAGGCGTTCCCGTCTTTGAAATTCCTAATACTCTTTCTTCCAACTGTTCTCAAAATCCTTATTTCTCAACTTCTTTTCTGGAATACTTAGGGTAAGTTTTTATGATTTGATACTTGATTTCTTTCCCTTCTCCTCACTTTTTATTCATAGCAGAAATGGCTTGACTTACCTCCTTGGTCTCCATCCCTCCTTAAATATATAATAATGCATTTGATACATCTTGTAGCATACCACAGTGTAATTTAGATAGGGAAACTCTTCCCTTGTAAATCTCACTTGGTTTTGTTGACACTGTGGTGCCTAACCTCAGTTAACCTCATACTTGTAGTGACAGGAAGGAACCCTAATATAGAATGAGGACCTAGTTTGCAACAGACATTGGGCTCAGCTTCTTTTCATGCAATTTCTCATTTAATTTTTACGATAGCTCTGCTGAGTATGGATTACCATTCCACTTTGCAATATGGGAGCTGGAGCCCAGAGATGTTAAATACCTTGCCTGAGGATAGGTGACAAAGCTGAGCTTTGAACCCAGGAATCTCTGACTTCAAAGTCTGTGCTCTTTTCATCTCGTGGAAAGACCATACAGAGGATCAAGACAGGGAGCCTTCAGAGGTTATGACATATTTATTACTTCAACGTTTACAATCCCAGAACACACATGCTGCCTTAGCAACTGGAGGTGTGTGAGTGAAATATTAGAATTGTGTAAGTCATTGGCAAAATGGCCTGTTGGTGCCATTCTGATCCTGGGTTATTTAGAATAATTATGACCATGAAGTCATAGGAATATTCCAGAAATAGTTTTAAGCAATGGCTACATACTTAACGTTAGGCTTAGTTATTTGTATAACATGAAAGTAGAGGGTAGTCCTACCAGATGGTAGATAAAAAGATGTAAGGGTTGAAACAATTGAATAACTTAAGTGTTCAGACTTATGGCACTGATTAGATTTATCAACAGAGCGAGGCTACAGGCCAAGTCAGTGTGGGCTGAGGTACACTGCGAAGACTTCACAGAAGGGGTGGGTGGGGTTAACCAGTCCTGCAGAATGGGAAGACATGAGCAGGTAACTTGAATTTCTGTATTTATTAATGTACTTCATGACCTGTTCAAAAGAGTAGATAGAAAAGCATGGGAAGGGCCCTGGCCAGTTTGGCTCAGCGGTTAGAGTGTTGGCCTGTGGTCCCGAGAGACCCGGGTTCGGTTCCTGCTAAGGGCATGTACCTCGGTTGCAGTTTGTCCCCGGCCCTGGTTGGTTGTGCAGGTGGCAGCCACTCGATGTGTCCCTTTCACGTCGATGTTTCTCTCTCTCTCTCTCTCTCTCTCTCTCTCTCTCTCTCTCTCCCACACACACACACACACACACACACACACACTCTATCTGAACAAAAAAAAAAGAAAAGCATGGGAAGGAAGGAGGAAGGAAAGGAGGAAAGAAAGCGGAGAGTAAAAGAGACTGCTCAAGCAAATTGGAGGAGTAGCGTTCAGTCTGTATATCCTGGATCATGTATGTATGCTTGTGTATGAAGGACAAACCTCAAGAAGTGGCAGTGGCCAAGTAGGCTTGGTTTAGAAGTCAGTGTACCTTAACTCCAGTTCTAGCTCTACCACTGAGTCGTTGTCTAGACTGAGGCAAATCAGATCACCTCTCAGGCCCCAGTGTTTTCATGAATGTGAAGGATGGGGCTGCATGATCATAAAGTTCTATTTCAACTCCAGCACTGAGTGATTTTAAAGTACTTAGTGTGTTCTAATTGCCCGAGGCATTACTTGGACATATATTAACTACTGGAATGCACAACGAGAGAGGTATGATCTTTCTCCTCAAAAAATGCTACAGGTTAATCTTGTTACAGAAAACACTCTGAAATTGTGTGTTCAGAATTCTTCACATTGAGACCTTCTGCTTTCACTTCAATGTCTCTGCTGTGGTCTTCCTCCCTCTTAAACTGGAAACCAGTTTTAAATTTTGATCATTGAAATCCCTCTTATCATTCAGCGAAAACAATAATCAGAGTGAAAATTTTCTCATTTCTAATTTAAAGTTTATGTTGAAATAGACTAGATAAAAATATAAATTTCTTAAGAGGAAAACATTAGTAAAAGTACCATGGAGAGAAAATAGGCAGCAATCACTACCATATTCTGACGGAATTCAATCATTGTTTATTTGTCTGTTCATGGAATGCCCTAGGTAATCCTTGTGTTATACTTTTTGAGAGGATGTATCATATTATTGAAACAAGTACACTTTATCCCAAGGGCAGGTTGTATTAACTCTCAAGTGTTTTCAATTCCCTACCCTGTGTGTCCTCACTTCTTAGGGGATTTAAGATAGGTATACAACAGGCCATTAGCAATGAAGTTTAGTGTAGGGTTGAGCTTCTGAAGATCCTTAAGACATCTCAAAACAACAACAACAAAAATTGAGTTCTCTAACTCTGTCTATGGTAAAGGATTCACATAACATCAAGAACAAAAGTGTTTTCTTTATTCTTTATCTTTGTGCTTGATAAAGGGAAAAATATGCATTCTGTTTCAAACAAATTATGACAGGGTAAAATGTACATGAACACCTAAAGCTCTTTCTCAATCAGTAAATGAAAGCCCCTCTCTTGCATTTAAGACAGAGGTGGCCTCATAGAAGATGCTTATGCAGAAAGTAGAAAATGTCATGAAGACAGACTGTAAGGTGGCCCCCAGCTCTTGCCACCTCCTGATAGTCATGCCTTTGTGTATGGAAATCCCCTTTAGTATGGGCGGTACCTACTGACTTGCTTCTAACCAATAGAATAAAGCAAAGGTGATGGGATATCCATGGTTACTTAAACATAATTACATTATATCAGATTGTGACACCATCCTGTGTGTAGACTCTCCCACAAGAGCTTTGAAGAAACACTCCATGGTGTGAGCTTCTATATGGAGATGGCCATGTAAGGAGCTCAGGGCAGCCAGTAGCTAGGACGAAACTGAAGCCATTCAGTGCAGCAGCCTGCAGAAACTAATTGTTGCCAGCAACCATGTAAACTTGAAAACAGATCCTTTCCCAGTCGAGCCTAATGGTGACACCACAACCCAAGCTGACACCTTGCTTGCAGCCTGTGAGACCCTGAGGCAGAAGACCCACTGAAGCCCTGACTGTACTTATGCCCCACAGAAACTGTGAGACAATGAATGTGTGTCACTTGACTCCATGAAGTTTTTATTGTTCTGCATCAATACATAGTTCATACACTGCTGTTATTTTTAGAACCCACCATTTTCTTCATATTTTCCACATTCTAGTTACTAAGTGAATGTGGCTGGTCTCACCTGCTCACAAGTGTTAGGGGTACTTTAAAAGTTGATTTATCTATGGCTTTGTGTAGGACATAAATGTGCCCCTCAGTTTCTGGTATGTCTTTAATGGAGATGCCTCTTGACTCTACTTTATAAGTGAAAATCATTGATAAATACGTGTTGAATCCAGCTGGATTAGCTGAAGATGAATTTCTCTAAAAGTTATTTTTATATCTCTTTGTAGCTATGTTATAGATGGTATAGCAGAACTCCCCCTGCTGGGAAATGGGGTGGGAAGATCATCTTCCAGGCTTTTCTCATTTGCATACTAGTGAAATTAAGTTTAAAATCACATTGAGAGGAGCCTTAAAATAAAGCAGCCATTCTGCAAGGTCAATCTTCAGCTTGAAGAATGTTATGGACTTGGAACAGGCACCCACACTGGCTGTATTAAGGTAGTTAATATATATCCATGTAATACAATGGGCAATTAGTAGCACACAGAGAACTTTGAAATCATTAAATATTAGAAATGTCTATTTCAGGGCTGCCTCTTTGACCTAGGTGACCCTGGTGTCATTTGCTGGAAGATAAAGTTTTGACCATTTAAAAATGACAGAGGTCCTTGATATTCTGAAACAAGTTTTGCCATGGAGTGGCCCAATCCTGGCCCCCATGTGGTCCTGCAAACTCTGTGGGAAACTGCCGATCTCTCAACTATGCTCTCTAGCATTTCTTAACTCATCCAATCTACTGGAGATTCAAGAGTTGTTGAGAAAGCTCCCAGAAATAGCACTTCCTACGTCTTTCTTTGTAACTCTTATCACATATTTCTAGTCTCTGTTTCAGGATCAGCAGAGTTTCTCTGCTTTGGAGCCCCAGTTTCTAGGAGGGTGCCGTCTTACAGTAGGCTTCCCGCGATTCTGCATGAATGAAGGAGCAGAGGAGGATTCTCAAGCATTGGTGTAACACACAAATTCTTTTTCTCTTGAAGGACATTACATTTGGTATAGCTATGCATAGCTCAGATCGGTTTTCACAGGTTAAGCATTTTAGGAAAGTATTCATAAAACATTTCTGAGTGGGTCACTCAGAGAATGTGGGAAAATCAACTGGACCTTAATGAGGAAAGTATTGGTTATTTTCTGGTCAGAATACATCATTCAGTTCTGCCTCACTCGCGGACAGAGAACACCTGGTGGTCATGAGGAATTGCCCAAGAACACAAGGTTCAGAAATGGCAAGGAAGAGGTAAAGTCTAGTCTTTCTGATTTCAAACTCTATAGTCTTACCACTATTTACACGTATGTGTTCAGCTAACATATTCTGTGCACACTGTTGTCCCACATACCGTGTTAGATATGATGAGGAACATGCAGATGAACTGAGCCTAGCACAGGCCTTAGAAGGAAAAGGTAATTGAATAGGTTAAATCCTGACTTTTGTGGGGAGAAAGAGAAAGATGGACAAAAAGAAGAACAGGCTGAAGCAGTACAAATAGATTATAAATGTGCTGATATAAGTCGGCAACTTGACCTTTCCAGGAACTCTTTCCTTGTGTGAAGAATGGGGGTTAATCTCTTCTCTACAAATAGGTTGGGAAAATTGAGTGAGAAAACATGGAAAGTGGCCGGCATTTCATAGGTAACCCATAATAAGGAGTAACAACATGAGCTTTTGGGGATCTCTGGACAGAGGAGCCCTGACAAAGGGAATAGTGCTGGGCAGAGGAGGGCATGTGGGGTTGGAAATCAGAGAAGCCTTGGGACTGTGGGCCAAGTGCTAACTGCACAGACACCTCGGACTGGTCAGCTATTAAAGGCCCATTGGAAGTCTCATCCTAGAAGGTGGTTAGGAAAACAATGTAGATAATGGAACAGATGTGGGTGTAAATTTTGAAAATATGTGGAAAAGTTCACTCTTTTTTTTTTTTTTTGGTTTGGTTTGTTTTTTGTTTTTTACTGTCAAGCATACAGAATAGGGCAAAAGTAGGTTTACAGTATTTTCATATGGAAAATAATACAATAATTAAATAACAACACAAGAATAAACTGTTTCATGTACTCACAACTATATACCTACTTTTGCCCCACCCTATCAAATGGAAGACACATTGTTTAAGATTGTGTCCTTTCACCTATTTTTATTATTTTTTTATCCTTTTTTAAAATATATTTTTTCTTTGTTGATTTTAGAGAGAGAGGAATGGAGATGGAGAGAGAAATAGAAACATCGATGAGAGAGAACATCTACTGGCTGCCTCCTGCATGCCCCCTGCTGGGGATCGGGCCCACAACCTGGGCATGTGCCCTGACCAGGAATTAAACTGGCAACCGCTTGGTGCATGGGTTGATGCTCAACCATTGAGCCATACTAGCCAAGCAAATAGCATTTTAGTCTTTGTCATTATCTTGCTTTAAATTAGTGAAGACTTGTGCGTGCATGTGTGTGTGTGTGTGTGTGTGTGTGTGTGTGTGTATACTTGGCCTCTCTCGGGAACTGGTGAATTTTCTTGTACACATAAATGTGTTATATAGATGCTATGAATAGTCACTTTGTACTTTACGCCTGACTTTTTCACAAAGCTTAAGCTTTCTCCTGTATCAGAGACCAAATTAATGATAATAATTAAACAATTTTATGGCTTTGAATGAAAACCTAATCAAAATTCATTTTATATTTCTTTTTTCCATAGAAATCACTCTAAGCATTTGAAATCCTTGATGACTCAAGGTCATCATCATGATCTTGTAGTAGCGTGCTCTGCTGAAATGCACTCATTTTTCTCTGCTGTCCCCTCAGGCTGTCAGCTGCCATTTCTGCTGTCACTTCACTGCACTGCCTCTCGGAGTCTTCTCTACCACCTTCTACTGTTTTGTGGTTCTAATCTCCTCTGGTACAAGAAAGAGGCAGCAAAATGGTCATTAGAATTGTTGGTGAATATGAGTCAATAAGCACTGAATGCTTATTGCTACTAGAGGAGTATTCATCAGAAGAAAGAACTAGGTTATTCTGGTGTTTTCTTTCTATTTTTTAAATCACTATTTTACAAACACAGAGTTGAGACTGCTGCTTCTTCTCCTTCATCAAGTTATTTTTCTTTCTCTTTCCACTCTCGGGGAAATTGGAAATATAGACTATAATTATATGCTTTATTACTTTTTGCTCAATTTATTTTATTTTATTTTATTTTTAATTGAATTTACTGGAGTGACATTGCTTAATAAAATTATATAGGTTTCAGGTATACAATTCTATAATGCATCATCTGTATATTATATTGTGAGTTCACCACCCTAAGTCGAGTCTCCTTACATCACCACTTATCCCCCCATACCCTATTTTACTCCCCCACCCCATTCCCCTCTGGTAATCACTATGCTCTTGTCTGTGTATGATTTTTTTTTTTTTTTTGCTTAATTCCTTCAACTTTTCTACCCAGCCCCATAACCCTGTTCTTACTGACAACTGTCAGTCTGTTCTCTATCTATGAGTCTGTTTCTATTTGGTTTGTCAGTTTATTTTGTTCATTAGATTCCACAAATGAGTGAAATCATATGGTACTTGTCTTTTCCTGACTGGCTTCTTTTATCTAGAATAATACTCTCCAGCCCTGGCCGGTTTGGCTCAGCAGTTGGAGCATTGGCCTGCAGACCAGAGAGTCCTGGGTTCGTTTCCTGCTAGGGGCATGTACCAAATAATAATGATAATAATAATAATAATGATAATAGTCTTCAGGTCTACCCATGCTGTCACAAGTGGTAAGACTTCCTTCCTTTTTATGGCCAAGTAGTATTCCATTGTGTAAATGTGCCAGTGTTTTATCCACTCATCTATTGAAGGACATTTAGGCTGCTTCTAAAACTTGGTTATTGTAAAAAATGCAGCAATGAACATAGGGGTGCATATATTCTTTCAAATCAGTGTTTTGTGTTTCTTCAGATATATTCCCAAAAGTGGATTGCTGGATTGTAAGGCAGTTAGTTCCATCTTTAATAGTTTGAGGTAATTTCATGCTGCTTTCCACAGTGCCCAAGTGTTCTCTGTTCTCCGCATCCTCGCCAACACTTTTTTGTTGATTTATTGATAATAGCTATTCTGACAGATGTGAGGTGATATCTCATTGTAGTTTTAATTTACATTTTTCTGATGATTAGTGATGTTGAATATCTTTTTATATGTTTATTGGCCATCTGTGTGTATCTCCGCTTTGGAGGAGTATCTATTCAGGTCCTTTGCCCATTTTTTAACTGGACTGTTTTGGGTTTTTGGTACTGAGTTATATAAATTCTTTATAAATTTTAGATATTCACCCCTTATCAGATACAACATTGGCAAATATGTTCTCCCATTCAGTGGGTTGTCTTTTCATTTTGTTGATGGTTTTCTTTGCTGTGCAAACTCTTTTTAGCTTGATGTAGTTCTATTTGTTTATTTTTTCTTTTGTTTCCATTGCCTGAGGTGATATATCAAAAAAATATTTCTACCATAAATGTCTGAAATTTTACTATGCATGTTTTATTCTAGGATTTTTATGGTTTTGAGTCTAACATTTAAGTCTTTAATTTATTTTGAGTATAGTCTGTGTATGTGTTACAAGGTATTTTAGTTTCATTTTCCAACATCATTTATTGAATAGACTATCTGTACACCATAGTATGTTCTTGCTTCCTTTGTCAAATATTAATTGACCATAAAAGTATGGGTCTATTTCTGGGCTCTCTATTCTATAGAGACATTTATCTATATATGTCTCTTTTTATGCCAGTACCATGCTGTTTTGATTACTATGGACTTGTAATATGTTTTGATATCAGGTGACATGATTACTCCAACTTTGTTCTTCTTTCTAAAGATCATTGTTGCTATTTGGGGTCTTCTGTGGTTCCATATAAGTTTTTGGAATATCTATTCTAGTTCTGTGAAATATGCCATTGGTGTCTTGACAGGAATTGCATTGAATCTATAGATTGCTTCCATAGTATGGACATTTCAATGATGTCTTCCTGTCCATGAACATGGTATATGCTTCTACTTATTTGTATCTTCTTCAATTTCTTTCTTTGGTGTCTTATAATTTTCTGAGTAAAGGTCTTTTACATCCATGGTTAAATTTACTCCTAGGTTTTTCTTTTTTTAAGCAATGTGAATGAGATTGTTCTCTTATTTTCCCTTTCTGATACTTCATTATTGGTGTAGAAAAATGCAACTGATTTTGGGGTATTTATTTTTGTATTCTGCTACTTTACTGAATGCATTTATCAGTTCTAGTATCTTTTTGATGGAGTCTTTAGGGTTTTCTATGTACAATATCATGTCATGTCCAAATAATGACATTTTTAGTTTTTCCTCTCCAATCTGGATGCCTTTTACTTCTTCTTGTCTGTTTTTGTGGTTAGGACTTCTAGTACAATAGTGAGTAAGAGTGATGAAAGCAGACATTTCTGTCTCGTTCCCAATCTTAAGGTAAACACTTGTAGTTTTTACCTATTGAGTATGATGTTGGCTGTGGGTTATCACATATGGCCTTTATTACACTGAGATATGTTCCCTCTATTTCCACTTTGCTGATAGTTCTGATCATGAATGGGTGCTGGATTCTATCAAATGCTTTTTCTGCATCTATTGATATGATCATGTAGTTTTTATCCTTCATTTTCTTTATGTGATATAATACATTTATTTATTTGTAGATATTGTACCAGCCTTGTACCCCCAGAATAAATCCCACTTGATCATGATGTATGATCTTTTTAATATCTTGCTGGAACCAATTGCTAATATTTTGTTCTTAAAGCCTAACAATTAGAGGAGTGTTTCTAAATTGGATCATTTCAGATTGTCTCAGTTCTCTATGGCTTTAAGAACAAGCTGATTTGAATCCACATACTGTTGGCAGCTTCCATCCATTTATTTGGACTGTCAAGCAAGAATGCTCACAATCTTTCAATTGAAAGAAGACATCTTTATTTCCAGTTCACACCCTTCATAATAAGAAGGATGTTTGAAATAAAGCCAAAAAGCATAACTTACTTCTCTAACTTCATATTACAGATGCCTGAGGTAATGGAAGAATATTTTCATAATACCCAACCGTAACCCCAAATCAGCAGCAGAAAATAACAGTGATGCAAAAAAATCACTTGCTTGTATTTGTAGGACAGACCTTGGCTTTCCTGAAAGCCTATCTTCAGAAAGGAGAGCTGCAGACTCAATAGAGGAAGATGCCTTTGCTTATCATTGTACTTAGAATTTGTCTTTGAAAGGATCCTGGTGCCATTGTTACCCTGTATAGTTACCAGAAACTTCAAATTTAGGGGGAAATCTCTCTGTGAAACATAGATTTTATTTTGCTCTGGTTAAGACCAGAAAGTAGAGTCTGGAGAGCTGAGTTTCCCAGCAGAAGTGAGGACTTTCTGTTACAAAGTAAATGGAGCTGAGAACATGAAGTAGTCAGATTCTTCCTGTGGGGAGCTCATGGATCGCCTGCTCATCTTCGCAGGTTCATTTCTCTTGTACACTGGGAGCCACCCAGTGTCACCAGGCTGTTAGGATACTCTCGCATTGCTTATCCCTTCCTTACTGCCGGGGACAGCCCTCCCCACGCCAGGCTCTGCATCCCACTCACCTCCAGGAGGCACCTCCTGTACATTTTCCCTCCCAAGTGGAAATGATCTCTCTGTGGAGACATTTTCATGCACTAGAGCAACTATTCCTTATGACTTTTATCACTAGGTACCTAGGACAGGAGTCATTTACATAATGCCCTATATTTATGCCATCTGTAAGCTTCCCGAGGGCAGGATCTGCTTCTGCTTTATTGGCTTCCTAATAAATCTACACCCCAAGCATTTTTAACCATACCTTAAAACAATTCTTAAAGTAAGGTCTTAACCAATATGCTGGAGGGAGGGAAAGAAGAAGGAAGAAAGGGAGGGAGGAAAGGGGGAGGGAGGAAGGAAGGAAGGAAAAAGAAGAAAGGAAAAGGAAAGATTGCAATTACAAAAAGCTTATATCTAAGGCCCTAATGTAATAATGTTAAATAATACTTTTGTCTTTCATGCCACTGTACTCTTTACAGTTTTTTCACATTTATTTCCATAGCATTCATCAGTGTGATGATATTGTGTACATGGATATGTAGTGTGAATATATATGCCTGTGTATCTTTTTAATGTATGTGTGCATTGCTTACTCTCTCCTTGCCCCCCCCCCCTCCACACACACACACACAACCGCATGTGCGTGCACTAACGTAAGCTCTGTGAGGGCAGACATTGTTGTGTTCAACTATATCTTCAACTCCTTGAGCAGTGCCTGACAAGGAGGGAAAGCTCAATAAACATCTTTTAAGTGAATGAATGAAGGTTACCTCATTTGCTCTTCACCATAACTTGTGAAGTGAATATATTACTCATACTATATCCTTCTTTTGGAAGGTTGCAAAACTGAGGTCTTGAAACCTGCTCAAGGTCGAATTTCTACTTATTAGACAGACCAAGTCTTGAACTCAGATTTTCTATTTTCAAATTCTTTATGTCGCCCTGGCCTGTTTTGCTCAGTGGTTAGAGTGACCGCCCACGGACTGGAGAGTCCCGGGTTAGGTTCCCGCTGAGGGCACATACCTCGGTGGCAGTCGTGTGAGTGGCAGCCAGTCGATGTGTCTCTCTCACATCAATGTTTTTCTCTCTCTCTTTCTCCCCCCTCCCTCTCGCTTCTCAGAAGATAAATGCAAAAATGTCCTCGGGTGATGATTAAAAAAAAACCTCTTTTTGTCTTCTGGGAATTTGCTATATTAATAGCAAAGCTGGAAATGCCACACAAGGAAAATTTGTTTCCAAATTTAAATTCATAATGTGCACACAAGAAATTGACTTTTCAATCCAGTGGTAACGCAGATTGTGTGGCTTTCAGGAGGAAATACCTTTCTTCTCAACCCTCATGCCTTCATTATCATATGTGTCAGCGCACACGCACACACACACACACACACACACACGCACATGCAGACTATGCAGCTCTCAGCTTGTACTTTTCCAGTCTCGGTTAATTCCTCTTGTAGGCTGTCCCTGCCCTGACCGTCCCCAGTGGCTGTCAGGGCTGTTGCTTGGTTTGTTATAGTTACTTTGGCAAGTGCAAAGGGCTTGAGGGTAGTGAAACAGCAGGCATTTCAGGAGTAGGACTAGGCTGGATTGTTGCTGCAAAAAGTTTATATTCACCCTAATTGTAGCTAACATTGGCAAGCGGTAAACCCCCATGCAAGTGACTGAGTCGTACTGCATATCCAAGGATGCCGATAATGACCTTGAAATCCAAGTGAAATATCGCTTTTTACTACAACAGAAGCCAGACCCCACACACAGTCTCTCCCTGTCACTGTCCACAGATCTGGTACATACATGTCAGCCAGGCAAGGGCACCCCTTCCGGCCCTAATGCACGAAAGGAACTGGGGACACACACCTGGTACTTGGAAGCAAAACTGAGGGGCAGCATCCATCACTTTCTACTCTCAGGCACCTCTCCGTTTTCTTTTACCTTAAACAGGACGACTCTGACAGGAAATGAGTTGCCCAGTGATATAGGTCCTACATGAAAGTACAAGCATTTGGCCCTGGCCGTTTTGGCTCAGTGGTTAGAGTGTCAGCCTGCCGACCAAAGAGTCGCGAGTTCGGTTTTGGTCAAGGGCACGTACCTCGATTGCGGTTCGTGCCAGACCCTGGTCTGGGTCCTGTGGGAGGCAACCAGTCAGTGTGTCTCTCTCACATCAATGTCTCTCTCTCTCCCTCCCTCCCTCCCACTCTATCTGAAGATAAATGGAAAAATATCCTCGAGTGAGGATTTTAAAAAAAGTACAAACATTTGTTTATCTGAAGTCCATGTGGGAAGGGATGAGTCAGTGAAAAACTGCACAAAGGGGATCTTAGGTCAGGAGTTGTCACAAGATGGTGGCAGTGGCGGTGAGTAGCCCAGGAACTCTCCAGGGCCTCTGTTCCTGTTCACTCAGACAAATGTTGATGAGGTGAAAGGGATGTCTGTCCAAAGTCTGTGACCGTGAGTCAGACTGGCTTCTCGGCGGCAGCAGGACTCATTTCTTTCCCTTTTCCTTTCTCATCGATGACTCAGGCGACTCACTGGAGAACTACATGTGTTTCTCTTCCCAGAACCGTCACTGTGCAAGTGCATGGCCCCCGAGCTTCCTGCCCCCCCGTGAAGCACCTCTGCTCCCATTTCACCTCCTGGGTGTGGTTTGCAGAGATGGGCTGTCGGGGTTTCCCACCAGGGCAGGACTCGGGTTTCTATTTCCACGTTTCGAAGGCTAGTTCTATATTTGGTCAAAATCCTGCTTTTTGCCTGGTTTCCTAGGGAAACAGTTTGTAGAAGCTGCTGCTTTCTGTCCATCTGCCTTGCCCGTCTGGGGTTTTGAGTGTGCACCCTGATTATTTCCTAATCTGACAGGAAGGCAAAAAGCCCAAAATGAGGGAAAGCCCCTTGAAATGTGTGAAAAGTAAGTTTATGTGAATGAATGGTCAGTTAGGAAATTGCAGTTGTGTGGGGGTGGAGTGGGGAGGGTGGTTTTTGTTGGTGTGTTCCCAGTTGTCAGTCTATTGACAGTCAGTGCTCTAATAAGAAAGCCAGTGTGACTTCAAGTGGGAGGGCCAAGAAAGCATATTCTGTAGATGCAAAGACATTACACATAAAATACAAAGATAGACAGTGACACAGTAACATTCCTGCAAAGCCTTCCAGACAGAAGCATCAGCCATGACGTAGTTATAGAAACACTAGACTTGAAGTCAGGAAATCTGAGTGGTTGCGTCATTTGAATCTCAGCCTGAATCTCTCATCAACAAGATGACCTAATTTTATTTCTGGAATCCGGACCCCTTGTGCTGAAGAGTCTGCAAAACAACCTGTACTTACTAACTAAATATGCATTCTTTTTTTCCAGTTTTTATACTCTAAGACACATACACACTGACCAATCGGAGCTGTGTAGAGTGACATAATCAATGTCACTGCACTGAGATGGTAATCTAACAAGAAATAGCCTAATCCCAGATAAATGCTTGTATATTTTTAGGCTCGTTAAAAATTGAAATCAACCCCCGAAGCTCTCTATACAGGTGTTATGGACATGTCAGGCTCCAGGGGCAACCACATTTAGAACCGTCAACCTAGACAATGTCTAATATCTTCTCCGGGGTCTGAGTTGCTAAAATCTCTCATGAGCTTTTTTGGGGAGAGAAAGCTGGCAGAGGGGAAGGACGTGTGCTTTTCTTACATTATGAAACACCTATGTTTACCTCGCCCGTGGAGTTATGTCAGTGAATCTCATGCCTGCTGGGTTCTTTCATATTCCTAGGAGATTTCTGTGTTCCAGAAGTCAGGCAGGTGGGCCAGATCCTTCACTGTGGCTCATGGCCACAGGCAGTTTAGGGGAGCAGCTGTCCAGTCCCACTTCAGGACATCATCACACACCTGGTGTTGGAAACACAACCCTCAGCAGATCGAATCTATTGTGTCATTTAATTACTTCTCAAGAAGATGCCATTACCAGAAATTTCTATGTAAATACATATTTTATTCCCCGAGGCATGTTAATATGAAACCACAATTATACAACACTGAAAGCAAAACATTTCCTTTTGACTAGTTCTCTCTGTGTTATTGGGAACATGCTATAGAATAATGAAGGTGCTCAGACTTTGCCAAAGCCTCTCTTTTTTTAGTATACAGCTTGCAAAATCATAGAAATGCAATATTGCTATTCAATAGTTCCACACAATTCAATGAACATGTGCTGTTTGCCTTCTCTAGGTCAGATGTGATACTGGCTAGACAGTAGTCGGTGCCTCAGAAGAGGTACTTATTTATTTTTCAAGTACTTATATTACACTTGTTACATGTCAAACATTGTTCTATGTACTTTATTAACCGTTGTCATCTTCAAAAGAGCCCTGGGAAATGTGGGTACTATGATTACCTCCCTTTTGCACTGAGGAAGCTGAGGCACAGAGAGGGTAAGTAATCTGCCCAAGGTCACACAGTCAGTGGCAGTGGGTCTGGGCAATGGACTCGGGCATGCGTGCTCTTTCCCAGAATGCTATGCTCTGAGGGGAGGAGGAGGGAGAGATTTCCACGGGCTCAGTGGATCAAGGAACAAGGCATCTGAACTAGGACTTAGAGTGACCCTTCAGAGGATGCTCAAGAATACCAGGCTCTTGGCATTCATAACAGTGAGCATGATATGGGCAGAGGCCTTGGAGTGGAAAATGGCCTCTGTGGTTATATTGAGAGAATCATCAGTGGACTGGTCTGGAATAGGAGGTATAGCAAGTGGAAGAAAAGATGGAAAACAAAGCTTAGGGGCAGAATATGAGGGACTTTGAAAGTCAAGGAGCCCATCCACCTCGTCTAATGCTTAGACACATCAACGAGGCCACGAGGCAGGGGTCTGAGCCCAGCGTGGCAGGAAGAGCCTGCCTTGTGCACAGCCGCACCGTGCTTGAGGCCCAGAAACCCCTGCTCACACCTGCTGTTCTCAGAGGGAACCCCCTCAGCTGCACACACCCCATGAGGCAAGCTGGGCCGTCTCCTTAGGAAGTCCTCACGTCTGTCGGTGAAGAAACTTTCTGAATTCAACCCATTTGCTGCCATACGACCTGTGAGCCACGAGAAGCAAGGATTTCTGAGTTGTATACACTTTGCTTGCTTTCTATGTCGACCTTCTCTACTCTCCTTTAAAAAAATAGTGATTTCTGGTTTGCCCCTTGCTGGGGAAGGATCAGTCTCCACTGAGAAGAGGTAGCCAGGACGAAAAGGCCCCCGGAGGGGCCACGTGCCAGGGAAAGCATCTCCTTGGCACGGTTTCCTATTGCTCACGCAGCCCGGCTCCTCTTCTTTCTCCGTGGAACCTGCTCGACTAACCAGCAAGACAGACCCACTGTCTGGGAGGGGCACGGCCCACTCTTCAGATGCCACTGGAGTCCTTGGGAGAAACATTTGATGTCACCGCCCGTGTAGAGTTTAGCTGCCAGCCCCATCACTGATGCGTCAAACAGTTCTTAGCTTACCAACTGATTTTCCTCCAGAGATTCTTTTTTTTTTTTTAATTAATTTATTTATTTTTTTGTTACAGATGTTTCTCCTTTTTTACCCCAATGGCACCCCCCTCCCCACCCTATACCCACCCCATCTGCGGCTTTGTTGTCCATGTCTAGTGGTCATGCCTACATGCATATAAGTTCTGTGGCTTATCTCTTCCTACCCCTACCACCCCCTCTTCTGACGGATGTCAGTCTGTGCCCCACTTCCATGTTTCTGGGTCTACTGTATTCCTCAGACTGTTATGTTCATTATATTCCGTATATAAGTGAGATCATGTGGTATTTGTCTTTTTCTGCTTGGCTTATTTCACTTAGGATAATACTTTCCAGGTCCCTCCATGTGATCTCAAAGGATAAGAGATCTTTCTTTCTTACCGCTGCATAGTACTCCATTGTGTATATGTACCACAGCTTTTTTATCCATTCGTCTACTGATGGACACTTGGGCTGTTTCCAGATCTTAGCTATTGTAAATGGTGCTGCTATGAACATGGGGGTACATATATTCTTCCTGATTGGTGTTTCAGGCTTCTTAGGGTATATTCTTAGAAGCGGGATCACTGGATCAAATGGAAGTTCAATTTTTAATTTTTTGAGGTAACACCATATTGTTTTCCATAGTGGCTGCACTAGTCTGCATTCCCACCAGCAGTGTACTAGAGTTCCCTTTTCTCCACACCCTCGCCAACACTTGTTGTTTGATGATTTGTTGATGGCAGCCATTCTGACAGGTGTGAGGTGATACCTCATTGTTGTTTTAATTTGCATCGCCCTCCAGAGATTCTTAAATTCTCTTGTCCCCACCAACCCGCACACTGCTTTTCCCCACAAGTTGGGCTTTTATGTAGACCAGTGTTTGGGGCATTATCAGGCACGTAAACAGAACCAAAGGATGACTTCTTACTCTTGAAGTCACATGTTCACTTATGGAGATTGTCATTGTCCCTCCATTTCTGGGAAGATAGTGATTAGGTCAGGGTCTCTCACAGGCTTTGGAGTCAGGCAGCCCTGGCTCGAGTGCCCCGAGCATTGTTCTCACTGAGCCTCAGTTTTTTCATCTGTATAATGGTGATAGTAATTGTACTTGCCTCAGAGGGATTTTTGGATTATTAAATGTAACAGTCAATTTAAAATACTTAGCATAGTACCCTGCACATAATAAGGGCCTAATAAATGTGGCCATTATTGTTATTGATAACAGGAGGATTTGAGGATGAATCATGTTAGTCAACGTACATGACTTTTCCTCTGAATCATTTTATTTTATGTAGCCACAGGCCTATACCAAAGGCAGAGATGATAAAGGGAAGCTATAGAAAGCTCTAGGCTGCTTTCAACTACGTTGGAGTGGCTCCAACTTGTCTCCACAGCCTCTCCTACAACTCTGACCCTGATAGCTATGTCTGGGGAGACACCTAATGGGCATCGTGGATGTAGGACAGATGGACAATCCCTCAGATAAATGCCAGTTGGAAAAGATAGAGAAATGAACATAGCGTGTAGCTTGCAATGCTTAAACTAGCTATTGCTCTTGTCCTGTTTGTTCATCAGAATTATCTGGGGTGCCTTTTAACCACACCAGTTTCTGAGCTTCAGCCCCAGAGGTACTGATTTAGTTATTCTTGGGTTGGGAGTGGGAGGGTGGGCATTACTGATTTTTAAGCTCCCCTGTGATCCTTATAGGCAATGAGGGTAGTGAACCCATGACTTAGAGGACCAGCAAGTGGAGGGAGGAAATGGAAATGTTCTGGCAGCGACCATGAGAACAATCCATGTAAAACAGATTCAACAAGTGTTCCTCTAGCCCAGTGATTTTCACCTGGCGTGCCACAAGAATTTTTGAAACATGCAATACCTGACTATTTAGTTGGGGTACTGACCTCTCTTCCTTTAGACTGTCAAATGAGACATTGACAACAGCCAACACAACAATAGCCATCCCGTGTGAGTGAATCAAAAGTATACGTTTTGTTTTTGTCAGATCAGCAAAAAAAAAATATATATATATATATTGTTGGGTGTGCCGCAGAATTTCAGTAATTGGTTTATGTGCAGCGAGACAAAAAAGGTTGAGCATCGCTGCGCCGGCGGAAGCTTTGCTTCTGCCCGACCTCTTATCTCAGTGTGACATTGGCAGGCGGTACAGCAAAAAAGGATGTGAAAGATACTCCTCATCTTCAAGTAGGCATTAGGCAGGGGCCTGAAGACTGGCCTGGGCAGCAGTAAAGGCCCTTGGTGTGTGTGTATGTCGGAGCCTCGGTGCCAGGCTCTGAAAGCACAGAGATGTTCTTAGCTGTCGAGATAGTAAAGGAATTCTGGGGCTTTCTTATGAGTCTTCAGACGTATATGCCTGTTGCTGCTTACTTCTCTGCTCCATGCTTTCTCATTTTCAGTTTCCAAATGACAGGAGATGGTCTAGTTCAACTCCAGTCACCTCATTTTCCAGAGGAGCGGGCCGAGTGAGGCTGGACATCCCAGCACGACAAAGGCAGATAGCAGGCTTCTTGCACTTCCTGAAGTGCACCATGGTCCACTCGGTGCTGGGTTCAAGGGCGGAAGGGCTGGCTTTGGGGTGTCTCCAAATTTCTCCCTGACTTTCTCATTCCTAGACCACAACCCTGACTAGTCCCATGCTATCCTGGCTACCCAGATGTCTTATTTTCCAAGATGCCTGAAGTTTCTTCCTTTGGAAAACATAGTCCTTACCTTATCTGCCCCAGGCTTCACTGCAGAAGAACCGTGACCTTGCTAAGAACCACGGCACGCCAAATGAGACTTAATTTTCCCTGAGTACTTAGGAGAAGCAAAACAATAATGTATATGATGGACTTTTGGCCCACACCCATATCCTTTAGGAGAAGATAGAATTTGGCACAGCTCATATTCTGATTTAAGGAAAAATGTTTTGTTCTGATGTCATTTGTCTAATTAATAGTAAAAATTGGATCTTTCCTAGGCAATGTCATCTGGCCTTTGAGACTTTAGATTTAGGTGGCCCAAATCAGTGGTCTTGTTTTCTGTGAAGCTTCCTAATAGATCTAAGCTTGATGTTTATAAGGAATTCTTGAATTCATGGCTCATATATGGTGCACACCTCTCCCTTCCCATATATGTTTGTTCATTCAAAAAACATCTGTTGACCACCATCCCATGGTGATTGGTGGAGATGGAGGTGATGCAGAGCGGACACGGAAGCGGGCGAGTCGTAGTAGAGGTTATGAAGGTAGGACTGCAAAGGACTCCTTTAAGCAACACTCACGGCACTGGTGAAGAGCAGCCAGCAGAGGTTTGTGAGCACAGAGGAGTAATATAGTAAGATTAGTATTTTGAGACGGAAAACATTAGATTATGGTTCATTCATCAACAATCCCTACTTTTGCCCCTTCTGCATGGGAGACGCCATGCTTGACTCTGAAGATACAAGAAAGAATAAAGCATGGTCCTTGCCCTCAAGGAGCTCACAGTCTATTGAGTTGCCTTTCTGACTTCCCCACTAGATTGTGAGCTCCTGGAGGGCAGGCACTTTTGTTCAACTGACAAAAAATGTAAGTTTCAGAGTTAAACCTGGATTACAATCCTAGCTTTCTTAGTTTTACTATCTTCACCCCAGTTAACGGATCTGTAGATTGGGCCAGCAGCGTCTGCCTCCAGTTATCACAGTGGCTGGCATGTAGCAGGCACTCAGTTCTCTCCTGTGGCCTGGCCGGCTGGAAAGCCTGTGTGTTCTGGTGCCTCGGGTTCGGAGGTTTCAGCCTGGGCAGAGCCCTTCTAAGCTGACTGGAGATCAAGATGTTTACTGCAGGCTGTGATCTACAGTCAGGGCTTGTGTTGGGTTCTAGATGCTCACTTCCTAAATTCCAGGCAAGCCTCTTACAGAAGTCACTACCAAAGTCAAAAGAAAATGACGAAATTTCCTCTCTGGCCAGAATGCTATTATTTCACCAAGGGCAACAGATGTTTTTGGCAGGAGAAGCTGATTGCCTACGCTTGTGTGATCAATTGTTTGGCAAGGGCCTGAGTCCTCACAGTGGCTGGAAGAGGGGGTGTTGGCTGTCCATGGCCTTTGTTTGACTTTGCATTGTTTTCAGAGCATCTCCTCAGTCTATTGCTTCACTCCTTCTCTGAGGCCCACATGGTAGGAATTAGTGCCCTTCACTAGATTCATTCAGTAGCTGGGGAGATAGAAACCCACAGAATAAAGTGACTGAACCAAAGTCATAGTTTTTTTTGCTACCTGTTTGTGAGAGGTCTGTTGGTACACGGGAGCAACTGCGAGAAAGTGTTGAGCACTTTCCGTCTGCTTAGCACATGCTGATGGTACATCAGGAAAGCTGAGCTCATGTTTTGGCTCCGGGCACGAGCTGAGGAAATTAGAATGGGATTTCTAAGTTGGATCAGACGGATGGGCTCCTCTGACCTGTGAAATCATTGTGTCTCTTCCCCCATGTTTAATCGCAGGTAAACCTATTTCATCATAGGTCATGTCTTCTAGTCAAGATATTTGCATTTGACAAACTCTTTAAATATTTATATAATACTTCCAAGGGCAGTCATCTTCAAACCTACCTTGTGATGTGGAGGTAGAACCAATTTGATCCAGAACAGGCAAGTGAGGTCTAGAGAGATTATAGAACATATGCTAAGTCACGTGACTGGTATGGGGCAGATTGGGGTTTAAATCCTAATCTTCTGGCTTCTGCATCCCAGCCTCGATCTGACCTTCTTGCTGTTTGCTGTGGGTTAGGCTTCCTTTTGGAAGTGGAGCTTGGTAAGCCTACACCCATGAGATTCTAAATTTGCCAAAGTATTGCTAGTATGCACTCTTTGAAGTGAAAAATAATATTTTCTTTATAAGGGACTGTTCCATGTGTGTTTAAAGAGAAATTTTAATTTATTTCCCAGTTTTACCTTTAAGTTTATAATGTCCAAAAATGTGTCCCAAGTTTTTTTTATCTTGGAAGTGAAAGGTTGGCCTAATTTCTATGTACCTTTTGAGCACGAGAGATAACACATTTTAAAGGATGATAAATAGCAGCGTACAATATATATGGGCTCTGTAAATGCTCACCAAAATCACTGTAGTCAGAACCAGGTGGCAGAAGAGAACAGGCAAAGCATTCTCTTCCCCTTCCCCATCATCCTCCCTCTTCTAGAGGTAGTGTGGTGGTTGAGCACAATGCAAGAGCCAGACAGACCTGGATTTGAGTCTGGGCTCTTTTTATACTACCTGCAAGATTTTAGGGAATGCATCTAACTGTCCTGGGCCTCTGCTTATTCATTTGCAGAACGAGGTTTCATGATACTACATGCAGTTTATAAAACATCCATTCAGTACAATGCCTACACATTCTTAGTTGATAACTGCGATTACCTATCACTGTTTTCATCTTCATCTAAAACCCTTTCTTTTGCCTTACCGTATATTTTCATCTGTGTCTTTTCCGTAAAGGGGAAATAATATCAGCCACACTTATCATCAATTTAACCTACTGAGTAATCGGGTATTTTGCATTTCTAATTTTATCCTTATCTTTGTAATCAAAGTGCTGACTAAGGCAGTATCTGCTACCTTGTACCTGCTCAGTAGATACTTAGATTTACAACTTTTAATTTTCAAGTATGAGAGCACATACCAACATAGCCAAAAGTTTAGAAAGTAGAGAAGTAAAAGCAAATACCCACCATGCAGCACATAGTGGCACTCACGGTGTAGCCGTCAAGGCCATGGGATATAGTCGTGTGGAATCCTGGCTGCAGTACTTTGAGTACTTTACTTAAAACTCTGTTGCAATTTCTTCACCGTTGAATGAGGGCAATAAGAGTAACACCTAACAGGAGGTTGAGAGGGTGAGGTGCATTTGAAGCATTTAAAGTAGGTGCCTGGCTGAACAAATTTTAGCTGTGATCATTTTAGATGATGATGACAAGGATGACAGTGATGATTTGAGTGTCCCCTATGCATGTTGCCGTTCACAGATTACTCTAGTACTTTTACTTCTCTTACTCCCTTTGTCTGTCACAAGAAACGTGTATACTAGGAGGCTAACGATGGAGCCATTTAAGGGAACCAGGCTTCGAGAGGTGAAATGACTAACTAGATAGCACCCAGCCAATTGGTGGCAGAGAGGGACCTAGAACTCTGTCCATATCTATGTATGAGTCCTGTTTACTATCTGAGATTGTAGGTTAAGTTGCACACTGAGTTTTCATTCTTGCTTTTATGATAGTGAAGCCATTGTGGGATGGTGCTTTCTATCCACTGGAACAGAGATGCCCAAGGAGCAAATGGAGAGGACCCTGGAAACTCACAGCCATGATTTTATGTAAAGACTTGCACATAACGCTTCGGAACCTGCAAAGACAAGTGGTCAAGCAAGCAAACAAAAACAGCTTCCATCACAGTCCTCACCCCTTGTGTGTCAGCACTGTCTCGGGCACTGGTGTTTCTCTACCCTGGCTGCTTCTAGCATTGAGTTTTGAGCATCAGAATTCATCACAGCCACTCCGATGCTCGTTTCTCCCAGCCTCTCATTAAAATGGCCATTTTTAAGATCAGCAGAAAGCATACGTTTCCATGAGCAGTGTGTGCCCTGCTCTGGACGAGCTGACCTGCTGTGCCAGGGTCCTGGGCTGCTCTGCAGGCATCTTCTCAGACACGGGTCGACTGTACCAGGAGACAGTCCCTCACTTTCACTAAAATGTCACTGGTTTTCAGGACAGTGTAGACAGTGAAACAAGGAACAAAGGGACACAGTGGGACGCATAAGAGCTGGAGGTCAGTCACACGTATTCTTGCCGGAAATGAAAGAGGAGAGCTCATCAGCTTGACTCTTCGTGGGGTTTCCAGCTCAAGTGCCATTCCTACCACATCCCTGCTGTCTAAATTCCACCTTCATCCGGGACCTGTCTAAAATGCCACCTTTTCTTGTGAGTGTCCTTTCAGCTCCCCAACTTGCCATCCCCTCTCTGTGTGTATTCTTATGGCAATGATTGAGAGTTTTTACTTGGGATGTTTTTCAATATTTTACTGTGGGATATTTTCAGATGTCTAAAATGTCCTACTACATCTCCTAGAGAGCAGGGTCGAGTCTCAATTGTTTTTTAGCACTAGTACCTAGTAGACACTCAGCAAGTATACTTTGAATAAATGTATTATTTTTCTGTCTTCTCCTCAGTTATTTAGTTTTTCCATTGATTAGACATTTGCTAGGTTGCATCTCATAAGTGCTCCTTAATGTTTTCTATGTACTGTAACATCTAATTAGCGGTTCTTCTCCAAAAGGCTCTCTGTGTATTCAGGAGATGTTGGAGGCTGAGTCCATAACATTAAGTATAGTCACGACAATGAGGCACTGCTGAATGACCTAGGTCAATCACTACATTACCTTTCTTGATTAGAAAAAGAATAAAACCAGTAATAACTTGTTTCCTATCTATTACTGGGTAGAATGAGAGGGATGGTGAAGCATATAGGGTTTTTGATGATATTCATGGTGGTTTTATAATAATAACCCTTTGTGTGTTCATTGCATTTAATTATATCAAACTCACTTCCTTCTGATTAGGGTGACACTCTGGACTCCATCTTTCCAGGTCTCCATCTCCAGTTACTAAAACTTGGGAGGCAATTTCTAGAATCTATGTGGTCAAGTACAAATCATAGCTCCTTTTCATACCAGCTCTGTGACTTTGAGCAAGTTATTTAGCTTCTGTGTGTTTCATCACCTGGAAAGTGGGGTAGCAAAAGTACTTATGTCATTGGATTTTTTCAGAGATTAAAGGAGATAATACTTGTACGGAGTAGTGACTCCATACATGTTATTATTGTAATCCATAGACATTGCATGAGGCCCTGGATCAAGAAAATAATCACCACGTAACAGAGGTATTTCCCTTTGAAAGTCATGGCAGTGGGAAATAGTGGTTAAGACAAAGGAGAGAGGAGAGATGGAGGCCAGCTCGATGAGGATGCTGGACTCACCTGTAATAAGAAGGTCATGGGGTCTGCAGAGAAGAAATACCCTTTGTCAGTCAGGGAAAACGAGACTTGCACAGGGATGGCACCAGCGCCGCCTGGCCGGGTCCTCTGTGGACCACATCTGTGCCAGCTGTTGTCAGTCTGTGTGGGCTTGCCAAGAATAACAGCAATGATTTTCACTTCGCAGCAACTTCCATCTCGGGATCTCAGAATGCTGCATAAATGTAGATTAGGGCTCCCAAAATGTGTTGCCAAGAATGGGCATACTTTATAGGGCATCAAGAATGCATCACTGTTTGGAGACGCTCTTTCACGTTGGAAAAAGGAGTAAACTAGTTCAGAATTAGACCCGCTTTCCTGATTTGCGCTTTCTTCTTGAATCTATACGCCTTTCCTAGGTGACCTTGGACAACTCAGATCCCCTCCTTGACTATGTTTCTATTAACGGAGGTATTTAATCTACCACTGAATGAACTCCAGTGTGTTTTCTGTTTCTGAAATTCAGTTATATGGGTCATCTAGGTTATTCCCCAATAGACTACTGCTTGGTACATTTTGGAGAAGCTCAAGTTCTTGTAGAGTAGAATATTTTTATAGTATTTTATTCATGGTTAGACCATAATCTAGTAGAAAAACAATATTACTTTTTCAGCTTTTCGTATGAAAGAGTGTTAGTGTCTTTTACATGATTTTTCCTTTTGTCCGCCTTGAAGTATAGCGCTGTTTACCATTTCCTTTTACTATTTTAAGATTTAGCATTAACCCTCCAGCTTGCATCAGAGACTGGTAAAGAAAGTGGTCTTTAGATTAGCATTTCTTTTCCTGTTGAATCATTAGTGAAGACATCAAAAACGACCACAGCTCTCCAAGCCTTGTTCTCGGTCCACCTCCATCCCAATTACCCAGAAAGCTGGTCAAGCAGTCAGTTGCCCTTTAGACACAGAGGAGATATTATATTAAAAAAGGAGTACCCGTCCGTGAGTAAAGTTCCTTTGATAGTTCAAGCCTTTGTAATGTATGATTAAATTTCCCTAAATGTTATGACCTATACGTAGAAAGGTAATAAAACCCTCTGAAAAAAAATGCAGATGGGTTAGGAAGCTGAGGCTGCCTGTGCGGTGGCCCGTCGTGCGCTTTCTGGAGTTGGCAACTGGATCCCCACCCCAGGTTGCTAGTTACTACCCAGGTGATCTCTGAGCCTCCGCTTTCTCGTTTGTAAAATCAAAGTAGTAACCATCTGATGGGGCTGCTGTGGTGATTAAATGTAATTCAGGTAAACTATTTTGCACGTATACCTTAATTATTTCCACTCTCATAAATAGAAATCAATAGTGTATAAAATCAATGCGTAGCCTTTTCCCTTTCAGAGTTTATGGGAAGGGCTACTTCTTCAGTAGAATTATTATTATTTGAATCACGGTTGATGATCAGTAGAAAATAGTAAATGCTACTGGTCTTTAGACTGGGTCTCAGAACAGGATGTTCCCTGTCTGGTGCAGTGCTAAAATGACACCGTCGTTCACATTCCCTCATCCACCCTCCTGCCGCACCGGAAAGGCAATCGCAGTGCAGTTTTCACAGGCTGCGAGCGTTCGACACAAGTCCTGAGCCCCTCTTACATGTCGGCGCATCCCCGGGCTGACCTTAGGCAGCACTCACACTGGCCCTGACATGGAGGCGTTCCCTCTCCCTGCCTTCCTACCCTTCCATACCCCTTACAGGCGAAAGAAAACTATTGCTAAGAGAAGTTTGAAAACACTTGTGAAATTTTATGCAAAAGAAGTGCTGTAACTTGGTATTTGAACCAGCTTTTTCTGCTTCTGAAGCCCACACTTTCTCCATTACACCACAATCAATGTTTCTGAAAGTAAAAGGGGCCACATTGGTATAATTAGCATCATGCTTTAATCAGTGAGGTTGACTGTCCTGATTAACCTTTGTGATAGATCATGTAAGTTTCGTATTTCTAAATGAGTATACTGAGGCAGCTGTTAATGAGTGGAAAAACACTCCGCTTGGATCAGAAGACTGGTGTCTCACTCCTGGCTCTGCCCCTTACGATGGGTGTGATTTTGTCTCAGTCACTTAACATAGTCACTTAACAAAACCACTAACTTGATTTATTTTTTTCTACCCCCCCCCCCTCAAAGGGCTCTCGTGCTATGGAAGGAGTCAGTTAAACCTAGTGTGCGTGAGTTGTCAGTGTTCCTTGTTGCCTGGAAGGGAGCATAGACATGTGAAAGGTTTTCTCTTTCCTTCAAAGTCCAATTCAAGCACTTTTCGGGTAAGCGTCAGTCCATCATATCCTCTCTTTCCTCTGTATCCATACCAACCACTGATATTCACATGGTATTTACACAACATGGCATATCTGTTCGCACATCTTTAAAGATAATGATACATTGTTAATCAGTGCAGGCAGCAAATGGGTTCTGTGACCATTGCATTTAACTCATGAGGCAAATCCTGTTGACCCCATTTTATAGATTAAGCAACTCATATTTAGTAAAATGAAGCAGCTTGCCCTGGGTCACATAACCCGTAAGTAATGAAGGTGGGATCTAAACGGGTAGCCCTTGGCGCCTATGCTCTTGAGTGTCTGAGCCAGACTGGATCGTCATCATACTGATGGACAGTCAAGTTTTGCTTTGCTCTGCATTTCTCCCTCATATGCCTTGATTTCCTGACTGGATCGCATGTTCCTTGAACTGGATATATCTCACTTATCCTGATGACCGGCTTAATACCTAATTACTGGTGTTGGTGAAACATGTCATGTACATTTCACCAGCGGACAGTTTTCCACGGTGCTGAACACTTTAGGAGACTCCTTCTGCTTGGCCTCAGGCCAGAAGCTAATCTTCCCACCATGTTGTCACTTTGATTTGCTTTTCACAGGTCAAGGGAAAGCCCATTGTCTCTGCTATTCTCCCTGAGACCTTTTGCCCGCCTCCCTCCAAGGCCCAGAAACCCACTGTGAGCAGAGCACCGGGGGAGGGCGGACTTGTTTGCCACAGGTGGCATTGCTGTTGAGCAAAGAGCATGTGCTTTCTTTGCATCCAAGGTGACTTGGATCTCTGAGCAAGAACCTTTCTGACTCAAATGAAAACCACCTTGAGTCAGGTGAAATAGCTGGAGTTAACCATTTGTTTGCTGGTGTGCATTTCCCACGAAAAACTCAAAAACAGAAATTTACCTCAGCCATGGAAAGTGATGTGCCAAGCATTGTGTTTGCATATTAAAACCGAAAACTGATTTGCATCTTACTTCAGTGCCTGGTGTCACCTCCAGGCATCTGCCAAGCCCACTAGATAAGGCAGCTCCTAGAGCCCGACAGTGTTTCTGTGCATATCAGCCTGAAAATCTAGGTGCCTTGTTGTTGTTGTTGTTTCCAACAAATTGTCCTCACTTTAGGTCCCCCATTTTCTCCTGGCTTTATACCTGAAAAGACAAAAGAAAAGACTGAAAATTCATGTTTTACTGTATTTTATTTAGATAATTTAAAAATTATAAAGAAAACGTATAAATTACTCATAATCCCATTAGTTCACATGAGCTATTATTTTTTGGTATTTTTCCTTTAGTATCTATCTGTTTCTTATACCCACATGGACACATACAATGGCACTCTTGCCTATACAAGGTGGGGCAAAAGTAGCTTTACAGTTGTTCGTATGGAAAATAATACAATAATTAATAAATAATAATACAATATAAACTCTGTGTGTCACATACTCTCAAGTATAAGCCTGCGTTTGTCCCACGCAGTATATGTTTATACATTTATAATGATCAGATGTACTTTTTTTTATTAAATTTATTGGGGCGACATTGGTTATTAAGATCATATAGGTTTCGCCCTGGCCAGTTTGGCTCAGCAGTTAGAGCGTCGGCCTGTGGTCCGGAGAGACCCGGGTTCGGTTCCCGCTAAGGGCATGTACCTGGGTTGCAGTTTGTCCCCGGACCTGGTTGGTTGTGCGGGTGGCAGCCACTCGATGTGTCCCTTTCACATCGATGTTTCTCTCTCTCTCTCTCTTCCTCTCTCTCCCTCCCACTCTATCTGTACAAAAAATGGAAAAATGTCCTCGGGTGAGGATAAAAAAAAAAAATCATATAGGTTTCAAGTGTACATTTCTATGATACGTGATCTGTATAATGCATTGTGTGCCCACCATCCAAAGTCAAATCATCTTCCCAGATGTAGTATTTTGACACCCTCCTTTTAAAACAAGATAATAGCAAGGATTGTGAGACAATCTCAATAACTGTATACCTGAAGCTAATACAAAGTCATGTTGAATATCAGCTGTCATTGAAAACTTTTTGTTAGAAAAGGTGAAAAAAATCATCTAGCAATAAGGAATTGGCACAGCTCCATTTTGAGCACAGTGAATTAGAACCACAGTTAGGGCTGGAGCCCTGGTAAGAGAAACACTCTGATATCTGCTTGATACAGCTTTATTGCAAGCAGAGCTTCTGGTTGAGGATGACTTCTCTGTGGGACAATGCACAGAAAGTAGTGCCTGATGATAAAACCTTTCTTCCCAGTGTTGGACCAAATAGCCCTTGCCGTTGCTCCGGGCTGGCAATTGAACATGGAATGTCTTCGCAGAGAAAGTCACCGCCAGACGCTGGTGGGGCGCAGCGAAGACGAGGCCTGATTGAGTTTGGAAACACAGCCTTGAGCAACAGTTGTTTTTTGTTTTTTCATTCATTAAACTTCTACGTCTTGAGTCTAATTGAGGTAAAACCTACCAATAGAAATAATGTTTTTAAATTGCCTTGCCTTGGTGATATCGAATCACTTATGCTTAACATGCCTAAAAGCCTGATTAATGGCAGGGGGATGTATGTCACTTTGAGCTGTAGTATTGTGGAAATAGCTTCTTCTAGTCTTGTTTAGGGACAGTAAGGAGGGTCTTCCTGGGAGTAAAGAGGGCGGGAACAGTGAAATGAGAACTTTGAATCTCCGGACACCAGGCCTAGAAACAAGCATATTCCAAGCCCAAACACTCTGGAGGTTGCCTCGACACGCGGAAACCGAGAGTGGTGGGCGTGGAGACAGGCCAATTGCTCTCAGCTCAGCCTACATAATGAAAGCCTGGTGTCAAAACACCGTGGACCCCTCGCTGGACCCCCAGCACTCTCCCGTGGCTGCGCTGACACCAGACATGGCATCGTGCTGTGATTCAGATCCATCGCTTTTCGGCTGTGATTCCAGATGCAGCTTTGGGAAGGTGCTGTGGAGGCCTCCGTGCCTAGCATGAGGAGGCGAAAAGGGAAAACGTAAGAAAAGCAAGCCATTGAAAGTTGAAGGCTCATTGGAATCGATTTCAAAGATAGAATCCAACTTTTCAAGTCAAACTTTCTGGATCTCCTTCGCTGTGCACTTACTATGTATTCTCCAAGAAAATGGAACTCGTGATCAGAACAACCAAGAGCATGCTTTTCGACTCCCGTGAAGCTGTGGGGAATGTTCATGTACGGGTTTGTAATTTAATAGGCAGTTCGCCCTGTCCCTTCCTTCTCTGTGGCCTGCTGCTGCTGACCTGGAGTGGACGTCCAGCAAACGTCCTGCCCCTGGTCTCCGGGGGTGCTCCTTCCATTAAACATTGACACCCTGAGGAGCCAGGAGGCTAATCCAGTGAGAGTCAGCAGTTTGAAGCAGACTCAGGAAATTGCCAACTGCAAACTTGACACAGTTAAATAGGGGGTGGGGGGAATGAAAATATCAGAAATATATTTTTTCTGGCAGGCTCTCAGCTCCAAAATGGGGCTAATTCTACCTTTTGAAAGAAGATAATTTCCACGTTTCTTTTTTCAAGAACACATAATTGAAGTTATTTTCCCTCTGAGAGAGGAATCTCTTGTACATCATTACAAACGGACAAGAAAAATGAGCAGCTCTGGTACCCAGAGTGATAGAGTATTCATTACCATGTAATGTTTCTGAATATCTTGGCTGCCTTTTCCCGGTATTTTATCTGCCTGGGCTGTGCTTTTCTGGTGAGGTTCAGATTTGCAGTAAGTTCAAGCTCTCTAGCACTTTGTAATGGGGAAATCAACAGCAGGTAAGGACTCACCAGAGAAAAATGACCCACGCTGAGGTCAACATCAGAGTAACACGAGCTATCAGTAGCCATTTTGTAAAAAGGATCCTTACCACATATATTAAAATAGTTGCATTGTTGATAAGAAACAGTCCAGGCAGTGGGTGTTCTTCCAGGGGGTGTCCCCTGCTTGCACATTAGTGCTGGCTGTATATCATGCATCCCTTTCTCTTTAGGTGGGACAGTGGAGTTTTTTCCCCACCAAGGGGCATGGTGGTAGGAGAGGGTGGTTGACCTCTGTATGTCCTTGGTCTCATGCCCCACGTGTAGTGAAAGTTCAGTGGGCTGCTGCAGCCCTGTGACCTGGCAGCGGCTTACTCAGATTCAGAATGCTGAGTGAGGTTCTGGATTGTTTCGTGGGCTGCTGACAGGTGATTCAAATCCTCTTGTAAATGGAAATCTCAGTAATAATGAGGTTTCCACTTACTCGGTGTGACTTTCTATAGACTATAAAGGGTATGAATATCTGTGATTTCACAATAAACATCTATAATGATATGTGCCCTGCATATTATAGACACAGAAATAGGATAGAGTCAAAGGAATACTTGAAAACATCATTTTACATATAAAGAGACTAAGGCAGGGAATAGAAGTGATTTGATCAAAATGATGGGACAAGGTAGAGGCAGAGCTAAGATTAGAGGGATAAATAGGTCTTCTGTACTTGCGGGTTCCCATGTAAGAACACCATGAAGTGTTACATAAATATGACCGATATTGTTATTTGGCTTATTCTTTATCTGGCAGCTTTCTTGTTCACGAACGATTCTGCCCATGTGTTTTGCTCGCAGAAACAGTCCTCGTTTTTGCACAGTCTCACCCGTTACTTTTACCAGGGACCTAAATTGAAATTTAAGCCTTCCCTAGAATGATAAAGAGTTGGGCCCCCAGCAAGAGAAGAACCTTGGCAGAGAAGAACCAGTTGCAGATATGTGAACGTTTTCCAATAAGATCTTCATTGTAGAAAAAGGAAAATATAGAAAAGTATACATAGGCTGCAGACCACCATCCCATCACTTTCCCATTAGGTTTTGAGCATGTTTCTGTCCGGTCTCCCTTCTGTAAGCACAGTTTGCGGTAGCCAGCCTGGTCCGTGGATGGCGCTCCTCCACAGGGCAGCACCTTCCTCTGCCACCTCGTTCGGCTGCAGCTCCTGTAGCCTCTCCATGTGCTCAGAATGAAGAGGCAACAGATTTTGGTCAGCAGTTAGCAGTCTGCCTCACTTAGTAAATATCACAATCCTTTTTAAGCACATTAGCCATTAAATTACTCAGAAATTCCATGATGTCTGGTAGCATATTTTAAGGCATCGTGGGCCTTGATGTTTGAGATGTTTGCTAATATGCATATTTCAGACGCATGGCTTTAATCAAGGCAGTCCCCATTTTTAAATCTCCTAATGATTCTCTCGCCTAAACAGTCTTGACATTGACCATAGCTCATTACCCTGTTCCTCCTCTATTTCTTAACATTTTTGCTGATATACGCGTTCTTTTATACATACTGTTCTTGGAATGTCTTCACTTTTTTGTCTATTTTTCTTTTTTGTTTCCCATTTTCTCTCCCTCTCTCTCTCCCTCTTCCCTCCCTCCTCCCATTCTCCCTCATTTGCTCCCTCCCTTCCTTCCTCTCTTCTTTCCTAATATCTGGTGAAATCCAATTTATCCTTCAAGATCAAACTAAGAGGGCTTCTGCTTTCCAGCAGCTTCCGTCTCGGAACACTGAGTTCATACCTGTGTTTTAGTACTTGCACTTTATTGTAATTATCTATTTTCATGTCTCTTTCTTCTTACACTGAGTTGTCAGAGGCAGGAATCCCGAGTAATGTGACTTTAAAATGATACTGCTTGGCACTTGGCAGTTTCTTAGAGAAGGTATGTTAAACGAGTCCTCTGAAATCTATTTCTCAATGACTTACCTGTGGGTTATGTAATGTATTTCACCTTTAGGCATTTCAAAGAACACGCATATTAGTGATTAATATTGATACTTATAAAAACGTCTTTTTCGTAGAAAAGGCTAGAGGCTTTGATTTTATTTGTTTGAAAGTGCTATTGTTTCACTATTTAGCTAAACCTCCACTCTGAAAACATCTTTGCTTAGATAATCGAGTCCACAGATACAATTCCAAGTTACTACAGAACATTAGAAGTCAGAGGGCCTGGAGAGGATGACACCGGGAACCCCAGAGGCACTCAGTGTAGCAGAAACAAGCCCACGCAGCACCCCTGTTTCAGCCAGGGCCGGCTGTTTGCGGGGGCGGGGCTTCACACAGGGTTGCTCACTCATCCTCTCTGCACGTCATCTCTCTCGTCTGTAGAGTGGGACTGCAAATCATGTATGTGAAGGCAGGCATCTCGAAAAGTTGAGGAATTGTTATTATGTCACAATGAATAGAATACTGATGCTAGTCGCCCTTCTACTTTTGAAAAAATACAAAAAATAATGCAACCTATCTCCTTCCTGGCCCCACCACGCACATTAGCAAGTGCGTTCTGTTACCCAGATGCAATGCCTGAAGCTTCTTATTAAAAATGAATTGAACACAGTTATTAATCTTTTTAGGGTATGTTGAGTTCTAAGCACTACTGAAAGAGAGAAATGAAGCGGAAGGGTGTCTCTTCATTGCAGTGAGAAAAGCTCTAAACTGCCTTCTGGGACTTGAATCCTGAAGAAAGTCCCGGGCTATATCCTCTCGGTGTGAGAGCCAACTGGAAACAGGAGCACGTGTATTTACCACGATGTATCCCATGGATGTCAAGTACTATGCGTTGGGTGTGTGTGCAATTAGAGGGAGATCTAAAGCCCAAGAACTCTCAGAAACATTGGAAGAAATGATCTCTTGGGATCTTTCCTCAAAAGAAATACCAGGAATCCAAGATCAGCATTATATGAGATTAGAGTCTCAAAGAAAAGAGATTCCCCTTGTGTTATTTCAGAAACAGTATCACAAGCAAATAGGAAGGAGTTTTGGACGAATAAAATGATGATATATTTTTCTTAAAATCTGAGAAATACTGACAAGGTGAGCACTCTAAAATGAGAGCTGTACTTGAAATGAAGTGCTGAGGGTAGAATCTGAACTGCAGAGATTTACAGAGGGCAGAGTTAGCCTCTTGTGCCTTTATTTAGGTTAAAAGGGAAGCAGAATTTAGGCTTATACAATGATAAAATGTATCTATTCCCTGAGGGTCCATCCTAACCCAGGAAGCAATAATTATCAGGTTTACTTTAATAGTTGTTTATTTAAATTAGAACAGCCAGCACCATTAATATTGGAGGTACTATTTCATACTTTTCTAGCAATTTTTTCTATGGGAAGCAATGTTTGGTTGGGAAAAAAAAAATGCATGGAATATGGAGTCAGATGATCCAAATTTAGGCTCAAATTCTCTCTTTATTGCAAGACTGGAAAACAAAATGTAGGTCCTTTTCTCATTCTTGACTTCATGTATCCGCTGAGCTAGGATAATCTCCACCCTCAGAGACAGGTTGGGAATCTAAAGAGAGTCCCTTTGCAACCCTGGTTTGAGAGTCGTTAAGCTCTCTCTATAGCATGAGATGCAAGCTGTTTCATTTTAACTCGCACACAGACTGTGAGGCTGTTCTACAGAAGGGAATCTGAAGTTATGAAAGGTCCAGCGGCTCATCTAAGGACACCAAGCTTGTGTCACAGTTAAATCTCTGTCTGCAGCCATAATGTATAGTATAGCGACTGATGCATAGCATAGCCCTTCACGATCAGTGGCCACAAATCTATTATGGTAGACTTTTATTTCACTCCAGTCCACCTTCCACCCCAGGGAGAACGTCGTAAATCTGACTAGCTCCCTCCCCTGCTGAGAGTCCCTACTGCAGATTCTAATATCTGGATGCTCCTACCTGAGGGTCCTCCGATGTGTTCCCAGGGGTCTACGAAATTCCTGAACCTGTAAGTAGTTATCATAATAATTACAATTTGTAATTGTCAATTGAAATTTTAGGTACCTCTTTTTGGATGTCATTCTCTGCCAAAGGGAGTTTAGCTCATCAGATTTTCGGAGCCGTCTGTGGTCGCACCCGGGCCTATAGCTCTGGTCCGCGGGGGCCCTAAGCACGTCAGTGTGGCATGGTCGTGATTAACGGCCTCCCTCTTCAGCCACTTGCAGATTTCCCCTTCCGCACCCACCTGCTCCCGGCCTCTGACCTTTTGCTCCTCTCACAGTTCCCCACTTGAGCCCAGCTACAAGCCTGCCCAGCCTCTTTATCACTGGAGTCATCACATTTAAAAAGTTCTATTTCATGGACTGCAGAAGTACAGTTGCATACTGTAAAATAAAGAAACAAACTTAAGAAGTGAAAGCCCGCCAGGATTCCAACCCCAGAGATAATCCCTTTAATGCTTGAGTATATCTCCTTTCAGGCTTTTTTTCTGTCTGCGTATAGATCCGCAGATAACTAAACTGTGCTGCCTTTACAAAAATGACACTTTCACTTAGATGCTCTAATCCTGGATCCGTTTATTTCGTAATGTGGCAAGGTCTTTGCATATTTGTACATAGAGATGTACAATGTTTTTTTTTTAAAGCCTGTTCATGTTTCATTGTATGTATCTATCATTGTGTATTTAGCCGGTCTTTTACCAGTGGGTGGATAATTACATTATTCTTTTTTCTCTGAAACATAGTTTCTGTGACCAGCCTTGGTCATATAATTTTATGTTCTTGTATGAGTATTTCCATAAAATGTTCCTAGAAGTGCATAGCATATGTGCAATGTAAAGTTTAATAACACTAGCAAGTCATTCCTCCAATGTTCATATCTACAGACAGTCCTACCAGGATGGTATGCTTTTTAATAACAAACCATTTGTGTATGTCTCTCACCCCCACCCCCCACCCCCAGTCTCTGTCCTCTCAGAGGCAATGGCTGATACACCTCTGTGTCCCTCCCTGATGCTTACAGAGGGTACAGAAAACAGACATGAAGAATTAGTGGACTAACTAAGAAGCACATGAATAAGTGAGTGAGCCGTAGCTCCTTTAGCTCACACCAGGCAGGCATCCTTTGCAGTTAAGAGGAGGCCCTAAGTTAACATTTAACGTCTGTTGAATAAATGAGTGGGTCTAAGATGGGCTCTTGTCCTGGCTTTATTGTCATTAACCGTGCCCTACATTTTTGGGGTGTCAATTTTCTTATCTCACAGTGAGTAGACTGAGGTAACGATTCTTCAGATCCTGGCAGGCAGCTCTAATGTTTGTCTGTCACCTGCCACATGTCATGATTTACTCACTGCTTTGAATCTCCAATCCAAATTGTCCGACAGTGACATATAGTCCCAGGGGTGAGGGTAGTGACAAACATATAAAAGTCTTGGCATTTTCAGCCTTCTGCACATTCGTACTCCAACTTTCTGTGTATTTTTAAAATTAAAAAACTTAAAAATGGATGATAATTGTAGAGAAAAAGCCAAATAGATACTAAATAGCAATTTTACGTATGTTTAGAAGGCAGTTCATGCCTTAGATATCACACAAATAATCAATGTCCATCTTGGAGGTATTGAAATAAATGTTGGTAGTAAGAATAAAATATATTTGGCCCTGACTGGGTTTGGCTCAGCGGTGTCGAACGTCAGACCAAAGGGTCTTGGGTTTAACTCCCGGTCAAGGACGCAACGTACCTGGGTTGCAGTTTCAATCCCTGGCCCGAGTCAGGTTCATTCGGGAGGCAACAAGTTGATATGTGTCTCTCTCACATCAGTGGTTCTCTCTCTCTGTCTTTCTGCCCTTGGGGGAGGATTAACGCCCCCCACCCCTCATAAAAGAATGAAGCATTTATACAGGAATTTGTACTTTACTGGATTTTCACATCCAAGACCTCATTTGGTACAATGAAGATAACTGGTGAATGAATATACATGTTTTGTCGAACTAGTTCTTGTAAACAATTCATGGCAGAAGAAACTCTCGGTTGACAATTAAAGGATGAATAACATGAAGGAAGAGCACCATGCTCTCACCTCTGCCCCGTAGCCATGGTAGACATCATCAGCATCTCTGAACCTTTTCTAACAGTCTTTCTCTTTTTACACCCTGATTCAAGATGTTGGAGCGCAGTATTGGAAATGGTCCAAGCCATCCTATAGCAAAGGAACAATATTCAATTCCCTTTTATTTACACAGCACAAAGCTATTTTACATCTGTCCTTTCTTCTTTCTCTACTTACTTTGGACTCCCAGTCGGTCACCTGACACTTGATTCCCTTACTTTGCTAGAATTCTGGCTCACCCACGGATCACAGCCCCAGCCCGGTGTCGACACTGCCGGTTTGCCTTCCCCATTTGCTGTCTAGCTGGTTGCAGTGCTGGTAGGAAAAACATTACTCAACCTCCTCGACGGGAACACAAGGCCCTTCACTTTCTGGACACCTGTATTCAATAGATGTGTTTCATTTTCTACCTCAAATGTTATAAATAGTCCAGAAAGACACAAGTGCAGGAGCTCCTTGTGCCACCTTAATGTGAGAAACTTCTTTTAGCTGAATGAGTCCTAGTCTCCGTCACCACCTGTCTGCTGGAATTCTTCCTCCGGCTACGTGAGAGGTTCCATTTGCACCTCACAGTGCACTTTCTACAGCTGCTTTGCCTTTAGTTATTAATTTGCCTTTATCTCTCATTTTACTATAAGAGGGAGACAATGTATTTATCTTTGTAACAAATATATGACTGGTACGTAGTGACTCCTAGCAATGACTGAATGAAGTAGAGTCTTACCGTTGTAAACATGGATTTCTAAAGCCTGATTAGATAACTTCTGTAGATCAGACATGTGAATAAAGTGTTGTGTCCAAGGTCAGTTACTGAATGACTGATGAAACCAATTCTAAAACCAGGACTCCTAACAGCCATGCCCTTTGCATTTCCTCTGCAGTGCAAACAGTACCTGTTGTCATGGTTGGTGTCTAAATTGCGTTGAAAGGACCATGTGTTTTCTGCTTTACAGGGTGGACAAAGTGGGTCAAAGGGGCCTCCGGCGGTCACCCCCTCCTTCCGCCCTGAAGATGAGCTGGAGCATCTGACCAAGAAGATGCTGTATGACATGGAAAATCCACCTTCCGATGAATACTTTGGTGAGTGGGTTCTAGAGCTGACTTCTGCAGTAAGTGCCCTGTTCTGTTTCCCTCAGTTAGTAAGTAGTAGTATCAGCTCCGATGGCAAAGGACTGGAGGAGACCGGATGCGCTGGAGTTGGTATTCGTGTGCACACAACGAAGTGTTCTGGAAATTGCTTTGTGAGAGACTGCCTTAAGTGTGATATCTGTTTGGCTTGTGCTAAAATCTCAGAGGTACCACAGAGATTCATGAGACACAAGTTTGATTTAAAACTTAGTTTTTGGAAAAATTGTAATGTCTTATTAGGTAGAAATAGGGCTTTTATGTATGTTCAGGTCAAAGATTAATATGCAAAATGTAGAATCGGGTAGTGTCTAAACTCTGGGCTCTCAGTCCTTTCCCTATCCAAGTTCAGGAAGATGCTCCCTTTATATATCTTTTAACTTCGCCCTTCTCCAAACCTGTGAATAATTATGAACAATTAATCCATCCAGTCCATCAGTGTAATGTGAATTTATAAAATGCATGCCAATTATAAGGTGTTATGGATACATAATTTGCCCTCAGGGAGGTTGCAATTATTCAGAAGAGATAAGAAAAACAGAAGTAATTACTAATCTAGGTAAAATGTTATAGAGGTTTGAGAGAGGCTTGCTTAGGCCAAATGTTATAAGAGTTTAGAAGCTCTCTTCTAAAAAGTAATAATGCCAAGTATATATGCTTCAAATATCATAGCAAAACCCTTCACCTGAACATCGGGAATGCTTTACTGAAGAACTGGCAGCTCTTGAACCCGGACCCTTCAAAGCGGTGCTGCTCTGGTCTTTTTGTTATGAAAGACTCCTGCCCAGTCTGTTGGAGATCATATTTTTATAGATTACGATTAAAATTAGTTACTAAGAACATAAAATTTACAAAAACAATATGGAAGACCAAGTTTTACCACTATTAGATTTAACAAGGATACATTATTAAATTGCTGTGGTATTTTCTGAACACTCTCTGTGCCTGGCTCACTGCAGGGTGACACACATTGCTTACACACCCATCCATCGATCTCATTTTGAGTAGTGCTGCTTTAAGGACATGTGGAGAAAGGGTACAGCATTGGGGGAGCATTGGGGTAGAAAGGCACATTGCACGGGGCTTTTACTTGTCCAAGCATTTCCTGTTTGCCTGTCTTCCCACTCGCTGCTTATGTGGGAACATGTATTGAAAGGTAAACTGAAAGCACTGGTCCGAAGCCGCGTAGTAGGTGGACCAGGTTAGGATGTGGAAATCATGGTATGTGTTTGTATGCAGACGGCAGCGTAGCTTAGATGAAAGAGCAGGAGAGTGAGAATGAAGAGTCCTGGTGCTGTCCCTCTCTCCCCTCGCTGACTAAGCAGCATTGCCATCTTTCCGATCTACTCGAACCCTGTTTCCCACTTTGATAAATCAAATGTCCTCTAGTATTTCTTTCTACACTAGTAAGATCATGTGGAAACAGCATCAATCCAAACAAATAGAACAATGCTAAAAGCTAAACATAAGTTGATATAGATTAGCACAAAGGCATGGAAAACAGTAAACAAAAAGTCTCTATTTACATTAAAACATACTGTAAATATATTATGGTCTTGTCAGTAACATGACAGAAGGGTTTATATTGGAGTCTGAGATTAACTTTTTTTAAATGTATTTTATTTTATTTTGTTAAATTGATTTTAGAGAGAGAGGAAGGAAGAGAGAGAGATAGAAACATCAATGAGAGAAAGATATCAACATCTATCGACTGCCTCCCTCACGCCCCCTGCTGGGAACCAAGCCTGCTAGCAGAGCATGTGCCCTGACCTGGAATCGAACTAGGAACCTCTTGGTGAATGGGTTGATGCTCAACCACTGAGCCACACCAGCTGGGCTAAGATACTTTGTAAAAAGCATGTTAAAAGTGAAAAATATGTTCTCAACATTGAGGCTTATTAAAAATGAAAAGTAATAATGCCAAGTATATATGCTTCAAATATCATACAAAAATACATAACAATAAGGAAAATTGTGTTAATCAACATATATTAAGCACATTGGGAAACAAATATAAATCAACTTTCATATTTGCCTTCAAGAACTGTCCTAGCTCTACTATTTTCTAGCTTAGACAACTTGAACAACTTGCTTACTCTCTCTAAATATTTGTTTGTGTTTTGCATTATCTATAATGTGGAAATAGTAGCTAGCTTATACTATTATTGTATTGACTGAAATATTTATAGAAAGCACTTAGCCAAGTTATTTTATTTTATTTATTTATTTTTTAATACTCACCCTAGGATATTTTTCCATTTATCTTCAGATAGAATGGGAGGAAGGGAGGGAGGGAGGGAGGGAAGGAAGGAGGGAGAAAAGGAGAGAAAGAGAGAGCAAGAGAGAGACATTGATGTGAGAGGGACACATCAAATGGTTGCCTCCCACAGACCCTGACCAGGGCCAGGGATGAACAGCAACCAAGGTATGTGTGCCCTTGGCCAGAATCAAACCCGTGACTCTCTGGTCCGTGGCCAATGCTCTAACCACTGAGCAATCCAGCCAGGGTTCTCAGCCAAGTTCTTGGCATGTAAAATATGCTTAATAATCAAAGTTATCTCATACTTTAAGAAGACAAGATATGCTCCCTTAAAATTAATTAATAATACTTGATTTAAGTTTCTATCAAAAATAGAACATACGTCACCGATTGGTAAATAATCATTGCCAAATGATGTTTACAACCCATGAAAAAAATGTGGAATGACGATTAACTTTTATTGAGTGATTACAATATGACTGCATTATTTTATGTACTTTATGAGAATTAACTTATTTAATTCTTACTGAAAAATATATACAACAGCTAATGCATTTCAGGGCTGGATTAAATCCAGGCTCCAGGTCTATACATTTTTTTTCTTTTCAAAGATTTCCCCCCACCTTTATTGAGATATACAAAACAAAACAAAACAAAAAAACTGCACAGACTTAATATATACAATCTGATGGACTTGACATATGAATGCACTTCTATTGCCATCACCACAATTCAGGTTACAAATATATCTGGCGCCTCCAGAAGTTTAGGATGGGTATTTAGAAAGGTTTTATGGAGAACAACAGCTTTGGACAGTTGGAAAAGAAAAGAAGGTATTCTCTCCAAGTAAATAGAATGAACAAAATATGACTTGAGGCCAGGATTATTGAAGAAATGTTTACTTTATGTAGAAAACAAACACTAAGTGCCTATTAGGTGCAGGTTAATCTTCTCAGTGTTAGAGACAGATGGAGACATGTGTGGGTCTTACCTTTAAAGGTGCTTATAGTCTAATAGCAGATGCATACAGAGTCATGGTGTTTAATCATAACTCAAGATAGAACATGACAAGGGACTTTAAGTTCAGCCAAAGTTCTCTGAGAATTCAGAAAAAGGAGAAAGGACGTCCCAAGGCAAGAATGGAAAAATGTTTATGGAGTAGTTAGCCTTTGAGTCAAGTCTTTAAGATTATCCTAATAAAGATTTGCAAGTAGGACGACATTATAAAAATGATGTCATTTCTGATCAGGTGAATGTTTAACATATAGGGAATAAAACCACTGGAGAGAATCACCTGTGTTGAAAGGAACAAATACTGGGAAATAAGATTGGAGAAGTAGGTTGGGAGCAATATGAAGAAGACTTTTATTGTTGTTTTAATTGTTATTTTTTAATTACAGTTGTCATTCAGTATGACTTTATATTAGTTTCAGGTGTATATCACAGTGGTTAGACAATTATATAATTTACAAAGTGATCCCCTTTATAATTCTAATAACCACCTGGCACCGTATGTAGTTATTACAATACTATGGACTATATTCCCTATGCTGTACTTCACATCCCTGTGACTGTTTTGTAACTAGCAATTTGCAGGTCTTAATCCCTTCACCTTTTCACCCACCTCACAACCCCTCCCATCTGGCAATCTTCAGTTTGTTCACTGTATCTATGAGTCTATTTCTGTTTTGTTTGTTTATTTTGTTATTTTGATTCCACATGTAAGTGAAATCATATGATATTTGTCTTTCACTTATTTCACCTAGTATAATACCCTTTATGTTTAACCATGTTGTCACAAATGGTAAGATTTCATACTTTTTTATGACTGAGTATTATTGCATTGTATTTATGTACCACATCTTCTTTATCCACTTGTCTATTGATGAGCACTTGGGTTGTTTCCATGTCTTGTCTTTTGTAAACAACACTGCAATATATAGTGGTGCATGTATTTTTTTTTTGAATTAGTGTTTTGGATTCTGTCGGGTATACACACAGAAGTGGAATTGCTGTGTCATAAAGTAGTTCTCTTTTTAATTTTTTGAGAAACCTCCATCCTGTGGAGAGGACTTGTAATGCTTGACTTTCTAAAGGCTAGAGAGTTTATCTTACATAATGAAACTGTGCACATTGAGGTCAAATGCTATGGGAACTGTTCCATCAGTAATGGCTAAGAATGTGGGTTCCAATGCCTTGATTCAAATGTCAGTTCTACTATCTCTTACTGGCTAGGTAAAAGCAGAAAGCAAAGGATGAGTGAACGGAACTATTGTTCGCTGTTCCATTGTAAACATTCAACACTTACTGAGAACATTTTCCATGCCTGCCGCTGTGCTGGGTATCGGAACATCTAGATGTAGAGGCTCTGTCATCGCTGGGTCCATGAGTTCCTGGGTGGCCAGGCAAGAGGCAGGGATGTCAGTGCAGATTATCAGCAGTGTTGGGTCTTCCAAAGCCTATGCTAGAGTAGAAGACGGAGTCCATAAGTCTGCCTGGAGATGTAGAAAGGAGAGCTACCTATCAGTGTGTATGTAGGAGGACTTGACCCAAGGGAGGTGGATGAAAGTCCTCTCTTGCCCTCTATGAGAATTTTACCTTAGTTCCACTCTGGGCTGGAAATAGCATTGCCAAGTTCCACTCTAAGAGAACTTCAAGCTCTTGCATTATCATCCCCAGCCCCACCTAACCCCATCACCTGCTCTTTTTCCATAATTTTGCCTATTTAATGCTAGAATTTTCATTGACACTAAAGCTGATTTGCTGATCGTCATGAAGTGCTTTCTTGTCAAAAATCTCCTAGTAGAGCCCTGGCCAGTTTGGCTCAGTGGTTGGAGCATTGGCCTGAGGTTCGGAGAGACCCGGGTTCGGTTCCCATTGAGGTCACGTGTCTCAGTTGCAGTCTGTCCCCGGCCCTGGTTGGGTCATGCAGGTGGCGACCACTCAGTGTGTCCCTTTCATGTTGATGTTTCTCTTTCTCTCTCCCTCCCTCCCACTCTATCTGAACAAAATGTGGAAAGGTGTCCTTGGGTGAGGATTAAAAAAAAAAAAAAATCTCCTACTAGATTACAGGCTGCACCAGGAGAGAAAGGGAACAAAATATAAATAAATGTTGTGAATGGAGTAGGTTCCCCTGTGATCATGCTGCTCTGTTTCAGTTAAGTCTCCACGCCCTTTTTTAACTTACATAAAACAATTCATGAATATGCTTTTGTTTTTGTGTTTGATTGTTTTCTTTATGGAGCTTCTCATAACTTTTAACAGTTTATCTTTATAATTACAGAACTGTTGTTATAGTATGCTTAAAAGTATGAGGAGAGATATAAAAAAATTACCTCAGTGATGACTTAAGTACAAAGAAGATACCTTTACCATGTAGAAATCTGGAGGAGAACTTCTTAATTTAAATGATGAAATTTAGCATCACCAGTAATGAAACAAATTGACATGTGCCAGTTGATGTGATATAATAGGAATTACACAACATACCTATGTGATAGTAGTGCTAAAATATTTAACTTGAATCCAACCATTAGGAAATAGACAAATCCAGATGAGGTAACATTCTTCAAGACTATTGTCCTGAATTCTTGACAAAAGTCCATGTTAGAAGAGACTATGCTAGATTAAAGGAAATTAACATGCCATTCAAATGCAAGGCATACATTTTGATTGGATTCTGGATTTTTAAAAAAAACACACTGTACTTATTTGGGTCAACGTTAAAGAAATTTGAATTATGAACTGTATGTGAGATAATGTATCTGTGTTAATTTCTTGACTATGGTAATGACATTGTGATTAGATAGGACAATATCCTTATTTTTAGGAACGGTACATTCAAGGTCTTAGGGTGAAGTGTCATGATTCCTGAAAGAGCTTTGAAACAGTCTGAAAGATAGATAGATGATAGATAGATAGATAGATAGATAGATAGATAGATAGATAGATAGATAGATAGATTGATTTGGGGGAGGGCAGAATAAACTTCACATTAAAACAGCCTGAGATGCTATTACTCTACAGCTACACAGGACACCCTATTTCCCCAAAAATGTATTGAAGTCTGTCAAAAATGAATTATCTCCAGACTCCTTTCTTGGGTGGTAGAAGCAGAGAAAGTCACATTCCTATACCTTCTAAACTTGATTGTTTTAATGACTACAGTGGATCTTTGAAATTTTCCTTTCTTGTGTATTTTTTTTTTTAATTCTCTACAGGCCATATAACCTTTCTATTGCAGGTAGGTTGATAACTGTTACGGTTGTGATGACAAAAGCTGTTATTTACCTAAAACTCTACAGGTTTAGAAGCCTATTCACAACTGTGATCTGAGACTGACTGATCTGGTGACGGTATCTTCATTTTTCACGAGGTGACAGATTCAGAGTGGCTCAGTGAGTTTTCATGGTCACATAACTAATACGTTTCAGGATTTAGACTTACTATTTTTTAATCTTAAGTTCACTCTGACCCTGACAGAAAGACATATGTTGTTCCTGCAGCTGGTCGATAGTTGGTTCCCCTGCCTCATGTCATCCTTCCCCTTCTGAAGTTAGGATCTTTAAGTGAGAGACCACCTGTGCCCTGGCCATAAATTTTGTAGCCTGGACTTCAATGTCACTGACATTCTAGTTTGACTATGTACAACTACTGAATTAACTGATGTGGCACTGAGCATAGGCTTTTACCACGGCCCAGACTTATACTTTAGGAAGATAGCACACCTAATAGCTCCCAGTCAACCATGTCAGCTAACTGTAACCCTGCTCTTAACCTCGGGAGAGCGAATCACTGATAACTACAGCTGATCTTGTTTTCTCAAGTGATTTCTTGATATAATATTACAAGCAGAAACCTTTAACTAAGTCTTAGTTGTGTATTATTTTTTTAAATGATTTCTTCTGAAAAGGAACTAGTTTAGTGTTTCCACAGTCTTTCTTTTCCATCTTTATAAAAAATTTTGACTTCCACTACGATATTAGGTAAATGCCACAAAGAATGAACCATTATACAGCAGTTGGGCAAATCCATATCTTTGAAGGGAAGATAAAGTCTCTTGTGCCCTGAATATTTTCCATTGACTTTAGCTTACATTTTATCTGTAGCCAGAATACTCCTATTAATTCCCACTGGCAATGGGATCCTCGAGTGGGCCTCAAAACAACACCCTGTGTGGGGAAGGAAGGAAACACAGAAGAAGGGTGGAACTAGGAAAACATTCTCATCTAATTCAACTACTCAGGCAGCTGGTCTTTAGCACGAATCATTTGCAGCAAGACGACATGCCTTGGTTCTGGAGCAACCTGCTTCTCTGATAAGCAGAAAAGTATGTTAATACCAGAGGACACTCTTAGTTCCAGGGGTAAATCATAGAAAGGATCCGGGGTGATGAACTATACATTATTATAAGTGAGGGTAAATTACAGAATGTAACATAGGAGAGAGAATTTTTAAACTAGCTATCGAAATGAATGGGGGAGAGAGGTATCACAGCTTGAAAACTGGGGAGCTTACAGGACAAGTTGCCAGCAGTGGAGCTTATATATCCAGACAGTTTTGAGGGTGAAATGTAAAGTTGAGTTTGTTGCATAGATGTTCTGGACACATCTCTTTGCATTGACCCCAGAGTTTTCCATGCTGATCAATACACCCAGAGCCTCTAAGTTCTGGGCTTCCCTACATTTTGAAAGAGAACACATGTTTGTATGTGAGCGATCCCACCTGTCTAAGTCTGTGACCGTGGCATGATTCACTCTAACATAATGGTGATCGGCCTGTTCAGATCCTAACACTGCAGACAGCCCTATTGGAATACAGTATTTCTGGAAATGGATTGTATAATATATCTGAGGATGGACTGAAAATATCTACCAACTTATTTTTAAGCAGAAAGCTGTAATTATCTTGGCATTGTTTACAATGTGTTGTCTTGTTCCTTTTTAAAAACGAAAACTGAAGTGTGAGTCTGAAAATTACTGAGTGAGGTATTTGAAGAATTCTTATGCCTCCAGGAAGCACCTGGTACATTGTCTTCACAGAAGAGGACATTTTTCTAAGAATCATTTTGTTTTTCTCTGAGTATAGTTAGTGAGGTATGTTGAGAAAATACCCAGAAGTTGGTTCTAGGGGAAATCAGGCCTTCCTGCCTCAAAGGACAACTGGACAGAGTGGAAGATGGGAGGCTGCAGGGCCTGGCACGTGGTCGGCTCGGAGGAGGAAAGACACCTGCTGTGGTCACTGATAAAACCAACTCTGCTGTACTCTTTATCTTCTCAACCGAGAGCAAAACAGAGATTCAAGAAATGATCCTGAATAAGAAGCAGAGGGCCCCAGACAACAGAGATGATAATTAATTTATTTTCTATATTAGTAAGACCAATCAATAAGTGAGCTTGCCTGGAGGACTTAGACTAAGATGCTAAGAAAAAACGAAAACCCCTGTTTGAGGGACAGTTGAAGGTGTGGAGAAAAGAAACCCTGGAACGCTGAGTGCAGTTGGATAAGCGCCATGTGGAAGAGGAATGGGTGGGGTTTCCAGTGTTAGCACCAAAGAGAGGTGAGTGCGGGAAGCTGACAGATGCCCATTCAGTGTAATGAATTGACTGGTTTTTAATAGACAGAAGCAGTCTAGGCCACAGTTCAGTTAACCCCATGTTGGGGAAGTAGAGATAGGTATCCAGGATCTTATGGACTATGAGAGTCCGTTTGAGAAGTACTGCCCAACTGTGCTATTCAGTGACTTAGGCAACTACACTTGCCTGGGAATCAGCCTCTTGCATCTAATTTCTAGTTCGACTCCAAGGTCATCATTGTCATTACATGATTATACACTAACATTGATAGAGTGTTTTGTAAAGTACTTTAATACTTCTTATATCGTTTGAGCTTGACAACAGCCCTGCAAAATACACAGTATGTTTATTTCCATTTGGTAGGTGAAGACACGGAGGGTCTGAGTGATGACGAGACTCCCCACTCTCCCAGGTCACCACCACCCCAACAAAAGCACAGATCCCCTAAGCAGCAGAATTTCCCCGCGGCCCAGGCCTACTGACTCCCGACCCCCTTCTCTCTCCACCCACCCCACTGTCCTGACACCATCTCGCTGGGTTGGTCATGCACTAGAAGGTCATGACCTGCGCTGAAGCTTGTTTGTCCTCAGTACAAGGGACACTGTGATTGCTTTGATAAGTGCTCAGAGGGTCTGAACTGAGAGGAAATAGGTAATTTATATTGTATCATTTTTTATTATTTTGTGTCAAGAAAATGATTGCCAGAGTGCTCTGTCAATTACGGGCTGGGGATCGACTCCAGGTAGGTAGCTCCCTCTAGTACAGATGGAACCCGAGGCTTTAAGGATCTTTTTTCCCACAGAAAAAAAGATGACCTAATTAATTAAAAACCCAAAACCACGCTAGAAGAAAAATTAGAAAATGAGTGCTTTAGAGAAAAGGTTGTATTGATTTGGGGGGAAAAAAAATAGATTCTTTGGTTTTTGTCTCTCTCCAGATCTTGGTTTAAGGTATCTGTGGGTCATGGGAATAGAATGTTTTCTAGTTAACGAGACATCTTAGATCTATTTCCTTCTGTGGTAGTGATTTCTGGTAAAGTGTTTGTTCAGGGAAATATGTGTCACAGCACTAAATAAATAATCCTAAGCATTTTAATGTGTTCCATCTTAGCACATGTTAATTTTTAATTAATTTGGTCCTATAGGGTGTTAGTAAGCATTGATTTGTAAATCCAAATTAATGAAGCTACCATGAAAAAGATTTAATCTTAGAAACTATCTAGAACAACCTTTCATTTTTTCCTGAAAACTGAAGTCCAAATGACTCATTCAAGGTCACACAGCTGGGAGTGTTTTGAACTGTATGGCTAAATGTCCTCTCTAATAAAGAACAGAAATCGCCCTCCGCTAGCGAGAGAAGGTGCGGTAAGGCTATGCACAACGGCGAGAAGGTAGGTGAAGGTCAGCTATTCCGTTGAACCCAGACCTGGGTGCACCTGATTCAAACTTAGGTAAAGAATACTTTGCCTTGAAAAATGGTGAAATAAAATTAGTAGCTTTTTAGAACCTACATTTACATGCTGTCCTGAGTTCTTTGATTTTAAAATACAAAATAACTTAAGAGATCCCCAATGTCTTTTTTCCTTGCCCTTGTAAAAATTACTTACTTGTAATATTTATTATCTGTCTTCCCCACTTGAATGTAAGTGTCATGGAAGGTAATAATTTTGTTTAGTTCACTGTTGTGTCTTTTGTGTCTTCAGTCCTAGAACACTGCCTGGCTTATAGGAGATATTTGACATTTGTTTAATTAATGAACCTGTAAGTGAAATTGGGAGCAGACATTCCATCTTCTCTGTGTAAGGACATGGTATACAGTAAAGAACAGGGGAAAAATACTTAATTCACTAAGAAGATATTTATGTAGCATCTTATAGAATCGTCAACTATTAGATTTGGAGGAAGTCTGAGAGACTGTCTAGGAAAATCCCCTCAGTTTTAGAGCTGTGAAAATTAGTGAGTTTTATAGGTTAGCAAATTAGTTAGTGACAGAGCCATAAATGATAACTCAGACTTTCTCATTTCTTTTTTTAAATCATTTAAATGTATTGGAAAATGTATAGATTAAAACATGCTTGATACATTTATTGAACTTTAATCAAACTTAGATTTACATCTTTAGACTTGATCTCTTTTGCATGTGTTTTAAATTAAGGATGGAAATCGGTCAAAGGACAGGTTACACAGTTACGATTTTCTTTTTAAAGTTCTAGATTCCATTTTCTCCCAGTCTGGGGTTCATCTGTGGTCATTGGTTCTCAGGACAATCGTTCACCTCCTGATTTTCTTCTGGTCTAATCTAATTGGGTCAGATGGGCAGGGAATCACATTGAAAGAAACGTCCTTTCCCCAAGGTGAAATGTGTTCTCCATAGCAACCAGTTCTGAAAGATCACTAGGCTTCTTCAAGGATGTGAAAGAAACACCACCCTGGATTGGAGTTTCATGCTGTCTTAATGCAAATAGCAGACACCCGCTCATTCAGTTACACTGGGATCACCATTCTCTTTATCAAAGGATAAAAAGAAAAATAGAAAAGAGATTCCTCATTTATAATCAAAATCCCTTTACCTAATAACTGTGAAAACCATTTGACATTCTGGAAGAGAAAGAGCTGGTGGGGGTGCACATTGTGTGTGGCAAAGAAAAGTCTCATTTCATCGGTTGTCTATGGTTGTGTACTGAGATGCAGTGAGAACTGAGACCTGAACCTACAAGTGCTAATTATGCATTTTCTGATCTTAAATGTACAAATGCTGATAACTGTGAACTCAACTCCCTTTCCCCTCCAAACCACCCCTTTACATCCTCACCAGCATTTTCCCCATAACTTTCTCTAAAACACTCAGATAATCATCTCCTTCCAGACTTTGAAGTGACATTAGAATTGTCAGAAGGCATAATTATTTGACTGTCAGCAAAGCCATTGTTTGAACATCTGTGGTGTTCTACTTGGTAGGTATCTGCTGTACTTTTAATCGAATGGGTTCATTTATTTCCAATATTTATTGAGTGCCTACTATACACCCATCATTAGTAGTGTGTACTATGAGAGATAATGGAAATGAGCTACCATCATGACCTAGAAGAGAAAGCATTCTTTAAATCCTCTAGCACCAAGAACTTTAATGGAAAATAGATTTCATGACTGGCATGGAAATACCTTCTTTTTCATCCAGGTTCAGGGCTTTTACCCCTACTACTACCAGCTCACCTGGGTGACATAAAATGCCAGAGGAATCCACGTGAAGAGACACTGTTGCTGGAGAGTAGAGACCAGTTGGCAATGAACTCTCTTTGGTTAGAATTTTCAGGAAAGACGGTTGAGTGTTCTTAAACAAAAACAAGCTGAAAATAATACAGTGCCAATAAACCAGTAGTCCCAGAAACAGGTCCAAACCAATGGCCTTATCCTGCTCCTCATCCTAAGTGGGACTCCGACGTCAATCACAATGCATTAAATTCTCCCAGATTCACTGCAGCACTGCACACCTCCGATCTCTGCCCTCATTTGCCTCCCTGTCAGCCTTCAGGATGTGAGTCCTGGGCCCAGCTCCACTTCTGTCTGGAAGTGAGCATCAGTTGTTACAATTCAGGAAGAAAGAACAGAAACACTGTGGGAGTGACTTCTTGAAGGAGGCTAAGTTGGTGCCGTAGGCAGGAGGTAATGGAAAACATTTATTAACCTCCAAGGCCTGTCTCTTTCTCTCCTATTCGGACTTAGACTCATGGAAAAATAAAGGGGCACTTAGAAATCATCTAGTTTGAGGGTTTCCCATTCTCTGGTCATTGGAGGGCCCCTTCATAATTTTACCCTAAACATAAACTACTTATGGTATGGTTTGCCTCATACTTTTGTTTAAATAAATTAACGTTCAACCTATGTTATCTTCGTGTCAACAGTATACATAATTTGATTTTATAGGTTGAAGTACTTGTTGCTTTTTCCTGCAGAAGACATGAAACCAAATACCATATTTAAATATAAAAATACTCATCCAGGAGCCCTCTAATAGCCAAAAGATTGAGATATGTGGATATAATTAAGCAAGAAGGCACACTGATGAGCACCAAAGCAAAATGCTGTCTTTAAGGTTATCCACTGGCTTGTTTTCTGTTGTCATGTTATCATGAGGCGGCGCAGTGGCGGAAAGGGCCTGGTGTCACCATTCAGGGACTGGAGTCTGGGCCTGGCCCTGTCCCAACAACTTGTTGTGGTATCTAAGGCCTGACCTTTCCCGTGGGTCTCATTTCTCATCTGAGGAAATTAGACTGCTTAGTCGACTAGGGTCCTTTGGCCTCTTAATTTATTTCTCTCAAGCAGAAGGGGCAGGAAGAGATAAAGCAAAGAACTTATATGCATCACTAGGGGACACAGAAAATAGTGGGGTGAAAGTGGGGGATGCGGGGAGGAAAGGGTCAGTGGAGGAAGAAAGGGGGCATCTGTAATGCTTTCAACCATAAAGATACTTTTGAAAACTCACTTTGTGTATGTTGTCCTGTATGCACCGTTAAAATGTAGGTGGGTAGGAAAACAGCTGTCCTGTACAGAATTACAGAAGTACTTGCTTCAGAGTTCCTCAGAAAACTTGAAAAAGAAACTCGAGAATTATATTTCCTAGACCACTTACAACTCTGTTCAGTTCTGTTCCTCATTTCTGAAGGTTTATGAGAAGATTCACTGCATGTAAAATAGCCTTAAGTGCCAGTTAATAAAAATGAAATAGGATTGCAGAATAAGGCATACCTTAGCATCACTGTTGAAGTTTACCTGGGTCAGTAATAATGGTTTGCTCATGGTACTTTCCATACATGGTGATATAATATTGGTAAACATGACTGTGACAGTGGTCTTCAGTAGAGACAGCACCACCGTAGAGATGAACAGTTCATCTTTGGTTACATAATAGTGAAACAAGCGCTGGACCTGGAGTCAGGAAATCCAAGGGTAAGTCTGATATCTTCTTTGTGTGACATTGGTGACATTTGACATTTGCAGTGTGCTTTGGTTGCCAGTTTGAAGATGAGAGTTATCATTTTGCCAGAGAAATCAGTTATCCAAGGGCAGATTAAGAGATGGAACACAATTCTTAATTTAGGTTTTCAAGATAAATTACCTGTATTTCCAGCAATGATATATAATCTCTTAAACTTCCTGAGCTTTTGTTATTTCACCTACTAAAAAAAAATTATTACCATTTCTATTTATTGTATTTGCTTATTGTGAGGATTAATTTAAGTAAATAGATGTTAAAGTGTATCCTAAACTAATAGCTGAAAAATTTAAGAGATGTTAGTATCACTTCCTAGAGCAGCATCTCGTTGGATTTGTGCCATTTATGACTCCAGTGTAATAACCAACCCCTCTGACTTTTCAGTGTTAGTGTTTGCCTCTGTTTGAATTAGCACTTCTGTTTATGATGTTCTCTTGCTATTGGGATACCATTAGAGAACACAAAAAACATTTTTCAGTCATTATGTGTGAGAAAGCAACACACAAAGACATACCACCATGTTCTCATTTGCTGAGCAAACTACTCTTGCTTTTTAATGTGGAATGCAGGAGAACTAATTTAAAAGAGACACAAATGAATTTGACTCAGATTGTGCAGGATGAATCATAACCCACTTTCTTATCTGAAATGTGAAGAAAGAAATGAAAGAAAACCAACTACCACACAGCTTTACTGTCACCGTCCACACCATCAGTGTAGTGTTTTTTTCAGCAGAACAAAGGATGCATTACCACTGGGTAGAGAATTGTAGGTAGTAACCCAAGTTAATGTTTTCTTTGTCTGTAGTCTACTGAAATTGTCTCTCCTTTTTTTGTCTTGGTTAAAACATTCCATGCGAGAGTTTGGAACCCATCAAGCAATTGTTGCTCAAACCATTCGGAAATGTACCTGTCACCTCTATAGAGGCCAATCAGAGGATGAACAGCGTGACTACACTGATTCCAGTGTCCCTTTGTCAGGCAGTAGGGAGCAGGGCGGCAGCAAAGCCACAGAACCCTGGCCAGGGTGAAATGGCTGCTTCCTTGAATTTAACTTATTTGGGTTATTGATGTGAATGATAAAGAAAAATGAAGATGTTGTCCTGCTTGGACCCAGGGTCCAAATGTATAATCTACTTTGCTTGCAAGTATAACTTTAAAAAAAAGTTGTACAGAGAGACACTATAACCTACCCTAGAACATAGTCTCCAAATAAGTCAGAATTAAATTCTTTCTAATTCATGGTATTACATTTTATTCATAACTTGCATAGTTTCTACTTCTCTATATATGCATACACACATATGTATATATATTATATATATATATTACCCTACTTTATTTTAAGATCACTGAGAAGAAAGATCACAGCTTTCTTTTCTTGAGCAAAATGAGGAGACAGGACCAGAAGAGAGCTTAGCTCTCTCAGTGCCACTCCATCAGTAGAGGTTCTCTGGTCTGATTTGAACCTAAATATTTCCACTAATTGTTCTGTTTAAAATAATACTCACATATATTGAGCACATACCATATACTACAAGTTTTATATGTGTTACTCATATTTCTTGACTCTAACCTTATGAAGTAGGCACTACTCTTTTATAGATGAGCTATTGAAGCAAAGAGAAGTCAAATAATTTTCCCAGGGTCTAGTAAGTATCTCAGGTGCAATCTAAGCCCAAAGCCTGGCTCTTAACCCCAGGATACACTGTGCCTATGCTGATGGCTTGCAGACGTCAGTTCACTAGGCCTGGCAGAACACTGGACCCACAGAGTCTGTGCTCATCATATGACTTCTCTGCCAAATCCCATTTTATTTCTCCTCTGCTTCTCTTAGGTGATTATTTAAATATGATTAGATTTTCCCTGATGGAAGGGTCCCATGACTGACCAGGCAGTGGGTAGAAATCCAGGTGTGCCATCACTCTGTTTTCATTACACCAGATGTCTGCGGGAACGTTCTCTTGGCTCCCCTACAAGGGTAATGGTGCCCAGCTGAGCCACTTACTCCAGGCGATAAAAGACAAGTGCTGAATGCAGTCCTCTTTTTGGGAACAGCACTTAAGATATACATCTCTATTCCTCTGTTCCCTCTTGAACTTGAAACCTGGTTCTTATGCTTCGAGCCTATCTGTATCCAGAAATCCCCTTTTCCCAATGCTTCGTCCCAATCCGGTGCTATGGAAATAGTTACTTTTAATTTTCATAAATCCATCCACAGTGGCATATTCTAGTCTAATGAGCCTTAGAAAGACCAAAGTCCAGTCTCAGTGCCAAAGTGGATATGAAAGAGGGAGAAGGGAAGTCATCTTGAAATTAAGGTCACCCTATTGATATGTCATCAGGCAGAAGAGTTAAATGCAATAGCTAGCAATTGGTTCGCTAAGTCGGAAGTTGATGCTATTTTAGGCCATCAGCAGGAGTGTCAATGTATCTGTGAATTTGGCATTTTATTTCACTAAGGTGGTTCAGGAAGCCAGACACTGATGAACTGCTTCTTCAACTTAGTCCCCACTCCTAATTTTGGATGTGTGGAGCTGTTGTGACACCTTGATTTTAAAGAAAACTTTTTTTATGCTTCTAAAGCAATCCTGGGAACATTCTACACCATGTCCTACTCTCCTGGATGCTCCCACACTCTGCATCTCTGGTCACAGGCACCTGGGATACTGTTGCTTCCGGTCTCCTCTGGCAGGTCAAGGAAATGAAGTACAACTCAGGTGTGTGCATCCAGTTGCCATCCCAACTTTGCAAGGGCAGCTTTCTCACTGAGACAGTAGGCCCCAGGTGGATTTCTTTGGGAGATCACATGAGAAGATACCTGTGGATGGAATGGCCTCAGCATTGCAGTCACTTGCGAAGTCAAGAGATACTCTAGACAGGCCACAAGACTTGTTTAGGTAAGACGAGGAGAATTCTACGTTTTGTGTGTGTTGGTAAGGGTTTGGAATCTGATTTCATTTGCAGACATGTTTTACATGAGAAGGATGGGGAGCTCTAGATAAAAAAAATGTTATGGCATTTGTTTGCTCCTTCACTTACTTATCCAATAGTTCTTGAAGGCCTACTCTGTGCCAAGCACTGCACTAGGCATTGTCGTTCATTATTAGTCAGCAGAATAGAGGGAGTGCTTATAAACACCTCAATTTCAGTATGACAAATGTATTACCAGTGCTGTGGGGAGAAAAAAGTTAGAATGGCTTCTATGATTGGCAAATTGGGGAAAGGTTTTCAAATATTACTGATGTTGAAGCTGAATGTTAATCGAATTTTCCAGGTAAAGCATCACAGACAAACAATTCAGTGGCTACAAAGAGACCAAAGAGAGAATTGCAAAAAGTGCAATGTGACTAGAAAATAGAATATAGGAGGGGAAATGAGACTAAAAGGATGATCCATGGTCAGTTTAAGAGGGCTTTTGGTTTCCTTACTGAAAGCCCTGAGGATCCAGGAAAGACAGGTATTGATTAAAGATCACTCTGGGTACTGTTGGGGGGATGGGTGTTAAACAGGAGAGGACTTAGTATACTGAAAGTTAGCTGGGGTGCCTTGTGCACTAATTTACTAGGACCAACAGGGCCTGACCGAAGGCAATGATGTGGTGACATTTCAGGCAAGAGTAAGAGGGATGAATTGAGGCTTACTTTCTGGGCTTCTGTTTTGGGTAGATGATGATATTAATTGAGGTGAGAAAACAGAAGAAGTTTAATAGTGACATGCCATCCGTCTCCAGATAGCCTCCAAATCAGGAAGCAGTTTAGCCCCCTTCATCAATAATTATTGAGCACCTACTGTGTGCAGGCACTGTTATAGGCATTGACACAACAGCCTGAATGAAGAAGACAGACAGCCTCTGTAATTTGGCCTCCATTCTAGTAGGAGAGACAATACATAAATAAGTCAAAGATATAGTACGTCAGATGGTGGTATATCCCACAGAGAGCATTAAGCAGGAGAAGGGCTTAATGGTGGTGGTGAGGATGAAAATAACACTGTAAATAACATGACAAATGCAACCGTGAGGTTTCCATTGTTGGTGAAATCTGGTCTGCCTAATTTTGTTTCCTTTCCATTTGTGTTTGTTTTACAAATTATTTTTTTTCTTCTAAACAAAGGAAATAAACAGCAATAGCAACATGAACATTTGCAAACACATAGATGTATACACAATGGTTTGTGTTGCCAACATAACACATGCCAGGAAAAACAAACAAAAAACAGCTAGAAAAAGGGGGGGTGTGGAGGCTCCTTCAGACACAATCCTTGTCATTCAAATCACAGGATGGTTTGAATTAGAGAGTCATAGGAAGGAGGAAGATAATCAATTTGAATCAGGATAATAATTCTGGTATTCTTAATGCTGTGAAACCTTTTGTTTAATTCAAATCCCTCCATTTAGACAGAGAAACCATGGACCTAGCAAGAAAGTAACTTATTTGAGATCACCCAGCTAGGTCCAGAATTCAGGTCTTCTCTTAAAGATCTTATGATCCACCATACCAGAAAGGCCCAAAGTTTGGGATCTGGGATCTGACTTTCTGTGTTTGAATCTTAACTTTGCCACAGTGACCTCAAGTTTGACTTCCCTTTATACCAGTTTCTTCATTTGAAAAATAGAGATGATTATAACAGTATTTATGATAGTATTTTTTTTGAGGTTTAAATAAATTAATAGTAATACATGTTAATTTCTTACAACAGTGCCTGACACACAGTTGATTTTCAGAAAATGTCCACTGCATTATTACAATACCGAGTGTTAGAACATCAGGATGTAGGTCACTCCGGCTTTGTGTGTCTGCACATAAACTTGAAACCAATCACTGATGATGGCCACATGTAAGATCTTCTGGAATTTTAAATTAAGATATTAAAATGTTAACTGGTTCTTTAGGGGTTGTTGAGTAAATATAAAACACATGGAAATGACTTTGACATTCATTTCATTCACAGAAGTTTTTGCTAGTATAATCTTGAGCTGAGTTATGTGAGATTCTCAACCAGAAGTAGAACCCTAGCCTTTCAGGACAGGGACATGTCTTATTCGTTCACTTACATTCATTTTACCTAGTTTGGTCTCAAATTGTAGACAGCCACGTAACGAGTACTGACCCGGTGCCCAGCACCGTGCCGAACGCTTCGCACAGGTGATCACACCCAGTTCCCACTGCAGGGAGGCCTTCGTGTCTGGATTTCACAGATGAGAAACGGCAGTGCAATGGCAATTCAGGACCCTGTGCAAGGTCACACAGATAATATAGTAAAAGGCAAAACCTAGATTCTCATAAATCAAGTCTAAATTCCTGTTTTCTGAGCATGTATGTCTATTTTTAATGAAGATACTTTTCTCAACTAGTAACTGTATTTTGCAATTAGTCCGCACTTTGCACTATTGCCCTTTCTGTGCCATTCCCAATACCCCATCATAGAATGGTAAATTACAGGTTTGGAGAGCTGCTGAGAGTTCCCTGCTGCTCACCTGGAAGACTAAGGATCACCTGAGGGAGCTTCATCACTGTAAAACATACTCTTGTACACCTACCGTGTTCACACAGATTGTGATTTTGACACAACCTGGGCCCACCTCCACTGAGGACATGCTGTCACACTGAGAAAATTTAGCTGATGGCTTGTGCCACATTTCCCAGGTGTCAGAGAGATGGGGGTGGAGGAAGGTAATCACCTTAGTAATCAATTTTTATGAAAACTGAGAACCAGAGAGTGGCAATAACTTCCCCAAGATCATGGCTCATTCATGATATATCTACATGTAGAACCTTCCTCCTCTGACTTTCAGTGTAGGGCACTGAAAAACTGCCTCAGTGGGGTGCACGGTGCTCTCCAGGGAGGTTCTAGAGGAGCAGAAGGGGGACAAGGGGAGAGGTGATTGAATTGCCTGAGATTCCATAACAAGTCAGATGGTAAAGAGAGGATACGATAATTATATTACGCTATTATACACATATTCACTTGTGTCTAGTTAAATAACAGCTCATCAATATGGAATACACATTTTCATAATGGTACATTTGTGGGTTGCCTAGCTTTTTTTGGCCTGTTTTCAATTTCTATTTCTTTGATAACTAAACAAATAGCAGAAATGGTGAAACTCAGCGGGAGAATTGTCTCCTAAGTTTTCTGTGATCTCTCTTTTTTAGTGAGTCAGTATGTCTAGTAATGACACAATACATTATAAGGTTATTTGGTTTGGTTGTTTAAGTAAATACTTATTGAGAGCTTATACCTGCCCATCACTGACCTAGGTGGGATGAATCAAGAGTTGCTATAAATTCTTTCTGGGGGAAAAAAGTGCTATAAATAATTAAATTCAGAGGTCTCTGTTACCAAGAAACTCATAGACTATTAGGCGTTAAGGAATGAACAATATATAATAATCCTTTAACCATGTGATAAGTGTTATAAAGTAGCTCTGTACATATGGCTATGAGAGAGAATAACCGGGGGCCCTGGGGGAGGGGCCATATTAAGGGTTCAGATCTCAGTGAAATCTTCAATGAAGACAGAATTGGAATTTCCAAGTAGGGATGGAAGGAAAGATGTTACATATGGAAGAAATAGCATGTGCGAAAGAATAGAGGTAGGAAAACAAGGTGAATTTGGGTAACAGTAAGGTGTTGCTGACTTCATAAAGAGGTTCTCTGGGACTGAAGCAAAACTGAGTTGAAGAAAAAGTGGTGGGACACAGGGAGATAGAGAACCTGGGGTTCAATGATGAGTGCTCTGGTGTAATATATCATAGAAAGGTCCTTTTTCTATGCAAATGGGAAATTGGTGACTATTGTTAAACAGAAAGCAACATCAGATTAGTGATTTATAAAAAGCAGAGGGAATAACCACTTTTATTGCCATATAACATGACCAATGGCCTAGATAACTTTATAAAGCCACTTCACAGGTGATAGTGGAGCTGGAAATTGCATGAGAACACATTTAAGGACCTATGGGGTGAGAAAAAAAAAGGTATTGCTGTCATTTTTCTCATAATTCAAAACAGGAAGTGCCTCGGTGTGCAGAAATGCAAGTTAAGTCAACGATGTGTTCAGTGTGTTTTCTGTGTATTTTGATTTTTGCACATCAGCATTACTGCTGCCGATTACTGTTATGTGAACAACCCACTTGTTTCAGATGAAGGAGGACCATCACATTTTGAAAGCGAATATGCAGATTTAAAGACTACTTTTTATTTTGAAAAAATAAGCAAATCCTCAGAAAATTATTGTTATGTATGTGTAGTCTATGCTGGCCCCACTGTCCAAGTAGAAAACTTTTCAAGCACTTAATGCCTACTTATTAATTTATATGTGTTTAGAGTGGAAATTACCTTAAAGTCATCTGGTAATTCTGTCCTTTTTTTTGATGAAGAAAATGATGTTCAGGGAGAAGCAGGAGTCTAAGCCACAACTACCAACCAACAATGCCCATGCTAAAACTTGGTCCTTTCCTTTATCCCAGGAAACCGTATTTCCTTTTTCCATCATTTCCTCATTTCCTTGGAAAGTGTATGGTAGTTGAGAACTTAGTGAATTTTTCAAGGTAACAAATACCTTAGTACCTGCATGGCAGGTTCAATCCCCGGCCCTGGTCAGGGGTCGTGCAGGAGGCAACTGGTCGATATGTCTCTCTCATGTCGATCTCTCTCTCTCTCTCTCTCTCTCTCTCTCTCTCTTTCTCTCTCTCTCTACCCCTCCCTTCCACCCTACCAAAAAATCAATGGAAAAATATCCTCTAGGGAAGATTAACCAAAAAATGGGGGAGGGAGGCATGGGTGGGCAAAAAATTGAGATTAAGGTTTCTCATCCCTTCTCCATTCTCAAACTAGTTTGATATGATGTGAGGGTATTTTACCAACCATAAAAGATTGTTTTAGTATTAGTCTTCGATGCCTGTATTAGTTTCCCATTGCAAATGTAACAAATTACCAAAAAGTTAGTCACTTAGAACAATACACATTTAAACCAAAGAGTATTTGCATTAAAAGAATATACAAATTTATTTATTTCTGTAGGTCAGAAATTCAATGTGGGTTTGTACGAGCTAAAATCAAGGTGTTAGCAGGATGGCATTACTTTCTGAACATTCCAAGACAGAATCCATTTTATTTCCTTTTCCCACTTCTAGAGACTGCCCACATTTTTTATGTCATGGCCCCCTTCTTTCATCTGCAAAGCTGCAACATAGTGTCATTGACCATTTCTCCATAGTTAAGTCACCCCCTGACCACAGCTGGGAAAGGTTCTCTGCTTTTACACATGTGATTAGATTGGGTCCAACTGGGTAATGTTAAAGAATACCTGTATCTCAACATTCTGAATTTAGACCCATCCGAAGAGTCCCTTTTGTCATATACATATTCACAGGCTCCGGGGATTAGGACATGGTAATCCTCAGCAAATCATTTTGCTGCAGACTACGATGTCCTCCCAATGGTTCTCTAGAGACAACAATGCTAGGCTGGTCCTTGGGCCGTGCATGGAGGCGCCTCCCTCCCCAGAAACCTGATTGTTAGTGAGACAAATCTTGTTGCTTCTACCCTTGGAGTAAAGGAAAGCTTGAGATCATCTAAAACTTTTGTTGTTGTTAATCCTCACCTGAGGATATTTTTTTATTGAGGGAGAGAGAGAGAGAAACATCAATGTCAGAGAGACACATTGATTGGTTGGCTCCCACAGGATGGGGACTGGGGATCTAACCTGCAACCCAGGTACATGCCCTTGACCGGGAATTGAACCCTCGACCCTTGGGCCCAAGGGCCTTTGCTCTAACTACTAAGCCAAACTGGACAGGACTGCTTGCCTAAAACTTTAATGGTACTGATAGATCCACTACGGCAAAGGAACATTTGCTTTTGATGGAACATTTAAGCTCCTAAGTTATTAGAAAACCAGATGTGGTTTCCCTCATCATTGGTCATCCTTGTCCAATCCTCCACTTAATACCCTAGGCTTCTCCTCCCCCTTCTTATTTCCTTCATTCATTGTTTCCTTCCTTTCTCCCTCACTATCTCTCTTTGTTTCTTTCTTTTATTTACAGAGAAGTACTAGGAGAAAGAAGAGAGAGAGAAGAAAGATGATGGGAAATATATGTGCTAAAGAGTATATGGGTAGAGAAGTAGTCAGGAGGAAATTAGGAAATTTTGTTTTCTGAAAATAATTAATACTTGACTTCCAGAATTTGTTGTAGTAGAAAACTCCATGGAAGGTACTAAAGAGAATTAAGGAATCTTGTGATTGATACTGTAGATAAGGATGTGTTCATCAGAGCATAGGTTTTTCTGAATTAGAAAACAAAGAGGCTCCCAAGTGGAAATTCTATTTTTCACCAGGGAGAACCAGTTCAATGCAACCAATGAATACAGTTATTCTAAGATCAGGACAGGAGGGAATGTGTTCTAATAGTCCTAAGGATACACTTTCATTTATATTTCAAAAATCCACTGTTCTAGGAACCACTATACACTGTAACTTGCAATATTAATGCTGATTATGACAATTGGGCTAACCAATGTAGATTATAAAAGAGTATCTTACTGAAAAGAGAAAAGGTAAACATTTCTAAAGTGCCTGGTTCATATTTCTTCATCATAAATGAAGGTGAAAATGTATCTTCTTATTTTGTCTACTTTTTCTGTTTTCCCTTTAGCTAAATTTTCCTAAGAGTTTTCTTGTGTGTTTATGTGTGTGTGTGTGGAATTTAATTGTCTTCTAACTTACACTATTAGTATCTAGCTTTATTAATTTCTACTTCCCGCCAGGCTGGTGTGGCTCACTAGTTGAGCATCGACCCATGCACCAGGAGGTCACTGGTTCTATTCCTGGTCAGGGCACATGCCCAGGTTGTGGGCCCGATCCCCAGTGGGGGGCATGCAGGAGGCAGCCAATTGATGTTCTCTCTCATCAATGTTTCTATGTCTCTCTCCCTCTCATTTCCTCTCTCTCTAAAATCAATAAAGAAAAAAAATTTTTTTAAAATTTTTACTTTGTGCTTTATTTTAGGTTATTTAATTGTTCACTTTTGTAGTTGCTTAATCTGTACATTGGTTTATTTACTCTCATTGTTTTAGTAATAAATGTTTCTCTGACTTCATCTGTATCCCATGGGTTTTGATATGACTTTTAAATTTTATTATAAATATTTTACAAATCAGTTTTTCCATTTAAGAATTATTTAGCAATTTATTTCCAAGTTGTTTTTTTAATTTTTCCAATTTTTTAAAATAGAAAGACATTAAGCCTTGAACTTCATTACTGACATAGAAATCTCTGCCTGAACATCATAAAACTTGCCCAGTTCATTAAAGAACTTGGTATCATGTCAGCTGGGAACACTAAATACTCCCACTTAAGTTGATACTTGTGAAGCTCAGAGCAGCACTGGGGTTCCTGTACACTGGGACAATTGCCCCATGGCTAATTTGGCCAACTTCCAGTTCCTCAGGGAGAGACAAAGAGTTGTCTCGTTGCCACCTGCTATTAACTAAATGCTTAGGATTCAGTGTCCTAGGGGTAACTGGGAAACATGGGAATGGATTATTGTGACAGCCTGTGGAACCTCTGTCCCTGGGGAATTTTGAGAACAGCAAAGAAGCATCTGTCTGGGGTGGTTTTATGAGCAGCCCTGCCTAAAGGCAGGTGCACGGATTAGATGACCTGTGAAGATTGTTATCCATCCCACTGACTTCAATGGAAAGGATGCATTTGCTGAGTTTGAAAAGAGTCCAGGAGGAACACTGATAGGTTTGGGGAGCATATGGTCAAGAGCCTGAAGATATTTAGCCCTTCTTGAAATTGGAGCCACTCAGTGTCACCCTGTTCCCTGAATTCAAGAATGCCATCTTCTGCATGTGAACCTGGCAGTCGGTTATTCCATCCTTGAAAGGTATATGTAGTTCAAGTGTTTGATTATAAACAGAATTCTCTTTTAAAAGATAGTTCAATTGATCCATACCTAGAAGTTTAAATATACTGTTGAGTTTGATTCTTTTGATTAAGCCAGAGCATCATGCCCTGACCGAATGAACTTGACTTTACTACTCTTGTTCTTTATAGGATATTTTGTGTATCTTATAGGCAATTAAATGGCCAGATTAATCCTTCAGCAGAGTTGTCCAAAACATATCAACAATAAATGTGTTATAGATATAAGACAAAATGTTTCAATTAATGAATAAAGTTAAATCACCTTTATTGTGATCCAAATTCAATTGTATGTAATGTACTAATCTATTTTAAAGTCATGGAGAAAGAGAAATGACCCCAAATATTTTTAGAAGGATATGTCAGACATAAAGATGGAGTTACAAACCAACAATTGGAAAATCACTGTGTATCTACACAGGTGTCAAAATAGCCAGATGACAAAGGTAAACATGAGAGAGGCAACTAACTGGTTCATTTAACTACCTTAGCGGAGTTAGCGAGATCGTGATGTGGGGCAGCCCTGAGTGGCAGAGGTGCTTTGGATGAGTAGAATAGCAATGCCTCTCTAAGTAGGAGAGGTAGACAGGACCAGACACAGACCTCTTCTGAATTTCTATACTGCTTTAAAAATAATGCCTAGAGTCCGCCGGTGTGGCTCAGTGCTTGAGCATTGACCCATGCATCAAGAGGTCGCCGGTTCGATTCCCGGCCAGGACACATGCCCAGGTTGTGGGACTGACCCCCAGTAGGGGGCATGTGGAAGGCAGTCAATCAATGTTCTCATCGATGTTTCTATCTCTCTCTCCCTTTCACTTCCTCTCTCTCTAAAAATCAATAAAGGGAAAAAAACATTAAAAAAAAATAAGAATGCTTATAGTCTTATCAAAAGAGTAGTGCTTTCAGAAAAAAAAAAAAGATGGTTCCTTAAGTCCCACTATCTATCCAAACCACATGTAGTAAAGAATTTAATCTTTAAAAACTAACTACTTAAACAAACAAACAAAACCTGGGGTGAAATATAAATAATGATCTGATCTAGTATTGGAAGAAGGATTTTGTTTATGCTTATAAAGCAATAAGGGCCGATCACAAAAGAAATCATCAGCAGACTTCACAGCAAAAATTGTATATGTAAATATTAAAGATAAAATTAAGAAAGAAATGAGAATTACATTTTCAATAAATGTGATAAATAGTTGCAATAAATATGGTAAATATGAAATGAATTTTTTTGTGCAATTGCTGAAATCCCAATAGGGAAGACAAATGATGTGAACGATTCTTAAATAAGTAAATGGAAATGGATAATTAAATTTTATTCTTACGAGTAGGAAATGAAAATTAGAACAACTGAAGTCTAATTTTCTATCTATGAAATTAGCAAAGATTTAGGAAAGGAAACTACTCTTATTTGCAGCTGGCGGGAGTGTAAATTGGCCCCACCCTTCTGGAAAATTATTTGGCAATATTGTGCAAGAATTTAAATGCTTCATGTTTCTCAATATAGATAGAAAATAGACAGATAAAGATAGATAGCCTAATGAAATATAAATTTGAACAACATCCATTTGCAAAAATGTTCAATAGTCTAAGTGACCAAAAAATAAGTACTTGTTTCATAAAATATCTCATATCTCAGATAATGAGATATTATTAAAATACTATAAAATATGAAGAATTTGATATATTTATGAAAATGATTTTTTGGGGGAAAATAGGTTAAATTTGTACATTCAGTATGATCAAACTTGTGTAAAAAAATATACATAGAAAGTCTTTAAGAAAACATATTAAAAGACAGACTTCCTCAGTGAGCATTATAATTATTGTTTTCTCCATAATATTCCAATTATCTACAATTAACATGTGCTATTTTTATAATCATGAAATACTCTTAAAATAAAAGAAATAGAGCTAACTACCAAAATAAGAATGCTCAAAGGAAAAGTACGGGAAGTTGTGAGTGATGAGATCCCCAGATTGAGGGTCAAGGACCTGGATCCTAGAATCCAGAGAGATTTGTTGAAATTGTCTCTTATAGCTCAAAAATTTTATGAACCAATGTTTTACAAAAGAGCTCTTGCTGGTGTCTCATGGGTCTGCCCACCCTGGTAGACAGGTAAGCAGCCTAGCTTACATGTCCTGTATATGAATTTCGTAACTCCTCCCATTGGTCACCTGTTTCTCACTTTTCTGAAAGAGAAGTGAGAAATTGCTGATGCCCTTTGTCCTCTTCCCACTTGGCCTCAGCTGTGAGATGGGGGAAGCAAATACTCAGCAGTGTTTTTGGTCTCAGGCAGTTCCAGACCCAGATACCACTTGGGCAGCAGAGTGATTTTGGCTGGTTTGGGTATGGTTTGTTGTTGCATATCCCCAGCACGGATTTTGTTGTTGTTGTTGTTAATCCTCACCCCAGAATATTTGCCCATTTATATAGAGTGGAAAGGAAGAAGGGAGAGAGACAGAAACATTGATGTGAGAAAGACACATCCATTGGTTACCTCCTGCAAGACCCCAACTGGGGTTGGGGATCAAACTTGCAACCCAGGTATGTGCCCTTGACAGGGAATCGAAACTGTGACCCTTTGGTCTGCAGGCTGATTCTCTAACTGCTGAGCCAGACTGGCCAGGGTTCCCATCATGGGCTTTTGAAACGTTTAGTAAACTTAGGAAATGTGTCAGTGCCCTGTAGGTATGGGACAGAGGAAAGCTTTGTCCACCTTTTCCAACCATGTGCTTCAGACTGAAATTGTAGTTGGCATGTCTAGGAACCCCTTGAGAGAAATCTGTGCTCTTTGAATGGTCTACAGATCAGCCTTCTTTTTACCTCTTTCTCTGCTCCAACCTACTTTATTCTAAGATGTGTTCTATTCCACTAACTCAACCTGTTATCATATTTTTTTATTCCAGACACAAATTGAAATAGAATGTCTGTTGTAATCTCCCTCCCCCACATACATTCTCTTTCTCTTACCCTCCCCTACTTTTTGTGGTTATTGTTTTTGGTACATGTATGCTTTTGTTTCAACAGAGTCTTGGAATGCAGGTGTGTTCTTAGTTGACTATCTTGATCTGTTGTTGTAAGCAAATAAAATTTTATACGAAACAGGTTCTCAGGAGTGTTTCCAAATGATCTATAGTGAATCTGCAGATCTTTAACAAGAACAATAACCACAATTTTTGTGATATAAAATATTGGAATTAAAAAAAATCATCATGAAGAAATTTTGCAAACATAATGTTGAATAAAAACTAGTATGACATTAGTTATAGAAGGTTTAAAATATGTAAAGCTAAACAATGATTTAGGGCAATGTTTACTTCTGGAAAGGAGGGGTGTTGTGATCAAGGAACAAAATACAAGCAAAACAATAATATTAGATTTCCTATGTTGTTTGTATATATAAAAAAAGAACAATAACCATAATAGTGGATTTGTGAATGTGCTAGGTGCTATTCAACATTATTTTTGTGCATTTATTTATATAATCCCACAGAGTCTCTGATTATATCCATGTTGTACAGTGAGCAAACCTATACCCAGATAAGTTAGGTGATTCTCCCAAGGCCAAGTCAGAGAATGACTTCCAAAACCATTCTTCTATTTTTTCTTTTTAATATAGTAATATGTCTTAGAATATTTGAGGAGTTTTATTCAACCCAAGTTGTGAGTTTAAAACTTTTTATTTTACTATGTTAATACTTGAATAGGTGTATGGGTTACCCATTTCCGTACATCATTACTTGATAGAATACAGGCTGCTTTTAATCACAAAAGCAGCTTCTTAGTTACTACCATTCTGGTGTCCCCTAATCCAAGTTTGAACATTTAATTGGATCTCTGAGTCTAAGTATATTTCACTTCAGTTGTGAAAGTTATGTTCATTTTATTCCTTCATGTGACATCAGCAAGACATAATTCCTGTAGACCAATTAGTGTTGTGCCTTTCAACTCCTACCATGAGAATATTAGCTGGCATCAATATCAAACTTCTTTCTTGCAAAGATTTCCTGTCCTGAGTAAGTTTTAAAAAATATTTCAAAAAATGATGGCTTGCCACTGGATATACTTAAGTGAATTCTTTCTGATATCAGGCATTGGTTGGGATCCACATGGAACATAAACAAGTGAGCAGTGAGGACAATTTTTGCAATTAAAGTTCCTCAAGGTCTTGCAGGGAAGATGAGGCAAGTATATAAGTGCCTGTAGCACAAAGTGAATTAACATGTTTGCGTAAGAAGAGTTAAAAATCTCTACAATAATTGGAAGAAGTGAGACATTTTGTAGGTGTTAAAAAAGGGCTTCATGAACAACCCAATAGAAAAATTGGCCAAAGAATTCACAGAAGGGGAAACATTGCAGGATTCACTAATAAGAGAGAAGGAAGGTGAGGGAAGAAAGGAGGGAGGGAGGAAGGGAGGGAGGGAGGGAGGGAGGAAGGGAGGAAGGAAGGGAGGAAAGGAAAGAAGAAGAGAGGGAAGGAGGGAGGGAGAAGGAAAGGACCCATTTCTTATCTGGCTTATTGGAAAAGGCAGCATTTGAGATAGACATTGGACAGTAATATATGATTGTGATTGGTGAAAATGGGATGCAGGTCATCAAGAAGGTAGAAATAATTTAAGCAAAGACAAAGAGGTCGGAAAACATGAAGCACTTGAGGAACAAGTCATAAAACAAACTCATGTAATTCCCATTAAGACTTGAGGATTTGTACTTGTTCTTAGGAGATGTATAGGGATCACATTTCATAGTCTTATAATGGAGAGCTTTAAGTCTTAAATAGCATGTCAGCACATAATTGTTTAGGATATGAAATTAAAGGGAAGTGTGGGAGGGGGGATTGTTAAGATAAATCAAGAAGTTCTTGAAAATGGGTTCCCATCCAGGAGAATGGGCTACTTCCTAACTAAGATGGGATTTAGTTACCTTGGGGTCACAAAATATCCACAATTAATCAGTTCTGAATGAATGTAACAGTGTTATCTGTGAGCCTGCTATAGACCAGAATTTGCAATAGCTCTTTAAGTTGTATTCATCCCACCTTTATCTCTTGCTAAAGCCCAGAATGTGGAGTAATATCTATGCTTGCTTGGTAATAATACAACAACGCCATTTTATAAAAATATCTGAAGGTTTCTTCTTAGGTCTTCTGTATCTCACATTTCATGAAGGTAAGTGATTAATGACTATCATTCAGTGTCCATTATTGGCTTAAGTTCCTTGATACTAAAGTTATAAAAAATGTGCTTTTTGCTTCTCAGGCAGAATGTCCACAGAAATCAGCAGTGGTATCCATGTTCACCCAAGGCCAAAATGGATCCCCCTGTATATAAACAGACTCTGTAAGGCAATTTCCTCCAAATTGTCCATATGACAGCTAATGTGGGCATTAACAGAGGCATCCAGCCAACTACTCTGTTGCTATAGTTCACTAAACATTGCTTTTGCAGTAGGGACTATGTTACCTAATGGGCTCTGCACTTTAATATGTTCATGATAATGATGAGTAAATGGATCTACCTGTGGACTTCAGAGTCTGTTCTTGCATTTTAGGTCTGCAAGAAAAATGTAATGTTTTCTGCTTTGTTATATTCATATTTTCTATTAGAGGATACCTATCTAAGCCCAATTTCTGACATCAATTTTAATAAAGATAAATTACATTTAATTGTGTCTCAATCCTTTCACATTAACTCATTATGAATATTTTATTCCATAGTTAGAAAAATTACTTTCCCTTATTAGAGAAGAACTTTCTTTTATAAGGAGTGCTTTATACTTTAGGACCTCATAACTTACTTTAAATATGTCAGGCACGATAAATGGTAACAAATGAAAAAGAAGCCAGAATTCATAGGGTAAGAACCATTTGAAGTCTTTTCTTTTCAGATTGTGATTGTACAGTTACACTTATTTGATGTGCTCAGCAGGTTGTAAAATTTATATCTTTCTGTAGTGATCCATGAGAGATGACTTCATCATAATGAAACACTTTTAAATTCAATTCTTATGAGTTGCGAAATGATCATCATCTTTCCCACACCAGGGGGAAAAAGTGTGTGTGGGTTTTCTTGTTTGTTTAACATCAAAAATCAGGTACTAATTCTGATCTCTTGATAAAAGGTAGACTTTCTCTGCTTATCCTCTGCCTCTTCCTAGTTTCCATGACCATGCACAATTACTGTTTTTAGAAACTAAACAAATTTAAGACAAAAGATCAATGTACTTGATAAGTACAAATACCCTTCTGGAGGAAAAAAGTAAATAAAATGTCATTAGTATGTTTTACTGTTATGCACCATCAAAAAAAATGCTGGTTTTTAAAATTGTAATAGAGGAAATGAATAAAGAAAGCATAGTGTTTTTTTAATGTGTTATTTAAAGTAAAACCTTGAAATTCTACGTCAAAATTGTATGGAAAGATACAGTGGAACCTTATTTAATGCGTTTGGACCCAAATTGCTCATCAGAATGGACTTTGAATTGGGGAATACCAATGGAGAGGGCGGAGAGAGATCATTTAATTGTAATATTTTAATCTTTATTCTTGTGCCACTACCTCCCTATCTTAATTACAGTAGCTTTAGTGCAAATCTTGATATCAGTAATATAAGTCCTTCAACTTTGTTCTTCTTTTCAAAGTTGTTTGGCATGTTTTGTATTTTTTGCATTTCCATATAAATCTTACAGTTTGGCAATTTATACCAATATAACATTTAATAAATCAAATTGGAGAGAAACGATAGCTTAACTACATTTTCTGCTAATGCATGAACATGGTATATCTCTCCCCTTCTTTGGATCTTATTTAATTTATCTCAGTAATGTTTTATGGTTCTCATGTTAAAGGTCTTGCACATATTTTGAATTGTAGATCTAAATGTAAAAGCTAAACTATAAAACTTTTCCTGGAGAATCCTTATGACATTGAGAGAAGAAAATATGTCCTAGAGAAGATACACCAACCAACCACCAAACAAAAAACCAGAGGCCCCCAAAAAAGATAAATTGGATCACAAAGATTTTAAAATTTCTGCTTTTTAAAAGACAGCTTTTAAAAAATTAAATGACAAACTGGGAGAAAATAAATGTAGTATATATGTATCTGATGAATGACTTTTGTCCAGAACATAAAGATGACTTTTAGAACCCCCCAAAAAGGCAAACAATTAAATTTATAATTAAGCAAAATATTTTAACGGACTTTGCTAAATAAAATACACAGATAACCAATAAACAAATGAAAAATGCTCTAAACCTTTAATCTTCAGAGAAATACAAATTAAAACTCCCTGAGTTACCGCCACACGTTGATTAGAACGGCTAAGATTTAAGAGTGGCATTACCAACTATTAACTAGAGGAAGGTTCAGGTGGAACTCTCAGGCACTGCTGGTAAGGATGTAAAATAGTCCAACCACTTTGGAAAACAGTGTGAGGGTCTTAAAATGTCAACATATATTTATCATATGACTCAGCATTTCTCCCCTCATATATTGACCCCAAGAGACACAAAAAACTTTTTCCACACTTAGAGCTTTACCCAAAAGTTCATAGCAGCTTTATTTGTAGTAGCCAAAAACTTGAAACCACTCAAATGTCCATCAACAAGTGAAAGGACAAATTATTTTTTTACAGTGGAATACTACCCATCAGTAATACGGAAATGAACTACTGATAAGGACAGCGACACTGGAAAACCTCACAACATTGTGCTGAGTAAGAGGAGCCAGACCGGTCTCCCAACCCAGAAAAGACTATGTACTCTGTAATTCCATGTTTTATAAAATGTAATCTCTAATGACAGGAAGCAGTGGTTTCCTGAGACCAGGGGAAATATTTGACTCTAATGGGGCACAAGGGAATTTTTTGAGGGAAGCGGTAAAGGGACTTTGTAGAACTTGAACATGGTAGTAGTTACAAGGGCACAACGACGTATGAATTTCTTGAAGTTTATCAAAATTCAAGACACTTAAAATGGGTCAATTTATTATACATAAATTCTACCTTAATAAAGTTTATGTTAATAAATATACACCAAAATGCATATTTTATCATATTTTTTAAATGACCAAGGCACATTTGAGAGGGTTACTGGCCTTGTGCCTGACTTGATTTACAATGCATAACATTAAAATGGGACCTCTAAATTTCCAGGTTGGGTTTCTATAAAGGAAAGTAAGAAGTTAGAGATACCTGTAAAATAATATGAATAGAGAATGCTTTGTGATTTTTAAACTTTTTTTTTCTAATATTTTTAAATTGTTTATTTATACCGAATTGAACAACTTATCTTTTTTTTTTTCCTGGTTGAGGTGAACTTATGGATCTTTTCTAAAGCATTTAGCTGTTATTTTAAAAAATCAAAACATTGTTCTCTTTTTTATTCATTTACAAAATAGATATTTAAATAGCATAATTACAATAAGAAGTCCAAGTGGTACGGGAAGATCTGAGATCCAGTACGTCCTCCTTTGGTAGCAGGTCGGAGCAGGAGTCAGGCTACGCTCCTAGCAGTGTTGGTTGGTTGTGCACAGAGACACACGACTGAGGGGCCACTGGCATGTAAATTGAGGATTCCTAGTTTGACAGCTAGTGTCTGACATACAGTAAGCACTCAACATCTGTTTAATTTAAATATTTATCCTCTACATTATTCATCATGAGCCTTAAGGATTGGTAGTTTGGTGCTCTCAGTAAAGGTTAAATAGAATTAACTACGTTCAGCTTACAGGGAATTACCTGAGTGATTCCTCGATTCATTTATGAATTTTTGGCAATTCTATGTTAAAAGTTGTATTTGAAAAGTTGTATTTGAGTCCCAAAGGGCTTATCTGTCTTACTGCTATGTTGGCCCATAGTAGGTATTGATAAATATTTTGTAAAAACTTTAATAAGTCTTCTGCCTTGTCAGGAGTCTTGAACAGGAACAGATCTAAAATCAATCTCTAATACCTTTTTTAAACTTTTGAAGTCGGTAAATCTCTTGTGAAAACATTTTTTAAGCCCATGATTTCCTGAACAATTATTCTGAAGAAATGACTAATAATATAGAAATGAAACTGATCAAGGGGCTGTTGTCAATCACCACTCTTCTTCTTATTTTAAGGATCCAATATAGCTCAATTCTCAAGAATCTGAAAAGTTCATTGGAACACACTTTAAAAATCTCAAATTCTGGTTCACACTCAGATCACACAAGAGTGATCTGAGACCCATGTTGGTTGGATGACCTTCCTGAGGCTATTTATGGTAAAACCAATCCCTAAATTCATGTCTTCTGACTCTCATTCCATTGGTTTTTCAACTACCCTTCTGTTCCAATTTTGTTATGTTCCATGAATAACATCTTACACATTTAAAGACTTTTCTCTAATGGCGACCTTCCCTTTCCTTGAATATACACCACAGCTCCCAATTGCACCACCTGCACCAAGCTGAATTATTCCTCGGTATTTAGTTTTCAAATATTTTTAGACTGTCATCATGGCACCCCTTAGTCATCCTGCAGCCTCATTTCATGTACACGTAGTTCCTTCAACCTTTTTGTACAAGTCAGTCTCTCCACTGTCTTCATCATTTGTACAATTCTACTCTCTAGTGCCTATCAGAGAACAGTTTGACTATGTTCCAGATGGGAAAAAATAACCCCAACATGTTGGAACAGGGAGGAGAAAAACACTGAATAGATGAAAGGAACAATCTACAGGTTAATTAGTAGTATAGCCACAAATATGTGCACAGTTTTGTTTCAGAAATAAAGCAAGCTGTATTTGTCGTAACTATCTCTTCTTTGAACTTAACAGAATGCTGATAATGCCAAGCTGTGTTTACAGTCCAAATTTTTGCCAAAGACCTTCAACTTTGCATTCTCCCTGTGTGCTATCTCTTGCCCAAGACAAAACTACAAATAAGCACATAGCAGAAGCTGATGCAAGAACCCATTACTGAGCTTATCTGTTTTTGTGTAGTTTCTGTGGATTTACGTGGTTTCTGGGAGCTCCCGGTAAGCCGTAGGAAGGGAGAGCTCTTAACTTATCTCACTAGTTATTAGGCACTTGTGTATTAGTCATACTGCAAAAATTAAATGTGTTTACCGAATATGATAATCTAAAAATGGAAACTACATTAGTACAAGAGGAATCTCCCAGAAATAATCTGCCAACATAAATAGGACATGCCTATTGCCTGGTTTTCTTGGGGCTTATATTTCTTAACTTTTACAGTGTTTCACAAAGTTTGGGTCTTGAAGGGCTGTTCAAAGATGACCATTGAGCAGATTCTCCTTACCGTCAAGCAGGTTTAATCTGACTTCAAGTTGCCTATTCATCTTATAAAATCTATCTTAGAATGGAAATTTGAATGTGCTTAGAAAAACACTTGATTCAGTGTCTTTATTATAATAGAATGAGATAGAAAGTGTATGTCCAGCCTAGGTACGTGGCTTCTTAAAAAAAAAAAAAAAAAAAAAAGTCTTATTGTTCCAAATTTTTTATATGGTCCAGAAAATGATCTTCCAATCCCAACCAGATCGTGTCTGTAGACCATGCTGGTGCCTGCCTTCTGCTCTCTCGTGATCTCACAGGGCTATGAGCTCCTACGAGGTAGAAATATGATTTCTTGCTGTGTACTTATGATAAGACATTGTGCCTCAGAAACAATGATAGCTAGTGGAGCTTTTGAGAGTGGAATTTACATTTTTCTGCTTTCAAACCCAGTGAATTCTGCTAATTTGGAGGTGGCAAACAAGGGTGACTATTTATTTCCTCTCCACACAAAGCAAGACTGTGAAGGGACTTATTCTCTGAATGAAAAGGGAGAAGGGAAAAGTAGGAAGCTTCTCATGTTTTATTCAGATCTTAACAAAGAAAATTGAGAAGTGTGTTTCCTTAAAATTGACACCATTTTTATCCCAAACATTCTGGTAAGTGAGAGCAGATGACTATGCACGCTTCTTGAGAGAGAGAGAGAGAGAGAGAGAGAGAGAGAGAGAGAGAGAGATTTTTCCAGGAGCGTACCCCCGGTGGGAAGTATTGCCTAAAAGTAATACACTAATCGCTTTCAATCCTGCATATTTTCACATACTGTGTGCATACATACGTGTATTAATAACTGTTCCCAAGACGTCACTTGAGCGCTAAGAGAGCTCTGTGTTGCTATGCAAGTGCTGGAAATGGAATAAATGCAGACTGCAGTTTAGCAAGGAGGATTTGACAACACTCGGGGTGGGGATGGCCTGAGCTCTGAGGCTCTGCGCCTGGGTCTCCTGCTAAGGTCTGATGTAGCATCTGTGTCAAATATTGATGTTATCCAACTGCCTGCTCCTCTGGGAAGAAAAATGGCACTGCCAGTGTTTCCAAGAGGCTTAGGTCCTCAGAGTCTGTCCACTCACCTTCGGTACCGCATTCCATCTTGCGGATTTTGCCTAGGCGTTCTTCAGAACGTGATCTCTGGACGGAAGCCCCAGATGCACAAGGACCTTCTGCTCTGTTGTGCATGTGATCTATATCAATGTGCGTAATAAAATTTATTTACAGTGATATATCTTGAAGTAATTCCTTACTTTTTATTGTCATGTGTAATCATATAGATGTATGATGGTGTTAAATGTCTATATCTATATATATATTCCTCCCAGTAGTACTTGGAGTTCCCTAGGGCTGAGATTACTATTGAGGTTCCTAGAGCTGGTTTGGATGGATGAAAGAGGCTGCCCAAAGTCACAGATCACATATGTAATAGAGCTAGGATTAGAACCTAGTTCTCCTAACCACAAATCTACCACTCAAGTGCTTTCTATTCTTTAAAGAAATAAATGACAAAATAAAATCAGAAACCTTCTATCAAGTAAATATTAAATGTACCTCCAGTGTACAAAACAGACAAATTCAGACCAGCTTTGGTCAAACAGGGACCAGAGCCTGGCCTTCTCTGGCCCTGAGGTACCTTTGCAAAACCCACTACTTCTTATTCTGCTGTCATTCCTTTGACTTTTTGATGTTCAAATGCAGCACATGCCAGGATGTTTTAACAGAAATCAAATGGTTGTGCTGGTTCCGATGGTAGTGGAGGTAACCCTGTTCTGGAATCATATAGGAGTCATTCTTGTGGACTACAGTATTCCACCTAACAATCCCATTTACAATGAAATTTTACCTTATGTGGAGGGAGAAATTCCTCATGCTCAGGCAACAGCGCCTACTAGTGGGAAGGAACTAATACTGGAAGTGGCACACCTGGGACATGGCTTTGTGCAGACGGAAGAGCACCATAGTGAAAGCCTGAAGTCTGAATTTAGTTCTCATCTCTGCTCTCAGCTGGCCATTGGATCTTAATCCAGGCACTTTCTCTCTCTGAGCCATTGCTTTTGTATCTGTAAATGAGGTTGGACTGAAGGCTGGCTAAGTTTCCCACAAGCTCTTACATTCTAGGGCTTTTTAAATCCCCTTAATGGTGTATAATAGGCATTTCAGCATGCAGTAGAAAACCAAAACTCAAATAAGACTAACTGGCTTCTGTGGGACAGTGTCAAGTGAGACCATCACCCATCTCTGGGTCCAGCACCAGGTACGTAGGTAATGTCTTCTAGCTCGAAGATCATGAGGCTTGGGGCCAGGTGAACAGCTTGAAGTCCAGCTCTGTTGCCTACTGCTCTCATCATGCATGAGGTTATTCCAAAGTTAACTCATGTGTTCCAAGGGGATACTTGTCTCTTCTAGTTTTTAGTTCTTATAAAGATTCAAATGACAGCATGCAATGTGTTCCATGTGAACTGGCAGAATTTCTCTCCATCTTTGTGCATCAGAAATTTAAAGGAAGTGATATTGGTTGTAACTTTTATTTGCTCTTTTTAGTAGTGTCAGGTGAGAAAGTACATTGGCTATAATGGGGCACTGTTCAAATAGCGGGATGCTTGTTAACCTCCCAAGGAGGAGCTCATGACCATGGGACACTGAAACACAGTGGCTTTAGAAACACTCTCTTGAGTTACCTTAGGGCCAGGTTTGCTCTCAAATAACCAGGACACAAATGGCGACTTCCCACCAAGAAAACCGAAAGTATCTGGGCAAATTTAAAGATTTTTCAGCTCTGAATGGAGCTTGAGGGAATCATCAATTCCCTCAAGATATCGCACCCCAGATTCAAATCATTAGTCAAAAAGCTTCCTTGCGGTAGCCATTGTAATTCTTCTACTCCTAGATATTGATTTTTTTTTTTCTGTCAGCAGATTAATCATGAAGTGAATCTTAAATATAATAGATTAAAAATTAAGAATGGGAATGTGCAGATATCCATGTGTAACAGTTAATTTGAAGAGAAATCTTGCTATAGACAAAACAGACGCCTATCTTCCTATGGAGTGTGATGAGGTCTACACAAGCATGCGGCCAGACCGGGGGGGGGGGGGGGGGTGTCTCAGGAAGTGCTGATCTAAAGCAATGAGCCAGGTTAGAGGCCAGGGCTCTAGAGCCAGACTGTCCAGGCCCCAATTTCAGCTTCAGTGTTGAACTCTGTGGCCTTGGGCAAGTTACTTAATCTCTCTAGACTGACATTTCTTCACCTACAGTGGAGATAATAATAGGACCTACTTTGAGGGGTTGTTCAAAAAATTACAAGATAATACACTCAGATACTTCAAATCATGCTTAGAAAATCATACATGTGGCATACATTTGATAATTATCATCTCTCCGGGGTCCACAACATTTTCAGGTTTGGGATTGAATTTCTAGCACTAGACTCTATGTGTAGCCTATTGGTAAATATAAATCTTACATAACTGTCTTCCAGATGCAACTGTCTTTATTATCCCACATTGACCGTCATCTTTAGAGGAGGGTCCAGAACGTACCTCTCTGGTCCTTGTCATAAGAAGCTCCTCATTTGGAAGTTGTCCTACACTTCCTGTAGTTGGAGGGAGAAAGAAGGGCTGCAGGAGGCACTTTGTAGCTGCTACCTTCTTTGAACTTCATGGCCAGGTAGTCAAGGTACTTACTGCTATCTCCCCTTTTATAGAAGCTGAGAGAAGGAGACAGCGTCAGAGTACGTGGCATGGAATAGACTCGGTGTGTTTTGAAGGGTTGACAGAATGGCTGGATAAATGACTCACTAAGACCACCTGTCCTTTGAGGGAGTCTACATAGTTGCTTGTATTGAAAACGAGGGATCTCGGGTTCAGAAACTTAGGAAACTTGTTCAGGCTCCCATCACTAGGGAGTTCACGCCTATGCTTCTGTCCAATTGCTGTTCCACTCTGTTCTATAGCCCTTTGCTCAAAGGGTAGCATTATCCCAAACTGCAAACAGTGTTCTTTTGTTTTGCCCATATCGTGTTCTTTGGGTTTGTTTGTGCTGCTTTTCCTGAGAATTGAAGTTGTCAGAAAATGATCTTCCTGGCTACTGTATGCTAATTAGTGTAGGGGAGGTCGGAACAAGGATACATGGTCCCCACAAAGAGCAGTTTCCTAGAATGTAGCTCACAGGGTCAGGGCTTGTGGTCCTAGCCCTCACTGCTTTCTAAGAATATTCCAGGACAGGCTTCGCTTTGTGGACCATACGAGCACAGCTCCCTTTAAAGCAATGGTTCTCAACCCCCTGCACGGTGACCTCACCGTTTCAGAGCCCCACCCACACCAAATAAATGGGAATCTCTGCTAGTGGATCATGGGCATATGTGTTTTTCTGTTTTGTTGCGTGTGTGTTTTTTTTTTAAAAGCTTTCCTGATGGGAAGCCAGAGTGTGAGATTCAACACCTCAAGATCTTCTCTGAAGAACCCTCGCCTGTAATGATCCCCTCTCCTAAGCAGATCCTGGGGTTCACTGAGCGCTCCTGAGGCATGGGGGTGGAGGAGAGATGCTATCCTGGCTCCTCTTCTTTCCCTGGGAGGCGGAATGGGCCCCACTCCTAAACAATGCTAAAAGCATCCGAGTTATGATTGAATAATAAAATACATTCCCAAGACATCACATGCCGATTAAGAAGATGGACTTTACAAGTCTGACCTGACGCTAATTCCCCTTCTACCTTTGAGACCTTGGCCAAGTCAGTTAACCTCAGGTTTCTTATCTATCACATGAAAACTGATAAGGGCTGATGGTGCTAAATGAAAGAACGCACGTGGAGAGCAAGCGCAGGGCAGCGCTGGCACACAAAGCATCACCGTGGTTTTCTTTCATGTGTCTGCAATGCTGCTTCACAATGCAGTCCATTTGAACAGTAACGCATGCTTGCTTTTGCAGCCCTAAGTGGGACTCCCCCTCCAATTCACCTCCTTACCTGAAGATCCATCCTAAGCAAATATACGTCTATAAATGAATCACCTCATGGTTAGACTTCCTAATGACTTCCTTTTAACAATAGGCCACTCAGCCTTCCCCTCATAACATTAGGTTTCTTGCTCAGGCCTTTGTCTACTCATTCCTGACCTGTTCCCTCTGACTCTTTGGGGGTTTGTTTTATTTTGTTTGGATGTTACCCTGGCTCAATTTCTTATTTTGTACTTAAAATGTTTCTTAGTTTGTCTCTCATTGGTCAATGGAACAAGAGACGATCAATTGTTTCTCCTTGGCCATGTTTCACGTGTCTGCCACTGGTCCTAGCGCTGTGGTAGTGATTTCCCTTTTCCTTTGTGTCTCTGCATGTGTGTGCATGAGAGAAAGTGTGTGTGTGTGTGTGTGCTATAGAGGGAAGAGGGAGAGGGGACCAGCTATTTGCCCCCTGCTTCTCTCTGCTATCCATGTGCTCATTGAATCTGCAAGTATTTCTGTAAGGACCACCTAGGCAATAACATAGTGAAGTAGTATAATGCAGTTACATACAAACAAGCTGAGTGACAGAACTGGGTATTTCTACAGTCCAGCTTTGAAAATCTGATGAGGATTCTAGTATTCACAGAGCTCCATAACCCTAACCGTAAGAGGCTAAATTTTGCTACATTATTTAAAGACAGAGTCCAAGAAAATAGTAATGACTAAATTTGATGCAAGATGTAATTTGTGAAACCACACCTTACAACATGGCTACCAGTTGACAGTCTTTGGAGATTCTGTATTGTCTAAGGCCATGCAGTGTGAAGTGCCATATAATCAATTCTTCTGTAACACAAAAGACACCTGTTCTATAGGAGTGCTTCTAATTAATGTAAGTGAATTGCTGTCTCTGGCTCAGTGCAGGTGAAATAGTTTATAAGAAAACTTAGCAGATTCTCTTCCTGTCATTATCAATGGCTGGAAAGCCACTGAAAACTCTTTAAACTAAGATGAAGGAGAGGTTACTGTTGTTGGTGAAAAGCAGCAGATATTACAATACCACAGAATTTGTTTTTTTTCCAGCCAACTCATTGTTACCAGTCTGCCTCTGAACTGTTTTGCATGCAGACAAAACCCGTTTGGGTGATACTCGTCAGCTGTTTTCCTGACAAGCAGTACAGAAATAGGCACCCCTTGGAAAGTGGCTCAACTTGGCTGAACATCAGAGTCACGTGGAAGCCTTTAAAAAGGCCGTTCTAGGACGTCCCACCTCAGACCAATGAAATCAGAATCTCTGCATCCGGAACCCAGAGATCAGTATTTCTTTAAAATGTTTCTGGATGATTCCAACGTATAGGCAACATTGAGAATCACTGTCCTAGAATTTAAGCTTTTAAAAAACTGCTTATTACACGCATTGAGGCTGCAGGGCTCGATGAAATAAAAAATAAAAGCTTCGGCAATTAGCAAATGCTATCATACCAGAACTGTCAGTGAACATCATATGGACCTGTCACACAGGGAATGCAAACGTGTTCTATTATATTTTTGTACATTCAGTGGAAGATAATTTATGGACAATAATTCCTGTGGCCATATATAAAATGATATATTGGGGCAAGCTTTGTTTCTAGGTATACCTGACTGTCACTTCACTCCCCTGATATAACTGTATCGATTTAGCTTTTGGAACAAGATTATATTCAGAATATATTTTAGAAGGTATCTATGAGAAATCTGATATGTCATACAATTGGCATGTAAAGATTTCCTTTTTCATAATAATATTTAAAGATAGACTATTCATTTTGCTTGAGCCTAAAATTTCTATTTTAAGTCAAGTAGCAAGGAGGACATGAAGACAAATATGACCTGGCTTGCTCTCTGCATAAATTTGCTATTTTACTTTTGATATTGAATAATGGGCGAGTTTGGGAATATGCCACCCCCGATCAGCAAAGCACCAACTCTGCAAATGGCTATGGACATTTTGGGTCCCACCTCCAAAGCAAGCATTGTTTGCAAAGTCACTCTGTGGTCTATTGGTATACTGATCACGGAAAAAAACATTTTAGAATAGCATTTTATTTTCATATTGTAAGGGGAATACATTCACATTACGAAAAGAGAAAGCTGGAACCATGTAAACGTATAACCCACTACTCCACCTTCCTTACTCAGCATGTTGATTGGCTGGTAGCGTCACCCGCTACCCATGCCATTCGTAAAGATGACTTGCTCAAAAACTGCGTAACCTTCCAGACTTAGCTCAAGTACTGAGACTCCCATAAAGCCTTCCCATGTCTAAGAGGAAGTCAATTGGAGATAGCGGAACAATCAGGAAGCCACTGCAATGGCCCATCAGAGATAATGAAGCCCAATTTGCGTCGCAGGCCTGCGGTGGGAAGGAAGCGATCCAGAGGCCCTGCAGAGGCTGCTATGGTCAGGAGGCAAAGGGGGAGTCGGGGCGAGAAGAATGTGTGACTATCTCCACAAGTGACATAAAGCAACATATATAAACAAACAATAATATATAAACTAGCTCTTCTGTTGCTGTTTGGGCATTTTTTTTTTTTTTTTTTTTAATTCTCACCCGAGAATATTTTTCCATTTCTTGTACAGATAGAGTGGGAGGGAGAGAGAGGAAGGGAGAGAGAGAGAGAAACATCGACGTGAAGGGACACATCGAGTGGCTGCCACCCGCACGACCAACCAGGGCCGGGGACAAACTGCAACCGAAGTACGTGCCCTTAGCGGGAACCGAACCCGGGTCTCTCCGGACCGCAGGCCGACGCTCCAACCGCTGAGCCAAACCGGCCAGGGCTGTTTGGGCATCTTAATTCACCGACAAAATTCCCTCCAGGCTGTGTGATTCTGTCATTGGATTTTTTTTTTTTTAATTACTGTGCTAAGCTCCTCATAGCAGCCCTGCATTTGAATTTGACCCTGGGATTCCTACTGGCCCCTAATCAACTACGTTTCCTTGATGCTGTAGTGCCTGCCAGTCTCGTACCATTCCCCCGGTGTTCCTCGTTTGGAAGTGCTGAGACACTGGTCTAAGAGGACATGAAGAGGGTGGTGTGCTCCCAGTGAAGTGCGGTGTGCACCCCTGGGGGGCACGGATGCGCCATGCCTGAGTGCGTTTCTCCCATTACGAATGCCTCCCTAAAAGCCGTACTTTGTACGTTTTTGTTAATGTAAAAAGGGAACATTCGGGCACCTTTACTGTCCTGTCGATGTGCAGGGCTATTTTTAATTTTTGTTCTTCACTCTTTTTCTGTGCTTGTGATTTTAAAGGTGCCAGACTGACTGCCCTCGAGCCTAGTGTCCCTGATTTCTCCCAAGAATAGGAAAAATACCGGAGGCAGCAGAACTGGTCATGTCTGGGTCCAGCATATTAGCCTGACCCAGTCTGGAAGAATATTCTCCAAAATATAAAGGAGAAGATTGTTCCTTATGAATTTAGTTCATCGGCTTTCATAGCTGAGGAGACAAAACCTTGTTGTGCCAGCACCAAATCACTGCAGAGTTTTGGGCTCAGTAAGCCTTTGCAAAAACTAGTTTTTCTGTGTGTGTGTGTGTGTGTGTGTGTGTGTGTGTGTGTGTGTTTCTCTTCCATGCCCACCTGTCAACATTCCATCCTTGAAGGTTGGGCTCAAATGCCTCTTTCTTCACAAAAACTTTCCTGAGCCTTCTCAGATGTGATTTTCCTTCCACATTTCCATCGCACTTTCTCATGTGATTGTGGAATGTATGTAGTCTCATAATGAGTATAAAAGGTACCAACGTTGTCTGATCCATTTCTGTCTGTCACACAGAAGCCAAATATAGTTCGGGACAAAGAGCAGATGCTTGGGGAATGTCTTGAATCAAATGAGAATTCCAGTGCTTATCTTTTCAGCCTGACTTCAAGGGTTCTGCTCTGAGCTTTCCATCTGATCGGTGATTGAAATCTCCCCCCAGGTTCTCAAACTTTCCATCAACCTTGCAGGCACAGACTCTCAGATTCCAGATATTACACTTTGGGCACTTGTGGTCTAGATCATAATTGCTACTTCTATATGCGTTATAGACCTGATAACATTTGGTCAACCCCCCAAAGTGTGGTACACAGATTGCTGGTAGTCCCTGTGGAGTATCAGGGAATCCAGTTTGGCATCTAGAAAGGGAAATAATTAAAAATAATTTGTTGACCTGTATTTAACAAATTTAGCATTTGTTAAATTTTACATTTTAAAATTGCAGTTTTCTCAGGAATCCACCTTATTCTTAATAATCATCACATTCTTGCCCTGGCTGGTTTGGCTCAGCGGTTAGAGCATTGGCCTGCGGTCTAGAGAGACCCGGTTTGGTTCCCGCTCAGGGCATGTACCTCGGCTGCAGTTTGTCCCGGCCCTGGTCGGGTCATGCGGGAGGCAGCCACTCGATGTGTCCCTTTCACGTCGATGTTTCTCACTCTCTCTCTCTTCCTCTCGCTCTATCTGACCAACAACAACAAGAAAAAATTTAAAAATGTCCTCGAATGAGGATTAAAACAATAATAATGATAATAATAATAATCACATTCTTAAAATTTCACAGGTGCCACAAAATCCCTGTTGAATGATGTTTAATCAGTGTTCAGTAACAGTGCCATTCTGCTCAGAGTATTTTCATGTCGTTGGTATGATATTTTTCTGCTACTGTTAAACCCACATTTTTCATTATTACTATTTATTGCATTATTTCTTCAGATCAACCAAAAGAGATCAGTGATTTGAATATGACTCATTGATGGTGGAAAAAATAGTACTAAAGATAATACTGTAAATACTCCTTCAGATTAATATTACAAATGTAAATTTTAGTTAACATGCTTCCAATATATACAGGAAATGAATTTGTATGTGCTGGAATGAAAGTGATGATTTCGCACAAGCAGTTGAAAAAGAAAATTTAAGTACTAAGTATGATGATGACTAAAAATTAGACATTATGGATGGCCTGTAATCCTCAATATGTTTTCTGTAATGAAATGTTGTCAGATAGTACCATGAAGCTCTCAGAACTTTAGCATCTTTTTCTTTTTAATTTTTTTTCCTCTATTGATCCCAGAGAGAGAGGAAGGGAGAGGGATAGAAACATTGATGAGAGAGAACATTCATTGGCCGCCTCCTGCATGCCCCCCTCTGTTGATCCCGCCCACAACCTGGGCATGTGCCCCGACCGGGAAGTGAACCGGCAACCTCTTGGTGCATGGGTCAATGCCCAGCCACTGAGCCACAACAGTTGGGCTTAGCATTATTTTCAAACATAGCTCAGTGAACTTTCTAGTAAACCAATTAAGTGTTCTTTTCTGAAAATCCCCTCTCTCTCTCTATCTCTCCCTCTCTCTCTCTCTCTATCTCTCTCTCTCTCTCTCTCACACACACACACACACACACACACACACAAAATAGTGCCATATGAAATAATCTACTTTGGTTACTAAAGGCAATGAACATCCCAAATGTTAAATGTACCTTTCTAAGGTTATGCATCTTATAATAAAAACAGGTACACGTTAATTCTTGGATAGACATTTGCACATCAAGCCACAATGTTTTGATCAAATGTCAAGAATATAGTGACTTCATAATATATCAATTACTGTGGAGATGACTTCGTTTTCAAGTGTTTAACTCTTTCCAACACTTGATAGTATTATTTTTTAGGGGGAAATGATGGGCTAAACTGTAGACATTCTAATCCTGCAACAGAATATAAAGAAATCCTTCCCAGGGCCAAATGCAACTAGAAATACATTTGCCTCTCTTCTCCCAAGTTGAAATACTTAGCCCTCCTATTTTTAGGTGTGAAATGGTTGTCAATCCAATGTGACGGGGTGCTGAAAGCAGTCTTCATTCAGTGCGAAATCTCTCCATAACGTCAGGTCGGTGTTCAATCCTGAGGCACAGAACCAGGCAGAAGCAAGACTGCAGAGTGGTTATGACCATAGATGCTAAAACTAGACTGCTTGCGTTTGAATTTAGTAAACCATTTTGTGACTCAGTTTCCTCATCTGTAGAATAGGAATAATAATAGTCCCTGTCACATAGGCTATTGTGACTATGAAAGGAGTTAACCTGTAAAAAGCACCTAGAACACGCCTGACACATATGCAGCCTAGTTTGGCTGAGTCTTTCCTGGGAAAGCCTGCAGATTCTTGCGGACATTCCCAGTTACTTAGTAGAAATAAAGAGCAAGATGGGAACCTGGATGTACATCTGACCTCTGACTCAAGATTCCCACAATGGAGCCAGATTCAGATACAGACTGCAACCAGTACAATGCCTCTCACTAACATAAATCTTTCTCTTAAATTACAATTTATGGTTCTTTAAAACTTAATGTGAATCCTTTAAAGCAAATCTTGATGTCCATATGTGGTCCAGATGCCCCACGAATCAATGTGCGAATATTGGAAATTGGCAGAACACAGGGCCATGAGGGACTCAAACCCTACAGTGTGTGGAAATGTTGCAGGATTTAAGGATGTTCAAACCGAGAACAGACTTGGAGGCGACGCTGACTGAAGTGTCATAGTTTAAAGGGTATCGAGTGTAAGAGATGAGAGTTGTTTCCTGAATCCCCAGGAGACAGAACCAGGACGATTGCGTAGCAGTTGGAGCGGGAAAGCATCCGGCTCAGCGTGAGAAGGAAAGTTCTAACAGTAAGAGCTGTCTGGAAATCAAAGCAATTGCCTTGGAGCTGCCTGTCACGGATACAGAGGTTTCACTACAAGGAATCGAAGCATGAGTTTGGACCCTGTTCCCGCACAGTCTAACTGGACACGTAGACTCTCCAAGGAGAAAGGCTTTCCTAGACAAGCCATCAGCTCCTACCATCCTGATCCATCTACCTTAGACCTCCATGTGCGAGTGGTCAGGGCACCGGCCTCGATGTCGGGAGACTTGAGTTCTACTCTTTCATTTTCTGTGGAATCTCGTCCTGTGACAGTCAACTGCTCAACCGACTCATGTAACCCCCCCCCCCCCCACCCTGTGCTGACCTCACAGGGGATACTGATGAGTATTCTGGTGATCTTGCTCGTGGTAGTCATGGCGATAGTGGTGGTCCTATTGCGGTTGCTGCAGGCATTACAAATCTGCTGCCTTCCCCGTGTTGGCTTCTACTGCAGGACTCACAGTGTTCCCCGGTGCGTTCCTGAAAGGCAATTCTTTTTTTCTTTCAGGCCGCTGTGCTCGCTGTGGGGAAAATGTCGTCGGGGAAGGGACAGGCTGCACTGCCATGGATCAGGTCTTCCATGTGGATTGCTTCACCTGCATCATCTGTAACAACAAGCTCCGGGGGCAGCCCTTCTATGCTGTGGAGAAGAAAGCCTACTGTGAGCCCTGCTACATTGTAAGTTCAGCTTTGGTCCTCAGGTGCTTTGCAAGGATATCTTCTTTGGCAAAGTGCCAATCACTCCAGATAGAATGTAGCCATCAGATCTGTTCTTGGCTCCAGACTTTACTATGTGTGTGTGAATTGGGGTAACTTAATTTTTTCTATGTGTTCATGTGAAGTCAAAAAGGTGTGTTGGGATGGGAATGCCGTTCAGTTACTGATCTGCTGGGAAGACCAACACACTGTATCAAGCATGTGTGTACTCACTACCATGTTACCCTTTGTAGCATCAGAGAGGTTCCCAAGTGGCAGCATCACCAGTCTTCTTATTAGGTCCCAGCCTGCATTTGAAGTCATCAGTATTTGTTGAGAAATGTTACAGGGCCTCTGGACTTGTCAATGCACTTTCAAATGCCTGGGCCCTTTGAATCACCTCTTTTCTACCCAGAAGAGTTCTTACCTATCATACCCAGAATGTTTTCAATGATGCAAATAGAGAAACTCTTTATTATTGAGCACCTTGAAAGGAAATGAATAGTAATGCTGACTGAGCTAACAGTTGTGTGGTTTTTCATAAAGAACATGACAGCTATACTTTAGTAACACTGGTAGGTGACTAAAAAACACTCATAGTCATATTATCTTAGCTTTTTGCCAGGCTATTTAAATCTATACATTAAGCTGTTGTATGATAGAGCAATTTAATGGATGAACAGAAATCTTTTTTTAACCTAAATTCCTTTGTTATGCTTCTGCATGATTTTTTAAAATGTTTTTCATCAACTTTTTTTAGAGAAAGATAGAAACATCAATGTGAGAGAGAAACATCGATTGCCTGCCTCCTGCACGCCCCCTACTGGGGATCAAGCCCCAAACCCAAGCATGTGCCACGGGAAAAGAATCGAATCAGGACCTCTCAGTCCATGGGACGACACTCAATCCACTGAGCCACACCGACTGGGAGCTTCTGCAAGATTTTAATGTGCCTGTTTAACACTTACTAGTGGAAAAATTCGTGCTTTTTGCAAACCCGCAAAAGAGCTATGGTTTGGCCCTCAGTGCCCAGGCATGTTAACATAAAAGAAGCAAGACATTGGGAGTTATACATAGCTTTGTAGATCCCTGTTTCTAGTTTATTGCAGAAGTTTTCTGGCCTTGTTGGCATTTCCCCATAACCTGACCACTCTAACTCCTGTCAGCCCTGGAGTCTGTAGCACAGATCTGAAGATTTTTCAAGATTAGGATCTTGCAGGATTTAATACTGCGTTGTACTACTTCGGTTCAATTTTATTTCCTTCTTCTCCCCAAAGGCAACTTAAGCACATATATAGCATCATTACAGTGCCACACAATATTGGAGCTGGAAAAAAACCTTTGAAGACCGTTTGTCTAACCCCTCTCTTGAGAAGTGAGAACACAGAGACACAGAGGAGGAAAGCGACTTCGTACCTTCTAGGATCAGTGTCTGAGTCAGGGCTGTCTCCAGTTGTTTTATGCAGACATCACCTGGTTCTAGTTTGTTCAGAACATAAACACAAACACAGTCAGGTCCTGTTGATCTGGAAGGAGCTGTTGCATATCAGGGAAGTCTAGTGAACCAAAAACTCACCTCCGAAGTAAATAAGAATATTCCAAATATCACCCTTTGAAGTCTTTGTTGAAAAGAGAAAACTACAAAGTCCCTGCCTTTGTCAACAGACAGTGCGGACTGTCGTTCGCAGTGGCATTCACATAGGATCACCACTATGAAATACGTGTCGCAGTGAGCCCTGTGACAGGGAGGTCAGCAGACTATAGAAGCAGCTAGGCATGGGTGTTTGTCCTTATACTAAGTGACCGCAAACTGCTGTGATTTTGTAGTCCTGGTGTCTGTTTTTCATCCCTTTCGGGACTGCCTTGTTGATTCTTGCTAATGTAACAAGGCCTCCTTTCACTTTTCTTCTATCCCTTGTGAGCTAGGAATTATATGAACAATGTGAGGAATGAAACGTGATGTCAAGAACATGCGTCTGAATTGGGTTCTATCACTCAATGCTTTGTCTCCTTGGGAGAGGTACTTGATCTTTCTAAGCCTCAGTTTCCTCATCGACGTAAGTGGGGCACTTGCAGGATTTTCCGCACAAGTTTGTGAATATGAAATGAGGCAACCCTGGTCAAACACACTCGGTGTGCTCAAAGAATGGTGGTGAAATGAATGCTATTCGGAGGTCAGTGTTGACAGGATTTCTGGCCTATTTAGCATTTCTGAATACGAGGACCTTACATGTGCAGTGGGATTTCACTGGGCTTTAGGAAACTGTTTTAACCTGTCAGACATAACATTCCCATTTTAAATGCACTGCTTGCTCTCTGGAGTGTGTAATAAGACCGAAGAAAATCCAGTCTGGCTAGATTGAGGGTTTCTGCAGTGTGCGGGCTCGGGTTTCGATCCCCCTTCGAGGCAGAGGAGCTTGGTGATTCCTCCTGCTAGAACTGTTTGCTCTGGGTGCCTGATACTACACTGTGCTTATGACAAGGAACATTGTCTGGAAGATACTCAGTGACACCCTTGGAAGACCTGGGTTAATTCAAATAATGGAAATTCTTACCATTCTTTTGACTTCTCTCCCTCATAAGAAACTTTAATCATGATTTTGCTTTAATGAGATCTATCCATGGTACCTCTAAAATGTCATTTAATTCTTATCAGAGTTCAGTGAAGCTTTACTCAAGACCCTTGTTCAATATTGATTTCAGAGTTCAGCCCAGCTCTCAAGCCCCCAGATGGATGTGTTAGCATTTTAATTTCTTCGGAACGTTTGTAAGTCCAATAAGCTGCCCTATGAGAAATGTGGAGAGGTTTCTGTGTGCAGGGTTTGGGGAAGCTGTGTGTGTCCTTCTTAGAACCAAAGCCCTTAGAACAAGCACCTGCAGTGTCATCCGAATTGCCTCTCCTTCCACTGGTGGAAACTGATGTCTGAAAGACATCCTGCACGAAGCAAGAAGACCAGGCCCTGGGCCTCAGTCTGTGTTTCTGTTTTTAAATCGATAGAAACAGAATATTGGAGAGAGTGGTTTATTTACTTATCTCTCTGTAGAAACCACCCATGTTTGATGCTCTGGGTCCAGGAAAGAGACCAGTCTAATGTAAACTTAATTTATTCTTGCCTAAATTTATCTACTTTAAATCATATATAAGTTAAACATTTATATAATTTGAGGAAAACTGTGTCAATAATGTCTTCATCTTTGTTTCAATGGTTATTCATATTTTGTTATATTCTCTTAACTCCGTAATCCTTGCACATACATAGCTATAATTAAACAAATTTTATTCTGTACAGCATTGAAATTTTCTTTAATCATGAATACATGCTTTATTTTGTATTTCCTATCAATTGACTTCATATAAGTATGTATATAGCTTTCCATGGTTAATAATTATTTTCAGCTTTTTATCTGTTTAGTTTTACATTACATCCACACACTAAATTGTAAAACCGCCCTGGCCAGTTTGGCTCAGCGTTGAGAGAAAATTACAAATTCCCTGCCTTTGTCAACAGACAGTGCGGACTGTTGTTCGCAGTGGCATTCACATAGGATCACCACTATGAAATACGTGTCGCAGTGAGCCCTGTGACAGTGAGGTCAGCAGACTATAGAAGCAGCTAGGCATGGGTGTCAAACTCTGGGACCTCAAAGTGTTTGTCTCCTGTGGAGTTGGCCTCCTGTTTCCTGAAGCTTTTTAATCACTTGGACTCTCTGGCCTGCGGATCAGGTTTGGTTCCCGCTAGGGGCACGTACCACAAAATAAATAAATAAATAAACAAATAAATAAATAAATAAATTTTGAAACCATTTGCTACTGTAAAGGCATTGGCTATTTTCTAATTGTTTAGTATTGTACATAACATGCCTAGAAATTACTAAAATGTGTATATTATTTTATTTTGAATTACTTCTTTAGCATAATTTTTAAAATTTATGTTACTAGGATTATGGCAATTTGGAGAACATGTGCTAGATTTCTTTAGAAAGATTTTTCAGTTTATAGAACCATCACAGTAATGAGACCGTATGTTAAACTATAACCTATACACTATTGAAAAGGTTTATTTATATTTATTTAGAAACAATTTAATAAGTATATTATGTAATAGTTATTTTCATTTGAATTTGTATAATTATTAGTCAAACCAATGAGATGCCTTTCTACTTTGGTGATACATGTCTTAAAAGCTTAGCTTTGCCTTGGACGGTTTGGCTCAGCAGTTAGAGTGTCGGCCTGTGGTCCACAGAGATCCGGGTTCGGTTCCCTCTAAGGGTACGCACCTCAGTTACAGTTTGTCCCCGGCCCTGGTTGGGTTGTGTCGGTGGCAGCTACTCGGTGTGTCTCTTTCACGTCGATGTTTCTCTCTCTCTCTCTCTCCCTCCCACTCTATCTGAACAAAAAATGGAAAAATGTCCTCGGGTGAAGATTTAAAAAAAAAAAAGCTTAGCTTTGATTTTTATGGATTTGTATAAATGAACAACTTAAAATTAAGAACACTAAGCTTCCTTGGGAAGTAAATTGATAAAAATAGACTATATTGGTTCTAGTCCTTGCTCTCCTGGTGTGACTGGGTAAGTCGTTTAATTTCTGAGTATCAGTATCCACATATATTAAGGGAAATGCTAACTTTTTTCTTGTCTTCAAAGACAAGGAATGAACAAGTATGATATTTTGTGCATCATGAACTTGTTTACTAATATAAGGGTTTAGTTGGATCGACAGAATTAATGTCATTGCTTTTCCCCTCAGCATAATCTGACACAATTCAGAAATCCTGTAAGTTTGGGGTAATTTCATAGCTGCCGTTTCTATGGAAATACAGACATAAATAGACGCCGTATAAGAAATATGAGGACCTATACGAGAAGATGTTCCTGCTTTGCTTAAGAGATTTTTATGCTGGTATCAATATGAGAAGCAGCAACAGCACCTCCTCCTGCTGGGTCCTTCTGCCCTTAAGGAGACAGGTTGACTCATAAGTGCAGATTTACAAAGAGTTTCTGTGTTCTTTAGCATAGCCAAGGAGTCTGGGCCTGCAAGCAGCACATGAGAGATTCTCAGCGAGTCTGTTTATGAAATGGCAGCCAAGGTCTTCCCCTCACCCAGGCTCTTCCTCAGAGTGCAGCAAGCCCAGCCCCCAGCTCTCCAGCTGTGGAGGCTGCACAGACGTTTTTATTCGAGTTAAGATCCAAGTGATTAAAAAGCCTCAGGAAACAGGAGGCCAACTCCACAGGAGACTAAACACTTTGAGGTCCCGCAGTTTGACACATTAGTGACCAACACACTGGTAGCCTCTTGCTTCCCGATGTCAGGAAATCCTGCAGTGAAAACTTTCTAACTTCTCAACCTACATGAAGAGGTGGGTGTTCCATCACTTCAGGAAAGTTGTTCTTTCCTGTGCTCAATTCTTTCTAATAAAATGTTTTAAAGGCAGTTATGGCCAGGCCTTTATGTGAGTATTGGGAAATGAACTGAAAGTTCAGACTAAACCTGAAAAATCCACATAACTTCCCTCCTCTTTTCTTAATTGCCCATCTCTGCTCTCTCCTCTCTGAGGAATCTCAGTCTCTCTCTTTTCACTCCACACACACACACACACAGGCTCACAAACACATGCAAAGGCATATTCGTGCTATTATATAATCTCTCCACAAGTACTTTCCCAGAAACAGAGAAAGAATTCTTCAAGAAACATAAAAATGTGTAAGAATCGTTTTCGCTTCCATATATATAGTCCCTTGCATTTTACAAAGTTCTGAGCCTTTATCATTGTACATAACCATACCTATTAGAACCTTGGGAAATAGCCAAAGAGGAGACGATTAGTCCCATTGTGCAGCCGCTTTGCTATTTTCAAAGTAAAAGACAAAATGAAGACTAGGAACGGATCTGCTAACTTGCTGGGTTCACACTCCGACCCTCAAACTGACAATCAGCTTGCACGTACAACAACCCCCTGTGACTAGTTTTCTGCTTCCAACCTTTCGGTCGCCGACCACATGAATCATGTCTTACTGTAGTCCAAATCTGAAATGCTGAATTTACACCAACGAACACCAATTTACATGAGTATTTACATGTGGCTTTCCCTGAAATGCTTCAGGTTTTAAGGCAAAAATCTTTTTTGTTGTTGTTGTTAAAAATAATCATAACAACAACTAACATTTGTGTAACCCTTTAACTTTGACAGAGTACTTTTCTTTGATCTCCTGTCACCCTCTGATGACCCTAGAAAGTGGGTAGAGTTATAATTGCCTTCACTTCCAGTAGTAAGAGTTTTAGAAAAAGCCTGTTCGGATCCATAGAGCATGAGTGTGAGATCCAAGTCTCGACCCTGGCTTTTGATTCATAAGCCCAGCTTTTTCCAAACATCCAAACATTCATTGGGAATCTCATTTGTTATTACTAGGTTTCTCTTTCCTAATTAATTTTTTCCTGTTACCATTTTTTATAATATCAAGTTAAAAATATATATGGTTAACCCAAACTCTGAAGGTTATAGATATGGCTTTCACCTTATTTTTAGAGAAATACTGAGCTCAGAATAGTCTTTCATATGGTAGTAGTATTTTATTTATTTATTTTTTATTCAGATATATACTTTTATGTTTCATTAATTTCTCCTTACGGACATTCTACTCAGCTGACAGAGCCACTTCAGAGATGAAAACCCTTCTGTGGCTCCTTACATTTTTTTAATTGAATTTATTGGGGTGACATTGGTTAATAAAATTATAGGTTTCAGGTTCACAATTTTACAATACAGCATCTGTATATTGTATTGTGTGAGACTTGACCCCAAGTCAAGTCTCCTCCCATCACCATTTATCCTCGTTTTACCCTCTTCTACCTCCCCCACCATCCTTCCCTCTAGTAATCACCATACTGTCATCTGTGTCTATGAGTCTTTCTTTCTTTTTCTTTTTGCTTAGTCCCTCCACCCTTCTAACCTAGCAACCAGCCCCCTCCCCTCTGACAGCTATCACTCTGTTCTCTGTATCCATGAGTCTCTCTCCACTTTGTTAGTTTATTTTGCCCGTTAGATTCCACATATAAGGGAAATCATGTGATACTTGTCTTCTTCTGACTGGCTTATTTCACTTAGCACAATACTTTCCAGGTTCATCATGCTGGCGTGAAAAGTAAAATCCCCTTCATTTTTACTGCTGAGTACTATTCCAATGTGTAAATGTACCACAGCTTTTTATTCACTTATCTACTGATGGACACTTGGGCAGTTTCCAAATGTCAGCCACTGAGCCACACCAGCCAAGCCCAAATGTAATTTCAAAACAAAACAATCCAGAAAACTCTTTTTAAGTCTGATCTGCTTAGGAGAGAAAAAATAGAAAATACATAGAAAGGTACATAACTCTCCCATCTCAATAATAGTTCATATTTTTAACACACATTCCTTTTGTATTTCAATGTATTTGTGTATGGATATATGTTTATAGCTGTAACCACATGTCTCTCTACATGTGGTTACACACACACACAATGGAATCATACCATCTAAACTAATCAGTAGCTTGTTTTTATTTCATAACAGTGTATCAATCTTGGCCTTCTACAGAAATAGTTTCTTTTAAATATTCCATGGACATTCCAGAAGAATGTATATCACTTTCTGAAAAAATGACTCAAATATTTCAGCAGACAAATAACATAATCAAAATAAAGCATTGGTAAGGGGAACCAGAGCAAATACAATGGTGATAAGCAATGAACCGATAAAACTAATAGATAAAAATAAAGAGATAGGAAAAGATGTAACAGTAAATTCTGACCAAAAGACTATATTAATTACCTACTAACTACAGCATTAATAGTAGATAAATTACAATTCAAGACAAAACTATCAAATAAGCCAAAGAACATTATTTTATTTTAAATGTCATGGTTCCTGAAGAACAGCCCTGAGCTTCTCTTTATTAAATATCATTACATTAAAATATATATACATATATATGAGATGAAAATGGCAAAACCATATTTTTTATAAAACTTTAACTCATTTCTTGCAGTCTTTGACAAACCAATTATAGAAGTTGAATATTATGATTGATTTAACCTATATAACCAAAGACATTGTATCTTCTTCCCAAATCTCTATAAAAGATTTAGAAAAAAATATCATCACAGTTTGAAATGGAAGGGTAGACAAGTCCAACTTGGACTGGCAGAATAATATGTCTTATAGAAGGATAAACAAGTAAACACAGTCCCGAGTGAAGAATTCTTAGAAATAATGAAAACTGAAAAACACCAGAATTGTTAGGTACAGGAGATGATTCTTTGAATAGAGCAATAAAATAAACATCCATTAAATAAGAAAGAGAAAAGAAAATTATGAATTAAAAAGAAGCTCTTTGCATTGGTATATAAGACATTTAAAAATTATTATACTTCAAATTTGATAGTAAACTTTAAAAGAGGCTATTTTCTGTACAAATCTTAAATGCAGTAGAAGAAAACTTTAATAACCTCAAAAGCATGAATGAAATGCAGAGCTACTACCTGAGAAAGGACCAAGAAATTTTACTAACAAGATTTTTTCAGATCTTTAAAGAACTGATTTGTGTGTTGTTTCAACTTTCAATGCCTAGAAAAAAAGATAAGCTTCACAAATAATTTCATAAAAGCAGCCTGATCTCAATTAATAATTCCTAATCTAGCTTGCACCTAAAGGATAACTATGCTGATCTTTCACCAGTGCAGAAATCCTGAATGAAGTATCAACAAATGGAATGTACATAATGAAACATCCCTGGTTATTCCATGATGGCAATGTTAAGACAATATTAGGAATTTGTAACATACTTCATCGTATTAATTTATCAATTTTTTAAAAACTAGATAGTTATATTTACAGATGCAAAAAGGGCATTTAATGAAATTTATCACACATTCTTGTTTTTAAAAAATTGCAACACAAAATATGATCTAAATAAAAAAGAAGAAAAAATATGTGTTCAATAATATAAAATAAACTAATGGCCAGCCTTCTTCCTAAATCTTTCTAGTTATACACAGGATGATGACTATTATATTCATATTTTTCTTAACATTTTAGCCTTTCTATAAGAAATTGGGGGGGAAAATGTCATATATATATTTTTTATGTAATAAATTTTTCTTTGATATATATTTTTTAATTTATTATGTAATGTTTCTAACACAGATACAAATATAAAGCATAATATGATTAAATTTCATGTATCCATTATTTAAGAAACAAAACAGCCCAGCTGGTGTGGTTCAGTAGTTGAGTGTCAACTCATACACCAAGAGGTCACTGGTTCAATTTCTGGTCAAGGCACATGCCCAGGTTGTGGACCAAATCTCCAGTGGGGGGCATGCAGGAGGCGGCCAATCGATGTTCTTTCATTGATGTTTCTCTCTCTCTCTCCCTCTTCCTTCCTCTCTGTCTAAAATCAATAAATAAAAAAATATTAAGAAATAAAATAGCAATTCAGATGAAATCCTTCAGGTTCTTGTCTTTAATCACCCTCTTAAAATTTCTATACAGAGATAACCACTATGCTAATTTTAAATATATCATGCTTTTGTTTCTATTTTTTCTACTTATCTCTAAAAGTATATAGTGTTATGTGCATATAATATTTCTTAATTTTAAACAAATGGAATTGCATTATACCTTTTTTCTGAGAGTTTTTCACTCAGTATTATATGATTAGGATATGTAAATATTTATAGATGATATGATTATTCTTCTAGAAAATCTAAAATATTATAATAATAAAAGTTCAGTAAGCTGACAAAATAAAAATTTAAATTTATATTTAGAAAATATAACAGGAAAAAATCTTATAGAGAATTAACAAAAAATATACAATAACTACGCAAACCTTTAAAAATGTAAATGATCTAAGAATGCTATACAATTTTTTAAAAATATTTTTCATGTTTTATTTATTTTTTTTAGAGAGGAGGGGAGAGAGAGATAGAAACATCGATGAGAGAGAGAAACATCGATCAGCTTCCTCTTGCACAAACCCCACCAGAGATGGAGCCTGAAACCCAGGCATGTGCCCTGAGCGGTAATCAAACCAGGACCTCTCGATCCATGGGGCGATGCTCAATCCACTGAGCCACACTGGCCGGGCAGAATGCTATGCAATTTTACAGGATTAATTAGCTCATGAGCAAAATGATTTGGGAAGGAATATGATTTGGAAAGCACCTCTCCCCTTGATAGGCATCCATATTAGCACCCTGTAATTATCCAGCAGCAAGACTTTCGGTGGAGGAAGAATAGCTATTGAACTGTCCTTTGCTAATGCTTTTTTTCTTTAGCCCTTTTCCCCAAATAGCCCCCAGTCCTTTGCTGGCCTTAGCTGCTGCTCACCACATCCTGCAGGCTCCAAGGTGGCCCTAGGTAAGGATTTTGACTCACACACCTGTAAGTAGAATGCACAGAACAAGAAAGAGACCTACCTAAACATAACCTTCCCTTCCAGTTCCAATCCCAAACTACATTCATTTCTGTTATCATAGAATTAGAATGTTTTTAAGGTCTAAGAGCAACTTAGAAATTTAAACATTTTATTTATAACTGAGAAAAGCTATAGCCCAAGAAAACTGACTGATTAGCCTGAGGATATATGGTTTATTAATGGCAGAGGCAGGAATAGAAACCATAAACCTTGATGATGCCTTCAAAAAACTGCTTTCTTTGGGACTGACATGAAGAGGTTTAACCATATGTGGCTCCAGGCTCCAGAAAAACATCCCTAGCAAATGTTGGATTCCATAAATTTTGGTTGGAGAGTGCAGAAATAGGACAGTGTTTGCTTCAGCCCCAACCAAGATGGAGTGTCTCAGGTTTCCAGGTTACATGCCTCTGAAACTTTATGCTAGAACTTTCCCCCTGCCCTAGTTTGTTTATTTTTAAATCAAGCATGAACTCACCACTCAGAGTTTGCCAGAGTTTGGATGAATGTCAGCATCAGGCCACTGTAATAATGGTTTAAGATTATTTAATCCTATTACTTATACACTTCATTAGGCTGAGTGAATTGTTGGCAGTGGTTCAATAAACTTCCTACTTTAGAGATAAAAGGATAGAAAGAAAATAGAGAAGGAGTCTGTTCCTGGTTTTATTTCATATTTACCTTATATCTCTTAAAGGATAAAGGAATGATAATTTCCCATCTACAACATGGAATCTGTTAGTAGAGTCTTCTGAACTGCTCTGTAACCTCAGAAGAGAAAAACGAGTCTGTACCTTTATATCATTTCCAAATAGAAGAACAAAGATTGGGTGGGGGCAGCAGAGAGTTTGTGTGTGTGTGTGTGTGTGTGTGTGTGTGTGTGTGTGTGTGTGTGTGTTGTGATTGTGCTTTAAATTGATCCTTAAGCTAAACTGAAAATAAATTCAAGAGCCCTAGGTAAGATATTCAACTTAGGGGGACCTGGTATGAGGCAGCAAATGATTTTTAAGAAAGAATATGGAACTTAAAATTTGACCTGGTTGTCACCCAGCTTGACCATCTACTATTCTGCATTCATGTCATTTATTTTAACTGAAATTTCCCCACAAATAGAATGAGAGTAGTATTTATTACCCTGTGGCTAAATGAGGGTTCAGAGAGGCTGACAAGGCTGAGCAAAAAAAAAGCAGTGTGTGGGCTTTGAGCAGTAAGTAGCTACCCAGGGCCAGGCCCCAGGGACACACATACAAAATCTGCAAAGGAGAATTGTGTCTAACTTGAATCACCAAAAGGCAATTATTAGTCACCATTTCCATCTCTGGAATGTTACCTGCAGGCTGCTGGTTTGAAAGCTCGGAGTCTGAGGGGCAGAGGCAAGTCATGAGACTCTAGAAGCTTGGTTTTCCCAAAACATGTAGAAGGTCACCTGCTTTGGAATCAACCCGAAGTCTTCATTAAAAAGTGGAGTTCTGGACCACTCCCCAGCACTTCTGCACAGGGAGTCAGGAAATTTGCATCTTTCATAAGACTGTTGGGGAGGTTTCTGGTGCACGCTCAGGTCTGAGATCCATACCTCTGTCCATCCAGCCCAGTTCATGTAAGAAGTCTCAAAATAGTTCCCTTTTACTTCCCATCTCTTTCCTACGCATTCTTTTTGCAACACTTGGCCAAACTGTGCTCTTTTCTCCTGGATGTTGATACCTTCAGGCATCTCTGTCTGTGCCCCCAAGCTACTGTCTGCCTTGTGCCTCTTCCCAAATCGATCTTTTGAACATCCATATCAACCAAGCTTAAAAAGCTTTCCTGGAACTTCAGCAGATAGATGTGGCCTTTCTGAACATGCAAGGTTTTTGCTTCTCCCTCTCATTGGATTTAACCCTCTATATCTCTACAACCGGTGTTATAATGATTTGAGTCTTTGACACAGTCTTTTACTTATGTGAAACCCTTAGAGAGTTGTGTTGGGTTGAGGGGGGTCACATTTTATTCATCTTTCTTTTTCCATTGTTCTCATCACAATAGGTGAGCCTGTTGCTACTTCGATACTTATGGGGAGTGGGGTGGGGACGTTGGAGGAAAACCCTATTTCACTCTCAATCCCAGTGTATTTGACTCTTTGCCCTTAGATGTACCTTGGATCTGGTGCTCTTATGTGTGTATAAGAAGCAAACAGAATTGGCTCTGGGAGCCTAAGAGCAGTCACTGCTGAAATGTAAACATAAAGATTGAAGGGAACGGTGCGCCGGTGAAGCCAGCTGTGGAACTCCAGCTGCAGACTTATCCCGGAGCTGCAGCACTCAAGGTCAAGTGCGCAGACCCAACCTGCAGATGAAAATTGCCAAGTAGTTTGAGCGGAAGTTCTCAGATGTTCCGATGACTTTGAATGGGACATGGTAATTCTCTTCCATGTCCAGCCTTAATGGAAAGACTTGGCTTCCTGGCTCTGTCTTTTCTCACCTGCGCGCAGAGTCAGGGAGGGCCAGTGGAGGTTGGCATCGTCACTACAGAGAGGCGCGTGCTCTTTTTGAACACTTCATAGTGACAAATATGGTATGTTGTAGGTATTCAAAACATTTGTTTGCTTTTTAACTGAGAGATTATTTAAAAATTCAGTCTCCTGTGTTTACAATATGGGAAAATAGGATGCTGGCAGAGGGGACAAGACTTGCTTCGGGTGGTGCAATTGAATGGATTCACTGAGAACTCTTTAGGCAATCGGAAAATCACTAACACATAAGTAATAATGTTATAATTATATCAAATATATTTTTGAAAAGATAGTAAATATCTTCCACAGAAGCTATTATTTTATGAGCTCTTTAATACTGCTAAAAGATATTTGAGGCAATTTATATTAATAAAGCCATTAGGATATGTTAGTTAAAATAAAACTGACTCTTCTAAAATTAATCCATAAAAAAGTGAAAATTTATATTTTTTCTCTAGTTTAGGCAGACTCTAAATTTTATTATAAACCACAACAAAAGAACAGGTAATTTTTTTCACAAAATAATGCTAAAAGTGCCAGGGCCTCAGAGGACAGAAATGGGGCAAAGGAGTAGGAACATTTGGGAGAAAGGGAGGAATTCACCAGGCAAGTCTTCATGGAGGAAGAGACTATACTAGTAGGTCATATGGTCAGTCTTATTTTCTCCTAGTGACACACATCAATTCTTTCCCCACTCCTGACAGACGAGTGGGAACTGCTACTATCCCTTTTTACAAAGTAACAAAAGCAAGGCTTAGAAAACCAAGGGTTTTGGAAAATGAGGAATTAGTGTAGGATTAGAGCAGAATGTTGGGCTCCTGCACTCTAAATCAGCCCCTACCTTTCTCCTAAATAAATTCAAGCTAACAGATGGCCTGTCATTAGATAGGACTTCAAAAAAAGAAAAAATCAGCAAGGTTTTTTAGTGTGTATGTGTATTTTTTTTTTAACAGCCCTCAGGTCCCTGTTTGGTTGCCACTGTTTTGAGAGTCCTACAGTATGCCCTTCCAACTGAAGACAAGCAAAACCTCCCGTGTATGCTCAGAGCTTGTATCTACACCATTGTTTTCTCTTTCACCATATTTTAACCCATTCCTCTTGCCACCTTGCGTTGGTAGACAGTCTCACCATTGTGTATGCAGACTGTGAGCTCCTGGGAGCAAGCTCATTTTCCCATTGTTCTTTTCTGTATTCACCCCCAGACCTTGCTGTGTGTCTCTTAAAATGGTGCCCAGATACATCTTACCCTGGGGGTATGTAGTACTTAAAAAAAGAACAATGTATTAGTCAGCTTAGACTGCTATAACAAAATACCGTAGACTGAGTGGCTGAAACAATCAGAATTATTTCTCATGGTTCTGGAGGCTAAAAGTAAAAAATTGTAGCTACCAGCATGGTGGGTGTCTGGTGAGAGTTCTCTTTCTGACCTGCAGATCGTCAGGGCAACTTTCTCACCATGTCTTCATAGGACGGGCAGAGAGAGAGAGCAGTCTCTTCCCGATCTCTCGTATAAGGGCACTAATCCCATCATGATTGCCCCACCCCCATAAACTCAGGTACGTCTGATTGCCTCCCAAAGGCCCCATCTGCAAATACCATCAAATTGGGAGTTAGGGTCTTGACATATGAATGGGGAGTGGAGCACAATTTAGTCCATCACAATGAATTATACCTCTTGGCCAGAGGTCTGTGAATGCATTATTGGCATTGGTTGATAAAGTCCTGATTAGAATATCCTGTTTCTAAGTACAGAAGCTACATTTAGAGGGCTGTTGTGCATTTCTATTGGATCGTTAGGAAATGGGCACAGGTGGCAAGAAGCCAGACCAGCCTGAGTCTGGCAGGGCAGTGTCTGCAGGTCATTCCAGCAAAGCTGGAACAACCATGCATTCGCCTATCAGGTGCTTGTTGACAAAGTCTCTCTTGAAATGAACTCCTCATGCACCGATCAATAAGTCTCACCAACTGCCAATGTCATTATTATTAATTAAGTTCAAAATAAGATAAAAGGAAGAAGGTAGTTTTTGTGTATTGCACTGTCAGGTTTTTCTCAAGGGTATTTCTGAGTTCTTAGAGAAGAATCCAGGAAACAGAGATGATCACTGTCTCTTGTCTTGGGAAAAGATACACAAAAGTGTCATGTATCTCTTGAATATTTTTCACTGGAAAGTAAACTATTTGCTGATTGTAAGAGCCATTAAATGAGCACCTTCTGTGAACAAAGGGCTGAGTTCAATGCTAGGAAAGACACAGGCAGCGTGAGACTCAGCCCATGCTCTCACAGAGCCCTTTGATGAATGAGAAGCACCAGCCATTGCACACAGCTGTCATTCAAGGCGAAACCTGTCAGGGAGAGAGATTCAGGCAGTTGTGAGAGCTCAGAAAAAAGGGTTGGGCGGGGCTGGGGACCCGCACCCAGAAAGTCCTCCCAGGTCATGATGCAGCATTTGAGCAAGGTCTTGAAAGTGGGGTAGGATTTGTTAGGGGGGGAAAAAGAGGAAGTAGCACAATTCCAATTTCTAAACAATAATTTTTTACATTAAACTTTTTCACAACTTCTGGGAGTAGAGGAAAAGAAATCAGCCTGTTTAGAACTGAGGATTTATTGAACATTCTTATATATGTGATTTATTCTGTAGAAAATCTGGGAGTGGAGGAGGTTAAAAATATCATCAGGTTCATAGATTTTTCTACATACGTGACAGTCATTCTTGGTCTCATCACCTTCCTCTGACGTTTAATGAAAAGGCCAAATTTCTTTGTCTGGGGACCACAAAAAAATAGCAGGACCCCCCCCCCCGCTCAAAAAGCCATGTTGGTTGCTGTCCTTCCTTTTCTGAAAAAGGTGGATATTTAAAAGCTATGAAAGAAGCAGTATTTTGCCTCTAGGCAAGTTAAATCCGTTTTGCGGGTGGAGTTGAATGGAAGTCGTATTGATGCCACTGAAGCTGGAAAGGACCTTGAAGGTGTTCTGACCCAGGCCCCTCGCTTTGCCGATGAGTAAACTGAAGCCCAGTAAAATACAAGTTTTCCAGGTAAAAGAGAGTCATGTGAATTTCCAAAATCATGTAACAACCAGTGTGTTATATGGTATTTATGTTACTTTCACATGGAAGAGAATGGTGAATTAGGCTTTTTCAGACAAGAATAACTTAACTCCAGTTCTCCGAGTTACCGTTGGATGGTATTAGGCAACTTCACTTAATAATCTACCTGTTTTAAAGCTATGTTAATTATATATCTTTTAGCATTTACCACCTGTACCAATTGCTTAGCATAATAATACCTTATACTTAAATGCATGGGCCCAAAGTACATTTTTATGGTTGTTTTTCATTTGATGTTCACAACAATCCGAGCAGGCAGGTGTTATTCCAGATTAAACATGACAAAACTGAGGCTCCACAAGGTAACCCACAGAACGGAGACACTAAAATGGGTCTCTGACATCCATTTACTCACTATGAGTCTAGTTTTCTTACCTCTGCTTCTCCGTTGCCTACCTAAATGGTCTTCAGACATTTATCCATCCAGTGAGTATTTACTGAGCACCTCTATATTTAAATTTTGTAGGGGGCATTGGAAGTACATAGTTGAGAAAGGCACAATCCCCAGTCCTTGAGGAGCTCCCCATTGGAAAGAGGTAGCCATCCAAACAGACCAACATGCAGAACGCTCCATGCATCCTGGGTATATGCTCTGTCTTTTGGGGTTGGGCAGGGGAAGACACCTAAGACTGAGAGAAACATTTTGTAGCTATTTATCTACGCGTGTTTCTGTCCTATCTGCTCAAGTAGACAAGTGTCTTACGGCGTCGTGTTCTCTCTGCCTCCCGGGAAGCTCCTTGCACAGGCCTCCCACTCCCAGGACTTCAGTCAGTATTTGTTGATGATGCTGATTCTTTCCTCTGACCTCTAGGACCCTGGAGAGGTGTTCTGCTGACCCTTGGGTATAATAGACTTTAATTCACAAATGCCAGTTAACCTTTTAAAAATCATTTTTAAGAAAAATGAACAATTTTATGGGATAGCTTCTAAATGCTCATGTACTCAATACAAGAGAGTCTGTTTTAACCCATTAATGCCCAGCGTTTACAGTCTCGGGGGTTGTACTTGTATTGACTATTCTCTCCTTAAATCACAGAATTATAACTTCCATTAAGGGCTGTTAACACATCAAAACAGCCTCTAATCAGTAAAAATTTTCTAATTATTCCCAAGTAGCTAATCATTACTCTTCCACTGATGTTGTAAGTGATATCAGTACTCCAACTGTTTCCACTGGAAGGGGCTACATTTCAGCGCAGTCCAGGGGCAGAGAACACCCATATGTTCAAAATTATGGGGAAATTTTCCTCAGAGCAAAGTTGTGGTTAAATCTGTGACTTGCACAAGCTTGGAATTCTGGTGTGCAATGCCTGGATTCTGTATTGCTTTATTTGGGCCATTTTTTACAAACAGAATGAATTCCCAACACAATGATATGCACTTTTGGTTTCTGAAATTTTATTGGCAAGCTTTGTGAACAAATACTAGTTTTGAAAGATACTAGAAATAAAGTGAAAATGAGACCTTTCTCTCCTATGTCTGAAAGAGCTTCCGTTGATCATTACATTCCCAAAATGTAATTGGTTCAATTCCGCTGTCGATAGGAGCTTATTATAAAGAGTCTCGCTGAGTAAGTCTCTCTAGCCCAAGTGACCTTTGGATTCAGTCTCCTAGTATTTCCTAAAAATGCTCGTGTGCAGAATGCATTACAACATAAATGAGTAAACTTCCTAAAAACGGTCATGTACAGAGCAAATTGGGGATAATGAGTCAATCAGGCTTGGAGTACCGAACACCGGACACACACCCATGCGTGCATTCAAACACAAGTGCAGGCCACGCCAGAGCCAGAGCCAGGAACCCCACCACAAAACAAAGCTTCACTTACCCTGAGGGGAAATAACCAGTTATGCCTACCACAAAATTATGTTCTTGAGAAATCATATGGAAATTTATAAGCGGACACGATGGTACTAATTTATCAACCAAATAACAATTTAAATGGAACAAGAAAAGGAAACTGTAATTTAAAGATTTTCGTGCACGGTACTGGTGTGGGTGGGGGGAGCAGGGGGTGTATTGAATTGGAGAGTAATTTATGGAAAGTGCTGCCAACATGGTATTTCAAATGCTCCACAATTTGAATTTAAACTGTTCAATGGGATCATTGAGATTATTATGCATGTTTCCCAGAGAGTTTCAATTCAAATTACAACTTAAAAAAAAAAATGCCCTTTAGAAACTGAAGAATGTTATTGCAGTTTTAGAAATTCGTGCAGTTTGGAGTAATTTGCTACCTCCCCTTCTAAGAAAGTACCTGATGATAATGTGCTCAAGAAATTGGGGTGTTGGAGAAACTATATATTACAGATGCAGTCCTTTGATAAGTAAAACTGGACTGTAAAGCAGACTTTATGGACAATGAATTGCTTCATTTAGTACAATTGACAGCAGATAATCAGGAAGGGATGTGGATCAAATGTGGGCAGGAGCACAGAGATTTGATGACGGCAGCGCTCACTGAGTAGTACATGAAAGGCCCCTTCAAACTCATCAAGTGTGCCCTTTGGTTCTCTTTCTATGGGTGGGTCTTGGCATATGGAGGTCTACTTTCATTTTGTGCCAGTTAGCTAAGTAAAGAAACAAACAGAGGGGTGCTTACTCACTTTTCAAAAGGAGTGTTTTTGCAATGAAATTTTGCAAAATTGTTTTGCAATGGGTTTACCATTGCATTCTTTCAAGTAAGGTAATTCTGACGATGGGAAATGTACTAGCTCTCAAGGCAGCCTTTTCCTTTGTTGAATTCTCTAAAGGTTATAAGGCTACTTCTTATTTAGGACAGAAGTCTGTTTCCTGACAATATCCACTCATCGGGGTCCACTTAAAAGACAGCTTAATACATCTTCTACTTCAAAGCCTTTTAGTTATTTAGAGAAAGTTCCCCAGTCCATCTGAATCTTCCCTTGTCCCGGCTAAAGTCTAATTCCTCCACCCATTTGTTGTCCATCCTGATTTCAAGGCCTCTTACCATCTTGGCCACTTTCTTCTGGAGCTATCTAGTACGTTAATATTCCTCCAGTGTAGTGCTTAGAATTTCAGTTGCCTTAAATAAAGAAATTTACCTACAGGGACATGTAAAACTTTATTTAAAAGACAAACAACAAAACCCTGGCCAGGTCCTCAGTGGGTTGGAGCAATTTCCAGAAACACCAAGACTGTGGGTTTGATCTCTGGTCAGGGCACATGCAAGAGGCAACCAATGAATGCATAGATAAGTGGAATAACAAATGGATGCTTCTCTCTCTCTAACATCAATAAACATAAAAATGATAAAAAACACAAACAACAAAAAAACAAGAAAATTCTGAGTTATGTTGCATGTTTTAAAGTTGAAGGAAAAGTTTATAACTAATTTCTTATTCTAGTAAGGCTGCATATTAGATCGTGTTCTCTTCTATTTTAAGCAGTGACATGAGATTCATGACATTTATCATTTTGTAACTTAAACTATGTTTCATCGCCATCCAGGGGTAACTTATTCCATTGCACATTTAGTCCTCAGCTCTGTCTTGATATAGGTGATATCCGTTACTGGTGAATTAAGGAATAATAACAAGGATAACCAGTTAATACTTTTCTGTTTGTAAAACATTTCCAACCTTCATTTGAGCTTGGTAGGCTGAGTTTTTATTTTTAACAGGAGAAAAACAAGGCTCAGAGGGCTTAAGGAGTTGCCCAAGAACATAGAGCTGGTCAGAGGATTTGCAAGGCGTTGTGGTTCTAACCTGTCATTTAGACTAACGCATCTGTAACTCAGTGTCCCGTCACCTCCTTGCTTTCTGCTGGAAAAGAATATATTTATAAATGGCTTGGGGTGAGAGAGTGCTTTGATTTTTATACCCTTGTCAGAGGTGTTATTCAAATTCAAGGACTTTTGGTCCATTTGAAAGCAATCCTCTGGGTTTCCACGAGCTGTTCGGCAGTCCCTCGGAGCGTTGCAGTCTCTCTATCCAAAATACATCTGCAGGAATGTGTGAGAATGGGTAACCAGTGAGGGCCAGCACTGAGGCACCGAGTGGAGCCTCTTGAAGTGTTCCCAGCAGGAGGCTCATTTAGTATCCAAATCCATAAGCACAAATAGTAGAAACAAGGCTTCAGTGGAGGGTGATGTTCCCAAATGAACCAGCTATGGAGTCAGGGGGAGCTCAGACTCGGGCCTCCTAGACTCCAGCAAGTTTCTCAAGCCAGTTGGATACAGTCCTACAAAAGCCCAAGTTTCTGCTCAGTCTGGACTTTCAGTAAAAGTCCAAGAGTTCTATTTGTTTCTCCCTTCTAGAGAAAAAACCTCCTCCTCACTGCCTCTCTGACCTCATCACCATCGCTCCACACCCATCCCTCAGTATTGCCCTCACTTTCTCATCACACCATCCTGTTTCTGCATCCCTGTTCTTACCAAATGGAAGCCCACTGTCCCTTTCGGAATGCTCCTAAAAAGTTGCATTTTATTTAAGTGTCTCAGTCATAACATCCCTTTCCAGTAATCCCAGTCCTGGGCAGCCAATTCCAGTAATGGAGGAGACACTTTCAACCGTTAGGCAATGGGTTATACTTTCAAAGGAGTTGAGCAATCCCCTTTTTAAGTAGTATTTAAAGTATGACTGGCTGCTGAAAGGCCCTTCTAGACCCAGAATGACAGCATTGTATGGTTTTTGATGAAAGGGCAGTTACACTGCTCCTGTGTGGATTCATTTATTGGGCAGAACCCACAGAGAGAGGTAAACTAGGTTTTCAGTTTCTTCATTATATAAAATGGCTATAACACAATAATAAGGGTTTTATGAATATCAAATAAAACTTTTTGGGACAGCCCAGCGGTGTGGTTCAGTGGTTGAGTGTCGACCCATGCACCAAGAGGTCGCTGGTTCGATTCCCGGTCAGGGCACATGCCCAGGTTGGGGGCTGGTCCCCAGTGGAGGGCATGCAGGAGGTAGCCAATCAGTGTCCTCTCTCATTGATGTTTTTCTCTCTCTCTCTCCCTCTCCCTATTTCTATCTTTCTCTCCCTCTAAAAATCAATAAAGAAAAAAATTTTTTTTAAAAACTGGGAGGACAGCCCTGGCCAGTTTGGCTCAGCGGTTAGAGCGTTGGCCTGCGGTCCAGAGAGACCCGGGTTCGGTTCCCGCTAAGGGCACGTACTTCGGTTGCAGTTTGTCCCCGGCCCTGGTTGGTTGTGCGGGTGGCAGCCACTCGATGTGTCCCTTCATGTCGATGTTTCTCACTCTCTCTCCCTCCCACTCTATCTGTACAAAAAATGGAAAAATATCCTCGGGTGAGGATACAAAAAAATAAAAAATAAAAAACTGGGAGGACAGAGACTAGTGCCATTTATGGGACATATTCAACCCTCTTTTACTGCATTAAAAGGAAGGTGGACTCTTAAGAGATATTCAAAGAGATTAGACGCACCTTGTAAAACAAGAACATCCTGCCAGCGGAAGGAAGGCAGAGACTAGATTGACCACTCGACAGGGATGTGATGGACAGGACTCTCGTAAAGGATGGGGGAGTGGAGAAAAGAACCTGTATTAGTATTTTCAACATGAAAGTAGAACACGGATAAGGACCTAAAGTTTGTACATGATTCCTTTGTTGTGTTTGCATTGACATCCCACATGCTATATACAATCTCCTTGAGAGTAACATAGTTACTCATGTGCCCTAGGTGGAATAATGCTAATCCTAGTCGATGCCTTTTGCTGTTGAAGGGTTCTCAGCTTCACCTGCAATTACAAATTCACACCAGGAAATATCAAGATGCAAAAATTTAAACCCAGTGTTTCGTGACATTCAGGACCATTCTGGCCACGTGGCTCTGTGTCAGTGTACCTGAAGGCTGCAAGGCCGTGCCTGGAGCTCAGCCTTCGACTCAAAGAGTCACTAATTTGAACCACTTTCTACTTTGTGGCAGAGGTCAAGGTTCTTCAGTTCTCCAAAACAAGGATTGCTCGTCTATAAGAGGAGGTTGATGGTACTTACCTTGCGGAACTACCAGGAAGATTGAATGAGTTTATGTGTGTTAAGTGCCAAACACAGTGTCTGCCCCCTAATAAATGTTTAATAAGTGCTAGCTCTTATTACTGATTCACCCTGAAGACTCATCCTATCATACCTTCTCTGGCAAGTAGACTGTAAATATGAAAATTTATATTAATTCCTTCTCTCAAGCCTTTGCTTTTCTCTCCTGGCAACACAGCAATAGGGATGAAACTAGCAATACAGCCATCGGGCTGAACCCAACCACCTGTTTACTCATCAAGGCAGCCGAGTGTTGCTGGAGAAAAGCGCACAGCCAGGCACATTGACCTCATTAGAAACTGTGACCAGCCTTGACCAGCTTCACAACCAACATTCTTACACTCTGCACTCACCTATTACTACATTCTCCACTTGACCCCAGTTTAGACTATTCCTCATCCCTACTTCCTTCTCCTCTAGGGTCAGCTGACTCATTCTTCACAGTGAAAGTGCAAGCCACTAGAAGACACTCCTCCAACTTCTGCCCTCAAATGTGTGCCTGTGCTCTCTGTTCCTTCTGTTCCAGTAGCAGAAAAGCCATCAGATTATCAAATGCCAAATGGTCTACACAAATGTGCTGATCCCATCTCCCCCACTCTCGGGGCCCTCACTCCACGGGACACTCATTCTTCATCCTGCCTCTCCTGCCTTTCTCTCTCGATTGGCTTCGCATCCACGTCCTGTTGTGTTCTAGCACGTGTTCCTTCCATCCGACTGCACAGCTCTCTCTAGCTATTATTTTCTCTTCCCCACACAGCTAGACTCTAGAAAGCTGTTTATTACATAGGCTGCCTCCATTTCCTTACCTCACATTCTGTCTTTCCTTCTGCCTGGCCCCTGTCACCTACTGCTCCTGCTCAACTACCCTAGCTGAGGACATCTGTGATTTGTGACTTCCATATTGCCAAAACTCGTGGTTAATATCAGTGTTCATTGGACCTAATATCTCAGCAGGCGATGGTCATGTCATCCTACAAAGTTCTCCTCCCAAATTTCTTCTCCAGTCTTCTCATTTTCTATTTAATCTAATTCTCTATTTCATTTGTTGTTTAGTTCCCTCTTTTATGATCCCCAAACTGTCAGGTCTGACTAAGCTCCATTTCTTCCTCAGTTCTCTCTTTAGTAACTCTCATTTCCTCCCAAGCCTTTAAGTGCCATCAACATACAAACATGTCTCAAATAGGTACCTTGCTGGTGGTGTTACAATTTTTTTATTTTGTTTTAGCCATTCTGATAGACAGATAGTGATATTTCATATTTTTAATTTCCATCTCCCTAATGGCTAATGATGTTGAACCTCTATGTTACAAAGGATATGGAGAAACTGGATCACTCATACTTTGATGGAAGGAACGTAAAATGGTACAGCTGTACTGGAACATAGTTTGGGAGTTTCTTTAAAAACGAAACATGCAACTACCATGTGACCCAGCAATTGACCCCTGGACATTTATCCAAGAGAAGTGTAGACAAGTTTACTCAAAAACCTGTTTATCGCTGCTATATTCGTATATAGCCTCAAATTAGAAGCAGCCCAGATGTCCTTCAACAGGTGAAGAGCTAAATTGTGATATGTTCTTCCCCTGAGCTACTATTCAGCAATAAAAAGGAATGAAGTTTTGATACACACAACTTGAATAAATCTTGAGAATTATGCTGAGTGGTAAAAGCCATTCCCAAAAGGTTACATATTGTATCATTCCATTTGTGTAACATTCTTGAAATGACATTATAGAAATGGAGAACAGATGTGAGGTTGTCAGGGGTTGTGGTTGATGGGAGGAGTCAGGGTCTAAGAACAGGTGGGTGTGAATATGGTTATAAAAGGGCATCAGGAGGGATCCTCATGAACTGTTCTGTAGCTTGGCCATGGCAGTAGACACATGAAATCTATGCATTTAATAAACTTGCATATGTCCATACTTGTATATTCGTGCACACACACATGCACATGCACGTGCACACGTTTAACCTTTGTTCTTTCTGCTCTCTGACCTCCTATTTGCAACTCAGCTCCCTGCAGTCCAGCTTCTGTCCTCACCTCTCCACTTGCACTGCATTCCTCCAAATCACCACCGACCTCTTTGTTACTAAATGCACTGTGGGCTTTTCAGCCCTTATCTTTCTTGAGCCCTCTGCAGCATTTAAAGCTGTTGACACTGTCTCTTTGAAAAAGTTCCTTCATTTGGCTCCCATGACACCATACACTCCTGGGCTGCCCTCCTCCCTCTCTACTCACAATTCCCACTGTTTTGTAACAGACTTCCTTTTTAAACAAACAAACAAAAAAAATGTGTTTTTATTGATTTTTTTAGAGAAAGAGGAAGGGAGAGAGCGAGATAGAAACATCAATGTGAGAGAGAAACATTGATCAGCCTTCTCCTGCCCACCCTCCACCAGGTATCAAGCCTGCAGCCTGGGCATCTGCCCTGACTGGGAATCCAACCGGGACCTCTCGGTCTGTGGGACAGATGACGCTCAATCCACACTGGCCGGGCTTCTCTTTATTCCTTAAATTCCATGTTTTTCTGAGGTCTACCCCAATCCCTTCTGGTGTCACTTTGCATACACGCTCCTGAATGATTTTATCTGCTCCCATGACTACAGATCTCATCCATGTGCTGAGAACTTCGTAGTGGAGATCTGCAGCTGAGATTTCTCTCTGCGCTGCAGACTATGTATCTGTCAGCTTACCAGACAGTCTTCATAAACAGGCTCGCTGGCCCACAAATTCCACATCTTCAAAACAGCTCACAGTTCTTCCTGTCAAAACGTCTCCCGCCTGTGTTCCCGCTCAGTGAATGGCACCACCTGGTTGCCCTAAGCCAAGGCACAGGAGTTGCCCTGGATCCCTGCCCTTCCTCTCTCTCCTCCTGTCCCTTCACTCACCAAGTTCTGATGTAATACTTCACCCCCACTCGCACATATGTGTGCCCGCAAACACGTACGTACACACCTACTTCCCAAATGGGGAGGTCGTTGCTTACCTCTGGGGCTGGGCGGACACTTTCCCTTCCTGCAATGCTAGACTTTCTCATTTCCAACTCCATCACCTTGCCAAGAACTCTCTTCCTCCAGGCTCCAATTTAGACATCACTCTGCTCTCCAGAGTGAGTGTGGTTCCTCTGCCCACCCTCCTCCGCATTCTGTGATAGCATCTTCTGTTTTCCCCTGTCGTTCCACTTAGAAGATTGTGTTTAAATTACCTATGTATTTCTCCCATACCCCATTAGCTCCAAACGCTCCCTCAGGCAGGGATGATACCTTGCAATGGATGATACTATGACTGCGTGCCATAGTCAGCACTCAGTGCGTGTTTCTTGACTGGTGGATCATACTGAACTGAGCTAAGATGAGGTCACTGGCTGCAAAGCCACGTGCATGAGCACTGAAGGGGGGCTGCGGGGTAAGTGATCATGCCCTGGATAAATGATCCCAGTTTTATAACCCTGCTGCGCAGCCCCCGATTTCCAACCTCATAGTCATTTCCTCTGGATCTTGCCAGCACTCTTTTCCGTTGTTTCGTCCAGCTCTCCCCTGCAATGTATAGAAGGGGTCAGGGTCCAGCCCTCGCTCACTGTGAGTGTTGCACCACCGGCTCTGCAGCCCATTCATTCTGTGCTGGCTGCTGGGCTGGCCAGCTCCTGGCGGGGGACCTGACTGAGCCTCCCGGTCTGTGGTCCCTCCAACCTCAGTGGTTGTTTCAACCTGATATGTTACCTTAGCCAGAGTGAGTTGGTTTTTTGTTTCGTTTTGTTTTATAACCATTATTATAACATGTCTGGCCTCGTGGAAAGTACATTAAACCGGGAATTATGAAAGCAGGGTCCCCTTGACTCCGTGGACCAGGGCCTCCGGGAGCAGTGGATGGTGCCCGTCCATTTAATTCACAAAGCCACCAGGATCCCTTTAAAGCGTCTTTATTGTATGGAAATGAGCACTTAGTCTGTCCCATTGTGAGGCCAGATTATGCATGTGAAGTGATTTGAAACACTCCAGAGAATAAATCTTATTAAATAGAAGACATGTCTGTACAATGCTTCCCAGTCCTCAACTGCTTTCACAGCCGTAATCTCACCGAATCCGTACACATTCAGAGACTGAAGCTCAGTGACTGGTTCACGTGAACCAAATTAATCAACAGTGGAACCAATAATTTTCATTACGTATAAAGATCTCATGAAATTTAATTTTTAAAATGCCAACCCATTAGACAAAAAGAATTAGGACATCAACAGGCAATTCACAGAAGAGGCGATGAAAATAGCTAAGAAAACTATGAAAAGATGTTCAACCTTATTCTATCTAAAGAAATGCAATTTAAAGTACCAGTTGTCCCTTCTCAGAATGGCTGTGACACTTGGTTTCGACAAGTGTGAGGAAACGTAGTATTCCCATGTGCTTTTAATTGGAGTGCAAATTGATACAACCTTTTGCTAACAAAATTTATTATCTTTCAAAATTTAATTGAACGCATATTTTGCCACTGCGGTTTAATTTCAAAGCTTAGTGTTCTGTTTCATCATTTGCACGAGGGCACAGCAATGCCCATTCAAGAATACACATTGTGGCATTGTTTATAACAGTGTGAAGAGACCAGTTAGGTAACATTACAAAAAAAGTGAGATATGGCAAATTCATCCATTAACATGGAGGCTATTAGAAAAATAAGGTAAATCTGTATGTGTTATGAAAGATGCCCAAGAAAAACTAGCTTAAGGAAAAACAAGGCTCAAAACAGTGCATAAAAATCTCATTTGTGTTTAAAGAAAACGTTGAGAATGAGTGTTTATGTGTGTGTATATGCGTACATACATCCTCCCACACACGTACACACAGATACATATACAAGCATAGAAAAATTGTAGGAATGGCCAACTTTTTGGCAATTATCTCTTGGAAAGTGTTTTACTTTTTATTGTATATCCTTCTGTGCCAATTTGGTTTTTAAATAAATATATACACACACATATATATATAAATTTAAAAAGTTAGCATCTAGCCTGGATGGTTGTTCTTATTCTAGTGACCTATTATGGTTCTCATTGCTTTGACCCAAATAGAAAAACCTTAAAGAAAAAAATAAAATAAAATAAAAAACTCACTTCAGAAGCTCTAGATTTAAATGACTTTTAAAGGAAAAAAGTAATAATCCCATTCAGGAAGTCAGAATTTCCACCGCCAGCCCCCACGCCTAACAGAAAGCAGGTAACTAATCTTTGGCCTTTCCTGCACCTTGTATCTGTCCACAGTCAGGGAATGTGGCCTCAGAGTGGAAGGCCCTGGAGGCCACCTGTCACCTCTCAACAATAAGCTCCTGCTGCAGATCAGTGTCCTGCATCTGCCAGATATGAGTCTTGGCTCCCTCAGGCCCCTTTGCCACCTAAAGGCATGTGCTTGCCAAAATATCTTCTTCATTTTTTATACCAAATATTATTCTCCTTTTAACAAAGAATTAAGTGAAGAAGGTATAATCTTTCTGAAATTTAAGACTCGTGTCGCTTCCCTATTAAAACCCTTAATGGATTCCTGGTCCCACTGCATCCTGTCCCTAGTTATTCTATATGTAAATTAACGCATTTCAATATGCCCTGTTTATGTGACCTTTGGTCATTGGCCTTGAGCTGGTGATGGATGCACTGAATGCATGAGCTTCTGGGACTAAGTGGCTGAAATAAGAGAGACGACCTTGGGGATCCCTGCAGCCTGGTCTCTTCACTCTATGCTGTAATCGCATTGGGCTACTTTCAGTTTTCCAGTTGCACCAGGATTGGTCTACCCACAGCCTTGGTGCATAATCTTTCTCTGCCTAATGCACGCCCTCCTGGGCTTCTAGTTGGCCAACACCTTCCCATCCTTCAGGTCTCAGCTGGTTTTTCACGTGCTCCACGGAGCCTCCCTGGCCTCTCCACAGTTTGTCCTGCTGATCCGTGCCGCTCACAACACTCTGTGGGTTTCACATGTCTGCATCTCACTCTTAGAGGATAGGGAAACGTTCTGCCCTTCCTCATACTGAGGACACTAGTATGTCCCTTGCCCTAACAGGCACCTCACATGCCATGGATGTTCTATTAATATTGCTGAATGATTGAGCTCTAGGCAAGACAGACCCCCGTCTGCTGAGCCCAAGCACCCTGCTTCTGCCTCTCTGCCAGGCTCTCTTCCCACTGCCTTCCCCTTGTTCTTCCCCAAGCCAAGCACTGCGTGCAGCCGGTCCACGTAGATCCTATCCTCGGAGTTGTTAGGACAGGATAGATCGTCAGTTTAACATCCTCAAAGATCTTGTTTCACAGGGACAGGACAGAATACCTGGACCCTAGTCTCCTCTCCAGCCACGTGGGTGCATGGTGTGCAGGCCAGCATGCCGGGCTCGGGGAGCGGCACAGCGGAGGAAAGGTTCTTCCCGGGCCGGCCACAGGCTTACTGCCTCCACCCCACCACGCAGGGCAGCTCCGGTTCTGCCCTGGGGAGAAGTGAGGCCGCAAATCCTGCCTCTCTGCTTAGGGTTTTTGGTAAACTTCTTATTCAGAGTCTAGAGACAAGAATTCATATTTGCACTGGCAGACTTTTTGAGTTTCTCCTTCTGTCTCCAGAAGGGGTACCGTTCCTGCGGCAGGGCCACCTTCCCGGGCGCGGTGCGGTGCCCTGGAAACCCTCACACGCCCTCGCTTGCTTCTAGGAGTAAACAGATCCACCCAGCCAGCCGGAAGGCAGAGGGGACACTGCAGAGGGCGGGGAACGGATCAGATTCACGTGCCCCTCCTTTTCCACACTCGTAGCGTGTATTGAAATCAGAACTCAAGTGAAATCAAAGCAAGTTTCCCTGCTCAGTCACCCCACCCTCCTAATAAGACCTTTGGGATCCGTGAGGCAACGGCATCCGAGTATCGGCTGTACGGACAGTGTTAGATAAAGAGGAGGCTACGTTTAATTTAAAACGTCCTTCCTTTCTGGCACCAGGAACGATTTTCACAAACAGTTGAAGTAGCAGCTTCCTGAAGCTTCGGTGGAGGGGGAGTCAGGGCCACGGACGGCAGTGAGCGTGCCTCTAGTCCCTCTGGTGGGCACTGGTCCACATCACAGGGAGCCCAGCTGTGGTGGCCGGTCCCTTCAGAGGGGCAGCAGACAGCAGTCCGAGGCACAGGGAAGGGCTTCTTCACTTGGGAAATCGAGGAGGAAGACAGTCTGCTTTCCCATCGCACTGAGAGTGAAACTGAGGCCCCGCTGAGGGCTGCAGCAATCCTGTCACCGATGTTCTGAAGCCAGAGCAACACCCCCTGCCCTTGCAGTGCAGCCTGCTCCTACCAGGACAGGAGCTTGTTCAAGAGCAAAGGGGAGCCGGGGCCTCGGAAAGCCATCCCCTTCCCGTATGGGGGAGCGGGCAGCGTTCCTGCTCTCCCACCCAGCCGGTTTCGGTCCCTTTCAAAGGACTGTTAAGGTGACGTTGCACCCTTGGGTGCTGGAGCCGGTGATGAAGGTGTTAGAACAAAGCCGGCACCAGACTGGTCCCTGCCTTCGTGGGGCGCACAGTTCCCATGTGTGAAAGGGGCTTTGGGCTTCTCCTGTGTCATGAATAAAGTGACTTGGTGTGTAAGGTCCTTTGGCGGTGTCGTGCAGGACGGGGTCCTTGTTTTAGCTAATGTCTGGCCCTGCATTTCTCACAACACTGTCATCAGCCGCCGACACAGCTTGCTCAGACAGTGAGTGAAGGGTGCGACAAGAAGAGGTGATTTTCTTTTCTTTGAGAAATGGATTCAGCTTGACTTCAAAGGATGTTTTGGGCAGATACCTTTATAAGCAATATTGTATTTTATTCCCTGCAGTACTCCTATATGGGTAATTATATTGATAGTTGATAAGTAGAGATAGATTTCACTGCTTCTCAACTCTCTGCACATTAGAATCACCAGGACTGTTGTTTTTTTTTAAACTCTTGTGCTCAGGTTTTCACTCCAGAATAATAAAATTAAAATCCTTAAAAGTAAGGCCCAGACATCAGCAATATATTATTTCAAATCATTTAATAATCAAGTATCACATAAAAGTCTCACTTTTAATGACTCATTTATAGGGAAGATAATGTCCCAGTCCTCAAGTACTACCTGCATAACAAGTGAATTTAGATTTTTTTCTGGCATATTCTATAATTTTAAGTATAACTATGATTCTGTGATTGTCCTCTACTGTTCTTATCTTGCTCCTAATTTATATTTAGACTCATATTCAAAACCAAAGGGTGGCAAATGGAAAAAAGTAACCTTTTTAAAACTAATTTCTTTCAGTGTTAGAAGAAAATTCACGGGAAAAGCCATAGAGGAGATTTGGGAGTCAGCAGAAGAAAAAAACATTTAGTAATTAATACAGGCTAAGCTACCTCGCTGGGTCCTCATATCTTCTATCTTACGAAGGTCTTGAGCTGAGGCTGTTGATGACCTATGATGACAACGAGCTCTCTTCACTGGCTAGGAGCCAGCCAAAGTGGCCCCACATCTTGTCCAGCCCTGGGAATCTACCAGTGCTGGAGAAATAGAGCAGTAAAACTGGGTAGAACAGCCATGTGAGGAGATTTAATTAATCAAATCTAGCATTATGCTCTCACCTCAAGTATTATTGAGGAAGATAAAAATAAATATAATTTTCTTAATATCTTACCTAGTATATTATTTTGGGCCTTAATGCTAACTGTAGTAGCAAACAACCACCAATTCTCAGTGGTTTAGCACAACAGTTTGTTTCTCTCTGGTAAAATCTAGCTGGGTGTGTGGCAGGTGCATTCCACTTGGGGGAATCGGGCCTTGGCTTATTTCATCCACTGGCTCCACCATTCCCCAGAACCTGGGGGTCCTCTGCTAGGTTCTCTGCATCTGGCAGATGAGGAAAGAGCATCAAGGATCTCATGAGGTGGAAGGGGGATGGCTATGGGCCAGACTGGGAACTGTGACATTGTGTTCCTGCTATGCTGGTAGCCTGTTGTCTGGGACTCAGTCACTTGGCTACAGTTTCAAAGAATGCTTGGAAATGTAAATACACTCCAAAATAAGAGGAAGTGGTTTTATGCTTGTCTAGCTAGTGTCTGCCGTGCTTTCATCATCATCATCGTCATCATCATCGTCATCGTCATCATCATCATCATCATCACAGTTCAATTAGAATCAAATTTTGGATCACAAGTTTGGAATTTGCCAAATCAAATTTTTTGGGTTAAATAGCTTAACAAAATATGTAAAAGATAAATTTTCTATATAATGTGTTTTTTATTTCTATGTGTTTTCTATCTTGATCTGCTTTAAAATAATGAGTAACAGATAAGATTTAACTTGCCCCAACTAGATAATTTAAACTCTAACTCCTCTTTGTCCACCATTGGGGTATGTATATACCTTATTTTTGTAGAAGAAAATGTTTATTCAAGTTACTCAACAAATATTATCAGTTGGGAGCCTCCCACACGTCAGTGACTGGCTGTTTGGTGGAGGTGAACAACATCAGACTATCAGCCTGCCCTCAGAAAGTTTGTGTTCTAGCCCTGGCCGGTTTTGCTCAGCGGTTAGAGCATCAGTTCACGGACCAGAGAGTCCCAGGTTCGGTTCCCGCTAAGGGCACATACCTCGGTTGCAGTTTGTCCCTGGCCCCGGTTGGGGTCGTGTGGGTGGCAGCCAATTGATGCATCTCTCTCACATCTATGTTTCTCTCTCTCTCTTCCCCCTCTCTCCCTCCCATTCTATCTGAAGATGAATACAAAAATGTCCTCGGGTGAGAATTTAAAAAAAAAAAAAAGAAGAAAGTTTGTGTTCTATTAGGAGTGATGGACAGTGTTTTTAAAGAAAAGAGTATAGTCTTAAAAGGATTCAAACAAAGGAACCTGATCTAGACAGAGGGGTCGAGAAAGCATTCCTGAGGAAGTGCTGCTTCTCGGAGCTGTGAGGAACAAGTAGGAAGCTCAGACATTCAGACAGTGGAGCATGCTGATTTGAGGAACTGAGAGAAGGCCCATGTGGTTAGAGCCCAGAGGCTGAGGGGGGACACAAGGCAAGGCAAGTTTTCAGAGATAGACCATGAGGACTTGGGCTATGCTAAGGATTTTGGCCTTTCTCCCAAAAGAAAGGAAAGCCCAGCCATTTCATTACTTCCCACACCACTCATCCATCACAGGCTTTTCCTGAAAGGTCTTTGGCAACAGGGAGAAACAGAAGCAAATGAGTAAGCGAATGGTAGAACCTTTTCCTTAAGTGTTGTGGTTTTTAGCCACACGCCATGTATTCTCCATCTCTTCGGCTTCTCATTGTTTTCCAGAGCTACAGGTAAGACAAACCTGAAGGAAACATGGCTCAGAGAAGAACATATGCTGGACAGTGACGTTGTCCCTGCTCTAAGTGAGAGCTGTGTCTGCATTTTCTACTACATGACTCAGTAGGAAGACTCTGAATTCGGAGTCACAATTCTAGGCCATCCTTCTGCGAGCCAATTCCATCTTATCAGCAACTTTCTAGCAGTTATTTCCAAAAATGGCTCTAGATCGCAGCCTCCTGATTCCTTGTTCAGTATACTTTGCACACAGATTCAATTGCAGTTGTCCATTCTCCATAACCTTAAAAACATTTCCTCTGACTGAACTGGGTCTTTTATTCTTCATCCCTTTTTCTTCCCACTGAAATGATCTTTCTTTGCCTTCTAACATTTGAACTACCTGAAATTAGAAACCAAGACTCCCATCTCCACAGACTCTGCCCTGACAACAAATGGATTGATTTTACTTTCTTCTCGTTGAATAGAAAAGCTGCTTGTGGGAACTGTCTTCAGCAAATTTTCTTGAAAACACACTAGGCTTTGATGACTTAACAAAGCACTGGAAGACAGAAACTGACAGGACATGAAGTTGGTCTTTGTTGTGGACTTGCTGGAAAACCATGGTCAACCGGTTAAGTACTCATCCTCACTTTGTTCATACACAGACTGATACATCCCACGTGTTACAATACATACGTAGTAATACATCCCATGCAAGAGGGTTGAGATTCATATGATTAAAATTGTGGTAAAGGCATTTTGCAGTTAATCCAGTTGATCCTGTACACCCTGCCTAATGACATTCATTCCTACAGATATAAATCATGGACTCTTCTAGACTTCTGGATGCAGAAGAGCTGGAGAGATCAAAGCTTTGCTTGTGGTCCCTTTATCCAGTGTCATCTGATTTCATACATTCTGCATGGCAGCTGTCCTGGCCTGCTTTGTGTTCCCCCAAAGTCCCACTCTTCCTGACCCTCTGCTCTGCCTCTCTGTACCATGCATTGAAAAGCCTGTTCCCAGATGTCTCTAGAATCTCCTCATCCCTGCGGTGTCCTTTGTCTCGCCATTTAGAAGTAATCATTCCCTCTTCTGCTCACTTTATAATGTAGATTATCTTTCTTTATATATTTTTGCATTTATATGTGTATGTCTCATGTTCTCTGAAAAGTGCAGCTTTTGAGAGAAGGGCCTGTAGCTCATCTTTGTATCTGTTTTCTTGAGCTCATTCTAGTGGGAAAAAGTGTTTTGAGGTCAGTAAGAATTAAGTTCAAACTGAGCTCTATGATTACAACAGTTATTTATGACATTGGACACATTTCTTAACCTATCTTAACCTCCTACATTCTTCACTAAGAGAATGGGAAAAATCTCATGAGTAGGAATAAATGAGAAAATTTTTAGGAGAATTCCTGGTCTGGCTTACTTAGAGTGGATAATCAGAAACAATACTTTATATCCTGCATATGTTTCTGTGTCTGTGGTTGGTATATAGTGTTTATGTGAAGTACAAAAAAAATGTATAAGTAATAATGGTAATTTTAATATTCATTTGATGCACATATGGTATATTTCATCCTATGAGATGGGTACTCTGATCCATCCTATTTCATAGAAGAGAAAACTGAGGCTTAGAGAAGCTTGGTAATCTGTCCACGGTGGCACAGGTAGCAGGGAAACGGAACCTGAACTCAGGCAGTCAGGCTGCAGGACCTGTACTCTCGAGATGGCTTTCTGAGTACTTTTCTCCGCATTGAATTATCACTTACTAGACAATGCAACTCCTAAATCTAGCCCTGTCCGGGGACAAATTAAAGTCTGTTTACTCTCCCAGACATTTAAAGATAAATCTCTGCCCTGGCCAGTTTGGCTTAGCTATTGGAGCATTGGCCTGCGGATCAGAGAGTCCCGGGTTCAGTTCCCACCGGGAGCACATACCAAAAACAAAAGAGAGAAATCTCTGTTTTCCCCTAATAAGCTGCCTTTTCTGCAAGGTAAAAACCCAAGTCTATTCTGTCTGTCCTTGCAGTTCAGGGGTTCAGCTCTATCCCTGTGTTTCTCTGGGTCTCCCTACCCTGGACAGGCTCCAATTCTTTTGTGTGCCCCCGAAAGTGCTAGATACAGTTGCTTTGAAATACTACTCGAAGACGTGGGAGGAAGACAAGGTAGAGTTCCTGGTGTCAATAAACACTTCAGTGAGACCTTAATGTGGCCGTTTGTTGACTTGGGTCAGCACTTACGACAGCAGGGGCTTCCCGAGCTGGGGAGATACTGAGTGGAAGTCAGAGAATGATGCCTAAGAGAATGGAGATTTCTCCTCTGTGGAGCTTCTACATGTTCAGATTTTATGAACTCTGTCATTTGGTGGTGAATTTTCATGCTCAGTATCTCTGGTAAAATACAGCTGCAGTTTGGGTTCCACCCTCTTCACTTAAAAGGGTGATTAACTATTTGTGATGAATAATTATTTAATTGCCAGTTCAGCTACATGCGTGTAGTTGTTTTGCTTTCTTTCCCTTCAATGTGAGCCAAGTCTTCTCAATAATAAAAATAATCCAGAATTAGTCAACTGCCTTTTAACAGGTTTTCATTCAGTCTGGCGCAGCGAGAAGATTCCAATTTTACATCACCTTTAGCTTTAAAAAATAAATAAATGAGAGCTCCCACTCAGCCAGCTAGATTTTAACTCTCACAGCCTCTCCTGTTAATAAAGTCCTGGCTTTTTGAACATTTTACTTTCTCTTCGGATAAAAATGTAATCAGAAAGAAGTATTGCTCTTTTAATACCCGTTTAACCTTTACATTTGCAACAGATACAAAACCACTTGAAATTTAAACCTCTCTTTTTATGAGCTTGTGTCCTGATCCGCTTTTTCTCGGGGATATTTTTCTTCAGAGTTGTGAAGCATCCTATGGGGGTCACCTAAAACTTCCAAGTTTCGATATTCACTGCTTTCCATTTCTACATCCTCTTCGCTCTATTAACTATGTTACCAGTGGCTTGCTGTTTTCAGGAAGTTCTTTATTAATGCCACTAGATCCTTTTTTATTGTTGTTGTTGAAGTCCTTTTTCTTTCCCTCATTTGAAGTATTTAATTAATATTTTCTGTCTTCGGAATGTGTAAGTGCTGAACTTCCCATAAAGCGTGCATTCCACCTTCATTTTATAGGCTTTCTCAGCTAAAGGATGTGTAAGTAAGGGTTCAGAATCCTCCCGTGCACTTCGGGGTGATGTTGGCTACGTCTCCTCATTTAGGCAACTTGTATGTTGAAAGCCAGCATGCTATACAATGCAGAGTTTTTGTCTTTACTAATAAAAGCAATTCATTTTCTAGTTTAAAAAAATAAAATTATACAAAAATATCTAAAATAAAAAATGAAATTCTTCTCAATTCCTCTTCCTAGAGGAAGCCATTGTTAACAGTTCTGTGTATGTAGAATCTCAGAATCTAGAATTATCATGCCATCTAAACACAAATATACACACAGATGGTAATATGCATGTTGTTCTATATCTTATTTTCCCCCATAACAGTGTATGCTTGGTCTCTTTCTGAAAACCATAGTACATATAAGTTGACCTTTGTCTTTTTAAAAATGCTATAGTATTCATAAACCATTGCTTAGTCATTTCTCTTCTGATGGGTATTTAAATTATTTCCTTTTTTTTTTTTTTGGTCATTTGAGACCTTCTGTAGAATGAGCTTGTTGAGTCAAAAGTATATGTTCCTTACCATTTTGATACCTACTGAAATAACCATTCAAAAGGGGTACCTATTCATTCTTCTCAAAGGCAAGAATTCTGTAAGAATATCTGGTTCCACTTACTGTCACTAAACTTGAACATGCTTATCTTTTAAACTTCTATAAAAATATTATCTAAAAGTAGGGTCCCTTTATTTTTTTACACTTTTATAATTTTTAGTGGGTTTAGCATCATTTCATATGCTTAGTAGACACTTGCCTATTTATAACCTTTGTGCATATCATTGGTGGGATTGTTCATGTTTTTCTTGTTAATTAATTGGCATTTATATGAGTTTTAATCTTTTCTCAGTGGTTATTTTGAAGCTGTGGCAGAGAGCCCCGGGGGTTCCCGAGTTGGGAGAAATGCCTGACTGGCAGGACTCTCCAGGTGCCCACCCCCATTCCTTACTCCAACCACACACAAACACTGATTCCACCAGGTAGCCCCGTTTTAACCTACACTTCATGTTGGGCTTTGGACTTCATTAAAAAAATGGCTCCTGGGATAAAGACATATCACAAAAACAACACTGCTATGGAAGGAAGCGCCCTGAGAGACAAAATATTAAGTTTCTATTGTATTACAAATACCTATATTATATAGACCATACTGTTAATATATTTTAAATGCTGACAATAAATTGTCAGAAATTTCATACTTTCATACTAATATGTATTTTATTCTTTACAATAGCTTGAACATATATTTGAAACTAAATATACGTATCTGTCTATAGACAATGCTTAGGGATTATTTATCATTGTTTTGATGCTTATTTCTTTGTTTATGGTTATGCATTGTGTTATTTAGTCTATAGATGATGCATTCATCTGAGGGCTTTGCTAACTCAAGGCTCAGCAGGAATCTGATGCCTACAGTTGTGAGTGGCTGATTTGGGTCAAGCTCTCAAATCTATAAGTGAAGAGTGAATCTTTGTGGACGCTCAGCTTTAAAAACAGAGTGGTACCCAGATCCTTAGTGGACTGACTCCTAGTGCAGTGTACTTCGCTCACTTTGCCATTCTTTGTCGGTTAATCTTGGGCAGATCTTCACATCTTTTAATCTCAGTTCTTTCTTGTCTCTTTCAATGGAAGTACTAATGCATGCATTTTCATCCTGACTAGGGAAGGGTTGGTAGGATAATGAAAGTTCTTACCTTTTGCGAATAACACAGTACCTTATAAAAATGTGAGGAACAGTCCAAGTATCTGTTTCCTTTCCTATGGTGTTAAAAGTGATTTGCTAGTTTGAAAAGTCACTATGATAATAAAACATTTTGTATTTAGCACATTCCCTTATCATGTAGACCAACTTTGATATTTTAGCTTTGGTCCCCTTTAAAATGGGCTTGATTTTTCCCAGTTTCTTTTTTTTTTTTTTTAATTTTTTTTTAGATTAAAAAAAAAATAGATGTAGCTATGGCTTTTATTCTTTCATTCCCTCTGAAATAAGCGGAGTAATAACTCTAAACACCAGGGTAGTAGCCTGAGGGCATTCTTTTGACTGCTTCTTTCTGTTTGTTCTTTTAAGAAGGACCTAATCTCTACAGTCATCTACAACACTTATTTTGTACCAGTTTAATCATTAAATAAGACTTACTATAACAGATTTATTCAGAGACTTATTTGAAACATTTTTTAAATGAGAAAGTGGTGGATATTTATAAGATAGTTTACCCCTGCCTACCCCCAAATTTCCTTTATTCCTTTAAAAAACTCTACAGCTGAATAAATAACTGTGAAATGAGACTATAGATCAGTGATGTATGCAGAGGAAAAAAGAGTAAACAATACATGGAACCAGGAGTGCAGCACACACAGAGGTCACAATTCTTAATTGGGTGGGGGTTTGACTTTTTTAAGAAGATGACCTTTGAGCACTGAGTTGAAAACAGTGAATCGGGGTGCCAGGCGCCAAAGGCTGCCAGTCAGGAGTGTGCCTTCATTGTTGGGGGAACACCAGAGGGTCCGGCATAACCGTGAAGAAGTGAGCAAGGAGGGGAGAGGTTGTAGATGATATCAGAGGGGATGGATAGCAACGGGCACTGGTCTTTTAGAACCCTTGGAAGCCCTTTTAAAGATTCATTGAAGAATTATATTACTTATGTTATGTGAGATTTAACTCCTGATCCCAATTTATAAAATCACTGACAGAAATGGAAATTATTTATTCTTTCAATCTCAAGTATAAAATATTAAACCAACTAAATTCAACCTGAGAAATATCAAGCTTCCACTTTGTTTTAAGCAAGGAACCAAAATAGTCTAATTGAACCTCATTTTGTATATGAAAAGCTGAGTCACAGAGAAGGGGAAAGTCTGTAAGTGGTATTCATAGAGCAACCCAACAAGGTTTTTGTATATTGACCCTCTATCCTATGACTTTATTAAACTAGTTTATTAATTCCAGGAGCTTTTTTTTTTTTTTCAATTTAAGTGGGTGGTTAATGAAAAAAGGCATATTCCCTGTGAATGGAGACAATTTTGTTTCTTTCAAATATATGCCTTTTTTGTTTCTTGTCTTATTGTACTGGTTAGGACTTGACTTGAAATGTTGAATACAAGTAGTGCGATTGGACATTCTTGCCTTGTTCCCAGTCTTAGGAGAAAGCATTGAGTATTTTGCCATTAAGTATAATGTGAGATGTAGGGTTATTTTAGATGCTTTTTATCAAATCGAGGAAGGCCCTTTCTACTCCTAGTTCTGAGAGTGTTAATCATGAAATCTTATCAAGTGACTCTCCGCATCAGTTGATATGACAATGATCTTTTTCTTCTTATAGGCTATTAATATTGTGAGTGACATTGATTAATTTGTTTAATATTGTATTAACATTGCATTCCCAAGATAAACCCCCCTTGATCATGTTGTACTAATCATTTTATGTATAGTTGGATTTAATTTGATAGTAGTTTGTTGAGGATTTTAAATCTATGCTCATGAGGGCTATTGGTGTATACAGTTGACCCTTGAACAACATGGGTTTGAACTGTGCATGTCCACTTATAGACACATTTTTTTCAACAAATATGCAGTCAGACCTCAGCATCCCCAGGTTTTACATCTGCAGATTCAATTAACTGCAGATGGGAAACAGTATTTTCAATTCCTGTTTGGGAATTCATGGATGTAGAGAGCCGGCTGTATGCCTTGTTCTACATTGATTTATATGAAGACTGGAGCATCAGAAGATTTTGGTGTGGGAGAGGCCTGAAACTACCCCCTATGATACTGAAGCTATTGGGGAGTCAAAAGTTATGTGCAGAGTTTTACTGCACAGGAAGGGGAAGGGGCCAGTGCCCTTAATCTCTGCATTATTCAAGGGTCAACTGTGGTTTTGGGGTTTTTTTTTTTGTAATATCTTTGTCTGAATTTGGTATCAAGGTGATGCTAGCCTCAAAAAGGTGTTGACAAGTGTTCCCTTTTCTCTTACATTTTGGAAAAATTTGTAGGAATTGGTATTATTCTTTAAGTGTTTGGCAGACTTTGCTAGTGAAGCCATCTGGACCTGGAATTTTTTTTTTGTCAGAAGGGTTTTATCTACAATTTAATTTATTCTTAAGTGAACTTTAATGGTTTACATCTCTCAAGAAATTGGTCTATTTAATTAAGTGGCTGCATTTGTAGGCAGAATGGAGGTTTACCGTATTCCCTTATTTTACCTGCAGAGGTACTGCGGTGTTGTTCCTTCTCTCATTCATGATATTTATCATTCATGTCTTATCTAATCATTTCTTGATCACTTTGGATACAGATTATCCTTTCTTTATTCTTCTCAGAAGAATTAGCTTTTGGTTCCAAAGATTTCTCTTGTTTTTCCACTCTCAGTTGCGTTGATTTCTGTTCTGTTGTCTAACCCCTCTGATTTGCCTTGGGTTTTGTTTGCTCTTCTCTATTCCCTTCAAGGCAAATCGTCACTCATTGATTTGAAGTCTATTGTCCTTTCTAATATAAACATTTAATTAACAAGCTCTGCTTTAGCTGCATCCTACAGATGCTGATGTGTTGTACTTTGATTTTCACTTCAGGTATTTTCCAATTTCCCTTGCGGTTTTCTCTGGATCTATGGGTTATTTAGAAATATAGTGTTTAATTTCCAGGTACTTGGATTCTTTTCCTATGCCTTTTTATTAATGGCTTCTAGTTTATTTCCTGATGGTCGATGAGCATACTTTGTATTACATCAATTCTTTTAAATTTGTTAAGGTCCCAGAATGTGGTCTATCTTGGTGAACGTTCCATGCATGTCAAAAGTGTTTGCATTCTGTTGAGTGTTCTGTGTCAATTAGGTTAAGTACACTGATGATATTCAATTTTCTCTGCTGGTTTTCTCTATTTGCTTACTCAATTACTGAGACAGGGGTACTGAATCCCCTGACTATAATCGTATCTTATTGATATAGTTAGATTAACATTCATTATCTTTTTAGCTTTTTAAATTTTTTCTGTTATATTTTATTTTTACTGCCTTTCTTTAGAATGTGTGTTTTCACAATTTTATTTTTATTATTTTCTTATTATTTATAGTCTCCATTTTCATGTTAGTGTTGCCCTTTGATTTGTGATATACATCTTTAATTCATCAGAGTCACCTTCCAATACTATTTTATCACTATGTGTACAGTGTACAGTGTCAGGACCTTACAGTAGTGTCTGCTCAAGCCCCTGCCATCCTTTGTGCTCATCATTCTTCTTACTGGTACATGTGCTATAAACAACACAGCACATTGCTGCTAATTTTGCTTTAAATGGTGTCAGAGCAATTAAAAATTAGAAAAATATGTATTTATTTAGGCTTCTCTAGAATTCTTTGTTTTTTTGTGTGTAAATCCAAGTTTCTGTCTGGTATCATATTTCTTCTTCCTCAAGAACTTCCTGTAACATTTTTTGCAGTGTAGGTCTGCTGGAAATGAATTGCCTCTTAATTTTTGTTTGCCTGAAATAGCGAATTCTCTTTCATTTTGAGTGTAGTAGTATAGATATCAGCTAAATATAGATAACTGGAATCTGGAGATATGGGCTTATATTGTAGTTCTGCACATCCTAGCTGGTAAAACTTAGTCTTCCTTTCTCTGACAGGTAAATAATTATAATATTAGCATAAATAATGCACCATCATGCACATCTTAAGTGCTCAAGAAATGTTTTCCACAATCATCATCATAAACATCCTACATGAATTTTTTCTTGGAGTCACCTTCTGAGATTTCGTAGAGCTTAGAGTCATTGTGTCAGGAAAGAAACATATAGCCTGGTTTTATAGGAGTTATTGAGGACATCTAGGTCTTTTACTCTGAAAGAAATAATCTTAGTACTCTTCTTTAAGGAATGGCAGAAACTTAGGAATAACTGGTTCCGAAACTCTCACTTATAAAAGAGAAAACTGGGGCCCAGAGAGAGGTAGGGACTTGCCCAGGTTGCTCTCTGCTGAGATATGAACTGTTGAAATCTCCTGGCTATTCTCAAAGCTCCGAATGATGGAACGTTGTCTTACTCATCTCTTTATTCTCCACAAAACCTTGTGTAGTATGCTTTGTGCATCTTTATGGAAATAAGGGAAAAATTCCTATTCCCTTACCTTCCTCCTGGCCTATTCAAGGGCAAGAGGGGGCATGTTTGTAAATAATGTTTTGTAAATATGTTTGTGTTTCAAAATCGAGAGTCATTTAGAAGGATAACGATCTATGCAACAGGAAGTAAATTAAAATCTGGAGAATCACGGTTACTCTTGTTACTCTGTGTGTTTCAGCTACAAGATGATCCGTTATAATGCTTCCCGATTCCTTTCAGTGGTGCTTGCAGCGCCCGTGGGCAAACAGCATGCTTCGCGCAGCCGAGGATTCTGAAAGCGTATTTCTTGCAGTTAGCATAAACCTTCCATTTTACAATGGCAGCCGTGGTGGGTTTTGCCCAATGTTTTTAATGGCGAATGTAATCAGAACATAAAAAGATCTAAATGCAGACTTTGAAGGAATTTGCAAAGATGACTGGGAGGACCTAAAAAAGCACATTTCAGTTTGTTTCTTTCACATCTGTGTTTATTTTTCTCTTTCTCTTGTGCATGTTGAGGATTTTTTAAGATTATATTTTAAAAATCAAGTAAATAGTTTCCAAAATGTTCAATGGTGGGTAAATTAGTATGTTCTTTGTAGATATTATTATTAAATAATTCAAGGGCCTAACACCAGAGTGACATTTTCCCCCTTATTCATAGGTAAGTTCTAATACTGTATTCCCTTCACCCCAGGAGCTACTTATGTTTTGCTATTATTATATATTATATCTAATAAATTTTACTCCAGACATCTGCTATTCCAGGCACAGGTTTAAGTCAAGAGAAAATGTTTACTTCTTTTTTGTTTTGTTTGTTTTTTCATCCTCACCTGAGGACATTTTTACATTCATCTTCAGATAGAGCAGAAGGGAGAGAGGGTGAAGAGAGAGAGAGAGAAACATCGATGTGAGAGACACACATCGACTGGTTGCCACCCACATGACCTTAACCAGGGCTGGGGACAAACTGCAATTGAGGTACGTGCCCTTAGTGGGAACAGAACCCAGGACTCTCTGGCCCACGGACCAATGCTCTAACCGCTGAGCCAAAATGGCCAGGGCTGTTTACTTTTTTTAATGTTCTTTATGTTCTTTCATTAAATTGAAGCACCAATCAGTGAAGACAAGATAAGGGGAGGAGAATGAGCCCAAACAAATAGAGGAATTGATAGATCATGTATGAAATGTTGTTTATGAATCAGTGTGAAGTTTTCTGTTGTTTCCTCCAATTTCTAGATCCAGTCCCAGTAACAGATGTCACATTTAGAGCTTACAGACTTGTGCAACACTGATATATAGGGTGTCCCAAAAATGTATACAGGCTATCTGTAGATTCTATTACATTGAAATGAAATGTATTTTAATAAACACTGGCTTGATAATTATTCAAAGTTGTATATACATTTTTTGGGATACTATATATATATGTATATATATGTATATATATATATACACACACATACACACAAAAAGACACACACACATACATACATATACAGAATTCATGAATTAGATTACAAACGATCTTTGAATAATAGAAATTATATGCTACATATAGTCTCATATGCATGAATTTATTAGTCTCTAGTGAGATGAATAAATCCCTTGGTTATTTAATTACAGTAATGCCAACATTTATTTTTTCACTCATGCATATCCTTCTGGGTTCTTCAGTAATATTACTAATACATGTTTTATCCTGTACTAGTTTTTGTGCTGGGTTTTGTATACCTAATCTTAGTTAGCTGTATCAGTGATCTATTAAATCAGTATCATTATGATTGTTTACTTGGTAGTTAAAGAGAAAAGCAGGTTCCTGGTGAGTGAAAAGGCCAGTAGGGAGTGGAAAATATCATTCCAAGTAGTGCCCCCACAACAGGAATCCTTAGTACTCATTTGTTCATACATTCGAACTCTGCGTGAGGCAGAGTTTGAGACCCTCTTCTAGTTGCGTTTTTTGATTCAACGTTGCATTTTATACTTCAAGAAATTAATGGAAAAAAAATTTTTTTTAAATTAACATTTTAAAAAAACATAAAAAAGCCAGGCCATTGTGGCTCAGCGGATTGAGTGTCGCCGCTTGGACGGCGAGGTCCCGGATGGAGTCTGGGTCAGGGCACATACCCAGGTGGCCGGCTCCATCCCCAGTGGGGAATGCAGGAGGCAGCCGATTGATGTTTCTCTCTTACATCAATGTTTCTCTCTCTCCCTTCCTCTCTCTCTAAAAAAAATCAATAAAACATATTTAAAAACAAAAATGTAACACAATCTTGTCAATTTAAATTTGAATATACTTAACTTTGAAAAGTTCTAGAAATTTGAGTATTTTATACTAACTAGAAGTATGACCATTTAACATGTTATTCTATTCAAAAGCTAAAAATTCATATAAATGAGAGCAACTATCAAAAGTAACTGATAAAACCGCATGACAGAAGAGCTGTGACCACAGACTTGGCTAGCATTGCATACATTAAGGAGAGAACACTGCCAAGTTCGTAGAAAAGCTATCAGCTATGCTTACAATTTTAAGCTCCCAGCCATAATAATACTAGATACCACACAAAGGCTCCACTCCGTCCCCTTGGAGCTGCCCGGCTTCACAAGGTTAATGTTGTTGCAGAGTTCAGGTACCCACTTGAGCAAAATCGAACATATTTTAAAGGAATTAGGTAACCAAGGGGATTTGGTTAACAAAACACTCATTTAGTCTGTATCTTGAGCAGTTCATGCCAATGTCATTTCAGGAGATGCTCAGAGGCCTTTAGTGGAGAGATCATCTGCCCCTCCACTAGAAGGGTGCCCCAAACTATGCACGGAGATAGTCATGAGAAGACAAGCCACACTGAGGAGTGAACTTGGGAGCAATTTTACAACCTTACCTCACCAGTATCATTCCTATGGCACTGACTCAGTTCAGAAGTAGAGGCGAAGATAATTAGTACCCCAGGAGCAAATTTATGATCTCACCCTCCCCACCTCACCCAAGGATATTTTTCCATTGATTTCTAGAAAGAGTGGAAGGGAGAAGGAGAGGAAGAGAGAGAGAGAGAGAAACCTCGATGTGAGAGAGACACATCAATTGGTTGCCTCCCACACAACCCCTACTGGGGCTGGGGATCGACCCTGCAATCCAGGCACGTGCACATGACCGGGAATCAAACCTGTGACTCTTCCTTCCACAGGCCAGTGCTCTAACCACTGAGCAAAGCTGACCAGAGCTCCCTTTTTTTTTTTTTTTGTACCCTCTCAGTATTAAACTCCACGCTCATGGGAATGACTGGGATAAAGAATTCAGCATTTGTATTCACTCCTAGTAATTGAAATTCCATTCCACTGGCTCCTCACCTGGATTTCATATTTTCCTTTCAAATAAATGAGATGGCTCACTCTAGGTCAAGTGGGATTAGAAATCTTTTTAGTTGCTCCCCAAATTCTTCTTTCCTGTTTTGCAGTATCAATTCATCTGGCTTGGATAAGAGTTGTCTCTATATGTGCATATTCTTGATCCCTCTTTTGCTGTCATGCAAATACACATATTCACTAAAATGCAGACTATTTCGTAAGCTCTTAGATAACAGGAATCACCGTGTGATCCATCTGTCACCCACCACGGGCACCTGGGCCTTGCATTGCTTCAGTCTCGTAGCCTTAGAGACAATACTGTAGAGTAGTTAGAGGCAGTGATCAGAAGAGCTGTGGAGTGTTGGGCAAGTAGCTACTCTACCCCTCTCCGAGATTCGATGCTCATATCTGTACAGTGGAGACAGTGATAATATGTCCTCCTCCCATTGGGTGATTGTAATAATGAAATGAGAAAACACATGCCAAGCAACCAACTCAGTGCTCCACACATAGTAAGAGCTTTAATAAACACGAGTCATTATTATCCTCAGCCAACATGTGGTAAACATCTACAAAGGTCCAGTCACCAAATAAGAACTTACTCAGTAGACGAGAATTGAGTGCCCTGACATGTCATGCTGGTATCTACCATGTGGATAACAAAGCTTTATTATGCCATTTGGATTTAGTTCTGAACGCAAGCTTATCCCTGTGTTCAAACCATCCTAGGTACTGGATAACTTTTCTGGCATTTCCATGATGTGATACACTGATATGATACAGACACGAGTAGACTTTGCATCTATTCCCAGGAGTGTTCTGTGAGGAGAGCCAAAGAGTTCAAGGACTGCGGGGCCAGGGATAGGTTTGTCCTTAAAACACTTTGACAGACGCGTGTGCTTTCTGGCTGATGTTAGTTAAAATAATGTAAGTCTGGGCTTAATATTATGTCTCTGGATGAGACAAAATAACAGGGGGTTGTAACTGCTTTGAAAAAGAAGCAGCAGCAGCAATCGCTGACTTTCATGTTTATAAAGGCCAGGGCTCCACAATGGATTTGTTGAAAAAGCAATTGTTGTCATGGTCATGTGTGTTGGGCTGAGTTTTCTGTTGTTGCATGCATGTTTTGAAAGAAGACTTTGGATAATCATTGTGATTTTCCAAGCAGCTGGTCTTCTTCTGGCATTGTTACAGGTCAGCCTGTCTCCCCCTAATCCGACCGTAATATCATAAAACGCTGGCTGTTCCCTTAGCAACTGTTCAGGGTAGACGCGCCGCTTTCTCTGCCTCGGTCCAGGCAGACTCCGGTCTCTGCCTCGGTCCAGGATACATCACTGCGGAGCGTCTGCACATCAGTACATCACTTACGTTATTTTCATTCTCTTCAGAGAATTCAAAAGTAAATTTTATAAGAAAAAAAATGACATATTCTGTCCATATAATTTTTTTTTACTTTATCGCGGCTTTTTCTTTTCAACTGAGTCAAGTTTCTGCCCAGGTTTGACCTTGTCTACAAATGAGATCATCGATAGGAAATCAGAAGCTATCATTGGCAACCTATGAAACGCTCCGTAAGTACTGCTGTGCTTCTTCGTCAGCGCTGTGACGCCCCTTACCTGAGCCAGCCCGCACGCGTCGCCTCCTCTTCCGCTGGGGAGGTCCTCCAACCTGCTTTCCCAGTTCCCCCTACACCAGGCAGAGCTTCCCCGTCACGCCACATATGTTAAAATCGACATTAATGAAAGCTTCCCTGAGATCTGCTCCTGTACCCTCCCCCTCTAAGTCCTATGCCATTGGCAATCCGTGCCAAGCAAATTCATGTTTTGTATTTACTTGCTGGAGAGGAAACAGAACTTGAATATATTTGGAAAGTTATATGAAATAATTGATCCTGTGGTCCTAAATACTATAAAAATCTTACGCAGCATCGTGCTTGGCATTTAGTAGGGGATGCAGAATATAGCAATTATCCGAATTGTTTATAAAACATTGATAACAACCCCTTCACGACAGAGGAAAGGCGACTTTTGCTCCTCTCTCTTCTCCGTCAAGACCAAGCCGTGAGAAGCAAGCAGTACCTGGAGCTCCTCTGCCTTTGTCATTCTTGCAGGGAACCAGGCACTTAAAAAGAATCGAGCAGGACAATTTGGCTCTTTGGAAAGACAGGACCGTTTTTAAATACGTTGCAACTGAACTAACACAGAAGCCCGCATGAAGTGTTGAGGGCAAATGGGCCCTCTTTCCACTATTTCTAATTGTTTGGAAGAACACCGGGTGTTGTGGGCACTGGCTACCACAGCGGCTGGGTTGGAGGAGATGCTGGTGAAGTTCTGCCAGTCCCGCCAGCAGCACACACCCTGTTTTCACAGCGAAATGCAGACCCCAACGTACCAGAGGCGACGACCTGCCAGATGACCTCTCTGAGCAAGAGCTAGCTGGAGCCAATGCACAGCTCTGAACGAATGGGAAACCCATTTTCAGATTTCAAAAGGGCCGCGAAAGCGCTGAGCTCTGTAGTGCAGAGATACACACATGAATGTAGCCGGCTGGATGCCTCTTCGGCAGCTGTTTGCAGGAGGATGCCAGGCTTTCCCACGCCCGCTGCGCTGGCAGGTCTTCCGCTTTCTGCAGCACATCACACCTTCTTGATTTTACAGGTATTTTCGCTGCTACTGCCACTCCCCACCCCGAAACCAGACCCAGCCCTGCTGGCATTCTTGTGGGCTGTGGGCTGGAAAGGAGTTCTGCTTGCATTTTAGATGGTTATAGCTTTGCTTTGTGTATAGAGCAAAAATGGAAAACCAGATCCTGTGTTTGTCTTCAAACTGAAATTCCAAATCCGAACCTGAAGTGAAGGAGCAGATGCCACAGTGCAGAGAGATGCCTGGCTCACTTCGGAAGGAAGCAGGGAGGGGATCACCTGAGTCAGGCACCGATGTTAAGAGTTTATATATATATATATTTTAAATCCTCACCCGAGGATATTTTTTCTATTAATCTTCAGATAGAGTGGGAGGAGGGAGTGGCAGAGAGAGAGAGAGAAACATTGATGTGAGAGGGACACATCAAGTGCTTGACTCCTGCATGACCCCGACCAGGGCCCAGGATGAACTGCAACCGAGGTACGTGCCCTTGACCAGAATCCAACCCGCGACTCTTTGGTCTTTGGGCCGACACTCTAACCTCTGAGCCAAACTGGCCAGGGCAAGAGTTTACATTTTTATTCTTCCTTCTGGTTTTTAACTTAGTCTCTGCAATGAGCTGTAAGTACGTTTAGGAAAGTGGTGGGGATCATCAGCTGATGCCCATCAAATAAGGTTCATCAGGAGGCACGAGCAGGGATCCCTTCGCTGTTAGTGATAGCCTACATTTCTATCATCAGTGTCTCAGGTTTATAGAATGTTACAAATAAAGGGTGTGTTGCAAATCACGTAATCAACTATTTTATTGAACAAATGGGCAAAAACAAGCACTCAGCGAAGGAAATGGCTTGCTCTGGGTACTTGCTCTGAGTGGGTAGCAGAGGAAGTCCATGGTTTTCTGTACTGAATTCCAAATTTCATGACTTCTCGTCAATGCTGTTTCCATTTTTCTAGTACATCTACTTATGCTTTCTTGTGAATAATGACATACAACCTGGAAAACCTATCAGAACTACTTAACAGATGACAGAAGTATGTGTGCTCATTTTTATCATTTCTAAATTTCAAACTCTTCTGAGTGCTATGATAGTTTCTATTGCTGTTTGTCTCTTAGGCTATTTCTTCCCTTTTGTCTCTAAGCAATTGCCAGGGTTTTATAGCTCCATGTCAATTGGACATGTGTTCCTGTAAAGCCCTGCAAAAAATAAGGCTGTATGAGAATCACTCTCTTTTTAATATTCAACTAAGTTCTTAACTATGTACATGTGGGAGGCAGCTTGGTGTGTTGGAAAGAGTGGAAACTTTGTAGTTCTACACACCAGGGTGTATATTGTTTTTAGCAATGCAGCCTTGGGCAAATTTCTGATCCTTCTCAGGCTCAGTTTCTTCAAATAAAAAAAAAATGGGGGTAAGTCTTTCCTTTGCAGTGTTACTGTTGGATTATAACCGTGGAGCACCTGACTCCTCGTCAACACGTAACACATGCCAGCTTCCTTCCAGCCGTCTATGGTCAGCTTCTGTTTTCAACGCAGACTGGGTTATAAGAAGAGGAAAAGGTCATTTGTTTGAGGATAATTGTCAGATAATTGTTGTGAGAATTCAGTTGATAATTTACGGTTTTGTTTTCTCTCATCTCTGAAGAATTGCAACACATATGTTATCTGTGTATGTGTATAACTTAGGAATATTTTTTTTTTGCGATCTCTGTTATTTCAGTATGACTTTGTTTGATTGGCCTTCTCTTAAAAACCCAAACGCATTTTTAAAAATATCTATCGAGCTCTGGCCGGTTTGGCTCAGCAGTTAGAGTATTGGTCCTCGGACCAGAGAGGCCCGGGTTCAATTCCCACTAAGGGCACGTACCTCCGTTGCAGTTTGTCCCCAGCCCCAGTTGGGGTTGTGTGGGTGGCAGCCACTCAATGTGTCTCTCTCACGTCGACGTTTCTCTCTCTCTCCCTCCCTCTCTCCCTTCTGTTCTATCTGAAGATAAATGCAAAAATGTCCTCAGGTGAGGATACAAAAAAATATACATCTATCAAATACCTATTGTATGCCTCACTGTAGGGGCTACAGAGACCCACACACCAAGGCTCTGCCTTCTGGGAATTTGTAAGAGGAATGAAAACATGTAAATAAAAAATAAAAGCTGAATTCAAAGGGTTTTATAATAGAAATATAAAATTGCATGAGAAAGGAATATAACTAGCCAGGGAACACTCTGCGAGGAGGTGGGAGCTGGGTCCTAAAGACTGAGTAGGCTCTCGGACAGATAATGTTGGGTGGAAAGGAGGAGAAAGGTGGAAGAGTCTGAGCCAAGGATTCGAGGTGGGATAAATCAACCCGTGGGTGGGGACCACGTGACCAGTGGGCAGGCATGTGAAAGGGCAGGAGGAGGAATGAAAGGAGATCATGTAGTGCTGGCTCCTGGGCTCCTGGAGGGTCCTGAATGATGAGCTCACCTCTGGCGGTCAACAGGAAGGTTTGAGAGCATTTGAGTAGCGTGAACAAACCCGTATTTTAAGCAACCAACTCTGCCAACCATCCACTTAAATGCTTAATGAAAAGGAAGCTATGGCCCTGACTTGAAGCCGACTAGAGATTTCAAAAGGTTACATGGTGTCTGCGACTTCAACTACTCATGCATCCTCCACAAGACTTGGGAGTCATTTTCACTGTTGTGTAATAGGATCAGTTTCGTTTTCAGCAGATTCTCCTAAAGAAGTGTGGTAAGCACATTTCTAAAGCCCTCACATAAGTACTGTTGGCAATAAATCACTGCTTCTGTGTTAAAGGTCAAAATTTTTCCTCCTTACAACTTCTTTTCTATACTCCCTGGTGTGTGTTTGCTGTCCTGCAAAGTTGTGTGTATGTATGTGCACATATGTGTTCAATTGCGTAAAGATAGGAATAGATTCAACTTGAAAATGTCATTTTGACCCAAATGTTTATAAATATACTTTGGAAGTTAACACTGAGCAAAAACAAAACGTGTGTGTCTAATTTGTATTCACGTCTCTGAATCGGTGTGCATCAATTGGTGTAAAAGGTGGAAAGCAGTTCTAAAAAGTTACTGACAAACTCAGCAGAGGGGGTTGAGGGGGATGGATGAGATACACCAATGAACTTATATGCATGTATGCACAACCAATGGACATAGACAACAATGCTGGGGAGGGGGCAGGATGGGGAGGAGGGTTTCTAGGGGCAAAAAAGGAGAAACATCTACAACAAAAATAAATTAATAAAAATTGCAATAATAATAATAATAAATTTTTTTAAAAAGTTCACACTAAATAGTCTTCCCCAAAATCCTACTTTGATATTTGCTGATATGGATTATTACATTCTTTGTGTTGGCTTCTCCCCACTACATCCCGCACCCCATCATATTCCAAATAAATTTTTTTTAATCTGGCCAATGTACAGATCAGAAAGTGCTAAATTGAGATGTGATTCAATGAAAAAAGATACACATTTTAGTTTTCAGTGTTCTTGAATAATCCTTTTTTATTGTAAATAAATACAATGTTACCTATATTAAGTCCAGTCTTAGCTCAGTTTGCTACTGAAGTGTTCTTACAAAATTAAAATCTAACACTTTATATTTTGCATTTATTTTCTTACCTTTGGCCATTATAAGAAATAAGTGTAAGAAACTTCTATAAGAAAAGGTGTCTTTGTATTTTTGTGTGTGTAAAACTGTTGTGAAAGACGTTTTTCACTATGTCAATGTCATTTTTTTTAATGTACAAATAATTTTCTCTAAGACTTTAATTCTAGGCTTCTTTAACACAAATGAATTATTCTTATTTCATGTTAAGTGTCCTTCTTTGTCCTGGCTGCCAGGAAGCTCAAGGCTAAATTTAATGCTGTGCTATAGTAACTATTTTTTTTTAATTTATGGTACAGTTTTCTCCTTGATTCCTCTCTGTAGTCTTTGTTGTTGTTGTTTCAGATTTTAGTTACAACCCTAATGAATGTGACTTTGAAGTGTAATAAAAGTTAAATTCTTTTTTGGATGTGCATATTTTAAATACATAATATGGTTAAAATAAACATATTTTAGAATTATCTGGGTAATTTTAAAGTTCTGCTCCCCAGTTCTAACACTTATTTCTGTTCTTACCCATTCTGATGCATGGATCATTTCTTAGGCCATGTGGATGGCACAGAGCTCATCATTATGCCTGGGACAGAGTGGGCATTCCGTAGCTGTTTGTTGAATGAAAGAAGCACACACAAATCACAGCTTTCCCTTCTGGTGATCTGCTTTATGATAAAATTTCCAGGAATGCATTGTGTCTAAAATTGGGAACCATATGTACAGGAAATTCTTTCTTATGTCAATGTGAAATCCTTCCAAAGTAAATCCCATATATAAGATATAAACCTTATCCTAGGATAATAGGGTAACTTTTTTAGGAGGGGAGCAGTCCTGCACAAAAGTTTGGGCACAGGTTGGATGGCGCAATCTCTTTCTGTAAAGGTCTTGCTTAGACATTTTTTTATTTAATTTACTTCCTTCCCGGAGTCCCATTTAGAAACTCAGCCAATCTGTAAGCCAGATAGGAGCAAGCCAGGATAATAATCAAGATAATGTGGCAAAGAGGTGTGACATTTTCACATCTTTCTAGAGGAAATGGGTGAGAATAAATGTCTTTAGGATCATAGCAACTTTCTCTAGTAGCCAGAGAGAGAGAGGTCACTGGCCTGGCTGAAGGGGCCCTTCCTGTGCCCTCCATCCTTGGAGGGATCCAATGGCCACAGGGTGTTTCGTCTCGCTGTTTCAACAATAAGTCCATCCAAGCTTTGGTGTAAATCTCTGTTTTAAAGAGAGTTCACCCAGGGATATAAAATAAAATGGGATTTGAGTGGAAACTTGGCATCCCAGTTTGGAAACATTTTTTATTGGGTACAGATTTGGGTTGGGGGGGGGGGAGGAAAAAACAAACACAATTTCTATGTTGTAAATGTTAATAAAAAAAAAATAAAGCACAAGTAAAACAAATTAAAATAGTTTATTTTGATGAGGCTTTTTTTGCATTCCCATGACTCCAAAATACTTTTGGATTTGATGACAACCTATAACTGTTTTAGTATACAAAAACAAAGAACAAATGAAGGTAAACAAAGTCAGAGAATAGCAGAGGTAAGATGTGGAATTATTGTCAGTTGGCAAAGATTCTAATGGGTTTTATAATTAGTCCAAAAAGATTATGCTATTAATAATTTTTAATGTAGGATCCTCAAATTATGTCTTCAAGTTTCCAGTTCTGTTATTTGTTTGTCATAAACTCATATATTCTACCCTATGTGTACCTACCCAATCTCGGCAACTGACTTACTCTGTTGTTGCTGTCGCTATTGCAAATTCTTAGAACCATTAGATCTTAAGTGCACTCCAGCACCAAAGTCATTCATTTTAGGGAGAAAATAGGAGGTTAATGATTGTGATTTGACTTGCAATAATCTATTTATGTATATCATAATCTCATCTCAGAAGTATGTGTTTAAGTGGGAGAAGAATCAGAGTAATCAGGAAATTTAAATTGTAATCCTGGCCCTGCTGTGGAATGGCTGTCTGACTTTGAACAAGTAATTTATCCTCTGTGTCCTCAGCGTTGTCCTCTGAAAAATGCATTGACTCATCTGGGGATGTGAGATGACTCATGTAGGAGTAGAATGAATGTGCTGGCCTCGGTGATCCAGAACTGCACTTTCCAGTGTGGTAGCCACTGGCCACACGTGGCTTATTCTAATTCATTTAAATACGATTTAATTTTCAAATTTAAAATTTCAGCTTCTCAGTCCCAGTAGCCACATTTCCAATACTCAGCAGTCACGTGTACTAGTGGCTACCATCTCGGATGGCACAAAAGGACTACTTCATCATCGCAGAGTCTGTTGGAGAACACTGGTCTAGAATGACAGTCCCTTCCCGAATTCTGGGAATTGCTGTTTGAGTTTGAATGGCATCTATCTCTTTAAGTTGCCCTGTGAGCTGCTGGGGATAAAACAAGCCCCAAAGAACTCTGTCTCTCCTTGAACCACAAGCAAGATCATGAACCTGTCATGCACAAGGGAGTGGTTACTTTATGCTGAATGGCATGTCAGCTGTATCACCACAAAAGGGGAATCCATGGGCATGCTCATTCCGAATTCCATCAAAATCATTTTTAAGTACCATATGTCCGGTGTCGTCTTTGGCACATTTCTCTGGCTTCATGTGAGTTCTAAAATGAAACCTCCTGGTCTCCTTCATAAATTTAGCCATCAAAGGCCAAGGTGATGATGCCATTCTGAGCTTTAGAAGCTGAAGTGGAGCGGCATGGCAGTGCTGGGAATGAGGAGTGAGCGGACTTCTTCTGAGACTCGTGTTGCTATTATGGATTGGTGGAAAGTCATCTTAAGTGACCAGAAGCAGCTGCATAATAAGCAGAAAACATTTGCCTCTTCGGTTCATGGTTTGCTACTCCACCACATGCTATGTAAATGTTTGATTTTGAAAGTTCTTTAGGAGCTATAAAACTGTATACCAATGTTAGTCTGATTATTAATTTAATCAATGATTTTTTTACAACATTATGATAAAGTCACAGAGGGTGACCATCTATGCTCCCTTGACTGTCTGAGGTTCATTTCTTTACAAGTGCATTGGTGCCTGACCTTTTTTGAGTATTTGTGTGTGTGTGGGGGGGGGGTGCACTACTCACACTGGAGCTCACATAGCTGTGAAACTACATGTTTTATTTATGGATGGCATTTTCAACTTTTTTTCCCCCAGCATGGATTTTGAAGCTGACTATATTCAAATCCTCACACACTGGTTTAGGTGATCTTGGCAAAGTTACCTGTTTTAGTTTTCTTATCTAAAGTGAGGATAGTTAGAGTTTCTATAACCGGATTGGTACAAGGATTAAAAGAGAATGTGTGTGTGTACATTTTATATGTATATGCATACATATGTGAGTATATGTATATGTGTGGGTGTATACTTATATCTCAGTACTATTCCTGGCACATTATAAGTACTATTTAAGCATTAGCTATGAATGAGCCATAATTATTAGAACACTAATTTACTCATTGGTGGACATACAAAGTCCACTACTGTCTCCCCCAGAACCTTGTGGTCTGCCAAACTGAGGCCAAGGTGATAGCAGGTGTCTTCATGTCCTGTCTTTGGAGAGTGTAAGCCATTTGGGTTAAGTGCTTCCCTTTGCAGGCTATCCGCCCAACTAAGTTGATTGGATGTTGCCATCAAAACTAATTAACCCAGCGCTCTGGCCTCTTCACAATATCTCCCTCTGAACTTCTGCATTCTGAGAATTTTCTTCACCTTTGTACTCTAAATCACCACCACCCCACTCCCACTCCCCCGAAAACACACACACACACTTCAGCTCTTTGTGTTTCTTTTTTGCCAGATGCGTGAGGTTTAAGGGCCTTGGGAATCTCTGTTCCCACCTTTACTGAGGCACAGAGAGGTCCTGTTCCCATGCCGTTGGTGTTGAAAGAAGCAGGGCACGTTTTCCCTCCACGTGCCACTGAGCTCCCAGGCAGAATGTACAAGATGTTTTGCGGTTACCAAGGATACCTGGTGACACAATCATACCTAGCCTTTCTTTTCGTTCTCCACTCCCTTCAGCCCCTGCCCTCACCCTAGCCTACCCTGCCCTGGGTTTTTATGCCCCACTCTACATGGAGTACAGCTCGTACTCTATAGCCTGTCACTTATTTTGGTTCAAAGGAAGCTTCCAGAAGACTGCCTGGGGAGCGTGAGTACACTTGCCAGCTCCTGCAGGCTCTCCAGTGGGCAGGCTCCCCTGGGAGGGAGCAGCTTTCTGATACATTGGCTTGTTTGTGTGTTTGCATTTGTGAATGCATCCAGTCTATGGTTTTGGTAAGAGGGACTAAGAAAATATTCTCTGGTTTCTGCAGATGTGCTTATTGGAGACATCCTGCCATCCTCAGTGTAGATTCTTGCCCCATTAACTGTCATCATTAATTAGTTTAAGGTCTCATAGGGAAATTTCTGTCCTATTAGTCAGTGTATCTGAAAATAGACATTTTAATAGTCCAAAAACTGCAAAAAAAGAGGAATATGGCTTAATGTGCAATGTAAATAATATCTATTATGTGCTATCTAGATATGTTGACCTGATATTCTAGGTTCTTCATGATTCAACCTGGTATTCTAGGTTCTCCAGGATCTGACTTCTAACTCTATTTATCTGATTTCCTTCATACTCTCTTCAATTAGCAAAAGGTTTTCCCATCACCATCACCACCACCACCACCTCTACCACCACCACCACCTCCACTATCACCACCACCTCCAACTCTACCACCACCACCACCACCACTTTCAATATCACCACCACCTCTACCACCTCCACCTCTATCACCACTTCCAACTCTACCACCACTGCCATCACCTCCACTACCACTTCCACCTCCACTATCACTACCACCTTCACCTCTATCACTACCACCACCACCACCTCCACTGTCACCACCACTTCTAGCACTTCTCCCTCCATCACCACCTCCAACTCTACCACTACCATCACCACCCTCACCTCCACTACCACCTCCAATATCACCACCACCTCTACCACCTCCACCTCCATCACCACCTCCAACTCTATCACCACCACCACTGCCATCACCTCCACTGTCACCACCACCACCTCCAACCCTATCACCACCACTGCCACCTCACCTCCACTACCACCTCTACCTCCACTATCACAACCACCTCCATCACCACCACCTCCACCTCCACCACCACCTCCACCTCCACCTCCACCTCCACCTCCACCTCCACCTCTACCACCACCACCACCACCTTCACTTTCACCTCTATTTCCACCACCACCACCACATCACCTTCACCTCCACCGCCATCACCTCCACTATCACCACCACCTCTACCTCTGTCACCAACACCACCACCTCCACTTCCACTACCACCTTCAACTCTACCACCACCACCAGCATATATCCTATTCTTTTTTTTTTTTTTTTTATCCTCACCCGAGGACATTTTTCCATTTTTTGTTCAGATAGAGCGGGAGGGAGAGAGAGGAAGAGAGAGAGAGAAGCATCGATGTGAAGGGACACATCGAGTGGCTGCCACCCGCACGTCCAACCAGGGCCGGGGACAAACTGCAACCGAGGTACGCGCCCCTAGCGGGAACCGAACCCAGGTCTCTCTGTACCGCAGGCCAACGCTCCAACCGCTGAGCCAAACCGGCCAGGGCGTATATCCTATTCTTTAATACCCAACTAAAATACCTCTTCCTCTGAAAAGGTAATGCCCTAACTGTGATGCCTCAAAGTGACAGTTCTCTCCTCTGAACTCCCATTGTCATCTCTGTACTTCTCTCTTACGATATCCTCAATCACATTTTATCTGTGTTATTTAGTTAAATATGCTTTATCTCTATCACTAGATATGAAATTTCATTGAGTGGATTCTATCTTATCTACTTCTGCCTCCTCCCTAATTGGGCTTAGGGCAGGCTTATTTCCTCATACACAGTAGCTGTTTTTGTGTGTGTGTGTGTGTGTGTGTTTTTTTTTTCCTTTTTGTGGTACATGCCCCTAGTGGGAACTGAACCTGGGACTCTCTGGTCCGCAGGTGGACGCTCAACCGCTGAGCCAAACTGGCCAGGGCCACAGTAGCTGTTTAAAAAATACTTACTGAATGAATAAAAAGGCAAAAACATATATAGATGCTGATGTAAGTGGTTCCATTCACTGAGGTTATTGAAGAGAGATTGATTATATAGAAGATAAAGAAATTTTAGTAGGATAGAATGTGAGAGTTAGCAGAAAATTCTAAGCAACCTAGCCACTACCTTCCTTCTCATACCATCTTCATTTTCAAATGAGGAAACTAAGATTTTTATGTGACTGATCTGGATCACAGAGTAACAGAATCATAAAGCTAGGACTTATAACTCAGACCTAGCATCTAACCCAGCATGTTTTTTTGAAACAAAACTACAATAGTGACATAAACATACTACTTCTGGACATTTATTTTTCTTGATATGAATAGTACAAACAAAATGGCAACAACTTAAGAGGGAAACATGACTATCTCCATCATATATGATGTTTCTGCACAGCTGAATCATAAGCCCAGGTAAGGAGATAAGTCTCACTCAACTTTGAACTTGGTATAAGACTTAATGACTGACATTTAGGCTCTCTGGTCATTGACAGTGCTACAGGAAGTGGGAGTTGAGCTGACTCACATTCCCACAACAGGGAGAGAAGAAAAAAGTATTGGGAGTCCTACACTTCAGCCAGAAATGAGGGCAGGAGCCAAATGTTAGGGCGGGGGAAGGATTCCTTTCTCCAGCTATGTAACAGAGCATTACGTGAGTGAATTCAGATCTTTGAGTGTGTTCTGAGCTGAGTGCCTGCTGGAATGTGGACTGTAAATCTCTTTCATCATCCTTCTGCTTACTGACCTGAAAACAACCCTGTTCCTCCCATCTGCTTCCCTACCACCTGCTTTTCAGTCTTTCTTTATCTACATAACATAACTTTTTCCATTTTCTTATCTTTTTCTCTGTCTATCTTTTCATGGTGCATCTCATTCTTCTTTCACATGTTTGCATCTGGCCCCATTTCCCCTAAGCTATGAGATGCAGAATAGGATAATGTGATAGCTTAAGATTTATTCCTGTATCTTCAACAAATATTATTGAACACATACTATGTCCCAGGTACCATTCTAGTTGTTGAGGATACAACAGTAAGCAAAATAGACAAAAGTCCCTGCTCTTTTGGGCCTTCCATTTGAATGGAAAGACAATAAATTAAATCACTGATAAGTTATATAGAATATTGGAAGGTAGTAAGTGCTGGGAGAGAAATAAGATGGGAGGGGAAAGGGTGTGCTGGGGGAGAAGGGGCTATGGGTCTCATTCAATTCCAGCTCGAGCTGGGATTGGAATCCTAGATCCATCCTTCCCAGTCATGTGGTTTGGGCAGGTTAATAGACCTCACTGGGCCTCAGAGTCCTCATCTGTGTATCAAGATCATAAGAGAAACTGGTATCTTCTTGGGTGATTATGGGGATAAATTGACCTGATACATGTAAAATGCATAATACAGGGCCTGGTTCCCTACAAACACTGTGACTTTGTATTATTATTTATCTGATGTTATATATTGTGCTATATATATTACATATAATATGTGGAATATATATATGTATATGTTATGTGTTTAGTAATATTCCTTTTCCCCCCAAAAATACCTGTATTTTCATCTTTCTTCTGTTAGACTTTTGAAGGCAAGGACCACATCTTGTTGATCTCTGTATTCTGCAGAGTGCCTGGCACAGAGGGGATTCTGTTGGCCTGCTAAATTAGAAATAAATGGGGTACCCCTTTTCTAGGCACAACAATCTTTGGGTGAAGCCCACTTTTAGTACCCTCCTCTGATTCTTCTCATTCTTGTATCCCATCTGAACAAGAGCCTCATCCTGCCCACCTCCTCTGTCTGCCGACTGTCACCATTCCTTCCCACCTCCGACAGAAGTCCAAGCTCATGTCCTGGTCTCACGGACTCACGTGACCCTCTGCTCCTTCATGTAAGCTTTTCATAGATTCTTTCACTGTGGACTCAGCCGGTTCCCGGAGCCTCATTCCACCTGCACACAATCTAACCTCTTCTGTCCAGTGTGAGTCACCCACTCCCCTCCCCACACCTACACGCGCTGTAAGCCTTCAGGAAAAATGCTCTTCCGCAAATGCTGGACACTTTCCACCGGCAGACCTAACGGTGTGCGTTTTCTTGTTTGGTTGTTAGAACAGCTGTGAGGGGTACACATTTCAGATATTATCAGCTGCTTGTCGCTAACAAGGAAACAGAAGCTCGGAGAGGTGGAATGAAACCCCAAGTACATATGGCTAAAGATTTCCGAGTCGACACCTGAATCCCTGTTATCTGCAGCAATAACAGGGTTGAAGAAGTGCATTTCTGCCCCTGGGTTGACCTGCATTCTCACCCCAGGTTTGCCATTTCCTCATCATATGACCCTAGAAAATGCCTTAAAGCCTCAGTTTTTTTACTTCTATACGATAAAAGTAAGTCTTACCCTCCCTAACTCACAGTGCTTTGAAGATGAAAAAACAAGCTAGAAATTTCAGAAAGTACCACGTCGTGTGTACATGTCCGAAGTATGAATAAGCTCTGTAAAAATATAATAACTGATATACGCAAAGGGAAGAAATGCACACTTCTTGTGATCTCCACACCCACCCGGAAAGCAAAAGCTCTTCTGAATGTTCGGGCACATCTAAGCACTGACACTACTGGTGAAGAATACGGACTCCGTGAAAGCTTTTTTAGAGTATGCAGAAAACCCAGGGACTAAATAGCATTTAAAAATAGCCTCCTTCCCAAGAAACACACACACTTGATAAACAGTGAAGTAGATTGTTTCTTTCACTGCACTGAGCAAACCCCAAAGGTCCCTTTATATCGCCCTATAAAATTCAGTGATTCTAAGTGACGTGCTCATCTCTCTTGTTATAGTAAGAGGCTCAACGCTGTGGGCCAAGTTCATTGCAGAGTCTGGGAACCTATTCACATTCTTTGCTTATTCTGGATGTTGTTGAACCGCCTGGTGCGTCACAAACTATCCTTTTGGACTTGGAAATATGAAAGCTGTATAGAGATTTTTGTAGAATGTCAAACCCTTAGCATTTTATATTTTATAATAGGGATTCAGTAGATCTAGGTAAAATTAAATTGAGTAGTATTTGTAGCAAGTATCCGTGGCCTGGATGTGAAAGGAGCATGTGTGTGGGTGCTTAGATTTCTCTGTCAGCATGTTGTTATGCTCCCCGTAATGCACAAGGGACTATTAGAAAATTGTGCCAGGAAAAAACTTCACATTTTAATGGATTTGGGTCCAGATCATCAGAGTTGGCAAGGATGGAGAGGAAGGAGATGAGCAGTATATCCTCACAGACATGGCAACATCCCCATAGGTTTGAAACCAGCAGTAGGCCATGGAGTACCGTGGAGAAGGTCATGGAGACCTTATATGGAGAGCAGAGTTAGGGGTTAGAGCTCAAGGAGTTCGGGCCCATCATCAGGGGAGAGGGGGGTTCCCTGGTACTAGTTGTCTCAACTGCTGCTAAAAATTCCTGATTCTTTTAGGACTGAGCAGCCAGACCTCAGCTCGGTTCCATCTCCCTGGATTTAAAATGATGTTTTTGGTCTCCAGCCAGGCTCATTTCCTCTCTGTACCATCTGACAAGGATATGCTTTCTAAGCAGGGAGCTTGGAGCAAGCCGAGAACCCTGTGGGCCTGCCCCCCCCCCCCTCCTCCTTCATGGTATTAGGTATTTACAGTGTTGACTGGGTGGGGACCCAGGTTAGAAAGATCTATCAGCACTTACTGGTTTTTCCTCAGCTTAATTTTAGAATCATAATTTTAGAATCACAGCATTTTGGATGTGGCTTGCCAACCATCACACAGCGAATCCATGGGAGAACAGTTGAGAACCCAAGTCTTCTGACTCTCCGTCTCTCTTGCCCTCTGTGGTAAAGCAGTACCTCCCTGTGTTATGACAGTTTATGAAGCTATATGGCCCTTACTATTCTTCGTACAGCATCTTGCAGGCCATATGAGCTAAGCACTGCACTTGCTGCCTAACAAACACTAGCTTAAAACAACATACATTTATGATCACATAGTTTCAGAGGGTCCGTGCCTGGCTTTGCTGGGTCTTACGCTCAGTGTCGCCGGCTGCCCTCGGAATGCTGGCAGGGCCACGCGCTGGGTGGGCACCGCTCCTGCCACCCCTCGGGCCAGTAAGGAGTCTCAAACGTGGTGTTCAGTATGTGTCTCTTAGACTCTGATGAGGTGGCCGTGGATAGGAAGGTGTCATATTTATTCTGAAGGCATGTTACAAAAAATACTGGATTTTCTACAAATGCCGGTGGGGGACAGGCTCTAGTGTGACACCTCCTGCTGTTCCTTTATTTAATCCCCTTCTGTTGAATACAGGTGGGGCCTGTGCCTTGCTTTGAATCAGGAGAAGGTGGAGAAGGCATTGAGAAGTAACGTGCATGATTGCTGCACATTATATCAGAGTTCATTTCAGCAGGCTGGAGGAGAGACGCTTCTTGTAGGCTTGAGGAAGTAGGAGAGGGTGTTGGAGAAGAAGCCTATGAAGAAAGGCTCCAGGAACTGTGGGCTGTTCTAGGATCTAAGGGTGGCCTCCAGCTAACAGCAACAAACAGTCAGGGTCCTGGGTCATACAGATGAAAGAGAAAAGAATCTGCCAAGAACACGAATATGTTTGAAAACAGCTTCTTCCCCAGTCCAGCACCAGATGAGACTGTATCTCAGTTTGCACCCCGACTGCAGCCTGTGAAACTCTGGGCAGAAGACCCAGCAAAGCCAGGTGTGGCCCCGCTGAAATGATAAGCAATAAATATATGTCGTTTGAAGCCACTGTGGTTATTAGGCAGCAACTGAAAGCTAATCCAATACTCTAGTATTTTCTAAACAGATGTGATTTAGAAAAACCTCGCCCAGTAAAGGAATCTCTTCTACCGTTTCCGAGTAGGTGATGATCAAGTTTCTGCTTCAACATCTTCAGGGAAGGAGCTACCTTTCAGAGGGCAGCCCGTTCCAGGGGGAAACAGGACTGCGTGTTGTCGGCCCCACCCTCCTGAGGGCAGTACCCCTGCAGAGGCAGCCTAGGATGTGCCACGGGTTCCCAGGTAGGACGTGACAGGTCCTGGCTCTCTCGGCCCTGAACTGTCCCAAGTGGGTAACAGTCCGGAATCTTTTTCCTTTGTAAAAAGAGGGACTAGAGCCCGGCTGCTGTGGCTCAGTGGTTGAGCATTGACCTATGCGTCAAGAGGTCGACTCCCAGTCCGGGCACATGCCTAGATTGTGGGCTCAATCCCCAGTGGGGGACATGCAGGAGGCGGCCAGGCGATGTCCTCTCTCATTGATTTCTATCTCTCTCTCCCTCTCCTTTCCTCTCTCTCTAAGATCAATAAAGAAAAAATGAATAAATAAAGGAGGGACTAGAGAGGAATGCCTGTGATGTGTCTATGACACTGTATCTCTTGTTCCCAGTTTTACGACTCAGCAGCAGTGTAAACTTTCACCCAGTTAAGTAAGAAGCAGCCCCGCTCTGCATGCTTCCCTCACACAGTTGTGGCCACCAGATGAGAGCTCACCGATGAGAGTGTTGTTGGCTGTTCAGATGATTACAGATGACGATGATTAAAATAACTGTCATTTGTCTGTTAATGTTGTCAAAGCTGGTCCACACTCATGGAGACAGGCTCTCCGGGGAGCTGCCGATGTGAAGATAAGGCAGAGGCTAGCCTGTTCGGAATTGCATCACTCATTCTGGTACATTTCAGGTCTTGCTTCAGGAATTTGTTTTTGTTTTGCTTGGGAAGAACAAGAAGCCCCTGGAGCCAGTTACCTTGTCATCAAACTTAGCTGGTAATTAGGCTCCAAAGCAAACCTGTGGCAGCAAGACAGAGCTGAAACTTGAATTCCTTTCCACAGGTGGAGGGCTGGATCCCACAGGCACAGTATACGGCTTGGCTATTTTTATGCTTCTGCATGCAAACAGGTTCAAGAGAATCTGGGGAAAGAAGTAAGCGTCCCTCTGTCTGCAGGTGAAACTGGTTTGAACATGTTTCTGTGCTCTTGAAGGGCTGCTTCACAGCTTTTCTGATGAAAGGGTTCACTGAGCAAAATGTCTGCCCTGACCAATTTAGCCCCAAATTCATTTATTTTTGTTAGAGATCTTCCTACAACCACTAACCACGAAGAAATAAATGAATCCTCAAGAGTCTAAGCAATGCTGAGGATGTTTAATCTGCCCATCTGATGGCATCCCTGCCAGCACTGTTAATTTCTTTTATGTAGACAGTTTCCATCACGCAATTTTCCTCCTCTGGAAGAGAAAAAGATGTTAATTCGTGTATTTTTCAGGCCATATTTTGTACCCGTGTGTTTCTGTTCACGTTACTATTAAAAGTATCCTTATTGTATACTTGTTTTGTCCCTATTAAGAAGAACAAGACCAAGATATCATTATAAAAACCCAAAATCCTCCACAAGCCCCTCCTTTTGAAAACTTACATTAAAAACTATTCCGTCAGCCAAGTGTCTTTTATCTTCGGTCCCACAGAAATGTTTCTTACCTGTGGTCGGAATGTTTATGTCTGCACACACCCTGTTCTCTCGTCAGCATGATGATACATGTCGTGTATCGAGTGGCAGGAGCCCATGGAAACGTGCTGTGGGCGCTCTATTTTGTATCTTCACTTGTCATTCAGTGTCGTTTTTGTCGATGACTTCAGTTTTCATTTTTTGTTTGTTTGCTTGGGTGGGGTTGGGGTTTTATTGTTTTTGTTTGTTTTTGTTTTCCAATCTAGGCCCGAGGTCCAGAGCTGATTTCTATGCTACTATGAAATGTCTGAGCTTGGGCCCTTGGGGGTCTTCTGCCAGTTTTCTCGGTGGCTCTGACGCCGTGCTTCCAGCCTGCTTTATGGGGACGTTTCCTGCTTTCTCATCTCTGATCCTGGAGAACTTTTCACCAGCCAACCACGAAACCTACCACTGAGATTCCTGTTTATCTATGCAATGCCTCAGTTTCCCCCACTAGGTGGTGAGCTCTTACAGTGCAGAGAATTGTTTGTTGTGTTCATTGTAACCCCATGCCCAGCACTGGGCCTTGCAGAATGCTAATGTTCCATAACTCTTCATTTCATAAATGAATAAATGTTAGTAGGTTACGCTTTTCCCATGGAACAGTTCATGCAATTCTAGATCTTGCCATATCACCTGGGATACCGCATGAGAGGATTTCAGTGATCAGTGAAAATCCACATGGGCAGCTCCCAAATTCCAGATAGATGATGACTCGCTCATTCAGAGATGAATGAGTATCACAGCATAGAGCTGGACAGAATTAATTTCAGACTTCCCGTTTCACAGATGAGTCGACTCCACCCTGAAAGAGGTAGTGTCTTTCTGAAAGTCCTGGGAGGAATTTGTAGAAGAACTAACTCCTACATGGTTCAGTATGCATTCCTTACTGCCTATTCTCATTTTGACAGACACATATACCAATTAGTTGCCTCTTTTAGTCCACAAGGAGGTACACTTAATCCATTTTAGATAAGATGATTTATTCATGGGGTCCTGACACTACCAGAGAATAAGCCAAAGGCAAGTGAGTCATGGTTACAGTAGCCATCAGTAGTGACAGCAAGGACATCCACTTTGTCCACGGGGATAGCAATGGAGGTATCGTGTGGACAAAGTGGCTGTGGTCATTCTTATCGAAAGGGACAGGTGTTTGTAATAAAGTAGCAGGACTTTTAAAATGTTTTTCTAGCCCTGGCCAGTTTGGCTCAACGGTTAGAGCGTCGGCCTGCGGTCCGGAGAGACCCGGGTTCGGTTCCCGCTAAGGGCACGTACTTCGGTTGCAGTTTGTCCCCGGCCCTGGTTGGGTCGTGCGTCTGGCAGCCACTCGATGTGTCCCTTCACATCGATGTTTCTCTCTCTCTCTCCCTTCCTCTCTCTCCCTCCCACTCTATCTGTACAAAAAATGGAAAAATATCCTCGGGTGAGGAGAAAAAAAAAAAAAAAAATGTTTTTCTAGTTTATCAAGAAATAATTGACATCTATCACTATATAAGTATAAGATGGTTGGATTTACATATATTGTGAAATGATACCACTGTAGGTTCAGCCAATATCTATCTTCTTATACAATACAGTAAAAAGAAAAAAAAAAGAAGGAAAAATTTTTCTGTTGATGGAAACTCTTAAGATTTACTCTTTTAATACCTTTTCTATATATCATGCAGAGTATTACCTCTAGTCATCATGTTGTACAGTATATGCTCCTACTCAGTTACTGTATTACTGGAATTTTGTATCTTTTGACTATCTTCCTACAATTCTCCCTTCCCCTGACCCCTCCCTTGTGGTAATCACAAATCTGATCTCTTGTTCTGTGAGTTTGGTTTTTGTTTGCTTTGGTTTGTCTTGTCTTAGAGTCCACATGTAAGTGCTATCCCACAGAAGGCACCTTTCTCTGTCTCACTTTATCTCTCCGAGTGTAATGCCTTTCAGGTCCATCCGTGTTGTCACAAATGGGAGGATTTTCTCATTTTATATGGCTGAGTAATACTTTATTATATATGTACAATGGAACTTCTTTATTTACTCATCCACTGATGGACACCTGGGTTGTTTCCATGTCTTGTCTATTGTGATTCATGCTGCAGTGACCATGGGAGGGCAGCTAGCTCTTTGACATTCTGTTTTTATTTTGTTTGGATATCTATCCAGAAATAGGATTGCTGGACCATATGGTAGTTCTAGTTTTACTTTTTTGAGGATCCTTCATACTGGTTTTTATAGTGGCTGCACAAATTTACCTTCCCACCAGCAGTACACAGGGTTCCCTTTTCTCCACATCTTCGCCAGTATTTGTTACCTCTTATTTTTTAATGGTGGCCATTCTGACAGGTGTGCGGAGATAACTCATTGTGGTTTTAATTTGTATTTTTCTAATGACTAGTGGTGATGTGGAGCATCTTTTCATGTACCTGTTGGCCTTTTCTATATTTTCTTTGAAGAAATGTCTATTCAGGTCCTTTGACCCTGTTTTAAATTGTGTTACTTGTTGTTTTGCTATTGAGTTGCGTGAATTTTTTTAAATTTTGTAATATTAACTCCTTATCAGATATATGGTTTGCAAATATTGTTTTCTATTTCATAGGTTGTTTTTTCATTTTGTTGATGGTTTCTTTAGCTGTGCAGAAATGTTTTTAGTTGAGTGTAGTCCTTCTTGTTTATTTTATATTTTGTTGCTTATGACTTATGCATCATACCTAAAAAAAACATTACCAAGACCCATGTCATGGAGCTTTGTTTCTGTGTTTTACACTAGGAGCTTCATGGCTTCAGGTCTTACATTTAATATTTATTCCATTTGGAGTTAATTTTTGTGAATGATGTAAGATAAGGGTCTGATTTCATTATTATTATTATTTTTACTTTTTTTCATTCATTTATTTTTTTTGAGAGAGAGAGAGGAAAAGGAGGAAGAGATAGAAACATCTATGTGAGAGAGAAACATTGATTGGCTGCCTCCTGCACACCCGCTACTGGAGATTGAGCCCACAACCTGGGCATGACCTAGAACTGAACTGGGACCTCTAAGTCCATGGAACAATGCTCAATCCACTGAGCCACAGGTGCCAGGCTAATTTCATTCTTTTGCATGTGAATATCCAATTATCCCAGCACCTTTTATTGAGTAGTCATGGCTCCCTTGTCCAAATATTAGTTGATTGCATTTGGTTGGGTTTGTTTCTGGGTTCTTGATGCTGTTCTGTTGGTCTATGTGTCTGTTTTTCATTCCAGAACCATATTGTTTTTGATGAATATAGCTTTATCATATAGCTTGAAATTAGGAAGTGTGATGTCACCTGCTTTGTTCTTCTTTCTCAGGATTTCTTTGGCTATCCAGGGTCTTTAATGATTTCATATAAATTTTAAGAGTGTTTTTTTCTACTTCTGTGAAAAATGTCATTGGAATCTTGATAGGGATTACACTGAATCTATAGATGGCTTTTGGTAGTATTAACATTTTAGCAATATTATTTCTTCTTGTACATTAATGTGGATACCTTTTCATTTATTTTTGTCTTTGATTTTTTTTCACCGTAATCTTGCACTTTTCCATGGGGAGATTTTCACCTCCTTAGTTAAAATTTTTCCTAAGTATTGTATTGTTTTTGATGTCATTGTAAATAGATTCAATTTCCTTATTTCTTTTTCAGAAATGTTGTTGGTGTAGGTAGCAGCCTTCTGTTCTTTCTTCGCAGGCAAGAACAGTAGTTTATGTTGCAGGGAAACCATTTTAGTGGTCTCATGTTCACTTCTTATCCTGTGTATGTTTTTGCATCTTTGATAAAGAAACAAGGGCTTTGTTACATATCAAGTGAACACCTGTCTACAAGGATTTAGAACAAATGCTTTCAGGCAATATGCCTTTTATTTCAGTAATATTTCATATAGTACTTCTGTCCACAACTATAGGGTCATGTTAGGTTTTTCAAAACTCCAGGAAATGTTTATTTTAAATTTCTTTAAAGAAATGGGACAATAAAGAAAAATGTATCAAAAGCTTCTACTGCCAAACGACTGTTTTGATTTCTCTTTGTGTAAGCTTTGGCTTTCCCACATCTTGAGCCTTAAACTCTTTGATGTTGTCCCTTTAAGCATAAAGTAAAAGATTATTCTCTTTGGTCTACAGGCTTGGAGGAGGGCAAACAGAAAACATTCCTCTGTGTTCATATTTCTATAGCAATAATTGATACCGGTTTTGAGTTGCTACATTTGCCCTAGCCTCATACCATAAGCACTTGGTGTTCCATGACTTCTCAGTTTTGTCAACTTTCCAATTCTGTATGGAGTTCATTCTTATTTCTGTGTGAACAACTTGACAAGGGTGGCACCCATGATCTGATTCCTCACTCTGTCCTTGCAGGGCTTATGATTATGCTTTGCACACAATAGAGGCTCAATGCATGATTGAATGCATGGATGATTTTTCTAGTTTCATTCCATGAGCTGTTTAATTCTATTACATGCACCACCTAGGTTTTCATAAAACATTTAATTGGTACATATTTCTTTTTGTTTTTTAATACTCAATAAATGTTTTATGTTACTTTTAGTAGAGCCCAAATGAATAGAAGTTGAAATGGTTCCAGTTACAGAGTTAATCTTTTCAATACCTTCCCACAAAATAGTGTTGGGTCCATGAGACTCAATTCCTGGGCTTTATGGTTAGCTTGGTTGCCTAACTGTGTTCATGTGGCATAAAGTCCTAAACTGTCTGCTCAGACTTTCTAAAGCTTTATCATTTACAGATGAGGATGCTGACAGATTTGCACTCTTCATAGTTAGTGAATGAAGCGGGAGTTTGCACAACTCTTATCAAGCAAGATGCTATGTGTATAGTCAACATATTTTTTCAATAAAAATGTATGATCACTGTGTTTTGTGCCTAGTCTTAGACTGACTGGTTCTAAGAATAGAGAAGTAGTCTGGACTACCGGCCTAATTTCCAGCATCTCTATTCTTACTGATAGGCAAGACCTTCGTGCACATAGCTAAATTGGATTGCCTTTGTTCAGAGGAAGTGAGAAAAAGAGTCACCCTCACAAACCATTGAGAAATTCAGTCTATTCTTTTGACCTTGTTTCTATTTTGTGATAAATCTTAAAATTGCCCCTCTTTCAAATTTGATGGCCAAGGACCAAGTAGTAAAGCCACTGTTTGCTTTTTTATGCCACTAACCTTGCTTTTCAGAATCTTTTCCACCTTTGATATCTTTCTAAATATGGTCATTACTCTGACAAAATATATATATATTTATATATATATATATATGCAAAGGAATCATTACTCACCTGTCAAGAAAGGGAGATAGAACGATAATGTAATGAGGAGAGCCTTTGTTGGGTTGTCTAAGGGCTGAGCCTGGATTCTAGTGCTGCGTTCTTTTAGCTTTATGATTTCAGGGGAGTCGGGAACCCTGGAGACCTTGCTTTCCTATCTGTCTTGTATGGGAAAATGTGGAACAGCTTAATCTATGCAAACTCTTACTATAAAAAAACACTATGTCTGTTGGTTCCTATTCTGAGTCTTGTTTGGTCAGGTAGCTTCTGATAAATAACTATCAGAAATGACAACCAGTATTTATTTAGCAGTTTATGGCTTACAAGGTACTTGATTATTTTATCATTCTCTTCTTGCTAATATTACATAATATTGCTCTAGCATTAAACAGTCTGTTTTACTTTAGTATTCTAACTAATCTTGTTGGATGCACTGTGATCTGCGTTTTATAGATGAAAAAAAAGAGAGATTCTAGGAGGATAAAGGACTTTGTGACATACGTTTTCTTCTAAAGAGTGGGGGAGGTTTAAACCCACATTTTGAAACCCCTAAACTCATGTTCTTCACTAATACTGTGGTCCTAAACATTTGATATAATCAGAGTCACATAGCAAGGCGTGGCTTAGCCAGCCCCAAGCCCCTCACTGTGTCCTCTTTCTTTCAAAATTCTCTAGAGAGAACTTGGCTCCTTGAACACCTGCAGCCTTGGGTGGGAAGCCACTGCATTTCCCGAGTGGTTTTCATTCTCCACTTGAAAATCTGAAATGCAATTTCTTGGAAGATTTAGGAAGCTGAAACTGGGGATCGGAGTCACAGTTCCCAGTGGCATCTTCCACACTTCTTTCTTCTCACGATTTGATAAAAATCACCAGAAAGGGTTGTTTTCTTTACCTAAAATCCTGACTGCAGGGAAAGGCATGTGGACTATGCAAAGCTGCTTTAAACTCTGAAACAGGCGGACAGCCTGGTGTACGAATAGGGAAATGGTGTTATTTGGTGCTTTTAATAGAGTCTTGTCCAAATATCTAAAAGTTCTCTGCAAGGGTCGGTTGTGACTCTAGGTTAGATTTCAAGGCCCACAGCTCCCTTAGGAAGTCAACAAGGATAAGTAATGTTTGTTCTATAGTTAGAGCCCCCTAGGCTCCAGCAGAGATGCTGCACTTCTAGGACTAGCCATCAATGTGGCAATTAATGCCTAGACTGGGCTAATGCATCTTCTACAAGGATTATCTATTTGAGTAAACAGCAATGGGGGAAGCCATAGGATTGAATCAGACAGGCCTAAGTATAAAACCCAGCTTAACCACTTAAATGATATACACCCATGCAGGATAAGTACTTACCTTTCCTGAACATTAGTTTTACTACCCACAAAGAGTAAATTACAAATCTCAGCTTTACATGTAAGATATGAGAAAAATACACCAATCAAATTTGTTTAGTTCTTGGAATACCCAGAGACATAAAGATTTATCACTAGACAACGTATTTTTTCCCAGCCCCATGATTTTCTATTTCCTCATATTCTAAAAAAACTCAGGATTCCCTTTGAACTTTATTAAGTTTGATTTTTTAAATAGTTTTTTTTTTATTGATTTCAGAGAGAGAGAGAGAGAGAGGAGGCGAGAGGGCGAGAGAGAGAGAGAAGCATGGATGAGAGAGAACCGTCCGTCGGCTGCCTCCTGCACACCTCCTATCAGGGATGGAGCCTGCAACCCGGGCACATGCCCTGACCGCAATCAAAGCAGGGGCCTCTGGGCGCATGGCACCATGCCCAGCCGACTGAGCCACACAGGCCAGGGTTCCCTTAGAACTTTTTCTAGCTGGTGATGGGGGCACAAAGTGATATGTTCAGATCTTTGTTGTGCTTTTATCTATTTGGGAATTGATACCTGTGAATTCAGTGGTAGTTGGGGACCACTGGAGGCTGTGTTTTTACCTACATACAACCACGTCTTCCTCACTGAGCTAGAGGATCAGATAGTAAAAATGGGGGAGGACTCCGACCAGTGCAGCTCAGTGGTTGAGCGTCGACCCATGCACCAAGAGGTTGCTGGTTCAATTCCCAGCCAGGACACATGCCCAGGTTGTGGGCCCAGTCCCCATTGGGGGGCATGCAGGAGGCAGCCAATCGATGTTTCTATCCCTCTCTCCCTCTCCCTTCCTCTCTCTCTCTCTCTCTCTTTAAAAATAATAAAGAAAAAAATTTTTTTATAAGTTATTAAAAAAAAAAAACTGAGAAACTAGCTTCTAGTCCTGCCTCTTTAGGTAAAGTCACCTGCCCTTTCCGAATCTGTTTTCTCAACTACTCCGTTATGAGTTCGGACCACATGGTTTCAAATATCCCTTCTTTTCTGAAAGTGTTCTTTAACTTTTCTGTGCAAGGAGTTGACTCAAAGAGCTGACCTAAAGCGCCACAGATCTCACTATGAAAAAAAGGTGAAGTGGTGATTAAGAGTGATTGAAGGCAGCAGAAACACAGAGCATCACTTTCCAATGGTGTCTGTTCTTTTTAAAAAAAAGCATAATTTTAGTTTTTTTTCACCTTGAGAGTTAAATCCTTGCTTAGGTAGGACATTCATTATGTTAAATAGGCTAAAAAGCCATGTTTTTTATTTTTATATATTAGTATATTATAACAATATATTTATTCACAATGTCACTTATTAAAATCCTTTATTTTCACCTTGTCTTTTTCTCATTTAATTGAGGCATAATTTACATGCAACGAAATTCTCAGATCATGAGTGTCTCTAGTGGTGGCCTCTAAACTATTGATGGGATCTGACAATTGTATATATCACTCCAGAATGTGCTTCATGAGTTTTTCCAACGAATTTCCACCTGCCGTCCTTAGAGGCAACTCCTTTCTGACTTCTGTCACCATAAATAATTCCTGTCTACTCTTTTGATTCTGGTAAATTGAATCATACCATATTTATTTTTGTACCTGGCATTTCTTTCATTCAACATGCAGGTTCTGAGATTCAGCCATTCACCCGTGCTGATGCATCAGTATTTGTTCCTTGTGTTACAGAGCAGTATACTGTTGCGTGAACATACCCCCAGATATGCAGGAGGCGGCCAGTTGATGTTCTCCCTCAACAGTGTCTGTATCTCTCTCCCTCTCTTTCTTAAAAAAAAAAAAAAAATCAATAAAGGGGTTTTAAGACAATCCCTCCTCTGGCCTCTGAATATCTCATTCTTCTCAGTCAGTCCTGGAATGTTACTCTTGCATCTCTGTGGTAAATTATCCAAAGCATCAGATTATTCAAGAAAACGCGTCTGGTCCCACTTCTTTTCCCAAGACCTACACTTCCCTTGTGTAAACTTGGAGCATGGAGAAGAAATGTCCAAGGAGCTTGCTACAGGATTTCCCTAAAGAGTATTGTGTCTTTTTGTTTTGTTTTGTTTTGTTTTGTTTTGTTTGTTTGTTTGTTTTATCCTCACCTGAGGACATTTCTTTATATTTATGTTCAGGTAGAGTGAAAGGGAGAGAAGGAGGAAGAAAGAGAGAGAAACATCAATGTGAGAGAGACACATTGACTGGTCGCCACCCACACGACCCTAACCAGGGCCAGGGACAAACTGCAACCGAGGTATGTGCCCTTAGCGGGAACCGAACCCAGAACACTCTGGTCCATGGGCCGACGCTCTAATCGCTGAGCCAAACTGGCCAGGGCAAAAGTACTGTGTCTTAAATTTTCACCTATTTGTCAAGTTCTTAAGGCACTATTAATTTGCTAAGCTAATTAGGAGTATCTTACTTTATTGTACTTTTTATCACACTTCAAAACTACATCATGGATGTGTTCTTTCTGTCTCCCTCCCATGTTTAATCATTGTCTCTGGTGGTAGCTTCTAATCTATAGACTTGAAATCTTTTCTCCTGATCTGTCGTAGTACTTGTGTGATATGAGTTTAAGCACCAGATAGTCAGTGGCTGGCCTACCTATATAGTTCAGCTGGTCCTGGCTAATGTTACTCATTTGGCAATGTCTGTTCTACTTTAGCACTCACCTTTTAATACGTCCTCCTTCTCTTCACAATTCTTAGAAGAAAAGGTTTTTGAAATATGATCCCTCTCACTATGGAAAAATGCTTTCTATGAATTTTTTATTTTAAAGGCCAACTTTGCTTCATTTGAAGAAATAGTTTCTGTCCTTAGCATGAAATAAACTGGAGGGAGTTGATCAGTGAAAGAGGATATTTTCCCAGCTTCTCTTAAGTCAATCATAGAATTATTTCGGACACTAGGGGAGTTGGGAGCTTCATATAATTTCCCATGTATAGTGGAAAATTCCGTCCTTAAGCAAAAATGGGTTTGGGAAGTATCTGTCGTTTTTGATTGTGCATCTCCTTGGATATATTCTTTGCAGCACAGTGGGTAGGAAGGAACATGGACCTGGAGAATCAGAAAGGCTAATTTTTTTCATCTTGACCCAGCTGCATTCCAACTGAACAACTTTGGAAAGTCACTTGACCTGTTTTAGTGTTCTCCTCAGTAAATTGGGAATTACACTGTCTATTTTTCAAGGTTGTTTTGAGGATCTTGGATAACACATATAAGATGCATGACACATCAGGTATGAACCCAGCAAAGGTGGCAATGCAGTTACTTTGGAGATGTCATTTCCGTTCAGTCTCTTATAACATCAAAAATAGAGCCCAAAGTTTCAAACTCTAACTTCGGGGCTTCTAAAATGAAGTGTAAAACTTCATTTTCACACTCACAGCTTCTGAGACCTTTTACTCTTGCCTTATATCCTACCAAATTGTGATTAGATCCAGAAAATCATATTTGCAAAGCCTGGCGCATGCTGTTTTCTACTGAGGGACCCCGAGGGCCGTAGTCCGAATGTTTATGAAGTGGCTGCACTCTGCTGCATTGCAGAGATCAAACCTCTGTACAGGGAAATGTGTCTCCTGATTCTGTCGTCGAGGCTCAGACAGCCCCAGATTTTGGAAACCATCCCCCATAACTAGAAAGTGTAAGAGAAGATGGTGAAAGCTTGAGAGAGATTAAAAATGCAGTCAGTGGGCTCGAGGGAGGATCAGTGAGCTACCAAAAAAGTCCACACTGTAAAGTGCATTTTCACTGGCAAGAGACATTATTTACCCAGAATTTTGGACTGGTCCTCTCTTCGGGTAACTGGAGTGTCTGTGATTTGTTCTTCTTGATCAAACATGAGTGAGAAACACATCTAACCAGGTCTGGCAGCCAACTTCCTTCATAAATGTCCTTTGGTGGATGCGCCGTGTGCCCTTGACATGGGGAATACTGGTCATGGAGGGGCAGGCCCTGGAACTCAGAGCACGGACATGAGAATTGTGAGTTCCTACATCTGTTGTTTGAGCCAAAGACTGGCTGACTCTTGAGCAAGTTGATTCACGACAAGGTGAAGGAGATCTGCCATCAGTGGAGACCTCATCTGAGACAGATGCTTCATGACTAAGGTGCTTATTATGATTGCTTCCCTCAGATAAGGAAAATGGTTATCACTGCTGCCAAAACTTCCAGCCTATTCCCTGTCTTCTAAATCCAGTTTTACTCTAGGAACTCTACTCTCAGCCATGCTCAGTGAGGACTCCCACTGTTAACCTCAACAGAATCCACTTAAAGTCTTTTGTGCATTTGTACTTTTAGTTAGTCATTCCTTAGTCAAGGAACGCTTACCGCATACCTGCCATTCTGTACCAGACAGTGTTCAGGGAAGCAAAAGGTGGGTGACACTCAAGTAGCTCAAAATAGCCCTGGCCAGTTTGGCTCAGTGGTTAGAGCGTCACCTACAGTCTAGAGAGACCCGGGTTTGGTTCCCGCTAAGGGCATGTACTTCGGTTCCAGTTTGTCCCCGGCCCTGGTTGGGTCATGCGGGTGGCAGCCGTTTGATGTGTCCCTTTCACATTGATGTTTCTCTCTCTCTCTCTTCCTCTCTCTCCCTCCCGCTCTATCTGAATAAAAAATGTCCTCGGTGAGCATAAATCAATCAATCAATAAATAAAGGAGTCAAAATAGGGTGGGAGAGACAAGCATGTACACAAAACCAGAACACAATGTAAAAATGCCAGAAGAGCCCTGGCCGGTTTGGCTCAGCGGTTAGAGCGTCGGCCTGCGGTCCGGAGAGACCCGGGTTCGGTTCCCGCTAAGGGCACGTACTTCAGTTGCAGTTTGTCCCCGGCCCTGGTTGGTCGTGCGGGTGGCAGCCACTCGATGTGTCCCTTCACATCGATGTTTCTCTCTCTCTCTGTTCCTCTCTCTCCCTCCCGCTCTATCTGTACAAAAAATGGAAAAATATCCTCGGGTGAGGAAAAAAAAAAAAAATGCCAGAAGAGTATACCTGCAAATGTCTTATGGATGAAGAAAGAGGTACCGACCAATTCTGCCTGAGAGGGACTAACTCAAGGAGGGGTCAGAGGGCACATGTGACTGGAGTCTGAGTGGTCCAGTTAGAGATAAAGTGAGAAGAGTAATACGAAGAGAGGTGCCAAGGGGGAGAAGTGTAAGATGTGTTCAGGAAAAATGCCATTAATGTGATCTGGCTGGAGTATAGTGTACATAAGAGGAATGGCTGAGTGTTCAGCAGAATCAAAGTTACAGACATTCGTACCATAGTGCCGAGGAGTTGTATTTCTCTTGTAGGAAGAAGGGGCTGCTTTTTATGTTTTCTAGGCAAGGAGAGCTCTGACGCTGGCTCTGCTTTAGAAACATGCTCTGACAGGGGAGCAGAGCTGGTGAACTGAAGTAAGGACAAGGTCACACGGGCTGCTCTCAGACCAGATCCCCGCAGTTGTATTTTGTTTTATATTCAACAGATTTTTAAAAAATTTACACTGGAGTCCAGCCAGTGTGGCTCAGTAGTTGAGCATGGACACATACACCAAGATGTTGCTGGTTCAGTTCCCGGCCAGGACACATGCCCAGGCTGTGGGCCCAATCCCCAGGAGGGGGTCATGCAGGAGGCAGCCAATCAATGTTCTCTCTCATCGATGTTTCTGTCTCTCTCTCCCTCTCACTTCCTCTTTCTCTAAAATCAATAAAGGAAAAAAAAATTTTTAACTGGCTATAAACTTTCAAAATTTCAGAAAATTCATATAAAAATTTAGATTTCCAGCTTCTGCTAAAAAGTGGAGTTTCCAGTTTCTGCCTGGAAGTGATCAGCTAGAAGCGAGAAGTACCTTTCCCTTGGGTTGGGGCTTGTATTCTATTGCCAGAAATAACGCAATCTTGAACTAGGCTGCCAGCTGGGGACAGAGAAAAGGGCAAGGAGGGAGTTGCCGATTGCTTAGATGTGTAAGGAAAGAGAGCTGGGGAACTCGAAGAAGACTGGGCTTTTTATTTTGCAGAGTGAGCGAGCTGGATTCCCACACCATCAGAAACACAGGAGAAGAGACGCTTTGGAAGGATGTCAGTGCATTCACTGTGTCCCTTTGTAGTTCAGGGCTTTGGGAAATACTGATAAGACTGTTGAAAATGTATGTGTAGGCCAGTAGCCTCATTGGTTAGAAAGTATCGTGCTAAAGGATGAAAGCTTATCGTTATGACCCGGGCAGTCGTATATGTTTTTTTTTTCATTGATGGTCTCATATACTTTATCTTGAACTCTAACAAGTTACCAGGCAAATATCTGTTCTTGAAATCAAGAAAGCAAGTAAGAAAATGGGGATGCATGCAATGCCTGGAGTGGGCTTATAACTCTGAGTGACATTTTACAGTGGAAACTGCAGCACCTGTCCTTGGTTCAGTTGATGTGAAATTAATGGGTCATGTTAAAATGCAAATTTTAAATGAGTTATAGGCAATTCCATCAGGTAGAATTTGTTATAGGAAAAAAAAAAAAACGTTAATACAAAACAAGAAGCAGGATCAGAACGAAGATAAGACAAGTGAGGTTTCTGGAGAAACAAATTGAAGGGTAGTCTCAGGCATTTACAGTGCCCTGAAATTGGGCACCTCCTTAGATTTTACTTTCTAGGGGCCTCACTCGCCTCATTCTAGTTCTGGTGATGATGTGGAGTTTTTGAAAATCAACAAATCATACATGTTTATGATCGTAAGTCATATAATGTCATTCTCCATCCCATGAGATTCCATGGACATGATTATAACTAATCACTTGAGACATAATCTTCTCTAATTGTTGTGTATACCCCACGGTGAGTTACACAGGTAGAACAAGCTCGGGTTGAGACTTACGGATACTATCAAAGCCTCAAGCTTGTCTCATGAGTTTCCAAATGGGACTGAGCTAGTCACCAGGAGAATGGTGTGCCAAGTTTTTGGAGGAAGGACATTTTTTGTTTTGTTTTTATTTTTTTAGTGTTAGGACTGGGTTATTTATTTATTTACTTTTACTGTTTTATTGAAGTATAATTGATATACAAAGAACTGCACGCATTTAATGTGTACAATTTGATGAGTTTAGACCTATGCAAATACCTGTGATACCAACACCACAATCAAGGAAATAAACATGTCCAACAACTCCCAGGCTTTCCATGTATCCCTTTGGGTTTTGTTTTGTTCTGTGATAAGAGCACAACATGAGACCTACCTTCTTAAGAAATTCCAAAGTACGCAATCCCATATTGTTAACAATAAGTTGTTCTCGTAGAGCAGATCTCTAAATCTTACTCATCTAGCAGAACTGAAGCGTTACACCCATTGAATAGCATGAAGGGTTTGTCCTTCTCTGACTGACTTGTTTCACTTAGCACAATGTCCACCAAGTTCATCCACGTTGTTGTGAATGGCAGGATTCCCTTCCTTTTTAAGGCTAAGTTATATTCCAGTATAGACATCTACATTTTCCTTACTCATTTATCTGTGAGTTGTCACTTGGGTTGTTTCCATATCTTGTCTATTGCGATTAGTACTGCGATGAATGTGGGAACGCAGATATCTCTTCAAGATCCAAATGCAGAATCTTCTCCTTATGGTATGTCTCATTCAGGCACAGAGAATGTGAGACTCGGAATGGATCTTAAGTATCATTTAATCCAACCTTTTTGTTACATAAATAAGAAAACTGAGGCACAGAGAAGGGAAACAACTGGCCTTGAATCACAGAAGAAGTGTATTCGTTAGAATTAGGTTCGGATGGAGTGACAGGACTTCGACAGTGGTGAAACAGACAAGGTCAGCTTCTCTCGCACTGAAGGAAGTAGGAGATCCAGGGCAGCGGGAGGCAAGGACCCAGTCTGGTCCTGCATTCCTCTGCCGTGCTCAGAATAGGGCTTCTCTGGGGGGTCCAAGACGGCTGCTCCTTCATTCCAGGGGACTGAGGTCAGACCCCTTTCCTCTGAGGTCACTTCTAGTCTACCTTCAACCCTTTGGCCAAAACTCAGTCTCATGGCCAAACTTAGCTTCAGGGAAGATGGAAAAAAAAGTAATATTTATTCTGGGCAGCCATATACCTCGCTCAAATGTGAAGGTTCTAAAGAAAGAAAGGAAGAACAGCTACAGGGAAACAACTATCGAGGTGTAACACAAAAGATTAGTGACATTTCCAGGATTCATGTTGTTGCCTGACTCCCAGTTGAATGATCTTTTTACTACATCACAGGTTTTTTCTTTTCATAGAGATGTGATCGTTAGTTAAACACCGTAAGACCTCTTGGAATATGTACGCATTCATCATTTTACGTGCCCATACTAGACACAAGGTTTCTCCTTTGCTTAAGAAAATTTTGTATTTATTAATCCTTATATCTTATAGATAGGAGCCAGTCAGACCCATGTTTAATTCCCGTGTGTCAATTTGTGACTTTGAGTGCATACACATAAATTTAACTTCAGTATCTTATTCTCTAAAATAGTGATAATATTATCAGCCTGGACTTGTTTTTAGAATTAAATGGGCTAGCCCAGCCGGTGTGGCTGAGTGGACTGAGTAGTGCCATGGCCTGAGAGGTCCTGGCTCGATTCCCAGTCAGGGCACATGCCTGGATTGTGGGCTGGATTCCCAATGGGAGGTGTGCAGGAGGCAGCCGATTGATGTATCTCTCTCACACCGATGTCCTTATAGGGCAGAGGGAGGGCTAATGAGGTAGAAGGTATTTAAATCACTATAATAAAGACTATTCTACTATTGGACCTCTTAGTAAAACGCACACCTTCCGGGAGAGTCTGCTGTGACTGGCCCTGATGCAAGCAGCTCCAGGAGCAGCAGAGCACGGATGACTGACTGGGGTGCTGTCGAGGGAATTTATGAATCGAGGAGCCCTAAGGTCATCCTCACTGTGATGCTACTCCATGATTCTGCACGCGACTATAGCTAACTTCGTTTCTTTGACTGTACAGTTAAACAGATAATTTGCTTTATTACTCGGTGCCCACACTAAAAGAAAGCCATTATCTTTTCGCATCTAAAGAGGTGAAGAATAACACTGGATTATTTTTAAGAAAAGGAATTCTATACATATGTTCCTATACCAATCTATTCTCGTGCTATTACTGGGAATAAACAACAGCTTGCAGAATTTGAAAACTATTTTGTCCCCTGTGTGGAGGAGGAAGATCTAGTTTGCAATCAGATAGTTTGGATATTATTGTTGCTCAAAATACCCTAGCTAAATAAACCCACTTAGCTTCATGAAGTCAGACTGCATTGCTTCTATGTGGCCATGTCCACGAGTTAATACTAATTCATTCAAATGTTTTTTAACAAACAATCTCTTCCATATTTAATTCACCCACGTTCATGCTGAAAAAGAAATATATATTTTTTCATTCCTTGTCTCTAAAGGTATCATTAAACATGGAAGCTGTGCCGGTGTTCCACTGACTATGCTACGTGCCTAACCTCTGCAAAACTCAGGGGCTGAAAATATCGCCATTTATTATCTCACAACTTGGTGGGTCAGGGATTTGATAGCATCTAACTGAGCAGTTCTGCTTTAGGGCCCCTCATGAGGTTTCTGAGTCTGAGGCCTCACAAAGGCTTCTTTACGGACATGCCTGGCCCCTGGGCTGGGTATACTTGCACAGCTGTTCTGAAATAAATGGGGTTCTTCAACCATCTTCCTCTGTCATCATGCAGTCCCTCTATCATGGCAGCTTCAGGACAACCCAACTTCTAACCTGGCAACTCAGGCCTTCAAAGGTATGCGTCTCAAGAAAACCACATCACATTGTATGAGTGGCATCAGGACTCACATAATATCACCTCCACCACATTCCGTTGGCCAGACAGTTACAAATGGCCTCCCAGGCCCCCACCCTTCCCCAGAGGACCATCAGGATCACATTAGAAGAAGAGTATGTGGGGTGGGAGAAGCGATAACATCATCATCCGTGGAGAGTGCACTTGTCATAGCATCCCTCATAGTATATAAAGGGGTAGCACTGTACAAGGCTCCCTGCTATAACGAACGTACGGAGAGTACTGTGGAAGCACAGAAGAGTCAGGAAATGGTTAAAGAAGGAGGTGACATTCGCATGACCTGGGCCCTAAACAAGTTGAGCCATCTAAGTAGTTTAGAAGGCAACAGTGGAAGAAAACACCTGCGAGAGCAGCGTGAAGCGTTGAATAGTTTGGGTTGTCGGGCGTGAAGAGTGTGTCGGGGGAATGACGGGACAGGTGCCTGGAAAGGAGAAGTGAGGCGGGACCCTGAGGAGCCCTGAGTGTGAACTTGCAAAGCCTGGTGTTGGGGCGCAGGCATGGCTTCAGAGCAAGGCGTACAGAGAGAATGCTCCTCTTGAGTCATCTTTTCCATCCACATTCCCTCCTGCCTTTGATAGTAAACATACCATCTCTGCGAAAGTTTGCTTCCTGGCTGAAACGGAACGCGGGCTCTCAACCATCAAATCACTTTGGATTTTTTTCTTTTCCACCCACCACAAACAACGCGAGGATGGCATGCATTTGAACAAACCAAAAGTGATTTCGCTCTTCTAATGCTCAGAGCTTTTGGCTAGAGGCAGAGTGAGAAATTCATACCTTTTTCAAGCAGTGTGGGTTCTTTTTTTCCCCAAATCCTCTCATCCATCTGGTTCTCTGAAGGTCTTGGAATCCAGGCAAGTGTTAGTTCACTGTGCTGAAATCCAAAAAAGACTGCGAAACTGTGACGGAACATTTGCATTCCAGACACACGGAGGGAGTTAGTCCAACCACCCTTTTGCAGCAGTGCAGAGAAAACATCTGGATTTTCTGCCCCCTCCATCCTCCAGCAGCTACAGGATGGACAACCCTGTACTCATTGTCTGAGCCTTTCGAACCTACTTAATGTGAACCACTTTGGTCACAGTGGGGGTGGTGAGAGGAACCAAAACATGGAATTATTTTATTTCTAGTGTCAGAAAATAGTTCACAGCCAAGATACAATTGAAGGGAAGCAAGTCGCTTCTCCGACTTCCCTGTGTGCTCTTCGGAAGGTTACAGTCTCGGGCATGGGTTCCAGAGCCGGTGTTTGTACACACCAGCAGAGCTCTGTACTGCAGTGCTGTACACACCAGCGGTGCTGTGCTCAGAAGGATGACACTGGCGGCATGAGTCTGGCATGTCTTCACGGCCCTTCTAAGCTTTGGTGCTGTCTTTTGTCCTCTTCGGGCAGAAGTATAATTAGAAGGGCTTGTTTTCGACAGAAGTCAAGTCATTGCCAAATCTGTGCCACTGATCTGCAGAGAATCGAAGTTAGCTCAAGGCCCTCTGGCTGTTCTCTTTGCCACTCCCAGGAGTTAGAGGCTTAAAGTTTTTCCTTTCTTTTGAAAGAGGATCAAGTTTGGTTCAAACAAGCTTTTCTGTCATCCCCAGGAGTACAAGGAAAGACCTTCCGTGACCCGGGTTGTTTGGCTCAGACCACGTGTGGCTTGCTATAATTTAGGAAATAATTGCAATTCATATAGCCAGGTAGAAATAACCATCTTGCTGGAGCTTGAGTTTCAGGCAACTCTGAAGGGAACCGACACGTGAGCAAAATGGTACTGGAAACATTTCCAGTCTCTGCTTGCAGGGCTTGAGTCTAAAGGGTGACTCACAATGGATTGAACTGCGATCCGAAATGCACAGGGTGGCAGTCATTGTTAGGTATACACATAGCTGAAGTAAATCATCATTGCCTAAACCCTGGGTTTACATTTTGCCCCTGGATGGAGAACATTGTCCTACCTATGTCGTGTGATTAACTTCAGATCATTTATAGCCTTAGCAGAATTTGTAGCTCTGCTCTGGCTGGCATGGCTTGGTTGGTTGGAGCATCATCCTGTACACTGAAGGGTTGTGGAGATTCCTGGTCAAGGCACATACCTAAGTTGGGTGTTCTGGCCCAGGTTGGGGCACGTATGATGTTTCTCTGCCACATCAGTGTTTCTCTCTCTTGCTTTCTCTCCTTCCTCTTCTCTCTAACATCTATAAGCATGTCCTCGGGTGAGGATTAAAAATTTGTAGAGTTAAATTTTTTTTTTTACAAAGGTACTCTTGCTGAGATAGAATCAAAGAACTCAAGAGTTGGAAGAGAACTTTGTTAGGTAGTTGAATGTCATTTACATTTTTTATTCAATAAATACTTGTTAAGTGCCTGTTGTGTGTCAAGCACTGCTCCAGAGGCTGTGTATACAGGGCGTTTCGAACAGACTGGTGAGGAGATAAGCAATAAGCATGTCAGCAACTGAGTGCATGAGATGATATCGGGTAGTGAAAAGGACTATGAAGAAAATAACAGGGTATGAGAGACTCTGGCTCAGGACACGGGACCGCTTACATAGGGTGGTGACGGAAGGCCATCTGAGGATGGTGGTGTTGGGTACATGTATGGGAGTAGGTGCTATTGGATGACTCTTTGGACCATTCATTCTCAGTCAGTCATTGATTTATTTAATAAAACCTTATTGAGCACCTTCTATGTTCTAGACATTGTTGAGTAAACTCAGGCAGTGAAATAGTGAACATAACAGAGAGCCCCACACTACTGAAACTCTGTTCAGTCCTCAGATCACTCACAGAGCTTTCAGGGACCATGAAGTCTATTAACGTAAGTCTCTTATTATATAGGTGAACGGATTTAGGCTCAGAGAAACATTATCTTTGCTCAGACATTATTGCCAGTGGCTTGTTTTCCCAAGACAAAAAACAACCCTTCGCTTAAGGTTGTTTCTTCTTGTCTCTATACCATGCAGAGCCTATGAACATCTATTTCAGTAATTCTAGTTTAAAACAGTGCTGGGGTTAGCACTGTGACCCAAACGTTAAGCTGTTTTACCCCCTGGGGCTTCCTGTACACTCTGAATTGAAGAGAGCGTGACTGAGCATCATCAAGACGGTGCCTCCCAGGCGTTGGCATTGGGGGCTGAGTGGGGCTTGATTATAGGTAAGTCCAGAAAATGGACCCTGCCAAGTATTCCTGCAACAAACTGTATGTTCCATGAGACTTCTCTGCACACACTCTGAATGAATGAATGGGACTACTTCATCACTTACTAGGTGTTCCAAGTACATAAATCAAAGAAAAATATAACAAGAAAAAGTATCTGTTGAAAACAAAACAACACAAATGAAGGGAAAAGAACATGAATTTTCCCGAACTCACTGTGCATAGGCCTGTGGATGTCTATGTGAGCATCACGCATTGTCTGTTTCTCTCCAATAACTAGAGTATAGGGAAGTAGGCTCAGCAGATTAGTCAGAGACTCAAGAACCGAGAATTAAACATCAGTCCTCACATGAAACTGTAATTTTACCAGGGTAAAAAGGACTTTAAACAATATTTTAATCTCTTTACATTCTTAAAGAGCGCGTTTTACATTTATCTTATTACATTTTCCCAATTCTGTGAGGTAGACAGGGCAGAATAATGAGTATCCCATTCTATAGATGGTAAAATTGACACTCAGATCATGGAATTTTGTTCAAGGTGCTGTGAAATTCTAGCTACTCTGGAAAGTGACTCTCAGTGCATTGGTCTGAGTGTCTATTAATCACATCTATTTACAAGTTGCTAGTAGAAGGAATTATGGAAGCTAGACCTAAGATATCATGCCATGAAGCTGAAAATAACATTAGGTTCTCTGAATTATTGGCCAGAGGGCCTCCATATTTATCAGTTAATGACAGTCTTGTTTTGACAGTAGCAAAAACCCAAGCCATGTAATATACTCAGCCTAATAATTTTTCACTGGTGATATAAATAATTTTGTTAACAACTAGTTAACATTAGTTGTCCTTTTAGTATTACTAACGATGGCCAAAATATCAGAGAGATGTTTTGATCTTCCGAAAAGGACCTAGTGTGGGATTTGGAAATGAGCACCATCTAGAAATCAGAGTATCTATCTGGGTCTTGAACTCAGCTCTTATACTAGTTTATCACATCAGGCAATCAACTTCCCTAAATGCAGTGGTCCAGTATATAAGGTGAGAGAGTCGGACAAGATGATTTTAATATTTTTTTCAAGCTCAAGCAAACTATTCATTTGTGAAAGGTTGTACCACAGCAGTTTGCTGAAAATCAATAATTGCATTTAGTATGATTGCCATTATGTGGACTAGAAGGATATAGGAGAAAATTATTAATTGGAGGACAAGGTGAAGCAGAAGAATGTACCTATGTCTTCTAAGTCCAAGGACAAGTTGTCTTTGCACGTAGAAGACATAGGTTTCAGTCCTGACCATGTCTGTAGTCATGTGGCATACAAGAATCAGACTCCTAGCTTTCTATCTACCACAACATTGTTGTGGAGGTTAAATGAGTTCCTGTTTGTAAACTTTAAGACTCTACCAGAGCAAGCTGTCAATTTTTGTTTTAAGAGTAAAAAATAATGTAACTTAACTTTTATTAAGAGCTAAAAAAAATTATGGGTTTGAGGTATAATCATGTTTACATAGAAGTAAGAACAGCTTTTCCACAAAATTACCAGTGAAACAGGGGGAAATCTCTTAGGATTTCATTAGCTCATTTTATGTTAACGGCAGTATCCAGTTGTCCCAGAGTAGCATAATAAGATTCTTTAAATCATCTATTTTTTAAAAAGTAGAAATATAAAATATAAGAATACATGACGAATGAAAAAAAAGATTAGAAATATAGTGCGTAAATATGGTATTTCAATTCAGTGATCAGAATGACAAGTTAATTTGATATAAGTTCTAGCCCCCTTAGAATCTGTGAGAAGAATTACTGGAAATTAACGTTTATTATACAGCCAGACATTGGGCATTTGTTTTCATATATGTGACCTTCTTTAGTCCTCATGACCTGCAATGTAGATATTTTCAATCTTGTTTAGTAGATGAGAAAACTAAAGGCAAGGAAAGTCAGGAAAATTCCTAGACTTTCAGACCCAGGTCTCTTGAATCCATCACTTATTCTCATACCACATATGGTAACCTCTGCTCTGGGTCCTGACTCCACATGCCCCAGAGGCTGTACCTTGAAGATGTTGTAAAGCCGACTCTGTGATCAGACTTGGCTTAGTAGGGAAGGGAGTGTATTTTTGTTTTCCCTCTCAACAATAGTCTCCGAACCGCAGGCCGACGCTCTAACCGCTGAGCCAAACTGGCCAGGGCTCAACAATAGTCTCAATGGGGTGCCGTGATCTTGTAATTTTTCTCTTAGCATGAAGGGATGACACTCTCATTAAGTCCCAGTCCCTGATCCCCATCAGATTGGGGTTAGGAGACATTCAAGGGAGGTGTTTCAGCACACCACACGGGCTACATATTGTAAGGTAAAAGAGCATCTCGCTGGGCCTTGAGATATAGACAAACTAAATGTTCTTTAATGGGTATTTTTTGTTTGCTTGTTTGTTATCTTTTTTTGTGTTGTTGTTGTTTTTAATTTACTAAATCTCAGCTCATAATTCCAACCCATGTTCTTCAGAATAAACAACAGGCCTTATTTACTTTGTGAAGAATGTGGTTTGCAGCTCAGGGCAAAGTTAAATCAAATGACCTAATTGTTCTGATCTTTTTGTCCTTTTCATTGGCTTTTTTCCCTCATGGTTTCAGGACATGTTTCTTCATTTGAATTTTAGTTTATTTAGTCAAAATATAAACAAAACCCTGTAAGAATTTTTTTGTCTAAATTCCTTCTTAATAGACATAGGTGTGCTTGTGTGTGTGTGTGTTTGACACACAGATGTTTATCTCTGGCAATGTTGAGTGCCCCTTCACCAAAGCTGCCCAGTACACCGATTTTGTTTAAATATTCTTCCTGTGAAATAAGTTTTATTTCAAACGTAGGCATTTCTGGGACTTAGGGAACAAACACTCTTTTTATAACACAGCATTTATTTCAAAGAGTGTTGTGATGCGTTTTTTTTTCAAGAGCCAATTCAAATCCCACCCAGGATAGGTCCCCAGAATCACATGCCACCACACTGCCTGCCCCTCGCCATTCATCAGTAATTACTCTCGCTTCTGTGTTCCCATCACACATTACTCACGCCGCTCCAACAGCAATTTGCTGTGCCCTTTGCCTCTGACCCGCTATTTATAGAAGTGTCTACTTCTCCCACTACACTGGGCATCTCTGAGGGCAGGGATGGAGTCTTTGTCCTTTCTCTCTTCCTCTGTACCTGCCAGGATGTCGAACACTTTGTTCCGCTCCTTGGGCTTTTCTGCAAAGCTAAATATAGTGGGAGGCAGCCCTGCTCAGCGGAACTGTGCAAGTCTCTGCGAAGGGGATTGAATAAAAAGCTGAGGCGATACAGGCATTGGAGGCAAAGAGGTGGACTCAAAGACAGGAGTGGAGAGGAGCAAAAACAAGAAAACCGAAGGGTTGTTTTTTTTTTACTGACATTTTAGTTACGTGTTTCATAACTATCATTTTTTGTGTGTAGTTCATGACATCAAAAGAAAATGCATCCTAAGGGTTTGATGCTACCTCATAAGTTGACTCAAACATTTTCCTATCTTAAAAAATTATAATTTTCGCCCTGGCCAGTTTGGCTCAGCGGTTAGAGCGTCTGCCTGCCGTCCGGAGAGACCCGGGTTCGGTTCCCGCTAAGGGCACGTACCTCGGTTGCAGTTTGTCCCCGGCCCTGGTTGGTCGTGCGGGTGGCAGCCACTCGATGTGTCCCTTTCACATCTATGTTTCCCTCTCTCTCTTCCTCTCTCTCCCTCCCACTCTGTCTGTACAAAAAATGGAAAAATGTCCTCGGGTGAGGATAAAAAAAATATATATATATAATTTTCCCTATAGGGAAGGAATTTTGATTCTGATGAGAACATTATATTCGTAGGGATTGATGACATTAGGATTGCCATTAGTATTTTCAGTCTGTTTTGAAACACAGATACAGTTACAGGTATAGATGAAGATTAAGATTTAGATGTAGATAAAGGACACTTGAAAAGTGCAAGAAAAAATTTTTTTCAATCCTCCCTGGAGGATGTTTTTTTTAATTGATTTTTAGAGAGAGAGGAAGAGGGGAGAGAGAGAGAAACATTGATGTGAGAGAGAAACATTGATTGTTTACCTCCAATACACACCCTGCCAAGCAGCCTAGGTATGTGCCCTGCCCTGCAACCTGCAGCCTTTTGGTGTAGAGGATGACACTCTAACCAACCAGGCCACCTGGCCAGAGCAGATGTGCTAGGAAACTTTTAACAGGAAGTATATGACTCACTGAGGGGCAGAGCTGTTGGGAGGTTTTCTACCATAGCTCATTGGAGGAGTGATCAAGGTAAGATGATGTTTTTATCTGCAAAGAAAACCCAAAAGTACTGCCATCACTGGGGAAGCCTTCTTGATGACCAGAATGAGGAATACATTTGTATTCCAAAATTTAGTTGAATGACATTATTATTTGGGTTTAAATAATGGCCCTGGCGCTTCCGTGGGGGTTTGCTGAGTCATAGCCTCGTGCTCTTTGCATTGAGCGACACTGCTCTTCTGTTGGGAGTGCCTGCACTGGACCTGCCCTTCCCAACCCTTTCTTTTCATTAAATATATTTTTAGTGTTGATATTATTGCAGCAGTCCCCATTCCCCCCAACCTTTGCCTACTGCCACCCTCTCCCTGTCCTCCCCATCCCTTGGCCTTTACTAAATTATTGTCCGTGTCTGTGGGGTCTGCATACACGTTCTTCAGCTATTTCCTCCACCTTATTAATCCAGTCACCCTCCCCTGGGCATCGGCCAGTCTGTTCCATGCATGCATGCTTCTGGTTCCATTTTGTCCGTTTATTTTGTTCATTAGATTCCACATATTAGTGAGATCATATGGTATTTGTCTTTCTCTGACTGGCTTATTTCACTTAGCATGATACGCTCCAAGTTCATCCATGCTGTCACAAACAGTAAGATTTCCTTCTTTTTTACAGCCGCATAGTATTCCATTGTGTAGAGACTGAGGAGTTTGGCTTTGAAGGAGAGACTAATTCACCCAACCCTTTTTAATTTGTGATGCATGTGGAAAATGATGGCATCCATTCAGCATACTGGAGTAAGTGAATGAGGCTTCTCCTGGCCCAAGGTGACCACCAGGGGCTATGGAAACCTCTGGCCCCTTTAACCCTCCTAAATGTGGCACGCCTGGAACCCACTTGAGTTACACTGTTTCTTAGCCTCTCAGTTGAGAGGCCAGATCTGGACTAGAGAATTATTTTTGCATGGCTAAATAGGATAATTTCACTTCATGTAAAGTACTTATCCAGAATTCATTGATTTATTATCAAACCCATATGTGTGGAGCATCAGTTTTATGCAAAGATACTATTGTTGATGCTGGGGATCTAACAATGAGTTTTCTATCTTATCCTGTGAAAACCAATGAAATTAACAGTAGACAAACTGTCTTGAGATCTGGACATGTTTCCTCCCTTTATTTATATGCATGTAACTTGCAGGCAGTCAATCTGATTGCCTTATATTTGCAATATGGACTGTGTCTACTGAAATATGAATTCTGTGTAGACTGATGTAGGAGAGGGAGTTTCCATTGTATGAAGAATTAGGAGACCTATATTCTAACTCCAAATCTGTCACTAGCTCTTTCCCTCTCTGCCTCTTCTTTTCTTGAGTCTGATGGTTGGTTTAGAGTCATGGTTTATAAGCTGTACAATATAGATCCCTCAAAGCTCCATCATTTCACACTCTTCATCCAGAAGTGATTTGGGCACTTTTGAATGTGTTTCTTTCATAAATTATTTCCCTTAACAAAGGTTTATAGAAAAGAGAAGCAAGTGAGGAATGTTGAAGATTCGTGGACTAGAATAATCACTTAAGACTTTTAAAAATTTAGTATTTTCTAACTCTGCTTTTTTCTTTTCTTTCTTTCTTTTTATTCTATCCCAACAAAACCAAAACTGTATCTGGAATGTGAGGTGTCGCCCTTATCTTTCCTGTTTCAGTGTAGCTTCTATACCTTAAAAAAGTAAAGCTTGAATATAAGGTTACATTTTAATTTTATGAAATGAAAAACTTAACATTTCTAAATGGCAACACTTTATAGTTTTTGTAATCTTCAAAGACTTATGTCTCTTTAAATAAAATACTTAACACTGAACACATGTATACCTATGCAGTATATAAATTATAGAAATGTTATTTTCTTTATCATCTAACTAGGAGCTAATGCTTATGCTACCTATATGCTTCATTTATATTCAGATGATTCTTCCAGCTCCTCTGACTGTGAATTAGAGAAGTTATTTATACAATATCCAAGGATAGAAAGACACAACCAGATTGTATCTCTAAAAACAGTTGCTTTGGGGAGTTTTGTGTACAAGATATTTTTTGTGTAACTTGAATTTTATTTTTACTTACCTTTTTTGTTTTTAATCACAGTTGTAGTGCCATCACATCAGAAAAGTTTATAAGCTGTGCCTTTGTAGCAGCTAATCTCTTGTTTGGCTTTTTCCTGCTACTCTATAACATCTTTTCCTCTTAACTATACTTTCCTTAGAGTTGCTGCCCAAAACAATTTATAAAAATCCTTTTAAAATGTTCAAACAATGCCTAGTTTAAAAAAAAAAAAAAAAAAAAGATTAAAATTGTGATGCTTCATTCAGGATAAACTATAAGGTATTTCATAGCTGTTACCAGTTGCCTGCTGTGTCCCTGGACTGCGTAGGCCCCGTAGGCCAGGATGGTTACTGTTGCAGATGCTGTAACATACCACCCGGATCCCTCTGCAGGATGGAGGCTCTCATTCCTCCAGCAGCTGGGATTGTTGGCAGTTGATGGTTCATAGCTGAGTCCCTCTGGTAATTACCCTCAAGTGAAGGGAACTTCATCTTCACCTAAGATTCTTCACTCCTCCCTCTTGCGAGCAGAATGTATCCATTGACTGGCAGATGCAGTGACGTAAAGGCCTTATCTCCTAGTTTCAAGGAAGAACAACTCTGCAGGGCTTTTCCAGCTCCAGTCTAATCCAGGGATCCATCGGAATCCTCTGTTGTAACTGCATCGTAGTGCAACTCCTCTGTTCCCGAACGTCCTGCTCTTTCCCACAGGTGTTGGTCTCAAAGACACTCTTCAGTAAATTCCCTTGTGCAGATCTCTCTTTGAGAACCTCTTTCCTAGGAAACTCAACCTATGACAGTGGCTCCGTTGGCGGCAGGGGAGAGGTGTGGGCTCAGTTTGGACATGGAGGTTGACATAAACCATTAAATCAAGTGCATTATGTTAGTGTCATAGGAGAACCATGATGCAATCTTATGGGAATAGAAGGAATGACTTACTGAGCTTGGAGTATAGCAGAGGGAGAATTCCGAAAGGTTTCGCAGAAGCGGTAACATTCGAGCTTAACTTTGAAGAATGAATAGGTATTCTCTAGGCAGAGAAAATACAATGTGGAGTAGTCTGGGCTTGTAGACAACGTAGCTTATGGAAGATGTGAAAGAGAGCTCCGTGACAGCTGGAAGGTGGGGTCCGCGGGGAGAGCAGGGATCGATCCAGAGTTAGCTCATGAAACACTCTACTGCAGGTGAAGGTTCCTACGCCAGAGTCCACTCTTCCCTCCTGCCTCCCCGTGGTCCTCATGGGACCCCCACTCCACATGCAAGTGCGATTTGAGCAGATGTCCTCAGTGACATCCTTCTTCCACTCTTTTGCTTAAAGACTTTCTTTGGCTTTGTTTTCTTAAAAAGCATGTATTAACCATTTTATTTTAACCTACTTTAGAAACTATGAAAACTGCATCTTTTCATCTGGCTTTAAAATAAATACTCTTCTATAAATAATCTTCTCTAAGAAGACACAAAGATCATACATGATGCTTGAAATTCTGCCAGTAGCAGTTTCTGGAATTCCAATTGAAAGGACATAGTAAAGGTTACAAAGTCCCGTATTGTAGCACATGAATCCTTGCAAATCTCAGATGAGCAGTAATCCAGTTGTTTCTGCTATCTATCCAGTAATGGAAACATTGGCCTTTTCCTATTGTTGTGAACATTGATGAACCACGGAGTGATAACATTGCAGAGTTAGAGTTCATCATTGTTTTACAGACAAGAAAACTGCAATCTAGAAAGAAGAGATTGTTTACCCGAGGCTGTACACTGCATGTTGGCAAAGCCAGGGGATAACTCAGTTTTTGTCTAGCAACTTTACCTCTCTGTAGCTACATAATGAATCCATCAGATCCCTGTCTGAAGGATACCAGTGCCACCTCTGTCCCTGTTGAACTCAATGACTCAGGTCCAACTGCATCAGTACTTCAGGTCTGTTTTCTCACCTGTGAAATCAGAGGCCTGGGCTAGGGGAACACTCAGTGCCCTCGTCCCTGACGTTGTAAGAGTCCATCCTTTCTCTAATAGAAGATATGCCACAGGGTCCTACTGGGCCAACTGAAGACCGAAGGGAAAGAGTACAGTGAAAGGAGCCATCCAGACAAGGTTCATGTGCCCTTCACCATTTGCTAGCACAAGCTAACAGTCAGCTGCATTCTTCGAACCTATGTTTTCTGATATTTGGGCATTTCCCAGGGGTCTCACTTCAGGCATATTTTGCACTGTTTTGCCTTTGTAGAAGAAATGTTCAGATTACCTGTCCTTTGGACCGTGATCCCATAGACCATGAAGAATTTCCTTAGAAACTGACTCAACCCTATATACTGTTGATGGTTTTAAGCAAATGAGCTGAATCTTGCGGCCAAGCCTCAGTGCAAACAAAAACATTTTCTGGTCAGGCATTTTCTGGTTTCTTCAACTCCATGACAGACTGCCTTAAAAAAAAAAAAAAGTTAAAACCCACAGAAGAACAAAACACAAGTCCCGAGAAGACAGTTTCCAGCCGCACTAGCTAGATCACCGGGGTAGAAAGGGGCAAGGCCCTCCTCGTCCAGACCATCTTTGTCTCCAGACTCTCATCTGATGTGTTCCTGCTATTTTAACTTCACCACTTTAAAATAAGGGGTGGAGGGAAGAGGTTAATAGTTTCCATGGGTTCAGATGTGCCCAGAGGCGCACTAAGCAATTTCAGAACCCCCAGCAACCGCAGCTGTGAAGAAAGGATGGCGGTGGATTTACCAGTTCATCCTGGGAAAGATCTCTGAGTCAGGGGTATCAGGCAAACATGTAAACAATGTTCCGTCCTTCGTTCTTCTAGCACACATTCATCCTGGGCTTCTTTTGATCCAGGTAGTGTACTAGGTATACTATGGGGCAGAGAAATACATTTTTAAGACATAGTCCCAGCCCTTAAAGAAACCGCAGTCTAGTAGAGGAAATAGACATATGTGCAAATACCACGAATGCAGTGAACACCATAGGAGCTGCAAGCAAACTAAATTAAGTGCTCAGGAAGGGGAGGGACAGAAGCAGTTTATTCCCAATGAGGACATCAAGGAAAGTGTCATTGTGGAGTTGCCTTCTGATCCAGACTGAACGGTCAAAATGGCAAATTGCAGTTAATCCCAGACATTAGCCAGTGCACAGGGGTATGGATGTTTCTCATAGGACTGAACATGTGTGAGCCGTCTGAGACACTAGGGAGGCTGACGGTCAGATACGAAACTAGCTCTTTTTACACTGTGGAGCCATCTACGTTTTTGCTGACAAGAAAATTATTTGGTCACGTCTGTGGTTTGGAAAGGAAACTGGAAGTCACTTTGGGGACAGGGAAGTATTACAGAAAAAGAGAGATGCAAATAAGGAAGCCCATCAGAGACCATTCTGTAGTCGAGACGTTAGCACACTTGTTATCCACGCACAGGCACGTCTTACCTGATGACTATGTAAAAGTCCTCGTGGTGAGAGGACAATTGCTCCTTAATGTCTACATCCAGTTCTGCATCTTTCTAATCAGATCCCCACCCCAGGTTGATTCTAGATTGTAAGGTTAGTGAGTCAGTCTATACATCTCCGTTGGAATATAGCATAGTACATGTGAACCATGGTTGTTTAGTAAGAGAACATGAAATTTTAGGGAAGGATGAGACGTTTACAGCTCATTTCATCTTTCTGAGTCCTGACTCAGTAAACAGTATCCTCCCGAAGGAGGACATGTATTTTTAAAGCTCAGCATATCTTTAAAGCCAGATAGATTAGCTTGCTTAATTGACTTCTCAAAACTGGAACCCCTCTAGGTTCAACATTTCCACGAAGAGTTTCCAATACGAAGCTCAGAGATGGTGTTGGAAGCAGGGCTTTACCTGATCAGAAGCCCCACCGAGTGAGCTGTGACTGGGGTTTGCAGCTGGCATGCTCTGTGTGTCCTGGTTATCAGCCAGACCACTCGCTAAAATGTCAGGATCCTTGGTGACCCCTCTAGGTCTTTGATGATGAAGCAAGTTTTAGAAGTAATCCTGAAGGCTTCTTCTAGTGGAGAACCTGGGTTGGATAGTTCAGGGGTCATCAAATTACAGCATGGACTTTTGTATATAAAACTTTATGAAAACACAACCACGCCCATTTGCTTATGGACTGTCTAGGGCTGCTTCCCACTACAGTGGCAAAATCGTGCTGTTGGAAAAAAGATGGAAATAGTTACCCTGTGGGCCTTTACAGAAAAGTTTGCCATCATCCTGCCTGTAGCGGAAAGGAACAGGGCAGGAGTCAGAAGGCGTGTGTGAAATTCAGCACTTGCCATCTATTACCTGGGTGACCCGAGAAAACCCCCTTGACCCATTTGATTGCACTTCCTTCTCTCTATAATAAAGATTATGAAAGTACGGGCTGTGATGCATCCGAGCCGGTGTGTTCTGTGACCGTGCTCTCATGCTGTGAGTTACTGATGAAGTGAAACGCCTCGAGTCCCAGCCTGTCACTGGCCTTCTTTCTCCCTGCAGAACACCCTGGAGCAGTGCAGCGTGTGCTCCAAGCCCATCATGGAGAGGATCCTCCGAGCCACCGGCAAGGCCTATCATCCTCACTGCTTCACCTGTGTGATGTGCCACCGCAGCCTGGATGGGATCCCTTTCACCGTGGACGCCGGAGGCCTCATCCACTGCATCGAGGACTTCCACAAGTAGGCAATCTGAGCCCCTCCTGCAGCCTGCCAGTCTCTGTCTGTTCTCATTGCCTGGCACCTGGGCCGCTCAGCCTTCTCTCTCCGCACTATCGAGCCTCAGGACTGGATGGGACCTTAGAAAAATGTCCCGATTCCTCTCATGCATCGCAGGAATTGGTATCAGGTGGTCCCCGTGGTCTTGCCCGCCTGGCGCCTGCGTCACAGCTTCCCTGTGGCTTGTTCCTGGCATCTTTGTGTGGCTCTGATTGTGAGCAAGCTCATTCATACCTAGGATTTGTGCTGGAAAGAGGCGGGATCCTGGGCTAGCCCTCCCTGGCCCAAACGTGAACAAGATGTACGACTTGGAACAAATCCCCAGTTTCTCTGAGCTCTTGGACTTGGTCATTAGACCAGAGCCCATCTTCAAACTCTCTAAATGCAACAGCCCGGGATTCTCTCTAGAGTCCGGGGTTCTCTCTAGGTCCTGCCACTCTCCAGACAGGAAATCATGGGGCACAGACACAGAGGACGACTTGGTCCTCAGTGAGGCAAGCCTCTCACATACTCAGGGGCAGCTTAATACTTTGGTCAGCACATTCATACCGGCCCCTCACCTCTTCTCCCACCTGGTCTTCGCTTCCGCGGGATATTTTTTAATAAAATGAATGAATGCAGAACTGTGCAGTCTTTTGAGAAGGACTAGAAAGTAGAGCCTCAAGGTCAAGGGCACTTACTCATGGGCCTGGAAAAAGATGTCCTCACTTCCTCAATTCTTTCATCACAGGTCTCTCTTTCGTTTATTACAGCTTGGGTTTTCATGAAAATTGCACGGTGTTTCTGTTTTGCTTGTTTTCACTTGACCACTTTGTTAGTTGGTTACTCGGTTGGTCGCATTTCTGAACGTATTTTTAGGAACCGTACGAAAGCTGAGATGTGATTTGTAGACAGGGACACAGAGGCTTTCTAGACGATGTTTGCTGGGCACTGGCTTTCCAGCCTGAGGCTCAGAGAGACGGCGTGAGCTGGTGGGGCCCGCCAGCTCGGGAATCCGTTCTAGGGCCCCCAGATGTGCAGTCTTGTGGGTTCTCACCGCTCTGTTGACTGTCAACAACCAGGAGGTATTTGCCACAAGCAGCTGGGGGACCTGAGACTCATAGTTTAAAAATGAATTCTCCGACCACTTTCTAAGTAGCAAAGAAAGTGAAAACCTCACCCACAGACGCGAGGCCGAATGAATTAAAAAGCCCCAGAGGCAGAAATGCTCCACCTGAATGAGACGAGGAAGGGCTGCTTTGAAAGGGCAGGCAGAGCATACACCCTCTTCACGTTGTTGATATTTTTAGCTTGTAATTACACGTGGAAAAAGAAAACCTGCATCTATTTAAGGGAACTGAAAAGATACCAATGGGGAGTATGTTCCTGTTCCCTGCTTCTCTCCTTTCTTAGACTTACCCCAATCCAGGAAAGACTGATAGATCTAATCAGAGCACACGTTTCTGTGGCTGAAAAAGAATGATATATTACGCCCTCGATTAAAACAGGAAATCAGTTCTGACAAATGTAAGTTTATCTTTCATCTTTGCATTTATCTTTCATTTCTAGAAGTGGGAAACATAATTAGAGACTTGCAACTGGTGACGTAAGAGTGTGCCTGAATGTCCCAGAAAAGCAGATTTGAGCAACTGAAAAGGAAAATAATCTCAAGCCCCCAGTGTCTCCCCACCACCCACCACCACGAATTCAGTGGCATGTTAAAACACAAATTATTTTTAAAAAATAATGTCTGTATGATTAGCAAGTATTTAGGAAGGGAAAGCTCTCCCCATTCCTCAAAGAAAAATATGAGAAAATTTTACAGAACTCTGTCTTGAGCCTTGAAACTACTGGGACACAAGGCAGCTGAGACGTCCAGCCCAGGGTGATACACAAGACGAAGGAGCGAGTAGTCTTAGGGGAGTGCACCTCCTTCTGCAAACAGTGTTTTGGGGACTTGTTTTTGGTCAGTCTGAACTGGGCTCCCATTGTGAGCTTTTCGGAAATGTATTTTAATTCAATTCAACCTCTCTACAAAGAGCTTTCTGTGTGCTCATTACGGTACTAAGTAGTGCGAAAGGAGAGAGATACAAGGGGAGAAATTGCATAGGTTGGAATTGCACAGATACCGAGGGAAATGCCTCTGTCAGCAAGGAGCTGGTCAGGAGGAGGGTGTGGAATATGTGATATCGGGCAGGAAGGGCTCACAGCCAGGAGAGAGGCAGAGGCAAAGCTGGAGCCACAGTCAGAAGAGATCACTTGGTGCTGGGCTCTGAACAGGCTTCTGAAAGCAGAACTTCAAGAGGGTTTTAAGTGGGAAACACGGAGATTCCTGGCAGAAAGGACAGCCCAGGCAATAAATAAGGGAACGGCGTTAGGAAAGGCTTCTCTACGTCAAGGAAGATTTGCTTGGCTCCAACTAGAGCAGCCTAGGAGAAGACATTCCCAGGAGATAGAAGGGGCCCACGAGAAAGGATTTATTTTGCCTGCGTACAGTCCTGTCTTTTTAACCAGGGCTGCCCAAACTGCAGTGTGCTTACAAGCCATTGGGGGATCTTATTAAACTGCGGATTCTAATTGAGGAGGTCCTGGGTGGGCCCTAGGGTTCTGCATTTCTTAGAAGCACCCAGGTGGTCTTGGATTGCTCTTTGAGTAACAAACTTCTGAAATACTATTTTTGAGGCCTTGTTAATGGGTCATTATTCCCTATGTAACCACCTTCAGTCAAGGCTGGCGCAAGCCCTCCAGCCTATTAGGTGGGAACTCTTTCCCATATTGGCATTTCAGAGGACTACTGAAGACTCAGTCCTGGGCAGACTGACTGTATCTCCCCCAAACACACACACACACACACACACACACTTTCCCATTTCAACCAAAAGACCATCTTTCAAGGCACAACTTAATTGCCATCTCCCTGAGAAGCTTCCTCTGATCTCAATCTCTGCTTATCCCCATGTTTCAATTTATATCCCCTTCTGGCTGTAGATAGCGCTCAACATAGTCTGGCTAGTAATAAAAAACACACATGCATGCACACATACACCCCTCCTAAAAAGGGACTGCCTTAAATGACTTTTGCAGTATGACAGGATATGTATATATAAATTAATAGAACAAGTGCAGAAACAGGTAGAACTCTCTCACCTGTCTGATTGCCGGAATCCTAATTTACATCTGTATGCCCAGTGCCCATACAGTGAGCCCAGAAAAGCAAGCCTATTTAACTGACCCTTTCATTGTGTGGAGCTTTTATTCCACGATCTGGGCTTTCTTATCATGAGCCATGTACTTGCTCGTCAACGCCCATTTGTTGATTGCCAGGAATGTGCCAGGACACAGGATGATCAAGACCATCTTTCCCTGAGCCTTGGCTCCTGTGGCTGCAAAGTAAAAATGATAGAAGTAGCTCCTCATCACCTTTCTGTCGGTAGAAAATAAGGTCAAGTGCCTAACAGGGCTTGGCACGTAATAAGCACTCAATAAATGGTCGCTATTTTAGCCATCAAAGTGTTATCAAATTTATTTTTATTATTATTATCGTCTGCTCACTGAGCTGAACCTTGAAATAGACCACCTGGGATTGTGAACAATCCTTGAAATATTGGTCGAGGAACACTGTGGGGACTGTGGAAACCACTTCCTGTCTCTCCACTTACTTCTCATCGTAGAAATGCGGCCACTTGGGAGGAAGGAATCGTTACTCAGCAAGAATACAGTTTATGCCCTGGCTGGTTTGGCTCAGCGGTTAGAGCGTAGGCCTGCGGTCCAGAGAGACCCAGGTTTGGTTCCCACTAAGGATACGTACCTCGGTTGTGGTTTGTCCCCGGCCCTGGATGAGTCATGAGGGTGGCAACCACTCGACGTGTCCCTTTCACATCAATGTTTCTCTCTCTCTCTCTCCCTCCTACTCTATCTGAACAAAAAAAAAGAAAGGAAAAATGTCCTTAGGTGAGGAAAAAAAAAAAAGAATACAGTTTATGCCTTTCCAAAGAGGAACCACCTTGAAATGGAACATGAAGGCCCAAGTAACATGTTTATTTAGAGATAAATATGGCAGATACTTCATTTCATTAGATATAGCCTGGATTTCTGCTGTCTGCTCCAGTCACCATGGTTGTTTTGAGGAACTCAGAGATGGAGAAAATCCTGTCTTATGGAAGGTCACGTTTAGTGGTCGCCAAAGATATGCAAATAATTCCTACTATAATAAGCATATGCAATGAAATATTCTAGAGCAAGTAACCCTGCTTAGGGAAATTGGGTAAAGCTCATGGATACAGTGATGGGCAAGACATACTTCTGACCTCACAGGAAACTTCGCAGTTGATTCTAGAAACCTGCACATATCACTGCTGGTGACCCAGATTCAAAAATAATCAGATAGTCCAAAGCAATTTTTTTTTTTTATTTGCCACCAAGTATAAACTTCTTGCATTAAATACCAATTATAACAACTCTGATTACTGCCGCAGTTGTACCATGGTCCTTTTAATTTTTCTTTCATAGCAATCAATTGATCTGCTGCTTAATTCATATTTATTTAGATTGCAGCCATACAGATGTCTTTTGGGTGCTGCCAGGAAAATTAATATGTACATATAGAGTATAATCTATGTAAAAATGCTTTGACAACCATAAAGTGCTCTGCAAAGTATTAGATTACGATCATTATTTCTTTGTAAGTCCCACCACAAATAAATTAATTTTAACATCATCAACCTTAAAACCATTACCATGAGTAAACAAAGTTGCACAGTCTGCTTTTCATTTTTTTAATCTTTTCACTTCTTATCTATGCCTATTGCAAATCATGTCTCATTTCATGCCTTAACAAATGACACCTCTAATCTCCAGGAGATACGGATGGCTATATGGTCTATATTTGCATCTTATTAATCTGTTATGGAAGAAAAATGTTAGGTTTATAATCATAGTAAGGAATATTAAGAAATTAAGAAGTATTAAAATTCCTCACCAACAGTTAACCACAAAATCACACACATTTGTGTATGTAAGTGTCAGTATATATGTGTTCACACACACTTCCCTTTCGAAAGTGCTAAAATTCTTTAAAGAATAAAGAACTTAACGTTTTAACTTTCTTTTTTCCAAACAGAAGTTTAACACGACCAGAATGTGAAAAGTACAGACTTGTCCATAGTCTGGTGTGAAGACTATGTAAACTCACTAACCTCTGCTATTTTGATAAATAGTCATTTGAAGTTTAATACCTAGAATTCAAGACACATTTCAAAGAAAGAGGTTCTAGTAAGGGGTAATGAGGCAAAGTTCCCAGGCTCGGAACGGTTAGGTCAGGCCTAGGAAACAGGCAAAAGTCTAGAAGCAAATGCCCGAGACAAGTAGAGACCTCCAGGACTTATATTCTCCCCTCTGGTGATCCTGCCCAGGCCCAGGGTTCGTGTTTGACATCTGTGCACAGGTGAACTCCATGCCACGCAGCACATGGCCCAGCGCTCCTAGGTGGTCTCATGCACTCACTCCCCCACCTCGTCCAGTATCATAATATGTATGATCTATGAGGACCTCAGTAGTCACCGGTCTAACTCCCTTGTTTTAGAGCTGACGAAGCAGATCCAGAGAAAGAAAATGACTTGCTCAAGGTCACAGAATGGTAGATCAGATGTTTTCTCGGTTTACACCTTTTATTCTTTTATTTCTCTCTTTATGCCTTATCTCTTTGGCATTGTCTATGCTCAGTATCTAACCAAAACAATTTCTCCACTTTCAGGAAATTTGCCCCCCGATGTTCTGTGTGCAAGGAGCCTATCATGCCAGCCCCTGGCCAGGAGGAGACCGTTCGGATTGTAGCTCTGGATCGTGACTTCCATGTTCACTGCTACCGGTGTGAGGTCTGTGGTCTGCACCCCCAAACCAAGGGCAGGCATTGGGAGGCCCATGCGAGCCAGGTGTCCACAAACATAGCGATTATTAAATCTGGGGCGGCCCTGAGTGCCTGTGTTCACAGGACTTGGGTTTTAGATCTGACATGGGCATTTAATGCTAATGATGTTGGATAAGTGACTTTACCCCTCCCCCCCCAATTTCCACACCTGTAATGAGGACTCATTCTTATCTTTCCCAAATATGGCTGTGTGACTAAATTCAAATTTGCATATTAAAGGACCCTGGAAATCGCAAAGTGCTAAGTTAACGGGAAAAGTTATTGCTGCCGTTATTATTGTTGTTGCTATTGCTACGCTGTATCTTTAACTTTGTCTCTGATACTCCTGTGGGACAGAGATGCCATGGTCACTCACTGAGAAGGATAAGTGGTGGTTCCTTTCAGAGGGGTTGGGACTTCGTGTTCAGCCTCCTGGAGTTCGCCAGCACTGACTGAGCACCTCCCAGAGGCCAGGCGACTGCTAGGGGCTGCAGGAGGGTCATGCACCAGGCGCCATGGGAATAGATCCTCACAGCAGCTGTAATCCAGGCTTCTTGCCCCAGGGACATGTCGTCGTGTATACAGCAAAGGGCAGCCAGTCTTTCCCCTATTATCTAGGTCTCAAAAGGCCGCCACGTTCAGAACATGATTTTGAAACATTTTCTTATCCTGGTTCTGTAAACTCCCCAGACCTCCTCTTTTGGAGCAATTTTCCTACTTTCTAGCTCTCCTGAGGACAGCGGTTTGCAGCGGCCTCTGCTATCTGAGTTAGCTCACCCAGCCCCACTAAGGAGCCCTCCCCAGACCCAGACGCTCCGGGGACCGCTCCCAGCCCGCTCGCTGCCTGAGCTGTGACTGGGCGCCTGTTTTACCCACCGGGCTGGGTGTCGTCCTCGGACCCGCCGCGGCCTTAACGTGAGAAAACAACCAACTTTTACGTAAGCTTTTATGACTAAAAATGAACAACAGTGTCCAGCCATCACCTTTAAAATTGACCTGAACTGTAAATGTATAAGAGCTGGTGGATAATTTAGAGCTCCTTTTCCAGATGGGGAAACTGAGGCTCTAAGAAGTAAGGGTTCCCGACATTTCTCCCACACACGCCAGTGGGCTTTGACTTTTAAAGGGTTTTTTATACTAACAGTTGCATAGAATGTACCTTTCCTCCTTCCAGATTAAATGGCAGCTGAACAACTTCCATTTGCTTTAAAATGCTGAGAATTTCTTTAGGAACAATACTGTAGAATGGGAGAAACGTGGACTTAGAAGAGAGGACACCGTTGTTCTGGCCACTGCATCACACTGGACAGACAAATCACTTCCCTCTCTGCTCCTCACCCCCTTCTCTAAAATGAGGGGTTGCAGGGGATGCCCCCTCTGACTCCTTTTGGCTCTGAGATTCGAGGCATTGCTAGTCCCAACACTGTGGTTGCCTCTGGGCTCTTCAGAGTGCCCGGGCGACTGTAGATGTTACTTCATTAAATGCTTTAAACTGCATCCTTTTTAAAATGTCCTTCTTGCTCTCTGTTGTGCTGAAGAGGCTGGCTCTGCTGCTCAGTTTCTTGCATGCCTATAGAGCTGCAAAACACTTGCTCGTCCGTTTTGGTAAAGCCTCCCTTTCTGTGGAGCCCAACTAGTGCCTTGTGCTGCTGCTGTCGCATTCTCGGCGACACCCTGTTTGAACCTAAATCTCATGATTTGCCAAATGCAGACGCCTTATGACCTCCTTGCTGTCCTGGTAGACAGCAGAGGCGGGGCATGCAGCAGCCGTGGCATTTTCAAAGTGAAGTTAGCGAGGGCACGCACCTCTAGAGGAAGCATGACTTTTTTTTTCCCTAAAGAAACTTCAGTTTTTTCCCAAAGTAAGGGCCAACATTTAACTGTTATTTAACACTTTCTGAAATGAACCCTCAGAGGTGCTACCAACAATATGATTATTTACTGGTAGGTAGCTCTTTGCATTTTTTCCCCAAGTACGTTCATAGCCACTATCTTCTTTGATCCTCCCAACAGCTTGGTAAGGTAGGAAATGCAGGGATTGTTTTAATTAAGAGGGGCAGTCACCCTTACCCACAGTGACACAGTCAGTGTCCGAACCAGGAGGGCCATCTCTCAGTCCAGCATTCACCCTCCATTGTGATGTCTCCTTTACAAGGCACAACAAACCTTACTCTCCACAAACCTTAGGATTTTATTTGTGCTACAATGGGGCTAAGTATGCAGAGCCCATTGGTGGTCCTTCTCTTCGTCGGGAGCCACTAGAGCTTTGCTTTTGCCCAGAAATGGCCAAGAAATTCCTTCTGAGGGATCCTTAAACTGATGATAAAAGGTAACAATAAATGAGTGGTTAAGGATCTGTTTTATCATCTCTTGTTCTTGCTATTGTCATTTGGGTTAGGGAACAAAGCTTCCATTTGAGACCCCAGAGGTTTGGATTCTTCTCTTCCTGAACCTGTATTTCCTATTTAATTGAGGAGGGTTAAATAACCCTTAGGAGGGTTATTTTACCATGTTTATATATATGTCTTTAATATCTAATGCAATTGTATTCCAGACACACTGTTTACTGGGGGTGGGTTGGAAGGGCGTGGTGGTATGTGCAGTAGGAAGATACGTGGCCACCTTCTGGAGGCCTTGAATGGGAAGCTGAAGAATTTGATCTTCACCTGTGTAGTTTCCATGTTCACTTACATCATTTCCATCTGGCTTTGCTCTCCTAGGATTGCGGTGGTCTCCTGTCTGAGGGAGATAACCAAGGCTGCTACCCTTTGGATGGACACATCCTCTGCAAGACCTGCAACTCTGCCCGCATCAGAGTGCTGACCGCCAAGGCCAGCACCGACCTTTAAGCTCAGTGGCCTGTTCAGCGGGTTAGTAGGTGGCACTGAAAAGAATGAAACACCAACAATCAAGTAATCCTTCCACGCAATAGGAGGAGAGAAGAAAGGCATTCAAGCTATGGGATGGTCTCTGTTCTTCATGTAGTAGTAACCTTTCTGTAGAAACACATAGATTATGAGATTTTTAAAAACATGCTTGCCAACTACACATTTCACATTTAATTATGTAGGACCTTGATGGGCCTTTGTTCCCAAGGACTTCCACATTTTTGCACGGATTATGCTCCATCCCATTCACTTCTGCATTCCTGTAACCTTTAATCCCTGTGTTTGTCTCACTTTTCATCTGGTTGAATGGCTTTTTTTAGCGTGGGATTTGCTGTCACACAGATTTCCCTGGGCAAGTCTGCCAACTCACAGGTGCTTTTAGGCTTGAAGTCTCTCCATCCTATCATGTCCACGTCGCCTGTGATCACAGAGCAGAGCCATTCTTTCTTTGTGTACTGAAACGTATATGTTTTTGTTGCTATAAACTGGTCATGTCTCTTGGGGGGAAACATATGCCACTTATATGTTAGGCTATAAAGAATTTAAGCTGTAAGTCACATAGGTTCAAACAAGCCCAAATTTGTAAACATCTAAATCAAGATCTATAATGACCAGTTGTCAGGGCTCATTTGAAAACAGATATTAGTGAAAGAGATCGAAACATCAGTCTTTTTCTAAAGAAATTGCAGGTGAGATATGCTGGAAAGAGCATTTTGGGAGTATGTTTGAAAAGCCCATTATTATCCTACAATATCATCTTACCATGTCCCTTTTCCGTACTGCCTGGACACAGTGCAGACAAACTTGGTTGTCCCTTGAATATAACATTTTCTATATTGCGCCACTTTTCATATCAGAAATGTTGGGGTTTTTCCTAATGTTAAACATGACTACCAAAATTGACTTTGTCTTTGGTGAATGATAGCTTTAACGAGCAGTTCAATACCCCTCTCCCCAGGCCCAGGTCCTTTTTTTCCTGATAATTGCAAATCAGGGCACACAAGATAAAATTGTGTAGTTTTGTTTGGTTTACTTTAAAAAGACAGGAAAACTTGAAAAGATTGTGAAGCTGCAGTTTCATTATTCTCTTAATGCTTCTGCAACTCAAATTACATATTACAGGAGACATTTTCATACCATCGATGTGACATTTACACCATACTTGCAAAGACAATCACTGAAAAAAAAAACTGCCTTTCTGAGCTAAAAATACGCAGAGTCTCTGCCTGGGATCTTTATTCAAACTCTCCTGGGCAGTGAATTGCTGGCTTGTCAGCTGCAGAACCGTTTCACTCGGTTCTAAGTTGTTTCTTTGAAGAAGAGACACCTACCTTAATAATGGCAGGTTGCCGATTTTTAAACTAATTAAGTATTTCGGATTGCGATTTCTTAAACCTTTCTTCAAATCCTCCACAAATATATACTTTTAAATTATGAAGTATTTTAAATATACACAAAAGTATAAATAATAATATAATGAATCCTTATATATGTAACATCCAGTTTAAGAAATCAAATATAGTTACCTTCCCCTGTGTACCCTCCCTGATTCCACAAGTAGAGTTTTTCATAATTATAAAGTGATAGTTTTTTAATCTGACTCTCCTTAATTTTTATTTTTAACACCCAGAAGAGAAATGAAAAAAATTATTTTTGCATGTTTTGAATCAGAACCCATGCCTCAGGAACGCTAATTAAATTTATTTTACTTTAGTAAGAATCATCATAGCAATGGTTTCTTTTCTTCTTCTTTTTTTTTTTTTCAATAAGAAATTCTTAAGCCTGTGCTCACTATAGCTCATCTGAGTTGATCTGTGGCTCATTGGCTTTGGTCGCCAAACAGTTTTGTTGTAGAACCACGGAAGTGGTAGCTTTCTAAAGTTCTAAAGTGTGGGGTTTTTACCAGTCCCTCTTCTTACCTTCCTGCTCTTTGACCTTAAATGTACCATAATGTGAAATGCAACGGGATTCGCCTTGGTCAGCATGTGAGTTTCAGGAGACAATGGCGACCGTATCTCCGAATTTCTGTCTTTCCGATGAAAGACCAGACCATGCTGATGGCCTCAAGGGCACTCACCGTTAGACAATCCGGGAGATAACAGAATCTGTTTGAATCACTTCAGTAACCTTAGTTTCCATGATATGCTTGGGGAAAACTGTCTTTAGGCCAAAAGCAAAGAGCCCAATTTATTGAGAGATGGATTTTATCTCTTGAATAGCAGTCATATTATTATAGACTTTGCCAAAAATGGAAGAATTTATGAAATATTTATACTATGAAATGCAATAACATTCTACTTGTTTGTTACATTTAAGTCCTTATGTAACTGAATGTTTACAAGCCAAAAAAAAAAAGTTATAAGAAAATAGTCACAGACCCCCCACTGTGGCGTTGCCAGTGTACTGCTTGGTTACAATCTTTATAGTGCGTTTTTAATCACGTAACCTCAGAGTATCTTTACCAAAGATTTTTAAAGCAAATCTTTTTTAATATAGACTTATTATACTTTTATATAATAATGAATGTGCACACATACATATGCAGAAATATTTAGACTTAGATTTTTTTTTCTTTCACAAGGTATATAGTAAGGAAAGGATCCTACAATATTTTATTCCAGGATTTCTGAAACATATGATTTATATTGCTTTCTTGTCTTTTCTATTAATCATTTGGTTAAACAATGCCAAATCACTCTTTACTGTTTTAGTTCCATGTAATGTTGCCTGTAACAGAGATTGAAAGATCATATTACCTTAATGATTATAATTCTATTGTCTTTTGATATCGTATCTTAATTGTTGACATTTAAATTCATAATGTCAAATAATAGAAAAAGTCATAGAGTCTATTAGAGGAAGTTGGTAAATAATATACCAGTTTTAAAATTTTGTCAAGAACACACATATTTGGTAATTCTGTATAACATGAGAGACACGGAAAAAGGAAAAAAACCCACTCTGTCATGGGCTCTGCAGATCATTTCAAAATCATATTTGTTTGTTGCCTGAATCTGGAGATGTATAGACTCCTCAGTGTGGAGTCCTGTGTGCAAAGTTACCTTTAACATTTAAAAAGAAGTCACGGCTCCAGCATAAGGCACAAAGGCTTTAAGATGCTGGAAATCTCTGCAGCGCAAAGATGTGGGTTCTTTTTCTTGTCATTAACAAATTCTTTCTGTTGGAGCAACTTCTGTGATCAAAATGACTTCATTGGGTTTATGCTGATTAATGCAGTGGAGTGGTCAACCCTGTCATTGTTTTCTCACTATGAAAGATCCTTCAGAGATGCTTATGATGATGTTTCAAGTATATAGAACTCTAACTACGTTTAAACAAGTATTTTTATTTTGGTCCAGAGGAAGAAAGAGAAAGATCACTTCTACCATGAGGCTATAGTAGAGGGTTTTATGGAATATAGAGAGGACTCTGAAAACACAACTTCCCACAGTTTTCCTAGTTAGTAAAAATCCTGTTTAATGTGAACCATCCAGGAATAACAGTGTTATTTCTATTTGATATGATTTGGGCTTCTCTTGTCAAATCTGTGTCTGCTGCCCCCTGATCCCTCTGTTATCAAGTTCTGAAGGGTGTTGAGGAAATTACGGCAGCTGCTAGGAAGATCAGGGAAACACTGATGTAACCTCACAGCCTCTCAGCATTCCTTTTGGCTTAGAAAGGCTTTCTTTCCATATACATTTCTAGAAATATTGCTATACTACCTTAGTATTTCACATTTGTAGTTTAAACAAGCGATTGTCCATCTGTTGCCTAGAGCTACAGTACATGTGTGTTATGAAATACGACAGCATGTTCCATACCCTGCTTTAGCCATCTGTAGAAAACCAGTAGACTGAAAAAGATATACCTCTGTGAATGTTCCTCGAGTCCCTTCCTGAGATTGCTCTTTTGATGCACTTTCATGGGGATAATCAGAGAGCAACATATGCATGTGCCTTATTTTAAAAGAATCGTTACACTACTATGGATACTCTTCTGAAGCATCTATAACATGAATAGGAATCCCCAAATCTCAAAGATAGACTCATCAGTAAAGTCCAACAAAATCCAGAGAGGTCTGAACTCTTTATCTTAAACTCTTCCAATAGTATTTCTTTTCTCTTTTATGTCTTGGAAGTACCTTATTGATTCCTGAATTAGAGAAACATTCTTAACAGCCACAGTGTGATGTATCAGATATTGTTGGTGATTATGTTTGGTCTCACTCTGGTTTCAGTCAGATAATGAAGACAAGACTTCATGTTGAACCTTTAAGAGCCATTCAGCACGTCTGCTTTATTTTTAATTGCCATAGGTTTTTTTTGGTTTGGGTGTTGTTTAATTTAACAGTGGACAGAACAAGTTGAGAATTTTAGTTCTGAGTCATTACAGTGCAACCAGGAACATTTCAGGTCAGGTCATTTACTTGACAGATAACTAGAATGAAGTTTTTCTCATAAGGCTGTTATTTGGTTAGCATATAATTTTAAATATTTAAAAGATTATCTGATTAAAGCTCTGCAACTTGAGAATTCTTAATCCCTCCTTCTATCCCTTTTCTCCCTCCTTCCTTTCTCACCTTCTCTCCTCTCTTTCCCATCATACCTGCTCATTCTATCTTGCTTCAACTTTTCATAAATAAATCAGTGCATTACTGTCCTTATGCTATTATGATCATAATAAGGGAAGAAGGCTACCACAAAATACATGTGACATCCATAAACCCTTTCTTTAAAAGGGCATATTTTCCATATTGTGTTGATTTGCAAAATGAGATGAGATAATAGAGTCTTCGGGTTTTATTTTAATGAGTTTATATCAGGGACTCAGATCATGGAGTTCCTGGTAAATTCATTTATGACCACCCTCTTTCTCTCAGCTAAATACAAAGTGACCTTTCTAAGACTGGGTGAAGATTATTTTTCTTTTTAATCCACAGCATTTCTGACCAACAAAACAATGATATTTTTAGTGGTTGCATGTTATTTTATTCCACTGGAACTTGATAATGTTTCTTAAGGCAAGGGAAAACTATTCTCCTTCGCATTTTGCCCACGATGTGATATCAAACCTCAGTCGTTGAATCACAGTAATTTGCAAGAGGCAGGTCGGCACCTGAGTTATTCCTAGAGCACATGCTGCAGGCCTGGAGTCTGTTTATAAAAGCAACCCGAGGACGAGCCTTGGTCTGTCACTGAATTATTTTGTTAAAATTTGGGTCTGAGATTCTTTGAATTCTGGCTAATCCCGATAAAAGTATGCCCTCAGAATCCTTTCGTATGTTTGTTTGGAAAACTTAAAATTCCAGGACTGTATTTCCATTTTTGGTTTCTGTCCACATTTTCATTTTCTGCACATTTTCACAAGGTTGACATTGATTTTCCTTTTGGGGAGGGCCACATATGGGGGGAGAAAAACATAATACATATTTAATTCAATACGCAAATGAAATTGTCAAGGATTAATGAAAAGTCCCAGTCAGTATGTTTTGATACACAGACAGATTTTTGTTTGTTAGTTTTTGTATTTTTAAACCTGTCTCCAAGAAGAGTGGGATTCAGGAGGAGAAAGGGGGATTTGAGAGGAGAGGCCGTCTACAATTAAAATGATGGCAACACAGCTCTTGGATAGAGTAACTCTGAGAATTTTATAGGTGTTTTAGGGATCAGCAATCACAGCCCCTTAAGAAGGGAAAATATGTGTGTTTTCAGTTAATGAGGTATTTAAAAATCACCATGGCTGCTGCTAGGGTCCGTGGTGTGGCCATAACTGCACTAGAAATTTCACGATGCATGACCTCTCATCCCCTCCGATCGGGGCTTAGCTCGCCTCCTTCTGAGAGATGGTGATGCATATTCTGACACATGCTAGGCCAGCTTCACTAGACACCAAGCATCTCGGCAGGTTAGAGGTCTTTGTATTCACACAATGTTTTATCCCTCTCCAGTGAACTTACCTGGGGAGCACAGAAAGTAGGATTTTTTCTGGTCTGTTCTGGTCTGTGGTTGTCTTGTTCAAATCTAATCATCGACGTTCTGTACTGTCTTGCCTAACATCTATACTATAATTGATTTGTACTTGTTTTCTCTCTTTAGTGGCAAACACAGAAAAGGAAGTATAAAATGACATATTTTTCCTTCAATATAGAAAGGAAGGACACTTATTCCTTTCTCTGTTTTACTTTCCTGGCCCCTGTGCCAAAAAGTCGTGACTTTATTTTAGTTATTCAACATTCAAGTAGTTATTTGGGGGAAAAGTGTAGAAGATACATTTTTACTCAACTCAGTGACATTTCCCCTTTGAAGTTGCAAAAAATTACTAAAATCTTTGCTCTTTGTTCTGATTATTTAATGCACAGCAGTCTCTAACCACACTAATAAATATCTCTACGTCCAGCCTTTATAAAACAAAAATTAACACTCTATAAGCAAAAACATACACTAGAGAGGAGGAAACCCTACAGCTAATTCCTCTGTTAAACTTTAAGATGCTTGCATTAATACTTCCCTACTGTATGTCTTTGTTAATTTTTCCAAGGTTCCCACCCATTTGGGGGCAAGAGACAACTTCATTCACCTAACTCTGGTAGACATTTACCTAATATACCCAAATGTAAGCCTTATTAAGCATCCATAAATGCATTGCCAACTTGGCACTGAACACAGCTTCTAATTCATTTCTCAACCCCAGGAATACAATGATCTATCAAGAATAAGACAGGTGTCTCTGTCATCTTGTATACTCCACCAGTGCAGAGGGCTGAAACTGACCCTAAATACCAGTGTGGTTCCTAGACCCTTAGGAACATCATGACCTTTAGAATCATGGCCCTTTAAGGATTTGAATCTCCTTTGTTATTTTACTGACATATCACCCCACGTCTTAGACCTGTGGTACTGTTCACAGAAGTCCATTCTACCATCAGGGCAGCTCTTTTTACAAAAGTTCTTCCTCATGTTGAGCAAAAATCTGACTCTGGTCTACACAAAACCAATCTAATATTTAAATCTTTGCCTCTAGGTCGGATATCAATAACTCTTTCAATGTTCCCTCATGTATTGACATGATGTCAAGGCCAATTACCTTTCTGCTTTTCCTTTGAACGGCTGGACCAACAAGTATTTCTAATTTTGTTTCAATCTACTCAGCGAAACATAGAAATCACCTTGGTTCCGGCCAGGTAAAAATACTTTCTCTAGGGTTGAAAGTAAATGGAATTTGAATCACCAAAATGAAACTGATGCTCAACGTGAAAATTTCCCCCAAGGACTCAAACCCAGGAGAGAGAATGCTAGATCAGGATAGATTGCCCACGTTTTCAAAACCTGATGTCTCATGCTGGTTTGATGTTGCCAAAATCAAAATCATTCTGAAAACAAGAAGCGAGCTACTTGGTAAATGTTCATCAAGTCTCTTCAACCCTTTCCTTTTTTCCTGTCTTTTTAAGAGTGAGACATTGCTTGTTGATGGTTCTATACTGAATATGCAGAAGGCTCCTGGATGCTTTATAGGTTCAACACAAACCTTTCCTGGCGATTTGCTTTGAGGGGCACATGAATTCTTCTGTGTTCCAATGTTTATACCCAGAGTAGACCAGCTTTTCTACATGATCGATTAGGAACTATCGTTAGGAGTCCGGATCTTTTCTTTACACATGTCCTTCTACTATCTTTATACCTTACTCATTTCTTTAATGTAATCACTGTGAGAGAATCAGCCCTGAGTACCTCAGCTGCCGTGAGATCATGCAGGTTCCATTGGCGCTCTGTGGGAAGGAATACAGTGTCAGGAAGGGCAATTCTTCCCTGTGACATCAGTGAAGCGCCACAGAGGAGTGGAATTTGGTAAGAAATCTTGAATTGATGCACTGACGGACAGGAAGAGTACTTAATGCACCAGAAGCAGCAGGAAAGCAGGGGCCGTCTTCAGAGAAGACGAACACGGGTTCTGGGACTTCTTTAACAAGAAAAAGGTCTCCAGGTATGCAGGGTCAGTGGAAAGGGAGAGGCATAGAGGAAGCCTAATTCAATTTTCATTTGCTTTTTTTTTTTTTTATTTCTTCATAATTGAAAGATAGGATGAGTTGCCAAAAGGTAACACAACACATACAGTACACACAGAAAGCTCGGTTTATAACATGAAATGTACATTCTGACTGGCCCGCAGCCATAGACTTCACTCTTGCAGCAAACACACCTGTCTTCTGAACCCCTACACAAAGATAAGCAAGGCACCCCTATTTTCCTCTTGCTTTTAGGTGCACAATTAGAAAGGACCCCAGCCACCTATTCCATTTGGTATTGAAATTCCCTTACATACTTATTGCTAAGTGACCATGCAGACTCTGCTTAAACATCACCTGTGTCAGTGAGCTCATCACTTCTTAACGTCTTCCATCTCCTCCGTCCACTCTCTTCCAGCTCACCCCCAACGCTACCGGAACCAGCCTTCGGCTTATGTTCTCCTTGGTGCCACACAGAATTCGTCTTCAGCACAAAATGAAATGTTGCTTCCTCCCTCCACTTTCATTTAAATACATCTTTTGTTTTTGGCAACACATTTCTTTAAAAAAAAAACAAAAAAAAAAAAACAGCTTTGATTTTTAGCTGACGATCATTAAAAATCTTCTTTAAACATCCTTAAAAGTAGTGAAATATCTTATGAGGATCAGGTTGAGAGCTTATGAGTTTTCTGTTGTTTACTTTTTTACTCAAAAGACAACTGTTCTGTCAGTTGTCATGTAGCTTTGTGCCTGTGCCCAGTAACCAGGCCACGAACAGCACACTCTAGTCACCTGGCCTGCTGAAAATGACCTTAAAACGTTGGGAAATGTCAGTGTGTGATCCCCACTTCTCACAAGGAAGAATTCAAAAGCAAAAGACAGTGGTTCTGTAAAAACTCATTACTTCCGGCCAGTCCTGTGCGAAAGGAAATTATTCTCGGGGAAAGGGCTTATATTATGTTATGGTTTTATGTAGAAAGGTATACATTTTTCTATTACTGCTCTGGGTCACTATTTAGTTTCAACAGCATTTCCCGGCCTAAGGGAGAGAGGCTTGGGCCTCTTCCAGGCCTGTTTGAATTAGACCCTGTCGGCAGAACCTGTCGGCAGTCTCCTGGGCAGGACCTGGGGGTGGCTTTCTGAGCTCTAAAATAACAATTCCTGAGAGAGCTTACAAACGTCTTTCGCACACGAAACCGCCCCAGGAGGAAGGTTATTAATAGCCCTATCCTAGAGGAGAAGGCTGAGGCTCAGGAGCATTAAGTGACTTGCCAAGAGCGATACAGCTGGTAAGTGGCGGATCTGGGGATGTGACGCTCCAGTCTTCAAGTCCAGGGTTCTCCTCGCTGGCCACTCTCAGGGCACCAAATGCCAGGGCGCAGAGTATGCTTCTCACAGACCGCAGTACGATCTCAGGCTTGAGGACATGCGCACAGACCACTGCGCTCTCGGGGGGCAAACCCAGGTGTGCGCCGATGGAGACCCTTCAGAGCTGGCTGCTTAGCGCGTCGCCTCGTGGGAAACGACTGGGTGTTCTGTCCCATCGGCAGGGGAGGAAGACGACGAGGAAAGGCCACCGTGAAGAACGAACGGCTGTGATGCTGAAACACACTGCGCAAATGTCCCCGGAGACCACGGGTTTGCTTTACATTAACTGAAAACTCTCTGGGACTGTGAGGTTCCGAATATCCACCGAGATCCTTTCGTTCAGAATTCAGTGGGGTGCACAGGTGACTTGATCCTTAAGAAAAGTGTCTCTCCTGTGGGCTGCAACGTGCGCCCCACGGAGGGAAAGACTGCTGTATATAAACAGTGCATGTGATTCTCTCCATTCACCGTCGTGAGGCCCACCAAGTGTATGGCATTGCGTCAGGCTTTTCCAGACCAGCCGGCCAACCCATGACCTGCACCTGTCTGTGACCAAAGACCAGGGGACTGATTGCGCCTCCGAGATTCGGCCTTTGCCGTTGGGCAGACCGGGCTCCACGCGCATGCTGTCACCGGGACTTGGGTGCTGTGTGTTTCCAGGACACCCACGGGGAAACCTCTGTGGCATTCTGGACGCTGCCCTACACGGCAGTTCCGCAACTGGCCGTTCTTTCTTTCCACCTGCACCGCTCAGGAAGCTGTGCCTCTTGATGTACGCTCTTGGGTTGTCATTTCATCCCACTTCTTCCTTAGAGCTGTTTGGCTTTTGGTGAAAATCTGTGACTCTGATCGGAAACTATTCTTTCTTCATCTAAGTGAAATCTACTGCAGGAAATGATCTTACCTAAAAAGCTTTCTAGGCACTTTCCCTCCCTAGAGTCTATCATCCATCAAGCCTGTCTCATCATCTTTCTACTTATTCCCAGGGATTATTGAGGCCGCGTTAAATAACAAATGGCTTTGCACCTCTTTCCAATCTTCACACCTGGTAAATACAGGAGGGGCCAGCCGGGCCGGCAGAGCAGTAACCTTGGCTAAGATGGCAACATTCAGAGTCTGGAAAGGGGCATCGTTTTCTGTGAAGTTTGGTAAATGCTTTGGCTGATGGACTGGAAAACAATTCTTGTAGGATAGACAGAACACTGCCACCAGGAGTGGATGACTAGAAGAAGTGTTTTTGAGAACTTTGCAGAATTGTACGTCTGAGAGGAGACTCGCCTGGATGGAACCTGTGACATCGTCCTAGAGGCCGTAACAGGACAGTGAGTCAGGGAATATGCAAAAGCAGCCCTTTAAAAAGAATAATAAAAGGAGCCACCAATCCTGATTTATCTTCTCATAATGTAAAGAAAATTATTGATAAAAACTGTTCTTCCTCCATTCTACGCAATCTAGCCCCCCGTGTTTGGGGAGATACAATTGTGCTATCTTTGAGACACACCCCACGCAGGAGTATGCACACACACTTTCACACAACATGCATGCACAAACATCTTCCAAGAAAGCTGATCCTGCAAAAAAAAAAAAAAAAAGGAAATCTTATTTTCAAACACTTGGGTTTCCAGGCCAGAAAATTAATAATTCCTAGACTTGACCCATTTTTTTTATTTTTTTATTTTTTGTGGCTGCCAAAAGGAAAAGGAAAAGTTATTTAAACTTTGTATGGATCCAATTATCTCTTAAAATATTCCAAAGCAATTTGAGATGAGGGTGGAAACCAAGGTATTTCTCTCCTGCTTGATTCGCTTTTTATATTTTTATCTGTTGGGAAAAGGTAAGGAACTATTCTTGGGCCATTGTTGCATTGCCACTCTGTACAGGGTCTGCTCCGCTGCACACTGGAGCATAGCATTAATAGTTGCTTTCTTGGCTCCATTTCCCCCATCAAGAGAGAGTAAATATTAAGTCTTTGTGTCTTTCTTTGCCAAATGATTTAACTCCATTTCTGAACTAGTTTAGAAAGTGCAAAATAAGGAGAGCTAGTTGTTCATGGATACCTTTCTTCTCATTTCTTTTTCTCTGTGGGTGATGGCTGATGGTCACTAAGTAATAATAATAAACCAGAAGTAAAAGACTTATGAAAGTTCTTATAAAAAAAATCCATAAATCATGAAATCCTCATAAGCCTAGCCAGGTTATGATGAATCCACCAATGTGTTTTATTCCTTCAAACATAGACATTGAGAGGGAAAGGGATTTTTATAATTTCAATGCCAACCATAGGAATGACTTTATATTTTATCTTTCAAACAGTAAAAGATGAGTTGATGTGCGGGCAGTGTCTGCATTTTACTAATTCTGTATACCCTCTGCTTAGTTTTTAGATGAATACAAAGTACACCAACATACGAGGGAAATGCCACCAAGAGTTAAAATGCCCTACACCTCCCTTACCAGGTAGCAACTTGAAACTGGTGTAGACGATGCCAGCCTTCTAACTCAGACGAGGTGCATTCTTGGTGAAAAAGATGTAGAACCCTGGAAACCAGACCTTGTCACCAATAGCATATAATGAAGTGACTGCAAACTCATTTTTAAACTACTTTCTTTGACTACCCATTTATTCTCTTGGGAAAGCCTGGTGGGCAAATTATCCAAGAATTATTCCCTTATTAAACAAAGTCAGAATATGTCCCCCCGAAAAACCTGAAGTATGCCTTCATTCCTTTTCCAGAAACATATCAAAGAGCAAATAGAATTAGAGATGACACTGGATAGCCTGATGCTTTCGCATGAGTGAGACCATCTTGCGAGTTCATGTGCCTTCGGTGAAATTTCAACCCAGATGCAGAACTTGTACGGAGCTTTTACGTCATCTATGCCAGGATTCACTTTGACTTTCTGTTTTTTTTCAACTTCACCTTTATCATTAGTGCAACAGATCTAGGGCTCTCTCTAGTGGGAATATGTGCCGCCATGAGATGCACCCAAAAGGGGAAGGAGAAAGCTCTCTGAGTGGCAGAGCTGCGCCGTGAAAAAGACAAGACGTGGGGGTGCAGAGCCTGGGGACAGTCATCTCCTCTGAGCCACACACGCTTCAATCTCATGGCTCTGTCCCCGGCTTTTCTCCTTCTGTGCCATCACCTTGGAGAAAAACGATGGCACCTTCTCCAAGTCTGCCTTTTAACAGCTACCGTTGAGCTGGCAAGACTTCCCCAGCTCCGAATATAGCCATTTGCCGACTCCGGCCTCTGCGAGACTGACTCAAATCTGTGATCTTCTGTTCAGCATACACATCAGCAAAGTGAGAAGATGAGCCCTAAATATAGGCTCTATTAACTTCACTTTTAGATTTACTGCCTTCAAAAAGTGCCTATTCTGAGAAACAGAAACGTGATTCCTCCATATGTATGTACACACGCCACCCAGAGCCCTACTGTGCGGCCCGAATCCACACCGTCCGCAGGAGTCGGTGCTGAGGCGGGAGGAGTCGCTCGTTTCCAATATCCCTCTCGAGCGGCACCGTGAAATGGGCCGCAAACACGTTCCCTGAGCATTCCTTGCTGATACAGCCACTTTATATTTATATCCCACTGGCTCGTGGCATATTGCTGAGGTTTCTTGTACTCTGCTTCAAGGGAATATATGCTTTATGCAATGGGGCATTTAGTCAGGGTGGGGGGTGGAAATCGTTGATGAGCTAGAGCCAGGGCCTGTGTTAGGATATGTGTCATGTGTATGTTTTATAAACTAAGCGTCGCCGGGTTGAGAATGTCAGCACATTTCTTCAGCTCTCATCTCTCAGGCTAACATCGGCGGAAACTACAGAGAAAGCCTGGGCTGCGAGGGCTGCAGGCTCGCGGTGCCAAATGTCCTTGGCACAGCCTTTGAGCATCTTTCCTCTGACTCCGAAACCAGTAGCACGTGTCCCTTAATGGCTTCTGTTTTCATAGTTTTGTCGCTGACATTATAACCCGCGGAGCCGCCGCACAGCTGTGGCAGCAGGAGAGGGTCCAGGTAGATGGGACAAGGTAGACGGTGCACGAGATTTTGGAAAAGGGTTAAGGGAGGACGTGCTCCCGAAAAAGATCTTTCTCAGTGTGTCGTCTGACTCAACCAGCTGGCGAACTGCATCTGCCAAGTCGCTCTTTCCTTCTAAGTCAGTTGGCTCCGGGTCCACTTGAATGTGCCTCTGCTTTGGGAAAGTGAGACACCTCCAGTTCGCTCTTCTCCAAGAAAGCTCTTGACGTCTTACTCACAAAGTTGTCTCCTACCCCACCCAGTGTCACCAAATAGAAGTAGAGGGGCCCCTGCAGTCACCATTCTGTTTCCGTAGACAGAGCCCCGCTGTATAAACTAGGGATGAAGGGGAAAGAGACTAATTCCTAGTTCACGATTTCACCCCACTTTAACCGCCTTCATTTCATGAGACCAGGTGGCTTCTTGCAGAGTGAGATTCTTCACCAGTGGCCTCAGTTCTTCCTGTTCATGTTCTTTTGATTGTTGTGCCTTATCCAATTTGAACACTAGTTATCGTCTGTTTTTAAAAAAATCAAATTCCAGTGCTAGATAAGAGTTCAGAATCTCTGGGCAATGTCACAGGGGCATTGGGATAGAGAGGTTTTCCTCCTGGTTTCAGTCTGATGATCATGGCTGTGAGAGAGAATTTTATGTAAATGTTAAGTGACATTAAGAGTTGGATAGATCTTGGAAAAGGGGGCGACAGGGAGAAGCCAGGTTTTCTCATGCTAAATGCGTCTACTGAGAGCAAGAACTTCTCACTAAGTATAGTCATAGCTCACCATGATCATCGGCTATTCAGAATAACACTCCCTGACTTAGTGGGAACCACACAAAAAAATGCATAGGGAAATTGCCTTTTTTCACATGCGTGATACTGACAGAGTCATGGCATTCACAGTGCAGGTTTCCATTTGTTATTTAATTCTTGGTAAATTGCATCTCTCCACTACATCACAAACCATCATGACATATCCAACGTGACCTACCTGGTTCCTAATGAAAGTACAGGATAAAGCCTGTTATATGCCAATGATTTGGGTATTTTCTTTTGTATTTATGTATTATCAAACTTTATGAAAATATGTTTCCATTTACTTTCCATCCGTTGTTTTCTATCAATTATATTTTTCCAATGCTCTGTAAGAATAATTATGAAAATCATTCTTTTTTCTGTAAAAGAACTGCAACTCCTTTATTATATTTAGAATTCAATAAACTTCTTATTTCTTTCACTCACCTGTGTGTCATCTGCTTTCCATGTGGGCCTGGGAGAAACGGTGTCACTCGAGCCAACAGGAGAATGGAGACAATTCTCCTCTCCTGTTAGCGCAGAAGACCTGAAGGCTGGATGTGTTCTGAACTTGACCACTCTGTGTCTTAACCTTGCAAGTAAAGCATGTTTCTCCTTTAAAGCTGGATCTGCATAAATGGGTCCCTAGGGACGGGGAGTGGAGGTTCGCCCCTCTCATCCCCAGCACTGGCTGACTTTCTCACTTTTATTCCAATTGTACTATGCATACTTTTCAAGCATCGAGAAGCTGCTCCGTACCAGGCACCTTAAGGAATACAAACACCTGGGGGGGGGGCACCTTAGCATTTTCAGTGCTACCACTGTTCATTATATTATTTTAAATAATCCTGTGATCTGGAATTGTTTCATCCTCATGTTATAGATTAAAATGCTGAGAATGTAAGAAATAAAGTTAACTGCAGATCACTGTTTGTTCACTGAACAATTTTTAAATTTTTTACGTGTCAGGTGTTCAGCAGAGCCCAGTGTTTCTGACGCCCAGCCCAGTGGTCTATCCACTAAACCTTAGGAGTAACTAGAACTCGAGGTAGTGACCTCCTTCCATGCAACTCCGGAGGGAACATCTCTTCAGCCCTGGGTCTCAGCTCTCCAACACCAGTTTCAGCCGACTGGGGCTGAGGGATCTGAGAACTACAGACGGAAGAACTCTGCAAGAGACCCCCATGTGCAGAGGTGCCAGACACAAAATACATCTATGAATAAACGCATGATGGATAAATCACAGGGACTCAGAGCATTCGCCGCTTATTGCCAAAAAGTTGTACACAAAGAAGGGCATATAACATGTAACCTTGCCTTCTACCTATCTATTTCTCTCAAATTACCCATTTTATGTGCTGTGGCCTTCTCTGCTCTCTGGATCCTAACACTGCCATTCGAACTATGTATTCATTTGCTCCTATTCATAGGATGTGAGAGCTAGAAAGGCCCTTAGACAGCATTATCTAATTTTGTGAGGGAAGAGTGGGTCCTGGAGATGAAAAGGGATTTGCCCAAGGCCACAAAGTAAGTTACTGACAAGCCTGCACCCTGCGTCCTGGCCTCCTGATCTCAGTCCAGTGCTGCCATCGTGATGACTCCAGTAGTACACAAGAGAGCAGAAAAGAGATCTATCTATGATTTCCATTTCTAGGAAAAACAGAGACATTTTAAAATCAACAAAAACGTGGACTGGCCAATGTGGCTCAGTTGGCTAGCATCAACCCATGACCAAGAGCCATGGTTCGATTCCTGGTTGGGGCACATGCCCAGGTTGTGGGTTGATCCTGGATGTGGGAAGGAGGTGGAGAGGGGCAGCTGATCCATGTTTCTCTTTCATCGATGATTCCATCTCTCTCTCTCCCATTCCCTTCTCTCTCTAAAAATCAATGAAAACATTACAAAAACCTGAGAAGGGTTAATGTCCATAGACCCTAACCAACAGAAATTCTAGAAGATAGATTTTAGAAAGAATGGACATGAACCAAGAAGGGATGTTAGTGCTGCAGCAGGAGATAGCAAGCAAAGAAAATTGCAACCATGTGGTCCGATCTCAAACAGATTGGGTTTGTCCCAGGAATCTGAGAGTAGCTGAATATTAGAAAGTCTAATAATACAATTCACCACTTATACAGAACAAAACAGGAAAAGTCTTACAATCATATCTCAATAGATGCAGAAAAATAATAAAAAACAAACATTTAAAGTAAAAAAGCAACTCCTTAGAAGACTAGGAATAGAAAGAAATGTTCTTAATTGAGTAGACTATCTATTTAAATAAATCACCCCAAATGGTAAAATATTAGAAGTAATTATTTTAAGTCATACGCAAGACAAGGATGCTCACTATCATCACTTCTATTCAACTTTGATCTGATGACTTTCTAACCAGTAGTTATAATAGAAACATGAATGAAATATATACAAGAATAGAATATGAGAAACCAAACTGTCATTAATCATAGACGCTATAACTATAGGAAACATTACATAGACACCCAAGATAACATGTAAATAATGAGCATTAAAAGGTTTAGCAAGTTTGCCCTGGCTGGTTTGGCTCAGTGGTTGGAGCGTCGGCCCGCAGACCAAAGAGTTGAGGGTTTGATTCTGGTCAAGGGCACGTACCTTGGTTGCAGTTTGATCCTGGGCCCTGGTCGGAGTCATGGGGGAGGCAACAAATCAATGTGTCTCTCTCATGTTGATGTTTCTCTCTCTTTTTCTCCCCCTCCCACTCTAACTGAAGATAAATGGAAAAATATCCTCGGGTGAGGATTAAAAAAAAGTTTAACAAGTTTTGAAGCTATAACATTAATATACCAAAATTCCATTTTATTTCTGTGTAACAGCCACAAAGACTTTTATAATATATTTTTTAATAAACCATATGTAATATTAACAAAAATGCATAGTGCCTAAGTATATCTTTTTAATGTTAAAGACCAAATGAAAAAAATCATAAAACTTGACTGAAAGACATTAAAGTAAGTCTAAATAAGTTGAAAGATATACCATATTCAAACGTAGGAAAGTAATAACATAAAAATGTAAATTATTTCTAAGTTGACTCATACATGTAATAGAATTATAATCTAAATACCACGAGAATGTTTTATGGATTTTGACAAGCTGATTCAAAAATTTACTAGAAAAAGCAAGTGCTGAAATACCCAAGACATTTTTGAAGAACAAGGAAGGGTGATTTTCTTTATCAGATGAGACTCTATACAAAGATATAGTAATTAAGAGAGTGTATTATTAGTATATAAATGACAAATATACTAATGGATTACAGGTGAGAATTCTAACACAAAACCATCATTGATGATAACTTAATACAGGGCAGATCAGTGTAGAAGGACAGATGGTGAGGTCATCAGTTATGTACATAAAATGGCATCCAGTGCCTACCGCGTGTAGGTAAAACTTTAAGACCCATTAAACAATCTTTATCTTGTGATATTAATTTGATCCTCTTTCAACATCACCCCAGATTCACGTCCAAAGCAAAGCACTTCACCTTTTCAGCCATGGCTATCATGCTCGGAAAGTAAATGGCATGCTCATTGCTTCCTTGTGATGATATAAAACTAGTATGAAATACCACAGTCAAAATTCCTAAATTCAGGTCAGAGAGCCGCCTCCCACCCAACTCTCTTGTAAAGGGAATGATCCAGGTAGATAGGAAGAAGGAAGACACAAACACCGGACAGTCATGTCAACAAAGTCTTCCATGTCCTTTGTGTCACCCAGGGCCAAAACCTCAATTTTGTCCCAAATTCATCCCTCTCATTTCCTCATCTCATGGCTCCCTACATTCTATCTCTTCCTTCTCCATAATCCATCTCTCCCTCCCGTTGTCTACCCTGCCATAGTCCAGGCTTTCATTTCTTTAGAGAAGCATTTTACAGAGTCCACACTTATCTCCCTTTCTCAGTCTTTCTGAACTCACCAACTCACCATCGCCTCTAAACCATCCTCCACGGTGGCCACCTATTTCCAAGGCACAAATCGAACCATACTGCTCCCCTGATCCTAACTTTCACTGTCTCTTCATCTCCCACAGGATTGAATTAAACTCTCTCGGCATGACCTTCAAGTCTCTAGGTTATCTTTCCAGACGTATTTACTCCCACTCCTCCCCCAACATCCTGCCATTAAACCACGCAACATTTCCAAACAGATCATGCCTTCTCACTTCTCCTGCCTTTGTCCCAACTTCCTTGTGTTTAGACTGCCCCTTTCCCTTCCTGTCTGGCACCCACTGAGCCCTACAAAAGAACTCTGGCTATTAACTCCTTCCAAATCCTTGCACTAAGAAGGGACTTGACCAACCCCAGCATGGCTGCTGGCAGCCTAAGTCCACATCCCAGGGACCCAGGCCCCCTTTGAGTTCCTGGAAAAGTTCAAGGTTATCAAAAGAATTTACCATTTGTTCTGGCCAAGACCTGATGCCCTTTCTTCGAGCATTTACGAAGAAGGGCTTATAACTGTGCAACCTACCTGTGCCCTCTGAGCTACATATGTATCTCTCCTGCAACCCAGGAGAGTCCTTCTCAAGGACCTGACAGCCTTTCCTGTGGAATGTGTTTATCAGGAAGGAGAGGGCCTCTGTCGCCCAGTCTCAGGGAGGACAGAATCCTAGCTTCACAACCGACAGCGAGCAGACACAGCTGAACTAATCACGTTTACTGACCGTCTTGCTTTGTCATTTTCCACTTCCTCGGCTCTCATTGAACCCCTGTCCACTCCCTCTCCCCATTGCCTCATTCTCCCTTGAAAATGCCCAATCACCTTTGCACAAATGGGAACAGAGCTCAGCTCTTTCCCTACTTATCACTAGTTACAGAATAAAATGAGAATCCACGTCCACTAATGTCTGGCTTTGTTACCTGTGTCACTGCTCACATTCCATTGCCCAGCCTCCAGGTGCCTCCTCTAGGAAATGTTCTTCCCCTGACCTCTGGGATGGTACTTGGTCACGCTTATATGTAAGCCCATACAACTCTGAACAGATATGTCCTGAAATATACTTTTTCTTCTAGTCAAACTTCCATCTGAATTAAACTCTGAAGGTTTAGAAATTGTGTTTTTCTCACCTCTTTATTCATTGACCCAGGTCTATAACAGGCCCTGAATACATATCCAATAGGCAGAGGATGAACTAAATGGGCGAGTGAGAAATCAAGGGTTAAGATGTGCTCTCGTCAGCGAGTTGTCCCTAAGGGAAAGAGAGACAGAGGTGGAGCTGCGGAGGAGGAATTCCACTCCTCCAGGAGAGGCGATTGGCCAGTGTGGACTTGTTCTCTCGTACCCAGGAGGTATTTTCCACTCTGCTTTTCTCCCTTCCCAAGTCTTTCTCAGTTTGAATGCAACACCTTTTCCCTTCAGGGGCTGTGAAGAACCATTTTGTATTTTTCACTGTAATACAAGGGTGAAGGAGGATTCAGATCCCTTCAAACACAGGACAGAAGTTGGCAGCCGAAAGGCTTCATCTTGGCCATAACCAGATGCAGATGTGTGATGTCAAGCCAACCTAAACTCTCCCATTGTGTTCAAGTGTGACTAAGTACTGACTAATATTACTTCCTCTGGCACTTTTTTTTTTTTTTTTTGACTCAGGAGAATGGACAAGTTCCAGGCTGTTGTTACACTTCACTGTCTGGACAGAATGACTTCCTACACATCATAATCACTTGAGAGAGGAGAAAAATAGAGTGTGTGTGTGTGTGGCGGGGGACATCCCGGGAGTTCCCTTATATTTAGCAAGAACTTTTGGTTCTTGGAATTTTTTATCTTTGTTTTTGCTGTCCTGGGTTATTCACAAGGGTAACAAGGACTATTGACCTCCGAGTTGAGGAGAACCTGGTCCAGGTTGTCCAGTGAGGAGCCAACACTTTCCCTGCACATCCTGCACATCCTGCGATTTGCTGTGTCACCATGACACCCCCCCGCCCCCAAGCCAGTCAGGCTACACGTAAACACTCTCCTTCTCAGGGAACTCTGTTTCCTCCACAACAGTCCTTACACCTCCGGGCTGCCAGCAGCTTCTGCCTCCCTGCAGACTATTCCCTTCGGTTCTGCTGTCTGGGAAACAAGTGGTGTTTGCAGAAATGGAGAGAGATTCAGAGCCTGCTCCATGTGGACTAGGTCTCTGGAGGCAGATGGGTAATGACTTCTCTCAGAGAGCAAGTGGAGAAATGAGCAGAACAAAGCTCTGGGAATGTCTTCAAAGAGAGGACACAGAGAACGAACCCCCATCAAATGTGCCTTTGGAAGATCAGAAGAGTCCCTTCTCCCGCGTGAGTGAGTGACGATGGAGAGCTGAAATTGTCTAATTCAAGCCCTTTAATCCCAGTATCCCCTCCACTTTTTGTTTCTCCTTCCAAAACCTGGGCAAATGGCAGCCTCTGCTCCACCCAATTCCTCCCAGCTGCAGTCCCAATTGGTTGCCACCTTTAGGCTTGGTTCTACCAGCAGCCTCAGCGTCTCCTCTCCTCTAACCAATCAGGTGGCAGAGGTTTGATTGCCCCACGCTCTGTTCGGAGGAAGCCTGCTATCCCTGGGCACACCGGAGAATCTCCTCTCCCTGAGAGTTGAAGCTAGATGTATTCACAACAAGGCACCATGCCCCTCAAAACATCAACCATGGCCTCTTGCAACTGCAGAGTTGACTTTTCTCAGGGTGTGAGTCATTTCTATAACCTCTGAGTTTCCACCAGTTTTAGGATTAAAAGAAAAGCCAGCCCCCACAGGGCCTTTCAGCTCCCTGGGAACTGGGAAGAAGGATTCATTACATGGCAGAGATGATTGCCTTTTCCTTTTCAACTGCGATTGGTGGCCCAGAAACCACAGCCATCAAATGCAGAGGCTGTGCTAAATCATCACTATTTCAGTCACTAATTAGGTCTGATGTTCACAGCGCAGGAGTCTGTGGGGCAATAAACCACTTCTTCAAGCGATTAAACTTCCAAGAGAACACACTTTGATTAGCACGGGCACCTTTCCCTGGCAAGGTTCTCCATGATAATAGCATCCCCAAGACATGGCTCTGTGAATGGAGGACCAGCAGCCTGGAGCTCTGGGTGCGCGTAGGCACCCTGTCTCTTCTGGCCAGACCTCCGCTCCACCTCTGATGCCTTGGGGGGACCACATGCGTGACAAGGTTGCACAGCAACGTCACTGGACCGACTATGAGATGACACTGGCCAAAGGCTTGGAGCCATGTGGAGAGAAGACTAGAAGCGTAGCCAGCTGGGGAGAGTCTTCTACTCCTTCTGGGTATCGGTCCCCTGCTCCTCCTCCCAATTTCAAGGAGTGGGTTTAAAGAAAGGTAGGTTGGTGTGAGGAAATCTGAGACACTGTACTAAGTACTTTCAGCAAAAATATAGGCGTTTGCTCCAGGTCGTGTTCAGAAATCTTCACATAATGTGTTCTCAAAAATAACCACACATGAACTGCATGTTCCTTGTAGAAAAAGTAGAACATAAAAACAAGCAAAAATAAGTTTCAGTTTTTCATCATCTAGAGAATTTCTCAAGTTCGGCACTACTGACATTTTGCGCTGGAACATATTCTGTTGTGAGGACTGTCCTGTGCATTGTAGGACATTTAGCATCACCCCTGGCCTCTACCCACCAGATAACATTAGCACACTGCCCCCGCATTTGGAACAACAAAACATGTGACCAGACACTGCCATATGCCCCTTAGGGGCAAAACCACTCCCTGTGAGAACCTCTGCTCTAGAGAGAACCAGTGATGCCATTTTCCAGTCTTTATTTCTGCAGATGTACAAGTAAACACACACTTTAAATGAAATCGTGGCATATATACAATGTTTTGTATTTTTGTTTTTTACTTAACCATAGACCCTGAACATTTTCCCATGCTGATACCTATTCCACATCATCTTAACCTCTTCACGTGCTCCACTGCTGGGTTGAACCATGGTTTGATTCATCCCCCACTTGGCGACACAAAGATAATTTGCAAGTGTAGAAAGGATATTAAAACAAAATTATTGTTCCTCTTCTGCCTTCTAAAAATGGAAAAGACTGGGCCGAAGGCATACACATGGGCGAATAAGTCCTCATGCCACAGTCTCCCGCTTGCGGAGACCGCCGTGGGAACAAGGAAGGAGAGAAATCTAAGACTCTTCGGAGCTGTGCATGGGTGGGTACCAAGTGGATTCCATTCGTGAGCCTCTGGTTAGGATGGCATAGCAACTGAGGAGCAGAGAGCCGGATGAATTTGAAAAACATAAGGGAAGGAAAATAGCACAGGGGTGGTTAGCCAAGGGGACCAAGAACGAGGGATCCTGGAAAACAAAGAGGAGGGTAGATGGAAAGAGGCTTAGAATGGGGGAGGGAGGTTGAGAAAGGTGGGTGTCTGCTGAATGTCAACCCCTTTTCTGTCAAACCCTTAGTAAAATGTGACCGCACCCCCGCCTGTGGCCAGCGCCCTGGGGGAGTGAGGGTTGTGTTGGTCCATTGGGAACAAGGGACAGCGGGTGCAGGTGCAAATACAGAGAGGACAGTTACACATATTTGGGAGGCGGGGGCAACTGGGACACAAAGAACCACCAGAGATACCGGGACTGGGGCCCAGGGTTTTCCCGGATCATGAGATGAGTACCTGAGCCAGTGTTGTGTGAATATTACAGGCCCAAGAGACTTCAGCTGGATAAGGGGCTTAAGAAATACCCAGTCAGCAGAGACTTAGAGTACACTTTTCTGTTTTGCTCTTACAAACAACATTACATAGCCCTGGCCGGTTTGGCTCAGCAGAAGAGCAAAGGCCCATGGACCAATGAGTCGTGGGTTTAATTCCGGTCAAGGGCACGGACCTCAGTTGCCGGCATCAAACCTGATTCTTGCTCTTAAGCCTAAATCCAAACTCTTTCAGTTACTTGGAAAGCCCTTCACAATCTGGTCTCTACTCACCTCTCTATCCTTTCTCTACTTGAATTTCCAAGTCTCACCATACAAAACGTCTTCAAGCCCTCACATATACTTTGCGCTCTCTCTTGCCTCAGGGCCTTTGCACTTGCTCTTCCCTCTCTCCAACCCATCTTGGCCTGGGTAACTTCTGCTTGACCTTCAGTTTGAATGTAAACATCAACCTCTTTGTGACCTTCCTTTCTGGTTTATGTACCCCTATCATTCCCATGTGCTCTTACAGCACTTTTTACTTCTTGTGATAATACCTATTAACTGTGTTGTAATTCTTGTCTAATTGTTTAACTTCCCCATTAGTCTTTATGCTACATAGGACTAGACCCATGTTTATAAAAACCAAGATCAGTTCTTACTAAATAATGCATTCCTCAGTAGACTAGACAGGTACACTCTAGGTTACCAGAATCCAACAACTTTAGAAGGTTTATAAACTGTCTACCTCGCTCCTCTAAGTCCCCCACCTGACACCTGTAGGCATTTGAGTATACCATCCTGGCAACCGCCAAATGTATTTCCTGTTAATGCCAGGGAGGACCTTCCAGCATTAAGAGTTGACTGGCAATGCAGCAAGACCTCTCTGCCTTTACATTTAAGATGGTTTCCTGCATGTGCTTCTCAGTAGCACCCAGGCCTCCCCAAAGGGCTGAAGGGCCCGAAGGTCAGGACTGAGCCTGCTCTCCTCCTGACCAGGCCACCCGACATGCACCAGGTGGTCTCTGAGTGTATGGGGCCAAATCAAACTAAACAACTGTCTTGGCAACAGATAACTTTCTAAGACTCCACAACTTGCTTCCAGCCCAGCCAAAGGCGTGCTGCTCTGAGGCAAATGTCACTGTGGTGGAGTTGTCTTAATGAGGAGGCACGGCTGCTCCTCTTCTGGGGGAGTTTCCTAGAGCGATGCTCTTAGAAACTCCTTGGCAGGGATCCGGAGCCAGGCTTGGCATTGATGGCGTCCTCCTGCTGGCATTAACAAGCCTCTTATTTAAATGTAAATGAGCTCTCAGTGCCAGTTTGTGAGCGGAAACACATCCCTTGTGCTAACCAGAGCTGGGAATGCTGCAGCACACCAAATGGCTTGCTTTCTACTTCCCCACCACATCCCAGATCAGAGAGCGCTCTCGGGGCCCTGTCTTCGGCAGCCTCCGGGGTCCTCAGGCAGCAGGGACAATCTGTGGAGTCCAGGGCCCTATTTATAGCCCGCAATCTTTTTTGAGATGACCTTGATCAAGTTACTCAGACTTGCCCCCCCAAAACTGGAGCCTTGTCAAATTGGAATTACACAGCAAATCCCAGCCAATGAAGGGCCCCCGCGGGGTCGTCAGGTCCAGCTGAGGGCCTGAGCTGCCCCTTCTGCTTTATCGGTGATGCCCATCCAACTTTCTCCAGATGCCTACCTGTGCTGGAGACTCTCCGATGCCTGTGCACCATCTCTTTCCTCCTGGCTGGTTCGATTCCCACCTAAATGCACATCATTTGGTGATCCTGCCTAATGTGTGGTCCTACTTAGCCATCTGCCTCTCCACTTGGTTTCCTGGCCCTTATTTACCCGTATTGCATCCAATTTCCTGTTTTGGCATGTTCCTCTTTATTTCAGATCTTTCTGGAGTTGACTTGTGCTCTTCCAACCTCTGAATGCCAGCATTTCTCTCCCAGGCATGCCAGGCTCATGTGGCATGAGGAAAACATGGGATGTGTTAGTATTATTAACACCTTTGAAACCTTCAGTGTAGCGCCTAGCATAGAATAGTCATACATGTTATATGACATCACAAAAATTCACAATACTGGCACAGAAACACCGTGAATTAATTACTTTGTTCAAAACCAAAAGACTACCTTCATTTAAGAACGATTTGGTTTTCTTCCACATGTGAAATGTATATGTGTGTGTATTCTTCACAGCTATATTCACATACACATTTTCTCATCGGTGTGTCTCTAATCGCTTCTGGAATGCGTGCTGTGTATCCTCCAAGCAGAGTGAGAACCAGGGCCCTTTTGGATGATCTCCCGGGAAGATGAACTTCACAGAACCCCTGTTTCCAAGCGCCCCTGCCAGACACCCTCCCCTTAATAACATTTAGGAAAAAAGAGCAAAAAAAAAAAAAAAAAAGGTTTTCATGTCCCCCTTGGGGGCATGCATTCCCTTTAAACAACATCGGGCCTCTGGTTGGAGGACAAAGGAAGGTGTAAATCTCCCCAGGACATCAGAGGTAGCCTCTGCTCATGTTCAGAAAAATTCCTCATACCTGCTCTTTTGTTTCCCACATCCCCACCCCCCCACCCCCGCCCCCACAAAAACACAAAACAAAACAAACAAACAAAAAAACAGCAGGAGACCAGGGTGTAGAAATAGAACAACCCAGGGGGTTTAAGACCTGAGTTATCACTCAAGAACCTCTGTTTACACACTTGGGCCAGAGTCTCATCCCTTGGCCCCTCCAAGCGTCAGTTTCTTCTCCTGTAAAATGAGATAATGATACCAGCCCCGACTAATTCACAGGATCCTTGCGAAGATCAAACCAAACAGTGAACGTGAAGGTCCTTTGAAAACTGCAGATCAACGCAAACGTAAGGTATCATTACTGCTGGTAGGGAAGGTGTGAAAGAACCTGCGTCGATTGGGAGCAGGGTGTTGCTGCTTCCTTTCCCTCGGCAGGTGCTTTCCTGGTCGTCTAGACCTTCTTGTCAGTGAAAATCTGGTGACCGAGGCTCCGTTGCTGCACTCTCTCCCACAGCAGGTGTTTGAAGGCTCGGCCCACAGTTTCGAAGTCTGTGATACATCCTCCCACACTTGGCTTCCACGGAGTCTCAGGACTAGGCTCTCCCTCTTGGTTCTCACTTTCCCCAGTCCCTTCATGCTTTCCCAGCAAAGAGGGCAAAGGTCTCAGTTTTGATCCTGCCATTATATGACCCCAAGCGAGTCACTTCCTGACTCGGCTTGCTCCACTACAAGTACCTGGCCTCCCACCTCCGGCAGGGCAGTAGCTCCACACCTACCTCTTTTCACGGAGGGTGGGCTTTGCATAAGACTTTACCAAAAAGATGCTAATTGCTCTGAACCCTTGGCACTAAAGCCATGGATGACCTCTGACTCTCCTGGTTCTGACACTATATAATCCCTTCCTGGGGAAGTCTGGTGACCAACCAAACATGGGGGCATTCACACATTTTTAATGAACGTGGTTTTGAAATAACGGCCCACGTGGAGGATTATTCTTGTCGCTGTTTCTCCCATCATGTGCTTAAGTCTGACTGAACCTTGCCAAGAAACTCAGAGGAAGAGTTCTGCTTTTCATGCAAATATTAAGATGTGTCGACTTCAGAGGGTTGGTTATGCTTTCTATTTCACTCAAAGTCTGGCATCAAATTCATTTAGTTTTGTGAGGCTTATCCATTAAAGACACTTGGAAGATTTTATTGATTTTTTTTTTAGAGAAAAAGGAAGAGAGAGAAACATCGATGTGAGAGAGAAACATTGACTGGCTGCCTCTTGCACGCCCCCTACTGGGGATCGAGCCCACAACCAGGGCATGTGCCCTGACTGGGAATCTAACCGGGATCTCTCAGTCCATGGGATGATGCTCAATTCACTGAACCACACCAGCCAGGCAACACTTGGAAGATTTTACTGGGCACCGTGGCAAAAACAATCTAATCCAAAAGAGTGGTGTTTGTAATAATGAGTAGTAGCCTCCGTGCTGGTGTCCACACCCGAGAAATGACTTGTCTTCTAGGAAATAACCAAGTAAATAAAGTATCAGCAAAGCCAGTATTCCACTGTGGGTAGTTATACGGGCCCTTCAGATCTTATTTTGCATAAAACAGCGCAGGAGGCCATGAGGCCTCCTCCTGTGCCCTCAGTCTAAATTTGACTTGTGGTCCCCTTTAACAATCTCCTGGAAATTATGGCCCCGGGACAGAGTGAGGTGCTGTCTGTGTTAACCCGATGCACAGCGGTAATGCTGAAAGCGGAGGGCCGAGATCTTAAAAGTTGGTACATCTGGGTTCATTCTCACTGGAGCAGAGACAAGCTCTTGCAAATGAAACAGGTGTTAGTCTTTCCCTCATGCTACAAAAGAAAAGTGACCCTGGTTGGAATTATGGAATTCAGCTTGGGAAAAGACCCAGGAGGTCAAACTGTTCAACTTTTTCTGGCAACTGGAATCCTCTTTAAAGCATCTCTTCCAAATAATTGTTGAGCCATTTCTTGATAATCTCCAATAACGAGAAACACACCCTCTAATGAGCTCTACTCTGCAAAAGTCATAGTTTATATTGAGCTTTAATTGACTTGAATTTCTACCCACTGGTTCCAGTTTTACCCTCAGATGCCACAGAGAAGTCAGTTCAAGAATTCTCCCCTTCTCCCAATGGCAACCCTTCCTTGATTTGAATACGGTGAACATCCCTTCCTAGGGAAGGGAAGGGACTATCAGTTTAGCTTGCCATGTGCTAGCACCTTGCATTACCTCCCACCATCCTCACTGTTATTGTATGTGGTTGGAATTACCCAGTGTTCATTAGCTCTCTAAATAAAGCTCAGAGAGGTGGAATTCTGCAGAGCCCCGCCCCCCCCTCAACTTGAAGGTGGCTTGTCAACAATTCAGAACCAGCCCTGGAAAGCCCAGTACTTTCCAACATTTTCTGCTGTGGGCCAGCTCAAAAAATCCTGGCAAGACCTCTAGATGTTCCTTCTCGCATTTCCCACCTTAAAACAAAACAAAGACAACTAGAGAAGGCACTGAAAATTAAGTGGTGGTCTTAACTACCCATCTTGGTGCCCGAGATCCTAAAACATGAGGTTACCTCTGAAATCTGAAAACCTAGACACAGGCAGGAAACTCAGAGACAAAGTGCTGCTTTGACACCGTCTCAGAAGGGTCCCGGCCAGAACCGCTCCGCTGCTCTCTGGGGCAGCAATCATTTCGTAAAATATATTCAAGAGACAGTTAAAAAATATCTCTTCCCCATTTACTGCTTTAGAAACAGAATCCGCTGCCTAATTGAGAATCCTTTCTGCCTAATTACTCCATTCCCAATTTTTTTTTAAGCAGCAGAGTTGCTGTGGAATTATGTACTGTATAATTTCATCATTTAGCAATATGTAAATCAGGAGAAGAAAGGGAGATGGAGAGAGTGACGGCAGAGGAATGATCGCCACTTTGAATCTCTGTGTGCAGAAATGGGCGGTGCCGTTGTGTAGACAAGGAAAGTGCCCTGAGCCACATGGCAGAGCTGGGTGTGAGTCCCAGGTCCCCCGCGAATAGCTCTGTACTCTTTGGCAAAGTCACCTCATCTTCCTGAGCCTTGGTTTCCCCTTCTGTCACACTTTGCACCTGTTCCCTGCACCGAGCACAGCTCCTGGCCCAGGGTCAACTCTCATAATTGACCTGGTAACCCCTTGGTGCATGAATGAGTTCCTGGTTTTCCTCCTCCACAGAGTTATTAGCAGGGTGAAGTGATATCTTGATTATGAAAACATTTAATCAACCAGAAAATGCTGATTGTATATCCTGTGCTCTAAGCACTGAGAAAATACGGTTTAACACCAAAAATCAGAAAGCACCTTCTTCTTGCCTTGTTTGTTGACCAAGTGGTTCATTTCTTTAGACGGTAATACGGTAATGTTCCGTTGTGCTCATTTCTGTCACACATGGAATCGCTTTTTATTCCTGTGCTCTACTGAGGAGAATATGGTGGACTTGAGCTTGGCCTCCTCAGTGAGTTTAGGGAAAATCAAATCCTGCACCTCCTGGCCCCTGGAGGCTGTCTAGATCAGGGACTACTGAGGTGAGTCCTCTCCTGGGGGCACCACTGAGGTTTACCGGTGGGCATGCCCTGTTTCCTGCCACCTGCTCAGGTAAAGACAGGTGTGGCTAGGGTCAGAGACCCTCGGGCTGTCCCACTCACTCCTCACGGAACAGCACATTCCATCCCCCTGGACTCTAAGAGCAGCTCTGTTGTGGGGTTTGCTGAGGGACCCAGGTTTACACTCCTCAACTTCTGAAGAGAAGGGCTCATGGGTCTTGTTGCCTCATCAGTTCAGGTTTTCTCCACAAGGGCAGGGAAAATGCAGACCAGGCTCACCCTTTCTAAAGCGGAACATCCCGTTTAGATGGCTTCTGTGTCTTCATGAGACGCTGAGTAGTTGAGGCGCAATGAGTTCAGGATGCAGATTCAGGAGAACTGGGAAGTCACTTCCTGTTCTGGGCCTCGGTTTCTCCATTTCTTTGCAAAAGCTAAAAGTAGGTGATTATCTAGGTACCAATCTACCTTCCACTGTCACAGCCCCTGCCTCCCTGGCCTCACAGCCCAGGGTTGTGGCACAGGTGGACTGATCTTGCGTTGGCAACGAGAATAATTAATTGGCTCAGTGAACCCACCTGCTTATGGCCAACGGGGAAGAGTCAGCAACTGCAGACTGGAGACTTTGCCTTGCAAACACCTGTTTTTCATACGGTATAGACATTTACTTTCCAGGTTGGTTACGATGTAGTGAGGCCTCATGGGAAAGCAGAGGACTTGGGATCAAGAGACCTGAAGTCTGCCACAGCCAAGCTCTGTGACCCTGGCAAGTCACTGCACCCCCCTGAGCTTTGAATGTTCTCACTTACAAAATAAGATAATAGGAGAGATAGAACTTTCCTAGAAGTTACCTCTTTTTACTCTCCAAGCTTTCTTTATCCTATCGTCAAATGCTCAACAAATATTGAGTACCTAGAATACAAACACAAAATATAGGGCTACTGATATGAACTAGATAGACAGAATCCCTGCCTTCAATCTGTTTGTACTCTAGTGGGGAAAGCAGGAAGTAAGCACATAAGCAAATGTATAAATAACTTCATGTCCTCGGTGCACATGTATCAAAAATAAGGTCATGTGTCGGGGGGTGCTTTATAGCTTGAATGGTCAAGGCCTCTATGAGAAAACAACACTTAGGGAGAAACTTGAATGATGTGAAGAATTTAGTCATGGAAAGGTTTGCTCAAGGTCATGGGACTAATCAGAAATCGACCCTGGCCTAACATCCAGGACTTGAGACTTCATTTGCTGTCCTCACTGACCCCTGCCGGTTTTCCTCCTGAGACCATGAGTTTGCCCAGTTCACCAAGCTCTGCCTGCTTCTGACTCAGATCCTCTTCTCTCCAGGGTCCCCGATGCCTCACTTCCCTCAAGCCTAGGCCAAGCTGAACCATCCTTAAGCCAGTCTGTGGCATGCTGGCGGGTCACAGTCATATCACAGGCCTCATTATTCTGGTCTCCCTGCTGCAAGTCACACGTCATCAGGACAATCGAGTTCAGCAATGACTGAGCTCTGGTCAAACTTAAGGTGTCCATGGGAGGTATTTGGAAGTTTAGTAAGAACTGGCCTTACCCACAGAAGATCACACCAAATCTATTGATTAAAGAATTCGAGAGAGAGGAGGGGTTAACATACGTGCGCAGATGACCATTTTTATCCATTCTTCCGGCTTTTATGAAGCACTGACAGAGTGCCAGGCATGATGTAAGGTGCTAGCACGCCCACAGAAATAGATCAGGCAGAATCTGTACTTTCAAGAAATTCTGAGTTGGGTGAGGAAAAGAGTCTTAAATACACAGATTAGAATACAAGTAATAGATACTAAAGGCAGAGAAACATCTTAGGAATACAACAATGGTAGGGAGAGAGCATTACTTCCTTTAATGTGAACCACAGAAGGCTTCCCAGAGGAGGTGGCATGTGAGCTGAGCCTTGATGGAAAGGAAGAAAGAGCAATCTATAATCTAAGAAATTATAGAGGCAGAAAAGTAACTAAAGCAGAAAAGGAGGGATTAGTTACACCATGTACATATATAGAGAATAGAGTAAACCCACCCCCTAGAGAGCTCTGTCTTCTTGCCCACATTTCTTGCCACATTTCTTGCTACATTTCTCTGCCTCTGCTCACAGGCCTGAGCCGCATAGGCTGCCTTTGATCACTGGTACACACAGGGGCACTGCTCTTGCTTCTCTGAAGACAGCACCCATAATAGCTTCTTCATGTTGAAATGTCATGTCTGGGAATCACTAGCCTGGGGGTAGTGGTGGGTTTTCTTGTCATGCTTTCTGCAATTTTAAGAACTGAAATTTCTGCCATATGATTATACTTTCCAATGACTCATTTTTTTAAACTTATGGTAACTATGACCTTATACCAGACAAATGGGTCACAGCCAGATGTAAGGGGTCCTGATCTCCCAGTTAAAGTCCAGTTCTGAAACCCCATCTACCTGCTGGTACCTCCACCTGGAAGCCAGCCCACAGGTACCTTAGACTCAACAGCCTGTCCTACACAGAACTCATCCTCTTCCTCCCCCAAAACTACTCCTTTTTCCAATTACATTTTGGCTAATAGTTCACCTAAGTAACAATTGATACAAGGGTATCAATTTAAGTTATTGCATTTAGAGCTCTATCTTTTCCAGGTTTCGCACCTTCTATATATAATTGGTTACCAAATCCTGATAAATTTCCTTCTTTGCTGTCTCTAAATCTTCCCTTTTTCCAGCCCCATGAGTAATGGTTATGGTCATCATCTGCTGGTTTGGCTATTGCAACAACTTCAAATTGGTCACCTTGCCTTTAGCTTCCTGCCTTTCTTGTACATCCCCCATGCTATTGCTAGAAGGATCTTTCAGAAGAACAGAGCATTTCTCAAAAATGTTTGGTCTCTCTCTGCGTAAGGAACACACGTGGTTTCAGGTGGCATCCACGGTCCAATTCAGTTTGGCCTAGACTATGTCCGCCTCCCTCCCACATATTATCTTATGTTCCACCCTCACCAGATTGTCCCCTTTTTCTGTCTTCTTACCCATTCTCCATGATCAGTCCAAATGCCACTTCCTTGTCGTGGCTTTCCGGATCCTGCTGAAACTCACCGTGGCTTTCTTTGGACTCCTGAAGCGTCTAACTGTCCCTGTAATGTGGTCAACAAAATAATGGCCCCAACAATGCTCATGTCTTAATCCCCAGAATCTGTGACCATGTTACCTTACATGGCAAAAGAAACTTTGCAGATGGGATTAAAGATCTTGAAATGGAAAAATTTTCCAAGATTATCCAGGTGGGTCCAGTATAATCACAAGGATCCTTATAAAAGGGAGGCAGGAGGTTGGAGAGGAGAGAAGATACTATGCTGCTGGCTTTGAAGACAGGGGTCCAGGTGACAAGTACTACAGGTGTCCTCCGGAAGCTGGGAAAGGTAAGGAAAGAGATTCTCCCCTACAGCCTTTAGAAGGAACCCTATGAACCCATTTGAAACTCCTGTCCTTCTAAAGTGTATGATAAGTTTGCTTCATTTTAAGCCTTTGTTAAAGCTGCAAGAAGAAACTAAAACACTCTACTTAGCAATTATTTATTCTTGCCTGGTGAAAATACTATCATAGACTCCTTTAAAGCAAGAACCAATCAGATTGTCTGATCCCTGGCTACTGAACATGGGGGCTTTGCACAGGTCAATGGATAACATTCCTTTTAATTTAAATGAAATGCCCTCTTTTGGGTATTTGAATTTAAATCAAATGGTCTTTTGGGTGAAGTCCCAGAACTAGATTGAAATTGTTATACATGTGAACCCAGGTGGGCTGGAATTGGTACCTGGGCATCGTTTTAGGTGGCTGGTTTTGGGGTTGGTCGTGCTGCCAGGCCTAATGTGGTGGTGGACCTGAGTGCATGTATCAAGCAGCCCCTCTCATGGCTCCCTGGGGCTTATGCTGCTTTATGCTCCTGTCATTCAGACTCCACATTGCTTTGTTCTCACTGACTTTCCAGGGGAGCAAGTATTAATGTTCTAATAGGGAAGACACACAGAGACCAAGTTTATGGCAGGAAGGAGCAGGTTATTTCAGTCTGGAATTGCACTCAGTGTGTCCCCAAGTCAGTTGACTCTGAACGTATCTGTCTATTCCTTTATGCATCCATGAATTCAACGTGTAATGGACTATGACTCAGCAATGGAATAGGCACCAACGACCCAGAGAGGGAAAAGATCAAGTCCTGGACAATGAGGAGCGCACATCGGCACAGGGAGGGGATGGACAGGGTGGGACGTAAGCGTGATCTTTGAGAGCAATGCTGCAGGCGTGTGCACACGCAGCTGCTCATGAGTTCTCTCCATTGGTTCTGTGGTTTCTGTCGTGTAAGTGAGGTCAAAGCGCCCGTAAATGTTGTCCTCTCTGCTGGGCCCAGGGACCAGAATCTCTCCTTTTGAAGCATCCCTCTTATGTCACATTCCACACACATAGCTGGATCCCTGGGAGTCGACTCCCCATTCAATAGGGCAGCCTTTCAACGTCACCTTGCCCAGAAGGACGAACAATATGCATCCCTTCTCAAGAGACATCAGGACCTGCTTCACGGGGGCTTAGCAGGTGTAAACTATGAACCTTCCTCCCAGCCTCGCCCACCTACAAACCCTGGTTGCTCTGCCCCAGATTTACCCTGTAATGGCAAATGCGATTTGAACAGTAAAGAATATAGCAGACTAAAAACTGTTTGTCTGTTAGCTGTCCTTAAAGTAACAGTGGTTATTTTAATATAATATTTATACTAATAATTACTGCTGCTATGTTTCTTATTTTTATCAGTATTATTATCGTGGGAGAGTTGTTAGCTGCTTCCAAGAATCAGGCAGCTGTCATTACCAAGTGACTCAATCACTAGACGATCAAAAATAGGCTAAATTAGAGCGCATTTGAAAACCCTTCCATAAAAAGCCGGGGCCCTGTTCTCGCTGAGTTTTCCCCTGCTTTTCGCTCCCTTTCAGGACCACTCGAGCCAGATTTTACCTATTACGAAAGTGCGTGTGGGGCAGGGTTTGACCCAATTCCAAGCCTCTCGGAGGCCTTTCCTCTCTCTCCCATCCGGGTGGAGGCTACACTTCAGAACACGGGTGACCAGGGTCTTCCGGGAGCCCTTCCTCGGTCCCCTGGCATCCAATCTCGGCTGCGTGGCAGATCTTGCTGACATGAACACCTCTGGACAAAGATCGTACATTTCCCTCTGTCCCTTCGGCAGGGCTGGTGCAGACATACGCAGCTTCTCGGCACGCGGGGCGCCGAGAGGGCCCCCCCAGGCTGCGTGGCGTCTGACTCCCCGAAGGGAGGCTTCCCTCGCTTCTTCGCGGAGTCCTCCGATTGCCGCTGGTTCCTCAGCAGGCTCTTGCTCCTCGGAGTTAAGTACGAGTCCCTGACTGCTACTTTAATGACTTCCACCTCCCTTGTTGATGGACTACAATTCAGGAAGTTGCAGTGTTATTTGTCATCCTGCCGCTTAGCAACAGGGCCTCTCTGTTATTTGTCGCTGGAATTCAGTCCACAAAGGCAGCTGACTAGCACGGCTACTCTGCAGACACGCGGTAACTGCACAGGACGGGGTCCCCGGGTGGGGCTGGAACACCGAGGCAGCTGGGTCTTGGCCCTCCCACTCCTCGGCTCGGTGGCAATTCATGTCCTTGGTCTCCTGTGAGATAGGCACACACAACCTTCTTCACAGCGAACGTCAGATTATCTGTGTGAATGTGAAAATCCTTCGAAAACGCCCTGCGACCATCAGGGAAGACTCCCTTCTGGAAGAGTTTAGGGCTCGAAATAAGACAATGCTTACTCATCGTGGCCCCCTCCTCCTCCCTGTCCCTTCCCAGAGTAGACAGGGTGTGGGAGGCGGGGGCGGTTGTTGCGAAGACCAAATGAAATAATGGATGTGAAATAATGTGCTCGGGGTTCCAAGAGGCTGGTTCTAATCATACGTTGTCACGTCTTTATTATGTCATCTTGCCCCAGCGCTCCCCTTGCTGAGACTCAACTTCATCTTCTGAGAAGGGCGTGGCTACTAAAACAAAACAAACAAACAAAAACCAAGCAAAGAGCAGGGAGAAAAATCCCTGGACTGGACTATTCCTGAAGTCCCCTCCAGCTAAAGAACAGAATAACTTAAATTAAAAATGTCTAAGACGTTGATTGAGTCAGGACACAGTTCCATCCTACAGTTGCTCTGTCACTGGCCAGTGAGTGGACGGCTTGAGCAAATCCCTGCAGGAAACCGTGTCCACCAGCTGATGCTTTTAGAAGCTCAGTTCCCAGCCTCCTGCCTTACCCACCCAGGAGGACAGCGCACAGGTCGGGAGCTGTGGCCTTGAGCTCTGAGGGTCACCCTGGGCAAGACGGGGCCTTCCTTCCCTCCTCGTCAGACCCAAGGCCAGGCACCCGGCGTTCTCGGAGGCAGTGCTCGGTTTAAAAGCCTGCGAGTCTAACTTCTTGGAGTCTCACTTCTAACGAGCCCCGGGCGCAGGAATCAGGCTGGCCCCGTGTGCGGGGGGATGCGACGTGCGGAGCAGATGGAGTGTGTCTATCATGGCGGCGGCATAACCAGTCTGGTCACTTCAGATGTCTCTCCAATTAACACTCGCGGCGGCAGCCAACTGCTCAGGCAGAAGAACATGCTGGTGGAGAAGATGGCGGGAAGGCCTGGGCCGGCTGCCACACCTATTATCCCAGCCTCTGCGGGGGAGGGGCCAGCCAGACGTGGGGGGCACGTGGGGGGGCGAAATGGGAGGACAAATGTGTGCAGGGAGACTTCTTGCCCTGTGGAGTCCTAGAAAGTCAGACATGGAAATGCTCCTCTAGCCGTGGCCCTTGCAGTACTCTAATGTCATTTCTCTCTTCTCCATTCCCATGGGGCCTGACCCTGCTTTCGTGACCGTCACCTCCGGCTTTGCTTCCTGACCTCCATTTCTTTTCTTCTGCACACCACCCCTTGCAAGGCAGCCAGAGGGAGCTCGCTAAAATACAAATGTGATCATGTTATCCCCCTGCATGTCAGTGTTTTCCTATTGAACGTGCAGGGGAAAAAAATAACAAAACAAAGACTAATCCCCGTAGCCTGATATACACGGATGCCTGGAGGTGTGGTTGACCGGATGTCTTCCTTCCTCTTCCCTTCTCCCCACAAGGACTCGTCCTCAGGGAATTACTTTAGTTTCTCCAACCCACCAACATCTATCCTTCCCATATTCTTCCCTCTGCCTTCCTTCCCTTCTGTGTCTGGGGCTCAGCCTTTACAATTCGACTCAGGGGTCACCTCTCTGGACACACTCTAGGGCCAGCCCCTCTGTGTCCCCACAGTGGCTGGGTCACGGCGATCGAGGACGGCCGCGCTGCAGACTGTCTCCCACAGGGCGCCTCCTGCACTGCACTGTGAGCTTCGGAAGGATGGGAACGTGTCTAATCCTTTACAGAGGCAGAGCTGACTTGGACATCCGAGCGCCCGGTGAGCTCCAGAGTTCATTTATCTGATGTGGCTTTTCTTCATGCCATTATTGGAGCTGTGACCTTGGTCAAGGAGAACCACTTCACCGGAGAGCAGGCACATGGTGAATGCCGGCTGAGTGAGCGAAGGGTCCCCTTGTCTCACGCAGGAGGAAACAGGCAGAAAGAGGAGGTGCCTCACTTGCTCACACACAGGGAGAGTCAGTGGGCGCCCACTCCAGGACATTCCTCTCTTGGCTCCCAGACTGGCGCTCGATCCACTGTCCTGCGCTCTCGGGTGGTTTTGAGCAAAGACCCTCGGTGTGGGGGAGCAGCGAGGGAAACCCTCAGTTCAGCCTGGATTTGCCCCATCTCCACGCCCCTGTGGAACTCCTGGACTTGTGAGCCGGTTATTAAGAGATGTACAACAGCACAGTCAGAATGGGAAACTAGAATAAAACCATTTACAATGTACCAGGAAGCCCAGAGGCTTAGCCAGAGTGGGAGGTATTTAGAATAAAAAGGAGGAGCAGTTATGAACCTTGCACACTGATTCAGGTGTGGATGTTACCTGTGGGTCCCAGTGGCCAGGTAATGGCAAGGAGCTTCCCAGGACCGTCATCTGCCAAGCACGTCGAAAATCCCTGCCTGGGGTTGTTCTCGGGGAGGGAAAGTTTGGCTTTGAATAGTGTTTCCTGAAAAATCAAAACAACTCCCCGGAGCGGCCCGACATCCAGAGCACGCGTGTGCAGGTTGCTGCGTGGGAGAGGGGTACCTGATCCCCTGAGCCTGTACAGCCTGGCCTCAGACCGACTCCCTCCAGCCCTCATCACTCCAATCTCCTTCTCTGAGCCAGCGCTGCTCAGAGCGGGGCAACGACGCCTAACCAGGGGCTGTTCTGGGAAAATGTGCGGATCCTTCCGCGAGAGGAATGCACACAGGAACAGAAGTGGGTCTTGGAAACGTGGGCAGGGAGACGGTGCAGATGAGAACAGTGGAACTGGGCAGCTGGGCAGCCCAGCGTCTCCGGGGTCCTTCCTCTTCCTTTTCTGTTCTTCATTTTCCCCGTCCTCTCCTTTCACTCCTTTCCTGTGCCTTCCAGCTGAAATCTTACGTGGAAGCCCAACTCACTAAACCTAGAGACGGAACCGCTCGGGCGGTTGGAGTAAGGGGTTGCTGGTCTCCCTTTCTGAGCTCCCCTCTGTCAGACCCCACAGAGGCCGCCGAGGCCCCCCTCAGACCACCGGGTTCTCCAGAAGCAGCGTGGAAGCTGTACTCCTACACCCTCCTTTCTCACCTGGGGTCCGAAGGCCCAGGGAGTGAGGGAAGGTGTTAAAAGTCAAACGGGGAGGCAGTGATGGAGCTGGGCCCTACCAGGCCGCTCCTGGCTTACTCGGCTCGTCCGGTAGCCTGCCCCAGGGCCCACACGGGCCTGGTAAAGCCTCAGCCCGGCCCTAGGACAGAGTGAGCTAGAATTTAAGAAGCCATGGCTCAGTCGCTCTGGGGACTGGGCAGCAGGCCAGGCCGCTGCTCGCCCCCCTGGGTCCTGGCGCGGCGACTCCTCTGCAGGGGCTTGCATCCTGGCTCAACCCTGTTCCTCTTCTGCCCGAGGCCCTGCCGTTAGCAGCTTGTGGAATGGACCCCGTCTTCTAGCTGATGTCCTTTCTGCTCCTGTTCCCCACCTAACAGGACTGGCCTAGCCCTGCACCTCGTCCGCATGCGGGAATGTATGCCTGCTCCGAGGTCCCCCAACCCCAATAACGACCTGAATCTCCGATCACAGCTTGTCCCCAACCATGTTCCTTGCCACCCAGGAGCTCCCTGACACCTTCCCAGCTTCGCCCCTGGCCTGGCAGTCTTCTCCCTCTGCCTGGACTTGTGCTCTCCTGACAATTGCTTGTGTCCACAAGTCTGGGCTTTTCCTAGCCTTTGGGGTGGGAATGTGGAGGAGGAAGGGGTTGACTGAATTTGAAAGTTCATGCCCTCCCCGCTGGGCCACGACAGTCGCTCTAAACCACATTCTCCCCGCCTGGCCCTCCCGCCTGTGAGCTCCTGGATTAGTGCCAGGAGAAACCGGTCAGCGGCCTCCCCTGCTTGACCCAGGGGGACCCAGAACGAGAGACCCGTGAGCTTGCGGGAAGGAACTGGCAGCTGCAGCCCTCCAGCCGAGCCCAGGCAGGTTCCAGACCAAGTCTTTTCCCTTTCACTGGTGCTAGAAACACACACATTCGGAACCACCTCCGGTTCAGCTCGGTCCCCGGAACCCACCAGCATCCCTCAGGTTCTGATGCATCTCAGAATTCTGTGACTGCCCCGGCCCTGCGGCCTCCGCACTGCCGAGGGGAGGTCCTGCCCGGTTCCAGCCCCGGGGACCCCTTTCCTGGCTGTGTGTACAGGCCCCGCCAGGATCCCCGCCTGCCCCAGCTGCACACAGCTGCCTTTCAGCATGCAGCCACCAGAGTTAGAGCCCCTCCAGCCCACGGCCAGGGGCTGGGGGAGCCAACCTGCTTCCTCCCCAAAGAACAAGAGGCTGAGTGCAGAGAGGCCTGCACAGTGGCTTCGCCCGTCTTCCCCCACAGCAGCCCTGAGCTGGCCATCTCATTCCCTCAGCCCTCCGAGATCCCTTCCCCCGGGGCCTGGCCCCGGGCAGCGAGCCCAAAGCTGTGTTTTCTGCAGCCCAGGACCAGAAGCAGGCCAGCCCGGGGCCGACGTCTCCTATAGCATTAGAGCCTGTCTCCCCTACACCCAGACCAGGACGCCCTCGGCCATGGTCAGACAGGCAGGATGGAGCCAGGGGCTGCGAGGTCCCCTGAGGCTCACATTCCTCCTCCTGGCCCGGGGTGGAAACTGGAGGCAGCCATGCTGCCCTGCAGTGTGACCGGCACAGGGGACACTTCTTGGGGAACACGGCAGACTGCCTGGCAGCCTCTGGGAGCTCCCACGCCCACCGCCCATAGAGGAGTGTGTTCCTTCCAGCCTTGGCTCCGGAGCTAGCTCCAGATCCGAATATTCGGTGAAGTTTCTGCCTGAAGAATACCGTGGAGCCAGTGTCCTCTGGTCTTGAAATGGAACCTGTATCATCAGGGGCTGAGGCAGACGGGATATACTCTGAGACCAAAATCACAGGGCCTCCCGAGATCCTTAGAGATGCTCCTAGGTCCCCCAACCCCAGTAACTACCCGAGTCTCTGAGCAGCCATCTCCCCTGAGTGCTGCCTTGACCACAGACCAAGAGCCAAGCCCTTCTGGAACCTAGAATAGGTGTACCCAGGCTCTGCAGAGAACAGGATGCTCTCAGATGCCATGGCTGGCTGAGAAACTGCAGACTGTGCCTACTCAGCCCGAGTAAGACAGAGATGGGTGTGCACCTGGGAGGGTCCCCTGCCCTGGGAAGACACCCAGAGATTTGTCGTGGGTGTAACAGTCCCCTGCAAAGGCCCCCTGGAGGGGAGCAGCAGGAACAAACCTGAGAAGGCAGTTTGTCCATCTCCCTCTTTGTTGGCAACACCACTTTTCCAGGATCAGAGCCCCCTCCTGGAATCTTCCAGAGCCTCCTCAGAAGGCAGGCTTTACTGCGGGGGGTTGGGGTGTCTACCTACCTTTGGCCTAATCTAGCCTGAGGCTTGGGCTCTGACGCCAGACAGGCTGGTGTCCTGGCCACACATCTAATCACCGAGGAGGCCAGGAGCTCAGACAGAGGAGATCTGGCCTTGAAATCTGTGTAGGCTTGAGTATAACTACTTTGTTTCTCAACCTCAGTCCTCATCTGGAAAAATGGGGTGATGATAGCATTTGCCTCGCGGGGTTGTTGGGAGTCAGCGAAATGCCGGGATCTGGACCAGAAACAATAGGTCCTCAAAGCTCATTTTCTGAATCTGGTTCTGTAAGGTCAAGCCCGCGGAAGGAGGCCCAGTGTTCAGAGAGTCTGCAGGACCCCGGGGCCCGCCGGAGGGACTGGAGGGCAGCAGTTTGCTTTAAAGATGACATCTTGATGATACACTCTTTTCTAGAGCTGTGTGCTGGGGTTGAACAACTGGGACAGGAGGCAGCAGGCCAGAATTCCTCCCTGTCTTCCCCCAAGCTGCTGATTTAGCTGCTTTGTGACGCCAAGTCGCAGACCAGGGAGGAAACTGATTTCTCCTCCACCTTGTAGCCCGATGCAGGATAGCAAAATCTTTCAAAATAGACAGGGCCTTGTAGCTTTTTAAAACCCACGATCTCCAACCGCCACAGCCACCCGGTGAGGTCGGCCAGGCCGACCCTCTCCTGTCTCCCGTGGGAGCTGCCTGTGGGTCAGAGGAGTGACATGCAGGGACCCAGCACCTCTGGCAGCCGACGCCGCCCAGGGCACACAGCGCCCTCACTTGTCTCTCTCCTGTCATTTCAGGCTCACACATTTATTTGGAGCTTTGGCTTCAGCGGGGTCATTTCAGTATGGAATGCCACCCTCACTCAGCCTGTGTCCAGCTCATCAGAAGGCATGTGGCCGTGTCCTGGGCTCTTTCGGGGAGACCAGCAGGAGAGACTCCCCTACCCTGAGCTGCCCAGGGGCAAGGAGGCCCAGAATCCAACGTGGACGGCAGGACATGGGGGCGAGTGGGGCGCAGGTTCACGAGAGAGTTGCTGAGGAGAGGGTTAGCAATCCACGCTGAAAGGAACAGTGTGGCCATGTGCGAAGGGCTGGGGTGCCCCGCTGGGGCTTGTTTATTTCTTCCTTTGGGCTTCATTGTTCTGGACTTCAGGAAGGATAATGAAAGACAGGACTTTTGCTAGAGGCTTCAGGTCCTTTGTTTATGCAACTCAGAAGCCACAAGTCACAAAGAATCTAAACTGCCTGATATGTAAAATGTATTTAATGCTTGACTTTTTACTAAAGTAATAAAGCCACGTGGTTAAAACAGGTGCAGACCTGGGGTCTCTGTGCTCCCCAGAGGTCGGTTTTCAGTTTTCAGGTGTGGGGGTGCGGTTTGCAGGTAGAAAGACCAAGAAAAGGCTTCTGTTTGGATTAGGCTGACCCTCCCGGAATTCAAGTGCTCCAGAAGGCAACAGTGCCCTGGTTCATGCTCTTCTTCCCAGGGTTCGTTTTCCCCACGGGCAATAACTTCTAACCATCCCGACTCGAGTTTTCATTGTGATTACCTCCACAACTCTGAATGAGACGCTTGTTGGTATTATTACTTCTGTTTTATTAACTTCATTCAACGATCAACATGCATCGGGCACCCTCTGTGTGTGTGCCAAGCCCTGTTCTAGGCAACCAGGGAGCCTATCGTGGGACTTAACTTACTGTCTTACTAGAATGGATGAAGGTTTAGCTCACTTAGAACAGCCCCTCCTCTGAGTATGGTTATGTCACCAACTTCACTTTTCAAAAAGATTGGAAAGAATGTGGCATTTACTGTGCACAGTGAAGGTCACAGGGAGGAGCAGGTTAGGGAGCTAGGACATTGGTTATTTCTGGAAGGCAGGGCACTTGGACCCAAAGCATTGAGGGTAAGTCTCTGAAAGGTCATCAGTGAACCGTGGATACTAAAACACCCTGAGTGAACAATTCCACAGCTCTAACACACCTGAAGTGTGCTTAACCAAGTCCGTGGGGGCGCGGACCCAGGCCTCTGACAGGGACCCAGGCCTGGAGAGAAAGCTGCTCACCTGAAAACCTTACCCTGAGGAGGTTCCAGAGATTCTTGTCAAGGTGTCTTAGTCTGTTCAGGCTGCTCTAGCAAACACACCATAGACTGGGGGGGCTTACACCACAATCCTTTATTTCTCACCGTTCTCGGGCCTGGGAAATCCAAGAACAGGCTTGGGCAGACTCGTGGTCTGGTGAGGCCTGCTTCCTGGTTTACAGAGGGCTGCATCCTCGCAGGACAGAATGGTGAGGGAGATCCCTGGGGTCTCTTTCATACGGGCACTGACTCGATCTCTAGGGAGGGTGCACCCTCTACGCCTACTCACCTCCCAAAGGCCACCTCTCAATACCATCAAACTGTGGATTCGATTTCAATATATGAATCTTGGGGGGACAGAAGCATTCTGTCTATAGCACAATGCGTGGGAGAAGTGAACCCAGGATTTAGACAGGGGCCCTGAGTTCAAGACCCAATTCCAGCCTGAAATAATTCTTTATCTCTCGGTCTGCCTAGTCCTCAGTTTTCTTATCTATGAATTGGTGATGAGCCCAGCTTCTCTGTGTTGGTATGAGGATGAAATCATATGTTGATATAACAACTGAAAAGTGCTATAGAGTAAAATATTATTAGGGAGTACGTATGTGCAAAGAATACCTGAATGAGTCTATATATGCTATTCCATTGCGCATTATCAGTTTCTCTTTCTAAAAATCAATGACTCCTGCCACTAATTTATCATTATAATAATTGTTATTTATACTGTGGAAAATAAAAGAAATCAAAATTGCGTTGTCTGGTGGAATGACTCCTTTGGTTAAGTAAATCCCCAGGTACTTAGAGCTGAGTGTCCCTCTGGCTCTCAGAGACGGATAGCTTACACAGTCTTACAGCCACTGTGGGAAAAGGTCATTGGCCGGTTTAGACTTTGGGGTGGGCTCGCAGGTAGTGATTCCACTTGGCTGTGTGAGACGCTCAGTTCAAGTAACCAACATTTCCGGAAAGTTTCCTCTTATCCGAAATCGTGTTGTTGAAGGACTGGGAGGTGTTCGGAGACAGGAGGGGCCGACTCTGGTGAAAGGGGCAGACACACAAAATATAATGCCAGGTGACCATGATCAGTGCTGAACAGAGACATAGTTCTACACAGTGGACACTCCAGCCAGGACAGATTCACTCTGAATCGGGGGTATCGGGGCACTCGCGTGGGGAAAGTGCATTTTAACAGTCCTGAAATCACAGTAGAACCATGGAGAATGAAAGGGGCGGGGCCTGCCTGTGCAAAGGCGGAGGAAGGGCTCAGTGAGGGAAGAGCAGGGTCTGAAGTGCGGAGAGGAGAGTATTGGAGAAGCCCTCTGGAGCCAGGGACGGGCGGAGTACCCTTGAGGCCCAGCTGAGGTTTGGTTTTATCTGCAGATAACAGTGCCTGCCTTTGGAAGTGTTAGGGTAGATCAGATCAGAGTGCAGCTTCCCTGACAAAAGTGAATCAGCCATAAGCAAATGAGACATGATGATTTCCTTCCTGCTCATCAGTGGGGTGGTTTGGGGGAAGGAAAAGGCTGAGCTAAAATTGGTGGACTGGATCTGACTGGCCCCGCCCAGAAACTGCTCCTCATCTTATTCTGTAAATACCCAATTACCTGTTCACTTCCCCATTACCTACTCAAATCAATTGAAATCAAATCAACCACTGTTAATTCTAACTTTTATAAACATTCTTCAGTTTACATATATGATGTTCTTCCTCAAACCGTAAATAACTGTATTTGTGTGAACTTTGCAAAGGTAGTTTAGGCTGGAAAAAAAATAACATTCAATTAACCAGCTTGTCAGAAGCTGAATCATTATCAATGACAGGAAAGCACATTTGAAATATTAAAAAGTGAAGTAAATTACGTATTTTCTAGAAAGCCATCCCATATTAATAAGAGGAAAGAACTCTAGGTATCAGATCTCAGAATGAAGCTAAAGATGTAATCCCTGTGGGTTGATAGCCACAGTCATGGGGAGCCCTGCCGTGGTCTAGTGTCTGGCCTCCTGTGACACATTCCAGCTCTGTCCCCTGACCCTTGGACCTCAGGTAAGTACTCGGTCTCACTGAGCTTCAGCTCACCCACCTGTGTCATAGGGTAAAAACGGTTGTTGATTGAGAACACTAACAAAGTCAGTACAAGTCAAGTTCCCAGAACAGCACCTTCTTCATCATAAATGCTATTTGAACATTATTACTCCTGCTATTATTATAACTTCTTTTCTCTGCACCTGTGAAGAAGGAAGGAAACCCACATGGTCGAACACTTACTACGTGACAGACACTTTTGTAGTTATTACCTCATTTAATGTAATAGTGATAACTCTTCTCGTAGGTTGTTATAATTAGCCACATGCTATCCATAAGGAAACTGTGCAAAGTGAGGTGACCTTGTTGAGGTCAGCCAGCCAGGAAGTGCCCCACTAAGACTGGAACCCAGGATGAACTGGCCCCGAGTTCCCACCCATCAGAATGACCTCCCTTACTCTCAGAACGCTCCAGGCAGGTTGATCAAGTTTCCTCTGATCAGGTTGGCCACGCACTGCGATGGGGTATTAATGGGGGGAATACGTTGGCATGCTTTTCCTGTCTCCTTTGCTCTAACGTAAGCAGTGCAAGCAGCTCTCACAGACGGAGGAGCTCAGTAGCCTCGCGCTCCCCAGACGTGTCAGTTCACCGCGGAGAGAGGCAGAGAGAAAGCAGCCGGAGAAGGCAAGCGACCCTCAGGGAAAATGGAGCAGCAGCTGACAGGTTTAGCCGGGGCCTGATTACAGCCTCGGAGGTGTGGACAGGCGTACACAGCCCTTCCCCTGTACACGCATCATCTATTCCTCATAACAACCTGAGAACACCCAGGCAAGGGCTGCCCCTCGTTTTGACGCTTGATGACACTGAGGCCCAGGGAAACCCGAGGCCTGAAAGTGGCAGAGCAGGTTTCAACTCGGGCTGCTTCCCATCGGTTTTGCTGCCTCCCATGGGAAGAAAAAGAATAGCAACATCGAAGGGGAGAGTTTTTAACTGAGACGAAAATGACGGACATCCTTTAAAGAGGCCGAGGGGAGAGCTGTGGTCAGTCCTAGGGCCCTTTGCCTTACTTGATGCTCTGGCTCCCGGGGAAAGGCTCAAGCTAAATATTCTGGGGTCTTCCCGAGAACAAAGGACTCGTGCAGCTGCCATTCGAGAGGCAGTGTCCCCTTTGCCTCGAAGGGTCGGACTGGGAGCCATGGTTCAAAGTCACTCACCCCTTAGAGCAGAGCTCCCTCCGCCCCCTGTGTTTCTCTGACCCGAGTAGGAAGTAATTCTAGGAACTTCTGACCCTGTGTCCTCGTCAGCAGTGATGTAAACGCTTCTTTCTTGGCAGGTCTGCGAGGGGCCATTCTGCCTCAGCAGGTCTCCTAAAGGAAGCAGCTGGTTGAGTTCTCATCCTGCCTTTGTGTTTTCTCTTTCAAGGAAAAACTCCTTGAGAGCTAAGCATGTCTGCACCCCTCCCAAGCCTGACCCTGGATGATTGGTGAGAAACAATGCTGTCTATTGTCATGACCCACAGACTGTGTGGTACCCTCACCTTGGGACATTTCTTCACACCGGTCTGGCACTTGGCTGGGTTTCTTTATAATTTAAGTTTGGAAACTCTTAGGAGTATAATCTTTCTGTCAATCAAAGCTAATGTTTCTACTACTAGGATAATTTTTTCCTAGCCCTGTATGGGATTTATTTTTTCTCCCAAATTCATAATTTCTTTGATGAAGACACAGGGTTCTTCACGGCCAGGGGATCTCAGCTGTGGCTACTCGGACGAGTGCGGGGTGGCAGACAGTTGTGCAGGCTGCATGCACTGGTTAGAAGTGCACAGCAGGAGGAGAGATAGTCAAGGTCTTCAGGGCAGAAAGGCAATTTTTCAGTATCCAAAAGCAGTGCATCCGTGCCAACAATGTAATGACAAGCAGGTGCGTCTCTGCCGTCCAGTGTCCAGCAAAGGGGGCAGAAATGGGACTCTCGTGTCCTGGAGGGTTCTGGAACTCCTCTTCTATTGTATTGCCTGATGCTCAGGCCGAGCTGCTGTGCAGGAAAAACGGAGGACCAGTGACCCAGGGTGTTCTCATGCAGGGCTCACCAACTCCAGTCCCCACCCTGAGCAGGGGTCAGCGATACCTTGTCCTGACCTCTTTCTTTCTGCTGGGTGGTTCCCCCTGGGGGCTCTTCAACACCTCAAACTCCAGATGTTCCTATTAAATCCCCTCCGTCATCCCCAACCTCCTCCTCCTGCTGCGTGTGCAACGTCAGCTCCCTTGACCCGTGCTCCCAGGTGGAACCTTGAGGGATTTTGATGAATTTTCCTTCTTCTTCCTCCTCACATATAATTCTTCAGACTTTCTCCAGCCATGTCTCTGCCGTTTATTTCTACGAGCAATGCCCTGGCCAGGCCCCTAATCACTTTTTTTCTGCAGATCACGTTAGCAGCCTCCTGATTTTCGCTTTCTCTTCAGTTCCTCTTTCCACCAATCAATCCTTCACAGAGCTTCTCGAGCCACTTTTCTAAGTTCCAGCTCTGGTAATTTTATGTTTCTTGCTCAGAAAGCCACTGATGGTCCCCAGCGCTGCCTCTGGCGTGTGGTGTGTGGGGAGACCGGGTCTGCTCCGCCCGCCCGCCCGCCTCGGTGGCTCCGCCGAGCTTCTCTCCTTCCCTGCTTCGGGCTGTGCTGTTCCAGCCTCCCGGACTCTCCTCTAGCTCTGCCAGAACCCTCTTCAAGGAGCTGCTCAGCTTCTACTTTCTTTATAAGGAGTTATTCTCATAATTCAGGAACCATTTAAAAAATATTTACTCTGAGGAAAAAAAAAGCCCAGCCGGTGTGGCTCAGTGGTTGAGCGTCGACCCATGCACCAGGAGGTCGCCGGTTCGATTCCTGGTCAGGGCACATCCCAGGTTGTGGGCCCAATCCCTGGTGGGGGCCAAAGGATGTTCTCTCTCATCGATGTTTCTATCTCTCTATGTCTCTCTCTAAAATCAATAAAGAAAAAATTTTTAAAAATAATAATAATAAAAAGAAAATGTTTACTCTGCTCCTCTGGGCCTCAGGCACTGTGCTAGGTGATGGGGCGGCGGCCATGAACCAGACACACACTGCTGCTTCTCATCTATTGCAGGAGTAGAACTTTATACCAATAAACATATAAATAAATATTAATAACAAGTATGCTCTGTGTTTTCAAGAAAAAAACCAGATGCCATGAGGCAGAATGACACGGAAGAGGGCCATTAGCTTGTGTCCATGGAATCAGGGACCGCTTGTCTGGAAGTGATGCTCTGAGGATGAACAGGATTCAGGCAGCGAGCAGCGATGGGGAAATACGTATGCAAGGGCCCTGTAGTGGGAAGGAAAGGGCCTTGCCCATGTCTAAGGTCAGGACCGACTGCACTGCCTCCCCTGTGCTCACAGAGCCCTGGGCACCTTGGTGGTCACGTGCACTGACACCTGCTCTGTATCAGGGAGAACTGCACAGGTTTCTGTCATCCACCAGACAGAGGAGCCTGTTTTGGTAAGGACTGTGTGTTACTTATTTAATTCAACAATTCATTGCTCCAATAAATATTTCTGTGCACCCAGTATGTAGGTACCAGAGGTGGAGGTAGGCACCAGATATACAGTGGTGAGAGAGATATCCCATGTCTCTTACACATCTGTGTATCTCCAGGATTTGACGTAGTACTGATCACAATAGGGACTCAGAAAAAAATGTAGAATGGAGTGTTCAGAAGTGTGTTTGTGTGATAAGATGAGCTTGACTTTCCGCTGAAACACTGATTACAAATGCCCCCAAACTGTCTCAACTCCTTGGCACCAAATAGGTGCTCAGCAATAATGGCTATTGTTACTGTAGATGATCTGGCTTCTTGCCTAAGGCTACACAGCTAGTGTAGAATAGAACTGGGATTTAAACCCAGGTCTGCTTCCCTGAAAGCTACCCTCTGTTCAAGGAAGTCTGAATGTGATGTGTTATAACATGAATGTTACTCCGTTAGAGGAGGTGTCGTGGAGCTTGGAGAGAGCACTAAACTTGACATTAGAAGTTGTGGGTTCTGTTCTCCACCAGCTGGGTAACCTTGGGCAATTCATTTCCCCTCTCTTTTTTCTTGGTTTTCTCATTTCTAGCATAAAGGAGTTGACAGATAACTTCTAGGTGCTGTTTGTTCTGCCTCTGGCATTATGTGCTTATGATCAAGAACCACAGCACCAACGTGCCTTCCCAAGAGCGATAAGAAAGGCAATGGCATTGGTATCTGAAAGAAGGCGACCACAGCAAAGCAGGCAACGCTTCTTCTATCAGCTAGCTGTTTATTCCAAACCCTTAATAGCTGGAGCCTGCTGGGTTTCTTTCCTGCTTCTCACCGTGAGCTGCAAAGAGACCCAGTTCACAGACGGTTTAGAAGACAACCAAACCAGCGCCTGCACTCTTCGCTTTCTTGGGTAATCTCTTTTCTTCTCTTCTTTTTCCCTTTTTTTCCTTAAGAAAAAGTGGACTAAAAATAGAAGATAGCAAATTAAAGTTACTAAATAAGAGATGGAGAGTTCGAAAGGAATTTTATTCTACTCCAGGTCCCTTCTTTTTCCATTCTTCCCAATTCTTTCTGGTTTTATTTTCTAAAAATAGATACATTTGGGGGATCATAAAATAAGTTCTGCACTCCTGTTTAATGAGTTTTAAACACTTCTCCGTCACCTCGAGGCTACCTGTTTTCCAAAGTTAAAGGTAGAAAAAACCTTCCTGGAGATTTCTTTGACCACTTTGGTGGTCTTGACCTTGGAATCAAGAAGGCATTCATTGGCTTAGCAAGTTTTTATCAAGTTCCTACCCTGTTCCAATCACTGTGGTGAGCTCTGGAGATAAATAAGGAAGAAAAGATTCCTATTCCCATCTGTCATGGTATGACATGTCAATGTACACAAAGAAACACAAAAGTAAATATGCAATTATGAAATCTGAGAGGTGCTATGAAGGAGTTATGAAAACACCCCAGTTTCTGCCACTTCAGCTCCAGCCCTGGAGAAACATTCCTCCGCTCTGTCTCCACTTCTGCTACACGAGATTCTTCAGTCTGAGTATGAATCATCGTCTCAAGAGCATCCCCAGCTCATCTGACCCCCATGTCATCAGTGAGGATCACAGGACCCTCCTGGGCCAGCCCTGGCTCTCTGGGCTCTGCTGCCTGGCAATCCTAGCTTGCAAGTCTCTTTGCAGGAATGTCTTTCTCTCACCTCCATACGTCCAAATCCTGCTCCTTTTCCCAGGTCTATTCTCCTCGCTGAAGCCATCCCTAAGCTCCTCTCCCTACCTCTGCCTCGGGGTATCTGCTTTCCCTTCCCTGATGTCTCCTGGCATTTGGTTTATTGTGCTACTCAGAGTGCTCATCACCCTCTGTCTGGTGTTATATAGTTATTTATATATCCATCCTAGGCTTTACCTACTTGGCTCCACCTTGAAGGCATGGATATTATTTATCATTGTATTTCAAATAGGACCAGGCACAGTTAACACACAACAATACTTGGCGAATCCAATCCCCAATGTTAAAGTTAATAATAAAACATGCGAATAGCCCTACAGAGTTTTACAGAGAGTGTTCACATATATCATCTAAATTAATCCTCAGAACAATGATTGATGAGAGAAACCATTATAATCCCATTTACAGATGAAGAAGTAATAGCAATTATTTACTGAGTGCTGACTCTCTGCTAGGCATTATGCTGGAACTTTCCACATGGTACATTGTTCCATCTTCATCCACTTCCAATGAAAAACAATAGTCATCTGTACTTATTCTGTGCCAGGCACAATTTCTAGCCCTCTATATCTATTAATTCACTTAATTCACACAACTCTATAAGATAGGTACACTTGTGATCCTCATCTTATACATGAAGAAATTATGGCACATGAAGGTTGAAAAACTTACCCAAGTCCAATAGCTGAATTTGGTTTCCAAACTAGGTCGTGATGACAGAGACAACCATTCACATGTGAGCATTTCCCTTTTCTCTGGGCTCAGCACTGCCAGTTCTGCTCAGTACTGACTCTGCGAGGTATACTTACGCCTATTTGACACATGAGAAAGCTAAGACCTGGCCAATATTGTACAACCGATCAGGGCAGAGCCTGGTCGGGTAACTGCAATGCCCATGTTCTCAACCCTTCACCCGCATCATCAGAGAGATGTGACAACGACCAGCCTTGGCATATTCACACTTCCTCAGCCACGTAAAGGTTTTATGCTTCTTTAATATTTCTGTGTGTTCGCTATGCTCAGTGCATCAGGCTGGACTCTCTGTATGTTGAGTAGGGTGGGGACTTACAAAAACTAAGATACACTCCTTGCTTCCAAGAGGCAAGTAAAAAAAAAAACAATGAAAATATTCTTCACATCTATTCCCTCCTCTCCCTTCTTTTTTCAACATGGTGCTTGATGCTGCTTCCTCATCTATCTGTCCTGGCAGAGATCTTGAGGGGATGGAAGAGTTAAGTCCCGAGAGATCGCCAAAGGGAAAGGGATGTGGAGAGGTCCAGGGGCCAGTGGGACCGGCCTAGTTATTTGGAGTCAGGAGCAGTGACTGCAGGCTGGCTCTGGAGAAGACAGCAGTTGTCCCTGCGCATTTCATACTGTGGGCTAGGATGGAGGGAGCTGCGGGAGTCGTGGCCCGAGGCCAATGGAGAGAGGAGGCCACAGTCACTTAGAGCAACTCCTCTCTATGCCTAGATGGATCCTGACACACACACCCACCCCCTTCCCACCTTGCAGATCACAGCGTGAGTCCAGGACACAGTCCAAGATGGGGTGGGAGTTCTGAGTTTGGCTCCCAAAGTAGCCACTCATCCTCAGATGATCGTGAGCAAGCCACTTCCCCTCCAACACTCCATTTCCACAGGGATTTGTTTCAAGGGGCATATGACTCTTTACTGTGCTTGTGTGGCCTGCATTAGTCAGTGTTCCTGAGCGACCTTGGCTAACTGTGAGATGCTGAGGAAGAAGAGTCTCGGCTGTGCCTCCCCTCGGCAAGGTTGTGCTTGCGAGGCACACCAGATGGACTCGCACAGAACTCACAGGAAATGGGCATCGTTTTCACCTTACCCAGTTTCTAGGTCTGGAACCGGATAACTTGCCGGTGAGAGTCAGCTGGCTTAGCAAGTGTGCAGTGTTGGAGTGGAGTGGGGTGCAGGGGAGTGTGGGGGAGGGGCTGGATCAGGAGAGAAGGGCGCTGTCCTGTGCAAAGGACTCATGCCTGCAAACGAGTGGCGTGGAAGGGAAGCCTGCTTCAGGTTCCAGTCTGGTAAGGCAGAGAGCTGCCAGGAGACCAGGCTCTCCGCTTTGCACCGATTCACCCCGCGACCCCAGGCACAGCTCAGTTTGTCTCCCAGCGTCCGTTTCTCCATTTGTAAAGCAAGATACTGCGGACTTGCCAATCGTTTGAAAAGGCACAGAGCTCTCATTCAGGGGTATTTTACTAAGAATGGTGTGAAAAAGGTAGGAAAAGCATCCCAAACTCACACACACACCGCCACCACCACCACCGCCACCACCACCACCCAGTCTCTGTCCTGGCCAGGGCCAAGCGTCTCAAACCAGTTCTGGAATCCACCAGCGGCGGTGGTAGGCCTGAGCTAGAGGATTCCTGCAGGCCCGTGAGTGTGCGTGCCTGACAGAGGGCTTTTCAATGAATCACTTTGCATCGAGCAGGGCAGCACCTGCTCCTCAGCCTCCAAAGGCAGCGAGAGCAACAGGATCATTCAAAAACTGCGGCTTCCCATTCACGTCTATAATTAGCATGTAGGCTGCAGCAGCCGCTGGCTCTGCGAGGATAGGGCCTCGGGGCGGGACCTATTTCCCTAGCTCCTCCCCCTTGTCATTCCCCTGCCCCCCCTTCCTTGGCCGGAGTCAGCCGCGGCACCACCCTGGGTCAGGGTCTTGGCTCCACGCCGCAGGATTCCTGCAAATAGTGTTGCCTGGACGCCAGGACCCTCCGCACCCTCACTCTGCGATCGCTGCGGCGCAGTGAAGAAGCACCTTGGCAGATGCGTTTCCAGGGGGCAGCTATATTTAGAGTGGCATCTCCCTGACCCCGCCCCGCAACTCCGGCATCCCCCCCCCCCCTTGCCCGCTCGCCCCGCCTATCCCCGAGGCCCCTCCCAGCCACCTCTCCCTCTGTCGCATTACATAGTAATCTGAGATGCATTGGATGAGCTCCAGGGAACAGAATGTACTTGGCAGAGGCGTAGGGCTTGATGTCTGCAAAATGTCGGAAACGCAGCCAAGAGCTGCTAACTGGGTCATTAACCTCCAAAAGCAAAGCGAGGACTGTAGGCCCGCTCTGCCTCCCTTCATCTCGTCAATAAAAGTGCCTCAGTGTGAAGGAAATAAAAAGCCCAAGGTTGGCTGCTTTGATTTCTAGGGACCAAAGGCAGGCTTGGCTCCTCCTCCTGCCCTGGGCCCTCCTCCGCCCTGTGCTGAGTCCCAATGTACTAGTGGCCTTTGAAAGCAGAAAGACATTGCCAGGCAGCCCTTCCCTACCGCACAGCCTGGGGCCCATTTTCTGGGGTCCTGCGGAAAAACAGAGAGGGGAAGAAAGGATTAAAGGACAAGGTTCCAGGTCCATCCTAGACCCCCACACTACAGTGAAGGGCTTTGCCATCCCTCTCCTCCAGTTCTCTCCCTTCTTCCTGCCCTCTCTGTCTGTCTCCTCTTCCTCCTCATCCTCCTTTCTCCCTTGTTTCCTTCTTTGGAGAGCAGGCTGTGTGGTTGGTACACCAGGACATGTCCTGGCTCCAGGAGACTTGAGTTCTGTCACTTTCTGTGTGATCTTGGATGAGTCACGTATTTATCTGCTCTTTAATTCCCTTGAATGTCCGTTGTTCTCAGTAATAACACCTTCCTGGCCTAGTTACAAGGAATTGTGAGACCCACGTGTCTGATTCGCTTACAAATGACAAAGCTCTGTTCAGTGTCAGAGAGTCTCCCTACCGTGACCTTCACCTGTCTGAAAGCCCCAAGGTCTAAACTTCCTCTGGACTTGTGTGTACTCCTGGAAAATAAGATTATAAGTGGCTATCTTACCATGAAGCGTCCAAGGTTTGAATATTCATAAGGTGATAACCCCTAAAATTCACCTCCCTCAGGCTGTCTGGCCCTGTTGGATTGCTTCACGGACACTTCCCCTTCCCCAGCCGCCCGATGGAGAAAGTACTTGGTACTAAAACTAGAAGAGGTCCTGTAGTTAGTTCCTCAAATAATGAGACTCATTTACTTGTTGGAGGGAAGCTGGTCAGCTTGGTAAGGCCTGCAGCACGTCTCGGCAGGAGTCTAGACAGCTGGGGAATCTCAACCGAGGCCCAAGACAGGGAAAGCTGATTTGTGCAACCCACTTATGAAAGGACGGCTCATGCCTGGTGGTGTTCACAGAACCGGGTCCAACGGGGGCATCAGCAGCCTTCCTGGGCCATCCCTCCCTGGTCTCACGACACCTCCCACTGCAGATGCATCAATCTATTCTGCCTCCTCACCATGCCCCACAGAGGCCCCATGCTCCCCTGCCACAGGGCCTTGGCTGAGGCTTTTAAAAAATTACCTGGCTTAAAAAACAAAAAATCTCCCTGCCGCATATTGAAATCCTTAAAATTCAGCTCTAATGCCAGCTCCTCTCTCTAGATGTCGTGCCTTTCTCCAACTCTTCCTTGGGACTGTTTTAATAATGTTTCAATATAATTAGCCAGCCTTGGATTATGCCACCTTTATACTTATTATATCTTTAGGAAGTAAAGGTTTCTCTGTGGTTAGAGGACCCTTTGCTATTGATTTTAATCCTGAAAGCTAAAACAACGGTGTACAGCATCCTGGTTGGCCTTCCCAGTTTATGCCTGTTGTCCTGGTATCATCATTAACAGCTCCCTCTTTCACCCTGACGTGTTTTGGTTTGGATGATCACATGCATGGTCATCTCACTGAGGTCTCTATCCAAGTACCTAGCACAGTTAGTAGGGACTAGGCAATCGTGATGACCCGCTTGGAAGAAGGCTGGCAGAGCCCAGTCCCCTGGGGCTCTCGTCCCTCCCCTTTGCACCAGCCTGAAGGCATGCTACCCTTTGTTCCTCCTCCTCCTCCCTGGGGAAGAACAGCAGAAGGATCTAAGACCACTTTCTTTTCGACAGGCCTTTCCAGGATTTCAAAATGCTCTGACCCAGCAAGAAGTTGCTTACCTCCCCTCTTTCCATCCTTCTCAGCCCCCACCCAGCAGGACAGCAGCCGGATGTTGGAAATACATATCAAGCAGCAGAGAAGCTCACCTGGTCTGTGGGATGAAGCTCTCATGTCCAACCTCGGCTGGATTTTTGGCTCTGCCTAATTTCTTTGACAGTCTCTCTCTTCAGAACTATCTTCATTTATACAGTTGCCTCGGAAGGAGGTCACAGCTTGGAAAGCTGAGAGCTGGTTTATTATGAACTATGTTAATATCCTAGGTACAGCTCAGAGGTTAAGAAAGACAAGTCCCTTGCCCTTTTGCATCATAATAAAAAGTTTTCCCCAAAGTAAGCCAATGGGGGTGAGTGTTTGTTGACTTATTTTTAAAGATATCAAGCGTTTGGAAATAACAGCAGGCAAGATGCCCGGCCTTGTGCATGTAGCAGAGCATCAGGAAGCCTGGGTCTTCTTTCTCCTTCTCCTCTGACTCACCGCTTCCTGGAGGATGAATCATGTGCCCTTTCTCAGCTTTGGGTCTCACTTCCTTCATCTCCCCTATAAAATGGGCGTATTTGCCATTCCTACCACACAGGAGGGGGCTGAGACTTCAAGAGGTCTTGGTAATTACACAAAATAATATCATTAAAAGTAAAAATGTGCTGTGTGTTTTTGACTCTCCGCAGAGGCACATGGAAGGGATGTGAGGCCATTTTATGTTGCTGCTTTAGCTCCTGGACACCTCAGTTCACAGAGAGCAGCCTCTCCGAAACCGGAAATGGGCAGAGGAATCAGGCTTAAGACAAGTGGGAGGGAGTCTGGTCTGTCTGAGTGGGAGCAAGAGTTCTACAAGCATTCGGGAAGGGAAGAGGGAGACAGAAATACAGAACAAGCAGGGCTGTTCTATGGGGGGCTTCCATGCTAGGCTGGGACATTTTATTCTCTCTTGAGGGCCAGGGGACATCAATGGAGGTGACTGAGCATGAGCACGGCATGATCTGCAGTGTGTCTCAGTGACATGTCTGTTAGAGAAAGAGGCAGACACTGGAGCTGGCATCTGTCACATCCCAGTTTGGCCTTAAGTAACTGGTGGTGCCCCTTCATCTGAGTCTCAGTTTCCATCTCTAAAATAAATAGGTAAGGTGACCCTGAAAGGCTCTAACATGCTGTGATTCTATAGTAAAGACGAGGAAACAGCTTGCGTGTGCGTGTGTCTGGGTGAGGGGTAGAGGTAGGAATGAGGTAACTGCTCTGTTAGACACAAAGTCTTGTGTTTTAGGGAGGAAGCCTGACCAGTCTCTCAATCTCAGCCAGGTATGAAGGCCTCCCTGTGTCTCCAGAGCCTAAAACAGTACGTCTGCCCTTTAGGGCCTGCTCAGCCACCTCTACTGAGACTTGTCTCCTCTCCACTTCCTAGCCCAGCTGAGACAGCTGATATTTGAGGAGACTGCATTGAAGTTATGCTAACCAGCTGTTCCTCAAGAGGCTTCAGATCGCTCACTACCCGGTATTAGGTTTACAGGAAGCCTCCCATCAGCCAGGAATACAGGGTTTGGGTCTTCAGAACTTTGCCTTGGAAGACATCCACCAAGGTCTGCTATAAGACTGACATATAGCAGGTCCTTTATTATGAAGGTGCTATCAGGATATTATCTGTTATTTAATGGCTCTTATGTAAAGAGCCACATAGGAAATCCCTCAGTGAACTCATATAGTAAAAAAGAAAATATCATGAAAAGATATTTGTTGGTCTTTTTTGGTGTTTGCAAGAGTTCCCTTAGGTTCAGGGATAGTGAATGCAATTATTTATGCTCCTGTTTTATAGTTGGATTTAAAGATACTAATACTTTTTATTGTAAGCTTCCTTAAATATTTTATCAAGTAAGTTTACATAATTAAGTAAACAAATAAGGAGAAAGTTGGACCAAATTAGTGTGTGAAGTGAAGAAACAAATCCACTTATAGAGAACTGACTGAAGCCTTCCTAACTTCAACTGAAGCAAAAGACCCAGATTTTACAGCATCACGGACGAAAGTAACTTTCACTCAAACCACTGACTGAGTGCTCCTATGTTTGAGTTGTGGTTTTGTGTGAGAAGGTTTGAAGGGATTGTGATTATCACTAAGCAGTTGCAAGGACCCAGTGATAACTGGAAGAAGAAAACCTAAGTAGTCCTAGAAGGGTTTTGGAATTGGCAATTGAGAAGGTTTTCTGGTGAAAGTTACATTTAGCCTATGGACACCGGAATCTAGGCTTATCCTACCAGTTACTGTGTCTTCAAGATCGATGTCTCAGCATATACTGAATGATAAGGGACAAGAGTTGAGCTCTTTTAGTGCCATTGTATTTGCCGAAAAGTCAGAGCCTACATGAGTTGGCCGATCAAACTTCACCAAGCCACTTTGAGGGCCACAAACCAGCTCAGAACCTAATGTGCTTCCCTTGCCTGTAGCCCCCACACCACACCCTCACTGCTGATGGTGAAGGGCAGGTATGGATGGGAGTAGGGATGTGGCTGGAAGTTTCTGTCACAAGCTCTTCTCCCCCCAGGACATATGTGTTAACTAAATAATAACTGAATGAAGCTGTCTTTAACCTACTTTACATAGATTCCCTAAAGAAAATTTAAATTCTAATTTTAAGATGCTAGAAACCCATAGACTTGATATGAAATGTGAAATGAATCTACAGATCGTGTGGATCAACTCCCTCTCTTGATAGAAGAGGAAACTGAGGCTTAAAGAGAGTTGCCCAAGGAAATTGGCCCAAGACACAAAGCCATGTCCCAGGGCCAAGGCTGGAGTCCAGACCTGCACTGCTTCTTGGTGCTCCTTTTTGCTACTAGCTGGAGCTCAGTCTCTAGGTTGCAATGGATGTATCTTTTCCTAGGCGACCCAGTTGCTGAGCTTTGATGACATCATTCTGGGGCTCAAAAACCTTTGTGGATTTCTGTTACCCTCCTAGTTCAAGGTTCATTTTATGTTATTATTTGGGTTCTGTCCATGATATCTGCCACCACTTTAAAAAAAAAAAAAAAAAAAATGAGATGGTGAGGTAGGGAAAGGTAAACAGGTGTTCTTGCTTAAGCCGATTTGACTATTTTCAACACACACACCCAACCTGATTAATCTTTTCCTGATTTTCTCAGTTCCCAGCAGCTTTTCTGTGCAATTGCCTGGATGTGACATTTCTGAAACTCATCGTCTCTCCCGTGAAGATCAGTCAGTCATTTTTCTCTTCGTTGTGGGAAGAAAGTTAGAGCTGGAAAGCAGGGTCTTGAGCAGAGTTTAATTCGACTATGAGCCGAATTCTGTAGGTCAAGGCAAGAAGGATCAATGAATGATCTGTCTTTCAGGTCAGCATGGAAGGCTCAGATAACACCAAGTCGGCCCTCTGGTGAAGGAGGCGGAGAATGTCCTCCCAAGTTCCCACCACCGCCCCCAATTCTGCTCCAAGCGCGCCCTCTGCTGGATTGGAGCATAACCCAGCAGTCTCAAATATTTTGGAAGTGGAGTCAACAGGAACTCTTAAAGATGAAAAGAAAGATTGGGTTTCCCTGAGAGACCGGTTCCCACTCAGGGAAACGCTGAGCTACCCCTCCTTAAACACAAGCACAAAATAAGATGAGTCCATGCCATGAGGCTCTGTCATCTCTCCATTTATCATTCCTTCCATTTCAATTTCTTTCTTTGTCGAATCTTGCTGATTGGTATTTGGGAAAACAATTCACTGTGGTAATTCAACGTAGGGGATCACCTTGAGATGAAAAAAAAAAGGGGGGAATTTAAAGAGGGGAAATAGAGTTTAGTGAAATGGCAACATTATGAGTTCTACCTTCTGGAGGCCTAAAGAGCAATTTCTTGAAATAATTCAATTTCTAATCTCAGCTTGTATTACTGTTTAGGTTAAAAACTTTCAGCAGCCATTCATTGCCTACTAAATTATCTCACCATTCTTTACCTTAAGTTCATAGTGCATTATTTTGTTTGCATATCATTTATCATGGCTAATAGCATATTTATTTTAAACAAGACTTTTACTTTGATCTAGTTTTTAAGAAATCAACATGTATTTCGATTTTTTAAAGAATGTTTGAATATCAAAGTCATATATTTCACATTAAAAATTAGACTCAGCTAATGCTTAATCTGCTTAGACTTTTGAAGAAAGCAACATATCTTTGTTCAATAATTAGCTTTTTAAATGGCACAATAATTGATAGAGTGACTCCTATTTTTAGCACTGAAGTTAGTCCTAACGTGTTCTTGAGGAGGGAAAACAAGCTAAAACTTATTTGACATAAAACAATCAGAGGGTTGAGAATCTTGGTATTGTCATGTGGACCCTGGGAGAGGACATGGTTAGGGTTGTACTTACTGAATAAACAGAGACAGTAATATGGTAGTTGCTAACATTATGCCCCCCAAAATGAAGATTAAAGCTGGATGAAATTTTCGAGAGGACTATACCTTCATATAACCCTAATGGTAAAATGAGACTTAGAAAGAAAAAATTTTCCCAAAATTCATGGGCAGAATGAGCTTGAATCGGAGTCTGGGTCATCTGTTTTCCATCCAGAGCTCTCACCACTGCCCAGCACTACCTTCCCCGACGGTGTGTGGAAGAACTCAAAGGTACGAGATCCCGAAGTGCCTTTGGAGACTGTTACCCAAATCCCAGTGAAATTAGGAAGAGTTTCCTAACACGGGCTCTGTCCCATTTCACGACATCCTTAAGAGGCTGAGAAACGGGGCATTCAGATCCTTTCCGCATGCTGACCCTTCATCTGTTTACACATGGGCTGGCCAGATGTTAGAGAAATAAACATGTGCAGCTGTGATGATGGGAGGGGCGAGGGTGGAGTCCATGAGGTTCTCAGGTTTTGATCCAACACATCAGAGTACATTTGATTTTTACTGCTGGCTTAGAGTTTTATGCCTTGAGCTCCCTTCGCAAAGCCTGACATTTGCCCCTTTGTGTTGAAGCCTACACTGAGAGGTGCTAAGGGACTTTGTAGCTAACTCCAGCCCATCAGCATAGGGGTGAAGATGACCACAGCACCTGCTCTACTGACTGTTCCATTACAACTCTGGGGACCCCTCTTCCCTCATCCCCTGCATTCCTTGATGCGAGGTCCAGGGTTCTCCCTAGCAGACAGGCCAGAAGCGACAGACAGCATATTCCAGAACATTGGCTTTTGGCTTATGTAAGACCCAGTTTTATTTCTGGCCTAGCTCCTCACTGGCCATGTGAATTTGAATTAGTTGCTTAACTCTGAGCCTTCTTATCCTTGCTTTTCCTTAAAATAGGGATACTAATACTTATTTTTCAAAGAAAAAGGCTTTAGTGCCGTAATGTATTTGAAATTAATAATATGCAGTAGTGTCCAACAAATTATAGTTATTTTTATTCTTTTTTTTTCTATATGATTTCACTTATATGTAGAATCATTTTATTTCTTTATATTAAATTTGTTGGGGTTCCATTGGGTTCACAAAACCATACAGGTTACTATTCAACAAAGCACCATCTACATACTACACCACGCTCCCCCTATTATTTCTCTTGAGGGTCTTTTCTTCCCAGAAACTCTGTAGCTACTAATTTGTGAAGATACAGTGGAAAGCATTAGGCCTCTTGCCCTCATAATGTTTATAAGGTCTCAAAAATATGAAGATTTATTGTTATTGTCAACAAAAGCCTATTCTATTTATATGTGTTTAAATGTTTTCAAAGCACTCCATTTTCTCTTGCATTGTGAAAAAATTCAAAGATAATTTTATAACACCCATTTACTCACTTTTTAGATTCTACGACTAACATTTACTGAACTTACCTTACTGTTTGCCTATCCATTAATCCATTCCTTTCATCAATCCACATTTTTATGCATTTCAAAGTAATTTGCAGACATCGGCATACTTCCCTTAAATTCTTCAGCATAAGTATCACCAGCTAGAATTCAACACTTGTTTACTGCTTTTTAAAAAATCTACATTTATATACAATAAAATGCAGTCTTAATTATGTATTTACCGAGTTTTAACAAATGCATACGTCTGTGTATCCCAAACCTGTATTAGGATAGATAGCATGTTACTATCCTATAAAGTTCTCTCATCTCTCTTCCCAGTGATTCCCTGTCTTCCTCACCTAGAGGAAAACCCTGCTCTTATTTATTTATTTGTTTATTTTTTTTTACCACAGATTAATTAGGCCGGTTGTAGAATTTTCTATAAATAGAATAATATAGTATGTGCTTGCCTGTATAAGTCTTCATTTACTCACATAATATTTTAAATACTTATTCTTCTAACTATGTGTACTGACAGTTCATTCATTCCCACTAGAAAGCTGTCTTTAGCGAGTAGTGCACATACCACCTAGAAAATACTGAATTGGTTAAAATAACCAACACGTGTGTATACAAAGAGAAAAAAACCTGGAAGGATAATTACCAAAATGTGCCTTTAAGATATGTAATTAAAGCAAGAGGAAGAAATGGGGAATTTTATTTTTCTTTTTAATATATGTTTATTGATTTTTTTAGAAAGAGCGGAAGGGAGAGAGAGAAACCTAGATGTGAGAGAGAAACATTGATTGGCTGCCTCCTGCATGCCCCCTACTGGGGATCTAGCCCCCAAGCCAGGTATGTGCCCTGACCCAGAATCCACCGGGACCCCCCAGTCCATGGGACATGCTTAATCCATTGAGCCACACTGGCTGGGCAATAACAACATTTTAAAAAGAAAACAGCTAAATTAAACTTCTTGTGAGACGAGAAGAGGGCGAGTGTCTGGTGCTGCCCAGCCAGGGGCATGACTCTAGTCTTCCCCGCTGCCCGAGCGCTGTCCGCGCTGCCGGATAAACAAGGCCTGCAGATGATGGCCAGCTCTGGATGAGAAGGATGCTCACAGGAAACGTCCATCAGAGGTTTAAAATATGAGCAGGTTTTAAGGGGGAAAAGTCTAAAGGATAATTAAGATGGTTGAAAGAAAGAATTCTGAAAGAAAACGAATAGAGTTAGAATAGCTCAGAACGTAGAACTATGGGTCCCTGCAGCCATCTATCTGTGAGAGGTTTTAAGGGACATATATTGTGATTCCCTTATTTTGAAAACTGAAAACTGAGACCTTACTTAAGAAAATGACGTGTAGCCCTGCCGGTGTGGCTCAGTGGTTGAACATTGACCCGTGCACCAGGAGGTTGTCAGTTCAATTCCCGGTCAGGGCACATGCCCAGGTTGTGGGCTCGATCCCCAGTGGGGGGCATGCGGGAGGCAGCCAATCCATGTTGTCTCTCATCAATGTTTCTATCTCTCTCTCCCTCTCCCTCTAAAATCAATAAAGAAAAAAAATTAAAAAGAGAGAAAATGACATGTAATCTCACCTGATAATTGGACTTTAGAGCTGACACCAGAGGTCTTAGAGATCATCGAAGCCCCTTGAAGGCTGGCTCATGCCTGTTTCCGGTGAACAGTGGGGCACCTAGGTACTAAGATGTTATTTACTGAAAGAGTAAATCTAATCCTGGACCCCCATTTTACAGGTATGAAAACCGAGACATGAACTGACGCTTGCCCAGAAGATATATCTCACTCAGAGGAGAATAGCCACTGATTACCAGTCTTCACTGAGATGCCACAATGAGAGAAAGATTAAAATTTTGTTTGAGCGGTCTAGGTTAAATATAAGGAAGACTTTCTTGGAAAAGAATCTTGTGAAACCTCTATTTCTTTGAAATTTTTAAAAATATAATAGTGTCATATGTTGGAAGAGTTTAAATGTGGCACTACTTGCTAGGCTAGAAGATCTGTTTCTTCCCAGTTAAAAACAAAAAAAAAAAAATCCAAGACTTAGGTTTCTTTTTGCAAGTCTGACCCCTAGTGGTCACCATCTCTGGGTTGCACTGAAGGGAAAAAAGGTGGAGAAAATGAGGACAACCAGACTTTGTTTGTGGAATTGGAAATGAACCTTAGGAATTTCCTAGTCAAATGATCTAATTTCACAAACAAGAGGGCTTAGATCAAAGAACTAGATGTAATGCTCCAACATCAGTGACTTTGTGGTAAAGCTTGACGGGGAACCCAGGACCTTATGCTGGTGCTCTAGGTTCAAGATCCAATTCCTCTATCTTCTAGAGTCTCTCACCTTCAGTGCATCAGGAAGCTGGAGCCTGGTCAGATATTTGGGCTTCAAATACACCTATGGTCCTGTTCACTAGCCATTAAAAAGGAGTTATTTTTCTTAAGCTAGTAGAGTCTAGAAAAATAATCTGTTCTGTTCTGAGCACTCTGTCATGGACAGATGACCTCAGACAAACTGTTGGCCTCTGTAAGCCTCAATTTATTAAAATGGGGGTGGGGGTGGGGTGACATGATTTCTAAGGCCTTGTCTAGCTCCAATGTTTAAGGTTTTAAAGCACACGTTTTCTCTTGGCTCAGACTTCATAACAAATGATGGGACTGTTAGCATTGCAGCAGCACTCCTCCCTTTTGGAAGAGGGATCTGGAACCTGGGATCAAGGGAATCCTGGAGGATCCGGCTCCATGAAGAGATCTACGAGCTCTCTGAAGCAGCATGTAGTTGTTGATGCATCCGTGCATTTTCTTGGAGAAAAACATCCTTAGATTTCATCAGAAGGGTCTAGGACTATATAAAAATTTATAAAGTCACTGAGTTAAAATAGACACTGGAACAAGATTTCCAAGAAAGTGAAGGACACAAGCTCTGACACGTGGTTCTAATTCCAGCGTAAGACTTAGTGTCTTTAGCCCTGGTTGCCATAGAGATGGCTGCTTTGACACGCAAAGGACAGGAACCCAGGTCTCATCCTCTCCTTCTCTTTTGTGTTGAGGAACACTGGTTTTTCAGTGGATGTGGCTCCCACTTAGCTGACAGAGGCCCTCCATTCCCTTTGCAAAGTATTTTGACAGGGGCTTTAGCATACTGAACACTCATGGGTGGTAGGTGCTCTCCAGTGTCCTGGTGCCCATCACCTCCCTCCAGTTGACATTTGCGCTGTATGCTTACGAAGGATTCATTGGTTTTCCCCCCAACATTTTTATGTCACTTGTGTTACTTACTATAACTCTATAATTTAAATACTATGCCAATAGATAAAATATAAGTGTGAAAATAAAGAGAGTCGTTTCAATAAAAACGAAGTCGATTGCTTTGAAAAGGCTCCAAGAGGATGAGCTGCTGAAAAAGGCTCTAAAATGAGTTTGTGGGTGAAGTATCCACAAAAGAATGACAAAAAATTGAAAACTAGAAGAATTCTGCAAGTTTTTGAAGTTTACTCCATTAAGACAAACAAAACAAAAGCAGACAAATTAAAAAAAAACCCCAAAAACAAAAACGGTAAACAGTGGAGGGTACATTATGGAAGTGTTTTCTTCAAGAACAACGCGAGAGAACTCTGGAGTTGGAAAATATGTGCTTATAAAAAGGACTTGGCCTGCTGACTGGCAAATGAATGTCTTAAGTTAATAATACGCGTTCATACGATCCCCAGCCTGACCAACTGTTCTGATTAGCGAACACTGGTGACGGTGATTCTTTATGGTTAAGATGAAAATATCAACGTGAAGTCCAAGAAAACTGGTTTACTTGTGTCTCTTGAGTGCTAATTTCTTGAGGGTTGGATCTTTTAAAAATTCCCATAATATCTTCTTTTATTGCTCTGAGTCTGTTTCTTGCAGGCATTTCACAGACTCTTTTCTCCTTAATAGTAAGTGAGCTTTGCCTTGGATCCAGGTGCCAAGAATTCAGTATTCAGAACCTCTGTTAAATGAATGTTTGCTCACCTTAGCAAACTAGTCAGATTCACTCAAAGTCTGGAACCAGGTGCACTGTTCAGTGCCTTGGGAGTCCAACCCTGCAAGGCCGTCTGTGGTCTGTGAATACTATACGCTCCCCTTTCAGAGTGCAGGAGCCACAGACAGGGACACGCGCTTTGCCTTAGCTTTCTCTGGCGTGTTCATGTCATAGAAACAATAAGACTGATAAACTATGAACTGGGCAAAGATATTCATGTAACATTGTACATAATAATAAATACATCAAAACTACTTAAGTATTTAGTGACAGGGTAATCATTTCATTATGATGTTTTGACCCAATATCATTTGGTAGCTGTGGCTGGTTGTTTATGAAGTCATGAAATGATAATGATGAAGAATATCCACAAAAATTATTGGAAAAATATTTTTGATAGTATATTCAGTGAAGAAAAATGCCAAATGGAATGAACCTCACAATTACAGGTATAATAAATGTATATATGAAATTGGTGTTGGGCAAGATAGGATGTTTTCATCTTTGGCCAATTTCTCTTCTATCTATTCTTTCAGTGATTAGAAAATCCTGCATTATGCAACAATTCAGCTTTTCACCTTGGTGTCCTGGGAGGCCTTGAGATGTCTGAGTTTTGATGTAGAGTTTTCCAGAACCACAGAATTACCCCCCAGAGGAGTGAGGATTGGGCAAGAGCTCTCTCAATTATAGATGGGATGGGTTGAGAAGTGCCTTTGAGGTCATACGGGTCTGATTTTCTCATTCTACAAATTATATTTATTATGGCACTTACCAGCAACTTGACCTGAACAAATTACTTCTGCACCCTATACCTCCACTTCTTTATCTAAAAAATGAAATAATAAAAGTATGTGTACCCATGGTTTGTTGTAACGTTTAAATGATATAAACGCAGGGCATGGCACCAAGTAAGCTCTCAATAAATGTTAGTTATTAACATCACCAAAGTCAGTGGTGGCGCCAGGGCCAGAATTCAGATTTCCTGACTTACTCACTGTGGCTATTTCTATCACACCACATCACAGACGTTTCACCTTAATCCAGGCTGGAATCATTTTCTTTGCCGAATACGAGGCAACAAAAAGACTATTGCAACATTACTGAGGATACTATGACTTCTCATAATGCTTGCCTATCAGGTGACTAATGGCACACACTGTCTGCAGAACTACATATGGAAACTGTCAGGGACACATTAAGAAGTCAGTACCAACAGGACTAAAAATAGCCTTAAATAAGACAGACCTGGGTTCAAGATCTCTGGCCATTTATCTCCTGCTTGACTTCTTGATCTGCACTTGCTTTTATGAGTTTCAGCTTTCTTATTGGCCAGATACTGATAAAAGGAATAAACCTTCCTATGCACATGCTGAGTTACCGTGTGTGAAAGGGCTATGTAAAATGTACAGTGGAATACAATTCAAAGTAGTGATTTTGTTGTTGTTTTTTAATTTGTTTTTATCTTAGAGACACTTGTAAGGTAAGTTGCATGTGCCATGCATTGTTCCAAGGACTTCACACAAATTGGTTAACTGAACGGAACCTTGATAGCAGTCCTTAGAATAGTTACTACTATCATCCTAGCTTTGCTCAGGGAGGCACAAGGAGGTTACAAAATTTACCCTACATTATAGAACTCACAAGTGAGGTTTGAACATGAGACTTTGCAAAGTTCTCATGCTGCTTTACTATTACTGAAAGTGTCTTGGCCTAAAGTAAAGTACTATAAGGTTCTAGAATCTTTTTTCCTTACTTACAAAGTTCCACTAAATATAATCCAATCTAATACATTGGAACCAAATATAATGACATCCCATCCCATCCCATCCCATCCCATCCCATCCCATCCCATCCAATACCATCCCATCTCATCCCATCGCATCCATGTCATCCCATCCCATCCAATTCCTTCTCATCCCATCTCATCCCTTCTCAACTCATCTCATCCCATCATCCCATCACATCCCATTTCCCATCTCATCCCATCCAATGTCATCCCATCCCATCCCATCCCATCCCATCCCATCCCATCCCATCCCTTCTCATCCCATCCCATCCCATCCCATCCCATCCCATCCCATCCCATCCCATCCCTTCTCATCCCATCTCATCCCTTCTCAACTCATCCCATCCCATCCCATCCCAACTTATCCCATCCCATCCCATCCCATCCCATCCCATTCTTTCTCATCCCATCCCATCCCATCTCATCCCATCCCATCTCATCCATCTCATCCCATCCCATCCCATCTCATTCCAACCCATCCCATCCCATCTCATCCCATCCCATCCCAGCCCATCCTATCTCATTCCATTTCCCATCCCATCCCATCTCATCCTATTTCCCATCCTATCTCATCCAATCCCATCCCATCCCATCCAATCCCATTCTTTCTCATCCCATCCCATCCCATCCCATCCCATCCCATCCCATCCCATCCCATCCCATCCCATCCCATTCCATCCCATCCCATCCCATCCATCTCATCCCATCCCATCCCATCCCATCCATCTCATCCCATCCCATCCCATCCCATCCCATCCCATCCCATCCCATCCCATCTCATTCTAGCCCATCCAATCCAATCCCATCTAATCCTATTTAGTTTAATTCAATACAACTCAAGAAATACTTTTTTCAATGTTTAGTTTGTGATAGTGGTAACTGCGTTAAGCCATGTGAGAGCTAACAGAGAGAAGTTTGACCCAAGAAACTTAGGATTTGATATGGGTCTTCTAGATCCACAGAGTTTGGGTGAGTGGGAGAGTTGAAAAGCAGTCAGAGGGAAGGGGGCTTGGTGGTCTGGGTGAAAATGGTGACAGGATTAAGCAAAGAACAAAAACCTCATAGATATAGACAATGGTACAGTGATTACCAGAGGGTAAGAGGGGTGGAGTTGGGGGCTAGAAGAGGGTATGGGCAGATAAATGGTGATGGAAGGAGATTTGAGTTGGAGTGTAATATACAGATGATGCATAATGTAATTTTACACCTGAAATCTATATAATTATATTAATCAATGTCACCTCATTAAACTCAATAAAAATTCAAAAACTAAAATGAAAGCAATAAGAACAGGTACACTAGACCCCTGAAAAGCATATGGTCCTAGACTGGGTTTGTCTTTAACACTGTGACTATTACATCTGTCTGGTTCTAGACCTTGTGGCCAGCATCCTTGGGCTGCCATGCGACTGTAATCAAGTCATCTCACTTACCTGGTGTGAGTGATTTCTTATTCCTTCTCTCCCACTAAGCATTCCAAGGAAAACCTGCAAATTGATGGAATTTTCTGTCATTTCACCATTAAAAGAAACAGCCTATGTAAAGCACCTTGCCCAGTGTCTAGCCCATAATTGGTGCTCAGAAGGTGTCATTATCACCATCATCATTCTAAACCTTTGTAATCTGACCACTTATCCATAGTTCCCTCTGAGAGAAAGTCCACAGGCCCGACTGCATGTGACAAGTATTTGTCTCTTTTGGGGAGTTCTATCTTTTCTGTTCCAAGATAAAAAGTGAGGCCAGCTGGTGTGGCTCAGTGTTTGAGCGTCGACTCATGCACAAGAGGTCGACGGTTCAATTCCCGGTCAAGGCATATGACTAGGTTGTGGGCCAAATTCCCGGGGGGCATGCAGGAGGTGGCAAGCAATGTTCTCTCTCATCCATGTTTCTATCTCTCTCTTCCTCTCTCTAAAATAAATAAAAAATATGTAAAAAAAAAAAAAAAGACAAATCATGATAAGCATCACAGGTCATGCTCCTGCTTGTCCAGTGGCCACACAGCACGGACTGCGTGTATTCCCCATGGGTAAACTGTTTCCTTACACAACATTTTTGACGTCACACAATTAAAAAGACTTGAATATTAAAATTTGAGGCATGTGTAAGTACCTCATAATTAACTGCTGTCTATTTAACCAGACAGTTTAGCAAGTTAATTTGATGTCTGTTACGAAACTTAATAATTATCAGTGATTTTAAAAAACAATTTACTGGTATAATCATTAACTACCCCTAGATTATCTTGTCAAATTGATAATTAAATGCCTCAAAAATTCATTACAGAGTCAGTATATTAATAGGAATGTAATTAAGTAATGTTTTGCTTATGTAATCTAGAGTTTATTACCTGTACACTTATTTTTTCTACACTTATTAAATCTTCCTAGGGGCCTCTTCAGAATCAATAGAAAGCCAAGAGTCAATAAATGTCTTATTAGATCCAAATGAGCAATTTAATTGGCAGACTGTGAAATAAATATAGATTCTCCATATCTGTGGAGACGGGAGAGATTACTCCTATTTCACAGCAGGATTAGCAGTTGGGAAGCCAAGATCTTCTCATCCTTTCTTCCGTTTCTTCTGGCATCCCTCTTTCTTTTTTTCCATCCCTTCTACCTACCCTTTCCCTTCCCTCCTTTCTCCCTTCCTTCTTCCTTCCTCCCTCCCTCCTTTCATCGTCCCTCCCTCTCTTTCTTCTTTATTTCTTTTTCCATCAAACATTTAAGTGCCTATGTACCAGTCATTATGTAAGACAATGAGAATATATAAGGTATGATTTCTAGACTAAAGTAGCAAAAGAGAGAGACCTGTAAAAATTGCAACGCGACCTGTTTAACACTACCCTGAATGTACGTACCCAGGGTTAAGGAAGCACAGAGGAGGGAACTAACGGTCCTGGTAGGTAGGGAAGATTTCTCAGAGAAGGTAGCATTTGTGCTTACCAATGATCAGGATGTAGGAGTTTTCCAGGGAGGACAAAGTCTGAGGGGGCCATTCTAGGTAGATGGAATAGCATGTGCAATGACTTGGGCGTGGGAAGAAACATAGACCACTCAGGAGTTAAATGGAAAAGAATGAATTTTCAACTGTTGAGTTTCATGATCAGAGCTGCGTTTTTCAAAGGATAACTTTGGACGTTAGGGTAAGGATTTCAGTAACTCTCCTTTACACAGTGATGATGTCCAGTGGTTTGCCCTGGTATCCTTGAGTCCTCAAGATAAGCATTCAAGTTGCAGACTGGCTGGTCTTTCACTTCCATACCCTCTCCTCCTAGTGATCACCGTAAGCCAGGGTTTTATAGGTTGCATTGGATTTCTGTTCCGTTGTCACTGTAAAGATATTCATACTTTTTAGATCACATATCCAAATGTTGAGCTTCATAAATAAGATCACAATATATTTTAGCCTGGGTCTCCTAAAAACAGGAATCCATAGTTAAGTTTGGTTATTTTCAGAAGCTCTCTGACATACGCAGGAGCAAGAGATCAAACTCAACGATGTTTGGTTATATAACTACATTGGATAAAATTTAGAAGGGAATGAGCTTTAAATGTAAATTGATCGTTTTCACTTGTTAGTTTCTTATATTCATTAGATTCCACATGTAAGTCAGATCATGTGATACTCGTCTTTCTCTGACTGGCTTATTTTTCTTAGCATAATACCCTCCAGGTCCCTTTAGGCCATTTCAAAGAGTCAAAGATCTTTCTTTCTTTCTTTCTTTTTTTTTTTTTTGTATAAGCCTCTACGGGAACTGAACCCGGGACTCTCTGGTCCGTAGGCCAATGTTCCAACCTCTGAGCCAAAATGGCCAGGGCAGAGATCTTTCTTTTTTTTACAGCTGCATAGTATTCCATTGTGTAAATGTACCACAGCTTTTTTATCTTCTCGTCTACTAATAGACACTTGGAGACATGGAAGCATGGGACAAACTAATGAATCTCAGAGGGAAGGGGAGAACGAGGACAGGAAGAGATTAACCAAAGAATTTATAAGCATATATGCATAACCCATGGATGCAGACAACAGTGAGGTGAAGGCCTGGGGATGGTGGGAACAGGGTGGAGGGGGTAAATGGGGGGAAAAGGGGAGACATCTGCAATACTTTCAACAAAAAAGATAAATTAAAAACAAAACAAAACATTATACAACCAGAAAAATAAATAAATTGATAATTTTCAAACTATTTTATAGAACCCACTCATTCATCACCTTCTTATCCTTCGTAACCACTGAGACATGCCAAGGGTCAGTTGTAACATTTTTTGTCCCTTACCAGGTGTCAATTGCTATAAAAGTAGCTGCCTACATGGACCTTCTCCTGGCCACATGGTTCGGTGCTTTTTGATGAAGAAGGAAAAGAGGGAGAAAGAGAGAAATTAAAAAAAAAACTTATTCTGTTCAGCTTGACACCTGGTGCTTCTAACTAGGGATAAATTGAATGTCCTCTTACGGTAAGCACAGTGTACCTCTACTTCTAAAAGTATAATGCAGTGACATTTTGGTGAGCAGGCCGTTTTGAACACTTGTGCCTTGGGATGTTTATTGAAGCTTTATAAAAATGGATATTTTCTCAATATCCTTAAAGTCATGCCTGCACTTTAAAAGTTTCTCCGTTAGGAGAGAAATGGAATTTATAATGTTTTTAAATTCTCTGATACAGCGGCTTTCCAGACCTTTAAACTATTAAGCCACCCAACCTGCCTTGGTATATGGTATTGGAAATACTTAAAGTCTGTGGTGTTGTCATCTAGAAAGCCCTTTGGGGGAAATTTCACAGTCCGACAGTGTCATTTGCCATACAATTTCATTGGCATTCTTGAACCACAGCAGAAAGGCCTTCTATTATTTTTAGTCCCCCACCTCCCAGACACCATTCAGAACTTTAAAACAGGTGGTGGGTAAAAATTTAAGGAGCCTTTTCATTACATTAGGGTGCAGGAAACTTTGTAGTTGTTGAGGTTTAACACACCACGTATTCCTAAATTTACATTAATTACCGTGCTAATGAGTATACAAAACAGTCTTTTGCATTGATGCTTTTTTACCTCCCTCCATTAAAAGTGCAACAGCCATAAAAATTATTTTAAAAATTATTCTAGTATTTAAAACTATATGGGCTATACTTAGCAGGCAGAAAATGTGTTCAAAATCTCCGAAGACTCTTTTTCATGATGCTTGGAAATCAATTTCCTATCCTAATGCAATTCTTAAGCTCTGGCCCATGGAAGACTCTGCTTAGAGGGCTCGCCTTGCTCTGGGAAATAAGTACAGTTCATTTCTGATACCAGTATGTTCTGTGTGTGCCAGGCCTTCCTAAATGATATGTACTATACCAGCAATATTTTCAAATGATCACATTCGATGATAACATTAGACAAGGTCAGGCATGATCAAAGTCAATGGCTAAGTAATCCCAAGGGTACAAAATTCTCTAAACTCTGAGCCTGAAAGTGTTTAGAAGTAAGTGACAAAAGATACTCTATACATACAAAGTAGCTTTACTTAAAAACAAATTCTATGTTTGTGGAAGGTAGAACTTCAAAACCCTACTGTGAGATCTCTTATAACACATTTGCAGGTTTGACAAGAGAGGTAATTCAGTTTGTCAAAACTTCTGGACCAAGATGTTCAGATGTTTCCTTGAAGCTGGATGTTAGGCCTGCACCCAAGACAGGTAATCTGCTTTCAAGTCCCCGGTCTGCCACTTACTAAGTGGATGACTCAAGACCAGAAGCCTTCTCTTTCAGGACCTCAGTTTCCTCCTATGTAAAATGGGAATAATTGTCCCAGGCCCTCCCAGCTCACATTAAGGATCAAATGAAACCATAAGTTTAAAATACCTTGTAAACAGGTCATAAAATCTACAAAAATGTGAGGGGTAGTATTATGAGTAGATCTAAAAGGTTGTAAATATTTCAGAGGGAAATACTCAGTATTCAAAGCACATGGGTAAAGCTAGGTGCTGCTTTATGCATCAGAGCTGGCTCCCAGACACTGATGAGCAGACTTACTATTCCCATTCTGGCAGGGTTTGTTTTCCAGGGAGCTCCCCCATGGCGGCAGCCGCTGTACTTGCCTGTTGACCTGTCCGCACCCTCCTTGAGGCTGTAAGTTCCATGAGAGCAGGGATCCTGCTCCTTGTGACACTGCACAATGGTAAACGTACAGGACGGAGGGCAGGCAACCTGGGCCAGTCCCGCTTCCCGTCCTGGCTTTGCCACTTACTGTGTGACTTGGGGCAAATTACTGAATTTCTTTAAGTCTTCATTTTCTCTTCTATAACACGAAGTAAATAAATATGCCTACCTCATGTGACCTTAGAAAGATGAAATGACTCAGTACAGTTGTCCCCACCTATCCACAGTTTTGTTTTTCTGCGGCTTCAGTTACCTGGGACCAGTTGCTGTCCAAAAATATTAACTGGAAAAATTTCAGAAAGAAATACTTCATAAGTTTTAAATTTGTGTCATTCTGAGTAGCGTGATGAAATCTTGCTTCATCCCACCGGGACATGAATCCTCCCTTTGTCCAGCGCATCCAATGCTGGGTAAGTTCCCCACCGTTTCAGTGATTAGATTACCTGAAGAGGTATCACACTGCAGTGTTAAGGTAACTCTTATTTTACCTGATAATGTCCTCAAATTATGAGTGTAGTGATGCTAAAAACTTGAATATGCCAAAGAAAAGCTGGAAAGGACTTCCTCTAATGAAAAAGTGTGTATGTATAGGAGAAAACAGTATATATAGGTCTCAGTATTATTTGCAGTGTCAAGCATCCATTGGGAGTCTTGGAATGTACCTCCATGGATATGGTGGGCTTGCAACTGTGCCTGTCGGGTGCTTAATATAAAACTTGGAACATAGAAAATGCTCCAGAAATACTGGGTATGTATCATTATTATTGCTCATACTTTTGTTTTCTCTTTTATATCTGCAGGGCCTAAAACAATGTTTAGCATATAATCGTTATTTAATGACTAGGTTAATGGAAGAATAAGAAAGAAAGTCCCTATCAGCAATTACTTATACCGAGTTGAACAAATCTTAATTATTAGAAAAAATGGAAAATGATTGAGGTATGTGGGCTGGGTTTTCAAACTTTGGGGCTATTTATTTATTTAAAAATTTTTTTTTCCTTTATTGATTTTATAGAGAAAGGAAGGGAGAGGGGAAGAGCGATAGAAACATCGATGAGAGAGAACATCGAGTGGCCACCTCCTGCATGCCCCTCACTGGGGATTTGGCCCACAGCCTGGGCATGCACCCTGACCAGGAATCGAACTGTGAGCTCCTGGTGCATGGGTCGATGCTCAACCACTAAGCCAGGCTTTTGGGTCTGTTTCTGTCTTTTATTTCTACTGCTGGAAATTTGTAGTATTGATAAAGCACTTTAGAGTTTACAAAAAGTTTTTAAGGCCCGTATCTTACTGTTTCCCTTCATCAGCCCTGCCGGGAAGTGATTCGTAGACTATGCACCTCATAGTTAGGAATACTGAGGTGCAGGGAGGGGAAATGTCTTGCTCACCCAGCACACATCTGTAAGTAGAAGCACTAGAATTAGAAACTTTCTGGCTCATCCTTCATCCCTCCTCCTGGGAACAGACTCAAGGCTGATCGACCCCAGGACTGGGTCTCTGGTAGTGGCCATGGAGACCACTCTGAAGAAAAGCTTGGTTTGTCTCTCTGACTGCAACAACCCAAATTAGGAGAGTTGCCCTGAGGTTTCTAGATTTCTTAGAGCACTCCATTAAGAACCTCTCACCAGCAAGTTTGACCATCAGTTCTGCTTGTACTTTAGTTTTAAGTTCTAATTTCCTTGGCACACCATGTGCTTCTCCATCATTGTGCTGGGTTTTCTCCTGTGAGAGCTAAGCTGATACAACCTGTCCTTGCTCAGAAGATGGAAACCTTGTGCCCCGGAGGTCTTTCAACCTGGGTCATTTAGGCAAGCCAGACATAAAAGTGTAACTACACCATTGCTCAACCTCATACATCCTCCAGATTGCTGGCAGAGAAAAGCATTTCTCTTGATAAATCTGAAACTCCTGAGAATTAATTTCTCCGAGGAATTACCAGCAGGTTGCAAAACCAGCATGGCTGCCCACTGCCTGACCTTTTCTCCAGTCCCCTTCTCTTCTGTCTGTCTGCAGTATTGCATACTTTCGACAATCTTTTCTCCTGTGTTTCTGGAGACCCAGTATTGCTCTGGTTCTTCTAAACCTCCATTCTGGCCTCTTCAGTTCTTTTGCAGCCTCATAACTTTGGATATTTCCCTCTGTCTAAGCCGGTGTTCTCTGTTTTCTCCTCTTTATCTCCTCTCATCAGCTCTGGTGCCAGCGCTTATAGGGAGCACTGGATATGCAAAGACAAATAACACAGCATCTAACCTCAAGAAACCCACAGTCTGGTCGAGGGGAGCTGGACGTGGGAACAAAGAACTAGAAGTCTAATGAGCTCTTTGTGCTTTGATACGGTTGGTTGTGGCTTCCGTGGAGGAAGAATGCAGTAGAGGAGAAAGGCTGGGAATGCCTCGAGGGAAGGGATCTTCGGGGATGTCTTAGAAGCAGGTGCTTCTCATTCGGATAAAAAAAGGAGGGACATTGGAGGTAAGAGCTCAGTTTGTACAAAGAAACCAGAGGGAAAGACTTTGAGTTTTATTTTCCAAATCTGAAACATCTAAATAATATTTATCTTGCTATGTTTATGTGAACACTGGCAATAATGTACCTAAAGTAGAGCCTGAAATCTAGAAGTCAGTGAATGGCCAATAATAATACTTTTTTTTCTTACCATATCCTTTCTCTCTCTCTCTCCCTCCCTACCTTCCTCCCTTTCTCTGTAAGAAAATGGTATTGGGCTAGAAGATTTTTTAAAGGTCTTTCCGGATCTGATATCCCAAGATACCTTAAAATTCTCTAGGAAAATTTAATGACAGTGCAATCTCCTTTCCTCCGTACGTTCTCTTAACACTGGCCAAGCCTCAGCCCTCTGTCCCCTCTGAACACACAAATCATTGGCTCTAAGGACCGTCAGGTTTACTGACAAGCAAATGCTGCCTCATTAGGTTTATTTCACCGCTGCATGGGCTGTCTGGTTTGTGTTGTTTAGCTTTACACATGAGTTCAGCTTGTCTCCTGCACTTGATTATAAATGTCTTGAAACAAGGATGGTGCCACCGAATCTAGAGCAGGAAGGAAAACGAGATTCCAGTTCTGGCTATTGGCGCTTGGGTAAATCAGCTGCCATGTTTTTGTGTATTAAACAGGAAGCGTGTTAATGGCTAATGTTTGGAGTTTTTATGGTATTCACATGAGGTAATGCACATGATGGGACTTTGTAAACTATTAAGCATTATAATATAGGAAATGTATATTACATTTGTCTCTGCACCTGTATTAACCAGAAATCTTTTGATTGCAACTAAGAAAAACTCAATTCAAAGTAGGTGAAAACAACAAAACAAACAAACCCATTTTGGGCACATAACTGAATAATTACAAGTAACAAGTAAGAGACTCAGAACGATGCTTCTCTTCTCTCAGCGATGTTTTTCTCTGTGTTGACTTCTCTGTCAGGCATTTCTGTTCCTTGGTATTTTTTAGCAGCAGTATGTTTATATCAGTTTAAAAGCCTTAACCAAGGGTCCCCCGCCCGAGGTAGTTCTGGCAGAAATTCCGCAATGGACTCAGTGCACTGTCATGGACACACGCCAACTCTTTCTCAGCGAGGTTAGGCACTCTGATTGGCCAAGCCTGGATTTTTCTGTAAGTGAGCCTACAGGAGTAAGGTCGGTTCTTCATAAACCACACAGATGGAAGGAGGGAAGGGCTCTTCTCCAAAGGCAAAGTGAAATGCTGCTGCTAAAATAGGAGAAAGTAGGTACTGGAAAGGCCGAGACGGCAGAGACTCTCTGCAGCACCCACCACGGCCAGCTTATCCATCAGGGCCATGAGGTCTTAAAAGGGCAAACACCCTCTGGGACTGCACCATGCTGCATATCTTGAGACAATGCTATGATGAGTCCGAACCCACGTTGCATTGTGTATAGCAATTTGCTCAACAACCGATCTAAAGGAAGACAGGAAGGCAGGCTGTGAAAAGTTCCAAAGCTGGGATATTCGTACGGCATATGTTGGGAGTCTAACCAGTATGTAATCGCTATGATTTTATTGATTTCAGACTTGCCTAGTTTTCTTATATTGGCATTGGGGAGCATGAGAGCAAGAACAGAGAACGTTCGGAGACCAATTTCTTTAAACGAAATCTCTTAAAATAAAACATTTACTCATCTGAATACCTGCCTGAGAGAAGGCGGGCCTCCGAGGGGTTCACCCCAGGACGAGCTCGCTGTGGAGCGGGCTGCCACAGGCAGGAAGGGGCCGAGCCCATAGCCACAGGAGTGTACCGTCTCCTGCCAGCTGGGGCTGCTCCCTCCTCCCAGAGCCTCCAGGCAGCAGGGCCTCCTGACCTTTGGTGTCCTCTCTGGTGCACATGGCCGGGGGCTCGAATTGGGTGCCTGTGCTCCTCAGCCTCAGCTCTGGTTGCAGTTGGCTGTGTTTGCTGGCAATCACGGCACAGAATCTAGCAAAGGCTCGGGAAATGCCCGAAGCTCAGGGACGAAGTTCTCCTACCTCTCCTCCTCCTCCCTGCCCCACCACCCTTGCGATTTTCTTTCCCTGCCAACTCCTCCCCACCTCCTCCCCTCACTGGCCCCTGCTACAGGGATGGATCCCCTCTAGGACAACCTTTATGGCTTCATTATGGACAAAGGTCTTTTGGGGGAAGATATTGAGACAATAAAACGCAAATCCTGTCTTTAACCCTCCATTGTCACAGAGGGAGCACCCAATGACAACACACCCAAGGAGCAGCGTCCTCCGCCCCCCGTCCCGCCACCACTGAAGGCACAGCTGGTCAGTTCGGAGCTCAGAACAGAAGCCGTTTGTGCCGCGGGGAATTATGGCGCGTTTTCTGAAGGAGGTTTCACTTGAGTTAGGTTTTGAGGGCCTCTCACTGGAAACACACGTGTGAACCTAGAAAATATGCAAAGGACGTGGGCACAGCCACAAGGAGGTGCCCGTATCGTCCTTCACTCAGAGCTTGATTAATTTTAGTTTATACAAACTGCTAGTAACCTTGGTTACCTACAAATATATGTGACACCCAAGCCAGCAAATCGTGGAGAAGGGGCTGCCCTCGGCGGGCTCCTGAAAACGGAGCGAAGTATGACTCTTGATGAAAGAGAGGAGGCAGAACAACAAAGCCAAACCCTGCCACAAATTCTCAAGAATAAAAACAAAATCGCTGCCGTCTGGGTTGAGTGTGGAAGCCCAGCCATTCCCTAAGTTAGAATGTCCTCTAGAATGTTATTGTACATGGGAGTTCAGTGAAGACAGTGGCAGCCTAACGTGTATCCCCCCCCCAAAAAAGGCTAGATTCGAATGTTTATCCTTTTTTCGTAGACTAGAGACAAATGCATAATTGACTTTTGAAAGAGTTCCGTCCTGATTGAGTTACAGAAAGTTGTATTAAAACCATAAACCTGCAGCATTTGGAATGTTACATCTTAGAGAAGTAATTTGGTTTGACTTTTAATAAATCCAAAAGTGCTTCATACCTAAGGATTTTTTTCTTCCCTGCCTGTGTCTCCCAGCTACTCCCATTCGGAGTCCGGCAACCTACCCACGGAAGGTCTTCCACAGCATTTCCAACGTGGCGGGGAGAGGTCACAGGGAGGATCCCCGAGGTGGGGCCCGGAGACTTGGCCACTGGGCTTGTCTTCCTACCTAGGAGCTGAAGATTTTAGAAAACTCACTTTTCTTCTTTGACATTCTCTTTTCCCCCTTGGAAAAATGGTGATAATAGCCCTGGCCAGTTTGGCTCAGCAGTAGAGTGTTGGCTTGTGGTCCAGAGAGACCTGGGTTCGGTTCCCGCTAAGGGCACGTACCTCTGTTGCAGTTTGTCCCCGGCCCTGGCTGGGTCGTGCGGGAGGCAGCCACTCGATGTGTTCCTTTCACATCGATGTTTCTCTCTCTCTCCCTCCCCACTCTATCTGAACAAAAAATAGAAAAATCTCCTCGGGAGAGGATAAAAAAATAAATGGGGACAATAACTTATGTATGAGTTGTGAAAGCCAAAGATATTAACAGATGTGAGGTTGATAAATGGACCGGTGGTTTCATTCTCCGTCCATGCCCTGCACTTCCAACCACCCGCTCCTGGTTATCACTCGTATGCTCCTGTCGCCCGCATTGGATCGTTAACTTTGATCTGAGGCTGCGTTTTCCTCAGTGGTATTTTACTGTTTTCTTTGGCTTTTGTTTGTGTTGGTCTTTGTGTGCCTCCCTGGGAGAGGCGGTGCTCACTGGCCCTGCAGCTCGTGTGCACAGCGCGGGAAGGGCACTGCTCCTGTGGCTAGGGTGTGACTAGAGTCCCGAGGCCGTGTGATGAGGCGCCACGGCGAAAGTGCCCAGCATGCTGCTGCTTCTACCAGTGTTAATCATCAGGGGCTCTCTTTTCTTTCTTAATATCTGAACCCTGTCCTGGGGCATATTGTCGACTACTGGATCCTGGGCCCTGAATGAAAAAGTTTGTACTTTATTATTCTGCTTCAGGCCCAGCGTTCAGCTGTCCCTTCACCTCTGATCGAACTGTAGCTGGTCATACCCTTGGCAGGATCCGCTAGCCACACGAGTCTTCTGATAAAGAGGGGTCAGGGCTATCTGGGTTTCAAAGTAACAGTCATTAAAAACTTGGCAAGCTTGGTGTTTATACTTTGGTGTTTTAATCCCCAAATTTTTGAAAATGGGGACATTTCAACAGCCAGGCTTGAGAGTAAGCAAAAAAAAAAAAAAAAATCACACATATCTGTTCTCGCCCCCTCCCCACCCCAACCCAATACTTCACTTGTTAAGGAGATTTCATAGCATCTGTGAAATCTTGCCGTCTAAGCTCTACTGGTTCCTTGATGGGCGTCAGGCTCCTCATCTTCATGTTGGGACTAATCAATCCATTTGCTGGGGTTACCGAAGAGATGCCACGTGCACGTGTCCGGGCGCAGAGCCAGGCCCTCGCACGTGCTCTAGGCCGGTGCGTGGGCCCGCAGCCCGCCTCGCCCGCCTCCTGGAAGTGTTTCTGACAGAACTGTCTATCTCACATGAGATTTCTTAAAAATCTATTTCTGTGTAACTTTCACCTATGAGACCCTCGGGCAAGGATGAGGTGTCTCCCACTCTCCTGGCCTCCCCACTGGTGAGGACAGACAGCAGAGGGCCCCTGTGGTCAGAGGGTCGAGGAGCCAGACAAGCCTCTGTGGCTACACACTTATTTATTTCCTTATTTATTGCTTCTGCAGCTAACATTTTTACAATCATGTTATTTTGTGGTTTATTTTCAAAATGTGTTGTGCGCCAAGTTCGCTTCAGATGTGCTCTGAATTGGAAGAGGATCACATTGGGGAGCCCGGCGAGAGGTGAGGGGAGGGCAGGAGAGCAGTCGCAAAACATTATATAATTGATCTCTCTGTTGCTGGTCCTTTCTTAGGACTCAAGCTACCCAAGGCAGATGGAGAAACGGAACTGAGCAAGCGTCGTAGACCCGTGTGTAGCAGCAGGGACGGACCCCGGCACCTCAGAAGCAAATGCAAAGGGGCCAGCCTGGGGACTCGGGGAGACTCCTAAGCGCCCAAAAGGCATTTATTTTTGTTAAGACTTTGAGAAAGAGTAGAAGTGATTATAGAGGAATAATGGATAATGAATCAACTTGTACATACTCATAAGGGTTTTTTTATCATTAGTTTTTCAAGATTTTAAGACAAAAGCCCAGTTTTTAGAGGTGAGCTGAAACGGGGGCTCCAGAGGCACAGCCAGAAGCTGCTGGTTCCTTTAACTCCGTGTTCTCCGTCCCTCCCCCCAGGCAGTCGTAGATTTCTGAGAGGGCGCTTGGAGTTGGTGGAGCCCAGTTTGACTGTATTCAAGTTTGTTCTTGTATTATTCCATCTGGTGGCTCCCCAAACCACTTTCCTTTTTTATTCGCCTTGTAAATATTTACATAAAAAGGTTCTTGCAATGCAGGATCCCATATTCCTGGATTGGCACACAGCAAAAAGTCTTGATGTGTTTTATTTCTTTCAGGAACAATTTGGTTAAGTGGATTCCCTCCAAGCTCATTAAAAAAAAATTCCTTTTATTTTAATAACATCATCAGAAACTAAATAGCATCAGAGGGAAAAATAAGTTAGCAGTGTACAGCCTCGAGTGGCAATCTCGCGGCTGCTCTGTAACTGCTAATGTTTGAGGCAAGAACTGGTGATGGTCGTTAATGGCTGGAAGGCAGCATGTATTTAAATGCCTCACCTCCCTGGGCAGGACAGGTATCCGTGGTGTTTTTGATAAGAGATCAGACACCTGGATCTGGACATCGAGACCTGATCCCCACACTTTACACCCCAGCTCATCTTGTCACCACCCTTAGTTTGCTTCCTCCTTTTCAGCCCTTCTTCTGGACAAGTTCATCCTTGCCCACAGCTTGAACTGTTGTCTCTCAACAGGCAGGAGCAAACCTCTCTTTAGCTTTGCCTCTTTTCTGAGCTCCAGGGCTATATTTTCTGCTTTTCTAGACATTTCAGCAAGAAAGCTGTCACTGCCCTGACTCAACAGGACCACAGCCTACCTTATCTCCATTTGGATTTGGTCCCACTCTGGCCCGCCAGTGTAGCCTTCCACCCCCACCCAAACCAGCATCCTTCTCTCAGAGACTTCCTAAGTGTGTCACCTTTGACTCCTCCCTTTCTCTTGGCCCAAAGATAATCAGTTACCAAATGCTGTTGATTTTAACACCTCATAAAGACTTGCGTGGGTCTATCTCTGTTTCTATCCCAGTGGTCGATGCCTTAGACTTCATTACCTTTTATATATTTATTTATCCACATCCTAATTCATTCAACAAACAAATTGAAATGTACTTTGTATATGGCAGACACCCAGGGGCTTCTGGAAATATAGAAGTGGACAAAAGCAAAAAAGAATCTGTGCCGGCTCTCGTAGGGGAAGATGCATAGTAAAAATACAATTATCGCCCTGTTAGTTTGGCTCAGCAGTGAGAGTTTCGGCCTGCGGTCCCTCGAGACCCGGGTTTGGTTCCCACGAAGGGCGTGTACCTTGGTTGCAGTTTGTCCCCAACCCTGGTTGGGTCGTGCAGGTGACAGTCACTCGATGTGTCCCTTTCACGTCGATGTTTCTCTCTCTCTTTCTCTCTCTCTCTCTCTCTCTCTCTCTCCCTCCCACTCTATCTGAACAAAAAATAAATAAATAAAAATAAAAATAAATAAAAATCCAATGATCAAATGGCATGTTTAGTGTGACCATAAGGGAAAAATAGAGGAAGTCATAAATCTCTCAGTCTTCTGACCCTCCCAAGGTCCTGCAACATACTGTTGCCATATTCATTTTTCGGAATGTGTCACTTGCCTTCTCAAATGCCATCAAAGCCCTTTGCTATTACCTTCTCATTTCATGCCACGCAGTCACTCGCTTATTATTCCTTACTCATGTTTGCTTGTGCTTCTTCTGTACACCTTACTGTTCATCGTCTCCATACCCTCATTGATGGGGTTCCTTCTTCCTGTGGTGCTCTCTTTTCACCTCACTACACCCAGCCATTCTTCATTTGGTAAATTGAAGAGATGCCATTATTAATGCAAATAAGGTCACTTCTAGGAAGACCTATCCACTACTCATAGAAGTATAACACACTCATCAGCTCATCCCACCCATTAGGTACCTGTTTATTCCTTAAACCTTTAGCATTTGATGCTGATTAATCTGGTTGGTGGACTCTTCATTCTGTGACACTACCTTCACCTAAACTTGGTGTGTATAGTAAGTCTTCCTTGAGTTAAAACTCCTGTTTTCACTCACACATGGTCTTTGACTTCACTGGTCTCTCTTAATTTTGGCCACTCTAACTTGTCTCCTATAATTTGAAGTCTAAAGAAGCTACTATTAACCTGGGCTCCTTGGTCACTATGTGAATATGCCAGATTTAAAACATACAGAAGAGACAGTTTCCATGTGACTATTATGTGACCTAGAATAAAGGGCGATGCATTATAAAGCTGGGCAGCAGCCTCTTTGTGAAATAATATTACTTCTCTGTCTTTCTTCTTTCTCTTTGTCTGATTTGCTGATAGAGAAAGACAAGGTTTAAAGAACAACATCTTGTATAATGTTACGATGAATTAGAAGAAATGATAGAGATGTTAGAAATCAGATTCTATGAACACAAACTTCAATATTTGTTCTCCTGGATTTGTATGGCTGCAGCGAAGGTTGGTTAGGTGGCATGATGTTCTGTCCAGTTAGTCTACTATGCTTTGAATCCTTTATTTTTTATTTTTTCCTTACTAAGTAAATGAAGTTCTTTTTTTTTTATTAATTAATTTTTGTTACAGATGTTTCTCCTTTTTCCCCCACTGATTCCCCTCTCCCCCTCCCTCCCTGCCCTTTCCCCAGTTTGTTGTCCATGTCCACAGTTCATGCATACATGCATATAAGTTCTGTGGTTTATCTCTCCCCCACCATCCCCTCTTCTGGGGATTGTCAGTCTGTACTCCACTTGCACGACTCTGGGACTACTCCATTCCTCAGACTGTTATGTTCATTATATTTAGTGTCCACTCACTCTACTCCTTTTCAAAAAAATGATGTGCCTTTCTGAGAACACAGAGCATCTGCCATGGACACATTGTGATCAGCGGAGCAGCCCACGGCTGCTGAGTAACACCTGCCTGCAGCTGGACCGAAGACGGGACTGGGTTCTGAGAAAGACTGCACACTCTCTCTGTTGGAAAGACAGGCGTCATTTCGGGAAATATTCAATAAAAAGTGTTTGAGACAGAGTCTCATTCACGGTGGGAGGGACTGAAGGGAGCTGTTTTCCCTCTTAAGGCTTGGCTCAGTCTGGAAGGATGCTATTTAATGTAACCCAGAACCGATTATTTTGTTGATCATGTTTCAAAACCCTTGCCCTTTAAATGAGTTTCCAGAGTCAATTGAGTGCAATTGTGGGAAAGTCAACTTAAAAAAAAAAAAAGTCTTAATATTTTTTTGAGATTTGAGGGAGATGATGATAAGAGATGGTGAATGAAAACCTGCCCAAGGACAGAAAAATAACAGTGGCTGGGGCCTTTGGGTGGGGGGAATGGATGGAGCAAAGCAAGGCAAGAATTCTGGGTCGGAAACTCTTGCTGAATGAGTCATCCCGCAGGACAAATAAAACCTCACTCATCACCCTGTCTTCCTTCTCTGCAGCGAGAGAAGCAAACAGTGGGGCCCTGGAAAAACATCAGCAGCTTCTTGTAGCATCTGTAGGTGGGGAAGGTGTCCAAGCCACAGAGAGGGCTGTGAACGCGCTTACCAGGGCTCCAGTTTTTCTCAGCCAAATAGGAAGAACCTCCAAATTGACCTTGGAAAAACATACTCACTGAAGGAAAAAATATTCTCAGCTCCCCCTGTGTATTTGTATTAAGAGATTTTTTAAAAAAGAAACAAATAGATTGCTTTCCAGTTTTCCATGAAAAGAGCTTGAAGGCTCTCCGATTCAGAGTCCTTAAAGTGGGTTTCGAAAGGCTGCACAGAGGACCGAGCTTTGCCCCTCTTTAATGACTACAAGGTCATCCACATCGTACAACCAGATTCATATTAAAAAGCCGAGGGGAAAAGCATTCTTGCCACTCCTCTCTGCAAAGATTGCAATTAGCATTTTTATGAAGAACATAAACTCTCTGTGTATCAAAGATGCACTTTTATTACTCTGAAACTGGCTCCAATAAGCATCCCGCAAACGTTTGGCTCCTTCCCTTCCAGGAGGAGGCCAATTAAAACACAGCTTGTCTCGCTGCCAGCCCCTACCCACCCTGCAGTGGGGCAACAACAATACTGAGACGGTAGCGTTGGCGCCCTCAAAAGTGGCTCTTCAGTTATTGGGCACCTGGCAGGAAACTAATGAGTCCTTGGCTGTCATCACGCGCACACACACAAAAACAAAAACCCCTAGGCTTAAAAAAACCCTTTCCCTCCTCACTCCAGTTATGAATTGCTTGGTTCAGAAAGATGATTTAACTTGCCATCAATTGTGCTAGCTGTTCCCCCACCTCTGGAGCAGCAGGGCTCGAGGGAGAGTGGGGTTGACCATGAGTGGCGCCGGCATGCTTTTGCCACTGGGCTGCCCTCCGCAGAAGACGCTTGCAGCTGCACAGACCCATGGGGCCAACCCCGTCTGTGCCACTGGAGGTTGCTTCTTCAGGTATTGTCTAGTATGACCGGTGGTTTTGCCATTATAGGTGGACTCTCTGTGACGACGTGGGACAGAAAGTGGAAAGGACGGTGTCTGGCTGATTTTAGAGCCAAAGGCAACAGGCCAGTTTTTACCTCCTTCATTTGGTTGTGTTGGCCGAATGGGTCATAGGAAAACTTTTAATCTTCATACACACAATAAAGAATTTTGAATGGGAGTGAGGAAAATAGTATAAATAAGCCCAATATCCCTTTCAATGGAGATGGCACAAAGCATAGCAAAAGTAGTCGGTGCTCAGTAAATGTTTCTTGAAGGAAGGAATAAATATGCCAAGGCTGGAGAAAGAGTAATGTCTACCAAGTGATGTTAGATTTACTTTAATGGTATTTTCCTAGTGTTCCTCTGTCCATTTTCCGCCACTTCCTGATGTGATGGAATTTCTTCTTTTTTGTTTTTTATCCTCACCTGAGGACTTTTTTTCCATTTTTTGTTCAGATAGAGTGGGAGGGAGAGAGAGAGAGAGAGAAACATCGACGTGAAAGGGACACATCTAGTGGTTGCCACCCACATGACCCAACCAGGGCCGGGGACAAACTGCAACTAAGGTACATGCTCTTAACGGGAACCGAACCCATGTCTCTCAGGACCACAGGCCGATGTTCTAATGGCTGAGCCAAACTGGCCAGGGCTGGAATTTATTCTTGTGATTGCTATATAATATTACCAGCAATTCTTCCAGATTTCAGACAAAGAATTGGACTGACTTCATGTGAAAAGAGGTAATGCAGTATTTGTAAGTGTAACTGTTTTGATACTTTGGGCTGTCTATAAGAAAGTATTTCCACAAACTGATTGGAACAATTCATATTTATTAATCAGACTTATAAAACAAGATGTTCAGAGATTAGCAGTTCTCAAATTGAATCAGCAACTCACCAATGTCAAAGGTTAAGATCAATGTCCCAGTCCGGCCGGTGTGGCTCAGTGGTTAAGCATCAACCCATGCACCAAGAGGTCTCCAGTTTGAGTCCCAGTCAGGCACTCAGGGCACGTGCCCAGGTTGTGGGCCCGATCCCCAGTGCGGGCATGCAGGAGTCAGCCAATCAATGTTCTCTCTCATTGATGTTTCTATCTCTCTCTCCCTCTCCCTTCCTCTCTCTCTAAAATCATTAGAGGAAAAACATTTTTTTTAAAATTAATGTTCCTGAATTTTCTTTATTTCATGCTTTCAAGATGGCTGTTACAGCTGCAAACATTATCTCTTCATAAAATATGTCTAAAGCACAATATGAGAGACATTTCTGAAAGACTAATTGACTACCGTTTTTAAGACAGGTCTTCATATATAGTGACAATCTGACGTAATGGGACTTAGGACTTTATTATGTGAGTTTGGGGCGGGGCACATTTCAGCCCACAACAGTCATCATAATTGGTCCCCGGGGATTTACCATAGTACTGCTCAGACAACACTGGGATTTGGTTAATAAGAAAGAAGGAAGAATGTCACAGGAATTCTTACTTACTAGCATTATTATTTTAATGCAGTGGTTGCTGGGATGCTCTCATTTCCCCAAGTGTAATCAGTTTTGAAGAGACCAATGTTAGAACTGATTCAGCCCTGGCCAGTTTGGCTCAGCGGTTGAGCGTTGACCTGCGGACCAGAGAGTCCCAGGTTCGGTTCCTGCTAGGGACACGTACCACAAAAAAAAAAAAAAAAAAGAACTGATTCAGAGAAACAGATCAGGATTAATTGATCACCTCTGTGTCTAGATATGTCCCTGTCAATACATGGCCAGCTTGTATCTGCTGTGAGCATATTCTTTAGCAAGTGTGTGGTAAGAAAAACAGATGAATTAGCCATTGAAAATGGCACACAATTTCAAGGAAAACAATGTCTTGGTTTAGAAAAAAATCCTTGACATACTGCTTTGTAGGAAGGTTATGGGCTACCAGGAACCAAAAGAAAACTAACCTTTTTTTAATGAATCATAAACTGGAAATATGAGAAGAGTGAGAGGAAAGAGGGAAAAGGTGAGAGTTAGAAGGCAGCACGAGGCCGAGGCCCTTGGGAGAAAAGTGGACAGTGATCACCCAGTTGAGGGTAAATCAGAGGCTTCCTAGAACAAAGGAGTCCTGTGTTTTGTTTAAGTATACTTTTGTTAGTATGATGGTCTCCTCAGCCACCTACCTGTGATAATCAATGAAACATACGAAGAACACATGTATCTCAAGAGAACAGCATTTTCGGGAAGGGGCTGGGCTGGAAGGGTGTTGGCTCTGTCATGAGCGGAATCGGCAGATGATCCACAAACCCAACCAAAACAGGGTTTCAGAAATGCAGGTATCTGTAATCACTCTCTACTCCTATTCCGGGCAAGAACAGAAATCTGAGGAAATTGTTCCTTTTTTTTTTTTTAAATCCTCATAAGAGGATATCTTTCCATTCATCTTCAGATAGAGTGGAAGGTGGGAGGGGAGGAGGGAGAAAGAGAGAGAAAGTGAGAGGAACATCGATTCTAGAGAGACACATCAATTGACTGGCTGCCTCCCACATGACCCTGACCAGGGCCGGGGACCAAACTGCAACCAAGGTACGTGCCCTTGACTGGACTCAAACCTGTGACTCTTTGGTCCAAGGGCCGATGCTCTAACCACTGAGTCAAACTGGCCAGGGTAATGGTTCCATTTTTTTAAAAAATATATATATATATTTTTATTTTTAATTACAATTGGCATACAATATTGTATCAGTTTCAGGTGTACAGCACAGTGATTAGACATTTATATAACTTATGAAATGATCACCCCAATAAGTCTACTACCCATCTGACACCATACATAGCTATTACAATATTATTGACTATATTCCTTATGCTGCACTTTACATTCTCGTGACTATGTTTTATAGAAAACCAAAAGGGAGCCCTGGCCTGTTTGGCTCTGCGGTTAGAGCATCAGCCCGCGGATCAGAGAGTCCCAGGTTCGGTTCCTGCTAAGGGCACGTACCTCGGTTGCAGTTTGTCCCCAGCCCCAGTTGGAGTCATGTGGGTGGCAACCAGTCAGTGTGTCTCTCTCACATCGATGTTTCTCTCTCTCTCTTCCTCCCTCTCTCACTCCTCCTCTATCTGAAGATAAATGCAAAAATGGCTTTGGGTGAAGATTAAAAAAAGAAAGAAAGAAAACCAAAAGGGAGATGAGAGTAAGGATATGTTTGATTCAAGCTGATCTATACTTTAAGTGGTAGGGTGATCCCAGATATTATCTAGGTTGCATATATACTGTAACATCATTACCTTTTGGGAAGTAACAGTCCAATCAAATATTAGATTATGAGTATTTTACAAGGTTTTCTTCATACAATCTGGGGAAATTAGCACATACTTTTTTTTTTTTTTTTATCCTCACCCGAGGACATTTTCCCATTTTTTTTTTGTTCAGGTAGAGTGGGAGGGAGAGAGAGGAACAGAGAGAGAGAGAGAAACATCGATGTGAAAGGAACACATCGAGTGGCTGCCACCCGCACGACCGACCAGGGCCGGGGACAAACTGCAACCGAGGTACGCGCCCTTAACGGGAACCGAACCCGGGTCTCTCAGGACCGCAGATCGACGCTCTAACCGCTGAGCCAAACCGGCCAGGGCTAGCACATACTTTTTAACACATTTTATTTATTTATTTTTAAAGTTTATTTTGAGATCATTTTAAATTGACATGCCGTTGTAAGAAACAATACATAGAGATCCTGTATACTCTTTACCTAGTTTCTACCTATGGTAACATCTTACGAAACTATAGTACATCGTCACAATCAGGATACTGAGTTTCATACAGTCAGGATACAGAACATTCTCATAAGGATCAGTCTTCTGGCCCTTTTAGCTATACCCACTTCCCTCTTGGTCCATCCCTCCTAAACCCTGGAAGCCACTAATCTGTCCTCTATTTCCATAATTTTGTCATTTCAAGTATGTTATATAAATGGAATTATACAGTATGTGACCTTTTTGGATTGGCTTTTTTCACTTAGCTGAGGGAGTCATCCGGGTTGTTATGTGTATCAACAGTTTTTTTCCTTTTTGTTGCAGATTAATATTCTGTGGTATGTATATACCACAGTTTGATTAAATATTTACCTGTTGAAAGACATCTGGGTTGTTTCCATTTATGGGATACTACAATGAAACGTGCTTATTATTATTTGAATTGTGTCCCTCTCCCCAGAATTTATATGTTGAAGTCTTAATATTTGTTTCCATTGTCAAAATAATTTAGAAAACTCAAAAGGAGAATAAAAGTCTATTTTTATGTATCCATATTTTTGCTTACCATGTACTTTCTTCCTTTCTGATATTAAAAGATCATTATTTTGTTTTCTGTTTAGAGATCTTTTTCGGCCATTCCAATGGGTTTTTTGATGGCAGATTCTCTTAGTTTGCCTGTTTCTGAGAATAGCTTGATTTCCCGTCCACTCCGGAAGGATATTTTCACTGGACATTGAATTCTGTGTTGACATTTATTTAAACAGATGAAAAATGTTGTGCTGCTTTGTTCTAGCCTCTGTGATTTCTTATGAGAACGTCACTATATTCTGAATAGAGCTTTTCATATAGGCATCATTTAATTTCTCTTTTGCTTCTTTCAATATTTTTTTCTTTGTCTTTAGTTTTCAAATTTTGACTATATGTCTTTGTGTAAAGTTCTTTGGGTTTTTCCTCTTTGGGATTTTTCTCAGCTTCTTGAATCGGTAGGTTTAAGTGTTGTGTGTATGTGTGTGTGTATATATTTTATCTTTTGTTTGTTTTTGTGAAATTTGGAAAGTTTTCATCATTATTTTTTCAAGCACCCACCCCTTCCTTTTTCCTCTTCTATAACTCCAATGACACAAATTTTAGATCTTTTGTTACATTCCCACAGATCCTTGACGCTTTACTTATTTTTTTTCTCAGTCTATTTTTTCTGTTGTTTAGATTGAGTGATTTCTGTTGTTCTCAAAGTACACTAAATGCTCCCCCACACCTACACCCCCAGCTCATTTCACTGTTGAACCCATCCATTGATTATTTTATTTCAGGTATTGTATTTTTAAGTTCTAAAATCTCAATTTTTTTTTTTTTATACTTTCTATTTTTTGACTGATCTCTTGTTTCTTTCTGGAAATTTTTATTTATTTATTTTTTTGCCTCAACTGTGTCCTGTTTATTGAAACAGTTTCTGATGGCTGCTGTGCAGTATCTGTCAGATAATTCCAACAGCACTGGCATCTCGGTGTTAGCATCTACCGACATCTCCTTTCACTCAGTTCGAGATCTTGCAGGTACTTGGCACAAGTGCTTTTTCGATTGAAACCTGAGCATTTTGAGTACTATGTTATGAGAAACCAAATCTTAGTTAAACCTCTATTCAATAGAGTCTATTGGCTAGCCTTTTGTTACTTCACTTTGGCAAGGGGAAGGGAAGGCGTTACATTATTACTGCCACGTGGGACTAAAAACTTGGCCTCCATGATACAACATGAGGGGGTCTCCTGATTACTACTGGCTAAAGTTGAAGTTCCAGTTTTCTTTTCTTTAATTTTTCTTTATTTCTATCCAACTTTATTGAACCATTGGGAATAAGTTGCAAAACCCAACAACTTCAATGTCCTTAAAAAAAAAGTTTTAATAATTATGGTACGATTGTCAAAATTAGGAAGTTGACATTGAATATGATTTAATCTTACAATTTCCAACTGTATCACTTAGATTCTTTATAGCACATTGGAAATAATTAAACTCAAACATTTTATAGGAAAGTATGTTCTCTCATGTTGGACTCTGAGATTTGTTGTATTATTTTACTGGGCAGTCAGTCTCCTGCATCTCTTTCTCTCTTGTTCTTTTTCTTTATCAAATTGTTTGTAGGTACTTTATAGTCAATCAGTCTAGAATCTCTTTACTTGTATTTAACTAGATCTCCACCTGTGCCAGTCTTTGTTAGGATAGGAAAACAGAGTCATTCTAAGTATTGCAAGAATAATATTTTTATATAAAATATATATTAATATTTTAATAGAGAAATTAGGTTCACCTGGGGGGAGGGAAGATCAGGAAGGGTGCAGTCAAAATATCAGAGGCAACCTGAAACCTTAGAGTGAGTAGTTACAAAAATTTTTACCAGGAAACAACTGCAAGTCTTTAGTCTTAGGGTAAGTTCTCAATCACCTCCTTTGGTTAGCTATGTGATTTGCCTGTGGCCACTCATGTGGCCACTTTGACTTCCCAAGTCACTCCTGCCTTTCAAAATCTCATGTGAGTTTTTCTTATTGGCAAATTCTATAACCTAGACTCATAAACAAAGGGGATTCTGGGAAATGTAATCGGATAATTTCTGGCTTACCTAAGTCTCCCTGATGAGTACGTTGTGTCTAACAGGAGAGAAAGTAGATGGGAAAACATCCATCTGGCCCAAGCAATCTGTCTTTCTGGAAAATTACTCCAATAGTTAGAAATACACTACTAAATTCTGCCACTGGACCCATGATAGAGATAATGGTCTCTCTTTTCCAAAAGAATGATGAATTTGTTTCTGTTATCATCACTTTTTCAACTGATTCATCTGATGTAACTATGTAAAAAAGATATATATGTTTTAAATTATATATAATATATATAATATGTATATATATGTGTGTATATATATATACACATATATATATATATATATAATGAATCTATACCATTCATTTCTTTTTAAAACATTTTTCCCATTCCAACCAATTGGTTTTAGTTGGGGCTACCATGATTAACCATGACCCTGATTCCATCTTTGGCCAGAGTTTATTGGTCTATGGATGGCATATTACACAATTTGAACCAATTAACCAATCAGAATGTTTTGTTTCTTGTTCTAAAGGTGGGTCACTGATCAGACTAGTTAATTAAAATTATTTCCAGAATTTCTTGAAATGTAATTGAGAAAAAGAGTTAGTGTTTTGGTGGAAAATTTAGGAACTATTTTTTTTTTTTTTTGGTACGTGCCCCTAGCCTCTAGGGTCTAGCGAGAACTGAACTCCAGACTCTCTGGTCCATAGGCCGACGCTCCAACCGCTGAGCCAAACTGTCCAGGGTAAAACTTAATAACTCTTGGCAGCTATGTTTTCTATTATGTGGAAAAAGACTATTTGCAGTGAAATTAAAGAGAAATGATACATAGAGAGAAGAAGAACAAAAAATAAAAAGGCATGGAAAGAGAGAGGGGTGTGGTCATGTTTAAGTCCCCAATTCTAATTGTTCCAAATATGCTTCATTGTTCCATTTCTCATGGCTTGCTTACTCAAATACTGTTTCATTCGTGTGAAACAATAACCACTCTCTCTCTCTCTCTATCCTTTGCACTAAACTAATTCATATCAGATACCTGTCACTTCAAAACATAGTATCATAACAGGGGAACAAGTGCAGTGTGATTCATATTTGTAAAGTTTCTCAAACCAGTTATTTTGAAAAGTGGTCATTTGTCCTACTCACAATATTACCTGTGGATTCATGGATGCAGTCTATCAGCAGTCAAAGTTGATTTTTCAGGTTTAAGTGCTATTTATCTACGTTGTAAATATTACATATACACGTTAAGTCTCCCAGCAAACAAAGTGGTAAAAATATTTGTTCATATTTTAAAGATAAAAATGGGAGCTTTAGAGAAGTTAAGTAATGTTTCATAGGTCATCCAAAAAGTAAGTGAGATTCGAGTGTAGGAATTTAGCTCCTACATAAAGGACTTTTGTGTGAATTAGAGACAGTTAACCCTGCTGTTGGACACAGCTTTCAACCAGGATGCATAGCTTGGTGTACAGAGCATGGAATACATTTCAGTCTTCAATTGTCATCACCAGATGGTTGCCCTTGTGCAGTGAAAATCCTTGGCAACCATCACATGGTACCCGGCAGAGTTCATGGCTTAGATTAGATTTGAACTTTTGACTCTAAATTCAGTTATTTCTTTTCTCACTCAGCCATTCTGCATCTGTTTTTCATTTCCACTAAGAGCTTAATTTTATGATACATCTAGAACAAATGAAAACTACATCAGTTGGTATAGACTGGTTATGCTGTGGTAACAAATGACTCTAAAATCTTAGTAATTTAGCATAACACAATTTTTTTAGTACTCCTTGAAATCCTACTTAAAGTCCAGGCATTCTCCATGGCAACTATCCTCCATGTAGTAACTTAGTATTTTAGGCTACTTAGATCTTAAGGTACATCCATATGGATGTGTGCTTCTACAATTCCTGTGGCAAAGGAAATGCCAAGCTATAGATTCAAGCATCTGCAATTAAATGCTTCCACATGGAATCTACATGTCACTTCCATTTCCATTTCATGATCAAATCAAATCACATGGCCATGACCCACTTCAAGAGTTGGATTAGTGCAATCATCCGTGTACTCAGAAGTAAAGTTACCTAGATATCGGTGAACAATAGTAATGGCTGTCATATGGATTTATGACTATTCAGTTAGAGTTAATAATTAAGTTGCTAACCATGATGCCACTGTAGTCTCCTGTCAGAACACTAATCAGTCCTAAGGGAAATTCTCTCTCTCTTTCTATCTCTCTCTCTCTGCGTTGGCCCAGCATTGTAGATAACCCATTTGTCTTTTGTACATCTCTTCTGAGTTGGAAATCTAGTGTTCAAACTAATGCTAGAGTACTATGTGTGCAGTCTCCCACACAGGGTTGCTGTAAATCTCAGGTGAAATAATAGTTATCAAAGGGCTGGATATACTTTAATATTTTAAGGTGTTATTACTGTTTTCTCTTTGGACTTTCACTAGGGGCATCTCTGGATGACCCTTTTACTGAAAGCCGAATGGATAATTCTTCAGTCAGGACATAAACCTCATTTCCAGACAATCTAAAGGCCTCACTTGGCAACACTCTCTAACAAGCCTTTATTTATTCACTGAGAGACCTAGTTAGGTGTGGAACGGGCCTGGGATGGAAGGTAAGGGTGATCAGGAGAAGCTGGTGATCCGAATGCGGCTCAGATGGGAAAGTGAAGCATCCCATAGTATAAATGGGAGCCTGCCGAGGTCTGCTGTGTGATTCTCTTTAATAACGGAGTCGAGAGGTGTTAATGAGCATGACACAGGGCACACAGCCATCAAGTGAATTAGTCATAGCTTGATTCTTTTATGTGCCTTGTCTAATGGCAAACATTATCCAGCAATCACAGCAGCAGCACTCTCTGAAGGAGCAGAAGGTGTAGAAGGGAGTAATGAGGCTGCCTAAAAACGGTTTCACAGAGCCCTGTACCAATTCACAACAGATAATAGAGCTCAAAGCCAGACAGATAATAGAAGCGACAGCCATTTATTGCTAAGAGACTGTCTGAATATTTGTGCGTAAAACAGCCCACTCCAAGTTCTTTAATCACATTTCCTGAGAAAAAGTGCCAAAAAAGAAAGCCACGTGGCAGGCTACTTCCATTAGTGCATTCTAAATTAGTATACAAAGAGGAATCAGTGGATAGGTATGAAGTAAAAGAATACTGACAGTGACTGCCGTTCAGAAACAGAGCCCTGCTGTTAGAATCTGGCGAAATGGGACATGCTCTCCTTGTGGGTAGGGCAGGGAATTGGAAAAAGATCTCATCTGGGAGTTATTTGATATTCAGGATCCTTAAAAATATCTTCGTTTAGCCCTGGCCGGTTTGGCTCAGCAGTTAGAGTGTCGGCCCATGGACCAGAGAGACCTGGGTTCGGTTCCCACTAAGGGCATGTACCTCGGTTGCAGTTTGTCCCCCGGGCCCCAGTTGGGGTCGTGTGGGTGGCAGCCACTCAATGTGTTTCTCTCACATCGATGTTTCTTTCTCTCTTTCCTTTTTGCTTCCTCTCTCTCTAAAATCAATAAAGAAAAAAAATTTTTTTTAAAAAGAAGGGCCCTGGCCGGTTTGGCTCAGTGGTTAGAGCATCAGCCTGCGGTCCGGAGAGACCCGGGTTCGGTTCCCGCTAAGGGCACGTACCTTGATTGCAGTTTGTCCCCAGCCCTGGTTGGGTCGTGTGGGTGGCAACCACTCGATGTGTCGCTTTCACGTCGATGTTTCTCTCTCTCTCTCTCTCTCTCTCTCTCACTCTCACTCTATCTGAACAAAATGTCGAAAAATGTCCTCGGGTGAGGATTAAAAAAAAAAAAAAGAATCTTAGTTTACAATTCTTTTTTGATTCCTAAAAGAGAACATGGCTTACCCAGACCTCATCCTTTCTTACTTCATGCCTAGACTTTGGCACTTTTTTATCATGGCAGTGAATGGGGACAGATGTGTTTGGTAAAGGTCTGGGGACTAGAATGCATAGTTTTCCACAATTTTATATAAAAAGTAATTATTTTATCTTTTGTCATAATATCCCCAAAAGGACCTCCAAAGGAAACATACTACAAGATACCTCCTAATGTAATGTAAAATTCAGACATTTGTTTCTGGTATCTTTCCCACTCCATCTGGCTATCATATGTTCTGTTCTGGTGCCTCGTCTTAAAAGGGACATTGACCAGATGAAGTGCATCGGAAAAGAGGCACCCCAAACGTCACTGGAATTGGACACCATGTTATTTAGAAATGGTTAGAGGGCCTGGAGAGAATTTGAAATGGAGAGAATTATGAATGGGTAGCTTGACAACAGTCTTCAAGTATCTGATTAGTTTCTCGTGAAAGAGGAATTGGATATGTTCTGTAAGACTTTAGGCAGTGGGAAAGATAAATAAAGTTATAGTAGGTTGACTTAACCTTATTCTAAGGAATAATTTGGCAATAATTAAGCTGTCCAGGAATAGAATGGAATAGAATGGACTGTCCGGAGGAGTAGTGAGCTCCCTATTAGTGGATATATTCAAGCAGAAGCTAAGCAACCTGATCAGGGGTACTGTAGAGAAAGTTAAACTAGAGAATTGTCCTGACTGATGTGAAATCCACTTGATCCCGGAGTGTCTGTGATATTATTCTTGTTATTAGTCTCTTCAGGGAAGTTCTTCTTTTTTTTTTTTTATCTTCGCCTGAGGACATTTTCGCATTTATCCGCAGATAGAGTGGGAGGGAGGGAGGAAGAGAGAGAGAAACAGCAATGTGAGAGAGACACATCTACTGGTTGCTACCCACAAAACCCCAACCGGGACCAGGGACAAACTTCAACTGAGGTACAGGCCCTTAGCGGGAACTGAACCCAGGTCTCTGGTCCGCAGGCCAACGCTCTAACCGCTGAGCCAAACACACCAGGGCTCTTCAGGACAGTACTTGATACACTATAACCCGGAGCCCAGGGCGCGTGCGAGGATGGAAAAATGAGAATTTAAAGGTTGTGTTTGAAGTAATTTTTCTTCTCTTCTAAAGTCAAAAAGAATTCAGAATTTCTATTATTATGATTATAATAATAAGTTTATTGTTGAGATCAACAGTAAATCATAATCACTCAAGTTCTTGTATAATTTTTTGTTTTTCCTGGAGTAAATAATTGCCATATTTATTAATTTTCCTTATTTTTAAGTACATATAATCCCCAAATGCCCTTGTAGTTTTATAAAATAATCTGCATTATTATTTTATATATAGTCAAATATACTAGGTCACCCATAAAGTCCAATGTAACAATTTAGTACTCAACAGTGTTAGTTATGTAGCTAAGATTCTTTCTCCCTTTCTTGCTATTAATGGAAAACTGATATTTATTCAGGGCAGTAAAATGTAGCTTTACAAATTTATTTACTAGTCTCTGCTGCAGCAAATATTGCCCCCAAATACAGTCTGCCCAAGGAGATAAAAATAGATGCCTACAGGGAATTTTGGGAAAATGTTATTTCCTGTTAAAAATAATACCCCCTTGCCCAGCCAGTGTGGCTCAGTGGTTGAGTATTGACCCATGCATCAAGAGGTTGCCAGTTCGATTCCCGGTCAGGTCACATCTCAGGTTGTGGGCCCCATCCCCAGTGGGGGGTATGCAGGAGGGGGCCAAATGATGTTCTCTTTCATTGATGTTTCTCTCTCTCTCTAAAAATCAATAAAGAAAAAAAATCTAATAAAAAAATATTACCCCCCTTTTTTAAATAATGTTTTATAGTTTTCATTGTACAGGTCTTTTACCTCCTTGGTTAAATTAATTCATAAGTATTTTATTCTTCGTTTATGCTATTGTAAATGGATTTGTTATTGCTAGTGTAAAGAAATGCAAATGCTTTTTGTGGTTTACTTTGTATCCTGCTACTTTGTTGATTTCTTTATTAGTTTTAGCTGGGTTTTGTGAGTGTGTGTGTGTGTGTGTGTGTGTGTATGTGTATGCATGTAATCCTTAAGGTTTTCTACATATAAGATATCTGAAAACAGAGATAATTTTACTTATCTTCCAATTTCATGCATTTTTTTCCCTCTCTTGCCTAATTGCTCTGGCTAGAACTTTCAGTTCTGCGTTAAATAGAAGTGGTGAAAGCAGATGACCTTGCCTTATTTCTAATCTTAGAAGAAAAGCTTTCAATGTTTCACCATTGAGTATGATGTTCTCTGTGGGTTGTCCATTTATGGCTGTTATGTTGAGACAGTTTCCTTCTATTCCTAGTCTTTTCACTGTTTTTACTATAAACAGGTGTTGAACTTTGTCAAATGAATTTTCTGCATCAACTGAGGTAATCACATAGTTTTATTTTCCCTTCATCTTTTATGTGGTATATTATATTAATTGATTTTCACCTACTGAACCATCCTTGCATTCCAATAATAAACCCCACCTGGTTATGGTATATAAGCCTTTTAATATGCTGCTGAATTTGCTTTGCTAGTATTTTATTGAGGATTTTTGCATCAATGTTATTAAGAGTTATTAATCTGTAGTTTCTTTTTTTCTTATATTGTCTTTGTTTTGCTTTGGTATTATGGTAACACTGGACTCATAAAATGAGTTAGCAAGTGTTTCCTCCTCAATTTTTTTTTGAAAATTTTTTTTAAAGAATTTGTATTAGTTGTTTAAATGTTTAACAGAAGTCATTAGTGAAGCTCTCAATCTGAGGCATTTTTTTGTTGGGAGAATGTTTTTATACAATCTCATTAATTCTCATTACTTGTTATAGATCTATTCATATATTCTATTTTTTCATGATTTAGTCTTGATAGATTTTATGTCTAGAATTTGTCCATTTCATCTAGGTTAACAAATTTATAAGTGTACAATTGTTCATAGTGCACTTTTATAGTCCTTTTTATTTCTGTAAAGTAGATAGTAATGTCTTCACTTTCATACATGATTTTAGTAATTTGTCTTTCTCTCTCTCTCTCTCTCTCTTTCAGTTCAGCTAGCTAAGGTCTTGTCAATTATCTTAGCCTTCTCAAAGGGTCAACTTTTGGTTACATTGACTTTTATTGTTTTTTAAATTTTCTATTTCATTTATCTTCATTCTAATCTTCATTATTTCCTTTCCTCTGCTAGATTTGGGTTAGTTTATTATTCTTTTACTAGTTCATCAAGTTGTAAAGTTAGGTTGTTGATTTGAGGCCTATCTTACTTTCTAATGTAAGAAGTATAACTGTAAAACACTGCTTTCACTGTGTCCCATACATTTCGTTACATTGTGTTTTCATTTTCATTCATTTTTAAGTATTTTCTAATTTCCTTGTGACTTTATCTTTGATTCATTAGTCATTTTAGAATTTGCTGTTTAATTTTTATAGATTTGTGAAGTTCCCGGTTTTATTCTTGCTACTGATTTCTAACTTCATCTTCATCTGGCTGTAGTTTGAGTAGGTAACTTTTATGATATTTATCATTTAAAATCTAGTAAACCAAATTGTGTAACATATAGTCTATCTGTAAAATATCCTTTTTTATCTTTTCTTTTCTTTTCTTTTTTTTTTTTTTTTTATCCTCACCTGAGGACATTTTTCCATTTTTTTTTTGTTCAGGTAAAGTGGGAGGAAGAGAGAGGAACAGAGAGAGAGAAACATCAATGTGAAAGGAACACATCGCGTGGCTGCCACCCCACGACCAACCAGGGCCGGGGACAAACTGCATCCGAGGTATGTGCCCTTAGCGGGAACCAAACCCGGGTCTCTCCAGACCACAGGCCGACGCTCTAACCGCTGAACCAAACTGGCCAGGGCTCCTTTTTTATCTTGATAAGAATGTATATACTACTGATGTTGAGTTGAGTGTTCTGTATATCTGTTAAATTTAGTCAGTTTATTTTGTTGAATCCTGTATTTCTTATCTTCTGATTATTCTGTACATTATTGAGAGTGGGGGAGTGAAGTCTCCAACTATTACTGTATACTTCTCTATTTCTTCTTTCAATTCTGTAGGTTATGATTTGTACATTTTTATTGTCTGTCATAGTACATAAATGTTTATCACTGTTATATCTTCTTCTTGTATTAAACATTTCATTAATATAGAAAATCCTTCTTTGTCTCTTCTAAACGTTTATTGATTTAAAGTTTTATCTTATGTAGTATAACCACCTCTGAGCTCTCGTGGTTACTATTTGCATGGAATATCTTTTTTCATCCTTTCACTTTCAACTTATTTGTCTCTAAATTTGAAGTGAGTTTTCTGTAGCAGCATATAGTTGGAACATGTGTTTTTATCTATTCTGATAATCTCTGTCTTTTGATTGAATAATTGAATCTATTATCAGTAAATCACTGGTAAGAAAGAACTTACTTCTGTAATTTTGCTACTAGTTTTCTATGGGCCTTACAGATGTTTGCTCCTCATTTTCTGCATTACATTTTTGTGTTTAGTTTTTTGTAACAAAATATTTAAATTTTTTTCTTGTTTTCTTTTGAGTATATTCTATAGTTATTTCATTTTTGGCTACCAGGACATTACATGTCACATCTTAAAATAATCTTATTTGAGTTTATACTAGTTTAACTTAAATTAAAAACAAAAACAAAAAACCTCTACTTTTTAAAAATTGATTTTAGAGAAAGAGGAAGTGAGAAGGAGAGAGAGATAGAAACACTGATGAGAGAGATCATCAATTGGCCACCACCTGCATGCCCCCCACTGGGGATTTGGCCCACAACCTGGGCATGTATCCTGACAGGGAATCGAACCAGTGACCTCTTGGTGCATGAGTTGATGCTCAACCACTGAGCCACACGAGCCAGACAAACCTCTACTTCTTTATAGCTCTGTTTCCACCTCTTGGCTATAGAGCTCACAAACTTGCACTATTATACATTGTATGCCTCAAAACATAAAGAAATGCTTTTTAAAATTTATTCTTCTCTTAAATTATGTAGAAAACAAAATGTGAAAATAAGATTCAAAGTTACAATAATGCTAGCTTTGAAACTAATAATTTTTAATGTATTAGTTTCATAAATCATGTAGGAAACAAAAGAGGAGTTATAAACCATTGTTATAATACTAATGTTATAGTTGCCCATATATTTACCTTTATTGAGATAGTTATTTCTTCATGTGGCTTAGAATTACTGTCTGGTATCCTTTTATTTTATTACGTACGACATCCCTGAGAGTATTTTATAGAGCAGGTCAAGTGCTAATGAACTCCCTGAACTTTTGTTTACTTTGGAATGGCTTCATTTCTCCCTTACTTTTGAATGAGGGTTTTGCCAGATAAAGGATTCCTGTTAGACAATTTTTTTTTCTTTTAGCACTTTGAATACAGATGCTCCTTGACTTACAATGGGGCTATGTCCAGATAAAACCATCATAAGTTGAAATTATTGTAAGTAAATAAATGAATTTAATACATCTAACTTATATTATAGCTTATCTTAGCCTACCTTAAACACATGTTCAGCACACTTACATTAGCCTGAAGTTGGGCAAAATCACCTAACACAAAGCCCATTTTATAATGTCCAGTATTACGAGGAAATAACATACCTCACATTTCTAGCTCAGGAAAATATTAAATCTCAGTTTAGATGTGTGTCACTTTTGCACCATTGTAAAGCTGAAAAACAGTCCAAGTCCCTGTCAGTAGATAAATGGATAAAAAAGCTGTGGTACATTTACACAATGGAATACTACACAGCTGTAAAAAGGAAAGATCTATTACCCTTTAAGACAGCATGCAGGGACCTGGAGATGATTATGCTAAGCAAAATAAGTCAGAGAAAGACAAATATCACATCATCTCACTTATATGTGAATTATAATGAACACAATAAACTGATGAATAAAATAGAACCAGTCATGGAAACATGAAACAGACTGACAAATATCAGAGGGAAGAAGTGGTGGAGCAGGAAGAGATTAACCAAAGAACTTATATGCATATATGCATTGCTCATGGACACAGATGATAGGGGGTGAAGACCCGGAGCAGGGCAGGAACTGGGTGGTGGGGGGCAAATAAAAGGGGGGGATATCTGTAACACTTTCAACAATAATAAAAAAATGAAAGCAAATAACAATGAACATAAAAAGACTAAAAAATATCTTAAATTGAACCATCATAAATTGGGGATGGGTTGTATATATGCTGCCCACTGCCTTCTGGCCTTCAAAATTCTTGATGAGAAGTCCGCTCATTATCTTAGTGAGAATCTCTTCTCTCTGATAACTCTTCTTTCTCTTGCTGTTTTCAATATTATCTTTTTCTTTGTCTTTCAAAGGTTTGATTACAATATGTGTTTCCATGTTGATCTCTTTGAGTTCATCTTACTTGGAGTTTGTTGAATTTCTTGGATGTATATATTCATGTTTTCATCAACTTTGTAAAGTTTTTACCATTATTTCTTCAAATACTCCCTTTGTCTTTTCTCGTTCTTAGACTTCCACAATGTGTATATTGGTTGATTGGTGGTGTCCAGTATGTATGTCCCTTTGTTTCTTTTAGTTTTTTAAAACGTTGTTTCTTTCATTTCCTCAGATTCAATAGTATCCATTGCTTTATCTTCAAGTTTGATGATTCTTTTTTCTGCCTACTTAAATCTGTTAATCTCTCCAGTGAATTTTTTATTTGAGTTATTATATTTTTCAGCTCCAGAATTTGTTTTTTATTTCTTTTAAAGTTTTGTTTCCTTCATGGATATTTTTATTGTATTTATACATCATTTTCTTGATGTTTCTATATCATCATTTAGTTCTTTGAAATTTTTAAGATAGTTGCTTTATTTTTTTATTTTTTAAGATAGGTGTTTTAAATAAGTCTTTGTCTAGTACATCTGCTATCAAGTGTTTTTCAAGGAGAGCTTCTTTTGATTTATTTTTTTCTTTGAATGTGCTATACTTTCCTGTTTCTTGTGATTTTTAAAATAAACTAGATATTCAAATCTGGTAATGTGGTAACTCTGGAAATCCTATTATATTCTCCTCCATGTTTATTTTATTTTGCTATTATTTTTGTTTATTGTATTTTTTTTTTATTGTTGTAAGTTGCCTCTATTATAAAGATCAGCATGAAATGTAAATTTAAGGTCTTCTCAGGACTTTTCAGAGTCTGTGTCTTTCCTTGGGCATGCACAGTCACTTTTTAATTTTCTCAATATATTCAGATGTTTGTGAATATCCTATTCTTTAATATTTTCCATCCTCCTCCACCAAAAAGCCTCCACCAAAAAGGGCAAAAAAAGAAAAATAAAGGGATAGAGAAAAAAACACTGGCCATTTAACTCCCCTGAACTTCACTTCAACTGGAGGTGAGGGGCATGCAACAATGGAAGGAGATGCTACTACAATGGTCACCCACCTCTTTTTCTGCACAACTGTGGCAGAAGGAGTAATAAGTGACCAGAGCACAGATCCTAGATCTCTGAAGGGCAAGAGGCCTTTTTGCCCACCCTGGCTTCCAATAGAGTTAACTTTTATGCAAGCTGCTCTAGGAACATATTCATAGCTGCCTGCCAGGAGGCTGAGGGTAAGGATGACTTGCTACTACTGTGCTAAGAGTTGAAATGTACTGACTTTGTCTTCTACATTTCCCTTGTAAATTGCCAGCCTTCAGTAGACTTCAAAATTCCAAAATAGTTACATCCAACAGATTCTGCCAATGCAATTAGATGTCTAAATGGGGAGAAAAGATTCCTGGTGCTTCCTGTTCCGCTGTCTTCCTGCAACCCTCTCTCTTGAGGAAATTAGACCTTTGTTTTACTGAAAGATATTGAAGATAAGATGAACTCAACCACCAGGAAATCTTCCTAACTGTGAGGATTGGAAATATAAAAATGTCAAAAAAGATGTATTACATGTATGTGTTGCTATTTTACTTATGAAAGTGTTTTTATAGCCGCTTGTCACTTTATCTTCCCATTATCTCTTAAAGGAAAGCAGAGCAATTTGCTAAATTGTTCATTTTACATAAGACACACTTACTTCGGAGAGCTCAAGTTGTCCTGTATGGTCCTGATAGCTAATGCAGCTCCTGGCTCAAAGGTAGATCGTTTGAATTCTAGTGCTTGCTCCACAGTATTCCTCAGTCTAGTGGGTTCTGGATATGAAGTAAATGATGGGTTCAGATCAAAGATAATTAAACATGCAGTACCCAGGCTCATGTACTCAGGTCCTCTGATACGTATACTTGTTTCAGGAAAATGTGTTTTTCACATTTTAAACCTTTTCCTGTGTGCAGATGCCAGAGTTCTTCTGTTTTGGTTGTTGTTTTTCTTGTTACTTGCCTCTTCCAAAATCCATTCTTGTGAAAAGAACTGATACATGTGTGAATTGCACAGCTACTTCCTTGTATTTCAGCTATTGGCAGATCTGGAGTCTACATCATGGAGCAGAAACACTGTAGGCACCAGAGAGCTGAATTCCAAATGTTATATTTTAATTAGGATGCATTTTTGAGTTTCTGGATTTACATTGCGTAGGTAGAGCTTTCCTGTTCTGCCTGCCACCAGGAAGATGGCATATAATATAGAAGCACCCTTATATGCAGTACCCTTATTTTGTAAGTGGGGAACTGAGCCTCAAGGAGGTAAACTAATTATTTCAAGATTGCTCCATGCAAATTGACCTTTGTTTTATCAAAGATAGTAACCTCTAATTTAGTGACTGGCAATCTGTGAAAGGTTGAGTTGTTTGGGAAGCAGATGCTGATACAGAGATTAGAGGATAGGATATTTACTAAGAATTGTCCTTGGAAACTATGCCTGTAGGAGGGAGGGGTCAAATGCAGGAGTAGGGAGAGGGAGAGGAACTTAGTTGCCTGGTAGCTTCTTCAACTTACACCACAAAGAGCTCTGGAGCTAGAATGGTTTATTAGAGTTGTTCCACATTGACGCAATGGCCAGGCCTTTAGAGCCCAACCTGCATCAGTTCTGGAATATATGCCACACCAGGAAGGAAGTCACCTTGGACAAGGCAATTTCTGAAGGGCTGACAGGACATGGGTGTCTATGACAACAATCCCAGAAACTGGGCAAGAAGACCTTCCTTGAAGGGGATAAAGGCTATGCCTTTCCACATTCATTGCAAGATCCTTGCTGAAAGTGAGAATTAGAGATTATTGTCTAAGTATTATCAACACTTGTGAAACTTGAACTTGAAATCAGGATTCTCTTGCTTCTAGCTACTGTATTTACCATTCTCCTTTGATCTTAGATTCCAAACTCTTTCTTAGGACAACATGAGTTAGAGTATTAGTGGTTCTTAGGTATGAGCTGCCAAGTTAGTTAGCTCAATCTATTTATCTTCATGCTCAATCTCCACAAGAAAATCATTTAAATTTATCCCTGAAGATTTAACAGCTTCCACTATAGAACAGAATACTTAATACCAAGTTCTCTAAATGTCTCTCTAAACTCTGTAACTAAAAAATATATATGATTATTGTCCTTGGAGGTGCATGTTGATAAATGATTACCTTAAGGAGTTTTCTGAATCTACATCATTTGTGTCTACAGACATCACCCTCCCTCTGGTGAATACTGAAGTAGAATTCTTCAGCACTTAGAGGATTTGAGGACATTATTGGGACCTTGCTCTGAACAAACAGTCAGGACTTGAACTCATTTATTACATTCTACCTGCCCACATATTGACATGTTGGTGTCTTATTTATTTTTTAAGAAACTGCTCAATGTCTGCCTCTTACTTACAAGAGGACTAAAGGACTCAATATATGAAAAACCCTTAACCTCACCTGGAATATATGTGTTAGAATTCAATAAATATTAGCTATTATCATTATTATCTTTTTAATGGCTTTTGAATCTTACAAATGAAGTTCTGTAATTCGCATACTACAGCTTATCACCTTAGGTGTGTTAAAGTCAAAACAAGTACATTTTCTCTATGTGCTATTTTCACCTGAAGCTGCACTTTCAGAAAAAATGATTGTGTTTGTGTACTACTTACTATTTGCTCCACACATGTCCTCTGCATATTGTTCAAGCAGTGGCATAGAGAAGGAGAGAAGAGAGTGACAGTGTCAAAGTCATTGACAAGGCATTGAGTCACAGGGCTTCAGGGTTGGGATGGACTGAGAAACCATCTGACCGCAAGAGCTCCAACAGCTCCTTCATCCAGGGTACCCCTATGCCTTTACACTACTCCTTTTGAAAAGGACAGAGCAGTCCATCCGATCTCTGAACAACTCTTTAATTTTTTCTTAATTGGAGACAAACTTTAGCTTTGAAACTTCTATCCAAGATCTTAGGTCTGCTCTCAGGTACCATACAGACCAAGTCTCTTCACTTTTCTTTAAGAGTGCCCTTCAAGATGTATGGAAACCTACTGTAGCTGATCATTCTAAAATGCAGTTGTAAAGCTGTGCCTTATATATTGGCTGACTTCAAATGCCATTTTGACTCCTGCTTAATTTTTGGTGGCCAGGTATGAACTAGCTACTTAGTTGAATCCTTAGATGGTTGGTTGTACATTTCTCTCTCTCTCTCTCTCTCTCTCTCTCTCTCTCTCTCTCTCTCTCTCTCCCACACACACACACTCCCCCTCTGACACACACATAATTCTCTCTTGCAGGTTGGTCTGGGAAGTTCTTGCTCATTCTTCTACTTATCCAAATCTGACCTTTTTTAAGGGAACTTTTTGTATGCCAGAGAATGCCCTGGCTCAGTATTTATATTTATTGTTTTCCTAAGACTTGTCCTTGCTGTAATCTTTTTTAGGGGTATCTATAAAACCACAACTAGAGAAAAAATATATAGATTTGATGTAGACAATGAAGACATTGAAAATGATAAATATTTGCTTACCTTGGTTCAGTCATCATTTCAAAGGAGATTGTAGCCAAAAGATCAAGAGAAGGTTGGGACTCAGAAAGGTAGCAATGGAAGAATTAGAGATAACCAAGAGCAAAGATGTGTCATTAAAACCAAGGCTAAGGTCATCCACACTCTTGTATTCTCAATTACTATGTATGGATGTGAATGTTAGACAATGAAGAAGGACGGTGGGGAAATAATTGGTTCATTTGAAAGATGCTGTTAGAAGAGAGTTCTACATATACCCTGGGACTGCTACATGGACAAACAAGTAGGCCCTAGAACAAATTAAGCCTGCAACATTGTTGGAGGAAAAAATAACAAAACTGAAGCTGTCCTACTTGGGATGTAGCATGAGAAAGCATGGTTCTTTGAAAAATACAATAATGCTAGGGAAAATAGAAGGCAGCAGAAAAGAGGAAGACCAAATATGAGATAGCTTTAATCCATTAAAAATGTCATTGTTATGAATTTACAGTGTCGGAGCAGGGCTGCTGAGGAGAGGACTTTGTGGACATCACCCATTCATAGAATCTCCAGGAGTTGGAGCTGATTCAATAACATGTAAAACACATAGAACTATATGCCTAGTTCTTGTCATCTCTCCTTAGGGGAGCAGGAGAAAGTTATACTAGGACTAATAATTTAGGAGTGAATCTTACCATGTAACATTTGCCCCTGATTCGATCTGTTCACAATTCTGTCCAAGCAAAATTTGGTGAAAATAAACATTATTAGTAGTGAAACCACCAGAGAGAACTGATGATCCTGAAGAGCTGAAGGAGACACAGCACTAGGTTTCCTTTATGCTCATTTTTAAAGTTACTATTTTTTGGAAATCATAATACAACTTTTTTTTGGCAACAGTAATATACAGTTGTGTGGTTTAAGAATCCAAACATTGTTAACAGATATAAACTGAAAATATGGCTCCCTCCTTGTTTGTATTCACTCTGTTTTTCCTTGCTCACTGTATTTATCATTCTACTGTTTATTTTTAAAATGAGAAGCAAATATAAACACATATTCTTACTTTTCCCCCTTTTTACACAATGGAGAGTTATAACAGAAACCAGTAGTGCTCGCTAACATTCATGCCGTCCTCTATCTGGGAAAGACTTTAAGTGTGTGTATTTGTATGAGGAAGTTACAAGAAGCAAATAGATCATAAACCTACCAAATTTTCCAGTGCATTGTCATATCAGAAAGCTCTGATTCAGGATTAGATATGCTGCTCTATTTTCTTCCGGTCTTCATATTTATACCAGCAATGAAATGGCTGTGAAATATGGACTACTCTTAAAAAAAGCACAAACACTCACTTCAATGTGGCCTGAGGATGATGGATGAAGACGAACATCCCAGAGAGAGAGTCAGTGGCCATGGAAACAAATGGACAGGAAAACTCCTCCTAAGGGTAGCATTGACATCTAGTCAACTGATTTTCCCCACATCCATAGTAGGTGGCCTTCAAAGGGCCTTCCCAGAGGGATGTTGGAATTCATATGGATCAATTACATCTATGAGTCTCTTATTTTTCTTTTTTTCTAAATGAATATTCCTATTTTGGTAATTCTTCATTATCCCACCATTATGTATTTCATGTAGCTCAAAGGCCACTGGGCCACAGGAGATATATCCAGTTTGGACAAAGGATGAATTCAGACATCCTGGACTTTGAGTTTGGTTTAGTGACTAGATGGGACTTTGTGTTGTCTTTTGGGGAAGAAGTAAATATGATCAATGTGTTGAAAAAAGAGTGAACCAGAAGTTTAATGGCCAGAATGGCACACTGCAGTGGGAATTCCTAGTGCTCTTCAATATTGATTGATTCTCTTCTTCCTGAGCATACAGAAAAGTTTTTCTCATTTTTCTTGTGGTTCAGGGCAAGCACATGACTGAGTTCTGGACACTGGAATAAGAACAGAAGTGATATGCCCACTTCCAAGCCTGGCCCATAAAAGCCTTCCTCATGTGATCCTTTCTCTCTTAGAACTCACCCTCTGGCTGAATGGTGAGAACTCAGAGACCTAGGAGAGACATAAGATAGTGTGAACCCTCGATGACAACATAGAGCAGAACTCTTCATGATCTTGATTTTCAGACCTCCTTTTGAGCCAGTTGGTAAAGATTCTTCATCTTTTTTATAGCCATTACCTCCATGAATGCCTGCCCAGATGTCAGTACTCAGTACTAATACGTACACCACTGAAGTTGGGAATTTGCCCTTAGAAGCTTTCTTCAGTTATCTGACCCATACCAACCTCTCTCACTCTCTCTCTCCCTCCCTCCCTCTGGAATGTGAAGCCAACACCCCAGAGCATACTTTAGAGTCTGTTTCAGAACTGTACATCTGTTATTACTCAGCAGATCATAAACTGCTTGAACTCGTAGACCACATCTTGTGCTTCTTTCATCACCTCAGTGTTTAGGAAAAGTGTCTGATACATAGTGGGTGCTAGTACGTCTTAAGTAACAGATTCTCCTTGATTTCCCGGTGGAACAGATGAGAGGTGGCTGGGAAGCTTGAACGAGGTATCTCTAAATCAAGCTCTGAGGCTGAACTTTTGGCTACTTCCAGAGCTCCCTGGGGGGTGTTTTGGAGTGTCTTCCAAGAAAAGGTATAAATCAAGGGGAATTTACCATTACTACTGATTATGCAGTCACATTTAAGCCTTTACTAATCCAGAAAATCCTGCTGACAGCTTTGCTTTTGTTGACTTTTAAGCATTAATGATTCCATAAGGAATAGAAAATCAGTTGGGGGTGATGTTCCCTTATTTTAAGTACTTAACAAAAGTGTTACTGGGCATGTACACTTGGCTAAGGAGATTCACTTTGAAATGGGAAGGAAATTCCCTTTATGTATTGTCTTTTTAAAAGGAAGTTATCTAATTTTCCTCTACCTCTGGGGATATTTTCATTACTTTTAAAAGGCTTATGCTGGAGGAAACTTTTAAATATAGGCCTATATAACCAAGTCATTAGTAAACTAACTAATTAATAAGTTCATTTAGCATTAATTGAACACTTATTAAATTAAAGGCACTGTACCAAATACAATGAAGCATGTAACAGTGAATGGAAGCATGCCCCAAATGGAAAGAACCCTAGATAATCAGCAACAAGTACAATTATACTAGTAATGGTAGCTGCCACTTTTGAGCACTTTATTAAGGTGGGAAATGTTAATCAGATTGTTTATAATTCTCAAAATAATCCTGAAAGGTAAGTATGAACTGGCATTTATATTTTTACAGTTGAAGAAACAAAAATTCCAAGAGGCTGAATGACTTGCTCAAGATTACAAAACTACCAATTTAATCTCTTTTTTTATGTTAAAAATATTTATGTTTAGAATTAGCCAGCTGGATTCAGTGCCCAAATTTTGTTGGCAATAGCCAAAGCACGACAGTCAGGGACCAGTTGGACATACGGCTTTTCCTCTCTATCAGGCCTGCTCAGGGAGGGTATTGACTTTGGCCAGGTCATTGCCATAGAACTTTGTCACATCTTTTTGGATATGATGCTTGTTGGCTTTGACATCCACAGTGAATGCAAGTATGTCGTCTTCTATCTTCTTCATGGTCAATAGCAAGTGAATTTGAATACAGCTCTCTCTGAATCCATACGCAGTTTCCCTGCCCCCACCAAATACTTTCTTGCAGTCACAGTTTTGGACTCGGCTTCTTGAGACTCAGTTTTCTCATCTTGACATGTAGGTGATGGTCATCATTGCTCCACCTTTCTTCCAGGGTGGTATCCTAATCCAAAGGATTAGTAGATATGAAAGGAACTGAGAGCTATAAAGCACCATACTTATGCAAATAACAATCATGATAATCACTAGTGGTCTTACTTACAGTAATTATCTTCTGTTGCTTATGATCCAGAATGGGAAATAGAACATGTCAAATCATAGCATAAAAATGACAAGTAATGCAATACAGGTACAGAGAAGGAGCTAGAAGTGTCCTGAGGTAGAGACCTCCCTGTTGGGAGATTAGGGAAGAACTAAATCTATGTGGATGTGGGCTCTTGGGGAGTTGCCATGGCCTCTGTCTGAAAAAAAATTGGCTCTATTCAACACAGAAATAGGCAGAGGTGAAGTATTCTACAGCAAGTCTTTCTTCGGATGGGCAGATACCCTTCAACAACCATAATGGAATTCTGAAGACCACTGGCTTAGAATCATTGCAGTCTCAATTTAAAAAATATGTAGTAATTGTTTTATATGCCTTAGACACTATAAATCAGAACTCAACAAACTATAACCTATGGTTTGGGCTATCTGTTTTTATAAATAAAGTTTTCTTGGAATATAGCCATATCCCTTACTTACATATTTTCTATGGCTTCTTTCTTGCTACAATGGCACAGTTGTAATTTCTACACACATACATCAGACTAGTCCTTTAAGAAAATGTTCAAAAAATCCTGCTATAAAAGACCAGCCATTGGTTAGATAAACAACTCATTATGCTAATTATATCTGTATCATGTGGATAAGTAGAAGGAGCAGGGAGAGTTGAACAATGTGGAGCCATCTCCTTCTTTGTTCACTATCCATGGGACCCAGCTGGTTGACCCTTAGTCACTAAGAGAGGCAGCACATTGTGATCAATGGTTTGCCAGCTCAGCTGCATATTAGAAGCACCTGGAGACCTTTAAAAACTCTTGATGCTCAGGCCATAGTCTAGACCAAATAAATCATAATCTCTTGGGGTGTGAGTGGACATAGGTAACTATGGAAGCTTTATAGGTGATTCCAATGTGCAGTTAAGATTGAGAATCATTCATGTAGTGGAAATAACCTTGGCCTGGGTTTAAAAAATATAGTTCTAACCCAAGCTCTGGAACTATTTTAACTAAATAGTGGAATGTCTCAATGAGAAATAAATTGGTATTCTATGCTTTCTTCCTTCTAAAACAGAATGTTTTACTGTCTTCTCTGGGCTTGGACGATGCCTGGAAGGCTCTAAAGTAACGGCATTCTTATTTTGGAATTGCTCTTTGCTTTCAGAGATTGTTCTTGCTCCAGGCACAATGGGTTTCAGAGTTTATGGATTCTGGAAAGCATCAAATGGGCATGGAAAAGGAAATGGTCATGGAACAAGTCCATTTGGAATTTAAGATAGACTAAGTAAAACAAAACAAAATAAAATCTGTGTGTTTGACTAGGGCCCTTAAGCATTACTTTCTGTTTACTCCCAGCGGAGTAAGGCTTGTCATCTCATTATTTACGTTATTTTTTTCTTTCTAAAGCCTCTTTACTCCTCCAGATTGAGAGTGAGTCAATAAAGGTGGCCATGAGAGGTGTGGGAACAAACTAGGTATTTGCAATTGGGAGTGTAGTGTGGAGGCCCGTTTGACACCACAGGACTAAGTAATTACCCCAGCACAGAGTGGGGCTACTGCATCAGTGACCACATTCTGGTTAGTGGTGGAAGGGCAGGTTTAGCTCCAGCCACACTTTTATGGCCTCCTGGCTAGCACCAGAGCTACAGAATCCAAGTTTTGAGGATATTTTCTGAAAGCTTAATAAAAATTCAAATATATTAATTAGGATGGTGATGTACTTAACTCGATTAACTCATTCCCTTAAATTAATATGATTAATTTGTTTGACCTGAGGGAAATACATTAGCTTGGTGAATTTAATAATGGTTATGAACAGAGTAGATCCTAGATCAAGGAGCAGGGCAAAGGTGTACTAATTGGAGAAGGTAGCACTACTGACCAATAAGGATGGATCCATGAGACTCGATAGCTAGGTATTCTATTCAGTAAGAATTTCTTTCTTTATCCCCCCTGATTCTAAAAGAAAATACTTCATTGTTGTATAAGAATGCCATTGATTTCTTAACATTAATTTTGTATCCTTCTACTTTGCCAAATTCATTTATTAAGTCTAGTAAACTTTTGAAGGAGTCTTTGGGGTTTTCTACGTATAGTATCATGTCATCTGTGAATAAGGACAGTTTCACTTACTCCTTTCCCATTTGGATCCCTTTTATTTATTTATTTTTCCTGTTTGATTGCTGTGGATAAGACTTCCAGTACTATGTTAAATAAGAGTGGGGAAAGTGGGCATCCCTGTCTTGTTCCTGTTCTTAAGGGAAATGCTTTTAGTTTTTGCCCATTGAGTATGATGTTTGCTGTAGGTCTTTCATATATGACCTTTATTATGTTGAGATATGATCCCTCTATTTCCAGATTGCTGAGCGTTTTTATCAGAAATGGGTGCTGGATTTTGTCAAAAGCTTTTTCAGCATTTATTGGTATGATCATATGATTTTTATCTTTCATTTTGTTTATGTGGTATATCACATTTATTGATTTGTGAATATTGTACCAGCCTTGCATCCCTGGGATGAATCCCACTTAGTCATGGTGAATAATTGTTTTGATGTATTGCTGCATCCGATTTGCTAGTATTTTGTTTAGGATTTTGATGTCTATGTTCATCAGGGATATTGGCCTGTAGTTTTCTTTCTTTGTAGTGTCTTTTTCTGGTCTTGGAATTAGAATTATGCTGGCCTCATAAAACGAGTTTGGAAGTCTTCCTTCTTCTTGAATTTTTTGAAATAGTTTGAGGAGAATGGGTATTAGTTCTTCTTTGAATGTTTGGTAAAATTCCCCCATGAAGCCATCCGGGCCTGGGCTTTTGTTTGCTGGGAGAGTCTTGATTACCTCTTCAATTTCCTTAGTTGTTATTGGTTTGTTCAAGTTTTCTATCTCTTCCCAGTTCAGTTTTGGGACACTATGTGTTTCTAGAAATTTGTTCATTTGCCTTAGATTGTTGAATTTGTTGCCATATAATATTTCATAGTATGTGTTAACGATCCTTTGTATTTCTTTGGTGTCAATTATTATTTCTCCTTTTTCATTTCTGATTTTGTGCATTTGGGTTCTCTCTTTGTTTTTGTTTTTTCTTTTATCTTCACCAGTGGACAATTTTCCACTTTTTGATTCAAATAGAGTGGGAGGGAGAAACAGGGAGAGTGAGAGAGAAACATCAACATGAAAGGGACACATCGAGTGGTTGCCACCCGCACGATCAACCAGGGCCGGGGACAATCTGCAACCGAGGTACACGTCCCTAGCCCGATTTCTCTGAACCGCAGGCCGATGCTCTAACTGCTGAGCCAAGCTGGGTTCTCTCTTTGTTTCTTGGTGAGTCTAGCTAAGGGTTCATCAATCTTGTTTATCTTTTCAAAGAACCATCTCTTTGTTTCCTTGATCCTTTGAATTGTTTTTTTGGTCTCCATGTCATTTATTTCTGCTCTGATCTTTACTATTTTCTTCCTTCTGCTTACTCTGGGGTTTTCTTTTTATTTGCTTTATGGTTCTTTAAGTTGTGAGGTTAGATAGTCTATTAGCAATTTTTCTTGTTTCTTGAGGTAGGCCTGTAGTGCTATGAACTTCCCTCTCAGAACTGCTTTCACTGCATCCCATAGATTTTTTATTGTGTGTTCATTTTCATTGGTTTCCAGGAAGTTTTTAATTTCTTCCTTGATTTCTATGGTAACCCATTCATTGTTCAATAGCATGCTATTTAGCTTCCATGTTTTCAAATGTCTTTGCATGTTCTTGCTGCAATTGATTTCTAGTTGCATGGCATTGTGATCTGAGAAGATGCTTGATATGATTTCAGTCTTCTTGAACTTGTAGAGACTTAGTTTGTGCCCTAACATGTGGTCTATCTTTGAGAATGTCCCATGTGCACTTGAGAAGAATGTGAATTCTGCAGTTTTGGGGTGTAATTCCCTGTAGATATCTATGAAATCCATTTGATCTAGCCCTTCATTTAGAGTCTGTGTTTCCTTGTTAATTTTTTGTTTATAAGATATATCCAGTGATGTCAGCAGGGTATTGAAGTCCCCTGCTATGATTGTATTGCTGTTGATTTCTCCTTTGAAGTCCTCCAGAAGATTTGTAAAATATGTTGGTGTTCCTATATTGGACACATATATCTTTACAAAGGTTATATCTTCCTGTTGGATAGTTCCTTTCAATATTATGTAGTGGCATTTTTTTGTCTCTAGTTATGGCCTTCATTTTGAAATCTATTTTATCAGATATAAGTATTACTACCCCAGCTTTTTTTTTTTCCTTTCTGTTTGCTTGAAAGATTTTTTTCCATCCCTTCACTTTCAACCTATGTGAGTCTTTTGTTGTAAGGTGGGTCTCTTGTACACAACATATATGTAAGTCATGCTTTCTTATCCAGTCAGCTACTCTGTGTCTTTTAACTGGAGCATTCAAACCATTCACATTTAAGGTGATAATTGATATGTACTTATTTATTGCCATTTTTGTTTAGTGTGGTTCTATTTTTCTTCCTATTTCTTCTACCAATTACAGCATTCCTTTTAGCATATCTTGCAGTGCTGGTTTGGTGTTAATATATTCCCTTAGCCTTTTTTAGTCTGGAAAGCTCTTTAGTTGACCTTCTATTTTGAATGATAGCCTTGCTGGGTAGAGTAGTCTTGGATTCAGATCCTTGTTTTTCATGACCTTGATGACTTCATGCCACTCCCTTCTGGCCTGTAGTGTTTCTGTTGAGAAGTCAGCTGAGAGCCTTATGGGGTTTCCTTTGTAGGTAAACTGTTGCTTATCTCTTGCTGCCTTTAGTTTTTTCTCTTTGTCTTTAATTTTTGGCATTTTAATTACTATATGTCTTGGTGTGGGCCTGTTTGGGTTCTTCTTACTTGGGGCTCTCTGTGCTTCTTGAACTTGAATGCTTTCTTCCTTCACCAAGTTAGGAAAGTTTTCTGTCACTATTTTTTCAAACATATTCTCTAACCCTTGCCCATTTTCTTCCTCTTTGAGGACTCCTATGATGCAAATGTTATTACATTTCCAGTTGTCCCACAGTTCTCTTAAGTTATTTTCCTGTTTTTTAATTGTTTTTTTCTTTTGGTTTTCTGATTGGTTGATTTTTTCTACCCTGTCTTCTAATTCACTGATCCAGTCCTCAGCTTCCTCTACTCTGCTGGTTAGTCCTCCCAATGTGTTCTTAATTTCTGCTATGTCATTCTTCATTTCCACTTGGTTGTTTTTCAGTGTTTCTATATCTTTACTCATGGGCTAATGTCCTTACTCATGCTGTTGAGTTTCCTCAAGATCATGGCTCTGAACTCTATCTCTGGTAATTTGCTTAGCTGCATTTCATTGATGTCATCTTTGATAGAGTTCTCTTGTTCTTTCATTTGGGATTTGTTTCTTTGTTTCACCATTTTGACTATTTAGGTTTTGGAGCCTGCCAAAGTTTTCCTGTGGGTGTTGGTGTTCTGCTGTTTGTGCCTCCCTCTACTGGGTTTGGATGAGCCTGGGTGGGCCTACATTAAACACCACTGTCAAGTCTTACTTTCTTGGGTAGATATGCAAGCCCAGGAAAAGTTTAGTTATGCTCTAGCTTTTTCCTGGCGACTAGTAGTCTCAGTTACTCAGGGCCTTGGAATATAGCTCTGGTGTTCTGAGTAAGAGGATTTCCTGAGGGTGGGACAGATGCTGGTTTTTAATGAGCCTCAATTTGCATTTCTTTGTCTCACCTGGGAAAGGCTGAATCTCTGAGGTGGGGGCTGCTGCTTTTCCCCACAGTTCTGGGAAGGAGCACACTGGCCACTGTCCTTTGTGGCTGCAACTCAGCAAAAACTGAGTGCCCTCCAAATCTTAGGTGTCCCCACACAGTTCCAGCCCAGTCTGCCCTCCCTTTGCTGGAGCCCCAGGTGAGTGGCTGTAACTATTTTAGCACTCTGTCCCGGCTCTCTTCACTGTGGAGCAGGCTTGGTCTTTATTCCCCAAGGGAGTTGCTCACAGCTGACTGCTGCTGTCCCTGGGCCCCCAGCCCACTACCCTCTCACCCCTCCGCAGATCCTACCAGTGTCCCTGGTCATATGGTCCTGTCCTGATGCTTTTCTGTTGCTTTTTTCCTGAGGATTTGTCTTTATTTTAGTTGTAATTCCCGTTTGCTTCTGGGAGATCGTCCAGGATAGCTTCCATTCACTCTGCCGCCATTTTCACATCCTCTATGCCTATCTTGTAAGCAGTTGGGTCGCACAGGCCTCTCTGGTGCCCCCAGACCCAGCAGGTCCCACGGGCAGGCAGCTGGATTGCATCATACCCTTTTGGGCTCTGGCTTCCTACCACTCTTGTGGGCTGCTGGGTCGCACAGGCCTCCCTGGTGCCCCCACACCCAGCAGGTCCCACGGGCAGGCAGCTGGATTGCATCATACCCTCTTGGGCTCTGGCTTCCCAACGCTCTTGTGAGCTGCTGGGTTGCACAGGCCTCTCCGGTGCCCCAGCACCTTGCAGGACCCACAGGCAGCGGGATCGCACCAGTCCCTCTCAGGCTCTGGCTTCCCACCGCTCTTGTGAGCTGCTGGACCACACGGGCCTCTGTGGAGTCTCATGTACCACCTCTGGGCAGTGCTGCTGGCCCCCGTGGGGCTCAACTCCTGCTCAGCTTTTGTTGTAGTTCTTGGGGATGGGTCTCAGCTGCTGGTCTGTGCTTCTGTTGCCTGGGGATGGATGTCTCTCTATTCATTTATTATTGCAAAAAGATTTACCAGCTGAAATACATTTTTATATTTATTTCTGATATTTTTCTATAGTGTTTTCCTATGACTCTCAGATAGTCAATGCCCAAATATAATAATTCTCAATTAGTTTGCTGATGTGTCTTTTCAAGGATGCTGATGTAATGTGAATAGTGTGTTAACCAAATTGTGATATAACTGAGTGTACACACTCTTATGATTGACATCTCTCCTGAAATAAGGGAGAGAACAATGAATAACTTACTGACAAGGAAGAGATAATAACACGATCAAGACTATGCTTGCTTTTAAAATATTTTCTAGAATGTTTAAGATTGTTGCCTTTCAAATATTTAAGAAAGCACTATCAGATCAGTCAACATGTCTAAAATAAAAATATAATAACACAGTGCTGTTCGATGCCCCAGAAAAGTGCAATAGCTGTGGATAAATTTTAAACAGTGAGACATTGTTCTTCCTCATAAGTGATTGTTTTGTTGTTAAAAGTGGTTATTTTAGAATTTTTCTTTCAAATTTTTAGTCCCTTATAGCACATTATCAGAATTTATAGAGCTCAGGAACAGTCATTGAACATGAGATCTAGAGTCCCCACCTTAAAGAATACGAGAAGTATATGAGTTAGTTTGGGTTGCCATGACAAAATACCAGAGTATGTGGCTTAAAAGACATTTATTTTCTCACAGGTGTGGAGGCTGGAATTCCAAGATTTAGGCGCCAGCAGGGTTGGGTTCTGCCGAAAGAAACCTAAAATATACCCCACCAAGATTCAGAATGCCTGCAAGCAACCAATAAATCATTTGCATGAAGGGATGCAGCTGTTCTAAAAGTTTACATCTGGACTAAGTAAGGTATGTAAATAGGAAGTCAGAACCATGCTAAAAAATACCATTTTTTCTTCATTCACTTGAACAACCGGGCTTAATGAACCAAAACACCATAAACTCTGCGAAGGAATATAAACACATGCAGGGTGCACGCAGACCTGCCCACAGAGGCGACATTATTGTCATTAAAAATATTGTCTCCCGACAGTTTTGACTAAGTTTTAGAAGGCATACAGAATCACGTCTTTTACATCCGATGCAATGCTCTATGCTGCTGGTGGATGGAACTTGAACTCAGTTTGAGTTAGTCTGTGTTTAAGATGAATTATGTAAAATCCCCAAATCATCTGTTTTGTAAACATATAAAAGGAAGGGATTCCAATGAATGGGAAAAGTTGTTCCGAATTGGGAAAATAAAAACCGAGGGCCAGATGGAAGTGTGTAGGAAGGCGGAAAGAGCTAGCAGCATGAGAAGTGAGCTTGCTTCCTCTCTCATACCTTGACGTGAAGGGCCACCTTATTTATGACTCCTGGGAACTGAGCTAGAGGGCATTTATTATTGTTGTTCGTTTACTTATGACTGTATCATGTATTTATTCCTTATTTCATCAAGTATTTACTTTTGAGAGCTTACTGTGTGCCAGGTGCTGGGTTTTCTCAGGAAACTCATTCTAGTGGAGTATAGGAAGATACAGCTAGAAGAGAAGTTTGATCATATAGTTTAAATTCATGACTTTACGTATGAGGAAAATGAGGCCCAACCCCACATCTGGATTAGGCTTCCAGCCCCCTGACCCCATTCCAGTGCTCTATTTACCACATAACACTGGTGCTCGAGGTAGACCTTTAGGTAGTTCTCACATTGCTCACTGTGGGGAAAACAATGAAAGGTCAGATAATGAAGCCTTGGAAGATGGTGAGTGGTGTCACTTAAAGATCACTTCTCCGTAGGGTCATTTTCTGCTGCCCTTGAAATAGCACGCATGGCTTACGTATTCCTTAATACTAAGCAGGGGATGAAGAGGATCCTGATCGCGGTCTATCACCTCTGAGGTCTTCACCCATTAGAGCCAATGGCTAAGAAGACAGGAAACTTCCAGTGCAAGGAGATTTAAACCCCCACTCTAGCATTTTCTAGCTGTTATTAATCACCCCTCTCCATACACTTTTTTTTTTTTTACCTATAATTGAGGTGTGCTAGTAACATTTCTTACTTCTCAGTATTGTTGTGATGTACTCAGGATAAAGAAATGAGCACATTGCCTGAAGTGTGGTAGGCTTAATAAATGGTGTTTAGCATGATCATTTTTTTCCTGTAAATAGTGAAGTTCTAAAAAAAATTGTAGTAATTTATTTTTTTATTTTATTTTATTTATTTTTTATCCTCACCCGAGGATATTTTTCCATTTTTTGTACAGATAGCGTGGGAGGGAGAGAGAGGAAGGGAGAGAGAGAGAGAAACATCGACGTGAAGGGACACTTCGAGTGGCTGCCACCCGCACGACCAACCAGGGCCGGGGACAAACTGCAACCGAAGTACATGCCCTTAGCGGGAACTGAACCCGGGTCTCTCCGGACAGCAGGCCGACACTCTAACCGCTGAGCCAAACCGGCCAGGGCTGTAGTAATTTAATATTGCTGTATGTGTTATGTGTTGGGGTTCAACATAGCCCCTGCGTTCAGGGAGCTTCCAATCATGCCGACAAGGCAGACCCATGCATAAATAACTTGCCTATAGAAGAGATTATGCTACACATAATCTCTTGGTGCCTTGGTGTTTTTAAGGCATTTAAATTTCTCCCTATCCCTAATCATGGTCTATTTTCTATGGAACAACTGTTTTCAGTGAAAAGAAACACACACACACACCAAACTGATTTAGTGGGCTGGATGTGAGCATTTATTTTAGGCAAACTGAACAGTTTTGGAAGAGATTCAATGAAAATTGAGCCTTTTTTTTAAATCCTGAAATTATTAATATGATCATGTCTGCTATCCTGTGCTAAGGGAGAGAGGAAAATTATCACATTTTTTTTTCTTGAAATTTAAATTCATTCAAAGGGAAAGAATAAGGAGTCGGTTTATGTGTGAGGTGATTTTCACAGCCAACAAAGGCACGTGGAAATGTGGTCCAGTTGTAGGTGCGACGTGTTACGATGTTGCGGCCTCTGACTAAAAGAGCAGGGAATAAACAGTATAAGATGTGGATGTTGTAAAACATTCCGTGTGAACTATCATCAGTAGAGATGAACAGTGCTTTCGCATAATTAATGCCCACCTGCCTCTGGGCTGTCCTTTGTTGTCCAACAGACAAAGGCAATTCAATGAGCTGTTCCAGAGCAGGCACACATGATCCTAATGAGTGGGTTAATGATGTTAGGAACAAAACCAAAAGGTAATGAATGTAATATTGGGCTTCTCAAATGACTTGGAAACTGGATTCCAAATTTAAGAAAAATAGTTTTATGTAACTGGGTCAGGGAGGGTAGAAACCAGAGATTTTTCCTCTCCTTTTTTTCTTTCTTTCCCTGACTACTCTGACGACATTTTGTATGTTTCACTTAAGAAAGACATCGCAGGACCTGGGTTTGACACCTGGGTGCCCTTCACTAGCTGTAGGAGACTCCACTTCACTGTCAATTTCAGTTTCCCCATCGTAAAATGAGGGAATTGGGAGTGATGATAATTGGATAACTGGGATTTTTGAGTCGAGTTGTTAAATTTAGCAAAAAGAGAAGAACAAAACACAACAAACACACAGTTCAATTTAAATTCAAATTTAACTGGGGCATTGTGTATTTTATCTGGCAATACTAGCTCTGAAGTGTCCATCATACCTCTTTCTAATAGAAATTTTGAATAGTTCCTGGACTTAGGAATCAAAATACACTGGATTCAACTTTCTATTTTCTCTAAAAAAATCTGGATTGGATAATGTGACTTTGAGTGAAACCCAAATTCAGTTGCCCATTCTTCCAACTATTATTCCAAAATAAATTTACTAAAAATGAAATGCAGGCAATCTTCCTGAAGGGGAAGAAGTAATGAGAAGAGCTAGAATTGTTACTCCAGGCCTGCCCCCTTACCCCTCCAGCCCCATTCTACTCCAGGGAGTTGACCCCCACTCCCAGAAGCAGGAAGACGTGTTAATGGCAGATAACCTCTGTGACCATCTCTCTTGGGAGGAGATGGATTTCATTTTGCTGCTTCTCATACAAACTTCACGAGAAAGTTTAAGAAATTGGAGATTTAAGTCCTTTATTTAATCTTGATTGAAGACTTTGCAAATGCCACTTTTTAAAAAAATTATAATAACCAGCACATATAGAGCTACTTGCCAGAAACTATTTAAGTATGTTATAGTATTAACTCATTTAATTTATTCATCTATCCTATGAATTCGCTACTATTATCATCATCCCATTTGACGGATGAGGTTAAGGCACAGAAATGTTAAGTAATTTGTTCAAGATCACATAGCTAGTAAAAGACAAAGTCAGCACCTGAACCCAAACTCCCGGCTCTGGGGGCTGTGCCCTTGGCCAACATTAGAGGGCTCTTGTGTCAGTGCCAGCACTCTGTCACCCACTGCTAGACATTTTATTCAATAAAAATTTAAAAGGGGCACTGAAAATCCTGCAAAACTGAAAAGTGGGCAAGACAATTTTTACCTACCTCCTAGGCTATATGGTCCAGATATATCTGATGCTACATGGTTAATGCTACATGTATATTAACGTCGAGCCTATTTTATATAGACATGAATATTTCTGGATGTCAAGACATACAAAATCAAGTGGTAGATGAACATTTTCTCTAGCGTTTTTCTTGCCACATCCCTAATGTTACTGGCTTCTCCCTTTTTGTCGTAGCTGTCACATGAAAAACACCTCAGTGGTTCATTCAGCAGACTTGGACTAAGTGAATACTGTGTTTTAGGTCCATGAAATATAAATATGTACAAGACAGGGTTCTTTAATAATACCATTGGTAACGGGCTCGGTGGAAAGGTGGCTGAGACCAAGAGGAAGTTATAGGCAGCCCTTGAAGTGGGGAGGCAGAGAGTGTATATGACCCTGGAAAGAATTTTCTAAACAAAGACCTTTTCTGCAAGCACTTTTGGAAGAAGCATCTCAACAAGAAAAGAAGTAATGAAAATAATAATTAATGAGCAATAATAAGAAGAAACTAATAAAGTCTGGGGAGATAAAAGGAATATGAAAATTTAGGACTAGGGATGTATAAAACTGACCCAAAGAACAGTTAGTTCAATAAGATGTAGGTAGAAGAATGGCCCCTCCAAAAATGTCCACATCCTAACCTCTGGAACTCATAAATATGGTTCCTTACCTGGTAAAAGGGACTTTACAGATGTGATTAAGTTACAGATGTTAAGATAAAGAGATTACCTTCGATTGTCTGGATGGGCCCAATGTAACTAAAAATTTTCTTACAAGAAGGAGGGGGGCGGGTCAGAGTCAAAAAAGGAGATGTCATGAAAGGAGAGAATAGAGTGATAAAAAGAAAGGGGTCATAACTCAAGAAATACAGGTAACTTCTAGATGCTAGAAAAGGCAAGAAAACAGATTTCCCCCCAGAGTAGCCAGAAGAGATACAGCCCTGTCTATACCTTAAGTTTAGGAATTGATTTAAGACACTAAGATTGTGATAATTAGTTATAGGAGCAATAGAAAACTAATATACAAGGGCTGAGTTATTACTTTCTCTTCCAAGAATCAGTTGGTATGTAGTCCAGGGCCAGTGGGAGGGGTTTGAGAAAGTTGCCAAGAATTCTGGCTGTTTATATCTTGCTATTCTTCCCTTTTAAGAGTGCTTCTTTTATTGATGGTCAAAAATGTCTGGCAACTACAGTGTGTTTCAAGCAGCTGGATGAAGGAAGAGGGGGAAAAGGTCATCTCACTTCTCTTGAAGTAAATGTTCCAGAAATTGCACACATTGTTTCTTACATACATATCTTTGTCCAGAATAATATCACATGGTCATACTTCAAAAGAGGCTGGAAAGCGTAGTCTTGGTTTGGGGTGGCTGTGTGCTAAACTAAAACCCAGGGGCTCCATCACCATTGGAAAGAGGGAGACTGGATATTGGAGACAACTAAGCAAGTAACTTATTAAAGTTATTCTTTTTTTACTACAAGAAAAAAGGTACAGGATCATCTATGCTGTAGATCATCAATGCTGCCGACAAAGCTCTGGAGGCTGCAGGGGGAGACAAAAGGTACATGAGCACTTGTCTCGTGGAGGAAAAATTATAGACATTGATTAGCTTTCAAATGCTGGTGATTTAAATATAGGTATGTATCTTGATAATTTAAGAATAACCCTAGGATATAAAAATAGAATGTTTAATTTCCAAAGAACCAGAAGAAAATTTGATCTATCTGATAAAAAGTTATGTTGGGAGGGGAAAAAAAGAAGAGATGAAATTTTTATAAATAGAAAATACAGAACAATTTGGCAGTAATAAATTCTAACAAAGTAGTAGTTGAAGCACACATAATTGGATTATGTGTTTTTATTGTTATTGTTTTTAAAATAAGTTTTTATTGATTTTTGAGAGAGAGAGAAAGAGAGAGCAACATCCGTGTGAGAGAGAAACATCCATGGGCTGCCTCCTGCACGCCCCCTACTGGGGATTGAGCTCGAAACCCAGGCTTGTGCCCTGACTGGGAATTGAACCAGGACCTCTCAGTCCATGAGAAGATGTTCAATCCATTGACCCACACTGGCCAGGCACATGTGATTGGATTATAGCCAACAACCCAAAACCCACTCTTTCAGGCTGGATTATAAACAAGAGCCAACCCTATGTTATCTATGTATACAAGCTGCAATTAAACAAAATTATACAGGACAATTAAAAATAAGGGCATAAGAAAAATACCAGATGAGTTTGATCTGCTACTAAGGCAGAATAGCAATTTCAAAGTTGAAGAAATTATAAATAACAGTAAAGCATCACCAGGAAAAATAGATAGATGTAATATAGTGGTGACACAAATAGCAGATCAAGAATACATAGAGATCATAATCGTACCTGTTTCCAACATATTAATGTAGGTTCAAAATGCACAAAGTGACAAGGGACAAAACCACGGCAGAGTAAAGGTAAAATAATATTTGGAGTTGGAGAATCCTGGAAAATGGTTAATTCTAACAGATAAAAAAGAAGCAAAGGCATAATAGATTTGAACAACAGCATCTGGAGAAAATGTTGTGCTTTAAGTATATCTATAAGAATAAAAAAATAAAGAAGCTTTTCACTGACAAAGCTAGAAAAACAGCAACAGCATAACATTATCTTAATTTTATAATGTTGAAAGAAATAATAAAGAAAATGAAATTAATGCAGTAAGAAATAATAACAATACCTAAATAAGCACAAACAAATCAATACCTTTGAGTTTTTTGGAAAGATGAATAAGATATGTAGATTCCTGGCAATACTCGCAATTCTGATAAAAAAAAAAAAGAGAGAGAGAGAGAAAGAAAAATAGATCAAAATTAGCAAAGGAGAAAAATAAAACCACAAATGTAATGTCCAGTTGTAGGATTATAATTATAGGTATAATGTATAATTATAATGTACAATTATAGGTGTAATGGACATTACAACAACAGCAAATACTATTAATAAGATCCATAAACTGGTAAACCTAGGTGGACTAGATACATTTTTGAAAAAAATTCCAGAACCAGCAAAAGAAATAGAAAATCTGAAGTTAAAATTTCCAGTCTCTAAAAATCAATGGACAAAATATACTCAGGTGAGGATTAACGAAAATAAATTATTTTTTCTAATTAAAAAATTATAAAAGTAACTGAATGAATATTAGAAAATCTTCAGCCCAAGCCTCTCTCCTATGCTCCACCAAGATCCCAGGTCCAAAGAGTTTGCAAGTGATTTTTAAGAAACCATAAACAAGCCCTTAAGAAACAAATAATCTTCTTATTTAGGTTGTCCTAGACAATAACAGACTAACAGAGGCTGAGGTGCCTAAATCGTTTTCTGAGGCTAATGTAACTGATGTTATACTATATAAAAAGATTACCTATAAAGACAATTATTGGTCTTTTATTTATAAACATAGATGTGAAATTCTAAGATAATCAGTAGATCACAAATTAAAACATTATTTAAAAAAACCTCAATGAATTATGATCTTAAATGATTCATATCAGTACCATAAAAAGTTTTCCACATTAGAAAAGTTATCAGTGTAACATAGCACATTCATTTTTACTAAGGAAACAAATCATGTGCTTCACTCAACAGAGATAAAAATAATTATAAAATTTAATTCCTATTAATAGTACAGTTTTTACAAAAAAAAAAAAAAAAAAAAAAAGCTCAAAGAGAACCTCATTCATTATTGAAAGGCCATATATAGAAAATTTCCAGCAAACATCTATTTAAAGAAAAAACTTTCGATATAGTTCACATAAGATAAGAATCTCGTTGCCACAACTAGTTAACCTAGTGCTAGAAAATATAACCAATACAAGAAAATAAAAAAAATGCAGGGAAATAGCAATACTTAGAAGGAGAAAGAGTTTCAGATGAGTTTCAGATGACATAATTATTTAAGAAAACTAACATATCCTTACACTATTTGGTGCAGAACCCTAGTTCATTATACAATAAGGTCTTATGACAACCCACAGTATTATTCTCACAAGTAATAAGTTAAACATATTTATCATTCATGATATAAAACTATAAAATATAAATATATTAACCTAATAAAAAATGGCTTTGGAAAAGTAAATATCTCTATCAAAAGGCACACAAGGAGAGCTGAATAAATGTAGAGATAAGCCATGTTCATGGATGGGACCATTTAACACAAAAAAATGTCAAATATTCCCAAATTAAATAAACTATGCATGGAATTCCCATAAAAAATTCTCCAGAGAAACCTGAACTACTGTGTCCAAAAAAAAAAAGTTTGAAAAATAAAAGTCCATGAGTAACTGACAAGTTTGGGGAAAAAGAGCAAAAAGGAATGTTTACTCTCCATGTTACTGTATCACCACAGAAGAAAACAGTGTGGCCTGTGACACGAACAAACAGCACAGTGGAACAGAGTACATAGTTCCATATGAAATGTAACATAAATCTGAGGTGACTAGTCTAATTTGCATGAAGAAGTTCTACATTGTGCCTGTTTGCCTAGCAAAATAACAAATAATGTCCCCTGTTACTCTCAAATTTCTCCCAGTTTAGATTAGAAATTATACAATTATCTTATATATAATATATTGACATAATAATTATGTGGAAGAAAGATTTTTTAACATTTAATATTGTCAAAAGTGGCTTAATAAATAGGAAAATGAAAACGGATATTTATAATTCATTAAACACTTAAATGTGCAGATAAACTATATGCCAGTAAGAAAACCTTGGAAAATACCTAAGTGACTTTGCGGTGGGAAATGATTTCTTAAGCCTTACCCAAAATGTCCAAACCATAATGGAAAAGTGGATGAATCTGACTACATGAAAACAAAAAATTTTTGTTTAACAATGAACATTGTAGATTAAGTTAGCAGGTGGAAGACATACTGGAAGAATATAATTACACCATTTAAAACTGACAAAGGATTAATATCTAAATAATTAAGCAATTTCTGAAAATGAACAAGAAAAAGAGAGGATTTGGCAAAGAATGGGAATAGATAATTCACAAAAGGGGAGACCCAAATTACCTACATGCTCATGACTAGATCCCCAACATCACAAGTAATCAGAGAGATATAAATTGAAGCCAAAATAAGACTAATTCTACTCCCATCAGACAGGTAAAATTAGAGTCAGTAGGTACCATCGTTGGCACTGATGTGGGCAACGAGGATCCTCACACACCGCTGGGGTGCCACCCGGTGAGCTGCCCTGAAGAGCAATCTATCATGAAACTGGGCATATCCCATGACCCAGAATTTTCTCTCCTGTCCTACACCCTGGAGGCACTTACACAGGGCCACTGGGGACATGTGCAAGGAGAGTCAGAATACAGTTCAGGTAGCGAGAGGTTGCTCTCCAGAAACATCCAGAGAGAAACAGAGTGTGGCAGAACTAGAGCTGTGCTCCTTGCTGAATCTCCAGGATGTGGGAAGTGATGCTGCACAATTCCACCTCTGTCCGAGGGCATGTTGGGGTCCAGACACTCCCCCTCCCTGGCAACTCTCCAAAATGTTCAGTGTTGGGAAAACTATCTAGGAAGTTAAATAGATGAAAAGTGCTAGAAATTTGGTGGAACACTTTAAAAAGTGGATGTTACCACAGGATGAGAGTAATTCTTAACCAAGGGGGAAAATGGTAGAACATGCATTTCAGTGTCGGCCAGATCACTCCGTGTAGACATTGGGAGGTTTCATGGAAGTCTGGGGACATCGCTTCCTCTTTCCCGTCACACAGTGAAAGGAAAGCAATCCTGTAGGTGAATATGGCAGGAAAAACACGTACGGCGAGCCACAAAGCTTTTGCAATTTTAGCATGATTCTAGTTTTGATCACCAAGTTATCAATAGAGAATGTTGTTTTCCTCTTGTTTCCAGAAAGCCAAGAAAACAGGTAAAGCTTGTCCTCATCCAGATATCACACCAGAAACAATTCTTAGATCTCTCTCTCACCCCAAGATTTTTTGAGTTTTCAAAGAACCACGGAACGTTAGAGCCGAAGTAGCTTCCAAAATGTTAACTAATATAACTTCAGCCTACTATGGAATTCTCTCTACAAAAACATCCATTCCCTAATAAGTTAACTTCAAGAATCTATTGAAACCAGGTCATGGATTCACTGCATTAAGACACATCATCCCATCCTCAGGAGGGCGGTGTAAGCTCTCCCAGATAGAGGCTCTGACAGGGAGTCCGCCTCCCCACTCTGGGGTCAGGTTATTCCTCTTGGGTCTCACCTCCCTCCATGAAACTCAGAAGGGAGAGGTCATGATGCTATAAATCTTGTCTTCTCCACGATGTCCTCATTGTGGTGGATGAGTGAAATAGCTTTTAATGAACACGACTTAATTTTAATGACAATTAAATAGACTTTTGTCTCCCCTTAGAAATTCAAGAAAAAAGTAAAATATTGGACTTCGAGTTCTTTTTTAAAAAACATTTCTTTTTTTAAATTTATTTATTTTAAATTTATTTATTTTATTGATTCTGGAGAGAGAGGAAGGGAGAGGGAGAGAGAGATAGAAACATCGATGAGAGAGAACATTGATTGGCCACCTCCTGCATGCCCCCCACTGGGGATCGTGCCCACAACATGAGCATGTGTCCTGACCAGGAATCAAACTGGCAACATCTTGGTGCATGGGTAGATGCCCAACCACTGAGTTACACCAGCCAGACTGGACCTCTAGTTCTTGATAACCATCCCTTCAATTATTTTCAGGTGTCCCCAGAGGCACACCTATCAATGCACAAATAGGCATCCTCAATTTTGGTTGCCAAAGTGTCTGTTTCCCTGGTAGTTTCTTTCATCCCTGTCCCTGCTGCTGGTGTGCCCAGTGGGTGGTGCCAAGAGAGTTATACCAAGGCTTCTGTCCTCTCTTGCTCTCTTAATCCCACCTCAGGCCACTGCTTTGCTTCCTGCTATGGCTAAGGCCCCTGGCACCTTCCAATGGAATCACAATGCCATTCAGTGCCTGAGGCTGCTACAGCTGGTGCCACCGCCGATGCTGGTGCCACCGCTGATACTGGTGCTACTGCCGCTGTGGTCTGCAAACTGGGCAAAAGTCCTTTCTCCCACCTTTGTGCCATATCTGTTACACTGGTCCCACCGTGGTGTGACCCCTTTCTCCCAAAACTTTAAAGAGACAATAGGTGAAAACACCCCCTTCAGGCCTGATTGGCAGGTTTTTCTTTGCCCAGGATTTGGGTGTAAGTCCCTAGGCACCGAGCTGGGTGGACTATAAGGGAAAGACTGCGTGGTTCTCAATATCATTATCAATGTCAATGTCATCCCTCCTCTCCAGCTCACCGGCAGTGTCGGGCATCTCTGCCTGGGCTTTGGCAACTATTCCTCAGAAACTATTTCCCAGGAGGCTCCCCAGGACTGTTCTGTTCTAAGCACCCCTCTTCAGGTCCTCCGGGCGTCCCCAGAGTTGTCTCAATTCTAAGCTGAGAGCCACTTTCGGCTTGCACGGGGACCCCTTTTCACTTTATGGATAACATCCCAGCTCTAGATGGATGGAAGAAAGCAGATTGGGGGACGCTTGCAGTGCAGAATGGCCACAGCCATGTCAGGGTAGCATTAGGCTCCTCTGCTTCCTCTCTCTTCTTCCTTCTCCCCTCTTTTTTGATCCTTCTCAGTTAAGGAGGAGTCCACCCCTCCCTGGAAACTGGATAATTTCACAATCTGGATGCTCACTGAGCATGGTCCTTGCACCCCTTAAACTCACTGCCAGGCTCAAGATAATGAACTAAAAGCTGCTTGAGTTACCAGGTACCAGGGAAAATAGAACATTGGAGCTAAGAATGTGAACTTTGAAATCAGCCGAGTCTCAGGGTCCAATCCCAGTTCTGTCCCTTTCCGGCTGAGTGATCAGGCTAAATCGTTGGACCACTCTCAGTCTGTTTCCTTCTCCATAAAGTGAGAATGGCAATCATACATGATTCACGGGACTATCTGGGGATGAATTAAGTAGTGTATGTCATATAGCATCCCACATGTGAGGGGTAGTTGTGTTTCTAAGTAGGGAGCTAACCAAGGCTGGCTGAGGTGCTCATGGCTTCAATGCCTCCTTCAGGTGGGGAGGTCAAGCTCCCTGGTCTGAGACACTCACTCCCATGACAGGGATTTTCTACCCTATTACCGGGTGGTGGGGCCCTCTAGTGGCAGAAGTGAGTGTAAGTTCTTTGGGGGCAGCCTGAGCTCTCTCTGATCTGCTGTCACATAGCTGGAGAAACCCACTGATTCAGCACCTGTCCTGCACAGAGCCCTGGGATTTGCACATTGAGCCAATTCGACCCTTTGCTGCAGGTATATCTCCTGAGGGTGCTTAATGGCAAATATAAAACCAGGCATAGATTTCAAGCCTGATAATTTGGATTCTGATGTAAAAATCAACTTTCCCTCCCCCAAACTTGGCATCCTTGTGGGTAGTTAATACTATTTTAACAGCCTGTTTCTGATCCAGTGGAGTACCCTATAAACAAATGTTGAAGTGAATTGAGTTTTGCCGGATATCAGAACTGATTAAGTCATTATAAACCCTAAGTATTAAAAAACTATAATAAAAAACTTTTAATTTGGAAATTGAAAAAAATCTTGTTATAAAATAAATATCTGAGAGTTGGAGGAAGATGAGCTTTTCCCCATGATGGCAACTTTAGTATATTTTTTATTTTTTAAATTAATTAATTTATTTTTCTTACAGATGTTTCTCCTTCCCTCCGACTGATTCCCCTCTCCCCGTCCCTCCACGCCCTGTCCCCAGCTTTGTTGTCCATGTCTATAGCTAATGCATACATGCATATAAGTTCTGTGGTTTACCCCCCCCCCCTTCTGGGGATTGTTAGTCTGTACCGTACTGATAGTTTCTGGGACAATCCCATTCCTCAGACTGTTATGTTCATTATATTCCACAAATAACTGAGATCTTATGATACTTGTCTTTCTCTGTTTGGCTTGTTTCGCTTAGGATAATACTTTCCAGGTCCTTCCATGTCATCTCAAAGGATAAGAGAGCTTTCTTTCTTACAGCTGCATAGTACTCCACTGTGTCTATGTACCACCACTTTTTTATCCATTCATCTACTGATGGGTATTTGGGCTGTTTCCAGATCTTAGCTATTGTAAATAGTGCTGCTACAAACATGGGGGCACATATATTCTATCTGATTGGTGTTTCAGGCTTCTTAAGGTATATTCCTAGAAGTGGAATCACTGGGTCAAATGACAGTTATTTTTTAATTTTTTGAGGTAACACCATATTGTTTTCCATAGTGGCCGCACCAGTCTGCATTCCCACCAGCAGTGTACTAGAGTCCCCTTTTCTCCACACCCTCACCAACACTTGTTGTTTGATGATTTGTTGATGGTGGCCATGCTGACAGGTGTGAGGTGATACCTCACTGTTGTTTTAATTTACATCTTTCTGATGATTAGTGATGTTGAGCATTTCTTCATATGTCTCTTAGCCATTTGTATGTCCTGTTTGGAGAGGTGTCTGTTTAGTTCCTCTGCCCATTTTTTAAATTGGGTTCTTTGTCTTCCTTTTGTTGAGTTGTATGAGCACTCTGTATATATATATATTGGAAATTAACCCCTTATCTGATGTATCATTGGCAATTATGCTCTCCCATACAGTGGGTTACCTTTCCATTTTGATGATTGTATCTTTTGCTGTGCAGAAGCTTTTGAGTTTGTTATAGTCCCATGTGTTCATTTTCTCCTTTGTTTCTGTTGCCTTAAGTGATGTATCAGTGAAAATTCTGCTGCATATGATGTCTGAAATTTTGTTGCCTACATTTTCTTCTAGAATTTTTATGGATTTATGAGTCACATTTAAGTCTTTTATTCATTTTGAGTTCATTCTTGTGTATGGTGTAAGTTGATGGTCGAGTTTCTTTTTTTTGCATGTGGCTGTCCAATTTTTCCTATACCATTTATTAAAGAGGCTGTCTTTACACCACTGTATGCTCTTGCCACCTTTGTTAAATATTAATTGAGCATATTGCTTTGCATCCATTTCTGGGTTCTCTGTTATGTTCCATTGGTCTATATGCCTGTTCTTGTGCCAGTACCAGGCTGTTTTGATTACAGTGGCTTTGTAGTATAACCTGATATCTGGTATTGTGATCCCTCCAACTTTGTTCTTTTTCAAGATTGCTGTGGCTATTCGAGGTCTTATTTGGTTCCATATGAACTTTTGAAGTATTTGTTCTAGTTCTGTGAAGTATGTTGTTGGTATTTTGATGGGGATTGCATTGAATCTATAGATTTCTTTGGGTAATATGGACAATTTAATGATGTTAATTCTTCCAATCCATGAACAAGGTATGTGCTTACACTTTTTAATATCTTCCTCTATTTCTTTTTTTAGTGACCTGTAGTTTTCTGCGAATAGGTCCTTTATTTGTTCAGTTAAGTTTATTCCTAGGTATCTTAATTTTTTTGCCGTGATGGTAAATGGGATTCTTTTTTTTAGGTTCTCTTTCTGTGAGTTCATCATTGGTGTATAAGAATGCCATCTATTTCTTGACGTTAATTATGTATCCTGTTACTGTGCCAAATTTATTTATCAAGTCTAGTAAAATTTTGATTGAGTCTTTGGTGTTTTCTACGTATAGTATCATGTCATCTGCTAATAAGGACAGTTTCACTTCCTCCTTTCCCATTTGGATCCCTTTTATTTTTTCTTCCTGCCTGATTGCTCTGGCTAAGACTTCGAGTACTATGTTAAATAAGAGTGGCAAAAGTGGGCATCCTTGTATTGTCCCTGTTCTTAAGGGAAATGCTTTTAGTTTTTGCCCATTGAGTATGATGTTGGCTGTAGTCTTTCATATATGGCCTTTATTATGTCGAGATATGATCCCTCTATTCCCAGATTGCTGAGCATTTTTATCAGAAATGGGTTCTAGATTTTGTTGAATGCTTTTTCAGTGTCTATTGATATGATCATATGATTTTTATCTTTCATTTTGTTTATGTGGTATATCACATTTATTGATTTGTGAATACTGTACCAGCCTTGCATCCCTGGGATGAATCCCACTTGGTCGAGGTGAATAATTGTTTTGATGTATTGCTGCATCCGATTTGCTAGTATTTTGTTTAGGATTTTGATGTCTATGTTCATCAGGGATATTGGCCTGTAGTTTTCTTTTTTGTAGTGTCTTTTTCTGGTCTTGGAATTAGAATTATGCTGGCCTCATAAAACGAGTTTGGAAGTCTTCCTTCTTCTTGAATTTTTTGAAATAGTTTGAGGAGAATGGGTATTAGTTCTTCTTTGAATGACTGGTAAAGTTCCCCAGAAGCCATCCAGACCTGGGCTTTTGTTTGCTGGGAGAGTCTTGATTATATCTTCAATTTTTTGTTGTTATTATTGGTTTGTTCAAATTTTCTAACTCTTCCTGGTCCAGTTTTGGGAGACTATATTTTTCTAGAAATTTGCCATTTTGCTTAGATTGTCGAATTTGTTGCCGTATAATTGTTCATAATATGTGTTAACGATCCTTTGTATTTCTGTGGTGTCAGTTATTATTTCTCCTCTTTCATTTCTGATTTTGTGTATTTGGGTTCTCTCTCTTTGTTTCTTGGTGAGTCTAGCTAAGGGTCCATCAATCTTGTTTATCTGATCAAAAAACCAGCTCTTTCTTTCCTTGATTTTTTGAATTTTTTTTTTTTTTGTTTTTTTTCTGGTCTCCATGTCATATATTTCTGCTCTGATCTTTACTATTTCCTTCCTTCTGCTTGCTCTGGGGTTTTCTTTTTGTTTGCTTTCTAGTTCTTTAAGTTGTGAGGTTAGATAGTCTATTAGAAATTTTCCTTGTTTCTTGAGGTAGGCCTGTAGTGCTATGAACATCCCTCTCAGAACTGCTTTCACTGCATCCCATAGATTTTGTGTTGTTGTGTGTTCATTTTCATTGGTTTCCAGGAAGTTTTTAATTTCTTCCTTGATCTCCATGGTAACCCATTCATTGTTCAATAACATGCTATTTAGCTTCCATGTTTTCAAATGTCTTTGCATGTTCTTGTTGCAATTGATTTCTAGTTGTATGCCATTGTGATCTGAGATGCTTGATATGATTTGAATCTTCTTAAACTTGTAGAGACTTAGTTTGTGCCCTAACATGTGGTCTATCTTTGAGAATGTCCCATGTGCACTTGAGAAGGATGTATATCATTTTTGGGGTGTAATTCTCTGTAGATGTCTATGAAATCCATTTGATCTAGCGCTTCATTTAGAGTCTGTGTTTCCTTGTTAATTTTTTTGTTTATAAGATCTATCCAGTGATGTCAGTAGGGTATTGAAGTCCCCTGCTATGATTGTGTTGCTGTTGATTTCTCCTTTGAAGTCCTCCAGAAAATTTGTAATATATGTTGGTGCTCCTATATCGGGTGCATATATGTTTACCAAGGTTATATCTTCCTGTTGGATAGATCTTTTCAATATTATGTAGTGGCCTTCTTTGTCCCTAGTTATGGCCTTCATTTTGAAATCTACTTCATCAGATATGAGTATTGCTACCCCAGCTTTTTTTTTTTTTTGCTTTTTGTTTACTTGAAAGATTTTTTTACCCCCCTTCACTTTCAACCTATGTGAGTCTTTTGTTGTGAGGTGGGTTTTTGTAAACAACATATATGTGAATCCTGCTTTCTTATCCAGTCAGCTACTCTGTGTCTTTTAATTGGAGCATTCAAACCATTCACATTTAAGGTGATAATTGATATGTACTTATTTATTGCCATTTTTGTTTAGTGTGGTTCTATTTTTCTTCCTATTTGTTCTACTAATTATAGCATTCCTTTTAGCATATCTTGCAGTGCTGGTTTGGTGTTAATATATTCCCTTTGCCTTTTTTAGTCTGGAAAGCCCTTTATTTGACCTTCTATTTTGAATGATAGCCTTGCTGGGTAGAGTAGTCTTGGATTCAGATCCTTGTTTTTCATGACCTTGATGACTTCATGCCACTCCCTTCTGGCCTGTAGTGTTTCTGTTGAGAAGTCAGCTGAGAGCCTTATGGGGTTTACTTTGTGGGTAACCTGTTGCTTATCTCTTGCTGCCTTTAGTTTTCTCTCTTTGTCTTTAATTTTTGATATTTTAATCACTATGTGTCTTGGTGTGGACCTGTTTGGGTTCTTCTTACTTGGGGCTCTCTGTGCTTCTTGAACTTGAATGCTTTCTTCCTTCACCAAGTTAGGAAAGTTTTCTGTCACTATTTTTTCAAATATATTCTCTAACCCTTGCCCATTTTCTTCCTCTTTGGGGACTCCTGTGATGCAAATGTTATTATGTTTCCAGTTGTCCCACAGTTCTCTTAAGCTGTCTTCCTGTTTTTTAATTGTTTTTTTCCTTTTGGTTTTCTGATTGGCTGATTTTTTCTACCCTGTCTTCTAATTCACTGATCCAGTCCTCAGCTTCCTCTACTCTGCTGGTTAGTCCTCCCAATGTGTTCTTAATTTCTGCTATGTCATTCTTCATTTCCACTTGGTTGTTTTTCAATGTTTCTATATATTTACTCATGGTACTGTTGTCCGTACTCATGCTGTTGAGTTTCCTCAAGATCATGGTTCTGAACTCTACCTCCGGTAATTTGCTTAGCTGTATTTCATTGATGTCATCTTCGATAGAGTTCTCTTGTTCTTTCTTTTGGAATTTGTTTCTTTGTTTCACCATTTTGGCTATCTCAGTTGGTTTTGGAGCCTGCCAAATTTTTCCTGTGGGTGTTGTTGTTCTGTTGTTTTTGGCTCCCTCTACTGAGTTTGGATGAGCCTGGGTGGGCCCACGTTAAACACCTCTGTCAAGATGTACTTTCCTGGGTAAATTTGCAAGCCCAGGAAAGGTTCAGTTATCCTCTAGCTTTTTCTTGGTGGCTAGTAGTCTCAGTTACTCAGGGCCTTGGAATGTAGTCCTGATGTTCTGTATAAGAGGATTTCCAGAGTGTTGGATAGATGTTGGTTGTTAATGAGCCTCAATTTGCATTTCATTTCCTCACCTGGGAAAGGCTGAATCTCCGAGGGTGGGTGGGGGAGGGGGGCCTGCTGCTTTTCCCCACAGCTCTGTAGCTCTGTGAAGGAGCGCTCTGGCCACAGTCCTTTGTGGCCACAACTCAGCAAAACCTCTGAGTGCCCCCAAAATCCCCGGCGTCCCCACAGAGTTCCAGCCATTCTGCCCTTCCTATGCCAGATCCCCAGGTGAGTTGCTATGACTATTTTAGTGCTCTGTCCAGGCTCTCTATGCTGTGGAGTGGACTTGGTCTTTATTCCCCAAGGGCGCTGCTCACAGCTAAGACTGCTGCTGTCCATGGGCTCCCAGCCCACCAACTTCTCGTGCCTCCGTAGATCCTACCTGTGTTTCTGGCCATATGGTCCTGTCCTGCTGCTTTTCTGTTGCTTTTTTCTGAGGATTTGTCTTTATATTAGTTGTAATTTTCGTTTGGTCTTGAGAGATCACCTGTGTAGCTTCTATTTACTCTGGCTCCATTTTCTCATCCTCTAAGCCTATCTTGTGCATAACTGGGTCACACAGGCCTTTCTGGTGCCCCTGCACCCTGCAGGTCCAGTGGGTAACTGGATCACACAGTCTCTTTTGGGACCTGGCTCTATGCCTCTGTTATGGGCTGCTGGGTTGCACTGGCCTCTCTGGGGCTTCAGCACCCCACAGACCCCGTGGGTAACTAGATCACGCAGTCCCTGCTGGGTCACACAGGACTTTCAGGTGTTTCAGCACCCCGCAGGTCCCCTGGCTAACTAGATGGCACAGTCTCTGCTGGGTCTCACAGGCCTCTCTGGTGCTTCAGCACCCCACAGGTCCCATGGGTAACTGGATCACACAGTCCCTGCTGGGTAGCACAGGCCTCTCTGGTGCCCTCCACACCCTGCAGTTCCTGTGGGCGGGCAGCTGGATTACACCAGTCTCTCTATGGCTCAGGCTTCTCACTGCTCTTGTGGGCTACTGGACCGCACAGGCCTCTGTGGAGCCCCAGGTCCCGCCACTGGTGGCTGGGGAGTGCTGCTGCCCCATGGGGCTCAACTCCTGCTCAGCTTTTGCTGTAGTTCTTGGGGATGGGTCTCAGCTACTGGTCTGTGCTTCTGTTGCCTGGGGATGAATGTCTGCTACCCAGCCTATTGCTGGGGGTATATCTTGACTCTGATCAGGCTGCTACTGTGGAGGATGGTGCTGGGCTCTGGACTGTCCATGGCTTTTGTGACCAGCATCTTGGCAGCTGTACTACTGTGCACCAGTCTGTGTTGACACAGAGTGTCCACCGGTCGGATGGTGCCAGGTACGCTGGTGGGCTCAGGTTGCTGGGCCCTAACTGTTCCCACTGCCTCCTCCCAGGTTTGACCCAGGATCTTCCAAAATGGTGGGACCACCCCGCAGTGCAGGGAGAAGCGCCCTTAAGGGCCGCTTACCGCAGTAGCCAGCTGATCCGTCCATAGCACAGGAACCTTCTGCTCCATGGCTCTGCACTGCTCGGGTTTGGTCATCCACCTTCATGTCCATTCACACTGTCTCACACACTCGCTCACTCTCTCACACACTGACCCTCCCTCCGGTCCTGCCTGCCGCCATCTGACAATTATTTCTATCAATTTTAGTATATTTTTTGAAGTATCAAGAATGGGGATTAAACCCACAAGCTGAGCATGTGCCATGACTAGGAATTGAATCAGGACCTCTCAGTCCTTGGGACAATGCTCAATCCAACGAGCCACACCGGCCAGGCCAGAATGAATTTCTTTAAGTTGCATTCATTTTTCTACTGCTCTAGCCTGTGCTTTATTCCCCTTTGGGTCATCCATGTCAGCTAGACACATAAGGAGTTTAAGTCAGAGGTGAATAAAAAACACTGGTAATATTTTTCATCTATAATGTGTTTTATAATTTATAGATTGCTGTTATATCTCAGAAATTTCACATTGACCCTGGTCCATTTGAGACTTTTTGAAAAATGTATTTTGACTGAAGAGCAAGGAGGAAGGTGTTATCTTGTTTCTGCAGATGAGCACACATCGTGCTGGTGAAGTTATGTCAATCACTGGTCTACCAGTGTCAGAATTGGCCCTGCAGTCCAGGTCTTGACTCCTTCTTTACACTGTATCTCAAATGCTCAGGATGCACCCAATGATCCTGGTGAAATCAAACTGAGTCTTGCTTGAATACAAGCATTCAATAAAATAGAAAATGAGGTTTCTCTAGGCACTTAGATACAGCATCATATCACAGTATGTCATCTGCAAGTCTGGTAAGAAGCTTATTTTACAGATGTGAAAACTCATTCTAGTCTAGGGAGAGTTACTTGCCTGAGGTGCTAGGTGGCTCATCAGCAAGACGCATCGGAACTTGGTCTTGACCCAAAGACCTACATACGCAAGCCAGAGTAGGCCTGGTTCGGGGCCCCACTTGTGACTAGTGACACTGACCATGCTGTTCATCCACTGATTAGTCTCTAAATATTTTGTAAAGCAAAGGAGAGCACTGTGGCATCTAAGGCCCTTTTGTGTTCGCCTGGCGTCTAGAGTCACAAGTAAATGGGTCGTGTTCAGAAAACACAGGAAAGTTATTAGATTACATTCAAACCAAGAGATAAGGTAAATCAGAAACACTGACTTGAATAGAAGGCTTAGTGGTGTCTGAGTTGTCATGAAAAAGAATTTCTTCTTGTAAAAGGAAAAATACGGAGGGGGTACAGATAAAAAGGGGGCAAAGAGTACTACACAGACCCTGAGACTGGGAATGAGGGGGACCAGTCTGTTCAGCCTCCCTACACTTCTCATTGGTTTTCTTTGTGACTTTGTGCAAGCAATTTCTTTCTGAGCCTCAGTTTTTTCATCTGCCAAAAATGACAAGGTTGGACCACATATCACACAGGCTCTTTATGGGACGTGACCTTCTGTGACATTAGGTGTTCTCTTTATTTTTCATATTTTCACCCCAGGTAAAAGAACAATTTGTTGATTTATTATGAAGCAGACCGTCACCAGAGTCCATCCTCTGCTTAGTCTATTGAAATGTTTTGGGTGACAGCTGCCCCCAGGGACTGGCTTGTGTATATTGAGAGCTTGCCATTCACCACCTCAATTTCGGGCTGGAATTCCGTGACGCCCACTCTTTTGAATTGGAGAAGGGCACAGTGACATTGGCATTTCTGCTTGGGGCTAGTGGTTGAATCACCCTTTAAAACTAGTAGTTGGGTTGTGATCCAAAGATGGCTACTGACTGGAGCCAAAAGTTTCCACAGGGATGTCATTAAGAGAAGTGACTTTTATTACCAGAGGAGAAAGCCGGCTGTCTCAAAATCATAAGGTCCATGAAGGACGAGTGCCATCTACAGCGTTAGAGCTATGCCTCGTAGTGGGGACTTGCGTAAGAAACTCATTTTTTTCATGTTTCATTTTTCTATCTAATAATCCAATATTCATGTTTTACTGGCATCTTTGTCTCCTATTAATAGTAGGTGCAAAGCAGATATCAGGAAATGTTTGATAATAAAATGAATCTTTTTTTTATCCTCACCTGAAGAAATTTTTTTATTGTTTGTTCAGATAGAGTGGGAGGAAGAGAGAAAAACATCGATGTGAAAGGGACACATCGAGTGGTTGCCACCCACACAACCCAACCAGGGCCGGGGACAAACTGCAACCGAGGTACGCGCCCTTAGCAGGAACCGAACCCGGGTCTTTCTGGACCACAGGCCGATGCTCTAACTGCTGAGCCAAACTGGCCAGGACAATAAAATGCATTTTGATATCTAAAATCAGCCCATCTCCTCAAAGAATTAACAATAAAGAAAGAGAGGAGATGTGTACATAAATTAATGATACAAGGTAGTCTTTGACTTGTGCAATAAGAAAGAGGATAAGTCAAGTATCACAGGGATTTCAGAGCTGGAGAAACTAAAAAGAAATTTGAGCTGAACCTTAAAGGACGGGTATGTTTTTCACATGTAAGGATGGTAAAGAGTAGGGAGAGAATACCCAGGTTAAGAAGGCATAAGCAAAGGCAGGAAAGAACTATTTTGTGTAGAAAAGAACCGTGGTCTAGGATGCATAAAGTGGAGAAGAAGTTTGGAAAGGTCAGTTGGTGGCCTTCTTGGCAGAACTAGAATAACAGACTCTTTGGGCTTCAGTAAAAATAAAGCACCATGGGATGTTTTTGAGAAGGAGCATGATATGATCAGAGCAAAGGATCAGAGTTGATTCGTTTCAACCTATAATAAATGTACACCATGAAAGAGCCGTGCTATTATATTTTATGTCAAAGTGTGATTTTCTCTTTGAAAGTGTAATGTTCATGCTGGGTGGAGGAAATAAACTCTTTCAGGCGATCAGAGTACTCATTAATATTCCTGGAAAAATGACCAAATAAAATGCTTCTACCCTGGTAGATCTAATTTATCTAGCATAAGCAAAAATATGCCCTTAGAGACTTTATTTAACCATGCCCTGCATTGGCTAAGATCTATTTTTAATCAATGTGTGCATATATATGTGTATATGTATATATTTTTAAAGTAGCACACTAAACATCCTGTGTGGCAAACATGATATTTCAGTTCTAAGAACACTTAAGAACAAATATGATTTTATTTTCAGCATTAATACAATGTAATTGCCAACTGTATAGCACTCTGTTGCAAGAATTACTACAGGTTCATCTATATCCTGGTCCAATTTTCCATTTCATCTGCTTGGGTAAATGACTTACATAATTGCTATTCTTCATTGGGGAAAAAGAACTATAAATCTCAAAAAAGTCTAAATAATAAGATCAGGATTTATATTTTATGGTATATGTGGGAAAGAGGACAGATATTGAAATTAGATGTTTGGACTCAATTTAGACTCTGTCAGTTGTTAGTAGTGACACTGATAAGGATAACTGGCCTCTGTAAACCTCAATTCTTAATGAGTGACATGCGGAAACATCTGCATAGACATGGAATAGAAGCCGGCATAGAGGATCTGTTAAACTGTAGCTATTTTAATCATTATCATCATCATTAATACTATATATTCACCTAGATTACATAGCTACACAGTAAAAAATTATTTGTGGGATAACTGAAACAATGTTGCATTCTCAGGTGTTCTTGGATCACCACGGCATGGACTGAAACGGGGGTGCCAAGCCTGGGACTGAATGGGCTGGAGGCTAAGGAAACTCTGAAGTCTACGTTCAAGGGTCTAACATCCACACCAAGTTCAGGCAGGGCCTAGAGCCAGAAAGGAAAGGCGAGGAGAGAAGGGGCCCAGGGGGTGGAGGGTGGGAGGGGAGGAGTAAAGGAAAGTCCAGAGCAGGAGGGTGCTGTCCCAGGCCAGAGGCAGGGGCAGGACCCAGAGGGCATGGGCAGCTGGGGGCACAGCTCCTGGAAATGGAACTGGCGAGAGCTCAGCAGACTTCCGGGGGCTCGAGAAGAGGCAGGATGCGGGGACCAGGATGTTGAGAAAACCAAGGCAAAAGTCTTCATTTGGGTTCCGTGCTTCATCCTGTGCAATGAACTTCTAGGTGAATAACAGCAGAATTTCGTTTCAGGTCGCTGGTTGCGGGTAGACCTCTGCCCCTCTGAGGTGCTGAGGTAGGCACAGCCTGTGTGGGCTCAGGGAACCGCATCACCAGCCGGGCTCTCAGGCACGGCTGCTGCTCAGGACTGTCGTCGAGATCCAAGGACTGACTATGTGAGGCAGAGCGAGCTCTTTCTCCGGGAAGTATCTAGGAAAATTTTCCTGGCCTGAGTGGTAAGGGATAGTTTTGCAGGGAATTCTTTAAGTCAAAAGCCCAGCAGGGAAATAGAGTGAAAGGGCAATGACTCATCGGACCAACCAGGGAAAATGAAAAGATTGTGTAACAGAAACATGACAACAGGGATTTTAAAGCTTCTCTACAAGACTTACTGGCTTCCTTTACAAAAGTTTTAAGATGTAAGTTATTTTTCATGATCTGTTTTCTGTAGTGGAAGTGGCACAGAGAAGGTCATTGTTGGCTATTAGTCAACTGTTTCAACTGCCTCCCTCACCACCACCTCAGACTATCATCAAGGAAAATTGACACAAAAAAGCCTGAGTCTTTCCTGAAAGAGGCAAGTGTTGGAATCAGGGAGACCCCTGTTTGAGGCAGAGGAAGATCTTGGAATCCAGGCAGCTGTATTTATTTACTTATTTTCTGAAAATGCAGATACGGCTCTTTCTGTCAAGGCCAAGTAGATAGAGCAAGATGCTATAAAAATTGATATCGAAGTAAGAGACTTACCATGTCTATTACCAAGACATGTATATGTGTAGTCTTTTATTTATTTATTTATTTATTTATTATCCTCACCCGAGGACACCTTTCAATTTTGTTGTTGTTGTTGTTCAGGTAGAGTGGGAGGGAGAGAGAGGAAGAGAGAGAGAGAGAGAAACATCGACATGAAGGGACACATCGAGTGGCTGCCACCGCACGACCAACCAGGGCCGGGGACAAACTGCAACCGAAGTACGTGCCCTTAGCAGGAACCGAACCCAAGTCTCTCCGGACCGCAAGCTGACGCTCTAACCACTGAGCAAAACCGGCCAGGGGTATGTGTAGTCTTTTAAAAAATATATCTATTTGCACTAACTAAACTATCTTTTATTTATTTATTTATTTTTATGAAAGAAATAAATGCCTTAAAGCCCTGGCCAGTTTGGCTCAGCGGTTAGAGCGTCGGCCTGCGGTCCGGAGAGACCCGGGTTCGATTCCCGCTAAGGGCACATACTTCGGTTGCAGTTTGTCCCCGGCCCTGGTTGGTCGTGCGGGTGGCAGCCACTCGATGTGTCCCTTCACGTCGATGTTTCTCTCTCTCTCTCCCTTCCTCTCTCTCCCTCCCACTCTATCTGTACAAAAAAATGGAAAAATATCCTCGGGTGAGGATAAAAAAAAAAAAAAAAAAGAAATAAATGCCTTAAACTCTCCTGGTTTCCTATTGTCATTTAAATGGGAACATTTTAATTTTTATAGCAACTTCTCCTCGATTTTTATATAGGCATATGTTTAATAATTTTTCAAGTGTCACACAAAGAATTTAAACTGTCTTTTAAAATTAAGTCATACTTGCCCTGGCCAGGTGGCTCAGTTGGTTGGAACATCATCCTATACACCAAAAAGGTTGTGGGTTTGATTCCTGGTCAAGGCACATATCTAGGTTGGGGATTCGATCCCCAGTTGGGGCATATATGCGGGGGGGGGGGGGGGACCAATCAATATTTCTCTCTCATATCAATGTTTTTCTCTCTCTCTTTCTAACAAAGATAAAATTACACTTGGCATATAGTTATATAGTTCCTCTGGAACAAATTAAAATTTTGTGTAGGGACACTTACACCAGGAATAGGAGGTCCTTTTGTTGTTGTTAATCCTTACCCAAGAATATTTTTCCATTAATATTATTCTCCTTTTTTAGAGAGAGTGGAGGGAAGGAGGGAGGGAAGGAGGGAGGGAGGGAGGGAGGGAGGGAGGGAGGGAGGGAGGGAGAAAGAGAGAGAAATATCAATGTGAGAGAGATACATCGACCTCCCACATGCCCCCTGGACCCCTGGCCAGGGCCAGGGATGGAACCTGCAAACCAGGTATGTGCCCTTGACTGGAAATCAAACCTGAGACCCTCAGTCTACCAGCCAAGCTCTAACTGCTGAGCCACACCAGCCAGGGGAAAAAGGAGGTGCTTCTCCAAGGTTACCATGTGCCTACAGGACAACACCTCCTTACTCCCAGTCTAAAGACATTGCTACTACAGCAGGCTGTCTTACTTCATCTCACATTCCATTTTCCTCTTTCTAAAAACTATCATGCTTCCTACACAGGTCCGGGTCCCTGAAGCAGACCCCGAGGCAAGAATTCCCACGCAAGCCAGTGTTAAGGAAGTGTTCCCAGGGACAACCAGAAGGGCCGCAGGAAAAGGGAACCCAAAAGATGAGACCAAGTCAGGGCACTTCCTGTCTGCTTCTATCATTGTATTAGCAACGGTATTCTTGCTGTTTCTTCTTTTTTACCCTTATTTGGGTGCGGCTCCTTCTCAGTGAAAAGCTGGGCCCAGTAAATAGGGCTCAATCAATGTTGAATGTATGAATGAACAGTTTCCAGGCTTCTTCCCGTTGAAGTAATCTCTCTCTCCTATGAACCCTCTGTGATTACATAATTTTCCTTTGGATCATAATTATTTATACGCATGTGCTAAATCTCCTGCTGGTTTATAAGCAACTTGCGGTCAAGAATCATGTCGGATTCCCCATGACAGAACCTAGGGTGGGTATTTGAACATGGTGAGGGCTGATCGGAGTGGTTGAAACATTCCGCCGGTGTGGACAGATGAGCAGTTTGAATATGGATTCCTGGACCAGAGTGGGATCTTTGGGTTTTATTCTTGTTCACACTTACTCCTTTGGGGCTGTATTGTCTCGGGCTACTAATCCCAGTGATTGCGGGACCTTTGGAAAGCATCCGTGCCGAGTGAATATCAAAGATGTGTACTCCCAAGGGCCGGACTTGTTTTAGCCCTCATCCTTTTCTCTCCCAATGGTATCTTGAGTTTTCTCCCTCCCCAGGGGGATAATTTCTGAAGTGTGAGAATTAATCACTCCTGCTTCCTCCTTGAAGCTAAATTAACAGCTTGACATGCCATCTATCATGCTTTCTCTACGCTCTCGAAGGCCCATTAGGATTGGGGAGTTGCTGGGAACCCGGTCCAGGCTAAGTCAGAACAAATTCCTTGGGAATCCGCTAGGGGATCAACAATCGGTTCCCTCCACGGCGGTGTTGAGGCCCTGGGCTTATTGCTGTTTGTGTTGCCGGCACATGATGTATACGCTTCAGCCACAATGTGCTCGCTGGTGTTTGCCCTGGTACCATCTCTCTCCAGGTCTAATTCATTAAAGTGGGAAATATCCCCTCTGGGCTGGAACATGAAAAGATTTTTGGATTGGAAATCATTTTGTAAACCTCCAGCAGTTTTGTTTTGTCTAGACAGAAGGCAATAAAAAGAGGAAAATCATCAGACATGATAATAAGATGGCACATGCGGGAGGGGCCCATAATTTTCTCTTTCTCTCTTTTTTTTTCTGTACATTCTGTGGCCTCATTTCTACAATCTTATCATCTTCTGAAACTTCTCCAACCACTCTTCTTTGTGGCCCAAGGGAAAAGGTGTTAATGACTGTGAGCAAAACTTTCACTGAAAAAAAGGAAAGAAAACACCAAAATAGAAATAACCCACAGATAGAAGATAAGAGGGGGTTATTCCCATTTCTGAAGCACAGTCCAAATTGCTAGATGTATATCCATGAATATATGTATGTCAGGAATGTCTTCTCAACCTGCCAAGTCTTGCCTCCATTGTGAGTTAACTCAAACCAGTTTAGTTTGGGCCACCCATTACCTGGATAGTGAGTTTTCTACCCACTGACTTGCCAGAAAGAAGCCTTAGAGATGATCTAATACACATCCCCCTACATGACCCACACAAAAGAATAATGCCCCAGAGACGACATTGATTTAAATATTTGCGGGAGTCAAGGTTTCAACCTAGTACCCTGGGATCTTTCTACCACCTGGTGTTTTTTCTCTCCTTGAAGCCTTCTCTGACCACTAAAACAATTGATACCGTCTATGTGACCAAGGACTGCAATCCTGGGACACAGAAAGTCCCTACAATGTAGTTTAGCCTTGATGGACAGTGTAATAATCAGGTAGAAAGTGAAAAATGTAGCTGGTTATTATAACATGGAACCAAATGCCCAGCCTTGCTGAATTATCTTTTATTCTTTATATCTACAACTGTGTATGTATTCCTTTTTGGGGCCCATAAAGGATTTCATTCGATCCGTGGATTTGGAAGGGTCACGGCACTGTTAGGATTAATACAGTCTCTACAAACAAGGGTCCCTGCAAAGAAGCATGCATCATAAAACTGCTCTAAGAAAAACAATCCTAATGCTTGTTTCTTAAGGCTGATGCTTTCTTGGGAAAGCAGTAGGTTAACGGTAAAGGTGATTTACCCAGGATGTGGCTAACTTACAACAGCTGTATTTAAAACACACACTCAGCCTTTATCCTTAAGGCCGGGGATGATTTATGCTTTTGCTGCTTGGGCTGAATTGGTGAAATGGACCTCAAAATATATTAACTAGAAGGCACACTCAGAGGCTTTGAGAAAGGCCCATGTGCGCAGAGACCAGTTAGCAAGTTGGAACAAACCCAGACTGAGGAAGTCTCATTTAGACAATGCCCCTTCTGTGAGCATACCTACTTTTGTCCCCCTGAGTAGCATTGAGATTCCATCGGTCATTAGGGTGTCTGCCTAGGTACGGGTTTTAGCTTTATTCGTTACTAGCTGTGTGATCTTGGGCCAGTTATTTAATCTCTTGAAGCCTCAGTTTCCTGATGCCTAAAAACTGTGGATGTGATGTTATCTAATTCACAGGGTTGTCGTGACGATGACATGAGATGGTCCCAAGTGCCCAGCACATAAGGAGGTTTCAGTAATGGCAATAAGAACAGTGAAGGTCCACCGAATACTTTCTATGCGCCAGGCGTAGTTCTAAGCACTTCACATGGATGAACTCAGTTAAATAGTAAGCATGTTATCTCACAGTCTATCCTCTTTGTTCTAAAAAAGAGAGTGCAAGGCCTCAGCTAGGGGGACAGCTTCTGGACATGGCACTGGCTGGAGCCTATACACATGCACACACACACACACACACACACACAAACATCACACAAATAATTACAAGTACAACTGTGCGAATCTGAATAATATTGGTAGGTTGTACCAATGTCGATATCCTGGTTGTGATATTATACTAGGGTTTTGCAAAATGTTAACCACTGGGGGAAATGGAAAAAGTGTCTAAGAGATATCTCAGTAGTATGTCTTACAATTGCATATGAATCAACAATAATCTCTATAAAAACTTAAATTATAAAAATATGTAGTAAAAAAAAAGAGAATGAGGGAATGACAATATAGTTTTGCTGAGAAAATCCTCACTTATTTTATAGCCTGAAATTTAAGATATCTGAACACCTGGCTACTCCAGCGTCGTAAAAAAGAAGACGTCCCCCCATCTTCAGTTCGTGGGCACGAAGGCAGTGACCTGAGAAATACTGTAGGAGTTTGAACTAGGGCTTGGAAGTTTGACTCCCTGGGTGGCCATTTTCCAAATGGCCTTTGACACAGGACACAAAGCTGAGGGTGAAGTGGGTGAACAGAAGCCTGTTGCTAGGAAACAGAAATTCCCAGACCAGCTTCTGGGTTCATATATGTAGGGTGACTTGATAAGACTTCTGGATTTATCATTTGCCCCTCGAATTGCTTGGCAGCAGAGACTGAAACGCAGAAGAGGAGAGCGCCTTGCGAGAGCTCAGCAGAAGCACCCTACCAGCTAGCAGAGCAGGGGTCCCAGGCAGGGAGCCGCAGCACGTGCTCAGCCGTGTTGCTGGGTGCTGAGGAGCCGTTTCCACAGGTGTGGTTCCCCGCTCCCCTTTTCCCATACGGGAATTTATTTTTACTTCAACTTTCTTACAAATGAAGTTTATTGGTGCAGCACTGGTTAATAACATTCTATGAATTTCAGGTGTACCATTTTATGACATCTGTATACTCTATTGTGTGCTCACCAACTCAAGTCTAGTCTCCTTCTGTCACCATACATTGGACCCCGGTTACTGTCTTTGTCCTCATCCCCATACCTCTTCCCTCTGGTAACATCCATTCTGTTGTCTGTATCTATGAGTTTGTTGTTTGTTTTATTTGTCTGTTGCTTTTTGTTTTATATCTCATATTTGAGTGAAATAATACAGTTCTTTTCTGTCTGACTTATTTCACTTAACATAATGCTCTCAAGATCCATCCATGTTGTTGAAAATTGCAGTATTTCATCTTTTCTTGGGGCTGTGTAGTATTCCTTGGTGTATATGTACCACATCTTTATTGTATATGTGTAGCAATCACCTGTTGATGGACAGTTAGGTTTTTTCCATGTCTTGGCTATTGTATATAATGCTGCAATGAACATAAGGGTCCATATATTTTTATGAATAAGTGTTTTCAAAATTCATTGTGTTTTTAATTTGCATTTCACTTATAGCTAGGGATGTTGAGAATTTTTTTAACTGAGAATTTAAAGTTAACCCTGGACAGTTCAGTTAAATGAGCCAATAAATTTGCTTTTTGCTTAACAATTTTTAGTTCAGTTTTATGTCACTTGCAATTAAGAGACACTTAACAGATATATTGTTCATCTACTTTATACTCATTAGTGTGTAAGTTATATACATGCACACATAGCAGTATAACAATACAGAGGCATTATCTACATAAGGATGTCCACATATCTCCACAGAGGCATGAACCAATACCTACAATCACCAGTGTGCATCTGAACACACGCACACACACACACACACACACACACACACACACACACACTCACACAAGCACACACTCTACTGAAAGAGGCAATGTCACAGGTACAGAAAAATGCATTCACGGTAGCATATATGTGTGCAGTCAGAGTAATCTCCCTAGAAGAAAAACTATTATGAGTCATCCTTTGCATCATACCTTTGGGCATATCATTAGCCTCAGCATATTCAAAGGCAGAGATGATGTAGTTATTGTGATAAATTAATGAAGAGAGCTACATTTTTTTTTTTTTTTTTTTTTTTGAGCTTCAAAAGATGATGTGGGATTAACATAATGAAGGTTTCTAAAGTTCAAAATCTGCTAATTAGGTTGTGTGCTCAATTCAATATAGCTTCGGTTCCCACAAATACAATTAGAATCTGGATGTCTATGAAGGAGTCTCCATGGAGCTGGGTTCAGGCAGGTTGCAGAGCCTGAGATCATCTCTCTCCCTCTTGGTGTATGAATGAAGAATGAAGCTAAGCCTCAATTAGTTGAGGAGTCGTGATTAGGGAACGTGAAATGTTAGCCCTACTGTGCCTAGTCATCAGGCAGACTGGATAGTGATGCAGGGAAAAAACATATTTAATGTTCTCACTGAATTATATAGAGGAAAAGGCATAATAAATGAGCTTGTCACTCAAGCATTCTCCTTTCATCAATGTCTTGAGCAAATTTAACATTGATACAATACTTTTATCTGCAGATTATACCCCAAAATTATCAATTGCCCTATAACTGTTATTTCCCCCCAGTTCAGAAACCAGTCTAAGGCTATGCATTGCATTTGGGTGACGTGTCTCTTTCTTTTCCTTTAGTTAGGAGCAGATCTTCAGCTGTTCTTTGTTTTTTGTGTCATTGATAATTTTGAAAAATACAGGCCTGCTGTGTTTAAGATTGTCCCTCAGTGTGGGTTTGTCTGATGTTTCCTCAGGATAAAATGCAGACATTAATTTTTAGTTTGTTTATTCTATTAATAATATTGTCTTTCTTGGTGCATTACATCCAGAGGCACATGATGCGTTTGCCCTTCACTGGTAATGCTGATTTTGATCATTTGGTTAAAGTGTTCATTTTCCCCAGGGTTTTCTTTTCTTCTTTCTTTTCTTTGTTAATCCTCACCCAAGGATATTTTTCCATTGTTTTTTTCTTTCTTTCTTTTCTTTTCGAGAGTAAAGGGAAGAGAGAGGAGAGAGAGAGAGAAACATTGATGTGACAGAGACACAGAGATTGGTTGCCTCCTGCACAACCCTGACCAGGGCCAGGGATCGGACCTGCAGCCCAGGTATGTGCCACTGATTGGGAATCAAACCTTTGATCCTTCCACCCATGGGCCAATGCTCTAAATACTGAGCCAAACTGGCCAGGGCCCCAAGTTTTTATTTTAAAATTTATAAGTAATTTGTAATTATATACCTCTAGCCTTTGCAAATATCTTATTTCTCATAAAAAACTACCTTTCTTTAGCTGAGATCCATTAAGTTATTATTATTATTCTTTGTGGTCTCAATATTTATTTTTTACTATAATGGTTGTAAATCATTCTTTTCTAATTCTAGCATCCCTTCTATATTTATTAGTTGGCCTTCATCTATAAGGAAGCATTTTTTTCACTTTCTCTCTAACCTCCCCACCCCCTCCATCTTCTATCCATCTATCTATTAGTACCACCAACTCATGGATTTTTATTATATGTAACTGATTATAATCCACAATGTTCCTTATTAATTTTGACACTGAAATTGCCCTAGATTTTAAAGTGGGATCCCTTTCAGGCAGGCTTCTGTGTATATGGTATATGCCTCCATATTTTTAAGATACTTTTTACATTTCTAGTTCAAGATGTTCCGCAGTTATCTTAAACATCTTCCCTGCCCCAGTTCTTGAATAGACCCTTTTCCCATGGAGCAGAGGTTTCTTTAGTGGGAATGGTATTTAGAAACCAAGACCTGGGCACTAAGTGCGTTCATTTCTATGGGAGTGTCCTTGTTTTAAGATCTTTCAGTAGATAGATTTAGGAAATAGATATCCATGTGAAAACATGAGTTAAAGCTGGTTCCCTCTGTTCCTGTCCACCCTCACAGAGCTCTTTCTGGCCTTCCTCCATATTTGTACTTCCTCCTCTCAGCCAAGAATGCTAGCTGCCAACATTATTAACATGTTTACTCTTTTGTTCAATCCCACAACACACAAAAATTATTTCAATATTGCTACACACTTATACCACTGTGAAAACAAACCCATTCAAAAGAATTAAAGATATGTTTGCAGTCCCTTTTTTTCTTTGGGTGAAAGGTACATAGATGAAGTACAGTTACTAAAAGTTGCCTGAATAGTTCTGTTTCTTGCCATTTAGTGTGATTATGCTTTCATTTGATCTACACTTATGTTCATTTGTTTCTGTTTGCACTTAGTTGATTGTTTTCTTTACCATTCTTTTTTATTTAATTTAGTTTCTAATTTGAATGTAATTAACAAGATCCCATATGTTAAAACATTACAGAAAGTATCCTCATAGAAATATCATATTCTCTCCTATCCTTTAACATCCCTTGTAGGTAAACAATTTCATTATTTTCTGGTTTATCCTTCCAATTTTTTTTTTTTTAGTAAAAAGCACAATAATGTGTTGTTTTTCTTAATTTTAATGAAAAATACACACAAAATTAATATGTTTTTATATATACTAAAAATAGTATATATGCTACCATTATTCTCTTTTGTATTTTCCTTTTTATACTTATCAACATATTCTGTTTACACTACATTTTGCTTCGCAAAGTGTGTCATCGTTTTTGAATGATAGATGTGTGGGGGTTAACTTTGTCAATTGAAAGTTAATTGTCATCTACACTTTTAATATATTACCCTGATAGTTTTGGAATCTATTCACACTGATGAGAAATCTTCCACCAGTATAATGGTTACTTGTAGAATTTGGCTTTTCTCTTAGTTCTTGAAATTCTACAGACTCATTAAGATGTTCTAGGGTGTAAATTTGTCTTTATCAATTCACATTGGTATTTGAGTATTTTTATATTCTAAAAACTTATTTTTTAAATCTGGAAACTTCTCTGATGTCTTACTTGAATTTCTTCCATGCTCCTCTTCTGTAACATCTGTTAGGTATATGTTGGAAGTCTCAGTTTATTCTCTATGGTGCTAATTTGTTCTTCCCTATTTCTTTTTTTTTTTTTTTAATTTCTGTGTTGTCCTCTCTTCACCCATGTTCATTTATTGATCCTATTGTCATATCTACCTATTCCTGCATTATTTATGCTTTTTTCATGTCTTTGGATCATTTGTCATTTCTTCATTAATCTTTGACTATGCTAACATTCTTATTTTAAAGTCTTTGTCGCACTGTTTCTTAAAATTAATTTCACAAGGAGTAAATTAATATTCTAATTGCTGACTTTACTGGTTGTATTTCTTAACTCTAGATTTTTTATTGATTTAAATTTTGGGCAGATGGGTCTGTTTTGAGTCAGAGAGATTATCTCCCGTCCTTATCAGTAGTTCTGTAATTTTGCAGGCATTAGAAACTACTGCCCTATAACGCAAGTCCTGAGCTAATTATATAATGGCATTTTGAGGTGTCAGCTCTAAGGTTATTTTAGAGACATTGAGATCCAATATTGAGTCAGTGGATTGTTTAACTTCGTTCCACATCAGGCTGTATTTTTGCCACCTTGAGACAACAGCTTTCTATAAACTATATTCTCAGGGATAAAATTGGCAACGTTTTTTTCTGTCCCCTTTTATGCATGAGGATACCTCACCAGAGCAAATTCCTAGCCTCAAGCAGTGAGCCTGCTTTTTGTCACCCATCTTGCATGGGACACTTATATCCCATTATTCTCTGACTGCCAGCTTCTAGCCCTAGAGGACAGCAGGTTCTCTTTTTCTTTTTCTTTTTAATTCTCACCCGAGGATATTTTTTCATTTATCTTCAGATTGAGTGAGAAGGAGAGAGAGAGAGAGAGAGAGAGAGAGAGAGAGAGAGAGAAAGATATATATAGAGAGAAATATGCAGGTGAGAGAGACACATCAATTGGTTGCCTCCCACATGACCCCAATCAGGGCTGGGATCGAATTGCAACTGAATATGTGCCCTTGACCAGAATTGAACCCACGACTCTTTGGTCTGCAGGCCAACACTGTAACTGCTCAGCTAAACCGGCCAAGGCAAGGTGCTCTTTTTCAAATCCCCTTCCCAATTTACACTTACGTTCTGTTTCTGAATATAACAACATAATCATTATGTTCAACCCCAATTTTCAGCTGAGGAGGTTAAGGTAGTACGATAAAATGACTTGACTAAAGCCACGTGGTTAATGAGTGAAAGTGCTAGGACTCACAGTCAGTTTTCCTGGCTTCAAAGTCCATATTTTTTTAGTGACTCCAAGTAGCTTTTCTGTTAGCTTTTATTTTTCCATTTGGTATTTTTCTAAACTTCTATTGATTTTGGCCTTTCTTTTCTAATTTAGACTGTTAATGAATGAGAACACTTTTCCTCTCTAAAAGCATCATGCCTTGGCGGAAGGGATGTAATTAAAATTACCTGGTTTCTATTCTTAGCTGGAAAATTAGCAAAGTCTCTGGGCCTCGGTTCTCTCTTCTAGGACATTAAGTGGTTTGGCTGAGATGAACTTGAGGCTCCCGTTCAGCGGCAATGGTCTGTGAGTGCACATTTGTCTGCCCCATTCTCAACGAGCTACAGGTTGCGGATTGAATATCCACTTGTAGTTTAAAGATATTATTATGTATTTAAGTATTATTTGTTGTAGAGGCTGTTCTTTAAACACACACACACACACACACACTCCATAATAAAACAAAATGGGTTCATCACTATGAACACTTGGTTAGTAAGTGTTTAATGGTTCCATATAGAAATTTACTTTAAGCCCTGGGTTTAATGGTCTTGTCTTTCCCCTTTTTAATCACACAGGTTATTCCTGGGAGTGATAAGGTAATATATCACTCCCAGGATACATGCCCAATAGTTTCCAAGAAGACACTCATGGGTCACCTAGGCAAATCTATCACTATTTATTCTGAAAATGATTGTTGAATACCTGAACTCTCAAATTAAGAGTTAAATATTATGACATTAAATCAGGTTGGAAAAGAAGTTCAGTTATTCTGTGCAGACAAATGGGTAAACTCTTCAAAAGAGAATACATATAAATAGTCAGTAAGGACTTGAGGAAGTGCTTATTACAAATTAAAACCACAACGAGATAAACTATAAATGGCCAAAATCAAGAAGACCAACACTGAATGTCAGTGAAAATGGGAGCAACTGGCAGAACTGATGGAAGAGTAAAGTGATTCGTGGCTATGAAGATGCGTTCTGCAGTTTTTTAGCAAGTTAAACATAGGTGCATCCCGACTGCACAGTTGCACTCCTAGGTATTTACTTGAAACATATGAGAACATAAGTGCACAAAAGGCTAAACAACATTTCCAGCAGGTATATAACATCTAAAACCTAGAAATAATGCAAATGTCCATCTCAGGATAGTAAAAAAAAAATTGTGGTATTCAGTGGAATACTACTTAGCAAGAAAAATATAAACTACTCCTATATAACATAATAGATGAATATTAAAATAGCATATTAACTGAAACAAATCCAAATGCAAAAAAATATGTGCTATATAATTCCATTTATTCAAATTCCAAGAATAAGAAAAACCAACCTATGGTGATAGAAGTCAGAAAGTTGTTGCCTCTGTGAAAAGCATTTACTGAAAAAGAATACAAGAAACTTCCCGGGGTGACGAAGACATTGAATATTTTGTTTGGGAGAGTGATTATACAGGTGCATAAAATTGTCAAAACTTATTGAATTGAACACTTAATTAAGCTATGTGCATTTTGCCCTGGCCGGTTTGGCTCAGCATTTGGAGCGTCAGCCTGTGGACCAGAAAGTCCTGGGTTCAGTTCCCGCTAGGGGCACATACCAAAAAAAAAAAAAAGATATGTGCATTTTGATATGTTTTAATTATGCCTCAATTAAAAAGTGCCTATAAAGAAACTGCTATATCCCAGGCTCTGAATCCAGTCAGGCCTATCTATTGCTAGGAAGCATGCACACCTCACAGTTTTCAGACACTCAGTATTGGGTTAGATAGTTATCAATCTACATTGAAATGCAAGGTGTCTCTTACTAGATATGGGACTTTTAGTAGAAGAACTGAGAAATGGCACTGGTGGCATTGTATGAAGGGAACTAAACGCAGAGTGGCTCAAATTCAATGTAGTGTCTCAAGCAAAGCTAGTGCCTCTTCCCAACAAAGACGGCCGTGGAGCCACTGACCAACCGATCTGTGTGAAGAGCACTGTTGGTCTTATTTACATTTCCTCTGAAATCCTTTTCCTTAAAGATGTGTTTCTGTAGTTAACATGTCCTGAATGTGCATTCTTAATTCTCTGTAGGTCTCCTACAGGATGAAGGGAACAGAGGAAAAATGAGACTGGGGTGAAGGCAGTTAGCACTAGCCAAGTCACCGTCTGAACTCCTTTGCCATATTAAGTTCTGTAAGCTCTTCACTGCTGTATACATCGGAGCAGTAAGGAGGACGATGCTCTAGTAGTAATGAATGTATTAGGCTGCCTTATGCAGTTAGTAACTCGTGGCTCTGAGCTTAGGCATACTTGTTTCTAAATATCTTGGCTCCACCACCTACTAGCTATGTCACTTTAAATAAACTTGTTTCTGAGTCCATGTTTGTATTTATTGATTTCTCTACAATAGTAATATGTGATATATGATTACATGTGATGATAATATCTACCTAAAAGGTTCTGTTTTTATATTTAGGTGAAGTGTGATGTTTGGTAGCAGGTAGCCATTCACCTTCATTATGCTGTTCTGTTATTGCACACTTACTTGTGTCCTGTTCTTACTAGATTATAAGCTTCTCACAAGCAGAGACCACGACTTCCGTGTTTCTTCACCATCACCTAGCATAGTTTAACAATAAATGTTAAATAAATATATATATATTTTTTCATTTGGGGGCTCTCTTTTCATTGTTAATCCAATATCAACATATATTAATAACCATTTAGTAAAGGATTATTTTGTGTTTGATTCTTGGTCTTAAAAATCTTTTTGTTTCTCTAGATTTTGACTAACATTCTATACTCTTTATGCTCTAATGTTATCATATACACTTTCTGATTTATTAAAAATAAACCAGTACATATTTATTAACCTTCAAGAGATGAACTCGCTCCTCTAAACACATACTTAAGACCTCATCACTGAGAATGAAAAGTTTAAATAGAAAACAGCAGAATTTTCTGTGGCATTCACCTGGCCCATAACTAAGCATTACCTTTGGTGATGCTTGAGTTGTTTGTAGATAACTTTTCCTACTACCAGATTATAAATGCTTTGTATCTAACATTTTCTTGTGCCCTTTTTTTTTTTTATCTTCAAGACCTGATGTGGTTAAATGTACATAATATAGCTAAATAGACATCTGTTGAATAAATGAGAAAATATTGCCCAGTTTTAGCCTGTATGTAATAAAGGTTTACGTTTTGTGGTAATTAACAAAGCCTGTCAGAGCTAGAAAGGATGTTTAATGTCATCTTTTTCAACCCTCCTTAAGTCTAGACAGAAAGACAGAAATTATGCTAGATCTCTAAATGGAGAATATTTTTTTGTTAATCCTCGCTCGAAGATATTGATTTTCTCTCTCTCGCTTGCCTTTTTTTTTTTTTTTGGTAGAGTGGAAGGGAGGGAGAGAGAGAGAAAGAGTGAAACATTATTGTGAGAAAGACACATCAACTGGTTGCCTCTGGCACAACCCCTACTGCGCAGGGGATCAAGCCTGCAACCAGATACATGCCCTTGACTGGAATCGAACCTGCAACCCTTCATTCTGCGTGTGGATGTTTAACCATTGAGCCAAACTGGCCAGGGCTAAATGAAGAAAACCTTAATGTAGAAAGTTGGTCATACCTGTGACAGAAGAGCTGAGAAATCAAAAAGGAGTTGTGAAGGCAACCGGTAGAATGAGAACCACCCCGAGGATGGGAGGACCGCAGGGAGGAGAAGTGTTTCCAAAGCTCAAAAGTTAGGACTGTTCATAGAAACTGGAGCCAGGAAGAGACATAGCCTTTGCTGGAGACTCCATAGAAAAACAGAGAAAAAGAAAAACGCAGGCTTTCCTCCTTTCCCTTGAGTGATTTCCATGCATTCTGCGGGTCAAATCTTCATAAAAGCCAGAGGGCTTGGAAACCTTGTTCCATCATAGTGACGCAGAGAGAGCGAGGGAAGAGCGGGGAGGAGACAGAGAGCACACTTGTAATCTACATCAGACATTCCTAAAGAAAGGAGATCTTGGGCTAGGTCTGGAAGGACAGGCTGAATTTTAAGACTTGAAGGAGCAAAAATGAAGCATTTGTGAAAAACAAGACTCGTGTGAGCAAAAACAGAGGGATGAGGCATATTCATGGCCATGTAGGGGGGCCAGTCTGGGTAGATCAGGAAGCACATGCCGAGTAGTCCTGCGATTAAACTAGTCCAGTGGGGTTAGATCATGATGTGGTGCGCTTTGAAAACCAGACAGAGCTTCAGAATTGCTAAGTGAAAAGGAGAAGCCCTGAAGACATTGGAGTAGAGGAGTGACATGATAAAAATAATGTTGAAGGAAGAATCTCTGGCCAGGGCATGCAGGGTGGATCGAAGCGAGAAGAAGCCAGCGGCAGGGAAGCTACAAAGGAAGGCACTGCGATGACTCACACGTGGACCAGGAAGTCTTGTCGAGGTCGCAGCAGCAGGTATAGGGAAGAATAAACAGATTAAGTGTTTAGAAATTTTTCAAATTACAGGAGGTGAAGATGAAGAACAGGTTAAAATTTTTTCAGCCTGGGTAACTGGAATAATAACTATGATTGAGATGCGCTGGCGAGAGATGTTTCGTTCCTCTTTAGATAAGTTGTATTTGAGATAACGGCAAGATTGAAAAGACAAATCTGGGAAAACAAGAAAGACGTACTACTGGAACGTGATCGGAAGAACAGAAGTGGGGATGTGGCTTGGGGTCATGCACTGGCCATGAGAAGAAAGAATGTGCAGGAGAGAGACACTTGTGAGAGCAAAGGACCAGCCTTGGCAGATGTCACTGAAGAGGCAAGAGAGAAGGAGGAAGAGGCATCCGTGAAGAGAACAGACTGCCATTAGAAGGTAGAAAGGCAGGTAGAAATATGGAAAGAACTGTGAAAAGACAAGTCAGGCATGTTGGGGCATCAATATTGACCAGGGACAAGAAATATGGTTCAATTGGCAAGGTCTGCTCACATCACAGGCTGTCCAAAATGTGTGAAAGAATAGACGATGAAAAGTATGGTCTAAAGTGTTAAATGATATACAAACATTGATGACGATACAGAGCGAGAAAACACCTCCCTAGGTTCACTCTGTATCATTCAGTAACAAAGATTACCTCTCTATCTTCAAGTACTCTGAAATCAAAATGATGTATGTTTTTGCCATTAAAAAGAAAATCCAACACACACCTGGACCCACCCGGTATCGCTATCTTCTCGTCTGCTGCTTCTTTCCTCGTGAAAACAGTACGTTACAATTTATGTCACGTGCCAGAACATCAGCGGAGTGCACGTTTTTTAGTTTTCCTTATTGGTAATTCCATAGTGATGAAACTCTTTTCGTAGAATCATGTATCTGTTGTGGAGGTTGGAATTTGCCTGGACGTCATCTAGGTTATACTCATGACTATTTTGAGATCAGAAGAGATGTAGGGTATTAAACTCATTTATAAAAAGCTGAGTGCCACTGGGTAATAAGCTACCCATCTGCCCTCAGCTCAGTGGTGACAGCAGACCACGCCTCTCTCTCTGAGGAGGGGGTGTCAGTGCTGAGTGACAAGAGGGGCGCACAAGGTGAGAAGATGGAAGGGCGTGTCATCTCATACGTGGAAAGGTGGTTGGACCGCCAAATAGCGGACCAAGAAAGTATGTGCCCTGGCGAGGCAGGCTGCTGGAAATGAGAGGACCTGGGTCCGTGCCCGGCTTCGCCGTCCCTGGCTGCATGATCCGGGGCAGATCATTAAGTAATCTTGGCTTTACATGGATTTTGGGAAGTGTAACCAAGAGAACATAAATGTGTGGAGCATAAAGCATTACACATTTTTGTTCTTTAATATACTTCATCCAAGGAGGCCAAAACCTAGAAGCATATTAGACTTCTTGACAGAAGTCCAGACTGTTAACAGTAGGGATATTCTGATGCCTCACCGCCCCCAGGCTGCAGGCCGTCTCCGGCCTGTATCTACACACATCCCTGTGGGTGCAGCTCCTACGACTGAGCCAAGTCCAGTCAAGACTGCGACACTTCATTCTTGAGCAAGAGACAGGTACGCTCAGGTGCCCTGCCACTCACAGCGACTGGGTTGGACTGATTTCGTTTCATGTTTCACAACTTACTTTGAATATTTTTGAACTCAGAGAGTTAAATTCCAGTGATTAGAACCTTTATAAAGGCAGTTGTATCAGCCATTAACTGTGTGACTGACACTTAAAAAGGCCAGCAAATTAATTCTAAGCGCAGCAGAGTATTTGACTGTTTACAATATCCCTGCTGTGTTTACACACACACACACGCAGCAGATGTGTACCTGTATTTATGTTCAGTCATATGCATAGATGGGGGAAGAGAGGTGAAGTTTGGGAGTGGACTGAGCCTGGGACAAAGAAAGCAAAGAAACAGACAGAAGATGGCACGGTTCCTATCTTACATTTTCCCATTGACTGGGTTGGAGTGCCTATAATTAGTACGGGCTGCGGTGGGGCAGGGGCAGGTGGAGGCTGACAGATCTGTTTAAAAAATATTTTGTTAGTTGAGAACGATAGCAGGCGTCACACAGCAAGAACTTTGGAAGTGATATGATGCAGTGATTAACCCTTTATAATTGTATGGAAACTCAGAATATCTACTTAGACATAAAGTGTTTTTTTGTTTGTTTGTTTTTTGTTTTTTGGTTTTTTTTTGTTTTTTGTTTTTTTATGGGCTACTTCCCTCACTTGAATGCAACATAGAACAAACATGAAATTTGGGGGATTTTTACATTTTTCAATTAGCATCTATAAGATGGACAGTGGAAGAAAAACCATTGTTGTTGACATCATGAAGATATTTACAAACTATTAAGTCTGCTGCATAAAAATTAAGTGTCTTGGGAGATATATATATTCCAATAACTATAATAGCCACTGTATGAATAACTTAAGGAATCATTTTAAGATCATAATAGTTCTAGAGGAGGTGCCTCTCATGTACAGATACAGAACAAACCTCAAACGGTGCCTCCTCACACACCACAAACAGATGTATGTTTTCTGAGAGACAACCTGATTCTCACAATAGCTCACAGTGGGTGGAACATGGAAGCCATTGAACAGGTGACATGAATTTTAGCATGTATAACCCATAATACTTCTAATGTCAGCCTGCATTACATAACCCTAATAGGAAGAAGAAGAAAAAAAGTCTTTGGAAGTTAAATTCATTTATTTTACCCATTTAGCACCACTGCAGCTTCTAGCCAGGAAAAAAATAAGGTAGATTAAACAGTTAAAAAACAAAAAAAAAAAAACAAAAAAAATATTTTGTGAGATTCTTGGCATAAGCAGAGCCACCGGAGTCCAGGTGACTAAGGGTGGCACTGAGCTGAGAGACGTCACTTCTAACTGGTGCAGACTGGATGCCAGCACAGTGGTGGAGACAGAGGCCTGGAAATTTGTATGTAATTGACTTGGACACGACTTGAAGAGAGCTGAGCGGCAGGAGTGGGGCTTCTGCTTGGCGGTGTGCAGGCAACAGACCCAGAGAAGGAGAGGGAAGGCAGGGCAGGTGCCTCACGGTCCCTCTCACTGGCCGACTACTTATGGGCCCGGTGCTTGGTCTATCCAAGGTTCCTCGGGAACAGCTGGAGTGGAAGTCAGGAGACGTACAAATCCTGTCAGCTTTGCCCAGGCTTACTCGGTTGCCTTGGACAAGTCATCTTCCCTCTTCAGATCTATATTTTGTGGTCTGTGAAGTGAGGTTTCGGATTTGATCTGAAAGATTCTTCCTAGATCTAACATTATTCATCTCCTAAGTTTATGATGCTATTGTCAGTTAATTAAACAAATACTTTCCAAGTGTCTATGCCAAGTTTCTATTGAGAAATCCAGACGTGAAATTATAATGATGTCGTTACTTGGGATGCTTGGCTGATCCAGCTTCAAGTCGTACTTTTATCATTCACTGGAGATGTGACCCTGAACAAGTTTCTTCACCGTCGCCATCCTCAGCTTCCTCATCTGTATAATGAGGAGAGTAACACTTCCTGCAGGGTCATCAATGAACAATGTACAATGCATTGGGACCAAAGTAGGTGCTCAGTAAGCGGTGCCCACTATTGTTGTATTATCAATTAGATATTCTAATAATAGACAATATCAATATATAAATAAATAGACACTTAACATTTATATACTCAGTCATCACAATTTAAAAAAATTTTTTTCTTTATTGATTTTAGAGAGAGAAGAAGGGAGAGGGAGAGAGAAAGATAGAAACAATGATGAGAGAGAACATCGATTGACCACCTCCTACATGCCCCCCAATGGAGATTGGGCCCACAACCTGGGCATGTGTCCTGACCGGGAATTGAACTGGTGACCTCTTGCTGCATGGGTTGCTGTCAACCACTGAGCCACACCAGCTGGACAGTCATCACAAATGAGAGTTTTTTAAAAAGTTCATCATCCCCCAAAAGGCCTTACATCACTTCCCATAATGCATCTCCCATTCTCCACTGCCTCCCCCTCTCTAGTGCCATGTCACTGTGGATTCGATTTGATATGCTTTCTGTCACTATGGATGCAATTTGTCTTTTCTAGAGTTACACATAAATGGAATCATGCAGCATGCAGTCTTTTATGACATATACACATCTAAACGTATTTTGCCATTATTATCTAGTTACTCAATACCTCTATTCTTCCCTAAGTGAGACAAGAATACAAAAATACATGAGTGTTTTTCTCTCTCTTTCATCTGTTTCCTGCCACATTGAGATTATCTTGGATTTTAGTTATAAATATTTTAACATTATGCATCAACTGTTATTTAAACCCACTATAGGTTTTCTATTTCATTTACTTACCACTCTTTCTTGTATCTTATATATTATTTATTCTTTGAGTTATTACCCTTGTGTTTCAAGCAATTCCTTCAGATACCTTCCATCCCCACCTCCCCTGCTCCTGGGAGGGTGGTAACTTTTCTGAATCTTTGCAATCCTAAGCATATCTTTATTTTTTTCTGTTAATTTATTAATAGTTCATATGTAAGTATAGGGTTCTAAGAAAGGTATGTTTTTCTTCACTTTCTCCTAATGCCTAGTTTTGCCAATGAGGCTCAAATGCAGTACTAACAGTGACTACCTCCATTTTATTACAGCTTATTACAAATCTGTTACTGCTTTTCAGTAATCAAAGTTTCACATGCCAAGCTCTCTAGCACAGTATTCCACTCACACTGTGGGCATACCAATCACCCATGGATCTTGTAAAAATATGATAGACTCTTCCATATATATGGAGATGCTAATCACTAATCGTACGTGTCTGCTTTCTATCCTCTATTCACTGTTTCTTGAATGTTAATACTTATATTTGTTAAGTTTTGTGTTCTCTTTTGGTTTTGGTGATTTCAAATATTTTTTTTCCCTTTCCTTTCTTTCCCCTTCTTTTGGAATTCTTGGTTGTCAGAGTCACCTGTTGCTTGTCTGCTGCTGTAGGTGAGGAGCAGGCATGCCGCTCGAGGGTGCACAGTAGCTTGAGAAGCAGGAGCAGGCTTCTGCATTGAGTTCTCCCGACCTCAGAGCTGACGTGCACTGCTTCCAGCCTCCGTACAAAACCCTGTAATCAGCTGGTTCGCACAAGCTGGGGTTGGGTTGACCAGCACAGCTAATAATCACTATGATGACAGAAACAATGAAATAACATTTTGAGTGCCCAGGGCATAAAAGGCACTGTTCTGCCCTGGCCGGTTTGGCTCAGCGGTTGGAGCGTCGGTCTGCGGTGCAGAGAGACCCGGGTTCGGTTCCCGCTAAGGGCATGTGCCTCGGTTGCAGTTTGTCCCCGGCCCTGGTTGGTCGAGCGGGTGGCTGCCACTCGATGTGTCCCTTTCACGTTGATGTTTCTCTCTCTCTCTCTTCCTCTCTCTCCCTTCCACTCTATCTGAACAAAAAAATGGAAAAATGTCCTTGGGTGAGGATTAAAAAAAAGGCACTGTTCTAAGTCTGATATGTATTCACTCATTGAATGGATGGAACCTGTCAAGCTTTGAACATGGAAACCACATCAACCCGTTGTGTGTTTCCAGTGCCTATCACCTTACCAAGCTTGAAGAACACGGGTTATTTCAATCACCTCCTCTTTTCTTTCTTCCCACTCCTCAGAGTAAAAGAAGTGACAGACATTTATCAGGATGAGATAGGCCAAATATTCCAGGAAAATTGGATAATACTCCCAAGCCGAACTCTGTGAGATGGGAAGGGAACAGAGTAAGAAGAATAAGAGAAAGAGAAAGGCAGAGAGGAGAGAGAAAAAATAAAAAGCAGAGAAGTTGGGGGGAAAGGGTGAATCCAGAAGAGACAGGGGGAAGGGGAAGGAGAACACGAGTGGAGGCAAAGCTCGCACAACAGTGGGGGGTTAGCTGCACTTTGTTTGGCGTTAACTCCTTGCCCTTCTGCACCTGCTTTCAAACCGCGGCAAACAAGGAGAGATTTGAGTAGCCTTCAACATTCAGAGAGAGAGAGAGAGAGAGAGAGAGAGCGAGCGAGCCCTGGCTTCAGTGACCGTACAGATGTAACTGAGGAGAACAGGCAGAATATTAATTTTGGCTCCGGAAAAGGCAGATTTTCACACATTTATTGGAGACACATTTTGTTCTATGTTGTATGGATTGTTTCTATGAGCTGGACAAAATGGTCTATTATTTTGTGGGCTTACAAGAATTTTTTTTTTTTTTTTTTTTTGCTTACAAGGATTTTATTGGTTATATTTACTTAGACACCAAAGAGAAAGCCGTTTAAATCTTGGACCCTGACCAATTTGATTAATTTTTTTTAACCTCACCCGAGGACATTTTTGCATTTATCTTCAGATAGAGCAGGAGGGAGAGAGGGAGGAAGAGAGAGAAACATCCATGTGAGAGAGACACATCGACTGGTTGCCACCCACGTGACCCCAAATGGGGTTGGGGACAAACCACAACCAAAGTACGTGCCCTTAGCGGGAACCGAACCCGGGCCTCTCTGGTCCTCAGGCCGACGCTCTAACCTCGAAGCCAAACCGGGCAAGGCCTGACCAATTTGAATATGCAGCTTCAGATAATCTTCATCTCAAGGATTTTCCCATTATTTGCAGAATGTGAATGTGCAATGGAAGGACAGGTGAAGGCATCTATATTTTGGGCTCAGGCCACTAATTTTCCACATGTTGGTATATGGGAAGTTTGAAGCTGACACCCTTAAAAGCATTTCCCCTCTTTGAAAAGGTATTTGTCTTGCAAAGCAAACACGTTGCCAGTTTCCTTCATGTTTCTTTCGAGTGTGACACTTTGTGTGCCTACAGGAGCCATGCTCATCGTCTTTCATTAAGATCAGACATTAACTCTTGGTCAAGGAGGCAGCCTAACAGAAAGGACACGGCCGGAGCAGCCCTTGGACGTTGGCTTTGTCCAGGTCTACCTTGACTTCTAATCAATCGTTCATTTTCCAGTCTGTCACTCTAGTCTCACTCGAAATATAGCCTCTGAACAAACTGAGCTCATACCATGTGCTTAGTCCTAGGATTGAGCCCTGGGACAGATAATTCCATCAAGTTCCTGAGTGCAGGGAGGCAGACTGGGGAATAAAGTACCCATGGCGTGTGCTGTCACAGGGCTGTGTGCAGGGCGTCATATGAGATCAGTGGAGAGAGGCCTCGCACCACCTGAGTGAAGGGGCAGTCCAGGAGAGACGGCTGCCCCCTGGACCTCACAGGATGTACAGGGGGTTCCCAGTAGAATCAGTCCTTTCTTTTTTTTTTTTTTTTATTAATTAATTAATTTATTTTTCTTACAGATGTTTTTCCTTTCCCCTCCACTGATACGCCCTTCCCCCTCCCTCCCCGCCCTGTCCCCAGGTTTGTTGCCCATGTCCATTGTTCATGCATACATGCATATAAGTTCTGTGGTTTATCTCTCCCCCACCACCCCCTGTTCTGGGCATTGTCAGTCTGTACCCTACTTCCACGTCTCTGGGACTACCCCATTCCTCAGACTGTTATGTTCATTATATTCCACAAATAAGTGTGATCATATGATATTTGTCTTTATCTGGCTTGTTTCGCTTAAGATAATACTTTCCAGGTCCCTCCATGTAGTCCTTTCTTGTAATTTCTCAAACACTCCATAACTGCCCCATCCACCCCTCCTCGCTCCATAGCCCTTCTAAATCCCCCAGTTTTTAAAGTTTTGTTTATAAACAAAATTATATTTTCAAAGTGCTCTGAAATTATCATATATGTATATATATTTTTTTAATTGAGTTTTTTAGAGAGAGAAAGGTAGAGAGAGATAGAAGCATCGATGTGAGAGAGAAACATTGATCGGCTGCCTCCTACACAAACCCTACAGAGAACTGAGCCTGGGCATGTGCCCTGACCGGCAATTGAATCAGGTTCTGTCAGTCCATGGACAATGCTCAGTCTAGCTGAGCTGAGACTACCCTTTAAATGGCGCTTAGAAAATCTTGGGTTGACTGAACTGCTTCGAGTCCTTGGGTTTGTAATTTGACTCACTGTTTACCCTGCAGAAATCCCCCATCTCCTCTGTGACTCCTGCTTGCATCTTAAGTTTGTGTCATTTGTTCTGATGATCAGCGTTCTGTGAGTTATGACACCAAACTTCATCCAGGCATAGTTAATTTTCTCATGGTGTCACTTGCCTTGGCAGCCAGTCCCCAAAGGGGGAAGTGTTTTAAATGTGGGCATTTTTACAAATGGTGCGTAGGGCTGACTCCCTGCACGTCACTGCTGATGGAGGTGGTGAGAGACTACATCACACCCCTGTTTCAGGGGTGATAGTCTCCTTGTTGTCATCCATCACTGAAGCCTTGCACCTGGCTCTGGCCGCCGTGAGGAGCAGGCCCATCTATCCTGGGGGAGTGTGGTGCTCGACCTAAGGAAATGATTGGCATTAGTTTTGCAGATGTTCCCTCGGTTCCGGGCATCATATCAGTCTTTGTCATGTGTATTGATTGTGGTCTTTCCGTGGGAGATTCTGGTTCACGACCAGGGCGTCAATGCAGTTCTTCTGTGGCAGCCTGGTGCGAGAGAGAAATGAGAGAGGCTGGGGGAAGGGGAAACAGAGACTGGATCTGCAGTGCCGACTGTCTCCGTTGCTTTGGGTAACAAGGCCCTGTCTGCCATGAAACAGGACACCACGTACCTTTTGATTACCAGTCCAGGAGAGGCTGTCCGCCAATGGCTGCTTTGGGGACCAGTGACTGACAGATTTTTAAGGGTGGGAAAGGACAGAGTGGAGAGTCATAGACCAGAGCATAGCTAATATGTGTCTTATTCAAAACTGGATCTTGAAAATGGCCAACAGGTACATGAATAGATGTTCAGTGTCACTCATTGTGAGGAAAATGCAAACCAAAACCACAATGAGATATCACCTCCCACCTATCACGATGGCTAATATCAAAAGATAAGAACTTAGTACTGATAAGCCGGTGAAAAAAAGAGAAGCCTTGTGACTGTTGGTGGGAATAAAAATTGGGGCAGCCACTATGGAACACATGGAGTTTCCTTAACAATGTTTAAATAGAACTACCATATGATCCAGCAATTCCACTTCTGGGAACACATCTAAAGGAAATAATACCTACACTCCTTATGATCATTTGCATCATCATGCATAATAGCCACAATGTGGAAACAACCTAAATGTCCATTGGTAGGCAGATGGATAAAGGAAATGTAACATATACGTATATGCATTATATATACAATGAAATATTATTCAGCCATAAAAAGAAGAAAGTCCGGCCATTTATTCTTAAGTAAAATTTACTTTAAAAAAAATTGATGTTTATGGCAGTAAAGATTACAATGAACATGGGTCGTATTTGGTTTCAATGGCGTGATATGTGATGAGGCAACCAAAGGTTTACCCATCATGGTTTTGACACCATCAGTTCAAATGTTAACACAGTGAAAATGGCAAATAATATCAGCATTATGGTGAAAACAATGTTGGCAAGTGGACCCCCTCAAAGGATCTCAGAGATCCCCAGGGGTCCTTGTGTGATACTTTGAGAACCACTGATCTATAGGTTTGGTTTCTGTATTTTTCCCCTTTGTGTATTCATCTTTACCAAGAATGAAAAGACCGATGTGTGCTATTTCTTTTTCTTTTTCTTTCTTTTGTTTTTCCTTTATTGATTTTAGAGAGAGAGGAAAAGGGAGGGAGACAGAGATAGAAACATCGATGAGAGAGAACATCGATTGGCCACCACCTGCATGCCCCAGCTGGGGATTTGGCCCACAACCTGGGCCCATGCCCCAACTGGGAATCGAACCCGCGACCTCCTTGTGCATGGTCGATGCTCAACCACTGAGTCACACCGGCTGGGCTACGCTATTTCTATACTGAAGATTTAGTGAGAGAGACAAGATTTTATTCTTGATTTCACTAATTTCTGCAATATTTTTTTCTTTCTGTTTAAATACTCCATCTTTTAATTCAATAGAAGCCAGTGACCTATTGAGAGGACCACAGAGCTAAGAATGATCGGTTGATTGGGTGCCCAGGGCACAGGGAGGGAAGAAAGAAAGAAAGAAAGAAAGAAAGAAAGAAAGAAAGAAAGAAAGAAAGAAAGAAAGAAAGAAAGAAAGAAGAAAAAGGCGGGGGAGGAAAAGCACAAGAGGAAACAAGGTTTTGGGGGAAAAAAGAATATAACTATGAAAGAGAGAACTAAGGAGAGAAATTAGGGAGGGGGAGAATGAAGAAAAAGAGAGTCAATATGAGTAAAGAAAATAAGACAAAGGGAAGGGTGGCCCAGGGGTGAGAGAGGGTGATGAATTCTGTTAGACAGACTCAGTTAGGAGATCTGGGTTCAGCAGCACCACATCTAGCCTTGATCTCTGCAAAAGTCAACATCCTCTCTGGGTCTCATGTTTTCCCTTCTGCAAAATGAGAGGGCTGTCGGGGAAGGAATCGTGCTGGAGGCAGACAAGAACCTCCACAGATGGCTCCAGGAGTCCCTGCCCTTCCAAATTCTAAGCAAAATCATGTGTCCTTGGATTTTCTTTTTTCTTTTTTTTTTAGGGCAAGGAGTGGGTTGTTTCCACCAGTTACTCAAATGTCTCTACCGAACTGGATGAAGAACCACTGACTTGGGTGGTTTACCATCTTTTCTAACCCCAAAACTTTATGATTCTTGCATAGACAGGGACCCCGTAAACTGATACTAAAATCACTTTCTGGCCTCAGAGGTTTACTTGCATTGTTTTGACTCTGAGCAAATTCAACATGAAGTTACGGCCTCTATAGTAATTGTGTCTTCCCTATACAGAAAAAATACAATAAGAGGAGCAGCCGTCCCCGCGAGTCCTCCTGACCCCTGTCCCCCGCAGGGGCCAGCAGGTAGGGCAGGTGGGAGGTCAGTCCAGGCCCGCTGAGCACAGCTGCGTGGTGTGCACGCACAGAGAAAGGCTCCCTGTGTGCTAGGCCGGCAGCTCCCTGCTCTCGGCTTGTTGACGACCCAGGGAAGGGGCGACGCGGGCCAACTCCGATGAATGGCCAGCAGTGGAAAACCAGTGCTGCTGTCTGCTGGCAGACAGGAAGGCCGACGCCACACTTGGTCAGCTCCCCCGAGCGGCGTTCCTCCCCCTGCCATGACTGGCTTTGGCAGGCGCTACCAGGCCTGAGAATGCAGGAAGTTTTGGGTCACGGTGACATCTAGTGCTGATGCCAGATGAAATATGCCCTGGAGGCTCTCCAGGGTCACATGGGGTGTGGAGCAAGAGAAGGCAGGGCTGCTCTTGAGCGCTGACAAAGTAGATTTTGGCTCCACCATGGCCCCTTGGGGGAGGAGGAGGGGCGGGGTGGGAAGAGGGCGGGCGGAGGCCAGGCAGCAGCATGAGAGTGGGCAATAAGGAGAATCAGTCTTGCTTTATTTTAATCCCCTTTAGTCTTTCAGGAAGCCACTTGCTCCGGGAGGTGGAGACACACCCCCAACTCTGGGGCAGAGAAATGCAGGCAAAGGTTTCTGTGTGTATTTGTTGTTTATAAGGCAGGATGGGTAGGTTTCTGGCTCCATACATACTGGGCCTCATAGTTGGATAAAAGCTGTGTAATAAGTGGGGCCTGACTTGATGTTCCCTTAGTAGCTCAACAGCTCAAATTCAAGAAAAAGTAGGCTCGATGCTCAAGGTCCTGCTACCTTGCGTGTCTTCAGCCACTCCCTGGGGGAAGAAGGCCTTTCCTCTTTCCTCCCTGCTGAAATCTCAGTTCACCTTGCCCTACATGCTGGTTATCTAGTTCTGTTCTTCTGACTCTTAAACTCCTAGAAGCTCAGCAGTGCCCAGATGAAGCCTCTACCAGAAGACCCAAGATGGATCCGTCTCTTTTGTCCCACATAGATCCATGGTGCCCTAGAACACTCCCTTTGCCTTGGTCTGGGCAGAGGGAAGGGGCTTGGCTGCTGCTGCTTTCAAGAATCAGGAACAGAGGCCTAAAATGGAAACAGCTGAGAAGAAAGACGCCAAGTGCAAAACAAGATCCAGCTGGTGGAGGTCAGGCCCGATAAGCAGGCTGACCACAGGCTCAAAAAAGAGGTCAGGCCCCAAGAGCTGAGCTTGAGCGGTGAGGAGTGTTTTTGCCAAGGGAAGATGATGGCCTGTGAGGTAAGTGGGCTCTGTTCCCCTGTCCCACACCCGGCTTAAGTTAGCTTGGTGAGGCCTTGCGGGTTTCTCCTCCACCCTCTCCTGAGGGCCGAACTACCTAGGCTTAGCTGGAATGGCAATGGGGCGTGTATGAGCGTCTAGAAGAGAGGTACCTCTAGGGAAGATGAACCCTCATCGAAAGACCTGCTCCAGTTTCACCTGCTCCAGGAACCGTTGCCAAATTGCTCCTTATGGGTCCTAGCTCCACCTCTCCACCCACTCTGTTGGCTTCATATTTTATTTCTAGTAGGTATCTCTGTCATATAATAAATTACTTGGTCATGGTAGCGACTAGTATTTGCATGATGTATCTCACGAGCAAAGTGTATTGCTTTTGCAAATATTAACTCAATTTTCCTTTCTCCATGATGATCCTGAGAAATAGCTAGAAGAATTCCTGCTCGTCTGCTTCATGTAGACTCTCTATTACAGAGCCAAGCGGTACAGGCGACACAGACCTGAATTCCATCAAACAGGGCTTTGAATATAAGCTTTGTCGCTGGCTGGGACAGCTTGCTTGACCAGTTCAAATGGCACTTGATGCCGCCAAGAGACTTCTGTGCCCTCTTATTTGCCAGTGGAGTCCCTGCAGCTTCCACCATGAGCCAGGTTTTTGGTAAAAGAAAATTCTGCCCTGCACACCCAGAAAAAAAGATTAGTTGGCAGCACCATATTTTGACCAACGTACTGTGTGGAACTGTGAGCAAATGCCACGGATTTCTAGCATCAAAACAACTTTATTGCAAAGTTTCTTTTGGACATGTAAAGGCAGTGAACTCTGCCAGGTTTCACATCGCGGCTCTCCTTGGCAATCATGCATTTGGGTCAAGACTGCTCCTCCGGGCACATCCCCGTCCTGCTTTGCATCCTCTCCTTTTCCTTCTGAGTACCATCCTTCCAACCCTTCGCAGTGCACCCGTGGAGCTCCCTGCTCATGCCCACAAAGTGTCTCATACTTTTATCTCTTTATGGAGCTCTTTCCCTATCTTCTGTCCTCACTGCAACCTGGTTTCCCCAGGGGATTTCACTTGTGTGCAGGTTCTTTTACATGGACTTCCAAAACATATTTTTCCTTCTTTTTTTTTCTTTTCACCATCTTAATTATTTTTATTTATTTACTTTTCTTTCTTTCTATTTTTTAGGTTTTTTTTTTTGAGAAATAATTGAAATGCAACACTATATAAGTGCAGGGTGTACAGCATGATGGTTTAAGTTACATATATTATGAAATGATGACCACAATAGATTTAGTTAAGATCCATCACCTATATAGATACAGTAAAACAAAAAGAATAAAAATATTCTCCTTATGAAGAGAACTATTAGAATCTACTCTCTTAACTCTCCTGTATGTCGTATAGCAGTGTTAGCTATAGTTAGCATATTGTACATTACATCCCTTGTATTTATTTATCTTATAATTAGAAGTTTGTACCTTTTGACCACCTTCTTCTAATTACCCCTCCTCCAACCCATCTGCCTCTGGTGATCACAAATCTGATCTTTTTTCTATGGGTTTAGTGTTTTTAAAAATTATATTCCACAGATAAATGAGATCATACAGTACTTGCCTTTCTCTGTATGACTTATTCCACTTAGCATAATGCCTTCAAGTTCCATTTATGCTTTCACAAATGGTAGAATCTCCTTGTGGTTGTTTTTTAATGACTGAATAATATTCCATTGTATATACCATAATATCTTAATGCATTCAGCCACTGATAGACACTTAAGTTGTCTTCACATCTTGGCTATGATAAATAATGCTGCTATCAATATGGGGGTTCCAATATCTTCTCAAGTTAGTGTTTTCATTCCCTTTGGTTATATTTCAGAAGTGAAATTGATGGATCATATGGTACCTCTATTTTTAAATTTTGAGGAACCTCTATACCAACACATGTTTCTTAAGTCTTCCCCTGAAGTTCCAGTAATGTGACCTCTCCCATATCTATACACTGTTGCTTCCAAGTCATTCTTACTCCTCCAATTTCCTTTTTCTCCCAAAGGAGCATGGTATCTGACTATACCGTCTGATTCTCTGCATTACACCCCACACCTCCACCTTCAGCCATGACCCTCTTAGTCTCTCTTCACATTCATTGAAGACTTAGGCACATGCCTTGCAGTTCTCTCTCCTTCCCCAAGTCCTACTGTTGTTCTGTGTGGTCAGTATCCAGAGGATTATCCAATTCCTTGACTTTCACGAACTTCAGGATTTTGTTTTCTGATCACAAAACTCTCTAGCTGCATCTCTCACTCTCTTCACGCGGTCTCTTACGTCTGTGAGATAGCTTGTGGTACCTACGTCTCCCTTCCCTCACCTAGTGGTCCTTCTCTGATTTCCTGTTCATCTGTTCATCCGTCCAGCCTAGGTGGCCATTCTCCTGTTGGTGTCATGCCTCCCTTTCCAGGCCACTGCACATTTTGAATCACCTCCAGTCTCTATTTTCTCTGCTCCTGCGCTTAGACCACTGAGCCAGTCGGGGAAAATTATGCCACCACATTTATTGGAGCCACTATAAATTAATGACTCCAACTTCAGTATGACCCTCAGTGACACCTGTAAGATACACCCTGTATGTCTCCAAACTTGGATCCTTACAATATACACTTGAGAATTTTCTAAAGGCTCCAATATTGGGTCCCACAGCGAGAATTTTCTAAAGGCTCCAATATTGGGTCCCACAGCTCGGTCACTCTCAGCAACGCACTACACCTGCTACCTCACAGCGAAGTATATGTTCTCAGGTGAAAATTGTGGCTGTACTCATTCCTTATCTTGTCTACACCTGCCCCTATGGAAGAGGGGTCTATTCACCTTTCCAGCCAATTTCCCGCCAGGTTCTGGATCTCATCACCTACTTCTTTCTCCTCAAGAATTGCACTCTACCAGTTTTCTCCTGTTTCTTTTTATCTTCAAGGTAATGGAGGTGGGGAAACTGAGGGGAAGTGAGGGACCATTCTGGAGGAGTAGTTTGGGAAGAGGAGAGGGCAGAATTATAGCCCCTGTCCTGGTGATTTCTTGGAACTGACTGGAGGCCCAATAGCAATGAGCAAGGGAATCTTTCATAAGCCGGAGAGCACGGCATTAACACAAAGTCAACAGCCAAGTGTACTTTCAAATGGTTGGTAGGTGTGGGAAGCAGAGAACATCAGCTAAAGAAGATGCCAGTTGGGTATAGTTTTTGATAAGTATGGATTGCTTAAGTAGAGAGATCCCTAGTTTTTTATGCTTTCAAGATAAACTTTCTTAGCATATTGTCTTCTTTTGATATGTTCCTTGCTTTCCTGCTTTGTCTTATTTTTGCCGCTCCCTGAACTTTTTACTTCTTGCCCCAGTAACAGAAAAATATTGTCAGTCCTGAAAAGCCAGGGTCTCTCAAGGCTCGTTGCATTTGTTAAGTGCTGCTTTTTCTTCCCTTCCTTTCCTGCTCTAGCGAACTCCCCTGTGTTTAAAGACAGGTGTCAGCTCTCATTTTTCCTGATGCCCTTGGCCTAATTTGGTGCTTCCTCTGAGTTCCCACAGTACCTGATACATCCTTCTGCCAATCAACTGACCCGTCGTAACATGGTTCTTAATTTCACTCTGCCCCCAAATACAGAAAGCTGGGTGGCAAACTATGGCCCATGGATAAAATGCAGCTACTCATATGTTTTTTTGTTTTTGTTTTTTAGAAACAGTTTTAGTGAAATATAGACATGATTGTGCATGTAAGTATTCTCCATGGCTGTTTTTGCACCGCAAGAGTAGAACTGAATAGTTTGACAGAGTGTACATCAATAGTCTACATAGCTGACATATTTATTATCTGGCTCTTGGATGAAATGTTTGCAGACCCCTGGCCTTGCATCAGTTACATTCTATCACTATGGCCAAATTCTTAGAGATGCCCATGCCTGGAGAGAGGAAATGGGTCAAGATCTTACAGAGGATGAGTGGCAGAGCAAAGGGGTAGTTGGGTGATTCACATACACACTGGTGGGTGTCATGTCCTCACCCACTCCACTGAGAATGCTGTAGTGGCTGTGAGTTTTTCACATAGGCGTCTTCCATGCCTAGCATGGCAAAAAAGAAAAAAGAAAAAGAAAAAAAAAAGCTACTAGAAGTAAAAAAAAAAAAAAAAAATGGTAAGCTTTAGCAGAAATAATTAATAATTTTTGGTAGATTCTTGGATAAACTCATGGAATCTAAGAAAGAGGTAAATGTTAAGTCCTTGGGAACGGCACAACGATGGATAAGATATATGACTGCCATAAAGATCTAGTCTTGCTCTGGTGGGTCTGGCTCAGCGGTTAGAGCATCAGCCCGCGGACCGGAGAGACCCGGGTTCGGTTCCCACTGGGGACACGTACCTTGGTTGCGGTTTGTCCCCAGCCCCCGTTGGGGTTGTGTGGGTGGCAATCACTCAATGTTTCTCTCTCTCTTCCTCCCTCTTTCCCTCCCACCCTATCTGAAGATAAATGCAAAAATGTCCTCAGGTGAAGATTGAAAAAAAAAAAAAAAAGATTCAGGCTTTGTCTCATGTCTCTGCTGCTTTCCATAGTGTTCACTTGAGTTCTCCTTTTCACTATGTACTTCCTCCAGCTTCCAAACATCATGACCTATCACAGATCCTGAATATTTTATCTTATAGTTTTCAACCATTGACCAGACCTTATCCTCATATTCTCTTGGTCCAAAATTGTGAAATATTAAGTCAGTCGATCATTAAGTCAAATCTTGGTTCTTGAACCATCTCTCATCTTCAATAATTCTGTTCGAGACCATGTGCTATCATGGGAAAATGTTTCAGTTGTGAACAAAACTTCAGTTCTCAACCTGACAACCCTTCCTTGCTGCTACTTGTATGACCACTCGCATGTCTCTCAGGTGACAAAGGAGAGAATGAGCAAGTATGATTCAGTTTACCACTAAACCTTGTATTGTTAACATCTCAGGAAATTGTGCTATGAATATTTTTGTGGGTTTTGTTTTTTTGCCTTTGAGGGCCTGGAACAGATTAATTCAATTTATATTATTTCTAATGGGAAAAAAATGATTCAGTTTTCAAACAAATCAATTTTTAAACAGTGTTCTGGAACAAATTAAGTTTGGGAACTGAGGTTCCACTACTTATGATCAGGACTAGAAGTTAGGTGAAAAAATGGAAGTTCTGGTGATCCATACTGATAGACTGGAGAAAGGAACATATCCAAAATGAGAAATGGTACTGTGCTCAGAAAAAGGGGTGCTGATGGTGCGCCATATAGTAGTTCTTGATAAGTTGGCCCATAGTAGCACATGAGAGGTGTTTAACCGATGTATGTTGATCAATAAATGAATAACTGAATGAAATGAATAAAAGAGTTAAGTTCTTTGAGTCTCTTCTTCCACTGCAAGAAGAGAATAACATTTATCTTACAGGCTTGTGTTAGAATAACGTACTTATGAAGTGCTTAGCAGAAAATAAACACTCAGTCAGTGCTATCTAAATTTCAAATCCCTTATCTGGGTTGGATTTAAGAGAGGAATTAAGAGGAATTTATTCTAGCAGATCACCTTTTAAAATTCCATCAGCATGATGATCTGATAAAATCTCTATCATTCTCTGTCTCCTCTTATCTCCTAATCACACCTAAGTCAATATAAATAAAGCCCAGGACTCTTCCTTGGTTCAGTCTGAATTGTCACATTCCCTAAGAGAAGCTTCAGGGCATCACCGAACAAAGTCCTCATTTGTGCAATCAGACACTATTATTCACATATTCAGAAGGTTAACAGTAGCTCAAGGTTAAGAATCCCTGACTTACTGGATCAATGTTTATTCTTTCATTAGGATAGCTTTTTAGCTTACCTGTTCACCAAACTGGCTTACCCAACATATACCTGAACCATTGATTCTTACACTTTCTTGTATGTTCCTTCTCTCCTGGGTCGTACTTACTATTGATCTCATATTGAAATGCTTCGTCGGCCCTGTTACGTTCACCTGCATACCCTCAACCTTCAGTACCTTTTCTGGCTCCACAACTTTCCTGACCCATCTCCAATCCACCTCTAGAAATCATAAAACAACTTTCCCCCCCAGAACTGGAACTGAACATTTTTGCTCAGGCCAAGAAACTGAGGCTCTTACCTCCTACCCCAATTTCTTTACCAAACTCTTCTAAACCCACACTGGGCAATGCTAAAGAATATTACTAATGGCCCTGGCTAGTGTGGCTCAGTTGGTTGGAGCATTATCCCTTACACCAAAAGGTGGCAGGTTTGATTCCCAGTCAGAGCACATACCCAGGTTGTGGGTTCAATCCCCAATCAGTGTACTTATGGAAGGCAACCAATCGATGTTTCTCTCACATGGATGTTTCTTTCTCTCCCCGCCCCCCAAATCAATAATCGATGTTTCTCTCACATGGATGTTTCTTTCTCCCCCTCCCCCCCAAATCAATAATAACATAAAAGTACTATGAGAAGATTTCTGATGAATGAAAATTTCTCTCCCCTGGTAAATGCTTTGTGGAAACCATTTATAGTTTACAAATCTCCCTACAACAATCCGATGGTAGTATTTTATGAAGGCCATCCCACTCCTGATCACAGTGCCAGTCTCCTAAATGATGAATAGTTTTGAGAGATGAAACTTTTCTTTTACTGAGAGTAGTTTCTTAAATCTTTCTGTTAAGGAAACATTTTTCAATGGCATCTCTCATTGCTGGAAGACACTTTAGAGATTGTCTATTACATTGGTCCTCAAAGATGCATGCATCTTCTCTGTGGGTTCTCAAGGCACAATCTAATCTGTACTTACATTTATGATTTATTTGTGCCTTCTAGAGGAAGACCTATTTTTCCCTCTGCCAAATTATATATCTCCCACTCTTATCCAATTCTTTCTTACCTATCAAGGAACATTTTGCCCTCCTGCAAACTTGAACCACAAAATCCTCTGGTAACTATTAGAGACAGTCCAAGTCCCATCTTCTCCATATGACAGCTTGAGTGGGTACATGGGAGTAACGTTGTGTCTTCTCTGTTTTCTCTTTTTCAGCACCATCAGTCTGTTGCTCATATGCTATGGTTTTGGGTCCACTTAGTGTTTCTCAGGATAGGTTCTGGTTTATCAGTTTTCTTTTTAAAAGAAAGTCTACAGAATAGAGGATGTCTACAATGTCCTTCAGGCATGATAAATACTACATATGTAGGAATTAGAAATTAGCTGTGGAAATAGAGACATTCTAAATTGGAAACATTCGTTGAAGATCGGAAGTTTAGCCTAAGTAAAAATTAGTGTGTCAATATTTGTAGCTGTTCTAGTCTATTTTCAAAAGCACTGTGAGGTCATCATGGTAACACGAACAAAACCCATCAACAGCCACCCTGACCTTCTGCTAGTGCCTTGAATAGGTCAGCTTTTGTCACCCCCAGGCCTTGGCATGTGCTTTTTCCTTTGCCTGGAATTTTCTCTACAATCACGTGTTTGCATTTTAACTCCTCATGCTTCAGATCTCTGAGAAGCTTTTTCTTGATTTCTTTACTCCCTTTACCCCCACCTTAGTCCTCATCTGAATCAGGTCAGCCATCATTGTTTTCCAATCTTCTTTTAACTCTCCTATGGCAAACATCACAATTTTTAAAATGTGTTTATTTGTATAATTCTTTAGCACCAGTCTTTTCTACTAGATTGTAAACTCTGGAAAGGTTACAATTCCTTCTGCTTTGTTTACTGTGAAATTCCCAGCACCTGGCAGAGGGCCTGGTGCATGTTGGAATTTCACTTGATATGTGCTGGATGGATGCATGAATGAATGAATGAATGAATGAAGCCTGCAGTCTACTGTTTTCTCTCTTCCTTGCTTACACTTGTATTACTGTGTTGTTTTCAGATGTTTTTCATGTCCCTGTAATTTTATGTCGGGAAGGGTGGTTATTATTGTCTCAGCTTCCATCTGATGAAACTGAGGTCCAGGAAATGGACTAACACAAATTCACATAGCTGAGACAAAACGTTGATTCTTAGTGAAGTGCTCTTTCCATTAGTAACTTATAAAAATAAAGCTGAAGATTTTCTTTTAGAAATAATTTAAATATATACAATGTGATATATATTTTTTTAATCGTGGGAAAAACTAATATCTGCTGGCTGGAAGATCAAGATAAAAGACAATCTCCTGGCTTTTTTTTTTTGTACACTTTGTTTTTTAGGCCAGTTTTTGGTTTACAGCAAAATTGAGCAAAAGATACAGAGATTTTCCATATTCCCCCTGCAACGCCATACTCTGTATGACTTGATTTCGTCATGTGCCGTACTGTGGAGAAGAATGTGAAGGAACTTCACACAGGCTGTATGTAATCTATATTGATTCAAGGTAGAAAACAATTTCTCCTTCTGAACACATTTAATGTCTTTACGAGAGCAATTATTCAAAATGAAAATGTTCATTTTTGTCAAGCCAGTGGCTTAAAAATTAAAAATCCCCTCACACATACCTTATTTTTTGCATATTTTATTAAATGTATTGAGACATTGGTTAATAAGGTCATATAGGTTTCAAGTGTACATTTCTATGATACGTGATCTGTATAATTGCATTATGTGCCCCCCACCCAAAGTCAAATCATCTTCCTTCACCATATGTTTAGCTTCCTTTTGCTTCCTAATATGTCGATTACACATTTCTTTTTTTCTTGTTGACTTATTTTATTAGTCACTATGCAAAAACGTGTAGACTTGAAAGCAAAGCAACATCGTTCCTTTATAAAACTTTCATGCATTCGCCTTTTCTTTTCTCTGATGAAGCATACTGTCCTTCTTTCATTATTTCAGATTAGTACAGTCTGCTGCTTATTTCCCTGAGTTCAGAAAATCATAGAATACCAATTTTGTCATATAGCACGAACTTTAAAGGAAAAATTATGTCTATTACTACAGGGATTTTACTGAATTGATAATACAATTTAAAAAGATACCCTAATTTGTTGACTACCTCTGATTTATATCTCAAATTATATGATTTCTGAATATAGACACATTTATTTTCATTTCTCTAATGCATCAGCCAACCTTTGATTCAGTGAGGAAGACAACTTTTTCATAATGTAGTATTCTTTTCTCACTTCCTTGAACAAAGGGAATTGCATAGAATCGTAAGTTCTCATGGTAGCAGGAGATTTCATAGGCTATTTAGAGCAACTGCCTTGGAATCCACGCGGCAATATGCCCTGCAAAGTCCTTTCCCTGCCTGAGCACTTCGTGTGACGGACTGTCACCACCTTACTTATACTGTGTATACTCGGGGTGAACCAGGTTGGTTGCCTATCCAACTAAATGAGGTCCCTCTAAGTCACCAGCAGTGTTATAACTCAGTGCCATTGACCCAAACTCCCAGAGGCCTTCACGACAACCAAAGGGGTTGTCAGTTTACTCATTTACTGAAGAACATTCTTCACTAACTAATCCCTAAGTAATTGCTAACCCTGGGGTAATAACTAACCCTTGAGTAATCCTGGGGTCGGCGCCAGGGATAATCTATTGAAAACATCTTGACCTTTGAGATGTCTGGGAAACTGAGAACAGGTAATTAACTAACTGCTAAATTCCGCTTCTGTAACATGCTTGCTTACACGTAGCAACCCCCCTTACAAAATCCTATAAAAAGGAGCCATTTTAGCTCTCCGGGGCCGCAGTTACTCCTGTGTGGGACATACTGCAGGTGCATGCGGACTTAGCTCAATAAACTCCTTTTATTAAACCCCATCTCGGCGTCTGAGTGTGGTCGATCTCCTGGGTTACAACAGCAGGATGCTGGCTTGTGATATATGGGGCTTCATTTGTGTCTGAATAGTAGCTTCCCGAAAACCGGACCTCAGGAAGTGTTCTTAGCCATCGGAGCCAACGTGCGAGTGTCCAGACTGTTGGGTACCAGGTGGGCTGGCTTCACCTGGGCTGGAGGTAGGCACCAGCCGACGACAGCTCTCAGAAGGTTCCTGGCCAGCTGCTTTCTAGAAAGAGAAAGGATTAAGTGGGCGTAGGCTTCCAGATGTCCGCCTCAACAGTCCATGATGGCCATTGGGGAGGATTCCAAAAGGAGAATATGTCATATGTAAATTAAGTACTCTTTTCCACTGATTGCTTTTTACTTAATGTTTGGCAGCACAGCTTGTATACATTTTAGACTCTGTCTTTCTTTCCTTTTTTTTTTTTTTTTTTTTTTGCTTCAGAACAACTGTCCAGAATGCTGATAGACCCACAATTTTTCTTAGTGTAATTGTAGGTACATTCTTTCTCACTCCTGGGTTCACACATTATTCCTTACATTCAAAATTCTTTCTGTTTCTGCATTCCATACAATAATATAATCTCATAACAGAATTTTAACACTCAAATAAAAACCCAGCATTTACGGTGTCTCGTGAAATGGCATGGTTTGCCAGGTATTCCCATATTCTTGTAAGAAAAGCTGTCATAAAAGTAGCACCTTTAAAATTTTGTATCCAAGTGAGGTGGATTAATATTTTAAGATATCAATCTGTTTTTGTCCTTTTCTGCCAGTGCTCCCATCACTCCTCCCTCTTTCCTCTCTCTGCACCCCTGTCGTGTACTTACACCCTTGTGATGAGAAGAACAACTTGGTTTATCTGAGTTGCTGCCTTGCCATTTTACAGAATTATAATCCTATTCACACCCAGAGTCTTGACATTTAGATACCTTTTATCGTTTGTTTATTTATTTATTAACAAATTGATTGGGGTGACACTGGTTCACAAAACCACACAGGTTTCAAATGTACAACTCAATAAAACATCGTCTGCACACTGCATCGAGTGCCCATCACCCCAAGCAAAGGCCCTTTCTGTCCCCATTTCACCCCTTTGTCCACTTCCACCTACCTCGCCGCCAGCCACCTTTCTCCGGCTAACATCACACTGTTGTCTACGTCTATGTGTTATGTACATGTGTGTGTGTGTATATGTTTTTTCTTAATCCCTTCACCTTCTTTCATTTAGTCCCCCACCACCCCTGACAGCTTTCAGTCTGTTCTATGTATCTGTGCCTCCCTTAGAGTTAAGCCACTGAAAAGGTAGTGACCTTCACCCTAACCACCTTGTAAGTCTTATCAGTAATAGGAGCTTGCTTGCTACCTGCTCTCTCTTTCCTGCTTACTTGTGACCTGGGATGGGGGACTGTCCTCCACAGCCCCACCCCCTTTCTTGCTTCTGGGATCTATAAGTAATACATCTTGTGACTCTACTTTTTGTGTGTGGGTGTACTAAAACAGTGCCTTCGATAGAAATGACCCTGTAGCTTTCACTTTCCCAGAGTGGGAGCCGAGGAAGCTAGCTGCAGACCTGAGTGGGTGGTCGGTGCCCCTCACCAGCAGGTCATCATCTGCATATTCTTAATTCAATACACCAGCTACAGCTCTCAACACTGCTCTGTGTTTGATAGCCTCAGGGGAGGCAGTGAAGGGTTGAATTCAGAAATAGCCTACTTGTCTTTCTGACATTTGTCATAGAAAAGCCTGAGCCCTCAGGGGAATTTTGAGAGTTTTGTGGAGATGGTAAAAGATTGGTATTTAAAGGTATAGACAAAGTATGTTTGGCCAGAAGCAAGCAGAGGGAAGAGCAGAGTATTCCTCTGGGCACTGTGTATGTGTGTGACGGTGTGAGGGTTGGGGGCAGGAGGGAGAGGCAGACAGAGAGAAGGGATGTGACTCAGAGGGCTCTGTAGTCCAGAGAGAAGGATCCTGACCCTACTTCCCCGCAGTGCTGATACAGCAGCAACTAGATCCTGCAGAGGAAGGGCTGCCTCGTGCATGGAATTCAATGTGGAAACTGATATGCAACAGCCTTGTAGGAAAAATTCCCTTTCCCCAAGAGTTACCAGACATCTTGGGCCATGTAGCATGGGAGATGCATACAGCAACTTGTGAGGACCTGACTGCGAATCATTGCAAATGTGCTCCCACCTTGCTGTTGCCTATGGAATCCTACCTACAGCACAGCTTGGGAGGAACAGGGATAGGGGTAAGTGTTAGGAAGATCTCAAATAAGTTTGTCCACGAACCCAGCAGAATAGAAGAAACTTAAGATAGCAATATTGCTCTGGCCGGTTTGGCTTAGCGGTTAGAGTATCAGCCTGCGGTCCAAAGAGACCCAGGTTCAGTTCCCGCTAAGGGCACGTGCCTCGGTTGCAGTTTGTCCCCGGCCCTGGTCGGTCGTGTGCGTGGCAGCCACTCGATGTGTCCCTTTCACGTCGATGTTTCTCCCTCTCTCTCTCCCTTCCACTCTACCTGAACAAAAAATGGAAAATGTCCTCGGGTGAGGATAAAAAAAAAAAAGATAGCAATATTACACTAAGTTACAGAAAACAAATGTTTATAGTACATCTAAGTGTATGGTTTGAGGGGTGTACTTGCTATACCATCAAGAACTATTTTCCTCTCTTAAAAAATTAAGGAAACATTGACATAGATAGAGTAAAATGCATCCTTTTAGTACACAGTTCTGTGAGTCTGGGCAAACATTTCATCTGTTACCACCACCAAAATCACAATACAGAGCAATTCTCTCCGCCAGATTCCCCGGTGATCCTTTGTAGTCAATCCCTCTCCCCACAACTATTGATCTGTTTTTGTCCCCGTAGCTTCAGCTTTACAACAATGTCATAGAAACAGAATCATCCACTATTGAAGCCTTTTGAGTCCAGCTTCTTTCTCTTAGAATAATGCATTTAGAGTCACTCGAATTGTGTGTATCAGGAGTGCAGTAGTTTGTCCCCTGTTATTACTGAGTAGTATTTGACTGTAGGCAGGCACGATGGTTGTTTCCAGTTTGTGGTGATTGGAAATAAAGCTAGTATGAACAGTTACATACAGATGTTTGTGTGAATGTAGGTTTTCATTTTACTTGGGTAAATACCTGGGAACAGGACTGCTATGTTGTGTGGCTTAGGGTGATCTTTATAAGGTACTGCAAATCCATTTGCATTCTTATCAGCAATGTATGATTCTACTTGCTTCACTTTGTATTGTCAGTTTTTACTTGCTATTCTAATAGGTATATAATGGTGTTGCATTGCGGTTTTAATTCGCATGGCTTATTTGCCTTTTTATATTTTTTATAAATGATCTGTTCAAATGGTTTGCCCAATTAAAAAATGTTTATTCAATTGTTGAATTTTAAGAATTCTTTCTATATTCTGTTTACAAGTTCATAATCAGACATATTATTTCTCAGCCTGTGCCTTCAATTATTCTCTTATTAGGTGGCTTAAAGACCAAAAGTTCTTACCTTCGATCAAGTGCAATATCTCAAATTGTGTTTTTTGACTTAGGCTTTCATGTAATATCTAAGAACGCTTTGCCTGTTCCAAAGTAATAATGTTATTCCCCCTTTTAAAAATAAGTTTTATAGGTTTTACATTTATGTCTCTGCTCCATTTTGAGTTAAGTTTTGCGTAAGGTACAAGGGATCTAGATTCCTTTCTGTTGTTTTTTGCAGACATATAACTTTTCCCGTAATGTGTTTTGAAAAGGTTACCCTCTCTCTGTTGAGTTGCCTTTGTGCCTTTATTGAAACTCAGTTGCACACATGTGGGGCTGTTTTTGGACTCTTTTCTGTGTTCCATTAATCTGTATGTGTAATCTTTCTCTAATACCAAACTGTTTTGACTATTATAGCTTCACGGTAAGTCTGGAAATTAAGAAATATAAATCCTCCAGATTTGTTTTCTCTTTTCATTTTTCAGCTTTTCTTATTTTATTGACTTTTTCTGTAAATTTTAGAATCAGCTTGTCAATTTAAAAAAGTCCTTGTGCCCAGCCAGTGTGGCTCAGTGATTGAACTTCAACCCATGCACCAAGAGGTCACCAGTTTGATTCCTGGTCAGGACACATGCTCAGGTTGTGGGCCAAATTTCCAGTGGGGGGCATGCAGGAGGCAGCCAGTCAATGTTTTCTCTCATCAATGTTTCTATCTCTCTTCCTCTCCCTTCCCCTCTCTAAAATCAGTAAGGAGCCCTGGCCGGTTTGGCTCAGCGGTTGGAGCGTCGGCCTGCGGTCCGGAGAGACCCAGGTTCGGTTCCCGCTAAGGGCATGTACTTAGGTTGCAGTTTGTCCCCGGCTCTGGTTGGTCCAGCGGGTGGCAGCCACTTGATGTGTCCCTTTCACGTCGATGTTTCTCTCTCTCTCTCTTCCTCTCTCTCCCTCCCACTCTATCTGTACAAAAAATGGAAAAATGTCCTCGGGTGAGGATAAAATCAGTAAGGAAAAATATATAAAAAAAAAATTTCTGATTTTGACGGAAATTTCGATGAATCTACAGGTCAGTTTAGAGAAAACTGATATCTTAACAATGTTGCATCTGATGCATGAACATAATATAGATCTCTATTTTCGTCTCCTTTTTTTTTTTTTAATCGATACTGTACACTTTTCAGCATAAAAGTCTTGTAGATATTTTGAAAGATTTATATATAAGTATTTTATACTTTTTGTTATGATTATAAATAATACTTTAAAATTTTTAATTTCTAATTATTCATTGCTAGTATAGAGAAATATGCTTAAACATATACCCTGCACTCTTGCTAAACTCGTCTATAAGTTCTAGCACCTTTTTTGGTACATTTTTTTAGATTCTTTCTTTAGACAATTATGTTACCTGTAAATAGACTCTTTTATTTCATCCTATGTGACTTTTTTTTTCTTGCCTGTTGCCTCGGCTTGTACTTCCAGTACAATGATGAGCAGGAGTTACGAGAACAGACATGGCCGTCTTGCTCCTGGTCTACGAGGAACGCGTTCAGTGTTTCACAGCTGAGTGTGCTGTCAGCTGAGCTCCTCTGGGGCACCTGCATCAGGCACACGTCCCCTTTTGTTCCTAGTTTACTGAGAGTGTTTATCAGGAATGGATGTCAGATTTTGTCAAAACTTTAAACAAACAAACAAAAACAGAAAATAACAAGTTTAGACAAGGATGTGGAGAAACTGGAACACTAGTGCACAGTGGTAGGGATGTAAAATGGGCAACCACTATGAAACACGGTATGACAGTTCCTCAAAAAATTAAAAATAGAATTAATGCATGATCCAGCAATTTCACTTCTGGGTATATACCCCAGAGAATTCAAAGCAGGGTCTCAAATAGATATTTTTATATTCGTGTTCACAACAGCCAGATGGAGGAAGCAGCTTGTGTCCATTGATAGGTAAATGAATAAACAACGTGGTATTTACATACAATGGAATATCATTCAGCCTTAAAAATAAAGAAATTCTGACACAGGCTACAACATACATGAACCTTAGCGATATTATGCTAAGTGAAATAAGCCAGTCACAAAAAGACAAATACAGCATAATTCCATTTACATAAGCTCTGTAGTACAGTCAATTTCATAGACACAGAAGTGGATGGTGGTTGCCAGAGGCTGAGGGGGGATGAGAAATGGAGAGTCATTTAATGAGTTTAGAGTTTCAGTTCTGCCGGATGAAAAGAGTTATGGTGATTGGTTGCACAACAACGTGAATGTACTTAACGCTACTGAAGCTGTGCACTTAAAAATGGTTAAGATGGTAAATTTTATGTTATGCATATTTTAACATAATTTAAAATAAAAATAATTTTAAAAGCACTAAAAATATTTCTTTCAAAGAGAAGTTAGACTTGGCTGTATCTCTCTCGCCTTTTTTTTTTTTTTTTTTATCAGTTAGTATGTCCTCCAAGATCTCAAACTTTCCCTAAAGGAAATTTGTCTTTCTCCTGTTCAGACAGTCTTGCTTCCTTTACCTGAGGCATAGTTTAATACAAATACTTAATTGGGAGATAAGAGACTCAGGCAGGGAGAGTTAGGGAAAAGAGAGTACAGAGGAAAGGAGGGGTATGCAAATGCAAGGTGATGGTATTGAGCTGGCCACATCTTTATAGAAATCACCAGTGGTTGTTCAGTCATGTGGGTCATCTCTGGAAGGAGGAGAGGACAGGAGAGGAATTTACTTGCCAGCTTTTTATCACCGCCTAGCATTCAATAGTCAAACTTATTGTAGAGAGATACTCTTGTAGGCTGCATCAGCTGGCAAAGTCAGGTTCCATGCCCTACGAGTTTGCCCTGCACCCAAGTCCAGAAGTGGTAGACAGAACCAGCACCTTTGTGGGTTGGGTCAGGTCCTAGCCCTAGGGCCTGGCTGCTGAAGCTTTTCTGCTTTCGGCCACCGCAAGGTGCAGTGGAAGTTATGCTAGAAGATGGGGGGGGGGGTGTTGGAGGTAACGGTGGGAACTAGAGCTCTCCGTGAACAAGTGGCCAAGTATCTGAGAGAGAAGTGAAAATCTGTTAGACCTGAGAGAGCATATTACCTTTGTTTAACACAGACATACTAAAAGAAAATATAGTTAAGTCAGTAAGAGGTGGTCCAGGCTTGGTTATAAATACTGATCTGATGTAATAACATGTTTGAATTATAACTATCAATGCTGGGAGATGTGGACAGACCAGATTTGGTTAACAATATATGCATTTGAAAAACTTGGAACTCATGCCTCCACATTTTCACTATGAAGGAGTCCCTATTTTAGTAAGGGTGAAGAATATTAGCTGCTGTAACAAGCAAACCCCCAAATATCAGTGTTTACCAGAGGCAGTGGCAATAGTCACAATTAAGAATGCCTCCTTAAGATAGGGTTTGGGACTTATGACACTCTTGTCTAGCCCTGAAGTACCAGGAACACAGGTTCACAATAGAGCCAGAATATTTGTTGATATTTAAAGTGCTGGATGACAGAAAAACAAACTAACTCAACAATGACTTGATGACTGGGGCTGCTACCATTACAATTTTCTAAATTAAGGAAAAAAAAAAAAAAGGCATGAAAGTCACTGTCTCCCAAGAAGTTAAGTATATGTACAAGTTAATAAGATACTTTATTCTTACCAAGTTTAGGTTCCAAGATATAGGCTCTGGACAAAGAGATAATAAGTAAGGCTAAAAGTTGTGAATATTGTTTTTTCTCTTTACTCTCTTTTACTCAAATATTCTGGTTATCTACTTGGGTCTTTGCAACAACTATGTATGTCTTAACAATTTTCTAGATCTGGAGATCTAGGAGCATCATTTTGATTGGGATCTCTGTTCTAAGGGCTAGGGATTTGCTTGTGTTTTTATTTTAATATTTTAAGAGCATAGAACAAGCATTGTAATAATATTTTTATCTACTAACTTCCTGATGTTTTCAACTAGTGGGACATAAGAAACTCTTGACTGGATTAGTTTAATCTGGAAAACATTTAAGGAATTATTTCTGTTCCATTAGTAAGATAGTTCCTGGGGTGAAACAGGAACCCAGGCTCTGCCCGAGTTCTGAGCCAACCAACCCTCTGGTTGAAATGAAAGAAAAAAATAAATAGGTAAGATTTTGTTTCTTGGCATAAAACTTACAATAGAAAGGGGCATTAAATTTTGGAACCCAGCTTCTCTGAGAATTTGATAATGAGATGAAGTTATTGTTCAAATCTTGAACACTTTAATATTGTATTTTTTAGTAGTTTTTACTTTAGCATTTAAACTCCTCGCACACAAGCACGCACACACATCTATGTGATGTGAATGAGAATTATCTAGAATAAAAAGTATGTTTGACTTAGAGTAGTGTATGAATGACTCTTCTTACCCATCTGAATATTTTACAAATGATAAACTGTACACCTTGGCCCCAAAAGGATCCACAAAGGAACGGGTTGGTCAGGTGAGGGAACTATCTTATGAAAAAAGCTGTATTTCCCCAAGGGTCTGCTGGTCTTTCCCCCAGGGGAATAGCCAGTCTGCTTTTAGGTGGCATGTAATAAAGATCATGAAACAGTTAAACATCTTTCACACACTACAAGTGTGACAATAAATATCCAGTTTGAGTGACATGCCCCCTCGTGAGTTAACCAGAACAAGGTTTGCTATTCTCTTCTTCCAAAGGAGAAAAATAAGTCACAGGGAGTAAGGATTTGCCCAAAGCCATGTATTGACTTTATGCTCTATATACTGTTTGTCATTGATATTTCTAAATAAGACTATGAAATGAGAGACAGACTAGAGCAGAGACCTTAAGATAAGATTTGAACCAATATGGATACACAAGGCAGATTGGAAAATGTAAAATTCTACATAAAATTCTGCTGTATGTTGTATCTACACTGAATTCCAATCCATTTATAGGGCACAATATCTACAATACATATTCAGGATTCCTACTATACATATGGCAGTGAACTAAGTATTGCAAAATATACTGAGACAGAGAACTATCCTCGTCTTCAAGAGTTCACTATCTAGTTAGAGCCATGAGAAAAACAAAACAAAACTTTGAAACAAAATCACATATATTCAGTGTTATAAAAAAGGACCAAAGCATTACAGGTGTTATGATTATGGAGTATGAGTATATAATCTTAACACCTGAAATGCTTTGGGCTGTTTTTTATTATTTTAGATTTCTATTTTCTTTTTTAATTAAATTGTATTTTTTACTTACAATTGACATTCAATATTATATTAGTTTCAGGTGTACAGCATAGCAATTAAACAATATAAAATTTACACAGTGATTCCGAACCCCCATTGTTTCAAGTATCCACCTGGCACCATATATAGTTATTACAATATCATTGACTATATTTCCTTTGCTATAGTATTTTACAACCCTTGTGACTATTTTGCAACTACCAATTTGTACCTCTTAATCCCTTCACCATTTTCATTCAGCTCCCTAACCCCTCTCCCATCTGGCAGCTACCAGTTTTTTTCTCTACCTCTACGAGTCTGTTTCTGATTTTTTTTGTTGTTGTTTTTGTGGGTTTTATTAATATTCTACATATAATTAAAATAATAAGGCATTTATCTTTCTCTGACTGACTGATTTCACTTAGTATAATCTGTCTAGATCCACCCATGCTGTTGCAAATGATAAGATTTCATTCTTTTTATGGCCTAGTAATATTTCATTGCATATATGTCCCACTACATTTTTATTCACTCATGTATTGATGGGCACTTGGATTGCTTCTACATTTTGCCTATTATAAATAATGCTGCAATGATCAGAGGGGTGCATATATGTTTTCAAATTAGTATTTTGGGTCTCTTTGAATATATATACAGAAGTGGAATTGTTGGGTCATAATGCAGTTCTATTTTTAATTTTTGGAGGAACCCTAGTTTGCATTTCCACCAACAGTGTATGAGTATTCTCTTTCCTCTACATCCTCACCAACACTTGTTGTTTTTTAATTTATTGATAATAACCATTCTGACAGGTGTGAAGTGATATCTCCTTGTGGTTTTAATTTGCATTTCTGTGATGTTTAGTGATGTTGAGCATATTTGTATATATCTATTGGCTATCTTTATGTCCTCTGCCCATTTTAATTATTTGATTGTTTAGATTTTTGGTGTTGAGTTGTATGAGTTCTTTATACATTTTTAATATCAACCCCTTATTGGATGTATCATTGGTGAATATCTTCATTCATTCAGCAGGTTGTCTTTTTGTTTTGTTGATGATTTTCTTTGCTATGCAAAAACTTTTTAGTTTGATATAGTCCTATTTTTTATTTTTTACTTTGTTTCTCTAGCTGAAGGAGATATATCAGAAAAAATATATATTGCTAGGGGAAATACTAGAGAGTTTACTGCCTGTGTATTTTCTAGGAGTTTCATGATTTTGAGTCTTACATTTAAGTCTTTAATCTATTTTGAGTTTCTTCTTATATATGGTGTAAGAAGGTGGTCTGGTTTAATTTTTTTGCATATATCTGTCCAATTTTCCCAACACCATTTACTGAATAGATGGCCAATAGCCCACTGTATGTTTTGCCACCTTTGTTGATTTATATAGGTATGGATTTATTTCTTGGCTCTCTCGTCTGTTTCATTGGTCTATATGTCTGTTTTTATGCCAGTACCAAGCTGGTTTGAATACTATAGCCTTGTAGAATAGTTTGAATCACAGATATCAAAACAACTTTGTTCTTCTTTCTCAAGATTGCTGTGGTTATTTGGGGTCTTTTGTGGTTCCATGTAAATTTTTGGATTATTTGTTCAAGTTCTGTGAAAAATGCCATTGATATTTTGATAGAGATTGCATTAAATCTGTACATAGCTTTGGATAGTATGGACATTTTAATGTTAATTCTTTCTACCCATGGTATATGATTCCATTTATTTGTATTGTCTTCAATTTTTTTTCAATGTCTTCTAATTTTTTGAGTGCAGGTCTTTTACCTTCTTGGTTAACTTATTTGCAGGTATTTTATTTTATTTTTTATGCAATTATAACTGGGATTGTTTTCTTAGTTTCTCTTTATGATAGTTCATTATTAGTGTATAGAAATGCAACTGATTTCTGAATATTTATTTTGTGTCCTGCTACTTTACTAAATGTATTTATTAGTTCTAATAGTTTTTGGTGGAATCTTTAGGGTTTTCTTTATATAGTATCATACCAACCACAATTACTGACATTTTTACTTCTTTCCTTTCAATTCAAATGCCTTATATTTCTTTTTCTTGTCTAATTTTTCTGTCTAGGACTTCCAATACTATGTTGAATAAGAGTGGTAAAAGTGGACATCCCTATCCTGTTCCTGAACTTAAAGAAAATGCTTCTAGCTTTTCCCTACTGAGTATGATATTAGCTGTTTTTTGTCATATATGGTATTTATTATGTTCCCTCTATTCCCACATTGCTGAGAGTTTTTATGAAAAAATGGTGCTGGATTTTGTCAAAAGCTGTTTTCTGTATTTGTTGATATGATCATATGAACTTTATATTTCATTTTGTTTATGTGGTGTACCATATGAATTGATTTGAGGATATTGAACTAACCTTGCATCCTAGTAATAAATACCACTTGATCATAATCTTTTTAATGTATTGCTGAATTCAGTTTACTAATATTTTGTTGAGGATTTTTTCATCTATGTTCATTAGGGTTATTGGCCTATAATTTTATTTTATTTTTATTTTTTGCAATGTCTTTATATGGTTTTGGAATCAGGATAATGCTGGTCTTATAAAATGAGTTTGGGAGTCTTCTCTCCTCTTCAATTTTTTTTTTTAAAATAGTTTGAGAGGGTAATTCTTCTTTAAATGTTTGGTAAAATTCACCTGTGAAGATATCCATCTGGTCCAGGACATTCATTTATTGAGAGTTTTTTGATTACTGATTCAATTTCGTTGGTTGTAATTAGCCTGTTCAGATTTTCTGTTTCTTCGTAATTCAGTCTTGGAAGATTGTATGAGTCTAGAAACGTATCCATTTCTTCCAGATTGTTCATTTTGTCGGCATATAATTTGTTCATAGTATTTTCTTATTCTCATTCGTTTCTTATTTTATTTATTTTGGCTCTCCTTCTCTCTCTCTCTCTCTCTCTCTCTCTCTCTCTCTCTCTCGATGATTTTGGCTAAAGGTTTTTTTTTTGTTTGTTTGTTTCAATCTTTTCAAATAAACAGCTTTGGTTTCATTGATCTTTTATATTGTTTTCTTAAACTTTATTTTGTTTATTTTTACTCTGACATTTATTATTTCCTTTCTTCTACACATTGTGGTCTTTGTTGTTCTTTTTCTAATTCCTTTAGGTGTAAAGTTAGGTTGTTTATTTGAGATTTTCTGTTTTTAGAGGTAAGCATGTTTTACTGTGAATTTCCCTCTTAAGACTTTTTTTGCTGTGTCATTTTATTTATTTATTTATTTATTTATTGTTTTTTTTATGCTCACCTGAGGACATTTTTCCACTTTTTTTGTTCAGGTAGAGTGAGAGAAAGATAGAGAGAGAGAAACATCGACATGAAAGGGACACATCGAATGGCTGCCACCCACACGACCAACCAGGGTCGGGGACAAACTGCAGCCGAGGTACATGCCCCTAGCGGGAACCAAACCAGGGTCTCTCCAGACCTCAGGCCGACACTCTTAACCGCTGAGCCAAACTGGCCAGGGTTGCTGTGTCATTTTAACTATGATGTGTTTCCATTTGGATCTCTTTGAATTCACCTCATTTGGGACTCTCTTCTCTTTCTAGACTTGTGTTTTGTTTGCTTTTTCCTTCTCAAGCTTTGTAAAGTTTTCTGTTATTATTTCTTCAAATATGTTCTCAATCCTTTGCTCTCTTTCTTCCCCGCTGGTACCCCTATGATCCAGATGTTGTTACAGTTCATATTGTCTCAGAGCTCCTTTTAAGAATCTTCATTTTTTAAAATCCCTTTTTTTCCCCCTGCTCTGATGGGGTATTTTCTGTTACCTTGTCATGCAAATTATTGACTCAAACCTCTGATTCATTTAGTCTGCTGTTGATTCCTTCCAGTGTAGTCTTTATTTTAGTTATTATAGTCTTCATTTCTGGCTGGTTCATTTTTATGGTTTCTATGTCCTTTTTTATGCTTGCTATCTATCTCTTTGTTGAAGCTCTCACTAAGTTCCTTGAGCATTCTTATAAGCATTGCTTTGAACTCTGTATCTGGTAGGTTGCTTTTCTCCATTTCATTTAATTTTTTTCTAGAGATTTATTTTATTCTTGCATTTGAGGTGTATTTTTTTTTTATCTACCCATTTTGGGTGCTCTCTATATTTGTTTTTATGTGTTAGGTAAATTTGCTATGTCTCTCAGTCTTGGTAGGATTACCTATGTAGTAGATGTCGTGTCAGGCCCATTGGTGCAGTCTCCCTGATTCCCTTAGCTGTGTGTTCCAGGAGTGTCTTGTGTTTATTATGTGTACCTTCCTGTTGTAGATGATCTTTGATTACTGTTGGCATGTCCATGACTGTGGTTTACCCTTAAGCTGGCTGGATGTGAGGATTGGCCAAGACCACAGTGTACAAGCTGCTATGTGTGGGATGACCCCACGAAGCTGAATTTGCCCCAGCAGGATCTGGTGCTTGCTGAAACCTTACTTAGCGTGTGCCACTTGGAGCCAATTGGGTGGTGCTCTGTTATGATCTGAAGCCAGCTACTGGGTGTGTTCATTTAAGGGACATTTTGAAGGCACTCCAATGCAAGTCAATGTCAGATGCTGCCTATGACCAAACATGTGCTAACTGTTAGGAGATACAAAGTGATCCACAGTCAATAGCTGCCTGTTCTAGGCCTGTATACAAGTGGGAAGGGCTAAGCTACAAATCAAGGTCAGCTTCCACAAATATTGGATCTGGGGCAGGTCAGCAAAAGACCCATGATACCTTGTGACCTGTTGCCACCTGCCAGTTAGTCTAAACTACTAAAAAACCTCAGGTGGTACATGAGTTTCATGAGGCAGGTTCTCAGGGAGTCATCAGATAAAAACAAGTGATGTTTGCCAGGTTAATACAGATTCAAACTCATAGTTTGCAAAGTTATGCAATTTTTCTTAAATATGTTTTCAATGATTTTTTTTTTTTTTTGAGAGGAAAGGAGAGAGAGATAGAAACATTGATGTGTGAGAGAAACATCAATTGGCTACCTCCCGCACGCCCTCTACTGGGGATTTTTCCTGCAATCTGGGGCCTGTACCCTGACCAGAAATCAAACTGGGACTTCTCAATCCATGGGACAACGTTCAATCCGCTGAGCCACAGCAGCCGGGCTAGTTATAATTTTGATGTGGTCTTTGGAGGAGGTGAGAGCAGTTTTCACTTACTTCACCATCATGAATGAGCATCTATGTATGAGCACTGCTAAGTTAAGGTGACCTGAACAAGTTTTGTGAAAGAAGTGATGTTCAAGCTCGTCTGTTAAGACACCTCCCTTTTCCAAAGTTAATACTTCTGAAACTTTTTTATGTTCATCTACATGGGCTTCCACTGTGGTCACCAATTACCAACACCATTTGACCTCTTTTAAATCGCCCCCAAATTATTTAACTGCTACCTTCCCTTATTTATGCATATGTTCATTCATTCATCAATAAACACGATTTTAAGAATCAGAGGGGCTTTAGGATATTGAGACATAACACTACCATCACCATCACCACAACAACTCGGTCCTTGTGTCCTTAGAATACTAAAGTCTTCCCCCTCCTGTGCTTGGTGCTTATAACACAGTGTGGCAAGAGCTATGAAACAGGTAAGAGCTCTGTACTTAGAATTCACTTAAAAGGAACACCCAACCAGACTTTTGAGGTCATAAAAGTTTTATTAAAAAATGTTATATATGGGTATAGACCTAATAGATGAATGAGGGTTGGTGGGCTAAATGGGATTGGAGAAGCAAGAGTGTTAGGAGGGCTCAGAAAAATTTTGTCTAAATCATAGCTGAAGGGCAAACCTGGTCAGTCTAAATGATGTGAGCTGAGTGATTTTGGAGCTTTGAAAATCCTCTGAATTTCTTCCCATGGTCAGACATTCTTATCTGAACCGAGGTCTTGTTGAGATCTCTATAGTTTCGAGGGAATGTGGGGAGAATGGGAAAACTTAGACAATAATAAAGCATTTTATTCTATATGGGGAAAGGAGAATACTTGTGTAAAATCTAAAGGTAAATTATTTGATTTATAGTATTTTATGAGCAAAAGTCTTTTCTCCCAGAATGGGTTAAGTGACAGTAAAGACACAGTTTTATACACTTTTGTTTTCTTAGAGGATGAAACCACAAGCATTCTAGGAAGAGTTTAATTATGAATTACTTTTGTCAGTTAAGCAGAGAACCCTGAGAGTTTGTGGATCTTAGTGCCAAAAAAAATCTTTTTAAATATGGCATATCATCTAATTTAGGTATTAGACCCGTGTCATAGACAATGCTTTAAGTTCAGTACACAATTTTCTCTTCCTGGGTACACTAAAAAGCTCTCTCTCTTCTCTGAGGTTTGATTAGGATTGAGTGTTCTGTGACTGAGATTTGGCCAATGGGCTGTGAGCAGACGAGATGTAAACCATTTTTAAGCCTGGCCTTTAAAAATGTCTCATATATTCTGTTTCTCTTTCTTTTTTTATGATGAGTCTAGAAGCTAATATTATACTGAGTCTGGAAGACAACATTATACTTTTTGTAGCTAAAAAGCAGAAGCAACTTGAATCCTCGAATCATGGCTTAGAAGAACCACTGAGTAAAGCCAACTTACATCAGTCTGTACCATGAGCAAAAAGCAAATGTGTGCTATGTTAAGACATTGCTTTTTCAGGGGTTATTTGATTTTGTGTCATAGCCTGATTTATTCTCACAAATATACTCCTACCCTTAGATGCCTTTGCAAGCCCTACTTTGGGTTTTGTGGGAGTTGTTTATGACAATAGATCTTGATAACTTATTTGTCATAGGAAGTGAGGGAGCAAAAGTCAAGAAAACTCTTGTGTTCTTTGGGTTGTGCACATACAGTGGTGAGTTAAGATGGCATATTTCAAGATAGGCAAATGGAGTAAAGTAGATTTTAGGATTAAAAGAATGAAATTAAGGTAGGGCATGTTATGCTAGAAGGATTAAGTCTCATATCATGGATGATCTTATCAATATCTTTGAGGGAAAATCTTGTTGTCTTATAAGCTTAATTCCCTGCAATATCAAGTATCTCTATACTATTTATATAGGGTGGGGCCAAAGTAGGTCTACAGTTATGAGTACTCAAACACAGAGTTTATTCTTGTATTAGTATTTATTAATTATTATCTTATTTTCCATATGAATAACTGTAAACCTACTTTTGCCCCAACCTGTTTTTGTTGATGGGTTGGTTCTTTGACTGGATCAGCTAAATTCTGAAGGAAATTTTCTCACCCCTTGAGTCAATACATTCCTATGAAAACTCTGAAGATACTTATTCCTTTTGTGCTTGGAATTGCCTTGAGTTGTCCACACACTCAAAGGAAGTATCTTGTTTAAATTACAATAGCATATTTATTCTGCCTCTTTTCTTGGCTTCCCGTCCCTCCAGATCTACATTTCTCTGAACCCTTTTGTTCAGCATGCACTCACTCTTTGTAAAGATATTGCTCATTAGGTTGATTGTAAAAGCCAACACCAAAGGTCAAATCCAAGTTTGTTGCACAAGCCGTTTGGAAAGTCAGAATGATCTCCACAAGATGCATACCAGCAGCTAACTCGATTTCTGATTTCCTCAAATGACTTTTCTTGTGAAATCTGGTTTTTGCATCTTCCCAAGCTTTTTCCTAATGATAGCCTGCTTTTGTATTTCAAAAAGTAACCAGAAAGAGTATTTTAGAAAAGCTATCGTTTTTATTTTTCGTCAAAGTCTCTTTGATTATTCCTTGGTGTGTGTTTCCTAGAAGAGCATTTGCATAAAATGGATACTAAATCAGATTTTGTTGACTAGTTTACAAAAACCAGAAAGGAATCTAGGGATCATCCCGTCCAATCCTATGCATTTATAGATGAGGAAACAGAATCATAGCGAAGGGAAATGTTTTGGCCAAGGTCACACAGCTGATTAGGTGCAGACCTGCTGCTATTTATGATGTTACTCCTTTAATTATGTGCATAACTCAACCGTTTCACAAAGCCATCATTATCCCAACCAAATCTTACAATAACAATCTGAGGGAGGAAACACAGACATTAGCAACACTTTGGGTTTTTTAACAAACAAGGAAATTGAGGCCCAGGAAAAAAAGTAAGTCAAATTCTTGAATTATCTTATTCTTTTATTCCACAAATATTGATTGAGCCCCTATGGTGAGCTAGGCACTGTCCACATTTTGTTCTAAATATGAACAAAACAGACAAAGTCTCTGCCCTCCTTTACCGGGGGGAAAAAAAGAGAGAAAACATTATAACAAATAATAGCTGCAATGAGCGAGCTTGCCTCCTGCCTCCAATCGAGGGGTGTTTATCTTTACACTTTTGTTAATTAATTAAAACAAATAAAATTCCAGATTGATTGGCTAATTCTCTTTTCCTACGAAGAAGTAACCCCGTTAAAGAATTTTTCCTGTAAAGAATGCAAAGCATTTTAGATGCAGCAATAAAAAAAGGGCTTCAGAGAGTGATATAATTTTATGTGCTCAAGAGAATATGGGGAAACATCAGTACATGTTCCCTTTCTCTCCAGCTTTGAGATTTATGATTGGTCTGTTACAATAATAATAACCGAATATTGGCGCAAGAAATATATTTGATTCAGTGGGTAACATTTGACAGCCTTAACTTGTGAAATGTAGAAGAGTTCTTGCAGGAAGCTCCGGCAGAATATGTAATACACAAGAAGGTATTCAGGGAACAGGAAAATAAAATCAAAGGAACCTGCTACCCAATCTGTTTCATTAAATACGAAAATTAAAATGCCTTAACAAAATACTTTCTCTTCCTCTCTCCTCCCAGCAAACAAAAGCTTTGGTAGGCAGCCTGAGATTGCTCATCAAGAAAAAAGACCAGACTCAGAAGCTAAATGGCTTCTTTTGAATGAAGCAATTAATGCTAAAAGGAACATGTTGTCTCCACAGCATTTGTAAGGTAAAACATTCATTGTACTTCCTGGCACACTATCAAGACTCTCCTTGGCCTATGTCAGCGGAGAAATGATTTGTTGCATGAGCTCTTGACCTCTAATAATCAGAAGGATTTGGCTGATAACTTGACAGCACCGATTCTCTTTAGGACTGAAAATGTGCCTGGGAACTATACTCCTGGGTCCTTCTCACTCAGATCCTGACTTCCTGGCCTTGGCACGCTCATCAAGGCTGGCCTCTCCTCCATTTACAACTCAGAGATGTTACCCTATGATTGTTTAGGTTTTGAAATGCATTAGAGTAAAGCAACCAATTATTATCCTAATTGTATTTGTTCTGATCAGATTTTTCAAGAAATTACCTTCTTAAAGATCCCTATTGTTCATTTGCTCACTCACTGATTTATGCATTTCTTCAGAACACATTAATTCATGCGATCCAATGTGTGAGAAACCACGTGGGGAAGGCTCACAGTGGAGACATGAAATAAGACCTGGCGCTTGTCCTCAAGGAGAGCTCAGTTCAGCACAGGGGGCAGGTAGGTGTGGAGGAGAAGAAATTTTATGCCACCCTTCTAGGTTCTTTTGGCTGGTCTAATAATTAAATCTTGATGAGACAGATTAACAAGCAAAAATAAACAAATTTAATTACATATCTACATAGGGGACCCCCCCACACACACACACTCACACACTCACACACACACACACACACACACTCACACACCACACCAGAGGTATATCTGGCACCCTGAGCCAAGGATGAGGTAGATGCCTCAGGGCTTCAGAGGAGAGGAGAGCAACTTGCAGTGCGATAAGACAAGCAGGTGTTCAGTAATTAGTAGATTGCCCTGCCCTATAGAGAGGTCATAAAAACTTATTCTGGTGATAACTCTTAATAGGAGCAAGGCACCAATTTAAATTTTTTTAATGGGAGCACTCAAAGTTTCTCTTGAGCCTGCGGGATCTCAATTGCCTTCAGCTCAAAATAATCCACATGCCAAACTAGCATATCTTGGGGAGGCCTGCTCTGAACCCTTCACAGGGAAATGCTATGACCATAAATCATGGCAGCTTGGAAAAGGGGCAAGTGCAAAGCGCACTGGTAGGTGTGAGGGGTGGCGAGAGCTGTCTCTTGTCCAGTAGATAAAGCAGTGGTTCTCTGGCTGGGCTCTGGCCAGGGAAGGCTGCAGACAGGGATGGCTAGGAGGGCTTGCAGGACTCTTATGCAACCTCTGCTCCCCACCCCCCTATAATGGAGACTTCTTTTTTTTTAAACTTGTTTCATATATGCATATTTCTTACAAGAGTTTTTTGTTGTTGTTGTTTACTACTAGATCCTTTATTTATTAAAATTTGGCACTTCAAAATTCTTTTTATTTTATTATTATTTTTTCTTTCAATATTATTCTGTATTGGTTTCAAGTATATAACTTAGTGGTTAGACAACCATATACTTTACATAAGTGTTCCCCTCAGTATTTCTGGTACCCCAACTGACATTTTCCACAGTTATTGCAATGTTATTGAATATATTCTCTATGCTTTACTTACATACCTGTGATTGTTTTGTAACTAGCAATTTGTACTACATCAAACTTACAAGTTCCTCTACAGCAAAAGAAACCAGCATCAACATGAAAAGGGGATCTGCTCTCTGGGAGAACATATTTGCTAACAATACATCAGATAAGGGCTTAATATCCAAAATATCTAGAGTACTCATACAACTCAACAAAAGGAAGACAAACAATCCAATTAAAAAAATGGGCAAAGGATCTGAATAGACACTTCTCCAAACAGGACATACAAAAGACCAGGAGACAGCCCTGGCCGGTTTGGTTCAGCGGTTAGAACATCAGCCCGTGGACCAGAGAGTCCTGGGTTTGGTTCCCGCTAAGGGCATGTACCTCAGTTGCAGTTTGTCCCTGGCCCTAGTTGGGGTCATGTGGGTGGCAACCACTCGATGTGTCTCTCTCTCACATCAATGTTTCTCTCTCTCATCTCCCTGCTCTATCTGAAGATAATTACAAAAACAAACAAACAAAAAAAGACCAGGAGACATATGAAAAAAATGCTCAACATCACTAATCATCAGAGAGATGCAAATTAAAATGACTATGAGGTATCACCTCACACCAGTCAGAATGGTCGCCATCAATAAATCATCAAACAACAAGTGTGGAGAAAAGGGGACTCAAGTACCCTGCTGGTGGGAATGCAGACTGGTGCAGCCACTATGGAAAACAATGTGGAGTTTCCTCAAAAAATTAAAAATTGAACTTCCATTTGACCCAGTGATCCCGCTTCTAGGAATATACCCTAAGAAGCCTGAAACACCAATCAGAAAGAATATATGTACCCCCATGTTCATAGCAGCACTATTTACAATAGCTAAGATCTGGAAACAGCCCAAGTGTCCATCAGCAGATGAATGGATAAAAAACTGTGGTGCATATACACAATGGAATACTTACAAGAGTTTTTTAGAACAAAGGGTTTTACTGAAAAAAAATACAGACAAACCATATAAATGGTCTTTATGATCTCCTTTAATGTTCCAATAAATAATCCTGGTAGCAGGAGGCTTCCCCATTTTACATATGAGGAAAATGTTTATCTTAAATAAGCATTTGTTATTTCGTGGACAGTGCTAAAAATAGTCACCCTTATTTTCTCCTCCAAGTAAACCAAACTACTGAATTGAAGTTTTTTCACATTCAGTTTGGGAAGGTGAGCGACTGGCACAGAGCAGAATAAACATCTGCTGGAGCAGCGAACAATGGTAGAGACTAGACTTATCTTTGTGGAGGATACCCATGGGGAATAAATTGTAACATTTGGTTTGTTATCCTGAAAGTTAAACAACTTTTCTATCCAAGCAGTCATAGAGCCCACGGTGAGATCCCAAATGATTCGCTTTAATTCAGTTTAGTCAAGCGACCTCTTAGGTACCTGCCCACACTCATGGGCTTATACTTTTGTTCTCCAACCTTGGCTGGTAAAGGTAGATTTTATTCACTGAATTGATTTCTATACAGCTACACAAAGAAGTCTGTTTAATGGATGAATCTCACCAATATTCTGCTGAGCTGGACACAAAGAAGTCCGTACTTCATGATTCCTTTTCAATTAAGTTCTAGAACAGGCAAGACAAAGGTACAGTGGAAAAAATCAAATGCTTGGAGGGGGGGGTAGGTTGACTATGAAGGAACATGGGGGAACTTTCTGGGTTGGTAGACATGTCTTACATCTGAATCAGATTGGTGTATCTATTAATAAAAGTACACAGTTAAGAAAAAAAAGAAGTCAGTTTATATTGAGACAATAGATGTTACTGTTTTCAGCATGTACTTTATCACAGGAATGTGGCGTAATGAGGGGAAACGGTATTTTACAGTCAGAAACAGCAGTTCAGATGCTTGTTCTGCTGTATCATCTTGGACACGTTTGTTTCCTTTCCGTGGCTTCAGTTTGCTCAGGGGCAAGATGGGGGTACTAATCCCAGCTGATCTCTCCTCACTGTGTTTGAGGATCAAAAGAAATGATCTAATTGATAGTATATTATGAACTATAAAGTGCCACATAAACGAAGGTGCTTATTATTTGTTGAGTCCTGGGCCTGCCAGACCATATATGATCTTTTTCCAGGGTTGTTTGTTTATAGTCGATTATTTCCCACCCTCCTCCCACCCGTGCCTGCTTTTTGGGGTCCACAGAGGTGGGAGACTGGCAAAGAAATAAAAAGCCACAGATTTCATGCAAACAATTTCTCTCCCGCCTAACCCTTCTTCGGTTCCCTATTTGTACGTCTTCTTAATCACGAGCTGTGAATGGAGCAGCCCCACTGGGGATCCTGCCAGCGTGGTGGCCCCAGATCTGGGGGAAGACCATCTCTTCCTTGGCAGAAGTCTTCATGGCAGAATTATTTTCTTTCAGTGAGAGAGAACATTGCCGGCTCCGAAAGTGAAGCTTCTGGTTTGTTTCTGTTTTGTCGGATTTTAACCATGTCTTTCATGGTCAGCACAGCTCGCCTGCAAGAGCATCACCCTGATGGCTTTCCATCTTCATCATCTCCTCTCGCGTTAACTGCCCCGACGGAGGGAAGGTGGCTTTCCCACCGCCGGCATGATGAGCGCTGCTGAGGCCTGAACAGGACTCGCCGCTTTCCCTTAGCGCACGGCATCATTGCAGGCGACAAATTCTGGGAGTAGGACTTCGCTGGCAACTTTCGTGTGGGGGATGATGCCTGAGACAGAGAAAAGCCCATTTTGGACTGTGAGCTGCTGACACGGGGAAAACTCCTTGTTCCAGATAGAGTAAGTCAATTTAACTCAGAAAACACATGGAGGATAGAGCTATGCTCTTACAAAGTGATATGACCTTCTTCTAGTATTAAAAAAAAAATGAACACATTCTGCTTTCGGACAGAGCCGGAAGGTTATGCCTCTTCCTTTAGTTGAGGGGATGTGGTCATGGAAGCAGACAACGGGCTTGACTCTTAGTTCAGTCATATGCTAGCTGGACCACAGTAGGTCTGATCTGTGTTTATTAATAAAGTGCAAATAAAACTACCTGCCTTATCACCCCCTGTGTGTTGGAGGATTAAGAGACTGTTTCTTTATGTGCTTGATGCTCTCTGACTTCACACAAGAAGTGGGAAGGATGCACTTAAGAACATGGGTTTGGAGGGGCCTCAGTATATATCTGGATCCCATTCTGATTATTTTCTAGCTCCGTGACCTTGTATAATTTGCTTAAACTCACTGAGCTTAGGTTTTCTCGTTGTTCAAATGGTAATTGTAATATCAAAGGTATAGGATGTTCGGAGGCTAAATGATGCAGGTGAAGGGCTTGGTACCCGGCATGTGGCGTGCACTCTGTAAGCGGTTGCTGGTTGTATTTTATTTGCTTTGGACCAAACAGTGAGGTTGGCAGAGCAGCTCTGACTCACACGCTTTCCACTGTGAAGCAGTCAGTAACCGGAGACCAGGGAAGATGAACTAGAATAACGCTCCCTAAATCTAGCAGGACTATCCCGTGAAGCCACATATGTACCTGTGACTATTGTTGGTTAAAATAAAACTCATCTTGCCCTGGCCAGTTTGGCTCAGCAGTTAGAGTGTCGGCCCGCAGACCACAGAGTCCTGGGTTCAGTTCTGCTAAGGGCACGTACCTCGGTTGCAGTTTGTCCCTGGCCCCGGTTGGGGTTGTGTGGGTGGCAGCCACTCGATGTGTCTCTCTCACATTGATGTTTTTCTCTCTCTCCTGCTCTATCTCAAGATAAATGCAAAAAAAAAAAAAAAAAAAAAAAGTCCTCGGGGGAGGATAAATAAAAATAAATAAATAAAACTCATCTTCCCTTTGAGGCAGGAAACACTTTTCCTGAAGGTTATCTGGGAGATAAAATGGCCCAAGATTTTATGTTGTCTATTCACGGAAATTCTCTTGCTGCTAGTTCAGTGGAGTCCTGGGAGTCTGAGACAGCCCCTACCGAAGCTCCTTACTTTAATATTTCTGATATAACACCAAGGAAACAAGGGTGTGTCAACCAAAAAGGGCAAATGCAATACCACGGTAAACTGCTTTCAGAAGCCAGGGAGGTGTCAGCACCACAGGACATCATTCAGGTGGCTGCTCCCTCAGGTGCCAGGTCCTAGAGGTTAGAAGATCAGAACAGAGAGAAACCATCTAGGCAATTATATAAATTGCCTATATAAACAGAAGCTATTTACCAATGTTAAAATTGTTCCTGCAAGCATATGTACAGTAACCGATGTGTCAAGTGAGTGGTCAATCGGAACCAGGATCTGGGCCTCTCACCATTGATTTGGAAGGTGCTATAGGAAATCTTGACGTGAACATGATGCAATCTTTGCCCTCAAAGCCAAAAAAAAAAGGAGATAAAATGTGGACATGTGGCTGTATCCACAGGTTAATATCTTAGTTCTCTGCAAAGTAATGTGGAGAGTCAGAGAAAAATAAACTATGCCTGGTTTGGAGAATCATGTTGGAAACTCAAAAAAGAGTGGCCTTTGAGCAGAACCTTGATGACCAGATGCTGGGGAAAAGAAATAAGAAGCAGATGCAATGAGTGACTCTAAGCAAAAAGGTGGTGGTTTCTTTACGAGGTAGAGAGGCTAAGTTCTTCGCCTTCCCTCAGCCTCGGTTTCTCAGGAAAGTGAAAACAGGCTGACTTTCCCTGTACGTTAGCTGATGTGCACGAAAGTCCTGTGCTCAAATGCTCTCTCTTCTTCTCTCTCATTCTCTCCCCAAAACCGCATCACAGTTCCCTAAAAGTGCTCTATCTTCTGAGCTGTTGGTTCTGATTTTTCCTTGTGGCTTAACGCTGTGCATGAGACTTATATCACTGAGCTGTTATGAGACATCGGTAATAAAAATTTAAAATTTTTAACAATTTTAAAATAAGTTTTGCACAATTGCAAGCCAGAAAGAGGAAGTTCCCCTTAGTCACACATTCCCCATGAACTCCACTGTGCCGGACTCAGAGTCCTGTTATTGACTAACCTTCAGGGGTCTCTCCTGAAGCATGGGCTGCCATCGTGATGAGGTGCGTCCCGGTGCCGGTGCGTTCTCAGAGCTGAGATCATCAGCTTGTACAAAGAGAGGCTGAAAGGGAAGGAAGGGGTGTCAAATAAAGGAGCAGAGTATTGGAAGGTAGGCAGAGGTCGGGTTGCCGGATTTAATAAATAAAAATACAGAACATTCCGTTAAAATTGAATTTTATATCAACAAAAATATGATTTATATATAAATATGTCTCAGACATTATGAGATATACTAAAATTATTGCTTATCTGCAATTCAAATTTGACTGGGCCTCATGTATTTTATCTGACTACCCTAAGTGGATGGAGCAGGAAGGCCAGGGGTTAAGCAGTAATAAAAATGATTTTTTAAAGAAAGAGTTTTTGTTTTTAATTAATTGTTTTTTCTTTATTGAGTTTATAGAGAAAGGAAGGGAGAGGGAGTGAGAGAGATAGAAACATCGATGAGAGAGAACACTGATTGGCTGCTTCCTGCATGCCCCCCACAACCTGGGCATGTGCCCTGACCAGTCTTCGAACTGGCGACCTCTTAGTGCATGGGTCGATGCTCAACCACTGAGCCACACTGGCTGGGCAAGAGTTTATAGTTTTAAAAAGTGCCTCAGGCCCTGGCCGGTTTAGCTCAGCGGTTAGAGCATCGGCCTGCAGTCCAGCGAGACCTGGGTTCGGTTCCCGCTAAGGGCACGTACCTCGGTTGCAGTTTGTCCCCGGCCCTGGTTGGTCGTGCGGGAGGCAGCCACTCGATGTGTCCCTTTCACGTCAATGTGTTTTTCTCTCTCTCTATATTCCTCTCTCTCCCTCCCACTCTACCTGAACAAAAAATGGAAAAATGTCCTCAGGTGAGGATTTAAAAAAAAAAAAGTGCCTCAGGTTTTTTATCTTATGGTGATTTAACATTAACAAAATATAAGTACTATTCTTCTAACTTTAGAGATGATGAAAGGTGAGCTTCAGAGAGGTGGGGTGACTTACCTGAGGACATGCCACAGATGGAGACAGTGGAAAGTGCCGAAGTTGAGTTATGTTTCAAACTTCTTATTTTGAGATAATTTTAGGCTTACAAAAAATTACAAAAATCATGCGGAGCATTCCTATAAACCCTTCACCCAACTACCCCTAACATTAGCATCTTATGTAATTATAGAACACTATCAAAACTAAGAAATTAACCTTGGTACAGAACTAGCCATTAAAGTACAGACTCTATTAGGATTTCTCCAGTTTTCCCACTGGAGTCCTTCTCCTTTCTCAGGATCCAGTTCTGATTTCCACATTACTGTCAGTTGTCATGTCTCCTTAGACTCCTAAAATTTCACCATCTGGAACAGTTCCTCACAGTTCTTCCTTGTCTTTCATGATCTTAACACTTTTGAAGCGTCCTGGGGAGTTATTTTGTAGAATGTCCTTCAGTCCCAGTTTGTCTCATGTTTTCTTTTAATTATATTGAAGGCACTGGTAAGGATACCACAGGGACGATGCGTCCTTCTCAGGGCATATCAGATGATGTCGCTATGCACTATTGGTTAGATTAATCTTGGTCACTTGGTAAAGATGGCATCTGCTGGGTTTCTCCACTGTAAATGTGCTGCTTCGCCCTTTGTGATTACTAGCACTATGAGAGGAGATACTTTGAGACTACACAAATATCCTGTTTCTACTCAGACTTTCCCCCACTAATTTTAGCGTCTATTGGTGGATCGTGCTTGCTGCCATGATTATTGCGGTGTTCTAGTTATTTTCCATTTTTCTCATTCCTTCCACATTTATTAATCGGGATTCTTCTGTAGCAAAGAGTTGTAGCTTCATTCCCACTTAAAATCAGTTATTGTAATTCGAAGCTTATTGTTCTTTTTGCTAAAGCACCAGTGGGGGGGGGGAGTTAAGAGTTTGGGTTACTGTAAAAGTATGATTGTTTCAGGTGTAGAAGTGGGGTGGGGATAATCTGTTCATTTTCCAAGTACTGATCAAACACATATTTCTGTACCAAGCATTGTGTGAAGTACTGTGTGTGTGTGTGGCGGGGGGGGGGGGCACAAAAAAATTCCAAAGGTGATTAAGAAATCAAAGATTAATATTAGGGCCCTCTTTATAGAAGAGATAAAGAAACTTCTCAACTGAATGCTGAAGTGATAAATGATTACATTGATGGTTATGGGCAGGACAAGTTCACTGGGATGCAGTGATCAAGCCCTCGTGGCAAAGTCAGTTCTGTGTAGTGTAGAACATCCCCAACCAGATGATCATGATGTATGTGTTATCCTGCTGCCTCCTTCCACAGGGCTGTAAGTGTTACAGACTCTCTCTCCTAATTTGTAGAGAGAAGAATCCAGCTAGAAGATAACCATTTGACTGTACCTGGGACTCATGCTTTCTTTCCTGCCTGGAAGAGATTATGAGGCTTCAGCAGAGAATTCAAGCAGTGCTTCCCATTAGGAAATGGGGAATTAACTTATACATAGGTCCTGGAAATGTTAACTTCTATTCTTGGTGCTTTCGTTCTTTTTTTTTATCCTCACCCGAGGACATTTTTCCATTTTTTGTTCAGGTAGAGTGGGAGGGAGAGAGAGAGAAACATCGATGTGAAAGGAACACATCAAGTGGCAGCCACCCGCACGACCAACCAGGGCCGGGGACAAACTGCAACCGAGGTACGAGTCCTTAGCGGGAACCGAACCCAGGTCTCTCCAGACTGCAGGCCAACGCTCTAACCGCTGAGCCAAACCGGCCAGGGCGGTGCTTTCGTTCTTAACAGGTGACTGCAACAGACCATATAGGTATAATCACAATGACCAAATATCACAAGAGGATAAAGGACTGGCATTGTCAAAGATTTTCACATTTTTGCCTGTTATTTTAACCAGTAGTCAATAAAGCTAAAGGACAGCTTTGAAGAGAACACAGATTGTCCCTTTGTGTGGAGTATAATGAGATCCAACTGGGGCAAATGTAGATTCTCCTTGTGTGGGTCAGTGGTTTACTAGCGTAGCTGCTGGGGAGGAACCCTTTGCATATTCAAGCAGCATGTGAGTGGTTTAGCACAGCCCCTTGAGGAAGGCTGCTGTGAAGAGAACTTAACTCCATTATACTAATACCACTAAAAAAAAAAAAAATAGTAGTAACTTCCCCAACACTAGAGCTTATTCCAGCCACAAGAGGCTTTCATTAATAGTCTTAAAGGCAGGAAAGTTTGAGATACAGGTGATAGCCTGCGCTTTAGAGATGGGAAAAAGGAGATCCATTTCCATTATGCCAACAGATGGACCTTGACCTTGGACCCCAGGGCTCTGCTTCTAGAGTGTGACCTACACCACATACTGCGTTGCCTCTGGTCAGTGACATTCCTAAATGTTTTATGCCTGAATGGAAAGTAGTTGTATGTCCCACTTTGCCCAGGACAGTTCAGATTCATGCTTTTTGTCACAGCATAATTGTCAACAGTATGACTTTCTACTCTAAAAAAAATGCCCTGTTTTTGGACCAGAAAATATAGGATCACTCTATCTAGAGGACGGCTCAGAGAAACTCCAGCGTCGGTTGCATGCAATCTTTAAAGGTATGTTAAGGAAATCACTAATAAACCACCTACATGTTAAGAAAGAATTATGTCATTTAAATATACCATAATACATTCTGATGCTGGAATAGGATGCAGATATATAACACACACATGTTGTATATATAAAATATTTAGTGACCTGGTAAAAAGCTCTTAAAAAAGGCAAAATTATGATTTGATCATGATTGTATATACATGTGATTAGATCTAGGTAATGAGAGTACAGCTTATTTTAAAAATATGTGTTTCTGGATTTCCAAGTAGTCTACAATGATGATGTAAAAAACTGTATAGCAAAAAAATCCTTAAAATCTCTCATTTAGAATTATGGGGCCTCTGTGAACACGAGAAATCGCCATCCTGGAGAAAAGAGGACCCGATAGATAAGAATCTAACAATGTAATGATTCTTCCCATGGGTAGATCAGAGTTTTATACTATCAAGAATGTTCTGACTATATTTTCTCATTTAAACTTTAAAAGAACACTCACCATTGTAAACTTATTCCCCATTTTGCAAGTGAAGCCAACATGCAGATATACAGTGAATGAGGCAGGTCTGGGACCTCTGACGTTGTCCAAGTTAAGACCCCTTATCAGTGACTCTCACACTGATCCTCTGTAGGTTTCCAAAGTTGACAGCGAGGCGGTGGGCTAGTCCTGACAGGCCAGTTCCCTTGCTTGTTCCGCTAACCTCTCATCTTGAGCATAGGGGAAGCAGAGCCTCACGCTGTCGCTGTATGATCACTAAGAGAAGCTTCGCCTTTATTTAAGCAGCCATTTAGTCAGGTGTTAAATTTTATCTCAAACCATTCGGGACACTGACTACAACTGAGGGACTTAGGTTCCGAGCACGCATTTGTTGTGACTGTGCCTGCCCTAAGATTTATGGCGACTGGCCTTTCCCCTCTGGCTCTGACTTTCTCCAGCTGCAGAATGAAAACGTGTCGCCGGATCATCTCTTTGATTCTGTCCGGCTCTGACAGTATGTGATTCCAGGCTTCTGGGCTTCTAGTGGAAAGAGTGATCTAAAGCTGTGTTCCAGAAGCACCCTGTCTAACTTGGGCTCTACTTTTCTTTGCATTTGGAAAAAGCCCAAAGAAAAGGTCACTTTTGCAGACATCTCGAGGTTGTGCTCCAATGTCCTCGTTAAATAACAGGAGCCCAGACTGGCAAGCCCAGGGGAATATTCAATCAAGGAGAAAAAGGCCACGTCATTACCGGAACCCTATCATCAGAACTATAAACACAAGCGTTCATTCCTGGGCTTGAGCTGAAAGCGCGTTCAATCATGCTCGCTCTCTCTCTCTCTCTCTCTCTCTCTCTCTCTCTCTCTCCCCCTCCCTCCATCCTTCCCTCTCTCTCTCCTTATACAAATTCCGTTTGTCAAATGTGCGTGACCATTCCGATAAGTCACTAGAGGTGGGGAGGGAGAAAGAGAAAGAAAGAAAATTATAACCGTAAATAGACTCTGAACATAGAAAGATCAAAATAGCCAGCCTCTGGCTTTGCCGGATGAGTCACATTGCAGCCCAGACGCAAAAACAAGCGTGGCTTCTCTGCTCGGTAGCAGTCTTCCTGTCTGGAAAGGAAACTCTGCTCTGATTGGAGACACTGGCCATTTTACAGACTTCAAAGCAACTGAACAGATGAGATGGGGAATAGGTAAAAAGTTTTCCAAGTGTTTGTCTGGAGAACCAGCTACTCAACTCTGATTTTAAGTTGCCTGGAAATGCTTTCATCTTTAGCCAATACTGGGGTGTTTTGTTTGTTTGGTTGGTTTTTATTTTGTAGAGTGGTCTTCAGTTCTGGTGTTGTGTATATATTTATTTTTCCTCAAATAATATAAGTTGTTTTTCTGGCTGCAACTTGGTTTCCAAAAGCTAGTCTGCGCACTGTGGGGGATGGAGTGATGAACTGACATAAAGACCATTTAATGAAAAATTAAGATAAGTACACACATCGTGATATTATGAAAGAAAAAAAATGGCCCTGACCAAATAGCTCAGTTGTTTAGAGCATCGTCTGGATACGCCAAGGCTGTGAGTTTGATCCCTGGTCAGGGCACATACAAAAATCAATCAATGAATGCATACATAAGTGGAACACCAAATCAACATTTCTCTCTGTCTCTGTCTTTCTCTCTCACCCTCCCATCTTCTCTCTCTAAAATCAATCAATCAATAAAAAAAAAAATTTAAGTGTAATGAAAACAGGAAAAACATGAGATCATTAGGATGCATAGATAACAGAGGTGGACCTGGACAAATGTTCTACCAGATTGAGAGACTAGTGTGAAGAAAGCCTGTGTATATTCAGGATTTAGCAATGGGTCTAGGCTTAGTTTGGTTTGTAGTGAACAAGTAAGGGAATAGAAGAAATAAATCTTGGAAGAAAGATTGGGACCAGATCTGGAAGGAATTTGGATGCCAGATGAAGATTTTGGGCTTTGTTCAGCATGTTGTGGAGATGGGGAGAGGAGAAGCAGTTACTTTATGGGAAGATGCCGCCAACTGTGGTTAGGAAAAGATGAGGGAGAAGCAAGATCCAGAAAGATCCATTAGCAAACTATTGTCACAGTTTAGGAAAGAAAAACATTATGGCCCCTATGGAATAATAAGAGATATATATTTGGTTTTGGTCCCTGGTTCTTGGCATGGAGCTCCTGAAACCCTCCCTTATAATTTCCTAAGTGATAGGGGTGATAAGAACGTCTTTTGATCTGACAAAGCGCTCTTAAATTCCTTGGAATTCCCTGGATGATAGGAGTATTTTTTCTCTAATGAGATAATTGGAGGCCCCTAGATACCTTCAGGATGAGGTGACTCACCTGAAAGATCAAGGTATGGTTGGAGGGTTAGAATTTTCAGCTCCATCTTCCAGCCTCTGGAGAGGGGAGAGAAGAAGGGCTGGAGCTTGAGTTAATCACCAATGGCCAATGCTTTAATGAACCATGCCAAAATAATAAAATTTCCATAACAACCCTGGGGTTTAGAGACTCAGCTGGGGCCAACTCAGCTGGACACAAACAAAAGCAGATTGCTCACTTTATAGAGAAATTTGAGGCAAATAGTTTTAACTGGCTACTCGCACTACAGGCTGTATTTGCTGCTTGGCATTCTGAATTCAATAGGTTGGGTACTCAATCACATTTTCTTTCCAGCCTTAGATTTCTTTCCAGCCATGCTCCCAGCTCTTTGTCTTTAGAAGGCAGTGATGCTTGGAAGGAAGAGCCCCCACGTATCTATCTGCTGGCTGCCCTCTGCTGCCTTTCTGACCATGGGTAAATCACCTTCCCTCTCTGGGCCCTGGTTTCCTATATGCAAAATGATGCCACGTGGCATGTTACATTATTTACTGTCCAGGGTCTCTTGCATCTCCAATAGTTTAGGATGTATATTTAGAACAAGCAGTTTCCATTATTAACGTCTTTCACAAAACAAACTCATCTCATTGAATCCTCCTGAGAGCCCCAGGAATACGCAGTGCAGCTATCATTATTTAAACATATTTTACATATGTGTAAATAGAGGCATAGAAACACATAGGAGGTAAGTACTCTTCACAAGGACATACAGTGATTTACTGACATAGTCAAGACTAGATCTTCAGCCACCTGACTCTCAACTCAGAGTGTTTCCTACTCTCCCAGGCTGACCACTACCTAGGAAGAGGCAGTGAAGAGGCATTTCAAGGAACATGCTCAATTCCCATGATCGTTCTTTAATACCCTGTATTTCCATTGTTTCTCCTCAAAGTGGCCAAGTCAAACAAAGGGAGCCATTTTACTGGGATCACTACAGAGTTGTACTTGTGAAAGACATTTCTTTAAAGATCACTTTCTTTCATTGGGAAGTGTAGATGTCAAGCTCCCATTCGCAGCCATTACTTCCATGACCAACAGCAAGAGGCTATGCACTTGGATGTGGCCAGCAGGCAGAGGCTGGGCCATCTATAGCCCTCAGTGTGGGTCCCTCTGCACGATTGTTGTGGAGAGCACATGAAGGCCACATGGGACCTTGGGGCTGATTTAATCCACAACCTTGTCTAGTGCTTGGTCATTTCCATTAGGTTGACAATGGTTGTCCACCATCTTCTTGAACTACAACATCACTTCTAGAACCTAGACCTATATTGTCAGCCATCTGTTGACATCTTCCCATGATTGCCCCACAATTGGCTCACATTCAATACACTAAAGCAAAACTGGTGTTATCTTCCCCAAATAATTATCTTTTCTTCTCATATTGCATTGCCATCAATCCAGTCCAACAAGCTAAAACCTGGTCTTTTCAAACCTATCCTTCTTCTGCATTTAGTAAGTCCTGATTATGCTTCCTCTGAACTCTCTCACACGCATACCCTTCTATACTCTTGTCCACTGCCACCTTCAGGCCCTTCACCATACTTCCCTGGCCTATCCAGGCAGACTCCTAACTGATTCCTCAGAGCCGTTGATAGGCACACATGTATTTACATTTCTAAATGGGAACATAGGGTGCATTTTCCCACATTTATTGACCATGAACATTTTTTTTCTAGAACATCTTCTGGGAAATGCTAGTCTCACCATTCCAGATAAATTAGAATCCCTAATCATTGCCACAGCTGTCTACCCCTCTTTGTCACTGCACTTGTTATTTCCTCTGCTTAGAATGCCCTTCCTCCAGACTCTTGCCATCTGGGGAAGTCCCATACATGTTTCACAACCCAGTTGAAATGTCTCTTACTCTCTGAAGCTTTCTTTGATCCCAAGTCCCAGCATAACCCCCTGAACTCTTAGAGGACTGAGTACTTGTGTTTATTATCACATTTAAATTATATCCTACTTGTGTGTGTTTGTGTCTATCTCCCAACACATTCTAAGCGCCTTAAGGGCCAGGAACTGTATTCTACTCATCTTTCTGTCACAAGTCTAGAATGGTGATTCTGTTCTCTTTTACTGCCTTTAACATTGATGGAATGTTTTATGGTTGATGCTTGATGAACTTGATGCAATAAACAAACTACAGTTCTAGCATAGTGGTTTCCAGCCTCCTCACCTCCCCCGCTCCCTACATCTAGATGCCAAACCCTGGAGGTTATGCTGGGAACATTAGTTTAGAGAGAAGGAGTTGGGACAAGTATATTGGCAATTACAGTACATGATCCTTACAGGAGAGGGTGTCTGGAAAAGGAAAGTCACTTTTGGAGAGCAGATATTAGGGAAGATTCCTGAAGCTTCAATATCAACATCTTTTTTGTTGTTGTTAATCTTCACCCAAAGATATTTTTTCCATTGAATTTTAGAGAGAGTGGAAGGGGGTGGGGGGGGGGGGGGAGAGAGAGAGAGAAACATGGATGTAAGAGAGACACACTGTTCAGTTGCCTCTCCCACACACCCTGAGCAGGGCCAGGGATCAACCCTGTAACCCAGGTGTGTGCCCTTGACCGGGAATTGAACCTGTGACCCTTCAGTGTGCAGGCCAGTACCCTATGCACTGAGTCACATTGGCCAGGGCCATTATCAACATCTTATATATACTGAGTACCCATTCTGTGAAGGGCATTGATCTAGGTGCTGTGGAAATGCATGAACCATGAAGGAGCTTCTAGTGTGTAATTGGATTGCTTATGACTCCTGCTTCCTATGAAGAGAAACCAACTCTGCTAGCTGAGCTACAAAGAAATGTATTCTAAGGATGTGTGGTGTCAGAATCCAAGGGCAGATAGCTAGATCTTGAACTGAGCTAGAACGGTGAGATGGAGAGCTACAAGAAATGCAAGTGGCTCCATCTCTGGCCTTACTCTCTCTGTGTATCTGTTTTATATTTCTTTTTGCTATAGGTCAATAAATATCCGTAGTGTTTCCAGCTACTAATGATTCATAAAGCTGTGTTAGGAATGTGGCTAGCCCTGAATATCACCTGTAGCAGAGTTACCTTAGACACATCATTTCTCTAAGTCTCCCAGCTGTGGGATGAAAGATTTGACTGCTCAAATGTCAGCTGGGATGGTCTATTTTGACAAGTTCTGTCTTAAGTCATTTTTCAGACCTGATGGAATTATAAATAAATATAAAACACATGAGGAAATAATGACTTCTTGGGAAAATTCACATCCAACTCTGGATTCCAATGACCTTGGCCAGACAATAAAAGCTGTTTTGTTATAACAAGTGAGCAAAAGATTCCTCTCTGACGTGTAACTCTTTTCTGCCTAGGAATATTCCAGGCCTCCCTAGAACCACTGCCTTCTCCCGTCCTCATCTCTGCTGGGACAGCAGTAACCTCTCTGCCCCATCTCCCATTTGAATTTGAAGCCTGGGCGACACCAAGGATATAAACATATTTGAAATACATTTGCTGAAGTATCTTCCAATACCTTAACGTAACTAAGTAACTCTTCAGTTTGGGACAGTCCTTACGTTCCCCATCTGTTCAATGCTAACACTTTCCTGTGTGTACCACGACAGGATTTACAAAGTGTTTTTATGTCTATTACCTTATTTGGTTGCCACAGTCACCAGTCAGTTCACAATGTCACTCATCAGTACTTTGTTTTGAGGGCCTCCAACATACCAGGCTCAGGGATGGGTGTAAGGGTACAGTAGTGAATGCAATGAACATGACCCCCACTCTGCTGCAGACAGTCTAGAGGGATAGAGTTCCTATTTTTCCTCTTATTTTAAAGACAAAGAGACTAAGAGGAGATGATGTGTCCCAGAGGGGTGGTAGGGCTGGCACTCAGCTGGGCTTTCCTTTGCAATCCAGACATCTACTTTGCCACCATTCTGCCTCACTGCCATTGGATAATCCCTGAGCACCTCTAGGAGTTACTGGGAAAGAATCGCTAATGCCCGTGAGGATGTCAGAGTGGGAAACAGAAAAGTGTAAAGAGTCAAATATAAGAAATTAAGGAAAGCCCAGCTGGTGTGGCTCAGTGGTTGAGCATCAACCCATGCACCAAGAGGTTGCAGGTTTGATTCCCGGTCATGGCATATGCCCAGGTTGTGGGCCCAATCCCCAGTGCAGGGCAGGCAGGAGGCAGCCAATCAATGTTTTCTCTCATCGATGTTTCTCTCTCTCTCCCTCTCTCTAAACAAAAAAAACCAATAAAGAAAAAAGAAAGGAAATAAACCAGCTTCTGAAAACCCCAGAATTGGGGGAGGGGAACAGATAGATCCAAACCCAAACAGGAACAACATGACAGTGGCAGCCACTGGAAAACAAAACCAAAAACTGTTTGTTCCCTACAAGCTAGACCCCAGCGGGTGTCCTTACATGGTGCAGAGGGTGTGCGGTGTGAGCACCGCAGTCCCCCTGTGAACAGAGCTAACTCTACTTTTGTGTCTTTCAAGCAGCAGTCCCGACGGACTGGCTGAGCTGGACTGCGAGGTCAATGGGCCGCAGCTTTGCCTCTTGCCTGTTGAAGGGTGGCCGATAGGGTCCCAGTGTGGTGGCAAGGCAAAACTGGGTGAGCAGGGCGAGGGAGGGGGCCTCCGTGCGCAGGGGCGTCCGCCACGCCCCCAACACATTGTGCCCGCGTGCCTCAGGCCAGCACCCTCCCCTCTTCACCTCTCTGTGCATCAGTGCAGGCCTTGGTTGTAGATGTACAGAAAGAGAGAGGTGATTTTTTTTGCCCAGTGAACTGCAATGAGAGATCTTCTAAATTTCAGTGGGCATGAACATGTGCTTCTGTGCCCCTTCATCTTTATGCTGGAAATTATTTCTCACTCGTGTCATAGCCCAGGGCACTGAATCCCACAGTCAGTGGATGAAAGAAGAGAGAGCAGTCTCTCAGACATTCGTTAAGGCTTTGAAAAAGACGGGGGCCCTGCCTCAAGAGGAGACAGACATGTGTAAACCATGATTCCCTAAGATCGAATAGGAGGCACGTGCATGTTTTGTGAAAGCCCAAAGGAGAAAACAGTGAGCTCCATCCGGGCGGGGGCGCCCAAGCCGGGCCCTGGAGGCGGAGCTCGTTCAGCAGCAAATGCGGTTGCCATTGAGAACGGCGGGAAGGCAGGGGGAAGTCACCGTGTGAGCCGAGGATTAGAGGTATGACCGTGGATGACGTGTTGGTGAGTGTTTGAGGAAACACTGATTGTGTGCTGGTAACAACACACTTTGCATAGTGAAATAAACCAGGGTATTGGTTTTTAAGGTACACTAGTTACTTTTACAACCAAACAACTAACCTCAGTGGCTCAAGACAGTCGACTTCCATTTCTCACTCATTCATAGCCCAGTGCCAGTGGGCAAGGGGTTCTGCTCCAGTCATTCAGGGGCCCGAATGCCTTCCTTTCTGTGGCTCTGTCCTCGCATAGGTCCTTGAGCCTTTGCATTCAGCTGGTGGATGGAAGAAAACAAGGTTTAAAGGTAAGGCCAGGAAGTTGTATAGTTCACTCCTACTTACATGTCTTTGGCCAGAACCCAGCCACGTGGCCACACTTAACTTTAAAGCATCCTGGGATTTAGAGGGTAAAGAGAGAACGTGTATTGTTGACCAGACTATTCTCTACCCCAGTTTGGAGTCTGGAGAACAGGAAAGAATAAGGGCTCTATGCACACGTGCTGGGACCCGATAAAGCCTTCTAGCTTCCCGAGGGGGACAGCATGTGAAAAGGAGACAGGACGGGCTCCAGGTGAGAGGTGCCTATAGCCAGACACCTCAGAGGAAAGAAGATGAAAGATGCTTACATCTAGACAGAACACCTCTGCTCTAGCCATGAACAAATGGGAAGAAAGAATTTCAGCTGGGATCTTAAAATGGGAACAGAAAGAAACCCAACCAAGGAGACAGTTCCGACATTTATAGAGAACTCAGTGCTCACTGTTTCTAGCTGTGACCTTCACAGTGATCTCGGGCGGAGGACCTGGTTGAGAAGTATCATCGCCATTTTAGAAGTGGAGAAACCTATGCCCAGAGAGACGGCATGACTTACCCAGGGTTGCACAGCAAGTAAAAAACAGACCTCAACTCAAACCCATACTGTGTTCTTTCCACAGTTCCACAGATCCTTCTCTGCATGGGGGAGCTGCTGACCACACTCTGGGAAACAGACCCAGATCCAGCCCTAGACATGAGGCCAGGGTCCTGGGAGAAATTCTCCTTCCTCACCCTCCCTTCTGTCTGCCTGACTTTTGGAATGAGTGAACCAACTTCCCGTTCAGAGAGCATGTACATGTTAGCTGTCAAACAGCGCGGGCAACATCTGACAGCCCTCATACCACTGTTTGTATTATCAGACAATTACCAGCCGAGCTCATATTCATAATTTGACTAACAACTCGCGACAATGATTATTTTTCCTTTCCTGGCAAAACAAATATAGCAGCATTTTCTTTTCAGCATCAGCGCTGATGCTCCTTGGCATTCTATCAGCTGAAGGATTTTTAATTTTTTTTCATAAAAAAAAAAAAAAAAATGTGCGCCGTACTCCCCCACATCTCGCTAACTTTACAGTCCCCCGTGGCATCTGTGTGCAGTGAACTGAGCTGTTGAGACTAAATGTAATTTGCAATCAAGCTTCTGTTAACATGGAAATGTACCGGCTGGTCTGCTACAATATGGGTTCTCATTCTGTCTAGCATATGGTTGCATTAAATCCAGTCTCCAGAATGTCTCTTGTTACCACATTGTCAATCCGTGCAGAGCGGAGAACCCTAAAAAACCACTAAGGGAACATATTTTTGGAATTGGCTCTTCTATTGGATCTTGACAAGAGCTGTCCAAAGTCATACTTGGTTACTTGAAATGAACTAGCCCTGTCAGATCTGCGCTCACCTATACGGAGAGACACACGGTGAACTGGCGACCCGATGAGAGGCTGTGTACTTGCGAGTCGAGGAGTACGCTGGAGGACAAAGGAGGAGGCCGAGGAGAAGGACCCAGCTTCCTTGGGCACATTTGAGACTTGCTTATTTATTTATTTTTCTTGAGATCTCCATGTTGAAAGAGTCCCAGAATATTAGAGTTGCATGGGACTTCAGCAGTCTTTGCTTCTAAACGCACAGGTTCTGCAGTCAAATACACTGGGGCTTGAATCCCAATGCTCTCCCTCACGTGGTGACCTGGGGAACATTCTCAAGCTTTGTGTGCCTCTGTTTCTTCATCTGTGAGGTGGAGGGCGATATGGATATCCTCACAATGTAGGGTATTGTGGAGAGTCAGATGCCCAACCACAGCCCCTGACTCCATCAACGATGGCCATTAGTATTCAGTGCCCCTTCCCCACCATCCCTATTCCCCTATCAGATGCCTAAACATCCCCCACAGCATCACCCACCATTGTTCTCTTGCTCTGGCCTCGCAACCCTCGGTGATGGGGATGTCAGTTTCCTCTAAGGCAGCCCACTCTCTCCTGTACGACTCTGGTAGGCAGCTTTTCCTAGTCTGTAACACAAATTGTACCCCACCTCAAGCCTTTCTTCTGGAACTCCCAGAAAAATCAAATTGGGTGTTGGCTGTTCAGGTGCTTGGGGAGGGCTAGATGTACCCTGGGAGCACTCTCTGTTCTCAGTGAACACCTCTGGGTCCTTCAACTTCCACTGTTGATGTAGCAGTGAGTCCCCTCCTAGCCTGGCCCCTTCTCAGGGTGGTTTGGGCATGTCCTTGATGCATGGAGCACAGTGCTCAGAGGGGCATGTTACCAGCCAGATCCTTCCTGGTGAGGAGAGAGGATTTGCTGCATTACATCAAGCCTTAAAAAGTTGGCCTCTCCTTGGAAAATTTACAAATAGTTTTCAATAAGTCATGTAGTACTTTAAATTCAATAGGGAGAGGACCTTCATGCCAATAGGTCTCTGCATCTTATTTGTAGATTTAAAAAAATCATTTTCTTTCAAAGAAGCTAATGCTCTCTGCAAATCTAAAGCTATATAGGTTTTTTTGGATGTGCTCCAAGCAGGAAACATAGGCACAGAAGGTGTATGAGACACCGGAGTGCGGGGACATAATATTCTTGCAACATTTGAAGAGTGCTTTGGAGGATCAGGACAAAATGGGAAAATAAATTTCATTCATTCATTCTCTTAACAACTATTTGTGTACCAGATGCAGTGCTGGGCACCTGGGATGTGGGGCGAACAATCTGTTCCTGCCGCAAAGATGCTGGCAGACAGATTGAAGCCAAGTAAGATTCGGGGTGGTGAGACCTACTGTACTACCGAATGCCAGATGCTCTGGGGACCACCTCACCCAGCCTTGAGTAGCTCAAAATTCCAGAGACAATAAATATGCAAGCAAGTAATTGTCTGACTTATATTTAAAGATTACAGAAAGTGCTCTGAGCTCTTTGAGGAGAGAAATTTGTTCAACAAATATTTATTGAGCACCGCTGTGTGCTGGACTCTTAAATGAAGAACAAAGCAGAGAGCCCTTGAAATTTATCAAAGTTACAGTCTTGAGTGTTTGTGGGTGTGGACTTCAGGCAAGTATCTACATAACGTATTGTTTATTTGTATGTTACTTGCTTAACAACTGTGATAAGTGTCATGAAGGGAGAAAACAGGAGTTTATTAAAAAATTAGATGGAGCCCTGGTTTAGAGGTGGGTGGGTACCAAGAAATGCCTCTCCACGTTGTGTGTAAATGGAGACCTGAGACCTGAGTAGACACAAGAATGAGTGAAGTGGAGGAACGTGAGTGTGCAAAGACCCCTAGGAGGGAATGAGCTTAGAGAGTTTGAAGAACCAAAAAATAAAAACAAAAACAAAACCAGAGTGACAGGAAGGAAAAGGTCAGGAAGTGCTTCTCAGACCATGTGGTCCCACAAAAGAAGACGGACATGTCCAGAGGAAAAGACGGCATTTCAGGAAGATGACACAGCGCCCTCAGAGGGGGATGCCCAGAAGGACACCCCAGGCCTGAGAGAAGCCCCATCCTTGCTCCCTGTGCCTGTCGCTGAGACGTTCAAGGCATGGCTGGGAATGAAGAGGGGACCTGGATCATGTCATCCATGGTTTCACAAACTATGTCAAGGGATTAATTAAATCTGGGGTCACCACAGAAGCACTGAGGATGTTTTAAATTGTCTTTTAATTTTTTTCTTTTTAATCCTTACTTGAGGACATTTTTCCATTTTTTTTTGTTCAGATAGAGTGGGAGGGGAAGAGAGAGAGAGAGAGAGAGAGAGAGAGAGAGAGAGAGAGAGAGAGAGAAACATCTATGTGAAAGGGACACATTGAGTGGCTGCCACCTCACGACCAACCAGGGCCAGGGGCAAACTGCAACCGAGGTACGTGCCCTTAGTGGGAACCGAACCCGGGTCTCTCTGGACCGCAGGCTGACGCTCTAACCGCTGAGCCAAACCAGCCAGGGTTAATTTTTAAAAATTCTATTGATTACCTCGACCTATGTGTAAGCTTTATGAGGAGGGCAGGGCATGGTTTTGTGTCTCTGTCTCTCTCCTGCCTCTATTCTCAGTTATTGCTGGTCAACTTAAATCCCATCTCCTCTTTGCTCCTCTGTCCCCAGCTCTGATCTGTGATCTGTGTGTGGCTTTCTCTCTGCGATTCTCTAAGGCCTCTTGACAGGAGGAGTCGCAGCTTCTGAAGGTCCTCGGAGGATCTCACTGCAGCGCCGCAGGGGTGTGTGACCGACTCTGTGTTCTGGAGGGAAGGCTTCATCACAGGTGTGAAGGATGAATCACACCGTGACGCAGCCGCTCAGCACCAGCTGGCCGTCCCTCCCGAGATCGCAGAAACCCCAGGCTTGTGAGACCGTTTAGCCCAGCACTCAGGCTCGGTGGAGAAACTCATTAGCTCCATTTAATTAGGGAACCCAAACACTTCCAAACCTACTTGACTGTCAGCTCACTTCCCACAACCTCATTAATATATTCCTTAAAAATTTCGCACCTTTAATGTGGTAATGATTTTCTTAATTCTTTCAGCATCAGACTCCCTGGATTCAAGCGATTTGCTAGTGGACAAGTAGACAATTATCGTGAGTGGTACTCACGATTCTTTGAACCAATATCTTTGGTATTATAAATATGAGATTTTTTTCCCCTCTCAATTTTCTACCTATAAGCTGGACAAAGGCGGTCACTCAGGTTTAGTTCTATAATATTGCAGTTATTAAAACCATCTTTTTAAACATTATTTTACAGTTTTCAAAAAGTTTTTACATCCATCAGTTGATTCTCCTAAATTGCTACAACAAGGTAGAGCAGGTGGTATTATCTCCATTCGACAGGTGAGGGTGCCGGCTCAGAGCAGTTAAGGATTGCTCAGGACAGGGTCTGTGCAGGAAGCTCCTTCCTTCCCCTGCCCTTCGGGTAGTAGAAGGGTTGACAGTGAAGATGCGGAGTTAGGTCTTGAGGTACTGCTCTGTCAGTTCCAGAAACAGAGATGACCAGCTGGCCGCAAAAGCTGCTGACTTCTGCTGAGGATGTGCTGAGTTTTAGCTCACTAGAGCACCTGGAGCTTAATAAATATTTGTATCTCTCTGTCTCTCAGCTGAACCCATATTACATAAACACTGTCTTCTCAACCTGGTCAATGTTTCTCCTAAGTCAGCAATTTCTTAACTTCGCTGGAGAGTCCACAGTTAGAGAGTCTCTTACTCCATCCTACATCTGGTCCTGCCACGCACGGTTCTTCTGCTCAGGTCTTCTGGTCGAGCTGACCCTGACGCACATGAGGGTGGGTGATGCTCCCTCGGCAAGGTGCTCTCGTAGTCTGCACTTCACTTGATGCTACAGCACGTCAGTGAGGTGTGACTTCTTGTCTCTGTCGCGTCACCTAGGAAATGGGGCTCTGTTAAGGCATTAGAGTTATCCAATGGCAACTGACTGATGCTGGAACATGGGGGCTTGAATCTGGACCTTGATCTCCAACATCATGGCGGTTTCACCCATTCGGGCTCAGCTCCCCGGCCCTTCGATGTTCCTCCACCTTTTTTTCTCCGTGGCTATTCCATCCTCCTTCTTCTTCTTTTGTTATTTAATATCCTCACCCAAGGACATTCCACTTTTTGTTCAGATAGAGCGGGAGGGAGGGCGAGGAAGAGAGAGAGAGAGAGAGAGAGAAACATCGACGTGAAAGGGACACATCGAGTGGCTGCCACCCGCACGACCCAACCAGGGCCGGGGACAAACTGCAACTGAGGTACATGCCCTTAGCGGGAACTGAACCCCGGTCTCTCTGGACCACAGGCCGACGCTCTAACCACTGAGCCAAACCGGCCAGCACTATTCCATCCTTCTTTAGGAACCTCCAGGATCTGCTTTCTCCAAAGATTCTCACATCAGTCATACACGGTTTAGTGTGAATTTAAAACTTTGAGCTCCCTCTCCTAGAGGTGCACATATTTTCATGATCATCTTCTCTTCCTTCGGTATCACAAATACATCCTGAGCACCTGCTGTGCTGCCGACACTGGGAATACAGGTAGATGATCAGACACTGCCAGGGTCCTCCTGGATTGAACACACTTGGGACATGAAAGCTCTTCCCACAGGGGGACTTCTGAGAGCCACATAGCTCATGCACAGCCATTTGTTTCCACAATTCTAAAGAGTTTTCAACCTTCGAATTTGGGGTCAAGAATATTTAGCTCAATACTCTCCCAGTTGGTGTATAGACAGTAAAGAGAAAAAGGTACCCGAAATACTGATGTGTCTCCAACTCAAAACAAACACATGGGGGGTTCTTCTGTCAAACTGAGCATTATCATGTAACGGGGTGTGGGTGGGGATGCCTCTCAGTAGCTCTGGGAACGGATAATATTTTGGTAGGTTCTTAAATATTTCTCCTTTTACTAAAGGGTTTACTTTGTACCTTATCACAGAACTAAACCAGAAGCCAGGAAACAGCATGAGTTTTATCTTGGCTCCTGATGAAGGCTTGGGACAGACCATGGCACAGTTGATTTGTGGGCCATCTGAAGAAAAGGCACCGATCACTGAAGGTTAATACAAGTTGACCACAAACAGGGCTCTTGCTATGGTGCTGCTAACCTGGTAAATCAGCAGACTGAGGACGTTTAGCAATGGCCTTCACACGGACTCCTGGATGGGACTGTCACAAGTTGGTGACATGTGAGCAGGATCCTGTCGCATCCACTTGGTTTCACAGTTGGGTGACAACCTGGAGAGAATCAGAGCCTTTTTTTTTTTCCTGGTGAATATTCTGTTTTTCTGGTTGATATTTTTTATGCATGACTTACAAAGTTATCTAGAAGAAGGAACATCCAAATTTGCAGGTAAGAGCAAATGAAATGAAAAGCAAACACCACAGACTGGCGCAAAGAGATGACATGGTGTAGTCAGCTGGCCTTGGAGGAGGGCTGGGCTAGTTTTGTCCCTTGTCTCCGATGCCTGTCTGCAAGGTAGCATTGAACAGGTGCATCTCTCTGACAACTGAGTCTCATCACTTGTACAAAGAGGCTGTATATATGGTTGCTTTTGTTTTCAGTTCGACATGAGAACTTTTAAAAAGGCCTCATATCATGCTTGGCATAGGTTTTTTTTTTTTTTTTTTTTTTTTATCCTCACCCGAGGACATTTTTCCATTTTTTGTTCAGATAGAGCGGGAGGGAGAGAGAGGAAGAGAGAGAGAGAAACATCGATGTGAAGGAACACATCGAGTGGCTGCCACCCGCACAACCGACCAGGGCCAGGGACAAACTGCAACCAAGGTACGTGCCCTTAGCGGGAACCGAACCCGGGTCTCTCTGGACCACAGGCCGACGCTCTAACCGCTGAGCCAAACCAGCCAGGGCTTGGCATAGGTTTTTAAATAAATTAATGCAATGTCAATACCAGTAATGAAGGATTCGTGTCTAAAATGCTCCAGAGCTTCCCAAACACAGAACTAAAACCAACATGATAAAAAAAAAAAAAAAAAATCAAAACTTAACGGTATGTGTGCGTGGGTGGTGTGGAGGTATTAGGATTAAATTTCTGACACTCAGAGCCTCTAAGAAGTGTTCAGCATATGTTAGGCACTTAAAAATGTGTGTTAATGATGCCTTACTGCGCTGTTTTTATTTGAAAAGAAAAAACACAAAGGAGGATCTCATGTTTGTCTTGTATGTGCCTGAGGACGGCTGTGTTGGAGAGAATGTGGACGTATTTATTCTGCAGTGTTCTCGAGAGCAAAACCAGCCCCAGATTGCTGGGGGATAAAAGGAAAGACATGTTGGAGGACACTGGAAAACCTTCTGCAGTAGTTGGGCCACCCCATAATGGACTTGTGTGATGCGGGGGACTGGGGCCCTTCTGTCAGCTCAGCTGGTTTTCTGACTGAATCTGGGCGGTGCTGGGGGCAGACGGTGCACCGTGACGGGCTCCGGGTACGCATCGCCATCACCGAATGTCAGTTGTGTATTGGGCATTGAGTTAAGTGTCGGGGCCAAAGTAAAAGTATGTGGTTCCCACTTTCAATGAGATTGCAGCCAGTGGGGAGAAGGAGCCCCAAAGTCTCCTTGGAGGATCTGAGGAAGACTTCCCATAGCTGCCACCTTCAGACGGACACCTAGAGGGTTGGTAAAGAGTTTTCCCCCAGGAGGCGTATTGCATTCAGAAAGAAGAGTCAGGGCCAAGGTAGGAGGTATGAACCGTCATAATTCTATTCTCAGAAAGACAATTACTTCTGGGGTAGACATTGGCAGGGAGAAAGGGTTAGATCATGGAGGACCTGCAATGCCTTGTAAGGCGTCTCAGGGCCCAGGCTCCTTGCCTTTGCATCCGTGGTACCACGTGAGCACCCACTTCAAAGCACAGATCCCACTGGGTTACACCTGCCTGTGGGTGGGCCCCCTCTACCTACTGCGAGCTCCTAGAGGCAGAGACCTTGACGTGCACATCTCGTGTCTTCATAACTGTCCCTGAGCTCGCCGCAGCATGCACACTCACCAAGTTCTACCAAAGAAAAATAAATAAATGAAAGCAGTGCAGATCTTCTTGAAAAAAGGTGTCCCAGAATGATTTAGGAAGAGGTTTTGGGTTCTTAGAAGTCTCTGAATCTGTGCTAAATGTAACGCTGAGAATTACTTCTAGGGAGATGTGTCTTCTGCAGGGCATCTCTGCTGATGCTCACAGTGATTGCTGACATTTGTTTGTATGTGCACTGGAACTGTACTAAACACTGCATGCCTTATCATTTAATCAGTGCAGCATCCCGCAGAGGTCATACACACACACACACACACACACACACACACACATTTTAAGGATAAGAAAGCTAAGATTTAGAGAGGCTAACTCACCCACACTCACATAGTTAGGATGTGACAGAACCAGAATTTGACCAAGTTCTGCTGACTTCGGAGCCTGTGTCTCAACCACACTACGGTCCACTGAATGTGACCATTTGCCCAGGATGGGCAGAGTTAGCCAGTGAGTTCCCTCTGCAGGGTAGATCCCTTCAGAACTGAGAGCCTTGTTTGGTTCAGAGAAGTTGAGCTCTTCAGAATCGTCTTCCCTCATATCCCACTGTAACTTCTGCTCGAGCAGTGGAGAAAGCAGAAGTCCAGGGAAACAGACCAAGTTCGGAGCAGCTAGCGTATGGTGGACGGTGCTGGAGACAACACTGGAGATTACAGAGTAGCAAGAAGGGACGGTTCCTGCTTCCAGACCGCAGTGAGGAGAGAGACACAGAAATGGCAAGGTGAGGCCCTTTTGCCTTTGGGCTTATTCAATCTGGGAGGTTCCTTGGGAGATGTTTTTTTTATTTTTCATTTGCACCGGGGATGTCTTCCATCTGGGGGCCCTGTGCCTCTGAGCGCAGGGTCCCTGGTAAAGCAGCTAAGGGCTCTATGCTTAGAGAGCCTGCAGAGGGGAAGGAGAGAGGAACCCAGGAAGGATACTGCTCTCAAAAGGCATATTTGTCTGACATTTTTGCTTCCTGGGTCTGACAGATGGAGGTGGGTAGGAGGTTAAGGAACCTCAACAGACGGCAGCAATCAGAGGGTGCTGGTGTTCATTTCTCGTAAGTGCTGAAAAGATGGTCACCTTTTGCTTGTGACAATCGAGCTCAACTCCAAGTTCCTCTGTCCTAGAACATGGAACAGTATGATCCGTTCTCAGTTTACATGAGGTATGTTTTCAGAAAAAGAGCATTACCTAGGGAATAACGTGGCTTCCCAAGGTTCTGATTCAGCAGTGGAATTCTACTGCCCACTGTCTGTCTCCTCTTGTCTGTCTGTCAGCAAGGATGGAGGTGAAAGTCAACTTGTTATACCCTTCCGTCTTCTGATTGGTAAGAGAACAATGTCCACATACTGCCATCTGGTGGACGCTACTGGTCACTGAAGTTTGAACGAAAAAGTTCACTCAACTCTTAGAAGGGTCCAGGCTCTCTGCTAGTTGAACAAAGTAGCAATGAACAAAACATGGCTTCTCCCTGAAGGGGCTCCCAGTCGAATGAAGTAATGGACTTGTTAACAAATAATTACAACTTAAAAAGCACCATTTTAAGAAAAGGTGCCAAGTGTTACCAAAGCAAAGGACCTTTCTGGGGGCCTTGAAGCATGTATGAAAAAAGTAAAGGAAACCTCATTTAAAATGGAAAGGGAAGCCCTGAAGGGCAGCACCTCCCACAGGAGCACTGGCTGCAGTCTGCATAGTCGGCAAGAGGAAGGAAGATAGGAATATTTTAACACGGGGGGATATTAATCACATGGGGAAATTCATCTTCTGCTTTTAAGAAAAAGGAGGTAGATCTCTCCCTGCCCCAGTAACAATACACAAACCACTGTTTACAGCCAATGAGAAATGGTCACAACCTTGAACTCCGTGCTTCTCCAATGAACTTTCGTCCAAAGCATCCTTCCCCTATTTCCTCCCAAAATGTAATAAAAGCAAGTCCCTCTCCTTTGTGCTTCGGACCTGCTTATGGTTTTACCATACGTTCCTCGTCCTGAAATGCGATTCTCAGCTATTTCCAAATAAACCCATTTGCTGGTAAAATAACTGGCAGTTTTAAAATTGTTTCTTTATTGATTTTTGAGAGAGGAAGGGAGAGAGAGAGGGAGAGAGAGAGAGATCAATGAGAGAGAACATCGATTGGCTGCCTCCTGCATGCCCCCCACTGGGGATCTGGCCCACAACCTGGGCATGTGCCCTGACCGGGAATCGAACCAGTGACCTCTTGGTGCATGGGTCGACGCTCAACCACTGAGCCACACCAGCTAGGCTTAACTGGCAGTTTTATTTTGAAAGTTGAAATATGCCCTGTAGTTAACTGAACAGGAACAGGAACACGGAATAGCACGGGCTGTAAGTTATTAGTCTGGTTGAGAAATAAGGAACATGGGAAAGAAACACTAGACAAAATCTGGAAGAAGGTGGAGGCCAGACCATGAAGGGCCATGAATGTCTGACCAAGACAAGTCTATACAAGATTCGTCAGCAAGAAGAAGAGGGGATCAGATTTTGATGGTAAAGAAATATGGACAAGAAGTGGCTGTATATGTGCTTCCCAGCATTCTGAACCCTCTCATTATTTGAATTCTCTTATGCAAATAAACCCACTGTGTGATATCGGCAAAACCATAATTATTCTGACCGGAGTGCAAGTGGAGGTCTTGAGCCTGATGAATGGCCCCCATCCTACTGCTCCCATCCTTGGTGCATGTGGATGCTTTGGGGCAATGTCTAAGGCTCAGCAGAAACTGGACTGGTACCTACCACTGTGGAGGACTCCTTACCTAACATGATCATCCCTGCTCTGGTTTTAGAGGCTACTGCATCCTGTCCCTTCTATGACGTGGGTATTCATAAATTAGGTTCTAGATCTTTTCCTATCAAATTAATTAATTGATTTTCAAGCATTTTATGATATGCACTTAAAAAAAATTTTTTTTTATCCTCACCCAAGGACATTTTTGCACTTATCTTCAGATAGAGCAGGAGATAGAGGGGGAAAGAGAGAGAGAGAAACATTGACGTAAGAGAGGCACATCAATTGGCTGCCACCCACACGACCTCAACTGGGGCCAGGGACAAACTGCAACCAAGGTACATGCCCTTAATGGGAACCAAACCCGGGACTCTCTGGCCCGTGGGCTGACGCTCTAACCTCTGAGCCAAACTGGCCAGGGCTTATGCATTTTTAAAGACCTTTTAAAAGAGCAGTCTTAGGTTCACAGCAAAATTAAGAGGTAGGTACAGATATTTCTCATTTACTCCTGCCCGACACATGCATGGCCTCCCCCATTATCAGCATCCCCACCATAGTGGTGCATTTGTTACAACTGATGAACCTGCATTGACACAGTATCACCCAAAGTCCATAGTTGACATTAGAGTTCACTCTTGGTATTGTTTTATATTCTGTGAGTGTGTACAAATGTATAACGGCATGAATCCATCATTATACTATCATACAGAGTATTTTCACTGCCCTAAATGTACTCAGTCTATTCATTCCTCCCTCCCACTCCACTGCCTGGCAACCACGGATCTTTTTACTGTCTCCATAGCTTTGTCTTTTCCAAAATGTCATATAGTTGGAATCATACAGGATATAGCCTGTTCACATTGACATCTTTTTCACCCCTTTGGCTAGAGCTGCTTACAGTTCTGGAGACCCCATTTTATGGCAATGCCCATTTTATGAAGAAATTAACTTTCTTAGACACACAGCCGTGTCACCTGAGCCCTGGCCCCCAGCTTTACATTGCTGAAGATCATAGAGAGACAGGTGAATAAGGACCGATCATCTCTGCAGTGTTTGCGAAGCATCGCTTGTTTGTCTGCAGTGGGTTAATTCCCATTCAGTGTCTACAGCATACATGTCAACCTCAGTCCACAGACCATCTCCGATGGAGGTCCGAGATAGAACTGTGACTTACTAATGACATGAAAATCATTGCTTTCATTTCAAGAACTGCACTCCGGGAAGGTGTTCAGGAGTGTTCTTACGAGTGGCTGAGTTATCGAGAGCGGCTGGCCGTTCTGTTTCGTGAAGATGCTTAGCCTCTGGATGGCACCTCCCACAGGGAGAGAGATTTCATCCAAGGACTGACCAAGAGAGAGGGGTCCCCAGAAGGCAGAGGCTGTTTGTTCCACCAGCGTGGGTATCTTCTTGCCCTGTTAGCTCCACACTTTGCAATGCAAAACACAAATTCCACCCACCCCGTGGCATTTCCTCTAATTCCTTTCATGTCCCTTGCCTTTCCTCAACACCTTGCCCACACTCTGCTCCGTGGGGTCAACTGACTCTCACTTTCCTACACTTACGTCTCTGCTTCAAGCCTGGGTCCAGGACTGCCTCCTCCTTGCCATCTGGCAGCTGACATCTGCCACATCTTTTCCACTCGGGCCCCTCCCCTTTCCTTGGAGGCCTTCACTAGATGATGGTTAACTTGCACTCAGCGATTTTCCCCAGTACGTGATTGTGTACACAGGCTTTTCCACATGGTCGAACAACGACCTCGGCATCCTCTCTTGCCTGCAATACTTAGGTTAATTGCAATTTCCCGAGGGCACACCGACCAGTGTCCTTTTCTGTTCCCAGTGCCAAGTTCAATAAACATTAACCGAGTGAATATCACACTTTAGAATGAATGGGTTGGGACCATTCTATGGTTTATTAGAGAAAACGTAACTTACTGGCTTTGACGAAGCAGTGAGGCAGGAGTATCTTCGCACAGTTTGTATGGATGTCTTGGGCTCACTTACCTCATTTACTTGTAACTGCAGTTTTCCATGCTTGTCTCTCTTTGTTACATTGTAAACTGCTGAAGAAAAAAAACCTTCCGTGTTTGGCTCGGGACCTGGCTCACAGTACATGCTCAATAACGATTTTTTTAATGGATTTTCAATGTCAAGAAAACCTTACCCATCGGGCCTCAAGCTCCTGGAATGGGGAGATGGTCTAAATCCAACCGATCTGCCTGGATCAGCTCTAGGGACGGAGGAAACCTGAGCACACGAGCCTGTGCTTCTCCAGTGCAGCTCAGCTACTCCTGGCAGTTTCTGCTCCTCTTAGAAGCCGTGATTTTCTCTTCATGCTGCACCATGTGCTCCATATTATAAAATCTGGAGAGACCGATCCTGGTTGCTGTGGCTAATTACCATAGCCTCTGAATGGGTAGATTTTCCCTTTGAGGCACGGCATAGTTTCTGATCAGCTTATACTTTGGCGACCCCGTGTCATGGGTACTTCCCGGTCCAATAAGCTTTGGCCAGAAGCAAGGTCGAGCCTGCGGCTACTCCTAAGCTGGAGGAAACCCCAGGTCCTGGTGAAGGCTGTGCACGGGCAGCTTCCTTCCTGCAGGGATGTGTGGTGGTAGGGCAGCCCTGTCTGCTCCGCTGGGAACGTCTTGTTGGGTGAGGAGGAACCTGAGAAGTAGCAACTAGAATTGCTACTTTCTATTGTTTGCGCGGCTACTTTATGAAAGGGCATCAGGTGTCCTCAGACCACTCTATGAAAGGGAAATAGAACAACTATGGGACATAATTTTCGTCTTAGAAAATATTTCTATTTTTCAGTGATAGAGCAAAACATAAATCGGGTGGGATTTTATGTCAGAGAGTGAGCTTGTCATTGCCAGACTTGTACAAACCTCATTATTACTATTTGTTGAGCATTTATGTGCCTGGCTCTGGCTAGTACAGTTTTAAATGAATATTTTATTTCTCATCCTCAGTATCAATCGAGATCTGTATTAATTCAGGTTCCCTAGAAGTAGAACCTGAGATGGGATTTGGGTACACATGGTTTATTGAGGGCATACTCTTTACAAACAAATTTCCAAAGGGATGAGAAAAACAAGAGGGAAGGGAAGAGCGGGCAACACTAATCTCAGGTGACATCTAGTCTGTTCGGATTCAGGGGAAGTCTAGAGTATAATGTACATGGGAGAGTTGCCCCAACTTGTGGCAAGGGTCTGGGTTCTTTGACTCCTGAATCAGCCAGTCATCGTACGTAAGGAATGAGGAGTATCGTATCCTCCCAAGTGTCTCTAGTGAGAGCTCCCCTCGCCCCACAGCAGTTGTTTGTAACTTGAGTGTAAGCTCTTGGCCACAGCAACTGCAGTGGCTGCAAGGTGGGTGCACCAGCTGGCCAGCGGGCTCTGGGTGAGGCACCAGCAACGTCGACTCCAGAGCCCACCCCCTCCCAGTCTACTGCAGGGAGCGTGGCTGCAGGCAACAGAAACGCAGTCTAGTGTAAGCAGGAAGAAAAGGAACTGATTGAAAGGTGTAGAGGGCTGACTGACTTGACAAGTAGCAGGTGGACCAGAGTGGGACCACTGGCAGAAGCCAAGGCAGCCTTCGAGGGCCAAGAGAACCAGGGCTCAGTGAGTGTAGTGAGTATCCTTTAGCCGTAACTGACTGGCCAAGTCAACACCATGGCTGATGACACCGAACATCAGCATAGCCACTGTGAGTGAATGCTTACCATCCCTACAAAGTCAGTCGTCTGTGTAGAAACACCTGTTGGCCAAGCTTGATCACGCGTTCGTTATCTGTGTGTCTAGAAGTGGAAAAAGGGTGTGAAGGTCTTTTATTTTTTCCTGGTTGGGAGGAAGGTGCTGCATCTCATCAATACCTCACATCATGTAATATTCTTCAGAACTGGGAAGAAGGGTTGGATACAGGCAGCGGGACCTGAGGGACGCCCACTTCCTGAAAAGCTTGCAAAGTAGATGTTGTTGCAAAGTAGATTTTATAGTTATGGGAGCCGAGACTCAGAAGTCACTCCATTCGTTGAGTTAGAGAGGTTAAGTGCCCTCATTCATTCATCATCGAATACTGTCGAGTGCCTACTCTATGGTAGGCACTATTCTAGGTGCTGTGGTTTCAGCTGTGAGTAAAATAGGCAAAAATCTCTTTCTTTATGCAGTGTGAGTCCGAGGGGGAAGGAGTGAGGCAGAAAATAACAGGTAAGTAAAACATGTAGACTATCAAACGGAGATAAATACCCGAAATCAAGATAAGTTAGGGAAAGAGAGTAGTAAAGTGACTGTGTTATGGAGATGTCGCCATTTTCATTTGTGCAGTCAAATAGGTCTCCCTAAGACATTTGACATTTGATCGCCAGCCTGAAGAGATAAGACAGTGGGCCATGTGAGCATCTAGGGAAGAATGTCCCAGGCAGAGGGATGAGCAAGTGCACCCAGCATGCTCGGACCCGCACGGCAGCCAGTGTGGTTGGGGGCCCGGTGACCCCGAGCTGAGCAGGGAGAGGAGGTAAGCACCAGATGAAACCGGGACCAGGTCATGGGGCTGGAGGCCATAAGACATTTTCAACAGAGGATTGACATGATGCAACTTACATTCCTAATAAATCACTCTGAGAGCCGTATCTGGAAGAGCCCGTGTGTGTGGAGGGAGGGAGGTACTGTAGAGGGATTGCAGAGCACACTGATGAGGAGGTACTGCAGTAAAGCAGGGCAGTCATAACGCAGGCTGACATTAAGGCAGTAGCTTTGGAGGTCTTGAGAAAACAGTCACGTTTTGGCCATGTGGTAGGCTGGGTAGTGACCCCCCAAACCAACGTTCATGGCCTAATCCCTGTAACCTTACAGCAAACAGGGATGCATGGGGTTGGCTAAATGAAAGATGTTGAAATGGGAGGTTCCTCTAGTCCTTATAAGAAGGAGGCAGTAGAGTTAGAAAGAGAGACAAAGATGTGGTGATGGGAGAAGCAGAGAGAGAAGAAGATGCTTGGCTCTGAGTTTGACGACAGAAGGGCCATGAGCCCAGGCACGTAGCTGGTCTTGAGAAGCTGGAAAAGTCAAGGAAAAGGTTTTCCCCTCGAGCTTCCAGAAGGAATGCAGCCTGGAAGCCATCTGACCTCCCAAACTAGAAGATAAACAATATGGGTTGCTTTAAGCCATCACACCAGCCGTAGGAAACTGACAGAGGCTCCGGTAGGGAGTTAGGGCCAACAGTGTTGACCAATGAGTTGGATGCAACATGTGAGAAAAGAGTGTTAGCAGCACCTTTAAGAGTTTGTGATGGAGCAAGTGGACGGATGGTGTGTGTCCTTCATGGTGATGGGCAAGACCTGCCTGAGGACCCAGACCACATCTACCCGGCCTCGCCCTTCGCTCTTAGATGCCTAGGGCCTGAGCCAGGACGACGCTCACGGGCGGTGCACCCGGCTCAGCTGGTCAGATGGTTTCCCGGCTGCCGTCGCCCTTCCCCTGTTTCCCCAGCAGAGATTCACACTCTCTCTGAAGCCTTTTCTATCAGCACTTCCTCGCTGTTCTGTGACGGCAGCAGGCAGCACGGCGCGGGATGAGATTAGACACATAGATTTTATTTTAAGGCACAGCTGAGAAAACACTTAGGAAATACAAGTTGTTTTGACATAAACTGTATCATCTGGAGGCCTGTGGATGGTCTGCTGAGGGGGTTCTCGGCTGCGGGATGGATTTCTTACGCTGAGCATCGGCGAGAGTCCAACGGCTGCCCTGCTCTGGCTGTCCTCAGCCAGCGACCAGGGTCGTCAGTGCAGTGTACAGAGCCGTAAGCCAGGGGCAGGGAACGCCCGACTGTGATGCGGGCTTTGCTACTCATCTGCGGTCACTGGTCACTCTCTCTTCCTGAGCCTCAGTTTCTTCATCTGTGAATTGAAGGTGCTTGAACCAGTGTGTTCCACGAGCTGCCTGGAGCCAGCTCTCTGGTTCTCACTGAAGAAGCTGGAAGGAGTGTGGAGCCAGCCAGGGTCTCAGTGCCCACCTTCTGTTCTGGGTCCTGAAAAGCAGGCACTGAGCTACCTCTTCCCTTCCCTGCCATCCCACCGGGCTGCATTCTGACCCTAGAGCGGTCGTTGCTCAAGCTGCGTTAGACAGCTCGTTTCTATTCCAAGTGGCCCGTGATTCACATGTCCACAGGATGGAGCAGTGAGGACAGACTCCATGTGATAGAGTCCAAGGCAGATGGCCACGCTTCCTGTCCAGACTGGACATCAAATGCCAGGAACGCAGTGAGGGGCACCCTCCTTCTGGCTTGGAGCTCTGCGAGGTGGACACACAGGCCAGATTCCGGCCACCTTCTGTTCTGGTTTGCCTAATGGTGCTTTTGGCAAAAGACTAGGAAGAAAAGAAAAAGAAAAGAAGGAACTGATTAGTCTGCTAAGGGAGCGTGGTTGGCATTCCTTATCCTTTGGGAGGAAGTTACCATGAAAATAAAACACCGTATTGCTGCCTCCCAAGAGGGTGGGCAGGTCTGCATTGCGCCCTGTCTCCTTCCCTGGGCGGAGGGAACAGGTGGAAATCTTCTGGGTCTATCTGATAGGAGTTCTCATAATTTTTGTCTTGCTTTTCTCTTTTTCCTGACTATGGAGAATGTGACCTGTCTCATAGCCCCAAAGACTGAATTACTGATACTATATATTACACAATGCATGTTATATAGACAAACACAGTTTGAATAAATAAGCAAATGGATTAAAAGAATATTACCTGTTCACTGTGTGACTTTACATCACTCTTGGTTCTCAGGGACCACACTTATAAAACAAAGACTCTGGCCAAACCTAATATAATCAAAAACATACTGCATGTCAACGTCATCGTCATTCACCATCCATATCGGAATAGCCCTCTCACCATCTCAGGTGGGACATAATAACCATCACTGTGGTTTTCAAACTGGTCTTACACCAATTTTTATCACTCAGTCCCCAAAACAGCCCTAAGGTTTCACTGTTACTCTCTTTGTTCATTTGGGGGAACCGAGGCTCTGAGAGATTGGGCAGCTCTGTAGCCTATAAAGACCTTCACATGGGAAGAGCAGGCATCACCTTTTTCAAAAAAACCTTCCAGCTTCCCCACCAACATCTAGCTTCACTGATCTCACCCTAGTTAGTTCAGTTTGTCTTCATCTGGTTGGATGTCTCTTTCTTTCACTTCACAGCTCGGTTGTCTTCTTTCCACACTCTCTCTTCTGAGGAATGAAACCAAATTAATCTCATTTTCACCACAGATGTTTGCCCACTTCTCTGAAGCTGTCCTCAAAAGCACATTTTCTATCCCCAGAGCTTATCAAGGTATTTTTTGTCTGTTGCCCTAGACAAAGGCAATTTTATTCTTTAAAAGAATCATTGTGAAAGCTATTAAGATAATAATGTTTATTGTCTCCAGGACTTTCTACGGATCTGGCAGTTATTCCTATAATGAGAAAAATGTGCTCCCTGACCCTCCGCTCACACCCTGCTCCGGGGTCTGTGTCATTCCGTACTCACAAAGTGTTACTCCGATGCTAAGTCACAGCCTACTCTAAAAAAATATTCAAAATGGTAATTAAGCTGAGAAATGCACTTGAAAAAGATAATAGTTTCTTTCTAGTTTTTTTTTTCTTTTCTAAATAAAGAGATGAGCAAGAGGAGGCACAGTTCTGAGAGTCACAGATTTCCCAGGGAATGAGTCTCAGGAGGACATACATTCTACCAGGTGACGGGGAGATGGAGGCGTGTTTCAGTAGAGGGGGGACGGACAAATGTAGAGGGGAATACACAAACATGGGGTGTCAGGGTGGTGGCGAGGGGTGAGCTGAGAGAAAGCGAGAGAAAATTCTTCAATCATTTGGGAAGAGGGAAGGGCAGAGTTACACCCCCTGTCCTGGTGATTTCTCAGAGACGGGAGGCCCGAAGGCTGTCAGAGGTGGGAAGGATCCCTAAGCTGGACAGCGCGGCACCAGGGTGAGCAGCAGCGCTTGTCAATGCTGATGTTGTCACTTATGTGTGCTCGTTGTTACCAACAAGCTTACGTCAGTCATGCGTCCCAGGCAGGAATGATCTGATTCGGCGGCTGGTGTGGTTTAGTTACCTTGTACGTTGTTCCTGGTCTCCGGAGGCCGTGCGGAATGGGAAATGAGAACCAGGACCTCTGTTTTACTCAGGTCCTGCACTTCCATTCCCGCAGCTTGCATCGGCACTCTCGGAGGGAAGGTGATGTCTGGCAGAGCTGCAGAGGTCTCCTGTCCTCAGCCTCGGCCAGGACGGCAGAGGGGTGCAGAGGGTGGCCCTCTCAGAGATCGCCACTGTGTGTTCAATGTCAAGATTAATCCTGGAATTCAAACCCCAAAGGAACACCTCTTGGTGGATGATGGGTGCCCAGGAGAAGGGTCACCCGGATGCTCAGAGGGGGTGGGCAGGGTTGTTGGCCTGAGCTGGGATGGGCTACAGACCTTACTGGGACTTACGGACGTCAGTCCGCAACTCTTGGCAAATGACCTGTGAGTTGAATTTTCTGAAAGTGAAGTAGAATTGAGTGGAAGGAATTTAGGTAGTCTGCAAGTGGACTCCGGGGATCTGACTGGGGGATTTATTTTCCCTCAGTGGAAAGATGATCCCACATGGGACTTAAGACAACCCACTGCAGAGTAAATTGTGTAAGATCATCTTTGGTTGGGAAACGTGATAGAACGAGGTGCTCAGTAAACCCTTCTCTAATTAGAAGTCTCGGGATCAGTCATCCATTTCCTGTTCTTGTTATTTCTTTATTTCCATTTAGATATTGTTATCAATGTTTGGTAAATTTCATTTTGAATATGTCAGACTGTCTCGTTGTGCTAAGGAAAAGAAGAAGAAAAATTATGTTTACCTTAAACGGAGAAGGAAAGAAACAAAGTACTTCTCTCCCAACCTCCCCTCCTCCTCAGCCCTGAGAGACAAGGAGTTGGCTTGGTGGTGGCAACAGAATCAGATAGAAGAACTCCAGGGCCGGGGAAGGCTCGGGGGAGACGCTGGGTGCTGGCGCTGCCCGCCGCTCACCTGCCGGGCCTGTTTCCAGGCGTCTGCTTCCCTGGGGGATGACATTTTACATCAAGAAACAGAAAACTCTTACTGTGTTCTTCATATTTAAGGTAGCAATTCCTTTCAAGTGGTACATTTTTGAGAATCCTTGTAATATACCACTTAGGACCAGGATTTGTGAAGAAGCAGTGAGCCATAATTGAAAGGTCACCTCACAGAAATGTGGGGTACATTTTGGCTTCGCAGGGTGGCACGAGCTTGGAATCCTTTTCCTTCCCTGTCATGAGAGTTGTAACACTCACCTCATAGGATGATTGGGAGAATGTGGGACCACGTACGTGGTACATGATAAGTATTTAAAAAGCATTGCCTTTTTTTTTTTTTGAGAGAGAGAAAAATAATTTTTGAAACAAATTTTACTTAGTGATTTGAGAGAAAGAGAGAGAGAGAGATTAATTTTTGTTGTGCCATTGATTTATGCATTCATTGGTTGATTCTTATGTATTCCCTGATGGGGGATTGAATGCGAAGCTTTGACGTATCAACCAACTGGGCTCTAACCAACTGGGCTACCCAGCCAGGGCCTAGCTTTTATCGTTAGTGGTTTTTATTACATGTAACTGCTGAGGTGATCTAGTATAAAGTCATCATGGGGGTAGGGTTAGAGGAAATCGGCCCTGCCTCTCCCTTTTCTTTGTTATAGAAGCAGTGTGCAGAAGCTATAGAATCAGACCACCTGTGCGACTTTGGGGATGCTCTTCACTCTTGTCTCTCCGTTGCTTTAGCAAGTGGAGAGATATTGTGAGAACCAAATGATACAAATCTATTAAGGGCCAAGCAGAGCATTTGCCCTGCCCACCCCACCCCCACCCTCCCTGCTTAATAAATAGTAAATTCTTTCTATTGCTTTTCTTATCTACATCTGCCCACTTGCCCTCACCAACCGCCTTTTTTCAGGTGTCAGGACTGTATACAATATTCCATGCTCCAGACCCAAAAGCCAGATATTAGATCTAAATGCAATGATTGTGCCTAGCTGCTTTATCCATTTTTTCACCTTTTGTCTGTTTATTTGATGCCATTACATTCCACGAAGTCAATGTTAATTGAGTGCCTATTAAATGCCAGGAACCATGGTACTTGCAGTGATTAATGTGGCAGTTCTTGCTCTCAAAGAACAAACAGATTAGTCGGGGAATGGCACAGTTTGGGAAGAATTTTATTGTAAGACAGACACTGTCTACACTGCAAAAGAGGTGAAGGGTTGTGAAGAGCCGAGGTCGGGGCAGGTGGTCTGAACGGTGGGAGGTACCAGCTGGAGGCAGCTCTGTGAGGAAGGAAAGTTTGGAATAGCGTCTTCCAGTGGCAGGGGTGGGGAGGGGCTCCAGGCAGAGGGGACACCCTGAGAAAAAGCACGGGAGCAGCAGTGTGTGGGACAGATTGCGGAACGGTGACAGTTTAATTTGACTGAGTATGTGATATGTGAAGGGAAATCATGAGATTTGGGTGAGGCACACTTGTTGAGTCTTTAATGATGGGATGGTAATTTTGTACTCAGTTTGATTTGCAAGGAAGAAACATTGAGAGTTCTTTGAGCTTGAGGGTAAGGAATATGGCAAGGAAGATACAATAAGTTGTATTGTATCAGAAGTGGTGTTTATGTCTGGCTCTACAATGGCCAGATAATGGCCGTGCCTGGGTCTTTGACGGCTGATACGAGAGTGGAAGGTGGCATTCCAAGTTCTAAGTCCAGAGGAAGGTAAGGATGCAGAGGTAGGAAAGTCTCAAAATTCATTTGAAAGCAGATTTTTTCCAATCTGCTATGAGCATTAGAGACACATAGGAAACTTTGGGACAATAAATAACTTTGAAGGAAATATCACGACAGGATCCCAAAGTTTATATCAGGGGTGCTGGCTTCCATTTTTAGAGATCAGAGTACGTGTAAAGCTATCAGACAGAGTCTGAATGAGTTTCCTTTGATTACTGTTTCTTTGAAGTCTAGTTTCTTAGAAGGTCTGTGTGCTGTTAAATGTTTTATATTGTGGTAAATACATGTAACTTTAAAATGCTTTTAACTATTAAGTGCATTCACATGTTGGGCAATCGTCACCACTCTTTAGTTTCAGAACCTTTTCATCACCTCCGAAGGAAACCTGTGCTCTCAGGCCCTCCCCAATCTTCCCTTCCCCAGCCCCCGCACACGCAGATGGACGGATGGATAAACAAAACGTGGTATAGCCATACCATGGAATATTATGTGGTCATAAAAAGAACTAAAGGATCCGTACATACTCCAACTGGATGAACCTTGAAAACATTATGCTGTTTAAGTTTTTCGTTTTGTTTTCATTTCGATGTTAATAAAGATTGACACCTCATTTTCTGTATGTGCAATGATAACTTGCAGTTGAAAATATAGGTCACAACAATTGCATTTGATTGGATTCTTTTTTAGGGCTCTGCAAAATCTCAGAGGTGTTGGATGTATGTCAGAGGTTCACGACACTATTTTTGTCTTGTAAAAGGTATCGACGAATTCCTCAAGTTTGAAAGTCTCTGAGCCTACTGCCAAGATCACTTGCTGTGGAAAGATACTCACAGGGGATCCTGTGCAAAAGCTCGAGGAGCCAGGCTCGTAACCAAGGCACAGAGTGGCCAGGTGAGAAATGATGGCTAGAAGTGGCAACTTCACCATCTTGGGAAAGTGCACGCCTCACTTAAAGAGGGAACAATTGAACACTAGATCACTCATTGCAATCTCAATTGTTAGATTTTAGGATCTTGTCTAAAAAAAATGGTCAAACACTGTGGAAAAAACAAACAAATCTGCAGAAGTCAATCAAAGACCTCGAGCTCTGCCTCAATATGCATGGTGTACGTTTGACTTCCAACTCTACATTTTATGCAAGATTCTTCTTTTAATCCTCACCAGAGGATATGTTTTTATTGTTTTTAAAGAGAGAGGAAGGGAGGGGGGAGAGAGAGAGAGAGAGAAACATCACTTGGTTGCCTTTCATATGTGCCCCAACAGGGGATCAAACCCTCAACCAGGATATGTGCCCTGACCGAAAATCGAACCCATGCCCCGTCACTGCACGGGACAATGCTCCAACCGACTGAGCCACACCAGCCAGGGCCCCACTCCACCCTTTAGATTCCCATGCTTTTGCCCATTTTTTGTCACCTCTCTGAATCTCTTCTCTCTTCTGCAATATGGTTCTAATGACAATCTCTTCTTAATAGAATTGTTATGTATGTAAAGCACTAACACAATGTTAGCAGAGTGCATGGGAATAATATTAGGTAATATTATCAGATGGTTAATAATGAAATTAATGGCAAAGATTCTAATTGGTTTTGCTTTCTGGAGGGCTTGGGGTAACTTCAGGGGAGTTCGGTTAAATAATCCTGTTAGTGGTTTGGTACCCTTTATGCTGAATGTGATCCAGGAGAATGTCTTTGAAATTAGTCACAACAAACAGCTTTGTAATAGTTGTCAAGTTACTTAGTCTTGTGCTCAGCTTTCCCACCTGTAAAATGGCAGCAATATATATAGTACCTACCCCACATGACTGTTTGGGGATTAAATAACTCATGTTTACAAGGCACTTTACAATGGTTCCTGGCACACAGTAAGCATTACATAGATAATTAGAAATAAATAAATATTAAGACTCATGTTGATCTGACATAGGGTTCTTATTGATCCTTTTTCCTCTGAGTGCCTGCTTCTCACTGGAACATTGATAGAGCTTGATGACACCTTGCTTTAGTTGGCATTGCAAATACAGATTTTGAATGTGCTAGCCCAACTTGACTGTGCAGTGATTTAAGACGGAGCTGTGGTCAACATTGACATGATTTAGCTAATCTGGAGGTCTTTGCGAGGGTCAGACCTGTTCGGGAAGCAAGAAGGTTTGCACGTTACCCCCAGTTTATGATTATTTCAGAGACAGTTGTCCTGGTTATTATTTTTTTTTAATCCTCACCAAAGGATATTTTTACATTTATCTTCAGACAGAGTGTGTGTGGGGGAGAGAGAAACATTAATGTGAGAGAGACACGTCTACGGTTGTCACCTGTATGACCTCAACCGGGACCAGGGATGAACTGCAATTGACGTACATGCACTTGGCCGGAATCAAACCCAAGACTCTGGTCCGCAGGCCGACACTCTAACTGCTGAACCAAACTGGCCAAGGCTGTCCTGGTTATTTTAATGATTTACCAGTTTTAGGCTGAAGCCATCACTTTTCTAGGAGATAAACAGGCTTCTTTTTTTTTTTTTAATCCTCACCAGAGGATATTTTTCTATTTATCTTCAAATAGAGTGGGAGGGAGGGAGAGAGATGGAGAAAGAGGGAGAGAGGGAAACATCAATGTGAGAGGGACACATCAAGTGGCTGCCATCCGCATGACCCCACCAGGGCTAGAGTTGAACCACAACTGAGGTACGTGCCCTTGACCGGAATCGAACCTGCAACTCATTGGTCCATGGGCTGACGCTCTAACCGCTGAGCCAAACCAGCCAGGGCTAAACAGGCTTCTCTAATAAAATTATGAGAGTTTCTGGGGCTCCAAGGTACAGTGGAAAAGTCAGTACTGGACTCAAGCTGAAACTCATTAGACGACTTTGGGACAGTCACTCTTCTCTGAGTCTTGTCTTTTTCTCTAAAATGTAAAATTACTCAATCAGGTTTCTCTGTGTATTACTGGGGCCTCCCCCCACCAACTTCTTAAAAATTAAATATTATGGGGCCCTCTAATATGCTTCCAGGTAGCAGTAGAATTGCTCTGGTTGGGTTGGGGTGCTTGTTAGCTCAATGCTCATGGGCTCGGCCTGACTCACGTGGTAACCCCTGAGGCATCTGTGTAACCCACGGGTCCCTGAAACTCATTCTGAAAGCAACTGGGCAAGATGAGACTATTAACTCTTCGCTAATCATCTGGGATTTTAAATATTTATAAAAATATTTTCCTTTCTCAAATAAAGCAAACTTCTTTTAGCATAATAAATAAAACCTACCTACCTACATACATTTACTTATATTTTACACATAGTTGGTGTCTTTGCTATTCAAATGGACCCTGTAGTAAAGTGGAAAATTATTTTGCTGAATAAGCAACATAATTTAGAATCTTTTCTAAATTCTGTGTTTTACTCTTCTTAAAGCGGAGGGACCCTGGGCTTGAGACACAATGGTGAAAACTTAGGATGCGGGCTTTTTGTTCGTTTCTACTTTTTGAATCACTGGCATTTGTCATTTTTTTCACCTCTCTTCAAAATTGGGACAATCAGAAAGAAGAAATAAAGCTTCTTTAAAAAAAAAAAAAGAAAGTATCTGAAATTTCACAGAGTATGCTGTATCACAGCATTCCATGAATATTTAATCATCATCATCAAGACAGGAGGTTGGAGAAAAAATCAGGTTGTGATATTTGGCAACAGCAGGTGTGGGAAGGAGGGTGTTGACACCCTCTGAGAACGGATGCGGCATGTTGTGTGGCAGGTCCCTCCGCAGTTCCCACGTCACCTGGGCTCCGAACGTGCCTGGAGAAAACTCCAGGGAGCCGGGGCGTGTCCTCCGCGTGGCAGCGAGTCTCCCTGGGAGCGAGAATGACCTTCGCCAACCTCTTCCTTCAAAAAAGCTTCATGCTTTCTCTTTCTTGGGCCTTTGCATCATGCACCTCGCTCTGGCCCCAGGCCCTCGGCATCTTTGTTTGTTTTCCTATTATTGTTGTTAGGCAAGGACCTCGCTGGTGTACGTGTAAGTCAGTGAGCGTGCAGGGATGCAGTTATTGCGATTTGGGATGCGAACTATTGAAATTCAGAGTTCACCCAGGAACGCTCATCTCTTACAGTCAGGAGCACGGCAGCAATGGAAGGGTGTGGGTCACCGATTTGCAAAGTACTTGTCTTTCAACTTGATCACACACTGCCCACTGTCCGCCACCCAGTGTTCCAGACACCCAGGTTTCACACCGCCTCCCTGCGGCAGGGCGGATTCATTCCACAGGCTCCCGCCCCTGGGTTTCATGCGGTCTCTTCCACACTGACAGTACATTGAGAAAGTGGGAACCTCTCAAACTTCCATGTTCATGAGCGTCATCTGGCAGGACTTCTGGACGTGGAGATTTCCGAGCCCACCCCTAGGGATTCTAACCTAGTAAGTCGAGAATGGGGCCTGAGATATGCCTTTTAAACAAGAGGTTCTCAGGCTGGTGGTTCAGGTTGTCTCCCCAGACTGTGCACTAGAGGATGCCCTGGCATAAAGGTTGGGCTGAAACTGGAGTCACGAAGCCCAAACTGTGGGACGGGCTTTGGTTCAGAGGGTCCAGAGTGCTACCAATGTGTAAAACTCCTTTTGTTGCAGAAGCAGACGCAGGAGGGTGGCAGAGTCAGGAGTAAGACAGAAAACAAACAAACAAACAAAAAAACAACAAAACTCCTGAACCCCTTCCCCATGTGATTTGGGAAATATCTGAGGCTGTTTATTTGCAGTTTGGTTACAGTTCACATGAACTCATCAAATGTCAAAACAAGACCACCAAGCACAGTCACTAGCACATAATAAAGATGAAAATGAAATATAAACTTCTTGGCTTAGTGTTTAAGACCCTCAGTAATATGTCCTCGGCCTTGACTCAACCATCTCCTTCATTCCTCATGCACCCCAACAGAGCAGAATGACTGCTGAGGTGACTGGGCCAGGGGGTGAGGTTCAGTCTAAACCGAGTCCCTTGGGAGAGGGACACTCACTGTTCCAGTGCCCCTTCTTGGACAGCTGGGGCATACCCATCCCGTGCATTTCTGACACCCCCGAGTTATAGCCCTGTCTGTTTGGCATCAGAAACATTGTATAGCTGATTCCTCTTTGAGTTACTTCCTGTGGTCAGAACTCACTCTTCTTAATTGAATTGTTTTCTTACTTTCATTATTTTGCCATGCCAACTTAAGTTCGCAAATATAATCTTACTCTGAAAATCAGTCTTTTAGTCATGACACTGACATGACGATGATAACAGCTTGGTACTCAAAGCACCAAATTCCAGCCTTGGAAGGGGCCTCACTTTGCCCTTCCACACACCTCTTCATCTGGTTGACGAGAAAGCCAGAGGCCAGAGAGGGACACGTTCCCGAGTGTCTACTTGCCTCACTACACCTGGAGAGTTACTGAATGAGGGCTCTGAAGTAACTGGCCGTACCTGCACAGATGGGTGAGACCTTCATCCTAACGAGTGCCCTTCATACTGTGCTTGGAATCTCAATGTTTCAAAAGCTCATCTTATTTTCATTATAGTTTATGATATACTCTCTATTCTTGTTTACATTTTGTCAACGCTTGCCTCCCTCCTTTGATTTCTTCCTGCTGAGACATGTGAGATGACTCAGGTTATTAGAAGCACTTTGGATAGGACAAAAGAGCCAATGGTGATAATTTCATCATATGTGGTTTTAAAATATAAGGGTTATCTTGCATTTAATTTGACCAATATAAATTGAGCATCAGAATCTGCTGGTTACTGCACTGGGTGTGGGGCTATGTTGCCCATGTAACTCAGGGGTAGGTTCTTCCCTTCTGGACCCCAAATATATAGAAAGGGGAAGGACCTACAAGAGGATTAATGCCAAGAGGAGCGTGGGAAACCGGCTCACCGTGTGAACTGGGCTCGGGACGTTCTCTAATCTGGAGAGGCTGCTTCGCTGACAAAGGAACGGGGACAGGGATGGCTGCCTGAGGTCAGCTCAAAGATCCTGCCCAGCTCTGCGATGTGGGCTGGTGACTGGATGGTTTCCACCTCCACTCCGGGGCACCCACGTTTCCTCCTCAGCTTTCTGAGCAAGGACAAGCCCAGAGCTTAGCAGGAATGGTGTGCCACACCCTGGGCGTGAGTCAGGCCTCCAATTTATGCAAGATGGGGACAGGTGATAGGGCTGGGACTGTGGCTAGTTCCCATTCTCCCACCTTGCCCTTTCTTTGGTTTTACATTTATGAGGCAGGGAGCTGCAGGACAAGGCTCTGCCATGGGGCCCCTTCCTTAGTGGCTGGCAGAGCTGCACCATTGTTTTCCTTTGCCGAATGCCTCTTAGCTCTCCATTGCTTTGAGTGAGTGGGGTGTCAGAGGAGGGGCAGGACTGGCTGGATGATTTGTGAACCCTGATGCAAAATGAAAATGCGGGCCCCTGTTCAACAATCTCAGAACAGTGACAGCAAAGCCGAGCATGGGGCCTCTCTGCATTCCGGGCCCTGTGCACGTGCACACATGGCACACCCATGAAGCTACCCTGGGTGGGCTGGACCAGGGAGCGGACCGGAGCTTCACGGGCACAACAGACCCCAGACCACTGCCTGGAGCCAAGGCCAGAAATGATGAGGTTTCTTCTCCAGCTGCACTGTCTGTGAACAAGGGCGCGTGTGTTATTGAAGCCTGGTGCCCAGAGTGTGTCAAGCGATTGCACTTAGATTTGGTGGCAGTCATGGCGCAGACGATCACACAGCTTGTTAGTGTCAGATGGGGACGGGAGCTCAGGCCTCCTAACTGCCGTGCCTTTTCTAGCCCTCGGTGAAGCTAAGTGACAACGAAATTGCTCTCTGTCATAGTGGGTTACATTGGAACTCGGGAATACGAGTGAAAGGCAGGAAGGGAAATGAGATAAATGATAATTGAGTGGAGAAAACAAAACAGTTTAGAAAGCCAAAGCAGTTTGTCTGAGTCCAATCTGATATACAACATACAGCAAAGCAGACAAATGTCTGGGCAGCAAAACAAAAACTGCACTAAGATATTTTCAAATAAAATACGCATATTTCCAACCAGCCTTGAGCTCATCTGATAAGGGACAGATTGTCCAGAGTAAATAGAGAGGAAAAAAAGATGCTCTGGGCTGAATTTAGTCCCCTGTCAAAGTCACAGGGAAACTAATTGCTTCTCCTTCTCCTGCCTGTCGCCTCTCCAGTGGCCGGGCTTGATGGGGCGGTAAAGGGAGACAGAACAGTTCGTTCATAGATTTGTACTTTTGTTCATTCATCCATCCATCCAACATTCCTTGAGCACCTGTATTATTGGCATTTTTCTGGGCTAGATCCTAAATAGAGTGTTTAAGATGTGGCCCCTGCCTCTAAGGAGAGGGGACCTGTACCGATCAGGGGAGAAAACTAATCCCAGCGAAGTGGGCTGCGTGCTGTGTGCCTTCAGAGCTCAGAGGGACAAGACTGGCGGCGTAGTTGGCGAACCTCCTTCAGACTGCGTACATCTCTCAGTGGATAACGTGCCTGCAGTTTTCTGTTTGCTTCCAAACTACAGCCAGGCTCTGTTCATCAACACGGTTCTTTGTTTCCCAGAAGACTCCCAGGAGGGGCTGGAGCTGGGGATGCAGGATATGGGATTCCTAGAGAGAGTGCCTATTTACCTTGGTGAGGCCCTGTCTGTGAGCCAGTCCTTCTTTGCATGATCCTTTAGAGGGAGAGCCTGGGGTGGGGGAGGTTCTGGTTCAGACCTGGTGAGGATCTGTGCCTGCTGATACTTTCTTCTCCCAACTGCTGCCCTAGGCATGGAGGTCGGAAAACAGCCCCACTGGGGCTGGGGCGAGGGCCAGCTGTGTGATCAATGGGGTGTCACTCATCTGAAAAATATCAGGAGAGGAGGGGGTCTCATACACTGGTGTTTTCTCACCCAAATAAGTAACACCTACATTCCGTCTTAATGACAGCAGGATTTAGGTCGAAGAGGAAATGAAATACATTGCAAAGGCTATCCCAGAAGAGAGGGGTGACAAGACACCAAGAGAAATGATCTCAAGGTACCTGTGTAGTAAAACTGTTCTGTGCTTCTCTGCTCCTTACTGTTGAGCATGTCACTTGCCAAGAGATCTATACATCGTCTACGATATGATTGGAAACAGTACACATAAGGTCAATTCCATGTGTCATCATCGGTCCCATCAGAGCAGCATTGCACATTCATGCCAATCCTTAGCATTTACAGTGCTTATATCACCTCCAGTATCTCATGTGCTCCCTCAACAGCCCAGGGAGGGAGGTGGGGCCTCCCATTGCACAGAAGAAGCGATTGAGGCTTGTAAGAAACTAAGCGACTAGCTGCTCTTCCAAGTGAGTGGCAGACAATGGCCCAGAGCCCAGATTTTTTCATGTGACATTCATTCACCACTGGTGCCTGCCCTAGATGCATTGTTCCCTGCTCCAGTTATGACCGGGCACTGTGTGACAGGAGCATAGCATGAGTGAGGAGGAGCATTCAGTGACCACCGGAGAAGTAGTGATGAGGAGACAGCTGCCACGTGGACACGTAATGTCTTTTCACAGTGCCTTTCCCTTTAAATAACACACTCCAAACAGCAATGCATCAGTTAGTCCCACTCTTACGCGACCAGGCTGGGATCCAGCATCTCTCAGCTCTCCCCCCACCTTTTTGCCCCCATCCTGAGCCATTATAAAGACACTTGGAGCTGAGTGGAAACAGTGTTTGTCTCGCAATTACTTCTGATTGCCCTGCAGTTATGTGGTGGATGAGTGGAGTGACCTAGATACCAGTTATGTGAAACTCCCTTTTCATCCTTGGGTCTGCGTTAAGGAGGAGGTGCATCAGCTAGATCAGGTAACAGTGGCTCGGTGCATCTCCCAGCTAACATTCATATGTAACTCCACATCTTCTCTTGTCAGCTGCCAGGTCTCCTTACGGGACAAATCCAAGGCTGCCTCTTCTCGGAGAAGCCTCTCTGCTCCTCCTCTGTATCCCCTCAGCACCTGTTCTGATCCTACCTTCGGGGCTCATCACTTTCTCCCTGTTTCGTCTTCCTGAACTCCTCATGCCGGAGACAGTGTCCAATTTCTTTCTCTCTTCTTGTCTACTCTGAGAACTGAGAATTGCCAAGGTGGTCACTCAGTGAAGACTTGTTGAATGAAAGCGTCCACTGATTATGTCCTAGACATTGTGGAGGTACATCAAAGATCAGTGGACATGGGATGTCTTTGCACAGTATATACCTTATACTGACTCTGTGTAGAAAACTCGTATTTGGGTTCTGAAATCAACTCATTAAGATTCAATTACATTTTCTAGCAATTGTCGCTATGTCAAGTGTTATTCTAGGTTTGTTTTCATATGCTTCCTTTCAAATTCAACATCTCGGAAAGAGTGAGGATACCCCCAATATACAGATGACCAAATATATTAACTCAGAATCAAAAACATGACCTGCTGTTGGGTGCAAAGCCCTTAACTGGCAGATCAGGATTCTGGTAGATTTTAACTGGTCATCATTAATGTGACATGTATTTATTTAGTACTTACTACATGCTAATCTTCATGGGGACTCTATGGGAGAATGCAATGTAGTCATTACTCTCAAGGGGCTCACAGTCTAGTGAGAGAGACATCCACTTAAATGGAAAAAAGATCGTGTGCCGAACTCTAACAGGACTACTGCCCAGAGATACCAAGTGTGCGTGTAGTGTTTCTGTTGTTTCAGAGACATATACTGCTCTACATGTCCTCTGTTCTTCTGCTACAAAAGTGGGGAAGATGCTCAAAATCACAAATATCCAATATGTCAAGTCATCATCAAAGAATTTTAATAACGAGTGTAGGCTTCGGACTTAAGCTTTCTTACATCTAACTGGGAGCACACATGTGCCATGGAGGAATGACTGGAAGGCTCCTCCCACTCCCCCCCGCCCCCATTCAAAGATTTCAATGAAAGAGGAAGCTGGCAGAAAAACCCAGGACTTCTGGAAGGAGAGGACAGGAGAGAGAGGTGTGTCACTGTAGAATGAGAAGAGCCCCACCCACAAGCCTAGTTCCTGGTCTCTGACAGGTTGGGTTCCACCCTGTCAACTTCCTCAGTCTTCTCACTGACCCTCTCATGAGCACTTCACTCTCAGCCCACTCGATGAGGCGAGATCCACGCCAAGTGGAGTGACAGCACCAGGGCACCCTCCTGTTTGGCTTCTCCTGTGCCAACCACACCTCCACCAGCGGCTGCCTGTTGTCTGAGCCCCTTCACCCAAGAAGAGAAAGAAGAGCCTGGAGCACGAGCCCAGCACAGGCAGGTAAGGCCAGTTGGCTGGCCAGGAGTTCACAGAGAGATAAGGTTTCTGTCCCTGTCCCTTAGGCTGCGTTTCTTGTCACCCCCACCACTGCCTTGCAGCTCCATGTGGGCCCATAGTTCTCCGTGACCATAAAACCGTCCCCTCTTCCTCCCTGCCCGGGGCTGATAGGATTTGTGGACCAGCATTTCCCAGCCGATTCAATCACTTGACATACTTATCTATAAATTGATTTTAATCTTAGAAGCAGTGGGATAGGTGTAATTTTCTCTCTTCAGTGGCTTGGTGAACGAGGCTTGGTGAATTGGAGTGATTTGTTCAAGTTTGATCAGCAGGCTAAGGCCAAGATTAGATTTGCTTTCTCCTTCTCTTTCCCTCACTGTACCACCCAGCGGGTCACACCTTGTCTCAAAGAGCCGAGGGGCGCGGTGAAAGGCTTCCTGAACTGTCAAATGACAAACAAAAGGTATTATTTCCTTGCAGGCAGGTCGGGAGGGATATTGTTTAATTCACCTCAGAGAGATCTTATAATGATATACAGGCTCCATCAAAGAGGACTATTTTTAGAGAACAAATGAGAATATGTATGTAAAGAGACCTTGTGCGCTGAACAGTGATAGGCAAACGCGAGAAGATGACTCCACGGGGCCTGCAACAGGCTCTGAGTCTCTGTGCATGAAGGTTTCATTTGGGCTGGATGACACTCCCCGAATGTCAGCAGCAGCATTCTGAGGCCCAGATTACAAAGTCCCCGAGGAAATACTTAGCTTTTCAGTCTTGCTGTGATATTTGGAAAAGCAAATCTCAACAGGAGGGAAAAACACCCCCTAAATCCCTTCAAATTGACTCCTGCAATTTCCTCTTATGACAGTTATCATTATATCTTATTGTTCTACAGTTTAAAGAAAATCTCATCTCCAGTGATTATGTAGTTTATTTTTTAAGATGCTAATTTTAGCAATCTTTTTTTTCCCCCTTCCTTTTCAAAAGGTTGTATCATTCTTAGTTGTGGAAGAAACTATTTCCTCTGTGTGTGTGCGTGTGAGTTTGTTATGACAGAGCTAATATTTATCCTATGGGTTGAAATGCTATGCAATCTTTGGCAGACTTCTGTTTATTCTTAGTGTCTGTCAAGCTCTAATGATCTTGAAGGTATCACATACTTAATTGCCTTTTTAAAATAGGGAAACTGAAACCCAGAAAGATGACATAATGTGAACAAAGCCACCACCCAGTGATCATTAGAGCTGTAAGTCAAAAGCAGATCTCTGATCCCTTGGCTGCCCCTGGCGTGAGTGAATGGTGGGCACCCTTAAGCAGAGGCGTCAGCTGCATCCTTTTAGGGATTGCACCCGATATCCTTTAAGATTCCTCTCAATTAAAAGTTTTAGGGCACTTTGACCTTTTCTTAGCAGTTACCCTGTAGAGTAGGGAGTTATCCATCAAAGCATCTTTCTTTATTAACTTAGTTCTTGTGGAATATTTGTTTCCATCAAATTTGGAACTTCTCCTTAGGTATAGTGTTGGGAGATGAGTAAGCAGTGGTGATGTCTTCATTTTATTCAACCAATCTGGATCCTTTCTTGTATCTTCTAGGATCCTTGTAAAGAGGTTTCACTCATTTTAAAAGGTGTAATGGTTGACTTTGAGGGTTCCTTTAACTCAGGGGCTGTAGACCAGCAGCCACAGGTGCGTCCAGCCTGCAGATGTGATTTTTTGCACTGCAGTGGTAAAGCAGACTGAGCTAGTTGCAAATATCTAGCATCAAGGAAATTTCTTACAAAAAATCAGTTATCACTTTTTTTCCACCCAAAGATAGCATCACAATGCCCTACATTCAGAACAAATTGCTCAGAACCCTGAAACTAGCCCAATAATGTGTTTCCTATAATCCATTCACTAATAAAATGATCAGCTCTTGATCATTTATCATGTATACGACCCTAAGCTTGAGGATTTGGGGATGAAGAGCAATGACCCCTCTGCAAAGTGGCTTCCTAGTACTGAAAATGTATACACAAATAACTACAACACAACACAGGACTTGTTTTTAAAAAGACAGTCTATTCCTTTGGTTAGAAAAGTGATGTATACATTTTAACTTGTGGGATGTAGATGGTTATGTTTAGTTGATACGCTTTGTCCTTTGGTCTGGGAAGCAGTCACCCCTTATGAAATAGGTAAAGAAGGTCCTTGCATGTCCTGGCCCTAGACTCCTCCATAATAAACGCAGCTGGGGAATTCCACAGGGTGTGACTGCTCCACTGTGGCTTACAGAATCTCTCATGTGTGGAAGCAAAGTTCTTGTCTTATGAAGGGCTGTGCCAGTCACATACAAAACATGTTTGCACACATATCCCAAGGAATTTGTGTAACTAACCAAACATTTCTCATTTTCATGTGCATGGTTGTGTGTGAGTTTGGTTCAGAAGTGTACCAATGTCTCAAAGGCCTTGGCTTTGAGGGAAGTAGGTAGGGAATGTGCCACCAGGTAAAATGAGGCATGTGAACAAGACTCATTCATTTCAAATTATTTTGCATCTACTTAATACACATATCTTGTCAAGTTTTATTTGTTCGAAACTATTTATTAAATGTGTGTTCTGAGGTTTGGAAACACAACATCAGTGAACAAAGAGAAATAATCTCTTCCCTCAAGCAGTTTACATTTCTAATGACACAGATGGAAAATAAACAAAGCCAATCAATAATATATATAATATATGAGATAAAGAGGAAAATAAAATGGGAGAAAAGTCTTGGAGAGTTGAGATTTTAGAGAGGAGGAAGTCGTTATCTGAGTGAAGATCCTAATGATACAAGGGAGTGAGCCATGAGTAACTGGAGAAACAGCCTTCCAGACAGCTGCAACAGCTAGTGCAAAGGTCCTGAGGCTAGGAGCATGGCTTCTTGGCACCTTTAAAGAATAAGGCATACATTGAATTGAGTGGAAAAATCTTTGGAAATTAAGTTAGAAAAGTGATGGTGGAGGGGACTGGGGGTAGCAATAATGGACTCTGAAAGACATAGTAAGAACTTTAACTTTCACTCTGAGTAAAATGGGAACCATTTTTAAATGACATGGTCTGACTTACATTTCAAAGGGAGCCTTCTGTTTGTGTGTTGAGAATAGATGGGGTTGGGGCGAGGGAGAGGACAGGCAGATGCTGGGAGATTCATTAGGGAGTTATTGCTATAGACCAGGTGAGTGATGTCGAAGCTTGGACAAGCAGGTAGTGGAGGAGGTGATGACAAGTGACTGGGTCTTGTGGTTGATTCATTGAATGGGGAAGACAGGAAGCAGCCAAAGGTGATCGCAAGATTTTTGCTGAGCAACTGGTAGAAAGGAATGGCATTTACCTGAGATGGAGAAGACCATGAGAGAAACAGGTCTTGTAGGAACTGTAGGAGCTTACTTTTGGACAGGTTAAGTTGGTGATATCGAGTGGGGAGCTAAATATATGAATCCAGGGTTCAGTGAGGCTCTCTGAGCCGAAGATAAAAAGTGGGAGTCATCAATATTCATGATATTTACAGCAATGAAATTAAATTAGATCGGCAAAGGAGTTATTGTAGACAGAAAAGATAAAAGGTGGTAATTGACTGGAGGTTCTGTAAGGTTTGGGGTTAGGGAGGCAAGGGGAATCTAGTTTATAGTGTACCAGTGGGGGTCTGGCCAGCGTGACTTAGTGGACTGAGCATAGTCCTGTGCACCAAGAGGTTGCCAGTTCGATTCCCAGCTCGATCCCCAGGAAAGGGGCGTGCAGGAGGCAGTCGACCAATGTTCTCTCTCATCAGTCTATCTCCTTCCCTTCCTTTGTCTCTAAAATCAATAATAAACATATGCATATATTTTTTTTCTTATTTAAATAGTATATCAAAGGGGAAGGGGCACGATGGGAATGGTCCCATGCCAGCAGAGAGGAGGATTTTGTCACTGAAATTGTTTACAATCCTCAGCACATTGTATAATGAAGAGCATTTTTCATCTACATTTTCTATAAACAATGCACCACTTTGTCATTATCTGTATCCTGGAGCAGGCCGCACCTGTGACTCCCACCACTGCCTGGGAGGAGGAAGTCCAGGTGAGCGTGGTGTGTTCTGGTACCCACGTGAGGACACCTTCCACGGGGGGTGGGTGGGGGGGTGGGGGGAGCGTGGTCAGGCAGCACAGATGCACTACGGGGTGGAATGAGATGCCGTCACAGATCTGAATGCAGCAAGGCTGGTGTGGGTTCAAGAGAGGAAAGGAATTGGAGCTGGAGACTGTACATGTTCCTTTTAATAAGCTTATTTGTGAAGGGACTCAGAGAAGTGGGCACAAGTTGGAAGGAAAATGAGGTGGCTTTTTTTTGTTTGTTTTTTCCCTTAAGATAGAAGATGATAGAAATAAACTTTTGTACAAACTGTAACCCGACCCCTGGCCTATGTGGTTCAATTGGTTGGGCCTCATCCCATGTACCGGGAGATCGCAGGTTTGATTCCTGGTCAGGGCACATGCCTGGATTGAGGGCTAGATTTCCCGCTAGGGGGCGTGCTGGAGGCAGCAGACTGATAGTTGTCTCTCCCATTGATGTATCTCCCTCTCTCCTTCTCCTTTACTCTCTAAAATCAATAAAAACACATTTAAAGAATAAAGAAATCATAATTTTATTGAAACACAATATTTATCTTTTCTATCCCTGTGAAACTGTCCTCATAAGAGTTATGGTCTTGCTCTGGCTGGTTTGGCTTAGCAGTTGGAGGGTTGGCCTGCGCTTCCAGAGAGACCCAGGTTTGGTTCCCGTAAGGGCATGTACTTTGGTTGCAGTTTGTCTCCAGCCCTGGTTGGGTCGTGCGGGTGGCAGCCACTTGATGTGTCCCTTTCACGCTGATGTCTCTCTCTCTCTCTTCCTCTCTCTCCCTCCCACTCTATCTGAACAAAAAATGTCCTCGGGTAAGTATAGAAAAAAAAGAGTTACGGTCTTACATTTTTTCACGGAAGGAAAATAAGGCCCCAAAGGTTGACGTTATGTGCCCCAAATCACACAACATATTAATAATAGATGGGATTCAATCCTGAGTTCTAAAAGTCAAGTTCATTTTCTCTTCGCTGCCACTGCTTCACACGAGACAGGTGATTTTGGAGGTCACTTACAGCTGTAGAACTCTCCGCAAAGCTCTCTGGTATTCACTTTGTCGTTACAGACCTTGCATAGACCCCAAGGGATTCACAGTTCCCAGCAATGTCTCCTGAAGCAAGCGCTATTATACCAGATGAAGAATGTTTGGGGTCCTGGGAGGAAACTAGAAATCAGCGTCTGTATAAATGAAAACTTGCAATATTTGGAAAAAGTCTTCCAAGTACGGTCAACACAGGCCTTCGGGTTGAACCTCTGCATGCTGGAGGATGGGAATGCCATTTCTCATGCCTGTAATCGCAGACTGAGTTCCACATTACTCTCTCCCTCCAGCTGTGAATTTGTATCTATTACTGACATTATGCTATATCCTTAAAACTGTCTGCTGCTTTCTGTTCAAGTTCTGTTTGTTTACATGGAGCGCCAAACCTACGTTTCTGGGTCTTCGACCCTACCTTGTTCTCAATTGCAAAATTGCAACATGGCCATAAAGCAGATATACATTGATATATATATATATATATAAAATTTAATCCAGCTCTGGGCAATATGTCCAGAATAAAAAGCTTTGAACACCATTTGTCACCCACCTCCCAAACCCGTGGCATCTGTTTTCTCTCATCGTTGTCACCATTGAAAGGCAACTCCTGGAGTGAAATATACCATTGTCTTTGGGCAGCAGGTCACACAGTGATTGGTTTTTGTGCAACAGTTCTTAGATCCATGTCTCCAGGGAGCTCAGGGTGCCCCTATAATGTTCCTATTTCACTTTATACAGATTCCAGTCTACGGCTTTATCCAGCCTTTTTGCAGTTATTATTTGCAGAACTGATTCTTTCACAGACAATATACTTCTTAAGGGCGGAAATTATATTTGCTGGTTTTCTTCTACTCTCCACCTCTCTCTTTTCCCTAGCACAGTGTTTGACACAGAGAAGTTTCCCCCTAAATGTGTATGAATTAATAAATAAATTGAGCATTTGTACCATGTAGAGTTAATCTGTCACAGGAACAGTAGTGGAGTACCCAAGTTCCAGATATTCTTAGATGCAGAATCAACGAACTAGGCAAATCAAACTGATAATCTTAGAAGCCACTGGTGTGGTTCCTTTTGCTCTACAGTTAGAGGTGCATAAGCCTGTATAAAGAATGTGTGTGTTTGAAAAATTTCACACCATCATTACTCATGCCTATAATCCTCAGTAGTGTCAATATAATCATTAACAGCAAATGATATAGTAAACATTGCTTTAATTGTTGATGTTTTAATAAATGAAGAACTCTTGTGATCAGTAAGACAAAGAAGATGAAACTAATAAAAATATCCAAACATACATGCACACCCCAACCTTTCAACCTTACAAAAAAAAAAGTATTACATATTAAAGCACATATTGGACTCATTTAAACCATTAACTGTAATTTTTTAAAATATTATAACACCCTCTTCTGATCTGAAGGAAATGAGCTTTATGTATTTTTCATTGAGCTATAATTGGCATATAATATTCTCCCCTGGATAAGGGGGGATATTCTAAGAACCACAGGCCCCCAGTGAAAATACAGATAGCAATAAAATATATATTCACTATTCTTTTACTTAAACATACAACATGTATATATATATGTATAAAGTTTAATTTATAAATTAGGCTCAATAATAATAGATTTAGGGTGATAGTAACAATAATAATTAATAATAAAGTAAAACAGTTATAACAATATACTGTAATAAGAGTTATGTGAATGGCTTTGGGGCTATCATTAAGTAATCCCTGGACAAAGGGATGATTCATGTCCAGGGAAGCACAGAGCAAGAAAGTACAATATTTCATCATGCTACTTAGCACACAATTTAAAATGCATAAATTGTTTATTTCTGGAATTTTCCATTTAATATTTTTGGATTGTTGTTTACTGTGGTAATTAAAACTGCAGAAAGTAAAACCATACACATGTTTTTTTGAGGGCTGCATGATATAATGATTTGATATTTGCATATATTTGCAAAACGATCACAGTAAGTCTAGTTGATACCCATCACTACATATAGTTACACATTTTTATTTTTTGTGTGTGACGAGAACTTTTAAGATCTGCTCTCTTAGCAACTTTCAAACATGCAATAGAGTGTTATTAACTGTGATGGTCCTGCCGCACATTCCATTCCATGACTGACTGACTCGATAGCTGGAAATCTGTACCTTCTGACTCCCTTCACTCTTCCCTGCCTCCGGCAACCACCAGCCTGTTCTCTGTGTCTACAAGCTCATTTCTTGTTTGTTTGTTTGTTTTAGATTTCCCATAAGAAGGGTCTTCACATTTTACTGAGACTTCAATTGCTACAACATTTCTGGGAGGACCGTAGTGCCGATTTGCTCCTCTGCACGGAGAACTTTACATTTACAAACTCTTTGACCCAGCATTTCCATTTCCAGGAATTTATACTGAGAAGAAAAGAAAAGAAAACATTTTCCTACAAGGATTTTCAGTGCATAGTCAATATAAAAGCAAAGTAAAAAGGAAGCCACCTGAATAACTAACACGAGGGGATGAGTTAAAGAAATCTGACTGATTGTAGAATGGAACCCTATGCAGCCACTAATATGCTGTTGTAGGAAATTGTTTATTTATTGCGCAGTGTAGCACAGCGGTGGGACAGGCTTGAGGTCCGAGAGGACTTTGGTCAATATAGAGCTCTCATCACTTCCGATGTGACCTTGAGCACATGTCTCAACCTTCCAAGCTTCCCTGTCCTAATCTGTAAAATGAAGTGCATTTTAACACCTGGACCATAAGGCTGTGGTGAGTTTGAAATTAGCCAATGCAGTTAAAGCCAAGTGTTTGGCACATAGTAAGTTCTAAATAAGCATTGGCCACCATGGTCAATATCAGTATCCTCCTCAATATGTTAAGTGTAAAAGGAAGCTTTTGAAATAATGTAACCAAGAACTAGGACGTTTTTGTTAATGTTGGGATAAAGGTGATAAGAATAAATATATTCCAGCCTTGTTGTTTTGCTATTTGACCTGCTTTGTAAGTGATATCTTAGCTCTCCACCTTGGTGTAGAATGGGGGCCCCACACGAGGCCCATGTGCAGTCGTAGACTAGTAGAGCTAGACGGAAATTTGGGGACCACATGGTTCAATACCCTCCTAGACCACGTGGGAAAACAAACAATGCCCAAAGAGAAGAAATGACCGGCATCTGAACCCAGATTTCCTGACTCCTACTACTTCAAGGCTTTCTCCACCATCACTAGTCATCAAATATTTTATTCCTAATGATGTAAGTTCCTCTAAAATAGATTCGGTTGACTGTTAGACTCCTGTAGCCTTCTTTTTCCTCCAACCTTTAAAACTGTGCTTTGAAATTCCACTATATTTTAGGCACTGCGCTAGGCCTTTAGGTTCATCAGCTCCTCTAGTTCATTTACTGTCCTGCAAGGCAGATATTGGATCCACTATACATTTTAGAAAACTGAGGCTAAGGGTTTTTCAATTGCTACCCAACCTCAGGCAGCCGGTAACTTGTGGAGTCTGGACCACAGCCCCGGTCCCCCTGACTCCTAATATTTCTCTACTGTGTCTGTCTAATTCTTGTCACAGGAGTGGATTACATGAAATGAATCAATCTATGTCTTTACTGCCCCTGGTCCAGTATCTCGAGGAAGCCTTGGCTTCTCCAAACAGGTGTGCCTTTGAGTTGTAGGTGAGTGATCTTGATACATCGCCCACAAAGTTGGGTTTAAATAAAAAGTAAGGACATCGTTCAGGCTGCAAAGAAGGAAGCTAAATCGTGTGGCTTAGCCACTCCTACTAATGGGCTGAGGTCTCAAACAGGATTGAAGTTTAACAACTGAAAATAAACAAGAATTAAAGTTTTTAAACAGTTGAAAAAGTAAAAGGATGAAAGAAAAAAAAAAGAACACCTTCCTCAATACCATATAAGTAATGTCTTCCTACTAAGGAGAGAGGATGCATTTCGGGGAGAAGCACTGGGTCAGAAGCGTTATTGAAGGGTTTGTGGGCATGGAAGAAACTTAGGGCCATGTTTTGGGATATGAATTTGCTGGGCCAGGCATTTTCTTTTCTTCTCAGGCTATATTATGACTTCTGACTCTTTTGGCACAATGCAAAAGGAAAAAAGGAAAGTATTTTATTCTAGTTAGTCAGACAAATGTTTGAATCTGGTCTATGTCAAGGCCAGGCTGGTGTGGACAGTGCCCCCTGACTACCCTTTCCCCCTTTAAAACAGGGTCATGGCCGTCTCTTCCTTCTCCAACTTCACATCACTTGCTATGAAGTTGTGTGAGGAAAACTAGAATTTCTGTCAAATTACTCTGTCCAGTCCATCTGCAGCTAAGGGCTTTGCTTTCAGATGAGCTGTTTACTGGACTTGTATTGGACTTACCTGTCTAAGACAAGTATTTCCACCACATTTTTTTTTTTCTTGCGTAATTTACATAACAAGTTTGTAACTTCTTGGCCTATGTAGCACTTGCATAACTTCTTATGGTAAAACTTGTTCAAAAGACACTATCTTTCTCCATCTCTCAGAGTTTCCTTTGATTTCGCAGCCCGAATGGAGCCTTTGCACACCAGTGGGCAGATCAAAGGCATTGCCCTACAGCCCAGCTTTCCATGCACAGGAAACAGTCTTCATCTGGGTACACGTTTTCGTTTTTTCTGACTCTAATTGTTGGAGAATTTCTGAAGGCCAAACATTGGTGTATTTTCTGTATGAAGCAGACTTCTTTTCCCTTGATGATGGGTGCTGGAGAATAAGGAACCTGTGATGAAAATGTAAGGCTAAAAAAGAACCTTTTCAAATGCTTTGAATAGAACTAATACTTTGTTTCCTTATTTTATCCTCTTTGTAATGTTATTACTGTAGGAAGTTAGAAAATATAATTAGGCAAAAAAAAACCCCCCACAAAAACCTATAATCTCATTATCTGCCCCCCTCTTAAAAAAAAAAAAACAACGCTGCTAACATTTTGGTGGCTATTCTTGTAAACTTTCTTATATACATATCCATGTTTTATTTTTAGAAAAACTAAGATCAGGCTATGTCCTATTTTATAATTATATATATATAAATATATATATAAAATGGATGTCTATTATATTTGTACTATGTTAATTGTAATGGCCACATATTCTATCTGAACTACACCAAGGCAGTTTAGCTATTGTAAATATATTTTTTAAAGTTGTACTGCTACTTTTGAAAAGGCATTGGCATAAGAGATGCACTTGGATTTGCCAATGGCAGATGACGAGTTAATAGCTAGGAATATCACTGATTGTAAATGATCTCTTTATTTCGTATTTTAAAATGTGCCAACACAGCCTCTAAGGAGGTACCGGTTAATCCCACTTTCTCTATCATGAGACCTAAATCTATAAATGGGTAATATTATTAGTGAACCAAAGTAACAATCTCAAAGATGCCTGTGCTGGAGATGATGTTGAACTAACAAAAGTGAGGTCCCTCCTGAATTGAAGGTTCTGCGTTCAGTCACTCCCAACAGGAGAGCTGGTTTCAGCAACTATGTGCAGCATTTTCTGAAAAGTTGACCCACTGACTGCTCGGTGGTGGGAGAATTACAGATGCCCCATAGTAAACATTAATGGCGTTTGGAACTTATTTAGGTGGGACAACATTAACTAGGAATAGCAGTGGGTCGTGTAGATTGATGCCAGCATATCAACAAGGAAAGAGTCAGCAGAGAATATATTTGGGGGACATATTACACATTTCAGTGATCTCTTTAAATACCACGGAGTGTCACAATTGAAGTTCTTAGATGCAGAGATACTGCCAAACAGTAATCCTGTGAGCTAACCTACTTCTGGTGACACTTATCTCGAAAGAGAAGCTCTAAGGAGTGGTCAGATTTACCCATCATTGAGTTTCTCCATTCACAAATAGGACACATTATACAAGCCGCAGATGTTCTTTCACTGCTTTTATATTCTGAAAGGATACTCTAGAGCAGGAACTGACCCAGGAAGTGTGTACAGATGACGAGGGCAGCATCGAATTCTGGCCCTGTGGGCTTCTGTTTCCATCTGGTCCCCTGGGCTAGGAGGAACCATTGCCTCCTGGGAGGATTTGGCCATCTCTGGTCTAGACACATCGCCTCTCTTCACGATCACCCCCACACCTCCCCAGCAGTTTTGACTTCATCAGGATAGGAATCAGCCTTCCCGAAAGCTTTGGGCAGTGGCACTTTGCCTTGGGCATCTTTCAGGGACTGCTAAGATGCTCTGCTCCGATGTTATTTTGTAGCCTCCTCCTTCCTCTATGATGATATAATAACGGCTCTTCAAAAGTCGCAAGATCAAGGTACTCCATCATTTACAAAGTACTTTCACAACTTTTTCATTTGATCTTCACAAAATATCTCATAGAATAAGCAGAGCGGGCATCAACATGCCCTTTTCACAGACAAAGACATTGAGAGGTATGACTACGCCATATCTATGTACACTTGATAGAGGAAGATGGCATTACTGACCACACTTAACCGTGACTGTATTGGTTGCTCTTTCCCTGGCCCACACTTCTATGCCCCTCTTGATTGCTTTATGAGTGGAGCTATGCTTTACTGATCAAAACCAAACATTATTCCTCCCTCCAGAAACCAACCTTCAGATACACATTCACAGAACAAGAACATGTGAATATCACAGGTAGCATTTTCATTTTTTCAGTGTACTTACTACCTATCCTGGCTAATGTTCCTCATTGCTTTAACAGTAGTTGTAGCAAATCACACATAAATATGTGTACATTTATCCTTACTTTAATACTCTGGAATTATTTTTGTAGTTATGTGCATATATAATTATATTTTGTTGGACACATATTTTTTGTTTTGTTCTATTATTGACATACAGAAAAAGTGTTTTGTTATAGATGTTATTGTTTCATATCTGTGTCTCTTATCTGATAATTTTTGCAAGCTAATATAAACTTTTTTTTTTAAGTTTTCATTCTTCGGCAATCTGAACTCTCCACTTTTCTTAAATCATTTCAGATGAATCTGAATGTCATTCTTAAAACAGAACTGCTTTGATTTCTCCATACGTGTACTCTTGTCTTCATTATTTTCATGAGAAGTATCCCTTCGCTCCAACTCTCTTGCCTTTTCTCTCTCTCTCTCTCTCTCTGGGTGGAGCTCTCTGGACCTATTTAAATCTCCAGCATCTTGTCTAACAGGCTGACTCCAGGTGTTAACATTCTCACCTAGGTGGAGTAGAAATGGGTCAAAGTTGCCTTAGAATGATATGATTCCAACACTTTCTTGTATTTAATTACTTTTTCCAACTTGGTGTCTTGTTTAGCATTTACCATTTTAGGATCTCAGTGTATATTTAATTATTAAAACAAAAATTGCCCTTTAGTTATTGTGACCAACAAGATGAGAAGTTGACAGTGTCTGGTCTCTCTCTCTCTCTTATTGTTGAAAGTATTACAGATGTGCCCTGGCCGGTTTGGCTCAGCGGTTAGAGCCTCCGCCCACGGCCCAGAGAGACCCAGGTTTGGTTCCTGCTAAGGGCACGTATGCTGCAGTTTATCCGTGGCCCCAGTTGGCATTGTGCAGGAAGTGGCCACTCGATGTGTCCCTTTCACATCGATGTTTCTCTCTCTCTCTCTCTTTCTCTGTCCCCCTCCCACTCTATCTGAACAAAAATGGAAAATGTCCTCGGGTGAGGATAAAAAAAAAAAAAGAAAGTATTATAGATGTCCCCATTTTTCCCCATTGACCTCCTATCCTACTCCCCACCCCATCCCCTCCTGCTTTCCCCAACCTAATATCTGTGTCCATTGGTTGTGCATATATGCATATAAGTCCTTTGGTCTATTTCTTCCTGCCCCTCCCACCCCAAATACCTCTGAGGTTTGTCAGTCTGTTCCCTACTTCCATGACTCTGGATCTATTTTTGTTGACAGCTTATTTTGTTCATGACGTTCCATAAAAGTGAGATCATTGGGTACTTGTCTTTCTCTGACTGGCTTATTTTGCTCAGCATAATACTTTCCAGGTTCCTCCAGTGTCTGTTTATAAGATTCTTGGCTCCCCTTTCAGGTCTTGTTTCATTCCCTTCCAGTGCCTACTACTGAATATCGCCCTTTGGTTTCAGGATAAGCATCTCTGCTCTTCCCTTGATCCTGAGACCTGCTCTCAGGAAAGGCTCTCATAGTTGTTACTTAGTCTTCAAGGTCGAGTGAAGCGGAAGTGAGTTCTTCTTGTTCTGTCTCCAGTGGTGCAGACGTCTGTGACCCTGGCTGGGATTGAGCTCACTGTGCTGCACAAAGGGCTGAGCATTTCGTGGGCATGTAGGAGGACAATGAGGGCAGGGCTCCTCCTCCAGAGATCTCCCAATCCACTCCCGGAGCCCAGCCACGGGCAAGGACAGCGAACTGGCTGAACAAAGATCAGGGGGTCTTGAGAACATAGAAAAGTGGCGTTTACAAATTGCCATTCACGTTAAGCTTGTGGAAACTGGCGAGTGTGGAGCCTGGTTTAGGAGGAAGAGCTTCCAGCCTTCTCTTGGCAGGGCTGGTTCCGTCATACCCGAGGAGAGATTCTCTCAGCCCTATCTCCTTTGCATTTTCTGTTATGCGTACTCCGTAGAGTGAAGCTGATATATATATATCTCACCAGATAGTATGTGCTAGTGGGGAGAATGTGAACGTTAAGACGAGCTAATAGGTAGCTACACTATAGTACGATAGGTACTGTCATAAGGCTAAGTGCAGTCTACAAGGAGAAAGAGTGGGAACCACGTAACTCATAGAACAAGATTGATCAGGGAAGCCTCTAGATGCTTTACAAGCTGAGAGGAGGGCCGTGGGAGTTACCAGGTAAAGAAAAGAAGAAGGAGCTTGGTGAATTTGGGGGACTACAGGTAAAGTAGTACTGCTAAAGCACAGGTGGGAGACAAACAGGGAGGGGAGAAGGGGAGGATGAACCTTCACAGGTTAGTAGGAGTTCACACCACGAAGGTCTTGCCTACCGTGCTCAGGAGTTCAGATTTTAGTTCGGATTTTATTTAGAATGCAATGAGGATTTATTGACGTTTAAGTGATCAGTGATACAACCCAGCTTGTATTTTAAGAAGATTAGTGTTTCTGCTGTGTGCTACTTAAATTTGAGAAGATAATATTGGAGAGAAACAAGTTAGAGGGTCTTTTTTTGTATGATATTTTGTTCAGATAGAGTGGGAGGGAGAGAGAAAGAAACATTGATATAAAAGGGACACATCGAGTGGTTGCCACCTACACGACCCAACCAGGACCGGGGACAAACCACAACCGAGGTACGTACCATTAGTGGGAACCAAACCCGGGTCTCTCTAGACTGCAGGCTGGTGTTCTAACTGCTGAGCCAAACTGGCTAGGGCGAAAGAGGGTCTTTATAATAATCCTCAAGAGATGAGTTGAGTCTGGGGAATAAGAGTGGAGCTAAGTAGAGATTCTAATAGATATTAAGGACTTACTAACTATAGGACTAGGCTCCTGATTTGTTAGTATTGGGCAAGAAGAGGGAATCAGGCAGGTCTCTGGCCTGGGAACCAAACAGCTGTGATCTCATTCACTGAGATTGGAATAAACAAGAGGAGCAAGTTTATGGGGGAGGTAAGAAGATGATAAGTTCATCTTTGGATGTGATGAGCTAGAAGTAAATATTAAAATACGATGACATGTCTAGCTGAGAGTTGCGTAGGCAAATTTGTGGCTCGAGAGAAGGATCTTGCTGGGGATACAACATGGGAGTCACAGATCTATAGATTGTTGTTAAACAATGAGAATTAAAGGAGATTGCTTAATGAAAACACCTGGAATGCTCTGATAAACATCAGCATATGAGAAACCAGGAGCCTCTGTGAAGAAAACTAGAAGCCATGAACACAGAAGTAGACAACTGGGAATCTGCAATTCCAAGGAAAATAAGGAAATGAGAATTTCAAGAAGGATAATGTCAGCAACAACAGTGCCAAAGAGATCTCGGAAGATGGAGAGTGGAAAGTACCCACTGGGTTCCGGCACAAGAGCTTGGTTGGAAATATCTCAAATGTATGCTGGCACTAAACAAAGATTTCTGTGAATTAAGGTGTGAATGAGATCAAATTAAGTTGAGAAAGAGAAGGTGGACTATTTTTTTTGAGAAGCTTGGCCATGAAAAACAAAGGCTCCAATCATCCTCCCATGCTTTCTAAAATAGAGTGGAAAAATGTGCTCTTTTCCTTCTGGAAAATTTAGATATCTGAGAAGAGTGATCAGTGTTCTCCACATTTTCTCTCTTCCCAACTAAATTCCTCCCATTTTCTCTACTGTTCCTCATGGGACACAGTGGGCAGTCACTCACCATCCAAGTGGTGACCTCTGTAGAAAAGAGAACGGTCATCTCACAGTCCCCACGTCCAGATGACCAGTCAGATCATGGAAATAGAAGAGGGGGGGACTTGAAAAGCATCTCTTAGTACCATGACACAGGAGAAAGGGACTGTTTCTGTGAGCTTTAGGGCTGTGTGTTCTGGACGGCTCCTGGGAGCCTGGCATTGTGGACAAGAGAGAGTGAACCTCAGACTCCTGGAGAAGGAAGTGCATGTGAAGAGCTGGTTCCTCTTGCTCCACAGGGCAGCGCGGTCTTCCTAGGATTCTGAGGCACCACGAATGGGAAAGAGCCCGGGACAGTTGCTCAGTGGTTAGAGCATCAGCCTGTAGACCAGGAAGTCTCCGGTTCGATTCTGGCCAAGGGCACGTACCTCAGTTGCAGTTCGACCCCAGCCCTGGTTGGGGTCATGTGGGTGGCCACCAGTTGATGTGTCTCTCTCACATTGATGTTTCTCTCTCTTTCTCTCTTTCTCTCTCTCCCTCCCTCTCTCCCTCCTTCCCACTCTCTCTGAGGATAAATGTCAAATATTCTCGGGTGAGGATTAAAAAAAAAAAAAATGGGAAAGAAGCCTAAATCTCTGCACTTCCTCTGACTTGCCTTGTGACCCAAAGTACATCATTTCCCTGCTCCCATCTGAACATCTGGGTTCTTATTTGTAGAGTGAGGGTGTTGAGTTAGAGGGTATTCCCAGTGCCTAACAGCGGTCTCAGGACCTCATGTAAAACCAGCTGGAGAATCACTTTGAGGAAATAATCCTGTCAGGGGGCCAGGAACGTGGTATTTCTGGACCTGTGTGATGGCTACATGGGTGTGCTTATTTTATACTTCATTGGCCTGCATATTTATGATTTTTGTTTATAATAACAATGTCATTAAAATAATAAAGGATGGCCTGGCTGGTGCTGCTCAGTGGTTGAGCATAGGCCCATGCACCAAGAGGTCGTCGGTTCGATTCCTGGTCAGGGCACATGCCTAGGTTGTGGGCTCAATCCCCAGTGGGGGGCATGCAGGAGGAGGCCAATCAATGTTCTCTCTCATCGATGTTTCTCTCTCTCTCTCCCTCTCACTTCCTCTCTCTCTAAAATTAATAAAGAAAAAAATTAACTAAAATGAGTTATAAAAACAAAACAATAAAGGATGTAGTTTTTATTTTGGAGGTGGGAGCAGGGATGCTGTCGTCAGCATGTGGATGAATGTGTTTCCTGGAATGTCATGAAATCAGTATGTGAGTCACCGCTGGTCCAGCAGGAAACCCAGGTTCTGGTGTGACTTCCTCAAACAAAGCTCCCACCGGAACGTCTGGTTGTGGAGTGTGCTCTGATGCGCCCGCCCGGCACTGGGAGCCAGGCTGGGTGGGTGGCCAGTGGCCCCTGCTGCATGGGATCCACACGTGCCCTGGGCTGTCCCAGCACCTGGAAAGAGGCTTGTTTAGTGTCTCAGCAGTGTCACCATCTAGTTTCAGCAGATTCAAATTCAAGAGCGAGAAGAAAGGTGGCAGCTGCCGTCAGCATTGTTGGCCTGGGTTGATTCTTTGATTTATCTGCTCCTTTCTTTTTCGCTTGTTCATGCAGGAAATATTTGAGTGCTTACAGGCCCTTCCCAAAGTACTGTGCCAGGACTAACATCTTTGTCCTGGGCAGTTCATTGCTCCTTGCTCCCTCCCTCCCTTCCTTCTGGAGGGTAGTGGGGAAGCTGGGGATTTAACCTTAATTATTCTTTTCCCCTAAATGCCACCACTTTTCTGTCTCCTCCCTGCCAATTGCAAAGTAGGGTCCTGTAGCTACTGTGTGAGACAAGTCACCACACTGATGCCAGCCTTACAGGTTGGCTTGCTTCTACTTTCCAGATACATCTCCAGCCAGCTCGCCCCTGATTCACATGCTGGTACATGTTTACATCAATAGCTACCTCCAGGAGTTACCTTTGTGGTAGATTGGGGTCTCCATTTATTTAGGAAGTTGAAGGAGAGAACCTGAGAGACCTGGATGTGTGGATAAAATAAATATTATTTCAAATGCTAAACAAAGACACATGCAGACAAGAAATCGTTACCTTGGAAAGAGAGAAGAGAGAAGCAGATGGACGGTGAGGGAACTGTCCGAGCAGGGGTGGAGGTGTGACAGGCAGAGGGGACACAGAGGATGTGTGAGGAGGACTTCATTCCACCATGGTAGAGAGTGGACGTTCGGAGCAAGTGTTACCAGGCCTTCAAGGGCCGGGGGCTGGAGGTGGACAGGTGACATGTCAGGTCCAGGCACCCTGCTACCTGCCATTGTTTGAACACACCCTGCTCTTCACTTCTCACACCTTTGCCTGGAATGTCCTCACCCATCCTGTAGTGTGCAGTCAGATCTGAGGTGCCTTTCTCCACGCCTCTAACTCTCCACCTTCTCAGCGCCCTCCCTCCGCCCTGTTACTCCCATCTCTGCCTCCACTGTTGTGGCACGCTCTCCTGTTGTGTCTCTATCCCATGGGCCTGCACTGATCTGATGGTGTTTCCATCACCTCCACAAGGCTGCACCTCGACAAATGAGAGGCTGCAGCGTGCATTGCTGTGCGTGTCTGCGTGAGGGTGAGTGCGCGTGCACAGCGTGCATTGCTGTGTGTGTCTGTGTGAGGGTGAGTGCACGTGCACAGCGTGCATTGCTGTGCATGTCTGCGTGAGGGTGAGTGTGCGCGCACAGCGTGCATTTCTGTGCGTGTCTGTGTAAGGGTGAGTGTGCGTGCACAGCATGCATTGCTGTTCATGTCTGCGTGAGGGTGAGTGTGCGTGCACAGCATGCATTGCTGTGCGTGTCTGCGTGAGGGTGAGTGCACATGCACAGCGTACATTGCTGTGCGTGTCTGCATGAGGGTGAGTGTGTGTGCACAGCGTGCATTGCTGTGCGTGTCTGTGTGAGGGTGAGTGCGCACGCACAGTGTGCATTGCTGTGCGTGTCTGTGTGAGGGTGAGTGTGCGTGCACAGCGTGCATTGCTGTGCGTGTCTGCGTGAGGGTGAGTGCACATGCACAGCGTACATTGCTGTGCGTGTCTGCATGAGGGTGAGTGTGTGTGCACAGCGTGCATTGCTGTGCGTGTCTGTGTGAGGGTGAGTGCGCATGCACAGCGTGCATTGCTGTGCGTGTCTGTGTGAGGGTGAGTGTGCGTGCACAGCGTGCATTGCTGTGCGTGTCTGCGTGAGGGTGAGTGCGCGTGCACAGCGTGCATTGCTGTGCGTGTCTGCTTGAGGGTGAGTGTGCGTGCACAGAAGATGTTTCCATTCACGCCTCAAGCAGAACTCCATCACCCCGCCCGCAGACACTGACTGAGCACTCATGTCTGGGGTATGAGGTAATGCACACACCACCATGGATCAGACATCAGCCTTGCCCTGCAGATCACAGACCTGACGGAGAGACACACGGGACATCGGTCCCTCTGTGTGGGAACTTGTGCTGAGTGCCTGCTCTCCACCGTGCCCATGCCAAGTGCTGGGTCTAAGATGACCACAGCGCAGAGTGTGCTCTGGAGCTGCTCCTGGCCTGGGAGCAAAGGCAGGGAAGTAAGTGCTGGCTGCAGAACAGAGCAACAAAGCCAAGGAGCCGTGTCCTGACCCCAGCAGGGCTGTCCTGACCCCAGCAGGGCTGTCCTAACCTCTGCAGGGCATCTAGGGAAGTGTTCATGGAAGTGTGTGTGGCGATTAATCTCAAGGGGTCACAGGGATCTGTAGTCTCGCAAGGTTCTCAATATTCTTATCTTTATTAATTCTTTTTCACATATATTTTTGAGGAAACAACTATAAATTAATCTCATGTGTGAGTAGCTCAGCTCACCTCTAATTCCTCCCCCCCCTCCCCCTTCTTCAATGCAAGAATAGTTGTTGGGGCTCTGGCATGTCCCTGTTCCTGGCCTCACCTGGGTGAGGGGCTCAGGGTTCCACTCTTGGACCATCTCATCAGGGTGGATGTCCGTTTGTGTTAGCACAAGGTCAGCAGCCAGACACCCCAGCCCCGCAGCAATGGGTGCCCACACTGGTGACTGCTATCGCAACAGTCTTTCTCGGGCCCCACAGCGTTTGAATCACAGGGAGCGACGGAGCAGGTGGGAGTCGAATCATGAAGAGGAGCCGAGGGAAACCATGGAGGAGCAACCTCTGTAGGCTTAGATCTAGACTATTCTGGGCACTGAAAAATAATTAATCAAATCTTATGAATGTTCTGGCCAGTGTGGCTTAGTTGGTTGGGCATCTTCCCATGCCCAGAAGGTTGCTGGTTCAGGTCTGGGTCAGGGCACATGCCCTGGCTGGGCTCTGTTTCCGGGGGTGGGAGGGGGTGCAGGAGGCTGCTGATCAATGTTGTGCCCTCACACAGATGTTTCTCTTTCTCGCTCCCTTTTCCTTCCTTTCTCTCTAAAAATCAAGAAAAACTTTATATTTTTAAATCTTATGCAGTGATTGAACTGGAAGGAAATTTAAGAATAATTTAGTCCAACAGCTTTCAAACTTCAATGCATTTCACCCCCAGCCTCCATGAAAGCTTCAGGAGATGTCCAGAAACAGAACTATGGATCGCTATTGATTAAAATGGGGGGGGGGGGGAGTCATTGCTAGGAGTATAATTTGCAAACCATAAAGTCTGGCTCCTCGTTTTGTAGAGAAGGGACATGCAGTGCAGAGTGGGGAAGCCACTTGCCCAGGATGACCCAGTGAGGGAGGGGGCAGTGGGGACCCCCCTTTGTTTATCCTGCCCTTGACTCCCCCACCCCCGCTGAGAGAAAGCACTCATAGCAGAGGGGCGGGGCCTGCCTGGCAGGGGAGCAGTGGGGAGGGGAGAGACCCTCCATCAATCCCACTTCCCCCTGGACAGAGAAGCCCTGCTGGCTTGTTATCACTAATGCACCACATGTGAAACGGTGATGGATTGTTTGCCAGTTTCCTTATCTGAGCTGGCACAGAGGAGGGCTTGTCGGAGCGTCGAGTGCTCAGCATCGTTGTTTATCCACTGACATCCCGTCGCTGTTCACGCAGAGAGGCTCGGGAAAGGTGCACACATAAATTCACATAAATTACCTCTACCAAATGTCAAAATTAAAAGTGGATTTTTATTCTGGGGATATGCCTGGAGAAGGTTAACCCCTTCAGGTGGATAGAGATGTCATCACCAGAAAAACACAGTTGACATCTTCGAATACAACACAAGCCACAGGAACTGCCTCGCACACTCCTGCCCCTGCCCAGCTCTACCCACCTGTAAGAGGGTAGCAGTTCTTGTTCACAAACCATAGACTTTCCTAAACTCCTGTCGGCCCCTAAGTATTTCTCTGGAGACAATATTTTTAATCCTGCGGTGGCCATAACTTCATTCTTTGTTGTCTTTCACTATATTTTAAGTGGTTAAAGTGAGAGTTCAAGGGAGACACGTACCCCATCGGAGCCTCAGTTTCCCCACACGTACCCCATCGGAGCCTCAGTTTCCCCATTTACAACATGTGGAGGTCAGAATGCCCGAGTCTTTCTCCCTGGGAATTCTGTCTTCCCACGGAGCCAGGGAGGTAGTAGGAAGGCCCTGAAGCAGTTGTTAACCCTACAGAGGCTGTGTGGAAATCAGACACCTACAACGGGACTGCTGAGGGTCAAAACACACTTCGTGGAGACCTCGGGAGTCAGACTCGCGAGTGAAGAGAGCGAAGGAGAGCGTGCGGGGTGGCCAGGGAGGCAGAGCGAGCAGGGGTCCGAGGACTGTTCAGGCGAGGTGGGGAAGGGGGCGGGGAGCTGGCGAAAGGAAGCCAGCACCGACGACCCTTGAGAAGAGCCCGTCCCCAAACAGCCCTCAGTTTCCCCAGTCTCTCTGTGTAATGGCAATCCTGTTGTCTTGTCGAAACTGGGAGACTTTTGTTATGTCCAAACTGTTCTTTATTATAAACTCCTGTGAGAGGGAGAAAAAATCCCTCAACGCCCCCTTCCTTGGCCTCCGGCTGGGATTGTGGCCACCCAGTGAGTTCAGCTACTCCTTCCAGAGCTGATCTCAGGGTAGCTCTTTATCCACGGCCCTGGGGGACAGGTATTTATTGGGTCAATTATGCTGAATCTCTCTTTGATTTTTAAGAAAGCAAAAATCAATATTTTGAGATTGCATAGCTTGTCTCCAACCAGACATCTCCTAGTAAGTAGTGGAACAGAATTCTCCAAAATAGAAATTGGGAAGTTTCTAGCTCTGGTGGTCTAGCACGGAGGCCCAGAATGAAACATGAAGCAGGGGGCGCCGGTCATGGGTGTGGGTTCCAGTCGAGGCCTCCTTGCAACTTCCTCGGCCCAAAACGCCTTTGCCTTTGTAAAGGCCTCCACCACAATATCAGTATTAACACTTATATGCCTATAACTTTACATGGTTCAATATTTTATTTTATTTGGTTTTAGATAAGATGTAGTAGATATTGGGTACACTGCAAAGCTTCCTTTTTTCTGACGTGAGAAACATATTACAACATTCTTTCAACTATATGACTTGATTTTTGTTGTCTGATTTTAAAATAAATGAAAAGACTTTCTGAGCCCCTAAGTGATTTTGGACCCTAGGCACTGCCCATCCTGTGCCGAATGCGTACATCGGTCTGACCCCAGGAGAAGGAGAGAGCTTCAGCCTGTAGCACAGGTGAGGGTGTAGGGTTGATGGTGTAGGAGAAGCTGGGGATGAGCCCTGCTTCGTGGGAGCCATATCTCCAATCCCAGAGTAAAGCAGTTGACTGGAACAGGCATTTGGCAAAGGTGTCTCCAGTTTACCCATGCATAAGTTTGATGATTGCTTCTCTCTGCTTTTCTTCTAAATGTTACAAAAGGAAGCAGTGAACTAGAGATTGGGAGTCTGGTTTCCTGTTTTGATTCTATTTAGCTGTGTGACCTTGGGCAAGTCCTTCACCTCAGTGTTCCCAAATTTGCAAAATGAGGGAGTTGAACTAGACATTAATTTTCTAGCTATAGTTTATGCTCTATATGCTTCTTTAGTATTGTTAGAAAAGGTTACAGAGAGATAGATGAAAGCAAGCATAAAGGGAGGCAGGTATAATTACATCAGGGTCCAGAAATAAGTTATTTACTGCACTGCGGTATTAAATTTAGCTCTGAATTTGTTGGCAGCTGAGAAATACAGAATTCTTTTCGTCTTAGCAAAGGAAGAGTAGCACATCTCTAGGTATTTATTTGGCATTTCTTTGAAGAAGGTCATTGAGAGGATGTGACCTGAGTGATCAGAGGCCCCTCACCCCTTCCCCTGTCCTTGGAATGAACATTCTGCCCATTGTTCCCACCGTAAGAGCTATTTTCAAGGATGTTGCATTGAGAGAGCAAAGTGTTGTTGAGACCATCTGGATGGTACATGTGCTTGAACCCAGTTAGGACCTTTGTGTTAACTGCTAAGATTCTGGCAGGTGGGTCGAGAGATCTACTCATCTTGCAGTCTCTCAAGGCAAGTCTCCTCTGTAAGTTCCATGGCTTGTTAAACCTGCCACCTGCCAATCTGGAGTGGTCCTACCCTTTTGAATCTGTCCTTGCCCTCCGTGTAGGGACCGATTTCAGAGTTCACCCAGGAAGCTCCCAAGTTTGCGAACCAACACATATATTCATACATTTTAATGTTTTATTAAAAAAGCAACACAAACACATTTAACGATTTTAAAAAAGCAAAAATTTACTTACAATCCAACTACCTCAATAAGTCTCAGTATTGCCTTTCTAGTCTTTACCACTGTAAAAAGAATTTAAACCATCATTACCCGAGGAAATCTTTTTGTTTTTGCCTTTTTTTCACCCAAGAAGATATATCCTTTACCCCATGCTGCTGCAGTGCTTTCCCACATTATTTATTTTATTTTTATTGAATTTATTGGGGTGCAATTGGTTAATAAAATTGTATCGGTTTCAGGTGTACTGTTCTATAATACTTCACCTGTATGTTGTATTGTGTGTTCACCACCCCAAGTTAAGTCTCCTTCCATCACCATTTATCCCCCCTTTACCTTCTTTTACCTCCCCCGCCCTCCTTTCCCTCTGGTAATCACCCACTATTGTCTGTGTCTGAGTTTGTTTTTCTTTTGTTGTTGTTTATTTTTGCTTAATTCCTTCACCTTTTTCACCCAGCCCCCAACCCGGCTCCCCTCTGACAGCTGTCAATCTGTTCTCTATCTATGAATCTGTTTCTACTTTGTTTCTTTGGTTCATTAGATTCCACATATAAATGAGATCATATGGTATTTGTCTTTGTTTGACTGGCTTATTTCACTTACATAATACTCTCCAGGTCCATCCATGCTGCTGCAAACGATAAGATTTCCATTTTTTTATGGACAAATAGTATTCCATTATGTAAATGGTCCACAGCTTTTTTATCCACTTATCCACTGATGGACACTTGAGCTGCTTCCAAATTGTGGCTCTTGAAAATAACACTGCATACGTACATAGGGGTGCATATATTCTTTTGAATTAGTGTTTTGAGTTTCTTCAGATATATTCCCAGAAGTGGAGTTGCTGGGACACAAGGTAGTTTCATTTTTAAAAAATCCTCAGCTTAAAATATGTTTTGATTGTTATTTCTGGAGGGAAAGGAAGGGATAGAGAAACATCAATGTGAGAGAAACATTTTTAATTTTTTGAGGTAACTGCATACTACTTTCCACAGTGGCTGTACCAACAGAGCACAAGGGTTCCCTTTTCTCCACATCCTCGCCAACACTTGTTTGTTTGTTGATTTATTAATGATAGCTATTCTGACATGTGTCAGGTGATATCTCACTGTGGTTTTAATTTGCATTTCTCTGATGATTAGTGACAGTGACCATCTTTTCATATGTCTATTGATCATCGGTATGTCCTCTTTGGAGAAGTATGTGTTCAGGTTCTTTGCCCATTTTGATTGGATTATCTGTTTTTTGCTCTGTGTGTGTGTGGAACTATATAAGTTCTTTATACATTTTGGATATTAACCCCTTATCATGTTTCATTGACAAATATGTTCTCCCATTAGGTGGGTTGCCTTTTCATTTTGTTGATAGTTTCCTTTGCTATGCAAAACCTTTTTAGTTTAATCTAGTCCATTTGTTTATTTTTTATTTTGTTTCCCTTGCCTGAGGCAATATATCTGCAAAAATGTTCCTATGAGAAATGTCTGAAATTTTACTGCCTATGATTTCTTTTAAGATTTTTATGGTTTCGAAAATAACAATTAAGTATTTAATCCATTTTAGTGTATTCTTGTGTACAGTGTCAGAATGTGTTCTAGTTTCAATTTTTTGCATGTATCTGCCCAACTATTCCACCACCATTTATTGAATTGACTATCTTTATCTCACTGTATATTTTTGCTTCCTTTGTCACATATCAATTGACTATAAAAATGTGGGTTTATTTCGGGGATCTCTATTCTGTTCCATTAATCTACATGTCTGTTTTTATGTTAGTAACATGTTGTTTTGATTACTATAGTCTTGTAGTATAATTTGATATCAGGTAATGTGATTCCTCCAACTTTGTTTTTCTTTCTCAAGATAGCTGTGGTCATTCAAGGTCCTCTGTGGTTCCATATACCTTTTTGGAATATTTGTTTCAGTTCTGTGCAATATGCCATTAGTATCTTGATAGGAATTACACTGAATCTATAGATTGCTTTGGGTAGAATGGACATTTTAATGATGTTAATTCTTTCTATCCATGAACATGGTCTATTCTTCCACTTATCTGTATTTTCTTCAAGTTCTTTCTTCAGTGTCTTATAATTTTCCAAGTACATGTCTTTTAGATCCTTGGTTAAATTTATTTCTAGGTATTTTATTCTTTCTGAAGCAACTGTGAATGGGATTGTTTTCTTATTTTTCGTTTTTGATAGTTCATTATTGGTATGTAAAAATGCCACCAATTTTTTTTTTTTTTTTTTATCCTCACGCGAGGACATTTTTCCATTTTTTGTACAGATAGAGTGGGAGGGAGAGAGAGGAAGAGGGAGAGAGAGAAACATCGATGTGAAAGGGACACATCGAGTGGCTGCCACCCGCACGACCAACCAGGGCCGGGGACAAACTGCAACCGAGGTACATGCCCTTAGCGGGAACCGAACCCGGGTCTCTCCGGACCGCAGGTGGACACTCCAACCGCTGAGCCAAACCGGCCAGGGCAAAATGCCACCAATTTTTTAATATTAATTTTGTATCCTGGCCTGCAAAAGTTTCTGTTGAGAAATCAGCCGACAGTCTTATGGTGACAGTCTTTCTTTTGTGGCTTTTAAGATCCTCTCTTTTTTTTTAGCCTTTGCCATTTTAATTATGATGTGTCTTGGTGTGGGCCTCATGGGGTTCATCTTGTTTGGGACCCTCTGTGCTTCATGGACTTGTGTGTCTTTTTCCTTATGGATGTTTTTGGTCATTATTTCTTCATATAGGTTCTTAATTTCTTGCTCTCTCCCTTCTTTTTTGGCTACCCTTATGATGCAGATATTGTTATACTTCATGTTGTCTCAAAGGTGCCTTAAACTATACTTCTTTTTTCAATTCTTTTTCCTTTTTGCTGCTTTGGTTTGGTGTTTTTTTCTACCTTGTCCTCCAAATCACTAATTCAATCCTCTGCTTCATCCAATCTACTATTTATTCCTTCCAGTGTATTCTTTATTTCAGATATTGTATTCTTTATTTTGGACTTGACCTTTTTTATGGTTTCTATGTCCTTTTTCATGTTGTTGAGCATCCTTATAACCATTACTTTGAACTCTATATTGGATTAATTGCTTGCCTCCATTTCATTTTCTGTAACTTTTTCCTGTTTTTTCATTTGGGGCCTGTTTCTTAGTTTCACCATTTTGGCTGCCTCTATGTGCTTGTTTCTATGTACTACATAGATCTGCTATGACTCTCAGTCTTTCTGGGGTGGCCTTATGTAGTAGGTGTCCTATGTGGTCCACTGGTTAAGTGTCCTTGATCATCTGAGCTGGGTGCTCTAGGAACATCCTTTGTGTGGGCCCTCCTGTTGCATTTGAGTCTTGATTGCTATTGGCACATTGATACCTGAGATTACCTTCAGGCTGGCTCACTGTGAGGCTCATCCCCAACCATGGCATGTGAGCTGCTGTGCAAGTGCTGACCACACAAAGCAGAATTCGCCTCATCAGGGTTTGGTGCCTTCTGAGATCTCCCTTTGGATATGCTGCTTGTGAAGCTTATTGGTTCCTCTGATGTTGTCTGAAACTGGTCAGTGGGTGTGTTGGTTCTGGGTCTTTTGGGAGGGACTCTGGTGCAGGTTAGTGTCAGATGCTGCCTGTGACTGATCTTGGGCAACTTGTTTGGAGCTACAAGTGATCCACAGTTTGTGGCTACTTCTGCTAAGACTGAGCATGCAAGAGAAGGACCAAGCTATGCACCAAGGCCTGCTTTTACCAGTACCAGGACCGGGGCAGGTCAGCCAAAGTTCCCAAGCAACCCAAGGTCTGCCTCTGCTTTCCTCCATCTGCCAGCTGCCTGTTAGGGGCAGTCACTAAAAGAGCATCTGGTGGTACTTGAGTTGCACGAGGTAGGTTCACAGTGAGTCACCAGATAGGGGAAAGTAGCTATCCTGTGAGGAGAAGGTGTTGGTCAGCCTTCAGGGAAGGTGGGGGATGTGTCTCTACCCTAGAACTACATCACTCAGTCTATCCTGTACTTTGCCCAGACCTCAGTAGGGTGGAGTTACTAAGAGTCAGGTGGGTGGTGCTTTCAAAGCCTGGAGAAGGGGTCTGTTGGGAAGCCCACAGGGTGGTTCTATTGGATCTTCTATGAGGAGGAAGCTCCAGTTACATTCATTGGAAAGGAGGGGAGGAGAATGGCACCCACCCCAAAGCCACTCAACTCAGTCACTGACACCCTCTCAAGTTTTCCCTGATCTCGACACCCTAGCCAAGCAGCTGACTCCTCAGCAGGGTGTAAGTCCCCTCAGGTCCCTTCCCAGAGCCACAAACCCCAGAATCTTTTCATGGGACTCTAGTCCTTTCCACCTTCCCTCTGCCAAAGTCCATAGTGAGTGGCTACAAGTGAAATTTTGTGCATTGGCTTTTTAAGAGGGCACCTGTGTCTCTAGTGGACCTCTGTCTCTCCCTGACTGACAGAAATCCAGCTGCTATTTACAGCCAGATGTCATGTGGGCATACCTTCTCAGCTCTGGTGCTCCAAGATGGGGAGCCCAGCTTGGGATTTAGAACCCCCCCTGCAGCTGAGATATACCTCCAGGACCTCAGATGCCTGTGGGAGTGAGGACTGCCCATCCTACCAGTCTCGATGAGGCTTCTTCTGTAAATCCTTGGTTAGTCTTCAGTTCGTTATTCAGGATGATTGTGCTATGATTTAGTTGTAACTCCAGTTTGATCCTAGAAGGAGGTAAGTGTAGCTTCCATCTACTCTGCTGCCATCTTGGATTCTCATGCCCACATTATTTTAAATGTTTGCAGAGTATTGATTAGATACACTTAGTGATTTTTTGACCATTAGGTATTTAATTCATTTCCAACTTTTCATTACCACCCACAGTAAGCAATATTATACTCTTTTCCTTTTTTAGGATAATTTTCACTACATGAATTTTTTGGAATGAGAAAATAAGGTGAAGAAGGAAGAACATAATTTTCTTTCTAAGCCTTGACCCTTTGCTTCTGTTAGAAATTGTACTCTCTTTAGCAGTACTTATAAATTTGCTGAGCAGTCTTAGGGAACAATGATTTTCTATTCTAAATGGCTCTGTTGCAAGGCAAAATTTATTCATGTAAGCGGTAGAAACATTTGGATTTGGCTGCATTTGTTACCAGTATTAATATGCTTTTAGTATTTGAATGTATATAGACTATTTTTGCAACAATAGAAGGGCACATTTTATTGAATTGGGAATAAATACTGGGCAGGTGGTGATAAAGAATGGAATGGGCTGCTTAGATACATGTTGCTCCTCTGCTATGAGGGAGGTTGATGAAGAAGTTACATGTCCTTGCAAAGAAGTCCCCATGACTAGAACAGAGCTGGAATCATTTTGGATTGAGGTGGTTGGGTCCACATTTCCTGCTAATCATGCCTATTAGAATTTAAGTGGAGCTGAGTTTCCTTCTTTCCTGAATCTCAAACAGCTCTGTCTCTAAAGGGCTCTCTGCTCCTCTTCAAGTGTTTCCAGAGAAGACAGCCTGAGGGAGAGGAAGTGGTGTTAATTAAATCCTCCCTCTGTTTTCCAGGCACAGAAGTCTTTCGCAGATGTCTGTTGTTCGGTGCTTGTTCACAGAGTGCAGCAAATACAGAAGCAAGCTTTCCATGCCCAAAGGCACAAACCTTCCTTCACAGGTTACAGGGAACTCTGGAAATGCACTTCCTTCCAACACCCACTGATTCAGAGGTGGCAGACCTGCATAAACAGAGCATGTAGCTGCCAGGGAAGCCAGTGTCTCCCTGATATCTCTTTCATTTTCTCTCTCTCTGTCTCTCACAGACACACTGGATTTTTTCTACTTCCTTATGTGTTCTTTGTATTTTACAGAAGTCAATCTCTGCTTTTTTGTAGACCTAACTTTAAAAAATTACTGGAAAGTCCAGCAAATCTCTTCCTGGTGTAAAATAGTGTGTATATTGCTCAGCCGGTGTGTCTCAGTGGTTGAGCATCACCCCATGCACTGAGAGGTCACCAGCTCCATTCCCCGTCAGGGCACATGCCCAGGTTGTGGGCCCAACCCCCAGTGGGGGGCGTGCAGGAGGCGGCCAGTTGATGTGCTCTCTCATTGGTGTTTCCATCTCTCTCTCCCCATCCCTTCTTCTCTGTCCAAAAATCAATAAAGAAAAACAAAAATTTTTTAAATAAAATAAAATAGTGTGTATCATGGTGGGCATGATGGAAACAAAGTGTGTTTGGGAGTCCTGGGTGAGTGTGCTGCTATAATTATCCAAGTGTTTCTGAAAGTACCCAAGTCTGTGCTCCCCCAAGACATGGAGATGCAGGTATCCTCCAATGCTTGCTGGGCGGATCAGGTGAGATAACCTGTAATGTGATCACAGAGGGCTTTGGATTCACGACGTCTAACCAACTGTGTTTTCTCCTACATTCAAACCCCTCAGAATGACCCTATATTCACATTTGCCCGAGACAATCCCAGTTTATTCCCATCATCCTGGTATAGTTGTTAATAGCACCCTGTTCACTCTCAAAGGAGTCCAGGTTTAGGCAACACAGTATATGTTCATACTATTTTCATCTCCTCTGGATACTCTGATTAATCCCAATTTCAAGAATGTAAACCTGCTGGGAATAGGGGTTGGCTCTCACTTTCTGGTATTTCACAAGAACCGAGGGGTCTGAATTTATCTGACTAAGAACACAGAGGCAGAGCTGAGACCAGGATGGCACTCCAGGTGTGTGGTGAAGCTGGGTGGGAGACCCTCCCTCCTGTGACAATGGGAGTGTGCTTGCTATGGGGATGACTATCGGCCTCAGACTGAAAATGGAGACCTGATTTAGGGGCACTTTTTACTAGGTCATCGTGTGACTTTTGTTTTGTGTTGCTTTATACTTACAAAATAGAAATACACTTATTGTGTTTTTATTTATTTTAGGTCATACATAGGGGTGGGTAAAAGTAGGTTTACAATTTATTCTTATATTATTATTTATTAATTATTGTATTATTGTCTTTTCCCATACAAACAACTACGAAACTTCTTTTGCCCATTCTTGTATGACCATTTTAAGCATCTAGAGACTTATCAAAACGAAAAATAAAAATTATTCGAAACCCTATCATCCGGAGACAGTCATTGTTAATGTTTCATTTTACATCTTTTCAGACTTTTTGTAACCTCTCTCATACCATACATGTATGTACATAAAACCAAATATTATTTCTTTTCTCTTCTTTCTTTCAGAATTATTTTACAAATTTGAATAACATTGTTTATAATATTTTATAACTTATGTTCTCATTAACAATATATTTTGGACATCTTTACATAATAAAAATATATGCTTACATTTTCACTGACTACATTGTATTTCACTGTATGGTATAACATATCTTATTTAGCCAGTTCCCAATGGATAGTACTTAGTTTCACTATGTAGTTTTCTTTTTGGTAATAAATACAATGTTGTGTTAGTATATAATGTTCTATTATATGCATGTAATGTTTAGCTATTAGACCTAAAGTTGTGCATTTTTCTGCTATTAGACACTATAGATATTGTGAGAACAACCTTCTATATTTATGTCTTTGAGGATTTGTCTGAATTATTTCCTTATGATACATTTTTAGGATTGCCATGTTTCAGCTTAAAACATGCTCAGTTTTAAGTGCTTTTGCACCCTATTACTACCCAAGAAGTACAAAAGAAAGTGCATTATCATTGCCTTTAACTCTTAAGTAAGCTTGCAGGCTGGTGGGTTTTTAGGCAAAAATGCTATGAAATTTCTAACAAAATTGTCCAATTGTTTCACATAGCTCTTCCCCTATCCAACTTCCTGTACCAGGGGATTAAAGATGAAAAAGCAAAGTCTGGTAGCGTCCTTTCCTCTGTGCAGGGAATAGCCTCCCGCACTGTGCAGTCTGAGTTACTGAATTGTATCCAGTGTATCCAGTCTGTTTAGTTAATGTGTGTGGGGTTTGCCAGTTTCAGGAACATCATTTACTGGTGTACCTATTTTGTCAGAGCCAGGTGACTTGTTTCTTTACTGACGATATTGTTTTGTCCTTTGTTTTAAGTTAAAGAAATGTCAACGATTAGGAGTTTTGAAGGATTCCAGCCTGTGTCTTTGAAACAAGAGGGAGATGACCAACCCTCAGAGACTGATCAACTGTCCATGGAAGAAGGGGACCCAGGACCAACGCAGATTTCAAGGCAGCCAAGTGTAACTGAATCCACACTCTCCCCTAATCCTTATCACCGGATTAATATCGCACGGAAGTACTTTGTTACACGGGTAAAATCACTGGTGCTCTTAAATGCTAGACCTTAAAAAACTCCTGTCTTTCTATATACCTCATGTTTTACCAAGTGTTTTCATATTTGTTATCTTATGTAATAGTCACAATAACTGTGAGGTAGATATTTTTACCCCCATGTTACAAGGGAAGGATCTAAATTTCAGAGAGATTAAGAGAGTGTGTTTTTGATCACCAGATAGTGCCAAGGAGAAGCAGGTCCACTAGTGTCCATGCATCTTCACCTCCTCGGTCCTGTGTTTATGCCAAACCTGACTTCAACAAATTAATGTCCTATGGAGAGAAAACCCAGAGCAGCTGAGATGTAAAGCTGTGAGCCCAGAGTGGATATTTGTTATGTTTTGTAAACATGGGTGGTGAAGTGGAAAGGCTTGCTGAGAATGTGCTGAACCTCATCAGGGTCTACATCGGGATGCTGCACGACAGTGTGGGGGAGGGGCTTTCACATCTCAATCCTGGAGCTGCAGTCTGGAGCCCAGTGCACTGTCTATGCATTGCAGCTGGGAAAGTCAATTGATGGGTGGGTAATGAGGGTGAGGTGTGTATATCTGGATGGAAAAACATGATGTTTTAAACTTCTAGCATTTGAATCAATAGAAACTGCTTCAGTGGTTTTTAGTACCTGTCTCTGTCTTGAACTCTCCTTCCTACTTAGAAGTCTTCTTTCCCAGTCTTCCAACATTCTCGTCAACAGGGGAGTGGTTAGCTCATAGGCTACAACAGCTGGGGACAAAATTGGGGACTGTGCGCTGTGACAGTAGAGACCACCTTGTTTCTCAAGGGTACCTGGGGCCTCTCATCAGCTTGGATAACCTTTTCCTCCTCTTATGGTTCATCAGCTACGATTGCTTAGCTCTATCTCGAAAAGCCGAGTGCCTCCTCTGAACAAAGGACTCCTCAAGGCTCATCGCTCGAGGTATATTAGGGTAATCATTTGATTATGGAGACACATTCAAAGACAACTTCTTGTGAAAGAAACAATGCTTGATCCACATGGGGAAAGATATTTTTAAACTCCCTGTAGGACTCTATATTTGCAGATACCTTATCAGAAAGTTGAAAGCGATCAGGGATGGAGAATTATCTCTAAATTTATACTTGAGAATGTAAATTACATATAAACGACTGGGATGAAAACTATTTGATCTTTTAATATTTAATGAATGGTTCCCCATGGCCTTTTTATAGCCTATGTTCTATTGTGAGCAACGAGACTCTAATAAGCAGGTTTGGGACTTCCCATTGTGTAGCAAGATGTCGTTGCTCTCATGACACTAATTTGGCTTTCGCACTCTCTCCCTCTCCTTCTTCTCTTACTGTAGGGTTCCCTGCGTCTTGCTTTTGCATTGGGAACAACTAAATATATTAGTTGTATTGTAATTGTCTGCATGAACCTCTTTCTGGTCTAGAAATTATATATCTCACTGGGCAAAAGTTTTCTCAACTCCCCTCCTTATCCTAAAATCCCTTGAAGAGTATAATAAAGATGATGTTTCTTTCTAACGGCAGAGACTTAACAATAATAAAATAGGATGTATTTCCTTCATTTTCAGGGAAAGACACATTTACTTGGACTGTACAAATCATTACAACTTAGAGATGGTTTTCTTACTTTGTGTGTTTACCACAAAGCAATCCTGTCTGGGCATGATCACAGGATGACAGCCACAAGACAGCTGTCCTTGTATCTGAGTCCCCAGGAGCATTGCTTTCTATTCCCTCCTCTCACTATCTAGTTAAGGAGTACAGTACATGGGGGGAAATTAGCAGCAGACTTGAGTATCCTTTGTCTGACAACTGGCTCCGGGCTAGTCTAGTTCAAGGAAAAGCAAGGGAACAAAGACATATGTCTTTGAAATTCTCTCAGTAGATTTGTTTTGACGAGGATATTCAGTACTAGACTATTAAAGAAGATATTGTCCATTATGCTATACAGTGACGTAAAAACAAAGATCCCACCCTGGCCGGTTTGGCTCAGTGGTTAGAGCATCGGCCTGTGGTCCAGAGAGACCCGGGTTCAGTTCCTGCTAAGGGCATGTACCTCGGTTGCAGTTTGTCCCCGGCCCTGGTTGGTCGTGCAGGTGGCAGCCACTTGATATGTCCCTTTCACGTTGATGTTTCTGTCTCTCTCTCTTCCTCTCTCTCCCTCCCACTCTATCTGAACAAATAATGGAAAAATGTCCTCAGGTGAGGATAAAAAAAAAAAAAGTAAATACATAAAAATAAAGGTTCCCTCCAATGATTTATTTGTTAAAATTTAGAATCAGAACTATATGTGTATTGCTTTGATAAGATTTCTTTCATCAGATGATGAGTAGAGATTATTTTGTCATCATTTTCCATTAGGCTATAAGGAGTCTCAGAACTAACTATTCCATTGCAATAACCATTTGATCCCCAAATCCTGGTATAACTATTTACCTTTAATTTATATTATCAATAAGAATGATAATGCAATCTTTTATTATTCAGTGCTATCAAATTACCAAATGTTTTTGGCGTCTCCCAATGGCTCTGTTACAACTAACATTACCCACCTGACAAATGAGTAAACTGATACACAGGATGACGACATGACTTAACGTGGGCCTCACAGCGAGCAGAAGGGCTGAGATTTATCCCTTGTCCTCACTACGAGCCAAAGCGTTCACACACATTTTTATTTCGTTTCCAACTCTAAGTGGTTGAAGTTAATTATTATGGTACCAATAATAGCAAATGGAGGACAGTAAGGTACTTTGTTGGAGTACATGTATAACTGTTCCTTAAGGACATGGCCAGTGTTTATACTTCAGGAATAACATCACAGACAGGAAGGACATTGACAGAACCCCAGAGACTTCCAAACCATTCAGTAACGAACATCCTTTATTTTTACCATTTAACTTTTGAAAAGTATATAGTAAAACATCACCTCTATCCCCAGTCCCCACCCATCGAATTCCTTCCCCACCCTTAGAGAACCGTTGTTAACATTTCTACATATCCTTTTAGAGTTACCTTCGATATACAACCAAACACACGTTTATTCTTATTTCTTCTACTCCTGTTTATACGAAAGGTGGCATATTTACCCTCTCTTCTGAACATTTTTTTCTTTCACTTAATAATATATTTCAAAATCGTTTCATGTTAATACAAGTTTCCTCTCTTTTAAATATATTTAACATATTTCCTTGTGTAGATGTATCCCGTGATATAGGTAACTAGTCTCCTATTGATAGATATTTGGGTTGCTTCCAAATTTTTGCCATCCCTAAACAAGACTGCAAAGAACACTGTATACATGTCATTTTGCACATATGCAAGAATATCTGTAGTATAACTTCACAGAGGTGTAATGTGCAAAACAAAGAATAAATTATTTTGATAGATTTTGCCAACTGCTTTCCATAAAGAATACAAGTAAGGTTTTGCAAAATTCTACATTATTATATTCATTTTCAAATATTGTTTGGCAAAGTGCCTGGCATAAAAGCATTCAACAAAATACTTATTTTAGGATTATTTCATTAGTTTCCCATTCCATTGTGTGTGTCTGTTTTTTTTTTTTTTTTCCTAATGTAAAGTATTGATTCCAACACCAAATTATATTAACTGCGGCAGAAATTATGTGAATATAGGAAGAGACAGGAAAAATACCCATGATAAGTCATTATAGAAAATACTGTTTTTTAGAGAATTTGATCAGCAGGCCGGGTAGAGTCAGGCCGCACCGTGGGAGCTGAGGTTGCGTAATGGGACCATTGTCATGGGATCATAGGAAATGTCCCTCCGCGGTTGTCCAGTCTTCCAGTACGGTCACTGCAAACCAGTGATGTTGGCACAACCTCCTGTCAGTGGCAGCTCGAGGACTCTGACTGGCGTCCCAGAACGTCACCGGGTCCACGGCATTCGGGGTTGCTCGGCGTGGGAGCTTTCTGACAGCCCTTCACTAGCGGCAGGGGGTGGTCAGAACGTCACCGGGTCCACGGCATTCGGGGCTGCTAGGCGTGGGAGCTTTCTGACAGCCCTTCACCAGCGGCAGGGGGTGGTCAGAACGTCACCGGGTCCACGGCATTCGGGGCTGCTAGGCGTGGGAGCTTTCTGACAGCCCTTCACTAGCGGCAGGGGGGTCAGAACGTCACCGGGTCCACGGCATTCGGGGCTGCTAGGCGTGGGAGCTTTCTGACAGCCCTTCACTAGCGGCAGGGGGGTCAGAACGTCACCGGGTCCACGGCATTCGGGGCTGCTAGGCGTGGGAGCTTTCTGACAGCCCTTCACTAGCAGCAGGGGGTGGTCAGAAGTCATTCAGTTTACTGTCTGACCACCCAACTCAACAGGAAACTTGTTAAAATGATAGAATCCAGATCTCTTGGTATAAGGGCTACGATCATCTATTCTTAAAGATGCCAAGGAGGTTTTGATCACCAACTTGTCTCAGAAAGCTTTGTTTGGCCTCCTACTTAGATCAGAAGGCAGAGGCCAAGGAAAGTCAAATACAGTACTTGTCTATAAGTCACAGAATTCATTCACAGCAGCTCTGGAATACGAACCCCGGTCACTCAGCTCTGTTGAGGGGTCGGCCTGTCCCTTTCCTGGCTAACGTGGGCTGTGTGCAGGGCATTGGAGGAAGGGACGAGCCATGTAAGTAAAGCGCTATACCTCTACCCCCACTTATTTGAGGCAGCTCCATTCTGTTCCTATTTTTCACATATGGATTCTTATATAAAATATTTCTTGATCAATGGACTCTGTGTCTAAAATGTTGAAAGCTTTTTATCATAGACTGAGAAGACAAACTCACCAAAACCCACCACCACCCCACCTCTGGGAGGAAACGGTATTTGAGTGGGTCCTAGCCAGGGTCCCTGTTTCCTTTTGTGAGAGAAGGGTCTCAGGCTGGGAGTATTAGGAATGTTAATATAGAGAGAAAAGAAGGCATTTAGTATTAAAGCCCTATTATATAGAGAATATATGAAAAGTTGCAATAACCCCATAACCCAGACTTGGGAATGAGGCAAGCACTGCATTGTGGGCACAGAAATGGACTGTCTCGGCTTCTTGTATCTGCCATTTCCTAGCTGAGTGAACTTGACAAGTTACTCCCCCACACTGGTCCCTGTTTTTCTACACCTATAAAAGGAAATGGCTTAGTCTAAATAAGCTCTAGGCTGTAGTCATTCATTCTCAACCTTGTCTACACATTGGAGTCATCTGGGTACTTGAAAAAATACTGAAGGACTGATATGTGTGTCCCATCCATTGAGTATCTGATGTAATTAGCCTGATGCACTGCGTGGGCATTAGGGTCTTTTAAAGCTTCCCTGGTTGTTCTGATGAGCAGCTAAGGTGGAGAATGGCTCTCGAGAGATCAATGGCGCTCATAGTAGGGTCTCACAGCAACAGAATCACCTGAGAACTTGACAGAAATGCCAGTTCTTAAGCCCACTTCAGACCTACTAAATCAGAAACTTGGGGACCGTGCCTAGGCATCTGTGTTTTAAAACACACTTCAGGTAATTCTGATGTGCTCTGCAGTTTTAAAAAACCACTGAGCTAGAGGATCTACAAATTCCCAATCAGGACAGGGATTGATCCATGTTATACTAGCGGTAGGCCCATATGTAGGACACCTGCTTAGAGAAGGGAGCAGAAAGTGAAGTAAGGAAACAGACAAGTCTCTTTCTTAGAGACAGCTAAAATAATAGTCAGAACTTTGGAAGAAGGTTTCTCTTTCGTGTTTTATTGCCATGTTCTCTTTGAAGAGAGAAAGGTTTGACTTTAAAAATGTGTAGATTGCTAAATGCTTTGAACTTCTTATACACGTGTTGGTTCAGAAGAACTCGCCCTCTGAGAGTGTCTGTCTTTGTTTCTGTGAGAGAGGGGGAGTACGATCATGGAAGGAGGATTTGATCACTTTTGTCTCACCCAAGAAGAGCAGCTTAGTAAATACCAGGGTTCAAGGCTAAGTCCTCCAGCAGATAGTGCCTAGAACAAATAGGCCAATCTAAGAACTATATTTCCTGCTCAGCTTTTTGGAGAAGTTGCAGAACTATAATAACTAATCACAAGCACAAACAGTACTCAGTCTTCCCTAAACTAGGTATTTTCTTTTTCCCACTCAGCCGGGGGCCATTGAGACCGCCATGGAAGACTTGAAAGACCACATAACCAAGACATCTGGAGAGAAAATTCAAGGCTTCTGGCTCTTGACAGAGTGAGTAGTTATGGTTCAGTGAAGGGAAGTAGAAATCTAGCATTTTTTTTGACACCACTGTAACAGAATAGGAGATGGACCTGTGGAAGAATTTCTTCTGGTTGTCATGTAAGATAATTGACATATCCAGGTAGAAAGTAAAGTTTCATGGTGCCCCATGGGTGATGGTTTGACCAGGTTTGACTCCTACAACTGTTTCTCAATCTAGTCTCTTCACTCAGGTATCCCTGTGACTACCTTCGGTCAGGCCCTCATCACAGATCTCAAGGACGGTTGCATTAGCCTCTTAACTGGACACTGGTTCCAATCTCTGGCTCTTATAAGCACTCTCTCTTCAACCACATAAGGCTACTAACCATCCCACTCTGGGTAGAAAGGGAAGGAATATAGGAAAGAGGATGAACAAGGTCAACATATACAGTTTGAATTTTATCTTGTGTATAATAATATGAGCAGCAAAACAGGGAAAATCATGCAGAATAGAGAAGACAGGCCACCGGTCCAATTAGGACAGCAGTTTTCAACCTGTGGGTTGTGGTCCCTTTGGGGGTCGAATGACCCTTTCACAGGGGTTGCCTAAGAACATCGGAAAACACGTATTTCTGATGGCAATTCATAACAGTAGCAAAATTACAGTTATGAAGTAGCAACAAAAATAATGTGGTTGGGGGTTGCCACAACATGAGGAACTGTATTAAAGGGTGTGGCATTACGAAGGTTGAGAACCACTGAATTAGGATACAAAAACCAAGGTTAAAACTTAAGTTCTTATCACTTTAATACTCCATTTTCCCTCAGATCTTATATTGTCTATAAGGGCTCTCATTGCAGATGACACCATGAAGGTGGTTACCTCTCTGTCCTGTATTGAAACTCTAGTGTCTGTGTGACCTTTTTTTTCACCCACCATGAGAATATTAGGAATACCATCATTTTTACAATGATATGTAAATTATTCACATACTAAGGGGAAAAGACGAGGCGTTCCTGCTACAGAATCCTAATATTAAATGGAAAATGAAATTAGAACTCCATTTCAGAACTTAATTGGTTTAGTGAGTATCTGTCTTAGTAACGTGATCACCAAAAGTTGCAGCTCAGTACTTCCTCTACCTTTAGTAGGGAGGGTCTGATCTAGCAGCATGCCAGAGCCAGTCCACACTGGCTCAAAAGAAGTGAATGGTACGCCCAGCCAGTGTGGCTCAAGAAGTCACTGGTTTGATTCCCAGTCAGGGCACATGCCCAAGTCATGGGCCTGATCCCCAGTGGGGGGCATGCAGGAGGCGGCCAATCGATGTTCTGTCTCATCGATGTTTCTATTTCTCTCTCTCTCCCTCTCCCTTTCTCTTTCTAAAATCAATAAGGAAAAAATATTTTTAAGAAAATAAATGAATGGTACAATTGCAGGAATTTTGAAAAACAGTTGTTAATTCTTAAAATTAAATTATATAAAGTTTCTAACCAAATAAATTAAACTTAAAACAAAAGTAATATACTCAAAACTCCTTGCTTTCTGATTATTTTGCTGTTACGTACGGTCTTGGGGTTGTTTATGCCTCTAACATCTGTGTGATGAAAATACCATATGACGGTGTGCTGCTTGCTACCTATCTCTTCCCAACTGCAAACCCAGTGATGCCACATTGGCAGCTCAGAATTCACCCTGGTGGCAGTGATTACACCATGGCAATCAGCGTATAACAGAGGTCAGAGCTTGATTTATTGTTTTGTAATAGCACAAAAAATATTGAGGAAATATTCCTCCAACATTCAAAAGCTGTTATTCAATTCAGAAAGAAAAAAAAAATCACCCTTTTTACTGATCAGTGGATGAAGACTAGGCAGGTGGTTGAGGAAAGGTGATGTCAGGCAGAGGCTACAAGGTTGTAGAGGGGCTGTAGTCTGGGCCTGAGGCTGAGGCCGAAGCCATTGGCTGTTCTCATACCTACCCTGTGGACCCGCCAGCCCAAGCTGGGAAGGACGGAATCCTCTTCTTCCTGCTCCATCCATCTAGTGCTGTCTACTGCACAAGACAACATGGTACACACTTAAAAGGAAACATGCTTCAAAGAATTCTGTTTATCATAGAGCATATACTAAAGGGTGCATTTAGAACTGAGAGGCAATAAACTGGTAACTGGTAGCTGAGCTTGGTGGACCTCTGTGTTTAATCATCTAGGAGGAAGGAGTCCAGGGTCACTCTTGGGCTTTGTCCTGGGAAACTGATGGGTTGGCTGGGCCACTATTCCAGGTTTAGAATAAAAACATTCCACTTGATTGAGAAACCACCATATGCCAAACATCATAAAAGGAAGTTGGTGCACATAATTTCACTTTCTCCTCCCAAACAATCTTGTCATTCACTCTTTACAGAACTTGTTGAGTACAGATTTGGGGAAAATGTATCTGAGATCTCCATTAGAGCATCCACAGAGATGTTGAATAGATTGTTTTACATATGGGTCTCGATCCTGTCTTTATAAGTAGTTTATCAAAAAGGAGAATAATCCTGATTTTTATTATCTTGCCTTCTATAGAAGCTTAAATCACATTAGGTCAGTAAAAGCATTTTTTGTAGGAATGCCATCTGAATTAGTTCAGGTGGGCTGCTGTGCAAGGCTCTAAGTTGACAGCTGTGTCATTCAGTAACATTAGCTTGCTCTGCTACTCACCAGCACTGAAGATGGGTGGACTTGAGTAGATTTTATCTTTTTTATTTTTTTAATTTGTGACTGTGTTTGAATATGTTCTTTAGTTCACTAGAAATTCACTGTTCTTGAAAAAGCACAGCCACTATTAATATTTGCTATATGTTATTGCAGATTTTCTCCATGCGTTTTTGCCAAAGATTATTATAGTACAATAGATAACATTTATTGAGCACGTAAATTGTACCAAGTATTGTGATGAGGACTTTCCGTGCATTTGCCATTGTATTAGCATAATACATATAATCCTGATGATCTCTAAATGGCACTTCTCTTAGGTTTTTCCTTGTGTTTATCATGCAGTTTTTGTAAAGTGACTCAGTCATTCATCTATTATTGGACAATTACTTCCCCAATTGTCGATGGCTACACACACTTACGGGGTTAGATTATTCCTTTAAACTTGAACCACAAAGTACGGGATATTTACAAGTGGGGCAGAGTAAAACTCCATGATTAGAAAGAGAAATGAAAATATATAAGGCATTCCCAATTTGTTTTTGAAAAAAATAATAAATCATATTTCTATAGCACTTTATAGTTTAAAAAGTGCTGTGTTTTGCCCTGACCGGTTTTGCTCAGTGGTTAGAACATCAGGTTTGATTGCAGTCAAGGGCACCATACCTCTGTTGCAATTTGTCCCCAGCCCTGGTTGGGGTCATGCGGGAGGCACCTACTCGATGTGTCCCTTTCACGTTGATGTTTCTCTCTCTCTCTCTCTTTCTCTGTTCTCTCTCTTCCTCCCACTCTATCTGAACAAAAATGGAAAAGTGTCCTTGGGTGAGGATAAAAACAAAAAGTGCTCTATTTCATTTCAGTCAGTCTTCATTGCAATCGTCTGGGATAGGACACATTACCTCCAGTACACTCACGAGGACGTCAAGGCTCAGAAGAGTTACACAGCCCTTGAGCAGCAGAGAGAAGGCCCCAGTGCGTTATGCTGGCTTGCCTGTTGCTAAAATAGTCCTTCAGCTCCTGCGCAGAGATTGCGCATGTGCCTCTTACTAAATTGTAGCATGCGGTTCCTCTGGCAGGAGCATGTTGGGTAAACTCAGAATTCTGTTTCTCGGGCTTGGGGTAAGTGGTGGTATGCAGAGCATCTCTCCTGAATTTAGAAATATTCCCCAGAAGAAAGTTGCATCTTAGATGTTTAAATAAAAAGAAAGGCATCCTGGGAGACTAAGGGGCCTTGAGGAACAAGTGACTTGGAACTATTTTCCAGGTACCAGGTGCCTCCTGGGAGTACGCTGAGCCCCCAACAGCACTGCGTGTGATTGCTTTTACACCTGCTCTCACACCGATCCTTAGAGCCACAGGAGAAGGCAAGGGAGGAACTATTGGCTTCGTTTTATGAATGAAGAAACCCAGAGATGAAATGACCTGCCTAAGGGCAACCACTTATGAAGGGTCTCAGGAGGGCTGGACTTCACGGCGGCCCACCCAACCTTGTTGTCTTCTCATAGTGCTGTTCTCACTGCTTGGGATGTTTTTCATCCCTGACACAGTGATCACCGCAGCTTGAATTGGTTAAAGGATCTTTGTGCCTGTGTCGGTTTGTTTGTGGGTTGCCTTGTTGTTTGCAGGGGGAAGGGTCAGAGATGCACTGAAGAGGTTCAGCGACACCTTTCCTCTCCAGATCATACTCTGTCTTTTACTGTTTCTTTGACTTTTTTTCAGTCTTTTTCTAGAATTAACTAAGAAGTCAGATGCCAATCACATTTTATCTTGTTACAGCCTAATTCTGTTATAAGGAACACTGAACGATTTTTGTAAAAATATGTGTGTGTGTGTGTGTATGTGTGTGTGTGTGTTTGCTACTATAGTTAAACAAATAAAAAGATTTAAAAATCTGGAAATCAAGGATGTCTTACCCTTTTTGTCATGAATAATAAACACACTATGAAAATTAAGTTAACATTCTAAACTGTTTCTCCTACCCAATTCCATGATTTCTGCGTACTTTTACGTACATATTGGAGATGCTTGTGATTCAGTGTGGTCTCGGAATCCGCAGAATCAGCAGCACTGAGGAACTTGTTAGCAGTGCTGACCCTCAGGAACCACACAGACATACTGAGCCTGAAACTGTTTTCACAGGATCCCCAGTTGACTCCTGTATGCATTACAGTTTGAGAAGCACTTGTCCGGATCACTCTCATGTTACGGTCCGAGGACTTCAGTGGGTTATCATTGCCTGTGCACTCTTTTGCTTTATCTTTAACACCCTGCATGTCACCCTGGCCAGTGTTGCTCAATGGTTAGAGCATCAGCCTGCACACCAAAGGGTCGAGAGTTTGATTCCTGGGCAAGGGCACGTACCTGGATTGCAGGTGCAATCCCCGGCCCTGGTAAGGGTCATGCAGAAGGCAGCCAATCAATGTGACTCTCTCACATTGATGTTTCTCCCTCTTTCTCTTCCTCCCTTCCACTCCCTCAAAAAATAAATGGGAAAAAGTCTTCTAGTGAGGATTAACCCCACCACCAAAGAAAGACCCTGCATGTCATGGACTGACAACTGAACTGCCTGCTATGTCCCCAAAGTTCCTGACACGGTTTTGTGGCCTCTTCATTGCACTGACCCAGTTGGCTCTATTTTATTTGCCTTTCTCTCCTTTGTGTTCATCTAGATCTTGCCTGTCCTTCAGGAATGTTATATCCATAAAGCATTTCAATAATAATTCAGCCAAAGTAACTTTCTCTCCCTTCTTTGTGCTCAGGTTAGTCTTCATAGCACAGTCCATGCGCACAGTGCAAGGAGGGCGTTTCTTCAGACGGTCTGATCCTGAGTCACCGTGCCCAGGCCGTCTGTGCCGCCTCCCAGCGTTGGGCACAGCGTCTGGCACCTGGTCGGTCTCAGACCTGCCCTGGACTTGACTTGAATTGAATTCTGATAGAGTCATCTCCTGCGGGAGCCTTCCACTGACATGAGCAGGGTCCATCCATCGAGGTCTGCCTCCATTTCCCTGGCCCTCCAAGCAGCCCAAAGCCCAAAGAGACTTCCTCCGTCCTTGGGTGGAAGCGCTAGAGCTGAAAAGTGCCTCGAATCTATCAAGATGTTAATGACCTGTGGCAGGACTCTGGCAGCAAGGAAAGCACCTTCGTTGCCAGAATCCATTTATACTGGGTGGGTGTTTTCGACAACCACTTAATTAAACACATTGCTTTTCTCTATAAATTCCCCGTGGCAGCAGCTTCATCCAGATAGCTAATGGTCCCTGAGTGACCTGAATTATAGGACAGGGAGGGCATTTAGTTACTGCAGTCACAAATGTACTTGGAAGTGTTTGTTTTCCCAAGACAGCTACCAATTAGGGAGGAGTTAGAAAGATCCGAGAGGTGAAAAAAGTCTGATGCAGCTAAATGCCCAGTTCCATCACTTACTGGCGCTATAACCTTGGCCGTATAAATATCTTATATTCTCTGGGCCTCAGTTTTGTCATTTATATGATGGGGATAGAAAGAGGGTTATTAATTTTAGAATTAAGTGACATATACATGTCGAACACCCAAAACAGTCCTTGCCGTATCGCATGTGCCATGTAAGAGCTGGTTTTAATTGTTGTTGTTATTTATTCACATTCACTCATTCATACATTTATTTAAGTATTTCCAAGCTCCATTCATAAGCTACACTCTTCCTAACTGACAAAAATACAGAGGCAAATAAGACAGGTTTCTGTCTTCAGGGAGCTCTCACTTGTGGGGAAGGAGCACATGTAAATGAACACACAAGAGAATATGATACATGCTGGTAGTCATGTGGTGATCCCATGGTGATCCGTGGGAACACAGAACTCACGGTGTCTGTACTGCTGAGTTAGACAAAGGGTATGGACAGATTTAAAGGAGGAAGAGGAATTTCCAAAAAGTTATAATGAGAAAGAACATTCTATGCAGAAGAAAGAATATGTGTCGTAATAGACGCAGGCTCAGGGACCTACAAGCCATTCCGTATGGCTGGATTATAGTGATCAAGAGTGAGACACCTAGAAATAAGCTAGAAAGGTAGAAAGGAGCCAGGAAGACAAGACTTTTGAATTCCAGGCGAATGAATTTAGATTTTTTCCTGGAGTCACTAATTAGAGATCCACAGGCCATTTGAATGCTTTTAGGTAGGATGTGTCTTCTCACTTTGCCAGTATCTTGCCACTCCTCATTGCCTTGGGTGGGACCCACTTCATTCCTGTGGCACAGTGCTGTGTGGTGGGCTCAACCATGTGTGAGCGCCAACTACGCGCATCTCTTCCAGCCACATGTCCAGTGACCTCACATTGGTATACTGAACTCTGTCGTGGCAGGGACATTTATGCCAGGAAATAAAATCAGGGCATCATCATCATTATTATTATTATTTTAGAATGTGTTTATCATTCACAGTATGCTGCTGCCTTTATGTTTTCTTTGGGACCACTATAGGCATTATTTTCTTGAGTTACTGAAAAATATCTAATAGAATATTGACATTTTTAGAAAAGCAGTAGGTCCTGGAAATAATTTGCAATAATTTAAACTTAATTTTGATTATTTAGGAGCCTGCCAATGTGTGTTTTATTAAAGAAAACAAATAAGACCTCAATGTTAATATAGAAGCTATCAACACATTTAAACCACTACAGCTGTTATACAAACAACTATTATAGACTCTTATGAATAAACATGCTGCCTGACTCACAAACAGTAAATTGTCTCCACTCTATGGGGTCCCTAGGTTGTCCCCAAATGCCCTGTAGTGGGGAAGGCAGGGTGGGTTTAGGATAATCCATGTGAAGAGGAGAGAGCCTCTGTTTCCACTGGTCCCTTTAGTAGAAAGAAGTACAAAGTTTAGGAATTGCTGGGCTTCTGAAATGCTGTGCTATGAGAATTAGTGAGAAAAAAAAAAAGACTCCTAAGCAAAGAAAATCACCAAAGAGTAGGAATTGTATAATAATAAAAGGATCAATCCACCATAAAGACAGACAATTCTAAATGTGTAGGCACCAAAAAAACAGATGCAAAATATGCAATCTAAAAACTGACAGAACTGAAAGCAGAAACAGACAAATTCCTGATTACAGGTGGAGACTTCAACACGGTTCTGTCAACAATTGATATGACAAACAGGCAGAAAGATAGCAAGGAGTTAGAAGAGCTCAGTGGGACCTAGCTGCCATTTACAGGGCACGTCACCCTGTAATAGTAGAACACATGTCTTTTCAAGCACCCACAGAACATAAACCAAGATCCAACATATCCTGAACCACAACACAAACATCACCAAGTGGAAAAGAACTGAAAGCACACAGAATATGTTCTCTGACTACACTGGAGGCAAAAAAGAAATTAGTAACAGAAAGATAAAAGGAAAACCTCCAAGCACTTAGAAACAAAGCAGCATACTTCTAAATAACTCATGGGTCAAAGGAAATAAAAAGTACACTGAACCAAAATCAAATAAAAATACAACATATTACAATGTGTGGGATGCAGCTAAAGCAATCCCGAGTGATAAATGTATAGCACTAAAGGAAAAGTGCTCAAATCAATTGAGGGCAAGTCTTAAAACAACAATCTAAGCTCTTACTTTCAAAAAACTAGAAAAAGAGCGCCTAACAAACCCAAAGTGAGAAGAAGAAAGGAAATAATAAAGATAAGAGTAGAAATCAATAATAATAATAAAAAATACAGAAAATTAATGAAGCAAAAGATGGTTCTTTGAAAAGTTTAATAAAATTGACAAGCTTTTAGCAAGGTTGCCAAAAAATAAGAGAGAAGACACAAATTGCCAATACTAGAAATGAAACAGGGGTATCACTACAGACATTGAAAACAACAAAGAAATAATAAGTGATTATAACTAACAGCTTTACACACATAAATTTGACCACTTAGATGTAATGGACCAGTTTCTCTTTTTTCATATTTTATTTATTTATTTTTTATTTTTTTATTGATCCTAGAGAGAGAAAAAGGGAGAGGAAGGAGAGATAGAAATATCGGTGAGAGAGAACATTGATTGGCTGCCTCCTTCATGCCCCCCACTGGGGATCTGGTCTACAACCTGGGCCTGCGCCCCCACCTGGAATCGAACTTGGTGCATGGGTGGACGCTCAGCTACTGAGCCACACCTGCCGGGATGGACTAATTTCTCTAAACACAAAAACTACCACAACACACCCAACATGAAATAGATAATATGAATAGCCCTATAACAATTAGGAAATTGAATTTGTAATTAAAACCTCCCCCAAAAGAATTCTCCAGGCCCAGATGGTTTCACTGGAGAATGCTATAGAGAAGAATCGTTTCCATAATCTTTTCCAGAAAACGGAAGCGGAGGGAACATTTCCCAGCTTATTCTATGACTCGATAGTATTAACCTGATACTAAATCTAGGCAAAGACAGAACAAACATAAAACTACAAACCAATACCCCTAATGAATATAAATGTAAAAATTCTTAACAAAGTGTTAGCAAATAGAATTCATCACATATAAAAAAATTATATGCCATCCCCAACTGGGGTGTATTCCAGAGATGAAAGGCTGCTTTGGCATTGGTAAATTAATCTGTGTAATCCACTATATTAACAGGCTAAAAAAGAAAAACCACATGATTAGATCAATCCATGCACAGAAAGCATTTGGAAAAATTTAACACACCCATTCATGATCAAAGCTCTCAGAAAAATAATAGAAGATAACTTTTTCAATTTGATAAGGAACATCTCCAGAGAACCTACAGTTAACATCATACTATTAGGAAAAGACTAATGTTTTCCCTCTAAGATTGGCAACAAGACAAAAGTGTTTACTCTTATTACCACTATTCAACATAATACTGGAATATCTAGACAGCCTAATAAGTCAAGAAAAGAAAGAAAAGAAAAGAAAAGAAAAGAAAAGAAAAGAAAAGAAAAGAAAAGAAAAGAAAAGAAAAGAAAAAAAAAAAGAAAAGAAAAAGAAAAGACATACAGATCAGTTAGGGAGAAATGAAAACTGTTCCTAATTGTAGATGGCATACTAGCCTTTGTAGAAATTTTTAAGGAATCTACAAAATATTTCCCAGAACCAATAAGTGAGTTTAGCAAGGTTGCAAGATACAAGATCAACGTACAAAAATCAATTGTATTTCTATAAAGAAATGAAAACAAATAGAAATGCAATAACATTTACAATCACTCAAAGAAAGTAGAAGTATCTAGGTGTAAATCAAATAAAATATGTACAGAACTTACATGCTGAAAGCTACAAAACGATCATGAAAGAAATGAAAGAACATCTAATAAATGGCAAGACACATCGTGTTAAGACATTGGAAGACTCAATATAGTAAAGATGTCAATTCTCCACAAATTTGATAACCATGTTTAACGTAATTGCCTTCAAAATATCAGCAAGATATTTTTGTAGGTATAGAAAAGATTACTCTAAAATTTTTATGGAGAGACAAAGGAATTAGAATAGATAAAACAATTCTGAAAGAGAATAAAGTGCATCCAACTGGCAATTCCTATTTTCTACTGTAAAACTACAGCCCTGACCATGGCTGATTAGACAAAGAGATGTTAATCCACTAGCTGGACTGTGACCCCAAAAAAGACACCTCTAAAGAATGACTTGGACTAAAAGGATTCCCTCTCTTGAGAAGTTGAACTTGGACATACAGAGCTACAAAGGCAACTTAGCTATGAGAGCAGTTCTGAATATTCATGTGTAGTCAAGATAAAGAAAACAATTATAGGTCATAGGCGAGGTGGAATTAAAGAGGAACAAACATTGTGGGTAAGTAGACAGAGCACATCAGTCAAGAGAAAACAGATGAGATGTGTAGAGAAACACACAGGCATCATGAGAGAGACAGCCCCTGAGACAGTAGCTTTCATTCCTTGTGGCTTTTCAGGTTTCATAAAGCCCAACCATAAACCCTGTTCTTGGATTTTTGTGGAATGACGTGGAGTATTTTATAACCCATCTCCTCTTCTTGGGCTTGCCTGATTTGGTCTGTGTCCTCTGTACCCAAAGAGCTGTAACTAACAAAGTGCAGTAAGCAGACATCTCTCCCATCAAAAGAAGAAATTAAAACAGTGGAGGTGCAAGATGTGAGCATTTGTTGTATCTTGTCCCTCATTCCTTCCCTTTCTACCACCTCCTCAAAATTAGGTCTTGTTTGCCTGCCAGCCTCTTTGGCTTCTGATCAAATGAATCCCCTCAAATGAATTCAGGGGAGGAGAGAGTGCATCAGGGGGTGGGCCTCTTGTTAGCTCCTGGTGTGCTGTAGGAGACTGGAGCTATTCACCAGCTATTCAGTCATGTTGTGGGAAAGAGAGGGGATGAGGTGTGCCCAGAGTCTTTTCTTTTGTGTAGCTTTTAAAATATCTTCTTACTGAGGGTATGTGGTAGGGAGAGCAAAGTTGCCTGGCTGCGTAGGAACATAAGTGGGAGAAGAAGTGGGTGGAATGTACAAGGCCCGGCCAGGGGGCCAGAGCGCTGGATTCTGGCTCTGGCTCTGGCTCTGTCACTCAGTACTAGGTGCTTGTCACTTTATTGCGGCTTGGTTCCTCCATCTGCAAAGTGGGGAATAGTAACCCTTTAATGTGAAAAACATTCATACGCTGCAAAGAAACTGTGGTTGTTGCAGCGTGTGACCTGGCTTCTGCTTTAAATCTCCCTCCACTCTCCTCCTTGCTGCTCTGGCTTCGGTCGCACTGACTGCCTTGCTGTTTTGTGAACACAATGGACCCTGTCTTGGGCCTTTGTACTAGGTCTTTACTTTATCTCAATGCTATTTCCACAGATTTTTTTCCTGTCTCTTTTTTTGTCAAGGTCTCTATATTTATGTGTCTGTGTCCTTTGGTTTACATCCCTTCCCAGAATGTAAGTACAAGAGGAGCAGAGATTTGTTAGGTCCATCATGATGCCACGAGAGCCTGGAGTGTAATAGATGCTCAAGAAATATTGGATCGCTAAAGGGGATTATTTTTGAACTAGCTACCTGGTATTGCTTTTCTAATGAAAAGCCTTTCTATTCAGTTGAAGAAATTCAATTGAAAATCACTGACTTGACTTTGAGCAATAATTCTTAGCTGCTTCCCTTGTGACTTCTGACTTGGGCTCATATTTGAATCCACTGTTGGCTTCTCTGCCAGGGTATCTAAGTGAGTGTGACATGACTCCTGAAAATAACACTCTCATGGGTTTCCTGTTGGGTTTTTGTTTCAGTTATTCCTGGTCTTTCACAATAGCCATTTGTACAGGGAACTTCACATATTATTATGTGATATTATGGTCTATATTTTAAGATAGAGTAACTCAAACATAACTTCTAATATAATGAAAATACACCCAGCTGTGTTAGACAAATAAACAGCCAAACAGACAAAAACATGTCTTTTACATGTGGCATTAAACTACTATTTCAATGTTTTTGAACATTGAAATAGATATAATTTTTTGTATATGTAAAAACTAATAAGTTAGAGGAATTCTTATTAAGTAATTTATTTCAATCAGCCATTCATTAATTTTATTAACTCAATAAATGTTGCAAAATTGTTTAAAGGGGATTTAGAGGAGTTCATTGTCATCATCATCATATTAGTAGCCAACAATAGTTGAGTATTTTATGTGCTTTGTATTTTACTAAGTGTTCTATATGAACTATTTCTTAAAGTCACAACAGTCCTGTGAGGTATGCATTATTATTTATTGTTTTCATTTTGAAGATGTGAAAAATGAACTTTAGAAAGGGAAAGTAACTTCTGCAAGACCTTACAGCTTGTAAAAGTCAGAGCTGTGTCTCCAGACCCAGGATGTGTGATAGGAACCCTACTACAGCTCAAGAACCCAGCACTTGAAATGTAAGATAAAATAAAAACTTATATATGGTTCAAATGAGCCTTAAACTTATGGGAGTCTTGACAAAACTGCTGGTCAAGTGCAGTTTGTCTTCAGAGAAGGGACATAAGAAAAGATATGAACATTCACAAAGCAGTTTATCTTTACCAGGTCCAAGTTGGGACTATAACATGATGTAGTGATGCTCTCTGGTCTTGGTCATCCTGGCTAGGGGAGTGAAGAGCAGAAGAGGTTCATTCCTGGAGTAAAAACACTTTTGATAAAGTGAAGGTGGTCAGGACTAATTATCTGGATGGAACAAGCACTCCTTGAAATTATTCTGGGGCATTCCAATGGGAACTGTTGGGTAAACCACAAATCTTCCAATGCCATCTAAAATTCTTCAGGTCTAAACTCAAAGGATCCCCCTAGGTGGCTGAAATCTTCTAGGTATGACTCAAATTCCTAGATCAGCTCCTGAAAATGTCCTGGTCCTTCAAAACCTGGTCTGTATCTGGGTAGCTTTGACGAGGATATATATATGCCTGGGATCCCATCTCAGCAATCCTGAATCAGAACCTTCATGGGTGCTACCCTCCTTTCTAAGGGTAATTTTATTTTCATTATTTTAATTTAAACACAATTTAATTTACAAACACGTTTCATCCAGCAAGGCATTCTGTACACGTTGCTATACAGGTTTGCACATGTACATCCCTGCGTAGGCTGCTCCCTCTGTCTCAAGTTCATCACTCTGTCTTCCACATCATGTTCTCTTCTGCTTATCCTTCAAAACCTACAACGCATTTTACCAGAGCCTTGCCTGACTTCCTAAGTGGTTTAAGATGCCTTTCTGTAGAGCAACGTGTTTAATTAAAACCCTAGGCTCTGGGGAAAGACTCCCCCAGTTTCAGTTTCAGTTTCAGTATTTGGCTGTAGGACTTTGGGCAAGTGATTTAACCTTTTAATGCCTTCATGTCTTATCTGAAAAGTGGGGATAAGGACACTCCTCACAGGGTTGCTGTGAGCATAAATTAAGAAGTTTATATGAAGCACTTAGAGCAAACACTCATACAAAATAAGCATGAAATGTAAGCCATTAATCATGACTTCCATTGCACTGTGTACAAATTTCCACATTATTTATCTCTCAGTACCATAATACTTGATTTAACAGTCTTCTCCAATATTAGATTATATGTTTCTTAAGGACAGAGATGATTGTAGATTACTTTATGGTCTGAGAACCTATATAATATCTTTAATACAGTATAGACGCTTGGGAATAATTATTGATTAGTTGGAGAGATTTCATTCCATCCCCGCGGATGTGGCAGTTTGGTAAAGTAGAAAGCTCAAAGGCTTAAAGTGAAATGTACCTCAGAGGAATCCTGGCTGAGTTACTTAGAATAACTTAACATCCTGTGTCAGTCAGCTGGCCCTGCTATGACAAAATACCATAGACTTGGTGGCTTCAACAACAGATATTTATTTCTCACAGTTCTGGAGGCTGGAAGTCAAAGATCAAGATGCCTACAGATTGCATCTTTTTTTTTAAATTTATTTTTGTTACAGATGTTTCTCCTTTTTCCCCCATTGACACCCTCCTCCTGATCCCACCCCCCCAATGGTCCCCCATCATTGTTGTCTATATGCATTGGTTATGCATATGTGCATATAAGTTCTTTAGTTTATCTCTTCCCTCCTACCCCCACCCCCTATTTCTGAGGTTTGTTAGTCTGAACCCCACTTCCATGTCTCTAGGTCTATTTTGTTCACCAGTTTATTTTGTTCATGATATTCCACAAATAAGTGAGATCATGTGATACTTGTCTTTCTCTGATTGGCTTATTTCACTCAGCATAATACTCCCAGGTCCCTCCATGTCATCTCAAAGGATAAGAGATCTTTCTTACAGCTGCATAGTACTCCATTGTGTATATGTACCACTGCTTTTTTATCCATTCATCTACTGATGGACACTTGGGCTGTCTCCAGATCTTAGCAATTATAAATAGTGCCGCTATGAACAGAGGGGTACATATATTCTTTCTGATTGGAGTTTTGGGCTTCTTAGGATATACTCTTAGAACTTGGATCACTGGGTCAAATGGCAGATCAGTTTTTAATTTTTTGAGGAAACATCATATTGTTTTCCGTAGTGGTTGCACCAGTCTGCATTCCCACCAACAGTGTACTAGAGTACCCCTTTCTCCACACCCTCACCAGCACTTGTGTGGTGATTTGGTGATGACAGCCATTCTGATAGGTGTGATGTGATACCTCATAGTCATTTTAATTTGCATCTTTCAGATGGTTAGTGACGTTAAGCATTTTTTCATATGTCTCTTGGCCGTTTGTATGTCCTGTTTGGAGAGGTGTCTATTTAGATCTTCAGCCCATTTTTTATTGGATTGTTTGTCTTCCTTTTGTTGAGTTGTATGAGCACTCTATATATTTTGGAGATTAAGCCCTTATCTGATGTATCATTGGCAATTATGCTCTCCCATATAGTGAATTCCCTTTCCATTTTGATGCTTATTTCTTTTGATGTACAGAAGCTTTTTAGTTTGATGTAGTCTCATTTATTAATTTTTTCCTTTGTTTCTCTTGCCTTAGGCATTGTATCAGTGAAAATTCTGCTGTGTGTGATATCTGAAATTTTGTTGCCTACATTTTCTTCTAGGATTTTTATGGATTCATGAGACACATTTAAGTTTTTTATTCATTTTGAGTTTATTCTTGTGTATGGTGTAAGTTGGTGGTTTAGCTTCATTTTTTTTTTTTTTTATGTAGCTGTCCAATTTTCCCAACACCATTTATTAAAGAAGCTGTCTTTACTCTAGTGTATGCAATAAATTGATAGCATTCTTATACACCAATAATGAACTCACAGAAAGAGAAATTAAGAAAACAATTTCATTTACCATTGCAGGGAAAAAAACTAAGATACCTAGGAATAAACTTAACCAAAGAAGTAAAGGACCCATTCTCAGAAAACTACAGGACATTGACAAAAGAAATAGAGGAAGATATAAAAATGTGAAAGCATATACCTTGTTCATGGACCCATTCTCAGAAAACTACAGGACATTGACAAAAGAAATAGAGGAAGATATAAAAATGTGAAAGCATATACCTTGTTCATGGATTAAAAATGTCCATATTACCCAAAGCAATCTATAGATTCAATGCAACCCCCATTAAAATACCAACAACATATTTCACAGAACTAGAACAAATACTCCAAAAGTTTATATGGAACCAAAAAAGTCCCCGAATAGCCACAGCAATCTTGAAAAAGAAGAACAAAGTAGGAGGGATCACTATACTGGTGATAAGGTTATACTACAAAGCCATTGTAATCAAAACAGCCTAGTACTGGCACAAGAACAGGCATATAGATTAATGAAACAGAACAGAGAACCAGGAGATTGACCCAAGACATTATGCTCACATTGTATCTTGGTGAGGGCTCCCTTCCCAGCTTGTCTTATTGTGTTTTCACAACCTGAAGAGAGGAAGCTCTGGTGTTTCTTTATCTTCTTATAAGGGTACTAACCCCATCATGGGAGTCTATCCTCATTTAAACATAGTCACCTCCCAAAAGCCCCACCTCTTAGGCCCACCACATTGGGGGTAGGGCTTTCACACAGGAATGAGGTGGGGGCACACGTTCAGTCTGTAATGCTCCCAAGCCTCATGTTCATAACCTGTCTGCATCAGGATTGTTCAGTGAGGATTAAAAGAGATAACACATACATTGCATTTGCCACAGTGTCTGGTTCAGAGAAAAACTCCAATAAATGGAGGCTGTTCTTATTATAACTTAAGGAAAATGCATGGCAAAATTATTCATATGTGCATGTAGATCTGAAAAGTTTTAGACCTGACACACATGCATACATATGTTTGTATATACATATACATATGTGTGTGTGTGTGTGTGTGTGTGTGTGTGTAAGTTTAAACTCATAAACCCTTTTGTTTTCTGAGGGAAAATTTGACCTTTTTTTTTTTATCTGCAATCAACTGGAACAATAAAAATCCATGATAGGACTTCTTTACTCAGGAAATATAGTAGTCTCTGTGGATACATAAATAGATGTTTCCAGGTTCATCCTATCTATGTTTTATGGGAACATTCTGTCTGTCCCCTAACACTAGAGAAGTGTTGAAGAAATGAATAAATACTCTTGAGACTTATTTTTGGTGTACATTCCAAAGAATCATGCATACTTTGTAAGTTGTGCTTTTCCAACACTGACATGTTCACCAAACAGCAGGAAATGAAGTGTTGATGAACACCTTCTTCAAAGGCATCAACTAGATGCCTGGGGTCCCTTGGCCTCAACCCTGTGGGCAACGGGCTGGTAACCTGGCAACCCGAGTCTGTGGTCTTGTGTTACCATTATCAAGTCTCCTCTCACCTTTGGGTGACACATCAGCTTTTCCCTACATGATTTCAGGAGAATTGTGTATCCTTTAAGAGCAGAATGTTTTTCTCTCTTCCCCCAGTAGCTAGCACAGAATCTGGTACATGACTGGCTGCTTGGGGCAGTAGGGAGAAAAAATAAGCCACAAGAAGTCAAGTCAGGGGACCTGGAAACAGGGAAGGTTTATGGACATCGTGTTTTTATTAGAATACTGTTTACTTGGAGGGTCATCTATTTTAAATAAATCAGAGAGACTTAGGGGAAGAGTAACCAAATGATTGAAAGAATCGCATGTGGATTATTTAGCTACAGGTTTTATAAGTCTTCACTTAACTCGGGGCAAGGGAAATCGCTTTGCTTCAATGCCATGCATTTTTCATCTGTTAGTGTTTGAAGAGCAAAACCAAATTGGATTCTCTTCAGGGCCCTGGAACCCAGTGGGTATTCAGGGAATATGTGTGGAATGAATGATTCAGTGTTTTTCTCCTGAGTTGCTTGGTCCTGGCTAGCCAAGATACTGTCTTCCTCCGGTAAGGACTGGGCTATGGTAAGAAGCTGCTGGTGGTGGGGTGGGGGTGGGGGGTGGGCACAAAGGAAAGCTGACTTGTCAATCGGGTAGTCAGTATCAGGGAAGATGTCTCTACTGAGTGGTGTGTGTTTGTGTGCACCCTTGTGGGGTGTGTGTGTGTGTGTGTGTGTGTATACGCATACATGTATGTGTGTGTGGGAATAATATTAGAAAAAAGTATTTTTGAAAGAAAATAATTTCCAAACCACAAATTGATTTGACACAGCTTTAAAAGAGCAACTGAAATTATTGTTAGGCGTAGGGCTGGGACCTCTGGGAAGGCTTCTGGGGTGGATGTTCCGGAAACTTGCTCTGACAGGTCCTTCCTCATTGTTAGTTCGCTGTTGCCCTCTGCTGGCTAAACTGTTGTCATCCCAGGAAAATACAAATTTCACGGAGCTCGGAGGTTCCTCATATATTGCGGGGACGGGTCCCTAAATGACGCTAGGAACACTGGTGTGGGGAGGAGATGTGGCAAAACCTCTGCCAGCAGAGACTGGCTCTCGCAATGACTGCATCTTACAGTTCTAGTTTTTATTTTTTATTTCATGCTGTGCTCACTTGCTAAGACCCTGCTCTCTCCTCACTGGCTCTGTGCTGAGCACAGTGAGGGGACCCAGACAGGACTAAGTCAACGTTTATGAATCAAATGTGGGGGGAATGGCAGGACAAGCACAGAAATCACTACACTATAGACAAGATTGTGACTAGAGTCACAACTGAGGCACTGATGAAGGCTCGTGTGTATTTAAAGGAAAAGAAAGAGAGTATGCACTTGGGGTGGGGGAGGAGGTGAGGGTGAGCCTCCCCATGAAATGGCAAGCATTTAAGCTGAGAACTTGAAGGATAGGTGAAATTTGTTATTTTTAAAAATTCTCTTTTTATCAAAAAAATAGAATATGTTCATTGTAAAAAAGAATTAAACTGATTTATAAAAGCATGAAAAGAAATAAGTGGCTTGAAATCTCACCACACAGAAATTTTGATCTATGTATTCTGTGGTTGTTGTTACAAAATTAAAAGTGTATTGAAGGTAACATTTTGTATCTTGTTCTCACTATTATGGAATGCACATTTTCCCAATGCTGATTTTTTTTTTTTTTTATCCTCACCCAAGAACATTTTTGCATTTATCTTCAGATAGAGCAGGAGGGAGAGAGGGAGGAAGAGAGAGAGAGAGAAACATCGGTGTGAGAGAGACACATCGAGTGGTTGCCACCCACACTACCCCAACTGGGGCCAGGGACAAACTGCAACCGAGGTACATGTCCTTAGGGGAAACCGAACTCTGGACTCTCTGGTCTGCGGGCTGATGCTCTTACCGCTGAGCTAAACTGGCCAGGGCCCAAGGCTGATTTTTTAAAGGTGCTCTTTTATTGGGGAGCTTTTCAGTTTTTCACAGGAATTCCCCCATGAGTCAAGGCTTATTGGTTGCACAGCACCGGGACTGTTCATTCTTTATTAATTTATTTCAGAAATATTTTTGGACACCTACGACGTTGGGGACGCAAAGCTAAGAATGGACTTCATCTTTGTATGGTTCACAGTGTAGGAGAGGAGACTGACATTACTTAGATAATCATAGAAATAGCTGTAAAATTGCATCTGGGATAGATACTATTAGGGAGAACTGTGAGGTGCCATGAAAGTGTATGTTAGAAGAAAAGCAGTCCCAGAGGTCTGGGGACACGTGCCGGAGTAAGTAATATTGAGCTCCACTGTAGGAGTTAGCTGGGTAAAGAAGATGAGCAAAGCATGGCTAGCAGAGGGAACAGCGTGTTCAGCGGCCCTTTAGGAGGTGTGGACATGCTGCATACAAGAAACTGAAAGAAAACCAAGGAGAGTAGAGTGAAGAGACTTGGTCTGTGATGAGGGTGCAGAAGTAGGTAGGGCCTGACCCTGCAGAGCCTCTTAGACCAGGGGGAGCATTTTTGTCATTTTTTCATAAGAATGCTCAAGAATAGTTAAAGTGTGTTTATGTAGCTGTTGAAAGGTCGAAGCCAGAGTGCGGCGGTAGGGCCCAGATTGGTTTTCCTAGAGGTCCACCTCCCTGCAGTACGGTGAAGAGGTTGGAAGGCAACGAGAGCAGATGTAGGTCAGCCAGGTCTAGGAGACTGGTAGCCCAGCCAGGGGGAGGCTGATCTGTAGCTCAGGCAGCAGATGAGGGAAGCCTGGATCAGGATGGTGAAGGTAGAGGTGAGAAGTGTGTAGTTTTGAGAGATATTTTGGAAATAAAATGTCTACGACTTGGCATGTGAGGTGAGGAAACGCGATTAGTCCAGAGTGACTCCTATGTCTCTAGCTTGCATAACTGAATGGAACGAGGGTTCTTCCCCAAGACAGAAAACATGACGAGGACAAGGTTTGGGAAGGACAGTCATGAGTGTTGTCCTAGGGAGAAGTTTCCCAGAGAGAATAATTCTAGGAGTGATACATATCATCACACCACCTTCTTCCAGAGGTGGATTTTCCCACATTTTTACATCATACTGCAGGCTCCTTTATTTGGAGGTGGGTGATACTGTGGAGAAAGCCAACGCTACGGCTAAAACTGGCATCTCAATTTACGGTCCCTGCACCACTGCTCGGCGGGCATAAAGCACTGGGCAAGTCATTTTAAGGGTGTCTGGACCTTAGTTCTGTTGTCTTTAAAATGAAGGTAATAGCATCTTCTGTTGTGGGAATGAAATGAGAGCATTGTCATTCAAGGACTTTGTAAACCTCTACGGGTTGTACACACACGACATATATGATTGTTATTTCCACTCCTATATTTGTTCCAGATTTTATCACCAACAAACTTCAATTATATAAATTTTAGGAATATGAAATTCAATGTTTCTTCATGAGTTCTGGGGGTGGGGGGTATGACTGAAGTCTAAATAAATAAGTACACCACCTAGGAGCCAGTGATGGTGGCCCCAAACTATTTATAAGTCTGCGTGTTTACTTGAATTCAGACTTCCCCAACTTGTGAATTATGCAGAGTCTGTGTCAAAGCAGAGCACTCTGTGTTCCTAAAAAGAATTTCCTTTTTTCTCCAAATCCTTTACCTTTTAAAATAAATCTCATTATGGAGTGCTGACATTTTCAATAAAACCATTCAACCAAAAGCTGCAGTTTTTTTAGACTGAAAACAAGTCTGGTTTATTAGGCAGCAGCTTATAACTTGCTGCTAAATAGATGCAGTCTATTTAGAGACATTTATGTAGATATCTGATAAGACATTTCAGAGTCCCCTTCTCTTTCTGACTAAGACTGAGAGTGTTAAACAGATCATTAAGAATTCTCTCCTTCACTCGGTGAAGAGTTGAGTACTGCAGTGTTGTTGGAGTAGATAGAAACCTTTGAACCAAGATTTAAACCAGATCTCTCAGACTCAGCACCACTAAACCTACTAGCATGTTCTAGCTAAGTGACTTTAAATAATGCCTTTCTTCAAAGGGTGGTAGGGAGATGCAGAGTTAATACCTATACATACATTGTCGACATGCAATAGGACCTCCATCAATGATCCCATCCTTCTTATCTTCCTTCTTCTGCTTCTTCCTTTCCTCTTTCTTTCTCCTTGTCCCTTTTTCTCCCCTTCATATCTCCTCCTACTTATCCTCCCATTGATTTAACTCCTCACTTTGTCTTGCTTGTCTTTCTTTAGATTATACTGAGTAATGGCATACATTTGGGTTACCCAAAATTATTTAGTGACTTAGGTCCCTGCCAGTGATAATGACCGTTAATGTATAGAACACTGATTGAGAATCAGGTTCCTTAATTCTTTTTGCAAACTAAGGAGATGAATACTAGTCTTGTCTCCAGGTGCCCTCATGAAAAGCGCGTGCGCACACACATACACGCACGCGCACACACATGCACACACACAGATGATACTCTGCCTGTCTCCCTGCCATTGCTCTACCCCCTGTATTATGGTGTCCATTCTGATTTGTCAGTGCCCGGTGGTACCTGTCACTAAAATTTTTACATAGAATTTCTTCTTATACATGGTGACAAGTACCATAAAGGAAACAAGATCAGGATGATTTGAGGTAGTGTAATAAGGGCTAGGTTTACATAGGAGACTATGAAATCATCTTTGGATGAGGCATGTGAGCCATGATGTGAACAACGCGTTTTCTCATCCTTCTGTGAGATGATGTTGGGCAGAGGCCAGACCCTTCAAGGACCTGCAATCCAGTTAGAGGCTATTTAATAAGGTGAACAAGGAGTGATATTATTCCTGTTGTATTTTAAGAATAGCCCTGTTGTTACTGTGCATGGATGGGAGTAGGGATTTAGATATAACTCAATCACAAATCACCCTTTTTAGTCTCTTAGGGAAGACAAAACATGTTCTAAAATAATTCTAATACAAGTCATCAAGTGCTGTATTCCAAAGGCGGAAGTGCCGTGGGCGAGAGGAATTATAGGCCATGTCCACTTTCTTTTAACCAGAAGCCATTGTTTTGATTCCTTCTTGTTCTCTGTTCAAGATAATGCTATCACTGAATTTTCCATGCATGCCCCCAAAGGCTCTCATGTATGAAGGAAATCAACTCAAGAAACATGTATCTAGTGTCTAGTTTATCCTTAGCTCATAAGGATCCCACGTCACTTGTTTCACTATGTTTCCACCACAAGGATATGGATGAGCTTAAAACAGTGACGGCTTGGGCATCAGTGAACCTATGTTCAAATCTCCATTTTATCTCCAGTCAGCAATATGATCTGGGTAGATTGGCATACAGCAGTGCCAAGTGAGTCAAATTTGTGGTGCAGATTGTATTAGAACAAAGAGATGTTTTTGGTGTTCTTGAAGAAAATGTAGGTTTCCTAGAGAACTGGGAAGATATGGAGGAGCATGAATCAGCTGACTGCCAACAGAATACAAACTTACTATTCCCCTAATGGATCCCGTTATTGGTCATCATCTCTGAGCTCTGTGACCATATGACATTTCCCTGTGAGCTTCCACCCTTCCACTACCTTGGTCATGGAGCCAGACTGAGAGAGAGAGGAGCTGGTACTCCTCAACTCCTCTTTTTACTGAATGATCAAACTTCACCATCTTCTGTGTTCCTAGAGATGATTCAGTGAATGCCATTATCTTTAACTTGGAAAGATTATGCCATCAACTATACTTTTTTGTGATGATTCTTGCAGGATAGATCACTGGAACAATGAGAAGGAGAGGATTTTGCTGGTCACAGACAAGACCCTCTTGATCTGCAAGTATGACTTCATCATGCTCAGCTGTGTGCAGCTGCAGCGAATTCCTCTGAGTGCTATCTATCGCATCTGCCTGGGCGAGTTTGCCTTCCCTGGGATGTCCCTGGACAAGTGAGTATGATGACTTACACTTGGCGAAGTGCTGTAGTGGGAGCAGAACATTTAGGGAAAACAATGACAACATTCAGTTTAGTTCTGTAAGCTGGGAGAAGTTAGGGGAGAACACTGAAGTTCTACTGTGGAACTCATCAAACAATCATTGAATTCCTACTCTGTGTCAGACAGGGATAACATTTTGAGTAAGTTGTTACTTTGTTATGAAAACCTGATAAGTAAGCTGTTAAATATAAAGTGGAAAGAGCAGAGGGAGAATGGTAGGGAAGGTTCTCAACTGATTTGTTTGGCAGATAATAAGCCAGGCTTTCCTGGAGAAGCACCTGACCCAATATTTGATGTTGGGTAGGAGTTAGCCAAAGAAGGAGAGCAAAAGTCTAAGAACATTCCAAGCAGAAGAAATAGCACAACCAAAGGAGTGGAGGTGGAAAAAGGATAATGCCTTTGGGAATTAAAATTATTCTGTAAAGCTCAATGGACAGGTCTTAAAAGAAGTCTATTTGCATCTTCCTTGGAAGCTTAGTGGAGGGAACATCATCTCAGAGATGTTGACAGTTACCAAAAGACCTGGTGATGTCTACAGAGGAGGATTGTTGAACTGCGTAAGTTCTTGTTATGTTCTCAGAAAGATATTTAGATCTAACATTTTAGGTCTAAGCAAAAATGCAGTTTTCCTCTGAACTCAGAATATGAGCTCTTCCCATTAATCCATGGGCTCCTTGAAGGCAGGTACTTTTTAGCACATGGTATTGAGCCTACCACATAATGGGAATTGAAAATCTTTCTAAAATAGTGAAAAAGTCAGAGCTCGATCAAGTGACTAGTTTTCCTTACATGAAGCATACCATGTCAAAGACCTATTTTTAATTTACTCTTTTCATGGATGCAAGAAGTGATTAATTGATTTAGTTCACTAACTTTTTGAACTGGTGTTATTTTCCAATAATATATGCACACTGTAAGCCCATATATAAACATTACAGAAAATGTTTATTTTCAGGAAATAGTTCTCTCAATCCAGATTTTTAGTTTCCCAGAATGATTTCCATAGGTGCTAGCAGTTTCATTTTTTTTTTTTAAAGGAAATAGTCTATAAATATATAAGAATAAAAATGTCTTTGTAGGGACACATGCGTGTTTGTACACATTTGTAAATATATACTCCCACACACAAATTATTTTATCCAATGGGTACACATGTCAAAAGCTGTTCTGCCTAAGTGATTTTACCCAGTAATATACCTTGGAAACTTTATTGTATAATCACCTATATATCAACCTCAGTCTTTTTAATAGTGCAGAATATTTAATTTTAAGGCTAATCTATTTATTCAGCCCCTCATTAATGGATATTTATTTTTACCTTTCTACTACAAACAATGCAGCTATGAATATCCTTGTCAATAGGACTGTGTACAAATGTGTAAATGTGTCTGCAATGTAAATTTTTGTAAGTGGAATTATTAGATCAAAAGTCATGAACTTTAAATGGTAGATATTGCCGCATTGCCCTCTATACAGGTGGCACCAATTTATGATCCTGTGGAATATGAGTATCCTTTTTTACACATCTTTACTAATATTGCATATTATGAAACTCCTTTACTTTGTCAATGAGATAAAGAAAAATATCTTATTTTTGTTTATATTTCATCACTAAAATTTGAAGAAAGTTGAGGGTGTTTTCCTTATGTTAAAAGAGATTTTAGCCTGGCCAGAGTGGCTCAGTGGATTGAACGCCAGTCACATGGACTGAGAGATCCCAGTTGGATTCCCAGTCAGGGCACAAGCCAGGGTTTCAGGCTCCATCCCCAGTAGGGGGCGTGCAGGAAGCAGCAAATAGATGTTTCTCTCTCACATCAATGTTTCTCTCTCTCTAAAAAAAATCAATAAAACATATTTTTTTAAATGCTGTTTTATTTCTTTTTCTGTGAACTGCCTATTTATGACCATAGCCCATACATATATATACTGTATATTTTTCTATTGAGATATTAAATATTTCCTTATGACTTATAAGAGCTCTTTATATATCAAAGAACATGGTCTCCTGTCTGCCATATATGTTGCAAATTTTTTTTCCTACTTTGTTATATCTCTTTTAACTTTTTAAATGCTATTTCCCACTGTTTTGAGTTTTCAGTTGTCAAATTTATTAGTCTTTCAAGGCTTCTAATTAAGAAAGTCCTCCTTTACACTGAAATTATAAAATATACATCCAAGTTTACTTCTAGTGTTTTTATAATTTTATTTTTAAGAATGGTTAATTGATTTTTCACACAGAACTTGCCTTAAGTAAGGAAAAGCATGTGCAGCCAGCTTTATGTTCTTATCCAGATGGCAGGCTAGATGTCTGCACATCAGTTATTCAATACTCCATTCCCCCTTTATCATGTATACTTTACCATGTGTATTTGTGTCTACTTCTGTATTCTGCATTTTACTCCATTATCTGTTTATTAAAGTACGAAATGGCTTTAATGATTTTAACCTTCATGTATGTTTTAATATGTGTTAGAGTTACTCTCCTCTTACCTTGTTTTTAAGAATTTATGTTTATTCATGCATATTTAAATTCCCAGCAGCTTGGCTGCATTTTTAAAATCTTATTTTTATTAGGATTTTTAAGTATTGAATCAACCTTGCATTCCTAAGATAAACACATTTCATCATGGTATATTATCCCTTTTGTATACATATGGATTTAGTTTGCTTATATTTAATTAAGGAGTTGTGTTCTGTGTTTATTAGGGATATTAGTCTATTATTTTCATTCTTTTATGATATCTTTGCCAGATTTTGGTATTAAGGCTATGCCAGCCTCATAAAACAAGATGGGGCCTGACCGGTACGGCTCAGTGGTTGAGCATCGACCCATGCACCAAGAGGTCACCAGTTCAATTCCTGGTCAGGGCACATGCCCAGTTGTGGGCAAAATTCCCAGTGGGGGAAATGTGAGGGGTGGCCAATTGATGTTCTCTCTCATCGGTGTTTTTATCTCTCCCTTTCCCTTCCTCTGTCTCTAAACTCAATAATGAAAAAAATTTTTTTTTTTAATAAAAATTAAACAAGATTGAAAGTGCATTATCCTCTTTTATTTTCTAAAATATTTTGTATATGAGTGGTGTTATCTCTTCTTTGATTGTTTGGTAGAATTTACAAGGAAAATCTTCTAGACCTGAGATTTCTTTGATGGATAGTTTTTGATAATAAAGTGTATATTTGTATCTATATATCTACTATATCCATATACACACATTTTAAAAAAAATATTTTTTCTTTATTGATTTTAGAGAGAGGGAAAGAGAGATAGAAACATCTATGAGCGAGAACATGATTTGGTCACCTCCTGCATGCCCCACACTGGGTATTGGGCCCCAGCCTGGGCATGTGCTCTGAGCAGCAATCAAACTGGCAACCTCTTGGTGCATGGGTTGACACTCAACCACTGAGCCACACTGGCTGGGCATAAAGTTATATTTTTGAAATAAATGTTGGATAGCTCATTATTTTTCTTTGATTTTGTGTTAATTTTGGTTAACTGTATTTGTCAAGGAATTTACATTCACTTTTTAAGTTAAATTTGAAAGCATAAAGTTGTTACTATTCCATTATTATCCCTTTAATGTCTATAAGATTTTTAGTGAATTTTTTTTCTTTCCTGACATTGGTAATCTGCATTCTTTCTCTTTTATTTCTGTTGATTATCTTACCAATTTTATTGGTTTTAACCAAAATATGCTTTTCACTTTGCTACTCTTTATAATTATTTGATTTCTATTCAGTTGATTTCTGCATTTCTGTTCTTTTCTTTCGTTTTTTTATGTACTTTTAGCTTACTTTGCCTATTTGTTTGTTTTTTTAACTTCTTAATTTTGAACCCAAGCATGTTGATTTTAGCCCTTTCTATGTTTCTAATAAGATCATTTAAAGCTATACATTTTCTTCTGAGCACTGCTTCAGTGCGACTCACAGTTTTGTTGTATTGTGCATGTATCATAATTCAGTTAAAAATATTTTCTAATTTTTCTTGTGCTTTCTTCTTTGACCCATGAATACTTTAGAAGTGTTTTGGCACACTTCCAAATATTTTGCATTTTTCTAGATACTTTAATATTGTTAAATTTTAAGTTTTTTATTTTAATCTTTGTAAATACGAGACATTTTATTGACTGAACTATAGTATATCTTTGTGAATATACCATGTGCTCATGAAAAGAATTTTGTGTCTAGTTTTCTATACATTTCAATTAATTAATTGTGTTTGACAGTGTTGTTGAGATTACCTGTGGTTGTTTATTTTACTTTTGTGACTTTACATCATGAATGTTGATATTGTCTTATTTGATTTTGGAACATTTGTAGATAGTGAATCTTTATTTTAGATTATAAAGTTTTCATTATGAAGTTTATCTCCTTTAATGCTTTGCTTGTTTTTGGTCTTGCCTGCTGAATATGACAAAACTTATATTATTTTTATTTGAATTTTCTTCATATATTTTGCCTATATATTTTTACTTTAAACTTTCTGAATCTTTTTGTTTTGTTTTTATATGTTCTTCTATGCAGCTATAATTGAATTTTACTTTGCAATCCAACTTAGGAGTCTTTTCTTTTCATTGGTAAGCTTAACCTATTTATACATATTGGTGCAATAGTTATGGTCTTAGTTACCTCATCTAAATTTCTGTATTGTTATATTTTTAAAATATATATTATCATATTTCTTATATTTCCTTTGCTTTTCATTGAATATATATGTACATGTGTGTGTGTGCGTGCACGCGAGCGCGAGTGTGTGTGTGTATAGATATATACATATATATTTGGTTTTTTTTAGACAAGAAGCCTCATAGTCTAGCTTTTCCTACTGGTGATTCTAAGTGTAACTTAACATGGCATTCTTAATTTAAATCATGTTTTGTTTTTTACTTAGTATATTAGTTTCAGGTGTACACTCCAGTGATTAAATTTTATATAACTTATTAAGTGACCATCCCAATAAATCCAATACCTGTCAGACACCATACATAGTTATTAGAATATTACTGAGTATATTCTCTGTGCTGTACTTTATATCCTCATGACTATTCTGTAACAACCAATTTGTACTTCTATTTCTTTAAATTCTTTTTTCTTTATTGATTTTTAGAGAGAGAGGAAGAGAGAAGGAGAGAGAGAAGTACTGATGAGAAAGAGCATCCATTGGCTGCCTCCTGCATGCCCCCCACTGGGGACCGGGCCTACAACTTGGACATGTGCCCTGACTGGGAATAGAACCGACAAGGTTTTGGTGCATGGGTCAATACTCAACCACTAATCCACACCAGCTGGACCAATTTGTACTTCTTAATCCCTTCACCTTTTTCACCCATCTCCCCATCTCCCCTCCCATTTGACAACCATCAAAATATTCTCTGTATCTATGAATCTATTTCTGTTCTGCTTCTTTGCTTAATTTTTTAAGATTCATTTGTTGATAGATATATATTTATTGCCATTGTATTGTTCATATATTTTTTATCATTTTTTTGTCATTATTTTTTATCCTCACCCAAGGACATTTTTCCTTTTTTTTTTTTTTTTTTTGTTCATATAGAGTGGGAGGGAGGGAGGGAGAGAGAGAGAGAGAGAGAGAGAGAGAGAGAGAGACATCGACATGAAAGTGACACATCGAGTGGCTGTCACCAACACACCAACCAGAGCCGAGACGAACTGTAACCGAGGTACGCGCCCTTAGCGGGAACCGAACCCGCGTCTCCAGGACCGCAGGCCGACTCTCTAACCGCTGAGCCAAACTGGCCAGGGCTGTCATTATTTTTTCAAATAGGTTTTCAATGTATAGCCTTCTCTCTTCTTCTTCCAGCACCCTCATGATGCAAATGTTGGCACGCTTGAAGTTGTCCCAGAGGCTCCTTACACTATCCTCATTTTTATGGATTATTTTTTTCCTACTGCTGTTCTGATTGGGTGTTTTTTACTTCCTTATATTCCAAATTGTTAATTTGATTCTTGGCTTCATTTATTCTACTGTTGATTCCCTGTAACTTACTCTTCATTTCAGTTAGTAGATCCTTCATTTCTGACTGTTTTTACATTTTATGGTTTCAATGTCCTTTTATATGCTGTTGAAGTTTTCTCTAAATTCAACTTCTCTTCCCTTAAGTTCATTGAGCATTCTTATAACCAGTGTTTTGAACTCTGCTTCTAGCAGATTGCTCGTCTCCATTTCAGTTACTTCTTTTTCTGGAGTTTAGTTCTGCTCTTTCACTTGGGACATGATTTTTGTTTTGCTTTGTTTTGTTTTGTCTCCTCATTTCAGCAGCCTCCCTGTGTTTGTTTCTGAATATTAGGTAGAGCTGCTCTGTCTCCTGGGTTTGGTAGAGTGGCCTAATGTGTGGTATGTGTTCTTAGGGCCCGGTAGCACAGCCTCCTCAATCGCCCAAGCTGGGCACTCCAGTTTTGCTCCTCCTGCCCTGGTGTGGACTACGTACCCCTTTCTGTTATCATAGTTGAGCCTTGATTGCTGTTGGCATGTCAGTGGGAGGCATTTACCCTCAGGCCAATCCGCTACAAGGAATACCGACCACTGTGGAGGATCAGCTGCGTAGGGGCCTACCCTTCAGAACAGGACTGATTTCAACAAGGCTCTGGTGCCCACTGAATCTACACCTTGAGTGTGTCACTGTGGAGGTGGTTGGGTGGTGTTTTGTTGTGATCTCAACCTGTCCACTGGGTGTGCTTGCTCTGGGGTCCCCTATGAGATGCAGGCCAAGGTCACTTGCCACCTGTGTTCTGCCTGGAGCCACCTGGCTTGAGCTACAACGTGATCTACAGCTTGCTGCTACTCGTGCTCCCAGGAGAAGCCGAGCTGCAAACTGTAGCAGGCTGCTCCCAGTGCTGGGCCTGGGGCCACTTATCCAGAGGTATGGAGCATGCTGAGGGCAGATGCTGCTTATTTGAGAGTTCAGGAAAGTCTGGAGCATGAGCCAAGATAGGCCATTTGTATGGAAAAGGTACTGGAAACAGCTTGGGTGGGCCGGGAAGTTTGGTGGGGTGGGGTCTCAGGGGATCACCAGGGTGGGGCAACCAGTCCTAGCTGGGCTGATGGAGGCTCAGATATGGGTGCCTGTCTGCTGGCTCAGTGTGGGGAGGGCTCATCAAAGAACAATGGCCTCTGCCAGCACTTCTGGCTGGGGAAAAGCTGCCCCCACGTCTCTCGTCCTGATGCCAGATAATTCAGTTCGTCCCCATATGTCTCTGGTGCCTTTCGAGTTGCTATCTTGGTGCTGGAGCTCAGAGAGGGTGAGTCAGAGCGAACCCATGCGTGGGCCCTCTAAGAAGACCTGTCTGGGACCCTAGCAGCTCTTGGTTTTACTCAGCCTGGAATCCCACTGGTTTTTACAGCCAGAAGTTATGGGAACTGCTTCTCCCAGCATTGTAACCAGGGCTTGGGGGCCTGATATGGGGCTGAGACCCCTCATTCCACAGCCATAGATACTCACTCTGATTTTATCCACCACATGTGGGTGTGGGACTAGCCTATTCTTGTCTCTTCCCCTCCTACCTGTCTCCATGTGGCTTCTTCTTTAATTCCCTGGTTGTAGGACTTCCATTCAGCCAGATTTCAGGCAGTTCTGAATGATGATTGTTCTGTAGGTTAGTTGTAATTTTGGTATGATTGTGGGAGGAGGCGAGTACCACATTGTACCCACACCGCCATCTGGACGGGAAGTCCTAACATAGCATTCTTATTCCCATCTTTTTAAATATTATCTGTTATTGACTCCTACTATAAACCCACTGACACTGACAACCCGCTTCTTTCGTCTTCTTGAAAAGATGAGAACTTCTCCGTCTTTCCTTTTTTGTTGTTTAGAATTATCATTATTAATTGCTTCAATGGTTACGTATTAACATAATATGCTTCCACTAATGTGCCACCTTAAAGAGTGTACATTAAGCCTCCCCTCCAGAAAGTAAGAAATCTGCCTTTTCACACTATTCCTACAGTCTCAAGTCCTTCGCTCCCCTTTCTTCATTAGTTGTGCCAGACAAATTTCATTTTTATGGTATATTTTATTTTATTTCCCATGAGGCACCCAATTATTACCACAGAGAGCTGATGCAATCCCAGCCCTCCTAATTAACTTGTGCAGCGTTATCCAGATTGGCGTTCTGGGGTTGGAGCGAGAGCGCCTGTGCCAGCAGCTGGCATGCTGTTCAATGTTCAGGGCTGTCTCCGAGCCCCTGGAGGTAGGAACAGAGAGTGTGGAGAAGGGGTGGATTTTATGTTCGGCTCAGTGTTTTAGCAAACTTTCATAGCAGAGTTTTGGACTAAGAGCAGAGTCGTGGATTTCAGGCACAATTTCACAACTGTTAATTTTGCGTCCTCCTCTATCAAAGGGTCATTCATAGTGGTTGTCATTCGGCTTCATTAACAGCCTTCTTGTAAGTCTCTAATGAGAGAGCTTGCAAGCACTTTGTAATATGCCTCAAAGATATCAGGTGTTAACAAGTTCTGATTTTCTCCCAGATAAAAGCTTTTGTTAACACGGAACTAAGTAGATTAATTTGATTGTTATCTTTATTTCCAAGTCTGTGGGCCCTTCTTGGTTGGGAATTAAGTCACTAGTATAAGGTCAGGGGTCAGAAAAAGGAGGAAGAGGTGAGGGAAGATCAGCTGCTAAATAATCAGGAGCTGACTTCATAGGAAAGCCTGGACGGAGTCTGAGCAAATCCCCTTGTTAGGAGAAAATGCAGTGATTTAACATGAGCATCAGCGAGTTGTAGGTGGTAAAACTGGCAGTGTTTACCCAGAGCTTTTTACCTCCCCTGTGCCATTGATCATCAACACCCAAGAATTAGTAGGGCTGATTGACTACATGTTAGAGACCAGACAAGTGAGGCCAAAAGGGGTTCAGGGATTCAGGAACCATCAGCTAACTAGAGTTAGAGCTGGGTTTCAAAATCCGTTCTTCCAGGTCCCTGTTCATATTCTTTTCTTTGCATAAATAATATCTGATCTCCATCTTTCGGTGCCTCTCCTCTCCCCTTCCCTTCCCTTCCCTTCCCTTTCCTTCCCTTCCCTTCCCTTCCCTTCCCTTCCCTTCCCTTCCCTTCCTTCCCTTCCCTTCCCTTCCCTTCCCTTCCCTTCCCTCCCCTCCCCTCCCCTCCCCTTCCCTTCCCCTCCCTTCCCTCTTTTTCTCCATGATCCCGCCTGTTTTGTCTTCCTGTCCCCTCTTCTTTCCTCTTCTCTGTCTCTCTGGGTGAAGGTAACTTCTGTTAATGTACCTTCTGCTTCTCTTCAGACGCCAGGAAGAGGACTATTGGAACTTAGCAGAACATGTGCGAGCCTATCCCACGTACTGGTGCTTACAAAACAGAGCTGTTTTGTTTTGTTCACTGTTTGCCCTTGGCTCAGTGTGAAGGGAGAAGGCGATGGGGAGAGAAAACTGAAGGCGGTGGATCATTTATTTGTGCGGTGAAGGCGGATTCTCTTAGGATTGGAGCATTCCCTAGACACAAAACCAGGCAATGGGAAAAGGCCTGCTTTACCCACCAGCGTCAGTCACCAGTTGCTGGGACCTTATCTTTTGTTATTATTCCTTATCTGAGATGCAAACCCGAAATCTTCTTTCTATTATAATTAAATTCATTCACAGATTTTTAATTAAAAATTAATTTCATAATCCTGTTGTGTCTCTAACCTCCCCAAAAAGTGGAGGAGGGAGAAGAGGACTAAGCTTCTGTGAGAATAAGCATAAGGTTAAAGCTATGACTAACCATGACCTCACCAATTTCTTGCTGTTTACATTTGAGCAAGTCACTTTACTTGAACTCTCAATTTCCAACCTATAAAATGTCGATAATAAAAAGTCCCTGCTGGGTCCAACTCAGAGCTCATTGTAGATTTAAACGATGGATGTGAAAGTGTTTTGTAAATTTCAAAGTGCTAAAATAAAGTAAGTTGTCACGTAAAGAGTTCTAAAAATTCATATTTACTTGTCAAATCTCCCCCCTATTTTTTAATACGCCTATACTAGACAATGATGAGAAACCCGTGACTCTGAGTAGTCAAGTGACTTGTAAGTGATCATGTAAATAGATGGTGGTGGGTCTGAAACATACGATCCTCTGATTTCCAATCATCCCTTTGTCATGCACCTAATTCCTGTTGTTCCTCAAAAGCACTGTAGGTTTTCAGGGTTAACGGGTCCCCTGTCTTTAACTCTATTCCCACCGGACCTCTGAGATGCGGAGGTAGAGGGTAGACAGTCTTAGAGAGCAGGTCTGAGTGGGCTGCCTGGGAGCCAGTCCTACAGCTGCTCCTGAGTGCACTCCTGGCCTCAGCCTGCTCTGTGAACTGGAGAGGGACACAGTGTCTATCTCATTAGTCTGTGTTGAGGATTAAAGGAGATACTGCATATAGAATACTTAGAAAAATATCTGGTATGCAGTAAGTCTTTGGAGTTTGTAAGGTTTTGTAAAAGTGATCCACTGGTACAGGAGTCAGGGAGCTGGATGCTGACTGACTGTCTTGATACAAGTCTCCTCTCCTTGCTGAATCTCTCAGTTTCCTCGTTTTAACCATCTCTAAGGTTTAGTTTGGTGTTGAACCCCTGTGCTGGGTGGTACTTCTCTACTGGTGTAGCAATTTTCCCAAAGTCGTTCATTTTAGAGGGCTACGTGATTTCACCTAATCAATTACTCCGGTGGAAAAGTGTCTCTACATAGGCTTTCGGAGGGAAAACATTGCTGTTGTCACCTTGCTTTGTCAACAAAAGCTGAACGGGAAGGTCAGGCCGAGAAATGTCTTCCTGCAAGAGTAGGCGTCACACATTTATCTTTCTATTTTAAAATCCGTTGTTTAAACTGTGCCTTCTGCAGAGTATGGGGTAGGCAGCGACGCAGAGGTCGCTGGAAGCCCTCCGGCGGTCACAGCACCCTCTTTGCAGAGATGCTGGCGGAAGGAAGCAGCAGCTAGGAGCCACCCCCGTGGACAGCCGCAGGGAGGTCCAGATGTTACTCCGTCACCTCAGCCTTGCTCCTTGGGGGCCAAAGGCCAGGGAGCTGCTCTGTGCGCCCCGGAGGAGGTCTGATTTGGCCTCCGTTCCTCAGACAAGAGCTTCAAAGGCCTCTGCTTTGCTCTTTGGGGAATCGGCTTGTGGCCCAGGCCGATTCTGCTGGCTTCGCGTCTGTCAGTGCGTTCTAATCACTGTTATAAGTGCGGTTCTGCGGAACACCTTGTGAAATATTTTCTATTGCTCCAGCAACATCTCCTGTCTAGACAATCTAATTATGAGCGCAGAGCAAACAGCTGAAGTGTGTGCCGCCCCCAAGGGTTGCCTAACTCCAGGAGTGGGGCGGGCGGACAGGGGAGGCGGGTGGATGGCACTGGTTCCTTTTTGTTGACTTGACCAGAAAATTGAGCCCTCTAAAAGAATCCGGCTAACTTTTAATTAAAAAGAAACGATCTGGTGGAAGCTGGCATTTTGTTGTTTTTCCAAACCCAGTGGAGGCTTAAAGCTACCGATTTATTTTCCTCCAATCACATCTTTTTCTTGGCTTCAAAGGTAGTTTGTGGTCTTTGGTTTAAAAAGAAAAGCCACTGATTTAATAATCTGCCCTCCCAGCAGCATTCTGAAAATAAAAAGTGGCTCCCTAAAGGTATGTTCTTTCTGAGTAGCAATCTGATTAATTCGGCGGGTCTTTTCTGAGCCTGGCCAGGTGGCAGGCCTAGTGCCTGAGGAGGTCGGGGACAGGGACTCACACACAGTCATGCTTTAACCATGCTCTAACCAGTGCTCCAGTGAAAACTCAACAGTGTCATGGGCACAGGAGAGGGAGAAAGAATTTCCCCTGGGAGCTGTTGGAAGGTCTTATGGAGGAAGTCTGATCTGAACAGGTCTTTATAGGATGAGCAGATTTTGGGCAGAGAGATAGGGAGGAACAGTGCTGTCCAGACATAAGTGGACAAACGCCCAACCAAGGTGCTCATGCCAGGTCTACCAGGTGGCTGGGTTCCAGTTGCTGGGAGAGTTTAGTGGACGTTTCTGAATGGTTTTGAACAATAATAATATGAGGAGTTTGGGTTTTAGTTATACTAGGATGTGAGCTGTTGAAGGTTTGGGGGGAGGAGCCTAAAATGATTGGCATTTTGCTTCAGGAAGATAAGGGTAGCAACACTAGAAGAGATGGTTTGGAGGAAACAGAAAGAGTAGGAAGAGGCTGAGCATGGGAGAGATTCTCTAATGGTAGAGTTGGGGAATCATAAGGACCTGAACTTGGCCAGTGGCTGAGAAAAGGTGGCCTGGGGTGAGAAGGCTTGGCTGAAGTAGACTCTCCAGCATGTGATGATTGGATTGGGTTCCCCCTTGTGGGAGAGGGAATGGGAAGGATGGACAAGGAGCGTCCAAGTGGAGAATGGACTTCGTCTTAATTGCGTAGTGTGCCTGTCAGGCTATGGGAGAAGATGATGGTTGGGAGAAACTATTCATACAACTGACATTAATTCAGCATTTGCATCGCCAGTTGCTGTGCTGAGTATTGTGATACCATGGTGCTGAAGAGAATTTTTTCCCTCATGGAGCTCACAGAGAGACAACCAGACAATAATCAAATAATCATCCTGATAAGAACAAAATTACAACAACGATGGTGTTTTGAAGGAGAGATATGTGAAGTGTGTGAATTATCTATTGCAGACACCTCAAATCTGAGTACTATAAAATAACATTTCTTATTTCTGTTTCTGAGTCAGGAATATGAGTGTGCCTTAACTGCCTCCTCTGGTTCAGGATCTCTCCAAAGCTTCAGTGAAGGTGTCACTGGGGCTGTGGCATCCCAAACGGGAGGGTCACTTTCAAGCTCACTCATGTAGTTGTGGGCAGCTCAGGTCCTCACTGGAGTTTGGACAGATACCTGTTCCCACCATGGGAGCAGTAACCCTCAGGTTACTGACAACATGGCTACTAGCTTCTCTCAGAGGGAGCAAGGGCGAGATTGAGAGAGCAAGAGAGGCTGAGCAAGGTAGAAGCCACAGTCTTCAGGTAACGTAATCTTGGAAGTGACAGCGCATCGCCTGGGCCACACTGTTCGCTAGAGGCAGCTCGCACTGAGGGGGGGCTATCTCAGTAGGGCGTGACTATCCCAAAGCAGACATTATTGGAGGTCATCTGAGAAGCAGCCCACCACATGAAGGATATCAGAACATTTATCATAAGATTTAGACCTGAATTGGAGGGTGAAGATCAAGAAAGTTTTCTCTGAGGAAGGGATTCTGGAGTTGGGATTGGAAGGGTGCATGAGCGTTGACAAGGGGAAGGGGTTATGGAGAGGATGCTTTGGGGAGAGGAAGAATGTGCTCGAGGGAAGGAGGGAGCTGGGTACCTCTGAGGATTTGTAAACAAGCTAACGGGGGCTCACTGGAAGGGCCCTGGGGATGAGGTCTGTGTTCAGGTGTCGATGAGCTGTGGCATTTGGGAGGATTTAGAGTGATTCTGCGTTTACCTGTCATCGCACTGGCATTCACAAGAGAGTGAAGGGGTTCCCAGTTAAAATTAGTTTGAAAACCTTTACTCTAAACTATAGGACTGTCTCTGGAACTGCTGGGAAATGGGTCTCATTCAGTGTATAAAACACATAAAATTTCCCACTGAGCTCTTAGGATAATTACTTATTATGTAATGAGATAATGTTCATAAATCACCCGGGGCTTATTGGGGAAAGGTAGTATATAAACACAAGGCTTTATCAGTGATGATGGAAACAGCTCTGAGGGATTAAAATCAGATGGGCATCTTGACACTGGGGAATTTTCCTCCAAACTAAGAGAACTGCTAAATTCACCTGAGTTTTTGAGAAATGCTTTAGGTTAAGAAGTAGAGGCGGCAGGGTGCTGGAAGTGATTGAAATGGGTGTAGCCATGAACAGGCAATGTGGGGATTGGAGAACTCTCTTTTAGTTCATTCACTCTACTGAAGAAGAGCACTAGCCCTGTTAAGCCTAGTTAGGTGAGTAGGACTCCTTTAAAATGCAGCATGGAGAACCTACTTCTGCACAGGGAGTAGGAATATCTGAATTCTCCGTTTATTCTGACTTCAGTTTTCTCTGCATCCTTAAAGAAAGTTGCTTCCTCTCTCAAAGCCTTAATTTACCTCCATGTAACATGAAAGGGGTTAAAATAGGTGATCTTTCAGGTCTTTGCCATCTCTTGGGCAATGATTAACCAACCATGTACAATGTTCTTTCCAGCTTTGCTTCCATGAAATAAGAACCATAAAAACTCCTTGTCAGCAGTCAAGGAACACTGTACCCAAGTGACAGTTTTTGTTTTGGGAATGTCTATCATCGGCATCAGAACTCGAACTTTTGTGTCTTTATTTCAGACTGGGAGAAGAGAAAATAATCCAGTTGGTGTTTGAGCCACTTTTTTCTAGCTTCAACTGACAGTCTTCTCAGGTCTCCTCTTTTGTGCCCCCTCTCTCTTCTCTTCCTACAAACCCTCTGGCCTTAGCTATATATTTCATATGTTTTATATCATAGCATTCCTCATTTCTCTGTTAGAAACACCCAGTCATTTATAAAGTAGGTTAAATTCTTCTTCTTTTAGGTTTGCCTAACTACTAGATTACCCATCTAACAGAGTCCTTACGTCACCAAAGACGGGATATTTTTAACCGCACAAACAAAAGCATTTTCATTAGGTAGAAGTGGGGTGAAAGGCTATTAAGAGTCCAGTATTTTGTCTTTCCTGAGGAGTGACTTCCTAGCTTCTCATGTCTTCTTCCCCCAACACTCTTTAGTAAATAAGATGATATGGCGCAGTACGTTTCTCCCCAAATCAAACATCACTGCACTGCACAGGACTCAGGATAAGAAACAGTGGGAACAACAGAAGTTCAAGAAAAAGTGTCCATCGCATTGGGTTATCCAAGAGGCAGACATTCACAGGCATGTGATGACAGCAAAGTGCACCCAGAAGTTCATTCTTAATGTACTTATTCAAAATGTTTAATCTATAAACCCTAAAAGAAACTATTCTAATTTCAGCACTCATGCAAATTTTCTGCTTTTGGATTTAGTATTGTGGGTCCTTTGACTTACACATGAGTAGAGAAGGCCATCATCTCTACAGTGCCTGGGTCACAGCGTCCTGGGATGGCTGTGAACGGAAGTGAGTAGTGAGACTGGTAGTGAAGTGTGTCCCCTGTTCTGGAGAGTGGCATCAGCCAATGAGTTGTGACATGGTTATATCATCTTCTCCTTCCACTCAGGCAAAAGCAACCTTCACTTTCTCTGGAGAGTGTCTTCAGGCATGAATAAAAAAAGACTTGATTTCCTTTCTCTACCTTTTTCTCATCTACATTAGAATCTTGAAAATTCTGTCTTTAAAACTTAAATTAGTCCTTAGAGTAGAAAAATTCTTTGTTAAATGCACATAGCAGGAAGCAACATTCTCTTATTCTCCCATCTAACAGGATCACTAAGTTATCGGAGGCAGGCATTTATCTAATGCAAACACTGTGTTTTTAAGACTCTCTTGAAACCAGGTGTCTCCATTTGGCTAAGTTCTGGTCAATGAAATAAAAGCAGAAGAAATAGGAGGGCCTTTAAGGAAGACTCCTCCAAAGGCAGAAAGGCAGTCTTCTCTGTATCTTCCTACTTCTCCTTCCTTCTGCCTGTCATGACGATAGTGCTCCACCCCCCCTCTGGGGCCACGGTGCAAGGAGCAAACCTAGAGGTGGCAGAGGGGGAAGCTGGAAGGAGCCTGGCTTCTGCTCTGGCTCTGCTCACCTCTGATCTTCTTCACCAAAAGAGAATGTCTGCTTCATTGTAATAGGGATTTTTCTTTTATATGCAGCCAAACTTCACTCTAACTAATAGAGCCAGAAAATAAGATGGGTTCTCCCAACTCGTGAAGGTTAGGGATGGTGGGGGTGGAAGCTTTGCATGATAGCATGTTCATATGGCTTCAGATTCCACAGACCACAGTTCCAATCTCAGACATGTCATTTGTTGCCTTTGCTGCATCACTTTTTTGAGGCTTATGTTCTTATCTCAAAAATGGGGTTAACAATGTCCACCAAGTAGAGTTGTGGAGATTAAATGAGAAGACATGAGAAGTGCCAAGCATGTGGCTGTTGTAGGTGCTCTAAACATACTAGTGTTTGTTTTCTCTGCCTTTGTAAGGAAGATGGCACCTTACAGATATCCATTAATGTATTACAAAATGCTTACAGATAGCTACTGCCTGAGAAGCTACTGAGTCACTGAGTGGGACTACAGGTCTGTGCTCTAACTTTAACAGGGGAGGAGCGTTAATCATTCATTAAACTCAAGGCATGTCACTCAAAGACAAACTAACGGAGAGCTGGACCCTGTTTTCTGGTGGGAACAGGAATTTGATGAATTGGTTTGCAAGAGCCTAAGCCCTAATTAATTGGAGATAGGGGATCTATCTCTGTGAGCAGAGAATGCATACCTTAAAATGCTTCTAGGAGCAGGATGGTTTCCACCAATTCAGACTAAGCAGGGACAAATAGAGTCAAAACGGATGACTCTACAGGTCTGCATAGAGGAGTAACCTTAAACCCTATGCATGGCCACCTACAGTTATATTTTATATTGTTCGACTATGGGCCAGCAGGCAGAGGAAGCTAGTTCTAATGCAAAACCTAATCATTAAGAACATTAGGTAGCCCTGGCCAGTTTAGCTCAACAGTTAGTGTCAGCCTACGGACCAAAGTGTCCTGGGTTTGATTCCGGCCAAGAGCACATACCTCAGTTGTGGTTTGTCCCCAGCCCCGGTTGGGGTCATGTGGGTGGCAACCAATTGATGTGTCTCTCTAAGATCGATGTTTCTCTCTCTCCCTCCCTCCCTCCCTCCCTCCCTCCCTCCCTCCCACTCTGGCTGAAGATAAATGTAAAAATATCCTCAGGTGAGGATTTAAAAAAAAAAAAGAACATTAGGTAATTAATATTTATTGATGTTTTAAATTAAAAGTTGTTTTAGCTACTTCATGGATTTACAGTCATTGTGTGTTTTCCTTGTGTCTTTTCTCCTTCATGGTAAATTTGATGTTGCTGCACCCAGATTCTAGAAACACGATTTAGTTGTAATAGTTCTAATGAGGTGATTCAACAACAGGTGGACAATGGCCTGATAATCTCTGCAGGAAGGGAGGTGAATTATATGTTGGTCTTGCCTTCAAATAGCCCAAGATCTAAGTGGACACAGGGAGAGTGAATAAATAGAAAACACATTTTCATATAACGCACAATGTGACGAACCCTAAAGGAAAGATAGAAACAACATGTTATGGAAGCACAGATAAGCCCATCGGTTTTTAAAAGGGGGGATTGTTGGTGAAGAGAAACAGGCTGAAAATTTTTGGTAGAAAACCATAAGATGCCTCATACATTAGGGGAAGAGTATTATCAAAAGACGTGATAACACAAACGTGTGAAAAAATGTTCCAGAAACCATGATGAGTCTCCTGGTTGACTGGAGTGTAGGGAGAATGGAGGGAGAGAGAAGGAGGGAGGGTAACTTGTTCACAGGCAGTGTTCAATGCAGGATATGGAAATTTTATATGTTTTCATTGGCTAATGAGAATCATGAAGGTTTAGAGCAGCAGGACCTTACCTATCTTTGTGTCCCCACAGCCGGTAGCATGACACCAGTATGTAGCAGGCACACTGATGTGTACTCAATAAATGGTGAGTAAATGATTAAAGCAGGCAATGGTGTGTGAGGTGGATGGGAGCACAGAATAGTTTGACCAGATCTTTGAGTCAGTGCTGGTGAGAGGTATTGGATGCTTAACCTGAGTGTGGAAAGGAGAGGTCATATATGAGATTCTATGTAATACTGACTAATGCCCCCAAACTCCAGTAGTGCACAGTCACTTGAGATTTGCTTGGATTGAGGTAAAGTCTGAAAACAGAATGGCCTTGGAGTTTATGGACCTACCATCCTCAGCAGGGATCAAGTTACATCACATACTCTGATGAACTGGGCAGCAGGCAAGGATTTTGTCATGCATGCTCTTGACTTTGCCTTTGGGGATCTGTGCCAAGAATGCCCTGGATTTGATGTTGGGTGTGGTGCTGTCCACTCACTCATAATGCCCAGGGAGGCGTGTTGACAAGGATGGGTGGATGGTGGGGGATTGCTGAGCTATTTCTTGGCAAATCTCTGGAAGGAGGCGTTCCCCAAATGCCTCAATCCTGTTATTTTTGAGTAATGGACTGAACCCAGGTGCCTGATTGGACAAGGCCACTCCCAATTTCTTCTAGATAAATATTTGGTTGCCAGGAGGTTATATTTAAATGAGAAATACTTCCTTAGGAAGTTGTTGCCTAAGAATTCCTGCAGAGGGCAGGATCCCGACCCAGCTGGGAGATGCTTGCGAACCACCAGAACACTGACACTGTACTGCACTTACTGTGAGGGCATCTAGTTCGCGGTGTCACAAAAATCTATTGCTCTGATTAACAAGAAAACCCACCGATGTAAGATACGCTGCATTTCTTTCGGGAGGTGCTTCTGGCCTTTAGTGTCATTATGGCAAGATTCTGAAGCATAAATGGAATCCGACTCAGGGATTTGGCTTTAAAGAGAGAAATCGGTTCTCTGAAAAAGAGCTTAATCCTTTCTGGAATCTAAAGCACAGAGTCTGGGAAGCCAGGGAATTTGGATATTTTAGACACAGGGCATTTTAACTTTGCCCTTGCTGCTTGTAATTAATATTTAAATGTTGGCTTTTCAGGCCCCATCAAGTAACCTTTTCTGTTCTCTCTATGGAAAGAATCCTCTTATATAGTTTCCTTCTATTTTCACTGAATGAGATAATTAGGATTCAGCAATTAAATCTTATAACTGTTCTTTGGATCATCTGTCTTTAGAAATAACCCAGTTAACATTCTCAGGTTGTTGTTTTTGGTTGTTTTTTTTTTAGACAAGAATACAGAACAAAACAAATGAAAGTGCATAACAATAATAAAAACAAACAGGGCATAAGACAGGAACACAAGTAAAAAGACTATTCACCTAACTTTCCAGGTCTAAGTTCAGTGTCTTGATGCTCCTATCAAGATTCATTTTAATCAGTTTCCATAACAACATGTGGCACTGAAGTCACATTCTGTGACTTTCCCCACGGTTTTCTGAATCTTCTCTTAATCACCAGCTATACCTTATTTTATTTTTGTGTTTAGCTCTTTGGGCCCCTTTTTATTAGAGGTGGTATTAATATCCACTGGCATAGATTGTCTCAGAAAGGGGAGACCTTACTCGTGTGTAGCAGATTAAATTCAAGTGGTAAGAGGCTTGTTCAACAGATTGGGTTGAGCCCAGGGGCTGTGCAGGGCATGTTTCAGTGCAAAGCCATCTGGAGGGATGACACGGGACTGGGGGACACACTTGGCAGAGACTCAAAGTTCAGGATTTGTTTCTGCTAATTTATTGCAGAAAAAAACTATTAGTGATGATCTGTTAAAATTCTTCCAAGGTGCTGTTATTATACTTAAACAAATGAGAGTAATGATAAGAAACAGAAGCTGGAAGGGATTTTAGTGTCTGGTTCCATCTCCCTCATTTTGCAGAAATGAACTGTGATCTTGGGGACTGTGGTCAAGACACCCAATGACAGAGCTGGGAGTAGAACTTACAGATGGGTGAGCAACTAAGGGTGTTGTTCATTCACCTAAATCTTTAAGTTCAAGCCTGTTTAGGTTTTCTTCTCCTCATGTCATCAGAGAACAGGGAATCTCACTCTCCATTGATTTGTTAATCCTCACTGAAGGATATTGTTTCCATTGACTTTTAGGGAGAGTGGAAAGGAAGGGTAGGGGAGAGAGAAACATTGATGTGGGAGAGACATATCAATTGGTTGCCCCCTGCACGACCCCGACTGGAGCTGGGGTTTGAACCTGCAACCCAGCGATGTGCTCTTGATCGGAAATGGAACCTGAGATCCTTTAGTGTGAGGGCACGTGCTCTAACCACTCGACCACATGGTCAGGGCAAGGGAATCTGCTCTTTAGAAGCATCTAGGGAATGAAGCATTGGTTAGATAGATAGCAGACGTGGAATTAGACTTTTGACTTTCCATAAAGGGACTCCCTGACATTGGCTATTGACTATGTCCTCTCTTCTCTGGACTTTTACAAAAGCATCTGCAGAGCAATGAGAGCACAGTGTGTGATCTGGTGGTATTTGGAACAAACTCAACAATTTGAATTTTTATCTGGGTACTCTTAAACGTAAGGACAAATGATATGGTGAGGAGAAAGAAAAACAAAACAGTGTAGGTGGTTCCTACAGAAATTATACCATGTGGAACAAGACACACCTGGATACCAGTGTCAAGAGTTTTGAAATGGACCCAATCCCAGCATTTAACCCCCCATACCTTTGTATATTGTCATTATTGGGGAAGAGTCTTTCAAAAGAGGTTTCCCTCATTGCTTCTTAGAATTTTTAAACAAATATCCCTTAAAATATTACTCGACTGAAATTCATGCAGTTCCCCTGGGCAGTTGCTGGGTGGCAGCAGAATGCTAAAGTGGTGGCCCCTGGACCAAGCAGAATGGCAAAGGGGTAGTAGTAGCATGTTCAGTTAGCACTGATGTGTGTCCTGGTCCCCACAGGTGACGCAGCTGGGATTGGGTTTGGACTGGCAGGTAGTCAGGGGAATCTTTCCTTTCCCTTTGTTTGTCAATGGGCATTCGAAACGGGTAGTAAATGATCACAGTAGCCACTACAGTTTATTAAGCAGCCACTGTGGACTAGATACCGCATTAGACTCTTTATATATGTCATTGTGAATTCAAATATCACCACTAGTGAGGTGTTATTATCCCCATTTCACAGGCGAGGAAACTGACAAAGAGAAGATCAACAAACAGACTCAAGGGCACAAAGCCAGCCAGTGCTTTTCCTGAGATGAAACATAGATCCTTACTACACCAAAATCCATTCTTTTCCTATCACAAGACTACTAAATAAGTAAAAATTAAGCCAACAACAAAAACCTCATCTCTGTTTTTGAGGTAAGTGAATTAACAGGAGTGAAAGTGTCAGGTCCATGTGGAGTAGAGAGATGATAATAATGTCAGCTCTTAGTTCATAGTGTCCTGGAATCTGCAAAGCCCTTGCACACTCCTTATTGATTGGATTCACACACACATATGCACACACACACACACACACACAAACCCATAGTAAATGCAGGAGGGTGGTTAATTTTGAACTTTGCAAATAAAGAAACTGAAGCTCACTTGAAGGTGAAGTCATCTTAACAAAGTTCTTGGTAAATAGTGCAAAACTGGGTCTCCTGATTCCCCGGGCTAAGACATTCCCACTATCCCATGCAGCCTTAAAGAAATGGGTTGTTTTCTCTACGTGGGCAGTTCCCTAAGGTAGAGGGACAGTCTTAGGCCTTAGTGCACAGAGCTGAGACAGTCCCCATTGACCTGACAGCCCTCATCTTTCAGCACTGGCTAATTCCCGCCTGCACTCATGATAACGCCTGGTTAAGCTGCAGCTGTCTGCGGAGTCCCGCACATGGGAGACACCTCCCTAGGCTGGCCCGTCATGTACACAGTGAAACTGCAAATCTGCCACTTCTTCACTGAAGGCTTTCGGTTGGTGTCGATGTTCAGACAGACCTAGCTAAATGATCCCTAGCAGAAGATAGAAAAGAAAGTAACATAAATACCTCGGATACTGTGCCTTGCTTATGTGTTACATTATTTTTGGATAGAATATAAATAAGAAATTCTTTTCAAATGCTGAATATCTGAGGTTGTGTCACAGAACTTCTGGAAGTAGACTGGACCTAAGACCCAAAGAGGGAGTCACTTATATAAATCAAACTTATTTACAGAGGATGGATGACTAGGATGTCCTGATCCCTCAGAAAGAAGCATGGGCTTGGGAACCAAACATTCATGGATTGAATCCTGACTGTCATTTGCTAGTAATATGACAGCAACTTAAATCCTTGATGTCTCTGAGCCCTAGTCTCATCTTTAAAATAGACATAATAATACCTACTTTGCAGGGGGTAAGGGGGCCCATCTAAAGGAACTAGAATATTCAAAAGCCTAATGCAGTGTGTGTACTTTGCCTTTTCTGTGCACCCTGATGCCCCAATGTTTCTCGCTTGGTTTGGATTCTAATGAGATCGTGTGTTACAGAGTTTAAAGCGCAGATTACTCACGTGATCTAGAAGTGCAGCTCAGTCCTCGATGGGAAAAACACTGTGCAATCAATCCCTTTATGAATTATTCTCGTCATAAGTTAACCATGTTATAGCATGCTTTTGCCACATGTAGTTTTAGCATCTATTATTACATTTGGGATCTGCTTTGACTTGTATTCCTGAACCTGTATAATTAAGTGTTATATTATAGTGGGCTTCACAGCATTGGGTAATGAAAAGAATTCTGGCCTTGTAATCAGGGGAATTTTGTGCCAACTCTGCCAGGCACCAGCTGTCTGATTATAGATGCTTCCTTTTGAGGCCTAAATATGAGCATTTGAGTTCAGGTAATCTATAAATCCTAATCAGTTTTAAGATTTGATTTTTTAAAACATTTTCTTCTACTATTATATATTGAGACCACAGTTTATTATATCTGATTACTACTTCTAGTGGGGTAGGGACTACTATTCTTCTAAGTGAACTCAGTCCAATAGTGGAAGATTAGGCTGCATTCCTAACCATAGACCTTTCCTGCTAAATTGGGTGTTTTTTTGGCTTTGTGTTTTTATAAGGCAAGGCCTCAATACTAAATAGGATCAGCAAGTTCATTAGTCAGCACTAGCAAGGATAGACTTTTATAAAGTACCCTGGGTTACAGGAAGGTGGCACCAGAGACTCTTCTCTCAGATGAGGCCTGGGGTCTGCAATGGAATGGTTGCGGATCTTTACATTGGAGACCACCAAGCAGGCATCTTCTGGACCGTAACCCTGACAGGTAACTATCTAGCTTCTGTTTAAACACCTCTGGTGAAAGAGAATTCACTGTTTCCCACCTTGCCTGTCCCACTCAGGGAACTTCTGGTTAGAATGGTCTTTCCTGTACTGAGTTCAAATAAGCTCCTCTTGAAGTTGTCACCCCTGGGTCCTAGCATTTTTCTCTGTTGCTACAAAGAATCAAGAGTCAGTGCAGTAATTCAACAACTGTTTATTCCCTATTACATGTCATACACTGTGCTGAGCTCTGGGGAGAACATGGCATCTTTCTCTTGAAGGGTTTACAGTGTGGTTGCAGACAGAGAAGAGGGAAATGTCAGTTGCTGTACGATGTGGCCGGTTCTGCTGGATGCAGACATAGGGTATTCTAGGAAGGAGGAGAGCAGGTCGGCTATCCTACAGGGTTTGAAATCAAAATATTCATGTCCCCCTTCATCTGTAATCCTGGAAGTCATAGCAAGACTCAGGAGGCCTGAGCTCTAATCCCAGTTTTACTGCCCTTGTCCCTATAAAATAACGAACAAGTCAATCCATTTCCCATAGCAGGGGCTGCAGGTAGCATCCTTTCCTGTTGTTAGTCCTTCACATTTTAAAATAAATAGTTGAGCTCTAGACCGTTTGGCTCAGTGGTTAGAACGTTGCCCTGTGGTCCAGAGAGACCCGGGTTCAGTTCCCTCTAAAGGCATGTACCTCGGTTGCAGTTTGTCCCTGGCCCTGGTTGGGTTGTGCGGGAGGCGGCCACTTGATGTGTCCCTTTCACATCGATGTTTCTCTCTCTCTCTCCCTCCCACTCTATCTGAACAAAAAATGGAAAAAATGTCCTCGGGTGAGGATAAAAAAATAAAATAAATAGTTGACACACTCATCTCATGAATCTAGGCCAATATTTGCATCCTCTTTATCTCTGCTCCTCGCTCATCAGCATAGAGAAGAAAAACAGTGCTTAATTCTCCATGTACCTAAGCTGTGTTGAGTCCCACTGAGCCCCCTCTTCCATACTGCGGGCCTGCATTGTGGTGACCTTCAGCTTTTGCTTAGCAATCGTTGAATTAAAAGCACACTTAGAGAAAGCCCACAGAAGTTTGGAGCATGCCCAGACAAACTGGAATTGCCCCTAGGACCTTTCCATTGCCCAGCACACAAAAGATGACTCAGGCAGTGTCTGCCCACTCCTATGTGGAAACGATGTTGTGTTTGTCTGCAAGCCAGTAAAAAAATGTATGTTGAAAAATGGCCTAAGATAGGTTATTCTGTACCCCATTGCCTTGCTACTTCAAATCCTTTCATTTTAAATTCTTGACTCCAATATTTTTCACTGATCCTTGCAGGGGTTTTAAGGAAACAGGTGAATGAGCCAGATTCAGGGGTCTCAGGAGTCTGTTAGAACCGAGACAGGCATTATTCCCACCTGCTACAGTCACACTCTGATATTTATATATATTGCAGCTAAAGAGAAATGAAAAGATTAGGTCCGTGGGACATCTCACAGTCACTGGAGGGAAATCTCTTAATGATGGGATATGAAATCCAGTCTCTAAGTCTCATTACATGAAATATTTTCTCTGGAATAGGAAACATCTAATTGCTACTTGTATAACCTGTCTAGATAAATTTCAAGGTCAATGCCCATCTTTTGGGGGAGTATTTTATACTATATAGAACTTAAATCAGAACATGGACCCAAAGGGACACTAAACTTCCTGGTATTTGGATTTTGAGTGACTCTCAAGTGTTTGATGGGGAGAGTAATTGAGGAATGGGGCCCGGCACTGAGAATGATCTAAGGCCATGATATCAGAGTGTAGATTTTCTAATGTAAATGTAATCTCAGTAAACTTTAAGCAATAATTTAATTGTTTTGCAAAAGAATCCCCAGGATTTGCCACTTCCTGTTTTCTTTTTAAACTAAAGAGAATGAGGTTTGTCCTTCAACTTGGCAATAAGTACTTCTCACCACTTTAAAAACATTTAGAGAGAGTTGACTGATTTTTACTATATTTGAAAGCATACAAATAGTTATCAATTTTTACTTTAACTTTAATTTTGATCCACTAAGTTTTCCCAAGAGCATATCTTGAGAGTTCAGTGAATTTTGATATATGTATGAAAATCAAGTTCATTATTGACTGTAATAATTATAATCCAAAAATATTATAATTCACAAACTCTCTTATCAAATATGTATTGAGGTTAAGGTACTGCATGTTTTTATGGTTTCCGATTGCTCTAGGAAGAACAGAATAAAAACTGCATCACCTATAGGAATGCATAGGGAGGTCTGAGGCCTTTTCCTTTTTGAGCAAACTCATCCAAATCAAGCTTCTGCTTGACAACTGGGCTGAGACACCAAGCAGTATGCATGAAAGTAACATTTCGCTCCAGGTTCAGATAATCTGTTTGAATAGAATAAGCACGCACTGGGTGTGAATACATGTACGTCACTATGTTAGGTGTTGTGATATAGAACTAAGTAAGATAGTCTATGCCATAAATAGTACGTATTTCATTAGCAGAGATAAGTCAAGTATATGGACAGTTATGCTTTAAGGTGCATTAAGCTTATGTCATTGCAGAGGAGTTGACACCAACGAGAATCTATACCACTGTGGCTGCATCTGGAGAACATAAAAGAAGTGGCATATGACATGACCTGTAGAGAAGAGATACCAGGACATTGGTGGGGAATTGGGATGCAAACACAGGGTTAGGGGAAAAGCCTGGTCTAGGTAGTAAGTGTTGCAAGAAGAGAGGCACGTGGTTGAGAAATAGCAGGGAAATGCAGAGAATGGTGAGTGGGTGCAGTTTAGCTAGACATACTAGCTACATAAGCCTAGAAATGGGACCAGATGAAGGTTGGAGACTTTGAACGCCAGTGTGAAATGTCTGCACATTCTTGGTAGCAAGGAAGCTACAGCTGAATTTTAAATGAGGAAGTACATTCATTTAACAAATATTTTTTGACATGCTTTCCATAGGTCAGGTACTATGTAAACTGCTGAGAATTTAAAGCAAAAAACAGAAGACTTTATACCCCAAAGTCAAAAGTCAAATATAATTATTTTCATATAATTAAGAGTACTGAGCGGGGCATCTTGTTCAGTAACCCAGGAGATCATGGAAATTTCTTAAAGGAGATGAGCCTTAAGAATTGAATAAGGGCTCTATAGATGGAAGAAATGAGAAATGCTGCTCCAGTAAGACCCTTGAAACAGTTTATGTGATTGCTAATACCAGGAACACAGGGAGGAGCGATTATCCTGAGGAAGGATGGGCACAGGACACTGGGAGGAAGCTGCTGCAGTAGAACAGGGAAGGCGGCGAACGCCTGAACTATTGAAATGTCTATGAGGATGCAGAGACAGTAACAGCAGACGTTGATTTGCTGCTGAAGTGGGGACTGGGTGGGAATGGCAGAGGGAAGAACACGAGGAAAGGGACTAACAATGGCTACGATGGTAAGTCTCGGGGGCAAGGAGAAGGGTGCTGCTGTTAGGAGGAATGCAGCTGTCAGGAGAACATAGTTTCAGGGGAAATGTGTGGAATTCAGTGTTGGGTCACTACTAGAAAGCAGAATAGGCAAATTTTCATAAAAGTGGGCCAGGAGCAAGACTTCTTGGTCTACTGATGTAATAGTTTTTCCCTTTTATCTCTTGGAAAATTTCAGGCCATAGGACAAGTGCTGAAATATTGCCTCAAGCAGACGTTAAATCGAGTATTGATGTCTAAGGCAAAGAGATCCTGTGCATTAACTACAAACTGTACAAACCATACCTTGTTAACATTTTCTATACAGATGCTCCTGGACTTACGGTGGGTTCTATCCTGACACATCCATCTCGAGTTGAAAATATCATCAGTTGTAGATAGCTTTAATACACATAATGGACTGGGCAGCAGAACTTAGCCTAGCTGACCTTTAATGTGCTCAGAGCACAACCTACAGTTGGGCAATTATCCTGAGTTTTATCTCAAGAGAGTAATCACCTTCCTCTTCTCACCAGGAGCAGGAGACACGTGGGTGGTCATTTTGTAGATAATATGGGATGATGCAAAAACCACATAACAATATCCCAAAAATGCTGGCAACACAGTGCATTGTTGAGTATGGTTGTTTTCCGTCACGATTGCACGTCTGACTGGGAGCAGAGTTCCCTGCGGCTACTGCACCATAAAGGTCAACATTCAAACTTCGAAGTGTGGCTTCTACTGAATGTGCATTACTTTTGCACCATTGTTGAATTGAACTATATTCTAAGTAGGGGATAGTCTGTACTCTTCCTTGTCTCCGTGTATGGATGTTCTAAATGATACCTTGGGATTGTTTGTTATGACAGGCTAGCACTTTGCTGTAAGCTGCCTTCTCGGAAAGGGACCAACAGAGGCAGGGTTTGCTCCAAGCACGTAATTTTCATTTCTTCCTTCTTTCTTTCAGTTAGTGGGTAAAATTAGTGACTAGTGGACCGCGCGTATGGATTTAATGACCCCACATGCTTTCGGGATGAATCACGGTGGCCGTCTCTCTGTGCTTCCTCGTTACTTCATTTCCAACTCCACTCCTGTCTCCACTGTAATTGCAGCGCTGGGTGAGGCGCTGCTCGAGGAGGAATGAGCTGAAATGCGGTGGTTTGGCAACAGGAGGGTGGCCAGGAAATAACGTGGAACAGGAGGTTTGTGTGAAACATGTAGCCTTGTGGCTTTTTGCCAACCAAGGCAGCTCCCCCCAGGCTCCCACCCTCTAGGGCTTTCAAGGCGCTGAAGGCGAGGTGGAGGTAAGTCTACATGATGCATTTGCCCCAAACGTCGTAATTACCTGGATACGAGGAGGCACTTTAAACACACACGTACGCACATACCTCATACGCTAAGATCTCAGGGGTATTTTAAAACCACACACATGTTTCAGGAAACAGTAAATTCAAAATAGGGAGAGGAATTGATTTGGGTGGTCTGATGGTTTGGTGGAGAAAAGAATGCAGATTGTAGGAAGAAGTCAAGAATGGGAACACCACAACTCAATTCTATTAGAAGCAAGCACTTAAAAAAAAAAAAGTCTTGTTTTAAATTTATGACTCAAACCTCCCCAAATCAAAATGATTCATTCATTAGGACTTTGCAGTGGGTATACGTTTGACCAGTATACAGCACATAGAATACTAAATGAAAGTTTATGGGCTTGAAGTGCTAAAAGCCCATTAATTAGAGAGATCAACTGTTGGAAAACAATTGATGAATAGGCAAGTTAAAAGAAAACATTGAGGAGCAAGGGTAGCATCGATCCCTGAGCTAGAACGTATTTTAAGTTTACTAGTCCAATTCCACCTTCCACATAGGAATTTACTATGATATTAGCTGGCAAATGGGTCACTGGTGCCTGCCCCAACGTGCTCAGAAATGGGGAACTCACTGTCACTACATAGAAGCCTAATTCTTCATATCCATAAATATGCTTCAAATTTATGAACTCTAAATCATGTGCTTTCCCAGATGTGTATCTGCAGGCTGATTGACCCTCTCCACAGAGGACATTCACTTACAGCAGAGATCTCTATCTTCATACCCTTGGTTGCTTGATTTAGAATCTGTGCCTCTTCATTTCATGACACTCTGTCTTTGAGAAGGTGAAATAGTGCTGTGACCCCAAGGCTTAGGAACAGTGAAGGGCCTGGATAACCCACTGCCCGGATCATCAGATCTAGTGCTCCCGAGGTGAACATCTGTGTCATGGCTGCTGCTCCCTTGGGTTGGGAGAGAGCCTCAGGGGTCCGGAGGTCACGAGGAGTCTGTACTGTCATAGCCCTGGGGCTTCTGGTCCAATATGAGGTGTGGAAGCTGGTGCTGGGAAGCAGATTGGTTTATAAACTGGGCGGATGGCTCATCCAGATCTCTAATGTCCCATCTCAGTGCTGTGATACATGAGGCTATGAACAATGCCGGTTTCTACCCATCTTGTCACAGTCCATGAGCTCATTAAATATGCTGAATGTGGTATCATGGAAGGAGAACCCCTAGCACCCATGCTTCGGGTTCTTAGGAAATATGTATGAAGTATAAAATTTCACAAGTCAAACCTTTCAAAATGTATTTGAGGTCAGGTATTTTCTAGGCTGGAAGTCAGCAAACTTGTTCTCTAAAGGAATAGATAGTCAACATATTAGACTCTACGGACCATACAGAATCTATCACAACTACTCAACTTGGCTGAGTGAAAGCAACAATAGACAATATAAAAATGAATGGATGGGGCTGTGTTCCAATACAGCTTTTTAGAAAACAGGCAGTGGGCCAGATTTGGCCACAGGCCCTAGTTTGCCAATCACTGCCCCAGAGGGTGGACAGTTAGCATAGCAGAGAACAGTCTTTGGCAGCCTATGGTGAGGCCCTGTTCTGACCTGTTCAACATTCCTATGTAGGATTCAGTTGATGGCAGAGGACACACCTGGTAAATCTGCAGGTTTCAGGAAATCGATCTTCTGTAATATATTTTGCAACATGATTATGGTGCAGAAAGAGGCAGTTATGGCCCTAGTGGCTAAGAGCATTGCCTTTGGAGTTAGAGGAACCTACCTCGAAATTGTAGCTTTGACACTTTCTACTTGGAAAAATTCTTCCTAACTTGTGTAAGTTATTCAGCCTCCCTAAAGTTTATATTTTTCACCTGTAAAATGGGCATAAGTTTACTTGTCTTGAGAGTTGTTGCAAGGATTAAATTACATGATGTATATAAAGTGTTTAATGCAACGTCTGACACATACTAAGCTGTCAATGAAGGGTAGTTTGAAAAATCTCACTGGAGCGCTGCACCTCTAGTCGATCGGCTTCTGAAGCTGGCAGGATGAGTGTGGGGGTGGCACCCAGCAAAGTAAACCCCAGCCCTTGAGTGATGCATAGCCGGGGCATCTGGCTGGCTGTGTCACCTCAGTAGGACTGCTGCATGTGGCTCTGCTCAGCATCCCCTTCTTCAGCATCCCTGTTGTCTAGACTCTGACTAATGTCATCCAGACTTTGGCTATGTATGTCTTCCTACATGTGATGAAAGGAACACCTTTTGAGATCCCTGATCAAGGAAAGGTTTGGGTACTGACACCCTGGGAACAGATGAACTATGGGCTCTGATTTACCTCTTTCCGCATATTCCTCAGCATCTCTTCTATTGTACTCTACACTTAGCCAGCTGCTGCACCAAGTATGATGCTGCTCACATCACCATCAACACAGTCTCTTTGTTCAGCATACTGCTGCCTAAGTTGCTCCAGCTCCATGCGGTTTGTCTTTTTGGCATAAATAAGTACCTAGGGATAGGGTTGAGGATGACATTAGAATAAAAGGCTGTAATATTTTTTCCTTTTCCACACTGTCTTCTATATCTTGAAAACCTGAGAACTATACAACCATTCCCAGACTCCCAGGAAGAGAACAGGTTGGAAAATGGGCTCCCTGGGTCTAGCCCTGCTAGGAACAGGTGTCTTTGAATAAGGACAGGGAGGTGAGGCAAGGGTAAATCACTATCCTCCACAGCAGGAGGTCATGTTTGGGAAGCTTGTTTGTGATGATGTTTGCCCACAGCTCCACCCCTACAACCTTCCAGCTCTGTTTCCTATGTGTTTGCCTATATTAAAGGCAATCTTTAAAGAAAAAGACAAATCTCACTGAACCAAGAACAAAAACAAAGGACATTATCTGCTTTGGGGGAGAAATGACTTCCGTTGATTTATCACACAGAGGCAGACTTCTCCGACTACTACTACAGGTTGTGTCGGAGATACGATGAGTCTAGAGACTCATTTATCAACCTGTAGCTAATGACTTTGGATGGAACAGTGCAGAGAGGTGACTCCCTCTCTAATGAGGTATTTATGTAAAGTTTTAGAGGGGGACGTCTGAATGAGAGAGTAAACTGGATTCAGCCCTTCAGATAGGCAGATGGATTAGAGGAAGAGGTCTCAAAGAGTAAGGATACTCTGGTAGATCGCACATCTTTATCCAGAAGATATCTGAGTAGGATCTCTAGCCACTTCCTCTTATCTCTATGGTTGGGCGAGATTCCTACTGCAGAGAAAGGAAGGAAGTAGTGATATTACTACACCTTGTCTTTTGCTCCTTAGGGATTTTGCTGTTAATGTAAATCCCCACATCAGAACCAGCTATGTACAGGACTATCCCCATGCTAGATTAGAAGATATTTTATAGTTTTACTTAGTTTTCGGTCCCTCTAGCCCAGTAAAGTATAGGAGAAAAAAATTCTTTTAAAGTAGGAATGTCATCCTTGCAATAATAGATTAGTAGGAAAAAGTATATCTTAGCCCATGGGATACAGTAAATACTAAAAGGGACTGTGGTGTAATCAGCAAAGCTTTTTTTATGTTCATTACAAAAGAGAAACTATTTAAAAAGTACCTAGTACTCATATTTATAAAATAAAGAAAGAACATTAAAATAAAATGAAAAAAAAAAAAAAAGCGAGGAAATAGAAATTAATAAAAAATAAAAGCAGAAGTCAGTGCAATAAACAAATCATCCAAAACCTGATTCAGTTTAAGGCAAAACAAGGAAAATAAAGCTACTTTTAATATGAAAGGCAGACTATTATTTGTCACTAATATCACTAATATTAGGCAGAAATAGATAAAATTAGGAATGAGGAAAAAGGTAAAAACCACTGTTAGAGAAGAACTTAAAATAATCATAAGAAATTGGAATACCACATACAATTTTGTGTGAAAATATTTGACATCTGAGAGGAAACAGATGACTTCTTGGTAAAATATAAAATAAAAACTAATACAGGAAGAAGGAAACGTGATAAGACTTATTATCATGTAATACCCAACGTGCATCCAAATCATGTTAATGCTTTCTTATTTCTAAGCCATGAAGATATTTTTAATGTCCTTTAACCTATCAGAAAAAAGAAAGTATGAGTGTCATGAATGAGCCTCAGACGCTGTTCGTTTAATACATGTATTCATAGCGAGCACTGAAGAACTTGTAGCTCCTTTTGTCTTCCTCGCCCCCTTCTTCTTCCAGTGTTGCACTCCCCTGGCCGTGGTGTCCAGACCAGCTCCCACATCTTTCCTGCCTGCAGCTCCATAAGGCTAAAGGAAGGCTGTGCGAATGGAGACATGGAGAAGCCTTGGCCCTTCCATGAAAATAAAGTTGATTGTCTTGATGGAAAGAACACAGGACTTGCAAGCAGTCGGGTTTAACGCATCAACCCTACCCTTGCTGTTTCCGTTACTGTAGGCAAGTTAACTGCTTTAAGTCTCAGATGTTCTCTGTCATATAGGGATGGTAGGGTTGTAGTAAGGGCTACTGGGTAGAGAACATGTAGCAGACCATGTTGATTGCCTACTCAACTACCATTTAACCCCCTTCTTCCATTCTAGCCAGAATCAGTCTCATTTCCATATAAACTCTCCTCTGAGAAGTCATGAGATTCAGGGAAGGTGATCTTCAGGTTCAAGAGATGAATGATTGGTAAATTCCCTCCCTTGTGAGTTAATTCTTTAGGCATGAGTGTTACCCAGTTCAGTTCCAATAGCTAACATGAAATGGGACCTACTATGATCCAGATGTTGTTATAATTCAGATAGCATCCTACGAGGTGAAAAATACTGTTAACTTCAATTTATAAATGAGGAAACTGATGAACAGAGAGAGCTTAAGTAACTGGTCCAAGGAAGCACAGCTAATAAGTGATAGAGCTGGATTCAAACCTAGGAGTCTGACCCCAAAGTCTGTGCTCCTAACCACTAAGTATGGCTTCTTACATAAGTGATGGCTTCTAGGGGATTTCAGGGGAAGATTTTCTTTATTGATTTTTTTAAATGGAAAGAAAGCTCTAGGTCATTGGATCTGCATATGAAACCTGGTACAGCTTTAGCCATCTTGCTACCATGAGAGGCACTAAGGTGAAATGTGGAGAACAGCAAAGCAGAAAAGTAGAAAAAATTTGGTTTTTAAAAATGATGCTTAGCTCCTGAGGCAAACAACCCTGGAGTTGTATCATTGTGGATGTGTGTGTGTGTGTGTGTTATTGGGACACCACATAATTATCTTAATTATGCAACCTTATTCAACACATACAATTTTATAAATATAAAATCATGTAATTGGTATTTTTTTATCTTCCTTAATTTCCAATACAAACTAAATATTCATTGTAAGCCTGGGTTTCACATGAACTGAGGGCTAGCTGAGTAGGTAAATTTTGTTCTCAATGACTTTAGCTTTCTGCTCAGGAACCTACTATTTTTATGTTTTTCCCTCTTACCCCTGGGTACAAACCAGCACCCAGGAGAGACCTTGAAAGGCACACATAGAAGAGGCTGAAAGAGTTCCCTAGCCAAGGCCAATGTCAAAGGCATCACAGCCCTTTGCAAAATAAATGAAGCATGAACAGTGGAATTTTCGGCATCAGCCAGTGGGTGAAGCGGTGTTATTTTGGGCAGTGGGTTAGCCAGGCGCTCCTGAAATCATACCTTGTAGGCGTTTGTCTGTTTTTTCAGTATGCCCAGCCAGGTCTTCTTGCTGCTACTACATACTCTCCTAGCACCCTTATCTGCCTGGACAAGCAACTCAAAGGCAGAGAGAGTCGGGGAGAGGGCGGAGAGAGTGGGAGAAGGTAGAGAGGGGAGGAGAGGGCAGAGAGAGGGGAGAGGGCAGAGAGTGTGGGAGAGGGGAGAGAGGGGAGGAGAGGGCAGAGAGAGGGGAGAGGGGAGAGAGAAGGGACAGGGGAGAGAGGGTGGGTAGAGGGCAGAGAGAGGGGGGAGAGAGGGGGAGGGCAGAGAGAGGGGGGAGGGCAGAGAGAGTAGGGGAAGGGTAGAGAGAGTGGGGGGAGGGTAGAGAGAGTGGGGGGAAGGCAGAGAGAGTGAGGGGAGGGTAGAGAGCATGGGGGAAGGGTAGAGAGAGTGGGGGAAGGGTAGAGAGAGTGGGGGAAGGGTAGAGAGAGTGGGGGGAGGGTAGAGAGAGTAGGGGGAGGGTAGAGAGAGGGGGGAGGGTAGAGAGTGGGGGGAGGGTAGAGAGAGTGAGGGGAGGGGAGAGAGAGTAGGGGAGGGTAGAGAGAGTGGAGGGAGGGGAGAGAGAGTAGGGGGAGGGTAGAAAGAGGGGGGAGGGTAGAGAGTGAGGGGGAGGATAGAGAGAGTAGGGGGAAGGCAGAGAGAGTGGGGGGAGGGTAGAGAGAGTGGGGGGAAGGCAGAGAGAGTGGACAGAGCAGAGAGGGGGGGAGGGCAGAGAGCGTGGGGGGAGGGCCTAGTTTGTTTTTGTCTTATTTCTCCTTGTAGCTCTATCTTTTTTCTCATTAGTTCTCTCCCTCTCTTCTTCGTCCATCCCCTCTGTCATCTGTCTGTCTCTCTGTCTTTCTCTCTCCCTTCCCCCTCTTTCTCTTTGCCTTTCTTTTGTTGGTGCTTTAATGAAATCATATTTTCTGGATTTTCTACCAAGCTGCCTCCGGGCACTTTGAAGAATACCTCTCCGTCTCCTTGTTTTGATTACTTGGAATAGGCGTACACAGCCAGCCCCCTCCCCCTTTTTCTTTTGAGTAAAACCACAATCTACTGGGTAAATCACTGCTTTTCATTTGCTGGCTGGAGGGAGGAAGGATGAGATAGGCGTGATGAGGATGTGGAGGGGGGATGGGAAGATAATGACAGATTTGATGATAATTAATATTTTCTGTCTCTGAAGAGTGAAAGTCTCGTCCAAGTCCCTCAGCCAAGCTCAAGTTAAACTCCTGGTGTGTGGGTTTACGTGCTCTGCAGCCTGGCGTGCTGGGGCCGGTTCCGAGGGAGTGATGCTGTGCGTGTGGAATTCTGTGGTTCTCCTTCATTGTTATTACTGAGCAAACCGTGCATATCTAAAGAGGAAACTTGAAGTCAGCCCACTCGCAAGGTGAACTAATGTATTGGATCGGCGTGACCTCGCCCATCATTTAAATTACCAGAAGGTTTATGTATTAATTATTAAAGGCTTTGCAGTTCTTTGGCTGTTCATTTTTATTTTTATATCAAACCTCAGTTATTTGGCCTCATGTTTGTGCCCATCTTTTTTTTTTTTTTTTTTTTTTTTTTTTTTTTTTTATCCTCATCCGAGGATATTTTTCCATTTTTTTGTACAGATAGAGTGGGAGGGAGAGAGAGAGAGAAACATCGACGTGAAGAGACACATCGAGTGGCTGCCACCCGCACGACCAACCAGGGCCTGGGACAAACTGCAACCGAAGTACGTGCCCTTAGTGGGAACCGAACCCGGGACTCTCCAGACCGCAGGCCGACGCTCTAACCGCTGAGCCAAACTGGCCAGGGCTGTGCCCATCTTTTAATGTACTGGGACAACTCGGATCGAATGGACTGGTGATAGTTTTCCCGATCCATTCAACAGGTGTTCAGCTTCTCTAAGGGCTCAGGGCCGGGAATGTCTCCAAGGCGACTTCCTGGTTTTATTCTGATTTCTTTCCTTGTTTCCTTCAAAAAAGCCAACTGAGTATTTATTTTATAGAAATCAAAGAAATGAATAAAAAAGAATTTTTTTAATAATATAATTTGTTGGATGTTTTGAAGCTCTAAAATTAAGAGTATTTTTTAAATAATATGTTTTAATAGAGTAACTGAAGCAGTTTGTGTTTACTGACTATGAAATTGACATTTCAATAATTTCCTTAAAAATAGTATTGGATAGAGTCATGGAAGCCAAGAAAGAAGGCATTTTCATGATGGGAAATGGTGAGCAGCCACCTATCAATCTCTCATTCCACAAAGTTTGTGCAAACTGAGGAGTGCAGGGGCTTGTCACACCCATTGTTTCATTTATTCTCATGTAGTCCTGAGAGGTAACAATTATTTTCTTCTTTTAAAGAAACAAAAATTAAGGTGTGGGGAGATGAGATTATTTGTCCAGATCACAGTTAGTAAAGTTAGTAAATTGCAGAGCCAAGATCCAAACCTAAACCTTGAGTTAAATAAATCAAATATCTGAAAGGAGAGGTTAACACTTTAAATTTACTTTGCTATTTTCATGTTTTGCAACAGAAAAGACTGAACACTTCCCAACTTCCATAACCAGAATTTGTATTAAAAGCAAGGGCAGATCATTGATATTTAACAAAAATGGACACACAGATATTATAAGGTCAGGCATCGGCAGAGTGGCTCGTGTCCCTGGCTCATGTCCCCAAACTCTTGATCAGTGTTTCTCCATTAACTTCAAGAAGAGAGCTTCCTGCCTGTTCCCCCCACCCCCATCTTTCCTTTCCCTTTCAAATTTCTCACTTTTTCTTAAGATGATCTTGGTTATTTTTCCGTAGTCCTGGTTGCCACATTATTGGGAGAAGACAGGTGTTGCAAGCAATTTGCAAAGTGTTTGTGGACTTTGTCTTATGAGTCTTTCTTTTCAAGGTCTGCCAGACCTATGACAGGTGGACCTATGGTGCTACAGGGTTCCTCTTAGTGAGAGCACAGTAGCCTTTCTGTGTGGGAAGGGGAAGGGCCCTTTGAGAACATCAGTCCCAGCGTGGAATCTCACACATCAGAAGGGTATTCATGTAAATGAAGAAATATCCAACTGCATACAGTCATATAGATTCTTACTCATGCGTTTCCAGAATGCTTTAGACTAATGTGCACTAAAAACATCTAAAAAAAAAAAAAAAATACTTCCCAAAGATCTAGATTACAATATGCATATACAAATGTGATTACAGATTTTAATTTGGCCTGAGAACCTTATTTCCTATAAAGGAAAACTGAGCTCTAACTCATTATTAATTGCCATCTTATCTGACTCCAAGAGCATTCCTTGTCTAACTTTATGTCCTAACAGCACTGTAAGCATTTTGCTGTTTATACTCCTAATACAAAGCTATCTTCACAGTCAGAGTGTAATGACTCTACAAGTGAATAGAAATGTCATTGAATACTAGCTCTCAGAACTCTCTGCGTCAGAGGGTTGGGTTTTACTAATTTATTGGCAAAATTCAACTTGTTTGCACATTTCTCTAGAATTAAAATAAAAGTAAAAATAAAAGTAGTATTTGCCTATAAATACCACCAACCACTGAAGGCTCTCTAAAAACAAGGAGACCACACTTTGCTGAAAGTTACTAAAATGCTTGTTTTAATAGAACTCTGCAAATGATGCTGTGACAATAGACTGACAGACACAGGAACGAGAGGGAAAGTGGAAGCCAGTCAGGAGGATGAGAAAAGTAACAAGAACTACCTTCCATCCCCGCCAGTTCAAAGAGCAATTATCCGTCAGTACAAATGTTATTTTGATTGGAGATGTTCAGTTAATATTGCCCAGAAAAAATCACTGGGTTTTTGTAATAATTGTTTAAAATATCAGCATTTTCAATGAGGAGTCAACTCTTGAAGCATAACCATAACTCAAATGTGTCTATCTTTGATATCACCCCTGCCTCCCCAATTTAAGGTATGATTTTTAAAGGAAAATTTTTCAGGTGAGAGTGTGGAAAAAGATTTAGAGAACTGGAGTTCGCAATGATGAAAAATTACTTTATCACCCAATTATGAAATCATGTAAATTAGCATTTTAATTTTTAAAAAATTATATATTTAATTGTTAAACATATAGATGTCCCCTTTTTTCCCCTTTAACCTCCCTCCTTCCCACTCCCACCCTCCTCCTGCTTTCCCCAATCTAATGCCCGTGTCCATTGGTTGTGCATATATGCATATAAATTCTTTGGTTTATCTCTTCCCACCCCTCCCACCTCTCATCCTGCTGAGATTTGTCAGTCTGTTCCCTACTTCCATAACTCTGGATCACTTTTGGTCAATAGCTTATATTGTTCATGATGTTCCACAAATAAGTGAGATCATGTGGTACTTCTTTTTCTCTGACTGGCTTATTTCGTTCAGCATAATACTCTCCAGGTCCCTCCATGTCATCTCAAAGAATAAGAGATCTTTCTTTTTTTACAGCTGCATAATATTTCATTGTGTAAATGTACCACAGCTTTTTAATCTATTCTTCTACTGATAGGCACTTGGGCTGTTTCCAGATCTTAAATGTAACTTGTGAAACTATAAAAATCATAGAAGAAAATGTAGGCAGAAAAATCTCAGGCATTATATGTAGCAGAATTTTCACTGATACATCACCTAAGGCAAGAGAAACAAAGGAAAAATGAATAAATAGGACTACATCAAATTAAAAAGCTTCTGCACAGCAAAAGAAACCAGAATCAAAATTAAAAGGAACCTACTCTCTGGAAGAACATATTTGCCAATGATACATGATATTAGGGGTTAATATACAAAATATATAGAGTACTCATACAACTCAACAAAAGGAAGACAAACAATCCAATTAAAAAATGGGCAGAGGACCTAAATAGACACCTCTCCAAACAGGACATACAAATGGCCAAGAGACATATGAAGAAATGCTCAACATCACTAATCATCAGAGAGATGCAAATTAAAACAACAAAGAGGTATCACCTCACGCCTGTCAGAATGGCTGCCATCAACAAATCATCAAACAACAAGTGCTGGCGAGGGTGTGGAGAAAAGGGGACTCTAGTGCACCGCTGGTGGGAATGCAGACTGGTGCAGCCACTGTAGAAAACACCATGGTGTTACCTCAAAAAATTGAAACTGGAACTGCCACTTCTATTTACAATAGCTAAGATCAGCATTTCGATTTTTAACAGAAAGTGTATGCAAGAAACAGCGACAAGGAGCAACAAAGGGGTGGAAGGGGCAGAGAGGGATGAGACGGAGGGATCTCTGGGTGTGCGTGCATTTGTGTGTATTCACTGAGAGTTCAGCTAAATAAAGGTAACTTTTTAGATTTGGACCAATAATGTAGCTACTTCCCTTTTTTTTTTTAGTAATATATTGTATGTAAGGAGCAGGCATTCCTATTTGTCATAAGTTGAGGTAGCAAAGCCTGTATATTCTGGTTAATTTTTTCTGGTGCCTGTAGAGAGATTGCAGGGGGAAGTCAGAGCAAACTCCAAAGGTCCGCATGTACTGCCGGAGAAAGGCAATGCTGCTCTTACCATACAGGACTGATATGGACAGTTAGATACTAGTTACCATCTCATTTTGGGGTGATTTGTTTATTTTTTACAAAGGGAAAACTCACTCAGTGTCATGATCATAAATCTCAAGTAACCAAGACACAGCATCAGCTCTGTAAAGGAAACGGGGGTTCTGAAGCCACCTCTTTTTTCCATCCCTAACCTTGAATTTTTCTTCCTTGTCCCTGTTGTTTTCTCTTCCCACCTTAGCCAGGTTGAGGATCCTCTTAGGCCTCACCTGGGGAAAGGAAAACATTGTGAGCCAACCTTCACTTTACAAAGTCCTGAGTAGACTTCATCATGATGCAGACGCAAATGTCCTTCAAGGGACAGGTCTCTGTGAAAAGAAAGAATTACTCAGCTGTTACTGGTCTATCCTCTAGCCACTGATTTGTGTGCCTAATACCTTAAGTTTGGAAAATAAGCAGCTTAAGATGCTTTTGCACAAGAATCCAGCTTGTTAAGAGGTGGCTGAGTTTATGAGTGCTTGCCCTGTGGGTGAGCATCCCCCCCCCCCCAAATCCAAGCATTTATGGAAAATTCTATCCCGTGTCACTCACCAACATGCAGGGTAAGTCTAAGACTGAAAATCTAGGCTGAAAAGAGTTGATTGGACCTGTAGCAAGTCTGGGGCTCAGTGATGGGAAACACTCCACACCTGCATTTCTTCCCCTTGGCCGTCTCCACCTGTGTGCCCCACAGGCATCTCAAACTCAGCCTGTCATCTTCCTCCCATCTCATGCTTCCCCAACAAACCTGCTTCTCCTTCTGCAGGCCCTTATTTATGAGGATGGCCTTTTTGTCCTCCTAATTATTCAGGCTTGAACACTCTGTCATCTCTGGCTCCTGCTTCTCATTTCCCTCCGATCGAATCAGGTTGTCAAATTCTGTCAAGTCTATTTTTGCCACATTTTTCGCACAGAACCCTTTCCATTTCTGCTGTTGTGATGTTATTTTGGTTTTGCAGGACCTCTCACTTCAGCGATTACGGTGGTCTCAGACCTTCTATGTCGGTTTAAGGTCAGGCTCAGCTACTTAGTGGCCGTATGGTCTTTGGAATGTCTCTTACATTCTCTTTCCTTTGTTTTTTCCATCTGTAGAATGAAGATGATAATCTGTACAGCAGGTCCTCAAATACTGTCATTCTTTTCAATGTCATTTTGTTATTATGTTGATAAGATGCTATAGGAACTGAACTCTTGTTTATATCAACCTATGGTAAAATCGGGTTTGTTATTCCTTGTCTCACTTAAAGTCACAGAATCTATTGACAATGTTAAGTGAAAATTTACTGTACTTTCATAGGATTGTGAGGATGAATTGAGACTATTTAGTGTCTAATACAGCCCCAAATAATATTAAGTACTATGAGATTATTAGATCTTACTGCCTCCAGTGTTAACCAGTCTTCAGATCCATTCAATTTAACACGGCCAGATTATCTTAAATTACTACTCTGATCAATTCATCTCTTTGCTCAAAGTTTTACTAGTGATGCCCCATTATTTCCTTATGTTTCACAAACTAGATTACAGAAGAGGTTTGAGATAAGGTCATTTTGGAGAATCTTTGTAGATATCTTTTGAATTACATATTTTCAAACTAAGTCAGATAACCCCCCTCTTAAAATATGGGTAACAGGTGCCGACGTTGGTGTATTTGAGGAGTTAACTGGATAGGGAGTTTTCTATGATTGTGTGACTGAACACCAAGACTGTTGCAGTTTAGTTGTAAAAACCCTAGGTAGACCTCGTTCTAGACCAAGATCTGACTTGTAAGAATTTTGCAAACTTAGGCAATTGACTTTCTGGGTCATAGTTCCTTCATCCAACAAAATAGAAACAATAATGGGAACAGATGACTTAAATGAGATGATTGAATTTTCTGTAAGATAACTTTGTACATTTTTATGGAATTTCCTTATCTGTGAAATAGAGATAATAATATATCCTTGCATAAAGTTATTCTTTTTTTTTTTTTTCATCCTCCCCCAAGGACATTTTTCCACTTTTTATTCAGAAAGAGCAGGAGGGAGAGAGAGGAAGAGGGAGAAAAGAAACATCGATGTGAAAGGGACACATCAAGTGGTTGCCACCCACACGACCCAACCAGGGCCGGGAACAAACTGCAACCGAGGCCCTTAGCGGGAACCAAACCCAGGTCTCTCTGGATCGCGGGCCGACACTCTAACCGCTGAGCCAAACTGGCCAGGGCTATCCTTGCATAAAGTTATTCTGAGGATTACACAGAAAAACTATGCAACTCATTTACAAAGTATTTGAAAATATGATGCCAGAGAGAATAAGTATTTGCCATCATCATCATTCTTACTATTCATGTTCTATACCTATAACAGTTATGATATGATTATGGTTAGCATTTTCATTATGATTTTGCTACTAACTTATTGTTTAGGGTAGCAAAGGGATCTATCATGAGTCCTTTAACCTCTTGGCAAAATCTTCATCTCAGAAGTCGAGTCCTTAATAATTAGAGGTTTTATAAATTATCTTTTGTTGGCATAATGCTTTGTTTGTTTCTAAGGCTGTTCATAAATATGTACATCAATAATCCTGAAAACGACCCTGATAATTAAGCAGGGTAAGAATGATAAACATGAATCGGAAGGCAGACACACCCAGACCTGGGACATTGTTTTAGGCCATGGTCACAAAACAAGCTTGCCATGGATCCAGTGGACCCTCTGGCTGCTTCTGCAGGGACCCCCCAGACCTCTGGCTGTGCCTCTCCTAGTCCATGGCTCCTGTTTCAAGTGCCTTCTGAAAGAACTCAGGTGCCTTCTAGTTCTCCAGATACCGCGCAGTGTTGCAGTGTGTGATAGGACTCAGTGACTACTTCTCAAATTCACTTTTTAAAAAACCTGAAAATATCTTTCCTTTAAGATTCCGAATAGAACAAGAAGATGTCATGTGTTGCGAAGCTTTCTGCAGCATCCATGTGGGAGCTCCGAAAAGGGAGTTAAACTTCTGTAATTGCAGGATTCACAATAGAATATTAAGGGTGATTATCTCTGGGTGGTGGGATTAGATGTAATTTTCCTTATTTTTGGCTTTTTTTCTTCCTTTTTTTTTGCTTTTCTATCCTTGCCACCAGTTCTCCTTCCATTAAATGTTATGTAAAACTAGTGATTATAGTAGATTGACGACCGTGACACAGTTTGGAGCTGGTATGTGTCTCTTCCATGTGCTTCTTGAAAACTTCCTTCACCTCCCTGATTCTCTATGAGATAACGATAATAATAAGAAGAAGAACAGTAATAATATACAGCCCATAAGGTTGTGGAGGGATTAAAATAAATTACATAATGTAAAGACCTGCATATGTTAGGTGATCAATTACTCACGCTACGTCTACCACCATCCTTACTTCTTCTTCCCTATTTTTCACACTTATAATGGTTTCTGGGCCACAAACACTTGTTGTCATAACTCTAAATTCTTTATGGAACTAAACATACACATTGCAAAACAACTAAGCAAAAGCTTTAAGGTGACAGGTTATTCCGAATCTCACTCTTTCCCACGTGCACTTTGGTGACAGGTGCTTACAGGGTAATTAAGTGCTACAGGGCAGGGAGCAGGGAAGCCTGGCCGATGCTCGGGGAAGGAAGGTTGGGGAGCACTGTTTGAAGGACAGCCTAGATGTGAGGAGACGGATGAGAGTGGCCTCTGCAGTGCGGAGGATCGGGCTGCCCTCTGGACAGGCCAGGACTCAGGCGCCCCGGCGGCCGGTGTCTGCTTGTTTGGGTCTTTGTTCAGATCACACCACCTCATAGGATCCTGCAACCGCTGGTTTGGAGCTTGGGCCCCGTTCAGGCAGCTCTCTAACTGGTTTATGTCATTCATTAAGAATTGCTTTTTTTTTTTTTAGCCCTGGCTAGTTTGGCTCAGCGGTTGAGCGTCCACCTGCGGACCAGAGAGTCCCCGGTTCGGTTCCCGCTAGGGTACATACCACAAAAAAAAAGAATTGCTTTTTTTTTGTTTAGAGTTGGAGACCTGAAGCCAGACTGTGAGGAGAGATTCCGCACTGCCCATGTCTGTTTTGTTGTCCAGGTATAAATGAGGTGACGTGGGCCTCCGGCAGGGTCCTTAGGTTGGCTCTCAGTCTCTACAGAGTCGGAGGCCTGGTCTGCGTGGCTGGGAGGCCCCTCCTGAGCACCGCCACCTCCCCACACTGGGAAGGGCACCGGGGCAACGCGCCGTGCGGGTCACCACGGTCTCCTTCCTTCTGCTCTTGCAGCTGGGCCTCCTGGTCTGGAGTGCGGATGGTTACAGAGCTCGTTCACCCCTGGGGAGGGCTTGCTAGAGGAGTGGGGAAAGAAGTGTAGGGGAGGAGCAAGGACATGTCCAGGATGGGTCTGCCACCCACGGACTTCTCCAGCTCAGCAAGTCGGGTGTAAACTCATCTCCCTCCCAGACCTGCACTGACTGCCCTGGTTCAGAGAACCGCTGTCTTCTCACTCACTGAGCATACAAACCTCAGGACCAGAGAACAGTTGGGAGAAGAGTTTACTAAGTAATTTTTCAAGGACGTTTGCAACTTGAGGTTAAGTTCCTATTACCTTTGACTCTGAAGTCTACCTTATTCTCCTTTTTATTCTTCTCACTGCCCTGATCCAGGCCTCACCAGTTCTCCACATAGAGGCTCTGAACTAGCCTCCCCTATTAGATGCTCTCCAAAATCCATTCTGCCTCTCATCTCTGCCCACACAAGCCTCTCAAATCAAAGCCGTAGTCAAGTTCACATTTCCCCTCTTATTCGAAGTCTTTCTCAGCCCCCAGTTGTTGATAAGATAATGTCTTATAGGATAAGGATAAACTCTTTAGCCTAGTTTTCAGTGTCTTCTATTTCTTCACCCTAGTCTATGTATCCACCCTCTTGGTTCACCTCTTCCATGCGTAGTAGGTTTAAGTCACACAGAAATATTTACAGTTTCTTATGGGAATATCGTATGAAGTTCTAAGAATAAGAGGTAGCTGAGTATCTAACACATGTCTCTTTGTCAGCTTACCCTTCCCACCAGATGGTTCTTTGCATGGGGGACTAACTGCAGATTTTAAAGACTGATGTTTAAGTTTTTGGACCATGATCAAAGTGAAGCAGACTAGGAATCCAGTATTTAGATACTATGTTACCTTTGCAATGATAAGATAAGATACTATAATGTAAGATACTATGGGTGAGGGGAAAAAAAAAAAAAGAAAAACCAAGCTTTTTCTTAGAACCTGTTCAAAATTATGTGAGAATCAGATTGGTGTCATAATATCATCATATACGATAGAATATTTGTTCTCAGAGCCCACTGTGCTTCTTGGATGTAAGAGAATGAACAAAGGCAGAACTGGAAGAATAAGCTACAGTGACTGAAATGCTCTGCATCCTACAAGAATTTGGTAAGGAGTTTGGCTGGGAAAAACATACCCCCAGCTCTAAACCCTTTGGAGACATGTTGAGTGAGCTGTGTGTCCCAGGAGGGAATGCATGGGCCTTCAGGCCAAACAAACCAAAGAGAATACTTCACTACTCTTAAGTAGGCTCTTTGTATAGTTTGGTTTCAACTCCCTCATAAATATAGAAAAATTATATCTGCTTTGGAAGCTTGCTATAATAAATGTAAAGTGTCTATTAATAAATTGCAGCTTTGTTTCTTATCATATCAGGCCATGAATGATCAGAGTTTGCTATGTGCAAACTGTGTGCTTCCATGCAGAAATGAATGCTCCCTTTTCTAGGCCACCTCCCATTACTGAAAACACACCACCCACACATGCACACATGCACACCCATTCACGAAGGGTGCAGTGGGGGGAAGGAATGTCTTCCTCATTCTAGAGCAGAAAGGATCTGGCTAAAGACTTTAAGCTCAAGGGCAATACTCAGTATCTACCCCACTTAGGGTGAGAGGTGGAGGAACTCCAATACTTTCCCACTCTCATGATTCATGCCCCCGTATTACGTTCTTCTTGGAGGCACACTTCTTGTGATATTTTTATGTTCCAGCTGCCACTTCTTTTAGGACTTACTGATCCTCAAGTCAGTGATGGAGTCTCCCTCTCTGTAATTATAGCTTCTCTTTTTGTGGTTTTCTCCTACTATTTTCTTAGAACACATATTCTTTCCTGGGAAAATGTATGCAATGTGAAATACAGAGGAATTTTCTTATCTCAGATGAAGTTGCCTGGGGCAGTGTTCTGAGCATAATTCCACTGAGCATACATTTATTAAATGCATAATATTGTTGCTAGGATAAAGTTCAGTACCTTACATCTTGAAAACTACATCGTCTCTGTGGCTTTAAGTGATAATTCATTTTGTTTAGTATTCCGTACTTAGTTAACATAAACTCTACTGGGCTCAGTAAGATTGCAAAAAAGGCCTTGGTCTCATTGACCTTTAAATAATTATGAAGAAGTTGCTTTGATATTCTGAGAGTCATTTCTACTCCCTCTCTGTAGAAATACATGATGATATGGTAGAAGAAGGCTGAAGTTGTACCCGAGGCATCTTCAGGGAATTGTATATACGTGCAAATTTTAATTTTAATGATCAGAAGTTCCCAAGGGTCCACACTGCTGTACTAAACATGGCACGGGATTGATTAAAGACCATGCTCAAACCCTGTGGCTCTTACAGCCTTTTGGATAATCTTATAATGCAAATAGAATTAGTTTTTCCAGACACAGAAATGTTCTGCCACCTTTTAATTATGTTGTGGAAAGATTATTTATTTGTTTTCATTTTTAGATGATGTCTTTTTTAAAAAAACACTTAGTAATTTCTTAAATTTTAGCCAGGATAGGAGATCTACCTATCTATCTTTCTGCCTATGTATGTATGTATGTGTGTGTGTATGTATCTATCTACCAACCTACCTACCTAATTACCTACTTATCCGTTCATTTACTTATTATATGCTTGGGCTCTAACTCTCTTGATTCAGGAACTATTTCTAAAATGGATTACACTTTATGATGGGCTCGTAATTCAATGTCTGTCTTACCAGGATATAATGCATTTAATTCTTTTTGCTTTTGCCTTGAGCATTTGGCCTGAATAAGGTATCAGGAGGGTTGTTGTCTTTTTCCCCTGCCTTATAGTTTTTGATCAAACACTTCTTTATGAAAGATCAGGTGCCAAAGGTGGAATTTAACTCTGAGCTATATTTTCCATGTCTACTTTCTTCAAAAGTCAATTTGAAAAATCAACTCCTCACGATGTATTCAAGCAGCAGCAGGTGTGGAAAAGACTTAGCAATTAGAAACCGCATATGCTGGTAAACTCCAGGTGAGTCAGCAGTGTGATAAATGATCAATACCTTTTGGGGTAAATTAGCAGATATGCAGAAGGGAGGAGGCTGTTCTCATAGCATATTCCACAGGGATTGGATCACGGTCAGAATATTGTTTTTCTTTCTTAGCTACTTACTTTAATAAGGACATTAGAAAACTGAAATATATTCAGAAGAGGATAACCTGGCTTGTTAGGGAATTTTAACCTAGTCCAGTGAGGAATGGTTGAAGGAACTAGGTGTTTGTTTGTGTTTTCTTTTCTTTCTTTCTTTCTTTCTTTCTTTCTTTCTTTCTTTCTTTCTTTCTTTCTTTCTTTTTAATGAAAAGAGAGAAAGAGATTGAGAGAGAGATTTTATGATAAAAAAAATGATCACTGTAAACATTTGAATAATCTGTAAACCAAACTACCAGCCTATTTTCTTAATAAAAATAAATAAATTTTCTTAAGAACTGCTATTTGGTAATTTGACTATATAATAGGAACACTGTTTGAATGGAATCCTTTGGAATTTTTCTTTAATTGTCCCAATAGAACCCTCTTTTCCTAGATTCCTACCTTGCAGCAGGTATAAATGCTTGTGCCTTTCCCTGGGTAACCAAGACCCCTGTCCTAGGCCCACACTGTAGACAGCCCTCCTTTGATCCCGAACTAGCTGAGTCCATCTCACCGGTGTGCAGCCCTCAGGGCCAAGGGCTATGCCCCTCACCGCGCATGCCCCTTCCCCGGCTCCTTGTCAATAAAACCAGTGGCAGGATCGTCTGAGAGCTCAGTAGCTACTCAGGACCCACCCCACCAACGGAAGCAGAATCTGCTTTTTAACAAGACCCCCAGAATAATCAAACACACATACACTGTGGCAGGTACTATTCTAGCCCTCTCTCTGGGTGCCTGAGACCCTAGAATTCTCTGTCCAGGTGGCCCTGCTTCTGTTTCCAGGCCTGTCCTTCCTAGAGCATGCCATGCTGGAAAATAAACATGTTCTCAGGCCTGAGGGGCGACCGATTCAGAGAGTGGACCTGTGGATGGAACTTGGAGATGCGGCCTGCTTGCTCTCACTTATGTATACAAAGCTGCTGCACAAGGGACTCAGCACCAGGACTGAAAAACAAGAGGGAGGATCCCAGGTCTCTGTCTGTACTGTTGCTCTGGACCTGGGTGGTAATATAAAGTTCTGAGGTAGAAGCAAATCTTAAGTAAAAAACACAATCATAAAACCCCAGGCTCGTATGTATGCAAAACAATACTACTGCAACATGAAGATAAATCAAAATATCCCCAAGTAAACTCTAGGTCGCTTACCCCAAAGTAAACATTCACTGTGGAATGTAGGTAAATCAGTTGTATTTCAGGAAATGTTTGGAACTTCTTTACTTTGTACATAGTTTAGTATTTCACACCATCTTCTTTCTTTGTGTCCTCCCCACCCTCCCGCCCCTCTACCGAATTTATGATTTGGCAGTTTGGGGTGGATGCGAAAGAAACTAGCAGGAATGCAAGGAGATTCGGATATGTCTTCTCTTCTGACTTACTTTCCAGAGCTCTGCTAAAGGAGTGCTTTAAACCTCCGAAGAGAGGTACCAGGCACCCTACACACAGCCCTACAACCTTATCTCCATTTTGCAAATGAGGAAACAGACTAAGGGTTCAAGTCCCTTCCCCAAGGTCACTTAGTAAATAAAGGCGCTGAGATTTGAACCCAGTCCTGCATCCTCTAAACCCTATCACATCCTTCATTATGTCTAAGTGCCTAAAAAATAACACGGGATTTCGTTGTGTGAATTTTACCTGTGATAGGTAGAATATAACCACTTCAGGCAGAGATGGAGGGGCCACGGAACATGCAATCTCGCTGAACTGTCTGAATGGCTCACATTGACCATGTCCAACAGGGAAATGATGTTAATTGTGCACTACATCTGTGAGTGGACGTTAGATGGACATTTTTGCTTTTTCTGCATAATGTATTTATTATTGTACAAAGTGCCATAAATTAATTTCCCCAAGAAATACTTTCACAAAACATAAAGGGAAAAATAAATGTGTATCATTTAATCTTTTTATTTTATTTTTTGTTTTTCCGAAGTAGAGAAAGTGAAATAAATGATCGCAGCCTTAGGAGCACGATCCAAAGAGCCGCCCTGGGAGAACATAGCGGGTCCTTGCTGTCAGAGGCCCTCCGTGTCCTGGACGGACTGCTCCGGCTGTTTCCCGCCCGGCCACAGAGAGCTGGGCCTAACGTTTGTGGCAACTGGTCTCTCTGATGGCCTATGTGTGTATCCCAGATCTTCTACTCTCGGTCTCCCTCGAGAAGAACTGAGATTCAGAAAAAATGTTTTTCTCAGAACCTATATTTTTCTTTTCAAACTTAGCTACCCCATGCCTGTTGAAACTTGGTTATTTGGAATACTTAAAAGTAACTTCCTTTTAAGAGGCCATGAATTTGAGGCCAATTTGATTTACCAGATATCCTAATTGATAATAGAGCGTGTTGCCCCGAAATGGTTCCCTTTATAGTGTGGCATTTTCCCTGGGAGCTTTGCAAAAGCTGCCGTCTCCTCTCTGCCCAGCTGCCTCCTGGCACCGGGGAGGGGGGGGGGGGGCTGGATCTGGTCCTGTTGGGCCAGCGTCTTCAGTACAGTGCTCTCCGCAGAATTAGAGTCCTGTGTGCAAGAGCACAGCCGCACTGTCCCGGGTGTCCTTCTAAAAGCCTCATTTTAGCTACACCTCAAAACTGATACAGGATCCCCCAGCCTCCTTAAACAAGCACTTTAAGAGCTCAGTTTTAAACAATGCAATTCAGAAACGTAGACGGATGAAAAACAAAAGCAGCAGCCGATTCAATCTGGTCTGAGGACTGAGGATTTTTGTTTTGTTTGACTTTATTTTTTTCATAGTAAAGACCCTGGGAAGACTGTTTGATCGTGTACTACAAGATAGCTATTGTGGGGGCAACACATATGATTTAGACGTGAACTCTGTTCTTGAACAACTCACAGTTCATTTGGTGATATAAGGCAAGTAAACGGAATTATTTCATGTTGGTGAAATTATCACAGATGCGGTCAGACAGGCTCAGCAGGTTGAATTGTTTGTTTGGCGTCTTGAGGAGTCGTGGTTTTGAATATTGGCAATGAAAGGCCTGGACTGTCAGGCTGGGAAAGTTTCTGAATTTTAGAAGCCACTGGAAGCCCTGTAGGTTTCTGAGCTCCTTGGATCAGCACTAGAGAGAAAGGCAGAGGGTAGCATCGTTCTGGTGTAGAGAGACTGCAAATGCAAATGTGAGCTCTAGAATTAGTGTCTCTATGTAGGCTCACTGGGACACAAACATCTGGTTGGTATAAATATTTCTGGCCCCCTTGCCCCATACATCATAGGGTACCATGGAGTTAGGAGGGGCTGTGGAACTGGAGAGACCTAAATCCTAACCCCAGCTCCAGCACTTACTACTTCATGCCTTCAGATCTTGGTTTTCTCCTCTGTAAAACAGAGATTATAAATCTACCTTGTGAGTTTATGGTGAGGTTATAGCACACGTGGAGGTGCTTAGCACACTGCCTGATAGAAGTTAGCCCTTGCTCTGATGAGGACGGATGATAATATCTTAAATATACAGTTTATCATTTCTATGCAGAGATAGTATATGCTCATGATAGAAAATAAGAATTTTTGAAACAAGAAGAATAATCCTACTGTATCAATAGTGTTAATATTCTAGTATCTTTCTTTCAGCCCTTCTACATGATTTCCACTCAGGTCTAGTGTGATGAACCGGAAAGGCAGCAGCAGGCTTCAGCTGTTTTTCTTGAGACTCTTTTTTCCTGGTGCCAGATTGTCTTTGGTATTTGTAAGGGGAAGAACTAGAGCTGGACTAGGTGGCCCTTGATCGCTCCTTTCTCCTCTATCACTGCAGCCGCTGTGCTGCCCAGACCTCTAGTCTGAGCACGGCTGGGTATAGATACCTGCGTTGGCAATGCTGCTCAACACCCTTCGCTAACCAACCCTGGATCTCCTCGACGTTCCTATCATGTGAACAGAGCTCAGGGCTTTGGACTAGGAGACCTGGGTTAGAGTCCTCCCCCTGGATCGGAAATATCTAGGTGTAAACCCTGGCTCTCATGAGCTCTGTGTCTGTGGGCATTTCATACCACCTTTCTAATTTTCATGAGAACAACAATTTTACGAGGAATAATGGGCTAATGGGTGAGAAGCTGATTTGTGTGCTGGGAGGCACTGTCCAACTAGCAAATAAGGACTGCCTACTGTTTATCAGAGACTTTACATTGTTTATTTTACTTAACCCTTATAGTCTCTTTTTAAGACAATGTCACTAGTTTTATTCAACAGAAGGGAAAATTGATGTACTGTAAGATTAGGAAGCCTGCTAATTCAGTTAAGTAGTAGATATAATTTGAATCTGTTGAAGGAAAATTATATCCCATTTAAAGATTCTCTTTCCATTTTATTCTGCTATCATCACCACTGCCACCCAACTTTTGATTTTATCCTTTTTTTGTTGGCCTCTAGGTTTCTTAATGATACTCAGTAGGAAGCCCCCACATGGTCAAGATTCAGCCCCATTTATGGTCCGCAGATCAAGGTGGGCATCTGCCTTAGCCATATGACCCACTTACCTCTACACACAGTCCCCCTCATTTCTGTAGTTTTGAGTAGAGCAGTCAGAGACAAATTCCCTTAGTTAATTAAACTGTTCTCCACAGATTTCCAAGCTTCTCACTAGCTTTTGTTTTAGGAGTATGCTTCTCTAGACCTCCTACTGTCCTACGCAACCAACCTTAACCCCAAAAAGTTCTGTAGCTTTCTTCTGACCTCTCTCCCTGCCACTCATATGTAACTGGCTGGAAATAAATACGATTATCGTAAAAGTATAAATCATGGCAGATACACTGAATTTTCTGTCCCCCACCCCACCCCACTCCATCCCCAGTTGGGTCTTTATTCTCATGATTTCCTCTGTCTTCAGTGCAAGGTCCTTGGTACAAAGTTGAAGATCAGTAAACATGTATAGAATGAATGAAACTTTCGTTGATATCTTCAACTGTAAGGGACTGTTCCTGCCTCTGAATTCTCATTACAACTTTATCCAGAGAAATTTCTCCGGACTTCATGAAGGAATGTTAGCAAGGATTTGCTACCCAGAGTCATTGTTACATATTGTGGGAGTTGCAGGCTAAAAGATTTGAAGGGGGATGAGAACATGAGGCTTCTCATACAGAATTTGGCAATGCTAGTCTATTAGAGTAAGACTCTAAGGATGACATAATTTTATGCCATCCCCATCAGTAGAAAGGTTATTATTATTAGTCCTGGGATCATGTTTCATTTTATAGGTGTAGCTCCAAATGGATCTTCTAAAATATGAGCATTTACATGCTTCAAGATGAAAACAAAAACAAAAACATAGATTCTTCTCTTTCATCTAAAAATTGTTAACTATCAACATCATTGGATTAGCTCTTCACTTAAATGGCATCTGTGAAACCAAAGCTTTTCTATAAAATGAATCCATTTCCCTTATGAGAAAGAGGGTGTTGTTGTTGTTGTTGTTGTTGTTTATTTCCCCACGACTCCAAGAGAAATGCATTCCTAGTCTCCTGGTCAATATGAATTCAGAAAAAAGAAATGAGAGGAAGAGCCACTGGAGGGTTGTAGCGGAATGTTGATAGCAGCAAGAAATGGCAGAACGATGGTGAGGGAAGAGACAGCTGATGTAAGAACTAATGATTTTAGCAGAGTCTTTCAGAGCTTGAGTAAATAGCCTTATTCTTCATATACAATAGTTGGCTTTTGTAAATAAAAGCATTGAGTATAGAAACTATTATGGGGACTTTGAGTATTGATCTAAATAACTTTCTGGAATTCAGCCTCTGTACCAGTAAAATTGTGGTCAAGGATGTAGGCTATAAATGACTAACAATAAATCCCTTCTGGGTTTTAAAATCTGGAGTTTATGGTAACTTTTATTAAGCTATAAAAGAATTAGTTATTTTTCAATGTGATCTGTTTAAGAAAATAAGTATATAAGTTTTAGAATAATTTCAGTTCAAATAATTTATTTATACCAGTTCTGGAAAATAAAATATTTCTGTATATTATTTATGTAAAACCCAAAGGTAAGTAATCCTTGACTTTGATGAGTTGTGTTGGATTTGTGCCTAACTGGAGTGTCCTCTAGAGAGTATCTAATCCAATGCCTCCATTATTTTATAAACAGGGTACCTTAGTCCATTTGGGCTGCTAAGAAAAATACCAGAGACTGAGTTGCTTATAAACAACAGAAATTGATTTCTCACAGTTCTGGAGGCTCTGCAAGTCCCAGATCAAGGTGCTAGCAGATTTAGTGTCTAGCGAAGGCCTGGTTCCGGTTCACTTATAGCACCTCTTGCTGTGTCCTCGCACAGTGAAAGGGGCGTAGTCTCTGGAGTGTCTTTTATTTATTTACATATTTATTTTATTATTATAAAAGAAAACTTATTCTGTAAATTTATTCACTCATTGTCGTTAAACAAGGAGTTGTTAAGTGATTACTATGTACCTAGCAGGATAAGAGCCCATGTTTTAGTTTAAGTATTTGCAGCGTGCGTGAGCACACGCGTGCGCGCGCGCACACACACACACACACACCCTTACACTGTGAAACACAAAATATTAGGTTGTACTTTTGGTGTGGGTCTTAGTCTTCACCTCAGCCCTGAATATGACCACTTACCTCTAGGACAAGCACAGCTGAAGTTTCCTAAGCAGATGAACATATTTTAGATTGGGTGACTGGACTGCATATCTCTTTTTGTAACCCTTGTTCTAATTATTCACCCTCACTTCCTCTACACTCTCTTTTTGGCTTACCCTTAGGTCTTTTATTTTGCAGTTTAAAATTATTTCTTCTTCTAGGGAAAAAAGTGATCAGGCCATCAGCCCTCTGAGAATTTCTCATATTCATTAAGTTATCCTAAGGCTTTAGCTATTACCAGTATAATAAAAATTATTCTGGTCTATCAGCACGGATATTAATTTATTGGGACAGAAAGGATCTTAGAGGTGATCTAGTTCAACTACCTGGTTTTACTGATGGACTCCAGGGGCCCAAAGTGAAAAAATGGTTCAAATTATCTACCACGTTAGTGGCAGATCTAGCCTTACCATGGCACCAACTGCCCCTAAATTTTCTTTTCATGAACACTGCTGATGTAGTTCTACTTTATCACTTACCTCTCCCTCAAGCAACATAACAGCACAGAATTTCTTGGTTACCCATGTCAGTAAACAGTTAATCTCACTGAGCCCAAGGCCCTGGAAACTTCTGGGAGGGAGCCAGGTGAGCAAAGAGAGCAGATAAAGGCAGCACCTGCCGATGGGTTTGGAACAGCCTGGGGACATGGAGAGAATGTAAACACATTCTGCAAATCTTATTGTCTGACTCTGTGCCAGCGTCTTTTGGGTTCTTGTCATGGAAAATATTTCCACTACTGAGGTCATTCAATGAGCAAAGGAGCATTGAATACCCTCCAGGGTGCCAACTCAGTCCCCCCTTTTGTGCAAATTAAATAAGCAAGGGACTAACATTTCATGGGCCTGGAAGGTCCGCCTTTCAACAATACAGGCTGAAAGGAGACATTAAGAAAATATATTGTGTTGTTCTGAACTGCTGTCTCCCCTTCCCTGCCCGCCCTCCTCCCCACTGCCTCGCTCTGTTTGCTCACCCATACTTACAAGCACACGCCCTGCGTTTAGAGCAAGAGTTAATGTCTGTGCTTCCTCATAAATCTTGCTTTGGTGCCTTGAGCTATGTTTTTAATTCTGTGGTGAAGCTTTGAGATTTGAGATGTGTGGAAAGGAGGGGACAGCTGACGGAGGTAATAATGGAAGCTGCCATTTTTCCTTCCAGGGAGCCTGGCATCTTCATTCAGTTTTTCTAACAGGTAGTTTAATGCCTCAGCCCAGCATCTGGGAGGGCCAAGATGGACAGAGAGTAGAAAGTCAAAGGAAAGAAAATTGGCTCTATTCTGCTACGAAAAAGGATGTGTGGCTTCTCTCCAAAGAAAGAAGAATGTGTGGAATGAGCAAATTAACCCAGACTGGTGACTGGCTGGCATATTTTTCTAATATCAATAAGAATGACTTTGAGTAGGGGAGTCTTTTTTGGTAGAAATAATTTCTTTGTTTTACAAAGCTTGTTACTAAAGAAAGTCACACCTCTGTTCAACTTGGAGCTCCTTTCTGTGTTGCTAAACCATATTTATATCTCATGATTGGTCTTTCACCACTTCTGTAATAGTTTCTTCTGTAAAAACCTCATCTCTTCAACATGCTTTTCCTTTTCTTGGTGTAGAAGGCAAATCATCTTTTGGGATGTTATGATGGTTTAAAGTAGTAATTGCGTAGGCCTTCCACCCTGCCAACAATTGTATTTGAGTAGAATTCTGAGTGCCAGTTACTGGATAGACATGTAGTTAAAACAACTCAAAGAAGAACTCTGATCCCTGGAAATTCTGATCTTCAGTTTATATATCTATACAGTGAAAGAACTGGTGGCCTTGGCCCCTGAGCCTGAGCTGACTAGATTCCGTTTTTATCATCAATGGACCTTCTTCGATATTTATCCAATAATAGATTAATTACCCCTAGAAGTAAAGGAATTTTGCCTAAGATTATAGTAGCCCCACGTGTTGGGAGGCATTTGCAGTTTCTGAAGGCATTTGCAGGTACTTGTAAGATCTGTGAATAATGCTAATTTTGACTTCTGTAATCACTATCACACCCACTATTCTACCGGTTCTCTAGGGTTGGGGGGAGCCAAAAGAGGGATGGCGCTTCTGTCTTTAAAATCAAACAAGCAAGAAGACTCAATGCTGAGGATCTGGGGAAGCTGTATCCCCCCCAGCCTGTGTAATGAAGTGCTCCTTTGCAATTCGGCAGTGTGTCTCTGGTTATCTCGCTGACAGGTTACAACACTGAACACACACCTCTAAGGGGCCTTCCAACTCCAATAGTCTAAGATACTAAAAATCTCCGACTATTATAAACCCCCTTCTTCCATCAAGTTCTTATTTGTCTTTATAGGCTCTTTCCTCTACTTCAATACCATTCTGTGAGATTTTGATATTTACCAAAAGTGAAGAGTAAGAAGTGGAAATGGAGCCCAGATACGGTTGGTTTCCTTGAGGTTAGAAAGTGGGAACACAATAAGTTATCTTTGTAATAAAGTGCAATGCTCAACTTCTGTGACTCCATCTTGTTCAAACCTGCTTTGTTCTCATGGCCTTCAGGTAAATGACTTCTTGCACATAGACATGCTAATCATTGGAGGAATTGTGCTTCCAGCTTGAGTTTCACAAAAATAACCACTCACAAGAATGTGTCTCTCCCAAGGAGATAAAGGAAGTATGTATTGTTTAATTAAAGATTTGCAGGTACCTCCTGACCAGACTCACATCAACTAGGGTCAACAGACTAAGCACAATCTTTCTGGAACCCCTGCTGGTGCCCAGATATCTGCAGAATTGCTCACCTCTTGCCGCTTCTATTTGCCCTTCCCTTGACATAAAACAAACCTGAACTTTCTACATTCTTAAAAAGGATTTGAGGCACTGCTAAGTCTTCCATCTTTTCAGTTGGTGTCTCTATCAATAAATATTTTCTTACTCCAAACTCTGATGTTTTGAGTTTTAGCCTTTTGAAGCATCCAACACATGGACTTTGGATCATTAACACAGGGATAATGCCGTTTCTCTTTCTCCTTTTCATTCTATTCCACTAGTAGTTCTTGACTTGATGATCTGATAAAGGCTGGTCAAATACTGTATCTTATTTCCTATTAACTTTATCTATTTCTGTCAAAAAATTATGTTAAATTGCTATGAGGGTTAAATAAAATTTTAAAAATGTGAAGTCTCTAACAGTACACAATAAGCATTATAGTACATGATACCACTCAACATTTGCTAGTTGGACAGTGCCTTACAGCACACAAAACATTTTTTCATCCATTATCCTCTTGTTCCTTATCATATTATTGCTACCTAAAGATCAGAAAGCTGGTGAAATGCTCAATGACAGAGCTAGGGAAAGCCATGGTTTATACTCAGAGTGTGTTTTTGGAGAAAAAATTGCTACTAAATCTTTCTTTGCTTAAAAATTGGGCAACATTCTATGTCTGGGATTGTACCCCTACCTTGAAAATTTGACTGTAGCAGCTCAGTGAGAAAGACTCAGTCTTCTTAACCTGCTGACATAACATTTTTGTAACCACCCCCTCTTATTTCCAGTAATAACTGATTCTCCTACAAACTCAGAAATGCTAATATTGAGTACATATAAAAATCTACAATTTCATTTGAGACAGAGGTTTGCTTTCTGACCTTTAGCTAGAATTCCTGAGAAGGCTTTTTGCCCACAAAAGATGGCAGTCTCCTTAGGGCAATTCTTTTAACTCTGTATCTAATTGGAAACAAAGCTGTGTTGTGTAATGGCAGGACCTTAACTTGGAATGTATTTTGTAACAATAGCCCAGAATGGTGAAAATACCCCTAAATGAAGTTTTAGGAAACCATGGCTCTCTCCAACTCAGCCCTGTGTATAGTGATGCTTTGGAAAAGTCCTGGTCCTTTCTGAGTCTCAGTTTTCCCATCTTCAGAAAAAAGACACTGTGTTCTACCTTCCAAGAGCCTTTCTAGCTCTGACATTCTCTATTTTATAAGCCTTACGCTGCTATTCCTTCATACTGAATGATTGGTGCTATTACATGTTTTTGGAGTAACACGGTAGATGTTAAAGTTCCTAGAAGTCATGGGACAATACTTGGTGTAGCTTTTGCAGTAGAAGATGTGTTCTGCTGGGGGTGGGAGGGGGCTAATTTGATGCCTCTAATTAAAAAAGTTCAGAGGCTTTTTATGAATCCTATATCCTTGACTGGGTAATGCTAGTAGTATCATGACCATAACTGTCTACACCTTTCACACAGAGTTGGTGAGGTCATGGAAAGCCATATAAAAACACTCTAAAGAACATACGGGGAGCCCTGGCCAGTTTGACTCAGTGGTTAGAGCATCGGCCTGCAGTCCAGAGAGAGAGACCTGGGTTCAGTTCTCACTAAGGGCATGTGCCTCGGTTGCAGTTTGTCCCCAGCCCTGGTTGGGTTGTGTGAATGGCAACCACTCGATATGTCCCTTTCACGTCAATGTTTCTCGTTTCTCTCTCTCTCTTCCTCTCTCTCCCTCCAACTCTATCTGAACAAAAAATGTCCTCAGGTGAGGATAAAATAAAAAAGAACATATGGGAAGACAGATTCAGAAAATCAAGTACGTTTTGCCATGGTCACACAACATTACTTGTCAAGAACAAGACTCTTACACTGGACTACCTGGCATCCTGGTCACTGTATTTTTTACTCTACCTTATATAACGTCTCTCAGAGTAAGCACAAGTAACTGTTTAATAAAGCATTTCTGGTCATAAAGGCATCCATATTCTCCACAATTTCCCTAGTGACATTTGACAAAAGAGAAGATGATAGATTTTCATAGTACTCTGGTACTAAAGGCTTTTCTGAGAAGTAGCACCTTAGTTTTACCTTGGGGAGACTATTTAGTTCTAGATTTATATTTCCATCTATCACCTTGAGCTCAGGTGAGAGGGTTTCTAAACTTGTATATTTATAAGTTTATTACATCTTTGAGAAAGGTCATTGCCATACTCAAATTGATGGTCTATTTAGATATAGGGTCCCTCTTGAATTTCATGCTTAAACTTCATTTGAGTTTCCCCTAAGGTGAAGGAATATAAGTGTATTTATTAGATAAGCTATCTTGGCAGATTTTCATCCCCTTTGGATAAAAGCAAAATTGCACACAGTATATAAATTGACATATGAAGCAGTAAATAATTCCATTGTGCAAGTTGTTTTAATGGATTCAAGCCAGAATGCTCCATTAACCAGCATGTATAGAAAATTCACTGAGCATTGGGTTTGCCATTAGGTCAGGAAAAAAAAAAAATGAAGGAAAGTAGAGGGGGGATGATAAATGTCAGTACAGCACCTGAGAGAGTGAGAAGTTAGAAAGGTATGTACAATATTTTTCTTTTTTTCTCTTCTTTTTCTTTTTTCTTTTTCTTTGCTTTTCTTTCTGGGCAATGAATTAAGCACTAAAAAAGGGTTGGTGTCAGGTTTCAAATCGTCAAAAATCTGAAAACTAGGCAGAATGTGCCAGGCTCTTTCTAACTTTTCTTTTGTAAGAAGCAGCTGAGAGACCAGCCGATTGAAAGAGGGGTGTCATATGCATATGTGTGAGATGGTGTTTATACACATCTCTACGTGGATAAACATTTAGAAACCACAATAGCATTCCCAAGGAATCCTTCCTTAATACAGGAAGTCACAGCTTTGTGAAGGGACCACAATTAAGCTCCAGTTTTTCATTCTAGATCCCAGGATTTAATTTCTAGAAGAAACAAGACCTCTGTGATATTCCATGGGGCTGTTTAGAATTACAGGCAACTTAATTTTAAAGCTTGTATAATGCAAAGCTTCTGAGCTTGGCTTAACTTCTAGAGATCTCTTTGCAATCAGAGATACTGAAAACCACAAACTATAAATTCTGGTGGGCATAATCAAAAGCAGAGGTCACAGAAAATTACAATTTTGTTGATCAATGTGGCCATACTCTCCTGCCACAACTTTTCTCCCATCACTCCCAAGATGACTTTCTCGTGCTCTGCACTTGGGTTTACCAGATGACCAGGCCTGGGTGAGACCAGAGAGTGGCTGCCTCCCACATTTTGTGGGTGAGGACTGTGATTTGGTGGAAAAAGGCAGGGACAGTTTCCCTATGAGTTTGACATGTTTGTTGCTGACATTTCGCTAGATGGAATGTATATAGAGAATAGAGAATCGTGAGATACGGAAATTGAGGTAACAACATTTGAATTGGTCATCATTCTTCTTAAAGATCATGTACATCTTTCTATTTGGGAAGTCCCAAGTTTTTTCTTAGTCCTTTCTTTCATTTACAGTTCTGTGGAAATCATGGTCACATCCCTGCTTCTTTGAAATCATCTCCCACCTTGACTGTTTCAGTTCCTGTCCCATCACCATCACTCTTCCTTCTCCCTTTGTCCTGTAATTCTTACCATCAGATTGTTGCCATGAGCTCAGTGTTCAAATGTCCAGCTCTGGTGTCTGTCCTGAATACCAGAATCACATTTCCAACTAGGCATTTCCACATAGAATTCTCAACCATACTTTGAACTCATCATGTTTAAAAACAAATTCATCCTTTTCATCTTCTATATTTTTGGAACAATTCAGTTAGTTGGTACTTAAGCTGCTTATCTCAGCAACAACATAAAGGCTGATGTTCCTTTCTCATACTCTCTTTTTTGTTTTAATCTAATGGAAATGGCTAATCTAAAAGAAAACTCCTTTCTTGTAGGAGACAAGGAGAAGGCCTTAGGATCTACTGGGGGAGTCTGGAGCAGCAGTCTCTACTGTCCCGTTGGAACCCGTGGTCCACTGAGGTGCCTTATGCTACCTTCACTGAACACCCTATGAGATACACCAGTGAGAAATTCCTTGAAATTTGCAAGGTAGGAAGGAGTTTGGAATTCACTTTTGGATTAACTTTGTTGGTCAAGTTTTGTGGTTGTAAAACATGTGCAGTTAAAAAAAAGTAAGATACAACTTAAGGTTTATATAGGGAAAACTCAAATAGGTTTATATACATTTTTTTAGTAAACAATGGAGCTGTTTAAAAAAATTTTTTTAATGGAATATTTAAATTAACCATACCATGCTGTTTCCTCCTTGCTAATTTCTTAGCAAGAAATAATAGTTCAATATTGTTTTAAAATTGCAATGCTTGTGTTTGTCTACTGTGTTTATTATCCTGTGGGTGCATGTAATTTTCTATATATAATTAAATTTTAATTATTTTATTCAGAGGAGTGTGGATAGTGTGAAGTATTAAGTATGGCTGTGTGGTAGTGTTTACGTCAATTTCTCTCTGGGTCTTGGTAGTTTTATCCCTAAGTGGAAATAATGAACACTGACCTCCCAAGCTCATTGAACCATTATAAGGTTAAATGAGATAATGTCTATAAAAATGTTCTATAAACTGTGAAGCAATTAATAGTATTTTATGTCTTTAAATCTCATCTCCCCAAGTGGATTATAAATTGATTGGTGGCAGGGAGACTCCCTTTTCCTTCTGCAAGGAAACTTCAGCAAAGGTAGAATACTTCAAGTAGTCTAAGTAAAACAGTTGGAGCCATACAAACAGTGAAAGATCAGACTTTACATTTCAACAAGACCAGAGACACATGCAAGTACGCTTAGAGGCCTAGAAATTCTTGCCTTCTCTGACCTTTCTATGTTTACCTTTACATGCTAGCATTCACTTCAAACTATCACAACTCTTCATTTAATATAAATTCAGAACATGATAACCTGCATCTAAAGACTTCTGTGGTTGGATAGTATACAATACATTTCTTGCATTATTTTAAACACACTTATTCATACAGGTTTATATATATGTGCATAAACAAGTATTTTAAATTGATAAGTCACCTCTTCTAAAAAGAATGTGAGGCAAAATATAGGTTATTAGAGGTTGCATGGGATCTTTAGCCTCCTTTATATATAGGAAAATTTGGTTTGCACCCCATTCTGCTCTCAGGAAAAGTCAACGGTCCTCTCCAGATGTTTGCAACCATCCCCAGGGATGTATAGTTTCAAGCTTACCCCTGGCTCCAAGTTATTGCAGGCACTAAATTAGTTCATTGTATGGATATGCTATAATCCTATTTCACAATACCTCTACCCAAGCATCAGCATCACCACCCAAAGTCAACAAAACAAAACAAAATGAAATGAAATGAAAACAAATAAGAACATCATAGCCCTTATACAAAGGTATTTATATGAAGGTAGACTCACTGAGGGCTTCGGGGAGAGAGCAGGAGTTTGCATCATACTAATGCCCCAAACTTATAGTGGAATATCAGATCTCCATGTTTTTAAAAGACCTTATTAATAATAATACTCTAAGGCATTGCTCCATAATCCCCTTTTCTCTCCTCTCCATCTTGCTCTTGCCACGCCCCCAAATCCTATTTTATTTATTTTTATTAATAGCATAGAGTAGTTTATCTGTTTCTTTTTTAACACCTGCTATTCCAACTCAAGAACTTAATAATGGAACTTTCCAAAGCCATTCCCCACCTTTAAAGGGCATTTAGTTCTTAGCCATTAAGATATATATATATTTGAATTAATAGTAATTGTATCTTATTGTAAATAAAAATAAATACCAACTTAATAAATACATACCAACAATAACCTTTGTGATTACATTCATCACTTCCTGGGCCAAATCTTCTCTTATTCCTCATACCTGGTACATTAAAGACTTATTCCTTGAATGTCCTTTGCTAGAAGAAGCTTAGGGTGAAGGATTAAAAAACAAGTTCTATGAACTACAGAGAAATGCCATGTATTACTCTAATACTCAGTAGTGCTTTGCTTTATTCTGTTATATATAAATACAATAAAATAATTTAATAATGAAGATGCAAACTAAAATATTGAAAGGGGGCTGGAATAATTATTTATCAAACACCCATGAATATAATTAGTAAACAGGAACATTAAAATTTCCCCAAGCCTACCTATTAGCCAAAGCTGAAAGGGAATTTTGTAGCTCCTATTGGATAGAGGCAAGAACAATAGGGTGTGTGTGTGTGTCCATGTGTGTCCACATGTGTGAGCTTGAGCATTATAAATGGTGGGCTAGTTGACTGGTTGGTTTTCAGTCAATCTCTTTTGTGGATATGTTACGTGTGTTGCTTTTGAGGCTTTTCTTTGTATTCTTGCAAACTATTTTATTTTAAATTCCTGGCAACAATCTGGCTCTCTCATTTGCCAAACCATTTCTTAATTCAAAGACCACCCCAAGTCCCAACTCTCTAGGAAAACAAGCAATGTGAGATGATTACTTTGATCCAGTTCATAGAGCCTTATTTTTTCTTTTGTTGTTGGTTTTTATGTCACAATATTATTTATGTTTAGTACATTTTCCAAGATTGGCTTTGATTAAACCCAGTTATATTATCGTAAAAGAATAAACAAGAAGAAAAATAATTGTGGGGATATAGAATACCTTTTATATGAATAATTTGGCATAACATAAGATGTTAAAAGGGTCATGTAAAATAGTTTTCTCATTTCCCTTATGAATTAAACTGTAAAATATAGAAGAATATGAGGAAAATTGCATAACTAAAAACACCTGAAGCAATTTAAAACTGCTCTGGCACAGGAAAGGGAGTCATGTAGAGCTGAGTCACATGCAGTTAAAATTTCAAATTATTTACAATCTAATGGAATAACTTTTTATTTAAAAAAATCCAAAATTTATTTTTACTCAGAATCTTTTCTCCTACAGCCCCTGGAATCTCTAGATTCAACAAGTATTTTCTGACATCCACAAAGCACAGACATTATGACTATTATTAAGGATACAAAAATCAATGAGATAAGAGTCTTCCCTTTGCAGAATGCATTTCTTAATAGAGAAGGCAGATAAAAATGCAAATATTTGTAAATGAGTACTGATGGACTTCAACAGAAGTTTGGATCAAATGGAGAGGCACAGAGGCTAAGGTACAAGGATTTTTCTTAGACACAGAATAATTCAGCTGAGCTGGAGTTTAACCTTATATATTCCCCAGCATAATTTTAATAGCTCAAAAAATACGGGGTGGGGCAAAAGTAGGTTTACGGTCATTCAGATGAAAAATAACAATAATGAATACATAGTAATGCAAGAGTAAACTCTGTATTCCATGTACTCACAACCGTAGACCTACTTTTCCACACCCTGTAGATGTGTGGGCCTAAACTAAGGTAGTAGGGCAATAGGGGTAGAGGGATGATGGAGACATTTGAGATGTTCAGATTAGAGAATCAATGGAAGCAAGTAATTGACAGGATAGAGTAGGTGAGGAAGAGGAATATTTCAAAGATGGCATGGTTTCTGGCTGGGTAGATGGTGATTCCATTACTTTAAATGGGGAAAACTGAAAGAAGAATAGATTTGAGGTTCAATTTAGGACATGAATTGGAAATGTCCCTGGAACATGGAGTAGAATTTGTTGTCAGGCAGTTCGAAATTTAGGTCTGAAGCTTGGGAGAAAAAGCTGAACTGGTGAGAGAGGTTTCAGATTACACACCATTGGGTCAAAACCAATCTTAGGGTTGACTAGTTAAGAAGTTACCTTTGCAAAGAACGTTAATGGATACAATTGCAACAATGTATGGGTTACCAAGGAGATCAAGGAAGAAAATAAAAACTTCCTGGAAACCAATGAAAATGAACACCCAACAACACAAAATCTATGGGATGCAGTGAAAGCAGTTCTGAGAGGAAATTTTATAGCACTACAGGCCTACCTCAAGAAACAAGAAAAATTTCTAATAGACTATCTAACCTCACAACTTAAAGAACTAGAAAACAAACAAAAAGGAAACCCCAGAGCAAGTAGAAGGAAAGAAATAGTAAAGATTACAGCAGAAATAAATGACATAGAGACCAAAAAAACAATTCAAAGGATCAATGAAACAAAGAGCTGGTTTTTTAAAAAGATAAACAAGATTGATGGACCCTTAGCTAAAATCACCAAAAAACAAAGAAAAAGAACCCAAATACACAAAATCAGAAATGAAAGAGGAGAAATACACCACAGAAATACAAAGGATCATTAACAAATACTATGAAATATTATATGGCAACAAATTCAACAATCTAAGCAAAATGGACAAATTTCTAGAAACACATAGTCTCCCAAAACTGGACTGGGAAGGGATAGAAATTTTGAACAGACCAATAACAACTAAGGAAATTGAAGAGGTAATCAAGACTCTCCCAGCAAACAAAAGCCCAGGCTTGGATGGCTTCATGGGGTAGTATTACCGAACATTCAAAGAAGAACTAACACCCATTCTCCTCAAACTATTTCAAAAAATTAAAGAAGAAGAAAGACTTCCAAACTCATTCTATGAGGCCAGCATAATTCTAATTCCAAAACCAGAAAAAGACACTACAAAGAAAGAAAAGTACAGGTCAATGTTCCTGATGACCATAGATGTCGAATTCTAATTTATATTATCTCTCAGTCTCACTGATTTAAAAATCACAATCAAATTGATGAGATACTATGTCAAAGTACATTTTTTAAAATTCTTCTCACTACAATACTTCTACATCTGGCAAATATGAGGGTCAAATATTCTCTTCCCAGACAGTCATACTTATCTCTGAACCTCACCAACCGTTTCCAATCTGTGCGTGCATATACTTTGCATTGTTCATATAAAACAGTTATGTAAATAGAAAATGAGTTCTTAGCATTGATTAAATTATTACAAGACATAAACATAATCTCATGTAATATTATGTAATTATATACTTTACTTTTATTGATTGCAGTTTGCATGTTTTCATGAAATTCACTAACATATATCATAGCTATCTGTGTTTTAAAAACAAGGGTACTGCCCTAGCTGGCTTGGCTCAGCAGTTAGAGCATGGGCCTATGAACCAAAGGGTCATGGGTTTGATTTTCAGTCACAGCATGTCTTGGGGTTGCAGGTTTGATCCCCGGCCCTGGTCGGGGTCATGCAGGAGGCAATCAATCCATGTGTCCCTTTCACATCGATATTTCTCTCTTTCCCTCTCCTTCCCCCCTCCCCCCTCCCTCCCTTTCTTCCACTCTATCTAAAAATCAATGGAAAAATATACTTGGGTTAGGGTTAACAAAAAATAAATAAATAAATTATAAATAATAAAATGAAAACTAGGGTACTTAGAGTGATTGAGTTGACTAAGGTATTACAATAAAATAGCTCTATTTCTACACCAAAACAATTTGCTAATATGCAGAGAAATGTGTTTAAATTTGAAGGAACGCTGTGTGTTCTCATATTCATTGATGGGCTGTGATATCTAATAGGATATTTTACACTATGACCAGGCTACATTGTCCTCCATTGTTTCAATAACTTAACATTTGCAACTTGTGGCATTATCTCCCCTCTTTTAACTACTGCCATGCTGGGTTCCTGGAGTTGGAAGAGTCTTGCTCAGAGCACCTGGTGAGGGCCCAGAACTGGAGAATAAAGCCAATGGATCATGGAAGCTCTACAGCAAATCAAGAGGATCTGCATTCTAATTGTTTTTATTCTTTTCTGGCATCTTTACCTTTCTTCTTAAGGGAATTATGGAAGTAAATCAATATTTTACCAGTCAAATGTAACTATAGCCTTAGCCCCTTGAATTCCCTTCACCAATATTTATTGAGTACCTACCTGGCATCGCATACTGCACTCTGAACAGTGTGTCAGTAACCTGGGATACCAAGATGAATAAAACAGATTTTGCCCTCCAGGTACTTATAGTAGAAAGGGAGAAGACTAAAAAAAAAAAAAAAAAAAGGTAATTAACAAATTATAATTTAATGTGCTAAGACTGTTCATAGAGGGAGTCCCAAGGTTTTATGGGAGCCCAGAAGAGGAAACAGGTAAATCCAAAAGTTAACAGATGAAATGACATTTGATATGAATCTCAAGGTGTAAGTGATTTAAGCATCAAAGGTGGGGAAAGATATTTTAAGTAAAAGAAACATGGTTAGAAGCTGCAAATTGGAAAGGTATATGAAATGTTCTTGGGTAAAGAGTAGTTTATTTTAGCTAGAATTCACTCTGTGTGTGTGTGTGTGTGTGTGTGTGTGTGTGTGTGTGTGTTGATGGGAAAGTTAATAGAATGTAACAGGATGTGTAGAAACCTCTCTTTTGTAGGAAGGAAGTTTCTTGTCATCCTCCTTTTTCTTTCTACATACATGGACATACCCACAGTCTTGGTGTCTCCATAAAGATAACTCCAAGTAAAATGTGCAGTGGTGATGGCTGTCAGTGTTGGGTATTGGATGGACTTCCTCTGTATCCCAGCATGCTTCACTTTCCTCATAGGGAGACTGAAAGTATAGCCTGAAGGCTTGGAAAACCTGCTCAGCTGAGGAATGTGGGGTTGCAGCCATGAAACCAGGTCTCTTTATCCAGTGTAAACAGGAAGCAAATGATGGTTGTAATAAGGAAAACTGAGACTCTGGACAGTGAACTGCTGGCAGACAGCACCTGAAGCAAACCAGGTGCCCAGTCACTTGGCTGGTAAATAATTATTATAAAGTCAAAAGCATTCAACACTCCCCACCTCCCCAACACACACACACACACACACACACACACACACACACACTGCTACACCTCACCCTAACCAACATACAGCCTCTATGTAATCGGAGTTGTTAAAATTTGACCCCATGTTTTTGAGACAGGAATAAAAGAAGGAGCCAGGGGTGGGTGTAGAAAAGCTTTTAGAGAAAAGTATGTGGCTGGTGGCATTCATATCAGATGACACCGCGTTTTTGTCTCACAGATTGAGTTCAGGTGCTTGAAATGCTTAAGAGCCAGCTTGGGTACTTGGCCTTTTGTCTGCCTCTCCTTCAATGTAAAGCCTGTTCTGTCTTCCTGGCCCCTCCTCCTTTTCGGGGGTTCGCAGCAATGGCTGGAAATAAAGTGCATCTGGTTCGCATGAAATGTCAAGTTCATTGAGTATGAAGTAGTGTCATCCTTTTCTTTCCAGCACTTAGATTCTGAGGCCACAAAGGATTCTCATGAAATGAAGCTTACAATGAGGACTGGGGAGGCACTTAGTAATCTTATTAGACAAACATGTATTAATGTATGAAAGGGCATTGAGACTATCCAGAGGGTGTGGGGACTGGAAATGTTGAGGTGAATTGTACTTTGGCCTTCAGGAAATCATAGTTTGTTGATGACGAGGATGATGATGAGGAGGAGGATATCAATAATTTATTGACAATATTTATTGATGATTAGCAACAGGCTTCCTTTATGGCCCTTTGCAATAGGATTCCAAATTTTAGCCCATTGCATTTTACTTTCCTAACCCTTCCTGAAATACATGAGCCTGTGTGTACACCCACATAGAACTTATAAACAATCCCTTTATTTAAGTTAGTTTAATCCTTACAAATAATGAGTGTGATCCTATTAACAGTCTTATTTAATAGAAAATAAGTCTTATTTACTATAAAATTAATTGAGAAATTGTAAAATCAACACAGCTAGTGATTGCCATATTTGTAAATTAAAACAAGATCTGTTTGATTTCAATACTCATGTTATATCATGCTATACTTTCTTTAGTTCAGTGGATGATTTTGTCCCCAGGGGCCACTGGACAATGTGTGGAGACAGTTTTGATTGTCATACCTGGGGTGGGATGCTATTGGTACCTAGTGGTGGAGGCTAAGAAGGCTTCTTAACTTCTTAAAATAAAGAGAATGTCCTCTCCTTCAGCAAAGAGTTATCTGGCCCCAAAGAGCAATTGTCCCAAAGTAGAGAAACCTTGGTCTAGTGGTACAGACAGACAGCCACACTTCTTATTCTAGTTCCTAGACAACTAAATTAACTATCTGAGTGGAGGTTTAAATAGAATGTAATAGAATAAAAAATAATTTTTGCCTTGACTGTGTGGGAAGGCATTGTGGGCAAGATAAGGTTTAAGCTTGGTTTTTACGATGAATAGAAATGTGGGCACTATAGATCTTGTGGATTGAATAGTCAGAGCTCGAGGTTCCTCGGCAAGCTTAGCACCATGTTTCTCAATTTTCTTTTCTTTTTTTTTTTTTTTTTTTTATAGAGTGGGAGGGAGAGAGAGGAAGGGAGAGAGAGAGAGAAACATCGACGTGAAGGGACACATTGAGTGGCTGCCACCCGCACGACCAACCAGGGCTGGGGACAAACTGCAACCGAAGTACATGCCCTTAGCGGGAACCGAACCCGGGTCTCTCCAGACCGCAGGCTGATGCTCTAACCGCTGAGCCAAACTGGCCAGGGCTCGCAATTTTCTTAAAAGACAAAAGCCATTTTAAAATACAATCTTATTCAGACCCCAAATATATAACACTAATAAAAATAGAGCTTGTCCAATGGATTTGACTGCAAGGGCTGAAGCAGGTTACCTGCTTGGCTTCTTTTCTTCCACACCCTGTCCCCAAACCCTCAGGAATCTGCTGCCCCAACATTATTAAATGAAAATATACTAATGCCTGTATAGTTTTGATGTAGGTTTATATTAAAAATATAGAGATAAGAAAAACAAGTAACAATATCCTGTTGCACCTGTTTTTCTTGTAAACTTTTCTCCATGAATAATGGAAACTGCAAAAATCTTGGGAGACTAATATTTAGAATTTTTTAAAACTTAGTTTTTAAATGCTTTTTATTTTAAAATAGCTTTAGACTTAAAGAAAAATTGCAGCTATGGTAGAGTTCCCATGGACCTGTATTCAAGCTCTTCTAACAACTTACGTAACTATGATATAGTGATCAAAACCTGGAAATGAAGCATTAGTACCATGACATTAACAAACTACAGATCCTATTCAACTTTCATTTCACTGTTGTGTTTTCCCTAATGTCTTCCGTTTGTTCCAGGACCCAGTCCAGAATCCTTTATTACATGTTGGTGTTCTGTGTCTTTATTGTCCCCGACACTGTGACAGTTTTCTCATTCTTCTTTTATTTTCATGACCTTGGCACTTTTGATGAATACTGTTCAGTTATTTTGTAGAAGATCTCTCGATTTGGATGCGTCTGATATTTTCTCATGATTAGATTTCGGCGTGTTGTGTGTGTGGGTGGGTGTTACCACGGATACTGCAGAAATGATGGTGTGCCCTTCCACTGCGTCAAATCGCAAGCTTGTGGTGCCTGTGTGTCTTACTACTTGTGGTGTTAACCTTGATCACTTACTTAAGGTGGGGTGTGCTGGGTTTCTTCTCTGTAGAGTTAATACTTTTCCCTTTTAACTGGTGAATGTCTTGGGGAAATACTTTGATACTCAATCTGTGTTTTTGAAATCATGATTTCTGAGTAGAATTTAACGTATACTTTGGCATCCAGGGAACTAATTCTTCATTGCTTTAAAAAACGCATGTCACAGTTTTAAAAAAAAGTGTTTTCTAGAATTTATGACACATATTAAGGAAATTCATATTCAAAGTATGAGATTGAAGGGAATAGGATTAAGGGAACTAAAATCTTTTCTACCTACAAATAATAATATTTATATCAATAAATATGCTTTACAAAATAATCTTGAGTAATTCACTTAAATTCATACAACAACCTGATGAGGTTAGTTTTAGTAACATTATCATTTTATTATTTCCCATTTCAGATGTGTAAACTAAAGCTTAGTGAGATTGAATGATTTTTCCTAGGACTAATCATCAGTTACTGAGAGTGCAAGAAAACGTACCCAGATGTCTGTATCTAGTCTCAAGCATTTTCCCACTATACACAGTGATGGAAAGGATTTGCTTACATAGCAGTGAGTTGCATATCATTGGATATGTCTGTGTAGAAAGGTGTGGCTTCTTGGTGAGGATATGGTAAGGAAAGTAAAATCATAGGTGAGTGGCTGAAATTAATAAATTTAAGATTACTTCTGACTTTGAAATACAGTGATTTTCAAACACAGTGATGAAAGGCCCATGCTAACTTGTTTTTTCCTTTTTGTTTTTCCTCTTTTGGAAGTTAAAGAAAGAACACTTTCTACTGCTTTTCATATCCAATCAACTAAAACACTGATAGACTGTGCGAAAAGGACGCTGTCCTTGCTTCCAGAATCCCCGGGCTATGTGACTACATCTTGTTTCATTCAGTAACACCGATATTTAGATCTCTTCTGAGGTCTCAGAGAGGGTGCTGGCATTGGTAATAAGATGTACCTGCTGTCTGTCTGTCTTTGCGACTCTACATGAAATTCGTGGAGAACAAGCAAAACCCTGCTTGTCTGTTAGAGTCTTTAACCTCAGTGAAGCGAGACTTTAAAAAAAATCAATGTCTTTATATTATCCAATTAGGAAAATATTACTTTAAATAAAAGTAGAGGGACAAATACTTTGGTTTATTCTGAAAAACCCACACATAGGTATTTTGCAAACTCTCTGTTGTCTTATCATCAGTGACTAACCTTTCCTTCTGACATTACCTTAAAAACAGAATTTAATGCCTTTTTTCAAAAGAACAAACTAAGGCTCTAAAAGCAAAGTGAAATTACAGTGTTACCCAGCTAGCAAATTACAGGTTTAATTTGCATGGCTTTTTCTTTTCTTTTTCTTTTTTTTTCTCACTTAGGTGCAAGGTCAACTAGTAATAATAGATATGTTCTAAATTTTAGTTTTGTTTGTTTTTCTAATAAGGAAACTAAACCCAATATGGAGAAGTGGTTTGCCCAAGGGCTACTTGATATAAAATTAAGAATCTGGGATAAAACCTACATAGAAAATTAGATTGTGGTGAAAGTCTATAGGCTTCTACTTCTTTATTGACTCATCACTCCTGTTTTTGTTCTTTAAAGCAGAGAGTGGCTGCCTGGTGGAGGAAGGGGAAGAGCGATTTATATTCTATGCCTAATAATTTGAATTGCTATTGATTCAATTGCTTAGGAAGTAGATTTGGATCTTACTGTGAGTAGACCCTTATTCCTAGATTTAAAAAAACCAAAAAACTATGATACAGAAAATAGAGTGACTTAGGGTAAGTCATTTTTCTATATGAGAATTGGTTTCTAACATGGAAATGATGATACTTTCTTTTACGAACCTGACAGTTTTATATTAGAATGAGAAAGGATATAAAAAAGTTTACATGGATAACAGTTTGGTGATTTTAGGGGGTGGAAGAGGGCACAGAGGGGATAAATGGTGATAGAAAAAAAGCTTTTGGGAAATGCAAAGATAAAAGCTTTCTCAATTCATTTCCTTGTTTATATCTCTGGACTGCTACCTGAATTACTCTCCTCTTAACCCACCTGGACTTGGCTTGACCACAGAACGCATTTTCTTTTCACTCATTTAACTAAGAATTCATGGTAGGCTGACATAGTAATTCAAATGTCTCTGTTAAGAATTCATCTCACTTGATACCAAAGCTCTTTCACCTTTGTTTGCTTCATGTTACTTAGGTCCTTACTGTGTGGCCATGAATACCGACTGGCTAGTATTCTATCAATTTCCCAATTCTAGTGGTCATGTGGCCACACCTGAACCAATCTCTGCAACCAGAGGAATGGATTCCTCTGAATGATTAGGACTGAGTCATGTGCTAAACTCAGCTCCACTTAAACTACTTGGACGAAATGGAAGAGTGGTTCTCCAAAGGAAACTGGAAGTACTCTTATGAGAAGAATAATCTCAAATGGTGGAACTAGTGCTGGGTTAGAAAAAACAGCAACTATCAAGTAGGCCCTCCTTATCCTTATTGCACTGGTTGAAACCCTACTATTTTTTTTTTTTGGTGGTACGTGCCCCTAGCGGGAACTGAACCCGGGACTCTCTGGTCCGCAGGCCACGCTCCAACCGCTGAGCCAAACTGGCCAGGGCGAAACCCTACTAACTATTAAAGGGTTGTCTTAAGACACTCTTTTCAATCATTCCTGATTCTCTAATCATGTATGATTCCTCCCTTGTTTGTGTTCCTTCAGCTTCTTGTGCTTCTTTTTTGCTCTTTATTTTTGTGAACTTTGAATAATCATTACACGTTCATTTCCTAGATTATTTTAGTATCACTTCTTTGAGGGCAGAGACTATATGTTCTTTGTCTTTTCATCTTCAGTAGCACCCAACATGTGTCTGATTCATAACACACTACCAGCAAACATGTGTTAAACTGACTTCTTAATGTCGCACAAACTATGAATGACAAAAATAAACGCGATGAGGCAGACGCTGTTAAATATCTAATTTGTTAACTGATTAATGTACTAAAAGGCTAACAGAAGCCACGTGAACAGTTCTGAGAAATGATTCTTGCTTAAGAAATATGAATAACTGTAGCTCCCAAGAGTGGTCAACTTTTATAAGGACTGGTGAGGGAGGGGGCTCATCTGGACTGAATCTCCATTCACTAACTCTGTGCCTTCTTTCCCTGTTCAGTTGTCTGGGTTCACGTCTGAGCTTGTCCCAGCCGTACAGCAGGCCCTCAAGAGTTCACGCGGATCTGGAAGAGGAAAGGACCTGATGGTGTTAACTGAACCCATTTTGATCGAGACCTACATGGGACTGATGTCATTCATTGGAAACCGCAACAAACTTGGCTATTCCCTTGCCCGTGGAAGTATTGGTTTTTGAGACTCTTTTTGATGTATAAGCACACCATCTATAGATATATCATTATGGAAGATTCTGGTTCAGCCCATCATATTTTTGGACTGAAACAATGAACTACTTTTAAATAGTATTATATGGTTTTGGATATTTAGTATCTTAAGAAATCTAAAAACCTTGATTAGAATGATAGATGTACACTTCAGACCTTATGTAAGGATCATCAAATTTCCTAAAACCAGAAAATAAATTATCCTAAGTCCACTAAATAATATTTTCAAATGAATATCTGTGTATAAACTTAGGGCAGACGCTCTGGGTTCTTGTTTCTGGGTCCTTTAATTGTAGGCATTTTGCAGGCCTTGATCTTTAGCCCTCTGGTCTCGATCTCTCTATCTGCGAGGTCTCACTGTCTGTATTATTATAGCTACCCTTCTTAGGAGAATCATTCCCAAGTCCATATTCGCATCCCTGATGTTCTTCAATGTTCAGGTTTGCATTTGTGTCAGCTGCTCATCTGCATCAGTGTTCCAACGACCTCTCACCTTCAGCATCTTCAAGTTCCTGGATTTCTCTGGCGTGTTTATGGACCCAGCCATCATCCTTGAAATACATCAATTTTCATTTCTTTAAATTCCTTGCCAGTTACATTCCATATAGTATCTGTCTTTGTCTATTTGGGCTGATATAACAAAATACCACACATTGCGTAGCTCATAAACAACAGAAATTTATTTCTTACAGTTCTGGAGGCTGGAATTCTGAGATCAAAGTACCAGCATGGTCCAGTGAGGGTATCTTCTGAGGCTGCAGACTTTATAAAGGAGCAACGGTGTTGTCTTTTGCTTCTTTTCTTTTATAAGGGCATTAATCTCATTCATAAGGGCTCTGCCCTCATGATCTAATCACTGCCGAGTGGCCCCACATTGGCCTTTAGGATTTCAACATACAAAATTTTTTGGGGGGGACACATTCAGACCATAGAAGTACCACCTCTGTAGGTGGTTTAGCATTATACCCCCGTGCCCAGATGTCAAATTATTCATTCTTCTTTCAAAATTGTTTATACACGTCTTCTCCTTTTCATTCTCACAGATACATTATTAGATCAACTTTTTATTTCTGTTCACTTGGAGAATGGTCATACCCTGTTTTTTTTAAAGGTCATAGCTTTTTCATTGGGATCCTCACTCCAAGGCTGACTCTCTTCTGATCCCTTCTGCTCTTGGTTGCCAGATTCCTAAAGCGCAATTTGATCATATCACTCCCTGCTCAAGAATTTTCTATGGCTCATTTCTGTTTGCAGTTCTTTGTTTAAACATTAAAAAAAAAATAAAATAACAGACCCTTTTGTTCTAATAGATGTCCAGTAGGTAAAACGGGCCCGTAATGATTGAAGTAGAGTTGGGAATGCCTCTGGTGTCTTTTTATGGGGGTCTCAGAGGGGGGCCCTGTGGAATGTCTATGGACCCCAAATTGTTTTGAGGTACACCCTAACTCATTCTCTTTCCATTGCTCTTTTTTCTAATTTTGCATAACTTGGAATATTATCTCATCTTTTCTTAACTCTTCAGGTTTCTTGTATTTTTTTAATTTTTCAATTTTATCTTATTTTTAACATTTTGAAAGTAAGGTTTAAATGCTGAACACCATAAACATTATTACAATCAGCTTTTTGCCTGTCCCAAGACTCCAAGTTGAGAAACCTCAGTAGATGTTCAAATACAAATTTTCACGTAATTTTCTTTCTTTTTGCTTATGTGGCATCTATTTTTGAAGTCTTTTCTTTGAAACACTTCCTCAATTCCTAAGATTTGTCCTCTGATACATTCACAGATGTCAATTTGATGGAGGCTTTCAAAACCCAAGCCTTGAATAAACCTCGTTTCATTTTGTCTTTGTTTACTTCCATTAGTATTTCCCTCCCTCTCTTTCCCCTTCCCAGCATCCACTTTTCTTCCCCATGATAGCAAATATTGTTACAATCCCCAAGGCAGGGAACTTCTATTCAGTCTGTAAAAGGAAATGTTGAAATTTTTAGCTGTCCTGTCAACAGCGGTGGAATGAAAAGTCGTTGGATTATTTTGGCAATGATTCTCAAGTACACATAATTGGCAAATTATTATAACACTGTTGCCTGAAAATCCCCATTTGCCTCAAGATAGTGGCATTTGTTGGCAGAAGCATCTGAAATGTCCAGCCCTTTCTATTCAGTTACCATTTAAGGATCAGCCTGACAATTGACTTCTTTCTGCACATTTGTCCTCTTTGTAACCTAAGCTGGACTGTTCCCAAATGACCTTCTAAAGGACACATTGTAACATCATCAATGGAATCAAATCAGAAAAGATGAGAGGAGGCAGATGTCTCTGAGCCCTGAGGTCCAGCCTGTAACAACAGAATGAGCACTTAATCACACCAAAGCTGTGAGTATGGAGAACTCAGAGATGGCATGAGGACCCTCTTCGCATTTCACAAAGACCTCTTGAGGGATAGGTCCTAAAGTAATAAATGCAAGCTAGAAAGCAGGATTATGGTCAGAGAATGAGAGAATACATGGATTTTGATGGCAATTGAAAACAAGAATAAACTTCATAAAGTTAGAAATGTCCAAAAATAGAATGGGTTGCTCCTTGAAGTAGTGAGTACCCATTGCTTGATGTGTTCAGGTAGAAACAGGTAAAGTAGACATTGTGGAAGGGATTCCTGAGGAGATGATTGTTGTAATCCTCTAACCTATGAGTTTTATGATTCTCCAAATAATTGTTGCTACTAATTAATTAGACTCCTTTTTGTTTGGAAAGAGTTAAATCAGTCAGGAAAATTACTTTAACTTTCCTAAGGTCTAATTTCCTCATCTGAAAAATGGAGACAATAATACCTCTTCTGCCTTTTTCATAAAGGTATTGTGAGGACTTAATGGAATGAGGTTAAATTATTTTATTAAAGAAAAAGCATTGAGTACCTGCTTGCAGAATGATGTGACTTTTGTGGCAGAAAGTGAAGCAACATCCCAAAAAACTAAATTCGGTTCTCCCTGGTAATGGTTTCCTGGTCACTGTGGACCCACTGACCATCATTTTCTCAGCTAACACTTGATGTTCTCACTTGGGCTTCTTGTTCCTATGCTCAGCAAACATCCACAAACCACAGGACCTATATGTATACCTGGGCTTTTCCTTCAGACTATCATCCGAACTATACCAATGAAGATTCCAAAGGGTCATCATAGGTTTGATTGGGAATAGGGTTAGATATAAGAGGCACTTAGTAAAAAACATATCATCATTAAAATGTCCTGGTGGGCGGTCTTCTTTATCTGATCTTTATCCCATGCAGAAATTCCTCCTAGAAAATCCCAGGAAGTCTCCTTTCAGAAGCTGCCTGAACATTACTATTGCCCACAGACTTCCAACACATCTCCGCTGGTTCTGGTGGTTAGAAAGTTACTTTTTTGTTTACTCAGACCGTGCAATGCTCATCTGCCATCCTTCTATTGAAAAGTATTCTTATGCTGGAGTAGGTTCAGCCTGGGTTTCCATATTAGGATGTGGGACATTCGGGTATGGAGTCACGGCTGATTAATTCTCTATCATTTTTAACAAGGTGGGTGTCAAGAATCACAGTGCCTGACCTCCCGGTGGGCAACAGCACCTCCATGGAGGCCTGACGTTTGGCCAGCCTGGAAAGCCCCAAATAGGACAATTTATGAGTTTAGGATCTCTGACCTCGAGGCCCATTCTCATCGGCCCTCTGCTGAAACATTCCTGAGCATTTCAATTCAGAGCTGTGGGACTATAGGAGCATAAGAACCAGCTAATTCTAATCCAAAGCTTTTATTTCACAGAGGAAAAGCCTAGAAACTGGAAAGAAATTGCTCAAAAAAGCAGGTGGTGGATTTTGGGCAATACTGGGATTAGACGGTACAGCTTCGTTCCTTATTCCCAGTCCACTGCTCTTTCCATATAGCTCGGTTCCCAGATAAAGACGTGCCACCAAACTATTGTATCATAGTTGCGGGGCGAACTCTGAAGCGAGAAAACAAACAGGTTGCTGTTGTGCAGGGGGAATTTCCAGAAGTTGTCTGAATTTTCTTGAGGGCTAAGGTCACTCACAGAGCTCTCTGATCAAGAAGCCCAAACAAAACTGCGGAAGCCAACCCAGCCAGCACATATTTTGTGAGTAGGTTTTTACCTCTGCCTGGTATTTTGTGGGGCAAGAGAGGGGAGGACAAACGTATTAAATTTAGGCTTAAAAGCTCCTCAGAAATTCTTTACACATAAGAGACCACGTTGGAGAAAAGAAGACGTCGGTGCCAAGGGGAAGAAAGAGAGGCTGATGCCTGTGGTTTTCAAAGGTTAACAACAACAGAAAAAGCCCCAGTATTTGCACAGGGATGAATGCCTATTGGCTCTTGGCCAACAATTATACAAGGGTTTGTGCCCACATCCTGTAGCTGTGGTTTAGGGACGCTGCTCTTGAGTGACTTCTTATGCTTAGTGGCAGGAAACTTTAGTCACTGATGTGTAAACTCACCTTTGGTCTGCACCTCCCACAACGTGCTCTGAAGGCTGTTCGCGGGCTAGGTCTCCTGATTCCCTTGGAGATCTTTGTGGCCTTGGGGGTGACAGAGACTCAATCCACACTTATCCTATTCCATTCGATTGTAGCAATAACCCCTTAGGACAAGTCTGTAGTCAAAACGAGGAATTATGATATCCTTCGCTAAACCCTTGCTTTAGCATCAAAACCCAAGACCAGGGGAAGAAAACAAGCATGCTCGATTTCATTTCAGGGCTGAAACCATTGTGAAATATGAGAAGCAGAGACAGGAGGTTGCTCCTAAGTCTAGATCTTGTACCCGATGAACTATTTTATATTCAATTATAAAAAGTTCTTAGTAAACATCTCACAAGTCTCCTTTTTAGTGAAGCCAACTAGAATTTGCAAGAACTGCTCAAAAAGCAGATGGTGAATATCTGACAATACTGAGATTGGATTCTAAAACCTCCAATTTCTTATTTCTGGTCCACTGCGCTTTCCATGTATCTCCATTCCCAGGGAAAGGCATGTCTTCTGAGTCAGTGCATCATAGCTGCTGGGTTCATTTGAGGCGGGGACATAATAGGTCCAGTTTAATTAACTCTTGTGTGTTAGATATATATGAGAGATCCTGATGCTACACTATGAATGAAGCATATATGGGGATCAGGTTCCCTAAACCACTACCTTCTCACTCACCTACTGTCCACAATGCCAACTGCATGCATCTCAGAAATTTCCTTTCCTTCCTTTCTCATTCTCTGTTCACTCTCCATGGATTCATTTAAACTGAGATTAGAAGAGACCTTATCAGTAACCTAGGCCAGCTTCCTACCTACTGTAGGAATGTGCGGCACCAAAGCACACAGCAAGGCAGACTCGGCTCCTGCACAAACATTCCAAAGACAGAGAATCCCTAGCTTTCCACAGCAGCTCATTCCGTTGCTGAACATCTGCAGCAAGGAGAAGGTTTTTCTGAATACTGCATCCAAATATTCCTCCCTGGAAATTTATTTGCTCCTAGATTTTCTGTTGAGAGTATCCAAAACAAATCAATTTCCTATTTCAGATAGTTACACTCTAAATAAAGGCAGCTAACTTGTGCTTGGTCAACAACATACTTTTATGCTTGTTTTTGTTTCATATTTTGACACACAAACCCCAGTTACCACAGCCATTCTTCATGTGACAGATTATCCATAACCCTTACTGAACTTGTTTGAAGATGATTCTGTTGGTTAACATTTCTTTCTGAATATCATATTCAACCCTGGCATGGCAGTTCCAATATATAGGCTGACCAGGGCAGGTTAGAGTGTAGTTTTTCTTCACTTGCCAATATATTATTAATAAAATCCAGGTTTTCTTTATCATACTATGTGTTCAAGTGAAACACATGGTCAACCCCATTCTAGATATATCACTGTTTTCTGATTTAGTAATTTCATTTAAGGAACAAGTGAGACCACTTTAGTATGGATTACTTGTAGTGAACCTATATCAGCTCCTAGTAATCACTACTTTCCTTTCTTTTTTTAAAAATGATCTTTATTGTTGAAAGTATTGCAGATGTCTCCCTTTTTATCCCCATTGAGCCCCTCCAACCAGCTCTCCCCCAGGCACTGTGGTCTGTGCCCATGAGTTATCCATATATGCTTATAAATAAGTCCTTTGGTTAATCTCTTCTGGTCCCCCACCTTCATTGCTTTTCTTTTCTGACATTTAAATTTTTTGTTAAACTACCTGCTTAACATTGTATCCTGAGTCAGTGTCACACTTGACTCTTCTACAGTATCTGACAACCACCATTATTCTTAGGTTGCTTTTTTCTGGCTTCAGTCTAGGGAACAAGGTGGGTATGACTTCCATGATGGACAGCTGAGCCAAAGCATAATCAGATGGTTTGACCCACAGAGATTTTTGGAATTGGTTACTTGATTGTTTTGTCCCCAGAGCACAATAATTGTTGGACAGCCACTCAAGTCTTATTTGATCTGTGCCCTTCAGGGGTGGGGAACATCTGGCCCGTAGGCCCTACAAGGCCTGAGAAATCAATACCAGCTAACATCACACGCTTCACCAAATTAGCCTGACCAACTATAGCAGGCTGATTTTTAAGTTGATAATTTTGTATGGCCTGTGAATGATGTTATATATATATATCCAAATGGCCCTTGGCAGAAACAAGGTTCCCCACCCCTGGAAGCATTAGGGAACTGAAGTCTGACTTGAATCAGAAACTACCACCCTGGTAAATCATTATCCTCACTGAATCCAGATTGCCCAATGCAGTGGCAATAGTTCCCATTGTCATTCTTGGCCCGCAGAGAGAAGCCACAACGGAGCTGTTGAAGAGTGTTGGGATTCCCCTCACAACTGCATTTCTCCTGATCGGGGGGAAGGAAGTGTCTCTGAAACTTCTGAGGGGTCACAGTCAGAAAGTAGGTGAGAAGGTCTAAAGTGGTAAAAACACTTGGCACCTGGCTGGTGTGGCTCAGTAGATTGAGTATCGTCCCATCCCTGGTCAGGGCACATACCCAGGTTGTGGGCTGGATCCCCAGTAGAAGGCATGCAGGAGGTAGGCGATCTCTATTTCTCTCTCACGTTGATGTTTCTATCTTTCTCTCTCTTCCTCTCTCTCTAAAACATTAATAAAAACATATTTAATAAAACAGCACTGTAGCGTCCCAATCTCCCTAAATTCTCAGATGCCTTTCTCTAGTGTTTCCCATTTGTTCAGTGTATAATGCTTTGGGCCCATGGGTTAGTCAATTAGTCAAACAGACTTTTAGAGCCATTCTTAGTGGCTCAAATACAATGCACTCAGAATCTTAGCCTAGTGCACTTTAATCAATATATTTTCCCTACTCCAAGATTATATTTATTTCACCCTGAACTAAGACCTTTGGGATCAGTTCTCTTACAGGTGGTTTAGTACTTTGTTGGTATATATTGCCAAAAAACTCATAATTATTGTTGGGTATAGTAAAAATTTTCCATGAATCACACTTTTCTAAGTTCCTTGTAAGAAGCTAAATTTGGTGATAAGTCTAGAAACAAAAGAGAATGAGAATAAAGTGTTGCACATTTAATCAGGTGTTGATTCCAACTACAGCTTTTGATCCAGATGTGTTTGTTTGCTTGCTTGTATTTTGCTTGATCAAAACAGTACATTCCCTGACACCTGATATGCTGTTATTGATGTGGCGAGTTATTTTTTTTTTCTTTTTACCTATTATTAAAGATCATCAGAGGCAGTTTGCTTTCATCTGTCGGGACCAGTAACACATTCATGGTTATATGAACCTTCTAAACCTACATCATATTCTCGTCAACAGGGAACTGGACCACTTCTCTGTTTCACTGGTCTATTTCACTGATGATATCACTTGGCTTTAACCAGGTGAACAGGAAGTAGACAGTATTCTAACAATCATGTGACACCTGCATGGAAAACATCCCTCCAATTCTGGGGCTTTTGTCACTGAAAGTTACACTGAAGACTTTTCTATGGTATCAGTGGCCTGAGACATGTCAAAATATACCTTCTAAGGCAGTTGGAAAATTTCTGCTCTCCTATCTCTAAAAAAAGAGCCAGAATGCCTAACGGGGTTCTTTAGATTTTGGAGGCCACATATTCTTCACTTGGGTCTGCTATTCAAGCCCATTGACCAAGTAATCCAAAAGCGTGCTAGTTTTGAGTGAGACACAGAACAGGAGAAGGACCTGGAGCAGTCCAGGCTGCTGTGCAGGCTGCTTTATCACTTGGGCCGTGCACTGCATACCCAGTAGACCCCATGCTGCTTGAAGTCCCTGTGCAGATGGCGGTCCTGCATGGAATCCTTGGCCAGCCGCTACAGGTGCATCACTGAATGGACCTTAGAATTTTAACTAAAGATTTTCCATTCTCTTAGATGACAATTCTGTTTTTCTTTTTGATCACTGGGCCCTAGTAGAGACTGAAAACTTAACCATCAGGCACCAAGCAGTAATGCAGCCTAAGCTGCCATACCTGTGGTTTCACAGAGAGTTCTCTACACTCAGTGGGCTGAGGAAACAATTTTGAACTTGATTTTCCAATGGCCCTGCATGATAGGCCGCATCACCTGAAGGCGGATAGCTGTTACCGGTTACTCCAGGGTTGTCCTAAAAGACAGAGGTGAAGGAAATTCCTTCTAGTGGACAGAACAAATGGAATGCCATTTCTATGTCCTGCTTTAAGACCACTTTTCATTTTATAAGAAAACAGATCTGACCCAGCTACTGGCACACACAACACAAAGCCACCACAGCTTGCCGGCGGCAGAGACGTGATGCCACCTCTTCCGTTCTGTCTCTGTCAGGTTGAGTTCAGTTTAACATAATGTAAACCACTTTACTATTTTAAACACAAAGAGTTTAACATGTGGAATTAAGTACTTGCAAAGTTGTTACAAAGGCTGGAGGCACAAGCTTTAAGCTGTGACCCCAAAAATGATTCCCTGAACAACACTGCAAACTTGGCCCACCGTAGGACTGGTTATCTCTGCCACACACAGGACACTTCTATTCCAGCAGTAGGTGCCGGGTCACATTACACCCAAGTACAATGTAAGGGTCAGGAGCCGCCACTGGACCTACTGGATCCAGAGCCGCATTGCATCAACGGGGTCTGCATGAGCAAAACGAATATACTACATTCTGCCCCTTTCTCCTTAGTTATTTTGAAGCAGGACATGGGGAGGGCATTCCATTTCTTCCCCTTAATAGTGACTGCAATTTGTTGTTGTTGAGTGTTTATAGGTGCCAGGGAGTGTACTAAGTCCTTTCCATTCACTACATCAATGAATCAGTCCTCAGGTAACTCTCCAGAATACATTCATGTCACAAACTGTATTGAAACAAAGGATAGCGAAGTGCAAAGAGGCTAAGAAAACTTAGCTAAGATCGTACACTCATAGGTAGAAGATGTGGATTAAATTAGAATAGAATCACATCCAGAATCTAGCTACAAAGGAACCTGAGTATTGCGATAGTCTTCTAATCTCTGCTGTACCAAAGACCCACTAGAACAAGACGGGAACAGGTGTTAAGCTGGCCAGTCTACTGAATCCACAACTTGGCTCATGTTAAAGATAGCTGTTCAACTATTTTCTCCCCTGATTGAAGATAAACTTTTTGAAAGTATTCCAGTTTCTCCTCTAACATAGACCTTTACACATATTAGGCATTCAATCAGTCATTCATTTTATGATCCTGATGCCATCATCATTTTGGTTTCAACTCGGTAACACTTGCTTAAGCCTCTGTGAAACCACTGCTTTTTTGTGGTCTGGTTTTACAAAGCAGCAGACCAACTTAAGCCTTCTCCCTGACTTTAGAAAGAAATCATATTTTGATTTTACCAAAAGACTTTTTATTTCCCAGACTTTGTTGTGGTTACATCAAAACACATAGCAACACTCAGAATGTATCATAGTCTCAGAAAGTGAGAAATGGCATTTTACTAGGGTTGAAGAAAATCATGAAGAAGACTAGTTGAGTGATACCTAGAGCATCGGTCAGAAGCTTGTCGGTTTCAGAACAGAGTTCAGTTAACAGAAGTGTAGGCCACACCCAGACTAATCAGAACATGATGACCTGGTAGGTGCTCTGGCCAGAAGAGGTGTGTCAGGAAAAGTGCTGATCTGATGCTACCATCCTTCAGCTTCAGGGGGAATGAGCACAAGCAACCGAGACACGCCATCTGATTCTAGTGACTTTTCAGAGGACGGTCCCAACAGTAGAGGTGGAGAATATAGGAAGTAAAAATAACTTTCACAGGAAGTACAATGTGTTCAGATTTAAGTAAGTTGAGTGTAAAGGGCTATAGGACATCAAGTGAAAATATTCCAATCTAATCAGAAGCTGCATGTGAAGGCTTGTTGCTCTGGAGGCAGGATGTTTGGCTAGAGATAAAGGTCAAGAAGTCACCCAATAACATGTGATAGGTAAAACCTTAAATGTGTATAGATTCCTTAGAGGGTACATAACTTTCTGCCATAATGGAAAATTCCATAGTTCTATGCTGTGCAATACAGTGGCCATTAGCCCTGAAATATGGCAGGTGAGACTTATAAACTAAAATTATTATATAATTTTGTTTTAATTAACATAATTGCATATAGCCACATGTGTCTAGGAACTGTCTTACTAGACAGTCAGGTATAGAATTAATAAAAGAGGGAGATGGATAAAAAGAAAATCCTTAGTAACAACAATATTGAATATCTGAGTTTATCTTGATGCCACCAAAGATAAACAAGAACATGTCATATGTAGTTTATTTTTGCTTCAATATTTTATCAAATGGTAAAGAAAATAAAATGATATAGAAGAGCTTGGGTTGGACACAAATAGCTTCCCAACTCCTTTCTATTTCCAGTGTAGTGGTAATTGATTATTATTTTTTTTCATTGATCTTAGAGAGAGAGGAAGGGAGACGAAGAGAGAGTTGGAAACATTGATGAGAGAGGACATTGATTGGCTGCCTCTTGCATGCCCCCAACTGGGGATCTGGCCCATAACCTGGGCATGTGCCCTGAACGGGCGATCTCTTGGTGCATTGGTCAACGCTCAACCACTGAGCCACACCAGCTGGGCAGTGATCATTTATTTTAACAGTCTTTGTGTTTGGTTCCGTTGGTAATTACCTTCATAACACCAAAACATATGTTTTTATTTGTATGTATTGATTTATCAACATCAGGTATCATCTATTGACTTTCATTTATGAAAGAATCAGACTTAGTTCACATACACTATACTTTACCTTTCCTCCTTAAGTATTCATTATTTTCACTACCTTATTGATTACATGTGTTTATTAAATAATGTTTCACTTTGTTTTGTAAATCATCTTTGGTTGTTAGCTCATCTGTCTATGAACATAAAGATGTTGGAGAGATAACCTTTGCTTTTCTGCAGCAATGCTTACTTTTTGCCTTTTGTCAAACATGTATTTACTTCTGCATTAGCCAGATTGTACACGTGTTATGTGTGTCCCAGTTATTTTCACTTAATACTTCTGAGGAGAGTAGTGATGGGCTTGTGAAAGGAGGAGTGTGAGATGCATTACCCACTGGTTTGCCTTAGTTCTCCAGCTGAATTTCTGGTGCAAAATTATTATTGGCTATACATCTTCAAATTTATTATATATCTTATTATTTTTATTTGTATAGGCCCAAAACTTATTAATATTCTGGTTTTTCAGATAAATACGTCAAAATAGAAATACGTAGAATGACTTGACCAAGGTAATATAACTGGGAAGTAGGTAAGCTGGGAGTCAGGTTTTCTGATGTCATACCACCTCACAAATCTGTTCTCCGTAAGGTGTCCTAACCACTCAAGTTTGCAAAATATTGTAGATGGTTTTTTGCGTTAGGTCTACAATCCATGGGTCAATTGGAGCAGAGAAATTAGAAGCTCGTGTGCTGTGACCACATTTTCTTTCAAGGAACGGTAGACATGCCTCCGGGCATCTGGGTGTTTCATGAACTCAAGTTGGCAAATGTTTACCTATGGGTAAAGAATCATCTAACATTAAACTAACATTTACCAAACACTCCTGTGCTAGTATCTAAGGTAGGATATTTCATATACATTACCTTAGTCAATACTCACAGCAATTCTTTATGTAGAGACCATATTAGACAAGAAATTGAGTAGTTCAAATTTTAATAATTCATCAATAAAATTGAGTCCTCTCCTTCTGTAAATGGTAACCAGTCCTCCAGACATATTTTAAAAATGTGCATATTCACAAGATAAACTGAATTTGGTAAAATCAAATGAGATTAAATGGCTTGGTTGCTTGGGGAACAAGCAGTATACAAACACAACACTGATGAGTAATAGCAAAGTATTATATAAGGCTTTGCTCCTGTTACCAGCAATGGAAATGACCCAAATGGATTGGCACTGGAGAACTGTCCCTGTGCACAAAACAAGAGACTCTGAACACTCTTCTAAACGGCTAAATTTCAATGAAGACAGTGCTGGAGTGATTGCACAATAAGGATAGATTCCTGATTCACAGAACACAATCCGGACATATCTGTCATTCTCGGTAATCATATGATTAATGTAAATCATTAAAGAGGTATTCCAAGCAGATCCAAATTTTATGTGGCTTATATGACATGGGGGCTATCTTTAAAAAAACAGAATATAATACTATAAAAAAAACAAATTAGACACAAAATGAATATTTTTTGAATGACAAAATACATCTCCATTAACTACACAAAATAATTGCAGGTATTACAAACCTGGAAAGTACTATACAAATTAAAAACCCCAGAAAAGAATATAATACCTTTGTTATCACACTTACATAATACTTTATACCCATTATTGACTATATATTGGCTAATCACCACTGCCTATGAAAATCTATTTTTAAAATTATTTCTGTAAAGAGAACAGAGAATTTAATTTTTCTTCATTTGCGTGAAAGGTATTTTTATAAAATTGTTATTGATAGTTTAAAAAAGTTTCATTTAGCTTCAAATTTCATGATCAATAAGAGAAGATGTCTATCAAGTTTCTGCCACACATGAGATATGAGAGTTGGGAGAATTTTTACAGACCACCAGCAGGCTCTGCATGTTTTAAACCTTGTTTTTCTCTGCTACCCTCATGTTTTCTGGGCAGATGCCCCAGGGCCCAATTTTATCTCCTTAGGACCTAAATTTTGGCCCTGCAATTTCTTTGGATTTTGGTGCTAGTTGGTTGTAGAAGTATTCTTGGAACACAGCCCTACATTAAGATAACCAACAACTCTTCCAGGGAGTGACTAGGAACCACATAATTATATCTGACTAAACCCCAACTAAATTAACAGTTAACCTACCTCAACTTTCCCTGAGCCAGATCTCACAAATGCCCAAGGCCATTCTAACTCCCAACCTGAGGGGAATAGGAACAGAGAGGGAGACACTTTGAAGGGGCTATTTTGAAATGGAATCTTTATTAGTTCACTGTGAAGCCCACTCGGACCCCAGGATTGTGGAACCAGTAACAGATTTGGAGTGGGAGACCTTGGTTCTAGTCCTGACTCTCTCGCTGACTCACTATGTGGAACTTGGACCAGTTACAAGTTTGTCTCCTCCCTCTGACATTAAGTGGTATCCAAAAGAACTGTTTGCAAAAACAAAATGCACACAGATGGGGACCTCTCTGTCTTCAGAAGCTCAGAGCGCCATAGCATCTAGGCCTAAAGTCCGGAGATAGAAGCAGCTCTCGCCATTTTCACTCTGCTTTGGAAGTGGCTGCCTTGTTTTTCTAGGCTTAATCAGCTTTTTTCAAGAAGAAAAAGGTGTAGTCTTTCCAGGGACTCTAGTCCCCTTTGCATCTTAGTCATTTCCTTGTGAGTCACTACATGATTGATGAAGGCCTTGTTTCTATGGTGACCTTCCCAGCAGCTGGAGAGCTTACCCCAACCCTGACACAGCTTCTTCAGCTGGGCTGGGCATCCACTTAACCAAAGCATTCAGGGCAGGACTTGATAGCTCTGCGCTTTGAGCCCTGGAAGGGATTCCAGAAGGGAGCAGGGTGGGAGCATGGTGAAACCACTCATCTGTGCTCTCATTTTTTCCATGGGTTAAGGTCTCAAGAGGTTATGTCCTAGCTAGAAAGGAACGTTAATAGCAAAGTAGTTTTGAGGGGCTGTCAAATGCTGAAAGAAACAGTTCTTGCTGGGTGGGGCTGTCCAGTAAGACTTCGCATAACATTCGCTTCTGATCTTCATAGAGAAATCGCCTATCTTCCCGGGTCCATGGGGCTCAATTCGCTACATCTCGGTTTCAATGAAGTCCACATCTTTTGCCACCAATCAGCTTTCTGATGGTTTCTAGGTCTGTCCTCCTCTAGCTGCCTTTCCCCTAAGTCTGTCAATATAAACAAGACCACGAGCCATTTGCTTGAATGGAGAGGCATGCCTCAAAGTTAACAGACAGTCACAGCTGTGCGAGAGGATCCAGGCGCAAGTACATTCTAAAATAGCACTCGGGCCGCAGAGGGCATGGAAACATGCCGGCCCCACACTGCCAGGGAATGCTGCCCTGAAGCTTAGATTTTTCACGCCTCAAACTCATTAAACCCCCAGCCTTCATTTCACACATCATGTCCCTCCAGAATCTCTGGCTTCCTTCCTTCAAACATCACACCCTCTTCTTCCTCAGGTGGCTTCAGCTGGTCCTTTACCAATTTGTTATTAATAATACCATTCATCCAAAATTTTCTGAATGCCAAGGCTATAATAGTAGGGAACAGAATGTCCCGGTGGAGAAAAAAAAAAAAAAAAAGGTCTAATCATTAGAATTATTGGAGTATAGGCATGTAGGGCTGGAGGAGGTCCTAGAAGTCATGTAATTCTACCACTATCATGCTCCAGTTTGAGCAAAAAGAGGACCAAGGGTCACACAGTGAGTTTGGGTTATAACTGAGAACGTGGAAACTGACGGCCCACCCTGCATTAATTTCTATTAAATCATTTTTACAGTCATTATTCTTAACACCAAATAATTTTGCAAAGATATTTAACGTAAGTTTCAGAGAAGTGGGTACCTCAAACTACCCTCTAGCTGATTGCCTTAATCTTTTGGTTTAGTTTTAGAGTAGAGCCTGGCCTAGGAGAGCCGATGAAATTATTCCCTGACATACACAAACATTTTGGATATTTGTTTTCATCATCCAAATCTCCATGTACAAACATCATCGTTCATAATGAAATACATTGATACGTACACATATTCATTCAACAAGCCACCTGAATGACTGCCTGTGCACAGCGCCCACTCTGGTACTGTGGGCATTGAGAGAGGAAATAGAATAAAGCTTAGTTGGGTTCACTGCATAGCAAGGGATCCAGGCATTACTCCCTCCCACTCCTGGACCTGTGACTCTAGAATAAGGCAGATTGGGATACTGATTTTAAAAGCATCAATTATTCGTAGGGCAAGAAGATGAGAGAATGATTAAGTTAAAGTAGGATGTCCATGGAAGGCTTTAGGGAAGTAATATTTGAACTCGTCTAAAAGGATGGATAGGAATTTTACATGCGCTCAACTGTAGGGGGAGCAATACTCTCAATTAGCAATTTTTAACCTTTTTGATATCATGGCACACATAAACTAATTACTGAAATTCTGCGGCACACCGAAAATATATTTTTTTGCAGATTTGACAAAAAATATAGGTATACTTTTGATTCATTCACACTAGCAGCTATTTTTGTGTTGGCTGTTGTCATTTTTTTAAAAATTTGACAATCAAAGGGAAAAGAGGTCCGTGCCCCTGACTAAATGTTCAGGTATTGCATGTTTTAAAAATTCTTGCAGCACACCAGTTGAAAATCACTGATCTAAGTGGAAGAATCGGTGTGGACACAGCATGGAGAGAGGGGAACACTGAGGTGTTGGCTCACATTTGTGGCCAATGGCAAGGAAGCAGAAGCTCAAAGCTCTCTTTTCCGAAAGAGGGAATCCTCAAGAGCTATATATTTAAGTTTCTTTAGGTGTGACTTCCTATATCTGAAAAATCAAAACACCAAGCAGGTAGGATTTTTATATTTAGAGATTTCCTCATTTTAGCTATTTCCCTACAAAAAAGTTTCAAGATCTTCCAGCTTGTCTAAGTTCAAATCCTGTCTTCATACTTTCCGACTCTGAGATGTTAGACAACTGACCCAATCCTCCCTGAGCCTCTGTTTTCTTATCTATGTACCTCAGGTAGGGTGCGTGTGAGAATCAAACATACACAATGCCTTACAATCGCTCAGTATAGTACTTGGCACATATTAATACTTAAGTTCTTCCTGTGATCTCAGGCTCCCAGGAGGACAAAGACAGGTCTGGCAACCCAAGTGGCAAGATCACCTCTTCAGGCTTGAGTTTAGTTGTTCACAAACAAAAGAGTCAGTAATGTGTAGTACGATCAACTATCTAGGTTTGTCCAGGACTAAGGGGTCACCCAGATCATGAGACTTGCATTGCTAAAACCGGAACAGTCCCAGGCAAATTTAGATCATTGGTCCCCTCACTGTTGTTGTTTAAGAATGAGGTTCGAGAGCCAAATTATCTAGGTTCAGATTTTAGTTTGCCATACAATGTGCATAACCTTGATCAAGTCGCCCAACGCTCTGTGCTTCAGTTTCTTCATCTGTAAAATAAAGATTAAATAATAATGCTAACCTCACAAAATGGTTATGGGGTTAAATAAGTCAATATATAATGTTAGTTATTATTAGTAGTAGGAAATAACAAACTCTTTGTCTTTTCCCATCCAACTTTAACTTTCTTAGACAATTGTTTAAAAATAGCTTATTGAAAGGAATCAAATTAATTTCTACTTGTGTACTTACACTCAGTCTTCAGAAGAGATTTGATGTGGGATGAGACTCCTCTCTAGGGCCCCTGGCATTGTGGGCTTTCCTTGTCCTCACATTTATTGCACTGTGTGGCTTTGTCTTTTGCACCACTGGGTGACATGGAAAACTAAGAAGGGGAATTTGAGTGGTGTGGCTCATTTCATGGGTCTTTTCCACCTCCCCTGCAGGGGGCACTGTGGTCAGGTGGGAAGAGCACAGGGCTGGTAGTCAGGACACTGGGTTTTGTCTCGAGTTTGACCTTGGCCAAGGCCTTCTCTTGTCTTGGGATCTCAGTTTCCTAATCCTTTAAATGAGGGGGTTGGTCGGCCTGATCCCCAAGGTCCTTCTAGTCTGAGTTGAAACATTGCACAGACACAGTTTCTTCTTTCCTGTTCCTTTCTCTCCAGCTCAGGATATGCAGATGTCAGAAGTAGACAGCGGTCTTCATGCATTTCCCCAAGCGTCTCCCAATGCTAAGGAGCAGAATTCTGAAACCTCACACAAAGGCTAGTGTAGCTCTGCCCCCTCTAATTATGGCCCATTAAGGCCCAGATCCCTCCTGTCTGCAAAATGTGCTGTTTAACATTCTCTCTGGCTGTGCCTCCGCCAAGGACGCAAGCCATTGCCCTCAGTTCTGTTGATGTTTATGTTGAGAAAGCAGATAATCCTCACTGCAGTGACAAGTTGACTGAAGCAAGTAAAAACCAAATAGGGTTTAGAATTCTAATTGCTGACAGATTCATAATGGTGTGCGAGCCTGCTGTCTGCCTGGCTGCCCTGCTGTTCGGAACAAAGTGTGAAGTTAAAGCGTATATTGTTTCTGGTATGAGATTTCCCCACCCCAGAATTTTCTTTTCTGAATGGAAGTGTAGGGGAGAAACATGGCTTTCTGAATATAAGGAGAAACAACCACAGCACTTAAAATAGGAGGAAAAAAACAATCAGGCGGGGTGTTCTAGTGAAAGGACAATGTGGAGATGGGGTTGGGGAGGACTTTTGGGTTCTTGTTGAATGTTGACAGTACATCCATGGAGGCCAGTTACTTAGCCTCTCTGACGTGTCTGTTAAATGGTGCGTTAGATCAATTGTTTACAATTTCGTTGTTTTACAGTAATTTTCTACTAAATATTTCTAGAAAGCATAATATACAATCAGATAAAATCAGAATAGCTTTGTTTGAAGGGTCCCTAACCCTGAGCACTAACAGAAGTTATATATTATCTATTGATATCTGTATGTGTATATGAAATTATACAAAGTACATTGCAAGGATTCACAGACAAATGTCTAATAGTGGCTGTTCCTGGGTTGATGAGGAGGAATGTGAGGATAGGGCTTGGGGAAACGATTATTTCACTTGTATCTGCATAGTTTTATTTCTTATGTAAAAATATTTGAAGTTGTTCTTGCCATTGCGGCTCAGTGGTTGGAGCATCAGCCCACAAACCAAAGGGTCTCTGGTTTGATTTCTGGTCAAGGGCATGTACCTGGGTTGCAGGCTGGATCCCCAGCTCCGGTTGGGGTACATATGGAAGACAACAAATCGATGTGTCTTTCTCACATTGATGTTTTCCTCTCTCTCGTCCTCCTTCCCTCTCTTCCACTCTCTCTAAAAAAAAAAAAAAAAAATGGAAAAAACATCCTCAGGTGAGGATTAACAACAAAAAATGTTTGATGTAAACATGAAAAATATGAACAGTTGTCGATTATAGGTGATGGGAAACACAGGTGTTATAATAGCTAAATACTTCTTGTACTTCTCTAAATTAAAAACAAAGTTGACTAAATATCTGTTGCCTCTTCAAATTCTAATATTTTGTGTTTTTTGTAAGACATCCTCTTTGAACCTCGGCTTTCTCATTTATAAAATGAGAAAGTAGGTCTAGGTGATCTCTAAAATCCCTTGAATCCCTAAATTCTATTTCTGGCAATAAAATAATTACAGGATCATTAACTGATAGAGCAGACAGAACCTATTATTTTAAGCTGGTATTCTGTAAGATTGTATTGAGACCCTTTTGAAATGTGATGATATTGTCTCCCTCCCAATTTCCAGTAATTATTTATAGATATATAGTTCCCAAAGGCTAATTTTAAAACCTAACATGAAAATCACCTCCAGCATTTATTTATCTTTGCAGAAATCACCACTATAATTAAGAGCCATGTAGTGATTATTTGAGGGGAACAATGGACTCCTGGAATGAAGTATGATTTGGGAATTAGAGGATCCAGGATTTTGGTCCTGCTTCTGGTACTCTACCAGGATGACTTTGGGCAAGTTACTTTAACCTCTCTGGGTCTTGGTTTCTTCATTTGTAATGTGAATGAGTTGGGCCAGGTAATCTTTAAAATATCTTCTCTAAGAAAAAAAAAAAGTAAATGTTTACTTGATAATAAAACAACTCTGGGGAGAAAGATCAGAGACAAATAGCAAGAGATCAAGACAAATAGCAAGAAAACTAGCTGGTGTGGTTCAGCGGATTGAGTTTCGTCCCATGGACTGAGAGGTCCCGGTTGGATTCCTGGTCAGGGCACATGCCCAGGTTTCAAACCCTAGCAGGGGGCATACAGAAAACAGCCGATCAACGTTTCTCTCACATCGATATTTCTATTTCTTTCTCCCTTCTTCTCTCTTTAAAAAAATCAATAAAACATATTTTTTTAAAAAAGAATGTTATAGGTAGATCTCTGAGTGATCTTAGCAATTGGACCAGCTGTGGTCATCTAGAAGCCAAGGATACTGCAGTTTTATTTTAAGGTGAAGTCATTCCCTCAGCCCTTTCTCTCTGGACTCTTACAGCACCTTCTCTTTAGCATGTGCCCTATATACTGCTTTGCTTTGTGCTGTCTTGGGTTCCCATATCCCTGTATCCTGAACATTATTTTTTCTTGATGCTCTGATTGTTCTCCATAAATTATTTTATTTCATTTTTTGTTTGTTTGTTTTGTAGCTCATGGTCTTTGTCTGGTTTCTTAATCACTTTGTTTTCAGGAGCATCTCTCCAATGTGCACTCTGAGTAACTTCCCAAAACTTTGGTGCTGAAAATCTTTTGGAATGGCTAACTTCAGGTTTATCATAAATAATGTGTTTACTCCCCTCATCAATTGTTATCATTGGCTGGAGTTGAAAATGGTGTTACTCCACTTAAAACAAAATATGGAATGTTTCTTTTCAAAAATAAACTTACGTCTGTACTATAGTTGTTATATTATTTTGTCTTTTCATATCCTAATCTCACATCAATCTGACGTTTTTAGAATCCTCTTTTGAATTTATACTAGTCTCTCTCCAGTAAGATGGTGAGAAGCTTCAGGCACGTTATGAGCTAATAAATTGACAGTTTCTAGATGAAAGCAAATGCAGAGACAATGATTAAAGAGCTTCTACACTTGTAAAGTAAATAATAAGCACTCAGAGATTGTCCTTGGATAAAGGAACCCTGTGGGCATATTTCAAAGTCCATTCGGTGGCCAGGGGTTGGGGAGCCCTTCCAGAAGAAGAACATACCATAAATCACTTGCTCTTCAGATTTTTTTTCTAAGGAGACAGAGACTTACAGTCATGACTCACGCTTGCCAAGACTTTAAACTTTTGGTTCCAGGAAGTCTAAGAATTCTGAAGCTGAGACCACTGAGTTATGTTTCCACTATCAAAAGCCAACTGGACTTTGATACTACCCTGGCAACCGAGGGCACGAAAATGGGAGGATTCTCCACCGTTCTCTAGAGGAGTTTTGCCGTTTGCGACTCCCATTCTATTTTATGGAGAGCATTGTGAACTCAAAGGCATGTGTTGGTCGCTCCAAATCCAGAAAACACGATTTAGCCATTTTTTAACATTGAATCTTTTTGTTAGCTTTTAACACCTGCCTTTTCAGAGCTGTTGATTTTTCTTTAATGAGAAAGACTCGCCTTAATCAGCTTGAAGTGTAATGGATTATTGTCACTGTCGATGGACCACCAAGAAGACAAAACCTGTAGACAGTGACATGTGGTGGAGGTAAGTTCCGGTGACATTGTATTTTCTGATCCACTGACAGTCACACATGTTTATGGAAATCACTCTGTCACTGGATTTTCATCTCAGGCCTCAGGAAAGAAGACTGTGTTGGTGAGGAAGAGCAGAGGAGAGGACCACAAGTCCTCTACAGGGTTCGCTTCTTTTTTAAAAATATGTTTTTATTGATTTTGGAGAGAGAGGAAGGGAGAGGGAGAGAGAGATAGAAACATTGATCAATTGACTGCTTCCTGCATACCCCCTTCTGTGGATCAAGCCTGTGACCCTGGCATGTGCCCTGACCGGGAATTGAACCAGGACCTCTTGTTCCACGAAGCTCAACCAAGTCACTCGGCTGAGCTAGAACTTGCTTCTTATAACTTGGGTCTGCTGGCTGCATACTTGTGCCCTTCGCCTGTCAAACGCCTCCTCCAGCCTCTTTTCCTGGTTACTTCCATTTTTCCCTTCAAATTGCTTAGAACCTAGACATTCCTGAACAATCTGCACTTACTTTTTTCCTATCCCTTTTGACACACATTTGCATTTTTTTTATTTTTTATTCTCATCTATCTACCTGGTTTGATTAGACATAGGCCCTTAGGGTCAGGGACTATACATTCTTTTCCCTGTTTAATCCTCAGCATCCAGAATAATGTCTGCCATTTGGTAGCTGCTCAACCTAAGGTTCCTTTTTACCAACACAGAACCATGCAGACTGAACACAATGAAAGCTTTTGTTCTCCTCCCAGTGACTGGTAACTGGGAGCTGACAGGTCAGTATCAAAACCACTGAGGGAGCAGTTTCCCAAGAGGGGCCCATCCAAACCTCTGACTTCATATGAACAGGGTTTAGGAGAGAACATTGCTTTGCCCTGAGAGAGCCTGGAATATCAACAATTAGGCCATGGGAAAGAGAGGAGAATGGTGATTAGGCCTCTGTGCTAAGCGAGGGCCTCGAAGAAGTATGATTTCCATTGTCTCTCTGGGTAATCCCCCCTTGCATTTTCTCATGATTGCCTGCGATAGGATTTCTTAATCGTTGAAGGGGTTTAGAGTGTGATCCCTTGAATGTATAATTATCTTCATTATTCAAAACAAAGAAGACACGTGCCAGTCAGAAAAAAATAAAAATAAAAATGTAGCCTCCAGCAGGAAACTGAGCTCAGCTCTCTGCCCCACTCGGAGACGCTTCCCTTTCCCCCCGTATTTCCTCCCCCATTTGAAATGTCCCGCATCCCTGTTTCTGTGGGCTTATAAATTGCAGCAGCAATGTAAGAATATTTACAGCCTGACCAGTGTGGCTGAGTTGGTTGAGTGTCATCCCACGCACCAGGAGGGTGCTGGTTCGATTGCCCACTAGGGCACACGCCCTGTCGCTGGCTCAGGGCCCAGCAGGGGGCGTGCAGAAGACAGCTGATCTATGTTTCTCTCTCACTGACGTTTTTATCTCTCTCCCTCTCCCTTCTTCTTTCTGAAATCAATAAAAACATGTTTTAAAAAAAAAAAAAGTACAAACAGCCTGTGGTACTCTGACCCAAAACAAGCAGCATTCAGTTCAGACCCGAAGGTGACGCTGCCCCTTCACATACGGTCAGGCGTGTGCTGGGACAAAATGCATTCGCCACACACACCTTGGTAACCAGTCTGCGTTTGTTTTGATTTTTCTCCTCCTCTCCTTAGGAAACATTATTTGTTTATGCTCTTGAGACCCTGAAACAGTGGCTCTACTTCCTATGGCCTATTCAATCACTGGCTTGCACCCCGCAGTCCTAGTGATGCCCGGGCCATGTAGTGTAATGAGAAACGATGCCAGATGAGCTTCAGATGACTGGGTTCAATGTTGCCTCTGACACACACCAGCTGTGTGGCATGGAGATGTGACTTCTCCTTGGGTTTTAATGTTCTTGTCTTTAAAAAAAGAAATTGGCTTACACCAGGGATAAATGATTTTTTTTTTTTTTTTGCACAGGGTCAAGTAGTACATATTTCAGGCCTTGTAGGCCATCTGATCTACGCTGCGTACACTCCAGTGCTTCGCGCAACAGCAAGCCACAGACAGGCTGGCTGAGGATGGTCGCGCTCCAAGGCAACTTCATTTATAGAAGTGGAAATTTGAGTTTCATATAATTTTCACATATCCTAAAGCATTCTTCTTCTTTAGAGCTTTTTTAACCCTTTAAGAAGTACAAACCATTCTCACTTCACGAGCCACGCACAGGCTTTTGCTGATTTCTGACCCACACCTTCGTCCTCAAAGGAGAGACTAAAACGTCGAAGGGAGAGGTACAGTGTAAATACACAGCAGCACACTCGCTCCATTGATCTGAGTTGCCCTTTGTCACGCTATTTAATTCACTTTGAATTTCAAATGCAATTAGATGTAGATTTGTATTTGCTGTTTGTTTGTTTGTTTATTTACCAAAGGAGTTTTGAAAAGACCGAGGAAATCTTGTGATTTTGATGATCTCCAAAGCCTTCACATTCACAGTCTCTGAGACCCGGGGATGGGTTGCGGCTAATCTTTAGCTTCTAGAATGATTTCGGGTCATTGTCAACCACACTACACTTGTTAAATTTCATTTATTCATGGCCATGACAGGGAGCTGAGGCATGAATAATACAAAAGAGTGGATAAAAAATCATTTATACTGCATTCAGCTTTAAAATACATCATGAATATGTTTTTTCCTCTGAAGATTTACCTTCCTAATCCCTTTTGCTGATATGAAAATGAGTTTGCATTACCTGAGCTCACAGCGGATTATGATAGAATTGGGATTCAGAGGAGAGATGTGCTAGAAATGCAATAAAAGCAACACCCCGGGTTAAATCTTCCTTCTTGATGTCTCTTAACTCTCCTAGTCACTGAGCTTTTTTTCCCCACCAGTTCCTCCATGGCATCCTCTCATCACAGTGATGATGTTGTCTTTTCCACTCTGACCATGCATCTTAGCCTGACCCTCGTCCTGGGATTTCCCTGGCGTTTCCTAGTGGAAATATACTCTCTTACTCACCTGGGTTTGAGACTAGGACCTAAAAAACACCAATTTGCATAGTTTATCAACCTGTAAGGAAATGATTAATAATTATGTATCAGCTTCATTGTTTTTATTTTTAAGCCACTTTTACAATGGAGACCTTCCTTGGCATGCACATGAGGAGAGATGGAATAGCCTACCGTTCTGGTATGCATTTGTTAATAGCATCCCATTCTTTACCTGGAGGACATCAACACTTTCCAGTTTGGCCGAGCCCTATGACATATGGATGCATTCGAAACTGGTCTAGCTGCCCTCTTCCTTGCCATCCCGGGCCTGCCAGTATCCCTTCCTCGTGGGCATCTCTAGGAAGGCCTGTTGTCCACATGGTGACATGATTCTGCACAGGGCACTCTAATCACTACCTGAGACCCTAGGGGCCAAAAAGAGTTCTTGGGATTTGCACATGAGTATCTTAACTAACCTGAACATGAGATAATCAGATAGGAATAGGTCCTGTTATTTCACCTGGGTGGGAGATTAATAATATAGGAATACGGTACATTGCAGGGTCTTCTGAGCATGTCTCTTAGAAACCTAGAGCAGAAAAACTGGGAAGATTTAAAGGCTGGGAATATGGAAATTCTGGATTATAAATGCTTTGAACCCCTTCTTCATTCCAGTTTATTTTATGAAAAGCTGAATATGATTTTCAAATATTAATTAATATGTGTACCCCTCTCTAATTTCTTGGATCATGAGAGATTATTGTCTTTAGCCTCATGACCTCAGGATGAATCATTACTGTCAAAGCTCAGGTATAAGAAAGGAGGAAGACCCTGGTCGGTTTGGCTCAGTGGTTAGAGCGTTGGCCTGTGGTCCAGAGAGACCTGGGTTCTGTTCCCGCTAAGGGCACATACCTTGGCTGCAGTTTGTCCCTGGCCCTGGTTGGGTCGTGCGGGTGGCAGCCACTCGATGTGTCCCTTTCACATCGATGTTTCTCTCTCTCTCTTCCTCTCTCTCCCTCCCACTCTATCTGAACAAAAAATGAGAACATGTCCTTGGGTGAGGATTTAAAAAAAAGAAAGAAGGAAGGCTCAACTTAAAAAATTTTTTTTCCCTTTATTGCTTTTAGAGAGAAAGGAAGGGAGAGAGAAAGAGAGATAGAAACATCTATGAGAGAGAACATTGATTGGCCGTCTCCTGCACACTCCCCACTGGGATCGGGCCCACAACCCGGGCATGTGCCCTGACCGGGAATTGAACCAGCAACCTCTTGTTGCATGGGTCAATGCTCAACCACTGAGCCACACCAGCCGGGCTCAGCGTTTTAGTTTTGAAGGAGGTTTTCAAAGTCATGGCAGAGATGAAAACCCTGAGAGAAACTGCTGCAGGGCTTATAAGAGCTTGGGCTTTTGGGAAATTCACAATGAAGTTTCTGGCAGGAATGGGTATTGGCAGAGAAGCTATGAGCCTAGAATGGTTTTCATATTGCCCATGGTGAGATTAAACTCTGGAGATGGAAAAGAGAGGTAAACAAACTAGTGAGAAGCTGAAGAAGGTTTCCGAGGAAGTGACTCACCCCATTCAGTGGTTAACTACAAAGAGTTGAGAGGTCAGTGGTTCAATTTACACTTCCCTGCAAAGCAGTGATCTGAGATTACAGATGACCAAGAGCCTACTTCCTGAATGGATTCTGGTAGGTTCTAGGGTACTTCATCCAGCCCAGAGGAGTGGCACTGGACAAAGAATGGAACTGCATCATGTCTGGGCAGGAGAGACCAAAGACGTGCCTCAGAAGCGTTGGCAGCCTCAGGGGGGCGTGCTCAGTACCAGCAATTGCTCGTGCATCTCTTTGGAGAGCTCAGAGGCAGGAGCTTGAGGGCTGGAAAAGACTCATGATCAGAAAAAGGCAATGTCAAAGCATGATGTGGAACATATGGTAAGAGACGGGTAGGATTTCAGTTAGTGAATATTTATTGAGTTCTGACTGCGTGCCAGATAGCGTTCTAGCAATTTGGAATCCAGTAATTAAAAATAAAAAAAAATTTTTTAAAGCCCTGCCTTCACGAAGCATTTTGGTGATGAGAAGCAGCAAGCAAAAGAAGGAAATATAAACACAATAAAAGAATTTTGGAAAGTTGAAAAACATCATGGGAAAAAACAAAATCAAGTGGAGAATGCTGGAGGAAGGTGCATGGGTTTGAATATGGATGTCAGGGAAGGTCTCACTTGGCAAAGACCTGCAGAGGACGAGAAAGAGAACCCCAGAGAGACGTTGGAACACCCGGTGCAAAGGCTTTGAGGCAGGAGTACTTTAAAGTGTTTGAGGAACCAAGGAGGCCGGGATCATGCAGTGTGGTGAGTTAGCAGTGAGGGGGGAAGTCAAGGTCAGGCAGACCCCACGCATCCCAATCACGAGGAGCCATTCCTTTTGATGTGAACTTTGACTCTTACTTTCAGTGAGATGGGAAGCCTTTCACTATATTGTGCAGAGTGTGGCATGGTCTGACTTAATTTTTAACAGGGTCACCTTAGCTGTTTTTATTCTTACCCTAGGACTTTTTTTTTTTTTTTTTTTTTTTGCATTTATCTTCAGATAGAGCAGGAGGGAGAGAGGGAGGAAGAGAAACATCGATGTGAGAGAGACACATCAACTGGCTGCCACCCACACAACCCCAACCGGGGCCGGGGACAAACTGCAACCAAGGTACATGCCCTTAGCGGGAACTGAACTCAGGACTCTCTGGTCCTTGGGCCGACGCTCTAACCGCTGAGCCTAACCGCCAGGGCACCTTAGCTGTTTTGAGTAAAATAGCTCATAGGATTCCAGGGGGAAACAGAGACAGCAGCAAGGAGACTAGAGCAATAATCCAGGTGAGATATGATGGTGGTTTTGTTATTGGAGCAACAGTGCAGATCAATAGAAGTGGTTGGACTCTGGATGTATTAGGAAGATAGAAGCACAGCATTTTATACTAGAATAAATGTTGGCTATAAGAAAAAAAGGAAAAAGTCAAAGATTATTCCATGATTTTTGTCCCGAGCAACTAGAAGGATAAAGTTGCCGTTTCTGAACTTAGGATGGCTGTGAGAAGAGATTTGGGGCTCTGGATGTCAGTAATTGATCTGGGATAGGTTGTGTGGATGTCTTCTCACTGTCAACAAGAGGTAGAATATAGTGTGTAAGTAGAAGGGTTGGTGAGGAGAGAAGGCAGCGGAACACACGGCATTGATATTGCTAGATAGAAATGTAAAAATCTTGCAACAAAATAGCTTTGGCCTGATGTTTTCTGCATGACCTGATGTGAACCTTCTCAGAACTTAGATGCTCTCTTGCAAAGAAGACAGAAGGAAAATTGTGACTGGGCAGAATTAAAATGAAAAATAACTGCGATAACCCAGGATGGCAAAAATCAAGCATTCTTTTTGGCTACCGGGCAGAATGGGGCTTCAGTAAATATGAAATACAAATGTGTCACAATTTTCTTTATTTATCTGGGCTTTCTGTATTGGAAATAGTCTGTGTGCTACACTTTTTAATAGCACGGGGAAGAAAAGACAACGTAATGAGTGTATGAACTTCTTAAAAGAATAAACTGAAAGGTAAATTTAAAAGCAGAATGGAAAATACGAGATCAGGGAAAGAGGTGGGGCTCATGTCAGTTGTTGAAGGAGGTATGTAGCCGTTTTGACAGTGTTGTTTCTTCAGAGAACATCTAGATGGCAGCTCTGGACTCTAGGGACCAAACTTTTGAGTGATATTGCCGATCAGAGGAACCTTCAGGGAGCATGACTCAAACTCTTCCCTATGAGGGAGTCACTTGCAGAAAACAAGTGATAGCCTCATCATCGTCACGTATCTGAAGAGACAGCCTGGAGAGTGGATTGTACTTATGCTCTGTGGCCCTAACAGATAGATTAGGACTAATATTAAGGAGACTCGAGGGGAAATGACCTCAGAAGGTGAAATAGTCAGTGCTGTTTGAAAACAGGATAAGCTGTTTTTAGGAGTTAGTGAGTTCTCTGTTTAAAAGTTTTCAAACAGAAATTCCACAGCCATTTGGCAGACAACTATACAGAAGGGATCCAACATCCAGGTCCCGCCCAGACCTGAGATTCTATTAGCCAGTCATGGCATCGTGAAAACGTGGGCCGAGGCAAATGCTGTCTATAACGGCTCGGCAGGATGCGGGAAGACCAAAAATAAGAACAAAACTCATGAAGTCATTTTCTGTTTATATGCATTTGGCAAAGAAGAATAGTGACTGCCCACATAATCTACCATAGACACTCACTGGCTGATTCGATAGAAAGAATTTCGGTTTATTTTCAACACAGAGACTTGACTATTGCCTAAATAAATGCTGGATAATTTGGCAGGTAGGGCTAGTTTCAGAATAGAATTCTTATTCTCCCTTTTGTAAACATACACAAGAAAAGAAAAGAAAAATGTTTCTAAAGGAGGTTTTAAAGGCTCAGAAGCTGGGATTGAAAAGGAGGCCACAAAGCTCCGTTTTACTGTGGGGTGTCATTTTTCAAATGATTCCTAATCACATTCCCAAGCCTGTCTGGAGGGGCCAAATTATTAGTGTTTTTAGCAGCAAGGCAGTTAGGTGATTACTGTCTCCTGCAAACACACCTTGGTTTCAGCTGAGATCGACACAGCAAAATTATAGTCTCTATGTCCTTCCGTTAGCCTCAGACATCTTCGGACAAAAAGACCACAGTGATGCCACTGGGGCATGTGCAGAACTTAGTGTAGAATTAGGAATCAGGATCTAAGCTCAGTGGCTCGACAGCCTCCCCTGAGTTTGCAGCTCAGAGGATAGAAGTCAGGCATCATCCTTTTGGTCCAGAAATTTTACATTTCACATTTATTCATTCATCCGATTCTATTTTAGGGCTTGCTATGTTTCAGCCGTTGTGTTCGTCAGTGTGGGGTTAGACGTGGGCGTGGGCAGTGTTCTGGCCTGAAGGAGCTCTTCCTGGGGGTGGGAACCGGGAACAGAGGAAGAGAGCCGAGCTCTGTACGACACTAGCATTGGAAATGGTAGCAGCGGTGGACTTCAGAAAGTTGAGGCGGGCCATTTAGGGGTAATTAGGATGATTGTGTCTACAAAGAGTAACATGCATTAAATTAGAGGAGCATGGAAGGGCACCAAGGGCGGGAGGAGGTGCTGGGTGGAGGCAGGGTGTCGGGGATCAGCAACGAGGCAGAGGCCCTCCGGGTAGATAGGGCCAGCTCCTAAAGGACCGAGTGTGAGAACCCCAAGAGCTAGAATTTTATCCTAAAAGTAAAGAGAGACATTTTGATTTTGCAGGGTTGTTGAAGATTAAGCGAGATCATACATGGGGAACAGGTGCCCTGAAGGGCAGTGTGGACGCTGGAGGCCTTTGGAGGCATTGGGAAGGTATCAGCAATCCTCACTGACTGCTCGTAGTGTTCCGTGTGCATCACACATATGTTCACACTTAAAAATACGTATATGTTTATAGATTTTTAGAGAGAGAAACATCAGTTGATTACTTCCCATATATGCCTCAACCGAGAACAGAACCTCCAACCTAGGTATGTGCCCTGACTGGGAATCAAACCCACAACCTTTCAGTGTACGGGACGATGCTCCAACCAACTGAGTCACACTAGCCAGGGCTCACACTTTTTGTAATTGAAATTGTTTTTATTGTGGACACTGTTGCCTATGTCCCCATATCCCCCACCTTTGCCCACCTCCACCCAGCCCCGCCCCCTCCCATGGCCCTCACCACACTATTGCCTGCGTCCATGGGTTATGCATACGTGTTTTGTAGTTAGTTAATCCCTTCACCTTCCTTTATCCAGTCCCCTCCCACGTCCGCCCCTCTGACATTTGCCAGTCTGTTCCATGTGTCTATGCCTCTGGTTCTATTTTGTTCATCAGTTTATTTTGTTCATTAAATTTCACATATTAGTGAGATCATATGCTGTTTGTCATTCTTTGTCTTATTTCACTTAGCATAATAATCCAGGACTATCATGTTGTTGCAAAGGGTAAAAGTTCCTTCTTTTTTATAGCTGTGTAGTATTCCACGGTGTTTTCTTTTGCTGTTCTTTTGGCTTCAACTTGAAATAAGTTCATCCCCCGTACTCATCTTGTCAAAACCTGCCTGTCCCTTAAGGCTCAAGTACCATTGCACTGATTTCATGAAGGCCTTCTTGAAACCTACAGCCACTATTCATTGTTTGTGTATTCTTTGTGTTCCATCATCATCACCTGCTCCTTATAATCTATATTTTATTTTGCTTGATATCAGAATTCACTCTTTAACCTATTTTTTCTCTCTGTCTTTTTTGTTTTATTTTGTTTTTTGATGCAAAATGCAAAATGTATAATCCATTTCTTGCTTAAGACAAGTCATGGTAGTCGCTTGCTGAATAAATGAATGAATTCATTTGTCAGTTTGTTTAGAAGCAGGTTTGTGATGGCCTACAGAGTACTAAGGGTTAAATGTTTCCAAGAAGGAGCTGGGCATGAAGTAGATTTTTCTGAAACAAGTATTATTTACTCTGCTGTGTTCGGGTCAAGCGCTTCTCCATCTTGGCACGTCCAGAAAAAGAACATTTTCCTTGGATCCGGCTTCTTCCCTTCTCTTCCTCACAGGAAAGAAGAGCCAAGTTGAAGCAGGTTGTGCAAAAACAGTTGAGGTGACAAGACCCAGTCATAAACATTACCAACCAATATTTCTCTATTGTAACTTCCAAAACTCAGGAACATTCTCATGGTCTGGTGTACAAAGAGTCCTTTCTCAAAAGCAATCTGCTCCCATTACTCTAAATAATAAAACCACCCAGAATCTTCTGAGTGCTCTGCTCTGTGTCAGGGAGGCTCAGAGGTCCCTGGAGCTCAGATGTGCTGGGCTCCTGCAGCCTCTCCGCCACGGGCCTGCATGCGGGCTTTCGCCATCTCTTTCTGACACTACACATCTCAGAGAGGTTAATCTTGTCCAAGATCACAGAGCTACTTATTAGGGTTTTGTTTTTTTTTTAATGAACTCCCCCAAATCACATGGAACTAAAACGAAGTTACCAGGCATTTATTATTTTAGAATTTTAATCACACCGAAGAACTTACATGCATCTATGCATAACCAATGGACACAGACGATAGTGCGGTGCAGGGGAGGGGAGCTGGGAGGAAGGGGTTAATGGGGGTAAAAGGAAGGACATCTGTAATACTTTCAACAATAAAGGTAAATTTACAATAAAGTAAAAATAACAATCAGTTTCTCCTTTCTTCGCATTCAAGAGATCTGAGAGAATGTATCTGAACTTCTTAAAACACAGTTGCTGTTGAGTAAAGGGACATTTTTATGGATCAAGGGGTTAAGACAATAAAAGAAGACATAGTTTCTGGTTTCCCTATCACCTGAGTCCTGTTGGATCAGGCTGGTCCCATCCCAGCTCGAGTATTAAATTAACTGCAAGCTGCTCGGAAAACTGTATCTGTTTCAAGGTCACAACCCTGCCTGTGCTTGTCTTTCTTTCTTTTCTTTTTTTTTAATCGGAATTGTTGGATGGGAGAGGGGTCCAGGAGGATGGGGAGACAGAGGTAGAAGAGAAGAGGGGGTTATTTCAGGCTGTGCTTCTCTAAGCTTTCAATGTCTGAGCTCCAGGACAGATCCTCCTGTTGTGAAACACTGGACCAGTTGTTGCGGTCTGAAGATAAACAACATTCCAGTAGTTCCCCTAGAGGCTACCCGAGGGCTTGTGCTTTTTAACATTTCCCTGGCTATCCGAGGATCCAGGAGCCCAGGGTGATTGGAGTACCTGCTGCAGTACACACAGCCACAGTTTTGTGGTCTCTGTGCTCTTAAACCGGGTTGCGGTAATGAGCCCGGGGTGAGATCTCTATGCCTCTGCCTGGTCGTTAAACTGATGAAACACTAGCTTCCTTTGTGTAGCCTTGGACGCCCCATTTGTGCTGATTAGAAGTTGCTGAGAACAAGGGTGCTTTGCCCTGATGTGCAAGCTTTCTGCCTTCATTAAATTTTGAGGCTGAATTAGGACTCACTCAGGTTATGTAAGGGCAGGTTTGAAAACCAGATGCCAGCCGTTAACAAGATCAACCTGGGCTTATCATGAAAGGGCTGGCTGGACCTAAGATTGCTGTACCCAACAGGACAAGCATTTCAAATAAATTTTTCAAAAGTTCTTGGTTCTTCTATAGGTGGGCGTGGCTTGAAAAGGCATAAAACCACAACAAATGAGAGAAGAGCTCAGACTCGCCTTTCATTTTATGACGGAGGATTTAGTGATGATTCATGGACTGTGAATGCCAGCCCTGGTCCCTGGCTTAGGTCTACCTGCAAACACCGTCAAGGCCAACACATTCACGACACCACATTCTCTGCGTTCAGGACCACTTTCTACGGTTCATCAATTGCACTCGTACCCATTGTTATCATTGTTCTCTGCAGTCATCTTCAAGGCATATGAAGGGGGCATTATGAACCTCATTTTAATGATAAAAAACTGAGGTTCAGGGAGATAAAGTAACTTTCCCAACATCTTACAGCTGCTGTAATTGTATAAATAAAACAATTTAAATTTTTGTTGGCATTAAGTATTATTGTACCTTTTGTATGTGTATGTATGAGTTGCTAATTTAGCAAGTTTAGGATGACTGACAGGCAGTAGTCATGTGTCCCCTAACGATTCCTCCTTCCTACACTCTTTACTAAAGATATATATATTTGTCATTGTTCTTGTCATGGCAACAACTTTACTATCAGGTTCTGGATATTGTAGTATGAAATAGCTTGAATAAATATTCCGATCAAAATATTGAATGTGATATTTTCAATAAAAATAGAAAATATATAAAGTGGAGAGATAAATAAAAATAGTTCTTTCAATCATTAATAAATACATACAATATTATAACCAGCATTTTCTTAGTAAAGCTGGGCACTTGGCATACTCAATTTGTGAACCGGTGACAATGGTAACAAATTACAGGTAACTGAGAAAATCAATAATGATGAAAAGCAGATTTATACATGATCAAGTCATATGTTTCTAAGACATAAAACCAGCTAAAGAGAGCACTATCTATAGTATGATAACAGGTTCATATTGTATGGAGCACAGGCTGAGGAGCAGTTTAAAAAGAGAAATAAATATAATCATGGTAAAAATACCTCCCGTGTACCAAATAGTTTACAAAACTGTGTAATATAAATGATTCATTTTAATCTTTATAAAAATTCCGTAATGTAGTGAAGGAGGCAGAATGGAGAATATTGTTTTCATTTTATAGGCATAAAAACTGAGGACCAGAGATGTTAAAAGTCTTGCTCAAGGTTAAATAGAAAAGAGAAGAGGTTGGTAATCAGCTCTTGCATTTGGTAGCTTTTCTTTAGTGCTATGCATATATAGCTTGGCATTTTATGACAGTTTGCATGTCAAATTGTGTGTGTTTACAAATGTATAATTAGACTTTTGGTGACTAATAAATGTGGACATATGGAAGAAAAGGAAAAGATGGACTCCAGATATTTTAAAACAGCAGTGGAGTAATCGCAAAATAAGTTTGCTTGCCATTCAGAATCAATGAAAACTTTCCAATTAAAGTATTTCAGTAATTCAAGGGCCATGTTCATAGAAACTCTTCTTTTTGCTTTGGGTTTTAAGCTTGTTTTAGTTTTAGGAAATAGAAGTTCAGCATCTGTAAAATGCTATTATAAAAATGGGACTTTTTATTGATATAAAAATACATGTCCATTAAGGATTAAATTTAACATAATTATTAAAATTCTGCTTTTGAAACTTACTTTAATGTGTGATATGGACTCATCAGACCACAAAGCATGCTTTGCCAGAAAGTGTGATGAAAACTCATTCAGCAGAGACAGCTAGAAGGGGTGTGGCACCCGGTGGCTGGGGAACCAATAGCGATGGCAGTCATGACTCTATAACTGAGGAAACTGTGATACAAGAGAGACAGAGGAGTCTGCACTCCCCCCTCTGCACCAGCCACCCAGGGCCAGTGGGATTAGCAGATGTGGAAGCTTAAAGATCCCTCTGGGTCATATGTAGACAGAAAAAAAAGAAACCTCCAAAAAAGAGATCCTTGTAGGTTACTAGGAAGAACAGCCACTCTGTGATTTCCACCCTCCCCCCACCCCCATATTTACAGGAATAACTGGTGCCTCACTGGCTGTTCCAATCCACATGGGACTCAGTGGTGAGAGGAGAAAGCCATGGTATTACTCTATCGCCCTGACCTCAGGAATTACCCCCATCCCTTTCCCATCTTCCCCAGGGGCAGGGGATTCTCCTCCAATTCTCTATGTAATGACTTAGTCTGAGGCTTGATCGTCACACATCTCCAGGGCCCTCCATGGTTAGCTATGGCCCATCGTTGTGGCGAAAGGGAAAATGCAGTGCACTAGGGCTCAGAAGTTCTGTTTCTGCACTTTTCATCTGTAAAACCCAAGACCACCAGTTCCTTAAACTTATATGGTCTCAGTTTTATCATCCCTTTTATTATCCAATAGCTTCTTCGATAATAATTTTGTGACTTCCTTCCAGGGGAGGCCATAACACTATTCGGTACAAAGCAGTATGTACTTTGAGACACCTTCCCACATTGATGAAGGTTAAATAAGATGGAGGTATTAAGATTTATAAACCCTGAAGGACAACATAATACTTAACTATCACCATCTGTTCAGAAGGGGAGTATAGAATACTGGTGAGAAGCCCAGGATCTGCAACTACATCAAACTTGTTTAAATGCTGCTTTTGACATTTACAAGCTGTTTGAATTCAGGTGATCTGTGACTTTCCTAAGCTTCAGTTTTCTTGTTCTGGAAAAATGAACATTAATAATAATTCCTACCTTGTCCAGCTGGTATGGCTCAGTGGTTGAGCATCGTCCAATGCACCAAGAAATAGCCGGTTTGATTCGTGGTCAGGGCACATGCTTGGGTTACAGTCTCCATCCCCAGCAGGGGGCGTGCAAGAGGCAGCCGATCTATGATGTTTCTCTCTCGTCAATGTTTCTCTCTCTCTCTACCTCTCCCTTCCTCTATCACTAAAATCAGTTAGAAAAAAAAACACATAAAAAAGAATGTTTCCTACCTCCCTCAATTGATTATTTTGAGAGTTAAACTAAGTGGTGCCAAGTGGATGACACACAATAATCAATTAACATATTTTTTTTTTTCTATTACTATTATTTTACAAACTGTGGTTATATTATTCCCAAAGTCTGAAAGAGCTGAGTCTTTCTGGAAGTTCACCCTGGATTTCCTGACACTGAAGCAATTGTCTAGGTACTCTTTTGAGAGAATTCTTAACTATCCTTAAAAATTTCATGATCCCAAGATTTAAAATGCAGTTATTTTTTATAGTGGGCAGTAGGAGTTAATAAAAAGTCAAAAGTTTTTTTTTGTTTTTTTTTTAACTATTATTTTTTCTGTGTTGCCTTTAAATTTTTCTAGGAGCATAATGAGCTTTTGGAGCAAACAAAACAGATTTGAAAAATCACTGCATTAGGAGTCTGTCTAGTCCTAGTTCTACTCGTAAGTTATTGTGTGACCTGTCACCTTCATGTCTTTTCTGAGAATTCCAGTTCCCCATTTGGCAAAAGGAGAAAGGTAAGACTAGATTTTCTCAATGAAGTAAAATGGAATTGTAGCCATGCTAAAGCACCTAACAGTTCCTGCACAGAGATGGTACTAAATAAACAATCATTGTCTTCCACTCTCCTTTTAAAGAAATTTTTAGGTCTGACATTTTGTAATTTTAGAATTATGTCTTTCAGCAAAGTGAGACTTGACCTAGGCATGCTGAGGTTTTTAACATAAGGGCAGAACCTAGTGGGAAAGGTCCCGGGAAATAGGAAGAAAATTTCTTGAACTTACAAACTCTTTTCTAGTCTACCTCTAGAATAGCTTCTTCGATAATAATTTTGTGACTTCCTTCCAGTGGAGGCCATAACACTATTGGGTACAAAGCAGTATGTACTTTGAGTCATTTTCCCCGAAGTAGTGATCACATACTGTAGAGTGAGCCACCAGATTCCTTTGGAAAACAATGATTATTAAAGATGGATTGACTGTACTGAAGCAGCCTCCAAACCACCTAGAGCAGCGGTTCTCAACCTTCCTAATGCCACGACCCTTTAATACGGTTCCTCATGTGTAGTGACCCCCAACCATAAAATTAATTTTGTTGCTACTTCATAACTGTAATTTGGCTACTGTTATGTCTTAGGCGACCCCTGTGAAAGGGTCATTCGACCCCCAAAGGAGTCGCGACCCACAGGTTGAGAACCGCTGACCTAGACCATTAAACTTAGAAGGTCACCTAATTAATTGGCGCTACAACCAGCCAGTTTCACTACAGAGGTATTCTCTGTTAGAGCTGAAAAAGGGCTTTGAGTATTCTCTCTAATCAAGACCCTCATGCTTTAGGAGGGAAAACTCAGAATGGAAGAGTAAGAGTGACTGCCAGGGGTCAGAAATCTAGTAGCGGTAGCACGGGAAGCTGCATCTCTCAGCTCCTAGACACTGTATTACCAACCCCTAAAGCAATGTCGAAGGATGGGAAATAAGTTTTTCTTCATATTAAACTGAATTTTCCTCCACCAAATGTTCATATCTCCTCTAGACATTGATGTGTTCAAGTTCAGTAACTTAATGAAAAATGTTTTTTATTTATTTATTTATTTATTTATTTATTTATTTATTTATTTATTTATTTATTTTTTAGGGAGGGCCGTCCAGTAGAAACTGGAAGACCTACTAGACAAATTCAAAAAGAGCTGTAAGCACTGTTTTATATTTTTTTAAATGAAAGGCATTGCAGAAAGCCATTCTTGAGACTGAGGCTGCTGTCCGTGCGCGGGGTCAATCTCTGGTCGGGGGTGTGTGCTGGACACCACTTACTAAATGGAACATCAATGCATAGATTGCAGGATTTTGTCCTGTGTGTTCAGTTGGGTTGTTGCCCCCGCTGTTGGAAGTTCATGCTGTAGAGTCTCTTGTCTTTGTTGCCCCTGTGGGAAAACTAATGCTTGGTAATGTCAGGACATGGGTCCTGCAGAACCCAGAGGGACCAAGGTATGAGGTTGACCGGAGGCCTAGTGACTGAAGGCGATATGATTATGGAGAGTCCTGAGGAAGCTGAGCAGTATCATGAGCATAGAGCCGAGGCTCTCAATTTTGAGCATACACCAAAATTACCCGGAAGATTTGTTACAATAAAGGTGTCAAGACCTACCCTCAGAATCTCTGATTTAGTAGGTCTGATTGGGTCCAGAAAATTTGCATTTGTATCAGTTTGCTTAGAGATGCTGATGCTGCTGGTCTAGGGACCACATTTTGAGAGCTACCGGCATACTGCATAGTGTGTTGGTACACACAGCTGATATCCAGCAACACACAGCTGATACTCAGTCATTTGAATGGAATATAAAGAATTCTGGAGGCTCTCTCTGTAATGGGCTCTCTAGGCCAGGACTTCAGCTTTTTTCCTTTGGGTCAACTTGGGTCTTCCATGATCTGGCTAGCGTTTAGGAAGGCATCTGATATTCTGGTTTTAATGTAAACACTTCCCACCTGTCCCAAGTATGTGTATCCTTTTCCAAGAGCCTCAACATTTCTGACATTGGTGGAACCCTAATCTCTCTCCTCCCCTTCTCACTCTCTCGCTCTCTCCTGGCCAGCATCTGTTCTTTTCACAGCTGTGGCTCTTTCATTCTGTCTGCCTCTTTCTCTTCTTATCCTCAACCTCTCACTACCCCTCCCCCGTTAGGATCAAAATACTCTGTTTTTATTTATTTACACCACAGCTGTCAGTGTTGTGTCTGGGTCACTGCAGTGCAACTTGCAAGGAAATGCGATCCACGGAGAGGCCTTAGAACTGCAGATACTTGTAGTAACCAATGTACACACACTCAATAACACAGACACCGTCCTCAGGCCCTGCGCTGGTCTGAAAATGGCTGGCTTAGGGCTGTGTGGCTGGGGTGACCCCAGGAGGAATGAAGCCTAATGGCTTGGAACTTACACCAGGCCTTTTAAAGGTATTGAACAATTCTGAGTATTTAAAACTTTTGCTCTAGAAAAGGAGACAGAATTGTTCAATGTAAAGAGTTCTTAATTAAGAGTACAGAAACTAAAGTTTTAATTCCAGTTCTGTCATTAATAAGATTAGTGAACAACTCAGCTCATCTTTGAATTGAAAACAGCAAACTTGATCATTTCCAGTCTTATCCCCAGAGAGTCTAAGTTATAGACATATGACAACTCCATTGAATGTTTGATCCCTAAATGGTGGTTTCACATGCTAAGTGATCCCAGGTTGGGTTCTAGGGAGTTTCCAATATTTCTTTCTTTCTTTTTTTTTTTTTTTTTTGGTACGTGCCCCTAGAGGGAACCAAACCTGGGACTCTGTGGTCCTCAGGCTGATGCTCCAACCGCTGAGCCAAACCGGCCAGGGCAAGAGTTTGCAATCTTTCATGTAGGAACTGCAAAACTAGGAAGTGTAGGGATTTGAGGTAAAGAGACTAATAGGCTGAAGGTAACATAACTCAGTAGGTTAACCAATGAGAATTTATTCAGCAAGTAATACGTTTAAAGGCAATCTGAGAGAGGCATCCTGATGGCCACTAATTTCACCAGTTAAAAAAAGAGCATAAAGATAGTTATATGAGAGAAGAATCAAAGTGACACAGAGTGACATGACCAGACTCCGTGAGTCTGTGCTGCTGTCCACCCTGCATATCCATGTTCCAAGCTAAACCAGCCTGAAGAATAAGCAGCACAGAGTCATGCCAGTGGCAGTGGGGAGATGACCCGATGTGTGAAACAAATGAACTGCCTGGTAAAATGCTTACTTCAATTGCACTGATTTCTAACATGACTAGGTAATTATTCTGGCAAGTGGTCAGTGTCATTTTGTATTGATTAAAGAAAAATAATTATTTTTTAAGTTATTTCCTGAGGATATTTTTTGAATTGATTTTCAGAGAGAGAAGAAGTGGGGGAGAGAGAGAGAAGGAGAGAGAAAAGAATCAGTTGCAACCTGGGTTCGTGCCCTGACTTGGAATTGAACCTGCAATCTTTTGGTGCATGGAATGATACTCCAACCAACTGAGCCACCCGGACAGGGCAAAATAATTTTCTTTTTCTTTTTTTTAAACTCATCTTTATTGTTGAATGTATTACAGATGTTTCTCCCTTTTGCCCCCATTAACACCCTCCTTCCCATTCCTGCCCCCTCCTGACTTCCCCAAACTATTGATGGTGTCCACTGGTTATGCATATATGCATAGAAGTTCTTTGGTTTATCTTATCCCACCCACCCTCCCCCCTTCTCTTTGAGGTTCATCAGTCTAACAACAAATTTGTACTTCTTAATTCTTTCATCTTTTTCAGTCCTTCTCCCAGCCCCCACCCATCTGGCAAGCAACAAAAAGTTCTCTGAATCTATAAGTCTGTTTCTGTTCTGCGTGCTCATTTTATTTGTAGATTCAATTGTTGATAGATATATATTAATTGCCATTTTATTGTTCATATTTTTGTTCTTCTTTGCCTTCAAGAAGACCCTTCAACATTTCATATAACACTAGTTTGGTAGCGATGAATTCCTTTAGCTTTTTCTTGTCTGGGAAACACTTGATATGTCCATCAATTTTAAATGATAGCTTTGCAGGATAGAGTAATCTTGGTTGTAGGTCATTGTTTTTTATCACCTTGAATATCTTTTGCCACTTCTTTCTGGTCTGAAAAGTTTCTTTTGAGAAATCAGCTGACAGTCTTACGGGAGCTCCTTTGTAGGTAACGGACTGCTTTTCTCTCGCTGCTTTAAGATTCTCTCTTTGTATTTAACCTTTAGCATTTTGATGATGATGTGTCTTGGTGTGGACCTTTTTGGCTTCAACTTGTTTGAGACTCTCTGTGCTTCCTGGATTTGTATGTCTGTTTCCTTCACCAAGTTAGGGAAGTTTTCTGTCATTATTGTTTCAAATAGTTTTTTAATTTCTTGTTCTCTCTCTTCTCCTTCAGGCACCCCTATGATGCGAATACTGGCACGCTTGAAGTTGGCCCAGACGCTCCTTACACTATCCTCATTTTTTTTTTTTTGGATTCTTTTTTCTTTTTGCTGTTCTGATTGGGTGTTTTTTTTCTTTCTTATATTCCAAATTGATGGTTTGCTTCTTGAGGGATTTACTCAGGCTGATCAGCTGCAAGGACTGGCTATGCCCACTGGTTACTGGCCTTTGACTACCTTGGAGGACCAGCTGTGTAGGGGCCCACCACACAGAGCAAGACTTACTTCATCAGGGCTCTGGTACCCACTGAGCCCACTCATTGAGTGTGTCACTTGTGGAGGTGGTTGAGTGGTGGTGTTTCCATGTGGTCTGAAGCTGTCCAACAGGTGTGCTGGCTCTGGGGCCAGGTCAGCCACTGCCTGTACTCTATCCAGGGCCACCCGGCATAAGCTACAAAGTGATCTGCCAATGGCTGCTTCTTGTGCTGGACTTGGAGGTGTTCAAGAAAAGCCAAGTTGTGAACCAAGGCTTCTAGTGCCAGGCCTGGGGCCACTTAAGGAGAGGAATGTGGCTCGCTGAGACCAGATGCTGCTTGCTTGAGAGATTTGAGGAAACTCTGAAGCAGGATCCAAGACAGGCCAATCCTATGGTAAAGCCTTTGGAAACAGCTTGGGTGGGCCCAAAAGTTGGATGGGGCAGGGCCTCAGGGAATCACCAGGGTGGGGCCAACAGTGTGAGCCAGGTTGCTGGAGTCCCAGATATGGCAGCAGTTGGCCTACCCTGTGGGGGAAGGGCTCACCAAAGGAACAATGGCCTCCACCATCACATCTGTCCAGGAGAAAGCTGCCCCTCTAGCCCTCGTCCGAACTGAGGCCAAACAGCTCAGTTCTTCCCTGTTCTCTGGTCTACCTCCCCTCAGAGCTCAGAGGGAGTAGGTTTGAGTAAGTCCATGTGCGGGCCCTTTAAGAGGAGCTGCCTGGGGCTCTAGCAGCCGCAGCCCCCTCAGCCTCAGTTCCCGCTGGTTTTTACAGTCAGAAGTTATGGGGACTTTTCTTCCTGGTCCTGGGACCCTGAGCTGGGCGCCTGGTGTGGGACAGGGACCCCTCAGTCCTCAGGGAGGATCTTCCCAGCTGAGGTGTCCTCCTGATGTATATCCAACACACGTGGGTGTGGGACCAGCCCATCCACCTTTGCCCCTCCTCCCAGTCTGGGTGTGGCGGCTGCTTTAATTTCATAGTTGTAGCACTTCCATTCAGCTCGATTTCAGGTGGTTCTGAATGATGGTTGTTCTGTAGTTTTGTTGTAATTTTGATGTGGTTGTGGGAGGAGGCGATACCGAGTTTACCTACGCCGCCATCTTGACCGGAAGTCGCCTTTCTAATTCTTTATCCAAAATAATTTTCTTAATACCCAAAGTATAACCCTTTGTAAACCTAATTTAGTTTTTCTTCTTAGTGACTTAATATTTTTTGTTACTAAGTGAAGACCATTAAAAATATAAAAAATTGCATTATAATACCCTATTTAGAGCCCATTAAAATTATAATACACAATAACACCCTCTTTTTTATTTGATTACTACAATAACCCTATAAGGTAGAAAAGTAATCACTGTTATTCTCATTCTTCACCTTAGAGATATGGGATCAGATTGGATACCGGACTTGTTTCCTTGACACAGGTGTGTGACACCCAAATGTAATGAGAGATGTAATGTCACCAAACTACAGACCTTAATTTTCATTAATTACTTTAAAAACATTTAAATGTTTTGGAAACAAACTTACCTGGGTGTGTAAGATAGATAAGATATGGTTTCAGTCATAAAGGATACATTCAGGGAGGAGGTCAAGTGTGCAAACAAGTGGGTGAATAATGAGTAACAGGTGCCACTGAAAACTTCGGAAGAGGAATCTCTCAGCTGGGAAAGGGTCCTGTGTGACAGGTATGTAGACTGCATTTTATTATGATCCTATTTCTTGATATTCAACAATGTAGGGTGCATACGCATAAGAATTTAGGTGAATAAATGCCTTCCAGAAATATTAACTGTGATGCCCAATCTGTAAAACAAATACTACTTATTAGTTCACATAAGTTACAACTTCACATAAGTTACAAGTTTACAAATCAGACATAGTTCCATAGTGATAACCAACTCGAAATGTGATTTTGAAAACATGAAGCTAACGAAAGAGGAAGGGTGTTGCCTGTCTCAAGTACTCTGCGCAGCATTGAGGTTGTTGGTCCGCAGTGAGCAGATGGCCTCCCTTCAAAGGACCTTTGTCATGTTACAGAAAAATTTCCAACTGCAGGGATTCCCACAGCAGTCCAGTTATTCTCCCCCTCCCCCTTCCCCTCTTACCCTTCATTCTATATTTTCCAGGTTGGTAAATTCTCAGCCTGAAAATTCTGCTGTGAATAGAAGCCATGTCAATAGGGATTACTTATTTTTTATATTATTTTTCAAGTCTTTGACTTCTCTCAGAACTAAATGTATTTATGTGTTATTCTAGAGCATTACGGAATAACCTCACAAAGATTGTATGGAGTATAGTTGTAAAATAAATCAATGAGCCTGGTTGACATTTCTTCATTAGTTTCTTCCAATGAAAGACATGCTCCAAACTTCATATGATGAAAGACTCTTCCACGGAGCATATGTGTGAAATTTCCTTAATGGAGCAAGAACAGCTATGCTGGGTAAACTAGTGGAGCTCTCACAGGGCGTTAGGAACAATTTAATTACATCCCTTCACGTTAGAGAAGTTCAGTAATTACCACAACTCATCCAACACTTCATAGGCAGAGATGGCACTAATACACTGTTGATTTCCTACTCAGAGGCTAGTTTTCTGTAACTAACTTAAGGTCAATGGCATTTTCAAGCAGGTAATTTTCTCAAATCCAACCATTTTACTACAAATGTAATTTAATCATAAGTTCTTTAGAGACTTTTAATTCACCTGATGTTGTACCAAATCCTGCTGAAGCTATTGGGTGACATTGATACTTGCAAACTTCAATCAGCGATTTGCAGAGTTCCTAAGCAGTTAATTGACTGCATATTTTTCTCTAACTCTAAGTGATTCCCATTACTTTAAGGCTGTTACTATAGACCAAGCTTGTATATGTATATATCTATAGTACAAAGATCCATGGTTTATATATCAGTGGAGAAGCCTACAAATAGTTTTCTAGGAACCCTTAAGCAAGTCTCTCAATTCTCTATGTCCTCATTTTATCTTTAGTAAAATTATGAAAGTGGTTTAAAGATCAATTATTCTTTTCGCTATTTTGATACTATAGCTCAAATTTGGCTATTGTATCGATATTTGGAATGATAATGACAAGATAAATCATATTATCTTAAAGGGTATTTCCTGTCATACATGTTTGGTTTTTTTTAATTATCACCTGAGGACATTTTTTCATTTTTTGTTCAGATAGAGTGGGAGGGGGGAGAGAGAGAGAGAGACATCGATGCAAAAGAGACACATTGAGTGGTCGCCACCCACACGACTCAACCAGAACCAGGGACAAACCACAACTGAGGCACGTGCCCTTAGTGAAAACCGAACCTGGGTCTCTTTGGACCGCAGGCCAATGCTCAAACCACTGGGCCAAACCGGCCAGGGCCCTGTCATATATGTTTTAATGGGTTGTGTCTCATTCATTGATTTTTGTTCTGTTTATTTTTAACATGTTTATATATTCTCATCTATGTACAGTGACTTGGGTTTTGTTTAATGAAAGATAACTGTCCTGTGAAAGAAAACTGCAGTAGAAAGTAGTCTGTTTCACGGAAAGCCATTTAAATCTCGCTGTGAATAGACTGTTCACACCTCTGTGTTTTTGTTTATGAAATTGACAGAATTTTAGCCTTGGGTGAAATCAGCTCAGCACACGGTGAGAAGAGAACAAACCATTGGAGAACAAACTAAAAATTCTTAAGTGGCCTGAAGCTGGAATAGATTGCTTCGTGAATTCTTTCCATATCCAATTCTCATGATTCCACAATAACTTGACTTCCTGAACATAAAAATAGGCTGTTAGCAGAACAGTGGAATGGTGACTCCCCTTCACCCTAAGAAGGATGATGCTCTGTGAGGTGAGCAACCCACAAAGCTGTACAGGTCCAATTCCCAACTGGATCTACCTTTTTTCAACTCAAATGAAACACCACCATCTAACTTTTAAAAAAAACAACAACATGTAATAGCTGAGGGACTAATGTGACTGTGGACACTGAGATAGAGTAGACACATTCTTGGAAGTGAAAGGTACTCTAAAAATACAAATATCATTGACCTGGCATCAAGAGGCTCTAACTCCATCCTTCCTTCCCCTCCCCCTCCCCCTGCAGTCTATCTTCAGTAAAAGAAGCATCCAAATATAAAGCAGATGGGTCGTGTCCCATTCCATGGGATCTTGAAATGTCTGTACTTAAAACGGGATAAAGCTAAAGCTGTGTTTTAAGTGTCCTAAACTAGGGCACCAGAGGCAGCTGCTCCTGTTTCCAGCTGCATCTCTCGGCCTGGGAGTGAGCAAGGGCAAGGCAAGAGTTTCCTTGCAAATGCTCATTGCCAGGCATTTGGAGGTGCATCTGTGTATATCGCTGAAGGCAAATAGCTGTCAAGTTCAAAGCAAAACAAAACAAGGCAGAAACAAGAATCTCAACAGTAATAAGAAAAATCATCTCTGATTCCTTTTGTAAAGGAAATAATCCATTTGGAAGTGTGAATAATACGCATAGTACAATCTATACTATTCAAAATGACAATTATTTATATGTCATTCAACTCTATTGCTTCTGATTTTTAAAGTGTTTTATATTCAGGATGAGGAGACAGGCAGTCAAAATTTTCCAGGTGGATTTTGATGACTACATTCAGAAAACTAGGTATATCTAGACACTTGGTTTATATCATCTGCCTTAAAGTAATGGGGAATGGTTTGTTAGATGAAACTTCATCGTTTTCTTTACTATTAGTATCTACCATTTATTAAGATTCTGCTTTATATCAGGCATTGTACTAAAATCTTTGCTTATCTTATTTCATTTTTACCACAAGCATATGAAATAAGGCATGATTGGTGTCATTTTATAAATATGGAAAACACAGCTCAGAAACATTAACCAAGTTTATACAACTAAATCATGGTAGGTCAAGGATCCAAACTCAATGAAACTATGCTATAAGCCTGTTTAAAAAGTACTACATTGCACAGCAGGAAAAAAAAACATTGAAATTGTAACTGATATTTTTCTGCCTCAACCCTAGTACTTCCTCTAACGCCATGATGCTGCCCAGCCAAAGTAGGCACATCTGAATTTATTAACTAAGGGAACAGATAACAGAACAGCATGAACAAAAGAGACTATTATTTTGGCTTTTGAACTTCAAAATTACAGCCCTTGGAGAGTGGCAGACACTAGCTGATTTTACACGAAACCTATCCCCTCTTCCTCCTAGCACATAGCCCAGTGTTACTTCCCAGGCTCCTTTGCAGTTGTTGCCATGGAACATGAGTGCAAGCGATGCACACCATTTCCAGGCTAGCACATTAGAGAAATAAACACCTCCACATGAGATCACCCATGCTTTTTTCCCTCCCTGCTGGCTGGCTAACTGGAATGAGTCAACTTGCTTGACCAATTTAAAGGTACATGTTAGATAGACACAGTAGAGCCACAAAGATAAAGATCCTAGTACCTTATCATTGCATGAAAACAGAGCAGGTCCCTGTATCACTATATGGAAGAAAGCCACTGTTTAGAGGATCAGTAACTATTTTAAGCTTTTCTTGAAGAAATATGTTTCTATGGTGGTAAGCTTCTCTGATGTGGGTTTTCTGTGACAATAGCAAGAAGCTCGAACAATAGATTTAGGAGGATATCTAGTGGATGTGTATAGGTGGGGGAAAGGGATGGGGAAGCAGTTCCCCACCTGGGGTTCAGATAATGATTCCCTAAAAATCTGCATGACAGATGACCTGGTTTCTTCAAGATGTCAAGGTGTTTTTGTTTGTTTGTGTTTTATTGAAAAGCAAAATATTTATTAGACATTAAAATGTGCAATATGTAAATACTAAGTAGATATTTGATGTTAGGAAATTGTTTTCTTAAATACTCACAGTATTATATTTTGCCTTTTAAAAAAATTCTTATCATTTAGAGATTACCTAAATGTTTACAAATGAAAGTATATAATATTTGAGATTTTCTTCAAATTAACACTGGTAGAAAATGAGCAAGAGGCCCTGGCCGGTTTGGCTCAGCGGTTAGAGCGTCGGCCTGCGGTCCTGAGAGACCCGGGTTCGGTTCCCGCTAAGGGCGCGTACCTGGGTTGCAGTTTGTCCCCGGCCCTGGTCGGTTGTGCGGGTGGCAGCCACTCGATGTGTTCCTTTCACATCGATGTTTCTCTCTCTCTCTGTTCCTCTCTCTCCCTCCCACTCTACCTGAACAAAAAATGGAAAAATGTCCTCAGGTGAGGATAAAAAAAAGAAAATGAGCAAGAGTACAGATAAGAAAAAAAATGGTTTGGGATCAATGATTGCTGAAGTTGGGTAGGATACATGGGTTCATTATACATTTTTACTTTTGTATATATTTAAAATTTTCTATAATTAAAAGCTAAAAAAAGAAGAAGAAACAATTTCCTAGGTTGGGCAGATTACTGAGTCACAAAGCAATATATATACATAGATATGCTAAGACCCTGAAAAAGTTTTCTACCACTTTTTCTACCCCAGACCAAACCCTTGGGGAAGATAATCAAATCCTCAGACAGATTTGTAGAATTAGAGAGCTGAGACGCCTGTCCTTGCTTCCCAGGAAAGTCTGAGCAAAACACACAGTCCCGTGTGGAAATACTGCATAGTGCATGCGAACAGGGCGTGGCCTCACAGTCCCAGGTGGCCCAGGGGCACAGAGAGAGAACCAGACCTCTCGGTCACGAGAGTGAGGGATGACTGAGCAGTGATCCATGTGGACGAGGGACAGAAATCAAATCTGTGTGGGTATCTCAGTGAATGATTAATGGCAGCAGAGGACCAGATGCCTCCTGGTGCCGTAGCATAAAATACATCCTTTAGCACTTAGAAGAAAACCAAGAATAAGAACAAGAACCCTAAAGTGACCAAGATTAAGTTTCCACCGCTTAGTAGAACAGGAATCCTACATATACAATAGGTTAAATTATGTAAAAATAAAGAAAACTGAACATTTTGCCCACCTGCATGTTTGAATTACAATTCACATACACTACAATTATAGTTCCTTTCAAAAACCCAATGATTACTTCCACCACATAAAACTACCCCGGATGAAGCTCTAAACACATCCTTGTCTCTTTATTTTTCCTCTTCATTACCTCCAACTCAGCCATTTAAGTCAGTTAAATATTGAGATTCTTAATCCCCATGGAAAAAGTTCTTGCTGGAAGCTGAGGACTCTGGACTGGAGCCTGTGTTCAGTAACCACTCTCTGTGTGACAGGCAAATAACTCGTCTCTTTAACCTCAGTTTCTTCTTCAGCGAAAACAGGCTTTGACTCAAAATCTACATTACCAGAGCCCTTAAGGACTGAGTAGAAGTAACAGCATATGGGAGGGAACTTTTACAAGAAATGAGACCTGGGGTTTGGACGTTCCCATGGAAGAGGCAGTCACTGAGTTATCAGTAGCAGCTCAAGGCAACAGGCAATGATGTGAGTGAGCTCTGGACACAGAGTTTCTTAAAATCCATTTTGTAGTTTTAAAGAGACTTGAGGTGGACAAAGTTAGCTAGATCCCTGTTTGGGAAAACATGTATATTGTTTGTATGTTTCCATACAACACACCTAAGCATGAGGAAGCTACAGGGCGTAGCTTTCTCCAAGTCCCGAAAGTTAGCTTAGTTTCTTTGGAAACATGACATTTAAAATTTGAATTCAAGTGGGGACCAAATTAGGACTGGGAAGATGCTGGCTTCAGGCCAGAACTCAGAAATATGGTGGTAAATTAACGTAACGTGATTTAAATAGTTTTAAATAAAAACATTTGCCCATAAGAGCTTGAGGGCTCTGCAAGGGCCTGAAATAATTCACAAGTTTGCATTTCTCCAGTGACAGGAGCAGCTGACATTGTCTACTCTGGTTTTTCTCCCGAGGGCTCGTTTTAAAACTATCTTACTTTCACAGCCTATAAGGTTTAGCTTTTCATAAGGAAAACCAACACTCTTAAAAAATGGGAATAGGTTCACCAGGCTGTAGGGTTTTTGTCAGTTCCCATCTGGATTGCCTCGGTCTTTGTATCTGGTAGTAGTTACAAATAGCCATTGTCCTAAGGGAATCATTTATGTCAAGGAAATATAACAATACATGAAGTCTGTATGCTTTCTGATGATAGCTGATCTTGTAAATTTCCCTCCCATATGCTGTTACTTCTACTCAGTCTTTAAGAGCTCTGGCTCTGGAACTCAATACCTAGATGTTAATTTATTTCTATGATTTTCTAGCTCTGAGACCTTGGTAAAGTTTTAACTTCTCTGGACTTTAGTTCCTTCATCTATAGTATGGGGATAATAATAGCTATAGCATAAATTTATTTTAAGGCTTAAATGATTTATTATATTAAAGAACTTAGAATGGTACTTATATATGTGTTAGCTACAATAATAATTATTAGTTAATTAATTAATTTGCATCAAGCACTGCTTTCTCCCTGCCCTCATTCTCCAACTACACTGACTAGCACCTACTCTTCCTAGTCCAGCCAAGCATATTCCCATCTCTTTACTTCTGCTTGCATAGGGTGTTCTGATCAAACAAACTTCCCTCGTTAAACCTCTTGTTGAAATTTTCTCATTCTTTGGCCTTTGGGCCCTGTGACATTTCCTTTATGGAGTGTCCTCACACAAGCCCTCTTCTGGCAAGCCCTAGCTGAACTAACTACCACCTCTTCACATAGCATTGCCGCATTGTATCACCCTTATTTGTCTTCACTACTGAAATGTGAGCTTCTTGAGTCCACAAAGTGTTGCTCTTTATTCTCCTCTTTCCAGAGACTTAGGGAAGGTCCTGTTTCAAAAACACACTATATGTATGGCCATTGAATTAATTATGGCTCTGCAAGGGCCTGAAATAATTCACAAGTTTGCATTTCTCCAGTGACAGGAGCAGCTGACATTGTGTATTGATACATTGTGTATATCAATACTAGAATAAGTAAAATCATCAGAAATCATGAAAATTCCAACAAAGATATCACTGAAGTTTGTCCAAATACCTAGAAATAATAATTTAAGCAAATTCATACCACAATCAAGGTTATGATACAAAGGTTGAACTTGGAAGAGAAAGGGACTTTTAAGGATATTACTTTTAAAACTATTGATGCCAATTAATTTTTACTGACTGTGAAAAATAATTATTCCAGGATTTTCTCTTATAACTATTACAACAAAGTTTTTCCAAAATCGTGAAGATTTATAAAATGACGTCCTCATCACACTTCAAAAACTTTTGCATCCACCAGGTTTTACCTATCTAGCCCCTGACTCTTTAAGTTATATCATACTTACACATACATGTGCACATATACACACATTATTGGTACTACTGCCACCACCTCACTAATTCAATGCAAGAGCTCATTCATTCCTCTGGTTAAGTAATTATTTTCATAATTTTGGATTGCTGAACAATACGAAATTTTTCTTATCACCTTTGGGATACATAAAATAAGAAGACTCAACACAGATAGTCTAAACACTAAAATATGTCAGATAATTCAGTAGATATTTCCTAAAAGACAAAATACAAATTATTATTTTAATTCAATGGAATTAAGAAAGACACAACAGCAACAACATTGCAATGATACTGATAATGATGCATGCAACATCTTACTGAGAATAACTACACGTTTATGATTAGTATAATAATAAACGTGTAGTTATTAAACAATATTGCCTCAAAATACACATACTTCACAAGGTGAATTGGACAAATTCATAATCACTGTGAATGATCTTTAACATGCATATACCAGGAAGTGATCTATCAATCAGACAAAATTTAGCTCTGAATGTAGAAGATTTGATCTAAACTAGCTGATCTAAACTAGTTCTTTGCAACTATGTAAGCAATTGGTCACAAAGGAAGTTGCACTAAGTTTCAAAGAATCAATAACATGTTCTTGAATGAAAGTGGATTTAAATTTGAAATAATCTACATATGAAAATACCCACACCCACTAAGAATATATGTTTGCAAATTAAGAAACAAATTCTAAAATAAGTCATGAGTTAATGAGAAAATCACATTCAACTCAAGAAACCACAAAAGAGGAAATAGGTAAACCTAAAGAAATTTAGTTTAGCCAAAATAATTTTAAATTGGAAAGTAAACAACAAAATCAAAGGTCAATTCTTTAAAAAATATTAACCAATTTTAACTGGATGGAGTTCTATTCAAACTAATCAAGAAAAAGAAAAGGCAGTGAATAAATGTAGTAATTATTAAAAAATAAATATAAATATTTAATAAATATTGTTAAATTGTCAATAAAATTAGGAATAAAATAGGAGATGACTATTTTCTAGAAAAAAAATATTAGTTATAAATTTGACTTAATATAAAATAATAAACAAGAATTAAACAAATAGCAATTATAAAACTGAATTGAAAATCAAATACCCTCCAGAATATACAGGACCCAAGTGTTTTTATGTTTATTTTTAGCAAACAGTCAAGGTTTGCTAACATATAGGCATTATACAGAATGTATGGAAAATTTTATTTAAGTCATATTATGAGGTAGATTTTAGCTTAATCTCAATAATAGTAAAATATTACATGATACTTTGATGTGCCACATACTATTTTAAGAGTAAGTGGTAAAATGAAAATTCTTTTCCACTGCTGGGGGAGAATAAGACCACACAACCATTTAGATATATCTATTAAAGCTGAAGATAAACTTTGAAAACAAAAATTAACTAGCTGATCTAGCCACCCATCAGAGTGGCCCTAAGAGATGTGCTTGTATTGCGCCTAAGAGACATCTACGTCCTAGAATGTTCACTGTAGCGCTACATCAGTGAAGAGTTGCAAACGACCGAACATCTACCAAAAGAATGTATAATTAATGCTGACGAACAAAACCCACATATATTAACGTGGATATATTTCAGAAACACAATGTGGAGTTTGGCAGTAAAACCAAGACAGCCTGCAGAGAGTTAATAAACCCAAAGTCAAAATAGAGGATCTGGAGGTGGGGATGGGATTTAATCAACTAGGTGTATAGAGCTGTGATTTTCTTAGTAATCAAAGCCTGTGTGTGTATGTGTGTACATTAAATATACACATTATATTTTCCACATTTTATGCACATATATATAATTTTATATACACATTTATACACATCTATCATAATTTCTTTCAACAGAGATGAATCCTCTTACAGCTTTGTTACTCATTTTTATTGGTTTTAAATTATGTCGTAGTAGGTATACCTACTTAATATATTTTGCATGTATCTACACACATGCAGATAGATAGATAGATAGATAGATAGATAGATAGATAGATAGATAGATTTCTAAAGGTGAGAAGGTAGGTACATGTACTCAGTTCACCATTTGATCCACTCTCACTCAATATAGCTTTAAGTTGAGAACACTATCACTTTCCTTATATATATGTACATATATATATTTATATACTATATATTATTTTCTGCACTAATTTAGGTTAAGTAAGGAGTTACTTAAGTAAAATTTAAGACAACTTTACATTGACCAAGTGAAAGGGACTGGTAATACCCAAATGATTAAAAACACGGGACACTACTGTACTCTGAGAGTTTACTATTTTTTCTACCATGTTTCCTTTTTTGTCTTTGCTTTCCAGAGAAATATATACAATCTATACATTTTATTTTTTTTATTAATTTATATGTTTTCCTGAGGAACAGATTGAAAATAAAAATTTAACTGTAAACTTGATTTTGGTAGGCGAGTACTTATAAATGCATTTTGAAAACCCAGTTTTCAATGCTAGTGTTTATAGCAAAACCTTTCCTTATATAGCACACAAAGACTCAATAGTCTCTAATCTATAGGGCCACTATTTTTCTAAAAGAAAATAGACATTTCAATACACAAGTGTTATTCAGGACTGTGGTTGCCAAAATGTGTTTTCATGAGACTAAAACAAATACAACAAGAAACCAGGTTTGAGCCTGGTGTGGCTCAGTGGTTGAGCATCGACCCATGCACCAAGAGGTTGTCAGTTCAATTCCCATTCAGGGCACATACCCAGATTGTGAGCCTGATCCAGAGTGGAGGGCATGCAGGAAGTGGCCAATTGATGTTTTCTCTCATCGATTTTTCTCTCTCCCTCTCCCTCTCCCTCTCCCTTTCTCTCTCTCTAAAATGAATAAAGAAAAAGAATGAAAAAAAAGAGAGAAATAGTTTGAAGGGTGCCAGAAGTAATAAGTTAATCTATTGAATTTAAAATCAGAAATCCTGCCCGGCCAGTGTGGCTCAGCAGTTGAGCATCAAGTCAGGGCACATGCCCAGGTTGTGGGCCAAATCCCCAGTGGGGGGCATGCAGGAGGCACCCAATCAATGTTCTCTTTCATCGATGTTTCTCTCTCTCTCTCTCTCTCTCTCTCTCTCTCTCTCTCTCTCTCCCTTCCTTCCTTTCTCTCTAAAATCAATTAAAAAATTTTAAAAATAAAAAACAAAATTAGACATTCTACATTTCTGCTGTCATTGATTACCTTTGAGATTGTGGGATTCAGTGTCCCATCTTCAAAGAGATGATAATAATAACAACAATAATAGCAATTTGTTCTAAGGAATGGCCAAACCAAATGAATTAACATGATTAACATGTGTGAGAATGTTTTATAATGAAAGCATTCTAGAAATCCTATTTTTTAAAGTGTTCTGAATTGTTATAGGAAATAAAGAAATAAAAGCAGGTGGTTTATTTAATACTAATTGTGAGAAGAGTTCGGTATAAAGTTTTGACTTTCAGTGTTTTATATTTGTTTGTTTGCTATTGGGACTATCAAAAGAATAAATTTTCTGTGGTTATCATTTATTTGGGAAGAATCCCACAAGGTCTCTTTACAGAGTCTTATAAGCACTGGAATGGGGACTTAAAAAAGCTAAGGTCTGTTTATAGATGTCACATTAACTGTGTGGCTTGAGGCAAATCGCTTTAACCAATTTGATTTGGGGCAAACCCAGAGTCCTGTGAATAGCAAATGAGACAATGATTAAGAACGTGCTGTTTTGACTTTGAATATGCCTCCGGTCATATCTGTTCATGGTGAACATGGATACACGGAGTTCTCTCCGTGTGCTCTGGTTTTATAATCTGCAGAATGAAGAAGATGGGCCAGATCACCTCTGAGATTCCTTCTAGTATTTATATTGAATTAACCCATATTTCACACTTAAAGAACTGATTCCGCCCTGGCCAGTTTGGCTCAGTGGTTAGAGCATCGGCCTGAGGTTCGGAGAGACCCGGGTTCGGTTCCCGCTAAGGGCACGTATCTCGGTTGCAGTTTGTCCCCGGCCCTGGTTGGGTTGTGTGGGTGGCAGTCACTCTATGTGTCCCTTTCTCGTCGATGCTTCTCTCTCTCTTTCTCTTCCTGTTTCTCCCTCCCACTCTATCTGAACAAAAAATGGAAAAATGTCCTCAGGTGAGGATTAAATAAATAAATACATATATATATATAAAAGAACTGACTCCTAAAGACTTCCGGTCAAGATGGCGGGTAGGTAAACATGGTATCCCTCCCACAACCACATCAAAGTTACAACTAAACTACAGAACAACCATCATTCCAAACAGCCTGAAATCAAGCTGAATGGAAGTCCTACAACTACGGAATTAAAGCAGCAGCCACATCCACACTGGTAGGAGGGGCGGAGGCACGACGGGCTGGTCCCATACCCACGTGTGGTGGATAAAAATCAGGAGGACACCTCGGCTGGGAAGGTCCTCCCTGAGGACTGAGGGGTCCCCGTCCCACACCAGGAGCCCTGCTCAGGGTTTCAGTGCCAGGAAGAGAATCCCCATAACTTCTGGCTGGAAAAATCAGCGGGAACTGAGGCTCAGGGAAGCTGACCCGGCTGGAGCCCCAGGCAGCTCCTTAAAGGGCCCGCGCACGGACTTGTCGGACTCTCTCCCTCTATGCTTGGAGGGGAGGCAGCTCCAGGGGTGCCAGAGACACACAGGGAAGAACTGAGCTGTTTGGCACTGGAGCAAGGGCTGGAGAGGGGGCTTTCTCGGAGACAAACGTGCTGTCAGAGGCCTTTGTTCCTTTGGTGAGCCCTTCCCTGGGGCGGCAGACAGTCGCCATATCTGGGACTCCAGCAACCTGGCTCACACTGGTAGCCCCACCCTGGTGCCTCCCTGAGGCCCCACCCCACCCAACTTTCAGGCCCACCCAAGCTGTTGCCACTTGCTTAACCATAGAATTGGCCTGTATTGGATCCTGCTTCAGGTTTTTCCTAAATTCTTTTAAACGAGCAGCATCTGGTCTCAGCTAGCCCCATACCACTCGTTAAGTAATACATAGAAACAAACACAGGGAGGCAGCCAAAATGAGGAGTCAAAGAAACAGGTCCCAAATGAAGGAACAGAACAAAACCCCAAGAAAAGAACTAAGCGAAATGGAGATAAGCAACCTAACAGATGCTGAGTTCAAAATACTGCTTATAAGGATGCTCAATGAACTTAGTGAGAACCTCAGTGAACTTAGTGAGGGCCTCAAGAGTATAAAAAAGGACCAGTCAGAAATGATGGATGCACAGTCAGAATTGAAGGAGGCATTAACTGAAATAAAGAATAATTAACACAGATTCAATAGTAGAGTACGTAAATCCAAGAAGCAAACCATAGATTTGGAATATAAGGAAGCAAAAAACGCCTAATCAGAACAGCAAAAAGAAAAAAGAATCCAAAAAAATGAGGAGAGTGTAAGGAGCCTCTGGGACAACTTCATGCGTGCCAACATTCGGATCTTGGGGGTGCCAGAAGGAGAAGAGCGAGAACAAGAAATTGAAAACCTGTTTGAAACAATAATGGCAGAAAACTTTCCTAACTTGGTGAAGGAAACAGACATACAAGTCCAGGAAGCACAGAGAGTCCCAAACAAGATGAACCCCAAGAGGCCCACACCAAGACACATCATCATCAAAATGCAAAAAGTTCAAGACAAAGAGAGAATCTTAAAAGCAGCAAGAGAAAGGCAGCTAGTTACCTACAAGGGAGTTCCCATAAGGCTGTCAGCTGATTTCTCAAAAGAAACTTTGCAGGCCAGAAGGGAGTGCCAAGAAATATTAAGAGTGATGAAAAGCAAGAACCTACAACCAAGATTACTCTATCCTGCAAAGCTGTCATTTAGAATCGATGGCCATATAAAGACTTTCCCAGACAAGAAAAAGTTAAAGGAGTTCATCACCACCAAACCATTATTATATGAAATGATGAAGGGTCTTTTTGAAGAAAAAGATAAAATATATGAACAAACAAAATGGCAATGAATACATATCTATCAACAATGGAGCCCTGGCCGGTTTGGCTCAGCGGTTAGAGCGTCGGCCTGCGGTCCAGAGAGACCGGGGTTCGGTTCCCGCTAAGGGCACGTACCTTGGTTGCAGTTTGTCCCCGGCCCTGGTCGGTCGTGCGGGTGGCAGCCACTCGATGTGTTCCTTTCACATCGATGTTTCTCTCTCTCTCTCTGTTCCTCTCTCTCCCTCCCACTCTACCTGAACAAAAAATGGAAAAATGTCCTCGGGTGAGGATAAAAAATAAAAAAATAAAACAAATAAAAAAAAACCAATGGAATCTACAAACAAAATGAACAGGTAGAACAGAAACATTCTCATAGATACAGAGAACATTTTGTTGGTTGCCAGTTGGGAGGGGGGGTGAGGTAATGGGTGAAAAAGGTGAAGGGATTAAGAAGTACAAATTCATTGCTAGACTGACAAACCTCAAAGGGAAAGGGGTGGGGGTGGGGGGTGGGAAGAAATAAACCAAAGAACTTATATGCATAACCAATGGACACAGACAATAGTGTGGGAAAAGGCAGGAGAAGGGCGGGAGTGGGGAGGAGGGGGTCCATGGGGGAAAAATGTGGAACATCTGTAATACATTCTACATTCAACAATAAAGATTTAAAAAAATAAAATAAAAATAACTGATTCCTAAATTTTTTTTTTTAAAGTGCTTAAACATTTTGGAAATGCTGAAGCACTAGATAAGTATTTGTTTTGGTTATTGGTAGAGCAGGAAGATAAAACTGGTGAAAGGACAATGGTATCAGGGTATGTGGTGACTTTATGACGTCCTCTCCACCCCATTCCCATTTTCTGTTTCTGAGCATCTGGAGATCTGGTGGCAGGATGCCTCAGGAATACAGAGTTATCAGCATACTGACTTGTTCTAACACCATGTTTTGTTTTTAAATTCAAAGTAAAGATGAGAGAAAACCTACCAAGCACCTTTGTATTAGGCACTTAGACTGGTGTAAGATGGTTAGCCAAAGGAGAATTCCTGGCCTTTTTACAATAAGGGTGGATCTGATTATATATTTTTGACTCTCTCCAAATCATCTACTTGAAAAACAAATGTAAGGGGAACAAGTTCTTTTCATGGGTTCTAACAGCAAATGCCCTTTATGAAACTCCCAAATGTTGAAATGCTTGATTCAGAAAAGAAGGTAAAGATCTATGGGATACCAGTTTCTCAGGGAAACATGGCCATACATCCCAGGAGATATGAAAGGGTTGACTGAGAAAAGAAAGGATAGATGACTATGGGTCTTGCAGGGCTGAGAGGTGTCTCTGAAGAATTTGTTCTAGAAATGCTTCTCTGCCCTGTGCTTTCTGGGTCCCCCGTGCCTCTTGGCCACATTCTATGTGTTCACTCCCTGTCCTACTGACCCTGTCAGCATGGTCTTCAAATCTCCACCTCACACCTCAGGAGGGTACAGGTGAGATTTTCCAAGCATTACAAGTTTAAGCGCATTTTCCCACACAAACTTGGTTGTGCTTGACAGTCTGTTACTGTAACTATTTTGATACATACAGTGTTATAGGTGCATCACAGACCAATGAGCTTTTCATGGGATAAACCTGTGTCCTTAACCAACATATATGCCATGCTTTCCATAAGAAAATGACCTCTCAGTTACAAATTGCTGTGCAATCTCTCTGTTGAGGAAGACTAGAAAATAATTTTTTTTCCAATGTGCCCTTCTGAATCTAGGATTAGAGACACACAAGAAATGGAGGTCAAACCTAATCTTGGATCGGTGCTTCATAGCTCCTGAGTCTTAGGAGAATGGCTTCATCTCCCTCAGCTTCAGTCTGCCCAATAGCAACGTGACAAGGAACATTTCTACCATGAGTTGATAGTGCATGCCAAGTATCCTCTTGGTGCATGGGTCAATGCTCAACCACTGAGCCTCACCAGCCAGGCGCCCAGTATCTTCTAATAATCCTTACGTTCGGTTCTGCGCTCCAGTCATATTGAGTTACCAATTGCCCAGAGCAGGCATACACCTCTGTTATTATTACTCCCTCTGTCTTACTCCCTCTGTATCTTTAAAGGTTCCATTCAAACATAATTTTCAGGAAAACCTTCCTAAGCAACATGCACTTAAATGCACACATGTCCCTGTGGAGCGTTGACATGCCTTGTTCTTATCACTGTCACATATCTTACTCTGTATAATTTGGCAATTTTCTTGCCATCTCTCACTTTTTGAAAACAGGAGTCTTGTTATTTGCTTTTGTATAACTGGACATTTGCACACTTCCTGACATGTGGCACGTAATCAATAAATGTTTCTTGTGTAAACGAATGAATGCAAAAATTATATAATAAGGATTGTTTTCTGCAAAAGCAAAACTCTCTTTTCATTCTCTTCATTCTGAGTGATGCCTTCCTAAGTCAGTGGCTCAGCTTACCTGGACCAAATATACCTTGAGTTGGGTGAGTAATCAAAGCTGCTCCATGTCCCAGAACTCATTAGCAGGAGCCCTGAGGGGTGAGACCATACTCCTTTTCCTTCCCCCTCTGCCCGCAGTCATGTTGACAGAACTTGGAGCTATGGGGAAGCGCCCAGAGCCCACACCCTTCTTTCAGACTGTAGCTCAGCCCCTTAGGCGCAAAGTGTTCCGATGTCTGAGTCAGCCACCCCTGCCCGGCCACATGCCTGGCTACTGTCCAAGACTCAGATAAGAAACCACCCAGGTGCTCAGCCTCAGAAGGCCAAATTAACTAATGGCAAAAGAGAAGAGGAAGCAAGCCCTAGCTGAGAATCGGGAGACCCTGCCGAGTTTTTCTACTCATGAGCTGAACTGCCTTTGGCAAGTCACCTCTCTCCTGCATTAGTCTCATCATCTGGGGAATAAGTGATTTAGGCTAAATGATCTCTAGGGTCTTGTCGAATTCTCAAATTCTATAACCTGAAATAATGGGCAGCTTAAGCATTTACCGAAAAGATAATGTTACTTGCCTGCAGTGATCTTTTTATTTTATTTTTCCATAGCAGCCTAACCATTTTATTTATTTATTTTTTAATTTAATTTTTAAATTTTATTTTTGTTACAGATGTTTCTCCTTTTTTACCCCATTGGCCCCTTCCTCCCCAACCCTCCCCCCCCCCCCCGCCCCATCCCCGGCTTTGTTGTCCATGTCCATTGGTTATGTGTACATGCATATAAGTTCTGTGGTTTATCTCTTCCCACCCCCCACCACCCTCTCTTCTGAGGGTTGTCAGTCTGTACCCTACTTCCATGTTTCTGGGTCTACCCTATTCCATGTTTCTGGGTCTACCCTATTCCTCAGACTGTTATATTCATTATATTCTATATATAAGTGAGATCAAGTGGTATTTGTCTTTTTCTGCTTGGCTTGTTTCACTTAGGATAATACTTTCTAGGTCACTCCATGTCGTCTCAAAGGATAAGAGATCTTTCTTTCTTACAGCTGCATAGGACTCCATTGTGTATATGTACCACAGCTTTTCTTTCTTATGGGCAGGTCCAAAAAGGACAACTTAAACTCACTGCCAGTGATGAGTCAAAATGCACACAGGAGGCTCGATTTTAAGAAAGCTCAGACTCAGCCTGCCCGATGTGGCTCAGTTGTTGAGCGTCGACCCATGCACCAAGAGGTCGCCAGTTTGATTCCCGGTCAGGGCACATGCCCAGGCTGTGGGCCTGATCCCCAGAGGGGGACATGTAGGAGGCGGCCAGTCAATGTTCTTTCTCATTGATGTTTCTATCTCTCTTCCTCTCTCTCTAAAAATCAATAAAGAAAAGAAAATTAAAAAAGAAAAAAAAGCTTAGACTCACTGTGTCATCAAGCCCTATTTATTAGCAGTGGGTAGTGCTGTACTAGTACCAACAAAGGGCCACAGCCTGGGCTACATCTACTTAAACAAGCAATGCGATATACATCCTGCACACAGAGTGTTATTACATCATCCCTTTGCACAGTCTGCCTGAAGACTCCCCACCAAGCACTGCATTTGCACACTGTAAATAGGTCAGAACCACATACTGATTGCTTTGGAATGTCTCAGTAAGGGTAATACTGATAACAGCAAGGCTTCTATCAGGAGCACTACCTTGTACTCAGTGTTCAGTACTTCTGAGGCTTATGTCATATACTCCGCATGTTTACTCATTTTGTTCTTATACCCACTTGTTCAGGCACTGTTTTTATCCTCAGAATACAAAAGAGGAAAATGAAGTTTTCTGTCAATGCAGTTCAGACAAAATGTACAAACTGGCTAAGAAAATTTAGATGACAACTATAATCCTTCACATTTGTATAGCATTTTAAGCTTACAAGGAACATTTTACAACATAATTCTATTTGGTTTTAACTGTGATGCAGTGGCTGAGTCATGACTGTTTCCACTTTGAGAAATGGAAACTTGAAGTGAGATGAGGTGATGCTAGTTCATTAAACCACCAATTTGTGCTGGGATTCCTCTGTGGTAAAGAGAGGCCAAGGGATGGGGGGTTCCCTGGAAAACTGACCTGAGGTCAGACATGGGGATGAAGCTGAATTTCCAGAGCTTAGTTAAGATTGTAGATGAGATCAAGGTATGAACAAATATGGAGAAGGAAAGGGGAATGATCTCTCTCTTCACAGTAGCTTGGGCCATATGCAGATAATGCCAACAGGGCAAGGTCGGTGCTTAACTCGTTTTTAGCAACATAGAGTAAGATCTCAGAGTGTGGTACAAGGAGAGATCATTCTGGGTGGAGATGTTTCCATTTCCGCTCGGGCTTTTGGTGCTTATTCAACTTGAAAGTTCTGAAATAACTCATTATGTGTGGAATAGCAGGTGTTACATTCAACATATTTTGTTGGCCTCTCCTTTTTCTGTTCTGAGGAAATTTCTTCTCTTCTTCTCTTTTACCTATTGTCAGGTTATTAGTCAGGCAGAGTGAATCATGCACAATGTTTAGAAAGGAATTATGTGCCTGAGTCCTTATGACAAGGAAAATTGACATCTCAGTTTCTGGGTGAAAGTAGTATTGCCGAACAAAGTTTTCAGTGGTCATTCTGCCATTTGGTGAAAGTCAAAGCTTAGAGAATTCAAGGTTATTTGTATTTTGTCAAAGCTCAATTCATGAAAGATATGAGGGTGAAATTCCCATTTAGAAACTGGTGGTTGTACGTATACTTTGGTCTCTTAATTTAGTTCTAGGAGTCTGTAATTGGAAGGATGATCAAAGTCATCCTTTAGCAATGTGTATGTTCATCTCTCTACCTGTTCCACGGATTCCCTGAGTCAGTCTCTCTTCTGCAGTCCCTGCACATTCAATAGTTTGCTCATTTCTGTTGATTCTACTGGCCAATGTTCTCAGATTCACTTTTCGGTCTTACTTCCATGTCTTTGGAGTTGGCCCAGGTCATATTTCCTGTAGACTATTGCAATCACATTTTAATCATCATCCAAACTCCATCTTGAGCCAGATGAGCAATACACTCCAAAGAGATTACCCCAATGCGTGAGAGCTTCCATGGTTCCGCAACCTGAGGATACAATTCCAGTTCCTGCACATCCTGCTCATGAGCCTCACTGCCTGCCCATCCACCACATATTTATGTGGTCGTATTGAATTGCTTGCAGTTCTCTGAGCATGCTGTGTTCTTTTAAGCCACCATGTCTCTGATTTGGATGAACCTTTATTTAGAATGTATTTCTTCTCCTTGCCCTACTACTGATTTATCACATTTCCTTTCTTCTTCTTGCATTTGTGCTTGACTGCTCCCTTTTCTAGGCCTCTGATTTTGCTCTATGTGTAGTGATGGGCATATGCATTTGTTTAACCACTAAGCTGAATTTCTCAAATGCAATAGTGTTGCCTTTAAATCTTTCTCTCCCTATAAAAAGATTCAACAGATATTATTAGAATAAATATTTAATGATACATTTACATTTTTTCCCAACACAAACGGAAGTTATTTCTGTTCTTTTTGAATGATACAGGGAAAGCCTACCTATTGATTTTTTTATTTTCTAAGAATAATCCTTGTATAATGATAAAGGTTGGTTCCTTCAAAATTCTTTAGTTCAGAGCTCCACACTTCTGGAATGAATGGAAGTCTGGGACTGTCCATGTCTATACTCTTTACTGCATGACTTTGGAAATAATCACTTGGGGTTTATCCTTCCCCACCATCGCTCATGTCATTCCTACTTTCATTTTATCATTCAGTCTTCACATCAGCATATTGTTCACTCAACCATTTTGAGAGACTTTGGAAAGAAATACATGAAGAGCAAGGTGTCACGCTATAATGACACATCATTTCTTATTTAGAGATACTAATAATGCATTGGAAAGATAAACATGTTTCAGTTTGTTTATATTGCATATGGAATGTAAATGCAATTTTTATCTGTTCATTTTTATTTATGGATAAGATCTGTAATCTGAAAGTCCTAACTTTGTATTCTGGGTCTGCGAGGTAATAGATTTATTACTTCAGACAAGTTACTTAACACCGTTGTTTCATCTGTAAAGTAGAGGTCATAATTATGGATGGCTTAAAGAATTATTGTGAGGACTAAAAAGTATAATATATACCAAATAACTACATAATGCCTGGAAGCTAGCAAGCAGATATCTACAAATTTTTATTTTAAATCCCTTTTCAGGACCTTTCTTACCTTAGGTCATTTTGTCATTATGGTAACTGTCACTTTCTTATTCTAGAATCTTATAAATGCTACAGGGTACAAATATTAAATTGTTACAATCATCTAGATCCTTTACATACCTGTATAAAATTTAGAATAATCTCATCAGTTTCTTCAAAGAGTCTATTGAGATTGCAGTGAATTTAGAGATCAATTTAGAGAGGATAACAATTTTGAATCTTTCAATTCATGAATATTGTATGTCTCTCCAATATCTTTCTATATTTTTAGATTTTATTTATTTATATATTTATTTATTTTTAATCCTCACCAAAGGATATGTATTGATTTGAGAGAGCAGGAAGGGTGAGAGAGAGAGCATTGATGTGAGAAAGAAACATCAGTCAGTTGCCTCCTGTACATGCCCCAACCAGGGACCAACCTGCAACCCGAGTATGTGCCCTGACTGGGAACCTAACCTGCTACCTTCTATTGTATGGGATGATGCTCCAGTCAACTGAGCCACACCAGCCAGGGCTATGCATTTATTTTTGTTTCAGCAATATTTTGTAGTTTCCAGCAAAGGTATTTTATTAGGTTTATTTCTAGATATTTTATAGATTTGATAATATATTAAGTGGTATTTAAACATTTTTATTTTCCAATTATTTGTTGCCTATATATAGAAAGACAATTGATTTTTCAGTGGTAATTTTACATCCTGTCAACTTGGTAAATACATTTATTCTAGGAGTATTTTATTGTGCTCTTAATATGAATGATTATGTCATCTATGAATAATAATAGTTTTATTTTTTGATCTTTGTCTTCTTCTTCTTCTTCTTCTTCTTCTTCTTCTTCTTCTTCTTCTTCTTCTTCCTCTTCTTCCTCTTTTCTTGTTTTATTGCACTGGTTAAGATTCTCCCTAAGAAAGTTTAAGGCAAGTGTTGAAGAGGAACAACCTTGCTTTCTTCCCACTATTAGAGAGAAAGCATTCATCCCTTCATAGTTAAGAATAATGCCGACTGTGGTGATTTTATAGATACCCATGGTCAGATTAAAGAAGTTTCTTTAAGCCCTGGCCAGTTTTGCTCAGTGGTTAGTTGCGACTTTGATTCCGGTCAAAGGCATGAACCTCGGTTGCAGTTCATCCCTGACCCTGGTCAGGTCGTGCAGGAGGCAACCAGTCAATGTGTCCCTCTCACGTTGATGTCTCTCTCTCTTTCTCCCACCCCACACTCTATCTAAAAATAAATAGAAAAATATCCTCTGGTGAGGATTAAAAAAATAAAGAAGTTTCCTTAAGTTTGATCATAAATGCTTTTTTTTTTGGTACCTATTAAGATAATTGTATAACTTATCTCCTTTTCCCTGTGTACATGATAAGTTACACTGATTTTTTTTAATAATTATTATACCAACCTTCTATTCCCGGGTTAAAAACCACTCAGTCATAATATATTGTCTTCTAAAATTATTAAATTTGATTTGCTAATATTTTACTAGAGATTTTTTCTTTTTGGTTATATTTTTGGTTTATAATTTATTTTTTTATAATATCTCTCAGACTTTGTTATCATGATTATGCTGATTTCATAAAATAATTTGGGAAGTGTTTCCTCCTTTATATTCTGCAGAAATATATATTTTCTTTCTTTTTTTTATTTTTAGTTGTTTGTTAGAATTCACCATAAAGCCATCTGTGATCAGAAATTTCTTTGTGGGAAGGTTTTTTATCAATAATTCAATTTTCTTATAGGTATATGAGCATTGGTATTTATAATTTTTCTATTTATGTTAGTAAGTTGTTAAATTTATTAGTGTAATGTTATTCAGTCATGATTATACTTTATTGTTTGTATTTATGTCTCCTCTAATATCACTGATATTGCTAATTATTTTCTCTCTTTTGGAGCAGATTTGCTAAAAGAATTTAAGAAAAAAATAAAATTTGTTTTTATTGATTTTTTCTATGTGTCCAGTTTCTATTGTATAGGTTTCCATACATTATTATTTTTTTCTTCTAGTATTTCCATTATTTTAATTTGTTCTTTTCTTAGACTTTTCTTTATGGTGGAAAGTTAGCTTATTTATTTTATACCTCTATTTTTTCTAATATAGGCATTTAGAGTGATAAATAAATTGTTCTCTTTTTCCTCTTTCTGTTCTCTTCTTGAATGATTCAGTCTAAAGCGAATTTATTGTCCATATTGGAAAGATGAGAAAACCATGGTGTCCCAGGTGAGATTTCAGAGCCCAACTAGTGTAAGAGAGGTGTCCAAGTGCAGGTTGTGGAGTCTAGAACAAGGTGTTGGAGCCAAAGAGGAGCGTGGAGATTTTCTGTGTGTGGGTTCAACATGGAACACTGGAGTCCCGGCAGGCGAAGGGGTGTGTGTGTCTGAGCAGTGAGGGAAACTTTTAACATACATGGAATCCATCAAATGAGCAAAACTACTAAGTTTAATGGGAGCCAAGTGTTTCACTGTAAGAGAAGGAAATTAAAAATATAAAAAGGGAGAAAACAAAATGACATTATGTTGTTAGATTAAAATTGAAAGTATCAGTATGAACTCAAGATTTTCAAAAAAGACAAATAGATGCAGAAATAGATGTCGGTAAATGTAGGTATGTGTGTGAGCGCATTACCTGTCTCTCTACTAAGACGGCTTGGGAGCAGTGATACACCTATATGAATAAGCATAATTATCACTTAGATTTTGGTTTTGAAGTAGAATTCTCCACGAAAGACCCAGGAATCCTTGAGGAAATGGATGTTTCCAGGGCTTGGGCAGGAAAAGCACAGGGGGCCCCTCTGACCAAATTTGGGATAATGTAAGCACCCAAATAAATAATGACAGAACAAAGTAAAAATCTGTGACTCCATACATATATAAATAAATTATAAATGGAAAGTTTAATAAGTCACATAAAGTATACATTTTTTAAAAAGTAATATGTGCTAAGGGGCATGTTGTAAATATATATTTACTAATAAAAGTTGTGGTAAACAAATGTGTGTTGGTAAATCATTGAATTCCTTTCAGTTATACTCTAAATATCTTAGATTTAACCTCCATTTATTTAGTACTCTTCATAAGAAATTATAATTGTTATAATTTTAAATGTCTTCTATCAAGCTGTCCACCTACATATTTATTTATCTTGATTATCTATCTAGAGAGATCTGAAATGATAAGTAAATAATGTATAAATAATGGTTATTTCTGAGTGATAATAATAATTTTTATTTAGCTTTACTTTTCCAACTTTTCTGTATTAAAAATTATATTTCTGTGTAGTCATCTATGTGTTTTCTGAGGCAACTTTAACATGTTCAAGTTTCTCATATTAGTGAGTAACTGTGCTGGAACTTTCTGTGCTCCTTTAAATCCATTATCCACCATTCTCCATCCTGCACTGTGACCTAGGAGGCTGACCTCTGGATGTCACTGTCCGGGTTCCCAAGCTCTGTGTCTTCCAAATGGGTTTGACCAATGGTATCACCAGGAGATCAAAGCAGGGGAGGGTATTTGTCGCACTGGCTAGTTTTCTTTTGGGTAATAGGTGGACAATGGCTCCCATCCATGGCTACTGCTCCTTTTAGCCCTAACTCCTGTAAGTAACCTTTCCCAACAGCCACAAGTCACTCCAGGTACCGGTAATTACTTCTTTCCCCCTGACCCTTGGTATAATCTGAGTACTATATCATCTCATGTTGTTTTACATAAACATGGTCCACAACTTTGCAAATTGCTTTTCCTTAAACTCTCTTCAACAACAGTGTGCCATCTGTTTTCTGCTCAGATTCCAACTGACATGTCTAAGGACTTCTTTTTATAAAAAGTGTGCTCTCATCAACCTTGTCTCACAGATTTATACATCTCTATTCTTTATTGTTCTGCTGGATACTTTTATAATTCTAAATAATAGATTGCAATTTTTTTCTTTTACCTTTTATATATTCACTGACTTCCCAATTGGAAAGATAAATAATGTCATATCCTTATAGTTCCTAAGGAAGGAATTTATCAGCCAGAGAGGAGTTGTGCATTCTTACAATTATTATTAGAAAATATCTTGTTAAAAATGTTTTTGGTTTTTTATCATTAATTCCTGCATGCCAGCTGGAATTTGTTTCTTCTGATTATGTCTAAAAGTCTATGGCAATTCTATAAAAACAGTATTGTGGATATGATTTCTAATACATACTATCGGTTCTTACCTTACAAATATAAAATGCATTAAATGATAAAATAATTAGGAAATGCAAGTATCCCATGAAATAGAGTCTACCATTGAGATAACCGTGACCTGCTTTTCTGCAGGTAATTTTATTGGAAGACAAAGAACTTTCTTAGAAATAGGCTCTTCTCATTGAAATACCGTGAGCAGCCCATGTCCACGTGTGCTAGGCCTGAGCTAAAGAGCAGATTGCACAGAACTCGGACTCCTTCAAATGTCTAGACATTTGCTGTTAAATGCGGTCAGCAAGCTGGGCCACTGTCTGCTGGAAGAGTGCGTATCTCAGATCAGCTCCCTCCACAGGCTTTTCCAACTCCCCTGATGACAATGCCATTCTTCCAGACCCTCAGGCTCAGTACCTTGAAGTCATTCTTGACACCTCTTTTTCTCACCTTCAAGTCCAGTCCTTGAAGAAATTCTGTTGGCCTTTTTTTTTTCAAAATATATACCTAACGACAAGTGAGGAAGATACTGTTTCAGTTTTATTTTGAGACAGAAGATTCAAGAAGGTTAAATGATAAAACCAAATTCACACAGCAAAATGTATTTGAAAAAGCTGGAAGATGTAAACAGGGAAATAATCAGCCATACAGGTTCCTCCCTGCCCAGCAAATTCTCTGCTGTGTTCCAATATAAAGATAATTTATTATAATAATGTTTGTGCTCCGTGTTGATAAAGACATTTTCTTATTTAAATGGAAAAAAGTGTTCCCTCCTGCTAAGCAAGGGACACACGTCTTGCAGCGTCAGGAGACGAGTTTGTGATGTGGAAGCTGTTGCTGTTTCACTGCGGGAATTGCGGCTTGTTCTGTTAGTTTTTTCGCCTGGACGCGGATGTTGACAGTTTTGTGTGTTGTCTTTAGGTCTGTTTATATGAATTATAAATGGGTGGGGTTTAATTTTCAAAAAATCTTTATAAAATTATTCTAGCATTAGCTTGTATTCACTATTGTAAAATGGACATGGCTGGTTTGAGAATATGCTTCAGGTGTGTCTGTGATGAAAGCCTTCGTCACTGTCCATCGTGTGTCCTGTGTGTTTAACTGGCATGTTTGTGTCTTTGTGATAGAGATTGTTTAGGTAAAATTCCATTATTCCCTCTGAATCACTCCTGCATTTGTTTGTTTTTATCTTTTCAATTTGTTTAAGAAAAGAAAGTGATCAGAAAATAACTGTTTCTTCTTTATTTTAGTAATAGGTTGAAACTCTGGGAAAGCAACCAGTTCTCTCTCTCTCTCTCTCTCTCTCTCTCTCTCTCTCTCTCTCTCTCTCAATTGAAGATCTGGAAAAGTAAAATGAGCAAATACCAAAGAAATAGAATTGTGAGAATTTAATAAGCAAAATCATTGCTTTAGAAAGATTTTAAAATAATGTGTCAATAGCTAGTTTTAGAAGGCATTGGAAACTTTTTTTTAAAAAACGTATGGAAATAAGAATCTACTGACAGGAAGTCTGGGGCAGTCAGTGCTGTCCCTCGTAGTCCACGTTTTGCTGGTGTGGAGTGAGTCTAAAGAGCTACGCAAGGCCATTTGCAGTATAGCTGGGAGTCCACCGAGGGTATAGTATAAAGGCAGAGAGAGGGTCTGTATTAATTCTGAGATGTGTGTTTCCTAACTGTTAAGTTACAAATGGGACCAAGAATGTAATGTGACACAGTTTAGATACCTGAGTTTTGGGATTCTACACCTAGCTCTGTAAGGGACTGTCACCTTGGGAAAGTAATTTTCCCTTTTGTAGGGTTCAGTTTTCTTGTGTGAAAAAGAAAAGATACTAGACATTTAAGCTGTCGTTTTTAATCCTGCTCCTTTTCAACTAACAAATATTCTGATTAGCTGAACTGTTTGAAGTGAATGTCAGAAAATCCTACTTGTGAATGCTTCCATGTGTCTAATTTAAGGTATACTTTTTGGACTTGAATTAAAGAGGTTCAAAAGTACTTTGGTTTAACTTTGCCTGTCAAAGGATATTCTAACCTTCAAAATAACATATTATTCAATGTTACTTAAACATCTAGCTAGCATCTTTTGCCTATAAAATTATATAACAATATGTAACTATAAATATAAAAGTTATAGGGCAGCCTTCTCTTACATACCATAGCTATGAATTATTGAGCATCTTGTATGTGCCACAAATTTAGATACTTCACAAAGTTTAATATTATCATCAAAGATTACCCGTATGCATGTTTAATAATTGTTTAAAAAAATCCCTTTCAGATATTAAATAAAATGTGAATTTGACTAACATTAAAGTCTGTATTTTTTTTTCTGTAAACTGAACCAATAAAAATATGGGTCACAAAATCCAATTTTCCCCCAATAACTTATACTCTCACATTGAACAAGTCACTTTCTTTCTCTGAATCTTTGTTATCTCCCACAATCAATGGAAAAATTAAACCAGGTGATCTCTATTTATCTCCCTACTCTTAAAATAACAAATTACTAATGCATTCTCTGAGCTCACATCTCTTTTCTTTCTCTCCAGGCATGCACACGCTATCATGAGATAATATTTTTGAAGTATTATAATGTGATGTTTACCCCTAATGTTTTCTCTTTGACTGCACCATTCTTCCAGGTAGACATTCTTTGTGTTGTCTGAAAGAAGGGATGACGTTGCAGAAATAAAGGCATTAGCCTCTGGCTTCTGAGTTTTGAAAGTCTTAACTTCGGAGGGGTTGGGTAAGATCCACATGCCTGAAATCAGATTAGAAAGACTATGGACAGGAGGAGGAAGGCAAATGCTTTCCATCCTGGAAACTTGAGCAGATCCCTTGAGTGGTGGAGAAAGGAGAGACTACATTGACGAGGTGAGCAGGGAGCTCTGTAGGTCCGGGGAAGAGAGGAGCTGGTCTCGAGTGGCACAGACAGTAGCAGCGTCCGCAGCCGAAGACCTTCAGATCTTGCCGGGCACGCAATCCAGACAGGACCTTTGCTGGCCTGGGTTGCAAAGCCACATGGGAGGAAAATCACAGCCGCAGCCACTCACTAAATATTTGTTAGAATGAGGAATGTACATGGCCTGGATGGAAGGGTTTTATTACCTGTTTTTCTTCTTGGCTTCTCTCTGACAGGTCAGCAGCCAGCAAGTTTGTGCCACCGGCTGTCCAACAGAAGTGTGATTCCGTCCTGACACTTTGTTCAGTCCCCATCTGACTTGCCCACATTCGGACACTCTTCTTAATGTGCCAGAATATTTATACGTGCTCTGGATGGAGAGTTATGTCAGGACAACTAGAGGGGAAAAAACTGTGGAAGACAAAAGTCCTTTCCTCCCCAACCAAACACCGTATTTGTATGTGGGTAGAACTCAACACAACCAGCTCTTGGTCTCCTCCACAAACCAGTTCAGTGGTAAAATGCACTTTGTTAAAAATAAGTTCTGTGTGTTAAATTATTAAGAATCTCAAACAAGGGAGACCCCTTTTAAGACATAGAACAAAATATTATAAGTATATTCCTCCATTAAGAAAAATTATTTTGGATGGTGAGAAACACCTAAGGCATTGTTAACTACCCTGATAGGTATACCAAAATTGAATTTATTTATTTTATAGTTTTAATGAAGCTGCATGGCATCTCAAAGCCCTGAAGTTTATCTAGTCCCAGGACTAATTCACATCAATCTCTACCCAGAATAATGTGTGGTAAAGGTAAGGTTTATTAACTCTTATTTCTAGAAGAAGATGTGATAAGATGGAAATGTGGACCTGAGTTTCATCATTCAACCACAGATTTTAAAAGAAATGTCTCTGGGCAACTAGGTCTCATGGTTTTGCCCAAGCTCATTTATTAAACAACTTTCAATTACTTAAGTGTGTGAATGTTTGTTTGCTTTTTCAGAAAATATCCTAGGGTTCATTATTTCTAGGTGGCATTTGTTAATAACTTGACATCCCACATAAGCATAAATATATGTACACCAGCACCAACAAGTATCAAAGAACTCAACTATAGTCATAGTGCTCCTTATTTAATGTGTAGTTTCTGCTGGTAACGAGTACGTATTTCACCCCAGAAAGGGTAGGATGAGATCTTTGCAAAAGAAAAACCCTCTGTGTCTTTTTAAATCCTCACCTGAGGATATTTTTCCATTAATTTTTTTTTTTTTTTGATAGAGTAGAAGGGAGGAAGGGAAGGAGAGAGAGAGAAACATCACTGTAAGAGAGACACGTGAATTGCTTGCCTCCCACACCACCGCAACCAGGGCTGGGGCTGAACTTAAACTAAAATATGACATGCCCTTGACAGGAATTGAACCTGCAACTCTTCGGTTCAGGCACTGATGCTCCAACTGCTGAACCAAACTGGCCAGGGCAAAACCTGTGTCTTTAGCAATACTCTCAGATCAAGATGTTGACTGCTAAGGATATTTGGATGTCAGCTCCTGGTATAATCTATTATACACACAATGCCTTTTTATCCAAGGTCACTGTTCAAAGTGGCTAGTTGAGGGTTAGAACTTTGGCAGTAACCCATGTTAATGTTTATTTTCCAAGAAGAAATATTAGTATTACATTCTTGCTTTAGCAATCTGTAAATAAATAGTCTGTGCCTTCATTCAAATTCCTACCCACTGTTTCATTATTCATCAAACATTTATTGGATATCTATGAGGGTTCTCTTTCTGAGCAATCATTAGGAGTGGTGCTGTAAGAGTTTGAGGTGAATATATTCTATCTGCTCAAATTGCACTGTCCAGGAGAGCCAGGGACCCTGAATAATATGATGTGGAATATCCAACTCAACAAGTGGCTTTATGTACTTGATATTTTTTTCTTGTGATATTGGATGTTCATAGTAGTTAAATCTTCCATTAAAAGATAAACATTGACAAATTTTATTCAAAATATATTTGTGATCATCTACCATTTGCCAAGTATTATGCTAAGTGCTAGGGAGACAGGCAAAATTAAACAGACTGAACCCTTCATGAGCCTGCAGTCTGGTAGCTAAAGAAATCACTAATAATGTGCCTGACTAGGTTATGCCCAAAGAGGATTCCTAAATACATTTTAAATAGTAGTAGCATAGTTTCAAACATCTAAGAAAACAATTTTGAATGGACAAAAATGAATCTACATTTATTTGCATATGTGATCTTAGTCTGGAATTTTAAAAAAATATATTTTTTCTTTATTGATTTCAGAGGGAGAGGAAGGGAGAAAGAGAGAGAGATAGAAATATTGATGAGAAAGAACATCCATTAGCCGCCTCCTGCACGCCCCCCACTGGGGATCGGGCCCACAACCTGGGCCTGGGCCCTGACCGGGAATTGAACCGGCAACCTCTTGGTGCATGGGCCGACACTCAACCAGTGAGCCACACCAACCAGGCTAGTCTGAAATATTTAAAACAGTGTAGCATGGTGCAAGACACTGTCCTTGGAGGTTTAAGATTTGGTTTCTAGTACTACCCTTTCTGTCTGATTTGGGGAACACTTTTACCCAGGTTAGGCTTCTGGTTTCTCTGCTATAAAATTAAGTTTAACAGATTAGGATTGAATGACCAGGCCAATCCAATGACTATAACTGAGTAGAAATCGAAGACTTGACTTCCTCAATTGTCCATCTGCAAGGTCAATGATGAAAAAAACTGATTATGTGGTTTAAAATGACAGGGCCAGCTGTATTAAGAGCTTCATCAAATGAACTGAGAAATGGATTTAGAAACCAGGGGGACTTCCCAGTGAGCTGGTGAAAATCCCTTGTTTCCCAGAGTCCAGCTTCCAGCTTCCATTTCAGATATAACCGTTTTAATGAAAAGTAGACTCCTGACATGAACCTGTTTGTGATGACAAATACTTTCTTTAAGGCCCAGGACATTCTAATCCCTTGACCTGAAGTTGTACTGAATAGAGGGATTAGGGTATTTGATATGAAAGGTGAGATGTTCCGAGGTTTGAGTCTGGAGGTGATATCACTGGCTTTCTTGGCCTCTTACTTATGAGCCCTCAGGCAAGGTCTATGCCAATGCAGAGATTTCCTTCTTATTTTGCTTGTGATAAGTACCTGACAATCACAGCAGTACTTATCACAAACAAAATAAGCAGAAAACAAATAGCCATCTGTTTGCCTAATATTCTCTCTTGAACCACATGGGCTATTGCAGAAGGAATGGTGCAAATACAAATGAGGTCATTTCTGCCAAGGTTCTTGGGGTAACTCATGGTTCTAAAAAATAAACTGCCTTCTCTCTGGCCAATATTACTTCTGGAACTATTTATTTGGAATTAACCTTGGCTAACTATTATTAATTTCTTTTATAAATGTGTGTTATTGGGTTAAATTTTGTATTTCCGATATTTTTACTTCCTCAGTATAAAAAACTACTCATATGTTTCAATCAGAACCAGTTTTGTGGGCAATGATACACAGAATGAATAGAAATATTTTTCTTGCATAGTTGCACTGGAGATGATTCTATCATATGTTTATATGAGACTTTGGTTGATGGTTAATCTGAAGCATTATATTAATGGTGCGTATACCTGAATACTTGGTTTTCAGATGCACTTAGAAAAGTTCCTCCTGAGTGTTAGTTCTCTCAATGCAAAATGGGGTAAATGATGAACTTTGCTACTCCCATAAAGCAATAGTGAGAGACTGTTCTTTTAATTATCAAAGGACCAATATATTATCTTTTTAATTTATATATTTTTGTCATTTTTTTTTTCTCATGTGCTACAGAATACTTTGCATTATGCAAAGGTTTTAGTCACTAGAGGGAGATGTAATCACAAAGTCCCTGTAGGGTCAGAGTCCATGGGACAGATGGAAAGGCAAAGTAGCCGGGAAATGACATGGTCTGATATCCTGCCAGAATCTCAGTGGTAAGAAAGCACCAATGGGTATCTTCCGTTAAGCTCACTCACTGGTATTTTGATGGCTACTTACCAGAAAACAGCTCATCCATCCAAACCTGCAAGGACATCTCTACTGAAAATTTGGCAGCCTTAAGGGACCACAATTTCCATCTGTGTTTGACTAAACACCTGTTAGTGTTGGATGTCATAGGTTGTTGAAGGACTACGCTACTTAATATAATCATAAAATACAAACATTTTAAAGAATGTTTATGGACCCCATAAATACTTTTTTTGTTTTAAAGAATCAGAGTCTGGAATGTCAGAGGAGGTAAGAACCTTCTTACAGGTCATCTAGTCCCCTTCCCTCGATTTGCAGAATAAGAGACTGAGTCTTAGAAGAAATTTGTTCAAAGACACTACTTACTAAACTAGAACCTAGGTCTCCTCACTTCTAATTTATTGTTTCCTTCACCACCTTCATTTCCATATTTCTTAAGCATGTATTAGTTGCTTGGTCCATTTATTAATACAAAGATGGATGAGATCTGTCCATGACCTAAAGAGGCATATGGTTCAGTGAAGGAGGCAGGGGTATGAACAACAATTGCTAGGAGGATTCTGTAAGTGTCTACAGTGGAGAGACACATAGAGACCATGTAAAAACAAAATTGCTAATTGGTGTGTGTACTTGTTTTGGGTTTCATATATTCAAAATTCATACTGCAAAGGAAAATTTTCATGCAAGTTTCCCTCTCCAAATCTTGCATCTCTAGATTCTCCACCTCAACCCCTCTTTTTGTGAATTACTGTAGATTTTTTCAAATATTATTAAGTGCTATTCAAATAGGTAATGGTGCATCTCACTTATATAACAAAAGGACATGTATGCAGACATAAAACTGGAAGTAAATAGAATAAATGTTAACAGCACCTGGTTTCTGAGGGGTAAAATTATGAACCATTTTTACTTTTTTTTCGTCCCTTTAAAATTAGTATTAAATGTAGAGATAATAGATAAATATGTTTTATAGAAATTCAAATATGAAGCAAATTTTTAAAAATTACAAAAACCATAGAATATATTAGTAATATTCGAATTAAGAATGATATCATAAACCCCCCAAACCATAAAAGAATAATTTTGATAACTTTGATTACATAAAACTTTTTATTAAAATTGAGCTATAGTTGACATACAATATATTAGTTTCAGGTGTACAACATGATAATTTGACACACATATACACTGTAAGTCTAGTCACCATCAATCACCATTAAAAAATTACAAAAATTTTTGCCTGGCTGGCATGGCTCAGTGGTTGAGCATCGACCCATGCACGAAGGGGTCTCCAGTTCGATTCCCCGTCAGGGCACATGCCCAGGTTGTGGGCCCGATCCCTAGTGGGGGCACGCAGGAGGCAGCCAGTCGATGTTCTCTCTCATTGATGTTTCTATCTCTCTCTCCCTCTCCCTTCCTTTCTCTCTAAAATCAATAAAGAAAAGAAAAAAAAATTTTAAATTACAAAATTAATTTTATCTTGTGATGACAACTTTCAAGACCTAATCTCCCAGCAACTTTCAAACATGCTGCGCCCAGCACCTCTATCACTATTCCTTTCACAATGAGAAGTCTCTTATCTCCTATGCCCTTCGCCTATTTTGCCCTTCCCCCGACCCCTCTTCCCACTGTTCTCCCTGCTCATGAATTTTGTTTTGTTCTTTTGTTGTTGCTTGGCTGGTTTTTTGGATCCCATGTATGAGAGCTCATATGATAAGAGACTTTTTCTGTCTGACTTATTTCACTTGGTATAATACCCTTTTAATGACAGGACACTAAACTTAAGAACAAGTGAAAAACTGAAAGAAGATTCTTGCAACTCAAATAAATGATGATAATAAAAATGTGTCTGGAATTTATAAAGAACTCTAGAAATTAATGAAAAAATGTCAACTAACTCAATAGAAATATAAATAAATGTTAGATACTGGAATTTTGAAGAAAGGAAAATCTGAGAAGCCAATAAATATATGAACCTCTCTATCAATCAGAAAAATATTAATTAAAACAACAGACATCAGACTAGCAAATTAAAAACTATGAAAATATCAAAGTTTGGTGAGGATGTGGTAAAAGGTTCCAGAGAGTAAATTGGGAAAATCACTTAGGAGAACAATTTCACATCAAATCGATTTGAAAATGCCATATCCTATCACCAAGAGATCTATTTTTAGGAGTATTCTTTAGAAAAACTCACACATATCTACATGAACAAATATTTCCAGAAATGATCATTCTGATAGAATTTGTAAGTCTAAAGTTGGGATAATTTAAACATCCATCAATAGGAAAATTGGTATATAAACACAGTGAAATTCTAGGCAGCAATTAAAGTAAACGAACTTAATCTTTTTGAGTCAAGCTAGATAGATATCAGAAATATAATGTCGAATGTATAAAACATATAATTGGATATACACAATATAGTGCTATTTAAAACTTTATAAAATGATTAGTACAAAGTACTATTTTTATTTTTATTTACTTATTTAAAAAGGTTTAAATGTTTATGGGTGTATTAAACTTGTAAAGCACATGATGGAGAAGATATATATTAACAGAACAGATATGATCTTTTGGGAGTAAAGAAAGGGAACAGAATTTTAGGAAGGTACAGGATAAATTTGTATCATAAACTTTTTATTTCTCAGTATTTTTGTGTTTTAAAAACATATTTCATTTCTTAAAAAATAATTGCACTTTTTCTTGCAAAAATATGCTGCTTTCCAGTTTTATTGAAAAATAGTTTTACATACATCTCTAAAAGTTTAAAGCATACGGCAAAATAGTTTGATTTATATATATTGTGAAATAACTTCCACCATGGATTCAGCGAACACCCATCTTCTCATATAAATACAATAAAAAGAAAAGAAAAATATTTTCTTTTTGTGAAGAAATCCTTTTGGATCTACTCTCTTAACTTTCCTTTCCTATACATCATATAACAATGTTAGCTATAGTCACCATGCTGTACATTATCTTTTAATTGGAAGTTTGTAACTTTGGACCAGTTTCCTCCAATTCCCTCTCCCCCAACCCCTACCTCTGCTAACCAAAAGTCTGATCTTTCTTCTGAGTTCTTATTTTGATGATTTCGCATATAGCTCTCTTCCTGTTCCTCATCATGGCGCAGGATCAAGGTGGAAAGAAGAACCCCACGCGGGAACCGCGCATCCGCAAGCCTGCCTCACACTCAACCTCTGTGGGGGAGAGTAGAGACAGACTGACCCGCGCAGCCGGCGTCCTGGGGCAGCTCACAGGCCGGACTCCTGTGTTCTCCAAAGCCAGGTACACCGTCATCCTCTTTGGCATCAGAAATGAAAAGATTGCTGTCCACTGCGCTGTCCACTGCACAGTCCGCGGGGCCAAGGCAGAAGAAATCCTGGAGAAAGTCTAAAGGTGCGAGCATATGAATTAGAAAAAATAATTTCTCAGATACTGGAAACTTTGGATTTGGGATCCAGGAGCACATCGATCTGAGGGTCAGAGATGACCCAAGCATTGGTATCTACCACCTGGACTTCTGTGTGGTGCTGGGTAGGCCAGGATTCAGCGCGGCAGACGTGAAAGGCAGGACAGGCTGCGTGGGGGCCAAGCACACAACCAGCAAAGAGGGGGCCTGCGCTGGTTCCAGCAGAAGCAGGGCGGCATCATCTCCTGGCAAAGGAATTCCCGTTTCTATCCAAACGGCCAATACAATATTTTCAGTGAGAAAAAACAAACAAAAAAAAAGATTTCACATATAAGTGAAATCATACAGTATTCATCTTTCTCTAACTTTTTTTTTTTTTTTAAGTTACTTAGCATAAACCCTTCAGTGTCTGTCCATGTTGTCTCAAATGATAGGATTTCCTCATTTTTGTGGCTGAATAATATTGGGTGAGTGTGTGTGAGTGTGTGCGTGTGTGTGTGTGTGTGTGTGTGTGTGCGTGTGTGTGTGTGTGTGTGTGTTTCATACATTGATGGGAACTTGGGTTGTTTGCTTTCTTGCTGGGCTATTGATTGTAAACAATGCTGCAATGAACATGGGGTTGAAGATGCCTTTTCAAGTTTTCGTTACCTTGGGATATATCCCCAGAAACGGACTTGCTGGCTTGCTAGATCACACGGTAGTTGTATCTTTAACTTTTTAAAGATCCTCCACACTGTGTTCCACAGTGGCTGCAGCAGCTTACATTCCCCCAACAGGGCACAAGGGCTCTCTTTTCTCCACGCCAGTATGTGTTATCTTTGTCTCCAAAAATATGTTCGCTTTGTTATTTTCATTCTGAAGCCAATTTGGCAAAATATAAACAACATATAAATCTGGTTGGTATATATTTGTATAAATCTCTGTTGATTTTTTAAAATATTTTGTTGTATTTTAAATACTTCATGATACAAATTTAAAACTGAAAAAAATCTATCTGTCCTGAGCAGCAGCAGTAGACAAACAGCTTCTCAGGATGTAGAATTCTGTTAATGTTAAAATAATCTTTCCTCACAACTTTGAAGTTGTAATTCTGTAATTTCTTTGATACTTTGTTCCCATTATTTCTTTATTTTCTCTTTCAGAAACGTCTTTGAAGGATACCATACTACCTGACAGTTTTGCTATGTCATTTGTATTCTCTTTCATATTTTCTATCTCTGTTTACCTCTGCATCTTGAGATGTTTTTCTCAAACTATTCTTCAAACACTTTTATTAAGCTTTAATTCCCATGAATACATTTTTAATCTCCTTGATTTCTAATTTACTTTGTGCCTTCATTCTTATTACATAGATAAACTATCTTTTCCTATCTCTCTGACAATAGAGTTGTAATATAAAAAGTATACACATTTCCTATGTCATTGTTGTGTCTTTGTGGTCAGTTTTTCTTTGTTTATTTTTATCTTTTAGTTGAGGTGTTTCCCATAGGTCTCATGCTGGGTATTTTTATTCACAGATAAATACGAAGGATTCCACTAGGATTCAGTTGGTTATTCAGCTGTAGGAACCTGGCTGGGTAAACCTGGGCTCTGTCCTGCCAGCTTTCTCCCGAGTGGAAGCTGAGAAGTTCCGTGCACATGGCAACGTACAAGTTGCAAATCTTTACATTCAGATGGTGGGTCAGAAATGTGCCTTTTCGCCCTGGCCAGTTTGGCTCAGCTGTTAGAGCGTCGGCCTGCGGTCCGGAGAGACCCGGGTTCGGTTCCCGCTAAGGGCACGTACTTCGGTTGCAGTTTGTCCCCGGCCCTGGTTGGTCGTGCGGGTGGCAGCCACTCGATGTGTCCCTTCACGTTGATGTTTTTCTCTCTCTCTCCCTTCCTCTCTCTCCCTCCCACTCTATCTGTACAAAAAATGGAAAAATATCCTCGAGTGAGGGAAAAAAAAAAAAGAAAGAAATGTGCCTTTTCGCTAAGAAATTCCAAATGCAGGAATAAGGAGGATCATTAATAGCACTCACTTTGGAGGCCTGACCATTCCACGTATTCATTTTCCTTAGGGGAATTGTTCTCAAACGTTCGGCTAAAATTCATACCAAAAGTAGTTGGTAAGAGAGTTTTAATCTCTGAATATTCTGGGCTAGAATCTTCTAGCTTCTTCCAGGGAAACTGTCTCCCAGGTGGTTAGAGCTTTGCCTGCTTTTATCCATCCATGTATAAGAAATTTGCTAAAATGTCCCATACCTCTGCATTCGTCTTACTGTTATGACTTTGTCATTTCTCTTCATTGCCACACTGTAATTTCAACAGACTCTGCAGAGAAATACATGTGTTCTGGTTACTGTTGAACAGGAAGCTGAGTTAAACTACAAGAGGCTTTCAGAACCCTTTGGATAGGCATTTGCGGGGGGTGGGGGTGTGTGTGTAGAGAAGTGCTATTCTATGTTTGTTGTTGTTGTTGTTGTTGTTATTATTTTGGTCAATCCTCAGTTGCGAATATTTTCCCATTGATTTTTAGAGAGAGTGGAAGGGAGGAAGGGAGAGAGAGAGAGAGAGAGAAACATCGATGTGAGAGACACACATCTACAGGTCACCTCCCATTCGACCCAGACAGTGGCTGAGAATTGAACCTGCAACTCAGTTATGTGCCCTTGACTGGAAATTGAACCCATGACCCTCTGGTCCTTGTGCCTATGCTCCAAGCACTGAGCAAAACCAGCCAGGGCCCAGTTTGTACTATTTTGTATTTTAAAACCTGACTAATTAAAAGAAATTTTTGTTTAATAAATAGATATACAATCATATGTTTGTATAGTTAAACTGAGACTGAGCATGTAAATGTGGTTCCGAACATATTATTCGAGTGGTTTTCTTCTTTCCTCCAGTCTTATTGAGAACAAATTGTTTTCCCTTCAAGCTTTGTCAGTGACAGTGGAGACCAGTCTGCTGTCTTCTTTCCATATCCCGATGGAAAATCTCTTGGTGTGTGTCTGCTACTTTGGATTGCATCAGCAAGCTTCATATAATTGAAAACTCTCTTCCACATTACAACAATCATTTCTGTAAATAAGAAATGTCTAAATGCAATGTGGTATCTTGCACTGGATCTTGGAACAGAACATGGATATTAATGTATCAACTAGTGAATCCAAATAATGTCAGAAGGGTAGTTGATAGTAATGTGTTAATGTTGGTTTTCAGTTTTGATATATATGAAAGATATTAACATTAGAAGAAACCAGGTGAGAGGTATATGGCGACTCTATATTATTTTTGTAACTTCTCTTTAAATCTAAAATTACTTCAAAGTAAAGTTTACTACACACACATGCGCACACTCACACACTTCAATTCCCTTTATTTTTTTCATTAAGCCTGACCATTTTAACAGGATTGTCAACACTTAATCTCCTTTAACAAACATTTTTGAAGCACTTACTATCCAGACCTAGTGAGGGATACCTGAGGACATAAAGAATAAGGTGTTTAGATTTACATTTGGAGATAGTCACATTTTTTAAAAGGCATGAATGCCATTTATAATTTCCAATGTACATCTGCTAAATTGGAAGGTTTGCCTTTGCAAAATGGAATAAATCAAACATACCACCTTTCTAGGTGAAAAGTAAAACTTATGTCTTATCTTTGAAATCTTACCTATCTGAGTAGCTTGTTGCTCATAGTGGATGCACAGAAAAGATGAAAATAATGTTATTTCTTTTATTTTATTTGACCATCTATCATAGCTGTTCTTCTTTCTTTCTTAGAGGATACTTTACATTGATACATAATACCAAAGTGTGGCAGCTTTGACAGTGCCCCTCATAAAGGATTTGGAAGCAAATTGGTCAATTACCTCTTCTAGCTCAGAAGGCTCAATGTTGAAAAATTCCCAGTCACTTCTTTCAGTGAAGAATATATTCCTGGGTAGGTTATTTCTGAGTGACTCAGCACTTTCCTTTCCTTGAACAAGTCCTTTCATCCTTTGTAAGGCATGTTTCTTCCTTATATATTGATTAACAGCCTGAAACATAATAAAGACAGTAGCAAAATCATTTAACACACATTTTTCGAAAACCTACAATGTTAAGGGCCCTGAATAAACATTTGTGTAATGCTTCATAATGCAATATAACAAAAATTATCTCAGTAAAGTCTCAGAAAAATCCTAAATTTGTGATGCTAATAGGTGGAGGTTAGCAACATTTCATAAAAGTGGAAATTTCTCATGCAAAATCTCGTAAGTTTTATATCACAAAACCAGGATTTAAAGTAAACATTCTTGAGGGAAAATCTCTGTGGACTTGGACAACACCACAAGTGACTCCCAAGATAGTTGCTATGGGTGAAGCAGAGATAGTGAGAAAGATTTTATTCTTAAGATGTCTGCAAGATAAGATTTTACCCTAACTGGTTACATAAAGTAGAAATTGCAAGCTACAGGAAGACAAGTACAATAAAAAAAAATATGAAGAGCAATTAAAAGAGGGAGAGAAAATAGCAGTGAAGTCAGGAGAGACTCCATGTAGCAGGAAATAGTTAATCTGGGCTTTGAAGACATGATCAGTATTTGGGGGAGGCATTTTGTCCCATTTTTTGTGTTCTTTTTAAATTAAACTGCTATTATGCATACAAAGACTACATGCATTTTATAGTTTAAAAAAATGTAATTATTACTCATGTATCCATTTTATACTCAATACCTTTGAAATTTCCCCAGTGTTCTTCCTCTATTAGATAATCTTGTTCCCTCCTCTCAGAGGTAACCAGTACGCTGAATTTTAATTAAATTCTTTATTCGCTGGCTTCTCTTATAGTTTACTATAGATATATGCATCCCTAACCATATATTGCTTAGTTTAGACTCTTTTGATCTTTTCTTTTCTTTTTTTTTCTTTACAACTTTTTAAATGTTTTATTGTTGACAGTATTCCAGATGTCCCCCATTCACCACCCCTTTATTCCCCTCCACCCAGACTTCACCCTACCCCAAGCCTTTAGCACGTTATCATTATCTGTGTCCATGGCTATGCATATATGCATTTGTGTTCTTTGGTTAGTCTCTACCTGTACCCCCACCCCCCCCCAGATCTATCTGTTTCATGTATCCATGCATATGGACCTATTTTATTCATTAGATTCCACATATAATAGAAATTGTGTGATATTTGCCGTTCTCTGACTGGCTTATTTTGCTTAGCATAATATTTTCCATGTCCTGTGACTTATTTTCCATTCGACATTATGACTTCAAAATTTATTAATACTGATCTATGTAGCTGTAGTTCATTCACAGGTATGTTTGGGTTGTTTCTGTTTTATTATTTCTAATACAAACAATGCTGCTATGGACATGCTTGTATGTGAGTCCTAGTTGCACAAATGCAATACTTCCATGTGTTTAAAAACTTCACCTAGGTGTGAAAATGCTGGGTTCTATTTTATTTTTTATTTTTTTATCCTCACCCGAGGATATTTTTCCATTTTTTGTACAGATAGAGAGGGAGGGAGAGAGAGGAAGGGAGAGAGAGAGAGCGAAACATCGACGTGAAGGGACACATCGAGTGGCTGCCACCCGCACGACCAACCAGGGCCGGGGACAAACTGCAACCGAAGTACGTGCCCTTAGCGGGAACCGAACCCGGGTCTCTCCGGACCGCAGGCCGACGCTCTAACCGCTGAGCCAAACCGGCCAGGGCAAAATGCTGGGTTCTAAAACATGCAATCACATCTTAGTGTAACAACTAATAAAACTGTTTTCCAAAATGGTCATGCCAACTTATTTTCCCACCAGCAGTGTGTGACAATGTCCATCACTTCATATTTATGAAAACAGAAGCCTTCCTATTCATTTATGTGTCCAAATCCCAAAGCACAACACTTGGCACATTGTGGATACACTGTAACAGTAATTCAGTCCGATGAATGAGGAGATTTGATGCTTAAGCAAATCTAGAGCCAAACAATGCAGATGTTTTTAGGGTTGCTATAGAACACTCATATTTTTTTCTTTCAATGGGAGTAGGCAGATGATCTTATTAATAAAGAATGCACTCAGAGGCAAATTACATTTTTGCACCTAACATAAGTGCTGAGTCAATTTCCAGTTTGTGCTCTGACTCTTGCTATCATCATTCCTTCCTTTACTTCTGGCGTGGACAACACACTCTCTTTTTTATCATTATTACATAAGAAATTCATGTTTTTGAAAGATGAATTACAAACAATAGTCAAAGATAATTTTAAAAAATTGTCAGACAGAAAAAGTTAAGAACCACGTTATTTCACTTATACATCGGATACAAAACTGAAAGCAACAAATGACCAAACAAGAGAAACAAACAAAAACTCATAGACACAGATAACAGAATGGTGGTTACCAGAGGTAAGGGAGTTGGGGGAACTAAAGGGCAAAGGGAGTCAAATATATGGTAAAGGAAGATGATTTTATTTTGGGTGGTGAGCACACAGTGCAATATGAAAATCACGTCATAGAAATGTACACTTCAAACCTCTATAAGCTTACTAACCAATGTCATCCTAATATATTTAATAAACAGAAAAGTATTGCCCAGCCGGTGTGGCTCCATGGATTGAGTGTCGTCCCAGTGACTGAGAGGTCCCAGTTCAATTCCCAGTCAGGGCACATGCCAGGGTTGCAAGCTGGACCCCCAGTAGGGGGCGTGCAGGAGACAGCAGATTGATATTTCTGATATGGATGCTTCTATCTCTCTCTCCTTTCCTCTCTCTCTAAAAATCAATTAAAATATTTTAAAAGAAAACAAATTATCTGAAATTGTTTCATTATAAAATAACCACTAATAGCATTGTATGTATGCACCAAAATCTGTTTGTTACTGAGGTCTTTTTGATGTTATTGACTTCAGTGTTGGAGGAAGTAGCTTTGGCAGTGTGCTTATTCACACACAATGTATATGATAACACACTTTTTTGGTTTCAAAAGTAAGCAGACATTCTATGAACATAGAGCTGCATATATTCGTTTGATTGGTGTTTGAGGTTTCTTAGGATATATTCCTAGAAGTGGGATCACTGGGTCAAATGGCAGTTCCATTTCTAATTTTTTGAGGAGACTACATATTGTTTTTCTTAGTGGCTGCACCAGTCTGCATTTCCACCAGCAGTGTATAACAGTGCTATTCTCAATAGCTAAGATCTAGAAACAGCCCAAGTGCCCCTCAGGAGATGAGTGGATAGAAAAGCAGTGGTACATATACTCAGTGGAGTACTATGCAGCTATAAAAAAGGATCTCTTACACTTTGAGACGACATGGATGAACTTGGAGACTATTACACTAAGGGAAATAAGCCAGTCAGAGAAAGACATGTATCACCTGATCTCACTTATTTGTAAAATCTAATGAACAAAATAGACTGACAAACAAAATAGAAGCATGGAACAGACTGACAAATCTTAGAGGGAAGGGGGGAGGGAAGGGGTGGGAAGGGATTAACCAAAGAACTTATTGCATATATGTATTACCCATGGACACAGACAATAGTGTGGTGAAGGCAGGGTTGGGGTCGGGGGTGGTGGTGGAGGGGGACAATGGGAGAAAAAGGGAGGACATGTGTAATGCTTTCAACAATAAAAATATATTTTAAAAATGTAATCAGACATTCAAGGCAGCAGCATGGATTTTCAGAATAACAGAGCAGGGAGAGGATTTCAGAACATTTAAATAATTCCCTCATTTTCTATAAGAGGGAACAGAGCCAAGAATATGATTCCCAGCTCTGTTCATTGTATACCCTTGCTGTGAAACTTCACATCATTCCTGGAGAGTTGAAAGGTCCAAGTCCTCAGTTGAACACACAGGAACTTCTTAGTATAGTGCTTGTTCCAGTACACCAGATTCAGAGTCAATAAAATGTTTGCTACTCACTATGTGCCAAGCTCTGTCAGAAACTTTAAAAAAAATTTTAAATTGATTTTTAGAGAGAGAGATAGAAACATCTATGTGAGAGAGAACCATCAATTGGCTGCCTCCTGCATGCCCCCTACTGGGGGTCGAGCCTGCAACCCGGGCCTGTGCCCTGACCAAGAATCGAACAGGGACCTCATAGTCCATGGGATGATACTCAATTCACTGAGCCACAACGGCTGGGCCAGAAACTTTTTTACTTGAGCCTAATGACAACAGTTTATCATTGCCACCAAATACCACCAGATTTTACAAATGAGGAAACAGGCTAAACATTTAGTGATTTTTTCCCAAGTCTCAGAACAAATCCCCACGTTACCTGGATAAGCCAAGTGCCTTGGTTACCAGGACATCATGTTCAGATAACTCTCCTGTAGGGAGTATCCATCACATATCACATTCTATTTCATTGAACCAAGGGCAACTGACACATAGAGTTTCTACCTGGCATGATTCTTACCCTTAAGTCTGTCTCTTCTCTTTAGTCACTCACGGAGGGTTGGTCTCTTACCTTCAGCTTGTCCCCAGCCTGACATGGGGCTACGACACGTAAGATAAGACTGATGTGGGCAGAGGTGGGCAGACAAGGAGGGGTGGGGTGGGGGGAATGAAAGGTAGATGACTGGGTGCTGCTTTTGCTCTGATGATATTGTCTAGTTAAGATCCAAGGTGCTGACCCTCTCTTGTTGCTGTGTACTCTTGGCTTTGCAACTCAGACGTGTTTATCACGACAAGCTATGAGCTGATGGACTGCACAGAGAAGAGAAATTTGACCCAAGAAGATGTCACTTAAACAGCTGAGGCTAGTATTTCACCAGAAGTCCAAGCATTTAACCCACTAAGAGTTCTATGAAGATCAACAGCAATGCTTTTCCTTGCTGAAATACTAACCTTTTTCCTCTTTCATTATGATAGTATTTGCCTATTTTAAAGCATAGTATGTATTTAAAGGCATTTATATTTAGAATCCAATTGGGTGCATTTATCAATCTAGAAAGATAATCATGATAAATAGTATTACTCTTAGTTTACAGATGAGGCCATTGAATCCCAACATGTTCAAAATCACATGAAAAGAGAGGAAGAGCTCAGGCCACTGAAGGAGGTGAGACACTAGAAGGGACTTCAGCCCTGGCCGGTTTGGCTCAGCGGTTAGAGCGACGGCCTGCGGTCCAGAGCGGCCCGGGTCCGGTTCCTGCTAAGGGCACGTACCTCAATTGCAGTTTGTCCCTGGCCTCGGTTGGGGTCATGTGGGTGGCAACCACTTGATGCATCTCTCTCATGTCGATGTTTCTCTCTCTCTCTCTCTCTCTCTCTCTCTCTCTCTCTCTCTCCCTCTTTCCCTCCTGCTCTATCTAAAGATAAAAGAAAAAAAAAAAAAGACGGGACTTCAACAACTCCAAAACTCAACAGGCAAGAGAACTGAGGTTGTAAGAGGTAAGGGATTGGCTGAGGCTCCCCAGTGTGACCTGAGTTCATACGGACTTGAACTCAGGCCCCCACCTTGCAGCCCCAGTGCTTCCCCTACCAGACATGCAGTTCCTGCCTCGACACTGTCTCAACACGCTCGCCTCCCTTACTGGCAAGGGAGCAATCCAATGTGCTGGCTGGAGATGAAGGGAACAGGCTGCCATGTTCTACCCAGTCATCCTGTACGTGTGTCAAGCTTCAAAAGCCCTCCTGCCTCTTAATAAGTAAATGGGTTACCTGAAAAGATTGAAATCAAGCATTCCTAGTAATTTTGAGAATTGCTTAACATTCTGGGTTTAAAAAAAAATAAGTTTATCTCTTTGATTTAATCACCCTGCCAATCTTTGGAGGGAATGAAAAGGAAAAAAAAAAAATCTGATTTTAAATTCTCCCTAAGGGAAAATAAAGAATTGAGAACACTAGTGTAGAGTGAAGGAAACAATAATGGGTCAGCAGTCAGATAACCAGGCTCTGAACTTCAGATATGTCTTTCTCCATGGCTTTGATTCTCTTAGCCTCAATTTCTTCTTATGTAAAATGAGAATTCATAACAGTTTTATCTACTTCCTGGGACTATGGTGAAAATCTGTGGCTAATCACTGTAAGTGTTTTATGGAAATTTCAAATTATGCTACACTAAGATAAAGTGGTATTAAATATAGCATTGATTTGGCATTTCTTTCTTGGATTGGGGAGGGAGTCAGGTGAGCTAAGCAGCTCAGAGAACAGACTGGAGAGTTGTAGTATCTGGGTCTGAATTACAGTTTTAGCACTTACTGTCCGAGTGACCATGGACAACGCACCCGAACTCACCAGGAAAATGTGAGCAGTAACGGTATCCCTCACTGGTTTGTTATAAAGATTAAAAAGGATGAAGCGGATAGCTTTCTTAGAGCAATGCCCCTTGCATACTACGTGCTGTATAAATGGTTGTCCAATAGATCATTTTCAAAAAGATATTGATTACTTCATGGCAAATATATGTTCTGGACAACAGGGATGTTTTTGTGACGTTTCGTTTTAGTTGTATTCTGATCTCAATGTGTGACCACAGGCCTTTATTTATTTAAATAATATCTTACCTTCAGGGACCTTACGTAGATTTACACCCGAACTCCCTGGCTACAATCAGATGGCCTTTTTTTGTTGTTATTCCCTGGAGGGGTCAGGGTGACTGTTTTTTCAGGTCCATGGTCACCAGATGTTCTACAGAGGATCACTGTGAGAGAGAAACGTCAATCCGTTGCCTCCCATACACGCCTCAACCAGAGACTGAACCTGCGACCTAGGCCTGTGCCCTCACCGGGAATCAAACCCTCAACCTTTTGGTGTATAGGATGATGTTCCAACCAACTAAGCCACTGGCCAGGGCGATAGCATTAAAATAAAACAACACTCCTTATGGGATATTTACCAAATATTCTACTTAAGTATCTGAGAAAAACAGAACGAAGTCTTATTTACATTTGTATTTAGTTGGATACCTGATACTTGATTAAATTACATAAAAACAAGAGAATCAGACAGATATGGAAGCAAACATATCTTAATCTTGACAACCCCACTGGGGGGCGCTCTGCTGTACCAGCGCCCTGGGAGAGTGGGTCTCAAAGCGGATCAGCCTCACCTGCGGATGCGGACACGTCAGAAATGCAAATTATAGCGCTCCTCCACGGACCTACTGAGTCAGGAATTCGGAGGTGAGACTTGGGAGTCTATATTTAATTTGAATTTTTACATTTCTACATGCTATTTGTACTTTTTAACATTATCTTTTTTGTTTCTGCCTTTCAAAGCGTATAAGCGTCTCTCTGTGACTTTATGTGGTGAAGTATCGGTCTCCCAGGTCGATGCATGCTCAAGTTTGAGAAGCACTTGGCCAGAGCAGGCTAATGTGGGGAGACCTAGTGTGCGGCAGACAGCAGTCTGTTCCCTAGTCTCCTGCTTGGTCTTCAAGTCCTCCCAGGCCTGTTGAGAGCTGACAGAGTCCCCTTGCTGGTTGACCCTGGAGGCCTACATGCTGGTATGTGCTCAGCACAATTCTCAGCTCCAAGCAAACATTCACAAAATACTAGTTTTCTTTCTTCATATGAGTTGCTTTTCCAGGCCTCCAGGAAGACGGGGCGGCTTCTCCCGGGAGGTCAGGGTTTGCAGCAAGGCGGTGGGGTGGCAGTTTGAGCCTTCTGTCGGCTCTTCGCACGAGTTCACCACTACACGTGGAGTGAAGGAGCGCCTCCTTCCTTGCTCTGTTTCTCATATTCTCTTCTCGGGCTAATAAAGCTTTCCTGGCTGGAGGTAGACATGCCCCTCTCCACCCATTCTAATGCCTTCAGCAGACGACTGAAGAGCCTGCTCCGTGGTGTGCAGCTGGAGTGGCTTGTGTAAGGCCCTGTGTCTACTACCGTTAGAGACTTGAATCACTTGAGGAGCTTCTGGGAGGTACCAATGCCCCGGTTCATGAAACCAGAATCGCTGAGGATGAGGCCCTGTGAACGGTCTTTTTTAAAAAGCATCTCCAAGTGATTTTAATGTCCGGCTTGGGCTGAACATAATTTGTTAAAGGAACACAGAGCATACCATCCGAGGCCTTGCTGCCAATTCACAGATGAGCAAATTGAGACCCACTGAAGTTCTACTGCCTCTGGCCACTAGCAAGTGGCAGGATTAGCGTTCAGAGACCCTCTGACTAAAATTTTGAGTTTCTTACAATTTACCGAAGAGTCAATGACTAGTGTATTCACAATTCCCTGAGTTAAGACAGATGCAAATATTGGCTGTGAATAAGTGCTATGTGAGCACCAGGACGGGAGCGATGCATGAATTCATGAGAAATATAAAAGTCAAGTCCAAAGAGAAGCAGGTGCCAGTAGAGAAGAATATACTCAGTGGAATAACATTGTTTTGTTTTTTTTCTTTGTTTCTTTTTTGGTTAATCCTCACCTGAGTATATTTTTCCATTGATTTTTTTAGATAATCTGGAAGAGGGGGAAGGAGAAAGGGGGGGACAGAGAGAGGGGGAGAGAGAGAGAGAGACACATCAATTAGTTGCCTCCCATACAACCAGGACCTGGGATGAACCTGCAACTCAGGTTCAAATCTGAGACCCTTCCATCTGTGGGCCAAAGGTGTAACCACTGAGCCAAACCAGCCAGGGTGGAACAAGTTTTTTTTCCTCTTTTTTTATTAATTAATTTATTTTGTTACTGATGCTTCTTCTCCCTCCCCCTACCCCCCCCCCACCTTCCTCCCTATCTAGCCCCCAGCAAGCATTGTTGTCTGTGTCCCTTGGTTACGCATACATGCCTGTAAGTTCTTTGCTTTATCAGGTTTGTCGGTCTGAACCAAGGTTTTTTAAATCTGAACTCTCAAAGGAGATGAGAGAGTGCTCTCCTTGGGCTAAACTTTCTTAGTGGCTGCTCAAATGGAGTCACTTTGTTTTTTTGTTTGTTTGTTTGTTTTAATTTAGTTTAATTTTTTTTCAATCCTCACCCGAGGACATTTTTTAAATTTATCTTGAGAAAGAGAGAGAAACATTGATATTCATCGACTGGTTGCCTCCTGCACAACCCCAGCCAGAGCCAGGGAAGAACCACAACTGAGGTATGTCCCTTGACTGGAATCGAACCCTTGACTCATTGGTCCACGGGCCAATACTCTAACCACCGAGCAACAGGCCAAGGCTGGAGTCACTTTTAACTGAGGGCTGATTACCAAGTGCATTTACTGATCTAATTTATTTACTTATTTTCTGAGAGTCATCTCAGCAAAGTGTTGCCCCTGATTTCACTATGTGCTTCTGTACAGAACTAAATCCCAGTGTACCAGCTCAGGGGATTTCCTTTGAGTGCTTCTTTGTCCCTTTTCTAAATGGAAATTCTGTTTCCCAAGCCAGCTCACCACTGAAGTAAATTATACCCTCTGCCTCTGTAATCAGGGCCTGATTTTCCAAAAATCTGAGGTTATCCCTTTTCCTCCCCCAAAAAGTAAAACACATACACACACACACACAAGTGAAGGTTTTTTTCCCCCCTCTCTCTCTCAAAAGAACAGTTGGTTCTGAACTTGAAATATTACAGTGAAATTTCTCCAGAAGGCTATAAATCTTTTGAAGATATGGGTTTGTTGCCAAAAGGAGGATTTTTGTTTTCTGAATGGCTGAGGACAAACTATACAAGAATGGGTGTTCTCCTTCAATTTGCTCAGTGCACAGGGAACAGCCTCATTCCCCCCGATTAAAACCCTTTGATGACTTCCTTCTGCCCCCAGGCATCTGTGGCATTAAAGGCTTCTGCTTTGTCTTCTGTCTGCTTCTGCAGCCTGACCTTCTGGCACATTCCTTTCCCTCTGAAACTCCATTCCACTTACTGGAATTAGAAATCTGTAGGTCTCCTAGTCTTCATATAAGTTCCTACGCCTTTTCCCCGAATGACTCTGACCCACATATATGCATAATTAACCTCTTTCTTCCCTACAAAATCCAGTTCCACCATTATCTCTCTCTGAAAGTACTACCTGCCTTTTCTGATTCTCTCTCAATTCCTATCTCATCCTTGACCACCAAAGTAATAAGTCCACTTGACTTAGGAGCTCTTCTCCGTGCTCTCATAACTATACTACTGTTATTATCAACAAACTGCGAGAAATGACATCTTCTGTGTCTACCGTTTCTTTCGAATACTAACTTGTCTGACACTAAACAGGATCTCTAGACTTGCAGAGATGAATGTTTCAGAGACATAAAGCCCAAACTCCCCAAGTGTGTCACTGGCATGATGCTGAACAGGGTCACTCTTACTTCCACTCCTTGGTTCCTATGCTGGAGACAGTACCATGTCGTGGTCATTTATTTAGGTGTGCACTTCTTCCTGAACAATGCCATCCCAAGTTTAGAGATACCATCTCTAAGCTGGTGTATCAGCCATGTCTTCAAAACACTGTTTTACTGTTCCATCCTGCCATTAGTGTTTGGGTCATGCAGTATGTCACAGGAGCATTGATCGTGTGCCCACTGCCACACTTCATTGGCTGCAGATATGGATCCCGGGGTCCCTAATGGTTCGATGCCATGTGGGATCCTGTATCAATGCATCAGATGCTCTGTTAGTGATACTGATGAAAAACATACAAACAACATATACTTGCACATGTATTAGTTCCAACCAATATGAAATTCTGTTTTTTTCCAAATGCATCACCACTGAGTGATGACTTGGTCTCCTGAAGGGATGCAGTTATATTTAGAGTTCAGCTTTGATTATCCTTGGAAGAGATCATACTATTAGGTCTATGTTTTTTTTGTGTGTGTTGTTGTTTTTTTCCCCATGAACCCGTTGTGTAAATGGGCAGGACCGGGAGGGTCAATGAATGACCCTGACTGACATCAACTGGCCAGGTGATTTTGTCTACTTGGTTGTTACTGACTCTTCTGTACAGGAGCTCTCTGCTGGGCATCAATATGCAGAGTTCTATACACCTGACCTTTCCCCTAGGGCCATCCACAAGCTTCTTCCTCAGACACCCTTTTTACCTTCCATTCTCTCTCCATCTCTGTCTCTGACCGACCTTCCAAACCATTTACCACTGACCGTGAGTCTGTATACATTCTCATCTCAGATCACTTTCTATACAATGTCGCTGATAAGGTGTATCAGCCCCCTTGTTGATTAGAAAAATTTCCATTTACAAATACCTTGCAGGGCTGCTCTGTCGTCGCTTTGTTTTGTTTTATCATTTTAATTTTAATTTTATTTTTCAATTACAGTTTACATTCAAGATTATTTTGTATTAGTTTCAGGTGTACAGCACAGTGGTTAGACAATGACAGGGCTACTCTTCCGTGGAGCTTTAGGGGAGCTGTTTTCCATTGTCAGCTTACATGTGGAACCAACCTGCCCATAAACTAGGCTCAGCCTTTTTTCTTTCCTTCAGATGGTCACAAAAACTTTCATGCAACCAGAGGTGTGAGCGGAGGAAGAAGTATTGGTGCAACAGTGTTGAAAAGCATGGGCTTCTGAGCTATTTGCTCATGCATCTTACTCATGTCCTCTAGCCCTGCTAGTGTCTAATCACAGGGATACAATCTCCATGTTATGATCCGCCACTATTAAATCTATCTGACTGCAGCATCACACGATTTCCTGTTCTAGCATTCCATCTTTGCCAAAGTCCAGAAGTATTATAATAGTTAGTTTGAGGAAAATAAATTATCATATTTTTTTAAGCCCTGGCCAGGTGACTCAGTTGGTTGGATTGTGGTCCCTACACTGAAAGGTTGCGGGTTTGATTCCCAGTTAGGGCACATCCCTAGCTTGCGGGTTTGATTCCTGGTTGGGGCGCATACGAGAGGCAACTGATCCATGTTTGTCTTGCACATAGTTGTTTCTCTCTCTAAAATCAATAAACATATCCCGAGGTGAGGGTTAATAAAAAGGATAACTAGAGAATACCTGTGTTTGAAAAGAAAAAGATATAGATATATTAGAAATTAAAGAAGAAATTAAATGGAAAATACAAAATATTTTTATCTAAGTGAATGAAAATACATTACATGGAAAAACTTGTGGGATGCAGCTAAAGCAGTACTTATAAACAAATTTTATCCCTAATACGCATACATTAGAGAGGGGGAAAGACTGAGATTAATGAACTAAATGTATGCTTTCTAGTTGATACACCAGATAAATGCAAAGGCTAAGTCACTTAATGAAACTCAATCCTCACTGACGTGACAGTGCAGTGTGAGTGGCCCGTGCGAGATGGAAACAATGTGGCACTTCGGTCCCTATGCTCCTTTCATCTTGTAGTTTGCTCTCCATAGGCTCTGAGTCTTCTGTGAAGCAGATAGAAAAGGAGAGGGAGAAATGAAGGATCACATGTAGTAATTTGATAGATAAGTGCTGGAAGTGAGTATCATGCCTTTCTCCCCAATTCTACTGATAGAAATTTAGTCATATATCTACCTGTAATTTCAAAAAGAAGCTTGAAAATGCAGTATAAAATGTGGCCAGAGGAATTCTGCATGGCATTACTTCTCTCCCGTACTGTGCTAGGGGCATAGTTAGTGAAGTAATGGGCAAGGTAAGAAATAAAAGAGATAAAATAAAAAAAATAAAAGAATAGGAAAGAAACAAAAGAGATTACGTCATCATCTACATGGCAAATTAAAAAATGTCTACTGATAAATGAGGAAAATAAGTAAGAAAATTTAATGATATTGTAGATATAAACTAAGTATATAGAAATCAATTATAAAACTCTATGTACCAGAAATAAGTTGTAGACAAGAAATATGCCTTTCATGATACTATAAAACAACATGATGTACCTAGAAATAAAGCTAGCAAAAGATGTACAAGATGTAGAAAATGCTAAAATTTTTGAGTGACATGAAAAATTACATCAATAAATCAAAATAATATATTCTTAGATTAGAAGAGTCAATATTACAGAGATGTCAATTGTCTAAAATTGATCTGGAGTTTCAATACAGTGCAAACAAAATAAAAAATTTTGTGTATAATTTAAAAATCAGCCTCTGAAATTTATACAGAAGTAAATTAATTGAGAATACCTAAGGAACTCTGGTAAAAAGAATAAAGTGGAAGAACTTGTACCAGATATTAAAACTTATCATAAAGTTACAATAATTAAAACAGTGTGAAATCAGTACCTGGTTAGACCAATAGACCCCCCCAAAAACAACAACAACAACAAAAACTGATGTTTTTAAAAAGTTCTCACAAAGGTTGGAAAAGATTGATTATTCTTTAGTCATGGTTACCAAGTTATCTGAACCAGTTTTAAGCTTGTTAAATAATGAACAATGACTTTTCTTAGTGAACACACTTTTGTAAGCCAAAAAATCAGCATCACCCCTGTGTTCTGAAAATCAGCCAACCCATGATAGACCAATGCCAACAAACCCACCTCTCACTGCCAGTTAATCAATAACAGTCTTATTTGAGTTAACCACACTTGTCTAGATTATGTCAGTTCACTTAGATTTCTTAAAACTCATGCTTCCCCAAAACCTTACATAAGATCAACTGTCTGTTCTTGTCAGAGAATATTCTTGATGAGAAGACATCTCCTTTACTCTAGTAAACAATAAATGCAGTTTTGTGTTTTTATTTTCTATAATTTTATTTTCTGTAGTAACCATAAAAAGGTGATGCATTTGAACTGTATTAATATTTTTTATCTATATTGTTGAAAGTATCACAGATGTCCCTCTTTTTCTCCCCATTGACCTCCTCCTCCCTTATATTAACATTTTACAGTTAAGTCATTCAAATACCATAAAAAAATAAAAGGAAGTTACCAATGTTGGAAGAAGATATTGTTACTACAGAATCTGAAACTGGTACCCAGAATATATAAAGCATTCCTACAAATAAACTTTAAAAATCAATCAATGAAATGGGCAAAATATTTGAACATGCAAATCCCAACATAGCCAAATGGCCTACAAACACATAAAAAGGTCCTCAATAGCAATCACAAGTTCTCAATTATCCGGCAAAAATTAAAATGTCAGACAACACCAAATGTTGTAATGGGTAATCTCATATACTTTTAGTGGGAATATAAATTTGTATGCAATTAAAAAATATTTGGCATTATATGGTAAATTTGACAATATGCACATTCTAAGATCCAGAAAGTGTTCTTTAGGTATATGACCTAGAAAATATATTGGAGATAGCTACCAAGATATCTTTATAAAAATGTGGATGTCAGAATTTTTATTCTTTGTCCCAGATGAAAAACAACCAAATGCCCATGAATAGTATCATATATAAATAAATACTGGCATATTTGTGCACTGTATAAAACAATGAAAATGAAACAATAGAAGTTTTGTATAGCAAAATGATGGCGGTCACATGGAAATTGACAAAGAAGCTAGACATAAACAATACATAGAGTATTATTCTATTTATATAAAGTTCAAAAGCAGGCAATGCTAAATTATATTCTTTAGGGATGCATGTTTAGGAGGTGAAGTTATTTTTAAAAAGACAGGAACTTGGCTGGTGTGGGTCAGTGGACTGAGCATCATCCCAAGGCCTGAGAGGTCAGGGCACATGCCTGGGCTGCAGACTTGATCCCCAATAGGGGGCGTGCTGGAGGCAGCTGATCCATGTTTCTCTCTCACATCGATGTTTCTCTCTCTCTCTCCCTTCCTCTCTTTCTCTAAAAATAATAATAATAATAATAAGAAGAAGAAGAAGAAGAAGAAGAAGAAGAAGAAGAAGAACATATTAAAAAAAGAGACAGGAAAATGTTTATGACAAAATTCTGAAGAGTGGTTATCTACTTGAGGGACAGGGATGGGTTATGGTTATAAGAAGGGCCTTGTGTGGGATGCTGTCAATATTTTATCACTTGATGTGGGCTGTGATTTAAATTGTACTTATAATTTTATGCTCTTTCTGTGTGTATATCACAAGAGAAAATTAAAACAAATGCTAATGCAGTGGAAGAAGCTGAAGTCTCATTGTAGATGGCTCTCAGAGGGAATATTCGCTGAGTCAGTAAGAGACATGACTCATTGGCTACAGTATCGGCATGGTGCATTTAGATAAAAAGAACTTGAATCAAATTGCCTTAAACAATAAGGAAATACATTCTCCAACACAGTAGTAGTTGAGTGGCTTGGCTGTAGCTCAAGTCAGGGTTGGGTCTTTCTCTAATTTTGTTCTCTTATTTTTCCATGTGTGGTTTTTGTCATCCCCAGTGTTGAAGCAAGATGAATGAAATGCTTGTAAAGATCACATGTGGCTTCCTCTTTGATTTACAAAGATCTAGGAAGGCTTCTCCCAAACTTACCGTCACATTGCTTTAGCTCACTTGGCATTGCATGCATATTTCTAAACCAATCTTTGTCAAATAGAAATGGGATTAAATTGATTCTTTTGATGGACTGTGTGTTGTGAATAAGCCACCATAACTACTGCCGAGAGCTTGGAAGTCAGATTTTACTTGCACATAACGTGTTAGCCTGCCACAGTGTACAGGTGCTGGTAGAAGACACAAGACTGGCAGGTCTGCACGAAGAGAAACAACCTGAGTGTCAGCAACGGTGCGCTGGTTCCCTAACGCTCGACTCCCACAGGCCGGCCAAAAGAGTGCCAAGTGACATCCGCACCCACTTGAACACATTGCGGGAAAGGAATCCTGAATTTAGGAAATCTGGATATTTGATACGGGCCTGCAAGCGTCTTTTCTTTGTTGAAGAAGAGACACTATCACCATCTTCCGAGGCTCTGCAGGAACATTCTGGAATGAAGGGTAATCGGTGTCGCGGCTCAGAGGAAGTACAGAAATGCAGAGACCCATGGATAATTGTCTCTTAACAATCACTGCAACTTCTCTATCTTCAAATTGTCTGTGAATGAATAGAGCAAGTGAGGGCAGGTTGGAAATGCGTCATTTAATTCAGGGGCAGGATCTCGCCCTAACCAGAGCCAAAATACAATCTTCCAAGTGCAAAGCTTCAAGGAAGCTGGAGGAAGCCCACAGTCACTGGCATTCAGAAGCCTGGATATTTCTCAAACATATACTTACAGATTTAAAGTTAAAAACAAATTTTAATGTTATTTTCCTGAGAAAGAGCTTGCCCTGAGAAAGAGTACTTTTAGAGCAGAAAAGGAACTCTAGAAATCTAGAATTGCCCAGTGCATTCGTGGATAAGTAAGCACACACAGAATTATCAAAACAAAACAAAAATTATTAAAACAGTCACTATCCCGATCATCGCTGAACTCATGAAATATCTGTGTGACTAATTGTTACTGTTAATTTTCAGTATTTGGCTGCAATATATGCAAGTGCCATGTGGCACGATTCTTGCTCAGTAGTTTCTTTACTGGGCTTTCTCTGTCATTTGCGTATTGAGAATATGGAAGCCAGGCCCATATAGCTCTGAACTGAATGGCGATGTCACTTATTGTAACTTCTCATTCCCCACAGTTACCACTTTTTCCATTTATCTCCGAAAATGTATTCCCCATCTAACACATGTGGGTCTCTTTAAAGACTGCAAAAAGAAGCATTTTGAATTGCCCAATCCTCCTCGGAGGTAGACAAGTGGTCACCATTTTCCAATTAAAAAAAAAAAAAAAGTTGCCCAGAGGGATCAAATGACTTGCCTAGGGTCATTCTATAGATCAAACATGCATTGAGTAAGTGACAGGAGTAGTACTCAGCTTAGAGTTTCTGAGTGTGAATCCTGGGATTTGATTTGACAATCCTGAGTGTGATTGTCTTCAGAGAATTCTCAAATTCCTCCCGCAAGCCAGGAAAGCAATTATCAAAGAAAGTCAACAACCTGGTTGTTGTGTAAGTGGGAGATTTCTCAGAGCAGGGCTCTGCATGAGAATATAGTTGACTTCAGAAATGACCCAGTAATTACAAAACTAAGTGGAAATATTTTTCTCTACCATCTACTCAATTTCATAAGCCTCTCATAGCTAATCTTTCTCCAAATGGACATAGTAAATGTAAATGAAATCTAATGAGTAAATAGTCTTCTAGCTTCTGTGATAGCCCTTCTTTAATTAATAATTATCTCTATGAAATCTGTTTTTGTTTGAACTTTTCTGCAATTAATTTGCTCCTGTAAGAGGATGTGTGTGTGCATGAGCACACAAATGCACATTATGAGAAAAAGAGGAACATATTTATTTGACTCATAACTGAGAGAATAATTAGTGATCATTACATTGAGTTATTATTATTGGTTTATGTCTGTCTCCTCAAACATATGTTGCAATTCTTAAAGCAGAGATCACCATCGCATCCTTCTCTATAACACCCACTGTGAGCATATGACTTGGTATTTGGTTGGTTTCAACAAATGGTAGTTAAATAACAAAACACATGAATTTTCCAGTCCAATCTTCTCATTTTATAGGTGAAAAAAATTAGGCCCAGAAAGATGACAAGCTTGTTCATACTATTAGTTAGTACCAAAGCCATGTATAGAATTCAGATTTTGACTTTCACAGCATACTTGCTAATAGTCCAAGGGCCTTACCATTTTCGAATTATACAAGAAATGTTTCTCTGAAATAAAATGTTTCTCTTCTAAGGGTGGGGTTAATGGTAAATAGTTACATTAAATTGTGGGAAACACTGAGTGTCCTTAGTCTGGAACAATATAACCACTTCACTCAGAATTAGCGGCTGTAAGTGGGATGAGACAGGTCTATAAGACACACCAAAGACTAATTACACATTGCTATTTGCCTTCACTCTGAGCGTGAAACTCCTCTACAGTCCCAATGCTGTTTTGAAAAATAGGCAACTATATAAAAAAATAAAGTGCCAGCTTAGTAAATCCCCTATTCAATTAAAAGAGAGTTCATTAGCAGCGAGGATTTTTTTTTAAGTAACAAAAAGTAAGAGAATGTACATTTGAGGCTAAAGTGAAAAATGAGTTTGACTTGATAAAGACCATTGCACCGTATTTAGCAGGAATTAAACAATTCAAACTAAAAATATGGCATTGCATTGCAAAAGAACATTCTCTTGCAGATGTTATAGCTGAATGAACAGTCCACTCTGACTTTTTGTCCAAATGACAAGACAACACATGAGGAAGAGAGAAGAAAACAGATGATAACTGAGAGTGAAAGAGAGAAATCAAAGTAGGAGACCTATAAGGGTCAGTTATTATTCAACTCAATTATTTGATTTACTTTAAAAAAAAAAAAACAGCCTTTAAAAGTATCCTTTTTCTGTATTCTGTATATTGTCTTTGGGGAGTTGTATTGACTCAAATTCTGGCGCAAGAGAATAGATTTCACTGAAGAAAATTTGAATGTAAGAATTTATTCCAACATATCAGAATTATTAAAGTTGGTTAAATATCAATCTATAGAATGAGATTGCAGAATGTGTTCTCAAGTCTCTACTGCAAAGGAGGCGCTGCCGAAGGATGTCCTTCTCCTGCCCTGATGAGGAAGCTTGTTTTGTGCTATCAGGAGGCCTCCCCTATTACACCTGTTAATATAGGACTGTCTCAGTCTGATCTGCTGAATTAGCTAGAGTTACTGATTACAGAACAACATCCCTGTCTCTATTGCTTCGGGGTCCAACATCATGCCCCCTTTTCCACTATCAAGAAACCATCTCTGCTACATCGGCAAGGCTCAGAGAGTCTGTTTCCAGAACCATGCCACCTTTGCTATAATCCATATTGATAAACCACTATCTCCTTATCTCAGTTCAAATTTCAAGTCTCATATAATTGCATCTGCTATGGAGCCTGAATCAAACTTGGATGACAGGATGAAAATAAATTAAAGACATTTCATTTTGGTTTTCTGCTCTCCACAGAAAGGTCACACTAGAAGAAAACTGAAGGTAGATATTCTGAGCCAAACCTCATAACTGTGTTAGACTTCAGTCTTACTCCTCCACATTCATCCTTGGAAATCGCAACCTTTTTTCATGTTATACAGATAATTATGTACTTGGTTATCTTTGAGCATAGTTCCAAAGTCTAGAATGTTCCTACTTCAAGCAAGTGCTTAATAAACATCTATTCAATAAAAAAGGGAGATGCAAACAGTGGTTCTCAACCTCCCTAATGCCGCGACCCTTTAATACAGTTCCTCATGTTGTGGTGACTCCCAACCATAAAATTATTTTTGTTGCTACTTCATAACTGTAATTTTGCTACTGTTATGAATCGCTGAATCACCATCAGAAATATGTGTTTTCTGATGGTTTTAGGTGACCCCTGTGAAAGGGTCATTCACCCCCAAAAGGGTCACGACCCACAGGTTGAGAACCGCTGCATCAGACAGACAAAACCTTGTATTTCTGTAATGTTTTACACTTTGTGTGAAGTATTCTCACTTCCATCCATTAATTCCATTGATCTCCTCAAACAGCTTGTGGAGTAGGCAGGACAGCTATTAAGAGCCCTCATTTAAAGGGGGAAATGACATTTGGGGAAAAAATAGCCTTACCTTAAGCTCTTACTAATAGCAGGTGGTTCTCTAACCTTAGGGTCCATCAGTGCGTCTGGTTCTACCACTGACTAGTTGTTTGACTTCGGGTAAGTTACTTCTCAGTCCAGACCTGGTTTCTTTTCCTTGTCTTTTTGGAGATAACCAACTGTGAAAGTTAAGAAGATTGCCTGAAATGTATAGGGTACATTTAATAAGTGGTAGATGTTATGTCTTCTAGTTTATGTTCTAAGTAGTATGTGAGGTTCTATTCTCATTAACGTTTGCAAGACTCCTTCACATTCACCAGAACAATGTCATTCTTTTAATCAGCAGTATTTGAAATGGAATTTAACATCTTTTGTTAAAACAATTTTTTTTTAAATTAAAAATAAGTACATTGTGGGGGTGGTTATTGTGAGTGTGAGAGGAGAGGATTACTGGCAACCCAGATAAAGAGACAAGATAAGACTCCACATTTGAATAAGAATGGCTGAAATCAGTTGCAAAGTTAATCTATCAAGAAGAACAAAATGAAGTGCATTACAGTGGCAATGGACCTTCTTCCCTGATGTAGTTCCTAAACTGAAACTGAGCTCCATCAGCAAACAAGCAAAGACTCATGAACATTTCATTCATGGTGCTAGATTGATCATAGCGACCAGTTTTAGCAACACGAGGAAATAATGTCATGGATGCCCCCTTTCCCTACTCACCAGCCCTGGGATAAACATTTATTCATTTAGACACATCCCTGTTTTCTCACTTGCCAGATAGGACATTAACTGAGTTTATAAATATTGCTGAGAACATTTCCTCATTTATAAAATAGAGACCTATACTTCAACTTAAGGCTTTGTTTTGAAAATTACATGCAGCAACATATGCAAAAGTGCCCAGCACAATACCTGGTATATAGTGTTTTCTCCAAAAATATTATCTAAAAGTTACGTGGCTGTCTGTCTTTAAATTTTATAGCAATTGCCAAATCTTTGGAAGATCTTGTTAACTTTTTCATATAAATATGGAAAATATATAGTCTTTTATTTTCTATCAGACATTAATAGAAGTAAATTTTTAAAATAAAATTACTCACGTAACATTATAACAAGAAATAGGATATTATAATGATATATTAAAACATTTTATATATTATCATTGATAATATATTACTATCAATATATATTATATAACAAACTATTTGTATATTAAGTATAGAGTAAATAAAATACATTAATACATACTTTAATAATATCACAATAGAGTAAAACTTACCTAAATTTATAAAATGTTGAAAAAAGTTGCAATACAAAATTTAATAAAAATACATGGAAAATTATGCAGAGCTGACTAATGAGTTAAGCCAAATCCTTGGCTCTTTGTAAATGTCACAGAAAGCAGACAATTTATTCCCAGATGCTGGGATATCTGTTACCTAACTGTTCATGTAATAAATTTCTAAAATATGGAAAAGACAAATATCTAAAAAATCAACTATAAAAATGATCAATTAGTGCAATTACTGAGCTGAATAACTAATCATGGATGATCAGGCCTAAAGGTAACTTTCTGTGTCTAACATCCCACAGCAGGAGCTGGAGTATGGGATAAATAAAATAATAAAACGGTTTGCAGCCCTGCGTCACTTAGAGCAAGTACCAAGACCCGATTGCTGTTTGTTTTTGTTTTTGTGGTTTTTTTTGTATATTTTTTGGTATGGTTTGTTTTATATTTATAGGTAAGATAGATATAGTAATAATAGGTAAGATAGATATAGTAATATCAACCTTACAAAGCTTTTGTTGAGCTGAAATAATAAAGTGAATATAGTTTGTAAACTGTGAAGCATAATACAAAAGCAGTTATCTTTCTCTCACTGTAGCTTGAATACAGTTCTATGTCTTATGAATCTTTCTATCAGTAGAATTTGACATATTTTCTCACTCATTGTAGATACTCACCAGATACTTATGAAGTAAGAAGACCAGGTGGAGTCTAAATTCATCGTATTAAGCGGTGTTACCTTTAGATTATTATTGCAACTCCAATTCTATATCCCCTAGTGAATCTACTTGAAATACAAAGAAGGAAACATCCTTCAAAGTATAGTTTACTCCCATTTCCCTTCCTAAAATTCTCCCTGACCACCTCTCTTTCTATTTTAAAATGTTAACTCTTGTTGCTTATGTAATTCTGTTAATTACTGCGTACTCACCATTTAATGTATAAGTCTACCATTTCTCTGACTAGATTGTAAATTCCTGAAGTTCAGACTTAGGTGTCAAATGTATTTGCACCCTCCAGAGTGGTTTCTTGCCCATAGTTATTAAATATCTTAATGTTTATGACACTGAAGATCTGGGACTTATTTCCCTCCCAATCTGAACCAACAGAAACAACCAGTAACCAATTGTCCCTGTCTCTATGTGATGGAAGACCAATTCTCAGGTCAGATAGTCACTGTTTGCTAACCTCCTCAACTAGTGCTAGTTCTGAAAACTAAATGTTTTCTTCTTCAAGTCATATTCTCTCTAGGAACTAGCACAATTTTTGGCTTGTCTCCTTTCAGTAAATATTTGAGAGGAATGACGACATAACCGACAAATTTGCTAACATTCAGTTTTTTACCCTCGTTCACTAAATAGAACCCTCCTTTTCCCATTTTCCTGTTCTGATGAGGAAAGATTCTTCTGAGAAGGAGATGATGTTGTTCTACATAATAAAGGGCCTAAGAGAATGGTGTTATATTAGTTGCAAAATTAGGGAAAGTCATAAAATTTGGTTAAGTGTTGCTATGGATTGGTTATTTGGGCCCCTTTAAAAGTCCTTATGTTAGCATATGTGGCTGGATATAAATACAGGAAGGGAGCAAAGGGAATCAGACATTAAGAAGCCTAATAACCTGGGAAGCTGAATCTAATGTTGAGCCTGCTTCCTAGGAAGCCTCAGCTTCACACTTTCCAGGCAATTGTAGCCTTGCCCAGCAAAGGGGGTTAATACCCCCCCTCCCTGGGGAACTGCTGGCTGGTGGGGAGAGAGGAGGGGAGATCCCTCTGCTGGGGCATGCCTAGTGGCAGGCCAGATGGCACAGGGGGAGCCAATATGGTGACCATATGGCCTGTCAGTCTAGCGTAGGAAAAGGATTGGATTGGATTGGATTGGATTGGATTGGATTGGATTGGATTGGATTGGATTGGATTGGATAAGGGACACAAAACTCCAGAAGATCTAGAAAATGATTAGGGGGAGGATCCAATGCAAACCGGTGAATAATTGGGAAGTTGATTGGTTATTTTTTAAAATGGAATTTAGAGAGAGAGGAAAGGAGAGAGAGAAAGAGAGGGAGAAACATTGATGTGTGTGAGAGATACATTGTATCAGTTGCCTCCCTTACTGAACCCACAGCCTAGGTATGTGCCTTGACAGGGAATTGAACCTGTAATCTTCCAGTGCATGGGAGGACACTCCAACCATCTGAGCCAAGGTAACTGGTCATTTTGAAAGGGCACACGGTCTTTCTTAAGCCCAAGATAATATAAGTCAAACTTAACAAAGCGCGCGCGCGCTCTCTCTCTCTCTCTCTCTCTCTCTCTCTCTCTCTCTCTCTCCTTGTAACGCACACTCACCCTCTTTGTTTGCCTGTTCTTTCTTTCTAGCAGCCTTCTGGGGCCCGCAGAACATGCAGGCCTGGGCACAGCGCCAGTCTGAGCACAGCCTGGAACAGAGTATGCTAACTGGATGGGGACAGACAAAGATTAGACTAGACTAAGCTTTAACATGGACTGAACCTGTGGTGCAAAAGTCTGGACACTGGCCCTATTTCGGAGCCTCACAAAGACAATGGTGGACTTTTTCCATGGCAGGACAGATGGAAATGAGACACTGGGAGCCCAGGGCCAGGCCTTTGATTTTGCTTCTGCAATGACTCTTACCACAAAACCTCAACCTCCCACATGTGAATCTCTCAAAATACATTTTTGTGTGTGACCCTGTGAAAGGACGTCATTTCCACCAGCAATACATACATGGGGAAAAAGTAAAGAATGAAATCCCTTGCATTACCTTCACCTGTTGAACTATGTGGTTGAACTTGACATGGCTCATGTGCTGATCTGCTTGGGTCTCTGTGTGCTGTAGGACTGTAATTAAAGGGATGAGTGAAACTATGGATCAATTAAAGTCTGAGAGAGTCTTGGGGCAGGTTGTTTAATAAGCAGGAATGTTGGCAACGGAAAACTGTGGGCTGTAATGAGCCTCGAGAACTGGCAATTGCAGTTGCAGTTCTTTATTTTTCACCCTCGCTGTGTTTTCCAAAACTCCCATAGTCCAGACTTGGATCTGTTGGCTACACGTGAGAATGCAGATCCGTTCCGCAGCTCGCAAAGTAGACAGAGAACTCGTTCCGAGAAAATTAGTAGAAATAGGCACAACAGAAGATTTTGTACAAGATATTTATCACTATGTTGTATTTATCCAGTACCCAAGAAATAAACCCAGTGCAGAACTAAATAAAATTTGTGTTAGCTCTATAATGTAGTACTATGTACCAAATTTGTCTTCTAGCTTTGATTACTAAATAATCATGCTGTGAAATAAAATTTACTAGCATGAAAAAATATTTTGATACATATTTAAGTAATATGTTTGGGTAAACAAATTGCTTATATCAAGGATCCGTTCAAAGTAGGCATATTTATATATACAGAATACACATATATAATAAAGTTTCCAAAATGTCTACAATGAGCATATTACTTTTGTGTCAGAAAAAAAACAAAAACAAAAAAACACACACATTTTTTGAAGGGAGGGAGACACATAGAATACTTATTTCTAAAGATCTACTGTTGAGAACTCAGTAATGAAGAAAAATGCATGTGAATTGAAATTAACCCCTGAGACTGTTAACATCTGATTTATAGCCCCCCCCCCCCAAGAAAAGAAAACAATTCTTGCCGAGGGCCAGAAGAAAAAGGAGAGGTGAGACGGGGAAGGAGGAGACCGAGGGCTGCTCGTATGTCCTGTGAAATGGAATCTGCCTGAGCATGCTGTGCTTAAGCTGCCAACATCTTTTTTTTTTCCGAAAAAATTTGAGGAGCTGCTCCTAGGGCTGATGAAATCAAGCTGACCTATTCCTTTTGTCTGCCTTCCTCCTCCGCCTCTAATGCATTGTGCAAGAGAAAGTTTAAACCATCTTCCTGTCGGTGGAATGAGGGGATCAGCACCAGGTGGCCCTGCTCCTGGTCCTCTGGCTCAGGGCGCAGCTGCTGGGTAGAAGGCCAGGCCCGGCCCAGGGCACACACTGTCCCTGCGCAGAAGGCTGGCTGTGCAGAGTGTGCTCATTTTGTGTCTGACAGCTGGAGTTTTAGGGTTGAGGAGCCAGATTCTTGTGCTGTGGGGTTGAATGACTATTAGGAATGCATGGAGCAAATTAATTACTTTGTAAGAGGAATTTTACCTGGCGGGTTCAAGTTGGAGACCTGTTAGTGACTATAGTAAAAGCTGGGACACGAGGAAGAGCTGTGGAATAGCAGAACGTTGTATCAGTTCAATTGGCCATTGATTGGGTATTTAATAAGACAAAGCACCTTCTGGGTGCGATGAGATACACAGGTGAGTCAGAGGGGCTCTGTCCTTCAAGATCTTCCAATTTCTGCCAGGGAGACAGACATACAAAAAGCTAAGTCTCAGATGATTTGACATCAATGAAGGGAGACTCAGGTGAGCTTTCTAGACTCTGTCAGTCACCCATTGCTCCCAAATCCATACTACTGCGTGTACTAATGCCTTCTGCATTCTTATGGGGATAAGAAGAGAGCTAGAAGACAAATATATATAGGTTACCCTAGATATCAGGATAAATGGCCCGAGTCAGCTGCTGACTGAGTTTTGTGGTTTGGGTTAATATAGCCGTGCACTGGATTGCATTTTTTCTTAAGCTCTACCCAGTCCTAGCATTTTTCTGATTGTCATAAAAGCAACATTTTTGTGAAAGTCGGTGAAAGGTAGCTATGTTACAACTATATCTTCCTAGGGGAAATCATAGAATAAATCATAGATAAAAAGCCATATGGCCCTTGAATTCTTCCCTCTCTCTCTTGTTCTCGTCCGTTTGAATTCTTCACTGTTACCCTCACTCAGCCTAAGCTGCAGTGGCCTCTTTTTTGTGCTAAGTTCCCCAGCAATGCTCACTGACATGCAACGTGGAATCACAAAATCGCTTCTGGAAGTGTGTTCCCACAAGGAAACCAAGAACTCAGGAGCTGGCTTGACAAAGCTGTTTGCTGTTGATCTTCTGTCCTGTTTCCTCCTGTTGGCCGATGTGCCATTCATGTAGACCTGCTTCCGGTCCGGCCCAATTCACTCCCATTCACTTTGGAACATGCCAGTGAGTGAAGGGCAAACGTCGACCCCTGGTCCCTGAGAGTCCAGCCTAAGAAGAGTGTAATGGGAGAGGGGCCCTTCAAGCTGCACCTTAGAGAATGGAATCATTTTTCAGAAGAATGGTGTGAAGAAATCGGCAGGATACACTGAACTTAGCAATGTTACAAAGGTACATGCACGGTGGGGAGGGTGGGATGGGGAGACATGCAGTTTACTTAATGGCACACGAGACAGGAATAGCTGATTGTGCCAGGTCATGAAAGGCCTTGGACACCAGAATAAAATAAATGGCCTATGTGGTAAGCCATCGAGAACCCCTGAGTGTTTCTGATTAGAGGTGTGGCATGGTGAAATCGCTCAGAAGAATGCTGGAAGAAGTTATTTGTCTAAGTATAAGCCATTATCATAGGAGTACGTATTGCAAGGGGAAAATCTGCTGGACCCAGTCAGTGGTTAACAGTAGAGGGCCAAGAAAAGAAATCAGAGTTAAATTGGAAGTTCTGAGTCAAGTTAACAAGCAGATGTTGGAAGAGCCAGAGAGGTTAGAAAGAGGTTCATTTATGATGAAAGACAATAAAGATGGAGTGGATTACATTGGCTTCAAGGACACAACACAGACATTGATTAGTTAGTTAGTTAGAAAAGTGGGTTACTAGCCGAGACCCTAGTTCAGGTTAGAATTCCTGAGTTGGTCATCAGCACTGTTAGGTGGTGATTAAAACCATAAGTGTGCATGAGAGATAGGCAGTGAAGACAAGTAAAGTAGACAGAAGACAGAAGGTTCCTCTGCCTGAAGGCTTCCTTGAGCTCTGGTTGGTGGGTCTGGCCAACACCTGTAGAAGCACAGATTTGTGGGTTTCTTGGGCACAGTCACACCAGTGAACAGGCCATTCCAAAGCCTCAACAGTTGGTTTGGATCAGAGTGTGACCACAGGAATCTGATCTCGGCCAGAGTAATCTCTAGAGGTCAACTCTGCTTCAGAGAGAGCATGGAGTGGAGAACTCCTCAGCTCAACTTGACCTCTCTTCAATATAGTCAGATCCTAATTATAGATCGCAACGTTGAAAGGACAGTTTCATATATACACATATATGAGAATAATGCATCTAGCAGTGCTTTTCAAATTGTAAATTATTATACTATTATTGGTGTTAGATAGTATAAAGAATAACCACAATGAAAATGACAGATCACTCAAAATAAACATTGTCTTGGCATTAAACCTATTCATCCCTCTCGTTTGTCCATCATGGAGACTGAGGCTCATAGAGGGGAACAGCTTGCATGGGGTCAGACAGAGCCAAGGGTAGAGCTCAGACCTCTGGGCTTTCAATCAAGACCTCTTGATCCTTTTTTCATCCAAGTTAATTCCTCTCCCCACCCTTGCTCTTCTTGCACTCTATTTAACACGCTGCAATATTTAGTTGAGAAAGATCTCATTTCTTTCCTTCCAATTTTAATTCTGAGTTTGAGGGCCAACAAGTTGGGAAATGGGGAAGAGCTTAAGAAACAGCAGCAAGTTCAATTCAATTTAAATGAACTAGATTATTTGATGCAATAGAGCTTTCCCAGGCGCTATGTGAGGTGAGGCAGAGACAGAGGGGAGCTGTCCTCCAGCATCTCACAATCTTTGTGGGGGAGACAGACATGCAAACAGCTTAGGCATAGCAGAATGAGATAAGAACTGCCTTAGGAAAATGAACAAATTTTATATGTTTGGCTGTGTTCATTTCCCGAATAGATAGAAAACTGGCGGCTCTGATGTTTGGTACTACCCAACATGCGAGGCAAAGGGAGAGGAAACCTTGAAGCAGGCCATTTTTTAATACTTCCAAGGCATTCTAGGATCCTTTATTTTAAACAGTGAAATAAACCTCTCTCTCCACGTGCCTGTGTACACTCTGAGACTCCAGTAGCCTTAACAGCAGACTCCAGGAGAGGCAGTGGAAGCATCCTATGACCCAGCACACCCAGGACAAAAAGCTTCAGGGTTTTTGGGCCATTGCCAAGTTGCGAGATGAACCCGATAGGGTTCTTAAATAACAGCATGGCCTCAGCCTCGGGCCTGACTTCATGCTATTCCAGTCGTGTGACCTGTCTCCCCCACTGATCTAAGATAACACTTACCACAGTCTGCCTCGGAGTCAAGTTACTCGTGTGTGTGCCTGCTTCCGCCACTTGACAAGAGAGCAATGACCATGCCTTACTCAACTCTCCCCCAGAGCAGTTGGCACAGGCCCTGGCGCTCAGGAGATGCCCAGTAAGTGTGCAGGGCTGGCTGGAATTTTGGCAGGCCTCTCTACTTTTCAGTGGTTAAACCTATGGTTCTTCGTGCTCAGTTTGAGAAGGATAAAACACACATTGTGTCGAAAGCTCTGTCTGATTTCAGAGACCAGGGCTCAAAAAGAAATGCAGATCTTCAATTACTCCCTGTGGAGCTCTGGGTCAGTCCTCTCCCCTCCCACACCTCTGTTTCTGTAGATAGTTAGAAGGGTTACTATGTATTGTTCTTGCTTTTTAAAACTATCATTTTGTAGTGTAGATGTAATGGTGAAATACCTGTTCAATTTGTTTTTCTTTACCTCTGCTGATTCTTGACATAACAAGATATAAAGCAGTGAGTGTTCTAAACTTACAAAGATTTTTTATTTTTAAAAAAGTATTTTTTTCTTTATTGACTTTTAGAGAGAAAGAGAGAAAGGGAGAGGGAGAGAGAGGGAGAAACATTAATGAGCGAGAACACTGATTGGCTGTCTCCTGCATGCCCCTCACTGGGGATTGGGCCCACAACCTGGGCATATGCCCTGACCAGGAATTGAACTGGTAACCTCTTGATGCAAATATTGATGCTCAACCACTGAACCACACTGACTGAGCCAAAGGTTTATTTTTTAAAAGCTGAGCTGTAGAATATAAGAGAAATAGCATTTCACTGCTGTGTAGTGATTATTCAATGAGAGTAATTATTTATTAGCTGGCTGTTGCTCTCCAAACTCTTAACAAAAAGTTACCTATAAATATCAAAATATCAATTTTTAAATTAATTGATTGATTGATTGGAGAGAGAGAGAGGGAGAGAGAGAGAAAGGGAGAGAGGGAGAAACATTGATTTGTTGTTCCACTTATTTGTGTATTCATTGGTTGCTTTTTTTCACTTGCCCTGATCAGAGGTCAAACCCGCAACCTTGCCATATAGGGACAACGCTCTAACCAACTGAGCTAGCTGGCCAGGGCCTAATTTCTTATTACATCTCTGAGGTGAACTTTGCTAATTTTGATTGGCAAGGAAACAGCTTAGGGATATTAGGAAATTCTTCATTATAACAGAACCAGGCAGGGGTAGAATCAGAATTCCAATGCAGACTGACCTACTACACATCTCTGCTCTGTTCATCCACTTTGAGCAAATCACTTAAAATCTCTGGGTCTCAGTTTGGCTGTAAAATGGAATTAATCGTACTTTATAGCATTCATGAAAAATTAAAACCACAAATGTAAAACAGCAACAACTTTGGAAGTCTGAAAAAAAAAAAAATGAGCTAAACACATCTAAAAAATTATCACATTACTAAATTAGCCAGACTAATAGCCCAGATAACCAAACCTTACTTTGAAATGAAAGTGAAATTCGAAAGCTGTTGGTCTCAGTAACAAAAATCTCTTGGTCCTGATTTTACACAGTGCTTTGCCCTTTGACATCCCTAGATCAAGTCATCAAGTTGCCTCTCTCACGAGTTCAAGTTTACTTGCCTGCAGAATTAAAGAAGTTAGAATAAAAGCTAAGAAAATCTGATGATTATTCTTTGATTATTAAGTTAGCAAAAATGTTCAAAATGATCATCTTTACAAGGATGCAGTGAAACACGAGTTGTCATATAGAGCTTGTGGCAATAGCAAATTCTTTGTAACTCAACTTGTCAGTGTTACCAGATCACAGTGTTCTTCCAGACATACTTTTGTCCCCCACCACCCCAACTATTTCTTTAGTAATGCATTATAAGAGAAGGTGGTCATTTTGGAAACATGAATATGCATATCTCGTATGCATTTTTGCATCCTCATGTACTTGACTTCACCCAAGTGAGCCTGAAGCAGTCATTTATCCTGTGTGTGGACGCAGACTGGGGAAGTAGAGCGAGTAATCAGGACAGGTATAATGGGGATGCAGAAAGAAAAAGTTAATACTCGTTTCTGGCAACCAAAATAGAACTTGTATGTCCACAGGATTATAATAAGATTCAAATAATCCTGTTAAGAAAGAGAAAGATTTTTCCCATCTCCTAATTTAACTTTAAAGCCCGAAAGACTTGATCAGAGCTTATTTTTCAAGGAAGGTACTGGTCATGTGGAAAGACAGAAAGGAAGCAGCTCATTCCTGCCACTCCCAGAGACTGTGAGAAAAGAAAACGAAACCAAAACCAGGCACCAGGTTCTACCTCCCCATCCTGAGGACCAAGTCTACTGATGTGTGCAGAGAGGTGGGGATTATTTTAGAACTAGCCAGCTAAGCATGGGAAAACCCAAAGACTACTGGGACAATAGCCCGCTTTCATATTCATAGCAGGCTGGAGGCTAAAGTTCTAAAGAATCCTAGCTTCAGCCCAGGGCCACCTCTAGACTGTGCGGTCAGTGAGGATGAGATGTCCCAGGAAGGTAATTATGCCATGGGAAACACAGATCTGTCTGCTGCACTATTGCTTACATGGTTCACATGGCCTCCATGTCAAATAATAAAGGAATGTTTATAAACGTAAGTGCCCCCTTTGACAGAATTTTGTGAGTAAGCTGACATTGAATATAACAAATCTTGAAGCATGGTAGTCTGAGCATTTTCTCTTCACAATGCTGTCATTCACAGATTTTTGAAATTTTTAAATTTTTAAGATCTATTTTGCAAACAAACCAAAAAGTCCTGCAATGACATGAAACATTTTGTCAATGAGGCTCACACAATGTGTTTGCTTTTCATTCAAAATCAGTTGGACATTTTTAATCTAAGTATTCAGTAAATAATGCAATGAAAAGTTTCAACTTTGAAGCTTTTAGATAAATGCAGTTGTTGAAAATAAACTTACACACAGGAAGATATTAAAAGGTTTCCTTATAAAAGCAAAAGAGGGAAAAAGCAAATTAAATGATGAAAGTTCACTGTGTAAAAATTTAATTTTGAAATTTGGTTGTGTTTTGGCATATGTAAACTAGTGGAAAAAGATTTTTAATAAAGCTTCTTTCTACATATGATAAAATTATATTTGGTTTTAGAATTATATAAAATTCAAAAGACCTTTTGTTTTGCAGTATCTATGTTCAGTGAAACTTTCAAATAAAAAAAAAGATAACTTTTAAAATAAATTTTGACTTATAAAAATATTTATTAAAGAAAGATTCTAAAAAGAGGCAGAAGACCTTATCTTGGAAATATTTGAGCTGAAATATTTGCACACTTTTATATGAAATATAATGGAAAATATTTTACAATTTATATATTTTGCACTGAGCTTATTAAATATTTCAACTGCTATGAAAAAATCTTTTTTCATAAAAATAATCTATAGAGAAGATTCTACTGAAAATGTCAATAATTTCAAATTTATTAATCGTAAAATACAACTTTGAAGAAATACTTCAGTCAGTTTTCTGAAAAAAAATTAAAGTAATATTATACTTAAAAAATACATTCTTCAAAAAACACCAGTGTCATAATATTATAAACAAATGCAACTAAGAAAGTGAGTAAAGTTTGTAAACTTATACAGTGATTATTTAGTTAAGTTGTTAAGATAATTAATTTAAATAAATTTTAAAACCTTCAAATGTAAACTTCAAATGCTTTAATGTAGGCAGATATAGGTTACTTAAATGTTTGAGTGAATTAAAAAAAAATAGTTTTTGAAGAGTACTATTTTACATCAATATTATATACCTCAATAAATAAAAATTTCAGAATTTTGTATAATTAACTTTAGCTCCCTTCTTATTCTCAAAATTATTCTGCATAAAGCACATTATATGACCACTTAGCACAGGCATGTTTCCATATTGCTGTTTAAAATCCAGAACAAAAAACAGAGACAAAACATAATCACATATTTAAAAGCATAGTGAACATACTCTAAAGATATTTTTGAGGTGCTAAAACAGTTGTGTTAGGTTTTACAGATTATGGTTTCCTTTTTCTTCTCCAGTTTCCATTTTGCAAATTGAGATCATGTGCTTTTTGCAAAGAACACTAATGCTAGAGAAAGAGACACGATCGGAAAGCCTTTGGGACAACCTGGAGGAAGAGGCCACCTGGGCCAGCGAGACGTCATCAATCCCCACGCGCACAGGGCAGCGAGCGTGAAGGTGCGGGCGTAGCTTGCTGTCTCTCAGCACGTCTCCAGCACATGCTTCCTCCTGCATCTGTCAAAGCATCAGCTGGTCAAACTGTTCTTCTTGCCTTGCCCTCCAGACCCAGCCAAGGTAGCACTGACAAATAAGGTCAGATTTGGGGGCCGAGGTGAGTGAAGCATTTTATATTTATATCCACAGACACACACACTCCTGTGTATGTTCCAGTGACTTCAGGGGACTTTCCACAGCCATGGGTGTCCTGTGTCTGGTGTGAGGTAACTCTGCCTGACCCACTGTGTTCTCTGGACACGAATCACTGGGGGAAGCGGTAGGTTGCAGAGTTTACAGATTGAGGTGCCAATAACATTTGTCTCTTTCGTATTGTCTGTTCACTATGATTGCAACATATATGCAGAGGTTTTTAGTAGCGTGTTTTGTTTTCTTTTGTGATTGCTAGCTCTAAATTTAAGGATACATGGAGTATCCTCATGATTTCCAACTGGGACATGGTAGGGCTTTTCTGGATGATTACTATGATTAATTTAATTAGGGGAACATACATACACTATAAACAAAACAGAAGAGTGCTTGCCACAAAATCATTGCTAGATAAGTATTGGTTATTACTTAGACATTTTATGGAGGAACAAAGCTTTATGTCTAAATGCGAGAATTTCAGGGGAGACAAACTGGGTGGGGGAACTAATAGATGATGACAAATGGTATAAAATAACAAAAATTTAACAATAGAAGACACATTGAGCACATACTATGTGTAAGGCACTGCCTGAGACTCCAGAAATAAATGATGAAGAAAATAGACTAAATTCTTGTCTTCAAAGAATGTACAATGAGAGGGTGAAATTTAACTGATCTAAATGTGTATAATGTCTCTTATTTTTATGCCATATCTGAGCCACACTAGTATGTATATAATACAAACTGATATGTGTGTACAAAGGAGTTAAAGAAAGGTAAACAATATTGAAGCAGTTGAAACAGTGATGTTCTCTCATTAATACATTTAGAGGGTATCATCCGCATCATTAACTGTTTTTCTACCTGACATTGTCTAGCACAAAGGAAGGGTTCACATGAAGTAAAAGTACATCACAGTTGTGGTGGAAGACACTATTAGATTCCCCACCCACCAACCAAGGCCCTTTCTTTTTTGTTAACAGAATTTGTTTTTTTGTTTGGGTTTGGGGCAGCAGTGTGCTCAGGAAATGTGGCTCATAATCTTCAACAATCCCAGAGGATGTCCCCTGATTAATGACTAATGATTTTGCCAGTGTCTTTCTCTTGGGCCAGTGATTGGTTTGGATGGCATGCCACCTTGTTCTGGCTGATGAAAAATGAGGGAAAATGTGTTGGGGAATTTATGAAAGAGCTGGAAAATTAGTGTAATATGAAAAATATATCTGACATCGACATGGAGAAAATAACTTGCTATGCAGCCTTGAGCATGTCATTTTATCTCTCTTTCTAGGTCTGTTTTCTCATTGTAGTAATCATTCTTGCCCTGTCTAATGAACAGAATGATTGCAAATATTATAGAATTATGGATGCTAACATGATTTCCAAATTGTAAATGCCTATAATATGTAAATGATTACTATGAATTATAAATTACTTTTAAGTCTTTATATTAAAACAGATACGCAATAGGTCAGTGATACCATGAGAATATGTGCTAACATGCCAAACCTAGGAAAATATGCTTCTTATTTAAAGAAACTTAAAGTAAATATAATAGTATGTAAAAGACATTTCATGCGATTGTTTATGTGTATATATTTCATTTTCACTGCTTTAATTAATTTCTCTTAAACTCCATGTGCAATTTTAGAACTGTATTACTTATTAAGGCTCAATGAACTCACTTTTATAAAGAACCGCTTTGAGATCTTCACCTCTGCCCTTTGAGAGCATAATGACCAATACAGTAAGTACAGATTTAGATGTTTTATTCCAGGCTCCCAATAAAAGATGTATTTGTTTCACAAAAATGTTCAGATTTACCCAAAATAACATAACAATCAAGCACCACCTATGCATATTTAACAAAGATTATTTGCCATATTTTCTTCAGCTATATTTTTAGAATAAAGTATTACAGATACATTTGAAGTCCCTTTGTACCCTTTCCAAATCACATTTTGTGGTGGGTGTCTATATTTCCAGCTTACCTCTCCATATATTTTATAGGATATTAACTAAGCTTCTCTAAACAGGAGTCTCCGAAACACAGTGGCTCAAATGAAACCTGGAGTTTACTTCTCTCTCACGTAGCAGTTCCTAGGGAGGTAGAGGGTCCAGGGTCAGCGGTTTGTTTTGATCCATGAGATTTTGTTGTTTCACCAGCTCTTAAAAGCAGTAGTGTTCAGCATGCGGTCTGAGGGCCCCGGGGTCCCTGCAATTCTTTCAAGGTGCCTGTAGCCTCCTCCTCTTTCCAACTACATATCTGTGTGAGGCCATATTTTCTTCATGTACACAAATTAAAACATCATAACTATACATTGATTGCAGAAATATACAGAAGATTCTGTTGGTCTTTAATAAAGTCAGACATTGAAAAGATTTTTTTAAATGTAAGAGGGCTGCTCTTTCACTAGATTTATTTTGAAGCTATTTTTTATAAAATAATGTTAATCAAAGATTATGTTTTTAATGAAATAAATACATTTTACTATCTCAATTTTAGTTTTGAATATGATAAATAGCAATAGGTAGTTCAATATAAATAGAAGCTCTTTGAGGTGCTCAATAGTAAAGTTAAAAAATGTATTGTATTTAGTGGTCATATCCAGCTAAAACTCTTCTTACTGTGAAGAAGGAAGGATACATTTAGAGGAAAAACTAGCAATTCAATGTAATCGGTGTGTCCATAAACAATATATAATAAACATGTGCTTTAAGAATTTATATGAAGCCCTGGCCAGTTTGGCTCAGTGGTTAGAGCATCGGCCTGCAGTCCTGAGAGACCCGGGTTCGGTTCCCGCTAAGGGCACGTACCTCGGTTGCAGTTTGTCCCCGGCCCTGGTCGGTTGTGCGGGTGGCAGCCACTCGATGTGTCCCTTTCACTTCGATGTTTCTCTCTCTCTCTCTGTTCCTCTCTCTCCCTCCCACTCTACCTGAACAAAAAATGGAAAAATGTCCTCGGGTGAGGATAAAAAAAAAAAAAGAATTTATATGAATGTTAGCTTTCTACACGCACCTTTCTGATATTACTTTTTTGTAACTCAAAATTATGTTTTCAAGATTTACCTATGCTGACACATAGAAACCTAGTTAATAGAATTTAGCTGTTGAATATTATCATACTGTAAGACTATGCCACGATTTACTTAAACATTTCTTTGATTTGTGGCCATATAGAAGTTTTCCAATGTTTCAATCTTAAAAGAATTGCTGCAACAATTATCCTTCTCCATAACTCCTTACATACACCTGAGTGTTTCCTTAGAGAACTGAGGATTAACTCCTGTGTTTTAAGACTCGCGTGCCTGTAAACTTTATTAAATATTGTTAAGTTATTCTTCAAAGTGATTGTGCCAATTTGCAACCCACTTAGGCAGCATAAGAATTTCTTTGCCCTCTCTGCTTCCCTTTTGGCATTATCAACATGTTAATTTTTTCAGTATAATGGTAGGGGAATTGAAAGTCACTGTTGTTTAATTGCAGTTCTTTTTATAGAAATTAGAATAGTAAGAAACAAGGATGACGGCAATCAAAATAATTCTTGATAACAGTGATTACATAATTAGGGTTTATTTTCCTCATAGGAAGTGTGAAGTTAAGTAGTTGCTAGCATTGGTTTTGCAAATTATTAATGTAATCAAGAAAATTAAGTTCCGCCATCTTTCTATTGCATTATCCTGAGTATGTTGTCTTTTCTGCCTATGCCTGTCATCCTATGGCTGCAAGATGACTGTCACTGTATCACTTAAATGTTTAATAGAAAAAGGGGAAGGCAGAAAGATGGGCTATACACTCTCTTCTTGAATATGTTCCCTTTTATCAGAAAAGGAAAAGTCCCTAATCTTCAGTCCGGTAGACTTCTTCTTATTCAGTTTTTTTGTTTTGTTTTGTTTTTCTTTTTTATCTGAGAACTGTGTTAATTAGCCAATACTAATACTATCATTCTTGTAAATTCAAATAATCTGGAAAAAAGATAGGGTATGTCCTTTATTTTCTTCTTATCCTAAACTGTCTTAACTTTTAAGGATCTTTATTCTTTTTATATGACTTTTAAGATCAAATTGTTATATTTCTTCTAATTTTTTTTTTCCTTTGGGGAATTTTGTTAGATTTGCAGTTTTTGTTTGTTTGTTTGTTTGTTTTTTTAATAAATGTATACTTTTACAATGCTGTAAACAGCCATCAGTTGGCTCTTACTTTTTAAATTTAATCTGACAATCTCTGCCTTTTAATTGTTTAGTCTCTTTACATTTAATGGAATTGTTGATATGATTACATTTAAGTTTACTATCTTAGTCATTGATTCTTGATTTTCTTTTAATCTTTTCATGCTTTATTTTGAGTGAATAAAATATGTCCTATAAAACCTATATTACTATTATTACTATTATCATTATTACTTTGGCACTATGCAAAATGATAAAAATAAGTTCTTTAGAAGAAAGATAGTTCTTCCAGATGGAAGTCCAGCTATTCAGAAAGGAGTGAAATGTATCAGAAAGATATCTAGGAAAATATAAAATATCTTTATTATTTTTATTATATGAACATTTCTTTTTAACTTTGGTTAGAGGACTCTACATTGTTAAAGGCAAAATAATAATATTGTGGGGTTTACAGCATATATATATATATATATATATATATATATATATATCATAAAAAATCACAAAGGGTATTTACCCTCATCTATGAAAAAACTCTTCCACCTCCTGACACTACCAGGCATGGAAATAAGAGTGGGTCTCTTTTATCCTAGAAAGAATTTTAGTTTATTTTGGTATTTTTATACCCTCAAACTTCTGATATGTTTTAAAAATGCATTTATAGCATAAATGGATTGTTCTATTTTTAAGGAGTTGTGACTTTCTATATGCTAACCAGAAGCAGAAATATATCATTTACTTTTAATAATTCTGAAAATACAATTTGATCCATAACTTATTTTGAATCGTGTTTATTAGTTTACTAATACATGGGAAGTTTGATGTTTCTGCTATTGATTTTTAGTTTTATTGCATTGTGTTATATTAATTATTTGATTTTTAAAAGTGCTACTTTGTGGTTGACATTACTGAGGAATGGTGTGTAGGCTTGGAGTTGCTGCCTATCATTTTTTCCCACAAACATGTAGTCTGCCTTACAAAGAAGCCAAGATAGAACTGAGCAAGGTCTAATGATCTTAGCCCATAAATCAAGCTGCTTCTAATATCTTACTTAGACTTTCCACTTGCATAAACCTATTATTCTTTTATTTATTTAATTTTGTCTCAATCCAAGTTTGAGTTGCACTTTTCCCTTGTGTGCAACCTGATTAATATAGAAAACATGATGAGCTCACTTTTAGGTATATTAACTTTTTGTTGTGATGGAATGTAACAGCTCAGTCAGATGTGAATTCAGAGTAGAATATCAAGAGTTTAGGGCCATGATGACCCAGAGCTTGAGGTCATGACTAAATGTAATCGGCTAGTGTACACGAAAGGTTTTTATCATCTGAAGTCATAGGTTTCCTGTGATGGATAATTTTATATGTCAACTTGATTGGGTCACAAGGTGCCCAGATATTTGTCTAAGAATAATTTCTAGGTGTGTCTGTGCCAGTATTTTCAGATGTGAGTAGCATGTGAACCCATTGCCTCAGTAAAGCAGATTGCCCTGTCTAATGTGAGTGGGCAACATCCCATCCACTGAAGGTCTGAATAGAATAAAAGGCAGTAAAGAGAATTTCCCCTTCTCTGCTTGACTGCTTGAATTGAACCATTGTCTTCTCTGGTTCTCAGGCCTTCAGACTGAAATGTCTATGTCTATGTCTATGTCTATGTCTATGTCTATGTCTATGTCTATGTCTATGTCTATGTCTATGTCTATGTCTATGTCTAATCTATATCTATATCTATCTATATTTATCTCTTTTATATCCTATAAGTTCTGTTTATATTGAGAAACCTAATATACCTCCATTTCGCTATTTTATAGTGTTGAATTATATACTTTTTTACCTGCTTTCATTACCCAGGACCTTTGGTTTCAAGTAACATCTTACTTAAAATGTCTCTCTCAGCAACCATTCACATTCTGGGGGCAATGATACATTGTTTGTAGCTTGGGATCACCACTGAGAGGAAATAGTACTCTGGATCTGGGGACTATTCTCATTCATTTCCCTGGCCATTGCCAATATTTGGCAAACAGAGTTGGTTTCGCCATAGTTATCAAGGGAATCAGAGCCTGTGCACATCCACTTCAGGCTGTAGTGTCCATACCTGAGCATGAGCCCAGAGATGCTCTGATACTTGCAACCTGCAGCATTTCCTGGAATTGCCACATCACGTAAGATTGTTTTTAATTATGTCCTAAGTTTCTTCAAGAGAAAGCCCGTGTGCCAGAAAACAACTTTTTTTCAATAGAATTTAAGCAGAATGAGCACATGAGGAAATTACTGAGGGTAGTTTAAAGCCAACCTGCCCCAGCAGTGTGTTTTCTCTGCACCACCTCTTTCCCATTCCCTGGACTACTGCCCTTTGCCCAGGCTCTCATTTCCACTTCTTACACTGTGAGCAGCCAGTCTTGCTATAATTGCTTAAGGTTTGCATAAAAAGAATTGCTTAAGGTGATATTTGCCCCATTTTGCCAAGGATGATACTAAAACTAAGAGAGATTAAGTTATTTCCCCTAGGTTGTAGTGTTAATTACTTTCAGAGTTTAGACTTCCCACTATAGCACTTGGTATGCTCGTGGTTTATATAGTAGTTTGACTCAGCAGTACTGTTTGAATTCAGCTGAATCCCTCATTGTAGGCTAACTACTGTAACAACCACCCCCAAATCTCACAGGGTTAAAAGAATAGAAGCTGCTAGATTTTCCACCTTTTACCCATATTGCACGCTGGAAAAAATAGGGCTTTTTCCAAATGTCTGTCTTACTTCTACTTTTGGAAACTTTCAATAAATCCTTCTCGACAACTCTTAGTTATATCTCATTGCTAAAAGATATTCACATAGCCACTCTAGCTGTTATAGAAATTAGAAAGTTTAGTCTTTGGGCTGGATATATGATTGGTCCCAATGAAACAGGGATTCTATTAGTAAGAAAGAAAAACACTGTAAGTTAGAAATGCAGATAGCTGTCTCCACTATCTCCTGCCTCCATATCTCAGACTTAATCCCTTTCTGATTATTATTCTTAGGGTAATATCAGAGATGGGGTTCAGGCCAAAAGTAAGGACCTGACTGGAATAAAGTAAGACATTGTGCATATTATTTGGTAATCAAAACTAGGATTTTAGATTTTCATGAACTCTGCTTCCCAGACTGCTCAAAAGATCTGTATCAGCATGTCCTACTAAATAACTCATACTGCTACAGATAACTACTGCCTTCCCTCCTTTTCACTCTTTTCCTTCTTGTCCTATTTTTTTTTTTTTCAATTTTTATTAATTAGTTTTTGTTACAGATGTTTCTCCTTTTCCCCACCTAGATGGTCTCCTCCCCACCTCCACCCCCCAACCCTCCCTAGCATTGTTGTCTATGTCCATTGGTTATGCATACATGCATATAAGTTCTTTGGTTCATCTCATCGCCCCCCGCCCCCTACTCTGAGGTTAGTCAGTCAGAACCACACTCCTTTCTATGCCTCTGGGTCTATTTCATTCGTCAGCCTACCTTGTTCATTATATTCCACAAATAAGTGAGATCATGTGGTATTTGTCTTTCTCTGATTGGGCTGTTTCATTTAGCATAATATTCTTGAGGTCCCTCCATGTTGTCTTGAAGGATGAGAGATCTTTCATTCTTACAGCTGCATAGTACTCCATTGTGTATACGTACCACAACTTTTTTATCCATTCGTCTACTGATGGACACTTGGACTGTTTCCACATCTTAGCTATTGTAAATAGTCCTGCTATAAACATAGGGGTACATATATTCTTCCTGATTAGTGTTTTGGGCTTCTTAGGATATATTCCTAGAAGTAGGATCACTAGGTCAAGTGGCAATTCAATTTTTAATTTTTTGAGGGAACACCAAACTGTTTTCAGTGGCTGAACCAGTCTGCATTCCCACCAGCAGTGTATTAGGATCCCCTTTCTCCACACCCTCACCAGCACTTGTTATTTGATGATTTGTTGATGGCAGCCATTCTGGCAGGTGTGAGGTGATACCTCATAGTTGTTTTAATTTGCATCTCTCTGATGATTAGTGACATTGAGCATTTCTTCAGATGTCTCTTAGCCATTTGTATGTCCTTTTTTGGAGAAGTGTCTATTTAGGTTCTCTGCCCATTTTTTTAATTGGGTTCTTTGTCTTCCTTTTGTTGAGTTGCACAAACACTCTATATATTTTGGAAATTAACCCCTTATCTGATTTATCATTGGAAATTATGCTCTCCCATTCAGTAGGTTCTCTTTCAATTTTAATGGTTACTTTTTTTAATATGTATTTATTGAAAACTGTTCTATACACTTAGAAGTCAGCTGTGAGCAAAACCTTCATAGATTCTGAGTCCTTGTCTTTCATGTATCTGATGCCCTTGTTAAAACACATTTCCAGGGTTAATATTTCTAAAAGGTGTAGTTGCATAATTCTTTCTCACTGAAAAATGTAACAGAGATGCTGTGTTCATAGTGACTGAAAACAGATAGATTTGGATTTGGCTTTCACTCCATCATTTACTAACTGAATAACCTTGAAAAAATTACTTAATTTCTTCATATCTCAAAATTGTCTGTGTTAAAATAATGATAATATTCTAATTAATGGAGGTATTACGATCATATTTATAAGTAGAACAGATGCCTGGAGCATTACACTATAGAAAAATTAGACAACCCATGCACATTTTTACTGCCATAGAAATAACTGAACTAAGTATCAAATTCATGAATCAAATGATCAAGAATATAAGTTAAAATGCATGATTAATAATACCTGCGATTGATAATACCTATGATAATTCCTACATGATTGTTAATACCTATTTATGAGACACATTATAAATAAGTTTATTTGAAGTATAATTCCTCCTTCTTGCTTCTTACTGTTTGTTGTGAGGATTGATTGAAATAATATGTTTAAGATTCTTAGCAGTATACCTGAGTGATGGACAGTTTCTAAGACATCTCTCCATGATCCATGATCCAGGTGTTCATGCCCTTAGGTACTCCCATATCCTTGAGTGTGGATAAGATCAGTGACTTTTGCTTCTAACGAAGGGAATATAGCAGAGGTGAAAATAGCTCACTTGCATAATTTCATTGTATTATATAAAACCTCAGATTGCCAGCGGACTTGCTCAAGGGACTCTCTGTTGGTCTAACAATGTAAGCAGCCACGTTGGAACTGTGAGTAGCCTCTGGGAGCTGTAGGCTGTCTCCATACTCTGGCCAACAAAAACATGGGCTCCTCAGCCCTGTAACTATAAGACAATAAATTCTGCCAAATACCCGAGTGACCTTGGAAGTAGACCCTTTTTCAGTAGAGCCTTCTATCAAGAGTACTACCCCAGTTCACATCTTGAACTCAGCTTTTAAAACCCAAACTAAGCCACAACCAGATTCCTGGCCTACAGAAACTATGAGATAATAAAAATGTGTTGTTTTAAGTCACTAAATTTACAGTAGTTTGTTATGCAATAACATACATATTATTAGTGCACACAAAAATACTCATAAGAAAAATAATTTTTAAATAATTAATATTAACAAAGTTAAAAATTATTAGTATACCATTTAAGACTATCCCACCTAACTGATATATTTTAATAGGTTCATTTTCTAACCCTAAGCTTTAAAATTATTTGTTATTTCTGAAATATTTTTATATTTCTAGACTGTACTCATGGTTGTTTCACTTACTCAATTCCTTTTTCTTTACTTGAAATCGGAGTCAATTTTTTAAAGGTACATTTTAGGTACTATCCACTTCATAGAGATATTTCAAGTGTCCTAGCTAGGATTAATTTATATTTCTCCTGTGTTTTCATAGCATCTGCTATTCACTGTCATAAAAACTCTAATCACATTGTCATGGCATTAATTACATTACATTTATTGTATGTATTTATATTTAGTACTTTTAAAAATAAAATATTACTTCGATCTCAATCACACAATTTTAGACAGGCTTTACAACTTAAGCATTATTTCTAGATAATTCAGTCTCTGCCTGAAGGACTAAAAACTATGATCAGTTCTTCAGATTTCTGGTTTGTGACTCCAACCTGACGTCTCTCCAATGACAAATGGATGTGTGCTAGGAAAATAATAATTTAAGTAATTCCATAACTGTAAGAGAGGAACAACTTGATGTGGCATCTTCTATATTCTTGACGAGGTCAGTGAAGTCAGATGGTTTGTGCTACTCCTTGACCTGGTGGTAATTGGAGTATAACCTGTCCTGTCCGTTTTGTTTTTCAATGGGGATACATGCTGGAGTCTATGGATCAGGTCACTATATATTTAATTTCCTACTGATACCTCTGGGTCTCATTCCCACGGTAGGCAAATTCTTCCCATAGAGACTGAAGAAGTAAGAGCCTTGCTCGGGGTTTCTTTTCTTTAAAATATTGGATACTCCCTCCATGTCATTGGTCCTATACTTCCATGTACGATACTGAAGGTGGTGCTTAGGTGAAGGTCTGAGTCCTTTTAGGAGCCTTTACCCACTCCGTGTTCTTTGAAGTTATAGTCCAGAAGCTTCATGTTTCTACTTAGGCTCCTCTGTGCTACTTAAATATTTCTAAAACTTCTAATGATTGTCACTAAGTTGCAGGTTCTGACAGTAAAGTGAAAAAACAAGAACATTGGAACCTGACTTCATACCTCTTCTGCTATCTCTTTTCTTCTCCACAAAATTTCTTTGGTTGCAAGATTTTTCTTTTTCCTTTACTATCTTTTTATTTTTTGGTAATTAGTGTACAAAACCTCAAGACAGAGGCAAAAGGTTACTTTCTCAAAACCACAGAAAACAAATTGTCTGATTCTAGTGCTGATGTGTGTTAGAGTTAAATGAATCTTGAAAATGCAAATGTTTTCTTAAAATAAGTTAGAATTTATCTGTTGTCTTGCTTCAAAAATTCTATTCTGGAGACTTATTTTTCCAGCTTCAAAGAAGTAATTGGTATATTTGTTCTTCTTCTCTGATCAACTATAAAACCAGACAAACTATATGAAGTAACTATTTTCAGACTTAAGACCTCTGGAAGTACAGGACTGTGACCTTGAGAGAGAAAACAAATATGGTAAGCCATGTTAAATCTTGGTGCAGGAGGGAAGACCGAAACAGAGAACAATCTTGCAGAGTTGAGGAGAAAAATATTGGAGTTTTGGAACATTAAGGTATCTAGAACTTGTGGATTAGATCATTAGGTTGGACACATTTATCAAGAAAAAGCACCATAGAAATATTAATGAGAATCCTCTTAAGTCTGATGCTTTACATTTGTGGGGTAAAACCCCTTGAGGCTTAAAAAAGCTTCTTAAGTTTCTATAGGAAAAAACTCAGAGAAGGCTTGAGTTGTTCAATAACCAGCTAGCCAAAGTGAAGAGGCCTAATTGAACACCTTGGCCGTTCATCAGAGATCAAAGAAAGATCATGCCTTAGTAGTAAAACTAAACTAGCTCTAAAATAAAGGGTACTCTATAGAGTTGTCCTAACAAAGCTTAAAAACAATTCTTGAAAGAACCAAAATGATTCAGAAGTAAGTTAACTGCATTCCAAAACAAACTTTAGTACTCTTCAAAAATAGTAAAATTCAAACATTCTAACATATAATATTTACAATGTTTTAGATTAAAATAGAAATTAATAGACATATAAAGAAACAGAAAAACATAAGCAATTGCCAGAGGAATAATCAGTCAATAAAAATAGTCCCAAAATGACAGAGATTATGGAATTATTAGACAAGTATCTTAAAACAACTGATACATATATAAATACACATACATATACATATATATATCTTAGATGTTATATATATTGAATATCTGTTTTATATATATATATCAGATGTTTTAAAATACTTATTATATATATGTATATTTAAGAATACATAAAACAAAAACATGAGCACAATGAAGAAAGAAACAGAAGAATAAAATACCAAATTAAAATTGTAGAGCTGAAAAATACTATAACTGTTTAAACACTGCAGAAGAAAAGACCAATGAACTTGAGGACATAGCAACAGAAATTATCTAAGCTTAAGCACAAATATAAATAAATTGAAGGAAATTACACCATTAGTGTTATGAGGCATATAAATAGACTCAAACACATGTAATTGGAACTCCAAATGAGCAAGTGTGTGTATGTGAGGGTGGGGGTTACACAAACTATTTGAAGAAATAATGGCTTAAAAGTTCTGAAATTTGGTGGAATATATAAAACCACAGACTCAGTAAAATCAATAAGCACCCAAACAGCATAAGCACAAAGAAAACCACACCAAGAGACATCAAAAATAAATTGCTGAAAACCAGTGATTAAAAAAAAAAATTCCAAAAAGTGAGAGGAAAATATATTTTTATATACAAAAGACCAAAGATAAACATTTCAACAAAAAAATGGAAACTAGAGAATAAAATGGCATCTAAGTGCTGAGCAACAGAATTTTTAGAAATCAATCTAGAATTCTATATCTATTCCAAAATCTTTAAAAAATGGTGAAATATGACTTTGATTTTTAGACAGAGCTGAGAGAGTTTATTGTAAGCAGACCCGTGCTACCAGAAATACTAATGGAAATTCTGAAGGCAAAATAATTATAGACTGATGGACATTTGTATCCATACAAAGGAATAACAAGTCCAGAAATGATAAATACTTCAGTAAACATAATTTTTAAATTATTGTAAAGTTATTAAAGAGAGAATAATAACAATATGTGAAGAGTTGTAAAACATGTAAGAATAAAATATTTAAAGATAAATTTTGTGGGATGAAATGGAAGCACAAGATTTTGAGGTCCATACATTGTATGCATTGTGTATATTGTTGATTAAAGACAGGTTATGGAATTAAAAATGTATATTAAAACCCAAGGGCAACTACTAAAATAAACAATAAAAAACAAGAAGTATAACTAATAGATCAATAACACAAATAAAAAGGGATATGATTAATCCATAGGGAGGCAGAAAAATAAAAATAAAGGAAGAAAAAAACACCAGAAATAGCAGGGTAACAGACTAAAAAATCCATCATTTTAATAATAATTTAGAAACAAATGCTATAAATACTTCTATTAAAGGGCAAGGATTGTCCAGATAAAAAAGTGAGAATCAAATATATGCTGCCTACAAGAAAAGCACATTAAAATAAAGATACATGTAGGTTAAAAATAGGAATATAATAAATAAATACTTATAAATGCGTACATATACACAGGGGCAGTATATATTTTCTAGCTATATCCCGTGAGATGACCTAGAGCCAGTGTTGCCCAGTAATAATAAGCACACCTCATTCAGGTCTTAGTTTCTAAATAAACTTTTTCTTTTAATCCTGACATATAATGAGCTTGGAAGTTGTCACTATTATTACAACAACAACAAAAACTGTGGAAACTGAAAATTAATGACTTTTCTTGGACCTACCAGAGAACTGAGGTAACAGAAAAATCCACAATGATGTTTGGAGAAAGGTGCATCCAGAGAGGTGCAGCTAAGATTCGTTTACATGGAGCAGAAACCCATGGAGCCATATTCTTGTAGAAACCCTTAAATGGTCATTTTGTTTAACGTCCTGAGGCTGACTATGGACTAGCATAAATGGAAGAAACTCCTAAGCCTTGTAATCTTAAGGGGACCTGAACACTTTTGTGAGCTTTATATCCAAAAACTCAACCAGATACTCATAATAAAGATTTAAGAAAGGTTCTTTCATGTGTTTTACAAGGGAAGGGGAAGAGTAATTGTATTAGTTTTCTAGGGCTTCTAAAACAAAGTACCACATGTGGGTATGGCTTAACACAATAGAAAATATTCTCTCATCATTCTGAAGGCTAGAGGTGTAAAACAGGATGTTGGCAGAGCTGTGCTCTCTCTCTGAAACCTACAAAGAAGAATATTTTGTTGCCTTTTCCTAGCTTTGGGTGGTGACCACCAGTCCTTGGTATCCTTGACTTGTGGCTGCATCACTCCAATCTCTGCCTCTGTCATCACATGATATTCACTCTGTGTGTCTGTGTCCACATTTTCCTCTTTTTAAAGATAACATCCACAGTGGATTAAGACCTACCCTAACTATCTCATTTTAACTTGATCAACTATGCAAAGACCCTTTTTTCAAATAAGGTCATATTAATAGATACTAGAGGTTAGGAAGTCAACATATCCCCGTAGGGGAACCCAATTCAATCTGTAACAGTAATAATTGTGAAATATAAGCAAAACCCTCACAAGAAAAGTTTTTTATTTAAAAGAAAGGAATTTTCCAGAGCCATATCCTAACTCAGGTAACGGAATTTCTCCCACCAGCCCTTTCGAGCCTTCTGTCTCACTTAAGAAATTAAGTAATAAAATATGCTCGGCAGGAATTATGGCTTTAAGAGAATAGATTGAAAATGCTGAAGGCAGTAGAGGACAGAGGGAGGAAACTATATCACTGGGAAAACCTTTATGAAAGTCACAGTCCCCAGACACAGGCCCACTAAAAGACTAAGATTTTAATCAGAGGATTATCGACTCCCCCCACCCCCAACCACATACCTTATCACCACACCATAGGCCTCTGGCCTCCGGTATAATAACAGTGGATTACAACTTAAAAAGCTGCAAGACACAGACTCTCTCTTAAGAAGAATACTTAAGAAAGCCCAACATCAAGGAAGGAGACAAAAACAAGGACACTAAAGGAATTTGAATCTTTTGGCACTTATAGATACAGCAAACATTAAACACAGCCCAACTCTGAGGCAGATTAACATAAATCCTCACACTAAAGGCCTATTTATCTCAGTCTCTATTACCCAATAAAACGTATTCAGCTTTCAGAGCATGCCAAAAGGCAAGAAAAAACACAGTCTGAACAGACAAATCATCCTCAGAACCATTCTCAGATATGACATAGATATTGAAATTATCACAAAAGAAATATAAAATAATTATGATTAATATGATAAGGGCTCTAAGGAAAAAGTAGACAACATGCAAGGACAGATGGGTAATGTAAGCAGAGAGATGAACACATTAAGAATCAAAAGGAATATCTAGAAATAAAAACAAAACAAAACACTCTGTAGAGTGCCTTTGATGGCTCATCAGTAAACTTGACATTGCTCATGAATCAGTGAGCTTCAGGACAAGCAAATAAAAACTTCCCAAAATGAAATTCAAAGGGAAAGAAAAATATGGAAGGAAGGAGGAAGGAAGGAGGGAAGGAAGGAAGGAAGGAAGGAAGGAAGGAAGGAAGGAAGGAAGGAAGGAAATAACAGAACAATCAAGAACCATGGTATATTATTTGAAATGCCAGAGAAAAAGAAACAGAAAATTGAAAATAAAATGTGATATAATAATGACTGAGAACTTTCCAAAACTAATGACAAGCAAACCAACCTATAGATGCAGAAACTTCAGAGAATCCCACACAGGATAAAACAAACAAACATATATCAAAACATACTTTTAAGCATATCACATTTACATTCAGAAAACCAAAGAAAAAATCTTGAAAGAACCAAGGGATGTGTGGGGGGACCTTTATCAAGGAACAAGGATAAGAATTATAGAAGACTTTCCATCTGTAATCATTTAAGCTAGAAAAGAGTAGAATGGTATATTTAGTGTTGAAAAGTAAAACAAAACAAAACCACCAACCTAGAATTCTATACCTGAATAAATTGTGCTTTGAATATAAGGAAGAAATCAAGGTTTTTCTCAAATAAAAACTGAAGCAATTCATTGCCAGCAGATCTTCTTTTGAGAAATGTTAAAGGAAATTCTTTAGGCAAAGAGAAAATGATACAGGTCAGAAACTTGGATCTACATAAAGAAAGAAACTAAAGTTCCTGTGCAAATTTTTAATTTTAGGCCCATTGAAGGGAAAACACAAAATGATCCTGGATCCTTCTTGCAATGCCAGGAAGTAAGGAAGTGCTCAAAACACAAAAGGTGGGGCCGGTCACTGGGGCACAGGAGCCAATCTGAAAGACCCTTCGGTGCTTAAAGCTGACAAAAATTGAGCAACAAGACAAATAATACAGTAGTGGTATATAATGTATAAAATAAATATGTCAAGTCCATACTAATATAAAGGATTAAACCAATAAATAAAAGGGAGAGATGGAACAAATCCTCCTTACAGAAGAATTCCAAGTACTGTACATACACCTCTTTCCAGAAATAGTAGTTAATTTCCCTCTTCTGGAGTATGGGCTGGATTCACAAATTTGCTTCCAAATAATGGAGTATGGAAAGAAAGCATAGTAACTTTGCAGGGGAATACCTGTCAAATTCCAGCTTAATCCAGTGATCAAAGTTAACATCACCAGTAGTAAGTCATGTTACTATTATTTACTTCCTGATATAATAGAGTGAGAAGCACACTCAACTCTGTGGCATTATTCTCCAAACTTAATAACCCCTATAATCATTCAAAACCATAGTATAATCATAACAGTCACAATGAAAATTATAAAATATTTTAAACATGAAAATAAAAACACAACATAAAATGTGTGGGATCTAACAGAAACAGCATTAGAAGAAAATTTCTCTTCCAAAATGTTTAAATTATAAAAGAAGAAAGCTCTAAAGGCAATGCATAAGTGTCCACAGAAACTGGAAAAATAATAATGAAACCCAAACTGAGAAGCTAGAAGTAGAAATAAAAACTAAGTAGATATAAAAAGTGGAGAATAGTGATATAAAAAGCAAGCAATAGGAAAAAAAGCAAAAACATCAATAAAATTGTTAATTTATAGCACTACTGATAAAAAGGAAAAGTGATAGCTTACAGATATCAACATGAAATATGGTTTAATACTAAAGGAAAAACTATGGTAGGGAATATTATAAACAAGTTTAGGGCAATAAGTAACTTAGATGAAATAAAATCTTCGTAAAATGACTGAGAACACAAAATGTTGGTGAGAATAATAATTGAAATTTTTTATATTGCTGGTGAGAATGTAAAGTGATGTGGTTACTTTGCAAAACTTGTGGTAGTATGTAACGAAGTAAAAAACTATATGTGTGTGTGTATATACATATGTATATTATAATAAAATAATTCTACACATATGTACAAATAAAAATCCACACAAATACACATATGCAAATTTTCTTAGCAGCATAATAACCTCAAGTGAACTGGAAACAACTTAAGTATCCATCAAGTGATGGATAGAAATATAAATATGTTATGTCTATATTAGGAATACTACTCAGCAATAAAAAGAACAAAATATTAATACACACAACAATAAGAATGAATCTCAAAACATTATGCAAAGTGAAAATGTCTAATATAAGGCTATATACTTCATAATTTCATTATATGTAATCCTATAAAAGGCAAATTTATAGTCATAGAAAGCAAGTCAGTGTTTGCTTGAAGCCAGATTGTGGTAAAGGTCATTGACTCAGCATTAGGGAATTTTGTTATGTTGGAAATATTCTGAATCTTCATGATTCTAGTTATGTGAGCTATTCATTTGTCAAAACTCATTGAACTATATATAGTGACAATGCATGCATATTTTTGTCATCAAATTATACCTTAATAAAGTTAGTTTAAATAATTCTTTTTGGAAAGCAGAAAAAAAATTACTTTGTCTTACTTCTCTGGTAGCCCTTTAACTCCTTTCTCACCCTGAGGCAAGTGAACGCCTCCAGCCAAAAAGGTAAAAGTTCAGAAAAAAAAAAAAGAAAAGAATAACAATACAGAAGAGAAAAGCACACGAATATAATTGAAATATCTTAGCCCTATACAACCTCTTATCTTTCCATTTATACAACACATGTATTTCTATACCTAATGCTGATTCAGAATAAGCCACCAATATATATTTATTAAATTTATGTATTATGTATACATTTGACATGAACATATTTGAGAGTACCAGGAAGAAAGGGCAGGTCAGTTTCCACTCTCGATTCTGAGACTAGAATTGATAAGCCACTCCATCATCAAGATCATAGTTTCCTCGTCTGAACAATGGGGATGGAACTTGAAAACATCTAAGTTTCTTTCTAAACCTGGCTTTCTGTGATACAATAATATTAGTGTCCTTATCAAAAACAGAAGCTAGGAAACAACCCTCAACAAAGTAGCTGAACTAAATCCTTCCCAGGTTTATGAGATCATTAAAGGCAATTAAAATGAGCAAGAGCTGAAACAATCCATCAGACCTACATGTAATCAATTTTTTAAAAAAGAATTTCTGTCTTTTTTAATTGAAGTTTAAAAACAATTATTATTTATTGATTTTTAGAGACAGAAGAAGTGAGAGGGAGAGAGAAATAGAAACATCGATGAGAGAGAACATCAACTGACCACCTCCTGCATGCTCCCACTGGGGAGCTTGCCCACAACCCAGGCATGTGTCCTGACTGGGAATTGAACTGGTGACCTCTTGGTGCATGGGTTAATGCTCAACCACTAAGCCAAGCTGGCAAGACTTAATTGAAGTTTTAAACTTTGGTTTTGTTGAGGGAGTTGCACCAATTTAAAATGAATCCTGAAATGCATTTCTTCCTGGGTTTTTTTTTTTTTCTTTCCATTTATGAAAATTTGGACTACCATAATCAAAGCATCAGGGAAGGAGGCTATTTTCAAAGGAAGTCATTTTGAATGTTGTTTGGGGAGTCTGTGTTTCTGTTATTCCTTTTACAACTTTTTAAATTGTCCCTTTAGTGTCCAGGATGAGGGCTTCAAGCTACCTCCAGTGAACCTGCTGGAGATGTCGCCTATGAAGATAGCCAGAGGAAGTCAAGGTCATCAAGGGAACTGGCATTTTTGAAGTTTACTTTGGAAGACTCATTTCTTCACATATTAAAGTTAACCGTTGTCACAGATGCTGTGATGTATCCCACTGTACGCAGGACTGAAGCACTCAAACCTCTGGGTTCTGAGTGTTGACAACTAAGTGCTCTCAGCTCAGACCCTCCTGGGACGGCCGTCAGACTAGGGAGCTGGCTCACCCCAGGTCCTCCTTTCTCCTTCTTTCTTCCTCCTTTCTAGAAGAAGCTCTCATCGAATGACTGTTCAAAGTGGAGGTATACATTTTTAGACCCTGACTCTAATTTAGCACACTTCTGAAGGGTCAATCCAGGTCCAAAGCTTCTCGTAGAACTGACTGATGCCTTTAATCTGACTAAGTCCTCTTCAACACCCCTCCTGTGAAATCCTCCTTCCCGTGCTGCCCTGTAAGTCTTCCCAAGAGCACTCCCTAATTAGCTTTTGCCAGTATCCATCTCTAAAAAAGTTAAAAAAAAAATTCTCAGACAACAAACATTTTATGGTGTACTGGAATTATAAATATGAACCTAACTTATTTACATTGCTCTTGCTTAGTTGGAGGTCTCCCAGGAAGAACTAATATACCCCAAGTCCTCCACCCTGCCCCATTGCAATTCTAGCCTTATGTATGGTTACAATTCTCCTGTATATAGTACTGAGTTTCTAGGATCAGATACAGCTCCCTAAAGTCAGATAGTTTGGATTTACCATTTTAAAAGTGCTCAATTTTCACCATTTTGATGATGTGTAACATTACCTCATTAGTGTTTTATAGTGCATTTCCCCCAATGACTAATGCTGTTGACTGTCTTTTCACATGTTTATTGGCCTTTTAGGACACTATCTTCTTGGTTTTGATATTTTCCCCATTTTATATGGGTTTCTGTCTTTTTCTTATTGAATTTCAGAAGTTCTGTATGTATTCTGGATATGTCTTTTGTCAAATATATTTATTTGTGATAGTTTCTCCCATTTGTGAATATCCTTTCTCATTCTTCTAGTGGTGTCTTTTGATGAATAAATGTTCTTAATTGTAATATAGTCCAATTATCAAACTTCTAGTAAGACTATAAATTGTTACAAGTACTTTGGAAAATTGTTTGGTAAGACATCTATTAAAGTAAAACACATACCATGTACACACACACACACACACACACACACACACACACGTTTTCCTTAGGGATTCACTTAATTGAAATATATTCATACATTAGTAAAAGAAATACAGGTAGTGAAATCCTCATAGGGGCACTATTTGTAATATTCAAATTCTGAAAATGCCCATCAGTAGAATATGTAAATATATTTTGATACAGTCTCACAATGGAATATTATACATCAATGGGAAAGAATTGATCTAAAGTTACATCCAAAGCTATGGGTGAATCTCACAAACAGGTTGTTGAGTGAAAGAAGCAAGACACAGTAAGACATACATAGTGTTCCTTTTAAGTATAGTACAAAAGCCGAGAATATCTTTATTGTCCGGGCAGTGGTTATCACTGGGGTAAGTAAGGGGCAGTGACTGAAAGGAAAAATGAGATTTTTGGAATTCTGGCAATGTTCTGTCTGTTGTTCTGTATCTGAGTGTTCATTGTGTTGTAGTCATTGGGTGTAGTTATTATATGCTTATCTGTATGCCTGCACATTATATATAATAATACAATAACATATTCTATACAATATACTATAATAATACATTTCACAAAAAGTACTTCCAAACACAGGATTTCACTTGGACCTCATAATAGCCTCTTGGGACTGGTGATACAGGGACCATTATCATTTTAGAGAAGAAGAAAAGTGAACGGGGTTTTGAAAATTCAGCTCAATTTGTTTCACTTAATATTTTTGAAGCACCTAATATATCCTAAGAAGAGAAGACACACCATAAAGTAAGATATAAAAAAGTCCTTCCAGTTCAAAAAGAAGAAGAAAGAACTTAGTCTCAGAGCACGTGGCTGAAAGGATCGCAGAAGCTGGCAAACAGAGGGGACCCCAGCGCCACTGTCGCTCTCCTTACGTAGGTGAGGGTGAGGCCGACAGCACGCTCTCTGGGGCATGATTTGGGTTGGATTTCTAATGTCAATACTTAATCACTGGGGGACCCTGGGCAAGTTCCCTGGCCTCTCAGGACCTCAGTCCCCTGATCTAAACTGCGTGGCTCTCAGGGTCAACTTTAAAAATCTGGAACCAATCCTACCATACGACCCAACAACTTGTAGTTTCGAGATGAGTTACTATTCCTTCCCTTCAGGTAATTTGAGGTGAATGGTTCAAAGTCCAGCAGCCCTTCTAGCATGTTTTCTGCTTCTCTAAATATGTACGAGCCAGATAGACAGTGTTAGGTACACTGGGGGTGTGCCGGACATGTCGCACAGGCCCTGTCCGCTTTCCAGGGAATCTGCCTGCGGAGTTTCTGTGTTTCACAACCCGCGGGTCTGGAGATGCTGTGGTCCAGCAGGGAGGCAGAGCTTGCCCTGGTGCTGACACGTGGCGTGAAAGCACAGATGAGGAATCCTTTCTGGGAAGAAAGGGGATCCAGCAGCCTGGAGAGCACGCGTTCGGGAGGCTGAGAACCAGCCTCGATGAGCAAAGACCACCATCCTGGGTGTGTGACGCTAAGCCTGGGGAATGCCTCCGAATCCAGTCCAGTGGCCACTCTCATCATGCACTGTAGCCCTCTGAGCCCTGGCAGCTGTCACCGTGACTGATCCGGGACACCCTGATCTTTGCTGACAGTGTCCTTTCTTCTTGTCTTTCACCCATTGCTGTCCCTGCCCCACATGCATACTGCTGCCCTGCAGGCCTCTGGACCTGCTGGAGAGAAAACCGTGCTCTACGACCCGTCTTAGGACACAGCCTCCCACCTGTTCACCAAAACACTGACTCCAGCAAAACACTGCCTGCCTCTCTGCATGCGGCCCACCCGCCCCAGCCACTCTCCTTGTGCTTGAAAGGAGGGCTAGACTCTCCAGAGTGTATTTCCCACCACTGAGGAAACTCCCTTCTAGCTTATAAAGCACCTTCATACCCAGTACTTCATTTGCTCCACATGACAACCTTCTGAGGGAGGCAGGCAAGGTTCTTTATTTTCACTGGTGAAAGAAATAGGTTCAGAGTGGTCTCCTGAGTTGCCCAAGGTTACATAGCAAAATAGGTGGCTGTCAGAATTAGACCCCAGGTCTACCGAAAACCAGCCCATTGCCTTTTACTATGCTGTTTCTCAGACTCCACAGATAGATTTCTACAGCTCCTCCTGCTTAGCAAGCAGTTTTTTTCTACTTTGTATTTGAGCCACAGAGGCTATTAGCAAAAAGAGCTCTCTCCTGTACTCACCGTATTCTATGAAATTGAGGAAAGTGCACGAATCGGATGAACAAGCTGAGATAGCTTTGGGAATCAGTTTGTATGAATCTCTAGGAAGCTGTATCGAACATCTTTGATCTGGGATTGCCACCCTTCCCTGTATGTTCTCATAGCACCCTGTGCACACATTTACACTGTATTTAAGGCATCTATTTATGCATCAGATATGAGATTCTTGAGTTTAGGGACTATGTCTTACTCATCCTTGTGTTTTCTGGCACCTGAACATGATAAACAGAAATATTTGATTGGATGGTTGATTGAATGTAAAATAATGTAGTCGGTGGTATTGAGATAAAGGTAATGTACCTTGACCCTCATTTTATTGAGGAAGACACTGAAGCTTAGAGGGCAAAGAGGACATATTCAAGGTCAGAAAAAGTAAGCTGCAGGGACAGAACCAGTTCTCCAAAGGCTGGTCTAAGCTGCTCAATTCTGCGTTTCTACTGTAATGCTCACGTTCCCTATTATTTTAAATGATATCTTTGGTTATATCAAAAGTTAATAAAGGATACCCTGCTCTACGTTGCTGAAGAACTATCCCCCTCAAGAAGTCCCTGTGAGCATTCCTTGGAAATATTTAAATGTTGTAAGTCTCCATATGGTGGCTAAAGCCAGCTCTTTGGTTCCCACGTGCAGACTCACAGACACCCTGGTGGACTGCTTGTTCTCTCCCTGTACTGATTCCCCCAGTCACAGATGTGCCTCTTCTGGTAGTCCCCACGCATTAAGCTAGAGGCTCAGAAATATTCACCAAAGACATGAAGATGGCAAAAGGGAACTGCAAAGTCAGGAGGGGAAAACTCATCATTGGATATTAGACAACAATGCTCTCTGCAGCCTTCCTGTCAAATCACATCAAAAGGTGGCTGTGTCCCCCTGCAGCACCTGGTCTCCTACCACACTGCTGAAGTCTACTGTTTAGAGCTGTTCCGACCAGCTCCTTTCCCTGGGTGTCAGTCCCTCACTCTCAGCTCTGGTCTTCAGTCCTGCAGGAGGAAATATAAAAGGAACTTTTAATGGAGAGAGAAAAAAAAAAATTTAAGAAGATATATTTAACGCCCCCCCCCATCCCAACCCACTGACACACACGCGTGCACACACAAACACACTTTCACTATTCATTAAGTGAAATATGTTCAGGTAGATCTGAGAAATTTGCATTTATACCCCCTTTACCAGCATTGGCTACCCAAAGACCAAAGAGTGGGTACTTACGTGCATTAGCAGAACATTGCACAGAGTGAATTCTCCCAGAAGAGAGAGTAGTGTGTCTCAAAATACAATAAAATAACTTATTTATTGAACTACAGGAGAAAATTTATTGTAAGCTTAGAATATCTATTTTGTTCTGGTTTCTCGTAATCAAATATTTAGGTGTCGAGCCGCAGAACAATTTTCCCAAAACTTGGGAGATATCTGCTCAGGTGCAGATAGCCAGTGGCAAATATTTGGGATCTATGCATATTATTAGTGGTAATTAACAGTTATTGAGTTGGTACTATGTGTCTAGGACTATGCTTAGCACTTTATGTGCATTCTCTTATTTAATCCTTCCAAAATCCTATGAAATGGCACAGTGATGCATTCTGGGTGTGGTTTAGGGTGCGGTTGGTGCGGTGCCCAAATCTTACCATTTATGCCTTCTTTTCTCCAGAGTTCCCAGCCAAAGAGCATATTCACCAAGGAATCAACAGCCAGATGGGAAGGAAAGCACTGATTTTATTAATGTTTGGGAAAGCTCACAAAGGAAAACTCTTATGAAATAGAATTGAAGAACACAGCTTAGGCCCGAGGCTTAGGAGAAACACACCCAGTGTCGACTCATCCCGCCTTCAGCTTGAATAGGAGCTAGAACAAAGCACAGTGTGGTCAGCTTCCCACAGGGATGCCAAGAGTGGAAGAAAGGGTCATGAAACCTGACGTTAAGACTGCGGTTCTTCTAAGTGACCCTCTCAGGTTCTGACCAAGTAGATGGACAATTCCTGCTCCCTAAGAAGGCTCCACTGAGGCCAGACAAGGGCCTGGGATGGAAGGGAGAAGGTGAAGCTGCTCACCCTATGGGCCAGACAAATTAGTGAGAGAAGAGACAAGCAATGCCTACGTCCCCTTCCCCAGCTGCACGGAGGAGGAACGCACAGCTTAATGAGGTGAAATAGCTTGTCTATTACCACATGGCTAGGAAGTGTTCTTCAAAGTCAGTTTCTTTGGCTCCAAATTATTAACTTTTCACAGATGCCTAATGATACCACCATTGGTTATTGACGCTTCCTATCTCCAATATATATGATCAAACCTTTCCAATGTTCTCCGCCATTATTTCTGGGAACCTCCAAGGACTATTTCTTATTTGGGTTCATGAACTTGGCTGGCCTTCATCACAACACACCCGTCACTGCTTCTTCCCTGCTCTAGCACCACTGACATTGTTCCTACCTATGAAGCTGCTAACATTCTTTTGCAGTCTCTGGAGACCTGTGGTGTTTCCCTGGGATCCATCTCTCCCTCTGCCATCACCTGTACTTCACAGTCCCATGGAACTTTGGGGCCTGGAGTCCTCTTGTACTGAATTCATGTTGGTTTCTGTGCAGAAGTTGCGGGGGATTCCCTCTCGCTATTTCTTTGGCATGGGCTTCAAGGAAGTGAGACAGATCTCCGAGACTTTTAGAGAGATCTGTTCCTTCAGCATCTGCTTGCAGAGTCAGGCACTGTCTGTGGACAGGGCAGGGTGGCCAAGGCAATGCTGCTCAGCCATTCCTTCCCATTCGGGTGTGTGGTATTTTGAATCAAACACCTTTATAATTTATTTTTTGTGCTGACTCCCAAGATTTCAAAATTTTATAAGACATATCTGAATTCTAAAACAGAACAGCTTTAATTCAACTGGAGAGCCTTATTGAAAACTATTCTACTAATCCTTATTTTTATTATTGACACTATTACAGATGTCCCCCATTTTGTTCCCCCCTCGACCCCCTTCACCCAGCCCCTCTCTCCCCTAAGCCTTCATTACATTATTGTCTGTGTCCATGGACTATGCATATATACATATATTTTTTTGGTTACTCTCTTTCAGTCCCCCCCACCGCCCCTCCCCTCTGAGATATGTCAGTCTGTTCTACTAATCTTAAATGCTACATGCCTGTCACTAGTAATATGCAAAAAAAAGAGAGAGAGAGAAATGAATGTGAAGGGACCACCTTGTTATTAGCCCTGTAAGTGTTACTAACTCTCACTGACATCATGTGAAAGGCAGCCATGGGCAATAGCACTTCGCCTGGGTATTTCCTGAGGACCGGACTTCAGACTTACCAGAGTCTCTTACTGCCCATTTGTCTCTAGTCTCTACCACTGGGCTCTGTCATCGGTCCTCACAAAGTCAACTTGCTCAGGGTGCCTCACTAGATAGATGCACCCTTGCCCCAAACACACACTCAACTCTCACCTCTGTGTTCACCCATACTTCCGAATTAGAGACTTTTCTATCAGTTATGGCTTCACGCAATGGACTCAAACCTCACAGCTGTCAAACAAGGAAAAGAATATTATATACTTCTGATGTTTAAATGTTCAAAAACAAATACAGAAAACAAAATTTTAATAAAAATTGCAAAAAAAGAAAACAAAACAAAATTAACAGCCTAGATTTCTGGTATATCAGATCAGCAATACTTAGAACAGGCAAGGTTATTTAATACCTTTCAATCTTCTCTTGCTAAGCACCCACTGTATGCAAGCTGCCAGCATGTAATGGTGACGGTGAGCAGAAAGAGCTGATGAGAGCCCTGGCTGGTTTGCTCAGCGGTTAGAGCATCGGCCTGCGATCCAGAGAGACCCGGGTTTGGTTCCCGCTAAGGGCATGTACCTTGGTTGCAGTTTGTCCCCGGCCCTGGTTGGTTGTGCGGGTGGCAGCCACTCGAGGTACCCCTTTCACGTCGATGTTTGTCTCTCTCTCTCTCTTCCTCTCTCTCCCTCCCACTCTATCTGAACAAAAAATGGAAAAAAGAAAAAAAAAAAGCTCATGAGACACAAGACTGAAGAGTACTAATAGGAACACATACATGCACTGACTTCTGCTTAAAGTTATTTACATGAACACTTAATATGTACCAATTATAAGAATGACAATAACTGAGGCAGTATGTAAGGTAGGAGCCCATGAAAAGGTAGAAGCAAGTTGCTTATTCCAGTTGAGGCAATCAGGAAGGATTGGAGTTTTGATTACATTTTGATACATGACAAGTGGGGAGTGATGTTATTCACAAAACGGTATTATTCTTCTAAGGATTCATTCCTTGCAATCAGGGAGTTGAACTTGTTGTTCAGTTTGACCTGAATGTAGAATTTGTTTAGAGGAAAGAAGGGTATAAGCGTAGACACACACTCAGGGGACAGGAAGTGGAGAGCTTGCTCGCTGATGTCAGAATTTCAGACTCCATCTCATAGGATAAGAGTGATAGAAAGTGATTCTTGAGAACCTATCAGCATTGTGGAGAACAGAATGGGAGTCAAGGAAAGAGTCCAGAAGAGCAGCTGAATTCTCTTTGAACAGCCTGGAGGTTATGTAGGCATGTGAAAAAAATAAAATGAAGTAAATCCTGTTGGGTAAGGCTTTACAATCAATAACATCAAGCTATCAATCTATCTTTTGTTTTCTTCTTATACAGTCCATTTTATCTTGTTGCAGAAAGTTAGGAAAAAAAACAAGAAAATAAATTTGATCTACAACTGCCCAATTAGGAACAAAGTAGCTTATATTTTTGTTCATTTACCTCTATTTTTTTTCTGTGTATTTAAATTTTGCAGGGTTAAGATCATAACACATTTAATAGTGTTTCTAACTTAACATCGTAAGCATTTCTATACATGTTAATTATCTTTAAAAAATAAAACAAAATTGAATTTAAAAAGTTTTTCTTAAGTAATTATAACTGTTAGTCACTTTTTAAAAATTGAAAAATGTAAAGGCATAAGGAGAAAACAAAATCTAACTATAATACCATTATTTAGAATGAGTATCCTTGAACTAGTTTAAGCATAAAAATACTTTAAAAATTGGAATAATACTGTATAAAATGGTTTATAACTTTTACATGCGATAAAAATCATTTAGAAGTGTTTTAAGTGTTGCATAATATTACATCATGGAGATATATCATTATTCATGTCTGAAAATAACTATAATAATTTATTCATAATTCAGAGCCAAAACTACATTAAAAGGCAAATTATTTCTAATGTTTGATTATAAATCAAGAAACTAACCAAGCATAAAAGAAAAGAAGTTAGAAAGACATCAATAACATGAACTTGAAAAGTAGTAGGAAGGATTAAACAAAGATAAAATCAAATACCAATGGATTGGGTAACAAAAAAAATCGACTTAGTAAATAGAGTTGGTAACAGTGCTCTTTGAAACTAACAACTTGTGGTCTTCTGTCTTGGATGGCATGTATTCTTCCTCTACCTCCACTGAAAACTGTCTTGGGGGAACATCTTCAATCAGGTCTAACTTCCCTTCCTTCACTTCATATCAGTGACAGATTTATAATCTATAAATATGCTATTTATTTGATGGAGAGTCAGTAAATACTATCATGAGCTATTGCAAACTTAGGATGCTGCTATTTCAAAAATTTTAGTTTAAGTTAAAATATATCTTGGATAAGGTATATTTCATATATATGAAAGATATATCTCAAAACTTCAAAAATATATTCCAGAATTATAGGCTCTTAAACAGGCTGTCCATTTGGGAAAAGATCTTAAGCTTTCTTCTTAGATTACTTCTGTGAGGAGCAAAGAAAACGGATACAGAGTCTTGTTTTACAGAGGAGGCAACTGGAAGAGTAGCATAGTCAAGGATAATAAGCCAAATCTAGTGTCAAACACTTGCTTTCCTATTGTTTCTCTACCACCTACTGCCCCATGGACTTGGGTGAGCTAATCCTCCTGCACTTGTTTCTTCAACTGTAACATGGAACACTGAGGATGCTCTGCCTCCAAAGACTTTGAGAAATAGGAAGAGAAAGAACCATTTTGAGAAACTTTTACCAGCAGCCACTTTTAATTATATTACTACCCAAGAAGATCATCTTTTCTTCATATCCTGTTGTTCTTTAATTTTTATAAAACTTGCCTGCTGAATTCCTAAAATTAGATTTAGACAGAACACCAAGAACCAGCAGAATGCAAACTACATTTGGAACCATGAAGGTGGTCCACTGGCATGCTCTGATTTCTTCCTTCCTCATGTTTGCAGCTTCATAATATTTCTCCTGAATATCCTTTTCAACCTGGCTCAAATCTTCTTTACTGAGATTATACTTTCAATCTGGAATTTTTCTCCGAGGAAAAGGCAGCTATGCCTAAATCTCTCTTATGTTTAACTGCAAAAACCTTATTTGCCATTTCGTCATTCATTCAGTAAACAAACATGTGCCAGGTAGCTACTTCATAATGCTTTAGCAGATACGAAATAAATAACAGAGTTTCTGCTCTTGGGGCCTGTCCAATTGATAAGCAAGGAACTCAATACGAAGCACAGAAAAAAAGTAGAAATGGCTATTCAGAGAAAGGCGTCACGTGGATGGAGACCAGGATGCTTCTTCGGGAACGTGATAACTGAACTGCACCTCATAGGATCGAAGGAGTCTTATGGGCTTGGGAAGGGCATTCCAGCTGGAGGTGAGATAAGCCCTGACTGCCTTGTTCCATTGTTCTCCACGACTGGGGGTGTTTTAGATGAGTGTGAACACCTGTAACACGATACAACCTGTGTCTGAGGAATGTTACTTTGGCCCCAAAGTGACAAAGAAGCAGCGGAAATGTTCTGGCGGCTGCAGTTTCGTCTCTACTGGAGGAGTGACCTTGCAGAGGGGAAACCATGGGTCTGTATGTTTAACACATGCGACCGAAAGAAAGCCTTCTCTCTCTCTGAGGCCATCTCAGTGATGTAAAACACAGTTTGCTGGCGTCGATGCGCCTGTATTTACCTTCTTTAGAATAGTAGGTTCTGCACAAATATGCACGTTACATTGCTGAGGCATTTTCTTCCCCCCGTGGGTAAAGAGGCACGTTTGACTAAGTCTGGAAAGTCTCGGTGCGTGACTGCAGTAACGCTTTCCACGAAAGCCTTAGACGGGCCGTGTGCTTCTATCTGGGTAATTGTTGGGCTGTGTGCTTCTATCTGGGTAATTGTCGTCGGGGGAATAACAAAAAATGCGGCACTCACTCTGGAGCACACCCAGCCTTCTGCCCAGCTGTGAGTTTATGTGAGAAAACATCACTACCTATCCCAACGAAAGACTGGAAGTTCAATTTTGCTCCAAGATTGGAAGCTTACTAATGTTTGAGCATTTCAGACAAAATGGCTATTTTTAACCACGGTATCAGTAGAAATTGGATTTTTTTTTTTTAGTCATTTACAAGAAATTGGTTGCAGTTTATTTTAGGAGTAATCAGTTTTATCATGAGAAGTATAACATTTCTGAATACAAATTAGTTATTTTTGAAGTTTGAGCAATGCTCTTTTGTAAGTTTTCTTTCTGCACCAAACCCGAGTACTGTGGGGTGTTTGGTTGTTGATTTTGCTATATCTCAGTCAGATCTAAATTTAAAAATGAGCATAATAAAGGCAAAACTTAAATATCATTTACTTATGTATGTGTTTATTCATTCCAAAAGAAATGTAATGAATACCTGCCAAATTTCAGGCTTTGTGATAAATGCCAGGTATGGGGTTAATATGGCCCTTGCCCTCCAAGAACCTACATTTTCTTAGGAGTGTAAGGCATGCACACATGTATCTCTACTATTATGCATAATGTTATATGTGTCTCTAAGCAAAAAAAAAAAAAAAAAAAAAGGAACACAGAGAAGATAATATTCCATTAACAGAATCCAAAGATATTCACAGAGGATATGACATTTTAGATGGGTCTCGGGAATGAGTGAGATTCAAATAGGTAGACCCAGAAAGACGTTACAGATGGAAAGAGAGCACGTGTGTAAGTGCAAGGTGTCTTTGGGAAGGCAACATGGACAAATGGCAGGAGCATGGACGTTCAGACCCGTGTCTGAGCCGAGCTCACCTTCTATAGCTGAGAAACTGTGTACAAGTGATTCAACCTCTCCCGAAAACTAAGATAATACCTACTTTCATGTGTATTCTTTGATGAAATAAATAATGTATGTAAAAGCACCAGGCACTTTGAGAATGCTCAGTATCTATAGTCTGATGTTATTCTAGAGGAGCACTTGTTTCCTTGGGATGGACTATAGGGTGTGTGGATGAAAGTGGAGAGGAAGCTGAGGTTGGAAAGATAGGTTGGGACCACATCATGTGAGCATAAAGCTAATTACCTGAGATTTTAAAAAAATTATTCTAAAGGCAATCAAGAGACATCAACTTTTCAAGCCTATCTTGGATTTTTGCACTAGGTAGATTAACCTAGGACAGGGAGTAGATTGAGGGAGAGAAAAGATAAGCACAGATCGGAAGGGCATTGCAGTGATTCAGGTCTACTGAGGATTTGAATTCCTCATTGGCTGAGTGCTAGAAGGAGGAAGTGGATCCCCCTCCCCCCCAAAAAAAATGGAATGCACATGGGAATTGGCAGAGCTTAGGGACTACTCAAATATGGAGGTGAAAAATTCTAAATGATCTCTCAGTGAAATGCTGAGAAGTACAGGGAACTTGGTATTTTATTTTGCAGTAGCACAAATACATTTGCTTACTTGCCCAGCTGCTTGGATTTGGAAGAAGCTAAATCCACATTGAGAGGAACATGGCTATTTTCTGCTGCTAAGTCATTCACAGGTGCGTGGGAGTGTCGAAGGCATGTAATTGTGCCATCTCCTAAACCTTTCGGTGTTTATTGAAAGATCCCCGACTTCTCGGGAGAGAGTTGAATAGTTTAGTAGATGCCACCCTCATTTTACAGATTAAGAAACTGAAGTCAGAAACTGGTAGTGACCTATCTAAGAATCAAAGAGTGTGCAAAGCACCAGAGACAGGACTCAAATCCAGGTTCTTCATTCTCAGCCCATTGAAATGATAAATTGCAGAGAATGCAAACAGACATCATTAATAGCCAAGAGAGGAACATTAATTTTGTTTCTTTTCATCTACACATAGATGAGGTGAATTGCTTAGCTTTCCTTTTAAAGCTTAAATGCCAGCTGAAGGTCAATCAAATGGAGCTAAAACAGTCTTAGTTTATATGTAAATTGTCAGTAAAAATTAGTTGATTTATGAAAAAAATATACAAATTTATAAGAGAATAATGTTGAAGTAAAGTCAAAGAAAAAAAATTTAGTGTTCTTAGTTTTGATTACAAATTCAAGGGGGCTTGTTTACCAAATGATGAACTACAGGTACTAGTGGGAATTAGCCAAGCATTGTTCTCCGTGAATAGAAAAATGTTAATTTCCCCAAATTTGAGGTATATTTGCAAGAAAACTATTATTAAAACACTTTATGATTAACATTCTCTGTCCTTTACAGTAACTCATCATTTTTTAAAAAACTTTATTTTATTGACTTTTAGAGAGAAAGAAAGGGAGAAAGAGAGAGAGAGAGAGAAACATCAATATAAGAGGGGAACATGATCGACTGCCTCCTGCAAGGCCCTTCTTGGGGATCAAGTCCAGAACCCTGGGCATGTGCCCTGACCGGGAATCGAACAGGTGCATGGGAAGTTGCCTAACCAGCTGAGCCACATAGGCTAGGGCTCATCATTGTTTTTATATTTTTGCATGGAAACACAATATTGTACAGAACGTAATTCTAAATTATGAATACTTGCCCTTTTAAGGGTTATTTAAATAATTATATCAGATGTTCATCATTTTACCTATTTCCCTGCTATTTTAAACAGTACCTTTGGGAACCATTCCAGAATAACTGGGTTGGAATCATCATTATGATTATAAAAATCACAGAATTTTAGATCTGGAAGTGTCCTTGATGTGATCTACTCATTGTTACCCCTTATGTGATGAAGTATAAACAATGTAGTCATGAGGTCTTCCAGTAAGATAGGTAAATGAACGCAAACCTACTGGGGGCTTTCAATCTAAAGATGAAGTTACATGTCTTTTCCTCAGTGAGTAAGAGTATTTAATGTAGAAGACAGTTTTTAAAATGGGCCAAATGCAAAGTACGATAGACATTGTTGTCTGGGCAGGGCAGAGGGACTGAGGATAAAAAGGTCTTGTCTGAACGTTAGTCTGTCACTGCCCAAGGTCAAGTCTTTCTGTCCAGTGGTGGTGGTTGTGCTGTTTGCTTCTAACTTCATTTGTAATCAGGTGATCACAATGAATGTCCCTTTCGGGTCTGACCTATGATTGTGTGATTCTTCCACGGAGGGTGGGTTACTTGAAGCAGAGTTCAGGATAGACTGAGTGGCAAATAGCCCAATTTAATGAAAAATATCAAACATTCAAATTTACTCTTCATTTCAACCTATTTTTTATTTCGAAGTGACATTTAATGAGCACTTACTAAGTTCCAGTCCGTCTGCAGAGCACGTTAAATTTGTTCACACATTCAATCTTTCAACTCTATGAAGTAGGAACTATTTGGTCTTAGCAACCTCTTCACATCATAGGATATTTTTGTCATGTATCTAATAGGAAATCCAAGCAGCCTTGCTAGTGTTACTGTAGCAGGATGTGAATCCAAGACAGCCATCTGAAGCACTACCAGAGCATCTCTCTGGACTAGAGGGCTTACTGGCTCTCTGTGCTCACACATGTCCCTGCCCTGACCAATGATACAAGCTCCTGCCCAAAGTTAACAGTATCACTAGGTTGGCAACAAGTCTTAGGAAGTTTACATCATCTCTATATTTTTGAAGTTACTAAATGTGAAAAATATTATGACCTCAGTGTTCCCTTGCTGAGCCAGATTCATAGCATTACCACCACCTGCTCTTCCAAAGGTTTCCATTTAATGCAGGTTTAAAAATAAGGACTCTGAACTCTCTCTTGCTTTCTTTAGAGAAAAGGTGTAAGTCTGGTTGGAGTATTTAAGAAATTCCAGGGTGATGCAGTGGAAAGAACTTGTCTCAACTCTCCCACATGACCTTGGGCAAGTCAACCGTACAGGCGCTCAGTTTCTCCATCTCTAAATGAAGTGATTGAATAAGACAATTTGTTGCAGGAGAAGGGACCTGATTGGATTATGTGTCAGTTTATTAATTTTTAAAATCCACACAAAGCACTGAAAAACTAAAATGACAATACTTGGTAAAACATGTACTGGCTAATCAAATGCTTAAAGCGGGTAGTTTAAAACCTTTAATTCCCCTTTGTAAATTTTTTTCTTCCTCCCTCCTTCCCTCCCTCCCTCCCTCCCTCCCTCCCTCCCTCCTTCCTTCCTTCCTTCCTTCCTTCCTTCCTTGCTTCCTTCCTTCCTTCCTTCCTTTTCTCACCCCCACTACTCTAGATGCTAGAGATGCAGCTGTTAAGAGCATGGACAAGGCTTCTGTCATGAAGCACATATTCTGGTGCTGGGGGAAAAAATGATAGTAACCATACACCTGATAAATAAAGTAATTTAAAGTGGTAACAGGCACCATGACAAGAATACAATGAGAAAATGAGTTTGAAAGTGGTCATGTGGAGGCTTTTATATTTTAGACAGGATGGTTAGGATGGGTTTCTGTGAAGAAGAAACGTTTTGTTGGAGATCTGAATGATGAAATAGAGCAAGCATTGTTCTGAGGGGAGAACGTCTCTGACAGAGCACACGGCACATGCAAAGGGGCTGCAAAAGCCTGAACTTGACCTGTTCAAAGAAGAGAAAGAAGGCCTAAGGTCGGGAGCATGGCGAACATGCAGGAGGGTGGAAGGCATGAGAACAAGCCAGGCCATGCAGAGCATGGTAAGATGTTCAGTTTTTATTCCAGGTATTGAAAGCCATTGAAATATTTTGAGTAGAGGTTCAATGCATTTCACGTTTTACTATTACTACTGTAACTGCAATGGATTGTAGAGGACAAGAGTAGAAGCAGAAAGATGAATCAGAGAATACAAAATGAGTTATTCGAGATTACTCCAAATCTAGGATGACAGTACCCAGAAGGCTTATTCGAAGGAGTGGAACATGAATCTGATTTGAATGCCTTCAGCAACAAGCAACCCATTATCTTTTAAAGCAGGCTACTCTATTTTTAGACAACTCTGTCTTTCAGAAACTACATCTACTAACAATCACAGTAAACAATAAGTGCTCAATAAGTGTTCTTTCTCTCATTTTTGCCCTGTATTTATTCATCAGTACTAGATTCATTCTTTATGGTCACACATAACGATTCAAAGACCCTAATTAAAATGCACTGAATATATTGAGACTGACTGAACATTCTTATTTCCTTTAATTTGTCTAACTGTACAGAGCTTCAAACCTGCTTAGTGACAGAACAACAACCATTACCCATCCCCTACGGCCTAATTATTTAGGTACACACTTCTAGTTACACATATTCTGGGATTGTGCAGTGGTTACAGCATTATTCTGCTTTGCCTATGTGTAAATACTAAAAAGGACCTAGGGTGTTGGTGACTTCAGCTTAGTCAGCTTTCTCAGTCACAAAGTCCTGCTAGTTGCTTGAGAAAGAAGTCTGTCCTTCAAGCTAAACCAAGTTATTAATCCATGAGTGCAAGTGATTTGTTAGTGTAAAGAATCCTGTCACTACTAAGAACTATTATTAGTACGGTTATCAACTCTGAAAAGTCTTGGTTTAAGTTATATGTCTCAGCAATATTAAATACCAAAACAGACAGAAATTGGAACTTTATTTTCCACCAAGTAAATCTCAATTTGTTGTGTTTTTGCATATTTCTTCTTCATTTATAAAATAATAACAGACTATTACTTTAGGGATTATCTGTCAGGAGCTTTCTTGTTATGATCCCCTAATCAAATCGTTTTTGTTTGTTTTTTCAACATGGTGTTGCCAAAATTAAGATTTTTTTTCATAACTTTCAAGAAATACTATATAAAAATGTTTAATATCATATAATAAAAAGTAGACTAATAGTAGTAATAATCATTATCATCAGAACAAATACTAATGTCTACAAGTATATCTCATCCATGTACTTATAATCTTCATTAAAGTAAAAGAGAAAAAGAAGGATCAAGAGAAAGATAACTGTGTGTTTCTAGAAATAAATTCATTCATAAATTCAAAACATATTTATTGAGTGACTACTATGTACCATGCACTGCGCTAAGCATTGCTATGAAAGCACACTATGAACTTTATGGTCTAACAGAATGTTAGACGTTAGAACTCAAATGAAGTTTAAAAAAGAGGTTAGATCAGAAAATAGCTATAGGTCAATGTTTATGAGCACTCAGAAAAGGAATGTGCAGTTCCACTGAGACTTGACGTTTCTTTGGAATTCAGTTTTGGGGATATAATAAAGAAAAGATCTTTCCAAAAGAAGCAGAAGCAAGGTTTTGAGGTAAGGAATGATGTCACATACATAAGAAACAAGTAATTTTTGTTTTCTAAAGAAAATACCCTCTCTTAGAGCACTATTTTGAGGTTTACCAATCGAGAACAGCATATAGTAAGCCCTCAGTAAATAGTAACTCTTGGTTACTTACTTCACTTGGGATAGATCTATTCTGGGGAGAAGAGGAATATAGTTTGGCTGCCCTGAGGACCGCTTCTTCCATATACACATTTCCCTAAACCCAAACCCAACCAATTAACCAACCAACACACCAAATTAAAATCCAACTCAAACATTTTTGAGAAAGAATTATTTTTTGTACCTTCTTTGAAGGGGCCATATTGGAATTTCCAAGCACACCACACATGAACATTTTCAGAAATGTTCTTATTCTTGCTCTCTTTCGTCCACTCCCCCCTCTTTCTGAGACGTGGCTTCTCCTTCCATAAGAGCAGATAGGAAGTGGGCCAGCTTCTCCTACGGGAGCTAAAGTTCTCTCTAGGATGCGGTGCCATGGCACTCTGGTGAATAAAAGTATCCATCTTCTCTAGGAAAGGAGCAGAAAGAGGAGCCGATGGGGAAATAGAAGTAAACAAATGTTTCTAAAACATGGCAGGCAGGGCTGTAAGAGATTACCTTGTTACTGTTTTTTTCCATTGTGGGTAGCTGGTGGGACTGAGTTCTTCCAAATTCACCACCATCTTCTTCCATACTCTTTGTATGTATGTATGTATGTATGTATGTATGTATGTACTTACTTGCATGACATCAATCTGCCTAGTAAATTAGGGGAGGGCAATATTAAGGGAGCTAAAGGAGAAATGAGATTTTGGGGTGGAAAACTAGACAGGAAAATGCTGTGGAGGAAGAAAAGAATTTAAGACTGATTTTTTTTTTTTTTAAATCATTGAGTATATTTATAGGTGACCATCTGTGACCTTCAAAGGAACAGTAATAAAGAAGGAAAGATAATACAGGAAGCCAGCCAAAGGAGCCAAGGATCACAGGTCTGAGGGGTTTTCCAGGAGATTTTACACTAAGGAGAGATTTAGTTTTAAATTTCACTTTAGTTTAATAGCCACTAGTGACAACAGAGATAAATTTTATAGGTGTTAATTGACCTTGCAGGAGGCCTTGCAGCAGCGGATCTCATGACCACATATAGATGTGTCGTCTCATAGGGAACCGAAGAGCAGGACGGTGTGGCTCTGCTGTTGCCAGGTAGGAAAGGGTCCTCCTTCGTGAGCCAGGGAAGAGCTCAGTCCCTCTGAGGCCCTGCTTCCCAATCTTAGGTGTGAGTTAGAATCACCTGCAGGAATTTAAAAACCACAAGTGCCCAGCCCTACCCCATCTCCTCTTGTAATTTATCAGGAGTGAAGCTCAACCTTCCATCTGTTTCCAAAGCCTCACACGGATACTAATATGCAGCCATGGTTGACAATCCTGCTCTGAAAAGCAGCAAAAGAAAGTGGAATTTATCATAAAATGCCAAATATTTTTGAGCAAAATAACTGATAATTATCATATATTTATCAGAAATGTTATATATACCAAAAAACAAAAAACAAAACAAAAAAAAACAACCTATATAACCCCCCCCCCCCAAAAAAAAAACCCATGTATTTATTTGTTTTTCAGTAGGGCTTCCTGAGGTTAAAAACTGTTTAAAAGACAATGTGATAAAATAACAGATGTCTTTGAATAATTGTGTATAGGTGTTTTGTTTTGTTTTCCCGTTCCTTTATATTTTTTGGTTCTTCTAAGACAGATTTAGAATGTGCTAATTTTATAATCAGAAAATACAAATAAGACACAAAGCAAAAAATCTGCATGTTGAACCACTTTATTTGCATTATGTAGAAATATATGCCTATAATTACATGATAATCTAAGAAATAGTCATATAAGAATAGATCATTTAAATATAATAGAAATTCAAACTTTAAAAAATGTCATCATTGACTTTAAATATTGTTTGCATTTGTTGCCCAGGTGGTGTGGCTCAGTGGTTGAGCATTGACCCATGCACCAGGAGGTCACCCATTCGATTCCAGGTCAGGGCACGTGCCTGGGTAGTGGGCCTGATCCCCAGTAGGGGGCATGCAGGAGGCGGCCAATTGATGTTCTCTCTCATCGATGTTTCTATCTCTCTCTCCCTTTCTTTCTAATATCAATAAAGAAAAATATATATTATTTGCATTTGTTAATAAAAAAAATTTATTCACATAGTCACCAAATGCTAGTGACCATTGGCTATTTTGTATTAGTGCTTTTCACTCACTATAGCTCCTAGAGATTGCTACTTTTGTTAGCTCAGTCTTACAAGTGAGGTAACGAACGCACAGATGGGATAATGAGCTTGTCCAATATCAAGAAACTACAAAATGGCAGAGGTAAGCTTTTTTCTTGGTCTTGCTCCATCATCCAGACAGGATACTATACTACCTGGTGCTGACATGCCCATGGGATTTTTGGAAGCCGTGTCATCACTCACATACATCTGGGAGGTCAGTTCTTATTTCATCAGGAAGTCTTGCCAACTTATTTTAATGTCCAGACAGGCTCACCTAGCCTATGCTTGTTACCAGGTACGCAGCAAAATCGTTCTCCAATAGAATCCTCAAATATCCTCAAATCTACAATAGTTAATGAATCTTAAACCAGTCACACATTGGATATTCAATGTAGAAAGTTAATGGTTATTTTCCACTTAAATAACAACAATCCCAGGAGGTGGTGGTGATCAGGCCTCATTAGCCTTCACTTTAGTTTAATAGCCATTAGTGACAACAGAGATAAATTTTATAGGTGCTAATTGACCTGGAAGGAAGCCTTTGAAGTTCTCCCACTAGCTTAGGGCTTCTTTGAAGTTTCTTTTAGGTAAAGTGCCTGGTCAAAGACCTGGGAAAAATGCATATTAGAGAAATAAATGCAGGTATCAAACCTTTGCATTTATACTGTACGAGTGATTGTAAAACTATGGTTTAGTGACTATGACCAAAATAAACCTGACTAGTCAGTACTTGACAGTAAAGAGCTCCCCAAATTGCTCTAAATATTTTTTCTGAGGAATTACTGAAGAAGATTCTGTTTGTGTTACCACTCTGTTCTCATAACATTAGAAAGAGAGGAGAAAACAGCCTACTGTTTATAGTGTTATATAGCTTTCACAACTCATTTGACCCACATTAAAACCCCATGAGTAGATGGGAAGCTCAGAGATGTAAAGTAACTTGCCCAATGTATCTCTGCTAATAAATAGAGAGATTGGAATTCATTCAGACAAATAGTGCTGAATATCTATACCATAGCTGCCTTGATTCTTAGGTTGGAGAAGTTGAGTTGAAACAAATAGGAAAAGAGACCCAAGTCTAATCATGGATGATATAAAGAAGTGAAAGAGCCCTGGCCAGTTTGGCTCAGCGATTAGAACATCAGCTTGTGGTCCAGAGAGACCTGGGTTCGGTTCCCACTAAGGACACGTATCTTGATTGCAGTTTGTTTCCGGCCCTGGTTGGGTCGTGTGGGTGGCAGCCACTTGATGTGTCCCTTTCACGTCGATGTTTCTCTCTCTCTGTTCCTCTCTCTCCCTCCTACTCTATCTGAACAAAAAATGGAAAATTGTCCTCAGGTGAGGATAAAAAAAAAAAAAAAGAAGAAGAAGTAAAAGGAAGGAAGGAAAGAAGGAAGGAAGGCAGAAAAAAAGAAGAAAGAAGGAAAGAAGGAAAGAAAGAAAGAAAGAAAGAAAGAAAGAAAGAAAGAAAGAAAGAAAGAAAGAAAGAAAGAAAGAAAGAAAGAACGAGCACAGTGGTCCTAAGAGTTAACATGCTAGTCAAGCTTCACATTGACTAATACCCATGAAAAGCCAGGCATGATGAGAGAAGGGTGAAAGCATATGCAAGAATCTGCAATTTGACTCAGGTTTTATTCCAAGTTCGCTTCCTATGCATCCACTTTCTCCCTCTCTGATCACTAGTTCTAGATGGTCTCCACACCATTTAGAAGGTGTTGAAATTGGGAGATGACAAAAGAAAAGAGTCCTAGAGAGGCTGATATGCTACGCAAGTTACAAATAATGTAAATCAGCCACAAGTGCTCTGATAGGGACTTAAGTTATAGTGGTGACTGGGGGTCAATGGCGAGCCCAAGGAAACAATGTCAGGGTTAGGCTGGCATTGGTATCCCTTGAAGTAATACTCCAGGGTATTGAACTAGACCACATGGCTAGGGGCCAGACTGATGCCAGAGCTCGGAACAGGGCCGAATCTGTAGGTAGGGTGGCTACTGCGCATGCTGGTGACAAGAGGGGCAAACAAGAGTGAGACACCATCCAGAAGCTTTTGCATTGAGGAGATCTTGACTCTTAAATGTCCTGGACTTTTAAATAACAAAACAGTCCTTCGTTATATGGAAAAGTGGGATTCTTTTCTAAAACTTTTCTTATAAGGATTTCAAACGTAACCTTTCACTTATTTTGATTTAGTATTCTTAACTTGAAAAAGAGAAGTGGGAAGAATTAATATCTACTGAGCCCCTTCTAGCTGGGGATGGTGAGCTGCTCCCTCATTTCTATAGATGGCAGAACGAGTTATTGGGGCTCCCACGCTATGGTCAGAAACACTGTATAGGTAGAGATATGTTTTTAAATATCAAGGTTTCTGGATATTGCCACATTTCTAGGAATAGTAAGATATTATTCCCAGAGTCAGAAAGTTCTCTGTTTAGTAGGGGAATGGCTATTGGTAAAAATAAGAACCCAAGTAAGTGGGAAGGATGGGGGAAGGTGGCCAGCTCAAGGGTAGTTAAGCTGCCTCGATTCGAGTTCCACACCGGCTCTTGAGTGTTTTGATAGGAGCGACTCCTTTAAAACCATGTCTGTGCAGAATGAGCTCCGGTAGAAAGCCCATGGAGAAAAAGAGAGTGGATGGAAGGTGATGCTCTGGAATGGTGTAAAACTGACTTTGCCAAAGGGAAGGAGAGAGATGGCTTCGTTAACTATGCCTGAAACCAGAAGAATGGATTAGATGACCCCTCTCTTCCACCTGCCTGATTTCACATGCAGAATCCCTCCTTTTTCATCCCTCTGAACTCTGGAAAGCTTTTGAGAACCGTGGATGAAAGGGACATATAAATTTCAGTTATTATTGCTTATGTGCGGTAATTTTAGTTGGATTTCCCTGACACACCTTCTTCTTTGTAATAGTTTTCAGGGAGTATGTGCGTGCGTGTGCGTGTGTGTGTGTGTGTGTGTGTGTGTCTAAGTGGCTTTGACCCTAGGGCTCTCTTTGATTTATAGGCAGCTCTATAAGTTATGTAGGGTGGTTTCAGAGCCTGTTTGTTCTGGCATCCCAATAAAGCCTTGCTTCCCATGGCAACTTCTGCCTATGAAGCAAGGCCTAAGGGAAAACACAGTTTTTGTTGCCAGAATGAGGCAATGGTACTTTTGGGGTGTTATTTCGCTGGGTGGTATATTATTTCTTAAGCAACCTCACTAATGGAAAACTAAAAAACGTCAGGGTCTGCCTATTACTATGGAAAGCAGCAATCGGGTCTTTCGTCAAATAAGTTGAATAATCTTACAAGACATTTTTTAGTTTTGGGGTTTTTCAATTTGCCATTTGCACACTGGCAAGATTGTGGGGCATGGCCCTGATGAATAGGCCCAACATATACATGTCCTCCAAATACCCTTCCCTTCATATTCTAGGTCCCCATGGTCGATTTTTGCCTGTGATCAATGTCCTCCCCTGCTTGTGATCAGAAAGCACCTGTGTTCTGCACAGCAGAATCTCTTGGGGAGCTCTCAGGACATACCTGAGCCCAGAGTGTCCCAACCAAGAATTCTGATTAACTGGCGACGTGAGGGCAGGGGTTGGCAGCAGTAGTTTTCAGAAGTCCCCAGGAATTTTAGTTTGTGGCCAATGTGCGGCAGCACTGATCTGGTCCAGTCCCACTGAGACTCTGAGAGGGGAATGACCTCCTCAAGGTCCTTAAGCAAATAGGTATCTCTCCTTAGCACATGTTGACTTGTGGTTGATTAAAACGCCTATGTGTAGTTAATTGTGCTCTGTTATTACTGAAATAATTTCCCAGCTACTCACATAGTAAATCAGGTAGTCTGTTGCCGTGAGGTCCTGAAATACAGGGTGCTGACTTCCATTGTTCTCTCACCAAATTGGAATGTGCCGTTTTGTCATAAGAAGTGTGACGATGGCCGGGGGAGGAGGAACACAATGCACATGTAGAATATACTGCCACACCCTACTGCCTGAAGGGCATCTCCTGGCCATGTGTGTCTTCTGCCGGGAAAAGTGACTTATTCCAGTGGTGAAGAGCATTCTGGGATATTTTAATCCATTGATCTTTTAGTATGGCCTGGTGGTGAAAATTCTTTAGTGAGCTCTGTATTCACCTTCCAACGGTTCAGGTCAGTGTGTGGAGGTCACAAAATGTGAGCCTTGTGGCAATTTTCTACGCAGACTGGTGTATGCCAATGCTGACCCCATGCCCAAGAGCTCTCAGCTCATTGGTGTGTGTTTGCATTTGAAGCCACGAACCAGGATACATTTTAGTTTTTATTACTGTTTCTCTATATGATGTTCACTAAGAAAGAGAGTCATTTTGGGTAATAACTTTCTCTAACTTTTCAATGTATTTTAATAGTTACTTTTATTTTAAAATTACTTTCAACTCTGTGAAACAATAACTCAATGTCTAGATATGTTATTATACACTAGCTGTTGATTTTTCTCCATTTTAAAAAAATTCAATAACTTGCTTAGCTAAAGTTACTATTAACATAATATAAATTACTTTTGTTTAAATTAAGAGTTGTACAGTTTAAATGAAGAGTTTATAAGTTATTGTCAGCCCTCATAAGAGTATGGCTTTCAGGGGAGATGATTTTGTACACATGAGGAATGACTCTGGCTGTGTAGGGGCTCGAGGGGAGCAAATGCAAATGACAGGAAGAGTGGAGGGGAAGTCCTGCACTTCAACACTTGCTTCTTGTTGCCTTCATCCACGCTGCCTGCCTGCTCCCAACAAGCACACGGCTTTACCAATGAAAGAGAACTCCCTGGACGTTCTATGGTGGGTGCCACTGTTTCTGATTCTTTTTACCCTTATCCTTTGCCCTTTATGTCTAAATAATGTAGATATTTCTATATATGAAGATATGCATATTTAGAGAGTTATGTCAGATTCCTAGCTCACTGAATTGTAGAACTAGAAAAACTCTTAGAGAAATGTAGTATGAAATTTCTCCTCTTTCCCTACCCTACTAATTGTTCCCACTTCACAGATAAAGTCATTGAAGCTCATTCACGTTAAATGCCCACAGTTGTACAATACAATTATAGAGTAGCTGGGGTGATAAGCCAGGACTCAAAATTCCAAGTCTAAGATATCTATTCATTTCACCCTACATTGTGAAATAAATTATAATATAAATATAATTAAAGGTTAAGGCAATAGTTCCAGCATGCTCTTAGAGGTCATTTTATGTACTTAATGCACATATACAAGTCTTGTATGCATAAATACACTTGTTTAACTTGTTTAACTCCAGAAGATGAGATCCAATCTTGTTTAACTTATTAACTTTTGTATAACCATACTACTGGAAGCAACAATCACCTTGATAATTCTCAGTTGTGGAGAATATGACAACAGAGAGCATGAAACCTTGGAGGCACATTCAAGATCACTACCTTAACGCTTCTATTGGTAGGGACACACAGACCAAGAGAAGGCAGGTGGATTCTCAAGCTCACTCACATGGCAAGGAAGATTTGCATGATGCTATGAGCAATTAATCTTGCTTTACTTTAGGCTTGATATTATTAGATTTCATGGTCAGTATAGTTAATTTTGTGAATAGAAAATATGGCACAAGAGAAAACATCTAACAAAGTTGAAGGAATGTGATAAGAACCTTCTTAGTGCTATCAGACTAGTCTCTTCTTCTTTCTGTCTGTTGCCTCAACCCAAAGTCAAATGAGGCATCAGAGCAGAGGATCATTAAGCTTTTCTTTTTTTTAAGGATCTTTTTTTTACATCTCTCGTCTCGTCTACACTCCGGAGTCCGGAGACAAACAGGGCTTCTCGAGTCAAACGCTCTTCCAACACTTGAGAATACTATCCTCCGTATTCAGAAAATCAAAATGCCATTCCTTGAACTGATAGGGTGATAGCAGCTTGAAGACCAAGCAGTTAACCATGATTGTGAAATGAAAGGGGAAATCTTTATTAAGCTGTACTGTGCCTCAGAGGCATTCTTTTTCTTTTTTGTCCAGGTTGAAAAGGACTGTGAAAAAGGCAATTGGAGCCCAGCTGGTGTGGTTCAGTGGATTGAGAGCCATCCCCTGGACTGAGAGGTCCTGGTCAGGGCACATGTCAGGGTTTCAGGCTTGATCTCCAGTCAGACGCGTGCAGGAGGCATCTGATTGATATTTCTCGCTCACATTGATGATTCTATCTCTCTCTCTGTAAAAAAATCAACTAAGCCTGGCCAGTGTTGCTCAGTGGTTGAGCGTCGACCCATGCACTAAGAGGTCGCTGGTTCGATTCCTGGTCAGGGTACATGCCCAGGTTGTGGGCCAAATCCCCAGTGAGGGGCATGCAGGAGGTGGCCAATTGATCTTCTCTCTCATCAATGTTTCTATCTTTTTCTCTCTCCCTGTAAAAATCAATAAATTAAAAAATAATAATAAATTAAAGAAAACAAATAAAGAAAAAGGCATTGGACAATTGGAAAACAGAGATTTAAGCAGGTCCATGGAAATGTGTGGGCTTCTCGCCTTTGCTTCTCTAGTCAGAAGATACACAAGTCTCAAAAAATGTAGGAAAGCAAAATAAAAAACAAGAGAAGCTACGGAGGTTTAAAAAAATTATACACACATTAATTTTCTGGTGAATATGTTGTTTCCTAAGAGGAAAGAACCCTAGGAGAGGCCTCTGTGTCAACAGCCTCTTTGCAGGAAAAAGGGCTACATGATTACCCCGTGTCCAAATGATAAATAACCTGGAGATGGTGTCCTCACAAGCTCACCTTGCCGAGGGTAATGAGGAAATACTTCCTAGGGTTCATCCTACGGCGGACTGGGACCCAGAGTTCTTGAGAAAGCAAGGTTGGCGTAACTTAGTCCGGTGACTGGTTCTTTGTGGGGTTTTCAATGGCTCCAGGGAAGAAAGTGCAGATGGCAGCTGCCCCACCCCTGGTGCCCGAGCTCACTCAGTGCTCACACCTGCCAGGGAATTCTCTGGAAGACAGAGCCCTCCAGGAGAATCACAGGACAGTTTTGAGGGTCGAAATGTCTCCACCGTGCCGCTGGCTACTTTTTTCTGGCAGAGATGAAAATGCACTTATAACACTGAATACAAATCAGGTACCCCTACATCAGGTCCTCATCCTTGGGACCCGTCACCCTACCAGTTCAAGGAATGGCATTTTGATTTTCTGAATATGGAGGACAGTATTCTCAAGTGTCAGAAGAGCGTTTGACTCGAGAAGCCCTGTTTGCCTCCGGACTGCGGAGTGTAGACGAGAGGTGAGTGTAGGTGTTGGCTTTATGTTAGGATGACAAGCGGTGCATACCTTTCTGAGGCGAGGCTGGGTGTACTGGGGTGTGTCCCGCAGGAAGTCAGTGTTCAGAGCTTTATTTTTTTGTGTGTGAGCTCTTCAGTTTAATTATACCCGTGCTGCTAGCTCGCTTTTTATTATTACTCTTATTCACTTTAATATCCACTTCCCTTGGCTAGGCATAGAGAAAGAAATGCGTTTATTATTTGAAAGCTTCACGTTTACGATGCCCTATTCGTCTGCCAAGCTGGAGACTATGCTGTCAACGTGCTGTAATAATACCCAGAGAAGATGGGCTCGGGGCAAGGCAGCCTCACAATTGTTCAGGATTTAGCGGCACTTCATTGGCAAGAGACAGGGAAAGAATAAAACAGGGCATGAGGGGGGATCTGGGGGCCAGGAGCGGGATCAGAGGAAGGAGACTGACAGTGCATATGTCTGTTCAGTTTTAAGTTGGGAAGGAGAATAACAGATTATACATTGACATCCTGAGAACAGCACTTGTCAAAACTGTCAGTCAGTGGAGACTGATTCTTTCAATTACTTGTTGAACCAGGAAGTTAAGAGATAAAAAAAAGAAAAGAAAAAAAAAAAAAAAAGGAAACTTCTGTTTTAGCAAATTGACTCGATAAAATCAGCATCAGAAGGCAAAATAAAAGTTCATTATTATTTGGTGTTGACGTAATAGAGAAAATGGAGAGGAACAGCATATATCCATTCATTCCATTATTTCATTCATTTACTCAGCAATCTTTTCTCCCTCCCACCCCCATCCCTAACCTACTCTGTGCCAGGCCAGGTGCTCAGTTATAGGACAGAGATGTGTTGAGTGCTAACTGCTGCTCATTTGAAATTGGCATCACTCAGTGCCTGTCCTCAAGGAGCTCACCACCTTCTGTGAGAGCCAGGGACACAAGGGCTCCGTGACGGCTGCACACGTTTGTAAGGTGTGTGCCAGGTACTGATGTGAAGCGAAAGCGAGTGGAGTGGTCATACCTTCGTATGGCATTTAGAGAAGCTACCCCTTTCCAAAGGAAAACTGCTGAGCTAGATCTTGGATGAAGAGGAGGAGCAAGCTCCCTGTTCCTCTTTTTTATGAGGTCTAAGCCTTCATGTTACCTTCGAGCCAAAAGGCTCAGAATAAGCACATCTCACTTCCTCATTACTTCAGCTTTGGGAGCATCTCGGAGAGACAATCCAACTTCATCATCATCATCATAAGAGAAAACTGGGGAAATATACATCGCAGGGCTCCTGTCTGTCAGGTTCTGTAGCAGATCCAGAGGGAAGGTCAAGGATCTGCACTTGGATGTCGTTCAGGAAGTCATTCTGATGTGTGGGCACATTTGGGAGTCACTATCAGGCAATTATTCTCAAAATGGGGTCCCGGGACAGCATCACCATAACCTGGAAATTTGTTAGAAATGAGAAGTCTTGGGCCGCATGTCAAAACCACGAAATCAGAGATTGTGGGGTGAGGTTCAGTAATCTGCTCTTTAACGAGAACTCAGATGATTCTGATGCAGGTTAAAGGTTCAGACTCCTGCTCTGGGGCAGACGAACAGCTATGAGATGGCACTCCCACACAGCAACTGAAGAGTCTACTGAACCGACTGTTTGTGTAGGTGTGGCCAGTTTAGGAGGACCGATGAGCAATGAAGCAGCCTAGGCTTAGCAACATTCGAAGTGGTTACCACCCCAGGTACTAAGGACACGGGGAAGGAATGACATTATAGGGATCTGAAAAGAGCTGGAGAATGCAAGAGGGTTCATGAAGCAGAACTTAGCCTGTCTGACCCTCACAGATGTAAAAAGGTAGTGGTACAAATGGAATAAATACACTATGTGTTCTCGTCTCTCACTCCCCAAACTTTTCCCTGTGTTTTCTACATGAAAAAGCCAACCTAAAGTTGAAGGGCAATTACACCCAGTTAATAGAGTCTGAAGAGGATAACTTCCTAGGGCACAGAATAGAGCAGAGAACTTCAGAGAAAGGATTAGACATAGGAGCAGAAAACAAAGAGAAATCAACCTCCCAGAATCTCCAGTCCTCCAACTCAACTGCCAGCATTATCTTTTCAACATCTCATGTCACTTCTACAATATCTATCTTCTGAAGCTGCGTAGTCTATGCAAACACGGGTAAGCTCACTTTTGCAGGAAAAGAGTAAGAGATCTTTCTTGTTATTTGTTTCCATTGTTCCATGTTCTCCTTCTAAAATGGAAGACCCTCTCTTCAGCTATTTGAAGATGCCCATCTTGTTCCGCCAATAGCATGTGTTCTTGGGGTTAAACACCCGCTATTTCTTTTAGTGTTCCTCTTTCGACAGGTGTGAAGTATCTTCCAGTCTGGTTGCCCTGTTGACAGTCCAATTTGCCATGCTCCTCCAGTTAAAACAGACAACTGTTTTGCTTTGTGTCTCCACAGAAATCTGCAGAGACCAATCTGATACAATATGCATTTACCCATCACCTACCACGTGTTGGTTTGGATGCTTAAACAAGGGAGGACGCATCAAAGGCCCTGACATCAGGCTCCTCACTGTCAGACCTGTCCATAAGTAATGTTCCTAAATGAGATCTTGCTACTGAGGAACTACAAAAACCTTGATTGGCTTTATTATATATATTTGCAACATTCTAGGGAGAAAAAAATCAGTAACTGATAGTATGCCATATTTTACCTGGGGGGTGCAAGATACTATCTTGCCAAGGTCACTAAAAAAATGAGAGAACAGCCCTGCATTCCAGACCTGGTGAGGTTCCATTTTAGTCAACTGTGGTTTCATAAATTAAGTTGCAGGAAAAAAAAGGATGAGCACATTTTGTTTAGGGAATGAGAGATGTTACGCGATGCTCCCTTGCCTCTTGCTTCCTATAGTTTCTGGAAGCTTGTACCTCAATTTCTCTGCCACCGAAATAGAGAAAAGGAGCACGTACTTTCTTCACAGAGCTTGAAAATGAACGAATGTGTGTTTTCAAGTGTCCATTTATCCTTGAAATTATCTGAAAAGATGCAATTCGTCATACCAATAACATGATAGATTCTGAATCTTAGGGCGGAAAGGCCTTTGACCTAGTCATCCTCAATTATTAGCATCATCAGCATCTTCTGAAGGGCTTAAAAACCTAGATTTCAGGCCCCAATTCCAGCATTTCTGATTCAGTAGGTAAAGGGTAAGGCCTGAGAATTCGCAGTTCTAACAAGTTCCCAGTTGATGCCAATACTGACCACTGTACTTTGAGAACTGCTGATCTAGTCGATTCCTTTATTTTAAAGATGAGATCACGGAATCTCAGAGGAATGAGGAAACTTTCCCAAGGAGACAAGGGCCATGTCCCAAAGCGGAGTCTCCCATTTCTTATTTCAAGGTTTCCTTCATTATTAAACTGCTTCCCTCTTCTGAATGGCCATTTTGTTCAGCTTATTCATATCCATTTTATATCACTGATCAAACCAAGGTACCGCCTTTCCCCAAAACCTACCCCAAATAAACACAGTATCTAGTAAAGACTGGTCTTGCTACACTAAAAATGACTACATGGTAAGTCCCCTGTCTGCCTTGTAACCAAAACTCAGCCAACAGACACCTCCTAAGTAGAAAACCTGGAACCAATACTCTTCTTCCAGCTTTGATGAAGGACCAGCGTGCCTTCGTTTACTCCTGTCCAACGACAGATATCCGAAAACTGAGTGGAAACTTTGAGAAAGTTAGTTCCTCTCCTTGTGTTTCTGTCCCCTGCCTGTGCAGCGGGGTCAGCTGTATCGTAGCTCGTGTGCAAATCTGCGCACCGTGAGGTCCAGCGGGTGAGCGGCGGCACGAGTTGCAGAAGGAGGTGTTTGGAGGAAAGCTTAATATCAAAGTGAGATGTCTTTTTCTTTCACTCGGCATCTGTAGTTTGTAAAACAAATGCTTCTAAATCCACAGTATTTTTCGCACATGTACTATTTTTTTCCAGAGTGATATTTTCCCAAAGACTCATGCTGACTGAAGCTTTGGAACCTTGTGGGTGGATCTGCTAAATTAAAGACTTGTATTTAAAGTTTCTGCATAACACTGGTGGGCTGAATGCATCATCGTAACTGTAGAAAGTAGAAAAAAATTTTAGTCCTGGGGTCAGGGGGTCTGTGAATCCAATCAGACATGAAGCCATTTCTCTACCAAAATCACTAGTACCTTGGAAAAAAACCTCAGATGTAGTAAAATATAATGCTAACTCTATAATATAAAATATAATCTAACTATAGCTAGGTGATAGAAAGATAGATAGATAGATAGATAGATAGATAGATAGATAGATAGGATAGACATTTAAAGATATATAGATATAGATGACATAGAGGTAGAGAGAGAGAAAGAGATATATAGATAGTTATCAGGACCACACAACCTTTTTAGAAAAAAATTATGATAAAAATTATATAGGATTTATGTTGCAATTATCTGAATCTCAGTTCTGACTGTATTACTTTGAATGCAATATTCAACATGGATCTGAGTTTCAGTTTATTCATGTTTAAAATTGGCTAATGACAGCTATTTTGCTTGCTGATCAGTTTACTATAAAGATCAAATGAGATAATGAAATGAAAAACTCTTTGTGAAGTGCTATCCATATGTAGGGTATTCTTGTTATCAGTGTCCTCTCCATTTTCCACATAGAGAAAAACGACATTTTATATTTTGAATACTTTATGATCACATACTTCAACTGTTTTTAAAGTAATAATGGTGATTGAAACTAAGGAGTAAACTGAACTCCAATATAAATATCTATATATCTATATCTATATCTATATCTATCTATCTATATCTCTGTGTTTATATATGTTGGTATACATATGGGTGTGCATGTGTTTGTGTAAGTATATTGATAGCTTTAGTTCAAAAGTTACTTCCAGTCATAGAAATATTTGTGGAGATCTTATCTAAAGGAATAAAGGGAAAAAAAGATTGTGTTTTTTAGGGGTAAAATACCTAGTAGGTACATTCAGGGAGATGCTGCCTCTCACACGTCTGAGTTACTCAGAGTCCGACTCTTTGTTGTTTTCTATCACTCAGGATTACAAGTTTAAGGTTAACATTTTAAGTAATAGAGCATCTTCTATGTTGATTCCTATTAACAAAGATGGATTTTCGCCCTGGCCAGTTTGGCTCAGCGGTTAGAGCGTCGGCCTGCGGTCCGGAGAGACCGGGGTTCGGTTCCCGCTAAGGGCACGTACTTCGGTTGCAGTTTGTCCCCGGCCCTGGTTGGTCGCGCGGGTGGCAGCCACTCGATGTGTCCCTTCACATCGATGTTTCTCTCTCTCTCTCCCGTCCTCTCTCTCCTTCCCACTCTATCTGTACAAAAAATGGAAACATATCCTCGGGTGAGGATAAAAAAAAAAAAAAAAAGATGGATTTTCAACTTATTACTTTAAGGCAGCCTCAGTCGTTTGTATAATGGCGTTTGACTCTGGTTTATCTAACACTGAGTTACACATAGTTTATTGCAGAAATTTCACTGTCATTGAGAAATATATACTCACACAGAAATATACAGCTCTTTACAAGAGCTGAATTACATTAAAACAACCAGAAAGATGTGACAATACTGATCTCTGGTAGTTAAAAAATTGCTAGTGATCATGTATGCATTCATATTTATTTAAAGCTGACTATAATCCCTCACCTCCAATTTTAGGGAACAGCAGATAAAGACCTGAGAAATGCAACAGTCTGTGGGGAGAGCAGTTGTCCCTTGGTCTGATAAATCTCTTCAACTCAAATTCCTCACCTAAAATCTGAGGATAATAATACTCATCTCAAATGTTATCAAGAGAGTGAAATGACCAAAACACAATTAAGGCACCTGGAAAAAAAATACCTGGTAAAGGCTATCATTTCTTCTTTCCTTGAGGAGTTTGTTCAGATGTATTCCATTTAGAACTGTGAGATTCTCCTCACTCCGAACAGTGAGAGGGGGCAGGTTAGATAGCAAACAAGTAATTCATCACATGCAGATGAACGGAGGAGATCTAGGTGGTAAAAACCAACCTGCAGTAAAAGAGACACTTTGTTTTCTGTGAAGAGGATAGTGATAGATATGTTTTTCCTTTTTGTTGTTATTCCCAGGAAGATCTAGGTGACAAAAAGAAAGGTACACATTTTTCTCAATGACCTTAGTATTCAAAACTATTAAACCTTTCACTTTGGAGTCTGAAGATTTTCTTCAGACATAGTGGAGAGTCAGACATAGTGTAAGAATTTGCAAACACATTGGCTGAGGAATAAGGAATAAACGAATACATTAAGTAACTCTTCTCTATTCATTACCATAATTTTCCTTGATCAACAACTAAACCTCATAGGAGCCTAATAATTTTATAACACATTTTTGAAAATCAATTCTTTACATAGATAGGGACTCATAAAATTATTTACCTGAGGTGCTGCACACCCAAGGAGTATCTGGTAAGAACTGTCACCCAAAGTGACCACTGTGTGCCAAGCCTGTAACTTACGATGATGATGATGATTAGTAGTAGTAGCTGTAGTAGTAGGAGGAGCGTTACTTGTTACGGCTCATGAAGTCACGAAGTCGTAGTGGTACTGCATGAAGCAGTCTGGCACTGGGCCCGTTCGGAATGTCTACAGCCCACCTTAGTGCTGCCATTGGTCTCAGGGGCCTGCACTTGCAACTCACTCCATCAGAAAAGAAGGAAGTAGAGCCGGCTAACTCTCCAGCCTGCTTCATTTTATACTTTCCTTCCGCATCTTCGTTATGGTCCTTCTGAGTCAAGAAGTTGATTTGCCTTAAGTAACATGTTAGAATGGAGTACTAATACATTTTAGGGTACAGAATCTTTTTTAGAAATTGAATCTTCAGAGAACTTCCGATATATCAAAAGACTAAAAGAGTGTGAGTGGGTGGGGGGTGGGGGGGGGGAGAAGTGACGTGTCTTAAAGTAGAACCAGGTTCTTCAGAGAACAAAACCAGCCTCTGAGGCTTCTCTAGGGAGACCCACAGATGAGGACAATGGTTTATGGGTGTAGCTAAGAATATTGTAAGCAAACACAGGGACTCTGAAAACTTCTCAAGACATTTCATTTCTTTTTCTTCTTGAATTAGTTGCAGAAATATTGATGCTCGAATCAGTGTTTTACTTTCTAAGAACAGCAATACATCTCACTATTTCCAGGGGTAGTTCACTGCCTTATATACACAGTAAATTTAATGGATTCTTAGATTCATTTTGTTAAAAATATTTATATCTATTTATCTGTAATATAAAAAGTGGTTAAAATGGAATGCCATGATTTCCATTCCTGGGGTCTAGTAAATTATTTTAGAATTTGTGTTTGGTAGGAGCTGCTATCTTTCCATGTCTTTTGAATGAGAAATTCAAAGTTGGAGACTGAAAGTTAACTTCTTGTCATCATTTTTGCCATCATAAGGGCCGTTCACTGAATAGTCTTGGTACATGATATAATCGCATATCCTTATTCTCTTAAAATAAGCATGGTTTCTTTTTACTAGCTTTGGCCAATAGAACATGGTCATATTGATCTTTGATATATGTCACTTTTAGGAAAAAGCCTTTACAAATTGGCACCTGACTCATCATGTTTCTTTCTCCTTGTTATGGCAACTAATGCTCCAGGAAACAAAGTCTCTGTTAGCTTGCATACCTGAGTCAGAATTATATAGAAAAGAACCCCCAATATTTCCACAGTGGACTTGCATTGTGAATGAAACACAATCTTTTCCTGTTTGAAGTTACTGAATTTTGGAGTTATTTGACCATCAGCACAACCTGCTTATCCTGGTTGTGCAATGAGCAGAGTTATTCACTCTATGACATCAGTGTAGTTATTCCCGTTACAAAATGTGTTGAACTTCTGTGGGGTCCTTTATAGTCATGGTTGTTGTTAAGTGAGTAAAACTAAGTAAGACAAATCCTGAGAATTCCTGGTCTTATAGAGAAGGCAGGACATGTACCATAAGCTATCAAACAAGGCAGTATATGTTATGGGCCCTAGGGGAAAAAAAGGGAATTTTGAATACATACTGATCACTTCCTGTTGAAATGTCCTAGTAGCTTCCAAAAGAATGTGCCCATGGAGCAAGATTTAAAGTATGGGTAGGATTTTGATGTACAGAGATGGGGGTGTTGGAGTCCCCATGGTGTGATGTAGGGTGAACAATCCCAAAGCAAGCAAATGAAGGGCATGCTCCAGAGAAGTGAATGTGGTGGCCCAGCCTGGTGGAGTAACACACCTATTGACACCCTGAGGCTGGGTCCCAGGGACGCTAGGAGCCAATCTCACCTTTAGGATACAGAGGGCTGCTTCTCGAAACAAATCAAGTTCTGCTAGTTCCTGAGTGACAGAGACACGTATATGGGCCTGTCCTCCTCATGTAGGAGGGTGAGGCATTCTACCCAGTATGACACAAAGCCAAGACAATTAATTTCAAACAAGTTGGCTGCACTCATATTTTTCTTAAAGAAATGCACTCAAGCTCAGTTAGTTTCCTTTTCATCAGTTTAGGGTATCTAATATAGTATTCTTTTTATTTCTCAGTATAAGAAATATACTTAGTTTTCCTTCCAAAACTAAGCACATCTATTCTCTTTCTTTCCTTCCTTCCATCATACATTTACTAATAGTGCATTAGCACCAGGTATTATGCTTTTTCTATAAGATTTTTTCTACTTCTTATTGCATTTAGTAGTTTCTACTCTGTGTCATGTCTAGCCTAGAGGATGATATTCATGTCTTATTCACCTTTGTATTCCTTTTCCATTTACAATCCCCACCCAACAGAAAAATTTCCGGTGTGTACTAGACATTTGCTGAATGAATGTTTTTTTTTTCCCTGTAGTTTTCTTTGGCTATTCTTCTTTGCTTAGGCACAAATCCTTCCCCACCCCACCCTTTATCTGCCTAAAGGCATACTTGACCACTTTGGACTACAGTGGGCACCCAGTCATTACAGAGCTTTGCTTCCTGCTTCAGCTGTGTAAACTAGGAGTCAGCTCACAGGCCACTGGGATATTTGTGGTTAAACCACTCGACCACCTTGGGATTGTGTTCACTCTGTGTTATGGTTTGAGGGCATTTGTGTGGGTTGAGATTGATTCGATTTAGCCTTTCTTCTTTTAAGAGCTGTAACAGGATAGCATGTTTCAAGTTCACTTTGTTAAAATGAAGCCAGCAGCTCTGAGAAATCGTTTTGTTTGCTTTCTCCCACTGTTTGATATAAAACTGGTGCCTAAACAAGGTAAAGGGCCATGGTGATATTCTACTTGAAGAGGCAACTTCCTTTCTGGCGTCCAGGTTAATGTAATCTGAAGAGTCCTTGACGTGATCAATGGTGAGGAGAGGGAGAAGCTGACTTCTCTTAGATTTCATGTTTGCCCCAGAATATGAATGTTTCCTGTTAGAAGAAACTCTAGTGGAAAGAATAGAGTGGTCACGTAAAAAATTTTTCTGCAATCTAGCTGCAGCCAATAGGTTCTAAATTCTCGATATTGCATTTAATCTCGGGCTTAACTTTATTGACTCAGTCTTGTTGTGAAACCGAACTGTCTCTTTCTGCCTATGACATTGTCTTCTTTTAACTGAGAAATGGTCAAAGATACATATATGCTATCCTGTAAATGGGAAGCTGCTGATCCGCCAGTGAAAGTACTTCCGGCAGCGTAAAGAGATGCACATTTAACCATCGACAAGCTCTTATTTTGTAAGATGAATGGCTAGATTTAGGCATGAAATCTGCCTAGTAGAACAGAGTAAACAAATGACAAATCCTAGACATTTTAAAGCTAGAAAGGACTTTGGAGATGTCAGTGTTCAACCTCTTTACAAATGAAGAAACTGACATTCTAGATAAAGAATTTACCCTTCCAAGGCAGCGCAGCTATTTCATGGCAAACCCAAAATACATAGATGAAAACTGTGTTCTATTTTCAAAAATGTCAAGTTTAGTGAAGTCAAAGAAAGACTGAGGAGCTTCTGGTTGGGGGGAGAAGGGGTGGACGGATTGAGCAAAAAAGAAAAAGAAAAGAAAGAATTCATGGACTTGGACAACGTTGTGGAGATTGCGGGGGATGAGGAGATGGGTGGAAAAAAATAAAATTAAAAAAAGAAACTAAAGAAAAATGATGACTAAAGCCACCGTATAATTTTTGATTGGATCTTTTGGCAATAAAAGAATTTGTTGCAGCAATTGGGTGGAAGGTAAATGGGGTCTGAGGATTAAATGGTCATAGTGAATCAATGTTGATGTCTCCATTTTAATGACTGTATTATGGTTACGCAAGACTGTCTTTGTCAGAGTTACATGCCAAAGTATTTGGAGGTGGTGTGGCCTTATGTGAGCAATATTCTTTCTAATGTTTCAGGGAAATCATTCTTTGTACTATTCTTGCAACTTTTCTTTAAGGTGAAAATTATTTTTTAAAACATAACAAAAAGGAAGACAAGAAATAAAATAATTTTTACAGATTAATTCTTGTTTCTTTGAACAATGGAGAAAGATATGTCAAAGGACACCCTAGCTTGGGTACCATATCTGGTCCCTTTGCAGTCCCCGACGTGCAACTTTCTATCAATAGCAGTTCCAGAATCAAAGTGTCTTTCTTCAAAATAATAATCTCAGACTGGGACCTTTTCTTTTTTTTCTCTTTGGCATCTCTCAACCACAAAGGAATAAAAGCTCATCAAAACATACCTTCACACAGTACTTTGGGGTAAAAAGCTATTTATTACAACATGCCAACACTTTTGGGTTTTGTGTTTTTTTTTAATATTTTATTTATTTATTTATTTTTATTCTCACCCGAGGACATATTTCCATTTTTTGTTCAGATAGAGTGGGAGGGAAAGAGAGAGAGAAACATCAACATAAAAGGGACACACTGCGTGGTTGCCACCCTCACAACCCAACCAGGGCTGGGGACAAACTGCAACCAAGGTAGGTGCCTTTAGCGGGAACCGAACCCGGGTCTCTCTGGACCACAGGCCGACGCTCTGACCACTGAGCCAAACTGGCCAGGGCACGCTTTTGGTTTTTATCTCTCTTATATCTCCTTCAATCTAGTGTAATCCTTCCTTTCCACCTTTTGTTTTTATGCCATTTATCTGAAATAAATCCAGGTCAGTTTTCCTGCGAAATGTCCCTCTTTCTGAATTTGGTGGTCTGGTTCCATGTAGTATCACTTAACGTTTTCCTCTATCTGCCTTGCTGCCTGTGATGACATAAGTGATATGTTACCCATCTGCTTCGGTACAAATCTCATTCAGTAACTCCAGCTTGATTTTGCGATCCAGAGCCCAGGCATTTCCAGTTCCATCCTGGTTTTAACCTAGAATAGTTACCTACCACAATGTAATTGGAGGGGAGGGAAGGAAATATTTCTTCAGAATTCTTCAAATCCCTTAAACCACTTAAAATGAATGCCTTGGTGGGAAGATAGTGACGGCAGCATAGTTTTTCAATGTTGTTACTCCTCCCCATAAAAACAGAGCAACTAGAGAGCAAAAGCAAAACAGTTAAAATATAGAAATCTGGGAACAACATCAACAATTCATTCAGGTGACATAGAAACCCTACAAATGCCAACACACATCAACTACCAGCTAAAATATCAACCTCTGAGTCGGTGAAAACAGGGAAAGATGCAAAAGAAAAGAAAAGAAAAGAAAAGAAAAGAAAAGAAAAGAAAAGAAAAGAAAAGAAAAGAAAAGAAAAGAAAAGAAAAGAAAAGAAAAGAGAAAAGAAAAGAAATTCCAAAATAGAATATTGGTATTCACTCTAAATCACAGCAGGCCAATTTGAGAAAAGAAATAAAACTGGTTTTTCTAGTTCAATCGCACCTAATTCAGATGGATGCAAGGAGACTGTGGTAAGCAAGGTCACCAGGGGCTGGAGAAGTCTAGCCCCTATGAATTGCTGAACCAGCCAGAGTCCCTTTCTAGAATGGAGCCTGACACAGGAGAGCAACGCCAATCAAAAATAAGCAAGACGGGGACAGTAGAGACAAAGCACTGAGAAGATGCAAATAAGTGTGGGAACCCAAAGTCTCAGAAAACAAGCCAATAATATTTTTGAACACCACAAGGAAACAACAGAAAATCTGACCCACATCAAACAGTTTAACAACAATGCTTCATTCCAAAAGAGAATGGAGTAGGTTATTGATGATACCAAAGAAAATGCAAAGAATATAAAAGCTGAGGGTTTTATATTCAGCGTAACTAATTTTTCATGTAGAAAAGGCAAACACATAGTTGTTGATATTTCGGAACTCGGGGAACATTTTTTTTTTCATGAACCCATTTGGAGGAATTACTAGAGAACAAGCTTCAGAGAGTCCAGTGATTAAAAAGACATCATCATAGATAGATCCAGACTTGACTATTAAATACCTAGTTACTAGGAGAACTAAGACTAAATGAAAGCTGAAAGGGAGAACATGCAGTAGGCAATGGTCATACGTTCAGACAGAGCAGGTAGTGCACAGCCATAAAAAGTGGGAAGAGGATGGGGAGAACGTGCAAACCATGTTTACTGTCCTTGGTGATTATACTGGTGGTGGTAGCATTGACATTGTTATTCTGAGACTGTTACGTGTACATGAGGGAAAAGAAGATGAATAATTCAAGTATATGCTATTTCTATCAGCTCTCATGTCACTAAGAACCAGGATTCTCCTTTTGGAAGAAAGGAGATACAGCCAATACAGAAGAGGATAAGTAAATGCTCCATAATCCTGAATTGCAAGTATCAATATGATCTCATGAGATAATTACTTTAAATATATGCATATTTCCTAGTTCTTTCCATTGAAGAGGCCTAGAAACAAAGCCCAATGTAGTAGCATGGAATATTACTAGTTCCCTGATTGTGATGCTGGAATATCATTTCCCACTGAAAGAAATGGGCGTTTCTGGAGGAAAAGGTAATTCAGGTCTGGGGCAGGAAATGTAAAAGATAAGCCTGGAACATTGTGTCATTACAAACAAGCCATGTCATGCCAAAATTGGGGATAGAATTTAGGTCTAATAACTCAGTTCTCTAAGTATCTTCCATGCACCATTTTTAGCCACTACATTGGGACCACGAACTTCATCCATAAGACTTGTCTAGATTACACCCAAGTTTTGTTTAGAGGCTTTTTCAGCTTCTAACCTCTCTGGTTCATAGCTATGGCTAATTTTATGGCTAGGACACCTGTTCCTTGAGATCTAAACTCTAATCCATTACAAGCTCCCTTCACATTGGCAGCAGTAATGTCCAGCCTCTATCTACTTGGGATGGATCCAAGCAGGTGTCTTAGAGGCAAAAGTCCCCTTATCACATTACAAAATGCTTTGCTATGTGGTAATGTCCATTAATGAAATCCTTTTGAATTGGTGCATAATAGATAGCAAGAAAAGGTCTTTTACAATAGGAGATTTGAAAATCATTTTTGTTTCTTTTTGCTTCACACTGCATTCACTAATCCATTAATTTAACAAACTATTTTTTATTAAGTCAAGCACTCTGTTAGCCTCTAAGATGAGAGCAAAACTCAAAACACATTGGAGCCCTGTTCTTAGATGCTGATCAGCTCTTTCTCCTGAACAGCCCAGGGAAACTCGTGAGGTGAGAACAGTTTATCCAAGGCTGATGATATGCAGTGCAGGCCAGGACCTATCATGAGTTTCATGGGAATATAGCTCCAGAACTGGAACTGCAGACCAGCAACGATCTCCTTGAAAGGGGCAGAACGTTTTCTTTTCTCAAAGACTATTACCCTCACCTCCCGCTCACACACGAAGGCATGGAGTAAACAACATGAAGGGAACCAGTTGCTCATTGAACACACTTTTAATCCTTTCATTGTATTTAAAGATACACTAAACAAAAATCAATATATTTAGCACAATGTGTGTCAGATTCCTATAAATCAAGTTGCATTTTAATAGGCTTTGAACAACTGCCATGCTCATTCCACACCGATGCCTTCACTCTGGCTGGATCCCTGGTGTGTTGTCCCTAGACGCCCATCCTGTCTGTCTGTCCCAGTCCCAGCGTCCTCACAAAATGTGAGCTCTCCACACAGATCTGATGTTTCATATTCTTTAATGTTGTCTCTTCGATGAAAGGTGAGAATATAAAGGATGTATGTGTCCATGGAGCTGGACAGATAACAAATGAATAAAAATTATTTCTTAAGCGATGTTCAATACATTAAGGAAGAAATTTTAGAAATAATCTTACTTCAGGTCTTTCTATAACAAAAAAAACCCAACAATTTTTTTTTTTTTCTTTTTTATCCTCACCCGAGGATATTTTTCCATTTTTTGTACAGATAGAGTGGGAGGGAGAAAGAGGAAGGGAGAGAGAGAGAGAGAAACATCGACGTGAAGGGACACATCGAGTGGCTGCCACCCGCACAACCAACCAGGGCCGGGGACAAACTGCAACCGAGGTACGTGCCCTTAGCGGGAACCGAACCCGGGTCTCTCCGGATCGCAGGCCGACGCTCTAACCGCTGAGCCAAACTGGCCAGGGCAAAACCCAACAATTTTAAAGTATAAATATCTCTTTCCTTAGTTAATATTTAATTTTATGGCTTGCTTGCTGAACATGAGGAGCACCAATTCCTCATGCAAATTGTAAGCAAAATGTATTATCCGCCTATGGCCCCAGAGAATCACTCACATTTTAAAAAGCGTCCTTCCTACCTCCCTTTGTTTTCTTTCATGATAAAGCAAAGCCCTTGTTTGTTTTCTCTCTTGGCAGACAGCAATAAATTTAAAAAAATAATAATCGGAGGGCTGTATCTTTTCTGATATTTACCTGGCTCCATATCTTTGCACAAAGAAAGATTATCTATTATTCTTTAAAAATTGATGACCGAGTGCCTCATTTTTTGTTGTCTCGAGAGATTACCGATTACTTTAACATCTTCTCAACAAATCAGCCTTTATTTCAATACCTAGTATATGCTTTGTAGAATATTTTTTGTAATGGAACTTCTCTATTGAATAAGAAGCATGACTGCATCGGTGAGAGTCTGCTTAAAGCCAGGAAAAGCAAGGTTGTCCGGTTCCCTACCTGTGCTGTCGGTCAGAAACCATGAGGCTGTAGAAAGAAAATGCATGAGAACTGAAACACAGTGGGCATCTAGCATTTGACCAACATTCCTCTCACCACTTCTGAAAATGCAAAGTGCTTCGGGATTTTCTTTTATTTTTTTTAAGAGATATAATTATATTTCCTTCTTTCCCTCAGTGTAAGTTTGAGAGTTTGGCTTAATTAAAAACCATCATTAGTATTTTCAGATGACTTTCTCTCCCTCTCCCTTCTCTCTCATTTTCCTTCCTTTATTCAATTCTTTTTAACTAAAACTTTAGAGATACATTTAATTTCTCCTTCATCTCCCCCCTTATATTCTTCCTAGAGGAAACCACTGTCTGAATTTGGTGTGTCATTCCCACACATATTTTGCATTTTTACTATATTTATCTGTCCTTAAATGATAGACAATGATAATAAAGTATTATTTGGGGTCTTTGAAGTTTAGATACTTCCTCCATTGACCCCCTCCTCCCCCGTCCCGCCCCCCTCCTGCCTTCCCCACACTATTATCTGTATCTATTGGTTATACATTTATGCATAGAAGTAAAAGAGGGACATCTGTAATAAGTTCAACAATAAAGATATGTGTGTGTTTTTTTAAAGAGGCCCAAAAAAATTTAAAAAAATAAAGTTCAGATACTTGGTGTCACATTTTCTGTGTCTCTTTAAAACTTGTTCTTCCACCCAACAATGACTGGTTGTGTTTCCATAGAGGGTGCAGCCACGGGACTAAGTCCCTTTCTCTAGGTTTTGAGGGGAGCACACCACCCCAGTAATAACGGAATTCTGCTTTCCTCATCTCAGCAGCTTAGTCCAGGAGCAGAGAGACTAACTGAAATCAGATGGTTCCATTGAGACCAGGTGAATAGGTGCCCCCATGGCGGCAAAGCAGAAAGAGGTCCCCTAGGATTTGCCAACAGCCATACTTCTACCAAAGGGGAAGGTGCCGGGGTCCGAGTGAACAGGACAGCGATTAGAAAGAAGCAGAGAGGAAAGAGGGGAGAGCACAGGCAGGCCTCAGGCCCTTGGTTCTAGCCATCCTGAGACTCTGCCTTCTTCTCTCACAGCTTCTGTGAGCAACACATACTTCCTTTGATGCTACCAGATTTGTGTTGGGTTCTGTCCCGAGCAATCAAATTTCTTGAATAATGAACAATGTTTTGCTTTATTTTACTAAAGAGCGACAGAATGAGTTTTTGTTGAGGGCCTATTATGTGCTGGTCGTTGTACAAAGCACCATATGCATTACCTCAATCCTTATAGCAGTGCCAAGAGGTAAATATTATTATTTAAAACTCTAAAGTGCATAGCTGAAAAGCTGAGAAACTGAGGATGTAAATAATTTGCTTAAGTCAAATAGCTACTATATGCCAGGACTCACATCCGTGTTTTGCTGACTTTGGAATCTATGCTGTTTCACTGTTCTCCATGATATCATGCTAACCAAAAGGTAAGACAACATCATATGCTGTTTGCTGAGTAAGCAATGTACTTTAGTGGAAACATGTCCAATGGTCAGGAAATTGAGTCCCAGCTCCCTCCTTTACTGGCAATGTGACTCCAGACAAGTAAAAGTCTTCTTTGATGATTTTTTTTACCTATAGAAGTTTATCTAATGTAAATAATGTGTTACATACCCATCATATAATTAATATAAACTTATTCTTTCTCAATCATGACATGGATTTTCAGAGAGAGTCCCATAATCCCTGACTCTGCATCCAGGGTCACCTTTTTACAGGACAATGATAAAGTGTTAATACTTTTACTCGTGTGTAGCCAAGAACAAAGATAAACTAAATGGTCTGTTCAGGAATTCAGACTCCCAAATCACACTCACAATTGATAAAGGACACAATTTTTTTTTTAATCCTCACCCGAGGATACTTTTCCATTTTTTGTACAGATAGAGTGGGAGGGAGAGAGAGGAAGGGAGAGAGAGAGAGAAACATCGACGTGAAGGGACACATCGAGTGGCTGCCACCCGCACGACCAACCAGGGCCGGGGACAAACTGCAACCGAAGTACGTGCCCTTAGCGGGAACCGAACCCAGGTCTCTCTGGACCGCAGGACGACGCTTTAACCGCTGAGCCAAATTGGCCAGGGCAAGGACACAATTTTTAATCATAAAATATTAGCAGTTAATGGTTAACAGTAGGTTTTCAACACTGACTGTTTTCAAAAGTTATTTTGGTAACAATAGAATAAATGCCAATAATTCGTTATGTAACATACATCAAAATTAATATGGTACTACTCCATTATGAAAGTATATGATACTAGTTTTTTTCATATGTTTTCAGCTAAAGTAGACTTTCCAAAATATCATAACCTCCTGTAGAAGATTCTGAGGCAAAATTTTACCTTTAGATAAAGTTTGGACCCACCCAACACCATAAATGTCTCAAAGTTTTTGTTTCTTTAAACCTCACCCAAGGATACTTTTCCATTGATTTTCAGATAGAATGGGAGGGAGGGAGGAAGGAAAAGAGAGAGAGAGAGACATCAATGTGAGAGAGACACATTGATTGGTTGCCTCCCACATGACCCCCACCAAGGCCAGGGATCAAACTGCAACTGAGGTATGTGCCCTTGACTGGAATCAAACCCAAAACTCTTTGATCTGCAAGCCGATGCTCTAACTGCTGTACCAAAAGGCTAGGGCTCAAAGTATTTTTTAACTCTTAAAAAAAAATTACAATAACTAAAAAGAAAAAAAATTTTTATTTTCCTCTTGAAAGTGCTCTTCATCTGAGTACTTTGTAGGTGTAGTCAGGTTTTTCACACATCCCACATTCACCTAGAATTTAAGCGTGAATATTAATATTTCTTCTTTTTTTCTACTATAAATACTGTGTTTTGAGTTTCTGGATTGGCTGAGCTTCTATAGTTGTCTTTTTTAATCCAATTGAACATGTTTATTGTGTCAGATTTTCTCCCACTGACATGACTATATTGACACGTGCAAGCTGGTATGAGGAATAAATGCATGAAGGTGGTTAAATTCAAACAACTGGCCAGCTACTTATTATGACACCTGAAACTTTGATTGAACTTTAAAATGTAGATTTTCTCTTTTCCCAGATTGGTGACAAAAAGCAAAAGCTATGTTCTTAAATACCTATAATTTTCTATAAGAAAACAATGTTTTAGGTCAGAATTGTTATTGCCCATTTCTTATGTATAAAAAATCAACAGAATCTCATACACCATGATGGATACACTCTCATTCTCTAGAGCCACACAGAACAATAAAGCCATGCTATTTTAATTGATGAGACGTTTTCTTCCATATCCATGTGAATTCTCTAAGGTTTTCACTGGAGAGTCTTAGGTCACCCAGTTTCCTATAGCCTGGTTGGAGATGCTCTCCAATGCTATAAATAAAGCATTTCAGCTCCATACTCTACTATCAGTGCCTTTTTATTTATTCTGATTTACCTTTGTAAATATTTGACAAAAGAGCAAATCCAGAAGGGAAGATAATAAGAACAGCTATGGCTGACTAGACTCGGAGGAAACAGAAAACATTAAAACCTGCATTTTCCATCATCTTTTATTCTGTGTCCTTAAGATGATGCCCTAGATACCATTTCCTGGAACCTAGACAGTGATCTCCTTTTTTTTTTAACTGAAATATTTCTTTTATATACGACTTCCTGGGAAGGATACCTTTCGAGCATGGAGGAATTTCTGGGTCCCTGCTTTATTTCTATAAGGGCTCCAGCTCTCACCTGATCCTTGTTCTTTAGCTTCCACACTGGTCTCCATCTCCACGGGCATCTTCTTCCTGGTCCTCTACTTGCTTCGTAAAATCCTCTCAAGTGTTCTGTCTGCAGCTCTTTTCTTAGTCTGCACAAGGATTCAAACTCCCCAGCTTTCTGTACGCCATTGACGTCAATATCTGTATTACTGGCCCTGGTTTGTCCTTAACTTCAGACCCATAAAACCAACTTTCCCCTAAAGATTACTCTACAGGGACTCTAAACTTTAAAATTTTTGTTTTTTAATTACACTTTACATTCATTATTGTTTTGTATTAATTTCTGATGTACAGCCTAATGGTTAGACAATCATACTATACAAACTGGTCCCCCTGTATTTCCACTACCCTCCTGGTCACATACATCGTCATCACAATATTTATTTTTTCTTTAAATTCCACATATAAGTGAAATCATATGGTATTTGTCTTTCTCTGTCTGACTTATTTTACTTATCCCAATACCCTCTAGGTAGGGACCTCAAACTTGATATGTCTGAAAACTGAATCATCTTTTCTCCTGAAGTAGATATAAATGGGAGTGAATGCCTGGCCCATTATACTTCCTCCTTGCCTGAGTAAAAAAACTGATAGGTTTAGGTTGGGCCAATCACATTCTACTTTCCAGAGACTTGAAACCTGAATGGAGAAACTAAAAAACATGAGTGGTTAGGGCTTAGTCACATCGTTGGTGGTTCCCAGGCAATTCCTGTTGCCAGGCAGAGATGTAAAGGTATCCAAGAGTCTGATTCTGGTTTTTATTATGCATTATAATAAAACGTTCTCCTCTTCACACGATATTCCTTATATTTAATAACTATACCATTATCTACCCAGTTACCCAGGCCAGAGATTAGAAATCTCAAGTCTCTTCTTTCTCTCCACATTCTGTCCTTCACTCAGGATGGAGAAAGGGCATTTGAAGGCAGACATTGTCTTCTAAAGTCTGAAGTCATCCACAGTCAAAACTTATCTTTAAAGTCCCATAAGAGTATAGACTAAATTTCTTTCAATAGATCTAATGCACTCTGTTTTTCATCCATGGTTGGAAAAATTGGTGTTTCTTTCATTGAAAGGCTGGTGAAATAGTTTGCATTTAGACACTAAGAATCTGCGAACTTTAAAACGTAAGTTTTACTTGCAGCCGTGAGATGCCCATGGAATCCAGAGCACTCGTAAATTGCAGCTGACCAAAGACAGCGGGTGCATGTCTCTCACTTCATGGGCATCATATGAACTTTCTCTTTCTGTGTGTCTTTTCAAATTAAATTAGCATATGACGGGACCCTACTCGGTCTCCTACTTGCCTCAACCTCTCCATTCCATATTAATTATTTTCATCCAACATAACATTTTGTGTTTAGGAATTAATTTCCCCATACCTTAGATATCAGTTCCCAAACTTATAGATTGATTAAAATTACAAGATAGTTGTAGACAGAGTTTAGCATCAAATCCAGAAATATTGTACTGTTTACACTGTGTGTTATAGAACTGCAAAGAATACAGAGGGGAGTTTTAAAGGCTTAGATAATCTAAATGGGCTTAATGGAGAAAATGACATTTGAATTGGCCCTTGCAGAATAGAGAAAGCATGGGCAAGCAGAAAGAGAGCCCTAAGATAAGGTTAACAAAAACCTGGATATACCAAGTGAGAGCATATTTGGGGAAAGTCAAGACTAGTCCAGGAGTCTGGAATATTGTACACATTCAGGAAAGTAAAAGAAAACAAGTCTGGTTATGTATACTGAGAGTACAAATTAGAATTTTTCTTAATGAATAAATGAAAGAGTGGTTGGAGAGATACAAGGGATAAAAGAAGGAGGTAGAAGGAAGAGAGAGAGAGAGAGAAGGCAGGAGGAAAGAAGAAAAATGAAATGAATTGATTTGTCTAATAATATACAAAATAATTGACTATTATATCTTGGGTATTTTGCTAGAACATGTAACTACCAAAATTTGATTTTGACTAGTGTAGATAAGAGAGTGGTTACTGGCCATCCTAATTAGAGAAAGAAGTGAATAAAACCACAGAGTGACCAAAATATTGGCAGTATGATAAAAGATTTGAATTTTTAAAAGAAAATAACTAAATATAAAAAGCATCGATATGAACAGATTTCTAAAATGAAAACATAGTGTCAAAAGTGAGTTAGAGAATGATTCATTTAATAGGATACCACTTACATAATTTTTAAACACATAAAACAACACTGAAATGATTGTGGATGCACACATTTAATAAAAAAGGGAGTATAGACAGAAAAGACAAGGACCAGTTTTAAACAGATCCATGTTACTCTATTTCTAAATAAAAATGAGAGTGAAAGAAAGAGAGACCTGAAACAAATATAGAAAATCTTAGCATTTATAAATTCTGCACAGAAAGTACACTGGCATTACACCTTTCCTTTTCTGTGCAATTGAAATACTTACTAGTAACAATAAACTGAAATAGATCATCACCATCATCGCACTGAAAAAAGAAGGAAGAGTAAGAAAAAATTAAAAATGACATTAAAATCAATATTTCTCAGCTTTTGCCTTTAGTCAAAACAGTGTCTAAATTTCCCATCCCACTTGAAACAAGACAGACAAGATATATAAAACGTTGACATGTAAGGCACTGGACATCAGCAAAGGAAGAGCAGTGATCCCAGAAAGATAGGAAGTAGATGAGGTGAGCCCTATAATTACCCCAGCTTACTGCCTCCAGAGTTTCCAAGCTGGGTTTCAGTCAAGGAAATCCAAGCAGAGCCCGGCGCTCTCCGAGTGGAGCAGATGGAGGCTGAGGAGCCAAGGAAGCTAGAGTTCACAGGGCAGAATGCCAGGGAGGAGAGGGCTGCAAGGCCAGGAAACTTTGGAGCGTGCAGATGGTCCCCGCAAGCAGTCAGCGAAGCACTGATTAGCATAGGCACTGAAACTTCTCGAAGCCGCGGGAGAAACATCTGAAAGTATTACAGGGAAAAGGATTAGCGTTTACACTGAGGGATAGTGTCTGCTCCTAGAAGGCAGAATGGAAATCCTCATAATTCAGAGGATGTAAGACTACTCAGAGCAGTTTTGCCTCAGTACGAGGAGGTGGGAAGAATTAAGCTTAGACTAAATGCTGCATTGGTCTCACGGAACAAACCTTAATAGTTTGTTAAACCCAAAAGATGAAATTGTTTTCCAGTAATTAACTGTGCACCAGAACAAAACCAAAGTACATTTTTATGAATACAAATCTATCTAGTACCCAACAAGATAATATTTATTTTTTTAAAATTACCAGGCAAGCAAAGAAGCAAGAAAATATAACCCATAAAGAAGAGAATATCAATCAAACTGACAAAGTGGCACAGATGATAGAATTATCACACAAGAAATATTAAGATAGTTATTATCACTGCATTTTTAAATAATTGATGGAATAAGTAGATAAACAATCGATAAGGATATAGAATATTTTAATAACACTGTTAGCTAACTTGACCTAAATAATGTTTCTAGAACACTCCATACAATAGCAGAACATATTCTTTCTAACTGTGAATGGAGCATTTACCAAGCAGACCATATTCTGGGACATAAAACGAGAATCAATAAACTTAAAAGATTCAAGTAAAAAATTATGCTCTCGAATCACATGGAATTAAATTATAAATCAATAACAAAAATAATTCTGGATAATCCCCAAATATTTGGAAACTAAATAATGCACTTCTAAACAACCATGGATCAAAGAAGAAATCAAAAGGAAAATTAGAAAGTGTTTTGAACGGAATAAAATCACAACACATGAAAATGTGTGATGTATCACTAAACCATGGTTGGTGGTGGTGGTATACAGCACAGATATCTACACTACAAAAGAAGACCTCTCAAAACAATGTCTTCAACATTAACTTTAAGAAACTAGGAAAAAAAAGAATGAATTAAGTTCTAAATGAGAAGCAAGGAGATAATAATAGAGATCATAACAGAAATCAACGAAACAGAAATAAATTTGAAAAGACAATAGAGACACTAAAAGTGTCTAAGTGAAACTAAAAGTTGATTCTTAGAGATCAATGAAACGTATAATCCTCTAGCCAGAGTGATCAGGAAAAAAAGAAAGAAGACACAAATTATCAGTATCAAGAAAGAGAGATAACATTACTACAGATCTGGCAGATATTAGAAGGATAACGAGGATATATTATAAATAAGTTATGCCAATAAATTCAATAGTTTAGATGTAATGGACAAATTCCTTGAGAAATACAAACTGTCAAAGCTCACTCAAGGACAAATACATAATCTGAATATATTACCTAACTTGTGTGTATATATATATATATATATATATATATATTCAATAAAAATTGAATTTCTAGTAAAAAATAGTCCCACAGGTAAAAAACATTCTAGGCCCAGATGCCTTTAATGATGAATTTTATCAAAGGTGTATGAAATAAATAATATGAGTTCTATGTAAACTCAGAAATTTTAAAAACAGGGAATAATTTCAATTTATTTAATGAGACAGGCATTATCCTACTAAAACAAGACAAAGACATTAAAAGAAAAACAAACTACCAACCCATATTTTCCCATGAAAATAGGTACAAAAAGTCTAAGCAATATTTTAGCAAATCCCATCCAATACTACATCAAAAATAAAATGCATCGTGACCAAGTGGGATTTATATTCCAGAAGGGCAAGTCTGGTTTGTCATTCATAAATCAACATAATTTACTAAGTTAACTAACTAAAAAAAGAAAAAGAAAAAAAAAAAACAATAAATGACCGTTTTAATAGTTGCAGAGACAATGATGAGACAAGCCCAAATCAATTTCTGATTAGGAATAGAAGAGAACTTGATAAGGGCATAAAGGAAAAGTCTATAGGTAATATACTTAATTGCAAGGTCTGAATGGTTTTCCTCTAAGATTAGAAACGAAAAAAATCGCTGTTCCCACAATTTCTATTTAACTTTGTCCTGGAAGTTCTGGCCAGAGCAATCAGGCAAGACAAAACAATGAAAGTCATCAAGATTGGAAAGGAAGAAGTAAAATATCTTTGATGAAATCTACAAAAGCTATGAGAACTAATATATGAGTTTAGCAATATTACAGGACACATGATCAACATACTGAAAAAAATATGCCAATAATGGACACCTAGATTAAAATTAAGAAAATTATAATGGTATAAAATGTATAAACTACTTAAAGATGAATCTGACAAAGGATGTGTAAGATCTATACACTGGAAACTACAAAACCTTGCAGAAATTAAAGACGACCTAATATGTGGAGAGATATCCTATGTTCATGGGTGAAAAACCTCTACATTGCTAAGGTTTCAATTTTTCCCAAATTGATCTACAGATTTCAATCAAAATTCTAGCAGATTTTTTTTTTTTTTTTGTAGAAACTGGTAAGTGGATTTTAAAATGTATATGGAAATGCATAGAACCTATAACATCCAAAGTGACTTTGAAACAAGAACGAAAGTTACAGGACTAATACTACCTGATCTCAGGAGTTATCATAATGCTATAGCAATGAAAAGCATATGGCTTTGGCATAAACATAGATACTAGATGGCCAAGCTGCCAGATACCAAGATGGTCATTTAGGACAATGAGCCACAGTTAAAGTCACATTTTTGTTCATTTATTGTGACAGTGCAGTCAAGAGGCAAGAGAGAAAAGAGCTGGCTCCCCAATATCTATTATTCCTCAGGGAATGGCACTGGGCAAGGGGTCAGATGGTATGTGACATAACAAAGAGAAATTATAACACTGCTAAAAAGCTCTAACAGGAGGCTCCTGCCTTTTTATAGATCTGAGGTGCCTGAGTTGGGGGGCAGGAAAGGCTCGGTATAGCAAAGTAATGAGTCAGTGAGCAAAGGTCCCTCAGCCAAGCTGGGAAGTATAGGGATATTTATTATATTGATCATGGTGAAGTTTTGTAATACTTCACAAACTGTACACTTTAAACATGTGTAGTTGACTGCGTGTCAATTATACTGCAATAAAGCTGTTTGAAAATTATTAATTTTGTTTCATGCAGACAATGATCAGAGATGAGGCCAGAACTTGACGTGCTGTGGACGGCGGAGAAACTAAGCTAATGACAGATCGTTCAGGGAATTCCGTGGGAAAGATGGCTTGGTCCATAAATTTGATCTTCACCCCTTACAGGTACTACTAGAGTTTAAATTGACACTATGACTCTTCTCTTCTGCAGGTCACCTCTTGATGTTTGAAAACCAGCACGTTAGCCCTGGCCTGTTTGGCTCAGCGGTTAGAATGTCGGCTGCGTTCCAGAGAGGCCCAGGTTCGGTTCCCGCTCAGGGCATGTACCTTGGTGGCGGTTTGTCCCCTGCCCTGGTTGGGTCGTGCGTGTGGCAGCCACTTGATGTGTCCCTTCGATGTTACTCTCTCTCTCTCTCCATCTCTCCCTCTCGCTCTATCTGAATAAAAAGTGGAAAAATGTCCTCATGTGAGGATAACCCCCCCCCCAAAAAAAAACCCCAGCAATGTTAGGCAATTATTGCTTATACTTTACCAGTTAACTCCAAATTTGGTCACAGAAATGTCCCTCAACTTCCTTCGGTAACAATAAGATTTTACTGTTATCGGAAGGCTTCAAGATAATTAACATAAATTGTGAAACAAAAATCTAGAAAATGAATATGTGATTATTATCAGTGGAATGCTGACTGGCTTCTATTGTCCCATGAAAGCCAATTGTTAAACATTCAACAATTGTATAAGCTAGTGGCTAAACCCAGCTATCATTAAAACTTAAATTATACACTTTAGCAATTAAATAATATAAAAACCACAGATAATGAAAACTCTAGACCAGTGGTTCTCAACCCGTGGGTTGCAACCCCTTTGGGGGTCGAACGACCCTTCCACAGGGGTCGCCTAAGACATAACAGTACCAAAATTACAGTAATGAAGTAGCAACAAAAATAATTTTATGATTGGGAGTCACCAGAACATGAGGAACTGTATTAAAGGGTCGCGGCATCAGGAAGGTTGAGAACCACTGCTCTAGACTCATCACTCTCTACTCTACTACATATACTACTATCCGTGGTCTTGACCTTTACATCTCTTCCCAACTGTCCATATTCGATGCATCGTGTTTATAGCTTGAAACTGGCCATAGTGGAAGTATTGACACCATAGACATCAGCAAATACTACAAATCAGGGCTTGATTTATTGTTTTGTTGATGGTTAAAAAAAGATTTTAAAAATGTCAATAGTGCAGATTAAATTAAAGTTGCATCATGTCTGTAGTCATTATATTTTGACGGACACACAAAAAGATGAGAAAATATTTTCCCAGTGTTTGAAAACTATTTCTGACCCAGCTAATAAATCGCTTTAGTCATGACAAACCAAACTTGTGAGGCATATTTTCGTTGTTAAACTTTTGTCTTATATAGTAAAAATATATATATATATCAAACAACATTCATATTGAAACTATATTCATCAGTTGCAAACATGAGTTCTCTATACAGGAATTCAGCAAAAACCAATGGAAATATTTCATTGTGTATTTATTATTACTCGTAAATTTTGTGCTGTATAAAGATGTTATTAAAATTTATAATAAACTTAAGTACACTGAAATATGCGTTCCTTTTTCCTCAAAAAGCTAACTGCCAAACATTTAAAAGCATATCACTGGGCTACTTTGAGTCTATAGACCCAGACCCTGGTCAGAGTTTTGCTCTTGGGTATCTTTGTCTTGGCCCCTTCTAGTTATTGGTTGTAGAGGTCAGTTCACTCTCCTCCAGTGGACATTGTCCACAGAATTTAAACCATGAAATGGGGTTATTCATACGTCCATAACAAATCAGTCTCCTGAAGTACTTTCGTCAAAACAAAGCAATACTTAACTTTTAAAACGGCAGTTTTTCTGGTTTTGCTTTTTCAGCTTCAACAGATATCCTGTCGAATAAGTTAAACACCAAAGACCGAAACTATGTGAATAGCTGGATAGATATGTTACTTGAAACAGCAATGCTTTTTTAGTACAAGAAACATTACTCACAAACTTAAAGCTACTGATGAATTAAGAAAATATATGTAATAAATACTTCTGAGTTAGTAGCTTTAATCTATAAATAATCTTTACATATCTATAAGAAAAAGATGATACTCTGGTGGGAAAGAACAGGCAAAAGTCATGAATAGAAGTTTCACCACAAATTCAAGCAGCCAATAACATACAATAGTTACCTCATCAATAAAAACAATTCATTTAAAATAGGACAGTTTCCCTTTTATTTTATTTTATTTTTTATCCTCACTTGAGGACATTTTTCCATTTTTTGTTCAGATAGAGTGGGAGGGAGAGAGAGGAAGAGAGAGAGAGAGAAACATCGACGTGAAAGGTACACATCGAGTGGTTGCCACCAGCAAGACCAACCAGGACCAGGGACAAACTGCAACCGAGGTACATGCCCTTAGCGGGAACCGAACCCGGGTCTCTCCGGACCACAGGCGGATGCTCTAATCGCTGAGCCAAACCGGCCAGGGCTGTCATAGAATGATTTTAAAGATATATACTTATGGCTCAAAGAGTAGCAGATTTCAAAACTATATTCAGTATTATCTCACTTTTATATGACAAAACATATATTATGCACACACATAAATATACAATAAGATATTAAAGGATATACCAAAAAATGTTAACTGAGCTTTTATTTCAGGTTGTTTTATTTTTATTTTTATTTTTTTAATACTTGGATTTAATTGTTCTGCATCAAGCATGCATTACCTGTGGAATAGAATTTTAAAAGCCATTTCAACACTACTTGGGCACCTCGTAAGTTTCATAACCAGATGATTCAAGGACCTGTTAACGCTTAGATTCTTTGAAACTGCAGCTGTTTTGCTTAGAGATGCATTTGGAAGCAGCCCAGTGTGGTAAGTGCAGTAAGTATGATCTAAGAGGGCACTCCTGGAAGGAGGAGAATTTCTTGTGTTTGCACTTTTTCTGGCTATGCAAATGCTGCTCTGACTGGTGGCTGCTCTATCCTATGCCTTGGTGCGGAAATCCGAGGAGACACTGACTCATTTTACTGAATGATTTTACTGGGGATGTGACCCTGGGTTTGGTTACCCACAGGCATTTCTGCAGTGACTGGGTATCCTGGGAGAGGTTTTATTTTAACATGTTTAACAGAGGCTTTTTCTAGCCCAAGTGAAAGGTTGTGAATGACGGAGAGGGAGACCACACCCTCTATTTGTATCCCTTTACAAGGACTGGGGCAGCCTGGCCTCAGGCCTCTGAACTCAAAGTTAGGATTTAACTACTGGACAACGTCTCATAAGAAAACCATCTCTATATTTCTATCCTTCAGGATCATCCTAAAGAGGCCACTATATTTTCACCATGAACGGCCCAACATAAAGGTTACTTTGGGAATTAAGAGATTGTGGAGTTTGCTGCCTAAGACACTGGGAAGGCTTGTTTTTCATCTAAATGTGAAGTTACATTTGGTAGGGTCTGTGTCCTACACTATGAACAGTCTCTCCATCACTTCTTCAGTTGACTCTATTGACAAAGGCATCATTAAGAGCAATGAACTTACATTTCAGTTTGCCGACCCACTCGGCACTTCAAAAAAGGGCCAGGGGCTGTTAGATACTGATAATAGAAAATGAATTAGACAAAGCCTAGAGGTCAACTCTATACCATAGAGTCCACAAAAGGCTAAATATGGTATGTCCACAAAGTCTGGAAACATAGGCATATATGTATAATACTCTAATTATAATATTAAGGACTTTGCCAATATATAAAACTGATAATGTAATATAATCTATGTCTCCAGACTTAATAGGTATCTTGTTGTCTATAATATGAAAAGCACTATGGTAACAGTATAGAATTAAACCCTAGATTCCAGTGAATGGTTAATGCTGCCTGGTAAAGCCAGGGAATGTTCTATTAAATAGGATTTCAGAGGATGAGTAGATATTCATCAGGAAGCATATTCCATGCAAAGAAAATAACACTGGAAGAAAAACATACTCTGGTCCTATTTAAGAATAGAGGTTACAAGAACTTTTCAAGAAATGGAGATGAAAAGTATCATTTATTGGAGTTGGGAGGCTAGGATATTGAAAACTATCTGGAGAAATCTTCAGTTTTCTCCCATTTCTGGCTCTTCTACTGGTAACCAGAGGTATGATAACCATTAGGTTGATACTGGTATTAATCATACCCAACAAATGTTCAGAGAGTGGGCTGGGCAATTAACAGAGGTGGCAGCTTGTACTGAGAAGCATGAAGGGCAGATCAAAGATGTGCCTACTTGACAGTGTGCAGTGACTTTCAATGGTATTAAATTAACAATAAACCTCTTCACCTGCGGAATCTCACACAGTACCTGGAATGGTCCTCTGCTGGGCTGAGGTCAGATGGGAGGATTTTTATAGCCAATGTTCTTGAGCCTGTGATGGAGGTTTGGTTTTGTCAAAGTCCATAAGGAACACTGAGGTCAAGTAGGATGAAAGTCCAAGTATAGGATTCAGGAGTAGAAACTGAAGGAGGAGTATGAGACTCACTTGGCATCACGTGGTAGCTTGTTAGAAATGCTGACTCTGTTCACCCCAGGCTTAATGAATTCAAATCTGAATTTTAACAAGATTCTCAGATGGTTTATCGACTACTGGTCTGCAGATCATATTTTGAGTAGGAAAGGTCTAAGCTACTGGTTCTTTAACTTGGATGTGCATTGAAACTAGCTGGGGTATTTCAAGAAGAACTGATCTCTAGGGCATATCTGCATATATTCTTATTTAATTGGTGGGCTCAGAACATCAAAAGACAGAAGAATGGGAGAGGTGACTGGGAAAAACTGTCACCAAGAAACAGGTTCTAGTTATTGAAAAAAGGACAGACTGATGGATGGAAGGATGAAAGGAGGAATGGCTGGCTGGTTGGCTGGCTGGCTAGCTGGATGGATGGATAACAAGAAGTTAGAGGACTGTGAGATTAAAAATCTGCTATTTTGCCCTGGCTGGTTTGGCTCAGCGGTTGGAGCGTCGGCCTGCGGTACAGAGAGACCCGGGTTCAGTTCCCGCTAAGGGCACGTACCTCGGTTGCAGTTTGTCCCCGGCCCTGGTTGGTCGTGTGGGTGGCAGCCACTCGATGTGTCCCTTCACGTCGATGTTTCTCTCTCTCTCTCTCTTCCTCTCTCTCCCTCCCACTCTATCTGAACAAAAAATGGAAAAATGTCCTCGGGTGAGGATTAAAAAAAAAAAAAAAATCTACTATTTTGTGTCCGGCTAGTGTGGCTCAGTGGTTGAGCGTCAATCCATGCACCAAGAGGTCGCTGGTTCGATTCCTGGTTAGGATACATGCCCAGGTTGTGGGTCTGATCCCCGATGGGGGTCATGTAGGAGGCGGCCAATTGATGTTCTCTCTCATCAATGTTTCTGTCTCTTTCCCTCTCCCTTCCTCTCTCTCTCTAAAAAAAAAAAAAAAACCAATAAAAGAAAATAATTATTTTTTTTAAATCTACTATTTTGATAATGACCTTTAGGATGTGCTTCCTCTCAATAACTTGGGCCAGTGAGTCACACAGCATTATTTGTACACTAAGAATCTAAAATGTAGATTCTGGCCACGCCCTTATATTGAATCAGCATATTTAGAGATGTGGTCAACTAATCTGCACTTTCTATACATGCTTCAGGAGAAGCTTATGTACTGTAACGTTTAGTAACTTAGTAACTGCTTGTCTAGATAGACTCCTGGCTAATTGTGGAGGGGCAATCTAAATTGAAGTGTTTTTCATACAGAGGGGTTTTTGATATTTATTTGGATGGGACAATTCTTGTTTTTTTTTATCCTCACCCAAAGACATTTTTCCATTTATCTTCCGATAGAGCGGGAGGGAGGGAGAGAGAAAGAGAGACAGAACCATCAATGTGAAAGAAACACATTGAGTGGTTGCCACCCACATGACCCCAACCAGGGCCGGGGCAAACTGCAACCGAGGTACGTGCCCTTAGCAGGAACCAAACCCAGGGCTCTCTGGTCCACAGGCCGATGCTCTAACTGCTGAGACAAACCGGCCAGGGCGACAGGACAATTCTTCATTGTGCAATAATTGACCTGAGCATTGGAACATGGCTGGATTCCCTGGCTCTGACTACTAAATTCTAGTAACATGTCATTGTGTCAACCCAAATATCATTCTCACATTTCCAAATGGTGCCTCCAAGCTGCAAATTGCCACCTCAAACTGCCAAGTTCCCTGCCAGGATCATGGGATAGATTGATACAGTATACAGGACCTTGCCTATGTTTACCAATTGACTATGGCAGAGATTAAGTTTGCAAAAGCCTAACCACACCTCCTGTAACTCTGAATATGTGCAGGTGAGGTGTGAAGTGGAATGTAAGGAACACTGAATCTGTAATCAGAAGCCTTGAGTTTGGGGCCACTCACTCACAGTACACCAGCAGGTTACCACTTTTTTTGCCTGGCATTTCCCACTCTATAAAATGGGAATAAAAACACGAGGTTCAGTTGTCGCACGGGACTGTTGGGAGATGATGAATAGTGAAATCTGTTAGATACTATAAATACTATTTAAATAAAACTTTGCATTATTCTAAATAATTACTTTTCTTTCTTTGATAGGGGAAGTCTCTAAGGTGGATGAAAACATATACCACAATACTGTGCGTTTTAGGAGTTCTTCTATAGCCCTGTCTTTTCCAGAAAACAAGCCTTCGCATGGGTTGAAATCTGTATCGAGTTGCTCAAATAAAAATAAACTGCAGCTGCAATTTTAAAGGTTGTTTTTGACTCTAGCCCCTACACCCTAAAGCCTCTTAGAATTTCCCCCATACACAGTGGAGAGCAGGTGGTCAATGGGAAATCCCCATAAGTCCCCCACACAGCATTTTTTTTTTTAGCCTGCCTTCAATAGTTATGTTCTGCTCTATAATTTCCTTTTAGCTATTTCTTCCTGTGTCCTTTTCTTGCTCTCATGTATAGTAAAATGCTGATGCATGCCTTTAGGCCAGATAGCATCCATTTTGCCTTCTATGCATGCTCCCCATCTGAGCTTTGCCCCAAGAGCCTGACTCCATGAACTGAATCAACACGCCCCTGCCTTCCTGTTGGGTTCAGCCAGTAGGTAGCCCCAGCAGAGTCCCAAGTGGGGAGAAGAAGGAAGTGTGGCTCTTTATTTCTCTGGTGACTACATCCTTGAGATTACTCAGGCTGGCTGTGCCTTTTCAAAGAAGGCCACCTTCTCTTTTTGAGGCAACTGCTCTGCAGGCCTTTCTTTATCCAGGTGAAATTTTCACACCCCTTGATTCTTTGGGTGTTGGAATGGGACACTGCTACTGCTGCTACCCTGAGTTTTAGCATTGTCTCTCATGTTTCCCCTAAACTCCACCTCCATAATCATTCTTTTTGAGGATAAACCTACTTTTAATTATCTTATTTTGAATGGGACATCTGTGTCCTATTGGGATCTTTTTTGATACAGTAGCTCAACAAAAATAAAACATTGGACTTTGAGGATAGGGACCAAATTAGTTGTGTTTCTGCCTACAATATACCAAGGGACCTTCTCTGTTATGGTTTCAGTCTTCTCCATATATAATAAAATAAAATTTTGGATTGTGTAATCTTAAAGATACATTCCCCAGTCACCAAATATAGTGTTTGCAACAGGATAAAGAGAACTTACTGTACAGGTGTGAAATTTTGCTATGATTATCATTAGCGAGAATGTGCATACCCATGTGTCATTCATCAGCTGTGACTTGTGGCATCTGTGCAGGTGGAAAAGGAGCTGTCTGATGTTTGAATTGCTTTGACACTTGTTAATGTATGTGATTCCTGGTGGGTGGTGGTTTTGATCGTTGTTTGCATATTTGGAAATAGTATGCATATTAAATTTAGAAATGTCTGATTGTTGGCCTATGTTGTCCAAATGTGAATGGCTTGGAAAAAGAAACATAGCTTTCTGTTCTTTCAGATGATATTCATCATTGTCCATCAATCAATCAGTGAGCTGTCTTAAAACACTTCCTGTCACTCGCACTGATGCCAGCTTCTCAGTTACCATTGTTTTGACTCTTGGGAGGCAAAGAAAAGCACCCGGAGAAAATAGAAATGAAAAGGAGCACTTGGCGTGAGCAACCTTTCATTTGGAGCTAGCAGGGAAACTGTCGGCTTCCTTCTAAGCAGCATACTATTTCGTCATGTTACAATTGTTAGTAAACCTCCCATGAAGTAACCAACATCAGAAAACTTGTAGTTTGCTCTTTTTGCTATGAAGGTTCTATTGCGTGAAAAGGGTGAACTGTCAAGATGCATTCAAGAAGAAAAACCAGCTTTCAATCATTCCTAGTGAATTCAAATCTAGGGTTATGTTGCTCATTTTTTTCCTGTTCTGTCAAAGACTGTATATTGTTCTCTAAATAAAAAAAATTAAATAAACCATAAGAGTTCTAATGATTAGTAATGTTTGTTCAGTACATGACATCTCCAAGTAGTTTCATTCTTCATTATTTTATTTCACCCCCACCATTCTCATGTAAACGTTGGTTTTAGTGACATTTCGTAAACAGCGTCATCTAGACACAAAGCCAAGTTGCTGATACAAGACCAATGCTGCATTGCACTGTGCCGTGGACATATTTTCGTCCTGTGATGAGTGTTATAAGCTTAGAATACAAGCTTTTACTATTCTTCCCAGCATCCCCGATCAGGAGGAGCACACAGAGTTGCCCGAGTGAGACAGAAGACAGAAATGAGCAGTCACCTGAAAAGGCAAATATGAGAATAACTCCTCAAGTCAAAAACGCAACTTTAAGTCTAATTTGAGCTTCCATTCAAGTCACTCATTATCTTTACATATCATTCATGTGGGACTACCCTGCCTCCTTTCAATGAACAGGGTCTGTGAATTCTTATTGCACAATGCGCCTATAGTAATCAGTTCCTTCCTTTCACATCGGCAGCACCTGCTACTATCAAGGCATTTATCATCTCTCTCCTTGATTTTCAATAATCTAAATCTTAAATGGCTCCCAGTTCCATCCTCACACTCTCATCAGATTAGTCTTCTTATAGTCGTAGTAGGTGCTCACTAAGACTTGTTTAAATGAGAAGCGGATGTATTTGTTTGCAGAGGCTGATTATAGAACATGATAAAGGCAACAAAGAAATATACAGAAGTACTACAAGTTGTCCCAATAATACATTTCTTTAGATACCATCTAAGGTAGCTCTTAGAAATTTCCCATTGTAGTGGATTGTGTTGATACAATGCTCTCACTCCATACTCAATGTTTAAGTTACATTGTTGTCTTAGTCCCCTAGACATGCTATACAACATACCACCAGCTGGGTGGTTTAAACAACAGAAATTTATTTTCTCACAGTTCTGGAGACTGAAAAGTGTGCCCAGAAAGAGAGAGGAGAGATACAGAGAGAGATTAAAATATCTGTTGTCTTTCCTTATAAGGGCACGAACACCTTCATGACCTCACCTAACTCTGATTACCTCCCAGGGACCCCATCTTCAAATATCATCACGTTTAGGATTACAGCTCCACCATATGAATTTGGGGTGGGGGAAATGCAACAACATTCAATCTTTAACAGATGCTCTGTTTGGGGCAAGAGCGGGGAAGTGCATTTACATTTGTATGGTGTCAAGTCTGCCTGCTGGTGTGACAGCCTTGCCGTCAGGACTCTCAGCTGCCCTCAGCACAACAATGTTTTAGGGAGGGTAGGGGTGTTTAAAGGTGAAACTTAACCATCAGCCAGCGGCATGATCATGGGAGATGGGAGACAGCTCAGTCATGGCTCTGCTCTCCGGCAGCTACTCTCCAGCCTTTGTCTGCTTCGCCAGGACTTTTCCAAGCTCGATGATTCTTTGTTAGCTGACACTCTATCTCTTCTCCCTGAGAATCTAAGAAGCCCCTGTTCTCTCTCTCTCTCTCTCTCTCTCTCTCTCTTTCTCTCTCTCTCTCTTTGTAATTCATTTATAACTTGCACAAAACTATTATTTTTCTAAAGGTTGTATTTTACTTTAATGGCCTGGTATCACTTTGTAGTATATTAACATATTCTGGTCCTGCCCTTGCTGGTACCATCTGTGCTCTTACTTCCTGGCTCTGGACTTCACAAGGACCCCATGGCCCACACTCCTCTGTGACCTGATGACTTCCTGTACTGAAGTGAATACAAAAAGGAAGCATTTAGTCTCTCTCTGCAGTAGCTCAGATTGAGACTTTAAAGTACTCCCTTCATAGACTGTATTTCTGTCGTTCTAGCTATTTATTTGGAATTGCTTGCAGCCCATATAGATGTCTGTGATAGCGACTGAACGATGCTAACTCTCCTTCAGCATGTCCTCTGGAGTAGGACGAGAACTGCCACTATCCAGTCCTGGAATCGGCCAGGTGAACCCTGGCTGTGATGTAATTAAAATCATGGCATTAGAGTTGGAGGTGATTTGGAACTAGGCTTTATTACTTACTAACTATAATTCACTTTTCATCTGGAAGTTTTTTTTTCTACTTGTGAAATAAGAATAATAATATCTGCTTTACCTTCCTATCTACAAATGTGTGAAGATAAAAATAAAGTAATATATATATTTATTTACATATATATAAAAGTAACAAATTATAAAGTAAAGTACAAATGTTAGTTGTGATTATTATTATGAATAAAAAAGAAAATGAGAGCCCGGCTGGTGTGGCTCAGTGGTTAAGCATCATCCCCTTGCACTAAGAGGTCATTGGTTATATTCCTGGTCAGGGCACATGCCCAGGTTGTGGGCCAAATCCCAAGTGGAGGGGGGGCATGCAGGAGGTGATCATTTGATGTTCTCTCTCATTGATGTTTCTATCTCTCCCTCTCCCTTCTTCTAAAATCAATAAAGAAAAAAAAATAAAAAGAAAATGAGTGTTTATTTCAAAATAATATGTAGTCCCATGTCAGCTAGAAGTTGAAAGTGAAAACTAAGAACTCCTCGAACAGTTGCAGTCTTCAGTCTGGATTGGGTTCAGTCATAGGCCCCTCTTTTTGGTTTGTAGATGGCCATCATTTCCCCTCCATCTTCATATGGTCTTTCTTCTGTGAGTATCTGTGTCCTAATAATCTCTTCCTGTATGAGGACACTAGTCAGACTGGATTAGAACCCACTCATGTGACCTCATTTGCTCTAAGTACCTCTTTAAAGTCCTATCTCCAAATATAGTCACAATCTGAGGTAGCAAGTATTAGATCTTCAACATGAATTATTCTCCCATGAATTTGGGGGAAATATAATTAAGCCCTTAACACTGATAGGTTGAAGTAGTCATCTCTGTATCATAACTTTTCTATAGTTCAATCTTTCGGCAAAATGATTATTTTAACGTTCTCCACAGAACCAATAGGATAGATAGAGATAGAGTTAGAGATAGAGACAGAGACAGAGACAGAGACAGAGACAGAGACAGAGACAGAAATAGAAATAATGAGAGAGAGAAAGGTAGCTTATAGGAATTGGCTCACTTTATTATAGAGGTAGAGAAATCTAATAATCTGCCATCTGCAAACTGGAAAATTGGCTGCACAGCCAGTGGTATAATTTGTCTGAGTCTGAAAGATTTGAGACCCAGGGAAGCTGATGGTGTAAGTCCTAGTCTGAGTCTGATGGCCCAAGAATCAATAGCACCAATGTTTGAGGGCAGGGAAAGATGGATATTCTCCCAGAAGCAAAGAAATAACCCCTTTCTCTGCCTTTTTACTCTATGCAGGCCCTCAAGAGATTGGACAATACCCACCAGCACTGTGGAGAATATCTGCTCTACTCTGTCTGATTCCAATGCTAACCTCTTCCAGAAACACCCTTACAGAGACACCAGATACACTTTACCATCTATCTGAGCATCCCTTAGTCCAGTCAAAAAGGCACATAAAATTAACCATCACAATGACTAAACCTTAAATCAGAATAAGGAGGAGCTATTTGTTTAGCTAAGAGTATTCAAAGGATCAGATCAACACAAATTCCACCAAAAAGTGTATTTAAAATTTCTAGTATTTATTATGAGAAATGAGTTAGCAATAACTTTTGTGCTATGTTGCCTGGACTTGGTTAGGCACTATACTTCTTTAATGAATTTAATCTTTATAGAAGTCCTTTGAGATAGTATTACCCCAGTATTCAGTTCACATCACTTTTCTGATCAAAAACCTATATGTGGCTTCTATTTCAAGTCAGAGTGAAAGGCGTCCTTAGAATGGCTTATAAAGTCTGATGTGCCCTGGCCAGTTTGGCTCAGCGGTTAGAGCGTCGGCCTGCGGTCCGGAGAGACCCGGGTTCGGTTCCCGCTAAGGGCACGTACTTCGGTTGCAGTTTGTCCCCGGCCCTGGTTGGTCGTGCGGGTGGCAGCCACTTGATGTGTCCCTTCACATCGATGTTTCTCTCTCTCTCTCCCTTCCTCTCTCTCCCTCCCACTCTATCTGTACAAAAAATGGAAAAGTATCCTCGGGTGAGGATAAAAAAAAAAAAAAAAGTCTGATGTAATCTCAGCCCCTCCCCTCCATTCCCATGACTGTGTGATCTCTGGCCCGTCCACACACCCGCGTGCCTCGGGGCTCCAGCCACACTGGCATTTTTGCTGTTCTCATGCTCCAGGCGAACTCCAGCCTCGTGGCCCTTAGACTCTCTGTCCGCTGTGCCTGGAGTACTCTCCTCCAAGGTATCTACATAGCTTACTCCAACACACCTTTCAGACTTGGCCCAAATGTCACTTTTTCAATTAAGTCTAATTTAAGCAATTTAAAATCGCTTCTTCATCCTCCACCACAGTAATTTTTTATCTTTGTTTTCCACCTTCTTTATTTTTCATAGCACTTATTCCCTTCTAACACAATATAAACGCTGCCTGTGTGTTCTGTTTACGGACTGGCATGTGTCTCTTGGCTCACCGCTCCATTCCTACCCTTGCTGGTTCCGTTAAACGGCAGAAGCCTGGAAGCTGGCAAACTATATTGTCCAGATTTGCTTACCACCCAACTGCTGGGCACATCCTGTCACTGAGAGGATCAGTCAGGAGGTTGGAGGACAGAAGGAAAAAACAAGCCATTTTATTTTGTGTCTAGCCATACGTGGAGCAGTGTGACAGAGGCTGTGACAGTCATGGGGACCCCGGTACCTCCCCAGCTGGTGTGATTCCAGCAGAAGCAGCGCCAACAGTGCCAGCAGCACAGAATCCCTCCTAGGGCAACTCTGACCATGGACTTTGTACTGGGGGTGCCTACTGTGTCAGTCAGAATAGAGGCCCTTCACGTCCTGCAAAGCAGCAGGGCGGAGGCCCCACAGGAGGGAGGGGCACCAACCGGGGAGCCCCCAGCAGCCTCAGGGGCTCGGCGAACACGGGTGGCACACTTCTTCTGGGTAACGGCAGTTTCCATTCTGCTCTTCCTGTCCTCGGGATGGTAGTTTCTAATCTCTAGACAAATTCCCGCTTCCTCTTTTAATCTTCCAGCTACTTTGATGTTTTTATAATCAAATCCTTATCATAGATTTTCTCTGTTGGAAACACACGTAGGGACTCATTCCCCGAGCGGAGCCTTGTTGATACAGCACGTCAGAGGTCGCTGCCTGCGCGTGAATCCAGAAACACGGGCATTGTCATTGCCGTTGCCGCTGCGCGAGGCACTTCCAAGGCGAGGAAAAAGGACCCTCTTCTTCCTTCCGCTTTCCAGTCTGCCACGGACGCCTCCCGCTCACAGAAGCTGGCCAGGTGTCGCCTGGAACGGCCGTCAGGCAAATGTCTGCGTGGAGTCCCCTATGTTACAGGGAGGTCAGGGATGGAGCAGGGACAATAACCGGTACATTTATTCAAAGCACAGTCCATAATTGAAGCGATTGGACAGTTTGTCCCTGTTGTTTTCTTAGGATGAGCACTGAGCCTCATAATTAATAGTTACTGGTAAATCTTTGTTTAGTAAGTTTTTATTGTTACCAAGCAAGAGCCCTCTGTCCAGTGACCACAGAAGGCAGAACTATGACACTGGCTTTTGAGGAAAGAAAGAACAATTTATTTAATGTGGAGTCAACTTTCAGCAGACAGAAGGCATTGCTCAAATCTGTCTTCCTGATGGAGGGTTTGGGGTGAAATTTAAGGGGGATTGGGTCTGGTTTACGGGAGCACTGGCAAGACAAGTTTGGAACGTGACCATTTATGGTGTAGGGCCGAGGGGCAGGGGGACAGCACAGGAGAATTTCAATCTGGCAGGGTTTGATTGGTCAGTCCTATATTTGTCCATTATCAGGTCTAGGCGCCAGATCTTCCTTATTGAAGGACCCCTCTCTTTGTAATGGGATCTGGGTGACCATATTTCTGATACTTGAGTTTCCTGCACTGAAGATTCTTGGTCTTGGTGTCATCCTGAGGACTGGGATACCACAAGCACAGTGCAGTCTGTGTAAAATAACTCAAAAATTGTATTAACTACCCATCTGCTTTAAAGAGGCAGAACCAGCATGCTGTTTTATCACCTTTAAGTGAGGAAATTGATTCATTGAGAGCTTGATACATTACTTGAGTAACAAGTCAAGGAGACATTAGCTCTCGTTGATATAAAATCACACAATTTTTCATTTGTATAGAAGAACTACTTGCTAAAGTTCTACTGCTGGTAAGGCAGAGAGTTAGAATAGTAGACTGAAAACAGACTTTACTTTATTTTATTTTATTTTAATTAATTTATTTATTTTTGTTACAAATGTTTCTTCTTTTTCCCCCATTGATTCCCCCCTCTCCCTCCCTCCCTGCCCTGTCCCCAGCTTTGTTGTCCATGTCCATTGTTCATGCATACATGCATATAAGTTCTGTGGTTTATCTTTCTCCCCCCCCCCACTCCCTCTTCTGGGGATTGTCAGTCTGTACCCCACTTCCATGTCTCTGGGACTACCCCATTCCTCAGACGGTTATGTTCATTACATTTAACAAATAAATTAGATCATATGATACTTGTCTTTCTCTGCTTGGCTTGTTTCGCTTAGGATAATACTTTCTAGGTCCCTCCATGTAGTCTCAAAGGATAAGAGATCTTTCTTTCTTACAGCTGCATAGTACTCCATTGTGTATATGTACCATGGCTTTTTTATCCATTTGTCTATTGATGGACATTTGGGCTGTTTCCAGATCTTAGCTATTGTAAATGGTGCTGCTATGAACATAGGGGTACATATATTCTTTCTGATTGGTGTTTCAGGCTTCTTAAAGTATATTCCTAGAAGTGGGATCACTGGGCCGATGGCAGTTCAATTTTTAATTTTTTGAGGTAACACCATATTGTTTTTCATAGTGGCTGCTGAAAACAGACTTTAAATGAGAGTTAAGAAACTAATGTTCTAGATTGCTCTCTGTCTTTCTTGACCATGTGACCTCACTTCACCTTTCTGAGTCTTAATCATTGAGCCAACCAATTTTTACTAAGTGCCTTCCTTGTGTTATATTATATAAATGTAGTAATACAGTATCAGTCATAGTTTCAGTGATTTACCATGCCCACCTGATTCCAAATATATTCCAGATCTCTAAATGGCTTTCTATCTCCTCTGCCTTGACCGTGTCCAAGCTACCATCTCTTGGGTTACTGTAAAAGCTTCCTGACTCATCACTCTGTTTCTAATCTTACCTCTTTCTAAATAGGCTTCCATAGAGTAGCCATGGTGGGAGATCATTTTTAATGCAAATACAGTCATAGCACTCTTAGGCAAAAATCCTTTTTCACATTCCAATTCTTAACAAGATCTTCAGATCTTATATGATCTGGTCCCACTCTAACTCACTTTTCTCCTTTTATGTTACTTTTCTTCTCACTCTGACATACTATACTTGTGTACTAGAAGGTGAGCAAGTCCACTGTTTTCTTATAAAGAACTACTTATATGCTATTACTCCTTCTACCCCATGTACTTGTACTCCCACCCCTTACCTAGGATATACCATTATTCATTATTCAGATTATAGCTGAAATATCTAAATCATTCCCTCTCCACCCCATTTTACATAACATTATTCATTTGTAATTTTTTTCTGTAGATTTAAAATTACATTTTATAATAATTTGTTTGATGCCTTTCCCACCAGAATGAAAGTTTCACAAAGAAGGAAAAGTATGCTTTGTGTAGAACTATATCTCCAGTGGACAGCCAGATGCTAGATAAACATCTCTTCAGTAAATGATTAGGAAGTCATTAAGGACTTTTAAATAGAGAAGTGGTTTGATCTGATGAATAACATTTTTAAAAGGTCACTCTGAATTTTATTTTTTCCAATATAAAATGAAGATTAGATGATATATAAGGTCCCAACTATTCTCAGATTCTATGATTTTCTTTTCCTAAATCTGCAGCAGAATTCCTAAAATGTATCTAATGCTGCTTCACTTATGCCTTGCTGTGGCATGGGTAAAAAATTATTGTGGCATGGGTAAAAAATCAGTATTACAACCCTATTTATACAAAGAAGAAAAATGGATATAGACATGCTTAGTAGTTCATACAAAGAAGCTAAAGTCTGTATCACCAAACATAGGATTGTGGATGCAGTCAAGGGCTACATAAATATAATCTTGTTGATCTCCAATATGAACTTTTTCCCCCTTTGACATTCCTTTCACTCAGAATAATTGGCAAGTTTAAAGAAACATCTGAAACTCTTCAACAATGCCCTTGAATGTTGGCCCACACATACTTGATTTAAGATGACTAGAACCCTTTGCATTTTTGTTTAATCTCATTGGATGAGTACATAAAAAATCCATGATTTGTACAGGTCTACAGTTAAATTTACCTACTTAAATTAGATGACATTCCCAGAAGATATTAGATTTGGAAAAAAAAAAAGTAGCAGCCATTCAGCTAAAATCTATCATGTAGTTATTCATTTGTTGACTCAGCAAACTTTATCATTTCCCATACATCAGACATTGTGCTAGGAGCTACAAACACAGGGATATGTTACATATGGGGAAACAAAGGAAGAATATAACCTTTGAAGGGTGACATTTGGTTCATTAGAAGACATAAGACCAGGGAATGTGAGCCTAAATATTTGGTCCCTTTCCAGAATAACAAGGATGGGCAAACTATAGCCCATGACCCAAATCTGGTCGGCCTTCTGTTTTTGTGAATAAAGTTTTATTGGAACATAGCCATGCCCATGTGTTTGTATATTGTCTATAACTGTGTTTATGCTACAATGGCAGAGTTGCAACAGAGAACATATGGCCTGCAAAACTGAAAATATTAATTATTTGACCCTCTGTAGAACGTCTGTTAACACTTTTACTAAGATATAAAGACGTTTCATGAGCTGCTTCTAGAAATGATTTTCAAATAATAAATTTAGATGTAGTGAGAAGTACTACCCTTTCCTTTTTAGAGTAAAATTTCCGTAAAGTATTTTATTTACTTGTCTGCCAACAATGATAAAAACTGATGGAGTTGAGTAGGGTATAGGGGTTGGTTGGAACAAGCCAAGAGAATTTAGGAGATATTCTCTACAAATATAGGAACAATATCTTCTTAAAGGGTTATTTACAGTCATCATGTACTAATATGCTTAGTATCTGTTTCTGAATTCAATTTGGATCAATGTAAAAATAAGAGACATTTTGGTTTCTGAGTTTTGACTGTAGAGAGCATTGGTGACGTAGGCCTTAGCTCTGCACTCTGACCGCCAGCACAGCATTCGCACTGGGACTACACTTCCCATAGCTACTCCCATTCAAGGACGGAACCCTGCAGGGATACGGAGGCAGGCCCATTCCCAGGTGAGAAAGCTCCTTGATGAGCAACTTTTGTTCAAGGATTCTTGACAGCCTTGTTGAAATTTCCTTATAATTCATACCTCTACTTTATTTTCTTTCTTCTTTATTGAAACGTAATTGGCAAAATGATAAGATATTTAAAATGGATATATTAATTAATTGATATAAAGTATACATTGTGTAGAAAAATTTCCATTTAGTTTGTTAACATTCATTACTATATATATTTGGGGAGAACATGAAGGTTCTATTCTCTTGGCAAATTTCAATTACACAACATAGTGTTATTAACTGTAGTTATACATTATAGCCTCAGACCCACTTAACTTTTCTTTCTTCCTTTCTTCCCTCACTCCATCATCTGGGGTTGATTAGAATGATGCGGAATATCCCCTCATCCCCTCCAAGGTAAAAGAAAAATACTGCAAAGAAGAAAGCAAGCACATGGTGGGCCTGTGGAGCCAAACCTACACCTTAGAATACTGCTTTGGTCTACGTACTGGGTGATGTGGAAATCTGCCAGCCTTGAGTGGGGCCCAGAGCAGGAAAGGGTTCTGCACCAGATCCAGACCACAGTAGAATCAGCCCTGCCACTTAGACCAAATGATCCAGTAGATTATGCGGTGTTAGAGATGCCAGTGGGGGAAAACATACAGTATGGAGCTGAGAGCAAATTCCAATAAAGGAATTACAGCACAGGCCCTTTGAATTCTGAAGCAAGGTTGTGCCATTGGTAGTAGAGAATGATATACCCTTTCTACAAGTTCTTGGCATGTAACTGGTCCTTGGTAGAAAAGGAATGTTTACAAAGTTACTATGAATCTGGAACTATCCATTCTGAGCTGAGTTCTCACACATCCACCAAATACATTTAGATGGGCCCAGAGTAGTTACCGGAAGTTGTAAATAGCATTTGTGGAATTGAGCCTGAGCAGGACATCTGATAAAATGCATGACTACGTAGTCCAGCCTTCCATGCCACTCACACAGTGTACCAGTGACGCTTCTCTGGCTAGCACTTATGATCACATGGGAAGTCCTAAATGGGGAAGAAAAAAACAAAATAAACATGCTTGGATTACAAATGGATTAGCTTAGTTTTTGAGTTAAAAAAAAAGCCAAAATATAAATGGTGCTTTCTTATAAGCAGATTCAGGGATAGTCCTAAAAGATAGTACAGAAGAACAACATCCCCACTGCATGGATCTGAACAATAAACTTTGTTATACCTTTGATGTGGAAGGAGATGCAACTCAATGAGTGAATATATATAGATCCATGGATAGTGGCCAATGGCCTACTTGTCTGGTCAAGAATATTGGTGTGGGGGACATCCAGGGTATGAATTTGAAGTATGGACTGGATATATAGGAGTGGATACAAAGTATGAATATTTTTTTGTTACATGGTAATGCCCACCAGACAGCCTAAAGAAGTGCTGAACAAACAAGTAGACAAAACAAATTTGCCAATTGAAGTTAGGCAGCTTTTGGCATTGACCACTCCAGAACTGGAACAAAGCGCATGAACAGAGTGGCCATGGTGGCCAAGATACAGTCTCCACTTGGGCTCAACAACACAGACTTGTACTTAATAAGGCTGATTTACCTAGTGCTGCCTCTGAATATTCAATGTCAGCAAGAGAGACCAACACTGATCCCTTAATATGGCACTATTCCTCCAGGAGACCAGTTGGCCGTTGATGGCAGGTTGACTACATTGTGCACCTTCCACACTAGAAGGGCCAGCAGTTTGTCTTCCAGGGAAAGGTATCTATTTCAGGCATGAATTTACTTATTCTGTATGCCAAACCTCAGCTAGCTCCACCGTCTCTGACACCATGAAGTTACATGCCCTCCCAATGACATATATAGTGTGTTAAAATTATTTACTTGAATAATTATGTATAGTTAATAATTTTCTATACTTATCTCATTTAATCCTTGAATAAATCTCTAAGACAGCTCCTGATAATTTTTCTATTTCATAGTTGAGGAAACTGAGGCTTTAAGAGGCTGAAAATTTCCCTGAGATGATTTGCTAGAAATTGCAATAGCATTCACTTCAATCCCACTAGTCTGACTCCAGAGTTCATGTACTTAACCATGAGGCATTTATTTCTGTTGTAATTATTAATTTATGTATTTTTGTATCATAGGCAGCTTTAAGCTCATTGTTACTAGCTAGCACAGAGTCTAGCTCATGGTACTCCCAACAGGTTTACTGATTTATAAAGAGAGAAAAAAGAAAAGGGGAGAGGCTTGACTTGGACAGTGGTAGTTGATTTGTAGACTTTATGGGGAGAAGTAGTAGTTAAGGTGTCATGACTTGTGAACTTTAGCTTGTAATGTCACTGAAGAAACAAACAACACATTACATGGTGTTATAGTTACCCCCTTCCCCATTTCTTTATAATTTGGTGTTCTAGGATTCTATTGTTGAGTAACAGATCACCCCAGAGCTGAGTAACAGATCACCCCAGAGATAAGTAACTTAAAACAACAAGTTTATTGTATCTCATGATTTTGTGGGTCAAGAATTCTGAAACGGGCTCAGCTGGGCAATATTTCTGATTCACATGACATTAACCAAAGTTATTTGACGATATTTAACTGGCTGATGACTGGTCTAGAGTCACTTGTACATGTCTTGTGCTTGGTGGTGATGGCTGTCAAGCTAGAATTGGTAGTGACTACTAACAAGCACTCCTACACGTGACCTTACCAGCATGGCAACTTCAGGATAGCTGATCTTCGTGACAATTCAGGTCTCCCAGAGAAAATGTTCCAGAAGGCCCAGTTGCAAGAATTCTTATGACCTAGTCTTACAAGATCCAGAATATCACTTCTGCCAAATGTATTGGCCAGGCAAATCACTAAGGCCAGCCTAGCCTGAAGGAATGAAGAATTAGTCTCCATCTTTCAGGGGGTGAAGGATTAAGTGTTTTGTGGCCATTTTAAATCAACTACACTTGGTTTTATATCTGGAAAAACTTTTGTTTAACTTCTTACTGTCTTTTTTTTCAAGTCTCACCATCAAACAATCACTGACTACTTGTGTGGAGAGACAACAGGGAAGATCTTCCTTATGTAGCCCTAATATTACATTTTCCCTGGGGGACTACTCTTAGGAAGGAAGAAGACAATTTTCCACCCTTTCATTTTGGTGCTTTTTGAATTTGTACTATGTGTAGTATAGTGTCTACAGGCAGTTAAGCAGAGGGGTGGCAGGGAGGCTAGATCTGTGATACTGGGCGAACCTGACCTTCGAGCTCCCTGACCTCCAATCTTCTTAACTGTCAAAAAAGAGACAATAATACCTGCACAAAGTTCACAAATTCTTACTAGGTTCCGAAAGTATTATTAATGCATGGAATAATCTTATATATTATAAAATACTTTTTTAAAGGCAGCCTTTTTAATGTAGCTATTAAGACAAAAAAAGTAAGACACAATCAAAGTGGGATATAATACAATTACACAGCCCTGGCAGGTTGATCAGTGGTTAGAGCATCGGCCTGCGGTCCAGAGAAACCCAGGTTCTGTTCCCTCTAGGGGCATGTACCTCGGTTGCAGTTTGTTCCCAGCCCTGGTTGGGTCGTGTGGGAGGCAGCCACTCAATACGTCCCTTTCACGTCGATGTTTTTTTCTCTCTCTCTCTCTTCCTCTCTCCCCCTCCCACTCTATCTGAAAAACAAAAAAACAAAACAAAACAAAAAAATAGGAAAATGTCCTCTAGTGAAGATAATAATAATAAAAAAAATACAATTACACACAAAAAAATTAATATGGGATATGGTGGCTGCCTTAAATTAGCATGAACCAAAGTCATGTTGTTTCAAAGTGGAGAAAGATTGTATCTGATTACAACAGCAGGAAAACCTTTATTATTATTATTATTCAATGATCCTACTATCACAACCATGCAGAAATCTAAGGGGTGATATTCTATAAAGTTCAGGGAAGTCAAAAAATCTCTATGTTCCAGCCATAGCTGGCGTTTTCTTGAACGATGTTGCACTGGGCAAAACAGTTTGGCTCCTGGAAATGCATCTGGACAATTCAACACTGTTATTAGATTTGGTCTGTGTCTTTAATGTTAATAATAAGACCTGAAAAATAATCTGATGAAGAAAGCTAAGGTATTCAAGATTTCATCAGAGTGGGCTGCACCCATGGCCTCTGGGAATTTTCACGCTGTGGTTCAAGGCCCTGTGTGCCTATCTGGTAATCAAGAGCCCAGCGCCTGTCATCAGCCCAGTTCCATATGGCATAGGAGCATGTTTCCTGCGCTAAACACACCTTGCTGCAGTGAATTGACTCAGATGTGGTATTTTAATTGGCATTAAACAGAATTATTATTTAATTAAAGCAGAGGCTAATTAGTTTTCTGAGTCATTGTTTGTGCAAAAGATGCTATAGCCCAGTCAAAACCAATTTAGTTGAATAACATCAAATACTCAATTTGGTGCCTTCAGGAGGTCTATTTTGTTTATTTATTTTTTATCCAAATGGATACCTTTATTAAGAATAATTTAAGATAGGATATTTAGATTCATTAAATGTCACAGTGGGAGGGGAATTTACAGAACTCCTCCAACTTAAACTGAAACCCAGAGAGTATAAAGTAGTTAACCAAGATCCCCGACTTAGTTAGGGCCAGACCAGTCCCAGGACCAATGGCTCTTGTCTCTCATTCTAGTGCTCATTCTACTCTGTTATAAAACATGAGCTTTCTGAGAGAGGGCCTATGGCATACCAGCAATAGAAGCAACCTCACAAACTATCTGTCCAGTAGCCCCAATTTATTGTTGGAGAAACCCAGGACCAGTGAAGGAAAAGATTTGACATGGTCATACAGCTGAGCCCCAATTTACATTCTACTATACTGTCTATTATAATAGCATGATCTCTAAGAGTAAGACCTAGAAAGTGCATGACCCTGTTGTGTTGAAGAGTGTGGATGCGCCCAGTAGAACCATTTTTGTGATTATTGTACATTCTAAAATTAAGACTTTGGAAAAGTTCTGTCTTTTCTATGGAAAAAAAAGAAAGAAAAAAAAAAGTCAAGTGATGCATAAAGAATGCAGATCTTCTTTAGGTCTAGCACTCTGCCTAAGATAAGGTTCATTCTTTTTTTTTTTTGGTATGTGCTTCTAGCGGGAACCGAACCCAGGACTCTCTGGTCCACAGGCCGACGCTCCAACCGCTGAGCCAAACTGGCCAGGGCAAGGCTCACTCTTTCAAAGACCAATTTTTCCACAAAGACTTCCTAGGGCCTATAATCATTATCCCTCATTGAGTGTCCCCTCGGCATTTAGGTTCAGGCTGCATCTCACCATACAATCTGAACCTACTTGTAAATGTTTTGTATGTAGTTCTCTATAATCAGTTTTGAAACCTCTCAAGGAGAGGGTCTCAACTGCTTTTTACTTTTAGTATATCCTCTCAAGTACAGGGTATGTGAATGGTACTCAGTATGTACTCAGTATAAGCTCACTACAGTGATTCCTGAAAGACTTAGAATGCAATAGATTAGCAAAGGCTAGAGATCTAGAACAAAATGGCTACTTATTAAGCATAGACTAGTCAAAGACTCTCTACAGTCAGAGGGAGAAAAATTTGAATCTAGACTCTTGTAATTACTAACTTTCTGGCATTGTGAGCTTCAATTACCTCATTTGAAATGGTCACTATAATACCAACCTCACACATTGCTGTAAAGAGGAAATGAAGCAAATGTATAAACCACCTGCATGGTGCCTGGCAAGTAGTAGGTACCCTAGCAGTAAACTCTAGTTTCCATATTGCCTCAGAACATCAAGGAAAAGATGCTTCTCAACCTCCTTGTTTGTTATTGGAAGGCAAAAGCCCCAGTTCTCCTGGTGAGTTTTTAGTTCTTCATAACTTTGTCTAATATGTTAGTCAGATAGAAAGACCATGCTTGATGCTTCTGTCACACTCTTTATATGAAACGTTGTCATCAATATGCAGTTCTCTGAGCTTTTTCTATGAGGGACTGGCTCCTGCAAAGCCAATGCATATGTCTCGATTCTAATTTAGATTGCCATTTTTTTCCTGACTAAGACAAAGAAGCTAATGATGACCTACTATTGAAGGTTCCTGGGCATATGTCTATCTTTCACACAGAGGAATGCAGGCCAGTGTACTCATGTGATGGCCAGAATGAAGCCAACAGATCATTCTTTTGCCTTGAAAGCAGCTGGAGGGAAGAAACCCGCCCTGGCCTGAAATGGTTGCCTTCATGCGGTACACCCTCAGCGCTGAGTTATCAGTTCCGCACAATCTCCAGCCGTGCCCGGGGGAACGAAAGGCTGCTGCCAAGTTATTCCTTCAGAAGCACGTGTGTGACTCTTCTGCACTGCATATGAGGGCGAGACGTGGGTGGCTGGATGTGTGGTGAAGAGAGGTAGGTGAAATCTGTCAGCAACGGTTGCATCAGTAATTTTATGGGTTTTCCTATACCCGGACCTCCCAAACTTGGGGTTGCTGAATTGCCTGGGCTTATTTCAAAGATCAGTCTGAATCTGTACGTCTCAGCCAAGGGCTTAGGGGACATCATAAGTGCTGTGCCAGGGAAACAGCCCTTAATGAACTCCAAGGATAACCCCATGAGGAAATATGACTCTTCCTCAAAAGGCCTGGAGGTGATTGCAAAATCCAGGGTATGGGGTGGGGGAGTGAGGGAGGAGCTGGGGATCGATCTAGAGACAAGTGAGGGTGTGTCTGGAACAAATGCACAACACTCCTGGAGATGAGTTTAACTCCTCAGGCGCTGGCTTTGAGAGCCCGGGGAGGCAAATGGTTGCTATTTCCCTGGGATAAGGCTGTAAATCTTGCTGTCCCAGAGCAGCTGTACCAGGAAGAGTTTGCATAGATGAGGCAAGGGCAGGACAAACTGATTCCTGTAAGGGGAGGCCACCCTTCCTGATCCATCACGAGATCGCTCATCCTCTTCTTGAGCACCCACGCTAGAGGTTGCATCAAGACTTCCCCAAGGACAGAAATCAAGAAGGGTTCACTTAAGCAGCAAACAAAGTAGAAAAGTCGTGAGTTTTGGAATAAGAAAGAATGGATTTTGAATCTCAGTCCCTCTCTAACGAGTGAGTGACTTTAAGTGAGTCATTTGATCCCTAGCTTCCATTTTCTCAGCTGTAAATGAAAGAGAGTAATATCTACTACAGGAATGTTGTTGTAAGGGTCAAATCAGATATAGAAACAAACACCTAGAAAGCACTGCTAATGAAAGAGATTAGTCTCTCCTCCTTACTTAGCTAATTTCATTTTTACTTTTTTCAGTGTTTATAAATATTGAATGACGACTGAGTCAAAAAAAGAGAGGGAGTAGAGATATCTAAGTGACAAAAAAAAGATCTTCTTGCCCAGCCAGTGTGGCTCAGTGGATTGAGTGTCCTCCCTTGGACTGAGAAGTCCTAGTTTGATTCCCAGTCAGGGTACATGCCCGGGTTGCAGACTAGATCCCCAATAGGGGGCATGCAGGAGGCAGCCAATCATTAATGTTTCTCTCTCACTTGGATGTTTCTATCTCTCTCTCCTTTCCTCTCTCTCTAAATAAAATCAGTAAAAACATATATATATATATATATATATATATATTTTTTTTTTTTTTTTTAAAGAAATGCTTAAGCATTCCCCCAAGAAATGCTTAAATTTCTTTTCCTCTGGGGCAAATGCAATATTGGGTGGAATGAATTCTTGTCAAGTTCTTCCTTTGTGCCAGATGTTTTGCATATATTACTTCATTTGGTTCTCACAAAAACTCTTTTGAGTGGATGCACCCATTCCTGTTTTACAGATGAGGAAAGTGAACTTCAAAGAAGTTTAGTCACTTACCGAAGATTGCACAATAAGCAATGGAGAAGTCCTGACTCTCAGCCCCAGTCGCTCTTCTCTGTGCTAAGAGGTTCCCAGCTCCTTTGGCACAACAAAGCAAACATATATACTGTAGTGGGCTAAGAAATTACAAAGGAGTGGGGAGAGGGGGGTCTAGCTCAAGAAGTCTTTCTGGAGGAAATCTGAGGTGGGTTTTGAAGAGTATATAGTATTTGGACCAGTACAAGAAAAGTGGGACCATATTCCAGACCTGGGAAAAAGGAGAGAGAAAGGCTCAGAAATAGTAAAACGCAGAGAACGTTCAGGTGATTGTGTGTGTATGCTTGCTAAGTATCTCAGTTTCTGGAGTAACTTTCCTGGTGGTTTTCAAAGTTCTTCATCCTTTTTCTGGTTTTCTGAGATAGGGAATGCTGGATCACACTGAGAACCACAAACCTCAGGCTCCCAGAGTTCAGTGGGGAGAGGGCTTACAATCCATGCTGCTTGGACAAGCTAAGACACCCTGAGGAGCTCCTATGGAGGCTGCTTTGAGAAGCCTTAAAAGAAAGAGACATTTTATCCCTATTGGAATTTCTGGTAAAAATTTTTAAGTAACTTATTTTAATTACGAATTACTTCTGGGTAACATTTTAAGTTTCAAAACCACTGATCTACATATAAACCTTCTATCTTTTGTACAAGTCCAGAGAGGAAAAAGAATTTGTTCAAATTTATAAAACTGTTCATGAAAAGCACAAACTGAAACTACTTTAGGTAGGGCTCTTCCCCCTACCTAGATGGACCTCGTCTTAAGACTACAGAGAATACATATCTCGAGGTACCATCTTATTTCAAGGTCAATTTTTGTATTGAAAGGACTGACTGAGCTGGGATGTTCACCAGACACTGGGGTGGCCCTTAACACGTCCCCAGCTATGGACTCTCATCTTCAACTTTTCTACTGTCTGAGGCATCCTATTACATTGTTCCATGGTTCCTATCATTTACAAAGTACTTTCTTAGATTGAATCTTCTTTTACCTAGCGACAAAGGGAGTCAGAGAAGATAGGTATAAAAAAGGGGAGCATGAAACTGAGATTTCCCCTACCAAAGCAGAGATCTGGCCAACTGCTTCTTGTTTCTTAACTTTTTTTGAAAAATCAAACTGATGCATCAAGTCATTTAAGATATGAGAAGGTTTTACTTCTTCGCTACTATTTAATTTTCACCCCAATGCAATAATGATGATAATAATAACATTGTGGCCACCTGAAAATTATTTACATCCGTAATTATCATCTCCTCTCTAGATCAATTTTGTGATTCAAGTTCCTTCTTTGGGAGAAAATTTCAAGAACTCTCATTTCAGGGATTTTGCTTGCTGTCTTAAAATATTGTAAGTGTTGTCAAGGACAAAGATTAAAATGTGGCCCCAAGAGGTAGGATCAAGAATTTCATTAGGGCCCTGGCTGGATTTTCTCAGTGGTTAGAGCATCAACCCACAGACCAAAGAGTCTCAAGTTTGATTCCAGTCAAGGGCACATATAAATTCCAGCCCTGGTCAAGGTTGTGCAGGAGGCAACCAGTCGCTGTGTCTCTCTCACATTGATCTCTCTCTATATATATATACTCCTCCCACTCTGTCTGGAAATAAATGAAAGATATATATATCTCTCCTTGGGTGAGTATTTAAGAAAAAAAGAATTTCATTAGGTAGAAATTAAAGCAATGCATCTTATACTTTAAGGTAAAGAGAAGAACTCTAGTAGACTGGATAGTGTGTGTAAAGGAGCTGGCTTCCTTCTGAAGAAGTGAGTCCCCTATCAAGGAAAATGCTCCGGCAAAGCTAGATTTCACTTCAAAAGGGTGTGGAAGATTCTGCATCAGAATAAAAAAAAACATTTGATAACAGTTCCTTGAAGGTCCTTATGAATCTGACCTTCAGAGCTCTGTAAGGTCAGAATAACGAGAAAGGAAGAAAGAATACCTTCATATATGTAATATCAATGAACATATACACCTACCTTTTAAGTCCTATACCATCATGGTAGCAAGATTCTAAGCTCAGAAACAGCCTCTGATATATTCTCTCTGAAAAGTTACAGGCAAAATGCCCAGCCTCGCCACACCAGCAGGACTATTCTGGCAGTCCCCAATAATGCACGTAGACTCCTCCTTCCACCACCGCACGTGCCCGGAGCTGATGGAGCGGCCAGAGCCCCAGAGCGGGGGAAGCTGAGTTTGACGCGTCACCACACTTCACAGGGGGGTGTTTTCAGTAGCTTTAATGCTACACAGTTTTTCTCTGAAGTGAGTGGGCAAGAAAGCTATGGTTATCACAGAAACTCAGGAATAAAAGCTGGTGGAGGCTACATTTTGATCCTTGCTTCCATGATTGCAGAGGCAAGGGGAGAAGAACACGGGGAATCAGGTCCTGACTCCTGAAACCTGTCTAGATTCAGAGAAGATAACATAGGTGTCACACGGACTTGGTTCTGTACTTCTCAGTTTTTTAAATATCCCTAAGGGGTTCGTTAATATGTGAATATTGTTTGTATTTCAAGAGAAACGTTATTAAAGAAATCTGTTTCCTTTTATGATTCAGAACCATAAAGCAGCATCAGCCAGAATTTACATTTTCTGTTCTCCCAACTCTCAGAAATGGGAGAAGCAAAGTTTATTTTCTCCGTATTTCAGTTATGGATTTTGAATCCTAGAAAGTTAGATCTGGACGGGCCATCAATCCTGTCATTTTGTAAGCGTGGAGACCGAGGCTCAGCAAAAAAAAACTGCTGAAGAGCCTGAGAGTCAGCAATGAAGCCTTCACGATATAGGTCAGGCAGTGTTCTTCCCGGTGCTCCTTCTAAAGCATCTGTGGTCCACGCCCAGCACCACGGACAGGTGTGGTCATAGAATGCATACTCCCTAAGTGCATAAATATAAGAAGGAACTGAGATCAGTCAGGCAAGCCCCAAATATTGAGTAACGATCTACCAGCCTCCTTTTATTTACTATAACAAGGTCGGGAAAAGTAGCTAAAGAAGAGAAGGACATCAGACACTTGAGTGGGAAGGAGATGGGGCCATTAAGTGTAGAAGAGACCAGAAAATAAAGCGAAGGGGAGAGGACAAGCTAACGAAACCACGGGAAAACCGGGCTCGGTTCTATGGCCTGTGTGCACCAACGGTAGCTGTGCACTGCAGTATTTTGCCATGTGCACACATGCAACTTAATTGGAACGTTGTCACTGAGCTGAATGACACATGGGAGCATGCTTTGCATGTTTATGAGCTATTGTCAGTGCTGCCAACTTGATTATAAAGGAGCTTTGTTCCAAAGGCTTTGTTAATTAAGGTATCACTGTAACGTTACAGATGGCTTGTAAAAGATGCCGATGGAATTGGAAAGCAGAGTACTGAGATGCCTGGTTCATCACCACCAAGCTCTCCAGATCTCACAGCTGGGGTCATTAAACTCCATCTGTGAGGTGAGCACTGTCCTAAAGACGGGAGCCAAAATCCACTCACTTATTTATTTATTTACTCATTCATCCATCTATTCATCCATTCATTCAACAAGCACAAACATACTTGTGTTAGAAACTCAGCTGCGTGCACTAATGTTCAGTACAGTCCTACAAGGGCATGGAATAAGTCTGACCCAACCCCTTCCATAAAATCTTGTTAGTAATAAATTGATATATTGATCCCAGTCTACCTACATACTTTATCAGATCAGTGTGTGTGGAGATTATATACATCCTTAATGCCTTTAGATATTATTGTTAAAAATTGAATGCATAATAAAGTAAATATTGATTTCCATTAATTGTTAATACTTTCTTGATATTTCTAAAGGTATAAGAAGGGAAATATAATAACAGAAAAGTATAGCAGAGGCTTATATTTTCCTTCAGGTTTTGATGAGTGTTTGCCTATTGTTACCTGGTTTCAATGCAAATAAGTATATATTTATTCTGCTTTATATAATGACATCACCTTGACTTAAAAAAAATTTTTTTTTGTCCTTTATTGATTTCAGAGAAAGAGGAAGTGAGAGGGAGAGAGAGAGAAACATCGATGAGCGACAACATCGATTGGCTGCCTCCTGCATACCCCACACTGGGGACTGGACCCACAACCTGGGCATGTGTCCTGACCAGAAATTGAACAGATGACCTCCTGGTGCATGGGTTGACGTTCAACCATTGAGCCACACCGACCAGAAAACATCACCTTAAGTTTTGATGTAAGTTGCAAAAAACTGCTTCAGTACTTTAGATTAAAAACAAAAAACTGCCCAGCTGGTGTGGCTCAGTGATTGAGCATCAACCCATGCACCAAGAGGTCCCACGTTTGATTCCTGGTCAGGGCACATCCCTGGATTGTGGGCCGTATACCCAGTGGAGGACATGCAGGAGGAGGCAAATTGATGTTCTCTCTCATCAATGTTTTTGTTTCTCTCTCTCCCTCTCTAAAATCAATAAAGAAAAACTATTAAAAAAAAAAAAAAAAGTCTCACACAACCTGACCGGTGTGACTAAGTGGATTGAGCATCGTCCCATGAACTGAGAGGTCCTAGTTGGATTCCCAGTCAGGGCACATGCTGGGGTTGCGGGCTTGAACCCCAGTAGAGGGCGTGCAGGAGGCAGCCAATCAATGTTTCTATCTCTCTCTCCTTTCCTCTCTCTCTAAAAAAATCAGTAAAAACATTTTAGAAATTAAGTCTCACAAAATATTTTATTTAAAATTTTTATATTATGAAGTTATATTTTTTGTGCAAATAGCATATATGTTCTTTCCTATTTCATAATAAGATTTGTGTATTCAATAATATATTTTCTTTTTTACTTAGATTGCCTGGAAACTCATATTCAAATATGATACTTATTCATAAAACCATATCAACCATCCTGGTTTGCATGTTTGCTTACTTCATTTTTGCTTGATATTGATTTTTTTTATTTAGTAAAAAAATTTTGCAAGTAGCCTTTTTTTCTTAAGCCATCTCAAAATCTAATTAAATAAAAATTAAGTTAAATAATGTATAGATTATAAATTAAACATTTGTTTACATATTTAAAGTTGTCTAGTAAACTTTGGATTTCAGGCATGATAGAATACTTTGGAATGTAGTAAAGACAAATGTAACTATTAAAAATATGTATATTATATATTTGTAAATAACACGTGTTTGAAGGTATAAGAGCAAATAATGCAGGCAAGATCTGAAGGCTATAAACCTCGAAAGACTAAATCTACAAGTATGAAGCTTCACATTCACCTGGCATTTTCCCTGGAAGATCTTTCTAATTTTCATGGCGGGGCAGCCAGGCGTGGGTAGTGATGAGCCCAGAAAGAAAGCAGTAGTCCAGGCAGAGGATCCAGAGGCTAGAGTTTGTGGTTACCAGTATGTCTAAGGTTTAAGGTAAAAAAAATCATAGAAAAGTGAATACCCTACAAGTGAATTCTAACATATTATATGAATATTTTGTTGGGATTCTTGACCAACTCCAAAGCTGGGTATGTACAGAAATAGAAATCCAAAAGAAAGCAATAGCTTGGAGGCTAAAGACATGCTCAAAGATTTAAATAATCATGAACTGTTGGAAACAGAGAGATTGGAGTTCAACTCTTACCTACGTAGGTGGAGGAACCTTGGTAATAAATACAGGTTTTCAGTTGGGACACCAGAAAAAACCAGGACTCTTTATTAAGAGTAAAGGCTGTGTTTTCAAAGTATGGGCAGAAGCTAAAATAGACCTAACCTAACAAAGTCCAAAAATCACTCCTTGGCAGGATCAAGGTTATGTGCAGATACTTTATCTGCGTGCTTGAGAAAATCTTAATCCTCCTTGAAAGAAGATAACATGAATTAGAATCGCTAAATGTTTCACCCAACATTTCTGACATCAAATTAAAAATTAGAAAACATGGTAGAAACAGAATCAAATGACCAAAATAATAAAGAAAAAAGCAAATAATTCAAGTAGAGCCACAATGTTGTTATGAGACAGGGGATTATAAATAAACAGAATTAATGTGTGAGAAAATAGAGAAAGAGATAAATAATTTCACCAGAAATTTAAAATGTATAAAAAAGTTAAATGGAAATTGTAGAACTGTAAAATACTAAACTGAACTTACAAATTCTATAGATAGGATTAGTAATAGATTAAAGGCAAAACAATAGAAGGTAGTGAACTAAACGATAGGTCAATATGAACTACCCAGACTGCAGCACCAAAAGGAAAAATATACAAAATGTAAAAAGGCATCTAAGAAAGACATGAGATACAATTTTTAAAAATATAACACATAATTGAAGCGCAGAAGAAGAAGAGAGGAAGGATGGGGGGGGTGTAGAGAGGAGAGAGAGAAAAGGAAACAGCAATAATGGAAGGAATTCTGGCTATTTGCCAAAACAGGTAAAATACATGAAACCACAGATTCAATAAGCTTTATGAACCTTAATCTGAATAAAGTAAAAAAAGAATATCTAATTTACATAGGAGTAAGTGTAGGGCTCATAGTATATAAGCTTATTTCCACACTGTGAAGCATTGCATAGCACTCTGAGCTCAGGATATGAGCCTGCTGAAGAGATCACTGCTGCACTAGTAAATCACTGTGTCCACCTAAATGTTCTCTGGTGAGAATGAAAGGGTTGAACCTAAAATAGAATTCCAGGACCTGCACAGAATGCTGATCCAACCCAGCCTGTGGTCGGAGACGTATCAAGGAACCTGAAAGACCATATTCAGAGTACAGCATCCATCTGGATAGTGTAGACAGAGATAGGAACCAGAGAGTTTGCTGCATCTATGGGATGGACCCTGGAAGTCCCAGACTGAGCCAACTCTTGGGACACACCAAGAGAAGGAAGATCCTTTGGAGATTTCTAAGGTTTTGAGGTATTACTGCTAAAGTTTTATATGGGGTACCATGACCTAAACTGCGACAAAGCAGACATTGGGGACCTCAAACAGGTTTGGATAACACCCAGTCTTATCTCTGAGTCCCTCCAACTCTCTGACCTCCTTCCAGCTGTTCAATCTTCAAATCTGGAACATGCTTCAACATCATCTTCACCCTTACTTAGCTCAGTCTTTCTCTCCTGTCTTTACTTTGATCTTTACAGGCACGTTCAGATACTCTTTTCCTAATTTTTGTTCTTAGAATTTGCCCATGTGTTTAAATTCTGACCATTTTCCTGCTGTACCAGTCCCTTCACAGCATTGGTCTCCCACTTGTATCCATCCGTGGTTAGAAGGTAATCCAAAATCTAGAATTTACGTCTCCAGGAACTCTCTGGACCCATCGATTCCCATGATTTACCAGGCATTGAATTTGCAATCACAACCTAATTTATCAGAGGTTCGCTTTTCTTCTTAATCTCATTTTGAAAATGGAGGATTCTGAGAAAACAATGAATTAATCACCTTTCTTTCCGAAGTGAAAAAGACATCTAAAGTGACTACTGATGGGAAGCCAAGATATAACACCAGGGCGGAAGGTACGGCAGCAATGACCGGGATGTTCAGCGAGCCTGGCAGCTCCTTCCCTACCGGCTCTTTCTGGGGTTGCAGGTTAAGGAGTTTGCCAAAGCCAAACCATTAATAGGTTCTGCAGTGCTAATTCTTACTTGACAGTGATTTTTTGTTTTGTTTTGTTTTTTCCCCGGGAACATTTCCTGTCTCTAGGGACACAGGGCAAGCCTCCATTGTTGGCTTTGTCTGGGTCAAATACTGGATTTGAAGTGTTTAACCAACCTTGTGCTTCATTTGTTCATTCCTCTTCTTTGTCTTTTGAATGGATTTATTTTCTTCAACAGTGATTCAAATACTATTACGTCATTTGTGCACATAAGCTGTCTGGAATCTTTTCTGTTACTATTGTTGAAATAGGATTTTTTTCTATTTCGCAAACAAATGGATAAGCTACCATTCTGAAAACACGTAACTGAGAAGTTGTAGTATGTCAAAGAGATGAAAACAATTCATTTGGCATCAGAAAACCTTGTTTTAGAATTAAATTTGTCATTTACTTTTGTATTGGATAAAATGCCTAGAAAACCCCTAAGCCCAGAAGAGTTTGATAACACTTGTTTCATTGAATAAATACAAATAACCTATTCAGTGCTGTCGGAGGAAGCGGCAGAAGAAATGGAGAGGGGTCATTGTTTCTAACCCCAATACTAACTCTGATTTGTCATGCAACTTTAAATAATACATTTGACCTCTCTAGGTTTCAGTTTTTTATTTTATAAAATGAGGAGGTGAACTGGGTTAAAACTTAACATTTATTGAAAACTTACTACAAGTCAGATACCATTCTACATGTATAATTCTTTATTGCACTAATCCTAAAGGAATACAGCTCTGTTATTGTACTTATTTAATAGTGAGGACACCAAGGCACAGAAAGTTTAAGTCATTTTCCCCAAACCATGCAGCTACCAAGTAGCAAAGGGCGGGGGCAAATCAGGCAGGCCAGCTCCCAAATCCCTTCTCTCAGTCATTACACTATCACCTCTTTATACTGTTTCTCCTGCTTTAGACATTCTCTAAGGCCTTTGTAAAAATTAATGTCAGATCTAGGACTGCTCCAAATACTGTCAGGACAATACTCTATTAACTGAATAAACTTGCCTTTTAGGGACTTTCCTAAAGTAGATCCAACAAGGGTTGAAAAAAACACATCTGCAGAATCTTGCAAATACATATTAGTACTCAATCTTCCTATTAGCTTTAACAAAGTATTTTTGAGGTCACCACAAATACATTTTTTTTTTTGTATCAGCACATATATAAATTCAAATGTCCATTAGGAAGCATATATACCCACTGATGCAGCTGTCTTTGCTATATGGAGAACCTAATTGAATCTCCAATCACTATAACATGTGCTGAATTTTAATGTGCTTCTATTTGTGATTTGAGATTTGCACTAGATGTTCAGTATAAAGCTTATGCTTCATTTTCTGCTTAGAAAGTCAGTACTTATTTTTGGTCCTGTAGTTGATGTTTTAAACCTTCTTTCTCTTTAATCTCTTTGCTCTTGGATTTGAACTTCACTCTTGTGAATAGCTGGGATTTATGTTTTTGTTAAAGTCCAGGAATTTTTTGAGAGGGAAATAGGGAACTTCTAAATTGTTTCCTTTTTAGCACCCTGGAAAAAAGCTACATGTACTCATGATTTTTTGTTGTTGATGTTTGTTTTTTAGAAATGCCCAAATTTGGCTTTTAGAAAGTATTCCCTCATGTACCTCACATGTCTGGTGGGAGTGAACTCAGACAGCAAGGACCAGAGGTTTCCTGGAAACTCCTGTGCTGGGGTGTTCTGCTGTAGCACCTTGAGCTCCTGGACACTTGCGCTCCTAATCTGCTGATTGCTTTCAAAAACATGAAAGCGTCGAAAGCCAAAGCATTCATTCAAAGATTCTGCATTTTACCACCTTGAGCAAGAGCCCGCCTTCGATCAGATGACTAGCCTATCTTTAGAATATTGAATAAGTAAGGAGAGGTTTACTCAGTTGAATAGCTTCATTTTTCTTCATTCACGAGCAGTGTTCATATGCATACTATTCAAGTTCAGAGATGAAGAGGGCATTGTGCTCCTAATTGTGTTCTTTTTCTAAGAATGCATAGATCTGTTTCTCATGCTCAGTGTGTCCTGGTCAATGGTTAATACTCGGCTCTCAGAGCAGGAGCACCTCTGATGTGTTGTGTGCATCAATTTCATACTCCCATCGTGGCCAGCATCATGCTACAAGGGGAGTCACTGACCGTGGGGTTAGAAAGAGTTGCCTATACTGTGTTTCTGTGGCAGCGTGCCTGGCCCCAGCACCTCTGCTTCTCCACTGGGAATCTGAATATCACTTTTAGATGACTCAGGACAGCAACGAGACTGAGTGGGGACTGACGTCTACGGATGTGGTAGCAAGCCTCATTCTGCCACTGACCAACTCTGTCACTCAAAGGAAACCTTTAAACTCTCTAGATCTCTCCTCTCCAGTGAAAAATGAGGACAATAGCAGCTTTCTTGGGAGGATCTCAGAAGTTCAGGAGATGCTGAAATGATATCACTGGAGATCAATGAAATAAAGTATGATAAGATACACATAAAAAATTAAATGACTCAGTTTTAAATTTTTTTTTTTTTTGGAAGGCGAGCAGAGTAGATACAGAAAAAGATCTGAACAGGAAGTCACGTATTATCATGGTGTAGGAAGATCTGGCCAAAGAGTGCATAATAACAGTAGACGAGAATTATTAATGAATAAAACAAGCTCAGACACCCCAGACCTGCTGAAGTGATCAGTACATTACAAACATTATCCCGGTCTATTCAAATGTACCGTTGAAGGGAGAGTCCACAGGCCAAGAAAAAAGGGAGGTGCTCCGAGCAAGCCTGCCATGAAATCCCTCAGATCTTTTTTATTTTTACGGGTGGGAGTTGTGAAATGCTTTTTGCATCTATAATTAGGGAATGAAGTGCAGCAGATGGCTACAGCGCAGTTATAATTAAAGTATAATGCACAGCAAAATCACCTTGTGCAGCCAGTGATGCGTCCGTGCCAAAAAATATTAATTCTCTTTGACTGTGCTTCTCAACCTCTACTGTGAGCTACGGGGAATGGCTGTTTCATCGTGACACTGATTTCACACACTCTCTTTTTGTACCCGAAGTTCCACTCCAACTCTGGATTGCCCTGCATTCAATTATATTGCTTACAGTCTTCTAGTTAATAATGAACATTGTATTGTTAGGGCAGAAGCACATGCTTCTCTTTAATAGCACAGTGCTTTTGTACTGCAATAGATACCCTCCTGGCTAAAGAATTCATCTACACGCTTTTCAGCTGCACTAGTAATAAGCTGTGAAGAGTAAACATCTGATGCAAAAAAAAGAGTCTCTTCACACAGGACTCAGTGGCTAGGAACATAAGGAGGTTGAACACCGGTTATATGGGAGGACAGGCACGTGGACTACTCTGACATGCTAACTGTGTGCTTCTCTTCGCTTCTACATAAGCAGTGATGCAGCAGGGAACCAGCAGTGGGCTGGAGGCAGGGCTGCAGTGCTCAGCCCAGCCGAGCAGCTCACTCCCTGTGCATCGCCAGGCAGGTCGCGCCCTTCCTCTTGGCCTCTCTTTTCTCACCTATAAGGTACAGCAATTGAACTGCATACTCAATGTGGGCCTGTCAGGTTCTGCTTTCTTCCCCCCTTAAGTTTACCATAAATCCTATTTCCTCTATAGTACATATACCATCACTAATGCTAATTCTAATGCTAATTGTTCTTGCATGGCGAGGTAGGAGGGGCTCTTCCTTTCAAAGTTGTTTTGTTGTTGTTGTTGTTTGTTTGACAAAGGAGGTGAGAGATTAGTGCTGGTGCAAACTAACTTTTGCTTTTCTTCTGCCAGGAACCGCTGGACGCCTCAGGTAAGCAACAGGTAGTCACTTGGTGGGCAAGGGGTGGGGGGCGGCAGCAGGTACTCTAACCAGTCCTTATATCTTCATGGACAAAAGACTCACACTCCTGAAGTCCCAGAACTGTTACCTACTGTCTTCTGGTTTACTGAGGCATTTCACCTACATATTTTTCCTTTAAATATTAAATTACTTTTCCTTACTGTATCACAAGTGTATACATCACTCCATGGCCCAGGACTCCAGCCCTCATCTGGAAAAAAAAAAAGGTGCTTTCCTTTTTCATTCTCCCATCAGAAAAACTAGACAAAAAGAAACCAGAGACGAACCAGTGAGATTTTAAAATATGTTCTCACTCTTCTTCAGCGCCACCCAGCACTCCCATCCTCACCCAGGCAGTCAGATTGAGAGACTTCTTGGTGAAAATTTAGAAGTAGAATGAAGACTGGAAATTGTCCACAGAAATTTGGATAGGTAAAGGAGAAACCTAGGCCTCTGCAAATTTCCTTTCTGGGATATTTAGCTGAAGACAACCTCTAGGGAGATGCAAACAAGGTCTTGCTAAAAGCATGGTAGAATAAGATTTCTAGGCTACCAAGGATCCCAAACTTAACTATGAGTAGTGAGGTTCAGATTGCTTATGCGGGGAGAAATTTTGGCATTCATTTTGGGAAATGAGCCATTTAATTCACCTATATTTTATTACATTACTTCCTAGACCAAAAAAAAGAAAGAAAGAAAGAAAGAAAAATAAGGAAACCACCTTTATAGTCTGTAAACCTATTTGTAAAGTTTTCACATTAATTATCTTATTTGAGCCTCTAAAAATCTTAGGTTATAGATGGGTCAGAAGTTGACTTTATATGTTTTATTTCTCTGAGAAGCAAAGAGAGTCAGTCATGTTTCTAAGCTAGCCAAGAAGGAAGAGAGGGTTTTCCCTCACATGTCTCCTGGCATTTCTCTCTGTACTGCATCACACCGGGACCAGGCTCCAAGGTGGCCGATGACTCCCGCTCAGGATCCCAGAGCTTTCTAGAAGCTTGTTTCTCCTCTAGTGGTATCACTTGTACTCACTGAAACTGCACTGAGTGGACAGAGAAAGGCACACATCGTGCGAGGGCTCGATTTCCTATGAACAAAAGAAGACAAAGATGCCTTGTCTACCAGTGTTAAAGCCAGAAAGGAAACTCAGACTCCAATGTTAAGCCACTACTCATTCCAAGTCAATATTGTTTTATTCAAATTTGACAAGAAGTTTTATATCATTAGTACACATTTGGTCAGAAGTATGTTTCTGTCACCCTGGCCTGTTTTGCTCAGTGGTTAGAGCATCCGCCTGCGGTCTGGAGAGACCCGGGCTTGGTTCCTGCTAAGAGCATGTACCTCGGTTGCAATTTGTCCCCGGCCCTGGTTGGGTCGTGTGGGTGGCAGCCACTCAATGTGTCCCCTTCATGTCAATGTTTCTCTCTCTCTCTCTCCCTCCCACTCTATCTGAACAAAATATTGAAAAATGTCCTCGGGTGAGGATAAAAAAAAAAAGTATGTTTCTGTCAAAAATGTGTCACTGCTATTTAGAGAAAATGCAAGAGTTTCTGAGTTATCCTTCAAAACATGAAAGCCAGACACCCACTATGGAGTCCTGTGGCAGAGGAACTATCTGTGTCCCATAGTGACATGTTCGCCGCAAGTGAAGAATTTACTTGTATTATGTCACAATTTGCATAACTGTCTCCATTCTAAATGAAGACAGAACAGTGTCTGATCTTCCAAAGTCCAATATAGATACTGGTACTTAATATCTGATCAATAAATATTTTTTCAATAAAATAAAGAAACTTTAAAAACCCTCAAGTACTTTTCCAATAATATGATGGGCTAGGAAACTGGGTAAAAATCTCATTAAAAGCAACTAAGTATCTTAGGAAAAAATAAATCTTATATGCATCAACGAGTTAGAAGAGTAAAAAAAAATTCTCTAGACAAAGCAGGACGTGAACGTCGGAACCCAGAACATGACGGAGTACCAAAAGCAGGTTTTACTCTGTGGCTTCTTATTGACCAGGGTGCACCTGAGCTTCGCTTTTCACAGTTTCAAAGGGCATAAATAGGAGATAAAATATAAGAAGTCTACAAAGATACCATCCTGAAATTCACTGGGAGTACCAACTATGCACAGTACAAAATATTGAAACAAAAATAAACATATTCCTTCTCACCCAGATGACATTAAGGGAACTCAGAAGTCACAAACCTAAATACAGAGTTGAGGAAGAAAACATCAGTACTCATAATTTAAAATTTTAGGCTAGTTCTTAGCAAGTTTTCAGCCTATATTCATATTACCTTATTGATCCCAACATGTCAAGATAAAAACTTAATTATGTATTGACTGGTAATTCCTAGAGAAATTCACATTCATTCATGACCTTAACAATTTTCCACAAACAATACTCATTAAAATGAACAGTTCACATAAATACAGAGAACAGGCTGATGGTTGCCAGAGGGGGCGGGGGTTGAAGTGCTGGGTAAAAAAAAGTGCAGAGATTAAGAAGTACAAATTGATAGTTACGAAATAGTCACAGGGCTGTAAAATACAGCATAGGCAATGCAGTAAATAATATTGTAGTAACTGTGTATGGTTTCAGGTGGGTTCTTGAAATATCGAGAGGGTCACTTCGTAAAGTATATGATTGTCTTACTACCCTACTGTACACCTGAAACAAATACAAAATAATATGGAATGTAAACTGTAACTGGGAAATATTTTTTAAATCTTGGTATTTATGCGCTCGTATAATTGTCTCCCCTTGAGTGAGAGGGCTGGATGTGCTAATGTTCTGATGAATAGAATCCATCTAAAGTGACCGAACGTCGTTTCCATGAGTATGTGTGACTGACTCTGTCTTGCCATCTTGCCAGCACCCTCGCTGGTGCCTCCTTGACATCCTTGCTCTGACGGAGGAAGCTGTGATGTGCAAGAGGCTCGCGTGGCGAGGAACTGAGTGTGACGTCTGGACAACCACCGGTACGAAACTGGGGCCTCGATCCTACAGCCTGCAAGGAACTGACTCCAGGAACAGCCACACGAGTCCGGCCTTGAGATGAAGACACCGCCTGGCGGACACCTCGATCCCACCTAATACGAGTCTGAAGCAGGGAGCCCAGCGAGGCTGTGCCGGGACTCCTGATGCATAGAAATTGGAAATGAATAATGTGTGTTGTTTTCAGCTGCTAAGTTTTCAGGTAATTGTTACACGATAGATGGCAAGTACATTACCACATCCAAAGAAATAAAAGACAAGCATGAAAAATACATGTGTGTATAAAAACTATATAGAACAACCAAATATTTTTTTTTTTTTTTATCCTCACCCGAGGACACTTTTCCATTTTTTGCTCAGGTAGAGTGGGAGGAAGAGAGAGGAACAGAGAGAGAGAGAGAAACATCGATGTGAAAGGGACACATCGAGTGGCTGCCACCCGCACAACCGACCAGGGCCGGGGACAAACTGCAACCGAGGTACGTGCCCTTAGCAGGAATCGAACCCGGGTCTCTCAGGACCGCAGGCCGACGCTCTAACCGCTGAGCCAAACCGGCCAGGGCAGAACAACCAAATATTTTTGAAAAATTACCAAATAAACCTTTCTATGAATAAAACAAAATGCAATAATAAAAAATACACAATAACTTGAGGGACGGACACAGCAGATGAGAGAATTTAAAAATTAGAAGGTAGACTTGAAGTCATGACCCAAAATGCAACATAAAGGGACAGAGATGAAAAATGTGGAAAAGGAGGTAGAAGGAACAAAGAATGTAGTTAATATTTTAAAATACACTGGCTGATAATCTTCCAGAATGATGAAAGACACTAACCAAAGTTTCAAGAAGAAAGTTAGTGGAAAAACTGGTGAATCTGTCTATAGCAGTGGTTCTCAACCTTGCTAATGCCGCAACCCTGTAACACAGTTCCTCATGTTGTGGTGACCCCCAACCATAAAATTATTTTTGTTGCTCCTTCATAACTGTAATTTTGCTACTATTATGTCTTAGGCGACCCCTGTGAAAAGGTTGTTTGACCCCCAAAGGGGTCACAATCCACAGGTTGAGAACCGCTGGTCTAGAGTCTGTAGTTCAGTTAATGTCAATGCTATTTGTTTTTAATCTTGACAAATGTACGATGGTATGTAAGATGCTACCACTTGGGGAAACGGAGTGAAGGGAAATGGGAACTTCTCTACTATCTTCACAAATTTTCTGTAAATCAAAATTATTTCAAAATAAAAAAGTTTATTTTAAACAGTTCACTCAATAACAAAATGGTTATTTGTGTGAAGGTATTCATCTGTTTTTAAAGATAATTTTTTCCAACTGTGAACATTGAAATAAATGTCCAGAACTTAATTATAGTAAAATGGCTAAGTGGGAACATTTATTTCAAGTCAATAGACATGAAGTACTAGTTTAAAATGATAATTATGATCATTGTAAATATATGAAAAATTCAGAATATATAATAATAGCGTGTCACATTATGAATATCTATATATTTAAAAAGTTTTATACTTATATCAATTTGTATGCCTTTAACCAATGTCTTGAAGGATAAGCTAAGACATAAAATAGTAGAGAACAGTTTTGTAATTTTTTCCACTTTATGTACTTAGAGTTTTTCAGATGAACATAAAATATTTCTGAATACCCTAACAAGTCTAACTCTTGATTCTGATATCCTATTACAGGCATTAGGTGGTAAAATTTAATGAAAGGCTAGCAAACATAACTCAAAACTTCATTTGACATCAAGAAAGTACAGTGGATTTGGGAGAGTGAGCCCCTATAAAAAGAGGGAAAAGGCTTAAATTGCTGAAGACATAAAGAGTTTTACTCACTCAAATTCTTGGGTTATGAGTTCATTAACTACTACAAGCTGGCTTTTTAGATAAAATAATTTATGGAGGTAATAACATTTCAGTTTCTAATTAAAGCAGAGAATAAAGAGGAGTGTGTGTGTGTGTGTGTGCGCGCGCGCGAGCGTGTGCACATTCGGAGTAGATGGTGTGAATACTTTTAAAAACCCCTGAAAAATCTTGGGGAGAGATATTTGCTAAGTAAAACATCAGAATGAGTAAGGTTGGCAAGGAATCAGGGCAGTGGGTAGAGCACATTGCAAGAACTTCAGTTCATTAAAGCTCATCCCAGCTCATCTGCCATCAGAAGACCAGACGTGAGCTTCCTTGTGACTCACCCGTCAGCTCCGGGGCCTGGATTCTCGGACATGTGAAAACCCGGTGTTACTGAGGCTGTGGCGTCTGTCACAGCCAGAAACACGAGGAAACCAGGCAAAGACAAAGGCCGAAACCTCAGAGTGCTGGTGACGTAAAAAAAAATTAGATCTTTTACTTTCTCGGGCCATTTATATAACTTGACTTAGTTCATTTTGTGCCTCATTTCTGAATGAATTTAAGGCAGAATGTGGTTTAAATACATTATCAACTATTTCCATAAATTGTCCCTGAAGGTATTTTACCCCCTTCTTTTTTCTTGGAGCTGGAGCACCAATCAGCTATGTCATAATTTATTTCCCAAACACTAAGCTTTGATTATTCTGTCAGAATTATAATCAAGAATATTTTAATATCTTTTCCAAAAAAACTCACATTCACAGCACTTCAATATTAAAATCAAGAGTACATTTTAAAAACATCCTAAACTCCCTGCCTCTCAGTAACATACAAGAGTCTTTTCCCCCAAATCTGAAACATTAAGTATGAATATAAGGAATGAGTACAACTAGGTTCAATCTTAGGATTCAGGGGGGAAAATCCTGTAGCCTCATATGCTCTTGTCTTTGCCCTTCTCTTACTACCAAGTCTGGAGCCCACCAGCCTGATAATACCATTGCATTCTCACAGTGTCTGAGTTTATGACCAGTAAGTGCACATTCCTAGTGGAAAATACTCACAAAATTATAAATGAGAAATCATTTTAGTGTACATTTCAGTAATCTCTTTAAAACTTCCTTTAGAGTGCTTTCTACACACGAATGACAGGTGAATTTCACAGAGCATACACCAAACTGTGAGCCTGGTTCGGCCACGTGAATGTGTCTCAGTTTTTTTTCTCTTGGAAAGCAGAAATACTGGGTGACCTGACACCATTAAGAGAGAGTAAATAAGAATCAAATTATAATACTTTCATTGGAGTGGGTACATTATTATCTTTTCTTGATGTTTAAAAAAAAAATTTTTTTCTTTATTGATGTTAGAGAGAGAGAGGAAGGGAGAGAAAGAAAGAGATAGAAACATTGATGAGAGAGAACATCGATTGGCCACCTCCTGCAGCCTCCCTGCGGCCCCCCACTGGGGATCGGGCCCACAACCTGGGCATGTGTCCTGACCAGGAATCGAACCGGTGACCTCCTGGTACATGTGTTGATGCTCAACCAGTGAGCCACACTGGCCAGGCAGTCTTGGTAGTTTTTTAAAAACATAGTGCTATGGACTAAACCAGGGTTAACAAATCTTCTTGAGGAATCTGTTACTTAGGGAAGTGTTACCCTGTATGGCTAGCACCCTATACCACTTCACACCTCAACAAAGCTAAGTGGGAACTTTTTTTAAAATTTATTTTATTTTTTTTTGTTTTTATTGTATGTAGACCTAATTCCCAATGGAAATTCCATATATACGTATATACACACAGAGAGATTTAATTTCCTTCATTACTTCATTCTCTTGTTTTATTTCAATATGGGACTGGGGCAGAGGCTCACATGGAGTACATTTAATCTGAAATTACCCGTAGGCACTAGCTTTCAAAAGACAAGATATTGGAGATGATGCTTTAAAGGATATGGCAGCAGGGGTGAACTCTTAATATTACACCTGTGCCAATTCTGTTGAACTATATGTATAAAATACCACATATATTTTGGGAACCAAGTTAGTCGGAATTTCAGACACTGGAATGTCAGCTGTAAGAGAGAGGCTGTGTCATCCACCCACATAGCGACTCCCACTCAAGGGCAGACAATGGAACCCGTTCACAAAGCAGGGTGACAGCCTGTCTCGACTGGGATGGTTATTAATCCATCTGATTGCGATGCCTTCCGAATGTACCTTCCTGGTCCTCTCTCACCCCAGCTTCAGTCTGGACTCCACAAGCAGGACAGAGCCATGTTTCTAAAACATTAATCAAATCAGTCAGGTCTCTGTGACACAGCTTTAAAAATGGTTTTATTACTCTTGGAATAAAACCCAAACTCCTTTGCTTGTCGTGTGTGATCTGGCTCCAGAATGTGTCCCTCTCCTCTTGCTTTATCCCCCCTTCCTCACTGGGGGCCACTGCGCTGTCTTCCTTCAATCTCGTAAATCCACTCAATTCCTCTCCACCTCAGAGCCACGCACAGGCTGTTCCCTTCACCTGGCATGCCCTTCCACACTTTGTGCCTCCTAGATCGCAGCTTAAACACCACTGCTTCAGAAAGGTCTTTCCCAGCTATTTAATCTACAGCAGGTTTATCACCACGGCTACTGCCTTTCCCTCCCATGATTCATGACTTCAGCTTCTTTTCTGGCTCCTTTACTGGCATTTAACACACTTACATAACTTTTTGTGCTTGTTTGATCTCCTTTCCTGAGTTCTAATGGGAGTGAACATGTGATACAAAAATCTATAATTACCCGACTACAGCTGTAGCTTCCCTCCATTTATTCCATCTTATAGATAAGATTTAAGATACGGATTCATAGCATTGCCCCAGGATAGCATCCAGTCCGTAGCAGAGCCCCAGCCCCTTGAACCATCACCAAATATGCTAACACACACTCAGATTCTTCAGTAAGTTCTTTCTAATACCCTCTCCTGAGCTGCCCCATAGATCCCCACACTTTCTTTCTCGCTGTTACAGTCAATCTGACTTGTTACACTCCAGGTACAGCTGTTTGCCGGGGGTTGAATGGCACTGGCAGACTTTCCCATCTCCTTCAGGTCTTAGGTGCCAAGTCGAGGAGGAACCTGGTACGACTGCAGTAGGTGACAGGGGTTCTGAGTTACCTGCTCATACAGCTGATCGAACTATGGTCCCGTGTGGGTCCGATCTATGTGTACCATTTTCATCATTTCCTTAAACGGTGTTGGGCTAACTTTACAATTTGGATGAACCAAATTAACCCAGCTAATGATGTGCAGTGTAGACACATGGTCACTTAGTGCCCCATGGCCAAGTTGTCCGCTGCTACCAAGAACCAGCAATACACCAGGAGCTGTTTGATTAAGGGATCTATTATTTTGTCCTCTGTGCATGGTGTAAACTTCCTCCAGAAATCGGGGTCTGCACTGATTCCCCCTCTGGAGCTTGCCAGAATCTCCATGCCATGTCTTTGTCCACCAGGCACTTTAAGTCTTCCCTGTCACCCAGTATATGAGCCAGAGCTCTGTTCCTAGAGATGAGAAGTGTTTCTTCCAGAACCCAAAGGGAACTATTGATCTTTTTCCTCCCTTCTTTGTGTTAGAGGATACAAAATACAGCAATTTTTTAATTTTTATTTTGTAAAGCAATTCTAGCACACTCCTGACCACTGTATTCCCTGAAGACTTCATGAAAGTGTCAGGACTCTAAATTTTTACAGGGTTTGTCCCCCCTCCTCTGGAGCACCTGTGTCTCACCAAAGCCTCCAGCAAGGCTGTTTCTTGTTTGTTTTGCCTGATCAGCATATAATTGATAATAGCACTTCACTGTGATATTCTGCAAGTTGACCAGGCAGCCCAGGTATCTTTAGTCTACAATATGACAAAGAACAGGAGAGTTAACATGGTCCTGAGGCAGAATTATAAATAAATAGATTTGCATATCCCATATAAGTGTAAACTATTTATGATCTTCCTTTATAGACAGAATGGACAAAGATGCATTTACTAAATCAGTGGATGCATATCATGTAACTACCTGAGACCTTGTTAATCTATTCTAGCAAAGACATCGCCTCTGGCATAGCCGTTACAATCAGGGATATGACTGAGCTTTTCAGAGTCTACACCTGTCTCCAGCATTCATCTGAGCTCTGCAGGGGTCACATTGAGAAATAAAACAGAGATATAATAGGGATGTCTCTACCCCACCCCATGTTTCATATTCTTTAGCTATTAAATGATGGCACTAATTACCATGCTTCCTGGAATGTGATATTACTTTTTATTTACTCCCTTGGCCAAGGGAATAAAGGGAAGTTTCAGAGGTTTCTGCTTGACCTTTCCCACTCTGCTAGCTCCTACTTCACAGACCAAGAACTCAAACTGCCAAGAACAAGTATTTTTCTGCTATCCAAAAGTAGAGTGTTCATATAAAGTCGCTCCTAAGTTGAAATAGCATAAATCAAGGAAGCAAATACTATTAATTTATATGGAAACATTTTTCAAGTGTACCCAGACCCAAAAAATAGCCTACCAAATCATACCAGATACACTTAATGATGTCCAGATTTATGCTGAGTATCACACCCTTATGAGCTGGCTCTGTTAGGCTTTTCTGATAGCGTAGAACACATCCTGCTATCTGACACGCACAAGAAATCGAGGTAAAGCACAGATGCTCACAGACGCATTTCAAAGCTACAGAGCTTGAGGCTGAGATGCTGAGTATAGTTCCCAGGAGAGAAGCCTGGCGGGGCCACCAGCCATGCTTGGTGGGCACTGCCTCTGTGGCGGCTCGCTGCAAACGTTGAACTTAATTTTTGTTTTTTTTTTCTAGTGAAAGTCCTCTTCGAATTTCTTTCAATTAGTGGAACAAGCACTAATGTAGGAATTTCATAAAAGCAAACTGGGTAGTGCAAACTTCTGAAAAGCTTGGGATGTTTATATATTAACTTCAATTGAACACTTGGCTATCAGAAAAATGACCAGCGGATGCTCTCCAGACACAGTGGACCCACTGTGATCTGGATTTTGACCTGGATTCCATTTATTATCTGATCATGTGAGCTCCCACTTTAAAAGGAAATGATGATTATGCTTAAGGTCTCTGGGTATCAATGTCAACTCAGACCCTCTGTACCCAGTGTACAGTCACCCAGGTCAATAGCTGTAGGAAAGATTGACTAGATAATGTGTGGGGTCCAGTATAAATAAAATCTTGAGGCCACTTGTTTAAAATTATTAAGGATTTCAAGTTGGCAACCACACAACACTAAACCAAGTGAGGAGACCTTCTAAGTACAGAGCTGAATGCTCCTCCCTGACGTTAGCCCTGGCTGTAGGTCTCTTTAGGGAAGCCTGGAGAAATTGCCATGGCATATACTTGCCATAGTGTTACAAGACTCTTTTCCTTGGGATCCTGTGACCTCTTCAACCAATGGATTCCTGATCCAAAAAGTGACTCAGGTCAAAAAATCAAGCAAGGGATTGTGACTTTGTGTTGAGTGACCACCTCCAGCCTCCTACTCTTTCATTGTTGCTTTTTCTGGCAATATAGTAGAATCCTTGTTGGTTGCTCATTTATTCTGCCCCTTGGTTTATCATGTTCTTTTGACCAACTCCCTGTGGGTCAAAGGCTTTTGGCTGCACTTCTGACCTTGCTGGTCATTATGATAATTATGACTTCCTGCAGGTAAGTGTCACCAGCCAGCTTCAGTTACTTTAGGGGTAGATGAGCATTTCTCCATGGATGTTAATGAGCCTAACTCTGTGACCATCTCTCGTATTGCCACCCTGGACTGCAGAGGGGACCAGCACTGAACTTCTTAGTGATGTTGCTACCCTTCTCCCTAGTACTTTTCTGATAGCCTTGGAGAATCATGTGTCTTCTTTGCCTGCCCATCTAGCATGTTCCCCTGGCAGCTCTTCTGGCTTCACATCATATATCCATCCTTGCATGCCCATTCCCCTTAGCCTCTTCATAAATTATCTACCGTTTGCCTTGGAAAACTCATGCAATTCCTCTTCACTCAGCACTGTTCCTCACTTCCTTGACACTTCTGAGAGCTACCCTACAAGTGAGCTTGCCCCATCTACGTTTGTTCTTACCACAGTGGCAAATCCCATGTCATGAGAAAGCACACCCAGCTCAATGAACTCTTCCTTATGTAGTCTTATATCCGATCTCCCTCAAACAAGGACCTTCAAAACACAGTCCCAGGGATATTTCTCTGGCTTTTGTCAGGAAGTGCTAGCTAATTTATTCATTTGTTTATTGTTTATATGTTACATACTTTGTTTCTTCCCTTATCAGCTGAGTTCTGCTGGGATTTAGCCCTGCGTAGGGGTCTTGCAACCAAAAGAAGAGAGAAAGGCACTTCTGAGGTGAGAAACCTTTTGCTTTTCCAGGAAAGGCTTCTGTAGCATCTTCCAGTATAAAAAAAGTGCTAACTTTTAGTAGGAAAGGGTGGTCCATCTCTACAAGTTCTGAGAATTTAGGGGAGTCCTATGATCTGAATGATTGTGTCCCCCCAGTTTCATATGCTGATATACTAATACCTAATGTGATGGTATTGGGAAGTGGGGCCTGAGTCAATTGATCAGGTCATGAGGCTGAAGCATACATGAACGGGACTAGTGCTCTTACAAAAGAGACCCCATCGAGCCCCCTAGATTCTTTCACATCTGGAAGTTTGCAATCCAAAAGAAGCTATTGCCCCCACTCCAGACCATGCTGGGACCTTGATCTCAGACTTCCAGCCTCTAGAATTATGAGAAATAAATTTCTGTTATTTATCTGCCACCCAGTCTGTGGTACTTTATTATAATAATCCCAACTGACTAAGACAGAGTGTCTATAAAACCAACTTATGAGTGGCATCTACTTAATGTCCCTATGCCACATTTTAGGGTCTCAGATATTTCCAAGCATCCTTGGCTGAGCATTCAAATGTCTCTTGAGCTCTGTGACTCAATCAGGTTCTGTCCATTGCTTAGCTTTGTTTGTTTTTGCAAATAGACCCTTATCTCTTTGTAAGCTACTGAAGAGGCCACCTGGCTCTCACACTTAACCTTTAACTGCTTGTTAAGACTTCTCAGTTTCTCAATATCCCTCTGCAGAGTGTCAATACAACACAGCAGTAACCATACAACTTCACTTCCTCGCAGGTTCTGTTCACCCTATATCTTCCTAAGTGCTTGGATCTTAGAACCTGCAAGAGTCTACCCTGATAGTGGATGTTTTTCCCTGTCAACAACAGCGGAATCTACAGCAATTGGTCCCTCCGTAAAACCAGAAACCATTCATAATCTACAGTTTTGAATGCCATCCTATTTGCTTAACCAGTAGACAGTGAGTCAGTCCTAAATACCAACCTTGATATTCATTTCTGGACAACTCTCAGAACCACAGTTATTACTTTGTGTCCTCTGAGAAGCAGACACAAGATGGGATTAGATGTGCAAAAGATGTCCTAGGGAGAGTGCCTTTGGAGGATAAAGGACAGGGAGTAGCAGAAGAGATGGGTACTTCAGAGGGTAATAAATACTCTCTCTGAAACCAAGAGAAAGAAGGAGGATTCATCAGAAAGAGTTTTAGATTGAAGTAAAGTTTCGAGAAAGATTTGGCCAGGCCAGTGAGGCATTCTCGAGTCAAAGTCACAGACTGGAAGTGTCTTGCATGTTGCAGGAGGGGGCTGGTTTAGTAGCCCCACCAGGTTCTGTCTGTGGCGGAGGAGCCTGGAGGTCGTATGGGCTCAGTGAGAAAGCAATGTGGATGGAGGGAACACTGGCTGTAGCTGTCAGTCAATTATGTGCCACTTCAGGAGAACTGAGCCGTGTGTTTCCACGGCTGCCACACTCTGTACATAAATGTCTCATAAGAGCCATTTTATCCCCCTTGAGCCAATGGTAGTAAATGGAGAGAACTCAAGGCAAGCATCCTGACCTTGTGATCCTGGTTCTCACCTTTCCACCGTCGTCTAACCAGTCCATGTGAACTCTCTGAATTCCATTCAATCTCTAACACTGCACTTCTGGGCATATTTCAAATAAGGATGAGCATAAGTCATTCTCATTCCTGACTAGACATTCCTCATGTGAGTCCATATCCATCAGGGAATTGAGACACATTCTTTTAGATCTATTCATCCTGGTATAATATATCACCCCTCTATTATGAACACCTTCCAGAGATAAATTCTATACAAAACTATTTTTTTTTTTTTTAATCCTCATCCGAGGACATTTTTCCATTTTTTGTACAGACAGAGTGGGAGGGAGAGAGAGGAAGAGAGAGAGAGGGAAACATCGACGTGAAAGGGACACATCCACATCGAGTGGCTGCCACCCGCACGACCAACCAGGGCCGGGGACAAACTGCAACCGAGGTACATGCCCTTAGCGGGAACCGAACCCGGGTCTCTCCGGACCGCAGGCGGACACTCTAACCGCTGAGCCAAACTGGCCAGGGCTACAAAACTATTTTTAATTGTTGTTTCTTGTGGGTTATTTCTGAGTGCAAAAATAATGTATATTCACTGCATACAATTTGGAAACTACAGAAAACTATTGTCAAGACTATATCTTCTGCACTCCAACCCTCTCTCACTTAATTACTATTAAGAGTTTATGAACTTCCTTTCCTTTGTTTTGCCTTTGTGATACTATCCATAAAATTTTTCCACACCATGAGAATACACTGCTTAGATTGTTTTATTTCTCCCATTAGAGAAATTTTAAATTTAATTTAAACAATTTTGCCTTGATTGTTAGGAAGAAAAGAAATAAAATGGAGGAGAAAATATAATACTTTCTCTGTATATATTGTGTATGCATTAATACATATCCATTTGAAATATATGACATATGTATACAAATATACACACATGTGCAAATATATTCACATATTATCCATAATATGGATACAGGCACACATACATGTATACTTGTGTGTATGTGTATATATATACATATATGCGTATATGTAGTAGTGTGTATATATATTATTTGCTCTCTTTCTCTTTCTCACTCTTACTCTTCTCCTTTATCTTTCTCAACACACTTCCCTTAGGCATGCATGGGTCTCATGATCTGACTAAGAAAGATGGTTTTTACTTTAAAAATATGTTTCTTGCAATCATTACCATAATATAAATGGTCCTTTAGGTTCGCGGGGAAAATGACTTTTTCTGTTCAGAAGTATAACATAGGATATATTGACTAGGAACCAGATGGTTTAAATGGATCAGTGGCTGAGTGACGGAAGAGTGTGTTACCTACCCCAAGGCAGCTGAGAGTAGTTGTGTTTTCAGACTGATGTTATTCCTCCAAGGTTGTACTTTAAATTTACCACTTAGAATCTTGGCACAGAAATGTGGCTGCAAACAAGACCCATTCGAGGGTCACCCCTTGTGGATTCCCCTGTAAGGATGTCCTGGGAATTGCTTCTATCCCACAGAAGCAATGTTATCAGTGCACACACCCCCACATGCTTAAACAGTGTGCACAGCCCAGATTTCAAAATAAGCAGAGTTAACATTCTTGACTCCTGGCCCAAATGTGGGTGCTTGTCATGAGCTCATGCCTTCCTTTGGGGGCTGGCATTTGTGGTATTATGTTATCATAGGCTAACTGTACTCTTAAGATATAAAATGTGCATAATGTATTCTAAATCTTTGGGAGGGTCAAAAGTGTGATAATAATTTCAGGGAAACAGGTTTACCTGAGTTCAGATGTCTGGCTGGGTGATTAGTGCAGAGTTGCCAACTGTCTCTTCCTCTACAAAATGGAGATGATGACACCCAACTTGACGAATTCCTAGGTTTTTAGTGGTTATCTAAGCAGATCATGGACATAAAATATTTAGTAAACATTCTGGGTTTGCAGATGGAGGAAAGGGACTGTTTTATTTACCTTTAACTTTCCTAGAGCTGCACAGCACCAGGTATACCATAGGCATTTAATGGTTATTTTATTGAGCAGATGGACTTGGGTCTGGGAGTTTTAACTGGGTGCAGTATCAGCTACCGCCATGGATGCTTTTGCAATGGTGACTTTGTTTCTTAAGCTGCCTGTCTTAGCCTCCTCACACAGACAATGGAGATAATGATACCGCCTGTCCTTAGCAGCCTAGGTGACAGTTGAGAGGCTCCTATGAGAAAATAATGTCTGTGAAAAGTGTTCTGTAAAACGTAAACCATTGTACGCAAGATTGTTATTTTTAGGTAAATGGATTTTTTTTTTTTTTTTACATGAATTTGTTTTTAACTTTGAGTGTAGCTAACTAGATAAAAGGATTTTACAAGTGTCTCTGAGCCCTCTTTTGGGATCTGTGTTCTGTAGGTGAACAGTGTGTCCCAGGAAGCCACACACAAGAAAAGCACCTGGTAGCTGGAAGAATCATCAGGCCGTATCTTTGGTACATACAGACAGGGCCTTGTTTTCTTGGCTCCCATTCCTACCTCCCTTCCTTCCGCAACTGCTGGCTTTTATGACTTCCTGATGATCAACTCAAACAATAAGGCACAAATTTGCAAATGTGTGTCTGAGGGAGAGGTTCAGCCACAGCTGTCTCTCTTGGGCTCAGACCACAGGAAAATAAATAAGAATGTTACATTCTATTCTCTCTCACTGACACCCATGTTCATTAATTCTAGTGAACATATTCTTATCTCATCGGTATTAATTGGGCTTCAGATAACCCAAACCAAAAGCCTAGCAGACAGATTGGTCATAAGTAACAGGGACACAGCTGTGCCAGAGTCATTCCTTTGTCTATGATGCTTAGGATGCAAAAAGGAAAAGAATATCATTTTCAAGTCTCTTTGGGGCTATCCGAGTGAAGGGACTGGATCTAATTGATTCACTTGCTACTCACAGCACCCAACATGCTGACGCATAGAAGAAGCCCTCAAGGTATGCATGTTGAATCTATTAATTAAATGTCAAATAAATGAGTGCCATAGAGTCTTGAGAGAAAATTTCTGTGCTGAAAACCACTGGAAATTCAGGTCTCATTATAATATCAATTCATTTCATGTAGTTGTGATAAGCAATTAAACAAATGCATTAAGTTCAGAGACTGGACACTAAAGGTCAATTTATTTGGAAGATTCAGTATATGTTATCTTTTCCCCTCATTGTTTCAGGAATAGATTTTGTGCCTAAAATGTGCTGTGTGTAACAAGAGTCTAAACTATTATTGTGGATTAAAAATAACGACATATAAGTACTCTTTACACTGGCTGCTTAGATGTTCACAGAATAATTCATGGCCTCTTAACACAAGTGTGGAATTTTATGTAATGCATTTTGTGAACAAATATTATTGTTTGGGGTTTTCTTCTATTTTTCTCACCTTTGATGTTTCTACTGGTTATTGATTTCCTCATTTATCCATATATAGTTTTTAAATTTTTTGAAAACCTTTTAATTCTGGAACAAGAACACATAAAATTTACTATCATAACCATTTTCAAGTGTACAGTTGGTAGAATTATGTATATTCACATTGTTGTGCAATAAATCTCCAGAACTTTTTCATCTTGCAATACTAAAATGCTATGCCCATTTTTAAAAAACTGCCCATTTCCCTTTTCTCTCAGTTCCTGATGACCCTGCATATGTAAGGTTTAATTTTCTTATAAATATAGGTATTGTATAAGCTATCTCAAATCATTCTAAAACAAAATAATTTCATGTAAATAGGTCAATAGATGGGCCATACACAAATGTAGCCTACACATTTGCAGTCACGGGATGGTGGACCCTTAGGGTTGGACAGAATCTCACTGTTGTATATTCAGCCCTGTCTTCTGCAGCCCCAGCGGGAGGCGTGGCATACACACTCGCTGTTTGTGACACTGCCACCCATTTGTGTTCCTGCAAACACATTCAGGATAGATACCCTCTGTTTAAAGTACCTGCCATCATAAATGACCAAATGATGTATGGTGCAATTATAATCATATATGCTCAATAACAGGAGAGAACTTGGGTTTTGATTTAATAGTGATGATATTGAGTCCACTTCTTACAATTCTGCATGCCTGAAAAAGGGAGGGGAATGATTTTCACAGACTAAATTCTGGTTCTGTGAATTTTAAACTCTGTTTCTCCCTCACTATTCACACATTTCCCATGGCAGCGTTTGGAAGGGATACCCGTATTGCAATATAACCACTGGCCTGAGTCTCGGCGACATCATGCTCAGTGAATCAACTCCATGGACAGGAAGAGTCTTCTTGGAAGCCACTCCCACACCAGGTTGAGGTGCAGCAATTTTACTCTACACGAATGTAGCTGCAAACCTCATAAACGCGTCTTCCCCGAGCCCTACCTAAAAGCATCCCCCATTGGACTCGCCTTTGGCTGGATCTGAAAAATCCTCATGAGCATTCTATGTACGTGAAAGGTGTTGGAAGGGAAATAGGAGCAGAAAGGAATTGTAATGCTGGAAGGTTGTAGTTAACATATTTCATGTTACTATATTTTACAGAGACATAATGACTATGTAAACATGGCTCAACTACTTCCCACAATCTTAGAAGGGCGTGTACAAGTGAGAGGTTTTGATACTATGTCTACAGTAAAGTTGCTTCTGAAACCAGGCCTGAGGAAAACACCTTTGGTGGGCTTTAGAAACTGAGCTCCTGATATGATGCCCTGAGATGGACATAGTATCACTTTGTGTTGTTTCTGCTCAAAGCATATGACTAAATCTAATTATGAGTAACAATCAGTCAAACCTAAACTGAGCTCCGTTCTACAAAATAACTGTGGTCTAAAACATCTCTGTCAGTGAATTACAAAGACTGAGAAATGTTCTGATTAGGAGACTGAAGGTAGAGGACAACTAAATGCAATGTGTGATCCAGGATTTTCTCTCGCTATAAAGAACATTGTTAGGACGATTGGCAAAGCCTGAAGAGGGCGTGGAGAGAAGATAATATTTTGCCGCTGTCCATTTCTTCATGTCAGTTATTGAACTGGGATTACGTAAGCACTTTCCTTACTTTAGTAAATACACCAAAACATTTAGAGTAAAGGTGCATCGTGTCTGCAACTGACAAATGGTTGGGGGGGGGGGGGGATCTGGAAAGTGCCAAATAAGGACTTCCTGTGTCTCTTTATTTATGTTGCGCTCACGTGGGCATTAAGAAAGGAGGGTGGGGGTGCAAAGCGGCCCACACACAGCTGTTCGGGGATGTCTGGAAAAGAAGCCCACCCACATTGCTTTCGGACACTGGGTGTGACCTGGAGGGTATCGGGTTTGTCTGTTAGGGAAACTGCCAACCTCCTCCCTCCCCAACTGGCCCCTGCGTTTCCTTGCATGCCCTCTGAAATGCCCTCTGAAATGCCCTCTGAACAGAGGAGTGTCCTGTTCCTCAGACACACCCTGAAGCCCCTTCTTTCTTTTCCGTAGACTCCCAGATATTAGCTAAACTATTTATTTGTTTTTTTCTATTTGATGAATTCCAGTGACCTGTAAAGAGTCAGAGGTCAGATCAGAAGAAGCATGTGGCTAAGCTTGCGATGCGTTTGTTATTTCACTGATGTGAAAGAAAGAAAGAAAGAAAGAAAAAAGCATGTGATCATAACCCAGCACACTTCCTAGGCCCAGCTGCACTCCTACGAAATGCCCCACCTCGGCAAATATTAGAGCTATAGAGCAAAACATTGGAAAGGTTAGTGGATCTACCAGGACAGAACTTGGTTTCCACTTCTATAAAACAGAAATGTGGGGTTGAACTGAAGTCATGTACAGAAAAAATGTCTTAAAACGAAAAATCACCGAACTTCTCAGTCCCTCCAATTTGAGTGACACTTGGTGAATTCATTCCACCGCCTCCAATGCTGAAAGGTTCTCTCATGACCCCTGTATTATTTTGAAAAGTGGCATATAAGTACAACTCGGAGAGGACAAGGTTGAGGTGCAGTTACCCTGAAACAGAGAAATTCAGCTTCTCCAATCACGAAGCCAAGACAGCCAGAGCCCTGAGAAATGCACAAGACCTTCCCACTCTGAGCCCCTCATTGTGGCATCTGTTGTTAGTTGCCCCGTACCTACTGCTTTTTCTTGGTTATTAGAACCTCTATTTTTTTTTTTTTTTAATCCTCTTTGCCTCAATCTTGATGGGACGATGACCAATCAAGGTATTCAGAGTTCTCCTAGCCAAACATGACAGCTTCCTTCTGAGAAACTGAATCCGAAGGTAATGGCTCAAGTTCAGAAAAGCCTGCTGGGTCTGACTTATTCCTTCTATGGCACTGTGAGGTGCCCCTGGTTATTCCTGTTACTTAGATCCCTGATGTTATCCTGGTTCCGGTCCTTTCCCAGCACTTACTTTTTCAACCTTCTCCTCCAATCAGTGGATTTTAATTTTTTTTTTAAATGTATTTTCATATTTAGTTTTAGTTAGCCAGAGATAGTTTCTATTGCTTGTAACAAAAGAATCCTCATTGATCCATCCTTCTTAAAGATCAAGAATCTAAGACTCAAAGAGAATAGGCTACTTGCTTAAGGTAGGAAGTGTCTGGGGACAAGAACCCAGACTAAACCCAGGTTAACCAGTTTCTTCAAACTGTATCTGTGGTCTCATTTAGAGCTGCTGCAGTGTTGGAAGGAAGGAGTCAATCCTCACTGCTCAGGGACCCGGGAGGATGTGTTATTATTGAGCTCTAAAAAAGTCTATTGGACTTATGTTTCTGGTCATAAGTGAGTATCTGACAACAGAATTTGTTCCTAATAACAAAAAATAAAATAATCCACATGTTCAACAACCATAAAAAAAAGAAAAAAAAAAGAAAAAAAAACAAACCCACAGAACCAGTTACTCAGTTACTGATATAAGTAACATGCCTCTATCTCAAAAACAATATGTTGAGTGGAAGAACCTAGACACAAAAGAAAACAGAAGGTGTACCTCCACGTATGTGATATTCCAGCATGGTGCTATCCAACTAGCCACGTGTGACCATTTAAGTTGACTAAAATTAAATACAAATAAAAATGTATTGCCTCATGTGCATTGGCCACTGAGAGGGCAAATACAGAATATTTCCGTCATCACAGAGAGTTCTATTAGATGATGCTGTTCTGGAATATGTACATCTAATACATAAAGACAAAAGCAAGACAGGGATTGTCCAGGGTTAGCAGTAAGGAAAGATGAACTGCAAAGAAGTATCAGAGAACTTTTGGGGCAATGGAATATTCTTTATCTTGGTTGTGGTGAAGGCTACATGGCATATAATATGTCCAGACTCCTCAAACTGAACACTGAGAAAGAGTGAATGTCATTGTATGTAAATTATACCTCAATAAAGTTATCAATGTAAGAACATTCAAACCTGTAAAGAATTTGTGAGTTTACTTGAGCCCAAACTGTCAAAATTTCCGGGAAGCAAAACCTCAACGGATTGAAATAATGCTCCAGAGAATGGTAGTTTTGCACCTTACTTTACACATTATAATCAAAGAAGAAGACGCAAGTGAGTTACATGAAACCCGTTGGTGATAGCTCAGGGAGGTGGGAGAAAGCAAACAGGGAAACCTCTGGAATTGGATGACAAGTAAAATGATAGACACGTCCCTCTTTTACATAGGTGGGTACAGGATGGTTAATAGTCAACAATTAACTCAGTAGCAATGAGGGGATTTGTGGTCTCTGCAGAGCGGTGCCTGTGCAGTGAGGGGTCTGGAAAAAGGAAAATTACTTTGACGTTTCAAAGATATGTTATTGTAGATGCAAAAAGACAATAGACAGGCTCAGTTAAGGTAAATATTAACCTTTGTCAGGGAAAATGTTGACCTAGGACATGACTACCTGCCATAAACTGCTTTTAGTTTAAACATTTTAATTTCAGATCATCTTTTGTGGTTACTTCAGGTCTTCAAGTTTGCAAGGCCGCCACACAGACCTCCCCTGAGCTTGTCAGGTTGGCATGTGGCCCCTTTTCATCCACAAAGATCATTTTTAAAGGTCAGATGTTTAATAAAAAAATTTTTTTTCTGGTATATGGCCCTAGCTGGGACTCTCTGGTCCACAGACCGATGCTCCAACCACTGAGCCAAACTGGCCAGGGCTGAAAATTTTGTTTTAATCACTTATAATACTTATTATTAGTTGATTTTTGCAAATATATAAATATGTTATTCATCCGACCATATTTTGCTAGTCTCTGGAGATACAGAGATGAATCAGACAGCAAACCCACCTTCAAGTTTCTCCTGGTCCAGCACAGGAGATGGGTCTCATGCAAAGCGATCTGACATCCAGGAAGAAAGTAGCAGCTACCCTTACACAAGTGCAGATCTAATGATCTGGGGCATCAGAGCGGGGGTTTCCTTTCACCTGGAGGAATGAGAAAGGCTTTCTGTTTGTTTTGAAGGATTTGTAAGATATGGATATATGTTGATGGGGTTTGAAAACATTCTGGATGGAGGACAAAATATGACCCAAGGCAGCAGAACAACCAGAGATATATAACCTGGTGGATAAAGTGCATGGAAGAGAGCAGTGTGAAATAGCTCACACGGATATAAGTGAGCCAGGTTTGTGTTTTGAATACCTGTGTGTGGCAGAGGGCATATTCTCCTCTATGAGGAGCTGGGGAGGAGAAAGTGTTCCTTTCTCTTATATTAAGTCCAGAGTTCCAGGCCCTAATGCTGCGTTTCCTTAAGCCCTTCACTTTCTCCTTTTCATACAAATAAAATATCTTCACAAACAACATTATTTAAACATGTAGGTCATAGTCAGAAGGGCAACTGCCTTCCCCTAGGTTTCTGTGTACCTTATTCTATTACCATCTCTTGCCTAAAAGATTTAATATGCTGGAAAAATACCTAACTTGCACACCAAAAAATAATCTATGTATCAGTAACCTGAGTCCTCTGGCGGAAGAAAGATGAAATATACGTATAAGTGTCAATTATGGTAGTTACAGTATAATTGTCACCTATTTTCCCAGGTTGTGTATGGTTGTGTGCTACAGGTGTGCTGTTGAATCCTGGAGAGTTTGCCCTTTTGCTCTTGGTCTAGGTGACTCTTTGCATTTATTTTCACAATGCAATAGCAACCAATATTTTCCATTGTTATTTATATAAAATTGTTTGCCTTTTAGTATCTGTCCCTATTTGGTAAGTAAATTTAGGATTTTTTAATAACAACTCTTCATGTCAGGACATATATTTTAAATGTTGGTTTAAAAAAGATAAATTGGGCTATGAAAATTTAGAAATAAAAACATGTTAGAAATGTTTACAAATTGATTGTTTATTTCGGAGTCTGGAGCCTCCGCTGGTAATTTAAAATATTTAGAAGAGTTCTGCTCATGTCCCAGAAGTAAACAAGTATCAGGCCTGAGAAGAGCACTAGGTTTTGCTACTCAGAGTGTGAAACAAGGGCCGGCAGCACAAGCCTCACCCGGAGCTCCTTCGAAATGCAGAGTCTCGGGCCCCGCCCCAGAGCTGCTGACTCAGAATCTGCAATCCCAGGTTTCCTGGCGACTCCCAGGTGCATTAGCATTTGACTAGCATGGCACGAGAGACCATTATTTCACTTTGTTTTATAAATGGGAAAGGCAAGACCTTGTGTGATGGAACCATTTGGCCATGGTCACAGGATATTGAGCATTTTCAGTTTAAACTTTATCATGGTCATCTGTATTTGCCAATAGCAAGGAATAAAGCCAAACACTTTAACTCCAATGAACAAATCTATAATTAATTAGTAAAATGTTCTTCCCTTCAAGTTTCACATTTTGTAGAACAAGCTGTTTGAGTTGGCTGGAGCTCAGTCCTGCATGTTTGTGAATTTCACAATTCACAGATGTGACACACTCTCGGGCTAAGTAAGGGAAGAGAATGTCAAGTTTTAAATAGCTTCTCCCTTCTCTCCTGGCTGAAGCAACAAATAAAATATTTTTTACAAAATACCTTTTGAATTGGGTTTCTAACTAGGAAATGTCAAATTCTTTGAAAAGAGCTTTGGATTGTCTCACCACTTTGACAACTACTAAAGTCACTGGTTTACAGGTAACCTGCGATTAGAGGGTGAATAAAAGATGTGAACTTGTCATGTTAGTGACACTTGGGCACACACTGTGGGTTTTTTTTTTTCCCCTGTTGGAATCTATTTTAATTTAGCTTCTGAATCATATTTCATTCAATTCCAAATCCACAAAACCAGGGTAGGTTTACAGCCTGTATCTGGAAAGGTAGTAAATTATTCCATATGTAGACTTTTCTAGTATTATATAAATTTTAGGATATATGTACAATTTAATAGTTTTACTCCCAAGTAGGTCTAGCCAAAGCAAAAACAGTGAGACATAAATAGGAGACTGAGACGGACAGAAATAGATTAAAATTAACCACAGTGTTTTTACTATCAGGTGATTTGAAATGATTTTGTAAACTTCAAAATACTCTAAAGTAATATTGTATTTTTTATTTTAATATCACTTTAAGAAGTGCGTGTGTGTGTGTGTTTGTGTGTGTGTGTTTGAGGTAAGATATTTAACAAATTCAACAAGGTTATTTTATTTGGGGGCAGGCAAAACTTCTAAGGGGATGTGAATGGATATCTCTTTCTCTTAGTTGAGAGGAAGAGTGAGTTCTAGGTTAAATATAATCAAGGAATTTCCCTGTCTTTGCTATTTGAGATTGTGACCACAACAGGCGGTTGGCTGAAAGGGAGAATGAAGAGGGGTGGGGGTTGGGAGGACGTGGAGATGAAAAAAAAAAAACAAAACAACAACAACCTTCCTAAGCAGTTCTGTAAAACATTTAGCTCCAGAGCAGCCACAGAAGTCCTCTAATCAAATCAGCAGGCAGATACAAGGAAATGTTAATTAGCTGGAGCAGGGTGGACACTCATCCGCTCAGTTCTGTTATAAAAATCCAGGCTGCTGAAATTAAACTCTGATGCCATTGATGCCAGCATCCAATCACCAGAGAGACCAGAAGTTCAGAGATGCCTTCAAGTTGCCAACAAGCGTGGCCACTATACGTCAAGGACTCTAAAGCCGTGGTAGAGGGGGAAGAACATCTTTAGAGAGGATGCCCAGCTGGTAAGATTTGACTGTTTCTGATGTTTTAGTTACTTGATGAATCTCATTGGCTAAAATCAAGAAACGCTCCGCCTCTTTGCAAATGTGTGAAGGGGGAATGAGTCTGAACTTCTATGTCTGATAGCAGTTGACCCTATTGCTTTCAGCCTCCTGGCTTTCTGTCTCTATATACACAGGTATATGTGTATATGTTATATAACTGTTCTCCATTTGTTGATATCAAAGAGAACTGAAGGAAATGAATTTTGAAACTGCACGGTGTGCCACCCTACAGTACTGTCCCGACCCCGACCCTTACATCCAGCGGTGAGTTTAAACGTGGCATAACTTCTGTCAAAACTTAGTCGGAGTGCCTTGTATATGATGAGTGTTTCTGCCGTGTACAAAGAGCAACCCTTCCTTGTTTATGAGCACAGTGATATTATTTTGAACTTTCTGTGGACTTAAAGTAGTCTGTGGGCATCTTTTTATTTTTATTTTTTTAGTTTATGTCTGAGTGAACAAAGTGACTAAGTTTGAAGTCAGTCTTCCCATGGTTTCTTAAAAATATATCACACAATTTTAAGGTGTTTAAAATTTGTGATTTGCCTTACTCAGCACTCACCCACCCAAGAACAAGAAATCTCATTGGACAGGGATCGTCTATGGATGATCTCCAAGTCAAAATAAACACCGGATAATTTTGATTTATTAAAAACAGATAAATAGCCATTGTTATGATATCAAGATTATGGCTTGTCTTGGCTCTGGGGAGTTATTTTTCTTCTTAATGGGTTTCATACCAAACATCATCTTTTGACAAATCTGACTTTTAAAACTTAACAATTATACTGAACTTTGTTTATGTTTATAGGAAGAAACATTTGCCTAGCACTAGGAAGGAATATTAGTGAGCATGCACTGATGTGTGTGTGTATGTGTGTGTGTGTTTCGAATTAGAGTTTGCTATTTTTAAACTGGTAAATGAAATCTGAACAGTGTTTTTCCAGTCATAAAGTTATGGGAGATATTCAAGGCTCACGCAGCAGTGTGATGTTGTTAATTCAACAGCATGAGAGTTGATGTTGGAATTTCGTACTTTATTTTATAAGACTAATGAGAGAGGTCCTCTGAGTGTTGAAAACAGTGGGGTTACCAAGGGGTTAACTTGTCATTCACCAGGGTGCCTCATACCAGCAGTGAGCAGCTCTCTGGGAAGAGCTCAGTTACTGTCGCACTGCCCAGGCAATTATGGAAGATGTGTGATCTTTTTTCATTAATACAATGTGTCACCATGTAGAACACGAATGTGGACTGGCTAGGCTTTGCTTCTCTTGTTGTGAGGTTTCTGGTAGGCTGTGTGAAAAAGCAGAAGAGGAAAAGTAAGGTAGAGCGGTAAACGGAATGGTTGAGAAAGAAAGGGAAAACGGAGGACAGGAAGAAGTTTGCGGTCTTCCAGGGTGAAATGGGACATGTGGATTATGTTTGATTCCTGCCTTGTTCTCTCTGGAGTTTAGGTTCTTGGATAACTTGAAAATTAGATTTAGTTGGATCGGGGGATTGGGTCGATAAATTGCAAAACACCAACGATTTTCTAGTTCTCAAATTTCTTTTCAGCCTCAAAATTTTCTGTTCTCAAAATCTTTTGAAATAAGATTTCTAAGAGCATAATTCTGATGAAACGGTTGTAAAATGCTTCACTTGAGGGCACATTTTTAAAAGTAAGTACTTGGTTCTACCTAAGCTTTAAAAGAAACTGTTTTTATTGATTAGCAAACCACGTGTTAATTGTCCTGGACACCTCAGTCTAGAACAGCAATTTCCCACCAGTGTCCGGCAAGAATTTTTAAAGCAGGCAGTACCTGACTAGTCAAGGGCACTGACCCCTTTTCCCTTAGATTGTCAAATAAAAAAATGACAACAGCCAACACAATAGCTGTCCAGTGTGAATCCATCGAAATTATACCTGTTTTTTTGGTCAGATTGGCAAAAAAATATATTCTTTGGTGTGTCGCAGAATTTTAGTAATTTGTTTATGTACACATGAGACGAACAAGGTTGAAAATCCCTGGTCTAGAGGCATTTCTAGTGATTGATGGAGAGGCCTGTAAATATAAATAAACGAGGAAATTGCTTTTCATGTTATTCCAACAAACTGTTAATTCATGGAGCGAACATCATCTCAGTTTTTGACAGATTGTAAAATTCAAAATAATTATAGTGTTATAAAATAATTTTTAATTTTTCTGAATGTCCCGAGCTTTAATCATGGTGAGGGTCACTTTGGGGAAAGGAGGGAGGTATATGGTGAAGCTGGGAGATTGTAGGCAGCGTGGCTGGGGAATGTTTATTTGCCTCATAAATTGTTTTAGATAAAACTTTGTGCTTCCCATGTATAATGAAACTTAACGGGTAAATAAGTTAAAGAGCAGAACAGTATTTGTTGCTGAGCAAGGTACTGGACATGCAAATATGAAGGATATGGCTGTAATGTTCAACCCCACAGTATTTATATATTTAATAACATATTTCTCCAATATTTTACTGTTTTGTTACATATTTTAGGGACTAAATTATTACTACATTGCTGTCTATACTACATTGTGAGTAAATGAATGAATAAGTGAAAAATTACTTAAGTAATCTGTGATACCATATGTTGCCAAAGCAAGAATCGCAAAATATTTTCTTTGATGCCTAATGAGTGAATGGGTTTGAGTTGGTTTTTCTAAACAGGCAACCTTTGTAGTTCTCAGTTTACAGAATCTATTTTAAGACAGACCAAATTTAATCATTCTATAATCATAGTCATCTACATAGTTAAATTTGTCTTTTTGCTGACCTTGTCTTTAGAAAGAAGTCATGAGAGAGAACTTTGAAAAACAGGAAGAAAAATACCTTGCTATTTTTAACTCCAAGCTACCTTAATTCATGAATTTCCTTTTATCACAGTGCAGAATAAATAAGAGATGCTATTATCATTTATTAGTTAATGTTAATGCCGTTCCCCAAAAGCCAATTTTAATATACATTTCAAAGTTTAAAATGATGATTTTTCTCTCAGTTAAAATTGAGATTTAACTTCATGTTTTTTTGGTGTGTGAACTTACTGACATATTTCGCATTTAGTTGTTCTCTGATGTTGACGAGAATTTATTTCAGTCTCTGCAAAAACTTCTCTGAAGTTCAAAAAAGAAGTTCAACCACAGAGCTTAGATTTCCCCTTTGATGACATTGACCATGACAAAGGAGAAGTGACAAAATCACATCTTGTCACTTTATCGCTCACTTGATTCTAACAAAAATATGGAAGCATACATGCAATTATGCATGATCAATAAATAAGATCCAATGGGTAACTTAGCATTTCCTTGTAACAAAGACTTTATAAAATAAGTTCTGTCTTTTTCTTATTAGGTAAACAGTTAAAATAAATCTAAAAGTTATCACTTGAGAAGCTAAATCTATGTTAATTTATTTTGGGGGTTATAATTTGGGCCTCCTTGAATCCCTTTAGTTTTTAGAATTGCCTCTAATTTTTAAAATAGGGTGTTTTGTTTAACCAAGTAACACTAAAAGATTACATTCTTTCAAAAGAGGCTGAAACTGTTAAAGTACTGTGCAGATGAGTAAGAAGTATTTCCTGTGCAAATTACATATTGATTGTGAATTGTATGCTTTTCTAGCTTACAGGTCAAATTTATTAACTGTTCTTTCTAAATATATCCCCAAGGGAAGGGTGGCGACAGCAACTTACAGTAGCACATCATTATATTAAAATCACATAAAGGCGTGTGGAGTTCTGTGTTGAGTGTCCTCTTCCCATCCGCCTTCCTTCCCTCCTTCTTGTTCTGTAGCCCAGAAAGTTAACTTCTAAGCACACCATTGTCTGTTCCTTTCTCCTCCGCTTTCCTCTCGTTTTCAGCCACTGGATACTCCTAGCAGGGGATCAAGGGTACAACGAGAGTGAAGTTGTGTTGTACATGTTTCCTTGGCCACCTCCCTGTTGGGTTTCCTGCTAAAGGCTACAGGTCTTGTCCGAGACCCTTGCCACGGGTCCAGGTGTCTTGAGGTCACGTAACTGCTCCCTACTCTTCCTCTCCTCCAAGCTTAGGGTTGGAAACTATTCCTCGCCACTGTTAAGTCCATACCAAATCTCTTATCCTTTGATAAGTAGTCTCTTCATTTACTCTTTGCTCAAGTGCTCTTTTTCCTGCCAGGAACATAGCAAGTGAAAAAATAAAAATATGCTCGTAGTGTTATGTGCATAGGCGACTTCCAAATGGATGTAGCACATGATAGTACAATGTAATTTCTGATGTGAGACGAAGGATGTATCTGCCCATTGCAGTCAGGTAACCAGTTTTCAGTAAGGCCAATTTAGTCATATTAGCCATCTCCATAATCAATAAGTTGCTCTTTGTGAGCGAAAGGAATGAGACCACATGCTGTAGTCTGTGTATGTTGTTCATATCAGTACTTGAAACGAAGCAAGGAAGAGGGCGGGAAGAATTGTTTGATAAAGAAATATGAAGGTAAAACTGATCAACAATGAGTGATGTATCCACTAGTTTTGACCAAGAAAGAGCTGCTTTAAACCCTTTTAATTTTTATAAGAACAAGTTTTAAAAGACATTTATGGCTAACCTGGCTAGCCAAAAAGCATGATGTGTTAAAATTCTGTACGCTGCCCCTGAGCAGTGAGGGCATATTCAGATGAGGCAGGAACGTGTGTTAGTTCAGTAAACCTAGGACTTGTCAAAAGTCCTGGTTTTAACTCCACCACTGCCTAATTATGTGACCTTCATGAAATCATTTAAGCTGCCTAAATCAAAGATTTTTCATAAGGGATAACAAACTCTGATCTACAATTCACAAATAAGACTTTGAGAATTAAATATGAACCTAACTAAACTGTGAAATTAATTTCCTTAGTGTGCTTGCTCAGTCCTACCATTGCGTGGCTAGCACACCAGCAGGCTGGGGATTCTCTCTCAGCAACAACTGTGTCCTCGTGTAGGCGTACTTCACGTTCCATTTTGCTCTATATATCTTTAAATTATGGACAAAGGTCATTACGGGTCTTGACATAATCTTGTCTTGTCTCCCTTAATTTTTATACTTTAGAGTTGAGAGATCTAAATCCCAGAGGGGCTAAGTGATTTTCCCAAAATCACACAACAAAATAGCAGCAGAAACAAGGTTTGGAATTCAAGTCTCTTGACTCAGTTCAATGTTATTTCTACCAGAGTTCATAACATTCTATTAGATCTGCATAGGAGTTCATGGTTGAGAAACTGTTTCCCAAAACATTAAGTATCTGATCTACGTGGGAGAACTGTAGGTGGGGTAGGCAGAATAAGGCTCCAGGGATAGCTTTATCCTAATCCCCAGAACCCTGAAAATAAGACACAACAAAGGGGAATTAAGATTGTTGATGGAATAACACTGCTAATCAGCGGGCCTCGAAATAGGTAGGTTATCAACTGGCCTTAAAACTGTGCAGGTGGACCCAAAGTAATCCCAGGAGTCCTTAAAAGTGGAAGTGGGAAGCAGAGAGAGTCCGAGTTGCATGATGTGAGGAAAGATTCTACAGCTGTGATGATGGGAGGGGGTCGTAAGCCAAGGAAGGCTGGCTGACACCAGAAGCCTGAGAAGTGTGACCTACAGAACTGTGACGTCGTACATTTGTGTTGGTTTAAGCCACAAATGTGTGTTAACTTGTTATAGAAACATTAGGAAACTAATCCACCAGGTAAAGGATTTTTATCTCCACATTGTAGCTATGGAAACGAAAACTATTTTTGTCTTGATCTGTTTGCTTGTTTAAAGTAGTCCATGAACATACTTATTTATTTATTTACTTATTTATTTGGTGCTGAGTAGAAGCTATGAGTCAGATATAATCCTAGACCTCAGGAAATCCAAAGTAGAACCACAGACAGAGACATAATACAGAGGTCTGAGAAAGGAAGAATGACCCAGGCATGCTGGCTGGAGGCGGCAACAGCAAGGCACCCGCCTTGGAGACAGCACATGAGAAGGGTGATTTTTGTTGGTAGCATCAGTTAAAGTTCTCAAAATGCTTTAGATGGAAGTATAGTTGACTCTTCGTTGGTAACTGAAAGTGTGAGGCCCAACTTCAGATTCAGGAAAACAGTAATATACTTATTCACTCGGATGCCAGGAATTCAGAGGTGTGACGTCAGCAGCCTGAGACTATGATTTGATGAGTGTAGGTCGAGCTTTGAAACTGCACTATAAACAAAAGCAAACAATTTTCTTTCTTGGAGTCCTTGGACCCCTCTGGAAAAGTAGCTCCCGTCCTTCTGGTGTTGTAAAGTTCCCAGTTATTTTTAGGTTTACATATTGATGCCTCCCTTTGAGAAAGGGAGCAGAGGAAGGAATGCAAACTCAGCATTGTTATCAAGCACCCTAGATGATGTGTTTGTTTACAAACCCAATTTTGAGAGCTGCTACCTACAGTGAGCAAACTTGGACCTGATGTCCCCATAGAAGCTCATAAAACAGTATCTGGTGGTACGAACAACAGACACATGCCTTCCCAAAGAGAGACTGTGCTTTACTTAAAAGCCAAATGGATTGTGAGATTAAAGTGGCAATTTTCAATCTGTTTCAAGTCAAGGGAGCCAAGTTTCTGATTAGCTGTTTTGCAGCTCAAATTTGTCCTGACAGGGTTTCCATCTTCTTTAAAGAACTCAGCAAGGAGTAGTCCTCAAGCAACAAGTGATGGATGGATGAAGCACTATAATTATGATCAAAGTCTAAAGACTCTGGTCTATATAATTATGCACTTCCCAACCTCTGAGAGTCACTTTGTTCCGTTTAAAATGGGACGAGAAGTGGACATGGGGTGACGTGTACTTATTGGTTAGTCAAGGTTTTGGAAATGACAGTTATTAACATTTCTGTTTTACCGTAAGCCATAATATTTGTGGATAATTTAGATGGAGAGAATTAATTGCCTATTCCCGTTCTTAGTGTCTGCCTTCCATTCTCCACTTACACCTGACTCTCTTTTTATTATCAATTAGACCCTTAGAAGTTCAAAATAAAATCATTATGTTTCTGAGATATGTAAGGGCTCAAAATCCCCTTACCACATTCAAGTTTTCAGTAACCTTTTTCTTTTGTTTTAAATGAGCAAGCTTAATTTGCCAACTTGAACGGCCACCGCCCATTCTCACTTTCTGTTAACCCAGGCAGCTCTATCATGATTGAGGGCAAAACCAGCATCATGATAATGTTAAGAATGAAAAAGTATTTTAAGGCAAGAAGGACAAAATTGGAAGCTGGTGCGATAATTTAATCAGCCACATGATTACTTAGAGTCAGTTTTGAATGTAACCTTTATTACAGATGTGATGTAGATTAAAGTAAATAATATGTTACACACAAATGTATGACATACTACAACAGAGGCTTTTGCTTTTAAAGTTCAGTGTCTTATGCCTTAAGATTGTTGATTGCATTTAATTTATCCACCCATGATACTCTGACATTTCCTCAAGGTGGTCAGTTTTTAGAGCTTCCTTAAAAATACCAAGCTTTAAATATTTTATTTGAAATTCATCATTAGCTTTTAAAAAAATTTTTTTCTCGCTCAGGGAAATACCCATTTTATATTTGATATATATCAAATTGAATTTCAGAGTGCCATTTACTTCTTAACTACATAAATAAGTATAATATATTTATTAAATTATTTATTCAATAAATAAACTCACTTTCTTCTACCTTTTTCATGATACTGCAAATTCCTCTAAATGAAAAGTGCAAATAAGATGTATGTTTTATTTTATTATTTTTAACACATTTGTTATCTCAGGCAATGAATGAAAATTTTCTGCTTGACCGGATTTTCAAACTAAATTACGAGCAATCAAAAGACTTCTAGTCAAAATGAATTGTTTTCAGCATTTCAATTGATACTATACAATAGAATAAATCTTTGTATCTAAAATATCAAAAAACTAATATTTTAGTATCCTGTAAAGGCTGATGTGGCTTGAATTGAGATTTCTTTACCAAAACTTGCAATCTGAATGAATGACTTATCTTCAAGTTGGTAGCGGTGTGAATATAGGCCCTCTTAGATCTTACGTTTGCATTGACTCCCTTTATACAGACTCTCACCAGGAACTGGGTCTGCTCACTGAGCAAAAGCCCTCAGTATTGCCCTCCCTGTGTATGAATCCACTGCCGGTCCTGTCTGGCATTTGAGGTCCTACCTTATTGCTCTACATGAAATGTGCATACGTTTTAACCTCTACATCTTTGACTCCTTCAAAGCAGTAAAATGGAAAGCTCAGCTTTTCCTCTACTTCTCGCTTCCTTTCTTTTTGTTTTTCTCTCTTTCATAGAAGCTCTGTAGTTCTTGGCTTCTTGAGAAGACAGAATATACCTGATAAAGCTAAAAATATCACCAAGCATTTTCTTTAACCAGCCCATGCTTTGCTCTGACAAAGTAAAATTGGGGCATTTTGTCAGCAAAAGTGAAAACTCATGACCACAACATCTCAAAAATGAAACATAAAACTGACAAAATATATGACTTTTGGATTTTATAGGAACAAATTGTTTTTAAGTATTAGTTTTACCTGAGTTGCTAAGCACATTTTAAAGGAGTTTTGTAAATTAGCTACTACTTAAATACATTTTAAAATGATGATGTTTGAGGTGACAAGGAGGAATAGAAAAAGGAAAAGGATAATGCCTAAAATAGTTCAACCTGATTGTAAACTACAAACCATTCAACACCTTCAGTAAATATTCACCAAATGCTAGATGCTGGATATATGATCAAGTTGATAGAACGGAATGACAGATCTCAGAGGGGTGGGGGTGGAGGGGACCAGAATAGGTTAACCAAAGAACAAATATGTGTATATGCACAACCCATGGACGCAGACAACAGTGTGGCGAAGGCCTGGGGTGGGGCAGAGGCTGGGCGGAGAGGGACAGGGCGGGGAGGGAACATCTGTAATACGGTCAACTATAAATAAAATATAAATAAATAAATGAAATAAAATAATTCAAGTTTATGAGTATCTGTTTTTACTGTAGAAAATCTGGTTCTCGACTCATCTGAATTAAGCAAAAGATAAACGAAGATCTCTGAAGCTCAAGCTAACACATAAATGCCAGAGCAGTTTAGGTATCTCAGATGGAATATGTCCGGTAAGAGTATCTGTGACTTGCTGTTAATGATATCCAAAATGATTCATTAAACAAATGGCATGTTTTTAGCAATAATGAAAGTCAGCAAAGAAAAATCTAGTTAAAATGGTTGTTTTCCATGTCATCTTCTAGGTTGATTGTTTTTTTAAAAAATATATTTTTATTAAATTTTAGAGAGAGAGAAAGGGAGAGGGAGAGAGAGATCGAAACTTCGATGAGAGAGAAACGTTGATCAGCTGCCTCCTGCACGTCCCCTACTGGGGACCAAGCCCAAAACCTGGTCATGTGCCCTGACCAGGAATCGAACCAGTGATCCCTTGGTGCATGGGTCAATGCTCAACCACTGAGCCACACCAGCCAGGCTAGGTTGGTGCTTAACCACTGAGCCACACTTGCTGGGTTTCATGTGGTTTTAATTAGCACTTAATTACAGAAACTACAATTACTAATTTTAAAAGATCACAACTTTTGATCCTATATATTTAGGAAATGAGGATAAGACATAAACAAGCTAAATATCTACTATTTATGGAATTCTTACTTTGTGCCAAAAACAATTCTAAGCACTTTACATATTTAATTTTACTCTAATGTTCAAACCACTTTAAGAGGTATTTGCTAGTATTATCTATTGCTAACTAGGGAATAGCAGTACAGTGCTTAAGAAACTGCATCTGGCGGCCAGTGTGCTTTGGCAATTCTCTCTGCCAATTGGTAGATCTGTTAACTTAGTCTCTCTGTGTTTGTTTTCTCATGTATAAATGAGCAGGATAATAGCAGTGTCTAACTGACTGGGTTTCTTTGAGAATTGAGTCAATTGTATTAATGGTTGAAGACAGCCTCTGGCCCATGATAACATGTATATAGGTGGTAGCTCTAATTATCATCAGTCTGTAGATGAAGACATTGAGGCACAGAGTGGCTGTGTACCCTACCAGGGTCAAACAGCTAGACAGGGGTGGAGATGAGCAGGATTCTCATTTCTGCAATGTGATGTGTTTATGGTTGGTAAATACTATGTAGGAATGATTTTTAAATACAACTTATGAAAGAGACCCTAAAAACTAATTCATTAACATTCTAGAAAAATAGTCTGAATCTAAAAAGGGAAAATGTTACCAAGTATTATTTTTACCATTAATACAACCCTGGAGAGCCAAACTAGAGGACAATCTAGTATACGTCTGGAAGTCAATGACTCTCAGTCAGCATCACTAGTACCTTATACACAAGCTTTCAACCCCACAAGCTTGAAATTTGGAAACTTGGGACCACTTACTTCAAAAACTCTCCTTTAATTGTCTTTCTTTTTTCTCACTGCTTTTTGTAACTTTGATCATCTTTTTTCGCTCATTCTTTTTGCTACCCCTTTGCTGTTAATAACTCATAAATTCCTCATTCCCTAATTTGTTATTGAAATGTGTCGATTTAGCATCTTTTCCACATACTCTCAACCCTATTCAAATTAATCCTACTTTTTCCCCATTTCCACTCCACTAATATGATATTTTTTCCCAGTGTGGTATTTTGACTTACCATTGTCTTTTAAACAAAGTTTCCCTACATATTTTACTTTTTCCCTTTTATTCCCTGCTAGACTGTCTTAACTGAAACCTGTTTTTTCCTCTGAAAACACCCATATTGTCCATCATCTTCAGTGGAAGCAAAGCCTTCTACACATATTGCTTTTCATTCAGAGAGCCAAGAGAAGAAACTAACATAGTCGCTGCACTACACTGCAGTTTTCAAATCATTGTTTACCTGCTTCCAGTCAACAATCTCATGTCTTCTGAAATCTCTTCCATCAAAGTGATTTGCTGAAGGTCATGACAGTGCACTGACCGTCAGGTGATTTGCCTTTGTAATTTGTCTCCATTTTCCTCTTTACTTCTGCCAATTCTTTGGAAATTCCACTGTTCCTTTGATGACCTTCCTAAAATATAATCTGTGGTTCTTAGACTTTCGCAGCTCAAGGAGCTCCAATTTCCACTCTAGTTACTAACCCACACAGCCATGTCCTAGACCTCATCATTACCTGAAGTTATTCTGGCCCTAAATCATACAATCATTACTTCCCTCTCTGGTCACAATCTCTTATTGGCCCTTCACCTGTCTCACAACCCAGCCTGCACTGAGTCTGCTCCCTCTGCTCACCCTCACAATGTCCCCTGCAAAAATCCAGTCTCTTCTCCCAGGGTTGTCTTTACTTCTACTTATTTCATAAGGTCCTTTGTGCATGTTTACGTACAAGTTTCTGTTCACTTACTAGACCCTCACTACTCAAATCAAAGTGCATAGAATAATACAAGAATCTGGGTACCCACATCAGTCCTACTAAATGAGAATTTGTATTTAAGAACTCATGGGGTATATGAACACATTAAATTAGAAAGCATTGTTCTAATATAGTAGTTCTCTAGCTATGGCCCTGAGAGTATAGCTGTAGAAATGCAAATTTTCAAGCCCCTTATAAGCCCTACTAAGTCAGAAAACCTGGAGTTGGGGCCCAGCACACTGTTTTATAGTAACGCGTTCTTCAGGGAATTCTGATGCCCACTGATGCCCACTGAAGGTTGAGGACCTGTCTCTACAACTTTCAAGAAGGAGAGGCTGTCTCATTTATTTTGATATTCCCTGTAAGTAACATTTTCAATCCCCACTTTCTTACTATGTTATTTTGTCTATATAACATATCCCACCTTCCAAAATACTACTTTTTTAACTTATTTATCATTTATATTCTTATATCTACTTCTCCATACTGGAAAGTAAGCAACATGAGGGCAGGATATTTGTCCACTTTGTGCCTTGACTTGTTTCAAACACACAGAACACAGCTCGGCATATGGGGGTACTCAGTCAATAACTGTTGACTGAATGAATTATGAAGAAACAGCTAACAAAAACTCTTTGGTTGCTTATATTGCTTTTTCTGATGACCAAGAAACAATTTATTTAGAAAGAGTGAAATTTTTTTATTGAGAAAGGTATTTTTTGTTGTTTTGGTTTATCAGGGAAATGAGACTTGAAAGCATTGGGTAACTGAATCAAAGTCACAGAGCTTGTCATTTGGAGAATCACTACTTACGGTCAGCATTTCACATTCGGTATTCAGTGTTCTTCTCACTAAACTTCTCACTTACCCTGTCTGTAAGCCTGCACATCTTGTTTGTTCAAATCCCTCGTAGTTGTTCAGGGTTTTATCTTGTCAAACCTTTTCACGTATATTATTTGAGTCATGGAGATATTATTATTTGTATTATAGAGATAAAGAACCTGAAGGTAAAGAGCTAGTGACCTGCTGAAGGGCCCTCACAAGCATGCTTAATTGAGAACAAAATTATTAGATTCCGGGATTTAATCAAATAAACTTTTTGTTATTACATACTATTTCTCTCCTGCAACTATTCATTTAAAAAAGTGCACTGAGTACCATCTATGACCTATTTCTGGCACTAGTGATCAAAAATGTATCTCTGCTATTGTGGACCTTGTATCTTCAGTCCACCTATAAGCATATAATGTGTTGAGTGGTGGAAAGTTTCTGCATAAAAATGATGGAAGCAGGGAACAGACTGACAAATTTCAGAGGGCAAGGGGGAGAGAGGGCATGAAGAGATGAGCTGAAGAACTTATATGCATATCTGCGTAATCGATGACACAGACAATAGTGCAGTGAAGGCGGGGGCAGCGGAAGCAGGAGGGAGGAGGTCAATGGGGGAAAAGAAGGAGGACGTCGTAATACCTAAGATTTTGACAATGTGATACAAGATAAGATCTATAGAGAGAGAAGGACAAGGTTGGAAGGAATACTATATTAAATGGAATGGTCATCTTATAAGTCCTCTTAGGTGAGGTGACCTTTGAGTAGAGATCTCAAAGGAATAAGAAAGAGATTTGGGAAAGATGATTTCAGACAGGGAATGCAAGGAGATGAGAGCCTAGAACAGAATGAGCAAGAACAGGTCAGTAGGAATTCAGACCAATTGTCAAGGAGTAGATCTGTACAGAAGAATTTCTTTTCTCTCATAATTATTTCGTCTTACATTTTAAAGAAGCACTTTGGCTGTGTGCTGTGTGGGGAACAGACTGTAGAGACCAAGTGTAGGAGCTAATGTTCTAGATGAGAGTTGATAGTGCTTTGAACTAAGGTGGGAAAGAGGGGTAGGGTCAAGGACACGTTTCAAAAGTTGAAAAGTAGAGGTGTTGATGCTTATAGTGATGGACCTTATTTCGGGCTTATGTGTCATCTGTAGAAGGGCATCTTTTCCCCACAACATGGCATTACCCAGGAAGCTCTCAGGTAATTAGTTTAGCAGCCTAATGTGTTAGCACAAGATCAATTTCTTGGTTAACCAAACACTCAGAGATCAACACGTGAAAATATTAAAGCCAGTGTACTACCTCTTACGGTGAGAAGTACAATGATCTTGAATAAGCTTTTGTTGGCTGATAAGCATGTTCTTTTTTCCTGTACACCTATTGTTGGAGGATACCACATAAGAATCAGCATGTTGGTAGGTAAATATGGCATAGCAGAGAAATGGGAGGTAGATAGATAATTTGATAGCTTGATGCATTCATCTTCCTATAGCTAACTCTAGAAAGATATACCCACTGAAAGCACCATATAAAGAGTCTTCTTCTTGGGCCAGAATATATATGTGTTGAGTCACAACTAAAGACCCAGCAGTCAGAATGTACATCTCTCTTATCCTTCAGCCCTGACCAGTGACCAACAAATTCTCCCCACTAGCACGTTTTTCCTTCAGCTTTGTTAATATATTTGATCAGTTTCACTCTAGTTTTGGCAGAGATCATTTCATTTCTTAGGTGTCCTTGCCAAAAAGATCCACTATATTTTTGTTTTATTTCACAAGGCAATCAATCTTATTTCTCAGTTTCTGAATTGTCCCAATATATGTCACTGTTATAAACTATCTAATTCTCCTAAAACTCTGCTCAATAGAGTTATCTTCTAAATTTAGACATACTGAATCAACTCCAATACTGTTTTCTTTTCAAATCATGGTGCTTGCTGGACATTTGTTGTTGTCATCGTCATTTTTATCATAATAACCTAATTTTGCAGGTGTCCCAATTCAATCTACCTAAAACTGGACCGTTTTAGATGTATGTCAGGCAAGCTTTTATGAGCTACAATTGTTAAGCAAAAATTTCTTGAGTGTTTCATTTTCTTAAAGCTTTTGCCCTAAATTATGTTTAATTTATAATAAGATGCTTGTCTAGTCTTCTATAACCTTTAAATTTTTAAGGGATTAAATCTAAACTTATTCTTAGTCTTTGTTATTTTAGCACCAAAAGGGGATGTTGGAAAGAAGCATCTCCTGCCTTTCATGTGGTGCCTTGAGCTTGGGAGAAAAATGGTTGAATTTTAGCCCACACTCCACTAAGACTAACAAGATGAAAGACTCAAATAATCATTACATTCTCTCTTTATGTGTGTTTATGTTATCCATAGTAAATGTGACATACCCAGTCTCCCATATATTTGTGCGACAACTTTGTGCTTATTAACTAAAGCTAGAAAAGCATAAGATCTATTTGCCAGCAAGATGTCTTAAATCCAAAACTAGACGAAGTATCTCACTAAACATCAAATAAATATGTACTTAGGTAAAGGAATGTTAACACCAAGTTTTTAATTTAAAAAATAATCATTACAAAGAAATAAATGATGGAGATAATTCATGACAAAATGAAAATGTAGATTATTAGACTGAAGTGTCTGTGGAAGAAAAGTTACTATTTAGGAAATTTACTAAGGGGTAAAAAGTACCCACACATTTTGTTTTATATATTTTTTTATTTTTGTATAAAATAATTTTAAGAAGTACCTTTCAGCTTAATCTTTGGGGGAGAAGAATGATATTATTAATGTGTTTTATTCCCTAAGACACGGAGGTTCTCAGATATACCAATGTTATTATGGCTTTTTACAAAAATATATATAAAAAAAAAAGGACCATAAAAAATAATCAATAGCCCTGGCCAGTGTGGCTCAGCTGGTTGAGCATCATCCTGTGAATCAAAAGGTCTCCTGCTTGATTCCCAGGCAGGGCACATGCCCAGGTTACGGGTTAGGTCCCTGGTCCGGGTGTGTGTGGGAGGCAGCTGATTGATCATTCTTTCCCAGATTGATTTTTCTCTCTCTCTCTCCCTCTCCCTTCTCTCTCTAACATGAATAAAAACATATCTTAAAAAAATAATCAATAGAGTAAATACACTGAAAAATCTAAAAATTACAAAGTCCTTTTATATTTGTATAATGACCTAATTATTTACAAATTCTTCCATTTATTTTTTAATCCTCACCAGAGAATATGCTTTTACTGATGTTTAGAGAGAGGACAGGAGAGAGAGAGAGACATCAATGTGAGAGAGAAACATCCATCAGTTGCCTCTTGTACATGCCCAGGGATTCAATCTACAAACTAGATATGTGACCTGACAGGGAATCTAGCCTGCAACCTTTCAGTGTATGGCACGCCACTCCAAACACTGGGACCACCTGCTCAGAGCTAGAAATCTTTTACATAGAAAGATACCTAACACAGATTTTAACATAAAATTTCTTGACCCAACTCTTTCATACCATGTCCTCCTATTTTCCATTGTCACATGACCTCAATATAATTTTTGTTCAGTTCGATGGGCTGGAAGCTATCTTAATTGGATTACTAGAGAGAGACCAAATTTTAGCATTTGCATGCCACTGAGAACACCTGAATGGAAAAATCATGGGGCAGCTCTTAAACATAGCACTCTGCAATGAATTTTGTAGAAATGTCAAGCCTTGGTTATTAGTTAGGAAGAAATGCTATAGTTAATCTGTTCATGGACTCACAGAGGGAAAGGAAAAAAGGGAGGGAAAAAAATTAGTGATTTTGTAAAGCTACTTTAAATCTATTTGGAACACAAATAAATGGCAATCGAGACATCTGCTTCTATAAAATCTTTGAAAATATGTTAGGGAGACTTCTGGTTTAACTCTAACATGTAAAGTGCTCAGAATTTTGTCATTCTTTCCCTAACAACAAAGCAAAGCTGAACAAACTGAAATATCAATAATTTCTTTTGTGTTTGTCAGAGAAGTGAGGTTGCAGGACAGATGGCCATCACAAAATCTGAAGAGAGGGGTTCATACAGAGATATTATAGAGAGAGATCTGCTTAGCTGAAGCAGAGGCCACAAAGTGGTAGGAATATTTCACTGATAATATTTATACATTACTTGAAGTCTTATCAACTAGCTCAGAGACCCCTTGGAATTGCAGTTTGGGGGAGACCCACACTTTTGTGGACTTCTAGTAGGAGCCTGACAGATTCTCACCATGGGGATCCCAGTACGAGCCTCACTGAATGTGAGGAGATGAATCACTGTGAAATAATGCAAAGGGTATTCTCCAGAGGAAAAGATTTTTGCCAAAAGCTATCAGTTGGGAATCTTCCCACTCAGACCACATCTAGAATTAATGTTTTAGGAAAAATAACATAGTCAACCAGGATCAGGATTTCAAGGAAATAGATTGGGGATATTGCAGTTAGAAGGGGGAGTAAATTTCTCTATTATGAGATCTGTATATTGCACTGTGTACCCACCACCCAAAGTCAAATGGTCTTCCATAGAAATCTATATCTGAAACCTATATGATACTATTAACCAATATCACCCCAATAAATTAAACAATATAACATAAAAATAAATAAAGTGAATTCCTGAAAAAAGAAAAGAAAAGAAAGGGGAATCAGAGGGAATAAAACTGTACCACTGGAGAAACACTTGTGAAAATAACAATCCTATGATACAGACCCACTAGAAGACTGAGATTTAACTAGAATATTATTGAATCTTTCCCCTCCCAACACTCTACCACTACAGCAGCTGGACTCCAGTACAATTTCAGTAGGTTGTAGCGGGAAGAGGTGAAAGGCTCCGACTCTCACAGTGAAAAGCCCACAGACTACTGAGATAACAGTAAGGACAATGGAGGAATCTGAGGCCTCTGATATCCATGTCTACAGAAAAATTTAGTCATAGTCTGAATGCTAGTAATACAACATAAATCATCACTCTAAAGGTCAACTTACTCAGTTCCTATTACATTATTACATGTCTAGCTTTCAACATAGAATTACAAAAGCATGTAAAAGGTAGAAAAGTTACAAAATGATCAAAATAATCAAGATAACCAGTCTCAGATATGATATAGTTGGTAGGATTATCAGATAGGAGACATGCAAGAAGAGATGAATAATGTTAAATTAGAAATGGAAATTTTAAGAAAGAATTAAAAGTAAATGTAGGAATAAAAAATACTATAATCCTCCGACCATGTAGGATTTATCCCAGTTATATAAGGTTTGTTCAGCATTCAAATATCAATTAATGTTATCTGTCACATCAATAGGCTAAACAAGAAAAATCACATGATTATGTTAATAGATGCAGAAAAAGTATTTGACAGAATTCTGAACTCATTCATGACAAAAAAAAAAAGACTCAGCAAAGTGGGAATAAATGGAACTTTCTTCAGTTGATAAAAAAAACAAAACAAACAAACAAATAAAATACAACTTACAGCAAAAATACTTAGTGGTGAAAAACTAGAAGCTTTCTTGTTAAGATCAGAAACAGGCAAGAATTTTCCCTCTCACCATTCCTTTTAATATCATATTTGAAATTCTAACTAATAAAATAGCCTGGCCGGTGTGGCTCAGTGGTTGAGCATCGACACATGTACCAAGAGGTCACTGGTTTGATTCCTAGTCAGGGCACATGCCCAGGTTGTGGGCCCAATCCCCAGTGGGGGGCATGCAGGAGGTAGCCAATTGATGTTCTCTCTCATCCATGTTTCTATCTCTTTCTCCCTCTCCCTTTCTCTCTCTCTAAAAAAAATAATAAAGAAAAAAAAAAAAGTGAGCAAAAGATCTGAACAGACATTTCAACAAGGAAGATTACAGATAGTGCATAAACACATGAAAAGATGCTCAACATGCCCTGGCAGGTTAGAACATGAGCCCATGGACCGAAGAGTTGCAGGTTCGATTCCAGTCAAGGGCATATACCTCAATTGCAGTTCGATCCCCAGCCCTGGTTGGGGTTGATGTGTCTCTCTCACATCGATGTTTCTCTCCCTGCTCCCCAATTCTATCTAAAACTAAATGGAAAATTATCCTCAGATGAGGATTGAAAAAAAAAGCTCAACATTATATGTCATTATGGAATTGCAAATTAAAACAATGAGATGCCATATTATATCTATTAGAATGGCTAACATCCAAAACACTGACAAGATGAAATGCTGGCGGTGATGTGGAGCAGCATGAACCCTCCTTCATGGCTGTGGGGATGCAAAGTGATACCATCACTTTAGAAGACAGTTCGGCAGTTTTTTACAAAACTAAACACACTTTTACTACATGATCCAGCAATTGTGCTCCTTTGTTTTTTCCCAAATGAGTTGAAAACTTATATCCACACAAAAATCTGCACATGAATATTTATAACAGCTTTATTCATAATTGTCAAAAGCTGAAAGCAACCAAGATGTACTTTAGTAGGTGAATTGTTAAACTGTGGTACCTCCAGGTGATAGAATGTTATTCAGTGTTTTTATAAAAAATGAGCTACCACGGAAGAAAAAATGGAGAAACCTGAAATTCATATTACTAATGAAAGAAGCCAATCTGAAGAGGTGACACAGTGTCTGCTTCCAATTATATGACATTCTGGAAAAGGGAAAACTGGAAATAGTAAAAGGATCCGTGGTAGCTGGGGTTTTCAGGAGCGAGGGATGAATAGGAAGAGCACGGAGGATTTTTAGGGCAGTAAAACTACTCTGTATCATACTATAATGGTGGATAAATGTCATTATATATTTGTTTGAACCCATACACTGTACAACACCAAGAGTGAACACTAATGTAAACTATGAACATTGGGTGATAATGATGTGTCAGTGTAGGTTCACCAAGTGTCATAAATGTACCACTCTGGTTGATAGTGGGGGAGACTCTGCATGTAAGGGTGGGTGATATATGGGAAATCTCTGTACCTCCTGCTCAGTTTTGCTGTGTATCTACAATAAAATTAATTTCAGAAAAACAAATACAATGAACCAAACAAACAAAAATCCCTAGAACAAGAATGAAGAGTGCTTTCTACATAGACACAGACAACAGTATGGTGACTGCAGAGGGGTGGGGGTGCAGGGAGGCAGAGGAGGGCAGAGGGAGGGGTGAATGGAGATGGAAGGGGACCTGACGTGGGGTGGTGCACACACAAGACAAATATACAGATGATATGTTATAGATGTGTACGCCTGAAACCTATATAGTTTTATTAACCAGTGTACCCCAATAAATTCAATAAAAATTTTAAAAGAATGCCTTCTATGAGCTCATTGGTAGACTCATAGCCCAGGGCCAGGGAAAGAAACAGTGAACTGGAATATAGGGCAACAGAATCTTCTGAAACTGAAGTTCAAGGAGAAAAACATTGAAATAAATTAAACAGCTATCAGACGATATCAAAGTTTAACATACTTGTCATTGGAATATAAGAAGAAGATAGAACTGTGCAGAAGAAATATTTAAAATAATAATGGCTGAGAACTTGCTCAAAATAATGAAACAAAGAACCACAGACTTCAGAAATTTTAAGAAAGAAATAGCAAGAAACAGGAAACCTACTAAGAACCAAATGCACACAAACATGCACACCCACACCTAGGAATATCCTATTTACATGGCAATAAACCAAAAAGTAAGAGAAAATCTTGAGAAAAGCTGAAAGATTTGGGGAGAAAGGAGGGAGTCGCCTGACCTATAAAGGAACGAGGATAAGAAAGGATAAGAATTATAGCAGACTTCTCAAAAACTATTCAGAAAAGAAGAAAGTAGAGTGAAACACGGAAAGGAACCCTCACATGCCTAGAATTCTGCACATGCAGTGAAACTATTTCTCAAAAGTGAGTGAACATTAAAGACTTTTCAGACAAACCAAAGCTAAGGGAATTCATTGCCATCGAACCTGCCTGGAAGAAATGTTAAAGGTTTTAAGGCAGAAGGGAAATTATATAGGTAAGATGCTTGAATAAAAGTATTTCTCCTATATGAAGCAAGGAAGAAAATTAAGAAAAATAAATAAATGAAGCGAAAATAAAATCTCTATTTTTCTTATTGTTAACTGATCTTAAAGAAAACCGTTTCAGACCATCACAGTAACAATGCACTGGGTGATTAAAGCACACGCCTGTGTGAGATGAAGGACAGCGTGTCCCAAGAAATGAATAAAGAGGAATCGGTAGTTTTGTTATAAGGTACCTGCACCATACATGAACCAGTATAGTGTTATATAAAGGAAAACTTAGATAGTTAAAACTGCATATTGTGAACTCTAGGCCAAATACTAGGAGAAGGTTTAATTGTAATTAATATTCAAAGAGAGGAGATAAAATGGTATCATAGAATATGCTCAATTAAAATGAAAGAAGGCCTAAAAACAATCACCAACGTAGTAGATACTAACCTACCAAAAACAAGCATCCCTTTACTGCGAATGGTCTAAACGGAATTAGAAGACAGGGATTGTCAGAGTGGAGTGAAAAACTTCCAAATATATGTTGTGTACGAGAAGCTCACTTTAAATATCAAGACTCAAATAGGTTAAAAGTAAAGGGATGAAAATACATACCACTCTAACACTAATCAAAACAGGAAGAAAAGGAAACAGAAGCTGGAATATTTATATTTCATAAGAGACAAGGGAGACTTCCAAACTGGGAAGTCTGGGGCATTATATAATAATAACAAGATTGATTCCCCAAGAGGACAATCACTTAAGACATCTTGTTATATGAAAAGTACATTATTTTAAAGCCACTTTTAATTGGGGTGTCTGTTACTTGCAACAGAAAGTAACCTAACTAACATATATATACCAATTACCCTTTTTATAGATAAAAGTCAGCTAATTTCTACAGCCAAGACAGGGAAGTTCACTTAGGGTCTTATTAACACTTCTATTTTAAAGGCTTGTCTTCTTTATTTTTTTATTTTAAGTACAACTTTGACTTAATTATAGCCTCTAGTATATGAAAGTGTTATTTGAATCTAAGTTCTTTATGTGAAACATAACCAGAAAGAAACTTTTTTAAAAGTATGAAACTATAAATATACATTCATATAATTATGAGTACTAATGACCATGAAGAATATCTGATATCTAACCTAAAATAAATATAGTTTTCTTTAGCAAAGTAACTCACATGAGAATCCAGTTATCTAAATATTTACCAGGCCTTTCTTATTTTTGGAGGCTGTTTATAGTTATAACATACATATCAAATATATTATCAGTAAGCATGCGTCCAATTATAGACTAAAGAGTGGCATTTAAATAAACATCATTCTTCCAATTCTTCCAAAACCTACTGATCTGGCTTTGTACCATTAAAATATGAACTTTTAACAGAGAAACTCTTTTTTCGTTGAGTAAGGAAGAAATAAACATACTACATTAACTCAAAACCCCCTAAAAAGCGTCACACAAAAATAATAGCAACTAGTACAAAAAGAATGATTACAGGGAGGGGGGGCAGGTAATCATTTCTTCTGTGCAACAGAGGGGGAGAAAATAATAAATTAGATTTCTATGGTAAGTATAATGTTGGATATTCTAACAAAAACAATCATATTGGAAGAGTTTAAAGTCAGCCTACAATCTGAATTCCTATATTCTAGAGAAAGGGAAGAGAGGGATAGAGAAAAGAGGGAAATAGAGAAGAGAGAGAAATAATGAATATTAATACATGATTTGGAATAGGTAAACAAAGTAAATAGTAAAATAGTAATAGATAATAAAATATTGTTTAAATGTTTGCTTTTTTATCTTTTGAAATGTCAGAGATCTATAAGGCAGCTGAAGAAATTCTTTGCAGCTTATGAGAAGAATGGGATGATGTATTATCCTAAATTTAAGCTTATTTTATACTGATGGTTCTCTAATAACATAATTTGAGTGTAATCCTATAATTGGCTCAATGTCTATTAAAAGGTAAATGTTTTCATGTGTTTACTCAGTCATATGTATTGGCAAAAAAAAAAAATGGATTTGGTATTTTAAAGTGACGATGGTGGGACTTAAGTTTGTGACCATATATAAACACTAACGTTGGACAAAACATATGAGAAAACGGTTTTCAGGTATTGGACAACAAATAGTGCAAGCTTGCAATACTTGAAAGAAAGAAAAGTCATGAACTGTGTCCCACGATTATCCTGGCGCTCTGCCTAGGAACAACTCCCTAAACTGTAACAGAGGAAACTGCACCCCGAGCAGAGCACAGGGCTCCCACCGAAGTTAGAGGGCAAAGCCGAATGAAGAGTCGCTGCAGCAGCTGCAGTCTGTAGGAGAAGGCACCAGGAAGGAGGACATTGTGCTGAATGGGTATTCCAAAAATTGTATTTGTGCTTCATCAATTCTCTGGCTAAGGGCCGAGCTTCCTGAGCTCAGGATGAGACTATATGAGACTTAAAAACAAGCAAGTGCTCCATAAGTGAGACCAGAACCGAGAGACTGCAGGCTGTGCACTTTGGGGAGACACGGGTGCTCCAAAACTAGACAGAGTGGAGAGACCTTGTTAATATCCTGAGCATTCAGCTGTCAGAATGGCCATTCCTTAAGAAGATGGGTCAAGTCCTAGAGCAGATATCAGCACACTTTTTCTGTAAAAGGCCAGAGAGTAAATTTTTAAGGTCTCTGGTTCATATGGTCTCTGTTGCAACAACTCAACTCTGTTTCTGTGGTATGAAAGCATCTATAAACAATGTATAAATGACTGGGTGTGACTGTATTTCAATAAAAGTAGTTATAAAATAACCTAGGGTTGGCCGGGCTTGACCCACAGGCCATGGTTTGTTGACTCCTGTCCTAGAGTAAGGTCTACTCTACACAACTTTTTGTTGTTGTTGTTAATCCTCGCCCGAGGATACTTTTCCATGGTTTTGGGTAGAATGGAAGGGAGGAGAGAGAGAGAGAGAGAAAGAGAAACATTGATGTGAGGCACATCCATTAGTTGCCTCCCACACTACCCCAACCAAGGCCAGGAATAGAACCTGCAACCAAAGTATGTGCCCTTCACTGGGAATCGAACCCAAGACCCTTTGGTCCTTGGGTTGACACTAACCACTGAGAAAAATTGGCTAGGGCTATATTGACTTTTTAAAGCTTAAAACTATGTGTTGATAATATCCACAGAAGATGCAGAGTACATAGGTTAAGTCTCACCAAGTTAGAAGAGTTTGAGAAAAACTTCAGGTGTTATATAGGTATTGCTAACAAAACATCAAACTAAGCTAATACAAGTTCAAGATAAATACTCGGTAATTGAACTGCTTGTTTATAAAAAAACTCACAATCTTCAGAGAAAAATAGCAAAAGCCAGTGTATGTCTAAGTCATATCACCTCAAATACCCAGTATAACATTATCTTATATAATTATAAGACAAGAAAAAAAGCAACATCATCAGACTTTGAAATAGCCCTGAGGTTTGACTTAGCAAACAAAAAATTAGGGAGCTATGTTCAGTAATATCAGAGGGTAAAAGGAAAACGTAGACTTAATGATAGACATATGAGTGAATCTAAGCAGAGAAATAAAAAATATATAAAAGGAAACAAAATATAAAATAAAAAATTAAAATGTATAATATCTGAAATTTTAAAAATCCACCATAAGAGCTTTATAGAAGACTCAAGATGGAAGAAGGACGTATCAGTGGACCTGAAGCAAATAAAAGAGATTATTCAATATGAGAAAAAAAGAAGAGAAATTAATAGTACCTCAAGAGGATATGGGGCAATATCAAAGATATTATTAATGTTTAGTTAAAATTCTAGAAAAAAAAAAGTGAGAATGGATGAGTAAAGTATTTAAATAAGTAATCACTAAAATTTCCCCAAGTTTTATGAAAAACATTATAGTTATGAATCCTTAGAAACCCAGAAAATACCAAGCAGGAAAACACAAAGAAAACCAAACTTAGGTATATCATAAATACATTTATAAAAGTGCCAAATAAAGAAAAACCTTAACAAACAGAGAAAGTAGAAGGACTTTATTCAGGGAACAATATAAATTGAATAAAATAAAATTAACTAAAAATGAAATAAAACAAAAATAAATCCTGTTAAACCAAGATTCTATATTAAATGAAAAATATCTTTGAAAAACAATGGTGATATGAAGACATTTTCAGAAAAAAAGGGGGGGGGTGAAATGTATTGTTAGCAAGCCTGTACTAACAACAAAAATGTTAAAGAGAATTCTTCAAGTTAAAATGAATTTATACCAGATAGGAACTCATAGATAGAGGAAATAATAAAGAGCTCCAGACATAATAAATAATTTGGATGCAAAGTGGTACAGAGCAAAATTTGTAGTTTCAAATATCTATATTAGAAAAAAGGTTTAAAGTAAATAAAATTTTTCTACCTTAAGAGGAGAGGAAAAGTAGAGCAAATTGAAGCCTGAGAACATCAAAGAAAAGAAAAAATTAAGATACAAACAGAAAATAACATTAGAGACATGAAATAAAGAAAATAGTTGGCTTTTTTAATATAATTAATACACATTATATCACTAGCAAGACTAATCAAGAAAAAAAGAAAAATATCACAAAAGTCAATATCAGGAGTGAAAGAAAGGTTATCAGAGATCCTAAATACAGCAAAAAGATAATAGGGGAATGTTACAAAAACCTTTATGCCAATAAATTCAATCACTTAGATGAAATTGACATATTTTTAGAAAAATATAACATACTATAATTGATTCAAAGAGAATAAAGAGTTTTGAGCAGCTCTAAATGTATTAAATAAATGGAATTTGTTATCAAACACATTTCCACAAAGAAAACTCTAGGCCCAGATAGTTTTACTGATTAATCTAATCACACAGTTAAGCAGAAGTAATACCAATCTCATATAAATTATTTCCGAATATAGAGGAGGAAAGAACTCTCCCCAAAGCATTGTATGAAATCAGCATATTCCTGATGCAAAAATGGGGTAAAAGCAATACAGAAAAAGAAAGACATTTCATAAAATATCTCTCATGAACATAAAGGCAACTTCCTAACAAAAAACTCCAGCATATTAAATCTAGCAGTATATAAATTAACAACTTTTAATGGCTAAGTTGTTTTACCCCAGAAATTCAAGGTTTGTTTAAATCTGAAAATCAAAGATTAATCAAATGATCAGATTAAAAGAGAAAAAAAAAATCTCAATCATCTGAATAGATGCAGAAAACGTGTTTGACAGAATTTAATGTTCTTTTGTGATAAGTCTAGAGAGGAAAAGATTCCCTTAGTATGACAAAGGGCATCTCTGTGAAAAACCTTCAGCTAACACCCTCCTTAATGAAGCATTGAATCATTTCCTCCTAAGTGGAGAAAAAGGAAAGTTTGATCTTGCCAGTTACATTCAATATCATCTAGAGATTTCAATCAGGACAATAAACCAAAACAAGCAAGTCAATAAAATCATAGTGATTAGAAACATATAAAATAATCCAAAGAAATTCCTAAGGAATTTACAAAAACAGCTTATTAGAATAAATAATGTCAACAAAGTCACATAGTATAAATGCAAAAAATAAATTAAAAATCCATTTTTTTCTATATATCTATATAATAAACAACTGGAAAATGAACAATATTATTTACAGTAGTATATAAGTAAAATCACAAAATAGGAATAAATTTAACAAATGAGGCAATTATATTGAAACAATGATGAAAGAAATTTATGTGTTTTGGTGTCTGACATTCTGGGGTAAAAAAAACAAACAAACACAACCACCCACAATTCCATCATCTACAGGTCTTCTGCAGTTTACTTAGCTTAAACTGTTACTAAAATCCACTTCTTAGATGTGTTGTTATTAGATTTAGAAATATGACATGTAAAGTAATTAGCATAGGGCCTGTACGTACAGCCCAGCAAATGGAAGTAACTTTGTTATTATAATTATGAGTAATAAGATATAAACAGAGATGCTTGTGCTTATTATTTCAGTAACAAAGAAATCATAGGCAAGGCTTTCAATAAAGCTAACAAAATACAGTTGATATCATGAATAAAGATTCATTTTTATAATGGTGAGAAAGCCAGGCTTTGTTAGCCTGTATTTACCAATAAATTCTGAAGGTAAGTGGTAAACAATGTAAGGGTAGTAAATATACTAGAGTACCTATTTTATCTCAGATCTCTAAGAGTGGCAAGTGACCCAAGAATGTATCAACATGAAGGACTCTTCCTAAGAAAATGAGATAGCATCATCCAATTCTTCTAATCAGGGCCCACTGGATCCTGGACCATACCACCTAAATTTGCATAATTCCAAAATCATAATTGCCATTACTGTTTAGAATGAGAATCTCAAGTGTCTGAATTCAGGATTCCTCAAAAGCAGAGACTGAGACAATAACTTGACTGCTGGTAATTCACTTGGGTGATGATCCCAGGGAGCAAGAACAAAGGAACGAAGAAAATAAGATAGGGAAGAGGAAATAAGGTAGAGAAGCAGTTAGAGTCAATGATTTATTAATATTTCTGACGTGGGCACTGGGGGCTTGTTTCCACCATGATCTCCTGAGAGACATACAGAATATGTCCAAGAATTTTCTACTAACAGAATGAAGACTAGCGCATTTATCCACAGGCTCATTAATTAAAGATTGTTTGGGGGAGCATTGAGTCCTCTAACACTCTCTGCTTACCTAGGCTAGGCAGATTCTTGGCCTCAAAGAAAGCCTTGAAGCAGAATGTAGGTAAGTACAGAGTCTGAGATAAGTCTCCATCAATGTGCTGGGTCAGAACCGCATGGAACTGCCCTGTGTAGCTGGGGCTGAAATCAGAGATGAACTGAGAGGACGATGACGTCAAGGTGACGAACCTATCTATGACACAAATTTGATAACACAGCTTAGGTTTTGTTTACTAATTCTGGATAGTAAATAGCATATTCTGGAAAGATTTTCATCAAAGGACAATTATTAAAATATTTTATGTTATCCTATAAAGAGAAAATTGCTATGCCATAGGTCATTTTTTAAAAGTTTATAAAAATATAGGTAACATAAAAGAACTTTGGAGACCAGAAGCATATTCTAACCTCATATTCTCCTGAAGTCCAGATTGCCAATGTTATTTGGCCCAAAGAATGCAAATGACCAATGCCTCTATAAATATATGCTCAACTTTACCAGAAACTAAAAGAAGACAAATTAAGAATGAGCTGCCATTTTCTGCTGAATAAATTGGCACTTTCATTTTCTTTTTTAAATTCAATACCCAGTGTTGTAGAGGTTTCTAGAAAGTGGGTACTTTCTTACACTGCCAACTTTAAAATTGTTATGCCGTCCTGGATAAAAACAGGATAATGTTTGCAAAAGCCTTTGGGACTGTCACCATTTGACCTAGTAGTTTCATTTCTTGGAATTGATGCTAAGGAAAAAAATCAGATGTACCCTATGAACAAAGTGGCTCACTAAAGTAATATACTTATAATAGCAACCCAAAGAATATCAGTAATAAAATGTCCCCTGTGGCTTTCAACAAACCGAATTTGCCTCGGAAGCCTCACACCCTCGGACTGCTCTGAAAATTCCAACTCACAAGAAACACAGGCATCACTCCTGCCTGTGACTCTATGGTCCTCTCTCCATATTTCCAGGATTCCCGACCTCCCTGCACCAAAACCATCCTTTCACTTCTGGCCTAGACTGCGATTCTTAGGGAAGATGAACCTATGGGTCCTCAGAGCCAGTTATGAAATGACACTGAGTATTAAAATCATACCGATGAGTACTTAAATACATACATGAGTACAAAAGTCATGGTAGGCACGTTCCACATGACACTTCATTTAATGGTCACAAAATCTCGTGCTTTGGATGCTTTTATCATGTCCATTGTAAAGGTGAAAAAATTTAGGATTAGCAGTGAAGCTGAGTACAAGCCTAGGGTTATTTTATTCTAAGGCTCAAACTCTTCATGATTATCAAGACCTAAAAAAGTCCAATAATATCTAACTCAGATAGCCATGTACCAGGCATTGTATTAAGTGCTTTATATGAATTTAAGTTTAACAACAACTCCATGAGATAGATAATATTATCACCTTCATCCTATGCATGAGAAAATAGTCACAGAACAATGATGAAAGTTGCCCAAGGCTTGATGACTAGTGAGGAGCAGAGCTAGAATGAAGCCACATCCATTACCCCTTGCTGCCTTGGGAAGCCCCTAGCATCTGTGCAATGCTGTGATAATTTATAACACATGCTAAACTTGTTTGGTTCGTTCAGGGAAATCTTCCCTTGAAAACTCAGTTGCTGAAATACAAGATGCCAGACACAGTAGGAAGCAGGAGAAATGCCATTTCTAAAACATAGAGGGCTATATTTCTTCCTCAGCATGCATTCAATCAGTTCCACACCCTGTCATATGTGGCATATTGAATATCTCACCATATAGTTGGACAACCTCAGTTCCCAAAGACAACCCAGAGGATGACTTCATCCTCTGTTCCTTCATTGGGAACACGCTCTCCTCTTTATACTTGAACATGAAGTCATCGCAGTAGCCTGCCAGTCGTACCTTTGCTCACTACTTCTGAATTTCTAGAATCTCTGTCTTGCATGACCAGGAATAATAACTCCGCACCTGCTCTCAAAGTGTTAAAGCGCCCAATGTTCTCACCAGAAGGAAATCTACAGAATTCAGTCACCTGAGATCAGTAAGGTTTTAGATTCAAAGTTTTGGAGACTAACAAGATTTTATTACACCCTAGACATCTGCAGTTTGAACAACTGCAGGAAAGCAGTTGGTGAAATATCATTATGACTGTAAATATACGCATGTGAGTGGGTGAAAGACAACTCATAGTGTGATGTGGTCTTCCTCTACAATTGTGACAATACCTCATGACTACAGGGCAGCAATTTTCAGCCTTTTTTATCTCATGGCACACACATAAACTAATTATTAAAATTCTGAGGTACACCAAAAATATATTTTTTGCCTATCTGACAAAATTAAATATAACTTTGATAGACTTACAAAAAGTAGTAACAGTAACTACCTACCCTTTTTGCTCCAAAGTGACTTTTCAAAAATTCAAGTGCCTATACTTGTATATGAGGATTTCTGGTACCAAGAACTAACCAATTTTAGACACACCTTATTATGCAATATAACCAATAAGATGCAACTCTATTATATGACCTATATATGTATGGTTTAAGACGGGCATTCACACTGAATGGCTATTGTTGTGTTGGCTGTTGTCATTTTTTTATCTGACAGTGCAAGGGAAAAGAGGTCAGTGCCCTGACTAAGAAGTCAAGTATCACGTGTTTTAAAACTTCTTGCAGTGCACTAGTTGAAAATCACTGCTATAGGGCCATATTGCCCAAAAGAAATGCTTTCCTTCTATTTTTAATTCCTCTATTCCGTAATTCAACATTTGTTTGGTACCTATGGTGTGCCGGGTACTTTGCTAGGTGCCAGAAATACAAAGCTGAGCAAGATATATTCTTTGTTTTCAAATAGCTAACATCAGATAGGGAAGAGAGACACTTAATCAAGCCATTGCCAAACACAGTATAAATGCTGGTGGGCAGCAGGACAGGGAGCTTTGAAGGTAATGCAGGAGAGTGACCACCTCCACTATAGAAAGTCAAAAATGGTGGGAAATGGAATTTCAAAAAGTAAGAACTACATATAAGTAGGCACAAAAGTATGGCTAAGGCTGTGTTTTAATAATTATGGGTAGTTGAGTGTGTCTGAGGCTGATGGCCAAAAGTGGGAATAGATTAGGGCACAGGAAAATGTGTCCTCCTGTGGGTGATGTTCAGGGGTATAGACTGAATCTATGCATCTTTAAAGTATTACACCACTATTTACTCTCAGGGAATGGAGGTATAAAGAAATATGTATGTAGGGGTAAAAATAGAAAAGTGTTTGTTAATAATGCTAACTGTGAGCAGAACAACAAGTGTGGGAAAATGGGCATCTCTGATGTCTTACCCTGTAATCTTCTGTATTGTTGAATTTCTATGATGAGCGTGTACTAATGTATTATGTATATAATAAAGACAAATAATACAGAGTGAAATATTTTTTTCAAAAACAAGAGAATGAACCCTGGCCGGTTTGGCTTAGCGGTTAGAGCATTGGCCAACGGACCAATGAGTGGAGGTTCAATTCTGGTCAATGGCATGTACCTCGGTTGAGATTCTTCTCCAGCCCTGGTTGGGCTCATGTGGGAGGCAGCCACTCCATGTGTCCCTTTCACGTCAATGTTTCTCTCTCTCTCTCTCTCTCTCTCTCTCTCTCTCTCTCTCTCTCTCTCTCTCTCTCTCTCCTCTCTCTCCCCCTCTTTCCCTCACCCACTCTATCTGAACAAAAATGAAAAAATATCGTGGGGTGAGGATAAAAAAAAAAAAAGAAGAGAATAAAAAAGACCATGAAGTATGACAGGCCCAAGCAAACTAGAAATAGGACAGCCAAATAGAAGGTTAAGAAAATAATAAGCAGTTTCTAAAAATATATAAGATTATTTGTGATATAACCAAAGACAAGGACCAGTGAATAGATTACCATAGTGCAGAAGGGACCCCAGAAAGGGGAGGAGATTGCATGGGGGTGGCAGGAAGGAAGGAAAGGATGTCACAGGATTTTAAGGGGTTGGATGAGTTAGAGTTTGTAAAAAGACCGGGAGCCAAATGAACTGGTGATGTTGGTTTTTATCTCTTTTTCCATTTGTCTTTCTGCTTTTGTCCCCCGCATGTATTCCTTCCTTGGCCTCACTTGGTTTTGAATATTCCCAGCAGTTTTCCTCTTTGTCTACACTATTACTTTTTTTTCAACCTTCTTGCCTTTATTCTTTTTGTCCGGCTTCTACTAATTTCGAAGGCCTAATCAGATGAAACTTTTCAGATCCCACCTGCCTTAGTTCTCTCTCTGAATTCCTATAGTGTTCATGTTGAACCTCTCTCGTAGGACATGGTTTTCTGTAAATCCCATAAATGTTTTTATAACAAACCACCTGGGGCCTATTTCCTGGACTGATTCATAGTTTGTCATCAGTAAGTTGTGTTCAATGAAAGAAAGAGGACAGGAGGGGAAAATCCTCCTCTCTCAGTTGGTTTTTCTATAAAATTAAAAATTTGAGAACAATATTTATTTAATGCATTTGTCGCTTTCCAGAGATCTTTCCTTTAAGGGTTAAGGGGTAAATCAGAGGTCATATATTTCTCCTTGCGAACAAAGCAATAACCTGGAGACAATATGAACTCACACACACACACACACACACACACACACATACACACACACACAGCACCACCACCACCACCACCACCACCAAACGAGACAATCACACTAACACAAATAATCAGGGAAAAGGAGAACGGAGCAGGGAGAAGACCAGAGCTTTAGAAACTGGAAACTCAGGCTTTGATTTGCATCAAGTAACTCAGCAGCCTTGAAAGTTGCACTTCACATTTCTGAGTCACGGTTTTTTCCCCTGTAAAATGAGAAGTTTGGCTGGAGAGTCTGTAAATGTCTTGGTAGAAGGACAGGGAGTGAGGCTGCAAAGCTTTGACTCGTCTTTTCAGGAGAGGAAAGGAAGTCAGGTAAGAATGTGTTTTCTGAGCGTCCAGGTCCAGACCCATCCCTGGCACGAACTTCTAAGTTCGTCTCCTGAACTCCTAGTTTCTTTTATGAGACAAGAAAATATTTTAGAACCAGCCTGGATCTTCGCCTCCTCCACGTAGGCTGTGAATGGAAGAACGTGAATAAGCTAAACAAGAGAAGCTCAGAGCAGGACTCTCTCAGAGGCAGCGTGGGAATGCCATTCAAAGAAACTGAGACCTGACGCAGCAGAATGTCCTTGATTCTCTGGGAACACAGACCCTCACATCCTGGCTTTCAAAGAGTAAATTGCAGGTGCCCTTGTCTGTGGGTCCTTCAGAAACAAAGATTCACAGACTGCTAAAACTAGATACGATTTTAGAGACTACCTAACTAAAAAAGAATAACTCGAAAAACAACCAACAGCTAAGAAATAATCACAAAGTTCACTATCTTTCCAGGTAAGGAAACACACCGCCAGCAAAAAATTTCACTGACAGGTTTATTGAGGGAAAAATCAGGTTTTGACGTGCTGGAAATAGGAGGTTCACGCAATTGAGCTAATGAAAGACTGAAAATTCACAATCTGAAGACGAGAGAAATAGTCAATAGATCTATACACACTTGGGCAAAATAAGTCTCATCATTCATGGGTCAGTAAAGAGTCTTCAGTCAGGTTTATTATTTTAATAGAATATAAGAAGCAGTATCACTCAAAGTCCATAGTCCCTTACTGGCTCACTTGATTCCACTCATTTGTGATGAAACAGAACTGTTTTAATATTTCCTAGGCTAGTGTTCATGTACATGCAAAGCTTTCCTTTTACACAATCTAACCCTTTTATCTTGGAGATGGGACAACCAAGGCAAGAGATGGAAAGTACTTGTCTGTTTGGAAGGACCTCCTGTCTGCGTCAGAAATCAGTCTTTTACTCTTGATGCTAGCCTGTGGCATGACTGATGGCCCCCTTTCTAGTTCTGCCCTTCCTTGACATCTATACTTCTTTGTAAATTGGGAACCTAACTTATGCTCTTGTATAATTTCAAAGGAATTTGAAATTAGACATGCAAATGAAGTGGTTGCTGCAACAATAGTGAGACTCCCAGTTATCTGAGTTGACCAACGAATGTTAAGACAACCACTTGGCAAGACTACTAAAAAGAAATATCAAGCTTCAGATGGGGGATAGGTAGGGGTTGCCCTAGATGCCTTTTAAGGTGCTTCAAGTTCTAAAACTCTATGATAGGGGGACTGCAAGCATCATGTTGTCATTATCCCAGTATCTTCTCTACCAGAAGAGGATGGGGCGCAGAAAGGGTGTCTTATTCACAATGCCCTGGAATGTAGCAGGTGTCCAAGAAATGCCTATTAACTGAGTGAACATATAAAGTGTGAAGCAAACAATTGGAGATCTCTTTGGAAGGACAGCTTTCAAGATTACAGTGTTATTGCTCTTTATTTTCTTTTCATGACAAGTAAACTTTCACAGCACCGTGGTCTGAAAGGTTGCACCTTGCTTAATCTATCGTAGCTCTGCAATTTTACTAGAGGCGAAGTGAAACAATGGCCGTGTCACAAAGTCCAGGAATAAGATTTAATGACTGGTCTTTAGACAGAACTGGAGGATGGAGAATTGTATTTAAAGAAATATTTTTGGTTTTGAAAAAAATACACTAAAAATTGTGAACCTGTAAAATGCCTTGGAGGTCATCTCCCTCTCCCTCCCCTACCCCTCCAATTGTAGAAATGAGTAACTTTAGACCTGGAAAGGGATATAATTTAACTCAAGTCTCCAGATCTCCAGGTCTCAAAAATGTAGAAATGTTATCAGTGCACATAACCATAGGGTGTGAGCTTTCCGAAGATAAGAAAGATTTATTCCATTTCTTTTGTGCCTGGGGAAAGCTCCTCGATTGCAGACAGACACTCGGGATGTAGTTTTCACAAACTCTGACACGAAAAGTATTGGCCACAACGCCCCTATATCCAAGAAACAGCTGTTCAGTTTCCTCTAGCTCTGAAGTGACTTCCTGACTCATCCTCTCCCAAAACACAATTGAGTCCTTATCGCTGTGCTCTTTAGCAAGCGAAGATGTGGCTGCTGATAGGATTCTGTCCTCCAGGGGTTTATGGCCACAAAGCTTGGCAAGGGAGCCGATCAAAACACTGTTATCCCTGCTGCAGCATTCCTCCTCACCTAACACACCCTGGGACCTAGCCAGGAGCAAGTAGGTGTCTTGCCTACATAAGTGGTAGTTTGGGAGGTCATGGCAGGGTTTTTGTTTAGAGCCAGCATGCTTATTAGAGAGATTAAGCTGTTTCCTGACCCCACATGATTCTTCCCTGAATTAAGAATCTCAAAACGTTAGAGCTACAAGGTACGTTACAGGTCATCTTGTATTAATTCCTCATTCTGCATTTGCAGAAATGAAGCCCCAGAGACAGGAAGCAAACCTCCCTGAATCACACATCTCCAAAGGCAGATGGGGTTTTCTGAGCCCTGGAAAGCTTTCCACCGTACCCTGCTGTAGCCAGTGGAGTGGCCAACATGCACATCTACCTTCGTACAGGTGGTGAAACAGACCCTGAGGTTCACTGACCTTATTTCACTCACACATCTACTTAGTGGCAGAGTTTGTTCTAAAACAACATTTCTTCACCTAAAATTCTGAGGTCTGTAGATGGGCTTCCATGGTGCCCATGGATTGTTTGTATGTGAAAGTGTGTCAACAGTGTACAAATGCGTACAGTTTACTGAGAGCTTTGGTAATTTTCGTTAGATTTTCAAAAGGATTATGACCCCAAAAAGTACATTTTAGGTAACCTGCTATTCATGGCAGTTACAAGTTTGTTTGTTTGTTTGTTTTTAATGCCTTAAGGTCATACACATGAGGAAACTCTATCTTGAATTATTGGAAAACTCTTTCCAGTAGTTCATCTCCTTGTTAAGGTAATATTTATACAAACGGTCTCCTTTAGATATTATTGGCTACTTTATGGGACAGGCAATTAAAGAAAAAGAGAGTACATATTGAAAACAGGGAGTCATTTTCTGAACTTTTATATATTGTATCCTGATGTTTCTATCAGTGAAAGTTCTTGGGTCTTCATCTCTAAAGTAATGGTGGTCCTCGGCTCTCTTCCTCCACCTCTCCGCTCTCCTGCCACACTGAGTAACACAAAGTTAAATATTCTAAACTTAGAATGAGATGACATGGGTTTAAATATAAGCTCTGCTACTTGCTAGCTTTGTAACTTAGAAAAATTGCCCTTTCAGACTTTCAATATCCTGGAAAATCTTTTCAGTCCATTGAAGTATAATGCTTGCCACTGCATGGGTGAAATCAATCATATATACAGAATCCAACAAAGATTGTATAGAGTATTTTTTACCTAACCTGCACATCTACCATCGGTTCAGTGGGGGCCAGGCTATTCAGAAGATCGGGATTCTGGCTTTGACATCAGCTTCTTGTCTCACATTGAACCAGTCATTCTCCTTCACCTCCCATGTCCCACCTAAGGACCTCTGTTTCCTTGTCTGAAAGTTAGAACAGTTAAAACAAATTTCTCCTTTATTTCTCTCTCTAACATTCTGTGGTCTCTCCAGCTGTCAATGAAATCTCACTGGATCTGTGGAAATTAATATTCTTCCATGATTCCTTCACAGCTGCATGTTGTAGAACTTCCTAGAGAGACATTTCTTTGGATTGATCTTGGGGGATACCTTCACAGTCCAAGAACTGAGTGCCTTACAAAGGAACCTAAACCTGGCTGGAATAAGGGGAAATGAGGAATGATGGTTTAGGCCTGTTATTTGCATATTTAACTGTTCTGTTGTATTTTTTCTCTCTTTTGTCCAGATTAACTCAATCTTGGTATATTATTCATTTTTGTACAATCCCTCTATTAATGCAGTTTCTGATAATTACAAACTATTTTTAGAAGTATATTTAAGTCTTTTTTGTGATCCCTTATACATATGTTCAACTAGAGTTGGAATACATTTTACCCCCTACGCCCTCCTCTGGCAACCACAGATCTGATCTCTGCTTCCAAGAGCTTGGTTTTTTAAAGAGGATTTTTAGAAAGTTGACATTTACTTCAACAAATATAAAATACTTCAGAAAGATTTTTTAATTTTTCTCTTTGTTTTTTTTTCTTTTTTCTTCCGTTCTTTGTTTTCTTCCTTCCCTGTATTTTTACCTTCTTTGCCTGCCTTTGTATTTTCTTTTTATTTATATCTTGTCTTATTTACTTTCTTTTTCTCTCCATGCTTACATTTTTTGTAAATGTTTTTATTTATTTTTTAGAGAAAGAGGAAGGGAGAGAGAGCTAGAAACATCGATGTGAGAGACAAACATGAATCAGCTGTCACCTGCACGCCCTCTATTGGGGATTGAACCCTCATGTGCCCTGACCCAAAATCCAACTGGGACCTCTCAGTCCATGGGATGATGCTCAATTCACTGAACCACACCTGCTGGGTGCCATGCTTACATTTTTAGATGTAGGTTATACCTCATTCCAATAGGAATGTGATATAACTTACAGTGCAATTGGCTAAAAATAGGCAATGGTCATGGTGAGAAAAATAGAACCTTACCTTATTCCATAAATAAATTCTATATTATTTTTAAAGGGAATGTAATAAAAGCACAACATATAATATGCATTTCTTTCTGAATTTGAGAGGGAAAAGACTCTGAACAATTGAACAATGGGGAAAAAAAAGTACACCTACCACAAATCCCTGAATCAGAAAACATTTGATACAACATCAATTTATGATTAAAATACTCAATAAAATGGGGATAGAAGGAAAGCACCTCAGCATAATAGAGGCCATGTATGATAAACCCTCAGCCAATATCATACTCAATAGTGAACATTAAAAGCTTTTCCTCTAAAATCAGGAGAAAGATAAGGATGCCCATTCTCACCACTCTTATTCAACATAGCTTTGGAAGTCCTAGCCAGAGCAATCAGGCAAGAGAAAGAAACAAAATCATCCAAATTGGGAATAAAAAAGTAAAAGTGTCACTTTTTGCAGATGACATGATTTTATTTATAGAAAATCCTAAAGACTCCACCAAAGAACTATTAGAAACAATAAACAAATATAGTAAAGTTGCAGGATACATAACGAATGTATAAATATTCACAGCATTTCTATATACTAACAATAAAGTTTATAAAAAGAAACAATAAACACAATTTTTTTGCACTTGCAAGAAAAAGAATAAAATGCTTAGGAGTAAACTTAACAAAGGATGTGAAGGACTAAAAACTACTACTAGTACTAAAAACTACAAAGCATTATTAAAAGAGATTGAAAAAGACATGAAATGGAAAGATATTTTGTGTTCATGGATTGGAAGAATCAACATAGTTAAAATGTTCATAAGACCCAAAGCAATATAAAAATGTAATGCAATCCCCATCAAAAGCCCACTGGCACTTTTTAAAGAAATAGAACAAAAAATCATCAGGTTTGTATGGAACCACAAAAGACCCTGCATAGCTAAAGCAATCTTGAGAAAAAGAACCAAGCAAGAAGTATCACACTATCTGACTTCAAATTATACTACAAGGCAACAATAATCAAAACAGCATGGTATTGACAGAAAAAGAGACATGCAGACAAATGGAACAGAACTGAGAGCCCAGAAACAAAACCACATGTATATGAGCAAATAATTTTTGACAAAAAGGAACCAAAAAAGCAAAATGGAGAAAAAAAGCCTCTTCAATAAATGGTCCTGGGAAAATTGAAAAGGACATGCAAAAGAATAAAATGACTACAGTTTGTCCCATGTACAAAAATTAATTCAAAATGCACCAAAGACCTAAATATAACATCTGAAACAATAAATTACATGCAAAAAAAATAGGTACTAAAGTCACGAACCTTGGTTTTAGAGAAGACTCTATGAATTTGACCCCAAAGGCAAGGGAAGTAAAAGCAAAAATAAATGAATGGGACTACATCAAACTAAAAAGCTTCTGCATGACAAAAGAAACCACCAACAAAACAAAAAGGCAACAGACCTAATGGGAGATGATTTTTATAAACAACAGCTCCAACAAGGGGTTAATATCCAAAATATATAAAAAAAACTCCTACAATTCAACACCAAACAAACAATCAAATTTAAAAATGGGCAGAAGACCTGAACAGATACTCCTCCCAAGAAGACATACAACTGGCCAACAGATCTATGAAATTCTGCTCAACTACACTAGCTATTAGGGAAATGCAATTCAAAGCTACAAAGAGATACCACCTCAGGTGGTAGAATGGCTATTATCAACAAGACAAGTAATAAGTGTTGGAGAGGTTGTGGAGAAAAAGGAACCCTCATTCACAGCTGCTGAGAATGTAAACTGGTAGAGACACTATAGAAAACATTATGGAGGGTCTTCAAAAACTTAAGAATAGAGCCCTGGCTGGTTTAGCTCAGCAGTTAGAGCATCGGCCTGCCGACCAGAGAGACCTGGGTTCGGTTCCCGCTAAGGGCATGTACCTCTGTTGCAGTTTGTCCCCGGCCCCAACTGGGGCTGCGTGGGTGGTAACCAGTCGATGTGTATCTCTATATGTTTCTCTCTCTCTCTCTCTCTTCCTCCCTCTCTCCCTCCCACTCTATTTGAATATAAATGCAAAAATATCCTTGGGTGAGGATTAAAAAAAAATTAAGAATAGAGTTACTATATGACCCAGCAACCCCTCTTCTGGGTATCTACTCAGAAAACTTGAATATATTTATTTGCAAAGATATATATACACCCCTGTGTTCATTGCAGCACTATTCATGTGGCCAAGACATGGAAACAACCAAAGTGTCCTTCAATAGAGGACTGGATAAAGAAGATGTGGTACATAGATACTATGGAGTACTACTGAATCATAAGATGAAATACTGCCATTTGTGACAACATGGATGGATCTTGAGTATATTATGCTAAGTGAAATAAATCAGTCAGAAAAAACTAAAAACCATATGATTTTACTCATATGTGGGATATAAAACTGAAATTCATAGATACAGACAACAACACGGTGGTTAGGGGAGTGGTCATGGGTAAAAGGGGCCAAATATATGGTGATGGAAGATGATTTGACTTTGGGTAGTAGGCACACAGTGCAATCAATATACAGATCATGTATTATAGAAATCTACACTTGAAACCTATGTAATCTTGTTGACCAATGTCACCCCAATAAATTTAATTTTTAAAAGTATTAGAGAGTAGAACAAAATCTAGAGCTGTAAGAAGAGGCAAAGACCCTGAGATGTTGGGAGCAGCATCTACTCAACTATCAGTGGCTGACCTGTCTATCGAACTCATCATTTCTATCTCCCTTGGACAGATCTAGCATGGGTTAGATTATTGCAGGGTGACCTTTAGCCAGTGTATTAGAAACTATTCACTGTCTCAAGACCAGTTTTCAAAAACATTTGCACAAAAGAATATAACTGAACTTACTCTCCCCTTCAAAAAACAAACAAAATGAGCAAACAAAACAATCATCATTGTTTTTACCTATGTTACAGGTACCGATTATATATGACCTTTGACTTCCAGTCCTGTCTCAAGCATCCACTCGCATGGCTTCATTGGTACCGTGATAGGAATAGAGGAAACGGCTGCTTCCCTGATTCACAATTTCTACAAAAGCAATAAATGGAAACAAAGCACTGTATAAAACATATGCATTGTGGTGTTCCATAAATGTTCAAATTACTTTAACTAATTCATTAAAGATTTGTTACTTTTTCATACATTCATATTCCTCAGAAAATTTTGGATTTTGAGCAATAGACATCCAAGAAAATGCTTTCCTTTAAAGTACACACTGATTAAAACCAAGGGAGAGGAGAACATGATATGACAGATTTACTGTGTGAATTAAACTTGGTAAAATACCTGAAATACAGCACTTATTTGGGGTATGATTATAGCTACATCTAAGTGGGTTTTGCATTAGTAACTAACAGTATTTTATGAAGGTTGGAATACCATGTGTCACAAAAAGGAATTACTGAACAAAATTTAGGTAGAAATAATTATTTTGAATGTGTGCTAATCTAAAGGGTAAGATAATTTTCATATAAATTAGGCTTTTACTTTTTGCCTACTTAAAGAGAGAAGGCCATAGAAAAATGGTTAGCAGTACAATGTAATGGTGGAGAGCACAGATAGAACTAGAATTAAAAAAAGTTCTCTGGTCATTGGCTGTGTAACCTGGAAAAGTTGAATTAACCTTGCTGTGCCTGGTAGCCTCTTTTATAAAATGTGGGTGGTGGTAATAAAGATGGTACACACTTGCTTCACAAGTTGTGAGGATGCAATGAATGAATATATGAAAATACTTACAACAGTTTCTAACACCTAATCAAATAACACCATTGAAATTTTAGCCTTATTATGTGGCCACATTGTCTTACAGGTATAAAATATATGAAAGAGAGGAGTTTGTAAACTCTCTATGAGCTTTAGGAAACGTATAACTCAGAGTGCCTGGAACTGTAAAACATTTGTATTATTTCTGCCAGAATATTGATGTAAGAAACAAAAATTTGACTAAGGAATTAAATAAAGTCAACACAATATTATGAATATATTTTGAAACTTATAATAAAATGTTTTATTTTATAATGGTATGAGATTTACAGAAAAATTGCAAAGATAGTACAGACAGATCCTATACATCTCATACGCAGTTTTTCTTATTACTAACATCTTACTTTTTTTTTTATCCTCACCTGAGAACATTTTTTCATTTTTTATTCAGACAGAGTGAGAGGGAGAGAAAGGAAGCGAGAGAGAGAGAAACACCAATGTGAAAGGGACACATTGAGTGGCTGCCACCCACACGACCAACCAGGGCCAGGGACAAACTGCAACCGAAGTACATGCCCTTAGCAGGAACCAAACCCGGGTCTCTCTGGACCACAGGCCGATGCTCTAACCGCTGAGCCAAACCGGCCAGGGCACATCTTACATTTTTATGACACGTTCTCCACAATTAATGAACCAATACTGATACATTATTTTAAACTAAATATATATTTTATTCAGGTTTTTTTTAGTTTTTCCTAATGTCTTTTTCTGTTCCAGGATGCCATCCAAGACACATTATATTTAGTCATTATGTCACCTTAGGTTCCTCTTTGCTGTGACATTTTCTCAGATCATCCTCGGTATTTTTATGAAATTGACTGTTCAAAAATCTAGTTCTTGAACAAGCTTTTAAGAACTACTGGTCAGATATTTTTTAGTATACTCTTCAATTACAATTTTTCTTTTTTTTTTTTTTTTTCATGATAAAACTTGGATTATAAGTTTTGGGAAGGAAGACTGTAGAGGTAAATTACCATTTTCATGACATCATAATAAGAATATATACCACTGCCCAACTGGTGTGGCTCAGGGGTTGAGCATTAACCCACGTACCTAGGGGTCACTGGTTCAATTCCCAGTCAGGACATATGCCTAGGTTGCGGGCTTGCTCCCCAGTAGAGGGAGTGCTGGAGGCAGCCAATCAATGTTGATGATTCTCTTTCTCATCTATATTTCTATCTCTCTTTCCCTCTCCCTTCCTCTCTCTCTTAAAATAAATAAATAAATAAATCAGTAAAAGACATTAAAAAAGAAGAGTACATACTATTAACTTGAATAATCGCTGTTGATATCAATATTGGTTATAGGGCTGATAAACTGTTAATCAGTTTTCTCTATTGTGAAGTTATTCATTACCCCCCTCCCCTACTATACTCTTTGGAAGAAAGTCACTATGTTCAGCCCACACTTAAGGTGTGGGGAGTTATTTTCTACCTCTGTGAGGGTGGAGTATTTGCACAAATTATTGAAATTTTTCTTCATAGGATACTTGCCCTTTCTCCCACATTTACTTATTTATTTAATCATTTATTGATATCAGTATGAACTCATAGAGAGCTATTTTATACTTTGGGATATAATTCAATACTACCTTATTTGATTTGTTGTTTAAATTTCTCCAGTTTGGCCCATCAGGAGCATTTAGTTAGCTCCTGAGTTGCTTTGGCATACTTTCATTGTTGTCTGTGCATGTTATTTTTTTTAAAGATTCTCTTTAGCTATTCCTTAATTTTATATGATTTTATGATTATATAGTATGTTCCAGGCTCATTTCGTACGTTCCCTGTCCCAGTCCCAGAACTGACTATTTATCCAAAGATCCTTGGTTCCTTTTTTTTTCTTTATTAATTTTTAGAGAGAGAGGAAGGAAGAGGGAGAGAGAGATAGAGACGTCGATGTGAGAGAACCTCGACTGGCCGCCTCCTGCATGCCACTGGGGATCAGGCCCACAACCTGGGCATGTGCTCTGACTGGGAATCAAACTGGCAACCTCTTGATGCATGGGTCAGTGCTCAGCCACGGAGCCACACCAGCCGGGTCCTGGTTCCTTTTATTGTAGAATAATTTTATAAACCAAGATATGGACATTAGGTGTTCTCATTGCTGCCAGGCCATCTCAACAGACAGAGTGAGGAAATATTTATGCTAAAGCGTGTACATATCTATAATGATTCTAATATATAACCATCTGTATCTATGTTAAGCCAAACACAAATGTATACTGATGTCTCCAACTTTTACCCCACGCCACACGGTCATACTAGCTGGCTTCCTTTGCTTACCTGTGTCCTCCCATTCTAACCCTGAGAAACCTGGCTCCCAGTCTTCTACCATTCATTTATTTAGTCAGGGGATGATATTTCTGTATCTTAGAGGGTCTGTATCTTAACCCTCTATTATGTTCCACTTATCTGTATGTATGTTATTTTGCCAATACCAAGCTGTCTTGATTTCTTTAGTTTCATAGTATGCTTTGAAATCAGGTAGAATCTTTCCATTTTGCTTTCCTTCGGTTGTGTTGAATATTTTTATATCTTTTGCCTTTCCACATAAACTTTAGAATCAATTTGCAAATATCTAAAAAAAAATAATAATTTGCTATGAGCAGGGAAATACGTTCCAGGATACGATAGACAATGACTAGTTAAGAAAATACAGCTCTTTTGGTTTAGCCCAGCAGGTATATTTATAAAAAGACAAAAGATTTTTTTTATGTTTCTATTTATGTTTTAGAGAGAGAGAAAGGGAGGGAGAGATAGAAACATCAATGTGAGAGAGAAACATCAATCCGCTGCCTCCTGCATGCCCCCTCACCCCCACCCCAGGGATGGAGCCTGCAACCCAGGCATGTGCCCTGACTGGGAATCAAACTGAGAACTCTCAGTGCATGGGACGATGCTCAATCTACTGAGCCACACCGGCCAGGCAACTCTTCAGATTTTTCTAAAGGGCAGAAATAGATAATCCATGAAGTCAATGATATCCCCAGGCATGGAAAGCTACGATTTGGGATGACAACATGCAAAGACTGAAGACTCCATGTTTAGGAAATACTGTGGTAACATTGCCATTGCCTCCTGGGGCTTTTTTTGGACTTGTGGAAGAATCAGGAAGCGTTTATACTTTGAAAAATGTTTTAGATACTATGACATGATGCATGCTGGATACATAGATATACAGGGTATTTGTATGTAATATCTCAATTTAATGTCTTGATAGATGTTGCTAGTCACAGGATTTCTGCAGGTGTCACTGAAGAGTCAGTCCTATCCCATGGCGCTGTGGCTGACTGCCGTTGTTGACAAGGATGATCCTTTGAAAGGTCATGTCTCTTTAGCCTTCTTTGTGTTGAGAAAAGGTTTAAATACGAATGAGGAACAAGTTTTGGAAGAAATTGTGCAACACGTTAGCAGAGCACTGGCCCTGTGGCTGCTTTTCGAAATGCCGTGTTTATGTTACCCAAAACTAGATCTGGCGAAGTTCCCAGGTCAGCTCTGTCTGCCCTTGTCGGTGGCAAATCTTATGAGGCGACACCTACAATTGAAGACCCCAGCATAGCATTTTTAAAAAATATTCTCACCTGAGGATATGTTTTTATTGATTTTTAGAGAGAGAGGAAGGCAGAGAGAGAGAGACAGAAACTTCAATGTGAGAGAAACATTGATTGGTTGCCTGCCATATGTGCCCCAAGCAGGGATCAAACCTGCAACCTAGGTATGTGCCCTGACTGGGAATCAAACCTTTTGGTGTATGAGAAGACACTCCAACAGAGTCACCCAACCAGGCCAAAGACCCCAGCATTTTTAGGCATATACAAGAAATGCTTAAACAGGCATCTTACCCCTTTATTTATTTATTTATTTTTGAGTCAATACTACTTTTTTTGTTTGTTTTAAAGGTTTTTATTGATTTTTTTAGAGAGAGGGAGAGAAACATAAATGTGAGAAACACTGATTGGCTGCCTTCTGCACGCCCCCTACTAGGGATTGAGTCTGCAACCCAGGCATGTGCCCTGACTAGGAATCAAACCCGGACCTCTCAGTCCATGGGAAAACATTCAAGTCACTGAGCAACACCAGCCGGGCTTGTGTCAATATTCTAATTGAAGTCAAGTTTTTATTATTTCCTACAAATAAATATTTAAAAGTAACTTGCTGTGATTTTTATTAGGATTGTATTAAATGTATAGATCAAGTTGGGAACAACTGACATATTGACAATATTAAGTTTATGAGTCCTTAAACTTGTATTATATCTCCAATTTTTCAGATCTTTCTTGATTTTTCATCAGTTTCGTAGTTTGCCTTATATAGATCTGTGTTAATTTTGTTAGGTTTATAGCTAAATATTTTTTTGGTACCTTTGTAAAATTTTTAATTTCTTATTGGTCATGTCTGATACATAGGAAATCAACTTTTATATAGTAACCTTGTATTTTCTGAACTTGTTATAGTTCAAGAGATTTCTGTAAACTCTTTGGGATTTTCTACATAGACAATCATGTCATTGGTGAATAAAGGCAGTTTTATTCCTTTCTTCTTAATTCATATACATTTCGTACGCTATCCTTTTCTCGTTCTACTAGTTAGGGCTTCCGGTACAGTTTTGAAGAGGACACTTGAGAGAGAACGTACTGACCTTCTTGCCAATCTTAGGAACTTAGAAAGTTTCTGGGTCTTTTGGCATAATATATGATGTAGAAAGTTTTTTTTCCGGTAAAGATTAATATTCTTAATACACTTGAGAAGTTCCCCTTGATTCCTAGTTTCCTAGACGGATACTGCATATTGTTGAATACTTTTTCTTCATCAAGTATGATGATCACATGGTTTTTCTTCTTCAGTCTGTTTATAAGGTCAAATAATTTTTAAAAGTTTAAATTGAAATGTCTCTTAAGCTTCAATAATTAGTTTTTTTCCTGCTTCTTTATATTTTGCTTTCCTCATTTTTTTCCTCCTCAATTACAGCTGGCAATTATTCCTTTACTGAAGGCAGGAGCTATGGTTACACCTTTTAGAGGGGAGATACAGCAGTTAATGATATATTTCTAAAATCAGAACACATGAGTTCACAGTTTACTTTTTAATTAGCTGTAAAGCCATAGATACATTATTTCTTCACTTGCTCTTTGTGTAAAAATAGGGTAACAATAAGACCTGCCTTATTTTGAGGATTAAATATATTGACATATAAAGTTCTTAGAACAGTATCTATAGATAGTAAATTATATAAATATATTTTTTTATTATTGTATATCACTCACATTGCTTAGCACATTACTTTGCCCATTTTAAGTAAAGACCTATATATTTTCCTTACAACAAATGACATTTAAATTACTGCTCAAGGTAATTTTTTTAAACAATATTTGAATACTTGATACCATGTTTTATTTAGATCTAGGACTATACTACTGTAGAAGTGGCAATGTATAATAGAATAGTATCAATTGTACTTATCTCACAGAAATTTTATTGGAATAAATGGGAACAATAGACATTAATACAAGTAGATTCAATTGAACTATTATTGAATACCTACTAAGTACTGGCCATGGTAAACTCACTTCTCCTGACTCAAAGTCATTGTTCTTTGTGTACAAGTCTCCACATTCTACATGCTACCTTGATGTCTGGAAAATATCTTATTAACTTTATGCATGTGAAATTTTAACAATACAAAATCCGCATTCAAAGTATGGACATATGCTTCCTACTCTGTGTTGGATTCTCTAGGAAGAAGCTAGAGCTTTTCTTCTAATATATCTACAACACTGAGTTTGCATACAAATACCATCAGTTAACCATCCAATTATCCATTGTTTTATCTTTAGAGTGATGTAAAAAAATCAGAAAAATATTAGGAAAGTAGGACATAGTTATGCTTCATCGACAATGGTTTAATATTTTATTATGTATGTGAAAAAGCTTCTAGAGCTTGCAAAATGATAAATCCTTACACAATCCTTAAACGTGAGGTATGATACCTTACACAAATGTTTACCAACTTGGATTGTAGGTGCTAATGGAATGTTTTTTAAGTCATCCCAGTTTTGGAAGTATCTTGTTTTAGAAACGAAAGAGTTATCTGTGCTGATGCTCCTTGGTGACTAGGAAACACTAGTCTGATTGCAGCGTTGAGTGGATGAATCCCCTTGTGCATTTCATAAGTCTTAGTAGCTTAATGTGCATGGACACACTAAGTATCTGTAAAGTCTTGATAAATGGTGATAGAAGGAGATATGACTTGGGGTGGTGAACACACGATACAACATATAAATAATGTATTCTAGAACTGTGCATATAAAACCTATATGATTTTATCACCCAATTTCACCCCAATAAATTCAATAAAAATAAAAATAATTGAAATTAGAAAACCTGGATCAACAGGTTGTGAAATAACTTGAGGTCAAATGCCTGCCCAAAGGCTCCTAAAATGATTCTTTTGATTTTTCTAACTGAGGTTGTTAAATAGGAACTGTAGGAATAGTACTGTGGTGAGCAGGGAAAAAAAACTTAGCAGGGTGGTTTTCTGATATGTTTCCATTTTAAGTAACTGGGTTTGTATTAAAAAGCGGTGCCATCATTCACGCATCTGTTTCAATGACCATTTACTGAACGCTTTACTCTGGGTCAGGCACAGTATTTGGTGTTTTCCAGTACTATGCCTCATTTGGTTCTCACCACTGCTGCATAAGTAGTATTATTATTCCCAAATTCCAGATGGGCAAGGAGAGCCCCGCATGGTGAAGACCAATAAATAACATGGTACTTTTCTAGTTCGAATGCAGAAACTGCAGGATCCTGTAAGTAGACAAGACAGGTATCACGATCACATAGGCATCACCATTTAGGGTAAGACATTCTTGAGAATTACTGATGGATCAGGTACCGCACAATGACATGTCTTATGCACTGTGATGTGGTCAGGATAAGCCTTCCCTTTTCATAATACTGATGCAACACTGGAATGAGAGAGTAGGAACACAGAGAATTGGAAACAGGAATTGTCTCAAGTATTGACTTCACTTCTCAAATTTAAGGTAGTGAGTTCTATATGCTCTAAATATTCCAGGGATAATTTTATAATTTTAGGAATGATTATGGTGATGATGATGATCACAGTGTCCCATCCTACAAACATAAAAAAATAAAAATTAAAAACTAAAAAACAACTTGTGTCATATTAATATGTTCCAAGTTTTTTAGACAGTTAATACAGCACAGAAGTGATGCTAATGAATTGTGGTTAGGCAGATTACCAACGTCCACTGAAGCCATAAAATGTGTAATTTGTGATTCTATAAAGGGTAGTTAAGATTGGTTTTCAAGTTTTCTAATAAGAGAGATGACTTTGAAACTTGAGATCAGAACTGTATTACATACAATGGCAAGGTAAAGTTTAGGACTATTATCTTTCCATTATTTATAATAAAGGAGATTAAAGTAGCAAAAACTAAAGATAAGTCTAGTTGAAAACTACTTGGTCCCTCCTGCTGCCAGCTTTTTAGCTGCTCAGAGTAAGTTATTAAACCTCTTCAGGATTCATTTTTCTCAATTGCAAAAAGGGTAAAATAAGTTGTACCATCTCATATGGTTAGTGTAAAGATTAAATGAGCAAATGAATATAAAAGGAGTTAGAATTTAGTACAGAAAAAGTCTCAGTAATGTTACCGATTGTTACTGTGCTTACAATCATTTTGTGCATTATACAGCAAGAAAACCTTTGTATCACAGGGAGATGACTCCAGTAGCTGCCCCTAAAGACTTAATATGTGACAAACGGGAATTAAGAATTTGTCTGTTTCGTATGATCTCACTTATTTGTGGAATATAATGAACATAGTCTGAGGAATGGGGTAGCCCCAGAGATGTGGAAGTGGGGTACAGACTGACAATCTCCAGAACAGGGGGTGGTGGGGGAGAGATAAACCACAGAATTTATATGCATGTATGCATGAACAGTGGACATGGACAACAAAGCTGGGGACAGGGCAGGGAGGGGGGGAGGGGGGAATCAGTGGGGGAAAAAGGAGAAACATCTGCAACAAAAATAAATAATAAAAAGAAAAAAAGAATTTGTTTCGTCCAGCCGATGTGGCTCAGTGTTTGAGCATCAACCCATGCACCAAGAGGTCGTCCAGTTCGATTCCTGGTCAGGACACATGCCCAGGTTGTGAGCCTGATCCCCAGTGAGGGGCATGCAGGAGACGGCCAGTCGATGTTCTCTCACATCAATGTTTATATCTCTCTTTCCTTCTCACTTCCGCTCTCTCTGAAATCAATAAAGAAAAATAAAAAATAAAAAACAAAAAAGAATTTGTCCATTTCTGTGAGGATGTAAAGGCTATAAAAACTCTTCCCTCGGCATTTCTAAAATCATTATCAATGAATGACAGATACTTTTAAGGAAAGATACAGAACAGAAATTTAAGTGAAACATGCCCAGCATAAATAATATTAGGGGAAAGTCCAAGTGAGTATTGAAAACCATCTTTCAGAAAACCAAAGATACGGATGCAGGAGAATTAATTTGCAGTCACATGCGGATATATACAGGGTGGGGCAAAGTAGGTTTACAGGTGAGTCTACAAAACACAGAGTTCATTCTTGTATTATTTGTTAAATACTGTATCATTTTACATAAAAACAATTGTAAACCTACTTTTGCTCCACCCTGTATAATTTTTAAACTGAGCAGGGGATGTATAAAATAGCACTTATTTGGATAATATGTACTTCTATGGAGAATGAAAAAGAAAAAAGAAAGAAAGATGCCCAAGTTCACAAGACCCATTCAAAAGAAGCCTAGACTTGAACTTGCCAATAAAAAGCCCAATCCCTTTTCCGCCACTTATGAGACAAGGGACTCTGGATAGGTTGCTCATTGTCTCTATAATCGTTTTTTTCTTTTGCAAGAGGGGTGATAACACCTGACACACAGTCATGTTTGGTAACATCAGTTGAAAGCATCTTTGATCGGAACTTTTTATTTGTTGCTAGGTGTTTTTTTATTTTGTTTGTTTGTCTTCCTTTTTCTTCTGTGTTCCCATGTAGGTCAACAGCACAGGCATGACTTACCCTTAATGAGTTAACTGGCTAACTTTTCTGCAGGTTTGAAGTTCCCAAGTGAGTACATTATTTGATGGGGCCTTAGAAATTTCTGACAGCATAGGGTTGGCCAAAGCACTCTCCTTAAATCAGCAGTGGGGACTGTGCTTGAGGATTAGACGCTGAACTGGCCTTGGGCACCTTGTTTCTGGAGGTGCATTACAGCCTTGGCGGCTAAGCTTCCAAGGGGTCTCCTGTTGTTTTAGGAGCTTCCCTGGGAGAATGAAAGGTTTCAGCTGAATGTGAAACATCAGACAGAAACTGTAGGGAAGATTTATTGACAACGAATCTCAACCTTCCAAAAGTTCATTGGAGACCAACTTCCTTGTCAGACAAAATGATTCAGATTTAAAGCCCTCCAGGGGCCTCTCTGGGACTTTAGAGCATTAGAGAGCTTTTTTCCTTGCTGTCATAGATTATCTCTCCATTGTTTTGTGACTTGTTGAGGGGAAGATTTGATTGGTAAATCACCTCTTCCCTAAGGCCTTAAATTCTTGACTCATTCGAAGATAAGTAGAACTCTGACAATGCATTCCACACAGCTTTCTCTTCTGCAGGGATCCCCAGTCATCAGCCTGTGCCATGCCAAGGGTGGAATGAGCAGGGCAGATGGCAACGGGAAAGAGCTAAAGGATAAAGCCCAGGCTGAGAGGTGCCTGGGGGGGTTGTCACCTCGGCAACTCTGTTTTTAACTAGATAAAGAATCAGGACTGAGCAAAAAGCACAGACTTGAATTTGAGTCTTAGCTCTGTCATTTGAAATAGGATCTTGGGAAACAATGAACTCTTCTGTTATTTTCCTCTTCTGTTAAACAGTTTCTCTCTCAAAACGTTATTGATAATATTGAATATAATGGAATATGTTTGGCTCAGCGGTGAGAGCATCGGCCTGCAGACCAAGGAGTCCCATGTTTGATTCCAGCCAAGGGCATGTACCTCGGTTGTGGTTCATCCCCGGCCCCAGTTGGGGTTGTACAGATGGCAACCAATCTCTCCCCCCCTCCCCCCCGTCTCTCTCTCATACACACACACACTGTCTGAAGATACAATGTAAAAATAGACTCAGGTGAAGATTAAAAAAAGAAATGGTAGAAAACTAATAAATCACATCATCACCAATAGGTGTTGAGCACGGACCCAGGCAATATGCCACGTGCTCCACAGCATTTCCACGTTTCAGCCTCTCACAGTCGGCAAAGTAGGTGCCGTGGTCGTTTCTGTGTGTTAGAGGAGAGCAGACTTGCTAACCCTCTTCCAGCTAGCTGGTGGCCGCTGCAGCCAGAGCGAGAACAGGGCTGACTCCCATCCATAAACCCCGCTTACTGTTGCTGTCCATGACCCGATTCAAGGGTCTGCCTATTTGAAAAGGTCTGCCCGCCTGCGTTGGGTTTGCATTCGATGGATCGAAAGGAGAGGCAGAGAGCAGAGTTGTTTATGGCTCTAAGTATAAGTAGTTTTCAAAATCCAGTTCCTTAAATCCTAAGTCAGGGAAAAGCCAGGGAGTGCACCAACATTATATTTTGGTTCCACAGTCGTCAGTGATCCACAGAGCTTAGAGCTCAGCCACTTCTTCTTGCTCTCAGAAGAGAAGGAAGCAGAGGCCTATAAATGGGTCCTGAGGGATCCGGAGCCACACAAGTCAGTTGTTGGAGAACTGAGGCCGAAATACAGGTCTCCAGCACGCCAATCTACCACCCCGTGTGCAACCGCGACCCGGCCTGTACCGGGGGAACCACAAAAAACGAGTAGCCTTGTGGTGCCTAACACGGTTTTACTCACTGGAAAGGACCTGATAGAATCACACTTTTGTGTGAATTAAAGGCACTTTGCTGCTGCTTGTCCCAGAAAACACTTCTCTGGGTTTATATGTGGAAAACCAAGCCACACATATCCTCCTTCCACGTACCTAACAGATTTTATTTACACACTAGGCCAGTGCTGTGCTACAGGCGTGAGGAAAGGAGACCATGATGGTAGCAGGAGTGATCCACATGCAGGGGTGTGTGTGTGTGTGTGTGTGTGTTTGCGCGCGCGCACCTGTGTGGGGGTTTCTGCACTGCTTTGACTGAAAAGCTTATGTTGCGAGGTCATATTGGCTCATGCTATTGTTTCTCCCAGAATGGTCTTTTACTGTCTTTCTATGTGGCAATATTTAATTAACTTTTCAAACCCCAGTTCTCATCGCTTTCTTTGTGAAGCCACGCACAGTGTATAAAGTAATTTCTTCAGCTCTCAGACAGCCCAACACTTAGATAACATCGACCCGGGGTTCGGATCTCAGTTTAATGTCGCCATCTCAGGGAAACACCTTGAGATCAGGCTCCGCCTTCGTAATGTATGCATTCATTGTACCCTGTTTTCTTCACACACTCCTCAGGGTCCTGGAAGAGAAATGACTGTCTGACTGATGTCTGTCTCCCTCACTGGGCTCCAGGTGGAAGAAGGGACAGGTCTCTAGTTCAGGGCTTTCTTTCGCCAGGACCCCGGATAGTGCTCAGCATGGGAGAACCACTCAATGAAGGTTTTTTTTTTTTTTTATTGAATCAGTAGTGTGTCACTTTGTATTATACATAACTTTTCATACTTCTGGCATGATCATAGAATTTTGTTTGTTTGGAGTTTAGTACAATGTTGGCACTTAGTAAATGCTAATTTTCTTTTTAAGGTTTGAAAGAGTAAAATGAATAAAATAGGCTGAATTCCCTTTTCCATGGAAGTTTTATATATCCTGATAAATCCACATATCTAGAAAATTTTCTCAAAGGGATGCTTTTCTCTTTGAGAGGAAAAAAAATGATAGAAATGTAATGTCCCAAATATCTGTAAAACTCTATGATTTTTAGATTTATATTTACCAGCTGTATGACTACCTAGAAGTGCTGTCCGTATCAGTATAATGTTTTTATATAACATGTGGTCATTAAAAATCTTCTTTCGTCATTGGCAGCCCAGGTTGTTCGGTGCCTACGCTATCTGGGAATCTGTGTAGTAGAGGCTCAAGAGCTGGGACTTTGGCATCAGGATGGGTTGTGGTCTCTGCCCTGTGGCTTTCTGGGCGTGTCCTGTAGGCAAATTGTCTGACTAACCACTCAGTGCTTCAGTTTTCTCATATGTAAAATGGGGATACTAATGAAACTTACCTCACAGGATTGGTACAGGGATTAACTGGGTAATAGGGTTAAATGGTAATAAGGGCTAATAATGCACAATGTCTAGTATACAGTTGTAAGTGGTAAATATATTTGAATTATTAAAAGTAAGGGAGTAAACGAGGGGGAGAATGGAGGGCATCTATAATACAGTTAGAAATACAAAATAAAATAAGTTTCTACTTATCTCAGTTTCTAAAATAGTCTCATAACAGATATTTTTATTAGGTAAAAATTTAAGTAACTATTCTTTTTAGGACTCGGAGGCAGGAAAATAAAGGGGACTATGCAATCAAGCAGGTGTATGTCACCTGTCTCAATAAGTGTTAAGGACATCTGTTCTAGTTAGTGTGCAATATATCATCAAATAATATTACCTCAAATAATGAACAATTCCATAAAATAATTCCATATGATGGCATCCTGATTTATAATAGAAACATCAATACCACATGAACAGTGTCATTGTGAGGTAGTTGCAACCCTGGAGGGGTCATTTCTGTCACTCTCAACTTAAATTAGAACCACTTGCCCAGCTGGTGTGGCTCAGTGTTTGAGCATCGACCCATGCACTAAGAGGTCACCAGTACGATTCCCAGTCAGGGCACATGCCCAGGTTGTGGGCCCGATCCCCAGTGGGGAGCACGCAGGAGGCGGCCAGTCGATGTTCTCTCTCATCGATGTTTCTGTCTCTACCTCTTCCTTCCTCTCTCTCTAAAAATCAATAAAGATAAAAAAAATTAGAACCGCTAATGGACTAGCGAATGTAGAATTCATAAAAACAAATTTAATATAAGATTTAATATTCGGAAAACTGAAAGGAAGCCCCTGGCTTTCAAGACATTGGCTAAAGCCCTGGCCAGTTTGGCTCAGCGGTTGGAGCAACGGCCTGTGGACCAGAGAGTCCTGGGTTCAGTTCCCGCTAGGGGCACGTACCAAAAAAACCCACATTGGCTAAAGGAAAACCCTCACAGGGGTGTGTTGGATTCTCCAAGGGTGCAAAAGATTTTTTTTAATGTCAAAAGGTGGAAAGGAAGACTGGTTTAGACCTGGAAGAAGATCATTTGCCACCTTCAATTGCTCGTCTACTGTGGAATAAAATGCCAGCAGCCCTTCTACAGAACTGTGACACTCAGGGCCCAGAGTAGCCAAAGAGAAGGCCCAGACTGACCGGGCTTGCAGAACTAAGGAAGAATCTATTAATTCCACATTGCCCATCCATACACCATACCCAGGAAGGCACTGGCTTTTCTCAACCTTGCTCTGACATGTGCTTTTTAAATATGGAGAAAACCTCTCTATCACATTGTAATATTTTACCATGATCACCTGGTTTTAGCTCCACCCTCCCCCAATACAGGCAGTTGGCACACAGGATGACAGTGATGACAAACATTATTTTGGCACGGAAATAGAGAGGTCAGCTTGCCCTTGTGACCTTAGTCCTTAATTCTGTTTTACGCCCTAGAGACTCTTCCTGTCTCCTGCCTGTGGGCTTTCAGCATCTGTGACATCCAGCCAGACATCTGATGCAGGTGCTCCTCTCCTCCACCCAACACCTGTAAATCAGACCCAGAAGTACCCAATCCTACATGCCAGCCAGGAGAAGGGCAAAGGGATCTAATTCTAAGGAACACAGGTTATCACCGGCTTTGTTTATCAGACAAGGTAGTACCAGAGAGAGGGCTTGAAACATTGCCTAAGGCTCCAGACCTCTGCTACTTACATGGAAAACCCCAAAGGGCCCCCAGTCTCAGGAGGAACAGTCCTCTGAATCTTACATAATTTTTTCTTCCCGCAAAAAGATCTACAAACAGTGTATACTGGGTCTCATCTCATTTTGTTTCATTGTGATTCCTTGAAAGCACTCTGTTGCTAGCTTACTAACCAAAGATTTTAATGTTATATATGCAGATGAAGCATTTTAGATTTGCTGATGATTATTGTCAACATTGAACAACTTTAGAACGTTAGTAAGATATTGTAATTCTCAATAGTACAGTTTCACTACTTAGAAATTGAATTTTTAAAAAACATCTATTGTTGCCCGGCTGGTGTGGTTCAGTGGATTGAGTTTCATCCCATGGACTGAGAGGTCCCGGTTGGATTCCTGGTCAGGGCACATGCCCGGGTTTGGGCTCCATCCCCAATAGGGGGCATGCAGGAGGCAGCCAGTCGATATTTCTCCCTCACATTGATGTTTCTACCTCTCTTTTCCTCTCTCTCTAAAAAAATCAATAAAAACATATTTAAAAAAATAAAAATAAAAACATCTATTGTGTCATCACTTCAGCAAATTAAATATTCCCATTTTCCTGTTCACGTCAATATCTAGCTAGATGTCTGCATAATATTTGAATTACTATAATCACAGCATAGGTAAAATTGTATTACTGAAACGTATCATATCTGCATTTTTTGGAGCTTGCCACAGAGTGATCATTTTAATGGGTTAGGGGAAACATGGATGAAGGGAGTGGAAACTGCCTGTTACAACATAAGTAAATCATGGGCATGGATGTATAGCATGGCAATTACTGTTCATAGTACTGAATTATATGTTTGAAAGTTGCTTAATCATGCTGTATTGTATATTTGAAAGTTTCCAAAGAGTAAATCTTAAAGGTTCTCATCATACCAATAAATGATGTAACTACGTGTGGTGACAGATGTTAACTAGACTGATTGTAGTGATCATTTCAAAATATACACAAATACCAAATCATGATGTGCACCTAAACTAATATAATATGTCAATAATGACTCAATAAAAGTAATATAATTTTTTTAAAAATCAGTACGGCAAATTTAAAGCTTATACTTAAATTTAAAAAATAGTATACTTCTGTACGTAGAAACTTACTGATAATTAAAAATTAATCTTAAATATTCTTTAAAGTGGCTTTCCAATATTTTTTTTCATAGCCATAATAAAAACATGCTGTTTATGTATCACACACACACACACACACACACACACACACACACACAGATACACAAACATCTATAAGTTCAACCACAACATTTCATAAAATAATACTTACCCATACTACCTGCAGTGGGATCTATTCCCTTTGTTCCATTCTAATCTATTCCATTCCAGAGTCATCCATTGCCCTTTCTCTCCCTCCCCACCTCTCTCTCTGTCTTTCCCTCTCTCTTTCTTTTTTTTTTTTTATCCTCACCTGAGGACATTTTTCTATCTTTTGTTCAGGCAGAGTGGGAGGGGGAGGGAGGAAGAGAGAGAGAAACATCGACGTGAAGGGACACATCGATTGGCTGCCACCCGCACGACCAACCAGGGTCGGGGACAAACTGCAACCGAGGTACGTGCCCTTAGCGGGAACCGAACCAGGGTCTCTCGCGACCGCAGGCCGACGCTCTAACCGCTGAGCCAAACCGGCCAGGGCCCCTCTTTCTTTCTTTCTTTTCCTAAGTTATCTACTGTAGCCCATAACATTGATTTCATGATCTTGATCAATTGATTGATAAATACCTTTATTTTTTATTTTTTTAGCTTTATTGATTTTAGAGAGAGAGGACAGGAGAGGGAGAGAGAGAAACCTCTGAGAGCGCACATCCATCGGCCGCCTCCTGCATGCCCCCTACCGGAGACCCGGCCCACAACCCGGGCACAAGCCCTGACTAGGAACCGAGCCAGCGGCCTCTTGGTGCAGGGGTCAATGCCCAACCACCGAGCCACAGCAGCCATGCGATAAATACTCTTTAAAAGCCGTTTTGACAACATGTAGCACTTAAACATGATTAATGACATTGAATTCGAACAGCGATATGTACTATTTTTAACTTCACGCGTGGACCCAGTTTCCGCGGGTGATTTCTCCGCCAGCGGCAGTAGTCACGGGAAAGATACTCGCTTAAGAAAACTAACTTGTCGTCTTGTGAACAAAAGTGTGAAAGAAACCACAATCTACTTTTGTTTCTTTTGTTCATTGGCTAAAATCCGACTTTTGATTCTATCACATGTACATGTTTTATTAAAATCTGAACGCTGACTAATGGCATATAAGAGCATTTGGTTTGGTTGCTTAATATCTTCTCTGGCCTGAATGAAAATCCTAATGTCTGAGGATGCACTCACGTGTCTTGTGCTTACTCTGCCAAAGCGGATAACAGAAAGTAGTCCCTTAAAGCATGCTCGCTGATGACAAAGGGGCAGATTACCAGGGGAGCAACGAGTGCAGGTAGAACAGACTGCGCAGGGCTCTAATCCCCACCCCCCACCCCCCACCCCACACACGCACACCTGACACTCAGAAACACAGAATCATTCATTGATTCTTCATTATTCGCTATTTTACTAGCCTGTAATAACACTGCTCAAATGGCTGGAAAAGAACAGAAACAGAAGGGAAGGAGAATTTTTGCTTTATAAAGTAATTAAAATTATGATTACTGATCATAGACTTCTTATACCCACAAACTGCTCTATGGCTCAGAGATACTGATAAAACAGTCAAGTTAGGAACCTTGCCAGTGTTCAATAAATTTTAGTGTCAACGTATTTTTTCACATGTTCCTAAAAAAGCGATCATCTCACATATCTAGAATGTAAGTTATTATGGTGTATTATTACATACCCCCGGGAGTTATATGCCCCTATGGAGTTATTTAATTTTCAGACTTGTTTTATCTTTCTTCTTGCATATCACTTCTGATCCATTATGATATAGTATATGATTTATTTTATATATAATTTAAATTTAAAGTTCAGCTGAAAGGTGGATATTTTTCACAAAATTAAGTCAGTAATTACTATTTGGCTTTATTGAAAGATATGATATTAAATAAACTACCACTCTCCCTCTTTTTGGTAAGACTTTAAATTTGCTTTTTAAACAAATTACTGTGATGTTTTCCAACTTATAATCTAAATACCTTTGTTTTTAAAAAGAATTGAGTTCGTGAATTGCTCATAGCTATATTTCACAAATCTTTGGCAAACATTGAGATAATTTTTGTCTGATGCTCATTATTTTTTTGTTTTCTTTATTTTCTTTTTCTATTATGGGGACAAACTGTAAAACTGGTATATAATGTTAAACTTTAATTTCTCTTTATTTTAAATTGGTCTTTACTTAATAGAGCTTTATGATATTTGTTCTTAATGGAAAATGTAGCGAATAGAACATTGACTTTCTTTTTATTACTTCATTTAAGAAATATGGTTGTTTTTTATTTATGATGTCTTTAGTAACTATTTCTGTGGATCATTCATCTTATTTTCTATTTATAACTCCAATTCAAAGAATTTGAGGCAATGTAGTATTCGTAAAGCTACAGTAAGGAAGTATATACCTCAAGGATTAGAGTTCTCCTTCAGTGATTTGGACCATGCAGTTTAACCTTTGTTGCCATTTTCTCTACCCATAAGATAGACACCTGTGACCTTGCTTTACTTTATAGGAATATTTTGAAAATGGATAAATATATGTATCAATAAATGTTGGAATTCTTAAAATAAAGACACTGTTATCATATAATTTACTTAGTAATAGCAAGAAGAATGTGTTGTGTGAAGAACAGCAAGAAGTATGTATAATGGAAATACAGATACCAAGTACTTACTTAAATCTATTATGCTTTAAAAAGTAGTCCAGTTTTAATTGTACTTACACTATACAATTAAGTCCTGAGACTCTGTGTACGTGTTGGGGGTCAGGGGTGAGGAAGAAAGGGAAGCATACACTAACTGAATGCCTCTAGGTGCCAGATCTTATAAAAGTACGTTCTCAGGTAACCCTCCTGACAACTTCATTGGGTATATCCTCCCACCCTCGTATTGTATGGAGGACAGTACAACTCAAATGGGCCAAATGACTTGCCCGTGCCTCACACTCTATAAATTACTGAGCTAGGATTTTCAACCCAACTGCAAAACTCAGCTTTACAGGACATCACAAGGTTTCTCTGATTGCTTCTTTGGAAACTTCTGTTTGCAGCTAAAATGGGAAAGGCAGGGCTAATTTAATTAAAAGAAATAATTTCTGTCACCCAAAGAAATTTCTTTTTTAGCTTCCCTCAATGTTTCCATTACAGTTTTAGCTGAAGATGTGGCTTATGTCTTATTTTATCTTGCTTATTTGCCCAGCTCTATTTCCTGGACCTATAAAAATATACTTGCTAAAGATGAGTTAAAGGGCAGGACTTGGACTGCAATTTCTCTGCTCAGTTATTTGTGTAATTAAAATGGTTGTTTCTGAGAGCGACTGGAGGTTGAACTAGAGAAGGACATTGGAAGGAGGGGCAGCTTGTGAGCTAGGGAAATTCCAGATGACAAGGGTTGCCAGATTTCCCGCTGGCCCTCCATTGCCAAACTCCGCCTCCTGCTCTAGCACAGCTGTGTGCTTCATTAAATAGTGATGTCTGCAAATCACAGCAGCGTCAAAATGCGGAGCAGGGGGAATTCCTGTACCCTGGTTGCTGCCAAGTTCCTAGAGTTTTAACAGCACACTCACCAAACTGCCTCCCGCCCCTTCAAAAACTATAAATAAGTTCAATATCAAGAGTGCAGTCATCAATTAGAGTGCCTCTCTGTTCTCTTGGAGAGTTGGAAGCATCGCATAGACACATTGGTATGGGTGTCTGTGTCTAAGGCAACATGGTGCAGGTCTTGTTTTGGCAGATAAAGCTTCTGACCTTGAGGCTGCCACTAGTATTCTTAATGAGTCAGGGAACATTACCTAATCATTTGAAACATAGATTTTTTCCCCCATCAACAATGCTGGTGTAGTGCTTTTCAGAAACTTGCCCTATGGAATTTAGGACCAAGAACCCAGTGGAAGGAAAGGGACATGGGTTTAATTTAATAATATATGTGGAGAATTTATGTGTGCAAAACACTGTTCTGAGTGAAGTAGAGGATGAGAAGATAAGTAAGAAAAGGCTGGTTAATATATGCTAACAGGACTAGTGCCAGGCAAGCTCTGATGAGTGGTACTAAAGTTTGAAAAGGTACAATGGGAGTATGGGGGAAAACACGAATTCCACCTGTAGGGATTGGAAAAGTGTCAAGGGGAGGTAACATTGGCTCCAGGCCTTGAAGGTAGATAAATAAAGGCACTTGTGGTGAAAAATATATATATAAACAAAGATACACAAATTGAAGTTTAGTGGACTATCAGAATGGTGTGATAGTGGTAGCACTATAACTGTATTATAATACAAACAGTATTTTTGTCTGGCAATTAAAACAATAATAACCTGGTTGACTTCATTTGAGTATATTGTCTTCAGTTTGCCCATCTCTTCCTTATCTTACAGCAGCTGGATTCTTGCATTTATATCATATGCCTTGTACTGACAGGCCTTTGAATTTGTGACCCTTGAGTTTAAATAAATAATAGGAGGGGGACAGGTGGATTGAAGGAGCATCTGTGATAGGAGGCTGTTGGTCTGGGTGTTGGTGCATGGACAGAGAAAGAGCGAAACTATAAAGGATCAAAGTGGAGATGGTCTCTGGCCCCCCAGGAAGAAAGTAGCAGCAAGCTGGTATGCAGAACTTGAGTCTTCTTTCTTCTGGAGAGTTGCAGTGCCCAATCCGGACAAGGAAAGCAAAGATCAACTCAAGTTAGTGTGTAATGATTGAGCACAAACTTGCACAAACACTATAATAGGCACAGTGGTGGATCCTGAGATACAGTAATACATTGTCCCTGCCTCCAGTTATAAGGAAGGAAGGCAATCAGACATGTAAGCAACTAACTATTGCACAAGGTAGAATTCAGTAAGAGCTAGCAATTTGCCATGGGAAGGTGAAGGAAGACATATTTATTTTGGCTAAGAATGAATAAGCAACATTTCTGAAGAATTATATTTGAGGTGAGATGTAAAGATTAACTAGGTTGTTGATTAGTACACAAATGTGAAAAGGTATTTTTGATCGACTGAAAGAGTAAGCAGAGAGGCCATAAAATGCAAGAACTATTTTAGATATTAAGACTAAGTTATGAATTGCATTTTATTATGAGGTGAAATTAAGGTCAGATCTTCATGCATCTTCAAAGCCACATTGAGTTCAGGCTTCAACTTGATTGGGAGCCATTGAAGATATCTGAGATGGGCAGTGACAGCCAAGTCTATGTATGAACTTAGGGGTACCAGAGATTCCTTTATTGCCTGGTGCTACAGCTCCAGTGAAGAGCTATGTTTGTCTGAGAATTCCTCAGATCACTGTAGCATAGGGACTCAGGTCAGGATTGGAGTTCTTGATTATTTGGCTAAAGGGTCAGGTATGTACTGAAATGCACAAACCTGGCTCTTAATGTGGGTTTGTTGGCCCCTCTCTCTCCATCTCCACTCCTTCTGTGGGCTCTCAGAACATCTGATTTATTCTCTGTACTTCTGGCACTTAACACACTGCATGGCAAGTAATAGGTAGTCAGTAAATGTTTGCTGAATGAACACATTACAAACTGGTTTTCACAAGTGGAGAAGAGCCTGATTATCAGCACTTGAGTGAAGAGCCTACACATAAGCTTCTGGTTTTAAGCAGAACGGAAGACTAGCCTTGGACAATTTCATTTGGTCCTTGAGTAGTTGCATAAATCGCGAATCTTCCTGAGGTGAGTCTCCTTCTTTTGAAACAAGTTTATCTTATGCCAAACCAGTAGGGGGCAGTCGTAAATGTGCCAATTAATAAATTTTTAGTATATTAGGTGTATATTTTCTAGAAAAATTATCTATCCCTTTTCCTAATTGCAATCGATGATTTCATAATATTTACAATTGCATATTATATTAATAAATCTGCCAGTAAAAATATAAGTACAAGTCAGTTTCTAAGTCTTTTAAGAGACATTAAAAATCATTAACTAGGAAATATTTGAGCAAGGGAAAAGTTTTGTCCACTATGGAAAGAGTGGTTACAGCTTGGTATTTACTTATTTATTTTTAAATTCTCACCCGAGGATATTTTTCCATTTATCTTCAGATAGAGTGGAGGGAAAGAGACAGAGAGAAACATCAATGTGATAAAGAATCATCGACTGGTTGCCTCCCACACAACCCCGACCAGGGCCAGGACTGAACCACAACCAAAGTACGTGCCCTTGACTGGAAATGAACCTGAAACTCTTTGGTGTGTGGGCCGACACTATAACCACTGAGAAAAACCAGCCAAGGCATAGTCTTCATTCATTTCAAAATATATTTTTAATAGTTTCCATTTTTGCTTAACACATCTGAAACCTAAATGCAATCTGGGTAAAGTTGGATGACTAACTCTTCAGTTTATATAGACTTTTCATCACTACTAGTGGTACATTGTTGTTATCTGTAGGCAAATTAAAGATACCATTGGACTGAATTGTGTGTGTGTGTGTGTGTGTGTGTGTGTGTGTGTGTGATGTGTGACAGCAAAAAACCTCCATAAGTCGGAATTTAGAACGACCTTATTAAATTTCTAAATGTTCTCCCTTCAAGTTCTGGGGTCATCTCTTTCCTGCTATGACCTTTTGGAAGGTGGTCAGTTCCCAGTGTTCTATCCTAACCCTGGTGCTCTGCTTGTCCTGAAAGTTTACAGAGACATGAGCAAAAAGATTAGATCTCAGCTCTGGTTCCTTTTGATAGTACAAACTCATTGTCCAAGCCACAGACTTTACCAACGAAAAATGCAGAGATACCAACATTCAAAGGATAAGTGTGGGAAAAACCCTGCTTTGGCAGAGGTTTGATAAGGTGTGCATTTGTAAAGTGCCTGGGAATGCTGAAGGGTTTCCTTTCCACTTTAGATTGAGTCACTTCTTTTGGGTCTTGAAGACCTCTCTTTCAAGATTTCTTCCCTCCCATTGGTGTTTACCACAGACTTTGAAAGATTTCCCTTGTTTGGGGATTATTCTGATATCATTCAAAAGCACTGACTCTCATAAATGAGAGGTTTCTAGCCCTGGCGGGGTTGTCAGTTGGTTGCAGCGTCATGAAGACAACTGATTGATGTTTCTCTCTCTCTCTCCCCCTCCCTTCTCCTCTCTCTAAAAATCAATAAAAACATATCCTTGTGTGAGGATTCAAAAAAATTAAGAGAGAGAGAGAGGTCTCTGGTTTCTCAGGAGGGAGTATGAAGGGGTATAAAAATGCCAAAGACTTCATACAGCATGCTTCTCAGAACTGATTAGTCAATTTCACACGCATACGCCTGGGTGCGCACACACATACACATTTTTATAAAAGGCATTTTTTTATTGATTGGTTTTAAAGAAAAAGAAGAAGGGTTAGAGAGAGAAAGCGAAAGAGAGAAACATGGATGTGTTGTTCCACTTTTTACATGTCCATTAGTTGATTCTTGCATGTTTCCTGACCAGGGATTGAACCTGAAACTTGGGCACATGGGACAATACTCTAACCTACTGAACGACCTAGCCAGGGCCTAAAAGACATTGTTTTAAAGTGATGTCTGGAAATCACACCAAACAAACAAAAAAATCCAAAAAGAAATATTTGGTGTGTGTTCAACAAACTGTTTTACTTTTCTTCTGGGCACAGTTGACTATATTCCCAACTTCCCTTTAAGTTTGCTGAGGCTGTGTAGCTTGGTTCTAACCAGTGCCCTACGGGCAGGAGTGCAGGGTGTTGCTTCCAGACTTCCAGAGACCACACGTGCTTTTCTCTCCCCTCCCTTCCCAAGCCCTCCCATCTCCTCCTGTCTTGGCTTATAGGCTGCACAGAGGACCCAGGGGCCGTTTTGAGCCCTACAGGATAGCCCGGCCAACAGAGTGAAGGATTCTGGATGTCTGAGTCACCACTGCTAGGACAGCTGCTCAGGAGAGCTGCCTGAAAGGAGGTATCTTTGTAAGACTTTGTGTGGGTGAGGAATCAAGTTTGATGGTGGCATTTGTTTTTCACTGTAGTTAGCTTTTATGATATAACATGGATCAGAGAGGGTATGATCTGGTCAGTTAGAAGTTGTTAGGGAGGATATAGTGTGTCTCTCTGAACGAGCTACTTTAGTTCTTCTAGGAAATATGCCTTGATCAACATGAAGACCTCATAGGTGTGTACATGTCAGCAACAATTAATGCAGTTTCATACTACCGTTACTAGTAAATGGCTTTATACCCTGAATAAGGTCAAACAACTGCATCTGAGACCATCCCTGTGGTGGTTTTGGGTCTAAGCCACCATGGTATGCAAATCTGTTGCTGAAAATCAGATCAGTCAGCCATGCAAAGAATCTGCATACTCTACATAAACCACAAAGCATCTTAGTGTGGCATAGTAAAGCATTATCACTGTATGAATTTCTGAGCAGTGATTTGGTTTGTTTGTTTTTCTTTTGTTAAAAAAAAAAATTAGGAGACCATAAGATGGTCTGAGAATCGACTCTAAGGCTCCTTAAACACAGAGGCTCCCGGGCGCAGAAGCACGCTCCTCATTGTAACTCCTGTGCCTCATCATTCCCACAGGTCTGAGGACTGAACTCCAGACCACAGTTTAGAATGGTTATAACCATTTCCTACCTTTTACTGGGTACCTGCCAGGTACTGTACTCGACACTTTACTTTTACAGAAACGTAATGCATTCGGTATTTATATTCCTGTTCTTTAAATGGGGAAACGGGTTTAGAAGGCGTAGTTAAGTAACTTGCTCAAGGTCAAACAGCCATAGTGTGGCAAAAGCAGGATTCCAAAATTACGTTCCTATTCAGTGCTCAATGCTTCTGTTCTGGGCCTTTTTGTGCTTTCATTGTATTGGATGCCTCTCTTTTATGGCTAATGCTCCCTTTCACGAAATATATATTTTATCTCCTCTTTTCTTGAGGGAGGTCAAACCCCGAGGGAGTGCATATTTGTTCAAGGCCATTATGTTGTAATGAGTTTACATCATCACTTTTTTTTTCTCAGATGCTCAGTCACTGAACTTTGGATACATAGTGGGAACAATGTGATAATTCGCACATTTTGTGTTGTTCAATTTTGGGGGAAGCGTTATTTCAAGATCACTTCCCTTTTTGAGAGGGAGGATTTGCCACCACTCCTTCTTCTCGCTCAGTAGTAACACTGGAGTGGCCTCGTTAGGAAAGGGGTGTTTCAGCTTTCACAACAGCAAACACAGTGGAGATGCCAGAAACCGATAGCTCTTACTGTGCCAGGCCTGAAGAATTTTACGATAGCCTGAATTATAGAACCAAGCCTTGGAAAAGAAACCCGAGTAAAATAACAGTTGTCTCCGTCACATCCTTTCCCACTGTGGCACTAATCTGTTTTCCTGAAAATTTTCTTCAGTGCATTTACCTATCATAAGTCTCTCTTGGAGGAGACAAGTGCTATCAGAATCTCCAAGTCTCTTTAGATTTAATTCACAGCATCGCTTGCAACAACTTCCTGAAACACACATGTACAAACAAAAACACAGTGGGTGTTTTCTGCCTGAAAGCTACTCCCATGTTTGAGCATCTCTGAAATTAAATAGTTACTAAAACTGTTCAATAACCTTCCCAACACACAAATATATTTACATCAACTGGACCAATCATAGATCATCTCATAATAAATAATGTACTGAATGTCACCTTTCATGAACATCAAATCACTACTTCGGAGAGAGGGTGTTTGTATACTTGTGACAAAGGTAATTGCTTTGAAAAATAAAGTTATTTTTTTGTAAGATGGACAAAATATAACTACAAATAGCAGTTGACTGCTCTTAGAGGATCTGAATGGAATGGGAAGTGAGAACACGTATACTGTTTTTATACAGCTATAAGTGTAGCTTTTTAAATACAAATATACTGAATTTGAATTTTTGTAAGTGCAGTACACTAATAACATGACCTCACAAGCCTGCAGGTCACAGAGACTATCTGAAATCAGAGTTACAAACATCCTGTTTCAATGAGGTGGTCTCAGTAATCAAAAGTAATCATACTTGTCCAATCCCTAAGCTGTTTTTTGCTTCTGTAAAATCAGGGAATTAATCCTGAGGATATCTGTTCTGCACTGGTTAAGCGCCTTCCTTTAGAACAGTTTTCTTCCTTTTCTAAATTTTATTTTAGCCTGAAATTGAATCTACCTCCAAATGTCACTTTGTACCCTAAGCTTAGAAAGGGGAGACATAGAATTAGTAGTACTAGAGAACATATATGCAAGGAACACATTAAGAAATGTGTTAATGTGGAAAAGGAGAAAGCCTGCTATGTACTCTGTTGGTTCACTCAGGCTCCAGGAAGCTAAAATTAAAAATTGTTGAAGACATATAACAACTCAAGGGGAGGCTCCGAAGGACAAGGAATGCATGTGGGAAAAAGAGGAAAACTCATTGACTGCCAAGGCTCTGCAGGGAATTCCCAGGGACCACTTTACCACGACTGAAGAAGAGCACATAGATTCCTGGAATAGGAGTAATATTATGTTTATTTTGGAATAAAACATTTATAGGGAAATATAAACCTGAGAATACTGCATAAATAACATTGCACAGACTAAATATTAGGACCCTTGCCATAACATTTAGAAATCAAATGATGACTAGAGAATATAGATATATGTTAAATAAATACAGAACATTTTAAAGTTAGTCAACAAACAGCAATTTGATTTTCCATGGGTTGGAGAAACTATGAACGTAAGACTGGCTTGGGGCGGGTTGGGGAGAGGGGCAGGTTAAACCAACTTGAAATTTACCTTGAATCATTTACCTAAAAACAATCAGCTTTGCAGAGAGGGTCAAGTTCACAGAAGTAGGAACACAGGGAAGATTGAGATGCATGAATGTCTTCTGTTTAAGTGTTCCGCGTGAGGAACATGGGCGTGACGATTTGAGAATTGCCAGAATTGAAGAGGATGGCCAGGAAAAATAAGAGTAGCAAGGAGGAAGTGCACCCGTGCTGGAGGCAGAAAGCGTCACAGAACGCGGCATTCCAGTGGATTTGGTGGAAGTCAGAGGTCTTGTTCTTAGGGGAGCCCTGCCGCTCCCAGGAATCCTACCTCCTTTACACAGTCTCGTGCGGCAACTATTTCAAAACTCATCTGTGGCTTTATTGGGAAAAGCTTGTTCTGAGTTACAAGCTTCCTCATCGGCTCTTGCAGCCTCAATCCAGTTCGATGACGTGCCCATATGTCATACTTTCCGACGTGTTCTCTCTGCGTGTCATTTGTCACAAACATTTTTATACACCCAAATCATTTCTATACACATTTCCCCCGACCCACTGACATAGCCAGTTTCTCCTTTATAATCTGAACTACAGTTAACATTTTATTTTTTAGGTCAGGGTCAGCAAACACGTTTTTTGTAGAAGATCAGATGGTAAATATGTCTGTCGTCACAGGCCATATGACTTTCGTCCTGTGAGAGCGTCCACGGGCCGTGCTGGGCCGATGAGCGTGGCTGTGCTCCAAGAACCCCATTCCCAGAAACAGGCAGCCGTAGTTTCTGTGGGTAACGCTTTGTAGACTCCTGTTTTAGACGAGTGTCTTCCATTTTCCTTGAGCCCAATTCCCTTCAAGAGACCCTTCCTATGGAGTTCTGCTTCTCCTGTCCTCTATGAACTATTTTTGAAATCTCTTTCCCTGAAATGTAGAGAAATGTCTTTAAGATGATCATGCTTCTTACTCCCTTGAATTTATGACCAGCATGGGTTTGCTCTCTAAGTAAAATGACAATTAGAAGCACAGAGCAATTAAATAAAACTTAGAAGAATTTTCATTCATTTAATTCCTTTAAAAAATTTTTTTTTTCTTTATTGATTTTTTTTGGAGAGAGAGGAAGGGAGAGGGAGCGAGACATAAAAATATCGATGAGAGAGAACATCGACTGGCCGCCTCCTGCACGCCCCCCACTGGGGATCGGGCCCACAACCTGGGCATGTGCCCTGACGGGGAATTGAACTGGAGACCTCTTGGTGCATGGAGACCTCTTAGTGCATGGGTTGATGCTCAACCACTGAGCCACACCGGCCGGGCCATTTAATTCCATTTAAAAAAGTCTCATTTGTTCTTTTGTCTCTGGAATGGTATTACAGAAGACCCAATTCCTAACCTTGTGCAACACATTTCCTTTTTTACTCTTCTCTCCTATTTTCACACACATACCCTGCTGATCTCTGCTCCACCAAACCCTGCCCTCAATCCCCTGCAAGTTCAACCAACAAGTTTTTTTTTTTTCCCTTGTCACCTCTGACTTAGACCACTTTATTTTGTAGATTGATGAAAACAGCCTCGCTAATATATTTTTTTCTTCTTTCCTTTTCTCCTTCCTCCATTCTTAGATTCAAAATGTGAAGACCCAGGGCAAAAAGGGAGAATCTAGGCCACCAGAGAGCAGGTCAAAACCCATGAACATCCCTGACTTTAATGTTTTATCCTGTCAAATAGTGCCTTTATTATTGTCATTATTATTCTTAGCTTAATTATATTTTAATTATGTTTAACACACACACACACACATTTACACACAGTACCTAGAAAGAATATTATTGCAAGTGCCTTAGAGACCATCCTTTCTCCCACAGCTTTCAATATCGTATCTCCTATGTTAATGCTAGGAGCTGGCAGGGAGGGGCAGGGGCTGGCTGGCTCCACTGCTTGCTCCGCAGCCAGCCAGGGGCACCTGCTAACACACTGAGCCACCTCACACTCAGACAAGCAAGCAGGCAAAAACAAACATACCAAGAACGGGTCCTAGGGCCACACTGCGACCACATTGTCACCACCTCGTGCGCATCGCTGGCCAGCTGGGACGGTGAGAGCAGAGGGCCTGTCTATATAAAAGGTACATCTCTCCGAGCCATGTTCAGAAAGGCAGCCTTCCTGCAGGAAGTGGGAAGCCCAGAAACGCAGGTGTTTACTATCGTATCAGATCAGGGTGCTGTCAGAGGGCACAGCAGAGATCTTTGTGGAGATTCAGTGGCCTACACTGAAGTTTGGGCAGCGACAGATCTTGGTATAGTAAGGAAGTTTGAAGAGTCTTTGCAGTCCTGGTATTTGCTTGCAATGGGCAGCCTTCACCAGGGGTGGAACATAGGTATGCCTGGATGCGTAGCCTGTTGGCAGACGAATGTAGAAAAAACTGGACCTGGTTGTGTAATAGTTGAGGAACAACACATTTGAAGCCTTAAAATAATAGAATCATAAAATAGGAAGGAAGCTTAGTGATTATCTAGTAATCCGATCACCTTCTTTTACTCGTAGGGGAAAGGGAAGCTTCAGAGGAAAAGGGTTTCCCCCAAAGTCACCTAGCCAGTTCGTTCAGATGGAGAAAAAGAATATGGATCTTACTATCAAGTGTTTTTCTTCTGCATTGCTCTTCATAATTAGAAATAATAACTTGGTGCAGGACACCGTGAGAATGGTATGGTTATGCTACTAATGAGTGACAGCAGGGTGCAGTGATCCATCCTGCTTTAGAGGTTCAGCTAAGAACTTTGTTTCATAAAGTGGCTTCTGAACCAAACAACTTGTTGGTTTCACATGCCCAGACTCCCCTCCCTGGGAGTAAGGAGCAACCAGCTGTCCAGGTGATTCTAATTTGCTTATTCTTCCCACTTAAGGATCACTGAGCTAGACAGCAATGCTTCTTAATCATGCCACAAAGAATCTCTTGTAAAACATCTACATTTTAAAATAATACTCCTGCCCAGGTTCCACTCTTCACAAGTCTTGATTTCATTGGTTTGAGAAATGCCTAGGCATCTGTATTTATTTATTTATTTATTTATTTATTTATTTATTTATTTATTTTTGTTAATCCTCACCCACAGGTAGTTTTCCATTGATTTTTAGATAGAGTGGAGGCGATGTGTCCCTTTCACATCGATGTTTCTCTCTCTCTCTCTTTTCCTCTCTCTCCCTCTCACTCTACCTGAAAAAAAAATGGAAAAATGTCCTCGGGTGAGGATAACAAAAATAAAAAATAAATAGATAGAGTGGAGGGGAGGGAGGGAGAGAAATATCGATGCGAGAGAAACACATCAGTTGCCTGCCTCCCGCACAACCCCGACTGGGGCCAGGGATAGAACCTGCAGCCCAGGTATGTGCTCTTGACCAGGAATCAAATCTAAGACCCTTCCGTCCTTGGGCCGATGCTCTAACTGCTGAGCCAAGCTAGCCAGGGCAGCATCTGTATTTTAAACATCCTGTGTATTCTAATGTGTACCCAGGTTTGAAAAACATGGGGTTACAAGAAGCCCGAGAGAGGTGCCAGCCTGGAGCGGGACAGTAGCAGGTATGTGAAGAGGGAAGAGCAGTTTGGAGAGGCGTTCTTGAGGATGAACTAGGTCAGAAGAGTGCCCCAGCTCCAGGGGATAGGAAAGGAGGGGCTAGAAGCGGGTGGGCTTTGTTGGGAGAGTCAGGAGGTTCAAGCAGCCTCAGGTGGAAGCACTTCGGAAGCTAATTAAAGACAGTGGGGCTCAGAAAGAAATCTGTGACGGCGTGATCTCCGTGACCTCCCTGATCTCCCACTCCAGGCGGAAGTACAGTTGGTTTCCTAAGCAAGAAGAAATGGCCAAGGACAGATGACTCAGAAGGAAGTTTTTTAAACTGGCAGGTAAAGAAAAATAACAATGGGGCAGTCTTAGAAGAGGGAGTATGTCTTCTGCCTGCAATTCTAGGGCCTCAGTCCCTCAGGGAACAAGACCAACAGTCTCCTTTAAAATGAGAGAGAGACTCATGGACCAGAGGGACTTGGAGGTGGTTGGAGTTATCCTGTTCACTTCAGGAAGAATGAATTTGAATCCCAAAGAGGGGCAGGGACTTACCCAAGACCACCTGTAAGCCAGGGCTCTGACCTCTATTTGTCCCTGGGAGAGTCGGAGCAGTGTAACAGGGACCTGGGATCTGCAGCCAGCCTGCTGGGTTTGCTGTCCTCATTTTGTGGAAATTACACTCTCTGTGTCTACCTTTATTATGGGTCATGGGGTGGATTAAATGAGTTAACATCCATAAAGTGTTTAAAACAAGGTCTTACGTGTGTTATGTGTTATATAGTACTAACTGTAATTATTACATCATACCATTTAATTTAGTGGATAAAAAGACATTTTAGTAAACAAGACTGTGATCATACCTTGCCTATTTGAAGATGGATATTTGGGAAAAAATTCAGATTGATTTTTGATAAAAACTCCAAAGGTATTAAAAGTAGGTGATCCAGAAGTGGTGTGTTTTTACATGCAGTTTCTTTCAAGTGTAGATTCCTGGGGCTCAGTCCAGAGCATCTGAAACAGAACCTCTTAGTGGTAGGAACAGGGACTATATTTTCTGAACGTGGGCCAGGTGATTCTGTTGAACTGAAAATCCCCCTTCCCCCTTTATTTATTTTAGAGAGAGAGGAAGTGAGAGGGAGAGGGAGAAACATCGATGAGAGAGAACATCAATTAGCAGCCTCCTGCATGCCCCACACTGGGGATTTGGCCCACAACCTGGCCGGGAATCAAACCAGTGACCTCTTGATGCGTGGGTCGATGCTCAACCACTGAGCCACACCAGCCAGGCGATTCTGTTAAACTAAAGCGTTATACCTCCTACCCCTTGCTAGGGAAGTGGAATAATCTTCTCTATTAAGGACCTAAGGTCTTCCCTCTTCTTGTGCGACGGGTACTATTCTCCTTTCCTGTTAACAGATATGGAAATTAAGGCTCAGAGAGGCTAACTAACTTGCCTGAAGTACTTTGTAAATAGGAGACAAGAGACTGAAGCCAAATCCTTAAGACCTCCAGAGAGACCTTCCAGTCAGTTGCTGTGTGAGCCTGAGGAAGAAAATTTCCACTAGGCTTCAGTTTTCTTATCTTTAAATGGTACAGTGTTGGTGTGGACATCACAGGGACTTATGCAAATGAATGCACGTGGGCACATGGCAGAGTAACTTGTCCATAGAAGCAATGGAATGTTGCCTGTTGTTTCTGCGGTGGATGTTGGCATTGCTGCTTCTGCTCTTCTCACACTTCCCTCAACAAGCATTTATTGACCCACTTGGTGCCAGGCCCTGTGCTAGACTGTGAAGCCCAAATGTCCAGAAACTGAAATAAATGAGGTGCTTATCACTCAGACCTAACCACTGCCGTAGAAACTATAAATAACAAACCATGTGGGGGTGTGGAGGGAGGGGGAGAGGGAGATAAACCAAAGAACCTATATGCATGAATTTGTAACCAGTGGACATAGACAACAATGCTGGGGCTGGGGGCGATGGGGTGCAGGGTGTCTGGGGGGGGGGAGGAGAAACATCTGTAACAAAAATGAATTAATTAATTTTTAAAAAATTGTAAAATTAAAAAATGGAAACTGTACTGTAGGACAAGAAGGGATCCTGATCAGAAAGGGATAAGAAACGCCATGATGATTTAGTAAAAACAAAACTTACCTACAGGAGACTGCAGGGAATATGTCCTTTTGAGTAGCTGAGTTTCTATATACACATGTAATCTTTAAATAGTATATTATTTTTATATTGGAATGTAGGTATTTCTGAAAATGAGGCATACTTTTCTGTTTTTTTTAAAGGCAAGAATAGTGTGTGCTATGTAAACGTCCCTGAATGACACAGGTGGCCATTGGGAACCTTATTTACTGGGTTGTGTCATCACATCAAAGCCCTCAGGAGCTTCTGAGGGGTATCTGTCTGTCTCTTTGTGCTTGTGCTTGGTTTTCAAAAAGTTTCTCTTTCACTGTTGCAAAGTATCCACTTTCCTTCTCACAGAAGTCATTGTGATCTGTCCGAAAAAATAATGATTTGGGAGTCAATCCAACCTGTATGTCTATGCTAACCTTGATGGTCTGAGTGAACTAAGGCCATTATTCATTCACTCAACAAATGTTGATGAATGCCCCATTATTATGTCAGGAATTTTTTTATTTATAGTCATACAAAGATATATTCATATAAGCTTTTGTCTTCAAGAGGCTATAATGTGGAAGTTTCTTAATCATTTATAACTATAATTTTCTCACATCTCTTAGGTGAAACGGAGGCAATAACTAGCATTGAAGTGCTAGGAATTATTTTGGAGGGTAGGAGAGGGATACCACTAAATCCACATAGGGTCCAGTCAATGAACCTCTCATGCTCTCACTCTCTCTTCACAAGCGTTATGGAGTACTTCCAGGTGGGATGCTAGGTCCTGAAGGTGCAGCAGGGGACAGGGCCATCTGTCCCATTGAGTTTACATTCTGGTGGCAGAAACTGGTAACAGACAGGTAAATACGCAATAGAGTTTCAGGTAAGTGATCTAAAAAAATGTATAGCAGAAGTGGAAGGGTCTCTCTTTTTTCTCCTGGTTCTTTTCTCAATGACGTCCACTAATGTGTTGCTTAATAAATAAATTCTTATTAAATATAAGACATCAGTGCTAGATACTATCCCTTCTAACATGTGCCAGATCTCATTCTGAAAAATGGAACTCGAATAAAAGTTGTGATTTCTTATTATATCAACTATATTTCCCCTCTTTAGTCAATTTGTGTAATATACTAAGGCGGTTATTAGTTAGGATAGAGGGTGGGGCACAAAATATGAGACTTAGAGGCCCGGCTGGTAGGGCTCAGTGAATTGAGCATCTTCCCATGGATTGAGAGGTCCCGGTTCAATTCCCGGTCAGGGCGCAGCTCAGGTTTTGGGCTTGATCCCCAGCAGGGGGCATGCAGGAGGCAGCTGATGGATGTTGCTCCTTCACATGGATGTTTATAACTCTCTCTCTCTCTCTCCCTTCCTCTCTCTCTCTCAAAAAAAAAAAAAAAAAAAATCAATAAAAACATTAAAAAAAATGAGACTTAGAGGATTTGGTACCTGAGAGAGAAAAATGTCACTCCCTCAAAATTAACAACTGATGAGTTGATGTTAGATGTACAGAACTTTGATGAGAGAATTTTGGGTTTGGGTTGCACAGTAAAGGGTTATGGGAGAAGCAAGCTGTGGGCAATTAGGTCTTAAGACAGGTGGTAATGGAAAGAGAAGAGGCTTAGAAAATGAAAGGGAAGTCCACCAACTATGGTGGGAAGGAGGAGGAGTGCATATTTAAAGACATAAAAGAGATTTTCTTAAGAATTCAGTTTATCGGTTCAGTAAAATTACACAAAAAAGAAGTCTTCGGTTCTGAAACTTTGTTGTTCAAATCATGGCAAGTTGAAAATGTTAGGGCATAAGTTATACTCTAAATGCATTTTACCCTTTTAAGTTTTGTTTGCCAAGAAGCTGGTATATGGGGTTGACTTTGGGTGACTAGAGTGAAGGAACAGCCGGTCATTTTCATCATAAAGCTGAAAAGAAAAAAATTTCATCTAACAAAAGAAACTTGCTAATGGGCCTGATTTAGATGATATGGGTGACTTTCTGGAGGGGGATTGATCTCAAGCATATGAATAAGTTTTCTCCTCCAGGGCTCTTGGGCACTGTGGGATACAACAGGGAGGCAGTTTACTGGAAGGCATCAAGGTGCTCTTTGGCATCCTTAAAACTAAGCATGACAGTTAATAGTGATGATGGTTATAATAATAGCAGAGCAACCTGAAAGTGTGGAAATGTTTCTGAACTAAAACTATAAAAGAAATTATTGTGTAATGTAGAATGTTCCTGCCCTGGCCGGTGGGACTCAGTGGTCAGAATGTCAGCCCATGCACTGAAGCATCTTGGGTTCGATTCCCAGTCAAAGGCACGTACCTAGGTTGCAGGTTCCATCCCTGGCTCTGGTTGAAGTGTGTGTGGGAGACAATCAATTGGTGTGTCTCTCTCTTGCATGAATGTTTCTCTTTCTCTCTCTCTCCCTCCGTTCCTCCCTCACCCCATCCCTCCCTCGGTTCCTCCCTCCCTCCCTCCTTCCTTCTCTCCCTTTTTCCTCCCTTCCACTCTCTAAAAACCAATAGGGAAAATATCCTTGAGTGAGGATTAACAAAGAAGAATAAATAAAGAGAATACTCCTGAGGCCAACAAGAAGACTTATTCTGGGGAAGATCCAGAGAGGTTGATAATACAGGCTTAAGCAATAATACGATGGATTGGTAAATTGGAGGGATGAATGGATAGATGGAAGGGAGGGAGGGAAGAAGGAAGGAAGGAAGGAAGGAAGGAAGGAAGGAAGGAAGGAAGGAAGGAAGGAAAGAAAGAAAGAAAGAAAGAAAGAAAGAAAGAAAGAAAGAAAGAAAGAAGCCATGTTTAAAGTTTGAACCATTTTTTTCTGAGAACTGGGGACACTCTCACAGTATTTGATTGCTCTAGTCCCCTTGGAGAGCAAGTGACTTTAGCCGTTTTGTCTAATACTACATTTGAGAGTCAGCTTCTATGGCAAAATTGAGAATCTCCAGAAAGGTCAGATATTCTGTAATATCACTCAGCAATCAGTACCAGCTTTCTCATGGCATTCCCCTGCTCATTTTGAGGAGAAAGGATAACTATTGTGATAAAACAGAGTTCGTAGGATATTTTGTCTTTTTAGAGAAGAAAAAAAAAACCCCAACTGTGAAAACGTCCTATTGTTCCATTTTTATGATGCATAAACATTAGAAGTCATATGTAACTTAATGAAACATACGTTTAAAAGCCACACAGCCATGACTGTAAATCCCAGCTCTATCACTCACTAGCTGAGTGACAGCGAACAGCTTCCTTCTTCTCTCTGAGCCCACCGGCTGTCGTGTGAACTGGAAAAGCAGGCCCTGGGAAATGAAGTCTTGTCACTGTCGATGGCAGTTCTTTCCTGCCTCTCACCCGGCAAAGAGAACACACAAAAAATGAACCGCCTGTGCAGGCTTTCCTGCCCTTAAAGAAGGTCACAGTCCAGTGGGAAATTAAGAGTTGGAACGCAAAAGGTTATGACAAAGATAAAATGTAGGCAAGCATCGAAGCTGTTTTAGTTCCGGGATGAAACTTGAAAACTTTCAAAGAAGCAACATGTCTCATTCTTCACAAAATGCCCCACATAGTTTTTCACATAATAAATACTTAATATGTGTATTTTTTGTTTGTTTGTTTTGTGGTACGTGCCTCTAGCAGGAACCGAACCTGGGACTCTGGTCCGCAGGCTGACGCTCAACCGCTGAGCCCAACTGGCCAGGGCTAATATGTGTATGGTTGAATCCTTTGCACATAAACCTTTCATTGAAATACACTTACCGGGAGAACTTTATTAGTTTTTATGAATCTGGGCAATTTCACTGTATTTTTTAAATGGCTTTCCGAAATGGATAATAGAAAAATAGCTAGGAAGTGATCAGTTTTTGAGTATTTGTTTTCTTTTTCAATAGAATTTAAGTTTAATATTTTATAATAAATTATAATAATGATTGTGCTTAACGAATGTCTTGGAAAATTTCAGAAAGTTTTGTCTGCTTTCATTATGGATACTCAGCACAACAGTGGATCTCGGGTCGGTTCCTCAGGTCTGCTTCTCTTCTTCCTGTGAAATAAGGGAGCAAGACTAGACCGTCCCTAAGGGCACAGCCAGCTTTGACGTTCTGTAAGGTCCTCAAAGGTTTAGACTCACACGGGAGCCCATCTTCCCAGCTGTGCGAACAGTTGGTGAGGGGATGCCACCAGGTCTACTCACATGGAGATTCCTGAAGGCATGTTCTCTCTCTCCGAGAACAGCCGACACTCACGGGGTCTCTGAGCAGGGAAATCTAAGAGCAGCCAGTGAGCTTCTGGTCTGCATCACTGCTACATGCTGTTTCATTGTGTTACGTGGATTAGGGTACGTTGTATAGAATAAAGTATATTTCTAGTTTCATAACTTTAGCTTTGGATGTTCTAAAGAGAAGTAAGAAATATCCAGAAAAATGATGTCTGCAGACTGCTACAAGAGACCTTATGTTGGGTACTTCATAATGAGAATTAGTATCTGATGTATAAATCTATTCATATTGGACTAGGGATGAAGACCTATGATGAATACAGTATAGCTAAAGTGAACCAGTTCTTTTAAGATTTCAACCTTTTCATCTCTGAAATAAGAAAAACTAAGTTGAATTATCTCTGAGATCTATTAATTCTAAAATCCAACTACACAAAATTCAGGTTGGTTTAAACTCTGAAATTTTAGAGATTTGGAGATTTTTCCAGAGTGCTGAAAGAAATTACATATAAGACAAACTTCAGTGATGACTTTTAGGGGAGGGAGTGCAAACTGTCAGCAGATACCCCTTCATGTTTTCAGGTCATTTCGGCAAAAAATAAGGTGTGTTTTTTGCTTTGTTTTGTTTTGTTTTTCCCTGAATTAATACATAGAGTGTAGGCTAGTTACTGTAGGAAAAACAAGCTGGAAAAAAAAAATGACTTCAGGCTTACTATTTATTATATTAGGTATGACTGGTTGGAAAAAACCATTTGAATAGAGCGATTGTACTGTGAGTAAATTGATACTGGGATTCACCAAAGGCAAAGCCTTGGAAGGTAGGGTGGATTTAACTCCGTCTTCCTGCCCTATGGCACCAGCTGGTTTCGTTCCTTCCTTTCTACCAATAATGTTTTACGTATTTATTCAGAAAATGGGAATAGAAACTGAGTTTGCAAAGAAGAGACTTTGACGCTCCCCTAAACATCCCCCATTGATGTTTATATTTCTAGCAAAACCCATTCTCAAATGAAATCTTGCTCAGAACCCTGAGACAAGCAGAAGCCAAACTTCATGGTATTAAGAAGGAGGAGTGTCTGGAGTCCTACTACTGTTGCCATTTGTTTATATCTGGTGAACCCAGAGGCTACAGGAACCTCCAGGTCTCATAAAACACAATAAGAAAACTATGGATCTGTACCAAACCCCACCTCCACCTTTCATAAGAAAACCCCCTTGAAACTTGAATCCCTGAGAAAGAAAGTTGCCCAATTTAATGTAGCAAAGGTGGTCTAAAAAGAAGTGAGAGGTGATGGGGTATTGTTTTTGTCCAAAGCCACAGATAGTGGAAAAATGGTCTGAACTGGAGAGAAATGAAGGATAATTCAGGTTTGATATAATTAATTTATTTTTGTGTGACACTTTTACATTTTTAACAGGACTTTCAGATATACTATTTTATCGGTTCAGTTTAGCAAGTGTTTTCTGGATATAAGTTATGTAATACTTGATACAAATAGGAGCAATATATTGACAACCAGGCACATTATTTCAAGTAAGCCTCTCAACCACCACACAGAGGAAGCATCGTTGAAAAAGATTAAGGTGCAATAAAGATAAGTAACCTGGCCATGGCCTCATACTATGTCAATAGTAGAGCTAGGATTTGAACCCAAGTCTGTCTCACTACAAAACCAGTGGTCCTTCCACTTTAACCTCACGGAACTATCAAACTGCAGGAAATGTACAGATGAGAGCTTTGCCCTCGAGTTAGTTACATTTAAATCCTCTGTAGTACACCAATTGCTATACAACCCAAATGAGCTAAAACTAGCATTGATGAGATGTCACTAAAGACACAGACAGTTTAAAGCAAAAAGACCATATTTCAAATAAGGGGCCAGGATCTACCTGTGGGGAGGAGCACTCTGAGGATTGGGTAGGCTTCTGGGTATGCAGAGCAGAGGTCACGGTCAAGGAAGCTTAAGTTCCTGGAGTCAGGAGGCTTGTCCAAAACTTTTCACCTGCTTAATGGTGGCATCCAAAATACAGGAAAGGTTTGTTTAGGAGTCAGAGAGAAACCAGAGGGAAAATGTAAAACCAAGGAATGGCAGAGTAAGCACAGACAGGAACCAGAACTTCCATGTGGAAATAGTGAAAGAAATAGAAATAGAGACTGACTATAGAGCCAATGTTTTTCTCATTGGCTTTTAGAGTGATGGTGTCTTTTTTCCAATAACATTTCCTTTTTGTTATTTAAGATCTAGGTTACAAAAGCTACCAGTCTTTTTAGAAACTACAACTACATTTCTGCCAACTTAAAAACTTGCACTTTTATTGTATTGATTCTCACATAATGAGTATCGTTATTGCTGAGATTCTACTTTGTGTTCTGTGTTTATGTTCTGCTCACCTGGCTATCAGGCTGCCAATCATGTGTAGGTCTTTGGGTGTGCTTGTGGGTCAGCGTACATGACAATTCATAGAGTTTGCTCTCACTTCGGGGTTTGGCTAATCCATTTCTTCGCCTCCATATTTGTCACTGGTGACACATTTCTTTTACTTTTATGTTCCCCTCTTTTTCTCCTTCAGTTTTATCTGAAGAACATTTTTAGTGTAAATCAAGCCTACCTAAAAATGTTAGCCATGGAATTATTCTCCATAATTCTCTGTTCAGTATCAGATCTAGTAAGTTTCACTTTCTTTTTACTCACTAGTTGGGAATGTACAAACCAAGTCTGCCCCAACTCCCAAAAGAAAACAAATTAGATTAATTTACCCTTTCCGTGGAAAGGTAATGCATTTTCAGACGCTCTTCTAATTATCGGGACATTTTGGGGGGATTATCACTGGGGACAACGTAAACTCTGATGGCCCACTCTTCCATTTCCAAGAGTTTAAATTTCTCACTTTATTCCCTTTATAAATAATGCCTTCTGACTTCATAAAGGCATCTGGTTTCCTTATTCCTCCATTCTTACCCTGTCCCAGCCCCTTTTCAATGTGGATCTCAAGCTCGTCTGCACAGTTCTCTAATGATGGTGTTTCATCCATCTTTCTCCTACTGTTCTCAGATGGCACAAACCAGCGAATCACAGGACTGTGCAATTTGAGACCATGGGAGATTCATGTTTTCTAACCTCACCCATATTTTTAAATCCTGATCTTTTACCTCCAACTAGCTACTCAATGCCTTATTTCATCATTTTTAGCAGATGTCTTTGCCTCCTGCTTCATAAAAAAACAACAACAACAAAAAAAACGGGGCTTCTAAATCTTCACTATTGTAAACCACGCTGCAATGAACATAGGGGTACATATATTCTTTTAAATTAGTGTTTCCGATTTCTTTGGATAAATTCCCGGAAGTGGAATCACTGGGTCACAAGGCAGTTCCATTTTTAATTTTTTAAGCTAACTCCATACTGCTTTCCACAGTGGTTGTACCAATTCGCATTCCCACCAAATGTGAACGAGATTTACCTTTTCTTCACATCCTCACCAACACTTGTTGATTGATTGATTGATTGATTGATTGATTGATAACCATTCTGACAGGTGTGAAGTGATATCTCATTGTGGTTTGGAAGCAACCCATGTCCATCAGTAGATGAGTGAATAAAAAAGTTGTGGTACATTTGCACAATGGAATACTACTCTGCCATTAAAGGAAGAAACATTTACATTTTGGGACAGCATGGATGGACCTGGAGAACATTATGCTAAGTGAAATAAGCCAGTAAGAGAAAGACAAGTACCCTGTAATTTCACTCATATGTAGAATTTAAATAACAAACTGAACTACCAAGCAAAATTGAGACAGACTCAAAGACAGAGAGCAGGCATACAGCCCTGGTGGGGTGATGGTGGTGGGATGGTTGGTTATTGGGGGTGGATTGAGAAAAAAAAAAAACGAGAGAGAGAGAACCCATGGACACGGACAACAGTGTGACTGAGTGGGTAGGAGGAGGGGTCTGGAGGTGGAAGAGGGCATAGTGGATGATGGGAAAAATAAAATATATTTCAAAATAAGAAAGCTGGGCCCATCGGGGTCTATCAGGCATGACTTCTGTCTCCTGTAAAGACATTTATATCCACCCTTAAATTTGTCTCATTTATTTCATCCTGCAATGAGGGGTTTAGTGGCTTAAGTTCATGGCTGTCATCTCAACCTATGCTCTTAACTCCTTCCTATCCTGTCTGCATCTTTCAGGGCCTGCCTCGGGGCCATTCCGTTTCTTTCCAGGATCTTAAATTACTCTCCTTACTGGCCGCTTCCTTTCTGCTTTGCCTCTTTAAGTATAATTCAAGTTCTTCTCATCTAAATGTATCACAAGAACATTTTCCTTTCAGCCCTGTTTACTCCTGAGCCACTCAAATTTACTTTGTGCTTTCACTCATTCATCTGTGGGAGATGTTAGTGTCAAGGGTTCCAGTGACCCACGTGGATGAAACCTAGTAGATGTTTTACAGGTCTTACCTTCCTGGCTCCCTCTGCCACATTCAGTCGTGTCGATCCTTTTAAAAAATGTTTTCCCTTGGCTTCCAAGAGCCACCTTCTCAGTGTCTTCTCACAAACTCCCTAGTTCTCAGACTCTCCAAATAGGGCCCTCCCTCTCCTCATTGCCCCGGCTGTGCACAGCTCACTGTATCCGCTCTCGTGATTCATTTTTACCTTATGATAAGGATTGCTACTTCTCCACTTCTGATCCATTCGTCGTCCTGACGTTTTAGCTTATTCAACTGTCTGCTTCACTTTGTTCTTTATTCTGTGGGTACCTCAAACGCGGTATGCTAAGGTAGAACTCACCATCTCGCCTTTCTCTTTAAACCAGAGCTTCCAACTGTATTTACTAGTTTAGTTAGTGGAGTCCTCAACCACTCAGTCCAAGAAAGCGGGAAATTGAAATCACATTTAACTCTTTCTTCTACCTTCATTAGTAAATACACAATATCTAATTTAGCATTTTCACTAGTAATTGAATGTGTCCCCATCCTCTGCATCCCCATTTCTGCTATCATCCTGCTGTCTTGCCTGGACGGGTGCAGCCACCTCCTAAATAACCATTTTGCCTACAAACTGCTTTGCTCTAAACCCTTCCTTCACACAACATTCAGCTGTATTGACATAAAACATATGCTGACTGTGCCGGTCTCATACTTCAAACCCTTTAAGAATGTAGAGGTGGATGCACTAACCTATGTGATAGAAATCTTTATAGAACTAAATACAGAAACACACACATTTGTATGTATTTCATTCTATGAAATGAAATAAGAATTTCTGAATAAGGTCAGTGGATTGTATCAATGGAAATATCCTGGTTTTGCTATTATCTGGTAGTTTTGCAAGATGTTACCATTGCGGGGGGGGGGGGGGGACTGGATAAAGGGTCCTTGGACTCACTGTATTATTTATTATAACTGCATGTAAATCTATCATAATCTCAAAATAAAAAGTTTATTTAAAATACACTGAAGTCTGACTGGTGTGGCTCAGTGGTTGAGCATCGACCCATGCACTAAGAGGTCGTCAGTTCAATCCCCGGTCAGGGCACATGCCCAGGTTGTGGGCCAAATCTCCAGTAGGGGGCATGCAGGAGGCAGCCAATCAATGATCTCTACGTCGATGTTTCTATCTCTCTCTCCCTCTCCCTTCCTCTCTCTAAAAAAAATCAATAAAGAAAAAAAATACATTGAAAGGTATTCTTCAGTATTCACTAGAAATATTGAAGTATTGAAGCTTTTATTTTAACATAGCATACAAATTTCTACTTACCTCTTCAACTTTTTCTCCCAGCATTCTCTGCCCCAAGTTATTGCTGTGTACTAACACAGGAGTTGAGTTACAGGTTACATACATCAAGTTATTTTCCATTTTAGTTTTTTGTTTATGCTATTGCCATAGACTGCTCACTCATGCCATTAGTTCTTACCTGCTTGGCTAATGTCTTATCATTTAAGGCTCTTTCCTTGGCCCCTCAGATGGAATAATATATTTCGTCTTTGTTCTTTTATAGTGTTATACACATTTTTACTACGTTTATTAGAGGTTTGTTTTCCTGTCTTACCTTCTACATCATGACCTTTGAGAGGGTGAAAGCATCTTATTCACGTTTTTATACAAGTGCTCATATACTTCCTGGCAAATAATAGACACTCTCTCTATGTATAATGTTTGACTTGAGTAAATGAAAGTGCTTCTTCATATGGCTCTGAAATCATCAACCATAAATTCAATGCTGTTATCTTCTATTATGTAACTAGACCAGAGCATTCATTTGCAAATTTTAAATGATTGGCTATTCTAGCACACTATTTATTTAATTCTTTGTAACAATAAAAGTAATGGTTAACAGCTTAGGTAATTTCATCCTGGGATAAAATTAGTCTACTGATAATGACAAAGAACTACATGCTAAGATCCGTGCAGATAACTTGTAGATTTGGAAAAAGCGTCACCTGAGAAATCTGATGTTTTCCTTCACATATATAGAGATCAAGGTTAATGTTTTTTAATGTAAAGGCAAACCTGAGGATCCAGCAACCAAATAAAGCAAACAGAAATAGGATTCATTTGCAATGTATTCAGATGTTTACTTATTCTTTAGTCTAACTAGAATTCCACACTCCAATTAAAAACCACCCCCACACACACATCAAAGTAGGTAACTAGTGATTAAGGAAAAAAAAAAAAAAGTCTAGGACCAGAAACTTGAGTTTATTGTCCCTGGGCATGATGCTAAGATGGTAGTTATGAGAGGTGTGATTATGCTGCGGGTGAAATTTAGGTTTCTGAACTTGCTTCTGTTTTCTGATTCTACTTTTTACTTGCTGGAGGCTGAATGAGCAGATGATCAGTTAAGACATTTATGAAATGGGTTTAATAATAGGTCAGACTTGCTGTCAGACTTAATGAGGGAATGTTTATTTTCTTTTTGAAACACACAGAACATAGATGTTGGCTAGTAGAAGAGAAAGGTGTAACCACATTAGTAGTTAAAAAGAGGAGCTTCCATAGAAGGCGCGATTGATTTTATTGCACGATGAGATCTGTGACACTAACTGAAGAAACACACTGTGCAGCTTGTAACATTTACTGTGTGTGCTTGCATGATTTTGAAGATTCACTTGACTTTTCTTCTTAATCAAGAATAATTTAATTAAAATATTCTGTATTCATAAATACAGAAACTATAATCCTAGTTTCCTTTTTGTCCTTTTAAGGTTCGTAGAAACCCCAGCTCATTTCTCTTGGAAAGAAAGTTATTATCGACCCACTATGTCCCAGAGCACACAGACAAGTGAATTCCTCAGTCCAGAGGTTTTCCAGCATATCTGGGATTTTCTGGAACAGTAAGTATCAAATCATCAATAAGTGTTATACTTGAACTAGTATAAATAGGTAATGATGAATGGACAAAATATACTATTAGTAGGACATATTTCTGGAATCAATAAAAATCAGTTAATATCGTTGGACATTTTTATTTCTCCAATAGTGTCTCTGTGTTCAAAATGCAGTGTCTGTTTATTCATTTTCCAACACCAAAAGATCTTTTTTTTATTCCAAGGTGATGGTGTTTTGGAAGATCAGAAGGGGTCGCCCAACTCAAAATAACTTTCCCTTCAACTCCCTGGTACTCACACTCTGTCCCTTTGGCTTAAAGACCTTTTATTTACTCTTACAATGCAACTATCCCCCTGAGAAAATAAAACACTGAATTTGTTTGGTCATTTATGTCTCGCTAGGGGAAGGGTTATTATCTACTTTCTGGAGAGCTGGATTGGATAAATGAGTACATTAAAGGGACGGTGTGTGAATATCCGCGCCCTGGGGACCCTGAAGAAAAGAGTAATTATGCCCTGGCCAGTTTGGCTCAGCGGTTAGAGCGTAGGCCTGCGGTCCGGAGAGACCCGGGTTCGGTTCCCGCTAAGGGCATGTACTTCAGTTGCAGTTTGTCCCCGGCCCTGGTTGGTCGTGCGGGTGGCGGCCACTCGATGTGTCCCTTCACGTCGATGTTTCTCTCTCTCTCCCCCTTCCTCTCTCTCCCTCCCATTCTATCTGTACAAAAAATGGAAGAATACCCTCGGATGAGGATTAAAAAAAAAAAAAAAAAAGAGTAATTAAATATTCAGTCCCTGATACATTTGTTCTTTCCTGTGTTTCACCCAGAAATTCTTTGATGAGGACAGGGTTTATAATTCCTATTTTACTAATTCCTATTTTACTATTTTATTAATAGTTTAAATTTGAACTGCCTGTGATTACACATCTGCTAAGTGGCTAAGCCAGGTTTCAAACTTAGAGTTTTTGACTGCAACCACTGAGCCTTGCCAGCTTTGAGGCAGAACACACGGTTACCTACTGGGTGAGTGTGCTATAGTTCCTTTCCACTCCTAACAAACTTTTTTTTTTTTTTCCCTCTATGGTAGGCCCATATGTTCAGTTCAGCCCATTGACTTGAACTTTGTAGATGAACCATCAGAAAATGGAGCAACAAACAAGATTGAGATTAGCATGGACTGTATCCACATGCAGGACTCGGACCTGAGTGACCCCATGTGGGTGAGTGGCAAGGACCTCTCCTTGAATGTGTGAGCCATGCTGTCCACACCTCTGCTAACCTGTCTTTTTCATGGCATATGAAAGAAAAGGAAGATGGCTCTGAATGGCCAAGGCCATTGGAAAGTGACAGCAGAGAGAAATGTAGGAGCTCGTGGATTCTGGGTCTGCCTCAACTCTCCATAATGCACATGTTCACACTGAGGTGGGGGAGGGGTCTTGGAAATACTTTCTTACATCCTGTATCTGAATTGCACTTTGGGTGTGTTTTGATTTAGAGAGGATGGTACCAGCCCAAGGTCTTACTGGTAGAGACAACCAGAACCTAGATCTGAATTCTATTCAAAGGGCTTTCTACTAATGGCAGACTGTTTCTCTTGTGGAACGATCCTTCTTTAATAAAGGAGGGTAAAGTAAATTCCCTCAGAACACACATTTCATTTTTATTATTATTATTTTTTATTTACCTGCCTTGCCAAAGCAAGGCCACCGAAAATTTTTGGTTGCCTTCCACACGAAAAAAATGGGAGAGAGAGAAAACATCAGAACACACATTTCATTACCTAACAGTGGAATCGGGAGAAAGAAGATAATAAATACATGTAACAGGCTTTCTTTTGGCTTTGTCACTGAGTCACGTATGACCTTAGGCCTCAGTTTCTCACCTGTCAATGGTGAGACCTTACATGCCACACCCCTCCCAGACAGCTAATGAGCATAATGGGTTAATGAGGGTAAATGCTTTTCTGAGATGTATAGATGAAATCCCCTGTATTTATTTGTGCCGCCCATAATGCTGCCGAGTTTTCTTTTCTTCTTCTTCTTTTTATTACTTAAAAAAGAATTATTTACCACACAAGTCCTGCTGCTTTTTCTGTATAACTTTAAAAAAAAAAGAAAAGAAAAGAAACTTCTAGAAAGATAGAAAGAAAGAAAGAAAAAAGAACCAGAAAGAGGGTGGAATGCCATAAAATTTCTGCTGATGTGATTAAAGAGGGTGCTTTTCTTGGTGGGGTCGTCAAATACTTTTTGTAAGGAATGGCACGCAAGAAAGAACCTAAGGGGATGTGTTGGTATGACTTGCCTGGAAATAGAACAGAAATTAACCCAAGAACATATATGCATAGCCCACAGACACATGGACACAGACAACAGTGTGGCGAAGGTCTTGGGGGGGGGGGGCTGTTGGGTGCAGGAGGCCTAGGTGCTGGAAACAGGGACATCTGTAATACTGTCAATAATAAACAAACATACAAAAATAGAAAGTTGTAACTTTGCAAATATGCTGATGCTTTGACACTATATTGATAAAAGAAAAAAATGTTTTTCTTCAGGGACTCCTTCCATTCTAATATGAAGACAGTTCTCATTTATCCTTGAGCTGCTGAAAAGACACTGACAGATACATTCAAGGGACAGGTCATTCGAGGCCTCGAAACGTATTATTGTTGAATATAAAGGTGTATAAATTCTGATTTGACAGTGATTTAAAAATACCCCCAATTCATGAAATAAGACTGTCTCTTAAATTGATAAGTAGCAGCCTCCTGGGCAAACTTATCTTTTCATATTCTCTCTCCAGAGATTTTCTGTTCTGACTCTTAAACTTATTAAAGCAAGCTGAAGTTCTAAAGTTTTTTGTTCTTTTTTTTTTTTTATCCTCACCTGAGAACATTTTTGCATTTATCTTCAGATAGAGCGGGAGGGAGAGAGGGGGGAAGAGAGAGAGAAACATCGATTTGAGAGAGACACATTGAGTGGTTGCCACCCACATGACCCCAACCGGGGCAGGGACAGACTGCAACCGAGGTACATGCCCTTAGCGGGAACCGAACCCGGGACTCTCAGGTCTGAGGGCTGATGCTCTAACCACTGAGCAAAACCGGTCAGGGCAGAAGTTCTAAAGTTTAAAATTAAGAATCAAGCCTTTTAATTTACAGTCCGTATTATTATATTTTTACATACTGAAGTTTTTTGTTTTTGTTTTGTTTTTTAACATGCCATGTTATTTCTTCTTTGTTTTATTAGACACTTTCTCTTTGAGAATACCCTTTTTCGTTTTTTGCTCCTCTCTGGCCAATTTCTATCCATCCTTCAATGCCCAGTTTATCCTGCCCTTTCTGGGAGAACTTTTGTATCACTGTTAATCCACCACTCAGAATGAGAGACCATTCCTCTGAAGCAAAAACCTAGGTAAATTTTTAGCCATGTTACTTATTACTTAATAGCATAGTTGTTTATTTCTCTGTCTCTAAAGGGTACAGAGACCATATGTTGTAATGTCCAGTATTTGGCACATAATAGATTTTTTGAAGAGAATAATAAAAAATGAGGCTTAGAAGTTATCGAAGTTAAAAGTTCTCTTAAACAGCCCTGTCCAAAACAACTTTCTTCCTCCAAAGAATTACACTGGACGGAACGTGAGCTCTGTTTTCCCTGTGATCTTTAGGGATGCTGTGTGGGAAACCTTCCCCGTGGGACAGTCATGCATACTTTTCCCTCCTCTGAACAGAGTAGGACACTGTTGCTCACTAGGAATGAGACAGGGTTTGACCATCACTTATTCGCGCCTTTGAGCTTGAAAGTGTTTGTTTACCAGATGAAATTGAGGGTAACAAGAAAGTAGGAGTTAAGACTCAGAGTAGAAACATTGGAGAGAAGTGAAGGATTGCAGTGATTCAGAAAACAAAAGGATATGGAGTTTGGTCAGTAGGGGAAACAAAATAGGTTTGTTGGAAACAACAGTATTGAAAGAAATATACACATTAGAGGAAGAATGAACTTGATTATGTTGTGAAAACTTGCCTATCTGTGGCTACCTTGTGTTTGTTTCCAGAGAACTGAAACAGTGCTAATGAATTCGTTCTATGCAAATCCTGGGTGTAATTCTGTTTTACAACTATTCCTACACCCTCTACATGTCCATGTGTGAAAGCCACATAGATGGAAGCAGATAATAACAACAGTTCCAAGCAACAGGATGGGAAGGTAGTGGACTTCCTCAGGTTGTAATTAGTGTTCTAGTTTGGAGAGTATGATTTAGGGTCCCCTGAGATCCTCGTCCTTCTAAAGTGACAGCTGCTGCAACTGGTATGGGACCCTTTCGTTCCATTACTTGGTAGCATGTTTTTTACTTTTCTGTGTATAGGTTAATAGCTATATAGTTCCAAAACTCTGTCCATAAAGTTCTTTCCTCTTGAATATAATATATAAAAAAAAAATTGAGATCTCAGCCAAGCATTCTTTTACTGTGCAAGAAATGTGAATCTGTAGACCTGAAAGGAACAAGTCATTAAGGACAGAAATTTTGACATTAAGAATGTCATCCTATTTGTATTGATTTTTGATATGCCCTCCACCGTAACATCTAGTCATCAAATGGGATCATAATGTGTTGTTCTGATGATTAACAAAGGAAATTTGAATTGTAGAGGGTGTGTGTCTTCTTCATTAGAATGCTTTTAATGTCACTGAGGAATGTGCCGCGTTGGATTAGCAAGGTCCTCACTGGCTCTGGATTCTGTTGTCTGATGTATAACTTTATACCTCAGCTTTGCATTATTTGTCAACTGTCTACGCATGTCTGTTGTGTCTTTAAGAGGTGGATAATGATGTCAACGCCTAAATGTTCTCCCAAAATGACATAATTCTTCATTTTGCCTTTTTTTGTTCTTTATACTTTGAAAGAAATCCTGTTTAGCTGAATTAATTTTGTTCTTAGGGATTTTCGTGGTAATTATCAAACACTATTTTTATAAATTCTTACTGTAGTAGCCGAGATGTACATGAAGACTCTTAGCTCTGCATATCAAAAATCAGGTAGTGTGTTTGTATTTGGAAAGCCTTAGGCCACAGCACCTAGCAGATTGCCCTACATCTTATATGACCCAGGATCTATGTAAGATTTCATCTTGATATACTGGGTCTAGCCCAAAGCATTTCTTTAGCATTTACTATATGCTACTTTTTTTTTTTTTATGATACAGATGAACAAATCATGATCTCTAGCTTTGAGAAGACCATAATATAACATTAAATCAAGGGTATGTAAAATTACTTATGAAAATTGCTCATATAGATGTATATATATTTTAAGGCACATTTTAAAAAAAGGAACACTTTATTGTGCATGAGAAAGACTGTTAATTATGTTACAGAGGAGGTGAAATTTATTTAGACTTTGAAATATGAGTCAAATTTATCAAACAATAGAAAAAGAAGTCAAAGTTTGGGTAAGTGTTATGAAAATAGTTTATTTTAAAACCACAATGTAAAGTGCAGAATGAAAATTTTAGCTAAGACGAAACTTGTATAGAAAATACACAAATTTTAAAAATGTTTCAACACACGACAAAGGTTTAATAACCCTAATAAGTAAAACTTAAAAATTAGTGAGAGAGCCCTGGCCAGTTTGGCTCAGCGGTTGGAGCATCAGCTCGCGGACCAGAGAGTCCCGGGTTTGGTTCCCTTAGTGATAAGGGTACGTACCTCGGTTGCTGTTTGTTCCCACCCCAGTTGGGGTTGTGTGGGTGGCAACCACTCAATGTGTCTCTTTCACATCGCTGTTTCTCTCTCTCTCTTCCTCTCTCCCTCCCGCTCTATCTGACAATGAATGCAAAAGTGTCCTTGGGTGAGGATAAAAAAAAATTTAATGAGAGATTAGGTCCTTCCCTCTTGGGCAAAGAGCGTAGACAATTCACAGACATTTAACAGATATAAAATGTTCAACCTCTGTAATAAAATATTTCTGAATTGAAACAATGAGATTATTTATCAGCTATTGGTTCAGCAAAGATTCAAATGATTAATAATATTCAGTGCTGGTGAAATATGTGGGAAACAATTTTTTCCTTTTTCGTGGAAGTATAAATTGATATTTTATACACACACACACACATATATGTGTATATATATATATATGTATATATATATTAATTTGTTTCTTCATTATTGATTTTAGAGAGAGAGGGAGGGAGAAGTGGGGAGAGATGGAAACATCGATGAGAAAGAACATCAATTTGTTGCCCCCTGCATGCCCTTCACTGGGTATTTGGCTCACAACCTGGGCATGTGCTGTTACTGGGAATCAAACCAGTGACCTCTTGGTGCATGGGTCAGTGCTCAACTACTGAGCCCCACTGGCTGGGGTGATATAATATGTTTAGAGGACAATTTGTCCATTCTGATTTATTTTACTTTAAGTCACTTACCTTTTGGTCCATGAGTGCCACTACTAGAAATCTTTTCCATAGAATGATTCAAGTGTAAACATGTATGCATATAAGCACACACACGTAAATACAAATATACATGCACACATATATGTAAATGCAGAAATGAAAGATTCCTTGAAGCATTGTGTACAATAACTTAACAGATGAGACCAAATAGAATTCTATAGACTAAAGTTTTGGACTCAGATAGAAAAAACAAACAAACAAAAAAAAACACTTTAAAGCCCTTATACCATTGTGAAATGGTATTAGTATTTATGATGTGTGGTCATTTTCATCTTGGAAAGCTTAGTGATCTTCAGTGTGACTTTTGTATTTATGCTTTATGTGCAGTGTCTTTTATATCCTGAAAAAATATTATGTATAATTTATATTATTTCTTCTTAAATGTTTGGTAGAATTTGCTTGTGAAACCATCTGGGCCTGGATATTTCCTCTTTCAGGGCTCTCTTTAATTATAAATTTAGTTTCTTTAATATTTATTGGACTATAGAGATGATCTATTTTGTCTTGGGTTTTTGTAAATTTCAGATTTTGAGTAATGCTTAATTTTATCAAAGTTTTTTTTTTTAATCCTCACCCGAGGACATTTTTCCACTTTTTGTTCAGATAGAGTAGGAGGGAGAGAGAGAGAGAGAAACATCGACATGAAAGAGACACATCGAGTGGCTGCCACCCGCACAACCCAACCAGGGTCGGGGACAAACTGCAACCAAGGTACATGCCCTTAGCGGGAACCGAACTCGGGCCTCTCTGGACCACAAGCCAACGCTCTACAGCTGATCCAAACTGGCCAGGGTATATCCAAGATTTTTAATTTATGTAACTAGAATTGTTTGGACTATTCCATTATTATCCTTTTAATGTCTCTGAGATCTATAATATCCTCTGTTTCATTCTTGATATTAGTAACTTGTGCCTTCTCTGTTTCTCTCTGTCAGTCTTGCTAGAGACTTTGTTTCATTGTTTCAAAGAACCAGCTCAACTTTTTTGTTTCAGTGTTTTTCTCTATTGTCTTTGTTTTCAACTTTGTTATTTTGTGTCTTATTTTATTTTCTTTCTTCTACTTTTTTGGATTTACTTTGCTCTTCTTGTTTAAGTGTCTTGAATTAGAAGTTTATATTACTGAGTCAAGATCTTCTCTTCTATTCTAATATAATGTTTGTTTTTATAAATTTTCCACTGAACCCTGCCTTGACTATATCTCATAAATTTCAATATGTTCTATTTTTACTTTTGTTCAATTTAAAATATTTTCTAATATCCTTTGAGACTTCCTCTTTGACATATATGTATTTAGAAGCACGCTATTTAATTTCCAAGTGTTACTAGATATTTTCTGTTACCTTTCCATGACCAACTCCTCATTTAATTCCCTTATGATCTAAAACATACTTAGTGTGATTTCAAAGGTTTAAAATTTGCTAAAGTTTGATTCATGAGTTGGATTATGGTTTATCTTGATGAATGTTCCATGGGCACTTGAAAAAACTGTATTTTGTTTTGTTGGGTGGAATGTACTAAAATGTCAATTAGATCTGATTGATTTATAGTATTAGACAATTCTTCTAGACCCTTGCTTACTTTTTGTCTCTTGTTCTACTGATTACTGAGAGAAGAGTGTTGAAGTGTTCAACTCTAATTATGAATGTGTCTCTCCTTTCAAATCTGTCAGTTTTTGTTTCATGTACATCGAGGCTCTGTTTTTAGATGTATCACAGTATTGAGGATTGCTCCATCTTCTTGTTGAAGTAATCCTTTTATCATTATATTAGTATAAACAATCTAACTTTCTTTTTATTAATGTTTGCATGGCAAAGCTTTACCTTTTTACTTTTAACCTGTATTTATTATTATATTTGAAGTGAATATCTACTAGACAACATACATTTGGATTTTTTCCCAATTGGGCAATCTCTGCTTATTAATTAATATATTTACATTTAATGTAATGATTAATGTTTTTTCAATCATTTATTTTTTGTTTACTTCCTTCATTGCTCTTCTGTCTCCTTTTCATGCTGCTGTATAGATTGTTTAACCTAGTTTTAGTATTTGATTTTAATTGTTCTATTTTGGTTTTGGCTTTATGTCTGCATATATTCAGTGGTTCCTCTAGGGGTTGTAATATTCATAATTTTTCACAGTCTTCTGAGAGTCAGTGTTTTACTACTTCAAATGGAATGTAGAAACCTTGCCATAATATTATTTTATAACTCTCCCCCAGAATATTGTACTTGTCATATATATTACATCTATGCACACTGAACACCATAAGCCAATGCTATAATTGTTATTTATCATTAATATTGCCCTTCTTTTATACCAAAGTCACAGTTCTCACTAGATATTATGAGGAAGAATACAAAATTCCAATGCATATGTGCATTTATCAGAATGAGTTTTTTACAGAAAATAAACATCTATATTTTCTAAACAGGATTATGAATCATGTCAAAGCTCTAAATTGCTGAATTTTAATTGATCAAAAGTTTATAAACTTTCTCTTTATAATTTTTCCACCTTTAATCTTTTCTACCTTCCTTGCTTCTGCGTGCGCGTGCACACACACACACACACACACACACACAAAACCACATACATATTCACTCACATATAACTCAATTTGAACCACACCTATAGCTATTTTCAAATATAGAATATCATAGTAATTTTTGGTATGTCAAATGTTTTAAGCCTTCATTTGATAAATTTTATTCTTTAAATACATATATGAAGCTCACGGTCTGAGAGCAAATTATTTTTATGTCATTTCAGTTATTCTCTTATTTACAAATCTTTAAAAAACTTAAATTGCTTTATTATATAGTATTACATAGATATACAATCATTTATTATAACTTTTACTCAGAGATTTTTAAGAAGAGTATTTAAAATAATTTTTTTTATTGATTTTTAGAGAGAGGAAACGAGAGGGAAAAAGAGACAGAAACATCGATGAGAGAGAACATCGATTGGCTGCCTCCTGTATACCGCTCACTGGGAATCTGGCCTACAACCTGGGCATGTGCCCCAACCTGGAAGCAAACCGGTGACCTCTTGGTGCATGGGTTGATGATCAACCACTGAGCCATACCGGCCAGGCAAGAAGAGTATTTATATACAAAATATTTCTAAGCTAGATACTTAGAAATGTAATCATTAGGTAAAATTGTATGAACATCAGTGTTCTTGATGCTGCTTATGAAATTTCTTTTTGTAAGTCCTTTTGTATTCTTAATTTCCATTCCCACCAACCATACAAAATTGTCTATAAATTTGAAATCAATTTTGGTTAGCCAATCTCTTCTTCAAAATATGTAAATACTTCTTAGCAATTAAAGAAGTTTCCAGTCATTTGCATCAAGATGAAATAGTTCCTGCCCTGCCCGGTTTGGCTCAGAGGTTAGGCAGTGGTTCTCAACCTTCCTAATGCTGCAACCCTTTAATACAGTTCCTCATGTTGTGGTGACCCCCAACCATAAAATTATTTCTTTACCCTCACCCGAGGACATTTTTGCATTTATCTTCAGACAGAGCAGGAGGGAGAGAGGGAGGAAGAGAGAGAGAGACACATTGAGTGGTTGCCACCCACATGACCCCAACCAGGGCCGGGGACAAACTGCAACCGAGGTATGTGCCCTTACTGGTAACCAAACCTGGGACTCTCAAATCCATGGGCCGATGCTCTAACCACTAAGCCAAACTGGTCAGGGCATAAAATTATTTTTGTTACTACTTCATAACAGTAATTTTGCTACTGTTATGTCTTAGGTGACCCCTGTGAAAGGGTCCTTTGACCCCCAAAGGGGTCGTGACCCACACGTTGAGAACTGCTGGGTTAGAGTGTCAGCCTGTGGACCAGGGAATCCCGGTTCAATTCCCGCTAAGGACACGTACCATGGTTGCTGTTTGTCCCTGGCCCAGTTGGGGTTGTGCGGGTGGCAGCCAATAGATGTGTCTCTCTCATGTCGATGTTTCCCTCTCTCTTCTTCCTTCTCTCCCTGTATCTGAAAATAAATGCAAAAATATCATTGGGTGAGGATAAAAAAAGGATGAAATAGTTCCTCTTGATAACCATTGATTGTAACCTGTGGGCGGGGGGTGCTGGAGGTTTTGACTGGAGTTGTGTAGGACATTTTGGAGAATGGAGCATCTCTGAGTGGGGTGAGCAGGCCGAATTCGGATGGGAACAATATGAGGAAGGGGTTGGCGAAAGAAGGAAGAGCAAAGTAGTTGTCTACATTTTCCCCTAGGATTAGTTCTGAGCATGGGAATGGACATGTTTCTCCTTTTCCATCCAGCAATCTTAACTCTTGTTTTTCGTATCCCGATTAGCCTTACCCCATGGCTAGTACCATTAGAAGAATCATTCAACCATAATTGATGGCAAATAAGATTTTATGAATTAGTACTATGAACACACGTGAAACAAACAAAACAACATATTCTACATAAGCAAAAGCCCTCGCGTTTTTGGAAAATGGGTGGGTAGTTACTTATGTTGCTAATGAGGCGGCTCAGAACCCATTCAGTTTAGACTGAGTTCAGGTGTCCCCAGAAGAGTAGATTGTTTTTCTGTTCTGTTTCTTTGTACAGCATAGCCAATCGGAAGGCACCACTTTGTTCAAGAGTGCCAAGCCAGGGACTTTACCTTAAACACAAGTATGCATTTCAAACCTTGAACAAACAGTCTGCTTAATAAAATAAGGGAAAGGGTTTTCTTTTTTTCTCTTCTCTAGAAATTCACAAACATCACTTGATAGGTGACAGCTCCTCCTTTACAAAAGAGGCTGTTTGCTTTCTGCTTTGGTGTTTGGGTAAACTGCAGCACTCACTGGCCGAGAATTTATTGCCTAGGGGAAGGTGTTTGCAGTCTCTGTTTAATCTGAAAAGAAACCTTTTCCTTCTATCCTCTCCCTCTGTTTTTGAGGAGGGAGAGATGGAAACGATAGCCCCAGGGAAATAGTTCCCCTATCACCTGTCTTTGGTGTAACCTCAACAATCTTACTCAAGACGCTGCGCTCAATGTGTATTCATTCAGAATGACAAAGTTGAAGGGTGCAGATAAACAGAAAGGGATTTTAGCAGAAACAAGGGGAGCTGATTCTGACCTTGCATCTTCTGACAAAGTGATCAGGTTGAAATCCTTGCATGCTGACTTAAAGAGAAACGGATTTGTTTGAAGTAAGACCCTTGTTGCTCTGACAACCAGTTTATTTGATATAGTTTTAACCTACAAAAGTTAGAAACGTCTAGAATATTAGACAGGAATTTTAGGCATGATCATCTCTAATTCAACCTTTCTTTAATCAAAGGGAAGACTAAGATTCAAGTTGATTACTCTTTTGATTTCAACATTTTCAGTAGAGTTTGTGGATGAGTTAGGATTAAATCCAGCTTTTTAAATTTCTTGCTCTGCTTTTCCATCTGCTATCAGAGATAGTGGTAGAGTTCAGGGCCTGGAGGTCAGTGGCTACCTACATTTGAGTCCAGCTCTGTCATTCACTACTGGGATGACCTTGGCTAAATTATGGTATGTTTCTGAGCTTCGATTGTTCCATCTGCAAAATGGCATAATGGTGTTGGTGACACACCATAGAAAAACTGTTTTTGAGACTTGAGATATGACATATAAAGCAGTTAGCATAGCCTTGGCCTGTATGGTTCAGTGGTTAGAGCCAATGGTCCGTGGACTGAAGGGTCATGGGTTCAGTTCCTGGTCAAGGGCACCCATCTGGGTTGCTGGTTCGATCCCTGGCCCAGGTCAGGGTTGTGTGGGAGGTAGCCAGTTGATGTGTCTCTCTCACATTGATGTTTCTCTTTCTCTCTCTCCCTCCCTCCCACCTACCCTCTCTCCTTTCCAATCTCTCTAAAAATAATTAGTGGAAAGATATCCTTGGGTGAGGATTAACAAAAAAATTAAATAAAGCAGTTAGCATAGTACCTCATATGTGGTCAGTTGTCAGTGGTGATGGTTGTTGCTTTTACTCATTAGAAAATGATAAATCTGGAAAATGGCAACATTAATCCCAATTAGAGCAATTACTGATGCAGGAAAAAATGTAATTTGTACAGGTTTGTAATTTGGTATCTCTAAAGAGGAAGGTAATATTGGAAGGTATTCTAGCATGCTGCAAAATCGGACAAAATCATCCTTTCTTATGTGAGTTTGTCTTCAAATTAAGATCAAATTTTGAAGCAGATTTCTTTTAAAACCCTATAGTCTCTTGTGCCTATTAGGTTTCAGAGAACTCACAGAAAAAAAATTTAATTACTAATATTTTAATTATTTAAGTTTTATTCAGGAATTTTAACATAATAAAATATTCCCTTTTGTAGTATAGCAGTTAAGAGCACAAACTTTGGAATTTGACATACTACTGATATACCTGGGTTTGAATCTTCACATGATAATAGAATCAGAGCTGCATGGACTCCTAGATAGTTTAACTGATTGGCTGTCTCAGTGTGGTCTCAGAGCCATTGGCATCAACATTACTTAATAACTTTTTAAGAAGTGTAACTTTTGGGGTTCTACCCCAGATCTGCGGAATCAAACACTGGAGAGGGAGGGCAAGAATCTTTCAGTAAGGCCTCCAGGAGATTCTGATGTTTGATAATCACTGGGACAACCCAGTCACTTAACATGTGTTTTTATAGGCAGGGAACTCAGACTTCGGATGGGGAGTGACTTGCCCAAAGGTCCGTAGCCATAATGACAGAAAAGACACTTTCAGGCCAGTCTCCACGTTAAAATAGATATTTATAATTGTGACTCATCTTAAAATGTGTGAAACGGTCTATTGGGTTATGCCATTTAGAAAATAAAATGTTAGAATATAATACTTTAGAAGAAATCATGCAATATTTTTATTAAATAGTCTGGCTACGCGATTCTTTATTAGTACAATGTTGTTTAAAAAGTTGTCATATCCGTATTTCTTTCATTGTAGAAATGATTCATAAGAATCTTTTTCCTGGCATAATGTTTAATTTCAGATTTATGTTCTTGCCAATTCGACAAGCATTTACTGATGATTTACTAAGTTCAAGATACTCTGCTAGGGGCACAAAGTTTTAATAAAATAGCTGAGTCAATCATTAGCTATAACTTAGAGTTGGTGGAGGGAGACAGATGCAAATGATCATGCCAAGAAAATTTTTGTTGCTTACCTTTTCGAAGAGAAATAAAAAGACAGTAAATGGGTACCTGTTATGAACAACAGACCAGAGTTCAGTCATAGGCAGTAACTGCTGGCCTGTATAACTTCATGGACAAATTCACATTATATATACTCCATGGCAATGATAACTCTTAGGCATTAAGCAGCTCAGTGGTCTTGCATCTAACTACCATTTAATGCTTGCTATATTTGAGACAATTTGGGGAATTTATGAATACACAAAGGGCACTTTCTGCTTCCAAAGACCTCCCAGTTTGTATGTAGTTTGTATGTAGACACATACAAGCAACTCTCATCACAAGAGAAAGTGGTAAGCACCAAAGGACGGCGTAGATCAACTTCAGCAGGAATTCTGATGATCATTTCTATTTGAAAGCTCAGGAAATACATTGGCTGTGTGAAGGCAAAGGAAGAAACGTTATTTTAGGTAGAGATAAACATATATGTGAGTTAGGGAACAGGCTCCCCCCTTTTTTTATTGAATTTATTGTGGTGACCCTGGTTAACAAAATTCTATAGGTTTCAAGTGCACAATTCCACAACACATCATCTGTACAATGTATGTGTCTTCACCAACCCCAAGTCAAGTTTCCTTCCATCGCCATTCATCCCCGCATACCCTCCTCCAACTCCCCCCAGACCCCCTCTCCAGGGCAATCACCACACTGTTGTCCATGGCCATGAGTTTTTCTCTCTTTTTTCTTTTTTTTGCTGAATTCCTCCAGCTCAGCCCCCGACAGCTGTCAGTCTGCTTTTTATCTGTGAGTCTGTCTCTATTTTGCTTGCTAGTTCATTTGTTCATCAGGTTCCACATATGAGTGAAATTGCATGGTACTTATCTTTCTCTGGCTGGCTTATTTCACTTAGTATAATGCTCTCCAGGTCCATCCATGCTGTCACAAAGGGTAAGATTTCCTTCTCTTTTATGACCAAGTAGTATTCCATTGTGTAAATGTACCACAGCTTTTTTTATATATTCATTTACTGATGGACACTTGGGCTGCTTCCAAATCTTGGTGCTATTATAATTATTGCTGCAATGAACATAGGGATGCATGTATTTTTCCAAACTAGTGTTTCTGGTTTCTTTGGAAAAATTCCCGGAAGAGAATTCGCTGGGTCATAAAGCCATTCCATTTTTAATGTTTTGAGGAAACTCCATACTGTTTTCCACGGTGGCTGTACCCATCTTCATTCCCACCAACAGTGCATGAGGGCTCCCTATTCTCCACATCTTCACCAACACTGTTTGTTGATTTATTGCTGATAGCCATTCTGACAGGCATGAGGTGACATCTCATTGTGGTTTTGGAACAGGCTTAAATGTGTGAGGCAGTCAGTGAAAGAGAACAGAAATGATGATGCTTAGGGAAAACTGAAGAATACATGCCTCACCTGGTAAAGCAATTATTATTTTCTTTAATTACCTAGACCCACAGAATAACAGAATAGATCTATGTATATCCATACATCTATATCTCTGCATTCATGTACACACACACACACACACACACACACATACACACATTTATGTGGACTATCAGAGAGAAACTCTTCGACTTAAATGTAGACATGAATCTGGTAAACTATGTAATGGACAGAGGGTCAATTTGGGTTGGCTAGAACCCAACAGGTAAGAAAAGGAGAATGGGAGTAGACAAATAGTTGAGTTGGCATGAGTCCAAGGAAAATAGTAAGACATTCAAACTGACTGCCTAGCTGCACTGACTATAGGATGCAGGCTGTGGGCAACTGGAGGCTGGGTGGCAGGAGGTGTTCCGGTGCCTGCAGTGTGTGTGATCTTGGACTCTGCCGTGGCCTGTGCTTATGGCCAAGGGAAGTGGGGTTGGGGTTGTGATTCAGTCTCTATGGAGGACTATTCTTTTCAGATAGTGGCCTATGCATGGTCTCCTTTTACTTCTACAACATTTATTCAGAATATACTAAGTGCCAGTTCTTGGAGTAGGGCCAGAGATGGAGAAAGAGAGTTTTTTTTCTTTACAGCCTACAGTGGGGTAAAGGTGCAAATCTAACTAGACAACAAGGACCATGTTTATAAAATGCTAAAATGTAGTCATAAAAACAAGGCTGATAAAACCAGTAGCTGGGTTGACTATTTCTGATTACGGAGATTATAAGAGTCTTCATTTGGTAAAAGGTAAAATGCAAAGTGTGGAGTGTGTGTGTGTGTGTGTGTGTTTCTTAGTTTGTTCTGTAGGAGCCTCTCACTTTGTGGGTATGAGTTAGTTGAGTGGAGTGCTTCAGAAGTAGATTTTCTGCAGTGATGTGAGCTTAATTTTGGTCTCTTTTGTCTAGCAAAGTTATTCTTTGAGTTTAGGAAAGACATAATTTACCTATAGATTAAAAAAACAGTTCTTACTTCACTCTGTTTACTTACTATCCTTAGAAGAAGCTGAGAGCTCTTAATGGATATTATTCAAGCCATTTCTCACCACACCCTCTTAAAGAGGTAGAAAGAGAGCAAGTATTTTAACATCTCAGTTTTGTACCTCCGTGGCACAGAAAAGTACATGAACCAGAAGTTAAATTAGGAATAAAACACACGTTCATGGGTTGTCTTGGAATTAAGTATGCTTTCTTCCAATGGATGTTATTGCCTCCTTTATTTCAAATTAGAACTAGATGACTTTATAAAATACGGCTTTTGAAAGTAGCCCTGTATTTTAGATGTCTGGGATAGATATCAGGATAATTTTTCTATGAACTGAACTTTAGTGGAACATCATGGAGTTTGTGATGAAGGGAATCAGCACAAACCATGTCTGCTGTGGAATTAAATAGATACAGGCTGCTTCCCATTTAACCAGGGCATTTTATTTGCCTTTTATCAATAGCCTGTAAAGAGACAGCCCAGCTACTGAAATTGATTAGATAGAAGGAACACTAAGAAGGATATGGAGAAGGAAAAAAAAATCTCTTTTGTGAATAAATGATACTGGGAAGCAAATGTGTGGTTTTTTTGTTTGTTTTGTTTTTTTGGTTTTTGGTTTTCTTGAGTTTCAAGAATTAATACATCACATGTAAAATTAAGCTCTTCAGAGGTCCTTTGGCATGGGAAGGAAATTTAGAGTTTTAAATGGTACACCTTTATCATCCCTTGCAAAGACAGTCAGACTTCAGCTGTCATGAAGTGTAGTGAAAAGACACTGGCCGGGGAGTCGGGAGCCTGGGCTTCTCACCCTCCTGCTTCTGTCACTAATTGGCTCTCAGTTGATGGACAAATAACTTCCCCCTCTGGGCCCTCGTTTTCTTATGTGTAAAAACATGAAATTGGATTAGGTGATTACTCAATGCCCTCATCCTCTGTGGGAGATAAATCACCAATGCCTTGCTTCTGAATCCAGTCTCGCTGGGGCTCCTCTTGGGTCTCCGCGTGGCTTTGGGGACACCAGCCAGGCATGCATTTTCCCGAACCGTGCGTGAAAGCATATGTCTACCCACGTGTCCTGCTGGAACCATATCCTAAAACCTGTTCAAAGTCACAACTGTGTGGCATGGAACCGAAAGGGTGACTCTCATTGTTTTCTATTCTCTAGGGTGAGGAGGCTTGCAAAAATTAGAACACAAAAGCAACATTTTTATATCTGAGAAAACGAATGCTTCCTAATCAGGATTTTCCATGGAGGCGAGGTGGGCGGTGAGGGATTGCGCGCATAGTGATTAGTCATAAATACGAAGACTGTCTGGAGCTGGTGAAAGAAGTAACTAACTCCTTCTGTTACTCTCCCACTCCCTCCAAAGCACTACCTCTCTATCTTCCCGCACGTCCTGAGGCTGTGTTCCTTCCAAACAACTACTTGCCTAACCAGTTCATTGGAATGTCTTTCTACAGACTGTCTCCTCATTCAGATTTCTTCTGAAAATGAACCTCTCTAAAAGCATAAATCACCTTTGGAAAACACACACACACACACACACACACACACACACACACACACAAAACATCGCTAAATGTTGCACACACACAAATCTCTGTTTTGGTTATAAAAAATGCACAAACTTACATACCCCACCTGGAAAAAACAACAGCAACAGAAAAGCAAGGAGGACAGCAGTCGCCTGGCTCCTTTAAAAGAGAAGACCTTTTTCTTGGTTGCATTTGTTCTTTGGGGTGACAGGAATTAAACTCTCTTGATGTAATCTTTCTTGCTGATCACACGCACACCTACTTGATCTCTTATCCCACAGCCTAGGGGTAATTTTATGAAAATATTACGTGTATGTTGTCTTGGCTGGTATTTTGAAATGAACAAATAATAAAATATGAAGCCAAAGATATAAACTCCAGATTGACACAAATCTTGTCATATAATAAATCTTGCCTTCATACAAACATATAAAAAAGGTCCTAATCTAGAAAAGAAATTAAATAATTATGGAATAATGGACTTCAGAACTTTTCACCGTAGAATAGTGTCTCAGGCAGTAACCGAGGTGAGGGCTTTTTATTGTTGTCATTCGTTTCATTTTTTAATCTGATCCAGTTTCCCATCTAGTCCTAACAAAAACCTTGAGTGGTAATGATTCACGTAAAGTGTTCTTATTCTGATTGTGTACCGTTCCTAGCTAAATAGGAATAGTTTGTGACTTGGATTCGGTGGGGAAAATAAAAAGAGTGAAAGAGCCAATCTCTGAATTTGTACTTTGGAAATGAGATACACAGGGTTGTAGAAGTTGAATTTCTTGCTTTATCTGGTGAACATCTATGGTGAAGAATAATATATGCACTTTCTTTGCTGGTTTTATTTTTGAGGGAATTCCCAGAATCATTTGAGGCTTGGCAAATGTTAAATCTGATTTTAATGTCTGAATCCTCTTTTGTAACAATGTGATGAAACTTAACCTTATTCATCTGTCAAGGGGTTCTGCTAAAGAGTAGTTCATAGTTAGAAAACCACGAGTCTTCATTTTTACCACGGACAGTCTAGGGAGCCAAATTGTCTCATAGGCAATAGAAACAAGCCGTTAACTTATGACTGAATTACAAGAGAAAAAACAATATTGGTTCAAACATCCTTATAGACTGTACAGTCTATATACAAATAGACTGTGGTACAGAGAGGAGGGTCCAAATTCCTAACTTAGAAGTTTGGGACCCTAATTTCTGGTCATGAATTCTATACCATTTAGCCAAGTGACCTGATACGTGTCACAAACCCTCCACAGTTTCAGTTTCCTCACTTATAAAAGAATGCAGACAACTGGTATTCAAATTTATTTATTTATTTATTTATTTATTTATTTATTTATTTATTTAATTTATTTTAGACTTAGGTACCAAAGGTTTCCTAGAACAACCCATGAAAGTGAAATCTCATGTGGTATGCCAACACATAAATCATCAACTAGTATTTTATTAGAAATTTATATCAAGAGCTCAGTACTTTGGGCTCTGTGTTTTGATACCATGAGTCTATAAATAACTAAATCTCTCTACCCTTTAGGGTTTCTTTTTTATCCTTTCTTAAAATGGGATTAATAGGATTATTATGAAAACGAAATGGCATAGTAAACATAAAGAGATTATCTCAATAGCATAGTTCCATAAATGTTGACTTTAAAATTTTACTTTTTATTAGATCAATCATGAAACATCAAGCATTGTTTTAAATAAACACAATGTAAAGGGTGGTTTTGTATAGAAGTTACAATGTTTTACCAGGCTCGGGATACAATACTTTTATTATTTTGGTAGTGGTATATTTTAACTATTGTGTAATTTTAAAAAAATCTTGAATCACAAAGAGTATAAAAAATTTCAATTTTTTTTTACACTTTCTTTGCAACCTGTGGATAACTGTTTATCAAACTGCTTCAAAATCCTGAAAGACTAACAGTAACATTTTTTTTTATCCTCACCCGAGTACATTTTTTCGATTTTTGTTCAGATAGAGTGGGAGGGAGAGAGAGGAAGAGAGAGAGAGAGAGAGAGAGAGAGAGAGAGAGAGAGAGAGAGAGAGAGAAACATCGACGTGAAAGGGACACATCCAGTGGTTGCCACCTGCACAACCCAACCAGGGCCTGGGACAAACTGCAACCAAGGTACGTGCCCTTAGCGGGAACCGAACCCATGTCTCTCTGGACCACAGGCCAACGCTCTATAAACTTAAATGGATTAAAGACATAAATGTATAACCCAAAACCATAAAACTCCTAGAAAAGAACATAGGCAGTAAACCCTTTGACATTGCTCTTTGTAATATTTTTTTGAATACATCTCCTTGGACAAGGGAAACCAAAGAAAAAATAAACAAATGGGACTACATCAAACTAAAAACTTTTTGCACAGCAAAGGAAACTATAAACAAAACAAGAAGACAACCTACTGAATAGGTAAAGATAATCACCAATGATATTCTGTTAAGGTGTTAATATCCAAAATATATAAACAACCCATAAAACAGCAAAAAAAGCAATCCAATTGAAAATGGGCAGAGTCTTCAGCCGGTGTGGCTCAGTGATTGAGCATTGACCCAGGCACTAAGAAGTTGCCAGTTTTATTCCCCATCAGGGCACATGCCCAGGTTGTGGGCCCAATCCCCAGTGGGGGCAGGCAGGAGGCCGCCAATCGATGTTCTCTCTCATCTATGTTTCTATCTCTCTCTCCCTCTCCCTTCTTCTCTCTTTAAAATCAATGAAAAAAAAAAAAAATGGCAGAGGACCTGCATAAACATTTCTCCGAAGAAGACATAAAAAGGGTCAATAGACATAGGCAAAGATGCTCTGTCACTAACCATCAGAGAAATGCAAATTAAAACTACAATGAGATAATCACTTTACACATTTCAGAATGGCTATCATCAATAAGTCAACAAACAACAAACATTAGTGAGAATTTGGAGAAAAGGGGACCCTCATGCACTGTTGGTGGGATTGCAAATTGATGCAGACACTATGGAAAACAATAAGCAGGTACCCCCCAAAATTACAAATAGAACTACCTCATGACCTAGCAATTCCACTTCTGGATATTTACCAGAAGAAATCCAAAACACTAATTTGAAAAGATATATTCATCCCTATGTTCATTGCAATATTATTTACAATAGCCAAGATATGAAAGCCACCAAAGTATCTATGAATAGCTCAGTAAAAAAAGACATAGTACATATATACAATGAAATATTATTTGGCCATCAAAACAAATGAAATCTTACCATTTGTGACAACATGGATGGACCTAGAGAGTATTATGCTAAGTGAAATAAGTCAGACAGTGAAAAACAAATACCATACGATTTCACTTATATGTGGAATCTAAGAAAAACAAACAAAACAAACAGACTCAGATTGTTGGTGGATTGGTGGTGGGGGGGGGGCTGGCTGAAAAATGTAAAGGAATTAAGAAGTACAAATGGCAGTTACAAAATAGTCGTGAATGTAAAACACAGTACAGGGAATATAGTCAATAATATTGTAATAGCTACATATGGTGCCAAATGGGTATTCAACTTATTGGTGGGGGGGGGGTCTCTTAGTAAGTTATATAAATGTCTAACCACCGTGTTCCACATTTGAAACTAATATAATATTTAATGTCAAGTATAATTGGGGGTGGGGAAGGAAATAATCTTAGCCATGTGACTACTAACTATTTTTTAGCTTCATACCCTCTCCCACCACATTGATTCCCAGCCTACCTCGGCTCCAGCCAATATTTCCTTAACATAAGCTTTAATATATATAAACTATTTGAGGTTCATTATATAAATTGATTTTTATTTTGGATAAGCTTTTGGGTGGAGAGTTTTATATCAGCTTATTTTCAGAGTCAAAAGTGTGGACTTAAAATTTCAGAACTAACAAAAATCAGTTATAAATTAAATAGTAACGGAAACAAAGAAATTATTTTTCTCTATAAAAATAAACACAAAAATCTTTCCTTTTCGTTCAATCCATAGAGGAAACACAAAGAGCTCCAGTAAATTATTTTTCTCTCTTAATGCCATGGCTGGAGCCTAATTAGAGCACAGAAGACTATGACCCAAAAGAATAAAATATTTCTACTGTGACTGACATTAATTAATGTTGTCTCTGATTCAGAATAAATTAAAATAAAGATTAAGTGTTAAATGTTAAAAAAATAAAATATAATTGGGTCAGTTCTACTTTGCTATTGTTTTAATGTAAGTTTTGAAAACTAGATGCAACCCCTCCAACAATTTCTTGCCCATCCTTGTTGGGTTTTTTTGTTTTTGGGGTTTTTTTTTTTTGCTATTCCTTTATGTTATCTGTTGCTTTTTTTGTTGTTTATCTGGAATGTGTATATATTCCCTTAAAATGCTTCTTTGACATTTATTAAGCTATTTGCAATAGAATCAAGCAACATAAGTTTGGGTGTTTGGGGAATTATCAAAAAAGATTGTGCCTAGAAGGCTGTTTTGTTTTTTGTTTTTGTTTTTTCCTTTGGAGAACATTTACCTCTGAGTTTATGCAAATTTAAAGAGGCCATTCCAAGTACTCTCTAAAGATTATTAGGCAAAAGAAAAATAAATAAATTAATTTTAAAAAAGGTTATTAGGCAGGACAAACATTTATTGGTTTGAGTCTTCTCTTGAAATGAATCAGTCACTTTCAGTGTATAAATCATGTTCCATGTCAGAGGCTTTCATGTGAATGAATCAAAGTTAATTATAGTAAGGGCTTCGAAAATGGCACCTATTCATCAAAAACAAACAGATAAATAAAATATCTTGTGTTTGAATAACTCTCTGCAGTTTAAAAGGTTATTTCATATCCATTATCATCCTTGATTTTCACAACCATGTGCAATGTATATTTCATGCCATTCTAAGTACATTAACTCTTTGGATTTTTGTGTGTAATTAAATATTATTAAAGCCATTTAACTTCATTAGTATACAAGTTAGTAGGTATGGCTAAATAAAAGACTCCCATAATTTATACTGTTAAACAATTGAAAATGTTGCTTTTGCAATTCTTGTTCTGGAGCTCCAAGTTAAAATAGTATCTCAAAGATGCATGTTCTTTAACATTGTTTTATGTGCTACCTACAGGTGACATTTTTAACAAAGTTACCATGAAAGGTATTTTCAGCGTTGCTTACCTGATCGGCCTTGAAGAAACCCTTACTTTATTTAATTACTCATGATTGCCTTCTTTTTCATAATATTACAAATTCATTTTTAGACCTCCTGAGTTGAATGTTTGGGCATACTCAATAGAATCAATACTACCTAGGATTGAATAAAGGTTTGTTTGGTTGATTGCTTGGTTATCAAGAGTGAGATCTTGGCTCTCCTTCAACTAAAGCAGAAAATGTCTGGGCAGTGTCTGTTAATGTTGATCCATAGGTCATTTCTCATCAACATTCAGCAAATTCATTGACTGATTCACAACTTAAAATATGTTCAAACCTTTCTCTGTACATACCCTGTTTAATATTTGTATACCCAACATAATAGTTTTAGCTGGGATATTATCCTCAGTAAGATTTAATGGTGTATTAGAAACCTTGTTTGTTGAGCATGGCGAAATGATAAATTGTACTTTTGTTTACATGACTAATTGTAAGGGTTTGGAAACACCCCTTTGATGTATTAGAGCGCTAATGAAGACAGTTAAATAAACAAACCTTAATAATGAATCTAGGAGTTCATACACACACAGTCTGCTAATTTGCTTCTTGTCCCTGGCCCAAACTTTTAGGTCTCTCTTTCCAAGTGAAACACTTATTTTGAATTTAGTGGAAACCAGCTTTTTTATTCATAACCTAACACTGTACTCCGTCACTTAGAATGTCAGTGCTTGGTTGGAACTGGTTTTGGAAATAATTTGGTAGTGAACGCCCCCCCCCCACCTTTATTTACCAGTATGGAAATTGAAGCTCAGAGAAATGAAGTGACAAGCCCTAAATTACCCAACCAGTTGGTCAAACAGCCAGCCTAGAATCCACGTTTCCTGGTGGTATTCACTATGATACTTCCTTTAAAAAATTAAGTATGTGTATAGTATCTCTTGAAACAAATTCTGTGCTTCACCAATTAATGTGTACCAACTTGAGACTATTGAACTTTCCTTTGGCTAATGTTAAACAGTTGTCTCACATTGTCATTTTGCCTAACACAGCTCTTGTTTACTTGGAGAAAGTGTCAAGACTTTTCCTCTAATGTGTTTGGTGCTTACTCAATGCCAAGTTTAGTGCCTAGACTATCATGTTTGATGGAAAGGTAGACTGAATTTCTGTTTCATTTTCAAGACTTGTTCCCTAAGAGCATACCACCCCCCAACCCCTAGACAATCTTGTCCTGCAGCCTTGGTGGTGTAATGAATTAGTCCTGCACGAGTCTGCGGCTTCTGGAGGGCTGAGCAGGGCATCACATCCTCCCTTTGTAGTGAGACAAGCTGCCAGAGAAATGATTGATATTGCTACAGAAGTAGGACTTCAAGGAAGAAATAAGCAGATAAGTGGGGGTAATAAGTAGATAATACTACTACTTTTCACTTAGTGTCTTTTATCTGAGCATCTGAGAGCAGCTGTGTCCTCAAACATCAAGGTCTCTCTGTGTAAAGAAAGGACAGGGTCTCTACTTTTACTCAGTGCCTCTTCCACAATCGATAAATCAATGGAAAGATTCCCAAAGAAAAACCAGAGGTACAGATTTTTCCCCCTTTCTCTGGGAAGCTAAGCCACGAGGATATGAAGCAATCAGTCTAAAAGTTATCTTGATCTTGCTGTAGTGTTCTATATGCACTTCCCCTATAATATTTGGATCTGATAAAAAGAAACTCCTACCCTGCCAGCTAAGGCACTTATTGTATTTTAAAATCCCTTCTGATTGTGTCAGGCTCACTCTCTAGCTTTGATTAATTCTCATTCTTGCATTTAGTTTACTCCTCAAAAATTTCCCTTGTAAATCTTACTTTAGGTCGCCGTCCTTAGATAGTAAATCTTTCAGACAGCTTCAGGCCATTATGACTCCAAGGAACCATTGTGAAGTGAAGCTGTGTTTAATAAGGTTGATGGATCCAGTTGGTGATCTCTTTGAGTATACCTTCATTAATTTGTACACATCTTGTTAATTCAGACAAAGAAGCTAAGTTGCCAAGCCAAAATTGCTTCCTGTTAGCAGACCATGACTCAAAATTCAGAAGCCAATTCCTAGGAGAATTAGAGAACAATACTGGCTGCCACGTTTTTGTGTAGGTAACTTTGTTTCTTATTTGAAAAAGTCTATAATAATGTTATAGACATTAAACCACCAAATATAAATACTAAGTGACATTAAAAATATTTTGAGTCATCCTTTCCATCTCTGCCCTTTTTTTGTTGTGGTTAGTTTAGCTATGTTGTGTGTGTATGGGCTTGGGGACATGTGCTATTAATTTTTTTCTTTAATTATCGAAATGTTAGAGTTGGGACAGACCTTAAAGGTCATCAGATCTAACCAGTCTGGCTTTCAGTTACATAATTATAATATGTAAGCAACTGGCATAACCTTAGGAGAGAAAGAGAACACAAATTCATCCAATCTGTGTCTTCCAAAGATCATAAAAATATCAGTGGATATGTAAAATAAAGTAACTAAAATAAAAAATAAAATAAAATAAAATAAAAAACCCACACCACTGATTCATGGCTAGATGTTTCAGGTTTTATGGTTTGTCTAAAGACAAATTTGCTTTCTTTTAACAGCATTTCCTTTAAAACACATTTCATACTTGGCAGAAGATGAAAAGGAACTGTGCATACTTAATAGTGCCTCTGTTGTCATCTTTCAATGTGACCAAATTCTTCTGTGAGCTGATGGTTCTCTAGCTGAGATAATGCAAGGAAGAAATTGCGTGTATGTCTGTGTGTGTTTGGGAGGAAGGGATGTGCTAAGGAGAACACACAGACACTGCATGTGTCACCGTTTTGGAAATCTCAATATACTACTGGTTACTCTAATCTCCTCTATCTTTACCTTCCACTTTATAGTTTATAAAATACTTTATCTCATTAGCCAACCCTCAGTTGCCTTGAAAGTGAGGTGATGTAGTTGGTGGTATTCGCATTTAATAAAAGTGAAAACACAGCTTGAGGTTTTCCCCAATGCCACAGACTTAACAACTACCAGAACCAAGACTTTAACGCAGACCTTTGAACTTGAAGCCGCTGCTCTCCAAGCCAAGTCCAAAGTGCTTTCAAACATAACATCAGATATGGCACATCTGTCTGTTATCATAGGTGCTATATAAAGGACGGGGTCAACGGGGGTGGGGGGTGGGGAAAGAGACATCTGTCATACTTTCAAAAATAAAGATAAATTGAAGAAAAACAACTACATATAAATAAGTCATTTGCCACGAACTGAGTCCACTTGATTTAACTTCATAAGTAGATAGTTTTTTTTAAGACTCTGAACTCATTCTCCTCCAAGTCAGTCGTATTTTCTTTTTTTTCACCCCAAACCTAGAGGGTCCTGCTCCTCTGCTAGATTCTAAGATCTATCCTTTGGTGTAAGGTAAGAACTACCTTCTACACAACTACCTAGAGCCTAATGTCAAGTTTCCCTCTCTGCCTCCCCTTAGTTTTGTAGCGCCGTTTGCTTACGTGTGCTCTTTGCTTCCAGGCTTTTGTGAGGTAGCTTCCAGTGTACTTGTGTACCAGTTATACTTCTTTGAGTGTCGAAAGCATCTTGCCATTATTATTATTACTTTTAACTGATATCTAACTTCCTCTTGCTCATTTAACTCACATATTTCTTTTACCTTTTAGAATGCCTACATTTAGAATGGAAAGTATTTCCACCAGAGAGAAATAGAGGTTAGCATTTACTAAATACCTTAATGTGTTCATTAGAAAACCTGTGCTGGCAACCAAAATGTAACAGAATTCAAAGCAGAACATGAGCTGGCTCATGAGGTGTAGTTCGGGCACCTTGGGCAAACAAGCCACGGTGACACACGCAAGTACGATTTCTCTTAGTGAAATGCAATAGGTAATGCAATTCTTTCACCTAGGGACGCAGTCTGGGAAATGAGGAGAGCCATTGCACATTCACAAAATAATTGCAAACCATCGGGACACTTATTTTCTACTTTTGGGTTTTTTATCCTCTGTCTCTAAAATGAAAGTGTTTGGTTATGTGATTTTTAAAGTTCCTTAATGATGTAATATTCTTTAGTTCTACTTTTACCAGTGCTTAGAATTACTGCTCATATTATCACTATAAGCCTTGCCTTCTCTTCCACTCTTTATCTTTGCAATACCACATTTTGTTCTCAAAAAAAAGCGACAGAGCCTTCTCTCCTTTCCCTGCTGTGACACTATTATGGGTATGTCTACTTACGGTCCTAGGAAATGATGGGAAAGGTGTTTATGAGGCAATGCTTAATTGATTGATAACTACTGACATGCATAGTCTCACAGAAGTGTAATGATGAAGAAATGAGACCTTGTCTTTGAATTTTTTAAAAATATATTTTATTGATTTATAGAGAGAAACATTAATCAGTTGCCTCTGGCATGCCCCCCCCCCCCCTCTGGGGATTGAACCCCAAACCCAGGCATGTGTTGTAACTGGGAATTGAACTGGGACCTCTCAGACCATGGGACCATGCCCAACCTCTGAGCCACACCTGCCTGGCATTAATTTTTTAATTATTCTGAGAACAGTGACCAGGCTCTGCTGGATTAGAGCCCTCCAAGGCTGTGATCTAAATGTAAATGTCAGCCCCAAGTGGACAGAACATTGAATTTTCTAATTAACCTTGCAGGTCAGTCTTTAAAGGGACAAGAATATAGCATCCAGCAGTTTAAAAAGGCATTCTGTGCATTATTTGGTGAAGGTCAGAGGGCAAACGCTGTTGTGACAGTTGGGTGAACTTGGAAAGCACACTTCTCTGGGGAGGATGAGGCAGAGAAGAGCAGTTGATGTTAATCTTTGGTAATAGCAAAGGCAGAAGACGGTGCTTTGAATCCTAGGGTATTTTTTATATCCTTTCAGTTCACATGAAGAATTTTCTATTTTTAACCCAACGAATTAGACAAATGGAACCATAGGAGATAAGAGGTGATTTGCTTCAGACCTTTCATCTTCAGGGAAGTTAAATAGTAAATTATAAATTATAAAGGCTTGATTACCTTAAATATTAAAAAGATAAAAAGAATTCACCTCCACCACAGTCCAGTCTCCTTCCGATATTTCGTTCCTACTCTAGCTTCCATCTCCCATGTCCCTCCACATTCACCACACTCCATCTTAGTGCTCCGAATACAGAATTTAATGTCTCTGGGTTTGGGCCCATGCTATTGTTTTATTTTAGGAATGTCTTCTTTCTCTTTCTCTTCTTCCAACATCCTTCTCAACCATAAAGACTCAGCTCCTATGTCCTCATGAGGGATCAATCACTCTTCTGTTTCATGTTACATGTAGCTTAACACTTACTTAGCATTTATGCAGTTACTATTTGATATATATTTCATCTTGATGGTAAATATATTAGTTTTTTAAAAGACTTCTCTTCCAGTAGATCAGGAAGTTGGAAGACAGATACTTATCCCTCACTGGGTCTTAATGCAAGACCATATACAATAAAGTATAAAGTTAATGTTTAAAATGAAATGTGTATGTGTGCAGGTGTGTGAATGAAAAGAAATAAAATGGTCTCTAACCGATAGTGTCTAATATCCCTTCTGGCATTAACATATCCCAATTAAATCTATGATTTGACCTTAGAATAAAATCAAACAACTAATTTTTAATCAGCTACTACTTACTTTCGCCTTGACTTCTAGATTCCTCAGTTAGGAAGAGGGAACAGGTAAAATTCATATTTGACAATGTGCCCAATGAGGTGAACCAATGAAACATTTTTGACCTGTCCCTCTCTGGAGTAACAGTGGCAATCAGAGGGAAGTGATCGGTGTTTGAGGATCAGGCATGGGTTTTGGTTTTCGTAGTCTTCTAGGTATTGACCATAAGACTTTATTATGGTTGCTGAATAAAAATTATAAGAATGTGGACCATTGGAGGAATGAGTTTAGAGGGAAGAAGCTAAATATATCTTTTATTTATCAATTTGTTTTTGTTACAGATGTTTCTCATTTTCCCCCCATTGGCACCCTCTTTCCCTTCCCCCCGGCCCCATCCCCAGCTTTGTTGTCTATGTTCATTGGTCATGCATACATACATGTAAGTTCTGTGGTTTATCTCTCCCCCCTCAAATCCCCCCTCCTTTGAGGCTTGTCAGTCTGTGCTCCACCTCTCTGTCTATGGGTTAATCCATGCTCTGCTTTGGTCACAATCTTACTCAGAGATTCAAGACACACCACTTGTACTGTCGTCGACTCAGTCCTTTGACACTGTAGTTTAAACTCTTTAGCCTGCTGAGAATCTGTCTGAAGGACAAAACCTAGTGAATACAAAAGAATAATTAAAGAAGACTGCATAGTTGATTAAGACAAGAGTAGTATACACATTCCATTCACTTAGCAACTGAATTAACAAATACTTTCTTAGGATTATTTTTCCTTTTGTTGGGGCCAGATACTCCACTGTGTGTGTGTGTGTGTGTGTTCAGATTATTTATAATGTGTTCATATTATTTACCACATGTTCTTAATGTGATTTGAACACACCTGTCCTTGTTTCCACCCTAATAATAATTTCTTTACTGTTATTAGGAGGCTATAATGCTTAGTTCCCCTTTACTTTAAAGCAAAACGTTTTAATCCTAAAGCACTTTTCAGTCTTTACTGAAAATGACCTGTTGTTTTCAGATGGAGCACTCCTCATAAGTCCTTTTTTAAAAATCTCTTTGTGATTAACTGTTGCAAAGTAGTGCAGTTAAAGATTCATGCAGATAATGTTTTTGTTTGTTTGTTTTATTTTTTCACAAAATCAAACCGTGGCCTCCTTAGGCCAGAAGAGCTGGCTTAACCACCCGAGTCACAGAGGCACACCTACTTGGTTGCACCACTTTTTAATCCGTTGCAAATCAGGCTTGGGAAGCTGGACCTAAGTTAGTTCATTGTGTCTGTTGCAGTAGGAGGCTCGGGAGATGAACAAACAGTAAGAGAAAAAAGCTACTAAAGGGGAAGAACATCTTTGGGAGTCGTGTGTGGCCACAGGAGCTCTTATTTCTCCTGTAGAGCGTGTGGCCAAACCGATTTGCTCCAGACCGAGTTCCTCCCCATTGTTGGGGTGCACATGGGAGAGGGTCATCTCTTCTGTGACAGGGCGACTTGTGTGGCGCAGGGGAGCATGCAGCCTTCAGCATAGTTTACGTGAACTTGAATATAACATTTAACTCGGCCGTAACCTGACTTCATTGTCTGAGAACTGGGGTAATAAGGCCATGCCAGCTTCACCGGCATATCTCATGGGTCAGACCAGAACAGCCACCTGGCCAAGGGAAGCTGAGTGCTGATGCTGCAAACTTCCTAATCTCCAGGAAGCGCAGAACTAAATTAGTTGGCCGCACCCTTGCCCTGGAACTCATATTTTAGTGTGGGGTTCATGAAAACAGAATTGAAAAGTAATGAGATGACCCTGGTCCGGTAGCTGAGTTGGTTAGAGTGCTGCCCATGTACACCAAGGTTGTGGGTTCAGTCCCCGGTCAGGGCACATACAAGAAACAACCTATGAATGCATAAATAAGTGAAACAATAAATTCATGTTTCTCTCTCCCCCACCCTCCCTCCCACTTATGATAAATAAAAAAAATAACCTCAGGGGAAGATTTTAAAAATAATAATAATGAGAGGGATCTGTAATAATTTAGGTGTCCCCAGAACTGGGGAAGAATTTAGAGGTCCGAGCACTAGCTGGCTAGGGAAGACGAGAATAGATCCACAGACGCTGGCGCAATGCTGGGCTCCAAGCAGACACTCAAATGTTGACTCAATCGGAGGTGACAAGTTCTGTGCGTATTGAAGAACACATCTGAGTTTGCCTGTAGAGAGAATAGAGACAGCGGGAGTACAAAGCTGCATTATGAACATAAGAAACATGGACTCTTAAGCTACACATGCTACATTTCCTAATGCTCTTGTTATTAGCTCCAGACTACTGCAGCCCTCCTTGCCCAGTAACAGGACTTTTTCAATAGAAGTACTTGATCGAGACTATCCTAGACAAAAATACAGAATATTTTAAACAACAGTTTTTAATGGGTTTTGACCAGAACACTGGCATGCACTCTTGAAGCTGGATTTGGTTTTCCATGTTGGTGAACAATCGCAGGAGTCACCTCAACTCCTTTGTACGCCCTGCTTTCTAATTCCAGGGATGCTGCACTGTCTTCCCTACTCAAGACAAAAATGACGCCAGGAAGTTTCTTATGTTGATGTCTATATTATTATTGTTAGTTTATATTTATTTTTTAAAATATTTTTCTTAAATAATGTTGTTTTACTTTTATTTATTTATATTTTTTATTAATTTATTTTTGTTACAGATGCTTCTTCTTTTTCCCCCACTGATACCTCCCCCCACCCCACCCTGTGCCCAGCTTTGTTGCCCATGTCCATTGTTCATGCATATATGCATATAAGTTCTGTGATTTATCTCTCCCCGTCCACCCCCTCATCTGGGGATTGTCAGCCTGTACCCCACTTCCACGTCTCTGGGACTACCCCATTCCTCAGACTGTTATGTTCATTATATTCCACAAATAAGTGAGATCATATGATACTTGTCTTTCTCTGCTTGGCTTGTTTTGCTTAGGATAACATTCTCTAGGTCCTTCCATGTCATCTCAAAGGATAAGAGATGTTTCTTTCTTACAGCTGCATAGTACTCCATTGTGTATATGCACCACTGCTTTTTTATCCATTCGTCTACTGGTGGATATTTGGTCTGTTTCCAGATCTTAGCTATAGTAGTGCTGCTATGAGCATGGGGGTACATATATTCTTTCTGATTGGTGTTTCAGGCTTCTTAGGGTATAGAAGTGGGATCACTGGGTCAAATGGAAGTTCAAATTTTAATTTTTTGAGGTAACACCATATTGTTTTCCATAGTGGCTGCACCAGTCTGCATTCCCACCAGCAGTGTACTAGAGTCCCCTTTTCCCCACACCCTCACCAACACTTGTTGTTTGATGATTTGTTGATGGCGGCCATTCTAGCAGGTGTGAGGTGATACCTCATTGTTGCTTTAATTTGCATCTCTCTGATGATTAGTGATGTTGAGCCTTTCTTCATATGTCTCTTGGCCATTTGTTTGTCCTGTTTGGAGAGGTGTCTATTTAGTTCCCCTGCCCATTTTTTAATTGGGTTGTCTTCCTTTTGTTGAGCTGTATGAGCACTCTATATATTTTGGAAATTAACCCCTTATCTGATGTATCATTGGCAGTGATGCTCTCCCATACAGTGGGTTGCCTTTCCATTTTGGTGGTTGTTTCTTTTGCTGTGCAGAAGCTTTTGAGTTTGATGTAGTCCCATGTGTTCATTTTCTCCTTTGTTTCTGTTGCCTTAGGTGATGTATCAGTGAAAATTCTGCTGTGTATGATGTCTGAAATTTTGTTGCCTACATTTTCTTCTGGGCTTTTTATAGATTCATGAGTCACATTTAAGTCTTTTATCCATTTTGAAATTTATTCTTATGTATGGTGTAAGTGGATGGTCTAGTTTCATTTTTTTTTAATGTAGCTGTCCAATTGTCCCAACACCATTTTTAAAAGAGGCGGTTTTTACTCCACTGTATGCTCTTGCCAACTTTGTCAAATATTAATTGAGCATATTGTCTCGGGTCCATTTCTGGGTTCTCCATTCTGTTCCACTGGTCTATATGCCTGTTCTAGTGCCAGTACCAGGCTGTTTTGATTACAGTGGCTTTGTAGTATAACCTGAAATCTGGTAATGTGATCCCTCCAACTTTGTTCTTCTTTTTCAAGATTGCTGTGGCTATTTGGGGTTTTATTTAGTTCCATATGAACTTTTGAAGTATTTGTTCTAGTTCTGTGAAGTATGTCGTTGGTATTTTGATGGGGATTGCATTGAATCTATAGATTGCTTTGGGTAGTATGGACATTTTAATGATGTTAATTCTTCCAATCCATGAACAAGGTATATGCTTTCACTTTTTTATATCTTCCTCTATTTCTTTTTTCAATGACCTGTAGTTTTCTGTGAAGGTCCTTTATTTTTTTGGTTAAGTTTATTCCTAGGTATCTTAACTTTTTTTCTGCGATGGTAAATGGGATTTTTTTTTAGTTTCTCTTTCTGTGAGTTCATCATTGGTGTATAAGAATGCCGCATATTTATTAATTTTTTAATTGCTGTTTACATTCGATGTTATTTTGTATTAGTTTCAGGTGTATAGCCTAATGGTTAGACAATCATATACTTTATAGAGTGTTCTCTTCCTTGTATTTCCAGTACCCAACTGGCACTATACATAGTTATTACAAAATTATTATATTTTCTCTGCTGTACTTTAAGTCCTCATGACTTCTCTGTGACTATCAATCTGTATTTCCCAGTCTCTACACCTTTTTTATCCAGTCCCCCAGTCTCCTTCCCCTCTGGCAACCATCAGTCTGTCCTCTGTATCTATCAGTCTGTTTCTGTTTTGTTTGTTTGTTCATATTATTCCTTATATTCTACATATAAGTGAAATCATATGGTATTTTCTTTCTCTGAGTTATTTCACTGAGCATAATGCCATGTAGATCCCTTAATGCTGTTGCAAATGGTAAGATTTCTTTTTTATGGTTGAGTAATATTTCACTGTGTGTGTGTGTGTATCACAGCTTTTTTATCCATTCATCTATTAATGGGCTCTTGGGTTGCTTCCATAGCTTGGCTATTGTAAATAATGCTGTAATAAACTTAGGGGTATATGATGTTTTTATTATTTTTGTGGGCCAAGGTCCCCTATGCTCCACCCTTAGAGTAAATGAAAATGGTTTCCAGAGTCAGGTCTTTTTCCCCCAAAGCCCGTTGTCACAGAGAGAAGATGCTGGAACTCTATGAGTATCTGAACTAAAAGAAGCAAAATGTGATTTTTCTTCTGCAGTTCACCCAGAATTCTATAGTAAATACACCTCCTTTTTATTTTGCCTAGGATTTTTTTCCCCTAAAAAGGGAAAAAGTATTAATGTAAGAAGAGAAGCTTCATTGCCTCAAAATTAGCCTCCAGAAAGAATAAGACATCCTCAGCACAATCTAGTATCTATGCCGAGGAGATAAAAGTTGAGGAAGTGAAAGTGAATCCTAAAATGTCCGGGGCTGCAAGCTCGATGGATGTACATTGATCTATAAAATCAACTGCCTCACAGGCTCTTTAGGAAAAGATGTGAGATATAACGTTGATAAGGACATTGTCTTCATCAATAGTGAAATTCAGATCACGGTTAAATGGACACACATGATCTCCCGGGAGACTGGAATCCCAGTAGTATAGGATGCCAAACATAAGAAACTTATGTCCAATTAACAGGTTAGAAAACTGCAAGATGGAGGGGAAATGTCCTTCCTCAGTTAATATAATCATTTACAGTAGAGCCAGAACTTAACCCAGAGTCCATCACTCTTGGGAAATGCACACTTAAAGTCACAATAGGTTGTCTTTCCTGAGGTTTTTAGTAGTCAAATTACTTAAAAACTGGTATTGTATTGAACAAGAAGGAAAGGTATAGAACAAGAAGGAAAGGTGATGTGTCTGCAATGAGCTTGAGTGACTATTTGTTCATTATCTATCCATTCGACTAAAGGGACTAACTCGAAGTCATGCAGGTGAGCACTGGACCCCAGGTTTCTGCTGTGGATTCCAGTGCCCTTTCCACTGCTCCAGGTTGGGATTTGACTGCATCATCTATGACCACCTACTGTGGACGCAGCCATTTGGAGGACAGAGCAATAAGTAGATAGAAAAGCAATTACATATAGTTTTAATAGACTAGTTTTTGAAACACTAGAAGATCTTGTGTTTAAAAAGAATATGAGTTTGAGAAGGTATTTAGTAGCCATGTTGAGAAGTACTGATATGAATAAACAAGATGGTAAAAGGGTGCAAATTTTAGTTGAAAACTAAATTACTGCTATACAGTTGGTTAGGAAATTAAATGTTATAATCTACGTTGATTTTACAGATAAAAATTTAAAGAAGCCAGGTAAACATACCAGTTTTCAAGCACTGGTTGGTGTGACTTAAAGACTTACTCTTTGCCCTGGCCAGTTTGCTCAGCGGTTAGAGCGTCGGCCTGCGGTCCAGAGAGACCCAGGTTCGGTTCCCGCTAAGGGCACGTACTTCGGTTGCAGTTGGTCCCCGGCCCTGGTTGGTCGTGTGGGTGGCAGCCACTCGATGTGTTCCTTTCACGTCGATGTTTCTCTCTCTCTCCCTTCCTCTCTCTCCCTCCCACTCTATCTGTACAAAAAATGGAAAAATATCCTCGGGTGAGGATAAAAAAAAAAAAAAGACTTACTCTTTCACAAGTAGTTCAGTCAATGGTGATGGATGAGTGTGTTTACATTAATGAATAATACATACTAGCAATAGGAGAAAACTCATTTTGTTCATGAGGTTTTACTCTAAACTATCAAAAATATTTTAAATAATAGTAGCTGCTAATGATGTAGTATAGTGAGCTCTGTTTTACATTGTTGCTGTAAACATAAACTGGTATAATATCCAGAAATCAATGTAGTAATATCTATTGGGCTTTAAAGTACTTTTACTTTTTAATTGAATAATATAGCTTCTGATAGTGTAGTACTTTTTGCTTTAAGGTTATAGTGTTAAAGAAAAATTGAAGCAAATTGAATGCTCAAGTAATGGAAAACAGCCAAATTAATTCAGTAAAACCGTAGCAGTTTAAAAATATTGTGGGTTTAAGAAAACCAAACAAAAATATGTAATTACCTGAGTATGTGCTCATATTGCCAGGTTAATTTTTTAAATGAAGAAAATGTATATGTTTATATAGACACATATATACATAGTTAACCATATGTATTTTTAATTTATACTGTCATATAAGTTTGTAAAACATACAAAGTTGTGCAGAATATGTGTCTCTGAAAGAGATTATACCAAAATTTTAATAGTGATTACTTCTAGGTTCTGAAATAAATAACTAAAAAAAATGTTATTTTTATGTAATAAAGTAACCAGATTTCTTTTACATATATATATAAAATAAAAAGCAAATAAATTTGGAAAATATGTCAAAGGGTTAATATCTTTATTAATAAGGAAAACACTGCTACTCTTATGGAGTATGGTTAAATGGGGGGAAGCAGAGGATACTAAAAGATCATTTAAAGAAGAAATGCAAAGGACTAATAAACATATTGAAATACATGTAGCCCTGGCTGGTGTTGCTCAGTGGTTAGAGTGTCAGCCCATGCACCAAAGGGTCTTAGGTTTGATTACCTGTCGAGGGCATGTACCTGGGTTGCAAGTTTGCTCCCAAGCCCTGGTCAGGGCATGTGTGGGAGGCAACCAATCAATGTCTCTTTCATACTAATGTTTCTCTGGCTTTAAAATTATCTGATTGATTTAGTTCTGCAGCAGATGGAAAGTCCCAACATTTCTTAGCTTTTATACATCCTCCGTATAAGTCCAGTCTTATTATTTATTTATTTATCCACACCCGAGGACATTTTTCCATTTTTTTGTTCAGGTAGAGTGGGACGGAGAGAGAGGAACAGAGAGAGAGACATCAATGTGAAAGGAACACATCTAGTGGCTGCCACCCCACGACTGACCAGGGCCGGGGACAAACTGCAACCGAGGTACGCGCCCCTAGTGGGATCCGAACCCGGGTCTCTCAGGACCGCAGGCCGACACTCTAACCGCTGAGCAAAACCGGCCAGGGCTTCTTTATTGATTTTAGAGAGAAAGGGAGAGGGAGAGAGAGATAGAATCATCATGAGAGAGAACATTGACTGGCCGCCTCCTGCATACCCCCCACTGGGGATTGGGCCCACAACCTGGGCATGTGTCCTGACCAGGAATCGAACTGGAGACCTCTTGATGCAAGGGTCGATGCTCAACCACTGAGCCACACCGGTTGGACAAAAGTCCTGTCTTTTTATACTATGGCAGGTTTGTCATGCTGACAATTTTCCTTTTTGACAAATAATTATTGAGGATTTAAGGTAACGCATCATTTTTTTTCTCTTATTTCAATTAGATACTCTGCATTGATTCCTATAGGAAAGGCTTCTGTGTCATAACAAATACTTTTGGTAAGGAATCTACTGCTCAACTTTCTAGTTCTTATAGAATTAAACTGTTTAGTTGAATTCTTCAAGCCTCTAGACACAAAATGAGATCTGATGAACAGAAATGTACTACGACCTCAAAAGTTCATAGCCAAGTGGGGGAGACAGAGAAGTATACCACTTTTTCATGGTCAGAGAGTATTTTATTATTTTTTCAATATACATTGATATAAGAGAAGTTTGAACTTCAGCTACAGAAGTGGAGAACTCATGAAGGTAGCATTCTAAAGAGTCTGAAAATGTTTTCATTGATCAGGTAAAGAGAATGAAAGCATTCTAAACCAAGGGCCCAGACTGAGCAGAGGGGCAGAAATGGTCGCCAGGGGCCAGCACGTGGCAAGCAGAGTGAAAGACAGGCAAGGTGAGGCTGAGGGGGCAGCTTGGGAACAGACCCGGGAGGGCCCGGTGCCTGCGGGACTCCTGCGTGGTTGTATCCCATCGACACGAGGTAGCCTGGAGAGTGCCGTGATCAGAACTGCTGTTTAGGAAAGATCAAGCGATGGTGAGGGGACTCTAACGGGGAGGGGAGAAAGTGGGGACAGGGCTGGATTTTCTCTCTTCTGTCCCGCCCAGGTATATGTAGAGGGATTGGCACGTTTAGAACCAGGTGCATGTTCTTTCTCGACGTCTCAACTGCTGCTAGAAAACAATCTGTCTACTTGAACACGTGACCACCCAATCCTAGCCAAATTTACCCAACCCTCTTCTAAGTTCTTTCTTCTCTGAATTCGATAGAGCAGGTGTTCAGGAGGGAACCCACGGACACGCTTACCTCCTTCCCGGGGCTTCGTGAACCCTGGGCATTCCCCTGCCCTCTACACCCACCCAGCCGCCCGGTGCCGACAGGTCCAGGAGCATAGCATGCTTCCAGATTGTACTTTCCAGAGTTCTGTACGGACCCAACCCTACAGAAAATACCTGCAGCATTATGATAAGGGGTTAATATCGCGAATGTACAATGAGCTCGTCCATAAATAACTTTGAAAAAGAACATTCAACAAAAGGTTAACAAGCAGTTCTCAGCCAGTGGGTCGCGACCCCTTTGGGGGCGGAGAGACCCTTTCACAGGGGTCGCCTAAAACATAACAGTAGCAAAATTACAGTTATGGAGTAGCAACGAAAATAGTTTTATGGTTGGGGGTCACCACAGCATGAGGAACTGTATTAAAGGGTCGCGGCATCAGGAAGGTTGAGAACCGCTGGTTAACAGTATTATTTCAGGAAAGCATGTGTGCTATCCCCTTATCTTGGAAGACTTTTGCCAACACACTGGATCTATAGTAGTGACATCTTCATGCTGGAGGCAGTGTGGTCCCCTCATTCTAAGGCCAGGAAGCTTTGAAAATCTGAGGGAAATGGCTGAGAATAGAAACTTATGAGCCCTAAGAAGAGTTACGTTCTACTCCTGAGGGCTTGGGAAACCCATTAAAGTCTTTGAGTTTATTTATCTGCAAAATGGGGATAATAATATTCACCTACATCATGAGGTTGTTAGGAAAATTAATAAACATTACTAAACCGTTGAGATCCCAGGATAAGCATCGTTTTGTGGCAAGTGCAGTAAATAATGTCCTGCTTAAATAAATGTGTCAGGTATTCAAACTAATTCTGAAATTAAGTGTATCAGATATACTTTAATTAGCTCTTTTATGGAAATGTTTGTGCTAAATTCAAACGTAAATGCATTATTAGCCAATTCGTTTGTTGTGAGGAAATCTTAAAGCAAAATGCACAAATTTCCCACAACACACTGTACCTTTTTCTTTATGTCATTTAAGTATGTTAGTCTCTGTGCAACCAACTGCTTCAATTATACAAGTCAGAGATGAACAAATTAAGGCACAAATATTCAAGTAAAATAAGATAAATGAGGATAATCCTCTCAATCACTTCTGTGAATTCTGGATACAGACTCTTATCTTTGTAATGCTCTTTAGAAGTCGTTTCGTTCTGCCCCTCAGTTCACAAATGAGGAACCTGAATCCAGAGAGGTTAAGTAAGCTGCCCCGAGGGCGCAGGGCTAGCTCCAGGCGGAGCTGGGAACAGAGCCTGTTTCCTTGAAGTTCCGCTCATAACCCCATTCCAGAGCTCTGCAGTATTCCCTCAACTGTGCAAGGCAGCCGTGACGGATATGTCACATCTTACATATGTAGGTCTTCGATTTCGTTCGGAATCTTAGTAGCTATATCAGGTGGAGACCATAGTCAGACTTGATCGAGCTGAAGGTGGAGGTAGTGGATAGATGACATTTGACTCTTTAGTCCATCAAATCCTGATGGAAACCTTTTGACTTGGTGAGAGATGAAATGTGTTCACATTTTGATGGACCATCACCAACTGTTGAGACTGTGAACCCTAGATTTAGGGGTTCACATTGTGACAGTATCCCATTAGGGTAAAAAAGAATCCAATAATGACTTTGTGGGCAGTGGTGCTACTAATGGTGTTTACCCTAGACTACTGAATCCCAAGCCTGACTCATTCAGGACTGCCTGGTAGGCTATATAAAATACAGATGTAGGGGCCACGTTCCTGGACAGGTTGATCTGGGGGGTTTGGGGCCAGGTCCAGAAATCTGTTTTTAGAAAGCACTCTTGCCTGGTTGGTGTTGCTCAGTGGTTAGAGCGTCATTTTGAGCACCAAAGGGTTGAGGGTTCAATTCCCAGTTAAGGGCAGGCACCGGAGTCGCAGTTTCCATCCCCAGCCCTGGTTGGGGCCAGTGTGAGCGGCAACCTATATCGGTGTGTCTCTTTCACAGGAATGTTTCTCTCTCCCCCTTCTCTCTCTTTCTCTCTCTCTCCCCCTTCTTCCTCTTCCCTTTCTTCCACTCAGTCTAAAAATAGCAATGCAAAAATATCATCTGGTGAGGATTAACAACACGACAACAAAAAGCACCCTTGATGACTCAGGGTTACCCACGTTTTTAAACCACTAGTTACAGCACAGGTTTACAGAAGCAGCCATCTGCTTTCCACTATTGATCCTGAAGCTGCCAGTAGATGTAGAATTAAAGTATATGATACTGCATGTTATAACTAATCTCTTTCTCTCTCTCTCTCTGCCTTGTAGTCAGTGCTTATTTGGTTATTACAGGTAGTAAGAGGTCATCGTCCCAATATTTCAGTGAGAAAACAAACATTATGTGTGATATAAACTTGTAGTGTTATAGAATGTTGTCATATTCTTGGATACTTGAGATCAAATGATGCTACTGAATTTTTTTTGCAAAAGAAAAGAAACATTCTTACTAGGAATTCAGAAGCTTTGAAATAACTATCACCACCCTGGCCGGTTGGGCTGGTGGCTGGAGCGGCGTCCCGCGGACCAGGGAGCTGCAGGTTTGATTACGGTCAAGGGCACGGACCTCAGCTGCGGTTCGTCCCTGGCCCTGGTCCGGGTCATGGGGGAGGCGGCCAATGGATGTGTCTCTTTCACATCTCTCTCTCTCTCTCTCTCTCACCCCACCCCCCCACATATTCTATCAGAAGATAAATAGAAAAATATCCTTGGGTGAGGATTCAAAAAAGCAAAACGCTCACCCCCAAAGATCATCCTTTATGGGCATGCTTTGTATTTATAAGAAAGGAGGCGTAAAGAAGAGGCACATCCAAGGTCATGAATATATTATCAAACTTTATTTCTAAAGTTTATATACTAATCAATTCTGGATTCTAATGTTCTTCTAACCTTCTTAAACATTTTTAGAAGAAGTCTAAATATTCACTTATAGATATCTTGGGCAGTTTTAACTTTTATTTATTTATTTCTTAAATATGTTTTTATTGATTTTTTTAGCGAGAGAGAGGAAGGGGAAGGGGGAGAGAGAGAGAAACCTCCATCCACTGCCTCCGCACACCCTGACTGGGGACCGAAACCGAAAGCTGGGCATGTGGCCTGACCAGGAACTGAAGCAGCAACCTTTTGGTGTAGGGGACGGTGCTCAACCACTGAGCCATGCCGCCCAGGGCCAGTTTTAACTTTTAAGCAGGACAAAGGGAATTGGCTTCCCTAGCTCGGGGTGGGGAATGATGTTTAGATATTAATCTAACTGAATGACATAGAATACTCAGCAGTAATGAGGGTATTTCAGTGACTCACACAATAAACACCAGAGTAGATTTTATCCTCACTAAATCACGGTTAACCAAGGCCAAATTCTACATGAATGTTCTTATGTATTTATACAAATATATGCATATATTTTTTAAAATATGTTCTTATTGATTTTTTTTTAGAGAGAGAGGAAGGGAGAGAGAGATAGAAACATTGATGTGAGAGAGAAACATCTATCAGCTGCCTCCTGCATGTCCTGCACTGGAGATTAAGCCCAAAACCTGACTGGGAATCGAACTGGGACCTTGCGGTCTTTGAGTGACAATTAGCCAGGCTCTGCATATCTGTTTTTAAGGCAAAAGCTAATTTGTCTCTCACCCTTTAAGATTTAGTCTTTCTATTAATAATTTATTTCCTGTTTATGGAAAAAAGATGTTATCTTCGCACATTAATAAAAAACTAAATATGATAGAGAAAATAAATATTCAAATAGATAAGCTATTGCATTGATCCATGTCTCCAGAAAAAATGATACAAATAAGTATTTTGATTTTTTTTTTTTTTTTGAGGCGTTAAGGAAAAAAAAAAAATTGACACATCTCCCAAGATTTCTATTTCCTGCATATAATATGACTGTTTATTTGTTTTCACAAGTTAACGGGACCATGCTCTGAAAAATCAAGTGGCTTACGTTGGCATAGTTTTATATGAAACCACTGGCATTTCTCTGGGGAGAGTTTACAACTTTTTCAGCTATCAGACTGTAGATTTTGATTTTTATACTGAAGAAATGTGACCATGGATTTGAGTATTTTCCACTCATTTCTAGCTATGTGTAATCATTTTTGAAACTCCACATCTAGGTTAAAAAAAAAAAAAAATCAGAGCAATGACAAAAAACCCTTCCTAAACCTTTCCCTGAAGTTTTACTTTTCAGTTGCAAAGTGTTAAATAACTTTCTGAAATGTCTTCTGTAAGCCCTGGTGGTGCTACACTCTGGTTTGTTTGGGGAGATTTGGTTTTGTTTCTAGGAGAGGGTGCACTGTCTCGTAAAAGAGACAAGGGAAAGTTTTACCTGTCTGTCTCTCCTGTTTTTTTTTTTTTTTTTCCCCCTCTTTCTTTCTTTTTCTTTAAAGATTGGTGATAAGGAATTCTAACTACTTAATGAGATGGGAGAGGCCTCACTCCATTGGAGTGGAGGAGTCCATGTGGAAGTTGATGGATTGGACAGGTAAAGAGAAGGGTCCCGCCTCCTCATGCCTATAGTTGGGTATATATTAGGGAACCTAAAATTATGTACAGAGAGAGAAGGAGAGAGAGGGACTTGAGTTCTGTTATCTTCTTAGTAGATTCCTATTGTCAGGGTCTCAGAGGGGGTGGGGGCTTGGCCAGATCCTGGAGCCAGAAGAGAGGACAGCGGCATTGATCAATCTCACAGCTAACATGTTGTACCTGGAAAACAATGCCCAGACCCAATTTAGTGAGGTAAGGATTTTAGATTTCGGCTCTTCATCTAGAGATGCGTTTTCATTTTTAGTTTTTAAATAAAAGCGTATATATCTGTGGTTCTCAGTTACCCAACATGATGCTTTTTGCAAATTGTATCTAGGAATCTCCTTTTCTTGGTTAATGTTTTCTGTGGTGACTGTAAGATTTTTATCCTTTAAGTAGATTATAAAAAAGGAGAAAGGGGAATAGAAAAAATTAGGGTGGTGGTATGTATTTGAAAAACCTAATATTCGGGAGTTTATAAAATCACTTGTAAGTACAGGCTGAGAGAGCAGATTGCATTCTGCTAAATACATTGAAATGACCCCTCTGTTGGGGATTCACACACCAGTAAGACATATTAGTTGACTGTGTCTCAACTCAGTTAAGTTCTCAGTTCCATCTCCAGACTTCATCCTAAATGAAGTTTTTTTTTTCCCCAGAATAATCAGGTGAAACTTTTAAAGTCATTTTTGTTTTGAATTTTATCAATTCAGAGACCCACCTAAATCCTGAGGTGACTTCAATAATGTCTGTATTGTCCGGTGATGGACTTAGATTTTCACTGTGTAATGACAAAGTTATTTTGGCGTGATACGTTATTATTAAATATTTATGCATGCATACATATAAATGTATATGATAACATGTAAGGTTTTATGTAAAGAATGAAGGATCTGCCTCTGTCATCTCTCCTCAGTGTTTGTCTCAGAGATTTAAATCACTGGGCATAGGTATTAAGAAAAAACTCCTGAAGAGACTGTAAGACTTTGAGGAAGTTTCCTAAGGTTGAGGGAGGTCTAACAACAATATTAGTTTACATTCCTCAGAATAGGGCAGCTGTGTTGACACTAATCACACTGGGGGGTGGGGGGAGTGCGGCGTTTCGGATGAAAATGCTTGCAGGAGAAAGCTTGGAAAAGTAGACCTGCGGACTCCAGTTGAGCTCCTTAAAATTCAGGACAAAGTGCATAGCCTCCTGGTGCAGACGGCAAGGGGGTGAATCCAGCAAAAGGCAGCAGAGCAGAGCCTGCGCTGTCATATTGACTGTGCTATTGTCTAGACACCTGAATTGTGTAAATAGAACCGGGGAAATATCAAGTTATCTCATGAAGGAAAAGGAAGTGCCGGTGTTCCTTTAAAACCTTCAGCAGGCTTGCCTGTCCTCAGTGGAGAAACTTGAGTTTCTTGTTTTACTTTAATATTGAAAGTTCGCTTGAAATGTTACCAAACAATTAAAAAAAAAACAGAGGGAACTTCTAAGATGATCTTGTTTCTATGTGATCCATTGCAGTCCAGTTTTAATCATTAAGAAAAGTAATCTGTCGGTGCTGTCATACCTGACTGTGTTTGTTCGTGAGCTGGTTCACGACCAGAGTGAATAAGAAGGCTGGGTTTGACTGTGTGCGTCTGAGTATAATGGGGTGGAAACAAATGTTGGTTTAGAGATATCTGTAAGAAAAGTACCAAGTTGATGGGGAAAGAAATGATTATTTCTCAAGAAAGGAAAAAAATAACAAATGATTAAGAGGGATCTGTAGGAATGATGGCCTCTTATGGAGGCGAAGAATCTTGTTGTATGTGAGAATATGCATACTGATGGCGAAAGAAAAATACCTTTACATGGGTTTGAGTTTTTAAAAACTTGAGCTAAACGTGTGGTCAGGAGCTCAAAAGGTAGCGGTTGTCTGTTTTCTGTTGGAATGCTGCTAGTGTACCTAGAAGATATCTAAGAAAAAAGATGGCTGAGTTTCTCTTCCTGCACCTTTGTGGATATGGCCACCATCCATGCCATATCCTTCTGCCGGTCTGGAGACTACACGTTATCTTCACAGCTTGACTGCCATTCTGTTCTTTCCTGGGTAGGGTTAGGTTTGGTCCTCTATAAAAACTGCTTCACATCTGAGTATGTGAAATTCCTGGGAGCACATGGCCCCGAAAATCCTGAAACTTAGCACAAAGTTATAACGTTTAGGGACCTACCTTAAAGTAACGTTTATTAGTGATTGTCAATACAGGAACAACCTTCTACTGTTATCAAAGAAGAATTGGTAAACATTGGTTTACCAATTAAGAATAAAAAGGCATGCATTAAATGTAGAGGATGCAGAGATGTAGCGATAGATGTCTGGAAGCAGGTTGGTATAACTTAAGAAAATAATAGGCTTCCCGAGTAATGGAGCTGCTGTGATTGGAAAGACAAATGCTGCTGTTACCTTGCTGAAATAAAAACAGAGCTAATATATAAAAAAAAAAAGAATGTAACTCCCCGTGATAGTACAAATTATTCTATAACTATAACCCAATCTTAGACTTCAAATAAGTTTTAAAATTTAATTTGTTAGTAACTTCTTGGGGTTGATAACTCAAACAATATTTAAGAACACATCCTTTTGTACTCCATTTTCCACAAATTTCCAGTTCCTTCCCCCAAGCAGAGCTGGGTTTGGGGAAGCAGTTAGTGAACAGGAAAGGGCCCGGAAGGGAAGAGAACGTGGGCAGGATGGAACAGGCAGGGCTTCAGGGCCCACCCTTGGGTTACAATGGAGCGGTCTCAAGCCACCACCGCACCATTGTGCCAGGCTTGGAATGACACAGCCTCTGGGACTGGTTTCAGACATGGAGAGAGAGGCTCAAAAGAAAGAAAATTCTTGACAGATTAAGTTTTAGCTCAACTTTCTTGCCAAAAAACTGGTGTGCGTGTGTGTGTGAAAGAGACGGGGGGGGGGTGAGAGACTCTCAAATTCCTCATTAGAAGGACATTTTTATTTTTAAAAATCCCCGTCTGGGGTCCTAGGTGATGAGGAAGTGGGTGGCTGGGTTACAGTATTCTAGATCTAAACAGGACTTCAAGGCTCATTTATTGAAACACCTCTCTTTACAAATTGAGGTTAATCATTTTTCTGTCTGTAGCTGAGAGAGCGATAGGTGTAGAAATGTGTCCTGTTTACCTCCCTTTTTCTCTGTAATACCAAGGAAAGAGAGATCTAAAAGGGACTGTTGTGGAAGTAGATGCTCCAAGAAAGTTTTCGTAAAGAACTGATGTGCAAATCTAGTTAAGAGCAAAAAGAAAATGCTGAAGCAGGAGTATAAGCCCTTGGATCCAGGTCCTTGTCATAACTGTCCTCTGGGCCTTCTTGGTCAAGGGAGAGAGTCCTTCCTATCCCAAGTTTCCAAGGGCCAAATCATATTTTAAACTTGACTTTTCTCTTAATAGTTAATAAATGTCTTATCATAAGCTTTTCCATATTGTGCTCCTGAGACGTTTAACACCTTAGGCACAAGCACTGTCTGTAAGAAGCAGAGGCTGCAGGTTTAATTCAGGTGTAATTCAGGTGTCAGCCAGGCTATGTTCCTCACTCCATGCTGTGGTCTTAGATTGCACTTCTTGTTTTACAATTGGTTGCCCTCAAGCCCAGAGGGGACTGGGAGAAAGAGATCTTAGATCACAGATCATAGCTCATACCTTCCTTCACTACTACTGGAAAAATGAGTGGTGGTAATAAATCACTTATCCTTTACCTAGATAAGGAAAAAGCATGTTTGGTTTGTTTTGTTTTTAGAAGAGCAGTGATCCTCAACAGGGGTGTGGAGAGTACAGTAGGCAGCGTGAATGAATGCCTGGGTTAACTAGAGCAACCAAAAATATATCGGTTGCTTTTATCATCATATCACATACATTTTCTGAATGCAAAGTTATTAAAATTTTCTTAAACGATGAGAATATATAAAGTTTAGATCCTATATTTTTTCTATTAAAAATATATGTCTGAGGTCATGGGATTTACGTTTATCAAGGAAGGATATGGATCAACTGCTGAGAAATATATTACTACGAATGTACTTAAGCTTTCTTTGAGCCGGTATCATTCCTCTGGGTGGGACCCGAGCTGATGGGAGAGAGGGAAGAAGGTAAAAAGTCCTTCCTTTGTAGTAATATTATAAAGTTAAACTTTCCCCCTTGTTGAATACATTTTTAACTTCTAATTGTTTTATGTCAATAAATAAGGAAGAGCAAACACAGATTCCAAAAAGGCATCTCAGTGAAAAATAACTTGATTGTTTACACAGAAGTCTTACTATTTTGAAGATAAAAATTTTTCCAATCCCAATGGACTCAATTTATTTTTCAAATGTATGATGAGAAAAAAGTCAAAAGACTGATATATTCTTATTGTCCAGTGACTATTTAGTGGACTGAGAAGCCTGTAGGGTAGGAAATTTTGGTCCTGGAAAAGAATGGATTGGGGTATCAGGGTAAACCAGTTGATCCAAAAGTTAAGCTATAAATTATATTCCTAATCTTCTCTTAAGAACACATTGTAGAAGCACAAGAAAATAGTAAGCATTGGCTTATCCATGTTCTACTTTTCTAAGCATTTTATAATTTTCACTTATACCTTCATAAATATTAGTATTGAAGAAGAGAAACTTGGGTTAGAAGAAGGAGTTATTTACCCTTTTAAAATAAATGTTTAGTGAGCATCAGTTACATATAAGATGAAGCATGGCTATAAAAATGAGTAAGAAACAGATCCTACACCAAGAAGTTAACAGCTTATAGAGTGAATAAATATATACATACAAAATAGGACATATCTTCAGTGTCATATGAGAAGTGTGAGAAAAATAATATAAAGGTCAGAGAAAGAGAGTACCTCGAAGGAGGAGGATTGAGGAAGTCAACATGTATATGCAGGATGTAACTGTACTTGGAAGGACAGGTAGAGCTTTCTAAGTTCTAGAAAGAGAGGAGGGACCAAGGATTGCAGGTGAAGAGACTAGCATCAGCAGAGGAACAGGTGGAGTGATTGCTGGGGTACTCAGAAACCTCAGATAATTTGGATGGAATTGAAAGTATGGAAGAATTAGGAAATAAAGTTAGAAATGTAACATTGAATGGCTCATGGAGGGCCATAACACATTTAATATAGTGACAATGATAAGCCGTGGAGGGATTTTTGAACAGAGGAGTGGTGTGCTGGGATCTGTACTAGGGGGCACGTAGGGAGAAGAAATGGCTTTGCTTAAGACTGCCTAGATGTATAAAACCCATTTCTCTGCATTGCACATTGCTGCCTGTTTTGCAAGAATATCCACCACTTTGGGGGACTTTTGGAAGGGTAGAAATAGATTGTTTCTAAATTCTCATGATTTGTGTGTCCTCTGCATATAACTCTAATAGTTGTGGCCCCTGCCATAGGTAAATTGGGAACAGTTAGCCTTGGTTTGTCTTTATGTAATTATTTTCTCTTCAAATATAATTATTAATAGCACCACTTACACTTTCAAAAGTGTTCCAGTTAGAAGACAGAGTATATGGCCATCCTATAAACAAAGACTTCACTCTTCATTTCAATATTCTTCCCAACCCCTAACTCCAAAATGATAAAGTCGTATAAGTTTGGCTGTAAACCAGAGACTTTGGTACACAACACACAAACTATTTAGATTATTTCCCTCACAAAAATAAGCATTTCCTTACAATCCAGCATTTACAGAACTAATTAGTCACTGTGCCCAGCAGAGACTAATTAAGTATAGTCACTGTGCCTAAGGAAAGCAGAGATTGCTAAGTTGCAATCAGTGATCTCTGAGAATTCAGTCCTAGAGTGTACATAAAGCATTTGTAAATGACTCCAGTACAAAACAGAATGTGGTAAGAAACACCAAACGGTCTCAAAGACACTGAAATGGCTTCGAACCCTTCATGACAAAGGTCATATTTCACATAGTTTGAGGATCAGAATTTAGCCTAGGGGGAAGGGAGGAAGGTCATGCTGTGCAGAGAGTAGAAAATGAACAAAAGTACAAGGAGAGCTATACAGGACCAGATAAAAGAACATGATATATTGACTTAGAAAGAGAATGTTGATGTCAACATTGATCTGTATTCATTAAGTATGTCAACAGTTTGTAAAAACAGCAACAAAAGAGAGTATGGGCTTTTATCTCAGTAAAAGCTAGAACCCATGCATTTTGAAAGCATGGGCAGTGTTCAGAATTCGAGATTCGAAACTGTGTGTGCTCCAGGGATGGTAAGTGGCATTATGCAGGGAGGGAGAAGATAGCCCAAAGGATTGCTTGGGCTAGGTGACGTGGAGGGTTTCTGTTCCCATTCCTCGGACTTCTGCTGGGACAGATAAGATGCCTGGTCCATATAGGGATTTGGCAATTACATTTTTTTTTAAAGTTTAATCAAAGGTGGGTATAAAATCCAGAGTGGTTCTCTGTGTGAATTAGGATCAAGTTTATTTATCAAATATCCTAGAATCAAGGCAAGAAAACCTTGTTCTCTGGTGACTGCTCTAAATGAAACAGTAATCCTGGAGCTCAGTGTGAGACGATATGCCGAGTATGCCATTTGTCCAAGAGGGAGGATTCCCAGTTCTAATTGGGAAATGATAGAGCAGAAGCAAATGTGAATGTTCCGTGTAAGAAACAAACAACCCATGAAATTAAAATACAAAAATACAAATCAAGTTCTTGGTATTTCAAATTCAAATATCTTTGCCATACATTTTTCAAATTTCATTTCATGCAAGGATACACATTTGCATTTAAGATTTGATCAGAAATATTGGCCCAATACATGTGTTTACCAATCTTAACATCCTCTCTTTCCACAATCTCCTTCATTACTTCCATTCCACAAAGGAAGAAAATGTAGGCAATTAAGGAGCTAATAGTAGGGTAGGCAGGGGTAGGTTCATGGTGGAGGAAGTTCAGTGACTTGATTTAAAGGCAAAGGAAACAGGTAGGAGGAAGAACTGGGCTGTAAGATAAATGAGGGGATGTCCAAGTTTCGTCAGTCCCTTCTCTTCCTCACCCACTGAATCCTCCACTTGCATAAAGTGGATTTAGGAAATTATCCAATACTGGCCTGTGATTGTCCTGCTTTTAACTCTGAAGACATTAGGGAAACAAAGAATCTCCACAAATGACCACATTGCTATCCAATCTCCTTTACAGAAATAAGTAGTTCAGTGAAGTGTCTATAAAGTTTTTTCAGAAACAGTATTTTATACGTCCCTACATTTGCTTTTCTTATTTGGATGGATAGTCTAGCATAGCTAGACCATTCAAAAGGAATTCCGTTCCATCTTTTGCAACAACAACAACAAAAATGTTGGAAAGTTTCTTATTTCATGTTTGATAATGACTAACTTTATACACTCTAGGTTTCTTTTCCAAAGACAAACTAAAATAAGACTGTCCTGCAGGTTCAAGGTAAGATGGCTTCATGGGATGATATTCACCTGTCAAGTGAAAATTCAGTAACTGGGGTCGAGGTGAAGCCTAGGTTGGCTCTAGGTGAGGGCATAACTGGCAAAAGTAAAACATGTTTGGAATGTCAGTGGATGTGTAGAGTGTAAATTGATAGCTCGTGCAAAACTTGTGATCCAAATTGCATCTTGTCTGTGTTTCTTAAATGGAAAAAAAAAAAAAAAATGCTCATGAAAGCTGAAAGAGGGAATTTTGAGTCAAACTATATGGTGTGTTGCCAGAGGCGGAAATTTATGAAACACTCTCGTCAGCTCTTCTGGAAACACTACAAAAGAAATTGTTCTACTTTCTTATTGGTGCTAAAGCCACTAATAGGTGCAGTTTAGTATAATACCCCTGTGAAAATTACCACCCCCAAAGTGAGCTTGCCTTGGAAAGAACTCTGTACAGGCATTTTCTTTTTCCTTTTAAGCTTGCGCAAAACACCCAAAGGGGCCATTTCCAATCCAGGCAGTGATCTTTCTCAAGTTTATTCTTTCTCAGATCACAGAGACAATGAGGAATATGCCCTGTTTACTCAAATCAGTCTGGATTAGTGTCACTCTATTGATGGAGTCAGAATTAAAAGGAAAACCATTACCCTCTCAAAGGACAACATCAGATGTTTGGGGAATGGCTTGATTACGTTTACATGTGAGACTCTGTCACCAGACTGAGGTTCAGGACTCCACAAGACAGACAGAGGGAATGGATCCACTCGGCCGAGCGGAAGCCTTAGGCTTGGGAAATTATTCTAACGCACAATCCCAACAAGCTTGCAGGGCTGAAAATCAGAACAGTGAGATTTCAGAGAAGATATTTTTCCTGACTTCTTTCTGCAGTCCAACAACCCACTCCCACAACAAGTATTTATCTCCAGGACAAATCCTTTTCAGTTTTGAACACTCTGCTGGGGGGCTGCTTCACCCTTAAAAATTTCTCAGGTCCCACCCTTCAAAATAATCCCTTCTTTCTCCAAACTCGTGTGCTTCTCTGTTCCTCCCCCATACTCTCCATGTGAACCAGATACCTTCTCCCCATCTCTAGACTGAAGGCCCTTGGAGGACAGAGGATGTGTGATATGCTGGAAGGGGTATCTTCAGATAACGATATGGCATGTTGATATATACTTAAATTCATGGCCTGTGCAGAGGGCCATGCAATCGCACACATGGTACAAGCCCTGTCTCCGCCTGCATGCCATGAATCATATGGTTTTCCTTGCCATTTTGCAAAGTGTGTGTGTGTGTGTGTGTGTGTGTGTGTGTGTGTGTAATGAGCCCAGGTAGGTATTTATTTCCATTATGCTTCAAGTGGCAAGAACATTTATAAAAGACAGGGCAGTATCCTGAGTAAGGAATGACCTGTACTCTCACAGAGGTAAACAGTGTAAAGTGTGTGCTGCTTTCACTTAATTGATTACCCATGAGGACAGAGAGTGCATTTGACTTTAAAACAACAAAACAAAACTGAACAGATCAGATTTTTATCTTGCTTTGCAGTCCCTTTTTAAAAGTGTTTACTTGCTCCCATACTGTCCCCTTGATTCATCTTGTCCCCTGCATGTCTCTCCATCATCACCAGAGATGAGAGTGGTTTGCACCGGATGAATAAGCTTGATGATTGGCAAACACTTTCCCCTTTTTATTTTCTGTGGTGTTATTACGAAAGGATGTCTAAAAAATCTTTGTCATTTTGCTCTTAAAAATGGTCTCCCAGGTTTTTGTTTTGTTTTTGTTTTTCTGCTCAAATAAGACACTAAGGAGCTGTTGTAATTATTAAACTGATTGATTGATTGTTACTTTCATAATGGGGTAAATAGAATGAAATGAATAGATGAGTGTCTTTCAAGTAAAGCATGTCTTCTGCATAGCTGGAGACTTCTTTTTTATTTTGCAGTTAAAAGTGACAGCTTAAAGGAGCAGTCCAATGTTACGTAAGTCTTCATGTCTAATTACAAAGCATAGTAAATAGCTAAAAACTTTAATTATCTCCAATAGTGAAAGATGTATCTATCAGCAAAGAACTTGACAAGCAAAAGCAAATGAGAACTTATGAAACAGCGTTTCTCATTTGATTATGTATAGAATAATAGTAAGACTGAGATGTATACTTCAGTTTTCTATTTGTAAATAATGGCTAGTGTCTTCAACCCCAGTGTGAGCTTTCAAGTCTGGGAAATGAAGTCATGAATTCAGACCATGTGCAAGAAATCTGTAAGTTTGATAAACAACAATCTTAGTTCCTCAAAAGATACATTTGTAAGCGCCCTTAATTATGGCATTATTCTAAAATGCATGCTGGCTAACTGGGCAGAAAACCATGGAATTCAAAGAGGGAGGGACCAATTGTGTGGCCGATGTACCAGAAACGAATGTCTTACTGTAAGCTTTCTTCTGGGTGGTTTCTTTCCTAAGCAATGCGTATTTGGCCATAAGCACCATCAGTAGGAAGTGAATAATTATGTGACCAAAAAGATTCAGATTCTTGTTGCTGACCTAGATGTATTAGAAACAAAATCTAGACCACCAAGGGAAAAAAAAAAAAAAAAAAACCCACTGCCTTGGCACAAAAAATGTGTATGTATTTATTTTAAGGAAGTAGAAGCTCATTAATAAACTTCCCAGCTAGGTGTGAGCTACCAAGTATTAGTCATTGCCTTGTGAGTGACAGGACTAGCTATTCTTCTACCAGTTCCCATAAAAGCTGAGGCTCAATGCACGATTCCCACCTACCAAAACAAAGCAAAGCACAGAGCAGAGGTCACAGAGATTACCTGGAGATGTACTTGTAACATTCACCTGGCAGTACTTTATAAAGAGGTGAATCCAAGCTGGAGACAGACCTCGGCGTAAAAATCAAGACTTCATTGTGTTGGAATAAAAGAGAGACTTTCTAAAAGTGGGTTGTATGTTGAGAGTCTTTGCATTTATTCATTTAATAAATATTTCCTGAGCACCTACTGTGTCTCAGACACTGTTCCAGATACGAGGCTTAGCACTACACATGCCAGATACATTTATTCTCCTAAATGTATGGTCTAGCAGAGAAACCCAACGTTAAAAATTATTAACGCGACCAATTAATTATAATTATAATTATATGACGCAAAAGGAAAGTTAGAGTGTTATGACAAGGGAAAACAAAGGAGAATACCTATCTGATTCAAGAAGGCTTTTCCTGAGAGAGGACTCAGAAGCTAAAGCTTCAAGGTGAGCAGGGAAACAGCTTACATGCGCAAAAGGCTTGAGGGCTGAAGGACTTCCTCACTTTTGAAAAATTGAAGAAATGCCCTTTTGGTCTTTCTTTCAGTGAACCAAAGGGAGTTTCAAATAGTGCAGCATGGGCCATGTTCATGACTTGGAGCCTTTATTTTAGGAGAACTGGAACCCACCTGAGTTCTTCCAGCCTGGGAGAGGCGTGGCCAGATTCCCAGCGCATTTCAGGTGGTGGCTCCAAGAAGCTCGGTCTCTAACTCTTGACAATTGCACACGTTCTAGGAATGGTTAAAGCTTTATAGTCTCTTTAAGAAACAGAGCATGTTTTCTTTCGATGTAAAAGAGGAATGCTTTCCTGGAGTGTAACTTTTAGATAAAAATCCCAGGCAGAAATTTGAGTGACTCCGATTTACTTAAGAAAGCGGCTTCTCCAACCAGATTTACTGGTTTCACATTTGGGCTCTGTCACTTGCTACCTCGAGCAAGTTACTTAATCTGGTGGCGCTTCAGTTTTCTCATCTATAAAATATGTATAAAACATGGGATAAAAATGCCACCTTGCTCATGAGGATTAACTACATGCAAATACTTGAAGACTCTAAGGAACATCATAAGGAATTGGAGTATTCATAACAGTAGTAGTCGTAGTAATACCTAATATTCTTTTGATATAGAGGATTAAATATGGATGTCAAATATGTTTCAGATATTTAAATAATCTTGATGGTTTCGATTATTTTATTGAAACTGAGATGTGTTCAGTTTCAGATCACGGTAAACAAAGCTATCCCTTGTGATAAGATGTTCATCACATTTAATCACCCTATTGTTTTAAGTCATAACTTCTGATATGGACTAGACAGATACATTAGCAAAATTCTTTTGAAATATTTTAGGCTCACTTTAGAAACCAACAAAGCATTACTGATGAGCTTCTAAAGTCACTGCAGTATCCTTTCCATATAAATGGCCTAATGTTCACTGAAAGTTTTCATGACTTAAGTATACTTTCTTAATGTCATCATGTCTGCTAAATTAATCCATCAAAACAGCGATTGTTATAGATTGAGAATGTCCTCAAACATATTTTTTGTTCCAACTTTAATAACTTCTGGTTTACTTTAAAGAACTGGAACTCTGTATATTTTTTTCTATTATCTAGGTCAAAAAATTACTGAATATTGAAATTATATCTTTCTCTTTTCTGCTAAGCCCAGTGCTTCCTTGGTATGTAAGGTGATGTAGGTTTATTTCTGAATGGAGATGCTCATGATTATCAGTTTGTTCATTTGTCATTATTGCTAGAAGGGACTGCTTACTGAAATCATAGAATTTACATGTATTTTTCCTTCATGGAGATCTACACAGTGTAATTAACCTAATTTCAATCAAGTTTTAACTTCAATACATTTCACACTTCATGGCTTTTCAAATACTATGCCTACTGTTTGTTGACATTATGGCCACCTCATCAGCCAACTTAATATTTATTTGTCTCACCTGCCTTTTTTGTGTTGGCTGGGGCTTTTAGAAAACTCTTCTAGGTTATGGAAGCCTGGTCCCCAAAGAAATCTTGACACTTTGTGTCGGAACACAAAAACATTCTGGTAGACAGTCTGTCTTTCTAGGTTTTATGTGTTCATTGCTTTACTCCTACATATTGCTGATTACAAGGTATGAGTGTATTTTACCCCAAGCATTCACTCTCTTGGGATCATTTGAACTGCACAAGAAGTGAAATATTTCACGGCCAGAAAAATCTGATTTTGAGAAAAATGTGATGCGAACTGAATTCTTAAGATGGAAAGAAGGTACTTTAACTTGACGTGATAACACAAATATCTTCTTGACCTTGAATGGAGCACTTTAAATCAATTGTGCTTAATTCTAGCATAAAACAAACTATCATTCTTTGAGGTGAGGCAGGTGGTGGAAGACTAAAATATGACAAGTATTTCTCCCTAAGGCGGTGCTTGTTGAAAAGTCACTACCCTCCTGATATTTGTGGGTGGAAATGTAGTACTGTCTGCTAGAGCATACTCGAAAGACTGTTTTGTAAAGCCAGTGTCAAGAAGAACACTGTTTTCTTTTCCCAGAAGGGGCTTTAGAATGTTCACAAAAGCTTCCCCATGAAACCTAAGGCGAAAGGTTATATCAGCTGAGGAAACTATATATGCTGCCTGAGACATTTTAATTTCTAGGTTTGGCTGGGCAAATCTGTGTAAAGAACAAAGTTATTTTCTCTAAAGTAACCTCATGGCATTTTCAAGTAGATTTGCAGATGAACATGTTCATTTCTAGAAGGATATGAGAACTGGCTCCCTCTTCTATTTGATCATCAGAATCAATCTCCCTGTAGGTCCCTAAGAGGCAGGGTGTCCTGGTCCCTTGCCTAGGGGTACACAGCACATGTGTGGCAGTGTTAGGACTTAGACCCCACATCACCAAGTCTTTTGCATTGCTGGGATTCATTCAGGAGTGTAAGGAGAGCTGAAGAATGTTCCATTCCCTAGCCTCATATACATTAACAGTCAGTCAATGCTTATACATATAATGTATTCTGAATGAAATGTGTAATTATTTTCTATGACAAGGGAACATCTGAATTGAGGTAAATAAATTATGATTATATATCCCAACAGTAATCTCTCCTATCTCTGTTTTCGCTCTCATTTCCATTTTTTATTAACCTCTTACCGTATGTTGCAGCTGGGTGGCCATACATTAGTTAGTATAGACAATACTGTCCGGAAAGAGAACTTATAAAGTTTCTCTTATAAAGATAAATCGGAGGAGTGAGATTTTCAAATACACAAATTATTTTCTAAGCCCCAGCTTCCATTGTATTGGTCAAATGATTTGGGAATTCTTTTCTGATGTTAAATTTCTTTATAGAAGGGTAAGTGCATTGTCAGCTTTAAATAAGTATAAATCCAGGTATTCAATCTTGAGTTTTGTTTATAGCAATGTGTATGTGTATAGATAGATAGATAGATAGATAGATAGATAGATAGATAGATGAGTGTGTGTGTGTGTATTATTTCTCAGTCGCTGAGAAGAAAATTCAGCCCTGTGCTATATTCAGAATTTAAGATTATTAAGCAATATAATCCAGGAAAGAAACAAAATGAAACTGAAGGGATTGCATTGATAGGACACCTTTGAATAAAGCTAATGAACAAAACAGACCCTGAGACTTGGAAAGGAGTAAGGTTCAGACTGACAAACCTCAGAGGAAAAGGGCGGGGGAGAGATGAGATAAACGAAAGAACTACTATGCCTGCATGGGTAACCAGTGGACAGAGACAACAATGCTGGGGGGCGGGATGGGGAGGAGGGTGTCTGCAGGGGAAAAAGGAGAAACATCTGTAACAAAAATAAATTGATAGTAATAAAACAGCAACCAGTCAGGAAAAATCTATTATATTATTATTTTAATTTCAAGCATCCAGATCGAATTTTAGTGAAGAAATAAACTGGAGATTGTAGATGGGCATGAGAATGCAAAATGGCTTATGGAAGGGAGAGAAAAAAACAAGAAAATATTCTGCCTAGATTTGGCAATGGTAGTTATACTTGTTTTTTCTTAATGATGAAAGCAAGCAGTTTGCGATTCAGCCCCTGGGCGGCCCTACACTTATCACCAGCCTCATGTTTCAGAACACCCCCAGGCTGTCCTGTAATTACCTGAAATATGCTAAATCTCTGTGACCAAGGTGTGTTTCATCCTTTCTGTGGTCAGATTAGCTAGTCTGCGATGAACCTGAATATATTTCAGCTACAGATGTTGGTAATTTTCCCAGGTCAAGGCAGTGCATCTTCTATTTCAAAGTTATTTTATAGGAAATGAAGCATCCGTTTGAATCCAGAGGAAATGGATTGTTTTACTTTATCAGGTTTACAGGAGATATCAGACAAATTGTGGCCATTTTCACCTTTTATATTTGGTGGAGAAAAGACTGTTACCTTTTTCAGATGTGATGGGAGAAAGATAAAACTCCTTCCTTCCTTCCTTCCTTCCTTCCTTCCTTCCTTCCTTCCTTCCTTCCTTCCTTCCTTCCTTCCTTCCTTCCTTCCTTCCTTCCTTCCTTCCACTATAGTGTATATTAAGGTTATCCTGAGATAAGATACCTAGTGGTTAGAAAGGGACTATCTATTTCCTATTCCAAATATTCTAACAGCTTTTGTTATATGAGAAACACCTGGGACAGAGGGGACCCCATAGAGTTCTTCCAGGGACAGTTTTTGTAACTGATATGAAAAGGTCATGTTCTAACTTTTGTCTTTTATTTGTCATTGTAAATAGGCATTAAATTAGCATCCCAGCATTAGTAAATTTCTCCTCTCTGTGTTTATGGAATTACTGACAGTGAAGAAGGGGCACAAGAACTGTTCCCTTCACCTGCTCAGCTTCACTTTGGTGGAAAACGAAGGATGACGTTTACGCACATTCACCTGGGGCAGAGCCAGCATCACAGACATGCAGAGCATCACAAAAGGCTTGGACTTGGTTTAATGCCTGCTGTCACCATTTTGGAACTCTTCATAATGTATGAACAAGAGGCTCTGCATTTTCATTTTGCAATAAGCCCTGCAAATTATTTTTCAGGTCCTGCCCATGTAACATTTGTTCTTCTTGGCTGTGTTGGTCTGTCATTGCCTCCAATCGAATGTGGACATGTCCACTCTCTCTTCAAATCAAAGAAATGCTCCAATAAGAAACTTTTGTTGATGTTAACTAAATGCTTTTGCAATTAACTGCTACAGTGCTGTTTCCTATGGCAGGTTTATGACATTGATTTTTAATAAAACTGTGAAAAGTACCCAAGTAGATTTCCAATAATACAATTCTTTCTTTGGTGGGTTTATTGTTGTTGTTCGTGTTTTCGGCTAATTAATTCAAAGTTGGTAGTTCTGGTTTTCTGCTTTGTTATTTTTTAAGATTGTTGAGTATACTCTTATGTTTAAAGTAAAATTTGAGAAAAATTGAAATTGAAATGTTATTTTTTTCATTTTTACCTTGGCTAGTAAGCAGCTTTTTGCCTAAGCCTGAGTACCCTCTAAGTTCTAAATTGAGGCATTTGCTTTGGAAACAAATCCTGCTGTGGCTAGGTAAAATATTTCACCTGGAACTACATGGAATTAAAAATGATGGCACTCAAACTCCTGCTATTAATCACTGCTGAATACAGTTTCTGCCGCTCTGGTCCACCCACTCCGCTCTCCAGGGGTCTCCTTTGTGACTCCAAGGTAAACGGAGCTTCCATTTCTCTTGAGAGAAGCCCCGAGTGTTTGCTCATTGGCTTTTAAAGCTAGGTCCCAAAGCTTTACTCTTTACACATATTGAAAAAAAATTTTTTTCAAAGGGCCACGTTTCTTTGTTCTCGTCCAAGCCCACAATTAGCTGACGTTCCATTCTGTGCCGCTCCAAGGAGGAGGAAGGGGGGGGCCCAGCAGGCATTTTACTGCCTGTGAGAAAGTGCCCCTCCACGTTTCTTTGTCCTCTGTCAGGTCGGCTGCCTCCCTAATTGCACGGCTGTAGGGACGCACGTGCCTTTGGGAGCATTATCTGATTCCCACAGGACGTTAGAAGTGCTTTATATACTGACCCTTCGCCTGAACACATGGAGTATCTTTGCAATCCCCTTCCCAGGCTCTCGCCACAGGTTTGGAAACCTAACAGCTTTAATTTAGTCAGGGGTGTGGACACATTTGTATGGGCCTCAGGTTGTATTTTTTTTCCTCCCGTAGTTGTCTTACCTACAGTGTTGCTGCACCTGTCACTCGGGGAAGCTGAAGGTGGAGGGGAGGGGAGGAATAGGAGATTTAGAAGTCAGAGGAGAGGAGGCGAGACAAACAGCTGCTCTTGTCAGCATGGGGATAAGTGTAAAGAGATTAATAGTTATTTGAAGAGCACATGGGGACGTGGCATTCGGCAGTGGAATGTGAATGTATAAATGTAATGGAATGAGCAGGCGACCGTTAACATTTAGACAGATGCTCCCTGGACTGAATGGAATGGCAGAGTCCATTTCTGCTCATGTGAAGTGGAATCCATGATTTAGTAAAATACTTTTATGAATCATCACATTTAATTCAATCTTTTTAAAAGCACCTGTTTTTAGGTGAGTTTGTTCTCCATCATCTAACTTGTCTGGGACTCTCAGAACTGTACGAGATGGGGCAAAAGTAGGTTCACAGTTGTGAGTATGTGAGACTCTTGTATTATCATTTATTAATTACTGCATTTGCCATACGAACTGTACATCTACTATTGCCCCACCCTGTATTTCTGCGGCAGAAACAGACAAGCCATTACCTTTATAAACAGGTACCACGGAACCACAGAACTGCCTTGTCTTCTTGCTTTTGCTTTGGTTTCCCTTCATCACCTGGTAGAAACTGAGATTTCCACGCATCAGAGGGTCTCACAGAGGGAAAACGGCACAAGGGGCCCCTCTGGTAACATGTTAAATTGGCTCAGGTTTAGGAGTGACTTGAATGGTCTGAGGGGCTGCCGGCTGTGATGGTGCAGGTGGGGCCCTGGACTCCCCATTCTTGGCTCATTAGCCGATGCTTGAGAAAAGCGCTTCCTTCTCTGACAGTAATAGTGGTGTTTTCTTGCAGATGAAGCAAGAAGAAATTAATTCATTCTTTCCTCCTCTGTGCTTAGCTCTGTTCACATAAACGCATCTGGCAAAAGAGCTACATGAACTAATATACTTCTGAATTATATCAAATTTAGAATTTAATTATAACTGTGTGGTACTCCTCTTACACATGTTCCGCTCATAAAGAATAAACAGCTAGAAAATGAAACAACAGATAAAAATTAGGCTGTGTTTGGGTGATATACTGTCATGTTACTTTTTAAAATATATAATTGGCTCTCTAATCCTGCTACCCAGGCCCCTTCAGTCTTTATGGAACTAGCCCTTGGGGAACCTGCATACTCTGGGACACGTTTAGAATTATAAAACCATATAAAGTATATGCCCCAACTACAATAATTTGATGCTTAAATCCCCTTGAGAACACATCTACCCAGTGGTCTTTCTCATAAAAAAAAAAAAAAAAAAAAAAAAAAAGGAAGAGCAGGTGATATGCAATTACTTGAAAGAATTCCTAAGCAGCTACTCAGTACTGGACACTTTTTGCCCCATTTGTGAATAATTCTACTTTCAAATGCTCTTGAGAGGACCAGAGGACCAGAGTCTCCAAAGGGTGCATGTAAGAGCCATGTGGTCTGCGCAGGTCATTAAGATACACACTCATGCCTGAGGCTTCTCTGGTTTCTAGTTGTGTGACACCAATGGGATGCTTTCCCTCTGATGTTAGGGACCTGAGGTCAGACTCTGTAGAGTGCATGCACCACGCGATGCCGTTTTTGAAGCAATGCTCTGCTGCATAAATGGCTAACGTTGGGGTTTCTGGATGTCCTGCAGCCACAGTACACGAACCTGGGGCTCTTGAACAGCATGGACCAGCAGATTCAGAACGGCTCCTCGTCCACCAGCCCCTACAACACAGACCACGCGCAGAACAGCGTCACGGCGCCCTCGCCCTATGCGCAGCCCAGCTCCACCTTCGACGCCCTCTCGCCCTCGCCCGCCATCCCCTCCAACACCGACTACCCGGGCCCGCACAGCTTCGACGTGTCCTTCCAACAGTCCAGCACCGCCAAGTCAGCCACCTGGACGGTAAGAGCGCTGGGAGCCAAGAGATGGGCCATTGAACGTGACCCCAAGTGCAGGGGTCATCTTTAACACCCCCAGGGGCTTCTGCCCCTTCAAAGCTGAGAGATCCATATTGCACCGTGGAAAACATCTTCCTGTCCTCTAAGGACATTTTGTTATTGACTATTTAATACTGAACCAGGGGCCAAAATAAAAGTGCCATTTAGTGGGAAAAGCCCCGATCTGGGAACAGGCCTGTGTTCTGGCTGGCTCCTAGAAATTTCAGCCTAGGTGTTCTTGCCTGATTCAGGCTGTTGGGAGGTCCATTGTGTGACAGTTTTTGAAAAATGTGACACATTATGCCAACGAGAATTATTATAATCATAGGTTATGTGTTTGCAATCCCCAGAATGGGGGATAGTTACCACGTTCATTATTTCAAAAATAAAAAATAAACATTAGGGTGTGATTTTTAAAACAATGAATAAAATCACAAATACAGCATCCCTAACAAGAAATTAAAATTTCATTGATTAAGGAAGGGCTACATTTGTTTATACACGTAGGTTCTATAACAGGGATTACAATTTATTGATACATATGTATTTATTACCTAGAAAAAATTTTTTTCGAAGAGAAGCCTCTAAAAGTATATATTGGAGCCCTGAATTAGTCCAAAAGTATTATGATTTAAAAAGTTGGGGAAAGAAAAGAAAACCTTTCCATGTATAACTTTGCTAAGAAAACATGGAAATATTTTCAAAAATTCAAAAGGTACAAGAATGTTCGAAGTTTATTTTGTAATGGAGTGTAATATGAACAAAGCACAAATATAAGGGAGGGACCTATAAGACTGGTTTTAACTAGTTGATCAAAGAATGCCCAAGACCAAAGTGGCATGCATGTTTGTCAAACAATTGAATGTTTGCATAGATTATAGAAATGCTTCCAAATATCATCATCTTGCTGAGAAGTAGCCTTAGAATTGTTTTAACAGTGCCCACCCAACCCCCCCTGGCAAATACGTTTCTTTGGAAAAGCCCTCTCTGTGTGTGCTGCAGTATCCAGCTCACTGCAGGCTTCAATCCAGGTGAACGGAGTTTGTGAAATTATCTGCATTCATAACACTACATTCCAACATAATTTCACAGGTGTTCTCATTTTGACCTCACTTCTTTGTGAGCCAAGTAGGACACGTTTTATAACTCCCATTTTGCTGGGGAGGAAAGCAGAAGAATGTGGGGGTTGGCTGACATCCCTCAACTCACCGAGGCATTTGCGCAGCCGGACCTGTTTCGGAGTCCGCCCTCCCCGTCTAGATCATGTCCCTTCTTTCTTCATCATTTCACATCAGGATGTCCCAAAACTGTCTACAAAATTATTTCCGTGCTTTCCTTTCACGGTTTGAGAAGCGGTTCTGTCATGGTTCATATTTCAACCATAATGTCTAAGTAGTAGCTTAAAACTTGATCTCTCCCTTGTGTGTTATTTATCAATTGTGTCAAACTCTTTAGTCTCTTTTATAGTAGTAATCCTGGAGATGGACATGAAAGGTGAGTAAACTTCGAGTCCATAGACCTTAAATAAATATCGGTTGATCAATCCAAGTGACCTTTGGCTGAAGAACCAATGGAATAACCGTTTTATAAATAGAGCACTCATGTGTTTCAGAAGGAGACTTACCAGCTGGACATTTGCATCACTGTTGTTCAAGGCTAATGGTTTCTCGTTCGCATACTCTGGCAGAGGTCCACTGTGTTAAGAGAGCACATCTGAAAGGATGATGGGCATATTGGGCCGCTTCCGGACCAATCACTTCTGTTCTAAAATGGTTTGAGAACCACAGGGATGGAGTTTGATACAGGCCCAACATTATATCAATCTTCCGACCTCTTCCCGTCCTCACCACCTCCTCACACAGAAGTCTTAAGGCTTTTTTCTTTTCAGATTTAGCACAATCCTCAGTCATCTCCCGTTACAACCCCTCTCTCATGGAAGTAAGTTGTTTCACAAAAAAAGGTTGGCGATTTCTACCTAAATGGTAGGTTGAAAAGAAAAGAAAATGTTTTGTGGAGCACATTGGGAGAATTTCCTGACATGTGGCAAAGGTGAAGTCAGTGCCCCGAGAAGCGGGTAGGCACGGTGGTCATGGGCACCGAGCTCTGGTCGGGAGCCAGAAAACCAGAATTCTTGTCTGGATCATCTTTGTGACCTTAGCCAAGTCACTTCACCTTTCTGGAGTTCAGTCTGTGCCTCCGATGAGGATAGTAATGAGTACTGTGAATGTACTTTATGCAGTAAATATTCAGTTAAAAATTGTTAAAATGATACATTAGATACACAATGTCTTTTCCACAATTTAAAAAACAAACAAAAAACGTGAGGCTGGAAAAGCTGGGAACTGACTTCTTGGGTACATGACCCATAAATTCCTTTTTTTGTTGTTTAAAAAAGGGAATAAAAGAATGAGTATGGTGAGAACTGCTCTCTTCCCTTAAGGTGAGATAGTATTAACAATCAGCCAAAACTGTTTGGAAGGGCTTGAGCTCTAGTGAGGTCTTTGGCCTGCCATTAATGAGTGATGTTGCTTAAGCAGTTATGTCTTCCCTGGGTTTCTGTTCAGTGGTCTGATTTTACAGAATAAGGTGATTGAATCAGGTATCTCTTCTTTCCTACTAGTATATCACATGGTGCTTATATTTTTACTAAGCTATTTCTTGTTCACAGTCAAGTTTATTTTAGGCCAAGTTACATTTCTTCTGAATCTAGGGCTCTTTAACCTTTATCTGGGCTGCTGCTAAAATCACCTAAAAGATATAAGTTCTCAACCTTGCACCCCAGTGTCTCGTATATAGCAGCATCTAACGCTTTCCGTCAAATTATATATCCTCGCATTTATACATAGACCTCACATTCTCAAAGTGTTTTCTTATATGTTTATCTTATTTGAGACTCATAACCAAGACTCGTAAGACTGAGGCTGTTATCCCCAGTCTTATAAATGAGGAAAGATCAAGAAGCAACAGTTACATGGCTAAAACCAGCCAAAGGGGGAGAGAACCCAGGGCCCCACACCCCCAGGTCCAAACCCTCCACTATCCCAGCTCGACTGTGCACCCTCTGGATTAACAGAGACAGGAATGTACAGGGGCAAGTAGGCCCTGTGGAGTATGGAGCTGAAGCCCAAAGGATGGAGGAGCTTTTTATGCCATATTACACAACAACTATTTCTCAGGCATCTGTGCCCTTTGAAGCAATTTTTCCAAATGAAATACTGTGTTTTAAAACTGCTCACAAACTAGAAGCAGCAGAAGCCGCTTTCATTAGAAAGAGGCCACACTAATTGCATAGTGTTCTGCTGATACTTGAATAAACATCTTTTTAGTATCACTTTATCACTTGTCATCCTTCCTTGTCGGGTTCTCTTTTTAATTTCTGGTTTACTTAGGATTACTGCCAAAATATAATTAATATATGTAAAGTATATATGCATATTTTCTTTGCTTTTTCTGTGTTTTAAATAACAAATGTGATTGTGTTTCCAGTTCATAAAAATATGGTATTTATTTTAAACTTCTTCCAATGAAATAAGTAAAGTATGATAACATTCCACACACACACACACACACACACACACACACACACACATCAACACTGAATTTAGGATTTAGTTTCAGACTGTCTTCTTATGTCTACAATGTAATTGCCACTAGTTATCAAGGCATACAATTTAATTTAATGGTCTAGTATTGTAGCCAGAAATCATCAGTCGGACAGTTGGCAGAACAATAATTTGGAAATGGCGAGAAACTTAGGTATAGATTTCAACCCTGAAATTTACCAGCAGCACATTGGGAACTGCCCAGAGAACTCAATCTGTCTCAACTTCACTTTCCCCACCTACAAATGGAGATGTTACTACGTTTCTTATGATGAGGATTACATGGCATGTGCAAGGACACCTACTAGCCAGCCCCTTGCTGGTCATGGGCACACCAGTGTTTATATAGTCTGGGTTTGAATCACTTTGTTTCATGAGTTTGTTATAGTTTTGTTGAGGGTCGATTTGCAAAAGTAATGATTTGGAAGAATGCAAAGCCAAACGTCTTCTACTTTTTTTTCTTAGTGCTTTTGGGCTATTAACATGCATGAACAACCCAGGGACTGTGATAATATCCCCTATCCAAATATACGAATTGGGGACACGAGATGATAACCGGCTCCCTCACAGACAGACTGCAGGCTGGCTGTCCTTTCCTGAGCCTGCCCAAGCAGATGGCAGTTCAAGGACGAGCCCTTTCCAGATCGAAGGACCTGTAGACTTCCAGCATTTACTTCTCATGTTTAATCTGCCACTTAATTTATGGGGAAACTATTTTTCATTCCCCCTGATAAATAAAAGGATAACAGTGAACCACACTTGTTGAGTCAGCATATTCATTCGTGGTGGTGAAGTGCTGCAGGCAGCCTGTGCACTCACCGGTGGGGACCTGGCTCAGTACATTGTGGCGCATCCATGTAGCAGAACACTCTGTGTCCACTTAAAGAATCTCGAGGACCGACCTGCAATGCTTTTGGCGTTGCTGGTGAGAAAAAGATAAGCCTTCCGTGGCACCCACTTGAGAACTGAGAGTGTAGGTAAGGACACCACTGCTGGGCGGAGTGTTTCCTTTGCTCTAGTGAAGAGGCCAGTTGGGGAATATAGGTCAATCTGTCTCGATTACTGGACTCATGCGCCTTTGTCAGTTTGAGAGCTGTTTCTTTGCAACCTATGACACGCAGTATTATCTGTGTGCAAACACCGAAAACCCTCAGGTTAGCGTTTTTCTGTTGCGCTCACTTTAAGGTAATGACCTGGCCTTGGGATGTATGATCACTTTTTGCTGTGGGTCTGTCTTCCTTCATAGACTTCAAGATCTTGGAGAGCGGGCACCCAGACCTAGTGCCAGCACAATTTCCAACATACAATAATAGGCCCTCAATGAATACGAACAAACTTGATTTTCCCTTCGTGGTTAACGGAAACAATGATAGTTCCAAGGAGTATTCCTCAGTTCTGATCCTGATTGTTAACTGTCCGTGAATGTGGTCCCTTTTGCCTCCACCCATGATTTATGTAGAGCATTCTTCCTTTGCCTTTTGTAATTATGCCAGCCTCGTGTGTTCAGAGCTTGGAAGAATCTGACTTGAGTAATTGGAGAATGTAGGCAAGTGGCATTTGAAAGGGGAACAGCCAGTTCCCTGGAGAGTTTCATTGATCCCACAATATTGGTCCTGCAACCTTGCTCCTCTTGGCTCCCCGGGAGGGTGGGGTGCATGCCTGTGGTCCACCCTCCCTGTCATCGGGTTCCCTGTAACGTAAGACTTCTAGAATGAGGCTGTGAGCTCTGCTGAACCTACTGCAAGCCAGCCTATTACGTGGCTTTTTGGAATCTTGGGACGCTTAAGGATCACTCATCAAAGAACATGATGTACAGACAGACTTTTCAATGGTGAAAATGATTTATCAGCTTCCTTTCATGAAGGGAACACTTGTCTCCTCAAAGTTGGAGCCTTTAATTGGGGCTTGAGCTGGTCTTGGAATTGAGTGGCTGTTAGATGTCATTGGTGAAGGACAGGAGAGAAGTCAGTGATATATTTGTTAATCATAACAAGGTTATTTTCACTTCTTGGAAAAGCTGTCCTGTAAATCTCCCAACATACATTTAGAAGTGCCTTTCTGGGCCTCTCCTATAATGAAGAAAATAATAATTTTGAGCATATTCACTTGTGATGTAAGCTCTTTCTTAGTCCAGAAAATTAAGGAAGAATGTTGTAAATAAAGCACTTGAAGACTCTTAGTGATGGTTCATGTTACTTACTTAACTCTAGGCTTTGGATTTACAAATGAATTTCCATCGTAAGACAGGCTGCAGAGGTGTTGTTCCCAGTCCAGAGCAGAATAATTTAATCAGCATGTTTGCCCTAATTTATTTAAATTGATTTGAGATCAATGCATTTGTAATAATCCAAGTTCACCTCATCTATTGTTTAGGGCCCTCCCACACTATGCAAAGTGATATGTTGAATGCACTGTACAGTTTCTTTTTCTTTTTTTAATTAATATTGATTTATTACATCCAGTATTAGGAAAGCATACTACTGACTAAAAAGAAGTAAACAGCAAATTTAAAAGTCTGGCTTTTCTTTTTCTATTGTAAAAAGCAAGCAGCAAAACCCTTTTCTTTTTTCTTGTGTTTTCTCTTACACCTCCTCCTCTTTCTTTCTCTCCCCTCCCTCCTCCTCCTTCTTCATCATTGTTATCATTAGCAGTGGTCATTTGGTTTTGTAGATATTACCAGCCACTAGGTACCTTATTTTGTCACTGTAGCTTCGCTTTCCCAGCATGGCAGATTAATAAGGGGACGATCCGACATAAATCAATCACCAAGGAAATTTCCATCAAGAACAGGAATCTGATCATCAGACCCTTATCTTTTGACAAATCACTTTGGTAATGGAGATGGCAAACCGAAATATCATTGGGGTGTCAGAAGGCAGCATACATGAGTCAAATGGCGAGGACAGGGATGGTGGCAAAATGAGCTTGCATGCCCTGTCTCCAGGTTTGCAACCCCAGCGTGTAGAAAGAGAAAGCGGGCCTGGCATGAAAAGAGTTATTTTCAAGAGCAGCTAAAAACCTGGATTTGCACACGATATCTCCATATCTTTATTTTATTATTATTATTTTCTTTAATCCTCACCCAAGAACGTTTTTCCATTTTTTGTTCAGATAGAGTGGGAGGGAGAGAGAGAGAAACATCGATGTGAAAGGGACACATCGAGTGGTTGCCACCCGCACAACCCAACCAGGGCCGGGGACAAACTGCAACCAAGGTACGTGCCCTTAGCGGGAACCGAACCCGGGTCTCTCTGGACCGCAGGCCGACGCTCTAATCGCTGAGCCAAACGGGCCAGGGCAATATCTCCATATCTTTAAATGATAATTATTTTTCATTGTAATACACTACAGACCAAACAAAACAATAGGCAGTTTGAATGCTATTCTTATAATATATTAACCATGACAAAGGACAATTACTTAAAGTTTAAATAAAATAACTTGAAACTAGAGCAAGCATCTAAGAGAAAGTTTACTAATAAATATATTCCATTCAGAAACAATAATTCTCTGTCCCTTTCAAAAGTTTTATAGGTTAATCTCTTCCTACCAAACCCTAAACAATACATTGTCAACATAGATTTTTCTCTATTTGTTTTCTTACAATAAATGTCATTCCTACCTTCATATTTCTCTTTCACATCAATGTCTCTCCCCCCCCCCCTTTTCTCTCTATAAACATATCCTCAGGTAAGTATTAAAAATAAATAAATAAGCTTTTATTTTATTAAAAAATAATGGTATGCGGCATTATATTCTTTGCATAAAGGATCATATATGTTTGTTTTTGTTTGTATCATTCGCAAATGTACGGGTCTCTGTAACAACTCTTTGGCTAAGCTGTGATCGGAGAAGGACAATGAGATTTTAAGGGCTTCAGATCCGTTTTCTCACCCACTAACGGGTGGCTTATTTTTAATTGGTACATCGAGAGTGTGCAGGAGTAAAAACCACCTGAAAATTGAGGTATAAACAGAGAATAATGTCATAAGAATTTTTTAATGACTCAAGAAAAACACAGTATATCATTAAGCTCTACAAGAGATCCCTTAAAATCAGCCCTGAACGATGTGTGCCACTTACTGTGGGATTGTTCCTCCTGGTGCGTTCCCATGTGTGAGCTCTGCACCTTCTGTTTGCCTCCCCCGGTGCTAACCGTGTCCCTAGTGCGACTGAGGCCTGCAGAGGTTCCCACCCCTTCTGGTGAAAAGAAGCAGATGTGTTTTTCTCAGGAAAGGCATCTAGCAATCAGCTGTCATGTCATAGGTAAAAGCAACTGCATCCTAAATAAATCCTCATCATTTTCTGTCCACAGCAATTAGTATGTCTACTCGGGTCACTGGGACCAGAAGGAGACTTGAGATAGCACAGCTTTCTGCCCAACAACTTCCAATTCTTTGAGATTAAAGAAGAGTTTATTGTAAAATAGAAAGACAAAATCTTAGGCTCTTTGAAGCCCTGCAGATGTTTTGTCGATGTGAATACTTTTTAGAACGAGGGGTCCTATAATTAGGCAGACAGAGCCTGGAGGTAATGATCTCAGCAGCCATCTCTCCTGTGGCTTTTTAAATTTTAAAAATTTTTTTATTTTTGTTACAGATGTTTCTCCTTTTTTTTTTCCCCATTGACACCCTCCTCCCCAACCCCCCTCCTACCCCATTCCTGGTTTTGTTGTCTGTGTCCATTGGTTATGCGTACATGCATATAAGTTCTGTGGTTTATCTCTTCCCTCCCCCCACCACCCTCTCTTCTGAGGGTTTCCGTCTGTACCCTACCTCTCCTGTGGCTTTTAATAACAATTACAGCCACATCACCAGGCTCCTCTCAGCTGAAATGTAAAAGGAAATTGATCGGAGCCAGAGACTCTAGATCTAATTCATGGTGAGGTAAATTAAGGAGGGAGTCTCACTTTGCAGATAGAATGAGCCTTCTCATTTTAGTTTAACTCTAACAATGAACACTCGTGATTTCTTAGTGAAAAAACGAACAAACAAAAACATAATTTGCCACCAAGATATAACATTAGAAAGGTCTGAAGAATTGGAACAGAATATCCAATTGTTTTGCACATAATTAACACTGAATTTTCAAGTTCATCAAACAGGTGTTCCTTCATGGGTTACTCATTTTGTTTTTATTTTTACTTTAGTTTTTGCACTGTTGAACCTGTATCGCTAAATCTTGTGAAAATTATAACGAATAAGGTGAGGACACCATTTCAAAAGAATTCTCTTTTTCTTTGAGCAGTTTTCAAGTTGTATTAAATGGAAAGATGAACAAGAATCCTAACTTGAATTTGAGCAATCATCTGACAGGCTAGGAAGAGTGTGACTCCTAGAGTAGAACACGGGACTCATAAGGACAATTCATGGGCATTAACAAGCTGAGCGGTCTGGGGCAGGTCACCCAGCCTCTGTCCATCTGTTCAGCGGGCCCTGGAATACTGCAGGGCCTTGAATAATGTTATTTTAATCAAAGCCATTTTGTTTCGACATTGATGAGAGGCTGTAGGAACTTAACTCTTGTTTATATCAATTAGCCTATGGTAAAACTGGTTTCATTAAAAGTTGTTTTGCTGCTGTTCCAAGAACCTGTTAACGATGTGGAGGGAGGACTTACTGTATTTACCTGGCAGGAGCTGTGAGGCTTAAAGTTTATGAAGTACTTTGGGAGCCTGGGAGACGAAGCTCTAAACACATAATATGTTATTATCTCATCCTGGGTTTTTATTTTTAGATTTACTTGCAGGAATACACGAATACTGCATCATATCTATGCTTACAATTCAAGCGATTTTCTGAGCTTTTCCATTTATAAGCAGACATTAAATAAAAAATAATGATCTATAAAGCATAAGAAATTATTGAGATGAAAACATTATATATGTGTGTGTTTAGATTTTAATATAATTTTTTGTTAAAACGTGTTTAATTGGGTCCTGTGACTGTTAATATACATTTTTTTTAGAATCTCGTGTTTTATTGGTAACATTTTAACAAACCAGTAACAAAGTTGAAATTATGATCATTTTGACTGGGTGATTAGAAGAAAATTTACTCTCTTTCTTAAAAATGCAAAAATAAATATTTATATAAGTTCAAATATATTACTCTTGTTGAGTAGCAAAGGAGTTAATTCACAATAATTCACAATAATTATAATTTGGGCTAGAAAGATATTCCTTCCTTGTCACCTCCTTTACTTATTTTTTTCTTCTATCCTGTGTTTTGAGATTATCATATTTATAAATATAGATTCCTGATGTTAAAATATAAATTACCTCTACTTTTTAAATTCTTTAATTACTTTGTATTTTTGGAAAAAGCAAATTTCATTTTCCCATCAGAACAAGGTTGTGATTATGGATTACCAAGGGATTGTTATCCAGTAAGTCACAGGTCTGATTAACTCTATATCATAAAAGCAAAGCTCTGACTACTGTAAGTCAGGATAATCATTTAAAACAGCAAAATGATTCTCATAGTTCCATAAAATTTACTTGAATATCTTGTGTGCTTTGACATGTGTGTATTAAGTTTACTTAAACATAAAATTTTAACAGTTGTTTTTATAAACTTATCAAAAACTGATATGCTATTATAATTAACATTTTAATTAACATTTTGACATGCCAGAATTTTCAAGCATTTGATGTGTAATAATGTTCTGTTTCTCAAAATTTCCTCTAGGGAAATTAGAATGAATTCTTATCCAATGTTGCTAAGAACAATACTGGGGGAAAAAATTCTGTAGTACAGACCATTCCTCAAGAGATTGAATCAATTATTGAAGATATTACTCATAATTGTACTTATTGAAAAAAGAAAACCTGGATTTTATTGAATTTGAAAACAGTAGGTTTAGTGTGTGCCTGCCACTACGCTTTCTACATTAGGTGTCTTGAGAGGATAAAATGCCCCAAAGGCAGCTGGTTATGAGAAGGGCCAGGAGTCCCAATGGAGAGAGTTCTGTTTGGTGCCTTAGTGTCAGTGAAGTAGTTAAGGACACAAGTTTTGTATTAGCTACAGAGTTGGTGCTTGTCTTTAAACACTATCTATTCAAGTTTATCACCTGCATTTACTCTTCTAACGTTTCTGTACAAAACCATAGAAATAATGGGTAAGGCCCTTGGGAAATGGTGTTTAGTTGAAAATTAGATAAAGCAGATAGATCAACAGGTAAAATAGAAAGCATTTTCATAATAAAAATGTGAAATAAGGTTTTCTGTACTTCCACAGTTACAATGGATGCATAGCAAATGTATCCTGCTGTGATAATATCTTCTTGAACTAACCCATGTACATTTCTCCTTTACTTATTCTCATGCTTAGAATGTGTTGAAGTTATACAAGTATAAATGAATGCACATTGTTTTAAGAAGCTTTAGCCTAACATTATTCCCTTTGAGTCTAGGAAGACACTTGGCAAATAACTTTTAATCAGTCTTTAACAATAAAATCATCAACCTATAGGAGTTATCATGGATAACTCATTCTAGGCTTATGTTGTTCTTTCTTAGTACTCATGGGTAATGGATTCTATTTTACATTTCTCTTCAAAGACTATGTCTGAGGAACATCATGTAACTTAATAAACATTAGCTCATCTGTACACTTGCAGGGCGTTAGAGCAAGAATATTAGGTGATGGAGAACTTGAGGTCTAGAGGAAGGACAATGTTTTACTCAGCAGCAGAACCAGAAGGAAATATAGACTTCTTCTAGTCTCGTTTCCTACTCAAGAAGTAATTAAATACGTGAAAATTTGTATAAGTTTGTATAATGTATTCATATTTCAGAATTGATTTCTTGCCCAGTACTTCATGGTTTTCAGTTATAATACTTTTCTTCACAGAAACATTGTAGACATAGGTGTTAAAAGATATAAGAACTGGCCCTGGCCCGTTTGGCTCAGCGGTTAGAGCGTCGGCCTGCGGTCCTGAGAGACCTGGGTTCAGTTCCCGCTAAGGGCACGTACCTTGGTTGCAGTTTGTCCCCGGCCCTGGTCGGTTGTGCGGGTGGCAACCACTCGATGTGTCCCTTCACATCGATGTTTCTCTCTCTCTGTTCCTCTCTCTCCCTCCCACTCTACCTGAACAAAAAATGGAAAAATGTCCTCGGGTGAGGATTAAAAAAAAAAAAAAAAAAAAAGATATAAGAACTGGGAACAGTTTTTTTTTTTCTTTTTTTATAGATTCTCCTCTCAACCCCCACCCAAATGTAATTATCATCTGAGATACTTTGAGAATAGGAGTAAGGAAAGGGAGAGGATAAGGAAGACTGTGGGCGAGGAGGAGTGAAATGGTTTGTTAGAACACAGTGAATCGGGCCCTGGCCCATTGGGCTCAGCGGTTGGAGCGTTGGCCTGCGGTCCAGAGAGACCCAGGTTCGGTTCCTGCTAAGGGCATGTACCTCGGTTGCAGTTTGTCCCCGGCCCTGGTTGGTTGTGCGGGTGGCAGCCACTCGATGTGTCCCTTTCACGTCGATGTTTCTCTCTCTTTCTCTTCCTCTCTCTCCCTCCCGCTCTATCTGAACAAAAAATGGAAAAATGTCCTCGGGTGAGGATAATAAAAAATAATAAAAATAACAAAAAAAAAGACCACAGTGGCTCGGTCCTTCTGTAAAAGCATGGCATGCACACTTCAAATGTGTGAGTTGGATGTTTTCTAAGATTCTTTTGTAGCTTTGGCAGCATATTTTCATAATATGGACTTCAATTTAGAGGACAAGCGTCAAACCAATTCAAATAGAATGTTCAAATTCAATCTAGAATTCTCACTTTCTTGATTGCTGTCTTCTATAGTCTACTGGATGCTTTTTGTTTCAAAGTATAAAAACATACTCATTTTCTTCAGTTGTCTTTTTAGGCGAATTGACTGAGCTCTTTCCAGAAAGGAGAAAAAAGAGGACTTCTTAGTTTCTTTTGTATAGGAAGTCATGTTCCTTTCTGAGAACTGTGCTTTTTCCCCCCCAAATAAACCCAATACTAGATGGTCTTAGTCAATGAATATGATAAATACGTCATTCTATATACTTGCCTAAAATGCTTCGAAATTTCCAAGAAAGAAGGTCTCTGTAATGATCTGACAGTATTTTAGTGAAATAAAGATACACAATTAAAATTTAAGGTCCTTTTTCCATGTGTAATAGTGATGGTTTTATTTTGGTAAGTGTGGGACTAAATTCATTAGTTAGTGCTATACTTTAATCAAAGCAGTATTTTAATGTAGAAGCGTTTTTTAATGTTCTTTCTACCTGTTAGAAGTATTCTTTTATTATAATTACTTTTGATTCTATGCTTCACTTTCCACTGATTCCGAACACAACCTAACTCACAGAGCTGGGTTTGATTCTGACACTGTTTGCCTTTGTACAGCGAGTATCCACATATACTACAAAGAAATAATCAGAGCTACTTGGATTATCTTTTATCACTGGTCTCAACAGAGGTCAACCATGCTCACCGCACAGAGAACAAACACTTCAGGGCAAAGTAAATTAGAAGGGGGAGGAATTAGAATGGATATATTTTGCCTGTGTGCTGCTCACTCTGTTAAATGAATGGTGAGAGAGGTTATATCCTTGTAAGACTTGCTTATAAGCATTTCCAAACTAACAGATTTTTCTTTTTTTAAATGGTTTGAAATTTGTTTCAAAGTTGTTGCTTGGGAATATGGCTATGAGGCATGGATTAGCTCCTAATTTATTGCTTTTTTAATTTGTTTGACATTGGAATTTAGACATCAGAAACAGATAATTTAGTACTTGGAAACATTTAAGCAGAACAGGGAATGATCTTTTTTTTTTTTATTATTATTTCTGATTTAAAATGAAATGTTCTTTCAACTGCTAAATTATAACGAGATGTGATACAAAGCACATGATCCTGTAAAATACGAGAGGCACTTGCAGTACATCTTTTTAGTCATCTTGCAAGAATGAGAGTTAGAAATATTATGACTCTCTTAGTGTTTGGATCTCCAGTTATCCTTGCTTCTTCCTGAAGGCAGGGACTATGGCTCTTTTACTGAAAGACAAACAAAAGTGCCCAAGGAGGCAAGATGGTGAGTGAAAGAATTCAAGTTTTGTGGTCAGGTAGACCTGGGGTTGAATTCACTTCTCTATGTGGCCTTGGGCAAGATACTGCCACTAGGCCAGCTTCTAGATGGGATAACACCTCTTAGGAAATAAGTGTTATTGGTAGGATGGGATATAATGAATGTAAACTCATGTCTGGTAGATAGTGATTTTTATGAGAATGGATCATAATTTAAGGATCGGCATTTAGACTAAATCAGCCTCCACTCACAGATTCATCATGAATGTAGTAGGATATCTATCCTCTTTATGGTGTAACTCTAACTTCCGGTGCCTAGAGTTGTACTATGTAGAGGAGGATGTATGTCCAAACAGTGCTTTAAATCTGCTATCCCGTTTAGGAGCAGAGGGAAATGATTGTCTACCTTGGGCATCCTGAAGGTAAAATCTATAGTGTTCAATAGAAGACATATGATTCCTGTGTGTTTTTCTTTGCCTGTAGCATTTATCTCAATTTTTCATTTTATTATAAATATATTATTTAAACATAAATGGCTCCTCCCCTCCTTTGAAACAAATGTCATTCCCGTTGAAGTTCCAGGGAGATGGATAATAATTACCTCACGGCTTTGAGTTGTGCCCAGGCGCACTGCCTGTATACTTCTGATGTACAGGTACCTTAAACAACTTTTTGAGAAGTGCAGTTTTAGATAAATAAATCTACTTTGGAAGAGAGCACAAAGTATTTACTGATTACAGCCACAGCCCTCTACCCCCCCCCCCCCAAAAAAAAAAAACAACAACGAGGACCCATGCTATGCACTGGTGATGTTAATCGTGGTGCAGAGCTCCTTCTTTTTGTCTGTTTCCTTGAAACTAGCCAAGTTCTAATCTTGGTTAGAGGGCCCCAGAGGCACAGAGAGGGAGGCAGAGTCCAGCTCCGAGTGAAGCATGGTCAGGGTTCTCCGGCATGGGATGCACTGCCTCTAGTGGTGGTGAGCCCTCAGCTCCCAGAGAGTGTGAAAATAGAGGCAGGCAAGACCTGGACTCAAGTTTTGGATGAGGTGAAGGCGCTATGCATCCTGAAGAGGACTCTTTTGTGGGTACAAGGAAAGAGGAGGACAACAGTTGCCTTACGCTGTGGCAGGTGGTTGGTTAGGTAGGGAAGAGGGGAGACTTTCCAGACTGCTAGGGGAGCAGAGGAAGTAGAAACACCGAGGCAAGCCTGCTGTGTTCTCCCCGAGACACCAACGATATTCTGCCTGAAACTGGCTCTGTGTAGGAAACTGCAGAAAATACCGCTCAAAAGGTAGGTGGGATGGGGCCAGCCTACGTAGGTTAAGGCACTTGGACTCTATCCCATGGGCTGTGTGCTGACTCTGAGACTTTTTGAGCACAGGAATGATCAGATCGGTGTATAAAGTCAATTAATCCAATAGTAGATGAGGTTAGTTGGAGAGAGAATGGAGTCAAAGAAGTAGTTGGGAAGATGCCCCAGTAGTACAGACACGAGATGATGGGGTTATATAGTCAATTGCAAGGGACAGAAATGGGAGAGGGTAAGGGTCAGTTGCTGGAGTCGCTGCTTCTTGGGACTGCACAGGAAGGTGGGGAGGAGGCATGGAGACCAGAGGAGGAGCTGAAATGATTCACTGTCATACTAGAGGAGATCTGTTAGTGAGAAGTGGGCCACCATCTTCTAGCTGAGACCCGTGTAAATCACTTTACCTTCATGGTGCCTCAGTTTTCTCATCTTCAGAAGGGGGATAGTGATGCCTACCCTCCAGTGTTGTTGGGAGGCTCAAATGAGACCGTGCGGGGGGAATGGTTTGCAAACGCTGACGTCTAGCTGCATGCCAGCTGCTACTGCTGCTTCCCCGACAGGCACGGCTTGGCCTCTCCTGTCTCGTAAAATTACATCCACATTCTTTCACCTGGGGTCCAAGCTGAAGGTTCTGGTTGAATGAGATGATTCACATCCAACCTATTTCAAAACTTCCTACCCTGCTCTCTCACCCCTGGCAATGGAGGCAGGAAGCCTACTAGCTTGCACACACTTGACCCTGATGCCTGCGCGCGCTCTCTGAGGAGGAGTACAAGCAGTCACTGGAAGAGAATCCGCGCACCCTGGACTGATGGGGAGCTGGCTGTGGGCGATAAGGACCGTTCTGTCAGGCTCATCAAACGCAGGTGGCTGCAGAGGCGTCCCTGTGGAGACAGTAATTGTATCCTTGCGGTGGCTGCTATCTCGCAGATACCAGCGCACCTCTTCTGCAGTGTTCGATCACAGACACAACAACAGCCGTGCCCCGGTCATAAGCCGTGCCCCCCAGGGACTGACTTCCCCCTTGAAGTGCCATGAGGGGAGAGGCCCGGGTCAGAGTTCTCATGACTGACTCACTGCCGTGAGCTAACGTCTCCAGCCTCATGACTCAGTGCTGGCCCTGGCCTCAGTTTTGCAGGTAAGAAAACTGAAGATGCAGGTTAGACTCCGCTGTCATCATCAGTTTGCGCAGAGGGAAAGCCAACCAAGCCATCATCTGCGTGGCATTTTGGTAATAAGACATTTGGTGCCTCTCCTCTGCACGGAGGAAGAAGGAGCGTAAGAATTTGTTTTTAAGAGTTAATAATAACATTTTTAAAACACTGTGATTTTTGTGTGTGCTTTGTTTTCCTTCAGGCAGAGTAGGTGAAATGATGTGTTTGAGAGACGACTGTTCTTGCAATAGGCAAGATGGAGCTTGCAGAACACCTGTAACCAGCCCATTCTGCATAGGTTAGGGCCAAGACTTGTTTGCATTTTAGTGCTTGTTCAAACATGTCTCATTTTTAAAAGATTTATAAAGTTTTAGAGGATTCCCCTTAAAATGTTACTTCTCTGTATAATAAGTATACATATTTATAGCCCGATGGTTAACGTGCATACCCTCATGGTGTGTGGGCAATGCCAACAGTGACCTCAGTGGGGGAAAAAAAAATGCTTATCAACATAAAGTGGATATAAAAATATTAGGAATGTCAGGAATCGTTCATGAATCTACCTATTAATCCAGCAATAAACAAAAAGAAAGTGTGCTTCCTGAATTTTTAAATGATCATGCAAGAGATTTCATGCAAAGAATAACAAGAGAAGTACTTGGACATTTACTACCTACTCCTGGGAGGTGTTGCTCCAAACTTTATCGAAAAGAAAATAACAGAAGGGGAGACGGAAGTCACTGAGGAAGGAAAAGCTCAAATACTGTCAATATCCATTAAACAACAGGAATTTTTATTGTCTCTATTCCTCTCTGTCCTTTGTCTTTATTTCCCATTATAGACAACGGTGCACTTTGAATGAAAACAGACATAGCTTCCCAAGCATACATAATGGGGATATCCTGGGGGATGGGGGACAGTGAGAAGCCGACTGGCATGTTTATCGGTTAGTTAGTTAGTTAGTTACTTAGTTCGTTAGAGAGGTATTATTCATGTACCTTCTTAAATCTGTGTGCTTAAAAAAGTAGTGATATTTCATGGCTGCGATCTCCTTGCTGCACCTGTGGGAATGTGCTGTGATGTACAACAAACATTCAGAGTTCACAGGAAAGACTGATGTCCCCCACTGCTCATAGGGTCCCTCCTGTCTCCTCCTCTTTCCCCTTCTTGCTTTCTTCTCTGTTCTGTGTGGGAACAGGAACCGCATGGAGGAAAGGGAAAGAAAGGATACGGGATGAACAGAAAAATAGTAAGAGAACTTCCAAACTTAAAGTTTAGTGATTCTGTTTAGTAAAATGAGTCTTGGGAGCTTCTAAAAGGAAAATTAGTGTAATGAAAGTTTTCTTGCCCATAAAACCAAATCGTGTTTATATTTTCAGAGGCATCAGTAAGTATTGTATGCCGCAAGAACAAGCATTGTCCTCCCACTTGGAAATTCAGAAGCAGTTTGTCACTGAGATCAATCTGGGTTGATTACCTTTGATTAGTTTCTTGGAAAAGGCATTAGTTCATTTCCAGAAATGTAATTTCCTTTTTGTTCATACAGATTTTAGAAATGATTTTATGGACACCAAAATATTAACCGTGGGTTTCTCTAGGGAGTGAGGCTATATATATTTTGTTTTAACTATTTTCATTTTTTTTTAACTTCTCTTGGCATTTCAAGACACATGCAATTTTTGAGGAACTATTAATAAGATACAGTATGAATTAAATGAATGAAATGCTGTATGAAGTACTGGAGCAAATATTTCAGTGAACTACCCCAATAAAAAGAGAAAGAGGACTCTTTATCAGCAATTTTTAAGAAATAGCAGCTCTGTGATGAGCTCTGTAGTTATATGAAGAAGACATTGTTGAAATGGTTTAAATTTCATCTTCTCAGAAGCTTCAGAATTACTACCCACCCACACTGGGATAACGGAGTACACTTATCATGGCTAGCGTAGGATTTCTCCAACTGATGCTTTGTATGTTTTGTATCATATTCAAGTGCACACATGCCCAGAGGTGCCTTTGTTAAAGATAAGTTGTAGACCCCATATCATTAGGCCTCAGTTGTTACAATTCACTAAATTGCATCTTTAGTTTCAAAGTGCATTTCGTGAACACCAAAAGGTGCACTTTGAATGAAAACAGACATAACTCCACTGTTTACTACAAGTGACCAGACCTCTCTGAGACTCCAATTCCTCCTCTTTCAGGTGTAGTCACCCTTGCAAATTGTTGAGAGTGCAGTGTGTGAAGCCTGTAGCCCAATGCCTGTCTCTTGGCAGTCCTTGATAAATCATGCTAGTTACTATCAGAGCTAGACACTGTAGAGCAGCGGTTCTCAACCTGTGGGTCGCGTCCCCTTTGGGGGTTGAACGACCCTTTCACAGGGGTCGCCTAAGACATAACAGTAGCACAATTACAGTTATGGAGTAGCAACGAAAATAATTTTATTGTTGGGGGGTCACCACAACATGAGGAACTCTACGAAAGGGTCACGGCATTAGGAAGGTTGAGAACCACTGCTGTAGAGGAATCATATTAATAGGTAAGTTAGCCCTTCTTTAAAGAGCTCACAATCTATCAGGGTGAACTGATAAACCTAGCTATAATTCAGTGTGACAGGTGCTATAATCTGTCTGGAATGAACCCTTACCTACTACTCTCCTTGTCTGCCAGGCAGACTCCTACTCATCCTCTAAAGGTCACTGGAAGCCTTAATTGTCTATGAAGTCTTCCCTTGACACCCCCTGCCCCCAACACATGTATTCTTGCTCAGGAGTTTCTTCTCTCTTCGTTGCACTTCGTTCATATATTCAGAGTGACAGTGTATGGCATGCCTGTCTCACCTTTATCTGTGGACTCAGAAGCAGTCGCTTTGTCTTCTCATCTCTGTGTCTTCGTGCTGGCAATAGAATGGGTCCTAACAAATATCTGTCAAGTAATGTTCCTTGTCTGAACCACGTGTGATGTAGCTTCACACATCACAGGCTGATTTACCTTAGCTTCGCAGACTTGACATTTCAAGTCGGTTCTCCAGTGGGTCTTGCAATGGAGAAAAGAGAGAGCGTTCCAGGAAGAGGCTCGGGTGAGTAAAGGCACGGAGGCATGAACACGTGTGTCAGTGTGGGAGCAGGGAACGCTCTGCTTGGGCCACGCCACCTTGAGAAGGATGAGAGAGAAGCAGAAAGGAGGCTGGGGAGAAGACCATGGAGCGAGAGAGAGAAAGCTCTGAATCACCCTCTGTGGTCTGGCTCCATCGTGCAGGCACCGAGGAGATGTGGAAGGGCTTTGGATAGGGGGATGACATCACGCCCTACTGGGAGAAGAGAACAGGCAGCAGTGTGGAGGTGGGGAGGCTACAGGCGGGGAGACTGATCAGGAGGCTGTTGCAATAACTCAGTAAGAGATGAGGGTGAGGAGGGGCGTTGGGAGTCGATTTGTAGTACATGTATATTTCAGAGATAGAAACCCACGTCCCATGATTAGGATTGTTTTGTATCACCCTAACACAGTATCATTTCCTACATAGTTGTTTTAGAGCTATATCTTATCAATATTGCAGTAACCAATAAGTCAAATGATATATCCCTCAAGCGTATGGGGAGTTTGGGTCCTATGCTTTACTTCCATTAGGATTAATCTGGGCTGTTTCTGTCTATGCTCTGAGAGGACCCACGTGTCTGTAGTGGCCAGAGAAAGGGACACTTTTTCTTCTCTCAGGCTCTGTCTTGCATTGGAAATGTCTGGGACAAAGTTTTATTCATTAAAGAAGGAAGAACTCTGGCCAGGAAGTCATTGATTGACTTGATGGCTTTGGCCAGACCATTCTCCTGTTCTGGGCTTCAGTTTTCTCACCTGTGAAAGACATATATTAAACTGAATTCGTAAGCCTTCTTCCTGTTTCTTATCATATATATAAGAATTAACACATGGGCATTTTTTCCTTTTTTATCCTCACCCAAGGACATTTTTGCATTCATCTTCAGATAGAGTGGGAGGGAGGAAGAGAGAGAGAGAGAGAAACATTGATGTGAGATAGACACATTGAGTGGCTGCCACCCACACAATCCCAACCAGGGCCGGGGCCAAGTTGCAACCGAGGTACGTGCCCTTAGGAGGAACCGAACCCTGCTCTCTGGTCCATGGGTCAACGCTCTAACCACTGAGCCAAAGCAGCCAGGGCAACACTTTGGCATTTTACTGGGTAAAACTAATATATGTAACAGGAGCTCAAAGAAAATGGAAGTATCTTTTACTTTGGAAATTAAAAAAAAAAAAAAAAAAAAGCATGCTAATAAAAAACATCAATGCTATTTTATAAAGTCAGGTTACTAGAAAAATGTATTTATGCTTTGGACCACTCAATGAATAGTTAATGAATTCAATTATAATTTTTTATTCCTTTTTGAACATTAGAAATTATGAATTTATTATAAACAATATTTACTGTTACTAAACTTTTTTTATGTTTACCGGTACCCAAAGAAAGAATCAAAGTTCTTGACAGATACCATATTTCTAAATCTAGCTATAGAACTGGACTAAGAGAAAATACTTTGTAAACACCTGCCTACAAACTCAGATGGAACCAGGAATTGGGAAATCTCTTAAACGTTTCTTCCTGCTTTAGCCCCTGGACTGCACTGCTTCTGAGAAGTATACTACAGAGATCGCTCTAATTGATACTAAATGCAATATGGCTAAGAGCTTGAAACATTTATTCAAAACCTAGATCCACGCAAACAAGTTAGAATCTGTCAGTTTTTAGAGAATCTGCTTCCCCCTCTCCTCCACCTAATTATCAGACAGAGATAGTAAAGGCAGGAATGGAAGAGCTAGAGAAGGGGGCATGTGCTATTTTAAAGCTATAAATAGACCATGTTTGGAACAACTTCCTTGAAAATTAGCTCATTTCACTTCTGACTCTATTTTAGTGTCAACGATTTCTTTGCTGCTCTGACAGTTTTCAAATATTTGTCCTTTTAATCATTTAATTAGCAACCCAAGATGTCACCTTCACTGTTTTTGACCGAGATAAACTACTTTTCTGGGGGTAAATTTGTATTTATTTCACAGACACAGCTCATCTGATAGATAATAATCTCTCTTTATACAGTTTGGGAGTTAGTGATACTGATTTAAACATTAGCTATACTGTCAACCTTCATTTTCTCGGACTCTGAAAAGAAAGGCAAGTGACCCTTTACTGGGATGAAGTATGAAGGGACTCAGTGAGAGAGTGGGAAACTTGGTGGTGTTGACACAAAGACCCCTCAGCCTACCTGGAGCTCAGGTTTTAGATATGACAGAGATTCCACGGTGAATAGAACTTGGCCTTTATACATTGGACTTGAGAACAACCCTTTAACAGTCTGTCACAGTTCCTGATGCAAAGGATTGATAACCCGTGGGTTTGAAAAACAAAACAAAAACGATTCCCTTTCAGTTTGATTTACTGTAACTCCAATTTTCATGGCAAGGGTTAGGGACAAAGTTCATTTTACCAAGTCAAAAAAAAAAAAAATGTTCTGAAACCATCTGGAAATTGAATATCTGCATTAATTTATTGGGGTGAAAAACGTCTAGTTTACTAATAGGATTTGAAAACGTTAGCATCTTTTCATAATTGTGAGTTTGTGCCATAGACCTCAGTGATCTGCTTAGTAATCTTAAATATATTTTGCCTTCGACTGGTTTTATGTGTGTCTCTGCCCTTTGCCTAGCAGGCAGATTTATTATTCTTGTTTCATTATGCCTTCCACTTGAGTGAAAGATGGAGCGGTCTAGGTCTCCATCTAGGAGTTCATAGTCTTTTGGCAGGGAAAACAAATGGAGACCTGTAATTATAATAAAAGACAAATTAATGTGTATCACAAGAAAAATAAATATCCGTTTTCTCTGGGGCTTTGAAGCAGGGAGAGAGTATACAGACATTCAGTAAACATTGCTGGGATAAAGGAATGCGTGTGTCAACACGGAGTGAACATCACTCGTAAGGTCTGGAGCGACTGAAGGGAAAACAAGCATGCAGAATCCTGCACGGTCGGAAACATTGTGTACAATTGTCCTGTTACAGTACGAGGGAAATGGAAATAAACAAAAGCTCCTGCACCAGCTTTTTCTGAATGAGTCGTGCAGAAGTGCTAACTCAGAGGAGTCACCTCTGGGTGGCCGCACGGTCTCCCTGTCCAACTACCCTGGAAATGAAAACCCCCAAGACCTTCAGAGTCTACTTGGATGAGAACAAGCTTCTGTCAGTGACAACCTCAGCAAAAACCCTTGCGATTTTGATATGGAGGATTGTTTAAGTCTGTTGATTGAGGTTCCTTGGGTTGTGAGTTTTTTCTGTGCCTGGGAAATATTTCCACTTGAATTTGTAAATCTTTATGATTAGTTTTCCACCCCATTGATTGAGTTACATATAAATCTATTGCAGAAGATGGTGTCAGTGGGCAGAAAGTTTCACAATTTTCTTTGAGGTTATTGGTTAAATTATTTTAACACTCCAAGTTCGGTGTTATCCCCATCGTCCTGCTAAGGATGAGGACAGGAAAGCTCACAGGTGAAGTGTCTCTAGGCTACTGGATGGCGGAGATATGACTCTGTTTTCTGGTCAGCTGCTCATTTTACAACAGCTTTGCAAGTCTGTTCCATCTGGCTGATAAGAGGTAGATTTTAACATATAGGTCTTGCGTTTTAATTTTTGTTCTGGAACTTGGTGTGCCATGGAAGCTGCCATGATCTCATGAGGAGATAGGAATCTTCAGACTAGGTGTGCATTCACTTGTCTGCTTCTCATTGGGTTTTACCAAGTGACTGGCTGATGGAAAATAGGAAAGTTAGCCGAGGCTTCTCTGCATAGGACACGACTTTTCTTATACAAGTCAACCCCAAGGCTGGCAGGCAGCCAGCTGTCAGAGGCAAAGTCCCAAATCCAAGGAGGTTGCTCAGGGCCCACTTTCTTGAGAAGGCCAGAAGTAGCTCTGATAAAAGCTACATAAAATAGCTAGAGCGTAGCAGCTAAAACCCCAAGCTACACCAATGACACAGGAAGGAAGAGTAAAATATAAAGCTATTTGCCCCTTCCTCCATTTTCTGATAAAACAACATTTGACTTAAATGTGTTCCTGTCAGTATAGTCAATTATGCTCATTCTCTTTTTGTATGGTATTATGGTGTCAGAAGTTGGCCACTGACGGCCAACTGCAAAATGTAGATGATGGAGAAAAAACTGGAATTGCCATTGATTGAGCATCAGGCCAAGAACTCCATAGGGCACTTCACATCACGGTCACTGATTCATTCAACAATCCTGCAAGGGAGGTAATTCATATTCCCATTTGACAGGCGCAGGGTTACTTTCTAGGCCTACAGTCATCTAGTAAACAAATGGCAGAGGTGTGCTCTGAGTTCAGGAATGAATGACCCTTGAAAAGAGGGCCCTTCTTACCAGTATCTTGACCTTTGCTGTTTGTATCTGTTACTATTTTATAGCTCGGATTTTTGCCCGTGCAAATAGGAGTGCGTCCCATGAGATAAAGAGAGCAAAGGGCAAAGGTGAGCTGGGTCTTTCCTTGTTCCCGATGGGGATGCAGTGAGCAGGCTCAGATTTGCTCAGGCCCTCCCTCACTCTGGTTCCTTTACTTTGCCCTTGGGGTGGGGAAATAAACGAGCTTCCACTCAGTGCAAGCTCTGTGTCCCTCACTGCTGAATCTTCTCTGCCTTTCTCTGTTCTACCTAAACAAAGTCGGTATGGGCGGAGGCCAGTCGCAGTGATAGTGAAGGAAGGCATCAAGCAGAAAATAGGGCAAATGAATAGGAGCAAGTAAGTACTTCACACCAGTATGTAAATAAGTTTATCTCTAGTGTTAAAGAAAAAAAAAAAATTGTGCCTTTGGCTGGAAAACTGCCTTCCCAATTTGTGAACATGTTTGGGATTATGTAAGTGCGGTGTCTTAATAATCAGCCCAACACCTTTCACCCAGAGAATGCAGAGTGCTTTGCAAACAGTAGAACTCACAACACAATACCCCTATGATCTAGGGACTTCTTTTATGTTTTAATGCTCTATTTTATAGATTGGGAAGTCAACTCAAGGAGATCTACTGATCTCTCCACATAGATGAAATAGATTTAGGACTAAACACTAACTCCAGTTTCCTGTCTGCTTAGACATAGACCACACTAACGATGTCAAAGAGAGCTATTTTCTCTGATTTCCTTTTTTTTTTTTTAAGAAAGAAAACACAAGTTACTTAATATTTATACTTGCACATAAAGGGTAAATCTCAAAACATTTGTTTTATTAAGACAATAGCACCTGTTTCCCTTTTTTAAAAAAAGAATAAACCCAAAGATCTCTGCTGCACTGATTTCAAAACCAGAGTGTTTTAACAATTAGAGAAGATGATTCGTTTGCACTCTGCCCTTTGCCTTCACATCAAGACCCTGTGAATTCCGACTGGGGAACATTTTATTTTGAAAGATGCCCAGGAAAGAAAGAATTGTTATGAAGAATCATTCAGAATGTCTGTATAAAATGAGTAGAGGTAAAAGGGAGACAACAAGCGGGATGGGTGTGCGCATGTGTGTATATATGTCGCAGATAAAACAGATTCTGCAGGTTGAGAGACATGACGATACTTGTAAGGTATGAGAGAGACAAGACCAGAGGCGCCGGGAAGCTTGACTACTGTGGAGTGCTCCGTTGAGACTTGTCTCTGCCCCATGGCCTGCAGCGTTTATGTGGAAATTGAGGACGCTTTTACTCGTTCCAAAGCCTTACCTGATCAGACCTGCCCAGGTTTGAGTTTGGGAAAAAAAGTGTTTGAAGTAAACAGGAAAATTACTCACCTTAATGGTGTGTTTTACTGGCACTGACAATGCTTTGATAGTCTGACAGATTTTTTTTTTTTTTTTTACTTTTGGAGAGGAGAGACTTGGGGGGAATTTAATAATCTATTTGGAAAACACACACTCTTACGCTCACTCACTTGCTAGGAAGGAGGGAGAAAGTGGGCTTTGTGTGTTCAAGTTATAGGATTGCTCCTCCTCCTAAGAGAGTCAAACTAAGAAATTTTCCATTAGGGCTTTTTACTGAAAACCAACAAAAATGCAAGTCCATTTATTCTGGTGCATCTTGTACACGTGGCTCCTAATTATACCGCCACTGTTCCCACAGGACAGATTCTTCCTAGTACGTTGGCTGTGGGTTCCTGAATTTGTAGGTTGCTTTCATCTACGATGGTGATTAAGACCATAATCCAACTGGTTGGATGAGCAAGTTTGGTGCACCAAGCAGAGCAAGCTTACCCGTTTTCCCATCAGAAACACAATTGCCAAATCTGCACCTGAATCTCTGCTTAGGTGGCATCGTGTGGTTTTGTTTTTTTTTGTGGGGGGGGGGGATGATGTGTGTCTTGACACTTTGTATTAATATAATAAATATGTTGATTTTATAAATTTTTTTCTTTCCTTTTTTTTTGCTAAACTGTTAAAGGATATACATTGTTTTCCATGTTGAGGCCTGAGAACTGGATTGTGCATTTTTAATATTTTAATCTTGATTGAATAGAGATGGGTGGTCCAGTCCCATGAAAGAATCTTATGAGACAGAAAACCTGAGTTCTTAATCTGATATGTCCCGGATTCACTGTGACCGTGTGGAGTTCTTTCGTGTGCCCGGATTGGAATCCAGCACATAGAGAGTTGTAGGGTTTGAAAATGAAATTTCTTGGAGCTTTATATTCTCAGATTCTGTATAGCTCATGAAGTTACACATAGGGTGCCTTGTACAGTCTGAAAACATACAGATGGATGGTTAACTCTGATGAACTTTCCCTCCTAAGGCTAACAACCCAAAGATGAGAAAACTAATTGTAGGTAGAAAGCCCTTTAAAACAAGGCCTTTTTACCAGCTCTCTCCCCTTAGTCTCTCACTGAAAATACCTTGAGCATTTTTTTTTTTTTTTTAATTTTAATCAAAGTCCTAACTAGAAAAGAAGCAGGTGGCCAGGAAGAGAGAGTGAGTGGAAATCCTGACTGGGTGCACGTGTGCCAGCCTCCTGGTGTCTCGGGTATAATGAGCGTAGTGAAAGCATTGCAAAGCGTTCTGACCTCGTGCTTAGTCCCTGTTCTGTTAGCAGCCACTTGTCTGCAACCAGAACAGATCTGGGTTCAGATCATTGTAGGGGGTTCCACAGAAGGCTGACTAGTCCGACCTTCTGTCAGCAGGGCAGTCTCTGGGCAAGTGCTCGAGATGAACATTCCTGTGGCCGGTGGGTAGTGAGTATATGCTACTTTCACGAGATTACACTCTTGGTTCTGTGCCATTCCACATTCAGGAAAATGGCAATTTTGAAAGAAGAAATATGTTTTAGTTGGTTTCTCTGAGATAAATCAGAGGTACATGTGCAAACGAGAATGTCCACGAGTCCTTTTTTAAGAGTACATTTCCCGCCGTGGCTGGTATGGCTCAGTTGGTTGGAGCATTGTCCTGTACACCATAAGGTTATGGGTTTGATTCAAGTTCGGAGCACATACCCAGGTTGAGGGTTCGATCCTCAGTTGAGGTGCATACAGGAGGCAACCAATCGATATTTCTCTCATCCATGCTTCTCTCTCCCTCTCTCAAATTAATAGTAATAAAAAAAAGAATAAATTTTCCTATTGCAGTTGGCATATAATGTGATATTGAACATGCCTTAAGTGTTGAAGGTTTACAAGAATCACCAGCATTTAGTAATAATGGTAATTTACACCTAAGGAAAATTGAATTGTTTAGAAAATACCTTCTAAGATTGGGATTAGTAAGCAGTTGGAAAGTATACCTCTTCTAGGGTTGGACAAACCCTAAAGGTTTTGCCCTGTGACCTATGGACCTCATGACATTGATTAGCCAAGTCATGCCAGCATCTCTCATCTCACTCGCCCAGAAACTCAGTCAGTGGCACTTGATGATTCAGTTTTGACAGTGTCTCTCATACCTAGTCTAAGTATCCCTGTCCCCCTGCAAGCCCACGTACCTCTGGTTCAGCGGGAGCCGTTGGCTCCATCCCTGCTCATCCCCACCCTTTATGTTCAGCGTCGTGCGGAGGGACCTTCCTAACACACAGCTCGGACCAAGGATGGTTGGACCATTCCCAGTGGCTGCATACTGACCTCTCAGCATGTCCGGCCCTAACCAAAGTGTTCTTTTTGGCCCAGCCTCCTCCTAATCACGATAATCCCTTTCAATTTGTAAAATGCTTTATATTTTTTCAAAACATACATATATATTATCACATTTAATCCTTATAACAAAACTGTCAAGTTGTCAGGTATTACTCTCACTTCTCAAATGAAGAGTTATGTAACTCTGGAGATGACACACCAGTTTGGTGCACAGGGGAGTGAACTTTTGCCTCTGTGTTCTGCATGGTGTACGGTGATTCCAAATCCATGATCTGCCCACCGCCGCACGTGGTGTTTCAGTCACCAGACGACGCTTTGGTCTTTGTGTTTGCCACCCCCATACCTGACCTTCTGCTCTTCCATCTCTCCAAAACAGCCCTCTTTCTCCCCTCTTTCCTGACCTTCAAAATCCCCTTTGTCCTGAAATAGTATTGACAAAATGTCACTATCTGTTGAAGATAGGTGATGCGTATGTAGAATTCAATAACTTGGAAAATATCAATAAAAATGTCTGTACATCCTTCCCAGCTAAGGTTGCCAGATTTAGAAAACAAACCAGCAAACAATTGAACAAAAAAACCCAAGATGTGAAGTCAACTATGAATTTCAGATAGCCAACAAAACAGTGTTAGCATAAGTATAGCCCATGTAATGTTTGAGACACACTTAGGCTAAAAATGAGACACTGTTTCTGAAATTAAATTTTAACCCAAGTGTGCTGGATTTTATCTGACCATCCTATTCCCAGTTCCAATGACAACTCTTTAAGCAGAAATGAATTTTTCATCCCTGTCACCAAACTGAGTTCAGCCTTAGTGAGGTGACAAAAGTGTTCGCGTGAGTTTAAATATAAGCCGGCTATCATTCTCGTCTTCCCCTGCCTCGGTGTCTCCTTTTCTTCTTGCTATCCTTCTTTCCTTTCCTCCTTCCTCTTACTTTTTCCCTCCCTCTTCCCCTCCCTCCCTCCCACATCCCCTCCCTCCCTCCCTCTTCCCCTCCCTCCCTCCCTCCCTCTCTCCCTCCCTCCCTCTCTCCCTCCCTCCCTCTCTCCCTCCCTCCCTCTCTCCCTTCCGTCCTTCTTTTTCTTTGTAAGTGCTATATCTGTTTCCTTTTTTTCTCGGCTTTAGTGAATGTTTCTAATTTGTCGGCAAGGGCAGCTGCTCTTAACAGGTTTGTTTTAATATTTTTCTTGTTATTGCTAAAACAGTGTAATAGGTGTACTCTGTAGCTGCGCAGTCTTACTAAGACAGTCACGTTGCATTCTTTACCCCATTGGGGCTAATTAGAATATTAAGTTTATAAAGAAGAAAGAGAACAGGAATAGGATGAAGGATGTTTCCAACTTAAACAAACGAACTGTAAAGAAATAGGAAGTACCGTTATGATAAGCTTTTAAGAAGTGTTGAAGTAGAGGAAAGGGTTTGCTTAAATCCCCCCCACCTACCCCCTCCCCTGCCCCCCCTCCCAACAAACACAGACACATCTTAGTGGCCCACACAGTCTCGAACTACCATTCATGGAAAGACACATCTCAACATTTTTTTTTTTTCTTATGGATTTAATTTAAAAGGGGGAGGTGAGCAAAAGTTTAAGACTTGGCATAAAGGCATTAAAAAGCAAATCTGATCTAATTTATTAAGTTACACCTTTCCTTTTTGGCAGTATCTTAACAGCACCCCTAGAGTCTCAGCATTTCAGAATATTGACTAACTGTACTAACCGGTAATAAAGAAACTCAGCAATTTGCCTGTAAGATGGTGTAGCCTTGAAAGAAATTAATCTTGTCATTGCGCACTGGGAACCTTAGGAACAGCTGTAGTTGAAGAAAAGTCAACGTTCCCTTAAACTTTTCACAGATTCATTCCAGTCCCGGGACAAGCACCTGGTAGATTAAGGGTCATAAAAATACAGTAAGTCAGAGAAGGTCTGCTTACAGGTCCCCTGTTTATGTTTTGAAATCCATTTGCTACTCATTTCTCAATCCTATTATATTTACACCTGGGCATCCATTTCTCCGAGGTGAAAGGAATAAAGGCTATAAAATATCTGAGTAACAATGATTCTCAACGATCATTGGTGGTGCTCTCAGCAGAGATTTCAACCCCTTGGCTAATCTGACCCAGCTCCTGTCAGAAGGACAATCCAGTCGGATTGCAGTTTAAACACCGTAGGAGAAGCCCAAAGTGACCTCTGCTGCTTCCCCTGCACAGAAGAGTTGTCGCAAAACCCAGCCCGTCCAAGGAGTGTCAGAAGTGGAGTGAAGAATCCAGTTAGATTTATTTTAATTATAGTGGTAACGCTGGCCTTCCGATTTGTTTTCTTCCTGTCTCTCCTTTCTTTTTCTTTGGTTTCCTGATTCAGCCCAGAAACATCTCTTTTCATACAATAATATTAGCTAGTACTTGAGTCAAAGATGAATCGTTAGAAGTCTGTCTTGAAAATGCTTTGTGTCATAAAATAATTTTCGCTGTTCACTGGTCTAGCAATAAATCTCCTTCGCAGGGACAATAACTACTGGGACTAACATGGGGTGCGGTGCGGGGAGCTGTCTGGCATTTGTCTGTTTCAGGCGCTGGGCTGTAAACAAACATCGCTCGGTTCCCCCACCATTTAGCCCTCACAGCAGGTTTCTGGCGGGGTGTGGTGTTCTCTCTGACTTAGAGAGGAGGGACCCGAGGTTTGGGCAGGCGACACCACAGGGCTGAAGTTAAACATGTTTGCAGCAGGTCTGGCTGCCCTCTCCCCCGCGCCTGGAGCTGTCACCGTGCAGGTTGAAGCCAGGGCACTGCCATCGGGGGACCGGCAGTGGAGCCTGGCCCTGCCACTTGGCGGCTGGGAAAGAACGGACAACTTCTCCTAGAACCCTCTCCTCCACTTGCAACACTTCTTAAAAGCTTATCGTAACGGTACTTCCTATTTCTAGAACTAAGCAGAGTGCCTTGACTAAATCCTGTTCAATAAGTGTTAGCTTCTAAAAATATATGCTTTCAACGTGGGTCCTGTTTCCTACAGCTGCATCAGCCAGCCCCCAGTACTGAGAATATTCGCGCATACGGTCGGAGGCTGCGGCTCCTTAAAACGTGAGATACTAAATGTTTCCTTCTCACACAGTGAGCTTCAAAAGTGTAGATGTCTAGTCATCATTTCATGTACTAATTGGAACCTGAACGTGGAAGCTGCACCATTGTTTCAGGAATGAACTGAGTTACTTTTTTTCTCTAAAGAAAAAAAGTGTTAAACTTTTGATTTTCTAAAACAGGGCTCATCTGTGGTGTGTGTGTGAGAGAGAGGAAGGAGAAGGATAGATAAATGGGGGATGGTGAGCACACACAATGGGGCTTGGAGGGCATTGCTGCACTTTCATAAGCCTACATTCCTCTGAGACTTTGAAACCAGAAAACACGTTGGCATCTACGTTTTCTTTTTGTGTGTGTCTGAATTTTATGCTCTGTTGTACATCACAAATATTTATGTTGATCCTTGCCCAGTGGTAAGTAGTGGCGGGTGCGGGCTTGGTCCCCACCCCATCTGTCCTTGCGTGCAATGCTGTGACGTGGACACAGCCCGGACTCCACACATACACCGTGTACCATACGATGTGCACACATGTCGGTGCCCTGGATTTGACGTTAAAACCTACATTAGAGGCTTGACCTCATCTTCTCCCCTCATTCTGTGAACAAACTAGTTTACATACTTGAGCCTCTGAACCTTCCTTGACAAAACGAGGATACAGATGCTTTCCTCACTGTGTGAGCTGAGAGTTAAATGAATAATGTGCATGAAAACGCTCTATAAATTGTTAAGGACTGCCCAGATGGGTAAGTAATGGTGTCATTTGTGGAGATCAATAGATGCTATTAGCCTCCCTATTGTCTAAACATATTTTCCCATCTCTTGTCATAAGACTGGCCCACTGAGCCGTCCCGTAGTCGGAATATCCCACAGATTTAACCAGACCACCTGGACTGTAAAAGAGGGCTCCCTTCAGGGTTGATGCGTAAAGGAAACTCCAAACCAAGCAGTGGGTCTAAAGGAAGAAAAGCAGCTATGGTGTTGTCCTGCCAAGGGTGCTGGGCACATGACATGGCCAGGGAGGTAAGTGCCTGCAGCAAAGAATAGTTTCTCAGGGTGTTCCAGTCCCTGGAAAGACGCAGCCCTCAGCTGGAGTGGAGGTTTAGAAACTGAACCCAGTGATTTGTTTTAAAGGAGAGCACAAGAGTGCGTATAGAGGTCTACACAATAATTTCAACTCCGGCATTGGGATTGGGAGGGGGAGTTGATGAAGAAGGACCACCTCCGGGGGACTCCTCCTAGTTTGAGAGCCACAGTGGACCAGAGGAGAGGACATATTCCTGGTGTCTGTGTGTCCCAAGGCTGCCTTCTTGATATGCCAAGGTAGGAGCTAAGGACACAGCAGGGTTGGGCATCAGGTTAGGGCCGCAAGGGGAGAGAAAGGATAGGACTCTGCAAGGTGTTGGGGACAGTGAGTTACTCTGAGGCCGAAGGAAAACACGTTCTGTCCCATACGGGCAAATGATGGCTGAGACCTGGAGGGTGGCCAGTCAGTCAGATATGCTACCTCTGCTGATGGTTGGCATAGATTGCCTCCTGTCTGGAGTATTGTGCCCAGGACGCTCTTCAGTGTGTCCACCCTCCCTGCCCCGAGACATACCTTCTGAGAGAGAAGAGGTATAGGAGTGTTTTATGTGGAAAAGATCATGAGGTCACAGGTTCCAATTCTGCGTCATTGCTGACTTCTGGTGTGCCCTTTCCTGTGTTCTCTCATTTGTGTGTTGAGGAAGTGGGATGAGGAGAAAGAGTTCTCTGCCCACCAGGGCTCCTGCTAGAACTTTTACTCCACAGGCAATTGCATCTTCCTGCATTGCTGGGGAGGGGTGAAGTGATTTTTAATGAGGAACATGGAGTGCACGCATGACTCTTTGTAGGGCAGTTGCGGGTTCTGAGTCACTGCTGAGAAGACATGCTCCCTGACGGTCATTCTCATTTCCACCGTTTACTGGAATGTCACTTGAAGTGTCTGAACCCACTGTCTGCACAGGTGAAGCAGGAAAGTCACCTCATCCCAGCTCTCTGCCCATTGTTGTGACTTCAGGACATTTCAGCGGGCAGCTAGGTAGTGAGGACCTGCTGTGCTCAGGCTCGCTGACAGATGCCTTCCAACGGCCGCTGTGAAGGGAGCCGCCAATGGTAGTACTGGTCAAGCAGGGTTGGCTCGCCAGGCTACTGACAGAAGACACCAAGTAAAAGGTCATTTTATTCTCCTGGAGAGATAAAGTTGCAAAATTACCCATCAGGTCTGTCACATTTTTTTAACTTGGCTTTCTAAATTTATACCTTCAGGCAACTAGAATGCGGCTGGCAGGCTCCGCCCCCACCCTTCCCAAGGTTGGTGACAGCATGCTCCCCCCACCCCCCAGGCAGGCAGGCTGCAGCTGCCCCAGGGCTGGTGCCCAGAGCTGGCCACAGAGCTGCCTGTGGCCTCCCAGAGAGGTCCCGGGGCACATTCCTTCCTGCCAAGGTTTTGCTGCTTTTTGGTGCAGTCTAAGTGTGCCCCGTACGCACACACCTGCCAGGCCCTGTGGGCTCCGGGCTGGTCTTCATGGTAAGCGGGTAGCAGACAGCCCACCTGCTTGATGTCAACATCTGTGGGTGCGCCGGGGAAGAATGTGCCCCTCCCAGCCTCAGCTCAGGTAATTAATCCCCACAACTGACAGGTGGCAACAGGCGGCCCTTTGGCTGGGGCCATCAGGAAAAGTGCTTGGAGGAAGGATTTTTTTTGTAAAACTATCAAGAGCACAATTCGTACATGTCTGGCAGCTAGACTACTGTGGCAGGGAGGGAGACAGGGAGGGGAAGTGAATACCTCGCCAGACGACTGTGGGGCCAATTTGGGGATCGCTTCCTGCCGATCATTATGATAGATCCAATAGGATATGGTGGCGCAGGATTTATTTGCAAGCTCACTTTGCAGATTTCCCCTTCCTTTGAAGTAGGTGCAGTCGTAAGTGGAATGCCTTAGTTGTGAATAAAGAAGTTGGAGCCCAAGCAGCGAAATGATTTGCCTCAGAGGATGCAGGAAGTTGGTGAGCAGGTAGACTAGTCTTGTCCTCTTGACTTCCTGTCCACCATTCTCTGGGCTGTATTCTCTGTCCCATTATCCTCATACAGTGTAGACAGGGTGATATATCTGTGGTCTTGTCCCAGGGAGGATCATTAGTTAGCTCTTGAAAGATGTCTTGGTTTTCCACTTAACATTTTAAAGTCAACTTCTCAAAAGAACATATAGATGCACTCCCTGTCCCTTTTTGTTTTTGGTATTTGATTTAGCAGCCAAAATCGCCATTACAAACATCAACCGGATGTTTGTTTATAGTATATTTGCATAAATAAAACTTGTGAAATGATGACTTTTTAATTATTTTTTCAAACGCTCTTTCTAGAAGTGAAATTTATAGTGTATTTCCAGTGAGTTTATTTGCAGAGGACAAGTTTGGAATATAGTATATCATTTGCTCATACAATCACATGTGATAAGGTTATTGAATATATTTCAAGCGAGTCTCACTGAAGCTGTGTCTAGCTCTGTATAGCTAAGACTGTTTGCATTTTAGTGAATTGGATATTTCTAGCTAATTTCCCAAAGCCTCTTTTTATTTATTTATTTATTTATTTATTTAATCCTCATTCGAGGACATTTTTCCATTTTTTGTACAGACAGAGTGGGAGGGAGAGAGAGGTAGAGAGAGAGAGGGAAACATCGATGTGAAAGGGACACATCGAGTGGCTGCCACCCACACGACCAACCAGGGCCGGGGACAAACTGCAACGGAGGTACATGCCCTTAGCGGGAACCGAACCCGGGTCTCTCCGGACCGCAGGCGGACGCTCTAACCGCTGAGCCAAACCGGCCAGGGCTCCCAAAGCCTCTTGATCAAAAATTATGTTTTGACCCTTATGTTTTTTTTACTTCCAAGTATCTCATTTCTTCCCCCATTAGTCTCTCTCTCATCAAGTCAGTTGCAAGATGTTTATTTTGTCCTCTCTGAATACTACATCTGCTTTGTATGTTTTTTTTTTTTTCATACTAATTCCAATTACTGATTTTATTACCCTCTTGATCTTATAAGGGGCCCTTTTTCTACTTGGAAGTTCCCAAAAATACAGCTTAAAAAAGAAAAAAAATAAATTGAGTCGCTGAATGTGTTAGGATAGCTCTAAATTAAGGCGTGCTTTATACTTGATTGCTAAACTGGGATAAATTGAGTCATGACAGCTTTTGGGCTTGAGTGTGCCCCCCCCCCTTTCTTGTCAAATATTTCAGGTTATTTGAGGTAGCATAGGCTCCACCTTCTACCTCTTGGACTTTTTGAACTGTTTGAAAATAAGAAACATAAACTAGAAAGGGCATCTAGTATTTCCTGTTAATGAACAGTGGTTGTCTTTTAGATTACTTGTAAATCTCGTTATTTTTATTTTATTTTATTTTAATCAACCCCAATTAATGCAGAAGGCCAGAAATATTGTGGATGTATTTAAGCCTTAGCTTAGGTTTTACTCTCTTTTTAACTTTGGAATCTCAACTGTCCTCGGTGTAGGTCGTTTGCCCTAAGTGTTAACGGGCCACAGCTGCATCCAGTTTATACGCTGAGGTTAGCTGTGTGGGCTGTTGGCCAATAGGTCACAACGGACATAGTATTACATTAGGAAAAAAGATCAAACGTTTCCTTTAGCATGATAGCATGCCAGATGTGGATTTATCTGGAAGCTGGCATTGCAGTATCAGGACTGGCTTTGGACACTGCCCTATGCAGTTGCTTCCCTGGACGATGGGTTATCTAATTATTGATTTATTTATGTCATGGAATTTTACTTCACCTATATCCTTGAAGGTTGGTGGGTTAAGTCAGTCTTGTGCAAGGCATGGCATTTCTTCTGGGAGAGGTGAAAAGAATGAAGGTCATTTTTGTGGTGGTGGTGGTTTTGTATTGCTTTGCTTTGTTTTTTGATGGGTTGGAGAGAGAGGGTCTTTGTTGCACCTTTAGGAAAGGGCACTGGTGAAGAATTGTGCAGGTGTGTCTGATACTAGCCGGCATCTCTCTGCATTGCGATACTGAATTACCAGTCTGGCAGCCAAGAGCATGTAATATAGTATGTCTACTGAGGCAGATGGTGACGGTGAGGTTGTAGTTACTGGAATGCTCCCCCCCTTTTATTTGCAACATATTATTAGTAAAGGAGCTGAATTCATTCTTGTTTTCCAAAATCCCATGGAATTATTTTATTTGAACATGATATGTGGCTTTGAGCATCTCACTCCTCAATATGCCAAACTCCCGACCCTTCCTTCCCCCCAAAACAAAACTGAGACAAAGCTTGCTTTTCCGTTTCGTCAGGGATATTGATCGCAAGAATGCCATTCGTGTGTTAGTTCTGAGGCATTGCTGTTCCATGCCACCATGGAAATACTTTGTTCATGTGAATGTTCAGGACTGTGTAAGAGGAAATTTGGTTAAAGTGCAACCAAAAAGTGACTCTTTGTTCTTGGTCATAGGCAGATACTTCCTAGGAATAAACACACTATTGAATATGCATACATGTACATGAGGACATACACTGATTCCTTTATCTTGTAAAAAAAAATTTTTTTCTTTATTGATTTTTAGAGAGAAGAAGGGAGAGAGAGAGAGAGATAGAAATATTGATGAGCGAGAACACAGATTGGCCGCCTCCTGCATGTCCCCCACTGGAGATCGGACCCACAACCTGGGCATGTGCCCCGACCGGGAATCTAACCGGCGACCTTTTGGTGCATGGGTCGATGCTCCGCCTCTGAGTCACACCAACCAGGCGATTCCTATACTTTTATGTATTTCTGATCAAAAACCAGAATGAATATCAATACTTTGTTTTTTATATTCTTTTAAAAGAGTTTACTTTGTCCTTGTGAACCTGGTAGCTGGGTTCTCTGTCAAATTTGCACCATTTCATAGAATATTAAAAATAGAAAAAACATTCTAGATTATCTAATACAACTTTCTCATTTTCTCCCCTTGAATGACTAACTCAAGGCTTCCGGGAGATCCCATGAGTTGCCTGAAATTCTGCAGTAAGTGGCTTCCGCAGTTGCGTGTCAGAATCCGTGACTTCCTTTGAGAGGTCGGTTACTTCCATCTTTGGAAGTAAATCTCTCACCTGTGCTTTGCCCCTCACCCCCATCACAGTACTTCATCTTCTTTTTTTTTTATCCTCACCCAAGGACATTTTTCGATATTTTGTTCAGATAGAGTGGGAGGGAGGGAGAGAGAGAGAGAGAGAGAAACATCGACGCGAAAGGGACACATCGAGTGGTCGCCACCCACACAACCCAACCAGGGCCGGGGACAAACTGCAACCGAGGTACGTGCCCTTAGCGGGAATCGAACCTGGGTCTCTCCAGACTGCAGGCCAACGCTCTAACCACTGAGCCAAACCGGCCAAGACAACAGTACTTCATCTTCTGATTTCACTTTAAGATTGGCCTATTTAAAGAGACACAAGTTCATGTACTGTTTTACCTAAATATGTAAAATCGTTAGTGCACTGCTGATTATTGAATTTAGGACCTGACGGATTAAAATTGGTTCTTCAAACAGTTGGTGGGCAATTCATGTTATTCTTATGTTCAAAATCCCATTCTTAGACTATAGTTACAATTTAGGAAAGGAAATCTTAATTGCTAGACAAAGTTATTTGACAATTTAAAAAGAATGGTATACTGAGTCCAAGAACATAATACAATATATCTTTATAATCCTGTAAGAAATTGGTGATCATATTTTATTTTTCAGATGACCTCTGAGCTTTCTTTAAAATTTGTTAAAAAATTTTTATTAATATTAGAGGGGGAGGGAGAAGAAGAGAGAGTTAGAAACATCGATGAGAGAGAACATCTGTTGGCCGCCTCCTGCTCGCCCCGCACTGGATATTTGGCCCACAACCTGGGCATGTGCCTGACTAGGAATTGGACCGGTGACCTCTTAGTGTATGGGTCAATGCTCAATCACTGAACTACGCCGGTTGGGCAACCTCTGAGCTTTATACTTGTGTTTCTAATCATATTCTGTATTTATGTAATTCACTCTGGTAGCAAATATACCAGTTCCACATTGGCCCCTACTGTAAGTGTGAAGACTACAGGGTACGTGGGAGAGAACACTGGTCTGTGCATCAAGATGGTCCTTGTCGCTGAGTGTTTTTGAGCAAGTCTCTTCTCGTTTCTGGGGCTTGGATTTCTCCACTGTAACCGAAATGGCTGAACTAAATGATCTCTAAGCTCTTCCTGGTCTAACTTTCTAAGAAAAGCTTAGCAATGTTATCTTGAACTGTACATGCCTTAAAACAGATGACTCAATACTAGAAACATAAAATCAAGTTCTTGGTTTAAAATATCATTTTGTTTTTTCTATAGAAACTCAGTATGAAGTAGTTGTAAAAAGTATTAGGTTTCCGGAAGAAAGGAAATCTGACTTCATCCCCACATTGGCCAGATTTAGTTGTGTCACCTTTAGAAATCATTGTTTACAGGATTGCCCTTCTGACCTTCCAAAATAAGTATAGCCCTACATTTAGGCTTGTCTCCCTCCAATTTTTCTTCAGAATATATGTCACAATTTTGGAAATAATGTATTTACTGGCAGTGTTTTCTTTAAACCAATTCACTTAGGGTAAGGATACTGCTAGGTCCTTGGTATCCAGGACAGAGCCTGGCATGAAGCAGGTGCTCACTAAATATTTGAATTAATGAACCAATTTCACTTCTGCAAGTCCAAGTTTTATATCTGAAAATTAAGTGGAGAAGAAGCTTTGGACAAGACATGCTATGATGTTCCTCCTGGGTTCTAATATTTTATTTCTATATTTTCTGTCTTCTAAAATCATAAGCCTGCAACAAGTTTATAGGTTGTTGCTGCTCATGCTAAATTTATTCGTTAAAATTTTTAATTAAGAAATATTTGAAAAATAGTAAGTAAATTTAGACCCCTTGCTATCTACCAAAATGTTAAACATTTTTCCATATTGCTTTAAATGTTTTTTTTTTTTAATCCTCACCTGAGGACATTTTTCCATTTTTTATTCAGATAGAGTGGGAAGGAGAGAGAGGAAGAGAGAGAGAGAAACATCGACGTGAAAGGGACACATCGAGTGGCCGCCACCTGCACAACCCAACCAGGGCCGGGGACAAACTGCAGCCAAAGTACATGCCCTTATCGGGAACCGAACCCTGGTCTCTGTGGACTGCAGGCTGACACTCTAACCACTGAGCCAAACCGGCCAGGGCAATGTTTCTTTAAATAGACTATTACAGATAAAACAGAAGGTCTCTCTCCATTCTATCTGATTTCCCTGTCTCCTGCTATTAAAATAAATGAAATGCATCTATGTGTAAGAACATGGAGAAATCTTGAAAACATGAAAAGTGGAAGTAGCAGATCACTAAGATTAAGTTTGAACAGTGTAATTTAAATACATTTTAAGGTCCAGCCGGTGTGGCTCAGTGGTTGAGCGTCGACCCATGCACCAAGAGGTTGCCAGTTCGATTCCTGGTCAGGACACATGCCCAGGTTGTGGGCCCGATCCCCAGTGGGGGGATGCAGGAGGCAGCCAATTGATGTTCTCTCTCAATGGTATTTCTCTCTCTCTCTCTCTTTCCCTCTCTAAAATCAATAAAGGGGAAAAATATTTTTTTAAATAAATACATTTTAAGGACTCAAAGTTATAACATGTATACATATGGATATATGCGCATGTATTTTCAAATGTATGGAAGCAGATAAATCATATTCATTCATTTTTTTCTTAAATGAATCCAATAACTTAGCATGGTTTAACATTTAGTGATCACTAGCCAATCAATATGAGCTGTGCGATTCATTGTAAATGATTAATGTTCAATCTTCAGCAAATGACTGTTATCTGGCAACAACTCCTTCCTGATGAAGTTGAAAAAATGTTTTCACAATACTCCCCAAATTACTTAAGCTACATTAAACACTTTATGTGGAAAATCTTAGAAAGATGAGCTTCAGCAATTATCCATAATACATGGCTTTTATGTTGCTCTTCGCAGTTGACTAAGGCTGATACCTATAATTTTTCCTCCATTCTAAGAGATGTATATTGTGTAAATTTTTTTCTATTTTAGGTTTATAAGAGGTGAAATGACTGCATAAAAGCCTAGGGAGTAAATAGAAGAGACAGAATTTAAATCTTGTTTTTTAACAGCTAGTCCAGTGAAGTTGCTTACTGTTGTTGGTGTTGGGTCCTTTTCCAATGTTCTTGGCTTTGAGAACTAAGCCCTTTCCTCTTTCACAACAAAACTGGGCTATTAATGCCACTGTTACCTCATGTTATTTTATTTTCTTTGTCCATAATTAAAACTAATTATCCTTGCCCTGGCCGGTTTGGCTAAGTGGTTCGAGCATTGGCCCTTGGACCAAAGAGTCATAGGTTCGATTCCCGGTCTAGGGCACATACCTCGGTTGCAAGATCAATCCCCGGCCCCAGTTGGGGTCCTATGGGAGGCTACCAATCAATGTGTCTCTCTCACATCAATGTTTTATCTCTCCACCCCTCCCTCGCTCCCTCCCTCCCTCCCTCCCTCTCTATCTACAAAAAAAAAAAAATCAATGGAAAAATATCTTCAGGTGTGGATAAAATATAAAGTAAATAAAACTAATTATCCGTTCCTTTCCTGTTTGTTGAAGAGTCTATTAACTAAGCCAGGTCTCATTTAGCTACTGACTATTGGGAGCCCTATATTAAGACTAACTCTCATTTATTCTGCCATAATTTTAGAAAAGGGATAAGCAAATAGCATATTTGTGCAAGCATCTTCTTTCTTAATGAATAACAACACTGGGTCTGTTTTTGTGCTTCCCTGCTTATGATTTATGATGAAACCAGTAGACTGACATTTATTTATTTGTTTATTTTAGAGAGAGAAGAAAGGAGAGGGAGAGAGAGGTGGAAACATTGATGAGAGAGAACATTGATTGGCCACCTCCTGTATGTCCCTCAATGGGGATTTAACCTACAATCTGGGCATGTGCAGATAGAAGCAGCGACCTCTTGGTGCATGGATCAACACTCAGCCACTGAGCCAAACTGGCCAGGAAGTAGACTGACTTTTTTTTCTCATCCTCACCCAAGGACATTTTTGCATTTATCTTCAGATAGAGCCAGAGGGAAAGAGGGAGGAAGAGAGAGAGAGAGAGAAACATCGATGTGAGAGAGACACATCGACTGGTTGCCACCCACATGACCCCAACAGGGGCAGGGGACAAACTGCAACTGAGGCACACACCCCTAGCGGGAACCAAACCCAGGACTCTTCGGTCTGTGGGCCGATGCTCTAACGGCTGAACCAAACCGACCAGGCAATAGACTGACTTTTAGAAGTCTAAAACATTTCTTCCATCTCTCCATCTTTTAATTAATTCTGTTGCCCTAGGCTGGGCTCTCATCATTTCTTATTCTTAATTAAGGCTCTCTTCTTCCTACTTCTCTTGAGTTCTTGCTCCGACCAGCTTTGTTTTACTTAGAACATAGAGCTGACTAGGCCTTTCCCCTGCTTTACAGTCCTCAGTGACTCTTCTTTGCCTACTGGTGGAGTCGACCTGTCTCTTTTAACTTCTGTGGCTCCTCAGAATCTGGTAAGTGCCTTTCTGGCTTAGACTCGCTGCTCTCTGTTCTACTCCATGTCCCAGCCCATCTGTGTATCAACCATAGTCAGCATCTCTGTGCTTACACTCGTGATGTTCTTTCTTTATGGAAAGTCTCTTTCTGCCTCTTGGCCAATCCCATTCTTGGGTGCACCATCTAATTAGTCAAAATCATGTCTTTTAACACCTAGTTTAAATATCACAACCTTTATGAAGCCTTTCGTCTGTACTTTAGTGGAATACATTGACTTTTCTCTGTATCTCTTATTTCCAACCAGTCTATGAACAAATCTGGTTAAAGTACATCCAGAAAACAACTGCTTCTCAACAACACCACTGCTGGTCTAAGGCTCTCTCCTGTTTTACTTGGGATATTTGCAGTAGCTTCCTTACTGGTCTCTCTGCTTCTCTCTGTGAACCTTAAAGTCTGTTCTTCACATAAGAGCCAGAATCTTAGTAAAATGCAATTAAACCATGTCACCTTTTCAAACCTCTCCAGTGGCTTTTTATCTCATATCAAGGAAAGCTGAAGTCCTTAACCCTGGCCTATAAGATCTTCCATTACCTGGCCCCCATATTCTCGCTGATTTCTAAGTGTACCCCCTATCACTATAGCCTTTGCTCACTGCTCTCCAGTGGCACTGGCCTCCATGACAGGCATACTCACCACAGGACCTTGGTGCTTGCTGTCTCCAGTAACTGAAACACTATTTTCCCAGTGTATGTATGAATCATTCCAGTGCTTCCTTGAGATTTTTTAAAATATCAACTTATCAAAGAATCCTTCTCTGACAATCCTAGATAAAATAATATCCTCCTCAGCTCCTAACCCCTGACTTTTGACTCTCTCTTTTAAATTTACTCTGACTTTTTTTCTTTTTAGCATTTAATACCATCTGACATTGTGTTTATTTGTTTATTCTAGAATGCTAGCTCCTTTAGAGCATGGACTTTGCTTATGTTTATTGCCGAACTTTGGAACTTAAAATAGAGCCTTGAATAAAGCACTCACTCAATAAATACCAAATTTATCGGCCAGTAGTTAATTGCTTTATTGTGTGTAAACCCATAACACTCTTTACTTACGTCTGCTGTACCCTGTGTAGTTGTGTAGTTTATACTTCACTCTGCCTCTAAACTGTGACCCACCTGAGGGTGATAGATTTTTTCTTTCAGTTTACTTTATGTTTCAAAGACTATCACTCATAGTGAGGATACACAAGTGTCTGCATTTTAGGTTTTTTAAAATCTTTCTCCCTGTTCCAAATATAGAACAGAGTACCTGGTACCATGTAGTATATGTTTAGTAAATGTATATTTGAGAATCACTGAATGATGTTCAGATGGGAGATCAATATATTTAATTTCTAGTTTACAATGGCAAGTGATTAGCAGATTCTAATGTAGTCACTCTTAGCTTTCCACTAAAATATTATTAATTCTGGGGAAAAAAATGCCTAATTAAATCGGACACTCAAGCTGTTGGCAGAATCCTGTAGCAATTTTATTACTTAAAAGGCTTATAGAACTGAATTGAAAAATGTCAAAGAGACATGAAGGACACAAATACTAGCTCTGGCCATATAAATGCTAAATAAATGGAAAACTACAGAAGCAAATTAAGAGTCAATTTTTTTTTTTTTTTTTTTTAAGGAAAACAAAACTAAGTATAAGGGAGCATCATTTAAATGAACTGAAGAGAGCAAAAAGCATCCTAACAACTGGAAAAGATGTTCATAAGATTGCTTCAGTACCAAGCAATAAAACTAGACAGTTGAAGAAGAAAATAAAGCCTAGAGCAGCAGATGCTGATGAAAAGTTGACTGGATAAGGATAAAAGGGATGTAGAGGAGATAAGGAGAACATTTGAAATGCAAAAAATAAAAATAAAAAATAAAATTATCTGTACTAGAATAGAACAGAATTAACTTAGGAACCATATGTATGCTATGGGACACAAACTTGAGGAGTTTTTCCATAATGCAAAGGAAACAATGCTAACAGTTAGTGTCCGAGAATATAAAATGCATGGTGGATAGAGAATGGGGATCCAAAGTAAGACTTACATGTTCCTGGAAACTAATAAGAGCAGAAGGAACAAAAATATAAATAAAAGAAAAATTCAGTTGAGTTTAAGCATGTAAATTGAAAGAGCTCACCAATTTCCAAGCAAGCTCAAGAATAAAACAGCACATTTAGAAACATTTTCCCTTTTTTTTCTTTGTAAACAAAATAATGAAACAAAATTCTGCAAGGGTCTAGGGAGAAATATGCAATTTACTAAATCTAAAGGAAGAAGATTCAAATATATTCAAATATATTGCAGACTTCTCTACAACACTAAATATCCATTGACTCAACTATCCGGTTACAAGGGATCCAGTTAAAACTAATAGATGTACTAAAGATTTGTGTATGACAGTGTAGCCTGTAGTGTTTTTAACATTTTAAAATGGAAATAAAATTTATACTGTATGAAAAAGGCATGAGTAAATGGTATATTCCTTTTTAATGTTGTAATTGCAACCACTTAAAATTATATTTTAAAATTCAAACATGCTCATGATATGTTAAATAAAAAAAGGATGCCAAACATTTTTATGCCCCAGTTTGTGTAAGAGTATGTGTGTGTGCACGCGCACGCGCATAGAAAATAGTTTAAAATGTTAATGGTGTACAAGATTTGTTTACCGAAAACTATAAAATATTCATGAGAGAAAAAAATTCCTGAGATTAAAGGTGTCCTAATTAAATGGAGATCTGTATCATGTTAATGGATTAGAAGACACAATATTGCTCAGATATCAATTCTGCCGAAGATGACCTATAATTTGATACAGTCTCATCTAAAATTCTACCATGCAATTTTGTGGGAATTGACAAATTGCTTGTAAATTTTATATGGAAATTCAAAGGACCTAGAATAGGCAAACCAATTTGGAAAAGAGGGAACAAAATTGGAATACTTAGATGATCTGATTTTAATAGTTGCTATAATAAAAGTAGAGTAATTCAAAACGTGTAATCCCAAATGTATTAGACATATAGACCAATAGAATAGAAGGCAGTGTCCAGATGAAGACTTGAACACACATGGTCAATTACTTTTCAAAAAGGATACTAAGGCAATTCAACAGGTATAAAAGATAAAGACAATCTTTTCAACAAATGATCTTGAAACAATTTAGTATCAATTAAAAAGAAAATGAGAAAGAGGAAGAGGGTGGTGGGAAGTACAGGACAAAGAAGAGACTGAAAATTGATATAGGACTAAATGCAAGAGCTAAGATCATAAATCTACAAGAAAACATAGAAAATCCTAACATTGGGTTAAACCGAGATTTCTTAGGACACAGAAAGCATGAGTGTTAAAGGCAAAATATTGATAATTCTTCACAATTAACTGTTTTGGAGAAACACAGAAACGGTGTAAAAAAGGCAAGTTGCAGACTGGGAGAAAATATATTTTAAAAAATCCTATCAGATAAAGGACTTGTGTCCAGAATATATAAAAACCTTTTCAATTCAAATTAAGAACGCAAGCAACATGATTAAAATCTATAAAGTATGAAAGACTTGAAAACCAAAACTCTTCGAAAAAGAATAGCAAATGAGTATATAAAATAAATATAAATAAAAATATATTATTTTATTTTATAAAAGTATAGTTATAAATGTAGTATATAAAATAACTGTATGAAAATATGCTCAGCATCATTAATCATCTGGGAAATATTCATTTAAAATGCAAGGAGAACCATTACATACCTGCTGGAATGGCATTAAAACTGACAATACCAAGTGCTGGCCAAGTGAAACCCTGGTATGTTGCCTGTGGTAATGTAAATGCCACAGCTTCTTTGTAAAACAGGTTGGCAATTTCTTATACAGTTATGCACACAGTTACCCAATGATCACACTTCTACATCCTTATCCAGAAAACTGAAGACGTTTGTCCTCACTAAGATTTATAGCTGAATAGTCATACAGTTTTATTTATAGTAAATACAAACTGGAAATAATTGAATTGATAAATAATAGAATTCCACTAAATAATAATATGGAATGCTTGGATTAATCTCAAAAACATTATGCTAAGTGAAAGAAATCAGGCACATTGGTTATATACTGATTTATTCAATTTTTATAAAATTCTGAAAAGGCAAATGTGCAGGGAGAGAAAGCAGGTAGCTAATTGCCCGGAAAAAGGTTGGGGAGAGAATTAACTGCAAAGGGGCACACCATACTTTTAGCAAGGGAGGGGGTGGAAATAGTCTATATCTTGATTGTGATAGAGGTTACTGAAGTGTATACAAGTTTCTAAAGTCATCAGTGTACACTTAAAATTGACATGCTTTAGCCCTAGCCAGTTTGCTCAATGGTTAGAGCATCAGTCCTTGGACCAAAGGGTCTCAGGTTCGATTCCCAGTCGAGGGCACATGCCTGGGTTGCTGTTTTGATCCCAGGCCCTGGTCAAAGTTGTGCAGGAGGCAACCAATCAATGGGTCTCTCTCACATGGATGTTTCTCTCTCTCTCTTCCTCCCTCCCTCTCTCCCTCCCTTCCTCTCTATCTAAAAATCAATGGAAAAAATGTACTCAGGAGAGGATTAAATAAATAAATGTACTTTATAGTAAATTATAACTTAAAGCTGATTAAAACTGAACAAAGCATACACACCCAAAAGAAGAAATTAGGCGTTGGAATTAAAGAATCTTAAATCAATGTTGGGATCATTTCAGATGTGAATGTGAAAAGTCCCAGAGAGAAAGAGAGACAGTAAAAGAATTATGAGGTGTTCAGCTTACGGTCTATGCTGACTTGCATCACCCAGGTATTTAAAAATCTTGGTAGAGATCAGATTCCCAATGTTTGTGATTTTGAAGGAGCCTGGAAACTTGGTGAAGATGATAGTAGCAGTTTGGTAGGGAATAAGGAAGCAGGCAAGTCTAAGGAATTATGAATATACTCTAGCCTAGGAGACTGGATTTGGTACTGGAAAGATATTCAACATCATCACAGAGCCACTTAGCACAGTGACGCCAGCACAGCGGCAGAAGCTTGGCTTTGTAAAGAAACAGCCACGCCAGACCCCTTCGGCCCCTCGTAACTGAGTGGCAGGCCTGGTGGTTCAGCCGGAAGCAGAAATCTGGATGTTTCTTGGCCCTGGTCAGCTATTTAGATGTAGTCAGTATAAAACCCTCATCACTAACATTAGAAAATCTGGTCTGGAGTACTGGACCAGTGCTAGCTGAGACTGGTAGCTAAATGGGCCTGGTGTGGTGTGAAGCACAGAGGGAAAACATGAGTGTTCCGGTCAGGGCACCTTCGAATTGGGGGTGGCGGAGGTATGGTGTATTTGAGGCATTCGGAGATTTGCACTGGTAGAACATGGGGTGGGAAATGTGAGAGTTCGGGGGTCAGGGGAAGGAATCAAAGAGATGGGGCTAGCACACGAAGGGCCTTATAAGCCGTGCAAAAGCGCAGAACCTTATGAATTCCCCGCATCCTCATAACAGTCCTAGCAGACAGCCGGCACTAGGGTTCAAGGTGACTTCCAGGGCTTTTCCCTTCTATCACCTGTTGCCTCTCCCTGCAATTAAATGAGCAAACATTATTATACTGAGAAATAAAAAGAGGATTTAGAAATGTTAAGTAGATCACTTTTGAGTTCCATTTTTAAAAAGATTGTATACCTTTAAGTTGGTTTTTTAAAATAGCCCTATTGTTGTGAATTGGAACAGTGGGAAAGTACAAATATTTGCATCCCTGAGCCTGGAGAATACGGAGATGAGGGACTGTTACCTGATGAGGACAGACTCATATACTGGTTGCTAACCAGCTCTTCTCTGTGATCTCAGGAAAGTCTTCTCTGTGCCTTAATTGTTTTAATCTGTAAAATGGGAGTAGAAATACTGATCCATTATCTGTTACCTGGAATTCTGAAATTCAAAGAGCTCTGAAAATCAAGTTCGGTTTTGTTTTAATTTTATGCCTGTGCCAAAATGTTGGGATCACTTCAGATGTGAATGTGAAAAGTCTCAGAGAGAAAGAGAGACAGTAAAAGAATTCAGAGGTGTTCCAATTTGCAGGCTCTATTGAGTTGAATCACTGGGTATATTTGGGGGTGAGATCCAGCCTGAAGTTGAGGCTTTTATAGTCATTTCTCAGATGGTATGCATATTCATGAACTTTACAGAAATGTCGAGGTTTGGTTACTGGGCACTGTCCTAAGCCCTGCTGGAGCTGTTTATAATATATATGAACTTTACTCCGTTTCTAAAAATTAAACAATTCTGGATTCTGAAACATCTGGCCCCAGGGTATTCAGATACAAGATCATAGACCTATAATACCTTCCTCATAGGGTTACTTGAAGGCTCAATTTCTTTCAACAAAATCCAGAAAACAGAGAAGCTGTTATTATTTATCAACATTAAAGTTTAAAAATTAGATTCACTTCTCTCACCCCTGAGGACAAGTGAGGATTAACACCTGATGAGGCCTGAAATGATTCTTAATACCCATGCATTTTTTTCTCCAATTTTTATAATACTTCTGTATTTTAGTCTATCAAGCTTGAGCTATAGTATATCAGTTATTGAAATGGAATGTTTCTCTTAACTGTCTTCTTCTGAACACTTTTTTTTTTTTTTTTTTTGCAATCTTTGCATACTTGGGTGGATGCATTATTTGCCTTCAGGTGTTACCTGAAATATTGACTTTTCAGTCATCTTTCCTGAGGTGCATCTTATGAGACACATGGTTAGAGTGCAAATAAAATGCCTTATTTTCTTGGAGTCCTCAGTAAAAGTCAGTTCTTAACATGTCCTAAGACAACAAATTTGTTTTAAAAAGTCATTGATTTCAAACACCAGAGCAAAAATATCCATCCAGATTTCAATCAGTGCTTCCCAAGAAGAATTTTATTTTTGTGATTGATATTTTGGCATGCTTCCTATTTCTTCAAGCTGTCTAAAACCATTCTGCTGCATTTAATCCTTGACCTGCGGGCATGGAGAACTGATTATGCAATGCGCTTCTAATATTAGGAAGTTTTTAACTGAAAATTTCATGTGCTGAAATACTTGAGCTATAAAAAAAAAAATCCTTTAAATACATATTATATTTCAAAAGGAAGAGATACAGCACTTATTTTTAAATGTGCTTTTTGGTAAGATATTTGCTTTAGTCAGAGTTGGGTTGGAGCATATCAATAAGGACTCTTTGCTACTTTGACTCCTAATCCCCTGTGTCTTTCCCCTGGAAGGGTGTTGCTACCAACTTATGATTGCCGTGTGTGTGTGTGTGTGTGTGTGTGTGTGTGTGTTTACCCTTGTTTGGGAAAGTGTTACTAGGTGCTCCACTCCTGGCTAGCAATTCTAGTGCCTGGGTGATTTCACTCCAGCATCAGAGTGAGTATGAACACAGTGATGGGGGACTGACCCAGACAACAGGGGAACTAAGATTTAATCATGTATAGGATTAGAATGGAGACTTTCTATACTGGTTCAGAGGTGGAAAGAGAAAGCAGCACAGGACAGAACTTTTCTTTCCCTTTTTTTTTTCTAATTGGTTCTAGGTCTCTTGCTTTCTCCATGCTATTTTGCCAATTTCATAACCAACCAACCAATCAACCAACCACTGAAATTCCTCTCCCTGCAGAAGGACGTATGGGCAGGAGAGGTTTCACTCATCTGTGAGTGGGAGAATCTCTGTCTTGATCCTTTTGCTGCCATGATTTGCTGTGTTTCATGAGGCCAGACCTTTTTTCATGAGAGTCTAGAACCAAATGATCACTTCTGGACTTTGCATTCTCTCAGGCTGTGACATTGAAGATAAGTGCGGTAGTTTGGGGGCACTTTAGTTTTGTAGTTTTTCTAGCAGGTTAACTTTTGGGAAAATGTCCTTACATTCTGCCAGACATTTCATCTTCAAAAAAATAAAATGTCCCCAAACCCTAATTCCTGTGAATCTCTCTAGAGTATTGTAAGGGCAGGGTTTATTATAATGTTTAATATCACTCAATTCATGTGAACATTGTTTTTTCCATTTAGTTTCTAGTGCTCTATAAAGCGGCTCCTGGTATTAATCATTAAAACCCCTCTGAGACCCCGTTTCTTCATCCTGAAGAAAGGACGGAATGTTATAAATGTGTTTTGAAAAATGTGAAACCCTTTGTAAACATTGGATTTTATTTAAAGTAGAAAAATATTACTTTGATTAATGAATCTTATTTACTCTATGAAGACTGCTCGTGGTCATGTATGTAGTAGCCAGTGGTAAACACACAGCTATCAAGGCTGTGAAAGGTAGACATAGGTCCTTGTTCTGATTTGGGATGTAACAATATGTCCTGTTGGTTCTTTCCCTCCCTCCACCATTGGCCCATCTCTAAGCAGTATTCCACGGAACTGAAGAAACTCTACTGCCAAATTGCCAAGACATGCCCCATCCAGATCAAGGTGATGACCCCACCTCCTCAGGGCGCGGTCATCCGAGCCATGCCCGTCTACAAGAAAGCTGAGCATGTCACCGAGGTGGTGAAGCGGTGCCCCAACCACGAGCTGAGCCGTGAATTCAACGAGGGTAAGGAGGAGAGGATTCTGTGGCTGTTAAACTAAGCTCCTTGAAAAGAGGACCTGGGGAGACTTGTGTCTGGAGCCCACTTACCTGGTTCCATCCTCTGCAATCTGACGGCAGCTCCGTCTACCTTTATTGGTTGACAGAGTGCCTGAGAGCAATGATCAATATATTCACAACTTTCTCAATGACTCACAAGGATTGAACTATTTAATTTGATATTAGTAATTACTAGATAACCTGGACTTGCCTCTCTACCTCCTACTGCTTATTTTTTCTTTTTTAATGAGGAGGTGTAAGAAGAACAATGTAGCATTTGGTCATTAGGTCTGTTCAGCCCAAGCTAGGGAATCCGGCTTTAGTGCCTTTCCCAGAGTGATGCCCAAGCCTGCCCAGGTGAGCTGGAAGGTAAGAGGAAGGAGCATAAAAGATGAGCAATATGAAGAAACCGAAGAGCGAGGTGGGAAAGAAGACAAATAATGGGCAAGAGAAATCTAAGCCCGGGAAGGGGACAGTAAAGAGCAGTTTCTTGGGCCACCTCTGAGGTCTCTATCCATACCTCCGTTCTGAGCCACAAATCCAGCAACTGCTTTACAGAAGCGCTCACTGTTTCCAAGGGCTCCCTGACCTTTGATCTTCTAAGGTTTTGTGAAAAGAGTCTAAGTACAGAACACAGAAAAGGGAAAGGATAGGAGAATGTACATGGATCATCAGAGAGTGATGCAGGTGCAGGAGGGTTGGGAGTTGGGACACTTTATATAGAAACCATATTTAAAATGGAAAGATGGTTGGTAGCTAGAACATATGAATGTGGAGACTGTAAGAGATGATACAGAAAAATTAATAAAGAAAGAAAAAGAATGTATAGAAATTTCAGATGAGAAAATAAGGTCTAAATCCTCCCACCTTAACACAACTGATCTGTATATATTAATTTCTAGTCCTTTTTACACAGCCTCCTTATCCTTCCATACCTGTGCCTCTTGCTTTTCACTTAACAGTATGCCATAAGGATGGTTTCTTAGAGTTAAACTTTATTATGGGATTTTGTAACTGCTTTTAATCCATCATAATGACATAACTGTTTATTTTTTTTCCTCAATGTTTGACATAATAGCTGTTTTTAGGAGCTTTTTTTTGCCATAATAGATGATGTTTCAAAGGGCATCTTGATACACTTAGTCCTTTACTATTATTAAATATCAATTTTTGTGATAATGCATGGTCAAAAGCTGGGAATATTTTTATGGTTCCCAACTCTTGGATCAGTTTCTTGCTTTTGGAGCCCTGTCTAACAGCATAATTTTGTGATACTTTGCCCACGCTGTTTTAAAAAATTGCTTTTCCTTGCTTATTCTCCAACCTTGGGCCCCTTCAGCACAAGAAAAACCAGTAAGTTTCTCATCTTTATGACGAAAGCAAGGTCTAAAGTTGGAGACTTTATAAGGAGAAAAGAATAGGCAAAGGGAAAGTGATGTTCTTGCCATCTGTATTTTTCTGGTCAATTTTTGAATACTGTTTCTCAAGCTTATTTTTCATTTAATTTTTTTCCCCTTTATTTATTTTAGAGAGAGAGGAAGTGAGAGGTAGAGAGAAACATCGATGAGAGAGAACATTGATCGGCCGCCTCCTGCATGCCCTGCACTGGGGATCGGGCCCACAACCTGGGCATGTGTCCTGACCGGGAATAGAACCAATGACCTCTTGGTGCGTGGATTGATGCTCAACCACTGAGCCACACTGGCTGGACACAAGCATATTTTTTAAATTAACTTGTTTTTTTTTTTCCTTCTATCTTCCATAATCTAGCAAAATCCCCTCTATGGATCCAGTTAGAGATGTATTCAGAGTTCTCTAAAATCTTGAATTATTAGCTTCCAGCACCAGAAACATAGGACTGTTCCCTGAAATGTATACGAGCGTTCCAGTCCTTTCTGTTGTAGCGGTCGGGACACCTTCATGTGTTAGATACCTGAGCAGGGTCTTTTCCTTTTTTTCAAGGATGTGTATTTCCTCTATGAAACCATTTCTTCGGCCAACATTCTGCCTACGCTGTTTCTTTTTGTTTGCTTTGAGGGTGAAGAACTAACTATTTTTTTAATCTCTGTTCTGCAGGACAGATTGCCCCTCCCAGTCATTTGATTCGAGTGGAAGGGAACAGCCATGCCCAGTATGTAGAAGACCCCATCACAGGCAGACAGAGTGTGCTGGTACCTTACGAGCCACCCCAGGTAAAAAAGACAAGGACTGGGCCAACTTGGGAGAGCATTCATTTCAGTGATAGAGGGGGTTTCAAGCATCTGTTTCTGTCTTAGTCATTCTTATCAAGTATGTAACCTTCATTATCTCCTCTCTCCCTCCTCCACACACCACTTTTCTACCTGCTTGAGAATTCCTAAATTTGTACTAAATTAGCCTAGTAACATGGCTCTGTGCCCATGTTCCCATATTAAAGCCTGATAATCATTGTGCTTACAACTAGGTTAACACATGACCTTGTCTTATCCAGAGAATTTAACTGGCAATTGAGGTGGTCGTGAATGTGCGCCAGTACTGGATGCAAATGGGAGACCCTGAGAGGGAGCGATCTCTTCACTAAAGTTCAAATGAGCAGGTGGCAGATTAGAAAAGCAGAATTCTGGTAGAGGGAGACCACTGTCCTGGTTGCTCCTTGCTTTGTGAACCTCTAACTGTGACTCCTCCTCTCTGGACTTCAGTTGCCTTATCCATAAATAAGCACTTTGGATTAGATGATTTAATGCTGAGGACCTTTTAAGCCCCAGTGTGTTATTTATGGAAGTGTATCTTCAAATCTATGTTACTCTGTTTTATCCACATCGGGAAAATATCCCTGGAGCATTGCTGCTATTTTTGGTAATGTTTTCAGCTCTCCCTGTATAGCAATATTCATATATGGGGTTAACCCTGTTTGAATTGGGTGACATGTATCGGCTTGCAAATGAATTGGGTCAAGGATGATTTTTTAAAGGCCTGTCTCCCCTAATGTAGTGTCCAGGGCTGCAAACATTAGCTTTCAGCTTCCCAACAGGAGAGGCAAAGAGGAACAACGATGAGTTTTAGCCTGTGTTCCTAGAAAAAAAAAAAAGCATGATCACCTCATCAGAAGTGGATTTGTTTAAAGAGAAGGAAGTACTGAGAAGGAAGCAAATTTGGTCAGATCATTGTTAACACAGACTCCTTTTCCCCATGTTCAGGTTGGCACTGAATTCACGACAGTCTTATACAATTTCATGTGTAACAGCAGTTGTGTTGGAGGGATGAACCGCCGTCCAATTTTAATCATTGTTACTCTGGAAACCAGAGAGTAAGTGATACGTGCAGAATTGCCATTCTGCGGACACCCTGGGCAGAGGGCGAAGTGAAATTGTGTTTGCTTTATTGTTGCTTTTGCATGTACAGCAGAGAGCTAGCCTTGAGTTTCTCCCTTGTGCTTTAAATCCTTGCTGCAAATACTTACCTAAAAGATCTAAGAAAGTGGAGACAAAACAGGGTGGGTAAACATGGAGGGGAAGAAGAGGGAAGGCATGCATGCAAGTCGCTTCATACCTGAATTCTTGACATTTAACTGGAATGGTTTGTGATTAGACAGTGTTTGTTTTCATGTGGCCCCCGAGGCATTTAACAGTTTCTTTGAGTAAGTCTGGGCCGCCTAGGGGAGTTTTATCCAGAGACATCCACTGGCTTAATTCAAGCTTCCTTCAAAATACGTAGCTAAATACAGCTGTGCAGCTAATGGCTTGGAGGTTCTTTGCAGAACAAATGGAATGTTGTTGACGAATACAGCTCGTGGCATGTGCGCACTTTCGTGTTTTGCCAAGTGCTTTGGGGGGGCACCCTCAAAGCAGCCATGACTGAGCTGGGGGTGGTGGGAGATGGGTGATGACCAGCAGTGGAAATGGGAGAACTTTAGGGAACTTTTACAGTTCTTTTCATTTGACCCTTCCTCCCCTTCTCTCCGATTCCTAGTGGGCAAGTCCTGGGCCGGCGCTGCTTCGAGGCCCGGATCTGTGCTTGCCCCGGGAGAGACAGGAAGGCCGATGAAGACAGCATCCGGAAGCAGCAGGTCTCGGACAGCACAAAGAACGGTGATGGTACGAAGCGCCGTAAGTAGCTGTAGTGGCCAAATGGAGTAGGGTCAAGTCTTACCCAGACGCAGGGGCTGGGTGGTGATCTGTGAGAAGCTGCGTGATAGGACCAGTGGTCTCTAGGGCCAAGTATGACTGAGGCCCCGGAGTCGGCAGCAATGGCTCTGGCGTGGACGGAAGTGTTCAGACGGACCCGAGGTGTGCACGACAGCTTGGCAAAAACAGAGAGTCGTCGTGTGGGGTTCTTAGTCCAGCAAGCCTCAAAATGTGACCCCCAGGCCAGCAGCATCAACAGCATCTGGAAACTGGGGAGAGATACAAATTTCTAGTTCCCAGACTTGCTGAATCAGAAACTCTGGCTTTAAGGTCCAGCAAGCTGTATTTAGTATGCCCTCCCAGGGACTCGGATGCGGCCTGAAGTTTGAGAATCAGTGTCTTAGCCTGTTGGCATCAGTTTATCTTTCTGTTACTGAGCACAAGGGCTGAAAATATATCCACCAACCTCCTAAGTCTGTGGGGAGAGTGAGATTTAAGAATACATTTTGTAAAGCACCCTCTGGAGAACATACACATCTGGGTTTCACTGAGTCTTGACTTTGAGGCCTCAATCATCTTATCTGTAGTGGGGCTAATGACTTGGTTTAGTTGTTCTGTTAAGAAGCAAATGCTCACCCTGGCGGGTTTAGCTCAGCAGGTAGAGCATCGGCCTGCGGTCCAGAGAGAGCCGGGTTCGGTTTCCGCTAAGGGCACATACCTTGGTTACAGTTTGTCCCCTGCCCTGGTTGGTCGTGCGGGTGGCAGCCACTCGATGTGTCCCTTTCATGTTGATGTTTCTCCCTCTCTCTCCCTCCCACTCTATCTGAACAAAAAATGGAAAAAACTGTCCTTGGATGAGGATAAAAAAAAAAGAAGAAAATGCTTTTTCAAAAATGAACTATTTCAAAGAACCCACAATGAAAAATAGATGAAAACAAAGCAGAGGGGCTCTAGTTGAAGGGGACATGAGCTGGAGGTGGTCTGTGGCCCGTACTCTACTCCCAGCCACCCCGAGGCACACCCCGCAGAGGCCCAGACCTCCAGCCACAAAGGAAACCACTGAGCACACGTGCCTCCAGCTTGTGAGATTTGATTCTAGTAGGTGTCTCGCATAAGTTTGATATCACCACAACAGATATTTTAAAGTATGCCACACTAACTTATTTCATGGAAAACGATTTTAATTTTGTTACTAATTAGTATCCAGAGGAAATAGAAATTGTACGGTAATTTACAGGAGAACCACAGAATGTTATGACAGCTAGTCACTATCAACTTTTAACTGTTCAGTATGATTTGCCTTTCCTGTTAGACTCTTTGTCTTTCTGATTATTCCCCAAAAGGTTTTATGTATGTATGTATGTATGTATGTATACACTCACATACACACACACATACATACTATAATTATATTTCTACCCTAATTTTGCTCTTGAGTCTGCCCAGTGGCCTAGTTCCTACATTCTCTCCTGAGCACCTCAATGACCACAAATGATTGAATATCAGTAAGAATAGATTATCCGAACTTTGGTAGAAGAATCATCTCTATACGCTGAATCCTGAATGTAGTTTCTAATTTTGGAAGCTACAGGGATTTATGAGCTTAATTCGCTCATTTCACTGAAGAGAAAACTGAGGTCCTGGGAAGTGAGGCTGCTTGTCAGAAGTCGTGTGATGTACATACGAGCGTGGGAGGGATGAACCCACAAGACGGAATATGTCGGCAAGACAACCTCTACAACAGGTTTACCACCTCGGAAGATAAATGACCTGAAAAACAAAACACAAAGCCAATGTCTCTTCCTTTCTTTACTAGCTGTTCACAGACACAGGCCAGGAAGACACAGGGATTCCTGCAGCAAGACTTAAGCCACAGGCCATTTCCCAGCATCCCCAAACTCTTCCTTTCACCCCAGATGCTGAGGGCATACCCCCACCTCATCATTGTTAGGTTTGCACTTACTGTAGAAGCAGCCATCACCAATGCAACGGATGCTGAGAGCTAGAAACGCTCATCCCAGAGGTGTGGCTGGTGCTTCTGTCGTTTAGTAAACGTATCATTGCTTCAGAAATGTTCCCAGGTTGAAGCTTGCCTTTTTTCTCCACCAGCTTTTCGTCAGAACACACATGGCATCCAGATGACATCCATCAAGAAACGGAGATCTCCAGATGATGAGCTGTTATACTTACCAGTGAGTCTCCCTTGAGATCCATGTTGCTTCATTTTCACCTTCTTTCAATGAGCTTTTACTCTGTGGTCATATTCTGATTACCTGTGAAAATGAGACATGGGTGATCGGGGCTAGTGAGATAAAAGAGAGAAAACACTTTTTGCTTTTTGAAAAATCAGGAAGTCATCCCTTGCCTCCATAGTTCTAAAATATATTAATAGTATTGGCTCCTCCACTTACTACTCACCCACTCAAAGCTACTCTCCAAATAGAAATCTCCTTACCCAAATATTTAAAATTAATTTGTCCTTCATTATTTGGGAACGATAAAATTATCCTAGGCAACATGGCCAAACCAATTTAGCACTAAAATTTCATCAGGAGGAGTTCACAAAGTCGATCATACAAAATTCATAGAGAATGGACTGTGATTTTCTTTAGGAAGTGCTGTAAAGACAGCCACAAGGCAGAATCCTCAATTACACGATAGTGGCCAGAAGACTCAGCCCAGTCATTGTTCATTCCTACAAGGAGCATTAGTCCTCTCAGGATCCCTAAGGTGCCCTGTTTTTGTCGATGGTTGCAGTTTGTTGAAATCTTATTTCCCTTCGGTCTTTGCCAGCTAGAATGGCAGCAAAGTTAGGGTAACCAGTATGGCCCTTGATGCCATCTAAACTGACATGGGACAGGCAAGCAAGGCCAGGTTTGACTGGGAGCTGCCACCCTGGGATTGAGGCTAAAGCAACTCAACAGGTTTGGGTGTGCCATACCTGTTCCCTGCCTTCTTTGGACCCTGACCATCAGGGAAATAGACTGCTGGTAGAACCATCAGTCAGTGAGTTAGCTCAGATTCTCAGGGTCAAGTGTCTCAGGCTACATACAGAATCTGACCTGTGAACTTGAAGTTAAACATTATCCAGACATACTAAATACAGTTGCCCCTCCCCTCGACCACGGATACCAAAATCCACAGATTCTTAATTCTCTTACGGAAAATGGCGTAGAACAATGCGTAGAGAGTGCCCTCCACATTCAGGGATTCACAACCAGGGATCAAAAATACTGTTTGCCATCAGAGGTTGGTTGAATCCATGGGTTTGAAACCAAGGATATAGAGGGCTGACTGTATATTTATTGAAAAAAAAAATCTATGTATAAGTGGACTCCCTCAGTTCAAACCCATGTTGTTCAGTGGTCAGCTGTGATCCAAAAACCCTGGTTTGTTTTTAGCTGCTGACATAGGAAACACTTGAAAAGCACTTTTTAAATGAAATTTCAGTCTGTACTAGTGAAAGAGATGCCCTGGAGTCAGTTACATCTTATGTTTATTGAAGAACTAGTCAAACCGTATTATTTCACGTACATGTGGAATCTAAAAAAATAAAAATAAAGTAAGTGAATAAACAAATTAGAAATAGACTCATAAACACAGAAATCAAGTTGATGGTCAATAGATTGAGGGAGGGTTAGAGAAATGGGTGAAAAGGGTACAGGGATTAAATTTTCAGTTATAAGAACAGTCACGGGAATGTACAATGCAGCATATGGAACAATGTAATAATTATGTGTGGTGTCAGATGGGTACAAGATTTATCAGGGTGATCACTTCGTAAGGTATGTGAATGTTATACACCTAAAACTGATATAATATTGTATAGCAACTATTATTAAAAAATAAATTTAAAGAATCAGTCAAACCAAACTGTATGAGAAAGAAAACTCTAAATATAATATGAATTTGATGGGCATTTGTTGAGTGGCAGGTTTGAAGACCGCAAGCATTTAGGGATCAGTAGGAGACAGTCCTTACCTTCAGAGAGCTGGCCTTCTAGCAGGAGAGATGGACAGGTGTGATGTAATGAAATGGCTGTTTCAGTGGAGCTTGGCTTGAGCAGAAGACTGAGCCTCAAAGAGTGAGACTGGGAAATGCTTCTCAGAGAAGGTGACCCCAGAGCCAGATAAGTGGGAGTTAACCCAACAAAAGGTAGAGAAAATGTTTCTGAATTCTGACGAGTTCTGGCTGTCATATTCAAGGAGGAGACCTGGTAAGGGAAGTGAGGTGCCGGGGATGAAGAATTTAAATAGATACCCACTCTCAGAGCCCTGGAAGGGCCCCGCGTGCCCCACAGGCCCTGGCCCCGGCTCACACTTTTTGAAGCTTTTCAGACTCTTAAAGAGAGAAACACATTTTACTCCAGCTAAAAACTTGCGTCTTTCCAGGGGTAGTTACAGGTCATTTTCATTTTTTGTGATAGTTATGCTTTATCAAGTGACTGCGAACACTGAACCATTGCTCAGAGGGGACACTCAGGATTAGGTTTCGGTGAGCCTCTGGTCACAGCACTTTCCACAGCCAATCAACACACAACCTCGTTTCTTGTGTGTTTCTGTTTAAAGGTACCGTTTAAAGCACATTCTGTTGCCTCATTAGCATTGACCTCCCAGCCAATAGCACATGGCAGCCTTCTCACGCTCAGAACACCAGACAGCGCTCCAGCACTACACTCAGGCACCACTTGGAACAGCAAACTCGCCGACAACACCACGGGGAAAAGGTGGCACTAGGCAGACCCCAGAAGGGACACCTGTTCACAGCATGAGCGCTGAGACGGACGGCGGAGCCTCCCCGCCTGCTTCCACCTCAGCTGCAGCGGGCATGGGCAACTCGAGCTTTCTGTCACTGCTCAAGTCTGCAAATGACCGCTACGTGCAACACAGTACTGATTTGCATGTTAAAAATAAATGTTAGCAAGTAGGCGAGACAGACCCCATGAAAAATGAGCGTTGACAGTCCCAGTAGTTCTAGAGTCCTTCATTTGTCCTTCTCTCCTTCTGCCCCTTTACCCAGGTGAGGGGCCGTGAGACATACGAAATGCTGTTGAAGATCAAAGAATCCCTGGAACTCATGCAGTACCTCCCGCAGCACACGATTGAGACATACAGGCAGCAGCAGCAGCAGCAGCACCAGCATTTACTTCAGAAACAGTGAGTGTGTCCACGTGTCATTTTAGAAGGCGTTGGGATGAGTGACTCTCTCACGTTAACGCGATTGGTGGGTGATGCAGAAGATGAGGTTGTGAGACAGCAGGGCATCCTAGGTTCAGATGAGCTAGTGCGAGGTACTCTCTTCAGTTTCAACAACCTTCTCTGCTTCTCATCATAACCTTCCCTTTGAGAAGTTCCACCTATATTGTGAAATTGAATTCAAATTCTTTCAACTGGATTACAAAGAGACTCAACTCACAGAGTTAGTTCTCTCTACCCCAATCCAAACACACCTATCAATATAAGGGTTTTGAGTATGCACAATATTCGAGCAATAATGTGTATATTTAAAAACATGCAAACTTCCCTCATCCTAATGAGTTATATTGCACCTCTCCTGGGATGCACGTGACTCACATTTGGGAAAAGCATTATAGAGTAGGGATAGCACAGAGGTTTTACCGTATGTGACTTCCTTGAGTGTTGTGTTGGGTAGGATTCTGAGACCCAGTGCATGCTCCTGGGGAAAATGTCTGCATGCAGAGAAGCAAAGTAGTATCATATTGCCATGTTTCAGCACCCTTGTTCTAGGTTGTCTTTCAGCAATATATTTTTGCATACGTTGGCCAGATTTTGCAACCATATGTACATACAACCTTTTATACATTAATTTTTACCTTGACTCTTAGATCTTTGATGATGTTCATTGTTTTGTGACAAAGTTGACTAGAATAGCTCTTATAAAAGGAAGGGTTGATAAGAGCCTTTCCCAAGATATGCATGTCACGGTATTAAGAAACTCTCTCAAATTGCCTCCAGTTTACTCTGGAAATTTTTGACTCAGCCAAAATGACCTCAGAAGAATGGCACAGTAGCATATCATGCTGACCTACTTGCTCTGTGATTCTCTTTTTATTCTTTTATCTAATTAACAAGAAAAGTACTGATGAGCCAAATTGACACCTATTAAATGACGTGGTTTAAAAGATTTGACCATCTATTTTTAAATTGTTTCTTTTTTGTCTTCAGTTCACAATTCCATTCCCTTGTTTTCCAAACTTACTATTATTATATATTTTATACTTAGAAGTATTTTATTAGCCCTTCATCATCCTTTCACACTATAAAAATGTGAATACAAGTTTAAGATGAATTAATCTGTTTTCCTGTGACCATAGGCTCTAAATGTTAAAGATATTATTGTAGATTGTTATATTTATATTTAACATCAGTACATAGCAATAAAATAGATTAAACCTTTTATCAGAATGTTAAATGTAGAAATAAAATTTTAACAGAAATATAAAGTAAGTAAATAAATAATGAATGATCTGACCATCTAGCTCAGAGCTGTACCAATAGTAAATACTGCAGGCTCTCTGGCCCATAGTCTCTAGCAGCTGCTCAGTTCTGCCCTCATTTCTGCTCTTGTAGCATAGAAGCCACAACAGCCAATATGGAAGCAAATAAGAGTGGCTATTATAGCCAAGTTTTACGTTAGGTCCACTGACACTTGAAATTCGTGTAGTTTCCACCTTTTAACAATGTAAAAAACAGTCTTTACCTCTGGGCCAGATTTAGCCCATTCACTGCATTTTGCAGGCTTTGTTCTAAATAAATGAGTGGCCCTTCTTTCCTTGCTTCTTGAGACTCAGAATTTTTAACAGGAATATTTGGAAGCTCATATGAGTATTCTAAAATAGAGGGGTATTAAAAGATTTTAGGAAATTTTAAAGTGATTTTTAAGATGACATTTCAGTATCTAACAAAACAAAACAGCACCTTTATTAGAGATTTATTTTGTCCCAGAAGGTCAGGCACACCCATCCATACTCAGAATGTGGTTAATGATGCAACCCCATTATCAGCTAAGACTGGCATAGCTGACTTAACTCTTAACAAACTATCAGTGAAGATCTGTTACATAAAAGCATTAAGGATAGACCTGAGAAAGATGGGGTTTCTGCCTTCCCATAGCTTTACAATTTAATGATGAATTCATAACCAGAACACCTTTTGTATTTTAAAAAAGCTCTGGAAGTTTATTCTCAGCATCATGTAAATTAGGATAATTCTTAAAAAAATGTTTTATTGCTTTTTTTTAGAGAGGAAGGGAGAGAGGGAGATAGAAACATGGATGTGAGAGAGAGACATCCATGGGCTGCTTCCTGCACGCCCCCTACTGGGGATCGAGCCTGAAACCTGGGCATGTGCCCTGATTGAGAATTGAACCAGGACCTCTCAGTCCCTGGAACAAGGCTCAATCCACTGAGCCACACCCACTGGGCTAAATTAGGACAATTTTAAACAGCTTCTCTAGATCATACAAATAAGGAAAGTAGTTTGGTGTCATAGTTTTAGAGACTTGATAAACCAGGCGGATCTACCTCAGTCAGTCAAGGACATGTGCTATTTGTGTTTATTTACATGGCTTACACAAGAATGCATTACCTGGTGTCCCCATGGGATCAGTTATCCAATGCTTATTGTCTGACTGGCTGGCATTGGTTTAGAGGGAAATTATTTTCCAATTCTTATTTCATAAAACAATCTATTTCATCAAAGAAGAAAATGCATCTTAAAATTGTGTTATTTTGAAAGCCTAAAAAATTTTAGAAACACACTGTCGCTCTTTTGCATGTGGGGCCACAGACACATAGTGAGGAATGAGTCAACTCGTAATTACCTGGGGTGTTCATTTAAAGTAGCACTGCACGGGTTTGAGTTGTTACCGCACAGTCTTATTAGAGCTAACTTCAGATGTGATAACTTGTGCACGGAAACCTAACAGACTGCAAAATGAAATCTTGGCAAAATATAGACATTTGGCCTAATTTTGCCTTTGTTGCATTATATATACATGGCTCTGCAATGATTGATATACATCTATACCAATTCTCCAGTTGCTGTATTCTTCGACTGAGTTGTTTACAGCTCTTTTATTTTCATGCAAATCTCCCAGAAAGAGCATGAATAACTAGACAAAGAAAAATGGAAATCTAGTTCCCTGGCAATCATTTGAAAAGAATAAATCAGCTCGGAAATGCCTGCAATAGCCTGTGATTTTCTTTCCAAAAACATAGTCCTGAGTTTATGCTGGTAAGGAATCAATTTTGTGCTGTTCTTTATAGTACAGGGAAAATTAGTGGGAAGGGAATACTTTCTACAAGGTGGCAATAACGTACTTTCCATTTAATTACTTCCATTAGATGCTCACTGCGTGTTTTCTCTGCTTGATTTTGATTTGTGCATGGTTTTTCTTTTTCAAAATTTCCTTCCCAATTACCTTCATGATCATAGGCTTTATGAAGGCTAAATTTTATACTGAGTTTCTGTGAATCAAATTGTTACAGGTATTAGTAGGTTTTTCTTTACGATTTATAAATAAATATGATTTGGGTTGATTTGCTCACATTGGAATAAACACGGGGGTTATGTTTACAGAGGCCAGAGACTAGTGGAAAGACAGTGGCCCCATTTTTGAACCAGACACCTTACCTTTGTATTTTCAGGGGATGTTAACCCTGAAGATAGCTTTACAGAAATTACTTAAGACCCTTTCAGCAATATTTTTGTGTGTGTGTGCTTTAGACCAATACTGTTTTTCTTTCTTTTTCTTTTTTTCCCCCTCCTGTAGTTTATTCTCCTTGGCTTCCATCCTGATCTCAGACCAATATCACTGTTAAATTTTTACTTAGACTAACTCTTGATTTCCTGTGGAAAATTATTTTTGAATTTCTACGGGATGGACTCATTTTTATTTTAGTACAGATACATGACCTATTGAGGAGTCTTAGTGTTTTCTTTTTCTTTCTGATCACTTGATGAGTGTAGCTTATTAGATACAGGTCAGAGAATATCAGAGCAGAGCCTTCATATCACAGCGCGGGAAACTGAGGCCCGGCGACCTACACCTGTGATTTTATGGCCAGTTCATAATAAAGCTAAGATGTGAATGAGACTTGGGAGATACAGCTCTTCACATCATTTGGTCTGCTTCATTAGGGAAGAAAGTTATAATGATAAGACAAAAGTAAGCATCTATTTCCATTTTTCTGTCTCTGTATCAGTCAATTGGTACTTACCCTTGTAGTTTCAGTGTAAAATCCCGTCCCTTACAGCTCATTTGACTAATATTTTCTTCAGTAATGTTGATCATTTTTTTTCAGATTCACATATCTAAGGAGGGAGCAAGCAATATTTTCAGGATCATTGATGTGGGAGGGAGTACAGCCCACACGTCTCAGTGCTAGGTGTGATCAACATCGTATTTCTAAATGTGACTTAGACATCTTCCACATTCCCAGAACATTTGAAATTATCAGGTTCACGGATTAAGAAACTGGTGAATATTGGCAATCCCATGTCGTTCAGCCTTGTAGGTCATAGCACGCACAAGCTCTTGAAAGTTCATATAGGGTTACTTTTTGAACTTTGCCACCATGTTAGGAAGTTGTAAGGGCAGAGATTCATTAGCTCTGAGTTGGTAATGAGGACCAAAACTTGGATGAATTAAATTCAGATAGATTAGGCCACTTTTCTAAGCTCTCATGTCTCATGGCAGAAATGATCTCCGTTCTAGGTCTCAGAGTTTGAAGCCCTGTGGTCCACACACTCTCATCCTAACTCAAACATGGTTTCTGCACATTGCCCCATTCAGGCCTTGCTCCGTGAGAAGCCTCACGTGTAATAGACACACAAGTAGTCAGAGCTGTACTTCTTTAGTTGACAGTACATTGCTTCCTTAATTGTGTTCTGGCATATGTTTTAAGGTGATCCCAGTTCCTTCTGGTGAGATGCTTCACTGAATTCCAGCCCTAACCACGTAAAAATGGCTTCGTTCCTTTGCAAGGAGTAACCAAATGTGATTTCGAAGCCACTTGGGAAGCAATTTCCAAACAGTTCATGGGATTGCACAACCTTTAGAAAAATAAAGGGATTTAGTCCTGGCATCTTTATGGCATAATTGATTTCTTAATTATGTGAAAGTTGCTTTCATGTATTTGATATGTGCATTTTTGGCCAAGTTTGTGACTGAAGGATTAAGATATTTATCCATGTCAATTTGGACACATACAAATGCTCATTAATAGTCCTTTATAAATGCATGATGATGTGGCCCCCAGACTGATAAGATCATATTTCTTCATACTTCATAGTTAGGCTAGACAGGAACAGTAATGAGGTGTTTTAATTGGGCAGATGACATTTTTTCAAAAGATTAATTCTTGTCTCTGAATTCCCTTTTACAATTAAGTCGAGTCCAACATGCCAAGCACGGTGCTAAGCACCTTGACCTCCCTTGTGTCGGTAGTTCTCACCGGGATCACTTGTGGAGCTTATTAAAAATGTATATGCCTGGGCCCCTCCAGGTCTCAGAAGGGATCCAGGAAAATGCATTTTTTAAAAAAAATTTTATACATGATTCAGATCCTTTGGGTTAATTACTACCATGTTATTTCATTTCTTCTTCATAAAAATCTGGAGTAATTTTAAAAGAGAATAAAGAGGAAAGAGCAAAAATAGCTTTCTGGGCATTCTATTCTGTCTATACTATGATCATGAATGTAGGAGGATGTGTTTCTGTGTTCAGCTGATTTGAATATATGAAGTCCTAAGCTTTCATCTTTTGTTTTCTCTGGTTCCTCTCTGCAGTCTCCTTTCAGCCTGCTTCAGGAATGAGCTTGTGGAGCCCCGGAGAGAAACTCCAAAACAATCTGACGTCTTCTTTAGACATTCCAACCCCCCAAACCGATCAGTGTACCCTTAGAGCCCCTTCTTTGTATATTGAGTGTGTGTGTGTGTTTGTTGTGTTTCCGTGTGTGTGTTTGTGTGTGTATCGAGCCCTTGTAAGCAGGACTTGAAGACACTGGCTCAGAGACACAACTGCTCAAAGGCACACAGCCACTAGTGAGACAATCTTTGAAGGGACTCAAAACTTTACCAGAAAGGACGTTTTCTGCAGATTCCGTGTCCTTTGATCTGGCACTGATCAGTCAGGAACACCTGTGTTTGTGAGCTTTCATGTTGTTTCCTGGGAGGGAGGAGCTCAGGCTGGGAAGGGGCATTAAGATGTTTATTAGAACCCTTTTCTGTTACCTTCTGTTGTGTTTCTAAAACTCATAAAGAAGCTTTTGAGCAGGTCTCAAACTTAAGATGTCTTTTTAAGAAAAGGAGAAAAAAGTTGTTATTGTCTGTGCATAAGTAAGTTGTAGGTGACTGAGAGACTCATTCAGGCCCTATTAATGCTGGTCATGCAATAATATTGCAAATAGTAAACTAAGGTGTAAAGTGTATTGCTGGGCAGAGAGGTGATAATTACTGTAAATAACCTGTGTGGGGGATGTTCTTTCATTCTTTTTGAGAGCTTGCATTATTAGTATCATTCCCTCATGTGTAGGTAGAAAGTTCATTAGTGCTGTGTCAGACCCTCCCTTGCCACTGTATGTCAGCATCTATGATAATCTTCCTTGCTCATGGGAACCCTGGAGACTCACCCCCCAAAACTATTGTTTAGACACCAAGGCAGGTAAACCTATTTTGTTATTCTAATAGGAGGGTAAAACCACCCCAGTAATATTGTTCTAGGCAGTTATATATCATTCTTCAATGCCCAGAGTTCAACGTCCTCTCACCAAATCTGTGATCCATGTATTGGATTGGCACGCCGAGTCCACTACCCTGCAATAACACTAGCCGCATTGCTGACACGGCTCGAACTCCGTTGTCCAGGAGCCTTATGTTCTATGTGATGTTCAAACAGAAGCATTTGAAACCAACACTTTTGGCCTCAAAATTAAAGATAGAAAGAGTTGATGGCTTCCTTTTCTTGGTTCAAAGAGTTGAGAGAATCTATTTCTTTCCATTTTAAAAACATGTTTTAAAATAATAGAATTAGGACTTTAGGGATCTCCTTTCTTCCTCGTCTCCCCACACCAGATCACCAGCTCTTGATTCTGTGTCACCATAACAGCGATTTCTTGTTACTGAGGCTGTTGCTTTATGGATGTGTGATTTTAATTTTCAATAAACTTTTGCATCTTGGTTTATCTTGCAGTTTTTTTTCTTTTCTGTCTCTCTTGCTTTTTAAGAAATGAATCCTTAAATATGACAATATTTTCATTTAAGTGCTTGGGATACCTATCATGTGTAAGTCTAAAGAAAAAGAATAATAGAAGAGTTACTTTGGTCCTGTGTACACTCTGTCAGTATGTCTTATTTTTATTTAAGATGTTCTATAGCAAGATCATCAATCCTAAAAATAAATTGCAATGCCCACACTAACTTGGAAATATACTTTAACGCTCTGTGTTTGATTTCATTGTAAGGAACCACGCACTACAGCGTCATTTGTTCACAGCTCTGAACAAGTCTTGAGTTACAACTTAAATTGCTAAATTTACCAAAAGAAATTTATTTATTTTATAAAGATATTTCATTGTGTTTTTTTTTTTTTTCTTTTTTTTTGACAGAGAGGAAGGGAGAGAGAGATAGGAGCATCAATGTGAGAACCATCAATCGCTGCCTCCTGCACGCCCCCTACTGGGGATCGAGCCTGCAACCCGGACATGTGCCCTGACTGGGGATCGATCCTGGAACTATGTCCATGGGATGATGCTCAATCCACTGAGCCACACAGGCCAGGTCCAAAAGGAATGAAATCAAATCCAAAATTATTAAATAATTTTACGCATTAGCAAATATCCAGAAGTTTTAGTTGAAGCTGTTATCCAATGCTTTCTAAAAGAGAAAGAAAAAACAAAAACAAACAATATATCTCCATCTTTGAATAATTGTTTTTAAAAGCTTCAAAAACAATTGTTCCAAATAAAAATAATTTAGCAGCTGAAAAAAAAAAAACCTATATGTTTGAGATAAAAGTATATTAGTAAAATCAGATCATCTTGTTACATTTGCAAAGTGTTTTTAATCTAATCATTTTGATTTCCAGGTCCCTTAAGGGGTTAATGAGTATGTTTAATCATTTAACATTTGCTTTTTCTTCAGAAGTTTTTTCTTTCACCCTATTTTTATGTAAGTTTTTGATGTGTTTATAGTGACTTTTATATAAATGCACATATTTAAACTGATGGAAAATATTACAATTACGGTTGATTTGTCTAGAGATTAAATGCCGTCCTTTGTATTTAGGAGCACTATTGCCCAGCTAGAGGAAAGGTTACAAGCAGGGCAGTACTGGACACATTTTAGAGGAGAAGCAATCCTTTCATGGTGCATGTCTTCCCTTTTGTTGACTTTCCTCATTCCAGGGGTGTTTGGCTCTTCTTTTCAATTCCCCTTGCCCCTCTCAGATTTGTACTCCAGAAATGGTTTGGTGAAATAGGTTTATGCTGAAGCATCACCAGATCATACAAGAGAGTTGCCTTTTAATTGGCAATGGAAAATTTAAGGCAAAAAAAGGAATCCTTGGGTGGAATTCTAGGCATCTCCAGCAAGGTGGTGGAGATGATGTTGAGTGTGTGACTTCCACAGAATTTTGACTTGCTACCACCTAGATAGTCACTAGACTTGGCATTGGGAACTGAGCTTTCTAATTCTGGTTAATCTAAATGTCACTCATAGCCTCGAGATACTGAATTTTATTCTTAGCAATGTATACAGAAGCCTGAGTTGTTAGAATTAAGCACTGGGGCTTGACTTTATCAGGATTTCTCCAGAAAACTAGAAATTCATGAAACGTGCCTGCTTACATTGCTGTTACATTGGATTCCTGGAAAAATCTGGTATGCCTCTAGAGAAAACAGCCTGAGGCTCATACCTTGGTATTTTCTGAGAAGAGCTATGTTCTTACTTTTTCTGCTTTGTTTTGGGGGAGGGTGGGTAAGAAAACCACAATGGTATAGGTCCTGTTGTCCTTGAACACTTTTTTCATCTCTTCAGATTCACCGTCAATCTTTGGGATTGTCTACTCAAGGACTGTGACATTTATATTTGTAAAGAAACTTTTTTTTAAAAAAAAAGGTTTTGCTTCAAGGGCTTTACATTGACCACAAATTTATTCAGCCTTGTTTGCTTTTCCACAACACATAGAGATGATCAGAATATTCTTTGTATGTCAGACATTGCAAACCTCATATTAAACAGACTACCCTGACCTTTCATCTTGTGGCTTTACTATTTACTTCATCATTAATAGAGAGGTGTTCAGAATTTCTGACCTTTTCAGACTCTCTTACTCCCATTCATTCACTCACCCTAATTTCTAGGTTTGCTCAATTAAGAATCCTTGCCACTTCTTCCAATTAATTCTTAAACCTATACCTTTAATCTCCTTAACCAAATGCTAGGATATTAAGCATTTGGAGCTTTAGAGGAAGAGGAAAGATAACCATTATTTTTTGAGCACCTACAAATTATAGGACAATGTCCAGGGCTCTTACATAATATAATTTTCATAGCAACTCTTCTAGATTGAGCATAATGGCTGTTCTACAGAGTAAGAAAATAAGATTCAAAAGACATGTATAACAAAGTCAACTAATCTGTGTCACATTTAGAAGGTGATGTTCACCTGTAGTTTCTGACCTACCTTCCTCAAAAACAGTTTAGGCGACTGATAGTAAATGAACTAGTAAAATGGTCAAAAACATGAAGGGAAAGGGAAAAGGGGATCGTAACAGGATTTGGAAGAAGCCATTTACTATAACTGAGGGTCCAGGGAACATGCAAAGCTTTTAAATATATTTTTAGTTTCCTAATGGTGAACACTGATGTTCAAGTAATGCGTCCATCAGCTCTTGTCAGACATTTAACTGATTTGGGGAACAGGAGAGATAAACAGAGGTCTCTTAAGGTCACACCGGACCAACCTGCCTCTGGAGTCTGGGCAAATAGGCATCTTAGGTAATTTGTGGTGGGTAAAGCTAGACACAATAGCGGGAGTAAACATCTCCTGGCCACTTAGCCTGTGCTTTCCTGCACTTGGACATGAGCTTACGGATGTTCCTAGGTCTCTCCAGTGTGCTGACTCTTACACACTGTGGAGTCAATTTGATGATAGGTGGGGGTCTGCCTTTACTACATCTCTTGCTCCATGTGCTATCTCAGTTTTCCACGTTTCTCTATGACTTCACTAACTTCTTGATTCTGTAACCTATTGCACACTACTGTCTTATTTCTGGGAAGATGCTGCAGAATGAAAAACAAAACCAAAACAACAAACAACCCCTTGGACAAGGATCTGGGAAGGAGGCGTCTCTACTCATCATCAGGCAGTATGTAACTAGGGCACATTTTTTTTTAGAGACTTATATTTACCCATCTATATAATAGGCATAATAATTTCTGCCCATCCCTGCCCTGCCATACCATGTCCTCCTCTACAGGGATGTGAGAATCTTTCAGAAAATGGATAAAGGAGAGCTTGGTAACCTGAAGTATCTTACAATTGGGAGAGCTTATTATATAAACACCTGTCCATACAACATGATTCTTTCTATAATTGTGAGTCCTTGAGAAGGGCTAAAGGGAAAAATCAGCGTCCTTAAGGGCAGTGATGGTAATATGCAGCAGAACCGTTAATTCTACGTTGTCACTCACATGTATGCAAATGTACATATAGCATCTTGCTTGAATACCCCTAGCTGCGGCTCTTCAGTGCTACGGAATGGGGCCATCCCTGTTTTGTGTAATTGTTGAGAACAGTATCGACCAAGGGTGTTACTGTAGCATTCAAGTTCTAGAACCACCTTTTATTATGTTTTCAAACATCCCTATATCATGATTGTTTGAAAATTGGATTTATTTATAGAGCCTTCAAAATGTGTTTTTCATATATAGTTGAGTGTGTATGTATACATACATACATATATACACATGCAAATAAAACTGAAAGAAACACTTTTTTTACTCTCCTCTGATAGCAGTATGGCTACAGCAGGGAGGGGACAAGCCGGAGCACAATCATGCATTTTGTTGATAAGTCTGAAGGGGGAGCTTTTCCCATCAGAGTTTAGAAACATGCTCAAAGTCCAGTCTTCATCCTATGGTCACAATAACTACTCACGGTTACTGACACATGGTCTATAAAGTTCTTCATCTTATCTTTTTCAGTTCTCACTACAGCTCTACAAAGGTAGGTTGGATTATTATCCCCATGTATCCACTATGAGCTTCTCAAAGATGCAACCACCTCTTGTTAGTTTTCCCACCTCTGATATCTACTTCTTATAGGGAGTGCATGTGTATTTAGTGCATATATTTTTCCTGTGAGGAAGCAAAGGCAGGATGCTGAGTGGCTTGCACAGGGACCTATAGCTTCCCAATATATGCTGGAGAAAGACTTAAACTTTCATGTTTCTGCCTTGATTCTAGTAGAGATCACTAGTTCTATATTCAAAGAAAACGTCAGGAATGGCAGTTGACTTGGGAATATCATATGTAATCTAATGAACAGTATGACAAACCAATTCTAATACATTTCCAAATTGAAGCTATGCTGAAGGGAAAACTTTGTTTCTATGTCTCTCAGGAGACTTATGGAAAGTCAATGAAACAGTCGTTTGGGCTCCAGGGTTCTCCTGCATACTGAGGCCACTGGCGTTCCGAGTGGTCATTTGATGGCCCACGGACGTCGAAGCCGACAAAGCATGTTTCCACATTGAGGCTTCTGCATGACAGCAGGGTCTGCTGCCGAAGGCCCTGTTTGTGGGATTTGCAGTTATCGTCTGCGTATCCCAAACGGCCTGCTGCCATTAGAGCTTGGCATCTCCATATCTTTCATAAGTCTGAGCCCTTGCTCAGTTCTGTTCTCTTAGTGATTTTTAAGCTTGTTTAAATCGACAGGCAGGAGAGGGCAACAGGATAGGGAAAACGATAAAGGGAAAAGGAGGTGCATTTGTTCTCCCTCTCGCAAAGGAGATGCTTTAGGAAAATATTCAACTTGGTACTCCACACATTCCAAAAAAATACAATTCGATGGCAGCATTGTGATTCCTCCCTAGTCAGGAAAAGTTCTCCGAAGCGCAGATAACTTCTTGTCATTGATCCTGGAGGAATAGTTTTGCAACTGTACAGTTTACGGTCAGGTTTTAATGTGAGACCTGTTGGAAATGAACCAGTCCCCACTCTTCAGTGTCCCGTGCTGACCGTCATTCCAATGTTTGTGTTTCTAGGACCTCGATGCAGTCTCAGTCTTCCTACGGTAACAGCTCCCCACCTCTGAACAAAATGAACAGCATGAACAAGCTGCCTTCCGTGAGCCAGCTGATCAACCCTCAGCAGCGCAACGCCCTCACCCCCACCACCATTCCCGATGGCATGGGATCCAACAGTAAGAGCATCCCCTTTAGCTGCAGCTGAAGGACCCGAAGGGCTAGTGTTAGAGGAAGACTCTGCTCTGGGATGTGGGAAAGGCTTGCTCTTAAGCTAAGTGAGAGGCACAGTGGGACAGAACAGATCCAAGTTGGGTGGCTTGAGTTTCTCATGGTGAACATTTTCTCAGTCTTAAGGTGGGTGGTTCACTACCAAGTATATTGGTAGTGATGAAGAAGGCTGTTTCTTTAGTAGGGATAAGGATCTCTGTGAAAAGAAGAGTCCACTCCTATGAATGTGGATGAAGACTTACCTCCTACCTCCTCCAAGATAGTCAAAGTGAAATACATCCAACATGTGTGAAGTAGCGTGGTGTGGTAGACTTAAAATCAAGAGAAATAGATTATAGCCTGGACTCTATGCAATAGTAGCTATATAATTATGGAAAAAATACCTCTCTGTTTGAATGCTCAGTTTACCATTCATAAAATCATTGCTCTCCACATTTAACATTTTATGATTCTGTGTCCCTGCAGTCTTGACCCTCTCTACTTGTCTACTCCATTCTATTCACAACCAGTAATGAATTGACCTCAGGAAAGGAGTTTCCCTTTCAGTTATTTACACACAGATTCCTCACAACAACTAAGTAGAACTGTAAGAAACTGAGAGATTTGGGCCTCTGAGTGGATGATGATTGGTCTATAGCTTTGTTTGAATATAATGATCTTGTCCACTAGAACTAAATATAGCAAAGTGGATATCCAAACTTAGAAAGAAAGAAAGAAAGAAAGAAAGAAAGAAAGAAAGAAAGAAAGAAAGAAAGAAAGAAAGAAAGAAAGAAAGAAAGAGAGAAAGAAAGAAGGTAAAAATGCAGGAGTATATAGAATGTCTTCAGGGATGCAGGAGCCTGGATACATGTAACCCCCCGTGGAAAACAGTGCCTCAATAGTCTCTTTTGAAATCTTTCATCATTTTTACTAAGCCTTTAAACTTGTATTTTCAGTGTTTCCTTGAAGAGACTGGCTTTTCTTAAAGAAGTGAAAGGAGGGTAGAATTGGGACTCTCAGTGGTCTGATGGCACATGTTCAGATTTTAAGGACATGGAGATGTATGTGGTAGGACTACCGGGTGCAGCAATAAAGACGTTAGAGCCAGAATGCCCTCTCACTAGGGATACATGCAACTCAAGGCTGAAAACCTGACCCCTTGACAATAAAGGGAAAAGTAACCATTTTCTTTTCCATTTTTCTTTCTTATGAGAAAGAAATCCTCAAGTTTTTCTTGGGATGACAAAATAGTAGTAATGATGCTGACCCTTCACATTTGTGTAATATGATTTGCCTATGTTTTCTTACTTATACTTCACAATTTTCCTTTGCTGTCATCAGGAAAGTCAGAGGGAGACCTGCAAACATGACAGCCCTGTGCTCTTTAGCTGGCTAGTTAGGGGCAGAGGTCTTTTCCCTTTGGCTACTATTCTAAAGTAGAAGTAAATTACATTTGTCTTTTTTGTAGATAGGTCATTTTGCTCCTTTTTTTTTTTTTTTTAATCTGAAGATAAAAGTTGTTTTATAAATATTATTGATATTAAGCTGTTCTTCTCTATAAGTGAATGTTTACGATTTATGGGTTAGAAAAATAACATCAATGAGCAGATGGTGTTCCCGAATGCAGTCCTGAAATGGACCATAAGAAAGAGCTAGAAGTTTTAATTTCATTATTCCTTTTGCGGTTTATGGTGCTCTACAAATATTGCAATAAATCTTCCTATTCCCAAATAAATAATCACTCTCTCATTCACAGATTTGTTTATTTATTCACTTAAGCTAAGTTTACTGAGCATCTGCTCTGTGCCAGGCACTGTGAAGATCTAGACAGGCACAAGGTCTAATCTCCACGTTTGAGGAGATTGGTCTAATGAGAAAGACAGAAATATAACCCATGAAGGTGAAAACAACAAGGAGAATAGTAACATGAGGAGCAATAAGCACTGGGATAGAGCATTAGAAATAGAGAAATGAGGGGGAAGAAATTGTGTTAAGAGATTGCACAAAGGTCAAGAAGTGTGTAATTAGTTTTTAGTTTGGTGACTATTCTGACCCATGAGATATAGGGTACTTGAAGAGGTGAAATGAGAAATAAGACCCAAAAGGAAGCCTGGTAGATTAGGTACATTAAACCAGGCAAGATTTGCCGCTAGGATGCTCGTACATGATGACGGCAGTAACCCTCTGTGTTCCTCCTGCTTCTGTTCAGTTCCTATGATGGGCACCCACATGCCAGTGGCTGGAGACATGAATGGACTCAGCCCCACCCAGGCCCTCCCTCCCCCTCTCTCCATGCCATCCACCTCCCACTGCACCCCCCCACCTCCGTACCCCACAGATTGCAGCCTTGTCAGGTGAGTCCACAGCATGTGCCCCTGGGGGCCTGTCCTAAACATCTCTGGGTGGTAGAGGGTGGACACTGTCCAAAGTTAATAGCACAGTTGGGAAGAAAGAAAGCAGCCCTATCGTTGAAGGTCAGCTGCTATTATCTCTGATCTATGGAGTGGTTAACAGTGTTTAATCAAGGAACATCACCATAATCAACATGGGGAGAAGTGCCAATGTGAGTTTATAGGCATATAACTTTTCCTGCCTGTCCCCCATCTTCAGTTGCTCCCCACCTCCTCCCTCACATTTTTACAGTCAGTAGTGGCCTTCAAATTGGTGCCCAGGGCTGGGGTTCCCAACAGGGCGGTAAACTTGCTATCTTGCTCCCTTTCCTGCTCTCTAGGCCTTATAACTCTCAACCACCATGGGATGATTATTTTAAAGTTGCATGTCCTTAAAAGAGTTTTCACGTTTATAAAAATGACGGGGACTTTCAAGAACCTGATGGCCTCTGCTGCTTTGCTATATAGGAAATGGGAACACTTGAAGCAAAGGAGTTCAGATAGCAAGAAGAGAGAAGTCCAAGAAGCCTGAAAGATCTGGTTCCCACAGAGGCAAGAGTAGGTGCCCAGATTTCATGCCTAGGACACATCGTTTGCCTCTGCTTCAGGTGCAGATGACTCTTTCATTGGCTGCTGGAGCAGTATGTGTCGATCTCCATGTGATTGGAGCACTAAAACTAGCAGCACCAGTCAGAGGGATGGCAAAATGCATAGATTATCCCACTGGCTCTGTGACAGACGGTGGCATCATCAGCCTTAGACCAGCACCAAAAAAGGAGGGAGTCTGTATTCTGAGGAGGACATAAATCAAAAAGCATCAGTGACTTCATAGTCTAGTGGCCTGTAATTAATCTTAGTCTCATGAACCTATCTTAAGGACAGGTTCCAGTCTCAGAACTATTTTCAGAACCCTCAAATATGAGACAGTTAAAGCAGAGATGCTCTTTTTGAAGTGAAGAGCCAGGAGGCAAGAGGGCTGAGACTGCTGGACCCCTTCCTTTCGCCCCCTGCAACGGCTGCTTAGGCACTTTTATAGAGCCCCTTACAATTCAGTCACCCTTTGAAAATTGCTGCTCTGCAGGGATCCTTCCAGTTGACTTTAATTTTTATAGACCTAAAGTTTAAGTCACCAATCATCCCCAAATCTCAAATCCAAGGACCGCATATATTTTGTCTACCCCTAGTCTCTTCTGTAGGGCATCCCAGGGCAAAATGTTGGGTTTTCCTTTATCTCGCCAATGCAGTTGGGGTGAACTTTCTTTTTCTGTTTCCTCCTTCCTCTTCCCTCCTCCCTCTGCAGTTTCTTAGCGAGGTTGGGCTGTTCATCATGTCTGGACTATTTCACGACCCAGGGGCTGACCACCATCTATCAGATTGAGCATTACTCCATGGATGTAAGTAACTGTTAGACTTTTCTCTTGAGTTTTATTTCTTCATTTCCTCCCTCTGATGACATCCACCTTGTAGGTCAATCCCCATGGTTTTAACATTTTTTTTTTTTTTGTCTTATCATCCAATTCTCAATTTGGATGGAATCCATAATGATATTAGAAAGATTCCTAGACCACAGCCTATACATGTTAGAAGCTTGGCAATCAATCTTCCTCAGCTTGTCCGATCAGTCAATTATGTATTGCACGCATACTATAAACAGAGTGGGAAAGAAGAGATCTAATTCCCACCTTCAACAAATTTATAATCTCTAAATTTAGAGGATTTGTTGGATGTTCTCATTACTTTGTATAAGATCTCAGGGAGGATAGCAGGAAGCAGGTGATATTATTCTCACTTTAAAACATGGAGAGACAACAATATAGTCATTTACCATGATGAGTTGATGACAGAATCAGGAATAGAACCCTGAGGTGTAAACTTCTGATCTTTAACTCTATTAATTGGCCTTTTCTGCCTTTCCTTAAAGTAGGACCTCAAGGGGATTCAACTATTCCTCTCAGTGAGAACCATATATTAATTCATTTTCAAGTCTATCAGAATAGGGCTCAAACATCCCTGATCATTGGAAAAGATCACTGGTCATGGGTTTAAGTCCCAACTCTGCTTTTTAGTAGCAATGCAAACTTGTGATTATCACTTTGTCTCTCTGGACCTCAATTAATCAAATTGGGTTCAACATTACTCTCTTCTGGCTTTTATATTCTTTGGTTTGCATTTTGGAGCAAGCTGGATGGGAGGGGACAGTTCTTGCTTTCTACACCACTTCTTGAACTACTGCTCACATGCAGGCTTCTATTGCTCTGGTTTAAGGCAATCTGATTTTCCTCCCAGGCTGTCCTTTGTGCTGCTCTTCTGGGGGTTTACTGTTCTGCCTACCAGCTTCCAGAGGTCCCTTTGGACTGGTGGAAGAAGATCTTTTCTGCCTCTGCTTCTGCTTCTGCTTCTGTAGTTGGGACTTCTTTTTTCCTCTCCTTGAGCACCGATGCCAGAGATGCCCTTGCAGCATGAGAATGACCCAGCCCTGTGGTGACCAGTATATGCTGTGCTGCCCCTATGCCCACTCCTCTTGACTCCATAAATCAGCTCTGGCTGCTGCTCCCTGAAAACTGATGGTGAAAACTACAGAGAAAGATTTCAGAGCTAGCTTTGACAAATTTTAGATAACTTTATAATGATGTCCATTCATTGAAGTCAACAGAATTGTCTAGTGTTTGAGAGCCCTACATGATAGAACAGGGAATGCATTTCTTCCCTATATTTTTAAAGTTATACCTTCGACTTGCTTCATTTTTCTCCACTGGGGAGTGTGTCAAGATGTTCTCTTGCCTATTAGGATCTGCAGATGTTCTCCACAGGTACATCTCTGCTGGTGTTGGCTAGGTCTTATGTGAGCGTCTGGGCCACAGCTTTCTTACCTCAGTTATGAGTTGAAATCTATCCAGAGATTCATGCAGATCAATGGAGCCTAGTTTATAAAGAGTTTGGGACTTATTGGGAATGTCATAAGCATAAAGAACTATGCTCACTTATCTGTTTATGGATCGCCTTCTCTATAATGTATTCTTCTGCTAGAATAGGAAATTGGAGTACCATACTGCAAATGTCCAAATCAGGAAAGATTGGGAAGCTATCCAATTTCTGCATCCTCACCTCATCTTCCATATCATTACTGGAAAAAGACACCTCTTTTTTAGGTTTTTCTCTCAATACCAGTCTAAGTTATTTGGCATCACTTCCTGGAAAAGATATATCATTGAATTTGGGAATTTTCCTAAGTATCCTCTCCAAGATGCAAGGATGGGTTAATAATAATACAACAACAAATGATTATGATTTATATAGTATGCTTTATAATTTTCAAAACATTTTCATATCCACATTTACCTGAGTATTCAATGACCTAAAAAGGAATTGTATTCCATTTTACCAACAAGGCCAGTAGAGAATGATGACTTGATGAAGGTCTAGAGCCAATCCGTGACAGAAGAATAAACCTCTGTCAAGGTCTTCTGACTCCAAGAAAAATGTTGTTTCTACTCACCATGCTGTTCCATAAGAAATTAAAATAATGATAATAATAGTAATAATAACAATAACAATAACAAAGAGCTACTGTAGATAAATATGAGATGACACCACCATTAGTTAAGATCAACCATGCTTGTAAAGACTTCTACTCCCATCAATAGAGCATGGGCACGTACTCTGCATTTTGATACCCTAATTTATCTAGAGGCTAAGAGGTCTTTTGGCCATTAGGGCAGTTTTAGGCTCAGAGGCTGTCTTAAGTCCCCAATTTATTCCCTTATTTATACAAATTTAGACTTCTCAACCTCTCTGACCTTCAACTTTCCTATCTAAAAATAGGTATAATAATATCTACCACTAATCTGAGCATTAACTGAGATCATGAATATAAAATAATTAGTTCAGCAGCTGCCACATAGAAAATGTTTAATAACTGATGGTAATCTTTCTTTCTGATTTCCTCATTTGAGTGGTGGTGGTATTACGTTAATACCTGTCTTTCTTCTAGTGACTAGAGTCATGTAGATTTGGAAGTTGGAAGGTGCTTTACATTATGTTTTTGTTTGGGGATCTTTGCCCCCTGATATAACTCGTGTCACAATTTTACTAATGAAGGAACTGAGACCAGAAGAGAATGGGTGAAGTGTCCACAACAGAGATGGAACCTCAAGGCTGTACCTTTGTGCTTAGTTACATGAAGTGCCAAAGGTTATTGGAGAGCTACTTTGTTTTTCACTTTAGGGATCAATAAATTCAGATCAGTTAAACCAGAGCATGGGGGAATAACAAAATGTTACAGACTAAATGTCTCTTTTTCCTAATTCTCCCTGACTCCCTTTCCTATTGCACAGGATTTGGCAAGTCTAAAAATCCCTGAGCAATTCCGACATGCAATCTGGAAAGGCATCCTGGACCACCGGCAGCTGCATGACTTCTCTTCCCCTCCCCACCTCCTGCGGACCCCGAGTGGTACTTCTACAGTCAGTGTGGGCTCCAGTGAGACCCGGGGTGAGCGTGTTATTGACGCTGTGCGCTTCACCCTCCGCCAAACCATCTCCTTCCCACCGCGCGATGAGTGGAATGACTTCAACTTTGACATGGATGCTCGTCGCAACAAGCAACAGCGTATCAAAGAGGAGGGGGAGTGAGCACTGCTGTGTGAGCTCTTGCCATCCTCTTTCTGCCTGACTACCCTCCTCCAAGGCACTACTGCTTGACCTTCAAAGCATTCTCCTTGCCTCCTTTCTCTTCTCGGTCTGGTAGCTTAAGGGAAGGAGAAGTAAGAGGCTACATTTACCTAATGTCCAACCAGGTGTCTGATTCTGATTCTGGCTTTAAGCCTTCAAATCTATTGCTTACAAGACTAAAGTTGCCATGATTAGGTAGAACTGAGCAAAAAAGCAGTAAGTGATTTCTTAAGCTGCAGAGCTCTCTCATTGACTTTTATAAAGCATTTTCACTCTTATAGTCTAAGACTATATATTTAAATATATAAATATACAGTATATATAATTGAGTGGGGGGCATTGAGTATTGTTTAAAATGTAATTTAAAGAAGAGGAAATCGAGTTGCACTTAGTGACTTTTTTTTTTTTAATTTACTTGTTTTGGATAGCTTATCTATACCCCTTCTCCCAAGGGAGACCATGTATGGTAATACCTATTTAGAGCTTGTGGTACATATGAGTGACAATTATATATATATAGGTCCCTTCAGTTATTTTTGATGCCAAACAAATGCCACATCAAACCTTTGGGTAGATCCGGTTGTATTTACCATTACTTATAATGTGGGTGACACTATATACATATGTACATGGTTCTCTATTTTGGTGTATTTTATGTCACTGACATCCCTTCTAGTGATGGTGATTCACTTTGGGGTTGGGGTTATTTAATCCAGTTACAAGAAAAAGTTCACCTTCGCACTATCACATACTAGAGGAAGGAAATATCCTTTCTTGTTTTTGGTTGGCAGTGGGGAGTATCGGTCATGGTTAAAATTCTTAAAAGGTCCATGGCAGCCAGTTCAAAAATACCTGGTATCATCTATCTGGATATATCAACAATCTCCATAAATTTAATACCAAACACCTAATCTCTTAGTATTAATTGGGAGAACATTTGTGGCCATTATAGAAGCCTTAAAACTGAAATTTACTACTAGATTGACTAACTCAATTACACATTTGCTACTCTTGATAGGATTATGTTTGAGTTGATTAGAATGAATGCCATCTATCTAGTTCAGCGGTTCTCAACCTGTGGGTTGCCACCCCTTTGGGGACCAAACGACCCTTTCACAGGGGTCACCTAAGACCATCAGAAAACACATATGTCCGATGACAATTCATAACATAGCAAAATTACAGTTATGAAGGAGCAACAAAAATAATTTTATGGTTGGGAGTCACCAGAACATGAGGAACTGTATTAAAGGGTCACGGCATTAGGAAGGTTGAGAACCACTGACCTAGTTCTTATAGTGAAGTCATAATGTCTATTAAGAATATCCCCGCAAAGCAGACATTATATGGAAATATTGAATCACCACTAAATAGTAAGAGATCTCAGTGAACCATGACTTGAAATTCTTCGAAGACCTTTGGAAACATAATATTATTTGCTAAACATTTCTCTTAAAAACCCTCTTGTTCTATAAAATTCTGCATGTAGAGGCTTGTTTATCTTTCTTCAAGGTTTAAAATAGAAGTAGTGATTTGAAAAATATAAAATCACGAGACTAGTTTTTCTCTGTGTCATCAGTTACATCACTATATCACTTTTCTCTTTTTGATCAAGGAGAGTTTCACTTTGTTAAAGTAACTGTGAGAACCCAATTCCCCATCCATCTCTCTTCTGGACTGTGCATAGACATAAAAATGTCCCCACAGTTCAGGGGATAAGCCTTCCATGGGAGCTGTTGCTTGAACCACATAAACAAAGAGTTGTCTTCCAAGTTTGGGAAAACATGACAATGTTCCCCTAAATATTTCAGAAACCCACTTTGTAGCAAATGTTTTTTTTTTTTTTTTTCAACCTATAAAACAATTATTTTGTATATATGCTGATGAGCTGTAAAATCCTCTTGTACTTTCTGGTAAAGGGCTATCATTGCACATAAGCTTCCATTTTTATTTTAAAGTGCAAAAGGGCTGATGTGACTCTAAAATACAATGTATGTGTTTCATCCGAAAAGTGTACATATGTTTGTGTGTGTGAAAGTACATATTTTGTGTTTCAGTTATTTTTTTTTTCTTTTTGGGATATTGGGCTTTTCAGAACCACAGTTGAAACCTTTTTATCATTATAATTATTATTGTTGTTTTTATATTTTCATGGAAATACAACTTAGTAAAACTAAAATGTCAAATAAGAAAAAAAAAATCTCATAAATCTAAGATGGGGGGAAGGGAAAGTTGTTGGTTTTTTTTTTATTATTTTTATTTTGTATGTTAAAGAGAGTGAGTCCTTGATTTCAAAGTTTCATGAAAGTTTCAAAGTTTCATGCTTAAATGATGATAAGCACTGTTAACTTGTGGAACAAGCAGGCAGCTTTGAAAACCTGTAAGGGGGAGAATGAAAGCTGTGCGTTGGCAAAGCTAGGAGTGGCTTCCTCTTCTGTCCTGAGTGTTTGAATAAACCTAAGGACTTCCTCTGAGCTATTTCAGCACTATTCAGACGGCACTAAGGGACTCAAATTCCTGTACTGTATCTCACGGACTTGGCATTAGCCAGGTCTAGGTGCAACTACTGGCCTCACATCCTGGTGGAAATGTACGCGCTCTGAGTGTATGAGTAGCTAGGACAACGGGGTGAAAGAATATTAAGGGCACACAAGTGGGCGTGGGCTTCATGTCCCCACAGTTCAGGGTATAAGCGTTGTGGCCTTGTGGTCTCAGCTCAGTCCAGTCAGCTGAAGAATGGATAGGTTTTGTTTGGAGGCGATGAGAAATAGAAATGGAGAGTAGACCTTTCTTCAGTAAATCCATTTACATTTGTTCTCTTTATACTCCCCTAAAATACAGTATGTGGGATATTGAATGTTAAGGGTTATGTTTTTTTTTTATTATTTTTATAATTGTACAAAAATTAGTAAATGTCAAATGTTTTATATACTTTATTAATGTTTTTGGAAGATTCTTTTTCTTATAGATGTGAGATTTTTTTTTTAAAGCTTCAGTTGCTTGTCTTTTGGTATTTTGTATTATGGGCTTTTGGTGAGCCAGAGGCAAATCTACAAGCCACTTATGTTTACCAGGACATGCAATAAAATTTAAAAACAAATAAAAATTCTTTGAGAAATGGTATTGATGGTGTGTGTATGTGTGTCTGTCCTTTGGCCTTATTTCTAATTATCAAGGAACAAGAACTATCCTGAGAAAATATTAAAGAAGTTCAAACATTGATGCTTCTCATCTCAGAACAATATAATAATTATTTTCTCATTTTAGACAATCTCTGAAGCAGGAAAGACCAGAAAGATATCCTCTCACATTCATACTTTGAAGTCAGATGAGTGTGCTTTGGAACAGAGATACTTCAAATGTCTCAGTTAGTGACCTTGTCATGGTGCTGAGCAAAGACCTGACAACCAGCTCAGCACTGGGGGACTCGGATGCAGATCACCCAGGTTGGGTGTGGGAACAGCACTGCAGATGGTGCTCTGCGCATGTTCTATAAATTGTGTCAAGTATCACCTTTCAATTATATACATTGATACAGTCAAAATACTATCAAAATGGTTTAAATATTTTATTAAAGAAATGAAAAAGATCATTTTTTTATGAGCAAACAGGTGATGGGAAAGCAATTTAATACCGTAGATTTATAAATAACTATTAGAATAACATTATATAACATATACAATTTAAAGATATCAGTTCAGTTTATTTTCCTATTTATAAATGTCATCATGTTATGAATATAAACATTCATGTAGACAAGGTAGTTTTAGCTTAAATTAGGGGTGCCAAAATTCCAATTCTCATTCCTTAAAATATAGGTGATGGATTCCCCCAAAATGAAATGGTTGATAAAATGGTGCTGTAAAAGAAAAATAAGCAATGGAAGTGGATAATCCTTGATATACTTTTAAGGCACTTTGGATACAACTGTAGTTTTTTATTTCCTTTTTGAGTAGTTCTAACCATTTATATGGATTGCTACTTTGTGATTTTTATTCTCAGAGTTCTTTTGAAATAAAAAATTGACTTAAAAATAATTTTAAGACTGTTTTAAAAAGTACTTTTAGGTTCACAGCAAAATTGAGAGAAAAATGCAGAGATTTCCCTTAAAGCCCCCAACTCCACACATGCCTAGCCTCACTCACTATTAACATCCCCACCAGAGTGGTACACTGGTCATAATTGAGGAACTTACATTGACTTATCATTATTAACCCAAAGTCCACAGTTTACATTACAATTCACTCCTGGTGTTGTATATTCTAAGGGTTTGGACAAATATATAATGACTTGTATCCACCATTATAGCAACATACAAAATAGTTTCAATGCCCAAAAAATCCACTGTGCCCCACCTATTCAACCCTCCTTTGCCAAAACTCCTGGCAACCACTTTTACACTCTAGCAATCCTTTTACTTTATGGTTTTTTCTTTTCCAGAATATAATATATCTAGCATCATGCAGCATGTAGTATTTGCAGATGGACTTCTTTCACTCAGTAATATTAAAATTTTTTTCAAGGCTTAAAAGCTCATTTCTTTTCAGTGCTAAGTAATATTCCAGTGTGTCAATGTACCAGTTTATTTGTCTATTTACCTACTGAACATCTTGGTTGCTTCCAAATTTAGGCAATTGTGAATCAAGTTGCTATAAACATCTGTATGCCAGTTTTTTTTTTGTGGACATAACTTTTCAACTCTTTTTGGATAAATACCTGTGAGCATGATTGCTAGATTGTATAGTAATAATATGTTTAGTTTTGTAAGAAACTGACAAATTGTCATCCAAAGTGGCCGTCCTATTTTGCATTCCCATCACCAATGAATGAGAGTTCCTGTCGCTCCACATCCTCACCAGTCTTGGTGTTGCGAGTGTTCTGGACTTTGGCCATTCTAATGGGTGCACAGTTGTATCTCATTTTTAATTCACATTTCCCTGGTGAAATATGTGCAGCATCTTTTCATGTGCTTATTTTTCATCTGTATATCTTTTTTAGTGAGGTGTCTGTTAAAGTCTTTGTCTATTTTTATTTATTTATTTTTATTTTATTTTTTTTTATCCTCACCCGAGGACATTTTTCCATTTTTTGATCAGATAGAGCAGGGGGATGAGAGAGGAAGAGAGGGAGAAACATCGATGTGAAGGGACACATCGAGTGGCTGCCACCCACACGACCAACCAGGGCCGGGGACAAACCGCAACCGAGGTACCTGCCCTTAGGGGGAACCGAACCCGGGTCTCTCTGTACCGCAGGCTGACGCTCCAACCGCTGAGCCAAACCGGCCAGGGCGTCTTTGTCTATTTTTAGATCAGTCTGTCTGTTCTCTTATTCTTGTGTTGAGTTCCAAAACTACTTTTTTTAAAAAAAGGACAAAATGTATTTCTTGCAATTATCACAGGGTCTGTTAGACCTTTGCACAAATCTAAAATGCAGAATAGAACTTAGTGATTTTGTTTTTCCAAATCTTGAGAAATTTTGTTTCTCTTACCATTCTTGGAATTACTTTATCTTTACTTACCAACCAATGAGCCAAAAAACAAAAAACCCAAGTTTTAGAGAAAGAAGGATGGTGGAATTGTCCAATCTTGTGCTGTCAAATATGGTAGCCACTACTTAAACGTGACTACTCCACACCTGAAACATGGCTATTCCACACCTGAAAAATGGATATTCCAAACTGAGATGGACTGTAAGTGCAAAATACAAATTAGATTTCAGAGACTTCAAATAAAAATGAAGAATGAGAACTAGCTCGCTGACAATTTTATGTTCATTGCATGTTAAATAACAATACCATGGATTAAATAAAATCTATTAAAATTAATTTTAACTGGTTCTTTATATATTTTATGTTCCTACCAGAAAACTTAAAGTAATATGCATGGCTTCCATTATAGTTCTGTTGGACACTGGTCTATAAATACAAAACCCAGAGGGTGATGAAATCAATTAACAATTCATAATTATCCAGTTTTCTTACTGTATAGCCCCAAAATGTTGCATCATCTTACAAGACAATATAGAATAATATGAGATGTTTATCTTTATAATCTGCCTTTATTTTAATTTTTTAATTAATTAATTTATTTTTATTACAGATGTTTCTCCTTTTTCCCCCACTGATTCACCCCTTCTTCTCCCTCCCCACCCTGTTCCCAGCTTTGTTGTCTATGACCTTTGTTCATGCACACATGCATATATATTCTGTGGTTTATCTCTCTCCCACCACACCCTCTTCTGGGGATTGACAGTCTGTACCCCACTTCCACGTCTCTGGGACTACCCCATTCCTCAGACTGTTATGTTCATTATATTCCACAAATAAGTGAGATCATATGATACTTGTCTTTCTCTGCTTGGCTTGTTTCACTTAGGATAATACTTTTCAGGTCCCTCCACGTCGTTTCAAAGGATAAGAGATCTTTCTTTCTTACAGCTGCATGGTACTCCATTGTGTATATGTACAACAGCTTTTGTATCCATTTGTCTAATGATGAACATTTGGGCTGTTTTCAGATCTTAGCTATTGTAAATAGTGCTGCTATGAACATGGGGGTATATATATATTTTCTGATTGGTGTTTCAGGCTTCTTAGGTTATAATCCTAGAAGTGGGATCACTGGGTCAAATGGAAGTTCAATTTTTAGTTTTTTGAGGTAACATCATATTGTTCTCCATAGTGGCTGCACCAGTCTGCATTCCCACCAGCAGTGTACTAGAGTCCCCTTTTTTCTACACCCTCTCCAACATTAGTTGTTTGATGATTTGTTGATGGCGGCCATTCTGACAGGTGAGGTGATACCTCATTGTTGTTTTAATTTGCATCTCTCTGATGATTAGTGATGTTGAGCATTTCTTCATATGTCTCTTAGCCATTTGTATGTCCTATTTGGAGAGGTGTCTATGGGTTCCTCTGCCCATTTTTTAATTGGGTTCTTTGTCTTCCTTTTGTTGAGTTGTATGACCACTCTATATATATTGGAAACTAACCCCTTATCTGATGTATCATTGGCAGTTGTGCTCTCCCATACAGTGGGTTGCCTTTCCATTTTGATGATTGTATCTTTTGCTGTGCAGAAGCTTTTGAGTTTGATGTAGTCCCATGTGTTCATTTTCTCCTTTGTTTCTGTTGCCTTAGGTGATGTATCAGTGAAAATTCTGCTCATATGATGTCTGAAATTTTGTTGCCTACATCTTCTTCTAGGATTTTTATGGATTCATGAATCACATTTAAGTCTTTTATCCATTTTGAGTTTATTCTTGTGTATGGTATAAGTGGATGGTCTAGTTTTATTTTTTTTTTCATGTAGCTGTCCAATATTCCCAACACCATTTATTAAAGAGGCTGTCTTTATTCCACTGTATGCTCTTGCCAGCTTTGTCAAATATTAGTTGAGCATATTGCCTTGGGTCCATTTCTGGATTCTCTATTCTGTTTTATTGATCTATCTGTCTGTTCTTGTGCCAGTACCAGGCTGTTTTAATTACAGTGGCTTTGTAGTATAACCTGAAATCTGGTAAAGTGATCCCTCCAACTTTGTTCTTCTTTTTCAAGATTGCTGTGGCTATTCGAGGACTTTTTTGGCTCCATATGAACGTTTGAACTATTTGTTCTAGTTCTATGAAGTATGTCGTTGGTATTTTGATGGGGATTGCATTGAATCTATAGATTGCTTTGGGTAGTATGGACATTTTAATGATGTTAATTCTTCCAATCCATGAACAAGGTATGTGCTTCCACTTTTTTATATCTTCCTCTATTTCTCCTTTCAATGACCTGTAGTTTTCTGCCAATAGGTCTTTTATTTCTTTGGTTAAGTTTATTCCTAGGTATCTTAATTTTTTTTCTGCGATGGTAAATGGGATTTTTTTTTAGTTTCTCTTTCTGTGAGTTCATCATTGGTGTATAAAAATTCTGTCAATTTCTTGAGGTTAATTTTGTATCCTGCTACTTTGCCAAATTCATTTATTAAGTCTAGTAAATTTTTGATGGAGTCTTTGTGGTTTTCTACGTATAATATCATGTCATCTGCGAATAAGGACAGTTTCACTTCCTCCGTTTCAATTTGGATCCCTTTTATTTTTTCTTCCTGTCTGATTGCTGTGGCTAAGACTTCCAGTACTATGTTAAATAAGAGTGGCAAAAGTGGGCATTCTTGTCTTTTTCCTGTTCTTAAGGGAAATGCTTTTAGTTTTTGCCCATTGAGTATGATGTTGGCTGTAGGTCTTTCATATATGGTCTTTATTATGTTGTGACCCCTCTATTCCCATATTGCTGAGTGTTTTTATCAGAAATGGGTGCTGGATTTTGTTGAATGCTTTTTCAGCATCTATTGATATGATCATATGGTTTTTATCTTTCATTTTGTTTATGTGGTGTATCACATTTATTGATTTGCGAATATTGTACCAGCCTTGCATCACTGGGATGAATGCCACTTGGTTATGGTGAATAATTTTTTTGATGTATTGCTGGATTTGATTTGCTAGTATTTTGTTCAGGATTTTGGCATCTATGTTCATCAGGGATATTGGTCTGTAGTTTTGTTTCTTTGTAGTGTCTTTTTCTGGTTTTGGAATTAGAATTATGCTGGCCTTATAAAACGAGTTTGGAAGTCTTCCTTCTTGAATTTTTTAGAAATAGTTTGAGGAGAATGGGTATTAGTTTTTCTTTGAATGTTTGGTAAAATTCCCCCGTGAAGCTATCCAGGCCTGGGCTTTTGTTTGCTAGGAGAGCCTTGATTACATCTTCAATTTCTGTTGTTGTTATTGGTCTCTTCAAGTTTTCTATCTCTTCCCGGTCCAGTTTTGGGAGACTATGTGTTTCTAGAAATTTGTCCATTTTGCTTAGATTGTCAAATTTGTTGCCATATAATGTTTATAATATTTGTTAACAATCTTTTGTATTTCTGTGGTGTCAGTTATTATTTCTACTCTTTCATTTCTGATTTTGTGTATTTGGGTTCTCTCTCTTTGTTTCTTGGTGAGTCTAGTTAAGGGTCCATCAATCTTGTTTATCTTTTCAATAAACCAGCTCTTTGTTTCATTGATCTTTTTAATTGTTCTTTTGGTCTCCATATGATTTATTTCTGCTCTGATCTTTACTATTTCTGTCCTTCTTCTTGATCTGGGGTTTTCGTTTTGTTTGCTTTCTAGTTTTTTAAGTTATGAGGTTAGATGGTCTATTAGAAATTTTTCTTGCTTCTTGAGGTAGGCCTGTAGTGCTATGAACTTCCCTCTCAGAGCTGCTTTCACTGCATCCCATAGATTTTGTGTTGTTGTGTGCTCATTTACATTGGTTTCCAGGAAGTTTTTAATTTCTTCCTTGATCTCCATGGTAACCCATTTATTGTTCAATAACAGGCTATTTAGCCTCCATGTTTTCAAATGTCTTTGCATGTTCCTGTTGCAATTAATTTCTAGTTTCATGCCATTGTGATCTGAGAAGATGCTTGATATGATTTCAATCTTCTTGAATTTGTAGAGACTTAGTTTGTACCCTAACATGTGGTCTCTCTTTGAGAAAGTCACATGTGCACTTGAGAAGAATGTGAATTCTCCCATTTGGGGGTTTAATTCTCTGTTGATATCTATTAAATCCATTTGATATAGAGCTTCATTTAGAGTCTGTGTTTCCTTGTTAATTTTTTTGTCTAGAAGATCTATCCAGTGATGTCAGCGGTGTGTTGCATTCTCCTGCTATGATTGTATTGCTGTTGATTTCTCCTTTGAAGTCCTCCAGAAGATTTTTAATATATGTTGGTGCCCCTATATTGGGTGCATATATGTTTACCAATGTTATATCTTCCTGTTGGATAGATCCTTTCAAGATTATGTAGTGGCCTTCTTTGTCTCTAGTTATGGTCATTTTGAAATCTACTTTATCAGTTATGAGTATTGCTACCCCAGCTTTTTTTTTCCTTTCCATTTGCTTGAAAGATTTTTTTCCCATCCCTTCACTTTCAACCTACGTGAGTCTTTTGTTGTGAGGTGGGTCTCTTGTAAACAACATATATGTGAGTCATGCTTTCTTATCCAGTCAGCTACTCAGTGTCTTTTTATCAAAGCATTCAAACCATTCACATTTAAGGTGATAATTGATATGTACTTATTTATTGCCATTTTTGTTTAGTGTGGTTCTATTTTCTTCTTATTGCTTCTACTAATCACAGTAGTCCTTTTAGCATATCTTGCAGTGCTGGTTTGGTGTTAATATATTCCCTTAGCCTTTTTTTTTTTGTCTGGGAAGCTCTCTCTTTGACCATCTATTTTGAATGATAGCCTTACTGGATAGAGTAGTCTTAGATTTAAATCCTTGTTTTTCATAACCTTGATTACTTCATGTCACTCCCTTCTGGTCTGTAGTGTTTCTTTTGAGAAGTCAGCTGAGAGCTTTATGGGGGTTCCTTTGTAGGTAACCTGTTGCTTATCTCTTGCTGCCTTTAGGATTTTCTCTTTGTCTTTAATTTTTGGCATTTTAATTACTATGTGTCTTGGTGTGGAACTCTATTTGGGTTCTTCTTACTTGGGGCTCTCTGTGCTTTTTGAACTTGAATGCCTTCTTCCCTCACCAAGTTAGGAAATTTTCCTGTCACTATTTCCTCAAATATATTCTCTAACCCTTGTCCATTTTCTTCCTGTTCGGGGACTCCCATGATGCGAATGTTATTACGTTTCCAGTTGTCCCACAGTTCTCTTAAGCTATCTTCCTGTGTTTTAAAGGCTATTTCCTTTTGGTTTTCTGATTAGTTGATTTTTTTCTACCTGTCTTCTAATTCACTGACCCGGTTCTCAGCTTCCTCTACTTTGCTGTTTAGTCTGTCCAATGTGTTCTTTATTTTTGCTATGTCATTCTTCATTTCCACTTGGTTGGTTTTCACTGTTTCTATATCTTTGCTCATGGTGCTGATGTCCTTACTCATGCTGTTGAGCTTCCTTAAGATCATGGCTCTGAACTCTACCTCTGATAATTTGCTTAACTGTATTTCATTTATCTCATCTTCGTTAGAGTTCTCTTGTTCTTTCATTTGGGATTTGTTTCTTTGTTTCACCATTTTGGCTATCTCAGTGGGTTTTGGAGACTGCCAAATTTCCCCTGTGGGTGTTGATGTTCTGCTCTTTGTGGCTCCTTCTACTGGGTTTGGATGAGCCTGGGTGGGCCCATGTTAAACACCGCTGTCAAGTCTTACTTTCCTGGGTATATTTGCAAGCCCAGGAAAGGTTCAGTTATCCTCTAGCTTTTTCCTGGAGGCTAGGAGTCTGTTACTTAGTTCCTTGGAATGTAGCCCTGGTGTTCTGAGTAAGAGGATTTCCGGAGGGTGCGATAGATGCTGGTTGTTAATGAGCCTCAATTTGCATTTCTTTGCCTCACCTGGTAAAGGCTGACTCTCGGGGGGGGGGGGGGGGTGCTGCTGCTTCTCCCCTCAGCTCTGGGAAGGAGCATGCTGGCCACTGTCCTTTGTGGCTGCAACTCAGCAAAAACTCTGAATGCCCTCCAAATCCCAGTTGTCTCCACAGAGTTCCAGCCCAGTGTGCCCTCCCTCTGCCAGGTGAGTGGCTGTGGCTATTTTAGTGCTCTGTCCTGGGTCTCTGCACTGTGGAGCAGGCTTGGTCTTTATTGCCCAAGGGCACTGTTCACTACTAAGACTACTGATTTCCATGGGCTCCCAGCCTGCCACCCTCTCACACCTCCGCAGATCTACCAGTGTCCCTGGTTATATGGTCCTGTTCTGCTGCTTTCTGTGGCTTTTTTCCGAGGATTTATCTTTCTTTTAGTTGTAAGTCCCGTTTGGTCCTGGGATATCATCTGTGTAGCTTCCATTCACTAGACATCCATTTTCACATCCTCTATGCCTATCTTGTGCACAGTTGAGTCGCACAGGCCTCTCTGGTGCCCCTGCAGCCTGCAGGTCTCATGGGCAGGCCGCTGGATCACACCAGTCTAGGGCTCCAGCTTCTCACAGCTTTTGTGGGCTTCTGAGTAGCACAGGCCTGTGTGGAGCCCCAGGTCCCTCACCTGGGGCTGGGGAGTGCTGCTGCCTCATGGGGCTCAACTTCTGCTCAATTTTTGCTGTAGTTCTTGGGGATGGGTCTCAGCTGCTGGTCTGTGCTTCTGTTGCCTGGGGATGGATGTCTGCTCCCCAGCCTCTGTTGCTGGGGTTATATCTGGACTCTGATCGAGCTGCTACTATGGGGGATGGTGGTGGGATTCAGGCTGTCTGCGGTTTTTGCAACAGGCACCTTGGCAGCTCCACTGCTGTGCACAGGTCTGTGTTGACACAGAGTGTCCATTGGTCCCATGGTGCCAGGTGCGCTGGTGGGCTCAGGTTGCTGGGCCCTAGTGGCTCCCACTGCCTCCTCCCAGGGATGACCCGGGATCTTCCAAAATGGTGGGACCTCCCCGCGGAGCAGGGAGAAACACCCTGAAGAGCCACTTACCGTGGCAGCCGGCTGCTCCGTCCACAGCACAGGAACCTTCTGCTCCGCGGCTCTGCACTGCTCGGGTTTGGTCGTCCACCTTCACGTCCACTCACACTCTCTCACACACTCGCTCACTCTCTCACCGCCATCTTCCTATAATCTGCTTTTAGTTTTTCATAAAAACTCAGTATTTTTCATCTCCTGATAATGGTAAAGAGATTAAAATTGACAGAGGAAGATGTTTCAAAATTATAAAATCCGAAGATAGATATAAAAAGATAGTGCCAGTTGCACTCTAATAATGATGATGAAATGGATTGTCTAAGTTAAATCTCAGACTGAGTCTTCATATGATGATATTCTAGATGAATTTTCTCAAACAAAAATCTCAATATATCTCTCAAAATGAAAAGAATATTTTGTCTGTTTAATAGTTAATTATTCAACAAGTAACATTTTGCCATGTCAGTTTTTGGGACAAGAACCTGACCATCCAATTTTTCTAAAAGAATATGTGCCAGTATGATTTAGTGGTTCTTGTGCACCAAAATTTACCCAATATGCTTCTCAAGTGGACAAATGCTGCAGGTAGGTGTGTATCAGAGAAGAAAATAGATTATATTGAAATTTAATGCATTGAATTGGCCACTATAATTGGTGTTCATAAATGTAAAAAATAAAAATATTTTTAATTTTGGTAATCTTTTCAGCAAAATTATGAGCCATCAAATGTTCCAACACTTTCAAGTACTGCATTTTGATAATGCAAATGCAAGATAAACATTAAGAAGTAATAATAATCTGGAACGTATTTGAAATCAATATTTACAAAAGGGTTATATCCCAGGTGCATGACAGTCCATAAACAGTTAATTGCTTTCAGAGGATATTTTCCATTGTGCGTGTGTGTGTGTATGAAAACAAACAAAATTTTAGGTTTATTATACTTAATTTTTATTAAAATTTCTGATGATGTTTTTACTATCTTTTTATTTATTTCATTGAAAAAATTAATACAATATTTTTAAAAGATTAATTGGAGGCAGATGATAAAGCATAATGACTTATTTTCTCTTATACCGTTAGTTATTATAATAACTTACCCAATATTAATAGTTACAGAACACAAAAGACAATGTCATTCAAATGTGCCCTAATTATCTAAAACTTGCGTAGGACTTCTGAGACCCAGGGATCATATTTCTGCCTTTGTCTATACCTTCTGGATTATTTAGGTAGGTAACCAAAGGATCCTAGTGGTTTACAGGGCACTCCTGATAGCAAAATAAAATAATGGACTAAAGAGCTGTACATGAGTGGTGGGTACACATTGGAGCCTTTCTGACCCAGGGGAGATACACATGATCTTGAGCCATGGCACCCACAGACTGGCAAGAGGTGGTGTTCATTCTCCCTTCAATAATTCTTTCTCGTTCACATTTTATACTTCTCTTTCTAAGTAAACGAGAGCAAAGGACACTTACAGCCTTCAGGATAGATTTCCCAGCATCCTCTTTGCACCCATAAATGCGTTTGTTTCCCTTATTTTTTTAACTTGATCAGCACTGTGTTTCCACCTGTTGCTTCAGACTCATTCCAAAACTGGTTATGTTAGATGTATAAATTTTCATGGAAATACAAAGAGGCAGAGTAGAAAAACCATTGGACTAAACAAAGTGTTATGACTAGGTCCAGACGTTTAATCCCCTGTACCTCAGTTTTAGCATATGTAAAATGAGGGGTGTGAACTCCTAATTTGTTAGTTAGTATTACAGTAGTATTTTTTTAAGAGAAACCTAAAGGATGGCATAAAACAGCTCTGCCAACATAGATATGAGGTTATAGTTTTAAGACAAATCACAAACTCATAGCTCGTACATACACACACACACACACACACACACACAATCTTTTTTCGGGTAAGAGTAATTCAAACTGGTAATTTAATTGGTGCTTTTAGAGTCAATGTTGGGTGTGTGCTTGAAATTTATGGGATTTGTAACTCCTCATACTAATCCTGAATCTATGTGCCAAATGGGCGGCAAGTACTGGCAGGTAAATTTCTCTTTTGCGGTTCTGATTAGAATTTTATGCCTAGGATCTTGAAGGTACAGCATTTTGCAATTCAAGTAAAAGTTAGATCCACAGAGTCAAGGGAGGGAAAGAAATTTCTAGCAAAGAGAGTTTGGCTGAGGGAACAATAGATAGTAACTTAATGTGATGGCACTTGACCTCCAGTGATAGTTGCACTATAACTTGGGAAACACCACAATTTATCTGTAAAAGAAATTATGATGATGTGGCATGATAGTTTATATTCTGAAACTCGAAGTACTACCTTCTCTAAGTTGATCATTCTGCCCTAACATTTTCAGCTCATTAAAGATTAAATGTTAAAGGAAACACCGGAAAGCATTTATAATAAACCTAGGTACAGAAAAGCTGGAATTTTAAATGAGAGTGAAAGGAAAAAGAACACAAAGATCAACCCTTGTCAGATTCTGGGCTGCAAAGTGAATAGAAATTCTGCTGTGTCATTCCCCCGGGTCTCATGCCAAATGCACGCTGGATATGTTCAGAATGTTTGTTCTCAAGAATTCTGGAATTATAGGGGCATCAAGGTGCCAACACATTTAGTATATTAGAACAAATCCTGACGTTCCTAAATATCCAACAGAGAGATTGTAAAAGAATGTTCTAGGGAATTCATTTAATGGAACATCACCAGGGAAGGAGAAGCCCTAGGGAATGTATGTCTAACACACGGTGTTCAAAATAATTTTCAGGCCACCGGGAAATGTGTGTGTATGCGAATTTGTATTTTTTCTTCTATTAGTACTTTTGGGATAGGGACATCTCAACATCCTTTTCTTTCTCAGGGACCCTAAGGTGTTTCACCCCAACTGATTTACTCATAAGCACCACAGGCTCTCGGCAAAATGATGTGATAATTTTCTTTAGAACATTCCCATTTTCCTGCCTGTTTCCCCCTCTTCCTCTCTACTAAAACATTCTGTTTCATTCTCCACTCAAACTTGATGTTTCTAGACAAGTGGTAGTTCGCTCTGTGGTGAATAGGGAACCAGGGTTATTAGCACTTTCCCAAGAGTTTCAAGCCATTTCTTGGAGGTAGATGCCTTCGTCCTCATTCTTATTGACCCCCACCCTTGAATCCGTCACACCTTCCAGCGTCACACGCAGAACAGAAAGTCATGCCCAAGTACTGTCTCGCCAAGGCTCAGCAGAAGGCATTGCACTGTCCCATGGCTGGCTCGTGTTCAATCAGCATTTGGCAATCAATGGGAGTTCTGTCTTCTCAGATACTTCCTTTCTCCTTCCTTCATATAATATCTCATTCATGAGACGGAGCTTGGCTGCCCCTCGCCTCAATCTTTCATCTCCTTAGTCTCATTACTTCTGGTCCTGGGGTACAATACCACAGTCTTTGCTCATCACCACAGCCTCTGTAACACTTTGACCTCCCGTGGTGAAGTGGCAGCAGCACTGAATGCCTGCCTCTCCCAGGACTGGAGTGCATTTTCCTGCCCCAGGGAGAGCTCCCCCGTCTCTTGACGGACAGACTCTGTTCTTCCGAACTCCCCTCCAATTATTTCTGTGGTACTCTTTTGTAATAGCAGGCTCTCCTCCATCTGTTGAATGAGTTGGGTGCATTCATGGTGAGGAAACCAGAGGTGGGAAACTTCGGCGAAGTGTGAGAATCTGATGGGGCAGGCTGAGCTCAACAGAGGTCTGCATAGGGTGGCCACGTGAGCTTTGGTGCTATCAGAGTCCCCTCTGTGCTTCCTGTCCAAGGTGTTGCTCAGCTTCCCTTGCTACTTATTGGTCTGTGCAAGACACTGTGGGAAATTCAGGGTTGAGAACGATGCCACACTATGATGATCTTAGAAGCACAGGCCAAAAGGAACTAATTCGGGAATCAGCAACTCTAACGTCTTCATTTTAAGGATTAGGAAACAAGGTCCAGTCAGGAAATAAGACTGTCTAGCATCTCGCACACAGTTGCATCCAACTGGCCAATAGCAGGGAAGAACCGGTTGGGCTTGACATTCCTCCCCCACTTTCAGTAAAACAAAACAAAGCCTCTACTTGCAAGAGCTTACCATTCTGTGCCATGGCAAGGCCCTGTTCTGTCTCTTGTTCTTGTTACTCAAGTGGAACTTGGCAATAAATACTTTTGGGTGCTGCTTACAAGTGAATCTTTCTCTTACTCTCTATTTGCTTTACTCTCTTCTTACCCGCTCGCCTTTTTCAGCCACAAAAACTCCTGGCCTGAAGCAGTCTCTGAAATCCACACAATAGGGGTATTGGAACCAATTACGGCTTTTATGCCTTTGGTGCCATACAGATCACCTGCTGCCACCTCTGCCACTTCATGTTTTAAATTTTATTTTGTTTGTTTGTTTTTAATGCAAAGAAGAATGTTCACTGTGGTGCCTAGACTAAGGATTAACAACATCTCTCCTACACAGATCAGATTTTTTTTTAAAGGAAAAAAAGTGCATGTATAGACAGTTCCATTGCCTAACAACAATTCTTTTTGAAAACCTAGGTGCCCTTGACCCAAGAGAGACATAATTCTTGTTTTAAGCTTAGCACCCCTTAGAGAGACTGGGTCAAATATCCTTCTCAGTTGGAGAATTTCCTGGAGCCAGAAAATGCCAGGGCCTAATGATTTCATACCACATCTCCCACACTATAGGGAAGTTCGTGTTCTGCCCTGAAGAGTGTGTAGAGGAAATATATGTGGAATAGGAGTGAACTAGAGCTTAAGCTCTGCAGTCTGATCCCCCCCCCCCTTCTTCTCCTCTAGACTTTACCACTCACCTGCTGGTGACCTTGGGAAAGTTACTTAACTTCTCTTTGCTTAGTTTGCCTCGTGTGTAAAATGGAGAGAGTTGTGGTACCTCATTACTCTTCATTATAAAACTATATGAGTTAATACCTGCAAAGCATTTTTTAAAAAGCCTAAAGCATACTCAGTAGTCTCTAAGTGTCATTTTTATTTTATTTTATTAAATGCAAACATTTTTATATCTCCGTCCTAGGTAAATCCTGGGAACTTACCAGGTTGAAGCTCCAAGTCTGAGTCTCAAAGGTTTGCAGAAGAGCTTTCCCTAAGAAAGACTGCTCCACAGTTTGGAAGACACTAGGCTTTCTTTCTCTATTTCATGTTGAGAGGCCTGTGGGAATTCAACACAGGATAACGAGAAAACAGGGATAGAAATGAGAAGAGCTATACTATAAGCATGGGAGCAACCTAGATTGGAGAGTCCAGAACTTGAATCCCAATCTTCCCTCTACTATGACTTTAATGAATCTTTGGACAAGACATGTGGGTCTCAGCCTTTCTCATCTCTAAGAGAGTAGAAAATTTTCTCCACCATTAATATTCTAGACACACATACTTCTACATGAGGTAGCTCACCCTTTGAGGAAAGCAAGGACTTGATTACATACTGACATTACATAGCTAAAATTAAGAGACCATAAAAATTAATACCACTTAGGGAAACACTGTGGGAGGTGCTAATGGATATCCTTAGGAGAAAAGCAAAGATTTGTGCAACAGCTATCAAGATTTTCCATGACATCACCCCTTCTCACTACACCTTTCCCAGCTGAAGCATCCTCTTCCAGTCTCTTGGTAAATAGAAGAGACAATGTCAATACAAGACAAAAGAAGTGGCAATTTTCTAGGTTATTCATAATAAATAAATAAATAACCTACCAGAAAAATAAAGCTAAAGGAAATCTGATAAAAGGCCTTATGACTTTGATTACATAAGTAAGTACTAAATCTTTCTATTCTTTATATATGTGCCGATTCAAAGTTTGCAAACAAATTTTATGTAAATTATCTTCTTTGATTTTCATAACCCTGTAAAACAGACAGAGTAAATATTATCAGCTATAGTTTACAGCCGAGAGAGCTGAGCCCCTGTGAGGTTACATACACACATCAGTTAAAAAAAAAAGCTAGTTAGTGGTATAATCAGGGATCACACACCAAGTCTTTGCATTCTACTTCAGAGTTCTCTTCCGTGGTTCTACTATCCCCAAATTACCAAGTAAAGTTTTAGTGGGTCATTCCCCTTGAGCTGCACAATACACAGTTAGGAGGCAGAAGCCTGTAGTCTGGTGCTGGGCAGGTCCAGAATCTGTCAGCCCCGGACTACATCAATGCTCCCCACCCCTTGTTGGAGGGACGTTCTTTCAAAGGCCACTGGCCTGTCATTGGTTTACTCTTTAAGTCTAATGTCATCTAATGACTACTGAACACTCTGTGCTAGGATGTAATCTTCACTAGGCAAGGTGCTTTATGTTGTTCACTGATGAATCCCAATGTAGCAGTCACTCAAGACCTACTTGCAGAATGACCAAACAGCTCTGGAATTGTCCTGTTTCTGTGCATTTGTCATGCTGCTGTCTCCAAAGCAGTGTCTTGGCCCACCTTCACTCATCTCGATAAACATCTTTCAGGGCTGCCGTCACTCAGAAATTAACTCAACGTCACCTCCACAACAAGTCCTTGACTTTCCATCTTGAGAATGATTCTGTAGCACTTAGTTGTAGTCCTGTTGCTATGACGCAGTAAGGATGACCTATACAACTCAGTTTGATTTAAGTCTTTTTAAATTTTAGTTTTGTTTCTGAATGCAAAAAAAAAAAAAAAATCATTTTTAATTGTAATGTAGACTATAAACAACACTTTCCTTTTCCTCTGGGAGATAAAATAAAATTATATATATTTTTGATTGACCATCATCTTACCAGAGACATGCTTTCTCTTGTGGAGAAAATTAGTGTCAACAAATAACTCCTTAAGCTCTATGATGCGATATGAAGGTAGTCGAAGATACAGCAGCACAAGGAAATATCTGTAAGGCCTTTCAGAGTAAGACTGAGATATGAACTATTTGGGAAAGACTAGCGAAGGAGAGGTGCTTTTGTTTAGAGAGATCTGAGGCAATGTCAGAGAAGTTGCAGCCTCTGGATTATTTTGTATGGTGACCATCACAAGCAAAGCTATAATTTGTGTGACAATGTAGGAAGCCGGTCAGCATGTGGCTTAACTAAGCTAGGGAGAAGAATGGGAACCTACATTATCACATTTGTATATGACTAAATGCCAGGAGGGAAAGGCCACTAAATCTCCTTTAGGGATTTTTGCCTTTGAAAGTGTTACAGAATTTGGGAAAAGTCTGTTTTCCTCGTGCTGTACAACTTAGTTAAGTACTCAAAAATTGCTAGAGGGACCAGTCCGCTTCCAGAATACTCAAGCAATCCTTATGTTACCCCTGTAGTAACTTGCAATCCCTATATTTCCCAAGATGTGGAGGGGGACCAAGAAAGCTCCGATGCCTTGGGGTAAATGCCAAAAAAATATTGTTTGGTCTCCTGTACTGAGACTAACTCATAGAGGAATCATCCAATGATCAGAGAGACCCTGGATACTACTGAGAGAATGACCAAATTATAGAACACTTGCAGTGGTGACTTCATAAGGATCACCTCATTCTACAGACAGGGACACTAATGCCCAGGTAATTTTGGTCAAATCTTCTAATGTCACACAGCTAGTCAGTGATCATTCTTGAGTGACTTCCAGGTGTCTTCACATCCACTGCAATATTCTTTCCATCACACTATGGTAGTAATATTCCTAAAGGCTTCTCTGATTTTCTTGTGCAAAGCATGCTCCAGTTTGGCTTGAGCCAATCAATAGTACACTAGTACAATAGTACACTAGTACACTAGTACACTAATACAATAGTACACTAGTAAGATCCCGACAGTGAAAGTGAATCCCTAGAATATTAAGTGAGGCCTGTAACCTGCCTTCACTGTTGGCCATATGTGGTAAAGAGACAAGTCTGGGCTTCCCTAAACCTCCCGAGTGTTTGGAACTCCACCTGGGCATCAGGAGAGAGGGCCAGTTCGTCATCTGATGTAGTAACTTATGTCACTGCATCCATGCACTGCTGTTCCTAGATGTCCATTGCAGAGACAGAGATGACACAGGGGAAGGTGACTTCAGTGGGCTTAGTTGGAGAGATAGTCCCATCAAAACCAGAAACACACCTTTATTCTTTAAAGGCTTTAAGTATTAACATTGCTCTAATACAGCCCAGGGCCTACCTTGAAAGGAGACCCAGAATGCTTTTTTTTTAAATTTTTTTTTTCCAGCAGAACTAATCCCACTGAAAGCTTCCTCAATTAAAGCAAGCTCCGGGGGCCATGAAACAGACACGTGAATTAAGCCTTAGTGACTCAGCTTCTCTGTTCTCCCTGCCCTTGTCTACCAGCCCGGAATGTGGGGAGGAAACGAGTTAGGTCCAGTCTATGCTTGAGCTCCATGGAGCCAAGAACGAGAATCTGTACAAACCAAGGAGATCTTGCTGCAAAATGCTATTCCTTTGCAGTAAGTCTTCCCTAGCACTTGGCTCGGATGATCAAGATCTCATGTTTATAAGTCTGGGAAGAATGTAAATGGAAAGGAAGATATGAATGCTTATCAACAGGCAAATAAAGTGTGACCAATATACTCTCATTTACACAGAGTACTAGGTGATTCACTATCTTAGGTTAGATTCCCCACTATCAGATCCAGAAACAAAAATTCATAAGGTAAAAGTGATTTGTTGACAAAGTGCTCCAAAGGAAAATAGAAAAAGAAGGGAAAAGAGGAGATGAAAGGGGAGAACGTCAAGCAAGCAAGGGTACAGTGCCAGACAAGTCCTGAGGAGGCAGCTTCAGCTCGAACGTGGAAGTGTACCTGGAATGTCGAGCTGCCTCAAAAAGATCCCAACCCGAGGCCGAGGTACTTGAGTGCTCGTAGTCCTGGACCTAGTGGTCATTGGTAAAAGGCTCTCCAAGGGCATATAAACTCCCAGGCACTTCTAAGCTGTCCATGTTTTCCAATAAAGGGCTCCTGTAACGCAGGAGCAGTCCTTCGAACACAGCCACAATTACAGGCTATTGGAAGTAAAATATAGCAAAGCTAGGGATACATATTTAAGAAAAAAAAATTTATTTAATTTGCAAGCCTGCAATAAACTTGCAATACATTGTTCTGGGGGTATCTAGATCTGAACCTAATGGCGTTCTATTAGCTACATTCCCAGCGTTTTCTTTTGATTGGGAGATCTGTGTTCTCTGGGAAGAACCATTGAGCAGATACCTGAATGAGGGATGAGCCATGAAAAGATCTGAGTAGTGCTCTTGGAAAAGTTCATAGTAAAAGCTAAGGTCATGGCTATCTGAACAAAAAATAAAATTAAAAAAATATATATATATAAAAGCTAAGGTTGTGGATGAGAACATACTGGATGTGTTACAGGAGCAGGAAGAAACCAGTGGGGCTACAATGGAGTGAAGCAGCTGCAAGTCCTAGAAGATCAAGTCAGAGAAGATCAAGTCCTAGAAGATCAAGTCAGACCAAATCACATGCAGCCACGGAACCCATGGTGAGCACTGTGACTTTTACTTAATTGAGTGTGGTAGGAAATTAGTGGAAAGTTCTGAGCAGATAGTGACAAATCTGAGTTACGTTTTGAAAAGACCCTTCTTTTTTCGATGTGCTTCAAATGGCATAAGAACTTCTATGCAAATCACATTCGAGAAACAGCTCTGGATTTCACACAACCCCCAAGCTTAATGAGCAAACTGAATGTTAATAGTAAACATTGGTTACTCATTCATTCATGTTGCTATGTTGTCCTTTAGACAGTAGCAGTAATGATCTCTAACATTTGCAGAGCAAATCTACTAAAGCAATCTCTAATTTAAAGAAAAGTCTGGCCCTGGCCATTTGCACAGTGATTAGAGCACAAGCCTGCAGACCGAAGGGTCTTGGGTTCAATTCCCGGTGAAGGGCATGTACCTGGGCTGCAGGTTCGATCCCCTGCCCTGGTTGGGGTCGTGTGGAAGGCAACCAGTCGATGTGTCTCTCTCACATTGATGTTTCTCTCTCTTCTCCTCCTCCTTCCCTCCCACTCTATCTAAAAATCAATGGGAAAATATCCCCAGGTGAGAATTAACAAAAAAGAATAGAAAGAAAGAAAGAAAGGTCTGCAGGTGCACCATTAGAGTATCTTGATTCTACAGTTTCTCTACTTTGCTGGTTTCCAATTTGTGTCTTTAGTTCTGCCTTTTTGGAATATAGTCTCTCTTGTCAAAGTAAGCACTCTGGGATGATCTTATGTAACACGCCTCTCTGGTTTACTAGAAGCAAAATTATACATTGTTAGGGATATATATATATATATATACACACACATTGTTAGGGATATATATATATATATCCCTATTCACAGAAAGTTCCTGAATTCACACACCTCTGACGACTTCTCACTGACTGCAGACTGAAGGTCAGTCTTTAGCTAAGTGTTCCATACCTCCTCTTTCCTCTTCCCTGGATCAGGCAGACTTCTTCAGTGTGTCTTACCTGTGTTCTAACACAATGGAACATCTGCTATAATGTAGCTAATCTTCACTGACTCTTACACACCACGCACAATTTTACTGCCAAGTCATTATTTATTTATGTTATTTGCTTCAGCATTATGCTTTCCTCAAAGCCAAGTTCAAGGTCTACCTCTGTGGTGGGCTTTCCCTGACAACTAAACCTTTACTGACCATTTCTTCACCTGAACTTCTGCAGTTGTTATACTTAGCATATGATCCATTGGATTATCACCGATTTTTAAAGAAAACATTTATCAATATAAGCCATCTGGGAACCTCTTGAAGGTCAGGATTGTATCATCCATGTCTTTGTGTTCTAGGCACTCTTCATATATAACTTAACTTTCCCATCATGCAAAGTTCATACCTCTGTTCATTCCCAGCACACCTACTCCTTTTTCCCTCTTTTATGGCATATGTGAATCTCAGTCCACAAACTTAAAGATGCAAGAAATTTGTCTTTCATTTTTATTAAACCCTGACTATTTCTATTTTGAACTCTCCTTTTGTCAACACGGGAATAATCTCAGTCAGTTCAGGACTTCTCCTTCCTTTTCCTGATGTTTATTCTAAGTTCTGTTGGAGAGTTTAAGTCTATTCAGTCATCTTTCCACTTAGGTATCTGCTAAGAACTCCATGATCCAAGCTGCTCCTTAGTCAATACTCTATTTCTTCGCGTTTTATTTTTTTCTCTCATGTGAATGTCCATCTCCATGCCAGGCTTAGAAATATGATAAATCTTTCTGACACTGTTCAGGACTCCACCTGCCTAGATTCACACAACACCATGTTCATGTGGAAGTCTTGCTACTATCCTAGAGTCCATTCTTGGAGCGGAAGCCTGGCTCTTCTCATCGATGCCTATATTGTCATCACTTTCACATCATGGCTCTTTCTCTCCAAGTGGGGAAAACAATAAAAATAAAAACCTTCTATGACTAGAGGGAGACAACTCTCATCTTCTTTCAAACATTTGTGTTCCTATGTAAAATCTCTAATTTAGCTTTAGAACTGTATAGTCCAAATCCAGGAAAACACTAGCAAATCATTTTCTTATTCTATCATGAAATTTCTCTCTCCTAAGGCAATAAAACTAGAACAACTGCTTGGATTAGGCAGGTAAGTGGACATATAGCTAAATAGCCGGGGGAGGGGAGGGGATGATCTTGGGCATAAAATGTTACCCCATCATAATTACTTTAGGAGTAGCATGAACTTCTTTTCTGCCTAATCTATCAACTTGGGGGTCAATTTAGACTCTTCCACTTACCTACCTCCATGGCTGTGCATGAATCCAATATCAAAAATAAACCCCAGCCTGAATTTGGATCTAGTAGTAACGCTCAGCCCCATAATATTCTCCTTAAAAAATAAAATAAATAAACTAATTCAAAAATTCAAAGTAGATGGGAATAATAAATGGTACAAAAGATGCGATAATGTGTTCTAAACATCCGGATGCAGAAGAAATCAATTCCACCTGATGGTCTCTTGTCTTCCCCAAGGCTCACACACGGCTTATACATTCTAGATTTTAGCAGGCATTTGTTGTGGATGATGATAATGATCATGGTGTCTATCTGAAGATAAACTCGTAATTTTTTTTTCCTTAGGGCAAGAATCAGCTGTTCTTTATAACAGAGAGTATATTATCTTTCCAAAAGCTCACTTTGTATTGTCAATGCAGGTTGATCACTGCATCCAAACTTGTGATCTTTACTATAGATATTTTATACATGTATATTTGTGACAACAATTGTGGAGAACTGAAAGAAAAGTATCCTCTTCTAACAAAACCAGCCTATCATGCTAATTTTCCAATAGATAGAAGTAAAGGTCTTGAGGAATTGGCACTATTTTATAATTTTTGCAGTTGCCATATGGGCTAGGAGCCATTCTTGGTCCTGTGTATCCGAGAACTCCCTAATTTGACCCTCACAGTTTCGCTTTTAAAAACCATCAAGTTGTAGGAATATATGAAGAATCATCATTTAGTCGCAAATGAAAAAGGCAGTTTATCAGAGACCCCCAGCCCTCTTCTTTCCTTCCACAATCGTATATTAACGTGGGCAGAACATGGCATTAAATACCCACCTGGAAGGAGCTAAAATAAGACTGTAGAGTCCATCAGACCTAGTCCTCACCATCAGAAAGTTCATAATCTAATTTACGGAATAAAAGAAAACTAAATAGTTACAGCACACTGTGATGAGATATAGAACAAGTACAAAGTGTTGAAGAATCACCAAGAAAGAAAGAACTAACTCTGCCTTACGGGGTAAGAGAAAGCTTTGGTGAGGAAGTTGCATTTGACCTTGTTACTTTGAAATGAGTGGAGAGTTTCCAGGTAAATAAGGTGGGAAATGCTTTCCAGAAAGAGCAAATAGCACATGCCTCTTTCAGAGAAGCGAATGATTCTGCTATAAAAGATTAACCGAGCCGAGCACTTGGGCGGCATGGGTGTGGAGGAGAGTGATGAAAGCAAGTCTGGTAAGGCTGGTTGAGGCCTGGGAAGATCATAGAGGTCCTTGTCTGCAGGAAGGAAAGACAGCCAGTCCTGTAAAGCAGAAACTTTCAAAGGAAGAGTGAGGCAGTATAGAAACTGACCTTTAGAACTGTCTTTCCAGCAGCACCGTTGACATGGATTGGAGGAAAGCAAAGGACTAATGAAGGCACTAGTTGAGAAAGGAGAAGAACAAACCTAACTTCAGGAACCTATCAGAAACCTTTGGCTTGGCCCAACATGATGCAAAAGCCTTACCTGTCTTGACATCAACAATATAACTTTAAGACTTCTATTCTGTCCACAGTGCCAAGCAGCTCATAGTACCAATTCCCTGTGTGCCAACCCCTTCTGAGGCCCACAGAGAGTGGAGATATTTATTTACAATGCCTCTATTATTGGCTCTCATACAACTATACTTTTTTTTTCCAAAGTATTTTGCTCATATTTAGAATGATTTTTTCATATGTGTGATTATGTAACAGCTGTCTGATGATCCTCACTAGACTAATATCTAAATGCTTAAAAATTGTGCATATAATTTTTGTGCTCATTACTATCTCCAAAATCTAGCAGAGAACCTGGCATAGGGTAGATGTTCAATAAATGTTGTTGTTGTTTTAAGAATATTGACTGACATGGGAAGAAACAAAGTGATGACATTCTGCTTGGGAAAAGGGTTTGACTATTAAAATGGTAAACAAACTATTCAAACTTTGACTTAATTGCAGTTTAGTAAATATTTTTTTTGCCCTTTCTATCCAAATTTCTTTACTAACAGTGCACGTGAACACAAGCTCAGTACATTAAATCCCATACATAAAATTCACCTAAAATGAAAAGCAAATTTGACGAAATTATTTTATTTTCTGGACTTTAATTTACCAAAAGGAAATAATACCAACTGCTTAACCTGGCTTTAATTATTGCTCTTTCTCTTTCTTTCTTTCTTTCTTTCTTTCTTTCTTTCTTTCTTTCTTTCTTTCTTTCTTTTCTATTTAACTAAATAGGAACATTTTTTAACCTAAGGCAAACACTTTTTTAATCATGACTTTACATTTGATGAGGTTCCATTAAGAAACTCCATGCATGTCCTACTTCTAACAGGCATACACATAAAGAGCGAGTCAAAGCACTTCATTAAAGGCAGAAAGATTAAGGCAAAGATTACACAACAAAACCACCCACATGCAGTTTTGCAAGCCTAACAGTCAGCCTGAATCATCACCCTAGAGCAGCCTACATTCCATTCCAACTGGAGGCTTCAGCTTACTATTCAAAACCCAAGAGAGTAAAATATTAGTGACCAAAAAGGCAGGTGTGTTTCTCTCTCCTTGGTTACTCTTAGGCCTGGGGGCAGCATTGTGTCTTGATTTTTACTTAGTAAACACATCACTTGGGAGGTAATTACAGAAACAGCACAAATCTTAAGATCACCAAAGAATAATAATTAGTCCTATTTCTAGCAACAGAATCACTGAGTTGAGGATCTCAGAAACTAGTTTTTAAATCAGCCTTATCCATCCCCAGCTCACTCCTACAACAGTATCCTCCATATTACTTACCTCATTCTTTACCACAACTTCTCCTGAATGCCCCATTTTTCTCTTTTTATTCATGTTGTTGCCTTACCCTGAAATAATGACCCTCTTCTGGTAGCCCTATTCATTCTTCAAGTGTCCACTCACATGCCACCCTCATGTTGTCCTTTGTCACTCTGGGCAAACTGTAATATTCCTTTGTCTGCATTCCTGCATGCGGTTTATGCACTGTTACAGTCTTTCGACTTTCTACTATTCCAGTCATTTTCTTTGTCTCTTATTCTCCTGATATTTGATTGCAAGACCCTTTAAGAAATTTGTATCCATAGGCCTACTTACAGCCTGATTTCTGCTCCCAAAGAATGTAGGCAGGCAATAATAAATGAGTGAATGAATTCTAAAGAGTAGACAAGAATCTTTACAATAATAGATATAGCGACAATAAGACAAATTATGAATAAATAACTATTTGTTATAAGAGCAAGAAACAAATATACAAAGCAAAGTCAATATAGTTATTGTACTTCAGCATAAAAATTGACCTCAACTTCTAGGTAACCAGTAAAAGAAGAGAAACAAAGGATTATATAAATCACATGGGTTGGTCAGGAGAAAGGGGACACTGGAAATAGCCCAGTACTCACAAGGATTGAAAGTGAGCTTCAAATTATCACAGTGTCTTCTAGAATTGGAATAATCTACCTGTAACCTAGCTGTGACCCAAAATAAAATAAAATAGCTTCCAAAAAAAACAAAGATGCAATACATTTTATATACAGTGTCAAGTATTCAATCCAAAATTACTAATTAGGCCAAGAATAAGATCAAATGATAAAGAAGAAAAAATAAATAGCCCAACAGGCGAAGCATATAGAGAAAAAAAAATTTTTTTTTCAAAAGGCTCTCTATATCTCAGGCTGATTAAACAGAAACCAAGCCCCTTGGACACATCAATGGAAAACTACTAAAAAAAAAAGACAGGAAGAAAATGTTAAAAACATCCAGAAAATCAGACATTTTCCTTTTAAAGAAGTAAAAGACTGATATAATAGCTCTTCAACGAAAATGAAGAACACCAGAAGACAAGAAAATGACATTGTATAAATGTTGAAAAATAAAACTCATGCTTGGCCGGTGTGGCTCAGTGGTTGAGTGTCAGCCCATGCACCAGTCAGGGCACATGCCCAGGTTGTGGGACCAATCCCCAGCGGGGGGCATGTAGGAGGCGGTCAATCGATGTTCTCTCTCATCAATGTTTCTATCTTTCTCTCTCCCTCTCCCTTCCTCTCTCTCTAAAATCAATTAAGAAAAAATATTTTAGAAAAAGAAAATTCTCAATTTAAAATTATATACCAAGTGAAAACATCTTTCAAAAATAAATATAAAATTTTAAATTTTCAAACAAAAAGTGGGAAAACTCATTAGCAACAAGCCCACACTAAAAGATACACTGAAGGTTGTTGTCCTTTGGGTAGAAAAAAAATGATTGTAAATAGAAATGCAAGGAAATTATTCTAGACAAATGTAAATTTAAAAAAAAATTATGATAAAGGTAATTTTGTAGCTAAATAGAAATATCAATAGTATAAAATATCAACAGTATAAAATACAAATATAAATAGTGATGATTTTAAAATAATGGTAATATAATGTGGGTTTAAACATGTATATTAACTTAAAATACTTGATAATACTTAAAAAGGCTGAATTTAGGAAAATATGAAATTGAAGTGTCCTCAAGTTCTTGTATTTTCTGAAAAATGGGAAAAATGCTGATTAAAAGTTGGCATTAATAGTTTAAGGATTCATGCTGAGATCCCTAGGGTAAGCACTAAAAGAAAAGAAAAATAACCTATAACTAATAATTTAATAGATGGAAAAAATAATAATAGAAAAAAATAATTAATTAAAAAGAAGAAAACAAAAATGAAAAAAGAGCACAGAATGGGGCAAAGAAGATGTAAGGAGCAAGATGGCAGATTTAAACTTAAAAATATGTGATAAATTATCTGTAAACTGACTCTATATTTCATATTTGATCAAAATAATTTGTTATACCTGAAACACAAATATATAAAGATGTTAAAAAGGTGGAAAATATATGCTAAGCAAATAGTTACCAAAATTTACCTAGTGTTATTTTATTTTTTTCCTTTATTGATTTTTTTTTTTTTTTTTACTGAGAGGAAGGGAGAGGGAGAGACAGACAGAAACATCAATGAGCGAGAACACTGATTGGCTGCCTCCTGCATGACCGCCACTAGGGATTTGGCCCACAGCCTGAGCATGTGCCCTGACCAGGAATTGAACTGACGACCTCTTGATAATGGGTCGACGCTCAACCACTGAGCCACCCTGGCCTGACTACCTAGTGTTATTTTATTAATATTAGGCAAAGTAGACCTTAAGGCAAAAAAGCCTTGAACAATAAGAACAAAAATAACCAAGCTGTGCCTGCTAAAACAATCTTGACCCACAGAGTAGTAAGATGTGACACAACCACAGCCCAGGTGAGAGATTTAAAACTTTCTCTCAATAATTGACAGAATAAGCAGACAAAAGTCAGTACAAATAGAGGTTTGAACTACATTGTTGACAAACTTGATCTTAATGTTTCAAAGTATTAAAACGAACACAAAGTTCACCTGAAAAAATATACTACAAGGACATACAAGATCTTGATCTCTAGCATATGTGATCAGTTTGGCTCAAATAATCTCATATTAAAATTATCTTTAAAAAAAGACAAATATACTACATAGTATTCTTACAAAAATGATGTAAAAATCTCAAATGTTGCATACTAACCAAAAATAATTCATGGGTCAATCAATAAATCACAATGTAAATGACAAAATATTTTGAATGGCACAAAAGAAAATGTGGCATACTAAAACCTGTAATATACAGCTATAACTGACATAAAAGAAAAACTTCTGGCTCTACAGGCATGTACTAGAAATGAAGAAAGGCTGTATGTCATGATTTAAGTTTTCATCATAAAACATTAGGAAAATAATATTAAACACAAAGAAAACATAAGAAAGTTAAGAGTACAAACTAATGAATAAACACCAAAAGTACAATGAAAAATATTAAAAAGCCACATGTTGGTTTCCAAAAAAAAAAGAATGATATAGATAAATCCTTTTAAAAAATTGATCAAGAAAATAAAAAAGTAAAAATTGCCAATATTGAAGAAAAAGAGAACACCATTATTAATACAAATATTAGAAAGGTAATCAAAGAATGTTAAGAACTATTTTTGACCAATAATTTTGTAAATTAAATAAAATGAACAAACTCATGAGATCATAATTTATAAAAACAGACACAGGAAACAAGAACCTAAATAATGTAACATTTGATGTTTTTAAAAATGAATTTGTCACCCTGGCCAGTTTGGCTTAGCAGTTGGAGCGGTCTGTGGTCCTGAGAGACCCAGGTTCGGTTCCCGCTGAGGGAATGTACCTCGGTTGCAGTTTGTCCCCAGCCCGGGTTGGAGTCGTGTGGGTGGCAACCACTCGATGTGTCTCTCTCACATTGATGTTTCTCTCTCTCTCTCTTCTTCTCTCTCCCTCCCACTCTATCTGAACAAAAAATAAAAAATGTCCTCGGGTAAGGATTAAAAAAAATGAATTTGTCATTTAATAAATGTTTTTATTTGTTGATTTTAGAGAGAGAGAGGAAGAGAGAGAAAAACTTTATTGGTTGATTCTTTTATTTTAAGTTTTTGTTTTTCCTTTATTGATTTTAGAGAGAAAGGAAATGAGAGGGAGAGAGAGATAGAAACATTGATGAGAGAGATCATCAATGGCCGCCTCCTGCATGCCCCTCACTGGGAATCAGGCCCACACGACCTGGGCATGTGCCCTGACCGGTAATTGAACCGACGACCTCTTGGTGAATGGGTTGATGCACCACTGAGCCACTCTGGCCAGACAGTTGGTTGATTCTTGTACATGCCCTGACCCAGGATTGAACCCCCAACCTTGCTGCAATGGAACAGTGCTCTAACCAACTGAGCCACTTGGCCAGGGAATAAGTTTGTCATTTTCACACAGCTCACAAAACACTTTCTGGGCACAAATGGCTCCAAAAGTAAAATTTCCCAAACCTCCCCAAAAGGAAGAGCATCACAGAAGAAGTGAATAAAGGCAAAACAAAATCTTTGGGTTTTTTTTCTTAATTGATCTAAAAGATAGATGTTTTTTAACATGATAATAACGTATTGAGTAATTATAGCATATGGCTAAGTGAAATTCATGACGAAAATGTCATCAGAAGCAGGAGGGAGGAACTGAGAAGCCATTGTTATAAGGTACCTGCATTGCATGTGAAGTGGTAGAGTATTATTTAGACAGTGGACTTTAACGTGAAATGAATATTTTAAACATCAGAGCAACCATTAGATTTGCTAAGAGAGAAGATAAATGCAATCACATAAAATAATAAATGAACCAGAAATTAACCAAAGAGGAAATAAACAAAAGAATTGCAACAAATAGGAAATACTTAAAAATATGTTAAATTTCAATCCAACTACATCAATAATCACTTTAAATGAAAATAGTCTAAATACAGTTAAGAAGATAGAATGTCAGAATGAATAAAAACAAAAATTATACAACTATATGTTGTCTATAAAAAATTTTTAAATATAACACCCAATTTAAAAATAAAGATATACTATGCTATTTCTAATCAAAAGAAAGAAACATTTTTAAAAATCTAAAAGACTAATATTCTTCAGGAACAAAGGTGCAAAAATTATTATCAAAGTATTAGCAACTTGAACTAAGCAATATATAAAAATGATAACATACCATACTAAATATTCTCCCTCAGGAATGCAAGATTGGTTATTAAACATTTAATCAATGGGTCTTATAACATAAACATAATACATAAAAAAAGATTATAATTTAAGTAGATACACAAAATTAAACATCTATTTATGATAAAAACTCTTAAGCCCTAGCCAGGTGTCTCAATTGGCTGGAGAGTCGTCCTGGGAACCAAAAATGTTTGGGTTCAATTCCCAATCAGGGCACATACCTAGGTTTTGGGTTTGATCCCCAGTCTTGGCAGGTACAGGAAGCAACTGAGGGATATCTCTCTCAAATCAATAAAAACATATCTTCTAGAGAGGATTAAAAAATAAAAAACAACTCTCCTCAAATTAGGAATAGAAGACAATTTCTTTAACTTGATGAAGGGCATCCAATGGAAACAGAATGTAATTTTATACTTAATGGTAAAGAAAAAAACTGACAAGACTGCATTGGTAATAAAAGGTTTGAAAAAACTCTCTCTCTTTTTTTTTATTCCTGCTTATGAATTTTCAATAATTAACTTCTGTTTCAGGTAAGGTCACCTGAGTACTTTGTTTAATAGTCAAATAAATGGACATAACCTTTCAGGAAATCAGCTGGACAACATGTTCAAGGAGCTTTACAATGATCATACCCTTTGACCTAGAATGTTCACTTTCTAGACTCTTAGACAATCTTATCAAATATATAGGCACATATTTATGTATAAGAAAGTTCACTGAACGATTTGTTTGTATTCATAGAACCATATATTGAACTTGAACTTTGAAACCATGGTAACTAAGATTCTTTAACTTTCATTTTAGACCTAGCAATCTACCTTCAAAACTATTTAGGAACTCAGTTGTTCCCTCATCCCACATAAAGAAAGAAAAGGAATTCCTTCAACTATTCCACTACCAATCTTTCACTGACAATGAGAGAAGCTCCCAATGGGTGGCAAGCCTGGTCTAGGGAGGCTTACAGCTCACAGTCAAATGAACAGAAAAGACAAAAAATAGCTCTGGTCTTCTATGAGACTTCCCCACCCTGGAGTAGCATGACCAAAGTTTCCAGTTCATTTCAGTAGAGCATTGATGTGACAAGTGCTAACTAACAGCTAACCAGTTGGACTTTTCTTTACGATTTGGGTCCTTTTCTTTCTATATGCTCTTGGGATCCTTCACCCTCCTCTTTAGATTCTAGGCGCTATCTCAACAGAGTGGCTTACATTTTTAACTATGCTTCTCCCCCACCTCCCATCATCTTAGGTTGTCTACAGAGCTGCATAGTCTATTAGCTAAAAATAACTATAATTTTATAATACCAAACAATATACATGTATATACTACACACACACACACACACACACACACACACACACACACACACAAATTTCATAGCGTTTCTTATTGCTTCACATGAGGGACAGGCTCAAAGGGCCCTCTGATAAATTGGGATTTTTGTTGTGATCTCGCTCTACAATAACCACAACAAATGCTACAATCAAAATCACCATTGATCAAACGATTTGTGATATAATTATACAATAAAATATTTTTTATCCAACAGTTGTCTTTATGACCAAAGACTGTGAGGAAATTTTGTGTAGAAGTTGCTCAAAGATATTTTTTGAATAATTTGTATTTCATATGTGTTATAATATTAGCATAATACTATATATACAATTTGCATGCTGCTTTTTTCCATTTATCACCATGAACAGGTCTATAAATATTCTTTGAAAACATGACTTGTAAGTGACTGCATAAAATTTTATTATGTGTCTGTAAACAAATGAGGACTAACTCTAAAAAAATATATTATGCTGGGCCCTGGAAAAAAATATAAATATCATTTTGCCCATATTTATTTTATTGTACTATAATATTATAAATATTATAAGAGGTATTTTCTCTTAAGACTTACCCATCTGTCTCAAAAACAAACACACAAACAAATAACAGTAGCTCACTGAGAAGCAAATCTAATTTTCCAGGGCTACCAAAAAAAAAAAAAAAACCCACTGTGTCTTCCATAAAATGATTATATTTGTATAGAATTAATTGTTTTTTAATTGGTATGTATAATTATATGTAATTATAATTTTAGTTACTTACATTATAATTGTATGGAAAATATAATTAAATAGTAAACAATGCTCTTTCATAATGGGCATATCATTTGAAACTAATTACATTGGCATGGCAGCCATTAATCCATTTTTGGAAATGAAATATGGAGATCAGAGAAGTTAAGTGACTTACCCAAAGTCACATGGATTATTAGCAGTAGAACCATGGCTCAATTTCTCTGACAATACATTCAGTCATGAATTTACTACATTTTATGGTCTCCCATGTACTGTTCTGCAATAGATAGAAAACATCAGTAATGGTTTTACATAAGAAGCATAAGACATTCCTTGACTCTACATAACTAGAACCTTTATATCAATATAAAGACTATGGTATTGCTGTAGTTCTGGTTTTTACAAGGTTTATCTGTCTGACACCCAGACAGACAAATTTAAATTCTGAAAGGAATACCTCTAATGCCTCAACTACCAGATTTTAAGGCGTGTTCTAGGTTTTTGTTTTGCAGAACTGGAGGAAGGTTTTAACAAATTCCTAAATCTTATTCTAAATTCCCAAGTAAGGAATCACTAGATTGAGAGTTGGACAATAGGCAACACTGAAAACAACACTGCAAAAACGGTTCTCTAGCTCCAGGAACTTAAGAACCACCTTAGAGCCCCAGCTGGTGCGGCTCAGTTGGTTGGAGTGTCAACCTGTAACCAAAAGATGACTGGTTTGATTCCAGTCAGATCAAATACCCAAGTTGTGAGTTCAATCCCCAGTTGGGGTGCATATGGGAGACAATTGATCCATGATTCTCTCTCACATTGATGTTTCTCTCTCTCCCCCTTCCTCTTTCTAAAATTAATAAAAAAAACATATCCTTGCGTGAGAATTAAGAAAATAAACAAACAAAAAACTAATCACCTTAGAGAGCCTTAAAATGCAGATTAGTATCTTTGATTGACCCTAACAGATTCTCTTGAGTTTGGGTTTAGAATCTGCATTTTAATAAGATTCTTCAGATGGGTTTAATGAAAATACCCCTTAGAAACAATTATCTAAGCCTTGTAAAATTTTTTGTTAATATAAACTGTTTGATAAAATAGTGAAAAGGATTCAGAGTCCAAGTATTTCTCCAGAAAGATTAACTTTCATATCATTATTTTCATTTGGGCATGAATACCCCTGTCTAATGTCTATCACTGATATTAAGGAAAACATTAGCTGTTAAATAGAAAAAGTTGTGAACTTAGAATTTGGACACCAGCTGCTGACTGACTGTGTTACCATGATACCTTCAATAAAATGGAGAGAGAAATCCACCTGGACCAGTGCACACAATGGTTACTGCAATGAAACGAGATACTAGAAGTGAGACCGCATTGAAAACCAATTCCAAACATAAAAGGGTATTAGATTAATTCCCAAACTCTACTTCATATTAGAACATGGGGAATCTTTCAAAATTTCTGATGCCGAGGCATTAATACTCTTTTAAAAACTCCCCAGGTGGTTTTAATATGCAGCCAAGTTCAAAACTAGTGACGTAGTCCATCCTTGCCCCATCTTTTCACCATCCTGAATGGTTTAATCTCATTATAAATTGCCAAGCATTTTATAAATCCCTGCTATAAAATCAATTCATTCAACTCTGGGAAGCAACTCTATTTTCACCATAAATCAGCAACGTTCTAGGATGGGCATGAGCAGAGCTTTCAAATGGCCGTTTTCTTACTGTCTTTCAACATAGCTTTCTTTAAATACTAAATGGCCTGGATCAAGGAAATTGGCAACCAAGTCAGGGGAGTCTCAGGAAAACACCTGCCATACGGTACCTTGCCACAGGGGAAAAGATCAACCCTTCATTTCTGGGAACGCTTAGTCACAAACCACATGTCATCAGCCTTACCAACTGCTTAGTTCCATCTCCCTTCAGGTGAGACTGAGTCACGTTTCTAGGACGCTGACAGCAACAGAAGATGGTGGCAAGAAGGAAGGTGTTACCAGCATGAGGATAGGATGGCTTATCTCACTTATTTATTCAATCAACATGCCTCTGGGTACAATTCGCTCAGAAAACCATTAAATTATGCAGGCTCCAGTCTAGATAAGGTCCTTTACCTCATGAAATATTTATTTAGGTTTAAAGGAGGCACTGGTTGTTTCTGATAGAGATCAGCACCTCATCCCCAACCCTATCTTGAAATTACGAAGAAACACAGTACGAAAGAGGAGCGTGTGGAACCAAAGTGACCTGGCAGAGACTTTATTTATGATTCTCAGCCTTCTGATAGTTTCAAAGACATTTGGACCAGCAGCATTGGGGCCAATCTCCTTCAGATTTACCTGCACTGGAGCATCAGTCTTCTTGTTCACTCCCTTTACTACCTGGCAGCTTCAGACCATCTCCAACCCCAATCCACCCCTATCACCACCATTAATTCTCATTGCAACATCATATAATGGTAGCTTTCTCTTCCATAATTTCTTAACATTTAACCCTGTATCAGGAACAAGGGATGCTTTAATCTAGCTACATAGCTGTTAGTAGTTTACATCTTGTTTCTGAGTCTCATTTTTCTCATCTGTAAAATAGAGCTAGTAATTCTGATTCACTGTGTTGGGAGTTTTCAATGTCATGTTAAAGTGAAGAAGATGCTTCCTTAATTATAAGACTGTTACAAGTAAGATTATTATTATCATTATCCAGAAAACCAAAAGAGGTCCCAGTGTGTCAGGATCTAGAACAAAATGTCTCCTTGTATTTGGAACTCTATAGCTTATAGTGCCCTTTTGTGCAAGGAGTGGTATGATGTAATACACCTAAAGGGGGGACACCTGTAATACTTTCAACAATATAGATAAATTAAAATAAAACAATGAAATAAAAAGAGGTTCTATCAAAAGTAACCTCACAGGGTAATTTGATCATACATTCCTAACTGAGCAGGGCATGGTGGGAAGTCACACCCAGGCATATACCTTTGTAAGTAAACGGTTTATCTTTGCCTTAAGAAAGCCCTGTCCATTGTTCCTGTGCATGTAGGTTAACACACCTTCAAAATAAGTGTAACCACCCTCAAGAGAGCACATAATCTCATTAACTATTTTGTAATCCAATTTCTACCTTGCTTTCTCTCGCTTTCATGTAATCGTTCTTACATCTGTTCCTTCATTTTATATGCATAAAAGAAACTGCTAAGCTGTCATTCTCCAGAGCATTTGAGATCTTGCTTCCCACCAATTGTCAGTTTTAGCTCCAAGAAACCCATAAAAATTCTTTACAAGTTTGGACATTTCTTACATCAACATTTACTTGATGGAGCTGGCAGGATTCCAAAGAAGCCTATCCGAAGCCACCCTATGAAGCTGGACCTGGCTGGGCCTCACCTTGCAGTGGATGAACTTAGGAAAGTTTTCTCTCAAAATCTCAGACCTCCTGGGTTTAGGCAGCACCTTGTGACTTAATTTGAACTGTTCTTAGAAAATTTTGAGGTGGATAAGTGTTGAGATGACCCAGAGAGAGAAGAAGAAAAATGGATGGTTGCTTTTAATTTCAGCTTTTTAATTGGATTTCTTACTGAGCATGAAAAAAAATCTTTGGTGTTTACATGAGAGACTGAAATCTTTTTAGTTCCAAAAGAGAAAGGACACTTGTGTCCCCAACCTTAATAGCCAACGGGCAACACGTGTTGTTGTAGATCCTGGAATCTGGAGGTGGCGAAGATGGATGCTGTGAGGTTTCCAGTGGGGTAATGCAACCAAGCCTGGGTAATGCAACCAATCCGGGGTAATGCAACCAAGCCTGGGTAATGCAACCAATCCTGGAGAAGCCTGTGGGAGCCCCAGGGAGTAGGGCAGGGTGCTCCAAAATGGGTTCATCCCAAAAGAGGGTCCTGTGCCTTGGAAAGCGTTGTGGTTCCTGTGGCCTCTAGGAAGCTCCTGGGGCCCCTTGCTCAGGTATCTTACATGACTAAGAACCTCTGTGAAGTTGCCTGAAGAAAATATTCCTCCAGGGTGTGAAGTGGTCCTGTAGAGAGAACTACCACATTTGGGTCGTCAGGTGACATGCACTTGAAGGCTGGTTTTCCCTAGAAGTTTGTTCAGTTTCTACAGATCTCAAAGGAAAAATTAAGATTAACATGGGAAATTGTGCTTCTGAGGTTGACAAGCCCTAGGAGAGTCAGTCTCTCATTAATATTAAGACGGGGGAGATGAGGATCCTTTGATACTTCTAAATAAATCTTTTGCATACACAATTAGAAAAAGACAGCAATAAAATTATGCCGAATGAATGGAAAGTATATTTAATTGGCCTCTTGAAGCTTTATAAAGAGGATTTAGATAAATGAATTAACCTATGATGTCAGTCAGGTGTCAAGCTAGTGCTTTGAGGTATTAGAAATGACTGTCCTTGTTTTAAAAGTTCATTTGAAACTTGAGTTGTCAAGGACAAATATACATTGTAAAACGTCACCAAAACAAAATTTAGATACAACTGTTCTTTTATAAACTGGTGAGTTTTCCTCATAGCTAAAAGGTCTGTGTTTGTGTCTATCTGTGTATTTCTATTCATATGTGTTGTAAATGTGAGATAATTTTCTCCCTCCAGATGATATTGTTAAAATTAATTTAAAGGTAAGCACTTGTAAAGATTGTGTATTCTAAAATTCTCAGAAATATAGAAACTAATTCAAATGCTTTTCAAGTTCATGTGATCTAAGATTAATCCTTAGTAAATATAAGCTAGTTTAAGTTTTTTGGTTTAAGTAAAAATAGACGTTTCTATATTTTACTTGGTTTACAAAAAATAACAATAATCACTAATTACCGAGCATAGGTTTACTTACTTTTGGCTTATGAAATGCATTTGTCATTTAAAAAAAAAAAAAAGCCTACGTTTATAGAGGTTATAAGATGTCTTCATAAATCACCCGGCGGGTGTGGCTCACTGGTTGAGCGTTGACCCATGCACTAAGAGGTCCTGGTTCGATTACTGGCAGGGCACATGCCCAGGTTGTGGGTCTAATCCCCAGTGGGGGGTGTGCAGGAGGCAGCCAATCAATGTTTTCTCTCACCGATGTTTCTATCTCTCTCTCCCTTTCCCTTCCTCTCTCTTTATTTTTTATTTTTAATTTTTTTTCTTGAAATCAAAGTGAAACTTTATTTTCAAAAGAACTGCCCAGAGAGAGGGCTCTCTTCCTCTCTCTTTAAAATCAATAAAGAAAAAATATTAAAAATAAATGTCTTCATACATCTTTCAAGTTAAAGAATGCTAATGGTTTGCGTCTTAAATTTCATTGACAAATAAAGCATTAAGGGTTAAAATTTCAGTATAACTAGGAATAACTTGCAGTGTTCCAGAAGGCCCCCGCAACACCTCAAATGATTTGCCTTTTAGGTTACTTTGCTTGGGAAGCATTATAAAGTAAATGATGAAAACCTTCTAGGGTACATTACATGGGTAAATAATGGTAGCAAATTAAACAGATAGCCAGGGCTACGGGAAACTCAAGACAGACACTTGGTTCTTTCAGGCTCCTTGGCAACCCCTCCCCCACCCCCTTCTTTTTCAATTTTTACATTCCTTCATGAATCATCATGCATTTAAGCTGGACTTAGGTTAGATGAAGAAATATATGACCTGACATTATTGAAACAAGACATCTTACATTATTGCCAAGGTCTGATAAAGTCACTTCAAGAAAATGCCAAGTTGGTAACCGCTTTCTCCCATGGCCAGTTCTCAAGAGACAAAGACTTGAACGATTATTGACTGCCACTGGAGATTTTGTTTATTGGACATGACATTAAAGAAAAAATACAGTCCAACCTTGTTGGAAGTGACCTTATCTGGCACCGAACTAAGAACGCACATCCTGTCTCTGACACTTGCCTCCACCTAAACGAACATCAGAGTCTTCTCTGGGAGGAGAAGCTGCTGACACCGGGCAGACAGCTATCCCAAGACATCAACAAGACCTGGATACCTACCCACCAACTGATGCTGAACTCAGAAACCAATTGCTTGATAGCCTTTACCTGTCTGCCAATTATATTAGTCATAATCATAGTTATACTCATTTTTTGCTTTTTTGTTTATATATATATATATGTTAGCAGTGGAAAATGGCACCAGGTGCTAGAGATGCGTTAGGCCAGATCTCGGTTCAGCAGCCTCGATACTTGAGTTCGGCTTGAAATAATTCAGAGCCAAGGAATTCAAACTATAAGGGAAAGTTTATTTAGAAAGGCACAAAGGTAGTAGAAGAACCCTTGGATCTTGGGAGAAAGGTAGGTGCCTTGAGAGATGAAAGAGGGACGAGAGGTGCAGACTTGTTCCAGAAAAGAGAGAGAGAACCTTCTGGTTGGTTCCTCTGTCCTCAGGGCTTTTACTGAAGTCTCAGGGGAGGATTCCAATAGAATATTCATCATCTTTCCAGGTGTGTCTCTTTGTGGTCTCCACTGATTGGTCAGCACTTGGTGGTCATTAGTCAACTAATGGTCCTGATGAAAGCATGAAGCAGAGGGTATGTGATCCTGTGACTGAGCTCCTGGCTACCTTCTGCATTGAGCCATGGTATCACTCCATCTGATTTTGCTGCTTCTCTGGGCCTGGAGCTGAAACACAGCTGAAGCCTAGATGTGACCTTCCAGGGGTTAATGCTTAAGGGAATGGTCATGCGTGGGCTTAAAGTTTTGCCTATTGCTAGGCGACCTGGGGCTCTCCACCCTGGTAACCTTCTGTATCTGGCCTATTGTTCCTACTACAATCCAACTACTTCTAATTACCGAACATGTATAAAATAACTTTTAGTACTCTTTTAATAGCTTCTGTAAATGTTATATTAGATGTAAAATACAGAAAAATGCTGGCAAAACTTGGATTGTGATATTTCACAGAACAGAAATGATCCAAAGGATTTTTTTTGCAATAAAGGCCATAAGATGTGATTGACTTCCATTTACCTACCACCTACCCTTCCCTTTTAGGGAAAATAGAACCTCAACTCATATCCATGACTATGGTATAGCCTCAACTCCAATGGCCCCCCATTTCAACAAGATGGAATTGATATTGAGACTTCCTAAGAATAAGCCTTCCAAGCACTGTGAGACCACACTTATCTTACCAAAATGTTGGTCATCAATGCATCCTTCACATTGATTTACTGTGAAAAGTGGGAATTGTGGATGAAAAGGAGGTTCTATGAAAACTGGCCTTACAGGGTAATCTGATCATAAATTCTTAACTGGCCAGATTATGTTGGGTAAGCATGCCCCAGACATATAACGTTTTTAGTGAAAGTCTTATCTTTGCCCTAAGCAAGTTCGTCCATTGCTTTTGTGTACCTAGTTTAACATACCATTGAAATACAGTAAGTGTAACCACCCTGAAGAGAGCACAGAATCTTAACTGTGCTGTCATACCAATCCCTGCCTTGCTTTCTCTCACCTTCGTATGATTTTCCTTACGTTCCCTTCTTAACTTAAAATGCATAAAAGAAACTGCAAAGCTGTCATCTCCAAAGCATTTGAAATCTTGCTTTCCAGCCAGTGTTATCAGGTTTTGCTCAAATAAATTTTAATAAAAATTCTCTAGTCCAGCCAGTGTGCCTCAGTGGTTGAGCATTGACCCATGTACCAAGAGGTCACTGGTTCGATTCCTGGTCAGGACACATGCGCAGGTTGTGGGCCCAATCCCCAGTGGGGGGCATGCAGGAGGCGGCTGATCAATGTTCTCTCTCATTGATGTTTCTATCTCTTTCCCCTTCTCTCTAAAATCAATAAAGAAAAAAAAAATTAAAAATTTCTTTACAGGTTTGGACATTTCTTACATTGACACTACAAGTGTGCAAGAGCATTGATTAATGTCAGAAGCTCTGTAGTTTATTCTCATAATTGTTATTAGTAACTTAAATTCCCTATTTTCTCACCTGTGAGAAAAAGCTCTATCTCAAAGGTTGAGAGGAATATGCCTTTAAGCTCCCCTTGATTTGCTGAGTAATAAGTGCCAATGGATCCATGCTCACTGGGTCACACTCTACCTCTCTGCTCATAACTTCCAAAAAGAAGAGAAAATACATCCTGGTCTCCCAACCAGCTACCTCTTTTCATCTCAGCTGTTATTCCTGCACCTTATTTCTTTGACCTAAAAAAATAAGTTGGAAGCAAGAAGAATGAGCAGAAGATATCACAGCTTTGCTCATGATGGCTATTCTCAGAAGAAAGAGAGAAATGGTGAACATCATTTCTGGAGGCAATGCAGACAAGGTACATAACTGTCTCCCAAAGACACCACAAGGAAAGTTTACACCCCCTTACACACCCACAGCCAGGGTACGTTGGGAAATAAGAAAAACAAAAACAAAATGAAAGATAAAACACAAGGTATAATAACATTGAAATAATACACATGCACACAGATGGCTGCTGGGTGGTTCCCAGCCACCCTGCTGTAGAACTATACCAAACAGTCCAGTTGACAGGTGAGTGAGATGCGTGGAAGACTCCCCCAGAGCTGGCTTGGGCTGAGCTCCCGACTGCCTCTGAGATAAAGCAGCCTGGAGCCTTGAATTAAAGGACAAAGACGTGGGCTTTGTTTTTCCTTTTTTCAGAGGATGCCTTCAATTGATCAGTTCCTACATTTTCCCCTTTCTCTCTTAATTTGCTGGACTCCTTTGGGAATAGCAATCTTCCTGTGGGTTTTAAGTACAGAAGTGAAACTTTTGTGATACGTCTAGAGAATGATATGGCTAGGGAGAGCTATGGAATGTTTAAAAAAATAAAATTAGCCTGGTCAGCGTGGCTCAGTGGTTGAGTGTCGACCCATGCACCAAGAGGTCTCTGGTTCGATTCCTGGTCAGGGCACATGCCCAGGTTGTGGGCCAAATCCCCAGTGGGGGGCATGCAGGAGGCAGCGATCAATATTCTCTGTCATCGATGTTTCTATCTCTCTCTCTCTCTCTCCTTTCCTCTCTCTCTCTAAAAAAATCAATAAAAGAAAAAATTTTTTAAAATATTTATTTATTAAATAAATAAATAAAAGATAAAATTAACTGTCAAGAAAGCTGGATTATTTACTCTTCCTTAGTTGCTCCTATTTACTTATACACATCTGTCCCTCTAACTGGCATACTTTGTACTGTGTGGTAAACTCCTAGTCATTCTTCAAGACCCAACTCAGATCTCAGTTCCCCGTGAAGCTTCCACTTTCCCTCTCAGCCCAAAGTTACTTCTGATTTTGTAATTTCATGGCTTTGTGTATATATTTTCCTTTACAAAAATTATAAGGCATTTAATATTTTATGGTTTATCTTTCCCTCTACCTAGACCTGGGGGCCAGGACTATCTGATTCGTCTTTGTTTTCCCCATAGCAAATAACACAGCTCTCGAGACATTAGGAGAGACAACAATAAAATAAACAAGTGAGTGAGTAGATGAGTTGGTTGGCCTCTTCCCTTCTCTTCCTGACACTACAGGCATAACTATGCTTTCTCCAGCACTTTGAGGACCTGCCACTGCCATGCACTGTTCTTGTGGCTTCTGCGTGTGACTCTCCATGGCCTTTGTCATGTAGGTCATCCCTTTTTCAGGCTGGGGAGTGATCAGACTTGGGGGTTGGAAGTCAGCTCCACCCCTGAGTCACAGTGCCTCTGGGTGCTGTGGTTTCACTCCCTGTGATAGGTCTCTCTGCGTCATTCTTGCAAGGTGAGTTTTCTCATTAGCTTTCCCTTATAAGGTGCCAGAGGGGATGGTTGGTCAGCACTGAGGGCTGCAGATGGGGAAACAGTAGCTAAGAGACTTTGCCCAAGGCTATAGAGTGGTTTGAAGTCTTACAGTTAACATCTGATGAGAATGTCATGACTCAGTGCCCTATTCTCCATCCCAGGTTTCCTTCCCCATAAGCTCTTCGTTCTGCCAAGCCAGGACTTTGAGAACATGAAACAGAGGGATGCGGTTCTATGACTGAGCTCCTGGTCACCTTCTGCACTGGGTCAGGAAAGCACAATCTTCAGTGACTTTGCCTTTAAATGACTAGAATAGGACAGGATGCTTCTCTGAGTACCCTTTCAAACTAGGGTCCTTTTGGGAGGCCAGTTGTCAGGAGAAGTGTGACACAGGCCTAAGACTTTACTGAATGATCAAGAGACTACATTAATAACCAAATGGCAATAACACTCACATGTTATATTTTTTGACTACTTAAAAGACTTATATTCCACTGTATATAGCCTTATTAAATATGCAACTTAAAATATTTATTTATGATCAAATTAATAAATTGTTCTGTGTTAAAAATTAGAAAATATGAAAGAAGAACATAAAATAAATGTACTTATAATTTCACCATTTAGAAATCACTACTGTCAGTTTTAGGTATCTTTCCTTCATATTTTTTATCAGAGTTTCTCATTCCTTAAGAAATAAATAATTTTGATCTTTATTTAATGGACAATGACTGTAAGGTGCCTGGAAGAATAATTTAGGAATGAGAAGATTCAGTCATCTGATCATTTCCTATGTGATCTTATCTACATCTTAAAATTTCTCCTGTCCTTAATTCCCCTCTCCCAAAGCAGGTAGGAGGATTCAGAGTCAATGTCAATACTAGCTCAGAGCCCTGTAATAAAGGGTGATCTTTTGATTCCAAGTATTAGTGTGATGAAAAGTTCATGTACATGAACTTTCTAATTCAAATTGTAAAGACATCAATTAAATGAACCTTTAACTTCAGACACACTGCCAGGATTTGTATAAATTAAGGGACTGTCTTATGAGTTAAGTATTTACCTGGTCCACAGCCTTTTTCACTTGGCCCAAAATTTCGAGTTATAAGAAGGGAAGGGAATAGGGTAGCTCAAAAGACAGTGAGAAAAGAGATTAGCTACCATTTTAATTCAGGAAATAGCTAAAAAGTGAATCATGCCGTCAACCAGCCCTATACTGGTAGTTGGCTGTAGCGTGAAAGGTCGTTTTCTGTATCCAAATGTTCTCACATCTTATGATTTGAACTTAAGTATTCTGTGGCCCTTACCCTCTCCTCTGATGCCCAGACATCATGCCAAGGGAATTCCAACAAAATAGTAAAGACTGAAGGAGCTGGGTAAATGTTAGTCTTGGTCAGAGGGATGGCTCCCATCTTCAGTTCCTACACCGCTAGACTGTGAAAGCTATTGGGGTAATAAAAGAAAAAGATCTAGGGTTATTATTTTTGCATTGAGGGTCTGTGATCTCGAGATTTTTTCGTCATATTTTTATTTTAGCTAGCAGTTGCTTTCTATTTAGGATGGAACTTTGATTTTGGAGACCAGAGGAACGAGGGTAGGATGTGGAAGGAAAGGGTCAGAGCTGGAGTTTTGGCCTCATCCTGAGCTCTGGGCTCTGAGTTGTATCACCAAGTTCAAGGTGGAAGAAAGACCAGAGACTCTCGGGGCAGACGTTCCATTCAGGAATAAAGATGGGGTATTAGCAGGAGCATTTCGTGTATCATATTGTGGATTGGCAGCAAAACACAGAGAACTTTTTAGGTGTATAATTTACAAAAATACCCAAACATCGTTTAAACTAAACTGTGTTGAGTAAGGTGATAACGATAATGGGGATGATCATAATTACAGCTATTGAGTGTGTTCTGTATGTCACTTGGCATGCATGCTTCTCTTGACAACCCTGTAAGATAGGTATTATTTATTTCATTGCACCGATGAGAAGATAATGTTTATACAGAAAGTAAACAACTCTCTCGAGATCACCCAGCTAGTTAGTCACTGTACCAGAACGTGGGTTTTTTTCACAGCCTATGAACTGTTTATCGCGACTTGTTTTCCCCGGTTTTTGGCGAGAGCTTTGGATGTGGCCTTTTATCTCTGCTGCGGCCCCTGAGCAGAGAATGCAGGACACAAAGCTGGGATCTCCGGGGACTCCTGCCCCTAAAATGTCAGAGCTACTGATCTAAAAAGACTTCACAAGCAGATCCAACTTCACTGGGTTGTGGAGCAGGCTGGCACTTCTCAGCAAAGGGAAGGATCAGCCCTCATGAACTGCAAACGATTCCTCAGGTATCCTAAGGGAAGAAAGACAGATGGGTGGGGTCTCAGCTGCTGGGAGAAGGCTGCAGGGGGCCTGGGATAGATGCAGGACCCGATAGCTCTTCCCTGTATCTGTCAGGGCAGATCACAGCTCACTTAATCTTCCTTCGGCTCCCAACAAGTACTCCTTTTCTATTTTAGAAAAGAGATTCTCCTTAGACAAATGTGGCACCACTATCCCGCCACCCTGGCTACAGGCAGGATGAAGATAACATGATGCCTCGGTCCCCCCGGTGCTCGGAGCCAGCGCCGCGGAGAAATGGCCCTCTCCCTGTAGCGGCCCAGCTCCGCTCGCACGTTGGAAGCTGCCTGTAAACTTGTTTGCGTTCAGAGCCCCAGTGAGATTGGCGCTGGCTGCCGCAGGCTGGCCTAGTGAGGCTGCTCACGCTGAGACCATGGCTGGCTTCCCAGGCGACCAACCCCGACATTCAATGACATCAACCCAATTAGCAGCAGCACCCACCTTGTGCAAGCAAGGCTCACCTGCTGCTTTACCCACGTCTGGAAAAGGGCCCCCGGGCCTTCGTGGGGAAGCTGGCGAATTGAGAGGCTAAATGTTTAGCAGTGACCTCCTCTCAGAACCTTCTTGTCTTGGAGATAAGTGAAGGAACTGGAAAAAGATCAATCTCTTGCCCCATAGTCTGCTAAGCAGCCTGCAGATCATAATGGTTTTCAGATGATTCCATTAGGAAGGAACACAGTCTTCCCTCAGCACCTAGTGAATGATCAGAGGTGGCGCTTTATCAGATTTTGCCTTCAGTAATGAGGCTGTGTTTGCCCTGCCTCTCAGAACACTAAGGACAGGCCCCTCTCTGTGGAAGGCGGGATGTAGGTGAGGGAACGAAGCTGTTTTCTTTGGCTCCACGCACCTGCTTTCCAACTGTACAGAGGATCCGAAGTCTGGGTTCAAAGGCAAAATTGAATCACTCATGGGCTGCTTACCTTGAGCAAGTTGCTTAAACTTTCTGAGCTTAAGTTTTATTTCTTAAAAGTGTGATTATATGAAGTCTAGGGATGGAGAACAACCCAGTGATTGCCAGAAAGATGGGTTGGGAGGGAAAGGCAGCATGTGAGTGAGGGAGCAGTTCTGTGCCGTGATTGCAACGGCGACCTCAGGACTCTGTGCATTGGTCAAAATTAACATAGCTGTACACTGGAAAGGGTGTGCCTGTTTTTTAAAATAAATGTTTTTAAAATGGGATTAAAGTAACTTTTCAAAGTTATAAGGATAAAGATGGTACAGGTTTGAAAGTACCTAGCACAGTGAATGGTCCATAAATCCTAAGTGTATGCCAGATATTTTTTGTTATTGGGTTTGTTTGTTTTTTTCTTTTCCTTCCAAGCTTGTTTTCCTCATCCATACAATGGGAAATAAAATGTTACTTCTTAAATGCATAAAAGCCTTACCATCTTCATAAGCATGGTGCAATGATAATACGAGATTATGAATGTAAAAACATTAGCAGTCAAAATGTAGCAATTCTTTAACTCATTCATTCATTCACATTGGTTTAAATGGTTTTATTGGATTTTTTTTTTTTTTTTTTTTTTTTAGAGAGAGAGGAAAGGAGAGGGAGAGAAACATAGATCAGTTGCCTCCCATATGCACCCTCACTGGGGATCAAACCTGCAACCTGAGTATGTGCCCTCACCAGGAATCAAACCAACAACTTTTGGTGCATTGGACAATGCTCAACCCACTGAGCCACACCAGCTAGGGCTCATCAGCATTTTTGAGTACCTTTGTTGTGTTAGATCCTGTGGAAGGCTCTATATCAGGCCTGCTGAATAAGCATAACAGAGCCTGTTTCTCTCTGGACCACAGGCCGACGCTCTAACCGCTGAGCAAACCGGCCAGGGCCAGTTTCTCTACTAATGCAGCTCATAGCCTAGGGAGGGAAACAGGAAAACATGCTACCTGTGTGCAGTTCCAGTGGCTGTAGAAACGTTTTCAAGGGCAGCTAATGCAGCCCTTTATCTAAATATTTTCTGAAATGAGACTGGGAAGGCAAGTAGGACATGGGCCCACGAAGCGGCAGGGAAAGAGAAAGAGGGCGGTGCAAGCTGAGGAAACTACACATGGAAAGATCTGGAAGTGACCTAGGTTCATTCGGGAACAAAGCATCTTTCATTTCCAGTTAGGATTGGAGACAGCTCATTTGAAGACTCTAGCTTTCAACAGGGACTGGACCGAGTGACCAGTAGGAAGTCTTCTAATCTCATGGGTATATGTGATCATCCTTGGCTCCTTGTTTGTACCCACTCAAAGGCAACTGGGGTTTCGGTCCTTTCCTTCTCCTTCAGTATCAGGACCAGAACCCTTAGGAGAGATTTTTAGTGTCCTTGAATTTGCTTTTGCATAATCACCCAGCTTCCATCCTCAGGCGTTCCCCACCAGACAGGAGGTGACAGGAGTCATGGAAGGGATTCAAATCCTCCGAGGCTGCTAGATGATGTCAACTCAATTACCAGAGACAGCACTATCTTTATGGTAATGCCCCTAGGTATCAGCACCTGTGTGGGATATGGGTGGAATTATTTCATGTGACACTCGTCTGGCAGAAATTTGGCTTCTTCTTGTCTATTTTATCCTCTCCTGAAAAGGAAGCAGAATTAACAGTGGGGCAAAGTCCCAGTTACCTTAAAAGAGTTTTAGAAGTATAAGGAAACTCTGTAACTTTGGGTATTCTGCTGAATGAATACTTAAAGGCTAGGACTGATCATCTACTAGTGTGTACCAGGATGGCTAACTAGGTCCATGACTAGGTTACGTAACCTCTTTGAGCCTCAATGTCCTCATCTGTGAAATAAAAGCAATGGCATAAGCTCCCGAGATGATAGAGCACAACAAAGGATTCAATGCAATGTCTGCCATGAACTAGGGGTGTGGTGTCTACTGGCTGGCTCTAAATCCAATCCATGCTTGCTTCCTCGAGGTGAAATACAAGTTCACAGAGCCTTTCTGAAAAGACTGAGGGGGGTAAAATGTGTGTGTGTGTGCATGCGTGCACACACACACAGCTGGAACTGCGAGAGGATATTTCAACAGCAACAATTACACTTGCAACACTTGCTATTGCTGTGTTACCAAACAAGGTGGCAATAGTAAATCCTATGCAACCACAACTGCAACACCACGGATTTGGTTACTTCAAGTAACTCACTGACCTTACTGGGCTTAAGCTTGTATCTACACAGTAGCTACACAGGAGAAGTTGAATAACCGGTCCGGTACCTGGCACTCAGGGTGTGGCAGCTGTAGCACTTGAAATGACTTCTTTAAATGGACTAATTCAGCCCCTTCCACCATCTCTCCAAGTACCCTTTCCAAGATGGTGCCCATATGTTTCTCCTGCCCAAGACAGCAGGAAATGGGCATAAAGCAGTGTGCATCTTGAATTATTTCCTTTTCTAAAGGGATGATCCTTTTCCAAATGGAACAGCCTAGAACTTCCTAGAATCTCTGCTCCAGTAAACCTCTGTTCTCATATGACTAATGAGAGAATCCACCCACTCTGGGGGCCATTAGGCGGGAGCAAGGAAAGACTTCCAAGCAGTGTTCTAATCACAAATTGTATCAGTCACGGCTTTGTAATCAGATGGGGGTTGGCCCGCCCTTGGTGTCGTTTTCCAGGCTGCTGGGGCAACGGATCCTTGGGTTGAGTTCAATCCCAGCCCTTAATGAATTGTCGAGTCAGCTTGGCTCAATCACCTACCTTCTTTGCATTTCCTTATAAATGGAATTTTCATGTTTCTTAAACATATTTTCTTTTTTCTCCATTGGAACTTGCTCAGTGTTCATGTTTCTTTGCCCTGTTTAATGACAAAAATTCTAGCTCTTACCTATCATTGACTGGTGGAGTTTGAAAATATCACTGCTTGTGGATCCTTAAAGGGCACCGAGTCCAACGCCTTCATTTTAAAGTTGGAGAAAATAAGAACCAGAGGGAAAAAGTAGTTTTATCAAAATCATCCCAATCCTGTGTGGCTGAGCTAAAACTTGGGTCTCAGTCAACTGCCCTTTCCACTGTGTTTGCTCAGTCCTTCATTTACTCATTAGACACACATTCAATAAATATTTCTGAATTTCGACTCCACGTCCTGTACTCTTCTAAAGTCCGGAAATAAAGCAATGGATAAAATCCCTGCCCTAGAAACTATTCTTCTGAGTGAAGTGGGACAAACAACAGGCAAAATAAAGTAGATGAAACGTACATTGGAAGTTAGATGGTGAGAAGTGGTATGAAAAAATAAAGCAGCAATGGGAATGGCAGGAGAGAAGCTCAAGTATTAAGCCAAGTCTTGGAAGACCCCCCTAAGAAGGGAGGCTTGGATCTTGACTTGATGGACATGGCAGATGAGCCTGTGGACACCGGAGGGAAGAAGAGTTCAGTCACAAACAAAGTAAAGGCCCCAAGGCAGAAGCATGCTGGGTATGTTGCAGGAGCAGCAGGAGGCCAGTGCACTGGAGCTGACGGGAGCCCACAGGAGGTAAGAGCAGGAGTAACTGGCTCCAATCTTCTGGGCCACTGTAAGGACTTAGCCAGTGAGATGGAAAACCAGGGGAGGAGTTTGCGCAGAGGAGTGCCATGATCTGGAGGTGGCACAAAGACAGCTACTGTGGATGGCCGGGGAGACGGACTTAAAAACTCAGCAACTGGGAGAGTGAGAGGTCATGGCAGGGGAATGAAGGGCGGAGCTGGACTGCTGGACAGAGGAATGGAACTTGGCCCGGAGCTGGATCCGGTCTGGGGAGGCTTCCTAGAGGAAAGTATGTAAGGAAAAAGCAGCCACCTGATGTCGGGTGACCAACTCTCCAGGTCTGCTGGAGACTATCCTGGTTTCAACACTCCGCAGCCCCAGGAAAACCAAGACAGGTGGCCACTGACCGTGAGAGTTTCCGGGTAAAGCTGCAGAGCTGGTGGGTGGTGGGAGGGGCTTCTGGCAGAGAACAGACTGTAAACACCTGAGAGGCAGGAGAGGGTGATGTTGGGGATTGGGAGTACAGGGGAGGAGGTGGACAGGGCCCCAACGTGAGCCATCTGAATGAACAACTCATGGGATTTGTTCTGTTGTCCATGGAAAGAGTTTAAGCAACGAGTTGGAACGCTGATAACTTGGCAGTTTTATTCTTCCCTTCAGTTTCTTGTTGTAAAAGAGCTATAAACAACCTCCATCATTTATAAGTTTCCCATGAAAACTGAAAAGTAAGAAATCAATAACTAGAGTAGGAAATATATTTGCATCAAAGCATTCCAGCTGAGTGTTCAGTTGCTACCTGGAAGTCCTCATGTCCAATAAGGTCATATTCCCTAGAAAACGAGCTTTTACCCCCCACCCCATTTGTATTAATGATGTTACTGTTTCACTAACCTCAAAAGCTCAGACTCATGATTTTTATATTTTCTCCTTGGTGATTCTGTCAGCCACTAAGTCCTTATTCCTTTGTTCTTCAAAATGTCTCTCCGTAGTTCTTAACTCTTACATCCCATCACAGCAAGCCTGACCAGGTGGTCCTCACCCATGCCTGTGCCTGGCAGTGGTGGGCTAAGCATCGGTGTGTGGGGGCAGGGGATGGGGGTGGGATCAGACCTCCCTGGGTGCAGGCAAAAAGAGGGTGTGCTGTCTGAAGGAAATTTAAAAGCAATCCATTTAAAGTCAGTGTGCTTTGTATGATTTCTACGTGCCAGCCACTAATGGCCATGAGAAAATTTCCTCCCCTCTGGAGCAGACAATTCCCCCTTACTCCCATCTCAGACTCTAATTCTGTTGTATTTTCTTCACGGGTCTCCCTGATTCCTGTTCTTTTTCTTCCAATCCCTCCTAGGACAACTTTGCTATGCAACTATTGCGAATAACCACCCATCTCCAGTTTCTCCAAACCTCAGAAGCCTTCCTGAGGTTTACAAGATCAAGCCCCAATGCCACAGTCTAGCTTTCAGTCAAGTCGTCAGTAACCCGAAGCCAGCCCAGCAGCTGACACCTATCCTATTACCTGCACCCAGAGCCTGTTTGCTGTGAGAGTCTGTGCTGAGGAAGCAGCGCTTCCTGCCGCATTGAATGGGAGGAAGCTAGTTTTGGATCCCAGCAATACCAGAAAAGACAGCTGTGTCATTTTCCATCTAAAAATCTCTACTTCTCATTACCCAAATTAGCTTACTATCCCTGTAGACTGAAGCCATGGGATTGGAGGAAGGGCAAATGACATCATGGTTATGAAATCGTCTGTGCGCATGAGCCATGATGGCGACTGTAAGTGGGGAGGTACTAACTGTCAGGGTAGTGGCTGTCACACGTCTAGGATTGGCGTTCACGGCAATGCATGGCTCTTAGTGTCTGCTGTGCGTGCTTCCTTTACTCTGTTCACCGTTGCCAGTCTGTACCCCGCTCATTTAAGAAACAGCTCTAGCCCTGGCCGGTTTGGCTCAGCGGTTAGAGCGTTAGCCTGTGGTCCGGAGAGACCCGGGTTCAGTTCCCGCTAAGGGCATGTAACTTGGTTGCAGTTTGTCCCCGGCCCTGGTTGGGTCGTGCGGGTGGCAACCACTCGATGTGTTCCTTTCACGTCGTTGTTTCTCTCTCTCTCTCTCCCTCCCACTCTATCTGAACAAAAAATGGAAAAATGTCCTCGGGTGAGGATTAAAAAAAAAAGAAAGAAAAAGAAACAGCTCTAGACCAACTTCCTCAAAAATTCTTCCCTTGCTATATAAGCCTTCCCTGAACTCTGTTCTCTTCAAACCTCCAACACATAGTTCCTTTGTGTTTACACAGGTCCATGCAGTCTTCTACCTGGACGAGCAGTGCCACCTCTCAGCGTTGTTTAGCATCCCTCCCTATGCTGCACACACAATCGATGTTAAATCAGGACTTGTTAAATGAATGAATGAATGCGTGAACAGAGGGCTTAGTGTAGATAGCTGGATAGCAGTAAAGGAAGGAAGCAAAGGCAATCTGATATTGCCGAGGCTAATGGGCTGAGAATTGACTCAGACCAGGAGCCTGTTTGCTTCACCAGGAAACTACAGCTTCACACACTCCAGGGGATCACAACATTGCCCGGCCAAGGATCCACAGCCCTCCTGTGCCCCTCCGGTACCAAACTGCCATGGGGGGCAGGGGGAAGTAGGCACGTGCATAGTAGACGTCAAAATGGTTCAGAGGAGGCCTGTCAGTTTAACCTGGAAAGGGGATCAGTTGGCTAGGGGTGGACCCGTCAGAAGCCCGTGAAAGCTTGGGAAGGTGATTGGTTATTTTGAAAGACCTCCTGGTCCTTCAGAAGCCTGAGATAATATAATCCCAGGGAACAAAGAGCCCCCCCCCCTCCCCAAGAACACACCCCTACCCATGTGCTTGCTCTTTCTCTCTCCATAGCCATGTGGCCAAAGACCACACAGACTCCAAATGCAGCCTCCAAATGGGAGCCTGGGTACCACAGCACAGCAACGGGTGAGCGGGGAACACACGCTAAGCTAGCCTGACGGAGTGAAAGGCTGGACTGGACTCAGCTTTACTGTGGCACAGGATCTCTGGGCAGTGGCCCTGTGTCTGGCCCTGATTTTTTATGGCATGACAGACAGAGATGGGACATTAGAAACTCAGGGGCCACCTTCTATGTTCACCTGAATAAATCTTACCACTGACCTCATCCTTCCTTGTGGGTCCCTAAAAATGCTCTTTCTCATGACACTTCAAGGAAGCCCACTTTCACCCGCAACAGAGACACATTTTTTTTTTTTTTACCCCTTAAAGCAAAATATGCTGATAGTGCCCTCTGCTGCTTAGCAATGATTCTGTGTTTTCTATGGAGAAGGAAAGCAAGTGAGAGAATGCTTAGCAAAAGAAATAGGTAAAAATGACGTCTTTCAACATGCTGGGAGAGAGAGGACTAGGAAAGGCTGCCGAAAGGTACCGGTACAGGGGACACTAGGGAGTCAGGTGGCCAGAGATGGCTGCAGGGGAGCCGGGCATCTCCCATCTAGGCTGCTGATTGACAACCATCATGGAATTAAAGCTCCCTCGTGATCTTGTGTAACAGATTTCTCTTCTCCTGTGCCCCTACCCCAGCAAAGAGTGTCATTCATGGCCAGAGAAAATTTTTTAACTTTGAAGATCCCAAGATGATTCATGGGAGAATTTTTTTTTTTAATGTCGTGAGAGCTGAAAATGATTGCTACAGAAATCTCAGTCTTATTCATTTCCCTTCTTCTTATGTGTTCTGATGTGTAGTAAAAACAGCAATCGACTTTTAATAATTGCCTGCTGCATCTCCGTTCTCTTGTTTCAGGTGAATTTCATGATAACTCATCAGATGGGTATTACTAGCCCTTTACAGATGAAGACATTGAAAATAAGAGGGTAAGAAACGTGTCCGTGACTATTGAGCTAGTAAGAGGCGGCAAGGGGCCTAAGTCTGGGTGGCACAAGCCTGCCCTTCCCCCTGCTATTCTACCCTGACTCCTCTCATGATGGGGTTCTGGGCCAGGACTCAGGCTACCTGGGTTTAAGTCCAGATTCTACCAGTAACTTGTAGTAAAGTGAGTAAATAAACATCCTTTCTGGGCCTGTTTCCCCGACTCTACATAAGAGGTGTTGGACCAAACGCTCTCCCAGGTCCCTTCCACCTTGGAGCCTGTGGCTGGTAGTGGCAGACACTTGCTGAACTCTAAACACAAAGTCTTATTGTGAAGATGATTCTCCTTGAGAGTCCATCCCAGGCTTCATCTTCCCAGTCTGGCCAGCTCTGCATAGTTCAGTGTTGACTTCAGATAAACAATGACCATGAGCACTGTATGCTGAGCTTTGCAGGCCATTAAATATTTTCCTATTTAGTTTGTATTTCACTCTGCGTGTAAATGAGGCACGTTTCCCCCTGCAGAGTCCACAGCATGATGTACTACCGTCTACGTCGATCCTGAGGCAGGGCAGCGGGAGGTTTTCAGTACGCCTGTTTGTCACATTTGACATGTTTGACAACCAGGCTCAAGATGGTAAGGGCCGTGCTGGGCCATGTGTCCCAGGTTGATGGGCCCAACTTGATAGGGCAGAGTCCCCAGGAAAAGCATCTCTGAGTGGGGTTGAGCCTTTGAAGTGGCTCACTGGTGCTTCAAAACAAAGTTCATGGAACAAGGAGCAACATCTGATGTACTTTTATTACCCTTAGAGACAAAACACATTACTCAGAAGCCAAATGTCTGGAAGAAAAAGCGGCACCATGTGCTCAGCCCCGCAGCCTGGAAGTTCAGAGAAGGCTCACACTGCTCCCCCGGGAAAGCGGAGCATGTTGGAGCAGAGATGCAGTCACATCTGGTCCACTCCACCCAGAGGCAGCGGCTGTCTTCTGAATCTCCTCAGGGATGTGGAGGAACATTGAGGCTGGGGGTCGTATCAGTATAATAATCCCTCCCGCCTTCTATCTATTCATAGAAAATGGTCAGAACTGCAAAATACCCTTAGAGAGCACAACCACTAACTATTTTTACTCAGGAAACACATCTACTGTGACTTTGACTTAGGTCACATTGTTTATCTATGCTGGCTTTCTATTTTCCTACGTGTGGATGATGGTCCAGCCTACTGGGGCGATGTGCAATGCTTAAGGACCACACTGGTGGCCAGGGGAGGAAAGTGGAATTATGCTTCTAGGAATCTTGAAGGTCGCTAGTCAATGCCTTCATGCTTGTTCGTCACTTGGTGCTGAGTAGCTAAAAGAGGGATGAGTTGAAAATTAAGACTACTTAGAATGCAATTCTACTAAAAAAAAAAAAAAGTCACACTTTTATCTTGGATATGAAGGGGAGAAAATGACTAAACAGGTTCTGTTTAATTATCAATATTAACTATAAGGAAGTATAATTCTAATTTATATTATCTTTTGAGAAAAGTTCATCCTGAAACTCTGAACTTCAAGTACAATGGAAATACTGGGGTCTGTTCGGTAAACGTTGCTAAACACTGGAACATCATGAAAGCCCAGAATATTCCTCCAGAGACCAGAGGCCTTGAAGCTGGCTTCTAAGCCTTGGGGACTATATAATTTATTCTAAATATAAGCAGCATGATTGCCTAAGACCTTCATTTGCAAAGTTTAACAAACCAAAACCAAGTACAGAGTACAGTCATGATAAGTGTGTTGGACATACTGCGTGGTGTCCTATCCAGCTCTCTCGTTTAAATGAGGCAAATGGACCCCATGGGCACCTGTTGGAGATGATTTGCTTCTAAGCATCCCCCAAGCTTCAGCCACCCTGTTCCATTTGACATGGGGAGTGATGTCCTGACCAGAGCATTACGTGGCTTTCTGGTCTTACTAAAAGCTTGACTGATTTTACCAACTGCTTTAGGCTTTTCAGACAACACACCTGAATATCCTCAGGTGGCAGGAATATTTTCATCATTTCCATTTCTGAGATGAATGTATAAGATGAATTATTTCCATTTCTGAGCTGAATGTGTAAGGTTTTGAGTCAGCAGACTGGTTCCAGGGTGCGTGAGGCTTCTTGGACCCACGGGCTGAAGAATACATCACTGGGAGTTCTGGTTGACTTGTCTGGATGATGGGGCTCATCCAGTTCTGACACCTGTTGCCCATCTGCGTTCAGTGAGAGGCACAGTCCTTGACGGCTGCACCCCACCCACTTAAATATACCTCCTCACAAGGGAACAAACAAACACTGTGTTTTAAACTGGTATTTATTTGGATTTCCACAACATTCATTAAAGAGCTTTCCCCAAGGCAACCTGTAGTCAAGATAGCAATCCCCCTACCAAGACCGATTTTTAACATGAACTCTCCCAACGTTTCTGAAACTCTCCCAACGTAACATGAACTCTCCCAACGTTTCTGAAGCTTCATATTCTACAACCCAAGAAATCATCCAGTTCAAGCTCAACACTTATTCAGTTGAGGACACAGTGGTGAAGTGAGAGGTCAAATGGCTCATGTCTGCTTTTTTGGTGGCAGAACTGGCATTCAACACCCCGCTTCCCTGTCCCCAGCCACTCTCTTCTCTGAACGGACATGACCTTTCTGCTACCTGCCTCTGGCATAATGTTTCTATGACAGCACTTACCTCATTTTATATTTTTCATTTGTTTGCGTCTATTGTTTTCACTTTACTTTGATTTCCATCAAGAAAGGGTTAAAGTCTTGCTCATGCTTGACTACCTCCCTGAAACACTACTGAGAAGCCACTCAAAACCTGTGCGAAGAATTAATTCACGATGTCCAGAGCTTGACTCCACCGCCTTCTTCGTGACTGTCCGTTTTTTCTGTTTACAAAATGAAGACTGCACTGATGTGTCTCTCGAGGTAATTGTCCAGTTACGTACGATTGCCAAGCATTTCGAGACTGTAAAAGAGCTTTGTAAATGCCAACTATGATGACAGCCCTTTGAAACAATGGGATGTATGATTTGCAAGTGGAAAACAATGAGGCATAACAGGTAATGTTTCTTGCCTGGTTCGCATTTCTGTCTCCACCCACACCAGATAGTGATTCAGAGGTAAAAGCGTCAACTTGGGAAGAGCCAGGAGAGTTGAAGTAGGGTCTGGGTACAACTTCCAGGACCCCTGCCATCACCTCTGACAAGAGGGGCTGGGGGCGAGTTCCCAGATAGATCAATGTCCCCCTCACTTCTGAAGTGGAGACTCAGATGAAGAAGAGAGTTGATTGGCCCTTCTGGAGCAGAAACCTTAGGACATGGACTGGAACGCTGTGCAACTCAACGGTGTCCCGGCCTTGTCTGTGGTGCCCTGCAAGGAAAGGAGGGCTAGGCTTGTCCTGTCCACTCATCTTCCCTCTCCCTGCAGGCATCCATACGGTGGCTAGAAAAGGCTGTGTTGTCTATTGACGGAACGGACACTCAGATGTCCTCCTTCATGATGTGTGTCAGGAAAAGAGGGCAGAAATGTCTTATTTGATTATTTTTCTTGTGGGACCTTAACAAGATCTCTGAAGGAAAAGGTGACTCACTGAGCCAACTTTTCACATGGCTGAAGTCATCATCCATTGTGGAGCAGCCAGAATCAATGATCAGATTGTTCCAGACGTGACGTCATCGGGCCTCAAAGGTCAGTGGCGGGTGCAGAAAACACTGTGATTTACCAGCGGGAGGAGGACCAGGAGGCTCTGACAGCGAGTCTGACGCTGGGCCCGGCGGTGAGCCCAGGAGTAGCTGTTACTTGTCTCGATGTGTCTGAAGAAATCAGCCAGGTCCCAAACAAAACGAGCCCTTGTGTCTCCTGTTGGAAACATCAGAGCACCTGGGACTGGAGGATTTGTGGGTGGGCTGTCAGATTATGTGAGGAGGTCACTTCATATCACAGGCTTCTTGGCAGGAGCTGGCGAGGGATCATAACGTGGCCCAGTCTAATTTAGGGTTTAGGGTTTTTGCCAAATGGCTCCTGTTTCCCCAGAGTTCTGGATGTGGCAGCAGTTCAACTCTTTCCCACTTCTCAGCCGCATGGCTGTCCGTCACCTCTGAATGGTAAGCCTTCGGCACAAGGAACAGGTGAGGTGGCCCCCATTACCTCCGTTCTTGACGTCAGTGAGGGCGTTCTCTGCCGTGGCTCTTCTGTGACACAGTCAGCATTTGCACTTCAATTAAAACTTACGGCGATGATGTATTATTCCATGGTCCTGACTCGTTCCGTGGCTTCTCCCCCACCAAGTGAGCAAAGTGCTCTGTCGGCAGACAGCACTGCACCGAGATTTCCTGGTCGAGCAGTTTACATGCAGGGCTCTGGAGAAAGCATGTTCCACGTCCGAGAATATCACTCAGTCCTGTGTCAGTGTTTTCTCAAGAGGAAGTTTAAGTTCAAGATTCTTTCTACTCAGAGGGAGCCTTCTTCCCATCATGAAAGCCTGGCTCCCAGAACTTGCTCGAACATGGGCTGATCTCCCTGAACGGTGTAACCCATGTCCATTCATCTCGGAGGGGCAGGGCAAATATGCCTCCACACACAATTTTGCAGAACAATACAAGAGAGGATTTTAGCAGAGCAACCATTTTTTTCTGCACGTGAATGTATCATTTAATGTGGGCTATGTTGGAAGCGTGGCCGAGAGCAAACCACCCTGGTGTTCTTCTCCTTCCCTGTGCAAAGGCTGTGCTTCTTGGGCCCCTGATGTGGGCACTCTGGGCTCACCAATCACTGGCTGTCACCTGGCTGCTCCCCACCTCCTCATCTGCAGGATGGGCCTCAGGATCCATGCCCAGAACACCTCCCGTAGGTGTGTGAACAAGCTGGGTGTTCAGTGCAATCATGTAGGTGAAAACAAAGCTTTGTGAAACTGCAAGCTTTTCACAAGTGGTAGTTCCCTAAGAAGTAAAGAAGAAGAATTGTCGACAGGAACTCACACATTGGGCTCTGTGACCTGGGCTGCCGCACGCACACACAGCACTGTTGAGTGAATTAGAAAAAGGCACCCCTTCTGGGCACAGCTCTGCAGGTCCATAGATTGGGGAGCAGGCACCTTCTCTGTCAAATACCAAAGGGCAGCCCTTCCTCTTGTGGATGCTGCCGTGTGCCAGGACTCTGGTGCCCGCAAGCCCCCTGGGCCAGGCATTCTCGCATCCCTCGAATTCTGCAACTGTGGAGTCATTTTTCCGATCACTGAGCTTGGGTTTCCTCCCAGAGGGAAAGATGGAACTAAACTGTGACTTCATGGCCTCCTTCATGCCTTCCGTTTGCAGTTCTACAATCTACAGCAGTTCTCATGGGCTCTGCTAGCACACAGACTTGATTTTTTGAGTTCAGTTTTGTGAAGTCAGCTGATGACACTCCCTAACGATCCAAATGAAATCATGTATGGTTTGATGTGGAGCAGATTAAAGATGTAAATGCGTTGCTGTAGACAAGACGTCCCAGGTGTAAAAGAATATTGGTAACCTACAAAACAGGAATAACTCCTCCACTGTCAGCAAAGGGCATGCGATACGGATCTACCACAAGGACATTTGCAGAGGCCTTCACCTACTTACTGTGGGGCTGAATGTCACAATCAGTGCAGCAGCCCCTGCCTCCCCAGAGCACCCCGAGCAGCCAGAGCACCCAGGAAATGGGACTGCAAGGAGCCGAAGGCTGTTTTCCTTGTTGATGCCTTCTTGCCAGAAAACAGAACTCAGATCCTTGCTCAGATCTTCCTATCAGCAAATCTGAGTGCCAGCAAACATGTCTCAGGGAGACAGCAAACAAACAGCAATCGACCTTTGCAAAACTCAGAAACTTTTATAGCCTTCAAGTAGAGTTTAAAGTTTTGAAATCACATAGACCTGTAACGAACCCATTCACGAGTCTCAAAATGTTTGTAGCAGTGAACGGGGTTGTATTTGTAAATATTTCCCCCATCAGTTCTGTTTCTGTTTTGCTTTGTTCTGTACTCAGAGCAAGAGGGAAAGCTTTTGGAAACAAATGCAGCCAATTATGTTACTGAGCGAGCAGAAACCTGGGCCCAGAAAGGGAAAGAGAGTAGCCCCAGGCCACACAGCAGGCACATTTGGTCGCTGGGACTGTACGTATCCAATGTTCCTTCCACTCTCCCATGATAAAAATGCAACTGGAAGGTCGGGTGGAAAACTGCACGTAAACCACTATGACTCATATTTTCAGCCTCAAAGGATGAATGTTCTTATCACTAACCAAGATCATAAATGGCAGAAAGCAAATGGGACTTTCAGAAAACGTTTGGATTTGCTGCTTTTCTGAAAGGCGGTGACCTCTCTCTACCACTGCGGGGCACAGCGGCAGGTGGTCTCCCGCCGGCTAGAGGAGCAGGTCCCCCCAGGCTGGGGCACCACAATCCCACCCCAGCAGTCTGCCAACTGGCCCCGGGCACCAGGCGCTGTCTGGGTGAACTCCCTGCTTGCTAACCATTCCTGCTCCTTCAAAAGCAGGGCTGCCTCCTTCCTTGCAGCCCCAGCACCTGCCAGCAAAACCAGCAGAGCCCACGTTGCCCCTGAGTTGTCCCTACAGCTCCCGGGGGGACCACAAAACCATTACCTGCAGCTCAACCAAATATCCGAGAGAAGAAAAACAAATGCCAGATATTAAGATAAGTCTCCCTTTATTCAACCCACCAGACACAAGAACAAGTCCGCGCTGGACCGCAGCGGAGAGGGGCCACCGAACCAAGCGGGTGAAGACTGGGATCCACCAGAAACCCTCGTTCCTGAAGCACAAAGCGCCCCGCTCACCCCTGGACGCCACACTCGGCACCGTGCCCAGGCCCAGGCGGGATTCAAGACCTTCTCCTGAAGGTCACCGCGGTGAGGAGCCATTCACTCTGTTTCAAACCCCTCCGCGACCTTCGTGAGGACACGGCTCCCCGGGGTCCTTTCTGGGGCGCTGCGGAGGGCGAATCGAAGCTTCCAGTGTAAGTGTGTTCTCTGGTGAAAATTCCAGCAGGGCCCCCGGAAGGCTGGGCCCTCCCGTCTCCCACAGTATGTATCAGAGTGGTTCCTTCTCAGAGCCGGGGACCCCACGGCCACCAGGGCACCCCAGATGCAAACTCCTGGCCGTCAGCACCGCAGAGCAGGTGGCTGCAGGGGGGAGCCCGATAAGCCCCCCAAGACCGAGTCACACGGCGCATGCGGAGAGCAGTTTCCCCGAACGGACTCGCTCTTTCCGCTTGAGCCTCGGCCCTGCAGCCAACGGGGGAGGGTGCTGAGTTTTGAGAGATGAACGGATGCAAAACCAGGACAGACAGAGGGGCAGAGGGAGGCAAAGCGAACATCCTTAGGGACAGAAGGGAGATCTGCTGACTCATATTCACCTGTTAATTTATACATGGCTCTGTACAAAAATAAAAAGGTTCTCATAAGATTAACAATTTAAATAAATATCTGATAGAACACTCTCTCTCATTTTTATAGCTCATCTTTTGGGTTGATATTCAGTCCGTGCTTCCCTTGTTGTTCTTGATCCAGGATTGCGATCACTTCATCGGCTTGTATTCGCTCCTGCAAAAAAAAAGGACAATTTGCATGTTTTTGTTACAAGCGTTATAACCAGTCGCAGAGGCAGATGCCTTCCCAACCCTTCAGGCACCCATCTGTCCATGGAATGGACGCTGAACCCCATTAAGGATTGAGCCTCATCTCAAACCTGAACTGGTACCTTCTCCTGACTTCCTGTGTCCTAAGCAGTTACTTTCCAAGATTTCTCTCCTGCCAAGAAGTCCCTTTTTTACATTACATTTTTTTTTTCTTTATTGATTTTAGAGGAAGAGGAAGGAGAGGGAGAGACAGAAACATTGATGAGAGAGAGCATCAACTGGCCACCTCCTGCATGTGGGATCGGACCCACAACCTGGGCATGTGCCCTGACCGGGAATCGAACCTGTGACCTCTTGGTGCATGAGCTGACTGACTATCACCGAGCCACACCAGCCGGGCACCAAGAGGTCTTATACATTCATCCGCTCACTGCCCTTTCCGTGCTCTGTCCTACAGGCATTTCCAAGTCAGTCCTCCAATTCGGCGTTCCAGTTGAATTCACCGTTTTCCTCTCAGACCTGCTCTGTTCCTCTTCGCATCCCTCTCTCGGGGAAGGCCACCCCTGCTCACCCACGTGCCCCTGGATCTCATGAGCCCCCAGTTCTCTCTGCTCCGCCTCCTGTGTCTGCCCCTTCCTTTTCAGGGCTATTGCCTTCGCTTAGGCCAGGGTTCTCCACCTGGGTGCTACTGACATTTGGACCAGATAATTCTTTGCTCTGAGGGCTGTCCTGTGCGTTGTGGGATGTTTAGCAGCATCCCTGGCCAAGAGCACCTCTCCCCACATTGGGACAACCTGAAATGTTTCTGGACATTGTCAAATGTGCTGTAGGAGGCAAAACAGCTCTCACTTAAAATCCAAGGGTTCAGGCTCTTATCAACTCTCAACTCAACTGGTACAGCAGCTTCCAAATGGATCTGTTCCACACCCAATGTCTCTGATGGCCCCCCTGCACTTAATCATGTCACCTCCCAGCCCTGCTCACACCCCGGCATGGGTCCCTACTGCGTGAAGTTCCAGGTCCAATCTTCTTGCTGTGCCGAGAAGGAGCTATCTGATCTACAGCTTTCTCTCTTTTTCAGCTCACCTGTCCTCTCTCACCTCACCTTACACCCCAGCCTCCTAGCTCACCCCAAGGTCTCTGAATCCAGCCCAGTTGGTCTATCTCCAAATAGCACTCCAAACTGTGCACATTTTTTCATCTAACGACTCTGGTCTACAACATGTTCGCTGGACAAGCGGAGCAGCAAATCGGCATCTCTCTCTCTCTCAAATCAATTAATAAAAATGTTTAAAAATTTTAAAAATAAAACTGTTCTGTAACCCCTTCATATCCTATAATTCCCAGGGACTGGGGGAGGCAGAGTGGGTGGGCACACAGCTTCCCCCCTACACCCCTTTAGAATACAATTCATAGCCCTTCACCAGCGTGCGGAGTCCCACCCCTGCCTCCTCTGTGCCTCTGTTCACTCCACCCTCCATCTCGCTCAGCACATTCTGGCCATTCGGGCTTTCTTTGTGTCTTGACCACACTAAGCTTCCTTTTGTCCCTGGGCCTTTGTACCCTGTTCTCTGCCCAGCATCCTCTCCCCAAGGTCTTTCTCACGGCTGACTTGTCACTCAGTGGCAACTCACCTGCATCAGTGCGGAGGGCCCTCAGGGTGCCACCCTTCCCCTGCACTCTCAGATCGGTTACCGCGCTCTCTCCCACATCATTTCTCACTATCTGAAAGTCTCTCAGCTATCCATTCTTTCTCCTATTGGCTGTCAGTCTTCTTCCGCTGGAAGGGAAGCTCCATGGAAGTAGGGAATCCTGTCATTTTTGTTCACTGCTCTATTTCCAGTGATCAGAAAAGCTACTGACATTTAGCAAGGCCTCCGTTCTACCTGATAAATAAGTGTGAAATGAGTGAAGGGCTCTCTCTGCCTAGAAGATCTCTCCCTGAAGAACCGTGCTCATCCTCTGAGACTCATGTCAGACACTGTTTCCTCCACAAAGCCTTTCCTGGTTTCCGTTTACACCCCCAAGCACCATGCGCTCCCCTCCCCTAATTCTTACTGAACCGGGCCTTGGGTTTTATTGGCTCAGGTGTCTGTCTTACCTCTCCACTTTGACCTCCAGCTCCTTAAAAACAGGGGTTATGTCTTCCCTAGTCTGTATCCCCTGTGACTAGTCCCAAGCACAATGTCTTGCACAGTATGTTAGGAAAATATCTATTTTGCGACTTGAAAACAAAGCCCCTTTCAATCAAGAGCTTATAATTGAAATGAGGTTGATATGAAGGTGACTAAAAGGACCAAATATTCTAAATAGCAGAAATCTAAGTTGCTGTCTTGATGGCTTTGTAAAACGCCTCAATGCCACTTCACGGGAAGAACAACCTGCTTCTGAGCCAACGGACGTACACCCGAAACTGACCCCCTGGATCGCCACTGGACTGCTGTCTCCCGTCTCCTGAGAGGAGACGAGTTCCAGAGCTGGGACTCTGTGCACAAGCAATGGAAGCTTCTAATATTGGGCATCTTTTTTTTTTTTCCTTCAGACAGAGCAGGAGGGAGAGAGGGAGGAAGAGAAAGAGAGAAACATCGATGTGAGAGAGACACATCAATTGGTTGCCACCCGCACAGCCCCAACCAGGGCCAGGGCCAAACTGCAACCGAGGTACGTGCCTTTAGCGTGAACTGAATCCGGGTCTCTGGTCCACAAGCTGATGCTCTAACCGTTGAGCCAAACCAACCAGGGCTAATATTGGGCATCTTTAAGAGCTTATGACACAAAATACTCTGTAAGAATTAACTGCCTTTACAGTAACCTATTACAAGCATGGAAGTTGCCAGCTCCGATGACTTATTCATAGGCAGACTTCATTTACTCAGGGATTCAATCCCAGAAGAGGAGCCTAATTCAGGGACTTTCAAACTTTGTTGCACATTAAAATAACCTGGGCGGCTTTTAGAAGTTCCGATACTCAGATCACACCCCATAGCAATTAAACCAGAATTTCTGAGGGTGGGAGCCTGATGTCAGCAGTTTGTACAGTTGCCCAGGTGATCTCAATGTGAAGCAAAGTCCATCACAGGCTACGTTTTCTAGGACTGTTGCTTAAGAGGCTTTGGTCATTTTCATCTGTGGCCACTAGATGTCGCTACTGCCCAGAGACTGGAGACATTGCCCACTACTTGCCCTTCAGTGGAGGAGCATTCATGTTTACTGGTTAGAAAGGGGAGAGAACTTGTTTGTGTTAGCTTATTTTGATAGAAAATATCTCGGAAGAGCAGGTTGGGATACTGAATAATGAAACCGATGAGCTGTTTGCTGAACCAACAATAGAGAGAGGAAATAGTAAGGCAATTTTTCAACAAATTGTCTTCGGTTATCTTCACTGTCCGCTCCCTTATCGAGTTCCTTGGCACAGGGCGCTGAGAGGTGCTGACATTTGCATCTGGAGACGCGCAGGGAAGAAAGGAATTACAGCTGCGGGAGATTGCTCAGTGTCCCTTCAAGTTTTCAGAACTCTGCTCTGTTCCCTCAGTTGGGACCAAGTTTTCTTTTTCTTTCTGTGCCTGGCTATTATCTTCTTTTTTAGAACTGCGTTTTTATTAAAAAAATATTTTTTATTGATTTTTCTTTAGAGAGAGAGAAAGATCCATGTGAGAGCAGAACATTGCTAGGCTGCCTCCCGCACACCTGCTGCTGGGGATGGAGCCCGCAACCCTGGCAGGTGCCCTGACCCGGAAAGAACTGGTAACCTCTTGTTGCAGAGGATGATGCCCAACCAGCTGAGCCACACCAGCCAGGGCTACAGACGCCTTTCCTGCTTCCCCTGACACCCACATGACTGTCTTCTCCCTCTCTGTTTCCTTGTCAGTCTCCCTGAGCTCCTCCTGGTCAGGGACTATTTTTGGGGTCCCCCTTGTACCCTCAGGGCCTGCCTAGCAGAGTTTCCCAGGCAGGAGAGTAGCCATTCCGCCAACATTTGTTAAATAGATGAATGAATGCTTAGGGAATGTATGAGTTAGTTTTGATGACGAAAAAGCATGTGAGAAACCAGATTAATTTTAAATAGTTTCTGATCACACTGGATTCAATACAGGGAGCTGACGAGGAAAACTGGATGGACTGTCATTTTAAAGACGAGAATTCCATAGCTGCACCAACACTTGGGACTGGAAGGACTTGGAAGTTGTCCCGCCCTTGCTCTGACATCCCATTTCCACGTCAGCATCCCGTGCCGCGCAGTTCCCGAGGCTCGGACGGGCGCCGTCCCGTGACGAGGAACTCACTACTTCAGAGTAGGCAATTTCCCCGAACAGTGGTGATGATTTACAAGTTATTTCTTATATGTTGAGCCCACATTTTTCTTCTTGAGAATTCTATCCATTGATCTTAATTCAATCCTCTGCAGCTTCGCAGACAGAGACTACGACCTCTGCCCAAGGGCATCCAGAAGGATAAGATCATGGTTTCCTATCCAGGCTGAGTGCCCTCAGCGACTTCCCATACAATACAAACAATATTTCAAAAATGTAAGATTTAATTATAATAAATAATATTGAACTTTCAGGTTCCCGCACCTCTTCTTCATGTTTCATAAAGCGTTTAATAATTTTGAGAAAATAAACCATTCTTCCCAGTAACCAGTAGAAAGTGGTTCCTCTCCTGATGCTACAGTTTTTAAATAGAGCTGAAGATAACGAGGGACTGCCACATACCACTGACGTATCGACTTCTGCAAACATTTACCTACTAGAACCCACGTGACCAAGAACTGCCTTCCTCGTCCGGCCTCGGTCCCTCACACACTACAAACACTAGGTGACCAGGAAATTGTGTCCTTGTGTAAAAGATGGTCAGTGCTAGAAACAAGAGAAAGGGTTGTGTAACAGCTATAGAATGATTTTTTGGTTTGTTTTCCATGCTCTCTAAGGTTCTTGAAGGGTTATGAATCAACTTAAAGGACTTTTCAGATAAGTCTGTTTATGAAGCAGGTCTATGAGGCATCTAGTTGGCTTTCTGAGTGGCTCAGCACTCACCAATTCTTTTTTTTTTTTTTTCTTTTATTGTTTTTTAGAGCGAGAGAAAGTGAGAGAGATAGAGATAGAAATATCGATGAGAGAGAACATCGATTGGCTGCCTCCTGCATGCCCCCCACTGGGGATCAGGCCCACAACCTGGCATGTGCCCTGACTGGGAATCGAACCGGTGACCTCTTGGTGCATGGGTCGATGCTCAACCACTGAGCCACACCGGCTGGGCACTCACCAATTCTCTATAAAGTGGGTCCAAGGTAAACCACAGAGCCACAGCACACCTCTGGCCCTTGGTGACGGCCTTCACCCCATGTGGGTTCTCCCCTCCAGATGAGAAGCTGATCATACGTCCACACTTTGGTTTGATAGAGGCCTGAGAACAAAAGTGAAAATTAGACTCAATTTCCAAACATCTCTACAACCCCCTGTTCTTTATCCTTCTATGGGATTATTTGAGTCAAGTTTTGAGTCAAAGAATAATAGAATCCTAAGGTTGAAGAAGGCAGAGATTATTTCAGGCTCCTCATCTGAGAAACAATGATAAGGTCAAAATAATATCTGATTCAGGAAATAAAGTTATTCAGGTAAAATGGTTGGCACACACTATGTGGATAGCTGACAAACTCCATGAAGCAAAAGCGCTCCCTTTTAATTCACTTCTCTAACTTTTAAAAATATATATTAAAAATTGTTTTTTATTGATTTGTATAGAGGAAGGGAGAGAGATAGCACATCAATGGGAAGGAGAAGCGTTGATCGGCTGCCTCCTGCACGCCCCCCACCAGGGATCGAGCTGCAATCTGGGCACGTGCCCTGACGGGGAATCGAACCCACAACCTTTGGGTGCATGGGATAACCTCCAACCAACTGAGCCACCTGGCCAGGGCCACTGCTCTAACTAGAGCACTAGCACAGCATCTGGCAAGGGTAGATGTACATTTAATGTCCGTGGAATGACAAAAACCAATCAGGTGGACGCCCAGAGGGCTGGTACAGTTTCATTACTGATCTCGGTTGTGGCTCCACGGGTGCACCCTTCCTAGTTCCTCAACTGTGCACTGAGGGTCTGTGAACTTCTCATGATACAAAGATTTTAAACAGTTGAGTCTGATCCCATACGATCACTGAATTCCTGTTAAAACCTTCCTGCCCAGTGGTCTCCAGCTAAAGCTTTAACACCCCCAGTCCCGAGACCACGCTGCCTCTTGGGCTGACCCGTCCCATGGCCTCCCGGGCTCTGAAATCACAGCCACAGTCCCCGAGCCTGCGCGTCGCTGGGGGAGCTGCCCAGGAACAGTCAGGCAGAGCAGGGCAGAGGGAAGAGCGAGCCCTGGGCCCTGAGCAGGGTAGCAGAACCAGCAGGCTTTCCAAACTGAGCTTAAGGACTCGGGAATGGGACTTGTTTCCATGTTTAAAGAGGTGTCCGAGTGCAAGTCAAGTTAACTTTTCTTTCTTGAGAAACACAGAAACCTGACTCATTCCACAGCAGAGCAGGGAAAAGTCAAGTAAAAGCCAAAAAGTGGGACCAGCCATCTGTGTGGTAAGATGGGCCCATTCTAACAAGCTATTCTCTGAATTGACTTGAGTTGACAGACATCCTCTAGAAGAATGTTCGGTGTCCTTCACCATAAAATGGGAAGAATGGGAAGGCTACGTTTTTCCCATGACAGCTTCGGGAGAAACATCTGGAAAATTGGTCAAAATCCTTGGCTCCCTAACACGGGTCCTCGCAACAGTGTGACCTACACATGGAAGGCAGACATTGAAGGCCGGTGGAGGAATCAGAAAGTCTGAGACCCTCATGCACATCTACACAGCCCATGGACACAGGCAACAATGTGGTAAAGGGTTAGGGGGGTGCTGGGTGGAGGGGGCTAGTGGGAGGGATGGGGAACATCTATAATACTGTCAACAATTTAAAAAGTCTGAGACAGGAGCGGAGGGGCAGTGTGTGTGTGTGTGTGTGTGGTGTGTGAAGAGAAGAGCAGAGAAAAGCAGCCAGTTCCTGGTTGTTCTGTTCACAATAACTGAGGAGAGATTTGTCTTTGCTGAAGAGAGTTGCTTTGTTCAGGCGCTTCACCAAGGTGACGTCTCTGATGTAAATCTAGAGAGTTCAGTAGTTACTGGTGGCCTCAATCTGATTTCGTTTATCTGCAGAAAGATTTTGTTGTTCATTTCCCCATAAAAAGAGCAAAATAACGAATACCTGACGCATATGACACAGGCCAGGAAAGCCCTCCTGTGCGTGGTGTTAGGGTACGGTTTCGGGCTTTCTGGCTGCGCATTCCCTGGCGCTGGGCAGACTCTCTCAGCCACACGCGGCTGCCTCGCGCCCATGGGGCCCCTGAATCTCAGCAACAGCACTTTACAACACAAAGAAGGGGCGTGGGGACGGCATGCGTCTCTCTGATGGAACTGGGGGAATGGCAAGCATGTTCACACATGAAGAACGTTGGGAAAGTTTAGGGAAAGAGGCTATCAACTTCCTGAGGCGGTTGGAATTGACTACAGGTATGTGAGACTCTCAAGGACTCATGTTAGCGAATAGCCAGCCTCACCTGCTACATGTCTGGTACAGGGAGGAACAGATAAGCTCCTTGGATGGCTTGCTCCTACGGGAAAATAGGTTCCGAAGTCCAGAGAAATGAGGGTAAACATGCCTATGGAACACGGCTCCATAGTGAGTTTAATTTTTCACGAAGCAAATGGAACTCATAAAATTGTATCTTTGGGAAACTTGCATAGAAAAACCCAAATCCCTACATACCCATGTTTCACAAATAAATGCTGCTGTTGAAATAACCCATGTATCTTCCAAATGTGATAAAAGCAAATTCCCATTGCTTTTCATCTAACGGATGATTACACGTCAGAGAAGCTTTGTATCAACTTGCCTTGAATAAATGGAAACCTTCGGCCACTATGCAGTTAATGATATAATTTCCAGATTTTTCAAAAATAAAGTACTTATAAGATGTTACCACCTTGTGTAACCCCAGTTGGGTTATTTCCCTGCTTTACCTGTCTTTCCAGAGTCAAAGAAGGGAACACTGGAAAGGACGACTGTCCGTGTCTCTTTGTCATTGGGACTGGTCACCTAGGAAATTTGATTATCTACAAAATGCCCTAAGAACTCTACCATATAAATTAATCTGAAGTAGTAATAATTTGGGAAAGTAAATCTCCCAACTAGGAGCTTTTGAATAAAACTATTGTTTAAATCAGGTTCTTCTTTTATTTGTGGGGAGAAAGAATGGTTAGATTCTGCAATTTTTTAAATGGTTGTGCTTTTATATTAAAAGGATAGTGGAATGGTATCTTCTTTCACATCATGAAAAAAAACAGAATTCCAGTGACCTCAATTATATGTGGAATCTAATGTACAAAATAAACTGACAAACGAAATAGAAACAGACTTATAAAGGGACAGCTCTCAGAGGGGGTTGGAGGACTGGGTGAAAAAGGTGAAGGAATTAAGCAGAAACAAGACAAAATTCATAGATTCAGACAACAGTATGACAATTACCAGAGGGAAAGGGGATGGGGAGGTAGAAGAGGGGACAGGGGGCATAAACGGTGATGGAAGGAGGCAACTTTGGGTGGTCACACACAATATACAGATGATGTATTGTAGAATTTACACCTGAAACCTATATAATTTTATTAATCAATGTCACTCCAATAAATACAACTCAAATTTCAAAAATCACTTAAGTTTTATTATGTCTAATCCCTGGATGTACATCTGAAACTAATATAATATTGTATGTCAACTATAATTGAAAAATAAAAAATGATTTAGAAAATAAATAAATTAAAATTTAAAAATAGATAAATAAAAATATAAAATACCTCAATATTGGGGAAAAAATTTCAGTTAACTTGTATTCAACAATTAATAAATTACTGATTCATCAATTCTTCAAACACTGAGCATTTCCAAATCTGGCCACAAGATGGAGTAGAAGCAAAGAAATCTTTTCAACCACCTGTCTGATTTTTCTTCCAACTATGCGAGAAGCAGTTTTGAACCCCAGTTTTAGTGTTAGCAGAGCTCAGAAATCAAATTCTTTCTGCACACAGAATCTTCAGAAAATGAGAATTTTGTATAGTAATTTTAAACTCCAACCCAGACCATCCATCCTGATTTAATTTCCCAGATAATGAAGCATCACACTACTTCCAAGTTAATATTTAGGCTTTTTACCAAAAAGTGTAGGCATCATAGCCTTTTAAATATACATTATTGTATAAAATTCTATTAAATATTATTTCTTGATTATAACAATGTTTCTGGACAATTTTAATCAGAATCCTTATAGGTTTCCTCTTGTACAGTAACACAGTTTTGAATATCATCTGCTTATACTATAGCAATATGTCATTAATGATAAATGGCTGTTTCGCTTTGAAGAAAATGCTGCAAAATATGATAAGAATACCATAAAACTAAGAAAACACTGTGGAAATAGTTTATATAATGCAAACGCCTTGAAGTTTATTACATGCATGTCCCAACTATTTAGATTTTGTGTGGAAAAAAGAGATATCTCATAATCTATTTATAATTTGATCTTCTCAATTGGGAAACCTGCTTTTCTACCATAAGTATCCTCTTTGGTCTGTAAGTGTTGTGCAGACTGGTTTTCCAAAGGCATCAGTTTGCTTAGAAAGATGGTGGTAGAATTTAACTTTCGATTATTACTTATGAAGGTATGTTTAGAATCTCATCCAAAACATGTCATGTGGACACACACACACACAAACTTGTGCGTATGTGAATGTAAATATAAATTTTTAGGTATGGGTTTACTTGTAATTGCAACCACACACATACGTACACATTCACACATATATGCCATATTATGCATACATACATACATATATAATAATTTTGATAACTAGGGTCTGGAGGTCAATGACCAATCCAAGCCTGTACAACCCCAAGTTACTTGAAATCCACTCTGTGGAATTATTTGACTTGTCCTAGGTTCAGGTGACACAGGAAATAGTGTTTTTGTTTCCACCAGATAATTTGGCAAATAATCAGAAGACTCGGGTTCTGAGTCCAAGTCTAACTTATATGAGAATTAGAAATCCTTAATATTTCTATTCTTAAATTTACCCATCTTTAAAATGAACTAGAAGATTTTTATTTTATTATGTAAAAGTATGTTTTTATTGATTTTTTTTAGAGAGAGAGGAAGGGAGTGAGAGATAGAAACACCGATTTGCCTCCTACACACCCCCTACTGGGGATCGAGCCCACAACCCAGGCAAGTGTCCAGACCGGGAATTGAACTGGGACCTCCCAGTCCATGGGAGAATCGATGCTCAATCCACTGAGCTACACCAACAGGGCTAGAAGACTTCTATTGATGGTGCCATTTCTAACATTTTACTATGTGTAAATTGGGCCTCTTTGTACCTCTTGAATTCTTGAGCTCGGAACTATTTGAAATCCAACAGTTTGAGTCCTTAGAAAATGACAAGACTGGGATAAAAAATACTAAATACATTTGCAAAAGTAGGTGTACTTACAGTTACAGTCTTGGCATCCATTTCAGTGAAAATGAACTCTCCTCCTTCAAAATCATCATTCATGTACAGGAGAGCACTGTACAAAGAAAGGGAAGGCATTTGTGCTAGTACTACATGCTTACGACATTGCCGCAAACTACTGAAGACTGCTGATGAACCGACCAGCTTAACTGGTTAGTTTCCTTTGAACCAGATATTGAAATAAGACCCTCCTAACCCTCAAGAGTAAGAGCAGATGTAGTATGTATCATACCCTTGAACTATTAATTTATTCCACTTACATTAAATTTGTAATTATAGTTTAAAGCTCATCTCACATTTCACTTCTTTTAAAGAAAATCTGACTGGATTTAATCTAGCCCTTTGAACCTGCCCACACTACTCACAACTCTCTTGTTTCCTGTCAAACTAGTAACTGTAAAGAATGTCTTTTTTCCCTAACTAGCTGGAGAGCTCCAAGGGGTGTAGCCTAGCCTTGCAGATAGGGGGCACCCAATGAATATGTCTTCACAGAGCACAGAGCTATAATAATTAACACACTATTATCTACACGGTGACTGCAACTCCTGACTCTTCTCTTTACACACTAAAGCATCTTTCAGTAAGAGAAAACAATGTTCCCCTCCTGAGTTTCTGGTTTCTTGTTTATAAAGCACAGACATAGGTAAGTGAAGTGATAAGAACCCTATGCATAAACAAGATATTTCAGTGAATGCTAAGTGACTACAAAATTATATATATATATATATATATATATATATACATATATATATTATATATATATATACACTTTATACTTTTATATTAAAACAAAACAGACATTATATGGGCTAGGATATAAAAAATGCATGGATTTCTAAAATGAGAATATAAGATGATGAAGTCGCTTCTCAGTTGCAACAGCTACTTCAAAGGATTACTTGAGAATCTGCTCCATAGAGATGAATGTGAGGACGAGGGAAAAGATCCGCTTTCTGGTTTCTCTGGGCTTTGCTAACGGTTGGGCACAAGCTCGGCTTTGAAGCAGGGGCCGGCTGTACCTATAGTCCCGGAACGTGTAAGCGGGAGGCTCCTTCCAGCACTCGTTGGCCTCTGGATCCAGCAGGCAGTTGTCCGCGTGGATGGGATGACTGAGGTCGTTTCTTCTGTCCTGTTGACCTGCCAGGAAAGGGACCAGGGAAGAATGAAAGGAAGGCTGGAACCTCCAGCGGCAACACTGACAACCAGACAGCCTCCTCCATCGCGGGAGCCCTTGCAAAGCTGAGGAGACAGACAGCCGAACAGAACAGATGAAAGGACCCAGGAGACTCTGGCCGGGCTTTGATGTGAACTTGATGGAAAACTGTGAGCAAGTCACACCTGCTGCTTCGGCTATGGGTTATCTGATGTGAACACACATGCCGACACCCCGGGCACATCATGGGCTGCACTTCACGCGGAGGAGCAGTACAGAAGGAGGATGGCACACAAGTGTAAACGAAGCTTTGATTCCTCCCCTGAACCTTCAAGTGTGAAAGTCCTGCCCTGTGACAATATCCGTCCCCTCCTACTCTGGATGGCACGGAGGAGAAGATCTAGAGAAGAACCTCTGACTTTGTAAGAGAATTTATTTCTATGCTACCACCCGATGCTTGCGGAGGTAATAGGAGACTGTAATTTCCAGGTCCCTAGTTCCCCAAAGAGTAAAACCTAGAGCAGAAAAGAGTTTTTCTGTGTGACTTCAGCAAGTAGGAAAAGCTGATTTGAAAGGGAAAATAGGCAGAGCGATGGTCTGCTGGTACTTTAGGGGACAAGAAAGGAGAAAAGGGGGGAAGAAAAAATAAGAGTAAGTTTCTTTCTTTTTAGAAACACAGAAGTCTTTTGAACCATGTGTCTGTCATGTAACAGCTTTGATTCGCATTGTTTTCTTTCTCATCTCCCTGTGGGTAGAAGAACAAGTTCGGACTCTGAAATCTCACCAGACAGGGCTGTTCGGCAGACCATGTGTGTGTAGGAAAAATACAGGGTTGAGTTCAGCATGAAATAGGATTCTACAATCTTTCGAGCCTTCTCGCTGATGTCATAGAACAGACGGGCGCTCTTCAGCGGGACTCGGCCTTCGTAACCAAACTGAAGAAACAGGAGAACGTTAGGTACCACCGGGCTATGGGAGAGCTTGAGGAAAACAGACACGAGGGTTCAGTAAGCCAATGCACAATGGTCATCTCTGGGTTGGCTAGTGGGAATGTCACTACATGCTTGTGGTGGGAAAATGAACCATTGCAATGAGCCTTCCTACTCACAGAGAGAACACTGAAAGCTAATCACTCTCTCTCCTCTTCCATCACAACACGCTCCTCGTTTCTCTCTAACCACCCTCCTTGCCATACAGAATAATTACTGGTTTGGGTATGTTTTCCCCACTGGACCATGAGCTCCTTGAGCAGGGGGTGGCGGGGGGCGTCGGAGGAGCTGTGTGTTATTTGTCAGATACAAATTTAGAAAACATAAAGCCTGATTAATCGATGACTGAATAACGAAAGAATTACAGAAAATGCAGAGGCATTTTATACTTGCTCCCTTCGACTGTCCTGATGAAACTACATTCTAAGCTCTTCTCTTTCTTGTGTCTGCCAATCACAGAAGGTCCTGGATTGACACACAGACCAAACCCAAAACAAGTTAAGACTTTACTTTGAGTGCTTTCAGGACAGTTGCGCCTTCAAACTTTTCATTGGGCGTGTGGGGTGAAGTTTTCCCTCTGTATCCATCGCCAACGAGCATGATTCCCTGGAAGGACGACATAAGGTTCCCTTAGTGATGATGACGCATGCATCAGGTCTCCCTTTTGGCCCAAAGTCCATGCTCAGAACCATGCCCCTTTTTGTCCCAGGAGCCCGTATCAATTGTTCCAATCAAAAGAGATACACTGCCCTGGCCGGCTTGGCTCAGTGGTTGGAGCGTCGGCCTGCGGACCAGAGAGTCCTGGGTTCAGTTCCCATTAGGGGCACATACCAAAAAAAAACAAACAAAAAAGAGATACACTTATTTAACTTTTATGCTGTATTCGTATTATTAAAAAACCACCATTGTTTGTAGGAATAGGTAGACTATAAATGATTAACATATTGGTTATTATTGATTAAAATAAAGGGACTTTCTCAGCAACTTTCTATGGTGGACAGGTCACATGCTGGACAATTGCTGTCCTGGGAATTAAGCGGCTAACTATTCCAGATCCACTAGCTATATACAGATCTGGACAAAACCAAGGTCATCTCAACCCAGAGACTATGAAAGTGCCTTCCAAGTCAATGCCCTTCTCCTAAACAAAGTGACATTGCCTGGTTCTCGAGCTGCAGCTGAGACCAGACCCAGGGCACTCGAAGGCTGGCAGCAGGCCAGCCCGGTCAGGCCCCGCCCTCTCTGCGTCCTCACTCTGGCCACGCTGTGCAGCTCCCGGCACTGTTCTTCCGACAGCACGTTATCCAGGAGGACCCGCTGAGTCCCGTTCAGCTGCTCCGAGTTGTAGACGAACGTGATGTTCTCGTAGAGCAGGGGACCACCTGAAGGGACAGAGCACACTGTCTCCTCTGTGACCTCTGTCCCCCGGCGGGAACCACAGAGCACCCACCAGCTTGCAGGGTGCCGTTCAGGAGGGGCAGCTTCCTCATGGATATTTAGGACTGAGACAAATGACAAATTTGGAGTTGGAAAAACACAATATGGATTCAGGTTTTTGAGACATGTCATGGCAATGTATTACATTTGCATAGTATCTAGTGTTTGATAAACTAGCTTTGCATTGGGTTCCAGTGTTGATCCTGTAAAGCAGACTGAGCATCTCACAGGAATCTCCTCTGGAAAGACTTTCTAGAATTCTCACAACAATTGGACTCACTCTGCTCCAATAGTTCCTACCGCTGCTGTAGCATCACATGCAATTACTTGATGACATGGCTGTGTCCCCAGGTGTGACATAAACATCTCAGTGTCACGGGTATGTAGAGTGATGCCTTCACCAGGAAACGCAGGTAGTAAATGCCCCATCACCCAAGTCAACCGATTCCTTCCTAGTCGTCTTTATACCACCACCCGACTCTATGTGGTTTTTCTTTTGGAACATTTATTCTACTCTGCTCTCTGGACATATCTTTATATCATCGTCTTTGCACAGGATGGTTTCCTGTAGACACCTGTTCTCTCCCTGGATAGAGACCACAACATTATGAAATTAGCCCTACAAAGGCTCTTCAGAGAAGGATGCATCTGGGCCATGTTTTGGGTAGTGACATTATAAAATCTAGATCTGACAAGGTCTTTTTCTCACAGACAGTAGGATTCAAGGATAAAACCTTTGACAGTGAGGAAATCTTCAGATTTAACCGAGTATAACCATCTCGAACCAGAAAAGTGAACAGAAGAGAAAAACACTGGTTTTCTACTCTTTCCAGTACTCCTAAGGAGCCTGCTATGTGCCTGTCAATATCGACAGCCCACCCCGGAGGGAGCGGTGGGGAGGGCGCAGTTCCTCCCTTCCCCCCACGGTCGAACACTGGCCGTGAGCAGGCTGGTCCACAACAGGGCAGTTGGAGGAAGAAGAGACAATGAAATTGGTATCTACTCTATTGCTTTAAAATAGATTAGTCAAATTAGGGAGCAGTACTAAGGGTTTATTAGTCTAGTTAGGATAAAGAGTCACTACAACCCACAGTTAATGGAACGTTAAAATAATAAGGCAGTGTCTCTCAATCTTGAGTAATGTGTGGTTATCTGTTAGAACAAAAGTTCCCTAAGGAACTGCGGTGTTGACAAATTATTTGTACTGTAATTTTACTTCCATATTTGAAAATACAAAATTATGAACTCAGTATTTATTTTTATGATTTCGTGTAACTATAATACCAAAAACCAATTTACAAGATTAAATAAAAGCAAGACCATAAACCAACTGGATGAAAATTAGCACTATGATTGAAATGGTCAATGTTATTTTGCAGAAACCAAAAAGCAACATTCCACATGAATGTTCTCCTAACAGATCTGGCCCAGGGTCTTTGAGCCAATGCCTGTCTAGGACTTCTGGTGTTAATAGCTCATTTATTCTACCAAAACTTGCCTCTATTGAAACTACTACAAAACCTTAGTGTACCATGATGAATTTTGGCCTTCATCTGGTCCTAATACATTATTTATAAATTCATAGTACTTTAGTCCTTGTTAGTTTCCAGCCATTGGATATTGTTAACTGCTGCCAATGTGATGATAACGGCACCCCCCACACTGAGGGGTGAAATCTCAAGGCAGCACTTGGCTGTAAGATCGTTATTCAGATGACCCACTACTTGACTCTCTTAGTATTTTTAAACTGTCAACAAAATTTATAAATACAAAATTTTCTGGATTTTGGGAATATACTCACAAGCTCCCATTTTCAGTACCAAATCTTTTGGATGAATAGAAAAAGAATATTTTTTTCTATAGTTCAATGTTTCGCAAACTTTTTTCTACAGAAATGTTTTTTATGAAAAAAATGTTTCTTCATCAAATGTGTTTAAGAAGTTCTGCATTATAAAAAATTTAAGAGGACTTCTTAAAAGAGGCATTATGAATATCCTAAGTATCAATATAATATGCAGTAGTTTTCACCCTTAATTGAGCACAATTTCCTTCCTTCCTTCCTTCCTTCCTTCTTTCCTTCCTTCCTTCCTTCCTCCTTCCCTCCTTTCCTTCTCCCTCCCTCCCTTCCTCTAGCAGAGAGACTCTAAGATGAACCCTGCCTCCTGGTATTCATAAGACTGTGTAATTTGCTTCCCTCAAGTGTGGGCATGGCCTGGATCTTGCTTCTAACCAATAGGCTATGGAAACAATTATGGGATAGCACTCCTGTGATTGCATTAGATAGGACTGCAATGTCTATCTTGCTTCTAACCAATAGGCTATGGAAACAATTATGGGATATCACTCCTGTGATTGCATTAGATAGAACTGCAACGTCTATCTTGCTAGTAGACTCAGTCTATTGCCTTCTCAGCTTGCAACTTGATGCAGCAAGTGGCTGGATTGGACAGGCTCACATGGCAAAAAATTGAGGGCATCCTCTAGCCAACAACCAACTAGGAACTGAAGATTACAGTCCAATAAGCCCTTAAGAACAAATTCTGTCATCTGAACTTGGAAGAAGACAGTTCCTCAGTCAAGCTGTGGAAGAGATGCCAGCCCTGATCAAACAGACCTCGAGGCAACAGATCCAGCTGAGCTCTCCCCAGACTTCTGACCCAGAGGCACTGGGAAATAGTAAGCTACATTTGTGCTAATGTTTTTCATAGCAATAAAAAACAACAGTACACTTTTTTTTTCCCCCATCATGGAACTTCTTAAAACAAAACATAGTTTGCTTGGGGAAGGTTGCTCTAATCTATATATCAGTTAAGAAACAGCCAAATCCAGGCTGTCCCTCAACTATTTGGAGAAGTCAACTGCGTATTTCATTCCCATTTAGAACATTAACAGAGATTTTCCTTCAACAAGAAAGACAAGATTCTCATAGGTTCACTGAACAGCATTTTCTAATATAAAATTCAAATAGAAATGGAAGACAGACCAAGAGTTTAGTGAAGTAGGTTGGTTTGACCTTTGCCATGTTTTTCTTTGCTTCCCTCAAGTGTGGGCATGGCCTGGATCTTGCTTCTAACCAATAGACTATGGAAACAATTTCTATATTGAAAGTGCATTACTTTCAATATAATTAACTTATTTTAAAAAGTTACTAAAACTAAAACATTTAGGAAAATGTCTACCATTCTTCAGCTCTGTGTAAGTATTTACAATTATTATTATAATTCTTATTGAATTAGTAGTATATGCCTGGTATATTGTGTTAAGTTCTATCTGAGTCATCTTAATAAGCATAATGGAGTATGATTAAAAGAGAGCTACTGATCCTGGCTGAGTAGGTCAATTGGCTGGAGCATCATCCGTACACTAAAAAGTTGCAGTTTGATTCCCTGTGAGGGCACAAACCTAGGTTGTGGGTCCAGGCATGTACAGGAGGCAAATGATGGATGTTTCTCTCCTATATCAATGTTTCTCTTTCTCTCTCTCTCTCAAAAACCACTAAAAACATATCCTTGGATAAGGATTAAAACATAAGTAAGTAAATAAAAGAGAACTACTGAGATATGACAATTCCCCAGCCATGTTGTAAGTAATATACACAGATCAGGTGAAGGAGCAGAATGCAAATTGAGTCTTAAATACCCAAACCCTGACAGGTTCAGGCGGAATCTGTACCAAAAATCTGCCTTTCACATAGCTGACACCGTCACCACTACACAGTTGTACACAAAGGTTTCCCATACACACATTTAACAAAAAAGAACTAACTACCCACTAACCAAAAGGGTAAAAAAAAAAAGAAAAAAGAAACACTGCCATTCAAAAATGCAAGCCGACCAACCTACAAATGAGTAGAAGCACACCAGATAGGAAAAAAATAAAAATAAAAATGTAGTCCAATAAGTTGTGGTTCCTGGGTCCTGGTTTGAAGGCTTCAGCCAACGCTTAACCACAACCCAAGGAGATTTAGTTAACTTAATTCTTCTCTCATTCATGAAGTATGTGCCTGGCTCTGATGCTCCAGTTGCAATAAAGAGGCATCGTCTAGGAAAACACTCCTTTGTGCTCATCGTCTGTGGCTCACAGCAAGAAGAGTCATTTTGCTGTAAATATTGTAAAGTCCATGACAAGGGGGCTGGCTAAGAAGCCCTTATATAAGCACAACCCTTTAAAGTTTATAAAAGACGTTACACATTCATTCTCTCCAGCAGCTGCTGTCTTTGTTGCACAGATGAAGGGCATAGGGCCCTGGGAGATGGAGTCTCTAGATATCCGTCACTTCAGAGCACCTCCAACTAGGGCAATCCAGGAACCCTGCTCTCCTGGTTCCAAGTCCAAAGTTATGTCTACTCTCACCCCACTGACACTGGGATCATTACCAAGATCCGATGGCTGAAAGGAGAACGGATCAGTGACAGGTGGTTTTTGGAAGTTGACATGTATGTTCCATAGGATAGCATCACCCTGGGCCACTCCCATCTTATACTTGGGAGCTGTCCAACTGGAATGACTGACTACTGTTAGGTAACCAGAGTGGATGACAATCTCTTCGTGGAAAACAAGGAAAGCTGGAATACATTCTACTCTGTGAAACATGCATCCTTTCTTGTCTCCCTGTTACCTACTTTCAGCCAGGCTAGGATAGGAAAGTGTTTTCTGTTTGGGAAATTTGCCTCCGTTCAACACTGTTCTTAATTTAGACACTATTTAGGTCTCTAGAGACTGTACAGAAAGCTTTCCAGTGGATTCCCAGAGAACATCTAAGATCCATTAGCTGAATTCAACTAAGTAAATTCCACAGAAATGATAGAATTTGGTAACCCAGCCAATTGCGATCTTTCTCCATCCTGTGTAGTCTTCTGTTCGACTCTTCCCATTAATCTTCCTCGTCAGTTGCTGGATATCAGATTTCTAGGTAGCCGGAAAAATAATGCTTTGAAATTTGGCAACTGTCCCGGAGTTTCCCAAACCTTCACAGCAAAGTGCTGGCTTACTGCCATGTACTTCCTGGGTGATTTCTTGGCTTCAAAAGCAGCATGAACTCTGGCTGACCATGAAGCACTTGTGAAACAGCTTGGGCTTTGTGGCTACAAATTAAGGTCTAGGTCAGATTAGATGAGCATATTATTCTGTTTACTGCCTCAAACTGACTTGGAAGCTAAGGAAAGAAAGGGCTGGGAAATATGGGCTCTAGAGAGCCAGTAGTTTTCAATTCAGCTAGAAGACTGTGCAGGCAAGCTTCTCGTCTGGGAAAGGAGTACTATACTTCTTCTCAATGCAGGTTTTTGAAAACCTCTTCTTATCTTGCAACTGTTTAATCAGTAGGGTACATTATGGATATCTCAACACTTCTATGTTCCATCATCGGGTGAAGAAGAGAAAATGGGGCTTGGATTCCAAAGCTTGGGTTTAAATACCTGCTCAACCTATTATGAACTGTGAGACTTTGAACAAGTCGCTAAATCTCTGTGAGCCTCATTTTTCTTTTCTGTGAAGTGGGGATATTGTTCTCACCTGAGATGCTGCCAGTATTAAAAGGAAATGTGACTATTGTAGGGTGTGTGACTGTCTAGCCACTATGCTATACACCTGAAACTAATACAAAATAATACTGAATGTAAAATTTAATAAATAAATAAAATAAAATGCATTGTGCATAAATTTGCTTGAAAAAGGATCAAACATAGAAATAATAATTAAGGATTACTTCTGCAATTAGTACTACCATTGCTAATAATCTGTTATTATAACAATGTTTGGATTGAGGGGGGCAGGGGGAAGGGAAGTAATAAACCAAAGAACTTACATGCATATATGCATAACAAATGGACATAGACAACAATGCTGTGTGTATGTGTGTGTGTGGGGGGGCAGGATCAGGAGGAGGATGTCAATGGGAAAAAAAGGAGAAACATCTGTAACAAAAATAAATTAATAAAAAATAAAAACTACTGTTGAGAACTCTCCATCTATATCTCCACTAATTTTGATCTTATGTAGGCATATGATGTTCTACTCTCTCCATCTCTGTGCCTTTGTTCCACTTGTTTTATCTACTAGAATGGCTCCCTCTATATCTCTGTCAATTCAACCTAAATTCTACTTATCTCTCATAGCCCTGCTCAAATATATGTGCCTCAAGCATCTTAGATGAACTAATCTAATGTCCCATGCAAGTTGTCTCTTCAAGTTCCTCTGATACACAGTCTATTCCATACTACCTAGCATATATTTACTATGTGACAGATGTAAGCTATGTGACATCTCTAAGCCTCAGATACTCAACTGATAATGGCAATGATCATACAATCCCTACCTGGCTCTCAGGACTCCTGTGGGAAACAGAAGTCCTTTTGCTGGGAACCAAAGGTAATAATATACAAATCTGAGACATTCTTGTTTTTAAGCCTTGGTTTCAGAATCTTGTGAACTGTAGTAGCTTAGTCTTTTTCTTTATAGTCCAGAGAAATGGATTTTTCCTTGATCTGAATAAGAACAGGTCAAGTCCCATCCTATCCTTATCCTCCTTCTAAAAGTATTACTGCATAGATACTTACCCTCTCTTAGATCTCGGTCTATCTTGGGTGACGAGTTTTTCCCCATTGACAATCCATGAACTTCTGCCCCCTCCATGTTTACTCCTGAAGGGACCCTGTTCACTCAAAAAAGTTGAAAGAGCAATTTCCCATTGAATAAAGATGTTCAAAGGCAAAGGACACATTACCCGGTAATCTATGACTTCACATTTTATATTCTTGTGGTACAGAAATCGACCTATCTTTCAAGATAAAAAATTAATGTCACTGCCTCCATGAGTTCTTTCCCCCCTCCTCATATATTGATTTTCAGGAGAAAGAGGAAGAGAGAGAGAGAGAAAGAGAGAGAGAGAGATCGATTTGTTGTCCCATTTATTTATGCATTCATTGGTTGCCTCTTGTATGTGCTCCACAACTTTGGCATATGGGGAAAATGCTCCAACCAACTGAGCTACCTGGCCAGGGCCCATGAGTTCTTTTCCATTTCTTCACTGAGTGTGCTCTATTTCACTTCTCTAAATCTTCTTAGCAACCTTCATTACAGTTAATTGCATCCATAACTTAACCCCCTTAATTTTATACTTTGAATCACAACAGAGCAGGAAAAAATTAGCATGTGCATCTGTATAATGCTCAGAGTGTCACATTATATGTCTTGAACATAGAGTGTTCATCACTGAACAATGATTGAACTAAAATAAATCACATCCGAGTATAGTGGTTCTCAACTATTTGAAGAAGGAAGACACAAATTTGTGTCAAACTTTGCAAATACACAAATGATAGCATGATGTTCTTTCAATACGCACAGATTGAACACATCCAAATGCGCATACACATTCTTCGTTCTCTGCAATAATTCTAGGCCACCCTGAGGTTGAGTCCTTGAGGTCTAGTGAAAGTCCACAAGATTTTGAGTAAGAACATCTGGATGTGCCAGGCCCTCGTGGTGTGAGACTCTAAAAGAGTCCTTTGCTTTGTCAGGTCCTTAGCCTTAGAATTTGAAAATGATTAGGCTAGTTTATGTGATCTCAGACATGTAACCCCAACATCCTATGTTTCCTTGAATTGTTCATAATGTGTAAATTGACTTTTGACTTCTCTCATTTCAAAAAATGTTATCTTTTAAAAAAATTTTTTTTCTTTATTGATTTGAGAGAGAGAGAGAGAGAGAGAGAGAGAGAGGGAAAGAAGGGAGAAATAGAAACATCGATGAGAGAGAACATCGACTGGCCGTCTCCTGCATGCCCCCAAATGGGATCAGGCCCATAACCTGGGCAAGTGCCCCGATCAGGAATTGATCCAGTAACCTCTTGGTGCATGGGCTGATGTTCAACCACTGAGCCACACCAGCCGGGCTGTTGTCTTCATTTCTAATTGAGTTAGTGACACCTGCTATTTTAGCTTGCAGTAAAGCTTTCTGAGCTTTTTTATACTAAGAAATTTTTTAAATCCAATTTTCTCTGCTTTAGAATTACAGAATGTTTAGCCCTCAGAGATCACCTGATTCAATTCCTTGATTTACAGAAAAACACGAGACCCAGAGAGGAAAATAAGTGACTCAAGCTTACACAGAAGTGACAGGAACAGCTGGGACCAGGATGCCGAGCTCCTGATTCCAGTCTGGAACTCTTTTATCTTTTCTGCCTACTTATACAGCTAAGTTTCTTATAATAGGTATGACTCTCTAAGTATTATTTTAATTAAAAATAAACAGTTGACAAACAACATTATATTAATTTTAGGTGTATAACACTGTGATTGACATTCACATAACTTATAAAGTTATCTCCACGATAAGTCTAATACCCATCTGACACCATACATAGTTATTGCAATATCACTGACTCTATTCCTATGCTGTACTCTACATCCCATGACTGTCTTTATAACTGGCAATCTATACATCTTACTCCCTTCCCCCTTTTCACCCGTTTCTGCAAACCCCATCCCATCCGGCAACCATAACTGAAAATTTTTTTAAAAAGGAAAAGAAACTGTATACCTTTGAAAAATCTTTAAAAAATAAACAGTTGGTGTCTGAATGGAGAACTCACCGATTCTCATCCTGTCGTCCTCCATAACGAATCCAGTAATTCTGCAAAACACAAACAAACTCAGTAGTGTGTCACTAGAACATTACTTACAGAAATAGAAAACTCTTAAAACACTCAAAATACTTAAAATGCTATGAAACTTTCATATTACATAAAGATACATTTTATACTTATCCAAGGACATTTTTCCATTTTTTGTTCAGACAGAGTGGGAGGGAGATAGAGGAAAAGAGAGAGAAAGAGAAACATCGACGTGAAAGGGACACATCGAGTGGTTGCCACCCGCACGACCAACCAGGGCCGGGGACAAACTGCAACCAAGGTACGTGCCCTTAGCGGGAACTGAACCCGGGTCTCTCTGGACCACAGGCTGACACTCTAACTGCTGAGCCAAATTGGCCAGGGCATATATTTTTTATTTGAAAAGTAATAAAAAGAAAGGCTAACGTTAATACAATTTTGACAAAGACAAAATAATATACAGATTTTTAAAAAAATTGTTTGGAATGACCCTGGACATCCCTTCTTTTGTCCAAGAAAGTGATTTACCATTTGGTGTTAGGAAGACGTTTAGAAAGTCAGTCAGTCTAACTCCCTTATGTTTTATAAATAAATCGAACAAAAATTCCAGCTCCATTAACCATCTCTACAGGACAATCCAGTGACTAAGTAGCTTTTTCTGGGGTCTCTTGGGATAAACAAAGTTTTAGAAAAAAGTCATAGGTAAGACTAAATAAAACTATTAGAGAAATGTTACATTAGAACTGGTAAATTAAAATTAATCTAATTTTTAAAATGTGCCAATAAAACATGACTTAACTAAGACAGAAATGAAAAAAAATGTTACAAATAGGATATTCTGCAAACAGTACTTTTTGTAAACACATGACATGTAAATTATATAAAGAACATATATAATAACCAACGGATAAAAGAACAAAAGTATATCTAGGCAATTCAAATTAGAGGAAAAACAATTAATAATAACATGTGAAAAGTTTGTTTTTGCTGGTCATAAAAGGAACACAAATTAACACAACAATGATGTACCACTTTGTATATAATATATAATTAATACAAGTGATTTCAAATGTCATTTCCCATTGCTGAGATGTTGGTATTAAACTGGTATTTTTATGCATTGCTAGGAGCAATAAAGGTGTCAAAAAATACTCTCAGAAAAGCAATTTCAAGAACTTTAAAACTTCTCATATCCCTTGATGGCAGAGTAATCCCATTCCTGGGAATTTATTCAAACAGTGCAGTTCAACAGAGAGAAAAATGCTTCATGCATTAAGTATAAGAGAAAACAAATCAAATGTTCACCATCAGGAGAGTTCATTTATTGTACATCAACTGTATATATGTAGCTAAAATAATTTTAGAAACTGTAAAAAATATAGAGATGCTTATGGTTCCTGAAATAAAAGTCAAAACAGAAATCTATCTATGTACCATGGCACTAGTTCTGCCAAAGGCATGTCTTCATATGAAGAATGATGAAAAGTCAGCATGTTGGGTAGTGTAATTATGATTAATTTTGTTGTGGTTGAAATCTTTTAAACGTTTATGAGAAAATACAAAATGCTGTATCCATAATTTAGGAAATAAACCTGCGGTAAATGCATCATGTACAAAAACTTCCCTTCTATCCACATATATTTGCTCTTGACTTGGGATCTCAGAGATCTGGACATCTGTACAAATCTTCTAAAGTTTGTTTATCACTTATATTGAGTAAACAACACCCCCCACCCCAAAACATGCACATCCCTTTTTTGTTCTGGCATGGTATTAGAATCTTCAACAAATGAGTCTGGGCAACCGAATTATAAGTAAAAAGTCCACTGAACAGTTGTTTTAAAAAACATTTCCTTTTCCCTCTTGGCTCTTACCGGTTCAGTGTACGAAAACCCCAGGCCTTCCGCAGCTGATTTTATTAGTTCTGATTCCAGTTTATGACGCTTCACAAACACTGTCAAATCCTAGTGAGAGAGAAGGAAAGAGAGGAAAAAAAAAAGAAAAAATTTACATTTAAATAGCAGTTAAGAGATGATAAATGTTCAAGTGGAAATCGTTTTCACTAGACAGTGACAGTAAGTAAAACAATATATTTAGAGCTGCAAAAATGTCTCCATCTCCACAGATGTTTACAAGCTAGCACATATGAAAAAATATGCTTCTGGCATTAATAAAGTTCAAAAGGACTGGCTTCCAGAACCTTTACTAAGTTTTAGGTATATTGAAATGCAGTGTTGTATTTTTTACTAACTCTCCCCGGAGCACCTAGCAGAATCTGGAATTTCTCCTCGGGACTTTGGGCTCACCTCTCTGGCCTCGATGGATGCCGGGTCCATGCTGTCGTCCAGCAGGCTCTCATAGTAATCCACGTTGTCTAGGACGTCCTCGTCATCCGGATGCAGAAGGAGATACGCCTTGGCACACTCCAGGGCTTTCACGTATTCACCAACTGAAAGACCGAGGGGTTGAAGCACTCAAGTCAGCCTAGGTCTGTGGAAAGGGTTTTGAAGGCTCTTCAACACGTCTGAGAGAGGTCAGCTTGCACATCAGTGAGGGAAGATAAGGTGAGACTGAAGAGAGTAACCAGGAATAGTTACAGGTAGAACAAAGAACACGATTTCAGCTCTTCCAATGGGTCTACTTTTGGTCTGCTTTGATGTCAGATGTTTTGCACAAATTATCTAAAGTTTCCACCCGAAGATGTATTTTGACAACTTATATTATTTAATAGAGATACTCAGGATAGAAGCTGAGGAGTTAATTCTGATTTTTTTTTTATCCTCACCCAAGGACATTTTTGCATTGTTTGCATTCATCTTCAGATAGAGCAGGAAGGAGAGAGGGAGGGAGAGAGAGAGAGAGAAACATCAACATGAGAGAAACACATTGACTGGTTGCCACTCACATGACCCCAGCATGACCGGGGACAAACTGCAACAGAGGTACATGCCCTTGGTGGGAACCGAACCGGGGACTCTCTGGTCTGCGGGCCGACGCTCTAATTGCTGAGCCAAACCTAATTCTGATTTATGTATCGAGTTTGACAACATAATTTCTAAGACATATTTCAGCAATTAAAATCCTATTCATTGCTCTTAACTATAAGAAAAGATGTTTAATCTCTCTTTCTCTTAGATAAATGTAAATTAAAACTATATTGAAATATCAATGTCCACCTAATGAATTGGGGAATATCTGACAATTTGATAATATATCCTGTTGATGAGCAATGAAAAATGTTATCCATGGAAAAAAAATTGGCAATGTCTGTCAAAATTACAAATGAATAAACCATTTAATTCATAGAAACCCATTTTAGATATTTATGTATAAATGTAAAGTACCATATGTAAAATATTATTCATTTTGTCATTGATTATCATACCAAAAATGATAACCAACACAATGCCCATTAGTAAAGAATCACAGGAAATGAATTATATGTAGTACAATGATAGACATAAATAAAATTTAATGAGGAAGGTCTCTATGTACTGATACAATTTAGTTGAATCATAAAATTACCAAAATTTGATATAAGGAAATGGTAATTTCATAGGTCCAATCTTCTAAAAAATTCTGATATGTATTATTAAGTGAAGAAAACAATGTAGCCCTGGCCGGTTTGGCTCAGCGGTTGGAGCGTCGGCCTGTGGATCAGAGAGTCCCAGGTTCAGTTCCCGCTGGGGGCATGTACCAAAAAAAAGAAAACAATGTAGTAAACAGTGGAAATAGTATGCTATCTTTGTCATGGTAAAAGGCAGAAATAAACCAGAGTGTGTGTGTATCTCATTTGCATATGAAATTTGTGTAGGGATACATTTTATGTTGTAGGGCATAAAATTGGGTTATAGGGAAGAGCGAGGTTTTTATATTTGTTCTCTGCACCTGTGAGTGTATTACCTTTTCTAATTAAGCTGAAAAATCAAATGTAAACAATCACAGAGAATGCCAGTCTAGGATACATTTCAGGACTTTATCAGGGCCTTTGCCCCTTTGTAGTTGCACCTCCTGCTCATCTGTCCTGAGCTGCAGCGGCAAGAGATGAGAGTGTGATTCTGTGATGGTGCGCACCACCCCCGCCCCGAAGGTCCTCGTGGATGACCCACGCTTTACCTCGATAGTAGGCGAACTGTAGGTAGTCATAATGCAGGGGAAGAAAGTTCTCGATCGGAGAGAGGCGGCCGGGGCGGGTGGCCAGCTCCCGCACGCACTCGTGCTGACACACCAGCACCTGCATGTAGTGATCTGGAACACAAGAGCCCCAGTGAGTCCCTCGAGTCCGCCCAGCGCCCACTTCCATGTCAGACCACAGTTCCACAGGACACTCCTCACCTCACCACACCGACAACCGTATCTTCATTATCCTTTGCACTTGCCAAGGCCTCCCAATCAGTGATCACCAGAGTAACGAACAGCAGATTCCAAATCTTTGGGCTCCTGGCCTTTTCTCTGTACTACACTCTTCCCTTCCGTGCACGTGACTTCTATCCATCCCCTGAAAGTGACTAGGCCATCTCACCCCACTCACGCCCAGCTGACTAGTTGGCTTTCCTGTTATAACAACTTCAGGGCCTCTGCGTGGAGATTTCCATAGGCAGAAGTGTCCCAGGGTCAGGATGAGCAGTCCGGGCCCTGTTTTCCTTGAGGACCAGGTGAGGGAAAGGAACTGCCCTTTGGGTGGGGAGTTCACTGCAGAGAAGTGAACTGGAATGCCCTTCTGCTCGTTAACATGTTCAGGCAACTTTCCTAACAGGGAAAGAAAAAAATATTCCTTCACGCCTATTGATTCGGAACCCCTCTGGCCCAATTACAAATGAGTCCATCACCTGGGTAACAGTTAGCTACCTTAAATCCTAATAGTGTAGGGAATGGGACAATGAGAGAAGGACGAAAGCTGAAGAATTGAAATAAGTACTTTGTCCCTCTTTCTCTGCTCCCCTTTCTTTGTTCCCACTCTCTCTGCTTGCAAACAGGCCACCATCCTGAGGGGCAGGGGTCCTCATGCCCCCTTCAGTTCTGGGCTCTGGCTCAGCTGAGTATCAACTGAAGAAACACAAGCAGCTAATGAACCAGAGGAGAAAAAACAAACAAACTTCTTATATTTTGCCCCACTTTGATTTTTACAATGAAGATGGAGGTAGTCTTTTTCAGCAAAAGAATAAACTTTTCATTCATGCTCGTGTTGAGTGAGTCGATTCTCTTGAGAATGATAAAACCATCTAACTTCATGCTCGTACAATTTAATTTACCACAACTGCCTTCTTTCAAAAGCTACTCTGTTAGGCACAGTTCAGACTGTATCTTGATGCCCTTGCAGAAGAATGCCAAAACACAACAGGAAGGAAATGTACATTTTGGGTGTGTAAGAAAATGTGCCAATTTTTAGATAACTTGCCCAACTCGATCCAGTATTGCACTGTTAATAGAATCCCTACGGTTCATAGATGCTTAACTCCAGTCAGGGGAATGAGAGGGAAAGAATGAATTCTGTTTATTTGATTAGCATGTTAGAAATAAACAGCTAGCTATTTTATTTTTTAAGAAAACAACAACAAACAACCCTTAACTGTTTTCTCCTAGTTAGCTGGTCGTTTACCTTCTAACACACACTTCTAATTCCAAAAGGAAAAGTTGGGAAACACACCCACCAAGAACTCAAAATCTGAATAAAAGTATTTTTCAAAGCAGGATATAAATAGCAGTAAAATAAGAGTAACACAATAATATCTTTTAGGGTGTCAACAAGCAGGGCTAGTAAGAAATGACTGCATTCAAAAGCCATTTGTATATTTCTCCTATTTTTAATGTTCTTCTAACACTAAAATTCAAATATTCCAGCTTTCTAACTACATTTTAGAAATGTATTCAGAAGCCAGTTTTACTCCAAATTTAGGACAGTTTTGAACCAAATGAGAATTTACATAGAGTTATAATATTACTTTATATTAGTTGTATTCCTTGCTTCTTTTACCAAATGTTATTGTGCAATTAATATGTTTCTAATAAGTTTAAATCCAAGACACCGTGTGGTAATACTTTTTTAAATTTCCTCATTAAAAAAACAATGTTTCAAATTCCCAAGAAGATGTACCATATTTCCATAATATATAGTCTTTGGTTTCAACTGAAAGGACTGTGACTTTTTAAAATCAATTTTCTTTCCTGGAAGTGGGGATCATGGTGTTGGAAGTTGTGTTAAGTGTTAAGAGTCTGAGTCAGGAGATCTCCATTCTTTTCCAGCAAACAACATGCTGTGGTGACCTTGAGGAAATTACTAAATGTTAATCTGTGGGGAATTGTTAGTCAATTTTCCTAAACCAGGTCTAGGACATTTGCCAAGGCTGTGTGGTATCCGTTTTAAGGGGCACGCATGGGTAGAGGCAAATGTGGGAGTGGAGGCAGGACACATATCCACACAAAACCACATCCAGTGAGTGAGCTGTGATAAAGCAAAAGTATTGCTCTGTGGAGAAACACACAGCAATTGAAGTGTAAAGCACATGAAACTGACATTCAGAAGAGCTGTGCTCACCAAAATGCAGGCCAGGGCTCCGGCAGAGGCCCAGTGAGACACAACTCTAGGGGGAAACCCTCACTAATTCAGATACTGGTATTGATTTTTAAGTGAATCTAGTTGATTCGGGGTAACTGAGTGTGTGGCCAGTTGTCATTTGACAAATTGATTTTCAGTCTAATTTCCTTGTCTAATTTAATAAATATTCCCCAATTGCCCTGCTCAAGGACCTTAACAATTTATGACCTACATGCTCACAAATACGGAGTATTATTAATCCTTTTAATCTCTGCAGTATCACTGAGGGATATGTCATCTCCTCGGCTCATTTAACCCATTCATTTAATACATGTTTACTAAGAACCCACTGTTTGCCCGTCTCCGTACTTAGGCGCTGAGGAATGAACACTGAACCAGAGAGGGCATTCACCAGTGAGAAAGGAAAAGAATGTTTTGAAGGTCTGTAAGTGGAAATGAACTTGACATATCCAAAGAATTAAAAGAACCACAGTAGGGATGGGTCATAAAGAGAAAATAAAAAAAGATGAAAACGTATACATGTGCAGTCATGAAAGTGTTTTTGTTTTGAGTTTTATTCCAAGTGTAGCGGAAGTCAGTGGGGAGTTTCCAGCATGTCTGTGAGCAGATTTTCACTTTTTAAAGAAGACTGCTCTGCCCGCCTACAGAATAAAACCTGAAGAGGACCTAAGAACCATCAACTATCACAGTGGCTTAGTTGAAATATACTGTTGATTTGATCCAGGGTGGTAATATAAGAGAAGGAGAGAACCAGGAACTCTAAGTGCTATTAGAAGGTAACATCTATCAAAGTCTGGTAACAAATCAGAGAGGAAAAAAAAATTTTTGACTGAAAGATAACTTCTTGAGATTTGGTTTAAGCTACCAGGTGCCTTTTGTGGAGACAGAAAACACTAGAATTTGGGAAGAGCATATTGACTTCATCAATTTGCATTTCTATGAGTATATTTGAAGTTGAACACGATTTGTCATATATTTATAACTTGGAGCACACTACACCCAACAGTTTTTGTTAAACCTTTATTACTGAATAAATTATTCTTTGCTTATTGTTCAATTGTGTAGACCTTTAAAGTATGGGCTCAAGAGTAGGAAGAGCCTGATCTTGACCCCAAGTTTCACTTTGATCACATCACTTCAGCTTTCCGAGGTACAAATTCCTCATTCAAAAAAAGAGAGTGAATAACAACAGTATCTACACAAGAAGCTGTATAGAAAATTTAAAAAGATCTAAGTAAAGTGCTTTGCATATTGTAACTGCCAAATATATATTATTATTACTACTAGTAAATAACAGATGAATGACTACTCATAATAATTTACTTGCTCTATTTAAATATTAAAGATATGAACACTTTGCCTGTAAATTTTTTTGCAATTTTTTCACTTGTCATTTGTAAATCAGCTTATTTTATCTTTTATGTTCATAAGTCTTATTAAAATCTATCTTTTTCTTCATATTTCTTATTTCCATCAGGCAAAGAAAAGCTTTTCCTCTCCTACTATTATACAAACATTCTCCTGCATTTTCTTCCAACAGTTTTGTTTTTTATATCTAAATTTTTAATATAAATAGAATGCATTTTTGTGTATTTTTAAATATACAGCAGAAAACTCACTCCCCACCACAAATGATTAACTTGCCAATCTCCTCAATTAATGTAGAGTGAACATTACCTACTATTTCAAATACTACTTTGTAACACATTAAATTCCCACATATAATAAAATACTCTTTTAAATAAGTGAAGAAAACTATACAAAAGTATTCACTACTACACTGTTTATAATAATAATAAATTGCAACTTTAATATTCATCAGTAAATAACTGGCCAAATAAATTGTGCCATGCCCATAAAAAGGAACATTATGCAACCATTCAATACAATAAGGTAGGTCTACATGTACTTACATGAGAAGTCCACAATATATTGTTAAGCATAAAATAAAACAAAAAAATATGCTGATAATCAATATTTATAGTATTGTCCCATGTTATAAAAATGAAATTATCATAGATAAATACATAATTATTTAGATATGCATCTGAAAATGTTTGGGAGCACAGTCACCAAAATTTAAACTACGTAAAGTTATCTATAGGAGGTAGGATTATTTAGATATATGAGAACCTTTCATTTCTTACAATATATTCTTCTATATTACTGGAATATTTTTACAGATTGCATGTAGTATTTCTATACTCATAAAATAAATGAAAGAAAAAAGTAAGTTTTACCTGCAATGGCTTCATAGAGACCCGCTTTATACCCTAAGTACTCATACTCTTCAAACCTCTGAGGGCCTTCACACAGAGCTCGGCACTCTGTATCTTCACTGAAATACTCTCTCAAAGCTTGTTCGAAGTACTTGATAGCTGACTCAAAGTCATCGGCCTCGTAATGTTTGACTCCTGCACTGTAACTCTCCTGCAAAGAAACAGAAAAACTGTTTTTCAAAGAGCACCCAAAGGGCGCTTGCATAGCAGGGTTCATGCACACACTGGATCACTTAGGTAGGTGGGGTATTGGGCTCCTATGGTTTGAAGGCATAAGAAAGTGTTGCACTAGGAGATAAAGTATAACTTCCCTAGCTTCAAATAACTGTCAAAAAGAAAGGACTTACTGAGCAAGCCAACTACTGTGGCACCAATCAATTTCATTTTCTTTCTGAGTGCACTCAAGACTATGCTTTCTGCACCTAGAACCTTTGTATGCTCTTATAACGAAAAGACAACAGTAGGATTGGCAGGAGATACACCAGTGGGCTTGTAAGAAGGCCAAAGAATGGTTAAATGGGTACAGGTGTTTGGTATCTATAATCCAGCCCTACCTGGGGAATTGAATATACATGTCACCTAGGAGGGGATGTCATGGGGGTCTCTGGAAGCAACAGGGGAGACTATGCATCCCAAAGGAGTTTTTGTCCCAGGTATGGAAAGGGGCTGAAAATAAGACCTTGTTGGGGAGCAGAGAATAACCTGTTGTTGCCAGCACCCCAAGACATATACCCTAGAGCTAGTATATTAACCTGGCCCTGGGAAACTCAAACTGGTACCCACTGGTGTACTTTCCTAGCCCTATAGGGGAGGGTCTTGCCCAGGGATTAGTGATACAACTAACATAATTGATAAGTGGTCAACCACTATTCCATCTGGCAAATTTGTATTCCTCCTCCCACAGCTAGTATTCCAGGCCAGAGGGAATGTCACCTGTTAAAAGGTATGATATAGAAGTCCAGGAGACCACCTGAACAAGGCACTATTCTTATACAGGATAAAGCAATGGTCTGTATACTACCCACTGGTGGTAATTTGCCTCTGTTGATGCTTACTAAACATTTGCCTTATTCTCCTTAGTTCAGTGCAGGCTAACAGCTTTGCGAGATGATGGGCTAACGAAAGGGCTCTCCAGTCCAATGTCTCTGACTGTTAGGTGTGTTAAGGGATCCCCCTTTCTGCTACTGCTGGGCTGCCTTGGGAAACATATCCAGTCAACCTGACAGAACGGTCCAATTTCAACATGATTTCAAAAGCTTTCTTAGGACTGACAATCAACTGTATATACTCTGATACTAATGTGTATAAATCTATTATATATGAGTCCATTATTCCTTTCCTGTATGTTATATTACTGCTGTAAAAAACAAATACTATGTCTCACCCATTCTCCTCCCTCCCCAGGATACATGGGAAAGGCATAATGAGCAGACTGTATGGGAGAGGAAAGGAAGGTTCCCACGTTGGGGTGGAATATATGATAAATGGGAACATGGGCCGCATCCCAGGCTTCAACGCCCTCTCCTACCCTGTGGAAAAGACAGTGAAGCATCTGTAATTGGACTGTAATGCCTCGGGATAAGCAGGACTCTGCCCACCCCACCTCCAGCAGTGAGATGCTTTCCATATAAACCTAATCTCACAGATATAAGACTTAAAACTAACAGTGGAGATGATAGGGGTGGGTCATGAAATAAAAATAGAAAAATCACAGTTGTTTAATAGCTACTCACTCTAGAGAAGAGTTTTTTTCTTACAGACCCTGGGAAACTAAAGGACGTATCACAAGAAGGAGAACATGCCCGGGAGATAAGGCAGCCCAGAGCCCAGCTCAAGGACAGAATCTGTCTGATTCTGGGCTAACTTTACAAGGACAATGAAAGGAGACAGACCTCAGGAACTCACTAACTTTACATTTTCCCCCACTCACAACCCCTATATAAGAGCTTATTTGTAGTGAAATGTCAGAGAGGTCTTTTCAGGGTGTTACACCTGCCGCTCTCTCAGATCGCCAGCTGTCTGATCAATAAGACGCACCACAAAGATTCAACTGCGTCTCTACTTATTTAATGGAATTGTGACATACGGGGCTAAGAGTGGGAAAAGGAACTGAACAATTATAAAAAAAATATATGAGATCTTGAAGTTATTAGCTGGAGACCTTAGACTGCCAGGCCAAATACTGCCAGAAAAAGGTTACCAAAATGTGCTGTAGTTATAACGTGTATTGATTTATATCTCTTCATCTCACTTAAAGAGCAATGCAATTGTGTGCTTGGAATAATGCTAAGTTCTGGGTTTTTCTTGCTGCACAGGACCTAGTCCTTTCCCTAAAAAAGAAAAAAGAAGCTATATTTTCTAACCTTTGAATGTAGTTAGGGCTATGCAACCAAGTGCAAGGAGACATATGGATGTAACCATCACGTGGCCTGGACCAATTTTTAAAAAATGGGGCTTCCCTTTAAAATCTTTCTCTCTTATTATCTTCTCTAATCATCTTGGAGGCAACATGTTGATAATAGCAGCATCTCTAATTGTAAAAGAACCCCTCTCAACACTGATTTTTTTTGTTGTTGTTGTTAATCATCATCTGAGGATGTTTTTCCATTGAGTTTTTTTTTTAAAGACAGAGGAGGGGAGGAGAAGAGGGAGAGAGACATCAATGTGAGAGAGACACATCAATTGACAGCTTCCCAGACACACCTGGACAGGGGCTGGGGAGAGAACTTCCAACCCAGGTATGTGCCCTTGACCAGGAATTGAATCCATGACCCTATGATGCACAGGCCCATGCTCTGTCCACTAAGCCACAATGGCCAGGGCCAACATAGTGTGGTTTTAAGTAAGATTTGACTTAAACAAATAATTATATGGCTTAAAACAAAAACCCCAGAATTTGAAAGTACAGGTACAATGGGAAAACCACCGGACTTGGAACTAGAAAACTACAGTGTGACCTGAGCAATGCACATTGGCTTCAAGTTCCAGGTGAAAAATACGTGTTGAAGGGGGTGCAGAAGCTCAGAAAGGGTTACAAATATTTATATTGTATTCTACTTTGCACCATATTATACTGACTTTCTAAATTGATTTTCATTGTCTCCATTTTTTCAACCCTAGTAATTATAATACTTTAATAACTCTAAAAATATAAAAATGTCACTATATTGGAAATCAGGAACCAATTTGAGATATCCATTCACAGGAACCTGCTTTGAGTCAAATGAAACTTAGGAGCACTTAGCTGCGCATGGTTGGCAGGGGTCCCCAGAGCTCACCAGGTGCGGTTTGGCTTCGCGATCTACCAGTTGGAACGCTTCGCCGCCAGCCATCATTCTGTAATTTTCAATGTTCTGCTGCATTTCCATGTGCTCAGGGTTGGCCATGAAAAATGTGTGCGCGGCTTCCACTGCCTTTTCTAGCTGGTTAAGCTGTGGAGAGGGAGGGGAAAAAAGGGATCAAATGAAGGCAAATATATCTAAACCAGGCTCAGTACTAGGCCAAGTTCTCACAGCTTGAGAGGGGCAGGGTTGGGTTTCAGTTCACATTCACTGTACTCAAACTCCAACCTAAGGGACAGAGGGTTAATAAACAGTGCTCCTAAAGCGAGATGTGAATATTTTGGCTTTAATGAGAATGGATGCAAGTACTTTGTTTCAGGTTCATTCTCTTCCCCCTCTTTTCTAAGTCATCTGTGTTTTCTGGAAAATTGAATCTGTATGCTTCTGTTTGTTTTATAATTAATCAAGATAAAAAGCTGCCAGTGTTGTGCCACTTCTAATTCATATTTTCAACACCTCTGTCTTTTATTTTCTCATCATTTAGTTGTGTCCCTTTTGCATTAATCCTGACAATGGGAATATAAACAAACCTATGATTTTCCAAAGGATGGGATTGGGTATACCTTCCACTCCACCAAATTTGTTATCAGTATGAAGAATACAAAGTTATAAGGAGTAAATTATTTTACTAAGAGATACGAAATACAGCACATACAATGTTCTACTACACACCTTTGATTGAAGTATTTGATTCCAAATTTACAAGTTTTATTATCATTAATACAAAAGGAAGATTTTTTATAATCACTACAAGTAAATATAAAATCTTAGAATGGCACATAAGATTCAACCAAACATGCTTTTAACAATCTGGCCACTGATATGTGAGTAAGAGATATAAAGTAGTAGTGGATTCCCAAGTCCCCAATTATTGCCATCTTGTGATATATAATCTTAAGCCTCACCACAGAGAACATAAACTGTCTTATTTTAAGACCTGACATCCATAATGTTGTCTAATAACAGTAAAATGTTTCTCTTTCCCCTTTAATTTATATATTCTTACCTACTGGCCTTCCTTCCATTAAATTTTGTCTGAAATCAGCTTTCTCTGCCACTTGGACCTTTGTTCTCAATTTGTGTGCTCCCAGAATTATTCTGGCTGTCAAAATCACTAACAGTGGACCTGGTTTCTTTCTTAATGTAAATTTTCTCAATTTCTCACACACCAACACAAATAAATATGAATTTTGTGGACATTGATATAGTAACAAGTATACAGGTATAGAGGAAAGAGATAGGTTGTAAATTGTGTTGATCAAGTGAACCTGGAAAATGTGCCTCAGTTCTCCTTTAAGAAAAATGCTCATAAAACTCCCATACCATCATCTACTACCTAGGATTTGAGATGGAATTCACTGTGAATATATATATAAATGTACTTCAGAAATTACTAAAAATCTGATAAAATAAACAACAGAATACAAATTAAAAATGACCAATCAGCTTCAAGGACGTAAATATGCCCTCCTTAATGATGGGTATAGTCTATAGTCTATAGCTCATGGCTACATAAGGATTCTTTTTTTTTTTAATCCTCACCCAAGGACATTTTTTCCATTTTTTTGTTCAGATAGAGTGGGAGGGAGAGAGAGAGAAACATCGATGTGAAAGGGACACATCGAGTGGTTGCCACCTGCACAACCCAACCAGGGCCGGGGACACACTGCAACCGAGGTACGTGCCCTTAGCGGGAACCGAACCCGGGTCTCTCTGGACCACAGGACGATGTTCTAACCGCTGAGCCAAACCGGCCAGGGCTCCATAAAGATTCTTAAGGTTCCTGTGGTTGGTGAAAACTGTCTCCAGTTGGGAGTCAAACTATATGTTATGAACACAACAGTTTAGAACTGATGTACTCTGGTTCTAGAGCTCCAGCCATTGTAGTTGATGGAACATAAATCAATATTTATGTTTTCCACTTTCCTACCTTTGTGTTTTTGCTCAGGCTGTTCCACTGACCCGGAGTTCCTTTGTCCTTTGCTCATTTCTTATTGAAATCTAACACATCCTATTAGACCAGACTTCGATTCTGTCCTAAGAGATCCCTTTTCAACCCTACAGCTGTAGTCAAGCATGGCAAGGTCACCCCTGTTCCTCTGCTGGCACTTTCCTGCTGCCATCGATTGTGTCTCCCTCAGCGTTTGCTTCTCCTAGTACAGCTCTCTGAGGTAGGGGACCATAGGGCTTACTCATCTTTTTGTTCCACTTTACATATAGATGGTGTCTATGATATGCCTAAGAAAACAGAAAACAAACTTCTAGCAAGTAAATATTGTATGTACAAATCAAAAGGTATATTGCATGGGAGTGTGCTTTGTAAGCTACAATATATTGAAAGGATATACGTTTACTAACATCTCAGAAGTCATTATTCCCACTGAGAGCTTCCAACACTTATTACTGTCGATGAATGGGACCCAGTAGCTCTTGAAAACTGTCAGACAATGCTTATAGACTGGCTCCCTTTCTTAAATTTAACCACCTTGCTTTTTTTGTTTATTTGGTGCTTTCTCCATTTATAACCCAGCACTGAACATAATACCATCATCCCTAATGTAAGTATAAAAAGATTCCATGACTTAAAGTCAAACCATAAAACTTATTCATGAACTGGCCAAGGCTTTTAAATTATTGTGAACCAGTTCAGGAAACTAGAATTGGCTGCCAGAGTCTATAAAACAGGCCATTATTTTAACTGGAAGCTTATATCTTTGTACTCTATTTTAGAAATTAGATACACACATCGGAAGTGGTAGAAAAGTCCAGGTGAACATGTGTATGCTACATAGAATGCCGTCTTACTGGTTGGAGATTATTACAAGGCCTTGTAAGTACTAGGTTTCAGCTAAGGAGGGATCTATCCCCCACTGTTCCATTAAAACAAACAAAAAGCAAACTTTAACGGTTCCAAACTGGATTTCCTTTACGACCCAAAGGAGACAAACCACAGGAGAGGATAACTCTAATGTGAGGGTAACTCTAGGCATTAGAAAATAAGTTGCCAAATAAAGAACAACTGAGTAAAGAGAGATGATTTGACAACAAGATGGTATTCCTGTTAAGGGAGCCCACTATTCCACTGAGATGTGGGAGATAGGTAAGCAATGCCCTCCAGACGCACTGGCTCATTTCACCTCGGGCCACAAAGAACTAAGCAAACATTTTCTCCTGCCAGCCTCGCAGCGCGACTGTACGTGGCAGTCATGCCGCATGGAAAAGAAATGAGCACTGATGAAATCAACACCCTGCTGGCATTCCGAAGTTGCTCTGTCCACTGGTGAGTGAATGAGACTCTTCTGAGCCATAAAGGGTTTTCCAGGGCAAATAATAAAGGAGCATTTCACATGTACACATTGACCACTAAAACCCTCCAGCAGCTGTCCATTGACCACGAAAGAGATTCCAGAAACAATGCATTATGACATTCAAAACCTCCAGGATTTGTCCCCACCCTATCTTTCTAGCATAACTTCCTCCTGTCTATCATTATACAAACTGTTCCCAAAGTTCTCAAAGGCCTTCCAGAAGTTTTCTAATATACCATCCTCCTATTCAGGAAAACATACATATGCCCAGTACTCTAGTCATACCCCAGTTCTTCATTTAACACACTCACATATTCAGCAAATCTTTATTTTGCACAGAATCTGTGCCAGACACTGTGATACATGACCAGGGGTTTACAGTCTCATCCAAGGAGACAAGTCTCAGGTAAATTATTTCAGATTGTGCCAAGTGCTATGAAGAAATCAATGAACAAGCAATACTGTAAGAGGCTGCTGGGTTTGGAATGAAAGCAGGACTCATTTAGATAAATTAGTCAAGCAAGGTCTCTCTGCAAAGGGATTGTTGAGATGAGATGTACATTTTTGAGAAGTCAGTCATGAACCGAACAGGGGGAAAAGCATCCAGGCAAAACAATGTCAAGTGAAATAAATGGACCCGAAGTGGAAAAAGTCTTGGCATTTTTAAAAAGCAGAACAGAGACCAAGGACAGAGATTTGACAAGTGGGAGGAAGACACATCCCTTTTGTGGGCTATGGTAAAGAGTTTGAATGTTATTCTAAGTGTGGGAGAAAATGATTAAAGAATTTTGAACATTATTTGACATGCATTTTAAAATAATAATTCATTCTGCTACATGGAGAATAGATCTTTGGTAGCAGGCAAAAGAGCACTGCTGTAATCCACGTCAGAGATAAAGTTTTTACTTTGAAGAATAAAAATATAACAAATAAGTCAGTCCCCATCATTTTTTCCAGTATCTCTTCCATTCCTTTCTCTGCCTTTTCATTTTGTCCATTCTTCTGACAGTATTAGTAATGTTTCTTGATTCAGAAGACAAACATATAGCACAAAAGAAAACAATTCTAAAATTTCCAAACATATTTTAGGGAAAACATACAAATCCCCTCTCTTCTCAATTAGAAGAACTAGGAAGCTAAAATATTTTGAATAAGAAATTTAAAACAGCTTGTAAGACACGTGCAAGGAAGGAAAGACATCCTAAAAAATCAAAACATGTAAAGAACACTATGTACTTCTGAAATAAAATATTTAGGATCACTTTCTGTATTCTGAAGCCTTTTTTATATAATCAAGGTAAAACATTAAGCCTGAAGTAATTTCCATTCTTCTACTCAAACATCAACATTTTCAGTAAAGAGAGGAATTCTTTCTCTACTTCCATCACCCTAACTTTTGGAATTCATCCAATATCATACATTTAGATAAAGTGCTATAATTTTTGCCTTAACTCTTTACTTAAATTTCACAATATAGCAACTTTAGAGGATTTTTAACCCCGCATGAGTTTTCTTACCAACTGACAAGTATGTAAGTAGACACTAACAACATTCTGTTTCTAAGCCATGGTAGAATTTTTAAGTTCTACTTAGCAGCATAAACACACTGGCTGAAGAGAAAAAAATAATAATCAGGTTACAGCACGTAAATAATGCTAAACACTAAAAATTTATGGACTAAAAACTTTAGTCTTCCTTTTATAGATCAGCAAGATTATTTTTCTGAGTAATGGTAACACCAGACATTTTTATAGATATTTTATTACATGCTAATGTCTCCAAATTTACTTTAATTTTTTTTCCAGCCCAACGTTAATTTCCTTCACAAAACCAAATACTTACTTAATTAATTAAAATAAAAATTAAACAACATATTAAAATAACACTTAAAAAAATGAAGACTAATCAAATTTTGAAACAAAATTTGGAAGCAGTTTAAACTATGAGATTAAACTAAATTCTATAAATTATAGTGTTTCAAATGTGAACACCAGACTGATTAACCAGAATTTAATGTTATTTTAGAAAATTTATAAACATTTCCATATAATGGAGTCAGATTTTTTAGAAGGTCAATAAATAGAAACATGATAATGAGACAAAGAAGGGCATTTCATAATGATAAAGGTTTCAATCCAACAAAAGGATATAACCCTTGTAAACATTTATGCACCCAACATAGGAGTACCTAAATATATAAAGCAAATATTGATGAACATAAAGGGAGAGATCGATAGTAATACAGTCATAGTAGGGGACTTTAACACCCCATTATAGACAATGGATAGATCTTCCAGATAGAAAATCAACAAGGATACAGTGGCCTTAAATGACAAATTAGACCAGATGAATTTAATTGACATTTTTAGAGCATTTCACCCCAAAGCATCAGAATATACTCTCTTTCGAGGTGCACATGAAGCCAGCATTATTTGCAATAGCTAAGATATGGAAGCAACCTAAATGCCCATGAATGGATGATTGGATAAAGAAGTAGTGGTACATATATACAATGGAATATTACTCAGACATAAAAACAAATGAAATCTTACCATTTGTGACAACATGGATGGACCTAGAAGGTATTATGCTAAATGAAATAAGTCAGACAGAGAAAGACAAACACCATATGATTTCACTTATACGTGGAATATAAAGAATAAAATAAACAAACAAAACAGAAACAGATTCAGATACAGAGAACAAACTGATGGTTGTCAGGTGGGAGAGGGATGTTGTGGGACTGGGTGAAAAAGGTGATGGAATTATGTACAAATTGGTAGTTACAAAATAGTCACTGGATGTAAAGTACAGCATAGGAAATATAGTCACTGATATTGTAATAACTATGTCTGGTGTCAGGTGGGTACTTGATTCATTGGGGGATCACTTCATAAATTATATAAATGTCTAAACACTATGCTGTATACCTGAAACTAATATAAATTCTTATTGAATGTCACCAATAATTGAAAAAGAAAAAATTAGCCATATGTAAAACAACTCTGCATCCTATTTCACAATTTCTGATGATGGTAGCATCTGTTATGCAGCTAATATAACTTGCAAAAAGACTTTTTCTCTTGATAATTTGTAAAACTAGTTTACCAGACATTGAGGACTACATACTATGTTGCATTATCTTTTTTGCCTTGACTACTAAAAAGCTCAGAACTAAGTTGTATTTTATTTAATCTGGTGTATTTCCCCCTTTTTAGGGTTTTATTTTTGTTTTCATTTCAAAAATCTAATTATAAAAATAATTGTTTTAGAGAGTTAACTCAAACTCCTTTTGGACACAGAAAAGATATAATTTATTTAAAAACATAAAACCCTGTAGTAAGGGAAACTTCTAGTTACTAAATTCTTTCCTTTATTTCAATGTAGAAAATTTAGAAATGTCTAGCTTTACAAAACATATATTAATTTACAAGTTAGGTGTGCATGTTAATGTAGAAAGTAAACTTATCTTTGCATTTACGGAATGTCAGTCTGAAATGTAGTCATGGTTATAAGTAAATATTTATAATTTTCAAAATGCTATTTGGTAAGGATTAGATGGGAAATAACTTTTCTAAAGAGTAACATTTTCTCTGTGGAATAAGTTGGAAAGGAAGAATAAGTCTTTTTAAAGCACTTGCTTTTGCCAAACTGAGCATACTCTTTTCTTCAATTACTTATGGTCCTGAGCCTGATTAATATCTTCCCACTCTTTCTAAATACTCTAGTGAAGGTTTGATCTGATGTTTCCAAGCTAATGTTAAACTCTGATGGTGAACAGCCACTATCTAATGAGGTTATCTTTATACACACAGTGGAACAACAGAGTCTATCAGCTAAATTAGCTAGACGGTTTCTTATCTAAATTAAAAACATTTTCAGGGTAAGAGAAACACTAAAGTGAAGAGGCAAAACTTTTAATCATGATATTTCAGGTTAGAGACTACTTAAATTCTTTCCTTTATTTCAATGTAGAAAAAAGTTCCTGAGGTTTTTTTGGGGGGGAAAAAAAAACAAAAAAACAAAAAACCCTCAATGTATCAGCCAAAAAATAAGTGCGTGCTTAATTGGACAAAATCCCTCAAGCCATCTGTGTATTGTCTAATTTCCTAACAAGAGAACAGCCAAGACTTGAATGCCTGCTGGGTAAGGAGGAGAGAATACTATCTTTGGGATGGAATGTGGGCAAGTCATATCTGCCAAGGACCAAATGAAATTAGTGTGTATGTTTTGTTGATATGTTTCTATTGTTTTTGGTTCTAAACATTAAGACAGAGTAAGATTGAACAGCCAGGCCGGCATCTTAACCTCTGCAGCGATGTCCAGAAGTCTCCCTTGAGGTGTCGGAGGATGACTAATGGTTACCAAAAGGAAGGTTGTGCCAAGATCTGTCTGACATTTGCTTCCTGCTACTGTTTTTGGAACCACAGCTTTAATCCTCTTCAAAAATTTCTTTGGCAGGTAGATGTCACTCAATTCATACTCCAGCTTTGCCAGTGTCCCATGACTACTGCAGTAGTCATCACTTAAACGCATAAAAAAACATCTCATTCGTTTCTGAGTTTGGAATAAATAGAAATCCAGTGTCCCTCTTTGTGAGCTCAGAACTGTATTTCTCTCCTCTGGGATCCTCACATTGGTGACCGTGATCTTGCACATGAGGTGAATAAGAATTTACCCTTGTATATTGTTGTGTAGTTTGCAAAGCACTTTACAATACTGCTAACAAAACAAAACAAACAATAGTCATTTATTGAGTGTCTACTCAATTCCTATTGTAAAATTTTTCAAAAACCTGGAAAATGAACTCCTGTGTCACTTGGGCCCTGGTGATTGTTATGTACAAGGGCATATGACGATACAATGAGCAACAGCACCATGTAGAAGCCAGTGCTGGGACAGACCGAGCTGCCCCTAATGAACTTCATGGTACAAAAACAAATGTTGTTGTTCTAACCATTCACTCATGTTTCACTTCTGCCTGGTTTTCATTATGATAAATGAGATGAATGTTGTCTTTCCCAAATGACCCACTAAAAAAAGTTCTATCTAGACACCACTGCTCTCCAGCCAACAGCCGGCTCCCTGATTGCTCACTACCGGAATTGTGTCTCTGCCGCCATCGGCAGCCAGATCACATTCCCCCGCTCTACAGACTCGCAATCCCTTGAATTTATTCATCAAATATGACTGCAAAATGGCAATGAACTGTGGATTCGGGTTTTCTGCTTCTACAATAGTCTTTAAAAATCGGTAGCAAAATAGCTTAATATAGACCTAGCACTGATTTTTCTGCTCTTGAGAATATAAAGATTTCAAAACTCTTTGGTGTGTCTGCAACATTGTTTTGTGAAATAATGTGACAGGCATAGGATGCTTGTCATAGGCAGAGGGAGGGGGAAGCCAGGTGGGTCAGGGAAAAGAAGTAAGTCGGGCCTTGCCCTGTTAAAAATCGTAACAGTACTAGGCTAACATTGGGGATAGCCTGGCCAAAATGATTTGAGGAGGACTTTCGGGTTTAATGAGCACACAGAAAAATGCTGTCATTACTATTTCTAATGTCTCCCTTTCATTTTGGTCTCCCATCTTGTGTTTATGAAACAAATGTAACATTCCACCAAATCACTGCACTGTGAGAAATATAAGAAAAGCAAACAAGCAGATCAAAAGCTTTTCCACTTGAACCTTTTTGGTATAAATATGCCATGTTCTTCTGTGAACTACAAACTTGCTCCTGTAAGGGTGGAGAGATTGCTTCAAAAAGTATTTCCAAACACCCACTTCAGTTCATGTGGAGGAATGCACCACGGCTGCACGCCAAGGGGACTTTCCCTGCAAAGACCTTTCTTGCAGGGGACTTCAAGAAGAGACTAAGGTCCCTTCAGGTATTTAACCCATCAAGCTGACTCATGGGTGCTCTAAACCTGACAGGTCACATGGTCTTCTTAAAGAGGCAGTTTTGATAACAAAGTTCTTTCAAAGTTGCATAAGCTCCTCTGCACTTTTTAAGCATTCAGCCATAGCAATAACCTTTAGCCTGTATTGTATTAAATATCTCTGCCATATACACAGGTTAAATATAAACCGAAATATTTTCTCTATCCCTTAGCCAAAAGACTGTACTGGAAAGAAGTTCCAGGCCAGGTGAATTTGTGAGGAGGTAAAACCCTGGACAAAATCCACTTACTGAACATATCAGGTAGCATCAACTCTTATGTTACTTTTGTAGCACTTGCATTGGTTTTATAAACACTAACTTTCACTGACCATAGGTGACCAGGGCTAGAAATTCTCTTTAAATCTAGTATCACTGCTTCATTTATATGTGGAGGAAAAATTTGCACAGAAAATTAGTGGCAAGGCAATATTTACAATCTAAAAGTTTTATTAAAACATTCACAAATATACATTTGGGATTTTAATCCACTTGTTTAAAGTAGAGGTGAGTTTGTGAATAACTGGTCCCTTTAACAAGTGTTTGACATAGAAAGAACAGTGGTAGATGCTCTCTGAAGATATAAAATATTTGCAATATGGTTCTTGAAGGAGATATACACAGACTATCCATATCAAGAACTAAGGTTCTACAGAATTACAGGGCAGAGTGAGTGGTTAACAAGTAACAAAGAGTGCTATAGAAACTGACAGAAATTTGAAATCACAGTAACCTGTATGGACCCAGAGGAAAAAGATACCTACCTAAGACAGGCTCCTAGTGGCTAACTGGGCTCAAATTAAAACAAAAACAGCCTGGCTGTGTGGCTCAGTGGATTGAGCATCATCCCATGTACCAAGAGGTCACTGGTTCGATTCCTGGTCAAGGCACATGCCAGAGTTGTGGGCTCGACCGCCAATAGGGAGTGTGCAGGAAGCAGCCAGTTCTCTCTCCTCGATGTTTCTATCACTCTCTACCTTTCCCTTCCTCCCTCTCTCTAAGAAAAAAAAAAGAAGAAGAATATATTTAAAAAAAGAAAGAAAGAAACAACCAACAATAACAAAAAGGAGCCTAGCAGCCCATTCTACACAAGGGCTTGTCACACAAACTATACTTTACGGAGAAGCCTGCGCTGAACCACCTGCCTGTGTACTGAAACTGCCCGCCTGCACTGTTTCTGCCATGTGAGCCAGCCCTTTTGAATCCTGTTTCAACCAATAGTACTGAATCTTTCCCCATCCAACTGAAGCTCTGCAGTTACATCCCCATCAACATCTTGACAGACCAATCAGGGCAGCTCCATTCTGAGAGTGCCTTTTGGACAAATCAAACTGTGAGGATTTGGAGTCCTCATTTGCATGAGGGCAGGCCAATCAAATACTAGGGCAGGGACTTGTCTGTATAAGCCAGCTCCCCCCTGGCTCTGGGAGCGCATTTTCCCTTTCCACTGAAGACCAAAGACTGCGTTTCCCTGGCTGAGCTGAACACCAGAGCAGAGCAGAGCAGACCAGTGCAGTGCGCAGCAGACCAGCACACAGCAGAGCCAACCAGCAAGGAGCAGAGCAGAGCAGAGCAGAGCTGTCTAGTTGCAGAGGGGCCTGGCCTCAGGGCTGCCTGACAGCCATGTGATATCACAATTGAGCTGTTCCACAGCTGTGTTGTTTTCACAGCTGCGCTGTATCACAATCGAGCTGTTTCTACACTGAATACAGTTTTCTGCTTTACCACACCCCAAAGTAAGGATTCTTGTTGGCATTGAATTGGCACCAACAACACACTTTGACATCTGGAAGGTTTAGGGAAGGCCTCCTTGAGAAAGTGGGACTGAGGCTGGGTCATGAATAGCAGAAAACATGTGGATGTCTCAGATACAGAATACGGGGAGAAAGGAGAAATAGGAATGACTCAGATGTTTTTACAGAATAGTAATGTGACTGACCTGGCTCATTTGGAAGGTCTAGATTGCAGAGTAATGGAAAACAAGGTTGAACAGGGCTGGATTATGGACGTCTTTGAACATTAAGCTGAGGTGTTTTGATTTTTATTCTTGGAAAAAGAGAAACAGATGTATCTACGTGTGCATGTACGTGAGTGTAGTCATGAAAATCTCCACTGCCTCATTGCAAAAAGGTTTTGAAAAATAAAATCGAGAATATTTGAGGTAGCTATGAAAACTTTTTAAGGCCCCTTTTTGAGCAATTTTAGGTTCACAGAAACACAGCAAGAAGATGTGTCCAATATGTCCCCTGCCCATAGGCATAGCTTCTTCCATTATCAATATCTCCAACCAGAGTAGTATATTTGTTAGAATTAAGAAACCTACATCAGCACATCATAATCATCCAAAATCCATAGATTCCACTCTTGCTATTGTATATTCTGTGGGTATGGTGAAATGTATAATAACAGGTATATATCATTCTAGTGTCATACAGAGCATTTTCATGCCCTAAAAGTCCTTTTCTCCATCTATCCATCCCTTTACACCCCAAACCCTGATCTTTTTACTCTCCATAGTTTTGCCCTTTTCAGAATATCATATATTTGGAATTAAACAGTATTGTGCCTTTTCAGATCGTCTTCTTTCACTTAGTATATGCATTTAAGGTTCTTCCATTTCTTTTCATGGTTTGATAGCTCATCAATTGCAGCATTAAATGATATTGCATTGTCTGGATGTAGCACAGTTTATCCATTCACCTATTGAAGGACACCTTTGTTTCTTCCAAGTTTGGCAATTATAAATAAAGCTTCTATAAACATTCATGTGCAGGTTACTGTGTGAATATAAGTTTTCAATTCTTTTGGGTAAATACCAGGGGGTGAGATTGCTAGATGGTAAGGTAAGAGCAGTTTAATTCGTAAGGAACTGTTACACTGTCCTCTGGAGAGGCCTCATCATTTTGCATTCCCACCAGTAATGAATGAGAGTTCTTTTGGCTTCACATCCTTGTCAGCATTTGATGCTGTCAGCCTCTGGATTTGGGCCATCCCAATAGGTGTATAGTGGTATCTCATTGCTTTATTTTGCATTCCTTGATGATATGTGATGTGGAGAATTTTTGACATGCTTATTTACCAACTGTATATCTTCTTTGGTGAGGTGTCTGTTAAGGTATTTGGTCCATTTTTAAATTGGGTTGTTTTCTTATTTTTGAGGTGTGAAAACTCTTTGTTTTGAGTAACAATATTTTTTCCCAGTCTGTTGCTTGTCTTCTAATTCTCTTGACACTGTCTTCCACAGAAGTTTTGTTTTCAATACCATGTCCTTACTTCTTTTAGTAAATCCTAGAAAATATTGGTTTTTCAGTCTCCAGCTATTTACTTGCTGCTAGGACAGAATGGCAACACCAACCTTCTTATATGCAGAACCAAGAACCAGATGTCTGAAATACTTTCCATTTCTCAGCAGGAAAAATGGGATGAGAATGGAGGTATAGTATCAACCTGATAATCTTCTCTCATGTAAAGGTCAGCCTGCTTATTGTAGGATAAACTGGAAGTAAGGGGAGACTAAAGAAAAGCCAAATTCTTGGAAAATAGTTTAATCCTCTTTCTCACATAAAGAAAAAACGAATTGTCTTAGTCAGCGTGGGCTGCCGTAATGAACTATCATAGATTGGGTGGCTTCAACAACAGATACTAATTTTCTCACAGTACTAGAGGCTGGGTGTCAAACATCAAAGTGCCAGCATGATTGTGTTCTTGTGAGAACTCTCTTCCAGGTTTGCAGATTATCACTTTCTTATGGTGCCCTCACATGGTAGCAAATGAGCAAGCTCTCTGGAATCTCTTCTTATAAGGCACTAATCCTATAATGAGCCCCCACCTTCATGAACTTATCTAAACCTAATTAGTTCCCAAAGGCCGTATGTGCGAATACCATTACACTGAGAGTTAAGGATTCAACATATAAATTTGATGGGGGTGGGGTGGGGGGGTGGGGAGCAGTTCAGCCCATAGTATTAGCCAAAGGACACGTAAAAGTTAAGGACATCCTTAAAATTCCAAACCAGTTGATCAAGAATATGATAGAAACAGCAATGTAAATCAGTATTTTTTTTTTTTTTAGGTGATTCCAAAATTAGGTTATGGGTTGGAGAAAACAATCATTTCATTTTTAACTAGTTTATGTTTGATATAATGAAAAGGCGTGCAAAGGAATACATTTTTTTAGTAGTAAAGAATCTTGACTTGAGAGTTGATCAACTGGGTGTTGGGCAAGGTCTTCACTTGATGTACAGTTGGTATTTTTGGCTGAGAGAATGCTAGAGAAGGCTTTCTAGAATTAGCTTTCTGAGACTCTACTTAATTGGTATATATATGGCAAACTGCACTTTGGGTAAACTTCATTAACTTTGATAAAAGAACAACTTTACTTGTTGAATCATCATCTAATTGATCTCAAAGTGCAGAAACTGATAAGGTCCTTAGACCTCATTTGGTGTTAAGTCTCCCTCATCTACTCTACTTCCATGGACAAGAAATTGTTCTCAGGGCTATGTGGATCCAACACAAGTGCTGAGCCCCACAATCTAATCTTCTAATTCCCAAATTAATGATTTTTTTGGTAAACTTCATTGTGTCTAAGATTCAGCAGCCAATCTTCCTTATTCAAGCAAGAAAATAAAGAATAGACCATTTTGGGCAAGTGCATATCCAAAAGTTACACCCAAGTATATCTCTCCAAAGACATAAAGCATGCTTTTCTCCACACCACCCAGAATAAGCCAAATTAAAGTTGCAAAGTGGCTGTTAATGAGTGCAGAAGAGAATTCGGATTGTGTTCAATTGAAGATCCTATTTAAACTGAACCACAGCCTAGAAAAATCACATCAAATAGACTATAAAATTATATTTCGTGGTTAAAAAACTCAGGCTTTCTGATTTTGACTTTGCACATACTGTGGTTTATATTGGCATCCTTCTCCTTGAAATGTTACATTGTGGCAGAGTTTAGTTGCTGCATGTTTGGTTAGTCTGTGCTAAGAAAAGATTGCCACTACAATCTTCCACAAATAGAGTCCAATATTCCCACTTCATCTGCATAAGGTACTGAAAGCTTTGTATTTCTAGGGACCCTGAGGCTCAGGTTACTCTCGTTTGTCTTTCAATTCAAGCTGACCAACATTTAATGAAGGTCTTGTGCTAAGTATTGGATGGCAGGGGATGGTGGGGAGAAAACTGAGATAATTCCTGCTTTTTAGTAGCTACTCTGGGGGATGGGATGAGAAATCAGACAAATACCTACAATTCGGGAAAAAGTAAGGGACCATAAGGGAAGCAAAAACAAATACTATAAGGATTCAAAGTAGGAAAACACACTTCTAAATTGGTGGATGTGGTCTTGGGAGTCCTCCTGGAGATCTTAGTATGCACATGGCATTTGTAATGAACACTGAAGGATGGAGGGAATTTCAACAGGCAGAGCTCCTGGGGAGGGCATTTCACCGCGGGCAAGGCACTGAAACTGTCATCCAGGTGTGAAGATTAGTTTGTTGGGAGTACAAATGTTGAGAGTGGGGTTCAGAGTAGCTGAGAAGACTTACAAAGAAGTCTGGTGCCAAAGTGGGTGGGTTTGAAGCTAAGCAAATATAGTGTCATATTTGGAAGGACACTTGAAAATTTCAGAGCAATGAAATGACTTGAATCTTTCGAAACTCTCTTCCAGAAACTCCTCCATCTCATTGGAAAGGAGTAAGTCCAAATTTCTAAGTTATACTAGCTGTATAAAATGATCTGTAGTGACACAAGCAGATAGAGCTATCCCACTGAGCTCCAGGAACCAGTACACCTTACAGCCTCGTGGCCTTGAATCCTGAGCATGATGGAACCAGGCCACATACTTACACTCCAAATGTACAATATGTCAGGAATGCGAGCAAAGTGCTAAAATGCCACATTTCTGGAAGATTCAACTTCTGTCCATCTAAAATCTTTTACATTTTAAAGACTCCCCAGCAAGTCCAATTTCAACTAGAAAGAAATCCAAGTCACTAAAATGAGCATAGCCTTCCATCTAGAAGTTGCCACCTCTACTTTTTCTACCCAAAAGAACATGTGGTCCTATTACAAAATAGTATAAGCAGCATTCATACTTTTCATTTGAAAACACTCCCATGAGACACTAGAGGAATTCACACCTGCTTCCACTTGGGAAGATTCTGTTACACTTTCATTAATTTTTGCCTCATGCCCCATACAAGCAGAGTCTCTATGGGGAAGGCTATATGAGTTGGTTTGCTTTCCTGTTCAGGAAGTGAGATGCTGAGACCTAGATGAATAAAAGGGAGATGAACGGGAGCCCAAATCCTACGATTCCCAATCCCAGCTCGATTGGAGAAGAGGCTAAGAACAAATGCCTAGATGAAATGTGCATATTCTCAAGGGAAAGAGAGTAAGCATGTATGTACACATCTGGAATTAACAACAATCTCCTACCACTTATTTTACCCAAAAAAATTAACATAAATTATCTTAAATTGTCATCATATACAGGCTGGGTGGATATCACTATCCCAACTCCATGGTGAGAAAAATGAAGCCCAAAGAGGCTAAATAATAATAATAATTGCTACTATTACTGAGCACATAATATGTCAGAGAACTGAAATAAATGCTTTAGGTTAATACCACATGTTATGGGCTAAACTGCATCCCCTAAAAAACATGTGCTGAAGCCCTGACTCTCAGTACCTCAGAATGTGACTGTATTTGGAAATAGGGACTTTTAGGGGTGATTCAGTTAAAATGAAGCCTTTAGGGTTGGCCCTAATCCTGCAAGACTGGTGTCTTAATAAGAAAAGGAGATTAGCCCTGGCCGGTTTGGCTCAGCGGTTGGATCGTCGGCCTGCGGTCTGGAGAGACCCAGGTTCGGTTCCCGCTAAGGGCACGTACTTCGGTTGCAGTTTGTCCCCGGCCCTGGTTGGTTGTGCGGTGGCAGCCACTCGATGTGTCCCTTTCACATCGATGTTTCTCTCTCTCTGTCTCTTCCTCTCTCTCCCTCCCACTCTATCTGTACAAAAAATGGAAAAATGTCCTCAGGTGAGGATAAAAAAAAAAAAAAGAAAAGGAGACGGAGACTAGGGCACAGAGAGACACACCAGGGATCCTTGGCGCACAGAGGAAAAGACCTTGTGAGGACACAGGGAGAGGTGATCATCTGCAAGCCAAGACATAGGCTTCAGAAGACTCCAATACTGCAGACACCTTGATCTTGAACTTTGGGCCTCTAGAACCTTGAGAAAATAAATGTCTGTTGCTTCAGCCACCTGTCTGCAGTACTTTATTATGGCAGCCTTAGCAAACTAGCATACCACATCTTTAAAAAGGAAAATAACAGTGAAGTAGGAATCAATAACTTCGTGTACTATTAAGAAAACTAAAAACCATACATTATTGAATCTGACTTTGAACCCAATGATGTCTTACACCAGAACGCAGGCCCTTAATCATGAAACTACCTTCACAGACCTATTTGACATTAAAACAGGATGGGAAACACGCTTAAGAATGAACAGAGTTCCAGATGAAAATTAAAATATCTGGTTTCCTTTACAATTTCTTAGGAGACTAAGACAATTCAAGGCAAATGAATCCTCTGCTAGGCCTTTTGGAGTGGTAAATCTGTTTTTATTTTTGGCACATCAACCTCCTATTTTGATTTGTTCTAAATAAGAGTTTGATTAAGACCCTTCCTCTAAGCATGTCCTTCCATTTTATTGTAAGTAAAACATTTTCTTAATGCAGAAAACTTCCAAAGGGACACTACTTTCCTGGTATCATTTGAATTAGTGGTAAAGTTGTCCACAAAATGCTGAAAATATAGAATCAGACAGAGAAGTCGGCCTGGGAAATGTCATCCAAATTTTGTGAAGAAGAATTTCTGAAACTCGTATAAACTCTGATCTGATCAAAGTAAAAGTGAAGTTTTTAACCACAGGGATGGACTAAATTACAGTCTGAGCATATGGTAGAGTACCACATGCCTACTGAGACAAATGAAGCACACGGAGATGCTCACGATATACTCCTGAAAACAAAGCAAACTGTATAATACCATGCATAGTATGAATCCAGTTATGTAACATAAATTCATAAGAAAAATTGTACAGACCAAATATTAATAGTAGCTCTGTTCAAGTGGAGTCAGGGGACCTAATTCAGGACTTAATAATTCTTATTTTTCTTGTTTTCTCATATTCAAAAGCAAACATGGTACACATGCGTTATGAAGAAACACATGTAAGCACAGTGAGAAAGTAAGCAAGAATCCGGTTTATCATGATTTCCTGAATAAAAAGTAATATTTCAGGAAAGGAAAAGCTTAATCTTTAAAAAAGGTCTGTTAATGCCAGTAGTAAATTTGATTTATATAATTTAAATAAGACAAGCAAAATTCTGCAAAGCTGTGTGTGCGCAAGCATTCACGTAAGCACATGCATGTACACGATGGCCATCATATTTAAAGGCTCCCAGGAAAAGACCTGTGGGAAACATTCTTGTGAGCCCTGCTCCCCTTAGTCTATTGACCGCACAGAAGCCAGAATGATCTTTCTAAAATGCAAAGCTGATCTTACCCCTCCCTGGTAATTTCAAAGGTTCCCCTCTAGTCTGAGGCTCAAGTTCAAATTCCTTAGCAACTCAAAGTTCCTGCCTGGCTCGTCCCGTTTTACCTGCCCAACTCACTGCTCACTATTCTTTGTTGCTTTCTAAACTATAGTCCTGCTGAATTTGTCTGGGTTTCATTCACTCTCTCCCCTCTGAGCTTCTGTATGTAGCATGCCTTTCCCTGGAAAATTCTCCTTCCCAATCTCTGCCTCATTATTTCTTATTCATCTGTAGTAGTTTGCTTAGGCATCATTTCCTCTGCTATGTCTGCCATGAACAGCCAAATCCCACATGCCTCGTTAAACTGGAGCTACCCTGCATAGTGCCTCCCTCAGAGTATTACAGTCATTCATTGACACGCCTGAGTTCTCCACAGTTCCTCTGGGATCAGTTTGTTTTCATTACAGTCGTCCCTCACCACTTCGCACTTCAACTTTCACGGCTTCACTCTATCACAGTTTTTTCAAATATATTAATTAAAAAGTTGATTGAGACAATGAAAATGATACAGTGAGCACTCAGTTGTCTGAGTCAATTATACACTCTTGTATTACAATTACAATTAAAATTACTTGGATAAAAAAGCTGCGGTATGTGTACACAATGGAGTACTATGCAGCTGTAAGAAAGAAAAATCTCTTATCCTTTGAGACAACGTGGAGGGACCTGGAGAATATTATCCGAAGTGAAACAAGCCAAACAGAGAAAGACTAGTATCATATGATCTCACTTATTTGTGGAATATAATGAACATAACAGTCTGAAGAACAGGGTAGTCCCAGAGACGTGGAAGTAGGGTACAGACTGACAATCCCCAGAAGAGGGGGTTAGGGGGAAGAGATAAACCACAGAACTTATATGCATGTGTGCATAACCAATGGACAACAAAGCTGGGGACAGGGCGAGGAGGGAGGGGGATGAGGGTGTCAATGGGGGAAAAAGGAGAAACATCTGTAACAAAAAAATTTAAAAATTAAAAAAAATTAAAATTACTGTATGTAAGGACTGTAGGCCTATGTATTTGCGCACCTCAGGAATCCTTCAACACCAGGTGCAACTGCTAGAGTCTGGAACTGATTAACCACGATGAACGAGGGACGACTGTACACTGATGAAGACTGAGATTTTGCAAGATGGAAGAAATAATAAAATAACTCATTTGTAGAAAAACAAAACAGAACTATCTTCTCCTTTTTAATTTGAAATTATACTTAACTCACAAAAAGCTGTGTTTCTATGTCTCTCTGATTGGTTCTCTGGTATATGTTGGGTCTCAGTAAGAACTTGATGAAAGGCTGTTCATGTATTTGTCCACTCATCAAACACTTATTGAGAACGCTTGAAGTGTCACTGTAGGTTAGTCACTGATTATACATGATAGGCACACGGCATGACTGTGTCTCTCAACACACATCAATATCAATATAAGAGATTGTAGCTTTGTGAGAGCTACAACAAGTAAACAGACAATAATGTAATAGTGAGTTAGATGCAAAAGAGAGTGGTGTGGGAATACACAGAAAAGACACAACTCCACAACTCCAAATAGATGCCATTTATCACATCATCAAGTTTTTAAATTAGGGTAGCTGGTTAAAACATATAGACTCTCTCTCTCTTTTTAAAATCCTTGCCTGAAGATATTTTTCTATTATCTTCTGATAGAGTGAGAGGGAGAAAGAGAGAGACATACCACTTGGTTGCCTCCCACAAGACCTGGACCAGGGCCAGGGATGAACTGCAACCGAGGTATGTGCCCTTCATTGGAACCGAACCCATGACTCTTTGGTCCGTGGGCCAACACTCTAACCACTGAGCACAACTGGCCAGGGCTATAAGCACTCTCTTGACAGCTGTTTTTCAAAAGGATTTTGGTTAAAGTGGAACTACTAAGTCATTTCGAAACACTTTTTAAAAATAAAATAAACTAATGATAATGTCAGCCAATTTTTATGAACTGAAAGACATTTTACTTAAATAGGCATGGACTTCAGACAGCTCCTAGGTGATGGATTCATCTGTGGAAAGACAAGTCGATCTATCTCCTTGCCACATGGGATAAGGCAAGGGTGAGACATGTAATAAGAAAAATAGACAATAAAATCTGTAAATTCCAGAGAGCAAACAGATTTTCCTTGTAAATATTTTCCCTTAGGATTTCTGACATCCTTTAGGGACATGATGATTTTAACAACCCTAGCTTTGAATGTTGCAGGGTTTTTAAATATCTTTTCCAGAACCAGAGAGTAAATGGAATAGTCTTGGCTGCCAAGTGCTGATGGTTTGAAAATCCTCTATGAGGGGGGAAAAGTCAATTAAATCATCACCTCATTTTTGTATATGAATTATTGCAATGAGACCAAAAATGTGTTGTGTTAGGCTATCAGTAAATATCTGATTTAATCCTATTAAAATTATGTTATCTTTCCTTGCTATTTTCCCCCAAGAAAAATACTCCTCTGAGAAGTTACTATCTGCTGGGAAGGAAGGGGGAATCTTTTGGTTTCAAAATACAGACAATAAGTAGCTGATTTATGAGAAGAATTTATTAGTTACAGGTGAGGAATTAGGGAGAGGTTCATGAAGAACATATTTATGTTGGTTAGAAGAAAAGATGTGATTTGGATAGGAGAAATGGGTGCTCAGCAAAGGCTTGTTAAACTAAATGATTAGATCAGTGAATGAATACCTACATCGGGTCTTCATGAAGTCAGAGGATTTCTTGTATTTTCTTGTCATTGAAATTACTTCCTCCAATTTTATCTACATGTTTACTCTTTCTGAGAGAAAAGTCGACAGGTGACCAGCAGATCTGGCCATGTGAGAAAGCATATTATGGGGAGAGAGAAGAAAGACCCCATAAAAGAGTGATATAGGATCAACCATGGTACATGAACAGGGTTGGACAGCTGAACATGGATAGAAAAAGGTATTCTGGGTAAAGTAAGTGTAACTGACAAAATCAGGGTGAAGAAAGACCCCATAAAAGTGTGATACAGGATCAACCATGGTACATGAACAGGGTTGGACAGCTGGACATGGATAGAAAAAGGTATTCTGGGTAAAGTAAGCGTAACTGACAAAATCAGGGTGCCTTAAAAACGTATATGCATAAATGCATAGCCCAAGGACACATACAATAGGGTGGTGAAGGCCTGGGGCGAGGTGGAAACCAAGTGGAGGGGGACACTGGGGGACACATGGGGAACATCTGTAATACTCTCAACAATAAAGATTTTAAAAAATGGGTCTGGCAAAAAAAAAAAAAAAAAAAGTACTGAGTTATGTACTGAGAAAGAAGTTCCAGAAGCTGATTGGCAAGAGCGGGAAAACTGACTGGACGTGAAATTTACATTGTGAATGTACTCAAATGAATGTGTCCACCAACCCTGTGCCCACAACCTCTTCTGTGGCTCGAGGCAAAAGGAGGGGTTCACTGTCCTCCCACCATTCCTGGGGCCTCGTGTCTTCTCCACTTGGGTAATGAGAAAAGTGCGACACCGGGACACAGAAGACATGGATTTTGGCTCTGGCTCTGCTGGCAGCTTGGTGAGTAATTTCAAGCAAGCCAGTCAGTATCTCTGAATCTGCTCCTTCATCTGTAAAGTGAAAGGGTTAGGCCAGATGATCATTAAAATGACTTCAAGCTTGCTATGCTTACCTATTTATATTGCATAAACTCTAGAGTGAAAGCAATAAACAGCATAACCAGCTTCATCCATTTAAAAAACTGCAGTGTGAGAAATTTGAAAGGGTGCTTCAGTAGACAACAAGCCTTTGGTTCTCCCTACTTGGCTTCACTCACGGAAGAATAAACCGGTCCCATCCCAGGACCTTCCTTTCTTGCCAAAGAGAGACTGTTCTACAGAAGAAACAGCACGGATCTAGGAACTTTATATGTACTCTCCTATGTGTCTTGCTCATTCCTTTTAGACAACTTGGAACTACTCCTCAAGATGAAAGATCTACTTGAGAATGGGTCCAGCCTTTCTGATCTTTTCCAAGCTGGTAGTGTTAGGATACTGGTATAGCTCAGCATCACTGCACTCACCCTGGGCTCATCACACAGAGGGCAGATAGGGGCCCTCACCACTTCAGTCTTTTGGGTATTCCTGGAATGAGCTAGGGTTCAGCCAGCTGTCTTTGGAGAACTGCTTTGAACAAGATCCTAAGTGTTACATTCTTGCCTGGTCTGAAACCTTTCCTAAAGGACAGGGCTGGAGACAAATGGCCCACTGGAAGTAAACCGTTAGAGGAAATTGGTTGGAAGAAGTCTGTGCGTGCCTGCGTCATGGCGGTGGGGCTGCCTGCATTCTACTCCTTGACTGAATATTTTCCCTTTAGGGTTCAGGCATGATGGCAGGTCTCCCAGTTCGCTGCCTCAATCATCAGCACTGTCTACGGCTTGCTTATCCTGAAGGGAGAAGAAATCCACAATAGAAATCATTGAGGAAATTCCTTATTCTTTTGCTGCTTTGGGTATGTGATAAATTCGAATCTCTCTTACTTGAATTGCCTCATGCATACGATGAGAATAATAGTAATGTTTAATTATTTTATTTTTCACTTACAACTTACATTCAATTATTTTATATTAGTGTTATCTTATTTTTTAACCTGGATATGATTTGTGGAAAGAATGACAAGCTTGTAAATGACAAATGGAACATAAGTTTACCATATTCCCACTACTATTTCCATTGAATCTCAGATATCGAAAAGATCTTGAGAGTACAAACCTGGCCAAACCCTCCTCTCCCCTTTCTCTTCTGGCACTTGAATCCTCTAAAAAGGTCTATCAATGGTCATGTTACTTCGTCCTGAATACCCTCAGTGACAGGAAATTCACCGTCTTCCAAAGCAGCCCATCCCGGCTTTAGACAGCTTTGACCATTCGAACATCCTGTCTCATGCTGACCAGAATCTGTGTGACAATTTTTACCAGGGGGTCTTCAATCCACTCATCACAGCCATTCCAACTAGATCTAATGCAGCCCTTCAAATGTAGGTACACAGAAAATATTGTTTAGGAATATTTTTATCATGGGCCAGCTATATCTTAGATCTGAAGACGGCTCAGTGGCAGAACGCTTTGTCATGGAACCTGCCCCACAGCCTCTCTGTGTTCCCTTCTGTTTGTTCTCCAGTCCCTTTCCAGCTGTTCTGTCAGTCAGGAGTGGTCTCCCATATCCTGAGGCATTTTGTTCAAGGAAGCAGCATATCATATGGCAATGTCATTTCTTTTTCCTTTATAAATCAGGCAGCCATGACTCGAGCAGTGAAATTCTACTTAGTAGTTTAAATTTAAGCCACCTCAGCTGCTCTCTCAGGGTAAAAAAAAAAAAAAAAGAAAAGAAAAAAAAAAAAAACACACCAAAAAACTATTTTACTGTTGGTTCTCCAGTTACAGAAGTTTGGGACTCATCCCAAAAAATATTTCAAAAACAGGTATTATTTCCAGAAGCTAAATGGCACACGCGTGGGATACAAAAGATTTGTTGACTGCATGGAGCCAGCAACAGCATGGTAAATATATCTGACTCCTGACAATAACCAAAACAAGTCCAAAGACAGCTTGGATAATGGGAAATGGATTTAAAAGAAATTCTCCTCTGGATTTCTCCTTACCGCATTCACTGCCAGCAGTACAGAGTTCTGCGTCTGCCACAAGCCTCACCTCTGCGCCACAACGCGTTCATTACGCACGTGGTACAGGACGAGTGTGCCTGATGCTGTGGCTCTCCCTAGAACTGGAACAAAAGGCAAGCTTGGTCGTGGACCCTCAAACAGATGAACTCTCTCTCTCTCCACAATCTATTTCCCGAACATTTCTCTCATTAACTTGACTGATCTTGTCTTTGAAATTAAAGCCAAATTACTTTGGACACTGGAATGGTAAAAACTGGCCCCAAGAGAGTCAAGTGCTTGGATGCCGGAGAACACGCGCTAATGCCATAGACACATACACCCCAGATATACACACACCCATCAGCCCAAGTATAACGGATTTGAACAAGTCAGCAAAAATAAATGTATTTACTTATTTTTCTCACAAATTGTCATGTGGGTGAAGATAAAGTGGCCAATTCCACAGTTCTTTAGGAATCCATCCTCTTATAATGAAAGCTTCCATATGCCACCACTCAAGAATCACATGAACCTTTATGAAGTGTTGTTCTATTCAGTGGAGACAATTTCTAAGAAGTGGACACCGGCTTTAAGTTATTTTCTTAGTCACTGTGGTCTGTCTTGCTGAACTAATTATTCACATTTCCCCACTAGTTAATCTCTCTTGCATACCAGGATGCACATGTCTGCAAAATAATAATAATAATGGTTAGCACATATTGTACTATTGTGCTAAGCTCTTTAAACACATTATCATTAGTCAAACCTTCTTAATAAACACTATAAGAAGATAGTAATAGTCTTATTTTACAGGTGAGAAAACCACAGTGTAGATAAGTTAACTATTTCAGGTCTTTCTAAGTCCACTGCTTCATGCTGCTAGCTTGTTTTTATATGGGCATGAACAGGGAATGAACTAAAAGTGGTTGTGGATATATTTCTGCATGTCTTGCTTGAAATTGTTGTACTCCTCTCAAACGTTCACTATTTTAAGACAGAGGAACTATTTCTATATTTCCCTCTGATAGAGATGTCTGCAAAGTCCTTACGTGGTAATGTACCAACTAGTATGGACATGTATGCGGAGACCTTAGTGCCACTGTGACTGATGTAAGAAGAGACTACTGGATTGTACACCATTCAGCCTTGTCCAGAACACACGTGAAAGGCTTGAAACACAGTTTGACCGAGGCCTCCCTTGAGAAAGTCAAGAGAACTGATATTCATTTCAATAACTGAAGAGAAAAACCCAAAGGGGACTGGCCCTCCTAGTGTCTGTGAATGCAGACTCTTCTCAGACAATGGGAATTAATGATACTGATGTTACATTTAAGCATATATTCCCCTAGAATAAATGCCTATCTTATGCCCAAATACAAGCTATTTCTTTCCAATTCAGAAGTACAAAATGAGAGCTTCATATTCAGAATACTGTACCTGGACAGGGTAAGCATAGTTCCCAGAACGGAGAAATGGTCAAATCAATGTGATTGACTCAGTGACTTGTTGATTTATTCTTACATAAAAATGTCCTTCTATTCCTACATCCATTCCTAAATCCATACATGTCAGAATGCTCACGGTCACTTCCACTACCATTAACTTAGCCCTTTGTAACGTAAGCAGACAGATGACCCTGGCTCTGTCTTCCATTTGTGGAACCTTAGTCAAGTTACGGCACTGCCCTCCTAGTTGTGATAACCTCATGAATAAAATAGCAGTGACAATCAATCGCTGCTTGGTTTACCTCAAGGGGTTGCTGTTAGAAACACATGGAAAAATCTGTGTGACAGTACTTAAAACACACACACACAAGTACATACGCCCCCAACCCACAATTAATGTTGATGTGATTATTTCTGTTTAAATATGTCTTCTCTCCATTGTGACAATAAGAATTTGTCATGTTTCTTGCATCTTGAGACTTTAGGCAGGGCAGACTTCCAGTGGATGCTAATGACATTGATGAGAATGAGATTTAACATGCCCAGTGGACACAATTCTGCACGTAGTCATGATCATGATAGCAGGAGGTGGCACACGCCTGAGGGCTATGATTAGAAAGGTTCAGAGTTAGTTTACTTCTGTAATAAAGTAGGAAACTATCACATTAGTTGAAAGTTTCTTCCATTAGCTGTGGTGGCGGCACCTCCTGAAAGACCAAGGCTTTTAACACCAGGTGTCTGGGAAAAACAAAGGTCAGTGATTCAAGATATCTCAGCAGCACTGGACACAAAATCAGAGATAAGTTCTACACACAAATATGTCCTCTTGATAATGTAAAAGTCAAAGAGTTTTAGGAAAAAGTAAAATGAACTCAAGTATGCCTTTGGGAAAGAATGGGAAAACTTTCCTAACAGCCAAGTTTGCCTCTTCTTTTCCATCTTAATCCAACATTTTTTTCCTTCTTTTTTTAAATTTAAGTAGTTACTGGATCCCCAAATATAACATCCGCAGTAACTTCAAAGAAGCCACGATGAGTCTTTCAAGGACTTTCCCTCATAAGCATCTTTTTTATGGCTGAACAGGCTGACCTCCAGGTCTCATCTGAGAAGTCAGAGCTTTCCCCTCTCATGAAAGCCTCCTATGTCTGACCAGTCCCAGACACACAGCAAAATTAAATAGGGTCACAGTTAAGTGTGGGTCTTTAGTGTGAAGTCCATCCAGGGGTGGGGTGATTTTCCTGTGCGTGGTCTGGCTGGGTGGCGGCCACAGACACATGTTGATTATTTTAAGTCCGCTGATGTGCCTGGAGCCCAACTGGCCTAAAGCTTCCTAAGGAGTTATTTTCCGAGGTGGAGTGGACTCCGTCAAAAATGTGAAACAAAAGGAAGCGATGTCTACAAAATCCCACTTAAAATGCTGGAGTGAGAACTGGCAGGTTATGGAGCTGCAAGGAGCGTTTAGGCATACTTTAGTCTCCATCCTTCAGTTTCACAAAAGAACAGACTAAGATCCAGGATGGGGAAATGATTTTCCCAAAGTCACTTAGGAAACCTCAGTCCCCAGGACCCAAACTAACCATCTGCTTTACACCAGGCTAGTCTTCCAGATGTAAATAATGCCAAATTACAGACATCTGGAAACCGATGTTTAACAACACCCACCAAGAGATGTTTCCAAATAATCAGAAATTTGGATTGAAAAGTTAATATACAACCAAAAACATTTGGTTGGTTTCAGAGATTTCACACCATTTATGTAAATGTTTTAATCTGGTGGAGAAATAAACAAAATCAAGAAACACAAAAGTGGTTCCCTTTCTTATGCATCATTGTAGCTCATTAAAATCATAATGATTTGCCTCTGTCTTTGTTTATTTTTTTGGCATTTCTTAAGCCTGGAAAAGTAAAATTCAATTGGCCTATTTCACTTTGTTTTAAACTCTTCCTTTTTTGATTTTTTGGTTTTATAGCAATTAGATTTTCAACACTGTTAGAATACATTAATCCAAACCAAACACATTTTTTTCTTTCATAATTTTCTTTTTCCAAAGAGTAACTTTTTCTCATCTGCAAATATTTCATTCCTAGATTATGTAAACTCTTTTTCATCCAGCTTTTGAAAATTAAGTCCTGACTTAAAGCTTACATTGAAAAAGTCTGTAATATTTATACCACTAGATGCTTATCCATCCATCCACCCATCATTGACTTTCTTTCTCTTAGGCTATTTATCTAAAAATGACACTAGTGAGCATTCATGCCTTCCTCATAATATTGTAACAATTAAAATGAAATGAGAAGAGCTTTGTCATACAAATATTACTTGTTCCAATATTTGGGTCTGATTTTTCACTGGAAGTTTGCTGGGTGTATAAAGCTAAAAGATGAAAAAGTTTAGGCTCAGAGAGACTCTCTAAGTTTTTTTTTTTTAAATATCAGAGCTTTGTGCAAGCCAAGAACTGTTTTTAGGTGACTTACAAATATGAACTCATTAAATCTACATAACAATCTTATGAAGTAGGTACTATTGTCATTCTCATTTACATATAGGAAAACTGAGGCACTAAAAAGTACCCGTAAAAGGAAGTTGCCCAAGCAACAGGGTTAGAAATAACAGAGAACATAGTTCTAAACAGGCAGTTGGTTCTGAGGTATGAGATTTTAAGTTATGATGCCTAACTAAATCCTTACCACTTAGCTCTGGAGAAACTCCCAAACACATAGTAACTTACTATGAAGTAGGGATGATATAAATTTACCTTTGTGTTCTATTCATAAAGGCAATCAAATAAGGGTATCACAGCCAGCTAATTCCCTGCTATGTAAAGCACAGTAAACCCATCCTGAACCACGTGAGAGAGAGTGGTAGGGCGTGTGAAAAGTCCTAGAATAAATGAATTCACTCTGCAGAATTATGACCTCATAATGAAATATCAGATTATAGGGAAGGAGGTCATTAGTTAGTCTATAAAACTGCTAGTAAATATTAGTGCTATCTTCACAAAAAATAAAATAAATATCTCAACAAACTTGATGTAAAGTACTGTTAATATTTAGTGAATTTTAAATGCATAATGGATTTATATAATCTTAATTCCTATTCATCATTCCCTGCTCCGAATTTTACTTTACTCTTCTCCCTGCCTCACCTCCATGCTGGTACCTGAGTCTGGCACAGGGGGTCCTCCGTGCTGGGTCTAGATATCCACCCTCCTCTCTGAGACCAGGCTCCATCACCTGTCTGCTCATACTGCTCCCTGAGTCCCTGCGTCCTACTCCATGGCCTTGCATTTGAGTGGCCTTTCTATTCCTCACACACAAATTCCCTCTATTTCCTCACATTCCTAGAGCAGCGGCTGATAATTCTTATCATTTCCATGATCTGGAACTCAATTTACAGTATCATGCACAATAAGAAACAGATAATAAATGTTACCCCTATCCTTAAGTGGACGATGAGCAAGGGAATCAGAAAGCCCTCTCACCCAGGTCACCCCCAAGTAAAAAGAGATGACCGGTATTCCCTTTGGCTCTTACTCTCGTGGGGTGCAGAGTCAGGGCCAAAGGCCTAAAAAGCGAAGTGAGCATCTGGAGGAACAGAAATAGTCCTCTTTCAGAACTTCTTTCCAGTTGACATACTTGAAGGGGGAAGTTTCTGGGCTTAACGTATTTTTTTCTTAATCCTCACCTGAGGATACTTTTTCACTGATTTTTAGGTAGAGTGGAAGGGAGGGAAGGAGAGAGAGAAGCATCCATGTGAGAGGGGCACATCGATTGAGTGCATTCCACATGACCCGGACCAGGGTCAAGGATGGAACCTGCAACCCAGGTACACGGCCTTGACAGGGAATCAAACCTGAGACGCTTCAGTCAGTGGGCTGACGCTCCAACCACTGAGCAAAAACAGCCAGGGGTATGGGCTTAATCTCTGTAGTGCCCTGCACAGGGACTGATACTCAGTGAAAGCTGCCAGAAATAACTGAACCTCTTCCTTCTAAATTCTCAGAATGAAAACCCTGTGTTCTAATTGTAATTTATTATCATTTAAATTTTGTTTGGTTTTCTTAGTCTGCTTACGAGGTTTATTCTTTAAAAGCCCAAATGCATCTCTGCTAAATATAACAGAAGAAAATGATGTGTCTAGATCTGGGCCAAACAAGTCTAAGAAGAGAATGAGAAAGGCCAAAGGAGAAATTCCCAGAAGCCAAGACGAAGGTAGAAAGCCTGAATTATAACTGACTCACCAAATCATTTACAGGCCTTTTTGATTTCTTTAGGCTCTCGCTGACTCTTCAAGCGCTGGTTTGTGTTTCTTGAGTAAATATTTGATTATCTCTTAACAGCTGCAGTAGGGATGATTAATATTTACTGAGCATCTGTAACTGGCATCTTGCTGGTAGTTCATGTGTATTATCCGATTTAATGAAACTCTCAATATCTGCACAGAAGCCAGTGATCCCGCAACTGGGACCAGGGATTCCACTCATCATGAAGCCCTTATATTGGACGTAGATCTCTTATTTAATCTTTTGCATAAAATTACAAAGAATATTTAGGAAATCAAAGGCATCGAGAAAATTTCAAAAACTGCATACTGTTACTCGTATTTAATCCTAAATATCCCCAATTTGACAATTTCTTTTGGTGAGAACTGTATATTTACATGTCAAGCTGTGGTCTGTCTCTCACAACTCGGGACTCCCTAGAAATGCCCATATGCAAACGAAAATTGGTGACTTTCCTTACTTTTTTTCCTTTTTTCGTTAAGGTCTCTGATGTGTGCCCTATATTCAAGCATAATTTCTGACTCAAAATCATACTTGGTGACAAAATTTTTTTTGAAGTCCTTATTCACAGTGTTATTTAACACTGTTTTAGAAATTCAATCTCAAACTAGGTATGACAAAAAGTATTCGAAAAGGAAGAGATACATTTATCATTTTTTTGAGGAACCTAAGAAAACATGCTGAATTGTTAGACTTATTAAGAGTTCAGTTAAGTAGTTGTATAAAAGGATAATTATGTAAGAATGTTTGGCTTTCCTGTATTTCTTTATTAAGCAATTTAAATATATAATGGAAAAAGATAACATTTACATATTAAATAGAAAAAAACTTTAAAACAATGAGCTTTATGTTATGTTATAGCTACATGAAGAAAACTATAAAACTTCTCTAAAAGATCTAAACATTAGAAAAATAATGAGAATCTTTTAGAACTATACCAAGTGATTCTGACATTCACCTGGAACAATGAGAAGGCAAAAGAGATAATGTTTTGAAATCAAAAGTAATGGGGGTAGATTTGCTAGAATAAAGCCACAGTAGTTAAAATAGTTAGTGAGAGGAAACTGGACATAAAATCAATGGAATAAACCAGATAGACCATAAACAGATCTTAGGATACAAAGAAACTTAATGTAAAAAGAAAATTGAGATAATATCTATTTATATGAAATCAATAAATGATGCTAGAAAAAACTGTTTAATTATTTAGAAAATATCACTTTTATCCTAGCCTGATATCATACAAAATAATAACCTACAGATAGATTAAAAAGTTATATGCATTAAAATGTTTCTTTAAATTATATACATTTAAGAAACTAGAATAAAATACATGTGAATATTTCTGATACTATCTGCATAAGGATGATTTTATATGCTTAGAAGTGATAGGAGACACCACCAGTAAACTACAAATCAATGAAAATACTAAGTGACCTAAGACAATCAAACTATAAGGCAACCAGAATTAAACATATGTGGATATTTCTGATTACTAGATAAGAGAGAAGTTCTTATGTTTCAAGTGATAGAAAACACCATAAGGAAAAAGTCTGTCAACACACATAAACTAATAACAATAAAACAAAAATAAACCTTTACATACTTCAAATGACATACTCACGATGGAAAAAAGATTTTAAACAAGTGTAATTTATGTTAATATTTTAATATATAAGGCACTTTTGTAACTTTTAGATAAAATCACTAAAACTCTAATAAACACAACAGAATCCAATAATCCACAAAGGAACAAATACATATTGGTAACAAACATGAGCGTTTCAGCTAAGATTTGTGACAAAAATATTTCAATTCCCAGTGCTCATAGAGCCAAGGTCATGGAAGACAAGAACTGACCCAGAAACTGGCACAGACTTGAGGAGACTGAGGGGATGCAACAACTAAATGCAGTGTGAGACCCTGGACTGCATCTTAGAACAGAGAAATTACAATAATGAAAAAATTGGTACACTTAAAATAAGTTTGGTCGTCTAGTTCAGATAATACAGCACCACATGTTTTCGGGTTGACCCCTATGTCATGAATATGTAAGTTGATAATATAATGAAAACTGGGTAAAGGACATCTTATTTTTGCTAAATTTTAGTAATTTTAATACTTTTTCAGAATTAAAATTAAATTGTCACTAAAGGGGGGAAAAAGCATAACAAAATTGTTGTATATTATCAAAATATTTCATAGGAGAAGAAAACCCGTTCAGTTACATAAGAATCAAAGAATTATAAACTGTACATGGATGCCTCAGAAATAGGAATAAAAGTAAATCTACCACAAAAATTATAAACAGGGGTTATCTGTTTTCTTGCTTTCTTAAAAACAAAGAGCCAATATTATTTCTACATTCAAGAAAAAAGTGTCAATACATTTTTTTTAAAGGAGAGTGACAGGTTGCAGAATATTGGGAGAAACATTTTGTAATTTTTCAAGGTACAAAGACAAATGCTAATATTTATACCTCAAGAAGGGCTAACGCAAGCATATACTTTTCTAGCACAACACAAGAGACTTCTGGTAACAGTGTGCCATCACTGTGGTCAAGAAGAGGACATCATTTAATTGAACAGAGGAAACGCATTGAATTGAAAGATCAAATATTAAAATGAAATGTTGCCGGTTATAAAAAAAATGGAAGAAAATTTTAACAAAAGATAAAAAATATCTTTTGTGAAAAAAGTCCCTACGTTTACAGACAAGAAAGATCAGAAATTCAGTGGCTAAGTACTACATCTCATTTGGAGGTGGTGTGATCAGACAGGAATTTAAATATCTTGTGTTGATAGGCTGTTTTACATCATCATACTTCCTCTTTCCTTCTCCTCTTTTTCCACAACTGTGCTTTTTTCTTGCTGTTTGTTCAAAAACATTTACTGAGTGCCTATTAAATGCCAAGTCTACTTCTACACTGGGAGATATAAGAATGGTTAGGACAAGTTCCCTGTCCCTGAGGAAGTAACAATGTTTCATTGACATTAGCTGATGTCCCAGAAACCTATGTCCAGTGATGGAGGATATACTTCTTTCCCACATTCTATTCTATTATCTCTTCAATTCTAGAAACGCTTATTGTAGAGCTCCCTGGTCCATACTATTCATTCTCAAAGACAAAATAATTCTTTCAAGTCACTATAATCTTTTTGTGTGGTATCAGAATGCTGGTTCATCTGCTCAAGTATCTACTTTAACACATGGGTTGTTTTAGGATTCGGGGGAAATTCTAAATTCTTTTTCCTAGAGTAACATTTGAAGGTTTCAGCTCCATAATTTCTGAGATTTAGCCTCAAGAAATTTAAAGCAAAAATTGTTAAGGTTTTGGTAAAAACAAAGAAGAAGAGGAGGAGGAGGAGAAAGAAGAAGAGGAAGAAGAGGGAGGGGAAGGAAAGGGTAGGGTAGGGTAGGGTAGGGGAGGGAGGGAGGAAGGAAGGAAGGAAGGAAGGAAGGAAGGAAGGAAGGAAGGAAGGAAGGAAGGAAGGAAGGAAGGGAGGGAGGAAGAAAGGGAGGGGGCAGGGAGGGGGCAGGGAGGGAAGGAAGGATCAAATGTATCAAAGTAAATATTGAACACCAAATCAGAAGCCATGAGAAAAGCGTTGCAAAATGTTAGCATTTACATGGTACATTTGGAGCTTTGAGTTTGCAAGATCAAAATTTGAGGCTTTTTTATTTCCTTCTGGAAACATTGCCTACAATTAGATGAACTGTCACTACATTACAGTGGGCACCTAATCACCAAGATAGAACATTAAGTCTTGGCTTTCTTAGTCAGTGTGATTTAACTAAGTTAGCAGTAATAAAAGGTTTACCTTTTGTTCATTAAAACAACCAGAATATAAATTTTGTTAAAAATTTATTTTAAAAATAATAAAGGCATACAAAGATATCTATTCAAGAAAATAAATATCTAGTCTCATTGTTATTTTTCTCAAATTCTGGCTAGAAATCATCTGATTTTTGTGGGGTTCTTTTAATCTTTTTGCTATTTATGAGTGTAAAGAGAAAACCTCAGCACTCACTTCCACTAGTTACCATGGTGCTTTCGGCACGTGTCTACTGCTGTATGTGCCCAGCATTTATTCTCTCTTGTTCTGGCAAAAACATTTCTATTTTTCATGTGCAAACCAATCCTCTCTAACTCTAAAAGCTCCAAGGAAGAAAGACTATTCTTAATCAAATTACCTGTCCCTGATGTAAGCAATTTACAAGTGACTGCAGAACCCATCTAGCCTGAAAGTCCATGTTTTTGTTTTTCCAAGTAGAAGAGAGTAATATTGGTATTCTATCGCTCAAGGTGAAAGAGGTCTCCTGACAAATTCAAGTTCATGTTACAAAATACTTTTTAAAGCAATGTTCAAACTGAGCACCAAGGTCTAAGAAGATATAATGTAGTGGCAACGTAGGACTCTGCCTGATATGAAGGCATCTAAAAAGCTTACATAGATCTCTTTCATAAATAAATTGTGCAGAGGGCTGATTAAAGAGGTGGTCAATATACGTAATCACATATCAATAATTATTCCTCATAATTTCAGTTGCATATAATGATGAAGATACTCAAAAAAAGTGACAGGCAGACTTACATTTTCAGTGGTGCTATTTATTCCTTCAGGCATATTAAGTACAGCCTTAAAGTGGCATAATTTGAAACAATGATTTGCTTCAGAGTTCGGACATCAGGTTTTATAATAAATATAGGAATCTGGCAATTTCTACAAGATTGCACATTTGCAAATGTAAATAAAATAATAGAAAAATAATCATGTGATTCCAGTCTCTCAAGTGAATTATTTGAAAAACAGAAAGAAGCCAGGCTCAAAGGCTTCAAAGTGTTTGATTCCATTTATAGACATTCTGGAATCAGCAACATTTGAGGAATGAAGATGAGATCAACAGTTATCAGGGACTGGGAGCAAGGGAGGGGTTGACTATAAAAAGGCATCATGAGGAAATTTTGGGGGGGATAGTTACTCAATCTTAATATTGGTGGTGGTGGTTACATGACTCTCCATTTGTCAAAAGTTACAGAGCTATACAGCAAAGGAGTAAATTTTACTGTATGCAAATTAAAAATAAACAAATACATTTTAAATATTTGAAAATACTTGGCTGAATGACTATTTTTCCCCAGTTTTTAATTGCTTCTTTGGCAATTGGGAATAGTTGGTAGAACAAAAGACTTGACATCCAGCATTTGAGCCTTGACTTCTACATGATTTGTTGCTTGACTTTAGGGAAACATTTTAACTGTTTCTGTTCTATCTGGTTTGTTCCATTGGATTATTATATATAACTGGTACAAATACCCTGCTGAATTTGGGAATTGAGTGAGCTAATCTACACAGCATCCTATTAAAAGTATCAAATTTTATATACTATAAAGCTTATTAAAGATCTATAAAAAGCTTTAACTCCCTAAAGATTACAGAGTCTTAAATTCTTAAAGAACTGTTTCTCTTTTGACCCCTTCATTCCATTTCTTGGGACATCCTCTTTGTCATTTCCTTTTGATCCACCAGCTATGATCTATCTATCAATTCTCTGTCCCCCACCCATCAAGGATCCTATGGGTTTCCCTTTCATTTCTGTTATTTTACTGATACTCTTGTCACATTCTTTGCCTTAATTTACACTAAAAGACAGCAGGGTGGGGATATTGCACTATTGACAACTCAAATTCATTCCCATTTAAACAAAAGGCAAATGGCCAACCGCCATCTGTTGAACTTTAGGAGACTTGGGGAATTGAAGCAAACCCAGATCAAATGTTGGAATGTCTTACTGGACTTTCCTAAACATGTGCTGTGAATTAGCAGTGAGATTTGGAGTGGGGGCAGGAAACAAGACATACATCAGGAATGTGCCCAACTGTTAAGTAGTTTAGTTTGAGGCCTATATAATAAACTGCAGTGTAGAGTCCCTGGCAAATATCTATCATTTGGATGAATATTTCCTATTAATTATTTTACTACATTGCTATCACTACTTGTACTGTTCTACTTCTGAATCATTTGGCTTCCCATTTTTCCACATTCAGAATAAATTTTACTTCTGAAAGTCCTAGTTGCCACCCCTCGTTCCTTCCTACCTCTGTTGTCCTCGAATATTAAGTGGTAGTTTCTGTCTTGTGTTAAAATGATTATTCCCTAATGACTAATAACATTTACAGTGGAATATTACTTTAGAGTGGACAAGCTGCATCCCACAGATATACTTAGTTCATGTTTAATATAATCTTATGAGATCATTCTTTTTTATCTCCATTTAAAAACAGTAACTCTGAGTCTCAGAGGAAATGCAGCGTAATGATGGCGTGGAAACCAGGCAGGGAATTCAACTCAGAATCTAGTGTCAAATCCTGTTTGTTTCTCCTTTGATTTCTTTCTCAACCTCACTCATTCAACCTGTCTTTGACCTTTATTCAAAGAAAACAAAATTAATTTTCTCAGCTTCCTTTTGTAGAATCTGACACAGGCCAGGAACACTCTGGGCTCTGCCCAGCATGTTGGGCACCCTGCCCTGCCCCAACTATGATGCAGACCAGGCATTGGCCATGGTATATTAGATACTTACCTGGACTAATTTAAAAATAAAGGCCTCTAAAGGCATGGAGAATCTATGAACAGGATAATCAATCTTTGAAAAACAAAGCTGACAATGTTGGCAGGATGGGAAGGACATATTTACTTGGTAATGGAATACAATTTTCAAGTAGCAAAGAAAAGAATCTTGGATTAGCAGGTGAGGAAGCCCAAACAATGTAAGACAATAGCAATAATCTTTATGTTTGCATGTCTCTTACTGCTTTTTTTCTGGCCAGTCACATAGCTCATGCCACTTGACTCTCAAGAAGAAAGGGAGTTTGGCCCATTGTAAAAATAAAGACATTATAGTTGAGTAATTTCTCTGAGGGCACACAGATAGAAAGAAAAAAATTGAGGACTATAGTTTGTGCTTTGCCAATTCTAAGACCTTTCCACCGATAGTGTCTCCCGTAAAAGGAAAAGCAAATTCCAAGTAAAAATCTGCACCAGTGATTCTTATTATTACTGGATTACCATTTCAGAATCTAGTATAAGTTTTAGCTTCCCCCCCAGAAAGATACTCATATATACACAATTCTGTATACAGTTTTACAGACTTCATAGACCCCCGAGCCTCAACAAAAATACGGACTTCAAGGGAGAATCAGCGCTCTAGATAGAGTTTGCAGAAAATAAGACATTGTGATCTCAGATTTTAGCCAAAAGAATTTTTTACTCTCAATCCTCTTCCCCCGATCTCAATACCTCAGTCTCCTAGACCTCTGCTTCCTATTTGCATAGCACTGCCTTCTTCATGTAATTATAAATCAGCATGCTTTTAAAGGTTATTCTAAATTACAAGTGTGCATTTATCACTGCAAATGTTGATGATTGTATGGTATAGCATTTTGATAAGATCAGATTATGAGCAATTTAATCACAGATATTGTTTCTAGTTGTTTTTTTTGTTGTTTGTTTTTTAATTTTTTTTTATCCTCACCCGAGGATATTTTTCCATTTTTTGTACAGATAGAGTGGGAGGGAGAGAGAGAGGAAGGGAGAGAGAGAGAGAAACATCGACGTGAAGGAACACATCGAGTGGCTGCCACCCGCACGACCAACCAGGGCCGGGGACAAAGTGCAACCGAAGTACGTGCCCTTAGCGGGAACCGAACCCGGGTCTCTCCGGACCGCAGGCCGACGCTCCAACCGCTGAGCCAAACCGGCCAGGGCTGTTTCTAGTTTTTTGCATCCCTTTCAGTTTATATATTGCAGACACACAACGTGTGGTAACTAAAATCATGATTTTTAGTAATTAAGACCATGGATTATTTCCACCACAAGGTAAGCCTTAAAATGTGGGTTTAAATAACATCATCATTATAACCAACATTTATTTTCATGACAAAGTCATTTTCCAGGCTCTGCTAAAGTCATACTTCTTCACTGATCTCAAAGACCTCCTAAATCTAAGAACACATCTGACAATAGCTAGCTTACACTGGTAATAGAAACTATCCTTTTGGGAAATAAGAAGAATAAAACTGAATGACAGTTGGTACTGAGATATATTTAAATCTAGAAACAAATTAGAGCAAACCTTTGTTGGTATCAACTCCGTATTACGGATTTTAAAACTTCATGTATTTGCTGTTTCAACATCCCCACAAAGAGACTGTGCACACCGCCATCAGGTGGCCAGGTGCAATGGTGTGATAAGGCTGCCCCTTACCACAAGTTCCCCTTTTCCCCTCCTCTGACTGTGATCCAGCGACATTCATACACACAGTGAAATCTTCTCATGGCTTTTCTTTTTAATGCACTGCACCCTGATCCCCAATAAATTCACTTGCCCGTGAGTCCTTACATTCCCTCAGCTCCCAGCTACTTGGTTCAGCGGGCTCTCTTGATGCTCCCCTAACATGGTCCTTTCATCGCGTGTCATGACTTTCCCTCCCGAGGACCTGTGAATATAATAAACTTTGTTTTTCTGTGTCTCCCCTTGTGGCTGCACCTGACTAACCATCTCATGAAAGAAGACAAAACATGCTCTAATGGTTTCACAAGACCCTCCTCTCCTAAGGACCTCACAGATCAGATCTGGAACTAACACGGAATCCTGTTTGGTCCTGAGCCTCCTGAAGGCTGTGCGTGAGCAATACGGTGAGACACACAGAACCTGCTGGCACGGGACCCTGGGCACAGCCCTGCGTTAGCTCCATCGTCTCAGATGTCCTTCTAGATGAAAGCCTACATATAAACAAGAAGAGCTCATTCCTGAATGAAAAAATAAAACCTTAACAGACATAAGCAGAAGTAGAAAAAAAAGTCATCTGAAAGAAAAGCTAAATTTTTTTTCCAGTTCACATTCCATCTAAATCTACGAGAATGAAATAAGGATAGAAACTGGCATTGTAGCTTAAAGGAAATTGTTCCTCTAGGATGCATTCGTCACTGAAACCCAAAATAGAAATGACTGAATAGGCCATTTATTTCTTCCTCAAGACAAGCCAGAAACATACCTTATAGTTTCCTTCCCAGAGTCCATACGGTATTTATTGTTCTCTGAACAGAACCATATGCCATGATAATTCACATTTTGTGAATAGGACAGAGGTTCAAAGTTTTGAAGAATCAACTAGACTTAGTGTGCTTCACTAGAACCTACTTCTTAATTTTTTTAACAGTTGAGCATTATAAGGAGGAAACATTTTCTGGGACATACGACTGAGTTCCTCCGAAAGTAAAGCCCCTCGGATTGCTTCACACACCATTGCCAGCTGTGGTTGAATGGCAATGACAGCACATACTGCATCTTCATAAGAGTGCTTCACAGTTTGCAAAATTTAATGGATCTAATTCTGATGTCATAACTGTAGAAGGTGTAACATGTACTGTATTATCCTTACTTCCTTATTTCCTCACTTACTGATAAGAAAAAGGACCCAGAGATACTAGATTACAGATACTAGAGATACTGTCTCACAGACTGCTAGTGGCAAAACCGTCAGATCCTTCATTCATTTAAAAAATGTGTTAAACTCACAGTATGTATTAAGAACTCTATTGGGAATGAGGGATATAAAGATGAGGAATATACAGTCTTTGCTTTACAGGACTTTGGACTTCCATGTCCACCAAGAAGCATAAAACAAACAGACGTTTCTAAAGGCAGACTATGGTAAATCTCCAAACAGGCTTCCAGAATGGCATGGGACTCACAGGAGGGGGGAATCAATATAGGAAATTACTTGAGTTTATTTTCTACTGATAGGGAACTTGTTAAGGGTGAAAGATAGGACTTACTCATTCTTGTTTCTTCACAGAGCCTAAAACATTCTGTAGGTGTGCAGCACATGTTGGTTGGAAGAAATAAATAAAGTGGATGCATTAAGTGTCTGGCCCTGTATCTCCTTTATATGAGACAGCCAAAATGAGTACTATGTATTCTAGGGGTAAGAAACAGAACAAAACTCACTGGACGACACAGAAATGAGAACAGTGACTATAGCTGCATTCGCTATTTCTTAAGGGGATACTTAGCTCTTTAATCCTTTCCCATGTAATGATTCAGAATGAAGAGGGGTAGGCAAAAGTAGGTTTATAGTTGTGAGTACATGAAATAGAGTTTATTCTTGTATTATTATTAATTATTGTATTTATTTGCATTACAACTGTAACCTACCCCTGTATGTCATAACGTGCATAGTCTTACACTGATCGGAGGGCATGCAGGTGACCACCAGCTATAAGACAACTACATATTCGGCAGCACAGATTCCAGGGAAGATTTGAAAGGTCTGGATGGGAATGTTTGCAAAGCACTGCTGCAACGCTGAAACAGTTTTTACTGAGTCTATAAATGATTGTGTTGCTTATGTAATCCACAAACACTGTGTGCAAAAACAGGTTACTTCAAGCTTATAAAAAAGAATGCCAACTAATAGTTATTGAACCTGCCATTTACAGAATAACTATGGAAAATTAGCCTGTTCTGTTGGAGTCAAACACAATGTGGGCTATCTTTTCATAAGACACTATAATGATTCTGAGTTCAATTTTCAATGTATGTGTTTGGTGGGGAAGGGGGGGGGGGTCACTGCACCAACAAGCTATGCTCTGACTTCAGCTGACTGTCCTACCATTCAACTCAGTTCCGACGCGACCTCCCTGTAGATCAAGTCAGATCCCACAGGTTAAGGGCTCAGTCCAACAAAACACTCTTCCTGATCTCCACCCTCCCCAGTGCCCACTTCCAGACACCAATCACAAGTCCAGGTTATTACCTGTGTTTCCAGTCTACTGGCTATAGATCAGAGGTTCCAACAACCCCCTCCTCAGGTTCGATTAGTGTGCTAGAGCGATTCACAGAGCTCAGAGAAACATTTCACTTACTAAATCACTGGTTTATTATAAAAGGATATAACTCAGGAACAGCCAGATAGAAGAGATGCACAGGATAAGGTGTGGGGCTGGGAACAGGGCAAGAAGCTTCCATGCTCTCTCTGAGCTCACCATGGACCCCAAATCTCCACATCTTCACCAACCCTGAAGTTCGCTAGACTCCATGCTTTGGATTGTCATGGAGGCTTCATGACAGAAGTGTGATTGATTGACTTATTGGCCATTGGTGATTGACTCAACCCCCAACCCCTCTCCCATCTCTAGAAAGCAGGGGGTGGGCCTAAAAGTTCCAACCCTCTGTTCATCTTTGGTTCCCTGGCAGTCAGCCCTCATCCTTAGGTGCTTTCCAAAAGCCATCTTTATTAACATAAACCCAGTTTTGGTGGAAAAGGGCTTCGTATGAAAAGCCAGATAGGATACTTGTTTCAACTTTATGGCTCTGAAGAGATTTCAGGGACTGAGGAGACCAACTATTATGATGAAAGATGCTCCTCTTGCTCTTATCACTCAGAAAATTCCAAGGGTTTGGGGAGCTGTGAGCCAGGAACCCTGGATGAAGACCAAATATATGACAAATACATATTTGGTCATCTGAATGACTAGATACATATTACTTATAAATCAAAATCTTGCACCTGGAATCTGATATATAGGGTCAGCTAAGGATACCATACATATGGGCTAAAAAAAATAAAATTCATGCCTATACCTTAAATAGGCAATGCTTTCATCTTCATGATCATGAATATGTAAAGTAGCATTTTTTGAGGAGCAGTGATGGTTTTCACTTAAGTCATCCATATATTTTACTTTGTTGGCCTCCTACAAAGTGACCTTCACTTAGGACAAACTGAATGAAGATCTGTGGAAAGCTATGGGCCTTGCAGATAGATTGCATGCATTTCCATTATATGCAAAAACTGAGCTGACTCACTGATCCATTCAACAAATATTTACTGAGCATCTACTACAGAGCTAGTATGAATAGTCGTCGTAAATTAAGTTCCATATGGTGGGTTGTGTGACGTTTGGTAAGCACTAAAAATCTGTGTTCAACACAAGTTCTTCATTTATTTTTTTCATATCCTGTTTCCTTTAAGCTTATTAAGAGTGTGTTTTCACAAAGCGGGTGGGAGTGGAGAGAAAGTAACTTGACTGCCTAATCAGCAAAACATTTAAAAATCTCAGTTCAATAAGAGGGTCTTGGGAGGCTCACAGCTGGCTTCTACTTAGTGCAATTACGAATGAAATCCAGCACTTCTGTCAGAGCCTGCTTAAAAGTTTCCATGCCTGACTTGCAAATGCTTAAAGAGAGTAATGGCTATTCTGCAACCTGAAAGGCCCCATAGACCTAGGTCAATAAGCTCAACATCTGGTCTGGTCATCGTTTGCCCTCTATTAACATTTTAAAACTTAAATGGAATAATTGTCATGCGGCCAATAAAGAAAGATTGTCTCTCTCCTTGTACTTGGGGACATATAAAGCCCGAAATCAAAGGGAAAAAAAATACTGTAAACAGAACGTTAACATTCATGGTCATGTGAAGTTCAGTTTTTAAAAATTTCTCAACATACAAGAAAGCAATCACTTCATTTTTCTTACTAGATTTTCATAGTTTAGAATCACATATAGTTCCCAAAGGAAAATATCTTAATGATTAAAGTCTGTAATTGCCTCAATGTCACCTGGCAATTAGCTGCTTTAAATACCCTAAACCGGCCCCTATTGTCTGACCACAGTGGCTGAGGAGAGAAGGGATAAGGGAGGGAAGAAGTGACTTATTTGTTGACCACCTTTCTGGAGTAGGGTCCTCTGATGCATTACTAGCCCAACAGACATGAACAAGAATCTCAGTTTCTGAACTGTGTTGGGGGCTGGGGTCACTACATATTTGATGCTTTTTATGTTTAACTGATTCAGCCCATAAAGTTTACTGCAAATGTCCATGAAATTGCAGTGTAAACAGCACAAAGAGTTCAGTGTTAGGAATTAGATGATATAATTCCAAAATTTTTAACTTGTTTACTCTGTGTAGGTTAGAATAGCCTACAAATTTCATATAGGTAGATATAGGTATAGATACAGATACAGATATATAGATATACAGATGTAGGTATACCCTGGCCATCTATCTCATAGGAGTATTATGGGATATATTAAAGCAGAGTATAAACTTTTAAGCTATCTTAGCAATGTAAGAGTAGATTACATTTGTGAGGAAAGATTTAAAAAAATTTTTTTGCAGCATCTTCAGAAAAAAAAGTATGGTTAAAAATATTGTATTTTCTATTTTATATCATTTCCAGTCCTTTGCAGTAAACCTTTTGGCCTGAAATCAAAGGAATGATTCCTACTTTATATTGGCATAGTTACTATTCTTTTTTAAGGGTAAGTGGGATTCCAGTATGCTGACTATTTTTAGTAACAAGAGGCAGTGAAACTTTGTCCCCAGAGCTCTACATTATGGAGAAAACTGGTAAACACTTATGTTTGTTTTTCAGTCAAAGAAGAGAATACATTGGTAGGAAGCCAGAGTAGGAAAGAAAGGCAGATAGGTATTTTCATCTGAAATGTGACCATTAGAGATGGTCATTATATATCCTTTCCAAAAATATTCTCCAATAATAGAACAGAGCCAGACACATTTTGTGTGTGTGCGCATGTTTTTTTTTTTTTTTTAATTTTTTTTCTTTATTGATTTTAGAGAGAGGAAGTGAGAGGCAGAGAGATAAAAACATCAATGAGAGAAAACATGGATTAGCTGCCTCCTGCATGCCCCCCACTGGGTATCAGGCCTACAACCTGGGCATGTGCCCTGACTGGGAATCGAACTGGCAACCTCTTGGTGCATGGGTCGATGCTCAACCACTGAGTGCGTGCATGTTTTGATGGAGCACTCATTTACCCGTTTTCAGTTTACTACAGGATTTCATATGATGCGCATTATATGTCTTCATGGACATGCAGACAGTTTTCATCCTCTAGGAAGCAAAGCAACAGGTCAAAATGAAGGCCCCCGTGTCTGTAACATCCAGAAGACCACGTGGAACACCCTGATGAATGGAGATGACAAGGACACAGGGTGGTGAGTGGAAAGAGTTCTGATTTGCTGCGGGTCATTCACAGCTCTCAGCATTTTCTTATTCTCCTTGAACTAGTACTTGACGCTGGTGGGAGGAAGGAAGAAAGCAGGTAGACTGTAAGAGCTCGGTACAATTTCACTATATAGAAATTGATCATTATTAGGAAAATGTTACATCTCTATCAGGCCCTTATACTATTTTTGATTCAAGCAAGAGTTTGTATAGCGTGATTTGGAACGCCAATTAGAAGAATCATGGTAATCAGCCTTGAGCCAAACGTTCCACAAGTCCTGACTGCTGTCTCCCAGAGTTAGGTGGAGGAGCCTGGGGCTGCTGAGTGACACTGTCTGGGCTGAAAGGAAGCGCAGAGGCCGCCCACTCTGACCTTCGTGGGGAGACACTGCAGATGAGAGATGCATGGGGTAGGGGTGGGAGTTGTGTTCACGGTTCTTGAGGGTCAACAGCAGAACCAGAGCTAAAGCTCAGCTTTTCTGACCCTTTTTTTCCATTGTAGTCATACTCTCTCTTTTAGTTCTCCAGCAACCACAGGAAGAGGAAGTAGGAGATAAGGAAATCCAATTAAATGGACTCCTAGGTCAGCAAGTTCATTCTGACAGAGAGGAAAAAACAAAAATCGAAACCAACAAAATATGCTTTGAAGCCAACAAGGCTTCCCCTTTGAATCCCAGTTCTATCAACTACTGGCAAAACAGTAAGCCTCTGTGATCCTCACTTGCATATCTAAAATTTAACTAGGATATAGCGTATGCATACATTCTGTTCCTAGTTGCTAGGACACTATTTTTCATTCAGTAAACATTCAGTAAATGGCAGTGCCTGAGGGAGGTGTGAAGCCTTAAAACAAATCTGTGGCTTTATAACTACTCCAGTCGTTTATCTCATGTACTCTTGTATCTACGCTGCCACTGGACAGTCCAGGCTCCGAGTGAACTCTTTCAGACGGGAGAAGCTCCCGGATTAGATCTGACTGTGTTCAGCTGTTCCCCTGAAAAATCCTCCCATTTGTATGGGCTCAGACTTTTCCAGCCATTTGAAGAAATCCTGTCTTATTTCTACCTTACACTCAGTTCCAGAACTTGAAGACAGCGCTCAAATCCCATGTTATCTTTCCACCAAGTTCACATTTCTTAGAGCTGAATGAGTTCCCCAACTTTTTTTTTTCCATCGGCGACTATTATGATGTTTGGTTCTCAGTGTAGGACTGGGACCTACCACTGATGACACAGAACCATTCAGTATCCCATCCAACCACTGAGCCAGGACACTCGGAGGGGAGTCATTTGGTGGGAATGTTTTACCATGTCCAATGGTGATGCAGAAATTTGTATAAATAACAACTGCAATTTGAATCTCCATTTGCAATATTCCCCTCATTTACCAGTTTAGGTTTACAACTACCAAACCAACTTCAGCAAAGTAAGACGTTCCTTTTCTAATTTATAAACATTAGCAAAGCTACTGAATAGGGGTCAAGGTCAATCACATAAACAGTAAGCACATGTAAATAAATGCATTTCCTGCCTTTATCTGTGCCGGTGAAAATTTCCAGCAGGAAACAAAATCCAGGCAACTGGATTATTTCTTAATTCAAATAACCCTGCCAGTATCCGTGGCTTAGTGCACTGAGAGATCCACAGAAAATTAGGTTCTTGCAAAAGTGTCTTCATAAAAGCAAATGGCATTTGAGGAAATTTCTCTGAAAGCAGAGCACTCACACCTGCAGAGCAGCAATCACAAATCACGAGTATTAGTTTTGGATACTCCTAGAAAAGGTCATTATCTATTCAGGTATCTACTGCCTGCCCTGGTGCACACCTTCCATCAGAGCAGAAGGCGGTGAAGTTCTAGGCAGCATATTTCTGATTCAGATGTTCTTAGAGAGGACATGATCATCAGTTCATTAGCAAAAAGGTCCTAATGTTATCCTATAATCGACAGAAGTTCATGTCTCCTCTGAACAATGCAGGCAACAGAGAAAATAGAGTGCAACCTTTTTCCATAAAATATCTGCTAGCCATAATATTCAAACTTTGAAATTATAACCTGCCCATAAAATGGTTCCATTATTTGAATACACTTAGTGGCATAAAATACACACCTTTTCAAAACAAACAAATAATTTTAAAAAAAATCTGCCTTAGAAGCAGGACTTTGCTATGAAAATAAGACTCTGGAATGTTATCTGTATGAATTTGGGAGGGAAAATAAAACCAAAACAAACAACAGACTATTTTGCTTTACTTGACTTCCTGGATATTAATGAACACTTCCCAAATAAGTGTAAAACTCAAAAAGAAAATAGTTGTTTTTTTGTTTTTGTTTTTTACCCTCACCCGAGAACATTTTTCCATTTTTTGTTCAGATAGAGTGGGAGGGAGAGGGGGGAACAGAAAGAGAGAGAAGCATCGACGTGAAGGGACACATCGAGTGGCTGCCACCCGCACGACCGACCAGGGCCAGGGACAAACTGCAACCGAGGTACGCGCCCTTAGCGGGAACTGAACCCGGGTCTCTCAGGACCGCAGGCCGACGCTCTAACTGCTGAGCCAAACCGGCCAGGGCAAAAAGAAAATAGTTTATGTTGTATTTTATTTTTAGTTAGCATATTGCACATCTTTTAAAATAGATGCAGGGTCAAACAAGCATGTTTAAAATAAAAACAAAACAAATGCTCAAACCAGGGAAGGAATAAGTGCCCAACTCCATTCCCAGGCTATTCTGAAAACCATCAGCCGATACTTCTTCAGAACTAGTTAGAAGTAGAAGTTATTCCCCAGATACTCACTGTTTTCTCACCACACTTCGTAATTCTAACACATTAGTTTTGGCTGAACCAGATGCCAAATGGTTGTACAATACAGAGCAGTCGGCGTGGTGGAATGATACGTGCTATTCCAGCCAAGGCACATCCCCTGGGCTCTCCGCTCGCTCACAGCTGCCACACCTCTTCCTAGTATGAATCACACACCAAATGTGGTCTGACATTTGCTGCCCTTGTGGTCCCAATAGGAATCTCAAGACATAGATACATTATATTCCATTCAGGATTGGAGCATGACACACTACACCAGGGACACTTGATTAATTCTGCAAAAGCACACATTTATCAATAGAGTATCTACAGGACATACAACTTCCAAAAATAATATTGTAAAGTAGCTTACAATAAAAATGTATGTAACAGGAATACAGAGTTAGAAGGGCAAATATAATATCAAGTTATATATATGTGTGTGTGTGTGTGTGTATACATATATACACACACATATATATGTTTATTACATATGTGATTAATTGTACCCAGAAAGTAAATTTTGATGCATCCAGTCATTCCACAAGTATGAAGTAAAGCCCTACTTAATATTAGGTAAGGACCCTGTCAGCTGTGATTTAGTGGAGAATAAAAAGAGAGTCTTTGTTTCAAAGATGCAGATAAAGTCGGGATATATGATAACTAAGAAAACTGTTAAATCATTAAGACTATTATAGATATTTCTTTTCACTATAAAAATTAAAATTGGAGAGTGGACGAGAATAATCTGGGAGGAGGGGACTCTTTTAAATAGAGTGACCAGGAAGGCCTCTCTAAGGAGGTGATATTTAAGCTGAGACCTCAGTAATAAGGCCAGGAGAGAGAAGACTTGGAGGAAGGTATTTAAGGCAAAGAAAAAAAGTGCAAAGACTCTTTGGCATCTTTGAAGAAAAGAAATATATGCTAGATTATCTGAAAGCTAATAGTGCAAAGTAAGGCCGAATAAGCAAGCAAGGCCTAGATCACCTAAGGCATTTTAGGCCAAGGAGATACACTTGGATTTATTTCTAAATGATGAGAAAATGAATACAACTGGGCTTTACAGTTAGGTCTATCTGTGTTTCCTGGCAGCTAAGATCTCTAAATTTGTATCTCCTTCAAGAAGGAAAAATAGGGCAGTCATTATTGTAAAGGCATCTAAAAAAAATCAACTCAAATTTTCTTCCTTTTAACTTGCTTTCCTGTTTACTGGATTGCATTCTTGCCTCCCACTTGCAAATTTCTTCATAAATCCTAGTTCCAATTATGGCAGAGAGAAAGAGAGAGAAAGACAGAAAGATAGAGGAGTGGAGAGAAAGAACTAACTGCAAAATATGATGGTTAGTTCTACTTGTCAGCTCAGTTAGTTCTACGTGTCAGCTTAGCTAGGCTACAGTCCCTAATCAAATGTTAGCCTAGATGTTGTTGTTAAGGTATTTTGTAGATGTGATTAAAATCCGTAATCAATTTACTTTAAGTAAGGGAGATTATTCTAGGTAATCTGAGTGGACCTGATTCAATCAGTTGAAAGATCTTAAGATGGAAAGAAAAAATAAATTCCTTCTGTAGACAACAACTTCAGCTTATGGCCAAGATATCAAGTATCCCTTCCTTAATGGCCTGTCCTATGGATTTCAGACTTGCTTAGCTGCCCCCACCCCCCAACATGTAAGCCACTTCCTTGCAATAAATCTCTTAAAATGTATCTGATTCTATTTTTCTGCTTGAACCTGACTGATACAAGATGCTACACTTACTCCGAAGTCATGCTTTAAAGGCAACCTGTGCCAACCACCAAAGGGGTAAACATAAACATAATTCCTTCACTTCTGTGATCACACAAGATTGATTTCATTATGGGGAAGATTAGTCTACTCAGATATAATGTGGCCAAATTCCATTATTCTGGCCAAATATATTCACAGTAGATAGTGACAAAGACAGGACCAAAGCTCCAGAGCCCTCACCCACGTTGGCTGTGTGGGCCACTCTAGTCCTGGATGCTGTTGTTGGAGTATCTTATCACAGTGACCAGTTATAGCAATAATTAAAAATAAGCTTTTCAGCATGATAACCTCACAGATGAGAATTTAATTCACAAAAACAATGAGATATAAATATAAAAATTGATATAAAGGGATTTCTTCAATAATATTTGCAATTGAATAAAAAGGTTACGCTAATCAAATATCCATCGTTCGAGTAAATTAAATAAATTTGGTTAATTTATTTCATAAAACCCTAGTAAGTCATTCTAATTAGTGATGTAGAAGAAGATTTAAGAATGTGTAAAGACTGTATGATACATTGCATGTAGAAATATATAGGTTACAAACAGTATTAGCAAAGTGATGATAACCAGTTTTGAACCAAATATTCGTAAGCATAAGAAAAAAAAATACTGAAAAGATGCTTTATCACATTATCAATTATTATTCTTGGTCATTGGGATTATCTAATGATTTTTATCTTCCTCTTTACTCATCACTATCCTCTAATTTTTATCTTTGATAAAGAATGCATATTATCCCTTAGAAGGGTAAAAAACATTCATTGTTTTAATAACAAAATAGTCAAAAAAATGTCTTTCATCTTAAAACAAATCCTAAGTATTGTTTGAAGTTAAAAATCATTGTGGCTAAGAGCAAGTATTTCTGTCCCTATTATATCACCCAGTCCTGTTGACACATCAGAACCGTCAGACTAGGCCCGTGCCAGCCTACACTGCTCCGCCTTCTAACCAGCCAGTTTCACCAGCTCAGCATCCACTGTAGATCCTCATCCCAAGTGCATCTGTTCTTCGTACTCCCAGACTCCTTTGATGTGAATACAAATCTCCCTCCCGTCACGTCTGCCATGGCCACATCCCATCCATGCTCCCTGCTTCTCTGTATACTGATTCCCAGGTGCTCATCTCCTCCTTAATGGCATCTCTGCCTGAGACCTTCAAGAAGAAGCCAAACCTGACTAAGGTCACCTTTAAGGCTTTCTCGGATTCTTCTCTGACAAGGCTCTCCACCTGCCTATTCATCAGCCCCCTAACGTGAACTTCCATATCTCATACTCATCAGATTTCCTCGGGTGTATAAATCGAGTCTTATTCCAAGGAAGAGCTCAATTACCACTCATTCCAGGTCCCTCTTATCATGGCCATTCATTTTATTAGAGATCCTTTGTACCCGGGAGGTTACTGATATTTATGGACTCTGGCATTACTAAGTAAAGCAGGGAAGGGGGCAGGGGGACAGTCAGAGAGAGAAAGAGACAGACAGACACAGAGAGAGATTAATTTAAACTTAATGTCATGTCTTTGGCCTAGTTCAAAGTTATTACTTTCCATCTCTTTGGTTAACTGTACTGAGGTATGTAATATTTACATTAAATATTCCCACAAACTTTCTCCTGGAGCAGCTTATCTTATTGAAGACATCTCGTGTCTGACTGGACTACAGAAACAGCAGTTGGAAACTGGCCGCAACATATTCTAGAAGCAAAGTTTCCCCTTATCAGCATCATATCATTCACAAGTTTAAAAAGTACTTCCATAAGAGACGGGAAAGGGATTCTCCTTGCTGCCTCCTATCTATACACCCTCGCAGCCCTTGATCCTCCCAGAGAAACAAGAAGAACAGCTCTGCAGGTGTGTGCATGTGTGTGCGGATAGCCTTTCAAGGGCTGAACAGCTGCCTGTCACAGCTGTACTGGAATTTGCTTCAGATTCTGGCTTCGAATTACAGAAGACGTGAGTAAGGGCACGTCCATGACTCAGTCCTCAGCCCTTGCCAAAGTAGTAGTTTTCTAGAAAAAAAAAAAAAAAAAAAAACTACAGAAAAGGAAAACAGTCAGAAAAGAGAAGAGGAAAAGAAACAGCCATGCACATTCATAATTCCTGCTCACAACTCAACGTCACCAGTATGATAAGGAGCAGAGGGTCAGTGCGTTTAGGAAAGAGGCCATGTCCTAAGGCCTACCGAATGTCGCAATGGACACACGGTTATTTTCAGTCACATTCGTTCTGTGCATGGTGCTTGCACATAAATGAAACCAGATGTTTCAGATGCGGTTCAAACCTGTATTCTTTCACATCTTCCTGCCCTCTCACCATTTGCAAGAAGTTGGCTTTTTGCCTAAAGTTCTGGTGTTACAGCCTCGCAGCTCTGCTGATGAGCAGCTGATGATGTGTGCGGACTGCGCCTGGTTCTCATGAGCTCTCCGAGGGACTGTGAGGAACTGTCATTTTCTCAAGGCCGTTGGGATACTGAAAGGATTGCTTAATCATTAAAACTATGTTACAGGGACACACACACACACACACACACACAAATTAACATGTGAGTGTGTTAATAAATACGAAGAGATTGGTTCATGGGAACGACGTCACCGGGTCTCCCTCCCTGAGTTGCATTTCTCAGTGTGTGTTCTGAAGCATACTTGCTCCGCAATATGTGGGGATGTCTAGGATTTAAATAAATCTGAGAAATGCTGGGTTACCCCAAGTTAAACGTGTTCCCCTATTGCGGGCTGTCGGCGCCCCCACTATGCTGGTGCACACTGTGATCATTCACCTGAGCGGTGCCCTACACCTGTCCCTCAGCTGGCGCAGAGGCCTGTGGGATATTCCGTGAGGGCGGGCGGTCATCTGCAGGGCGTGCTGTGAGAAATGCTACTCCAAATTCACCCACGGGGTTTGTCTAGTCTCTGGTTGAATTCTTCCCTGTGTGAAGAAAATAGCTACTTTCCAAAAACCCCATTCTTGTCCTAAGCAAAATCTAAGTCAAACGCCATTTTCCCAACATTGATCCAACTTCCTTACGTCTACCACTGCTCCTGGTTTTGTATTTTGGAAGAACGAAAACAAGAATGATGTCCCTTTTCCTATGATAACTCTTCAGATATTTGAAGGCATCAAATATATTCTCACACAGTCTTCTAGTTTGCAGAAAAACTCTAGTCCTTAAATAAATTTGTCAAATTACATGCTCTAATCCATGCTCTAATCCTCTGTATCTGAATGTCTTCTTGAAGAGAAGCCACCCCAAAATGAACACCGAAACCCAGATATATATCCTCCTATAGATGGCAGGCCTAGATCTCATTAACTTTTGTCTGGCAGACATGTCTTATCATTCATTCCCATTAATATACCAAAACTTTTGCATCCCTCTCATAAGTTCCGTGGTTAAGCATGTGTGTATACATGAGTGTTGTGAGGAATGTTAGAACACAAATCCATTGGATTCCTTTTGCCCTCCATCAGAGTCTTTTCTGTATAAAAACCTGGTTCTCTTTTCTCAGTTATTATTTAAGTCATCTCAGCATCGTGAAAATTGTATCATTTTAAGAGAATGCGGTGTAGTACTCTGAAGCTTACTATTAGAGTCCTCCTTCCAGCTTCATACTAATTTGTTACTTGATACCACACAAATTTTTTTCAAGCAGTTAAAAACGCACATAATACCAATCAGAAATAATTTCTCTAGCTGGTCATGAATTTAGAATATAATAAAAGATACTGTCAAATGCCTTCTGATAGTAATCTGTAGTGATTTCCCGATCTGCAAGTCTAAGTAGCTTGTCCCGTTGATGTAGATAACACAGTTATTAATTCACCATCGATGGCAGAAATAATAGTACCACCATGTAAACTGCTATGACAGTTGTGGGAACAGGATGATGTTAATTGCTATCAATGTAAACGCAATTTAGCCTCTGAAGGAAGTAGACTGTCTAGAGTGGAGAGATCACATCAAATGACAGAAAACGAAGCAACTAAAGAAAAAAATCACTGTAGTCATGATAATAGGCAATCAGTACACAGCAAGCCTTTTCTTTTGTTTTGTTTTTTTCTCTATTTAAAAAAAAAATGGAAATGGGAAAAGTGGTGACATAGAATTTGATGGCATTAAAATAAATAATGTCATTTCAGTCTTTGTTCCAACAATGTGATTTCATTTGAAAAAGGTTAATTTGCTTAACTTTCTGTACCACTAGGCTCCCCAGTTTAAAAGAGAAAAAAAAAATAGATACAAATCCTGGGTATTTAGTAGCTGCAATAATAAGATTTTACTAAAAGAAGAGCTGGCTTTGAAAAGTTATAGCTTAGTCTACTTTCTTTAAAAATAAATAAATAGCCCAGCCAGTGTGGTTTAGTGGTTGAGAGTCAACCCACGCACCAAAAGGTGGCCGGTTCAATTCCCGGTCAGGGCACATGCCCAGGTTGTGGGCCAAATCCCCAGTGGGAGGCATGCAGGAGGCAGCCAATCGATGTTCTCTCTCATCGATGTTTCTATAGTTCTCTCCCTCTCCTTTCCTCTCTCTAAAACCAATAAAGAAAAAAAAATTCCTCAGGTGAGGATTTTATTAAATAAATAAATACATAAACAAATAAAGCAAAAGAAATCTTCCACTTGGCAAATTCAAGTGACTTATTTTTGCTGATCAAGAAAATCCCCAAGAACTTAATTAAAACATGGAAAATAATAAAAATATGAAATACTTGTTTGTCACTTTAAGGACAAATATTACCCTGAAATCACTTTCCCTCCCCAAGATGTAATCTGCCAGGTTTCTGCCTACAGTGAATTCCTGCAGCTGGGCTGGGTCCCCTAAGAAAGGGTGTTCAGGAGAGAAATGCTGAGGGAGGCGGTTCAGCTAAAGGAGGCATTTCAGCTGTGGAGGAGGATGGAAACTTTCCGAGCACAAGGTCGTGCCTATCAGGCCTGGGAATGACATTCTGAAAGGCGTCTTCTCCCGGGTGTTCTACTCAGGCTGCCACCAGAGACAGATGTTGCAACCAAAAAAGAAAAAGAAAAGTTCTTGGGGGAGCACAATTTCCTTTGTGGTAACCGACACGCTCAAAAATAAAGAAAAAACAGAGAGGCAGGATAAACAAACCAATAAGGTTTAAAATGGTTACCGCAGGGTAATCATTGTAGAGAACATTTATTGAGGTCTTGCTCTGTGCTCAGCACTGTTCTCCAGGAGAGAAGTAATATTATATCACCACTTTATACAAATATAAAGTGAGGGCAGAGAGGTTATTAACTTGACTAAAAACATTTGGCTGAATGTGTGTGCAAGTGTATGTAAAAAAAGTTATATGTATATATACACACACACACACTCATATTTGTATGTATATATATGTGTGTGTGTGTACATGTGTGCACATACATGCATATAGTCTTTACTAAGGTATAGTTGATGACCAATAAATTGCACAAATTAAAGAACACAGTTTGAGGAGTTTTAACATATGTATTTGCTCATAAAAGCACACCATGGTCAAGATAATGAATATATCCATCACCCCTATAATTTTCCCTGTACCCTTTGTTAATCCATCTTTCCCCCTATAGTCATTCTGAAGCAACCATTGATCAGCTTTCTTCCTATAGGTTAGAATGCATTTTTTAAGAATTTTATAAAAAAGGAATTATACAGCATATACATTTTATCTGTTTTTTTTCACTCAGCACAAATAATTTGAGTTTCGACCATGTTGCATATATCAACTTATTCCTTTTAATTGCTGAATAGTTTTCCATTGTGTGTCAATACCACAATTTATTTTGCTATACATTTGTTAGTAAGACATTTATTTCCAATTTTTAGCAATTACAAATAAAGCTGCTAAAAACATTTAGGTACAAGGCTCTACTTCCTTTGATGATATTGAGAACGATTTAATATACTTGCTACTTGTATATCATCTTCAGTGAATTGCCCATTCAAATCTTTTCCTGTTTTATTATTGAGTTGTAAGGATTCTTTATACAACATACATTTCCTTTGTCAGATACATATTTTGCAAATACTTGCTACCAGTCCATGACTGCCTTTTCATTTTTATAACATCTTTTAAAAAGCAATCCTTTTACATTTTGATGGGATCTAACTTCTTGATTTATTTTCTTTTGTAATTTGTGCATTTAATTCCCTATTTAAGAAATAATCACCATATCTGAAGTTACTAAGATATTTCTCCCTTGTTTTCTCACAGAAGTTTAAAATTATAATTGTTTTTTATCCTCACTCGAGGATTTTTTTTTTTTTTTTCATCTTCAGATAGAGCAGGAGAGTTAGAGGGGGGAAGAGAGAGAAACATTGATGTGAGAGAGACACATCGACTGGCTGCCACCCACACAACCCCAACCGGGGCTGGGGACAAACTGTGACTGAGGTTCGTGCCTTTAGCGGGAACCAAACCAGGGACTCTAGTCCACAGGTGGACACTCTAACTGCTGAGCCAAACCAGCCAGAGCTAAACTTAAAATTCTTATACTTGGGTTTATAATCCATTTCAGTTCATTTCTGTATGTGGTGTGATATAAAGATTGAGGTTAATTTTTTTGCACATTACTATCCAATTTTTCATCACCATTTGCTGAAAAATTATTCTTTCTCCACTGACTTGTCACAGTATCTTAACTGAAAATCAATTGACCATATATGTGGGAGTCTATAACTGGACTCTACTGTCTATGTTCTTAACCATTACACCGCACTGCACTCTGAGGCCACTCGTGCAACCACGAGAGGACCTAATCAGAGCCCCCCCCCCCCATGCTTTAACTTATAAATGCTTAATTTATCAGCAATAAAGCGATTTAGCAATGAAGGAATCTGGCTTATATAATTATGATGGTCAAAAGAAGAATGTGAATTTTGAATAACCTAAAAGTGGACTGGCTTTGTTTCTGAGGATCTGGTCAAGTCATTGACAGCTACTCAGTTTGATCTGAAAGCTCACTTCACAAGGGACATTGACTTTTTCTTATCTTTGGGGTGTGTTGGGGGAGGGGGAAGAACATAGAATCTCAGCACTGAGAGTGATTCTACTGGGCTTACAACTCAGCTGTTTCACATCAGCGCCCTCTTAGTCATGCAGTATAATGTTTCACTCAGTCATGAAGTTTTGATTGGATCCCTACAGAGAAGCCAACATCACCCCCTCCTCTACCTACGTCAGCCCATTCATCTACGGACACTCCTAACAGCTTTGAAGCTCTTCCTTACACTATGCAATCCTATGATCCTGAAACACTCCCTAATTAATCCAAGTTCTGAAGCCCCACCTGGATTCTACCTGCCTGGCCATCAGACACATGTAGACATGTGGACACTCTCAGGTGCTGCCCTACTCCTCCCTCCCCACCCAGAATTATGGGTGGGAACTAAAGGAATTAAGCTTAATATCCCCCCTTCTTCACACGATAGAGTTGCATGCCCTTCCATCTTGTTCTTCATCTTGAATAGTTCTACTTTTTCAATATTCTTTTTAAATAGCCCAAAACTAAACAATTCTCAAGACTGTCCCACAAGAAGGCCAACAGGAAAGTCAACTACCGTGTCCTTTAGGCCTCCCTAAGCCCTCGCGCCTTCCTCAGCAGCCAGAGAAGGGTACACACCTTGTCTGGGAAGGAGGAGCCACAATCGAGCAGAGGACTTCCACCCGTTCCACATGTGTACCAAGGGCATCACGTGGTAACACTGTAGACATCTGACCTCTGTGCTCACAAACAATGCATAGTGCATTTTAGAGTTAGAAATAAAAACCAGAAGCACATAATATACGGTCTCATGATCAGTAGTCTCCTTTTTTACCCAAGTTTGTTTGGGTTTGGATAAAAACAAAAAATATTTCAAGTTGATTTTTCTTTTGCCAAAGGCTGACGTAATATTTGACTTTTGTAAAACTAAGTTTGAAAATTGTAATTCACACTGATGTGTTTTTAATTACTCTCCTTTTACCAGGATAACAACCACAATAACAAAAAGGTTTTCAATTCATGTAACGAGGACCTTTAAATGCAAAACAAATGTAAGCAAATTCTGGGATAGGAACTTCTGCCAGATACAAAGTGTTGTATCCCCTCTCTCTGGATTCACTGAGTGCCCAAAGGCCCAGCACTTGGATATGGAAGGCATCTACTGATCACATTTCAAGAGTCAGGCACTGGTCATAGTTATAGTTAAAAGAATGATCATGTTCTCTTAAAGGAAGTCAAAGATTACTAGGTGGGCATTGAAGCAAGTATGAATAAAATAGACTCTAGTTTTCACAAAGGGAATACAGAATACATTATCATTCTCAATGCTATTCTCCTGGCTTTACTAAGTATATTTTTGGTGGATGATAAAAATAATCTCTATAAAGCTAGTCCACAGAATACAGCTCTAAAAAGAGTCTCTGTTTTGTTTTTGTTTTTTCCATTTAGCATGTACCATATTTTGTAATTAGATATCATTTGTGTATTTGTTTTGTAGATTGAATGTTTGTGCTCTTCCCCAAAAATTCATTTCCCCAAAAATGTTGAAGCCCAAGCTGCATTTGGAGATGGGGCCTCTGAGAGAGGTTAAATTACATGCCAAGGGTGGGGCCCTGATCCATGTGATTAGTGTCCATATAACAGACATCAGAGAGTTCTGTGTGTGTGTGTGTGTGTGTGTGTTGTGTGTGTGTGTGTATACACTGAGGAAAGTTAGAGGGCAGCTGTTCTCACCAGAAAGTTAATCAGAGGGAACCTTGACCTAGCCTCCAAAACTGGGAGAACAAATATCTGTTATTAAAGCCACCCAGTGTGTGGTACTTTGTTATCACAGCCCCTTCTGTCCCCACCCCCAATGGACTAAAATACACTATGAAGTGGCCGTTTCCCCCAACTAGACTATAGGCAGTCACATGTAGGCAGCTACCATCTATCTACATTTGGTTCACAACTATATCCCCAAGTACTCAACACAGGACTCCACATAATGTTATCGGTGGGATGTTCTCCATGTCCCCACTGGTTGATGATGGGATTAGGCTTCTTGGGGGTGCCGGGTGAATAGAATTTCCAGAAGCCCCCATGGGAAGATGAGGTCTCATAGATAGTGTTATTGCTGTGGAATTAAACCCCTGAGTTTCCAGAGTGCCATCTCCCTCCATCCTGTCAAGGAAAAAGTCCCATTTCATGTTCAGCAGAGCTAGGATCAAAGCCAGTGTCCGGAGTTTCAGCTCTACACTTGCACAGTCCAGTTCAGCATCTGGCTTGCTTAGTTTGTGTTCCCGGATGTAGTCCATTGTGTTTAGGGCCACATGGCTATGAAGAGAACATGGGCGAGTGCAAGGGAGCAGAAGCAAAGCCAGAAGAACGGAGAGAGAATACCTTAGTCTGCAGATTTTCACCTAAGATTTTGCTGCTTGCAGTGGCTCTGCCTCTTCTAGCCAATTACCTTTCTCCAGGTTAGACTGACAGGCAAGTATTTTCCTTATGTCACCCCACCTTCATTGCACATGCATCCATCTTCCTCTTTGTTAGACCCTTTCCCCCAGTCATTTGCAGAGGATGGACTGGTGGTTCCCTGGGTAGTGCAGACTTGTAGCTCCCTGGTGAAGCTGCCCAAATGACATGCTTATAATGTCTGGCCTTCCCTTTGTTCCTTTCCTATTATTAGTATTAATCACTAGCTAACTAAAATAGTAACAATAGTTGCTCAATAAATATCTAGAAAAAATATGTAATTTTAACTAGAACTTTTTCAAATGAACTTTCGGAAAGCTTTCGAGAAACATATATATAAATATATATATTCAGAATATTTGATATTGGGACTCTCTGTAACTGGTTCTGAGAGAAACTTTGTTGTGTGTGTAGGGGGCTTGGGACAGTCTCCTCACACCAACCAGCAGTTTTTTGGACATCAAGTTGGTGTCCTACAATGTAAACCAATATGACACTATCTACCTGAATATGGTATCAGATCCCCTAGGTTAAGGGCTGTCCTGCAGATGCTAGTCAGAAGCCCAGGTGCTTACCTGTACTTCTGACTGAGCAGCTATAAATCAATAATTCTCCAGACATCCTCCTTGGGTTCGATGAATTTGCTAGAGAAGCTCACAAAAACTCAGAACACCTGTTTACTCACCAGATTTCCGATTTCTTACAAAAGGACAGCACTCAGGAGCAGCCTGACAGAAGAGAGGCACAGGGCAAGGCATCTGGGAGGGCACAGAGCTTCTATGGCTTCTCCAGGGGGCCACTCTGGGCATCTCCACGTGTTCACCCACCCAAAAGCTTTCAAAGCCCTGTCCTTTTGGGGTCTTGTGGAGGCTTCATTACAAAAGCAGGGCTGATTACATCAATGACCTTTGGCAACTGAGCTCAATCTCCAACCCTTCTCCCCTCCCCAGAGGTGGGCCATGGGGTTGGGACTAAGTTCTAAGCCTCTAATCACAAAGTCATTCTCCTGGCAACCAGCCCTATCCTTAGGTTTTCCAAGGTCTTTCCACAAATCACCTCATTAACATATAAAAGATGCCTGTATCGCTCTTATCAGGGGAAATTCTGAGGGCTCTAGGGCAGTGAGCCAGAAACCAGGGACAAAGATCAAACATATATTTTTATATATCACAGTTTTGCACTTGAAAATCCATATTTATAGGGAAGATAATTTCAAGGTGTGGATGATAATCTGGGTTAATGTATCTCTCTTTGAGAGTCTTAAACTCTAATTAAGCTTCGAGGTATCAACAGAAATTACAGACTTTTTTCCGAGCTGCGGGCCACTGGGATGCCTTATGGAATCTATTTCCATAAATCCAGGAGCCTGGATTGGAAAAGCAGAGGCAGCGGCTCAGGCCTCCCCACATCCTCTGCCTGGGGAACGTCCTCCAATGCACACTCTGCCCAGACTCTGCTCTGTCTTCCACAGACTCCCAGGCTTTAACTCTCAGACAGACCCTCCCCCTTCACCACAGGCTAGAAACATGTCTTTTGGAAAATGTGACCTCATCCCAGGGTAACTCGGGTTCATTCGTAGCAGAGGACTGATGAAGTGCTGCCAACCTTCAGACGAGGAGGAGGGGGAGGAAGGGAACTGGAGCAGAACGAGGTAGAATGTGCTCTACCTATAAATCAATTTTGAAAAGTTTGGAAGGTGTGACTTTAAATATCTTCTTATCCTTTTACATAGTGATGGGTAGTTAAGAGTCTGATGCCTAGTCAGGCCACGGATGGACTCTCTGGTCCTTCCCAGCTCTCTCCTAAGCCCCTTCCACTGGCCTATTCCCTCCCTTGTCCCCTGGAGTCCTGCATCTCTCCCCCATCTGAAGCAAGCATTTGGTCCTTTGGGGGTTTCCTGTAGGTTAGTGATGCGGATGCTGAGAAGGAAGAAAGAAGCTGTCAACTTGACCTCACAGGTTCCTCCTGCAGGAGACACAACTCAAAGTTGTTGAAGGGTGGGGGAGGTAGAGATGGTATGGTGAGAGGTCTTTGTTTAGGGCAAACTTTTTTTTTTTTATAATATGTTTTTATTGATATTTTAGAGAGAGGAAAGGAGAGAGAGATAGAAACATCTCACGTATAGCAACGTGAGAAACATCAATGGGCTGCCTCCTGCACGCCCCCTACTGGGGATCAAGCCCACAACCGGGGCATGTGCCCCAACCTGGAATCGAACTGGGACCTCTCAGCCAATGGCATGACACTCAAACCACTGAGCCGCACCAGCCCAGCTTGGGCAGACTTTTAAATTAATCTACCTTTCAGTAAAAAGATAGACTTTGCCTATAAAGAGCATCTTTCCATAAAAACATGGGAATGAAGAGAAAGATGAAGGAATAGGGAAAGTATTCAGTGGTAAAACCTACTTTCAACTCTGAAGGTCGATGGGAGGGTCACCAATAGGGGCTCCGAAGGGTGCATACTTGTCTACAGGTCCTTAAAGGGGCCAGCACAGTGCCCTGTACGTAGATTTCAACCCAGGTCTGTAACTGGCTTGTTGGAGAACTACTCTTTCCCCATAAGATGGTGATTAATTAGTATACTCTCCTGTGTAGAGGAAGTAGCATTTATCAAATTCTTATGGATCCATTTTTTTAACCACATGGTGAAGTTAATGGTACTGGTGACCTCCCTGAGCTGGCAAAAACAGCTGGAATTCACAGGAAGTGTAAGAGACACACTCTTGGAGTTTGAGTCAAAGTTGTGAAACTGAATGGGAAGTGATGATCTCAGGAATGTGAGAAACAACCTAGTAACAGAGTGGGAGTGAGAGGAAGAGGGGAGTTGACCTGGAATGGAAATAATGACATGTTTATATCAACTTAAAAGAGCAAGGGAGACTCAATTGCTTTGACTTGTTCAACAATACGCTGGAGCGGAGGGAGGAAGGGCCCGGTGCTCTGCTGATGCAGACAGCAAGTTATAGGGGAAATGTTACCAGGTCAGCAAAATTCTCCCTTCACTTGAACTGCCTCTGTTATTTTAACCCTGTGCAAAGGGTCACAGTGCTCTGTCCCTGACAACAAAAGGATGTTGGGAAAAGACCAGAGAATGCAACACATAAAGGAAACTCACCAAAGGCCAGATTTCATTTCAGGGGAAATCAACTGGCCTTTGCCCAGAGTCTTTGTAGTGACACAGTGGGTGGCTCTCTTCTTCTGCTGCCCTGGTAGCCTGATGGCTCGGGGAAGGAGGCCATTCTATGAAGGCTCTGCTTTCATAATCACCTGTGGACTAAACCTGACAAGCTCAGGGGAGGCCTGCATGGCTGGCTTTACACACTCAGAGGCCCAAGTACCACCTAGGATGGTCTGAACATGAAAAGCAGGTCATGGGTCACGGCCAGTAGCCACATCCTATGGCTTCTTTGCAAAGTTCAATCTTTATTTTAATTGAGCCTGTCTGTTGTCTTTTCTTGCATCTAAGATAACATACCTTTTAAAATGTCAGAATAATCAAACATTAAAAAAAAAGTCAGGGCAATCTGCTTTCTCAGACCCCTCAGGGTTCAACCTCCTACCAGAGCATGAGACCTCAGAACCCCGCACTGTTACCTTGTTCCCCCCAATACTGTCTCTATGTGCTGTAAATGTTAACCATTCTCTCCTGTGCCCACCAATGGGAAAAAAGTACGAGTCTCACTGTTTTACTTTTTATCCAATCTCACAGATGTCCCCACTTTGCTTTCCCCACACTCTTAATCTACCACCCATGAGTGTCATGTGCCCTCCTTACATCTCCTTTGGATTTTCAGACATAGAATAAGTTGCAAAACTGCCATTGTTCGGAGCGTTTTCTCAATCTGTTGAGATTTTGCTTCGCGGCAACTGTCAAACAGACTCTTACAAGAATGCTGAACATTCTTTCATCAACAAACCTTTCTGAATTGCCTCCTGGTGCACCCAGGCCTTCCCTCTGACGGAGGCTGGGCCAGAGAGGAGGCAGGACGACAGGCAGCTGGTGAGGTGGCAGCAGTGTCCTACCCTGTGCATCTGCAGCCCCGTGGGCACGCCTGTTGCCTGTCCCCCAGCCTGCGCCACACAGCATAACTCTGTCTTCACCTGTCTTCCCCACTGACTGCGTGTCCCTTGAGCAGCGGGTCTGTACTTTTATAAAGCCGGGGCACACAGCAGGTGTTCCGTGCGTGCTTGAAAGGTGTACTACGGAAAGCCAGTCTCCGTGGGTAGGTAAGGGACTCCCAGCTCAGCTGCGCCAGACTGTGGCCCTGCCGGCACCGCTGCATCCGGCAACATCAAGAGCATGTCGCTGTCATCCAGCACTAGAGAACGGAAACTTGGAACGGTCACTGGTTTCAGTCACAAAGACCCTTCGCTCCCCTGCATCTCCAGCCATAGTGTCATCTGGAAAGAAGCAAAGACCAAGGGAATGGGAAAGCATGAACTGCCGGAACTGGAAAAAGTGACATTCTCCTGTTCATCATGACGTCTTCTCCTCCTTGCTCCGCTCCACCTCCAGGGCCACTCACCCCCACACCCTCAGCAACTCTTGCCACTTATTTCCACTCATGCCGGCCTCATTCTGGGAGCTCTTTAGAACGGGAAAGAAAAACCTGAATGCCAACTAAGAAAACAGGACAAATACATTCTTGAACTTTCTTCAGTATCCTTGCCAGAACTCTAAGCATGCTCTTTTCCCAGCACACCTTGGTCCACATGCCTAGCTGAGTCCCTTTCACCCTGTGGAAGTGAGGATCTCTGCTCATACTGAGATTGTGTAACGTCAAGGAGTCCCGTCATGATTCTAAGTTATAGTGGCAAATCCTAAAAGCGGTGGGTTCATTTTTAAGAGAAAAGATAAGAAATTTTTATCAGGTGTGACAGGTTACTAAAAGAAAAAAAATCAAAGGAATTTTGGACTACAGAGATATTATAAAGCTTTGACCAAAATCAACAATTTTCTTGTAAAAACTGGCTTTCTCTATATCACTTAAGAATTTCGAACACTTTTATGAGGACATTTTGCTTAAGTCTGATCCAATGCCCGAGAAATACCTGGGTTTTGCAACAAATAGCTGGAATTGTTTGCCCTAACTTAAGCAGCCTTTGGAAGAAACAAATTTACTGAAATTCACTGCTTTGGGGGTTCCCCAAATTCCCGAAAGTTAAGGGAAAGAAGTAGCCATTAGAAAAATACAATACCAACCACTACTAATGAAGTACAAGGCTAAATCCTAATCTAAGGCATCCACTTTAAAAGTAGGCTTACAATTTATAAGGAAGTTCATTATCTAATTTGTAACTCAGTCAGCAGCCAAAGCTTCCAAGTTTCTGAAAGTTATAAGTGAACACAAAATCGTTTCAAGTTCACATATTAATTTTGTGGGAATTAGAGACACCACGAATGCCAAATCAGACTTAGAAACATTTCCTGGATATTTTAAACGGTCAGTGACTCATGGTAGTAGTTCCCTCTCGCTTACTCTGATTCCAACTGGCATTTTTTTTTACTAGTTGTCCATACTTTTGGTGAAGTCACCCTTTCTCTCTTTTTTTTTAAGTAACCAAGTGTTTCTGATCCTGTGTGAGGGGTGAGTCAGGAGACAGTGTAACGCTGGAGGGCAAGTGAGTTGCATCAAGTTGTGAATAGAGAGGGTGGAGCTGACAGGTTCAAGCAGGGAGATGTTTTGTAACTTGACATAAATGCAATTAGTATCTCAAATACATTTGCAGCCTTCCTGCATGCACATATGTATTTATTTATATAACCCATTTTTATTGAGACTTGGGGTGTGCTAGGCACTCTATTGGACAGGGTGCAGAGCAAAACCTGGCACAACCCCAAGCTTCATTGAGGTGACCATTTGAGTATGTGTAGTATTTGTAAAAACAAAGATATCCATATTTTAAAAAGACAAAATTTGAGTCAATCTGTATAGTTTTGCAAATGCCCCCTAAATTGACATGGTATCTTGAGCCTGTTCCTGGATGGGGGAAGTAACAGGATGACCTGTCAGAGGACCTAAGGTGAGCCTTCCTGATTTTGCCAGCCGGGCTTCAGCTACAGAGCACAGGCTTGAGATGCACAACAAATTCCAAAGGTACTGCAGGCTCATAGGCACAAACAGGACACCGGGGGATTCAGTGAATTCCATCTTCAAGGCTCTTGGTTTCTGGCAGACTGGCTCCCTGGGTTTGGAGGCATCCCTGCCTGAAAACCCCTTGTACCAGAATGCAAGATGTCCACGAAACTCACTAAGGAATCAAGCATGTCCCAGGATCAGTGGAAGTAATGTCAGTATTTCAGAGACTGTCTTTGTTCACTACAATTGCTTTCATCCTGAGAACAAAGCCAGCACATATTTTCCAGCCCCTTTGCTTATATAACTCAGGCTGCAAGAGTGAGTTAGATAATGGAATATGAGTGCAGGTGATATATGCCATTTCCAGGCCTGGGCCATGAACACCTCTCATGTAATCCTGTTCTCCCTCTCTCCCTCTCTCTCTTCCAAATCCTGACTTGTCTACCAATTACACTGTCAATACCAGGATGACTTTGGAAGCCATTTACTGAGGATGCCAGACAAGCAGTACTCTCTACCACCACCCACTACTGCTTGGACTTTATATAAGAAATAAACTTTTATTGTTAGGGCATTGAGATTTAGGCGTTTCTCTTTTATAATAGCCAGACTCATTAATCAATAAAGACACAAATATATGTATTTTTGTATCTGCTCCTGTGAAATTCTAACTGAATGCTTGCTTACTCTCTCAAGCCAAAACCTTGGTCAACATAGGATTCAAAAAGAAATATTGTTTTGGTTTATTTTGCTATTTCCTTAATTTTATATAAAATGTCCCAGCAATATTTGGTCATCGCATCAGGATATGAAAAAGCCTTTCTGGGCTACTGCATAGCTTCCTATGTGGTCTTCCATCAGTATGTCTTACAATCTATTACCTATACAACTTTATGAAACAGTTCTGATAGTGAAATCCCTCTGCCTAAAATCATTTAACACCTCCCCTGGCCAGTGTGGCTCAGTTGGCTGAGCATCGTCCAAAGCACTAAAAGGTTGCCAGTTCAACCTGGTCAGGGCACATGCCCAGGGTGCAAGTGGGAGGCAGCTGATCAATGTTTCTCTCTCTCTCCCACTTCTGAAAAAATAAATAAATAAATAAATAAATAAATAAATAAATAAAAACATATTTTAAAAAAATTTAATACTTATCATCTACAGTACACATTTCCTATTGTGCCATTCAAGCTCAATCAGGCTCCAACCTACATCTCTAGCCTTGTCTCTTCAGAGCTCCCTATAAAAAACAGAGGACCCCTCATTGTGCTTTTGTTCATGATGTCCCTCCCATCTAAATGTCTCTGACTGCCTTCCCCTCTTACCATTCAAGATCCAGTTCAAAGGTCACTGAACAGTAATTAAACAGCAATTCTCTCCACTTTGTTCACAAGTAGTTTATCTTTCCACTTAAACGTAATTTGTATATTTTTGTAGGTCTCTCCACTAGCAGATTCTTAGCATTTTGTAGACATGATTTGAATTGAATCTATCATTTTACCCAGTGCAATTCCTGACATATGACATTTAAGAACTATTTATTGAATAACAAGACAATGGGGAAGAGGGGGTAGGAGAAGGAGGTAGGAGGAATGTAAATTACTGTGAAATCCTCTTCTAGGAAATACTCTGTAGGACCTTGAGTTCCTCGTTTCTTGCATAGAAGCAAAGAGACAAATCATTAATGTTCTTTCTATCATTCATTTTTCTAGGGCTTTTCTTTTGGATAAATTGTAATTCTGTTATTCTCTGGTATTTAATATGAATTTGCATAGGATGCTGACATATTTACTTACTAAACATCTTACTTATGATTCTTCTCACTCATAAGGATCTGATAAAAAGGTTTTTTTAAATTATGTACAAGCGCCGTCTAAGATAAACTTGATGAATCACTTATAAAACCCTTTCTTAGTACTTCAAATAAAATTCATTGTTACCAAACATTTTGAAAGGATCTTAAGATGAAAATTAACCTGGTTGAATTTTCAACAACAACACCACCTAAACTCAACAGCTAAATAACCAGAACTTGAAAGAAAGTTGGCAAGTTAAGCTTGTCCCATCCTCTGAAATAGTACATGACTTCAGATGTCTTAACCCCTGTGGTCACTCCACTCCCTGGGTTCCCAGTGGACCACCACACAGGGGTGTGCTCAGATCACTGGGCACATACAGATAATGGTGAAAAGTTATTTCCTTCTCTTTATCTCTCACAGAAATAGTTGGGTCTTTAGATGCCAGATTTGGTAAACTGGGCTCACTCCAAACCCTAACTGATGTCAAAACTCAACAGTTTCATATTTTTCCAACATTTATAAGGGCCTGGCAAAGACATGTCGAGTAATACTATGTAGAAAATTAGTTTTCTTTGTAAAACCTCTCTTTGTTCTGTTTACTGATGCAGTATTCCTGGATGAAGACGCAGATGCAGACAGAGGTTTTATAAAACCAGTTGCAATTTCTTGAGTAAGAAGGCTTATCATTTTAAAGGGTCTTCTATTTTGCTCAATGGAAAGATTGACATTTGCTGATCTGCATAACACATATTTTCTTCTTTGGCAATAATTTTCATTTCTCCTACATATTGAGGCTTTTGTATCCAAAAAGGTGAAAATAAAGTATAATTTCTAAGACTTTTTTTAAAAGTTGCAAACATTTTTTTTTGAAGACCTAATTTGATCCTCTATTATGACTCCATGAAACTATTGCTATGTAGATCATCCCATGCCCAGTGGTATCCTGAGAAACCATGGAAAAAATATTTCATGTCCATGAGGTCAGTATTTTCATAGGTGGCACTTAAATAGTTTCAACAAGAAATCCATTCTTTGGTATATTTATCCAAGACAGCCTCACCCATCAGTGCCTTTCACATAGTAGCAGCTCAATAAATATTTGGGGAATTAAGGAATGAATGTCAGCCTCCATGTGGTTTGGCCTGAGACCCTAGAGTACCTTTTGAATAAAGTATACTAAGAAGAACAAGAAAGTCTATGATGACATCATCTTGGTTTCTCTTCTGGGACATTGCTAAGACTTCGGTTTTCAATAAAAGGAAATTGCTACCTTCAATACGGGGCCTAATTATCTCACCAACCTCAATGAGTTGGCCTCCTTTGACTTTTCACCAATTACTGAGCTAGAAAAAATTGAGAAATCACAATCCCTAGAAAACTTTTCCTAGCTTCAAAGTAGATATTATACATTTTATGGGACATTTTAAGCTCTTTCCATAAGTAAATCTTCTCTTTAACTACAGGTCAACCAAACAGAACTTCTCTGTAAAATTTATTACATGTTCACCTTTCCTCAGTCCTCCTCACAGTCGTTATTTCTGTGTATTAACACTCTCCCCATCTCTTCAGCCACTGAAATATCCAGGTACTCCAACATTCCAAGTCCAGTACAAAAAGAGCAAACAAAGGAGACAGAAACAGCCAGGTAAACAGAAGGAAATCTAACAAGAGTAAAGAAAAGGAAGCCTACAGAAGGAAGGGATCCAAGATATAATGTCATGAGAAAGAAATACTGTGGTGAGGTCAAGAAAGTTGAGGGCAGATAACAGACAAGTTTTTAAAGTTGTGATAATGGCCCTGGCTGATTTGGCTCAGTGGTTAGGGTGTCCGCCCTCAGACTGAAGGGTCTCAGGTTCAATTCCCAGTCAAGGGCACGTATCTGGGTTGCAGGTTTGATCCCCGCCCCCAAGGCCATGTGGGAGACAACTAATTGAGGTTTCTTTCTCACCTTGATGTTTCTCTCTCTCTCCCCTTACCTCTTTTTTACTCTCTCTAAAATATCTAAAAATATCCTTGGGTAAGAATGAACATAAATAAATAAAGTTGTGATAAGTGAGGATGCGAGGTCAAAAGTGGTTTATTTGCTTTAAGATGGATGCATTAAGGTAGGTTTGTGAGCTATTGGCAACCACCCAGTAGCTACAGAGAAAATAATGATTCAGGGAAAATAAAAAAGGTAATTGCAAGTATGAAATCTGTTGGAAGACTAGGAGAAATAGGCCTAGATCCAGGGTACTAGTCAAAAATCTTAACCCCATACTGATCTCATTTCTATATATCATCATCATGATTGTTATCATTGAGATAGGAGGAAAAGCACCAGTATCTATCCACCTCCAGAAGCTAACGAGTTGGTGGAAGTGATGGTGAGAAGATGAGATTGTTGTCATTTGATGACATCTGTCTCGTGTTCTTAGAAGTCACAGTGCGCTAGAAGATACGGAAGTTCTGGAAAAGCATCAGAGTCAACTTTCCTGTCCTGCATTCAGAGTGACAGTTCTAGGAATGTCCAGTATGTTCCTGAAGTTACAAAGATCTAATGTGTCCTCTGAAAGAGTATCCTAGGACTTCTCCTAGTCATGCTGCCTCCTCTTTTCTTCTCCTGGCAAAATCAAGAGCTGTAACCAGGAGCACTCCATCCAAGGAGGGAGCGCCCACAGTCACAGCAAGGAGGGCTGATGGGACAATAAATCTTGACAGTCTATAGCTATTTCCACTTGCAACATGAAAAACTCTTACTTCTCACAAGCCACGTTAACAGCCAGTCTTCTCAAAAAGTTATCTTTAGTAAAAACACATTGTGTGCCTGAAGCAGGAATTTCCATTACCTCAAACTTGCCTCAAATTCCCACCTCCTGCCGCAGCCTCATGTTTCATGCTTAGGTGATGCCATCCCTTCGTTAACTCCTGCTAATCAAGTCCAAAACGTTCCTCTGCAAGCTGACCAGAGCCGAACAACATAATCATGTAACACGCAGCTTGCATGAGGTCTTTTTTTTTTTTCCTCAGCCGAGGACATTTTTCCATTTTTTTTGTTCAGGTAGAGTGGGAGGGAGAGAGAGGAACAGAGAGAGAGAGAGAAACATCGACGTGAAAGGGACACATCGAGCGGCTGCCACCCACACAACCGACCAGGGCGGGGGACAAACTGCAACCGAGGTACGTGCCCTTAGCGGGAACCAAACCCGGGTCTCTCAGGACCACAGGCCGACGCTCTAACCGCTGAGCCAAACCGGCCAGGGCTATGAGGTCTTTTTAAGTGACTGAAAGGCATAATAAATTAAGTCACAGAAAATAATGTATTAGAAAAACTTTAGAAAGGAAGACAATCTGACATTAATTCTGGATTCTAGATCATTTTCACTAGCTTCCAAGAGATCCATCATATCTGAAGTACCTAATCTCCCTGATAAATATCGACGGTTTCCAGGATGACATATTGCTGAACTAAGCAAAGTCTCATGAGATTGGCTTTAGCTATTCTGATATGTTTTAGACATTCAGACAGTATCCAAAAGTTTTCTAGGGAAATGGTGAAACAAGGCTCCTTTAAAGGGTTTACGTTGATTTTTTAATCTCCGATTGTAGACCACAATAAATATGCTTTTCAGCATCAGCCCTCAATAGGAAGCTGTCACCTAGAATAAACATTAAATTAAACTTAAAACAGTCATCACGTTCTTTCCTGGCAAATCAGTTAAATTTGCTTGCCATTTTAGGGACATGTGACCCAGTCTACTTCTATGATTTCTAACTAACCCCTCATTATATTAATCAATGAGCAATATCGGTTGATAGCCACTATAAAATTTAATAAAAAGTTTAAAATGAATACTTTTATTTATTCCAAATAATTTCAGTGAGAATTTTAAAAGCACTGTTGGGTTCATTCATGACTTTTCATTCCAGGAAAAATCACAGTCATCATCTTCTTGTATTACTTACGAATCTTTCTCGGCATGTATATAAATAAATCATATACAGCAATAAAAAAAATAATACCTTAGTAAAATGGACAAAGAACAGAAACAATTATCAACAGACATTTTAAAAGATTTTCATAATGATAACCAAAAAAATGCATATTAAGATGATGTATTTTTTTATCCATGGAATTGCCTTGGTTTCCTTTATTTCAGTATCATCTAGAAAGCTGCAGTGTTTCTAAGAAACAGATTCTCAACCACTGCTGTTTAGTGGATTAACTGGTACCGACTTCCTAAAGGACGATTTGGCAATATATACCAAATGTCCTAAAGTGTGCACACGATTTGATCCAGCTAGTCCACTGTTAGGAATGTACTTCAGGGAAATGGTAAGCAATGAACATTTAAATACAATAATGAGCCCCAAACAATAATTGTGAGACTATAAAACTGTACAAAGCCCAAGTACTTACAACAGGTATTTGTTAAACACATTATATATATTCATATACAGGCATACCCCAGAGATATTGCAAGTTTCATTCCAGACCACCATAATAAAAGCAATTATCATAATAAAGTGAGTCACAAGAATTTTTTTGTTTGCCAGCGATTATTAAAGTGATGTTACACTATACCATAGTCTATTAAGTGTGCAACAGCATTATGTCTTAAAAAAAATAAATGTACATGCTTTAATTTTAAAAGACTTTTCTGCTAAAAACTTCTAACCATCATCTGAGCCTTCAGCAAGTTGTAATCTTTTTGCTGGTGGAGGGTCTTACCTTTAATTTATAAAAATGTAACATCTGTAAAGCATGAGGGATGCCTTTAATACTTAAACTACAGCCACTTAAAAATTTAAGAAGTATCATCTTATATTTTGTAATTAATAAAAGCGACAGGAAAACATGCACAACATAGTTCAAGTATCGTTTAAATGTATATGGGTGCATGTAGTGTATGTGTATCTGAAATGGTTTATAGTAAAGTGTGTTGAATGTTTCAGTCTGGGTGATGATGTTGAGTATTGATTACTTAGATTTCTTCTTTGTACTCTTCTTCTCTGCATTTTGCGAATTATCTACACTAAACATGTATTAATCCGGAAATAGTCTTAAACCACTATTGTAACATCCCATATCAGAGTTACTATCATCCTGCACTATTTTAAAACTGCATTTACGTCACCCTGACAATAGCAAAAACAACATCACTTGACATAGACAGAAACGATGGGAACAGTAAGGTAAGCAGCCCAGTGAAAACACTGGCAGGATTTGGCAGTAATGAACAGAACTATCTGATTCGGAGTTGTAAAAACATTGCAGATGCTGGTAAACTGTCTTTGTTAAATGAATGTGCACTGTTCCTTATAAAATGTACACCATCCTGTGTGTCTATTAATACTTCAATCAAAAAAATTAAAAATAACTGGCCTTTGACCCCTGACTTGCTTATTACAAACTGAGGCAGAGCGAGAAGGAAACCCAAGCGGTCATTAACTGCAGCTGCTCACCCCGCTCCTTCAGTGTGGCAGATAAGAAATTCCACAGTGGCTGCTGGAATGCCATTCCAGAGCTGGACGGCCCCGATAAAGCCTTTTCCTCACGAACCACAATCCCCCTCTTTCCAACTTCTGGCAAGTCTGAGCTAATCAGCCACAGGCACGCTTGAGCATAGAGGGTAAGAGGATCATCAGTCAAGGCCTAGAATGCATTCTGTCATTTGGCCTGGAAATAGTGGTTGCCACAGCCACTCTGGTGGGCATGACTGAAGGCCAACGACAGCGGTGGGCCCAGAAACGGCAATGCGGTGTACAGAAGTAGTAGCTCCCACTGAATCATTCCATCTTACCCTGTTTCAGTGTATTCACTAGTAAAGTGTAACCGGGCCACTTACTCATTTTTTTACATTTAAAAAACTTTTTGTCAATTAAAGTTTACATTTAATATTTTGTATGAGTTTCAGGTGGACAGTACAGTAGATAATCATATACTTTATAAAGTATTTCCCCTGATATTTCCAGTACCTAACTAGACCACTTAACCTTTTTTTAAATCTTCACCTGAGGATACGTTTTTATTGATTTTTTTAAAATAGAGTGAAGAAGGGAGAGAGAGGGGAAAAGAAAAATATCGATGTCAGAGAGATACATTAACCATACACACTCAACCGGGAATCGAACGCACAAACTTTTGGTGCACGGGATGATGCCCCAACCAACTGAGCAACCCAGCCAAAGCTGGACCACTTAAGCTTAAACTCTCATCAATTCCAATGAGTCTGAATCTAAATCTGAAACACTATGATTCTAAATTGATAATCTCACACACAAGACTACTCTGTAATTAAAAACACATCTCCTAACTTTTTAAAACACCATGTGATTCCCACATTTACAAAAGCTGTATTAGTAAGAATATTAGAGAACCACTCCTACCTCCTTACAGCCATGGGGGAGGGGGGGATAAAAAGAGAGAGGGAGCTTGTGTACCAGTGAACACAAGCCTATTGTCTCCTTAACCAACATCTCTTTTGATTGTCAACCATTTATTTCTGTCTTTTTATCTCACTTCTTCATGCATCCTTTTAATCCCCTTTAATGCATTAGAAAAATAAAATTAACAAAGGAAAGATCTGAAGGCACACTAGAATGAGGAATGTACACAGAGGGTCAAGCCCTTGGATGCTTAGAACAGCTGTGCCTACAATCACTTCTTTTTAAAACCTCTCCTCTTGATTAGAGGGAAGTTGTTCTCTAACTTTGCACTGTGCTGCTCTCTAGTCACCCTGGATGAGGGCACCTGACAAATAGCAAGCCTTCCGGACAGAGGTCATCCACTCCACAATCACCTACTAGTATGCGATGTGGACGATGCAGAGGTAAACCAGAGAGACACTCTGTGCTCAAGGAGCTCACAGGCTAGCAATGAAGAGAAAGCTAGAACATGGAACAAGTAACTGTCATTCAAGGTGGAAAAGAATAAATGCACCTTGAAGGGTACACGAAAAACCTTATGGTATTTCTGAGAAGGGAAAGCATTCTTCCAAACTGCAGGGCTCCAGGAAAGCTTCCTGAAAGACACCGCACTGGAAAAGGGCATCGAAAAGGGGGTGGGAGTGGACATGTGGAGATGGAGGGGAAAGGTCCTTAGGGGGCCTGTAAGGCTGAGTGGAAGACCATGCTGAAAGATGGGATGGGTCAGAGGGTCAGACCCCGAAAGCCTTGAATTCCAGGTTAAGGCAGTCAGTCTTTATCCTATATAGGGGTCATTACACATTTTATATTAGAGGAACAATATGCCTGGATTTGTACTTTGGAATAAGATAAACTTCTTGTTCTGCTCATAATAATATAACCTGTTACTCTAAAAGGCATTGGATATAAATTGAGAATATTTTATTTCATCTATTCAGTTAGTATCTCTTGGACAACTTCAGATTTGTTTATTCCTGGTTCAATCAACCTTCACTGTCAACAGTAGTGGCTTCCAGCCATTTTAAGTTTTAATATGTCAAAAAAAAAACAAACCATAAAAAACATACACACACACACACACACACGTTAAAACTGAAGCAATTAAGAACGACTGCCCTTAATTTTGAGGTATTTATGTGCTTTGGCAGAAGCACACCAGATTTCAAGAGCCAAGTGTGCCCTGCTCCTTGGACCCCTGACAAGAAAGAGAATGTGTTGGACCATAAGCTGTCAAAAGCCAGAACATTCCCTGAAGTAGCTTTCTGGCTCTAGGAAACGGAATGCTGGGAAATTCTTACCTACAGTCAGGTGGTACCCTAATCACACACAGCTCCAGCAAAGGGAGAGTGCCTACTCACTGACCTGCACACTTTCCCCTTCCCAGTGTACCTTGTGACTCACGTAGAATGAATGTAAGTCGATGCCGGTTGGTGACACCTGTCTCTGGTCCTGGAATCATATAAAGCCAAATATTCTACAAGGTATTACAATTCGCATTTCTGGTCTCATTTACCCAAGAAGAAGGAAATTCATAGAGGAAATATGACATGTGCAAGGCTTCACTGACTACGTGGCGCAAGCACAGAGGTCAGTAAGGAGGTCTACTGAGTGCAGGTAAGGATACACCTTTGCTGTAAACAGTGCGAAGAGTTTTAGCATGAACTCAGTGACGATGATTCATTTGGTCAACAATTTAGACTACCTCAAAGGAACTTTGAAGACAAGCAAGTTAGAACTCTCTTTGGGCTTACTTATTATTTTTTGAGAAAGGATTTCTCATTCTGAATGGTGGCTTAAAATATGTACATTACTATCTACTTCAAAGTGACACTAACAATTTCTATGCATCCGTATCTACTGTTGGATCTTTAATTAAGAATTTGTGTCTGAAAAATAAAAAAAGAAGAAACAAATAAGGGGTAGGAAAACTTTCTTGACTGTTTTTAGTTCTGGTTGATTCTGACTCAGTCCACTGGCACGCATGATTCAACAGTTTGTGTCAGACACGAATTCCAGCCCTGTGCCCTCCATCGGACACATTCTCATTCCTAAGCCTGACAGCAGAACTGGTCTCCTAGCAACAATGAACATTTTCTCTGCCTAGTCATCTGTAGCAATTGGCTCTTTCTCATGGTTGTCCTTCCCTTATCCTCTGTCCAGACAAACCAAAATCCTTCCATGCCTCAAAGGTGTCTGAGGTCTGGATTCAGATCTGGAAAATCAACTGAAACTGAATTTCTTCCCTCCCATCCCAGGTATTCCTCCCCCCTTTCTCTCATGCCTGTCACACACACACACACACACACACACACGCACACACACCATGTCCTGAGTGATGGCCATGTTGTCTAGTACAACAAGCAAGGAATGCCCCTCGCCTAGTGGTGAATTTAGGAATGCCTGTTCCTCTCTGATTACCTCATCATGTAAAAAAGGGATAATAAACATCCAGCTCACAGTGTTCTTGTGAGGCACAAAAGACATAAATGACAAAAGGTTTTCAAACAAAACAAGAGTGCAGAGATGTCAGTTAATACATTAACTGTCTTCACTTTAACAATAAGCAGAAGTCAGAGGAGGTGTCCCTGAGACACATATTTTAAGAAGAGACACAATGGAGCAAGCCTCTGAAAACCGGTCCTTGTTCACTTAGGGTCACTGCTTCAGTCATGATATGACTGGAATTTATCCTCTCTTCATCTTCCAAAAGTCAGGTTTCACCACAGCCTCCCAGGGGCCTAAAGAGAGTACTGGCTACAAGTGACGGGGAGGATGAGACCAGGGAAAGCCAAATGTCATTACATCTAACAATTTCTTATGGTTCAAAACTCCAGTAGGCCCAGTGATAATCAGTCAAGGGCCCTTCCAATTGCCTTCAACATAGCCCAAGGTATCACAGACGTTCCAATGGGTAGCTACCCTAAAGCTTCTCCATGTCTTCCTCAGGAGATAATAAAGTAGACTAGATTCAGGAGGTAGGCAGGAAGAAGAAATACCTAAGTGGGAAGAGAATTTGGTCGGCTCTCAAAGTCTCTGGGCTGTGAGCTCCATGAATCCAGATATCATGGGCTTTTGTTTTGTTTATCTGTTTCTTTTATTTTTGTATTATCCTTGTATTTTCATTGCTTAGAACAGGACCTACTATTTGGTCACCTTTCAATAAATATATATTAAAAGGTGAAAAAATTCAGTAGTCTGGACTATAAAACTGATCATTTTAGCACTTTTAATTGCATTTATGATGAATTTGATTAAAACTAATGTGATTACTACCATTAAACAATGTATGTCGATCATGTGGCACTTAATAGGATCTCAATAAATGGGAGCTGCTGTTTCATCTTCTACTTCTGCCCAATTCGACTCTCATTCATTATCACCTACTGAAGGCAAGGGATTAGGAACAGTATACACAAGGAGCCCCATAATAAGCAAAGGAGACTGATAAGCAACAACAGCCCCATGAGACAGGAAAGCATATACAAGAGACCAGCTGGCATATGTATTCACAAACTAGAAAGGACTATAGCAATGTCAAGTGTCATTGTCCCCTCCCTCAATTTTACAGAAAAGAAAAAACAGACCCAGTTACCTCAGCTCTGACTATACACCCAAACTCTTCATATGTTTGAATTTTATGTATTTTTTATAAAATCATTATTTACTTTGGGCAAACTAAGGAAGCAGCAAAGAAATCAATGTGCATGTATTAATATTCGTAGTCAAAGGGTGCAAGAGCAGTCAGAGAGCTCCTTGGACCCTTCACCAGGAGGTACAGAGAGTAAAAGGACCGTCTGCATGCACAGTGGCTGCAGGTGTGAGTCCTGGTGCCCAAATGCCAACCGTGATCCGGTCCTAACTTAGTCATACACTAGCTATGTGACCATGAACATGACCTTAACGTCACTGTGCCTCAATAATCCACCTTTGTAAGTGGAGACATAGTACCTACCACAAAGGATTATTGTGAGAATTGGGTTAATGTATAAAAGCACAAATGAGCAACAAATACATTTAAATTTAATTTTTAAAATAATATAATTTGGCAGCATCTCTTTGGCTATATGTCCACAGTGCATCACACCTTATTTCCTTAATAACTGATCTTCCTGGGATTGAGAGTCCGCTGTGTCCCCCAAACACAGAGAGACACTGCCCAGTGTGCATCACGCTTTCCACCTTCTTACCTGAGCGTCCACCAGCACTATACGTGGGGCTGGGAACTGGCCCACAGTAACGAATAAGACACTGAACCTCCCCTTTCTTAACTCACTGACTTCAGGCAGTATATTTTAATGCTAAAAAGCCTTGGCTTTAAAGCAGATAAATCTGAATTCAAAATACAGTCTGTCATTTACTAACTATGTGACCCAGTGCCCAGTTTTCTCATGAGTGGGGAAGGAGGTTACTGATAGCAATTTCAGAGATTTATGATAGGCCACATAAATAACATATGAAAAGTAATTAGGATATTGCTTAGACTAAAAAACTATTAACTAAATAACTTCACTGTTATTCTGACACAGAAAAGAAAGGCAGATTATACATTACATGTATAGTTACGGCAGAAAAAACAAACAGTAAGAGAATGCCCAGGCAATGGTGAGTTTGGGAAGTGGCTATGCAGTCTTTTCAATCAGTTAGGAGGGTGGTGTTAAGGCCTGATGGGCAAAAAGAAGAATGTGGATAAAACCACAGGTCCGTAACTGAGCATGACGAATCAGCAATGCCAATTCCGCTTCGATTAGAGCTGCAGACGAAGCTGTGGGCACAGGCAGTGGGCAGTGGAAATGCACGGTAAGCCTGGCTACAGGTGTGTGAACCTGGGGTCACGGTGAGGGTTTCAGTCTCTACCTCATTGTCCTCAGGTGATCTTGCTGACAAACCTGGAAGAGAATGAGTGCACCTTGAACGATTTTTCTACCCCCTCTATGCACGGTCTCCGTAAAACGTGAGAGGAAGGTCATTTGAAAAGCCGCTTATCTAGAAAATGTTGGCGATGAGAAATAAGGGAGAGTGAAATGAAAATAATGGCTTTTCCATCTGTTGAATTCACATGCACCTTCTAGAACCTCTTAATCAAATAAAAAGAAACGTGCTGATGCTTCATTCCTCCACAGACAGTAATTTACTTCAAAAGATGCCCAGGGTTTAAATTACCACGCTCACACGTGCACAGCGGAGGCTACATTCACACCCAGTCACGCCAGTGCTTACGAGCGAATCCAAGCAAACAGCGGGCACTTCTGTGTCTGTCCGAGTTTCCTCCGTTATAGAGAAAGCATATACATTTCATAGAGTCGTGGAAATTATCAAATAATCTGATGCACAAACATCAATCTGCAAACTACGAAGCCTTTATATGCTATGACATCATTTATTATTATTGTAAGTTCATGTATGTAAAGTACTTTGACACAAGAAAGACTAGAAATAACGGCAGAGAATATAGTATTGTACATTCACAAATCAAATTCTAAGATGTGCTTATCTGATTTTTCTTACTTTGGTGTATAACATGTAAAAAATGTAGCTTCATGTTGCCACTGACCCCAAAATAAGTGACTGTGACAGAAGGGCTTCCTATATTGAATTGTATGTTATAAGCTCAAAAACCTGAAATTGAATATAAATGGAAAGAAAGAAAGAATGATTTGAACAAAGGGAAAGGGACCTTCAAATTTTTTCAGGGCAATGACTCTGATTCCTAAAGTGAACTACCATCCAGTGTAACCGTTTCCTCCTCTTCAGTCCAGAGAGAACCGGCGACTTGCTAATCCCTCCATTCTAGTCCAAAGGAGAGGCTCCCGGACACATCTGCAGCAGTTTCTATGCCTGCCTCAGGTGTTACCGCTTTGCATTGCATTGCGTGCCTCAAAACCTTAAAATGACACTTTTACTCTAGACCAACTGTACTTTAGAATTTCAACAAGTAATAATATGAACTGCAGAAAAAGCAAAGTGACTCAGAGTCAATGATAGGACCGGGGGTGGAGGAAGAACAGCATGACAACATCTAGCCACTCATTCTAATAGCACGGTAATTCATGGGGTATAAAGAATGTTCCAAATTGCTCAAGGGTTATGAGACATGAGACTCAAGGCATTCAGCTGGAGGGGCTGAACACACTCTTCTTGTCTAAGACACTGACTCTGTTGTGAGAGGAACCTGGAGGCAAGGCCTGAATTTACCTTCTTCTGATCATATGAATATGCAAAAGTTGTCTTGGTTTCCTCATCTGTAAAAAGAGAATAATAATAATGTCTCCCTTAGAATTCTTATGATGAATACATTAGTTTATGAAGCATATGCGCTTAGCAGAGTGTTTTGCATAGAATAAATGCTCAAGAACGATTAATTACCACTACTAAGATAAAGAGTAAGTGGAAACAGAGAATCACTCTCAGGAAGAGATTTTACATACACACATTTTTTTTTTTTTTTTTTTTGGTAACAAAAATTGAAATTTTACTATAGTCATGTTTTGGTTAAGGATCATACTAATCCGAGTTTAAGTGAGAGAATATGAATATATAACCAGATGCAGGTAAGTTCCATAATGCAGAGAATCATGGAACTTACCTGCATTCACCTAAAATAATCAAAACCAAGAAGCCTATCAAGGTATCCAGGTCTTTCCCTTAGGATAAAATAGGCTTTTCTAAAGTTTTCCAAACTCAGTTATAAAAATAATTTGCAGCCTTCCTTCTTCATCTTAATTTATCTAAGATCACATTTGGCCCGAGAAATGGAAAATATCTTAAGGGTATTAAGGTAAAGACAGGGAGAAAAGGGGTGATGCTCACAGGGAAGTCTGAACAAACAGCAGGACACACTAACGCCATGGGAAGTGTTAGGGAGGAGGTGTGCCTCTCCCACATCAAAAGGAGGAAAACCCAGCCCTTTCTATTTTGGATAAGGAAAAGCACCCGACCCCCTGGTGTGTGTTCTTTTCCACTAAAAACTACAGCCTGCATAAATCTCCTTAGGATGGAAAAAAAATCTGCATGTGCAAAATGGATCAAACCGGTTTCAAAGGATTGTTAAATGGTAATCTTTTAACTGGGGAAAAATGAGGGAGTAGAAATTACATCTGTCTTCAAAGAATCCTTCCTTCTAAAAATGTGTAATTGCGGGGTGGCCTGCCCCATCACAGGCATAAAAGCAGCTCTAAATAAAAGTTCTCTCTAAAATTAACTGAGTATAAAAACTCCCCAGGCACCCATAGAGGTCCACTCCATTTTCAAATCATGTGCCGTTTAGCCTTCCAGAAACACTTCGGATTAACATCAAACCTTTTTACCCCTTTGCCAACTGCACCCAAGAGCAATGCTGGGCTCCATATAAGAGAATCTTGTTTTGTGGCTCCCACTGGGCTTGTGTTCAGACAAACTAACTAACTAATTTGTTTAAAAATGAACAAATGGCCCGGCTGATGTGGCTCAGTGGTTGAATGTGGACCCATGCACCAAGAGGTCACCGGTTCGATTCCTGGTCAGGGCACATGCCCAGGTTGTGGGCCTGATCCCCAGTGGGGGGCATGCAGGAGGTGGCCAGTTAATGTTCTCTCTCATCCGTGTTTCTGTCTCTCTCCCTCTCCCTTCCTCTCTCTCTGAAATCAATAAAGAAAAAAATCGTTTTTTTAAAATAAACAAATAACCACGAACTTGGCTGGATTTTTAAAATGAGAATTTGAATGTTAGCATTAAAGTAACAATTAATTAATAGGTGAAGAGACTATATGTCATGTGCTCTGTGCTTATTATTTTGAAAAAAAAAAGCAAAACAATTTTTTTCCCACAGGTCCAAAAGGTGTCTCTCTAAGCAACCTGAGTGGTCCCTGAACAGGCAATTTGAAGAACAGCATCTTCCCTCAGTCACTTAACTCTGGTCAAAAAGCTATTAAAGGCAGAGTGGGGATTTGTTTGAATCAACCTGTGAGGTAAGGACTCAGAGTGGCTTGTACAGTAGGTATGTTGTGGATACTGTGAAAATGGCTACAATTCCTGAGTAACTCTTCACTATTCACTTTCTGTATCATCCACCAAAACCTCTCAAGTGTGTTTACAGCTAACAAACTTCATCTTCAAACTAACTTCAGAATAGGAGGATGACAAAAATAAGAGGTCTCTGCAAAAGGGACAGTGAATGGCAATTAACTTAATGCTTTTTTTAAACCAACCTTTGTCATCATTTGAAACAGCATGAAAGAGCATTTAATACCATCCATCTACAACATAAATAGCCGTACTTTCTGAGTCTAATTTATTCAGAAATTTGTCTTAGCATTCTCCATCTCTCGGCCAGAAGACGTACCTTCTTTCAGTCCTAGTCCTAAAGACATATTGGAAAGGAGGGAAGCCCAAAGGTGAACACTCCATAAAAACCAAAAGCAACTGAATAAGTGAATAATTATGGATGCTAAAGATGAAACTATTATTCTGACCAATGGTCTTGCAGTTTTAAAATCTCATTAAATGTTTAAAAATTAATATATAAATATATGCAAACTCTATGAAATGCCTCTATTCTATTCTTTTTCCATGTATAAGACCATATAAAACACTGCATAAGCTTTGGGGACAGACCTCAGTAACAATCTTTTGAATTTTTTGGACTACAGTCTCCTCAATCGAGAATGGACTAAAATCTCTTTCACAACTTTTGAGATTTAAAAAAAAAACAAAAACTATGCAGTTTTGGAGAGAAAAAATTAAGATTATGTTAACCCCAAATGTTAAATTAGAACACACATGTAGGTTTGGTTTAAGGAGCTTTGGGGAGTAGACAATGGATTGTTCTTATGTTGCTTCTGGTGAAACTCTCTCTTTTCACAGGTAAAACAACTGAGGCCCAGGGAAGAATAGTGACTTTTCTGGGGTCACAGTACATCAGGAGGAGGAGAAGGAGTTGGAACCCAGTGCTCTTGCTGCTGCATCCTGCTGCACCACGCTGTTGATTCCTGCTGCACAGCATTACTGATTCCTGCTGCACGGCGCTGCTGATTCCTGCTGCACAGCATTACTGATTCCTGCTGCACCCGCGCTGCTGATTCCTGCTGAAACCCCCCCATCCTGATTCCTGCACGCATTACTGATTCCTGCTGCACCGCGCTGTTGATTCCTGCTGCACAGCATTACTGATTCCTGCTGCACGGCACTGCTGATTCCTGCTGCACAGCATTACTGATTCCTGCTGCACAGCATTACTGATTCCTGCTGCACCGCGCTGTTGATTCCTGCTGCACAGCATTACTGATTCCTGCTGCACCGCGCTGGCTGATTCCTGCTGCACAGCATTACTGATTCCTGCGGCACCGCGCTGCTGATTCCTGCTGCACAGCATTACTGATTCCTGCTGCACCGCGCTGTTGATTCCTGCTGCACAGCATTACTGATTCCTGCTGCACAGCGCTGCTGATTCCTGCTGCACAGCATTACTGATTCCTGCTGCACCGCGCTGTTGATTCCTGCTGCACAGCATTACTGATTCCTGCTGCACAGCGCTGCTGATTCCTGCTGCACAGCATTACTGATTCCTGCTGCACCGCGCTGTTGATTCCTGCTGCACAGCATTACTGATTCCTGCTGCACAGCGCTGCTGATTCCTGCTGCACAGCATTACTGATTCCTGGTTGCACCGCGCTGTTGATTCCTGCTGCACAGCATTACTGATTCCTGCTGCACAGCGTGCTGATTCCTGCTGCACAGCATTACTGATTCCTGCTGCACGGCATTACTGATTCCTGCTGCACGGCGCTGCTGATTCCTGCTGCACAGCATTACTGATTCCTGCTGCACAGCATTACTGATTCCTGCTGCACAGCATTACTGATTCCTGCTGCACAGCATTACTGATTCCTGCTGCACAGCATTACTGATTCCTGCTGCACGGCACTGCTGATTCCTGCTGCACAGCATTACTGATTCCTGCTGCACGGCACTGCTGATTCCTGCTGCACAGCATTACTGATTCCTGCTGCACGGCGCTACTGATTCCTGCTGCACGGCGCTGCTGATTCCTGCTGCACAGCATTACTGATTCCTGCTGCACGGCACTGCTGATTCCTGCTGCACAGCATTACTGATTCCTGCTGCACGGCGCTGCTGATTCCTGCTGCACAGCATTACTGATTCCTGCTGCAGGGCACTGCTGATTCCTGCTGCACAGCATTACTGATTCCTGCTGCACAGCATTACTGATTCCTGCTGCACGGCACTGCTGATTCCTGCTGCACAGCATTACTGATTCCTGCTGCACAGCATTACTGATTCCTGCTGTACAGCGGGGATGATTTCTACTACACTGTGCTGCTATTTCCTGCTGCACAGGAATCATTCAGGAACTGCTGCTATGTTGTCCAGTGATGCAACCATCCATGATATCTGCTGTTTTCCATGTAAGCATGATGTTAACCATGAAGGCCCAAATGATGGCATACCAATATTTGTCAATACAGACATACTTAAAGGTAGCTGACCCCTGAGATGCTACAAGTCTCTGAATATATTGTGGTTCAACACACAAGCTTTTAAACAAAGAACAGAAGTGTTGTCAGCAGAGAAGTGATTGATTTCCCAATGGCTTGACTAGTGCCGGCACAAGCTGGCCAACCATTTGCAGCTCCACGCAGTCTAATGGATTAAACACTCCTTGTAAACAAATGACTCTCTAGAATTGTTATTCTTATTGGAACTCACTGCATTTTTCCCTGTGGTAGCACATTTTTCATCATTCAATAGCAATTACTTTTAACTTTTTGTTTGAAAAAGTTTAGAAAACCTAAAGGGAGAAAATACTAATATTTATGTCCAAAATTGGCTTTCAAATTATTGGTATATTTAACATGTTTGTGAATGCCCCCTCCATCCAGTAACATAAAAATGTGATGTACTTTTATTTTGTTGGTAAGTTCCTCCTTAACTGAGTCCTCCAATTTAAAAATCCACTTTTATATATCCCAGTAATTTTACAAGATTAATAACATGTTGTAGTCTGATTTGTACATTTCTAGGGTAACACTTTTTAATGGACTTCTAAAAGAGAGATGAGAATGTTCTGTTGAATAAAGTATACTAAAAAGATTTAAATAAAATTCACTCTTCCTACTGCTGAAGACTGAATGTTTGTGTCCCCCCAAAAGTCGTCTGTTGAAACCGAACCCCCTAGTGTGGCAGTATTTGGAGAGGGCACCTTTGGAAGGTGACTAGAGCATGTGGGTAGACCCTTCCTGAATGGGATTAGTCCTCCTGTGAGAGACCCCAGAGAGCTCTCTCCTTCCACCACGTGAGGACACAGCAGAAAGACGGGCATCCAGGAACCAGAGAGCAGCCTCAGCCTCTGTTGGTGATTCTCGGGCAGTGTTTTGATCCTGCACGTCCAGTCCCCAGAACCACGAGAAGTAAATTTCTGTTGTGTATAAGCCAGTCTGTGGTGTGCTGGTATAGCAGCCCGAACAGATGAAGACAGTTACCAACACTGGTCTCACTAAATTCAACCCCAAATCTGTTACTCTATAACTGTATATTGGGGTCAATTAACTACCTCTACCCAAATAACACATGTTGAGGTCATTTTTGACATTTTCCTCCGCTCCCCTGGCCCCCCGCCACCCAGTTCAAAATAAATCTGCTTGATTATAACTTTTCTAATGCGTTTTGGACTCAGTGCCTTCTCTTATTCCTCGGACTCGCGGTCCTGTTTTAGCACCTTCTTATCCCTCCAGACCCCGACTTCTGAGCCCACTATTCAATGCGACGGTAGCTTGTGAGGGAGGTTTGATCTGTTAAGGAGCATAGGTTTTAACTTATGTGCACAACTGAGTGTTAGTAAGTAAATCTGCAATCCTAAATGACAGTCTGTGCACTTATTCTACCTAAACTACCCTGTAAATTCTTAGTCATCTGCCCAGACCCAGCTGAGTTCACCTCGTCTTCTAAGGTCACAGCCTCACACATGCCACCAGGTAGAGCAAATTCCTTCCTATACACATTTTTTCTGCACTCTAATTTACCTCTATAAAAATACTTAAAAAAATTCCATCACTCTATTTATACATCTGTATCATTGGTTTTAATATTTAAAAAATCTTCAGGGAAAGGTCAGTGTCATCAATCTACACGGTTCTTCTTTTGATGAGGAATTGATTTGTAATTCCAAATTCAGACCTATAATATTTCATAATGATGCCAATTTTTGTGGGTTTTTGTTAGTTTTGTTGTAGATGATTGTTGGGTAGGGAATGAACTGGGGGGAAAGGGGCAGGCGAGTGGAAGTAAGAAGACAAAGACAAAAAATTATCTGAATTACTATAAATTAAAGACAGAGCTGACCACCCCACAGTTTCACAGATAACTGATCTGTAAAATGTCTTATCATATCACACATATTAATAAATATTAGACATAAAGGCACCGGTCCAAGTTTTTAAAAAGTTCTTAAAAGTAAATTGCCTTCTGACTCCCCAACACATGGATTACACTGTGAAAGTTTTTCTTTCCAAAACTTATGTGCCAGATTTTCAATTTATCTTAGTTCATGGTAAATTTAACAGAGATCAAACATAAATTCCATGTGGAACACATGGAGATAATCTTTACTTCAATAGATCCAAAGTCTCACTTGATGATAAGCAATAAAGTTAAAGCCATTTTAGAGGAGGTCTTTATAATGAATATTCCCTTTAATATTTTTTGAATCACAAAAAAAGTGTTATTTTGTAAGAAAATCAATACATCTAATATTGCATCTGGATAACCCTTGCGGTTGGGTAAAATCTTTTGGCAACACTGAGTAAAATATCTGGATTGGACCACACTAGAAACTTATGAAATGTCTTGGGAGAAAGGAAGAGAAGATCGATTATTCATTAAGTTCTCAAAAGTTCCATATTTCTTTGTTGACCTGAAAAGTGGCACCAGTGAACTAAGTGCGTGCTTCTTTCTACATGACTGATGTGTAAGAAAAACATGTGGGTCTCCCTTGTGACTGAACTGATTATAAACAAAATGAGTCAGAGTTGGAGGTGGAAGTATAAAAGCTGTGTCTGATATCATCCCCTCCTCTCAGCTCAGACTTGAGAACTGTAGTACTGGGTGAAAATGAACACAACACATGAAGCTAGATCAAAAGACTAAAATCAAAGATTCCTGTGCTTGGATATTTTTTTCACTTTTAAAAATATAAGAAACCTCCGGCCAGTGTGGCTCAGTGGTTGAGCATCGACCGATGCACCAAGAGGTTACCAGTTCAATTTCCGGTCTGGGCACATGCCCAGGTTGTGGGCCCAATTCCCAGTGGGGGGCATGCAGGAGGAGGGCCAATGGATGTTTTCTCTCATCGATGTTTCTATCTCTCCCTCTCCTGTCCTCTCTCTCTAAAATCAATAAAGAAAAAATATAAGAAACTAAGAAAAAGTAAAATAAGAAACTTGATTAATGAAATACATTTTTATTAATATGAAAAATTTTAGGTGGAATTTTTGCATATACAAAACAGTCCCTGTAGTTAGTATTTGGGATGTTCAGGAATGAACCTCCTCCCCATGGAATGTGCAGGGTTTGATCCTCACCTGTATAATCCTTCAATTCCACTACACTTATACCACCCTCCATACCCCGGCAGTATGAGAGCCAAGAGGGACAGGAATTAGACCTGGGTTTGTTAGAAGTCTCCCTCAAGGCCCCTGTAGCTCCACAGTGAAACCACATGCTCTAACCCTTTATTTCCTAGGACCTCTGCCACCATCATTCAGACAAAATGACCAAAGAAGGTTTCAACTAAGCGAATCAGATGTTGAAGTTAATTAATAATACCGAAGTAGTCCTATGAAACAAGATTGACACAGGATGAGCCCCATGCTCAGATGATCAAGAACTGCTTAATCTCTCCTTCCGTGTGACCTTGTGCTCCTCCTTCCAAATCAGAGACAGGACCGGGTAGATGGTCTGGCCCGACTCTACAGGGTGGTCACAAATGCTTACATTATGCCCCAATCTCTCCCTCTTCTCTTTCTGTACCGTGTCAGTGCAGGGATGCAGCGTTTAGAGGAATAAGCCATGGAGACCTCTAGAGATGTGAGGGAATGCACGTCAGAAACTAGAAGACAAGTGCTGGTTGTCATTCTGGGGCTTCCCAGCCCCGTGGAGTCATAATAGTCTGGGCAGGACAAGATGGGTGTCCAATTTGTGAGGTCTGTTAAAAAAGATGTGGTTACCACAGAGCTGCCACTCTAGTGCCTCTGGGGTTTTCGATCCCATATTTGGTTCCAGCATGGCCTGCTACCTCATCACATTTCAGTCACAGAGTGAAGAAATGATGAATGGGGCCCTTTGTGGGGAGCGCTTTCTGGGCCTGGCAAAGTCTCCGTGGTGGGTGAGGCAAAGACGTGTGGTCTGGTGTCTGCGCCATGAAGTGGAAAGAATATGAAGCCAACGAACCCTCTCTGCAGGTAGGCGTATCCAGTTGTGGGTGAGCCTTCAGAACTGCTCCCCTCTGTGGCCCAGCAGCCTCTTTTCATTTCACGTTTCAGGTCACACGTGTGTCTCACCTAAATAAATATCACTGTGACCTCAACTAGCTGGGCATTTCTTTAGGAGATGCCATTTGTTTCCTTTCCACGTATTTTTCTTTGGGGGCTTTCTCAGATCATAGGCACTACAAGAACATGTCAGGTAAAATGCTTCCTGGAAACAAAATATCAATCTGGTCAATAGATGAACATGTTATAGATACACTTTTTGTAGTTCTCACTGAGTGTATCATAGACTCAAAAAATCTGCACTACCTATTACCTTAGACAATGGACGACACACCCAGAAGAATGCTCACCAAGTTCTTAAACACCTGTGAACCTTGACACAGGTCATCCCTCTTCTGTGATTGGAGGGCCAATCCTGCATCCTCTGTCTGGGGACCTCTCCCTCATCCGAAAGGCACAACTTCAATGTCAACTTCCCAGAGAGGTTTTCTTTGACTCACCAACTGTTATCTCCTATCTAGTCAGTACTCTCATAGTCTTTCTCATACTATTCTTTTTTTTTTTTTTCCTGTTAATCCTCACCCAAGGAGGATACTTTTCCATTGATTTTTAGATAGAGAGCAAGGGAGGGAGGGAAAGAGAGAGAGATAAACATCGATATGAGAGAGTGAACATCTACTGGCTACCTCCTGCATGACCCCGACTTTGGCCAGGGGTCAAACCTGAAACCCAGATATGTTCCCTTGACTGGGAATCAACTCCGTGACCCTTCGGTCCTCGGGCCAATGCTCTAACCGCTGAGCCAAACCGGCCAAGGCATCACATACTATTTTTAATACTGAAATATGTATCTGCCTGTCCCCTCCCAAAGCTATGAACCTTTAAGATAGGGATTCTGTCATGTTTAGTGTATGATCCTTGTCCTATAAATAAATTAAATAATAAAGCTAGTTTTTTATTGTACAGATGAAGAGAAATATCAGCCACAAACAAAGAAAAAAACAGATAGGTGAACCCAAAATTAGGTGTGTCGGCTTCAGTATTATTAATTCCGACTTGAGGAAACAAATTTGCCTTCTAGGAAATGCCAAGAGACAACGTGAAGCATTCAGGTTGACAGAAGTGGTTCCCAGGGTCCCGTCTGCCCTGTGCAAACCAAGTGAGCACACTGGTTACCTTAACAGCAGCTTTATTTGATGAACCCACACTCCCAACGCCTTGCTCCTTTCAAGTTCACAGTTAATAATGGGATCGTCCATCCCAGGCTACTTCCAGCCTAAGAAAGAAAGCAAGAACCAGTACAACATGTGCAGAGTGGCCCAGCCAGTGTGGCTCGCTGGTTGAGCATAGACCCATGCACCAGGAGGAGGTCGCTGGTTCAATTCCCAGTCAGGGCACATGCCCAGGTTGTGGGCCAAATCCCCAGTGGGGGTCATGAAGGAGGCAGAAATCAATGTTCCCTCTCACTGATGTTTCTATCTCTCTCTCCCTCTCCCTTCCTCTCTCTCTTTCTAAAATCAATAAAAAAAAAATTGGAAAATATGTTTCAAAAAAACATGTGCAGAGTGAGGGACATTATAGGTTTGGAAACGACACACCTCATCGTCTATAAAAAGAACCTAGCACTATCCTATAAACCTATCCCAGAATGTCTTTTTAAAAATACTAATCTATTAAAGTTTAAAAGGAAATAGAAGCCAGACCCCTAACAAGTAGACCATTGGATCCCGGTGGAGATCATGACGCCACGTGACCTTTGTAAAGAACACACAGACCGGCAGGGCATTCTGACCAAAAGAGAGCAAAATGACATTGGGAATTCAGTGTCTGTTTCTTACGTTTGCCACCTCTGTGAAGTGGGGAAGGAGGGATACAAGGCAGCTGGGATGGTAAAGAAAACTACAGAAAAGAGAAGAGAGCATCGGATCCGAGTTTTATGTTAGGGACCACCTGGAACCCAGTTTCTCCTAACGTGTCATTACCGAAGTGCCAGGTTTTGAACAAAAAAATACTTCCCAGTAGGTCTCAGCCAAGCTGTGTTTCTGTCAAGGAGGAAATGTTTCACCTGAGACTGTATATAAGGACCATGGGGCTATCCAGGGCAAGTGGCTACTAAAATAGCCCCCATATGTCATTTCCTAACCAACTCTGTCAGCCTTTGACGTGTAAAACCCTCTGAGGAGACAGAGGGTTTAGCAAACAGCTGGTGCTTAAGGCAAGACATAAGGTCTAAAAAACTTCCCCAATATGACCTGCTGCATGTCACTTCTGTGGCTATTTTTAAGAATAAGAGGAAGGGCAAAGGAAGAGCATCTTTCCAAAGGCAGAGGCTGTTCTTTTATCCACATCAGACAGCTCCAAACTGGTGAAGACGATGCTTCTTTCAGGAGGCCAGGGACTGAACTCTTTTTAGTCTTTCTGGTATGTGCCCTTTTATTTTTACTTTCTTTTATTTAGCTTCTTTTGGTATGTGCTCTTTCATTGCAAGCAATAAAACATTCTCTTTTATTTAAGGTCACGAAGCCCAAATAATTAGACTTTTAAGAAGGGCAAAGAGGACTCGAAGTCACAAGGGAAAAATCTCATCCTTCACCTCTGCTCTACTTCCTTTCTAGTATTTCGTGTTTTTTTCACAGATCACAGTCCAGTGGGTGCCCAGGCTTCAAATCTGTGGGTCAGTCCTGATCCCCTCTTCTACCTTCACATTCCCATCCATGAAGAGATACAAATGCCTGTTAATTTCACTGTCTTAGGGCTTCACGCCTGTGCCTCTCTTTTCTTTTCCCGGCATGCCACCCTAAATTTTGTTCCCTATTAAAACGTGCTTTATTAATAATGGAGGAGATAAGCCATGCAGAGAATAAAGGATTCCAGATTTGGGGACTATAAATTATTTTGCACATCAACGCGGAGAAAAAAATACTGAGCCACAACAGCAGAAAACTGCTAACCAACACTAACATTAAACACTAAAACACTGTGCACACCATAAAACAAGTACAAGCCCTCCCAGGCATGACTGTGTGACATTTGTTTGCCGTGTTCAGAGAAAAGGGCTTGAGCACCGCAAGGTTGGACAAGATGGAAAGGTAAAGAACAGAGGTATTGCGATCTTTATTGCAAAGCAAATGCCCACATGCTTCCATATAAACAAAAAGACTGGCCTTGGTGTTGGTTGGATAGAAAGGGAAATAATGATAGGTGGGCAGGACATCACGGGAAGTTCTGTACAACGAAATAGCTGTAAGGGCAAAATCAGACAAAGACATTTGAGAAGATTAAAGAAAAACTAGCAACGCAATGTCCTCATGGTTGTTGAATTCACAGAGGTTGGTAGCTGGACAAAGACAAGGACTGTGATGAAACCACAAAACAGAAGCTGAAGTCATCCAGGGAGGTGTCCAGAGGGGCAGGGGGAAGATCAGTTAATGGCCCTGGTGAGAATGTGACAGGGTGTGGGAATTCAAATGACTGAGTGGAGAAGAAGGAACATTTGTCTGCTCTGTTTTGTTTTGGTGTAATATTATTATCATCTGGATTAGCAGTAGATACCTTGGCAATACTTGAAAAGCCGGTGGACGTTTTTTTAAAAATTTTGCAAAACTCATCACATGAATCTTCAATGAAAATTCCACAGAAATGGGAGATTAAATGCTGTAAGTTTACATTGTTCGCTGGAAGGTCCCAGGGAAGTTATTCCGGTTTCCTTTTACACGAAAACAAAACAAAACAATTCACACTTTTTCTTCATTAGCACCTTTGCTTCCAAGAAGAAAAAAGGTGTAGCATAAACCGAAGTAATTCAGATTAATTTTGAGAATTTCAGAAACATTGGTGCAGAACAAGGGCAACCATCTGATACACGTAACCAGACTTGAGAATGAGCTGAACTGGAAAAGAAATCTCTGTTCGATTGTCTGTAACTGTGGAGCTACACACATGGCTAAATGCTAATTAGCCATCTAATACTGATGATATTCCTTCCGCACAGAAAAGCAAAATCTTGGACCACATCCTCACGTCCACATCAACCTCCACATCCGCTTTCAGTTAAAAGCAGCATCTCACGCCTTGAGCCTGCTATTCATTCAGCTATCTTCAGCCCTGCACTGGCCTTGGGATTCTTGCAGAAGGATTTACTTTGGGAAGTTATTGTCCCTTTATCTTGCATATCTGATGCCCTTCAGTTTTGTGACCCTGGTTGCTGATGGCAACAAGAACTATTCTAGACAGAATTGTCCTAATTTATGAAACAGTAAACCAAATTTAGCAGCCAAGTAAAACAGCCCACTGATTCACATTTTCCTTATAATCTCCACAGGATCCAGGCACAGTTCCATGAGCACTGGGACAATGGCGGCCTTGGAAAGGCTGACTCGAGGTCAACAGCCCTGGCGGAACAGTTTCGTTGGGCCTCAGTAAACACGCCACCAACAGTCGAGTGCCGAGTTCCTCTGACATTCGGCCTAACCCCCAGTAGTTATTTTTAAAGCTAGGGTAATAAGAAGCCACGTGTATACAGTCTTTTGTGATTTGCAAACTACTTACATAACCAATATAAAGAAATATCCTTCAGATAATCCTGCGAAGTAAGGAGACCAATATAAGTATGCCATTTTTCTCCACCATAAAACAAATATCAGACTTAAAGATGTGAATTGATTTGTCCAAAGTCAGGTAAATAGGAAGGAGAATAAGCAAGACAATTATCTGTATTTCCTGACTGATCATCCACGATTGTTGGTTATATCAAGACAACTCTGCCATAGCCAAGCCAAGCCTAGTCAATATCACAAGTTTGAAAACTTACTAAAAAAACAGAATCAGTTATTTCCCAAAGTGTGATCCATTAGCTTTAACAGGAAAGTTAACATGGGCTTCATGCTTATGACTTGCCAGCCATATCTAAGCATTTTCTGTGAATCAGCTCCTTTACTCTTCAGAATACTCCTAGGAGTTGCTCATTTATCAAACAGGAAAACTGAGACTTATTATGCTCATTTCCCAGATGACAAAACTGATTCTTAAAGACTCTGAAAAACTTGCCCAGTGTTGCATAATCATACATAAGGAGCTTGATGTCGAATGGTGTATCAAAGCCAAACTCTCTCAACGTCCACAAAACATGAAGATGTACCCCTCCAAATGATACCATGTTTAGCATGTTGCTTATAATCCCCCGGTGTGAAAGGACAACATATCCCATCCAAAAGTTGAACAGCAGAGACTTAGCTGAAATTTCCCTTGGGTCACATAATGAACCACAACAAGAGAGAGGGCCAAGTCCAAGAAGATATGTTAACTTAGAAAAAAATTTAAAAAAACAATTCTGATTTATTACAACTCTAGGCAAAGACATGTAAATATTGCATAAAAGAACAAAACAAAAACAAACTGACGCCAACCAAAAACCACGTGTAACTGCGAACCGCTGGTTCCTGTGTACTCTCTGAGGTTCTGAAAAGCACACAGTCCTTCGGCTGGTCAGAGAATGACATCCAGCACTGAGCCTCTGTGTTCACCCCAGTCACAGACAGAACGTTTAGAAACAGAACACTCACATGTATCAAGAGCGGGACAAATCATCTAGGTCCATACACTGGTCATTTCCTTTATGTGACATGGATAATTGGGAGTATTACTTTACCCAGAGGGCTCAAGAAAGAAACAGCAGATATGGATTTCACTTCAGATGGGACGAGCTTTTGGGTGACCCCACGTTCCTCCATGCCATGGTGCTACTGCTGACTGAAAATGGTATTCTCACACTCAGCCCTCCCAACGGTTTCATAGGCCAATGAGTACTGACACCCAACAGGGCCAAAAGCTCCTATACATTAAAGAAAGGGAAAAAAAAATGACTGAATCATAATCTGTAGCTTGAAAATACCACAATAGATAAAGAAAGACAGAATAGTGGCATCATGAGGGCCTTGAAATGGAAACTCAGCATGTACAGCTTTGTGGCTACAAAGAACTCTTCAAATTTGAACAGACCACAGCTGTGACATGAAGGCAGGAACTTTGACCTTGAGCCGGGAAACTGTACTGCTCTGCCGTTCTGTGTGTCTGACTGACAAACCACGACCCTTGGCTTTCTCATGGGACTCTCATGAGGAAGTGAGGATGTGTGTGTGAACGGACTTCACGTATTTCCAAGCACGACACAAATATAACAGGTGATTACCTCCATGCCCATTGTGATTCTCACCACACAAAAGCAAAGAGAACCAGTTCAGGAAGCTGAGTGCTGAGACACATTACGGATGTCCTGGCTCTGTCATTGACAGGCTGCATGACTAAAAGGAAGAAACTGATCTGATTTTTCCAACACGATTATTTCCATACATTTAGATATCAGAAATAATGGTGCTGGCTTCTAATGTACAATTCAGAAAAGAAGTTAATAGAACCCTGGCCTGTTTGGCTCAGCAGTTAGAGCGTCAGTCTGCGAACCAATGAGTTGAGGGTTTGATTTCCAATCAAGGGCATGTACCACAGTTAGGTCATGCAGGAGGCAATCGGTCAATGTGTCTCTCTCACATCGATATCTCTCTCTAACTCTCTCCTTCCCTCCTACCCTGTCTGATGATAAATAGAAAAATATCCTCAGTGAGGATTAAAAATAAAAGAAATCAACAGAAACTAACTCAAAAAACAAATAAGGTATTGATTAAATAGAATGAAGCATCTCCCACCACCCTCGAGGAACAGCATTGACATAATTTCAGCCATATGATCATACCTGTTAGGACTTAAAAATAACATGACCCCCCACTTACTCTACTATGGGGCCAACTCAGACCTTTCTCCACATTCATCTCCTTTCCCTTCTTTCTACCTCACGTGTCATATCTAGAACGTCTTGCTTGAAGACCCAGTTCTCATTGCTGTTCGATTTCCCACAGATGGCCAGATCACCTTTGGAAGCTGATGTTGTCATAAGAATTCAAAACAAGGAGTTGCAAATATTCTAACCATTGGCCTTACCAAACAATTCCTGTTCCAAGTGTTGTTTTAAGCCACAGCTTCCACTCCCCACGCCCTGCCCCCCACGGATGAAGGCATGCACGGGTCTGGAACTTATTAAAGGAAGCCAGAGATCCTAATAGTTTCAAGGACACCAAGAAACCTCTACATACGCTCTCTGTGTCTGCTCGACCTGTATCTGATTTATAGACGCTTGAAAGCATTTAAATCAGGTCATATTAATGAACTTTATGGCCAGTAAGTAATTGTCAGTGTTCAAGTAAAAATGAGGAATTCAATGTGGTATAAAAATAAAAGAAAAATATTATTAATATAGTAACAGTAATTTTATAAGGTAGAATTTTATAAACTATACATATTCTTGTATAAATAAAAAAAATTACTTTGCTTTTACATTTGGAAAGAACTTGAACATTTTCAAAATACTTTCTTCACTCCTCATAGTAATCTTGTTCTACAGATAGAGTAAATATTAATAGTATCCCCATTTTACAGAAAGGAAAACTGAGTTTCAAAGAAGTCAAAGGCTTATTTAGAGATCTTTGGACTCAGTCCATTGTTTTATAATCAGACTATGTGCCATTTGCCCTTTAAATAACACCAGTGTCAAGTTCATCTCAGGCTACAAACTTAAAAATTAAGAGGTGAGGTCTGAAAAGAACAACTGTTACAATTCTCATTAGTTCATATAAGCAAGATGTGAGATGAATTAATAAATAATAGATAGTTCATTAGAAAAATAATAATGGTAATACTGCAGCACCAGCAGCAATGACTCTTCACTGAGTGCTTACACTAAGCCTGCTTCACCGAGACTTGAATTTGCTGAGGGTGATAAAATGCCATCTCATATACTTTCCAGATCAGTGTTTGTTAAAATAGATCTATCATGTGTGACTTATCACATGGAATGACAACAATTTCCAACTTAAAAGCTATTTAACTTAAGTATGTTATTAAATTGAAATGTAGTTTTAATTATGATTTTCATAGAAATCCCAGTTATTCTCTTAATAATCATGACATTCTTAAATTCACCGAAGCTCTTTGCTGACCTGCACTGGGTGTTTCCTGTCTACCACCATTCAGTCATCGAGGTGTAGTTAATCTTGCTTACTTTATGTACTTAACATGTCTTTACCATTATTAAATTTGTGATTTTATCATCACTGCTATGTTTTGTTACAACTCCATTTTACAAAAAATAAAAGAAGATACATCATTCTTTAGTGAGTCACTGAAGCCCAATAGTAGACACAAAAATGGTAACAAACACCCGAACTAAAAATAACTGGTTTAAAAAAGGGCATTTTTCCAAGTTACACTCCTTATAGCAAAAATAATTACATTAAATATTATTGCCTAGAAGCTTATAGAAAGTCTCAAAATGAATATTACATATGATTGAAAAAAAAGAAGAATGAGCTTCTGAGAAAATTCTATTTTCCAATGACTCTGCCGGATATCACATAGTACACCACAATGGGGGAGAACAATTACTGTCACATACGCAGATACAGTGAGATTTTGAATTATAGCTGGAAAAAACATTAGAGAAGATCCATATCTGGATGACTGGTACATATGCAGGGGAGACGTGCAGAATAACTTCTTGTTTATTTCCCACCAAAAGCCCGTGCAGACTTTGGTGTTCTGGCTTAATTCACGATATTGTGTGAATCAGAACATAGATGTGTTGGAAGAAGATGTGTTGAAATCAAAATTGGTAACAGAACACTGTTTTGTTGTTGCTGTTGTTGTCTTTTGCACCAAAAATAAAGTGCATTTCAAATAAGTCTCAACTGAATGCCAATATACATAAAATTCCTTCTCTTCATAGAGAACAGCCGGTGTTAATAACTTACATCCTGACCTTGATTTACCATGACAGGAAATAGTGAAAATTTTGAATAAAATTGAATCTAAACCATTAGCTTACATCATTTCAGAGGGGGAGGCTGCAGAACTGTGTAGCAAGTTTTTTCTAACACTGAAGTTAGAGAAGAAGACACAGTTTTTTAATTAAGTGATGGGATCAACATATTTCTTCAGGCTACTGATACTATTACAAAAGATTATTTCTATGATTGCAAAGGGCTTGCCCATTTGGCTTTCTTCTTCAATATTTACTCAGTATTTTATATTGTCCAAGTCTATCATTTTAGTGTCTATATATCTTCTCTATATAGGTAAGATACTAGGATTTATCGAGACCAAATTGAGAAGCAAACAATTCAATTGCCGAGTTTCATAGTTTAGAAAAATTTAATAACTTTGTTGATCAAAAGAAATAGTATGTCAAACATTAAACTATAATAAAGCTAGTAGAAACTTTCAAGATTATATATTCCAATCACCTGATTTTATAAATGAGGATACCAAGACCAAGACAGGGCCATCAACATAAAGCTAGAGTTAGCTGCATAGTTAGAATTAGAGTCACAGTTGCCTTGGTTAATGTGGCTCAGTTGGTTGGAGCATCATCCAGTACATGGAAAGGTTGCAGGTTCCATCTCTGGTAGAGGTGCTTAAGGGGGGCAACTGATCAATGTTTTTCTCTCTCATTGATGTTTCTCTCTCTCTCTTTCTCTTTCTCTCTCTCTCTCTTCTCTTCCTCTCTTCCACTCTCCTTCCTCCCTCCCTCTCTCTAAAAACAAATAGAAAACATGTCCTCAGGTGAGGATTAAAAAAAGAGAGAGACAGGCAGAGAGAGAGAGAGAGAATTATGGCCAAAGTTTTCTAATTCCTTAGCCAAATACTGTTTCCAATATATCCCACCCAATGTAGCATTCTTACATTGACTCATAAACTTAGTACCCCCATGAAAGAGCGGCTTAAAGAATTATGATCACTTAAGTGCACAGAATGGCATTTTTAAATACCAAATTATGAGAAGTATCATAGGGACAAACTCATGCTCTGGGAGCAGTAAAAATTCAAATTCAACAAACCTAATGAGTTAATACCAAGTTCAAAGACTCAAACAGCAAAGCCAGCCCAGTGTGAATGTTTAGGTCAAAGACTCACACATAAGGACCTGGAACACAGGAGGTATTGATCATGGGAATGTCACATTTGTTCTGGGGCAATTAAAAAAAGAAAAGGGGATCTTTACTTAGGAGCATGTTTTTTCTTTTTCTAAATCCTAGCTTAACTGGTTACCCATATATAGCATAGTAGGTAAAACTGTTTTAAGTGTCCTGTTGGAAAAATGGAAGATGAACAATGATTCATTTATTGGGGAACAGTTAAATCACAGTGTTCCAGAAGGATCTCCTCCGTGGACCCACAAATGAGTGGAAGGGCAGCTGGTGGCAGCTCAGCAGAAGTGCTGGGACAGGAATACTCTCAACAACCTGACACGAACAATAGCACAGTTCAGTTGATGGACTTAGGTGTGAGTTAGTGGTGGTGAGAGTTGACTAGAGATTTTTATTAGGGGTCAGAAAGGCGTCTCGGTAGCTTTTTGCAATTAAGCATCGGTAACAAAATTAATCCAGAGTTTTGACATCAATTACACTCAACTTGCATGCATCATCATCAGCAGCAGCATAATTTTTTTTTTTTGTTTATCCTCATCCGAGGACGTTTTTCCATTTTTTGTTCAGATAGAGTGGGAGGGAGAGAGAGAAAGAGAAACATCGATGTGAAAGGGACACATCAAGTGGCTGCCACCCGCATGACCCAACCAGGTCCAGGAACAAACTGCAACCGAGGTACGTGCCCTTAGCGGGAACCGAACCCGGGTCTCTCTGGACCACAGGCTGATGCTCTAACCACTGAGCAAAACCAGCCAGGGCAACATAACTTAAAGATTATTTTGAGTGGGGAAAAGGAAGTCAATGGGGAAGAAAGGGGGGACATCTGTAATACTTTCAACAATAAAGATGGAGGGAAGGAAGGAAGGAAGGAAGGAAGGAAGGAAGGAAGGAAGGAAGGAAGGAAGGAAGGAAGGAAGGAAGGAAGGAAGGAACCCACAAAATGCTTTAAAAAAAGATTATTTGGAGAGTCTGCATGAAGACTTCTGGACCTGAAGAAGATGGCATAAACTCATTTCTCCCCTACCTCCCCTTAAGTACATCTAAAAACACTGGACAAATGATAATAGGCAAACACAGTAAGATTCTGAAAGGTAGCAACAAGATGGTCTGGTTAGGGACCAAACACTTGAATAATGGTAACTTTCCTGGGATTTCCTTTTGTCTTTCATATATATCCCAGATTGCACTCTGGAGAAGCCTGCCACCTGGAAATGCCAGAGGAAGCCAACAACCACAGTTCTCCCCCTTCAGAAAGCATGCCTTCTCCAGTTAGAGGAGCAGGAAAGAGGCAGACCAGAATAGAAATGTTTGTGGTAACACCTCCCCTACTTCAGCCAAATGCCAAGGAATAGAAACACATGCCCCCCACCCTACCCCAAACTTGGTCAGCTGGTAGGGCAGAGAGCCTGGACTTCCTCTCCCCTCCTTCCCAAGGGGGCAGCTACTCCGACCCCTTCCAAACACCGAGTAAAGGTGGAATTTCAGAGAGGAGGGGACAGATAAAATGATCCTTGACATATTCTTTAGCAATATTTCATGTTAAGTATTCTTAAATATGAAGTCGTGGGAAGTCTCCCCAGTAACCCGATATGCAAACGAACATTGGCAAAAAGTTTCAGAACTGCACTACAATGTGAAATGTGGTCAGGTTTTCAGATTGGCCTCTGAATAGCACACAGTAAACTGAAGCAAAGTAGACCCCCCTGCAAACACTGTGTACATGAAATTGGGTTTTCTGAGTATATTGTGATGTGCTTGCTAAGAGAAATATACCCATTTTCAATTCCGAAGCCTGGACGCTCTGATCAGTTGCTATACTTTTAACTTAGACTCTCACTGCTACTCTGTAACCACAACTAAATTCTTTTTAGATGTTATCTCAGAGACACTTGAGCCAGAAACCAGGAGACTAATGCAGATCATACATGTGGATATTGTTAACTGTTAAATATTCCGTGTGTGTATGTTCCTGTGTGTGCTTTAAGGCCTCGGCACTTTTTTTTTCTTTTTTTTTCCCTCTTTCCTTTCTTACACTATGTAAGTCACTTATAGGGAGGGTGCTGGCAACCCCGGTTTCAGATTACATCAACCAGAATTAAGAAGCGGGGTAGAGAGAGAACTGTATGCTTTTTCCAACGAAAAACCTTTTAATGATCCACCATCTGTGGGTATAAGACAAATTTTCATTTCATAAGACCATGGAGTCTTATTAAGTCTAGATTGGAAAATATGTTAAATCTTATCTGTTTCAACATCGCTTTAAGGCTTGAACATTAAATGCAACCTCCCTGTTAGGCTTTTGTGTGACTCATGCTCAAACTCTCTCTTCTGGGGTTCCTCATTATATCTGAATAGATGCCAGGTTAGGAAAGTCTTGGTGTTTGGACCAAGATGTCTTTCTCTAGAACTTCTGTTACTTGGTCCTAGCCCTTCAACTGCTCAGTGCTGTGAAGATCAAGAATACCTAGTCTCCGGTGATGATATTTTTAAAATTTCTTTCTTAGTTTAGTCTGATCATCCCTATTTCAACTGTTTCGTATAAAACATAGTTATGAGTCTTGCATCTGTCTTTTGTCCTTCCTGAGCATGCCCTAGTTTTTCTTGCATCTCTTAAAGTACCACCAAATTAGATGCCAGTGTGACCTTCTTGCAAGTTTTACTCTAAAATGATTTGCTGTCCAAAGCGGAAGACTGGCATCAGAAGTACTTGCTTTGTTATGCCCTTTTGAACCCCTTTTATCTTCATTCTATTTTGTATTCCCCGTTCCATTGTCTCATCTATTTTCTTTCCCACAGGTAGTGTTGGCTCTCTGTGCCAGTCCACTAAAGTATTTCAGAATTGCCAGCTGCAGAGACAGACGAGCTCTTGTAAGCCACCTGGTCCAATGCCGCCCTCATCCAAACGGAGATCTCAAGGCCTAGAGAGAAAAGCTAGTGACAGAACTGGGGACAGACCTTAAATTGCTTGACTCCTAGACTCATAACCCTCTACACTGTTATTTGAGCTCCTCTCCGATTTACCTGTTATACAAGAAGCATGTTCCTTTTTGATGTTTGGAATGATGAGACGTTTGCTGGTATCCAAACATAGGCCATCTCCCATGGGTACTCAAGATCAGGGTAGGGGAAAGGCTTACAGGGATTTAAAATTCCCAAGATGTGTTGATCTGTGGGGAAAGATTTTATCTATTAATATGAAACAGAGAAGGTTTGGAATATTTGAACAGAGTCCCATTAAAAAAAAAAATACAAAGAAGAGGCCACAATCTCATGGAAATTGTGAATTTAGAGGGTTGACGAGTGTAGTGGAAAAAAAGGAAAAGGAGTTTTCTCAACACAACACAAAATAGCCTCAAGCTCTCATTAAAAGAGGCTGGTCAGGATGCGTTCCAAGGCGTGGAGAACTGAAGGGAGTCAGTGCTCAGACTGAGCAGGTGGCGTTCTTGTTCTGTGTTCCCAAGTTTTTGTACCTACTGTGTGTGCTAATATCGTCTCAGTTTGTCATGATACACCAGCCTATTCTTTTGCCTTTCATCTTCCATCACAAGTTTGCCTTCTACCTAGAAACTAGGAGGCAAGGAAGAAGCTCTTTTTCAGTGCTGACCGACATGAGCCACGAGCTTTCTTTCTTTTTCTTTAACTTTCCACAAGGACCCTGTGAAGTAGGTGAGACTATCATCTCTATTTTCCAGATTAAAAAAAAAACTCAGGTTCCTATGGGTAAGCATTTTTTTTGTGTTAATCCTCACCTGAGGATATTTTTCTATTTATCATCAGATAGAGTGGGAGGGAGGGAGGGAGAGGGGGAGAGAGAGAAAGAGAGACATCGATGAGAGAGAGACACATTGACTGACTGCCTCCTGCATGACCCCAACCAGGATGGGGGACGAACCGCAACCAAGGTATGTGCCCTTGACCGGAATCAAACCTGCAACTCTTTGATCTGCAGGCCGACGCTCTAACCACTGAGCCAAACAGGCCAGGGCTGGGTAAGCTTTTTATACCACGAATAAAAGGTAGGATTTTTATGAATATAGAAGTGGGTTTTGATGTTAAAACCCAGTAAATTATTTTCATAAAGTTTGAAGATGTTTTAACACATTGGAACTGTGTGAAGTGATTAATGTCCATGATTTAGTCTTTTATTGGGATTGTAATGCCTCCTCTTCATTCCCCATCTGATCTGCATGCACATCCCGCATATTTTCAAAAATGTTTTTATCATTTCATCTTTACAGCAACCCTGTGAGTTAGTTTTATTATTATTATCTATTACTTCACAGAAATAGCTATCTAGTTAGAAAGAGGGTAGGTAACTTGGCAAACTGTGACAGGGAAGGTCAAACAACACCTCGGGTTTCAAAGAAACCTGAAATGGCATAATGGTGTTCCCCTTTACAAGCTTAAAATGTCACCAAAACAACAAGTTCTTCGGACCCAGCTTTGAGGTGGAATATTTTATAGCTATAATTAAAGTAAAATTCCCTAAAGGCATCATTTCATATATTACCACATATCAATTTTTCAAGCCTCAGAATAGTGTATATTTATCTTTAAAACATCCTATATTCGGAACTGAATGAATTGTTAAAATTTTCCATTATCTTTATGTCCAATGTCTTTTCTTTCTGAGTTCTTGTTTCCCAACTAAAAGTTAAAAATTACCTGCTTTTTTCTAAATGGAATTTCTCATATACCATAAATCTTATGTCCTTCCCATATCTGATTCCATTGCTTTGAAATAAAATATCCCTGAATTGCCATCACACAGTCTGGTATTGTCTAAATGTCTGTATCCCTGCAAAAATTCATATGTTGAAACCTAGCCTCCAAGCTGATGGTAGTAGGAGGTGGGGTCACTGGGAGGTCATCAGGTCATGAGGGCAGCACCCTCATGCACGGAATTAGTGCCCTTATAAAAGAGGCCCGAGAAAGCTGCCTGGTCCCTTCACCATGTTACAGGGAAAAGCTGGCTGTCTAGGAAGCAGAAATCTCACAAGTTGGCCTTCCTGCCATCAGAAATATGAGGAATAAATGTTTGTCATTTATAAGCTACCCAGTCTACCGGTATCGTGTTTTAGCAGCGGAACAGACTGAGACTCCCTCTGACTCTCTCTTTCCACCTCTATGTCCTTCTTCTTTCTGCTGGCCCCTCTTACTTCCTCCACTTTCCAGACTTCTATAGGTTGGCATTCTGGGTTTCAGTGAAGCTGCTTTCCATGAATATATGCGATACAGAGCTAACCCCAAGGAAAGAAAGAGTTGCTGATTATTTTTAAATGTTGGGTTTGGGTACTTTCCAAGTTGAATGAGAAACACGTTCATTCTGGAGTTTGGAATTCATGACTGAAAGGTGCTAAAGCAGCTGTCCTGTCCTGGTGGGACAATAAGGAGAAGGGAGAGCAGAGGGAAGCAGACGCTCCGGTCCTTCCTGCACCACAGGGGAGGACCAGCATGGGATAAGAGCCCAGGGATTTTCATCTTGGAGAAAGAGACTCTATTTCCAATGGATTTCCCCTTATAAAAGGTGTCAAGCTGTGGCCAAACTTTCTCATAAATATCATGATTCAACAGTGGGCACATTGCCATCTAGTGTATACTGTCAAAAATTGATTTTGTGTTTGTCTAACCTTAATGTTCCGTTATTTTAAATATGGCTAAATGTTTAAATCAGTGGTTCTCCATGTAGGATGCTTTTGACCCCCAACAGACATTCTGCAAGGCATATGAAGACACTTTTTGTTGTCACAGCGTGGAGCTGGGTGGAGTGTGCTAATACTGCTATCTAGCAGGTAACAGCCCGAGATGCTGCTAACCATCCCAAAATACTCAGAACAGCCCACCACAACAAAGAATTATTCATCTCAAGTATCAGTAATCCAAGGTTGAGAAAGTCCAGCTTAAATGCCAACTGACCTGAGACCTGTAGATTCCACTGTGAAACTGAGCCCTTAGTCATCCTATAGACATAATGACTGACTGTGAAAGTCTCTGTCCCTGGTGGCATGAGCTGGAATCAAATGCTGATTGTTGATCCTGGATTCACTCTGAAAAGAATTGTGAAGAAATAGCTCTTGCTTCAGTGGGGAAATAATTAGTATGGTGTTCTGGATTAGTCTTTGATACTATAATTTGAGATCATTTTTAAAAACAGCCAAATTTGGTTTTAAGGTAATTTCACTGTCCCTGTTGTCCTGATTATGTGTTGATTTCTTCATGCAAGCCTATTGATCTTGGCACAGTGAAAGCTAAAAATCTTGCATTCAAGCAAGAACAAATCGAAATTGGCTCAATTAACTTTCTTATGATTCAAGGTTTGTTAACAGTTTCTCTGTTTTGTTTTGGATTTATTTATTTTATTATTTCTTTTGCTTTTTTTCCATTCCTTTCTAGAGTTCCAGTATAATTACATGCCTATCCTCAGCAGTGTCCCATTACTTGCCCCAAAATTGAATCCATTATTTGCAGATAATGAATTCCAGCAGGATCATTCTGATATCCCTGAACTTCTGGAAAATCTGACAACTTGGATCTCTCGCTGTCTGGCTCTTTCCTTCATTTCCCTTCCAAAGAAGATTATTTGCCTCATTCATTTAGGTTTATTGGGGAACAGCACTGACCAGGTCCCCATTTCTGAGTTTTTTCCAGAAGTGGGCAGAATAGTACCGCAAGGTATATAACACTGCATAAGGATGCTGTAGCGTTTATTTTCCGGGTCTATTGCATGTAGCACATAGTGTCAGTGGCATGCTACATGTTTTAATTTTGTTGAGTTTATGTTTTCAGTACGGGTCTTACAAATAGTGGTCCTCAGCAATGTGACAGGGGTGGGGTGTGACTCAGGTTTCCTGAATTCTAATCTTGCTTATTGCACTAAATTGCTGGACAAATATTGACAACTTGATTCTCCTTTGGGCTTTCTTATTCCATCTGTAAAATGGGATGGCTGGAACACTAATTTTCCATGAATGTCGCAGGGAGCAGTTGCAAAAAGATGGGGAGAGTTAAGGGGAGGGGTACCGCTTCCCAAACATATGTCCAAGTCTTATACAAGGTATATGAGGAAAAGGACACAAAAAGAGTTTCAAAGAAGTGGATACCTATGTCTGTGTACGAAATTAAGTGAGAAGCTCTATGGTCTTCACTGAATTAGAGTCAGAAACCTGGCATTGCCTCTGCCACTACCTGCATCTCTCTTCCCTCTGCTGATCCCCTCACCTCTCTCCTTTTCAGATGTAACTTCACTTGTAGGTCATCAGCAGGACAAGGGATGGGGAGCAAAGGGAGAAAGACCAAAGTAGAGAAAACTAAGTAAAGCAGAAAGGAGTGTAATCATGTGAAATCAGCTCCTTCCAACAGTACCCTGGTGCCCTCGGCAATTCTAGAACCTAAAAACCATCCACACAGCACTAAAGCATGCCACTCAGAAGGCTGAATCCGAATCATTTTTTTATAAGATGTGTCTAGGCCATTTGGCAAAGGAGGGCCAGGTCTCATGAAAATTACGTACCTCGGAAGTCAGGCAGCAGAAAAAGAGGGATAAATGAAAGGGAAAAAAAGAGAATTACAGGATAAAAGCTGAATGGAAAAAAAGACAGGAGAAATTATTTTTCCCAGTGCGGAATGCAAAATTTTCCACCAGACAACTGTGACTCTTGGCTGAGTGGTCTATGCATCATGTGAATGAAAATATAGGGTGGGCAGGGCAGGGCAGGAAGCCCTGTCTTGTGTCTGCCCTGTCTGCGAAGGCAGAAGGTCCCCTGCAGGTCTCAGCTGCACCACTGGTCACCACCCTGCTCCTGTACAGAGCACTCAAAGGCCACCATGGCCATGACACAGACCCTGGAAGGAACACTGGACTGGAAGTTAGAATACCTGCATTCTGGACCCAGCGCTCCTTGCTGACCCCCTTGATTTGTCGTGGAACCTCTGAAGCCAGTGTCATCAGTATTAAGTTATTAAGTGGCAGGGATAGACGTCTTCATGATCTCTGAGGGTCCTTCAAGCTGTAGCATGTTTTAGTGTTGCCATAAAGACCACTCTGCACCCTTGCTAGGCTGCATTTCTTGAGCAAAATATGGTATTTATCCCTTCCTCTCTCACCCTAACTTCACTGCCCAAATTACTTCACCTGAAGAAAGAGAGTTGAACAAGATGCTCTCTAGAGTCCCTTCTTGTTCTGAGATCTGTGATTCTAAGAAATCCACGGTGTACTCAATTCCTCGGTAATACAAGAGAACCATTCTTATACCGAATCTGATGAGCTTTCAATTTATGTGAACACATCCACCTTTCAGAATTTCTTGAGCCCCACCCATAAAGCAAACCGACATTTTATCGCACGTTTCCAAAAGGACTCCTCAGGGCTATCCTTCTGGAGTGACAGAACACATTTGATTCTGAAAGATGGGATCTGTGAAGACGGACAAGCAGTTTATTACTTTCTGTTATTAAGCCCGTGAAGGAATTCCTGATTCACCAGACTGAGATAGGAGAAAACTCATAAGCAGTTGCTACCCTCCTGTAATTAAATTTTAAGCCTCCGTGGCACTGCTTGTAATTAATTGCAATGAATAAAGAGCTGACGGGGCCTTCAATGGACAGCCCCCACGAGGGAGCAATTGGGATTCTAACTCCTCAGCGTACAGCACCTAAGAGCTGGCTAGACAAAAAGCAAAAAAAAAAAAAAAAAAATCATCCAGATTTCCTTCCTATGGAATGGACAGAAAGATGGTGACTCAGGTATTTTGATGATCCAAGCCCCCAAAAAGGCTCAATTGTGAGAAGAAGTAAAAAAGAAGCCTCATCCTCCTGAGGAAATAACCACTAGGAAGATTTTATTGAAGAAATTTTTTTCTTCCTTTATTGATTTGAGAGAGAGAGGAAGGGAGAGGGAGAGAGACATAGAAACATCAGTGACAAGAGAACATCGACTGGCCGCCTCCTGCATGCCCCACATTGGGGATCGGGCCCACAACCTGGGCATGTCCCTGACCAGGAATCGAACCGGTGACCTCTTGGTGCATGGGTTGACGCTCAACCACTATTTCAAGGAGACATAAAATTAAGCTCCAATTTGAAATAACTGGGGGAACAAAAAGCACATAGTCTACACATAGGTAAAAAGAAATTTAAATATGGGACTTGGGAAAGGTTTTTATTCTGCATCACGCAGTGGTGGCTGCGGGTTTCAGTTTGTCATTGTTGTTAAAGGCGTTCACCCAGAAAGGGAAAGAACTTCTTAACGCAGAAGACACATGAGAAAATTCCTTGAGCTTACTCTCTTCCCTTTCTAGAAATCACTAGTAGAATAGATTATGGTCAAGAAAAGGGGAGTTCAGAGAGAAAGATGACTGCAGGAGGGAGATAAACTTGCCTAACTTAATTGCACTTTCTTTTTGTCCCCCTTCAATTCGAGGAGGAAAATACAAAGGTCAAATTGCACAAAGCATCAACTTAGAAACAAAGCACACAGGGGCAGGCTGGTTTTAAGTAAGAAAAAAATAAATAAACAGCCCTAGGTTTTGTTTGTTTGTTTTTCCTTAAATGGCCAGAACAGCAGGAGAAAAACAGATACAGACACCAGATACCATGAAACTTTCCAGATTATAAAGCAAAATAAGAGAAAAAAAAAGGTAAAAAGCTCTCTCTTCATTTGTGCAAATTCAACAAATATATATAAAGCGAGCACACTGTGTCAAGGGTTTTCTGAAGGCTAGTTTTAGGGAATAAGTCATTGAGGGAAAAAGATGAAGAAGGAGGGAAAGGGGGTTGGGAACAGTAGGCAGAACCTGCAGGAGGAGAGAGTGACAAGTCAAAGGACCTACAACCCTTCTGTGACTTTCTCCCCTGTCCAACCAGCCAGGAAAGCGGGTACTGAGTGTGAGACAACCCCCAGACGCCACCCAGCACTCTTTCTCAACAATATTTCACGCACAAAGAACCAGGCTCTTATTTATTCAACAAACATGTTGGGTATTAACTGCTACTGCCCCTGTTTTAGGTATCTGGGGGAGTATGGGTGCTGAGGACCCAACTCAGACTTCCTGAACCAAATCTCTAACTTTAAGTCACATTTTGAATGCCCAGATGATTAATGATGCTCATCCATGTAACAGTCATATGCACCTGGGAACTTCTACTTTAGGAGATGTAACAATGACTAAAACAGTTCTTAATCTCAAAGAGCTCACAAAAGTGATAGGCAAATATATGAATGTCTCCAAACAAGACTGGAAGAGAAACGTATGGGAGGAACAAATTCTCTGCTGTGGACATTTAGGGGAGGGAGAAATGATGGATTGTTGGGAGTTACGCAGGGAATGAAAGAGGACCTCACAGAAATAGGTACATTTGTGGTAGTCGAGTTACCATTTCAACACGTAGAGAAGGAAAAATCTACTATTATAGCTAAGAATGAGCAGAAACACATCTCCAGTGTTGGAGGAGAAAGAGGCCCTGTCCTGGGCACTCTACATAAATCTTCTCGGAAACCTAATCCAAACGGTCAGGTGAGTCCTATCATTTCCCCGTTTTGCAGCTGGGGCAAGTGAAGCTCAGAAATTGTATAAAATGTGTTCACAGCCACACAGCTAGAGATTGGGGAGCTGAAGTTCAGCCCCAGAACTATCCCATGCCAGAGCCTACATGCCTCCCAAAGAAGAATAAACAAAGCCCAGATGTGCAAAAGTGTCGGACACACAAGCCCAGGCATCCATTGTTCCCTCTGGCTGGAGGGTGGCAGACTGGGGGAGATCGGGCCGGCAGAGTTAAGGGGGGACCAGGCTGTCGATGCTGTATTGCACTAGATGAACTTTATATGGTAGCAAGGGGAAACTGCTAAAGATTTTCCAGAAAATACTAAGATAAAAGCTTTATTTTAGGGCTTAGGCTATGAATCATGATTTATGACTTACAATCAGAATTTTAAAAAATCAAAAGTTTGAATAGTCTTGCCCTGCCTTTAAACAAAGAAGTGTGGCAAAGAGCCAGGTGGAACTGTCATTTCATAGCTGTTTAGATGACTCTCCAATATGCCAGGTCTTCAGGAAGATTCTACAGAGCAGGCCTTCAGATAAATGCAGCGACAAGGCTGGGCTCATCCTTGGAGCTGTCCAAATCTGGCAGAAGGAGAGCCCTGGAGACTACAGCATTCCCCGGGACCTGAGGCAGCCCCATGGGGCAGTGGGCACAGCACAGCCATGGGCATCAGTTTTTGGCAGAGCCCAGACTCCTGAACTCCAGTCCTGTGCTTGTTTCATCAAATCATGTGACTCTGGGCAAGCCCCTTTCCATCTCTGAATCTCCCTCTCCTTGTCTGTGAAGTGGGAAATTGATCTGGACAGGACTCAGATTTCACAAATTTCAGTTCTTCCCTTCCAACACACCAGCATAAAGGATCTGCTTCCATCAGTGTCTCACTACCCAGGATTGGGAGGGGGCGGGCAGCATCCCCCCAAGAGCTTTCACCGTTTGCAAAGCCCTAGCTGAGAATGACTGTACTTCCTTATCACTAGGAAGCCCGCTAGTGCTGACTCTACTACAGATTTGCAATTTTCAAATCCTGGCTGCAAAGTCTTCACTGAATGCAATCTGGCCCAAGACTATCTTTTTCAAGAGCAAACTGGATCACTGATCAAAAGTAATTCAATAACAACATGATCATATCCAAGCACATGCCGGGAACTCCTCATTCTATCATCAGGGAATGAACACTTTAGGATCCATGCCTGTCAGAAGCCAGGGATATATTGTTATTACTTGAGATTTTTGTTTTACTCTCAAAAGATAGTGTGTGTGTGTGTGTGTGTGTGTGTGTGTGTGTGTAATTCCTTGGAAGCCAAGCAAAAGCTAAAATTGTGGAGCAAGGGGAGAGAACCATGATGCATCTTATTTTACATTCACAAAAACATTCCTGCAAACTCCAACCATCAAAAATGAATTTCCAACGAGATTATCAATTATGTGAATCCAAGAAATTTTGCCTATAGGAGTAGGGGTGAATATGGAGAAGAGGCAAGACTTGTTCTGCTCTCAGAGTCATTGCTGGTAATTTTTTTAAAACATAAATTCACATACTTTAAGAGAACGTTTAAACAGCATTGGTTCATCAGACCACACCTGGTAGTTCACCCACAGAGATGCCCATGAATGACTAACTCCTGTAATCAATTCACTGCAACAATTTGAGGTATGTTAAACCTATGGCTTCACCTTCTTTGACCTCCAACCAGGGGACAGGAGCAGGGGAATGACTGATAAATGTTAACATTTAAGTGAAGCAAGCTTAATTACAGAACCAAAGAAATGCACATGCTGTTACCTCATGGTTATTTATTTTTATAGGACCTGAGAAAAGAAAATCTGCCCAAGATGTGTGACAGAACTATCAACAGGACTGCCAACCTCACATCTGTGACTCCTGGGAAGAGTAGGCTACAGGGACCACCCACGCTCTGCTCTGGGAACTAGCTGAGTTTATCTTCAGCTGTCAGGCACTCAAGGTCCCCTCTCTGCCTACCACTGACTGCCTTTTTATAAGACCACCAAAAACTGTACACTTATGTAAAAGAAATCAGATTTACACGCCTTTGCAAATCTATGAGGAGGCACAAGGAACAAGTAAGTAGGAGACAAATACTGGAAAGGTTCCAAGCTCCCTCCTTATTTCTTGCCCAAGATAACATAGTGAACTCCAGCACCTTAGCCACAGCACTGGGAGTTAAGAGTTTCTTTCTGTTGTGTTTTCCCCGAACTCCGCTGACAACTGCAAATTTCAGGAGAGTCCTATCACCTGTAAGGGGAGAGACCTTGAGAGAGGAGCTGCAAAATGCATTAGGATATTTGCACATAGTGTGTATTTTCACCACCCAAGAAATGCCGCCTCGGTCCATTGGCTGGCATGAGCTGCCACTTCTCCAACAGCTATAGAAGAGACATTGACATATTGAAGCAGAAAGGGGGAAAAGTGCAAGTTAAGAGCCAAGTGAGTGAGTGACAGTCGGGGTGGGGTTCAGAACACAATCTCAATGATCTCTGCTGAAGCGTCCAGATGGATCTTCAAAATTGTGAATATGGGGGAAATGTTAATATACAATGCATACCTCCGGAGACTGAGTTCAGGCAAGATGAATACACAAAAATAAAAACAGGAGAGCACTGGCATCTGATGTTGAACAACCCAGTCCAATGTCACCTCCAGAAATTGGAAGCCTTAGTGAGATTGCCTCACGCAGATTTCACCTCTTCCAAGCATTGTTTCTCTTTAACCTTTGATCTTGAGTTTTTGTAGATGCAGGGGAGAAGAGAAATTTGTTTCCAAGCAAACCTACTTTTATCTCTGCTGTTTTGAGAATGCGTTCTTTTAAACTTCAGAGGAAAGGTGCAGACTAGTGCGTAGGAGGGATGAAGGAGTGGAGACAGCAGAGAAATGGGTGTGAAGCTAACAAAGAAATGAAGTGAGAGAAAACCTTAAGCTAGAAAACCTTAGCTCTAACAAAGTCTCAAGAATCAGTGCTTAGTGGGGACTTGAAACATCATCCTATCAGTATAGCCCTTTTGAGAGAGACTGAGGTTGATTGCAATAGAGCTAATGACTTGCCCAGGTTCATCTGCTGTTGGTTACAGAGCTCGTGCCACCAGTTACCTGAATCCACAAACACATGACAGAAACATTAAAGGATTACTATGGCCTCGTAGTATAGTTTGATATCAGGTAGCATGATTCCTCCAACTTTGTTCTTTGTTCTCAAGATTGCTGTGACTATTTGGGGTCTTTTGTGGTTTCATATAAATTTTTGGAATATTCGTTCTAATTCTGTGAAGTACCCCATTGGTATCTTGATAAGAATTGTGTTGAATTTATAGATTGTTTTGGGTAGTATGGATACTTTAATTATGTTAATTTTTCCTATCCACAAACAGCTTCCACTTATTTATATCTTCTTCCATTTCTTTCTTCGGTGTCTTATAATTTTCTGAGTACAAGTTGTTACATCCTTGGTTAAATTTATTCCAAGATTTTTTTTTTTATATACAATTGTAAATGGGATTGTTTTCGTGGTTTTCCTTTCTGATAGTTCATTACTGGTGTATAAAAATGCAACTGATTTCTGGATATTTATTTTGTATCCTGCCACTTCACTGAATTCAATTATCAGTTCTAGTAGTGTTTTGGCGGGATCTTTAGGGTTCTCTATATAAAACTCGGGTACATTTATACAATGGAATGCTACCCGGCTATAAAAAAGAAGGTAATCTTACCTTTTGCAACAGCATGGATGGACCCCGAGAGTATTATGATAAGTGAGATAAGCCAGTCAAAGAAAGACAAGTATCATATGATTTCACTAATCTGTGAAATCGAATGAACAAAATAAACAAAATAGAAACAGGCTCATAGATACATATTGACAGCCGACGGAGGGGAGGGGGTTGGGGGGTGGGATAGGTGAAAACGGTGAAGGGATTAAGAAAAATACAAACTCATGGACACAGACAACAGTGTGGTGCTTACCAGAGGGAAAGGGGGGTAAGGGGAGGTAGAAGACGGGACAGGGCGGGATAAATGGTGTCCAAGAGACCTGACTTTGGATGGTGAACACACAATATATATACAGATGATGTATTATATAATTGTACACTGAACCTATACAATTTTATTAAACCAATACACCCCAATAAATTCCATAAAATATTTTTAAAATAAAATTTAGAAAAGAAACACTAAAGGAGCCCCAGTCTGGCAAGGAGACAGAACAGTGGGGAAGGCTCCAGAGAGCACCTGAAGTCGCAGGCGCGCTGGGTGTGCGGGCTGGGTACCTTGATGTAGGCTCGCTGCAGGTAGTTGTAGGGCACTCGGCGCTGGAAGTCGCTGCGCACATCCTCGCTGACCCGGTGGCGGGACGCGGGCCCCCCGAGGCGCTGGGTCTCGCAGCTGCGGTAGCAGCGCGCCCGCTCCAGCAGGGTCCGGAAGAAGGGCAGCTCGGCCCCCGGCCCGGCGCCGGAGGGCGCGAGCGGGCGGCGGGCGGCGCAGTGGCGGGTGCAACGCGCGCGGATCTCCCGCAGGCGCCGGTGGCTGCGCAGCGCCGCTTCCAAGTCGCGCACGGCAAGCTCGTAGTCCCCGCTGTAGTAGGCGGCCACGCCGCTGGCGTACAGCAGGTCGAAGGGCTGCAGAGGCCCTGGCTCCGGCTCCAGCTCGGGGCGCGGGCTGTCCGGGGGGCCGCCCCACAGCGGCGGCGGGAGCAGCAGCAGCAGCAGCAGCAGCGGCGGCGGCAGCGGCGCCCAGATGCGCTCCCGCATCCTCCGCCGCAGGGAAACGCAGGACCGCCACGCTCCCCAGACCGCTCCGGGCACCTGGCGTTCCGGCTCCTTCTCCCACCTCGGCGGCGAGAGCGCTGGCCCTGCCGCGATCGGCTGCCCCGCGAGCCCCAGGTGACCGCCTGCGCTCAGAGGACTGAGAGGCGGAGGCCGGTCGGCAGGCGGCTCTTAAAGGGACGCCCACAGCTCACACGCTCCTCCTGCTGCCCGAGCCTCCGCGAGCCTCTCCCGGCGCTCAGCGCGCGCCCTGCCGGCTCCGGGCGCAGCCGCCGGGGTGCCGAGGGCTGCACGCCCGATGCCAGCCGGAGAGCGAGCGCCGCTTGAGGGCAGCCTGGGCGAGGCTCTACACGTGGTTCCCATTCCAGACTGCAAAATGGAACCGATTACTCCCTGTTGAGAGGGGAAGAAAACCCGGCTCAGTGAGGTTAGGATCCAGTCATTTTCCGGAATTAGTACGTGCCCTCGCACTTTGCAGAGGCCTTCATCTCAGGTGCGAGGAAGCACCAGAGGCCCAGTTGGCGCAGTTGTGGGGCTTGAGAGAAGTGATCAGTCCCGGTTTATAACTCTGTGAATAGGCAAAGGAAGGCCTCGCTCCTGGGCCTTGGCAATCAAAGCTTACAGCTCCGCCCTGGCCGGTTTTGCTCAGCGGTTAGAGCGTGGACCCCCGGACCAGAGAGTCCCCAGGTTTGGTTCCCGGTAAGGGCAGGTACCTAGGTTGCGGTTTGTCCCCGCCCTGGTTGGGGTCGTGTGAGAGGCGACCACTTGATGAGTCTCTCTCACGTGGATGTTTCTCTCCCTCCCTCTCTCCCTCCCGCTCTATAAAAAATAAAGATAAAAATAAAACAAACAAACAAATAGCTTACAGCTCCTTCCCTTAGGGAGAACTCTCCCTTGTTTTCTCATCCCACTTTGTGTGGGTGTGTGTCTGGGCATTGGAGCGGGATAGGGGCAAAGAAAGAGCAATAAATAGTCCGCCTATCCTTGCTGACGGCGGCATTACAGGACCCAGAGAACTGTTGGAGGAAGGCACAGCTGTAGTTAAATTCTTCCTCTGTTCATCCACCTTGTGCAGCTGAGCCTCAGTTCCCGCATCCCTACAGCAAATGTCCCAACATGTCAAATTGTTTTTGGGTACAAATTCTTCTTCGAGCTGAACAAAGAGGCAATTTAATAAATCCAATACCCCCAGGACTTAAGTAGTGAGTATCAATCTAGGAACGAGAAAGCTGGCAGAAATTGCCAGACTCCAAAGGGCAGCTGAAGGCTCTCCTGTTCCTCTGCTTCTCCTCTCTCACAAATACCTTCCGAGCCAAGTTGTTCCCCTCTTTCCTGTTCGTTGGCTCCACACTCTCACAGGATTCCTGAGGACTTATGCCCTGGACTCTCGACTCCAGCCTGCCTCCTGAAGGCATTCCTGTGGTCTCCTGGTGCTTGTCGCAATTTCACTAAAGTCTTCCTGGCTACTGGAATGGTGAGCAAGAGGGAAGGGCAATGGGAAAGAACCACATGTGTCATTTGGTTGATATGTATTTCCTAAAGAAGGCTTTTGTGTGGAATCACCACTGTGCCCCAGAGGTTGCCAGAGCTTCACGCTCATTCCTTCATTCGTTTTGTTGACGACTCTGACCATGAACAGCCTTGGTTGGCTCTGTCACTCCAAGGACACCAAAGAATCGAGAATCATGCTTTTATTATTTTTCCCAATCAAACCTCACTTATTTGGCTCATCCCACTCATGGAAAAATTCCAGTACTGGGCTGAGTGCTTACTGAATGCTTGGGATGTTCAATTTTCCAGAATTTGCACTTGAGTCATCTGCCCAGACATTTTCTCTAGGGATTGTCTGTCTTTTTAGATAGATTTTGGAGTCCAGAGTTATCTACCCACTTGTGGAAGGTTTTGAAGCACACTGGTCTAGGAAGTCCTGCCATGGGGGGGATGCTTAGCGATAGATTATCTTTACATTCTGTGACATTTATGCAATATTAAATATTGGTCAGTTAAATTCATGTCTTTGGATGCCTACTCTCAAAGTACGTGTTCTAGAGGAGAGGAGAGACAAATAAGCCAAGGTCCTTATTCCTGAGAGCTCACAATGTTGTATAGGAGACAAACATGATGTACAGGACTATGCTGTAAGGTAGAATGTGGTGCATGGTAGATTAGATGCAAAGTGCTATAGAAAGTCAAAGCCTGCAAAGACTTTGATGGAAGGACATAGGAAAACTTAGGGGAAGAATGGACATTGGCACAGAGTAAAAAACTTACAGGATATAGCCATACCAAACTTTCTGCTGACCTCCAGACTGGCCATGTGCTTTCAAACCTTCTACATGTCTTACTACTTTATCTCCCTCTGTACAATCCTACCTGACTTTATAGAAAGTGTTCAATTGACCTCTCAAATTTGCTTGAATACTGGAATCACCTGAGAAGGCAAAAATACTGATATCCGGCTCTCATTCAGATATTGTTATTTGATTTGTTGGGGATATGGCCTGAGCATTCAGATTTTTAAATAGGTTCCTAGGTGATTCTAATATGAAGCCAAGATTGAGAACCGCTGGTCTAGAGTGAAAGCCATAGCTCAGAGAGTATGTCAGGGCTCCAGGTGCTATGGAGGGTTCATGAATTGAGACGTGCCATCTCTCTATCTTCTCTTCTCAAGAAAGACAATCTGATCTGACTTTTAAGCCTGAATTGGGACCAAAGTTCATGGCAATGTGTGATAAGCATCACGCAAAGCTGAGAAGTTGATTGAAAGCAATGCTTTGTTCAATGATGTCAACTCGATGTTGAGAAAAACAGTCCTCCCCGGGTCTCTCACATGCCTGACTATCTGCTGGGTGTGCCATGATGCACTTCCTTTTCACCTGGGCCATCTCCTAGACAACTGGGTTCCCTCTCAGAGTTTCTGATTGACGAAGTCTGGGGTAGAGCCCCAAAATGTGCATTTCAAACAAGTTCCTTGGTGACGATGAGGCTTTTGGTGCAAGAATCATACATTGGAAACCATTTTCCCAATACAATTCCTATGAACAGTGGTTGTCAAATTTTGTTGTGTATGCAAAAAAACAAAACAACAACTAATAAAAAACATAGAGGCCTTGGCTTTTGAAGTAGAATCAAATCTGGGTCTTTATGTTTTCACCAAGTTCCCAGGGGTTCTGATACCCACCAGTATTTGAGAATCATTGTTTTAGTCAATGATTTCTCACCTGAAGACATTGGTGGTTGTTGCAACTAGGGCAGGAGAGTACAGCTGTACTACTGGTATCTAACGGTGCGAACCATCCCTGATGATCAGAACAGCCCCCCACAACAAAGAGTTATCCAGCCTGAGGTATCAACAGTGTGCAAGTTGAAGAACCCTGGGACAGCACATAGTTTGAGCTCTGCAAGTCTTATTCAATTCTGTTATTTTACAGATGAGCGAATTTAGGCCCACGGGTCACATAGCTAGGCAGTAACAGGAGTAGTATGCTTAATTGTATATACCAAAATATAAAACATATGTTGAATGTCATACAGCATCAGATGATATAGCCCTGGGGATTTTATTTTAACAGAGAAAGAATACAAAAATGCATGAAAAGTAAGAAGAAAGACAGAAATGATTATTTGAGAAAAAGGGTCCATTGGAAGCATGAGATGTTGATATTTCTGCTAAGGTAGATATGAACTGGGAACCTCTAATTTCTCTATTGTTCCCCATTCTTATAAGTTCAGAGAACAGCGAAAACACAAGATAATCTATTTAAAAACTTTAAAAGGGATTCAGCCACTTCCATTTTTATTACATCTGGAATCAATCTTGATAGAAGTTTCCTTTTGATTCCTGTTTACAAGTCAACAGTATGATGGCACCGGCTTGCTTTAGGGAACCTCAAGCAGGAAGGGATTCAGAAAAGAGATCTTCAAATGTTTCTTATTTTTCCCAAATCAGCTTAGCTTTACAAAGGTGGCTCCTCTCGAACTGCAGCAGTAGACTTCATTGATGGCAGCCTCGTTCAATAAGCAAATCTAGTATCAGGTTATTTTGATCATGTGTCAACAGGGCTCTTGCCTGCATCAGACATCTTTGATCGTCTGAAATGAAAGGAATAATTCTTAATATGCAACAACTCAACCCTGTTCAGCTGCTGTTGATGCTGGCGACAAGGGAGCTGTTTTGAAGACTTTTTTTTTTTTTTTCTTACACAAATAGGATCATCTGAAGACTTTTTTTCTTCAAGTAAGTTAGTGTGAAAGCCACTAACAGTCTGTCAACATAAGAGAGGGAGAGAAGGAAGGGGGGGTGGGAGGCCTCCCTGGAAGAAGAGTGTTTTTTTAGAAAAATTAATATTTAACTTGCATTTAAAGTCAAACAGGAGCTGCCACATTCCAGGACTGTCTGTTCCTTTCCAGGTTTCTTAATAGCTCTGTTTCCTTAATTCCTGATTGGGCTTTAAAATTCCAAATCAAACAGAACACTGCAAACACTCTGTCCCCGCACCCCTGTCATGGAGATATTCTTACTGTACTCCTTGGGAGACTCACATTTTAGTTGAACAAGAAAAAAGTGAAACAAAAAATATGAGTTATTCCCAAAATAATTGAAGCTAAAAACACAATTCAGATGGAAACCCAGAGGATTGGGCAGATTCTGTGTGTTAGGTATCAGGCCTGTTCTCATAAACATTCAGCCATTTAAGTTTTAAGGGTCTTTTTGATTAAGGCATTAGTATTATGATTTTACCAGTGAAGAAGTTGCATCTCATAAAAGAGAAACAACTGGCTAAAGTCCAGTTTGAAAATTACAAGGCCAGGACCAAACTTGTTCAGTGCTTTCCCCACTGAACTACACTGCCTCTCTCTAACCCTACACTGTCTTCATAGCCCATCAAAATTCTGCTTTGGGTAAACTTGTAAGGACCACGTTTCTCTACCCACCAACTTTGCTTTATGTCCCTCAATCAGCTAGTGTCACAGACTCATAAAATGTTTTCTTAGAATAAATATAAACAAGGTGTGTGTGTGTGTGTGTGTGTGTGTGTGTGTGAGAGAGAGAGAGAGAGAGAGAGAGAGAGAGAGAGAGAGATAAAGAGAGAATGAGAAAGAGAGAGAGAGAAACTCTATGTATTAGACAGAAGCTGAGTATGACTGTGAACTCAACTTGATAGGTGACGTAATGTGGGTAGAAACAGTCATGACCACCAGAGTACATAAATGGGTCTTAATTCATCCCTATGTAAGATGCCAGATTGCTTTGGATGGATGCAGAGAAAACCTTGCCTGTTAGAAGTACTTGGAGAAAAGATTATTCTGTATGCATATGTAATCCATCATTCCGAGATTACCCTCACACCCTGCCTATCTTTGAGATCCCCTCTTCCCATCTCTATCCCTGAATGCTTCATAGCAGAATCTGTTCTGAATTCATGTTCTGAGTGTACATTCTGAATTCATGTTCTGACTTCTAGTGCTCTCCTCCAGCCTGTTCTGCCTTTGAACTCTGGTTTAGAAACTAAATCCTTGTCTTAGAAACTAAACCCTTGTCTTCTCCTGTTTGGGGATATTAATGTTTATAAGTAATCACTTCTCTTTTTTTCAACTTCAATTTTGGAATCACTTGCGTAGACCCAGAAATGGAAGCAATAAATACCTCAATATGACCTTTCCTGCTGAAAAGCAGATTTGGACAGTATGGGTTTTAATACACAGGACATGGTCTTTTTACTACTTTACCACACCCTCAAATCAAACTCACTTGCCCACTCTCAGGGCAAGCCAAAGAGCTTCTGAAGCATTACTCTTGAATTTCCCTCATCAACACAGATAAGAAAAATAGGAACCCCCTTCCAACATTTTATTTATCTAATTGCAATAATCACCCACATCCTCTGAAATGGTGTCTCTGTTTCTTGCTTTGCCCTAAAACCATTTCTAAAGCAAGCCCCTGTTTCCATCAGTCAGACACACTGACACCAGTAACCTGCCTGGGCCAGTGCCTAGTTCCTGCTGACAGATGCTCGGGAGTGAGCTTCACTGTCTCTGCTGGTACCTTTGCCTCCTCTTACAGCCACCACTGATGCTGACTGCTTTGCTCTTGGACACCTGACTGGATTTCATCCTGCTGCTCGCCGATCTTGTCTCCCTAAGTCTGGCCCACCACAGTGTTTCAGACCAGTTGTCAGGACTTTCCTTCTGGATAGTCTCTTCTGCTTCTGACTGGTCTACAAGGCAACTTGGGCACCCGTCCTCACTGCAGCAGAGATGTAGGTGTCTCACCTGTCTGCCTTGGCTTCCTGAGGACAGGACTGGGCAGACCACTTCAAGATGAACCGTATCATGTACCCATTTGCAGAAAAATCATAGGCTCTGCAGTTTCCACATTGCGTTGGGGACCTAGATGGCAGGCCAGATACAGAAAGCACAGGGACAAATACAAAGCTATTATTTGGCTGGTAGAGAATTTTAATTAAATTCCCTCATATCATTTCATCTTTGTTCAGGTTCAAGTAACATTAATTGAGATTTTTAACTGGGAATGTTTTGTGATTTTATTTAATCCTTGGGGTTGGAGGATGGGCAGAAATTAAGAATATATTATTATGCAAATTTTACAAATAAAGACAAATGGGTAGAAAAAGTTTAAATGTTCACAGAGCAAATGAGTTGGAGAGTCATTTCTTGAATCTGAATCCAGAGCCTAATTTTACTGAAGATTGCATATTTTCTTCTGTGAGGGTCTCCAGACAGGAATTCTCTTTAGCATCTGTCAACAGAAGATTTGTTCTAATCAACCTCTCCAAACTTCTCCTGGTAGCTTCCAAACTCATCTTCTGATGGGATCACAGGGAAATAGACACAAATATTGAAGCAATGAAACCTCAGCTACCACAAGCCCCTAAATTCTAGTGATGGTTGCCTGCCTCTCTCATTATTCCAGTCTGCTTTGCCCACACTTACAACCGTTTGTCTCTTTTTGGACCATCTCCATCAGTATTCTCATCATGAATGGTATGGCCTGTGGTACCCTGCCCGGTGGCATCCCCGCCTCTCTGGACAGCATCAAAATGTGCCTCTGCCAGGACTGTTGAGCCTCTTCTTCCGTTTTAAGAAATTCATTCAAATAAAAACACTGGCAGAACCAATAAAACTCACCAATGTGTCTCTGCTGGAGAACTTGTCATTCATACCTCAATACTTTAGATTCTTACTTCACCACTTTTTGGTTCCTTGGAAATGGATTCCAGCTTCCTGATTACCTGACCACCTGTTCCTTGCCAGCCTGGCAGGGTGCCTGCCTGTGGTTTCCTTAACCACACAGCCCCCACACCAGCCTGCGCCTGCTCTGTTCACATCCACATTATGATTTTTATTAGCAGTACCTAACGATGTGCAGATTGCCCAGATGGGAACTTACCCGAAAAGATACCTAATGATCATTATCCTCTTAACCTCTTGGGAAGAAAGAGATTTGTAGATCTGAACACTGTACCCGTGTTCTAGAAAATGCTATTTAAATGAGTGAACAAAGTGAAGGTATAGAAGAATTCTGGACAGGAAATCAGGAAGCCCCAAATTTGGACCTGGCTCTGCTAGGTGCTAATTGTAACACCTTGAGGCAAGACACTTCTCTTTGGGTCTCCTTTACCCCCATCAGTAAAGGAAGGTCTGCAACCAGACTTCTGAGAGCCCTTCCAGAAATAAGTATTCTCTGATTCTCTCATTTTAAAAATAATGTTATCACATTCCTGTTGGTCCCCCAAAGTGTTACTCTTACTCTCCCTGCATCTATCTCTTGGATAAAGTTAAACTTTGGTTCCCAAGCAAATTTCTAAACTCCCACTAGGGTCATTACAGGTCTCGGCTTACTCAGAGCTGCTTGGTTTTGCCTAGAAATGTCAGCCAGCCTCAGCCAGTCGAGCAGGAGACTGGCACTGTTGTTTTGAGGCATCTCGTAGCATAATAACAATTCCAGGCACAGCAGAGCTGATCCACATGACCCAGCTCCCGGGGGAACTTCCTGCTTCAGCATGTTCAGCATTTACCCAGAGGAAAGAATCACAAAGAGAATCCAGGATTTGTGGAAATTGTTAGTAGAAGTACTTTCCCACCCCATTTGATAAATGAAGGAAGGAAGACCCAGATGCAGTGATGAAATGGCTCTCCTGAAAAAACAAACAAAAAAACAACGTAATGAATAATTGACCAAACCAATATCTTAATTCTTTTCTTCCATTAAATATGATCCTCTTGCCAATGGATCCCTTAAAAACATTTAGAATCTAAGTAATAAACTTACCTGGGCCAATTTACATTTGGGGGATGGAACAATTTATATTTAAAAACTAACTTAGCCCTGGCCGGTTTGGCTCAGTGGTTAGAGTGTCAGCCCAAGGACCAAAGAGTCTCAGGGTCAATTCCAGTCAAGGGCATGTACCTTGGTTGCAATTTGTCCCCGACCCTGGTTGGGGTCGTTGAGGAGGCAACCAATTTATGTGTCTCTCTCATGTTGCGCTCGCTCTCTCTCTCTCTCTCTCTCTCTCTCTCTCTCTCTCTCCCTCCCTCCCCCTCCTACTCTATCTGACAATAAATGGAAAAATATCCTCGGGTGAGAATGTAAAATATAAATAAATTAATTTAAAAAATAAAAATTGCCCTGGCCAGTTTGGCTCAATGGTTAGAGCATCGGCCCGTGGACCCAAGAGTCCCAGGTTCGGTTCCTGCTAAGGGCATGTGCCTTGGTTGTAATTTGTCCCCGGCCCAGTTGTGGTTGTGTGGGTGGCAACCACTAGGTGTGTCTTTCTCACATCAATGTTTCTCTCTCTCTCCCTCCCGCTCTATTTAAAGACAAATACAAAAGTGTCCTCGGGTGAGGATAAAAACTAAAAATGAATAAAAAATAAAAATTAATCTCCAAACCACTTTTGAACTTTTAATTACTTTTAAGGTACCGTAAATATATACATACGTATGCTTAACAACTCTATAGAGAACTCCTTCTAACTTTCAAGAGAAAGTAGGTTGTAAGTTGTATAAATAAAATTTTATGCAAGTTGTAGAAATAAAACCTCCATTTCCCCCACTTCAGTCCCAATATACCCACAAGAAAACACGGGTCATTAACTTGACATTCTGTCTCTGAAAGACTGCCAGGCTTCAGATTCTACCACAACATGGAATCAGAATTTGATTTGTTAAAATAAACATAGAAGAAATTGTATAGTCAATTTCCTTTAAAGTAGACATCCTGGGAAGCCATATGCTGATCCCATTTATAAACCCGATGCTTTGGGAAGGACTTGCAGAGAAATTGTGCACATTATTTTATAATCAAAATTGAAATTTTTACCAAAAAAAAAGTCTTTCTTAACTCATTTTCCAGAATCAACTTTAGGCGACACTGAGATGTGTCCAGGAATCAAGTGCACTTTCAAAAGATAAAGAACCACTCACATGAAAGATTTGAATGACTGAAGCCAATCTTCTAAGGAGTTGGCGGCTTTCCTTTTGATTTACAAATAATCACTCCATGTGTAAGAATAATCACTATTTTTTAAAAAGTAACATCAGTTGGCCCTGGCCGGTTTGGTTCAGCGGTTAGAGCATCAGCCTGTGGTCCAGAAAGACCCAGGTTCGGTTCGCACTAAGGGCGCGTACCTCGGTTGCAGCTTGTCGCCGGCCCTGGTTGGTCATGCGGGTGGCAGCCACTCGATGTGTCCCTTGCCTGTCGATGTTTCTCTCTCTCTCTCTCTCTCTCTCTCTCTCTCTCTCTCTCTCTCTCACCCTCCCACTCTATCTGAACAAAAAATGGAAAAATGTCCTCAGATGAGGATAAAAAAGAAAAGGTAACAGTTGAATTTTTGTACTTCTTGATCATTTTCAAAACCCTTCCACAGATGTAAAACGGTAGATGCTGTCTCTGGTCTCCCAGGCACTCCCTACGCAGGGCTTTGGGTTATAATGCAAAGTAGGGAAAATTCAAAATCTCACTGGGCTCCGAGGATTGCTTTTAGCAAACCAAAGACAATGTGCTAACTCATACACAGGGACTAGATACTCTAAACGAATTGGTCCCTCCTCTTTTCCAACAACCCTATCTGATCTTTCTCATTTCTGGAAACTTTCTAGGATGCAAAAACTTTTAATAAAACAATGTACTTAACGTTCTAGAGATATTGCATCACTTTAAAAGATACATTTAAAAATGATTTTCAAATTTTGAGCATATGATAAAGTGACTGTCCCGTTCCTCTATTTTTTTTTCTCCCTTTATTGTTGATATACCCACAAGGAAACAAGGCTGACTTCCACACTCTGCACCTGAAAGACTGCCAGACCTGATTATATCACACGAAATTTGAAATTCTTTAGGGATCTGTTTCTGTATTATTGCAGGATAACAGAAAAGAACAGACGAGCACAGGAGCTTATCCGTGTATTACACCCATGGCCTCGTTTTAATTGGCAAAACCTATAAAATTTTTTTGGAAGATTATGCCATAATTGACTAAGGCTTTCTGACAATCCTTAATGACTTTAAAAGCCAGAGATATTTTTTTTCATTTATTCATTTTTATTCAGTGATGTTCCTCTTAAAAGTCATCTGACATTTTAAGAACAGAACAATGAGGCCACATTATGTATTTATTCATAATCTCTGCTCTTTTTCCCATGACTATAAATCAAAACTTCTCAAATGTTTCTGATAATGAAACAGATCACTGCCCAAGGACTTGCCTTCTCCCCAGACTTACAGTAAGCCCAGAATTAAGTCCGTGACTGACTTTCCATAACCAACTTTCTGATGGTGGTGAGTCAACTCACACAGCCTCCTATTAGATACTTACCCAAATTTCCCACTGCCTTCCCTTCCCCTACAATTACACACTCATCTGTCATTCAAAGGATAAAATTACAGAGGTTGTCATTAGCATGTATCTTCTCAACAGAGATAATTCACAGGATGTTCCAGGATGAGAGAAATTTTTCGCATCATCTAGTAGAGATTCCTGATTCAGCTGAAGACCTCTAGGCCTAGATTAGAAAGTGATGGGTTAACAAACAAACATACAGTGATTTGGTAGCTAAACTAGCATGAAAACCACAATTCTGTAGACAAAGCTTCTGTCTTGGGAGAATGCATTGATCAAGATTGACTTTTTGAACTGTTCCTTACTGATTTCCTTGAAACCATTGTTAGACTGTAATCTGTGAGATGCTAAGAAGTCCCCAAGGCCTTTTAGAACCCCTGCTCCCACTTCAGCCAGAGCTCTTGGATTTTATTTGCATATAATGCATTTAAAGAAAAAAAAGAGAGGCTGCTTCTTTGAAACTTTGAAAAAACTCTCATTTCAAATATGCCACACTTCCAGCCAACTCAGGCTCATAAAAGTTCAGGTAGGATCTGTGGGAAAAGACATTCCTAAGAAGAAGAAAAACAACAACAAAAATATACAGCATTTATTAAGGATCCAAAGTTGAAAACATCAGTATGGTTCAACTGCATGTGACTTTATAAGTTGCTTTTGTTTTTACTTCCGTTGCATTTGTGGTATGCTCAGATTTCCATGAAAGAGGATACTGTTTACTTCGAGGGTACAGGTCAAGATGACCAAGAAAAAAATCAGAGCTACTGTAATCAGCAGATCTGAATCTGAATGCAGCAGATCTATACAGCCTGAAGATGAATCTAAACACAGCAAAAATTCAACAAGGGATCAGGGATGGACTGTGAAGAATAATTTTACATTCAAACGACAAGTTGGAGAATCTTGGAAAAACAAAAACAGAGCCACTATGTAAGTCCATCCAAGTTGGTTTTGGAACAACACCTGAGATATGAGGAAGTGTCCTATCTCAAGCCCTTTTCCTCAATCTCCTTTTCTAGCCTTCCCCATATTCATCAAATCTACCAACATCCTCTAGTTTATCAAACGCAAACACTAAATTTATCATTGAGATTTACTTTCCTCATACTCAATAGCTAATCACTCAGCTTTGTCCATTCAAAATTAAAAATATATTTTTAATCCATTCCCTTTTACTCTACACTAGACCACTATTCTAGAGCAAACCACCATAATCTCTCACATGGTAAACTGTAATACACTTCTTTCTGGTCTCCAGCTTTTATGATTGTTCCCTCTAATTTATTCTCCATAAAACACTCAAAATGATGTGTTAAAATAATTCCCCAGTTTAATATTCTTCAGTGATTTCCCACTGCAGTTGAGATGAAATAATTTTCCTACAAGGTAATGCATAATCTAGACAATGCCAAAGTCAGCCTTACCTGTTACAAATTTCTTCTTGCTTACTACCCTCTGTTTCCACTGGATACTTTTCATGTTCTGAAATTTGCCCATATCTTTTGCACCTCAGATCTTTTTCACATGATATTCTGTCTTTTGGGGATTCTCTCATTTTTCAGTTATCAACCTAAATGTTACCCTTTTCAAAGGAATTTTTTTGCTCTTTTAATGCTAACTCTATCATAATCTATTGAAAGCACAATGTCATTTTTCTTTGTGGCACTGACCATAATGTATATTTTTATGTTTGATTTTTGTCTTTTTCCCTTAACTAATCACAGATCTGTGAAGGCAAGATTCAGATGTTTTGTTCACCAACATGTACCCAGCAACTTGAATGCCTGATATTTATTAATACTGTCAATTGACTAATTAACCGAAAGAACAAACGAATGAATAACAGAAGTAAACAGAAAGGTAACAAATATTTAGAGGATATACACATTGAAAACCTTGGGGAAATCCTCTTTTCTCAATCTCCGTGGCCCCTGCAGTTTCCATCAATTTATTTTTATCATCACCTGTAAGAATAATAGAATAATGAATTCCATCAAGTTGACATCTCCTCAGATATTTGAAAACATTTGTTGTTTCTAAATTCTTTCATCCTTAGTGAGATTCATAATAACTGCATGGGTTTAACACATATTTCTTACATATCTATTATGTGCAAGAGACTTGCTTGAGTTAATGGAGAAAGCAAGAGTAAATAATAGACCCTGTACTTGAGAACAATCTAAGGGACATAAAAACAAACAAAATACAAAGTAAAAGGTGACATGTTTTAAGTAAGTTTAAAAGACCACGTACTTCTAGCTTCTAAGTGGCCCGAGAACTCAACAGAAGAGTAGTATTTGAGTTGAACTTTGCAGGACAGATAGGAATTCAATAGAATGATATGGGGGAGGGATAATACCATTTCAGGGAGAGAAGAGTATGACAGATGCATGCATTTAGAAAACACAGAGAATGTTTTGGAAGCAGAAAGGAGCCCAGTTTTCTTGAAGCATATGTTATGAGAAGTAGGAAGACATAACTGGAAAGGAGGACTGAGGGCAATTTTTGTTGATTTTCAGGATTTAGATTCTATTTATAGAGAATGACAATCTATTGATGCTCTTTTGCATGTGGTAATTGTACAATTAAAAGATCAGACTGGGACATGAAAAATAATTGTATTAAAGAGGAAAACCCTAGACTGCTGAACAAGGAAATATCAGTGAGATGATTGATACCTCAGTTGCTTAGGAAATGGTAATACAGACAAAAAGGAGGAGGTGGAGGGAATGGAAAGAAGAGAAAAGTTAGCCCTTGGGTGTGATAAAACTCATCATGTTCTACATTCTTTGAGATTTTTTTCTGGTGGAATTGAGCCTCCATTGTCCATGGCAGTAATGTGCTCCACACACATCCTCTATTGGCTTCCTTCCCTATGTCCCTTCCAGTTCTTACTGGAATTACCTCCCAAATACTCTTACATCCTTGATTCAATCTGTTTCTGGTAAAACTCAACCTAAGTCAGATAATATTAGTAATAATAGAAAACACAAAAATTAGAGCAAGTTAAGGGTAAGAGTTGGAAGAGAAGGATCGACACAGATTTTGACATTTTGACTGAAGCTGGAATTTTTATTATTATCCATACATAGAAAAATCAAATGTATGCAAAACATAAAGAATGATTTGAATTAAGATAAAAAAATTTGTAAATGATGCCAAATTATTAAAATTTATTTCTGCAAGTATTTTACATCTGATTATTCAATTTTTGTTATTAAACAGACTTTTTCCATCAAACTGATTGAAAATCAAAGCACCCGAGCGCTGTGGTTCATTCACATACTGATACAGTTTAAGACTGAATTTCAAAGATCATCTGAAATGGCTCCATTTTTAACGGGAAAATAGAATTCTTTCCTTATACAAATATAGCAAATAATAATTCAACACAGTCAAAGTTAAATGCAAAATCTGTAGCCATAGGGGGATAGGAAAAGTATGAAAATCAGTATTTGATTTATAATCGAGGAAGGAAGTTCCAAAACATAAAATCAAATAACTAAGTTGCAAAGTAACAGATTAATATAATTAAGTACATGGGTATATTTAAATATTAAAATTAAATATAAATAATCAGCTGTGAAAAAATCTCAACATATAGTATGTACAAATGATTATTATCTTTAATATAAACAATTCTTGTAAACAAAAATAAATTATTCAACTATAGAAGAGCAAAAGACACAATAGAAATACCAAAAGAAAGGAAATACAAATGAATAACATATAAAAACGTGTTAAAATTTTTGAAATATTTTATTTTCACTTATTAAATTGGTGAAATTTAAAAATAATAGCAGCTACATGGAGAGCAGCAGACGGCTGTATTAGCTGAGTGTGCTTCCTGCTGAGAAAGTGGGGTTTTTTTAAAGCACCAAATCAGCTATAGCCACTCACCTTGGGCTCTGGCAGAAGGAGGGTAGACTGGAATAGAACTGTGTGGAGAGAGTCCAGGGATCCTGGCTCAGGAGAGATAGATGGGAGGACATCAGGAGTTTTGCACTGAATCACTCCCTCACAGGACAGTGCCCATATTACTCAAAGAGCTCCTTCCCCGAGCCCCAGGATGCAACAACCCCTCCCATAGGAATTCAACACCACCACCCCAGGCCAGAGAAATGCAAATGAGAAATGAGGCTCATTAAAATCCAAAGTCTGATAGAGAGCAAGTGCCCCACCCACTGGAAATCCTCTTACAGCTGAGAGATTTTTCATTCAGCTGAGGGTACAAATCCAGGCTCATCAAGTAACTGACACTAATAACCTCCAGGCAAAATGCTAAAGGATAACCGGACCTTTCCTGGGCTTGCAAATCTACCTAGGAAAGTAAAACGTGACAGTGGTGTTTAATGTGGGTCCTTCCACACTCATCCAAACCCAGTAGAGGGAGCCACAAGCAGTGGAGCCACAAAGAAGCAAATCCCAAATGACAGGAGAAGAAATAAATGAAATGGAATTGAGCAAGGCATCAGAGGTAGAGTTCAGAAAAATAATCATGAGGAAGCTCAATAGCATGAGTAAAGATATAGAAGCATTGAAAACCAACTAGATGGAAAATAAGAATGACACAGCAGAAATAAAGTACACATTGGAAGGAATAACCAGGAGAGTAGAGAAAGCCAAGTACCAGATCAGTAAATTAGAAGACAGAGTTTAAAAAAATCACTGAATCAGAGAACTAAAAAGTAAAAACAATTCAAAAACAGGAAGACAGCCTAAGAGAACTGTGGGACAAAATGAAACAAAACAATATACATATCATAGGTGTGCCAGAAGAAGAAGAAAAGGGTTAGAGAATATATTGAAGAAATAGTGACAGAAAACTTTCCTACCTTGGTGAAGGAAAAAGGCATGTAAGTTCAAGAAGCACAGAGAGCCTCAAGTAAGAAGAACCCAAAGAGGCCCATAACAAGACATATAGTAATTAAAATGCCAAAAATTAAAGACAAAGAAAGAATCCTAAAGGCAGCAAAAGATAAGCAACAGGTTACCTACAAAGGAAACCCCATAAGGCTATCATCTGACTTTTCAACAGAAACACTACAGGCCAGAAGGGAATGGCATGAAATAATCAAGGTGATGAAAAACAAGGATCTGAATCCAAGACTTCTCTACCCAGCAAGGCTATCATTCAAAAGAGAAGGTGACATAAAGAGCTTTCCAGACCAAAAAAAAAGGTTAAGGGAATACATTAGCACCAAACCAGCACTCCAAGAAATGTGAAAAGCACTGCTATAATAAGCAGTAGAAATAAGAAGGGAAATATAACCATAATAAACAAAAATGGCAATAAATAAGTACATATCAATAATAACCTTAAACATAAGCGGGTTAAATGCGCTGATCAAAAGACACAGAGTACATCCTTGCCAGTTTGGCTCAGCTGTTCGAGTGGTGGCCCGCAGACCGGAGAGTCCGGGATTTAGTTCCCTCTAAGGACACCTCAGTTTCAGTTTGTCCTCAGCCCTTTTTGGGGTCGTGTGGGTGGCAGCCAGTCGATGTGTCTCTCACACATCGATGTTTCTCTCTCTCTTTCTCTTTCCCCCTCTCTCCGTCCCACTCTATCTGAAGATAAATGCAAAAATGTCCTTAGGTGAGAATTTAAAAGAAAAAAAAAAAAAGACACAGAGTAGCTGAATAAGAAAGCATGACTCATATATATGTTGTTTACAAGAGACCCACCTCACAACAAGGTTACAACCTCACATAGGTTCAAAGTGAAGGGATGGAAAAAAATCATCCAAGCAAGCGGAAAGGAAAAAAAAAAGGTGGGGTGGCAATCCTTATATATGATAAAATAGACTTCAAAGTGAAGGCCATAACTAGAGATGAAGAAAGTCACTACATAATATTGAAAGGATCTATCCAACAGGAAGATATAACCTTGGTAATCATATATGCACCTAACATAGGAGCACCAAAATACATTTCAAAACTTCTGGAGGACTTCAAAAAAGAAATCAATAGCAATACAATCATAGCAGGGGACTTTAACACCTCACTGACATAACTGGATAGATCCTCTGGACAAAAAATTAACAAGGAAACAGAGACTCTAAATAATGCATTAGATCAAATGGATTTAATAGATATCTGCAGAGAATTACACCACAAAACTACAGAATTCACATTCTTTTCAAGTGCACATGGGACAGTCTCAAAGATAGACCACATGTTAGGGCACAAACTAAGTCTCTACAAGTTCAGGAAGAGTGAAATCATATCAAGCATCTTCTCAGATCACAATGGTATCCAACTAGAAATCAATTGCAACAAGAACATGCAAAGACATTTGAAAACATAGAGGCTAAATAACATGTTATCGAACAATGAGTGGGTTACCATGAAGATCAAGGAAGAAATTGAAAACTTACTGGAAACCAATGAAAATGAACACACAACAACACAAAATCTATGGGATGTAGCGAAAGAAGACCTGAGAGGGAAGTTCATAGCACTACAGGCCTACCTCAAAGAAACAAGAATTTATAATTGACTTTCTAACCCTTAAAGAACTAGAAAGCAAACAAAAAGAAAAACCCAGAGCAAGCAGAAGGAAAGAAATAGTAAAGGTCAAAGCAGAAATAAATGACATGGAAATTAAAAAACAATTTAAAAGATCAATGAAACAACGAACTGGTACTTTGAAAAAATAAACAAGACTAATGGATCCTTAACCAGACTCACCAAGAAACAAAAAGAGAGGACCCAAATAAACAAAATCAGAAATGAAAGAGAAATTACAACCGACATCACAGAAATACAAAGGATCATTAAAAAATACTATGAACAATTATAAACCAACAAATTGGACAATGTAGGCAAAATGCACAAATTTCTGAGTCTCCCAAAACTGAACCGGGAAGGGATAGAAACCTTGACAAGGCCAATAACAACTAAGGAAATTGAAGATGTAATCAAGACTCTCCCAGCAAACAAAAGCCCAGGCCCTGATGGCTTCACGGGGGAGTTTTACCAAACACTCAAAGTAGAACTAACACCCATTCTCCTCAAACTATTCCAAAAAATATCCAAGTAGAAGAAAAACTTCCAAATTCATTTTATGAGGCCAGCATAATTCTAATTCCAAAACCAGATAAAGACACTACAAAGAAAGAAAACTACAGGCCAATATCTTTGATGAACATAGATGCCAAAATCCTTGACAAAATATTAACAAATCAGTCCAGCAATACATCAAAAAAAGGATTCACCATGACCAAGTGAGATTCATCCCAAAAATACAAGGCTGTTACAATGTTTGCAAATCAATAAATGTGATACATCACATAAACAAAATGAAAGATAAAAACCATATGATCATATCAATAGACACTGAAAAAGCATTGGTCAATATCCAGCACCTATTTCTGATAAAAATGTTCAGCAATGTGGGAATAGAGGGATCATATCTTGACATGATAAAGGCCACATATGAAAATATACAGCCAACATCATACTCAATGGGCAAAAACTAAAAGCAGTTCCCTTAAGAACAGGAACAAGACAGGGATGCCCACTTTCCCCACTCTTATTTAACATAGTACTGAAGTCTTAGCCACAGTAATTAGATAAGAAGGAAAAATAAAAGGGATCCAAATTGAAAGAAGGAAGTGAAACTGTCTTTATTTGCAGATGACATGATATTGTACATAGAAAACCCTAAGGACTCCATCAAAAATCTACTGAAGCTAATGAATTTGGCAAAGTAGCAGGATACAAAATTATTATCAAGAAATCGATGGCATTCTTATACACCAATAATGAACTCAGAGAAAGAGAAACTAAAAAAAACAATCCCATTTACCATTGCAGCTAAAAAAAATTAAGATACCTAGTAATAAACTTAACCAAAGAAGTAAAGGACCTGTTCTCAGAAAACTACAGAACACTATAAATTGGTACATATCTGCAATCCCTTATCCACACTTACAAAGTTCAAAGGTTTTTCATAGCTTATTTGGCAGCAAAATCAAACTTGAACTGACATGAGGCTTTTATTTATCCTACTAAGTGAGACTATTGATACATTTTGCTAAGGAAGTTTAACATGTGTGGCTGGATATGTTTTCCTATACCTAAAGAAGTTTGTTACCTAATACAAGGCAAATGAAACATATTACCTTTCTAAAGTCCAAAAATTTCTCAATTCCAAAACTTATATGACTCTAAGAATAAAGGATTGTGGACCTCAACTTTAATTTTAAAGAGGAGAACAATTTTTCAGTATGAATCTAATGTTTTTGAATGGTTCTACCTTTGACCTAATAATAATACATTTAGAAACTTATTCGAAGGAAAAATAGTCAGTAGCAGGCAGAAATATTTTAAGTAAGGATATTCATTAGAGTGTTATATCACATTTTAAGCTTTGAAAATAACCTGTAATTTCATCGATGGGATAATGTAAGATAAACAATGGCATCAACATGTACTGAAGTATCACAGGAAAAGGACACTTTCAATGTAATTGGATGATTGGTGCCAGAGTTGAGGTTAGACCAAAACATATAAGTATAAATGAAACAATAATACCAACTGCATATTTATAGAAAAGATACTTCAAGGAAATTATATCTGGAAAGTGGAATTATGATCACTTCAATTTTTAGAAACTTCACACTTCTGTTTTATAACTCTTCCACAAATCATGTGTGATTATTATAAACTGACAAAGTACATGCTATTTAGTTTTAGAATTTGAGATCCTTTTGTTTATCTAAAAGGAGCTCAGAAAAGACCTTTTAAGAATAGAGGTCCATGCTTAGACATTTGGACTAACATGTGCATGGCCCAGACTTGATTACCACAGACCAGCATTGTTGACATATTCAGGCATATATTTCAGGCTATTTGTTATTATTTGTCATTTATTTTAATGACATCTGCAAGAATCTTAGACACAGTTTAAACCCAGACTTTAAAGTCCTACATGTTAGGTACATCCCCTCATGTTCAGGTAGCTCTACAGTTTCCCAGCACTGTCACATTTGTTTTCTAATTTGAGTGTATTTTACGTGTATTTCTGTGATTTGGGATTTTATAAAAATGAAGTTTAAAAAATGTAAAAAGTACAATGAGTAACAAATTCCTGAGTTTTTATAACCTGGGATTAAAAAGTGTTTTGCCATATTTGTAAAAAAAATACGAACCACCCTCTGGCTAAAGTTAAAGTCCTCTTCGATTATTTTCCCATCTACATTCACACATACATCTCAAATGGATGTACATATGTGTGTGTATGTGTGTGTGTGTGTGTGTGTGTGTATTCATGAACAATGTATAGTATCCTTTTGTGGTATGTGTGGGTTATTTTAAATTCTATATAACTTTATACTGTACATGTTATTCTGAACTTTACTTTTTCATTTCAATATAATTTTAAATTGTACATATTTTTCTGCCCCTTATTTTTATTAAAATATTATATTTTAGGTTTTATACATACTGGTACACACACACACACCATTTCATTGTGTAAACTATGAAACATTACTGTCATTTCCTCTTCAAAATAACCCTATAAGGTAGGCAAAGCAGAGATTTTTATTCTACTTTACAGATGAGATGCTAAATTATCAAGATGTATGACAAGAAGTTTAACTGGAATTGTTTTAATCCAAGTTCAGTGTTCAGTATTTTTCTCTAATAAAAAGCACTTTTAGATACAAAAGCCAGGCTTACAGAAACATGAAAATTCATCATTAAGCACCAATTGATGTTGTCCTGGAGAACATCTGGAGAGCTGTCTCTTTGTCAGGGACCAAGAGAGTTGGAAATAATGACTGACTTCTACCAGTACAACTTGTATGTTGAACACATGATGTAAATGAAATATAACTATATGTGTGTTTCCTACTATTCTTTAAATTTTAGGCATTGGGGATAAGTTTTCCCAGACCCTGGATGACACATTCAGAGGCCTCATGGCTTCCATTCCTACATTGTAGTTTTTAGGTTACTTTAAGTGTACACACAGTCTGAATTTAGACACTGTAATGTTCTGCCCAAGGTAGTAGCCAAATTCCTGAACCTGTCATAGCACCTAACTGCTCCTCTGGCCAAAGCTGGTCTACTTCAGCCTGGAAATCTGCTTTGGGGAAAGGGGTTGGCTGAGGGTGACAAGGTCCTTCTGCTATTTAATCCTTGCTTCTTTGCCCACTCACTAGCTGTTTTCAGCTTTCCTTATCGACTGGGGTCTAAGTAGGAAAAGAAGGAAAGATAATGGGTCAGACGTTTCTTACTTAACAAGATGACTTTCTTTTCCATGCATACGAATGGTAAAAGCTGAATCTTTCTCTCCGTAAAGTTAGCTTGAGTTCTGTGAGGATTCTTTGCTGAATCTCTCTTAAATTTCCTGAGCACCTCTTTTCCAGGTGGCTCTTTCTAATTCTTTCTTCAGCACTGGGTTATCCAAGGTTACACAGACAGTCTCTTTCTCTGAGGTCTTCTTGTCCCTCCCTCCTCCGGGCAACTCTATGGACTAGACCAAGAAAGACTCTTTGCTGGCTTGCTCTCCTATGACCTTTACCTGACCCTTGGAAAGACTCAAGCATTTCTTAGCCAGTGGGGAGTGATGAATACCAATGCAGAAGCCCTCTGCAGGCTTTATCACTGAAGCCAGGCCTGTTTTTGTCCTTAAAAATCTCTAGTTTATAGCTTGAGAAAGCTTTCCCAGGAGAGAACCAGGCACAGTGTTATGCATCACCCAATTTTTAAAAACATGTTTCAAAGATCTTTCCGTTGTTGCCTTGAAATCTCTCTTCTTATGTTTGAAAAAAGAAGTTAGTCTCCTTCCCCTAAATGGATAGGGTGAATATTTAGAGCATAACAACATGTTGCCAAATAAATTTTTCTGAAAATTCACTGATCACACCTTCTCTTGCAGTCTCTGCTTCAATTCTTGATTTGCCCAAGAGATTCCACAGATCAGGTATCACTTTATATAAAACTGTGTTGATGGGAAGGAATTCATACATTGATAACAAATGTTTACGTTACCTGACATCAGTGAAAAACAAAGCAGAGAAAATCCTATTCTAATTTCCTACATTATGTGGCCAAATGACACAGGGCAAATTATTTAACCACTCTGCAATTTTCCCACATTTAAAATAAAGATTAAATGAGGTAATGGGATAATAATGGTATTTAACTCTTTGCGTTGTGATGATTACATGAGCTAATACATGTAAAAGTTAGAACATGTGTGGCTTGTCATAAGAACTCAGTTAATGTTAGTTGTTATTATTCTTTAAGCCAGGGACTTTATTTATTATTAGTTCCCAAGATTTTAGTATGTTTATTGAATGAACAAATAGGACAGATAGGATGGCTGGATGCACAAGAATAGATAGATTGATTTGCTTAATATTGTCAGTGGATGGCCAAATCTGCTGAGGTAAGTAAATGAATCAAGTCTGAATAGCAAAAAAATCTCTGAAATCTCTAATGGCACAGAAATATTCACAGTTTACACGTTACAGTGCCAATATTTTCTTTTTAAAGCCTTAAGAATTTGTAACAAAAACAGACTAAAGAAGCACTGGACTCTGCTAGACATTTAATGATACTGGGCTATATTTAGAAAGGAAGGCAAATATCTTTATAATCATTCCATGTGGGTAATTTATTGAAAGAATATCAGTCTAAAAATTGCTCCTCATTATACATGGGTAATTCCAGTGATTATTATGCTCCAAGCCTCAAAGAGAGAAAAGAAAAATTCATAATTGATCAAATTAGCTAGATGATAAAACTATTTAGTATTTACATGGAAAGGTATAATAAATTAGAAACAATCTCTAATTATAATTACCTTGCAGTTATAATAAATATGGATAAAAGACTACAATATACACAAAGTTGAATAGAGTAGAATTATATATATATATACATATATATGTATATATATACTTTGATTCATAAAGACATTTTTATATTAAATTAATTACTCAAAAGTAATATAAAGTTGATTGAGATTGAAAGGCACTCCAAGGAAAAGAAAACTGATTTCCTTGACATTCAAAAGCAATCTAATTATTTTTCAAATGGATACTTTCTGCAATTGTAGAAGGCAGCTGCTAAACACCTTACTAATCATTAAGAGAAAAATAAAAGTAAAAATGTTTTCTGCTTTTTAAATTGGGTTTTCCTTTTTTAGCCAAAATGTTCCATTTATTTAGTTCCATCTGATCTGAAACATTTGGGACTACTTTGAGCCATGAAAAAGAATGTTACCCTTCCCAGCTCTCCATGATCCCTCTCCGCGCACAGGTTGAGAGCTGCTGGGGAGCTTTGCCGGGACTTTGGCTGTGTCGCCCTGTGGAACTGCTCTCCTGCCTCCTTGTTCCTTCTAAGACAAGGCGCCCTGGAAGGTCTGGATGGACATACGGGGAACGGAAACCTGGCTTAGGCTTGTTCTGCCTTCACCTTGCTATCTGACTTTGGGCAAGTTATTTAAGCTCAGCTTTAGTTATAAAATGGAACATATGTTTATTGGTAAATTGGAGATGAGTACATTTTGCTTCCCAGGGTTACTTTAAAGCTTAAGGTAGTTAATCTTTATTAGAGGGCCTTATATACCCTGTAACAATAAGATCATTATTCTAGTAATAGATTTTGATTGCAAGGAACAAGTACTAATTCAAATAAAGGGACGGGGGGCAATACTCTTCACTGGGGGCAGGGTTCTAGTCTCTTCTGTTCTCAACTTTATTATACTAATATATTCCCTTCTATCTCAGAGGGACATACCCCTTGACTCACCTGATATAAGCACACTAATTTTAGTATCTGAAAACTTGAAGCACAGGGAGGGTATTTAATTCACTCACAGTTTGACTGGATGTTTGAATCAGAAGTATATGCAGGACAATGTTTCTCTTTACACAAAGGCAGGTTTTTCTAAGTGATCAACAGCTGGCTAAGGTGCTGAATCAGTTCTGTCAAAACAGCTCTGAGCATTGGAGAGGTTCTTCTCCCCCCAGGCTCTGCTGGATTATAAACCACAGACCACCTATGGACCACTCTAAAGGATGGAGTCCACAGGACATCCTAGCCCCCTTTCTGCTTTCATGACCCCTCTTCTTTAGGCTTCCTCTTACAGACATTCTCATTTAATTTCTTGTCCTGCATGGATTTAATAACAAATCAGAAAGCATAACGGTTGAACAGATGGAACATCATGACTTAGCAGTACAAAATACCCTTTATACCCTCATTAAATGTTTGGGGTCAAATCATTAGAAACACAGCTGTTGCTCTCTGCTATCTGTGGGAAAGGGAGATTGATTTATTTCCATCTCAATACATCAACAGTTGACAACTAGGACTTCTCGATAAAGCAGCAAAAATAAATAAGTATATAATAGCACCAAACACAACCAGAGTTTCCCTGCCCTGTCACAACTCCATAGGCACTGGAGCAGATTTGAAGGTGAGGACATGAAGTAATATACTAAGGCCTCACATTTAATAGAGCTGGGATGACAGGTACTGAGGAGAGTGTCTATCAGAGACCACACGTTTTCCCATTGTTTCTTCTCTATGTATGCTTGTGCTTCATTCCCCTCTTTGTTAGCCAGCTTCCTCTGCACATTCATGTTGCACATGATGATTATGACCGTGATCCCTGGTTATACATCATGAGGTCTTAGATCTGGCCCCTACTTTCAGCTGCAGCAGTCTCTGGGTCTCTTAGATCACAGAGACAATTAGGTTGGCCCCAACTAGTGGTTCCATCTACTGTCAACTCCCTGAAAACACCACCAAGTTCACCCCTTAGCCACTAAAGTACCTCTTGATAAGGAGAAGCAGAATCTATTGCTTAACATAGTAAGAGGGACAGTTACTGGACTAAAGGAGTGTGTTTGCCTGCGCACACCAAAGCCCAATTAAACACAAGCAAGAGCTTAAGTCAAGGAAGTAAGGGTTTAGTAATTGAGGAAATGGTGCCAAGCCTGGAGTCTCAGGTAAGCTAGTGCTTAAAGACCTGACTCCCCAGTGGCTTCCCAGGGATGGGTTATATGGAGGGAAAGTCACTGTTCATGGTGATTAAAGGAGTTGGGGTCCTGGGCTCTACTGGTTGGTTGGGGCCAGGGTAGGGAGTAGTTGATCACTGTATCAGGTCCTGATGTCAGCATGGCTTTGTTCTGTCTGGTTTCATGAGGATGTCATCCGTAGGGTCATTCTGCATACATGGGCCTGGGGCTAAAACACAACTGAAGTCAAGATGTTACCTTTAGCTTGACCAAATTCTGTTTATGTGGTCAACAGACGTGAGGCTTTGTCTTAAGACAGTTTGATACTGACCAGAATCTGATGTCCTAAGGGCTTAATGATTAAGGAAGAAAGTGGACAGACAGAAAAGAGAAAGAATCATGTTAAGGAAATTGAGTTTCTGCATGGTTACAAAACCAGTATTTTGACAGTCATAGTAACATCTCGAAAGGGAGGAATGGCAACAGTGGGATATATATGAGGATGTGGAGGTCCAATTTCAGGTAAGATTTTCAATGCTGGAGCCAATTTGAGTTTGGGCAAGTTTGTGACATAATAGTTTAGGCTTGATGAACACAGAGAAGCAAGGGTTTCTAAGAGCCTTGAATAAACAATATTCTGATGAACCTACTGGATTTACCTATTGTTCTAAGGGGGAGTAATGAGAGCTAGTTGAGTAGTCTGTTGTTCAGATAAATGGATTTGGGAAAATGGTTCTTGTAACAACCAAAAAAGTCATTTGGAACTTGATCTTCCTGGTTTAGAGTTTCCTAATATCATGTTAATTTAGACAGTAAGCTCTGTGTTTTAGGTGGTTTTCTGTTTTCAACTGTCAATGCTGGCTATTATTAGAATCAATTAGAGGAAGGAGGGCATTAAAAAAAATATACTTCACCCCACATTGGGAAATTAAACATTTATTTTTATGGAGGTGGGTGGGCATTGGTAACATTTTCAAAAGTTTCCCAGGTGACTCTAAAGTTCAGGCAGGGTAGTAAACCAATGACCTAGATCATCTTTTGAAGCCAAGCCACACAAGTCACATATATATGACCACCCATGCTTTTTCCCATGTTTGATCACATATCCATCTGTGGTGGTTGGGGAGGTGGGGAAGTGGGGAGGAGGGGAGGAGGAAGATGGGGGATGTAAAATGTAAGTTTGCTCCTTCTAGGGACGATGGGTGTGGCAGGTAACTGGAAACTTCTCTATTAAACCTATTTATCATCCCTAGGGAGTGCCTGGTCTGAGATGATGAGCACTCCACCCACATTTTTTACCCAGGTGCTAAAAGGCTGACACCCCTGCAAGTCATCGAGGTTTAAACTGCCAAGGCATGAGTGTGTCAGGAGCCTGTGTAGGCTGGATACACCAGGTGCCACGGTTGTTGTTGATGACCAGAAGTGGGTGGAAACAGCAGAGGGAATATTGTTATTCCTGGGCCACAGCCCAGAGCCTTCAAAAAATAGACACTGTAAAGATGATGAATCAGCTCATCCGTGCCAGATCATGGTCAGAAAAGGCTGTGGGAACAGCAGGGGAACAGAGAAGTGGGAGAGCGTCTGGAGGCCTGTTGGGGCACAGAGGGGTTTGGCAGGAATGTAGACCAGTATCCCATGGTACTCGTGGTGGGGGAAGGGAACTGAGTAGGAACGGGCGCTGAGGCACTACGGAGAGCATCAGAAAGAATCTGATCACATGTTAGCAGAGAAGGAAAAGGAGCCAGGGACAGTGGCTGGGGGTGCTTTGATCTCCTGCTATTTGACAAAGGTAGAACTGTAAGTATTGTGTGCAACAACCAGCCACAGTTAGCCGGGAGCAGAGGATTGGGGTAGGAAATGGGACGGGCAATCCTTCAGTGTTTTTCCCAATCCTACCAAGACGGAAAACAAAAACAAAATGTGTTGAGGTCATATGAATAAAGAATATTGGAGCCCTGGCCGGTTTGGCTCAGCGGTTAGAGCTTTGGCCTGCAGTATGGAGAGACCCGGGTTCGGTTCCCGCTAAGGGCACGTACCTCGGTTGTGGTTTGTCCCCGGCCCTGGTTGGTCGTGAGGGTGGCAGCCACTCGATGTGTCCCTTTCACGTCGATGTTTCTCTGTCTCTCTCTCCCTCCCACTCTATCTGAAGAAAATATCAAAAAATGTCCTCGGGTGAGGATAAAAAAGAAAATAAATAAATAAATAAAGAATATTGGAGAGAATAGGATGGCATTAGTTCCATGCAGTTACTGCTATGGGCCAGGAAAATTAGAAAGGAAAATACACAGCCATAATACTAACTAATAATAATAATAATGCAGAAAACTTAAGGGGTGGAAAGATTATAGACACAAAACTATGTCTTATACTGCTAGTTTATGAAATTTCCTTGAAGAACAATCTGGCCTCAATAAATGTCCTAACAATTCCACTTCTAGGTACTACTCCTAGAAAATATTCTTACACATGTACACAAGAAGACATTTACAAGAATGCTCATTAAGTTGTAAAGCAAAAATTAGAAATAGTCTCAATAGTTGAAGAATGAATAAATTAATTGATACATTTATATGAGAGAATACCATATATAAATTAAAATAAATAACTTAGACTATAGGAATTAACATTTATAGATAATAAGTAAAGAGAAAGTTAAAAAATACATTCAGTATGGTAGTATGTATATATTTTAAAAACACGTAGAAGAGTAATACATTTCATTTATTGATATACATGTGTATTTAGAAAAGATATAAAAATATAGATTGCATATGCACTAAATCCACAGAAACAATTGCATCGGGAGAGAGAATTAAGGTTTGGAATGGTATCACAACTTGATGTGTAATATATATATATATATTTAACTGGAAGAATATGTGATACATTATTATCAGTTTGGTAGGCTCATGGGTGTTGTCTATATTTTCTTTTGTCTTTACTGATATTAAAACAAACCAATCAAAAACAAGTATATAAACAGCAGAAAATTCAATCACAAGGTGTCTGTCACAATATTTGGTAAATTGTATTAATTCAGTTTATCAAATACAACATAGGGCATTGAGGAAGCCAAGGACAGCGAGATTTAGTTTATGCTCCCAAAGAGCTCACAACATCTAAAACACACACACACACACACACACACACACATCTAAAGAAAACAATCACATACACTAATTGTAAAAGTACATATACACTTTTGTGAAAAGGCATATGAAGGAGATATTAATTTTGGTTAAAGGAGGGGAGTAAAAATAAAAACTACAATGAGAATAGAACATTTTAGATCGGCCACTAGTAACAGTGGTTTTCATAGCAGGCAAAAGAAGAGATGGTGTTTGGAAGGTGGAACAGCATGAATTAAAAGATATAAAGATATAAAACATGAAGATATTTTTAATAACAGCACAGTATTGTGTGATTATGTCATATGACTTGTAGAGATAAATGGCCGAAAATAGACCTAGAAATTAGGGTTAGTTAGTAAAGAGCCTTGAATGATACATTAAGAAGTTTGAGGTACAAGGACGCATTTCCATGAAATAATGTTGTTGGGGATACGGATGATGGGTTGAATTGATGTAAAGGTGAATTGGAGAATGTAAGTAATAGGTATTCATCACACATTGCTAGGTGATGGGCAACGTTTAGCTAAAATCCCCTCCTACGTCAGCCACTGCAAAGACAGCCTCCAAACTTCAGAGGTAAACTGAAGGTCAAAACTAACCAGAAATGTTGAGCACAAAGTTGCTCTTTACCCAGAGGAGAAAGTTTGTTGAATATTTCTTATTATAAAGAACAAATAAATATATAATCAACACGGCAGGCAAAAAAGTTTTTATTTATTTGTGAAGAAAAACCAGCTTTCTTGAATGGCTCTGCTGTAAACAGGGGCCCTTTGTAACTGCACCATTAAAATTCTGGTGAACCTGCCAAAGGGTGGGTCATCTTGGTCGGAGTGGTAACACAAACTGGCTCCTCTACAGGAAAACGGAGGATTTTCAATAAACCATCAAGGACCCTGAAAGCACTTGTGTGAGTGATACTGGTACTTGTTGGAGTGACTTCTGGCTGAAGACAGAAGTTTCTCTTTGGCCTCCGCCCTACTCTCCGCACCCTGTGGAAAGAACACTGCTCTGGGTGTCAGGCTTTTGAGCTTGCCTTAGTTACATCCTTTCATCCCAGGAGTTATTTATAAGTTGCTTCACCTCACTGGGTTCCAAGGCTCTCATCTGAAAGTAAATGTTATTTCTCTCAACTAATTGCATCTTGCTCTGGGAGCATGGAATACAGTAATCACACAGGGTGGGCAAAAGTAGGTTCACAGTTGCTTGTCTGGGGGATAAACATGCATGTTATGATTATAGTAATGGCCCTATTAGTGCAAAAAAATGTCACAGTGTAACTGTAAACCTACTTTTGCCAAATCCAGTATCACTCAGGGCTTTGTTCATTTTGCTGATTCATGTGCTTCAAATACCTTCCACTAATTCAAGCAAAGGGGGCGCAATATTTTCAAGGGGTCTCAGAAACCTTCCTGTGTGCCTTTTAGCCTTTGAGAGGACCAGTGATCAAATGTAGTCCCCAGTCTATAGAAGATTTGGCACAGAGCAGTAGTTCAAAGCCCAAACAGATGACTATGGGCGTAATTCAACTGATCCCAATGGACCCGAGAGCTCAGCACCAGGTAACTCCCCCATCGGCGTGTGGGTGGACTCCGGCCTTTTCAGTCTTCTTGGAGACTTCTTCAGGGACCAGTTATGTGCTTGGCTTGCTATCTTGGACAATTTTGACGGTTCTTGATTCTGATTCTAACACCTGATCCAATCAGAGAGTCTTTTTCTCTCTTATGATGAGATTGATAGTCTTACTCATTTTCACAGCTCAGAGTTCTATGAGTGAAGTCTGTGTGTCCTTTACAAAGAAGGAATTTGGAAGAGGCAACTAAAGGCCCTTTCAAGAACATTCTTACTGTTGCCAAGAGCTTTTAGCTCTGGGCTTGGAAGGTGGGGGAGGGGTTGCTCAGTGTAGGAAAAGCTTTGATAAAGTTAATTCTATTACTAGCTGTGAAACTTTGGGCAAATTATTTACCTTCCAAGATCTTAAATTTATTAATAATTGAAGTCAAAGACAAAATGCCCACTTATAAAAATTATGATGATGACCATTAGAAGCAGCTTCATGTAAGAGAGCTGGGAGCAAAGGAAGTATTCAGTACATTAGTTCATGTTACTATAATAATCTGTTCTAATCAACCAAAAAAAAAAAAAAAAAGTGATTGCTTTCCAAGTAGCAAGTTCAAATTTCAACATTTTAGTTTTGTAAGTCATTTGTTCAGGATCATTTAAAAGATTAATAAAAATGTTACTATGAGTAGGTTACAATAGTTATAAAAGTGGGAGGTGAGATGGTTATTTTACTTTCACATTTACTTATCCTCTCCTTGACTGGCACCACTGTTGACTTTTGTCATGCCTCAAAAACTAATGCATTTTGCCCAGTCGGTGTGGCTCAGTGGACTGAGCATCGTCCCATGGACCGCGAGGTCCCGGTTCTATTCCCAGTCAGGGCACATACCCAGGTTGCAGGCTCAATCCCTAGTGTGTGTGTGTGTGGGGGGGGGGGTGCAGGAGGCAGTGGTCAATGTTTCTCTCTCATAGATGTTTCTGTCTCTCTCTCTCCCTACCCCTCTCTAAAAAAAATCAATAAAAATATATTAAAACAAAATAATGCATTTCTCTGGGACTTCTGTATACCTCTCTCTTTCCATTGATCTTTCTGGATAAAAGTTGCCTTTCCGTTTACTTCATGTTGGTACCTGAGTAAGCAAACATAGCTGGAGAAGAACAGATAAGATGCCATCCACTCACTTTGGATTAACAATCCAAACCGTAGACGTGACCTCAGTGCTACTGAGCAATCCAACCACATCCCATGAGTCAATGTACACTTCTCCTCTCTTTAGACACCTATTTTACACCTTTTCTCATATCCTTACTGATGCTTATGGCTTTGCTTTTCATATTCACCTGAGGAAAAAAAAGAGCCATTAAAATAGAGCTTGGCCATCCTCCCTCCAACAAACTATATCTGACCTGTATTAAAATTCATGTTCTGTGCCATCTTTCTGTTAAAATGATGAGATATCCCTATTCAGGATTTTTACTTGTGCATTGAATTTCATTTCCTCTTAACTTTTCAAGGACTTTACTCCTACACCATAAATTTTATACTTTGTACCAAATTAATTAACTGGATAACATCTGAAATTTTAATTAATCAATTATTGATTTCTGAAAGCATCATTTGTCTCAGTTTTTTCACAGGTAGAGGGAGAAATAATAATAGTGCTCCCATCTCATAGGTTATTGTGAAGATTCATGGAGTTAAAACAGGAAAAGACTGTAGAAAACTACTGGGGATATAACAAACACTACATATACATTAGTTCTAATTATTTGTGGAAAAAGCACTAGTCTTCTCATCTTAGCTATGCTAAGTGACTATGCAGTAGTCTCTGATTATGTATGATGTTGAGCAATATATTTTAATTTATCTGAGCCAGCCTCCATGTATTCTTCTGTAAAATGTGCATATATCTTTATGATGTTTTAGCGAAATAATGGATACAAAAGTACTATGTAAAAAACCCTCTAAATTTAACATCATTTTTTTTTTTAAGTATCGTGTAGGGTAGGAAGAATGGGTAAAAATTATGGAGAGGACAAAACAAAAAAACAAAAAGCAAAGCCTAATACACAAAGAGCAGTCCAAATTCAACAGTAAAATCTGGTTTGAGATCATTTTATTCAAATTTCTTCCTTCCCCTCCCTCCCTCCCTCCCTCCTCCCTCCCTCCCTCCCTCCCTTTCTTTCTTCTTTTCTTCTTTGATATGTACAGTCATTTATCACATGTTCGTTGAGTATTTACTCTCTAACAGGCCCATAAAAGCATTTTCCATCAGTGGCGGTATTTAAGCAGAGCTAAAGGCCCATTTCATTCTGAACATCCATTGGTGAATTCAATCTTCAGATGAGTGTTGAACTAGATTAGAGAATTCACAGACTAATGATCTGGCACAATTTGGCTAGCTTTTATTTATTTATTTATTTATTTTATCCTCACCCGAGGACATTTTTCCATTTTTTGTTCAGATAGAGTGGGAGGGAGAGAGAGGAAGAGAAACATGGACGTGAAAGGGACACATTGTGAAAAGGACGCATCGAGTGGCTGCCACCGCACAACCAACCAGGGCCGGGGACAAACTGCAACCGAGAAGAGAAACATGGACGTGAAAGGGACACATTGTGAAAAGGACGCATCGAGTGGCTGCCACCGCACAACCAACCAGGGCCGGGGACAAACTGCAACCGAGGTACGTGCCCTTAGTGGGAACTGAATCTGGGTCTCTCTGGACCGCAGGCCGACGCTCTAACCGCTGAGCCAAACCGGCCAGGCCTGGCTAGCTTTTAAAAATATATAGATTCTGTTCTTGAATCTATTACATAGGAGTCTTGAAAACAAGAGAAGGATAGAAGGAATCTATATTTTCTAAAAATTTCATCAAGTAATTCTGGTGCAGACACTCCATAAGCATTGACCGACTTGTAAATATATTAGAAGACTTAAGTTATTTCAATGTAAAAGTATAATAAACAATTTTAAAAGGACAATTAGGTATTATTATCTTGGGTTTTAAAGTTCAGAGATAATTAAACATAGAGTGATTAAACTATTTTTTGCTACTGTTTTAAACAATTCCTGGTTTCTAATGGATTTTAGGTCAATTGTTTGTTTATGCCTAATGAAAGTGAGGATAAAATGTTCCTTTTTGGAAGAAGAAAGTAAGATTATTTTGGAACACAGATCTTTAGAAATGGAGGCATGTTGGGTTTATCTGTTTAATTCCCTTATTTAACATGTTTCCCCTGTGTCCTGGAGAGGTAAGTGATCAAGTGTCACTGGCAGAAATGATGTTCAAATTTGTTTTTCAAATTCCAGCCTGGTGAATTTTCTGTAGAAATAGTATTTTTAGTCATAAGATTGTTTTATATAGGTTTCAGAGCAGGTACCATACATTTATAAATATCTATACATTTATTTTAATTTCTTGAATGCTAAACATTGTAAGCATTTTGATCTCTTAATATTTAGTCAGGAATATTTTTTCACTTTCTGCACCAAACATTAAAGAGCAGATTCCTGTGGCAGCTTGGCATTGCTTCCTGAATTAAAGAAAGTGTCTCCCGAAATGACTGGAAACATAGCACGTGTTCTGTTTATTGCTTCGTACCAGAGCCAGCCTCATAAATCCTTTTCTGATTTTGTCTGGACAAGTCCAAATTAGCTACTACATGACTAGTCCAGACAGCCTTTCGCAATCAAAATTGGTTGGTAAATGGCAAAAATTTTGGCAAAAGCTGTGTTTTCCTGTGAACTTATAAATTGCTTCGTTTAGAGGGAGGTACGAGTTGGACAATTGCTGATTTTCTAATGAACCTTCTTAGAATCATAAAGTGGTAAATATATATAGAACCAAAAAGGCTCCTTGGTAATTATTGAGTTTTGTGTTCCTGTCAAAAAGACCAGGTTTTTTGTTTGTTTTACCCCAACACCCACCTGTGAAATATTAACACTTTTAGAAAAACAAAATTAAAATGAATTGCTAGAAAAAAATGATATGAAAAATACAGGTCCCACGTTTTATCAGATCTTCACAAGAAATAAAATTACTCTGTCAGGATGTTGTGTAATATTTTTGAACATTTACTCTTAGTGTCTGTACTCATTTCGGATCAATAACAAAAATTATAAGAATTAACATGGGTCTAAGGGTTGTACATTGAGTAGCACTAATGCAATTCACCTCCTCAGGCTCTTGGAGAAGTGGCTTACTCAATCACAAAGACAATTGGTACCAAAGACAGGCTCTGATCCCATGACCTTTGATGCCTAAGGCCGTGCTCATGGTAACAGAGTGTTTTGCCTCCATTAGTAACTTTTTTTTTTTCTTTATTGATTTTAGAGAGAGAGAGACAGAAACATCAACGAGAGAGAACATCGATAGGCCTCCTCCTGCACGTCCCCCACGGGGGATTTGGCCCATGTGCCCTGACTGGGAATCAAACCAGCGACCTCCTGGCACAGGCGTTGATACTCAACCACTGAGCCACACCGGCCAGGCCATTAGTAACTCTTAATGAGGATATAAGGAGGTCCTAGAAGACACCGTACAATTCGGGCACCTGTGCATGTCACCAATAGAGTTCAAACTGATTAAAATATTTTATTTTTATATGAATTTCAAAACACTTAGTTGTTGAGTTTTTTAACATTTTCCTCAAAAACACTGTTTTGAAAGTTTAAAAGGGTTATAAAAACTTTTAATGTAGCTTTTATAATTTTATTTTAAAAAGTAAGAGTGTTCGTTTTGCTAAATAATTCTATCAAATATAACCACTTTAATATTTGACTTTACCCAGGTGTTCAAAGCATAGCAAGTCCATGTAATTTGTGTTCCCTCCCTCCCTCCCTCGCTCCCCCCCTCCTTTCCTTCCTTCCTTCCTTCCTTCCTTCCTTCCTTCTCTCTCTCTGTCTTTTTTTCCTGGATATAGACTGATATTCAAACTGAGAATTTATTTTTGCTTTCTTAATTAAATCCTCCCTAGGGAATCAACTACATAACTGACCTTGATCATTTTTATGTATCACTATGTACTCACAGATTATTTTTTAAAAGCCAGCTTTACAGATAAGTCTGCATCATAAATGTGTTTAAACTCTTTGGCTACTGAGGTAAACTTTCTACTTTTTAATTTTTATCTTGGCCTGCATACTACTGATTGTTAGATGAGAACAATTAACAAATTAATATTGAATACATTTTAGCATAGTTCATAGAATTATACATGGTATAAATATTCAGTTAGTTTATAATTTACCAGTGAGTTGCTATTTAAATAATTCAAATGTTATTTTCTATATGAGATATTTGCACCTTATTTTTTAATTTTCTTTAGGAAAAATAGTTTATAATTTACTTCAGAATGTCCAAGCTAGTAAATGGATTTATTTCATGTACAATATACATGGAATATAATACTTTCCTAAGAGAATATTAGAAACTTATAGTCACATTAGAAAGTATTAATTTTTTAAATGTGTGCAGTTTTCCCAGAAACAAAAGATAAATCTAATTCATCTCTAATTAAATTAAGGACCACTTTACTCCAACAGCCATTATCTTTCTGTTAAAGAAGAATGGATTCTCTCTTAATTTCTTAAAAATGACAATACCTATCACCTTAAAGTCTGCATATGGAAAGAGATGGGCATCTTAGCCTAGGCCTTGAACTACTTAATTCTAGTTAGCTGTAGTTAGTCAACAATTGTTCAAAGGTCTGTTTGGTCCCAAAGCCTGTATTCTCGTCACCAGAAACATTGTGAAAGCATATTTTTACATAGTAGAATTGATACAAAATAATATTAAACCATCTATCTTCTCTTAATTATTTTAAACTCACAACAAGAAATAAGAAGCTGGAATAAAATGTGACCTACTGGGAAAAGTCAAGATGGTGCACAATAACAACTGATGATAAAAACAAAACAAAACAACAACTATAAATGTAGACTATAAACCTTTTATGAAATCCCAGCTAAATAATACATTTTTGTTGATCTTGTGAGGGATTCTTGTTAATGACCCATCCCCTCCATATAATTAGAGATGAAATCAACTTTTCAACAGATCAAAGCAGATTTACCATGGAGATGATGAAGGGAAACTCTCTGTAGACCCTTCCTAAAACCTGGGAGGAGCCCTTGATTTATAACCCTATAGTCTTAAGTTGTTATTAAGTTTACAAACTTTGCCCTGGCTAGTGTGGCTCAGTTGGTTGGGCATCATCTCATGCACCAAAAGGTTGCTGGTTCCATTCCTGGTCTGGGCATATGCCTGGGTTGTGGGTTCCATCCCTGGTAGGAGGCATGCAAGAGGCAGCTGATCAATGTTGCACTCTCACATCAATGTTGTTCTCTCTCTCTCTCCCTTCCCCTCTCTATAAAATTCAATAAAAATATTTAAAGTTTACAAACTTGTCACTCCAACTTCTCTTTTGTTACACTTTCACTCATGAAGTGTGGTCTTGGAATGGCCACAGGGAAGTTGAGTTGGGGATACATTTAGCATGAGTTCAGTGGGATATATTTATGTGGCATGCAATTACTAAAAGTATTTTAGTGCTACACACTAGTAGCAATCAATACATCTAGCTCACAGATCTTGGTCTCTAATATCATCTTCACTAAGAGGAACTGGGACTCCTAGAACTATGAATGGTGCCAGTGTTAGAGTAGGTCAAGGTCAGCCTGCTGAATAACTTGTTAGTCCAGAAAGTAAAGTGCTCAAAAAAAGTATGCACAAGAACATAGGAGTCAGCTTGAAGGGACTCCTAATGACCACCTATGGGATAATATAATGACCAAAATAACTGAATCCAGTAATTAAGTATAAAACATGGATAATAAATAAACAAGTAAATAATTGAAAAAATGGAAAGCATGAAGAAAAACAATAGAGTAAATATTAGCAATAGGGGAATCTAGGGAAAGAGTATGTATATACAGTTGTTCTTTTGCCATTTTTATTTTTGAAATTTTTCTGCAAGTTTAAAGTTATTTACAAATTAAAAGCTTAAAAAAAACTACACTAGTGCTAACCTCTCCATAGAAATAATTTTCAGGACTATTTCTGCTGTCATCCAGCAATGTGGCATGAAGACAAAGTGAGAACTCATTTGTGCGGACAATGGTCCTGCAGCCCTCAGCACGTGGAATATAGGGAAGTGGAAGACAGGCGAGGGTCGAAATTGATCCAGAGCAATGAGCAGGACATTCTTTCAAACATCAAATGTGAAAACTATAAACCAATATTTAGGTTCCCATTTACACCTTATCAAAAGGAAGTCTCTCCTGATAGGAAGGTATGTAATATCACAGGATGTACAGTTATAAACATCATCCTTCTTTAAAAATTTGGTTAGGAACTGTGCAAAGGAGAATGTATCCCATCACAGTAGAAGGTGTTTGGTGGGGTAATCTTCAGCAAGGCTACCATAGCGAGTAAATCTGTGCGTGAAAATGCAAGTCATACATATCCCAGCAGGATCGTGTCTCAGCATACCCGCTGCCCCTCGCCCTGACAAGCCCGGATCTTTCCGGAGAAACAGCAAAACTGCCTTTGATGCGGGGGAATGGCCTGAAGAAAAAAGTGTTCCAGTGACAAATCTCTGACTTCCCATCACTAAGTCAGTATATAGAGTACAGTAATTATTTGCTCAGACAATTACCTAACTCTATACAACGTATCAGGCAATTTCAAAGGCATTTGAAATGCTTTGTGTATGACATGTTCCAAACCGAGTTGTAAAGTTGAAAGAAAGTTTTTTTAAAATTTACAATAAAGTGATATTTATTTCAATATATACATTCAAAAGCACAATTACATCAGACAACATAATGAATACAAGATTGTACCAACTTAAAATGAGTAAATTTGTTTAAGAAAAGTAAGAGGAGATATAGGAAAACAGTAAGATAGAAGCTACCCTTGAGATAAGACAGGATTCTTACAATTATAAACAGTTTTTTTTTTAACCTATATTATTAAGGTTCACTAGAATATTTTAAAACTGTGGGATACAGGATAACTCTTCATTATACAGGATATCCCATGCACTTCAGAACAACTGATATCACTGGCCTATATCTACTGAATGTCAGTAGAACCTCCCAAACACTGTGGCAAGCAAAATGCTTCTGAAATTTCCCAAACACATCCTAATGGATGGAACTCATTTAAGAAGCAGTATTCTAGCGCATGTCCAGTAGTAAGAAGAAGGCAAATCTGGCAAGGGGTCAGGAAACTTGCTTTCCTAGGATGTTTGAATCTTCATGGGTTGGAATTCCTTTTCTTTGTAGTTTTTCAGAAAGAAAGTTTTTAAAGATCAATAATAAAAACAAACTTTGATCAATCATGCTAGAGTAAACATTAAATTCTGCTTCTGGCCGGTGGACTTACAACGTCTGTATTTACTTTTCCTCCCTACACCACACGCATCTGAAATAACTAAAAATCTTGTCAAAGTGACAAAACATGTGAAACCATGGTTTCCGACACACTGGACTTGAGGCAACAAAGAGCAGCAGTCACTGCAGAGGGAGAAACAAATGAGCACGACAGTCGCCCCGGGTCCTGCCTTGAGTTTCCAGGCTGTGACACAGGAGGAGCCCACACACTCAGCGGGGGGCAGGTCTGAAGCCTGGGAGGACGTAGGCAGCTACCGGGCATGTGGCAGCATGCCAGAGAGCACAGCCGTCCCCAGATGTCTCCAGAGACCTGCAGTCTCCCTCAGCTTTCCGCAGAGACCTGATAGATGCGCGATGACAGGAAAACTACCTGAGGACAGGGAAAGAGCCACCTGAAAGGACTAACAATAACCGGACTTGGAGTCCAGGGAAGGTCAAGAAGAGTGCCTCTTCCCCCAGGCACACTGAAAAAACCAGTAATTTATGGAGCATCGATGGCGTGCTCAGAAAAAGGGTCTCGTCTCAGGAGTAGGGTAAAATTAGCTCGAGAATAAATACTGCTCTACTCTCTCCTAGAAACGCTTAAAAGCAAGTCGCAAACAGATGAAACTGTTTCCAAGTAATTTAGCAGCAGAACAAACTTTTTATACGAATACAAAAATATTCAGTACTGTATTCATTTCCTAAAGCTGCTGTATAAAGCATCGGAAACGTATTGTGGCTTACAACAATACAAATGCATATAACATAATAGTGAAAAAACCCCCACCCATTCTGGTTTAAAAATGGGCAGAGGACCTAAACAGACATGTTTCCAAAGAAGACATGGTCAGCAGGTACATGAAAAGATGCTCAACATCACCAATTATCAGGTAAAATGCAAATCAAACCTACAATGAGACATCACCTCACATCTACTACAATGACTATTATAAAAAAGACAAGAAGTAACGTGTTGGTGAAGATGTGGAGAAAAGGAAACCCTTGGACACTGTTATTGGGAACGTAAATTGGTGCAGCAGCTATGGAAAACAGTATGGAGAGTCCTAAAAAGATTAAAAATAGAACTCTCATATAATCCGGCAATGCCATTTCTGGACATATATCTGAAGAAAATGAAAACACCAATTTGGAATGATATATGTGTCCCCATGTTCACTGCAGCATTATTTACCTAAGTGCCCACCAACAGATGAATGGATAATGAAAATGTGATAAAATTGACATATAATATTATTTATTAATTTCTAAGTATTAGTTTGAGTTGTACAATGGAATGATTTAATATTGTATATATTACAAAATGATCACCAAAATAACTCTAGGTAACATTGTCATCATTCATAGTTATAATTGTTTTATATTGATATATCAAATTAGAATTTAAGACTATAGAATTTTTACTTAATCTAGTCTACCTTATATCTTTATGTTTTTTCTTTAACATATCAGAAATCTTGGCTCTTAAAAATATCAACAATAATACAATTAGAATACACAAACATTATGCATTTTATTTATTCAAGCACATATTCTATTGTCTCAGAAAGCCATAACAACACTATCATCAATATCATGATCACTAAGAATATTTAACATTTTAATATGTTATTTCTTCTTTCTTATAGATAACTTAATAAATTGGTTATTTTTAAAAAATTAGAACACCGTCCGGCTGGTGTGGCTCAGTGGTTGAGTGCCGACCCATGAACCAAGAAGTCACCAGTTTGATTCCCAGCCAGGACACATGCCCAGCTAGGACACATGAGTCGGATCCCCAGTGGGGGGCATGTAGGAGGCGGCCAATAGATGTTCTCACTCATAGATGCTTCTATTATTTTTTCTCTCTCTCCCTTTCTCTCTCTCTCTCTCTAATCAATAGAGGAAAAATTTTTTTGAAAACTTAAAACACCCAGATTTATCTGATCTTAAATGAAATGTAGGGTTTGGGTTGGCCTTCATGTGGTATAAGAAAGATAATGTTCTTTGTAATTAGATACACTGAGCTTAAATTTCTGCACCGTCACTTCTAAATGTTTGCCTTTGAGCTAGGTAATTTACCTCTTGGAGCTCTGCTTTCCTCAACTGTGAAACAGAGATAATGACCACATTTGATGATTGTTGTAAGTGTTAACAACCATACACTGAAGTGCCTAGTATATGGTAAACTCTCAGTAAATAAAGGTCATTGTTATATTTGAAAGAAATATAAACATATGAGCTGGTGAAGCTAGAAACTAACAAAGACTTGATCCTAACAAAGATTGCCCCCTCTGTACTCATCAATACGGTTCTAATACCATATAGAAATGATCTAAGGGACATCGATTTTTCTTGGTAAATGTTTAAACACACGACTGTGTCAGACTTTCCAATTACTTTTATATACATTTTCTCCTTAAATTATCTTAATGAATCGGTGAACTATAACTGTTTCCTTTAACATGAGGAAATTGATCCCGTGAGTTAAAGTGTATTTGAGGCCACATGCCCCATGAGTCAAGTGACTGACATCGATGACTTGGAATTGCATCACTCAGTGCTTTTACTTATCTTAGATGTAAGAAACTCTAGATTACTGTGTAGCATATATCACACCAAGGAATTACTCAGATGGGGAATTGCAGATGGTAGAGACTCGATCAACTCCCCTTTGGGAGTTCTAGTACTCCTGCTTTCTTTCTCTTGATCCTCTCCAGAACACACATAGTGCAGCCAAGACAATGCATTTATTGAGGGACTTTATTGGGGACCCGGCCAGGAACATTCACAACAGAGACATTTTACAAGGTTTAGCCAAGGCACACTGGTGTGTTTTCCTTGTGATACATTTGGTAACTGAAGATGTGGTTTGAGGATTTAATATCTCTCAACAGTTACTGCTTGTTAAACCACTTTATTTTCTCTATTTGAATGACATAAAATGAAGTTGCAATCTATTTGTAGTGAAATACCAGAAAAACAAACCACTTGAAGTGGGATACACATTGGAGAAAAACACATTTTCTGGTCTTAGCCAAAGATGCCATTGGCTGGAAGATGACTTGAATGAGTTGCTGTCTGCCAGACCACAGCATGTGGCAGACAAACAGAAAACAATGATGTCATGCAGAAGTAGCTCATTATCCTTACCAATACCATTGTAATAGAAGCCTGGTTGGTGCTCAGTGTGATGTTAAAAAAAAAAAAAAAAAAAACTGGACTAGAAGTCAAGACATGTGGGTTCTAGTCCTAGTTTTACGAGTCACCAGATGTATGATTTTAGTCAGTTCCACATTTTTGGCCTGAGTTTCATTGTTGATCAACAAATAAGGAAGGGATAAGTTCAGATGATACCCAGGGCCTTTTCCAGCTTGGCGATCAATCAATATGTATTTATTTAGCACCTACTATGTGCCAGAAACTTTATTATGTGTTGGAAATATGTTAGTAAACAGAAGAGATGTGATTCCTCCTTTTATTTCAACATGAAGAAAGAGCCAACCCGTTGGTTTATGAGTCCTTCATAGGGCCGTAGATATTCCTGAGGAGTAAGAAAGTCTCAGGCATTCTACTGCCGTGCCTGAAGGCCACAATATATTTGTATTAATAACGTAACTTTACTGTCACTCCCCACTTTACTTTCTTGTCACTTCTTGCTGGAATAATAGCAATCACCTCCACAACAGCCTCCTTGTCTGCATCTCAATCCATCTATCAGGCGAACTGCTATCAGTGACCCAAAGAATCATCAATGTCTTTTCCTTTTTTATTTTAATCTTCACCTGAGGATATTTTTCCATTGAATTTTAAATAAAATGGAAGAAAGAGAGGGAGAGAGAGACAGAGAGACAGAGAGAGAAACATCGATATGAGAGAGACCTATCTTTCTTTTTTTATTGATTATCAGAGAGAGAAAGGAAAAGGGAGAGAGAGATAGAAACATCGATGAGAGAGAACGCCATTGGCCGCCTCCTGCATGCCCCCCACTGGAGATTGGGCCCACAAGCTGGGCATGTGCCCTGACTGGGAATTGAACCGGTGACCTCAGTACACGGAGCTCTCAGCAAGCAGAGGTGGCTTCTTATTGATGTCCGAATCCCTGTGTGTAAGCCGGCACTTGGAGGCACAGGAAGCATTCAATGAGTGTTTGTGGAATTGATTGGGTACCTTTGGGCAGGATCTTTCCCTGCCTGGTGTGCTTCTTATGCTGCAAACTCCCCATAAGTAACTGTTGACTGTTACCTAACCTGTGGTAGGCAATGGTTGGCGAACTGCTAGTATCAGCTTTCCCTGGAAGATGTAAGAAACACAAATTCTTTTTCTTTATTGAATTTCAGAGAAAAAGGAAGGGAGAAGGAGAGAGAGATAGAAACATTGATGAGAAAGAATATCTATTGGCCGCCTCCTGCATGTCCCCCCTGGGGACTGGGCCCACAACCTGGGCATGTGCCCTGACCGGGAATTAAACTGGTGACCTCTTGGTGCATGGGTCGATGCTCAACCACTGAGCCACACCGATTGGGCCAAATTTTTTTTTTTTTTTAAATAAGTTTATTAAATTTATTGGGGTGACTTTGGTTAATAAAATCATATAGGTTTCAGGTATATAATTCTGTAATAAAACATCATCTGTATATTATATTGTGTGTCCACCACCCAAAGGCAAGTCTCCTTCTGTCACCATTTATCTCCCTTTCCGTCTTCTCCTTGCCCCACCCCCCTGCCCCTCTGGTAATCACCATACTCTTGTCTGTGTCTATGAGGTTTTTTTGTTTAATCCTTTCACGTTTTTTCACCCAGCCCCATAACCTCCCTCCCCTCTGACAGCTCAGTCTGTTCTCTGTATCTATGAGTCTGTTTCTATTTTGTTTAATTAATTTTGTTCATTAGATTCCACAGTGAAACATGTGGTATTTGTCTTTCTCTAACTGACTTGGTTCACTTAGAATAATACTCTCCAGATCTATCTATGCTGTTGCAAAAGGTAAGATTTCCTTCCTTTTCTATGGCTGAGTAGTATTCCATTGTGTAAATAAATGTACCACAGCTTTATTGTCTGCTCTTCTACTGATGGACACTTGGGCTGCTTCCAAATGTTGGTTATCATAAATAGTACTACAATAAACATAGGGCTATATATATTCTTTTGAATCATTATTTTGGTTTTTTGGGAGGTATATTCCCCGAAGTGGAATTACTGGGTTCAAAGGCAGTTCCATTTTTAATTTTTTGAGGAAACTCCATAAAGTTTTCCACAGTGGCTGCACCAATCTGCATTTTCACAAACAGTGCTGAAGGGTTTTCTTTTCTCCACATCCTCACCAACACTTGTTTGTTGATTTATTGATGATAGCCATTCTTACAGGGTAAGATGATATTTCATTGTGGTTTTAATTTTCGTTTTTCTGATGATTAGTGGTGTTGAACCTCTTTTCATATGTCTGTTGGCCATCTGTACGTCTTCTTTGGAGAAGTGTCTGTTTAGGTCCTTTCCCCATTTTTGAAATTGGATTGTTTGGTTTTTTGTTTGTTGAATTTTATACGTTATTTATAAATTTTGGATATTAACTCCTTATCAGATGCATCATTGGCAAATATGCTTTCCTGTTCAGTGAATTGTCTTCATTTTGTTGATGGTCTCCTTTGCTGTAAGAAAACTTTTTAGTTTGATGTAGTCCCATTTGTTTATCTCTTCTTTGTTTCCCTTTCCCAAGGATATATGTCACAAAAAATATTGCCAGAAGAAATGTCCAAGATTTTATTGCCTATGTTTTCTTCTGGGATTTTTATGGTTTTGAGTCTTACATTTACTTCTTTAATCCATTTTGAGTTTATTCTTGTGCATTGTGTAAGATGGTGGTCTAGTTTCTTTTTTTTTTTTTTTTTTTTTTGCACTTATCTGTCCAATTTAACAAACGTCTCTTATTGAAGAGACCAGTTTTATCCCATTGTATGTTCTTGTCTCCTTTATCAAATAGTAATTGACTATAAAAGCTGGGGTTTATTTATGAAGACATGTCTCAACTATCTCTGGGAGTGGGGACGAGGCAATCTCCAGGCGTGTCCAGATTCTTATGCATGTTAAAGTTTAAGAAGCGTGTTCCTAAACCATTACCAGAAACTAATCTATAGACTGTGACTCATTTTTCCGTTAAGAAAAATGTGACTATTTAAGCAGTGCCAAAACACTTTGGCTTGGGATTCCACTGACTGATACAATCTAAAGACAATGCTAGAATGAAGCCTGAGCATTGGCAAGGCTGAGACAAGTGGCAAGATTTTTAAAAATCTGCTTTGCTTATCACAGCTCCACTGTTGTCTTTAGCTCTACTTCCAGTGAAAAAACAGAAAAAATAAATGCATGCAAAGGTTACATATGTGAGCAAACTTCCCTATACTATATTATTAATGTGTATTAGGCAAGAGCTAGGGAGGTGTTGATATGTTAATTATTCTAGGTAATACAACAACTTTACAGAGACCTTCATGATATTAATTCGTCTTTTTACTAATTAGATCATTAATTCTTTTTAAAAATATGTTTTTATTGATTTCAGAGAGAGGAAGGAAGAGGGAGAGTGAGATAGAAACATTTAAAAAAGAAATATTAACTGGCTGTCTGCTGCCTCCTGCACACCCCCTACTGGGAATCCAGCCCACAACCCAGGCAATGACTCGCCCTGATGGGAATGGAACCGGTGACCTCCTGGTGCATGGGACAATGCTCAACTGACTGAGCCACAACAGCTGGGCTAAAGGCAGGATTTCTTTTCTTTTTTTTTTCTTTATTGATTTTTAGAGATAGAGGAAGTGAGAGGGAGAGAGAGATAGAAACATCGATGAGAGAGAACACTGATTGGCCGCTTCCTGCATGCCCCCCACTGGGGATCAGGCCCACAACCTGGGCATGTGTCCTGACCCGGAATCAAACTGATGACCTCCTGGTGCGTGGGTCAATGCTCAACCACCGAGCTACACCAGCCAGACTAAAGGCAGGATTTCTATCTACCCTTCTCAATAGATGTAATGTGCCCTGGTGTCTGCCTTGCCACATAATCTTACTTTTAGCATTGTTCCTTTGTTGTAGAAAAGGCCAGTAACAGGACCTGAAAGTCTATGATTATTTATTGTCCAAATCTAGTAATGCTCTTATTATTCTTTCAACTAATATTCACTGAAGGCCTACTATGTGTAATCATTACGCTAACCATTGCGGTATTACACAAATCATTAAAAGGCACAGTCTTTGCACTAAAATTGCTGCTGTATAATAGAGGAACACAATAAATGTGCAATTTTAAAACAATGCCATTTGTGCCTTGCTGGTATGGCTCAGTGGATTGAGCATCATCCCATGGAATTAGAGGTCCAGGTTCGATTCCCAGTCAGGGCACATGCTCAGGTTTCAGGCTTGATCCCCAGTAGGGGGCATACAGGAGACAGCTGATGGATGTTTCTCTCTCACATTGATGTTTCTCTCTCCCTTCCTCTCTCTTAAAAAATTAATAAAAACATATATAAAATAAATAAAATAGAACAATACCATTTGTATTGGCTGTTTGCAAACACCAGCTGTCAACCAGCCCAGCACAGGAGCCTAACACAGAGGAAAGGCTCAGGGAGGCTTCCTGAAATAATCAGTATGTTGGTGGAGGCAAGAAACACAAGTAGAAGTTATCCTGGCTAAGCGTGCAAGGAAAAGGGATGGAGTGGGGAACAGGGTAAAAGGATGTTTCAAGTAGAGGAAATTGTCCTTACATGGGCCAGAAAACAGGGGCTCGGGTATAGCAGCAAGATGCCTCCATGAGACCACGAGTTGTTCAGTCCGGGTGGTGCAGAGAGTACAAGATGGGAAAGATGAGGGTGGTGAGACACAGACAAATTGCGAAGGCCCTTTAAGTCATATGAAGGTGATAGAACTTCGTCCTAGAGAAGGGATGAAAGAGACTAGGGTAGGGGGTGGAGGGAGAAGAGAAAGGTCGGCCAAAAATAACTCAAGGGGTTTAAAAGAGGCACAGTCCAATTTTTATGTGTAATTGATTGGACTGGGAAAGACTGGAGGTAGGGAGGCCCAGCTAAAATATTGTGACCTGAACCAAGTCACAGCAGGGAAGGAGAGAGGACGGCTTGAAGAAGTTAAGTGCTGAGAAGCCAGAAGCTTGACAGAAAATTGGATATGGGGTGGAAAACCAAGTCTAAGGCCATCTACTCTGGATTTTGAGACAATCAGTGGGTAAGGGTTCACTAAGATAGAGAATTTAAGAGTTGCCTTGGCTGGGGTGGCCAGCAGTAAGTGAGGGTGTTTTGGGAAGCTGGCAGTCTGCTGCTCTTTAAAGTGCACTGTGAGGCCACCGGGTCTGCTGTGAATGTGCCGCAGATGTTTCTGAATAATAAACTCTGTTAGGCCGAACAGAATCCGCCGGGGACTGCGTGGAACAGGAGTCAGCCGGGATCAGGTCCTTTCCCGTTATCTGGTCAGTGAGCCAAGGAAACGTCTGCAGGTCTAAGACTGCCCCTGAGTTGCTTCATAACCTCTGTATTTTGAATTTTTGATGTGTGAAATGGGAGAAATATGATATGAGCCTACTTTGCACACCCGCCCTGAGGAATTCCCACTTAAAATACACATAGAGCATTATATAAATGGAATATGACAATAAATGTATAACAACAGCCTTACAAAAGATAAAAAAAAATAAATTAATTAATGTGTGAGACTTTTCACCGGTCTGGAAGTTCTTCGATGCCACAAGTATTATAAACTGGGTGTTTACTGCCCCATCTTTCAGCAGAAGCTCAGGGGGGATATAATGTTTCCTCTTATATAATTAAAAAAAACAAATAAAATGTTAGCCTCAGATACCTTTGCTTTGAGATTACAAACCCAGAACACTTCATACACTGATGCTACATGTCTTAGCTTTGGGGCACTAGTTCTCTCTGACTATTCTAAGGGTTCTATCACCCCATTTCGATTTGAAGACTATTTTGAAGGGAAAGAATTCTATGATTGATTTCAGAGAATTTGGACTTGAGTCCCAGCTTTGCTATTGCCTCACAGGTGACCCTTGAGCAGGCCTCTGTGTCTCTTTCACCGCGATTACTTCACCTAGTCTATGGAATGGAGGTGACATTTCTTGATTTGCTTTCCTCGCTGGTGTCACTAAACATTTATTTAGGAGGGATTTCCTTGGGGCTTGCTGTGTGCAGATCAGTTCCCAGGTTTGGAGAAACAGAGGGAATTCATAGTATGGCCGTAGGGAGGCCAACTTAACTGGAAACATTAAAAACGGCACTTCCTCTTCATTCTTCAAACAGAAAGGCAGAGAACAGAACAACTAGCAAACAGCCTGCGTGAATCAAGGAAGGCATCGTAAAAGAGGTAATGTTCTAGCTGGAACTTGAGGAGCTTGTTGAGCAGATGGGTGGTTGAAGGCATTTGTTTGAATTTGGAATAGCATGTGATAAAGGCAAAGAGTCATGCTTGGGGATTATGAGAGATAATTATTGTTATCAAGAGTCATTGTTATTTATATATTTACAAGTACTATTGAGAAAAAGATGCAAGGCTCAGGTAATACTTTTGTCAAGGATGGATGCCCATCCTGCCTAGCTGGAGTGGCTCAGTTGGTTGAGTGTTGTCTGGTGCGCCGAAGGCTTTCTGGTTCGATTCCCAGTCAGGACACAAGCCTGGATTGTGGGTTCCACTGCCAGTTGGCACTAGTACAGAAGGCAGCCGATCAATGTTTCTCTGCCTCTCTTTCCTCCTTATCTCTCTCTCTGCCTTCCTCTGTCTAAGCATGTCCTCAGGTGAGAATTCAAAATAATAACAATAATAATAATAATAATAATAATAATGTCCATGCCTTTACCCATTACTGCCTCTTTTACCCAAACTATCCAAATACACTTCCACAACACTCCAGTGTGAGTGTTGCACATGAACTTTGAGATTTGAAATAAGGGCAAGGCTATTACCCAAAAGATACTACCCAAGGGATCCAAGAACAATGAACCAGAAAAGTGAGTATGAGTCAAAGTCTTCAGCGCTCAACAAAGTTCAAAGCCAAGGAATCCAAGTGTCCATGCCAAGTCCAAAGGCAGAAGGGAGGCCACAAGATGGAAATGAAATCAAGGGTTAAGAGCAAGATGGAAGTGGCATGACACCAGGCATAAAAGGAAGACAGGTCCTGGAACAGTGTACCTTTGTCATTGGTCATCGGGGACATATAAAGAGTTGTGTATGGCCAGTTTTATTTTTTTCCTAATTCTGCTTTTGTATTTCTTTAATTCTGCTTCTTGTATTACTATATAATCTGTATCTTGGTTTAAAAAGTGTTCTGGCTTTTAAATCCAGCTTGAAATTCCCATCTATTTTTAACTTTACCTTATCCACCCCAGACATTAATTCATTCTTCAGATAGTCTAATTCTCTTCCTTGTTGTCTCTTGTAAGTTAATTTTTATAAATGTTTATACAATTTTTTCAAATACCTACTAATGAACTAAATTAAAATTTGTTTTCTTATAAGATTTTTTTTTTAAAGATTTGAGGTGAAGGTTGAAAAATATAATACTCAAGATGCATGAAAATAGACACTTTCTCATCAGTTGCAAGGGAGTGAAGAAATATTTATAAATATATTACAAATGAAATTGTACACATCTAGTGATGGAATAGTTTTATTCACAACACTGAACAAAATTGTTCAGACCAAAATTCAATTTACCTATTTTCAAAGAAATACAAAATACAATAGTAAGATATTGTTTATATTCCAGAAGATATTTTTTAATTTAAAAAAAGCTTTTTAACATCTCATATAAGCAATGCAGTGAGGAAATGGATATTCCCCTCGGACTACCAATGAGAATTTGAAACACTCAAAGCTTTCTATGGACAGTTTGACTATGTATGTGAAACTTTAGTAAATGTCTTATATCATTTTATCTCTGAAGATTCCCTTCCAGACACTCAGCTTCTAGATAGAAAATATTATGGCCCCATATTCTGACTGTCCCAGAAACTAGTTTCATGGTGAAAGCAATGCAGCAATGAATGTAGGTGCTTGGACTGGAAAGGTCTTTTAAAGTTCATTTTAAATACTTCCTGAACTCGAGGCTCTTCTTTCCTTCTCTCATCAGGAAGAGAATCCTAAATTATTATTATTATTATTATTCTTTTTTTTTAATATGTCTTTATTGATTTTTGAGAGAGAGAGAAGGAAACATCAATGTGAGAAACATTGACTGGCTGCCTCCTGCATGCCCCCTATGGGGGATCAAGTCCACAGCCAGGGCATGTGCCCTGACTGGGCATTGAACTCGAACATCTCAGTCTATGAGAAGATGTTCAATCCACTGAGCCACACTGGCGGCGCAGAGAATCCTAAATTCTAAACCACACATTGTGCAAGAACTATGTACACTTTGAGCATCTCTGACTCTGTGTTTGGCTCCACCTATAGTGTGATGCCATCAATTTATTCACCTTCTTTAAAAAAAAAGTATTACATTTTTAATTTAAAAATTATTAAATTATTAAATGCTTTTATTTGAGATTTATCTTACTTTGAAAATGCTAATTTTCTTTAAATTTCATTGGAAAGAAACTATAAGTATTTAAAAATAAAATTTGGTGAACTTCCGGTCAGGATGGTGGCATAGGTCAACGCGGTCCTTGCCTCTTCCCACAACCAATCAAAATTACAACTAAACTATAGAACAACCATCCTTCAGAACTGCCTGATATACAGCTGAATGGAAGTCCTACAACTACGGAATTAAAGAAACAGCCACATGGAGACTGGTAGGAGGGGCAGAGGTGTGGTCGGGCTGGTCCCACACCCACGTGTGGTGGATAAAAATCATGAGGACATCTTGGCTGTGAAGGTCCTCCCTGAGGAGTGAGAGGTCCCTGTCCCACACCAGGCTCCCAGCTCAGGGTTCCAGTGTCAGAAAGCATAACTTCTGACTGTCAAAACCAGCAGGAACTGAGGTTGAGGGAAGCTGCGGCTTCTGGAGCCCCAGGTGGAATTTCTTAAAGGGCCCCTGCATGGACTTATTCAGACTTCTCCCTCTAAGCTTGGAGGGGAGGCAGCTTGAAAAGCACCAGAGACATACAGGAACAAACTGAGCTCTTTGGCCTTGGGATGAGGGCTGGAGAGGCAGATTTCACCTGGACAGAGGTGCTGGTGGAGGCCTTGTTCCTTTGGTGAGCCCTTCCCTGGGGCAGCAGACAGCCACCATATCTGGGACTCCAGCAATCTGGCTCACACTGTTTGCCCTGCCCTGGTGATTCCCTAAGGCCATGCCCCACCTAGCTTTCAGGCCCACCCAAGCTGTTTTCAAAGGCTTTACCATAGGGTTAGCCTGCCTTAGATCCTGCTTCAGAGTTTCCTAAAATCTCTCAAATAAGCAGCATTTGGTCTCAGTGAGCCCCATACCCTCATTAAGTGGCCTCAGGCCTGGCACTAGAAGCAGCCAACCTTGGTTCACAGCTTGGCTTTTTCTGGGCATCTCCAAGCCCAGCACAAGAAGCAGCCGTCGGCAGATCACTTTGTAGCTTATGCTGGGTGATCCCAGATAGAACACAGGCAATGGCTGACCTTGCCCCAAAGCCAGCACACCCAGTGGACAGCTTCAGACCACACTGAAACACCACCACCAACCACCTTCACAAGTGACACACTCAATGAGTGGACTCAGTGGGTACGAGAGCCCTGATGAAGTAAATCTTGCTCTATGTGGTGGGCCCCTACACAGCTGATCCTCCAAGATAGTCAGAGGCCACTGGCTAGTGGGCACAGCCAGTCCTTGCAGCTGATCAGTCTGAGTAAATCCCTCCTATTGATGTGCCAACAGCAATCAAGACTCAATTATAACAGAAGGGTGTACAATCCACACCAGGTGTATACCTTGAGGGCTCAGCTAGGGTGATCAGGGAGGCTGTGCCACTGGACACCTACAACAATAGGTCGCCCTAGGAAACCTAAGAGACATAGCAAATCTACCTAATACATAGAAACAATCACAGGGAAGCAGGCAAAATGAGGAGACAAAGAAACATGTCCCAAATGAAAGAAGAGAACAAAACTCCAGGAGAAGAACTAAAAAAAATGGAGATAAGCAATCAATCAAATGCAGAGTTCAAACACTGGTTATAAGGTTGCTCAAGGAACTTAGTGAGACTTTCAAGGAATTTACTGAGACCTCTGAGGAACTTAGTAAGAACATCAACAACATAAAAAAGGACCAATCAGAAATGAAGGATGCACTAATTGAAATAAAGAATAATTTTTAGGGAATCAATAATAGAGTAGGTAAAGCCAAGAAGCAAATCATCAATTTGGAATATAAGGAAGCAAAAATCACCCAATCAGAACAGCAAAAATAAAAAAAAAATGTTAAAAATGAGGATAGTGTAAGGAGCCTCTGGGACAACTTCAAGCATGCCAACATTCGCATCATAGGGGTGCTAGAAAGAGTAGATAAGAGGGCAAGAAATTGAAAACCTTTTTGAAAAAATAATGACAGAAAACTTCCCTAATTTGGTGAAGGAAATATACATACAACTCCAGGAAACACAGAGAGTCCCAAACAAGATGAACCGAAAGAGGCCCACATCAAGACACATCATTATCAAAATGCCAAAGAGAGAATCTTAAAAGCAGCAAGAAAAAAGCAGTTCGTTACCTGCAAAGGAGCTCCCATAAAATTGTTAGATTTCTCAAAAGAAACTTTGTAGGCCAGAAAGAAGTGGCAAGAGATATTCAAGGTTATGAAAAACAATGGCCTAGACCCAAGATTACTCTATCCTACAAAGCTATCATTTAGAACATTTAGAAATAATGGCCATATAAAGAGTTTCCCAGAAAAAAAAAAAAAAAAAGCTTAAGGAGTTCATCACCACTAAACCAGTATTATATAAAATGTTGAACAAAATTATATGAAATTTTGTTCATCTTGAAGAAGAACAAAAATATGAACAATAAAGTGGCAATTAATACATCTTTATCAACAATTGAACTTACAAACAAAATGAACAAGCAGAACAGAAACAGACTCATAGATACAGAGAACTTTTTGTTGCTTGCCAGATGGGCGGGGGCTGGAGGGATGGGTGAAAAAGATGAAGAAATTAAAAAGTACAAATTTGTTGTTAGATTGATGAACCTCAAAGGGAAGGGGGGAGGTAAGGTTGGATAAGATAAATCAAAGAACTTATATGCATATATGCATAACCAATGGAAAATGGAAACTGACAATAATGTGGGAAAGGCAGGAGGGGGACAGGATTGGGGAGGAGGGTGTCAATGGGGAAGAAAAGGGAGGACATCTGTAATACATTCAACAATAAAGATGAGTTAAAAATAATAAATAAATAAAAATAATAAAATTGGGGTAGTTTAGAGCCTAAGAAACCAATATGCTCCCAATACAACAATTACACATGTATACAGGGTGGGCAAAAGTAGCTCAAATGACCAGCCATTATTACCTAAAGGATAAGCATAAGTAAGGATGTAAAATAATAACTGATAATAATAAGACAAATATAATAATTAATAAATAACAATACAAGAATAAATTCTGTTTCTCATACTCACAACTGTAAACTACTTTTGGCCACCTCTGTATACATACTATAAAAAAGTTAAAACAAACTAATTATTTCCTGTTTTTAATAACATTTTTTATTGAGTTTTCTGGTCTGTGACTTCTATACCTTAAATAAATAGAAATCTTTTAAGATGCAATATTATTTGTTTTTCACAATAATAACTTTATGAATAAGGCTGTAACTGTATTCAGTAGACAGATGGTATACATGAGACTCAGAGTGGTGAAGTAACTTGTAGAAGTTTTGATCTGATAGTTGCTTATTAGGCCTCAGAACCATGTCTTCTGCCTCCAAGTCCCAGTCTCTTTATATGATACACTAGATACTTTCCCGTTCCCTTCAAGAAGACCTCTTATGCCCTGACCAATGTGGCTCATTTGTTGGAGTGTCACCCTGTGCACTGGGAGGTCGTGGGTTCCATTCCCAGTCAGGGCACGTGCCTAAGTTAGTTGCAGGTTCGATCTCCTGTCAAAGTGCTCCTACGGGAGTCAACCGATCATGCAATGTTCCCTGCGACACCTTTACCTTCCTCTTCCTTTCTTTCTCTCTAAAATCGATGGGAGGGAAAAAAGGAAGACCTTTCAGAACTATTCCAGAATCTTTGGCAATATCTCCCTCCAGGATTATACATTTTTCATGTGGTCTTCTAGGTGGGATCTTCTGTGCGTCTGAGACCAGAGCACTCAATGGCCTATAGGAGTCCTCTCCCCACTTGATTGACTGTTGGTTTCTCAAGACCATCACCAGTGTTCAGCTCAGGGTCTTGAGTTTCCCAAGGCCACATTCTCGGTCCTCGAGGCATCTCTCTGACTGTGTGATCCTCTCCTTCCCAGGCACGCGCAAGTTTCTTGGCTGGACAACTACATACCGTCATCTGGAAAATCCTAAGATATTTCTAAATTTAGGCTAATATTTATATTTCTTTTTCTGTACCCTAGAAATGTTATTCCATCTGTAAACAGCTTTCTGGAACCAAATTTTAAACCAGGCATACTTGGAAATTGAAGAAATATTTAAACTGCTTCTGAATCCGTTGTGAAAATGGCAGCATATATATTGGGATTTATAAAACTTCATAGATATTGCCAGATGCTATAAAGATCCCCAGAGAATATTGGCTCCTGCTCTGGTGTCAAGCAATGGAGAGTGATAATCTGCATGTTATAAATTACCTATTAAATTCAGTAAGCTCCTCCCTCTGGTATTTAGGACCCACAACCATACTGCTTAACCTTGCTTTTAAGTCCCTTCTTGCAATGAAATCTCTAGGCTCCAGCTGATATGGATACTTTGCTTTGTCTCCAGCACACCTTTTGTTTTCACATTGCATGCTGATCCTTTGCCCTGGCACAATAATGGTTCAGTTATTAATCAGAGCCTGGCATCTCCATTGAATTATTTTATATGATCTTTACAATTGCCATTATACAAGTGAAAAAAAAATTCAGGATGGAATGGCTGTACTGAATGTCTCACTTGTAGAAAGTCACAGATCTGGGCGTGGAATCCAGGTTTCAAAGCTTCACCATGCTCTATCGCTTCTCCTGGTACAATTTAACTGAAATTTAGAGAAAAGTACTTTCAATAAACACAACCACATATTTATGTGATTTAATAAAATCATGTGGTAACGAACTGGTATAAACATCACTGGTTTTAAAGATTAAAGAAAAGAAAGGGATTAGACTTAAGAACAACAAGAAATTGAGAGAGGCATCTTTCACACATAATTTTCCCTCAGATTAGAACATTCCTGCTATTACTATTTTTCTAATTCTTACTCATCAGTAAGATCTTAGTTTAAATGTAACTTTCTATTGGGAGCCTTTCCTAATCTCCCCTTTCGAGATAAAACTGGGATAAATGGTCTTGTCATCCTGTGGCACTGTAATTTTTTGATAATAACAACTAATACATTTTATTATTTCTTGTTTACTTTTCTATTTTTGCTGTTGGATTGAAAGCTCCATAAGGAAAAAGACTGTATCTATTCCTTACTTTAATTTATAGGTGGCACATGGTAGCTATTTATAGTTCATAATGAAAGAAAGAAAAGAAAGAGGAAGGAAGAGAGAGATTTAATGAGAGAGAGAGAGAGAGAGAAAGGAAAGAAAAAAGGTTATAGAAAGCCTTTAGACTCTAGAATCAAGCCAGATTTAGCCACTTAGCTGTTTTGTTTTGTTTTGTTTTGTACTTCAAACAGTTACTCAACCTTCCTCAGTCTAGTGTCTCATCAGTAAAAGGGTCATGCGAGCTGGAATGACAGTTATTTATAAGAGATCTGAAGGGCCTGGAACATAATAAACAAACTAAAGTATTTCCTTTTTGATATCCAACTCTGTGACATTCTTTCAGTGTTATAGTATGACTCTAGAGAACCTCTGTTTCTAGTCTTTTGATGACAGTTCCTGTGATATCCATGTTCTAACCACGCAGAGTAAGCCCTTGGATATTTAAAAATCAACACCACAAAGTTGAATTCATTGTCATTCCTCTCAAGACAACACTTTTCCTTTTATTTCCTATTTTAGTTAAAGGCACCACCATCCACACAAATGACCAAGTCAGAGCCAGAAACCTTGTCTCCTACCTTTGCTACTCTCATTGATTTCCCAAGTCTATATCAGTGCCTCTCATTTAGGTACAGTTTTGCCTCCCAGGGGACATTTGGTGATGTGTGGAGACATCTTTGATTGTCTCAGTGGGAAAGAGGGGTTGGCCTCTAGTGGGCAGAGTGAAGGATGCTGCAAAGCATCGTATGATGCACAGGACAACTCTTAGAGCAGAGAGTTATTTAACTTGGGATATCAATAATGAAGATGTTGATAAAGCTTGGTCTACAGTGAGGGATTAGTAAACTTTCAGAACTGGCATTCTAATCATTGGTCTTTGAAACTACTGGCAGTACAGTGTAATTTGCTAGTGGAAAAAAAGGCTGACTCAATGCAGAACGTGCTGTAATTTCCCCAAGTTTTAGTTGAATTGTGGCAGATTTGCTGGCGAGACCTGCAGTTAACTGATTTGGAAGGAGTTATATAGCTTCTCTAGACTCTCTTCAGAAGAGCAGTCTCCAAGTGTGGTCCTGGTACCCCAGGAGGTCCCTGAGACATTTTCAGGGGGTATTCAAGGTTAAAACCATTTTACAATAATATTTAGGTGTGATTTGCCTTTTTTTGTTCATTATCTTATGAGTAGAGTGGAGTTTTCCAGAATCTACATGATGTCGAATATTAAAACATATTAAATTCAGAAGCAAGTATGAGAATCCAGCTGCTTTCTATCAAACCAAACATTGCAAAGATTTGGAAAAATGTATAACAGTTTCACTCCTTGGAATATTTCGTTTTTTAAAAATATGTTTATTTTCAATGAAGATATGTTATTTGTGTTAACATATCATGGGTTTGTTATTATTTAAAACTAATTAATACTTTTGAAGGTCCTCGGTTTTCATTTCTAACATAGAAAATGGCAAGAGACATAACCCACGTAAATAAAAGCACTTTGGGGTCCTCAAAAACTTTTGAGTGTAAAGGGGTCAACAAACTAAAAAGTTTGAGAATTGTTAGGATAGTGCAGTGCTTCTCATAGTTTAATTTGTATATTAAATGTGTACATATGCATAATATGTTAAAACACATATTCTGATTCAATAGTTATAATGGTTAATTTTATGTGTCCACTTGACCGGGCCACTGGATGCCCAGGCATTGGGTCAAACATTATTCTGGGCATGACTGAGAGATTGGTTCTGCGCGAGATTAGCGTTTGAATGGGCAGACTGAGTGGAGCAGATTGCCCTCCCCAGAGTGAGCGGGGCCCATCCAATCACTTGAAGGCCTGAATGAAACAAAAAGACTGCTGCTCCTGAGAGTAAGAGGAAACTCCAGCCTAACTGCCTTGAGCTGGGACGTTGGCTTTTTCCTGCTTTTTGACTGGAACTGAAACAGTGGCTCCCCCAGAGCCTCAAGCCTGCAGACATTCACATAAGAACTACACCATCAGCTCTCCTGGTTCCCTGGTCTTCAGGCTCAGACTGAAACTACACCGCTGGCTCTCCTCCGTCTCCAGCTTGCTCGCTGCCTATCTGGGGGCTTGTCCGCTTTCATAATCACGTGAGCCAATTCTTTACAATCAATCTCTTTATATACACATGTCTCTCAATGGTTCTATTTCTCTGGAGAACCCTGACTAATACAGTAGGTCAGGATAAGGACAGACATCATTAAACACAGTTATTTTGTTGCACGATTATTGGTAGAATTATTTAAAGAGCCCAGATTTCCTGATTTCTATTTGATTGTTTACTTAACTCTATGTCATACTGCCCTTCTTGGCAGATGAAGATGGCTGAAGAGTTGAACTATTCACCCTGCTGGGGAAATGGCCAGGGACCCCGATTCTGGATTCATTACACTGCCCTCTCTGCAAACAGGCTGGGGCCTTAAAAGCAGAAATTGACTTTGGAAATCATTAGTAATTGAAAGTTCCCTCCTAGTTTTTTCCTCTTTTCTCTGAAAATAGAACTATTTTTCTCCTTTCTCTGAAAATAGACCTAGAGAGAGAGAGAGAGAGAGAAAGAGAAACGAAAGAAAAGGCACACTGTTTGATATACTGTACGTTGGAGGGTTCTGGAAAAACTTATAATGTGTTCTGTGCTCAGAGACAAAATTTTCCAAAAAGACATTTATACTATTTTCTTCCAAGAGTCTGCATCCTGTTATACTTTGGAAGAAGTGACCTCATGGTGTTTGTATTTGTCTCTCTCACAAAACCTCTTTTATAGTATTAATGCATGTGCAGATCTCAGAATATGTCATACATGAGGCTCTGAGTTGGGCACGTCATTCAAAGAACATGCTGCTAGCTTTATAATGGCGTCATCCTGTTTTATAGTGGCAGAGGGGCTGGGAAGGGGAGAAATGGATAGGAGAGAGTTCTATGCCAAGTTACTTGGAAAATGTATGCCACAGCAATAGAAGGAACCTAGTAAAACTGCAAGAATATTAAGTAGTGATACATGTTATTAGTCTCAGAGGAAATGACAGTAATCACTGTAATCCCTTACAGTCTATTAGAATTATAAGGTGATTGCTTGCATGTTACCTCATTTCTATATTACTTTACAGTTTATAAAATACTTCCTTACAGATCATCTTGGTTGTTTCTCCCAACATCCATGTGAATTATGCAAGACCAGAGTTATCCCAAATTTATAGGTAATAAAACTGAGGCTTTGGAAAAAATAAAAATATATAAATTTTTATATTTAGCAACATCAAGATCCTTTTATATCCATGAGCTCATTAGATCTCCACAATAAATATCTGTAGTAAATAAAATTATTAATCCCATGTAAGAAAGCCAAAAGACAGAGTACATGACAAGCCAGATTTCGCAGCAGATCAAGTTGCAGAGTGAGAACTTAGACACCAATGGACTCCTTATAAAGTGCTCTTTCTACTACATTAAATGTGCCTGTTTATGGAGCATGGGCTCTGGCATCGGCCAGACCTGGGTGTAAAGCTTGGCTCTTACACAGGTGATGATAGCGTGAAGTCTGAGAAACCACTTAACCTTGCTAAACACAGTTTTCTAATCGGTAAAATAGGAAACGTGATTCCTACCTCTTGGGATTACTGTGAGGAAAAAATGAGCTAATGTTTAGCATAGCAGAGAAAGGGCTCAATGATGGTTATTGTAATACATTTTATCTCTGGCCCCTCTTGGTACACAAGCCCATCCTAACCCAACTTTAGTCCCACAGTACTGCTTAAAAGATTTAGAAAACACAGTTTTCCCCCCCAAAGGAAGCTGGGGACTCCTCTCAAAGCACTGTGGGAAGATCCACTCTAATCTCCAGAACAGAAGTCAAGGTGTGATTTCATGTCTGAGAACCCATACAGGGCCCTCTCCTTTCCAGCCTATTTTCAGCTGTGGTTCTGAGTGAACAAGATAAAGTGAGAACTGCGCTCAGACGGAAAACAAGCTGGGCTCTGACTGCACATCTGGTTAGCATTTCAGAACCCGGGCCCCCACACCAAGAAGTCCTTGCTTACTGGAAGGGGCATCTCGTCAACCTCAGCTATGTCTACCGCACCAGTGCTCAAGAGGATTAAGGCAAGTAGCCTTATAAAGGCTGTAAGTCAGGAAATAATGGTGTGTAGAGATCAGCCCTGATCACTTGTTTGTTAAACATGCTGCTTATTGCCATGGGAGATGGATACCTTCAAGGCTTGTCCCCTCTTCCACAAACTCGGCCTTGTACTGTGGCAGAGTGAACACAACCAGGCCCCTGCACCTCTGCGGCCTCCGCCTTGGACACTTCCTCACGTACTCTGCTGCCCACTTGACCTGAACTGTTTTGAGTTCTCCACGTGCACCTTTTCATTTCTTTTTTAATTTTTGGAGCTTTTGCACAACTTGTTCTTTTGACAGTTCTAATTTCCCGAACTGTTCCTGCAAGACGAGTTTCTGTTCTTGACGATGTAGCTCAGGTGGCTCTTCCTTGAAGAAATGTGTCCTGGTTGCCTTTATTCCTGAGGAGCTGTGTGGGGAAACGTGGGTGACTTCATCTTTTGTCTCATCATCTCTATCATGGCCTTTTTGTGTTATATATAAATTTAATGTACCCATGTTTACCTGTTTCCTTCGCACATATCTGAGCTCACTTGGGCTAATGTGTTTCCTGTCGATTTACAAAACACAGTGCTAGGCACGGGGTAGGGGTTTAATGACTTTCGAGAGGCAGTGTGGACGTTTCGAACCGTAATTTGTTCTATATGCTGGATACCTCTGGCTGCGTTGGGCCTCCAACACTACTGTTTTTTTTGTTTTGTTTTGTCACCATTCATAGTTGAAAAAAATGTTAAAGTTTAATATGGAATGCCAATTTTTTAAAAAAAATTTACTCCTACATTCCTGATTAAGAACCCCAGGGATTTAGAATCAAACAGACTGAGTTTCAGATTTCAACATTTCTCTGCAAGTATAAATGAGCTTTCTGAGACTTCGTTTCTGATTGTTCTATTACTTACCTGTGTATGAGAAAAATGGAAAATATCAGTAATAATGTTTAGTACTTGACCACTGCTAAATAAATGCTAAATGTTTTTAGTTTATTGAGACTTCATGGGATAACGAAAGAAGCCCCAAATATCCTGGATTTGAATTCCAGCTTTGCCTCTTCGTAGTTATGTGACTTGGGCCTCCTCAAATATCAGTATACTCATCCAACTATATAGCTAATAATACCTACTACAAAACCTTATTTTGATAAGTAATACCATAAGAAATATACTAGCATGGGCCTGGAACATAGAAATGCTCCATAAACAATTGATTAAATGAAGGAATTGCTGACATTTAAAAAAATATATGTTTTATTGATTTTTTTTAGAGAGAGAGACAGAAACATTCATGTGAGAGAGATTCATCACCGGCTGCCTCTTGCATGTCCTCTATTAAGGATTGAGTCCGCAAACCAAGCATGTGCCCTGGTAATCGAACCGGGACCTCTCAGTCCATGGGACGATGCTCAATTCACTTAGCCACACCAGCTGGGCAGAATGGCTGACATTTTAAAATATAATTAATTCTACTTCTTTGGGTCTGACAAATTTCTGTTCCTAATGAAATTAAAAGCCCTTAAAAATATGATATTGATTTTATCTATTTATTTAAAATCAATTAAAGATATAATAAACCATTCATCTACTGATGGACACTTGGGCTGTTTCCAGATCTTAGCTATTGTAAATAGTGCTGCTGTGAATATGGGGGTACATATAGTCTTTCTGATTGGTGTTTCAGGCTTCTTAGGGTATATTCCTAGAAGTGGGATCACTGGGTCAAATGGTAATTCAATTTTTAACTTTTTGAGGAAACACCATAGTGTTTTTTATATTTAATTAATTTATTTATTTTTGTTACAGATCTTTCTCCTCCCCCCCCCACTGATTGCCCCCTCTCCCTCCCTCCCCGCCCTGTCCCCAGCTTTGTTGTCCATGTCGATTGTTAATGCATACATGCATATAAGTTCTGTGGTTTATCTCTCCCTCATGTATAAATATTTTTAACATTATTTAGGGACACATAAATAATGAACATTAATACAAGTAAGAATAAAATACTTTTAAAATAGCTGATGAAATATCTAAATACTTAACAAATGCAAGAATTAAACGTGTATGAAATGTAGGTACCAGTGGTAAAGGAAGAAGTGGGGCCAGTTAGATTCCACAATCTGATTGCTCAGAAGAGAGGTCCAATTTCTCATCCACACCACAGATTTGCCTTTGATTAACTGCTGACTCTTGCATCCCCCTGGCTGCTCATCAGTGCTCCCGAGTCTCAAAGGCCAGGGTGCATGGCCTGTGTTGCAGGTGAGCTGCACAACTCTGACCGCCCCAGAGAACTCTTCCTGAGTCTCTAGCTGATGTTCAACATGAGAATAAAACATTAACAGATGCTGTGTCTTAAGTTTGCCTGCTGTCTCACTGTCTGCACTGGTGGGTCTCTCTTGGCCAAATGTCATCTGACTCTAACTTTGGAAAGCTGCCTGGTAGAGAAGAGGGAGGGAGAGAGGGGGACTTGAGAGAAAGAGAGAAATAAAGGACGAGAGGAAACAAGGAAGGAGAAGGAGAGAAAAGGCAAACTATCTTGAGTTGTTCTGGGAATTAAGAGGCCTAGAATGTAGTTCCACTTAAGCCATGCATTTGCTGTGGGAACCTGGGTAAGATGCTCTGCCTTTCTGTGCCTTAGTGCCCTCATCTATAAAATACAACAGTAGGGTTAAATGGCCTGAGTTCCCTTTCCAATGGTTAAGTCACAGTCATTTGTTACATTGTGCCCTATACAGTTATAGCCTTACCAAAACATTAAAACCTCTATGAATAAGACTAACCTAGGCATTTGGATAGACACGTGTTATTATTCCATCAATAAAAAGGGAGGAGGAAACTAGTAATATGTTTACAACCTGTCATACACTTCATGCAGTCCTTGTTTTACATGATTACAAAGTGGCAAGGTAGAATCTACCCATTTTGGAAAATAATAAAAGTAAGGTTATAAGTAAATAAACTGACCGAGGTCAGGATATTAATTAGCAAAGTCAGAACTTGATTCTATTTATCCCTCCCTCCCCCCCTCCTTCCCTCCCTCCCTCCCTCCCTTCCTTCCTTCCTTCCTTCCTTCCTTCCTTCCTTCCTTCCTTCCTTCCTTCCTTCCCTCCCTCCCTCCTTTAGTAAATATTGTTGAACACCATGCCAGGCACTCGATTAAGTGTAGAAATAAAGCAGGAAACAAAGTGTCTCCAAAGATCACATTTCTTTTTCTACTACACTGAAGGTATATTCTTGTCAGAATATCTTGAGAATGTCAAGGGGGAAAAAAAATAATTTTCCAAACTCATGAAATATTTGAGAGAAGAGATCCCTAAGTCATTTTAGAGTAGTTTCCCAACATTTAGGCTCTGACTCTTCCATTTTACATTGAAAACATATTCCCAGTGGGGGTGTGCAGGAGGCAGCCAATCGATGTTCTCTCTCATCAATGTTTCTATGTCTCTTTCCCTCTCTCTTCCTCTCTCTCTAAAATCAATAAACAATAACAACAACAACAACAACAACAAAATCAAGCTATGAGCTGATTTAAAACAATGAAAACGAGTGAGGATTCAAATGTGTTCACTTTTAAATGACAGTAAGACACATAAGTGTATGTCCAATGGGATTTCAAAATGAATAAGGTTTAGATCTGTTCTTGCAAAAAATTCAGGCAAGGATATAGCCTACAGCAGATCCTAGAAGAGAGGATGTAGGAACTCTGAACCTAATTATGGTAAGACAGATGGGAGAACTTGACATACTTAAGCATCTATCAAAACCCAAACTCTGCATACTAAGTACAGCAAAGCTTTTCTGCAAGCTTATTGCAAGGCCTTCAACCAGCAAACAAAGAAAACTCAAGTGTCTTGGAACAATGAGTTCCAAGTTGCTCACAGACTAAGGAATTTTTATGGGAAAATACAGAAGTTACTAGTTTTTTTTTCCCAGCTGATTCATTGCCTAGTGGCCTTCATTCTTATTTGGATCAGGGGAGCTAAATCAGAAAACAAGAAAGTCCAGAGATTGTGTGAATAGTCTTGGCAGTTGGGGACTGATTGGCTGGTGTCCTCTGCTAATTTTTGAGAAGAGCTGTAAATTCCTGCAAGTTTAGGTTAAGTTTACTGTACATGCACCTGAATTGACCGTCTCCATTTTGTCCTTGATATAAGTGACTCTATAGAGTCGACATTTAATATTATATTAGTTTCAGATGTAGAGCATAGTAGTTAGATATTTACATAACTTACAAAATATTCCACCACCCCACCAACACTTGCCTCACTTGCATTTCTTGTCCAAAATATAAAATGTGTACACAAGTCCAGGAAAGATGGCTTATTCTGCCATCTAGTGGTCACTTTTATTATGCTGGGGAAAAAAAAAAACCCAAAATTTACCTAAAGAGACATTTTTGTTGTTGTTAATCCTCACCCAAGAATATTTTTCCATTTATTTTTAGATGGAGTGGAAGGGAAGGAGAAAGAGAGAGAAAAAACAATAACATCAATGTGAGAAAAACACATTGATTGGTTGCCTCCTGCTCAGGATTGAACCTGAAACCCAGTTACATGCACTTGACTAGGAATCAAACCTACAACCCTTCAGTCCACCAGTCCATGCTCTAGCTACTGAGCCAAACCTATCCAAAGACACATTTTAATTATGGTATTTGCTATGCGAATATTGAAGGCCAGTCAATACATTTACAGATACCAAAATCTGAGGCAGGCCATCCTCTTAAAGTTGAGATTGAGAAGCCTTTCAGAATAGTTTTCCTTATAAAACTCTAGGAAAAACCATAAATTAACTAGGAATAAACCTAATATGGCATGCAAATAACAATTATGAAGAAAATGATAGGACCCTACCAAGGAACACAGAATAATGAAGGTATACCATGTTTATTGAAGGAATATTTATTATTATAAATATGCATAGTCTTCTTAAATTTAGTTATAATCCAATACCATCCCCAGGCAAATAGCCAAAAGACTTTTGTTTGTTTGTATATTGGGCCATGACAAATTGGTTCTAACATTTAAATAAAAGAGAAAATGTGAAATAATAACCCTTCAAAAGCACAAGATAAAGAACATGCTTAAGACATTTAAAAATATTAAAATAACAGTCATTAGAACATGTAAAATTATGCAGAAATAAGTAAGTAAACCAGTTGAATAGCACAAAGATTCCAGAAATAGAATCATGAAAAATATTGAAATTCAGCTGATGATTGAAGCAGCATTTCAAATCAGTGGGGGAAAGGGCACGTATTCAGAATATTAGGTTGCCAAAATGTATTATACATTTCCCCCAAAAATCATTCATTTCGATTTTAGGCCGTGTTCCAGTATAAATTCCTTATGGCTTAGAGAGCTAAATCCAAAACATAAAACTATGAACGTATCAAAAAGGAAATGCAGCATAATTTTTATAACCATATGGTGGGGAAAATCTAAGCAAAACACAGATCCAGAGCCATAAAGAAAAGGTTTGACACCTGACTACATAAACGTTTTCAATTCCTTTGTGATGAAAGACACCATAAAAAAACGTCAAATAGGAAGTGGCAGACTGGAGATTACATTCAGAATATAAAGTGTTTCCACATCCACACATCGATAAGAAAACAAGTCAAGAGAAAATCAAATGCTTTGGACCAGGATTCACTGAAGAAGTACAAGTGGCCAGCAAACTGATAAATAGAGCCTCAAATTTAATACTGTTCAGAAAAATGCAAATTAAAAATATATATTTTAATTTATTTTGAAAGCTTAGTAATACCGAGAACGTGTTATGATGTGGAGAAATAGGCCTTCTCAAACACTCCTGAAGAGTGACAACTTGGTGAAACCGTTTGGGAAGGCAGCTTTGCAGACTCTACAAAAATTTTAAATTCACATATTTTTGACCTAGCAATTCTACTTCTGAAATCCATCCTCCGGAAATATTTACATATATTCGCATAGGTGTGCATTGCTTTACTTTTTAAAAATAATAGTGAACAATGGAAAACACATTAAAGTAACTTTCTTCATTTGTTTTCCAAAACACCATTTACTCCTGGCTTTCTCCCTTCCTCTGTGGCCACTCAGACTAGATCTCCTTTTTGGTTCCTCCTCATCTCCCCCACATCCTCCTGTGTCTCCCCAGCACTCAGTCCTAAGGCCTTTTCTCTTCTTTGGTGACCTTATCTTGTCTCTTGGTTCCCTGATTTAACATCCATGACTCTCTACTTGACAATTTGTAGCTCAGATTCCTCCTGTGATCTCCAGTTCATATATCTCTATACTTATCAACTTCTCCTTTTCTGTATCTAGTAGGTATTCACATGTAATTTCAAAAAAAGCCTCTTGCTCCTCTCTTCCAAACCTGGCCTCACCTTATTCTTTTAGATCTCAGTAAATAAAAACATCTTTTCAGTAGCTCAGGTTAAAATCCTAGAAATCACCTTATCTTATCTCCCCATCCAATTTGTCATCAATTTATGCAGCCCTATTATTGGCTGTGCTTTAAACATATATGAAGAAGCCAATCATCTCTCATCTCCCTCATATTCAGTACTTTGGTTTGAGCCCCCATCATCTCTTACCTGAATGAGTGAAACAGCCTTGAACTGTTCTCCCAACTTCCACCTTATCCTGCTCTGGTCTGCGTTTAATAGAGCAGATGAAATGATTCTTTTAAAATGAAAATAGAGCCCTGGCCGGTTTGGCTCAGCGGTTAGAGCGTCGGCCTGCGGTTCCGAGAGACCCGGGTTCGGTTCCCGCTAAGGGCACGTACCTCGGTTGCAGTTTGTCCCTGGTCCTGGTTGGTTGTGCGGGTGGCAGCCACTCGATGTGTCCCTTTCACGTCGATGTTTCTCTCTCTCTCTCTCCCTCCCACTCTATCTGTGCAAAAAATGGAAAAAAATGTCCTCAGGTGAGGATAAAAAAAATAAAATAAATAAATAAATAAATAAAATAAAATGAAAATAGAAAGGAGTATGGTTCAGACTGACAAACCTGAGTAGGGGGGGAGAGGGGATGAATGAGATGAACTAAAGACCTTACATGCATGTATGCATAACCAATGGACATAGACAACAGTGTTTGGGGTGGAGGATGAGATGGGGAGGAGGGCGTCAAGGGGGGGGGGGCGGAGAAGAAGCATATGTAACAAAAATAAATTAATAAAAACTGGAGGAAGAAATCAAAAATAAAATAAAGTGAAAGTCAGATCTGATCTCTCTAGTGCTTAGAATTTTTCTCTGGTTTCTGATCTCACTCAAGGTAAAAAAACAGAACTTTCATAATAACTTTTAAATCTTAACTCAACATAATTTTTATTACTCACTCCTCCTAAAGCTCCCTCTCCTCAATGTTTCTCACCTTACCTACCAACACTTTGCCCTGGCTCACTCCACTCAAGACACAGCCCTCCCATGAAATCTTCAACCCCCTGAGATACAACAAAGGGGCCCATGTGATACCAGGCACAATGGGTCTGAAGCCACCTGTCACTACTTGAGCCAAATTGAGCAGAGACAGGGTTGAATCACATATGAGCATTTATTCCAATAACGCCAGCAGTATAGGGAGAGCAGTCGGTCACCCTGTAAATTCTGCGCTGACCCCCCTCACCAGCTGGCTGATTATATACAGGTGAGGGAGAAGATAACTACATGCAGCTGCCAGTATAACTGGGAAAGGGGAGGGGGTGGGGTCTGCAGTCCTGCCTTCAGAAGCTCAAAGTCAAAAACCAAGGTGACTAATCTTCTGTGATGTTACAAACTGCTCAGCTCATTCCTGTGGCCAATTCCTGGAGGGGGGACGTCAGGGTTCGAGCACAGCAACCAAGTCAAAGCGTGTCCTCTCCTTGGTCGGCTGTTAAAATGTATTTTCTTTTCTGAGTAATGGACCTGTCCAGGCTCTGAGGCATCTTATCTTTTTTATAACCCTGTTTTTCTTCTTGCAGCACATCCTCCAGTTTCCTTGGTCTGTAAGAAAACCTTTTATCGATCATTAGCAAGGTGAATAATCATTAAATAACTGTGGTTCTCTTCTTATCATGTGCCCCTCCCCCATCATATGCGCTTACTATTCCCTCTTCCTGTATTTCTTCACTTATTTCCTCAGCTATTTTAAGCCTTTACTCAAATGTCATCTTCTCATTAAACCTTTCCTGACCAGTCTATTTACTTTTTTACCGGAGAGAGAAAGCAAGGGAGAGAGAGAGAAAACATCAATATGAGTGAGAAATATCGGTTGCCTCCTGTACACACCCTGACAGGGGATCAAACTGCAACCTGTGTATGTGCCCTGACAGGGAACTGAACCACCACCTTTCCAGCACAGTACAATGCTCCAACCAAATCACATCATCCAAAGCCTGGCCAGCCTATTTTAAATTGTACACTTCCACCCAGCTGGTGTGGCCCAGTAGACAGTGTTGTCCCATGGACTGGAAGGTCCCAGTCCGATTCCCGGTCAAGGCATATGCTGGGGTTGCAGGCTCGATAGATATTTCTCTCTCCCCCTTCCTCTCTCTCTGTAGAAAAACCAATAAAAATATATTTAAAAATAAAATAAAATTGCACACGTCCTCATTACCATCTGACATGGTATATAATTTATGCTTTATGAATTCTAATATTTATTTTATGCTTCCTGCAACTATATTATTTTTTAACTTATCTTTATTGTTGAATGTATTACAGATGTCCCTCTTTTTCTCCCCCTTGATCCTCTTCTCCCCGCCCCCTTCTGCTCTCCCGACACTATCGTTTGTGTCTATTGGTTATGCATATATGCATATAAGTTCTTTGGTTTCTCTCTTCCTGCCCCTCCATCCCCCTTCCCTTTGAGGCTCATCAATCTAACAACCAATGTCTACTTCCTAATCCCTTCATCTTTTTCACCCAACTACCCTCCTATCTGGTGACCAAAAGTTCCCTGTATCTATGAGTCTGTTTCTGTTGTGCTTTGCTCATTTTGTTTGTAGATTCGATTGTTGATAGATATGTATTTATTGCCATTTTATTGTTTATATTATTTTTATCTTCTTCTTTAAGGAGAGCCTTCAACATTTCATGTAATACTGGTTTGGTGGTGATGAACTCCTTTAGCTTTTTCTTGTCTGGGAAACTCTTAATATGGCCATCGATTCTAAATGATAGCTTTGCAGGATAGAGTAATCTTGGTTGTAGGTCCTTGCTTTTTTATCACTTTAACTATTTCTTGCCACTCCCTCCTGACCTGCAAAGTTTCTTTTGAAAAATTGGCTGGCAGTCTTATGGGAGCTCTGTTGTAGCTAACTAACTGCTTTTTTCTTGCTGCTTTTAAAATTCTCCTTGTTTTTAACTTTTTGCATTTTGATGATGACGTGTCTTGGTGTGGGCCTCTTTGGGTTCATCTTGTTTGGGACTCTCTGTGCTACCTGGACTTGTATGTCTGTTTCCTTCACTATGTTAGGGAAGTTTTTTGTGATTATTTTTTCAAATTGTTTTTCAACTTTTTGCCCTCTCTCTTCTCCTTCTGGCACTCCCATGATGCAAATGTTGGTACTTTTGAAGTTGTTCCACATACTCCTTATACTATACTCATTTTTTTGGATTCTTTTTTTCTTTTTGCTGCTCTGATTGGGTGTTTTTTGCTTCCTTATATTCCACATTGATGATTTGCTTCCTGGCTTCACTTACTCTACTATTGATTCCCTGTAAATTATTACTGCAGTTACTGTAGTGCCTCCTTCATTTCTGACTGGCCCTTTATTATGCTCTTGAGGCCCTCACTAAGTTCATTGAGCATCCTTATAAGCAGTGTTTTGAACTCTGCATCTGTTAGATTGCTTATCTCCATTTCATTTAGTTCTTTTCCTGGAGTTTTGTTCTGTTCTTTCATTTGGGACATGTTTCTTTGTCTCCTCATTTTGGTTGCCTCCCTGTGTTTGTTTCTATGTACTAGATAGAGTTACTATGTCTCCTAGGCTTCCTAGGGTGGCCTGTTATAGTAGGTGTCCTGTAGGGTCCAGCGGCACAGCCTCCCTGATCAGCCAAGCTGGGCCCTCGCGGTGCACCCCTTCTGTAGTAATTGAGTCTTGATTGCTGTTGGTACATCAATGGGAGGGATTTACTCAGGCTGATCAGCTGCAAGAACTAGCTGTGCCCACTGACCACTGGCCTCTGACTACCTTGGAGGATCAGCTGCGTGGGGGCCCACCACACAGAACAAGACTTTCATCAGGGCTCTGGTACCCACTGAGTCCACTCATTGAATGTGTCACTTGTGGAGGTGGTTGGTGGTGGTGTTTCGATGTAGTCTAAAGCTGTCCACTGGGTGTGTTAACTCTGGGGCAAGGTCAGCCACTGCCTGTGTTCTACCCGGAGCCACCAGACATAAGCTACAAAGTGATCTGCAGATGGCTGCTTCTTGTGCTGAGCATGGAGGTGTCCAGGTAAGCCAAGCTGTGAACCAAGGCTGGCTGCTCCTAGTGCCGGGCCTGGGCCAGTTCATGAGAGGAATGTGGCTCGCTGTGGCCAGATGCTGCTTGTTTGAGAGAATTTAGGAAAATCTGAAGCAGAAGCCGAAACAGGCCAATCTTATGGTAAAGCCTTTGGAAAGAGCTTGGGTGGGCCTGAAACTTGGGAGAGGCGGGGCCTCAGGGAATCACCAGGGTGGGGCAAACAATGTGAGCCAGGTTGCTGGAGTCCCAGATGTGGTGGCTGTCTGCTGCCCCAGGGAAGAGCTCACCAAAGGATAAACAGCCCTCCACAGCAAATCTCTCTAGGAGAAAGCTGCTCCTCCAGGTCTCCCCCTGAAGACAAACAACTCAATTCTTCCCCTTATGTCTCTGCTGCCTTTCAAGCTGCCTCCCCTCTGAGCTGGAGCTCAGAGGAAGCAGTCCGAGTAAATCCGTGCGCGGGCCGGTAAGAGGCGCTTCCTGGGGCTCCATCAGCCTCAGGCTCCCTCAGCCCCAGTTCCCAATGTTTTTTACAGCCAGAAGTTAGGGGATTCTCTTCCTGGCACTGGAACCCTGAGCCGGGTGCCTGGTATGGAATGGGGACCCCTCACTCCTCAGCCGAGGTGTCCTCCTGATTTTTATCCACTACACGTGGGTGTGGGACCAGCCCATCTGCCTCCACCCCTCCTACCAGTCTCCATGTGGCAGCTGCTTTAATTTCATAGTTGTAGGACGTCCATTCAGATAGATTTCAGGTGGTTGTGAATGATGGTTGTGTTGTACTTTATTGTAATTTTGATGTGGTTGTGAGAGAAGGCGATACCGCGTTTACCTACGGCACCTTCTTGACCGGAAGTTGGATTATTTTTTAACTAGTTTTCTTGTTTGGTTAGTTGGATGATTTTGTTTATTATTATTTGCTGATATACATTCAGCTCTTAAAGTAGTTGTTTGGCATACAGCAGCTGCTCAGTATTTGCCGAGTGAAGGAATGATGGAAGTCCATCCACAGGAGAGTATCATAAGGCAATGATCTTCACAAATTTTGTTCAAGTATTCCTCAAAATAATTTGAGAAACTATGATATCAACTTTGTTTTAATCATGATGTTTTATTGAAAAAATATATGGTTTCTAATGCTTTTAATAGTGTGCATATGCTTTAAATATATTTTTGAACAAATTTAAGTGCTGTAAATTTGCTCATTCAATTTATGGATAATGTCTGCCATATAATCCAGACAGCAATGGCGTTCTCATATGTGCATTAAAAATATTTAACTTCATTTCCAATTCAAATAGACAAGTATCTGTTCCAGGACAACAATCTCACTTCCGAAATTCAGTTCTAAGCTACTCCAGTTGCCTGAATGAAGTGAATGTTACCCCCTCAATATGTTAAAACTGTATCTCTCTTTTTGGTCCCTTCCCCCAGAAGTGATTCATTCTCTGTCCTTTGATTTGCACCCCCAAATCTTTTATATCTTGAGGCTATTATTTACTATTTTTTAAATAATTTACTATTATTCCATAGTGAATGATAGGAATTGGTGAGCAGTACACTTTTCTACTGTTAAGTAGGAGAATAATTATTGACTGATTGTAAAAATAAACTGATGAAAGGAGACCACTCAGATCATAGGAGCATTCTCAGGCAAATCAATTTTAAGAAAAAAAATACTTGAAACGTGAAGATCTGAAAATCAGTTTTTTTCTCCATTCACATATATTTTTGGAAAGTTTATGTACTCATACCCCATTCTAAGGATACATTCCACTGTGGAATTCTATGCAAAGTTACTTTAAAAAAAAAAAGGTGCATGGATATGAAATGCAGACATTTCCAAGAAATAATTTTAATGAAAAACAACAAATTGCATAACAATGTTTCCCACTTATCTTTGAAGTAGGTATCCAGTTTCCTTTGTCTGCATGTCAGTTCACAGAAGGGAGCATGCACGCAGAGCCCGGTGGTGGGGACCTCTGCGGAGGGATGGAGGAGTGGTACCTAGGACATGACAGAAAGAATTTCGTTTTGCTCTGCTAACTTTGCATAATAAAACACATTTAAAAAATTTCATAAGTTAGTTAAGAAAAATGAAAATTAATTAAAATTAATTTTAAAATACTAACAAACTCTGATATTATTTTGTTGTATAATCTTTAAAACCTTTTTTTTCTTAGAGCTATTTCTAAATACTATAGAACCAATAGCTTAACAAAACTAAAGTTAGTTACAACAAACTTCTACTTCCCACTTCCCTTATTACATTGACATTTTCCTATGGATAGTCAGTCACCTTCAGCCTTTATCACGTCATGTGTAAGGGATGTGAATAGCTATGAAAATGGTATTGCCCTGTATCTGTTTTCCTCACTATGTTCCTTACAGGGCGATACCATTTTCATCTTAGCTATTCACATCCCTTACACAATGGCTAGGATACAGCAGGCTTTCAGTGATACTTTGAATGAGTTAATGAATAAATGCATAAATGGAAGGGAATATTGTGCTCCTCTTTGTTTCAGTGATTTAAAAACTTTTTTTGTTAGATATTTCATGCCTAATGATCACTTTTATACTTATTGGAAAGTAAATTCTAGACATATAACACATTTACAGACATTATCTCATTTGTCTTCCTCATTTTGTGGTGAAGAACCATGGGTAGAGCATAGACTCAGCTTACACATAGAGAAGTAGAATCCCACAGACAGAAAACAGCTTTCTAAATGTACAGCCACAAACACTGTGAGCAGTAGGTTATGTGCTGATCAAGCAGCATGAAGACCCATGGATGACTTTAATACTTAAGCAACAGCTCTTGTAATAGCACATGTGATACTTGAGAGTTAAAAGGCTTTTTTTTTTTTTTCAAAGTCTGAAACTGGGCATTCCTCAGATATACCTTAGATTTATCAAATCATATTTTAGAAGGTTTTATTTTGAAAAGATAATTTAAAGCAACCCTTTTTTAGTTCTTAAAATGTTTTTAAAATATCAGAGAGAGGCAACTTAACAGACATTTATCAAAGGTAAAAAAGTGTCATTTTTATGAGATGGGCAGGTGTTTTTGTGTCCATATGTACTAAAGTGAAAGCAGAATCAGAGAAATGTTTATGTGTTATTAAGTTCTGTTGTGTTTTGAGGGCTACTGGCTGTAGCAGCAGCAGTTAAAACAACGTCCATGAAGCAGAGTAACACAGTAAAGCAAGAAAGTGGTAAGGGATGCAATACCCTTCTCTATGCCTGCCTCAGAGATATGGAACTTTTGCAAAATGGGAGCAATAAAGTCATTTCTGGGTTGTAAAAAAATTACTACAAAGCTTTATGAAGTGCAGGATTAAGACAGTATTCTAGGTCCCTAATAGGTACTGTATATTCCATATTTATTTCAGCCCTGTACACACAGAAACGCATTATTTTCAGAGACAGAAGTAAATAGAAGGTGAACTCGTATACCCCTAGAGCGACACTAATGGTACATTTAAAAAATGGTATCATATATTTTCTTTTTTAAAAAAGAATGCATTACTCAATTAAAATATAATAATTAGATTCAAAATTTTCAAGAATGTATTTCCTACACAAAAACAAGGAAAAAAAATTTTTTTTTTTCTAACAGAAGAAGCCAGAAAACTTAGGAAAAAAGGAACTCGAAAAATTACAATTAAATTCTAGAAATTTAACTAAATGTTTTACGCATCAACCAGATCTTCAGACTAAGGTCTGAGAAAAATATTAAGGTCAGTGAAATAGTCTTCTGGTAATCAGTTGGAGATAAAGTAGGTCTAGGGAAATCCACTCATATTATATACATTCTAATACCAAACTTAAGTGGACTGAACTTAAAAAAAATGTGAAGAAGCAGAAAAAAACTGCTACCACACTACTAAATCACTCAGAAGTAGAGAGGTTTTTTTTTTTGTTTGTTTTGTTTTTAAGACTTTATTTTTCAGATGAGTTTTAGGTTTACAACAAAATAATGGGGTCATGTTGTGTAATGCTTGAGCCAAAGAATGTGCTCACTGGCTCAGACCCTTTACATCCAGGCTCACATCTGACCTACTCTTTGCTCAAACCTAACTTCTGTCACCCGTTTGTTCCCATGTTTCCTTTAGCACCGAGTTCTCCTTAGTTTATACACTATAGCTTTCTGTTTCTCTGACTGAAGTTTCCTTCTAAGAGTCTTACGTAGCTTTGCATTTGGACTTTGATGACACAATATTTATTTGCTCATCAGCAGTTATTAAATTCATTACCCAAAACACTTATTTGGGATTTTACCATGCTACGCTGAACACCCGGGGAACAAGATGAAAGGGGTGCCATGTATGGGAGCCTTGTTGTAGCCTCATCGTTTTCAGAAGCAGAAACGGGAGAAAAGCATTGCAGGCATTGTCCCGTGACTGAAGGGGATTGATTCTAGGATTTTAGGTTCTTCAATGTCCTACCTGAACCTCAGCCACTGATTTGTGTTCAAATTAGTATAATAGTCTCTACTGGTGTCATGGTTTTGACATTTATCCACTTGGAATGATTACAATGTTTTAATTCTGTCTTATTCTGAGGAGTAAGTAATGAAAAATGCGAAAGATCATTATTTTATAAAAGACATAAATTTGTTGTAAATATTTATGGTTATTGGTTATTTTCAGCACACCTGAAAATAGACTCCAAAGAAATCATAACAAAATTTGTATTTTAATATGCACTGGACAGTGTGTGGTCTTGTTAAATTGTTATGATGTCTCAATAATACAAGGTCCTTTAATGTAATTCTTAAAAATAAAATCAGCAGTGATTTACAGATCTCTAATATGTATAAACTAAGTAGTTCATCTCATTATTCAGGACAGATTGGAACACATTTTCCTGGAAGAATAGAAGCCTTTCAGTTAGACCACCAACTTATACCATACACAAGAACAAACTCCAAATTGATAAAAGACTTAAACGTAAGCCATAAAACTATAAAAATCCTAGAAGAAAACATAGGCAGCATAATCTCAGACATCTTATATAGCAGAATTTTCACTGATTCATCACGTAGAGCAAGAGAAATAAAGGAAAAAAAATGAACAAATGGGACTATGTCAAAAAGTTGCTGAACAGCAAAAGAAACCATCAACAAAATGAAAAGTGATCCCACTGTATGGGAGAACATATTTGCCAATGATACTCTGATAAGGGGTTCATTTCCAAAATTCATAAAGAACTCATACAAATTAACAAAAGAAAGACAAATAATCCAATTAAAAGTGCTCTAAATCTTGAACTGTGGGAAATCATTTACTACCGGAAAGGCCTCAGTGAGAATCTGAAAGACAATCTTTCTGCCTATAGGTGGAGCCACATGAACACAATTATAAAAATTAATTAATTAATTGATTAATTTAACCTTAAATCGTCACCCAAGCAGATTCCTCTCTCTCTCTCTCCAGCAGAGACGCCGATTTCTCTAACATTCTTTAGATATTTCTTTCTCTTTCACTGTCTTGGTTTCTTCATATGTTTCTACTTCTCCTTTTTTCCTTCATAATTCAAAAAAAAATTACAGAAATATATGTTTTTAATACCAAACTATTAGAGTAAGAATTTTATATTTGAGGGGTGATGTGGTCTCTAGTCCCTTCTGCCTGGGATTCTAGGACCAGAGTCCCAGGGATTTCAGGATTCATCAGAAATCTCGGTTTCCCACTGGACCAGGTACGTAGCAGGAGTCTTGAGAAAGAGCAGTTTTCTTTCTTTCCTTTTCTAAAAATATGTCTACTGTTTTCTGCCCCCTCAAGAGGGTATTTTTTTCTTTTTATAATACACTGAATATGGTTTTTCCTCTCAATGCCATTTCCCAAGGCTCTCACCTCTCCTCAAAGAAAAACAAATTTTTTTTGGCTGAAGTGGTGGCGATGGTAATTCAATTCTTTGCTTAACAAATACTTCTTAAGCACCTTCAAAGGGCTATCATTTTATTTTAGCTATTTTTCTCCTCTAACAGCTACTCAATCAGCGGGGAGCCAAAGGAAGGAACAAAGGGTGACTGTTATTAAGAGAGAATTACAAACAAATTTCCACATGTAAAGTAAAAGGAAGGGTAAAGTCAGGAAATGTCCTTTCTCATATGCCCCTTAATTATCTGAAACATGTCACTCTGGTTTCCTAGAGAAGTCGAAGAATTCTCCTGATCTCCAAACAGGAAAAAAAAACAAAAAAAAAGTCGGTATTCTCTTATCTTCAGGGCTGACATTGCATTTGACTTTGTGGTGAATTATTAAGGAAGTGGAAAACATCATCTTTGTTCCTGAGGAACTTAAAAATAAAGTAAAGGTGGAACCAATGCCTTTGGGAAAACAAGGAACACAAAGGCCATCACAGAAAACTTGCACACAATCTTACACAACTGTGACTGTGCAGAGATAGACTCAGTCCACAGAAACAGCCATTAGCAGGTTCCGGAGAACAGTGGTTTGACTGCTTGGACAGGAAAGCTGGCAGCATGCCATGCAACAGGCAGGGAGTGTGTGTGAGCTCACTGTGCCACTGACATAGGGAGCTCAGCAGTTTTTCTGGTCAAAATAAAGAATATGAGCTGGGGCAAAGCAAGATATTTTGGAGACAGTAGGAGGTAAGAGGAAGGAAAAGCAATCACAGTTGTAGTGTGATTCAAGGGGCAATTTGGAAGCCTACAGAAGAAAATATTTCTTTTACAATTTACTGGGAAAACGTTCAAATCTGCATCAGAATATGTGCCTATTATGTACCTGCTAAGAAATATCAGCATTTTGCCAAATAGTTGAATGGGTGGTTTGCTACTCAACACATGTTAGTTTGTCTCTCGTGAGTGTTGGTTTGTGCTTGAATAGATAGATTATCGGAAAAGAATCATCAAGTTTCAAGCCAGGAAGGTTTTAAATATTCAAGGTTTTGACAAATCAGTTTCACTTTAAATAAGCTTCCCCACACATCAAAAACAGGAAAATAAAGGGAAGTCCCTCAAGAGTCAGTTTTTTGATATAAAGCTCTTGCCACAAGAGCTCACATCTATATAGAGGCTTCATGAACACAGTGCTTCTCACTGGGTATAGATGCAAATATAGTCTAATTGTATCTAAAGAAGCCAAGTACTCTTGAAGAGTAGAACCAACACTAACACCCAGAGAGTAACGGTATTTCAGACACTGGGAATGGAAATAAAATGTTAGATTGTTACACTGTATTGGATATGCTATAATGGATATGTTACCCATATATTATCCCACTTAAATCTGACCAAACCAACCATCACTTTTTGTATTGTTCCCCATTTTACATGTATATTAATTAGGTCATAGAACTCTTAAGTCATTTATTCATGGCACCCAGCCAGATTTCAGACTGCAACCCAATTTAGTTCGATTCCAAATTATTTTTGTTCCCCTACACAACCAAGAAACCAGAGAGAAAGGTCTTCCTCAACATCATGATGCTCAGGAACCCAAAGCCAGAATGACCTCTAGGAGTGGTTGGATGGGCCATGCTGAGCAGTGAAGAGTGTTCTATATTCAGAAGAACAATACGCAGGCCAGGTAAGTATGCACCTTCTTTGTCAAGGAGACTGGACTGGGGATAACTAAAACTGCGCTTTTTAAGTTACTACTTTTTTAAAAAAGTTTTTTTCCTTTACTGATTTTAGAGAGAGGAAGGGAGAGGGAGAGAGAGATAGAAATGTCAATGACAGAGAACATTGATTGACTGCCTCCTGCATGCCCCTCACTGGGGATTTGGCCCTGACCGGGAATCAAACTGGTGACCTCTTGGTGCATGGGTTGATGCTTATCCACTGAGCCACACCAGCTGGGCTTAAGTTACTACTTACTGTGCTTTTTTTTTTTTTTTTTTGGTCTTTTATGTGTTTTGTGGTGAAAGGGAATTTGTTCATAAATAGACTCGGATAGGCAAGGCTAGATGGTGTGGAACATTTCCAGGATGCAACAGATGGGTGGACCTGGTGAACTGGAGTGGTGCTGAGGAAACACCTCAGACCTAAAGCTAAGGCAGTTAAGAGTGCTGTGTTGTGAGGCCAGGTTTCCTTGTAGAGTCCAAATAGCCTTTGGAAAATTTGAGTTTGCCAAAATGTGATTTGTTTACATGACGATATTCAAGATTTGGGGTACAGGGATAACACGTTTATAAAGTTATGCATTAAATTTCATGAGTATTAGAGAAAATAATTGCCTTCCAAACTTGTGAATTCATGGGTATGGTTAGAATAAGGCTAAAGTTTTTTAAATGATTTTAAATAGCATTAAGTTAAAATACTGTGGGTATTATGTTGGTAAACAATATAAAGCACACCTGAGCAAGATATTAATTGAGAATTAATTAAGAATAGATTAAAAAAAAAGGGAAAGAAATACTGAGGATTTGGTGTGGAAAGTAGGAGATAAAGCTAGACAAGCTAATGTCATCGTACTGTAGGCCGTATGTAAGTGACGCGTTTTATAGAACTTCCTCCTGTCACCAATGGGAAATCTGCGGTCTATAGGAGAGAATTGGCCACCATCACACAGAAAGTTAGTTATAGAGTAAAACCTGGAACTTGGGGTTTTGCTTCCTAATCTGGTAATTTTTTTCACCGAATCAGGCCCTTCTTTTAAAAAGATAAATTTTGGTTTCATATAAATTGATCATGTTACACATTCTTATTCAAGCACTAATTTATATACTATCTACTGCTTTTAATTTAATTCAAAAAGTGTTTGTTTAATATTTTTTAAACTTCATTTGAATGATGTCTATGGGTAAATCCAAATTATTAAATGCATTTAAAAAATAGTTTACAGCCTGGCCGGTGTGGCTCAAGTGGTTGAGTGTCAACCCATGCACCAAGAGGTCGCCGGTTCGATTCCTGGTCAGGGCACATGTCCAGGTTGTGGGCCTGATTCTCAGTGGGGGACATGCAGGAGGCAAGCCAATCAATGTTCTCTCTCGTCGATGTTTCTATCTCCTTCTCCCTTCCTTTCTCTCTAAAATCAATAAAGAAAAGAAATACAAAATGTAAGCACTATGTACAATAGTATTGGCTTTAAAAAATAGTTTATATAATTAAAGTAAAACATTTTTGAAAGAATAAAGGGAGGAGCCTTGTGCAATGCTGCTGATTGGAAAGAGCAAAGCACCACCGGAACCCAGCTGGACCTCTGGCCCTGTGACCCACAGGAGGACAGTAAGCAATATGCTTACCACTCTTGGGGTCTTTGTTTCTATAACACAGGAACAATGAAAACCTGCTTGCAAGATGCATTTGAAGGTCACAGATAACGACGATCACCAGTGCAGCTCCTGACACCTAGTAGGTATTCAATATTTGTGTGATGGAGGTAACAGAGAGGAGAGGAACTGATATGGGATGGTCTCAAGGCCAGAAACAGTAAGTACTTTGAGGTAGTACCAAACAGAAAGTGGATAAGTCAAAAGGGAAGGTTGGGTTTGAGATTTTAGAATCACTTTCGGGGGAGCTGGTAGATATGTTTGTTCTGCTTAAGTGAGCACCCCTATTCTAGAGAGTGAATCACTTCTCTCCCCTTAGAGGCCGTGGTAGCTGTGCCAGCGCACTTAGCATTCCCACCACAGTCTGAGAATTTAAAAGGGAATTTCCTAGTGTCTGGGCTCCATGAAACTGAAGTGTTGAACATTCTGGCATCTGGATCTTAGCTTTCCTTGAAGCATGGATCTTTTATCTTTTCCACTTTTGCAAAAGAAAATTAATAAGATAGTTTCCATGTGATCATATTTCTTTGCATAGCAGGACATAGAAATGTAAAGTGTTGGGAGAGGAAGCAAATACATTGTTATGACTCAAGTTTACCAGTGAACTCCTCCCGTTTAGTGTACCTATTCTTAAAGTACAAACACATTCTTTACATTTGTACAGCTCTTATGAGTTTGCCAAGTATTTCATACATAGTATTTCGTTTACTTTTCATGACAATAGTATGAGATAGGTATTAATATTCTCATTTTCTTGATGAGGCAAGGAAAGCTCAGAGTTTCAGTACCTTGTTCCGAGTCACATAGCTAATGAGCTGTTGATCCAGATTATCTGACTCCAAATCCGATCCAGTTTTCCCTCTGTACCTCCGTTTTTGAGTCCCATCATTCAGTATAAGGTGAAACATGAAACGTGTCTGCCCCTGCCCTCAAAGAATTCCCAATTTTGTTTGGCAAGTAACACACACACACACACACACACACACACACAAAACACACAAAACACACAAAAACACACGCATGTCCCAAAGTGAAACATCACTATGGGTAAAATATGACGCCAAGTACTTTACTAGTATTACTCACAAGGTAGTTAATATGAACAGGAAAAGAGAGATTAAGATCTCTTTAAGTTGGAGTGGTCAGGGCCATATCATAGAGAAGATAAGAAAATATGTTTACAGAGTAGAAAACGAGGCACCCATTTGGGATGATTGCAATAATCACGTTGTTCTCCACCCACAGGCTCTAACTCTCCTCTGTAAACATTCCGAAAGGAATAGGACATGACATTCTTGGCTGGAAATGAAACAAGTACATGAATCATATGAAAATTCAGGGTTGGAATAGTTTTCATCTGATTAATATGAGAGATATTCACGTTCATGGGTTCCCTGCTGATGGTGCACCCACAGTAACCTAGCCTGTGATTTCTTCTACCGTTCACGTTCTGATGCCTGGAGCTTACCAGGGTTCGACAAGCCAAACTATAACTTTTTCCCAGTCAGGGTGGTAAGCACTGTGAACAGGGAGACAAAGAAAAGAGCTCTGGATTAGGAATTAGAAGAACTGGACGTTGTCTTTGTGTTGTTGCAACCGTAGGAGTATCACCTTCAGCCACTCACTTCCTCTCTCTGTGTTCTAGTTCCATCATCTGTGAAACGGGCCTTAATGACCTGCCCATCCTACCTTTTCATAAAGAATAAATGAGACCACATATATAGAAGTGTCCTAAAAGTGGTAAAATATTACATAAAATATTACACAAATGTATACTTTATACAAATATATGTATAATTATTTCTAAGGGATCCTTTTATAAAGTCTCCTCCAACTCTCTCTCATTACTTAGCAAGCACTTTTAAAAAAATATTTTTACCTCATCCTAATTCCCATGTATCTGATATACACAGAGATCAGTGTGAAATCATTGAAAGTAAAAACCTAGAGAAAAAAATTATTTTCCCCTAAGCCTACATATCAGGGAAGTTTGGGTTGTCATTTTTGAGTAGGATTCGCTATAAATGAGCAGTTGTACTAGATTGATGAGGAGGGTTGGGGTAGGAGTTGGTGAAAGAGGGGGATAAATAAAATGTAAAGACTAAAAAATATCCTTCCCTGAAAACTTGTTAAAATAGACTAATAATAGCCAATTAATGGCTGACACTTTTCCTGTCTACCACCACGCTGTTCAAAATGTGCTGTGTGGACCGGCTGCACGGGACACCATGAGAGAGCTCGTCAGAAATACAAAGTCCCCAGCCTCGCTCCAGACCTGCAGAATCTGCGCTTGAACAAGATTTCCCAGGTGATTGGTTTGCACATTAATGTTTGAGACTCCCTAGCCTATGAGACCATTTCAGGTGCATATGTCATTTGGTTCTTGAGACTATTCTGTTGAAAACAGTATTAATACCTTTCCTGCCCCACATCCCATTTTCCAGTGAAACACAGAGAAGTTCAGCCAGGGTGACATGACTAGGAGTGGCAGCTGAGGGAGTTAAACTTGGACTTTCTAACTCTAAAGACTGTGCTGCTCCCACAACACACCTCTCGTGTTCCATTTCGTTGTCAGACTTTTTGGTATATGAGGACCTATTCTGAAACCAGATGTGACTCCCAGCAATCCTGACTTGAAGATTCACTCATTTATCGAAGGTGTTACACGCACGAAACTCTGACTCGATGCAGGAAACGGCACAGGAGTAGAGGAAGAACTGCTTTCTTCTGTGGCACATTCAACCTTTTGAGTCTGTGCCAAGGAGGTGACAGAGGAAATTCCCATTTCACATTCTTCCTCTTTGACATTAACAAGTGAGGTCTTAATGACATCAGACTTTCTGAGATCTTTATGGGAGGTTATTTTTGGCTGATCACATCATCAAAATACTACTATTATAGGATGCCACACCTTGAATTGCTCAAGCTCAGTGGCTGATTGGGCTTTTCTGGGTGCCTCAAGGTGGCTGCTTGGAGCACAGACTCTGCTTACGTGGTAAGGTAAAGGCCTGATTCAGTCACTTAGGAGTGTGCTTGGACTAGGTTGCTGATGTTCTCCAACTTTCGCTTTCGTAATAGATTCCTACCCTTATCACAGAAATCATGTTTGGGACAGCAGTCAACAGACAGTGGTTTGAAAAGTTTCATTAGCAGTGACTTACTTACAGCTGAGAACTGGAGAATCAGTCACACTCTGCTTAATATAATATGCACACACGAGCAAAATTATTCTTAAAAGAAAAAAATTCAAGGAAAAAAAAGAAAGATACCAAGATTGTGCTTCAAAGCTTCCTGGCATACCAAGTGTGTCAACTGTAATCCTTTCCAAATAGAGGCTTTCATGTGTTCCATAAGAATGAGCTCAAGTGACTTTTCAGGGTGAGGAGGCCTATGTCTACCCTTGGAAGGAAGCACAGGAAATGCCAAAAGGTTCTAGAGAGCTTTAAGTAAAGATACCACTGGAAATCTTCAGTGTGCAGCCAGATTTAAAAGTCATTCTCAAAATGAGAATTAATGTCCATATAACTGTTTCTGTTTAGTTCCTGTCAATGAGAAATTCCACTTTATTCCCCACTAAGTCTTTCCATCCATCATAGGAGTCCCAACAGCTCTACAAGATGTATTTTATCCTGGCACTATTTTTCTACCTACCCACAGGTACCCAAAGATCTTTGCTTAAAGTATTCTTTCAGCCAGAAATGTTCTTCACCAACTCTACCTTTTCAAATCCCAGGCAACAATTTTTTTTTTTTTCTGAATCCTTCTCTGATTATTCAAACCAAATATAATCACAGTTCAGAGCCTATGTTTCTATTAGAGCACTTGGGTTTTCTGCCTGTTTGAGAGTTATTTGTATAATTTTCAGTCTCTCCTATGGGGCACATGTCAATCTATTTTACTAGATTAGGTTTTTCTGGTTTGTGTGATTTCTCAAATTCTTGTAATAACTATTCCTTGCTCATTCTGAAACACATGGGTGCAATAATAAATCACAATTTTAATGGGAACAACTCTCTAAAGATTAAGAAAGAAATGTCAGGCCTTGTTTATGTAGTTTGGAGTAGGCAAGTCATGATTGTAGCCCTCAAACCCTGTGGTCCTTTGAGGTTGCCTGTGTACCCCAGAGGCTGTATCCAAACCTGTAGGACTTGTTCTCCAGCCTCTATGAGAAGAGCTCTTTGCTGCAAAAAAAAAAAAAAAGAAAAAAAGAAAAAAGGTGCCTCCCTTTCTCGTTTCATAAAACTTAAATCCTGCTGCAACACAACATAGATATGTGCACTAGACTTTAAGAAGATTGTTTTTATCTTTAAGAAATTACTATTGTTATATAAGTGGTCTAAGAAAAAAATAATAAAAATGAAAAGAATAAATTCTATTATTGTCTTTAAATAATTATATTTTAAGTTTATTCCCATATTGCTATATTGATGAAAGCATTTCAAACAGTTTTGAAGAAACTAGTAATTTTTCTATGACTGAGACTTACAAAGGAGACAGTTTGCAAAGTTAGGTGCTTAAAAAAGAGAGCTGGAGGGACCTAGAGAGTATTATGCTAAGTTAAATAAGCCAGTCAGAGAAAGACAAGTACCACATTATCTCACTTACTTGTGGAACATAATGAACAAAATAAGCTCTCAATCAAAACAGATCCAGAATCATGGAAGTAGGGAACAGATTGACAAACCTCAGAGGGATGGGGGGTGGGAGGGTGGGAAAAGAGAAACTAAAGAACTTATATACATATATGCACAACCAACGGACAGGGTCACTAGGCTGGGGAAGGCAGGAGGGGGGTGGTAGGCTCAGGAAGGAGGGGGTCAATGGGGAAAAAGGGGAAAAATATGTAATACTTTCAACAATTAAAAAAGAAAAAGAAAACTCTTAACATTTAAAAATTCTGTAAAGGATTCTACTGAGAAATAAGTAAAAAAAGTGATCTTTGAAGTACCCTGATATTTAAAAGGTAAATGAAAAAATTGGAAGGAGGCGGTTAATGACAAAATATTGCTGGTGGGTTTGGTTGATAATGGGAGAGGCTGTGCTTGTGTAGGGGGAAGGGGTTAAATGGTAATTCCATACCTTTCTTTCAAATTTTCTACCTAAAACTGCTCCTAAACATACAAATAAGGTATTAGAAAAGTTTTGTGGATTCTGCCAAATGTCCCCTGAAAGGCAAAATTTCCCTGGCTAAAAAACACTGCCTTGCAACCTGAGCCCATCAGCATACCTGGTACCATCGGACCAGTGGACACTCTGTGTCAACACAGACCTGTGCACAGTAGTGGAGCTCCCAAGGTGCTGGTTGCAGAAGCCACAGACAGCCCAGAGCCCAGCACCATCCCCCATAGTAGCAGCCCGATCAGAGTCAAGATATACCCCTAGCAACAGAGGCTGGGGAGCAGACATCCATCCCCAGGCAACAGAAGCACAGACCAGCAGCTGAGACCCATACCACAAAACTACAGCAAAAGCTGAGGAGGAGTTGAGCCACATAGGGTAGCAGCACTCCCCAGCCGCCAGCTGCTGGACCTGGGGCTCCACAGAGGCCTGTGTGGTCCAGTAGCTCACATGAGCAGCAGAAGCCTGAGCCCCAGAGAGACTGGTGCAATCCAGCTGCCTGACCTCAGGAACTGCAGGGTGCTGGAGCACCAGAGAGGCCTGTGTGACCCAGCAGGGACTGTGCTATCCAGTTACCTGCAGGACCTGCGGGGTGTTGAAGCACCAGAGAGGCCTGTGTGACCCAGCAGGGACTGCGCGATCTAGTTACCCACAGGGCCTGTGGGGCGCTGAAGCACCAGAGAGGACTGTGTATCCCAGCAGGTACTGCACAATCCATATACCTGCAGGACCTGTGGGGTGCTGAAGCACTAGAGAGGCCTGTGCCACCCAGCAGGGACTGGATGCAGTTACCTGCTGGACCTGTGCGGTGCTGAAGCACCAGAAAGGACTGTGCTGCCCAGCAGGGACTACATGATCTAGTTACCAGAGAAGCCCGCGCGACCCAGTAGCCCATAACATCGGCATAGAGCCAAATCCCCATAGGGACTGTGCAATCCAGTTACTCGTGGGACCTGCAGGGTTCAGGGGCACCAGAGAGGCCTATGCGACCTAGCTGTGCACATGGTAGGCATAGAGGATGTGAAAATGAAGGCAGAGTGAATAGAAGCTACAAAGACAATCTCCCAGGACAAAACAAGAATTACAACTAAAATAAAGAGAAATCCTTGAAAAAAAGCAACAGAAAAGCAGCAGAACAGGACCAGGGACACTGGTAGGATCTGCGGAGGTGCAAGAGGGTGGTGGGCTGGGAGCCCATGAAGAGCAGCAGTCTTAGCTGTGATCAGTGCCCTGGGGATTAAAGACCAAGCCCGCTCCAAGCGGGAGAGAGCACGAAAATAACCACAGCCACTCACCTACGGGCTATGGCAGAAGGAGGGAAGACTTGGAGGGCACTCAGAGTTTTTGCTGAGTTGTGGCCACAAAAGATGGTGGCCACTGTGCTCCTGCCCAGAGCTGTGGGAAAAAGCAGCAGCCCTCTTACCTTGGAGATTCAGCCTTTCCCAGGTGAGGCAAAGAAATGCAAATTGAGGCTCATTAACAACCAGCATCTATCCCACCCTCTGGAAATCCTCTTATGCAGAACATCAGGGCTACATTCCAAGGCACCGAGTAACTGAGACTACTAGCCACCAGGAAAAAGCTACAGGATAACCGAACTTTTCCTGGGCTTGCAAATATACCCAGAAAAGTAAGACTTGACAGTGGTGTTTAACGTGGGCCCACTGAGGCTCATGCAAACCCAGTAGAGGGAGCCAAAAAAAGCAGAACACCAAACCCACAGGGAAAATTTAGCAGGCTCCAAAACGTACTGAGATAGCCAAAATGGTAAAACAAAAAAACAAATCCCAAATGAAAGAACAAGAGAACTCTAATGAAGATGAGATAAATGAAATGCAGTTAAGCAAATTATCACAGGTAGAGTTCAGAGCCAATATCTTGAGGAAGCTCAACAGCATGAGTAAGGACATCAGCACCATGAGTAAAGATAAACATTGAAAACCAGCCAAGTGGAAATGAAGAATGATATAGCAGAAATAAAGACCACATTGCAAGGACTAACCAGCAGAGTAGAGGAAGCAGAGGACCAGATCAGTAAATTAGAAGACAGGGTAGAAAATATCAACCAATCAGAAAACCAAAAGGAAAAAACAGGAAGACAGCTTAAGAGAACTGTGGGACAACTGGAAACATAATAACATTCACATCATAGGAGTCCCCAAAGAGGAAGAAAATGGGCAAGGGTTAGGGAATATATTTGAAGAAATAGTGACTAGTAACTTAGTGAAGGAAGAAGGCAATAAAGTTCAAGAAGCACAGAGAGCCCCAAGTAAGAAGAACCCAAAAAGGCCTACATCAAGACACATATTAATTAAAATGCCAAAAATTAAAGACAAAGAGAGAATTCTAAAGGCAGCAAGAGATAAGCAACAGGTTACCTACAAAGGAACCCCCATAAGGCTCTCAGCTGCCATCTCAACAGAACACTATAGGCCAGAAGGGAATGGCATGAAGTAATCAAGGTCATGAAAAACAAGGATCTGAATCCAAGACTACTCCACCCAGCAAGGCTATCATTCAAAATAGAAGGTCAAAGAAAGAGCTTTCGAGAAAAAAAAAAAAAAGGCTAAGGGAATATATTAACACCAAACCAGCACTACAAGATATGCTAAAAGGATTGCTGTAATTAGTAGAAGAAATAGGAAGAAAAATAGAACCACACTAAACAAAAATGGCAATAAATAAGTACATATCAATTATCACCTTAAAAGTGAATGGTTTGAATGCTCCGATAAAAAGACACAGAGTAGCTGACTGGATAAGAAAGCATGACTCACATATATGTTGTTTACAAGAGACCCACCTCACAACAAAAGACTCACATAGGTTGAAAGTGAAGGGATAGAAAAAACCTTCCAAGCAAACGGAAAAGGAAAATAAAGCTGGGGTAGCAATACTCATATCTGATAAAGTCGATTTCAAAATGAAGACCATAACTAGAGACAAAGAAGGCCACTACGTAATACTGAAAGAATCTATCCAACAGGAAGTTATAACCTTGGTAAACATATATACACCCAATATAGGAGAACCAACATATATTAAAAATCTTCTGGAGGACTTCAAAGGAGAAATCAACAGCAATACAATCATAGCAGGGGAATGCAACACCCTGCTGACATCACTAGATAGATCTTCTAGACAAAAAATTAACAAGGAAACACAGACTCTAAATGAAGCACTAGATCAAATGGATTTCATAGATATCACAGAGAATTATACCCCAAAACTGCAGAACTCACATTCTTCTTAAGAGCACATAGGACATTCTCAAAGATAGTCCACATGTTAGGGCACTAACTAAGTCTCTACAAGTTCAAGAATATTGAAATCATATCAAGCATCTTCTCAGGTCACAATGGCATGCAACTAGAAATCAATTGCAATAAGAACATGCAAAGACATTTGAAAACATGGAGGCTAAATGGCATGTTATTGAACAATGAATGGTTTACCATGGAGATCAACGGATAAATTAAAAAATTCCTGGAAATCAATGAAAATGAACACACAACAACACAAAATCTATGGCATGCAGTGAAAGCAGTTCTGAGAGGGAAGTTCATAGCACTACAGGCCTACCTCAAAAAACAAGAAAAATTTCTAATAGACTAACCTCACAACTTAAAGAACTAGAAAGCAAACAAAAGGAAAACCCCAGAGCAAGTAGAAGGAAGGAAATAGTAAAGTTCAGAGGAGAAATAAATGACATGGATACCAAAAAAGCAATTCAAAGGATCAAAGAAACAAACAGCTGGTTCTTTGAAAAGATAAACAAGATTGATGGACCCTTAGCTAGACTCACCAAGAAACAAAGAGAGAGAACCCAAATACACAAAATCAGAAATGAAAGAGGAGAAATAATAACTGACACCACAGAAATACAAAGGATTGTTAACAAATATTATGAACAATTATATGGCAACAAATTTGACAATCTAAGTGAAATGGACAAATTTCTAGAAACACATAGTCTCCCAAAACTGGACCGGGAAGAGATAGAAAACTTGAACAGACCAATAACAACAAAAGAAATGGAAGACGTAATCAAGGCTCTCCCAGCAAATAAAAGCCCAGGCCCGGATGGCTTCATGGGGGATTTTACCGAACATTCAAAGAAGAACTAATACCCATTCTCCTCAAAAAAGTTTAAAAAATTTAAGAAGAAGGTAGACTTCCAAACTCATTTTATGAGGCCAGCATAATTCTAATTCCAAAATCAGAAACAGACACTACAAAAACAAAAAACAAAAAACAAAAAAAACAAAACTACACACCAATATCCCTGATGAGCATAAATGCCAAAATCCTGAACAAAATAGTAGCAAGTCAAATACAGCAATACATCAAAAAAATTATTCACCATGACCAAGTGGGATTCATCCCAGGCATGCAAGGCTGATACAATATTCGAAATCAATAAATGTGGTACACCACATAAACAAAATGAAAGACAAAAATCATATGATCATATCAATAGACACTGAAAAAGCATTCGACAAAATCCAGCACCCATTTCTGATAAAAACGCTCATCAAACTGGGAATAGAGAGATCATATCTCGACATAATAAAGGCCATATATGAAAAACCTACAGCCAACATCATACTCAATGGGCAAAAATTAAAATCATTTTCCTTAAGAACAGGAACAAGACAAGGATGCCCCCTTCTGCCACTCTTATTTAACATAGTACTGGAAATCTTAGCCACAGCAATCAGAAAGGAAGAAATAATAAGAGGGATCCAAATTGAAAAGGAGGAAGTGAAACTGTCATTATTCACAGATGACATGATACTATACTTAGAAAACCCTAAAGACTCGATCAAAAATTTACTAGACTTAGTAAATGAATTTGGCAAAGTAGCAGGATACAAAATTAATGTCAAGAAATCGATGGCATTCTTATACACCAATGATGGACTCAAAGAAAGAGAAACTAAGAAAACAATCCCATTTGCCATCACAGCAAAAAAATGAAGATACCTAGGAATAAACTTAACCAAAGGAGTAAAGGACATATTTGCAGAAAACTACAGGACATTGAAAAAAGAAATAGAGGAAGATATAAAAAAGTGGAAGCACATACCTTGTTCATGGATTGGAAGAATTAACATCATTAAAATGTCCATATTACCCAAAGCAATCTATAGATTCAATGCAATCCCCATCAAAACACCAATGACATACTTCACAGACCTAGAACAAATATTTCAAAAGTTCATATGGAACAAAAAAAGACCTTGAATAGCCAGAGCAATCTTGAAAAAGAAGAACAAAGTTGGAGAGATCACATTACCAGATTTCAGGCTACACTACAAAGCCACTGTAATTAAAACAGCCCAGTAACTAGCACAAGAACAGGCCTATAGACAAGTGGAACAGAATAGAGAACCCAGAAATGGACCCAAGGCAATATGCTCAATTAATATTTGACAAAGGGGGCAAGAGCATACAGTGGAGTAAAGACAACCTCTTTAATAAATGGTGTTGGGAAAATTGGACAGCTACATGCAAGAAAATGAAACTAGACCATCAACTTACACTATACACAAGAATAAACTCAAAATGGATAAAAGACGTAAGTGTGACTCATGAATCCATAAAAATCCTAGAAGAAAATGTAGGCAACAAAATTTCAGACATCATACACAGCTGAATTTTTACCAATACAACAGAAAGAAGCAAAGGCAACAGAAACAAAGGAAAAAATGAACACATGGAACTACATCAAACTCAAAAGCTTCTGCACAGCAAAAGAAACAACCACCAAAATGGAAAGGCAACCCACTGTATGGGAGAGCATAATTGCCAATGATACATCAGGGGGTTAATTTCCAATATATAGAGAGTGCTCATACAACTCAATTAACAGAAGACAATGAACCCAATTTGAAAATGGGCAGAGGAACTAAATAGACACCTCTCCAAACAGGACATACAAATGGCTAAGAGACATATGAAGAAATGTTCAACATCACTAATCACCAGAGAGATGCAAATTAAAACAACAATGATATATCACCTCATACTCGTCTTTATACTCCTCAAAGAAAGTGTGTCCCATAGGATATAGACTAGTATACCTTAGCAGGGACCATGGATTATGTATCTATGTCAGACTCACTTTGCTGTTTATTAAGATAGCATCTAGACCCTCACCCTAGAGTTTTTTAAATCAGAGTCTCAAAGGGGATGTGGAGATGGGAGTGAAGTAGAAAGCAGTGATCCAGTGTTTTTGATGTTACTGTTTTTTAATTAAGCATATCCCACCGACTCTTATGTTCACAGATGTTTGAACACTATTGGCTGGTATTGCCTTTTCAGACTTTTTTTTTATTTATATCACAGACATCCCAAGTTCTGGCTTTGTGTTTCAAAAACAGCTTTCTGATGACAAAATGGCTTCTTATTTAGACCTACCTACAGCAGTGTTTCTTCGCCCTGGTAGCATTTCTGAACCACCTGGAGACCTTTTTTTTTTTTTTTAAATTATTATTACTTTTATTTTTTTGTGTTAGTAAGCCCCAGGACATATTTTTTCATTGATATTTAGATAGAGTGGAAGGGAGGAAGGGAGAGAGAGAGAGAGAAACATTGAAGTGAGAGAAAAACATTGTTGCATCCTGCATGATCCTGACTGGGCTGTTGGAGATTGAACCTGCAACCCAGGTACATGTCCTTGCTGGGAATTGAACCCGAGACACTCCAGTTGCTGAGCCAAACAGACCAGGGCCCACTTGGGGAGCTTTTAAAAAATACTGATGCCCAATCCCCACCCCAGACCAATTAAATCAGAATCTATGGGTATGGTATTTTTAGAGTCCCAGATAATTCTAATATGCAAGTAAGCTTGGAAAACCCTGTCTATGGGAGGAAAATACACTAGATTACCCAATGGTAAAATCTCAGTTGGTTTAATGCTTATGTATCTCATTGTAGATTATAAAGGTAATATTCATGTTTGTATTTCATGCTCTTTTTATGTTTCTTTAAATGCATTCAAGTTCTGTGGACCAGTGATAAATACCAGATCCTGGAATGCAGTGATATAAGTGGGATAGTCTCTTCCTTCCCTCACTGGCCTTTTCTGTATACTTCCTACCATTCCTTTAAGACCATTTTCAGGGTTTTGTTCAGTTAATTAAAATAGAAAAATAGCTATAAATTTCTATCTTCAAAATAATGGCACTTTGATATTAATGTAATCAAGCCTTTAGATCTTACTTCCATTTTATAAGAAATATGGGGAAGAAGGACAAATGAAATACCCATACGAAAGAATTTAGACTAACTGAGGATGGATGGTTTAGAGAATATCTGCCTGTCTCTTCAACAAGTCAATATTATATAAAAAGAAAATAGTGAATAAAATAATATGTTTTGGCATTCAAAAGGAGAATGTTTTAAATTAAAAGAAACTTAGGAGATGTAACAATCAGAGGCAATGCCTTGACTGGATCCCAGTTAGACAAACCAACTATAAATGAAAGTATTGCAGCACTTGGAAGAATTGGACTATGACTTGGGTATTAGGTGATGTTAAAGTATTATTTGTAATTTTGCTGTGTGGTAATGGTATTGTGGTTATATAGCAAAATATGTAACAGGAACAAAATGCTATGCTATAAAAAAATATATAGGAAAATGCATAGCAGGAACAAAATGCCATGCTCTGTATGAGTAATTTACTTTAAACTACTTCAGTCAAAACAAAAAGAAATCGATGAGGGAAAATATTAACAACTGTCCAATCTAGATTATGAACCTAAAAGTAGTCATTACACTATTCTCTTTTCTTTTTTCACTTGCTTAAAATTTTTCATAGTAAAAAAGTGGGGTGAAAAGAGAAAAATGTGTGTGTGTAGTTTAGGTCGTGGAGAAACCTTTGGAATGGGAATAAAACCACCTGATGTATTGGATGTGGGATATGAGGGTAGGAGAGGAATCATCGATAACTCCCATGATATTGGTCTGAGCAAGTTGGTGGATGGTGGTATTATTTACTGAGATAAAGAGAATTTGGGAATACATAGCTTTGGAAGAAAGAAATTTGTAGTTCTATTTTAGCTATGTTAAGTTTGAGTTGGTTGTTAGACATCAGAGTCTAGTTTTTGAGTTTAGAAAAAGTTGACTTGGTTTATTCTAGCCAGACAAGAAAAAAGAAATATTTTGATTAGCATCATTTCTTCTTGAATAAATTCAGTCTGGGCGGTAGAAAGAGGCATATGTGTTCAAACATGTATTAGTCTAAATCAGAAGCCGTAAACAGGTGGCTCAATGGTATGTTTTGTTGAAATTAAAAATATTTTAAAAATTAGGATTCACATACAAATACTTCTGGCTTCTCTTAAAAAAATAGCAAGGCTAGGAAATATTGGGCCAGTGTTTCCACAACAGAGCCTCCCTACTTTTCCACAGACATCACTATTCCCTGTTGTATTGCTCTTGGCCAGCCTTTATGGGAACTTGAGTTCATGGCATGTGAACTAATTCTAGTTGTCATTCTGCCACTTATGATTATTTGATATTTTGCAGTGATTCCCTTTTCTGAACCTCAGGTACTGAATCATAAAACGTGTGCTGTGACTAGTTCACAGGATTCTTTGGAAAACTATATTCAATAATGGATATAAAAGCATCTTCATTGGTAATGTACTGAAAAACTGCAAAGTATTATTTCCTTTCAAAGGTCAAGAATTGAGATCATTGACTTATAACTGCACAGTAAGAGTGGGAAATACCTAAATTTAATTATTTAGATATTTGGAAAGGCTCTAATTACTCCTAAAATATAGTCAATTAAAAATAAAATGGAAATGGGGAGGAAGCGGCACCTTAAAATGAGAAGAGAAAATTCTTTGAGGGAAGACATGCCCACGAAGTAGAGAATTCAAACGCTTGAGTGGGAAGAAGATTAAAGGGGAAATTAAAATGGGAGGAACAAAGGAACTGAAGTCAGAAATCATAGATTCTTCTCCTGGCTTCACAACTTCTCTGTGTGAACTTATGAATGTTGATAAAAGGAATGAATGTTCAATACATGCTTCGCATATGTCATTTCACTTAGCACAGGAATCTTATGAGGAGGGCAGAGTTCCTCTCCCTATTTACACATGGGGAAACTGAGGCATAGACTGGTTAAATAATCTACCCACAGTATGAGAACAGATGAGTCATTTTACATCTCAGTTTCTTGGAATAACACATGAAAAAAAACTTTGCTGTGTAAAGATTTTTCTAAAGTGCTATAAAAATGTACAGAGGCTATCATCAATACCAAGAAGGAGTTGTGATTTTATATAATCTATGTAAAATACATGTAACAACTTAGAGGCTTTAGCCATGTAATTTATCAAAGCTTGGAAGTTACAAATGAAGGCACCAGGTTTGGCAGTTTCTGAAAATATATGCATTGATATCAAGCTCTTTAATATTTTATATTAACCTGGTTAATACATGCATCTACCTAAAATGCATATTCCAAACATTATTTGACAACTATGTTGGCTAATGCAGCCTACAATTTCTATGTTGATCACCAAGACACACAATTAGGCACTCTATGTGTCTTTATTGTTGAGGCCCCGCATATATTGTACAAATGGAATCGCATCTCCTCAATCTCCCCAGCAATTCTTGAAGGCTAATATGTCCATTCTTTTGGCAGGTCATAAATACAACACAGGTTGGGAGGTAATTGATCTGAGTTTTAAAACTTGCTGTCCTGCTACCCCATGGAGTGAACTTTGAAAAGTCAGTCTTCCTCTCAGGGTGTTAGTTCATCCATCTATAAAATGAGAGGGGTGGGCCGAGTGATTGCTAAGTCCCCTTCCTTCTCTGACGTCCTGGAACTTTTGGAATCTAGGTATAAAATAAAACTGTGCCGTTTCAACCCTGGCTGGTTTGGCTCAGTGATTATTACATCAGCCCACAGACCAAAGGGCCGTGGGTTCAATTCAGGTCAAGGGCACCTACCTAGGTTGCAGGTTTGATCCCCATCCCCAGAAGGGCTTGTGCCAGAGGCAACCAATCAATGCATCTCTCTCACATGTTTCTCTCTCCCTTCCACTCTATCTCTAAAAAAAAAAAGCAATGGAAAAAGATCTGCAGGTGAGGATTAACAAAAAACAAACAAAATTGTGCCCTTTTATTTTTATTAATGGAGTTAAACTCCCCATTAAAAATAAAGGAGTCTGAGAGTTTCCAACAGGACTTAGAAGAACAAAAACAAACCACAGGTTACTCATTCTTATTCCTGAAGTCAATGGCTATGCCTGAATGCAGGCCTTGTGTGTTCTACCAGCCTTGACTGCTTTACTTGAATTGCTGCACTGAATGCTAACCAGGAACTCCTACTGTGCAGCGTGATCCCTGTCTGATTACATCAGCAGGGTGGGCTGGGATGCTCGATTCAGTCCAGAGTAGTCATTCAGCAGTTCAGTGACACATAGAAGGTCATGGACTTCAAAGAGCGCCCTGAATGCAGAGATGGCCTGTGCAGAATGGCCCAGTTAATGATCACACTTCATAATTTCACGGTGTGCTGATTCTCCCAGACATGGAGCCTTCACCCCAAGGGCCTTCCCTGATTCCTCAGCATGTTTAACTCAGCATCTTCTTTTACGTCATTTCTGTGTGATTAGAAAGCTTAGCAAGAGGCCGGTCCTCATCATGTTGGGGCACTTTGCTCCATTATTTGCGAAGCCCTTTCCACATCCATTATTTCATTTGTCACCTCACTGCACCTGTGAGGTGCGCAGGGCACATATAGTGACTACACCTTAGAGACAGGGAAACAGGGACAGAGAGGAGTGACCCTGCCCTGAATCACGGGGCTAGTAAGGGGCACAGTGACTCCTGTCAGTGCTATTTCTTCTCTGCCAGAGTCTATGACCCTGAAAGTGGACATGCCTCTAAGCCTTGCAGCTAAAGGGGCATGATTTCTCCTTTTATAGAATGCATTTGTAACATTTGATAATGACCATTTCTTGCTCCCTCGTGTTATACCTAATGTAAGTACTGTGCTAGAACCCGTGTAGTTTTGGTTTTCCAGCAATGTTCTGTGTACCAATGGATTTGAGGCCTTTTGAGGACCAGTGCCGTGTGATGATGGGGAAAGGATAAATCGGTTAGACCATAGGCTCCACCCCTGCTCCGACTGGAACGTTCTGTCTTTATCTCTTTTGCATGGTAAGCTTCTTCATGACATCGTGAACAAAATGCCTCTAGCCAAAAATGTTTGAAAACTACTGCGTTATCATGTTCTTTTCAAAGGGGCCACATTTTATTCCAGCAACAAACTCGAATCAGGTAGCAGGCAACAGCATCAGGCGGATCTGTGTTCAAGCCCAGATCACCTGCCGTGACCGAACCTGAGTGACCTCCGCAAGCCTTGGCTTCTCCGTGCATGCGATGGTGTTAACAGCACCTCCTGTATCACCATCTGTAGTTTGCCGGAGCTACAGTAACAAAGTACCACAGAGCTCGGACAACAGAGATTCGCTGTCTCGGAGAGGTGGCAGCAGCGTTGGTTCCTTCCGAGGCTGTGAGAGAAACACCCCTTCCAGGTCTTGAAATGGAGTGCCCTTATGATTGATTAAATTTTGTTTTAATTCCTAGCTCTAGAAATCATCTCTCTCTCTCTCTCTCTCTCTCTCTCTCTCTCTCTCTCTCTGCCCCATTCTTCCTTCCCCTCAGAGACCTATCCTTTCCCTGCTGATAATCAGCAACTTGCCAGGCAGCAGAAGACAGTAGCTTGAGCCTGACTAATGGTCACAGGGTCTCGACCTCTGGCAGGCTAAAGGCATCTTGACCTAAGTTACATTTCAGTTCCTGAGCCCTCGGGTAGAACAGTGCCCTGGCTGCTTTCCCATGGCACTGGACAGAGGGATGTCTAGAAAAGACCTCAGAGCTGACTTCAAGGCCTGAAGAAATGATTCATTGCCCTTACTTTACCTCGGACCAATCAGCTCCCAGCATGACCCTCAATCCCCGCCTCACACTATCTTGTAATTTTGCTCTGTATAATCTGTAACCTACATGCCAGTGGGGAGGGGGGATTTTGGAAGCACTAGCTCAGCACCTCCAAATTGGCTAATTCGGTATTACACTAATGTTTTCTGTCTATACTGCAAACTCCTGCTCACGCATTTATTTGAGCCAGTGAGCACAAGCAAGAGAACTGAAGGGAAAACATGGGCTTTCTGGTACCAGTTTCTCTTCTTACCTTGTAGATAGCTGTATCCTCCCCATGTCACTTCATATCGTCTTCCATCTAAGGGTGTCTATCTGTGCCCAAATTTCTCCCTCCACTTTTTTAAAATCTTCACCTGAGGATATGTTTCCATTGACTTTTTTAGAGAGATAGGAAAGGAGAGAGACAGAGACGGGGGTGGGGTGGGGTGGGGAGAGAAGCATCAATCAGTTGCCTTCTGTAGAAGTTCTGACCTGAGATCAAACCCACAACCTTTTGGTGTAGGGAACCACTCTCCGACCAACTAAGTCACCCAGCCAGGGCCCACATTTCTTCTTTTGAATAAGGAAACCAGTCATGATAGATTAGGGTCCATCCAAATGACATCATCTTAACTAATTACATCCGCCACAACTCTATTTCCAAATAAAGTCACAGTCTGAAGAAATAGGGGTTAAGACATCAATATATAAATTTTAGGTAGATAGAGTTCAATCTTTTTGATAAGATGAAAATTAGATAAGATTATGTATTTTAAATGTTTTACAGAGGATCTAAGACATATACCTATGTTTTTGTTTTTTGTTTTATCCTCACCGAGGACATTTTTGCACTTATCTTTAGACAGAGTGGGGGGGGGGGAGAGAGAGAGAGAGAGAGAAAGAGAGAGAGAGAGAGAGAGAGAGAAACATTGATGTGAGAGAGACATCGAGTGGTTGCCACCCACATGACCCCAACCGGGGCTGGGGACAAACTGCAACCGAGGTACGTGCCCTTAGCAGGAACCGGACCCAGGACTCCCTGGTCCTCCGGCCGACAGTCTAACCACTAAGCCAAACCAACCAGGGCGACACATACCTATTTAACAAGTATGTGTTTTCTGCCTTTTATGTGATGTAAGCCCTACAGCTAATATTTTTCCCCAAACACTTCCCTCTGTCTCTTTTTGCTATTTTTTCTATTTGTACCTTTCCCAGTAGACTCCTCCTGTGACCTTTGGAAGCTACCCACCACTTCTACACATTTCCAGAGAAACTTTTGAAACGTAGGATGAAGTTACATAAGTAACAGACTGTACCTTTGGTGGGAGAGCATCCTACGAATGAGCACCAGACAGATTTTTCAAGACCATTGAGTTCCTCCACCTCTTTTTTTAAAGAGCAGGGATTGACCACCTTGACCTCAGTCACTGCAGTGTCTAAGGGAGACCCTGGGCATCTAGGAGAGTTGTTGTGAATTCATCAAAATGTCTCAGAGGGGTAACCGAACTTTCTGAAAGAAGTTTGTAAACATGTCTGAGCATGAGGGAGTGGTTTGAGCAGCCTATGCCAGATTGGGCAGAAAGAACATTTCTGATGGAACAAAAGTTCACTGGGGCAAACAAAGGAGTGGAAAACACAACCGCATTTTTTCAATTCAAGTTTCCCTAACACCAACATGTCAGAAGTGCCTCCACCAGTCTTTGGTTAGCTGTTCTTCAACGGGAATGTTGAAATATGGCAAATCCCCTGGGAACTAAGAAATATTATTCACCAAGAGGATAGCTTTAAAGTCGTCACCTGCTTTGAAAGTTCCATGAGTAGTTATTGGTAGAAGTTCTCTTTAAAGAGCCACACAGATGATAGCCTGAAATAAGAAAACTAGAGTCCAGAGACTGGGCAGGTCCAGTGTTCCTCTGATTTGCTGAATATCCCTGACACACGTCAAATAGCCAGACAGAAGCGTATCATTATGAGCAGTGGAATTGTTGTTTTGCTTCTAATGCATTCGGAGAGCCCCAGGCCAGAGAGGCAGAAGTTGATGCTGGGGTAGATACATTTTCATGATAAGAGACATATTCCCTGACCCTATTCTCAGGCTGCATTTTGTAATAACTGGGTTGTTGAATTGGGGTTCCTTCTGTAAACTTGTCCTTGAGGTCTTAAAATCTACATCAGCTCTATATGTCTATGATGGGAGTGGGAGTCTTGGAAAGGCAAGACAGCTCTTTTTAATGAAGGGATTGAGTGGGTGAGGTTGAAACTGGAAGCTAATCTCTTTATGAAGGTGTGTGTGTGTGTGTGTGTGTGTGTGTGTGCTGACCTGGACTTGGCTAGCTCAGCTGTTGTTTTGAAAGGCAAAACAACAGTTTCTAATTCCTTAGAGCACCATCAGCCAGGGTTTCAGCCCCACGATGGTGGTGGTCTTGGGAATAGCAGCAGACCACCCACACAGGAAAGAAATAAAAACAGTATCTAGCCCCTCAAGCAAGTTTTGCACTTTTAATCCCAAAACATTCAGAAGCAAGAAATCTTTTACAGTTTATTATCATGCAGTCCTTAAAACTAGCATCAGCATTTTAGAAGGAGCAAACCAAGTCAACATGAGGCATAGTAATATCGATAGTGTACAGCAGTAACAATTATAATTGACACTTTTCGTCCCTCTTTGAAAAATTTTTCCCCCCATAGAAGTTTCTTTATGAGGAAAATGCCATCAGTTTGGAATGACTTAAATTACTCTTTTGAACCTGGCATTAGTTCTACTACTTGGGGCAATTACCTTTACTTCTGTGAGCCATGCTTTCTCATCAGTAAAAATGAGGCAGATACTGCCTGCACAAGTCAGCCCTCAGGACTGCCTAATCACATATATACATATATAATTATAAATATGATAAACTAAAAATTGGATAAAAGCAAACCAAACTCTACTATCATTATGCTTCTTTTACAAAAGTCATGAAGAATTTTATAAAAATGAAAATATCCCACTTTTTATAAAAAAATATTTTTTTCATTATTTTTAGAGAGAGAGAAACATCGATGAGAGAAAACATCTACTGGCTGCCTCCTGCATGCCCCCCACTTGGGACTGGGACCACAACCTGGGCATGTGCCCTGTCCGGGAATCAAACCGGTGACCTCTTGGTGCATGGGTCGATGCTCAACCACTGAGCCACACCAGACAGGCAATAACATCCCAATTTTAATTTAACTTTTCAAAATCAAAACTCTCTCCTTTAATTTACTTTACTTTAAAGTATACTTTGCCTAACTGGTGATTGGATTTTCCTAATCAACATTAACAAAGCAACCAAGTTGGTGTATTTCACTGCACTCGAGTTCGGAGGCATTAAGAAAAAGTCTGGCAGGTGTACTAGCTGGAGAGGCAGGACCTGCACAGGAGAGGCAGGCAGGAAGGAGCAATATTAATGTGCAAACTCACACTGGTACTTTAATTATGAACTTTCCTCACTTATGATATTGGACTCATTTCTAAACCCTGAAGTCACTGTGGCCTCCTATTCCTCACTCCATAAACACCTGCGTTTGTACATTTCAGAGTTTTTGAGGATTTGTGGCCTTCACGTGGCACTCAGAGATTAAACTCATGATTTTCATTCTGGCATGAGGTTTAATCATTTCTCTTGCCCTGTGAATGGAGAAATCACCGTGGCAGGACTAACCCAGGAGGATAACACACATACAGAGACTTTGGAATGGGGAAAAGAGAGCTATTTAGAAATATGTACAACTTTTCTATACAACAGGAAGATCTGAGATTTTAAGTCTAAATGTATCCGCACTATCTCTAAACATAAAGGTGGAAAACAGAAAAAAAACACAAAAACTCTTCACTTTCCAATTCTGCCAAAAACTTGATTCAAATTGTCATGTATAACCCTCTTGATGGCTATAAACCTCGGTCAACACTGGTTGCAATAGTTACCATGTGGCAGCACCCATGGTGTACAATGAAGTCCAAAGCTCTTCCACACCCTTTTCTCACCCTTAGGAATGTGTTTGGGAGGGAGGATGGCAGAGTGTAGTGGTTCTCAAAACTTTGTGTGTTTCAAATAAAAATATTCCAAATTAAGATGCCCGAACGATAGCTCCAGAAATTTCCATTTGTAGCCTCGGGAAAGATCCAATAAACTGGTTGATTGATAAATACCCAAGGTAGTCCAATGTGGGTGTTCTGGATACCACAGTTTAAGAAACACTCACAGATTCTAGGAGCCCAGGATTTCAAGTTAGAAAAGTCGAGATTTAAATCCCAATGCCAAAAGTTCCTTGCTACTCACCATTGGCCGAGTTGTTCAACCTATTCAAGCTTTAGTTTTCTCAGCTATAAAATGGGAGTAATTACACTTAATTTAGAGTGGTTATTCACTCAGCTTGAAGGGAGGTGATGTGTACAGAGAATTTGCCTCACTGACTGCCACACAGTCGACACTGAATCAACGAGTGGCTGTTATTTAATGCGATTCCAAGTCTAGACTTTGGCAATCCTTTAAAAGATTTGACATCTTGAAGGATCCAAATTCATTCCTGAGTGGAACAATGAATGTGACTACTTTAGTCGCACGATTGAAGCACAATTAGTTTACAGAATTTTCCATTCAACTCTGAACAACCGCAATGAAGAATAACAAGTTAATTTGAACATTAGGGCATGACACATTTGTCCTTGAGGAATCTGCAATATTGTAAGCTGAATGCTGATAAAGGTCCATGAGACAATCATGTGGGAGTGTCGAAAGAAAAAAATTCACAGTCATCATGTATAAGGCAGTAAATACAACCTAGGACTGGGGATCTGGGTGGCTAGTCTCCTGGTGAAAACAGCTCTGTTTTCTTCACAGCAGTGTAAGAATCATATGAGAAAATGCAAGTGAAAGCAATTTGAACATTGTGCAATACGAGGATAATAAGATTGTTATGATGAGATCTTTGCTCTAAAAAACAGAAAAGTTAATGCAAAAATAAGTAATAGGTCATTTCATAAAGAAAGCCTGGCATTATGACCTGTTCATAGTATAGTCACAGGCCACCCACTGTTGAGTGACTGGATGGCTAGATGGCCACATGGCAAGAATGATGAAGAGTTGATTCAAGAATCAGATAGGAAGCCCCAATTAGGTCATTTTTGAGATTTGCTGCTATTAAGGTATTAGATGATTCTAAGAAACACCACACCTAATTAGACATTTACAAGTAATAGAGGAGGGAAATTCATTCCAATTTTTGCAATTAATCTAGCACACTTTCTAGAAATAGATTTAAAGTACAAAGTATGTTTTAAAGTCTGTATTTTTTTTTTTTCAGGCAACTGCTCAATCAAGTAAGAAAACAAAATGAAAATTACAGACCAAGTTGTTTACCAAATGAAAACTCTAGTCTTCATTATGGCTGTGGGATTTGGATCTCCCAGAACTATCACACCTGGCTTGTTGAGCAATAAATACCCGTGGCACCATGAGTCAGATGGAACATTAACTGGCAAGTCAAGAGAATCAGGAACACGGTCCTAAAATGACGTTTTTCTACCTGTAGAGGAACAACACTTGCTACTCACACACTTACAGAGCTTAATGTGGAAAGGAAAAAGGAAAGAGGAGGTGGCAAGGGGCCCAGAACTGGCAACTACTCTAAGGAAAATATTATTTCTCATGGCAAAACGTCAGGCAATAAGGCTCTTCCTTCTGTGTTCCCTCAAAAGGTTTTGTTTATCTGCACATGTCACTAAATATTTGTTGTGTATCTTTTTCTCACAAGGCAGGGAATATGCTTCATGTAGTTCTGTGTCTCCAGTGGCTCACAGTGGCACGGGCCCCAACACACAGAGATCAGCACAGGCTATCAGTGGAGTATAAAAGCATGGATTCAGTATGCCAGGTCCAACAAATACTGCCAAATTGTGGTAGAAAATATGTGTCCAGTTGGAAACCTCCAGGAAAAAAAGCACACACGTTAACTTTACACTTAATAATCAGGAGTCATTTAAAATAAAAGGGTGGTGTAATCTCAGAATAACATCAGCTCTATAAAATCTGAAGTTTTCCCCTTGGGCTGAAGAGGAACCATTCCATGGTGGCAGAAGGTCAAGGGTACTGCTGCAGTCTTCCCAGTTACCCTGTCTCCCAAAGTAAATACTAGCACTTGGTAATAGGAAGTGTAGGCCTCAGTCCCAACTTAGCACCTTGAATTCTGGTTTCTGCAGCTACTACTGTTCTGACACTACTTCTTCCAAACTTTTCCAGGCACCTCCTTCGGCCAACTCTTGATCAACAATTTCCTTGACCAATCCAGCTGCCTAAAATTTGCTGACCATTCTTTTCTGTTTGAAATCCTCATATCTGATGTTCAATGACAGCGTTCTCTTCTGGTTTTCTTCTATTTTACAGCGAAAACTTTTTTCTACTTTGTAGGTTTCTCTTCTTTTACTAAGCTGTGATTGTTTACCATATGACTTGGCCTTTGGCTCTCATCTCTTCTCTCTAAACAATTACCCTGTAGAGATTTAATCCATTGGCAGGACCATAACTACATCAGTGCTCCAGCGATATCCTCATAGTCTCCATGACGGCCCTGACCGGTACTCCAGTTGCAGATTTCCAAATGTTTGTAAGACATCTTTATGTAGATGTTCTTGTCCACTCATCACCTCTCCTTGCCCCTGCATGCCACCTCCACAAATTCAGGCTAATTTCTCCCTTGGTCTTGGTTTCAATTTTTTCACAAGTGAACTTAGATGATAGGAGAAATTATTTCAGGTATTTAAAGCAGCTTTCAAATTCATAGTGAAAGTTTATTGTAATTAAAAAAAATCCTTGGCAATTATACATATTTTATCACTTTTATAAACATGTCTAAAAGTTCTAAGCTAAAAACCACCATGAATATTCTTGCCAATATTCAAATTGTCAGACTCTGTTAACTTCGCTTATTCCAGAATTTGAATGGCCATTGTTGAAATACCAAGAGAAGTGAAGACCAAGAGTCTCAGAAGGGAAAGTCTAGCAGCTTATTATTATTAAAAATGAGTTACAGTCTGCCTTACATTTTACTTATTCATACAAGTCTGTTTTTCAAACTAGATTTGAGGTCCTAGAATTAAAGATTAATATTTGATTTATTATTAGTCTCATCTTCCAACTCAGTGTCTGATATTTGGTGTATGCTCATTAAGTATTTTTAAAATTATTTTAATGATCAAATTGTAGTCTTTTTACATATGTGATTCCCAAGTAGTACAGCAGGAAATTGCTTAATCTAGACAAGGACAAGGATATGGAAAATCTATACTTTTCATAGGGTTGTCATAAGGGATAGTGGATAAAATCCAGTGTCCAAAAAACTTGCACAGAGAAAAGGAAAAAATCAGATCTTATTCTGCCTCTGGGCAGAATAAAGAAAATGGGACTGCAGCCCTGGAAAAACACAGAGCTCTTTTGCTGACTTCCTTGGTTTATGATCCCTACTGGAAATACCTGGGCCATGGTTCATGATTATTTGCCAGAAGCCAGAGAAAGGTTGAGGCAGAAAGTAAATCTTACCTTGAAGTCCTGGAACATTCCACCAAATGTCTTTCTGAGGTCCTTGTTACTGGAATTGTTCAAGCAGAGGCTAGACAACTGCAGGGCAAGGGTGGTATGGGGAGAATTGTGGATGCTGTGTCTCAGATGGAATTAAATTAGGTGGACTTTAAGTCCACACCTATTATACTTTTTAAAAATAGTTACATTTTAAAAATACAAGTCATGTTACTTATTGAGCATTGTGTGAGGTACTGAGCAATGTACTCTATATGTGTAATTATAGCCAGCACTTATACAGCATCTCACATGCACTGAATAGAGTAATTTGTGTGTATGTATTCCATAAACCTTCATATGAGCCTATGAAGTAGATATTGTCTTAAGTTCCATTCTACAGATGGAAAAACTAAGGCACAGGGCATTCAGTAACTTGCACAAAGATATTCAACAAGTAAGTAGCAGAGTTGGGATTTTCACCCACAGTCTGGTTTCTGACTATGTACTTATATCCATTACACTTTACTGCTGATATGAGCTTTGCAATAAATATGTGACAATAGGATGACTACTCTTCCTTCATAGAAGAGAAACAGAGGTATAGAGATATATGTTGTGTGCCCTTGATCAATATGGAATCATCTTCAAGTTTCCTGTTGCCCCCACCTGGTTCTGATGCTGCTCACTCCATCCCTGAGTTCTTGCAAAGACTTTCTGTCTTTACCTCCAACCTCTCACCTTCCCACACATCCTTCAAATTGCTGCATGATGTCATTCAAGAATCTCCATTGACTCCTTCTGGTCTGTGACACCATTTTCAAATATGTCAAACCTGTGTGGCTTTTCATAATCTACCTCCCTTAACTTTTGAAAATTTATCTCTGACTCTAAAACACAAACCCTATTCCCATTAGGCTAGTTTCATCATTGTTCCACTCATATTTCTAAGCTTGTTTTCTATAAACAATAAAAATAATGTGCCCTTATTAGGCAATATGTTCCTTTCACTTATTTCTCAAATATAAGCTTTTCTTTCTTTCTCTCCCCAACATTCATTTTGGTCCTTATCTGTTTCATCAAATTACTCTTCCTCTACTTCACATCACCACAGTCTTAGTTCAGACTCTCATCACCTTTGTATCAATTAATTCTATATTTCCTGATTGTTCTGCAAACAGTCTTGTCTTCCTAAAGGCTACATTCAACAATGCCACTAAAAAGCTTTTTAATTATGCCAACTTCCTAAAGTTAAAAAGATCTAGACTAATACACCTTGAAAGCCAGAATGGGGATTTGGATACAGAAAAATTTTACATAGGCTGTAATAATATTGGAAAAACTCATGTTTCCTTCTGGACTTATGACTCAGGATTGTGTTGGTCCTCAACCAGGGATCAAACTTGAAGCATTGAATATCAGAAGTGCTGAGAAAGGATCATACAAGATATTTGTTCTAACTTCTTTTATTCTTCATCCCTGCTGTGATTCTGTCTCTGGAGAAGGTTGGTTTGATAGGAAAAAAAACCAAGGGGGACTGAGGAGATGTAAATGGCAGGATGGTGGCGCAAAAAGAGCTGAAAAACTGTGCCCCGTACCTGCCTTGGCTGACCTTTAAATATCATGATGAGAGTCTCTGACCTTTACTGGAGAAGCGGCCTCCCCCTTCCCCCAAGTGATCCAGCTGCAGGGGAATCTGGATTGTGGAATGATCTGAAAAGTACAGAAATCTGACCAAGTTTCTTGATCCCATCTCTGATCTGTTAACTCTTGTTTCTTTGTTATTAAGGCTCTTTGGCTTCCTCCATGCCCACAAAGTGGACCTTGACTTAGGCATAAACCATCCCTGCCAGATCAGAGTTCAATCCCTCACCTCTGTTCTCTCTTGTGTCTCCTACTGGCTACAATTGTGCATACACTACACCTTTTGAAATTGTTCCACAGTTATTGGATGCTCTGGAGTTGTTGTTGTTCTATTCTTTTTTCTCACTGCTTTTCAGTTTAGGGAGTTTTTAGTGACCTATCTTCAAGCTTGCTGATTCTTTCCTCAGCCTTGTCTGGTCTACTGATACGTCTATGAAAGGCATTTTTCATTTCATTTACAGCATTTTTGATTTCTAGTATTTACTTTTGATTCTTGATTAGAATTTCCATATCTCTGCTTACATTGCAGATCTGTTCTCTCATGTGGTCTACTTTTCCATTAAAACCTTAATATATTAATTATAGTTATTGCATATTCTCTGTCCATTACTTCCAATGTCTGTGTTATAGCTGAGTCTGGTTCTGATATTTACTCTGCCTCTTTAGCCTGTGTGTTTTCTTGCCATTTGGCTTGCCTTACAGCATGCGTTACACTTTTTGTTTAAAGCTGGTATGATGTATCACATGATAGGAACTGAGGTAAATATGATTTTAGTGTAAGGATTTGTGTTAATCTCCCTGGGAGTCACACTGAAGTAGGGCTGTTTTTCAGTGTTTGCTGTTAAGTGCCAGAGTCTTCAGATTCCTGTCTGTCCTTGTTTTTGTCTTCTCTCTTTAAAACAATTTTTTTTAAAGTAATTTTAGAGAGAGAAAGGGAGAGAGAGAAACACAGATGTGAGAGAGAGAGACATCAATTGCTTGCCTCCTATTTGCTTCCGGAGATTGAACCCGCAACCAGGGTATGTGCCCTGACTGGAATCAAACCCAGCACCTTTTGGTAAAAGGGGAAATGCTCCAACCAACCAATCCTCACTGTCTAGGGCTTTGTCTCCTGTCTTGACTTTAGGTTCTCTAAGTTTGTTTTCTCAGAGAAAGCCTGTGTCTTGTCTCTCTTCCAGCTGTAATTCACTATGCTGGAGTCTATTAGTGTGGTGGAATAGTGTAGGGGTGTGGAAGCACTCGATAGTCTTATTATTACATCTTGGTCTTTTAGTGGGTCTTTATCTCTGGCTATGAACTTTATGAGATTTCTTCAGTGATATAGCTCTCCCCACCCCCATCAGGTGACAAAGGACGGCTAGAGAAACAGCAGAAGGAATGCCCTTCCCCCAAGTGGAACAAGGCTCTCTCTTTCCAGGATGGTGGTTTGCCTCGCAATCTTGACAGGTTCAAGAAAAATAATTGATTTTCAGGTTGTCCATGTTTTTCTCATTGTAAAGACAGGAGTGATAACTTCTAAGCTCTTTTATTATTAGAGCTGAAGCCAGGAGATGTTGGACTTGGAATGGTGTAGGAAAGAGATATATATGTGCTGTTCCTTATTCAACTCTGCATTCAGCATTATGTTAGCAGAATAAAGGCTTGACACTTTGTAAAGTTTCAGTGTTCAGTCAAAAGAAAGGGACACATCAGGAAACAGGAACATTCATGTTAATCAGCAGAATCAGTAAATATTCCCAAGTGTAATAATTGCATAAATCATAAAAGAGACTTCTGCAATGCAAATGCATAATAATATTTTGCAGCATTAGACGTGTATTCTGGAATAAAATTACCACCTACACCAAGCAGGTTATTATTCATGCTGTTTATAAATCTGAAACTCAAAAGGGAAACCTATAAATTTTCACCAAACAATAGCACCCACACACTTAATTCACATGTCTGCTCATTTCAAAGCACCAGGTTTTACACAGCTGACTGGGATTTTGGCAGAGAACATCCCTGATGCTGCCAAGATCATGAGAAAGGAAACGGATCATAATCTAATTGATTCCATTCCAACTTTTAGGAATCAGGATCATACATTACTGAGTGTCCAGGAAACAGAGTTGGGAGGTGAGAATAAAGGGCGAGGAGGAAAAAATTTCTTCATGATTGAGACCAAATTCCTAATAGAATGTAGCTTTAAGTTGCAATCCTATTCGGATCCCTTGTGGTCTAGTGGCTAGGATAAGTTGCAATCCTATGTTTGATAACTAATCAAATAAATATGTTGTATGGGTTTAATTGTGTCATTCTACCTTATATATTAGTACATTTATCAGTGTTAGGTCCTCCCTTTCCTTTCTACTGGCAGCATTTTTCACAGCATACTCTCCTCTTGCCACCCAACCCATGCAAAACCTGACCACTTCTTTCAGCAGAGCTAAGTCTTTTGAACCTCTTTATTTTTGTTTACTTTAATGAAAAGGGCTCCTCTGCCATCAGAATCTTACTATTATTCTTTTTTTCAGAAAAGTTAGAATTCACCTTGTGGTCTTGGATTAGAATCAGAGACATCAGTATGAACTCCTGGTTTTTACACACACACACACACACACGATACAGATATGTAAATATAGTCATGCAATATGCTTGGACAGTATATATACATGTATTTCCAAGATGTTAACATAAACTCTGAATGAAACTTGCAGAAAATTTCTATAATAATTTTGCAACTTTCCTGTAAGTCTAAAGTTATTTCAACATAAGAAGTACAAAAGTAAAAATGAAAGTCCAGAAGCGGCCATTTGACATGTTGAAATGTTGAAGTAAACAAAAAAGCCTTGCAATCACTTCCAGGCTTCCTGTGACCTGTCCATGAAGCTTTCACCAGCACCATGCCAGAGGTCATCTGTCCTTCTTCCTGTAAGTCATTATTATACCACAGCGGTCTGGACCTCTAGGACATAATTTCAGAGACAATTTTCTGACTCCAAATGGGTAAAGAAAGGTTGAATAGGAAGGAGAAACCTGGTCAAAGACTGAGGAACAACTCCTCCTCCGTCCCTGCTGCATTCATGGGCAAGAGTTCCATTAGGAATCCGGTCAAACCCCAGACACTAGGCTAAGTGATCTTCCTTTCCCGGCAGCTGTGGAGAAGAAAAGTCTGGCTGTACCTGTAGGAGATGCACAAACCTCGCTTGAGGCAGGAGCTTAGGAGTGGATTTTAAAGGGAGCTCATGGTCCCAGAAGATAATCTTTTTTCTCAGCATAAAACAAGAACCAATCCCCCAGAAGTTGGATGTGTTCCATACCTTTTGCACTCAAAATTTAAGTTCAATAAACAATTCTCACCTTTATCCTGGAAAAGGGGTCTATCCTAGCAAAGGAGTCTGGATTGAAATTCAAGGGAGAACCATATAATCTCAGCCAGATTAATAAATACCAGATGTTGGTACACTCCCTTTGTAGACAATCACAGATCCCCTCTCCTTAAAAGAAAGATTCCACTACATTGCTGTTTATAGCTATAATTTGTTCATTTTTTTAATGTTGCAAGGCTTTCCATTGTGTAGCTGTTCCACTATTCTTTTATTGATGGACATTTGTCAGTCATAAACTGTGTTACAATGAATATTTTTGTACATGTAGCTTATTGTTCACATTTAATAATGTCTTAAATCCTATTATTTAGTAGTTTTTGTGGAATTAAATAAGATGAACTGAAAGAGAGAAGCAAAACCTATTTACTGATAACTTGTTAGCAAAGGGTTCAGCCACTGTCACTTGCATTTTGGTAGAAACTCAAAGTCAGGCAGAGTGGGAAAGCCTTATAGTGGAACAGGGAAGGTTTCAGGTATACTGTGATCAGCGGCAGTAGGCATGAGGGCGCTATAGGCAGGCCAGCTGGAGAAGCAAAGCATCCTACGTGATTGGGGAGGGGTCATATTTGACTTTCTCTGGTCATAAACTGAAAGGAAGGAAAATTAGGGAAGTTGTCAATTAATAATCAAGTCCTAGTCATTTGTGGCTGATTGGCTTAGGAGTTATTGTTTGGCTTCCTAGATTGTTAAAACACAAGAGATAGAAATCTGGCTTCCTAGAAGTTTCAGTTACACATATTAGCTTCCTGGGCTGTTTATTGTAGATAGGAAGTTGATTTCCTGGTCAGGTGGCTTCAGGTTGTGGACCAGAGTTCTGTTCTTACAGATGGTCTATCCATTGTCCATTTGTATATTCAGTCTCTCACTCTTGTGATTTCTGTCAAGTCATCTTGCTTTCTTGAGCCTCAGGCATAATACTAAAAGTATATATTATATTATTTTTGTGAATAATGAATAATAAAACATATTGAATACCAACCTCACTCTTTGACACATTCTCTCTTCTTTACTTTTCTTTCAATTTAATAGATGCTTGATAGAGTCTATCAATGAACTTCAAGCAGCATTGCTTGAAGTATTGATGGTATAAAAAATTTAAAATATTAAAGTATTGGAATAGTTTTTTTAATTAATTAATTAATTTATTTTTGTTACAGATGTTTCTCCTCCCCCCCCCCCACTGACAGCCTCCACCCCCTCCCTTCTCACCCTGTCCCCAGCTTTGTTGTCCATGTCCATTGTTCATGCATACATGCAGATAAGTTCTGTGGTTAATCTCTCCCCTACCCCCTCTTCTGGGGATTGTCAGTCTGTACCCCACTTCCACGCCTCTGGGACTACCCCATTCCTCAGACTGTTATGTTCATTATATTCCACAAATAAGTGAGATCATGTGATATTTGTCTTTCTCTGCTTGGCTTGTTTTACTTAGGATAATACTTTCCAAGTCCCTCCATGTAGTTTCAAAGGATAAGAGATCTTGCTTTCTTAGAGCTGCATAACACTCTTGTAATATGTATCACAACTTTTTTTTATCTATTTTTCTACTGATTGACATTTGGGCTGTTTCTAGATCTTAGCTATTGTAAATAGTGTTCCTATAAACATGAGGACATATATTCTTTCTGATTGGTGTTTCAGGCTGCTTAGGGTATATTCCTAGAAGTGGGATCACTGGGTCAAATGGAAGTTCAATTTTTAATTTTTTGAGGGAACACCATATTGCTTTCCATAGTGGCTGCACCAGTCTGCATTGCCACCAGCAGTGTACTAGAGTCCCCTTTTCTCCACACCCTTGCCAACACTTGTTTGATGATTTGTTGATGGCGACCATTCTGACAGGTGTGAGGTGATACCTCATTGCTGTTTTAATCGACATTTCGCTGATGATTAGTGATGTTGAGCATTTCTTCATATGTCTCTTAGCCATTTGTATGTCTTGTTTAGAAAGATGTCTATTTAGTTCCTCTGCCCATTTTTAAATTGGGCTCTTTGTCTTCCTTTTGTTGAGCAGTATGAGCACTCTCTATATATATATTGGAAATTAACCCCTTATCTGATGTATCATTGGCAATTATGCTCTACCATACATTGGGTTGCCTTTCCATTTTGGTGGTTGTTTCTTTTGCTGTACAGAAGCTTTTGAGTTTGATGTAGTCCCATGTATTCATTTTCTCCTTTGTTTCTGTTGCCTTAGGTGATGTATTGGTGAAAATTATGCTGCGTATGATGTCTGAAATTTTGTTGCCTATATTTTCTTCTAGGATTTTTATGAGTCACATTTAAGTCTTTTATCCATTTTGAGTTTATTTTTGTGTAAGGTGTAAGTTGATGGTCTAGTGTCATTTTTTTGCATGTAACTGTCCAATTTTCCCAACACCATTTATTAAAGAGGCTGTCTTTACTGTACTGTATGCTCTTGCTAGCTTTGTCAAATATTAATTGAACATGTTGTCTTTGTTCCATTTCTGGGTTCTCTGTTCTGTTACACTGGTCTATATGTCTGATCTTGTGCCAGTACCGGGCTGTTTTGATTTATAGTATAGCCTGAAATCTGGTAATATGATCCCTCCTACTTTGTTCTTCGTTTTCAAGATTGCTGTGGCTATTCAAGGTCTTTTTTGGTTCCATATGAACTTTTGAAATATTTGTTCTAGTTCTGTGAAGTATGTCATTGGTATTTTGATGGGGATTGCATTGAATCTATAGATTGCTTTGTTTAGTGTGGACATTTTAATGATGTTAATTCTTCCAATCCATAAACAAGGTATGTGCTTCCACTTTTTTATATCTTCCTCTATTTCTTTTTTCAATGACCTGCAGTTTTCTGAGAACAGGTTCTTTATTTCTTTGGTTAAGTTTATTCCTAACTATCTTAATTTTTTTGCTGCAATGGTAAATGGGATTGTTTTCTTAGTTTCTCTTTCTGTGAGTTCATCATTGCTGTATAAGAATGCCATCAATTTCTTTTTTTTTTTTTTTATCCTCACCCGAGGACATTTTTCCATTTTTTGTACAGACAGAGTGGGAAGGAGAGAGAGGAAGAAAGAGAGAGAGAAACATCGATGAGAAAGGGACACATCGAGTGGCTGCCACCGGCACGACCAACCAGGGCCGGGGACAAACTGCAACCAAGGTACATGCCCTTAGCGGGAACCGAACCCAGGTCTCTCCGGACCGCAGGCGGGCGCTCTAACCGCTGAGCCAAACCGGCCAGGGCTGCCATCAATTTCTTGACGTTAATATTGTATCCTGCTACTTTGCCAAATTCATTTAAGTGTAGTACATTTTTGATGGAGTCTTTGGGGTTTTCTAAGTATATTATCATGTCATCTGTGAAGAATGACAGTTTCACGTCCTTTTTCCAATTTAGATCCCTTTTATTTTTTCTTCCTGTCTGATTGCTGTGGCTAAGACTTCCAGTACTATGTTAAACAAAAGTGGTGAAAGTGGGCATCCTTGTCTTTTCCTGTTCTTAAGAAAAATGCTTTTAATTTTTGCCCATTGAGTATGATGTTGGCTGTAGGTCTTTCATATATGGCCTTTATTATGTCAAGATATGATCCCTTTATTCTCACATTGCTTTGCATTTTTATCAGAAATTGATGCTGGATTTTGTTGAGGGCTTTTTCGTCATCTATTGACTTGATCATGTGGTTTTTACTCTTCATTTTATTTAGGTGGGGTATCACATTTACTGATTTGCGAATATTGTACCAGCTTTGCATGCCTGGGATGAATCCCACTTGGTCATGATGAATACTTTTTTGATGTATTGCTGGATTTGATTTGCTAGTATTTTGTTCAGAATTTTGGTGTCTATTTTCATCAGGGATATTGGCCTATAGTTTTCTTTCTTTGTAATGTCTTTTTCTGGTTTTGGAATTAGAATTATGCTGGCCTCATAAAACGAGTTTGGAAGTCTTCCTTCTTCTTGAATTTTTGATATAGTTTGAGGAGAATGGGTGTAAGTTCTTTTTTGAATGTTCTGTAAAACTCCTCCGTGAAGCCATCCGGGCCTGGGCTTTTGTTTGCTGGGAGAGTCTTGATTACACCTTCAATTTCCTTAGTTGTTATTGGTCTGTTCAAGTTTTCTATCTCTTCCAGCTCCAGTTTGGGGAGACTATGTGTTTCTAGAAATTTGTCCATTTTGCTAGATTGTCAAATTTGTTGCCATATAATTGTTCATAATTTTTGTTAACAATCCTTTGTATTTCTGTGGTGTCAGTTATTATTTCTCCTTGTTCATTTCTGATTTTGTGTATTTGATTTCTCTCTCCTTGTTTCTTGGTGAGTCTAGCTAAAGGTCCATCAATCTTGTTTATCTTTTCAAAGAACCAGCTCTTTGTTTTATTGATCCTTTGAATTGTTTTTTTGGTCTCCATGTCATTTATTTCTGCTTCTGATCTTTACTATTTCCTTTATTCTACTTGCTCTGGGGTTTTATTTGCTTTCTAGTTCTTTAAGTTGTGAGGTTAGATAGTGTACTAGAAATTTTTCTTGTTTTTTTGAGGTAGGACTGTAGTGCTATGAACTTTCTTCTCAGAACTGCTTTTACTGCATCCCAAAGATTTTGTGTTGTTGTGTGTTCATTCTCATTGATTTCCAGGAAGTTTTAAATTTTTTTCTTGATCTCCATGGTAACCCATTCATTGTTCAATAACATGTTATTTAGCCTCCATGTTTTCAAATGTCTTTTCATGTTCTTGCTGCAATTGATTTCTAGTTGGATGCTATTGTGACCTGAGAAGATGCTTGATATGATTTCAATCTTCTTGAACTTGTAGAGATTTAGTTTGTGCTCTAACATGTGGTCTATCTTTGAGAATGTACCATGTGCACATGAGAAGAATGTGAATTTAGCAGTTTTGGGGTGTAATTCTCTGTAGATATCTATGAAATCCATTTGATCTAGCACTTCATTTAGAGTCTGTGTTTCCTTGTTAATTTTTTGTCTAGATGATCTATCCAGTGATGTCAGCAGGGTGCTGAAGTCCCCTGCTATGATTGTATTGCTGTGGATTTCTCCTTGAAGCCCTTCAGAAGATTATTTATATATATATTGGTGCTCCTATATTGGGTGCATATATGGTTACCAAGGTTATATCTTCCTGTTGGATAGATCCTTTCAATATTATGTAGTGGCCTTCTTTGTCTCTCGTTATGGTCTTCATTCTGAAATCTACTTTATCAAATATGAGTATTGCTACCCCAGCTTTTTTTTGCTTTCCGTGTGTTTGAAAATTTTTTTTCCATCCCTTCACTTTCAACCTATGCGAGTCTTTTGTTGTGAGGTGGGTCTCTTGTAAACAACATATATGTGAGTCATGCTTTCTTATCCAGTCAGCTACTCTGTGTCTTTTATCGGAGCATTCAAACCATTCACATTTAAGGTGATAATTGATATGTACTTATTTATTGCCATTTTTGTTTAGTGTGATTCTATTTTTCTTCCCATTTCTTCTACTAATTACAGCAGTCCTTTTATCATATCTTGTAGTGCTGGTTTGGTGTTAATATATTTCCTTAGCCCTCCGCCCCCTTTTTTTTTTCTCGAAAGCTCTTTCTTTGACCTTCTATTTTGAATAATAGCCTTGCTGGATGGAGTAGTCTTGGATTCAGATCCTTGTTTTTCATGACCTTGATTACTTCATGCCATTCCCTTCTGGCCTGCATTGTTTCTGTTGAGAAGTCACCTGAGATCTTTATGGGGTTTCCTTTGTAGGTAACCTGTTGCTTATCTCTTGCTGCCTTTTGGATTCTCTCTTTGTCTTTAATTTTTGACATTTTAATTAATATGTGTCTTGATGTAGGCCTTTTTGGGTTCTTCTTACTTGGGGCTCTCTGTGCTTCTTGAAATTGAATGCCTTCTTCCTTCACCATGTTAGGGAAGTTTTCTGTCACTATTTCTTCAAATATATTCTCTAACTCTTGCCTATTTTCTTCCTATTCAGGACTCCTGTGATGAGAATGTTATTATGTTTCTAGTTGTCCCACAGTTCTCTTAAGCTGTCTTCCTGTTTTTCTTTATTGTTTTTTTCCTTTTGGTTTTCTGATTGGTTGATATTTTCTACCTTGTCTTCTAATTCACTGATTTGGTCCTCAGCTTCCTCTACTCTGCTGGTTAGTCCTTCCAATGTGTTCTTTATATCTGCTATGTCATTCGTCATTTCATTTGGCTGGTTTGCAATGTTTCTATAGCTTTACTCATGGTGCGATGACCTTACTCATGCTGTTGATCATGGCTCTGAACTCTACCTCTGATAATTTGCTTAGCTGCATTTCATTTATCTTACCTTCGATAGAGTTCTCTTGTTCTTTAATTTGGGATTTGTTTCTTTGTTTCACCATATTGGCTATCTCAGTGGGTTTTGGACCCTGGCAAATTTTCCCTGTGGGTGTTAGTGTTCTGCTGTTAGTGGCTCCTTCTACTGGGTTTGGATGAGCCTGGGTGGGCCCATGTTAAACACCACTGTCAAGTCTTAATTTCCTGGGTAGATTTGCAAGGAAAGATTTTGTTATCCTCTAGCTTTTTTCTGGTGGCTATTTCACTCAGTTACTCAATGGCTTAGAATGCAGCCCTGGTGTTCTGCATAAGAGGATTACCAGAGGGTGAGATAGATGCTGGTTATTAATGATTCTCAGTTGTGCATTTCTTTGCCTCACCTGGGAAAGGCTGAATCTTGGGGTTGGGTGGCTGCTGCTTTTGCCCACAGCTCTGGGAAGGAGCACATTGGCCACCATTCTTTGTGGCCGCAACTCAACAAAAACTCTGAGTGCTCTCCAAATCCTGGTTGTCCCCGAAGAGTTCCAGCCCAAGTCTGCCCTCCCTCTGCCGGAGTCCTCCGGTAAGTGGCTATTGCTATTTTAGCACTGTGTCCTGGCTCTCTGAGCTGTGGAGAGGGCTTGGTGTCTATTCCCCAAGGGTGCTACTCACAGCTAAGACTGCTGCCGTCAGTGGGCTCCCAACCTGCCACCCTCTCATGCCTATGTAGATTCTACCAGTTTCCCTGGTTATATGATCATGTTCTGCTGCTTTTCTGTTGCTTTTTTTCTGAGGATTTCTCTTTATTTTAGTTGTAATTCCAGTTTGGTCCTGGGAGATTGTCTGTGTAGCTTTTATTCACTCTGCCTCCATTTCCACATCCTCTATGCCTATCTTATGTGCAGCTGGGTAGCACAGGCCTCTCTGGTGCCCCCGCACCTTGCAGGACCTGTGGGTAACTGGATCACACATTCCCTTTGGGGATCCGGCTCTATGCCTATGTTATGGGCCGCTGGGTCGACAGGCCTCTCTGGTGCTTCAGCACCCAGCATGTCTCGTAGGTAACTGGATTTCACATCCCTGCTGTGTCACACAGGCTTCTCCAGTGCCCGCGAACCCTGCAGGTCCTGTGGGTAGGCAGCTGGATGGCACCAGTCCCTCTAGGGCTCCGGCTTCCCACTGTACTTGTGAGCTGCTGGACCACACAGGCCTCTGTGGAGTCCTAGGTCCAGCCCCTGGTTGCTGGGAGTGCTGCTGCCCCGTGGGGCTCAAGTCCTGCTCAGCTTTTTCTGTAGTTTTTGGGGATGGGTCTCATCTGCTGGTCTGTGCTTCTGTTGCCTGGGGGTGGATGTCTCCTCCCCAGCCTCTGTTGCTGGAGGCATATCTCCACCCTGACTGGGCTGCTACTGTGGGGGATGGTGCTGGGCTCCGGGCTGTCTGCGGCTTCCATGACCAGCACCTTGGGAGCTCCACTACTGTGCACTGGTCTGTGTTGACACAGAGTGTCCACTGGTCCGATGGTTCCAGGTGCGCTGGTGGGCTCAGGTTGCTGGGCCCTAGCCGCTCCCTCTGCCTCCTCCCAGGGAAAACCCAGGATCTTCCAAAATGGTGGGACCTCCTCGGGGCATAGGGAGAAGCGCCCTGAAGAGCCACTTACTGTGGTAGCCGGCTGCTCCGTCCACAGCACAGAAACCTTCTGCTCCACGTCTCTTCACTGCTTGGGTTTGGTTATCCACCTTCACATCCACTCACACTGTCTCACACATTCGCTCACTCTCTCACACACTCACCCTCGCTCTGGTCCTGCCTGCTGCCATCTTCCCTCTATTGGAATAGTTTTGGTGCTCTTTCAAATCCTAAGCATCCATGGCAGTGTTCCGGGTTGTCACATTTTTTTTCTTTTAAAAATGTGGAATGCTTCCCAAATTTGTGTGTCATCCTTGTGCAGGGGTCATGTTAATCCTCTCTGTATCGTTCCAATCCAGTCTGTCTGCTGCTGAGCAAGCTGTAGCATCTTTGTATTCCTTGTGAGGATAAAAGTCCCTAAGTATGTTCATCAATTTATTTTCCCAAGGTCATATAGCTAGTAAACAGAAGAACTAAGAATTAAATCTAGGGCTCTCAAATTCCAAAGTGTAGATAGATAGATAGATAGATAGATAGATAGATTTTTTTTTCTTTCTCTCCTATATATAAATGCCTCCCAATATTTTAGGTATATTTCCCTAACTAATCAGGCCAAAGAAATACTTTTAAAGTTAAAATGTATTAATAGAAATCCAATAGAGAATTATGAGCTATAATAAACACTTTGAATATAGTAGACATCTAAAAATGATTTTGCAACTAAATTGTTGCAAGAAATAATAAAAACTTATTATTCCTTTTGTTTTTTTTTAAAAAAACAAAAAACCTCTTTTTTTCTTTATTGATTTTTAGAGAGAGAGGAAGGGAGAGGGAGAAAGAGAAACATTGATGAGAGAGAACATTGATTGGCCCCTCCTGCATGTCCCCCAGTGGGGATCTGGCCAAAACCTGGGCATGTGTCCTGACCAGGAATCAAACCGGTGAACTCTTGGTGCCACTGAGCTACACTGGCTAGACTATTGTTGCTTTTAACTTTATAATAAATTCAAATAGAGAACTTAAATTATTTTATATTTTGTATTTTATTTTGAGTGCCACTCAATATGAAAATCCTATTTTATACATAGCTATTGTAATAAAGAGAAGAAAATGAACTCCACAATAATAAACTAGTAATCTTGAATTAAGCTATTTCAAATATTATTAATGCTTACATTTTGTATAGATTATCACTATCCCTACTACAAAAATAAAAGGTCAGTTGTTTAATTTTACTTTAGATAATCTGACTTTATGTTATTTCATTTGGTCATATTTGAGAATCACAAACTCTTTACTTTTTAGTTTTCTCCTTTTAGCCACAAAAACTGTTTTCATATAATTTAAGCAAAATATACATGTATGACATTGTATATTTAAATAATAAAAAGATACATAACATGTTTGATGTTTCATAATATAATATAAAAAATAAATTTTAAAATAAGAATACTCATTAGCATTTCTTTAAGGATGCTTTAGAAAATACTACTTAATAGAGCTACAGTAATTATGCATTCAGCATTAGTGACAATTAGAATGCATTGAAATTTTCTGACTCTGCCATGCTTTTTATTGCTAGGATGTTTCTCTCCATTTATCTGACCAGTTGTCACAGATAATTTTTTTTTTTTTAAATAGAGCTGAACTAAAAAGAGAGGCTTTTAATGTTCTTAAATATTTCAACTGGAACATCGGCTTGTTTATATGTTCAACATATATTACTATTGAAGTTAGCTGATACTGAGGGTGTTCTCTAACTCATCGGTTTTAGAAAAGGATTCTGTGCGTGCCTGATCTATGGAAATGACAGTGCATGGAATTATAGAATCCTTTTACAGCTTCGTAAAGCTTGCCACTTTGTTACTGTCCTTTCAGAATGTCCAGGCCAGTTCCTACCCCAGGAGTCCAACCCCATGGAATCAGGCTGGATGATTCCAGTCATCTCCCCAGAAAAAGTCTGGCTAAGGCTGCAGCTCACAAAGGGCCTTTCCTGTACAGTGACATCCTAATTGATCCAGAGACATGGAAGTAAGGAACAGACTAACAAACCTCAGAGGGATGGGGGTGGGAAGAGATAAGCCAAAGAACTTATATGCATATACAATATACACAACCAATGGACACAGACATTAGGTTGGGGAAAGCAGGAGTGGGGTGGCAGTGGGGAGGAGGGGGTAAATGGGGATAAAGGGGGGCATCTGTAATACTTTCAACAATAAATAAAACAAAACAAAATAAAATAAAATGGCATCCTACTTCTATAAGCCATAATCAAGTGAGTTTTGTAACTCATTATCATTCTTCCATATGTTTTGGAGTAGAATCATTCAACTGAGAGAAATTAAAACTAGAAAAAGAACGTATTTTAATTGTATCTAACTCCATAGAAGTTTAAGAACAATATAAGCTTTATCTAGGTCTCTTTATTAGTAAAATACAGTGTTGTTGAAGCAACCATTTTGTTTGTTAAAAAGTTGAATGTTGAGATTATATTAGGGTATTGTTGTGTGATGACATCTAAACAAGAAAGAATATGCTGCCCTGGCCAGTTTTGCTCAGCGGTTAGAGCATCGGCCTGCGGTCCGGAGAGGCCCGGGTTCGGTTCCCGCTAAGGGCATGTACTTCGGTTGCAGTTTGTCCCCGGCCCTGGTTGGTCGTGCGGTGGCAGCCACTCGATGTGTCCCTTCACGTCGATGTTTCTCTCTCTCTCTCTCCCTCCCACTCTATCTGTACAAAAAATGGAAAAATATCCTCGGGTGAGGATTAAAAACAAAACAAAACAAAAAACAAAAAAAAAGAAAGAAAGAATATGCTATTACAAACTACAAAAATAGAACTGAAACTTGTTCAAGGTAAAACAATGTATATGAAAATATTTGAATGAGTTTGAGTTCAATCACTTCTATTAAAAGATGTATGATTCTGTACTAATCAGGCCATTTCTGTGAACAGTTTCTTCTTCTATGCTATCAGAAAAGATGTGCTCTGTTTATTTCCAAGATTTTAGGAAGAGCTTATAATACAATTTAATACAATGTTATAAAAATTTAGTTAATACAGCATATGTAACAAACATTTTGTTGATGCTTTCCAAGTAATTATTATTATGTTTACACAAACCTATTATAAATTATGAATTACCACACAAATATATAGAAATATTATTATATGTAGGATGACTCTTATCCTTTGATATTAAGTAATTTAGCCTTTCCCCTTTTGAAAACATCAAGTGACATTTGAGAACACCTATTACTTTCCATCAAGCCACTGGTAATTTAACATTATGTAGAAATAATACGCCTTTGCAAGAATAAAAAATATGTATTAGCTAGCTTCCTTATTAAAAAACAAAGACTCAAAAATAAAATCCAGCTATACAAGAGACCAACTTAAAGTAAAATGGTATGTAAAAGTTAAAAATAAAAGGATAAAAATGATAATAATTTGGACTAATGAAACAAGAAGGCTGAGGTAGCAATAATAATAAAAATAAAGCGAATTCAAAGCAAAAATAATTATACTGGATCGAAAATGGTCATTTTATATTGAAAAACATTCAATCTAGATTCACCGGGCGAGCAGGCGGCGCGGGCAGCTGACGGGACAGCGGACCACACGCGGGACCGGTGTCCACAGCGCAGCGGTCCCGGCCCACACCTTCAGGTGCGGAGCGCACAAGAGCTGTCCCACCAGGCGAGGGAGCGTGGACACGGCGGGGCTCACGGAGCTGGGCAGGCACAGCTCTGAGGTGAAGAAAAGGTGGTGTGATTTTGAGTATTCTGAGCATTTGGAAGGAAGCCAGACATGTCTTTGGATGACATTAAGATGCAATCCAGTGACTTCCTGGAGAAGGGAGTATGTAGACAGCGGGGGCTTCGGGGAGGTGTCTTTGTGTTTACACAGATCCCATGGACTGAAAAAGGTGTACACGGGGCCAAAGCGCATGGAGCACAATGAGTACAAGCTGATGCACAAGCTGAGGCACCAGCGGGTGTGAAGCTCCTGGGAATCATCATAGACGAGGGGAACTACTCGCTCGTGATGGACTACATGGAGAAGGGCAGCCTCATGCACGTGCTCGAAGCCAAGACCAGTATCCCCCTTTCTGTGAAAGGAAGGATAATTATGGAGACCATTGAAGGAATGTGCTATTTACATGGAGAAGGTGTAATGCACAAGGACTTAAAGCCTGAGAATATCCTTGTTGATGACAACTTTCACATTAAGATAGCTGATCTTGGCGTTGCTTCCTTTAAGACAGGGAGTAAGCTGACTAAAGAGGAACACAATGAGCAGAAGAAAATGAATAGTGCTTCTGAGAATGGTGGCGCCCTCCATTACATGGCCCCTGAGCACCTGAATGATATCAGTGCCAGGCCCTTGGAGAAGTCAGACGTGTACAGCTTTACCATAGTCCTGTGGGCAATATTTGCAAACAAGGAGCCATATGAAAATGCTATCTCTGAGCAGCAGATGATAATATGCATTACATCTGGGAACAGGCCAGATGTGGACATCATCATCGAATACTGCCCGAAGGAGATTATCAGCCTCATGAAGCAGTGCTGGGTGGCAGATCCAGAAGAGCCGCCAACATTTGCCGGTATTGAAGAAAAATTTAGGCCTTTTTATTCCTGTAATCTTGAAGAATATGTAGAAGAAGATGTGAAGAGTTTAAAGAAAGAGTATCCCAGCCAAAATGAAGTTGTGAAGAGAATGCAGTGTCTCCAAATAGATTGTGTAGCAATACCTCCAAGCAGGTCCAATTCAGCCACAGAACCGCCCAGTTCGCTGCATAGTGCACAGGGATTCAGGATGGGTCCTGTGGAGGCATCCTGGTTTGCTCCCTCCCCAGAGCACCAGCAGGAGGAGAATGGGCTCAGACTGCAGAATAAACTCCAGGAGGAAGCCAACTAGCATCTTTTTGGCAGCTGCATGGACAAACAAACAAAACAGCAACCCAGACAGAATGTGGCTTACAACAGAGAGGGGGACAGGAGACGAAGAGTCTCCCATGACCCTTTTGCACAACCAAGGCCTTACGAAACTGTTCAGAACCCAGGGATAAGTGGCCTTGCTTCTTCCGATGCAGCCAGTCATGGTAATGCAGTACACCAACCAGTTGGACTGACCAGCGAAGCCCAAGTACCCCACTGGAACAATGGACCACATAGTCTGCTTGGTTTTAGAACAAGATCACTGGGCGTGGGAACAGTAGGTTCCCAATTTTGGTATAGGCCAAATCCAAGCCATATGCCACACCTGCATAAAACTACAGTGCTGAGACCAACCTACTGGGAAACATGCCCACCATTCCATTCACCTCCCTGACACCAACAGTTGAGGCTGTAAAATGTTCCATTTACAACAGTGCTGGCATTCAGATTGGAGACAATAATCATATGGAGGTTGGTGGAGTGAGTTTACCATTACTGGACAGCACATACATGAACTTGAAAGAGCCAGCTTCGAAGTAACAACATATCCTTGATAATGCCGCTAGTCTGACTGATAAACACCTGGACCCAGTCAGGGACAATCTGGGAAGGACCTGGAAAAGCTGTGCCTGTAAACTGGGCTTCACTGAATCTCAGATTGATGAACTTGACCATGACTGTGAGCAGGATGGATTGAAAGAGAAAGTTTACCAGATGCTCCAGAAGTGGCTGATGAGGGAAGGCAATAAGGGGGCCACAGTGGGAAAACTGGCCCATGCTCTCTATCAGTGTCCACACGTAGACCTTTTGAACTCTCTGGCATGTATCAGCCAGAACGAACTCCAGAAGGAGCTTTGGCAGCGTGAAGTAAACCCCTCACTTAGTGGGTATTCCACTAAAAGTGTGCTGCCTCACTGATAATGGGTTCTCTGTCTGCATGAAAATCATTCCCCAAATTTCATAGCCAGAGAAAGAAATCTATAGTAAAAAACCTGATAAACTGGAAGACCTATTAATGGCCGAGCCTGAATGAGAAAAGAAGCCAGAGTGGGCGCGGCTGCTGGAACTAGGGGTTGTGGGAGGTGAGCGTCCACCTCATTCCCGCAGTTCTGCCATCCCGACCCACGCTCGGCCAGGTCTCTCTGTGGAGTGACACTGCCGTGGCTTCTGAGGACCTGTCGTCCAGCCTGTGTGGCAGGAAGTGGCGGTGGCCTCCACATCCTGAGAGAATCTGAAATCCATCCATCACCCATTCTTCAAAATGCAATGGAATGTACCAAGACTATTCCAGATGGCACATAGGACATACATGGAACCTTATAAAGCTGGTCTCTTTGGACACTGTCAAAATATAAAAGGACCATTACTTTTGTATACAGCCGAATCCAGAGTAGTTTTGGTACAGGGCCCTCAAAAACAATGGCTGCATTTATCTGCTGCTCAGTGCACTGCAAAGGAAAGAAAGCCATTTGATGTTCATTAACCACAATGAGGGGTTCTTCACCATAAACAGTGGGAGCAAGATACTTTCTCTAAGAGGGTTATGTTATCCAATGCCACATCTCCAGAAAGTCCTTCAGAAAAAAAGGAAGACCCTGATCCTTTACACAACAAATCTATTAGCCTTTATCAACGATTTAAGAAAACATTTAGACAATATGGAGAAGTCTTGATTCCAGTGCATCTAATAACTTCTGGTGTTTGGTTTGGAACATTTTATTATGCAGCCATAAAAGGAGTGATTGTCGTTCCTTCTCTAGAGCTTACTGGGTTCCCTGACAGCATAGTAAACATTCTGAAAGATTCCCAGGGTGGAAATGCACTAACAGCATATGCCTTGGTTAAGATTGCAACACCTGCCCGGTATACTGTGACTTTGGAGGGAACCTCTTGCACTGTGAAGTGTTTGCGTAGTCACAGCTACATGTCAACACTGCCTCCTGTTAAGGAGTATCTATAGGATAGGATGGAAGAGACAAAGGAACTTCTCACAGAGAAAATGGAAGAAACGAAGGATAGACTTACTGAAAAATTATAAGAAACCAAAGAAAAAGTTTTCTTTTTTTTTAAAAAAAGTGGAATAGGGTGCCTTATATAAGAGATTATAAACAATTGCTGCACTTTAACCCTTTAGAGACCAAGGAAAAAAATCCTGAGTATCTTTTTGGTTAGTTGCCTAAATATGCCAGTTCTCTGAAGGTTAAAGAAGTAAGATAACTTTTTTAACATTAAATGTCACTAGAAAAATGCATTTGTTTGTTTTTTGAAAAGAATAAAATGAACCCAGTATAAGAATTTCCCATCAATAGCAGCAGTAAGCAGTGGTCAGTGTCTAAGTCAGAGTTCTTCTTCAAGGTCTTCAGAAGCATACTTGCTTTGTTTGCTGCAGCTACACTTCAGGCAGACAAGGCAATTGACTTCTTGAATAATTGATGTGGCCCTAGACAGGAAATTAAACCTTGGTCTTCATCTTTGTTGTTCATTAAGGTTTTAACTATATTCCGTTCTCATTCTCAATATGGAGACAAACTTTTGTCATCAAATCTGCCTGTGAATGAGATGATAGTTCTATAATTGTGTTACAATGAACATAATAGACTTTATATGAAGAAAGTTGAATAAAAATTAAGTCATACATGTAAATAAGATGTATTGGTTATATAAAAATGGAAAATTGACCATTCAAAAATGACTTTTACTTGCATCTTGTCATAATCAAAATGTTAAAGCAAATATATAGGGCCATAGTACCTTTCCTCCTAGAACATAAAACTACTGTGAATTGTTTTGTGTCCTTTTCAACTAATTTTTCAGAGAGAACGTTAAAATAATTGCACCTTAAGTTTCTTGTTGAAATCAGATTATCTTCAGCAGTAACTCAAGGCTGTGGTTCTCAGGAAAACAAAGGCTCGGAAGGGTGGAAAACGGCGCTGGGTCGGCACGGAGCTCTCTCCTGGCCGCTCGGCGGGTCTTGTCTCCGCCAACCAGCGCTCTTTCCCAGTGTCTTCTCAGAGTTAATGTCTATCTCACTACGGAATACATTTTGAAATTGTAAAAAAAAAAAAAGAGAGAAAGAAAAAAGAAGCCTAACTGGGTTTTGAAAGGGAAAGAAGAGATATTCAAGGAAGATCATTTTCTTTTTAAATTTATCTTTATTGTTGAATGTGTTACAGATGTCTCCCTATTTTCTCCCTTGACCCCCTCCTCCCCACTCCTGTCCCCCTCCTGCCTTTCCCATGTTATTGTCTGTGCCCATTGGCTATGCATGTAAGTTCTTTGGTTTATCTCTTCATGCCCCAACTGCCCCCTTCCCTTTGAGCTTCCTCAGTCTAACAACCAATTTGTACTTCTTAATCTGATCCCCCAAACCCCCTCCCATCCAACAACCATCAGAAAGTTCTCTGTATATGGCCCTGGCCGTTTTGGCTCAGTGGTAGAGCATCGGCCCTCGGACCAATGAGTTGCGTGTTTGATTCTGGTCAATGGCACATACTTCAGTTGTGGTTTGTCCCCAGCATTGGTCAGGGTCCTGTGGGAGGCAACCAATCAATCTGTCCCTCTCATGTCTATGTTTCTCTCTTTCTCTCCCTCTCACTCTATCTTAAGATATATAGAAACATATCTTCGGGTGAGGATTAAAAAAATAAAAAATAAATAAAAATAAAAGTTCTTTGTATCTATGAAAAAAAAAAGAAAAGAAAAACATTCAATCTATAATGAACAGACAGAATCCTTGTGAATGGACTCATATATAGAACAACATACAGTAAAACCTTTTAGAGTTACATAAAATGACAATCATATTGGAAGACTGAAATCTTTCTCAGATATAATAAGCAAAATTAAATGAGAATAAAAAGAATTTGAATAATATGAAATGATTAAACAAACAAATAGTGATATTTGTACTGTCAGATAATATGCATATTTTAGTAATTCAACATTTATAGAAATTAATACATATAAGACCATTAAAGCAAAATATTGCAAAGTTGCAATTGAATAGTTACTCTATTTATTCACAATGCATTGACATGAGATATTAGTTCAAGATTTTAACTAGAAAAGATTTACTTAAAATTTCAAAGAAGTTATTGATAATTAAATCTATTGTTATATTAGGAAAAAAGCAACATACATACCAAATAAAAAACACCAAGAAAAAATTATCTTCAAGGAAATAGCAGTTTACTTTTCAATGACAATCATAAGATAATGTATCCAATGTTCTATAAGAAAATATTTACCAATTTATAATTCTATACCTATTGTTCAAGAATAAAGATAAAAATAAGAACACTTTAACAAAAATAAAATTATAGAATTTAAAACTAGCAGATCTGTACTAGGGGAGATAGGAAAGAATACTCTTCAGACAGAAAAATATATATTATTTTAATATAGACTTTGTAGATATGAGTAGAAAAGCATAGATAAATTTGAAAAAGATTATGGTCAATATAAATGAATATTTTTCAATCAGTTAATAGTAATATCTTCCTGAGTTTACAATTTAGATAAGATGGCAATATACTACAACAATGGTATTTAAGTCAGAAAGGGGGTAAATGGAGTTTAAAGTTCTTTGGTTCTTGTAAAGACAAAAATGAAAGAGCCAATGAATATTAGACTTAATAATTCAAGGAATCATGTCTTAATTTATAAAGAAATATTATAGTATGTCAAAGAAGAGTAATAGAATATATAACTTTCCTGCTAATACAGACAAAAATTGGAGTAAAAACTAATAAATTTAAATAAAATAAAGGAGAGAAAAATTAATGTAAAACTACTGGAATAAATTATAAGACATAGATTTAAACAAATCAGTAATGATGTTAAATTTAAATTTGCATTTAAATCTTATTTAAGCCTAAATAGACAAAAAGATGAAGACTATCATACTAGAAAAATAAACATTTTATATTCTTTACATGAGACATTTAAAACATAAGAATATAGAAAGGATGAAATCAAAAGGCCGGTAAAAGGTACACCACACAAATATTAACCAAAAGAATGCCAGTGTAGCAATTATAATATGAGACAAGTGTATTTTTAAGGCAAAAAGCATCTTTAAAGATAAAATGGGTCACTTCAAAATGATTAAAGATGTAATTCAAAAGGAAGATATAATAATTCTAAATTTGTATGTAAATAAAGAGACTCAGCTAACAGCACAGACTCAAACTCAAGATAAAATAAAAGCTTTTTAACAAAACAATAAAGATCAATTCCTCTATGAATATTTAAAAAATATGAATAAAATTTGATCTAATTAACATGCATAAAATTCTATACTCCAAACTTCAGAATATACATTCTTGTCACTTACTGCAACAATTGACCATATTCTGTACCACAAGGCAAGTCTCAACAATTTCAATGGACTGACGTTACAGTGTGTCCTTTGACAAAAAATGCAATTAAAATACAAATGAATCACTTTTTAAAAAGCAAGGACAAAAATTGTAACCTTTTAAAATTAAGAAATAAGATTTAAAATAACCCATAGATCAATGAAATAAAAATGAATTAGAAAAAAAATTAGAACATAAGTTTAACTAAATGGTAACAAAAGCACTACATTTTGAAACCTAGAGAAAGTTGTATTTAGAGGAAATGTTTTATTTTTAAATTTATGTACTAGAAAAAAGATAAAGCAGAAAGACAATCAGCATTAGCTCATCTATCTCAAGAAGTTTGTTTGTTTGTTTTTTAAGGATAGCAAGTGAAATCCAAATAAAATACAACAAGCAACATAGAGAATATGGATATCAATGAAAAAAGAAACAATATACTATAGAGAGAATCACAAAAAGTCAAATGTTGATTGTTGGAACAGACTAATAAAATCGTTAATTCTTGGTAAGAGTATCAAGGGAAGGAAAAGGCAAGAAGGAAATAGATTTGTTTCACTGTAATGATTATAAAGAGGTAGCACAGGTAAAATGAAGAAAAAAGATGGTTATCATGGCAATGTCTTTGCAACTGTGGCTTAACAAATGTATATGTTTTTGCAAAGCAGTTGTTTATGTAACTGATCCTCATTTTCCTGCAGGGATTTACTGCACCAACTGGATTTTTCTTAATTCTCAATTGCTGATAAAAATAAGTATTTTCTCTTCTCTTAATATTCTAACACATTATATAGTCTTTTTTTTCCCTTCTTGAAGTTTCATAAAAAGACAAATTCCCCAACTGTATATCAAGTGAATTAAACCCAAATGCTTGGATTTTTCTCTAAGTTCATAATAGGCGAGAGAATGCAATTTGAATTACTTGTTCTGACATGTCTTACAGCTTGTAATGACACCAAATAGAAAACCCACAGATATGAATATATTTATTTTTATGCCTAAAGAATTTGAAGCATAAAAATTACTGTTTGCTGAAATCTTTAAGTAATAACGCAAATGTCTGCTTTTCTTAAGCAGAAGAATTCGGCTCGATCTTATGCTTAAATTTTGGATTTCGAGTGGTTGTTATCTTTCGTGTCTAAGTTTCCTAGAATGTGAATCTGGGCAGCAAAATAAATGTCAACATATGAACATATAATAGTAAACACTGCTATCTTGCCTCAAATTTTTTCTTTTATCATTTATTGCTAATACATGTATATTGTTTATTCGGATGTTCTAAACATTCCACCAAATTGGCCTAATCCTTTCTCACTCTTAGCTACTCCTCGACTATTCTGTGATCCCCACAAACATCTCTGACATTCCTAGGTTATCTTGATTCATGCTGTTCTTATCTTTTCATGATGAAACCATAATCATCTTTCAAAGCTCCTCCATAAAGTACTTTCTAAATCCCCCAATAAGATATAATGTCTTCTAATTCTTTGCAACTTCATAACCTATTTCTTGTTAACTGTTTGTTCATTTTAACAATTAGGCATGATTACTTGTGAAATTTTCTAATGTTGAACTTCTAAAGAGCTGAACTGTGTCTTCAAAATATTATATCTTTATTATCTTGACATTAATTAAGTTGAATAAAATTATTTAGAACGAAGTGGGTGGAGGGCTGGAGGAGAGGGGGCCCTAATATATGAAGATGATTTGACTTGGGTGGTGGGCACACAGTACAATATACAGATCTTGTGATATAGAAATCCACACCTGAAACCCACATAATCCTATTAACAAGTGTCACCCCAATAAATGTAATAAAAAATTTATTTGGAACTAAAGAGTTAGTAAATGAAGAGTGAAGAAATGAGAACTGATGAAGGTAGAGAGATGTTGGGGGAAGAAAACGTGTGTAGCTGAGAGGAAGGTGAAGGACTTTGCCTGGAGTGGAGGAGAGAGAAAGGAAGGAGGGGTCAGTGGTTTTTGCTGCCCTGCTGTATATCGAATGACACAGGGGAGTGGAGAGAACTGAATTTCGTTGGCGGAAGTCCTTGGTTGGAACCACGTTTTGACAAAAAAGGAGCAATAATTTTTTTCTTTATTAAATTCAGTGTATATAAGCTCGATGAAGTAATTACAAATAGATGTCCAGTTAATTATTATAAAAGTTTAATTTTGATCTCATGCTTAGTAATTGAAAGAGGAGTTTATTTGGAATGGGGAGAAACTTTTCTAATAAAATGCATACAAAATAAGTAGACATGTTAGGGACCAAAAAAAAAACACACAACAAAAATAGCTAATTTATATCCAACTCCTAGGGTGTCAAGCATCTTGGTAAACAGTTTATACAAATATGCCACTGATACTCATAATAATTCCACTGTTGCCCCTGCTGTGGACGTGGGGAAGCTGAGTCGCTGGGAGTTCCATTTACCTGAGCTGACACGGCAGGACTCCAAACCGGGTCTCTCGGCCTCCGAATCCATGCTCTTAACCACTACACTGCATCGCCACGCAAAAGGCAAATACTGAGATTAACTTACCCTTACTTAGAAAAGCGACAATAGCCCTGGCCAGTTTGGCTCAGCGGTTAGAGCGTCGGCCTGCGGTCCTGAGAGACCCGGGTTCGGTTCCCGCTAAGGGCACGTACTTCGGTTGCAGTTTGTCCCGGGCCCTGGTTGGTCGTGCGGGTGGCAGCCACTCGATGTGTCCTTTCACGTAGATGTTTCTCTCTCTCTTCCTTCCTCTCTCTCCCTCCCACTCTATCTGTACAAAAAAAAAAAAAAAAAAAAGGAAAAATATCCTCAGGTGAGGATAAAAAAAAAAAGAAAAGTAACAATAAAAGTACTTCTTGGAAAAACTGATTGTTTGCTTTTTTTCTGAAAAACTCAGCTTGAAAGGAAGATACTAGTAGAGTCAGAGCACCAGTCATGAGACTGTTTTCCTCTCAGAGCCATCAAATTATAGACAGTATGTTGAATGTAATTGAATATAGTTTGGGACCTTTTATTCTTTCCAGTTCAGTTGCAATGAGCTTACAGCAAATTAAGTCTGTAAGGGAAAGGGACCTAGCCAGATCCAAAGTATGATTTCCAGGGATATAAATATAAAAGCCCGTGGCCCCGCTGGTGTCGTTCAGTGGACTGAGCGTTGTCCCATGGACTGAGAGGTCCCAGTTCGATTCCCAGTCAAGGTACATGCCCCGCTTGCAGGCTCTATCTCCAGTAGGGGGCGTGCAAGAGTCAGCCAATTGATGTTTCTCTCTCACATCAATGTTTCTATCTCTCTCTCAAAAAAAATCAATAAAAACATATTAAAATATATAAATATAATATATATTTTACATATATATAATCCTGTATATTTTAAAACATTCACTTATCCAGAGGATTTGGATTATTCAGGGATTTTTGGCCACCAGCACTGCTGAGAAACTGCTAAGGCTGCAGACAGGGAATCATGTGCACTGCAGAGCAACCTGGCAATTAAAGAGGAGGCACATATGAGTACTCTTTGCTCAGTAACTGTACAAACAACAGAACAAAAGAGACCCTCCTCAGTGGAGACTTTCATCTTAACATCATTTGTGTATTGCTGTGTCTGCATCTAGTTTTATGTAGTCTGTCTAGCCAGACACAGATACTCCCACCAAACATCATATTCAAGAAGAAAGAGTTCAACAGTCAGAGATATCACATGATAAATCATTAGTGGTTGGTGTGGAGAGTAAACAATTCATAGTAAACAATTTGGAGGCATTTTTTATATTATTGTTAATTTTTCCTTCTTAAATGCTATTCTTATTCAGTTTCCACAGTGGGCTTGCTGTCTTAGCTTTTGTACAGAACATCCATCGACTAATCCATGCTAATAGCTGTGCTCTTTTGTGGCATTGCAGTTAGTCCTGGTCTTGAGAACTAGGAGAATGGTGCTGGACCCTAAAATTCCTTAATTATGCACGTGGAGCAAAAGTAGGTTTACAGTTGTTTGCACGAAAAATTATACAATAATTTGTAAATAATAATACAAGAATAAATTGTGTTTTGCATACTCACAGCTGTAAACCTACTTTGCCCCAGCCTGTAGTTGCCTGATCTCTCTGTGACAATCTGAGAAGAGTCAACTGACAATCTGAGAAGAGTCAGTTGACAACGGATAGTCGAAGTAACTTAAAAGTGCTCAGGTGAGAGTAAGGTAACCCAGAGTCAGCAACAGCTGGAAGTCTCTAACACACCAAGGCTGAAGGGAGAAAGAAAAGAGGTAGTAAACCAGTGTCTGGTGTCCAGGGTCTCCTAGGAGAAGCTGGAACCATGGGAGATGGGAACTGAATGAGACAGTGCCAGAGATGCTGCCCGGGGCAGAAAAGGAAGAGGGAAAGAGCTGACTTCTCTCTTTCTACATCCTCTCAGCTCCTGCCACAGTCTCCCATTAGCAGACCAGCCGGAAGTCAGCTGACACACAGCCTGATGATCACAGCTGCCAGAGTCAGCCTCCCCTACAATGTCAAGCAGCACAAGGGAAGGAGGGACTGATCTGAGGGCCAACAGGCTCACTACTGGCAAGGGAAGTGGGAATAAATGGAGGGCAGGGACATATTTGGAGGTATTGAAATAGTTCAGTGGCTTAGACCAAGGTAGTGGCAGAGAAAATGGAGAGAAAGAAATGATTTGAGCTATGTTTAGGAGAAAAAAGTCAGCATGACTTAGTGACATTATATTTGAGAATTAAGAGAAAAGAGGCTATTGTGAGCAACTTCAACCATTTGCATTGATTGGGTTAGTTTTGTGGCTTCTGCAGAACTGTAAGGATGCCACTCAGAAGAATCCCTGAGCGCTTAATCAAATTGTTTTTCTGGCTATTTATTAATAAATAAGAGAGGGTGGCCAGCAATTGGCTAGACATCATACAGCAAAGAAGGAAGGAGCCTGGCTACTGCTGGGGGTTACCATGGTTACAGTTTAGCGTTATTGTCATCAGGGGGTACAGCAAAGAACAGAGGAATTACAGAATAAAACATCTCCTGGCTGTCTCTCTAGGCTGAAAAGCAGTGTTGTTTTACTGGAGAAGTGAGCAGGCTACCACAGCAAGCAGTTATGGTAATAATGGCAAGGTGTGTGTGTGTGTTGTTAAATACTTGAAAGTACTTTGTGGATTTCTGCAAAGAGCCAATTAGCCAGTCCAAACTTAACTTTTTAAATTCCAAGTGTCAGAACAAAGGTGGAGACTAAGGCATGGTGTAGAGGATTCGTGAGCCACAAAGAATGCTGCAGACTTGTTCCTGCAGTCGCCAGTGAGTTAAAGGGGCGAGGAGGAGAGGACAAGAGAACTCAGTAGTCATAAGACCTCCTTTGGCAAGCTGTTGCCTGGTTAGTCCCCAGCAGAGAGCCCGAACCTGCAACAGATGTTTCTATTATTATTTTATACAATTTTAACTTTAGTGACAATGTGTGCAAAAGAGAGCTAAACCAATTCTATTAGTTATAATCCAACTATATAATGATACAGTTCTCTATGGCCCAATAAGGGGACATGATTTAGGTGCATATCATATACATGGCTTTGTTCTAGTTCCTGAGAGGACTACAAAGAAATAGATGGCACACATCAGCACAAGTAGATCCTTTTATTTTTAGTTTTGTAATGCAATTTGTTAGGTCTAGTAACACTGAATTCCTAGGAAATTCACCTTTCTGGTACATACTGACATTTCCCATGTACTAAACCCTACACCTCTATCTATTTTATGCATCAGAAGAAGTTAATATATAGCTATATAAGTTACAGGATCTGGAGAGATAATTATAATGTGGATATTATTAAACAAGATAGGAAATGAGGGGTTTGAGATAGACAAAGGAGTTATTAAACAGGTTGTGTCAGAAAGGCCCCAAAATGCCATCCTGACCTGCACACAATCTCTGAAGATAAACAGATAATTATATGAGATATATTCTTGTACCAAGAATAAGAAAATAATTAGATATTCTACATAGGAAGATAATTGAATACAAGTTAGGAAATAATCAGGTGACTTGCCAGAGCTGGGACCTTGAAGAACAAGTTGCAAATTTTGATAGAAAATATATAAAGGTTGTCCTGCCGGTTTGACTCAGCGGTTAGAGCATGGGCCCGAGGACCAAAGAGTGGCAGGTTCGATTGCAGTCAAGGGCACATACCTCGATTTTGGTTCGATCCCTGGCCCTGATCAGGATCATGATGGAGGCAATCAATTGATGTGTCTCTCTCACATTGCAGTTTCTCTCTCTCTCTCTCTCCCCAACCCCAACTTTATCTGTAGATAGATGGGAAAATATCCATGGGTAAAGATTCAAGAAGGAAAATATATGAAGGGCAAATTGATTAAATTAGTTTTAATTTGATCTTTTGAGATCTTTGATTTTTTGGTTGACAATCTAACTGTCATTCTACATGTACAGAAACAACTGAGTCACATTGTAAGACAATTAAAATTTGATAGAACCAGGCCTTTGCCTAAGATACTTAGCACCTATTTGCAGAGTTCAGTCAGGAATTTTGACATCCTAAAGGAGAAAGCAGGTCCTAAAGTCAGAAGAATTTTTACTGGGCAGTGAGGCAGAAGGAGAGGTAAGGAGGGAGTGGCAAAAGTAGGGAAGGAGGGAATGCATTCTGAGTATTGTAAATGGCCCCTCACTGGAGAACTCCTTGACTTTGACCTTGGGTTTCCAGCTCCATTCAACTTCATAAATAGCCGAGAGAAGTGGTATGTTTTGAAGCTTTGGCAAGCTGGTCAACTGGAGGAGGATAAGAAAAGGGGAAATTATAGCGTATTTAATAGGTGGGGGGAGGGGTTTAAAATGTCTATTCTCTTTAAAATAATTGCATTTTTTTTTTTTATCCTCACCCGAGGACATTTTTCCATTTTTTACTCAGATAGAGCGGGAAGGAGAGAGAGGAAGAGAGAGAAACATCGACGTGAAAGGGACACATCGAGTGGCCGCCACCCACACGAACCAACCAGGCCCGGGGACAAACTGCAGCCAAGGTACATGCCCTTAGCGGGAACCGAACCCGGGTCTCTCTGGACCGCAGGCCGACGCTCTAACCGCTGAGCCAAACCGGCCAGGGCAATAATTGCATTTTTTTCTACACTTTTTTTCTTTTCTTATTGAGGTATAATCATTATTCTGAAATTCGGAGTCTTCTAACTTCTGGTGTTTAGGTCAAAGTCTGGCAAGTCCAGTAATATTTAATGTCCTGTTTGCTTTGCATTGAAGAGTTTTTTTTTTTTAAAAAAAGCTTTATTATATTTAGAGAAGTTTGAGGTTTAAAACAAAATTCACAGAGGCATACAGAGATGTTCCATATACCCTCTGTCCCCATGTGTACAGAGCTCACGAGAATCATATGTATATATGGTTTTTACCACAGGTTTCCCTTTCTAAGAATGTCATATAGTTGGAGTCATACAGTATGTAGCCTTTTCAGATTGGCTTCTTTCACACAGTGATATGCGTTTACGTTTCTTCCAGGTCTTTTTGTGGAATGATACTTCATTTCTTTTTAGTGTTGAAAAATATTTCATTGTCTGTATATATCACAGGTTGTTTATTCATTCACCTACTGAAGGAGATTTTGGTTGTTTCTAAGTTTTGGCAATATTTAATAAAGCTGCTATAAACATCCTCATGCAGGTTTTACTGTGAACATAAGTTTCAACTTCTTTGGGTAAATACCAAGGTGTGTGACTGCTGGATTGGGTGGTAAGAGTGTGTTTAGTTTCCCAAGAAACCGCTAAATTGTCATCCAAACTAATGGTACCATTTTCCGTTTCAGCTGGCAATGGATGAGAGTTCCTACTGTTCCAAATCCTCCTCAGCATTTGGTGTTGTCAGTGGTCCAGACTTTGACCATTCTAATAGGTGTGTAGTGGTATTTTTGGTTGTTTTCCTTTGAATTTCCCTGGTGACATAATGTGAAACATCTTTTCAGATGCTTATTTGTCATCCGTCTGTCTTCTTTGATAAAATGTCTATTGCTAATTTTTTTATTGCACTGTTATTTTTTTTTATTGTGAGGTTCTAAAAATTTTTTAAATATATATTTTGGATAACAATCCTTCATCAGTTGTATCTTTTGCAAATATTTTCTCTCCCAGTCTATGGTTTTTCTTCTACTTATCTCTCTCTCTCTTTTTTTTTTTAATCCTCACCCGAGGACATTTTTCCATTTTTTGTTCAGATAGAGTGGGAGAGAGTGAGAGAGAGAGAAACATCAACATGAAAGGGACAGATAAGTGGTTGTCACCTGCACGACCCAACCAGGGCCGGGGAGAAACTGCAACCGAGGTACGTGCCCTTAGCGTGAACCGAGCACGGGTCTCTCCAGACTGCAGGCCGATGCTCTAACCGCTGAGCCAAACCGGTCAGGGCTCTTCTACTCCTCTTGATAATGTCCTTCGCAGAGCAGAAGTTTTTAATTTTAATAAGGCCCAGCTTATCAATGTTTTCTTTCATGGATTTTGTCCTTGATGCTGTATATAAACAAAAATCATCATATCCAATGCCACCTAAGTTTTCTCACATGTTATCTTATAGGGGTTTTACAGTTAGATTTATGATCCATTTCAGCTTATTTTTGTGAAAGATTTAAGTACTGTGCCTAGATTCCTTTTTTTTTACATGTAGATGTTCAATTATTTCAGCACCACCTATCAAAGAGATTATCTTTGCTCCACTGAATGCCTCTGCTCCCTTGTCAAAGATCAGTTGACTATGGAGGTCTATTTATGATCTCTCTGTTCTGTTCCATTGATCTATTTTTCTATTATTTCACCAATGCCACACTGTATTAACAATTGTAACTTTACATTGACCTCCAGCTTTGTTCCCCTTCAATACTGTGTTGTCTTTCCCGGGTTTTTTGTTTATCCAAACAGACTTTAGAACAAGTTGGTTGGTATTCGTAAATAACTTGCTGAGATTTTTATTTGAAAAGAGTGACTTTTTAGGAGTATTTCAGAACTTCCTGCACCCAGAAGTAAGTTACAGTCACAGATGATTAAGTAGTGTCTTGACCCCTGGAAAAGAATAAGAACAAAACAAATATAATTGCACTGAGAGTACTGGACACATGGTCACTATGTGTCCCAGGGGCCTCTAACTCTCTCTTTCATACCACGTGGACTATCACTTTCATTGTGTGTATCAGCTATTCAGTGACTGCACTAAAAGTTGAAGTTTAAAATTTTGAAGGAAAGTATAATTTATTGGTTCTGAAATTTATGACTTGCAAAAAAGTCAGATACCTAGAAAATGCATATATCCCAGAAGAACACATTGGCATCATTTTTGACAAACGAAAGTAATAATGAATAAAAATGTGGAACTTTAAACAGGAAAACTCACACTGATTAAATTAACAAGACAAAGATAAACCCATAGGCTACAGTACTGGTGGCATTACTGCAAACTCAGTCGTGGTGGCAGTGCAGTCATGCATCATTTTGGGATAGCAGTTCGGCAACACATGTGAAATACTGTAAAATATTCAGTATCTCATTCGTGGAAATGTATCAGAGAAAATTTGAAAGAAAGGAAAGGGCTATATATGTATGCAAGATCATTATCACATTGAAAATGGGAAAGAAATATACAATTGTAATAAAATATTTAAGTAAAATGTGTCTCATCTATGTAATGGACTAACATTAGGGGATAAAATGATAATTATAGAGCCTAGACAAAACAATAAAAAATGTTAATATAATAAATGTTCAGTGATATAAACAGAACATTCAATTAAGGGTATATTCTGGTTATAGCAATAAAAAAATTATCTGTCCATGGACAGACCCTGGATAATATTATGGTAAGCATGCTTATTTTTGTCTTTATTTTCTGAAAAAGCCTATGTTAAAACAAAAACAAAAGCTATCATTTTTGAATTGGGGTGGGGAATGTATCTTTTTTAATTTCCCTCATTCATTCTGACTCATAAGAGGAAGGGTAATTTCTCTGATTGGTGACTTTGGAAAAGAGGTCATTGCTCATATATATAACCTAGACTTTTCTCTTCTCTGAGTCCTGGTCAAGGCTCAGGTTATAGGAATTTTTTTCTTTGCTCTAGCATCCTCCAATATGTAAGCATCCTGCAGTAGTCCTTGCCACTGAAGAGGACTCCTGCCATTTGCTCAGTCCACTGCCTATGACTAGTTACATATATCAATTTCATGGGGATAGGAATAGAAGTTCCCTTTGGGCTCAAGATGTCCTATATTGGGAATTTTCTCTTCAATTTTTGTTGCATAAAGTTGATATTTATTTTTCTACCAGAAGCCTAGAGTTATTATTCAATTTGTTTCATCTGTGTAGAATGAGGATATGATTACCACTTTCAAGAAAAGTCACAAAAGTAGAATAAATATAGATGCAAGAAATCTTCAACAAAATGCTAGCCAACTGAATTCAACAGCACATTTAAATGATCATTGCCATGACCAAGTGGAATTTATTTATTGGATGCAAGGATGGTTCAACATATACAAATCAACATTTGTTACCACCACATTAACAGACTGAAGGTAAAAACCACATGATCATCTCAATAGCTCCAGAAAAAGCATTTGCAAAATTCAACAACATTTTATGATATAAACTCTCAACAAATTATGGATAGAAGTAATATACCTCAACATAAAAATGGCATAAATGACAAGCCTACAGTTAACATTATACTTAGTGATGAAGTTTGAAAGTTTTTTCTCTAGATAAAGAACAACATAAAAGGATGCCTTGTCTTGTCAATTCTATTTAACAATTTAACACAGTACTGGAAGTTCTGGCCAAAGCAATTAAGTAAGAAAAAAAAATTAAAGACATCTAAATTGGATAAGTAAGAAATAAAAGTATCTCTTACACCATACACAAAATTTAACTCAACATGGATTAAAGAGATAAAAGACCTAAACACATAAGTTTCTACAAAGAAACACAGTAAAAAAGCTCCTTGATAGTGGCCTTGGCAATTATTTTTTTGCATATAGCACCAAATACACAGGCAATGAAAGCAAAGTAAATAAATGGAATTACATCAAACTAAAAAGCTTTTGCATGCAAAAGAAACAATCAACAAAATTAAAAAGTAACACATAGAATGGCAGAAAATATTTGTTAACCATATATCTAATAAGCAGTTAATATCCAATATATATAAGAAACTCCTACAACTCAAAGCAAAACAAAACAAAACAGCCAATAACCTAATTAAAATATGAGCAACAACCGGTATAGATATTTTTCCAAAGTAGACATACAAATAGTCAACAGATATATAAAAAGCACTCAACATTACTAATCTTCAAGGAAGCAAATCAACATCACATTGAAATATCACCCAATAGATATTAGAATGGCTATTATTTAAAAAAACAAATAAACAAAAAGATAACGGTTGCTGGTGAGGGTGTGGAGAAAAGGGCACCCTTTTACAGAGTTGGTGGATATGTAAATTGGCAAAATTATTATAGAAAATACTATGGAGATTAATCAAAAAATTAAAAATGAGACTACCAAATGATCCAGCAATCCTACTTCTGGGTATTTATTCAAGAAACTAAAATCAGGATCTCAAAGGAATAGCTGCACTCCCATGTTTATTGTAGCACTATTCATCACAGAGAAGGTACAGAAATGACATAAATGTCCATCGATGGATGAATGGATAAGAACATATCCAACATGTGTTCATTATATATATAATGGAACATCCTGCATTTTGAATGTACATTTACCCATGCATAATTTTGTAACAATATGCATTGGTCTAAGTTATGTAGATCTTTCAAACAGATAATACATTTCATTCCATAATATTAACAAATCATCTTTGCTAATATCACCAACTTCATCAGAAAAGTAGTTAAGTTGGGAAGCTGTCACGCTCAAGGTGACAGGTACAAGTTTTGCAAATCGCAAATGGATGTATGATTTCATTTGAAAGGACCAACGTTATTGGCAACAAATGTTTTCTTTGAAGTGATAACCTCACTTTACTTATTTTCAAAAATATGCTTGTCTAACACTCAAGTTTAAATAAACATAGTTTGTCTTTCCGTGAAAAAAATAGGTGGTTCAGTTTGCAACCCAAATACCGTGATCACACACGTGCATTTCCTTGAGACGGCTGTCATACTGAGAAGTGTGTTATGCATACTTCTCATTTTGTTACACAGAATATTAACAGGGCGCGTAACCAAGGATTGAGAGTTAATAAAATTCCTAATTTTTACTGCTTCATGAAGGATATTCTTTGATGAATGAATGAAACTAATGTGGCAGAGTGTGGTGATTGCGGGGGAAGGGAGTGGGTGGAATGTAGGAGTGTATAAGTGGGATAAATGGTGATGAAACAAAGCTATTAAATAAAAAAATAAAAAGAAATTTTCTAAATATATAAAACAATATATTTTGAAAATCCCCCCAAATAAATAAATAAAATACCATGAAAGTGAAATAAATAAATACATAATTAAATTAAAAACTGCTGTGGCAGAGAAGAATATAGTGACTACAAATACAGTTTGGTGTCAAAATCTTGATTCGTGTTTAGATACCAGAAGTTCTAGCCACCAGTGCTTTTGCACCATCAGTGGAAAAAACATGTAACATCTGAGTAGTATTATAAAAATATTTCAACCTCAGAAAAACCCTGACTAAGTCTCAGGTTCCCCTAGAAGATTGAACACCAAATCTGAAAACCTCTAACTTTCAATGGTTATGCCCTAGAACTGAAAAAGACTTTCTAATTTTATGATTCCTTCTATCACATTGACAAGAACAACCTATTTGTCCAAAAATTCAATCCTGTTAATATCTGAGAACCCAAGGTTACCATATAAGATAAATGGTGATAATACTAAATATATATAAAGACTGTGATGAAAACCTATTATTTTAAAAGGGTATTTCAGGAGCTGTTTCACCGTTTGTAATGAGAAGAACTTATTTAATCGTTCACATACTACATTATTTTCATGAACTGTTATCATATTTCTTAGAAAATATGAGCATTTAAGATTCTGTATTAAATTCCTTTCTGCCATTTTTTCCCCAACAAAATACGTTTTAAATTTAGTGTTTCACTAGATGCTCAAGCACATTTTTATAACAAATAGCTTACACACTTATTATATATATTACAGACTATCTGAGTTACATATACCAAATAATATTATACCGGATGCAATGTAGTTTGCTAGTATCTATTTAAAATATAATAAGATTAGAGTTATGTTTGAGTTTAAGATTTAGAGCTATGGTTGTTTTAAAAAGTAGGTTTCTGTTGAGGTTACAATTAAAATTAGTTTTAGAATTGAGATTTGTTTACAGATTGGTGTTAAAGTTAGAGTCAGTGATGTGGTTAGGTTCAAGCTTAGGACAAGAGATAGAATTACCTGTATGTGACAGAATTTGTTCAGGGATATATATATTTATTGACACTAAGACTGATGTCCCCTATTTCCCCACTTTGTCCACCTGAACTCAGCCTGCCCACCCCACCCTGGCCTTCTCCAAGGTTGTCATTACATCTGAAGTCAAAAACAATGACATAATTAGTAGACTTTTCATTTAGTGATTCTACTCTGTGCTGGAAGCAGTTTGCAGAAATCCCGTTTGGTATGAATTAATTTTAAGTGTGTTCAACCACCTCCCTAAAAATTTAACACAAAGCGAAGTAGATGGGATACTAAAAGTAAACTGTTCTAGACTCATTTTTCTCATAGCATTTAGAAAGGTATTGTTATGTCTTAGACTACAACAGGCATTCACTAGAGGGAATATGTTTCATTCTTTGAAATACTCTGCTGACCTTAGTGTGCAGAATGCTGGTAGCATCCCTGGAATATAATGCAATGCCAGTTACTGAGGGAGCATGGTGGTTGATATAGCTAGCAAATAGCTCTTTTAGAAAGTATCCATTACATACACGCACTCACTGAATAACACAGTGGCAGATACTGTTTGCAAGTGACCACTTAAGGACCTTAATGCTAAACCTAACCTAACTTTGTACCAAACACTAATTGCAAGTTACTCCACTAACTCAACCCCCTCAAAAAAGAATGTAAATTAAAGTTATTAAGTTGTCTAGATAATTGGAATAAAAATATTTATCTGGTTAGGATATAATTATTTAATGTGTGAAATGTCTTCAAGTGTCTGATTACCTTTTATTAGAATAATATATTTGCAAAATAGTTAATAAAAATTCTATTTGAATGATCAACAATTCAAAAACTTTTACTAATTCTCAGAAATCTTACCTTTTAGTTATTTCTAAGTGAGAATGCTCACTGAATCAATAGTAAAGAATACTAGAAAATAAACATATATTTCAATTTTCCCATGTCATTATCAAGAAAGGAATAATTAATAGTAGGTAATGTTTACTGAGTGACTGTTATGTCCAAAAAATATAATAATGTATTTAATACTAACAACAACCCAATAAATTTGATACTTATAATTCCTAATTAAAGCTGAGGAAATTGAGGTTTAGAGAGGGTTAATGACCTCTCCAAGGTCACAGAAGTAGTAAATGGAAGAGAATTTAAACACAAAGCTCTTTGGTGTCATTGTGAATTCCAGAACTGGTTAGAGAGTCAAGAAAGCTCATGTCAAAGTAGGTGGCTCTGCATTCTTGGAACTGTAACTGGTGTTACTATTCATCAGCACTGACAAGCCTCTCACATAATCTAGCCCTGGTGGAAATTGTTCATGACAAAAGAGTCTCTCCTGGGAGGTTCTCAGACACCAGTGTCTCTTTGCTGTGATCTGAGAGCTGTGTCACTCCAAGGCCTTGAGGGTGGGTGGAGAGAGCAGGGCCTGATGCTGTGTTTCAGAAATTATGACAGTTTTACACTTGGTTAGGATCCAGATTGTCAGAGGCTTTGGAAAGTAGTTCTTTGGGGACTTGACAGGAAAAATTCTCTAGTGATAAACAGACTATCACCTTATAATATGCTGATTTGTACTCCAGAGTGTGGAACTTCCTTGGGAGAAGTTTCTGACTTAAGATATCTGCAGCCCTGCACTTCAGGTAGCTCCTTGCCTTTGTAGGAAGTGGGGATGATCGCTTGCGTAGGGTGCTAGGAAAGTGAGTCAGTCTTGCTGAAATTGCACTATTTGACCTCTCGGATCTCATTCAGTCCCAGGTGGAAGAGAATTCAAGCAAAGAGAAAATACTGCCTTTCTCTTCACCTTTTCATTTCCATAAACTCCCTTTTTGGTAGTCAGTTCCTCCCTGGAACTCTCTCGAGACGTAACAGAGCAGGGCATTCCACCTTTTAGGCGACACCTGTGTGGCCTCACAATGAGTATCTTCAAACAGAAATGTAATACTCCGTCTCATACAAAGAACGTGGGAAGGTCAGAGATAAAGAGTCATTACAGTTCTTCTTTATTCAGAATCTGTGAAACAAGCTATATGAGCGTATTAAAGGAAAAGAAGGAAAGTTAATTACTAAATAATTAAGAAGTTATTGAACATCTACTCTGGGACAGGCTAATTGTAGAAACCAAAATATAGTAGTGAACAAAACATAAGAATTCTCCACTTTTATGCAGCTTACATTCTACTGGGGAGATGAAAGATAAACACAAAAACAAATAAGTATATAATGTATATGCTGGTAATAAGAATTATGAATACAAAGCAGATAAGACGTTAGAGAGTGATGAGGGGCTGGGCTATATGCTATTTTATTTAGATTGATCCAGAGGCTTTTTAGACAAGGAAACATTAGAACAAAAGTCTGAGTGTAATGAGGGAATAAACTGTATGGATATCGGGGGAAGGAGCTATCTAGTCAGATGGTAAGACAAATGCCAATGTCCTGAATTGGGAGAGGCTTTTTGAGTCTGAGGAATAGCATGGAGATCACTATGGTTGGCAAAGAATGAGCCAGGGAGAGGAAATGATGGCAGAGAATTAACCAAGCGTCATATAATATATAGGGCCTTATAGGCAATGGACCAAGGTTTAGGATTTGAATTTATTCTAATTAAAATGTATGAGGCATGGATAATTTTGAGCAGAGAGTGCCATGATAGAAATTGAGTTATAAGATAATCAGGCTGCTGTCTGGCAATTAGTCTGTGAATGGACATGGATTCAAACCCAGTGACCAATGGGAAAGTCTAATGAAATATCAGTAATCCAATGACAGACTGTGATTTCGAGTATGGTGATGAGGAGTGTTTAGATTTGAGGTAACTTTTGAACTATAGCTAAAAGGATTTGATGGTGAATTGGATGTAATTTTCGAGAGAAACAAAGGTAGTTGAGGATTTTGTCGACTTTGGCCCAGAGCATTGAAGAAACAGTTACAAATAAACTGAGAACAAGGAACCTTAGCAGGTTTGTTTTTTGGGGGTTTTTTTTTTGGTAGCAAAAATTTGTCTTACCCTTGTCTGGTTTGAGATTCCCATTAGACATCCTACTGGAGATATTGCCTAAGTAGCTGCATATCAAGCCTGGAGTTTTTGGAGCAAAGTTTTGAATTTTAACTTTGAGAGATGGTTTTAGAGGAGTCTTGAGAGGAAATGTAGAGCAAATCTTGAAGAAGAAACCATGTGAGAGTGGTATTCTGTTAGGATTCACCCTGACGTGAGGGATTTTTCAGCTAGGACATTCTTTTAACTGAAAAAAGACTAAGCTACTTATAGGCTCAAACCATATCTCATCATTTCTATATAACTAATTCCTGGTCTGATGACTGTGTCAAAATAGTCAATTTCAAAAATAATGTTGCTGGTATTAGGTTAGTGTTCAGAGCACACCATATATAGTTTGTTATATGCACTTGATAATTTTGTTTGAATAAAAGGTGCATTGGTATAAAAGTACAATGTTTTAATAGTTAAATGCATGTACTACAATATTTCAATATAGAATGTTAATTAACTCAACATTTTTTATTTTCTTGATGCATGGGTCAATGCTCAACCACTGAACCACACCAGCTGAGCTAAATTATATGTTTAATAATCACTATTTCTCTCTCTCTCTCTTTATATATATATATATATATATATATATATAAACATATATATTAATATATAATTAATTGTTGACATTATTATAGATGTCCCCCAATTTCTCCCACAGTTGCCCCCCACCTCCCAGCCCCTGCTCAATCCCAGGCCTTTCCCACACTATTGTCTGTCCATTGGCTATGCATATATGTATATAAATTCTTTGGTTAATCCTTTCCCATCTCTCTACTGCTCTCCCCTCTGAGACATTTGTCAGTAAGTTCCATGCATCCATGTCTCTGGATCTATTTTGTTCATCAATTTATTATGTTCATTCAATTCCACATATAAGTGAGATCATGTGATATTTATCTTTCTCTGACTGGCTCATTGCACTCAGCATAATACTCTCCATGCTGTCATAAAGGGTAAGAGATTCTTAATTTTTAAAGCTGCCTAGTATTCCATTGTGTAATTGTACCACAGCTTTTTAATGCACTCATCTACTGATGGGTACTTCTGCTATTTTAGCTATTGTAAATAATGCTACTATGAACATAGGGGTGTATATATTCTTTCTGATGGGTGTTTTGGAATTCTTAGGATATATTTCTAGAAGTGGGATTACTGAGTCCAGAGGTAGTTCCATTTTTAATTTTTTTAGTAAATCCCATATTGTTTTCCATAGTGACTGTACCAGTCTTCATTTCCACCATCAGTGTACTAGGGTTCCCTTTTCTCCCCATCCTCACCAGCACTTGATATTTGTTGATTTATTGATGGTAGCCATTCTGGTAGGTATGAGGTGATATCTCATTATAGTTTTAGTTTGCATCTCTCTGATGATGAGTAAGATTGAGCATTTTTTTATGTCTTTGGAAATCTGTATGTCCTCTTTGGGGAACTGTCTGTTCAAGTCCTGTGCCCACTTTTTAATGGGGTTATTTGTGTTCACTTTGTTGAGTTGTATGAGTTTTCATATATTTTGGAAATCAACCTCTTATCAGATGCATCATTGGCAAATACGTTCTCCTATACAGTGGGTTCTTTTTTCATTTTGGTGATGGTTTCCTTTGCTGTGTAGAAGCTATTCAGGATTAGTCCCATTTGTTTATTTTTCCTTTGTTTTTCTTGCCCTTGGTGACGTATGTGTGAAAATTCTGCTACGTGAGATGTCTGAGATTTTATTGCCTATGTTTTCTTCTAGGATTTTTATTGTTTTGTGACTTACATTTAAGTCTTTTATCCATTTTGAGTTCATTCTTGTGTATGGAGTAGGTTGGTGATCTAGTTTCATTTTTTTACATGTGCCTGTCCAATTTTCACAACAGCATTAATTGGAGAGACTGTCTTTACTCCATTGTGTGTTCTTGCCTCCATTGTCATATATTAAACTACCATAATGATATGAGTAAATTTCTGGGGTCTCTCTTCTGTTCCATTGATCTATATGTCTGTTCTTGTGCCAATACCAGACTGTTTTGATTACAATGGCTTTATAGAGTAATTTGATATCTGGTATTGTAATCCCTCCAACTTTGTTGTTCTTTGTCAAGATTGTTGTGCCTATTGGGGCCTTTTTTGGTTCCACATAAATTTTTGGAATATTTTTTCTAGATCTGCCATTGATATTTTAACAGGGATTGCACTAAAGCTATAGATCATTTGGGCAGTATGGCAGTATTAATTCTTCTAATTCATGAACACAATATATGCTTCCACTTGTTTGTATCTTCCTCTAGTTTTTTTTTCAGTGTCCCATAGTTTTTCAAGTACAGGTCTTTTACCTCCTTGGTTAAGTTTATTCCAGGGTATCTTATTTTTTTGTTGTTGTTGCAATGGTAAATGGGATTATTACTTTATTTTTTTTTATTTTTTCTTCCTGAGAGTTTATTGCTGGTGTATAAAAATGCCATTGATTTCTGGACGTTGATTTTGTATTCTGCCACTTTGCTGAATTCATTTATTAAATCTAGTAGTTTTGGGTGTAATCTTCAGGTTTTTCTATACACAGAATGATGAGAATTTTATTTTCTCCTTTCCAGTTTGGATGCCTTTTATTTTTTTCTTCTTGTCTGATTGCTGTGGCTAAGACTTCCAGTACTGTGTTGAATAAGAGTGGCGAAAGCGGGCATCCTTGTCTTGGTCCTGTTCTTAAGGGAAACACTCTTAATTTTTGCCTATTAAGTATGATGTTGGCTATAGGTTTGTCATATATGGCCTTTATTATGTTGAGGTATAATCCTTTTATTCCCACTTTGCTGAGAATTCTTATCAAAAATTTGTGCTGAATGTTGTCAAATGCCTTTTCTGCATCTATTGATATAATCATGTGATTTTTATTGTTCATTTTGTTTATGTGATATATCACATTTATTGATTTGTGAATATTGTATCAGCCTTGCATGCCTGAAATAAATCCTGCTTGATTATGGTGTATGATCTTCCTAATGTATTGCCGGATCCGATTTGCTAATATTTTGTTCAGGATTTTAGCATCTATGTTCATCAAGGATATTGGCCTGTAATTTTTTTGTTGTAGTGTTTCATCTGGTTTTGGAATTAGAATAATGCTGGCCATGTGAAAAGAGCTTGGAAGTGTTCATTCCTCTTGAAATATTTGGAATAGTTTGAGGAGGATAGGTATTAGTTCTCTGAATGTTTGGTAAAGCTCAACCTGTGAAGCCATCTCTTAATTAAAAAAAACAAAAAAAACTAACATCACCTGAAGAACAACATTCTTTAAGGTTATTTTGTCCCAACAACCAAGTCACTGATTCGTATAGATTCAGGCTTTACTTACATTGTTCCTACCATATTAGTTTAATATAAACCATAAACTACATTGCTCATAAAAATTGGATTAAATAGATTTTTTGACAATGTCTTAAAAACTCCAAAACAAGTGATCAATGCAAGGATTAAAACATAAAGTTTATCCCAAATTTTATATTTTCTCCAGTAAAATAAAAATATAATGTGGAGACTGCTCTTTTATAGCTTTATTTTAATCATCTTCTAATAAATATTTAAAATATGAAATCCAATTGAGGTGATCATCTAAGGCCTTGAAAGCTGTAAAAGCTAAAAAAACAAAAACAAAAACAAAAAACCCTACAAAGTTTTACGATACTATAGGCAAGACACATTCATGTTTGTATTTAAAGAATAGAAGTTTTCAAATGCCCACTTTCTGCCAGGTTCTTCTCTAGACATTTTCTTCTAGTTCTGACAGCCCCAGGATTGAGCTTGGAGGGGTTGTCACGCCCACCTGGTGAACAGAAGCAGCGCGTGGGTTACATTCAGCAGGATGCAGGGAATTAAAAGATTTATGACGTGCAATAAGCCGGGGGGGGGGGGGAGCATGAATGTTACAAGTGTCTGAGGAAAAACAAGTCTTTATAAAAGGAATTTTCCTCCCTCTAGCAAATCTATAGATTAAGTTTGGCTGAGAGGATTAATCCTGATATTTTCTTTAGAGGAATTGTGTTCTGTTTTGTTTTGTTCATTTTCTTTTTTTCTGAGTGAGCCTCCTGCACAGTGAGGTAGCAGTTTAAATTTTAAAAGATTAAATAACACAGGGGACTTCATCTTAACCTACTTAATTTCCTAGGATTCCTGGCCCTAATACTGGGCTGTTTTGTAAATGTACAGCAACCTGAGATTACAGGAGGGTTTGAGTTTGTGTGTGCAGCCAGCTGGGCAATGGAGTGAAAAAAAGACCAGGATTTATACCCAGAAGATCCAAACTTAAATTTTAATTCCATCATTAATTTTGTGAGTTTGATCAGAACTCTTCCATTTCTCAGATCTCAATTTACCTATTTTCATATGAGGAGATTGATAATTATATCAGTCATCAGTCAGGACTCTTTCAGAAACAAATCTCAGAAATTCAAATCAAAGTGAATTAAGAAAACAAGAAATGTGTTGGTGCACATAACGGAAAAGTCCAGGGTCGCCACGGGCTCTCAGCCTGGCTGGACCCAGGGGCTCAGGTTATGTTACCAGGCTCTGTTCCTCCTCACCCATCTGCTCTCCTCATGGAGTTGGCTTTATTATTATTATTATTATTTTGGTTCTAGGCTTTTATCTTTTTATCTAGCAACTTTTAGAGAGAATTTTATTTCTTCATAATTATAATAAAAGAATGGAGTCTCTGTGGTCAAATTTAATGTTCTTCATTAAGTTAATCACTATTAGTTTATTAATTTATTTACTAATTATCATTTCAGCTTGCCTATGGAATAGACACCGATTTAGGCATCTGTGATATAATGATAAACTGACATAAAGAATGTATATAAATAAATAAATCCCCAGCCTTCAGAGATCATTTATTCAGTGGGACAATCCAACAATACACTAACACACAAATAAATATATATCCTTTTTCCATTCTTGTCATATTATAAGAAAAAATAAAGCAGGAGAAGGGAATAAAGAGTGATAGGGTCCTATTTTTGTAGGGTTATCAGACAAGTCTTTTTTAATAGGGCAATATTTGTGATTCGTCTGGGTCAAAAGTGATGCTGGGAGAAAAACAATAAATTTAAGAAGCTTGTGGGTATCATAGGAAACGCAAGGAGACCTGAGTGGTTGGAGCAGGATAATTTAGGACAGTATGAGGTATGAAGATGGGAGAGTAGCTAGTATCAATTTTATTTTAAGTTTATTGGAGGAAGATTTAGAACAGTCGAGAGGTAGGAGAATTATCTGATGTCTTCAAAGGATCACTGCCATTTCTATTGGAAGAATAGACTGTAGAACACAGGACTGGAAGCAGAACATCTACTGGGAGGTTATTCCACTGGTCTAAGTATGAGATGGTTGTGGTTTGAATTATAGTAGCTGGTGGAGTGAAATGGTCAGGTGGTAGATTCTCAACCAGCCCTCAGTGATTCCCTTTCTACTAGACTTCCTCAGAATCTCTGAAACTATTAACTGCTCTCTGCCCCTGGGCTCCCTTCATCACTTAATACCAATAATTTCTCCTTTATCATAACATATCACACTTGCATTAGTTTCTCAAAGTTATAATCTCAAGTTAACATTACTGGCTCACATCGAAAGGATCCATTTTATTAGATATTTTAAAATGGGCTCTCCAGAGTAGTTTACCAGTTCATGCTTCCAAATAAGGATGAGAACTCATTTCCTCATAGCTTAGCCAATCCTTGGCATTTTATATTTTACAATTTTTTCCAAAATCTGAAGAATGTAAAATTGTTTTTCACTGATTATTAGTGATCATTCAAGGTTCTCATAAACCTTTATTTGTATCCTATTTGATCTATATTTATATTTTTCTCAGAATTTCTGTTTCTGAGGCCCCTGTGTGTAGTGCTTTGGGCTATACACTGCAAAGCTTCTAGGGGGCATTGTTCACATAGACCACGATGAGAATGGTGCACTAGGGTGCTGCAACAAGGTGGCTCTCAGGCAGAGGTTGCCTTCCTACCTCTCTATACAAAACTGTGCTGAGATCAGGATTTGGCCTATAGTTACCCCGAAATAAACTACCCTAGAAAAGTGGTAGTTTTACTCATATTTCAGTAACATTGCTTTGCTTCCAATATCTCATGAGGAAGTAAAATAGTTTAATGGCTTCACTTGACATTATTTTTATTGTATCTGCTTTTACAGTTTTATTGTTTTCTGCAAGTCACATCATCAGGCAATGTGCTTGTCTATATGATGTATTATGACCTCTGGCTTCTTAATTCTGTAACATGGGACTCCCAATACTGAGTTCATATATTATAATGGAAGACATACATTGAGGTAGGATGATATTTGAGGCCAGGTAAAGGATCCTACCCAACTAATTGTGTACTTGAATTTGTCAAGACAAAGGCTTTCATTTCACAAAAAGAATTATTCTTGTGAACCTTAATCCTTTATATTTGTACAGTAGTTTTAGTTTGCAAAGGATATTCACATATATTATGCCTTTTGACTTTCGTCAAAATCCTCTGAGTTAAGTTGAATATATATTGTTTCTGAGCCGGAAAGATCTTAATAAGCTACTCAAGGCCATAGAGCTAATGTGGCAGGCAAAATCTGATTTTAATGGGCAGTGGTGTGCCTCTCTGTAAAACCAAATATTCCAATTCATTTGCTGCTGAATGCAACCATGGGAAACCATGCTATCCAATGAGAAATAAAAATGGAATTTGGCTAAGAATTTGCTTCATAACATATTTCTTTTCTCTGTCATAGACATAGCATCCCATCTTTTGCAATTCTAACTCTGCTCTGGAGTTCTGCTTCCCAGAATACGTACGCTAATACATTTGGTTTCAGCTACATTAAATTACTAAAATATAATGAGTTAAAGATAGTGCTAGTAACGGGTCAAATCAGGACTAAAATCCAGGGCAGGCATATGACTCTAATATGCCACACTCTTTGATAACACTCTTAAGGAGAATAGTGGACTAAATAACTTGGAAGATGATGAAAGATTCAATAATGGACAAACAGGTTTGTTCCTCACTCTTATTGACCTTTTGGCCTAGTGATTGTAAACATCAACCTAAATGTCCAAAGACTGATATTTTTTCAACTTGATAAACCATATGAAACTGGTGTTTGATTACTCTCTTTTCTTAAAAACTCTTTCTTCATTCCAGTTACCTATACTTCTTTTGTTTGTTTTTTTCTACTGCCTATTGAACACCTCTACTTGGATATGCAATTGGCATTAAACCTAACATGTTCAGTGTGAAACTTCTGATCTTCTCTTCCAGTCTTGCTCCCCTACAGTCTTCCTTCCCTTGGTTTTTGGTAGCTCTTTCCCATCAATTGCCGAGGCCCCAAATCTCGGAGTCAACTTTGACTCCATTTTTAATTTCACACTTCATATCCAGTTAATGAGCAAAACCTGTTTGCTCTATTTTAAAGTAATATCCAGGTTTAACAACTTTTCACTACCCACTGCTATTACTTGTCAGGATTATTGTAATAACCTCTATCTGAACTCTGTGCTTCTTTTCTTTCTCTCTTATAAGTCATTCTCAATACAATACGTAAAATGATCCTATTACATCATAATTTAGATCTTGTGTCTTCTCTGCTCAATATCTGACAATATCTTTCTGATTTACTAAGAGAAAAATGAAGTCCTTACAATGGTCCTCCATGCCCTATATAGTTCAGATTCCTCTTCCTTTCATGTCTTAATTTCGTATTACTGTTTTTAGCTTAATCCATTACAGTTACACTGAACTCATTGGCCAAGGCTCCATGTGAGATTTAAACCTGTAGAGTGAGAATTCTGGTGCATCTGCTCAATTTGAGGAGAATTTAAATTAATCTGACAACCATCTTAGTTTCTCAACTATCATGCTAATGCCTGAGAGTCCATGCAGAGCTACAATCCTTTGTGCTTGTCCCTTTACTATGAAAATTGCCCAGGGAGAGGCTATAATTATTTTTGAATAACCAGTGTACACATTTCATCACTTGCTTCCTAATAGGTACTTTTGACTGTAATCAAAAACAATAATGAATCTTTCACTCTTCCTCCTTGTGAGGAACACAGACACCGCAGGCTTGTAGAGTGCTTCATAGTTGGTTATTTTATCATTCAGTCCTTCATTACAGTATGTCCCCTTTTTCTGGATGAGTAAAATTAAATAATTTCTCCTTGAATCCTCTCCTATTACCAGCTTTGATAATGGGGGAACTCAGTTTGAGAAAAATAGGGCATTCTAGTAGGTGGAGTCACTCAAATATTTGATAGATGGCCCAGACGCACCACTGTTCTTCAAGAACAGAGTGAGTCAGATCCTATCTCAAGTCATCTTCTCTTCCAAGCATGAAAATCTTGAAATAACAGTTAGAAAAACAAGCCAAAAATCTAAGTTTTTATTTTAAAAAAACAACAACAATTTATTGAAAAAGAATAATGCTCTATACAAATTTCCATTACAAAATCCCAAATATCCATTGGGTTTGTTTCCAGGTACAGTAGCAGAATACAAAAATATCAAAATGGACTAATTTCTGGTGTAACAATTCTGTTGGTCATTTGGGATTATAGATTTCTTTGAAGAATTTAGCAATGAGTAAACCACGTACATTTACAGTTGCACATTGTCAGGATTTATGTATCTAACAAAGGCTCTGAATTATACCTTCCAGAAGCATAGACTCAGGTTTGGAAGACACCAAAATTTACTAGATTCAAATCCTCATCATATGATGCAATCCTTTGGATAACTTTCTCATGTGGTTTCACTATGAATTACCCTTCACAAACTATCTTAGCAGTGTTAGCAACACCTAACAGGAACACTTCTGAAGGCATCACTTAATAGATATCCACCTTGAATATCCTTGCAAGTTATTGTAATTCAAAAAAATCTTCCATATTTGACTTTGCCAACACTTACACTCCCGTTTTACCCATTACATCTACAGGCTTATCCTAGGTCAAGTCTATATTCCCAAGAGAAGAAAAGCTTAGCCACAAAAAAAGCATCAGACCATAACTGACTTCCTTAGAATCTTCTTCATTTAGTAAGCTGAATTTCACTGTAGTGCCTCATCACTTGAGAGACTGGTTATGGCAAGAAACTAATTCTTTAACGTTTCTCTTTTCAGTTATTTGAAAAGTAACCCCAAACTTATGCACTTAAATTCCTTAGTTCTTTTCTTTATTACAGTACTTTTTACCTTACAAACCATATTTGCATATATTCTATCTCACTACATTCCCACAAAAGCCCTGCGAGGTAGGCAGGTCAGGAATTAATCCCTTTTTTTAAACAGATGCAACAATAAATCTGGGCCACTCAAGTGCCTTGCTCAAACTCAGACAGTAATTGATAGCACCAAGACTAAACCAGGTCTCCAGACACCAACACCAACACCCTTTTCATTACATCATCTTGCTCAGGTAAGGTAGCATTTTCCACTGACAAGAAAACTAAGAGCAATTGTTAAAATGGGACAGAGCACCAACAGCACGGTTAGTGCAGCTGAAAGAAAGGAAGTGGACTGGGGGGGGGAAGGAAGGTACAAACAACGTGAGGTGTGTGTCCAGGTTTGGTTCAGTAAGTTCTAACAGCCAACTGAGCAAATAAAAACACTACTTAGACATACTTCATGTTTAAAGAATGAGCATAATACCACCTAATTAATACTCACACCACCTCTACCAGCTAGTTAAGTATCATTATCTCAATTTGACAGATGGGAAAAGAGGAGAAGGAATAAGTGACTCGCTTATAGCTACAGAGAGAATATTTGTCAACAGATTATCACTACAGAAAATCTAGCGCTTTATGCAGAACAGCAAACCATACTTCTCTGGCAATAGGTAAACGATATGATAATTATATAAGAGCAACCACAGAGCTGAGGAAGGAAGGGGGAGAAAAAGGTTGTGTAGAGGGATACAACTGTAAATAAAAATTCAATCAATAAAATTGTGTTACAACACTGAGAAAGCAGCTGCTCAATAAGGCAAATATTTTCAAAGCAAACAAGTATTACAGGTCAGAGTACAGAGGTGAGGTGGGAAAGGTCAATGGGAATATATCATCTGGCCATGCAGAAAGATTTGATTCTTAATGATTTTAAAATCAAATAGTATGTTTAGGAAATGTGTTGTTGTTCAATTCAAGAATTAAGCCCAACGTAATAAAAAACAAAGATATGAAGAATGAATGACTAATGACAAATCAAGTGCTGTAAGATCATGGTTAAAAGGTAAAGTAAGTACATGTAAAGGGCACATGTGAAGATCTAAAAGAATTTATACTTACTTTAGTAGGTTAGATCTTATGTCAAAGACACTAAAAGCTGATGGAGGAGGGTAAGTGATATTTGACCTATTGTATATGTGTACATATAGAAAGAAGAGACATATACCAAAGATACTGCTTATTTAATCAATATAGACTTAAATATATATGTATATTTAGATATGTTTTAAGTATGTTGATACCAACATAAGAGATTTTACTATCTAATTTTTATAGAAAAACACGTCTATATACATATCTATAATTAAGGAGCACCACTCCCCACATTAGAGATGATTACTCAGTGGGAAGCAGTAATACAAATGAAAAAGGCTTCCCTCCCATATTAAGGAAAGGAGATAAAATAAGACTAAGTTATTTTTAGCAATAGGTATTTAAAAAAATAGTTTGTTTTTTGTTTGTTTTTTTTAGTAACACCACAGTTCAGAACAATAGTCAAAGTTCAAGGTCTTTAAGTCAGTGACAGCATCTCAGTGTCCATTTTCTGCTTGCTCCAGGGTTGTCTCGTTTTGCTTCTGTGTCACACGTAATCCTTCCCACTGGAAGGTGCAGGTTTGGGATATGGCCGTGGTGTTGGGTAAGATGTTGTTTTTCGGGGACAGGAGCAGCAAAGTAGGGCACCTCCCAGAATGCAGAGAGAAGCAGCAGCCCAGCCAGTGAAGAGAGCTGGACCAAATTCATACCTGAAGAGGAAAAGACAATGCATTTGCTCAATCAATGAATCATTGAAAACTTCTAAAAACATAATTAGAAATGTCATATTTTTCCCCCCAATGGAAATAATCCCCCATGATCCCTGGGGGAAGTACTTTCAGGTCTGTGCTCACACACACAAGAATGTTTGCATTGCAATTGTTGACGATTTGCAATAGCAGATCAGGCAACACAGCATGCAACACCAGGTTAATTACACAAATATTTCCAAAGACTTCCACGTGTAGGAGACTTGTAAAGCACGTTTATACACTTTAGAAGTCAGGTCTGAACTACAATTTCCAGACTAAAGCTTAACAAGTCATGTTATTACCAAGTTGCAATCACGTTCTATAAAGAAACTGCTCAAGTGATAGACCATTAGAGTTTTTAATAGTTGATCCCAGATACCTATTATCACTGAAATCTGAAATTTATGCTTTTGTAACAAAGACTTTTAAGCAGCTCTTGGAACATTCTAGATTAAGCTGATCTAAGTGTTGTATGAAGCCAGACTCTTGGGGAAAGGATCTATGACTGACGGATACTAACCAACAAGAGTAGACAAAGCTAGCTCTAGAGTGATAAGGCCTAGATTTGGATCCAGATGCAAACTCTCAACTGCTGCAACTGTGTGCTACTGATTTCACTTCTCAACCTCACTTTCTGCTTCCCTTAAAGGAGGATGATCCCACCTGCCTTGCTGGACAACTTTCATGATCACCTGAGACATGAAAATAATATGTGTATGGTGCCTAGCAACTTATAATAAGTGCTCTCGCATCCACTGCTGGTAAAATTTTAGCCTGCTGACCTCCAGCAGTTTCTGTCCCTGCATTGTAAATCTTATGGGATGGCTCCAGTACAATCATTGCGGTGTGTGTTCTCCTGTACGTGGGTGATTATATAAAAAGAATCACATCTTGTCTATCCAACCACTGGGATTTTCACCTGTTCATCCTAACACTCACAAACAATAATTACATCTTAACATCCTGACTTGGAATGTAGTTATTAGGCTTTAAAGACATGAACACAGTGAGACAAAGGGCCTTGTCCCTGACCAAAGAGTGTCATTACACGACAGCCAAGAATTAGTCCTTGAACTTCCACAACTTGCAGTATTAAGAAAGATGACCTTTGGAAAGTCAATTTTATAGTTCTGATAGAACATAAAATTTCAAAGTAGTATCACAACTTATTTTTTATAAACAAATTAAACTTTTTTTCATAAATAAAGTTAAACTATTGAGAGTGAAGTATTCATTAGGCCATAGAGTAGTACCATTTTTTAAATCATAATCTGTGTGCTAGTTACAAATAATCACAATTAAGTGTTATAAGTATCACAATATACTTCAGATAGTACATTCCAAATATATTAAAATCTTTATTATTATTTAAATAAAAACAAGAGAAAAGGCCTAGCACACAACTGCAAAGTATAAAGCTTGGAACTTTTCTACTTTAAATACGTTCTGTCATCAATATAGGCTGTTAAAGCAATTATCAAACTCACTTTAACATGAGTCACAGGCCTTTCAAATTATTTTCCAGTTTGACATAGAATTCTGGAAAGCAAATCTGGGAAACTGTGCCACTAGCTGGACTGTGCAGAACATAAAAAGGGTATTTTCTCAGAAAACAAGCTACTTTAACGTGAATAGCATTACCTGGCATTGACTGGGGTCATGGGGTCATAGAATTCTTGAACAATTCTATGGCCATACCATGCTGTGGCAACTAAAGCAGCCAGACCTAGAGAAATTCAAAACAAAAGACTGTTAATCACCATGGAACACTGAGCATGACTATACAGCCCATTACATTTATAAGGATTTTACAAGAATTAAATCTCATCAATAGTGCTGACATTTTTAATTTTTTCAATTTTAATTTGGACTATTTTAATTTAGGGAGATTAGAAGTACAGATCTGATTTATTCCAAGTAGTCTGTTAAAACGGATGAAAATAGTAGATCAGAGTGAGGCATAGTTTATTCTCTGTCATCTATTCATTTATAGTTTGTGGTCACTGGCACACATAAAGCTTTTTTGGAAACAATTCAGCAGGTTCATGCCATTTAAGATCTTCAAAGATACAGTTACACATCAGTGTACTAAACTACTTTTCATAAGATCAATGTCCTTATTACTGTAGATGAATCAAATGAAAAAGGGAAGAGGAATACCCTTCTACATTCTTCTTGACCAAACTGCCAAATTTACATTTCTGTAAGATCGAAAGGAAAGTAAGCGGTGGGACAGCAGGGAAGAGCAGGCCCTGTCTCAGAATGGACCAGCCCACCCAACTTTCTGCTGCTCCACTGGCCAGGCCTGCCAGGTGTTGCCTTGAGATGGCTGAGGCGCACATCACATACATTTATGCATCACACTCAGTTTTCCATACATTTCCTATTTCAGCAATACCAAAGAAACTACTTAGTCAAAACAATTCATTCCATCATTTGAAAGAAGTATAAACTATCTTGATTTTTCCAATCCAAAGAAAGTAAATAACTTCCTTTCGTAGTCATTCTAAGAAACCAACAATATAGACAGATTAAATCTTTCAATGCTTCATCCTCCTCCCCCTCAAAAGAAAAAGAGGTGATCTAAGCTAATTGCCTCTAATACTTGAGAGAAAACACTAGTGCTTTTGTCTGCTCAGATGCGCTGAGAATGCTCTAGGATGCCTGACCCCCGCTCCCTAGAAAATCCTTACACTGAGCTGGGAGTGATGCAGTCCCTTAGGGGAGTTGCAATAAGGCCGGCGAAGGAAGTGCTCTGCAGAACATTTATTCCCAGCCTTTGTGTAAGATTAAACTTCTGGGAATAAAACACCATTCATGGGTTTGTTTTTTGTGGGGAGATAATTTGGATAAACTGAAAGACTGGTGACTTTCAACTAACCAGATCTCTAGCAAAGCCACAGGCACTCTTTATTATTGGTTAAATCCACTAATTAGGCTGGGGCAAAAGCCCCTACCAGGTCTTTTGCCAAAAAGATGAAAAAAAAAGTCTAATTCTAGTTTCTCCTAGTGGTAGATTATATCACTGGTATTTTCAAACACAATAGACTATGATATATATTATGTGTAGTATATACTAATTTCAAAAATAGACCATATATGTAAAATACTACTTTATACACACAGATGCAATCTTATTTAAAATAAGCATTATTATAACACTGAAATGGGGCTGCCATGTCTTCTCTGGCTCTCATTTTCTGAAAGGTCACATATCTAGCATGAATCAACATTTCAATAAGGCAACAAATACATATTGGTTTTTTTAAGGCCTTTCTGTATTTTTTTAATTCTTAATGCATTTAACTTAATTTCCTATCATCCCAACATTCTACCTTCGCTCTAGTTGGCCTTTCTCTTCACTGATCTATGGGCACATCTGCTTTATTTTGCAACCAGACCTGCCCACCTGAAATGATGTTCTCATTTTTCTCCAATAATACCAATAGCATCCATTCCTCAGATGCCTGTGTGATTCACACATTCTTTATGTTCTCTCTTACTACTCTCCATCTTTGCCATATATTGTCTCTGGGATGCCACAGAAAGGTTCTATGTAAATAGAGTTGTTCCTTAGTGTTTGCTAGATAGAGATCTCTCTCTTCACCTGGGAGAACTGGTTCTCATAAACCGGTTGGCACCCGAAACCTCAAAGAATAGACCTGGCCACCGTGAGCACAGATACCACATTTTCACTTGGTTCCTCTTTAAGAATGTGAACGTCAGCTGGACGAAAGGTTTCTCTGTCTTTAGGTTTTAAAGGGACTGAAATACATCAATTCAAGTGCAAGAAATCCACCATCACTGAAGGAAGTGGAAAGCTAGATCTCAAACCATGCCAGAGGTAGTCTAGTAAGGTAAAACCATGCCAGAGACAGTTTAGAAAGAGGGGCAGGGCCTCGCTTACCTGCCGTAAGAAATATCACGCCTCCAATGACAGCCATCCGCATCTTCTGGACCTCATCATCTTCCAGGCACTTCATACACTTCATGCCAATAGTGGCCACAAAGATAGCTATTAGTCCCAACAGGATGCCAACCACCATCAAGGCACGGGTTGCTTGTAAAGTGCCTGGAAGAAAATATTTTAGACCATGTAAAAATAATCATGTGTAGACCAACAAGAGAAGAGTGGTAGACCAACAAGAGAAGAGTGGTAGACCAATATATTTCATGTTGTATGAAAGAAAGAAAATTAAACTAGGAGTCAGGAGACTCCAATTCTAGTAGGTAACCAACATGGCTTCTTCAGAAAAACAGTCAACTGGCTGGATATGAACTAGAAGCCCTCCAGCTCTAACAGTTTATGTTTTCAACATTAAATTCAAATTCCTCTGAAAGAATAATGATTTGGTTGAATAGGTTTAGCTGATCTAATACATCTTTAATCCTTATTAATGGAATATTTTAATTCTGAAATACAATCATATGTGTTATCCTTAATGTTAAACCATTTATAATGAAAATGGTTTACAATATATCTTGGTAATAGTAAACAGCTTTATACCCCAGCCATCAAGCTTCAGAAAAAACACAGGTGAATTTGGAAGATAAGAAATAAATTTCTCATAAATTATCATGGCTTAATAAACAGTATTTCTATCTTCAGTGACTGACATGATATGAATGCCATTTTCTAAGAACAATACTAAATAACCTTGCAATTGTTACTTTAGAACATAGTAGATTCACATTCAGAACCACCAGTTTTTACCACTACGCAGGATTCCACTAATTGTCTAATTTCCTGTTATTGTCATTTCATACTAAGTCATTACCACACCAATGGGGGCAGGTTTCAAAGATTATGCCAGCATGTTTCTTAAAGGGTAAAACCATGACACCATAATCATGGCAAGCGATGCTAGTGAGATGAGTTTGATCAGTTCTAGATTTATTTCCTCCTTCACACAAAGATCGTATCTCACTGACAGTGCTAACATGTAACAAGCATTTCTGCATATATAAATACTATTTATATCCTAACAAACCATGCTATTTTCAGTAAACTACTTATTATTCTTTGGGACCATGTTTCTATTATATACAGTCCGAGTGATGGTATCTCTGACCAGGGAGTTGAAACAACTGGCTTCTTGATGCTCTTCAAAAGCAGCTGACATGAGAGAAAGATTTCATATCTCACTGTCCAATTTAGACTGAGCTCAGTCTTGGTATTTTCAGAGTTGAGAACTTAAGTTACCACTCCTAATGGACACTAAGATGTCTAAAACATCATTGAATTTTATATTTTTGATATTTCCTTCCCTACCATAACCAACCTATGATAAAATCATAGTACCCTCGATCTAAGAAGTATCAAAGTTTTTTTTCCCTGTATTTGAGAGATATTTTGGAAGCCAAGGCACATTTTTACTTGATTGAATTAAAAAGCAAACCAGAGACACTCCCCTCTGCCCCCACACATCCACCTCTTCTTCATAAGTAGGTGTGAGCACAGATGCACCTACCTACACACTTCTCCTAAGACTCCTGCGTGGTATAAGAGCTGCTGAATCAAAACACAGTGGTTTGAAGAGGAAAGTACCAAGGACTTCACCGTGAGGGTGTGTCTTTCCTTCTGATGTACCAACAGTTTTTGCAAAGACAATCATTACTAAGAAGGAAAATTAAAATAACTAAGCTCTTATACACAACACAGATTTCAAATTCCATTCAGAAGGAAAACATTTCAAGCAAAGGCATATTGGTAGAGGAAATGCTGAAAGTTACAAAGGTGATCCACATGGCTGGAGGACAGGGTGACTGCCGGTCCATTTGCCTGGATTGTCTTGGTTTTTTTGTTTTGTTTTGTTTTTTTATCCTCACCCGAGGACATTTTTCCACTCTTTGTTCAGGTAGAGTGGGAGGGAGAGAGAAGAACAGAGAGAGAGAGAAACATCGATGTGAAAGGAACACATCGAGTGGCTGCCACCCGCACAACCGGACAAACTGCAACCGAGGCACGCGCCCTCAGCGGGAACCGAACCCGGGTCTCCCAGGACCGCAGGCCGACGCTCTAACCGCTGAGCCAAACCGGCCAGGGCTGGATTGTCTTGGTTTTAAAAGTACTTGTCCTACACAGACACTAGTGTGGAGAAAGCCTGGGGTGGGGCGGGGGCTGGGTGAAGGGAGGCAATAGGGTAAAAATGGGGGATATCTGTAATACTGTCAACAATAAAATATAAATAAAATAAGTAAAACTACTTGTCTTACATCCAAAGAAGACCCTTGATCCTGGACCAACTGGGACAGCTGGTCACTCTACTGGAGGATGATAGGATGTGCAAAGTAAAACAAGGCAGGGCTTTGCAAGTTAGGGTAAAGAGTTTGGAGTTTATTCTAAGTGCAATCATAAGTCACCAGAGGATCTTAAAGTGGGGGTCGGGGGAGGATTTTTACCCTGGGTATAGAGAGCACAATCAGTCAGAATTCTTTCTATGCTGGCCCTTTAAATATGCAGAACCTCCTACAGCTGTCAGCCACCTCCTCTTTGCTCTCTCATAAATACTCAGTTTTCTAACTCTTTATTCATTACTTCTGTTTCTTTCTCTGATCTCTCTCCAAGCTTTCTACCTTGTTGAAGTTGTAGGGCCTCAAACCAAACCCAGCTTCCATAATAATCATTCTGGTGTGCCCTTCACATAGAAACAGCAGGCCACCCGCCCAGCAGGTCCGAGCACTCTGATCACAAGGTGTTCTTCACAAGGAGTCTGCTGGGCCTGTCTCATGAGTCAGGTTTGTAGGAAGCCATGCAGGCAGGGAGCACACATGGATGAACTACTTCAAAGCTCCCCTTGTGCTCACCTGGAATGAGCTAAGATTCAGTTTTGATCGCTAAGTTTTTTCTCTTTTAAGTTTCCAAAGGAAACACATTTGATTCATGCTGTACCCATTTTATTCTCCCACTTCTTTTACAAAGTTTCCGTGGGGGAGAGGACAAATCCTGGTGTGTTTTATGTCCCTATAGAATAATGTCTTGCTTGATGCACAAAAACAATGGAGAACATTAAAACAAAACAAAACAAACAAACAAAAAAACTTTAATTAGGAGTCATAAACTCTATAGAGCAAGGGATTTGTGTTTCATTTTTTAAAAATCTGATAAAGCAACAGTGCTTTTTTACAAAGCAATAGTTTTTCATTTCGGTCCTTGGCATCCATTGACTCAGGATACATCCTTGTATTGTACAACACTAAGTGGGCATCAAACACAAAATCTCATCTGGCCTCATTGGAGACGTTTAGATTAATTCTTAACTATTGTGATGCATGTAGGAAAATGTAAAAATGTGAAGGAAAGAGGCTGAGAATCACAACAGCATAAAAACTCAGTAGCTGGGCATATGTAATGATGGATTAAAAATCAAAGTAAGCAAGTGTGTTAGAAGTTATGAGGGTTTTATGTGCAGGTAGAATCTAAATTTCACAGTTTTAAGCTGGAACCAGGTGGATTCTTCAAATTAATGTCTACGAAAGTATTTTAAGTCAGAGATCTAAAATATATCACTGTGAGCTCCTTGATGACTTGGGTCAAATATTTGTTCATATTTCCATCCAAAGAACTAAAAATGGCACCTGACAGGCTATGGTACCTAAACAATCTGTGTTCAATGAATTTAAATTAAAACATGTTTTTATTCTTTACAAATTCTAATATTAGAATAGATAAAAATACTATCTTGTGTTAAGCTTAACCATTGGGGAAAAATGTACTGAGAAATGCCTCACTAGAGTCTGTGCATACAAACATTTAACTACATAAAACCAGACTCAGTTTAGAACATTAAAAGCTAATAACTCATACAGGGAGGAAACATTCATATATTTTCCTTAACCAGACTTATTTTTTTAATTTTCTAAAATTTTAAATTATATATTTAATGAGCTTTCAAGGAGGTCCCAGGTTGGGACCTCCCCCCCCCCCCCCCCCCCCCGGCAGTAGAATGACGATCAGCAGAGCAGACAAGTTGAAAAGGGTGTTTAAAAGCTACAAAATAGCCCTGGCCGGTTTGGCTCAGCGGTTGGAGCGCCAGCTTGCGGTCCTGAGAGACCCGGGTTCGGTTCCCGCTAAGGGCATGTACCTTGGTTGCAGTTTGTCCCCGGCTCTGGTCAGTCGTGCGGGTGGCAGCCACTCGATGTGTCCCTTCACATCGATGTTTCTCTCTCTCTCTTTGTTCCTCTCTCTCCCTCTCACTCTACCTGAACAAAAAATGGAAAAATGTCCTCGGGTGAGGATAAAAAAAATAAAATAAAAGCTACAAAATAATATTTTGGACCAGAGAGGTACAGCATAGCCTTTGACTATTCACTCAGAGCCAGTCTGATTAAATCAAATCTAGAAGCAAATATGTTCCTTCTCTAGCTCTTTACATTTGCAGATACCTCTATAATATCATCACTAAGTAAAGTCATCTGCGGAGAAAATGGTTAACAAACATTGGCCACCTATTGTTTCTCATCGTTATTCAGCAATATGCGGAGAAGGCAGTCTTTTAATTATACTCAGCTAGACTGATAATCTTGGAGATGAAAGACTCTCTGAGAAGTTCTTACCACTTGTAACCTGAAAGTATAATTTGAAAAAATATTTTAAAAGATCTCTACTTACAAGACAAGAAATGAGTTAGAAGTTACTGATCCACCACAGTTAGGTTAATCAACATAGTGGAGCAAGACAAGCACAGACAAGTGGGATTGTATTTTTCTGAAGCTTTTCTCAAGTTTTACTGTACAAGAAGCAGAATCTTTTTTAAACACCTGACATTGTTCATGCTATTTATTGGCCATATGATTACATTACTACACTGTGTATTCTATATCATAAACAAGATAGATTTTAAGTATATCTACATCCTCACATAGTCCCACTTTGCATCAGTGGTTGCTTAATAAGTAATAAAGAAATCGATGAACTGAACATTGGGTCAATGGAATAAAGCTGCTTTCATCTCCTCTGCAATGAAATGAGCTCATCACAGAACTATATTCCCATGGCCTTTTCACTTGCTAAATCTTGCTTTTACTTAAGTTCAAAGTTAAGTGTCCTCATTGTTAGCATTTCCATTTTATTGATGCATAAGATGGTGGCCACTGGGTATGACCTCAGGACACCAGCACAGTCAGAAACTGAAGTGATCTGGGATGAGGCAGGACTTTCCACTTTTCTAAATGTCCTAAGCAGTTTTCCTTCCTTCCTTCCTTCCTTCCTTCCTTCCTTCCTTCCTTCCTTCCTTCCTTCCTTCCTTCCTGCCTTCCTTCTTTCTTCCCTTCCTCTTCCTCTCCTCCTTCCCTCCCTCCTTCCCTCCCTTCCTTACTTCTTTCCTTCCTCCAAATAATTGTCTCATAATGACATTTATGTTTCTATATTTCCTCTATGCCACTTACCACTCCAAACAAAGAAACCCAACCTGTGCCACCTAACTTTTTCCCTTCAGTCACTGCAATTAGTAACAAAGAATGTTGGTACCTGAAGAAATCAACTTGAGTACCTCATATATCACCTTAGCTGCATCTCTAGGAGCAAGACAGCTCACGTTTGTGGAAGGGAAGAATGAATCATGGATCCATCTCGTTACTCCCCTCACATTGCCCTATTTTATAAGTGGGGGAACTCTAGCCCAGAGAGACCAAGTGGCTCACCATTATACACATGACTGGTTAGTGCAAAACCAGGGTAAGAATTAAGAACTTCTGATCTCAAGCCTGGATTTGGTTTTGACTTCCATCATTCCAGGAGTCATAACTAATGCTTGAAACAGACCTGAACACCAATGGCTCCTGGAACACCCTTGGTTTAGACGCATACTACAGTCTGGAGAAGTGTAAATGGGTGCCCTTTTCTCTGCCTATGCTTCAAAGTCTGTCCAAGTTAGTGATTTTGTCTCTTTAATTGAGCCTGACATCATGGTGAGAGTGCTGGGAAACCTCACGGACAACCAATACTCATTAAGCACTCCTACACACATGTGTATTCATGCAAAGCAAGTTGAACAGGCTAGAGGAGCTTATAAACAAATTACAGAATCCCAAGGTTGGATGTGACTTAGAGAGTCTAGTCTAACCTCCAATTGTCTGGTGCTTGTATTTTCCCTACAACATTCCAACAAAATGCTTACTTAGTTCTCTGCTTATCTACCTCCTACCATGCAGCCTCCTAGGGAAACCCAATCTTTGGACACTGCTAGCTATTAAAGCCAAACAAGAAGAAGCAATTAACTAAGCACACAAAATAAACACTAGCTTGCTAAAAGTTTGAGAAGTGGATCAGAACATGGCAAGATGTACCGCTTAAGCCAGAAAAGTCTACTCTATTAGTATCTGCCACTCTCCTTTGTACATTCCAACTTTCAGCTGCAGGCATTATCAATGTCAATAAACATCATGTACTTTGGATGGAATTGAAGTGGTCTTAGCCAGTGTTAGAACTAAAATGCACAGCGCAACATTTGTTTCCCCAGGAAGTGTCTCAGTTACATTTTCATAAACTGCTCTGCAAGAACCACCTAAAAATCAAACAAACAAACAAACAAACAAACAAACAAAAACCCTGCATCTTTCAGTTCCTATATTGGTTTAAGCACACAGTATCTCTTTAGACACTTATGGAATTATTCTTTTTCCAGCTGACAGTATGTAGAGTGGGAGAACAGGGCTCTTAACATGTTTAGCACTACAACCTTGATTAATCTGTGTATCTCCACCCTAAGAGTCCAAGTAGGCTCCATTGGCAAAGAGAACAAAATTCAATTTCAGGAAACATCTAGCCAAGCTTTTCACCCAAAAGCACTTCAAGGAATGCAGCCTTTTACAAGGAAGTCTTCTTATAACTACAGATGATCCTGTTCACATTTAGAGGTGACAAAACTATACCAAAACCAGTCAATGAATCACCACCCCAGGTCTCTACATCAGGTGGGCGTGAGCACCATTGCCCAGGTGGAGAAATGGAGACAGGTTCTTTGGGCTCCATCCAAAGGCATCCTATGAGTCATTTGCAGGTTGAAGAGAATACCTGTGCGTCAAAGCTCCCTCTTCTGGGAATTGGTTTTGAGAGAAAGGCATCAGCCCCACCTTGAATAACCTCCAGCTTTAACCAAAACCAAAAGAGGAATCTGATCTGGAGTGATATATAGAAATCTCCAAAATGTGTACTGGGGAGAGGAGGAGCACATTGTTTAATTCTTCCATGGTAACTCCAAAAACTGTAATAGCTACAGTAACTAAGAATAAATGAAAATCAAACATTTTGCCATGTTATCGCAGGTAGGGATGGCCTGTTTGAGCATTTGCAATGTGAATCAATCTGATCCCATTGGTCATTTAAGGAAGTTAAAGGAACACCTGTTTAAACAGTTTGAAAATGAACTATTTGGATACAAGGAATCAGAGACCTCTCTAGAATTGTCCTTAGAACCTTCTCCATCTGCCTGTTCCTTAACGTGATACCCCAGAATCCTGACACCATCTGTATTTATCTTTCCATGGGGAAAGTCAATGACTATATAAAGGAGTATATCTAATATATTTCTTACATTTGGTATAAAGAAATCCTAAAATGGGAACTTTGAAAAGCTAAAATGACAACACTCAAAACCACCAAGAACACTGACTAACCAAATTCCACAGGTGTTCAAGGCATCGAAACAGATTTGGAGCAGATTTAATAACCCGAAAGTATATGGCTTTTCACAAAACCACATGAGGGAGCTGAACAAAGCAACTGAAGTAAACTTGAGCTAGGACAACACTGCTCCCCCTCAGCCCATTAAAGGGGCTGGTGGGCAGGCTGGTCTATCTAGGCAAAGACTGCGGAAGCTTTTCTTCAAGTTCGAGGGCATTACAGACCCATGCAACATGAAAACCAGTGTAATATCTGAAGGAAGATACTCCAGCCGTACATGTCTATTACCTAGGTATGTGGGAATTTAATGAGTTTCAGACAAGGCACTCCAAAGCTTTTATTTAAAAAATAATAAAAGGGAAAAGAGCCATCCTGTCATCCTCCTCCCCACTACCCTTAGGAATATTTCTCTCTACTAATCCTTTTCAGCTGGACGGAAATAAGGAGCAAACGTCCATTACGCAGAAAATTGCTTCCGGAAGATGGAAACTAGCAGAGAAGACTCGCCCTCTTCCTTCTGCCTTCCTACTCCAGGTGGCCTCTGCTGTCACTAGCGTTGTCTCTTCCATGGCACTTTGCTCAGTATCTCCATTCTCCCCTTCAGATCACAATGGGAAGTTATTCAGAACTTTTCTTTTCGTTATCATTTTCCTACCTGCCACCAACCTTCACTTTCCAAAATAACCTACAAAACCTGCCTCCTCTGAAGACCCCTGACTTAAAAATGTTCAGTGGAATCTCAGGAGGCTGCTTCAAAAAGTCGTGAAAGGGGGTACAAAGCCTCCCTCCCCCACTTACTGGATCTTAAATATCACAAGAATAAAAAGATTCAAACTTAAATGTGAGGAGAAAGCTCTAAGTTGCGGCATTCCATGTGGGAATGTGACTTTTTCTATGAAAAAATCACAGTAAAGATAGATTGGGGGAGAAATCATCGAAGACTTTGAGATTACCTATTTAGTTTTACAAACCTGAGAAGCCACCAGGCTCTAAACTTTTCAAAGCATTCCATTTTCTTGTCCAAACCCTACCATGCTTCAGTTCACACAGAATCTTAGCATGTCCAGGAGAGGCCTAAGAACTCAAGTTCAAGTTTGGCCTTCACCTCCCAATCCCCACCTCATTCTCATTGGAATTTAAAATGAAACCACACCTAGAGGAAGAGAAAAAGTGTTACCCAGGGAATTTGAGGCGCATTTAGAGCTCAGCCCTGAGCCTTCCTTTTTCCAAACCACAGTCCTCTCTACTTTCTCTCGACATCGATCAGAAGAGTTGATCAACTGACGATTGATAATCACATGTAATCACACAACAGAATCAGCTGATAGCCATTACCCCAAAACAGAGCCACTGAGGAGTTGGGGGTCTTGGATCGCCGCTGTGGGGGAGGGGAAAAGCACTCACTGTTCAGATTCAGCAGGGAGTCGAAGACTTTGCACTGGATCTGCCCCGTACTCTGCGACACGCAGGACATCCAAAGCCCCTCGTAGATGGACTGGGCTGTCACGATGTTGTCGCCCGCATAGGAGTGAACCTTCCACTGGGGCATCGCTGTACTCACTATGGCTCCAATCCAGCCCAGGAAGGCCAGGATGAAGCCCAGTAGTTGCAGCCCCGCGTTGGCCATGGTTCACTCGGGCTCCCCGGCTGACTCAGGGGTGGCAGGTGCAGCAGATGGAGTTTGTAGAGGCTCACTCGGAGCTCCCGGGGCTGGCGGAGCCGCGCAGACGAAGTTAGTGCAGGGAATCCTGCTCCCTGCGCCGCCGCTGGAGAGACTGTAGGTCCGGGGCCAGATCCGGGTTGGTGCTGGAGTTGGGGTGCGAGAAGCTGCGGCTGCTTCCAGGCTCCGGGACTGAGACGCCAACCTGTGGGGCGCCGCAATTTAAAGCAGCTCCGCCCTCCGCCCTCCGCCCTGCGGTCCAGCCCGGCCCGGCCCGGCCCGGCCGCCGCGCAGCGCCCCCTGGCGGTTTCAGGGCGGCTCGCTGGGGAAGCGGGCAGCGGGCGAGCCCGCGGTGGCCCCGCGCCCTGGGCGGAAAGGTGCGGCCGCGGTGTTGGGAGGACCTGAAAGGGATCAGGTACGCAGGGTGCTCCAGTGCTCGCTCCTTCTTATTTCTCCCCCAGCTCTTTTTTTCTCTAGTTAGCCGTCTCAGGCCCTCCATTCATTCAATCTTTATTTCCCCCCAAATTACCCTGTATGTGAAAACACTGAAAATGCAAAAGATGAAAAGTATAGAGCCCTCATAAGACCCAAAGCTCCGTTTTTAACTTTTTTCCTTGTCTATTAAAAGGTATATCTTATCTACCCCACTCCACTCCTCCCTTTTGTTCAGCTTCCTCCCTCCCCCTTCTCCTCCCCTTCCTCGGCCCCTCTTCTCCTCAGGGACTCTCCTAGAACCATGCATTTCTGCAAGGATGGTAAGAAGTCATTCTATTTTATAGAATGGGAAACGGAGACCCAGAAAGGAAACATAATTTCTAGAAAATCACACTGCAAGTTAGCAGCATATCTCAGTACTTGGTTCTCAGCCCACTCTGCTTTTTACATCTCAACTTGGCTGAAATATATGTCCTTTAATTTATTATCGTATCTCTGAAAATGCAGCCTACCCGCCCCGCCCCCAAACACACACGCACACCAGCCTGGTCCCCACAGCAGTTTGTCTTAGAGCAGCAATTCATTATAGAAGGGACCAGGACGGCCCTGGCCAGCTTGGCTCAGCGGCTAGAGCCTCAGCCTGTGGACCAGAGAAAGAAGGACCAGGACAATGCTCAATGCACAACCCCCCACCCTGAAGTGTTTCATTAAGAATTATCAGATGTTATTCATCAAAGGCAAGAGCATCTAAAAAGTCTTTCCCCAGTAGAAATAGGACTGGGCTGGGAGGTAGGAGGTCTGGGTTCTGACTGGTTTTGCAGTGACCGTTATGGTTACCCCCTCAGGTTTTACTCTAGTTGAGCCTTTTTTCCCCCTCCATGGGTCTCTAAAGCTTCCTTCTCTGTATTTAAGTGGTGTTGTGGTTTGGAATAATTAAAATGTTTTCCCAACTGTTTTTTGTGTGTGGTGTGAGTGTGGTGGAGGAGAAGCTTCTATGGTTTTGTTAAAAACAGACTCACCTTGGAGGCAGAAATAAACATGGTAAGGAGAAAACAAGATATGCCCTAATATTTACCATGAGAGTTGCCAGTTTGTAACAAGGAGGGAAACGTGAAGGGTTCAGGGTGTGAGTAAGAAGAATGAAAAAACCGACTATTTGGGGGATGTTGAGAATGAGGGAGGCTATGTATGTATGTGTGGGGGCTAAGAATGCATAGGATTCTTTGTACCTGTGTCCCAATTTTGCCGTGATCCTAAAACTGCCTTAAAAAGGTTATTTTTATTTATTTATTTTTCATATTTGGTTAATTTATTTTTGTTATAAATGTTTCTCCTTTTTCCCCCCTTAGACACCCTCCTCCCCATCCCGCCACCCCACCGCCCTAGCATTGTTGTCTATGTCCATTGGTTATGCATACATGCACATAAGTTCTTTGGTTCATCTCATCCACCCCCCCACCCCCCTACTCTGAGGTTTGTCATTCTGAACTATACTTTCAATGTCTCTGGGTCTATTTCATTCATAAAGAGTCTATAAATAAAAGTGAAAAAACAAAGACCCCCACACTCCACCAGCCTCAGTTCCACCTGGCTATCTCCAGATAACTTCTGAAGGCTTATATTCAAAGGACAGTCTGCAGAGACATTTGGGGGCTAGCAATGAAGAGGGGAGCACATGTGCTGAATGAAGAGATCCAATTAGGGGTAAGCAAGATTAAAACAAGTGGATGCTGTCCTTCTGAAAGCCTCCCCAGACCCTAAGGAAGGCTGTTAGTCAGCTCTGTAGCGCAAGGCTGCATCCGGGCTGAGTCTAGGCCCGAAGTCAGTTTTTCCTTTTAGGTTCCCCCTGGATGTCCTGTGGATGGAAAAGTATCCATCACATTGCATTTATTATTCTCCAGGATTACTGAGCTCAGAGGAGGGTCTCAGAATTTGCAATTGGGCTAGACCCCTACCATGTGAATCATATAATTTTATCTTTTTATTGTTCCAGCCAATTCAGAATTTAGAATATTTTTAAAACATTTTTTTCTTTTTTTTTTTTAAATGGTGGTAGCCTTTTAGATTTGGCATATTTATTTATTTATTTATTTATTTGGTATGTGCCCCTAGCGGGAACTGAACCCGGGACTCTCTGGTCCGCAGGCCGATGCTCTAACTGCTGAGCCAAACCAGCCAGGGCTAAAACATTTTCTTTGTTGCTCAGATTGGATTAATGAAGACAAGATTTGAGTTCAATAAATATACTTGTATACAGAGCCTTTTAAAAGGCGAAAGATTTATGTGATCTGAAGAGAAACTAGAGTATATACAGGGCCTTTTAATCTACATTAGGGCCTGTTTCTATCAACCAGAAGTTGGCAGGGAGTTGGAGGGATGAATTCTGCGGTCACTATGGCCCGTGTTTTTGTTTTTATTCATTCCAGGTCTCTCTGAGGCTGGTTACTTCATCGCCCACAACCATGTTTGTAAGGCTGCGGTGGATGCTGATTACCCTGCTGTGACCCATGCCCATCTCTGGCATCCCTAATTCTGTCTAGTTTTCTGAGAGCAGATAGGTGAGAGAATGACTCATCATAAATCTATGAACTGAAAAGGAAAAACAACTTACAAACATTGGCCTTTCACATAGGATGCATAAACAATAGAGATAGCACTGTGGCCAAGAAGCTTCTAGAAAGGCTGACAATAGTAGGGCAAATGTCCTGCCTGTGGAATAGGAAAATCTGCTATGCACGCTCAGATAAATTACTTCCTTTCTTTTTTTCAGTTTTGCTATTAATAAAAATTAGAAGTTGACTTCGAAAATGTCACCTGAGTCTAAAGCTTTATGACTCTAAGTGATAATAGCCGACACATGTGGGTATCACACTGTCCTCACCAAGTGTTGAGCTACGAGTTTTATATGCACTGTCTCCTCCCATGTGAAGGTGACAGAGCCACAGAGAGGTCAGATCACATTCCCATGGTCATGTTCGGCATTTGGCAGCATGGGATTCTGAACTGTACACTTTGACCCTGGTGCCCGTGCCTTGAAGCCCTGCCCTACAGTAGTTCCCTGTGTGAACCAGATCCATGGAGGGCAATAGCTGCTAGGGTGTAACCACTCTCATCAGGGGTTTCTTCCTCCAGGCAGTGGTGAGATGTTCCACTCTGTGACTGTCCTTCTGCTCCTTCCTGTCACTTCTTAATTTCTGCTGCTGGTACATCAGGAGGGTACACAATCATGTGAGAGAGTGTTGCTGCCGAGGAGGGAAGTATGGGTGAGAACAGCACATGGCTCACTGGTTTACCTCGTGTCCATGTGTGACCGATGCTTGGGCTCAGCCTTGAACCTGAGAACCAGGAAAAAGTAGAAGAGATACTCAGAGACATGAAAGTACAGATGAGGCTCCCGGTGATGGAACAGAGTGTAGACAAAGAAACACAATCCCAAGAGCCAGGCTGGCAGATTCTCAGATATAGTTAAAGATAAGAGTAAGAAAGCCTTTGGCAATGCATGTTAACATTGACTTTTTCGGGTGTAAAAGCAGAACGGATGGGCACATGTCCTAGTAAACAATCTGCAACCTGCCATGTAATTATTTAGGGCTTGAAAGAGGGATGAAAGTACAAATGTAAAAATTTAACATGGATTTCAGTATTAGAATGTGAGGGTTACTAAGACTAAAAAACACTGGTGTAGGCTGTCATAACTACTTGAAACAGGCCTTTGACTCTCTTTGGCATTTTTGAGAGGGTAGTGAGATATGAGTAGTTACAGTACCAACTTTTTGAACCTTATTTCTATCATTTACTAGCAGAGTAACCTTGCAAAATTGGTACAGCATTCTTGTGCCTTAGATGTTTCCTTTTTTAAGTAAGTAAAACTCCCTTCATAATGTTGTGGTAATTAAGCAGGTTGAAACCTGTGCATCACTTAGAACAGTAGCTGGCTCATGCAAGCACGTGGAATGATAGTTATTGTTTCAAGCAGAACAGATGCATTTACTCTACTAATCCTGCCATTTACAAAATGATCCTCACGTTTGTTCAGAAAGACTCTTTCTTGCCTTGATTCTTTTAATGGATGCCATAGTTAAATCATGGTGACAGATTATGCAGTGTTTCTAGCAAGGAAGTGCACTTTTGTGTTTAGGGGGGAAAAAGTCAGCAATGAGAGGGGTGGGGGCTTTCGATGAGATTTCTAGGCCTCTTGTCCAGGTCCTAAACAGGTGCCCCCTCCAAGTTCTGTGTAGTTTCCATTGGCTGGGATTAAAGGCTCTTTCTGAGATGGGGCGGACCCAGAGCACAGGAAGGACTGAGATATGGTGCCAAATGGTTTTCTCTGCAGATCAGTGTGGCTCTTCAGAGGGCCCGGGGAAAAGTCCATAGTGTAAGATTTTTGTTAAGTCTCTGCCTCATTATCAGGTGGACTTTATAAAGGCCCTTTAGACACCCTCCTCACTCCTAGCCTATCAGATCTATCTCTTTAGAAACAAAAGGGGAAACAGTAGAATTTCAACCATCAAAATCTACTTTTTAAGTTATCAAATTATACTACAAAGCTATGGTAATCAAAACAGCCTGGTACTGGCACAAGAATGGGCATATAGATCAATGGAACAGAATAGAGAACCCAGAAATCGACCCAAGCCATTATGCTTATTTAACATTTGACAAAGGAGTCAAGAACATACAATGGAGTAAGGGAAGCCTCTTTAATAAATGGTGTTTGGAAAATTGGACAGGTACATACAAAAAAATGAAACTAGACCACCACCTTACACCATATACAAGAATAAGTGCAAAGTGGATAAAAGACTTAATTGTAAGTCACGAAACCATAAAAATCCTAGAACAAGACATAGACAGCAAAATTTTAAACATCTCACATAGCAGAATTTTCACAGATACATCTCTCAGGGCAAGGGAAACAAAGGAAAAAATAAACACATGGGACTACATCAAACTACAAAGCTTCTGCACAGCAAAAGAAATCATCACCAAAATGCAAAGGGAACCCACTGTGTGAGAGAACATATTTGCCAATGATACATTGGATAAGGGGTTAATTTCCAAAATATGTAAAGAACTCATACAACTCAACAAAAAAAAAGACAAACAATCCAATTAAAAAATGAGCAAAGAATCTAAATAGACACTTCTCCAAAGAGGACATTTAGATGGCCAAGAGACATATGAAAAAGTGATCAAAGTCACTAATCCTCAGAGAGATGCAAATTAAAACAACAGTGAGGTACCACCTAATATCTACCAGATTGGCTATCATTAATAAATCAACAAACACCAAGTGCTGGCCAGGATGAAGAGAACAGGGAACAATAGTACACTGCTGGTGGGAATGTAGACTGGTACAGCCACTATGGAAAACAGTGCGGAATTTCCTCAAAAAATTAAAGATTGAACTGTTGTTTGACCCAGTGATCCCACTTCTAGGAATATAGCCTAAGAATCCTGAAACACCAAAAATCTACCTTGAAACAAGCTGATGAAGGATTGTTGCCTTACTTTATTTCTTTGCTTGTGTTCTGTTTGGGGAAAGGTTTCCTTTTAGTCAGTAGGATGCTAGAAACACCTCCCTAATTTGATCATCAAGAATCAAGGTAAAATCACTGAGATATTTTACTTTTAATCTTCTTAAGGCAACACTAACTGTATTGGGCAGTGTTCTCCACAGAAAAAGAACCAATAGATTAGATATATTGATAGATAGATAGATAAATAGGTAGATAGATCCCTGCATTAGACATGATGTTATATGGGGCAAGAGAGAGTTTAAGGAATTGGCTCATGCAGTTGTGGGAGCTGCCAAGTCTGAAATTTGTAGAGCAGGTCAGCAGGCTAGAGACTCAGGTGAGAGTTAATATTGCTGTCTTGAGTCACATATTTTGCAGTTTTAAGGAGAATTTTTTTTTTCTCCCCACCACCAGCAACTTTAATCTTTGTTCTTAAGGCCTTCAACTGATTGAACGAGGCCCACCCACATTATGGAGGGTAATCTGCTTACTTAGAGTCTACCGATTTAAACGTTAATTATACCTAAAAACACCCTCACAGCAACATCTAGACCGGTGCCTGACCAAACAACCGACCACGATAGTCTAGCCATGTGGAGACATAAAATTAATCATCACACTAACTAATGCTTACTAATTGTTTAGAGTCTAAGGGTTTTATTTATATGAACTTAATTTTCAAAAAAGTCAGTGAGTTAGGTAACAATCACTATAGATGAGGAAACGGAGACCCAAATAAATAAAGTAGTTTGCCCCAAGTTACAAAGTGGGTAAAGGACGGAGTTAGCATCCCAGCTGAGTGGATCTGGCTCCTGGGTCAGAGAACTTCATGCAGGGCACTGGACTAACCTGAAGCACATGCCCATGTTCCGCCTTTCTGATTCTCCAAACCACCAGGACAAACTGAGCCTCAAAAAGACCCCAAATTAGAGTCATATCAGGGTGAAAAGTAAGTGCTGGGTAATTAAGTATATCAGTGAACAGGTGGATGGACCAGCGGAGAATAAATCTTTAGTCTTTATGATGAGGAATCTGAGGCACTGGAACACATCGCTGAGTTTTGACTCTCAAGGAAATCCTGGTTTTTGTGGTGGGTTGGGGGAAGATAAAACAAAAAGATGTGGCAGTGTAATAGAGATTATAGTTTTTAATACCTTGGTCTGAAAGACCAATGCCTCACCTGACGGAGATGGTAGAGATGAATTTTGTCTGCCTTAGTGCTTTTTGGTGCATTAAGAATGGTCATAATTTTTTTAAAATGCTGGGTGGTTTTGCCCACCGTCACAGGACAGAGACATGCGTGTCCCTGAAGGAGAGCATGGATGGGGAATAGGGCTTTGATTTCCTCTCGGTTATAACCATTACAAAGATGGGGGAGAAGCCGGACCTCTTGGATTTACACAGTATGTCAGACTTCAGTATTAGCTGCTTCCTAGGAGATTTTCAAGGACAATTATACTATGGATGATTTTAGTCTGTAAAATGCAACTCTGCTACATTGTATGGAGGAATAATAAGATTTGGAACAGGGAGGAATAATGGGCATTGAGATAATTTCCAATTAATATGTAGATGTAAATCATTAGCTCTAACTATAGTTATTTGGATTTTTGTTGAGGGCAATATAAAGACATGAAAAGGTTTCAAGTAGGAGCCAGACTGAATCAGGTTTGTTTGATAACGTTTTTCACACTATCCTGAGGAACGGAGAGTGGATTGTGGAGACCGGCCATGGACAGGCAGCAGTCATTCAAGCTAGAAGGGTGTGCCTATGTCTGGGTGGAGCTGGAGGCCAGGGCTAGAGGGTCTGAACTGTGAGAAAAGTGGGAATAACCTGTTGAAAAAATATGATGCGATTAATTAGTTGTATACTGGAGACCAGTTAACTGCTTAATTAACGAGCTATTGTCTTATTGTAGGACAGAGTTCCCTCCCCCCCACTTTATTATATATATGGGAGAATGAATGATTATATGTAATTCTAGGTGCACTAGCCATAAATATTTCCTAATCCAGGAATATAATAATTAGCCCGGCTGGTGTGGCTCAGTGGTTAAGTGTCGACCCATGCACCAGGAGGTCGCTGGTTCGATTCCAGGTCAGGGTACATGCCCAGGTTGTGGGCCCGATCCCTAGTGAGGGGCATGCAGGAAGCGGCCAGTCAATGTTCTCTCACATCCATGTTTCTATCTCTCTCTTCCTCTCTCTCTAAAAATAAATAATAAAAAAAACAGAGTATAATAATGAAATGTATTTGCGTCCTAACTGTATGCTCAGTAATTTAGGTCCTCAGCCTGAGACGTTCAGAAACTACACCTTGACTTTCCTCTATTGTATTGATTGCCAAAAGTTGGCTCTAAGAAATAAATAAACTAGCTATTAAATTACTAGATTAATTACACTATTTTATAATATTAACAAATTAATTATGATTCATCTTCTAATTTTCACCGGCTGCGCGTCATAATGAAGCTGGTGAAGTCAGTGTGGCAAAAACGGCCAACAGGGTCCTAGCTCCAGGTTTGTTGCATTGCAGTCCTGGTTTTGCTGATTGTTAGCTGTGTAACATTAGGCAACCTTAGTTACTAATTATCCTTCTGATTCCTCATTTCTTTATCTACAAAATAAGGATGCTAGTGTTGCTACAGCCATCCCTCCTTTATCACGGTTAAACCGTTCCAGACTCTAGCAGTTGCACCTGCGTTGAAGGAGTCCTGGGGTGCTCGAATACATAGGCCTACAGTCCATACGTACAGTAATTTTAATTTTAATATAATACAGTGATGTATAATTGACTCAGACAACCGAGCTCTCACTGTATCATTTTCACTGTCTCTATCAACTTTTTAATGAATATCTTTGAAAAAACCACAATAGAGTGAAGCTGCAAAAGGCGAAGCACAGGGTGGCGAGGGACAACTGTACCATCATTGGGCGGCTGTAAGGAGAGGGTTATTACATAAAACATTTAGAAGAACTAAATGTTAACTGCTCAATTAGTCTCATCTTTTCCAATAACTGTATGGAGGAAGACACTGAGGATCGAACCAGTATGTAACAATACAGGTGGAGAGAGGGGTGGGGGTGAGAGACTTTGCAATGGGAGGAACTGCCATATCATGCCATAATGAAGTATAAAAAAATAATTTAAATCTCATAACCCACAGAAAAATAATCAAAACGAACTGAAATTAATTTTCCAAAGGCAAGTGTGCGCATGTACTTTCTACCTTAAAAACAAAACTCTCAGAATAAGGTCTGCCCTCTCCCCCATTGCATTTCCCCCCCCCCCCGTGAGAAAAATTTAGAAAAGACTACTTCTCTGTGGAAGTTGCACAAGAGGTTCCAGCAGGTGGAAGTAGAATCAATAAGTAAACATGAGAAAATGGAAGAGGGCAAAGAACACAACATTGCAGAAGTCCCACAGTTAGAAGTGAGTTTAAAACCGATGTTCTGTTACTCTGACCTGTATTACCACACATTGTGGGGTCACGGCCACTAGATGCCAGCTGTTCGCTAGTTGGACACCCCTGGCCTTCCTGCTGCAGAGACCAAGCCAGCTCGCCTTTGGCTGCACAAAGTTATCTGCCCCCAGTAACTGTCTTCCTCTACCTTGCTAATGTTTATGGTGGCCACCACCACAGTCCCACAAACTTCGTTAAATATTTACTAACTATGCAGTTTACTAAGCATGGCTCTGGTACTTAAAATATACAAAGACTTGTTTCTGGTTTGCTACATTATCATTTCATAAGAATTGTCTTTCAATTCCTTGGTAGGATGTAAGGGAAAAGCATGCAATTATAATCCCCAGATGCTAACTAAATGTGCTGTCCAGTTTGGTAGCCACTAGTTCCCTGTGACTATTTAAATTTTAATGAATTAAAATTAAAATTAAAAATTCAATTTCTCTGTTGCACTGGCCACATTTCAAGGGATAGACAAGGGAGCTGCTTCATTCTGAACAGTGCGACTCTATAACACCCTCTCATCTCAGATTCTTCTAGTGCTCAGCACTGACCTAGAGCATTCTGGTCATGGTTCTACAGTTGATTTGAACAAAAAGACAGTTTCCACATCTTTTATTTATTTAACATATTTTTAACTGAGTTTTTTAGAGAGAGAGGAAGAGAGAGAGAAAGAGAAACATGGATATGAGAGAGAAACATCGATTGGCTGCCTCCTGCATACCCCCTACTGGGAATCGAACTGGGACCTCTCTGTCCATGGGAGGATGCTCAGTCCACTGAGCCACACCTGTCAGGCCAGTTTCCACATCTTTAAACTTTTCTATCCCTCTAAAAATGAGTATGCTACTTTATGCATACTGTAACAAATTGCCACAAATTTAGTGGCTTAAAACAACTAATGTATTGTCTTACAGTTCCGTAGTTTGGAGACCAAAATGGGTCTTACTGAGCTAAAATTAGGTTGTCACCTGAGCTGGCACCTCTCTGTAGGCTCTGTTTCTTGTCCTTGCAGGTTCCACAGGCCACCTGCATTGACTCTTCCTCACTGTCAGTCAACAACTTCGGGTTAAATCCTTTTCTCCTTACCATCTCTTTAGTTCTGTCTGTTTTGCCTCCCTCTACCACTGATAAGGACCCTTGTGATAACATTGGGTCCACAGGGATGCTCCAAAATAATCTCCACATCTCAAGGTCAGTTGATAAGCAATGTTAATTCCATCAGCAGCCTTCCTTCCCACTTTGCTATGTAATGTAACATATTCCCAGGTTGGGGAACTAAGACACAGACATCTTTGGGTGGAGCTATTATTCTACGCATCTCTATAAGTAGATGTTTTATAAAGGACAAGTCTTTTCCTAAAGAGAGATGCTATTCGTGTACATTACAGGTAATTTATTCACATGTTTCTGATTTAACAAAAATTTTGACTACATATCATGACATAATTTAAATTAGTTAATTGCAAGAAAAATGAGATACTAATAGCATATACTTAGTATGCACCAGAAACTGACATTTAAGATTCTAAGAGCTTACATGTATGAAATTATTAATGAATGAATGAAGGAATAGAGACATTAAGAGCACTTTAAGTAGTAGTGTGGAATAAATGAATGTGATGTAGGGGATATTAATCAGAAAATTGGAGTTCTCTTTCTAGCATAGACACCTATTCACCTGTGAAATTTCTCTGAATTTAAGTTTTTTACGTAGATAAAAGGAGAGCAGATACAATTATCTCCATGATGCCTTCCCACTCTTAAATTTTGTGTGAGAATTAAGGTAGAAGAAGAGATAAGATTTCTTAAGAGCACAATATTGAGCAATATAGCATGGTTCCATATTGCCTCCAAATAAAACAAAACAGTAGGTTCAGGGAGACTAAAGAGAGATGTTTTCAGAGATAGCAGTGTGTGTTTTTATTTTTGTTATAAATTATGATGCACTGTGACTGAAGAGATAAAAAAAAAAGGGGAGTGGGTGGTAAAAGTAGTCCACCTAAGCATGGCAACAATAATTGCATACACTGCTTATGAAGAATCAAGCATAGAGGAAGTAATACCCAGAGGACACTTGCATTTCCAGTTGGGTTAGACTGAGAGTAATTATTAGTCAAAAACATGTTTAAACAATTTTTCATCTCCCTGCTTTACTTGAATCAGGTGTTTAGAGAAACACAAGAATATTATTGACACTAGAAGGGCTACAGTTTTTTTTTTTCAAAAGCTATTTGACTTTTCACAAATAAACCTTTGTACTCAACAGCGTTCATAAACAACCGAGACTCTGCGGTAGGCATCAGTGTGTGTCATGAGGGAGCTCACTGAAAGTTCACCCCAAGGAATGCAATTAAGGCTTTTTCTCCATAAATTCTGCAAGGAGAAGCTTTTAGAACAAAACAAACCTTGGATTTGAGAATCCTGAAAAGCCAGAGCTTTCAGATCAAGGTGTTTTAAAACTATTTTGTCTAAAGGTGTTATTCTAGAAATCACAGAGCCTCTTAGACCTCTTTGGGCCAAGGATCCTCTTAATATATTAACATATTACCAGTGATGAGTACCTTAAAACATCATTGCTGAAATATATTCTTACACAAAAACTATAGATAAAATTACATGTATTTTTAATTTAAAATATTCCTATATAGAGAATGAGAATTAATTGGATAAAACTACTAGATCTCTATATCTATATTATCTATCTACCTACCTATCAATCATCTGTCTATCTATAATAGTCTGTCAACTATTGTGCGGCCTATTGAGCATGCCACACATTATAATTCCATTATAATTTCAAATTCTTCCCCTTACTCTGAAAAAGAAAAGTATGCTCTCTCTCCTGGAGATTATATGGGTTTTCACTGTTTATTACTCACTTTCATTCATTCAATTATTCATTCATCTTTCATATTCTTTTTTTTTTTTTGGCTGGTTTCAGTTTTGTTTTTATTAATTTATTTTTGTTACAGATGTTTCTCCTTTTTTTCCCCATTAACACCCTCCTCCCCACCCCCACCAACCCCACCCCCAGCTTTGTTCATCTTTCATATTCTTAAAGGACCTATGATTTTCCAGGCACTGGAGATACCATAATGAAAGCCTCACATTCCAGTGGGGGGGACAGGCACCTGAACAAACCATTTAATGCCATATGGTGAGTTCTATGAAAAATGTAGGTAAAAGGTTATGGAAAAAGAGTGAAGGAGCACTTACAATTTAAGACAGGAAGGAAAGGCTACAGCTGGTATTAAGATGTTACTTAACACTGAATCTTGAAGGATACAAATAAATCATTCCTTATTTTTCCCACCCACCATTCACTCATTGCTACTCTGTGCCAAAGCAAGGCAAAAACAAAGCCATCCCTTTTCTGAAGTAATTAAAAACCTATTTGGGAAATAGACCTATAAAGAGCTAGAGTACAGAGTGGTTGTTATTAGGATAAAACTGTGTATGGGGCACACTAGGGAGGAGAGGTGGTACGGCAGCAGGAGGTGCTGAGGGCAGGGAGGGAAACACCTGGGAAGAAGAAAAGTACTCCAAAAATGGAAGTCTGAGAAATTTTGGCCAGAATATATGTTATATTTGTTAGGGAACCATGAAATATGAAGCCTCAAGACAGGCAAGGAAGAGAGGCTCCGAAGAGCCCTCATGCTGAGGACTGTGGGCTTTATCTCTGGGGTTATGTGGAAGCCCTGAATGCTTTTCCGTCGAAGCACTAGATATTTCCTGTGTGCTCTTCCACATCCATTCTGCAGTACGCTCCACCCTGCTCTGTGTTCCAGGAGGAGAATCATTGTAGTTGCATCTGGGGTCTCTCTTGCCTTACAACTTTTTTTTATCCTCACCCGAAGGCATTTTTCCATTTTTTGTTCAGATAGAGTGGAAGGGAGAGAGAGGAAGAGACAGAGAGAGAGAAACATCAACGTAAAGGGGACACATCGAATGGCTGCCACCCACATGACCTAACCAGGGCCAGGGACGGACTGCAACCGAGGTATGTGCCCTTAGTGGGAACCAAACCCAGGTCTCTCTGGTCTGCAGGCCAACGCTCTAACCATTGAGCCAAACCAGTCAGGGTGCCTTACAACTTTGACCAAAGAGAAGCACCTTTAGGATATCTGAGGGCTGGAGAAGAGCAATGTGGCAGATGCTATTGGTGTTCTAACCTATCATTTTGTCAGGATGGTACATCCACTCATTGTACAGGAGCTTCAGGTTGTTGCTAACAACTTATACTTTAGCAGTAAAAGAAGAGCCCTTGTATAGTGACGGCCATCTTACCAGGAGATGCCTAGAAGTTATGCAACCCTCCACTTTATCAGTGGCCTTTAACCAGTGATTGACCAATGTAAGGGTATAACAGCCCAGACCTCGAGCTAGCAGTACAACCTCTATAAACAGTTGGGACTCCAGAGCTCTTTGTGGGTTCAGGCTGAGGATGAATTTCTACTGAAACCGCATCTTTGTTTAGCTTCTTCCCTAGCCCTGTCCTGCTTCTTCTATCCCTTTGAAGGTTTATTCTAATTGCACTCCCTAAATAAATAATTTGCATAAGATTCACTGTCCAGAATTATCTTCTATGGTACCTGCTTTAAGATAGTTGGTACTAGAAATAGTCCTGCGAAGCAAACTCTGAAGATTTAATACTGGAGCTGGGTCATATACCAGCTAGATGACAATGAAGACCCTGTTTCTTGTGGTAATTTGTGTGTTGATAGTTTCTTAAATGTCGTAGCAGTACAACTGCTTAAGGTGATGATGATGCATAACCTCCTAGAGTATCTCTGGCATTTGAGAGACACAGGGAAAATAGTAAAATTAAGGATTATGGAATAGGGTGGCTATAGATGCATGCTTGCCGAAGCATTCAGAAGAGAAAATGATTGATCATCAATTTAAAGCTAAGTGTGAAAGTCAGAGGTCCTCCTTGAGTCTTTAGAGAGATCCTTGTCATAAGCAACTGGACAGCATACTGAGTTGCTGAACAGGCACAGGGCTTCACTAAAAGGTTAGCAGAACTTCAGAGAAGGCTGGATTCGCAGCCCAGGTACAGCTGGGGATGCCATGGCAAGGTATGTGCTTCAGAGAGTGGAAGAGATATGCCATGCAAAGATTCATTGGTTTATAACACCCGTGACACTTTTAGGGATCCAGGTCCTGGGGCATACTGAGGAATCCTTCCCATGAAAAGGGGAAAGTATTGCACCTTATGGATCCTATCATTAAAAAAGAGGCAAAGACCATCAAACACCACACTTTTAAATACTACACTGAACGATTTAGCAAATTAAATGGAAAGCTGCCAGTGTTCAGTCAGGGCCTTGAGCAAGAAGGGGCATGCCCAGGCTATAGTACAAGCAGTCTTACAACTTGGATTAATGGAGCAAGAGTTATCTGAAGCAGATAAAGATTCATGTGGAGTCTCTGACAAGTCCCAACAGAAGAGTTTCAAAGCAGACAACTGAGATTCTGGAGCAAGATTATGCCACCTACAGTAAAGAACACCATTCTAAATGCAACTGCTGGAATGCTACTGGGCATAGTGTATTGGTCAGGGTTCTCCAGAGAAACAGAACCAATTTTTATATATATATGTAATACAAGTACATATATATATTTGTATATGTTATATAAAATATATAATATATAACATAATATATTACATATAATAATTATACATGATTATATATATATATACATATATATATGGAGGTTCATTATAGTAATTGACTTGAACAATTATGGAGGCTGAGAAGACCCATGATCTGCTGTCTGCAAGCTGGAGACCCAGAAAAGTCAGTGGTAGAATTCAGTCCATGTCCTAAGGCTGAGAACCAATCTCTGAGAGCTGAAGACAAACGTCTCGGCTGAGGCAGAGAGCAACTCCACTCTTCTCCTGCCTTTTTGTTGTAGTTAGGCCCTCAGTGGATTAGGTGATTCCCACCAGCACTGGTGAGAGAGCCCTTCTTTACTCAGTGCACTGATGCTAATGCTAATTTCTTCTTAAAACAAGTAATGTTTTACCAGATCTCTGGGCATCTCTTAGCTGAGTTAAATTAAACATAAATTAACCATAAAAATCCACCCCTTGTCAACTTTGCATCTATATGTATCTCCATAAACCATGCTTAATCTCCAAATAAAAACAGTAACAATATCACAATTCCACCTTACGTGATACAACTATCCTGTGTACACTAATACACTAATCACTAATCCCTTCTCCAGAAGAAGAGGTAATATCGTCGAGTGATGGTTACTCTTCTCCTATCGTCGAGTGATGGTTACTCTTCTCCTAATATCTCATAACTTAAATACCGTGATATAAAATTAATGATACCTAAATACTATTATAAAGTCATTATATCTTATGTTACATGATAAGAAATAAGAGAGGAAAGAAAGCAAGGATATTTGTTTAACATATGTGTATATACACACAAACACATTCCCAACAAAATTAGGAAGAAATACTCATGACAATTAAAGTCCTTGAGTCTGTAACTGGTTACATGGTCATAACTGGTATCTGTAACTACCTTCTACTACCCACTCTGTATTCCATTTGCCTCAGCAAGCACCTGAGCTGGTCATGGTTCTTCACCTGGCAAGGTGACCTACACCTTCATTTCTAAAAGGTCATTAGTACTACTGCCTGGATGGGGTTGTAATTTTTCATTGACCTTAATTACAGGGAATGCTGATACTAAGAGGTGTCCAAAAAGATCTCCTGTATTCCAGTCATACCCTTCCTTATCTTCATTGTGAAATAGTCGTCTAATTTCCCCTTGGTAGTCAGGATCACAGAAAGGGTAACCTCTGACCAAATGACATCAAGCAACCATGAGACCAGAGCTGCTTATAGTGAGCTGATTGCTGTCAGACCCCCAAGTCATAAATGCTAGCACTACCAGCAGCAATTATTAATAAAATGGAAGAGTTATATTTCAGTCAACCTTAAGTAGGTCCAAAAGTCACAAATAAGCTGACTTCCATGTCACCCTACACAGTCTCAACAGCTCAGACAGCTCACAGTATAGCCTCATGGGAAACTCCTTATGACCAGCTTACTGAGGGACAAAACAATTCAGTTTTAGCTCATGGATGGTTCAGCTTGGTATTTTAGTGTAGGCTAAAAATAGGCTCTTATTACAATACAGTCCCACTCACGGGCAGCCTTGAAAGATAGTAGTAATGAGAAAATCTAAACAGTAGACAGAGCTTTGGTCAGTATTACTCATCTAATTTTGTGAAGAGATAAGTGGCTTAAAATAAGGATATACATGAAGGTGTATGTAGTTGTGAATGGCTTGGCTAATTGGTTAGAACCCTGCAAGAAGCAAAATTGGCAGACTCAGGACAAGGAGGTCCCAGGAATAAGAATGTGGATGGACATATGTGAATAGCAACAAAATAAGAGGAATTTACCATCCAATACTGGTACCTATCAGAGAGCACCCACTGTCAAAGAGACACAAAACAACCAGGTATGGGTGATAATCCAGTAGATTATCAGCCAACCTCTTTGTTTGCTCAATGGACTCACAAATGGAGTAGCCATGGTGACAAAGGTAGAGATATCTATGGACCCAATAGCATGGGCTCCCTCTCACTGAAATGGTTCTAGCCAAGTGCCACAGCTAAATATCCAACCTATCCAGAGATACATTTTAATACTGAGCCCCTGATATGATACCTCCTTTAAGGAAACCAATCAGACACTTGGAAGCACATTCATAACACTGAATCCCTTTCCTCCTGACAAGGGCAACAATTAGTCCTGAGCAGTAATGACACATATTCCAAGTATATGTTTACCTTTCTAATCAGAACCTCAGAACTGCAGTCAGCATCACACACAAGGGCTCACAGAGTGATCTTTTTGGATTAGATTCTTCATAATACCACCCTAAATCAAGACAACCCCTTAATGGCAAAGAAGCATAGTAGTGGGAGCAGAGCAAAAAAAATCTGCTGGTCCTACTATGTATTGAATCATTTGGGGACTGGAAATGCCCTTTTTAAGGCACAACTATAGGGTCAACTTGGAAATGAAATCCTCATTTGGGAAACCGTCCTTCAGAAAGTAGTCCATTTATCCTAAAACAATGGCCTTTTAATGATGTTGTGTCCCAAATAGGTAGAATACATGAGTTCAGAAAGAGATGGAGGAAGTAGTGGCTGTACTTTACCACATCAGGGCCCCATTAGGAGAATTTGTATTTCCTGTCTCCTCAACTTTAGACCCTATATGTCTAGAGCTCCCATTTGCCAGAGACACAGTGAGAATCCCACTACCTTAAGCTATGGCTGGTATCTGATCCCTTACAGTTCTCAGGACATAAAGGAGTACCATACTAGCACAACTACATACACTGGAGCATTTTAACCTGATTATGTTAAGCAAGTAGGACTGCTAAATCAGGGCATGGAGGAATATGTTTGGTACTCAAGTGAACTACAGGTATCTCTTGGTACTTTCATGCCTTACTTAATGAATAAGCATGTACAATAATGATTGCCTGGAAGGGTATGGTAACCAGGGTATCAAGTTTATCAGGGGTGAGAGTCTGAGGCATCTCACCAAACAAGCTACGTAGGCCATCTGCAGTTCTAAGTAAGAATAAGGGGAACTTAGAAGAGTAGGAGAAGCAGATGATGAGTATCACTTACACACTTGAAACCATTTGCATCAAAGAAGGTTGTAATTTATCCTGATAATACTCATCTAACAAGTTTTCCCAGAAATTGAGATCAACCCAAATTTTGAAGAAGCTGAGAACAGTTGGGAAGAGTTTATTATGAGGGCAAATGGATCTGAGAAACGCAAGTGGTGGACTGTGACAGACGCTATGGGGACCTCTCCAGCCTGGGCTGGTGTACCCATCCCCTGCTGGCGGCAGGTCTTGGCCGATAGCTGCTCAAAATGATGTATTTCTCTGAAAGAGTGCTCTAGGCTGACTAAAGCTGCCACAACCAGAGATTTCTGAGAAGTTAAACTGTCTTCGCCCCAGGAGCCAGCTGATAGCCAAAGACTGACTAATGTGCAGACATGGCACTGCAACCCTCCTTTCTCTGAGCAGCAACATCTCTGGTTATTTGTGTTCTAGAACATTCTACGGGATGAGACTGAGCCTAAACCTCTCCTGAAATCACATTTTTGCCTAAGTCCCTCCTTTGCCTTTTCTCACTCCCCTTTCTTCCTTACAGATTTCAGTTGCGTACTCCTTCAAAAATCACTTGGCACGAGACTCCGTATGCTCTGCGTCTAGGTTACCAGATCTGAGTCTTGGCTGTGGCCCCGACTGCGTTCCTCTGCTGAGGACCACAGGCTCCTCTGGTGGTCATGTTCTGGAGCTACAGCTTTCCAAAGGCTCGCTCCCCTTTCCCTTTTAGGACACCTTGTGGCAGTGGCTTCGTCCTGTACATAGTGCTGGGTTACCATTCCTTGAATCTTGCTCATGCCTTTGAAAACGACTTCTTTATTTAACTCTTCTCAATTCCTCACTTCGTGTGACATCGATTGTCTGTCACAACCCTGGCTAATGAAGTAGGGACAAGTAGGGAGTGATCTAATCAGGCTGACATTACAAAGATCAAGCTGAAATCAGTGTAAAGGAGAGAGTGTAAGAAAGACAAGTCCAGCCGCAAAGAGGTTATTTAGTATGTTATTGTGATAATCCAGGAAATAATTGGAATAGTAGCAACTTTAATACCCATGGAGATAGCCAGTTGGGGGTAAATTTGAGCTAGGTAGGCAGTAAAATTTGTTTAAGGGTTAAAGTGTCCTAGATTCCTGAGAGAACCACATATGCTATCATATGACTCCATTAGACAATGATCGTGTTCCCATAGATCAAATAAATTCACAGTTACACTCTACAAGTTGTGTTCTTAATGGAATATCAGGCTTATTTGGATAGTTGTTTCAAAGGGCAAAACAAAGTAAATGTTACACTATACTATAGTTATAAGCTAAAGACAGTGAAAGTACATAGTGAAGGACAGTCATAACTCTAAGGTTATAAAGTATAGACTTGCCTAATTTTTATAACCAAATACATCTTCAGTGAAATGTTACATTTCCCAAACATCTCTGAGTAACTACTTAAAATTCCCCAAAAGTCATGCATGGATTTTTAGACATTCATCTCCCAGGGACTATGTTTAATTATGTTTAATCATATTTGCTACTGTTGTTAAAAGAGTTACAAAGAAATTGTTATTATTAAATATTATTTAAACAGTAATTAGCATTTGATGGGTTCAATTTAAATTGCTAACTCTAAAATTTTATATAAGTATAGTGGAGTAATGAATAGTGTACATGTTATTTATATAGACTTTGTAATTGTACATGCTGCATACTTTATTATATATTATATATGTATACATATTAAAATTATATAATATATTAAAATTATATGTGGATATAAAATTTTAACCCATGTTTTCCTTTCGACAAAACATTCAGAATCAAATTACTAAATTTATCACTTGCTCTTCCAGAGATGAATAATAAGCAAACATATGAAAATGTAAAAAATACCTAGATTTCAGAGAACAGTGTAGCTAGAGTATAGGTTGTACATGCCCAGAGAGGGTGTTATAAAATTAGCAGAGGCCCCGTTATGAAAGGTCTTCTTGTCCGTGCTTGGAATGGCTGGGACTTAGGGACTGATTGGATATTGAGGGAGGAGGGTCAGGTAACTGAGCTTTCCAGACTGATGGATAGAGGGGATATAATTCTGCTTACAGGCCTGCATGGAAGATATTGTAGGTCCCATTCCAGACCATCGCAATAAAGCAAGTTTCAATGTGAAGCGACTCATAATCTTTCTGCTGGTGGAGTGTCTTACCCTAAATTTGTGACCAGCGTATCTGTGAAGCCCAGTAAAGAGAAGTGCAATAAAGTGAGGTATGTCCACACTCAGAAGTGTAAGTAGAGGGAGTAGGAAGACCGGGCTTTTACTCAGAAAGAATGTGTAGGAAAAATAGACAGAATTTGGGGACAGTGAAAGAGTTAACCTAACACCAATGTTGCCACTGCAATGTGTGGATTTAGGAGGTAAAGGAATCTGACTAAAGACACCCGTACCCACCCTGACACACACACGGTACTGCTGTGTTACCTGTGTTAAACAGCTTTGTTAGTTCCTGGTTCTTTTTCTCTTACCAACTCTGATGGCAACCAGGGAGATAGCGTGAACTGTTAGGGGCAAGTAGGCAGGCAGGATTTTGTCTTGGATGGATGCTTCCAGAAAAAAGGTCTTTCACAATTTTCTTTGTTCCTTCGGTGGGTGTATCTCAGTTCAGGGGATCTCTCTTCTCCTCCCTGATCACACTGTGGCTGCACTCCGGGAATTTGACTTCTCCTCCCTTGGTTACACATTCTCTCACTGCACTTAAGGAATTTAGTTACTTCCCGTCAGTTTTGAATCACCTTCTTTGGCAGTCCCAGAGTCATTCAACCATACTCTCATCTCATTGCTGTTACTTTTGTCCTCTGTAAACAAATCTGGTGTTTTCCCCGGGTTCAGTCCTTTAGTTGTCTTATCTATCTCTTATTCATTTATTTTTATTCTTCACTGGAGGATATGTTTTTATTGATTTTAGAGAGAGGAGGAGAGAGAGAGAGAAAGAGGGAGGGAGAGAGAAGCATCGATGTCTGAGAGAAACATTGATCGGTTGCCTCCTCTACGCATCCTGACTGGGATTGAAGCCATAACACACACACTGGGTATGTGCCCTGATGGGGAATTAAACCCATAAACTTTTGGTGTACTGGACGACACTCCAACCAACTGAGCCACCTGGCCAGGGCTCATTCATTGATTTTTTAAAGGTTCTGGCTCCACCTCCCTTTCACGGAAGCAGCCTAGTGCCGTGGAAGGACTCTTTGAAGAGGAAAAGGCATTTTAGTTCCAGTTTGTCCATTGAGGGATGTTCAGCTTTCAGCAAATGCTTCACCCCACTGAGCTTCTGGTTACTCATTCTGACCAAATGAAACGCGGGAAGGGACTGAAATAAATGCACTTGAGTGACTTTTTTATCCACAGAGTTCTATGACTCTTAGTTTGTCCTAGGTGACCTGGGAGACTATCCATCTGTTCTCCTGTGAAGTCATAATTATAGGTTGAGTATTGTATTTATTATAATGCATTTAAGTAATCTTATTCATTTATTTATGTAGTATGTGTTTATTGAGCTAGTGACTGACTCTATGCTGGATAGTGGCAAAGCACAAAGAATAAGACAGTTGTGGCCAGTCCTATCCGAGCTTCCAGTGTACCTGGGGATACAAATGAACATTCACAGCTGTGATGAGCTGGGCAGAAGACAGAAGCAGAGGGCACCAAGGGATGTAAGACCGCAGGATCTCTCCTAATCAGGAAAGCCTCCTTAAAGGACTTTACGCAGAAACCTAAAGGCTGAGAGTGTCCTGGAAAGAAAAGGAAAGAATGGGCTAGAGGGTAGCTCAGTTGGTTGGAGCATCATTCTGATATGCCAAGGTTGTGGGTTCAATAATTGGTCAGGGCACATACAAGAAGCAACCAATGAATACATAAATAAGTGGGACAACATACCAATCTCTCTCTCTCTCTTTCTAAAATAAATAAATAAAAAAAGAGAAAAGAAAAGGCAACAACCCTCCAGACAGAGGGAATAACATGTTAAAATGCATGGCCCTGGCCAGTTTGGCTCAGCGGTTAGAGCGTCGGCCTGCGGTCTGGAGAGACCCGGGTTCGGTTCCCGCTAAGGGCATGTACTTCGGTTGCAGTTTGTCCCCGGCCCTTGTTGGTCGTGCGGGTGGCAGCCACTCGATGTGTCCCTTCACGTCGATGTTTCTCTCTCTCTCTCTCTTCCTCTCTCTCCCTCCCACTCTATCTGTACAAATAATGGAAAAATATCCTCGGGTGAGGATGAAAAAAAAAAAAAAATGCATGTAGAATGGGCGAGGACGAGGATTTGAAAGGAGGTCTGTATAGCTGGAGAAGAGAGTGTGAAGGAGAAAGACTTATATAGAGGTGGGTGTCTGGTCAGACTATGTTTAGGGCATTTTGAGGTATCTTAAGGTTTTGGACTCTATCATGTGGACAATAAAGAGCCTCTGAAAAGTTTTGGGTAGGAATGTGTCCTTACCATAGTTACATTTAAGAGTTTCAATCTGGATTTATAATGATAATGAAAACAAAATAACTTCTATGGCATACTTACTATAAATTCTTCACATACATTGTCCTACTTAAACCTCAGAACTGTATTCATTTCTTAGGACTACTGCAAAAATTGCCACAAACTGGCTTAGAATAACAGAAATGTGTTCTTTTGTAGTTCTGGAGTCTAGAAGTCTGAAATCAAGGTGTGTGCAATTCTTGGCATTCTTTAACCTGTAGACTCATCACTCCATCTCTGTCTTCATTTTCATATGGCACCCCTCCCCCCACCCAGTGTCTCACATCTTCTTTCCTCTGTCTGTGCCCTTTTATCCAAACTTCCCTCTTCTTTATTTTTAATTAATTTATTTTTGTTACAGATGTTTCTCCTTTTTCCCCCATTGACACCCACCTCCCCATCTCCCCCACCCCCAACATTGTTGTCTATGTCCATTGGTTACCCACACATGCATATAAGTTCTGTGGTTTATCTCTTCCCTCCCTCCCATCCTCCTCCTCTGAGGTTTGTCAGTCTGTACCCTACTTCTATGTCTCTGGGTCTATTTTGTTCATCAGCTTGTTTTGTTCATTATATTCCACAAATAAATGAGATCATGTGATACTTGTCTTTCTCTATTGGCTTGTTTCGCTTAGGATAATACTCTCCAAGTACCTCCATGTTGTCTCAAAGGGTAAGAGGTCTTTCTTTTTTACAGCTGCATAGTATTCCATTGTGTTTATATACCACAGCTTTTTTTATCCTCTTCTTATAAAGGTACCATTCATTGGATTTGATTGACCTAATCCAGCGTGAAGTCAACTTGATTACATCTGCAAAGACCCTATTTCCAGTGATTACATTCTGAGGTTCTGTATAGACATGGATTTAGGGGAGGCTATATTTAACCTACTACAATAACTGTAAGAGGTTAACACAGTTTGAGAGGCGAGGCACTGTGAAGTTAAGATATATGGCAAAGCTGCTGGTGTCTAGATGAGTCTAGCCTAGATTAATCTAAATAAGCCTGTCAATTCATAAGCATCCAAATTAGAAAAATGAAGGTTCATCATGAAAACCACTGCGTTTTGGGGTGGGTTGGTGCACAGCAGGAGCTAACGGATTCACTAATCTCTTATGAAGGTGACCTAGTTGAACAAGCTGTAGGATCATGAGGTATTGATGAGTGAGTCAGGGAAGGGCATGGAAAAAAGCAATTGGTCATCTCCTACATCTAACTATATACCAATATTTCATGCACATTCTAGGAGTCCAGTAGAAATGTCTGCAGATTTGGTTTGAAAAGGAACATATTTTTGAGACATGATTTATTTTATTCCCCATATAAAGCCTGCTGAATTGATCCAAATTCTGAGGTAAAATGATAGATCTTTTTCTACATGAGAGCAGTGCTTGCGGTGGAAGAATCATCATTTATGATGACATATAAGCTTCATTATAGATGTTGGATTGCATTATTAAATTATTTACCATCTTAAAGAAATTGAAAATAATTTACTTAATGTTAAAAAAAAAGAGAAATGGCAAAGCCTATTTTTCTTTTTTATTTTTTTAATCCTCACCCGAGGACATTTTTTGCACAGATAGAGTGGGAGGGAGAGAGAGGAAGAGAGAGAGAGAGAAACATCGATGTGAAAGGGACACATCGAGTGGCTACTAACCGCATGACCAACCAGGGCCGGGGACAAACTGCAACGGAGGTACGTGCCCTTAGCGGGAACTGAACCCGGGTCTCTCCGGACCACAGGTGGATGCTCTAACCGCTGAGCCAAACCGGCCAGGGCCAAAGCCTATTTTTCAAAGCAACTAAAAGTTGCTAATTCTGATTTTTAAATGTGGAACAAATTATTACCAAAATCAAGAGAACCTGCATATAAGGGTCATGAAAAATATAATAACCTTAATGGTAAAGGGATAGTGTCTGCAGGCATGGGTTTATAGGGTTGAATTTCAGCTTCATCACTTAGCTAGCTGTGGCAGCTATGAGAACACACCTCTCAGAGCTACAGGGAGCATCACTGACTGCTGGCCCTCATTGCTGGCTTTAACATTTTTTACTATGTTTGGGTTTACTCCTTGCCTTCCACGGGTGCTCTGGCCAATGACTAAAAGTGACAGAAACACTAGGGTTACCTATTCTCTTTAGTCAGTGACTTTGGCTCATGGGCTCCTAATAATTTTGACAAAACTTCCTTAGACTATAGACAGTAGGATGTTTTCAACCAACTTCCTCTTCCTCTCTCCTTAATTGTGGGTCAGGCTTATATTGTAGTCTGGTTTTTCTCCCTTCTTCCTCCAGCTCGCTCCATATTTTCTTCTAGATAAATATTTCCTCTAATGAAAATTTTGCACATTTAGTCCCATGTTGGTAGCTGCTGCTTGAGGACACAGACTAAAACACTAGCGACCCTGAGTCTCAATTTCCTCATGTAGAAATAGAACCTTTTCCATAGGATTGTAATAAGATTTAAATGAACCAATGAATTTAAAGCAAGTTTGTACAATGACTGGCATTTATAATGTTTAAATTGATTAATGAAAACTTTCATTATTATTATTACTTAAATTACTCTTTCTTTTTCTCTCTTCTTTTTTGGTCAAAAACAAGCCACACTTTAGCAGATCCTGGGCTAAGAACTACTTGTTGCTAGGGAGAAATAAGTGTGAAATAAATAAAAAATGAAATAATAAACAATAAACACACTTATTTTATACACAATTAATGCAAATATAAGTAGCCAAAAAAACAAAATCACAAAGACCTAAGGTTATTTTACTTATTAGTCATCTAAAGTGAAAGCTGATATTTGATCCCAGGGTGAGGTAACCCTGCCTTAGTGTTAGAAAAACATTGGGAACTAAATTATCTTTTGATTATGGAAAAAATTAAGAGTATTCAGGTTTAAATAGGCCTTCCCAAATATAAATTAAAATGTCAGAGAGAAGTCTAGCAAGTGCTGTAGAATGCTTTCTGTGGCTTGAATTATCCCAGTAATTATATACATTCTATATCTCGTTTAGGTTGAGGGCACAAAGGTAATTAATGGTCTTAATTTGCTAGTGATTACAATTTGTATCATGCTTTACTCAACATTGTTTGTCTGAAAATGAAACTGGAGGGCTACTGAAGGAGAAGTTTATTTATTTTTTAAATTGAAAATTTTCTCAATAAAACAGTAAAAGAGCAAGGAAGTTTTAGGATTACTTCTTTCCAATGTCAAACATAATTATTATATTTTTTTTGAATAAGGAAGGACTAACAAGGGGATTTAGTTTTCTTTTTCCAGACATTGTGCCTAGCACATAAATTCTCAGTAAATGTGTTGTATTTAATTATTTTGGAATATTTCAGAACTAGGAGACAGGATCAGAACCATCTTTATGTAGATCTGACCTACAGATCCAATGGAGAAGGATGAACAAGATAAATATTCAAGGTCATTTCCAACTTTAGGAATATTTATGACACTGTTTTGGAGTGTTTGACCCAAGAGTAAATTCTACTTTCTGTAGCAAAGTACCATTTGAATTACTTATGCCAGATAGACTAACAGTTGAACTTCTAATCATGTAATCAGAAATCAAATTGGCCATGGCTGAGAAAATTTGCACAGAAAACTATTATATTTGAATGTGATGGCTTTCTTTTTCTTAGTAGCTCATTAGTATAAGCCAACGCTCCAATTCCAGAACATTAAAAGGACCTTGAAATGCTGCTGTTTATCAGAGCTCTTTTCTCCTGTCAACTACCTCCTGATGAGGGGTGGATCACTGGATTTAAGGAATTATGATAATGCTAAGTTATTTCATGTTTTTCTCTTCTCTTCTGCCCCTCATTCTGTCTTTTAGAAATAGGTGTCAGATAGACCCGAGTGTGGTACCAGCCAGTATAAAAAAGCTGTGTGACCTTGAAAAGGACCTTGACCTCAACTTAATTTTAATTTTCTCTTCAATCCCTAATAAAGTACTAAACCTATTCTAAATGCTCAATAATATTTGTTGATTAACGATTTTGTAAAACGGGATCCACCCTAAAGCATTATTATGAGGACTAATACAGTCACAGATACTGCCACATACTTGGCATTACTGTATGTCACTTATTACTATATTGTTAACTATATTAACTGTACGACTGTGCTACCTTCATCCACAATCCAGTCGAAGTGACCTAGTGTGAGCAATCTACTCCAAGTACCTTTTAACTGGTCTGTCCTGTTTGACCCCTACTTTCCATACTACTACCAAAGTTATTTTTTTAAAACATTTTTTTCTTTACTTATTTTAGAGAGAGAGGAAGGGAGAGAGAGGGAGAGATAGAAACATCGATGAGAGAGAACATCAATCGGCTGCCTCCTGCATGACTCCCACTGGAGACGCAGCCCACAACCTGGGCATGTGCCCTGAGTGGGAATCAAACCGGCGACCTCTTGGTGCATGGGTTGATGCTCAACCACTGAGCCACAGCAGCCAGGCCCAATGTTATTTTCTGAGATATAAATTTTAGTGTAACAAGACTGTGACCAGAAGTCTCCAATAGCTTTCTATCTTTTTTTTTTTTATTGGTCAATATGGTCTTCAAATTCCTAACAATAAAATAACGCAAAACAAAACATGTACTCCAGAAATATGTATATTCAATTTATTTTTTGTATCCATGGACCACTAAGTTGTTAAACTACTTAAAAACTACTAACATTGCAAACACCTTCAAAATAAACCTTAAAAAAGTTGTAATCAAGATTAAATAAACACTAGTTTAAAAGATTTTGCTGATCTTGGTGGCTCTACTTTACACTTAGGTTAAAGTCTATTTTAACCATTGAGATATCAAATAGACCTCTTGGTATATAAACTTTACTAGACTCTTGAAATAGTCATTTTTGTTCACAAAGTTGTTGACAATGAGCTGGCTCTAGTATGAAGAGAGAGAGCCTAGATCTTTTTGTGGTTTCTCTCTTCTTATATTTTTAGTCTTACCTTCTTTCTATGGTTTCTGTGTGGCTTTTCTACTGCTGGCCACAATAGAAAGTTATCACCAATTCGCTGACTCCTGACCCTGAAAACTGAGATGATAAATGGATGCCATTTTAAGCCATTTAGTTCATGGTACATTGATAGCAACAGGAAATAGTAATGGAATAGCAATACAGAGCCATTGAGCCTTTTGCTACCACTTAGGGTAGTTAAAACTAGATAAAGTTGTCCAGTAATCAGGATACATGCAAACTGTGTCACATGGCTAGCCTCTCCATGACAGTAAATGAGAGGAATTGCCACTGGCAATCATTCAGTATACCTCCCAAATTATTCATCTTAGGAAACTTTCTTTACCGCAGGTCTGACGTGACCAGTTGACTAGTTGAGTATCTGACTGGTCTGACAGTATCTGAAATCATTACAATGACATTTAAGAACGTCTACAAGGTGATGTCAACCTATTTATTGATTCCGCTCCTTCAATCTACTTCCTATTCTCATGGCCCTTTTGTTAAAACAATGCTGGGACACTATCTGATCTCCAAAGGCACAGCTGTTTTCCACCTTTTCAAAAATTCTGTATCAACCACTTCACTAAGAATATGCTTGTTTCCTTTCACTTGCTAAATTCCCTTTTATTATTCAACACCTGGTTCAAATATGACCTCTTTGGGAATATTTCCCAGCCAACTGCCATATTTTGTATAGGTAAAGTTTGTATTGCCATATGTCTGTTCATTAGGCCTTTACAATTACCTTTGGTATAGCACTCATATCATAGTATTAGTCAGTTTTATTGCATTAATTGCCAAATTGTGAATTACCTGAGGCCAAGAACTGCATTTTTTTTTTATGAATGAAGTTATTTTTTAAAATATTTTTATTTTTAAAATATTTTTTAAAATTGATTTTAGAGAGAGAGAGAAAAAGACAGGGAGGGATAGAGAAATAAAAACATCAAAGAGAGAGAACATCGATTGGCCCCACACTGAGGATGGGGCCCACAACCTGGGCATGTGCCCTGACTGGGAATTGAACCAGTGACCTCTTGGTGCATGGGTCGAAGCTCAACCACTGAACCACACCACCTGGACAGAACTACATTTTATTAAAGCTTCATTTTTGCACTGTGGTGGGCATCTTCTCTTCTGATAATAACACCTCCTTTTCTTTGCGAAACTATTTCTTTTCCATGTGTTCTGGGTTGCCCATCACAGTCTTCTTGTCCCAATGATGGCAAGACAGATAAAGCAATTATTGTACCAATACCTGGGCTGCACTAATTCTGGGATGGCATGTGACCTAAACTGAGCCAATAAGAGCCCTTTTATTTTCTGAAAATGATGCCAATAGGAAAGAATTCTGTTCATTTTGTGAAAATGTAGAGAATGTGAGCTTAGGACTGCTGGAAACTGTGGATCAGACTTAGTGGAGCTTCTGTCCTCAGAGAATGAAGCCAGTAGATAGGGAGAAGAAAAAAGAAGAAAATCTTAAAAGGTTTAATACCCTGGATTTGGATGTCTCTGAAACTAGATCTATCCCTGACCCTTTACATGTGAGCACATAAAATCTCTTTTGCTTGGAGTAACCAAGTATCTATGCACCTTACAGATTCTGCTAACACATCTAGAGTACCTAACAAGTGCGTTGACTCACAGAATGTGTTCTCAGTGGTAGTTTAGTGAATAAACATTAAAGATCTCAGTTTAGGGGAGGGACACTATTAAACTTCCTGAAGGAAAGGAACTGGAATCTCAAACATAAACAAAACATTACAAAGTTATTTTGAGAACTTCCTTGTGTGAGACTTACTCTCTTATACACAACAAACCCTCCTTGTAATCTGGCCTCTCTTTCTCACACCATCATTACACAGTATCAGAGATAATTAAATGTCTATGATAAATAGGGATTGCCATGGCTAGACTTAGCCTCATTTGCTTTTGTCTTGCTGAAATTTAACTTGGCTGTTTTTATATTTTCATTTCTATGAACATACTGATTTCTATGATCTTTCTCTATCCCACTTTAGCCAAATATTTAAATAATTACTGACCTGTGGAAAATCCCCAAATCCTAATTCTTTCTATTTGAACTTTTGATTTAGGTCAACAAAGGCTATGTGCTTCTTTTTATATATTGTTTTTTTGAAAACTTTCTAATAAAAACTCCTTGAATAGCCCTGGTCAGTTTGGCTCAGCGGTTAGAGCGTCGGCCTGCGGTCCTGAGAGACCCGGGTTCGGTTCCCGCTAAGGGCACATACCTCGGTTGCAGTTTGTCCCCGGCCCTGGTCGGTTGTGTGGGTGGCAGCCACTCGATGTGTTCTGTTCACATCGATGTTTCTCTCTCTCTCTCTGTTGTTTCTCTCTCTCCCTCCCACTCTACCTGAACAAAAAATGGAAAAATGTCCTCGGGTGAGGATAAAAAACAAAAAACAAAAAACTCCTTGAATAATACTTTTGTAGAAAGCTCCACCTTTTCCCTAATATGATTTAAAAATAATAAAAAATTATTATTTTTATTTTTAATTACGCTTGACATACAGTATTATATTAGTTTCTGGTGTACAACATAGCGATGCGATATCTATATAACTTATGAAATGATCACCCCAATAAGTCTAGTACCCATTTGACATCATACATAGTTATTACTTATTGACTATATTTCTTATGTTGTGCTTTACATCCCTTGACTGTTTTTATAATTTCTAATTTGTGCTTCTTAATCCCTTCACCTTTTTCACACATCCACCGAAGCCCCCTCCTATCTGACAATCATCAATTAGTCTGTGTATCTATGAGTTTATTTCTCTTTTGTTTGTTAGTTTGTTTGTTTGGGTTTTTTTAGATTCTACATGTAAGTGTATTCGTATGTTATTTGTCATTCTCTGTCTGACTTATTTCACTTAGCATAATACTATTTAGGACCATTCATGTTGTCACAAATGACAAGATTTCATTTTTTTTATGGCTGAGTAATATTTCATTGTATATATACGATTTCTTCTTTATCCATTTGTCTATCAATGGACACTTAGGTTGCTTTCATATCTTGACTATTATAAATAATGTTGCAATGAACATAAGGGTGCATATATACTTTCAAATTTGTGTTAGATTTTTTTTTTATATATATAAATACTGAGCAGTAGAATTGCTGGGCCATTTGGTAGCTCTATTTTAATTATTTGAGGAACTGTTTTTCACAATGGCTGCACCAATTTGCATCCCTACCAACAATGCACAGGGTTCCCTTTTCTCCACATCCTCCTTAACACTTGTTGTTTGCTGATTTATTGACTGTAGTTATTCTGACATGTATGAGGCAATAGCTCATTGTGATTTTTAATTTGCATTTCTCTCATGATTACTGACATTGAGCATCTTTACATATGTGTATTGGCCATCTGTATGTCCTTTTTCAAGAAATGTCTATTTAGTTCCTCTGCCCACTGAAATTAACAAATTTAAAAGAAAACATCACATCTTAAATTATTAGAAAAATGTGTGATTTATGGGCTTTGCATATCATTCTCTAGTAACTCTAAAAATAAGTGTTTATCTTGTTACAATATTTTTAAAAGAAATTTTTTCTTATAGTCCAGTGAGAACCAATAAGGCCATTTAACGGAGTGTTCACATTCACAAATATCCCAGTAGCATGCACAGAGTCAGTGTCAGGGGATTGTCCACATAAAAGGAAAATAGTGAAATAACTAATTAATGCTGTAGCTTAAGTGTGCAAAGAAGAAAAAAAAAAATGGAGGGGGGCGGGGAGCAATATCCAGGTTCATAGTTAGAGTTCTAATTTGTGGATTTAAAATAATCTATTTGAGACACATCTGCAGCCCTGCATTTTTACATTTTAGGATCTTTCACAAAAAGATCTTCAAAGTCATTAAAAATTGAACTGAGCCTAAAAGAAATCAGGAGGAAAATCAATATGACTTTTTGCAAAAACTGGTAAAAACCATCATTTTGGTGGGCAGGGCATGTGAAATCTCTTTTCTTTACAGGTTCTTATATCAAACACGTCTAAGCAATATATTAATAATTGCTTCTTTAGCTTACTTTTTATAACTGCATTTTATGAGACTAACAAACAATAAGCTTGAATATATCATTTTTTTAGATTGTTCTGATTTAATTGCTGATAAAACACTGTCATAGTAGGCATAATATGATCTTAAAACTATAGTAACTTTCAAATTTAGATATTTTTTGGTAACAAAATGTTTGTACACAGGGAGCATAGATACATCATGTCTGGACTAATCTGTAGACTGCAGACTAATGTGCCTGTTGATGGAAATTTTCTGAGCTGCCAGGCACAAATAACACTGCAGTAAATTACCTACCTGTCTGTGGCAAACCAAAGCCACGTTTATCCAAAAATGATTAGATAACCTTCCCCAGTCTCACTTAAAACCCAATGTTATTCATACTCAAACATACAAAACAATATACTTTGTAACAAAGGTGGCACTTAACAGCAATAGAGATATGATATTTAATAAGTGGTATTGAGATATCTGTCTATTTTGAAGAAAATAAAGTTGTATCTTTTTCTTACACCACAAAGTATTGCTGAAATAAATAGTGCTATAAAAAAGCAAGAAATACAGTCTTGCCTTTCATTTTCTCATAAGATAAAAATTAATACTTCTTACCATGAAAATTTCTACCAATTGTTATCTAATATATGCAAAGTCCTTTTCAATATGTCTGCCTTAAAAGGATTCAATTTAATTATAATGCCAATTTTTTTAACTTAAAAAGAAGTTACCTTTATTTTTACAGAGGATGTTTACATGAAGTGACTTTTCTCCCATGGAATATGTCCTAATACCAAATTTTGGCAGAATTTTGGAGGCATACTTCTAAGACATGAAACTTCCCCAAGACTATGCAACTAGTTAGATAGCAGAACTAGGATTCGAACCAAGATAACCTTTTGATTCTATTTAATCATTAAGTCATACCCTTTATGAGAACTTTGAATTTTTCTCTGAAAAAGTTCTCACATTCATTGCCTCTTTTTAATATCATAACCAACACTTTGGTTCAAGTGCTCTGTATTTAAAAAAAAATTTTATTGTGGTGAAGTATATGTAACATAAATTTTGCTAACTTACCCATTTTCAAGTATACAGTGCAATGGTTTTAAATACATTTATAATGTTGTGTGACCATCACCATCATCTGTCTTCATAATTCTTTTCATTTTGTGAAACTGACACTCCATACCCTTTAACAAGAACTCTCTATTTTCCCCTCCTCCAGCCCTTGGCAACCACCATTCTCCTTTCTAACACTACGATTTTGACTATTCTAAATTCTTGTATTATTGAAATTGTAAGTGCAAAAGTTTTAAGACCCAATTAAATGTGTGGAAAGTTTCCCCCACACATCCATCAAGCAATTCTCTGTGATGCTATCTGGATGTCCTCCAAATTAACTCAATTCTGACTCTATTAACCTGCAGATAGCATCAGATCCCACAGGTTAAAGGCTCAGCCTTACAAGGTATCTCCCCACCCCCACCCACACCCCCACCCACACCCACACCCACACCCACTTCAGATGCCAGTTGAAAGCCCAAGTTATCACCTGTGATTCTGACCGACTGCATATAGATCAGAGGTTGCAGTGACCCCATCTTTTGGTTTGATTAAATTGCCAGAGCAGCTCATCAGAGTGGATCATGGAACTCAGGGAAACATTTACTTACATTAACTGGTTTATTAGATGATATGATAAAGGATACAGATAAATAGCCAGATAAGGAGAACACAGAAGTCCCTGTCCTTGTGAAGTAGGGGTACCTCACACTCCTATTGTGGAGTGTTTGCCTACCTGGAAGCTCCCTGAACCCCATACTAATGAGATTTTATGGGCGGCTTTCTCACATAGGCACGATCAATTATCACCTCTATTTCCAGCCCTTCTCCCCTCTCTGGAGAGGGTGGGAAGGAGCTGACAATTCCAAGCTTCTAATCATGGCTTGATCTTTCGGGTGGCCAGCCCTCCATCAGGAGTCCACCTAGAGTCACCTCATCAGAACAAAAGATCTCCCTAGTGCGTCTATCACTTAGGAAATTAGAAAGGTTTTAGGAGCTTTGTGCCAGGAATGAATATATATATTTCTATCATCTCACATATAGTATTTGTCTTTTTTTGACTCTCTTGTTTAATTTAACTTAATGTCTCCAAGATTTATCCATGTTGTAGCATGTGCCAACATTTTCTTCCTTTTTAGAGATGAATAATATTCCTTGTATGTATATTACATTTTGCTTACCTATCAGTCTTTGATGAGCACTTGGATTGGTTCCATGAATATGGTGTTAAAATATTTTTTGAGGCCCTGGTTTCAATTCTTTTGGGTGCATACCCAGAAGCTGCATCATATGGTAATACTATTAGTAATTCTTTGAGGAACCTTTATACTGTTTTCCATGGTGGCTGTATCATTTTACATTCTACCAATAGTCAATAGGGTTTCAATTTCTCTACATCATTGCCAACATTTGTTTTGTATTTTTTTGACAGTAGCCATCTAATGTGTATGATTTAGCATTTCACTGTAGTTTTTATTTGCATTTTCCTAGTGATTAGTGACACAGATCATCTTTTCATAGGTTTATTGGTGACTTGTATATCTTTTTTAGAGCAATGTGTATTCAAATTATTTGCCTTTTTTTGAATTGGATTGTTTGTCATTTTGTTTTTGTTGAGTTTTAAAAGTTATCTCTATATTCTGGATGTTAATTCCTTATCAGCTATGTGACTTGCAAATATTTTCTCCCATTCTGTGGGTTGCCTTTAAAACATTTTTTAATTGATCTTAGAGAGAAGAAAGGAGAAAGAGAGAGTGAAGGAGGAAAGAAGAGAGGAGGGGGAGAGAGAGAGAGAGAGAAACATCAATGTGAGAAAGAAATTTCTATCAGTTGCTCCTCTCATGTACCCTGACCAAGAATTAAACCTGCAACTTGGGTATGTGCCCTGATTGAGAATCAAACCCACTGCCTTTTGATATATGGGTCAATGCTCCAACCAACTAAACCATGGGTTGCCATTTTATTCTGTTGATATATATATATGTATATGTGATACATTTTAAAATATTCATGAGGTCCACTTTTTCCATTAAAAAAAAAAATCTGTGCCTTTGGTATCATATCCAAGAAATCATTGCCAAATCTAGTGTCCTGAAGTTTTTGTTTTATGTTTTCTTCTGAGTTTTATTGTTTTTGATCTTGCATTAAGACTTTCATTTATTTCGAGTTAATTTTTGTATATGGTGTTAGGTAAAGGTCCAACTTCATTCTTTTGCATATTGATATCCAATTTTCTCAGCACCATTTGTTCAAAAGACTGTCTTTTCCTCATTCAATGGTCTTGACACCCTTGTCAAAAATTGTTTGACTGCATGTTAAATGAGAGTTTATTTCTGTGATCTCTATTTTATTTCATTGGTCTATATATTTGTGTTTATGCATATCCACACTGTTTAATCACTGTAGCCTTGTAGTAAGTTTTGAAATCAGAAGCATGAGTTTTCTAGATTTGTTCTTTTTTTTTTCCTCTTAAGATTATTTTGGCTACTTAGGGTTCCTTGAGATTCCATAAGAATTTTAAGATGGGTTTTTGAAAAAAAAAAATCATTGAGATTTTGATAAAGATTACATTGAATCTAAAGATTGCTTTAGGTAGTTTTGATATTTTAACAATATTAAGTCTTCTAATCCATGAACATGGAATGTGTTTCCATTTATTTATGTGTTCTTTAATTTCTTTTAGCAATGTTACGTAGTTTTAATTATACAAGACTTTCACCTCCCTACGTTAATATCTAAGCATTTTATTCTTTTGGAAGCTATTGTAAATGGAATTGTTTTTGTCATTTCTTGTCAGATTGTTCATTGTTGGTGTATAGAATTGCAGTTGCATTTTTTTTGTGTGAGTGTTGACCTTGTGCCCTGCCATTTTGCTTTGATCATTCATTAGTTCCAACAGTTTGTGTGTGTTATCTTTAGGGTTACCTATGTATTACATCTATCATCTGCAAACAGAGATTATTTTACTTCTTCCTTTCCAATTTGGTTACTTTTTATGACTTTTTCTTTCCTAATTTCTTTGGCTGGAACTTCCAGTACTATGCAAGTGGTCTTTATCTTTGCCTGGACTAAAGCAACAAGCCCTATTTTCTTTTCTTCATTTTAGTATTCTTCCACAATTTACTTTGTTCTTGTGGGATCTTTCTAAACTCCAAACATGATCTTTAAGGGCCTATGGTTTACAAAAGGCTATAAAGTTCAATTTCTTAGCACAGCACTCAAAGTTCTTTACAGACATGATCTGAACTTACCTTTATGTTATACAACACCTTGCACTCTCTCTGTGTAGAAGTATTTTTTTATTTTTTCACTATGCTGCTTTCCTTAGGGTTTTTCATCAGCTCAGATTATAGGTCTCCCTCTTTCTTGCCATTCATAAATCTTCCCCTTTTCTTATAATCAAGTTCAAATATCTCAGCTTATTTAAAGCCATCTTTGAAAGTGATGAACTCCTTTAGCTTTTTTTGTATCTGGAAAACTCCTGATACAAAGCAGTATTATATGAAATGTTGAAGGGTCTTCTTGAAGGAGAAAAAGAACAAAAATATGAACAATAAAATGGTAATTAATACATATCTATCAACAACTGAATCTACAAACAAAATGAGCAAGCAGAACAGAAACAGACTCCTAGATACAAAGAACTTTTTGTTCATTGCCAGATGGGTGGAGGCGGGGGGCTGGGTGAAAAAGATGAAGGAATTAAGAAGTACAAATTGGTTGTTAGACTGATGAACCTCAAAGGGAAGAGGGAAGGGAGGGTGAGATGAAATATACCAAAGAACTTCTATGCATGTATGCATAACCAATGGACACCGACAATAGTGTGGGGAAGGCAGGAGGGGGGCAGGATTGGGGAGGAGGGGGTCAATGGGGAAAAAAGGGGTGAACATCTGTAATACATTCAACAGTAAAGATGAGTTGAAAAAAATTAAGCCATCTTTGAGCATTGCTGTCACTTATGTTTCCTTTTTATGCTCCCACAGCATTTTATACTAGTCTCAAGGCCGTTATTACACTTTAATTCATATTAGCATCAATTTATTTCTCTGCCACAATTTTTACATTCATTCAGGGGAGGGATTTTTTATTTTACTTTTGTATTTGCATCTTCTCTGGGTCATAAAGAGTAACACAGAAACCTCTAAGTAGTTAATGTTCAATACATAGTTGTTATTGATTGGGATTCTAAACATGAAACTTGAAATATTGAGGAATATGAAGTATAAAGTAGCAAGAGTCTGAGATTTTGAACTTGGTTTCTTAGGTTCTCTCTTTACATTTTCTCAACAAATAAGATTTAATATAATCTTCTTTGTTATATGAGGAAAGTTTGTTTTTTTTTTTTTGCCTGAAATTTCTGTTTTTCAAGTTCAGAGTGTGGCTCTGTCATAATACAGGACACTGGGAAGTGCTATAAAGATAAATCAGAAATAAAGCATGATTTATGAAGCATGTTTTCTCTTACAATGTAAGAAAAATACCTAACAATTAATCTATTAATTTCCCCAATTCAGCAACTTTCAAAGTAGAAATGCCACATAGGACTGAATATGAAAGCAAAATTAAAATCCGTTGAGTCCTGCCCGGCCAGTGTGGTTCAGTGGTTGAGCATCGACCCATGCACCAAAAGGTCGCCGGTTAGATTCCCGGTCAGGGCACATGTGCAAGTTGTGGGCCAAATGCCTGGTGCGGGGCATGCAGGAGGTGGCCAGTTGATGTTTTCTCTCATTGATGTTTCTAGCCCTCTCTTCCTCTCTCTTCCTCTCTCTCTCAAATCAAAAAAGAAGAAAAAATTGAATAAGTAAAATCTGCTGAGTCCCTTCTGAGTACAAACAAATGGATCAGCCATACAGAGAAGCTCTTTACATTTTCCCTCCCGTACAACAGATTGGCTAGAAAGTACAAACATCTCTAAGCGCAGCAGTCCTTGTAAAATGACAGCAAATTGTGTGGGGTTTTGAGATGAAAGCTACCTGCTTATTCCCAGGATGTCCTAATCTCCACAGTGAATTTTTCTTTGCAGAAACTTCAAGCATGAATCCATTTTTCAAGACTTCAACAAGCCAAGATTGTATTGGAAAACAGATGATGGTCTGACCCATTGTATTGGCCTGCCTAAATTGAAATTCAATGGACAAAGTCTGTTAATTAAATCCAATTCTGTTGCAGATCATGTTTCTTCCAGATGTCCTTCTCAGAAGGACATCAATAGTTATTGAAGTTTATTGTTCAATTTAGTAAATAAATTTACCTAAATAGGAGAACTTATGGTCCTTCCTTTGAAAAATATTTGATCTAAGACATTCCTGAAACCTATTTTATTATTTTTTAAAAAGAATACAATTTGTAAAACTTCAGATGGTCTCAATCTTGGCTAACTTTCTAATATTTTGTTGTTCTGATGCATAATATTTACTCCGATTAACTAATAAATTGTTGAACTTTTGAAACTTTTCTTATAGCGTAGTGAATATGATTTGCAATTGGGTAATCAATTTTCTGTAAAACTGAGTACATAAAGTGCTAGAATTTGGTCATTGAAATATTGTAAGCTCTTTCTGCAATCTTTTTGTATTATAATTTGCCTTATTTCTGCAAAAATGTTGTTGCATAAAGATTATCATTACTTTTTCTCCTGAATAAACAACCCTAATATATAAATTCAGACTTCATGCACCTCACATTAAGGATTTATCTTCTTCTGTACTCTGTGTTATTAACCCTAAGTTCCCTTCATATATCCTTGAGCTCTAACTCTATGTTAGCTCTTAGTAAATTGTAGTTGAAATAAATGAGTGAATTCTCTTCATTTTTATTGCAGTTCTACAATTACTTCTAACCAGTTAATGGGTATAACTCTCTATTCTTTTATTGATAGATTTCTTGTTCTAGATTGTGACAAACTATATATTCAGTCAACCATCACCCAATGAAAATCTTTTTTAATATTAGCATTAGTATTAAGGGCAAAGAAGATACTATGATAAAATTGTGGCCCTGGCCAGTTTTTCTCAGTGGTTAGAGCGTGAACCTGTGGTCCAGAGAGACCTAGGTTCAGTTCCCACTAAGGGCACGTACCTCAGTTACAGTTTGTCCCCGGCCCTGGTTGGGTCATGTGGGTGGCAACCACTTGATGTGTCCCTTTCACGTTGATGTTTCTCTCTCTCTGTCTCCCTCCCACTCTATCTGAACAAAAAATGGAAAAACGTCCTCGGGTGAGGACAAAAAAAAAAAAGTGTCTCTCAGTTTAATGACTGGAGCAGGCAGATACTGCTTATAACTTAATGTGATCTATACTTGTTTAAAGTAGTATGAGGGCATTAAGGAAGGGGAGGTGGACTGACTCTGCTTGGAAAACATTTCTCATAGTGTGTATAAGATTTGAGACCCGTGTTAGAGGATGCGTAAGAAATTCCAAAGCCCATAAAATTTAGAATATTTTAGAAATAAAAAAGAGGAAGTATAAAGATGCAAACAAATGACAGGGAAAGGCATATGCAAAGAATATCTGAAATTTTGGTATAGCTGTAAACTGTGGCTTAAGAAGGAGGTGTGGGGTTTCATGGGAAGGATACTTGCTAATACTGTGATTTATAAGAAATGTATATAATTGGTCATTCAGATGACAAAAATATACTTCTCATATATTTTTGGTCTTCATCCACAGTTTCTGGACTACAGGTCCCCAAATCCTCAGAATTGATTGAGTGATGGAAGCACCTTTTGCCATAATATGTATTCTCTTGTCCTCAGTTAGTAAAAACACTTCAGAGCCATAAAGGTGTTCTTTATGTGCCCTTTCTGCAACCACTAGGTTCATATTAATGAAGGTGACTTTTAGAAAGCACCTAAGGATGAGGGCTTGTTGCCAGGGGAAACAAGGATAAACAGAAGGTTGGAACTTCCAGTTTCCTCCCCTGATTTCTAGAGAGAAGAGAGGGAATAGAGACTGAAATAATCACCAATGATCTGGCCGGTGTGGCTCAGTGGTTGAGTATTGACCCATGCACCACGAGGTCACCAATTTGATTCCCAGTCAGGGCACGTGCCCAGGTTGTGGGCCCAATCCCCGGTAGGGGGCATGCAGGAGGTGGCCAATCAATGTTCTCTCATCAATGTTTCCATCTCTCTTTCCCTCTCTCTCTAAAATCAATAAAGAAAAAATAAATAAAAAAAGAACTAATGGCCAATGGCCAATTAATTAATTAATCGTGACTGTGTAATGAAGCCTCCATTAAAACTCAAAAGAAGAAGGTTCAGAGAGCTTTCAAATTGGGAAACCAAAATGTCCCAAACTGGAGAAGAGGGCTATGAATTTGTTCCCTGGGATGATATTCTGAGATATAGGCTGCTTTCTACAAGGGAGTATATGCTTGGATGAGAATCTCTCTGTAACTCAAAGCAGTACTTGTAAGAGGGTCTCAACTATGATTGACTAGCATCCAACATTTCCAGACAGCTTTGGGAAGTGAGTATCTCATGTCTTAAGGGGGTTTGGGTAACAGGTTACAGCTTTCACTATATCTTATATGATGTGATCTGAGGCCTCCCAAAATAAGAATGTCTGAGAATTGCAAAGGCCTTATAATTGCTCCAGGGCAGGATGTGGGAAAGTTCAAGGAACAAGATCAATATAAATATTCAACATTGTCATTTGGACACAAAATTTGAAACCATGCCTTTTTAAAAAATGCTTCTCATCTCCATTGAAGACTATCTTTCATATCTTCATTTTCAGTAAGAAGTGTGAACAAAATCCAATAAAATGCATGAGAATGAAAAAGGAGAGACTGACTATTCAGAATAACAGTTTGCAAACCAAGAAGGCAGAGCCTAAGGTAGAAACCAAAAGTGGCTCTTTGCTGAGACAAAGGAGACACTGTTTTTTAGAGAAAACTTTCTATCCATAGTTTCTATATCATTGAGTTTCATGTAAAATGAGATTGTACAGTTTGGACTGTTTGGTGTAAATGCAAACAAGGGCACTTTTTGGTCAGAGCGGGTCACAGTTTACTGGTTGGGTGACAGCATGGGGTGAGGGGATAGAAACCTCCCTGCAGCCATGGAAGCAGACAATGACAGCGGGCAGGTATAGTGTGAGGAACCGAGTGAGCTTGTGCTCCTTCCCGACATACAGAGTGGGTAAGGCCCCTGTCAGGGGCCTGCTGCGAGACTCTGACTTTGAATTTAGACCCAGTTCATCATTAGGAAACTGACTGTTCATCTCAATAAATACATTCTTTCTGGGGCTCACATTAGATAATTTTCTACTCTGGGTCCCCAGGAGATTCATTTGTCATTCTGATAGAAAAGGTTTCTTACTTCTTTATTTTATGATGGGACAATACTTTCTGTCCTAACTACAAAGGCTTTTTATTTGATCGTGGATATAAAAGTGCATAGTGAAACTGTAGAATATGTAGAAAGCAAGATAATATATTTCATTAGTACTTCCAGGGAAAATTGATGATGCTAACACTTGAAATTATTGACATAAATTATCTTCCCTTAGGAATTTACTCACTCACCAGAGGAAGCCTATCGAATAGTGAAATTTGGTCTGTGAACTAGAGATTCAACTACTCCTCTAGTGTGAATTTCTCCAGTGAGAACATTAAGTACATGCTTGTTGATTAAGCAAGGAGTATATAATATATTATGGTTAGAAGAGGACCAAGGTGAAAATTTTTTCCAAATGTCCAATGAATTATTTGCCAAAGAATATTCCATAGAAAATGAGACTATAAAAACACTGTTTTGAAAGGGACTTATTCTCTAAAAATAAATGTTAGTTTTGTTTAGTGGCCTGAATTTTTCTGGCAACAGAGCCTGCTCTATTATGGAACTCCTTATAACTCATGAAATTTTTAATGTTCCTTGGGAATACTATGAATTTAATTTATGTTGGATTCCCGTGTGGTATTAAGGAAGGTGATATGCTTCTGACTGCAGAGTGGTATTAGCTTCCAAACAGCCCCCAATAGTCTGTCTCCTCCTAGTATTCACACCCTATGTAGTCCCTGTGCACATTTTATTGGTGTTGGTCTTCGTGACCAATATAATTTGCAGAATTGATGGTATATTACTTCTGAGATTGGGTGATAGAGTATGGCTTCCTTCTTGGGAAGCCAGCAGGTAGTGGAGAGGCCCATAAAATTGGCATCTGAAATAATCAGTCAATAACCAGTGAGGAACTGAGGCCTTCCAACAACAATAGAGCAGCAGCAGATCCTTTCTGAGCTGTGGCTTCGGATGAGACTGCAGCACTGGCCAGCAGTTTGACTTCACACGAGATCTCGAATCAGAAGCCACAAAGCCTCACCCTGAGTTCCTGACTTGTGGCAACAAATGTTTGTTGTTTTAAGCTGCTCAGTATTGAATCATTTGTCCCACTATAGTATATACCTAACGCAACAATTTAAACTAAGCCTAGGAGTGCATTTCATTTCTCTGACCATGGTGATGGGAATGAAGTAGGCATTTGACCTACCTGGTCCATTCAGAGTGTCTGCGAGAACTTTTAGTGGGGATTCTAGTACATGGACACTCTCCTTCCTATCTCCCAGATGGTAAAATGTGTGTATATGTGAATGATGGAGCCATTTTGTTCAGATGAGGAAAGTCAGTTGGACGACAAAGCTGCCATTCCAAGTAGGGTAGAACATAAAGAATTGTGTAGACAGAGCCAAGAACCTGGACATAGACAATAGTGCAGTAAAGGCCGGGGGGTTGGCGTTGGGAGCGGCATGGGGTCAGTAGGGGAAAAAATGGTCTATTCAATAAATGATGCTGGAAAAATTGGACAGATATGTGCAAAAAAGAAAAAAAGAAAGAGAAAGAAAGAAAGAAAGAAAGAAAGAAAGAAAGAAAGAAAGAAAGAAAGAAACTAGATCACCTTCTAACACCATAAACAAGAATAATCTCAAAATGAATTCAAGACTTGAATGTTAGACCCGAAACCATAAAAATTATAAAAGAAAACATAGGCAGTAAAATCTCAGACATTTCTCCTTCCATTATTTTTTTTTCTGCTATATCTCCTTGGGAAAGCAAAACAAAAGAAAAAAAAAATGAATAAATGGAACTACTTCAACCTAAAAAGCTTTTGCACAGCAAAGAAAACCATCAACAAAGTGAAAAAACAACCCACTGATTGAGAGAACATATTTGCCAGTGATATATGAATGATGGGTTAATCAATTTATAAATAACTTACACAAATCAATACCAAAAAAACAAACAATTCAATTAACAAATGGGCAAAGGACCTGAATAGACACTCAACAAAGAGAACAGGCAGGTGGCCAACAGGGATATGAAAAGATTCTCAAGGTCACTACTCATCAGAGATGCAAATTAAAACCACAATGAGATGTCATCTCACACCTGTCAGAATGACTATCATCAATAAATCCACAAAAAAGTGTTGGCAAGGATGTAGAGAAAAGGAAACCCTCGTGCACTGGTGGTGGAAATATAGGTTGGTGCAGCCACTGTGAAAAACAATATGGAACTTCCTCAAAAAATTAAACATGGAACTGCCCAATGACTCAGTGATTCCACTTCTGAGAATATATCTAAACAAACCTGAAACACTAATTCGAAAGAATATATGCACCTCTATGTTCATTGTAGCGCTATTTCCAACAACCATGACTTGGAGGTGGCCCAAGTGCCCATCAGTAGATGAGTATATATAAAAGCTGTGGTACATCTACACAGTGGAATACTACTTGGCTATAAAAAAAGAAAGAAATTTTACCTGTTGAAACAGCATGATGGACCTGGAAAGTATTATGCTAAGTGAAATAAACCAGTTGGAGAAAGACAAATACCATATGATCTCCCTTATATGTGGAACCTAATGAACAAAATAATCTAACAAACAAAACAGAAACAGACTCATAGAGAACAAACTGACAGCTGTTAGAGGGGATGGGGTTGCAGGGCTGGATGACAAAGTGAAGGGATTAAGCCCCCCAAAAGCTCTACAGAAACTCATAGATACAGACATCAACATGGTGATTACCAGAAGGAAGGGTGTGTGGGGAAGGTAGAAGAGGGTATAGTGACAGAAGGAAACTTGACTTGGGATGGTGAACACACAATTCAATATACAGATGATGTATTATAAAATTCTATACTGGAAACTTATATAATTTTATTAACCAATGCCATCCCAATAAATTCAATAAAAAAAAAAAGAATTATTTCATCTGCAAAAAAAGTGACATTTTTACTTCTTAGTTCCCAGTCTGTATGCCTTCTATTTCTTTCTCTTGTCTAATTGCTCTGGCAAGAACTTTCTGTACCATGTTAAATAAGAGTGGTGAGAGTGGACATCCTTATCTTATTCCTGATCTTAGAGGAAAAGCTTTCAGTTTTACATCATTGAGCATGAGATTATGTCAAACATGGCCTTTATTATGTTGAAGTACTTTCCTTCTATATCCATTTTATTCAATGTTTTAATAATAATTGAATCTTGTATCTTGTAAATGCTTTTTCTTCATCTATTGATATATGATCATATGATTTTTATCCTTTATTTTGTAATGTGCTGCATTACATTGATAGATTTGGGTACACTGAACCTACTTAATCGTGATGTATTATTTTTTAAAAATGTATTCTTATATTCAATTTGCTAGTATTTTGTTTATGATTTTTCCATCTGTATTTATCAGAGATATTGGTCCATAGTTATTTTGTGTGTGTATTATCTTTGTCAGGTTTTATTATCATGGTTACGTTGGCCTCATAAAACATGTAAGGAAGTATTGTTTCTTCTTTAATATTTTGGAAGAGTTTGAAAATAATAGATACTAATTCTTTGAATGTTCGGTGTTCACTACTGAAGCCATTTGGCCCTGGACTTTTACTTTTGGGGAGGTTTGATGGTTGTTTCAATGCCCTCTCACTGTTGATTTGTCTATTTAGATTTTCTAGTACTTTATGATTCAGTCTAGAAAGATTATATATTTCTAGGAACTTATCCATTTCTTCTAGGTTATTGAATTTGGTGTCTGATAGTCTTTCATAGTATTCTTGTATGATCCTTTGTATTTTCATGATGTGTATGGTTACTTTTCCTCTTTTATTTCTGATTTTGTTTATTTAAGTCTTTTGTCTTTTTTCCTTAGTGAGTCTAGCCAGAGGTTTGTCAATTTTTTAGATCTTTGCAAAGAAACACCTCTTGGTTACATTAATTTTTGTAGAGTCTTTTGCTTCTCTATTTCATTTAATTCTGCTCTAATTTTTATTATTTCCTTTCTTCTACTGAGTTTGAGCTGCTTTAGTCTTTTTTTTTTTTATCCTCACCCGAGGATATTTTTCCATTTTTTGTACAGACAGAGTGGGAGGGAGAGAGAGGAAGGGAGGGGAGAGAGGAAGGGAGAGAGAGAGAGAAACATCGATGTGAAGGGACACATCGAGTGGCTGCCACCTGCACGACCAACCAGGACCGGGGACAAACTGCAACCGAAGTACGTGCCCTTAGCGGGAACTGAACCCGGGTCTCTCCGGACCGCAGGCCGACGCTCTAACCGCTGAGCCAAACTGGCCAGGGCGGTCTTCTTTTTTTTTTGTTCAGGTAGAGTGGGAGGGAGAGAGAGGAACAGAGAGAGAGAGAGAGAGAAACATCGATGTGAAGGGACACATCGAGTGGCTGCCACCTGCACGACCAACCAGGGCCAGGGACAAACTGCAACTGAGGTACGCGCCCTTAGCGGGACCAAACCTGGGTCTCTCAGGACCGCAGGCCGACGCTCTAACCACTGAGCCAAACCGGCCAGGGCTGGTCTTCTTTTTATAGTTCTTTAAGACATAATTTTAGGTTGTTTATTTGGGAATTTTTTTGTAGCTAGTGATAAGCCTGTAATTATATAAATTTCCCTCTTATTGCTGCTTTCACTGTATTAAAGAGGTTTTGATATGTCACATTGTCATTCTCATTTGTTTCTACATATCTTTTGATTTCACCTTTTATTTCTTCTGTGACCCAGTTGCTTTTTAGTTGCATGTTGTTTAATCTCCACATATTGGTGGGTTTTTTTTTCCTTGTCTCTTTTTTGAAGTTAGTTTCTAATTTCAAATCATTGTGGTCTGAGAATATGCTTGGTATAATCTCAATCTTCTCAAATTTGTTGAGGCTAGTTTGTGTCCCAACATATGGTCTATCCTTGAATATGTTCCATGGGCACTAGAGAAGAACGTATAATCTGGTGTTCTGAGATGAAAGGATCTGCAAACGTCAGTTATGTCCATTTGGTCTAATGCGTCATCTAAAGCCAATATTTTTTTATTGATTTCTTTTTTAGATTATCTATCCATAGCTGTCAATGGGTATTTAGGTTCCCTACTATGATTATGTTTTTGTCAGTTTCTCCCTTAGTTCTGTTAGTAGTTGCTTTATATATTTTGGTGCTCTTTGATTGGGTGCATTTATGTTGAAAAGTGTTTTGTCTTCTTGATGTATTGTTCCTTTTATCGTTATTGAATATCCATCTTTGTCTCTTGTTGCCCTTTTTTTTTTTTTTATCCTCACCCGAGGATATTTTTCCATTTTTTGTACAGATAGAGTGGGAGGGAGAGAGAGGAAGAAAGAGAGAGTGAGAAACATCGACGTGAAAGGGACACATCGAGTGGCTGCCACCCGCATGACCAACCAGGGCCGGGGACAAACTGCAACCGAAGTACGTGCCCTTAGCGGGAACCGAACCCGGGTCTCTCCGGACCTCAGGCCGACGCTCTAACCGCTGAGCCAAACTGGCCAGGGCTCTTGTTGCCTTTTTAATCTCAAAATCTATTTTGTCAGATATAAGTATGGCTACACCTGCTTTTTTGTGGATTCCATTTTCTTGGAGAAGAACATTCCACTGTTTCACTTTGATTCTATATTTGTCTTTGCAGCTTAGATGTGTCTCCTGAAGGAAGCATATGGTTGGGTTTTGTTTCTTGGTATAATCTGCTACTCTGTGCCTTTTCATTGTAAATTCAATCCATTTACATTTAGGGTGAATATTGATGTATGAAGATTTCCTATAGCCATTTTAGCTTTTGTTTTCTGGTAGTTCTGTGCCTCCACTGGTTCTTTTCCCTTGTGTTTCTGTTTTTGTTTGGTGGTATTCTATACTTGTTCCCTCTTTTTCCTCTTATTTCAAGTTATGTATCTTCAGTTTTTTCTGTGCGTGTTTGTGTGTGTGTGTGTGTGTGTGTGTGTATGGTTACCATTAGGTTTATGAAAAAGAAAATTTCATATATACAGTCATCCCTTTTCTTCTGAATGCATCTAATCTTCATCCCCCTTTGCCAATTTAAACCTTTATTTGAATGCCTTTTATGTTTCTGTTATCACAAATTATTCCTATTTGTACTGTAAGTTTATTTCTGAATTGCAGTAGCTATTGTCTTCTTCTTTTTTAAAAAATGTTATCTCCTTTAACCTTTATGTGCTATTTAAGTGTATAGTAGTCTATTCTAAAAAAAGGGGAGGGGTTGTAATATCCTGCTTCTGTCTGCCTGTTGGTGATCTTACTCATAGTTTTGTTACCTTTTGTTCTTTGTTTCACATAGAATAATCATCCTGAGTATTTCCTGCACTGGAGGTCTTCTGGAAGTAAATTCCCTGAGCTTCTGTATGTCTGGAAAGATCTCTATTTCTCCTTCACATCTAAAAGATGGCTTTGCTGGATATACTATTCTTGGCTGGTAATTTCTCTCTTTTAGCAGTTTGAATGTTTGATTCCACTCTTTCCTAGTTTGTAGGGTTTCTGCTGAGAATTCTAATGATAATCTACAGGGATTTCCTTTGTAGGTTACTGTTTTATTTCCCCTGGCTGTCTTGAGAATTCTTCCTTTGTTGTTAATGTTTGACAGTTTTAATACAATGTGCCTTAGAGAAGGCCTTTTTGGATTAAGATCATTATGTGTTCTCTTTGCTTCTTGGATTCAAGGATCTAACTCTTTCCATAGGTTTGGAAAATTATCTTCAACTATTTGTTTGAATAAGCTCTCTCTTCTTTTCTTTGTCTCTTCTTCTGGTACGACTATTATTCTTACATTACTCTTTCTGATGGAGTCAGATAGTTCTTTAATTTTTTTAAGGCCCACCTTCTCTCTTCTTCACTTGCATCATTTCTAGATTTCCATGTTTAATATCACTAATTTTTTCTTCCATCTGGTCAGTTCTATTTCTTGAGCTCTCTAGTTCATTATTTACCTCTTTTATTGAGATATACATCTCCAGAATTTCTGTTTGGTTCTTTTTAAAAGTTTCAATCTTTTTGGTAAAATACTCATTTGTTCATTAATTTCATTTTTTAGTTCATTAAACTGCCTATCTATGTTTTCTTGTAATTCAGAACTGCAATCTTGAATTTTCTGTCATTTAAATTACACATTTCCATGTCTTGACTTTTTTTTAGGATATTTAAAACTTTTTTTCTGAGCCATCTCATTACCTTGGTTACTCATGGTATTTGATAGATTCCTTCTGTGTCTAGGCATCTACATATAAGTGGTATTTCTCTACTTGATTGGTAAGAAGTCTTTCTATTGATTTCTAGTAGGTGGCACTGTCACCCAATTTTTTTAGTTCTTTTGCACTGCTCTGGCTTTTCAGGTCCCTGCAGGGTTGTGGAAGTTATCTTGTGTTTCCTGGGAAGGTGACCTCTCCTCTGTGTTCAGGTCACCTTGATCTCAGAGTACAAACACTGCAGGGGAATGTGTTTGGCAATGGAGTTCCAAATCTGTGAAATCCCAATGCTGTTCCCTGCGGCCAGGCACTGCTGCAGTGCAGTTGTGGTGGGTGGGGGTGAGTGAGCTGGGGAAGGCTGGCTGCTGCCTTTGTTTGTTCTCCCAGTAACGGTGACTGGCAGACCTCAGTGGCCTCCCTTCTGTGTCTCCACCAGCCCTGGAACTGGTTGCAGAGTGTGCCTGTTGCTCAGGGAAAAACTGTTTCTGTAGCACCAGTTCTCAGATTTGCACACAATGTGTGCTACAACTCAGTGCTCACTGCGATATCATCTTCTGGAGCCTGCTGCTGGCTCTGGGAGGGTGGGGAGGCAGCCAGGCGCTGTGGCTTTGTTTTTCTGTCTGCAAATAGTGGCCCACCTCTGTGCTTCATCCCTGCCCAGGTCCCTGGTTCAGCTGCAGCCTGTACTGACCAGGGCTGAATCTGCCTACTCCTCCCTGCTGAAGGGAGTGCCAGTGGCAACCTGATTCCTCCCCTCACCAGGCTGAGGCCAGCAGTGAGTTCTAGGTTGCAAGCTGTGGGCTGTGTCCCTGACACCATCTCAGTTCTTCCCCCTTCCCATGTGCCTGGTTCACTCCTACTTACCCACTTTCAGATTCCTCAGGGGTGTGTGTGTGTGTGTGTGTGTGTGTGTGTGTGTTGAGCAGGGGATCCTTTGCTGAATTAGAGCTATTCAAATTATTGAAACTTTAAGGGGAGAAACCATGGGACCTCTCACAGCACTATTTTTTCAATGTCCCCAGCCCCTCTTATTACAAAAGCTATTTATTTACTTTACAAAAATGAGTTCCATTTGTTAATTAGATTTTTATCTTTTAAAATATATTATGAACATGTTTCCATGCTGACAAATATAAATATGTTGGTTTGGTTATTGAGCTCTATGTCAGAATGATCATTCTGTCATTTATTTCATCCTGTGTACCTTTAAGGAAAACAGCAATTCAGACTCATTATGATAAACAAAATCTTCTAAAAGAATGGTTGAGGAAAATGACTAAACCAGCTTTGGCTTTGCTGAGACTTGTTTGTTAGAGGAAACAACTAGATTTTATTTTTCCTTGCTCAAATAAAAGTAGGTGTGGGTAGGTTAAACCTATGAAAATTCTGTGAACTGAGTCACAATTAGAACAAAGTTTTAAGGCAAATTTTATATCTTGAGAAAAATCTGAAACTACAAAGAACATTTATATTCACCCTAAAGACCTGACATTCTTCATTTTAAAAAACTATTTTTTCTTTATTGATTTTAGAGAGAGAGGAAGGGAGAGGGAGAGGGAGAGACAGAAACATCGATGAGAAAGAACATTGATTGGCTGCCTCCTGCGTGTTCCCCACTGGGAATTGGGCCCACAACCTGGGCATGTACCCTGACCGGGAATCAAACCTGCAACCTCTTGGTTCAGGGGTCGATGCTCAACCAGTGAGCCACACCAGCCAGGCTGACATTCTTCTTTTTTTTTATTCTCACCCAAGGACATTTTTGCATCTGTCTTCAGATAAAGTGGGAGGGAGAGAGGGAGGAAGAGAGAAAGAGAAACATCGATGTGAGAGAGACACATTGACTGGTTGCCACTCACAGGACCCCAACCAGGGCCGGGGACAAACTGAAACCAAGCAAGGTACGTGCCCTTAGCAGGAGCCCAACCCGGTACTCTCTGGTCCACAGGCTGGCGCTCTAACCGCTGAGCCAAACTGGTCAGGGCCTGACATTCTTTTTTATCAGAGCATGACAGTGTGGTAAAAGTGGGCAGCCCCAAGCAGCCCTCAGGAACCCTGAGTTCCAAATCTGGGACTGCCCTTCCACTGCACTTCAGTAGCTTTGGGAAGGTCTCTGTCCTTCAGAAATGTCTTAGAGGTATTCTGACTCTGCTATTTTATGAGTCTTTAAGATTAGATTGAAAGATGTATTTAAAAAAAAAAGTTTTGTTTTTTTTTTATTGATTTTCAGAGAGAGAGAAAGGGAGAGGGAGAGAGAGAGAGAAATTTCAATGAGAAAGAACATAGATTGGTCACATCCTGCATGCCCCTCACTGGGGATTTGGCCCAGAATCTGGGCAGGTGTCCTGACTGGTAATCAAACCAGCGATTTCTTGGTGTATGGGTCGACACTCAACCACTGAGCCACTCTGGCTGGACAAAAGAAGTGTTTTTTCAACACATGGAGAGTTAGTCGTATGTCTTTTTTCTCAGATATTTTTATTTAATTTGAAATTTCTTCCTTTGGCCGGAAAAAAGACTGGAGAAATATGAAATATCCTTAATTTATGCTGTATCTATAGCTATCTACTTTAGAATATATTAGTGAATTTAAATGGGTTTATTTAACGTAGAATTTCACAAACTAACTTTAGTGTCAAACATCTTGGTTAACACCACTGCCAAGTTAATACCAATCATCACAGCTCTTGGTGGAAGTTTAGGGCTGTTGTGACTATGAGTGTTCTCATGGTTGCTGAACTGCCCATGCAAGCGATCAGCTAGATCTGAGTAAGTTACATGTATGAGAGGGTTACACTTTTCCATGACAATTTCTGGTTAACATATTCTCCAGTATCACTATTAACTTTGCTGCTGTCCTACCCTCCAAACTGAATACATTATGGGTTTTATATCACTCGAGGCTTTGAGACTAAGTGTGTCTCTATTAAGAAGGAACTTTAGAAGTTATAGCTTGATAGTTCAGGCAGAGAGAACCGAGTCAACTCTCTGATGTTCTCAATTTGCTGCTGATACCAGCTTTTGAAATTATGTTCTTGCCCTGGCCGGCTCAGCGGTTGGAGGGTCGGCCTATGGTACAGAGAGACCCGGGTTCGGTTCCCGCTAAGGGCATGTACCTCGGTTGCAGTTTGTCCCCGGCCCTGATTGGTCGTGCAGGTGACAGCCACTCGATGTGTCCCTTCACATAGATGTTTCTCTCTCTCTCTCTCCCTCCCCCTCTACCTGAACCAAAAAAAAAAAGGAAAAATGTCCTCGGGTGAGGATAAAAAAAAAAAGAAAGAAATTATGTTCTTGCCTTGTTCCTTGGTGCCTAAATTACTCATAGATTTCCTTCTTCAATGGAAAGTAAATTCTATGAAGATAGACATTCTTGTCTGCCTTGTTCACGGATACAATCCTAGGCTAGAACAACGCCTTGAATTCAGTAGGTGCAAAAGAAAGCATTGTTGATTTGCTAAGCATTGTTGATTTGCTAATTAACGGATATGGCATCACACTATCCTGTGCCATTCAGCTGGCATTTTGCCTACTCCTGAATACTAGTCCCAAGTCAGGCACCTAGACATCTGCCTTGAAACCTCCTGCATTCTCCTGGGTTCTGTATGCTGCCAATCCCTGGACTTTCCGACCCTGGAGCCCAAATGCCTGCTGCCCCAGGGGGTTGAATCTGCCTGCCTGGCTGCTGTCTGTGCCTGACCACAATGGTCTTTTCTTTCTTTGTTCGATCTCCTGAACTGTTTACCCTCATATCTCAGAGGGCTTCCTTTGGTTCTGAGCCCCTGTTCCAGTGCAAAATGCATCTCATCTCTAGGTCCCAGGCCCTACCTCTCAGCCTTCCTCAATCCCCACTTAGCGCTCATCCTGACAGGACCTCTGTACTTGAAACCTGGTTAATGATAGTTGTTTCATCTGAACAGCATGCGACAACTTTTTTCAACCCCACAAATTGAAAAGCTTTGCCAAAAGAGGCAGGGCTCACCGTCAACCGTCAACCGAAGGACTCATCACCAGATGCTTTCCATTCCTTTATGTGCCCTGGGCAAGAAACTAACTTTCTCTGATCCTCAGTTTCTTCAAAAGCAAATTGGAATGAAGGAGCTAGCATTTGTGGAAGTACAGAGTATATCCCTGGGCACCCAACAGTTATATGTAAATTAGACTTTCTTCATTCTTTTCCTTAAAGGGAAACACAAAGGCTGGGATTTGGCTAATTCCTGCCTCAGGTATCAAGGTCTTCCTAATGTGGGTGGCCTGTGTCTGATCCTCTTGTCTGGGCCTGCCGGTTGGTTCTCCAGCTCCCACTTCCTGATCACTGGCATTGGCCTTTGATCGCTCACTTCTGGCGTTTCTGCCTGCACCTCAGTCCTTACTGTGTGTGTTCATATCTGCCTGAATCTCAAAACGCAGCCCTTTGTTCTGCCTTTCAATCCCTGACATAGCCAGACCAATCCTTGCTGTCTTTCAGTGTCCTTTCTCTGATGCACATAGGGTTTAGGAAACCCAATTTAAAATAAGACTTTTAAGAAGCTGAGGACTCCCTTCCCTTCTTCCCAGTGCTTTGGAAAGGAGACACAAAGCAGTGAAATATTTTCCCTAAAATGATGAGTATTTTTCTGAGTTGAGGCTGAAATCTGGGTCTTCCAGAGTTTTGGTCCATTGATTCATTCACCTTGCCCTGTTTCTCATCCATAATCTACCTCTGTCTCTGGGAGGTCACTGAAACTATTAGCTAACAGATTCTTACTTCACACTAGACAATAGAAACATTTTATGAATCATTTCTTGAAGGATGCAGGCCAAGAACATGTTATATTTTTAGGAGTGACTCATTTATGAGAAAGAAATATGTTCCCTGATTCCTAATCTGCTTGACAAGCTTAAGTAGACACGTTTTGATTGAATTCTATTTTTTTAAACATAAATATTTGGAGAGACACTCCTTTTCTGAACTTCTTCAGTGTGAGGAGTGAATATGCCTAAAATATCACTGTAATCCATGGTATTCAACTAACTTACATTTTCCTAAATAATACTGTTTTGCTCAAGATAGACTGTGAGCTCCTAGAGAGCAGGCTCTTAGTCACCTTCGATTATCCGATATCTACTATCTTCAGAACCAATCTGTGATGCAGAAATATATGACTGCTTCTTAAGAAACACTCGATGACAAAGAACATATAGGACAGTTCAAAATGCACCCATGCTTAAAAGTATGAGGCAGACAGAGTCTGATAAGCAATCTCAGACATCCTTATACATTCCCCCTGCAATTAACGAAACTCACTTGACTCATTAGAAAAAACTCCTGACTCCAAACCTTTTCTTTTTTTTCTTTTTTTTTTTTCAGTAAGAAGAAACTTCTCCAAGTCTGTCTCGGCTGTTTATCCTCCCTTAGGGGTAATGTCAGTGAGTAGGGATTTTAGGGAGCAGAAACTGAGCTTGTTAGGTTATATCTCATATAATCATAGAACTCAGACGTAGAAATGTTCTAGAGAGAGCAAATATCAGGTAACAAAAAGTAACACACTTCACATCTGTTCTACTTTGTGGGGCTATCAGTCACATGGAAAATAGCCTTTTTTTTTTCCCCCTTCTTTTTCCAGTGGTTTCCCCTGAAGCAGAGTCAACAGTCCTTACTGTGTATAGGGCCAAAAATGTAAGTTATCAACAAGTTCCGTGAATCGCTTTAAGACCAGAAGAAGTTCATGGCTCATGAAGAATGCCATCTAAAGGAGTGGCAAACCAACTGTTTACTTCCTTCTCCTCCTCCCTTTCCACCACCCAGAAATACTCTGCTCTTTATCACTTTGCAGGACTGGACTCGCTCTTGGCCATCTGATCGGAAAACAATCCTCTGTGGTTGAACCCAGTATGTGCAGCAAATGCAGTTCAGCATGTAAGGTTCGTGAGTTCTCGCCCACAACCGGACACCAACTTGTCTAGCTAGATCCAGGTACATCATTTATTAGGCTTAATTTTTTTAGTTGACACTCATATATTTTAAAAAGATAGCAATACTCATTGTTAAAATAAATGGAAAAGAACCTTTTTTGTTGTTGTTTAAAAATATGAAGGTAATAATTCCTAAAAGATTTAAAAAATTGTATATATAATGTGAGCTGAGTTTTAAACAAAGAGTACTTAGGTCTATTATTTTATTTGATATCTTCAAATTAAAGGTAGCAGAGTAGAGAACAGTGAAAGAAGTTTGAATAGCATTATATTGACTCATCTTTGGATTTCTATCTATACTATATTTCTCTATAAAAAGGGGCATATTCTTATAAACCTGTTAAAGATATCTGTGTATCATTGTGAAGTACTATCTTTCTATTTCCCCCCTCCCTACACCTAACTTTTGTCATTCTTATTTATTCAGAAGGGATATTTAAACTCAGGTTAGTGAGGCTCACTTTAGGATAAATGATAAGCAACCCAATCTTTTTCTTTCATATATGATTTCTGAAGGTCAAATAAATAATGTTTGTTTAATAACTTACTGGCAACATTTTTTCAAATGTTAACTGGAAAGGGGATTTAGGCTGTTTTATTTCATTTTGCAGACTTGGCATTTAGTTTTGCTTCGCCCTCTGACTCTTTGCAATGTGTGGGTTACGAGTGCAGGTCTGAGTTGGGTTACACCAGAGAAAACCACTGGCCGTTGTAGAAAATCAAGTGAAAGGAAATCCATATGATGAAAGTAAGAGGAAATGCTTCAGACACGAACATGGCTCATGAAGGAAGAAACCAGTTTATTTGGTGATGGAACCCAGTTACTGTTGAGAGATTTAGACCGTTCTGCCCAAAGAGGATGACAGAGTGTTTAAAGAACAGAGTATGAAAGCACTACTTGAAATTATAGACATAAATTGAACCAAACATTCTTTAATGCATTATCTACTCATTATTTGTCTATTTATTCAGCATTTAGTGTTGATTCCCTCTACCCAACAAGGTATTTTTGGGTGAAGCCAAAATGAGTGCCCTATAGGTTTTTCCTTTTTAGAAGATTCAGCTTCACTAATTCAATTGTTACCTTCCTCTTGTCATCTTCCTTCTCTAATCCCTGTCTATTTCTTCACCCTTGTTTGTCAGTTTTTTAAAAAAATATTTTTAAAAATCTCTGATTAGTTACCTAGCTCCAAATGTATGTCTCTGTTGTCCCAATAGTTTGATTTCAGATCTTTTCATCTGGAACAATACTTCCAGTGACTGCCAGCTTCATTTTGTCACAAGGAACAACCAGGTCCTGCTCTGACTGACAGGTCTGCGGGGGATAGCTTCGAACTGAGAGGACATTACGTTGGATGGCCAAGGCACAATATGCAAATGAATTCACTTCACTGCCTTTTACTAAAACCATCCATTACAGATTTAATTATTAAGAATCTTATTTCCTTGTACCCATTATGTCCTACTCCAACATTCTGAAATCTCTTCTCCCTGTTGGAGATTTTTGCTTGGGAATCAAAAGCCTCTACGTATGAGATCGACTCAAGATTACTGGGTGTGTTGTTGGAGGTATGCTGTGTTGTAGGATCGTCAGGATTCTATTCTAAGAACCTGTGATATAAAAGACTAGAAAATTAAAGAAATACAAAATTTTCCTTTAATTAAACAAGAATAAAGGGGGTAAATTGCTGAATGCTGAAAGAATCATAAAATTGAAAAAGGGTTAGTCTCTGAATTCAGGAACTCAGAACTCAGTGGGAGAGATGCATAAATATATAAATATATCAGGCTATAAAGTGTTACAAGAAAAAAATAAACAAAAATATATGCCCCAGTAATGTACAGCAAAGAGAAATTAACTTTAACCAAGAGGATCTGTAAAGGTTATCACAAAATATAGTCATTCACATACCCATGTTATGGCAGAGGAAACAATCTGAGCAAAGATGCTGATAATTTGCCAACTTCCATATATTCATCCACCCTTCATTACTGATCTAATGCTGGCTGGCATCAGAGAAATGGAAGGTGTGTGTGTCTCTGCCAATAAGGAGCATCCAACTGGGTAAGGAGGAGAGACACAATTTGGTAACTGTGGTAACAGGGAAGGGTAGGCTTAGAGGATTTATCTACAGCTGTGATTTCCCAGAATCTCCTAGAGAGTTTTTTTTTTTTTAAATTGTGATACCTCTTTGGGTATCCGCTTTTACATAACAACTCCCCAGGTGATTCTGATGATCAAAGTGTTTGATTTTAGAATCCATCAGTTATGAGGTAATGAAACTTGATTTTAGAAGGAAGCAGAGGAGTTAGTTGGCAGGTGAGGGGAGGGGACAGGCAGGGGTCTTCCAGGCAGAGGGAAGAGTTTTCTTCAGACGCCAGAGAGAGTGTTTGTTGGTGCAAGGGAGCTGTGTGCGTGTCAGGAGTCATAGCACATGGATCTAGAGATGCAGAGAAGGGTCAGATGGGGAGGCTCTGCATGCCATGCTAAGTACTTTGCACTTTATCTGATGGTGATGGGAATAATTAAAGGGGTAATGGAGAGCAATGTGGCAAAGAAGGCTAATGCATTTGATTGGTGCTAATGCATTTGCTTCTCAAAGAATTTTTTCTCACGGATGTTTAAGTTCCGTGGTTGGAACATTTCACAAAAATGGAGGGGGCCCCATAATTAGTCTTATTTCAGCATAAAAGTTCTTACTCTTACCACTGGCCCGTGTGGCTCAGTTGGTTGGAGTATCTTACTATATACTAAAAGTTTGCATATTCGATTCTCAGTCAGGGCACATAGCTGGGTTATGGCTTCCTACGTGGACCCAGGCTCTGGAAGAATCAATTATCCAATGTTTCTCTTTCTCTCTCTTTCTCCCCCTTTCTCTCTCTCTCTAAAATCAATGAACATATTACCAGGTAAGAATTAAAACTTTTTTTTAGGTTTTCACTCTTAGACTCTGTTTTGGATTTTAACACTCTTAGCTAGTTTAATCTCTGTAAATCAGTTTAGTTTCGTGGAACCTGGTTCCCTAGTTAAAAAACAAAGACAGAAACAACGTTTTCATATTCTGTCTAACGTCTCCTTTGATATGCAATTAAATTATAGTTCTTATTTTGTAGTCTATGTATGTCATTAATAATCACGATATACTTTGATATCTGTGTGTTCTAATCAGTGATCTCTGACCACATAATAAAATCCCGTAACATTTCATTCTTAAGCACTTGCTATAAACAAGATGAGTGTGCAGTGCTGTGGGCGACAAGAGAATGAGAAAGTGTTCTCCATGCTCTTACCACTATTCCAGGCAGCATGGGAAGTGCAGAGTGAAGGAGGTTGGGTCAAATCTGTCTCAGCACCAGTACTATGTAGGGCAAGATATTTCCCAGAGCTTCAGTTTCCTCATCGGTACAATGAGGCAGACGAACAGGGTTATCTCCAAGGCTCCCTTCCAGCGCTGGCCATTGGTTTCTAGTGAAAAGGTGTGGTGCTAATGCCAGGAAGAAGTCCGTGTTGTCTAGAGCAGTGATTTTCAACCTTCTTCATCTCATGGCACACGTAAACAAATTACTAAAATTCTGCAGCACACCAATCTGACAAAAAATAGATATAATTTTGATTCAATCATACCAGATGGCTATTGTTGTGTTGCCTGTTGTCATTATTCTATTTGTCGATCTAAGGAAAAGGAGGTCAGTGCCCCTGACTACATAGTCAAACATCGCATGTTTTAATAATTCTTCTGGCACTCCACTGTGCCTGTTGAGACGTACTGGTTGAAAACCATTGGTCTAGTGGTATTAGGACTACGTTTTCTGGAGTCAGTCAGACCTGAAATCCTGGCTGCATTTTTACTAGTGAAATCTGGGTTAGGCTAAAAGGTTTATAATAGTAATTACCTTTTATGATTGTGGGGAGAATGAAAAGAGATACTATTTGGAGAACAATGAGCTCAGTCTATGGCATGTATCAAGCTCTCAACAATGTAAATAACAATAGCAAGAGTTAGTATTAATTTAAAGGAGAGATCACATACAATGAGGATCTCACACTGCACTCAGGAGACGCAAACAGTGATGTGTAAATAGTTCCTTAAAGATGGAAGAGGACTCAGCAAGTATGTTTGTGAAACAAAAGGAAGAGGTGAGCATGGGAGGAGGGGTCTTTCTAAAGGAGGGTAGAACTCCGCAGTGTTTCCTCCTATGGATAAAATAGGATACAAAGTACCAGAGATCCTTCCACCTTTCCTAAGTGATGTCACTCAATTTCACGGCCTCCCTGAGGGCAGATTTGTTGAAACTATCTCATTGATAAATTCAGATGAGTCAAGTAACCGGCTCCATAGTTTTGGCAGAGAGTTTCCTAGTCCTGGGATGCTAATCTAACCATCCTGAGTGCCAGGCCCTGATTCCACTCTATTCAATGTGATGAGGATCTTACATCTGAATCCTGCATTAGGGTCTTCAGAAGTTAAGATTTTGGACAGATAATAGGTAAAGCAGAGGCCTGTCCCTGAATGTTTGCCAGGTTTAAGTAGGCCTCTCTCTCCCCGGGAGGACTTTCATTTTCCTGACTCATCTACACAGGCTGTGATAACTTCCTTTGGATGATATCTACAATGGTCAAATTTACTGGACAATTCTTAAAGCTGTATTATCATACAATACATGATAAGAAAATCTAAAGTACCTTGGAGTGAAACCGAGTATATAAAATTCCAGCCCAGTATTTTCTACTATTAAAATGCCTGCCTCTTGAATGTAAAATATATTCCAAATAAACTATATTATTACTGGGCCACCTTAGAAGGACTCTTTAGAATGCTCATAGCAAACATTTGTATCTGACAGATAGCAAATATTTATTAAGAGCCTAAATATTATTGACTATTCTTCCCCCACTACAATATTTTGTCCTTTGATGAATTTCTGATGCCTAGTATGATGGCTGGCATGTAGAATTTGTTCATTCATTTATTCATCCACTCAACACATATTTATGGCCACCCAGCATTCAATCAAGCTAGCCATACAGTCCTGTTTCCCTGGGACTTTAATTCTTAAACAAACGTACAAACAGCCCCAACATGTGAGCTTCTGCAATGATATAATCACTGTGCTTCTTGCCGTTGAGCACTGAAGGCACAAGCAGAAACAGAAAGAAGAAAATGGGAAAAGGATTCCTGTGTCCACATTGTTTGCAGGATGCTTGTCACAAATGTATTCCTCGATAATGTGATGGCCATTCACACGCCTTCGCCTTTGCTCAAAATGTTTTCCTTAGCAAGAACACTGTTCCCTTATTTTGTGATTACCAAATTCTTATCTTTTAAGAACCAAATCAACCATCATCTCTTACAAGAAGCCTTTTGGAATAATTGCATAAAAATATTAATCTTTTTTATGCTCCTACAACATCTTTTTCAGAAACATATATTTCAACACTAGCTCTTTCTTTTTATCAATTTATCATCTATCTATCATCTATCTACCTATTCATCTATCCTCTCTTTTGACTGTAAACTTCTTGAATGATGTTTTATTGATATATGAGTATTAAGTGCATCACCCTGTGCTTGACACATACTTTCCACTTGGAGAATTCTTTTTTGTTTGTTTGTTTTGTTAAGCATCATCTGGAGACATCAAACTAACATGTAGAAAATGTGAAATGATGCCATGCTAAACTATGCTATTATGAATGCAACAGACAGGGAGGAGACTAAAATACAAATATCAAGTCAAGCTTTATAAAGTTAATATTCCTTCCTTGGTTGATGGTTAGGATTATAATAAATGCCAAGAAAAATAAAAAACATTTGAGCCAGAAGAAATAGAATAGACATATGTTTATAGACAGAAGTAACCAGAGGTTAAGGAAGATACTGCATAATGACTAGAGTGGGAGCTCCACTGAGGACTGAGGGGGTTTAGATAGTTGTCTTACGAGACGTCTATTAGTCAGGATTTTGCAGAGAAACAGAATTAATAGGATGTGAAATATATTATGGGGGTGGGAAAGTCCCAAGATCTACAGGGTGAGTGGGCAAGCTGGAGACTCAGAGAACCAGGTCTAAAGTTCAAAGGTCTGAGAACTACAAGAGCCAAGGGAGAAAAGTAAATACTTCAGTTCAAGTCTGAAAGAAGGGAAAAAAAGCTAATAACCATTTCAAAGGCATTCTGGTGGGAAGACTTCTCTCTTAGGTGAAGAGGTTCAGTCTTGTTTTTCTCTTCAGGCCTTTGATGGATTGAATGAGACCTCCCACATTAGGGATAGCAATCTGCTTTACTTAGTCTACTGATTTCAATGCTAATCTCACTAAAAAATACCCTCACAGAAACCCCTAGAGTAATGTTTGACCAAATATCTGGGCACCCTGTGGCTCACTCAAGTTGATACATAAATTAGCCATCACCAGATGTACAGAGAAATATTAAGGAAGAAAAATTTCATCTGGCATGATTAATAAGAGGCTTTCTGAAAAAAAGGCATCCTGATGGATGTATAGATTTGGAATCAGTGGATTTGGGATTCTAGTGGAGGTCATTCTGGAGGACCAAGTAACGTGAGCAAAGGCATAAATCAGGAAAGGGCAAGGTATTTGTGGTTCCAACAACAGTCTTCTATGTGGTACAGCATGGGACCTGGAGAGGGGGTAGCAAAGTGCCCCCAACATAGCTCCTCTCCCTTCAACAATCAAGTCCTTTTCATTCTGTTCTCTTCTCACCATCCTCTGCTTTCACAGCTCGAGACTGACCATGACAATATTGCTGGATGTATAAGGTGTGGATAACTATGAAGATTAAAAAATTAAGGCGATGGATTTGTTTCTAAATGAGTAAAATTTTAGGTCACATGCCAAAGAGTTAGAGGGACATGCAAAGTGTGGAGTTTCTTCTTCCTGATGCGCAGAAGGAAGTAGTTCTGCCAAATGAGTCTGAGGGACCAGCGCTGAGCAGGGTGGGATGAGGTTATTCTGACTGTTCAGGAGGGTGAGTACGAGCTGTGTCCTAGGGGGCACCAGAGGTAAAATCTAGGGAATCCCATCAGTTTTCAAGTACAGGGGATCAGTACTGGGGTTTAAATCACTCTGAATCCAGGAAGCCACTGAAAGACTTGTGTGATGGGGTGATGTGGGTCAAAGAGCAAGGGAGGGAGTGAAGGGATAAGATCCAATGTCATTTCCTAAATAATAACAAATTGATTAGGAGTTGTTTATATTTGATTTTCTGCACCTGGGTGGTAGGAGATCTTTTGGGTTTAAAGGCTAAGGATTAGGACAGATAGGTATTATATGTACAGGTAGCAGTAAAAAGGGATGCTACCTGGTCTGCCTGCTACTTGATCACACTCTGTTGTCTAAAACCTACACAGTGGCCCTCAACAAATAGCAAGTTAATCTGTGCTCCTCAATCTGAAATGAAAGAGCTTTCACAGTGTGACCATAACCTTCCAGTCCAGCCTCACTGTGCTCTACTGTCCTAAACATCTGAAACTACAGATATAGCTGAGCACTCGCTGCTTCTTTCTCTTTCCTTCGCCCCCTGCTCCTAGGCCCGTGATAACGTTACCTCGTCACTGATGCCATTTGCTGCTGGTGTGTTGCATGAAACTGAAAGTTAGTTGTCTTCTGTCTTATGCAGGGACTTTCTTTGGGCATTTCATTCCAAACGCATTGCGTTAAGAGTACATCAATTAAGCCAACTGGATTGAAAAGGTGGACACAGGAGCACTGCTAAGGACACGGCATGACAGTTTGTGAGAGTATCTCCTACAATTCTGTGACAATTTCAGTGTTTCCTTAACTGACATAGATTACGTAAGTATACATTGAACATCCACCATTCACAGAGCTTTTATGATTTAAAAATAAGAGCTGAAACTGACTTCCTAAGTGAATACCTAAATGTGGGGAGAGAAAACAAGAGGAAGAAAATGGTGAGAAAAAGACTGGTAATGGTGAGTTGAATGTGCTTGAGTCAATTGAAAAAAAAGTTGAGCTTGTGAGAAAAAGCCTGACTCTGATGGACTCATTTTAATAGTGAGCATGAAAGGATATATGTGGAAGGTTGCAGTCCATTCAAGAGAAAAGTTTCATGTTAGGATGGCCTCATGGGTTATTTGTTAACTCAAAGGGAGTGAAATACTAACCTTTGACCCCAGGTTTATTCCACTACGGTTCACACAAAACACTGTTGGTGACTTAATGGTACTGTACCATGACAAAAATCTCATTTTTCTAGGAAGAGTAATGATATATGCATTGCTCCTGAATTTGAAGTATGACTGTTGATGAATGATTCACCAACTCATCTCTGAACTTTGACTTTAGTAATACTCAACTTCTACGTAAGGTAAGAGATAGAGTCAGAGTATACATTTTCCAGAGCCCCATGCTCTCCTAAGCATTTTCCAAATTTTTCCTCTATTTGAATATCTCCAGTGTCAAGAAACCTACCAGAACAGATCACTTCCCTTTCAGTCAGTTCTAATTGTTGAAAGTTCTTTAATTGAACATAATTCTGCCTTTCTGTGCTTTTATAATATTTTCTGAAGCCTGCTAGAAAGATCATCATTCCTTTCCTACATGGCTGTCTTGCTATTACTTTAAACCCACTGTCATATTTATTCTCTCCTCTATTTAGACCTAAATTATCCTCTTCACCCCAACTTCCTTTAGTCACACATAATTTGAGATGATTGCCAATCTCCTCACTAACTGGAATCTTCTCCTCTAGATGGGCTCGATTTACCTTAAGTAGTAGTACTCGAGAGTAAACACAACAAATCCAGGCGTGTAATGTCCAGGATGAACACTGGAGTTCCAGTCTAACACCACGTAACTCTGTGTAATTAATTTCCCAGTTGGAGTCATTTTAGTCTCAGTTTTCACTGAGCTCACTAGAGAATAGATACCACATTCCACAGTTTGATGAGAGACCCCAGGCAGGAATTGCAAAAGAGGTATCTTAGAACCAGTTCTCCAACTTAGTAGACTATCTTTCTCAGCTCTATACCCCCACCCTAGCCCCAATTCCCCCCAAAAAAGCAAAGAAAAAAATTTGTTAACTCCAAGAAAGGAGATAAATATAAGGAGATATTTTTGGAGAGAGTATTGGTATGTATTGATCCCACTTCCTTGTCAGCATGGAGGAGAGTTCTTGAACCTCATTTTAAGCCTAGAGGAAGGAGTTTCATCTCGTCTATTCTGCAAGCCTGGTATTTGTTCCCTGGATCTTGGGAGACGTATGGACTGCTGTAAGTCTCAGGCCAAAGGAATCTAAAGGGCAGAGACTATGGTAGGTGTGTTGCTATGAAGCCTGCATAAGTCTCTTTAACACTAGTGCAGATATTTCTACCACTGGAATGAGGCTGTTTCTTTGTGTCTCGAAATACCCAAAATAATTTATATTACCTGAGAATGACAGAAATACCATGAGACTTATCCTAGATTTTATCCAAGAGGCAAGGGAAGAATTGGTTCAAACCAAGTAGAATTAAAAACCATAAAAGACAAAAATAAAATTACTTCATTATTATACCTTTTGTTTCTTTTGTGTTCAGTTTACTAAGTTGTTTAATATATATTATACACCCATATGTATATACACATATGTGTCTATGTATATATATGTATACATATACACTTATACATTCATATACATACATTGTACATATATGATACATATGTAGAAGAGCAAGGTTATAACATAAAAAACATAACTATAATTTATTGATTGTTAATTATTTTCCAGGCACTGTATTAAGACTTTTACAGATGTTATTTATTTTTCATAGCCATCTTAGACAGAATTTATAGTTCTCATTTAATTGAGCAAGCTATTAAGTAGCTTGCTCGGGAGCTCACACATTAACATATGTTAATGTCTTAGCCTGAACTCAGGTCTACCTGACTCTGAGATCCAAGCATTGCAGCACTGATTTATTTTGCTATAAGTTATAGTCAGCTTGACCTTTGACAACAGCAACTGATTATATTGTCCAGTGGCCACTGGGAATTAAAAAGGAGTGGAAAGATTGTTCATAAGATGTGGTATAAGTCAGAGTGTGTCTTCTAAGGACTCATGTTATAATGAATAGAAAAGGAACAGTTTGAGACACTAACAGAAAGAACAGCGTCAACACAAAACAACTTGCTATTTTTCTCAACTGAAAATGCAGAGTTGCTTCCATCTGCAGGACAAAGGGACAACTGCAGTATTCCCAGGGGGCCAGGCTGAGGGCATCACTCACCTCATCAGCAGGTGGCTCTAACGTTCCAACCAGAGTAGTGCAAATACTGAGTGAGTGGGAATGCAGTTCATGTGAATCAACAAAAGTGTCTTAGGGATTGTGTAGAGCAAAGAGCTCAGGTGCTGCAACGAGGATCCAGCCACTTCTGCCAACCTAGTATTTATCCTGGGGGACCCCGGATTGTTCAGAAAGAGCAAGTCCAACATCCCCTCCTCCTCTGTAAAATGTAGAGTGGTGAGGACTAAATTAAATTCAACTTATATTTATGGAGAGCCTACTGTGTGTCTGGCAGAATTTTAAGCACTTGAGATGCATTGGTGAAAAAACAAAGCTGTCTGGCTTCATGGATCTTAGATGGGATAATATGCTTGACAATAATTTTAAGCACTCCTGAGCCACAGGTGCAGTGATCATTGTCCTTTGTGTTCATTCTGCACTGGGAAACCCTACATATTTCTACCTAATGCATCTGTGTACTATTATTGGTACTCTAACTGCTATTGCTAACTTCAGGCTGTAATCACAGGTACCTTAATGGGACTCTCCACTTCAGACCATGAGCCCTGCTCTGGTCCCCTCACGGCAGCTTTTCAAGGAGGGGGACCAAGTTTCCATCTTCTATTGCCTCTGTGTTCCCAGGACCTAGTATAGGACTGGAGTCAGTGTAGGCTCTGAATGGAATGATATAAACTAGAATTGAGTTGATAAAGCTAAACACTGGACGCATGGGCATGGGCGGAAAGTGAAAAAGGTTTGTTTGTATAGACTTGTGATGATTTATTCTGCATCCACACCCTCTGTGCTCACAGCTCTCAACACCTTTATCTCTTTTTATAAGTGCCCTCCTCCCACCCATAAAGTCCTCTCTGTTAGTCTGCATGGCTCTCCTATCTTGGATCTCCTTTCACATTATGGCCTCGCTCACAGAAATGAACATTTAAACATGATAGTCTATGCTATTCTCTAAAATGTAGTGAACTTTGACTCAGAAACAGTTCTATAGTCCCATGTATGCCCCCGCCTCAACCACATACTATGCCCAGTACAAGGTTGGAAATGACATAAATCAGTTACAGTCCATATCTCTCTTGTGAAAGAATCTTCGATTTTGAGTGATCGTTGTGTACATGTGTATGTTCACATGTAGAATGCATGCATGTGTTCAATGTCTTTACCTTTCCTTAATCTTCTCCATTAAGTTCTAATATTTGGATTAGGGGATGTGCTTTTGATGCTAGATAGAAAAGAGGTTTTTTGTTTTTTTAACCAAAGATGTAATTCTGATACCCCTCTTTGTACAGCTTTGTCTGTGATTTGTAGTTTGTGACTCTGAAAAGTAGTATGCTGGTTTTAATGTGGAGTTTTCATTTCTTCTCCTTAGTTTCTCAAAGCACGGTCATCTGTTTTAAAATCAGAATTTTATACAAGACGTATATAAATGTGAATTTCTGGCCTCCATTCCCAACTTTCTGAGTTGAAATCTCTGAGGGTTGAGTTCCCAGGTACATTTATAGCAAATGGCTTTGGAGATTCCAGTGTGCACTCAAGTTTAAGATCCATCGCCCTGGGGTGCACTGTTAGCAGGAAAAGTACATTGTGAAAGGTCCCCGGGTGGAAAGCTAGCAGCTAAGTCCTGGACTTTTCCTGTAATGGGCATGTGCTTTTGGAATGAGTTTCCTCTCCCAGATCAATAGAGCATGAGCATTTTAGATTTCAGGGCACAGGAAAAGATTCACTTGTGAGTCACCAAAGCAGTATGTGTGCATTGCAGCTCACTTCCACCATGGGTAATTGCATTATTGGAATGAGCACCTTTAAAAATAAGTATAATTTTTCCCAAATGTTAAGTAAAATTATTAAAATAAAATAAGCAAATTTAAAAGCATCTGGAATGTGCCTCATAAGCTAACAACGATAACTACTATTGACATGTACATTCTTATTTATGGCAATAATTGGGCTTATATTCCATATATGGTTTTACATCCAGCTTTTATTTTTTTATTTTTTAAATTTTTTATTTTTGGTATGTGCCCCTAGCAGGAACCGAACCCAGAACTCTAGTCTGCAGGCGATGCTCCAACCGCTGAGCCAAACCGGCCAGGGCTACCTCCAGCTTTTAGATTTAATTTTACATTTAAATATACCTTTTATATATTTTAACACAGATGAATTAAAATGAGAAAATAATGAGCATTAGTCACAAAATTTACAGTTTAAAATATTCTTGACGATGATGTATCAATACTGATTTTAGCCTTTTACACGAAATACTATGACCAGATCATTATTGAATACAAAAATGTAATTTCCTCATGTACTGGTACTAAAATGACTTAGTGGCTGATTCTTTTCAGAGTAATGACCTATTTCTACTCCTTATTCCCGTTTCTCTTTTTCTATCTCTTCTCCCGCTTTTCTCATTCTTTCTTGCATTAAGAGCCACATAAAATATTTTTTTATTATTATCCCTGAAACTAGTATTTTACTGTAGAGAAGTCTATCTGATGATGATAAAATAAGGAGATATATGTCCTTTTAAGTATTTTTAAAAGACTACTGTTATGGAATGTTTATACCCAAGAATGCTACCCATTCAGCTGTAGGTAAAACTCCAGTTGCTATAAAAAAAAAAACCAACAAAAAAACAAAAAACAAAACAAAACAAAACTTTAATATGCATGTAGTTTCCTAAAGTAAATGATGTTGTTGTTGTTGTTGTTGTTTTCCTGACATATATAAGACAGGCTATTTTCAAACATTGGGAAAAAAGTAATCATACAAGGAATTCTTGGTCACATCAATATTTATCACTTAGCTATTTTTGCCAGACAGTATTCTAAATGATTTAGAGTCACTATGTCCTTTAATTTTCACAAACACCTTATGAAGACAGTATTAACACTCCCATTTGACAGAAACTGCAGCCCATGTGCGTTCAAGTTATAAGGGTCAGAACAAGGGTTTCCACCCAGAGCTGTGGGTCGGAAAACGTGCTCTTTCCCGCTCTGTCTGGGGACAGGTTAGGGGCCGACAGGTTAGGGGCCCACAGGTTAGGGGCCGTGGCTCTACCAGGGGCCCAGGTGCTGGAAACCTCCATGGGGCTGTTCTGCCCCATACTTTGGAATGCAAACTCCCTTGAGCAAGCGCTCGTTTGGCATAGTTTCACCAGTGGCCTGTCTGTCTAAGGTAGTCAGGGAATATTAAAATAGTCCTAATAATAAAATAGCACTCAGTCAACCGTGCAGCCTCCTTAGGGAGGGGTGGAGAATAGCTCACTTTCCCTGGAGGGCCTGAGAAAGATCAGTTTACAAGCGTCAGCATGGGGAGGACCCTTCTTCCTTCTCTCCATCTTGGTGCTGGCGTGTGCCTTGGTGACCATCATCTCACATTAGTAGCCCACGGTCTGGGCCGAGCACAAACCCAGGGCTCCTTTTCTCCCCCACACAAAACACACCCAGCCCTTTCCCTGACCTGGCTTGTGATTGGAGGCGGGTTGTTTGGGATAATGACCTCCAGGACCCCTCTGTGTGTTGCAGCCTGTTTGTATAACTCTTACCGCAACTCAAGACGCCTGCAGTGCGGTGTGAGGAGAAGGAAAAGACCAGGTACCAGAAGCACGGGAGAGTGACACATTCCAGCCACCTGAGTGGGCGCAGGGCCGGCACCCTCCTGTGCTTCTCCTCCAGACGGCTGCTTGCTAAGATGAGGGACCTCCTTCAGTACGTCGCCTGCTTCTTTGCCTTTTTCTCTACTGGGTTCTTGGTGGTAGCCACCTGGACAGACTGTTGGATGGTGAATGCCGATGATTCCCTGGAGGTAAGAAGTCAGCAGCTTCTTTTTCTTACCCACGCCCTTCCAAATGTTCTCCAAGCCCCACTGCTTTTCTGTGTTCACTGGGATTAATGATAGTGGCCACCATGGGCTGATCGAGTTTTTACTACTTACTGAATCTTCTTCACACTATTAACTCATTTAATCCTCACAGCTAATCAGTGTGTAGGTATTGTTGCCATTCCATTTCACAGCTGAGGTAACTGAATTCTTTCTCCTTTTTCATGAAGATAAGTTCATACAAGGCTAATGATAGAATTCCTGCCACAGCCCTCCAGAAATTCACCTCTTCCATTGCTGCATATACCAATTTTATTTATTTATTTATTTATTTATTTATTTATTTATTTATTTATTTTTGTTACAAATGTCCCCCCCCCCACTGATTCCCCCCTTCCTGTCCCTCCCCGCCCTGTCCCCAGCTTTGTTGTCCATGTCCATTGTGTTCCACTAATATTCTTTCTTTATTCTTTTTATTGAATTCATTGGGGTGACACTGGTTAACAAAACCATACAGGTTTCTGGTGCACAATTCCACAACACACCATCTGTACACTGCATTGTGTGTTCACCACCCCAAGTCAAGCCTCCTTCCATCATCATTTATCCCCCCTTTTCCCTCCTCCACTCCCCCCCTCCCCTGTCTCCTTGGCAATTCCCACACTTGTCAGTGTCCACGAGTTTTTTCTCAATCCCTCCACCCCCTTACCCAACCCCTAACCCCCACCCTGACAGTGTCTTAAACATAAATTTGCTTATCTTGATGACAGCATTAAGAGTGTGATACATTTTCTTAAAAAAATAAAAGTGCTAAAAGTTTGAGTTTAAGTTTTCATAATGACTAAAATAGTCACATATATGGCATGAACTGTTCTTCAAATACGGGAGCATGTCATGTTGAAAAACCTCCATGTTCACTGAGCACTATTTTGTGTAAAAAGAAAAGGTAAAAAAATAAGCACCAGTTAATATATGTAGGATAAGATCAACCTTATGGCCAATGAATAGAGCAATACTGGAACCTGTTTGCCAGGACGAACTAGACAATCAGTGGCTCCGAAAAAGGTTCAGACAAGGAAAAAAAAGTCCTCATTTATTAAGTGTATTCAAAATAAAACACAAACAGCAAAATTAAAGAAAAAAAAGAATGGTAATCTAAGACATTGAGTAATCAAACTCAAGGCATATAAAACCTATTCAGTAGTATGCTATAGAAAAATGTTATTTTAAGGAGTTTCCAAGTGGGAGAAAGCACCCCAAGGGAAAACACGTCTCCCAGTGTGTCCCAAGGAACAGGGAACAGATATGGATTTAAGAAACCCTCTCTTAGAAATCAGTTGCTCTTGGAACCAACTATTATGCAAGAATGGTGAGTGGTTGACATTTGAAGATTTTATTTTTCTCACTGGAGAAGCTCAGAAAGAAGTAATTTTGGAGTTTAAAAGCATTTCCTGTGGCTATCGAATCTGAGAGAGCTAGAACTGAGTAAATGTCAAAATCGGTTACTGTTCATTAGTAAGGTTTCAGAAAGTGTAAGGAAGAAAAAGAAACACTATATCAGGACCTCCAATAAAGAATATATAGCAATCCAATATGCTGTCCTATGAACATTCTGAAGGGAACGATTTAATAACTGCTAAAATGTCACCTCTAAGAAGCTTAGGAAAGATACCTGAGAGCACACCCACATCTTTTTGTTCTCCTAATTTATTTAGTTGCAGTTAGAAATGAAGGGTAATAATCTTTCTATTTTGCAGTGTATTATTGCTTCCATTTATTTTTTTCTTGCTTTTAATTTTCCTTAGACTTCTACATGGCATTTCAAAACAAATGAAGCTATAAATAATTCTTTCGTGCTAAAAAAATGTATTTCTGAAAATTTTGATAGAACTAACTACTATACAGGATGCTGCTTTACCTATGTTCAGCGATGCATTTTATCTGCTCATGCATATAAGCATTTGTGCACTGTATCATGCACACAGCAGTGAATGAAGACAGCCTTCTGGACAATGCTCAGGGGAAAGTGTGGATACAAACATCTGCTGCCATCAGCTTGCTGGAATCGGGCTGTCAGCAGCAGGTGAATATCTCAAAAATATGTTGGACTTTAGACTTGAAATTATGTTTTTCAAAATATACAAAATTTCATCTAAAAGCATTGTTGAAATACTTTCTAAAACAATTTGAAAATCTGCGTAAGCTGATGGAACTGCTAGCTTCACTTGATAAGCAGTGGAGGTTGAGGAAGGGTCAAGCCTTGCTGAGAAAGATTGGGAGTCCTGGCATTTAATGTGCCTTCTTGCTTTTACTCCGCTCCATCCAACCTTGCCATCTGCTCTGGGCAAGAACACTTCTAGTTAAAATGAATGGAATGAGCAGTCTGGGTTATTCACCTCGAGTAAATCCTTGCTAACCTTGGGCCAGTTGTAGTGAGTATTTCTTAGCTTCTTCCCTCTTTCCTACACTTGAAATATGTTGCTATAAATATTCCCCAAGAAGCCTCCACATTACACGAAGAAAACTGTCACCGATGAGGCCCCTCCTCTTCCAACAATCTCTTTATTTGGCAATATTTTTAAAGGGACGTAAATCTCTCTTAATAATTGCTCCTTCAATGGGCCATTGAAATCATACTTTTATTTATAAATTTGAAGGTTATGACACTCACGGACTCAATTATACTGCTCTTCTTGCCCCTTCCTCATGTATATGTATTACCGCGAGTCCATAGTAATAGCTCACTTTGCACAACGATTGAACAAAAGTTGGCAGCACAAAGGTGCTTTTAAAAAAATAAAAAACATACCTATGGAAAAACGTTTTAAAAGGGAGTGTTATGAATTTCTAGCTTTGTTATTAATCTTTTAGGATGAGATAGGCTTCAGAGTTGGAAACTCAACTCAACATAAAACACACACACACACACACACACACACACACACACGAAATGTATGTCATGTAAATGGTACTATGCTAATTTTTACTAGAGGAGATAAGGGTAAAGCAAGAATGAGTTGGGCCTGACAGAAGTGTATATCTAATGAGGAAAGATATGCACGGGAAACTATAGTAAAAGGCACAGGAATGAACAAAGTATCCCGAGAGCAGAGAAGATGGAATGATTATTTCCTGTCAGAGACACTGAAGCAGGCCTTGGGAAGGAAAAAGCATTTGAACAAAGCTTCAGAAAGATACGAAGGATTTTAAAAGGTGAAAATGGCAGCCGGGGCCATACAGACAAGGAGGTACATAGCAAAGGGAGGCGGGAGCAGACCCCTGGGGCTTGTTAGAGGATCAAGGTGAGTACCAAGGAGCATGCGGCAGAGGAGCCTCCAAACACACAGAATGTTATTTTGCCTAACTGATACCTGCCTCGGAGAGTGAAGTTCTTTGCATTAACTGAAACATTAGGAAAAAGAAATAGCCCGCAGAACTTCAGTGTGCATAGCCCCAAGCCAGGGACCAAGCCCTCCAAGCTACCATACTGCTCCTGTCATTACTGATTCATTTGTGTCTCCAGGAAGACAGATGTGGCGAAGAGAACTTGAATTTTGAAATTATTCCAGCCCGTGTTTGTATCTTATTTGTCTTCTATTGATTGAGCAAGTCATATCTCTTGTCTTTGGCTCCATTATAAGATGAAGTTGAACTCAGCTGTTTTAAGATCCTTTTCAATTTTTTTTTAAAGAAGAATTAACATCTTATTTATTAACTAGCATTTAAAATATGAGAGCAATAAGAAAATAATTAAGAAATAATATGTGGGGGTCATCTTCCAGAAAGTTACAATCTAATTTGAGATAAACAAATTCATATATGAGGTTTGTAAAGAAACATTAACACAAGAAAAATGGTACATAGATAAAAGTCAATGCAAAAGAAACTTTTTCACATTTTTTGTGTATCGGAATTGATTTATTCAGTCTTTCATCAACTACATTTTGCATGAGTACTATCTGTCAAACATTGTTTCAGACACTGGAGATACAACAATGAACAAACACACTAAAAACCTACCTCCATGGAATTTACATTTTAGAGAGAAAATATACAAATTAAGTAAAGTCCATAGTGTATCAGAAGGTGACAAATGCTGTAGAGTGAAAAAGCAGAGACGATGGACAGGAACTGGCAGGAAGTCACAATTTTAAGAAGAGTGGTTAGGGTTTATAATACATTTTTTAAATTAAAATCATATTAGTCTGTAGAAGCTAAAGTTGAAACAAGGCCAAGCTGTTTTCTCTAGTGAAGGAATAAATGAAAATAATTCAATAAAGGACCAAGAGTGGTGTGAGGTACTTTGTTTATTTCTTTCAAAGTCCTGGAAAAAAGAGTGGCAGCGTGAAGAACAGGTTTCTGTAGACAGAGATCTGTGCTGGCCCGAAGGAAAGGGGGAAGAAGCCAGCGAAAGGCAAAGACAAGGACAGCTAACAGTCATTTTTTTTTGTAAAGTATGGCCTCAAGAGATACTTAAGATACATTTCAAAAAGAAAATATCTTCTGCACGTATTGGTTACTCAATGGGTGAACAATTATTCAATGCTAATATCTTAATAGACTTGGTTTAATAAAGAGACATGGGAACAAATATATATATATATATATATATATATATATATATATATATATATATATATATTTTTTTTTTTTACCCAAAACTATGATGACTTCTCAAGAGTTTATGAGGCTAAAGCAGAACTTTTTCTGCAAGCGGAAATCCCGTTATCACAAACACCATTCCGTAGAAGTCGCCTTCATAGCAGCATCCAGTGTGTGCTGAGGTCTCAGGGGAAGATAAGTGGGACTGTGCTCAGCTATCACTCACAGCATCTTCAGTACCACCATCCCATTTTATTTCAGAGGCCAACTGACCTACCAAAAAACTCAAATCTTTTTTTCAATTACACTTGACATTCAATATTATTTTATGTTAGTTTCAGGTATACAGCGTAATGGTTAGACATTTATATAATTTAAAAAGTGATCCCCCCAATAAGTCTAGTACCTACCCTATACAATCCAGTACAATATATAATTGTGTGTACACACACACACACACACACACAAATACACACACACACACATATATATATGTATAATTGTTACAGTATTATTGACTATATTCTCTATGCTGTACCAAATGAACTTTTAAAACACCTACCCACCCCTCCCCCCATTAGGGTTCTTCTCAGTGTCTACATTCTTTAACATCAGGACTCCTTCACTACGACTCTGCAGTCCCAGACACATGCCCAGTCACCCACAATTTATGGCATTTAGAGCCTCTCCAGAAATTTCCATTAGGAGTTTAGAGTGATTACCCACTTTTCTGTAACTTCATAGGCTCTTCCTTTCTTTCTCCCACCCACTCTCCCTCCTTTCTTTTTTCTTCCTCCCTTCCTTCTGCCTTCCTTTCTTCCTCTCTTCTTTTTCTTCTTCCTCCCTCTCCTTTACTCCTTTTCTAAATCCCTTATTCTCTTCCTCTTCTTTCTTTTTCTTTTTCTCTTTCATTGCTTTATTTCTCCCTTTCTCTCTCTCTCTTTCTATCTTCCTTCATTTCACAAATACTCTTTGACACCTGCTGTCTACCTGGTACTGTGGGTACAAGTTAATGAAGGAGAATAATCTTCCTTAGGTTGCTCCCAGCATATTGTGGAAGATAGTGAACGGATAGTTACAGTATGATACCACAAGTGATTCTGAGTTGCTAGCTCACTCAATTGTGGATAACCAATGAAGTCTACCTAGAAGAAGAACTATCTGAACTAAGGACTTGAAGGATAGGTGAGTGAAGGAGGAGAAGTAGAGTATCCAAAGCACAGGAAATGTTGTGGCCAGAGATCTAGGTATGAGAACACTGTATTTTTGTGGTTTTGTATATATTTTAACATAACAAGTGTTTTTAATGTAAGAAAGAGAATATAGGGACTGGGTCTCAAGGGCTTTGTATACCATGTAAAATATAATTGGTACACCATAGACAAGCATGTTTCACTGTAAACAAATGTGCACATAGATTTTATTTTATTTTTTCTTGTTCATTAATTTATTTTTGTTACAGATGTCTTCCCCCTCTCCCCCACTGCAACACCCTCCTTCCTATCCCACCCCCAGCCAAGCATTGTTGTCTATGTCCATCAGTTACGCATACATGCATATAAGGTCTTTGGTTTACTTCATCTCTTCCCACCCCCACCCCGTCCACCCCTCTCCTCTGAAGTTTGTCCTTTTCTCTGTCTCTGGGTCTATTTTGTTCATCAGCTTTTTTTGTAATTATATTCTACAAATAAGTGAAATCATGTGGTATTTTTCTTTCTCTGATTGGCTTATTTCGCTTAGCATGATACTCTCCAGGTGCCTCCATGTCATCTCAAAGGATATGAGATCTTTCTTTCTTATAGCTGCATAGTATTCCATTGTGTATATGTACCACAGCTTTTATCCATTCATCTATTGATGGACACTTGGGCTGTTTCCAGATCTTAGCTATTGTAAATAGTGCTGCTATGAACATAGGGGTACATATATTCTTTCTGATTGGTGTTTCAGGCTTCTTAGGGTATATTCCTAGAAGTGGGATCACTTTAGAAAGATCGATCATTCTGGCTGCTTGTGGAGAATGTTGGGAAGGGGTAAAATAAAGTATCGGGAGACCAATTAGGAGACTTTTCCCATAGAGCAGAAGGGAAACAGTGCTGGTCTGAGCTAAGATGGCAGCAAACATAAGGAGACATGTGAAGGTATGGGTAACTCTAAAGAATTTGAATACATAGGATTGGTAATTGATTGCACGTAGAGAAAAAAGGCTGATGAAGAGGGAGATGTCAAGGTTGAAATCCTTCACTATTTGGGGGCAATTGGAGGACTGGTGAAATCACTCATCTAGAGTTTAAATAGAAGAACATTAGCCTCTATACAGAAGTTATCAAGCATCAATATCCCTAAACCCTCTCACTAGTTTATCTTGCTTAGATTCTTACACAGCACCTCAAGGTAGAGCAATAATATAAAGCTTTGTAGTGGGGAGGCTTACAGATTGGACTTAATGTTAGAGGGACCAGAGATTAAATCTCCCCATGCAGGTAGTAGCTGTGTGAATTTTGACAGGTATCTAAGTTGTTATAAACCACATTTCCTTCTCTGTACAGGGAGAATAAAATATGAACATTAGAACTGTCTTGTGAGGATTAAATGAGCTTGTGTTCCACAGTACCAGGCAAATACAAATCAGTCAGTCAGTGTTAGATGTATTACTGTCTATTTGTAGTTTATTGGCTTGTTTTTGTTCTGGAGGAGGATATGACATTTTGTATAATGTTCACTTAAAGGCAAGATATGACATTTGAGTTCTATTCCTATTTTCACTATTGATTCTCTTGGAGAAATTTTGTTTACTTCTCTTGGCTGTGGTTTGCCTATTTTTACACTTTTGACTGTTGGTTGTTTTGTTTGTTTGTTTTATTCTTTTGGTGTGTGTGTTTTTTTGTTTTTTGTATTTTGTTTTTGTCTAACCAGGGGAATAGGCAGACAACAAAAACAAAATAAGTTATCTATTAAATACATTTAAAAAAATAAATTATGAATAAATAACATTATTAATATATTAACTATATTATAAGAAGTGTAATTATTCATTATTCACACTGAAATAGAAAATTAGTTTTTCACATGATTATTCGTCTCTCTATTATAAGAAGGAAAAACAATGTTTGCACAAGATTATTCCATTTTCAGTTAATCTTTTGTTATTTTTGACTGAGAATCTGCTATACACCAAGCACTGTTATGACTAAAATTTGGTTACCTCAAATAAATGTTCTCCACATTTGGATTTATTTTATCCCCATCACTAAGTTCTCCCTGAGATTTCTATGTACATTAATGGTGATGCATTTGTTACAAATATAAAGTAAATATAAAAAGTAATTCTTTCCAGCATGTACTTTGATTATTTATGTACTAGTTTTACTTTCCAACTAATGTCAAACTCCTTCAGTGAATATCTCCACAGAAATTCTCTCATTGATCTCATGAGATCCTATAGCAGCTAACACGGACTTCCAAATAATGGAAATTGATGATTCATTTGTTAACATGAATTGATTGGATAACCACTGAGATACTTGTTTACTTATTAAAAGAATGAATGAATGAATGAATGAATGAATGAATGAAGATGAATGAAACACAAAGCAATGTGATAAAACTTACACTGAGCCCTAAATCAGAAGTATCTCTGAAGGGAGACCAACACTATTTTTTTAAGGCAAGATCTTTTATCTTGCCACAGTTTTCTCAGATATGGATCTGGTTTCTCTTTTTGCTGAGATAGGATTAAAAATCTAATCCTCTGGGAGATATAGTAAAGTTGGTGAAAACTATATTCTGGTCTAGAGAACATAGCTTTTCTTCCTAGTATTTCAAAGAGAGAAAGAAATGAAGAAGAAAGAAAAAAGAAAATTAGTATTTTATTATTATTTCTTCAACATACAATATGATTTTTCACTGGGCAGAAATCATTGCACAGTTGTGATACCAGACTTTTATAAGCATTTTAAAATGATTAAATGAATGACTTAAATTAAACAATAAATGTTAAAATTTAAACATTTAAATAGTTCAGATATGTAAATTAGGTAATATAACTATGAAGACCACCAAAATTATATTTTACCTACTAAGATTGTATTATTCTAGTTTTTCTATTTATACTTTTAGCCAGTGCTCCACAAATAAGCAGGTAGAGGTACACCAAGTATACTTTAGCAAATAACCCATTGTATAAAAATGAAGTAGAAATGAAAGATGGTATCTATTATGTTTATTTTAATCTTGCTTCCTCATCCTTATAAATACCTCTCAAGTTCTTTTAGACCCTGGGAGAGTAAGAAAATAAAATTAAATATTAAAGTAAAATGTTTAGAATCCTATTATAAAAAATTCAAATGTATTTTATGTTAAAATTGAAAATGTTTCAAGTTTTAGTAGTAAAACATGTTATTCAGTACTATTATTAAAACTTAGTTGGTAAACACACCACATACTATATAGCTGATGAATTAAAGAATTGTACACCTGAGACCTATTTACTTTATTAACTAATGTTACCCCAATAAATTTAATTCAAAAATTAAATAAAAATTTTAAAATAATTTTGCATATTGATAAAAATACTTAAGTAAATACTAGAAAAAAGTAAGTTGAATATCAATATACAGTATGTTAGCACAAGGATAATAAAATGCTATTAAAACTATTATTTTTCTATAATATGTATATGGAAGATGTGGTTTTTAAAATACATTATTTTTTTTGGTTTATTCATGCTTCTGTCTATGTATATTATATTTACACACAAATCAAAGTACATACACATTTATATCTTAATGCATATTGACAAAGAAAAATTGTGTTTGATAACGGTCAACTAAAAATAAATATTTACTAATCATACCGTGTATAAATGTCCTATGTAACCGGATGAGAAATAAATGCTGATTAATTAAAGTATTTTTAGATTCTATGTATAAAATATGTGGGGGCAAGACAAACACATCTAAAACTTCCCTAGATAAGACAAGGCAGGCAAAGTTGTGTCTTTCTGTTTGCATTTGGAAAGTAATAAGAAAGAGAAATTGGCAAGCACTAGGAATAGAAACCTTAATGGAAAACTGGTAAAGAGATCAGAATAAGAAACCAAAGGATTAAGAAACTAACTTATGCTACTATAAACTCAACTGGGAAGTTATCCTCAATATGGTTTCCTGCTCATGCTGAGTCCTGTGGTAAATACTTTCCAGAGCCAGGTGAGTAGGTGGGATCCAGGCTGACACAAAATCAGTGTAAACTCTCTGGTCTAAATAACAGCTCTTTGACTCCTGGATTCAGCTATCCTAGTCTATTCATATTAAGCACCAGTGCAAATAGTGTATTGTTAACAATTATCTGTGCCAAAGTTCAAATGAGAGTTAATATGTGTGTAGCAGATAGTTTGACATATTTTTCTCCCTTAATAAATATTTATTGAGCATCTATTGTGTACCAAAAAGGAAGGTCTGTCAGCTCCTTCAAGCAAGGTGTCATACCTGTCTAGGTCTTTGCTGTGTCTGCAGCATTTAGTTTGCCTGTTGACTGAAACGTGACAGACATTCAATGAATATAATTTGACAGATGAGGATAGACTTAGGAGACATGTACATAAATGCACACACAAAAAGATAATTTAATATTGTAAATGCTAGAGAAATATGGACAATTACTCCATTACTGTGTTACCTGGGGAGAGATTAACTCTAGCTGAGAACCTGGGAGAACCTCATGGAAGAAGAGATATCTTGGAGGTGGGATTTGAATAATAGGTAGAAATTTGACAGGTTGAGAGCAAGGGGAGTTATTCTTGTTGTTATGTACCATGAGGAGAAAATTCAAATGCCTATAGGAACAAAGAAGCCAACATCCATGAGAGAGGCAGACTGGGTAGGGACAGCAAGGAATCTATGAACACAAATCCCACTTGATGGGAGCAGCTACTCAGCTCATGATAATTGTTGCTACATTGGATCGGGGAGTCCAGGTGGCCAGACTGACCAACTTTCCAAGGGAAGCCAGAAATCTGGACTATTCTGTAAAATTTCTATGTTTCACTATTGGCAACTAATTAATATTAAGAGATTTCTGCTGACCTTGTGTTTGTGACTTGTACTTTAATTGCTGTACCTTAGATAAACTCCTTATTTAGGAAAGTATACCTTCTTCATTTCAGACTCAATAGCTATTCATTGAAATAATGTACAAGTTCCTCTAGTATGGTTTTAGAAATAATTTATTAACATATAAATCACACACTAAAAGGAAAAAGCTTACATTTGGAATTCTCTATTTTGGACAACCCTGCGAAATAAAAATTATTAGTTAACATTTTGCATTTTTGCCCTTTAAGAAAGGTTAACTCTATAGTCTAAGCATTGGTTGGCTTTTTAAGAATCTTTTCTTAAAACTTTTAAGAACTTAGATTTGCTTGCCTTTTAGAAAGTTCCTAATAAGCCATTTACGATAGAGAGATAAGTGAAGACTACATATTATAAACAAGAGGGCTTTCTTAAGTATGCCAAATAACATAAAATCTTTTAACCTTGTCTTTTGTGCACAAAGGCACCTTTAAGGGTGTCTCCAGTAAGTGCTATATTAACGCAGAAGTTTAGTTAATTACAGCCACTATTCTCACATACCTTAACTGAGTGTGAATACCAAGCAATCTAATCGTGTGCCCCTGAGCATTAATACCTAATGAAATTGGATTCCTTGTTTCCTCTAATGAGCTCATTGCTTTTCTAAATATGGTCATTGCAGGTAAATGATCAATAGCCTTGAAAATGACACCACTACTGGATTATGTTGGTGAGAAAGAAATACTCTGTATGTAAAATTAGTATTTTCACATATATATCTCAGGTGACTTTCTAAATAACTTCATATAACCAGAATAGCCATAGTGGATTTTTTGGTTTGTTTTAATGGCTGAGCAGAAGAAAATTGTGGTCAGTCACTCTTTGATTATAGAGAAGTGACTTCAAATCCACGTAAACTAGGTCAGGTTGAAGTAAACAGAATCCAGTGTGTTTCTGTTAATTGGGAGACTGATGGGCAGTAGACTATGAGAAGGTCTGTTTTCCACTACGATATATTTAATAGTGATAGCAGAGTTCTGCTATAGTGTAACGATTTAGTAAAAATAATCTCTACTGCATTTGTTTCCTAGGGCTGTCATAAAAAATTACCACAAATTTTGTAGGTTAATGTTGATGTGGGAATGTCCAGACCTTTAGAGTATTATTATAAAAGTTTATTTGAGCCAAACTAACAACAATTGCTGGGAAGCAATATCTTAGATGCTCCAGAGAATGACAGTTAGCAGTTTCTTTTGCACATTTGGAATTGAGGAGGGAGCATTAAGAAGATTATATGGAAGTGGGGGACAGCAAGTTGGGGTTGGATTACAGGGCACTTAACACGATTGTGTGTTCTCTTGAGGATGGTTATACTTCCAAGAGGTCTGAGAAAGAGGCTTTTCCAAGGTGCCTTAACCTAGATGCACAAAAACAATGACAGGGCTTGCTTTCGGCAAAAATAAACCTTCTATTGAAGGAGTTATTTGCCCAGGGAATGAATACCCACCATGACCTTCCCAGTTAGGAATGTATGATCTGATCACCCCGTGAGGTTACTTTCAGTCACTGGAATTGTCAGATTTATTCTAGAGCAACCCCCAACCCCTTTTGGCCCATATTCACACAAGAGAAATGTATTATCTCACAGCTCTGGAGGTCAGCAGTTTGACATCCAGGTGTTGGCAGGACTGCACTGTCTCTGGAGGCTCTCGGGGAGAATCTGCTCCTTACCTCTTCCAGCTTCTGGTGGCTGTGGGCATTCCTTGACTTGTGTCCACATCACTTCAATCCCTGCCTCGGTGGTCACATTCTTCCTTCTCTTCTGCCTATGTCTCTCTTCTGTCTCTTACAAGGACACACCATTAGATTTAGGCCCACTCTAGTAATCTAAGACCATCTTTTTATTTCAAGATCCTTAACTTAATTCATATGCAAATTTTTCCTAAATAAGATCACATTCACAAATTTTGGGGATTGGGACATGGGCATATCTTTTTGGAGACCACCGTTCAGCCTATTACATGTACCTTTCTCCAGTGTCATTGTGATTAGTTAGGAAAGCTGAACACAGTCACTACTCAGGGTAGTAGGATGTATAAGTAATTTATTAATGTTATAATTTACTGAGAAGATCATTTATATTGTGTGTTTGTACTTTTTCATTCTTATAACCTTTTTAGCATCTTCTCTTCTATGCAGATAAGAAGATAGAGGCTGAAAAAATAGGTAAGTTCTTGCCCAAGCATATAACACAACTAATAAATGTCAATTTATATTTAAAGTCTATATGTTTTCAACTATGGCTTATGTTTTATTCATATATTACTTTGCATGTTCACATTCTTCTTTAGAAATTGATGTGTGAAATTTCACAAGGCAGATTTTCTTCATTAAATTTTTGGTCTGTGATTCCTCAGCTTCCTGAGGTAATACTCCATACATTTCAAAACATCGCTTTCAGGGTTAACCTTAAGAAGTACAAGCCAAAGTGAGGTTTTATAGAATAATGGCCATAGGATGAGAATAAATTTAGGGCTTATTACTTCACCCAAAGATATCTTTTAATTTCCATTTCTAGAGCAGTTTAGCCTGAATGGATTTGGAATTTTGAAAAATTGGTGTTAAGCATAGCACAATGCGGAAGGCCCTGTGCACAGACTGGTGTTTGAGGCCCATCTTCCCCATTTATTAACAATGCTTTCTTGCCCTGGCCGGTTTGGCTCAGCGGTTAGAGCGTCGGCCTGCGGTCTGGAGAGACCCGGGTTCGGTTCCTGCTAAGGGCATGTACCTCGGTTGCAGTTTGTCCCCGGCCCTGGTTGGTCGTGCGGGTGGCAGCCACTCGGTGTGTCTCTTTCACATTGATGTTTCTCTCTCCCTCTCTCTTCCTCTCTCTCCCTCCCACTCTATCTGTGCAAAAAATGGAAAAATGTCCTCGGGTGAGGATAAAAAAACAAACAAACAAACAAAAAACAATGCTTTCTTGGGGTTAATCACTTAAGTTTCCTGTGCCTCATTTCCTTATTTCTAAAATAGATAATCATAATGATCTCTTACAGAGTCCTTTAAGAACTAAATGAAATAATAATATGCTTAAACAGTAACTGCTTCATAGTAGAGAATCAATATATAATATTCATTATTGACAATTGTATTTTACATAGAAAGTGATAATAGAAGCACTACATTCAAAATTGTGATGGATTTAGCCAGAAGAGGGGTTCAGTAAAGTTTTATTTGGCACAAAATGCACCTTCAAATCAGAATATGGGACAGAGAGTAACAGAGTGCAAATATACCCAAAAGGATTTTCTTTTGCAAATCAAAGTGTTTTATGTTCCTTTCTTCTTCACACCAATTATAATCCCTCTGTCTTTGCATTTCTCTCCCCACTCCACTCTGTCACTTATTCTTTCTTTAAGGAAAATATTAAGTTTTCATTTACCAAGACAATCCTTGTTAAATCTTACCTATTTCCAGATTTCCAAGGTAATTGAGTCAGTAATTGAGCCAGAAGCAACAATCATATTAGTTCTGTTTCATATGCATGAGCTCTGTCAAGATTACTGGAATCTATTTTCTCTTGGCATGTTTACAATTCTGAGAAACCTATTGTGACTTACAGTGTACAATGTAGAGATAAAGTATGGGAAGGCTCAGAGCACTGGTAGCTTTTAGCTCTAGGTGCACAAAGAATTACATGCACAGCATTTCTAAGTAAAAGTGCTTTACAGCTGTCAGATTGTATAAAATTAATGCTCAGTTTGTTTACATGCGTATCATAGTTTAAGCATTTGTAGCCTGTCAGTGGAGCAGGGAGGAAGAAGTCGTGAGGTCTTTATATCTCACTTATTTGTGTTTTTATATATAGCTTTCTGTGGCAATTATTTTAAATGTATGAACCTCATATATAATAAAACGTGTCTTAATGGAACTCAATGTTCATAATGAAGACAAATTAATGTACATTCTTAATAGACTCAAGATGTCAACAGTTATTATCGGTTATATTGATTGGGAGTGGTGAGTAAATGTCAGCACAGGAGAATGAAATAAATGGTCTCCATGTTACACTATGACTGGATGATGGAACCAGCCATAGGCATTTGAGTATATTTAATTCTGATTTGTATCCATCTTAGGCATGACTTTTCCCTGCTACCTCTATTCAGGAAGTGAATTCATCTGATGGTGGGGAACACCTTTAATTCTTAATGCTTAAGGGAAAATACTCTAAAATGCATTGTGTTTGTTGTAAATGAAATTCTGATCATGCTTGTAACCACTGTACTTTGTTATCAAACTCACAACAGTCAAGCTCTTCCTTTGATCAGGGAGGACAGAAGTGTGTCTGCATGAATCGTTTCACGCAGTGTCTTCTCCAACATCCAGGTGAGCACAAAATGCCGCGGCCTCTGGTGGGAGTGTGTCACAAATGCCTTTGATGGAATTCGGACCTGCGACGAGTATGACTCTATACTTGCCGAACACCCGTGTACGTATACCTTAGACACCCCCTGGCAGAGGGCATACCAAAGAAGACTGACCTCAGCTTTCCATTGTGTGGTTTTGTTTTCCACAGTACTGGATTCGGGTTCTGTCCAGTTTTAAATATTTTGATTAGAAATTTAACCTGAAATGTGAGTTGGAACATTTTAGCGTATTCTATCTTTTGCCATGTAATTGTAAATTCTTTAAAGTAAAATTATTGTCTTATTTATGTCTGCTTTTCCCTCAAAGGACCTGGCATCGTGCCTCATGCACAGTAGGCTTAGAGTAAACATTTAAAACATTGAAACAGATTCTTTGGGATGCTGTGATTTTATTAGAATTGACAGGTTCGACGAAAAGCATTTCAGAGACGTCTTTTAACTGTGACTGTGTTCAAATAGGAAGTTTACAGCATTGCGATGGGAGATTTTCCAAAAATAAATAAATAATAAATAAAGAGAATTGGAGGGACAAAGACAGAAGAAGATAGATTAAAGCAAATGCCTTTAGTTTCCTCCAAAGCAATTGACAGGTGATGGTACCACATTTTCTCAAGATAAATGAAAAGTAAACCTTGGACTGTGACTTCCCCCCGGAAAGCTATTTCATCTTGGGGAAGAAACGGAAAGGAGCAGTTCTGTAAAATCTTCCCCTGCCATTTAGGATGTGAGTGCCTGAGACGTTTTTAACATAATTCATAAGGCATCTATGTCATCTTTTAAAAAAGACCTCTTCATTCTTTCTCATTTTTCCTTCCCTGGGCTAACCTAGTTGAATCTACAAAGAAGCATGATCTGGTCAATAGGAATAGAAATCGATGCGGAAACTAGGCTGTTCCAGATATACAGTGATATGGTTACAACTGACAAAAAAAATAAAAAAGAAAGATGAAATCTTTCAACATTTTAAACGCTTACGTAAGAAGAAAGTAAAATCACTTAAAAGCACACTGCACAAGAGAAAATCACTGTTATATTTTAATGTTCCTTTTTAATCTATTTTTCTTGAGAATCTCACATTTTTCTTTTGATATTGTCTTATCTATTGCAAATATCTAAAAAGTACATTAATTTTCTTTAAAAATTCTATTGTATGCTTAAAGACAACAGAGATGAAACACATTCTATGAAAATATTATAACTATAGCCTCTAAGTTAAAGTGTTATTTATGAGAGTAGAGTTTTATTTTTAGTCTTTGATATCTTTTAACAACCATAGTTAACCTGAGATAACATTTCCCATTGCCCTGTTTACCTAGAGTATCCAGACCCAGATAAATACTTTCTCTCAGGGCTCCTGTTGATATAAGTACTTTGAACTCCCAACACCCCACCCCTGCAAATTAGATATATTTTTTTTATCTTGGCAGCCGAATCTCATGCAGTCCTCAGAAGGACATTCCTGGCTCACCTGCATTAGCAACCGGCTTTCAGTGCTGCTTTCTTCAAATTGGCCAGCCCATGGGCCCCTGTATGGCTTCATACACATGAGTCCTGGAGTTCCGCAGAGCATCTGAATAATGCTCTGTGTGGGGTTGATGGTCAAAGAAGGGAAGACCAATACCCAAGGCGATTTCAGGGAACCCCATGCAGATGGTGCTCCTGTCACTAGGTAGTTCCAGGTTCCAAAAAGGGTCATACAAAATTCCAAGGGAGACACTCCAAAGTGTGAGACCCCTTGGCTTAGGGTGCTGAGTAGCAGTCCCTCTCTTACATATCATTTGACTGTCAGGAGGATCTGTTGAAATAGGAACACTGATATTACCTAATGAGTTACAAGTTATTTTCTTTCCTCCATTCTGAGAAAAGTCAGCCTTAGATTTGGCCTAAATTTGAGCCTATTTTTTTTTTTTTAAATAATGCCGAATTTTGAGACCTTAAAAATTCCATTCTAAAAATGAATATATATGTACATATTAATAACACAATAATTACACACAGTATATTTACCTATTAATAAGGTAGCAGTTGATTTTATGCACTGACTTTCTCTTACATGGATCACAAAATTATTTTTTTATTTTAACTAAGAAAAATTGGCCACATTTTTGTAAGCAACCTGTTACTAAATAGGTCCTAAAGTTACCTCATTGATGGGGGAAATTATTTACAATGCAAGGAAATCCCAAATCACTATGAATAGAAAACTTAATTACTATACACTTAAAGGAATGCATTTTATTACTCCTCTTCGTTAGCCAGCTAAAAGAGTAGTAGTTCTGACTTTGGGCGATTAACCGTCCATTTGTAATGAAATCTTCCTATTGGAAATTTAACTTAACTGTGACTCTGTTCAGGAGGCTTCCCAGTTGAAGATGCTTCCATTGCAGAAGGTGACCGCTGCTTTTCCACTTCTCTTCCCTGGGCCTTCTACCATATGTTCTCACTGGCTGTACCTTTAAGATATGCAGTTGACAATGCAATATAAAAGTGTCAAGATGAAGTGTCGGCCAAGAAAGGCCATGACTTGAAGGAATGAAAGAGAGTATGATCTGTCTTCCAGAAACAATCTACTACCTGATGACAGAAGCTTTTCCTTCTTCTACAGTTCTCCCACCAGCCTAAATTGGCCAGAGATATCTTAAAGTATTTTATCTTGCCCCCATATCAAATTTTAATAAATTATTTTTAATTTATTACAATAAAATTTTAAACGAATATAATGATCATTTATTTATGGAATAGTCATTGAGTAACTTCTGCAGAATAGATACTCGGCTTTCGATTCAGCATTCAGTTATCATACTTGTGAACAGGACTCATTCCAGAACAGGAGGCAAAGGAGAAACATTTATTTAGTCACTATATGCCATGCATTTTGCTAAGAGGCCACTAAGACTAAGTAATAATCAGTGCTTAAACAAATAATAATGCCAGTAGTGTCATATTTTTGTGTTTTATGAAAAATTTAAGGGTACTCATTTCCAAGCTCATGCAAATTTAAATACACAGTTCTTTCAGCAGTCAATGTTAATATACTAAGTTGTCTGTTTTTATTTTTATTATTATTTTTTTTTATGTAGTTCTGTGAGTTAATATGTTTCCTTCCTCTGGCTATGCTGTAACCATATACCCTGATCTTCCAGTGAAGTTGGTGGTAACTCGCGCATTGATGATTACTGCAGATATTCTAGCTGGGTTTGGATTTATCACCCTGCTCCTTGGTCTTGACTGCGTGAAATTCCTCCCTGATGAGCCATATATCAAAGTCCGAATCTGCTTTGTTGCTGGAACCACATTACTGATAGCAGGTACTTGTCTGGACTAGAGCTAGAGGTACCGACACATATCTAAGGTCTTGAGCAGAAGGAGAACGGTGGTGTTCTGAGCCAGTTCATTTTAGGATCATTTCTGACTTGCTTTTCTAGACTGAAGGAATAAAGAACACTTCACCAGCCCTAATTTCTTTAGCTTTGGAATCAGATAATTGATCTTTTTGTTGTTGTTGTTAATATGGCAGATCAAGATTTATCAAAGTCCTCAAACTATTTTCAACCATCTAAAAAATAAAGCTGTATAATGTTTAAATTAAAAAAATAATTTATATTGTGATTATTCCTGAAGTTAAATTCTGAATTAAGCCCCAAACTTAATTAAGCCTCCTTACTTGTACCCACTGCACCAATTCCTTTTAGCAATAAACTAAACTGTGCCAAGTCCTATTAGACTCATGTGCCAACCCATTCAATCATAAATGAAACAATAAGCAAATCATATTATTACCATCACTTAAGAAGTAGATGAATAAATGGAGTTCTGAAGACTAATGAATCAAACATAATTGTAAAGCATAAGTCAAGAAACATTTCACATGGTGTTTATTAGTGAAAAATCAAAATTGATATTTTACTCAGGTCTTGTATCAAAAAGACTTCAAAGCTTTGTCTTTTCTACCACAACATGATGTCATTTTTGGATCTTAATGCAAGTTGGTAGAGAGTATCCTGTTGAAGGAACCAATAGGACCATCCTCCAGAGAGAAATAATTTTCTTTTATGGTAGAAGCAATAAGTTAGCCAGGCAAAGGTAAATGGAAACCTGACCAGGCACTCTGGGTAGTGAATAAATAGAGATTGTGGAATTAAAAATACCTGGAGATATACATGCATGATATGTGACCTTATACCAGTTACTTAACCTCTCTCCATTTTCTAATCTGCAAAGTAGGCTGAAGCCCCCGTAATAATATCTATCCCAAATTGCTGTTGTGAATATCCAGTGTGAGCTGAGCAAGCTCAGAGCAGAGAGCCTAACCCATCACAATCTCAAAACCAGGGACTCCCTGATTTTTTCATGTGAACATTGAGTGAAGGTCCTGCTGATTCTTAGGTTGTATTAAAAAGTCACAAGAATTTAGTTATTTTTCCTTTTTAGATATGAATTCTGATATCCAGCCTAGTGATAACGTGAAACTTTTGTATGTAATAATGTGTTTTACTTAACAAATTTAAACGTCATTTAATACTATAAAATTTTGTTACAGAATACTTTTTGGGACACCACTAGACACTGCATTTTTTGTATAAAACAACAAAATGAGCTAAATTTAAAGAAAACCAAGTCAATAAAGAAAATCCCTGTAGGAATGGTTGAAGAAAAAATGACTAAATTGCCAGACATGTCCAAAGACTTAGAACCATCATTCAATATTAGTATTTATATGTATTCTGTTTCTAAGTTTCAAAAAAGGAATTTCCATTCTAAACCTGTGGATTACAGTATTACAGAAAAGGCATGATAATTTATACCCTGTTATCTAAAAGGTATATATTCATGATCTGGTCCTTCTTCAAACTTCTTGCATTAAACAGTTGGGAGAAGAATGCAATGAAATGGTGGTTTAAATAGATAATCACACATTGCCTGGCTGGTGTGGCTCAGTGGATTGAGCGTCGTCCCATGGACTGAGAGGTCCTGGTTCGATTCCCTGTCAGGGCACAGGCCAGGGTTGCAGACTCGATCCCCAGTGGGAAGCGTGCAGGATGCAGCCAATTGATGTTTCTCTCTTACATAGATTGTTTCTCTTTCTCTCTTCCTCTCTCTCTAAAAAATCAATAAAAACATATTTAAAAAAATAGGTATCACAGATTCCCTAGAAAAGTATGAAAGTTTTTTTCTGACACTACAAATTTCAAAAAAATACCCTCATAGCCTTTTATCCCCCAATTCCCCATCATCTAGGCCTGACATGCAGTTTATCCCTTTAAAACAAGAGGACCTGGCTAGTATCACTTTAAGCCAGTTAATTGTCAGATAGAATAATCTATGGATATTAAATTTTATTTAAATGGAATAAATTTTCTTTATTTATTCTTGTATGTGGGGGTGATAGATAAGAATTTATTTTAAAATAAAGACAATAATTACTTCAATTACAGTTTTTAACTCCAATGCACTAAAAGGAATGACTTTAAAACCTCATTTCGATCTGGGTGCTGGTTGTGTAGCTGACACAGCTCCAGCGGCGGGGCTGGGTGCTGGGGAAAGAGAGAGACAGTTTCTCCTAAAGACATCTAGTTTCAGTTAAAATCTTGATCTCAAAAGAACATGTGATTTTCACTATTTGTTTTAAATTTTGTGTTCTTTTCTTTGTATTTTTCTTTTTTTAAAATATTTTTCTTTCTACAATACTAAAATGACATTGAAAAGATAGAAAAAGTAAGAAAACCATAGCAACCATTTTAGGTTTAAAAAACAGATGTGCACTGCACTGTTGTATTTTTGTGTTTCTGACATATAATTTGAAAGAAATACGAGACAGAAGGCCAAAGAAACACGTAGAAGAGGTGACCAAAATTTGAGTTGTTCATGAATCCGTAGTCTCATTATTTTTCTAAATGATGCCATCTCTCTTGAGTAGCAGGATTTAAATTTGGAAATAACCTGCATTTTTTTTTTTCTTTTTTGGTATCTTTTATTTCTTTCAGGTGCCCCAGGAATTATTGGCTCTGTGTGGTATGCTGTTGATGTTTATGTGGAACGGACTTCTCTGATTTTGCACAATATTTTTCTTGGCATCCAGTATAAATTTGGTTGGTCCTGTTGGCTTGGAATGGCTGGGTCTCTGGGTTGCTTTTTGGCTGGGGCTGTCCTCACATGCTGCTTATGCCTCTTCAAAGGTAAGAACAAAATGAAATAGCTTACTTCCTTGCCTTCGGTATCATTTTTCTCAACCCAATGGAAACACATCTCACCAGCCCCAAATAAGGTTATTTACTTGATCTCTATGTATTGACATTAAAAATTTTATTTGTTCAAGGACAACTGATTTCCAGTATTCCAACCTATTACCCAATTAGTGGTACATTTATTAAAAACACACACACACACACACACAAAAAAAAAAAACACCACAGCTGTAACTGTGTCTGGTATCCAAATATATAATTATTACTTTGATGTGTCATAATCTTATACGCCTCACTTCACCCAATCTATTAAATTTATATGTAGACTTAAACAGAGAAGTAGACTGACAGGCAAGCCAAATATTTGTTGTTTAAAAGTGTCATTTAGTTTCTAAAAATACAACTTGAAAACCAAAAGAATTTCACTCTTTATCAAGAAAAAAAATTAAGAGAATACTTGGCTAAATTTTAAATCTGAAAATAACCTTTAGGATAAAAATCTAGATTGTCATCTAGAGATCTTCTTAGATGATTCTTAGACTATGTAAGTTCTTGCCTTTCTTGGAAAAGAATATATAAGTTGACATTATTTTATTCAAAGTTTACTCTGCCACAGTTATTTTCATGTCTCTATAAATACCTCTCCCAAACAGATGTGGGACCTGAACGGAACTACCCTTATTCCATGAGGAAGGCCTATTCCACTGCAGCCGTCTCCATGGCCAAGTCATACGTGGCCCCTCGGACAGAGACGGCCAAAATGTATGCTGTCGACACAAGGGTATAGAGTCCTGCATATCCGTCTGTGGTTATATGTTATTTATCTAATCAATCGATAAGTTCAAGTGAATAAAATAGATAAACTGAGGAACAGTTATTTAAACTTCATGCTCAACTACGTTAATTGTGCAGCTTAATCAAAAAAGTGTGTTATTTCTTTTCTATTATTTTTATATTCTTCCTCATTCTTTCTTCTCTGTCTCTCTCACACACACTATATATAACATATATATATATATATAATATATATATATTTCAAGATGAGGTTGCTAAGATATAAATATGTGTGCTTGTGATTTCTATATGGCTATTAGAGATTGTGACATGGTGATATTAAAATAAAATGACATTTTAAGACTAGAAAGCAACCTTCAAAAGAGGCCAGAGATTCTCATCTTTGAAGGGATTGACAAACTCTTAGCCCTTTCCCTGGTTTTTGGTTCACTTTTTGTATTTTAAACTGAGTGAGTTATTTAAAAACTTTGAAGAAGATGGTTCTTCTAAATTCAATCTAGTATATCAGTGCTTACTCTGATTCTGTAAAAATAGAAAACAGACAAACAAAACAAACAGCTTGGTTGCCAGCCACTGGTAGAAGTTAAATAAGTTTCCCTTCACACTCCACATGTCAAAAGCAAATGCTAAGTTAATACTGGAGTCAGCAGTGACTTTCTTCCTCATTGGAGGTGGGGGGATCAGGAGGAGGGTTTCAATAGGGAAAAAAGGAGTAACATCTGTAACAAAAATAAATTAACAAAAATAATTATATATAAAAAAGAAGAGATCTGTATATTATTGTCACTACTCCCTGTTTGCCTGTATATTGCTAAATTATTGGACTACCGCAGTAATAGCTAAGCAAGGAGTGCACTCATTTATTGATTGGGTATCCAAATACATGTTATGAATGCATCATATTAGAATTCACTAACTCAGGTGTCCCTTCACAACTATATCCTCAACCCCTAGCAAAATATCTGACATAATAAAATTTAACAACTATTTGTTGATTGAAAGAAGTAAAACCTCACAACTCTTTAATAAATTTTCCTCATGAAATACGTTTTAGGAAAAAAATTAATTATATCGACACTTAAATCAATGGATGATTGCTAATGGGATTCATTCATATTCATAATGTAATCATCTTGAATTTTTTAAATGGTAAGTTTTAAAAAAGGTCATAAAATGTAACCTCAGGCTTACTGCTTCCTTGTAATTCACATGAGTAGCATTAATCCCTTGTGGTGACTTAATGAACTATTAACTGGAAATTAGTTCTTTGGAAAGTGGAAATGTAGATGTGAGTTTCTGAAGATCCCAAAAGAAATCCTTCAAATTTAATAAACTTAAAAGAATGTGAAAATGATATGATGAAAGCCTAGCACATCTATTCATGTTGTTGAGAATGGTGTTCACGATTTCAAAGGTATTTTTTTTTACCAGCATTCTTACCTAATCATAAATTAAGAGCAATTGATTCACTTTTATTTTATGGGTATTATTAGCTGAGTAATTAACATTGAAAAAAATGTATTTGTAGATCATGTTTCCTAGTTATATGTGTATTAGTCTATGCATTTGAAAACTTATTTTATCTTGCCCTTTTTACTCAAGCTTGTTTTTTACATGTTTATTTTCACTTTTATTTTATGACATATGATCTGTTATCTGTTATGTATTCTAATATGTCTCTTGAAATCCTTCTGGGTAAAGGCAGGGTAAAAATTAAGTAGCTCATTAGATTTTAGAGATACAAATCCCTCCCCCAACCTTAAAGCTTTCATTTGTATGAGGAAATATTTCAAAGGATTATGGTGATAATTGACATCTATGACAGTTTTAAAGTTTTTCTCAATAAAAACATTTTGTATATTCTAGGAAGACTACTAGTATTTTTTTTAAATTATACTGGGAATGTGTCTTTCCAATTTGCTATAATTTAATAAAGCATCCTCCAAATAAAGCCTAGCAAAGAATGCATTTTGCATTAGCAAATAGTGAACAACAAAACAAATATAAACTAGTGAAGAAGTAATCTTCATGGTGGTAGCTCAACATGTTTAGAAAGAAAAAAAATAATACAAGTCCAAATTGTACACACATACGATTATTAGGTTGAAACATTAAAATAACTAAATTCTGGGTACTGTAATTTAGTCATATCCAGTTAATTGCCATACAATTTTTTTAATAAAATTGGACAATTTTATTTACCTGTCCCTTTATTAACTATTACTTTCTAATTAGACTTTTATTATAAAAGTTGTATATGTGCATTGTAGACAGTGGGAAAACATAAACAACCAAAAATGGATGTTATTTAAATGGTATTGCACCATATTCTCTCCACCTAGAACATCACTGCTCCTAAACCTTACTGAAATCTGCATTTCTTTCCAGGTATCATGTATTTACACACATATACACAATGACACTCACTCATACACATATATTTCTTCCTTCAGAGATCATTTTATGTGTTGCCTGTAATCAACTCTTTATCGCTTTAACTATCTCTGCCTTTCCTAGCAATAACTTTTCATCTGATCTAATAACTGATCCATATGTAAATTACCCAAGTTACTTAAAATGCGTTAATACAGCTGGTTTATCCCAACCAGGATCTGCATTTCTCCTGGTTGTTATGCCTCTTACGTCTCTTTTTTATTTTTATATTTTCATTCCTCACTGAGGATATTTTTCATTTATCTTCAGGTAGAGAGAGGGAAAGAAAGGGAGAGAGGGAGAAACATCAATGTGAGACGGACACATCTACTGGTTGTCTCCCTCACAACGCTGACCAAGGCCTGGGACGAACCGCAACCCAGGGTGCCCTCTGCTGGAACCAAACCACGACTCATTGTTCCGTGGACCAATGCTCTAACCACTGAGCAGAGCCGGCCAGGGCCCACTTAAGTCTCTTTTAATCAAGCTACGTTTTTGTCACAGACTCTTGATTTGTTAAAAACACAAATCAAAAAACTGAACCAGTTTCCCTACGGTTTATTCCACCTTCTGGATTAGTCTGGTGATGTCATTAAGCTGTTTCTTTATACCTCTATTTCCAGTAAATTGGAATTTGAATCTAAAGGCTTGATGGAATCATGTTAAATAATTTTTGGAATATACCAATTTACTATTACAATGTAAGGAGCTGATTTATTAGTTTGATTATATATAATTTATCATTGAGATGGACCGTTGAGAGTGAAAGTCGTGCCATTAATAACTCAGTCAGGCCTTCCCTGGGAAAGCGGGGAGGTGTGGCCACTCATTTAGCTCACAGGGCTCCCCTTTCATTGTCCCCACCCACTTCCCCTATGGCTGTGGTTTCTTGTTCCTGTCTCAATGTCCGATAAAGACTGCAGGCTCCAGGAGGGCAACATATTTTGTGCTTTGTGTACTGCCCTGTTCCTAGTACCTCTGCACAGTACATATGTTTGAATAAATGAGTGAAGGAAGGCTGTGATGCCTTGGCCAGGAAAAGCAGTAAATCCATTGTATGAGATTTATTTGTTCATTGTATTATTATTTTTCTCATTTATGCATACATTTGGGTGGTTTTATTTTATTTATTATTATTATTATTTTGGTTATTCCTCATCTGAGGATATTTTTCCCATTAATTGTTTGTTGTTTTTTTTTAGAGAGGGTGGAAAAAGGGAAGGAGGGAGGGGGAGAGAGAGAGAGAGAGAGAGAGAGAGAGAGAGAGAAACATTAATATGAGAGAGACACAGTGATTGCTTGCCTCCTGCATGTACACTGACTGGGGCTGGAATCAAACCTGCAACCCAGGTACATGCCCTTGACCAGAAATTGAACCCAAGACTGCAGGAACTGATGCTCTAGCCACTGAGAAACACCAACCAGGACTGGGCAGTTTTATTGAAAGGCTGTCTGTGTTTTGAATCAGCCTAAGGTATAGAGGATACACAGACATTAAAAAAAAAGTTTAGAGAGCAATAAAATAATTGCTATAATGTGGGTGTACAGGAAATGCCACAGGAAAAGCAATCTCTGCATCTGCTGGTGGAGTCAAGGAAGGTTTCACAGAGGAGGACATTTTCAGTCAAGTAAAGAACCATGATAGAAAACAAGTCATGCAAAGAAATCACGCACAAAGGAACAGAATCAAGAGAGGGTAACTAATGTGCTGAAAATTACAAGCAGGTCCATGTCCCCAGAGCATAACTAGGAGAAAGGAGGTTTTGATATTCACAAATTACTTTAAAATGAAAACCACGAGAAGGCAGCACTTCCCAAGGTAGGAAACCCAAAGTGAAGATGCTTGCTAGCAGCTCTCAGTGCCACCATCAGAAACACAGACTCGAAGACCTGAAGTAACCGCAAAGGATGGTCTGAAATTAAAAGGTTATGTCCTAGGCCAGCATCTTCCCTGACAAAGGTCAATCTTTACCTTAACTGAGCCTATTTTCTTTATACATCGATGAGAACATATCTGTGGAATGTCAAAGCAATTTTCCTTTTTCCAGTTCCCTCAAAGCTCAGGACCACAAATCCCTTCATTGTTATTGAGTTAATTGTTAACCGTTAACTATCCTGTACCCACCTATGTTAAAGATGTGTGTGTCTATAATTTCACTTTTCATCCAATTCCAGCGGTACCCCCTCACCACCGCTTTGTTTCCTCCTGCCCCCTAGTCTGCCACCAATGGATTTCATGTAACTCACTTGTGTCTGCTTTTTTTATTATAACGTATAAAATAAGATGCAAAACTGCCATTCTCTGGAGCCTTATCTCAATTCATTGAGTTTTGTTTCTTGACAATTTTGGCTCAAATAAACTCACACAAATTCTCCACAGGTTTGAATGTTTCTTACATTGACAATAGACATCTATGTATTTTAATATGAATTTAGAAAAGCATCGGTTTTCCACTATGATAATTTAAAGTTTCCATTTAAAATACATTTAAGTTTGCCTGGTTGGTTGAGTGTTGACCCATGCACCAAGAAGTCACCGGTTCAATTCCTGGTCAGGGCATATGCTTAGGTTGTGGGCCCAATCCCCAGTGGGGGGCATGCAGGAGGCGGCCTATTGATGTTCCCTCTCATCGATGATTCTCTCTCTCTCCCTCTTCCTTCTTCTCTCTCTAAAAGCAATAAAGAAAAAAAATTTTAATAAAAAATAAAAATAAAATACATTTAAGTTTGAAGCTGAGTTGATTTAAAAATACATTAAATTAAAATCAGTGAAATATATTTTTCATGTATATTAGAAATGAGTGACTGAACTTTGGTATATGGTAGGTTAATCAATGTAGTATTTTTTAAGTAAAATATACTCTAAGCATGTTACTTTAGTTTATCAAATTTCATTACTCATTAAAAGCAGAGCCAAGAAAGCAAAAACAAAACAAAACAAAAAGGCAGAGCCAGAAGCTAGGGTTGGAGTTAGTAAGTAAAAAAAAGAATGGACTTTTTTTTAAATCCTCATCTGAGGATATTTTTTTATTTATCTTCAGATAGAGTGGAAGAGAGAAAAAGGGAGAGAGAGAGAAACATCGATGTGGAATACAATGAACAAAACAAGTTGAGGAACAAAATAGACCCAGAGACATGGAAGTGGGGTGCAGACCGACAAACCTCAGAAGAGGTGGATGTGGGGGGAGGGAAGAGATAAACCACAGAACTTATACACATGTATGTGTAAACAAGGACATAGACAATAATGCTTGGGGGAGAGGGGTGGGAATGGGAATAGGGTATCAATGGGGAAAAAAAGAGAAACATCTGTAACAAAAACAAATACATTAATTAATTTAAAAATAATAATAATGGACATATGCTTGGCTTTCTCCAGACCCCAAAATAAGAAAACAAGACTATCTATCTATTTATTTATTTGGCTATATAAAATGAATCTGAGAAATCACATAATTTCACTCATAAATACTATGTATGTATAACAGATAGACTATTTTTGTTGTTATTAATCCTCACCTGAGAATATTTTTCCATTGATTTTTAGATGGAGTGGAAGAGAAGGAGGAAGAGAGAAAGAAAGTAACATCAATGTGAGAGAGACACATCAATTGGTTGCCTCCTGCATGACCCTGGGCCAGGGATCGAACCTGCAACCCAGGTACATGCCCTTGACCAGGAATAGAATCTGAGACCCTTCAGTCTGCAGGCTGATGCTCTAACCACTTAGCCAAACCAGTCAGTGCTAGATAAGGACTTTTTAACATTATAACCACAGATATCACCACAATTAAAATTAACAATGAACAATTTCTTAATATTAACTTTTCCAATATCTACTTTGTTTCAATTGTCTGAAAAATGTCCTTTCCAATTGGGCCCCAAATGGAAGATTTCAAATTATCTACACTTTGCAGTTGATAGACCCTTAAATAAAATACAATAATTTTAATTTCTGTAATCTCTCTTTGAATCCAAATTTAGGAGACTTTAAACATGCAGAGTACTATAAGATTCCCTTTGCAAAAACTCGACTGCTTTCACAAAACTGGCAGGTTAAAATAAATGTTTGTTGGAAATACATAGAGAGATGGGGAGGGAAAAAAACTGGAGTTGAAAAGAAGGAAAGAAGATACTTTTGTGAATGAACCTTCGTATAGATCAAGGGAAATGAAGCCAAAGAGACCTGGCTCTTTAAAGGTCTTCCTGAGTTTGCTGGAGGAGGGACTGAATGTAGGTGGAAACTGAGGGTTGTTGAAATGATCAGACTTTTCTATTATGTTATAATTTTTTTTTTTTTTAATGCAAATAGTAGCTTAGAGAATTGAGCGAATGAGTTGAGAGATGCTTTGGTTGCTAATTATAGTTTTCCTTTTACTAAATTAAAACAAACATTATACAATGCCTTTGTGAAGCTAGCGAATGGAAAGTATTGATTAGCAAGATTCGATTTTATTGGAGAAAGAAAAAGCTTGAAGTTTAGTCATCAAAAACAAAATAAACTAATTTAGTTAATACAACAGAAACTGAAGCAGTCAGCAAACCTTGTCAAAAACAGACAAAATAAAAAGGAGTAAAACTAAGAAGAAAATGCATTATTGGAGAATGAAAATCAGGGACCTACAAACACAGTGGTCGCTTAATCTCACCAAGTTAATGTTCCAGTAATGGCTGTTCTGAGCGTGTGCCAGTTCCGTTACCTTCTCAACGAAGTCCTCTCCTTGTGCTAATAAAATTATGGTAAAAGTGTGTTTAAAAAGTAAACAATTCTCTTGTAAAGCATTAAATAGTTTACTCTGATCCCAAACATGTATATTCTCCTTTAAAAAAAAATCCTTACATCTGCAGAAAGACCTTAGCACCCCAGTAATGTTTTGTTATCCCTAAGAGATTGATATGCCATTCATTCTGACCTATTTTGTTGACTATCACAGGTGACAAGTATTTCACACGATATCAGGTAAGATACACTTGTCCACTGATTGTTTAAAATTAATCCCTAGACTTTCTTATTTTGTGTCTCTCAATATTCTTCAATGAAAAATAAGAACTCCCATGTTTCTAAATCTGGAAGGCAATTAATCAGTGATACCTAACACTCTGACATTATACATTTATCCAAATTTAGATGCACAAGGGAAAATTATCTGAATTGACACGTGACACCAGTTTTCATATGTGATGGGAAAAATAAAATCTGACTACTTATTAAATATAGAGAGACATAATCAAATTAATTGCTAGAGAAAGGGAATTCTCTTAATTTGTTTATTGCATCCTTTAATCCAATTTTCTAAAGAGAAAACCCTCCTTCAATAAACAAGATAATAAAGCTAAGAAACCTGTATTCATTGATTATTTCAACCTGCAGTCATTGATAATTTCAGTGCTTCCAAGCAACACCACTTTTCAACTTATTCATATAAAAATCTGACATCTTGATTGATATACATTATTTGCATCACGAGTCAGACAGTTGGTGTAGACTGGCATACATTTTAGAAGAAAAAAAACTATTTTTTAAATGCACACATATAAATAAATTTGGTTTATCACCAACTATTCCATGTTATAAACAAATATTACTTTTATTTAGTAAAATAACAACAACAACAACAAAAACTGTACTATTTCCCAGAATCCAGTATTAAATTTAAAAATAAACAAACCTGGCTGGCCTGTGTGGCTCAGTGGTTGAGCATCAACCCATGTACCATGAGGCCACTGGTTTGATTCCCGGTCAGGGCACATGCCTAGGTTGTGGCCAAATCCCCAGGAGGCGACCAGTCAGTATTCTCTCTCATGTATGTTTTAATCTCTCTGTCCCTCTCCCTTCCTCTCTTTCTAAAAATCAATAAAGAAGAAAAAATTTTATTTAAATAAAAAAATCTGTATAGATTTATTTTGTTTAAAGTAACACAGAAAAATGAATTTAAAAGTAAAAGATTCATTTGGAATGTGTATTCTATTTTCTCTGTTCTTATTTTTAAAATATTATTTTCTATCAAAAGTGGGGTCTCATAACCAACCCATGTCCATTGTCTCTTACACAATCCTGAAAGTAGTTCACAGTTTGCCTTAAATATAATATTCTGGTTGAATTTCATTTCCACACGAACGCTTTTCAGTTCTATCCCAGTTCTATTTTATTTCCATTAAAGATACTTAATTTTAAAGTTGTCTTTTGTAAAAGCTATGCTCCTATCACAAAGGGAAAAAAAAATGGAACTACAAAACTGAAAATTAAATAGGAAGTTGTGGTCAGGTAAAAAAGAAATAGGGGGTCAATGCTGTAGGGGTCACATACCAAGTGAGCATTTTAACTACAAATTATGCCGCCTGTACAGAGCCTGAAACTCACGGGTCTTGTCCTCAGCAGGGGGAGTATATTTCAAACCTACTAGACTCTCTGATGACAGGCATCTTTCCTGGTGCTCAGCTTCATTGGGAGCAATAGGAGCTAAAGTCCTAGATTCTTCCTTGCAAATTTCCACCTCATGATTAATCTATTATTCTAGAGTCTGTCAAAAATCTGCTATCAATAGTACTCCAGCTTCATGGTTTCAACCATTAAATCAAATCTAGTTAATGGGCTAGAATCACAGACAGGCTTTCATGCCCTCTGCTGGATGTTCAAAGGAAAAGCTACACCTTTAGCAGTGAGAAAAATTCACTTGAAAAAAATGAATGCTCTTTAACATGGGAAGAAAAACATCTAGTCCTGTCAGAATGAAAATCCGAGACACCAGGTTAAATAGAATGTCAACGATTTATTGATGAACAAAGATGTAGGCAAAGATTTACCGAGATGAGATGACAGAATTATTTTTTTAAATGTCATAACTATCCTATATTCCAAATTGGTTCTATTATTATATTGTTTGCAGTAGTTTTCAGTGGACCATAAAGAGCACCTGCTACAGAACTTCCAAGTCTCTGCCTGGAGGTCAGAGCCAAGTGGTGGAAACTGTATTATCATTAAAAATAATACTAAATATGTTGGAGAAATAAACTCAGACCTTGTACAATAATTAACAACATACAATAATCATTCAATAAGTATTTCTTAGGCAATAAATGAAAATATAACCTGTGATATTTGATAAGAGATGTCTGTCAGAAAAGTTTCCATGAAAACAAACTCTTTTTGCTATCCCCATGCTTCCTCCCTGACTCGGATAAATAAACCAAGCAGCCAGAGGCCAAGCATGTGCTTTACACATTTCTAGGTGTTCCTCCAAACCACTCACTGTTCTGTAACTGCAACAGATTTTAACATACATAACTTATAGGATACGAGCAAAAATTCAGAAACATGAATAACAAATAAAATCGCCTGTAGCTCCACCCCTTAAACACATTTATGTTTAACATTTTATTTTTCCGCATAGCATGCTTTCCTGTTTGTTTGCAGTTGCAAGCTACCACTTTGCCAACATGTATTTGTTTAACTTTATATTTCTTTAATTAAAGCAATGCATGTATTTATTTCTAAAAGTAAATTGTACTATGAACCTATTATTTAAAAAAAACAAACACACAAAGCATTTTTTTGCTCTATCTAATCCTACATAACATTTTCTCTAAATCTGATTACTTGAGGCAATTATTTTCAACTCTTGAGCGTTTAGCTTCAGATATTAGTGACCTAATTTCCGAATGATGTACTTTACCATTATTTCTTGATTTTTCTTTTTCTTTTGGGTATAATTAACTGATTTCCCACAATATGAGATTAGGATTTAGCTTTTTAAAAATATATCCTGCTTCCTTTCTTCACACACTCCCTCTCAGCCTAGCTTGGCAATAGGAATAACACCTATTTAAAGCTCAATATTAATTATTTGCATTAGTCATAGTATAACCATTTTTGAGGATTTAATTCAACTTTTCGTTTTTCTCTTTCTGATTTTGGCTCTGGATATATCTGAATCTCTGAGTCATTGTTAAACTATGATAATTTTTATTGACTTCATACTAGGGGAGCGGTGAGATTAAAATGGAGATATTGAGGCAGCGAAAGCTGTAATGCGTACTAGAGTGGAATCCTAAACTTACTTGAGACCACTCTGCGCATTAGTCACTGTCTGTGAGTATTAATGGAGAAACATTAATTTAGTTGTATAGCAGAAAAATGAAACACAGCAGTGATACATTGAGTCCACTAATTTACTACTGAAATGTCTTCCTGACCAAAATTTTCCCTACATTCATTCTGTTGTCTATCTGTCCTTTTTCAGGCTATATTAATTGATCTCACTAAATGAGAAAATTGTTCCTACATTTGATGTCTTGGACTTAAAAATATTTCTAACATTTTCAATTGATGATCCAGATCTAAACGTGGCTTGCTTTCACAAGTTCTTCATATGGAGGAGGAGGGCCTAAAGTGTTGAAACATGGAACAGGACACAGTTCAGGGTGTTGAGTTTGAAGGTGAATTCCAACAGTTGGAGTTACAGCTGCTTCTGCCCCTGGAAAGAGACAGATGGGAATTTGTAATCTTTCTACTCAGCTTAAAACAGATGTACATGAAGTGCCAAGTAAAATAGGACATTTCTTGAGTCACTGGAGCAACAGAAAATTATTTGTATACTTGGGGAAAAAAATGTGCAATCATCTTAGTCACTACAGCAAGAACATTTGCTCTCAGGAGCTGATTACAGTAGTTGCCCCTTATTGGTGGTTTTGCTTTCAGCAGTTTCAATTGTGCAAAGTCAACCATAGTCCAAAAATATTAAATGAAAAATTTCAGAAACAAAGTATTCATAAATTTTAAATTGCATGCTGTTCTGAGTACTGTTTTGAAATCTTGAGCTGTCTTGCTCAGTCCCACCCGGGATGTAAATCATCCCTTTGTCCAGCGTATTCACATGGTACACGCTACCTGCCCGTTGGCCACTTGGTAGCCATTTTGGTTACTGGACTGACTGTCAAGACATTTCATTGCTTCTGTTCAAGTAACTCCTGTTTTACTTATTAATGTTTCCAAAGCCATTCACATAACTTTTATTAGAGTATATTGTTATAATCATTCTATTTTATTGTAATTATTGGTAATCTCTTACAGTGTCTTATTTATAAATTAAACTTTACCATAGCTATATATGCAAAAGGAAAAAAATATGTATATAGTGTATATACTTGGTACTATCCACAGCTTTCAACCTTCACTGGGGGTCTTAAAAAGTATCCCTTGCAGATAAGAGGGGACTACTGTATATCATCATTGACTAACACATCAAGAAGCATTTACAATTTAGCAGCTGAAACTAGAAGAAATGCCATTTTTGTTAGATCAGAAACCAAGATTCCTGTACATAATAATGGAACTTTAGCTAATGCTCCCATCATGGGAAATGCAAATCTCACTAGAAACATTAAAACATTACATCTGACTTTCATTATTTTATATTTACGCTCTGAAAACTGCAACTAATGCAATTAATTACTTTAAAAAAATCTTTATGATGAATAATAAAAATGTTAAGTTTTGAAAAGTTTGCAACTAAAGTATATACACACAAAAAAGTAAGGCACTCTTAAATTTTGAAATCAAAGTTCTTAATTTTTAGATTATGTATTCTGCAAGCCATTAAATATCCAAAACAAGCATTTTCCTCCTCAAACTGATTGCCTCAAGAGACCATGCACTAACTCCAATAGCTCTTTTGGAAATCTTCTATTAGTATTTTCCTGAAAAACCATTTTGGAGTCACAGGAAATCAACAGTAATATTTTATAACCATTTCTTTCTTTATATTCTTTCCTTTTTTTTTTTTCCCAAATGGCTCTTTACCTGTCTGGGAATGATTTAATTCCTTCCTCCCAAGACAATACTAACAACCAGAAATTTATCTTTAAAGAAGAAACTAGGCTTTTAACCTAAACAGTCAAATTCTCTGACTGCTTTTGTATATTAAATTTAATTATGATATAGCCATGCCCATTCCTTTATACATGCCCTCTGCCTGTTTTCTGCATTATAGTGACAGAGGTAAGTCCTTCCACAGAGACTATGGCCTGCAAAGCAAACATATTTCCTATCTGGCCCTCAATAGAAAGAGTTTGCTGACCTCTTCCTTAAAGGATTAACTGTTGATACTGTTGAGGAGGTCCCTTTTACCATGCCACAATTATCAACACAATTTAGCATAGTTGTATGTATTAAGCAATAGCTGCATTACAGGAATCTAGATGTAGATTGCTCAAAATTATTACTTTGGAGACAATACATTTATTCAGATCATGGATTTTTATATATTTATATTTGTTTTATTTTGCATCTCACTAGTTTGCAGAGCAAAGCATAGTAACTCAAATATTAACATAATACGTAAAGGGTCGAGTTATATTTAGAGTATGTCTTACCTCTTGGTTCAGCACTTTTTTGAAGAAATTATTTATTTAAGAATTATCTGCTTCTAAGCTACTACATAATCCTTCTGTTCTGTAGTTTTCTTTCATGTGGTAAATGAATAATGATGATATCTACATCTATAAAAGCAAGGCTAAATGAATGTAAAGTGCTTGAAACAAAGCCTGGCACATAGTAATTCCTCATGAAGAGTTCACTATAATTACTATTACTATAAATATTAGTATTATTAGTTCATATCAAGAACCATACTATGCTAGAAATATGCATATTTTTTTTATTCACAATATTATTTTTTAATTTATCCTGTCTCAATGGTCAAATAATATTTTAATCATTATCACTATTAAGGTTATAACAGAAATTATTAAGTGAAAAATTTGTGGCATTAGAGTCTTTTTCAGTTAAGAAGTTTAGGATGTTAGCCCAGCCAGTGTGGCTCAGTGCTTGAGTGTCCACTCATGGACAAAGAGGTCACCTGCTGGATTCCTGGTCAGGGCACCTGCCCAGGTTGGGGGCTGGATCCCTGGTGGGGAGCATGCAGGAGCCAATCCGTGTGTCTCTCATCGATGTTTTTATCTTTATCTCCCTCTCCCTTCCTCTCTCTCTAAAAAGTCAATAAAACATTTTTTCTGTCTTTTTTTTTTTTTTTTAAAGAAGAAGTTTAGGATGTCATCTAAGTCTGAGGGACTTGATAAAACCGAGTTAACGGTGATGAAGTGTCTTGCCCCAGCACTTCCCTCCGTTGTGGATACTGGTACTGAGCACCACCCACTCTCCAGGCAAACTGCTCGGAGTGTCCAGCACAGAGTCAAGGGCAATCTAACTATCATTCTGCCGGGAGTCCTCACCCGGACTGACTTGACACACTTATTAGCTCAAATGTGTTTCCGTCACTGCCATTATCAATATGGTGCTCCAGGCAACAGGATATCGACAGTTGCCCTCTCTGATAGGAAAGTTTTATTGTTACCTCCTTATAACAGATTTGGCTGTTGTTCTTCCGCTTGCTGTGAAAACCACGAGGCATTCATTTGATGAACCTAACTAAGGCAATGTGTTCGGAGAGCTTTTGTACAATCGAACACATATCAGTTTTCAATTCTTTTCCAATCATGTTTGTGTATAATATCACGTGATTGGAAGGGGAGCAGGCATTATTTTTATCTTTCGACAAATTAAGAATCTGAGAGAACTCGGTTAAAAGGTCCCTGCAAAAATCCTATGGTTTTGACAGAACTGTTGGTGAAGAATTAAGAGTATATTGTTTAATTGTACAAAACCAATACACTCATTGCTGAGTTTTTATAAGCTGATTTCAGATTTCCCACACAATTAAGAATCACTCCAATAAACTTGGCTTGTTTTAATGTGCCCTTTCTAGCTCTTTTTGATCTTTTCCCTTCTCTGTCTCATCCTTTTATATGGGGCTGGTGAAGAATGCCTGAATTTGAGTCACAGTTCTTTCATCTACTACTCGTCTTGCTTAATTTCTAAGTGCCTTTGTTCCATCATCTTAGAAGCTTCTGAATGTTGGTGAACCCCAGATAGAGATACAGGGGAAAATAAATGAAATTGAGGATGTCAAGTGTTAGCACAGAGCATGAACACATGGTAAATCCTCAATAAATATGAGCAGCTACGATGATCACACTCTTCCATCAATGTGTGTCAATACAATACTCTTTCCTTACCTAAAGGAGTCACAGAATATCTACATGGAGAATATAAAGTATAGGGAAGTGACATTTAAGAAGGATTCTGACACAAGGCAGGACCCTGGGTGCAGTAGAGAAAAGGGGAGCAGAGTGTAAGTCCTGCTCTCGTCTGTCTCCCCTGTCCCCCTTCCCCTCCCCGACTTGGAGCACTCACATTTAATCTCTGCTGGGAGACTGGCATTTCTATTTGCCCTGAAATAAGAAAAAGGAAAGATTATCTTTGAAATAGTAGAAGAAATGGGGTCAGGGATATTGGATAGTTGAAAGGCAGCATTATCAGGGAGATCAGCTCTGAGGGAAAGCTGAGCCACAGCGAGCACTCTCAGGAGGGGTGTCTCAGGGATTCTCCCCTCGAGGACTCTCAGGAAGGCGGGGACCTGTTTGCCACTATGTCAGGGCTGAGGGGACCCAGCTCTGATACACATGAAATAGAAAGACAGAGTTCAATGTAGATTTTATAGTAACTTACTATTTTTTGTTAAAAAAAGATGGAGAGAGGATGGCAGAGATCCTTCTCTTAGGCTCTTAAATTCTTTCCTAATAAACACTAGTTTGTTTGTCTTCCTCATGCTCTTCATCCTTCTCTGACCTCCCAAACCCCAGCTTTCTTTGTCTTTATTATCTTTAAATGTCCTACTTTATAAATAAGGCTTTTATTCAGCCCCACAACCTTGTTTTCAATGAAAACTTATTATCGGTCACATTTTCAGTGAAGTATAAAACCACCTGTTTGTAAGAAACTTTAAAACTCCTTTTAATGACTCCTTTGTCATTACTTATTTGTTCAAACACTAATTTAAAAAAATAAACAAAACAGTTAATCTAACAAACCCAAAATGTCTTTATTTTCTTCTTTTTTCCATTAGGTGTATTCTCTATCTAGTCTCTCTGTTGTGTAGTCCTTGGTCTTACAAAGTGAAGAGCATCGATCGCAAACGCTAGAGGTTTGGAATACAAATGGATGTGTGAGAATTTTAATGATTTTTCTCTTCTTCCATCCCCACCTTTCCTAAAAAAATGATACATGTCTTTAAAAAATTACTTTCTGCTGTCCAATATGTATCCTCATTCTCGATTTACACACTTGAGGGGAAAACTAAAACTGGTAGTAAATCTGTGTGCTCTGTTGAATTATTGAAAAGGAGGGATTCCAGGAGCTTCATTAACGTAGGTAAAATAATGAGATTTAAAAAAGAGTTGAAACACTACATTATTTTTACTGGTGCTAGAAAACAAAACTAATCACCTGAATTATACTAGAATTGTTCGTCTCTGAGGGTTGAAAGAGGCGAGCAAGAGGGTCTCAGACTACTTCAAGAAGACATCGTGGCAGCGGACGGGTCCTTTCTGGGACGACGGCAGAGATGCTAATAGAAAACAAGACCAGGTGGGTCGGGCATGGGGCAAGAGTGATGGGGGAAAGGGACAATCTAGCAGATCCTGAGGGTCCAGGAAGAAGAGTTGGGCCTGAAACAGAGCAAAATACAGTGCTTCCAGAAGGCCATTCAAGAAGCAATTTGTTCAAAAACAGAATGATTTTTTCCCCATTAGAAAAAAATGTAAATTGAATTAATCCATTCCAGACCCAGAGATGATTCCCTGTTTTAACCTTTCCGAATTGTCTGTGATTGTCCTTTCCTGAGCACATTCACACCCTAGCATCATCAGCACTCCTGATGGCCTTTCTATGTTTGACAGTTGTGCGAATCATTGATTTCTCCATGATGTACTTAGTAGCCAGATCAGACACAAGAGCACCTCTATCATACTTTATGATTATTTTTTTAAGCTCTATTGTTCTCACAACTTTCCTTTTCTCTTTGCTGCTATTACTAATTTTCTTAGGACCGATGGTGGCATACTGTATATATTTAATAGTAATAAACAGCAACAAAAGCAAAACAAAAACAAAACAAAACAAAACAAAAAAACCTACAATTTCCTGAGATGTTAACAACTCAAGGTTTAGTGGTAAACTGACTTATCCTCTCACATTTCTCTCCTTTGTTTGTCGCCTGAGAGAGTATGACTGATCACACAGCTATCAGCAAGAAAGGGTTGTCACGTTGAGAAGTGAAGTTCGGTTCCACACCTCAGACATTTTCCATCAACATCTTGGTTGACAACTGAATTGTTCGAGATGGGAGACATTTGAGGTTTGAGAACCAAGGTTTGACTGTAACATGATTTTTGGGATTGTATAAAATAAATAGGTTTTAATGTCAGCCCTTAAAATATCTTTACCTTCAAACTATAGGTTCCTTCTCCTCTTACTTTTCATCTTCCCTTTCTCCTCCCCTTTCTTGACTTTCTTCTGGTCTTTCTCCTCTTCTTTCTCTAACAATACCTCCTTTTTCTTCTTACCCTCCATGGAGTATCAGAGAGATTAAGTCTCCCTTATTGGTGCATAAAGAGTTTAATCATATTATGGATTTAGAAACATAGATCCTATGAGAAGGGAAGAAAAACTGAGAAATCTGAGCACCAGATCAGCAGAGAACTGTGAAAAGATATGACTGCTGGCCTAGGAGATGCTGTTAGGTGCAGGATGTTTGGCTGGGATTTCCAAGGACCTTTCCTAGACTAAAATCTCATCAGCCATTCGGATGGGCTAGGCTGGTAAGGTCTTCCCTGAACACCTTTGATGAGGTTCCCAAGCCAAGTGTTTTCCTTTCTTTGATATTTCTAATCAAGATAATTGGCAACCTGAGCCATGTAATATTGTCAGGAACTGCTAGTGAGAGAAAGTTCCTATTTTATGTATTTTAACATCAGTAAAGTTCAGTCCACTCCAACCTCCAATAATCAGTCAAAATTATCCTCTTGGCTCTATTTAGTTGAGGCAGCTTCCGTGGGATCCTAAGAGCTAAATCTCTCAACCACAGGTCAGAAGAACAGAGCTATTTCAACTAATATATTCAGCAAATAGTGATAATAACATAAAATGAGTTCTGAAAATATAAAATAAAGGTCTAGGAGGAACCCAAGGTTAATGGAGAAAATCTAATGTCTCCATTAAAATGAATTAAATGACCCACTGTCTACATTCTGTTTTCAGAAGGGAACAACCTATCATCCCCTTTGTGCTCAAGAGTCATAGGGAGTCCACAAGCCCTATTTTATATTTTAACATGTCACCCGTATCCTCAAGTGAGTTCTTATTTATCCCCATTCTGAGCAGTGGGTATGAGGAAGACTCAGAAGCACGCCCCACAACCTGCAGAGTGGGTGTCTGAAGCCAGCAGGAACCGCACTCAACTGCAAGCTGTGAGCACATCATTTGTGGGGATTATGGAGGTAGAGGCTGTGGTTTGGGCCCTTCCCTCCCTCTTTAACCATACAAAGCTGCCAGTAGTGGTTTCCTCACTTCCCTTTTGGAAAGCAGCTCCTTCTGTGGAAATACCGGGTAGGAAGAACCATTGGCTGGAGAAGTGAAAGCATGGTGGGGTCCAGCGGGGAAAGGAAACCCACATGGGTCTGGGTTTCAGACTACCTAAAGCATTGACTCCCTGGAACGGACTTCCAAAAATTACTAGTTAAGAAGAGGTGACTCGAGAATACCACTTCCTGAACGACTCTTTTACATTTTGTTGCAGAGAAGAGACAAAAATGCCAAGACGCACAACTCTGGCAGCCACACCCACATCGAAGGCCACGTGAGTGACTATTCCCTGCCTGTACAGCCCTCCAGAGCATCCAGGGCACAGGCTGGGAGACGGTCAATGGACGAGACAGCCGAACACCCAACCCAGTGTGGGGGAAGAAAAAAATGAATAGGAAGGGGCATCTGAACCTGTGGGCTCTAAGATGGACATCAATGAACATGAACTTTGTAATACAGCATAGGTTGGGGAGAGTTTAATTGTTCCTTGATCAAAGAAAGATCCAGAGATATGCCAGTGGAATTAAGGGAGAAGGGATAGAATAAAGAAGGGAATGAGGATTCTAGAGCACAATCTCTAAAATTAAAGGATCACAATATGGAAATAGCTGGAGATTCAGGATATGAAGCTGTACTTAGTGAGGGTGGCTAAGCCATGAATGCCCTGCACAAATTTTCTTTGGCTTCCTACCTCTAATTCTGGACAATCTGAAGTATATACCTGACTTACAGCAAAGATCTATGTGGTGCTAAGATCTGGAAACAGCCCAAGTGTCCCTCAGTAGATGAATGGATAAAAAAGCTGTGGTACATATACACAATGGAGTACTATGCAGCTGTAAGAAAGAAAGATCTCTTATCCTTTGAGACTGCATGGAGGGACCTGGAAAGTATCATCCTAAGTGAAACAAGCCAAACAGAGAAAGACAAGTTTCATATGCTCTCACTTATTTGTGGAATATAATGAACATAACAGTCTGAGGAATGGGGTAGTCCCAGAGATGTGGAAGTGGGGTACAGACTGACAATCCCCAGAAGAGGGGGTGGTGGGAGAGAGATAAACCACAGAACTCATATGCATGTATGCATGAACAGTGGACATGGACAACAAACTGGGGACAGGGCAGGGAGGGAGGGGGAGGGGGAATCAGTGGGGGGAAAAGGAGAAACATCTGTAACAAAAATTAATTAATTAAAAAAAAAGAAAAAAAGATCTATGCGGTGCATTTGTTCAGTAGAGTGAGAGAAGTAGATAACATCCTCTAAGAGAAGTAATAGCCACTGTTCCAAGCTAGTATTTAGGAACTAGAGATGATCTCTGAGAAACCCTTGACCTAATGCCTAGAACTTGGTAGATGTGAAATAAATTGTGACTATGTTATTAAAAAAAAAAAAAAATTTCCCCAAGTAGTTTCTTTTCCTGTCCATGATAACTTCAGGATAATATAGAGAATGTAATTCTAATGCCTGCACTCAGTGCTATTAGATGCAGATTTCCGAAGTACCATGTCAGCCTTGACCCCTTCTCTCAGTCATACCTGTTCAAGTAAGTGCAGGCAAATTCAAAAGCATGTATACACACCACCATCCAGGAAGCATGAAAACATTCAATAAATGGGGATATAATCATGGCACATAAATTACTTTAAAAGTATAACAATATAAGTGGGTAACTTACTAAAGTTAAAAAAAAACATTATTTTTTTTAAGATTCCAGGAAGCCTAGAAAAGTCTTCCTTAGAGAAAGAAGAGGGCTAAGAGGACCAGGATGAATTCTCCTCTTTAGAAACTCAAGTAAGTTGAAAGGAACATAATTGTATTTGTTTATTGAATACCTCTAGTTAAATTTAAAAAAAATAGACTAAGGTGACCGTGTTGACATGTGTTTTGTTAGAAGGTCAGTGACCCTATTTCCCTCTGTGTTCAGAAGAAACTAATTTTGATTTTAGGAGAAAGAACTATTTTCATTAGAGGTTTTAATTACCTTTCCTAAAACAACCATTTCTCAAAATGACAATGGTAAATAATGACTTAAAAAAAGTCGATAGTGAATATAATCACTAAACTTCAGAGTAATGAGTTTTGATATTAAAATATTTTAGTTTATGTGTATTCCACTTTGTATTTAGCTGTTCGTTTTTCCAGGACAAGCCCTACACCCGCTATCGGAAATCTTATCTGGTCCATGTTTCTGAAGTGCAGTTGTTAATCTCTACTCAGCACTCAGGCAACTGTAGTACACAGCACACAAAAGTATCACAGCAGACGTTCTGGATGAGGACAAGCCTTGGCATTAATCACTGTAAGACCGCAACGTTCTCAATTACTTCCTACCTAGTGCAGGCAGGACAATAGTAGGAAGGGCATGGTGTGAAGGGTGGGGGAGGGAAGGTAGGATCAGGATGCTGCCAATGTGTCTGGTATATACATATGAGTATTTAACTCCCCTGACAATTCCAAGTTTTCTAAACTGTCCATTGGTAGCTGACAACCTGGAAAATGTGGTGCAATGTTACTGTAGATAAGTAAGGCTCGGTAAATGAGACTATGAACACAGGGTAGTATCGACTGATATCAAAATCTCAGAAATACTTCTCTTTACCTCTCACTCAAAGCAACCAGCCCTGTATATCTCCTCTTTTCTGCTTGTTGACTGACAGCAATGTTTAGGTTCTGTCCCTATACTCAACTATAAATCATTTCCCCGAGACCACGTGTGTTTTCCTTTGGAGGTGTCCTTTCTTCTGAGGTCTCCTCACTTTCCCCCCAGTGCATGCCTTTGAATCTTCAATACACTCTGTCTTGTTGTAAGTCCACAAATCTGCTTTCCAGAGATTCGTGTTTGAATTCTCCCCAAAACCATAAGGTTTCAGAGAGCAAACCCAGAACTGCGCAGACAGCTTACCATAAACAGAGTCCAAGTCTCCAACAGCAAAAACAGCCACGGTGCGTCCTGAGCATCCTGCACTGCATCTCCTGAGCCAGCCCTGAAGGCAGAAGAGCGCTGCCCCGCAGAGCAGAACCGCCAGGACAATGAGCAGCAAGAACCTGATGCCAGAAGAAGCAGGACAGGAGTGAAGGGGAGCGTGCAGGGAACTTCAGAGCTCCTATCACTTCCTGAAAGGGGGCAAGAACTCACAAGACTGGCTGCAAGCAGTCTGACAGGCTGAGTTCCTTAAGCAGCCCCCACAGCACCACTGGCACATTTTCACTGAACCCGGAATGAATGCTGAGCTCAGCGTGGGTTGATCTTGCCAGGTGATCATAACTGTTTTCTCTTTGGAAATTGGAAGGTGGTTCTAAGGAGCAGGGGTCTTGGTCCTTTAATCCATTTAGCCATTATTCCTTTCATGCAGCCATAAATCCATTCATTCCACCAGGATTTAAACAACAGAACAGATTTTAGGTGTTGGGGTTGGGGATTCAAAGGTTGACAAGATAAGACACAGTCTCTGTCTTTGAGGAGCTATCTAAATGAGAAAATTGGTAATGTGTAGTATGGAAAATATGGAAGTCAGCATTTAGGATGTTATAATAACTCAAAATTTCTAAAAGACTAGCTCTTAAAAGAGGCAGTAGTCTTATTTTGAATGGTTTTTAAGGCCAGAACTAAAATCAGTGAAAGAGGCATTTCAAAAGATATCAAGAAAAGGAACAATAATCTAACCTTTAAAGATATTCAACTAGGGAGTAAACTATTATTATTCCTAAAAATAGTTACTTCCCCGTTGTAGAAAGTACTTAAGTAAATGCTCACAACAACTTGAAAGTGATATTTCTATATATATTGATTCACATGGCCTCTATTATTTGCTTACTAGGTATGACTTTGTGGGTCATATCAGTTATTTAGAAAAAGGAGTATGTATATACCATCAAAGGTTTTTATAAACAAAATGAAGATGTCCTTACCAGATATACCAGTCACTTGGGTATTGATTTTTATAGTTTATGCACCTGGTAATAAAGAAAGACCATTAGTGTTGGACCTCTAAATGGCCAAACCTATTCCTTTGGACCATAATATTTGTTCTGACTACACCGGTTTCCCCAACAATCATTTACTCACTTCAAGGCCCCAAACACGATTAAGCAAATGTTTCCCATATACCTACTTCATGCAAAGCCCGAGGATACGTATAAATGGACGCTGTCAGATTCTTAAACAGATAATTGTGTAGTAGTAGGTTTGATGCATTGAGAATACAGTGACTAACTCTTCAGGACTAACACGTCATAGGTATTAGAAGATAACCATTTCACAATTCTGTTGATTCAGAGACCTAGAGTTCTTTAAAATGCAAATTCTCTGGGGAAGGTTATAGTATCTATTAACCTTTGATATTTTGGTAAGCAATAGCAGCCCTGCAATCCTGGTTGGAAAAAAAATTAGGGTAAAAGGAAAATGAATGAGTGTCGCCATACATACCATTTACCAAGGAGTTAGATAGAAGTTCATTTGTTTAGTCAGAATGGTCAAACCATTTGTGTGCCTCAGCACAACTTAATTGTTCCTAAGATAAGTTTTAAAAGATCACACAGAAACAAAGTTCACAGTATGATTTTTAAGAGATTTAACTTCCCAGGTTTAAACACGTGTGCTATTCATTCCAGAGTCCCTCGCTTTGTCAGACATGGTGCTTTGAATGTATGTTTGCTGATGGACTTATTTCATAGCTTGGTAGATGGGCTGCTGTTAAAGTGTTCTGGGATTAAATCGTGGAAAGCTGTTCATCACAGCCTGATAAGCTCCTGCGATGGAGCTGCACTTAATCATGTCTTCTCCAGCCATTGTTAAAATAACACTTGGCACTTTTCAGCTTGAAAGCATTCAAAAATGTCAGCTACTTTATGGCTCCCAGCATAAAGTGTGTCCTGTTCATCACTCTTCTCTTCAGAAGTGACTTTTTAACATATGTGAGTGTCAACTTAAAAATTTTACAAAACTCAGTCATGCAGACAACACGTTTTTTTTGGGTGTTTGTTTGTTTTTACACTTAGAGGGTTTAGCCAAATGCACGGGCACAGATGGCTGGGGAAAAATGAGGACTGAAGTATGACTTTGAAAAGCATACTAAGATAAGTGATAATCAATAAGGAATTTTAAAAATAATTAGTAGGCCCTGGCCGGTTTGGCTCAGCAGTTAAAGCATCGGTCTGTGGTCCAGAGAAACCCAGGTTCGGTTCCCACTAAGGGCACGATGTACCTTGGTTGCAGTTTGTCCCCGGCCCTGGTTGGGTCGTGAGGGAGGTAGCCACTCAATGTGTCCCTTTCACGTCGGTGTTTATCTCTCTCCCTCCCACTCTATCTGAACAAAAAATGGAAATGTCCTCGGGTGAGTATAAAAGAAAAAGAAAATAATAATTAGTGGCACGTCCTTTTAAAGGAATATTATCTATTCATAAAAAGTATAGATTTATTTATTTATTTTTTTGGTATGTGCCCCTAGTGGAAACTGAACCCGGGACTCTCTGGTCTGCAGGCCGATGCTCCAACTGCTGAGCCAAACCGGCCAAGGTGTAGATTTATTTTTATATGAAAGCCTTGATAAGTATAACAATATAGAGCATTAATTTCTACTCGGTGTATATTTTCTTTTATACAAATACAATGATTCCACTAAATAAGTATTATATAGTTTTATTTATATATATAATTATTTAAAATATTTGCTTTTCTTGAAGATGGTGTTATGAGGCACTTGATCTTTTCAATATTTCTATATTGTTTATAGTTTTGAAATGTACACATATCACTTTCATAGTGATAAAAATTTTAAATATATTAAAAACATAAAACCTTAAAAATGTAGTATCCCACTTTAGAGATGGATGTAGGGAACTTCTTGATGACTTAACCAAGGTTCTTGTTTTTGAGTCTTAAAATCTGAGCTCATGACCAGGAGTGTGGATTGTTTCATTTCCCTCCATATATAAATCTCTACTTCTCTTCTTTACATTTAAAAATAGACCATAGACTTATTATGAGGTCAGTTCTAAATTTAACTACTTGTTTTGTTTTCTAGCTTTAATTTTTGAGCCACTCAATATATTTTTACAGTGCTAACAATCATGCAAACTCTCGTACTTCATTTTCTCTTTCTGACCCTGTGCACCTAGCGGCGGATTTTCTGATATGCAACAAAATGGTCAAGAAGTAGTTAACTTGAGGGATTAAGCAAAGACAAAAACAGAAAGACTTATGGACACAGACAATAGTACAGTGATTGCCAAAGGGTTGGGGGTTGATGCTGAGAGGGAGGATAAATGGTGATGGAAGGAGACCTGACTTGGGGTGATGAACAAGCAATACAATATACAGATGATCTATATAGAATTGTATGCCTGAAACCTGTATGACTTTTTTTAACAAATGTCATCTCAATAAATTAAGAAAAGAAAGTAGTTAGCTGGAGAAATGCAAAATGATCATGTAGTTTAGGAATTGCAGGCACCTTTGAGATCATTTATTTTCCCCTTAGGATTTTACACACTCTACCACTGAGACCCAGAGTTGGGAAGTAAGTGGGGAGGTTACCAGCTGCCCAGAGAACTTAAATTAAAATATGAGTCTTCTAACCCTGTGTATTTTCCTCCCCACCATTATTTCCATGTCTTTAAGTTCAATTTTCAAACAGAAATTCCTCACGTATGTGGGTGTATCTGCATGTGGGCGGACAGGTCTGGAGACAGAGGAGGGGTGTTTGGTTCCTAAGACCATTGGAAATATGTGTTTTCCGATGGTCTTAGGCGACCCCTGTGAAAGGGCCGTTGAACCCCAAGTTGAGAACGCTGACTTAGAGATTTGGATATGCTTGGTGAAATGGGGAAATGATGCCAAAAAGGGGGGGGGGGATCCAGGAATAGGATGAATTGAGCATATGTTCCAGGCAGACAGTTCCAGTATCAGTTCCACTACCTCTCTAGTAGTTTCTGTTGAAGGAGGTCATTTTTATCCCTACCGGAATGACTACTGACCTATTTTACTTGGATGCTGTGAAGATGATTTCTGTTCTGCAGGGGTGGTTAGAGCAGTTCATCTTTATTACTCTTCTCAGTGCTGAGGCTCTGCGGACCCAAGGTGAACTATAAACTCATTACTTTGATCAATTTAAGAACATATCCTAGTCATTAAGTGGTACGTGACTATGAAGGGAACCAAATTTTGCCTTTTGGGATACTGATTTTAAGCTACTTATTAGGAAACAAAAGACTCAGAAAGAACCTTTTACCCTCCGTCTTCCTGTCTAAGAGATTCAGATGGAAAGGCCTAGTCAAGGAAGGGGATGTAGAATGTTAGCCTTAGTTTAATTTAAATTAAGTAAGACAAATAGGAGGCTTCAGTCAAAGGCCAGTTAGCTGGATACTCTGTGTCCCCTTGTCTCTGAGGAGCCTAGCAAATGTTTCCCTGCCTTGTATGTCCCACTCTTCCTCAATTACCTGTGAGTGGTCCGGTCTCATTTTTGAAATCTAAGATCCAGTCCCCTTCTTTCTCCTTTCTCCAAAATGACATATATACCCAATTTTGCCCCACTGTATTTGGAACTTTTATGCTTATGTGAATTCCCCATAGAAATGCATTAAAATTTTGTTTTTTTCCCCTGTTAATCTCGCTCTCTTAATTTAATTACTATCCCGACTAGAAAATCTTAGAAGGTGGGAAGAAAAGTATCATATATATTTTTAGTCCCCACAGCTGTATATCAAAAGCACTTTGAAGTGTACACAATACAGGTGAGAACTTTCATTAGTTTTCTTATATTTGAAACTGATTTCTTCCATCATTGATGGAAGCTACCTTCCATCATTGATGAGGTTTATGGGTGTGGATGCAGCCATAGATGATGTAATAATGCATGAATGTAAAGAACCCTTGAAACTTCAATGGTGGAGATAGCTGTGAGCAAAAATACCTACAAATCAACTAGGCCCCTTATTTATTTAACAAAGCTGATCATAATAAAAGTGCATTTATTTTCTGCTTTTAGAAGAATTTAGCCACTTGCATTTAAAACAATTTTCTTTTTCTTGCATGGTTATACTGGTCATTTGAAACTCATTTGGGGTTTCTTAAATGACTTGAGCCTTTTTTTTTTATTCTTTGAATTTTGAAAACGCCTCTTGCTATTTACTTACATTTCAGTGTCTTCACACGGTGGGTCTGAGAGCACCAACTGAAACACATGTTTAGAACAATAAAATCCAAACATCTCATCAGTCTAATCCTTTAATACAATAACACCTAGAAGCAACGTGGGTTTATATAATTTTGTTTGTGTTTTTTAAGTAAAGCCTCATAGAAGACTATTGTTGGGTGCACAGAATTTTAATTGAAAAAAACAAACAAAACAATCTCTGTGTAGATTTTCCAGCTCAGCAGTGACAGGAGATATATATTGTAAGCCAGATTCTTATCCTACATACCATTATAGATGGATGTAAAAATGCTTTTTGTTTTTTCTATGGGCAGATTTTGCTTCCTGTAAGGAGCTTTTGTGCACCTTGCGTTTCTTCTTTGCTTTTATATTTTAGCTAGAGGAAGGAGGTTAATTAGTTGTATTATTTTCACACAAAGAAAACAAGTTCTCCACATGAAAACGGAAGTCCATTCCATTAGCATTCATGGGTATTAAATATATGTGTGAAGGAATGACTTTAACCGGCTCTAAGGTTAAGGTCTATTTAAGAGCACATGGCATTCCTGTTGAGATTTACATTTCTCTCTTTGTCAAAGAAGAGGGAAAAAGCAATCATTCTGATGGCTTTGCTTTGAAAGACCCAAACCATAAGCAATCAACACAATTATCTTAGTTCTGGGTGCTGAGCCTCACAGGTTACAATAATTCACATCACAGAGGAAAGAAAGTCCTCTTTTCTAGAGGTTTGTTTGTTTATCCTTTGACATGAGACTCCTTCTGTGTACAATAAGAAAATCTTTAAATGTCATTTATATATAGTCCTAACTACGGGTTGGTGAAGTTAGTGGAGTATATACTTTCCTGGTCTATAACACAGAAATATAAAGCCAAGTAATTAGTTACAAAATTTTAAATGATACACGTGGGGATTTTGTGAGATATGCCATTTTTTTCTCCTTAATCTCAAACACAAACACATCTTTATCCACACGTTATATTTACTCCACCATCTTTATCTGGTCGAAGACATTTGTGGAGTTGCAGATGGAGGCCATGCACTGGCCGTCAGAGAGCATGGTAATGAACAATTCATAAGCACAGCACATGAGTTGCACTCTCTTCTGCTAGAAGGCTGCAAATAGATTTGGATACTAACTGAGAGGAAAATGAACATTCAAATTTTGTCCATAAAGAGAGTTTATGTATAAATAATGCATAGATGAAATCATTTGGGATCCAGTTGAACAGATAAACAAATCAAGCCAACATTTCACTTTCCAGTCATTTTCTAATCTTCTGGTGAGCTCTCTCCTAGCAAGGAGTGAGTACTCAGTATTACGTATTAACACCTCGCTGCCAGTTCAGTGGTCAGACTTCCTGTTATCAGGAAATGGGGAGCGAAGTCTATATAATTCAGACCTACATCTTTCCGATACATTGCATTCAAGTAACACAGATACAGAGTTGTAGGTATTAGTCTAAGTGAGATGTTAGAGCAGAGGAAACAAAATAAACTCTAACATGATTCTGTCTACATTGTTCAGCAATGGAAAACTACCACCATCCAGTGTGGCTGCAGGCAAGAGTAAGCAAACATGTCTTAAATTAACCCTGTCATAGCATTTTGCTGTGTCAATGGCATTTTTTTTTTATTAATAAAAAATTTACAGCATAGCAAAGTTAAGCAAAAATTACATTGCATCATATTACTTCAATAGCAACAGAACTAAATAAAGAAGAAATAAGACTAATCTCATGGACCATTTTGCTTTCTATGTCTTTGACCAATACATATAAGTAGTCGTAAGATTCTGGTAGCACTTCCTTAAAGGAAATCTTTAAAATGTATGGGTGAAGTTACCCAAAGAACAAATCAAAAACCAATCAGGTCCTTAGAGTACCTCCGAAAATCTTTTCCGGAAAGAGAGATGGTTACCTGGAATAGTGGCAAACACAAGGTTCCTGTTTTGGAGATCACTGAAGTGAAACTAAAAGATCTGGATCTTGACATACTTAAAGAACAAGCTGCTCAAAGATAGTGGTTTGCTGTCTGTGTTTATTTCCCTCTTTCTCAGAACTTGTTAGCTTCTCTATAAATTATGCTTCCTCCCAGAGCACTCATTAATGATGGCTCCTTGTGACTGGTAAAGAGCATGCTGGGGGCAGGAATGTTGGGTGCATGCTCACAGGTACTGGGAGTTCAAGGAATTTCAGGTTAAGGTCAGAACCTTGATACTGTTTGTCAAGCCCTTAAAAGCAAAGGTTATACATGCTGATCTGCAACACTAACTGGCTGCTTAAGTAACTGACGATATTCAAGCGCATGTTTTATTCCAGGGTATTTCTGGGTTTATATAGAACCTCTTTTGTACTTGGAACATTTGTTTGTTTTGTTTTGTTTTCCCTTTGTTGGTCCTTTTTGCTCTTTTTTTCCTACACATCATTTTCAGGCCCAGATCTAACCTAACCTTGGGCATAAAGCTTTTCCTGCTTCACTATGATCACACCCTACTTTTAAACAGGTTCTATTTCAGTGTTTGTTTTAATAAAACAAGTCCAACAGAGCTGCCAACAAAAATGTTTGCCAAAATCCTTAGGGAAATTCTGAAAAAGAGCAATGGAGAGACAAAGAAATTTACAAAAGTTGGTACGGATGCACATAAACAACAAGATAAATGTGCCAGAATAAAGCTCAGAAGTAAATGAAAATAAACAGAGATTCATTTTTTGCTGCCATTTCCCACCAGAGCAGAATAGATGTTATTTAGGGAACGATGAACAACTGAGTGGTTAGACAGGGAGAATGTTAAAATGCCTAACCTCATTCATAATTGGAGGAATATAACTTACAATTATAATTCCATTGGCAAGTTTAAAAAATTGATAATATGGTGAGAGGAGGTAGATATGGGGAGACAAGCCTTCCAATACATGGTTGGGAAAACTCTATAGCTTCACTGGAAGGCAATTAGGCACCTGAATATACCCTGTGGCCACGAATACTCCTTTCAGGAACGTACCTTACATATATTACTACATGTGGCACAAATAATTATAAGCAATGATGTTCACTGAAGCATTATCGGTAATAACAAAATATTGGAAACAGTCTCCATCAAAATGTAACTGGTTAAATACAAAATGATGATATTCACTCAGCAGACTACTAGGCAGCTGTTTAAAAAGGTGACGGAACATTACAGATGCTGTTGTGAAAAGGCTTCCATGAGTTATTAATTAAAAGAAATAAACAGAAGAACATTGTGTTCTATAATCATGCTACCTTTTATGCAATAAATAAATATAGCTATCGTGTTTTTCACCTTATAAAACTTATACATATATATTCATATGCATAGAATGTCTCTGCTTGAAACTATTAACAGTAACTGTTTTGGTAAAAGGAAGAATCTGAGGAAATTATATTAAAAGGGATGAACAATGGACATGGACAACAAAGCCGGGGACAGGGTGGGGGGAGGGGGGAATCAGTGCGGGGGGGGGGGGGGAGAAACATCTGTAACAAAAATAAATAAATAAATTTAAAAAATTAATAAAATCGCCCTGGCCGGTTTGGCTCAGCGGTTGGAGCGTCGGCCTGCGGTACAGAGAGACCCGGGTTCGGTTCCCGCTAAGGGCACGTACTTTGGTTGCAGTTTGTCCCCGGCCCTGGTTGGTCGTGCGGGTGGCAGCCACTCGATGTGTCCCTTTCACATCATTGTTTCTCTCTCTCTCTCTCCCTTCCTCTCTCTCCCTCCCACTCTATCTGAACAAAAAATGGAAAAATATCCTCGGTTGAGGATAAAAAAAAAAAAATTAATAAAATCAATAAAGAAAAAATTTTTTAAAAAAGGAAATGTACTTTCTCTGTTAGTTTCTTGTATGTTTGATTTTTAAAAAATTCTCTATATGTCATTTACTCATTTTATACATACATTTCTATGGGCCAGTTCGGAAGCCAGTCATCTAGAATTCAGAACAAGCATGTTGTAGTTCAAGCCCCATAGAGATCAGAATCCAGTTCAGGTGATAATCTATGAATGTATTTATGACCACATACATAGATTGCACTAGAAACAAACCAGCCGTGTTAGTCATCTGAACTACCACCCTGAATTGGCCATTAAGGGATATGGGTTAGTTGAGCTGCATCTGGAGGGCTAGGCAGGCTGTTGTGGCCCCGGTCTGCTTAGTATGCAGCCACAGACACAGCCATGAATTTCAAAGCGCAGGAAGGGCTTGGTGCCAATGCCAATAGCAGATAAGTAAACCAAGCCTACAATATTATTTGTCCCTAGGATACCCTTCATTCTGAGTGTCTCTGAGGCCTGCAATGAAATAGAATGAAAAATAGGATTTTTCACCCATGAACTTATTTATTAGGCGGTTGGTCAGAAGCCTGACATCAGTCAGTGGGCTCAATGATCTTACGAATTCCTAGGGAAGAAAGGGAAGGTCAGATGACTAAAAAAATAGTGAAATGGAAACAAGGGCAGCATGTTTAGTTTAGCTTTAAAAACTGGAACTATGACCAACAAGATACATGGATTAATTCTTATGGAAAAAAAAAAAGGTCCCATGGCAGATGGCTGAGGGAGTATGGCAGTCTATAGTCACAGTAATCCTGCAAACAACACTACTATGTTTGGTACTAAATAGATATGTGTGTGTATATATATATACACATACACACACACACACACACACACACACACACATATGTATGTATACACACACACACATCTCCATGAATGTCTTTTTATCTGCAAATTTTTTAAGCATTTTATTTTGAGATAATTTAGATTCACATGCAGTTTTGAGAAATAATACAGAGGTGTCATATATTCTTCATCTAGCTTTCTCCAATGGTAACGTCTTGCCTAATTAATGTACAATATGACAACCAGAAATTTGTCAGTGATACAATCCGCTGCTTGCATGATTTTTGTAATTTAGGTTTTATCATTTAAAATTTGTGATTAATCCACATAACCCAATGGATGCTTATGTGTGTGAACTTATGATAGTGAGTTACCATCACTGGGATGTCAACCAGAATGTGGATAATGGCTATTCATAATACTGTGACCTCGTTGCTAATAGGACATGGATCCCTGATGTTTGAATATAAGGGTAGAAGAAAGCAAAACTCTTAGAAAGAATCAAGAAGGAGAAGAAAGAGGACCTATACTGTGATGATATATAAGGTTAAAATCACAAGATTTATTGGGTACCTGGATGTTGGAACCTGTAATCCTCACCTTTGCAATAAAAGCATGGTAGATGTATGTTTAATGGTGCAGTGCTGGTCATTTACCCGGTGGTTCTCCTGTGCTAGGAGGAAGTAAATCCTGTAGGAAAGGATGGAGATGAGGGGATATAAAAACTATTCTCTGGATTCAGAACCTAGCAGAAGTCTAAATTCCCTGAAGCTCTAAAGTCATATTAATATTTGTCCTTAAAGGTCATGGTGTGCAGCTGTTCAAAAAAACCCAAGGACCAAAATTCAAGGGATTTAGTAAGAATAAATAGAAGGTAGGAAAAGAAGTGAGCAATGCATAAATGTCCAAAGAACAAGAAAGGAAGCATCAGCCACTCTTTTTATGGAAATTAGAGGAGCAGGGTGAGGTCTGGGCTGAATGTATCTTCTCTAAAAACTGGTATGTCCTACAAAACAATGATAATGACTAACTTATCCCTCACACATAATTTTTGTAAAACATCGACTTGAAAATACCAACGTGAAGTCAGACAAGGCGCAGATATAAGGAACTGATTACCGTAGCATGATAAAACAAAATAAAGAATTCCAAAATCAGTTTAGTTAATGAAAACTATGAGAGCCAGGGTTATGTAAGGAGGACTTTAAGTGACGCAGCTTGTCTGGTTGTCCAGTTTCATCATGTGCTTCTTCTTCCCAGTGAGAAGAAATATTGATTACATTGCTAAACCAATGGTCAATTTTCAGCCTTCATCTTACTTAACCTAACTGGCAGCATTTGACATAGTTACTCACTTCTTCCTCCTTTAAATACTTTTTTTACTTGGCTTCTAGAACAATATATGTGCTGATTTCGCTCCCACCTTATTGACTGCTTCTCATCCATTTCCCCTCATCATCTTAGACTTAACATCTTAGGGGTGACTTAAAGCTGAGCTGAGACTTCCTTCTTTTCTATCTACATTCATACTTTCGGGAATCTTCGTCTCATAAACTGTCATTCATAAACTGACAACTCCAAAATGCACATGTCTACTTCAGATCTCTTTCCTGAATGTGTTTAACTAACTGCCAGCTCTGTATCACCATTTGGATGTCTACTAGACCTCTGCAAAAAAACTGGCCCTAAATCTAGCGTCCATTTTCCTATCTTCCCTCTAACTGTTTATCTCTACAGATCTTTCCTATATAAGTAAATCTTTCTTTTGGTGTTTAGGCCAAAAAGACTTATACACATTTTTGAGCTCTCTCTTTCATATACCATCTGCAATCAACCAGAAAATTCTGTAGTCTCCGCTTTCAAGATATATACAATGCTCCCGCCACTTTTTATTACCTTCACCAGGAACCTTTCACCTGATTTACTCACCAATCACCATCATCCGTAACCTGAATTATTTCAATAGCTTCCTACCCAGTCTTTCTGTTTTTACACTTGCCTGCTCACAATCTATCCTTAACATATCAATCACAGTGATGTTCTTCTCTATCAGTTAGATCCTGTCACTCCTCTGCACAAAACTCGAGTGGTTTCATATTTCCCTCAAAGTGAACGAAGGAAGTCCTTGCACTGGCTTACAAAACCTCACAAGTTCTGTCCTCTCTTTCCTTTCTGGTCTCATATTCTACTGGTCTCCTCTTGAGTTAATCTGTTCCAGGTACACGGGCCTCTTTGCTTTTCCTAGAAATTCCCAGGTGTTCTCCTGCTTCAGGGCCTTTGCACATGCTCTTCCCTCCATCTGCAAGGCACCTCCCCATTTGTCCACCTGGCTTACTCCCTCACCTTGAGCTCTTTGCCCAAATGCCATATTCTCAATGAGGCTTTCCATGACTATCATATCTGATGTTACAACAACCTCTTCCCTCGCCAACACTCCTTATCCTCTTTCTGTAATTTATATTTCCTCAAGATTTTTGGGAAATTCCTATTTCTCACATTACATCTATGGTCTTTATTTATTGTTTTTCTCCCTCCTCTGGAATGAAAATTTAGTGAGGAAAGGAAATTTGCCTATTGTGTTCACCATGTACTTGGAACAGTGCCTTTCACATGCTAAGCACTCAATAAATATTTGTTGAATAGGTGAACTAATTGTTTAACTTATAATGAGTGAATGAGCTGGCAGAGAGACTGGCTAATGAGCATCACAAGCAACTGGCTGACTAGATAAGCTGCTTTTAGGAGCTGGGGACCAGACATACTTCTATAGTGAAGGCATTTTCCAGATAGTGTGAAAGGGGGAAAGAAAGTAAGTACAAACGTTAGGTTATTTTTTGCTGGAATTTTACTGACCAAGATATTGTTACAAGAATATAAGATGGTGTCAATCAGAAAAAAAAATAAATGCGAGGCCAGAAGGGGATCAAGGTTGCTACAAAGGGACAACAGTTAGATGAACCTACATCAGATTGGGGAGATGGTGTCTCTATTGCATTTTGAATGGAAAAACTTGACATTGGTTTGTTCTACATTCATTACTAGATTGTACCAGCAACTAAGAGGCCATGTTTGAAATGGACCATTAAATGTAGTCCTTTGCAGATTTAACACAAATTATATCACTCTGAAGAGTGCTTTGACATAACTTGGAGTTAAACATTGGCTGTAAGTGCCACTGCTCATGGTAATAATTGACAAAGCATGCTTAGGTGAGATGTGAGTAAGAGTAGGAATTGTTTTATTAACTGGTAACATTATTGAATTGCTAAAAGTTGCAAATTCTGGTTGTGTTTTGAAAACCATTGGATAAACATTGCAGTTGCTAAGTAGCTGAGATTTTGCTCTGTTAGATATAATGTGACATATTAAAATCTATGTCTTAGTTCCTTTTACACATTTCGGTGGAACTTTTTCTTGTCAAATATGAAAAGTTTAGAATTCTACCTTCCAAATTTGGTTTTATAAAACATTACTTACACATTTATGAATGCATGAGAGAATAAATATTCTTAGTTTTTCTTCCATATCTCATATTACTGCCTGCTGTACTTTCATTTGGGGGTGGCTGCTTTTTTCCCTTTTCACATAAAGTTTAGATTTAATGTTTCTTGAAAACAAATGGTCAAAAAAATACTTGTTAAGCCTTTTGTTGTTTTAAGCCCAAAAGAGGTAATAGGAGAATTCAGAGTTTATCAATTTTGCTAATTTTTTTTTACCATGACAGTTAGTAAAAGGCAGAAGTATCCTGCTAGGCCAGTATATCAGTATGGAAACGGGCTCTGTTTGAATGCATGCTCCAGAAAGCTTATTTTACTGGGCTCAGCAATATACAAACTTTGATTCATATAAGTCTTATCATATGATAAAGTCACCTCATTTTACAGATGAAAAAAGTAAAGTGCCCAGCTGGTGTGGCTCAGTGGTTGAGCATCGACCCATGCAACAAGAGGTCGCCAGTTCAATTCCCGGTCAGGGCATATGCCCAGGTTCTGGGCCTAATCCCCAGAGGGGGGCATGCAGGAGGCCGCCAATTGATGTTCTCTCTCATCCATGTTTCTATCTCTCTCTCCCTCTGTTCCTAAAATAAATAAAGAAAATTAATTTTAAAAAAGTTTATAAAGAAAAAGGTAAAGCTATGAAACTTACGCAACTTGCCAAAGTTCACGTAGATAAGGAGTAATAGTTGAAATGGGAAACAGTGACTGTCACTGGCAGGAGTATACATGCTCAAATAACTGCCACTTACTGCCTTCTAGACATGGGATAGAATCACCATTCTGTCATTGAGGTATACCAGTGATGGTCTCTAAAATGAGATTTGTTTCCACGGATCTTTGTTGGTATCCAGTGTGTGCCAGATGCTGGGGGTACAGAGAGGAAATCTCAAGTCTGTCCCTCATTGCTAACACAGACTGACTTGAATTGTTTTCCTTTTATAACTGTGGAAAGAAGATGTGACTAAAATTTAAAGAGATAGCAATTAATTTTGCATCAGAAAGAACTGAAAACAATGGATGTCTACCTCAAATCTACTCCTCCCTTCTTATAACACCGGTTTCATTGAACTACTTTTTCTTCTTCCATCCCCATGAGTTGCTCAACCATTTGAAGTATCCATTTCTCCACCTTGTTAATAAGTAGTTTAAGCATGATATATGACCCATGATATGACATCTTTACTATTACCCTGTCCAGTAATCTCCTTCCCATTTGAACCAGTCACCCAGTTACAGATAATGAGACATGAGAGGAAATATGTTGTGGGGAACATGGATTACAGAAAACATTTCTCCACACGTAGGAAATACTAACCAGAGAATGATAAAACCTTCCTGACTTCGGATGTTGTGTGTTTAAAATGTTATGTTTATTTCATAACAGGCTTCATGGAGGAGACAATATTGGATACGAGTCCTGAGAGTTAAATTGAAGTGCAAGGACATCTCAAGTGTAAATAACGGAGTGAACAAGGGGACAGAGTCAAGGTTTTGTAGGATACAGTTGGGGCATGGCAACCAGAGTTGCAATGTGGTTAGATGCAAGGGTGAAGGCCTTAAATATGCATCAGAATGAAGAGTCTTTCCCGTCAGGAAATAAAACTGCTTAGATGATTTTTGAACAAAATGGCATCTCGATTATCAATATCTCATCTAGAGATGACTTTGGCTGGAGAAAATGTCAAGTACAGTGTGTGACGTGGTTAATATCTAGATCCAGAGAATGGCTACATGTACTTTAACATATTCTTAATTATCATGTGTTTACTTAATTTTTATTCAGATGCTGAACATACCAATTATTAATTGGATTCCTAACAGAGTGATAAAAGCAATTTAGACTCTGTACCAAAATATCAAAAAGCAAAATATTTCTTTTTCTATTACATAATTTCACCAGAAATACTCTTGAATGAGGAATGTGAAAGAAAATGAAAGATTGACTATTACATGCCCTAGGGAACAATTTATGCTTCATGAAGTCCAAATTCAACTGTGGCTGAGGGAAGGAGCGTTTTGTCTTTGTAATTTAGACTACAATTTGGGTTGTAATAGAGTGACACTAAGTGGCTGAACAGGGAAAGGTTTAGTCAATAGAAATCAAAATAAGAATAAAAAATTGCACTTGTGGTGATATTTATGACTCCCAGGCAACAACGTGAGAAAATTATACTCAGAGTAACTTGGAATCATTAAAAAACACTAACAACTAGCAATTTCTTTTCTTCTGAGTACTTTTTTTTTTTTTTTTGGTCGACATTTTTGCATTTATCTTCAGATAGAGTGGGAGGGAGAGAGGAGGGAAGAGAGAGAGAGAGAAATATTGGTGTGAGAGAGACACATCTACTGGTTACCACCCACACGACCCCAACTAGAGCTGGGGACAAACTGCAACCGAGGTACGTGCCCTTAGCAGGAACCGAACTCGGGACTCTCTGGTCCGCAAGCCGATGCTCTAACCGCTGAGCCAAACCAGTCAGGGCCCTTCTGAATACTTTAAGATTCTTACAAATAAATAATGAAAGCTAATGGAAATTAAATCATAATAAGCTGAATTGGTAAATAAGATCTTTTTCTTTTAATTAAAAAATTGTATTTTTGCTATTGATTTCCTCACTCAGAGAAAATATTTATAAGGTAATGCTTTTAAAGATAACAATAATATTAATAACAATTTTGCTTTTTAATTTATAAAACTCACAATGAATTTTCAATGCAACATCTCGGAGTAAATTTACTCAAGTAAATAAATATATACATAATACTTAACTAAAATATTGCCTTTGGATGCCTTTAAAAGTTTCCAATTGCAGGTAGAAGGAAACATTTTCCTTCTGGCTAGCTCTTCAGTCAGTCTGTGGTGTGGTTTCCCTTAGTGCTTGTAGAATTGATTTTTTAAAAAGTAACTGTATTTTTATTCACTGAAAATTAAGAGGACTTCTTAGTCCAATATTCATTCATTATTCATTCATTAGATTTTTCATTCAGTAAATACTAGATTGAACCATATAAAATACTCATTTTTATTTGTTAACATGGCTAAGTATTGGCAATTGCATATCATTACACCCACTACTTATTAAGTATTTCTAGATAATGGGGCTAGGTAAATGGTATCTCTATACATGGATCCCTGGATTTTCTGACATGTGCTCCATCAGGCTAGTATTAGCAACTTCCACTGGGGCAGCTCATTTTACCTGTGGATAATTCTGACAAAATGCAGCATTTTTTTCCTTAAGTTGAGTTGAAATCTTTTTGCTGGACCTTCCTCACATTAGTTCTACTTCTTTTGAATCCACACACACAAAAATCTGCTCTTTTATACATAACTAGTCTCCAAATATCAGAAAACCAATTCTGCACTTATTTCTGCTTCTATCCTGTGGTTTTACCTTCTTTGGATGGTTGTAAACCCAAACTAGAATTTTAAATGTTGATTCTGCCCTGGCCAGTTTGGCTCAGCGGTGAAAGCATTGGCCCATGGACCTAGGGGTCCTCGGTTTGATTCCCGGTCAAGGGCATGTACCTGTTTGCAGGTTGAATCCCTGGCCCTGCTCCTGGTCGTACAGGAGACAAGCTACAGTTGTGTCTCTCTCGCATTAATATTTATCTCTCTCTCTCCCTCCCTCCCTTCCACCCTCTCTAAAAATCAATGGAAAGATCTCCTCAGATGAGGATTAAAAAAAGAAAAGAAAAAAAAAAGAAAATGTTGACCCTGCATCTTCCCCCAAATTGTCCTCTCTGAGCTTCTGTAACATTCTTCTTCTCTGGCTTTCTTCCTACCTCTCACATTCTCCTTCATTTACTCTGCTTTGTTTCTCTACACTCACTCCTGCAGATGAGTGTTCCCAGGAGCTCACCCTTAGCCCTTTGCCTTCTTCATTAAAGGGGCCTTATATGACGTCTTCCTGTCCCTTGGCTACAACTCTCCTCCACACATGATCATAGCTGGCACTTTTTGTGAAGCAATTTCCTTGATAATATTTCATTTCTTTAACAGTGACTACTGAAATATATTCTGCTTTAATGTATTTTCTCACCTAATTCATATATACTCTAACTTTTTCATGAAAAATGTCCTGATTTTCCCAGCCAAATTCTCCCTATTTTCCATTTCCAAAGCACTCTGTTGGTATTACGTTATGGTACCTGTCTTCCTTTAAGGTGGTGGTTCCCAAGGATGAATTTGCTCACCAGTGGATATTTGACAACATCTGGAGACATTTTTGGTTGTCACAATTAGGGAAGGGGTTGTGGTTGGTAGAGGACAGAAATGATCATAAACCTACTACAATACACAGGAAAGTCACCCATAATAAGAAATTAGTTGGCTTAGCCTTGGCCAGTTTGGCTCAGCATTTGAGCGTCGGCCTGCAGACCAGAGAGTCCCGGGTTTGGTTCCTGCTAGGGGCACATACCACAAGAGAGAGAGAGAGAGAGAGAGAGAGAGAAAGGAAGAAAGAAAGAAAGAAAAAAAAGAAGGAAGGCAGGAAGGAAAGAAGAAAGAAAGAAAAAATAGTTGGCTTAAAATGTCAACATTGCTGAAGTTATTTAGTTTGTGGTATATTAGTTTGATTTTTAATTTTATTTACTTTCAGTTACAAGTCTCATGCATTGGATCTTACCTTGGAGTCCATATAATATGTGGTGCTATGTCTGCTACCTAAGTCAACATTTGTTAAATTGAATTTTCATTCAATATCAATCCTTAGTGACCACTGTGTTTCAGTTATTTTCATCAATATTTGTGTTACAGAGTCTAAGAAGGTAGTCTTTATCCTCTAGAGATTTCTAGCTTAATAATGGAAGAGATGTAAAAATAGATGATTTACAATACACCATGTATGTAACCATAAATATGAGAGAAAATTATTCCATGGAAAGCCAAAATAAGCTGAGGCTAATTCTGCTTAGAGAAGGAAGTTTTACTTGAGAAAGGGCAATGAGTTGGAATTTGAAGAAAAAAAAAATTTCAACAGGTCAAAAATGAAGTGGATGATATAAATTATGATAGATAAATACATACATAGTTCTATTCTGGCACTTTGGTAACAAATTTAATAAAAACAACAGATGAAGTAATTGTTTTAAAGTCATAAAATTGCAAAGCAGGAAATGGTCTTAAGGGTTCATCTCCTCAAACCCCACATTTCATATCTATTGGAAACTGAGTTCTAGATAGGCGAAGAAATGGTCAGTGACTCAGAGAGGTCCTGGCAGAGACTGACCTGGGACCCATTTTCCTGATTTCTGTCTGTTCATTCTTTCTATAATGGTACATTGCCTTACTTTACCTAATGTTTAAGGAGCAGCCTATTTTCTCAAATTATGGAGACACGGGATGGCTTTTTTGCATTATTTGTCATTTAGTCAATGTATTAGCCAGGTTTCTATGGAGAAACAGAACCAATAAGGTTCTGCTGTACACACAGAAAACACATACCCACACACACACACTAAGGAGTTGAGTCACACAATTATGGAGGCCGACAAGGTCACAGATCTGCAGTTGATAAGCTGGAGACTCAGGAGAGCTAATGGTGTATTTCAGTCCTGAAGCTGGAGGGCTCCAAACGCAGAAAGAGCGGATGTGTCATTTTGAGTCTGAAGGCAGATAAAGAACCAAAGAATTGATGTCTCAGATCAAGCAGTCTGGTAGAAAGATTCCCTCTTACTTAGCGTTTTGTTTGCTCTGCTCAGGTTTTCAGTCGCTGGATGAAGACTAGTTTCATTAGGGAGGGCAATCTGCTCTACACAATCTGAAGATTCACATGTTAATTTCACCCTAAAACGTCCTCACAGACACTTCCAGAATAATGTTTGACCATGTCTGGACACTGGTCCAATCAAGTTAACACATAAAATTCACCACCACCATGAGTACCAAACAAACAACGAATAGTCTCTGCACATTACAAAGTGCTTTGGAGGGTGAAATTTGATTTAGTGTGGAAAACTTAAGGAGATTTTATATAATAAATCAAAACAAACTAGAACCATTTGGTCTACAACAATACTGAGAAGTTGCTTTGATTATTTTGGTTATAATTAAAAAATAAAATGCAAGATATAGAGATATAACACTAACAAAACTCTTTTCTACCAAAATATAGAACTTTATAGGTTTGCATAAAAGGGGGAGATTTCCTTGAACTCATCTTTCAACAGTTCTCCTGAATTATTTATCCGAACAATTATTTTAAATTCTAAGAACTCTCCCTTGTACTCATCTGTACGTTTTCCAGGGTACTGTGTGTTTTTTAATTTACGAAATGTTTTCTCTAACGTCTCTGAAGCCTCTGATTAGAGTGCTGATTTTATATGATGTTTTCTTTTGTTTTTTAAAAATATTATTTGTGTTAGCTGTAGTGATACATATTTTCTCTGCTTATTTATTTTGTTCCACTCTTTTGTTTTGAAAGATTGATTTTGTTTGATCATTGTGTATTTACAACTGTGTCATTAGAGGCTCCTATGTACAAAATTATTATATAAAAATGAAACATTTCTCTTATATTTAAATAAGATTAGTCTGAATACAAGCTTATATCTCATTTTTAAAAAAACAATAAATATATTGTTAACATAAAATATTTTAATAAAAATGCATTAAAGTTTGCATGAGAGTATATTGCTTTACATTTTAGCTAAAGTAAAACATTCTTATTTGCTTTATCATCTGTGTTGTACTATCACATTATAGCTTCTGGAAACTCTACTGTACACTCAGTGGAACATGAGAGAAAAAGGCAAATAACATTTTAGTATTATCATGAAGAACAGTTTTGACTTCACTGCCCACCCCCCTGACCCCAAAGAGGGTCTCTAGTATCTTCAGTGGTCTTGGGTTAAAGTATACTTTGAGAATCATTGGTTTAGAATTGGAACCAATAAAGGAGTTTTTCTAAAAGAGAAGTATTTTATTGATGACATTTCTTAGAAGTGCCTTCATGTGGTGATAATAAAAATCAGATTGACCTTTAATCAGCTTTATCACTATGATCAGTTGTATGATCGTTTATAAATTCTCTGCCAAGAGTGCAGTCTTGTTGCCTGCACCTGGGATGGACCACTGTCAACACCCCACCATTTGTACACCACCATGTGGTAGACACCAGACTAGGCTCAAACCCATCTGATGCCCAAAGTTTGATATCTTAACTGTCACAGTTGATTTAAAAGTTATGTTAATGCTAAGGTCTAAAAACGGACACATCCATTCTTGGTCATTTAAATTAAACAAACAACAAACAAACCTAGTTACATAAAAGTAATTCCCACCATAGACTGAGATCAAGTGAGGAATCAGTGAAAAAAAACCTGGTAAGGAAAAGGAAAACAAGTTTTCAATCGTTGTCTGGAATCCAAACAGAAGATCCAAACACACTCATATTAAATTAGTCACAGCAAAGTAGGAAGCATTTAAACCTCTGAAAACTTAAAAGAAAATAGTTACTTATCATTCTGAGATCACTACTGCTGTACATTTAGTCATCCAGCCTCTGTTTCTACACCCTGTATTTTCCACAGGGGAGAATAACCCGCCCTTCTCAAGAATTTTGTTTTCCAGGACCTTTCAAGGGCTCTGCCAGCACAGGCCTGACTCCCCAGCTGGGGCTCCCCGCGGAGAAGCAGGAGGCAGAGAATCCCTGGTGTACGTGCGCCAGCAAACTTCCTGGAAGTCCCTGTGCATCTTGTCATGACAATTAGATTGTGTACTGACTCAAAATATCCAAAACATCTTAATTAAGTTAGATTGGAGAAAATGAAACTAAAACAGATCTGAGGCGTGGAGAACTTCTTTCAACGTAGCTTGAAATGGAAGATAATAGGGTCAGTGTGCAAGTCCCACTACAAATCCAAAGGAGGCAGAGAGCAAGTAGAGTCTGACTAATGCGCAGGCAATGTATTTGGAGGCCTAAACTATATCTTTGGACAGTAGGAAGAGAAATACTGCATAAAAAAAAAAAAAAAAGTTTCAGTGGATGGGGAAATAAAAGGAGAAGAGGAACGAAAGGGAATGTGAGTGATAGTGAGTGATATACGGAGACCCTAAGATGATAGGATGTCAGAGCTGGGCGTACGTGAGAGACCATCCAGACCATCCAAATCAGCCCCTTGTTTTATAAATTGGGAAAATAAGACCCAGAGTAGCTAAAGTAACAAGGTTTCATGTTTATAATGTTGTAAATGTATTTATCAGATACACTATAAGACACATACATCTTTGGGAAATCTCCTTTTTTTTTTTTTAAGAAACATATATCATAGGTATCGTTTTGTTACCCTTTCTTTTTACATAACAATGTTTAACTGACGCAACTACAGTGAATGCAATACCATCCTAAGTCACAGCCAAAGCTCAAAGTAATGATTTGAACTTTATAGTTTTGGATTAGCCACATTATTAAATACAATACAAAAACACTGTTTGGATGCTTAATGCTTACAGGCACTGTGCTTAACTCTGTAGAGGAACCATAAATTAATTCAACAAGGTTCCTGACCTCCAGTGGTTCACTCATCCAAGTGAGATTAATTATAGGCAAAGAAAAAAAAAAAGGCATCTTAAAGGGGCATTGAGAGAATAGGTCATGAAGAGTTTAATTCTGTTTACAGAGTTTGGGAAACCTTCATGAAATTAAATTGAGAAAGGACTTTGAAGGAATAATAGGACTTTAGTGAGTGTAGATTGGGAAAGTAGGTCATTTCAGATTGAAAGAATTATACACACAAAGGCAGAGAGGTGGGAAAGTCTAGAGTGCACTTTGGGAAAGACAAGTACTGTATACTGGCTGTGTGCAGTTGGCTTACTGATTGCAATGCTTGACCAAACACAGCCTCTTCTTTGAGGCCACCCATGTATCCTGCCATTACTCAGGACTTTCTCTTGGGTAGCCATAACCAGTACCATGTGAACTTGTCTCTAAACGCTCATTGAATTAGAGGTCAGCTATTTGACAGGCTCATCCAAAACAAACAAAACCATACCTTGGCTTGGCCAAAATTATGAATGAGGCCAATCACACATCCTCCCCTGATTATCTGAACCTAGAAACACAAGTTTCAGTGGAAGATAAAGCAGAAAGATAAGATATGCATAGAAACAACTGTAAGACTTTTCTGGGCCCTGCAAATTGAAATCTAGAGGGGAAAGAAGCTCCATGGAGAGAAACCAGGGGGGTTGCCCCCTGCTCAGAATGTGATTTGTCCCCAGAGCTACCTCAGTGTTTGTGTCCTTTCTAAAAGCCATCCTGAACAACTTGGAGGGAGTCTCTGGTTCTCGAAGCAAAAGGACCTGGCTAATTCAGAGGCTGAGAAAGCTAGTGAGAAATTAGTCCACATTTTAGAGTACCTATTGGAACAAGCTGGATATTTTAGACTAATGTACATATTTAGACTTATGGCTTAATAATTACCAAAGGATCTTGTAAAAGATTGTAGAGGTTCTGACTCACTAGATTGAGGAAGACACTAGAAATTTACCTTTTTCATCGGTTTCCCTAAGGATTCAGAATCAGAATATTTATGGACCACAACTTGAAAAACTTGGATATAAATTTTTTTAAAGTAGGAATTACCATCATAATATTTTGTTTTATTTTGTGTAACATACACAAAGGGTAAATTAGACCAGGATGTAAGTTATTAGAATATTCTAGATACGTGAAAAGCAATGGTGGGAAATGGGTGGCTATTGGTAGAATAAGTAGTCTTTCATAAGATTCCTTCATTATAATTTAGAACTCTATATACTACCTAAGTCTTTCATCTGTGTTCCCTTTACCTCTCCATTATTTTCTATCTATGTCTTACCTATTCCAGGACATAGTTCTACAGATGGATGTGACAGCTAGTACACCTGATCCTTGGATCGAGTGATCAATCCAAAACTAGCTCAGCAGACTGTGAAGAAACTCCTGAAAAACAGTAAACAGATCTAGCCAGAATGTTGAAGATTTGATAGTATGAAGTGCTATATCTTAATGCTGAGAAATCATTTATATAATTAAGGGGCTCTTAAAAGTCTTTTAGAGTAGGGAATAGAAAAGGAAAGGAAAATGGAGATAGTTATACAAATATATTTTTTTAGTCCGGCCAGTGTAGTTCAGTGGTTGTGTGTCGACCCATGCACCAAGAGGTTACCAGTTCAATTCCCGGTCAGGACATAAGCCCAGGTTGAGGACCCACTCCTCAGTGGGGGGCATGCAGGAGGTATTCAATCGATGTTCTCTATGATCAATGTTTCTATCTCTCTCTCCCTCTCCTTTCCTCTCTCTCCCAAATCAATAAAGGAAAATATTTTTTTTTAATATATTTTTTTTAAATAGAAAAGGAAAAACTAATTGGTCCACATAATTGTGTATATAACTTTACTTAGAGTAGAGAGATTTTTGGTTTTATTTTATTTTATTTTATTTTTATTTTATCCTCACCCGAGGACATTTTTCCATTTTTTGTTCAGATAGACTGGGAGGGAGAGAGAGAGAGAAACATCGACATGAAAGGGACACATCGAGTGGTTGCCACGGGCATGACCCAATCAGGGCCAAGGTCAAACTGCAACCAAGGTACGTGCCCTTAGCGGGAACTGAACCTGGGTCTCTCTGAACCGCAGGCCGACGCTCTAACACTGAGTAAAACTGGCCAGGGCGAGAGCTTTTTGGTTTTAGATAGTAATATGCATAAACATGATACTGGTGATTAATGAGTGATGGGGAATTCAAATTGGTTATCTACATACATCCAAACTCAGACTCATCACTGTTGTATTCCTCCTTATTGAGTAGGTTCTTAAGTTAGGATCTTAATAATAGAAAACTGATTTTAGTAGTTAGCTATTTAAAGAAAGTGATCTTTGAATTATCACAATGATTACTTCTGCGCTTTGATTTTTAAGACCCCCAAATAGTTTTCTTTTGTCTCTAAATGTATCTACAGACAAAAATCTATCAGGTTGTAAATCAATTTTAATGAAAAAGGGAAGAATGGGAACTAGAGAAGTAAGAAGACTTGATAAGTTTGAGAAGACTTTTAGTTCTTTAATTAGAACTTTAATGATAAAATGAAAGACAGAGAGAAATCCCACAAAGCATTTTGGCTTGAATTACCACTATAATTTTCTGAGTTTCCACTTTTCCTCCCACTAGTCTTCATTATCTGTATTATAAATAAGAAACTGTGAAACCGGGCTCAGATGTGCTCTTGAAGGTTTCATGTAATAGTCAATCTGCACAGACTTCTAATTGCCTTAACTTGAAAAGAAAGTACATTCTTTTTTATTTTTTTTTTTAAAGGATATAACTCCCTACAAAGCCAAATTGATAGTACCGTAGAATAATTACAGCTTCTTCTGGTTGCTATGACGCCTCTTATACCGACGTCATCCATTATCAAGTTTTTGAGTGTTAGTAAAAGAAGATAGGGTAGTGACATAAGATTAAAGTTACGAGGGAAGAAAGATCTGTTCGCTAAAGGTGGCATTAAGGAATAATTCAGTGTCAGTATTCTGGTTAATGGAAATGTAATTATCTTCATAGCAAATATTAGCACATATGTCTTATGATGCAATGACTTTAAAAGCTGCTGCTTAGGGGACTGGTTGAGAGAAAATTTTAGTTTAAGAGCTTCTCACAAATGTAAAAAGTAAAATTAAACAACTCTACCTATGATAAAAGTGGGGAAATGTTTGAGCTCTTCATTAACTAACCCTTACACGTCCCAGAATAACTGAATAATAGCATAAAAATGTCCCCTTTTGAGGGAGAAGACTGAATTGCAGAGTTCTTTGCAATGAAGATTTTATCCTCTGCCAAACCATCTGTGTATGGTAGGACAGCAGGGCAGGGCTTCACCATTGGGTGTGAAAACGCTGGGTGGTCCTTCTGGAGGGAAAGAGAAAGAAAGCCATCAGGAAGAAGAAGGCAGCGAACCAAATGAATGATAATGAGTTCAGAGAAGCTGCTTAATCATTTGCCTACCATGGGCTTCTATCTGGGTAGGACCAAAAGGGCGTCATTTAATGAGAAGATTTATCTTTGGTGTCTATGAAGCGAGAGTTGATCTGACATTGTTTAAACAGACAACATCAGAATGCAAGGGTTTAAAGCTGGTGCATTACTAAAATGCTCAAGGAATCTCTTAACAAATACATTCAACATACACAATCTAAATCCTTCTTAAAGGGCTTCTAACATTAATCCCTCAGCTGGGGTTCCTCATTTTATAGCATCATTTATCATTTAATGTAGCATTAGTTTTGTGGATAAAAGCCAGGGCAGAAAACCTGCACCGAATGTTGAAACATTAATGACTTAAGCAAAAAGGAAACACTTTACAAGACCAGCCAGTGCTCGAGTTCTTTCCCCTAGGTTATAATCACAGATGCAGGAAGCAATTGCTGCTATATAAATAATATGGCAGTGTGGTTAATGTTGGCAAGACCAGACTTATTTGTGATGCTAAAGGGTAAATAACAAAAGGTTTGACAAACTGACTCAACAGAAAAATGTGTATTTATGTGTGTTGCAGTTGGGAGAGGGAGGAAGAGCAATGAGAGCAAACAGATTTTTGCTGTTTGAGTGGATTTTTCTGTAGAAAAAATATAGGGGTGAAGATGAGATGTAGGGGTCGGAGGATGGAAATACCAGGGCATCCTAGCAGCACAGATGGCATCAGGACTCACTCCCTCCCACTACACCTGAGGCGATAGATGCTGCAGAAGAAGGAGCATGGGTGTGGGTGTGGGGAGAGTTGAAAGGCATTGCCAGCTCCACTTAGGAGGGAAGAATCCAAGTATTTGCAAAATTCCCTACATTGCTTCAGCAACTCTTTTTTTGCTTGTCTAAAACATCTATCTGACTCTTTCCCCAACTAAACATGAACTTTGGAAAGACACCTTTGTTTTGAATGACTGTCTACATTTATGAAATGGACAAGGGGCAGTGACGGTGAGGATGGGGCTGTCTAGATGAACTTTTTAAGTCCTTCTCATTCTAATCTTTTATGGATTTGCTTTACTGTTATTAATATAACTGATATTTTTTTAATTTATCTCCATTTTTGAGGGTATTACATATGTCCCCTATTTTTCCCCATTGCCCCCTTCAACCCGGGCCCCCCATCCCCCAGGCCTTTACCACACTATTGTCTGTGTCCATGGATTATGCATATATGAATATAAATTCTTTGGTTATTCTCTGTCTGCACCCCACCCCCCATCCCTTCAAGATCCGTCAGTCTGTGCCATGCTTCCACATATCTGGGCCTATTTTGTTCATCAGTTTATTTTGTTCATTAGATTCCACATAGATGTGAGATCATATGATACTTGTTTTTCTCTGATTGGCTTATTTTGCTTAGCGTAATACTCTCCAGGACCCTCCATGCTGTCTCAAAGGGTAAGAGATGTTTCCTTTTTTATAGCTGCATAGTATTCCATTGTGTAAAAAAAAGCTTTTTTATCCATTCATCTACTGATGGGCACTTGGGAAGTTTCCAGATACTAGCTATTGTAAATAGCACTGCTGTCAACGTAGGAGTGCATATATTCCTTCTGGTTGCAATCTATAGATTCAATGCAATCTCTATTAAAATACTAATGGCATGTTTCACAGATCTAGCACAAATAATCCAAAAATGTATATGGAACACAGAAGACCCCAAATAGCTGCAGCAATCTTGAGAAAAAAACAATGAAGTTGGAGGGATCACAATACCAAATATCAAATTATACTCCAAAGCTAATAAAATAAAAACAGCCTGGTATTGGCACAAGAACGGGTATATAAACCAATGGAACAGAACAGAGAACCCAGAAATCGACCCAAGCCATTATGCTCAATTAATATTTGACAAAGGAGGCAAGGGCACACAATGGAGTAAAGATAGTCTCTTCAATAAATGGTGTTGTGAAAGTTGGACAGGTATATGCAGAAAAGTGAAACTAGACCACTAACTTACACAATATACAAGAATAAACTTGAAATGGATAAAAGATTTAATTGTAAGTCGTGAACCCATAAAAATCTTAGAAGAAAACAGAGAGAGCAAAATCTCAGATATCTCTGGTAGCAAAATTTTCACAGATACATCTCCTAGGACAAGAGAAACAAAGGAAAAAAATAAACAAATGGGACTACATCGAATATAGCTGATAACTATACAAATGATAGCCTTAGTGCTATGATTGCATTAGATCAATGGACTGAATCTGTGGACATATTTTTAGCCTCCATAGTTTTCCAAAGGTGAAGTCATCTAGAAACTTCCCAGCACTCTCAATGTCACACTACTTAGTGACAAAGATTTTTCTCTGCTAAGTCGTCTTCTTGCCTAGGCCTTACCTTTAGCCTATAAAGACTTGAAAAAGCCCTGGCTGGTTTGGCTCAGAGGTTGGAGCATCAGCCTATGGACCAAAGAGTCTTGGGTTTTATTCTGGTCAAGGACACATACTTCAGTTGCAGTTTGGTCCCCAGCCTTGTTCGGGGACGTGCAAGAGGCAACCAGTCGACATGTCTCTCCCACATTGATGTTTCTCTCTCTCTCCCTCCCTCCCTCTCACTCTGTCTAAAATTAATGGAAAAATATCCTCCGGTGAGGATTTAAAAACAAACAAAAAAAAGACTTGAACAAAATCTAACCTTGTTTCTAAAAACAAACAAAAAAAAGACTTGAACAAAATCTAACCTTAAAGTTGCCCCCTCTTGGATGACCCTAGGCCTAGCCCCTCATAAGAATTTGCCTGAAAAAATTCAAGGCTTCCAAAGGAACTCACTGTCCATCCCAGCCAACAGCTGAAGACAGGGTGCCTGCCCCTCAGCCTTTGTGAGAAACCAGGAGCCTCACTTTGACTACATGTCAGTTAACAAACCCAGATGAAGTTCACAGGGACCAACCCTTTCCCCTTCTTACTTTTTGTAATTTCCTAACTTTATTGAGCCCTTGTTCACTGTCTTTCTTATTTCCCCTTTTCCCTTTATATGCCCAATCACTACTGTACAAATCAAAGTTTAATTTAATTCATTCTGGACCCTTTATCCCTATTGCAATAGTACATTGCTGATTAAAATCTGATCTTACCACTATAACTGGTGTCCACCTTTATCTTTGACATTAGACAGATGCTCTCCTCATTTTAAGGTGAATACTTCCCTAACATCCTTTTGGTTCAAAGGGTAAAACACAGGCAAATTTCTCATCCTGAATTTTATATAGCCTATGATAGGCATTTCCCATCTGCCCCACCTCTTCTGTCTTCAGGCCCATCTGGCTTTTGTTTTAATCTCAAACTCAGCAGATGACATTCTCTGCCTGTGAGTCCTATTTTCAGCTCTCTTGGTTGAGCTACATAAGTTGAGCCATGCTCCCAAATTTACTGCCAGTTTTTAACAACAAAAATCTAGTACTTATTATTTCCCACTGACCTAGGGCAGGTTCTAAAATGACTGACTCCAATTTTTCTGCAAGGATTTGAAAGCCTGTTTAAAAAGTACTCATATAACAAATGTTTGCTTCAGAATGGTGCTGCATAGCTAGAGGTCTTAGAGGAGTTCTTACTAAATCAGGAGTCTTCTCCATCACAACTATCATTGAACCTGGGGAGGTAAGTCCAACTTAGCCTTCTGTTGAGCTCTTTCTGCCTCCCATTCTGCAGAGCAGAGGTTGAGTGATCCCTATGAGCTAATTCAGGTGAGCTAATTCTGCCCTGAATTTTTTTATTTGCTTTAGAACTTTGCTACTCAGCAGAGAACCATCAGCATCTGCAATACCTGAACGCTTATAAGAGATACAGAATCTCAGGTCCTATCACAGACCTACTCAATCAGAATCTGCATTTAAAAAAAAATTCTAAGTGATATAAAAGTACTTGAAAGTTTAAGAAGTACTACCATTTATAATGCTCTGAGTGGAGCTTTATCCTGGAATCTTCGCTACAATTCCTGAATCATTAGCTCCCTAATATACCCAGGGGGCTGTGGATATAGACCTTTCCTTACTCATTGCAGACTCTTTCTACATAGACTACAGTTCTACGCACTAGTAAGCTGGCACTTGTATGCCTCCTGAAACTCCGAACATCTCTCACTCATGTTCCATTTCCTCTTAGAATCAGGGCTTGCACTTGTAGTCTGGTCACTCACAACCCTTCTCAATACCTGCTTCATCTTGGTTAACACATCTGGTTCTAGGTCATCCTGTCCTCATTAGCTCTGTGCTATAAAGAATAACCTTTTTGTGCCCATTCGGCCCAGAACATCAAGACCAAATGAACCACAGTGAAGACTGGGAAATATAAGAAGGAACGTGGACCCGAAGACAAAAAAATATGGGATTTAGCTCCACCTACAGCAGCAAAGATAATTTCACGTAGGTCTGGTTTGTCATTAAATTTGAATCAAAATGTGTATAGAAACACTTGGTGAAAACAAACACTGAAACACTGTTTGACCAGTAGATGATTATGGGGGCAAATTACTTTTCACCTTGCATCCCTATTACAGATATGGAGAAGGGCTTAAGGGGAAAATGGGGGGGGGGGGCATTCTCATTGAACGGGATTATTATTGCATGTTTTTCTCTTTCTTTTTGTTTAGATTGTTATATGTGTTTAATAAATTTTGAAATTTTTCTTAAGCAGAATAAGGAGGGGACAAAGGCTTAATAGAAACTCCTTACTTTGGTATCCAAGAACTTCTATGATGTGATCGCAACATCCTCACCTTTCCAAATTTCCCATGTCATCCCTACTTTTACCATCAATTTATTCTATCTCACATAATTATTTGCTTGACACAGTCCGAGTTGATGCCTTATCTCTCAGCTTAGAATGCTCCCTTCTACTTCCATCTGTTTGTGGAAAGATCTTTTTTTTATATATGCCCCAAAACTCACTTTTTAAAATTTAATTAATTAATTAATTTTTGTTACAGATGTTTCTCCATTTTTCCCCACTGATACCCCCCTCTGCCTCCCTCCCCAGCTTGTACCCAGCTTTGTTGTCTATGTCAATTGTTCATGCATACATGCATATAAGTTCGGTGGTTTATCTCTCCTGCCCAACCCCTCTTCTAGGGATTGTCAGTCTGTACCCCACTTCCACGTCTCTGGGACTACCCCATTCCTCAGACTGTTATGTTCATTATATTTCATAAATAAATGAGATCATGTGGTATTTGTCTTTCTCTACTTGGCTTGTTTCACTTAGGATAATACTCTCCAGGTCCCTCCATGTCATCTCAAAGGATAAGAGATCTTTCTTTCTTACAGCTGCATAGTACTCCATTGTGTATATGTACCACAGCTTTTTTATCCATTTGTCTACTGATGGACACTTGGGCTGTTTCCAGATCTTAGCTATTGTAAATAGTGCTGCTATGAACAGGGGGTACATATATTCTTTCTGATTGGTATTTCAGGCTTCTTAGGGTATACTCCTAGAAGTGGGGTCACTGTGTCAAATGGAAGTTCAATTTTTAATTTTTTGAGGTAACACGATATTGTTTTCCATAGTGACTGCACCAGTCTACATTCCCACCAGCAGTGTACTAGAGTCCCCTTTTCTCCACACCCTTGCCAACACTTGTTTGATGATTTGTTGATGGCGCCATTCTGACAGGTGTGAGGTGATACCTCATTGTTGTTTTAATTTACATCTCTCTGATGATTAGTGATGAGCATTTATTCATATGTCTCTTAGCCATTTGTATGTCCTGTTTGGAGAGGTGTCTATTTAGTTCCTCTGCCCATTTTTTAATTGGGTTCTTTGTCTTCCTTTTATTGAGCTGTATGAGCACTCTATATAAACTGGAAATTAACCCCATATCTGATGTATCATTGGCAATTATGCTCTCCCATAGAGTGGTGGTTATTTGGTTTGCAGAAGCTTTTGAGTTTGATGTAGTCCCATGTGTTCATTTTCTCCTTTGTTTCTGTTGCCTTAGGTGATGTATCAGTGAAAATTTTGCTGCGTATAATTTCTGAAATTTTGTTGCCTACATTATCTTTTAGGATTTTTAAGGATTCATGAGTCACATTTAAGTCTTTTATCCATTTTGAGTTTATTCTTGTGTATGGTGTAAGGTGATGGTCTAGTTTCATTTTTTTCCATGTAGCGTCCACTTTTCCCAACACCATTTATTAAAGAGGCTGTCTTGACTCCACTGTATGCTCTTGCCCCCTTTGTCAAATATTAATTGAGCATATTGTCTTGGGTCTATTTCTGGGTTCTATATTCTGTTTCCTTGATCTATCTGCCTGTTCTTGTGCCAGTACCAGGCTGTTTTGATTACAGTGGCTTTGTAGTATAACCTGAAATCTGGTAATGTAATCCCTCCAACTTTGCTCTTCTTTTTCAAGATTGCTCTGGCTATTCAGGTCTTTTTTGGTTCCATATGAACTTTTGAAGTATTTTTTCTAGTTCTGTGAAGTATGTTGTGGGTATTTTGATGGGGATTGCATTGAATCTATAGATTGCTTTGGGTGGTATGGACATTTTAATGATGTTAATTCTTCCAATCCATAAACAAGGTATGTGCTTCCACTTTTTTATATCTTCCTCTATTTATTTTTTCAATGACCTGTAGTTTTTTGCAGATAGGTCCTTTATTTCTTTGGTTAAGTTTATTCCTAGGTATCTTAATTTTTTTGCTGCGATAACAAATGGGATTGTTTTTTAGTTTCTCTTTCTGTGACTTCATCATTGGTGTATAAGAATGCCATCAATTTCTTGATGTTAATTTTGTATCCTGCTACTTTGCCAAATTAATTTATTAAATCTAATAAATTTTTGATGGAGTTTTTAGGGTTTTCTACATATTGTATCATGTCATCTGCGAAGAATGACAGCTTCACTTTCTCCTTTCCAATTTGGATCCCTTTTATTTTTTCTTCCTGTTTGATTGCTGTGGCTAAGACTTCCAGTACTATGTTAAATAAGAGTGGCGAAAGTGGGCAAATATTGTACCAGCCTTGCATCCCTGGGATGAATCCCACTTGGTCATGGTGAATAATTTTTTCATGTATTGCTGCATTCGATTTGCTAGTATTTTGTTCAGGATATTGGCACCTATGTTCATCAGGGATATTGGCCTGTAGTTTTCTGTCTTTGTAGTGTCTTTTTCTGGTTTTGAAATTAGAATTATGCTGGCCTCATAAAACAAGTTTGGAAGTCTTCCTTCTTCTTGAATTCTTTGAAATAGTTTGAGAAGAATGGGTATTAGTTCTTCCTTGAATGTTCGGTAAAATTCCCCCAAGAAGTGTCCTGGCCTGGGCTTTTGTTTGCTGGGAGAGTCTTGATTACATCTTCAATTTCTTTTGTTGTTATTGGTCTCTTCAGGTTTTTTATCTCTTCCTGGTTCAGTTTTGGGAGACTATATGTTTCTAGAAATTTGTCCATTTAGCTTAGATTGTCGAATTTGTTGCCATATAATTGTTCATAATATTTGTTAATGATCCCTTTTATTTCTGTCGTGTCAGTTATTATTTCTCCTCTTTAATTTCTGATTTTGTGTACTTGGGTTCTCTCTCTTTGTTTTTTGGTGAGTCTAGCTAAGGGTCCATCAATCTTGTTTATCTTTTCAAAGAACCAGTTCTTTGTTTCCTTGATCCTTAGAATTGTTTTTTTGGTTTCCATGTCATTTATTTCTGCTCTGATCTTTACTATTTCCTTCCTTCCACTTGCTCTGGCGTTTTCTTTCTGTTTGCTCTCTAGGTCTTTAAGTTGTGACGTTAGATAGTCTATTAGAAATTTTTTTGTTTCTTGAGGTAGGCCTGTATTGCTATGAACTTCCCTCTCAGAACTTCTTTCACTGCATCCCATAGATTTTGTGTTGTTGTGTGTTCATTTTCATTGGTATCCAGGAAGTTTTTAATTTCTTCCTTGATCTCCATGGTAAACCATTCATTGTTCAATAATATGCTATTTAGCCTCAATTTTTTCAAACGCCTTTGCATGTTCTTGTTGCAATTGATTTCTAGTTGCATACCATTGTGATCTGAGAGGATGCTTGATATGATTTCAATCTTCTTGAAATTGCAGAGACTTAGTTTGTGCCCTAACATTTGGTCTATCTTTGAGAATGTCTCATGTGCACTTGAAAAGAATGTGAATTCTGCGGTTTTGGGGTATAATTCTCTGTAGATATTTATGAAATCCATTTGATCTAGCACTTCATTTAGAGTCTGTTTCCTGGTTAATTTTTTGTCTAGAATATCTATCCAGTGTTATCAGTGGGGTGTTGAAGTCCTCTGCTATGATTGTATTGCTGTTGATTTCTCCTTTGAAGTCCTCCAGAAGATTTTTAATATATGTTGGTGCTCCTACATTGGGTTTATGTTTACCAAGGTTATATCTTCCTGTTGGATAGATCCTTTTAATATTATGTAGTGGCCTTCTTTGTCTTTAGTTATGGTCTTCATTTTGGAATCTACTTTATCAGATATGAGTATTCTACCCCAGCTTTTTTCCTTTCCATTTGCTTGAAAGATTTTTTTTCCCATCCCTTCACTTTCAACCTATGTGAGTCTTTTGTAGTGAGGTGGGTCTTTTGTAAACAACATATATGTGAGTCATGCTTTCTTATCCAGTCAGCTACTCTGTGTGTTTTTATTAGAACATTCAAACCATTCCTATTTAAGGCGATAATTGATATGTACTTATTTATTGACATTTTTTTTTACTGTGGTTCTATTTTTCTTCCTATTTCTTCTACTAATTACAGCAGTTCTTTTAGCATATCTTGTAGCACTGGTTTGGTGTTAATATATTCCATTAGCCTTTTTTTTTTTGTCTGGGAAGCTCTTTCTTTGACCTTCTATTTTGAATGATAGCCTTGCTGGGTAGAGTAGTCTTGGATTCAGATCCTTTTTTAATGACCTTGATTGCTTCATGCCATTCCCTTCTGGCCTGTAGTGTTTCTGTTGAGAAGGCAGCTGAGAGCCTTATGGGGTTTCCTTTGTAGGTAACCTGTTGCTTCTCTTTTGATGCTTTTAGGATTCTCTCTTTGACTTTAATTTTTGGCACTTTAATTACTATGTGTCTTGGTGTGGGTTGTTTTGGTTCTTCTTACTTGGGGCTCTCTGTGCTTCTTGAACTTGAATGCCTCTTCCTTCACCAAATTAGGAAAGTTTCTGTCACTATTTCTTTAAATATATTCTCTAACCCTTACCCATTTTCTTCCTCTTTGGGGACTCCTATGATGTGAATGTTATTACATTTCCAGTTATTCTACAGTTCTCTTAAGCTGTCTTCCTGGTTTTCTATTGTTTTTTTCTTTTGGTTTTTTGATTAGTTGATTTTTTTTCTACCCTGTCTTCTAATTCACTGATCTAGTCCTCAGTTTTCTGTACTCTGAGGGTTAGTCCTTGCAATGTGTTCTTTATTTTTGCTATGTCATTCTTCATTTCCACTTGGTTGGTTCTCAATGTTTCTATATCTTTACTCATGGTGCTGATGTCCTTACTCATGCTGTTGAGTTTTTTCAAGATCATGGCTCTGAAGTCTACCTCTGATAATTTTCTTAACTGCATTTCATTTATCTCATCTTTGTTAGAGTTCTCTTGTTCTTTCATTTGGGATTTGTTTCTTTGTTTCACCATACTGGCTATCTCAGTGGGTTTTGGAGCCTGGCAAACATTCCCTGTGGGTGTTAGTGTTGTGCTGTTAGTGGCTTCCTCTCCTGGGTTTGGATGAGACTGGGTGGGCCCATGTTAAACACCACTGTCAAGTCTTACTTTCCTGGGTAGATTTGCAAGACCAGGAAAGGTTTAGTTATCCTCTAGCTTTTTCCTGGAGGCTAGTAGTCTCAGATACTCAGTGCCTTGGAATGTAGCCCTGGTGTTCTGCATGAGAGGTTTTCCAGAGGGTGGGATAGATGCTGGTTGTTAATGAGACTCAAATTGCATTTCTTTGCTTCACCTGGGAAAGGCTGAATTTTTCTATGGGGGCAGCTGCTGCTTTTCCCCACAGCTCTGGGAGGAGCACACTGGCCACCGTCCTTTGTGGTCGCAACTCAGCAAAAACTCTGAGTGCCCTCCAAATCCCGAGTGTCCCCATACAGTTCCAGTCCAGTCTGCCCTCCCTCTGCCATAGCCCCCAGTTGAGTGGCTGTGGCTATTTTAGCCTCTGTTCCGGCTCTCTGCCTTGTGGAGCGGGCTTGGTCTTTGTTTCCCAAGGGTGCTGCTCTCAGTTAAAACTGCTGCTGTCCGTGGGCTCCTAGCCTGCCACCTTATCGCGCCTCCACAGGTCCCACCAGTGTTCCTGGTCATATGGTCCTGTCCTGCTGCTTTTCTGTTGTTTTTATCCGAGGATTTGTCTTTATTTTAGTTGTAATTCCTGTTTGGTCCTGGGAGATCATCTGTGTAGCTTCCATTCACTTGGCCTCCATTTTCACATCTTCTTTGCCTATCTTGTGAGCAGCTGGGTTGCACAGGCCTCTCTGGTGCCCTGGCACCCTGCAGGTCCCATGGGTAACTGGATAGCACAGTTCCTTTGGGGACTGGGCTCTATGCCTATGTTATGGGCTGCTGGGTCGCACACGTCTCTCTGGTGCCTCAGCAGCCCGCAGGTCCCACAGGTACCTGGATCATACAGTCTCTTCTGTGTTGCACTATCCACTCTGGTGCCCCTCACCCTGCTGTTCTCACAGACCGGCAGCTGGATTGCACCAGTCTCTCTAGGGCTCTGGCTTCCCACTGTTCTTCTGGGCTGCTGGACTTCACAGGCCTCTGTGGAGCCCCTGGTCCCACTGCTGGTGGCTGGGGAGTGCTGCTGCCCCGTGGGGCTCAACTTCTGCTCAGCGTTTGCTGTAGTTTTTGGGAATGGGTCTCAGCTGCTGGTCAGTGCTTCTGTTGCCTGGGGATGGATGTCTGCTCCCCAGCCTCTGTTGCTAGGGGTATATCTCGACTCTGATCAGGCTGCTACTATGGGGGATGGTGCTGGGCTCCGGGCTGTCTGCGGCTTCCGAGACCAGCACCTTGGGAGCTCCACTACTGTGCACTGGTCTGTGTTGACACAGAGTGTCCACTGGTCTGATGGTACCAGGTGCGCTTGTGGGCTCAGGTTACTGGGCCCTTCCAAGAAAGACCTGGGATCTTCCAAAATGATGGGACCTCACCGCAGAGCAGGGAGAAGCGCCCTGAAGGGCTGCTTACTGAGGTAGCAGGTTGCTCCAGTCCATAGCACAGGAACCTTCTGCTCTGTGTCTCTGCACTGCACGAGTTTGGTTTTACACCTTCAAGTCCACTGACACTCTCTCACACACTCGCTCACTCTCTCACACACTCACCCTCCTTCAGGTCCTGCCCGCCACTATCTTCCCCAAAACTCACTTTGAATAAAGTCCTAAATCAAATATATCTGGATTTGCTTCTACTCAGGAGGATCAGCAGAAAAATTTATCTCAGGATCATGTAGGAATCTTGAAGGTGTATGAAATTCAGAAAATTTGGGAACTGGTTTCTGGACCTTGGTTATTCATGGCTGTTTTTACAAGGAGTAAAGATACAGAAAAATGCCATTTTTAATGAAAATTTTTTTATATTTAAAGGTTGGCAAATAATTTTAAATATCTATAACACTTTCATGGAACAGTCGAAAGACATCTGTGGCCAGATTTGGTCCACAGGCTGCATCTTGGTGATTTTTGTTCTAGACTTAAGGATACAAAGTCTTACCTATCCACTTAAAATAGTAAAAGGAGAAAAAAAATTAATTAATTTTTTATTTTTATAGATTTCTTGATATTCTGAAAATAAGACAGAATTTGAAGTTAAATAGGTTATCCTACTCCACATTTTGAAATCTTCTAAGCTTAGCTCAGATGTCTTCCATGACTTTCCTGAAGACAACAAGGACTACTTTACACAAAGAAATCCATTGGTGTCTCTTCTGTACCGGATCACCTTTTCCTCCCTCCCTTCAGCCCTCCCTCCTTTTTTCCTTCCTGCCATCCTCTGACTAGTTAAATACCTGTGATGCAAACTTGGGGGCAGTGTAATCCAAAGACTGAGCTCTTAAACTCTATACCATAGCACTTATAATACAGTAAGGACACTAGTTAATTACACAAACCAATACTCTACTTAAAAAAAAAAAAAATCACTTTTAGACTTCAACAGGGCTGCTTTATATGAAACTAGTTTATAGACTTATACTTTTCCTCTACTATACTATAATTCTTTTGTAGGGAAGATTTCTGTCTGATTGATTTACTGCTCTTCTATAACACCTGGCACAGTAACTTTGCCAAAGCAAGCATCAACAAAATATGTATTTAACTGACTATGAATATCTGAATTCATTCAACTAATGTCTCTCTTCCTGTCCTCACTTTGCCATACCCTACCTTCTATACATACAGACTCAGAAACACACACTCTGCACACCAAGGACACTCTAATATCCCTTATGAGCTTTGTGTGATGAATAACAGACACGAAGACCTAGGTTTGAGTTTTGATTGTGTAAATCTACAAGACACATGTCATATCTCCTCTCAAGCCTTTTTTTCCCCCAACAAAAAGGGTGTGTGCTGAGCCATATCCAGGCTCCTTTCTGGCAGTGTAAAAAAAAGTGGCTTTGGAGTCAAACACAACAGTATTCAAAGCTAACATCTCTAATTGTCCAGCTGTGTGAATTTAGCAAGTTGCTGAATCACTGAGACCATGAAAGTGCTTACTATAGTACCTGGAAAATAGGATGCTCTCAATAATTATTAGATATTTTTATTATTATACTATTATTGGTTATTACAAACTCTGTAAAGTGGCTTTATCTAAAGCACATGTATGTGATGGCTCATTTTCAGTTATGGGCAGATAATGTCTGTTTATAGCTTCCATAAATCTACCTCCAATTGTCTGTGGTTATGTATACTGCATGAGAAACTCATGTGACCATGGAAACTGAAAAACTGAATCATTCAAAGAGTTGTTTTGTAGCTGACATCTCCTTGATTTATTTCTCGCTCATTGAACTTGCTTTGCTTTTCAACCTGAATTGAGCAGATTTACGGTTTTGTGTAAGCACAACCCATGTCTGATCCTTAGGCACTGTTAAGAGAAAACAAGATAAAGAGAGGGAATTCTTTATATTTATGAATCTTTCTGAAAATTCATCAAGGGTTCCACTTTTACCAGGAGAAATCAGCAGAGACAGGCAATGCACATAATTTCTTATTGAGAAAATAGTAAACTTTTTCTTCATTGAAGAGAGCTGTAAAATCTTAGGAACTTGTCTTAAAATATAAATAAATCTGTTGAAGACTCAGCTTTCATTTAGCTTTGTTAAATTATAGAGCCTTTAGCTTCACTTTGTACAGGACTTTGTGGTTCTTTATTTTATACCTATGCATTTGTTATTCCTCCCAGCATCTGTTCTTTGAAAGCTTATTGAGTCTTCCTCCTTTGTCTTTATACAGGAGCAGAAACATTGAACCAAATTGGATACAGTTGGGTTCCCATGTTACTTCGCTAGAGTCTTCCCCTGAAGTTGAGATGGATACTCTACAAGCTCCTAAAGGGTAGAACTCTACAAACAAAACTTAAGGATCATGACAAGTCAGTGTTAGTCGGAAGTGTATTGATATTTCCTTGCCCTTTTTCAAATTTTGAAATGATTTCACAGTATTAAAAATAGGGGAAGAAAGAACAGATATTTAGAACCAAAACTGAAGATGCATTTTTTCAATAGCTCAAATTGCTCCTTAGTTCTTCCTTAGGGTTGGTTGCTAGACCTGTCTTTAACAGTCTTCTCTTCTTGCTCCATTAAGTCAATTAGGATGACCCTGAGATCAAATTATAGAAAGTTATCTTTTCTAAAATATGATGCATGTTATTTTTTAGTGATTAAGAGCTTTACCCTCCTCTCTTACTCTGTTGAAATGTATCACAAATTTAATTTAATTGATGTAGCAGTCTGGGCCTAGTCAAGAGATAACAACCACTTAGATTAAACAAGGGAAGATGAAAATAATTAATTATTAACCATGATAAAAGAGTAACTGTAAGATATAAAGACACTATAAAGCACCCTGGGTCTGATGGATTGCCCAAGAAAGCACAGACCTAAAAGTGGTTCAGACCTCATTGAAAAGTGGGGTTCAGCCACAGGTGGCAGAGATAGCCAAAATGGTCTGGAGTTGCAGGGCAAACAATAGACAATCCTCTAATTGCAAGTGAACAGCAGGGGGTCAGCAACCTGTGTTGCAGAAGAGCAAGGGGAGTCCTGGCACCAATAGGGCAGAAGGGCTTCAGATGGGGAGGGCTTGGGGCAGGGCTGCTTGCAGATGAAATCAAAGCTGGCTGTGTGACCCTCTGGGCCCACTGGTCAGTTGGTACTCACTTAGCGTCTGGATAAATGACTGCGGGAAGGTTATCACCGGGCAGAGGCTGTAAGGTCCCAGAGGTGTCACTCCCGGCCCACGTCTACCAGTTTTCACACCCACACAGCTGAGCCCCAGTCTGCAGAGGAAGCCTCTTTCTTCTCTAATGCCCCTCCAGCACCCTCTACTGAGAAAACTTGGTGCTCACTTTTAAGGAGAGATGATTATAGAAAGTTCCTTAATCACAGAGCATGTATTGAAGGGTGTGCACTTGGAGCAGAAAAGCAATAAATTGCTAACTTTCTTCTATAATTTTATTACAACTCATCTGTGAGATGGGAAAAAGAATCAGACAATTGGGACTAAAAGACTAACATTACTAAGACTAATTACATTTATGTGATTTGGAGTGATACATTTAGCTTTCCAGAGCTTTAGTTTTCTTTTTTGTCTGTCAGATGGCATACAGCCTTTCTCAGAGGATTGTTGGGAGAACTAGATGAGATGTATAAGTGAGATTGCCTGCTACTGAAAAGATAAATGCATTTTATTTTATTTATGTCTTTTAAATTTTTAATCAATTGGATGCTAATAGTTGCTTCTGGGGATACACCAGCTGGCAGGTTAGAATTAAAAGTCAAAACCAAAACCAAGCCCCAAACCAACTCACAAACAAAAACCCATTTTTAAATTTGGTTTAACGTTATTTCCATGGTTGGTGAGTGCGATAATAAGAGCAATGAGTCAAGTTAAGTCTATTTTGTTTTTTATGTTCAGAACCTTCTGTAATCTGACATGAGTGTATGTCCTAATTTGGGAGATGCAGTTTCCTGTAAAAGGGGGCCTTTTCATCATTAGTATGTCATGTTCAGGTTCTTTCTGGAGCAACTGTTTGGAGCCTTTTCTGAAAGGCACTTTTCCCTAATTGTTTAATATACTTTCAGTTCCTAAATCCCCTCACTGTTTTAGCCCTAGCGTCGCTCTGCCTTCCTCAGAGGAGAGAGCCCAATACAGAATGCTGGTTGCTAAGCAGTGTCTATTTTTACTACACTCAAGCAGAATAGAAGCCCACTCGATGAGATTCTATCACTGAGGCTGACTACTGAACACTGTTTGCAGGTTAAGCACTTACTGGTGTTTCTCTGTGAACTCTACGAACTCCACAGTTTAGCCTCCAGGATGAGGGTGTAAAACTGAGGCTACGGAGCTGCCCAAGAAATGTATTGAAAAAAAATCGTAAGTATATTAACTCATCAAGTATTTATTGAGCTCCTAATATGGTTTATGGCTCTGTATTAAGCATTTGGAATAAATTATTGAGCTGCATGGATTTGGTCCCTGATTTCACAGAGTCTATAGATCAGATGGAAAAAGAGACAGACTAACAAGAGCACTGAAAAGACAAATTGTGACTTAAAAAAATAAACATGTTGCAGAGACAGCATAACAAAAAGAGAGGGAGTTTGTTTTCGATAGAGAGCAAAGAGGAGGGCTTTCTGAGGCCCAGGTGCAAAGACCAAGAAGGCTCCATTCATGAGGAATGTATTCCAGGCAGAAAGAACAGCTTGTGCAAATGCCCTGGGAGACAGAGTGTCAGGGTGGGAGGGCGGGAAGAAGAGGAGAGTGGGCAGGGAAGGAAAAAGCTTACCATGAGGACCTGAGAAAAGACTAACGTGATGAGTTTAGTGACTAAGGAAAGGAAGTTGAAGTGGCAGACAAGGATATAAATTTCAGCTACAGTGAGAGAATGGAAATCCTTGGGAAGGCTTCATGCAGTGAATGATTTGATCCACCTACATTTTATTTATTTTTAAAAATTATTTTTATTAATTTAATTTTGTTACAGTTGTTTCTCCTTTTTTCCCCATTGACACCCTCCTCCCCACCCACCCCCCGCCCCGCCCCCAGCTTTGTTTTCTATGCATATAAGTTCTGTAGTTTATTTCTCCCCCCACTGCTACCCCCTCTTCTGGGGTTTGTCCGTCTGTACCCTACTTCTATGTTTCTGAGTCTATTTTGTTCTTCAGTTTGTTTAGTTCATTTTATTCCACAAATAAGTGAGATCATGTGATATTTGTCTTCTTCTGCTTGGCTTGTTTCGCGTAGCATAATATTCTCCAGGTCCCTCCATGTCGTTTCAAAGGATAAGAGATCTTTATTTTTTACTGCTGCATAGTATTCCATTAAGCACCAATCAGAAAGAATATATGTACCCCTATGTTCATTGAAGCACTATTTATAATAGCTAAAATCTGGAAACAGCCCAAGTGTCCATCAGTAGATGAGTGGATAAAAAAGCTGCGGTACATATACGCAACAATCCACCTACATTTAAAAAAAATCATGTTTCTTTTCAGGAGGGGAACTGTTGGCAGGAGGACCAGAATGAACCAAGCGGTCCACTTAGGAGGCGGTGTAAAGGCCCTGGAGGAAGAATGATAGACATTTGATGGAAGGGATTGTCGTGCAAACAGCAAACAGGCAAATCTGAAATATCTGCAGGAGGGAGAACAAAAGAAACTCGGTGATGAACTTGGATCTTTTATCACAAACCTGCTCCTTTTACGATCTTCCCAGATTTATTTAATGAGCACTCCATCCTTGTCACTCTCTGAAGTCTTTCCCTCACACCTTTTATTACAAAACTCAGCAATCTGCTGGCTCTGCATTCAGAAAGCGTCCAGAATCAACCACTTCTCATCAGTTCTACCTATGAATGCCTGGCCCAACCACCACTCTCTCTCTTCTAGATTATTGCAACAGTCTTGCCTCTTTCTGCCTTTCCTCCTGCAATCTGTGATCTGCACAACACTCAGAGAAATCCCATTAAAACAATAGGTCAGATCATGTGAATCCTCCACTCAGAATCCACCAGCAGCTTTCCATTGCACATGGAGGAAGAGATGGTTAAAGACCCTTTGTGATCTGCCAACAACTATCTCTCTTACTTCACTTTCTGTTATATTACAGCCACACTAGTCTCCTTGGTATTTCTTAAATATGACAAGCTTGTTCCTACCTCAGAGCCTTGGCTCCTGCTAGTTCATCTTGGAATCTCTTTCTCCAGTTACCTATATGATTCACTGCCTCACTTTTCAAGTCTTTATTCCAGTGGATCTTCTCCAGTAGACCTTCTGTGGTGGCTCTAGATAGAATTATGCTCCCCCCAGAATTATACTCTCTATTCTCTTTCTGCTTTATTCTTTTCCATAGAATTAATTTATCTAACACGCTGTATTATAATTTATCATATTAATTATTAAGCTCCATTAAGTGTGGACATTTTTAAAATGGACTTCAATTTTTAAAATAGCTTCACATTTTCAGAAAAATTGAGAAGGTGATATGGAGAGTTCCCATACACCTGGCACCCAGTTTCTGTTATTATCAACCTCCTACTCGAGTATGTTGCGTTAGTCACAATGAATCAACTGATGGTGAAACATTATTATTATTAACTTTATTCAGATTTCTTTTGATTTTCAGTAATGGGACTGTTCTAATCCAGGATCCCATCCAGGACATTGTATTACATTACGTTGTCATGTATCTTTATTTGTTTGGCTAGAACAGTTTCTCAAACTTGCTTTGTTTTTTATGACTCTGACAATTTTGAAGAGTGCTGATCTGAAATACTGTAGAATGCCCCTCTGCTGGAAATTTTCTGATGCTATTCTCCTGAGTCGATTGAAGTAATGAGCATGGAAGAAGAAGATCAAAGAGGTAAAATGTCCTTTTCAGCAAATCATCTCAAGTGCATATTATCAACATGAATTAGACGGACATATTGACCTTGATCACCTGGCTGAGATAGAATTTCACATGTTTCTACCCTGGACTGCTACTTTCCCCACCTCCAAATTGCAATCTTTGAAAGGAAGTCACTACACACAGTCCACAGTTAGGGAAGGAGGAGTTATGCTTCAACTTTTTGAGGGTAGGGTATCTGTGTAAATCATTTGGAAATATTTTGCATAGAATATTTGTTTCTTCTCACACATGTATTAATTTATTTACTTATTTTTTTAAATAACCATCAAATCAAGAATATTTCATTTTACATTTTGTGTTATAACCCAATGGTACTTTATTTAGCTATTTTTGGTCCTCAAATCGTTTCAGCTTTAGTCCTTGAGAGTGCTTTCAGTTGTTCCTGTACCCATTTGACATACTCTCATCTGTTTTTTAGCACCTTCTTACTTTCTATTGTTCCATGATGCTCCAGGCTCATCTTGTCTGCTTCCTGCCCCAGTCCAAGAAATAGCTATTTTTCCAAGGAACACAGGTGAATCTCTATCAGTTCAATAATTTCTATATCCCCAGCACCCAGAACAAGACCTGGCGCAGAGGAGTTGCTCCATAAATATTTGTTAAATGAATGAATGAATGAACGAACAAATGAATTGGAAACAAGATTAAGAAATTAGGTGGCTTAGGTCAGAATGACCTCCCCATATATGACTCTTCTCTCCTGAAGGCAGATGGGATCCAGCACTTTGACATAAATTCTGTGGGAATTATTGCAGGATCTAAATTTGCTTCATTCTCCAATGTTATTATTTTTTAAGAAAATGGTCTTCCTGAGAAAGGCGTATAGAAGTTTATGTTTCATTTATTTTAAATTACTAAGTCAGAGTTAATCATTCTTCCCTTAATACTCCCCATCCTCTCACGCCCTAATTAGAGAACTCATTTTATTCTTCCTTAGCTGCCTTGTCCCTCTTTCTGTCACTCACGAGGCTCTGAACAGCGTGACCACAGGGACCGCGTCTCATTCGTGCAGTGCCCACGGCAGCAAGACAGCTGACACAGGAAGCTCTCGGCCGGTGGTTCCCGCAGACAGGCCGTCAGAGAGGCCACGTTACACATATGCAACACATCTCAGGCAATAATAATTCAAATGACAAAGCAGTCTCAATAAAAAACCCTGCCTTTTAGCTATGGGACAACTGTCTGAAAAGAGGTGCACTTTAATTTTAAACACTTATGGGACAGAGGAAAGAATGAATCCATTATCTAGCTAAGCTAACTGTGTTCTGCCCGCCTCCTATCTCTGTTGTTATCCATAAATTTCAGCAAATAAGTCTTTTTCTGACTGCAGAATCACAAAACTCTTATAATAACCCTTAGGTATCCTATAATTCTTTCATTTTAAAAATAGAGGAATTGTGGTTCAAAGAATGGAGAATGATTTTTCCATGATCACATAGGCCTGAAAGCTAGCCCTCAGTGTCCTGACTGAGTGCCAACCTTATCATTGCTCTACTGGAAGGTCTCCACCAATATTAACATATTGGCATAAAAATGGATACTTCACAGTTACCTATTCCCCTGGACAATCATGTTTGCTGCATAAAACAATGGATGGCAAAACTGAACTAATTTTTAAGCATTTAATATTCTATTAAGTAGGAGAGGGAGGTGCCCATTTAAAACCCACAAAAGATGGAAAGAAAGAAAGCAACACATACCAAGTACTTACCATATACATGTTGCCTCTACACATTATTGATTTTGATGTTTCATACTCAACACAGTAAGTGTTCTTATGAGATGTTAAACAAATCACCCCAGTCACACAGATACTTAGTAGTAGGAATGAAATTCTTACCCAACTTCTGTGGCTTTCATGTCTGAATAATCCCTTTTTACTTCACCATAATCATTCCAAACTCCAGGACTTGAACTATTCTGATTATAGATTTGAACTAAGTATTGTTGAGTTTATGTTATACATCACATCAGCGGTGTATTGATTTAATTAATTACTTGTAGTGTTTACCACTCAATCCAGTTTAGTTAAAACAACATTTATTAAGTGACTACTGTGTTTTGGGGCACTATATATACCAAGTGCAGGGCAGAAATAAAGAGATCAATTCACCGGATTCTAAATGGAAAACACATGCTCACATTTAACTCTAATTGAAAGGAATATATGGAAACTTCTTCAACAGATGGACAAAATGCTATATAAAGTGTTGTACATGTGTGTTTGTGTGTCCACATGCATATATATAGTAAGAGTACTGTCTGGTATGTGTGGGATGTGTGTGTGTGTGATCTTGTATATATGTGCATATAAAAAAATCAGCACCATAAATTTATGCCTGCCCTATATACATAATATATATATGTATGTGTAAATAGCTGTACATAAATGCTATTGTTTAATTTTAGTAGGTTCCTTATATTTCCTGCCCTGGGGCTGAAAGCTTAAAGCAGAGTTTAAAGTGTGTATGTGCAAGCTTGTATATAACTCAGAAAAAATTTACACCATGTTTTTTTTTCCATGATGATGATAGTGGCGATGATCTGATCATAGTTCAAGATATGGGAAACACAGTAAAAACAAGAATAACAACAACACAGTAAAAATAGAAATAATCTTGCCTGGCCAAAAAAAAAAAAAAATTAAGAAAAGAGACAGTTTTACAGAGACTAGGAGTTTTCTGATGAGTTCATTTTTTATTTCGGACTTGGCACATTGTGTAAGCATGCCTTATTTGTCAAATTTCAAATTTGTACCTCTCCCTTCCTATTCTCTAGTCTCAAATTAGTTTTCTCTGTCATACCTCAAAGAAATTTAGAGAAAAAAAATATTTTTAAGCTGCTCCATTTGTCCTGACATACATAAACAATGAGTTTAAAATAGTCATTTTATCCAGCTAATCTCTTCAGAACATTTGTTCTTGGTCATCATTAAATTCACCTGGATGAGCAGGTCACTGACAGTCTAACCTGTAAAATGCTTCCTAAGGGGATGTATGTTTTGCTGTCAGACGCTGTCTTTCCTCCAAGTTCTTTGTAAGAGATAGTCCTAAGTCAGAAAGCATGAGCTTGAGTTCAGACAACTGGACAAATCCCCCTTTTCTGTCTCTTTTGAAATTTTAACTATATGGATGTCAACATTTCCATCAGCGGAGAATAAAAGATAATATTTAAAACCATTTAATGAGCAGAACTAATACTTTTCTTTCTAAAGCCAAGAGCAGGAACAGGAGAGGCAAAAGAGATCTTTATTTTTTGTTGGTGATTAATTCAGGAAGAACCAGCATAGGATACAAAGTGAGAATGTGGGATGTTAGGTTTCAGCAGAATTGCTTAAAACCAACGAATATACATGGAGGAGACAGTTTGCCAGATGGAATCAATTCTGATGATTTTTTAAAAACTTCTTTGAACTCCTTTGCACTCTATAACTCTCTCTAGCTCTCATCCCGTCTTCCTTCTGTGATATCTATTTGTGTAGTCTTACATCCTCTGAGATTCCAAAAATTTGTTGAGGGTAGAGGATGGGTCTGATTCAGAACATCCTTCTCCATAACTCCTTGTACTTTACACCATGTGTTTTTTTCCCCATGTACTGTACTTTGTACATAATAGATGCATAATAAACTGATCAATTGGCTGCAGGTATGAGAAGAGATACAGGGCTAATATTAAGGGCATGTGAATTATAGTGTGTTTCTGCATCTTTGCATTGTGTTCTCAATCAGTTCCAGAGAATCATTTTTGCTCCCTATAACTTAATGTAAGATATTTCAGTGGGATGGGAAAGATAGCCATGTGACTTGATGTTACCTAATACACCAGGGCCTCCGCGGTGACAAGATATCATCTTGTTCTATCAGCAGGGCTGGCTTGATGAAACCAAATCACATGATATTTGTTCTCATGTCAGACAGCTCCTGTCAACGATGCCTGCAAAATATGCTGGCAGTCTCTCTCTTGAGATGCCAACTTCATTTAATTAGTTTGCACACTAGACAAATTTCACCCACTCCTTTTACTCTGAGGTTCTTTTCAAAGCCTCGGCTCTGAGTTGAGGGTCTTCAAAGGTAAAGAACTTCAGAAAGTTATGATTATTTAATATAAATGGAGCGTGAAAGCATTACTGGAGTAGTCCATATGAAATAATAATGATGACTACAGTAATTTTAATAAAGTTGTCTTTTTGTGTCTTCCTTGAGGGGAAGTCAACTAGGTCATACCTCCTCAATGCAATAGGGAGACTCAGAGCTAAACACTTTGAAGCTTAGTGTTGAAGAAACTGACCAGCCTGTGTTTCATGGATGGAGGCAAATAATAAACCCAGGACTGCAAGGTGGTGTGAGGGCTTGGGGCAGGACAGGCCTACACCACAGCAGCATCCTAGGGAGAACATGGTGTGGCAGAGCGGGATTCAGGCCCCCTGGCTGACATTTACTAAACTATGTTTGCAAGTCACCTCACCCAATTTGAGCCTCATGTTAAAACAAAAAGAATTCCTGATTCTTAGCTTTCTTACATAGTTGTTTTGAGAATCAAGTTATAGCTCAAGTTGTTTTGAGAATAGAGTTATAGCTGATAGTGCTTTGTAAAGTATACTGAGTGCATAAACATAAAGAATTGTAATTACGAAGGACCTTCCTCCTGTTCTTTTGTTGTTGTTGTTCTTTTTCAATCCTCACCCAAGGACATGTTCATTGATTTTAGAGAGAGGAAGGAAAAGAGAGAGCGAGAAAGAGATAAACACTGATGTGAGAGAGAAATGTTGCCTCTGATACGTGCCCCAACTGGGATCAACTTCGGCATGCACCCTGACCAGGAATCAAACCTGTGACCACAAGGTAGTTGGGACGACACTCCAATGGGACACATGCCAGCCAGGGCTCCCTCTTCTTAAATAGTAATATGGGAGCTGATTCTTCAGCCACTTTCCATTTAGTACCTCGGATTTCTCACAATAAATCAGGAACACATTTTAAAACCATATATCTCTTGCTGTAATGTTGATAGAGCAAAAAGTGTTTATTGAATGCTTGTGTTAATCAATAAATATATATCAAGTACTTATCACATGTGAGGATTTGTGTTAGACTTTGGAGAGAATAAGAATTAGTATCAGCTACAGTTACCTTTAAGTTTTGGGGGGACAAGAGTCAACTTTGACTGTATTTGAAGTCAGGGGTGAGGGGAGGAACTTCGATTTTCTGTTCATACATAACATACCAGACACCATGGTAGACAATTAAAATGCATTATCTATTTAATCCCCACAGTGAGTTACCTTTTGAGATAGAAGTTTTTAAAATATTCATTTCTCATATGTAAACACAGAGGCACAGTGAAGTCAGATAACTTATTCAAGAATTCACCACCAATCAGTCAGAAAGTTGGAAATCCAACTCAAGCTGGGTGCTGGGTCTTGGGCAAATAATAGGAAAGGCTGGCCAAATATGCTGGGACATGATGGTTCCACTTTCACGTGTTCACAGAGCAACATTTTTGAGAAACTTACACTAGGCGCTCTCTCTCTCTTTCTCTGCCCCCCCCCCCTCTTTACTCTCTCTCTCTTTCTCTCTCCAGTAGCCTGCTTCACAATAAACTTTTCACTTAAATTTAATTGTTTCATATGTGGTGGTATTATATGATTTCATTTATCCTTATAGAATATTTGATTATCACAAAAGAGATGAGATCTCTTACTTCATTATTAGAATGAGAAAAACTGTCAGGTTATTTGTTTTTTGCTGTTGAGTAGGATTTCGTTATATGTTCTGCACATTAACTTTAGGTTACTGTTGTAGTTTGCAATGAATATCTATGTGAATACAATTTCCTCTTTGTTTGGATTATTTCTTTTTTATTGAATTTATTGCAATGACATTGGTTAATGAAATTATATAGGGTTTTGGGTGTACAATTCTATAATATATCATTTGTATATTGTATTGTGTGTTCTTTCTTTAGATAAATTTCTGGTATTAAAATCTTTGGCTTGATGAATATAACATTTTTAAGATCTTGACTTTAATTTCCAAATTGCTTCTTCAAAGAGTTGTGTCTATTAACTTTGGCCACATGGATATGTAGCAGTGTACCAGTAATCTCAAAATTTCATTAGCAAAATTAGTTTTAAGTTTTTAAAAATAATAAATATAAAAATGTTCCTTATTGTCTACCCTTGCATTTCTTTGATTACTAGTGAAGTTGAACACTGTGCCATATGTTTCTGGCGTAACTATATTCCATAATTTATTAATAGTTTGCCTATTTAACTATTGGAATTTGTCTCATGACTTTTAAAATATTCTGCACCATTGTCTCTCTATACATTTTAGTTATGCTTTAGGTTTTAGTGTAAAAAAGTTATGTGTGTATGCATAATAGTTAATTAAATCATTTTGACTTTTGAAATGTGATACTAGTCTACTTCCTGCTATGTTTCCTATGACTGTATATTTTTTATTAGTTTTTTCAAGCAAGGTTAACCTGTACAAATTTTTTCAAGATACCTCACAATTGACATGCAGAGCTGTGGAATTTACACAATCTACCATTCTCCTGAGTGGTGACCAAAATGTCAGCCTATGCTATTACGTGGCCAGTTGAACATATTGGTGAAAGAAAATGCATCTTTTGGAAACATAACACTAATAAATAAAATGCCCTTCAGGGGCAATGAAAGTGTCTTGGTGTCAGCAGCAACAATCAAAGTCATATTGGAAGCACCATGGCCAAGAAAATAAAGAATCCTGGTTGGGGGGAAGGTTGAGAAATGCTGTAGCATGAATTTTATGGGAACAATAAAATTAAGGTCTCTGACCACAAGGGGTCTTTACAAGGACCCAGGATAAATGGTGATATTAAATCTTGACACCTTGGCCCAATTCCAAGTTGGGTAATTGCATTCAGTCAATTTTAAATTCCCTCTGCAGTTTCTAATGCAATGCCCTTCTGTACTTCCTAAGGCCAACCAACTACATGCTGCTACTCTACACTGATAAGTAACTGGTATCCTCTACCCTGGAGAAGGCCTTGAAGCCACCAGGGGAAAAATCATTATAAATGTCATTCTTGTCTTCCACTTTCAAAGAATCCTACTTCCAAACACTTAGGCTGTTATAGAAAGGCCTCTGGGTCTTTAAGTGTGAAGCATTTTGGCATGGGTACTCTCCCATGACCCTACTGACCTCATTTCAGTACTTGGGGACAGTAGAAAAAAATCTTTAGACTTCAAATCAGACAATCTGAATTACAGTCCATCTCTTATTGCCTGTGTGACCTTAAGCAGCTCATTCCCTTAGTCATCAATTTTCAAGGACTTCCCATGGTTTCAGAAAATGATGCCTTAACAGAGCTAGGCCTATCGAGACTAGTCTCTAACTAGCCTTTCCCACTTTATCTCTACCTACTCCCGGGGATAGATATTATAGTCTATTTCTTGTCTTCTTGCTATGCAAGTTCATGCTGCTATGCCTCTCTCCCTGCTGTTTCTACTGCCTCAGAACTTCCTACTGCCCTCTCTTCTTGACAATCTTATCTATCTATCTCTCAAGACTGATCTCAAAAACCATCTCCATAAAACCTTCCCTAATGTCCCAGCTGGAAGTCATCTTGTATTCAGTTGCATGGCTGTGAGTGTGTGTGGTTGTGATCTCTTTCATACTCGAAATTTATTCTTTTAAGGTTGCTGTGCATTTTCTGTGGAACACAATACTGGATTTTACATTTATTAATTGCCTAAATCTTTGACTTTTTTCAATCCTTATTTTCATGTGATAACCATTCTAAATAACAAAGCAGAGCTTAAGCAAGTGTTACTATAGTTCATTTGAGGTTAATTAGCATACACAGCATACACAAACACAGGCAAATAGTCTCTTAATTGTTCTTCCTTCCTGTGGACTTTATGTGATATTCAACCTCTAACAATATGCAAATTTTACGAAATGTACTTTAAATTTAACTATCTCTTGTGACAGAAATTGTGGAGTCATTCTCTCAGATAAATACATTTTAAATATGTAGGGTTTTTGTTGTTGTTGTTAATGTAGTTTCTTTTGGAGTCAGGTTAAGTGACCATTTGTAAACTTTTACAGATATATGTTTAAACCAATACATGATCTGAGAAATGAAACCCTGGAAGGTAACTGAAAATTAGCAAGTCTAGTTGTTCTCTATGTCAAATTTCAATTCTTAGAATCACTGTGCAGTGAGGTGATTAATTGCACATAAATCCCACAACCCACAGGTTGGCACCCACAGGTTAGTATAAAGACTGGGCATCTCTAACTATTAAATACAAAATAAACCATTCACAACCCAATAAAACAAAATGAAATGCCACAGGTGATAAAGATGCTTAGTAAAGGCTACTACTGTTCCTTACTGCAAGTTGATGACCATTTTAAAAGTAAGGAATCAGAAGATGTAACCATGTAGAAACTTCATTTCTTAATATGCTTTTTTCTTCTTTCTTTCCTTTTAATTCAAACTGGCCTCATCCAGCACCCAGACTCACCTGACTCCTCTCCCTTGCATGTTTACTCCCTTCATCCGTAAGCCCTCAGAAAAATGACGTTTGGACTGGCATCAAATAATCATAGAAACAAAGCTTCAGGTCTGTTGACCACAGAGACAGAGTTTCAATCAAACTAAAGATAACATCTAAGCCTCAGTTGTGTTTCAGCTCCAGATCCAAAAAAGTGGCCAAACCAGATGAAGTGATGCTATGGCTGACATCAGGACCAGATGCAATGATCAACTACCCGTTCCCTGGGTGCTGGGCCTGTCAGTGGAGACCACGCCCCTAAACATGACCCTAACCCCCTTAGTCCCCTTTCTAACCCACCCCCTGAAAGCCATCTGGACACTAGGTTTTTGAGCACCAGCTCACCCATTACTCTGGGTACGAACCACTTCCTCGACTAATAAACCCTTACTTTCTTGGCTGCAGATTCCCATTTGTGTCTTATTGTGCTTTGATGTGCACAGGCCAATGGACCCCTTTAGTCCAGTAACAAGAAACAGAGGTGACAGTGTCCAGATCACAAGGAGAATGAGCAGCCAAACCTGAAATGAACCCTCAGCCACCTACAATCAGTTAAGTGCTCCCTTCTGCCTCTGACATCTCCACTCTTCCTGACCTCTTTCAAGGTTTTTCTATATCCTGGTTGACTCTCAGACTATTTGAATTTTACAGGTTACAATGATAAAAAATACAACAAACCAGCGTGATAGACCGTTTTTAGAATTAGATGCCAAAGTCTTGTTGTTGCTTTTCTCTTGGCTGCTTGGGACTCAGAGGAAGCCAGATTTGTCCCAGGTCCAATAATCCCAAAGTATGTTTATTAGAGTTGACTTGAGGGGACACACATGCTCCCCAAAGAGAAGCTACCATTCACTATCTGATTTTCCAGGATATAGCTCATGAGTTCCCATGAACAGTGCGTGCATGATTTTGCCTTGACAGAAGTGAAGACATTGCCTATCATGTTAAGTCAAACAAACCATTGCCTGCAGTAATGTGATTCTCTGGATGCTAGTTACGTGGCTGTATTTACCAGGTTAAAATTCATCATGCTGTATACATATGATCAGTGTCATTTTATGTATTCATTTTGTGCTTCCTTAAAATGTTTACATCTGAAATAATAACAAAAACGCTAACAAAACATCACTGCCTGGCATTTAGAGCAAGGCAAAGAGTGGGAAAAAAGTTCTCAAGTCGAACTTTATAACCTGGCTTTATAGTGTCTGAGCTCCACGCTATTAGGCAAGCCAACGCACCTCCCTGAGCCTCAGAATTTTTCATATCTCTTAAATAGGAAAAATAATCCCTGCCTCATGGAGATGCTGTGATGATAGTATAAAGTAATATTTCTAAAAAGCCCCAGGCTTAGAGAGCAGCAAGGCTTCAGCAGCTGTCAGTAACTCATTCATTTGTTCAATCATTTTTTTATCTCAAGTACCATTCTGGGATATGAAGGCTAATAAGTTACAGTTCTTTCTCGCTAATGTTTAATTTCAATAGTATTTTCCCCTTTTTCTTCCACTATCTGATTAAGGTAGAATATTCAGCCTTTCCCCCCACTACCTCCTGCATGTTCTCTTCTAGAGTCAGAGGACTCCCTGCTTCCCTTCCCCACCTCTCAGCGCAAACACCTTCCTCGGGGCTTACGTGGAGCACCAGGCACGCTTTCTGAAAGCACTTACCACATCAGGTTGCAGTTATATGATTTATATATGGAATGATTCTTGGATGAATGAATAAATGAATGCCCTTCCCTTGTCCTGTAGTGTCTCATTCCTTCCATCTGTCACTATCAATCTTAATTACGCCTCTTCTTTCATTCCCTGTTAGTGACACCTTCTGTTTCTTTCCTTGATCCCCTTCAAACAGAGTGATTTTTCTTCCTCAACACTCCAAGAGTACAAAATTTGAACTTTTTTATGGACCTCAGTGTAGCATGAGAAAGTGGTCTTTTGAATCTCTTAAACCTGGTGTTTGCTGTTGGGTTCAATATTAACTAGCTGTATGGTCTTAGCCAAATAGGCTTCTTGGACTCTCTTTTCCCTTCTTTTAAGTAGGGAAAACTATGTCCCCCCTTTAAGGCTATTATATGGTTTAGAACTGATGCATGCTTGAAGGGCAGGATGCATAATAGTTGTTCATTGAAGAGGGGATATTATTTCAACTTTGCATTTTCTAATCTATGTAGACATTGTATCTTTTTCAATGATGAAACAGCCATGTCCTCCTTATCTTGGCATATCTTACAGTGCCCATATAGAGGAAATGTTCAACGCCAGTTCAGATAAATCAATGAATAAAAAAATAAAACAAACTTTCTGTGGCAGAGAAAGAATCTTATACAAAGTCTCTGAATCCCAGAAGACTGTTTGAAAATCCTTTCCTAGAGATGAATAATAGAACAATGCCTGCCTACTAGGTGATCATCTGACCTTCCTGTTGCCTCAGAGAAAGAAGGCTGAACGGCACAGCCCTCTTGTATTGCTGTATGCACGAGCAAATATTAGCATGAGTCTAACTGGCACTGACTTGTTATTCACCAGATGGTGACCAATTTAGACTGAGCCTGCACTGATTTATTGCAGTGGTTTGGCTTATGAGATAACACAGGTGATGGTATCTATAGAAAGGGCATGCCTTCAACTTAAATTCGATTTGGAGGCTAGAAGCTGGTAAATGTGTTGATAACTACTCACAAGGCCAAGTTAGAACCTTAAAGGTGAGTTTTCGTTTTTGCATGCCAGGTTCTTGTCTTTAAATTTCCTGCGGTAGTGAAGTGTCAACATTGCATAATAACTATCCTCCAAGACTTTATTAAAATCCTGACCTTTGCTTCAAAGCTGCTGTTTGGAAGGAGAAAGGCAAGGAAAGAAAATTAGGTCTTTTCTAATCGTCTACAGAAGCTTTAGGCCATAGGCCAAGAAAACCCAGGCTGTCCTTTGAAACACATGTCTTTGCCGGTCACCCTGTCACTCATCTTGATGTGCTCCTGTGATGGTGTTAGAGAGGCATCACCGTGAAGACCGGCATTCCAAGGGAAGAGAAGCCAGTTTTAAAGGATAAACAACTGGGAGAATGGGGTGCTGTTTTTCACACTACAAGTGTCCTGTGGAAGGATCTACTGATCTCTGAGAACTGCAGGACTCTCAGCATGTAACAACTCCATCCAAAGCCTTGCTCTAAGAGACTTGACCAAACTCTAGTATGGTTTCTAGCAGCATAAGGCTGCCTGTGATGACTACAACTCCTCTCCCCACCCCCACCCCTGCCTCTAGTTAAAATGCTTGTCTTAGAAAGCTCAAGGCTGCCAGGAAAATTTGCTATTTGTTCTTGCCAACATCTAATGGTAGGTCTCTGATCCCCCTTTCTTAGAGCATTTACTAAAAAGTACTTATAATTGTGCAAATGCATCTCTTACAACTCAGAAGTGTATTTCTCAAGGACCTGAGAGCCATTCCTTTGAGATGTAATTGTCAGCAAGGAAGGAAAGGACCTCTGTCTCCCAGTCTCTGTGGGATAGACACCTAAGTTCAATAACAGCCAACCAGCAGACACAGCTGACCTAGTCATATTGACATGGACCAGCCCTTTGCAATTTTTTTATTTCATGGCTCCACAGAACTCCTATCACCCCCCCCCCTTCATTGTCTCATTAAAATGCCCAATTCTCTTCTGCACAAATTGGAATAGAGCTCAGCTCTTTCACCTACTGTCAGCAGTTACGGAATAAAATCTGTTTTCACAGCTCTAACTAATGTCCAGCTGTGTTTATTGTTGACAGCTCTATGTGGGAGAACCGCCCATTCCTGGAGCTCACCTCTGTCCCCATGTGCAGAGCTCTGGATGGGATCCAGGCGTCCCCTTCTGCCTCCCTTCCTCTAAGTCTGCATATAGCACAGCCTGCTAGGAACAAGCATGATGAAAGCCTCCCACTGTATAGCTACATTTTCTTTTCAAACTGTTTAAATTTCAATAGTTAGATATAGGTGTTTGGGCACATCAGCATGCACCTCTGACAAGACAGGCTGAATTTACACTTTAACATGACTTGGTTCGATCTGCTTGTTTTCCTACACCTGGCCAGACAAACTGAGGGGAGAGGGGACCCTCTCAGGGACAGAGGCAGTAAGGAGGGAGAGGGAGAGATGACTTGGGCACCCCAGTGAGAGATGTCCATAGTCCTCTAGAGAGACTCTGTGGCACTTGGGTGAGGATAGAAGAAAAAATGTCCAAGAAGTGGAAAATGTGCAAACCTAAAAGGATATGGAAGGAAACTTACTTTTTTCCTTTTTCACATTTTTGTTCTTGGCTCGGTCCTGCTTTTCACCTTCCTTCCAAAAACGTAAAGTAAAATGTCTTTGTACTGTACATTTTTTTTCCTTGCTCCTAGCCAAAAAAGCTACTTATTGTTTTACTTCTCTTCAATTATTCTGGCCTTCCAAAATGTAAATCAAAGGAGGGGGGCAAGAAATTGGTTACTTAGTATCTTTGGGTCCATTTAACCATCAGAGTTTTGGGTTGGATTCATAATTTAAACAATATTTATTGAGATTGCTATGGTCAAAGTACTATTTATTTGATACAGAAACATTATATTACCCTTATGGAGCATACATTCTAGAAAAGAGATATTCAGTGAATAAATGAAAGTATAACATAACTAAGGTAAAAAATATAATGAGCAGTATTTGATGTGGTTGTCAGGTAAGGCTTCAATGGGAAGGTGACAGTCTCTGTTCCAAGTGTTTTACTTACACCTATACCTATACCTATACCTATACCTATACCTATACCTATACCTATACCTATACCTATACCTATACCTATACTTATTATTATTATTTTACAGATGATGAAACTGAAACACAAAGTTGTTAAGTAATTTAAGTGTATCCTATTACTGTGTTACAGAATTTGAACCTGAATCTGGTATTCTGGCTCCAAGTTCTTTGCTTTTAACCACTAGTCTGTATTGATTATGATTTCCATTTATTAGGATTGCTCTGAAGTGTCAGGAAAGATTCTGGAGGCAGGAGATTAAGCAAGGAGACAAGTGAGGGGAGAGAGGGCAGTGACTGACCCTGGTGGATATGGTGGAAGAGAAAAATAGTGGTCAGATTTGAGATGGGTTTTGAATATAGAGGAAACAAGATTTGCTGATGGATTGCATATGAGCAAGAGAGGACTTAATGATGAGTCCGACTTTTTTTACCTGTGAGACTGGGGAAAAGATGGTGTTTTTTTAAAAGCTGGAAACACTGGGGGAGAAGGTGGTTTGGTAAAGGGTAGAAATTAAGATTCTGTTTTGAAAATGTAAACTTTGAAATGTATATGAAACATCTGAGAAGAGATATAAAGGAGGCAATAGTCTAGGGTTCAGACTGTAGCTTTAAATTTGCAGGTCGTTATCATGTGGATGAGAAAGCTGTTTGGATGAGATTCCCTAGGGAGGGACTATAAACATGCCAAGGATCGAGTGCTGGGACATCCTAACCCTCAGAGGTCATGAAGAGGTATGGAATTCAACAAAACAGGAACTGATGGCACATAAGGAGTCAAAGAAGAGAGTTTACAGGAGAAACTGACCAACTGTGTCTTATGCTGCTGATAAATCAAGTTGAAGACCAAGAATTGACCATTAAATTTGGCAAAGTGGAGGTCATTAGACACCTGGATTATGGAGTGTTAGGGACGAAAGCCTGATTAGACTGGGTTCAAGGGACTAGCAAAATTCTCAGGCCCCCTTATAGCTAAGGCAAAACGATGAAAGACAACTTGAAAAAAGATGGGGAGGATAGTAGCAGAGGGGAAACGAGAATAATGATGCCTTTCCAAATACTTTAAGCAATTTCCAAATATTTTATTGATCATCTTCTACACACCCAACACTGTTAGGCAGGTTTTAAAATATTTTTCTTATTTGTTACAATAATATTTTGACATTAAGCCAATCTGAAAGAAGTCTGTCTATACTCCCATAATCCTAACACATTAACATTTTACACATTAATTTCAACTACTATACATGTTTCCATAATTTTATACAGTCTTATTAATTATAAGATTTTTCCTTTGTAGACACAATTTTATAATTGTGTTAATTATGACAGTAAATGCTTTATTGTGTGGATATACAGCATTGGTTACCTAATCAATTTTTTTTTTTTAAATCCTCATACAAGAATATTTTTCCATTTATTTTCAGATAAAGTGGGGGTGGAGGGGGGAGAGAAACACCAATTCGAGAGAGACACGTCGATTGGTTGCCTCTGCTCAACCCCAACCAGGGCTGGGGATCAAATCTGCAAGCCAAGTATGTGCCCTTGACCAGAATCGAACCCGGGACCCTTTGGTTCTCAGACCTATGCTTTAACTGCTGAGCCAAACCAGCCGGGACTCTAATCACTTTCTCCCAATCATTTATGTTGTCTTCAAGTTATAATATAGAATACTATAATTATTTGTCTCTATGCTTGTAGCCCCTGAAAGTACAGGACTATACCTGATTCAGTTCTGAACTACCAGCATGTGCCTGGAACAGAGTGTCTTTTAGGAAGCACATGAGACTGTATAGTGAAGTGAAGAGCAAACAGATCTACAGCCTCAGTTCTCATTCTGCATTTTCCACTTGCAGACTTGTGGCCTTGGGCAAAATACATCTTTATATGTTATCTATAAATTTGAGGTAATAATAGTACCTTATAGATTATTTAATTAAATGAGCTAATATATGCAACATGCCCATGACATTATAAGCACATATTATACTAGTTCTCGGTAAGTTTTTATATAGGTGACTTTTAAAATTCCTTTGGATACTTTATTTTGGGTTCAGTAACAGTGTTCTAAGCATGCACCATATGTACCAGGTATCCAGAGACAAATACTATTTCGTGGGATTAATTTTCATAAGTGATATCAATAAATGAAATAACATTAACATTTCTACAGCTTTGATTATATGTACTGTTATTTGTCCTGGGCAGTTAAGCTCCTGCAGGCCGGAGTCAGTGTCTGACTTTTGAACTGCTGTCCATCATTCATAAGCAGATACAGAGACTGCCACCTGCTAGTTCCCAGACCCTTTTTTCCCCCATGTCTTTTCCTCCTTCTACTTAATTGCTTTCTCTGGATCTCATTTTTTAAAATAAATAAATTAATAAAGTTTAATTAGTTAACTCTAAGAGCAGAATTAAAAATCAAGGAGATGGTGGTGGGCGAGGCATGTGTGAAGAGACAAGTCATCTTGGTCGATTGCCTTTGCTGGGGATTTCAGAAACGGGGACAGGTGGCGAAGGGCCTTGCCAGTCAGGAAGATATCCGGATGGACGACCAACAGGAAACAGCAGCAGGTTCTTGAATAAAGGCGTTGACTTAATGAAAGCCATTATAAATCTCCTCCGGATGATTATACTGACTACCATCTAGGGTGGGAGAGAGGCCTGAGGGCTCTTGTAGAAACATGGAGAAATGAGAATGAATAAAAAGAAAATACTTCTTTTGAGATCAATTCCTTCCACAACAATTATTTTGTTCATTCGATAGGTATGCACCTAGTGCCCACTTTATGCCAGGCATGGTGCAGGGCACTGGGTATGCACGAGTAGGAAATGCAAAATCAGTCTTGCTGCCATGCCCAGTTGTTAGTTCCCACGACTGTCACTAGTGGCAGAGCAAGAGCTCCGGACCACCGAGATCCAGTCTGTTACTTCCTGCCGCACTCTGTGCTTGCCACATGGTGAGCGCTCAAAATCTGTAGCCTAAATTGACACACAGCCTTGGTGCAGCATAACTAAATGCACAGAGCCCGGAAGAAAAGGCCGGGCGGCATCTATCAAGCTTCTGAGACCACGATCTTGCAGTGACCGCGTGTGTGCGCCTATGTATGTGTAGGGTGGGGGAGTACCTTCCCAGAGCGCCTGGCAGAGTACCAAGCTGCAGGACCAACCTTCTCTTTCCCTGCGCGCTCAACCCAGGCCAGGCAGGCGGTGGCCGGGCGCCAAGCGAACGAGGCCGAGCTCAGCCTCGCTTCCGCCCGCAGACCCGCCCCGCGCGGCTCCTCCTCGCCGCCCGCGGGGCCGCCCCCGGTGACGCCCCGCGGCCGCAGCTCCGGGAAGCCCAGAGCGCGGGTGGCTGGCGAACACAGGCGGCGGGTGGAGCCAGAGTCGCTCGCGGCGGCCAATCGTGCCACGGCGGGGGAGGAGCCCCAAAGGAGGAAAAAAGAAAGTGCGGCGGAAAGTAAGAGGCTCATTGGGGGACGACTGTCCGGATTAGGGTCCCCAGGGCTCCGCTTTGGCCAGACGCACGGAAAGAGGCAGTGCTGGGCGACTTTGCATCCATCCTCGCCGCTTTCGCTGCGCCCACCCTGTCGCCCAAGAAAGGTGAGTCTTGCACTGTCAGTGAGGGCTCGGCACAGAGCCACATCGTCTCAGGGTGGAAGGATTCTTACAAATTGTCTTGTCTAACCCTCTTTTTTTTCCTACCCAGAAGGGCAAACTGAGGTACAGAGCAAGGCAGTGGCTGGGATAGAGCACACAGCTAGTTAGCTCTGGACTCGAACCCAACTGTCCAGAGCCCCATCTGTGCATTGTAGGGATTTAAGTTACGCAGTTGTTGGACGGCTGCGGGTGTCCGCACCCCACTTCCAGCCCTTTAAGGGATCTTCCTTGGCATGCCCCCGCCTTGGTTTCTCCGGAGCGCTGCTGTGAGCCGTGAGAATGGAAGACGGCAGCGTGTCCCAGGCTCTATAACGTCGCTCCCAGCCTGGGGCTCTGACAGCCTGGTTAAAGGCTCCTTGCAGCTTCTCTCCTTCCTCCCCTGACCTGCTTTCTCAGAATGATGCCTCTCCGAGGGTGTCTGTCAAGCTCCTGGTGGAGTCTGTGGAGAGGTGAGGGACGCCTGGGCGCCGGTGACTTCCTATGGTCCTCATTTCTCTCTCCAGCCCTGGGAGGACGCTGAGCTGGTGGTCCTGTGGGGATAGGATGCTCCTCGTTTAAGAACTGCCGGCGGCTTTATGGAGCTATAGCCTCTCTCACTTATGAGTACTGGAGGGAGCAAGGAAGCTGAGTTAAAAACAAAAATCACAAACATAAAAGCAAACTTCTGCCGTTTAAGAGCCAGCCCCCAACCTTGATTGTGAAACTGAACCACAGCGCCTCTCAAAGCATTTTGCTGCTGTGCTCCCCAGATCCTCCGGTTCGGTGCTGTGGAGGAGGAGGGTGACTTGGTTTTGATTCCAGCTCCGCCGCGCATCAGCTGTGTGAACTTGGGCAAATTATCCGATCTTCCTGATACTCACGTTTTCCTCCAGCTGTAAGATGGGGATTATAGTAGTTACAATGAACCCTTTAGGGTAATTAAGAGCATGGAATGGAATCATTCAAATAACATGTTTAGCTCAGTGTCTGACCTAGCACCTGGTCAGGTTGAGATTGATGGTACCTCTTATAAATATTACTATATAGTAACACTGGAGACAGTGGGTTTTCAGGAAGGTGATTTCATACTACCTTAGAGTGACTTTTTTTTTTTTTTAATTTGAAATATTATAGTGTTTTCTTTTTTGGAGTTTGAACAGTGGGTGCTTTCTGAATGCTCGCTACATGTTACTTTAATCATGAATGCTTGACTTGGAATATAAAATTAATATTTCTCAGTGATGCCATCTCCCCTAGTTTTTAGGCCAACCCTCAGGTCTGTGAAGCTCTGATCTGAGGCTTTCTTTGTTGGCAAAGGGAGTCTTGAATTTGATGAGAGGAAGGAAGGCAAGAGAAGTTGAAAGTTCCATTCATGCTACAGACTGGTATAAGCCTTTTATTCCTGTTGCCTTAAGTCAGACAAGCAATTTTATATTTTTTGTTAGTATAGGAAAACAACAACAAAATTCTCATGCACTTTTTTTTTTTTTTTTGGATTATTTAGTGATGCTGCTAAATTCAGTCCTTTATGGACACAAACTTGCATTATTTAAATACACCCAAATGTGCCTAAACTCGTCTCTTTTTATGATTATATTTTAAAATGAAACAGTGTTCCGCCTATATTCCTACCTGCTTGTGACAATTGATATTTTTTTGATTGACTTCATACAATGATTTACTTCTCTCTAGGCTGTGCCATAAGTATCTGAATTGACTGTCCAGCATTTATAGTTGGCTGCTTCATAGTCCCTCGCATTGGCATGTGGCATTGATGAGTGCATGGGAGGGGGTGTGATCCATATTGAGGGAAGGCAAGAGCTTGGCACTGCCCCTTTATAGGTACCTCCCGCACCAAGCATTTGCAGAGGTGGGATCACTTGCTTCTGTTAGCCTGTTCCGTGCGCATGCATTGTGATGAGCTGGCCAGGATACATCTGAACGCGTGCCTGAGAGAACAGGGGCTTGTGGGGAAAAGGAAATGTTCAAAGTAAGGTCAGAACAAGGGGATGGAAGGCAAGTTGAAAGCTAATTCCTTTTGGTTAAGGTTCTTTAAAGTAAAGATACCCAGTTATACCTTTCTTCCTGATCCAGATTATTTCTTCCTAAAATCATACATATATCTAACATTTCCAAAGTGTGTTTCCTATATATTATCTTCCTTGTTACTTGCAATAGCCCTGAGAGAAGGAAGGACATGGCAGGAATATTAATAGTGGAAGGAGCCAGGTTTTGTGGTCATATCAAATTTCAGTTCTAATTCCTACGTAGCTGGGTAGTACTGAGTAATTTATTTCACCTTTTAGAGTGTCTGCTTTATCCAGTTCTAAAATGGGAGGGACAGGAGAGCTGACCCCCAAGGATTTGTGTGAGGATTAAATTAAATGGAATAATATAAAGTACATGTAGTGAGTAGTTGCTCATTAAATGATATCGCGTCTTAGTTGGTCTCAATTTATTGAGAAGGAAATTGAAATGAGATTCAGAGATATTAGAGGTTGTCAAGAGTCATGTGGCTTTTAAGCTTCAGCCCTGAGAATATAGCTTGCACATTTTGATTTCTAGTTAAAGGCTTCTCTGGTCACACCCTGTTGCCTCTCCAGTGAGATACTTAGCAATTTACTTCAGTTGTTAGTTAGGTGGACCTTATTTGGCTGGAGACTGCAGGGTATCCTTTCTGTCCCAAAGAGGATATTTCCTTGCTAAGGGAACAATCCTTAAACGTGCTCTGTTGAGTTTAGCAGGGCCAGCTCTCCAGAGGAAGTTTCAAAGCCATGATCTCTAAGGCAGCTTCCTACTCTCCTGTGTTTGATGAAATACACCTTTAATTCCTAGGAGGTAGGGTACTAAGAAGACATAAAGTTCAAAATTATGTCATGTTTTTCTTCCTGTTTTGAGTTGTTTCATCCCTATACCATCCTTGTGCAGGGTGGTGAGAAGATTGAGGACCAAGTGGTAGCATTCCTTACATTTTTCACTTCTTTCGTCTGTTCTATGGATAAAGGTGAGAATACAGAGAGCAGTATGCAGAGGCAGCACTTGCAGAAAAGGCCACTGCTTGCTGGCGGCGCTGATCTGGTCTGGAGTTTTGGTCCTCCCTGAGGTAACGGATGGCTGCGGGCTTATATAGGAAAATGAACAGATCTGTTTCTAGTCCCGGCAATGGGGCCATTTATCCATAGAGACTTCCCACAGGCCATCAGGTTTCTCTGCTTTGCAGCAAGCAGACACGTTTGCAGATGCATTTCTGTGAGAAATGTTTTGCTCCTTGCTTTTGGCATTTGGGAGCATGTTTGCTTTTGCTTAAAGGTAGGCAATTAGCATCATCTTACCTGGCACGGTTAGAAAAGCAGAATATGGCTGGAAGAAGTCAGGGGAGGAGGCAGAAATAAAATGAGAAAATAAAGGTCATCTCCAACATAACATACAGTTTCATTTGTTGCTCAACTTTCTGAGGCTTTTGCTGGTGACACAGATGTAGGATCTGGTGAGTCACTGTCGCCTTCCCCATGAAATATTAAAGAGAGCCACCTACTGTGCTCTTGGCCCATTTTGGAAGTTGTTCTGTGGGAGAAATAAAAACCCCAAAGAACAGGAAGCAGGAAGGTGACAGAACATTTGGTATCTGATATTTTGGGGGATTAATTCAGGTTAGCTATTGTTGCTAAGTTCTTTTTTTTGAACATGAGAATGTGTGGTTTACACGGATGGGGTTGTTGGAAGACCATCTTCTAGCCCGGCCAGCTGTAGCAGCTGCGGCAGTGTGGAGCTTTCGAGCCTTGCAGGTACCTGAGGCTCGTGATTGTACTGAGATGAACCTCAGTTTCCTAGGAATACGGATGCCTACTTAGACGCTTCGGTTCCCATGTCAGCACCTGATTCATAGGGAACATTTCATAAACACAAATTCTTTCTTCTGCCATCAAGTCCTTTATTTATTAGTCTGTTCAATTGTGAAAATCAGAGTTTAATAGCTACCCTTTACCGAATTCCATCATGTTGTACTGAGTGTTTTGTATATATCATCTTTCATTCTTTGCAATAATCCTGTGTTTTGTGTTTTTTTTGTTTTTGTTTGGACAGCTGAGGGGCAGTGCCAATGCCGAGACTCAAACACGTGTTTCGGCTTAGAGCTGGGAAAAACCTAAAATTGTGCAGCCTCTGACCTAGAACTGAGGACCTGGATGAGGACTGATGACCCCACCCCACCCCCACTCCGCCCTGCCATTCTGATCTTGGCATTACCTTACTTGAGACTGAGACGTCTGTCTCTTTACCTTTGGGCCTAAAATGTGAGGGAGCTGGACTAGATGATCTCTAAGGGTCTTCTGCTATGATACATTATTTTTCTTTACGATTCCTTGTAACTCTGAAATTCTACCACCATATTCTCTTTGTAAAAGTCAAGGCTAAGAGGAGAAAGAGGAATAAAAAGAAAATATCCTTATTGTTTTACCCCAAAGATCTATTTTCCGGCCCAAAAGAGGAGGGCAAGAGAAATAACATTTGTCGGTGCATGCCCTCCAGTCATTTCACATCTCAAATAGGTGTGGATGTTGTGTGCCTTTTTGGGGGGAAGAACTGAGGCTCAGACAGGCTCATTGACTTGCCCAAGGTCATCCAGTTCGTAAGAACTAGAAGCAGTGTGTGCCTGAGCACAAAGCCTCTCGGTCTGCTAGACCACGTTCGCTGCACACAGCAATACACTCTGAGCACTTGTCCAGCTAGACGCATACATGTCTCCTGTGCCCTCAGGTCACAGCCCTCAGCCCTCTCTTCTCCTTTGCCCCTGTTTCATTCCCAAACATGCTGCTCAAATTCTTTCTTGGCTCTTCCCAGTGCATGGGATCTGATAACATCTTCTATCTCTATTGTGATTTTTTTTTTCCCACTGTGGGCCAGTCATATGTTCCTTTGTGTTCTTCTCTAAGTCCCTGATGATCACCGAAGCTGCTGAGGGCCCGATTTATCCCGCCCTATCCCCAGCACAGTGCATTGTACATAACAGGTGGCGTAGATGATGGATTCATTCCTACTACGCCTGGTAGGCCCAGCCTTAGCTTTCCAGTTTGCATATTTTCTCATATTATTAATTATCTCAAAGGCTATCTCTACAGACTAATACTGCAACTTCAATTTCCTTTAATTTTGTGGTCACAGAGTCAGAAAAGTGATAAGGAGTTACAGACTCAAACGGGGTGGAACACCACTGGCTCAGTGGTGAAAAGACATTTCTATCCTAGTTACAAAGGGAGTTGTGCGCAAACACGGTGAAGGAGGACACTGAAGTGCATACTCGCGTGTATCGACAGCAAGGCCAGGGTCAAGTGTCATAAATAAATTAGCTGGAAGGAAGTGGGATGTTTCCAGGGAAGTAGGAAGCTGTGATGAGCTTCGATCTCGAGATTTCTAAGAGCAGTGAAGAATTCACATCAGTCCAGCTTTTATTTGATATAATTGGACATAAGGACAGGTGACATTTTATGTCTAGTTTATATCCAGGACATGCCCGTGATTTCTCCCTGTCTGGCACATAAGCCTTTATGATTATACTGGCTTCCTTCTTTCTCAATCAATGCTAAAGGCAAGAGAAAAGAGGACTCGTCATTTTATAAATTTTGATACCTGAAAATGTTCTTTTCATAGATACTGTAGTTTCTTAAGCCAGTTGTGGTTAGATGCCATGGTGACTTAAAATTATGGCTGTGTAACATTGTGAGCTTTGGTATCAGACCGAATCTCCCTGGTCTGACTTTGGACAAGTTACTTGGTCTAGCTCTGATTTATTTTCACCATCTGTGAAAAGGGGATAATAAAATCATTTTATCATGCTTTTGGTAGGTGTCAATTATATGCCATAACATTTGTTGAGAGCCGGGTGCATGGGTTTTTAACCTTTATTATGATTAACAACTGCAGTTAATGAGCTGCATGCCCAAACTGATATTGGATTAGAAAGTGGAAAACTTAGATTCAAATAATAACAGTTTCTATCTTTGTTTAGGCCCTCAAAATGCTTGCTATTGTATACACACATGCACATACATACACACACACACACATATACTTATATATATACACATATATATGTATATATAAGTATATTTGCAATAACTCTGAGGTAATCAAGGCAAATGTTGCAACAACATTTTACATCCTGAGTCTGAGATGCTAAATATTTGCTATAGCCACATAGCCAGTAAATAGTGGAGCTAAAACTTGGACCTTAGCTTTCTCACTTCAAGGTCCCATTTTTTTCTTTCAACCATTCAGTCTGTCTGCCCTGGTACTGGATTAGTTGCTTTCCTTCACTAAGAGTCCTTTTTCTCACCTCTAAAATGAGGAATTTGGACAAGGTGCTCTCTGAGGTCTAGTGTTCTGGGATCTGTGCCTGTAGAGTAATGACTGAGGAGAGAGCATGGGAGGTTAAGAGGGGGCTATACTCTTCTTTCCAGAAGGCCTCTGCGCACCAGGGCAGGGAGCGCTGTCAGTCTGCACAGCGGGCAGCCCCTCGGCCTCTGAGGATCACAGCTGAGCACTGCACTAGGAGTCAGGCCCATAAACACACCCTTCATGTCTTTAAGGATGTGATTCTGCCACATTCCCACAACCTGCCAAATGTGTGCCCTCCTAGGCTCCAAGTTTGGGGGTGAGGAGAGAAAAGAGATATCTGGGTGAGGCACACTGACATTTACTGCTTGGGAAGTGAAAAGAGAGCATTTTAGGTAAAGCAAGCTCTGTATCACCATTATTCACCATAATCTTCTACAAGGAAGTAAAGGGATAGAATGTTTGGCTTTCATTTCAGTTTTAACATTATGAGTATATATTTTCTGTTTTCTTCTTTTGAGCTAATTTAGTGGCCGAAGAAGCTTGGCTCTTGTTGAAATAAATATAGATGGTATTTTAACTTACAGAAATGATGGACACTTGAGAGTGGTAATACACACTAAATAGCACTTTTCTGGAAAATTAGACTTCAGTTTTTCAATTTCAGAGAGAGAATGGTAGGGGTTAGGGACTGGATGGATAGAGTTTGTAGAGAAATGTTGGCTGGCTTTGAAGTCAGAGTTGTGTCTGAACCCTAGATACAGCTTGCTTAGCTGGTCTAGACTTAGTTTCTTCATCTGTGAAATGGTTATAAGCATGCCCAAACTATGTCCTGGATAGATATACATGTATATGTATATGTATATGTATATGTATATGTATATGTATATGTATATCTATTTGAAATGAAAATGTGTTATATATATATACACACACACACACACACATACATACATATACATATATACATACATACATACACATACATATATGTGTGCATATATATTTAGAACTTTGAATAGGTATTTAGAATATTGGAATAAAAATTTGTGTCTGTGCCCTGGTCGGTTTGGCTCAGCGGTTAAAGCATCGGCCTGTGGTCCAGAGAGACCCGGGTTCGGTTCCCGCTAAGGACATGTACCTCAGTTGCAGTTTGTCCCCAGCCCTGGTTGGGTTGTGCAGGTGGAAACCACTCGATGTGTCCATTTCACATCAATGTTTCCCTCTTTCTCTCTTTCTCTCTCTCTCTCTCTCTCTCTCTCTCTCTCTCTCTCTCTCTCTCTCTCTTCTTCTCTCTCCCTCCTCTATCTGAACAAAAAATGAAAAATGTCCTCCGGTGAGGATTAAAAAAAAATTTGTGTGTGTGTGTTTATATTTAGAAGATGTCCAAAATTGTCTTGAGAAGTAGAGGTGTTGAAGTGATTCCTTGTTGCTAGCATTGCTATAATGATAGTTTGAGAGAGAGAACAAGAGAAAAATATGAGTAACAAATAACAGACAAGTAAACAGAAGAATTACAGGTGATTTCAGGATAAGAAATAAAGGGCTGAATTTAAATCAATAACACGAACAACTATGTGGGAGGGATGTGAAGGAGGCACATTTTTAAAAAGGGGAGTCAGGGGTGGCATGTCTGGGAAGGTGGCATTTGAACTAAGGAAAAAGCCTGAGAAGGAACCAGGATAGGTCTGAGGTCATGGCTGAGGTGGCTGGAGCCAGGTGAGAGGGACAGAAGGGCTGGGAATAGGGTCCCAAGGTAAGCAGGGGCTAGCGCAGACCAGCCTTACAGGCTGTGGTGAGGAGTTTGGAATTTATGCAGAAAGCAGCAGGAAGTCACTGGAAGGACCAAAGTGAAATGGTGAGTAGGTCTGACATATGTGGAGCCTCAAACAGAGAGGGAAGAAAAATAGAAGATTTTATTTATAAAACGAAGTGATAAACTACTCTGATCTCATAAAGACTCTAAGAATAGTCAAGAAAGACAATTCAGTTCATTGATGTGTCATTCATAGTTCATTCATAGTCGTTCTTTCCCATTTTTCTAAAAAGATACATACTTAAATAGATAAAACCAGATTGTTTTGCCCTTTCTCACATGACATCATTCTTATTTCCAAACGCACTAGTTAATGGACGGAAATGCATACGCTCGCTGTTGCTCATTTTGTCAGCTGGAAATTTCACAGCTCTTGTGGAGGTGTTTTATGTAATCAGTCCCTAAAAATATTGGACCTAGAACCACTTCCTTATAAGATTTTAGGTACCGGTTTTTGAAATCTGCTGTACTGAAGTGTGAGCGCATGACAGGCAAATTAAATTGTACATAAGATCGATTTCTTCTTTCTAGCTCTACCAGTCTAATGGGTGCCCAGCTCTTCAAGAAGTAGACTCCTCCCTGACGTCTTTACTGACATGGCCTGTCTGGTCCCATGCATACCTCTTCATAGGAGCTAAATGTAGCTTGATAATACGTGCCAGGATGCTTCACGTGCTTTAAGGGTATTAGCTATTGAGACTGCAGAATCACGTCAGGAGGCAGGTATGGTTACACTCAACATTTTTCGGAAGAGACAACTGAAGCCCGAGGTCATAGAGTTAGTTAGTCAATGGTAGAGTCAATATTTGAACTTCAGCGATTTAAGCCACTGTGCCCATCTGCCTCTCGATGGTAAGAACTGATCCTGAATATTTTATGCATGTTTATTTGTCCCATTTTACGGTGCCTTGTATGGAGGAACAGGTGAATAGATGCATTGAATCAGTGAATGAATGTATGACCCTTTCTCTGGAACTGTATCATTTTGTGAGCATATAGAGGTAAGAATGTGGGTTTTCGGTTGCAACCTGGGATATGGTAGAATTACTCAACATTTCTAAACCTCTTTCCTTATCTGTGTTGTTGGCACAAGGCTCGGACTGTTGTTGGATAAGTATGTATGGAACATGCTTGACACAGTGCCTGCAACATAATTAGTACTCCGTCCAGTGAACTGTTTTGTAACTTTTTTTTAAAAAATAAAATAACCTCCCCAAATATGTTTACATTTACATACTCATGCAGTTTTCCAGTTGTGCTAGCTTTGTTAACTTTAAAATTCAAAACCAGCCCTGGCCGGTTTGGCTCAGCGGTTAGAGCGTCGGCCTGCGGTCCTGAGAGACCCAGGTTCGGTTCCCGCTAAGGGCGCGTACCTCGGTCGTCCCCGGCCCTGGTTGGTTGTGCGGGTGGCAGCCACTCGATGTGTTCCTTTCACATCGATGTTTCTCTCTCTCTCTCTGTTCCGCTCTCTCCCTCCCACTCTACCTGAACAAAAAATGGAAAAATGTCCTCGGGTGAGGATAAAAAAAATAAATAAATAAAATAAAATAAAATTCAAAACCAAAGGCCCAACCGTATAATCAGTGATGTTCATTTTGTTCCAGGATCCTTTCTGGCCCTGCGCCCTCAAAAGGGCGCTCCTGTAGGTTGAAGGTTCTGTCCTGTGGAACCACATGGGAGCAAAGGTGCTGGAGATCCGTGTCTCTCTTCCAAATGTCTGATACCTGCAGGTAGCACTTCCAAAGTTGCCCAATCTTCTTCCCGTCAGCCTGGCTGGCCAGGAAGTGAGTTTGCATTCCAGTGCAGGCCACAGAACATTCTGGGTGACAAGGGTAAAGGGGCGCAAGGTGTACCTTTCCCCCTGGGTAACACTTGAGGAGGCTCATTTGCAGAGCTTGCCAGCAGTTTAGGATCTCTTGCTAATCATGGTCACTAATGGTGATCCCGTTCTTCATGTGTGCCAGGGTCTGTGTGGAGCGCTTTGTTTTCATGATCTCAGTCAATCCTTTGTAATGCTATGTGCATTTTACTTTTGAGTTGTAAACTAAGAAGTAAAGAGTACCACGGTTGCATCCACATGTGTAATGGGGGACTAGGAAGATAAAATCAATCATTTCTTAGCAGTGTTTTGCCACATTTTTCTTTCAAACCAAGTTTGCAACACCTTTGGAGGCTCCAGGGAACTTCCCTGCAGCAGAGAGATGCTTGTGGGAGAACTAAGAGAAAGATTGCGTGGAGAAGGCAAGAAGCTTCATTCTAGTGACATTATATTTTACCATGGAAGAAGCTAGTAACAATGAATTGAGTCCGGTTTGTTGGTTGCATGTGTTTGCTACTTTGTAAACACATTGTGTTGATTTGCAGTGCTCTCTTTTTTTTTTTTCTTTATGGGATATTTGAAAGGTTTGACTTTGATTCTCCCAAGTTTGTTGATATCCTTTGAGGAAAGATCTACACAACACACACACACACACACACACATACACACGAGAACAGTGCCTGAGTTATATAGCTGACCCCCACTACAGGTTTGTTGAGTGAATACATAACAGATTTTCTTAATCTCTTTTTTTTTCTGAGAATGGGTGCTTGCTGTGAGATTTTTTTAAATGGTAAAATTTCACTATGTAACTTTCTTTTTAAATTATTGTTTTAAAAATAATTTAAGAAGGAAATAATTCGAAAATATGTGACATTACATAATCTTGGTGATTCAGACAGCTTATTGGAGTGAATCGTAAGGTAATTCCTTTAGAATTTATTGAGGTGTGATCCCTTACCCATATACTAAATGGCTCAGACTGGTAAACTTTAAAATTTGTGTAATCTGAGTTTTGTACATTTCCTGTCCTTTCTTTCATTGTCTGCTCTCTCCTCGGTTTCGGCGTATCTTGCTCTAGTAGTTTTTTTTTTCCATTCCCCAGTCAATTAGCTGTTTTTGCTTACTATTGACTAGGGAACCGGCTAATGAATTTTGTTAGAACTATGTGTATGACAAGAATAAACAGTGTTGAGGCTTATCTCTAAGGGAAGAGATTTGAAAGGTAAAGTGACTATAGAAACAGTCTGCTAGCCCTGGCTGGTTTGCTTAGTCATTAGAGCATCGGCCCACAGACCAATGAGTTGTGGGTTCGATTCCGGTCAAGGGCACGTACCTCGGTTGTGGTTAGTCCTCGGACTTGGTCTGGGTCGTGTGGGAGGCAGCCAGTCGATGTATCCATCTCATGTTGATATTTCTCTCTCCCTCCTTCCCACTCTATCTGAAGATAAATAGAAAAATTTCCTTGGGTGAGGAATAATAATAATAGTAATAGAAACTCTCCTAAGTGAGGCTATACCACATGTACATGTACAGCATCGGGTCTCAGTTACCTGTGTTATGTAAAAGAGAGTTGTGGGAGAAGCTTTTGGGGGCAATTAAAGCCCCAGAAAGAGACCTTTGGGAAATCAGATAAAAGTCACTGAGGACCCGGAGAAGGAGCCGGTAAAGAAATTTGTAAGAGACTGTCGTCTCTGTCTATGGTAGGCAGACAGTCAGCGAGAAAAGCTGGATGTGAAGTGGAAGAGAGTAATCTGGAGCCCTTGAGGACACGCCAAAACCCTTAACTGTCTCTCGTGGTAGCTGACCCCTGCAATGCAGGTGCCTGGCAGAAGGAGCGGGTGTGCTTAGCCGAGGAGCTTTGCACCTGCCTGGCCTTGGACTTGGGGAAGCTGAAGGGAGTTGAAGGTGTGTGGCTCTGACTACAGTAATGTATGTGAATGACTAGAAAGACCTCCCTAAAGCCTTGGCTCCCACTTTGCTTAACCCATCCATCTTTCATGCAGATTTCCCTGTGGGCAGTCCTACCCAGGAACCAGACAGAAAAGAGAATTCTGGAAAACTTAATTCCAGTTTATGTTGACACAAGTTAAAAACCACATGTGATACCTCGAATATAGGGAATGGGATAAAAACATACATTGAAGGAGGGAAGCCTGTGCCTTGCTTGGGGAGAGCCCAGTTGGACAGGGAGATGGTATATGATCAGCGGGGTCATTGAACATCAGACTTCTAAAAGGCGAGCTGAAGCCATATTGTTGGGGATCACAGATACTCTGCTGAGGAACTTGCACTTAACCCTGTAAGGTAGAGAAGCACTGAATATTCTTAAGCAAGAGAACCATTACCAGAACTGTGTTGTAGACAGCTATGGCTTTGGAAGTCAAAGCACTGGGACTCAGAAAAGAGATAGATGGGGCAATTAATGATGATTCTGTTATAATAAACCAGGCAAGAAAATTTGCATTCCCAGAGTACTCTTCTGATCTCACCAAAGGGAGTGACTCAGAGTCATCGTAAGAGGTTGTTCAGGATTATCCTGGGAATGAAGAGTCTTAGTGTACATTGCAAGCCAAGGGGTTTTGAACGGTGGCTAATATTATCAACGATAGTGTCATTATGGCATATCTACACGACTATTCTTTAGTATTCCCTGGTGATTCTACCTCCACTAGACGAAGAGCAAGGGAAAGTGTGTGTGTAATTGGAACATCAACTGTAATGAAACTGACGTAGGCAACCATGTCAGTATCCTTTTGAGAGGAAGAGTCTTTAAAAATAAATATTACTTATTTCACTTAGTAAAAGAATGGCTTTTGGCTTTGCCGAATGGTAATAGCAGCGTTCCCTTATGTTTGCCTCACAGTTTGCATAAACCTTACAAGTCCATTATCCCAATTGATTTGACAGTGAGTCTGCAAGGTGAGTGTGGTCTGAATCGGTGTGGGAAAACTGAAGCTCAGAGGCTGCGGTGACCGTCCGGTGGCCACTTAGCCTTGACGATTCAGAAGCACTCACTGCGGTTCCATAGATTCAGTGGACACCTTTCTATTGCTTGTCCCTCCATTTCACTCCACACACCATTGCCTGGTGATCTTCTTGGGACACATGGCAGGTTATGCTATGTCCTGTTCTAAATCTGTGCATAGATTTTCGACTTCGTTACCTTTAAGGTCTCTTTCCACCCAGAGAGCAGGCTCCTCATAACCCAGGTGTTATAGTTGTCTGATTTCTCACCTCCCTGCAGGATTTTTTACTGCTTTCCATTGAAGTATAGAACACCAAAGATAGGGGAAAGGGGAAAGCTTTTATGTAGCATACCTGAGCAGGTACCTTAACATCCCCAGGAGAGCCACACATCTTTGAGTTCAGTCATTCCCTAAGTATTCTCTGTCAGCACTTTCAAGAAAACACTCCTAAATGTTTAAAAAAACGTATCTTCGGCTTCCTACCTGTCAAAACACAGCAGAACTCATTCACTTGTCTTGACTTATTTAAAACACACACTTGCACCCAGTGCTCTATCGCCCGAGAGTTCAGCAGCCGCCAAGTGAATACAAATGCGATAACCCCCATTCAGCACACCCTGCAGGGTTCTGTGCCCCTAGAGGGACCCCTATGGCATATCAAATTGGAGTGACAACCTAGGTTCTGTGCTTTGGGGCATCTGGGATTGTTGCAGTTACTGATGTAGAGACATAGCTCAGGAGGAGGCATATAGAAATCAAGCTTTTCCAGCTGCCATTTAACAGAGTACTTGTAATGGCTCTCAGATTGCTAGATCCTTGGTGTCAAAGGCTAAACCCGACTTGGCTAAGGAGCCAGAGAGGGATGTGCCTTGTTTAGAGCCAGCCAAACCTGTCTATCACTGGCCTTCCGAGTACTAGTGTGAGCACTTCTTGCTGTAGCATGCTGCCCGACTGGCTGGTCTCCCACGTGAGGCTGGCCTCATTTCTCCCTACCCGATGGATGGGTTTCCTGCTTCCTGGTTATTTGTATATAGGGAAAAGCTTGGGAGAATCAAAAGGCTAGACTTCTAGTAAAAAAAGACAAAAACAAATTTGTGTGTTTACTATGTGTCAGGCCCTTTATAAAGCACCATGAGGTGCTTTACTGACACATCCACTGATAAGGAAACTGAGTCTCAGCATAGTTAAGATGCTTGTACAGCTACGGAGGATTTAAGTCCTTGTCTGTGTGACTCGAAGGCCATGCTGAGACCTTGCTCTCTGCGTCCCTGTCCAAGGTGTGCTTTCTCTCCCATGGCCCCACCCAGTGTGCTGACACGCACATGAGCAGCTTGGAGCAGGTGTTCAGTTACTATACTGATCTGTCCACCAGTCCCCAGGAACCCAACTCGGGTGAGCTGGCTCACTGGTCATTGGAGTCTCTGGTCTCTTATTACTTCCTTTTCTCCTTTTTTAGCTACTTTCTCCTGTTTTCAAGGTACTTTTATTTCCTCAGTATGCTTCTCTGACTGAGGTTGGGATAGGCGAGTAGGGGAACCAGTGCTTTTCAAAGCTCTAATCTCCCATTTTCTAAAGTGAGACATGGAAATGCTGCTTTCGGATTCCAGAACCCCTGGGTTAAATGCCCACAGGTGTCCGTAGAAGAGGGGGCCACTTTCCTGACCTGGCACCAGAGACCTCAACCAGGACAAGGAGGTGCAGATTCCAGGGGGTCAGAGTCCAGCTCAATGTAATGAGATACGTAGTACAGTTCGGGCCGTATGAAAGCCAAGTTGGTAATGAGTTCACCGTCACAAGAGATATTTAAAGAGGGCCTAGACATCCACTTGGCAAAGATGTTGCAGGGAAATTTGAACATTGGAAAAAAGAAGTTTGAATCAAAATGACATTTGAGAGCCTTTCCGGTCTTGGGATTCTGTCTTGAATTCACTTGGAAAGTTTATATTGGGAATAAAGGTTTCTCCTTGTTATAATTAACACGAGCTAGCGGCGTCGCCTCCTCCCTCCCTCCCCACTGTGCTTCCCCTGTCTGAACAACTGCTCAATTTAAGAAGGGACCTCAGGCTGAGGAAGGATGTGGTTCCTTCCCGCTTGGCAGCCCTCCGGGTCAGAATGGAAGACTTGTGCTGGGCCTGGCACGGATCCGTGGGGCCCTCTGACCAGCCCCGTCGTGTCCGTGACCAGAGCACGTGGGAGGCGCAAATCTGTGTAGAAAAACCTTCCCCTGGCTGCCAGCTCTGGATTTTTTTTTTTTTAATTACTAATGAATGCAGTCTTGCCCAGGGCAGACCTTGTGGAGGAATGAAGACACACCCTAGGACAAGTTTGAGTCAGACCAGACAAGCACCCCCTGGAAAAGGTTCCCTCTGCCCTTGGCAGCACATGAGAAAAGGTCTTTGAGAGCAGTTTCTTCTGGCGGTTCAAAGCGGAGCCGCTCGCAAGCCAGGGCATCAGGGATGCAAAGCTCCTTTTTTTCCCCTCTTTTCTTTTTCTCTTTTAAATTGGTTTACCACTAATCTGAAAGCTGTGCTGTTCAAAAATGATAATCCTTTGATTTAATGTCAGAATTGAGACAATTCCTCAATTCTTGAAGGCAGGAGTGTTACAGTGATAGAAAGTGTTCAGCAGTTGATCAGCAGCTTTGATTTGAAAGATAAAAAGAAAGATATCCAAACCGACAGCGGGGCATGCTGGCCCTTCTGCATCTAAGAATGGACAACACTTTACAATTAAATACAGAGATCCCCCACCCCACCCCAGGACTTACAAAGATTTTGCCAGTCTCCGACTCACTCAGCCATATATGTCTTTCAGTAGAATGTTGTGGCTAGCATGCTTTGCTGAAACCTGTTGTGTTTGGGTATGTCAAACTGCGATGTCTTACCTTTGATAAGGAAGCTTCGGGAACTCACAGCTGTCTGATGTCAGGTCAACGCACGTCTCGGGAAAATAAACACGACAAAAACTTCATAGCTGCAAGGACTCCGGAGGGGTGTGGTTTCACACTGCCTGGAGGTAGTTTGGCCAAGGTTTCCCATGTACACCATGAACCCTCACAAAGCCGCGGGAAGAGAGCACCAGCCGTGGCTTCTGAGCAGCCTGCCCATTGCTCCTGGCCCGAGGAGCTGTCTTTCGTTGACACAGGACCGGAGCCTCTTTAGACATGATTCTTTCCCGGGATATCAAGGGCGCATTATTTTTAGGGGACAGTTATATTGTCTAGTAGTTTTCCAGATATGGGAGGCAGCGTGGCTTCATCAGAGAAAGGCTTGAACTGGGAATCAAAAGCCATCTCATGTTTTCTTTTCTTTTTTTTTTCTTTTCTTTTTGTTGCAGATGTTTCTCCCATCTCATGTTTTCACAAGTGAGCTATTAACCCCATAAAAATTGCCTCTCCCTCCTGGGCTCCTGTTTCCCAAAGAGTGTCCCAAATACCAGTATTTGATTTCTAAGACCCTTTCTGATTTTCTACAGGTTGTCTTGATAAGATTTATAATGGGGGAGAGAAAAAGCAGCCGAGTGGAGAATAGAGCTTAGGAAAATAAGTTCTCTATTTTAAATAAGACTCAGAAAGGCCTTGTTGCAATAAGCCTTTGTGGCAAAGATATGAAACTTTGTCTGTACTGCATACTATAGGGCACTATTTGGATTTCCCCTTCGTGTCTCATTTCTATTTGCTGAAACCTGCCTAGAACCATGCACCATAGCCATGAGGAAGCTTAGTGATCATCAGATTTAGTTTACTTGTTTCCCCCCTAAGGACCCCAAGGCCCTTGATCAGAGTTACACAGACCCTTGAATTCAAATCCCCTGACTCTTCATGCAGTTAACTTTTATATATATATTGCCTGTTCATTTTACTTAGCAATGATGAGTCTTTAGCAGAAGAAGCAGGCTAGATTCTCAAAGTTGATTGATTCTAAACAATAGATTTTGATGACTAGGAAAACATGCTAGCAAGGAGATTTGGTGTCTATATATAAAATAGATTTTCCCCATGAAAAATCTATTGGATATGAGTTCCCTTGTGTGCACCTCAGTTCCTGGCCAATAATGCCTCTCTTTCTTATAGGTTTTGGAATGTCTACCTTCTCCAAGTTAAACTATTCCTTAGAACTTACTCTCAGGTTCCCACCAGGGCCATTCACCTTCACATTTCTGATCACAGTCTTTCTAAAGGTAAAACCTCAGCTCTCTGAAAATGCTCAATGATAGGTACATTTTAGGTCATAAAGTATTATGAAAAGTTAAGGCTTTGGTTCCTAATTACTAATTTTGTAATCGAGGTAGCCACCAAGACAGTAGTGTAAGATTTACTTATCCTGGATATAGATATGATTATTTCCAATAACCAGCTGACCTTGGATCAATCATATTATCTCTGTGCTTCTGTTTTGTTAAGTGAGGTGGTTGGCCCAAGGCCTTCCTGGGGTCTTCTATGATCTGGGATCTTGTTGTGACAGCTTTAATAGCATGTGTTTCACAAGGTGATTTCATACCGCATAACTGTTTTATAGAGAGTATCCTGAGAAATTATACTTTAAATTAGTAATTCATGGCCATGATTTTGAACATCAATTATTTTTCACTGTGCATAATGATATCCCCAGGAGCTATGGAAATATGTAAGACTCTAACACTAAATGGCCTCAGACCCTGAGATTACTAGGGTTTTTGTTTATTTTTTTTCCTGATGACTCAACTTTTTACCTGCCATCAACATACCTACTTATAAAGACCTCTTTCCTCCCCATCAAATTAGCTACTCTTTTCTGCTTTGGCATAATGGCTCGGATGAGAATCTGAGGCTTTGTCTTATAAGTGACATTAACTCATTATTTTATTTTACTTTATTTTTTTAGATTGAGCCAGAACTCATTCTGGTTGCATTTTTGAACACTGGTTTGCACAGCTGGCTCCTGGGTATTCGCTTGATAATTGACACTGGTTAGTAATTGAGTTATCTGCTATTGAGGTATAACTATATGCCTTTTATTCTGTGGGTTGTACCTTCCTCCTCTATTAGCTGTTAAGCTTCTTAGACATTAGAATCATTTTAGGTTATCACTGTGGTCTTCTGAGTAGATGCTAAAAACTCTGTGGCTTTTTTATTAATGCTAAAGGAAAATTATCATAAACCATATGTATGGAAAGAGCGAATTGAAAAAATAAATGTTTCTAGACAGAGAGGATAGGAGATGCAGAGAGTGAGAGAGAAATATCAATGAGAGAGTAAAACATTGATTGGCTGCCTCATGCTCACCCCCTAATGGGCATTGAGCCTGCAACCAGGGCATGTGCCCTGACCAGGAATCAAATCGGCAACGTCTCGGTGCATCGGCCAACACTCAACCAACTGAGCCACACTGGCCAGGGCAAAAAGGAACAAATTTAAAAAAAAATAAAATAAAAATGTCATCAATAGGGAAATAAATGCTTAAACACACCACGGTATAACTGGACAATAGAATTGCATTCAGTCAGAACTGATCTGGAACAATGTGAATGATATAATATATTGTCATATAAAAGAAGCAACTTGAAGACTCACAGGTGATTCAATTTTTGTAAAAAAAAGTAAAGAAAAGGTTATATATGAAAAGATGGAAAAATCTGAATCTAGTGGTTACATGTGATTATGTCAGGAGTGGGGTTGATGAAGACTGAAAAGAGAAGGGGCGTATAGTGCTTTCCCCTCCTATCTAATATAATTTCAAAAACTGGGATAATAAGGTGGAAGGTACTTTCTCCCATTATTTTATTATAAAAATTATAAAACATATAGCCAAGTTGAAAATATGTTACAGTGAGTACCCATATAACCACTGTCTAATTTCCACTATTAGCATTATATAATACTTACTTTATCACATATCTGTTAATTTATGACTCTACGGGTGATTTCTATGTTTTTATGTTTCTCAGTATTTTGAGATGTATTTAAGGAAAGAACCTAGAGCCTCTTGTAAATGAGACCCCCTGTTACAAAGAGCCATAACACCGCATTTACAGATTTTACTGATTTGCAGACACAGAGACGAATATTGATAGGGGATTTATTAGATACCTTTACCTTAGATATCATAGATACCCTCTCTCTCTCTCTCTCTCTCTCTCTCTCTCTCTCTCTTTACTATTAATAATGTTGGCACAGGCTGCAATGATCTTGTCCATGAGAGTTTGGCAACTTACTCGAATTTCCTAGGCATTATGTGAGTCTCTGTTCCTTGCCACCGTGTACTGTGTACTATGCTTTTCTATATCCCCCTAGACAGCTTTGCAAACCCTATACATTATTTTTTTTTTTTGTGGTACGTGCCCCTAGCAGGAACCGAACCCAGGACTCTCTGGTCCTCAGGCCGACGCTCAACCGCTGGGCCAAACTAGCCAGGACTATTCTATATATTCTTATAGCCTCGTTTAGTTTTCTTACCAGGATATTACACTATGACATGTTTTGGAAATTATCAGGTTTTGAGATTAAATACAAATGATTTGTGAGTACACTGAGCCACTGCTTGATTTGGGGGTTCTGATTGTCAGACACCATAAGACACTTGGGACAGAGCATAGCTTGTTTCAGTTCTACATAATCTCTTTGTAAAAAGGTTATTGAGTTGAAGATGCACTATGATTTATAGAGAGGGGCAATTATATTGAAGAGCAATAATGAGTTGGGGTACTTAGTTATAAATATCAAAATGTGGAATAGGAATAACTTTAGGACAGGTCTAAATTTGAGGATATTTTCTTCTGCATAATTTATTTTAACACCTGGACCGTGATTCCCATGTTGGTGATCAGATGTCCTTTCTCCCTCCCCAAAAGGTTTGAATCCATATAAGATACCCATCATTTCTCCCCTGGTTTATCATTCTAGGCCTCATTCCCATAATTCTTTGCTCCTCTGCAGATCACACTACTCTTCTCACATATTTTGGTTTCTGCTAAATAGCTGATGTATTTTTCTGCTTTTAGAATTTTTTTCTACTTCTTTTTTTTTCTAATTTATTCTCTTCTTTCTTTCCCTTCTTTTTTCTTTATTCCTCCACTCTCCTCTGTGGTCTCTCTGGTCCCCACCTACCAACCTACCTACCTACCTACCTACACACACACACACACACACACACACACACACACACCTCTACCTGCTTAAACACAGGGTGTTCCTTTCTAGACCTCTCTGCTGGAAGAAGTCCGTTCTTTCTTAGCATTTCTTTTCTTTTCTTTTTATTGGTTTTAGAGAGAGAGGAAGGGAGAGGGAGAGATAGAAACATCGATGAGAGAGAATATCGATTGGCTGCCTCCTGCATGCCCCCCACTGGGAATCGGGCCCACAATCTCAGCATGTGCCCTGACCAGGAATTAAACTGGCGACCCCTTGGTGCATGGGTCAGCACTCAACCACTGAGCCACACTGGCTGGGCTTTCTATAACACTTTATTTATACTTTGTCAGTTAGAAGGTTGCTCCTCAATCTGTGGTGTGTGGAGCATAGCAACATCAGCCTCTAGGGGTTGACTGGAAATGTAGACTCTCAAGTCCTGTCCTAGACCTACTGAATCGGAACCTGCCTTTCAACAGAGGCCAAGATCATCCTTACTCACATCACTGTTCGAGAAGCCCTGTCTTGGAACAGATATCCAATGTTGCTGTGTCAATGCATTCTGGTAGACTGTGTCTGGTCGTCGGGGACTGGCTTCATCTTTCATCCAAAGGGCACATGGGTGGCTTGGCACACACCAGAGGCTCTTCAGTGTGTGTTTTTGAATGAGAGCCTGTGCCTTCAATGAGGAGGGTATGTGAGGGAAATACAGGAGTGCAGGGCATGTTCGTGATTCTTGCCAGCAAGAAAGCTTTCAGATTATTTCTCATTTCTGTCATTGCCGTGGTTGCGTTTTATAGACCCTGGTACAAAGGGCTCACCCCATTATCAAATCTGTTTTCTCCTCTCACTCCTTTGACAAGTGCTGTAATGATATCGGGTATTTGAGCTTTCTGAAGCTCACGTGAACTTGTTGTCCAAGGGCATATATGTAAGATACAGGGAAACATTGTGCTGATATTTTCTGCAAAAGGTTATGGTTGTTCAACTGGCATCATTGTTTATTTGTTTTGAGAACTGGAAGCCTAATCACAAGGTCAGAGGAAGGTCCAGGATCTGATTTTGGTCCATCCAACTTCAGGAAATAATATTGTTTAGTTGATTATATTTGCTTTTTGAAAACATGGACAAGGAGAAGCTCCATAATTTCAAAAGGGCTTTTTTGATTTCCCTTATATATCCTCTTCAGATTCTTTCCCCCACCTTTCCCACTCTTCCTGGTGCTATGGCTTTTCATGCCATCTCTTCTGTCTTCTCTTCTAGCCTCTACATGTTTGTTTCGAAGTCTTCTCCTTTATGCCATTCCTTATTTCCATTATCAGTACCTCTGTATTACATAATGTGATATTTATGAACCTTCACAGAAATGCTGAGTATAATTAGTAAAGTTATAACTAATATAAATATGTAAAGTAAATATAAAAATAAATATACAAAATAAAATAAACAACTAGATGAAATAACTCTAATAAACATAACAATAAAATAAGTAAAATAAAATATAAGTATAAATAATATAATTATAAATAAACTTAGTAATCAAACAGATGATGATTTGACCTAAAAAAGAACAAGCCTGGTGGATGCTTGTGATTTTCTTCCTATTAGTAAAAGCAGACATGAATATGTAATTCTATTTGCATCCATTTTGTTTAGATGAGTAAGATTATAAAATTGCACCCTGGCCAGTTTGGCTCAGTGGTTGGAGCGTCGGCCCGTGGACCAATGAGTCATGGGTTCAATTCCAGGCAAGGGCACGTACCTCGGTTGCAGTTTGTCCCCGACCCTGGTGGGGTCATATGGTTGGCAATCAGTCGATGTGGTTCTATCACACTGATGTTTCTCTCTGTCTCTCTCTCTCTTTCTCTGTCTTTCTCTCTCTCTCCCTCCCATTCGATGTGATAGTAAGTAGAAAAATATCCTTGGATGCAGAATAAAAAACAACAGCAACAGAAAAGATTTTGAGCCCTGGCCAGTTTGGCTCAGCAGTTAGAGCGTCAGCCTGCGGTCCAGAGAGACCCGGGTTCGGTTCCTCACTGAGGGCACGTACCTCAGTTGCAGTTTGTCCCCGGCCCTGGTTGGTCGTGCAGGAGGCAGCCACTCGATGTGTCCCTTTCACGTCGATGTTTCTCTCTCTCTTTCTCTCTCTCTCTCTCTCTCTCTCTTTTCCTCTCCCTCCCTCCCACTCTATCTGAGGATAAAAAAAAAAAAAAAGAAAGAAAAGATTATGAAATTGAATACTTCTTTCTATTTCCACTTATCATTTTCTTAGAAGACGTTTTCTAGTTCTGTGCTCTCCATGTGGCATTTCAATGGATGCAAAAAGGAGTTATAAAAAATAAAACACAACTTGTTTGGCCTTCAAGATGTTAAGGGGCTTCACAATGAAATAAAAAAGATGAGACAGACAGGAGTAACATAATACAAGGTAGAAGGGGTACATACAAACATACATGCAACACGATTGTCATAGAGTTTTTGCTTAGAGAAATCCAGGAGGTACTGAATACGCAGAAATGCAGGAAGTGTATTAGAGCCTTGAAGGACTAGTTTCTGTTACTCTGGTTACTGTATTCATGGCCATATTCTCATGTCCTCTCTCTTTTTCCTACTTCACTGTCTCTCTCACTTCCTTTCGCAAAGTCTCTTTCTACCTTTCTGTCCTTTTGTCCTTCCATTTTTTGTCTTTGGTGGACTAATGTTTATACAGTGTTCATTCTGAAACCAAACGTTTCCAAAAGCACAGAATTCTCTGTTTGGTAGTCATTTTACAAACCCTTTATGTGAGCTTATCTGTAGCTAAATGTCTTCCTGTCCTGGATGTACAATGAATCATTTATTTGTCTTCATAGGTCTCAATACTAACTCATTATTCTAAAGATTGTTTTCTGTTTTTATTTCTTCCAGAAGTATATTTGCCCCTTTCTTCTAGTTTTGCTGCTAGTTTGTAATAACAAGAATTAGTTTTCACTCTTGTGTGTGTCTGTGTTTAGTTATTTTTTTTCCTCTAAAATTTATTGTAGTAAAAATTATAGTTGTTATAGGCTTAGGAGGTATTGGGAAAATATAATTAAAAACAAAATCTCTCAACCCAGAAATCCTGTCCACAAAAGTAAGAGAGAAAGAAAACACGTTTATTATTGAAGAAGCATTAAACCAGAATGTGATGAACATCTCAGACAACCCACTGAGAGACTGAAAAGGCAGGAAGAAATGTCACCCTTTCATAAAGCCACACAGACCAATGAACACACGTTTTCAAGATGAACAATAACTTGTCCTCAAGTGGGAGGACTCGGTAGCATCATTTGTCTCACATGGTTCATCCTGACTCTACTTGGTAATAGGGATGGCTATCTGTGTTGTTCAATCGACTTTATCCGAAGGAAAACCCTCTCATATCTTTATTTTTTGAACTGTATTTTGTTGTGGTAAGTCTACTTAACATAAGATCTACACTCTTAACAAAATGTTAAGTCTACGATTCATTATTCTTGACTATAGGTACAATGCTGTACGGCAGATCAATAGAGCTCATTTGTCTTCCATTGATTCCTAACTTTCATTTCTCCCTTCCCCCAGCCCTAGCAAGCAGCATTCCACTCTTTGACCCTATGAATTTGACTATTTTATATCACTCCTATAAGTGGAATCATGCGTAATTCTGTGACTGTTTTCTTCCACTTAGTATAATGTCCTCAAAGTTTATTCATTTTGTGGCATATTGCAGAGTTTCTTTCATTGGGAAAGCTGTATAGTATTACATTGTGTGTATGTACAACATTTTCTTTGTCCATTCATCTGTGGATAGACATTTAAGTTTTTTTCCACATCTTGGCTTTTGCAAATATGGAGTGACGATATGTCTTCGAGATCCCAATTTCAGTTTTTTTGGAAAAACACTCGCAGTGGGATTGCTGGATTTAACAGGAAGCAGTTTTGCAATTTGGAGCAAGGTGTACCACTGAATTTAGGCTTCTGCTTTTCCATAGAACCTGGGAGGTATCACCCCTATCTTGTTGCTCACATTTCACAAACATAGTCCCAGGTCTTTGAGAAAGACAATTCTATGGAACAAAGTTGACAGCAGACTAGTTATATAGTCTTCAGAGGATTTACATAAAGAGATGAGAAAGTACCCCAAAATTACTATTTTTCTAAAATAAATACTCTAACAAAAAGGAGAAGAGGGAAATCATTTCCCTTATTATTTATTTATTATCCTCACCTGAGGACATTTTTGCATTTATCTTCAGACAGAGTGGGAGGGAGAGAGGGAGGAAGAGAGAGAGAGAGAAACATCGATGTGAGAGAGGCACATCAAGTGGTTACCATCCACACGACCCCAACCAGGGCCAGGGACAAACCACAACCAAGGTACGTGCCCTTAGTGGGAACTTAACCCGGGACTTTTTAGTCCATGGGCTGACACTCTAACTGCTGGCCAGGGCTATTTCCCTTATTGTATTGTATTGTATTGTTTTAATTTATTTTATTTTTTTGGTATGTGCCCCTAGCGGAAACCGAACCCGGGACTCTCTAGTCTGCAGGCCGATGCTCCAACTGCTGAGCCAAATAGGCCAGGGCTATTTTCCTTATTTTTAACAAGGAGAATTAAGGTTCTTATTTTTAATTTGTATTTGTCCTTATGGAGGCTAGGACATATTTTAGTGTTTAACTAATGTAGTCCAGAATTTAAGTCTTAGTTTTTTCTGAGTTTATGATGAACCAGAGATTCCTCTGACATTTGTCTTCAGCCTTGTGTAACACATTATATACCTTCATGTTGGAATCCGATTTGAAAATTTGTTAGCATTTCTAAAATTAAAACATTTTTTACTGTGGTAAAATTTATGTGAAATTGACCATTTTAACCATTTTAAATTAAGTACCTTCACATTGCTGTTCAACGGTCACGGACACCCATTCCCAGAACTTTTTCATCTTCCCAAGTTTCAACAGAAACTGTGCTCTTTAGACTCCGGCTCCCTGTTCCTCCAGCTCCTGGCAACTGCCATCAGCATCATTTTCTCTACCTGCTAAAAACTGCCCATGTAAGCGTTCAGGGTGGTTTGCACAATACTGATGGGCCTTGAGAATATCATGCTAAGCAAAATAAGTTAGGCAGAAAAAATTGAGAACTAGACGATTTCACACATAGGTGGGATCTAAAACAGAGCAGCAAATAAACAAACGAGAAAACAAACAAAAACTCGTAAACACAGACAACAGTATGGTGGTTGCCAGCGGGAAGGGGGGTGGAGGTAAAGGGTAAAGGGGTCAAATGCTTGGTGACAGAAGGTGATTTGACTTTGTGTGGTGGGCACACAATGTAAAATACAGATTATGTATCCTAGAAATGTACACTTGAAACCAACGTCATCTTATTAACCAATGTCACCCCAATGATTTATTTTATCCTCACCCAAGGACATTTTTGCATTTATCTTCAGAGAGAGCGAGAAGGAGAGAGGGAGGAAGAGTGAGAGAGAAACATCGATGTGAGAGACACATCAAGTGGTTGCCACCCACACAACCCCAACTGGGGCCGGGGACAAACTGCAACTGAGGTACGTGCCCTTAGTGGGAAGCGAACCCAGGACTCTCCTGTCCGTGGGCTGACGCTCTAACCGCTGAGCCAAACCAGCCAGGGCAACCCCAATAAATTAAAAAAAAGAAAACTGCATAGAGAGGTTAGCCGAGTTCTGTTTACCCAGGATTTGAAACACAAGGGTGTTTTCTGGGGAAATGTCCTGGGAAAAACCACATTAAAACTATTGAATGAGGTGCCCCCCCTTATTCAAGTGCTGGTACATTAATCGCAAATGATCTAAGTCTGTGCAGCTCCCAGAAGTATCTCATTTGTGTCACTCCATTCTTTTTTCAAAGTAATAAAAACTGCTTTTTGAGTAAAATGGTGTCACTTATAATTCCAGGATTTTACTTATGTAGATTGACATTTTCTACTACCTTTGCTTTAGTGAATCTTTATCTTTCTTAATTGATCTTTTTTGCGTGATACGCAATAAATAAGGGCACTTCCTTCCTTCATGTTGCTTATCGCCTGCCACGGGCCCTGGGGAGAAGGATGTGAAAGAATTGGGGCTGACAATCTGCTGCAATCAGAGAACCTTGTTTAAAACCAAGCTCTGCGATTTGATTGCTGCGGTAGCTTGAGTAAGATACTTCACTTTTGTGCACCTAATTTCTTCATCTTGTAAAACAGGACAGTTTTATTTCTTTCTGAATAAGCGTTGTGAATATCAAATAACATAAGACAGGAGAAGCAGCCCGGCATGCACTGTCAAAGCATGGATTACTTCCACTGATTAGGGTACCTAGCATGTGGTAGGGAATTGGAAAATGTTTGTTGAATGAACAGATAGTGTTCTCAAAGTTAAATGTCGGAGGGTTCTCTCCTCCGCACGCATACTCCTGGCTGAATGCCTCACTCTGCTTTCCTCTGGCTCCTGGTCACATCCCCCTCTCCTGCTTCAGATTGAAAATCTCTGGAGTTCAGAGTTTGGGGAGTGATAGGCAGGGACCAAAGGCGTGTTTGTTATGTCCTCACATTAGCTCTGTGTTTCTAAGTCTAGATGCTTCCTCTGAGCTTCTGCAGGGTTAGAAATGGCACTTAGATATACAGTCATCCACTAGAAAATATTCAGAAGGAAGAAGGGAATTTTCTTGTTCCCCAGCAGCAGCATGCACAGGAAATTTCACGCTGCCAAAAAATAATGAGCAGCCGTAATGTTGAATCAGACACTGTGAATCCAAATTAAACAATACTCCGTGGCAATTCCCAGAGGTCCCCTGTGTGGACACTCAGGCAGGAGTCACGAGGGTCTTCTGTTCAGTGTCATCATCAAGCACAGGATAAGTGCAAATGTGTGCATTATAAGGCATAACCAAGTCTTACACTGACAAAGCAGATGCCAATCTCAGGGTCTTCTTGTAAACTATCTGACAGATTTCAGGGAGAACACAGCTCCCTGAAAATGATCTGGAGAAAATGATGAGTACGAGAGACCAGAGGTGTGGAAAACAATGGAAAGAGTAATGGCATTTTCCTAGACTGAGGATCAGCCCGTAGGACAGCGTGCCATGGGGCAGAGGAGCTGCTGACTCCCTCCAGAAGATGGCAGTCATTCAGTGCACCACACTGAGCACTTTCTGTGTGCCAGGCTTCATGCCACCATCAGAGGTAAACCCTGTTCTCAAGGGTCTCAAGAGAGAAGACATGCACACTTAATTGTAGGACAGGGTAAGAAATGGCTTTCATGGGACCATAAGGAAAGCTGTAAGGAGAAAGGATACATTTCTGGCCAAAAGAAGAAGGAGGTATCATGAAGGAAACGGTTTGGGACATGCATCTTGAAGGGTGGGCAGTGTTTGTACATGTGAAGAAGGGCATGCAGGGCATTCCAGGCAGAGGGATGATTAAATGGGAGGGGAGGCATGGGCATGATTTATTGCACCATCTGTATGTGCACCTGGGGCCGGAGTCCAGGTTATATGAGTCGTGGAGCAGAAAGGGTGGGATAGTGGAGTTTTGGCACCAGATCCAGAATGTCGAATGAAGGACATCGGGGAAATAGAATTAAGATGAGCTGTGTGGGAAAATCGATTTGGTCCCTGTCATCAGTCAGCCTTTACAGGTGTCCTCATGGCCCCGAAAACTTTCCTACAGCTTTTACCACCTTCTTGTTTGTCATGTGGTAAAGTTTTTCTTTTCTTCTTTTGGCTTTGGAGAATAAGATTTCCGTCTGTGTCCAAGCATCAGTGGATAGAAAGGGTATTTACGTGCCAAAAAATCTACTACTGGTGTTTAGGTCAGCCTAATGAATCCATGCATTTCATCATCTTTCTCTTTTTCAGAGAAGGGCAGACCAATTAAAAATAATAACACTTCTAATTTTTCTAGCATATATTAAGGTCACCGAGGGAAAAGGGTTATTTACTGGGGCTCCACATCTGTACTGACTGATTTTATAATTGGAGAAATAATAGGTTCCCCCTGTTTTTCTTCTCTTTCTCCACGGTATCTAATGTTCTGATTTGGCAACAGGCTTTTTATGCATCCAAAATGCGAGAAGTGAAATCATCACCAGCTCCAATTAGATGTACTGACCGAGCATAACATTACTATACTTAAATCCAGCAGCATGTCCTATGTCTCATTTTAGTTAACCATTATGGTATTGTTTCTACATCAGCTTGCTACAGGGATGGCTTAGCAAATTAGAAAATTGATTTGAATTTCCTACTTTTTCCCCCAATTAAGAATTCATGGCCCTTACCTCACTCGGAGTTTTTCCTAATATGCCTCATGAGAGAATTTACAGGAATTTCTCACAGCTTGTCTATTGCCAGTACCTTATACAGACGAAACCCCTCTTTCTCCGAAAGAACTTCAGTCAGCATTTCTAAACTCTGCCAAGAATCATAGAGCTGGGTGATATTTTAAACAGATTCATAAAGTCAGTTAAGTATGAGGAGCACTGTAAATGATTCCTAAGTAATTTAGTTTCACAGCGTGCATTAGCCTTCTAAAGACCCCGAGAAATCCTGTAGAAAAAGATAACTTTTTAACCTCATTTTTACTTAATATTAATCACCCAATGTTTCTGTAAAATGAGGGTACCATACCAACCTACAATTCTTAAAAATTATTCTGCAGAAGCCCACGTTGGACAATATGGATCAATATGTGGCCTTCAGAGGGTCTAAGTTAATCGAAGAATAAAATAAAATAGAAATATATCCATAGCCTTGCATTTAGACAGATGTATTGAATTCCTCATCTGTCTACCAAACAAGATTTATTTCTATCAAACAGGATTTTTCTGTAAGTTGGCAATCCTTTAAACCCTGTGTGTATCTACAGAGCTGCTACATCTTACATTATTTTCCCAAATCCAAAGAAACGCCAAAAGGGATGGAAATAATGAGACAGCAATTTCGGCTGCAGAATGCCCATGTCGCTGACCCTGCAGGGTTATTGCAGAGTAAGATGAATTATGCAAAGGGGCCACCCCAGGCTTTGGAGTTGAAGTGCCCTGTTGTAATTCACTGCGGGATCATTCATGTAGCCAGAATTTTGATATGATTATTATTCCACCAAGGTTTTATCCGCCCCTAGACAATTACAGAACCACTTACCAGCATCTCTCATTGACTTCTTATTTAAAATTCCCAGGGCCACGGCAGGCATCGCGGTCCTGTTGTCGGCGACAGCTACAGATCAATGGCGTGAAGCAATAGGGATTTTCTTTAGGACATGACGGATGCTGAGATTGTTTACTGAGCAGAAGGCAGACATCCGGACTCCAGTAGAAAATAGTGTTTCTGGGGCCCTGTGCCTCTAACATAAACATTTAAAATAACGACAAGAGCAGAGAGGATACATATGATGGAAAGATCACGAGATTTGATGTTAGGATGTCACTTCGGGGAAATCACTACTTTCTCTGTAAACAGTGTTTTCTGAAAATGATGTTTCTGAGCCCCATGTCTCTAACACAAATGTTTAAAGTAATGACAGCAAGAGCAGGAGATTTGGTGTCATGATATCTGAGTTCGAACGCTGGTTTCACCATTTATTATCTGTGCCACTTTGGGAAAATCATTATTCTTTCCGTAAAATGAGATTGATATGAAATACCCAACTGCTGGCAATTTTCCGAGGTTTAAATGAATAAATGTGTGTGAAAAAACCCCACAAAAACCTTTGTGAATGGCAAAGTGTTTTAAATATATTTTTTGTGCTAATGAGAAAGCCTTCCATTCTTTAACTGGTGGTGTCAGCATAATCAAACGTGCTTTTTATGGCCGGATTGCTTGGGCAATGTCCTGTTGACTCCTTTAATCACTGGTACTGCTACCTAGGGCAGAATGTGGTCACCATGCATTGATATGATTAGCAGCTTCAAGGAGTGTGTGTCCTTGAAATGATGTGCAGAATAAAATGCCTACTTCTAATTGCTGTTCCTAGTCCATGGTTTTAGGGACTTCATAATTGCAAGATAATACTCGTCTAATTAGAATTTTTCAATAAGTTTTCCTTTCTGTTCTGAGCTCAGTGGACAAAGCAAGACTTGTTTTGTTTTAATTTTGCCTGGGAAACCTTTCTTCTGCCTGGATACATTTCAGAGTGTTACCTGTCTGTGGAGTCCAGCTGTAATACCCTCTTGTTCAAGGAGTTCCATACCCCCTGTCCTGGCACCACCCCAGTCCCTCTCTCCATTTTAAAATGCTAGTCGTTCCTTCCTTAGAGCATGCTACTTGGACTAATTTGTAGACTTAATAACAGCATGAACAATTACAGCTAAACTGCTTTGTACAGTTAAAGAAATAATAGCAACTATTCTTTTAGTCATTTTCTATATGTTAACTCACACAATCCTATCAACAAACCTATGAAGTAGGCACTGTTATTCTCCCCATTTTACAGCTGAGGAAACTAAGACACAGACCGAAGAAACGACTTGCCCAGTATTCCATAGGTACCAAGTGGCAGAGCCAGGGACTGGAACACTGAGCTCAAAGAACAGGCTTTTAACTGCAAGGTTATAATGAACAATATGTACTCTGGAGATCCCTACTAAGTTGTGAGTTCCTGGATGCTTGGGGCATGTTAAAATCTGTTTCATCCCTTAGCAGTGAGCATAGAGGGTCCACATAGTAGCTATTCAGTTACTGTTTATTAACTTGGCATGGGGGCAAGAAAGGCTGCTGACAACTTTATGGTGCATCCACAAAATACTCCACTTGTATTATACATATATGATATATGTTTTTCCTTCTTGTTTAATTTTCTTGTCAACAGGAGCATTTTAAAAGCTCCTGTTGTGCACTTCTTGAGCACCTCTCTGTGAGGGTGCGTTTTTTTTTTTTCCAGGTAGCTGTATGGTGCAGATAAGACATACTTGTTGAAATTAGGGTCACTTGAGTCTTTAGTACTTTATGGATCAATACATAATAGCACTGTAAAATTCCAGCTCATTCTCATTCTGTTGAAAGGGTGATTGCATGCTCTTACTTTATTTGCAATAAAGTCACAAAATGTCAAATGCATATGTAAAGAACTGTGGCCAGAGCCCCCACATTGTCCCTTCCTCCAGAGTGATTTGGTGGACTGAGGTCACATCCCAGACTATGGGACTGGTGGGTGCTCATTGCCATCTGTCAGGATGATCCTGGTGTCCAAAAATCAGAGAAAGAAGCCATAGAATTTTCTCAACAGGGACACAGATTCACACAGAACTCCTCAGTGTTAGCTCATAAGGGGATTTTCTTTAACACTTTAGAAACACAGAGATGATATTTTCTTTAAAGCTCCCTGGTTTGGCTTATGTGTTCCCAGGAAGACTCGGGATATTGTCTTTGCATTTCAGGGACAAGATCGGGGCTGGGGTGGGGATGGGACGGGGAGGATGCCTGGTGGGCTCTGTTTGCCCGCAGACAGGTAGAAGCTGTCCTGAAGCCCCCGTGCTTTCTCATAATTGGCACAGTGCCAGTCTGATAGCTGGTAAGACTCCTGTGAAAGTTCTAATTTAATTTGGCCCTAACTCTTCCTAATAAAACTAGCTGTGGAAACAGAGGCACAAGGATAATAAAGCGCATAGGCAAAGTCACACAGCCAATTAAGCACAAGTCAATACAAGGATGCAGGCTCCCCCCAGCCCCGCCCCGTTTCTCTGTTTCTCTGTGTAATCGAGAGTGCGGAGCTCCTGGTTGCTGCAGGGTCTGTGGGAGTCGCTGGAGCCTGTGAAGCGTCCTGGTCCCTGAGCAGGGAGCAGGGGAAGCTCCAGTCTGACGGATGCTCCCTAGCGAGCCCATCATTTTTTTCCTGACAGAAGCGGGGAGATGACATGGGGATATGCTCGTGTAAAAGGACAACAGACTGTGTTGTGAGACCAAGAATGGCTGAGATCCATTCCAGTCCAATTTCTGAAGACAGGTGCCCTTTTTAGGCCACAGATCTCGATGAGAAGTCACATCTGTTTAAACCCACCCCGGAGGACACGGCATCCTGTGGACGACTGTTAGCCCAGCTGAAGACGTGAACACCTGTATAAAATACAGCATCAGCACTTCCTCTTTGCCTCCTTCTTCCCCATTCAGGATGCTCTTTCATAAATATCACATTGGATTTTTAAAGTAGCTCATGAAGTAAATATTTGTTATCCTGTTTTGTTGATAAGGACACCAGGGTCCACAGGGGTTTAGTAAATTATCCGAGGGCGCACAGTACAAGAGTGACCAACAGCAAACTAAACAGCTGGACTGTGTCCTAGAGGAAATTTTTTTTCTATTACCCCGCAGTTGCCCAATACTTATATGTTTATTGTACGAGAGCATTGGGCTATGTGCTGTGGACACGATCTTGGAGTCCTAGTCCAAAAAGGAATGGGAAAAGAGAAAAATCTAAGTAAAACAGATCAGCACAGAAATTCCTCAGGGCTCCGAGGGAGTTACAGATACTGCCCAGGGTTTGTAGAAAAGGCGTCTTTTACTTCTAGCCAGCGGCAAGATAAGAGAACTGGGAAAGGCTGCAGAGGGGGAGGGGAGGGAGCTGTGAGAGTTAGCATTCCCCTCCTTTCCCTGGGAACCTGTTTAGTCTCAAGTAGAGCTGAGTGATTTTGCAAAGAATCTGCATCTTATAGATTGAGAATTGATCTGGGAATTAGAGCCTGGGTCTCCCTGCTCTAATTAGAGCTTGAAACCCTAAGAGGTTTGATGCGTGAAAGAGGGGTTCATGGTCAAATAACATGGTTCATGCAGTGTTAAAACGAGTTAACCACGATATTTACTCCGGTAGATTACCAGAGCTTTTAAAAGGCTAATGTGTACTGTGAATCTCCAAGACAGAAAGAGGTGACAAGGTACTTATCAAAATTAATCTGGCCACGTGGTCCTTTGGCGAGTGCTCACTATGGGCTATCACCGTTTCTATTAAGCCATTTGGTGTGCTTATATTGTACTTGATCGTACTTGTTCTCTGTTCTATTTTTTTCTTTTTCTTTTGTGTTTATCAGTCTGATTTTGCTCCCAAACTGTGATCCTGGTATATAAGAACTGCCGTTTTTAAGAAATGCCGTTTCTATTAAAGTGTATGAAAGAAAGACTCAGTAAATATTTCTTGATTTGAACAAAATTTGATTCGGTAGATGCAGAAGCGAGAGTGTACAGTTTTTATGGAGAAATCTATGAAAGCTTGACAGCAGTCTTGCCTGTGGCCTAACAGTGTGTAGATGGTGTCTGTCTCTTGAGAGCCTCACAGACAGAGTCTTAATCTTCAGACCATCCCTTTGGATTAGAGAGATGATTAGGGGTTGATGCTGTCATGTGAAATTTAAGGGGAGGAAACCTCAGATGGCAAAGAGGCCTTTCTATGCTGGGGAAGGTCATGAATTTCCTAAGCTGGAGGCGACTAGATCGTAGTTTAGGAGGAGATGGGATGTTTTGTGTCTGTGGTGGGTTTAATACCATCTGATTCTCTACTTGAACTTCCTATGACATCACATTTCCCCAGCGAGCAGGACCGCCGGATCCAGGAGGACAGGGACATTTTTCTTCCCTCCTCTTTCCTTAGACTGTCCAGAACTTGATTAATATATGTTGCATGAATGAGAAGACATGTTAGGTATATTCATCATAAATATCCTCTTCCTCCCCAGCCTTGAAGTTCCCTGAGATGACTCCCTGTGACATCCTGTGTTGGAATTCACACTGCTTTCTGTATTGAAAAGGTTGTGTATGCATAATGCTATCCAGCGCCTTTTTCTAACCTTTCCTGTTACTTTAAACCACTCTTCATCTTCAATCAAGCCAAAGTTTTCCATACTCTTTTATACAAGCATAACATATTAACAGCAACGCACATAAACATTAAGTGTACAGACTGATGGATTTTTAATATGCATGAAACCTCATGATACCGAGACTAGGGAATAGAGATGACCAGACCTTGGCAGCCTCACGCTACCCCTGCCTGTCAATATCGCCAAAGCTAACCCAGCAATTCAATTCAGTTATAAAATAAGCAGTTTATAGCATGTTTTTCTTTTGATTTGAACATTTCCACCACTTTGGAATCTTTGAAATTGAAATCAAACAAAGCAAAACAAAAATTCCAGCTTATTTTATAATAAACCCAATGTCATGACACTTTATATTAGTATAGCATTTTATAATTACAAAGTTTCCTTTCCCTGCCACATCATTTGGCCCTTGACAAGAGCCCTATTAGATAGTCAGGGCAGAAGTTTTTACTTCCATTAAAAAATGAAGTATTTGAGAACAGGGAAGGGAAACCACGATTTCTGCACATCTAAGCTTTATCGTGTCACGTGGGTACTAGACTTATCAGGGTGAGCAAGTCAAGAGGTATGTAAATGTCTAATCAAAATGTACACCTGAAACTAATATTGTATCAACTGTAATTTTTAAAAGATTATTGTAGAACATTTTATAACAATCCTGGCTTTTCTGTGAGTCAGAGAGGCCTGACTTATTACTGTGACTGTCTTCTCTGAAATATTTGGAGAACAGACCACTATACTGTGCAAAGTTTAGGACATGGTAAGTTTTTCTCATTGGTCAATAGTCAACTCAAACAAATAACTTGGGCTCTTCTTTGTAATAAGACTTAATAATATTAACTCTTCATTTAATAAGTTAATGATACTTAGCGATTACTGAGCAATATTTATGTTCATGGACAGTGCCAATCACTCTATAGGAATTATCAAGGAAACTTCCAAACAACTGCTGAGGTAGGTGTCAGTCTCTCTCACCCCCATATAAAACTCCTGCCTTAGTCTCTGTAAGTACACAATACTTGATCATCAAATTATCCACCCACTAGGAAAGCGCTCTTCTTGTCCTCATTGAGAAGTGTCAATAAATGCCAGCATGTCCATCTTAAATTAGTCATCAAGGTAGCAACCAGGTAATAACTTTATCTAAGAGGTTGCTGTGAATATCCTCCTCTTCTCTGAGGCTGTCCAAGATCAAACAGTTAAACTTGGAACTTCGAGTTCAGTTCTCTTTCATCTCACTGCAAACCTAGTTCTGTTTCTCTTTGTGAAGGATGAGAGTTGATATTTCTTCCCTTACCCCTCAGAGCATGTTGCTGTTCAGAATATTACAGGAAAAAGAGAATCAATCTGCTCATATCCCTTTCCAAGCTTCCAAAGACGGCAGGTGGTATATCATGTTATGTATGTCCTTTCAGAGTTTCAAAGACTTTGAAGCTGCTCGGAAAGAAAGGGGGAGGCATTAGCTAATGTTTTCTGGTGTGAACTTTGACCCTGCTGTTGTATCAAGGTTAGCAACTTTGGCTTGATATGCTGAAAGTTAGGACAGTTCATTGATCTCTGTGTGTGCCTGGGCTGCCAGACTTTTCTGGAACATTCAGTACTTAATGACAGGACTGTGTTATTTTTAAAGTAAATGTTGAAAATAGAAGCCACATTTAGGTTAAAAGAGCTTTCATTTATTTAAACTGTCTAAGAGGGTTCACAAATCATTTGTGGAGATTTACAAAAAGAAAAATTATGCCACTTTAAATCTATCTATCTATCTATCTATCTATCTATCTATCTATCTATCTATCAAGTTAACATACAATAAAATGGACTTTTTTTTTAAGTACAGCTCTATGAATAATAACTCATGTATAGATTCTTTTAGTCACTGTCCCAATCAGGATATGGAACTGGTCTGTCCCCCAAATAGCTCTGTTGTGCTATCTGTCCCTTCTTCATACTACCTGTAGTCGCTGATCTACTCTCTGTCACTCTAGTTTTGTCTTTTTGGGAATGTCATTTAAATGGAATTAGACAGACGGAAACCTATGGAGACAGGCTTTTTTCACTTAGCATAATGCTTTTGCGATCCATCCAAGTTGTTATCAGCATCTCGTTGCTTTGTATTGCTGAAAAGTAGTCTTATGTTTTGGATGCACCAGAGTTTGTTTTTCCATTTGCCTGTGGAAGGATGTTTGAATTGTTTCCAGGTCTGGGCAATTAATAACAGAGCTGCTGTAAACATTTGTGCAAAGGACTTTGTGTGAACATACGTTTCCACTTCTCTTGGATAAATACCGAGAAGTGGGATTGCTAGACCCTATGGTAAGAACATGTTTAACTTTCTAAGAAACTGCCAAGTTGTTTTCCAGAGGGGCTGTACCATCGGGCATCCCAGCAGCAGGGAGTTCCAGTTGCTCTATTTTCTTTTTAGCACTTGGTATTGTCAGTGTTTCTTTATTCTGAAAGGTGCGTAGAGGTTTCTAATTTTGAGGGTCTAATTTGCATTTTATTTGAGCTAATAATGTTGAACATCTTTTCATGTGTAATGTTCCTTCCAAATATGGTAAGTCTCCCCATATCTGAGGGGCTATGTTCCAAAACGCCCAGTAGATGCCTGAAATCATGCATAGTACCAAACCCTATATATAGTATTTTCTTTTTCCTGTAGGTACACTAATTTTCACTTAAAGGGAGCACTTTATGGCTTCACTACTGTGCAGCATCACTACTCTTGTGCTTGGGGCTATTATTAAGTAAAATAAGGGTTAATTGGAAACAAGTTCTGACATAGCCTGACAGTGGATCCCATAACCAGACGGGGCTACTAAGTCACTAACCAGGCAGGATATGTGGGGCAAAGGGAGGATTTATATTGAGGGCAGGATGGAGTGGCACTGTGAGATTTCCTTGTTACTCAGAAGGGTGTAAAATTAGAAATTATGAGTTATTTATTTCTGGAATTATCCATTTAATGTTTTTGGACCGCAGTTGACTGCTGGTAACTGAATGTGAAATGACAGATGGTGGGGTGGGATGGAGGGGCTACTGTATCTTAGTTGGTAAAGTATCTCTTTAAGATTTTTGACATTTAAAAATCGGGTTGTTTTGCACTGGCCAGTTTGGCTCAGCGGTTAGAGCGTCGGCCTGTGGTCCAGAGGACCCGGGTTCGGTTCCCGCTAAGGGCGTGTACCTCGGTTGCAGTTTGTCTCTGGCTCTGGTTAGTCGTGCAGGTGGCAGCCACTCGATGTGCCCCTGTCATGTCGATGTTTCTCTCTTTCTCTCCCTCCCTCTCTCTCTGAACAAAAAATGGAAAACGTCCTCGGGTGAGGATTAAAAAAAAAAAAATTGGGTTGTTTTTAGTGTGATTCCTATAACTTTTTTATTCTTTTTCAAAATGTTTTTTTAAAAATATTTAAGGCATTCTCTTTCCATATATATTTTACAATCAGCTGTCTTTACCTATAAACCAATCTTGCTGGGGTTTTTTAATTGGAATTTTATTAAATCTGTCAATTAATTTAGGGAAACATTGACATCTTTTTTTATGTGGCGCCTTTCAGTTCATGACTATGGTATGTCTGTTGTATTATTTTTTTTACTACTGTAATAAATTACCAGAACCTAGTGCTTTCAAACAACATCCTCTTATTATATCACAGTTCCCGTGAGTCAGAAATCCAGGTACAGGGTAGCTTATCTGGTCTTTGCTTAGGGTCGCACAAGGCTAAAGTCAGACTGTCCACAAGGCTGTGCTTCTTTCTGGAAGCCGTGGGGAAGAATACACTTCCAAAGTTGGTGGCAGAATTTTATTTCTTGAGGTTGTAGGCCTGAGGTTTCCTACTGACGGTCAGCTGCAAGTCTCTCTCAGGCCACCTGCATTCCTTGTCACACTGCTACTCTTGTCTTTAAATCTCAACGGCCTTTGGAGTTCTTTTCTTGCTTTGCTTTTCTATGGTCTGTCCTTCTGCTGTATCACTCTGACTTTAACCAGAGAAAGTTATATGCCTTTGAGGGCTCGTGTGATAGATTGGGCTCGCTTGAATAATCCAGTATAATCTCCCTATTTTAAGGTTCATAACTTTAATTATATTTATAACATCCCCTATGCACAGTAAGGTAATATAATAGATCCCAGGGATCTAAGGCATGGGGCCATTCTGCCAACCACATATTTCCATTTGTGTAGGTCTTCTTTGATTTCTTTTATCAATATTTTATTTTTTTAAATTTGTTTTTATTGATTTTTAGAGAGAGAGAAAGGGAGAGGGAGAGAGATAGAAACATTGATGAGAGAGAAATATTGATAGACTGCCTCCTGCATGCCACCACCTGGGGATTGAATCCACAACCCAAACCAATTCCCTGACTGGGTATTGAACTGGCGACCTCTTTGTGCATGGGCTGACACTCAACCACTGAGCCACACCAGTCAGGTCTTTTGTCAACATTTTATAGATATCAGCATTTAGATTTTATAAAAGCTTGATTAGACTTGTAGATAAGCATTTCATTTTTGTTTTAGGTATTGTAACCAATCTTATAAAAAAAATGTTTCCTGTTTTACATTGCTAGTATATATTAATAAGTTTAATTTTTGTGCATTGACTACATATTCTGTCACTTTACTTATTTAGTTCTATTTTTAACAGATTCCTTAAAGTTGTTTTTGTGTGTGTGTTGAAAATTATGTCATCTGTGAATAGCTTATTGCACTGAGTAAGACTTGGGGAATGCGTTGAACAGTAAGAATGAACATCCTTGCCTTGCTCCTGATCTTACTGGAAAAGCATTCAACATGTGATGTGATGTTAGCTGTAGGTTTTTTGTAGATGTTCTTTATTGGTTTCAGGAAGTTCCCTTCTATTTTTAGTTTGCTGAGAGTTTTTATGATGAATGAATGTGGAATTTTGTCAATGTTCTTCCTGCATAAATTGATAGGATTTGATCATTTTCTTCCTCAGACTTTTCAAGTACTGAAACTAGCCTTGCACTCTGGAATGAACTCTGCTTGGTCGTGGGCTGTCTATAAAGTTCATGTGTGTTCTCTGTGGCAGGTTTTATAATCGGAGTAATGTCTCATAAAGAGAATTGGTAACTGTTTTGCCATCTTCTACTTTCTGGAAGAGCTTATATAGAATTGATGTTATTTAGTTTTTAAATGTTTGATTGAATTAATCAATGAAACCATCTAGAGCTTGAGGATTTATTTTTTGGAAGGTTACTAACTGTGAATTTAATTTCTTTTAATAATAATAAGAACAATGAAATGATCTATTTTTGGTGAGCTTGTGTAGTTTGTGGTTATTAAGATGTTGGTCCATTTCATCTAAATTGTGGAATTTATGTGCATAAGGTTTTGAGCTTTGCCTTGTTGCCATTTTAATGCCTGTGTAACCAGCAGTGAAACATCCTCATTCATTCCTGGTATTAGTAATATATGCTTTTTTTTTTTTTCCTTCTTGGTTCACCCAGCTAGAGGTTTAGCCATTTTATTCTTCTTTTCAAAGTACCAGCTTTTACTTTTATTATTTTTTCTGTCTTAAAATTGTTGCTCTCTAGTCTTCATTATTTTCTTCATTTGGTTTCTTTTATCAGCATTTTATAATAATAGAAATATCAGCATGCAGATCTTATACAGGTTTGGTTAGACTTTTAGCTAAGCATTTCATTATTTTTTTCTTCTTTTTCCAAGTTCTTATATTAGAAGATTAGATTATAGACTTGAAGTCTTTCTTCTTTTCTAATGTAGACCTGTGATGCTACAGATTATCCTGTACACACTCCTTCAACTGTATCCCACATGTTTTGATATGTTGCTGATTTTTTTTTTTCACTTTTGCTCAGTTAAAAATATTTTCTAATTTCCCTGAGACTTTCTCTTTGACTCATGAATTATTTAGAAGTACATTTCTTAATGTCTAAGTGTTTGAATATTACCCTGTTATTTTTCAGTTGTTGATTTCTAGTTTAATTCTGTAGGTTGATTTTAATTCTTTTAAATTTGTTAAGGATTGATTTATGGTGCAAGTACATCTGATATGGCTCATATGCACTTGAAAATAATGTGCCATAATTTTATTTTACTTATTTATTTATTTAAAAAATATTTTTTCTTTATTGATTTTTTTTTTACAGAGAGAGGAAGGGAGAGGGAGAGAGATGGAAACATCAATGAGAGAGAACATTGATTGGTCACCTCCTACATGCCCCCCACAGGGGATCGGGCCCACAACCTGGGCATGTGCCCTGACCAGGAATCAAACTGGTGACCGCTTGGTGCATGGGTCGATGCTCAACCAATGAGCCACCCTGGCCATGCCATTGTTTAATTTTTAGAGTCCTCAAATCATTGCTCCACACATTCTGCCCAGGTTTATAGCTGCATTCACTGAGAACGGCAGGATGGAGTTTGCTTACTTTATTTTACACAGAATCAGAGCCTCTTATATCACTTTGCTCAACCTTTTTTATTGATAAATACTGGATTCGGAAGTATTCTGCACAAGGAACCTTTTATGGGTCACATAAACTAGAAATTGGATGAAAAATTGATGATGAAAATAACTCTTGTTTTAAAATGAATGCTATCGCCCTGGCCGGCTCAGCGGTTAGAGCGTCGGCCTGCGGTCCTGAGAGACCCGGGTTCGGTTCCGCTAAGGGCGTGTACCTCAGTTGCAGTTTGTCCCCAGCCCTGGTCGGTTGTGCAGGTGGCAGCCACTCAATGTGTTCCTTTCACATCGATGTTTCTCTCTCTCTCTGTTCCTCTCTCTCCTTCCCACTCTACCTGAACAAAAAATGGAAAAATGTCCTCGGGTGAGGATAAAAAAAATAAAATAAAATAAAATGAATGCTATCTCCTTTTCCTGGGATAATTAATAATTTGGACTGTGTCCTTCAAAGACTTGTATGTCATAGGTGTGCAGAAGCTACTCACACTTTGTCAGTAAGTTAGAAAAGGGGAAACAAAGCATCTGGAGGGGTCAGGACTCAAGTACGTGGTGTGATGGCAGGGCTGACCTCGCACAGGGATGGCCTTCCAGGGTTAGTGCCTTGGTGTTAGTGGCTAAGGTTCAGCAGGCAGGTCATAGCAAAGGGCATCTGTTGACCAGGAATGAAGCAGGTGATAGCAGCATCATGGTTACTGGACGCTTGCAGGGCATGAGGGGCAGGTTTCTGGGAAAGAGTGCTGAAAAACACCAGGTTGGAGGTCCAAGCCCCAACGAGGCTCATGAACTTCTAAGAAGAGGGGTGACCTGAGTATGGAACTATATGTGGAATCAGGAACCTAAGGGAGAAACTCAGGCCTGTGGACCTATGAAATGCTGCTGCGCAGAAGGAAGGCTGAGTAAAAGGTTAGTCAGAAGAATTACTCTCCTTGGGGAAGCAAATCTAGTTTTAGCCTGTTACCTGCTGGTCCAGTGAGAGAATCCAATGGTCAGGGCCAACTCAGAGATAAGGAGATCCTGAAGCTTACTGAGCCTAGAGAAAATAGAAAGCTTCATATGCAGGGGTCAATGTTAAAGCTCTGAGCACATGTTAACAACCATTATTAACGTTGTTTATTACAAAGATCTAAGTACTCACCTGAAACTTCTCACTCGGTGATATAGGCATCCAAGTTGATGTTTTGGGAAACAATGGCATTAAATATGATGGACATACCAATACCTCAGAAAGTAAGTATGAACATGATCATATAGTAAATAAAATGGATAATGCAGGAGAGACTGATGAGAAGGTTATTACATAAATGTTTCAATTGTCTGAAGCAAGGGCAGAATCTGTTAAACCCCATCACAGTAATCTAAAGCTAGGTTGTAATTCAGACCATGAGAAACCATGTATCATTAGGCAGGTTCTTTTGCTTTCTGACAGTTTCTTCATCTCTGCAAATACCCAGTGCTCCCTCCCCCAAAGACACAAGAATGAAAAGTGTATTACTCGGTTGGTTAGAGCATCATCCTGATAGGCCAAGGCTGCAGGTTTGATTTCCAGTCAGGGCACATACAAGAAGCAGCCAATGAATACATACATAAGTGGAAGAACAAATTGATATTTCTCTCTCTCTCTCTCTCTCCCTCTCTCTCTCTCTCTCTCTCTTTCTCTCTCAAACTCAGTAAATATTTTCTATTTTTAAAAAAATGCATATTACTAGTCACAATACTACAATTCTGAGACAGACTGTAAGATGATGTTAAATGAACCTGCCTCCTTGGAGAGGTCTCAGACCAGTCACCTGCCTCTCAGTAACCTTGCTACTTTTAGTCTGTCAAAAGCAGCCTACACAATAACATTTTATCTCAGTCTGCTTTATTCTAATTCATCACAGGGCAGAACTGACCCTGAATTTGTCTTTGCTTACAAGTTATCATTCGATTAGCTTTACCTTGGTGACCTGACTCCTTGCTAGCTGTGGCATGATCCGGTTACTCAGGAGAATATCAATTAAGGTCCTCAATCACCCTAATTAGAATGTCTTCTAAGTGTTGCTTTAGGAATAGTATTAGGGCTGAAAGCACTGTGCCCTGAATCTGAAATGAAATATCTAGTTGCTTTTCACTGACAAGGATTAATGCAGAATTATTAATTTTATTAATGACTTGGATGAGGACATAGGCGGCATGCTGATCTAGTATACAGATGACACAAAGCTGGGAGGATAACAATTACTGTGATGACAGACTCAGGAGCCAAAATGATTTCGAGACAGAATTTAGTGGCAATCCATCCAATACGTGCCTGGAAGAAGGATCTCCTTAAGGCAGAACTTGATGATAATATCACTCCTCCAATCAGAACCTTCAGTGATGTCCCTATTTGCTGTTAAAATTAAATCCCAAGTTCTTAACCTGCTACTCAAGGCCTTGTTATATTGTTATCCTGACTCTTTCTGCTTTCCAACAAAATCTTCTATATAGTTTTTTCCCTAATACCCTGTGCTTGAGCCAAACTGAATTATTTATAGACTATTTCTTATTTATGGTCCATGCTTTCCATAGCTTTGAGCATTATTCTCCCCTGAGCTTCTTTTCCCCACACTTTCCTTCTGCCTCACTTTGAAATTTCCAAACCCGTTCTTGCCAGTTCAGAAGCTACCGCTTACATTTAGACTTTTTTGATTGCCTTAGCTAGGGTGATCTCTGTCTTTTGCTAATCTTCAATAACATTTATCTGTTTCTCTCTGCCTATTTTATCGCTGTTTACTCTGTACTGCAGTTATTTTTGTACACATTTTAAAGCTCTGCTAAACTCTGCCTGGTGCTAGAACGTCTGTCTGATAAATCTGTAAATATCCTATAGAGTCTCCGCGTGGGTTGTTCATAGCTGATGGCACTGAAGTGGTTTGCATGTGGTTTATCTCTTCTAAGGGGAGAAGGGCCCTAAGAGGAGCCCTACATCTAACTTGCCAGAGGCCCCTACAGTTATATCACAGAGACTTAGAGTTAAAAACAGAAGGTCTCCAGTACATGTCTTATTGAATAAATGAATGACTGATGGAGAGAAGAGTTCCCTAATGTAATGTTATAAGAATGGGAAGGGAATGGTGACGATAAGAAAGAGACATTTAATCTCTGTGATAGAACAGTTGTTTAAGATGTAATCAACTCACCTATGATTTGTGTATAGAAATGCTAAAGGAGGAAGCATGATATTTACCAGAAATTTCTGATGATGTGTGGTCAGGAGAGGTGTCAGGGGTTAGAAACTTGCATTGCCCATTATTATTATTATTATTTATTTATTTTTAATATTTTTTCTTTATTGATTTGAGAGAGAGATAAACGGAGAGAGAGAGAGAGAAACATGATGAGAGAGAACATTGGCTGCCTCCTGCATGCCCCCCACTGGGGATTGGGCCCACATCTGGGCATGTACCCTGACTGGGACTCGAACTGGTGACCTCTTTCTGCACAGGTCAATGCTCAACCAGTGAGCCACACAAGCTGGGCATTGCATTGCCCTTTAAAATGACCACAAACATTGGCTTGCTTGGACAGTATCAGTTTATACCTATTGTTTCAGTATAACGCTCTTAAAATGGCCCCATTTAAATCTCCCTATTCATCAAACAGCTCTTCGACCTTTTAAGATTGATGGGTCCCTGTGGTTGTAAAACTTATGGCACAGGCTAATGTTTGAGATAATAATAGACTTGTAGTTAGCAAGATATGGGTATAAAACTCATCTCTGTCACTTACTAGAAATATGATCTGGACAAGTTTCCAAGACCTCTGTAAGCAGCCTTATATATATGGCTGTTGTGTTCGAAAGGGGAGCCAGAGATCTTGAGTATGAAACTTTCAGTAATGTAAAGGTTTCAGTATTTATAATCCTGGAGAGTTATTTTCAGGGGCCAGATATGTCTAGGGTAGTAGGGAGAGAAATATTTCACGGAGTTGTTAAATCTCCAGGCCTTCTGCATTAAAGATCACACAACTAGAAGCAGGGGCATGGCTCTTGCTGGTTGACTGTTTCAGCTGGTTATCAATAGGAAGGCTCAAGATCACAGAAATGGGATTCAAGCCTCCTCATTTGTCTCTTCCAGTGAGCAGAGGAGAGCGGATGGTCAGGGCATGCGGTTTATGTATTGCCCTCCACTATCAATTCAGAGTGTGGGGGACTGCCACCCTAGTCGGAATGCAGGGTTTCTAGGTTTTCTCTGCATCCTGAAGAGGGAAAAAGTGCCTGGATTATAAAATATTTCCAGCTGGGAACAGACCAAAGGAATGTGGAGAAGGGTAAGAAGATCCAACTTTTGTGCCAGAATGCGATTCGGATGAAAAAACCCAGAGTTGTTTTTAAGTAGTCAGTGATAGCTCAGTGACTGAGAAATGGCCTAGAGCCAGGATGCTGGAATTTGATCATTGTGCCACCACTTTCTACCCAGAGGGTCTTGGATATGTTATTTAAACTTGTCCCAGTTTCCGTATCTGTAACATAGGGATTTTTTAAAAGCCTGTCTTATTGGTTAGTTCTGACATTTGAATTTGGTAATATTGTAAAGTTGTTAGAATAGTGCCTGGTCAGTAGTCAGCATGCTTATGCACTAAATATTGTTTAAGCACTGAGAGTAATAAGCACTTTCCCTTACCTTTGTGTTCAGGTAGACAAGATGGGACTTCTGTGGTGTGTGATGAGTCTCTACTTCTATGGGATCCTGCACAGTGATGCCTCAGGTAAGCGAATGGCTTTTGATCATCTATTGGGATGTGTGTTATGCACAGAGTAGTGTCTCAAGTCTTTCTGAACATGAGTTAAGAGAACATAATGTTGTTTATTTCCATCATCTTCTGTGGTAGCACGGACTCATAAATTTGACAGCATCAGAGAATTTCGATGGCGGGAGGAACCATGGACATCTCCAGTCTTCACAGGCACAGTGCCATTAGGGTAGTGGTCTGGTGTGTGAAAGTCCAGGACTTTGCCATCACCTTCACCTCCAAGCCGACTAGGACCCTGCTTCTCTTCCTTACCTCGGGTGCTGTGGGAAAAGAAATGGCAGTCATGCCAGCCCAGGTTTCCGAACTTGAGCCGGCGGCGGAGAAGGCCTTGGTGGTAACCACCCCCTGAGACCTTGTAAAAACAAATACACAATGACATGGTTCTGTCACACGGCTTCTGCATAGGAAAGAGAGGCCTGTCACTAGGCCCGTTCTTTCTTTGGGTGTTGCTTCAGAAGAGGAGCCGGCAGAGCCTTTCTTGAGTTTGAATAACCAAACTCAACCATCATGAACCTGGATTAAATGAAATCAGAGTTATAAGGGACTTGAAAATTTATTTGTTTAGGTCTCCTCATCTCTAGAAGTACTTTCAGAACCATTTTCTGGTACTTCTAACTAGTGATTATCTATTTCGCAACCCATTACATCTCTGGACTGACCAAATTTTAGAAAGATTTTAGTACATATAACTGAAATTTGTGACATTCTCATAGGTTTCTTTAGTTCAACTTCTTGAATTAAATAGAAAATACATCATCCATTGGTTTTCTAATTTGTTTTTTTATCGTCACCCAAGGACATTTTTGCATTTATCTTCAGATAGAGCTGGAGGGAGAGAGGGAGAAAGAGAGAGAGAGAAACATCGATGTGAGAGAGATACATCAACTGGTTGCCACCCAAAGGGGGCCGGGAACGAACTGCAACCGAGGTACATGCCTTTAGGGGGATCCGAACCCGGAACTCTCTGGTCTGCAGGCCGACGCTCTAACTGCTGAGCCAAACTGGTCAGGGCGATTTTCTAATATTTTTATTGTTATTTTTGTGGCTTTCTAATTTTAATGCGAAGAACCTAGATGTGTGTGTGTGTGTGTGTGTGTGTGTGTGTGTGTGTGTTTTACTTTTTTATGTTGACAATATTACAGATGTCTCCCATTTTCTCCCTTTTTGCCTCCTTCCACCCAAACCTTGCCCCACCCCGGGTTTTCCCCATACTATTGTCTGTATCCATGGGTTATGCATGTATACCTATACGTTCTTTGGGTAATCTCTTTCTTTTCCCTCACCCGCAATGAGATCTGTAGATATCTTAATTTCAAAGAAAGCTTTTCATGTATAATTCCCCTGAAGATCATGGCCATACTTTGAACATCATTGCTTTATTTCTTCTTCTATGTGAGAGGCCTTCAGAAATGTTAACACAGTGACCATATAACTATGACCATGCTCTCTAATACAGGGCAGGGCAAAAGGAGGCTTACAGTTGTTTGTATGGAAAATAATGCAATAATTAATAGATGATAATACAAGAATTAACTCTTTCTTATACTCACAACTGGAAACTTACATCTGCCCCACCCCCTGTATGCTTTTTAAAAAATTAATTAATTTATTTTTGTTACAGATGTTTCACCTTTTTCCCTCACTGATCCCCCACCCCCCCCCACCCCCCCGTCCCCAGCTTTGTTGTCTATGTCCATTGCTCATGCATACTTGCATAGAAGTTCTGTGGTTTATCACTGCCCTCTACTCCCTGTTCTGGGGATTGTCAGCCTATACCCCACTTCCACATCTCTGGGACTATCCCCTTCCTCAGACTGTTATGTTCATTATATTCCACAAATAAGTGAGATCATATGATATTGTCTTTCTCTGTTTGGCTTGTTTTGCTCAGGATAATACTTTCCCTCCATGTGGTCTCAGAGGATAAGAGATTTTTCTTTTTTACAGCTGCATAGTACTCCATTGTGTACATGTACCACTGATTTTTTATCCATTCATCTACTGATGGACATTTGGGCTGTTTCCAGATCTTAGCTATTATAAATAGTGCTGCTACGAACATGGGGGTACATATATTTTTTCTGATTGGTGTTTCAGGCTTTTTATTTAGGGTATAGTCCTAGAAGTGGGATCACTGGGTCAAATGGAAGTTCAATTTTTAATTTTTTTAGATAACATCATATTGTTTTCCATAGTTGCTGTACCAGTCTACATTCCCACCAGCAGTGTACTAGAGTCCCCTTTTCTCCTTACCCTTGCCAACACCTGTTGTTTGATGATTTGTTGATGGCGACCATTAAGACAGGTGTGAGGTGATACCTCATTGTTGTTTGAATTTGCCTCTCTCTGATGATTAGTGATGTTGAGCATTTCTTCATATGTCCCTTAGCCATTTCTATGTCCTGTTTGGAGAGGTGTCTATTTAGTTCCTCTGCCCATTATTTAATTGGGTTCTTTGTCTTCCTTTTGTTGAGTTGTATGAACACTGTATATGTTGGAAATTAACCCCTTATCTGATGTATTGTTGGCAATTATGCTCTCCCATAGAGTAGTTTGCCTTTCCATTTTGGTGGTTGTTTCTTTTGCTGTGCAGAAGCTTTTGAGATTGATGTAGTCCCATGTGTTCATTTTCGCCTTTGTTTCTGTTGCCTTAGGTGATGTATCAGTGAAAATTCTGCTGCGTATGATGTCTGACATTTTGTTGCCTACATTTTCTTCTAGGATTTTATGAATTCATGAGTCACATTTAAGTCTTTTATCCTTTTTGAGTTTATTCTTGTGTATGGTGTAAGTTGGTGGTCTAGTTTCATTTTTCTGCATGTAGCTATCCAATTTTCCCAACATCATTTATTAAAGAGGCTGTCTTTACTCCACTGTATGCTCTTGCTACCTTTGTCAAATGGTAATTGAGCATATTGCCTTGGGTCCATTTCTTGGTTTTCTGTTCTGTTCCACTGGTCTATATGCCTGTTCTTGTGCAAGTACCAGGCTGTTTTGATTACAGTGGATTTGTAGTATAATCTGAAATCTGGTAATGTGATCCCTCCTACTTTGTTCTTCTTTTTCAAGATTGTTGTGGCTATTCCAGGTCTTTTTTGGTTCCATATGAACTTTTGAAGTATTTGTCTCAGTTCTGTGAAGTATGTCGTTGGTATTTTGATGGGGATTGCATTGAATCTATAGATTGCTTTTGGTGGTATGGACATTTTAATGATGTTAATTCTTCCAATCCATGAACAAGGTATGTGTTTCCACTTTTTTATATCTTCCTCTATTTTTTTTTTCAATGATATGTACTTTTCTGCGAATACATCCTTTATTTCTTTGGTTAAGTTCATTCCTAGGTATCCTAATTTTTTTGCTGCGATGGTAAATGGGATTGTTTTTTTAGTTTCTCTTTCTGTGAGTTCATCATTGGTGTATAAGCATGTCATCGATTTCTTGATGTTAATTTTGTATCCTGCTACTTTTCCAAATTCATTTATTAAGTCTAGTAAATTTTTGATGGAGTCTTTGGTGTTCTCTATGTATAGTATCATGTCATCTGCAAATAATGACAGCTTCACTTCCTCCTTTCCAATTTGGATTCCTTTTATTTTTTCTTTCTGTCTGATTGCTGTGGCTAAGACTTCCAGTACTATGTTAAATAAGAGTGGCAAAAGTGGGTATCCTTGTCGTGTTCCAGTTCTTTAGGGAAATACTTTTAGTTTTTGCCCATTGAGTATGATGTTGGCTGTTGGTTTTTCATATATGGCCTTTATTATGTCAAGATATATTCCCTCTATTCCCAGATTGCTGAGAGTTTTTATCAGAAATGGATGCTGGATTTTGTCGAATGCTTTTTTAGCATCTATTGATATGATCATATGATTTTTATCTTTCATTTTGTTTATGTGGTGTATCACATTATTGATTTGCAAATATTGTACCAGTCTTGCATCCCTGGGATGAATCCCACTTGGTCATGGTGAATAAATTTTTTGATGTATTGCTGGATTTGATTTGCTAGTATTTTGTTCAGGATTTTGGCATCTGTGTTCATCAGGGATATTGGCCTATAGTTTTCTTTCTTTGTAGTGTCTTTTTCTGGTTTTGGAATTAGAATAATGCTGGCCTCATAAAACAAGTTTGGAAGTCTTCCTTCTTCTTGAATTTTTTGAAATAGTTTGCTGGGTTTTTGTTTACTGGGAGAGTCTTGATTACATCTTCAATTTCTTTTGTTGTTATTGGTCTGTTCAAGTTTTCTCTCTCTTCCTGGTTCAGTTTTGGGGGACTATGTGTTTCTAGAAATTTGTCCATTTTGCTTAGATTTTCGAATTGTTGGCATATAAAAGTTCATAATATTTGTTAATGATCCTTTGTATTTCTGTGGTGTCAGTTATTATTTCTACCCTTTCCTTTCTGATTTTGTTTAGTTGGGTTCTCTCTTTTTGTTTCTTGGTGAGTCTAGCTAAAGGTCCCTCAATCTTGTTTATTATTTCAAAGATCCAGCTCTTTGTTTCATTGATCCTTTGAATTGTTTTTTTTTTGGTCTCCATGTCATTTATTTCTCCTCTGATCTTTACCATTTCCTTTCTTCTACTTGCTCTGGGGTTTTCTTTTTGTTTGCTCTCTTGTTCTTTAAGTTATGAGGTTAGATAGTCTATTAGAAATTTTTCTTGTTTCTTGAGGTAGGCCTGTAGTGCTATGAACTTCCCTCTCAGAACTGCTTTCTCTGCATCCCATAGATTTTGTGTTGTTGTATGTTCATTTTCATTGGTTTCCAGTAAGTTTTTAATTTCTTCCTTGATCTCCATGGTATCCAATTCATTATTCAATAACATGCTATTTAGCCTCCATGTTTTCAAATGTCTTTGCATGTTCTTGTTGCAATTGATTTCTAATTGCATGCCATTGTGATCTGAGAAGATGCTTGATATCATTTCAGTCTTCTTGAACTTGTAGAGACTTAGTTTGTGCCTTAACATGTGATCTGTCTCTGAGAATGTCCCATGTGCACTTGAGAAGAATGTGAATTCTGCAGTTTTGTGGGGTAAATCTCTGTAGATATCTGTTAAATCCATTTGATCTAGCACTTCATATAGAGTGTTTCCTTGTTAATTTTGTCTAGATGATCTATCCAGTGATGTCAGCAGGGTGTTGAAGTCCCCTGCTATGATTGTATTCCTGTTGATTTCTCTTTTGAAGTAATCCAGAAGATTTTTAATATAAGTTGGTGCTCCTATATTGGGTAAATATATGTTTACCAAGGTTATATCTTCCGGTTGGATAGATCATTTCAATATTATGCAGTGGCCTTCTTTGTCTCTAGTCCTTTCTTCATTATGAAATCTACTTTATCCGATATGAGTATTGCTACCCCAGCTTTTTTTCTTTCCGTTTGCTTGAAAGATTTTTTTCCATCCCTTCACTTTCAACCTCTGTGAGTCTTTTGTTGTGAGGTGGGTCTCTTGTAAACAACATATATGTGAGTCATGCTTTCTTGTCCAGTTAGCTACTCTATGTATTTTTATTAGAGCATTCAAATCATTCACATTTAAGTTGATAATTGATATGTACTAGTTTATTGCCATTTTTGTTTAGTGTTGTTCAATTTTTCTTCCTATTTCTTCTACTAATTACAGCAGTCCTTTTAGCATATCTTGTAGTGCTGGTTTGGTATTAATGTATTCCCTTAGCCTTTTTTTTTTTTTTGGTCTGGGAAGCTCTTTATTTGACCTTCTATTTTGAATGACAGCCTTGCTGGATAGAGTAGTCTTGGATTCAGATCCTTGCTTTTCATGACCTTGATTACTTCAGGCCACTGTCTTCTGGCTTATAGTGTTTCTGTTGAGAAGTCAGCTGAAAGCCTTATGTACAAAGTGTTTCTGTTGTAGGTAACCTGTTGCTTATCTCTTGCTGCCGTTAGGATTCTATTTGTCTTTAAGTTTTGGCATTTTAATTGCTATGTGTCCTGCTGTGGGCCTGTTAGGGTTCTTATTTCTTGGGGTTCTCTGTGCCTCTAGAACTTGAATGCCTCTTCCTTCACCAAGTTAGGAAAATTTCTGTCACTATTTTTTCAAATCTATTCTCTAACCCTTGCCCATTTTATTCCTCTTCAGGGACTCCCATTATGTGAATGTTATTACGTTTTCAGTTGTGCCACAGTTTTCTTAAGCAATCTTCCTTCTTTTAAAATTGTTTTTTCTTTTTGGTTTTCTGATTGGTTGATTTTCTACCCTGTCTTCTAATTCACTGATCTGGTCCTCAGCTTCCTCTACTCTGCTGGTTAGTCCTTCCAATGTGTTCTTATTTTCTGGTATGTCATTCTTCATTTCCATTTTGTTGGTTTTCAATGTTTTCATATTTTTACTCATGGTGCTGATGTCCTTACCCATGCTGTTGAGCTTCCCAAGATCATAACTCTGAACTCTACCTCTGATAATTTGCTTAGCTGCATTTTTTTTATCTCATTCAACAGAGTTCTCTTGTTCTTTCATTTGGGATTTGTTTTTTTGTTTCACTATTTTGGCTATCTCGTGGGTTTTGGAGCCTGGCAAATTTCCCCTGTGGGTGTTGGTGTTGTGCTGTTTGTGGCTCCCTCTACTGAGTTTGGATGAACCTGGGTGGGCCCACGTTAAACACCATTGTCAAGTCTTACTTTCTTGGGTAGATTTGCAAGCCCAGGAAGGGTTCAGTTATCCTCTAGCCTTTTCCTGGTGGCTAGTAGTCTCAGTTACTCAGGGCCTTGGAATGTAGCCCTGGGGTTCTGCATAAGAAGAATTCCAGAGGGTGGGATAGATGCTGGTTGTTAATGAGCCTCAATGTGCATTTCTTTGCCTCACCTGGGAAAGGCTGAATCTCCAAGAAGGGGGGCTGCTGCTTTTTCCCATAGCTCTGGGAAGGAGCATACTGGCCACCGTCCTTTGTGGCCACCACTCAGCAAAAACTCTGAGAGCCCTCCAAATCCCAAGTGTCCCCACAGAGTTCCAGCCCAGTCTGCCCTTCCTCTGCCATAGCCCCCAGGTGAGTGGCTGTGGCTATTTTAGCGCTCTGTCCTGGCTCTCTGCACTGTGGAGCTGGCTTGGTCTTTATTCCCCAAGGGTGCTGCTCACATCTAAGACTGCTGCTGTCTGTGGGCTCCCAGCCCACCACCCTCTCGCACCTCCGCAGATCCTACCAGTGTCCCTGGTTATATGATCCTGTCCTGCTTACTTGCTGTGGTGTTTCTTTTTGTTTTTCTGTTGCTTTTTTTTTTGAGGATTTGTCTTTATATTAGTTGTAATTCCCCTTTGGTCTTGGGAGATCCTCTGTGTAGCTTCCATTCACTACCCCTACATTTTCACATCCTTTAGGCCTATCTTATGTACAGCTGTGTTACACAGGCCTCTCTGGTGCCCTGGCATCCTGCAGGTCCCATGGGTAACTGGATCGCACAGTCCCTTTGGGGACCCAGCTCTATGCCTATGTTATAGGCTGCTGGGTTGCACAGGCCTCTCTGGTGCTTCAGCACCCTGTAGGTCCAGCGGGTAACTAGATTGCTCAGTCTCTGCTGGGTCGCAGAGGCCTCTCTGATGTCCCTGCATCCTGCAGGTTCCGCTGGCGGGCAGCTGGATCGCACCAGTCCCTCTAGGGCTCTGGCTTCCCACTGCTCTTGTGAGCTGCTGGACCTCACAGGCCTCTGTGGATCCCCAGGCCCCACTGCTAGTGGCTGGTGAGTGCTGCTGCCCCATGGGGCTCAACTCCTGCTCAGCTTTGCTGTAGTTTTTGGGGATGGGTCTCAGCTGCTGGTCTGTGCTTCTGTTGCCTGGGGATGGATGTCTGCTCCCCAGCCTTTGTTGCTGGGGGTATTTCTTAACTCAGATCAGGCTGCTACAATGGGGATGGTGCTGGGCTACCGGCCGTCTGTGGCTTCCAAAACTGGCACCTTGGCAGCTCCACTACTGTGCACTGGTCTGTGTTGACACAGAGTGCCCACTGGTCCAATAGTGCCAGGTGTGCTCTACCTCCTTTATGCTTTCAACTTGTCTTCACATGGCATGGACTTGAGTCCTCCTACCATCCTTATTATCTTTTCTGTGTGTGTTTCAGTCTTGCTATGTCACTTAAAGCATCTTAGTGGAAACCATACGCAGCACAAAAAGAGGTGTTATTAAGGTAGATGCAGCTCAAAGCTGAGGGAAGGAGGAGTGACTTCTGACCTCGATGCCCCTGGTCTGCACAGGGGAAAGCATGTCCTGTAACCAGGGCTGATGTTCAGGTGTGCACACAACTGCACGGTGTTGCTGGCTGTCCAGACCAGCATCAGTCCTGCTGGACTGACTGCCTCATTTGAGTGGTCGGGGCCATGATGTCCTGATTTTTATATATGCAAAATATAACCCCTGGTTATGGCTTGTTCTTATTTGATTTAAGTCTATGTCTGAATGTTATCTGCTCTCATCGGCCTTCCTTAACCACCTCAACTAAAAGAGCCATGCCATCGATGTTCTCTCTCATCAGTGTTTCTTTCTCTTTCTCCCTCTCCCTTCCTCTCTCTTTAATATCAATAAAGAAAAAAATTTTTTTTTTTTTTTCAAAAAGGCCCAGCCAGCGTGGCTCAGTGCTTGAGCATCGACCCATGCACCAAGAGGTCACCAGTTTGATCCCCGGTCAGGGCACATGCCCAGGTTGTGGGCCAGATCCCCAGTGGGGGGCAAGCAGGAAGTGGCCAATCAATGTTTTCTCTCATTGACGTTTCTATCTCTCTCTCCCTCTCCCTTCCTCTCTCTCTCAAATCAATGAAGAAAAAAATTTTTTTAATAAATAAAATAAAATAGCCATGCCAGTCAGTCTACCCTTCCATCCTGCTTTAGGTTTTCATAACACTCATTATTTCTTAACATTGTATTCTCATTCTATTCTCCGCTTCTTGTCTCCTCCTCTCTTCTCTTTTTTCTTCCCTCAAGCTCCATCCTACTTTCCTTCCTTCCTCCCTTCCTTCTTCTCTTCTCCCCTCCTCTCTCTCTCTCTCTCTCACTATATATATATTATATATATAATATATATATACACACATATATACATATGCACACACACACACACACACACATATATATATATATATATATATATATATAAAATATTCCTTCAAATCTCTTTTTTTGGGGGGGCAAATTGGCCAGTTTTATAATGGAACTTCACGTTTGGATTCATACCAGCGATTCATCCATGTGGTTGAAGTGCCGCCTCACCTTGAAGGAACAGGGAGAAGTGACGTTGCTCCTGCTGGGAGAGCAGGGGCGTCTCAGAATGGCTGGGTGCTGGCGCTGCCCAGTGGTCCTGGCAGTGTGGTATCTGACTGACCTTTACTGTAATTCATCTAGGGATCCCCCTCCCCCCACCTCAAATTCTGATGGAAAGTGAGCTTTCTACCCAGAAAGTGTGACTCATAATTCTGCCTGGGAAGCTGACTTCTGGAATAAGATAAGTTCTCATACCAGCTCCGTTGAGTCACCATGGGGGCAGGAAACATGTTGTAATGCCCCCAGCCCATCTGGCACATACTCATTTGCTTCCTTATGAAAAGGTGTATTGTGTCTGTGTCAGTGGTGTCCTTCCTAGTTGGAGGGAGAGGAACAAAAAGGAAGCGTTGTTGGAAAAAATAAAAGAGGAAACTGGCTCTGGGCTACGGGAGGGGGGTAACTGCACTTGCTGCGAGATCCACCATCCTCTGGAGCACCCAGGTACCGCCTCTTACGATGTCAACAGACTTCTTGGTCTTTTATGCGGCTCTACCTGTGTCAGGTACCCTCTTAATGGAGAACAGGACATGTGAGGAACAAAGGAGAAGTGGCCTGCAACCCCCAGAGCACTGCAAATGTATGTGATTAATAAGAGTTTTGTCCTGTTGTTCTGGACGCTTCCATGTTGCTCCTCCTCAAATTTATGAAAAAGAATTATAACAACATAAGAACCTTGGTTCCATGCAGTGTGTTTCAAGCGCAGTGAGTTGGACTTCAAGCCACACACATCTGACGTCAGAACATAGTGTTTCTGTAGCACTACTGTGATGTCCTTTGCTCAGGAATGTGGGGGGTGGTGTCATTTCAATCTCAGGTGGGGATGAAAGCATATAATCAAAGCAAGCGTTTACTTTCTTTTAAGGAACTAAGGTTTGGATAATTATAACAGTTATAATATATTTATAAGGTGGTAGTTAGAGTGGTAATAAAGTTCCCTTTGCTAAAAAAAAAGCACTTTGCATGTTCTGTCATTTGACTCTCATACCCAGACCATGGAAAAAAAGATCAAAATGGTTAAGTGAATTACTCAAAATCCCACAGCTAATACTTAGCATAACTGTGACTGCAACTGGTTCCTCAGTTCCCATGATGCATGCTATTTTTACTAAATATACTTCCCTTGGACTGGACTTGCATACAAAAATTTAGGAAGAAGATTAAGATCTGAGGGGTCACAAGTTTTTCTCACTGTTAAAGAACCACTCAGTAATAAGTTTCTGTGCTTTTTAGATTAGGAGTATCTCACTCCATCCCTCCTTAATATGTTATATCTTAAGGATGAAAATCACTATACTATGTGGTCAAAACTCAATATTTCCATCTTTGCTTGTTATCATATTAAACATTTCCAGTATTAAACTCTAAGTCTCCTTTGCAAAGCCAACTTTGACTGGTCACACATGTCTCTTTTGGTGTTTCATTGGCAGCATACTAGGAAGTCAAACCGTTAAAGCTGCCTTCAGAGTAGACATAAATATTTGTAACTTATGATTCCAAGTTGGAAAGAGCAAGAATGGCATCATTTATAGTATGGTCAATTTTTAAACTATCGCCATATCAACATTCTTTGCTACACAGACCCCCTAAAAATGATAGCAACACACCTTCACACACACAGACACAAACACACACTCTCACACACCTTTGAATACAGCTTTGCACTGAAAAGTGAACAGTTGACTGAGTGCAGGTGCAGGGCTGGATTTTACACACATTATCACTGACGTCACAGAAAACACTGTGGAGGTGTGGAGCCGGAGAATCGTACACCCGGCTTGCAGTTTCGGACGTGAAGAGCCTAAGTTAACAGTGCTCGTGGGGCATGCCTGGGAGAGCTGGTTTGGGGGCCGCCTCGACTTCAAAAGCAGAGTTCTTTCCTTTATACTGCATCGTCTTCCTTTAGGACTCTGTTCTGCTAATGCAGGTAAAATCCCCGGATTTCTTTTCTGTTCTCCCTAAGAAATTTGCAGAGGTTGGAAATAATCTTTTGGCCTGAGAGTGAGTTATGCAAAATAAATAAATAACTAAAAACACTGTGTCTCACCAGGAATCAAGAGACACTGGTTTAAATTCTGACTGTTTCACCTTGTGAGACTTTTAATGACAGTGAAGAAGTCTTTTGATCACTCGGTGTCACCATGTCCTTATCTGTAAACCAAACCAACCAACCAGCAACAGCAAAGCCCCAACAAATTCTGCCTTCTTGCTTTTTTTGTTAAAGAGGATTATGGATGCTATTATACATCATGGACAAACACAGTGCATGCTCTTCCTATTTATGTGGTTTCTAATGACAAGCGTTTATCTTACAGCAGTCACCTCATTCTAAAGATCATGTGTTTGGCCATTTTATATTATAGACTCCAGGGTAAATAAGGGAGGGTTCTTAGTGTAAGCATTTTACAGTAATGTCTGAGAGAAAGAAGAGAAAATAAACACCAAACCCTGAGAGAGCTGAGAAAGTTATTAGTTCTGTAGGGAGGGATCGGGGAAGACTTCTCAATCAAAGAACAGTTGTTCTCTCCTAGGAGAAAATACATGTCTTATCTGAGAACAGAACAGTGCAGTGCAACGGAAGGGATAGTGTGAATGCAATTGAGAAGCCAAGCTGGAAAGGTAGGCTGGGAACAGATTGCGGAGGAGAGGAACCCTTCAGGGACAGAGGATAGTTGTGTTGAATGTATTTTAGATGTACTTCGTTAGTTCTTTTTTATTTTTAATTTTGTATTACTTTTGTAAGGACATATAATATCTTTAATGCTATGTGATGGTTATTTCAGCTTTTAATAGCATTGCATTCGTCGCCAGGCCTAGGAGCCTCACATGATTTCAGTGTGCTTTTTGAAAAACTGCATACTCCAAAGCACCTGTGACTTTCAGTCCTGTCTGTTGCTCGTGGCTGGTCATCCTGAACATCCTTCTTTTCTGTGCACTGTAGTCCAAACATTTGGAAAATGTTTGATGGATACAGTTTCATTATATTCTTAGACCTAAAGGTCATCAGAATTATAACATTGTACCCTGTTATTTCTTAAATTCTGCTTCTTGGAGGCAGGAATCATCACTCTTGTTTTTTCTTTTCTTTTTTGAGCTGTATTTTGAAACACACTGATGTTTATTTATTTTTTAAATTGATTTTAGAGGGAGGAAGCAGGGGGGAGAGAGAGAGAAACATTGATGTAAGAGAAATATCCATCAGTGTCCTCCCGCTGGACCTCCAGCCTTGCCATGTGCCTGAACAGAAATTGAACTCGCCACCTTTCAGTGTATGGAACGATGCTCCAACCAACTGAACCACACTGGGCAGGGCACGCTAATGTTTATTTTTAATTGCTCATACTTCCCAAGGGTCAGTATTCTCTAGTCTGATTGAAAAGAGATCTGTGTCCCACAATTTATTGGCTTGATGCTGACTTTGAAAATATAAACTCTCCTGAACAGCTTTTTGCCATCTCAGTGATAGTTCTATGTTTAGAAAAAATGACCTGATTCATCCCTTACTTGGCTGTGTTAGTTAAGCGGAACCAGTGTTTTTGTAGGGAATACATGGTTGTATATGATTATAGGTGGCAATGTCTGGTTTATAGGAATTTATTCTGCCCTTTAAATCACCTTTGTCTCTGCGTTTTCCCCAAGAACATTTTTTTCTGCTTTACTGAGATCAGTTTAACAGACCAGATCACCATCTTGATTGTCACACCAAGCCAGCTATCACCCATTTTTATTTATTTACTTACTCATTTATTTTATTTTGCTGTTTTTATTTTATTTTTTCTATTTAGCTGATAACATCTTTAGAAAATAAAATATATATCCATCCTTAACAAAGCAATCATTATTTTATTTTATAATCCACTTGGTGCTGCTCCTCATTTTTTTTTTTTTCTTTTGAAGGACATAGAGAAAATAGATACATTTTACAAATAATCTGGGATCCTCAGTCAAAACTTCAAGAACTTGCCACCCAAACTATAAAAGCTAATATACCAGAATTGCCTTATTTTGTCTTTTCTTGTTTTAGAGGCAAGTAGAAACAATGAAAATACAAGATGGCTGAGAAAATGAGAGAAAGAAGATAAAATAATCCCACAATCAATAACCCAGACTTGGCTGAGTTCTGTTGTTTTCATGAATTTCATTTCTAGTCTGCCATCTGAACCAAAACTCTTGTTATAGCTGTACATTACTGGGAAGTGAATAACACTTCCCTACAGTGTTTGCAGAGTCTGAAATAATAATTTAAGGCTCTCTGCCAGTCAGTTAGCCCATTGTATTTTTTTTTTTCCTTTTGAATTACTTTTATATTTTTTGAAGTACCTCGTGAGGTAGGCAGGAGTATGCATTTTTATATGTACACCAAGGTAGTGATGTCTGCACTTTCCTGTTAACTTATGTAACAGAACATAGTGTCCCCTTTAAATCTGGGGCTTACCATATCAATGCGAAGGACCAAGTGATGAGTATTTGCCAACTATCCTTTCCTCATTGGAATTGGTGCGATCTACACTTACAGTGTAGACTCTTAAAAGGGGGGAAAAACAAAACAGAAAGAGAGCACACCCAAATATCTCCAGTGTTTTTTCTACACAAATATAGGTGTTTATTACTGTAATATCAGAGGTTTATTTGCTTCCTAATTACTTAAACTTGCAGTAGCACTATAGTTGAAATAGGACTCTCACTGTTAAAGCAAACGCAGATATACAAATTGTTGTCCTCAGGTGGATCACAGCCATTATTAACCGTTATTTACTACAGCTTCGTTTGCCCTTTTGTACTTGGGGGGGGGGGGTGGACCTTTAATTGTTCACCATGGACTTGTTCACATTTTAAAAGCATTACACAAATAGCTTAAATTGATGCAGTGGAGTTAACCCTGTTCTTAGGGGCTTTGGGAGTTCAGACTGCCCCCAAAAGTTGCTTAATGAGCTAATTTTTGCTTTTTAGAGAGAAAGCATTAATTTTATCTGCATATTTTCTAATTTTCTTTGGACCTTTTGATCTATCTGGTCCCCCAGGGAAAATTGCATTTCTCTGATGCAAGACTTTTGACATCCACAACTTGATTATGAATGCCTTTTCATTGTTTTATTCTGTTCACTCACAGTAAAGAAAAATGGAGGGAAGGAGCCAGAGGGGGAGAGAAGAGGACAGGAACGAGAAAGAGGAACAGAGGGTAGAGCCAGAGACAGAAATTGAGAGACAGAGACAGACTTTTCACAGAGGGACTCACTGAACGTGATGCAAACCCAGGTATATACTGTTTCAGATAGTAAAACAATCCTCCTTTAGTACTACACTTAAATACTTCCCATTTTCCTGAGCTTTCCAGTGAATACTATCCTTTTTGAACAGTTTGTTTTCTCTAGCATTTTTTGACATTCTGATTCTTTCCCTCATCCTAGTATATTAAAATGATGAAAGCAAACAGAAGGCTTAAATTTAGTATTTAGAAGTTTCCTTATATCTGCTGCACCTCCAGCCACGTGAACCATCAGCATCTCCAAGGATATTGCTTTGTCAACCTGGATACTTACATTCTGAAGGAAGTGTAAGGCAGAGGCGGTGGAAGCATAGAGCTGTGCATGGCCTTAATGATAATGAAGGAAGGAAGGAAGGAAGGGCAGACAGCAGGCAAGAAGGTAGGACTCTGAATCCCCTGCTGCACCTTGCATCCATAAGGTCTAAGGCAGAAACCATCTACAGTTGTTTGCAATTGACACTGAGCTATGAAATGTCTTTCCTAGTAGCAAAGTATTGCTCAAGGCTCAGTAGAAAACCAACTTGTATTCGGATCTAGAGAGAGTGTGTATGTTTGGAGAAAATTTTAAATCATGGAAATGTGAATAGAGCAATTAGTAAATGAAAGTCTTGGAAGAGCCCCGCCCACTACATGCAGTGTTCTTAGTGAGATACTAAGGGAGGTTTCAGGAAGAAAGTGAAGACAGGTTTTTGTTCCAATTTCTTTGTTAGGGAAAACTCTAGTGATCGCACATTATTGCTCTAAATATTCTGTTATTGTAAAGGTCCTTCCTCTCATCTACAATACAGTGATTACTGATGACAGCAATAATAGCCATGAAGCATTATGTAGTATTGAATTTTTTTTTTAATTACTAAAGGAAGATCATGCTAAGCTAAGCATGGCTTTAAATTTCTTTTACTCAAATTCTCTGTAAAGTAGTCATAACTATATAGTGGAGTGAGTGTATAATAGAAGTGAAGGAATGTGAGGGAAATAACATTAATTGAACTAGAATATATATATATATATATATATATATATATATATATATATATATATATTTCTGAACATCTCCATATGATAGAGATAGGTGTTTTAATCTGTCTTTACCAGCAAGGAACTCAAGATTCAGAAAAGTGAATTAAACAGTTAAATTAACTTAATAGCTTACTATAACTATTGAGTGGTGAAACTTGCATACCTGTTTAAATATAAAATGCATGCTATCTGCACTACATCATGTTGCCAGTGAATTCTTTATAATTAAAACTTTTTCCTTTCTAAATATGTCAGACAAAGCAGTCTTTCAGTAATTGATGATATGGAACACACACATTCGAAAAGAAACATTCAACCAATTAAAATAAACCAAAGAGAACACAGGATGTGATGTTTCATGTTTCAAATACTACTTCAAATTGGTTTGCTCCAGCTTCCTGAAACATAGACAGTGCACTTCATTTGTATCTATTCAGGTTATACATATTTTCCCCAAGGTCGTACAAAATGTCCTAAAGGAAATCAGTTCTAAACAAGATGACAGATGGATACAGGAAAGATGGTTTAGTACAGAGGCAATGTGTTTGAGGGGAGTGGGAAGCTGTTAAGCTCTGCGTGCTGCAAGGTTGTTTCGGCATCAGTCGCTGGGCTTCCCCTGTGGCTAACTCAGAGGTGCCAACTGTAACTTCACGTCTTTCATTCTTACCCAGCTATAGCAGGCACAGTCCCTCCTAGTAGGTGTTAAGGGGCTTAAAATGATGTTTACATGTGGCTCAGAGATTTTTTGTTCTGTTTTGGTATCCAACAGTGTATAGCTCTAGAAAATTGTTTTCAGTCTTAAAACACCAGTTTTGTTTTTTTTCTCTGCTAGACTTTGGCAGTGATTGGGTGTGTGTTTTAAAATTTGATGGTGGTTTCACTCCAAGTTCCATTTTATTCCGGATGGAGCTGGAATGTTTTATCTTTCTCAGAAGCTGTCACGTGTGTGTGTGTGTGTGTGTGTGTGTGTGTGTGTGTGTGTGGCAACAAAACAGCTAAAATAACTGTCACCCTGACAATCCCCAGTAGAAGGGGTGGAGGGGGAGAGATAAACCACAGAACTTATATGCATGTGTGCATGAACAATGGACATGGACAACAAAGCTGGGGACAGGGCGGGGAGGGAGGAGGAGGGCGGAATCAGTAGGGGGGAAAGGAGAAAGATCTGTAACAAAAATAAATTAATTAATTTATAAAAATAAAATAAAATGTTTAAAAAATAAAATAACTGTCACCTAGATTCAACAACTGCATATAGGATTGGGCTGGGGCATTATCACCACTCCATACATAGGTGTGTTGCTTCACTCATTGCAGACTCCCCAGAATTGAAAACCTGAAAATGTATTCAGGATTAATGCACAGGTCCTCTTGAGTCCCAGGGAAATCAATGTTTACATAGGCTAGTTTTCCATTTTAAAGCATTCAGTACTTTTATCACAAAAAGATGATAAGTATTTCCCTTTAATTTGAGGGTGCACCTTTAGATTGAGAAGAAACAGGTCAAAGATCTATAAAACTTCCACATTTATGTAAGCTAGTCTTTTACGATGAGATCTGAAACCTAGCTCAGCAGATGTCTTCTGGGCACCTGTTATGTGCAAAGCTTTGTACTATAGGGGTGTAAAAACGAGTAAGCCACTTTGCATTCATTCATTCGTAGGGCATATGCTAGACACTGTGCTTGCCTACATTTATTGATAAACAAGACAGAAATTATCTCTTCCCTTATGGAAATTATAATCTTGTAGAAATTTGAGGACAGAATAAAAGAAGTAAATAAACACATTTAAAAAAATTTTTTAAAGTGAACGTTATGGCCTTAGCTGGTTTGGCTCAGCGGTTAGAGCGTCGGCTTGTGGTCCAGAGAGGCCTGGGTTCGGTTCCCGCTAAGGGCACGTACCTTGGTTGCAGTTTGTCCCCGGCCCTGGTTGGTCGTGCGGGTAGCAGCCACTCGATGTGTCCCTTTCATGTTGATGTTTCTCTCTCTCTCTCTCTCTCTCTCTCTCTCTCTCTCTCTTTCTTCTCTCTCTCCCTCCCACACTATCTGAATAAAAAATGGAAAAAAATGTTCTTGGGTGAGGATAATAAATAAATAAATAACATGAAGTTTATGTATAGTGCATTATATTGATGGAAAGTAATTGAACAATATATCTCATGGAAGGATGAAAAAGAACCACCTATATATAAAGTAGACAGAAGGCAGAGGGATGGCAAGTGTGAAGTCCCTAAGCTATAATGACCATGCTGCCAGTGTTGCACCTTCAAGAAATAGGGGGAAGGAAGCATGAGATGGGGAGGCAGAGGTAGGCAGGGTCCAGTGCCTATTACAGGTGTTAACATTGATCTTCACTGCAACAAAAACCATTGAAAGGATTGAGCCAGGACCCTGACATTATCTCTTTATTAATTGTTCCTACTAGCTTCCATGTGGGAAACAGATTGGAGAAGATTTCAGTTTCTCTCAGTATGGTGGACAAGGTCCCTTAAATGCCCCTATTGCTGTAAAGCAGCTAGAAATGATGGATTTAAAAATAAATGTCATTTAAAATGAATTGCCGTGTTGGTAAGAAATCCTTAGAGAACAAAATTGAAGTAAAACTGGAATTCAGAAAAGAAAGTAAGCCAGCTCTGTAGCTGGCAGCTTCCCAAGGCAGCGTCCAGGGTTAGTGGGAAAAGATGTTTTTAAAAGCTAGGACATTTGGATAACTTCTTTAAAAATAAAATTATATATATATTTTTTATGCCTTACCCCCAAACAATTCGTTTGAATTAAATTTTTAAATGTAAAAAAATAAATTAAACCTAAAAGTATCAGAAGGAAATATATCTGCACATTATTGTAATGTTTGGATGGAAAAGGCCTTTCTAGACATATTGTCAAAGGTAGGCATCGCTAAAGGAAGTTTGAATTAGTGTTTCAGGCTTCTTGACTATATTCTCACAAGTGGATTAGCTGGGTCATACGGCAATTTCATTTATAGTTATTTGAGGAACCTCCGTAATGTTTTCCATAGTGGCTGTACCAACCTGCATTCCCCAACAGTGCACTAGGGTTTCCTTTTCTCCACATCCTCACCATCATTTGTTTGTTGATTTATTGATGATAGTTATTCTGTGTAAGGTGCTATCTCATTGTGGATTTAATTTACATTTCTCTGATGATTGGTGATGTTGTACATCTTTTTATATGTTTATTGGCCATCTGTATGTCTTCCCTGGACAAGTGTTTATTCAGGTCCTTTCTCTATTTTTTAATTGAATTGTTGTTGTTTTGGTGTTGAATTGTATAAATTCTTCCTAAATTTTGGATATTAATCCCTTATCAAATATATCATTGATGAATATGTTCTCTCATTCAGTGAGTTGTCTTTTCATGTTGTTGATGGTTTTCTTTACTGTGCAAAAGCTTTTTAGTTTGATGTAGTCCCATATGTTTATTTTTTTCCTTTGTTTTCCTTTCCCACAGAGATATATCAGAAAAAAATATTGCTATGAGAAATATCTGAGATTTTACTGCCTATGTTTTCTTCTATGATTTTTATGGTTTTGAGTCTAACATTTAAGTATTTAATCTATTTTAAATTTATTCTGTGTAAGTAGGTAGTGTATTTTCTTTTTGTACATATCTGCCCAATTCTCGCAACACCATTTATTGAATAGATTATCTTTACCCAATTGTATGTTCTTTCTTTGTCAAATTGACCATTAATTGAACATAACAGTGTGGGTTTATTTCTGGGTTCTCTATTCTGTTTCATTTATCTCTATCTCTGGTTTTATGCCAGTACCATGTTGTTTTTATTACTATGGCCTTGTGCTGTAGTTTGATATCAGGTAGCATGATTCCTCTAATTCGTTCTTCTTTCTCAAGATTGCTGTGACTATTTGTGGTCTTTTGTGGTTCCATATAAATTATTGAAATATTATAGTTCTGTGAAATAGGACATTGTTATCTTGATAGGAATTGTGTTGATTTTATAGATTTCTTTTGGTAGTATGGACATTTTAATGATGTTAATTCTTTCTTTCCATGATCATGGTTCATGCTTCCACTTATTTGTATCTTCTTCAATTTATTTCTTCAGTGTCTTATAATTTTCTGAGTTCAGGTTATTTACATCCTTGGTTAAATTTATTTCTAAGTGTTTTACTTTTTTTTTTTTTTGATGCAGTTGTAAATGGGGTTGTTTTCTTAGTTTCTATTTCTGACAGTTCATTATTGGTATATAAAAAAGCAACTGATTTCTGGAATTTTCTTTTGTATCCTGCTACTTTACTGAATTCATTTATCAGCACTAGTTTTTTTTTTTGTTGTTTTTTTTTTATGGAATATTTAGCGTTCTCTATATACAGTATCATGTCATCTGCAAATAGTGACAGTTTTATTTCTTTCCAATTTGGATGTCTTTTATTTCTTTTTCTTGTCTGATTGCTGTTTCTAGGAATCCCTGCACTATGTTGAATAAGAGTGGTGAAAGGGGACATATCTGTCTTGTTCCTTGTCTTAAGGTTCACCCTTTTAGTGTTTGCCCATCGAGTATGATGTTGGCTGTGGATTTGTCATATATGGCTTTTATTATGTTGAGGTATGTTCTGTCTATTCCCCCTTTGCTGAGAATTTTTATCATAAATCGGTACTAGAATTTATCATATGCTTTTTCCGCATCTGTCGATATGATCATGTGATTTTCTTCATTTTATTTATTTGGTGTAGTATGCTTATTGATTTGCAGATATTGTGCTAACATGCATCCCAGGAATACATCTAATTTGATTATGGTATATGATCTTTTTAATATATTGCTGGATCTGGTTTGCTAATATTTTCTTGAGAATTTTAGCATCTATGTTCATCAGGGTTCTTGGCCTATAGTGTTTTTTCTTTTTTTCTTTTTAGTGTCTTTATCTGGTTTTGGAATTAGGATAATGCTAGCCTCATAAAATGAGCTTGGGACTTTGCCCTCCTTTTGAATTTTTGAAATAGTTTGAAAAGGATGAGTGTTAGTTCTTTGAATGTTTGGTAACATTTACTTGTGAAGCCCTCAGTCTAGGACTTTTGTTTATTGGGAGGTTTTTATTATTTTATTTTATTTTTTTTATTACTCCTTCAATTTCTTTAGTTGTAACCTGTCTACTCAGATTTTTTGATTCTTCCTGATTCAGATTTGGAAGATTATATGTATTTTGAAATTCCTCCATTTTGTTCAGATTGTCCAATTTGTTAGCATAAAGTTGTTTGTAATGTTTTGTTTGTATTTGTGTGGTGTCAGTTGTTACTTCTCCTTTTTCATTTCTGATTTTATTTGTTTGGGTCCTCTGTCTTTTTTTTTTTCTTGATGAGTTTGGTTAAAGGTTTGTAAATCTTGTTTATCTTTTTAAAGAACCAGGTCTTGGTTTCATTAATCTCTTGTATTATTGCTTTTAGTGACAATTTTGTTTATTTCTGCTCTGATGTTTATTATTTCCTTTCTTCTACTTCCTTTGCCCCCCCCCCCCCTCCCAGTTTCTTTAAATGTAAAGTTAGGTTGTTCATTTGAAATTTACTTGCTTCTTGAGGTAGACTTGTAGTGATCTGTGCATTTCCCTCTTGGGATTGCTTTCACTGTGTGCCATTGGTTGTTGTGTTTTCATTTTTATTTGTTTCAGAGTATCTTTTGATTTCTTCCTTGATCTCATTATTAATCCATTCATTGTTCAGTAACATATTATTTAGCCTCCATGTTATTGTGTTTTTCAGTTTTTTCTTGTGATTGATTTTTAGTTTCATACCATTATGGTCAGAAAAGATGCTTTCTATGATGTCAATTCTTCTTAAATTTATTGAGACTTGTTTTCTGTCCTAAAATGTGGTCTATCCTAGGAAATGTTCTATGTGCACTTGAAAAGAATGTATATTCTGCTGCTTTGGGGTGAAATGCTCTGAAGATATTAATTAAATTTATCAGGTCTAGTGTGTCATTTAAGACTGCTGTTTTCTTATTGACTTTTTGTCTAGAAGATTTATCCATTGATGTCAATGAGGTATTAACATCTCATACTATGACTGTATTACTGTCAGTGTATCCCTCTACATCCATCAAGATTTGCTTTATATATTTAGGTATATCCTATGCTTAATGCATAAATGTTTACAATGGTTATATCTTCGTGTTGGATTGATCATTTTACCATTGTGTAGTGTCTTTCTTTGTCTTTATTATAGACTTTGTTTTAAAGTCTATTTTGTCAGATATAAATATTGCTACCCCAGAGTTTTTTGTTTGTTTATTTTATTTTCATTTGCACAAAATATGTTTTCCTATCCCTTTACATTTAGTCTCTGTGTATCTTTTGTTTTGAGGTGGGTCATTTGATTTCTTGTTCATTCAGCTACTTTATGTGTTTTGATTGGAGCAATTAAGCCATTTACATTTAAATTTATTAGTGATAGGTATATATTTATTGCCATTTTTTTCTTTATAACTACATTCCTCTGTTGTGTTTTTTCCTTTTTTTTTTTTTAGAAGACCCTTTAACATTTCTTAAAATACTGGTTTAGTGGTTATGAACTCCTTTAGCTTTTTCTTTTTGTTTAGAAACCTCTTTACTTCTCTTTCAATTTTAAATCATAGCCTTGCTGGGTAAAGTAGTCTTGATTGTATATTCTTGCTTTTCATCACTGAATATTTTATACCAGTTTCTTCTGGCCTGAAATGTTTCTGTTGAGAAATCAGCTGACAGTCCAATGGAAGCTCCCTTGTAGGTAACTGTCTTTCTCTTATGCTTTTAATATTCTCTCTTTGTCTTTAACCTTTACCATTTTAATTATGATGTGTCTTGGTGAAAGAATGTTACGTATCTCTATGTTCATTGCAATGTTATTTACAATAGCCATGATTTGGAAGCAGCCCAATTGCCTATCAGTAGATGAGTGGATTAAAAAAGCAGTGGTACATTTACACAATGGAATACTACTTGGAAGTAAAAAAAGAAGGAAATCTTACCTTTTGGGACAGCATAGATCGACCTGGAGATTATTATGCTAAATGAAATAAGCAAGTCAGAGAAAGACAAATACCATGTGATTCAGTTATATGTGGAATCTAATCAACAAAATAGAATAGAAATAGACTTATAGACACAGAAAACAAACTGACAGCAGTCAGAGAGGAGGGGTGTTTGGGGGCTGAGTAAAAAAGTTGAAGGCATTAAGGAAAAAAATACTAAGACACAGACAACAGTAGTGAATACAGAGGAAAAAGGGGTGGGGCAAAGTAGAAGAGGGTAAAGGGGGAATAAATGGTGAAAGAAATAGACTGACTTTGGATGGTAAACACATAATAAAATATACAGATTATGTATTATAGAATTATACACTTGAAATCTATATAATTTTATTAACCAATGTCACCCCAATAAATTCAATACAATTTTTTAAAAAGCTATGGTACATATACACAATAGAGTACTACACAGCTGTAAGAAAGAAAGATCTCTTATCCTTTGAGATGACATGGAGGGACCTGGAAAGTGTCATCCTAAGTGAAACAAGCCAAACAGAGAAAGACAAGTATCATATGATCTCACTTATTTGTGGAATATAATGAACATAACAGTCTGAGGAATGGGGTAGTCCCAGAGACATGGAAGTGGGATACAGACTGACAATCCCCAGAAGAGGGGGTGGTGGGGGAGAGATAAACCACAGAACTTATATGCATGTATACATGAAAAATGGACATGGACAACAAATCTGGGGACAGGGCAGGGAGGGGGGAGGGGGAAATCAGTGGGGGGAAAAGGAGAAACATCTGTAACAAAATATTAATTAATTTAAAAAAAATTAAAGGAAATTTGCCCGGCTGGTGTGGCTCTGTGGTTGAGTGTTGACCCATGCCAGTTCGATTCCTGGTCAGGGCACATGCCCAGGTTGTGGACCAAATCCCCAGTGGGGGATATGCAGGAAGTGGCCAATTGATGTTCTCTCTCTTCGATGTTTCTCTCTCTTGCTCTCGCTCGCGCTCTCTCTCTCTCTCTCTCTCTCTCTCTCCCCCTCTCTCCCTCTCTCCCCCTCTCCCTCCCTCCCTCTCCCTTCCTCTCTAAAAATTAATAAAGAAAAAAAATTTTTAATTAAAGGATTTTTGACATATTTGAATACATAAAAATTGACAAAATCAGAACAGCATCAAAATAGTATATGTTGAAGGATGAATGAAAATTTTAAAAGTATATAGCAGAGTGTTAATATAATCAGAATATAAGTAGCTCTTGTACACAAAAGAATTTTTTTTAATATACAATGTACTTTGGAAAAAGAAGCAGTTCAAAAAAGATAAAAAGAAATTGATTATTCTAAAAAGAAACTCAAGTTCATGGGCAAGAAGATACATCCAAATTTAACCAACAACGAAGAATCACTTTTACCCATTGGATTAACAATGATTAAATAAAGAGAACAGTCCTACATAACATTGGTAGGATTCAGTGATCTAATATCTGTATCTGCTGTTCTCATACCCTCTGGGTAAGAGTGTGCCTGGAATAGGCTATTTTTTTTTTAAACACTAGAGTGCCTCCCTTTGATCTCATAATGAACCTTCCACATATATATCTTAAGGAAATAATCAGAGAATTATATCAAGATGTATTCACAACTATATTTTTCTTACAGATTCTAAAATAGGTAACATTGAAATCAATATAAATATGCATTTATAGAGTGGGTTTAAATAATGAGTTATAGCAATAAAACACAATACTGCAGAGCCACCAAAAGTATAATATAAATTATGCTCATTGTTATGGAATTGAGTTTAAACATAGGTAGCTTACAGCAGGATTAGTCTGAAACCTTTATCAATGGTACTTAATTGCTGAAGCTACATCTTCTGGCTTATGAGAGCAGTTGTTCAATTTTCAGGGATTTTGTAAGCTAGATGTTAAATCATTGGTAGTTTGAGATTGGCCATTGTGAGAGTATTTACCCCATGGAAATTGAGAAGCAGATGCTACAAATTAGCCCCCTAACCCCAGCCCCTAGCTGGTTTGCCATACAGACCTATGGATGTAAGAACGTGTGCATACATGTAGGAAAACCTTTGGTAGAATATGCCCAAATCTTAACACTAATTATCTTTAGAAAAGTCAATTATGTTTGAGTTTATTTTACCCCCTTTCAAAATAATTTTATGTATCATCTGAATATATTACAATCTGATTATATTCTTAATTAGAAATAAAGAATAACTTAATTTTTAGAAGTAAGAATAAATGAGGTCCTGAACTGTTGGAGTTATTGGGAGGGTAAATAAGGGGCATTTGTGAAATAAACTATTACTTAAGCATTGGCTCCTTGTTTCTGTCTATAAACTGAGATGTTAATAAGTTTCATAATACAGAGATAATTTAAATTTTATGCATGACCTTGATAGGCCACTAAATTTGAAGATTTGTAAAGGAATATTTTTGCTTTCAAAGGTGGGTATTAACATACAAGAATCCACATTTCTGAATGCAATCAAACCCTTACCCAGAAGCGTTTTCATTTGCTGCAGATATTTAATTACTTATCAACTTTCTAAGAACTCAAAGGAAGTATCACATATTCTTCTACACCAATTACTTAGAAACCAGTCTGTGGTCTCATGAAACTCTGCCACTTCTTTTGACCTTGATGACTCTAAATTTGTTGAGATTTGTATTATTTTTCAATATAATTGCAAAAGAAAATATATCTACTGACTGAGCAGTAATTTATTGAGATATTTTAATGAGCCAGGCTTTAAGATACAATGATGAACAAAGTAGGTCCTGCTTTTTTCTTTATCTACTGACAGTCTCCTGTGCTTTTTGTCTACATGTTTTGGGGGTCTCTGTAATTCACCATCACCCATGGATAGAACTATTACTTTGGTTCCTTTAAATATGAAGCACAAAGGTAGAATTTAGGCTCTCAAAAATACACATGAGAAATAACACAAGAAACATAAAAGATCTTGTTACTGTGGGTTCAGCTCTGATGCTAATTTGCTGGGTGACTATGGTCAAGTTACTTAACCATTCTGAATCTGTATGCTTATCTGTAAATCTTTTTACTTCCTGCTAACTCTATGCCTCTAGAATCCCTTAGTTGCAATTGTAAGTTTGAGGTTCCAAGAGGCTCTGAACCAAATTGCCTTCTTTCTCTTTGCACTTTCCACCAGTCCATCTTAGGTCTTTCATATGGCACTGTCCACCTCTTTCCATATTGACTATCATCCTTCCGAGCCACACCATCTCACTCTTGGACTTTGCAGCAGTAGCTTCATAACTGGCTGCTCCTCCTCCACTCTTCCTCCCTCCAGTCCATTCTTCACATGGCAACCAGCAATACCTATTTAAAATGGCAAATTAAATTATGTATCTGCTTTGATAAAAATTCTGGAAGTATTTCCCATTATTAGAATAAAATTTCAATTTCTTGCAGTGCCCTATATCACCCTAAATTTGAGTTTCTACCTATTGCTTCAACCTCCATGTATTCCTCTTTCTTGATTCTGTCAATCAAGCTTCTTGAGAACCTTTCAGACATTCTCATATGGTGTTCTTTTTCCACTCTAAACCCTCCACACACTCTCCTCTCACCCTTGCTCCTCACACCTTTATTCTAAAGCACTTGGCAAGAAAGTCAGTTCTTCAGGGAATATCACCCCCATGCCTCCGAACACTCAGGCTCCATATGATCCCTGTTATGTTTTCCTGTGACCCTATACTTCCTTTTCATTGTACTCATTCCCCAGTTAACTAGTTATGTAATATCTGTCACCTTCTCTGGAATGAGAACTCCATGGGAACAGACACACCTCTGTACCTTCAGTGCCCAGCAGAAGGCTTTAAACTTATGAATGAATGGATATAATAGATGTCTAAAATTTCATTCTTTACACCAGCTATGAGATTATTTTTGCATGAAGAGCATGGAGTGTACTTCAGGGCATTCTGAAAAAGCAAAGACTTTTATCTCTATGCAGCTATTGATCTGTTTTTACAGTGAGCTTCCTCATTCCACCCCATAGACACAAATATCCACCAAACCCTATGCGCTGGGCACTGTGCTGGGTGACCAGGATCCAAGATCTCTCTTTGAGTTCAGAATTTGGCAGGGGATCAGCCATGAGTTCAACTAATTATGCAAGGAAAGTGGTTAATGTCACAAGGGAAGAGCAGAGAAATTGCTATCATAGTTTAGAGGAAGGAAAATTGTTTTAAACTGAGAGCAGCCAGCTACATCTAGAGGGCAAGTATCCCTGGTATGTCTTGGAGGATTTGTGCCATTTGACCCATGGAGATAGGGGGGAAGAAGCACTGCAAAGCGGGTTCAGAACCAAAAGCTCCCTGTCAGTGGTTACTGCTAGAGTCAAATCTCTATTTAAGAGGCTGGAATTATTTGGCTTGGTTTTTAATCTGTACAACTTTTGACTTTTTAAAATGTATTTTTATTTTTTATTTGCTCTGATTTGAATGTAGGAAAATTCAATTTCGGGTATACAAATTCTATGAATTTTGGCAGCTGCAAGCCATGTAACAACCACTATAGGATATTGAGAAATTACATTGCTGTCCCCACACCCAGATTTCTTCCATGCTGCCACTGTTCAGTCAACCTTTTTTCACCCCAAACCCTAGCAATTACTAATCCGTTTTCTGTTCCTACAATGCTGTCTTTTCCAGAATGTCACATAGATGGAATCATATAGAACTGTGCTTCTTTCACTTAGCATAATGCGTTTGAGATACAACCATATTGTCAAGTGTAGCAAAAGTACATTTCTTGTTGCCAAGTAGTTTCCACTATAGATAAAGCACAGTTTGTTTATTCATTCACTAGTTGAAGTTCATTTTGGCTGCTTCAAGGTTTTGGCATTTATAATTAAAGCTGCTGTAAACATCTGTGTATAGGCTTTTGTCTGAACATGAGTTCTCATTTCTCTTGGGTAAATACCTAGAACTAAGATTGCTAGGTCATATTGTTAGTATATGTTGAACTTAATAGGAAAATGTCAAACTTTTGTCCAAAGTGGTTGTGTTACCATTGTAATTAGCTGGTTATTGCTACTAGGAAAGGAGGAAAAGGAAGGCCAGACCTTATAAGTGTGGCCATCTGGGCAGGTTCACCAGGAAGCTGCAATTTTATACTCCTCAGGGAACCACCATCCATTCTCTGCAGATTACTGGGGGAGGGGCCAACAAAGGGGAGACTGGCACATGTGCAGTGAAGTAGGTGTGACATACGGAAGGTGCCTGTCAGTCTAGCTTAAAACAAAGATAATTGACTAGAGGGGGTGAAGCCACTGTGATTGCACAGACTGTTAGAAGGTTAAAATCCCCAGACAAAGGAGTTCTCTTGTTCCTCTGGTTTTGCCCATTTCCTTGCATTCCCCATGGTCCTAGAAGCTGCGTGGGCGTGGGCCATGTGAACCTCACATGCATTGGACTGATGGACTGCATCTAGAAACACAAGCTAAGCTAGCCTGGTGCTGATTGGACTGTGCAAATATGGAACAGAAACTTTGGGCAACAGCTTTAATCCTAGCTCCGCTAAGGACAGAAGTAGACTTCTTCCACGGCAGGATAAAGGGAGAGGGGACCTTGGAAACTCAGGGGTATAATTCCATGCAAATAAATACCACTCATTCTCCCATGAAGTCTCAGAAAAATTCCTTTTCTTGTGATATCACAAGAAGCCCCCTTCCAGCAGCAGCGGGCGGGCACATGGAGAGCTCCCCACAGATAACAGTGGTACTTCTTTGTGCATTCCCATCCGCAATGAATGAGTTCCAGCAGCTGTATATTCTTGTCAACACTTGGTATTTTCCATTTTTAAAAATGCATTCATTCTAATAAGCATGTAGGAGTAGCTTGTGTGAATTTTAATTTGCATTTATCTAATGACGATTTTGATTGTCTTTGCATATGCTTATATGCTATCCATGTGTCTTCTTTGATAACATATCTCTTGAAATCCTTTGTCCTTTTTTCCATTGTTTGTTTTTTTGCATTGAATTTTGAGAGTTTTTTATATCTTGTGTATACGAGATTTATCAGATGTGATTTTTAAATAATTTCTTTTTATCTGTGGCTTGTCTTTGCTAACCTTGAATTACTCTAGTTATTTTAAAATACTGTTCCCAGAACCATCATCAGATGTACCACTATTCTCTTCTCCTCTCAAATGTTTACAGAGCCTTCGACTTTGTTAGGTACAGTGGGGCCATGAAGATGAACAGGACTACTGCCTTGTTAATAAGGAGTCTTCGGGTCATTGGAAAGGGAATCTAGGTCTTGAAACATCTATACCTTATGGAATGATGTTCTGAATGACAGAAGGAATATAGATACAGTGTGCTATAGTGCAGAGCATTGTCACTCATTGAGGCTTCTGGTTATTAGAATACTTTGAGGAAAAACTCCACAACAGAGAATCAATAAAGTTCTAGATAATTAGGTCCCAGGAATATAATCAAGTGTCTGTCCCCTCTATAGTCCTGCATATTATCACTTTTAATGATAGGGACCAGGAGATGGAGAAGGAACAGACACTGGGCAATGTCTTTCTCATCTTGATAAACCACAGTCCTGCACTCCAACCACTGTAGAGCAAAAGGACCACCTCCTGAAGCCACTAGCTTCTCTACCTCTTCTTCCTACCCCCACCCTCTCCCATGTTGCTACAATTGTCTTTGTCTTCATTTGTGATTTATGTAAGTAAAAGCAGACATGACAAATGGATAAAGAAATGCCATTCTTAACAGTGTGGAGTTGTAGGTATGTGTGATCCATCAGACAGCCTCGGGGCCCAATCATATTTCCCAAACCAGTCTTTATTTCTGCCATTGTTATCACTGCTGTGCATCATTTTATTCTTCAAGTACCATCAGTGACTTTTTGTTTCTACCAAGACAAAGTATGAATTTCATACCCTGTACAACCTTAGTCTCCCATTCTCATGTTCAAATAAATCATCACACACCCTGTAATCCAGTCCCAGCTGACTGATGGACTAGTCACAACTCCCTCACCCTTTCTGCCTTTACTTACAATGCTTCATTGGCCTGGACTCCTTCTCTTGTATCTGTCAGTACACACTCTATTTGTTTTTCAGGCTTAAATCAAATGCCATCTCTTCTGTGAATGCTTCATTAAACCACCCCCCGCCCCAGCCATCCAACATATATACACACCTCAGTTGCAGAATTGAGCTCCATCTGCCCTCTTATGACATGCTTTTTTTTTTTTTTTAGCATACTTCATTTTGCTTTGCGTTGTGATTAATTGTTTGCCTGTCTGTCCACGCTCTCTAGATAGTGAGATCTTTGAAAGTAGAGACCATGTCTTCCTTGTATCTTTATTCCACCCCCACACCTCCATCAGAATCTGTTATAAACTGTTGCATGTAGCAGTTCACACAGAAGGTTTGTGGATTGAAGGACATGACAGAACCCGCAGTTCACCTTGCTTTGTGACCCAGACAGAAGAGGTGTCCGAGTGGCTGATAGTTGTAACTGGAGGTGACAGGGTGATCTGATGTGTTCTAAACATATGCAGCCTTGTGTCCCTATTGGCTCTGATTATGCTTTTCTGTCTAAGACAGGTAAAGTGTGATTTGATTTTGAGTAAGCAACCCAGCTCCAACTGTCTACCTTAAATGCCTTCCATTGTTCTGCTTAGGGTGATTTGCTACCAGCATGAAATGTTCTCCTTCCCAGACAGTTGATGGAGGAGCTGAGTCATGCTTGATGATACTTAATAAGACAGAGGCAGCTAACGCCCAGGGGAGCTGCCTTTGAGGACAAGCTGACATTTCTGACCCCTCGGCTTTTCAAAAATGGGTGCTGTGAAGGAAAGCTGAGCATGAAGAAAGCTTCGGGGTCTCCACGGGAAACAGGACTAGATAGTGACACTCTCTAATTCAGACAGATGTGATCTGCCCCACTGCCTCTTGGCTGTGACATGTGCCTTCTGATGCTGGGAACTGCTAATCAAGGGTTTTATGCTTCTCATTAAAGAGACTCACTCAGTTTGTTCCAGTTTCTATTAACTAGTCTCCATCCAAACCACCCCCAACTCCTTGTCCTGTAGAACTGGCTTGATTTTACATTTTGACGACTCGGGCTAGCAAATGCTCGTGAACTCAGCATTGATTATAAACTCATGGTATGATAGAGTTGGAAGGGGTTAGAGATCATCTGGTTTTATCTTCTTATATTATGATATGAGAAAACTGAATGAAACAAAGGAAGTTACTCAGCCACAGTCAGTTTTAAATTTTTGAATTTGAAATGAGGCAGATCTGCAGTAATCCCTCTTTCTTCTTTACTTGCTGTTGTTAAAAGAAATACTGAAGTGAATTAAAATTTTTATTTTATTTTTTAATTAATTTATTTTTTTTGTTACAGATGTTTCTCCCCCCCCCCGACACCTTCCTCCCTATCCTGCCCCACACCCCCACCCCAAAAGCATCGTTGTCTATGTCCACTGGTTACACATGCATACCTATAAGTTCTTTGGTTTATCTTATCGAATTAAACTTTTGAGTATATTTGAGCACGCGTTGATTTGCATTGGGAAGCACCAACCTGGAAGTGGTGAGGAGTGTTCCACTGACTGTCGTTCAGGGAGACAGTCACATACAGGGGAAGTAAAGCAAGGAAATTATTTGATTGGCTATAGTGTAAGTGGTTGCCTAGCTGGCTGTTTGTGATTGGTCGTCTTTGGTTTCCATCTCTTGACCTTGAGGCATTACATTCAGGCTTAAGTTTTGGTATGCTTAAGCAGGCTTCTGAATTATTAGACCAACCTCGGTCAAATGGGCTCCTTGTTCAATTAAATTTTACACTGTGTAATCATGTGCATAGTCTTTAACTTATCAACGGCTCATGCTCCACATTCTTAATTGGGAACAATAATAAAACTATCTGAAAAAGTTGTTCTGAGAATTAAAAGAGATAATAAATATAAAATATCTAATACCTCCCGGCCAGTGTGGCTCAGTGGTTGAGCATCAACCCATACACCAAGAAGTTGAGGTCGCCAGTTCAATTCCCCATCAGGGCATATGCCCAGGTTGTCGGCCCAATCCCCAGTGGGGGGCAGGAGGTGGCCAACCGATGTTCTCTCTCATCGATGTTTCTCTCTCTCTCTCCCTCTACCTTCTTCTCTCTCTAAAAATTAATAAAGAAAAAATAAAGTTAAAACATCTGATACCTGGCATATGGAAAGCATGCAATATTAGTTTTTGGTGGTGGTACTTATAATAATAAAAGTGATGTTCACACTGACAGAGTTAGGACAAGAAATCAGGCCTTCTGACTGTATGTTGTTATTCTCCATGGAGAATGCTACAGGATGGACCTCAGGAACTATATTTAATGGCAAGAACATGAGTTCCTGTCTGAACATGAATTCCTATATTCAAAGAAAGGCTCAGTAGCTAGTTTTCCATAAGACAGAAGGAATGTAATTTGAAATATTTTTGATGTAAAGAATCAATGTGAGTAAAGTATTTGAGGGAAGGAATTGCAAAGTCTTCAAACCCGAAATCCAAGGACCATAAGTGATGCCAGAGAGCCCGAGAGGAGCAGTGGCGAGAGGACTGGCTCTGGAATCAGAAAGCGCTCTGCTGCCTGAGAGCACGGTGAGCATCCCGAGTCACTGTCTGACACTCGTTCTGAGACCCCTCCCTCTGTGACCAAAGACTATAACAAATGTAAACTGTGAATTATTGTGGATTCTGTTAACAATTATGGATTTGTCCTCTTTGATGGTAGGGGGGAAGAGGCAATGATTCTTAAGTGATGCATTTGGAAGATTTTCCTGCCTAATAGAGTATGGACATAAAAAGCTGTTTCTAATCAGCCACCTTCCTTGTCACTTTCCCCACAAGCCAGGCAACCATAGCCTTGGAAGGCTGAAAGTAGCCTGGGATGAGTGTCCTGGACAAGCACACACACACACACACACATACACACACACACACACACACACACACCCCAGAGATATAATACCTGGACAACTATAGTTGTACCATGAAGCTCCTAAAAGCCCTCTTGGTAGGAATGTGGACACTTTTCTTGATCTAGCACCTATTTCTCTTATTTTCACTTTTCTACTTTATGGTCATTATTTTGCTTTGTTTAAATTATTATTCTTTCAGTGCAGAACATTGGTGTTTGGCCCCTGGTGAGTGTGAATGGAGAGGGAATGTGCCATGTGAAAGAGGGCTGACAACAACGGGTATTACATGAGTCTCTGCCTTGATTTCTTTAGTGTTTGCTTTTGCTTCATATATGGAAAGTTCTTTCTGTTTTGCTTCCTATGTTTTAGAGCTCTGGAGTTCAGAAAAGTGGGCTCCCAGCTTTTGCTTTATCTTTAGCAATAAGTATATAAGAGGCAGCCCTGACTAGTGTGGCTCAGTTAGTTGGATGTCACCTTGTGTACCAAAAGGTTGCCAGATTGATTCCCAGTCAGGGCACATGCCTGGGTTGCTGGCTTGATCCCCAGTAGGGAGAGTGCAGGAGGTAGCTTTTACTCTCACGTTGATGTTTCTCTCTCTCTCTCCCTCTCTCTAAAAATCAATAAAAGTCATATGTATATATGGCCTATGTTCCCAACCTTAAGACTATTGTGAATCAAGAAAATGAACGTAAATACAGGTATAAAAATTCAACCTCTGACAAACCAGGAGAAAAGAAAACCAAAGCCTGATGTAGGTGTAGTGTAAACTCTTGTAGTTGGCTTTTTATAGGCAGAAGTCATGTGTGATGTGGAGCAAAGGACTAAGAATCTGGAAGGTTTCATCCTGCCTCTGCTGCTAACCCGGTCTTTCACTCAGTATTCCTTCAACCTTCTGGTCGCAGAGCCTTGTCTGTATAAGGTGTCAAGGAGCTGGATGATTTGTGAGATCCGCTTGCAGCATTCCCTGCCAGACCTTCCCCGAAGCCCATCGCTCATGCTCTCAGTTTTTGATGCCTGCTTCACCCAATTTTCTCTCGGAATCTTTTGTTTTCCGCTTGTCACTACTGGCCTTCAAGAAAAATCTACATGCTTGACACATTATTAAAATTGAATGAGACGGTACTGGCATTTCACAGGTGATGCCTCTCTTAAATGCAGCGGCAGGATCGGAACCACATCTCCTCCTCTGGCAGGTGATGAAGATCGCAGACTCCCTGTTACTCCAGGCAATTTCCTGAGAGTGGCTGGCAAGGCTCACAAGACGTCTTTCCTTTGACTTTGTAGTTGTGCACGGAAGATGGCTAAAAACTCTGACATGGGGGTCACACAGCTCCTAATTGAAAGTTCGAAGCCTCTGATGTACTGTCACTGAACTAGCCTCACCGACCCTCCGATTGGGAACTGAGATGTGGGAACGGAGGGTGTAGAGGAAGCACTGAGTACCTGGATGGCTTTAAATTTCCTTCATCCTATTGAATGGAAAGTGATTGTTTGAGCTACCTTTGCTGATTAAGTTAGTTCACGCTTAGCCTGCTTTCTACATTTTAGGACTCAGATCTTAATTTTCAATTTTCTGTCCCTGGCTCTGGTAAAATGAAAAAAAAAAAAAACCCACAACTCTAAAACAAATTTATGCAATAATTCACTTCCCCTGCCATCTTTCTAGGTCTTAATTTCCTCATCTATAAAAATCAAAATAATAATTGCAGTAAAAATTTATTAAGTTCTTACTATGGTCCGAGAGCATGGGGTATTTTTGTGTATGATCTTTTTATACCACTTTCCACAGTTCTATGGGATAGGTACTTTTATTAGCTTCATTTTTTGCTTTATGTACCGTTACATATGAGGACATTGAGGTATAGGATCCTTCTTTCCAGGTGCCACACCTATTGACAGCCTCACCACCTGCCTTACTTTCAGCCTCAAAAGGACAAGACCCATATCAGCTTCTTCACCTGTAAAATTACAGGGAGGAAATAATAATTGCATGGCTTATTTACAGTGAATGCTGGCAAGTTATCAGCTGTGGCCCATTCTTAATGTTATCTGTTCCAATCTCCCTGGATTTGGTCATGTTTGTTGCCTATTTCAACCTCTGTTTTTAAAAGGAATATACTATTGCACCATTTACATTTCTGATACCAGCTGGGAATGTTTGTGCAGATATATATTTGCAATACATATTTTACTAGGAATGATTTAGTAGGAATAACATGACATTTTAATTGAAAAGAAGTGATTCTATGCTTGTCAATCATGAGCTCTGTGTCATCTGTCAAGTTAGCTCTATGGACTTAGTTACCTCATTTGTAAAATGAGATGGTTGTTCCCAACGTTTTTAAAACTTGCTTGTAGATTAACAGCCTCAAGCACTTTGTTAGAGGTGAGTCCCCATAGGTTACATTTGTTGGATCATATTCAGTTTGAAACTGACCATGCTTAGCTTGGAATTAAGAAAGAGGGGAATGTAATATTAATCATCGTGAAGACTACTGAACAGCTTTCTGCTAAACACTTTTAAAACATTGTCTCGTTTAATTTTGAGACCAGCCTTCTCTGAGACACAGGAATGTTTAATTTACTTGCATATTCTCACATATCTAAGCAGTTTCAGAACAAAGATTTGATCTGGGATTGTCAGACTCCTGAGACTAGCTACTCTGTACTACTAAAGGGATTTCGGGATGTAAGACGTGGTTTGGTCCCTCCCATCCCTATTATATACAGGGGTGTGGCAAAAGTAGGTTTACAGTTATGATTATGTGAAACAGACTTTATTTTTGTATTATTTAGTATATCATTTATTTGTATTATTTCTCTTCGTATTATCATTATTATTGTTTCGTATCCTTACTTATGATTTATCTTTTAGGTAATGATGGCTGGTAATTTAACTACTTCTGTCCACTCCTATATTGTTGGCCCCATCTCTCAGACTTTCCTTTTCTCCTTTCTTAGCTTCATTCCTCCCATCTGTGAAATGGGCGTATTACCAGCTATCTGACTGGAACCAGAGTTTACAACCAGATCCAAGCCCCATGTGTCTGGGATTCAGTGACAGTGGGAAGTACTTTATCTCCAGTGCTGACAGTTCGTTTCTTGAGGGAAACTCAAAGCAAAGACCAGGTTTTTTTCTACATGTTGTTTATAGCCCCTAGCACTCCTAGGACCCTGAATAAATATTAGGTAATAATGAAATTAAAGAGAGCAAATGCTGCTTGGTTATCATATGAGAATAATAATTGGATCTTTACATCTTAATCATGGATTAGAAAAGATTGCTTGGGGAAAAGAAAAACAACAACATAAAAAGCAGCTAATAGTTGCTTAGAGTTTCCCTCGTGTCCTGTGCCCCACTTGACATAAGCTGGTTATTTATTGTCAAAACAGCCCTGCAAAGAAAATCATTTCCTTCAGCTACACCATCAAGCTCATTACAGTGATTTTCTTAAAGGGAAAGAATGGAACCATGGCACAGAGACCACATACCCGGCGTCCATTCTTTCGCCTGCTAACCCCCGCTGCTGTGCTGAAGAGAGCAGCAGAGCCCTTTCTGCGTGGCTACCAGACGATGTTTATTCCTTGTTCTTCCTTATTAGGCACAGCAGTGGGGAAGTGTCTGCTGGACCCTTCTTGGACATTAACACATGATGATGACAGGTCTTTCTGTTGGATCTCCAATAACCAGTTGTGCAATGACTTGATGGGGACCAAGGAAGAGCCTGCAGACCTTCAGAAGCCTCTCTAGACCCGGGAACTGTAAAATTCTCTAGAACACCCAGCATTTTTCTCCGGTCCTCTGCCACAAGGGAAACTTTGTAGAAAGTGACACTCCTGTATGTCCACAAGCTAAGAGAGGAGCTCCACATGGCAGGTGTTGTATGATCCTAACTGTCAGAGATCCTAGAGTCCCTGGTCCCATAACAATAGACTCTGAAACACCCCAACTCTAAGTCATCCTCTAGATAAGTTGACTTTGTAACTTTATGCATCTGCTATGCTATATGTCAGAATTCAAACTTCATTGGTGTGTGGTTGTTTTCACGTTAGGTTTCATTTTTCTTTTTCACCTTTTTTTTTTTTTTTTTTTTTTATTTCCTTTGTTTTCACATTTGCCTGGTAATGATTTTTCTCCATATTGTTAAAAAAAAATTTTTTTTAACTAGCCAGGCATATCACTTCTCATTGATATAAAATGACAGTCTTTAGGATTATGTAAAGATACCTGCTCAGTGTTGAAGGGTTGTGTAGTACACTGTTGGGAGGAAATTTTGTTTTAGGAACGAACTCTAACAACCCCTGCAAAACTGAAGCTGTAGCTATGAATTCCCCCTTCCCCAAACTGTTTTTCGAATTTGGCGTTCTTTCTTTATCTGGCAAATTCCGTCAACTACTCAGGGCTGTTTCTTGTTTTCCTCAAATTACTCAATCAAAAAAACTCCTTTTTTTGATGGAAGTAAGGTATGTCTAATTATCTGGTCCAGAAAAGCCATCTGCTGAGTTATTAACTCAGTATTGTTGAACAGTACAAGCAACGCGAGGATGTCAGATCCAGCTTCCCTCCCCCACCCTAACTTCTCTCCTTTTGATGGCTTCTTTGACAACTATCAAGTTTCAGCAACATTTTATAAACTTTTGTTTGTGTAGCTCTCCTCTGAATCAAAAATATCTAAGTATTAATAATGTATTTGTCCACTTAAGTCATGTTTTAAGAGATGTGGTTTGTAGATGTTTTTGAAAACTGGTGATATTAATAGGACACTGCTAGAAAAATATTCCTATCTTTTTTTTTTTTTTTCAGCTAAAGTCCACATTTTATTAGAATTTTCTTCCTTTTTACCAGAATACCACTTTACATTTAGTTGTCATGTTTCTTTAGGCTCCTCTTGGTTGTGACAGTTTCTCAGATGCTCCTCCAGTTTCTCAGGTGACCTTGACAGTTTTAAAAACTGTGGGTCGGGTATTTTGTCATATGTCCCTCAAGTGGGATTTTTCTTCTTCTTTGTTTTTTTTTTCTTTTCTTTTCTTTTTTCTTAATTTTTGTTACAGATAGTTCTCCTTTTCCCCCCATTGATTCCCCCCTCCCCCTCCCTCCCCGCCCTGTCCCCAGTTTGTTGTCCATGTCCACTGTTCATGCATACATGCATATAAGTTCTGTGGTTTATCTCTCCCTCTTCTGGAGATTGTCAGTCTGTACCCCACCTCCACGTCTCTGGGACTACCCCATCCCTCAGACTGTTATGTTCATTATATTCCACAAATAAGTGAGAACTTTGGAATATTTTTTCACACTAAGAAATGAAAAGGAATATATACTTTAAATGTAACTATTAATAAAAAATGCATAGACTTATGGGGTAGGTAAAACCTCAGAAATAATTCAACAACTGACTTATAACATGAAATAGGACATTGTTATTAGGATGATGATCAACTGTGAATAAGAAGACCCAAAATAATGAGTTTAAAGGAATATTTCTCTGATGTGAATTTGCATAGAAATCACCTAGGGATTTTGTTCAACTGTAGATTCTGATTCAGGAGGTCTGGGTGGGGTCTGGAAGCTGTAGTTCTGACAAGCCTATGCTGATGTTGATAGTGGGTCGTGGACCACACTTTGAGTAGCAAGGGTATAACAGTTATTTTTCATGTAAAGTCTAGAGGGAGAAAGTTCAGGGCTGGTAAGGCAACTTCATACTGTATTCGCTTTCACATTGTACCTTTAGGGTATGGATTTCATTCATTCGATCCATGAGGTAGCTCCCACTGTCATATCCATGTGTACAGTAGCAAGATGGAAAAAATGAGATCGATGAGGAGCCTAGACAATGCAGGAACATGCCAATGCCTCTCAGGAAGATTTTGGAATCCATCGCATGATGATTTCAAACATAGTGGATTGGCCAGAACTTAGCTGACCACCTACAAGTGAGAGGAAAGCTGGGAAAGGTGGCCTTTGTCCTGAATGGCTAGGAGTCCAGCTGAAAATCCTCATATTCTAGAAAAAGGGGAGTGTGGGGACATGGTAAAGAGACTACATGTCTAAGTAGTCTCTGCCTTAGACTTGGGGAGAGGAAATACTTTTCCAAGGGTCCCAGAGAAAGTGGCAGTTCACAGTTTACTTGTAACTAATATGTGCATAGAACTTCACAGTTTCTATGGTACTTTGTATCCTAGGCTCACTCAGTTTTCACTACTGTCTGTCCTAGTACAAGCTTCATGTGCAAACAGGTTTATAATAGTCGAGGGACTTACCTGGGCTACCTTTATTAAAACTGCATTCTCAGGACTCTCCCCTCTCCCAGTTTCTTTCCCGAATCTTCTTAACAGGTTCCATGTTTTGCTTTGTCCCATTGACGTACCACCTTCCAATACGCTCTGTACTGTTCTTATTTAGCATGTTGATTGTTGTCTGTCAGTCTCCCTGTGTTAGGAGGTATGCTCCATGAAACTGGTGTTTTGCTTGCAAATGTGTCCTGAGCACCTACTGGTAGTTGACACGTGATAGGATGTTCAGTGCATAGTTTTTAAGTGAATAAATAGAGGCAGGGCATGTCAAAGCCTCTTTGAATCATGTCTGTTATCCCCATCCCCAAAATTCCGTGTTCTTCTATTAGGGCTCCTGTTAATATTTTAGTGTCTGGTATGCCTCGAAAACTTGTCTACACTTAGCTTGTTGATTTACTCTTTGTCTTTTTTTTTTTTTAATCCTCACCTGAGGACATTTTTCCATTTTTTGTTCAGATAGAGTGGGAGGGAGAGAGAGGAAGAGAGAGAGAGAGAAACATCGACATGAAAGGGACACATCGAGTGACTGCCACCTGCACAACCCAACCAGGGCCGGGGACAAATTGCAACCGAGGTACGCGCCCTTAGCGGGAACCGAACCCTGGTCTCTTCGGACCACAGGCTAATGTTCTAACCGCTGAGCCAAACTGGCCGGGGCAATTTACTCTTTGTCTTAATGCCATTCATTCAGATTTGCCAGCCTAACCAGTTTGTTCACATCTTGGATTCTCTCTGATCACAGTCCCAGGAATACTGCTAGAAAAGCAAAATTAATCAAAACTACCAGAATGGATGTAAAACCAGCTTTCCATTAGACTTAGTCATTAGACTTAGTCTCTGCCCTCCGGCTTAGATAGGACAACTAGGATGTACTGATGGAAGGCTTTATAGTGGCCTCATTCACAGGGGGTTCAAGTATGGAACATTAAAAGGGACTGGTTCTGATCTCAAATCAATCTAAGGACCACCATCTCTACTCTCACCCTATATATAATATAATATATGATATGATATAATAGAAATACAATATAATATAATAACTGTGGTCCTGCCTGGAATCCTGTACTAACCACTGGATTCCTCCAACATATGTTAACATTTAGTTAATTTTGCATCTGTGTCTTTTTTTTTTTTTTTAATCCTCACCTGAGGACATTTTTCCATTTTTTGTAAAGATAGAGTGGGAGGGAGAGAGAGGAAGAGAGAGAGAGAGAGAAACATCGATGTGAAAGGGACACATCGAGTGGCTGCCACCCGCACGACCAACCATGGCCGGGGACAAACTGCAACCGAAGTACGTGCCCTTAGCGGGAACCGAACCCTGGTCTCTCCGGACCGCAGGCCGACGCTCTAACCGCTGAGCCAAACCGTCCGGGGCCCATCTGTGTCTTTCTTTTTCCAAGAGTATTAACTTCTTGGTGGTCAAGGACCCATTCAGATTTGTCAGGTAGATACAGCTAATAGGTACTGAGCTCCTTCCATGCGCACACACTCTCAAACAGGCATGTTATGCGTGCAGAGTCTGAGCAGGGAAGTATTTTGTCCAAGATGACAGGACAAATATATGGCACAGGGAAAATAATTACATACAGAAATTAATTCCACATTAGGTCTTCTGATAATTAAACCTTATTCTTCCTTTTTCTATACCCAAGCTTCCTGAGTTTTTATATCTACGTGTCTCCCTGCCTCAGCACCCAGCACAGCGCTTTGCTCACAGCAGGTTCTCAGTAAATATTTAACAAATACAAACATATGAATAGCTTTTCTGTGGGGACTGTCTTGGGGTGAATGTGTGAGCATAGACGTGGGACCCGCATCCTAGGTCTGCGTTCAGGCAGCTTTGATTTGTGCCCGCACTCAGGCGAAAGTAAGTCAATTAATCTCGCTGTCTCCGTTTCCTGGCAGAACGTGGGAATGGGCATGAACGCTCAAGAATGCGTTGGGAGATTAATTAGTTAAAATGTATACCCTGCTATGTAAATGCGACTTGCTGTCAGGAACGTGGGTGGATTTTCCAGTGCTTGCTTTGCAAGGCTTTGCGCATTTCTGTTGGTCCCCTCTGCCGCCAAGCCGCGGCCGTAAGAAATCCTCCGGCTGCGGGCAATGTTGACTTTGTGGTTCCCCGTGTGAGGGGCCAATTTAGAGAGGACTTCCACTGGGGAGTAGGCTGGACAAGAAGGTACATTTTAAACCAAAAAAGAATTCACTGTGCCAGTAATTCATCACCCCTTTGCTGTTATCAGAGGCAATTGTGTTTGCATCACAGCCTTTCCTCAGTCTTTGCTTCTGCTGGTGCCTGCAGAGAATCATGTAATTAATTGGGACTTCCATGACACTCCAGCCTGATGCCATGGATTTTTTATTTATTTGTTTATTGAATAATTTAAAAAGCCCTGACAAAATGCCCTTGGGTGGCTGGCTAGAGAAACTTAAAAACACAGAACTAATTTAAAACGGGCAAATACCCTGAAGAGGAAGCTCAGTAATAATACCATTTGTGTTAATGTTTATAAATACTAACACGTGTGATTTTAGTCCCCATTGTAAAGGTGTCTGGGTCAGTTTATAGATATATTCATTTGGCCCATGAAACATTCCAAAAGGGGGATACCTAGAAGGTACAATAATTTCTTTTCTCCTTTAAACTATTACATTTAATTTGTTTGAAAAGGACCTTTATAAAAACCTCTCCAAACAGGACATACAAATGGCCAAGAAACATATGAAGAAATGCTCAATGTCACTAATCATCAGAGAGATGCAAATTAAAACAACAATGAGGTATCACCTCACACCTGTCAGAATGGCCGCCATCAACAAATCATCAAACAAGTTCTGGTGAGGGTGTGGAGAAAAGGGGACTCTAATACACTGCTGGTGGGAATGCAGACTGGTGCAGCCACTATGGAAAACACTATAGTGTTTCCTCAAAAAAATTAAAAACTGAACTGCCATTTGACCCAGTGATCCCACTTCTAGGAATATACCCTAAGAAGCCTGAAACACCAATCAGAAAGAATATATGTACCCCTATGCTCATAGCAGCACTATTTACTATTGCTGAGATCTGTAAACAGCTCAAGTGTCCATTAATAGATGAGTGGGCACTGTGCAGCTATAAGAAAGGAAGATCTCTTATCTTTTGAGATGGCATGGAAGGCCCTGGAGAGTCTTATCTTAAGCAAAACAAGCCATTCAGAGTAAGACAAATATCACATGAACTCACTTATTTGTGGAATATAATGAACAAAACAAGCTGAGGAACAAAATAAACCCAGAGACATGGAAGTGGGTGCAGACTGATAAACCTCAGGAGATATGGATGTGGGGGAGGGAAGAGATGAGCCACAGAACTTTTACACGTGTATGTGTAAACAAGGACATAGACCATAATGCTGGGGGCGGGGGGGCAGGATTGGGAGGAGGGTGTCAATGGTGGAAAAAAAAAGAGAAACATCTGTAACAACAACAACAAAATATTAAGTCTATGGTATTGTCCAAAAACCTTGGTCATTTATCTGTATTTAAAGTCAATGCCATTTTTAAAAGTGTCTGGTTTTGAATTATTAAGTTACTTTGTGAAAGAAAATTCTGCGTTTATTAGTCAAGACAGGCAATACTAGTTACTATAATGAATATCCCCCAAAACACAGTGGCTTAACACTACAGAGGTTTACTTTTCACTCAGTTACAGCCCTTTGGAAGTGAGAGCATCTGAGCATCTCTGCTTTGAGCAATGGCAGGGATCCAGGCTCCTTCCGTCTTTTGACGCTACCCTTTTCAAACAATTCTGGCCTTCAGGGTCTCCATTTAAGGGCAAGAGAAAGCACCAGAGATTATGCTCGGAGTTAGAGGTTGCACAGCATCTCTGGCCAGAACTAAATCACATGGCCTCAACCCCATTGCTAAGGATATGTAGTTTTCATATGGGCCAAGGAAGAAAAAACAGGATTAATAAAAATTTAGCCAGTCTCTGCCACAGTCTACCCTAATAATCACCACACTCCCACTTCATACTTCTTTCTAAATTAGTCTGTCTGAGTGGTTGAGAGATCATACTAGCTCTCCTTTCCCATCTTCCATTTTACAGTCAGCACTCCCCTACTTTACAAAACCACCCACTTGTCACTTCCCATCTATCTTACCGTTAATTATTGCCCAGTGCTATAACGACCCCCAAGACCAAACAAAGTGACAGAAAGTCTCCTTTAATCAAGATACCATTCACTCCAGAAAGGCCTCCTCTTTCTCTCCAGTTTATCAGTGGTCCTGTTAAGCATGAGTCACGACATGGGAACTGTGGTCTGTGCGCCCCAGCTGGGGTGATCTGAATTGAGATATATTGTAGAGTGGCCTTGCCTCTACCATCATTCATACTGGAACAGATACTTTAGAGGTTTGAGAGAGGTGCATTTGGGAACTGCATAAAGAATATTTTTTTAACGAAATATAGAAGGCAGTGGCATCTCATTACATCCAGAAAACAAAGTTAATATGGTGAAGTTCCAAACTCCATCAGCTGCCCAACTGTCTGTCTCTCTCTCTCTTTTACACTATGCACGGTGATTCAAAAGCGAATGACTGTCATGCCAGTGTGCAGTAATACAATTTTTGGAATTGAACATGAAATTGATATTTTTTCTGACACAAAGTAGATATGATTAGGATAGTTTGACACCTAGAATGGCTTTGCCAAGTGTATGACATACTAGATGTTTCCTTCCTTCCTTTCTCCCATCATTTTTTCTTATTAATATTTTAATTATTTTTAAAGCAAATCATACACAGAAGTATTTTTTAAGGCAAATATATTAAAATACCAATATAACTATATTAGTTCTGCCTTAATTTTTCCACACCCGTTGTCTTCCTCAGAGGTAACCGTTTTTTAAATTATTTTATATATTTCTTCTAATATTTCCATTTTATATTTTACTAACCAATTTATGTAAATTTATATCTTTCATTTAGGTATTATTTTGTCACTTTTTTGAATTACGGAAAATGAGGATTCTCTCTCTTAAACTACTATTCCTTCTTTCTCTACCCATTCCTCTCTATATAATAGTATTACAATATTTGGTTTAATTAATAATTGTTTAGTTAATATGTCTTTACATATTAGTGAACTGTGGTTATGTTACTTTCCTTACTTTTGGAAGTTATCAATGGCGTTGCTTTCATATGCTTACTTTAATTTATATCTTTTAGTGACAGTTTCCTTAATTTTCAGTTGTCTTTCAGCATAATTTTCTACATTGGTAATCTAATCAGATAATCGATCAGTTACAAATTGTTTTTTTTCTTTTTGTGACCTTTCCATTTCTTCCTTCTTACACTGATCACTGAGCCCTGCTCAGAGCTATTATCCTGGGTCTCCTTCACCATTTTCCATGGGTCCACCCCTCTTTCTCAGATTGGATCTCTACTCCTTGAACGTCTACTCCTTGAACCTGTATTTTCCTCTTCGTTGATTTTTTTTCTCTCGTTTTGGTGGTAAACATCCCCCAGAAGCTTCCTGATGGCGAGCACATGGAATATCATATTGCTTGGTCTTTATTTGTCTAAAAATGTTACTTTTACATTCGATTGTCTCATTGGGTTTAGAGACAAGATTGGAAATAATTTTCCGCTAGGTGAATTACTTCATTTTCTTCCAGTTTACAGTCTGTTTTTGAGAGTTCCAAAACCATTCTAATATCTGGGCTTTTGTATATAACCCTCCCCCTTCCCCGCTTTCTTTCTCTCTGGTGGTTTGTATAATCTTTCCTTTGTCTAGTTAAAAAAAATATTTTTGTGGTCTAAGTCTCTTTTCATCCACTGTTCTATGGGAATTAACAGGTCCTCTAAGGTTAGAAGGTTATGTATTTTAGTTCTGAAATTCCTTTGAATTAGTTAATTGAGAATTTTCTTCTTTCTGTTTTTTTGTTTGTTTAATTTCTTTTCTTTTGGGGCTCTTATTATTGAGATGTTGAGACTCCTGGACTGGTTTTCTAATTTTCTTGTCTTTTTTTTAATCTCTTTTTACTCTTCTTTTAAGAAAATCCTCAACTTTAACTGTGAAACAATGCATTTATTAAGTATTAACGTTCTGAAATCATTTTTAATTTTAATGAGCTTTATTCACACTGAATATTTCTTTGTTATATCATCCTGTTCTTGCTTCATGAATACTGTAGTTCCCTATTTCTCAGAGGATGTTAATAAATAATCTTGGTTTTCTCAAAGTTTCTTTTACGTTGTTCATTTGGATCTTATCTTTCATGGTTGAGGATTTTCTCAAATGTGTTCTGGGGCTCTCTGTTCATTTATAAGAAGTGATTAAGAAGCTGGCTGAGCCCAGCTGGTGTGGCTCAGTGAGTTGAGCATCCTCCCATGAACTGAGAGGTCCCAGTTTAATTCCAGTCGGGACACATGCCCAGGTTGCAGGCTTGATCCCTGGCAGGGGATGTGTAGGAGGCAGCTGATTGATGTTTCTCTTACATCAATGTTTCTATCTCTCTCTCCCTTCCTCTCTTAAAAAAAAAAAAAATCAATGAAAACATCTTTTCAAAAAAAGAAGAAGAAACTGGCTGAAAATTCTAAATGTGATCTTCTAAGGCTGAATCAAGAAGAAACAGAAAATCTGAACAGACTGATTACAACCAATGAAATCAAAGCAGTAAAAAAAAAAAACGCAAAAAACTCCCAATAAAAAAAAGTCCTAGATCAAATGGCTTCACAAGTGAATTTTAGCAAACATTCAAAAAACAGCTAACACCTATCCTTCTAAAGCTATTCCAAAAGTTTTAAGAGGAGGGAGAACTCCCAAGCTCATTTTATCAGGCCAGCATTATCCTGATTTCAAAACCAGATAAAGACACTACAAAGAAAGAAAATTATAAGCCAATATTCCTGATGAACATAGATGCAAAAATCCTTAACAAAACATTAGCAAACCAAATTTAGCAACACATTAAAATGATCATATACCATTTTCAAGTGGGATTTATTCCTGGGATGCAAGTTTGGTTCAACAATCACAAATCAATTAACATAATACACCACATATACAAAATGAAGGATAATAATCATATGATCAGCCCTGGCTGGTTGAAAATCAATGGAAAAATATCTTCGGGTGAGAATTAAAAAAAAAAAAAAAAATCACCCTGGCTGGTTTGGCTCAGCGGTTAGAGCGTAGGCCTACGGTCCAGAGAGACCCGGGTTCGATTTCCGCTAAGGGCACGTACCTCGGTTGCTGTTTGTCCCTGGCCCTGGTTGGGTAGTGCAGGTGGTGACCACCCGATGTGTCCCTTTCACATCGATGTTTTTCTCTCTTCCTCACTCTCCCTCCCACTCTATCTGAACAAAAAATGGAAAAGATGTCTTCGGGTGAGGATAAAAATAAATAAATAAATAAATTGTATGGTCATATCCATAAATACAGAAAGAGCACTTGACAAAATTCAGCAGTCATTTACAATAAAAACTCCCAGGAAACTGGGGATAGAGGGAACATACCCCAACATAATAAGAGCCATAATTAACAAACCCAAAGCTAACATCATACTCAAAGGGGAAAAACTAAAAGTGTTTCCCTTAAAATCAGGAACAAGACAGGGATGTTCACTTTCATCACTCTTAATCAACGTGCTACTGGAATTCCTGGCCACAGCAGTCAAACACCAAGAAGAAATAGAAGGCATCCAAATTGAAAAGGCAGAAGTAAAACTGGCATTATTTTCAGATGACATGATGCTACATATAGAGAACCCTAATGATTCTACCAAAAAAAATTACTATAAATGATAAATGAATTCAGAAATTTAGCAGGATACCAAATAAAGATTCTGAAATTGGCTGCATTTTTATATACCTGTAATGAACTATCAGAAAAGAAATTTAGAAAACAACTCCATCTATAATTGTATCAAAAAGAAACCAAGGGATAAATTTAGTCAAGGAGGTAAAAGACCTATATTCAAAAAATTATAAGACAATGAAGAAAGAAATTGAAGAAGATATAAATAAATGGAAGCATACACTGTGCTTATCGATAGGAAGAATCGATATTGTTAAAATGTCCATACTACCTAAAGCAATGTATAGATTCAACACAATTATATTAAAATACCAATGGCATTTTTCATAGAACTAGAACAAATAATCCAAAAATATATATGAACCACAAAGATTGGAACAGCCACAGCAACACTAAGAAAGAAGAACAAAGTTGGAGGTATAAGGGTACCTAATGTCAAACTATAGTGCAAGCTATAGTACTCAAACAAGCTATAGTACTCAAAACAGCATTGTACTGACATAAAAACAAATAGAATAGAGGGCTCAGAAATAAGTCCACTCCTATATGGTCAATTAATATATGACAGAGGAGGCAAGAACAATGGGGTAAAGACAGTCTATTTGCCCTGGCCAGTGTGGCTCAGTTGGTTGGGCATTGACCTGTACACCAAAAGATTGCTGGTTCAATTCCCAGTCAGGGCACATGCCAAGGCTGTGGCTAGATCCCTGGTGGGGAATGTGCAGGAGACAGCCAATTGATGTTTCATCTCCATCCCTCTCCCTCCCTCCGTCCTTCCCTCCCTCCCTCCCTCTCATGAACAACGGTGGACATGGACAACAAAGCTGGGGACAGGGCAGGGAGGGAGGGGGAGGGGGGAATCAGTGGGGGGAAAAGGAGAAACATCTGTAACAAAAATAAATTAATTTAAAAAAATTTAAAAAATCTTTTTAAAATTGTATAAATAAATAGAAATAAAAATGGTGTTGGAAAAAATGGACAGATACATGCAAAAATTTAAACACCTTCTTACACCATATACAAGAATTAAACTCAAACTGAATTAAAGACTCAAATAAGACTCAAAACTATAAAAATCCTAGAAGAAAACATAGGCAGCAAATTTTGACATTTCTCTTGTACAAGGGAAACCAAAGGAAAAAAAAATGGAATTACATCAAACTAAAAATGTTTGCCCAGCAAAGAAAACCATCAACAAAAAACAAAAGGCAACCTACTGAATGGGGAAAGGTATTCACCAATGATATCTGATAAGGGGTTAATACGCAAAATTTATGAAGACCTCATACAACTCAATGCCAAACAAACAAACAATCAAATTAAAAAATGGGCAGAGGACCTGAATAGATACTTCTCCAAAGAGCACATACAGATTGCCAATAGACATATGAAAAGATGCTCAAAATCACTAATCATCAGAGAAATGCAAATTAAAAGCACGAGATATCCCCTCATACCTGTCAGATTGACTATCAGTATAAATCAACAAACAACAGGTGCTGGGGAGAATGTGGAGAAAAGGGAACCATCCTGCAGTGTTGGTGAGATTGTAAATTAGTGCAGCCACTGTGGAAAACATTATAGAATTTCCTCAAAAAATTACAAATGTAACTGCCTTATGACCTAGCAATTCCACTACTGGGTATTCTAAGAAATCTAAAACAATAATCCGAAAAAAGGTATGCACCCCTTTGTTCATTGCAACTTTGTTTACAATATCCAAAATATGGAAGCAATCCAAGAAGCCATCAATAGACAAATAGATAAAAAGTAGTGATAGACATATATGCAATGGAATATTACTCGTTCATAATAAAGTATGAAATCTTACCATTTGCAACAGCATGGAGTGACCTAGAGAGTATTAAGCTAAATGAAATAAGTCAGACAGAGAAAGACAAATACCATGTAATTTCACTTATATATGGAATCTAAAGAACAAAATAAATGAACAAGAAAAATAGATACAGACTCAGAGAGAGAACAGACTGTGATATTTGCCAGATATAAGGGGGGTTGGGAGGAGGCTGAAAAAGGTGAAGGAATTAAGAACTACACATTGATAGTCACAAAATAGTCACAGAGATGTAATGCACAGCCTAGGGAATATAGTCAATAATATTTTAATAACTATATATGGTGCCAGGTAGGTACTTGAAATATCCAGGGAACCACTCTGTAAATTACATGATTGTCTAACCACTCTGCTGTACACCTGAAAGTAATACAAAATATTATTGAATGTAAACTCTAATGAAAAAATAAAAGAAAATTATAAATTATACATACGAGTGTGCGGCTTATTAATCTTGAGCTTTTCTGTTCGATGCTGTGGCTGTGCAATTTGTTAATGAACCACTAATATTAAGAGTGTTAGATCTTCTGAAGCTAGTCATTTCCCTTAACAAATTCACTCATTCTTTCGCCTGGTTGGTAAAAGAGAAAAGGATCTCGCGACTTTCACCTTGGGGCTGAGAGGGAAGGGTTACTGAGTGCTAGTTCCAGTGGGGCCCACACAAAGGAGCGCACATTTGATGGAACTTGTATCTGAGTCTCCTTATTTCACCACCCTCTGCTGTGTCCTCATTTTTGAGGCAACTGATTGTATTTGCCAGGATTGAATAAATTATTCATATCGGTAAAAAAGCAAATCCCTATTTTCTGGGGCTTAGTATAACAAAGCTCTGCTATATATCACCCATATCAGGGGGTCCAAGCTAAGGGACTCTCATATTTGCCAAGGCAGAAGGGAAGGGAACAGGCTGAAATATACGCTGGTCCTTAAAATGGCTTATCCTTACTTAGTGGGGAACCTTTTCTCTGCCCAGGGCCATTTGGGTGTTTATAACATCATTCACAGGCCATACAAAATTATTAGCTAAAAAATCAGCCTGCTATATTTGGTCAGGCGTGTGATATTACCTGGTATTGATTTTGCGGGCCTTATTCAGCCCAAGGGCCAGATGTTCCCCATCCCTGCAAGTACAATTGTACAATATGCCTAGGAAGAGAACCCAGAAATATTGGTAGACAGCACCAATGATTTTTTTTATATTGCTGCGGGTAGTTCCTCCTCAGTCTTTTCTGTATTCTCTATTGCCAATTGGTTTATTCTCCAGCTTCTCCCAGCTGATTTAGGATTTTTCATTTTAAATGGATAAACTGGTTACCACGTGTTCATTTTGATGTTGCTGTTATCTTTTCTCCTATTCTTGCTGTTACTTGGGGGAATATCTTTAAAATAATTTTAGTTTTTGTGGAGTTTCAGAAAAGAATGAAATTGGAGGCATGTATACAGTCTGATATATATATCCGAAAAGCTATGGTTGTAATTTTCTATAAATTGAATGAGCTAATTCTGCAATTTTACAGTTTTACTGAAAATAATTTAAAGACTGTGATAAGGTAGATGTTTTATAAAAAGATTTTGTTATCAAGCTTGTACTGATGTGAACAAAATTTTGATCTCACAGTTCTTTCTCTGTATATTGGATTTTAAAAAGGTGTTTCTAAATGAAAGCAATTAGAAGTAGTAGCAATTTGTTGAATCTTAGAAAAATCGGTTTATTAAACTTCCCAGATCTAATATTTACTTAGGGATTTATTACTTACAAATCCTTCTGCAAGTCATAAAGCTTCAAATGCTTTACTTTTATAAAACTTAAAGTAGCCCCTAATTTAGTTATTCTATCAGTTATCTGCCGTCCCCAAAATATTGCTGAACAACCAACCATAAACTTTACTGACAAACCTCATTTTGTTTGTTACACGTGTGTTTTTCTCATGAGACTGGAGGTGGCCTGGGCAGTTCTGCTAACAGAAGCTTGGCTGGGGTGATCGGCTAGGCTTGCCTTGCATCTGGGCTCATCTGTGAAAGACCAGACAGCATGCTGGTGGAGGCGGGCCAGCCGCCGGCGCGGTGCCTCAGCTCTACTCCGGGTGGTCTCTTATTTACTAGTAAGCTTTCCTGGGCATCTTCGTCAGTTCTGGCTGCTGTTAAAAGAATACTATAGATTGGTGGTTTAAACAACAAATATTTATTACAGTTCAGGAGGCTGAGAATTCCAAGATCAAGGCACTGACGGAGTAGGTGTCTGGCGAGAGCTATTTTCCCAGTTTGCAATGAGCTACCTTCTCGCTTTGTCTTCAGGTAACAGAGAGAGGGAGAGGGGAGAGAGGAGAGAGGGCGCTAACGCTTCTTCTACAAACAATAATCTCGCAGTGGGGGATCCACCTTCAGAGCCTAATTACTTCACAAAGTCCCACCTAAAAAATCATCACATTAGGGTCTCAACATATGAATTTTGGGGGAGGGGATACAAACATTAGGTCTATAACACTGAGCCTTTTCTCATGGGGGCATCAAGGTCTCAAAAGAAAAAGAAAAAAGCGTATAGATTCTAGGCTTGGAATCGACACAAAACCACCTTTGCTACATTCTGTTGGTCAGTGTAAGTCACAAGAACGCCCAGATCCAAGGTATGGGAAAATAGACTCTCCTTGATTAGAAGATTCATAGCATAAAATTGCAAAGGATGTGGATATAGGGAAGGGTGTGAATTAGGTCTGGCTTTTAAAACTTTATCTTCTAGAGATGTCAAATGATAATTTTTGATGACAAAAATGTAAATGGGGCATAAACCTCTGAAGGAGTTTAAAGACTAAATAACCTTGCCAGAAGTAAATTCCTTTTGTTTTTGGCCATGGATAAGTTTTCTCAATGCTACATATACATTAAACATCTTCAAATAATGCCTCAATCCTCTCATTCAAAAATAGCTCATACAGATCATTATCAAGAGATGATTTCTAATATAATTTTATACTTTATATTTAATAATTACTTATAAAGTTGAAGATATATATTATTTTAATTGTGTATATTATAATTATAACAAAATTCAACTTCCCAACATATTTTTAGGTGGATATTGGTATATGGCAAGTCACTATTTCATTGGCTGCAATTACAAAGTGGGTATATCTTAAAAGGTCATTACTTAAAATATGGCATTAAGTATATTCTTTCTCATTGTTATACTTAGGATGAAAAGTTTAAATGTCAGCTGAAAAGTGTAGAATATCATATAGTTAAAAATGCACACATACATATACATATTCATGTGTATGTATGTATGTAAAGGTTGCAAGGAAGAAAGTAAACTATTTAAAGGTGGTTGCTTTGGGCCTTTGATACTCTGTCACCCCGGCCTCTCTGTTCTTGCCTCCATATGGTGTGATCTAGAGCCCTCCATTCTTATATCATTCTTTTAAAAAAGTCATTTATTATCATTTTTTTTCTGTATGCACAAGTGATTACTTTTCATTATAAAATATAAATTATAAAGGACATTATGAATTTATTTGACTCAGAATCATTGAAATGATAGCACCTTTGTTCCCCAGTGAGTGTTGCTGAAATTTCTTGACTCCTGGAGGTCTGAAGCCCTGCTGTCCAATGCGGTATCCAGTAGACACTAGTGTATCTAAACTCCCAAGTGTGGCTCACATGTACTCTTAATAGATAGCACAGACGGCACCCCAAATGTAAGGACCCTGAGGAGAACCTCCTCTGTCCCCAGAGGAATCAAAGAGCCATATGACTTATGTTTTTCCCTTTTTACCATTTGTGTAATATTTTATTTATTGCATGGCTGAGCGACACTAGCACAGATTTCCAGTTATTATGAATATAGATGCTCTCATAACACCATGCACTTTTTAGCACTTATCGTGGTTGTAAAATAGTACTTAAGATATTCTGTTTCTGTTTATCTTGCCCACTCCACTGTCAGTTCAATGAAGTCTTGCCCACCATTGTACTTCCAGAGCTTAACTAAGCTGAAGGGGCCCATGGTAGATATTTATTAAACACTCAATGAATGAATAAAGGATCCTTCTTGTATACAGTGGCATGTTTCAGTTTCCAAATGAGAAGGGAGTGGGATGTAACAGCTGAGATCCAAGCCCCACTGAGATCCCTAAGTGATTTCTTTATCAGGTGAGATTCTCCCCCATATTTTTTAGAGCTCAATAAGATCAAGCTATTAAACTGTTATCCAAGAGATAGTCAGAAAATGATAAGGGAGTAGGGAAAAGTCATTTCTTCCCTCCACAGGTGCCTACTGTGTATAGTTATTAAAGAAAGATGATTGACGATGACTAGAGAAGGAGGTTCCTGGGGAGTGCTGGGTATCCCTGGAGGCCTTGAATGTGAGGTGACTCACCTGCCTTTCCTCTTTTTTCGGTTGTTCCAGAGCGCTGCGATGACTGGGGGCTAGATACCATGAGGCAAATCCAAGTGTTTGAAGATGAGCCAGCTCGCATCAAGTGCCCACTCTTTGAACACTTCTTGAAATATAACTACAGCACAGCCCATTCCGCTGGCCTTACTCTGATCTGGTATTGGACTAGGCAGGACCGGGACCTTGAGGAACCAATTAACTTCCGCCTCCCTGAGAACCGCATTAGTAAGGAGAAAGATGTTCTCTGGTTCCGGCCCACCCTGCTCAATGACACAGGCAACTATACCTGCATGTTAAGGTAGTCTGATTTTTGGTGGTGACCTTCTCTTTTCTTTAATCCTTAGGCCTTTCTCCAGATGATGCATGTGCAATGAAGCTGGGGAGGGGAAGGATGCATCTAGAAAGAGTTAACACTTCACTTCAGTGGGTTAACTAAGCTTGGCTGAAAGATGTGTGAGGAGAAAATGGTTGTGCTGCTGAGACCATTCTTCGTAGGTGGTTACTTTTCAAACCCTGACATGTATCAAGGTTGTCTAAAGGTAGAGCCTTGTTGATGTGTCCTCTTTCCTGACATCAGAACCTGCCTACACTGCGGACCCACCTGGAGACATCTATTCTTACAATAAGCAGGGCAGGGAGAAGGACGCATTTGTATCTGTTACTGTCATTTTTCAAAGTGCCTGGCACAGAATAAAACCCCCAGATGCCTTTTACAAAGAAAGAATATTTGAGAGGTATCAAATGTATTTAGAACAATGCTTTTCAAACACTTTTACCAAAATTCCCCTAAGAAGCAGACACCGTATCCCTGGGAATCTAAGAATAGACTCCAGAGCACCCTATCATTATGCAAAATTTCTTTCAAGCCCACTTTTTCCTTGAAAGTTCATGTAAATTTTGCATTTTATTCCACACTATACTTACTTTTTTCTTTTACTACGAATTGTTATTGCTCTGAAAAAAAAAAATTAAACTGAGGCCCCTCTGGAAAATAATCATATTAAAGCTTAGTTCTTTGGCTACTTTTTTCCCCAAGGTTTCTTTTTGCTTCCAAGCTTTATTTAATTTTTTTTTTTAAATCCTTACCAAGGATATTAATCTTCAGATGGAGTGGGAGAGGATGAGAGAGAGAGAAAGAGAGAGACATATCGATTGGTTGCCTCCCGCATGATTCTGACCAGGGCCGGGGACCAAACCACAACCAAGGAATGTGCCCTTGACCGGAATCAAACCTGCGATTCTTTGGCTCACTCTAACCACTGAGCCAAACTAGCCAAAGGGCTTTACTTTATTTTTAAATTCTCGTCTGTGTTATGAGTCGTTGTTGTTGTTGTTTTTTTAACATTATTTCCTACTCTTTAATAAGTACATTGGTTTTCTAGGGCTCCATAACAAAATACCACAGACTGGGTGGTTTAAACAACAAAAAATGTGTTTTCTCACAGTTCTGAAGGCTAGAATTCCATGATCAAGGTATTGGCAGGGTTGGTTTCATTCATCTTTCCTTGATTTGTTGGTGGGCGTATTTTCTCTATGGCTTCACATGGTGTCCCCTCTGTCCTTATCTCCTCTTCTTTCTTTCTTTCTTTTTTTTTTTTTTCAATTTTTATTAATTTAATTTTGTTACAGATGTTTTTCCTTTTTCCCCCATAGACACCCTCCTCCCCATTCTGCCCTCCCAACTCCTCAGCATTGTTGTCTATGTCCATTGGTTATGCTTACATGTATATAAGTTGTTTGGTTTATCTCATCCATCCCCGCTGGCCCCCTTCTCTGAGGTCTGTTAGTCTGAACCATACTCCTTTCTGTGTCTCTGGGTCTATTTTATTCATCAGCTTATTTTGTTCATTATATTCCACAAATAAGTGAGATCATTCACTTTCTCTGATTGACTTATTTTGCTTAGCATAATGCTCTCCAGATTCTTCCATGTCATCTCAAAGGATAAGAGATCTTTCTTTCTTACAGCTGCATAGTGTTCCATTGTATATATGTACCACAGTTTTTTTATCCACTCATCTACTGATGGACACTTGGGCTGTTTCCAGATCTTAGCAATTGAAAATAGTGCTGCTATGAACTTAGGGGTACATATATTCTTTCTGATTGGTGTTTCAGGCTTCTTAGAATATATTCCTAGAAGTGGGATCACTGGGTCAAATGACAGATTAATTTTTAATTTTTTGAGGAAACGCCATATTGTTTTCCATAGTGGCTGCACCAGTCTTATCTCCTCTTCTTATAAGAACATCAGTCACATTGGACTAGGGCCTACCCATGGGACCTCATTTGACCTTAATTATGTTTTTCAAGACTTATCCCCAACTGCAGCCATATTGTGAGGTACTGGGAGGTAGGTCTTCAACATAGGAATTTTGGCAGGACACTATTTTGTCTGTAACAATAAGGCTGAAAAACAAAGTACAACCATTTAGAATTACGAAACAGAACAATAGGCAGCCCCAGACCTTCTTCTGAATGCCCCGTCTCTCGTGGGTGTTGACTGTCCTCTGATGGAGAATTAGGACTATGCTTTGATAAATTTACACTCTATAATGGTTAAGTGAAGAAGGACCTCACTCTATCACAGAAACACATTTTGGTCATGATGGCCTTGGGAGTCCCTCAAACTTCTGAAGGCCCTCCTGAGGCTTTCACAGGACTGTTGAATTTTATTGCAGTGGACTCCAAACTGGTGTGTGGGCTGTGGAAGGGACCTGGAATAGTTCATGTGCCCGTTATTTATATCCTAATACTTTCTGGGAAAGGTTATACAGTATTTTAGTGGAAAGAGCACTGGATGAGAAGACAGAAACCTAGGCTCCCATCCCAGTTCTGCCACTGCTTAGCTGGTGACCATCGCCAAATCAGCCCATGTCTGTGAGCTTTGGTATCTATATATTTGCACAAGAAAGTCAACCTAAATGCTCTTTGAGCTCCTTTCCATTTTTGATCGTTGTTAATCCATTTAACATTCCCACATGGAATTGAGCAAATAACTGGGAAGAGGTCATGGGTAGCTTTCTGGTCTCCACTGTGCATTCTAATGCTTCTGTATCTCTATTTCCTTGTTCTCAGCAAGCATCTACTTGTCTAGAGCTCTTCGCCAAACTTTTCTAACCTTCTCTGACGTTACAGGAGCAGATGTGCATGGCTGTTAAGGCCTAAGTATACCTTTAATGTTATTTAATAATTTTCAGATTATCTCTGCAGTTTACCTTACTATTTTCTATGTGTCTAAAGAAAAGTTTAAAATCAAACTTGTCTGGTTGGGGCACCAGGCACTTCTCATTGTCCTGAGGTGATTCCTAAACTGAGAAAGACAAACTGAACTACTGAAATTATGGGCCTGCTGTCTTTTTCCCCCCATCACCATTTATCCTCTCTGTGCCCTTTTCCACCTCCACCTACCCCCTCCATTCCCCCAAATCACCACACTGTTGTTCATGTCCATGAGTTCTCTCTTTTATCTTTGGTCAGTCCCTCCACCAACCCCAATAGCCCCACAACCAGAGCAGTCTACCTGTTCTCTATTTCACTTAGCATAATATTCTCCAGATCCATCCACACTGTTGAAAAGGATATAATTTTCTTCCTTTTTCGTAGCAGAGTAGTATTCCATTGTGTAAATGTACCACAACTTTTTTATCCACTCATCTACTAATGGACACTTGGGCTTCTTTCAAATCTTGGCTATTGTAAATAATGCTGCAATGAACATTAGGGATACATATATTCTTTTGAATTAGTGTTTTGAGTTTCTTTGAATAAATTCCCAGCAATGGAATGGCTGGATCATAAGGCAGTTCCATTTTTAGTTTCTTGAGATAACTCCATACTGCTTTCCACAGTGGCTGCACCCATCTGCATTTCCACCAACAGTGCACGAGGGTTCCCTTTTCTGCACATCCTTGCCAACACTTCTTGTCTTTGAGGTCATCAGATTAAGATTCAACTTCTAGGATTTTACTTCTTATATTCTTTCTTTAATACCCCTATTAAGATGACATCTAGATTTCTTTGTTTGGAGCTGGAAATGTCATCCCAATCACTGTTCATTGCCTTTTTAAAAAATCAGAAAATGGCCCTGGCCGGTTTGGCTCAGCGGTTAGAACATCCGCCTGCGGTCCTGAGAGACTCGGGTTCGGTTCCCGCTAAGGGCACGTACCTCGGTTGCAGTTTGTCCCCGGCCCTGGTTGGTCGTGCGGGTGGCAGCCACTCGATGTGTCCCTTTCACATCGATGTTTCCCTCTCTCTCTCTTCCTCTCTCTCCCTCTCACTCTATCTGTACAAAAAATGGAAAAATGTCCTCGGATGAGGATTAAAAAAAAAAAAAAAAAAAAAAAAAAAAAAATCAGAAAATGTATCTTATTAAGTTGAAATTTACCTTCTATAACTTCCATCTATACAATACTTTTATCTGGTAGACATTTTGTTATTTGTTGGTAGAGATCATGCCTGCCACTTTCCCTTTCTACCTTATTATCATTGTCATAAGCCATCTTTATGTACTTTCTCCTTCCATCTTGGTGAAGGGAATGCGTACCCACACCTTCTATTGTATTTAGTCTTCATTTGTGAGTTCTTGAGGATCTAATACGTGTTTGACACCTTAAATAGAAATTATTAAAAGGTTGGGCTCATTTACTCATCACCCCCAAAATCACTTATTTTTATTATTTATGTTTCCTTCATTGTTTTCCTGTATGTACACACAAGTCTTACAGCTATCCCATTCATTTTCACAAATCTTTATTCAACATCTACTGAAAGGTTAGATACTGTACAAGATGCAAGGAATGCAAGAAAACATACTTGGTCATGCCCTTGTTTGAACTGTGATAAAGCAAGAAGAACATAACAGCAAATGAACACAAGGAAATGTTTGAGGAGCTCAGAGAAGTAGAGATCTAATTTAGGGTGCATAGAGGATCACATATAAGACTTCCTTGTGAAAGGTGAGGTGATGGGATAAGGAGAGTCCTCCAGCAGACAAAACAGCCTGTGCAGATGTTAAAAACATAAGTACGACCCTCCAGCCAGCCTAACAGCTTTATGTGTTTGTTAGTGTTTTCCTTCATGCTTGATTTTTTTATAGATATGTACACAGCTTTTAATGATTGTACCATACTTTTCATTAAAGTCTTCTTTTTTTTGTAGATTTTTCTATTATTTATTCAAATGTTTTCTTTGCTAATATAGCACTGGATAGACATTTTTAAAGTATGTTTTTATTTATTTATTTTTAATTGTTTCTTTATTGAGTTTTAGAGAGAGAAGAAGGGAGAGGGGGAAAGAAATAGAAACATTGATGAGAGAGAACATCGATTGACTGCCTCCTGCATGCCCCCAAACTGGGGATTGGGCCCACAACCTGGGCATGTGCCCTGACCGGGAATCGAACTGGTGACCTCTTGGTGCATGGGTCAATGCTCAACCACTGAGCCACACCAGCCAGGCTAAAATATGTTTTTATTGATTTTTTAAGAGAGACAGGAAGGGAAAGAGAGATAGAAACATCAAAGTGAGGGAGAAACATCAATTGGCTGCCTCCTGCATGCCCCCCACTGGGATTTGAGCCCACAACCTGGGCATGTGCCCTGACCGGGAATCGGACCAGGACCTCCCAGTCCATGGAACGACATTCAATCCACTGAGCCACATCGGCCGAGCTGGATGGACATTTTTGATATGTGCTCTTCCTATTACCAATTTTTCATAAAACTGTCATGTGAGAAATTTTCCAGAAATAAGATTACTAGGCCAAAAGCTAAGACTTTTTATAAAATGATTTTGGAAACATATTTATTTTCTAAAAGTTGTTTATACCATTATCAACCATGAGTTAATATGGTGTACTCAGCACTGAATATTATTGAGAATGTTTTAAGGGTAAAATTAAATATACATACACACACACACACACACACACACACATATACATACACACATATAAATACACACAAATACATATGCATGTTAAGGAGCATATCTAAAAAAATAAGTATTTTAATATATCAATAGTAACTAATTTTGTGTTTTTATTCTGTGATATAATTTGATATGAAAATATCTCCATACCATATTTAATTTTTACATGAACTTGCACATATGAAGTCTCAATACTTAGCATTACTTCACTTAGCTTATTTCATTGATTTTTTTTTAAGGGAGAGAGAAATAGAAACATCAGTGTGAGAGAGAAACATCAGTTGGCTGCCTCTTGCACGTCCCCTACTGGGGACCCAGCCCTCAACCCAGGCACATGCCCTGACCAGGAATCGAACCGGCACCTCTCAGTCCATGGGACTACACTCAGTCCACTGAGCCACAGAGGCCAGGCCACTTAGCTTATTTTAATGTATTTATTGTATTAAGACAAATGTAAACCAAAGGACTTATATGCATACATGGATCACCAAAGGACATGGATAATATTGTGGTGAAGGCGGGAGGGTGGGGCAGGGGGAGGTGGCGAAAGCAGGGAGAAGGGGGTCAATATTGTAAAAAAAAAAAAAAAGGAGGGACATCTGTAATACTTTCAACAATGAAGATACATTTTTTAAAAAATGTAAACGAGTGCCCATTCATTGCATATTTCTCTTTTCAGGAACACCACATATTGCAGCAAAGTTGCATTCCCTCTGGAAGTTGTTCAAAAAGATAGCTGCTTCAATTCTCCCATGAAAGTCCCAGTGCATAAACTGTATATAGAATATGGTATTCAGAAGATCACTTGTCCAAATACAGATGGATATTTTCCTCCCAGTGTCAAACCAACTGTCACTTGGTATATGGTAAGAAAATTGGAAAGCATTTTACCCTCTAAATGGCAATAATTATTTGTTGAGTTAATGTAGAAACAGATTTTTCTAATCAGATTTCTATATCTTCTTTAGTGACTTTATACAAATCTTTTACTGCTTCCTCACCTTGTAACATTTTAAAGGAAGTGCTGGAGAACACGTTGCCTCAACTCATCATTCCTTAAAGTGTATTCACTGGGCTACTTAAACTACCTTAGTTCTATTAACTTCCTATGAAATACAATTTGAGAAATGCTGCCCACTTCCACTCTCTGCTCAGTGACATCGGAAGCTGCTAATTCAGCTGGTGAATTTCAACTCCTTGACGAGTCAGTACTGTATTCTATTACTTGTATGTATTTTTGCCCTCATTTATAGACACAGTCCATCTGTGGTTCCTTCAACATCTCAGAGATTTGGGAAGAGTTTAATAAAAAATGATAGTGTTAGAAGGCGGAGCGTGTGACAGCAGCATAGATTTTTTTTTTCCTCATCCAAGGACATTTTTGCATTTTTCTTCAGATAGAGTGGGAAGGAGAGAGAGAGAGAGAGAGAGAGAGAGAGAGAGAGAGAGAGAGAGAGAGAGAAACATTGACATGAGAGAGACACATCGAGTGGTTGCCACCCACACAGGCCGGGGACAAACTGCAACCAAGGTACATGCCCTTAGCGGGAACCGAACCCAGGACTCTCTGGTCTGTGGGCTGACACTCTAGCTGCTGAGCCAGACTGGCCAGGGCCAGCAGCATAGTTTTTTAATCTCTTCAAATATCCACATAAGGCAAAGCCAAGAACTGGACAGCATGTAAAACAAAACTCCGTGTTAAGTTATCCACAAGAATCACTTTCAATAAAACAAGTGAGTCACACCGCAGACAGGGCCCCTATAAACTCTGTGTCTACAGGGAAAAGGAGTAGTCGGAAGCAATGTGGAATCTGGCAGACCTGAGCAGAGAAGCCCTCAGAAGTCAGTGGGTACTTTCTGGAAAGTGTGATGAGCCAATGGAAGAACAGCAGCTGCAGTTGGGAAGGGGAGGCAAAGATGCCTATGGTGAGAAATTCTGAAGGGTTTGGAATTGGTCCAGTGCTCTGGAACTCTGTGAAACCACCACCACAGTGAGGGGAAATGGCTGGAGTACAATCAAAAGTAGGTCAGATCAGGATCATACAGGCGGGGCAAGAGTAAGGTTACAATTGTGAGTATGCAAAACACAGACTTTGTTCTTGTATTACTATTTATTACATACTGTATTTTCCAGAGAGACAACTATAAACACACTTTTGCCTGACCCCACGGTAAGGAGTGAAGAGAAGGACAGGTGCAGCAGAGCAGGGTCAGGAAATTTGAAGACCATATTTTTGGAGAGGTATCTCTGTGAAGTTAGAAAATCTTGCCTGGTTATAAAACTTAGGGGAAAAAAGAACTAGTTTTGCATAAAAGTGAGTAGCAAGAAGAATCAAGCTAAAATCCACCATTCAAAATTATAAGAAAAAGGAGAGTAAGAATAACATGCTACAAAAAAAAGCATGCCAGAGGACATATTTTAACCAACTATTGCAAAAATGAACTAAAAACATTAAATGAAACAAAATGAGAAAGAATAACAAATAAATTGGAGTTACAAAAATTCAATAATAATAAAACTCAGAACTAGAAGAAAGTCATTTTAGAAATGAAGCTAAACTAAGAGGAACATAACAGCAAATGAACACAATAGATAATGTCTTAATTTTAACAGAAAGAGGAAGTCAGAAGAAAAGTTTTAATCAAAATTAAATGATGAACAAAAATAAGAGGGATAGAAGTATATACTAAAATCATATAAAATAGACTTTAAGACAATGAGTATTAATAGAGATAAAGAGGACTTTTCAGAATAATAAAAGGGTCAGTTCATAAGGAAGGCATAAAAATAATAAAATTATATATGCCTAATTACAGTGTTTCAAAATGCATGAAAAAATGTTGACAGAAATAAAGGACAAAATAGACAATCCTATAACCCTAATTAAAATTTTAGCATCTGTCTCTACCTGTTTAAGTTATTAATGGAATGACAGGCGCCAACTTGAAGAGTTTTCTATTGGCCAAAATGGAACAATTTGAATTTCGGTAAGGACATTAATTGCAATAGGTCAAATCCTGTGAATTAAGTTTAAATCCATAAATTCATGATCCTAGTTTAAAATATTTAATTGGTCACATTTGAAAGATAATAGGAAATCAATTTACCTTGAAAACTGGTAAAGGGGAACATATTAAGTATTTATTCTGCCTTTCCTGTAAGAAATGTATACTGTGTTATGAAATGGGGCAGAGAAATATGTTTCTATTTAAAAAAAAGTAAATCCTTGTAACCCCTAGTGATTTAGTTAATAAATCTAAGCATTAAGCATCAATGACAGCTACCATCACAAGAAGAGTAACAGCCAGATATATGCCTTCTGATGAAAGAACAATATCAATTATAATTGTGCCAAGTGGATTAAACTTTTAGATACTGCTGATATTTTGCAGGAAGTATAGAGAACAGAAGAATGTAGTGACCTGCACCATGAGTTTGTAGTCAGAAAAATCCAAACTGAAAAATTCTATATGCCAAATGCCTTGGGTTTCTCAACAGATAAATTGTAAGAAAAACAAAGGCATGATGTGGGAATGTATTGATTAAAAGAAGTATATAAGACAAGTTTAAAAATGGATGGGTCTGTAGTGTCTAAGGATGCACATATGGGTGATAGAATCATAAATGAAAACAAGGAAATGATTTTGCTATGAAAGTGTAGGTAGTGTCTACTTCGACGGGTAAAGAGCTGAGGTTGACATAGGGCATATGGAAGGTGACTGGCAACATTCTATTCCTGGACCTGATTGGTGGTAACAACGGTTTTGCTTTATAATAATTCATTAACTCATGCATATGTTTAGAATATTTTTATATTTTGTATTTTATAATAAAGTGATTAAGAAAAAGGGAAGGAAGGAAAGAGGAAATGAGAGATTTAAGATCAATTGCAAGTAAGAACCTCACATCATTTTTTTTTTCCTAACAAACTATATAACAAGTTATGAAAAAATCAAGGAAATTTAAACAGAATATTAATGACATCAATGAATTATTATTGTTATTTTAAATTGTGATAATTGCACTATAGTTATGTTGCAGAAGGGGTCTTGTCATTTAGAGATACACATAAATATTTACAAATGAAATTTTGCAATGTCTGTGATTTGCTTCAAAATAATCTTGGGCTGAAGTGAGGGGGTACAGATGAAATAAGACAACTCAAATTGGTATTTTTGAGGCTAGGTATGGGTATAGGGAATCAGTCTATATTCTCTCTATGATTGTAACTTTTCATAGTAAAAATCATAAGAAGTGATTTAAAGAGTAATAGCAATTTTATTCAATAAGTATAATATATCCTCCATATAAAAAATGTGTTCATCTAGTTATCAAGGTCTCTTAGCTCTATTTATTTTTTCTATACTTTGTATATTCAATGGTCTGAAAAAATTAATTTTATTTTCTTACATATTCTATAATAATTTTCTCATTTTTTAATGCATTACCTCTTCCTGGAATGTCCTCTTTTCTTCCTTATAACAGATCAAATTCTATTGCCTCATGAAATGTTTCATGTTGTCTCCAGCTAAATACAATTTTCCCTCATATAATCCCACAGCTATTTATTTATGCCTGTTTTCATGTCACCTTTTACTTTATTGTTTCATAATCATTCACTCATGTATACATTTAACACATATAAGTTATAGATCAACTGTATTCCTTGGTAGGGGTTTGGGGGAACACAGTAATGAATGAGATATATGTCCTGTCCTACATATTTCCAAAGGATCTCACAATTTAATTGACAAATTTATAAATAAGAATTCTATTATTATTGAAATGTAGAATTCTATATTCCACAAGAATGCCAAAGAGAATTTATTGTTGGTTTTAAGAACAGGGAGAACTGTACATGCTTCTACTCTGTGAAATGGATAATTTCTTGAGGGCGAAGTTATGCCATACCCATCTCTGTATTTTCAGTGATTCCCATATTTCTGTTTTTTTTTCTGGTTAATGTCACTGCTATTAACAAAAGTATGAAATAGCAAAGGAGGAGCAGTTGTGGGGAGCAAGTGAAGGATTTAGGTAATGTGGTTGAGTTAGAGGTATCTGAGAGACATCCAGGTGGCAGTGACAGTAGTAGTGGCTACAGGTGTGTGAATCTGGAGCTTTAGACGAAAAATCAGAGTTGGACAGAGGAATAGATGCATTTGTATCAGTGATTTTCAACTTTTTTTCATCTTATGGCACATACACTAATTTCTAAAATTCTCTGGCACCTGACCGGTGTGGCTCAGTGGTTGAGCGTTGACCTATGCACCCAGAGGTTGCTGGTTCGATTCTCGGTCAGGGCACGTGCCCAAATTGTGTGCCCAATCTTCAGTGGGAGGCATGCAGGAAGTGGCCAATCGATGTTCTCTCTCATTGATGTTTCTATCTCTCTCCCCCCTCCCTTTGTCTCTCTCTAAAATCAATAAAGAAAAAAAAAATTTTTAATAAAATTCTGTGGCACACCAAAAAATACATTATTTTTTTGCCAATTTGACAAAAAAATAGATATGATTTTGATCCATTCACACTGGACAACTATTGTTGTGTTGGCTGTTGTCCTTTTTTCATTTGATAAACTAAGGAAAAAGAGGCCAGTGCCCCTGACTAAATAGTCAGGGTTTGCATGTTTTGAAAATTCTTGCAGCACATAAGTTGAAAATCACTAATCTGTATGATAGTTGCAGCCCTAAGGACTAAGATCAAAATCTGGTGAGAATGTTCATGGAGTGAATGAAAGCAGAAAGCCTAGAAAGAAGACTGAGCAAAAAGTCATAGGCAAACCATCACCATGGTAGATACCCAATAACGTGCAAGTGACAAAAGAAACAGGTAACCAGCCATCCTTTCTGTTCTATGAAAGGTCACTCTTCATATGTGGTACACTGCTTTTTTTTCCTCTCTTTTTGGGTAATTGACTGAAACTATTAATCCTAAAAGTTCTGCCATCTTGGGTACAAAATCAGGGTTCTTGGTAGCTGCATTCTCCTGTCATTGTACAGCAATGCTGATGTTTTCTACCTGCTACCCCGACTCCCTGCATCCACCTAGCTATCTTGGCCCTCCTAGAGTAATTCTCTCTCAGTTGTTATCAACTGAATTCCCTACCTTGACCTTGTAGAAATAGCCTCTTTTTGTAGTACAAATAACTGTGTAAGAGTTAAAAGACATATAAATTCATTTCAGCAATTTGCTTCCTTTTAGCAGAAAGAAGAAAATTGATAAATTGAGAGAAGGAAAAGGAAATGAACAATTCTTGCATTTTACTTGTAAAATGCATCGTGCTAGGGATTTTATATGCTATATATAATACTAATCATCATCCTTCAAGTTAGATGTCATCCTTTTACAGATTATGAAGCAGAGGCTCAGAGAGGTAAACAATAGAGCTAACATTTATTGAGCACAGGAATTCTTCCAGATGCTTTAATTCTTTAACTTAATTCCCTCAAAATAAGGTAAGTTATCTTGTGTTTTCCTTTTTACAGTTAAAAAAAATAAAGGCTAGAGTGATTAAAAGATTTGCCCAAGGTGACAAGCTAGGAACCAATATTCAATCCTACAATCTGTATTGAGTCCATACTTTTACATTGTGGTATATCATGTACTCAAAAACAATCTAGCTGATAATGGGAGAATATGGAATTTCAGGCCAGTTCTGTTTGGTTTCAAGCCTATACTCTCCAGAAATGATACCGAGAGGGTGGTCTGGTCTTTACTTCTGAAGCTTAGGACACTTTGAAGGGTGGGCTAGTCTTTGAACACAGGTTGGGTTGTAGGATGAGCTGTGGAACAAGGAAATCTGTGGCTAGAGGGCCCTGGCAAATCAGAGAGGGCTCAGGAAAACTGAGATTGGAAGAAACCAAAAATCAATTTTTTTTTTGTTGCATAACTGCAAGAGAAATGAGGCAGGATTGCATTTTCCTCTTTGGCATGTCATATAGTCTTTCCTCCTCTCTTTTACATGGCAAGCTTTTCCTCATTCAGGGCCCAGAATGCATAGCACTCTAATTCAGCAATCCTGTGAGTTAAACTGATGTTCAGTAAATGTTTGTTGAATGAGCCAGGTTTTGTAACTAGCCTGGAGAGCAAGCCATGGTTTGTGATTTACTGCATTTCAAATAGCCACCTTATGAAAGAACTTCTGGAACACGACATGTGTATAAATTGGAGGTTGCCTGTTTATTCACATAGGGACTTTGGGAATAAATAGCAGTAAAGATACAGGTGAGATCTTATTGTTCTTTTTACTATTATTCTTAGATTTATTCAGCGACCTGAGCTTTAAATTATGGCAAGCCATCCTAACTTTTATATTATTGGATTATTTCTCTTCCTCATTGTTGTAATTGGGTATTTGATCCACCCCACCCCAGAGATCCTTATAAAAACAAAGAAAATTTTCCCTTTTTTTTGCTGAGAATCAGAGGAACCATTTTAATGGATGTATTGAATATTGAATTTATACCAGCTGCTGAAATGCTCTATCTGCTGTTTAGGAGAATGGATATCATTCTGGAGATAAGTCTGAAAAAAGCTGGTTGTCCTTGTGTTTAGTATAATCATTAAAAATTGCCCTGGCTGGTTTGGCTCAGCAGTTAGAGTGTCGGCCTGCGGTCTGGTGAGACCAGGGTTTGGTTCCTGCTAAGGGCATGTACCTTAGTTGCAGTTTGTCCCCGGCCCTGGTTGGGTTGTGTGGGTGGCAACCACTTGATGTGTCCCTTTCATGTCAATGTTTCTCTCTCTCTCTCCCCCACCCACTCTATCTGAACTCGAACACTCTCTCTATCTATCTATCTATCTATCTATCTATCTATCTATCTATCTATCTATCGTCCTCGGATGAGGATAAACAAATAAAAAAAAATGGTATATTACCTCCACCTCTAATTTTCAGTGTAAAATTAATCAGAATTGGTCAGATAATATTTATAAATCTCTCTCAGAAAACAGGAAAATCTGCTTTTTCTGACAAAGTGCCATCAGGAAAGCACATTTCTGATCTAGTGCAAGACTTGGCCTTTTTTCCAGCGTAGCACATGTTGTAGAGAAGTTTGTCCAAGTCTGTATAGACTTTATTTTTAAAGTGTTTGTTTCTATTTGAAAAATTAGTCTAGTTGGTCCTTTATCTCTTTCCTTTCCCTGCAGTTCCCCTATTGTGCTTTTTAATTTTTGGTATGAAGGAAATATGTAGCACATTTACCTTTAAACTATACACGTTTAATTCCATATTTGCGTGTATACACACAGGAATTCACATATAGTTTCAGGGCTTCTAAGGATCCACGATCCATCCTCTAAACTTAACCCAAGCTCAGATATCTGTGAAACCTTGAGGCCGAATTAGGCTGAATGAGTCACCCACTTTCTATTTTGGTAGCACTTAATTTATACCTCATTTTTGTTACTATAATGATTGTACCTCTTTCTTCTGTACTAGATAACAACCTCTCCTTTTCTTTCCCTTGAAGACCAAGCACACAGCACAAAACTGAGCCAATAAACTGTATTTAGGAATTGATTAAATTATTAAGTGGATTTGATGGGACTGGAAAACTCCATGGGAATAAGGGTCATTTCTGTATTTAATGGCTACGTTATGCCCAGCTCCTAACACAGTGTCTGTCACAAGAAGGGATTTTGTAAATATTTGTTGCTTGAACACTGGAATGGCTTTAGTTTTGTTCATTGAAATTGACTGATATATAGAGCTCTTATGCGACTTTGTAAGTAAGAATGATATAGTTTATACCAACTTAATCTTTGGAGCTAACATTTCAATAGCTATCCCCAACTGTTCTAACCATATATCTCAGTGAAACTCTTTGTATACTTGCTCCCTCTTTCCCCACTCATCCTCAGCTCACCCACGCCACATCTTGTATTTCACACAGCCATCTTGTTGTAAGCTCTGCATGAGCTTCAACCCCGTGTCTTCTGTCTTTGCTTCTCTCATTCATTATTTTTGATCATGCAGCACAAATGGATTGAGCTAAATATTTGGCAAGCTGCTGGCCATGAAGTACGGTACTCATTCACTCCTCTCTTGCCCCGTAAGAGTAAATTTTCTAGAGGAAGAGACAAACATGAAGAAAGGTTATATAATAAAATTGGTTAAGTAAAATACAGCATAGAGAACATAGTTAATAATACTGTCATAACTAAGTATGGTGCCAAGTGGGTACTGGAAATATTGGGGGAGTACTTTGTAAAGTACAGATGGTCTAACCATTATGCTGTACACCTGAAACTAATACAAATAATATTGACTGTAAACTGTAATTGAAAAAAAAATAAGAAAATAATATAAAGTTAGTTAAATACTGACACAGAGGGCAAAATGCTATTAGACTTCAGAGAAGTTATTCATAACTTTCTCCTGTTTCTGGTGTGCTCTTTTCCATGTTTCTCTTCTTAGTTAATAGCTATTAATATTTCACTTATCCTTAAAGATCCAACTCAACTCTTTCTTCTCCATGCAGTTTTTTCTGAATGTTTTCTATTCCATTTCCCCCCACTTCCTGACCCTGATATCCTTCCACAGTATTTGTTGCAATTCTCTACAAGACCATACGTACATAGGTTAGGAACTGTGTCCTTTCCATTTTTTGTGCCCTCACACAGTTCTTAAATGGTGAATGGCATGGAAATACTTATCCACAGTTAGTCAAGGCACCCCCCCCAACCACACCCCATACCTTACCACATGCTGTTTTTCCTCTCACACTCTACCTACAAGTCATAGTAGGTTGCCATGGCTACTGCTGTGTGGTTGAAAAGTTGCTCTCCTGTTTAACTTCTCTCTTTTGAATTCAGAATGAGGAACTGATGGATCAACTAAATGGATGATTTGTCTTCCAGTCAGACAAGTGTTTGCCTCATAGTGGAAATCTGCTTACTGTTAACCTGTTTCTTGCATTTGGAAGCACGTTGTTTTGTTCTTTGGGTATCTAGAACTCTGTTCCTGTCTTTTATTTTTCTGGATTACAAATAAATGATTTTGAAATTATAAGAAAATTTGTAGGCTTTATTTTCAGGAATATTTTATTATGTTGAAAATATTCTGTATGTTTCAGGTATATGTGCGAAGGGTCTAGAGATGTATCTGCTTATAAGAAACAGAGTCCATCACACACTACAGGCCAAAGTTAGTGGTTCAACAATGCCCTGAAGCTACCCCATCACACATATGCATACTTACAATCTAAAATATTTCCTTCACTTCCTCTTCTTGCATGCTACATAGGTCTAATAGCTTTAAAATGGACTTTTGAAGTTCTTATTTTGGTTAAAACCAGTGAAGGGAGACAAATATTTGGTGATGGGAGATGATTTGACTCTGGGTGGTAGACACATGATGCAACATACAGATCATGTAGCTTAGAAATGTCCACTTGAAAGCTGTGTGATCCTGTTAACCAATGTCACCCAGATGAGACAATGTAAGTGCATTTGTCTCAGTGTACTTTAAAAATATATATATTTTTTATCCTCACCCAAGGACATTTTTGCATTTATCTTCAGATAGAGTGGGAGGGAGAAAAGGAGGAAGAGAGAGAGAAACATTGACGTGAGAGAGACCCCAACGTCAACGATTGGTTGCCACCCCTGAAACCCCAACCAGGGCCAGGGACAAACTGCAACTGAGGTACACGCCCTTAGCAGGAACCAAACCTAGGACTTTGGTCTGTGGGCTGGCGCTCCAACAGCTGAGCCAAACTGGCCAGGGCTGTCTCACTGTATTTTTTTCAGCCTCAAATAACTGCTGAGCAGAGATGCTTATTCTTAGTTAAGAAGCTAGTTCAAGACCTTTTTTGAGCTATCTGGAAAACTGAGTTTTAGCTCTGCTTTGTGTTATCTGGAATAGCTCTTCATTGTCCATTTCCTTTTTTTCCCACTTTTAAAACTATAGCATATTTAATCTGATCTGTCTACTTAACAGGGATTTAAGAATAGCCAAGTTAACAAACCAGAGAAGAAAATAGCTTTGAACTGTTTAAATAGAAGATGTCACAAAAGTCAAGTCGAGTTCTCTAGATAGTCTAAACTCAATTTAAACCAAATCTGACATAAATTCTTTATAAGTGCAGGCTTTTGTGGCCTCATACTTTGTGATAACCTAAGAGTATTAAAATCTCTGGCTGATGTGACAAGTGTCTAGAAGTACTTTTATCAAAACAGGAAAAATTATACTTAGAAAATAACCTAACTGAGCATATATCAGCTTTCTTGTGATGATAATCCCCATGAATCAAATCTTTAATGCTATTCTTTTTTTTTTGTTTGTTTTTTTTTTTTTATCCTCACCGGAGGACATTTTTCCATTTTTTGTTCAGACAGAGTGGAAGGGAAAGAGAGGGGGAGAGAGAGAGAAAGAGAGAAACATCGACGTGAAAGGGACACATCGAGTGGCTGCCACCCGCACAACCCAACCAGGGCCGGGGACAAACTGCAACCGAGGTACGTGCCCTTAGCGGGAACCGAACCCGGGTCTCTCCGGACCGCAGGCCAACGCTCTAACCGCTGAGCCAAACCGGCCAGGGCTTTAATGCTATTCTTAAAAGACATATTTCCTGTTACAAAGAATTACAAAATATGCCACTTAGAGTAACTGTCATATTTCAAAACACGTGCTCCAGGAATTTAAGTAAGAAAACCTGAAGTATACGAGAATTAAATATGTGAATACAGGAAATTGAAAGTATAAGCCAGTAATACACTCACAGAATTGTAAAGATCTAAGGGAACTTAGAGATAATCCCTTATGTCGTAGATGAATTATTGGTTTTTAACAGAAAAACAAACACAGAATTTTTCTAAAGTAAATGTTCAACTATGTTTAGTCACAGATGATTGCATAATTTTTTTCTCTAAAACAAACAAAATATAACAGTATAACCAATTAGTAGAAGGTAGAGATTCAAACAGTATTCTAGTTATATTGAATGAGACACTTCAATCACAAAATTTTTAAAATATTAAAATGTGAGTTGGAGCAGAAATAACCTCAACTCTTGGTAAGACTCATAAAAATATTTTTTATTTTTAGATTCTGGAGTCTGTGTTATCTAATTTCAATACATAGGATAAATATAGGATAAGTTTGTACATGCTGATATAGTGATACAACAGAGTGATCAAGAATGCCAAAATCAGACATCTAAATTGAGGCCTAGTTTGTCAAGCAGAGTGGCTGGATTCCTGCATTTATAATAAACAGTGAAGAAATGTAGAAAAATGAAAAATAATTTTTCAGAAACTAAATAGAGCAAACAGCAGTTTAGGTTGCCTTAGCTGCTGTTCAGTACTTTACCTTGCTTCACTGTTAACATGAGATTCCCAGAATCTGAATACTGGATCCTGAGACAGCAAGCTAGTGCTTTTGAATTTACATTTTAGTTCAGAACATTAATTTTCTTTTGCAGAAAAGATGACAAAACTTAAAGCATTCACTCTTTGCAGAAACATTGTCAAATATTTGAGCAAAATAGTTTTGTAAAGGGTGCAGCCAGCATAGATATGTGTATGTTCTGTGCAAAATTAAATATCTGCATGTGCTTATATATTCCCTACGCATGTATGTAAATAGAAAACATATTTTCTTTTCTTTCTTTTAGGGCTGTCAAAAAATAGAAGACTTTAATAATGTGGTACCTGAAGACATGAATTTGAGTTTCCTCATAGCTTTGGTTTCAAATAATGGAGATTACACGTGCGTTGTTACATATCCAGAAAATGGGCGCGAGTTCCATCTCACCAGGACTCTGACTGTAAAGGTGGTTGGTAAGCATGGTTTGTATTAAGTGCACATGAAAAAAATGCAATAATTTTGTTTTGTCTGTTAACAGTTTGTTATAAACAAGTGTGTAAAATCTCTAAGAAAAAAGGGTTATGTTTTTTGTTTATTGCACTATCCCCAGAGCCTCCATCATTTCCACGTGCATTGTGGGCATCCAGTAACTATTAGTCTATTGAATGAATATGTGAATACGTGAAGTAAAGGCAGTTTGAGCAGCGAAAGGAGTGCCAGACAGATCTGTGTTCGAATTCTACTGCTGCCATTCATGAATAGTAGACATGAGTCTCCTTATCTGCCCTCTGAGACTTAGACTCCCTAACATTCCAGATAACTGAGAATATTAGAAATAATATACATATTATGGTAATATAGTTCCAGGCAATCAATAGAGACTCAGTGAATAGTTATTATTATTATCCAAAAACTATTTAAATAGAATTAACTAAAATATGTATTTCTCTATACTGCTGTTGCAGTTAATGTTCAGAGTATTTGCTGGCAGTGTTCAACCACTGGCCTGCACTGAGAGAAGAGGGGTGAGAACCTGGGCAAGTGGAAAGGGCAATGTCTAGGCAGAGTCCACTGACTCCTAGGAAACCCACAACGAGGACCCTCATACCACTGCCCTCTGTACTGAAATGAGAGCATATCACAGTGAGATTTTGTCAAACCCCATCTTTTTTTAGGAAAAAAACAATTTATTGTCATTTTTAAAAATCTGTAAATCATTGGTATAAGGTATTTCACAATTTTTAAAAATTGAAATCCCATCTTTTAATAGATGAAAATATTGAGGCCCAACAACAGAAAGCAACCTACTTAGTTAGAGATATTCAAGGTAATAGTAGAAGTGATTCTAAATCGCAGCTTTCTGACTTTCTGTTCGAGGCTTTTTCCTTCCTACCAGTCTGACACCAGATTCAGCTTATGTATTTCTTTGAAAGGGTTTTAACATTGTGCAAATAAAATTTGAATCGAACACTTTTGTAATCACTTTTCCTCTTTCTCTGCTTACTTTCTGAATAGTGCTGAGTTGGGGACTGATTCAGAAGAAAATCAGACTAAATTTGGAACCTGACATGAATGTACTTTAAAAGTTAAATGAATAATCTAACCTCACATTCATCTTGGCAGTTGTATGTGTATATTTAAGCGCAGTGGATGCTTTAATATGTGTCACTTAATTTAATTCTTATAATGAACCCATGAACTGAGATTAATTACTCTCATTTTAAAGTTGAGGAAATTACCTTTTCCAAGATTTATTTAAAAAAACAACAACAACAAAATAAACAGTTGGATGGTTAGTTTATGGCAAAGTTGGAATTAGAATACCTGGTCATTAAATTCTTGAAGTCTCTACTCTTAAGTAATATAATATAAAGCTCCTTCAAGACATTTTCATTCAATTGAGGAATATAGACTGTTATAAAGAACATTAATCTTATGAGTGAACCTTCTAATGATAACTAGACATCAGGTATACTTAGGTGCTGGGCTCACAATTGTGATTTTAAACGTTCCACTTATTCACTCATGTTAATACTATTTAGGTCTTGTACAAGATACTCTGAGAATGTTGAGAAATATGTAGAAAGGAAACAATTGAGCAAGACATGAGAGCAATTAATTATGATACAGTATGAGAGAAGTCTGTCTCACATAAGCTTTGGAAAGTGAAAACACTAGTTAAACATGCTGTTCTCAAATATTAAGGATATTCAACATATGTTTCTTTATTTGTTTATATGAATGAAATATTATAATTGACTATATATTAGACTGTGGGTGTTCTCAAGAGAATTGACTAACTATGCCAGGAAGTTGGGCAAGCCTTTACAGGAGAGAATATTTTTGAAATGGGTTAAAAGAGATAAATACTAAATGACTTAACATCATCTCCCTTTGTTCTTTACACTCCCACAGGGTCTCCAAAATATGCATTGCCCCCCCAGATCCATTCACCCAATGATCTTGTGGTGTATGAGAAAGAACCAGGTAATTATAGCTGTGCCTCTGAATTTCAGTTAGATTCTCTTAATTATAAGGAATAAAATGCCACAGAAGTTAACACAAGAGAATAGAAGGCTATTCTTAAAAAAAAAAAAAAAAAAAAAAAAGACACGAATTGAAACTGATGTCAGAAACCAAAGCACCTCTGAGCATTAGCTACCTCATGGATATCATGGGGAGCTCGGGACTCTCTGCTTCTCTCTTAGCAGCTGCTGCCTCCTTCTTCCTGTGCAGCAGGTTTCCCTTCCTGATCAGTGATTTCTGTCTGATGCAAACTGTAGCTCGCCTGGGGCTGTGGTTTGCCACGTCTACAGCATGAGCACAAGGCATCCACTACCGGGGGGCAGGGCTGGAGCTTGGAGTCCGGACTGTGAATATAATAGGTAACAACTGATAGAACTAATACACCTGATTAAACCACTATGAAATGTGGCTATGGCTGTCTGGGTCTATTTAGTTTTCATAATTTTTCATTTAAGAGAAAAATCACTTGTAACTGACCAAATAAGGTATGATGTATTATTCTTTTGACTCATAGCCTCCCACAGTTAAGCTGAAAACTGTAGAAAATTTTAAGGTTTTCTGTATTTTACAAAAAATTCACAGCAAACCCAATGAGAGTTATAAAAGAACATGTGTTTAAAATGTACTAAAGTAAATAGAGGCCGTGATCACCATAGGCAGAGAACAACAATACCCCCGCAAATTAAGATAAGGTTTCAAATAGTGATCTGCCTGTAAAAACACAAAGAACCCTACTTCTATGTCTCCGGGTCTATTTTATTCATCAGTTTGTTTAGTTCATTATATTCCAGAAATAAGTGAGATCATGTGATATTTGTCTTTCTCAGCAGTGGAGGGAAGGGATAAACCACAGAACTTATATGCAGGTATGCATAACCAATGGACATAGACAACAATGCTGGGGACAGGGTGGGAGGGGATAGGGCGGAGGGAGCCAATGGGGGGGAAAAAGGAGAAACGTCTGTAACAAAAATTAATTAATAATAATAATAATAAAAAGAATACACTAAAGGATCTGCCAACCCCAAATGGACTAATTTTCCTTGAATTACTAGTGGCTTTATATAGCAATTTAAACATTCTTCATGCTATCAGGGTAAACATCTAGATATGTTTCATCTCCTTATCACATGATGGTTACAAAAGCAGGCCTGAATCCATGCTCACTTTATCTTCCTATATATTGATATAGAAAATGGGAGGGGAAGGCATAAGGCCATGCACTGGAAGAGAGGACGGAGTGTGAGCACTAAGGAAGACAAACCTGAGTTCCAATTAGGATGACAGTATAATTGATCATCTCAACCTGGACACCTTTTGAGAGTGAAAGCAGTCGATATTAATGACAAGGAAAACGAGCACAAAACAACTGTCCTGGGCAACCTGGAATAGAAGGTCATTCTAGGTCAAATCCCGATCTGCCATTTACTATCAATTCGATCTAGGAATGGCATTTTACAACATTAAGCTTCAGTTTTTACATCTGTAAAACATGGATTTTTTAAAAAATGCCTCATAGTATTTTGTTATAATTAAATTAGAATATTTATAAATATTTAGCACAGGAAATTATACGAAACTCTCAGTGAGTATGCTGTTGCTCTTGTTTTTACTACCATTTTCTGCCTAGAAAGCCCCCACCTCATCTTCTATCTCAGAAGGATAGCATAGACTTTCCATGTGTAAATGGTCTTCAGATTTACCGAGTGCCCCCGATAACGGGAGCATTCCCAGATGGGGCCTGTCCAGCCAGCCCTCAGCAATGGCACTGTCCCATTTTCTCTGGGCCAAGGACCAAAGATCTGGAGAACCTTTTTTTTTTGTCATCCTTTGTTTCTAAAGGAAATAAGAAAGAAGAGTAGTCCATGAAGGGTTAGGGCTAAACAGGATGTTGTCAGAGCCTTTTTGAACGGATAATGACATTTTAAACATACAGAGATTGTATTAAAAGATGGTCATTCTCATAATTTTATTTAAAGCTGCAGTGCTTCTTTTCTTGATTTGTTTGGTTTGCAGGGAAGTATGGTACATTACCTTATGGTAGCCCACTAGAGTGAGAAATAGGATTGTAGATGCATGCGACATTTATAACCTCTGATTAGTCACGGAGTAGAATCAATACAGTCATGCAAAGGTTACAAAGTAATGGGTTAACTTGTTTTGTTTTGTTTTGTTTTGTTTTATTTAGGAGAGGAGCTAATCATCCCCTGTAAAGTCTTTTTTACTTTCCTGAAGGACTCTCACAATGAGGTTTGGTGGACCATTGACGGAAAAAAGCTAGACGACACCACTGTTGACGTAACTGTTAATGAAAGGTATCATTGGTTCAGGCAAGGGGGAGACTAACCCTGTTCCTCAGTATAATGCAATCTGGTGTGTACTCATCAATGAAAATAAGAATTCCAATTAACAAAAATCAGCAAGATTTTCAAGTCGTTAGTGGCTGCATCCCAAAGCAGGATTCCTGGACTTGTGATCGGAGGCCACACATCTGACGGTCACACATTCAGATACCTGCTTGAAAGCAGATCCAATGTATATCCTACATGAATGAAAATGCCATAGTACATGATTATGGAGAGAGAAAATCCTGCCAGTGTGGCCCTGTTCTTCTCTTTCTCAAGTCTGGAGTCTGGGCCTATAAGTATTTGTGCCTTAGATAACTGTGTTAGCTTCTTGTCTTGGAGTAAGCATGCATTTTTCTCTTTCTCCTTCTTTCTTAATTCACATAACACATATGCCACAGTTATCATTGGTAATGATTTTTTTCATATTGATTAAATACATTCATGTTCTCTAGATTTTATTTTTAAAGTGGATGGGATGGTGATACATACCTCACTCTTTTTTTTTTTTATCCTCACCTGACATTTTTTTCCATTTTTTTGTTCAGATAGAGTGGGAGGGAGAGAGAGGAAGAGAGAGAGAGAGAAACATCGACGTGACAGGGACACATAGAGTGGCTGCCTCCCGCACAACCTCAACCAGGGCCAGGGATGAATCGCAGCTCAGGTACATGCCCTTGACCGAATCGAACCCATGACTCACTAGTCCTCAGGCTGGTGCTCTAACCATTGAGCCAGACCAGCCAGGGCCATATCTCTTAAAATAACATGCTGGGTCACTTTATTGCAAAATAAGCATGACTTTTTTTTAAAAGGATTTGGGTTGGCAAGAAGGAAAATATGGGTCCTTGAAGACAAAAGATTCCTCTATAAATGAAGGATCCAACTAAAGCGAGCAATTGGTTCACTGCACTATGAATAAAAATTAGCAGCTGACCAACTACATGACAAAGTAGTTCTAAGACCCTAAGTCTTATCACCAATGTATAAATAGATCTTCGGCTACTAAAACTTCTAAAATTCAAAATATATTTCTCTCCTAATAGTAAACTCAGATTTTGTGCAGATATTATAAAATGTTTGCTTTGCATCAGCTCCTAAACCAGGTACTTAGTACCTGAGTAGATTCTATAGGAGAAACAATGACAGGGCAGAAGTATTTCAGCCCTCTAATTCCTGCAGGGGCTGGGAAGTATTACATGTTAGGGAAAGACTGAGTTGGGGATTCTGGTCAATTTTAGGGGATAAGGTAATGCTTCCCAGATCTCACAGTACCTAAATAAAGATTTGAAAAATGAGTAGAAATAAACAAGGTAAAGACACCAAAACAATGTTCGCAGTAAAAGGAACCTCGTGCAAAGGCCTGGAGTGAGAGAAGCAGAACGTATTTAAAGGTACAGAAGGAGTTTGCTGAAAGTGGAGTGGTTTTTGCAGAACAAATTGATGAAAGTCATCGCTGGAGGTGCAGAGGGAGAATTATCAGTCATTTCAGGAATTCTGAGGATTGTGCTTCCTATTGTCATAATGACAATGAGTAAATAATGAAGGTCACGGGTTCCTCCTTGCTGCTGTTAAAACACAACTCACTGTTACAGTGGAGCGGTGCGGTTAAGCTTAGGCTAGACCTGCCACAGTTCCCATGACTGACAGTAAACGTTATCAGGAGAGCCTGGATGTCAGTCAGCTGTAACAGTACATGTATATATGTATGTATATATATGGAAATATGTTTATATATATATATATTTTTTCTTTTCATTTTTGAGCAAAGTAGTTCAAAGGGATTTTAAATCTTGATCTTGGACCCAAAGCACTTGAACGCTGACTTGCTGAGATTAAGATATGCTTATTTTCACAAAGTTTGCTTATTTGGAAGTTTCTTCTTTCTGTATGTTATGATTTAACCATGAGATTTCAGCATTTTGACTAAAATAGTCTACTTGTAGCATTCAAAATCAAAGCTTTGGGAATCCCTCAAATGTATCAACTATCTCTGAGGGATCTTTATAGCCTATATGAATGATATGAATATTTATTAAGTATTGTTCTAATTATTTACACATTAACATATGCAACCCTCAGAATTCTTGAGTAAATTAATACATGTAATGCACTGTGTAGACATTACCACTTTCCTCTTTTTCAAAGAGGATCTCAAGACATGGAAAGATTCATTACCATGCTGAAAGAATACAGCCAGTAAGTGGCAGAGGCTGGCTGGATCAAAACCAAAATGGGTCTGGCCTCAGAAGCTTCTCTCTAAATCAATATAACATCCTGCCTCAGAAGTTTGAGGGAAGGAGATGTTTTGCTTTGGAAAGAATTAGAGAGATCTATCTCTATAGTATGATGCCAACACTGGGATTTGATCTAGGTATTGGGATTGTGTCTGGTATAGATGGTAAGAAATAGTACAGCAATCTAGAAGGTGTTCTTTGTAACCACTGGATTACAAGGCAACACAGTTCATCTCCATTCTTTCTGCCCTCACCTAGGGTCTATCTGGTTGTCTGCTTGACTGATTCGCACACAGCACATGGCCCTTGAGTCTTACTAATGCTCTAATTTTATTTCCCCTATTTCTAGTGTAATTCTGACTAAAATAGAAGATGAAACAAGAACTCAGATTCTGAGCATCAAGAAAGTTACTGCCGAAGATCTCAAACGCAACTATGTCTGTCATGCTAGAAATGCCAAAGGGGAGGTTGACCAGCCAGCCAAGGTGAAGCAGAAAGGTAATGAATGCACTCAGCCGAGGATCTGGGAACTTCGAAGTAATGTTGCAGTGACTAAGGAAAAGAGGAGAAATTGAGAACGTGGCCTCCGCTCTTACCGCATCTACCTCACAGTAATGAATCAAAGTTGAATGAAAAATCTTGGGGGAAAGTTTCTATCTATGCAAATACACTCAAAATAGTTTTAGTAATTAGTGCCTAAATGTGGCTAAAAAGTCCATGAGTATGCTAATGAAGTATAATTTCCTATCTATATAGTCATGAAAATGAAAAATAAGAAAATTATTTAAAGCTACCAAAGATATAATAAAAAAAGAGTCACATATCGTTAGTGAATTATAAAGACCCTTTTAGAAATCATTGCTGGCAGAGTTCAAGAGTCATAAAAATGATCATACTATATGATAATATTTTTGGAATTTTCCATGAATAAATAACAGAAAGAGAATTATGTCTCCATCAATATTCATGGCATTATCTATAATAATGAAACATAAATAGCAATCATCAAATTGTATGCAAGTAAAGTGAAATGTAAAATAGTTATTCTCAAAAAATATCATTTTAAAATGATCCCTTTAAACACTATGTATCAGTATTCAAGCAGATTTATAATACACCAGTAGCCACAATTACTAAAACAAAAATTATTTAAACTATGACTTAAAATGATATAAAATGATTTCTATGTTGATATTACTATATTTTTCTACAATAAATGAAAATTATGAGGCTTTCTTGTGTAAGCTGTTGTTCCTGAAATAGACCATGTCTAAAGTTATTTTTAGTGCTCTCAAAATACCAGACAATTAATCTCTTTAAGAATGCCTTTCAATAATCTAGAGAAAGATAATGATGATTTATCACACATGCAGCCAAGTCATTCAGAATTATCTCAGATCCCCATGTCAGATAGTACCAATGATACTTATATAAAATTTTTTTTAAAAGTTAATTAGTAATTGTTACACTTTTCAATGGCATTTAAACCTTTTTAGAAGCTGGTGGGAGAAAAAAAAAAACAGACTTCACTTTAACAATTTTATGACGATTTAGAAAGTAAAGAACAAAGGCCAAAAGTGTACATGCCTCTTAAGTTTTAGTAGATTGGTTCTGAGTAGTTAATTGCCTCTGTTCCTCAGAAGTCAATGTAAAGAGAATATGCTCAACCACATGTTATAAGACAGTGTTTCCTAAAGTTTCTTCCTAAGAACACTACTAAGACTCTAGACTCAGATGGCCTATGTTCAACCTGGTTTTTTGCATCTCAACTCTGTGACCTTGGAAAAAACACTTAACCTCTCTGAGCCTCACTTTCTTTATATTTAAAGTAGACAAAAGAATACCACTACCTCATAAGGTTGTTTTAAAATACTCAACACAGTTACTGACATATATACATTTATGTTAAATGTGTAATAAATGTTAGCTGTTCTTATTATTTCCACAAGATTTTCATAGGTGTTATTTGACAAAGGTGTGTGTACTCAAGTATGTGTGATTAAAGTCTAAGTTAAACAAAATCAAATTACTTTAGTTCAGGGCCTCTTAGCAACTTTAGCATATTAACAATCGGTGTGAATATTTGCAGAGGCAGAATTTTTCAAATATATTTGACTCTAGATTTCCTAAGTATGGAACATTTTCCTAAGCATGGGACCTGTCTTCAGAGGCACGTGTTTTGAGAAACAATTATGGAGGCTGACATAAATTAATAACTATTGTCAGGTGGATAAGATCAATGCAATCAATTAAAATGATGTTGAATCTAGGAGTGATGCAGAAGTCTATCCACTAGAGCTAGTTGAGTGGCTCCCCTTTCACAGAAGGGCGTGCTCTGGGTGGGTTAGTATGAATGGCATCAGGAATGTGAAGTGACAAGTGCATCCACTAGAACAGATTTTCTATTCTTCATTGATTTTCAAAATTACATTATGATACGCTTTGAGGTGTTTTTATTTGTATACATCTTATTTCGGATTTTTTATACTTCTTGGGTTTGTGAGTTTATTTTTTAAATTTAATTTAAGAAAAATTAAGCCATTATCTCTTCAAATATGCTTTGCTCATTCTTTTATTTCCTTTATTCTTTCCTTTCCTTCTAGCACTGCAATTGAATTTAGGACAGAACACTCACACTTGCTATTGTCCCACAGGTCACTGCAGTTCTCATTATTTTTATTTCATCCCTTTTCCCCCTCTGTATTTCATTTAGGATAGTTTATAGTATTCACTGATCATTTCTTTTCTGGTGTCTAATCTGAAGCATTTTAAATTTGAAAATTGTATTTTTTAGTTTTTAGATTTCCATTTCTTTCTCTCTTTTTTTAATCCTCACCTGAGGATATTTTTCTATCTATCTTCAGATAGAGTGGGAGAGAAGGAGAGAGAGACACATTGAGTGGCTGCTTCCTGCACCACCCTGAGCAGGGCCGGGGACGAAACACAACCAAGGTACATGCCCTTGACCAGAATCGAACCCATGATTCTTTGGTCCACATGTTGATGCTCAAACTGCTGAGCCAAACCGGCCAGGGCTAAATTTCTATTTCTGTATCAAAATATCTATATTTATATTTCCTATTTTCTCTTGTAATGCTCATAGGCTTGTTAAAATAATCAACAAGCATATTTATAATACTCATTTTATTTTCATTTATCTATTTATTTAATTGTATCAAAAACTTTATATAAAACTGCATTTTTATAAAATAGGAATCTCCAGAGCAACATTGTTCAATAGAACTTTCATGATGATGGAAATGGCTCAAAAATCACTTTCTCTTTACCCTTTTCACTCAGCAGTTTATTCCATTATGATCACTAACCCGGCTAGTCATGAGGCACAGCAGGCCTGCTGGTAAAACAGGTCAGCCAAACAGAGATGGTATCAAACTGTAGTCAAGGACTTAATTCTGAAAGTAACAAAACAAAACAAAACAAAAACTCATCAATTCAGTCCTCAAGTTAATTGGACAGTCTACCGGTCAGGTAAAAACATACAGTTTTATAACTTGGTGGTCCCAAAGTTTTTAAAAGAAAAAAAAATTTTACCAAAAAAAAAAAATAAAAAATTTAAAAATAAGTAATGTGAAAATAGCTCAAGAAATACACTAATAAGCAAAAATACGTGGGAAAAGGAATATGTAGTTCTGACTTAAGAACTGAGTGAAAACTGGTCTACATAGGAAAATGTGCATCCCAGGAAGTCAGGTGTGAAGATTTGATTGATTGATTGATTGATTGATCATTAATCCTCACCTGAGGATATTTTTCCATTGTCTTTTAAATAGACTGGAAGGGAGGGAGGGAGGAGGGGTAGAGAGAGAGAGAGAAGCAACAATGTGAGAAAGACACATATATTGGTTGCCTCCTGCATGATCCCCACTGGGGCCGGAGATCGAACCTGCAACCCAGGTATGTGCCCTTGACCAGGAATCAAACCTGCGACCTTTTAGTCCATGAGGTGGGCCAACTGCTGAGCCAAACTGGCCAGGGCAGGTGTGAAGATTTTAAAATAGGAACTTATATGACTCAAATCTCCCCTAATTCCTAAATAAAAATGACACCTTGCAGTACTTATACTTCATGACTAAGACACCTACCTCATTGGCTCTATTCCTTACTTCTGGCCTTTACATAAGTGAGTCTGAAAAACTTGGGGATATAGCATAAGAAGAAAAATCAAATAACCACACACAATATTCCCCTTTCTTTGGCTACTTTAGATCTCTGTCACTAAAAGTTCCTGAAGAAAATTTAAATGCAAGTCTGTGGCTTTGCTGAATCAAGTTCCTCAGTTAATATTTAGAAAACGTCCTTGGTTTGGGCTAATAGTATTGTTGATGGTACCTATTATGGAGGGATAGCTGTACAAAGTCTGTGTCTCAAAACCAGTGTTACTTCAGTCTCAGGGTGGAGAAGGAAAAAAGGGGAGTCCAAAATCACAAGAAGTGCAGACATACCTAAGACCCCTGTCCTTTGGGTCCACAATTTCTTCAGGGTCTTCACCATTATAAATGTCCTCTGCCCTTTGCTACACTTGCATGATTTGTCTTCTGACACAGAACAGTCACCCAAGGTTCACTGGGATTCCAGGAGAAATCAGATATCTTAGCAGTGTGACCACCATGAATAAACAAATCCAGTGTCCCATCTTCTTCATCTTTGGAATGTTCATTTCTAATTTTGCTTAAATCCCAGACATTCAGTCTGTGATCAGTACCTTTGGAAGCCAAAATAATCTCATTGTCAGGTGACCACTGAACCTGGAATATTTCATCCTCATGTGATTCAAAGGAATGCAACTTAAGTTTTAGATTTCTCAGATCCCACAAGGCAACAACAGTCTTATCAATTGACCCTGTGGCAAGAATGAACTCACTATAAGGACTGAAAGAAAGGCAGTTCACTTCAGCATTGAGAGCACCACCTGAGTGGCTTGGTCTGTAAGCATTGTTTGAACGAGTATCCCAGATCATAAGTTTCTGATCATCAGCAACTGACCAAGAAACTCATGGAGCAGATGCCAGGAAACATCTGCTGCTGCTGCACGCCCGGTAAAGATGGTCTTCGCATCACAACGTTCTCTTCCTTTGGTACAGCACTGATGTCCCAAAGGCAATGGTGTGGTCATCTAAAGCACTAAGTAAGTGCCCACTGAGATTTGGGTTTCAAGAAAGCCCATAGACCTTCTTCTGATATCCACAGAGACACATGTCTGGGTTGCACTCTGCAGAAGGATCTGATTTTGAAGGGTGCTTTGTATTGTCAGCAACAAGAACATCACTGGATGGAGTCTTTGTTGCAATGATGCAAGGGTTCCGGGGCATATAATGTGCTCTTTTACTTCTCCTTCATGGTCAATCTTGATTTCTACTTCTATTTTTTTCACTAACAGAGCCAAAAACTCCAAATTCTGCTTTCTCACTGTTGTGTGAAGCATCAAACTGAACATCATTGTTAGGGAGCTGCGCACTGGCTATCACAAGTTGGTTTGCTCATCCCACATGTGTGTCCCCAGGACAAGTGGATGAATGCTGAAATCGTTCACTCCTGGTCTGGTTACATGAGAAGCCACTGTGCAGTTAGGCTGCTCCACTCCAGGCATGGTCATCACCAGATCATAAAGAAAGGGTTCTTTTTCCATATTTTGTTCATTTTGTTTATCACCTGTTCTTTCACTGTGCCATCAAAGGCTGTTGCTTTGTTGACCATAGTGAGCAGTCAAGCCAGGGGATCTTGGGGTCTAGTGTTACGGGAGGGGTGGGGAGGCTCCTAGCACTCCCTCTGTGCACGGTGACCACTATTGTTCTAATGCTCATAAAGCATTTATCTGCTAATTCCATCGCATTTGTTAATTCTGGTTCTATTTGTATTGGGGTCTCTTTTTTTTTTTGCCTTTTTTTCTGCCTAATCTTTTTAAATCTATGTTGGACATTATGGTTATTACATTATTAAGTGTCTGAATTCTGTGTGTTAAGTTTTGTTCTAGTAGTTAGTTAATTTACTTACATAACAGCTTGCTTATTTTTTTTGAAGCACCTTATCATTGCTAGAGTAGGTCTGAAATAGCCTTTTCTATAAGGCAGACTTGGACCTATTTTTGAGACATTAGCCCATCTTGCGTTTCTACTTAATGCTTAAGCTAAGCTCCTTCACCCTGAGTAGTCTTAACTCCAATGCCTCCCAGCCCTGCATGTACTCCTGGAACTGTTCAGTCCCCAGCTCTCTAATAATTGTTTCTTCCTTGCTCAGTTTTCCTTCACTGGTAGCTATTCGTTGCTTGACCTTGTGAAGGTGTTACCACAACAGGCAAAGCTTTGTATTTTTCCAAACGCTTGCAGATTCCTAAAGCTTTGTCTCTTCACAGTTTTCTTGTCTTCAGGACCCAGGCCCGTATGTTCAACAATCCTGAGCTCTACTTCCTGCCTCCTCAGCTCAGTGTGACTAACGTACTTTTGGATTCCCCTTTCTGTGCCACGCTGCAGTCCCAAAAGTGCCTTCAGGCAACTCGCCAGGGCGATTATGGGGCTCACCCTTTGTGTGACCTTTCCCTAGCAGGTCTCACTCTGCAGGAGCAGTTATTTCAGATATCACAGAGAGAAGGCTGCTCCAGTATCAAATACTCCTCCAAGGCAAGAAGAGATCCAAGATGTGCAAGTTTTAACACATTATGACAGCAGACAAATTTGCAGGTCAATTCAGTCATAGGCTTCTGGGTTACTGTCAATCAAGTAAAGCATTTTCTTTGTAATTCAGGAAAAAGTTCATCACTGAAGCTCCAAAAATTGTTCAGAAGTCCCAGCAATTTAGGAAAGAATAGGGAGGGGACACTTGGAGGTCCAAGCAACTGGCATTTTGGTTGGGAGACTCAATGGACAGCAAGGCCCCAACTGCAGTAATGGAGATGATGAGAACAACTTGAGTTTCCAAGGAGAAGCAAGCGTGTAGACGCATAACTTGAAACAGGATAAAAGACTAGAGTTATGGTATTGGACTGGTTTCATCAAGGGTGGTTAGCTGCAAATGTGGGCCTTGAAGCCAGCAGAAAAAGTGGCTAAATTTGGCTACAGCCTGAAACAGATTATCAGTGAGATCACAGACACAGGCTGTTTAGGAGTCCAATATGATAAAATAGCATCACCCCTTCATGATTGGAAACCCTTTGGTCTGGGGTTGCATCAGATTAAAATCTTTATGCCACAGCATCGGATGTTACAGCTGGGGCAGACAAAATGTGAGCTGAGGGTCCACATAAAGCCAGCAAAGCTTTATGTGAAAGCTTTGTTAGAATACTTTCTGTATATGATTTAAGGCACTCAGTAATTTAGGCTTATGAATTATTTATCTTAAGAGTTCAGTTAGTTAAATAGCAGTAAGAATTTCCTGATATCATCAAATGATCCCACTAAATACAATCTGTAAATATAACACATGTAATTGTATGACACAACACAAAATTTAAAAGTCCCACTAGAAATAGGCAGTAATACAATGAACATGGCAGAGGAAAATGTATGAGGGTAATTGATCTTGTACTCATTAAAGCAAAATATCTATTGATGTTTTTTATTGATTGATTGATGAGAGATAGCGAGATCAATTTGTTGTTCCACTTATTTATGCATTAAGTGGTTGATTCTTGTATGGGCCCTGACCCAGGATTGAACCTACAACCTTGGCATAGCTGGAGGATGCTCTAACCAACTGAGGTACCCAGCCAGGGCCAATATCTATTGATATTTTTTAAATGCATTTCAGGTAAGTGCATCCACTGACCACCCCCCCTCAACCCCATTATAAAATGTCTACCCAGAGGGAGCCAAAATAACTGAGCAAATAATAAAGATGACAGTGGGAATTACCCCAGTGCACTGTTAACATAACATGTACTCAGAAATACCAAGGACACAGCAATTTTTATGCCAGCTACCCAAATTGAACTTAGTAAATTCTCCACAACTGCACTGATATAGCACCTGGCATTTATAATGGAGTTTTCTTATTTTAAAGGCCCCATTATTCACGGAACAAGTACAAAAGTACTTGATAAAAATCTGCATTGCTGAATCCCAGGGTTAATAGCCTGAGTTTAGGATAATGAACTCAAAGCTATGATTTGCCCTTTCCTTAGAGAACTTCAGACTGAGCTCTGGGCTGCTTACCGTTTCCCTTTAGGAGAGATACCTATTTTTAAAGGGAATTATCCACTAGTATACAACCAATAATTGAACTTCACTGTAGTGTTGTGCAAAGATGGCTGGAATTTGGTGTCAGGGAGCCTCAATAATTCCAGCTGTAAACAAAATTGTATGACACAACACAAAATTTGTCATATACCTTGTCTCAGCAGACACACAATGTCAGGTGCTCAAAGATGCCTAATCTCACCACCCTACTTAACAGACCTCTCGTGCCCCACCTCACCCCTCAGTCACCTCTATCATGTTACCCTGGCTTATTTCTTTCATTGCACTGATCACTATCTAAAATTAACTTTCCTATATATTTATTTATTTTTCTGCATTAGAATATTATCCCAAAGAGGGCAGAGACCCTCTCTTTCTTATCTGCCATTGTAGCCCCAACTTCTAATAAAAGTCAACTGGTAATTGTCAAATGAACTAATACATAATTCAAGCCACTCCTGCTTCTGATCCAGCAAATATTCTTTTTCTTCTTCAAACTCTTAAGCTTCATTATCACAAGCTAATAAAGTAGCCAAGTAAAGTTGCTGGTACACAGTATAATATTAGATTTTTTAAAATATCCTAGAAGTGTACACAGTTGTAGCTGGAAATGCTCATTCAGATCCTAGGTGTTCTAGGTGTAGGATACATGAGGATATATACTCTACCTAGAAGACTATAAATATATATTTTAGTGGAACTGAGAGAAAGCGGTAAAGTAAGCTTGTACACAAATTGCAATATACTAAAATCTACCCATACCTGGATATTGCAAGTCAGACTTTGGACTGTGTATCCTAGAAATATAGACTTAAGAGATAACTTTCAAAATCACATACACTGAGCATTTGGTGGATAACCTCTGTTTCTGCCCAGTGAAAATAAAATTGTCGAGGCCTAGTTCCAAATATAAAGGAGAGGGAATTAAATTTCTTCCATATGGCTTTAGACAAGAGAACAAAATTAAGACTAATAGAAGGAAACGCATTAAGATTTTGCTCCATTTAACTGCTTCAACAATTAAAACTCTACCAATATCATGTGCCGATCTGGGTAGTAATAAGGATTCTATCCCAAGAGAAGGAAAAACAGAGGATGGAATTATACTTTTCAAAAATATTTTTTTAGGAGAGTCAGGTATCAGATTGTAAGTTGAATTAGATAACCTTCTAAATCCTTCTCAATGCTAAGACTCTGTTTTAATTTAAAGATCCTCAGTCTGTTAGAATCATCTGAATGTTAAAAATGCCTTCTATGCCAGTTACTGGAAACAAAAAGATAAATATTGCATATCTAGCATTAAAACATAGTGCCTAACCCCTACCATATTATCTCTGCTGGTTCACACTCACAAAGCGTGTACATGGCCCAGCTGCTTGGCTTATCCAGCTGTTTGCAGGATGATGGGTCACTCTGATCACCACGTGGACATCAATTGTTTCTTTGTTTCCTCCAGTGATAGCTCCAAGATACACGGTGGAACTGGCCTGTGGTTTTGGAGTCACTGTGCTGCTCGTGGTGATTCTCATTGTTGTTTACCATGTTTACTGGCTGGAGATGGTCCTATTTTACCGAGCTCATTTTGGAACAGACGAAACCATTTTAGGTGAGTAATGGGAGTTTGATGTAAATCTTTTCTACTGCCATCTTTAGAAAAGATGTTGGCTCGATAAAATCCAGATTTACTGGAACATTTAATCAGGCTACCTTTTGTTTCAGCCCTTACCACTGAAAATCTTTCGAATGCATGTTACTATTTTTCAATATGGGATATAGTCTAGATTGGCACTGTCCTAATAGAAATATAATTCGTCCGGCTGCTGTGGCTCAGTGGTTGAGCATCAACCCAGGCAGCAGGAGGTCTCCGGTTTGATTCCGGGTCAGGACATATGCCCAGGTTGTGGGCCCGATCCCCAGTCGGGGACATGCAGGAGGTGGCCAATCAAAGTTCTCTCTCCTCGATATTTCTATCTCTCTCTCCCTCTCACTTTCCCTCTCTCTCTGAAATCCATAAAAGAAAAAAAATTTCTTTTAAAGAAATATAATTTAAGCCACAAATTTAATTTAAATTTTTTCAGTTGTTACATTAGGAAAAGTAAAAGGAAAGTGAAAATTTTAATAATATATTTTTTAACTTAATATATACGAAAGATTAACATTTAGCTTATAATATTGTTAATAGCAATATTTTGGTCTTATTTTTTGGTATTAAAAATCTTCAGACTTTAGTATGTATTGAATCTTATACCCACAGTGTATCTCAGTTCAGACCAGCTGCATGCCACGTGCTCAGTAGCCACTTGTGGTTGTGGCTGCTGTCCCGGACAGTGCAGGGCCACGCTCTGTGCTCAGGGTCCGCCATGCATCAGAAGCCTCACACTCACCTGGGGACTAATTCATAGCAGAATCTAAAGCCAAACCCTTATTCTGAATTAAAATCTGTATTTTAACAATATTTCTAAGTTGTTCATGCGCTGTTCTAGCGTGTAATTTCCTGGTGACAAGAACAGAACATTTACATATCCAGATTCTTAGACCTGGCCCATAAAAATTCTCCTCCAGTAGGTTTGTGGGAGACACAGAAGCTACGTTTCTAATGAGAGGTGATTTTTATAATCAGGCAACTTTGGAAAAGATTGGTGTATTGAGTCTAAATATATTTTAATTATAGTTATTTTCAGATATAAATTAGACCATTTCCAAAAGGTTGGTCAATTTATAATTCTAATTTATGCGTGAGTGACATAAGAGGACAGCAGAAATTTTCTGTCATGTATTAATTGCCAGCACCTATGATTGACTATTGGCTTCCTGATTCTATTAATTCACAGTTGAATGAAACAAACCTCACTGAGTGTCCACCATAGAAACTGAACTCGGTGAGATGAGAGCAGAAGACACATCAGATAAAATTTGCAATTACACCTTAAAATAGTCATTTTGCCTGGAGACTTGTCACACATGGGAAATCACACTGGAATCTGTCAGATAATGCATACATGTAAAAAATGAGACCGCCTAATTGTCAAAAGTGTATTTAAGAAAAATAGGCAATACCATTGAGAAACTTTCCAAATTTTTCTTTGTTCTGTGTTCTTTATTCTAGATGGGAAAGAATATGATATTTATGTATCCTATGCAAGGAATGCTGAAGAAGAAGAATTTGTATTACTGACCCTCCGTGGAGTTTTGGAGAATGAATTTGGATACAAGCTGTGTATCTTTGACAGAGACAGTCTGCCTGGGGGAAGTAGGTATTCAGATGAGTCCAAGAGACACTCACTCTGAAAGGCAAAAGGGATCTTTAGCTGTGGAGTATGGATGAGAATAACAGCACAGCATCTTTGGACATTTAATGTCCAATTATGTCGTGTAATAGAGACTCTCTAGGAATATAACTTCATTGTAAGATGTAGACTACTCAAGTGCAGTTTATGGTATAACATAGTTTCTCTTATATGCTTTAAAAACTTGATTTCAGAAAATTTTGGATGCACAGTGGATTAGAGCTTTATAAAATGCCATAGCTTTAACCATCCTTTTTGCTCACATTTAGATTTCTTAGAAGATTTAACGAATCTGCAGTAATTTGCCCATAATTTTTTCTTCAGAGATAGCTGAAACAAAACATTTTTATAAAGACTGAGGTTTACTCAATTTTACTAAAAATTAGTTGCAGAAGATTGTGCATGGAATTTTTTTTGTATATTGCACAATGATAATAATTAGAATATTTCCCTATGGTATTTGCTAATTTTCTGTTCCTTGCTTATTTTCTAGCAAATCAGTGCTACTCAAATTCTCTTTTCCCTTGAGTCAGTCTCTTCCTTTTCATCAGCTTACATGTTTCAGATATAGTTTAAAATTTTACAAAGTCTAGTGTATTCTAGTAGGTTAAAAAGAAAGAAGCTTGAATTGCTGCATGTTTTAACATAAAAGTACATCTCTAATTTTCAAATCCACCCAGTAACATACAAGGTGATGGCCCATTTGAGTCTGTTTTATAAATACATAATAGCATTCCTAAACCAACTGTTAATCTTTGTACTGTTAAAATGCATGTGATGTCTCTAACCTTCAGCACAACAAATTTTCTTCCTTTACAATACTGTTTACATTAATCACTAATCACTTATTTTTTAAAAATGTTATATGGATAATTGTGAATAGCTTCAATCTAAGTCTAATTCAGACTAGACTTGTTTATCCTCATGTTGAATTAGTTGGATCACTTATCTCCCCATCATCACCCATCTTGCTTGTGTTCTGCAGTGGGTGTCTCCTTCAGTATCATTTTGCCAGGAAATGATGGCTTGATTATATAGTTAAAGGATAAATTCCACTCATTTTTAGACTTAAAATCCTAAATCATTTATTCATCTATTTGTTTATTTATTTAACTATTCAACAAATATTTATCTATGGTGTAAAAAAATATAAAGATTTTCAGTATATCAGTGTAGGACCCTTCAATAAGAGTTGATCGTTCTTTGAAGAATTCAAATTCTACATAATTACTCTTGAATCCTGCTTTGATGATTGATCCTTGTCATCTTTTGTGTTTTCCCTGCTGTTCTTTCTGGTTCCTCTTTACCTCTGGGTCTCTTTCCATGCTTACATGTGGTACTACAACACTGCTTGGAGTAGACAGTTACTTATTCCTGGATTCTCCTCCAGGCTACACATGCTATTTTAATTGCAAGTTTCCCTCCACTGCCTCTTTATCTAAGATTAAGGAGCAAAATGACAGTTTAGGAAAGTATGGTAAACCATGAAATAGCTTTCCACAACACTAGTGAATTCCTTGGAGTCGGCTCCTATCTGAACCCCAGGTACAGGATTAGACAGTCCTTGATAAGCAAACTCGAGATGGATTATTCCCAAGAATCTAGTGACAGGAACTAATCAAAGCCCTTGACAACAGAATAAAATTAAGGTGCATTTCCATTTTCTTGCTCTTCCTTCTTTTCTGACCTGAAGAAAGCATTTGCCTGGTAGTGAAGGCAGACAGATCAGCCAGCAGCTGCCGAAACACATGGCTTCATCGTAATGATAGGAGTTTAAGCAAAAAGATCCAGGGATTAATTTAGTCTCCTGAGCAGAGAGCAGAATAGAAAGCTGAGCTGAGAATGTGATGCCAGCCAAAATACCATTAAGTTGGCTAGATGTTTTTTTAAGTTCCTATTCCAATGACATTCTTCTAGTTGTGAGATGTCTGGCACCCATAAAGGGACTTTAAAAAAAAAAAAAAAAGAAGATTCTTGCTCTTGCTGTTGTGTTTGTAAAAAATGAATTTCTATGATTTGGATTCTCTAATGTATTTATTATTGGATGCTCACTGGCCCTAGGGAGTTGATACATGAGTATCTGTGGGGAGCAATGGCTCAGGAGCTGCTTTGCATGGGCTACACCATGTCACATGGTTTGAAAAAATTTATTTCAGTGCAACCCTTCTATTCCTTAATGTCCCAAATAATTCTTATAAGACCAATGTCATGGAAGCACATTTTGGCTTCAGTCCTGTGTGGAATGATTCTGGGGTTGGAATACGTGCATATAGTTTCTATTCTTCCTGAGGAGAGTAGTATTTGGTGGACAGTGTGGAAGGATCTAAGGATTAATTTGTTCAAAGTGTTCTTATTCAAAAGTTTCACCTCAGCTCTCAGGCTGATACCCTATGTTCACAACACTTGCTCCTCAGACCCCATGCCTTTTGGGGGACTTCTCGGCCAACACTAATCCCCATGGTGTTTTCTTTCCCAGTTGTCACAGATGAGACCTTGAGCTTCATTCAGAAAAGCAGACGCCTGCTGGTTGTCCTAAGCCCCAACTACGTGCTCCAGGGAACCCAAGCCCTCCTGGAGCTCAAGGCTGGCCTAGAAAACATGGCCTCTCGGGGAAACATCAACGTCATTTTAGTACAGTACAAAGCTGTAAAGGAGACGAAAGTGAAAGAGCTGAAGAAGGCTAAGACGGTGCTCACGGTCATTAAATGGAAAGGGGAGAAATCCAAGTATCCACAGGGCAGGTTCTGGAAGCAGCTGCAGGTGGCCATGCCAGTGAAGAAAAGTTCCAGGTGGTCTAGAAGTGGGGAGCAGGGGCTCTCCTATTCATCCTTGAAAAATGTGTGACAGGGACATGAAAGGGGTAAACAGATCCAAGGATACCCCGGGAAGAAAGAGTTCCCCCTTCTTGATACCCAATTTATTGTTTCATGGACAGAAAAGAGTGCTATGGAAGCCTCCCCCTAGGGATAAATTCGGGGTGACTGTGTGACTGGTTGTGTTTCCTCAGGCAATACTAAGATTTAGAATGATTGTGCCACCAGTCTGTCACCAGTGTCCAATGTCACTACGTTCTTTGCAGGCAAAGTGTTGTTTGATGCAAAGCTTGTCTTCTGCATCTTCTTTCTCTGTTCTTACATGTCCCTTCTCTGCCTTTGGCTATGGATTGAAAGACCCCTTAAAGAGAGGTCATCTGTTGGCAGGGTCATTATGAGTGTCTCAGTATAGTTTTTTTTTTCTTTTATTATTACCCATCTGTTAAAAAGATAACCAGGGTATATATTTAGTGTAGCTGAGGATAATGAGCTCCTTTGCTCCTCCTACTGTACAACACACCGTCACAGCAAAACTGACACTCACTTAGACGATGCAGAACGGTGTTACTGGAAATGTCCCTTACAATAGGTTTAAAGGACTTGCCTGCATTTTCTCTACTGTATACCCTGTGCCCTCTATCTCAGGTAATTGATGTCATATGTGTCAACTCAAAAAATGGAATTGTCTTATTACAGTAAACTTCTGAGTATCTGTAGGTCAGTCCATATTTATCATTCTGTTTTCCCTGTCTACTCTAACTTGCTGGTATCAGTCCCTCAGAATTTCCAGGTGGCTCCACACTTGGTTCAGTCTGAGAGGAAGCTTCTCCTCATGGTGCTAATGGAGTGAAATAACGGCAAAATGCTTTTAGGGCATTTTCTGGCTTGTGAGAAAAGGGCAGAGCAGGTGTTTGGCCATTTGTCTTTTATGCTCAGCCTTACTAATGTGAATATGGGGACCGTGATTTGCTCTCACTTGTTTCTGGCTCCCCAGTGTAAAGCATGGAAGTTAGACTCAGTTGCGTTCAACATTAATGTTCTAAGAGAATTAATAGAACCCCTAGTATTTTCCCTGTTTTGCTCACTGCTACAGTTAATGCACTCACTCCAAACAAGTCAGCTGAGAGGTCACTGTCGATGTAACTTGTTTTAGTTTGTTTTTAGTAAAACTTCATTGTTCTTAAGACTTGGAAAAGTGAAAACTAAGTCCAGAGTTTACAGAGTGATAAATATCTACATACGTGTGTGTGTGTATATATATGTGTGTGTGTATGTGTGTATATATATATACACACACAAAAATTATATATGCATAGAGATACACATGAATTATATATGTCTATATATACATACATGAATTATATTTGGATGTATATATACATGCATATAAATTTAAAAAGTCACTAGCATAATATTACAAGTAACTGGAACGCTTGTCCAGTCTTTAAATTATGTTTTTACTGTGACGCGTTTGTGCCAGTGTTTTCTACATATTATTTGTGAATTGACAGATCACAGAGTGGTAGCTGTTGTCACTTCTTGCCTTTCCTAAATTAGTATGAATAACTGACTCCTGCTACACTTGGTCTGGGTGCAGCGCCTCTGTGTGCACAGAGCTGCCATGGCCACTGCTGAGCAGCGGCCAGCCCTCTGGCATTAGTTGATCATCTACTATGTTTTTGGTACACACACCTAACAATTAAGCTATGTGAATCTCAGTGCTCAACTACTGGAGAACTAAATCTCTATTTGGACTGTTGTGTAATAAAAGGAAAAATAAAATGCCTATAAATGAGCCTGAGTACCCCATGAAACACCATAATTCATAATTTAAGGAAATCTTTATCCAGTGATATGAATGTGTTAAGCAATTCTAAAAAACTCTCTCTTACATTTAAAAGTCCTTCAGCAGTATTCAAGTACATAATAAATCATTTCTTTATAGAAGAGTTATTGATCATTTTAAATTGAATAAAATCATGAATTCTTGACTATGAAACTGTTCGAGAAGTCATTCTCGGATCTAAATTTTTTTTAGCCTTTTTAATGCTTTTGCTTGTTACAAACCACAATGACTCCTCCTAATAATCCTTCACTCACAGGACCAGAGGAGTCCTGACTCCAGATGAGCTTTGCATATCAAATTCTTGCACAAGTTTCAGGTAAAGAGGGCAGACCCATCACCAAGGGTCCATTCTCTTGCCAATACTGCATTCTGTGTGCACCTTTGAATTCCATATTTATCCCAAATGCCGTTGGGTGACCCTAGAAACTTCCTGACATTTTTTTCCCTATTTATATTCTTTTCATTGGTACTGAACTTTTCCAAATGCTAAAATCTAAAGCATCTCAAATTTACGTGGTATGTCTCATTCTAAGAATTTTTTTCAATATTTTTTGTTTATGTCCCAGAAGATGTCTAATACATCATATTTGAGAGAAACAAAGAAACATAATTTAGACAGTAGGAAGAAATTATTTTCATGTTAAAAAAATATCTAAAGTTTAAAAGAAAATGTAGCAGTTTGAGATATACAATATAAATACCTTCTGCACCCACATTAACAAAGAACTATGATATACAGAGTGTATAATTACACAATCGTATAAAATTTGTTTAATTCTCTTCTGTATTGTAACTTAGATGATTCCCTAGGATTCTAATAAACAAGCATTCCATTGTATTGGGGAACAAAACATCACTCCACTTGTTAATTATCCATTTTCTTTTCATAGGTTTTAATATTTTAAGATTATATTTTTTATTTTATTCATAAACTTTTGTATTTTCCATTTTTCATTTGATTTGTAAATTTGTTTATTTTAAAATAAACCATTTATTTTCAACTTTGAATTTTATTTTGTGCATGTGTTTTATGTCTTTATTTTTTTGTTTGGGAGTAAGAAATGAGATTAAAAAGAATGATACATGTAAAAATGTTTTAAGTTATATTAGTTAGGTTTCTCTTTCTGAGAAAAATGGGAACTTCATCTCAAGAACATTTTCTTTACATGTGAGTAAAAGACACTTAAATAAAATGGATTGTTCTAGTATTCCAGGGGTGTGTGTGTGTGTGTTCAGAGAGACAGGAAGAGAGAGGCAGAGAAGGAGAGAGAGAGATTCTTTTAAAGCAAAGACAATCTGTTTCTTTTTGTTCAACTTGGAACTTGGGTACCTTACAAGAATTTCTAACCTTTCATAGGCTTTAATGCAACCCCAAGGCAGTTGCTTTGGAATAAAATCAATTAGTTAATACCCTGCTTTTAGTCAATAGATGACAATTTGCATGAATGAATTAAAAATGCATTTATATCACACATTTCAAATAGACTAGATAAATATATGAAAATGTATTTTTTTTTGAGTTAATAATATTAAGTACATAATGACAGGGAAGCTTTCTTGCTTAAATTTTTTTTTCTGTTCACTTAGTCTAAGAATATTTATTGAATTCCTATTACTAAACTCATTAGATTAGTAAAAATTTTCCTACTGAAGGATTTTTTTTTTTTTTACTGGCAAGGCTATCTCCAAAGAGTAGACTTAGGATCAGTGGATGGGGATTATATAGAAACAGATTTCTACTCAATTAAGGAATAACTTCAAAGCAGAGTTGAACAATAATGTATTTCACTACTTTTGGAAATATTAGGCTCCCATTACTAGACCTGTACAAGCAGAGATTTGATGAGTCTTATATGAAGATTTTGTATATGGGTTTTTTACGTTGGGTAAGTGGTGCTGAGCCTGCAGTTTCTTCTTACCTTGTACACAGTAAAAGACCTTCTAGAATACAGTGATGACTATTTAGTTTCAAGAACAACAGTTTCAATATCAGTCGTTTGGTCATTGTGGTTACCTGGCTATTACTCACCTTTTTAAAATGGTCAAGTACTTTCTTCATTCACTGATGTCACTAGGTCTTTGACACAAGTTAAGTCACAGTACAATAGAAGAGACATAGCCAACAATTATTGTCTTATTTCTCTGTTTCTACCAAAGGGATGTGAAGAATTGTTAGCAATGGACGAGGAAATTAAGTGTTTCAGTAATATTTTTTATCCACATGCATTTGAAACTGAATAGACAGAATTTTTAAAACGTATTACTCTTTTATAAATTCACATATTATGGTAATTCTTAAAATTTACCATAGAAATTGATTCAGATTTTGTCAACATTAGTCCATTATTTATTTTAATATTGTGTTTGCTAGGCATCTACATTTAGGCATATCTAATTTTTTAATAACCCTAAAATTTGCTCTCATTATATGTATTTTATAGATGGATAAATTCATACTTAAAGATATTAAGATAAAAATAGAGATAACTAGAGAAACTAAGTTTGAATTCAGGTCTCTCTTCCAAATTAGGTGCCCTCCCCCTATTTTTTAAAAATTCACTTAAAATTTTAAGAGAGTGAGAAAGATTGAGAGAGAGAGAGAGAGCAAGAGAGAGAGAAAGAAAGAGAAAGGCGTACTGCTCTTTCATACACCAATAACCTAGACAAAGAACAAAATTGCATCCCTAGTTTAATTATAGGGAATTCTCAGAGATGCTATTAATTTTTGTTGTTATTTTGTTTTATTTATTTATTTTTAAACGTATCTTTATTATTGAATGTATTACCGATGTCCCTTCTTTTCTCCCTATTGACCCACTTCCCCCCCTCTCCCGACCGCTCCTACCTTTCCCAGACTATTGTCTGTGTCCATTGGTTATGCATATATGCATATCAGTTCTTTGGTTTATCTCTTACCACGCCCCTCCCCTTTAAGGTTTGTCAGTCTAACAACCAATTTTAACTTCTTAATCCCTTCAACTTTTTCACCGGTTCCTGCAACACCCCTCCCATCTGGCAACCAACAAAAAGTTATCTGCATCTATGAGTCTGTTTCTGTTCTGCTTGTTCATTTGTTTTGTAGATTCAACTGTTGATAGATATGTATTAATTGCCATTTTATTTTTCATATTTTTATCTTCTTTTTCTTCAAGAAAACCCTTCAGCATTTCATATAATACTGTTTTGGTGGTGATGAATTCCTTTAGCTTTCTCTTTTCTGGGAAACTCTTTATATGCCCATCAATTCTAAATGATAGCTTTGCAAGATAGAGTAATTTTGGTTGTAGGTCCTTGCTTTTCATAACTTTGAATATTTCTTGCCACTTCCTTCTGGCTTGCAAAGTTTCTTTCGAGAAATCAAAGAAACTTATGGGAGCTCCCTTGTAGGTAACTAACTGCTTTTCTCTTGCTGCCTTTATGATTCTCTGTCTTTAACCTTTTGCATTTTGAGTATGATGTGTCTTGGTGTGGGCCTCTTTGGGTTCTTCTTGTTTGAAACGCTCTGTGCTACCTGGACTTGTATGTCTGTTTCCTTCATCATGTTAGGGAAGTTTTCTGTCATTATTTTTTCAAATAGGTTTTCAATTTCTTATTCTCTGTCTTCTGCTTCTGGCACCCCCATGATATGAATGTTGGTACGCTTGAAGTTGTCCCAGGGGCTTCTTATACTATCCTCATTTTTTTTGGATTCTTTTTTGTTTTTGCTGTTCTGGTTGGGTGTTTTTGCTTTCTTATATTCTAAATTGATGGTTTGCTTCTTGGCTTTGCCTACTCTACTATAAATTATTCCTTATTTCAGTTAGTACCCCCTTCATTTCTGACTGCATCCTTTATTTCTGACTGGTTCTTTTTTATGCTCTTGAGGCCCTCACTAAGTTCATTGAGCATTCTTATGTCAGTGTTTTGAACTCTGTATCTGTTAGATTGCTTATTTCTATTTCATTTAGTTCTTTTCCTGGAGTTTAGTTCTGTTCTTTCATTTGATACATGTTTCTTTGTCTCCTCATTTTGGCTGCCTCCCTATGTTTGTTTCTATGTATTAGGTATAGTTGCTAAATCTCCTAGGTTTTGTAGGGTGGCCTATTGTAGTAGGTGTCCTGTAGGATCCAGTGGCACAGGCTCCCTGAATACCCTAGTTGGACCCTCGAGGTGCACCCCTCATGTGGACTGTACACCCTTCTGTTGTTATTGAGACTTGATTACTGTTGGCATGTCAATGGGAGAGATTTACTCAGGCTGATCAGCTGCAAGGACTGGCTATGTGCACTGACCACTGACCTCTGACTACCTTGGAGGAGCAGCTGTGCAGGGGCCCACCACACAGAGCAAGACTTACTTCAGCAGTGCTCTGGTATCCACTGAATTCACTCAGTGAGTGTGTCACTTGTGGAGGTGGTTGGGTCGTGGTCTGAAGCTGTCCACTTGGTTTGCTAGCTCTGGGACAAGGCCAGCCACTGCCTGTGTTATATCCAGGACCACCAGGCATAAGCCATAAAACAGTCTGCAGATGGCTGCTTTTTGTGCTGGGCTTGGAGGTACCCAGGCAAAACCAAGTTGTGAACCAAGAGTGGCAGGTCTAAGTGCCAGGCCTGGGGTTACTTAGTGAGAGGTATGGGGCTCGCTGAGACCAGATGTTATTTTTTTAATCCTCACCTGAGGATACTTTTCCATTTATCTTCAGATAGAGTGGGAGGGATGGGGAGAGAGAGACAGAAAGAAACATCAATGTGTAAGAGATGCATCAATTGGTTGCCTCTCGCAGTACCCCATGGGCTGGCACTCTAACCACTGAGCCAAACCGGCCAGGGCTAGATGCTGCTTTTTTGAGAGAATTTAGGAAAATCTAAAACAGGAGCTAAGACAGGCCAATCCTAGGGTAAACCCCTGGAAACAGCTTGGATGGGTCTGAAAGTTGGGTGGAGCGGGGCTTCGCAATCACCAAGGCAGGGCAAACAGTGTGAGCCAGGTTGTGGAATCCCAGATGATATGGTGGCTGCCTACTGGTCCAGGGGGGAAAGTGCTCACTAAAGGAACACCGGCCTCCGCCAGCACAACTGTCTGGGAGAAAGCTGCCCTACAGATCTTTCCCCAATGCCAAACAATTCAGTCCTTCCCCATATGTCTTCTGTGCCTTTCAAGTGGCCTCCCCCACACTGGAGCCTAGAGGGAGTAAGTCCTAATAAGTCCGTGTTCTGGCCCTTTAACAGGAGCTGCCTGGGGCTCCCGCAGCCTCAGCCACCCCCTTACTCAGCCTCAAATCCTGCTGGTTTTTACAGACAGAAGTGATGGGGACTTCTCCTCCTGGCACTGGAAACCTGAGCTGGGTGCCTGTGGTGGGATGGGGACCCCTCACTCCTCAGGGAGGACCTTCCCAGCAAGGTATCCTCCTTCCTGATTTTATCCGCCACACGTGGGTGTGGGACCAGCCCCTCCGCCTCTGCCCCTCCTACCAGTCTCCATGTGGCTTCTTTAATTCTGTAGTTGTAGGACTTCCATTCTGCTTGATGGTAGGTGGTCTGAATGATGGTTGTTCTGTAGTTTAATTATAAATTTGATGTGGTTGTGGGAGGGGGCGATACCATGTTTACCTTCACCGCCATCTTGACCGGAAGTCTCACCTGCTATGAATTTTAAAGGCAGGAGTATTCTGCCTTGAAGACTTTTAGACCAGAGATGTGAGTTGAAAACCAACTCAATATCACACAAAAAATATGGTCTCATTTTTCTATAGCCACGCCTCACTTTTTTGAGCCAAACACAAGAAAAACCTAAATTAGGACTCTCTCTCCACATAATCCTCAATGTTAAAATCATCATAATTTGCATCTTCAGATATGAAGTTTTGACAATGTGTAAGACATTAAAATATGCCATAAAGAATACAGCTTTTTTCAAAGAACTTTATGAAGACCCCTAGTTATAGACAGCCCAACCCCACCTGAGAAGCCTCTCCTACATTCACTCCTCAAAGTCTGGAACTTTCAAGGTAAAACATTAATACTTGTTTTAAAGCCACAGACGCTCTCTTTTTTAGAGGATCTAAGTTACTATTTTGTTTTCAATAGCTGTATCCGCAGTGGCTATTTTGAAGTGAAACACACACACACACACACACACACAATTTGAGTGCACAAGTCCCTTGTAATGAAAAACCATCCATGTTGTTTTTAAGGTGTGTTGTATTTATCATGAAACAGGAGAAGCAGTGGCCTTCTGCTCTCACATTCACAGGAGTATAAAAGGCAGCTGCATCTGAGCAGGACTGGATAGAACAAAGAAGTTGATAAAACATGCATGCACACAGGCTTTGAAAATACGTGAAAATTTAGATTTCTCTCTTTTTTTTTTTTTTTTTTATCCTCACCCGAGGATATTTTTCCATTTTTTGTACAGATAGAGTGGGAGGGAGAGAGAGAGAGAAACATCGACATGAAGGGACACATCGAGTGGCTGCCACCCGCACGACCAACCAGGGCCAGGGACAAACTGCAACCGAAGTACGTGCCCCTAGCGGGAACCGAACCCGGGTCTCTCCGGACCACAGGCCGACGCTCTAACCGCTGAGCCAAACCGGCCAGGGCTCTCTCTTTTTTTTAAATCCTCACCCGAGGACACGTTCATTAATTATTTTAGAGAGAGGGGAAGGGAAAGAGAGAGAGAGAGAGCGACATCGATCAGTTGCCTCCAGTAAACTCCACAACCAGGGAACAAACCCTCAAACACACAACATTTCAGTGTATGGGACGATGCTCCAATCCACTGAGCCACACTGGCCAGGTAGATTAAAATAAGAATTCCCTAATACACTCTGCTCTCTTAACAAAACCAGTTAAAAATTCTTCTTCTAATTTCCCTTCAAAATTGTGTTAAATTTACTAATTGGAAAGAACTACGCTGGTAAGGCACATAGCTCCTTCATTCTTGTCAAATTCATAATGGTCAATTTCACTGTATACTTTTAGCTTTGCTTCATAGGCTCATCAGCCTTTCGGTTACTATTTCCCCCCGGACCCCAAAAGCATGGGTACTCAACCTCATGGTGTGTTTGTAACATCTCTTTCAGAGTTGTTAATGGCTGCGACTTATACATTTGGAATTCTTTTCCAACAGAAAATAACATTGTGTAACCTCTTAAATTTAATAGTGAGTTAAGCACTACATATATTTCAAGAACATTCCCATTGGGATCTCTCCAAATCCACCTCAGTAACTGAGAATTGAGTACTTTGCCAGAAGTCTTAGTTAACTGACCGATTCTTACCTATTGTCAATGTTGTTGCCCCATTAATTTATTGTTAAACCGTATCTTCACACGCGCGCGCACACACACACACACACACACACACGAAAAAAAATTGGGCTGACAACAAGGTCAATACTATGAACTCTCTGATGTTATATCCACAAATTTTAAATGTCAAGAAATGTAACTGTGTGGATCTTGGATGCTAATTCCCCATTGCTCTTTGCTGATCAGACTATGTCTGGAGCATTTTTAGGCCTGTTCAGAATACTACTCTTAAAAAACACATATATAAACTGAATATCATACATAGGAAAATGATAGAAGTAGGAAAGAGACTTGATACAATGCCATATGGGTAATAAGATAAAAATCTTGAAGTTATTTAATCTAGAGATAAGAAGAAAATACGAGATCATAGTGGTTGTAAAATATTGCAAATATTGAAGGATGTCGATCTAGTACCACTACTAGTAGTGATAGGAAAGAATATTTCAAACCAAGAAATAATTTACAAACAAAGCTGAAATTTGCTACTAATTTCAGAGGTGGTTAATTTATCTTCTTTGAAGGTTCATTCATTGCCTGTCCTTTGTAAGAAAGACAATACTGAGCTGAAAATTATATAAGTTTTCACTAGGCATTACCTATCTTTCCATTTTCCTGTAGATACAGTGGAAGCAGTTTTTGACTTCATTCAGAGGAGCCGAAGGATGATTGTTGTCCTGAGCCCAGACTATGTGACAGAAAAGAGCATCAGCATGCTGGAATTTAAACTGGGTGTCATGTGCCAGAACTCCATTGCCACCAAGCTCATTGTGGTTGAGTACCGTCCCCTTGAGCATCCACACCCAGGCATCCTGCAGCTGAAGGAGTCTGTGTCTTTTGTGAGCTGGAAGGGAGAAAAATCCAAACATTCTGGTTCTAAATTCTGGAAGGCATTGCGGCTGGCTCTTCCCCTGAGAAGTCTGAGTGCCAGCTCTGGCTGGAATGAGAGCTGTTCTTCTCAGTCTGACATCAGTCTGGACCATGTTCAAAGGAGGAGAAGTCGTTTGAAAGAGCCCCCAGAACTCCAGAGCTCAGGGAGGGGTGCAGGTGCCTCGCCAGCCTCAGACACAATGTCCAAACACAGAGGGAAGCCTTCTGCAGCCTGTCGCTGCTGTGTCACCTACTGTGAAGGAGAGAGTCACCTTAGGAGCAAGAGCCGGGCAGAGATCCATACACAGCCCCAGTGGGAGACACACCTCTGTAAGCCTGTTCCCCAAGAGTCAGAAACTCAATGGATACAAAATGGTACCAGATTGGAAACCCCTGTTCCCCAGATCTCAGCCCTTGCTCTTCACCATTTCACGGATTTATCTAATAACAATGACTTTTATATCCTATAATTACTATGTGGTGGGTGGTAGCTGCTGTCTCTAGCAGCCCTCTTTGTGTCATGAACCTATGAGAATAATTGACATTTTTATCATCTAATGGACTAGCAGATTGTGTCCCCCTTTATTGATTTTTAAAAACTATTTATTTCTAGGAGACAAAAGACCTGAAGAACCTGCATCCAGAATTATTGCCTCTAATGGCCTCAGAAGAGCACACTCTTCTTGGCCCCTAGAAGGTCAGTATGTGCAAGTCACCTAAAGTCTGATCCTCTATCTTTCCCAATGGTTTAAAACTGAGCGAGGGATTTCAATGTTTCTTTGAGTTTGTTGATCAACCTCATATTATGAGTCAGTCAGAAGTACTTGGGCCATGACACAGGGTATATATATATCCCAAGGAACATTATGGGAATGAGTTTATTCTAGTGGAAGCTGTAGGACTAAACTCAACAGAAAATCTGCAGCGCATTTTCCCTGGGAGAACCAAACACACCCACACAGGGATACATGGTGTTCTGTCTCACTGTAAACTAGTGTTCTCTAAACTGCCTAAAGTTGTTAGCATCAATAAAGTTATATTTTTATGTGATTTCATTTGTACTAACACATTTTTACCCTCCCCTCTCTCTTCTCTACTTTTTATGGTTTTTTTATTTCATATCCGAATAGTTTTCCATTTTAGGAAATCAAGATTTGGTTTAGGTGTTAGAAAAGCTGAGATGCCTCTTTAGTTTCTTTCTCATGTATATTAGTAGATATCTGAAAAAGGACCAAAGGAAAGCAAGAAAATGTTTCAAATAAAGTAGAAGTTTACGCAAAAATCTTCTTATATTTTTAGAACCGAAAGCAGAAAAATTCATTATTGTTAGGGGTTTAGTGTAGAGTTTTGTGTATGAATCCCTTCTTCCCATTCAGGATTCTGAGAAGGGATCATCAACTTAAGTGTCTACAAGAATCAGAAGGTAGTACAAAGAAAAAGGAGGCCAAATATAAACATAATATACGTGCTCTCCATGCAGGGCCACATATATAGGGACATAGGTACAGTTATGTACTTCCTCACGCTCAACATTTTAGCACAGTCATGGGAGGCACATGGCATTTGATCTCTCAGTCAGGGAGATAATAGAGATGATTGGATCTGTAAGTAATTGAAGAGTATTTATTTCTTTTTAAAGGGAGTGGCCTCTCCTAAGCTCCATCTTTACTTTATCATTGATTTGCCACTTCATTGTCAGACAGTTCAGTTTTTAAGAAGAATCTAAAAATTCAGATTTTTCTGTAATCTCTCAATTGTGCAATGGCTTAAAATAAAAAGGAAAAAGCAAGAAAGCAAAGAACCAACCAAAATACATAAACACATATTCAGCCTGAGAGCCACTAGTTCATCATTTCAAAACTACAATATTCACCCAATGAACGTAAATCCAAATGCAGATTGAAGTGTCCCTGGCAATACTGAGACCGAAGAAGAGAAGAAAATAATGGGAGGTGTTTATTCCCTTTCTAACTGCAAACATCTGAGCCCTCAGAATAGGGCGGCCGTGACCTAATGCTCATCAGGGGAGAAAAAGCTGGAAAATAGTGTGCCTTCCATTTACTCTGTAGAGGTTTCCTATCTGGTGGGTTTCCTGCAAAAAAAATTTGAAGTACAATCTCCTCCTCCTGAACAGAAACAGAATAAAAACAGGTAAAGACCATCCCAGACATGAGCAGTCAATATATTAGTCTAGGCTGCTAGTGAGTTATGGCCCAATGAAGGTCAGCCTCTCCCAGTCTCTTACAGTGAATAAGGGGTGGAGAAAGAAATCAGAAGCTTTCTCCCACTACTTCTCTTGGAGAGAAAAGCAGAATCTTTTTCTGTTGAAACAAGAAACTGTTGGGTCCTTTTTCTGTTAAAAGAAAAAGATGAAATAAGAAAGATCCTCCAGAGTAAAGGTGACGGACTGTGGCCTCCTAAAGAGAAATGGCAAGCCACCCTACCTAAATATCCAACAGGAAATGACTGAGCACAACCTGTGTTTCATGTCCCATTCTTTCTTGAAGAGATTAATTCATCCTTCATTTACGTGCAAGGATCTTCGCTTGGAAGACAGTAGTTTCTCCTCAAATTTGCTAATAGTGGGTAATGAAAGTCACTCCATATCCTAAGAAGGAAGAGAATGTTTTCCCCCATAATCAGTTTTATTCCTGGATTATTTTTTAGTGAAGAAAAGCAAATGAAAGGACTTTTGGCAGAAGTATGAAAATGAAACATGAGCTCTTATTATGAACAAGTAGTGAGATAATTGTGGTGTTCTCGATATAAGTATAGTGCAAGCAGTAAAAGGCCATGCTTTTTGGCATTGACTATACAGGGTTCAGAAAGATAATCAATCATACTTTTATTGCATAAAGAAAGGTTAGGAGATCATGTTGCTAGTTCCCGACCCAGCATTCTACAATTGAAGAGAATATTCAGTGCCATATATTTCAGTGAGACAAATGGCAATAATAAATAAAATTTCCTCATGGGTCATGTATATTCATAATTGAAATGAGATTGTAAGTTAAATTGGTATTATTTACATAGAAATATTACCTATTTAGGAGCATGAGTTTTAAGTCAAGTAGAGAAGACTGTGAGTTCTGCTTCTCTCCTGTTTGACAGTAGCCTATCAAGACCTCAATTTCCTGCTAACTAAAATAAAGATAGCATTAGTAAACTTACTGGGTTTTGTGGGCATTAAAAAATAAAATGCACGTAAGTGTTTAGCCCCGTACCTGGAACATTGTAATTGCTCAATAAGCATTGGCAGTAATATACCCAGAGTAAAATCCCTTTCATGGCTGCATAAACTTACCTTTGTACAGTCAGTTATGGATAGGAAATTTATTTTATATATATCACTATATTTTTAATCTAACAAAATGAACAAAAGCAGTACAGAACAGGAAACTATTATTCAAGTTAAGTGATTTTTCTAATGACACTCAACCAATTAATGATAGGGTTGAGCCTCTAATCTAGGCATATTACACCTCACCCAGTGCCAATTCCAGAATTATTCCTGTAAGATTCAAGTGGAAGTATTTCTATTACAAAGCCACCTAATTAGAACTACTTAATCTGAGCTATTATGCATTCAAATCAAAATGGCAGTTAAAGTAAACCCACACACAAAATGTCATATCAATTGTCTGAGGTGTCATCTGGCCCTGTCATATTAGGATTTTATATAATTCAATTTATTTAGTATATAATACTTGTTTAAGAAATTTTAAAGTAGACTCATTTTGTGTGTGTGTGTCCTCTGGGCTCCATGATTATGCTAAAATTTTTATCCCCTCAAAAATAATTTGTATTTGTATTAAAGGAAAATAAAAAATATATTTACCATTTACCTTGAACACCAAATTTAATCTTTCAGCCGCTGTGATTTACACTGTGAGTTTCAGTATCACCTCTTATAACTAGTAAAAACTCTAGTAACATAGCCACTTCCAGTGTGAAGAGTTGATAAAACTAATGTTCCTGAACTAATGTTCATGCAAAATTCATGAATAATCAATTGAACTAATCATAAAAATATGCACAGAAAGACAAGCAATTCCTGTGGCAATGGTTTCAAACTTTTATGTGTCTAAGAATCATTTGGGGGCATCTTACAATGAAGAGCCCAGGGCAAACCCCTTCCCCAAAGGGGCTGATTTATTAGGCACTGGGGATTGTCTAGGAGTCTGCATTTTAATACTATGCCATTGATAATTTAGATAAGGTATTCCATTGGATTAAAATACTACCTCTGAGAAGTCTTTCAAACTCTTCCTTATGTTTTTTATATTAATATTCACATTATAAGAGGAGAAAGGCTTTATTAGAGTCTGGTTTAAGGCTACTTAAAATGTATTCCATTATGCATCCACATGGGATCCATTTGGGGTTTACACTAAAATGCCTATGTTACTGACCCCATGAAAGATTAGCCAAATGAGAATCTCTAGAGTGGGGCAGATTTGCACTAGAAATAAACTTCCCAGGTGATTCTGATGCACAAAAAGTTTAAGAACCATTAATTTTTATTTTTCTTTAACTCCTTTTTTACCTTGTAGGCTCTGATTTTCTCCAGCCAATGAGGACTACGAACCATCCTTTTAACAAGGTGTTTACAGGCAATAGATGAAAATGCAGGGCATGTTTAGCCCTTGGAGTAGCCTCGGCACAAGGAGACAGTAGAATAGAAGAGTGGTTAGTAGAGTGTATTTATAATACATGAAACATCAAACAATGACATCTGGAATCTGGAAGAATTGTAATCATCATATGTTTTAACCAGAATCAGATAAATTATCTTGTACTAACAAAGAACTCCAATATGTCAGTAGCTTCATATAACAAGATTTATTTCTTGATTATGCTACATGTCCAGCATAAGGGCTTACTCTTTTGCAGCTTTGCCATCTGAGATGTGTGGCTTCCTGCTATTCTGTGCTTCAGCCTAAATATTACACTTACTACTCTGACTTGCAATTAATTCATTGTCCAAAACTATCTATGAGTACTAATCTAGTCATAGAGAAAGCTGTAAAATGCAGTCTTCCTATGCTGTTAGGAAGAAAAAAATGAAATAGAACTTGGTATACACAGCATTGTCTTTTCCCATTGACGAGATACTGAAGTTGCCTGAAGAGGCAAGAAACACTCAAACAGAAAGATGTCACATCCTTTGATAATAAAGGAATAGAAGGACCTTGCTGCCAACAACCCATCTCATTTTGCCAAAGTATTAAGTTAGTTAGTTGTAAAAAATAAAAAGTGTACAGAAAAGAATAGAACTTGTATATAAATGTTTCCCAAAGAAAAGTTTTTGAGAGAATGCCTAATAATAATTAGTTTCTGGTTAAGAGGAAGCATTCTTAAAAATGAGAAAGCTTCTTTATTTGGTTCATTCCCATTCAGTGGCTTTAGTTAGTTCTCTAAGAAAGTGATGCTCAAACTATCTGTCAATGAGCCATTTCATTTTTGAATATCCAGGGAGCCTCAAAAGAATTGCAGACATTTAGAACACAGCAGAGCATGTAACACAGTCATTAGAAAGTATCATTTGATCCATTTATCTGAAGAGCTAAATAGGAAATTCAAACTGAACATGCTAAGACTCAGATGAAGACTGAGACAAGTGCTGTGTGGGTATTATGAAGTCTGCTACTATCTGTGCATCTGCTGTCTTTACTATTTGAACTTTATGTCTGGATTAAAGATTTGAATTTTTATATGACTTCTTTAATATTGTGCGGATCATGAGGAAAAACTCTCTTTTGGTTGGTGAAGATTAGTGTTTAAGGACCATGATCTATGTTAATAAATTATAATGTTGAACAAAGAAAAAAATTTATTTCCTAATATAGTGAGAAGATAATTGACACACTCAAAATTCTTTAGAGACTAATTTACCAAGTGTTTCTCTTAGACAACTCAAAGCACTTAAAAATATTTAAATGGAAAGACTGACTTTTTGAAATGGGCTAATGGTAAAAAAAAAAAAAAAAAAAAAGGCAGAAAGTTTCCAAATAAACTGAACTCAAATAGTGAGCTACTTTTATTCTGCTCAAGGTGATGAAAATTTCAGTACTCCATTGCTTTATTGGAAGAAAAAACAAACAAAAGAAGATCAAATATGGTATGTATTTACTTTTCATTTAAGACACAACTTATTAATTTTCCATTGCTGAAACTGTGCCACATACTTGCAATTCATTTATAATTGAGAACCATATTTTCAAACATCTTTCACCAGTTGTTCTTAACCAGAATTGGACATCATCTTTTAAAGTATTGCACGTATTTGGGGCATGCTCCAGACTACTAAATCTCCCAGAATGATTGAGACGTACACTCTTGCAGAGGATAACTGCCTTAAGTACCCTTATAATATTTGCAAATGGTTCAGTGAAAAATCGGAGATGACAGTATACATTTGGAGGGAAAATGTAAAAACAAATTCTGTTATTGTGGACAATAATTTTTTTTTTACAAAGTGCAACTTAAAACTCATTGTCAACTATTAAGATTTGAGTCCTTTATTTTTATATCTTATGAAAATACCTAATATATGATAAAAACAAAATGCATATAATAAAATTATAAAAATAATCAATGTAGTTACTCAACTGGATAGCCAAAGGAGTCTAGATAGAACCCTAGGATTTATTACATCCATGTTATCAGTCATCTAAAATAAGATAAAGTGTTAAAGGTATAACAACTTGGCTGTAAGCAAAGACAATTAGATAACGTCTAAGAAGATAAAAGGGAGAATAAACAAACCTATTCGTTCATTTATAATCCTCAGTAATGCAACAGAGAAGGAAATATGTAAACATTAGACTGTACAGCTAAAATGTGGATGGGGTGTCAGGGTTTGGGGAATAAAGTTGTATGGTCATATCTATTATAATGGTTCTTAACATAGTGGAAAAATATTAAATTGGAGATAGAAGATCTCAATTGAAGTACCAGTTCTTTTATTTACTGTGTAACTTAGAATGGGACATTTTTCCTCTCAAGTTCTCAGTTTCTTCATTTATAAAATGGGAATAATATAATATCTACCTCATTGGATTGTTGTAATGGTAAAATTCTATAATAAATGTGAAATTCTAAAATCTATAAATTACATGTTTGGTAGTGGAATCATTAACATTACTATTATTTTATAAACGAGAGCTGGGGGAAACCACGAGGTGCATGAGAAAGTCCTTAGCCTGCTTATCACTGTGGTAATTTCCAGAGTATACTGTTTAACTGTAATATTTTATAACCTAAAAATTAGGACAAAGACAATACAATTGTATATGACTCCAAAGGCTAAAGGTTATAAAACAAAACAAAAGCACATAGTCTCTGAAAGAGTAGAAGCAGAGAAATAGTTGTATTTGTTTTTTATTGCCGTATAACAAATTACCCCATAGCAGCTTAAAACAAGCAATGAATACTTGACATTTTCTGTGGGACAGAAATTGGAAGAGACTTAACTGGGTAGTTCTGGCTTAGAGTTAGTCATAGGTTGCTATCAGACTGCTGGCCAGGCCTGGAAGGCTTAACTGTGCCTGTAGGATTCTCTTCCAAGGGCAGGCACCTGGGGTTGGTGGGAATTCTCAAACCCTTATCATATAGGCCTCTCCGAAGGGCTGCCTGAGTATCCTCATAATACCTTAGCTGGCATTGGCCAGAGCAAGAGATCTCAGAGACAGAGAGAGAGCAAAGTGGCAGTCTCCTTGCCCTCTGTGACTTGATGACTAGTCTCCAAGTGACATATCATGACTTGTGCAATATTCTGTCTGTTGGAAATGTGTCCCTGTGTTCAACCGAACTCAAGAGAAAGGGGGTTCAGCTCTACCTCTTGAATAAAGGAGTAGCAAATAATTTGTGGACATAGCCTAAAGCCAGCACTGTAACATATACAACCATTTACTGTAGGCTCTCCATATCCACAGGTTCTTTTCTTTTTAATCCTTACCTGAGGACATTTTTCCATTTTTTGTTCAGATAGAGTGGGAGGGAGAGAGAGAGGGAGAAACACCGACGTGAAAGGGGCACATCGAATGGTTGCCACCCGCACGACCCAACCAGGGCCGGGGATAAACTGCAATCGAGGCACGTGCCCCCAGCGGGAACCGAACCCGGGTCTCTCTGGACCGCAGGCCGACGCTCCAACCGCTGAGCCAAGCCGGCCAGGGCACACAGGTTCTTTATCTGCAGATTCAATCAACTGTGGTAGAAAATATTCAGAGGAAAAAAAGTTACATTGGTGATGTGTCTAGGTAGTTAGGCCAATGATGATTATGTCTATATTGAGCATGTACAGACTTCTTTCCTTGTCGTTATTCCCTAAACAATACAATATAACAACTCTTAACAGCATTTTCATTGTATTCGATATTATGAGAAGTCTAGAAATGATTTAAAGTATTTGGGAAGATGTGCATAGGATATATGCAAATACTACACCATTTTATGTAGAGGACTTGAGCATCTGTGGATTTTGTTATCTGCAGGGATCCTGGAACCAATCTCCCTCAGATAGAGAGGGACAAGTGTATTTTTCAGTTGAATAAATTGAGGTCCAGAAAAGTAAAGTGACTGGCCCTTAACCTTCCCAGCCTCATCTCTAACCTGGTAAACTGGATTACAGCTCAAAAAAGAGCCAGTTGTCTTTTTCTGGCTAGGAATATCTTCTTCCTGGTGAAACATTATAGAATTGCAAAAAATTACATCATCTACAGTGCTGGTATCTCTGTTTCTGTCTCCCTGTCTGTTTCTCTTTTTACTGCCTCCCTCCTCCCCACTCCCCTCATTCTGTTAAACTGGACAAAGCGGCAAACAGACCCTGAAAATTGCAGATGAATGAGATAAATGGAGCTGGATAGCCACATTCCTGGTCTGGGGTTTGAGTATTGAAATAGAACTTTCATTCCGGGCTCACCTCTAAAGAGATTGGAATTGGCTGTTTATTCCAAAATGTAGCCACTGTGAAAGGAAGAATGAGCAGGAAATTGCTTTCTCTGGAGTCACCCAGTATTCTGTTTTAGCTCTGAACTGCCATGGTTATGTATTAATCATCAAGTCATTTCTCCTCTGTAACTCAGACTTCTGCACCCTCAAAATGCATGGAGTTGAACTAGAAGTTCTGTAGGATGTTATAATTATATTCATCTTCGATTCACTGAGTAATGCTTAAATAACCTTTGCCCCTTCTCACATATACATGCCAAAATCCAGGTTCTAATGACATAGACAGAAGATTTAAAAGGTGCAATACTTCCACTGAAGGAATCAGAAACAATGCTTTTGTCTGTTTACATCTGATTCTTAACACACATGTCTCACTTCTAGAGCTAACAGCTAACTTCTGTTCTCTTGAATCTGTTTCTGTCACTGTCTGAGGCCAGTAGATGTGAGAAGATACATTAAGTTTATACAAAGCCTGTTCATAGTTGAACTCAGGTGTCTTGAGTTTCTCTAAACCAATTTTAATCTCAATTTCCAGGCTCACTATTTTGTAAATTAGATTTTTAAAAAAGTTACCTCTTATCTTCTTAACAGTATTGTACCCTTATCTTTTGCTGATACAAACCCCAAACAATTAATCTCACTTTTTCAAGCTCAATACTTTATAAATTAGATTGAAAAAAAGTTACCTTTTATCTTCTCAACGGTATCTTTTACCCATGCAAACTCCAAGCAACCGTTCTATTGTGATATATGCTCATATATTTCGTCATGCCAAGTAAAATAAGTAAACGGAGCTTGGTTTGAGAATAACGTGCTATATAAACAACAAAGTCTCTAGAATTAAAATATCTCTGTTCTAATCCAAACTATAATCCTTTTGTTATGAGACCTTGAGTAAAGCACTGATTGTGTCATAGACTGCCCATCAGTATAATTTAAGAATCACTGTGTGTCTTCCTGACATTCTTGGAGTGGATGCTAGTGGAATTTCACAAAATAAAAACAATCTCAGAGATCTCCTCCCACTCACCCTGAGACAGTTGCTTGCCAACTGTTGTTGATCCTACTTCTAAAAAGTCTTTCAAAATCCTTCTATACTTTTCTCCTTAAGAATTCTAGAAACTTAAGCTACTTGAACAATAAGCACTTTTTCTGAACGTGCCATGTACTTTTATCCCCTATATACCTTTGCTAATGTTACTTCTGCTTGGAATGCCCGCTCTTCTCCCCTCCACCTAAATGCTCTTTTAATGCTGCATGTTCAGCTCAAATGTTTTCAACCCTTTGAAGCTTTCCCAGGCAGAGTGGGATGTTTCTTCCTATGTACTTGTATTTTTCACAGTACTTCTGTGATTTAAATTACAAAGTTGTATACATTTCTTATACCTGATATTCTGTAAGCTTCCATGGACAGATATCTACATATTGAATCTCTAATTTGAGCACTTGGCACTATGGCTAGCACATAACAGTTTTTTCACTAATGTTCCCTTAAATAAATTAATTATCATGACCACTGTTATTGTGAACAAAGTAACAGCTTTGCTTCTTCCTTTCTTCCATCTCCCCTCCATTATAGAAGCAATAATGTTTAAAGCACCATTTTAAACTTTTGGTCGACACTGTATAAAATGAAATCCAATCTTGAATCCTGGGGCTCCCAACACCACATCAAGCACCACTAAATTTAGCCCTTGGCAATGCTTGAGGGCAGATGATCCATGCCTAAGTAGGGGTGGAAAGATCCCCAGCTGCGCCATGCCTGGCCTGGGCACCACCCTCAGTGAAGCCCTCCCATCCCTGCTCCACTCAGTCTGCAATCACAGCTGATGCTGGAATCAGTGTCATGCTCACGGGCAGATGTTCTGTGTGTAAGCTTGCTGTTAAATAGACGCAAATGACAGTAATAAACATTCTCTACCTACAGTGTACAACAGAATATTTCCAGCTAATGAATACAGGCAGAAAAAAAATAAGCCTATTTATTGTTTTAAAGTCCAGATGATGTTAGAAACATAAAATAAAGTGCTGTGTTAATTCAGGGTCAGTTGGTATTTAAGAGATCAGTTCTTTCATTGCAGCGTTATTTACATAGTCGAGATTTGGAAGCAGCCCAATTGTCCATCAGTAAATGAGTGAATAAAACAGCTATGGTACATTTACACAATGGAATACTACTCTGCTGTGTATAAAAAAAAAGGAATAAAAGTTTAACCTTTGCCACAGCATGAATGGACCTGGAGAATATTATGCTAAGTGACATAAGTTAGTCAGAGAAAGACAAGTGCCATATGATTTCACTTCTATGTGGAATCTAATGAACAAATTAAACTAACAAGCAAAATACAGACAGACGCATAGAGAGCAGGCTGACAGTTCTGGTGCTGGGGGTGGGCTTGGGGTATGGAGGGAATGAGCAAAAAAGAAAAAAATAGAGAAGGAACTCATGGACAAGGACAACAGAGTGGTGACTGGGGTGGGGCGGGGCGGGGCGGGGCGGGTGGGTGGGGTGAGGGTGGAAGAGTGTATAGGGGGATAAATGGTGATGGAAGAAAATAAAAATAAACAAAAAAAAAAAGATTGAAAAAAACTTAAAAAAAAAGATCAGTTCTTTCAAGGCTTCAAGTCTCCCAAGCTCAGTGTAGGAGAAGGAGGTGTTCCGGGATCCTTGGGTTTAGGTGTCACTTGTGATGAAATGTGTCTGATGGATTCCAGAGAAAAAAATGGATGGATGGGAGATTAGATGGAGTTCAGAAGGGGCATATAAAGATACCTTGAGGAGGAAAGATTAATTTTGTTGGGATGATTAGAGAGTCATAAGTGTTTTGTGGTCATTACTGACGTAAACAGGGACAGAGCATAATGGAATTTGTGCCAATATTCTCTAGGAAGAAAAAGGTGGAGGCTGAGTGCTGGGTTTAGAGAAATTCAGAGGTCTTGCCAGGAGCACAAACAATTCTGGGGCTCTCTTGGCCCATATAGATGGAAGTGTGAGGGATAAGAACCAAGCTCTTTATTTCCTTCCCTGGACTTAATAATTAATTTACATTTTTTATAGTGTCATTTTAACTCCCTTGACAGCATAATTATTATTGTTGCTTAATTTCTCTATACTCTAAGTTCTCACACTTGGTAGACACCTTATAAGCCATTTTGAAGAAATGATCAACCCATCCTGTTACTATTGAACATTAACTTTTCTATTCCACAAATCTGTGCAGTATAATTATTGCGTGATTTATCCTTGGAATGCCTAATGTCTCTAGTGCCCTGCTCATGCCAGGAGTGGTATTGCATGGAGGTGGTTGCATGAGATTTAGCCACAACCTACACCCATTTCTCCGAACTATTATACTCTTTAACATTCCCTGTGTCTGTCTGCACTTTTGCCTCCAATGCCCGCTACTCTACCTCCTACAACTATTCGTTCACCTTGTAAACATTTGTTCATTATTTGAGGCTCAGTACAAATATCACATACTCAACAAACAGATGACCAAGGTAACTTCTTCTTTTTTTTTTTTGCCACCACGTAACCATTCCAATTTCACAGAAATAACATACTGTGTTTTTTTAAGGCATTCAGCTTTTTCTTCTATCAATTCTTGTTTTGTGTGTAGGATCAGATCCAGAAGAGGGAATGTGATATAATTGCATGCAACCAATAGTTTTTTGGGGTTTTTTGTTTTGTTTTGTTTCTGGCCTCATTTGTTAGTTTAGAAAAGGCATATGGTCCAAATCAGTCTGAAGAAACCAAACTGGGACTACTATTGGAGTTTCCAGAAAGTAAAATGATATTTTGATGGGGTTACTGAGAGAACAGAAGTTGCTAAGATCCTTTTCACTTTGTGGAAAGAGATCACCCAAATAAAGGCAACAGAGGAAAAACAGAGGAGCCAAGAGATGAAGAGAGAATGACTCCTGAATATTTATTTTGAGTCCCTGGATTGAGCAATATCTAAAGCATTTTCTATCACTGAACTTTTAAATCATGTGAACCGATACATTTTTTTCCCTTAAGACAGTTGGAGTGGGTATCTTCCATTTATAAATAAAATAACCATAACTAATATAATCACTTTATATAATGGAGAGTCAGAAGGCCTGTCCAAGCTCCTGAGGATTATTAGACCTTCTAGGACCCATAACAGGAACAATGAATCTCTCAGACAGTGGTGAGAAATACCTTGTCTAGCACTGTTCTCCTCAGCTGGTCCCCTCTATTTATATTTCCCATATGATGAATAACAGCAGTCAGGCCATCAGTGCGGAGATAATTAGCCAAAGGTAATTAAGGGGAAACTTTTCTTCCTTGTGAAAGCTATCCAAAGTCTACAATTAAAGGTTCATTCAATTATGACAAGTTCCCTTATTCAATACAAATCACATAGTCTGAAGACAAAACCTGCCCTTGAGAGAAACAAAGAAAAGTTTTAAATCAAAATATTACGAAGGAAGTCTACTTTTTATTACAATTTATCAAACCTCTTACCCTCAGGAAGAGAGTTCAACATATTTTATTCAGGAATTTTACATTTTAATTTGGAGCTACAAATCAGTTCATTAATCAGTTATTGTTAACTTAGCAACAACCCAGAGCAGAACTGAGAAAGGTTAGCACAAAAAAAGGCAAAGAAAACTTTTCAGTTCTGAAATTATTACTTTCCAATTTTGAAAGATCCCCTCTTGTAATCACCATTTTCCTATCTGTGTCTATAAGGAATGTTTTGTTTGTTTGTTTAATCCTTTCATTTTTTTCACCCAGCCCCAACCTCCCTATCTGACAGTTGTCAGTCTGTTCTTTGTATCTGTGAGCCTTTTTCTATTTTGTTTGTTTATTTATTTTATTCATTAGATTCCACATATAAGTAAAATCATATGGTATTTGTCTTTCTCTGCCTGGCTTATTTTACTTAGCATAATACTTTCCAGGTCCATCTATGCCGTAGCAAAAGGTAAGCTTTCCTTCTTTTTTATGGCTGAGTAGTATTCCACTGTGTAAATGTACCATCGATTTTTTATCCTCTCATCTACTGATGGGCATTTGGGCCACTTCCAACACATTGTCTTTTAGAGTTAAAAGAGGGAAAATAAAAATAGCACAAACTTTTCCTCTGGAATATAGTATAATCCTAATTAACAGTGTGTCTATAACATACTACACTGTTTTGCTACATACACCTTTTCTGGAAAATCCTAGGCTGAACTTCTGCATTCAAAATCATTCAGGGGGTTACGTTAATTGCATGAAACAGGCCATAGTGGTTGGCCATTAAGTTCAATTAAACACAGATAGCAGCCATCACTTGAAGCACATTCTGATGGCTTACAATGATAACACTGTATGAAACACCCATAGCTGTGTACTTTATAAATAGTCGTGTTTATGAAGTTGTTTTCTTTAAATGAGTAACATATTTTCTTCAACTCTATAGTTCTTTCCAGTCTCTCTGACCTTGGAATTTGCTGTAAAGGGTTGTGGTGGAAGCAGCAGAGGCCTGGCCGGGGAAAGTGTTAGCTGAGGGTAGTAAGGTCTACCTATTCTCACTCACATACACGATGCCATTCAGGCATCCTCGGGACAACAAGAAACTGGCATAATTGCTCCCTTTTCAGAAGTTAGATAAGCAAGGTTCAGAGACAATTTTACTTGCTTGAGATTAAACAGCGCTCAAGTGACAGAACCAGTATTCTGAAAGCAGAGAAATCTGGCTCCGGACTAATCAGGCTGCTTCCTAACCTTTCAAAGCAGCACGGCTCTTAAAGGATTGATTATATTTTTGGCACCATTGATATAGTATAATAATAAAACACAATCAAGAATGGCTTGAGGATTAATAAGCTTTACTATTTTGTCACTACAAATCACAGATTATAATAACAATACATAAATACTCTTGTGAATCAAAACATGACTTTCTGTTATGTTATGACAATAGCAGCAGCAGTAAATCACATTAATATAATATTTTATAGTTTCAGAATATTTCCACATACTCTACCTCCTTGCAGTTCTCTTCTTATAACAACCGAGTAGGCCGAGCCAATTTCATTCTCACTGCTCGAAAGTTGGGGCAATTGAGGAACAGAGAAACATTTGCTCAAAACAAATGAACAAAGAGCCTAAGTAAAAACATTCATAGCTATTTATTTATTGATGTACTCACTCTTTCAAAAAATAATTTTGCTTATTATGTGAAACTAACTTTTATTTATTTATTTTTATCCTCACCCGTGGACATTTTTCCAACTTTGTTCAGACAGAGTGGGAGGGAGAGGGAGAGAAACATCGACGTGAAAGGGACACATCGAGTGGCTGCCACCCGCACGATCAACCAGGGTCGGGGTCAAACTGCAACCGAGGTACACGCCCTTAGCAGGAACTGAACCTGGGTCTCTCTGGACCGCAGACCGATGCTCTAACCACTGAGCAAAACCAGCCAGGGAGTAACTTTTATTTCTTAAATGATATACAATCTATTTTTCATCTCATCACTTTGACATTCATAGTACAGAGTATATTAAATACGTTAATTAACTGGCTAGCAGGCCTAACATCTTTACACGTCCCAGCCAACTGCCTTTACTAACAGAAGCTGATTTAGGTTGTTCTCTGAGTGAGTTCACTAATTTAAACAAGCCCAAGAACAGAAAATCCATAAGCTGGCTGCTAACATATGATGTGGTGTGGCATAAAATATCTGCTCACAGGGGCCATGGCTATTGAATAGGCCGACAATGCAAAAAAGGCCGAGACTGAGGGAATAAAAGAGCCAGACTTTTGGGCGAACGGGCAGACTTAATAGAGCACAAGCTCTTCTTCTCTTTGTTTTATCCTCACCCGAGGACATTTTTCTATTTTTTGTTCAGATATAGTGGGAGGGAGAGAGAGAGAAAAACATTGATGTGAAAGGGGCACATCGAGTGGTTGCCACCCATACCACCCAACCAGAGCCGGGGAAAAACTGCAACTGAGATACGTGCCCTTAGCAAGAACCGAACCCAGGTCTCTCCGGACCGCAGGCCAACACTCTAACTGCTGAGCCAAACCGGCCGCGGCAGAGCACGAGCTCTTGATCTTACTCTGAATACATAGTAATACTAGTTAATATGTTTTAAATAAATTAAAAACAATCAGGCTATAAAGTAAGAAAGGAAAACATCCAGATGCCAGACATGAAAAATAGTTGCAGGTCCATAGTAATGAGCAAGAAGCCATGTGGCCTCGGGAAGAGTAAGGAAATATGGATTAGTGGCGTGATTTTTAATGCTACATACAAAAATTGGTCAAGACTTCAGTCCCTAAATATAGTGAGAACTGTAGCTGGGCTCTTAGTATAAATCAGAAGCCAAATAAGTGCTTCTCTTTGTATATGTAGAATCCTAAAATCTCTAATATCTCTGTCCACTGAGTGATGGCTCCTGAGGCGATAGGCATGAACCAAGTCACCAATAAGAGAGTACAATCTTAGTCTTATTTTGTGTGCAGCCTAAATTTATACCACCTGAACTATTTGGAAGAACCCCAAGTAGAAAAACGGATGTAAAAATTGAAACCAGCCTAGGCAGACACAACTATAAAACTGTCTGACAGAGGAACTTCTAGTACACAGAACATGTAAAAGGCACCCTCGGAAGCTGACCACTAAAGATGTTCTTACAGACATGAAAAGTATAAAGGCAGACAACATACTTACAAATGGGAAATTATATATATATATATGGACTCACAGGAAAGAAAAAAATAAGAAACTTCAAAATTAGTGTATTTATGTTTAAAGTGCTCAAAGTAATCAAAAGAAAAAATCAAACCTACAAAGAGAAAAAAGAACAGAAGCTGATGATATAAAAATAAGTACTTTTGACTGTCCGTGAATTTATTATCAGAAAATAATGAGGCTAGCTGACTTTTGGAATACTGTTATTAAAGTGTTGAGAAAAAAATAAAAATTGTCATCCTAAAATTATATACCCAGCTAAACCATAATTCAAATCTGTGGGAGAAATAAAGACATTTAAAACAAACAAACAAAAAACAATGCTAAGTGAAAGCACTTTCCATGGAATTTATAAATAGAAAATATAATTCATCAGGAAAAAATGTAAACCCAGGAGTGGTATGCAAGAAGCAAATATGGGCAAAGAATAAAATAAATATATTAATAAATAAACACAGGTACTAAATGTAAATTTTAAAATAACCATTTTTATATGTATGTAGAAATATGAGGTGGAATTAAAACAATAAATAATAAGATGAGAGATTAGAGAGGAGTGTTAAAATGGTTATTAGACACGTATTTTTGAGAGAAAGATATAAATTTTATGTTTCAGAAAACTTAAACTTAATATTTTAGGTATGTTATAATGTAGTACAAGCTCTAAAATAATTTAAGTATATAACTTTCAAGTAGTGGATTGATACAGATGGAAATATCAATAGTACAGATAAAAGGACAATTCTGCTGGTCCAATAAAAGGCAGCAAAGGGAAGGAGCAAAAATGCATGATTAAGAGGTAGCACAAATTAAGATGATAAAATTAACTTCAAATATATTAACAATTGATAAAATATAAGCTCTTCAAAAATGTTAAAACACAGAAAATATATATATGTTTTGTATATACACACAGAAAAATGTATGTATTATAGAGATGCATATATACACACAGTAGTCCCCACTTATCTGCCAAAAATATTAAAATGAAAAAAAAACACCTTTTTTTGTAGTTAGTCCTCATCTGAGAACATTTTTTCCATTGATTTTGAGAGAGTAGAAGGGAGGGAGGGAGAGAGAGAGACAATATAAGAGGGACACACGCAGGCTCCCTGACCAGGGCTGAGGTCGAATCTGCAACCCAGGTACATGCCCGTGACCCGGAATCGAACCCCAGACAGTTGCGTGCCAGGGCTGACACTCTAACCACTGAACCACACTGACTAAGAAAATGAACAATTCTTAAGTTTTAAATTGCATGCTGTACTGAGTAGCAGTGATGTAATCTCCGGAGGCCAGCTCTGTCCCACGAGATAGGAATCATTTTTGTAGGGTCTCCACGCTGCATTCACTTCCTGTCTTTTAGTCACTTAGCCACTTGGCTATCAGATCGACGCAGGGGTATTGCAGTACTTGTGTTCCAGTAACCACTATTTTACTTAATAATGGCCCTGAAACGCGAGAGTAGTGATGTTGGCAATTCTGATATGCCAAAGAGAAGACATAAAGTGCTTCCCTTAAGTGAAAAGGTGAAAGTTCTCGGCTTAAGAAAAATAAAACAAAACTGTGTTGATGTTGCTAAGATCTAAGGTAAGAATGACATTTCTATTTGAAACCGTGATGGAAAACTTTGTGACGAAGGATGAGGACAGCACAATAAGATACTTTTAGAGAGGAAGACCACATCTATAACTTCTACAGTGTAGTATATTGTTATATTTTGTCATTCGTTTTTATTATTAATCTCTTACTGTGCCGAATTTGTAGATTAAATTGTATTATTGGTATCTATGTGTAGGAAAAGCATAGCGTATATATTGTTAGGTTCTATCTCTGGTTTCAGATACCCACCTGGGGGGCCGTCTTGGAATGTATCCATCTCAGAGCAGGGGGGACTGCTGCATATCCATAAGTAATAACATAGGAAAGGGTACACTCTAAATTCATATCCACGGCTGCTTCTGGAAAGGATGAAGAGAAATGGGACCGAGACTGAATAAAAAGGGGTTCGACTTTATCTGGAGTGTTTTGTTTCTTTTAGGAAAAAAGAAATTTAAAGCAAATATAACAATGTTATCAGTTGTCAAGTCTAAGCGCTGAGTACATGGGTGTTTTAGATACCATGTTAGTGCTTTAATTTTTTTTAAATGCCTCCTTTTTTTTTTTCATGAGAAGTAGTAAATGCATATTAATGGCAGGCTACCAAAGTGAAGGTTGTGAACTCCCAATTCTTCTGGATGTTAGGAGGTAACTCCATACCTAGAGTTTTCGATAAAGTGAGAAACAAGCAGTCCAGGTTCCTTTGCACCCTTTCATCATTTACTGACACGGCATTAAAATAAACTCCCCTTTTTTAAAGAGGTCTTTAATGCTTCTCATTTAAAAAATAAGCTTAACTATACACACACATTTAGGTCCAAAAAAAAAAAAAAAACCCTAATAGTAGATTTGAAAGAAATCAATATTGGCACAAATATTTAAACTTGATTTGATTTAATTTCATCTGAGTTGATTCAATTCCATTTATTTCACATACATTCACTTAATCAGGCACTAAACTAGATATGACGAATATAAAGATGTGCAAAGGCATGAACCTGATCTTCAAGTAGCATACTGATTGCTTGAGTTTATAAATGAGGGAAAAATATAATTATAATACAAAGTAATAGATACAATAAAAGAAGAGAAGCAGGTATATGGGAAGGAGAATTAATTCCATGGTGAGAGAGGTTTACTCAGAGAGGCCAAGATATCAGAGTGGTGATTTAAAGAATAAATAGGGGTTTAATGAACTATATCTGTTTCACTCAAAATGCTGTTTTAGTTACAATTAAAATATTCAAAAGGAAGAAAATCCAGTGGACCTATGTGACCTTCAGGGTCCTAGAAAAAGCTCAATGCTTCACCAGTATTAGCTTTGTGCAGTAGTGATTAAGATACACTCAGATTCCTCAGTATCTGCTAAAGGAAACTAATTTTCTAATTTATTCACAGGATTATGTTCGTTTTACTTATTTAATTATCAATTCTATGTTTATTTTTTACTGTTTTGACAACAATGCCTTTGACTATAAATATAGAAATGTATTTCAAAATTGACAACCAATAAAGAAATGCACTGATTCACTTATAACTGAACATGTAGAGATAAAGCAGAACCCAGTGAGATATGATTAATGGTTTCATTGTATAAGCAACGGTGAGATGCATAGATACCTACTATCTCTCAACTTTGCTGTTCTAAGACTTGGCTTTACTCCAAGACCGCAGTCCTTACTCATGAATATTATAGCTAAGCAAGTTCCCAGAATTGCCTATCATGTTAACATCCAGATGAAATAAGGGTTCTGTCTCTTTCTTCCTTTTTAAAATACATTTTTATTGATTTTTTTAGAGAGAGAGAAAGGGAGAGAGCAATAGAAACATCAATGTGAGAGAGATACATCAAACAGCTGCCTCTTGCATGCCCCCTATTGGGGATCAAGCTGCAACCCACTCATATGCTCTGACTGGGATCTACAAGTCCATGGGAGTCCTCAATCCACTGAGCCACACTGGCTAGGTTGTCTCTCTCTCTTTTTTTAAACTTATCTTTATTGTTGAATGTACTACAAATGTCCTTCCCTTTTCCCCTGTTGATCCCCTCCTCTCCACTCCCACTGCCCTCCTGCCTTCCCCACACAACTGTCTGTGTTCATTTGTTATGCATGTATGTATATGGTTTATCTCTTCCTGCCCCCTCTCCCCTTTCCCTTTGAGGTTCCTCAGTCTAACACCCAATTTGCACTTCTTAATCCCTTTATCTTTTTTGCCTATCCTCCCAACACCCCTCCCATCTGGCAACCAACTAAAAGTTCTCTGTATCTAGGAGTCTGTTTCTGTTCTGTTTGATTATGTGTCTTGGTTGCTCATTTGGTTTGTAGAAACAATTGTTGATAGATATGTATTAATTGCCATTTTATTGTTCATAGTTTTGATTTTCTTTTTTCTTCAAGAAGACCTTTCAACATTTCATATAATACTGGTTTGGTGGTGATGGACTCCTTTAGCTTTTTCTTGTCTAGGAAACTCTTTATATGTCCATCGATTCTAAATGATAGCTTTGCAGGATAGAGTAACCTTGGTTGTAGGTCATTGCTTTTCATCACTTTGAATATTTCTCACTACTCCCTTCTGGCCTGAAAAGTTTCTTTTGAGAGATCATCTAACAGTTTTATGGAAACTCCCTTGTAGGTAACTAACTGCTTTTCTCCTGCTGCTTTTAAGATTCTCTCTTGTCGTTAAACTTTTGTATTTTGATTATGTGTTTGGGTGTGGACCTCTTTGGGTTCATCTTGTTTGAGACTCTCTGTGCTTCTTGGACATGGATGTCTGTTTCTTTCACCAAGTTAGGGATGTTTTCTGTCATTAATTTTTCAAATAGGTTTTCAATTTCTTGCTCTCTGTCTTCTTCTGGCACCCCCATGATGTGAATGTTGGTACACTTGAAGTTGTCCCAGAGGCTCCTTATACAATCCTCATTTTAGGGGGATTCTTTTTTGTTTTTGCTGTTCTGATTGGGTGTTTTTTTTTGCTTCCTTATATTCCAAATTGATGGTTTGCGTCTTGGCTTTACCTAATCTACTATTGATTCCCTGTAAATTATTATTTCAGTTACTATAGTGCCTCCTTCATTTCTGACTGGCCCTTTTTTATGCTCTTGAAGTCTTCACTAAGTTCATTGAGCATACTTATAACAGTGTTTTGAACTCTGCATTTGTTAAATTGCTTATTTCCATTTTATTTAGTTCTTTTCCTGGAGTTTTGTTCTGTTCTTTCATTTGGGACATGTTTGTCTCCTCATTTTAGCTGTCTTCCTGTGCTTGTTTGTATGTATTAAGTAGAGTTGCTATGTCTCCTGGCTGTAGGGTGGCCTATTGTTGTAGATGTCCTGTAGGGTCCAGTGGCACAGCCTTCTTAATCACCCCAGCTATGCCCTAGAGGTGCACTCCTCATGTGGACTGTACACCCTTCTGTTGTTATTGAGTCTTGATTGCTATTGGCACATCAATGGGAGAGATTTACTCAGGCTGATCAGCTGCAAGGACTAGCTGTGCCCACTGATCACTGACCTCTGACCGCCTTAGAAGATCAGCTGTGCACAGGCCTACCACACAGAGCAAGATTTACTTCTGCAGGGCTCTGGTATCCAATGAGTCTACCCCTTGAGTGTGTTGCTTGTGGAGGTGTTTGGGTGGTGGTGCTTCAAAGCTGTCCACTGAGTGTGCTGGCTCGGGGACAAGGTCAGCCACTGCCTGTGTTCTACCCAGGGCTACCAGGCATAAACTACGAACTGATCTGCAGATGGCTGCTTTTTGTGCTGGGCTTGAAGGTGCCCAGGCAAAGCCAAGTTGTGAACCAAGTTTGGCTGCTTCTAGTGCCCAGCCTGGGGCTACTTAGTGAGAGGTATGGGGCTCCCTGAGACCAGATTCTACTTATTTGAGAGAATTTAGGAGCCAAGGAGGAGCCAAGACAGGCCAATCCTATGGTAAAACCACTGGTAACAACTTGGGTGGGCCTAAAAGTTGGGTGGGGCAAAGCCTCAGGGAATCACTAGGATGGGGCAAACAATGTGAACCAATTTGCTGGAGTCCCAGATATGGCAGTCATCTGCCAGCCCAAAAAGGATGGGCTCACCAAAGGAACTATGGCCTCCACCAGCACATCTATCCAAGAGAAAGCTGCCTCTCTAGCTCTCATCCCGATACCACACAACTCAGTTCTTTCCTGTCTGTCTCTGGAGCCTTTCAAGCTGCCTCACCTATGTTAGAGCCCAGAGGGAGCAAGTCCAAGTAAGTCCATGCGTGGGCCCTTTAAGAGAAGCTGCCTGGAGCTCCAATAGCCACAGCCTCCCTCAGCCTCAGTTCCGCTGCTTTTTACAGGCAGAAGTCATGGGGACTGCTCTTCCTGGCACTGGAACCCTGAGCTGGGGGGCCTGGTGTAGGACGAGGACCCCTTGTTCCTGGGGGAGGACCTTCACAACTGAGGTATCCTTCTGATTTTTATCTGCCACAGGTGGGTGTGGGACCAGCCTGTCCACGCCTTGGCTCCTCCTACCAGTCTCAATGTGGACTTCCATTCAGCTCCATTTCAGGTGTTTCTGAATGATGGTCATGCTGTAGTTTACTTGTAGTTTTGATGTAGTTGTGGGATACCACATTTATCTACACTGCCATCTTGACCAGAAGGCATCTCTTATTAGGTGCATAAATTTGAGATTATTATATCTTCTTAACTGATTTTTTTCTCATTATAATATATATCATTTTATCTTTAATAATTCTTTATATTTTAAGTGTTACTTTATTAATATATTAATATAGCCACATCCACTTTCTAATGTTTAGTGTTGTATAATGTATTTTTACTTTTTACCCTATTATTTTCAACCTGTCTCTCTATGCTCTATATTTAAAGTGTGTTTCTTATAAAAAGCATATGGTTGGGTCTTTTTAAAATCCACTTTGACAGTCTTTGCCTTTTATTTGAAGTGGTTAATTCATTTTCATTTAATATAATTATAAATATTTTTTCCCATTTATCTCATTTATTCTTTGTCCTTCTATTTTTCTTTCCTATCTTTTATTTGGGGGGTGGGGAATGTATCATGTTTTTAGTATTCCTTTTCATCCTCTTGTGTGCTTTTTGGCTAAACAATTTTATTATACTTTAGTTGTTGTTCTAGAGATTACAATACATATATTTAAGTATTTTCAGTTTACTTTCAAATAATATTATGGATATCACTTTAAGGAATCCTAATATAATTAAAATTTCCCCCCTCCTACTCATTATACTTAAATTGTCTTACATTTTACTTCCACATATCATATATATTATAATACACTGTTACTCTAAATAGCTAAAGGTGTTTTAAATGTAAAACTACATATAAAATAAAATACTTTATAAAAGAGTCTTTTTACGTTTACTCAGATATTTATCTGTTCTGATGTCCTTTATTTCATCCTGCTGATCCAGAGTTCCATCTGGTATCGTTTTTGTTTTCAGCCTGAGTAATCTCAGTTAGCATTTTAAAAGTTTTTAATAGTGTAGGTCAGCTGGCAACAAATTCTCTCAGATTTTTGTTTATCTGAGAATGTCTTATTTTAAAGGATATTTTTACTGAATTCAAGGTAGACAGTTTTGGTTTGTTCATCTTTAACACTTTAAAGATTTCTTTCTGGTGAGAAGTCGGAAGTCATTTTTACGGCTGCTATCCTCTCTGCAATATGTGTTTTCTCTTTGTATAAAAAAAATAAATTTATTTTGACACAATTTTTATAAATTACAATATACACATTATGTGGATCTATTGATGACATTACATGTAGAGCATCCCCCAAAAATGTATACACAAAAAGTGTAATTATAAAGCCAGTGTTTATCAAAAATACATTTCATTTTCAAAATGTAATTGAATCTTCAGTTATATATATGTGTGTATATATTACTTCCCCACCCTAATCAAAATGTAGAATATTGCCATCATTCCAGAAAGTTCCTCGTGCCTCTTCTCAGTCAAATCTCAGTCCCTTCCCGGCTCCATTCACCAGAGGCAACCTTGCGTTTTAAAACTGTAAGACAAGTTTTCCCTTCTCTAAAACTTCATGTATAGAATTATACAGTACATTCTTTTTTTGTGCATGTCTTCTTTCACTCAGCATAATAATGTGAGATTCTTCCAGATAGTGGCATGTATCAGTAAGTTGTTCCTTTTTAATCCTTGAATAGTATTCTTCCATTGTGAGAATAACCAGTTTTTAAAAAACAATTATACTCTTCATGAACTTTTGGGTTGTTTCCAGTTTTTTGCTTTGAAGAATAATCTTCTATGAATGTCTATACAAACCTCTTTGAGAACATACGCCTTCAAGCAATGTATGAGAGTTCTTACTACTTCACATCCTTGGCAACATTTAGTCTTGTCAGGCTTTTTCATTCTAGCCATTCAAGCACCAGGTATATATATATACACACACATATAAATATTATCTTCCAGTATGTGCATTTCTTATTAATTTTAATGTTATCTTTTTATAAATAGAAAGTTTAATTTAAATAAAGTCTGATTTACAATTTTTTATGGCTACCAACTTCTGTGTCTTACCTATGAAAGTCAGCTATTCTGAAGTTTTAAAAAAATTAGCCTGTTTTCTTGTAGAACTTGTTTGTTTGTTTGTTTGTTTGTTTGTTTGCTTTGCTTGCTTTTATTCTCCATTTTGAAACAATGTTTGTGTGTGGTTTCAGGCAGAGGTTGAGGTTCATTTCTTCTTCTTTGAATACCTAGCAGTTTCTAACACTATTTATTTAAAGATTCTTTTTTCTCCATTGAATTGTATTAGTGCTATAATTGAAAATCAGCTGTGTAACTAGGGTTCTATTCCTGTGTTTACCATTCTATTCCACTGAGCTATTTGTTTATCTTTATGTTAATACCACACTGTTTTGATTACTGTAGCTTGATAGTGATTCTTGATATCAGTTTGTGTGAGTTCTATAATTGTGGCCTTTTTCTCAGTTATTTTTGTTATTCTAAGTACTTTGAATTTTTATATAAATTTTAGAATAACCATATCTATGGCAATTTAAAATGTCTGCTGCTATGATGACTGACATTGTATAATTGTATAAAACAATGTGGTGAGAATTAACATGTGAACATAATGGAGTCTTTCCTTCCATAATTGTAGTATCTTTTTCCTTTGATTTAGATCCCTTAAAATTGCCCACTCTTCAAAGTCTTAATGTTAAATTAATTTACCCCAACTTATTTTTGTGATTTGATGCTATTTTAACTGAAATTGCTTAAAAATATGTATTTACCACTTGTTTGTGACTATTATATAGAAATATAATTAATTATGATAAATTTCTTTTTATCTGTCAATCTTATTAAATAGATTTATCAGTATTAATAGTTGCGTTGTACAATCTTTGGCATGTATTTTTAATAGAAGCCATGTTATCTGTGAATGCAGTTTTTCTTTTCAATCTTTCTGCCTTTTGTTTATTTTCTTGCCTTATTACACTGCCTAGGATATCCAGTACAATGGTGAATAGAATTAATGAAGGTAGACATTTCTGATCTTAGAGGGAAGGAGATGATCTTTGATATTTTGCCAATAAATACAAGGTATTTGGAAGATGACGAGACATATAAGAATCATAATGTATGAATCTTCTTATATATTGCTGAGTTTAATTTGACAATATTTTATTAAGAAGTTTTACATCTGTGTTAATGGGGGTATTGGCCTATAATACCTTATTATAACATCTTTATCAGCTTTTGGTATCAGGATGGGTTGTTCCTTGCTTCATAAAGTGATTTGGAAATGGTTCTTCCTTTTCTATTACCTGAAAGAGTTTGTATAAGCCCAGTGTTATTTCTTCCATTAATGTTTATTAGAATAAACCCTTGGAAACTATATGGACCTACGTTTTCTTCATGTGAAGGCTTTTGGTAGTGAATTCAACATTCAATAGATTTTTAGATTTTCTATTTTATATAATGCCAGTTCTAGTAAATTATGTTCACCAAGAACTTTGTTCATTTAATCTGTTATTAAATTTGTTGATATAAAATTATTCAGAATATTTCATTATTTGATTTTAATGTCTTAGAATTGTGGTGGTATCTCCTTTTGTATTTCTGATATTGCTAATTTGTGTGCTCCCTTTTCTATTTTTGATTTCTTTTAGGAGTTTGTTATATTAGTCTTTTAGGATTTCTTTTAGGAGTTTGTTATATTATTCTTTGCAACAAACAAACAACTATTCCTACTTTAATAACTTGAATTTTTTTCTTTCTACTTTCTTTTAGTTTATTTATTTACTATCTTCATAAAGTAAAATCTTAGGCCATTGATTTGTTACCTTTATTATTCTCTGATATAAGAATTTGAAGTTAAAAATGGCACCCTAGATACTGTTTAGTATACATCGCAAATTATAATATGTTATATTTTCATGATTATTTAACTCAAAATGTTTTATAAGTTTGCATATGACTTACTGTTTAATATATAGGTTATTTAAAATTGAGTTGTTAAACTTTCCAATAGTTAAAAAATTTTTAACCCTGGCTGATTTGGCTCAGCAGTTAGAGCGTCGACCTGTAGTCCAGAGAAACCCTGGTTTGGTTTCCGCTAAGGCTACATACCTTGGTTGCAGTTTGTCTCCTGTCCTGGTTGGGTCATGTGGGTGGCAGCCACTCAATGTGTCCCTTTCACATTGATGTTTCTCTCTCACTCTCTCTCTCTCTCTCTCTCTCTCTCTCTCTCTCCCCCTCTCTCTCTCTCTTCCTCTCTCCCCCTCCCACTCCATCTGAACAAAAAATGGAAAAATGTCCTCAGGTAAGGATAAAAAAAAATTGTTTTTTAGATAACTTGTTACTGCTTTCTAATATTTGTAGTCAAAGAACATATTCTAAAATATTTGTTGCTAAATATTGAGTATTACTTTATGATCAAGCATATGGCCTGTCTTTTGTTGAATATCTTATGTACACTTGAAAATAATGTTTATTCCACAATTATAAGGTAAATTGTTTCATAAACATCAATTGTGTCAATATATTTGATGATATTGTTTACGACATATGAATTTATTGATTTTTTAATTTTTAATTTTATTTTTGTTACAGATGTTTCTCCTTTTTTACCCCATTGACACCCTCCTCCCCTCCCCCCCCCCCCACACACCTCATCCCCGGCTTTGTTGTCCATGTCCATTGGTTGTGCGTACATGCCTATGAGTTCTGTTGTTTATCTCTTCCCTCCCCCCACCACCCCCTCTTCTGAGGGTTGTCAGTCTGTATCCTACTTCCATGTTTTTTGATTTACCCTATTCCTCAGAGTGTTATGTTCATTATATTCCACAAATAAGTGAGATTGTGTGGTATTTGTCTTTTTCTGTTTGGTTTGTTTCACTTAGGATAATACTTTCCAGGTCCTTCCATGTCATCTCAAAGGATAAGACTGCATAGTACTGCATTGTGTATATGTACCACAGCTTTTTTATCCATTCTTCTACTGATGGACACTTGGAATTTATTGATTTTTTTCCTCTAAGTTTTCTATCAGTTGCTAAAATCTTCAGCAATGACTATGGTTTATCTATATTTCTTTGGTTTTATCAGTTTTTTCTTTATGTATTTTGAAGCATTATTATTAGGTGCTTAGTCATTCAGGATTATTATATCTTCTTGATAAATTGACCTTTTTATAATGATTAAATATCTGTATCTGTGGAAATACTTTTATTCTCGAAGTCAGTTTTGTCTGATACTAAAACAATCATTCCAGTGTTTTAACATTTACCATTTGAATGTTTTATATATATATCTCTTTGTTATTCTTTCCCTTTTAACCTAAATGTGTATTTATATTTAAATATATCTTTTATAGAGAATATGTAGCTATGTCTTACATTTATATTCAGTCTGATTTTTAAATGTGTATGATTTTTAGTGGTGTATCCATTTTGTTTTAATTAATTTATTAATGTGGTTGGATTTAGACAAACCAATTTTTTATTTGTTTTTTATTAGTGCCATTTTTCATGAGTTTTTTTTTTTTTGTTTTTTTTTTGAGCTAATCAGATAAATTTAGCATTCCATTTTAATCCTTTAGTTTTTTGTATTATATTTTAGTGATTTCTCTGAGACATGCAATATATGCTTCTAACTTATCACTATGTACTTAGAGGTAATGTTGCATACTTTAAATGTGTTATAAGAACATCAAAATAGTGTAATTCTAGTATTATCTCTTACACTTTGTGTTATTTATCTTACTTATTATACATACATACTGCATGAACCCCAGCATAGTGTTATAATATTTAGTTTTAAATAGTCATGCATTTTAAAGAAATTATATAGGAAAAAGTAGTACTTTATATTTACTCACAAATTTATCATCTATGTGCTCTTCATTCTTTTCTGTAGAGCCACATTTCAATTTGAGTCTATTAGAGTCACCCTGAAAAATTTCCTTCTATATTTATTGTAGTGCATATCTACTGGGAGAATAGTCTCTTGTTTATCTAATTTTTCTTTATTTTGCTTCATTTTTGAAAGATATTTTATATAGAAACATTGATCAGCTGCCTCCTGCACACCCCCTACTGGGGATGGAGCCAGCAACCTGGGCATGTGCCCTGACTGGGAATCAAATCAGCTACCTCTTCAGCCAGTGTTCAACCACTGAGTCACACCAGCAGGCCTATACATAAGAATGTTTTATATAAAATTGTGTTAGTACATATTCTAGAGATGCTATTTCATCATCTTCCAATTTCTCAGGTTTGTGATAAAAATCAGAAGAGGGAAAATTCAAACCACTGTGTAGAACATGAACCTCCCACATGGAGATATTATGACTTTCAAAATACGTCTTCAGTTCTTAATTCTGATATTTAGCCAGAGTCTGCTCCCTGGAGCACAGGAGACAGTGCAGTGGCACTTTGGGAACACTAAGCTGACAGATTAGAACACTAGCAGGGCTATGTTCAAGTAGGTCAGATGTAGAAAGAATACTCCCAAGAGGTTCTAAATTAATTACAATTGTATATTGCCCTTGTATTAGGCTAGAATTTCCCTCATTGTAAATGAATGTTAAAACTTCATAAGTTAAAAAAAGTTCTCAACAGGTGACATAACACTTTTTTCTTTACAATCTCACACCAGTATTATAAAGCTATAGTTATTTTAGTAACATTAGCCAAAAAGAGGCAATAATTGTATTGTTCTGCTGTACATCATGGGTTTTCTCTGTCTGCATTCAAAGTTATATCTTTATCTTTTTTCTAATAGTTTGTCTATGACATGCCTATGTATGCTTCCTTGCATCTGTCCTCATTGAGCTTTGCTGGCTCCTTTTCTTGGATCTATAAGTTGCATTTTCCAGGGTATTTAGGAAAATTGCAGTGATCATTATCTTTAACTATTGTCTATCTAACTTTTCTTTACCTATCTTTTTTAAAATTTTATTTTATTTTATTTTTTAAATGGTAGCAGTGTGGTTTATTAAGTTATGACCTAGTACAGACACTGGGGCTTGCCCATGATACTCTTGATGTACAAAGCCTGGACATTCTGCCAGTTCTTTTTGAGCAATGACACCAGGAAATTGACAGCTAAGTGGATGTTGTACACAAGCTCATCGTCTGTCATCTTCACATGGCCAACAGCCACTGCCAGACACAGAACCTTCTTCATCTGGAACTTGATTGTGAATTTCACTTCATCGACTTTGGCCACCATGTTCTCAAGGTGGGGAACTTGCCAGCCTTATTCATCTGTCCTCATTGAGCTTTGCTGACTCCTTTGTTTTTTATCTTGGATTCATGGGATCTGCTTGATCAGAGACTCTGAAGCCGCCAAAAAGGCATCATACTTCTTGGCCAGCTTCTTGACCAGTTTCTTATTTTTGTTGAGTTTCTTCAGCGCCTCAATATCCATGTGGGGGATATCGACCACCTTGGCCTCATCACAGTGCTGCTGGTCCCCCAGAACACACATGGAGAACTTGGGGCGGGGAGTGGACTTAAGTCTGACGGTGCCCGAGAAGCATTTGTCCTTCTGAGGGTCATGGTTCTTCAAGCTGATCTGCAGGTCCACCATCTCCGAAAACTTCTGGCTCTTGCACTGGCTCCCATGCTGGACTTCCCGCCCTGCCTTCCTGCGGGAGACTTTGCTGCTCATGATTCCTCCTCTTTACTGTTTTTAAATTAGATTTTACTTACATATATGTTAGACTATTTGATATTGTCTTACAGATAACTGAGATTCTGTTCATGTTTTTTCTATCACTTTTTCTCTTTGTTCTTCAGACTTGGAATTTCTTATTGATCAATCTAAAAGTTCACTTATACACTATTCTGTTACCTCCAATCTGCTGCTGTTAAATTTATACTGTGGATATTTTATTTCCAATATTGTAATGTTAGGTCTAGAATTTTCATTCCGTTTTTTTCTTTTAAGTTTTTATTTCCCTGGCAAGATTTGCCATCTGTTTATTAATTTTAGCTGTGTTTTTAAGTTGTTGAACATATTCATAATATACTATCTGCTTTAAAGTTTCTGTCCACTGATACCAACATCTGGATCATCTTGGAGTTTGTTTATATTGATTTGTTAAAAAACTATTTATCATATTTTCTGGTTTCTTTATATATCTGATAATTTTTATACCATATGGGACATTTTCCTAATATATACAGAAACACCAAATGTTTTTATCTGCCATGAAAATATGATTTTTATTGTAGCAATTAACTTAGGTTGAGTAAAAATTCAAACTCCTTTCCCTTGTCTTTGGCGGCAAGTGAAATCTCTGCTTAGTTCTTCCATCCTTCCAGCTATTGCTTTCATTTGGGCTCTCTGGATTCTGTCCTGACATATGTAATGTAGAGGTCAGTCAAGGACTTGGGTGGAATAGCATGCAGATTTTTCTAGTTCTCCCTCTGTAGAACCTTCTTTCCCAAAATGCCCCTCTTCACTTTTCAGCCACTCCCGTAGCCTAACATACTGTCCTTTTGTCTTCAAATATTGGCTTTGTGCCTTGACTCCAACTGTTTGATGGTGTGCAGACCAGAGCATTCCCCCAGGCAGAAAGCTGCATTAGTACAAAGTTCACCCAGCATATTTCCCTTCTTTCAAGAATAACCTCACCTCCAGGGTTGCCTATTTTTTGTCACTCCTCAGTGTCTTCTCTGGATTTTTCTTACTTGTGTCCAATGTTTATAACTGTTATCAGCAATATAGATAGAATGATACAATCTACCCTATTATTACTGAAAGCAGATTCCTCTTCATCCTAAATTTTATTATGATATGATTACAATTATTTCATGTACTTTATAAGAGTATGTGCATAGTCTTAGGAAATTCAATCTCATTAGTGTAGAAACTCAGAGACAACTTCCCTGTGTTATAATTAACTTCGATTATGAATTACTATATGAGTTAACTTGTAGAAGAGGGGTGGAAATGAAGCTGACTTGCCTTCTTAACAGAGGAACAGCACGTGAAAAAGCTTCGGTGAGAGGGATTGTGGTGTTCTCAAGGCCACGTGAGAAAATGTCAATGTGGCAAGAACAAAAGAGTGAAGAAAAGCAAAATAAAAACTTAGGCTGAAGCTATTAACAGTGGCCAGATCATGCAGAACCTTACATACTGTCTTAAGTATTTTGGTCTTTAGCTTGAGAGTGGAAAACCATGAGGGGCTCTTGAATAAGAAAAGTACATGATGAAATTACTATTTTGTAAAGATTTTTCAAGCCACAGGAAGAAAAGTAGTTATAAAAAGGACAAGAGTAGAGAAGTAAGACCAATCAGGGGGCTGTCTTAGTAATGATACAAATGAGAATTGATGGTAATGTACACTAGCTGTTACTTACATTGAAAAAAGTGCACAGATTTAAGGGACCATTAGGTGTCATATAAAACTTAATAGATATGGATATAGAGGGAAGAAAATTATGTCCTCTTATGTGAGCAGGAATCAGTGTCTGTTTTATTTAATAATGTTATTTTAAACATAAAAAGTTTCTGGCACAAAGAGGTCAAATTACTAAATAAAATAATAAATTTTATAAGGAACACTGATAAACACATAATATCGACTTTTTAAAAATTTTAAGTCATTGTAGTTTTGTTATGATTTGGTTGGAAGACTCATTAGTTCAATGTTATAAATGTTGACATATCCAGCAGAAATATTAAGCGAGCAGCTACTTTCAAGGTTCTAGAATACAGAGAATACAGACAAAAGCTCTGGGTTAATTTAATATGAATCATCTTATTAGGTGGTGACTGAATCTGTGGGTAAAAATGAGGTCACTTAAAAAGTTTGGAGTTGGAAGAATTGAAAGAATACTTCCAACTAAGTCATAACTTAATTCTTCTATATGTTGAGTGAAGGAAGAATCATGAAGATTACAAAGAAAGCATCATAGAAGTAGGAAAAACAAATGAATGTGGTATTTCACAGGCCAGAGGAAGATGTTTCCTCAGAAAGATTTTACTTGCTGCTTAGAATAGAAGTGAATTAGACTGAAAATTATCTACTAGGTTTAGTTATGTGCAAATTATTGTCAGTAAAAGTGAGAACTATGTGCACCTGTTTCTCCAATTTTTCTATACGTCATAGTATCTAATTTTCCAAAAAGAGTATACAGTTGAATATAAAATAATCATGTATAGTAATTTTTATGACATTATTTATTAGAGCAGTTTTAGGTTTACAATACAATTGAGAGGAAGGTACAGAGATTTCACATTAAAACTCCTCCCTCCACACATACAGAACCTCCCCCATTATCAACATCATTCAATAGATTGGTACTTTTTTTTTTTTTTACCAAGAACAAACCTACATTGACACATCATAATCACCCAAAGGTCATAGTTAACCTTAGGGTTCATTCTTAGTGTGATCACTTTTATGGCTTTGGACAATAACATATAGCTATCATAATATCACAAAGTATTTTCACTGCCCAAAATATCCTCTGTGTTCTGCCTACTCATCTCTTGATTCCCATAACCCTGGAAACCATTGATCTTTTTATTGTCTCTACAGTTTTGCCTTTTCCAGAATGTCATATAGTTGGATGCATATAGTATATGGGGTTTTCAGATTGGTTTCTTTTACTTATTAATATGCATTTAAAGTTCCTGCATGTCTTTTTATGCCTTAGAAGCTCATTTCTTTTTAGCATTGAATAGTATTTTATTGTCTGGATGTACACAGTTTATCCATTTACCTACTGAAGGGCATTTTGGTTGTATACAAGTTTTGGCAATTATGAATAAAGTTGCTGTGAACATTCATGTGCAGGTTTTGTGCAGAAATAAGTTTTCTATATAGATACCAGGGAGCACAGTTGCTGGATCAGATGGTAAGAGAATGTTTAGTTTTGTAACAAACTAAACTGCCAAACTGCCTTCCAGAGTGACATTTACACCAGCAATAAATGCAAGTGTTTGTTGCTCCATATCCTTGCCAACATTTGGTGTTGTCAGTGTTCTAGACTTTTGTCATTTATCAGGTGTGTAGTTGTGCATCATGTTGTTTTATTTCTCTGCTGACATGATATAGAGCATCTTTTAAAATACTTATCTGCCAACTGTGTATTTTCTTCGGTGAGGTATCTCTTAAGGTCTTTGACCCATTTTTTAATCAGGATGCTTGTTGAATTTTAAGTTCTTTGTGTATTTTGGATGATAGTCCTTTATCAGATGTGTCTTCTTGCAATAATGTTTTTCCTGGTCTGTGCCTTGTCTTCTGATTTTCTTGATATTGTCTTTCACAGAGCAGAAGTTTTCATTTTAATAAAGTCCAGTTTATTAATTATTATTTCATGCATCATGTTTTTGGTGTTGTATATAAAACAGTTATCATTATCCCCAAGGTTACCAAGATTTTCTCATCTGTTATCTTCTAGGAGTTTTATAGTTTTGCCTTTTACATTTAGGTCTGTGATCCATTTTTAGTTAATTTTTGTGAAGGGTGTTAACTCTGTATCTAGTTTCATTTTTTGCATGTGAATGTCTAGTTATTGTAGCACCGTTTGTTGAAAAGACTATCTTTGCTCTATTTTATTGCCTTTTCTCTTTTGTCAAAGATCTGTTGACTATATTTGTGTGGGTTTCTTTATTGTCTTTTCATTCTGCTCCACTGATGTATTTGTTTATTCTTTCACCAATACTACAATGTTTGATTACTGTACTTCTATAATAAGTCTTACAATTGTGCTGCATCAGTTATCCAACTTTATTCTTTTTCAATTCTGAGTCTTAATGCCTCTCCACATAAACTTTTACATTAGTTTGTCAAAATCCATACATTATTTTTCTTGGGTTTTTACTGAGATTGCATTGAATCAATAGATCAAATTGAGCAGAACTGGCATCTTAATAATATCAAGTCATCCTGTCTATGAACTTGGAATACCTCTTCATTAATTTAGTTCTTTTCTATTTCATTTGTCAGAGTTTAGTACTTTTTTCATATAGATCTTATAAATACTTTATTAAATTTATATCTAAGTTTTTCATTTTTTAATGCTAATATAAATGATATTGTGTTTTTAGTTTTAAATTCTGCCTCTTTTTGTTGGCATATGATGTTTTCTTGACAATTCTTTTATATTTTCTACATAGATGATGATGTCATCTGAAAACAGTTTTATGTCTTCCTTTTTAATCAGTAAACCCTTTATTTCCTATTCCTGCCTTGTAACTAGGCTAATTTTGTCCTCTTGGCATTTTAAATATATTACTCTCTTCTTGCTTATGCGGTTTCAGAGAAAAAGTCAGATGTATTTCTTATCTTTCTTTGTTTTCTTTTTCTCCTATAAGTAAGGTGCCCCCACCCCACTTGGATCTTCTTTCAGGATTTTTTTTCTTTATGTCTGATTTTTTTGTAGTTCAAAATGATATGCTGAGCTATAGATTTTTTTTGCTTAAAATTCTCTGAGCTTCTTGGATCTGTGTTTTCTTGTCTGACTGATTTGGGAGGAATTCTCAATCATTACAGTTTCAAAAATTTCTTCTGTCCCTTTCTCTCTTCCCTCTCCTTATTTCCATTTATGCATATGCTACAATTTGTAGGTGTCCCATAGTCCTTGAATATTCTGTTTTTATTTATTTATGTTTTTTGGTTTTGTTCTTTTTGCTTTTTAATTTTTAAGAATTTTATTGATATACCCCCTAACTCAGACTCTTTTCTCAGCCATGTCCAATCTACTAATAAGCCTATAAATTGGGTTCTTTATTTCTGTTACAATATTTTTTCTTTATTCTAGCATTTATTTCTCATTATTTTTTTTAGATTTTCATCTTTCTGTTTGCATTTTAGGTCCGTTTTTGCATGTTTTCTATTTTGGCTGTTAGATCCCTTAGCTAGTTGTTTTGAATTTCCAGTCTGAAGATTCTACCATCCTTGCCATGTATTGACCTGATGCTTGCTTTGTGTTTTTGTATTGTGCTTTTTGATATGCCTTGTAATTTTTTCCAAATAGCTTCACATTATTTTCCAAGTTAAAGAAATTGCTGTAAATAGGCCTTTAGTATGTGTGGTAAGGTGTTGGGATAAGAGGAAGTGTTTTAGAGTCTTGTGATTAGGTCTTAGTATTTTAGTGAGCTTATGTCTCTGAACTGTGAACTTTACAAGTGTCTCTTAGTGTATTCCCCACCCCACCCCCCAACCCCATAGATGGGACACAGTGGCAAGAGTGGGCTTGAGTTTACGTATTTCCTTTCCAGGCTTAATTAGACTCTGATAATATCCCAGAAGGTTAAGCTCTGGTTACTAATTCCACCTGAGAGCCTGTTAAGAAGAACAGAGTGTTCTGGCATATTTCAAAATGTTTTCTTTCCTCCTCCCCCTGCCGGAAACTCTGAAATATTTTTCTACTATATTTACTATGAAAACCTTGTTGAGCTCCTGGAAGTATGTCTGATAACATTGTGATGGCTTCCTGAGACTGTGTCCCCTGGAATTTTTAAGTCTCAGAGTTGTCTGCACCGAAACACTTCAGAGTTGTCAGAGCCTCTGGCCATTCATTAGCTACAGTTCAGGTTTTCCCACCCTGGCATTAGTTCTCCCGGCAGCTTCCATGCATGAGTCTCTGCTCTGAAAAATCACAGTCCCTGTATACATCTGTCCATCCCTCCATTTTGGGGGGAAGTAGTTTGCGCCATGTTTTCTCTTTTCTTATGGATCTAAGAAGAATTGTTAATTTTCCAATCCGTTCATCTTTTTACTTGTTAAAATAAAGTGGTGACTTCTAAGCTCCTTATAATTGTAACCAGAAACTGGAAATCATAAGCTAAGTTTTTGAAAAGTTATTTAAGTACATATTTTAGATAAATTTGATTCTGTTTGAAATTCCTGTAGAAAGATAGAAACTTTGACATTATAAAAAAATATATATATTTTCTGAGGTTATTAGAGAAAACACCATGGGGGGCACTGTTTTCACTTTATTGTCATTCATATTTTCAAGCTAATCATAACTGAAATATGGAGAAGCTAAAATTATTTTGTCAAAGTTATTTTTACAGTTCTGTCAGCTCAAAATCAGTTGCACTTCATCTCTGGGCTAGATATTTATTATTATTATTAAAGAATTTGATATTTGAAGTAGCCCATAACTAACTATGTATGTCTGTTCTTAATGGGCTAGAGATGCCCCTTAGAGTTTGTGATCTTAAAATCCATGGTGGTAATGTAAAAAGATTTTTCTGTCTGACAGCATGCAGAGATAACGTTTTTACCTCAGCCTAATTATTGATAGCTCAAGGAGGCAATTATATATTTGTAATTTGCTTGGCCAATTATAATGTGCAGTAATCACCTCTTCAACCAGGTAAATGCCCTAATTGGATAATTGGGGAAAATATTAATAGAATCTAATATTTATCCTGCTCTTAATAGTTAATAAAGTGCTTTCACAAACATGATCTTACTGATCTTCAGAATATCTCTGTAGGGAGTATGTATGGAAATCTTTCTTATTATTATTCTTCTTATGAAAATCTTGAGGCTCTGAAAAAAAAGGGGGGGGGGCGTGCTTTTAGATCAAGCAGAAAATAGAGGATATAGGATGAGACACAAGACTTCTCAAAATCTATGCCTCCCCCATAATCGCATATTACCTCCCTGGAAAGCCCACAAAGAGAAGTTAAGAATCTCTAGGCTGAGAATAGTTTTAACAGCAGTAACATTATCAACACAGAAATTTACATTTTATGAAACACTTTTCACATAATCTCTTTTGTTTCTACATTAATGCAGTGAGGTTTTATTATTGTGATGATGACGACGATCTAGTCTAAGAATTGTCTGAATGAAAGTACTCACCTAACCAAATGGCTCAAGCAGAAAGAGGTGACCCTGATGACACACCATCAACTCCTACACAGGCACTTGTGCTATTCATAGACAATGGCCTTCTTCTCATCTTTTTCCATCTTCTGAATCTGCCTCTGCTCCTCTGCCTTACTTTCCTTTCACTATGGGGGAAGCAAAGCAGCCTTAAAATGAGGACAAGTGTTAGAGGCAGGCTAGGAACTTCTTTTTGGCACTGTTTCAGATGTAATTCCAGTATATATTTTTTCTGAAATTCTTGAAGGATAAACTTTTCATTGGTTAAGCCCTTTGATGGGCTCCAAAGTTCTCTGTCTTTAGGCAAGCTGAGACCATCTTTCAGCTACTGTCTGTGGAAACTGACTAAAACACTGTCCATGTATCTTAGCCTGGGTTCCTCAGGAAACTCAGACATATATAAAGGCTTATATGCTATTTCTTTTTGTTTGTTTGTTAATCTTCATCCAGGGATATTTTTATATTCATTTTTAGATGGAAGGGGGGGAGAGAGAGAGAAAGAGATACATCAATGTGAAAGAGATATATAGATTGGTTGCCTCCCCTATGACCCCGACCTAGGCCAAGGATCAAATCTGCAACTTAGGTATGTGCCCTTAACCGGGAATCAAACCCATGATCCTTTGGTCTGCACACTAATGCTCTAACCACTGACCCAAGCCAGCCAGGGGATATATGCTATTTCTTTATTAAGGAGAGGGGACTGGATGGCATAAGAATAAAAGACAATGGGAGAGTAGAAAAGAAAAAGGGAGAGCTAATACAAGGATGTGTTATTGAGTAGTTTACTGATAAGTGTGACTGGTCAATCCCAAGGGACTATCCTCCTAGAAACCATATAAGCTGCATATCAGGACAGTCTCTTCATGGGGAGAAAAAGGGAATCATTTATATCCAACTCTCTTCTCCTATTGGGCATTTTCCCCGTAAGTTATTAAATTCCCTACACCTCTGAGTCCCATAGCTTTCCATTTCTAACATAACAGGGAAGCTCTAGGTAGGAGATAAAAAACATACAGTGTAAGAGACTAGGTACTGTCAAACTTTGAATGTGTGAAGTTTTGCAGCCACAGCGGTAACTGTAACAAGAGAAGAGGTAAGATCAAATTCAGAAATGCGGCCACAAATGAGATGTAAGGAAACCAACCACCCTGTACGCCACTCAGTTCATGTGATATATCATATCGGACTTGCATGCTTGAATAAGGAGTCTCCATTTAGGTGGGAATGGGATGCCTTCACAGTTTCTCCTATCTGTCACCGAGTTTCTTTCTGGATGCTGGCTTCTTACTGCCACTAGACATTAAGATTTAAGGTAAGATAGTTACATAATATACTCCAGACCCTGATGCAGTAGTAAGGTTGTAATTTGTATTTCTCATAATTTTCTTCTTCTCCATATATTAATTCTAGAGTTTCCTCATCTACAACCAGCATGTTGTCTGGTTTGAGCTGCTTGCCTCGTGAAGTCGAAGCACTTAGTTGCTTTCCTGGAGTGTGGTTGCTGCTATTGTTCAATAGCCATTGTTACTGAACATGAAAGCAACGTGGTAGTCCAGACACACTCCTTTTGCTACTTCCATAGCAGAAATGTAACTTCTTATGATAATCTGGGCTGATCACACCCTCATTATATCCATTTCTTACTTTGCCTATTGATCCACTGGTATGAGGAGCCAGAGAAAGCAAGTAGTGGGTGCAGTTTTATGTTCATGAGAAATCTTACCATGCCCCTTGGTAAAGAGTTGACCCCTCTGGGACCTAGGAGCTCTAACTTGGCAGGGCCTAACAGTGCCGTGACAAGGACCAATTATGCAATTGGGGCACAGGGAGAAATGCTGAGATGACAGGATGTTATTTCCTCCCCTTGGTTGCCAGAGAAATACAGGAGTTGACAAAAGTAGATTTACGGCTGTAATACAAATAAATAATATAATAATTAATAAATAATAATATAAGAATAAACTCGCCCTGGCCAGTTTGGCTCAGCAGTTAGAGCGTCGGCCTGTGGTCCAGAGAGACCCGGGTTCAGTTCCCGCTAAGGGCACGTACCTCGGTTGCAGTTTGTCCCCGGCCCTGGTTGGTCATGCGGGTGGCAGCCACTCGATGTGTCCCTTCACATCGATGTTTCTCTCTCTCTCTCCCTTCCTCTCTCTCCCTCCCACTCTATCTGTACAAAAAATGGAAAAATATCCTCAGGTGAAAAAAAAAAAAAAAAAGAATAAACTCTGTTTCATGTACTCACAACTGTAAACTTGCTTTTTGCCACCGCTGTATATATCTTTAAGCCCAAATAGAGCACTAAAGATCAAGTTTTTCTTTCTTTCTTTTTTTTTTTTTTTTAAGGTCATTGACTTTATTGACTTGAAGAACTTTATAAGGACAGTGATTGTTCTGCCAAAAGAGAAGCCAGATGGCATCAAACAGACCAGAGGTGAGGGTGGGGGTCAGGGAAGGAGCCAGGAATCCACTCAGAAAAGCTGATCATTATTGACCTGAGGCTGTCAGGGGAAGGGGAAGGGAGATGCATGCAGGGGAGAATTCTAAAGCAGTTGAAATGGTGAGGGGAGAACTCCCCCGAAGACCCTGGAGGACATCGTAGACAGCAATCGTTCCCTTTGTGATGACAAGGGAAGAGCCCCGCTCAGCTGCCAACTGTCCACTCACGGCTAGGCAGGAGGTTGGGGGCTCCCCGAGAGCATCACAGGAAGGCATTTCACTCCTCTCAGAGACACTCAGAGGTCCCAGGACTGCTCGGTGATGGCGCCACACGTGTCCTTCAGCCACTCCCGGAAGAGGTCTTCATCTTTCCTCAGCACCAGGAACTGGCCAAGGACCACCTAGGCCTTGCCAAAATCCCTTTCCTCCAGCTTCTTGCCCAGGATTCACCAAGCCGGCTAACTCTACCCTGGCTTTTCCCCACTGGGCTCTTCCAGGAAGTCTTTGTGCTTTTGGGTGGTTGTCATCTTGACCAGCTCCAGCTCCCATAATGCTCCTCACCTCAAGCTTTCCTCTTAAAGGAAAAAAAAAATGGGTAGTTTTAAACTAACTTTCAGTTGCAAGTACATTTGTGGTTTCTGACTTTTTTTATTCCCTTCAGTGAAAATCCAAATAAATTCAATTTTTTTTTCTACCCAGAACAGGGGAAGGAATATAATGTGTTAATTAGGTTTTGTGTGTGTGTGTGTGTGTGTGTGTGTGTGATGCACACACACAACTATCTTTCTTTCTATCTAAATGTTATGACAAGGAAAGTATGATATTCTCTGAGTGTTGGATAGTCAGTTCTTCCTACTCCCATATTCCAACTTAAAATGTCCTTCACTCCTGTTCTAGTTTTCTTCCCCTAGCCACTCCCCCACAGCACACAACTGAGCTATCACAGTCTAAACTTACAACCCACCCTGTTATTTAAGGAATACCCCACACGCATCTGTGCATTTAGCTTAAGACCAGCTCTGAGGTTATTTGTTGCGTTGTGCCGTGTGGCTTTCCCAACTGGAGTCCTAATTTGCAACACCTACAGATTGCTTAGCTCATTCTGATGATAGGGTGGTTTCCTTCTGTGAATATATATATGAGGTGCTCTAGGCAAAGCTATTGCCCTCACAGAGCTTATGAATTTAGTTTGTTCCAGGAATAGAGGCCCTATTCCCATATGCAAGGGAACATTTGGAGCAAGTATATTCACCTAAGCCTGCTTCAGGAGATTTTAAAAAATGACTCTTGCCACTGAAGGCTAAAGGACATGCTTTGCTGTAGACTGTGAGGTTTTATCCAGACCAGTCACATACAAAAAGTTTTTGAGTGCCTACTGTATGCCAGGGTTTGGATATTTTAAATTCTACAAATGATCATGAAGTCTGTTGTGAGCCAGTAACTGCTAGGAGTAAGCAGAAAATACATAAATAAAAAAGGAGCATGTAAACCAATATGAGTACTAGGACAATCCCAATAATCACAATAACTAAAGATAGAATAAGTAGTGTTGATGTCAGTAAGATGGTGGAGTAGATGATGCCAGCCTTTACCCCCCTCAATGCACACAAACCAATTAGATATTCACAAATTAAAATAGCCTTGGGAGGACTCAAGAGTCCAATTAAGAACCTGCAGCTAAACAGTCCAGCAGAAAACAGTTACTATACTGAAAGAATTGCCAGGGAGATCTGCGTAGCTAAGACATCTGGGATGGCTATGAAAGAGAAGGACAGAAGAGTATTCAGTAGTGTTTGTCACACAGACCCCAGTGACCTCCATTGGAGGACACTGCAGTTTTCTGCTGTTGACGTAATGAACAACCATCACTGTCTCAGAAACCCCTAACAAGGGGACAATGCTGCATCCCACAAGAAGGAGCCACTGTTGTCCACCATGGTACTAGACTGCCCCTGACCCCAACCTATCCGGGAATCCAGAGCAATGGCCACTGCATGCACACCTGCAGTCCAGATCCTGGCCACAGTGACTCTGCACACTCGTGTACCAGACCCTGAGTTTACAGTTGTTCCATGAGTGCCCGTATCTGGGACACTGGAGTCATCACCACAGCAGAGGTGCCCATGCCCCAGCCCTCAGAGCTGTGGCAGCTGCAGACTTACTTGCTTTCCTGGACTTTGTTCCATAGGAACTGGTACCAAAGGCACCCGGAGCCGCTGGAGTAGGCACGCCTGTATCTCAGATCCTGGAGCTACTGTAGCTTTGCCCACACCCACATCCCAGCCCCAGGTTCATGAGGCCCTTCCCTAAGTGCCTGCATCCCTCACGCTATTACAATTCTTGTGGCAAAGACACCTTATTCTGGGCACTGGAGCCACCACAGCACCAGTCCCCAGAGCCAGAGTTCCTCCAAGCATGCCCATGCTCCAGACTCCAGCTCTGTGACCACTCTCTGGGCACCCATGCATCAGACATTGGTGCCAATCCAAATGTGAGTGTACCCACAAAGTGAGCCAGTGCCATAGAAAATCCTCTTGACCATCACTTCCCCAATGAAAAAATAAAGATATCAGGAGGGCCCCAGCAGCTTTCACTACCATAAATCCCAACAAAAAGCCCTCATTGCCACTGTGGACACCTATACACTGGGCCATTGAGGACTCCTGCAATCTTTGGTAATGCTGAAGTCAGCACATGGAGCAACATGGAGACTATACAAATGCATTGCCCAGAGTTGGAATCACTTGCATCCTACCCAACCAGCACCCTCACATTGACACATAGTGGAGATATAAGGTCTTTCTCACTCAAACTAGTTCCTAAAGTCTGGAAGAGGTGACTATTCAATTAATTGCACAGACATTAATACCAGGCTATTTTTAAAAAATCACACAAAAATAAAACAGAGCACAAACAAAGAAGCATAATAATTTTTTATCAACTGACCTTAAAGAAATAGAGATCTAGTCTGGCTGGTGTGGCTCCGTGGTCGAGCATCGACCCATGCGCCAAGAGGTCGCTGGTTTGATTCCTGGTCAGGGCATATGCCTGGGTTGTGGGCTCAATCCCCAGAAGGGTATGTACAGGAGGAAGTTGATCGATGTATCTTTCTCACATCAATGTTGTTATCTCTTTCTTCCTTCCTCTCTCTCTCTCTCTAAAAAAAAAAAAAATCAATAAAAACATATTTAAAAAGAAATAATGGCTCAAAATTTCTCATATATGAGGAGAAATTTGGATATCCAAGTATAAGAAGGTCAAGTGTCCCTAATCAAATTTAACCAAGGAAAACTTCACCAAGTCACATTATAATTGAGCTGTCAAAAAACAAAGACAAAGAGAGAACTGTTAAAGGATCAAAAGAGAATCATCACATATAAGGAAACCTTCACAAGGGTTCCAGAAAATTTATCAGCAGAAACTGTGCAGGCCAATAGAGTGGATGATATACTCAAAGTGCTGAAAGAAAATAATGCCACCCAAGAATATCACCCAGTTAATGAGGAAGAGATTAAAACCATTCCTAGACAAACACAACCAAAGAAATTCAATACCACCCGAATTACCTTATAAAAATGCTAAAGAGAGTTTTTCAAGCTGAAATAAAATTACACTAATTAATAACATAAAAACATTATAAAATAAAATAAGTCACTTATAAAAGGTAGCATATAGTCAGATTCAAAATACTCTATTACTGTAATAGTGATGTGTAAATTGCTTTTAGTTCTGGTATAAAGAATAAAAGAAAAAGTATTAAAAATAACTATAGCTATAATAATTTGTCAATAGATGTATAATATAAAAAGATCGCCCTGGCCGGTTTGGCTCAGCGGTTAGAGCATCGGCCTGCGGTCCTGAGAGACCCGGGTTCGGTTCCCGCTAAGGGCGCGTACCTCGGTTGCAGTTTGTCCCTGGCCCTGGTCGGTTGTGCGGGTGGCAGCCACTCGATGTGTTCCTTTCACATCGATGTTTCTCTCTCTCTCTCTCTCTGTTCCTCTCTCTCCCTCCCACTCTACCTGAACAAAAAATGGAAAAATGTCCTCGGGTGAGGATAAAAAAAATAAAAATAAAAAAAAAGATAAATTGTGACATCAAAAATCATAAAATGGACAGAGTAAAAGATTTAAGATTTTTCTATAAAATCAAAGTTAAGTTGTTATCAGCGTCAAATAGGCAGTTATAATTATAAGATGTTTTATTTATACCTCATGGTCACCACAAAGCAAAAATTTATAATAAATACCCAAAGATAAAGAGAAAGAAATTAAAATATACCACTAAAAAATAATCAAATCTCAAAAGACAACACAGAAAAAGAATGTAACAAAAAGAATTGCAAAATAGCCCAAAAACAATGAACAAAATGGCAATAGTAAGTCTTTACCCATTAATAATTTTAAAATGTAAATTGATTAAATGATGGAAACAGAAGACAGAGAGTGGCTAAATGAACATGAAAACAAGACCCAACTACCTACTGCCTACAAGGGACTCATTTCAGCTTTAAGGACACACACGGACTGGAGGGCGAAGGGATAGAGAAAGATATTCCATACAAATGGGAACCAAAAGACAGCAGAATTGCAAATACTTATATCAGACATAATAAACCTCAAGTCAAAAACTCTCACAAGAGACAAAGAAAGTCATTATATAGTGATAAAGGGCTAAATTCATCAAAAGGATATTACAATTATAAATAAATATGCGCCCAACGTTGGAGCACCTAAATACATAAAACAAATATTTTTAGAACTGAAGGTAGAAGCAGGTAGCAGCACAGAAACGGCAGGAGACTTTAATACCACAATTTCTACAATGAATTGACCATCCATATAGAAAATCAATAAGAAAACACTGGACTTGAAATACATTTTAGACCTAGTAGTCCTTACAGACATATATAGAACATTTCATCCCACAGCAGTAAAATGCCCATTTTCTCTGAAGTCTACAAGGAACATCCTCCTGGATAGATTATATATGACAGGCTTGACAAATTTAAGAAGACTGAAATCATATCAAGTATATTTTTTAACCACAATGGTATGAAACTAGAAATCAGTAGCAGGAGGGAAACTAGAAGTTTCACAAATATTTGTTAATTACCAACATACTTCCAAATGTCCAATGGGTCAAAGAAAAAAAGCAAAACCCTTGAAACAAATGAAATGGAAATACAATACACCAAAAACTTATGGTTTGCAGTACAAGTAGTTCTAAGAAGGAATTTTATAATGATAAACACCTACATTGGGAGAAAAATACAAATTTCAAATAAACCACCTAACTTTATAACCTCATGGAAGTAGAAAAAGAGAAACTAATTCTGAAGTTATCAGGAGGAAAATAGCAAAGATCTAATCCAAAATGAATGAAACAGATTAGAAAACCAACCTACCAAGACTGAATCATGAACAAAATAGGAAATCTGAACAGAACATAAGTAAAAGTGACTAAATCAAATGTGAAACACATTTAAAAAAATAAAAGATAAAAAATAACATATCATCTCAATACCCCCAATAAAAGCATTTGACAAAATTTGATATCCTTTCTTTTAAAACCTCTTAACAAATTAGGTATAAAAGGAATGTACTCAATGTAATAAAGGATCATATATAATGAGCCCATAGCTAACATTGTACTCAATAATGAAAAGCTAAAAGATTTTCCACTAAGGAATAAGAGAAAGAGTGTCCACTTTCACTACTTTTATTCAGCATAGTGCAGGAAATCCTGGCCAGAGCAATGATGCAAGAAAAGGAAATAAAAGGATCCCAAATCAGAAAAGAAGACATAAAATTATCTGTTTGCAGATGACGTATTATAGAGAGAGAACCCTAAAGACTAACTTAATAAACTGTTGAAGTTAGTAAACAAATTTGGTAAAATTGCAGGATATAAAATCAATTGCATTTTTACACCCTAACAGTAAATTTTTTTTTTTCAAAAAAGAAATTTTAAAAATATTTATAATAAATTCAAAAAGAAAATATTTAGGAATAAATTTAACCAAGGAGGTGAAAGATCTGTACTGAAAACTATGACATTGATGAAAGACGACACAAGTAAATGGAAAGATAATCTCTGAGCGTGGATCAGATGGGTTCATATTGTTAAAATGTCCACATTACCCCAATTGATGTATAGAGTCAATACAATCCCTACCAAAATTCCAATGCCATTTTTCACAGAGGTAAACTAAAAATTATAAAATTCATATGGAAGCACACAAAAGAGTTCTAGTAGTAAAAGCGATCTTGAACAAGAAATTGGAGCCTTATTTTACAACAGACACAAAAATGATTCAAAATGGATTAAAGACTTAAACATAAGATCTGAAACTATAAAACTCCCAGTAGAATACATGGGGGGTGTTTTTTGATACTGGCCTAGACCATAACTTTTTAAAGTTGACAACAAAATACAAGCAACAATAGAAAAATAAGTGAGATTATGTCAAAGTTTCTGCGCAGTAAAAAATAAAAAATCAGGTAACCTATGGATTGTTAGAAAATATTTGCAAACCATATATATGAAAAGGAGTAAATACCCAAAATATATAAGAAACTCAGACAAGCCAATAGTGAAAACAAAAACAAAACAATAATTTTTTTTAAAGCAAAGGACCTGAATAGATATTTTTCCAATGAAGATATACAGATGGCCAACAGATACATGACAAGATGATCAACATCACTAATCATCAGGGAAATGCTTATCAAAGCCACAATGAGGTATCAACTCCCACCTCTTAGGATGCATGGCTATTTCAAAAAGTCAAAAGATAACAAATGTTGTTACAGATGTGAAGAAAGAGGAACTCTTGTTCACTGTTGGTAGGAATATAAATTTGTACAGTCACTATAGAATAGAGTATGGAAGCTCCTCAAAAAATTAAAAATAGAACTTTTGTATAATCCAGCAATCCCACCTCTGGATATATGTCCATAGAAAATAAAGTAACTGCCTTGAAGAGGAATCCCCACTCCTATGTTCATTGCACCATTGTTCATGGTAAACAAACTCAGTGTCAAATGACAGGTGTCTGGAAAAGAAAATGGGTAGATATACATATATTATATTATATGTATATAGTATCTATATTATACGTATATATATTATGCCATTTGCGAACATGAATGAGCCCTGAAGATGTTATACTAAGTGAAATTAGCCAGAAATGTAAAAACAGATACAGCATTATCTCACTTAAATGTAAAAACTAAAAAAATAAAAAAGAGTCTAATGATAATAATAGAGAGTAGAATGGTAGTTAACAGGGGCTGAGGTGAGGAGTGGGGAAAGGAGAGATGTTGGTCAACTGGTACACACTTCCAGTTCTAAGATGAATAAACACGGGAGATCTAATGTATAGCATGGACCCTAGAGTTAATAATGATGTATTGAATACTTGAACTTTGCTGAGATAGTAAACCTCAAGTGTTGTTACTGCACACACCACACACACACACACACACACACACATGGCTATGTGGGGTGAAGGATATGTTAATAAGCTGGTTTGTTGTAATCGTTTCACAATGTATACATACATCAAAACATACTATTGTATACCTTTAATATGGACATGTTTTGTCAATCTAACCTCAGTAAAGTTTGGGAAGAAAAGATAGTGTAAGTAAGTGGGCTAAGTACCAGCAAAGAGTTATGAGTGTAAATAAGATAGTGCATGTGAACTCTTTTTGAACTCTAAATTACCCTCACAGCGTAAGTTGGACACCAACAAGTTCTCTTTGGGTAAGAAGTAGGTCAATGTTTGGATCTGGGACCGGAATCTCTTTCTTTCTCTGGTCTGTTTCCCTCAGTAAGCTCTTTTTTCAAGAATCAAAGTTCCCGTTTCTGCTATTATCTAATTATATTCTTTTGGGAATGTTAATCTTTTTCTGAGGGGAGGAGTTTGAACAACTAGCAAAACAAACTTCAAGCTACTCTACCATCCTGTTGTATATCCCAGTATCTGCCTTTTTCCCTTGAAATTATATAAAAATTATGTTTAAAGCATTATATATATAATATACATATAACATTATAATGATTACAAATACATAAATGCTCATAAAAAGATATATTGCTTTCATTATTTATGCATACATATTAATAATGCTTCCCCCACGCCAAAGGGCAATCTTTCGTGGGAACATAGTAAATTAAATAAATAAACGAAAACTCACGTTAGTTGAATTGGAGAAATTAGCAGAGCTTCAATCACTCAAACCTCTCTATACTACCCTAACCTCTTTGAATAAAGTCTGCAAACTTATCATCTGATAGCCTATTTTGAAATCACTGCAGTATATGATTTCTAAGATCACTTCAGTTTTTGGTATTTATGAGTCTATCTGACCCTATATGTTTTAGCTGATCAGACTTAACAGTCTATGAAATAACCAATCTAAAGGCGATTTCCCAGGATTTTCTTGATGCAATACCCTACCTATTCCACTTATTCTCATTTTCCTACTATAACACTGCATAATCCTACTTCTTTCTGCCTTCTTACATGGAAATCATATAAGGCATCAGGAACTTTGAGACCCAGAATTCTCCCAAGACTTGAACTTACACTTTCCCTTTGGTTCTTTTGGTCCTGGATGCCAGGTTGGGCTAGAAAAGCTTGCTTTCCCCCTGGGGACCCAACCTCAACTACTAGTTTCTATGTCCAGTTAACAGGGTGGGCTGGTTCTTGCTCCCTGGCAGAGGAAATTTTGACTAAAATCTTTCACAAGATAGTTACCTCTCCTAGGAATATTTTTTGTTTGTTTGTCTCTTTGCTTTTAGTTTATTTGTTTGTTTTATTATAACAGCCTTCACTCAATTTCTGACATACACTGTCTCAAATTGTAGCATTCCAGAGTTGTAGGAAGTTTTGAAGGAAACAGAAAATTAAAGGAATTTCTCAAATATGTCAGGCTGCCACCTTTACTGAGATGATACTGGAATTGCTAAAGAACAGCTAAAGTGAATGATTCAGAACAGAAAAATAACATCGCCTGTTACTTTTTAATAAAAGTTGTGTGTGGAAAATAGCTTTTAAAAAAGTTTTTCTAGCTCCCCCTGGTGGTAGATACTTGAAACACAAGTTTCAGAACACAGCCGTTCTTAGGCAATTTCTTTCCCCATATTGCTGCGGACCTCATTGCGTGCACCAAATAAAAATTAACTCTGAATTAAACTGTAATTCTTCTATAACTGGACACTCCTAGAAAAAGATCAGACATCACAGGTGCTCAGTGTTACAGCAAAAATATTAGAACCAAGGTAGTTTCAAAAATAATTTCAATACACTTGCTGTTAATTCCACCCATTTTTCATGCATGAGGAGCAGTTGCCATTACAAAAATTATTTAAAACCATAAATTATTTATTAATTGATATTTTATTACTAAACTGTGAAATACCTTATATAGATTAATTTTTATAGATTATTTTTTATGTAAAATAAGCAAAGATGATCTAATACATATTTGGAAAAGAAATGACTTGATAATATTTGTTGTTTTTTTCTTTATTAATTTTAGAGAGAGAGAGGAAGGGAGAGAGAAAGATAGAAACATCGATGAGAGACAACATCAAGTGGCTGCACGCTGCGTGGGCACCACTGGGGATTTGGCTCACAACCTGGGCATGTACCCTGACCGGGAATCAAACCGGCAACCTCTTGGTGCATGGGTCAATACTCAACCACTGAGCCACACTGGCCTGGCTAATATTTGTTTTTAATTGATAAATCTATCTACAGTGTGGAAAATGAGGTGGAATGGGGAGGTGGAAGGTGATGACAAAAGGAATTTGTGACAAAAGCCTCGTAGGTAAAAGATGGAAAAGAACTTTGACAATGACAGTAGCAGTATAGGTAGAGAGAACTCAGATTCTAGGGACATTTATAAAGTGAAATTGATGGGGTTTGGTCACTGAGTCAGTGTAACTGGCAAAGGATGGGGTAGTTTAGGATGTAAGCTTCAGGACCTTGAGCCCACGGAATTTTCAACTGAACTCCAAACCATATGGCTACCTTCTTGCAATTAGGTTGTATATCCAGACAATTCTAAGACTGTGATTTTTTATAAAATTGAAGGCTATTCAAGGTATAAAAGGACAAAAGAGGAGGCAAAGTCTCCTTGGACAGTTCAGAAAGCCAACTTACAAAGGGTGATACCTAAAGTAAAGCTTATAGAATAAGTAATCTCGGTGAAGGTAGGAAATGACAGTCTTTCTAGGTAGCATAGGAAAGAGCCAGTGATAAGGTCTAGTGTATTATGAGTAGCTCAATATACCTGAAATATTAATCAAAGGGAAAGAAGTATATTGACAGAGAGGCGAATAGTTAGAGATGAATTTTCAAAAATAACTAGGGGCTAGATCATGTGCAATATACATTTATTCAGAATCATGAAAGGAGAAAGGGTATTCCTCCACTCCTAATTCCTATCATATTGTTAAGGGGTTAGACATGGATATTAGCATTTTGTGTTTTGGAGTTTTTTTGGTTGGCATATATGAGTAATTTCCACCTTCTGTGCCTTTCTCAAAGCTTCAATCCCAGCAATTTGTCCCTTGTAGAAGAGGATCTTTTTGTTACAACATGACTAGGCCATGTCTTAGCCATACATAAGCACTGCTTATAGTCTTATAGGAGGCATTGTAGGTCCAGCATCGAGCCAAAAGAGAGAATCAGAGGCTTGTTTTTTTGAGATGTGACTAACCTACAACCCTTATAAAGCCTGGCAAATATACATATATATGAATTATTGTTGTAAATCTTCCCTTACTCCTTCCTGTCTTTTAAATAATCATTTTTGTCAACAAATTATGTTAAACTTTTCTGTTCCTCTCTCTTGTTTTTTCTAACATAGCTCCTTCCTGCCTTTGGTTCCACTCCCCCTCTCTAATTTCTTCTTGCTACTGACTCCCTTCCCCCGGGTAGACGGAGCTTCACAAACTCATCGTTATTCTTCCTCCTAAAGGGTAGTCAAACAGACCATCTATTGAGATGCCCACCAGATCAATTGTCAATTGATTCAGTTTGGTCACTAGGCAACATATTTTAGGAAAAGAATGTTGTGAATACCGTTTTGGTATTTATTCTTCGGGAATAAAAATATCTCCAAATAATCTTCTGCTTTGTTCTAGGATCCATACAAGCTTAAAATAGCATTCGCACCGTCTGCCTTTGCGTGCCTGTTATGCCATAAATTCTTTCTAAGCAAGTATCTTTCAAGATTGTGTTGATAGAGGATACAGATTTATATGTTTAGAAATAATGTCAAGAAAGGAAGAATGTTTGGAAAGAATATCAAGAAAGATAGATTGCTAGGAGAAACACATAAGAAAGAAAGGAAGTAAAGAAAACTGGTTCAAGCTGAAACATCTTGGCAACAGGTTCTCAGTACAGTGATCTGTTCATAGTTTCATAGTCCATTGTAGAATTGCAACATATTTTTCAGGCTCTTTTTCCACCATGGCCACTGGAGGGCATTGCCCGTCAGTAGTGAGGGAGGTAAGGAGCAAATCCTTAACTTGGAGGATGGTTAGCTATGTCAGTAGGGTCAAGTAACATGAGGGCAAACTAAGATAGACCACTAAGTGTCTCAAGGCAAGATTTTACTGGAACTGAGACTGAAGTTTAAAACAGAGTTGCTAAAATGTGGTGGGTTGTCGGCCCTAACTTTAATTTTCCCTCGGCTTTACATCATGTCATCAGTATGTTACGTAACAGTTTGGTATATATTCCATTTCTGACATTCACAACCTATTTTAATGATGATGGTTGATTTTACTATTAAAAGATGGCATAAGCAGACCTTCTCGAAATGGGAAGGGTTCCTTTAGGAAAGCAAAATATTACTTACATGTTTGAACACACCCGAAAATTCCTCATTAGGTTGCTTTAAAGTGTGACACATCACTCAGCTACCTGAAGCTTGATTCACTAGACTGACATACTATCCAGTTAGACCTTTGTCAAAGTATGAATTAGATTTCCAGGTCTCCGGGAAGTGATTTAACCTACCCACTGATTCTGCTCATGGGCCACTGCGATGCTGCCTCCGAGCGCCTTGAGTCTGTGCCTCCGTTACAGCCTGCGCCTTGTTAAATTTCAGTCCCGATGTCTCGTTATATGGGTTGGAATGCTCAGATTTCGAGTCTGCAGGAGACATTTTTGAATTTATGTCAGTGTGCATATGTGTGGATTGTCTATGTAAACAGCTTAACATTTTAACTTCTATTCCTGGCAAGGATTGCCAGGCAAGTATTGGTTTTACATTTGCTGCAGCTGAATGGGTATTGAGTTCCCCTGCCTGAATTACAAAGGACATCAAGGAGGCCGTCAAATCTCATTGTTTCTAGAGAAAATTTTACTTGGATTTCAGCCGTATGCTGTCCTAGATTGTCTCTGTCCTCAAGACTGTTACTCTTCAGCAGCCTTTACTTTCCTCTTCTCTCTGATGTCAGAACAGTCGCACGCCCAGGGGACAGACATTGAACCTGTTCTGTGTCTGCCTCATTTACTTGGTGATCTCCTCCAGCTTCATGACGTTTAAAACCACCTACAGGCTAGCAATGGTCACATTTATATCTCCAGGCTATATCTCTCCTGTATACTCCAGATTCTTCTATTCAAATGCCTACAGTGCATTCAAATAACTAATGGATACCCCAATCTTATATTCAAAATTAAATTGCTAGTCTTTTCTCCTAAACTGAGTCTCAGTCTGAAGCAACTTACAATTTCTCAGTTGTAAAAGACTAGAGTCATCATGTCCCTTTCTCTCATACTTACATCAGATCCACAATTTATATAGTTATAGCTTACAAAGTATTTTTAAGGATGGTGATTTTATTTGGTTCTCAACTTTCTCTAGCCAGATAGGTAGAACTAGACAAAGAAACTAGGTATCTAGAAGGTTAAATGACTTTTTCATGGTCACACAGTGGAGTTGAACTTTAAATTCACATCTTCAGAATTTAATTCCCAGGAATTTTTTTACTAATATTAGAACTAGTGCTGAACACTGATAAATTTTCCTTTGGTACATTGCAAAATGAGAAAACTAAGAATAATGAAGTAAAATCTCCCCAAAGTTAAAACTATTTCATTTAAAAGAGTATCCTTTATTCTTAGATATGTCCTTTGTCATATTTGATGTCATAATGTCCTTTCTTTTATAACAATAGTGATAGTATTCATAAGTGTTTTAACTGCACAAAATAAAAAGTTAATTCCTATTTGAAAAATATTATAATCTGTAATATGCAAAATCTTGGAATTACTGAAATATGCTCTTATGTGTCAGGTAACAAACCTTGAGGGGCAGCCCGCATTCTCCCTGACATATTTTACTTCTCGTCTATACGTGGGCTTTAGAGTCAGCTTAGCTTTATATTTTTTCAAGGCAAATTAGTAGTTGCAATGTTAGAAAGACTGAACGGGCACGCTTCTGTACCTGTGCCTCACACCTCCTGCTCCCTTCGGGCTTTCTGCTTCCCTTCAGGAACTGAGATTCCTAATTTGAGAAGTATAAAAAATTTCATATTGCTTCAAGGTGAAGAGTGGTGTTTACATCACTAAAATGTTCAAAGACTATGATGATTAGATTTAGTAAAATTGTCTCTGATACCTATAAAAATGCTGCTGAATGAATGCATTTACCTACCTCTCCCTCCCCAATCCTACTAAAACGATATAACAGACATAAAAATACATACATAGCAGTGTGAATAACTAGAGAAAAGCACCACAGATGATTACAGCAGTGAAGAATTTCTGGGAGATAAGAGTAGATTTATTCACTTATTCAGCAACTACTTATTGGGGACTAATTAAATGCCAGGCACTCTTCCAGGTGATGTGAATACTGTTTAATGTCCTTGTGCTTATGGAACTTACACTATTAAAAGTAAACCAAATGATTAAAAGTAGGAAGAAATGTGTCAAATTGAGATACATGCAGTGCAAATAATTAATGTAAGATGACGTGGTAGAAAAATCACAGGGTAGCTGCTCTAATTTGGATAGTTAAGAAGAGCTCTTCAAAAGCTGATATTTGAACAGAATTAAACAAGAAGGAACCAGCTGTTCACAGGTCTAGGGGGAAGGGCATTCCTAGGAGAGAGAGCTGGCATGCCGACCCCAAAACAGAATGTGCAGAGCGGCATAAGGAGAAGGGGGGTAATGGGGAGCATTAAGCCATAGCGGGAAGCAGAGGCCAGATCAAGTAAGGTTTTATAAAGCAGGGGAGAGTTTGGATTTTGTTCCAGACAGGATGAGAAGTCCTTGGAGAAGTGTAGGCAGAAGAGCAGCATGATGTAATTTATGATTTTTAAAAACTGCTGTGGTTAATTTTTGGAAAATGAATTGTAGGAGGTGGTATATTGATTTGGACGATGTGGTTCTAATGATAGAAAACCTAACTCTTAGTGGATGTAAAAGTGAAAAAAAATTCATAAAATAAAAAGTCCAAAATAAAACATACACAGGGATTTTTTTTTTTTAATTTTTTATTCAGTGTCTCAGCAATAACACCAAGGATGAGAGCCTCTTTTCCTTTTATTCTGACATCATTAGTATGTTGGCCATGTCTCCATGTCTCTTCTTCACAGAGTTACAAGAGATCGACAGCGGTTCCAGATTTTAAGTGCAGACTTGGCAAGGTCCGGAGAAATATGCCTTCCTTTGCACATTTTCTCGGATATGCCTTTATATTCATGACAATAAAGATTTCTGATGGAGTGAAAAATTCTTCATTTACTATCAATATTTGTTAATCCAAATTTCAAATATGTACATTAAAAAATCAAATAACTAAACTATACATCTTAGTTGAAGAACCAGAAGAAAGCTAGATATAATTAATAATCTTAAATAATTTTTTGATGATACTGCATTTATAGAAACACACTGGCTGTTTTAAAAATAAAAATCAGAATTTAAAAATAAAAATCATGAGTGATGAAACAAAAAAAAAAGCTAAAATAGCAAAATGAATACAGCTGCAGACTCAATTTCTAACCTAATAGAGTCAACAAAAGTGTGCATAAGCTTTGCAACCTCCTGAAGTATTTATATAATTTTAATTAATTCAAAAAGTTAAAAAAATATATAGATCAGATTTGTTGACCCAATGTGATAATAGTAAAAATTAAAGGCAAAAGGGCAACCAAAGATTTACAAAATATTTTAAAAAGACAAATTTAAATAAAGTTTAATTGAAGGGGAATTGAAAACTAAAATTACAGTAATTACATTGCATAATAGCTATGCTAGTCATTTCTCTGAGAACTGTTGACTATTTACTGAACATATGATAGCACCTAATATGAAAATATGTAGGTGAGGTGAAAAATGTATTTAGAGTAAATTATCTTGCCCAAAATGTATTCATTAATTAGAAGAAAAATAATGATTAAAAATAAATCAACTATGCTTTCAATTTGAGAAGAGGAACAAATCACATTTATAGAGAGTCAAAAAGACTTTATGTTGAATTTGATTTAAGGGGAGTTCATAAAAATATCAAATTAACTAGGATCACCGATCTTTATAAAACAGTACTTAATTATGTATTTAACTAAAGTGACAAAAATATTATTAAGGCAAATATTTAAAAAGACTGCTAAAACCCGGCCACTGTGGCTCAGTGGTTAAGCATAGACCCATGCATCAGGAGGTCATGGGTTCGAATCCCAGTCAGGGCACACGCACAGGTTGTGGGCCAGGTCCCCAGTGGGGGATATGCAGAAGGTGGCCAGTCGATGTTCTCTCTCATCGATGTTTCTATCTCTCTCTCCCTCTCCCTTCCTCTCTCTCCCTAAAATCAATAAAGAAAGAAAAATAAAAAGAAGGCTAAATAGTTGTGAATAAAACTTAGCTATTTTAATATTGAGAAGATTCAGTTTCCTAAAGTATTCAAAGAACTGATAAAACAAAAAAATATTTTATTTCTGGGCAGATTACTTATAGGCTAAAGAAAATGCTTTCATAACATCTCATCCAAAGTTGGGTCATAGTCCAAAACTTGTTCTTCTAGGACAGCAACTTTCAACCAGTGTGTTGAGACAGGCACCATTGTGCCAGAAGAATTTTTAAAACACACAATACGTGGCTATTTTGTCAGGGCACTGACTGCTTTTCCCTTAGGTTGTCAAATAAAAAAATGACAACCAACACAACAATATCCATCCAGTGTGAATGAACCAAAATTATATCTGTTTTCTCCTGTCAGATTGGCAAAAATTATATATATTTTTGGCGTGTCACAGAATTTTAGTAATTAGTTTATGTGTGCCATGAGATGAAAAAGTTGAACATTTCTGTTCTAGGAGATAATGCAAAATTAAATTTTAGTTTTATGTAAGTACACAATTGATAATAAAGTGTATTTTTAAAAACTCTTATAACAAATTTGTCCAATTTTAGCCAGCTTTGTTATACAAGGTGTCTCTCTTTCTTCCCAACTTTCTATATCCATTTATATCTATTTAATTCACTTGTTCTTAACAATTAAGTTTAGATTACTCATGAAAATTTCATGAGGCTTTAAACACCTAGCCATTATTTTTAATTATTATTTTTGCTGACAAATTGTATATTATAGATAACATAAATTTATATGACTAGTAAACCCAGGTAGAAAAAATAGTTGTGTGCCTACATTAAATTTAATGATGATGACTTTGAAGACAAAACTAATTTAATTCAGCCAACAAACAAACTAGCTTTTCTTTACTGAAGATTATTCCAGATCTTGTGAACTTCAAAAGCATTTGCGTTATTTCTGAGAGTTTTAAGAATACTTAATTTATATAAGCACTTACTTTAAGCCTATTAGTTAGAGCTCCTTTACACATTAATTTGGCAATACCATCTCAAGGTAGAAAAATATCACATATATATCACATCCATCCATTGACATCCATAAGCATCCAGACAGATGCAAACAGAGACACAGTAGCTTCCATGCCAAAGTTTTAGCCATGAATCAGGTACAACAATAGAAAATTGACTAGTTTATAAGTTATTACTGAATCCAAATTCTGTCAAGTTTACCAACTTACATGGCTAAAGCTTTTCATTAATTTTTGTGGAAAAGACTTTGAAGATTTGTATTTGCCTTTGACGAGTAATCTTTGAAGGCTGAGACTAGATTTGGCGCGAGGGAGCTTCTATAGCAGCCTGTATTTTTTTTTTTTTTTTATCCTCACCCGAGGACATTTTTCGATATTTTGTTCAGATAGAGTGGGAGGGAGAGAGAGGAAGAGAGAGAGAGAGAGAGAGAAACATCGACGTGAAAGGGACACATCGAGTGGCCGCCACCTGCACGACCTGACCAGGGCCGGGGACAAACTGCAACCCAAGTACACGCCCTTAGCGGGAACCGAACCCGGGTCTCTGTAGACCGCAGGCCGACCCTCTAACCGCTGAGCCAAACCGGCCAGGGCGCAGCCTGTATTTTATTTGTTCAATTAAATTTATTGGGGCGGCATTGGTTAATAGGGTCATATAGGTTTCAAATGCACCTTACTATGATACATGATCTGTATATTTCATTGTGAGCGCACCACCCAAAGTGAGTCTGTATTTTAAAAAAACTCTTTTCACCACATTTTTTTTCTTCAGTCTCTGTGGGTAGTGTATTAGTTATTGCCTGGGGTATTTACATTTCAAAGATAAGATAAGGTTTACATTTTCAAGGGACGGAGAAAGAATAATGTTTTTCTCCTAGGAGTTTTAGGGTATACTTCCCTATTATCAGAGATCTAACGTAATAACTATTTAAATGTTTCCTTTGTCTTAGCGGTCAGACAGCATATGGTACTTTGTCCATTTCACTGTCAAGAAGCATAACATACTCCTCTTTGCTCTCCTAATTTTCCTAGGGCTTCCAACACATTACTCTCTCAAGGTTTTGTCCTTGAAACAGCTCTGTCTATGAGAACAGTGAGCATCATATATATTCCAAGGATGGGATGGGGTGAGGAGCTCACCCTGGGTCTAGTTCGTAGATCAAAGGTGGTCATGTCTACTCGATGACCTCTTTCAATAGTAACAAAAACATAAGCCAGAATGGGGTAAAGTAAAAACAAATTTGTCATCAACAAATAAAGTTGAGCAGGAGAAAATAAATGTCCACTTAAACTAAACTATGGGTTCATTTATGAAAGGCATAAATTGGATTTGTGGCACTTGAACAAAAATAAGAGCAGATACAGGTCATATCTAGTGTGAAAAGTAAAACATAATGACAAGAAAGTTCAGTTGTCTATTTTCAGGACCATCTCACAATATCCCAAAATGACTTATTTTATAATGCTTACTAATAAAAATGTAAGTTTTATACTACTTTTGCACAGTCTTATTATTTATAAATAGTATTCTAATTGGATTTGAAAATGGTCCCCATTGATAGAAGTTACTATGATTCAAAATTGTGTTCAAGGTAAAAACAAAACAAAAAACTTTCAAAAAATCTATTACTCTCAGCACGTAAGAGAATTTCCTAGGGAAATTTCTGTCTTTCAAGTCATTAACTAGTAGCTGGAACATTGTTTATAGGCGATGCTGGAGAGAAAAGTTATTTATCGGGTAGAATAGAAATTGGTGTGGCCTGATGGATATAAATTTCCTTTCTACCACCATATTCTAAGATTTGCGTTTCTGGTATACAGCATTTTCTGTTAGATATATTGTATCAAAGGACTCTTGTATTAATTAAACTTCTAGAGAACTCTAAGTATAGAAAAGAGTTCATCATGTATAATTTCTAGTCATTGCTAGCCCTTTCAAAGATCCTCCAGTTTTACTGAAAAGGGACTAAGTAAGTAATGCATGCCTTTATTCAAATATAATTCTGGACTTTCTAGCAATGAATAGTATTGTTCATTCTGAAACTGGAGCTTCTCCTTAGAGGTTCTGCTCAGGCTTTGGTGATAAGGTCAGCATTATTCCACACATGCCCTCCTCACCTCCTACCCAGTGCTTTTCAGGATGCTAGGATACCAGTCATGTTGCTATAGTCACAGGAACTGTAACTGGCAGTCTGATAATTGATCACATTAACATAGTGACCCTATAGGACTGTTTACATAAAAATTGCTAACATTATTGATTGCTATTGAAGCACTATTTTCAGTACTTTACATGTACTGACTCATATAATCTTCAAAACAGTCCTATGATGTTGATGCTAATTGTATTCTAATTTTAAGGGTGATGAAATTGAAAAGTGTCTTAATGTTAAGAGAAGTTAAAGAACTCTTTCACAAAGCTAGAGACAGAGCGAGAGCTCAGATTTATACTCAGAAAGTTTGGATTTCAATCTCTTGCTTTAAATCTCTTAATCGTTTAAATATGTTGCTTTAAAACAAAACTTGTACATGAAATAATGTAGTCCATGCTAAAAAAATAAGTAACAACATTTATGTTTTTAAACCAAACTAACAAATGATTGGCAGTGAGGAGTGAAAAGAATATTGTCCTCAGAGTCAAGACTTCTGATTTCTGGTCCAGATAAGCCTCTATTCAATTTGGAGTGAATTTTTAATGGCTGTTACTCATCTGGAAAATGCAAATTGATTGAATGCCTTTTATTTGTCTCATTCCAGAACTTTCACAAATCCCCTTCACTGTATGATCTCATTTAAGATTTACAGACATTTTGTAAGAAACCCAAGGGAGGCTCAGAATAGCTGTGATGTTCCACCTCCACAAAAACCATTCTGTTGTACAGATGGTAGGGATGTTTGGATGCCAAAGTTCGTGTCTTTTCTTACTATAACTTGCTGATCTATTTTATGTACATAAAAAGCATTCTCTAAACTGTAAAATAATGCCAATGTTAACTTTTATACCTAATGTGGCATACAAAGATTAATTGGTAATGCTTTTAGCAGAAGAAGGCAGCAAAGAAAGGATTAATTTTGGAAATTATTTCAAGAAGCCAAGCTAGTTTATGTGAAAACCACATGCATTCTTCATTTATTTTGTTTAAATCCCAGAACAAATGCTAAACTGTTGGAAGAAAATGCTGCTTCTCTGTGCTTCACTGAATTCCTTATTTTGTAACATGAAATGATAAGTATTTGAACAGCTGCAATTACAAAGTTAAGGAGCCATACCCTGCCCCCTCCACACACACACACATTTTTTTTTTTCCTCCAGGGCTGTTGATTGGAACTGTGCCACAGAAAAGTAATCCATGAGTGAAATAAATATATTTTCATTCATTTGGCTGAATCCCTTTGCATAGTATAACTTTCTCTGTGGGAGGTTTGCCTTAAGAATGGAAAGAAAAGAGAAAAATGCAGACAAACCAGCTTTCTTGATTTATTGTCTTGGAATAGTTTCTGAGGTATTGTTCTCTTTTGAGTACAAGTGAAATACTTTTGCAACAACTGAGGACTAATGGGAAGGAGCTGGGGGTGGGGACTGAGCTGTGGCGTTGGACACTGAACAAATCTTTAGTCTCCATTTTATCTTTGTAACTTAAGAAACATGGATAAGAGTGTTTGCTGTTTCTTATTTAATTTCTTTTTTTAGCACTCGTGCTCTAAGTATATACTATTATGCAGGTGAGCCTGTATGTCTACTTAATCCATAAGCAGTCATTGTAAATCCTTTTATTGGTTATATATTTGAAATCCGAGAACTCAGTACTCTGTTGGTGTTCTGGGAAGTCATACAAAAACTTACAATATATCTTAACTTCCCTGTTTTCTGCTAAAAATACATAAATGGGCTTGAATTTGCTTCTGCTGTTTACTGAGATATACATAGATCATGGATCTTATAAAATGGAATCCGAGAATCCTGGAATATCAGATTTGGAAGAGGCCCTAGAGCTCATCACCAGTTATTAGGTGAATAGGGGGTGATTTTAATAGAAATTATACTTTACCCAAATGTGGGCAGAACTAAAGACGTTATGGTCTAGAGGAGAGTTGGAAGATCTGAGAAAAGGTCACCGACCAGTTCCCATTAAGCACTACTGATGTGTGTGGGCAAACAGAAATTTTCATGGTGACCCAGCATATCACACACTTTCAGTCTGTGAATTAGGACTGCACAGGGGAAGCTGGTGGGACCTGAAAGGAAATCTCCGCATCTGGGAGAGTCTATGCCTCTGTGTAGCTGCTGTCTCTGCGAGTCTCTGGTGGGCCTGGCAGCTCACTTAGCAGGGGGGAAGATGAGATATAAGCAGAACAGAAAGAAGTACACATGCACTGAGTTCTGTTGGCACCTTTGCCTCTTCTTAACCACATGCCAGGCTGAGACAGCCTTCCGAAGGTAATGGCAACTATTTACTCTGACCTTCCGAATCTCAGACAAGTTCCTCTTTGGGAAACTCTAGCCCACGAGCATGCACAGAAAGAGTGTCTGCGAAATGTAGTTACCAGCCTTAGTCAAGTTGACAAGGCATAATCTCACACAGTGTCCAATGTTCTAATTTTACAGACAAGAAATCTGCTACCCTGAGAAAATTGACCCTACCAAACTTTTGATAAATTGGGTAATGACAGATTCAGATCTGGGTTCAAGGTTTCTTAGTTGCTGGAGTAGTTTTTTGTTTTGTTTCTTTCTTACTGCATCTTTTGTCTAGTTTATACCTGTATGTATGGGACATGAACACAATTATTTGAATGTGAACTAAAATCTGTATATAGGTCATTCATCAAATATTCTTATTGAAATTAACCTAATGTATTTATGGACATTAATATAATTGAGTGGTGTCTTTTGCTGTTGTTGTTAACATTTCAAGGAAGTTTGAATTTTCTGTGTTCCTTAGAGGTAGGGAAAGGGCATTTTGTGCATTCATACTATTAATCAAGTCATTATAAAACTATTTGACTATTTTTTTCACCGAAGGTGTGTATCAGAAAAACACTGATACCAGGGAAGGGAAGGACTACATAAAATTATAACAATTTTACTTGTGATTTATTGATAGCTTACCATATATCAGTCACTATGCTAAACACTTCATATTTCTTCTCTCTTTTTCTCACCAATATTTATTTTAAAAATTATTCTCATAAATATAAAATCTTGTACATATAGAGATGGATTAGGAAGCATATAAAAACAAGAATCCTAGCAGAAGATAACAGGTGGAATCTAAGTAATAGTCTGGTTTTCAGCTTTCCTTTGAGGTTATACATGTTTCTTTGGGGGAATTCAGTGAAAAAGACAGTCAATGAGCTTTGGTAAATATAGCAAGTTCCACATCTGTACCAGGCACATCTGTAAAATGAGCTGAATGAGAGATATCTTCAGGGGATTGGAATAGTTTAATATTTTTTCTTCTAAGCTCACTATTGCCAACTAGTAGCTCTCAGGAAATTTTATTAGGTGAGGTGTATGTCATTAATTGACAACAGGGACTTTGTCAGCACATGGTCTATGTTGATAAGGATCTGAATCGGGCCCACCAGAGCAGAGATGCTATCTTAGTGATAACAACCATTAGTGTGTCTGGTTCTTGGGTCGCATTGCTCTTTATCTTTCTTGTCCAGTTGCCACCTTGGAATTGCCCTTTGTGGTAACCCTGGGATTTCCCCTTGTCTCCTCTGTTGGATCACCTGAACCTGTACTTAAATGGAAGACAAAATGAGAAGCTTTCTGAGAATGGTTCATGAAATAATTTTGTGAACCAAAATATAGTTCTCTTCAAATTTAATTTTCAAGTAGACTGGAATAAAATTATAGATTTTTCATGCCTTAACTAATTTTGAAGGCATTGTTCAATTTTCTTCTTGCTGCCAGTGTTATTTGTTAAGTCCCAAGTCATTATGAATCCAAACCTTATGAATACTATCTGATGTAATTTTTATCCTCTCTGAACGCTTATAGGAGTTTTCTTTTTGTATCCTGAGTTCTTACATTTCTTTAATTTGGATTTATTTTTTTCTTTTTATGTCAATTTATATCCTTTATTTCTAGAAAATTTTTCTCATATTGAAACATTATTCACTTGTGCATTGTACCTCCTGAATTCATTCTCTATTTTTTTAAATTATTTCCCATTTTTCATTTCCTCTTCTAAGCTGTCCTCTTTTTTTTTTTATTATTTCTTGAGTATTTTTTCAACTTTTCTGTTGACCTTCTTCTGCTATTTCATATTTTTAATTTAGAAAAACTTTTTTTGTTATTGCTCTGAAGGTGAGGTTTTAAGAACATGGTTGCTGTGAGGCAGTGAATTAAAACAACATCAGGGATCTTGGGTTTTGCACTAGGTTGATGAGTCACCTTAGTCAAGTCAAATAGCCTCCATGGACTTCCTCTATCTCGGAGGTAGAGAGACTGGGCTAGAACAATTCCTTTAGATTTTTCTGGCTTAATGTTCTATGGCCCTCTGTTCTGAAAATTGGGTTTCAAATGATTTTTAAGCACTTCCAAAAACCCTGACAAATTTTTCAAAAATTTAAAGTAAACCTTAAAGCATGTCACTTTTTAATATTTTTTTTTATAAGATGAACTTTCCTGAGGAGGCTCAGATTTGCTTTCATAAGAGTTTTTCTTTTCATTTTCATCCAACATTAAAATTTAACTATTTCCTGAGTGCATGCCAGTTGCTATGAGAAAAGTATGGTTTAAAGGTATCACAGGAAACAAAGAACAGAAAATTAAACGATGATAATTAAATGTCCATTGCATGAGCCATATAATAGGTACCATGAAAGAACTTGAGAATGAAACATCCCCAAAAGTATGAGAAGAAAATGCACTTTCTAAATATGCAATTCCAGCCTAGCCAGTGTGGCTCAGTGGTTGAGCATTGCCCCATGCACCAGGAGGTCACTGATTCGATTCCCAGTCAGGGCACAAGCCTAGGTTGTGGGCCTGATCCCCAGTGGGCGGCATGCAGGAGGCAGCCAATCAATGTTCTCTCTCATCGATGTTTTCTTTCATCGATGTTTCTATCTCTCTCTCCCTCTCCCTTCCTCTCTTTCTCTAAAATAATTTTTTTTAAAGTTTTTAATATGCAATTCCAGTAAATGTATGTAGCAGTAGACTCCAAGATTACCACAAGCCAATATTAAATTAATGATTACAAAGGAAACACTATTGATTACCCCATTTCCTCACCTGTGATGCTAACACTTAAGTCTGAATGAATACACTATTGAAGAAAGTCTAAGTTTTCATTTACAGTGACTGGCAGCTTTATGGGCAGTCATATGACAGTATTTGATCATTCTAATCTGTTCAGGACATCGTTCTTTAAATCATGGGAAGCTCCATGATCCTCAAGGAGAATCATGAATGTATCCAGATACATCATTTTAACCATGACACTAGAGAGTTCTGTGGCAAACTTTAAAAAGAAATAATACTAATTTTAATATTTTACAAAATCAAAAAGGTTTAGACATTGACTACTAAGTCATATGTTACTAATCATATAGTAAAAATACTAACACTAAGTCAAAGCCGACTTACAAGGACTTAAGAAAGCCATTTCAGATGAGACCAGAAAGCAATGGGTCTTATTGCATAGACTCATTTACAGAAGTCTCTTAGAAGGACAAGTTGTTGGAAACCAGATATAGGCTGTGATGACAGTAACCTCACAGGTTACTGTGTGTATTATAAGTATCCCTCATACATCTGTAATTATTAATAAATTCCCTAAACACATAAAGCGTTTTAGAGTTTTTTAAAGGCTTTCGCATCTACTGTTAACTATATTGATAGAACTAAAATAAAGTTAAAAATGTCTCATATATATATATTTTTTTCTTCATAGCATAATGCTTGATAAATATAAATATGCTGTAAAAGCATGTTGAATAATTTGATTCACATAAAATTTGGGTGAGGCATATATGCAAGTATTATTTTACCATTTGACATACCCAGAAACAGTTTCAGTGAGTAGCTAGGGGGCCTTAATTAACTGATACTAGGAAAAAGACATGATCTATATTCTCTATGTTTTAGCCTTTAATGAACTATAGCTAAAATCCTGAGGAGGGGGAGGAGGAGAAATAGCCAATAAAAATCTGTAGAGATGAAACTTCAGAAAACACATACCTTTCTTTGAACACTATTATTATACCTCTAAGAACTGTCAACATACATTTCTTACATGGATAGAGAAAAGTCTCAAATCAGAATTCATTTGTTTATTAGCTTTTACTCTCTATATACTGTGGTGTAACCTAGTTTATATATATAAACTAATATATATATATATATATATATATATATATATATATATATATATACCACTACCTCTCACTTTTTACAGTGTTCACCTCAAGGTTTTATCTTTATATTTTAAGGCTTAAGCAAAGTATTTGAATCTTTCCTCAGTCCTTTGATGTCTTAAGTGAAGTAAAATTTGAATTGTGTTTTAAAAGATAAATGGGTTTGTACGCCAGTTTTAGAATTGAGTGAGAAATACTTCAAATTAAGGCCATCATGTGAACAAAGTCCTAAAGTGGGAAACTACTGAAAATATACTGGGGGTTGGGGGGTGAGTGAAATCCATGGAAAGGAAACATTTTAGGATGGGGCCAGATTATGAAGCACCTTGAATGCAAAACAGAGCTCTTTCTCTCATGAGCTGCGGAAAGCTAGTGCTGGTGATTCAGCAGGCAAGGGAGTGGCAGTGTGAGCTCACTCAACTTTTTTTCTTTAATAATAATGAGGGCATAGCCAGATTTCTGCCTTAGTGAGATTATTCTGGTAATAGTAAGAGTAGTGTGTGTGTGTGTGTGTGTGTGTGTGTGTGTTAGAAGAGAGGACTAGAGTAAGAATCATCATCTGAAAAAGACGATTTCAAAGGTCCAATTAACCTGGAAAGCATATACTTGCTAGATACATAACATAGGACAAGTTACTTCTCTCTCATCCTCATTTTCTTCACCTGTTTCTATATGGTTGTTACTAGGACTAAGTGAGAAATTGTACATATAATTATAAGCATCATGCCAAGTACATAATAGCTGTTCAGTAAGTATTAATTATATATTAGGCCAATTAAGACATATACTTTTCCTGAATATGTCTCATTAGACTATTTTGTTCTTTTCTCAATGAAATTATTTTATTGTGGAAAGTATTACTGATGTCTCTTTTTTTCCCCATTAAATCCTCCCTCACCCTCTCACCCCTTTCCTGCCTTCCCCAGCCTAGTGTCCGTGTTGTCAATGAAATGTTTTTATAGCTGAGACATGATGTTGGACAAATGTAAAAATACCAAGTAACAATGTATTTTCCAAGATCTCTCTCAGTGAAGAGGGCTTTGCTAAAGGGGCCTGTAGCAAGGAGGTCATGTTGGAACCTGGAGCTGCTGTTCTGTTCACTACGCAACCAGAAAGGCAACATACCCATGAAAGAACACTCCGTCATGCTTGAGAAGCCAAGCATGAGCTCTGATGTTTGCTCTCCTCCCAGAGTGAGTCAAGCATGATGCTTCCCTTATCCTACAGTGTTTGCAGATACTTGGCTCTTTTTTATTGTCTTGCATTTTTTTGAACCAACCTGTATGCAAGATGGATGGGATGGTAGAAATATTCTCCATTATTAATTGCCTATCCCCCCACCCCTTAAATGGCTGAGGCTGTCTTATGATGGAGTTTTGTCATATTTCAGTGACAGAAAGGGTAAGACTGGGACAGCTATACATCATGAAAAATGTATGCAGCATGCTTTGACAACCAAGGAGATTCTATTGTCTTTGGGATTGGTTTCATCTTATTAATACCCCGGATGATCATAAAACCAGGCCAGAATGTTCAATAGAAGCACAGAGATTGAAAGGCAGTAGTTATTTATGCAGTCATCATTCATTCACTAAAAAAAATCTAAGCACTTAATCACGTTTTATATTCAGATGCTGTATTAAAGGGTAGAAGATCAAGATAAATAACATTATATTTAAAATTTATCATTATTGTTGAAAGTATTACAGATGTCACCCCTTTCCCCCCATTGACTTTCTAACCCCACTCCTGCTATCCCTCAGACCTTCACCTCACTATTGTCTATGACCATGGGTTATACATGCATGCATATAAGTTCTTTGGTTATCCTTATATTTACTGAATACTAACCATGTACTAGGTTCCCTACAATCCATGTGGGAATCACTATGCAATAGTTTCTCCTCTCAAAATGTCCTTATCAAGAGATCTATAAGCAATAAGTAAATAATAATTCTTATGGTATTTAATTTATATTTTATAGTTAAAACCAGTTTTATATCTACTTCCTTCCATTTTATCTAGAAAAATCCAGTCATCTGAAATATGCCTTTTCATGTTTCTCCTTTGGAACACTTACCTCTTATACTGCTAGAAAGATAGAACATCTATGTTTTCCTCTCTAAAAAAATTCCATATGGTAGCTTCTCCTTTGCTCTCTACTATGAATGTTTGATATTCAGCTGGGTGGTCTTCATTCGTCTGATATTGTTGATTTCGTCTGGTATTGAGATTCCCCAAATTGAGAAATTAAGGAAGCAAGTGAGAATTCAGACTAAAGAATCTTATGCTAAAGATTTATGGCTTTTTGACTCTTAAAGAATTACAGAAATAATTTCTTTGACCTCAGGCTTATTTATCTCCCTGTCATGAGATGCAACTCTATGTTTGCATATATCTTTACAGTTTCAAGAATGTTGTTTGAGAGAGCTAATGCATTCTTTTAATAACATTTGGTCATTTAAGTTTTTTAAATTTGAAATATGGTAAATATTCCTGTGCTATGTCAAATTTCCATCAGAGCCATGAAAAGTTATAGGTTAAGAGGAAAGAAAAAGAACTGAGATCTCTACAGTCAATGTGCAATATTATGTTAAAATAATTATTTGAGACCATTCAGTGTCAGCCGTATTAAGCAAGAGATGGCAACAAAATAAACAAACAGTTCCTCCTTTAAAGTGTCTTCTTAGGATACCTGCAGGACCTCTGTGTCTGAGTCTAGTAATGACAGTGTGAGATTAGTGTTTAGGTGCCTTAATTTTGCAGAATTACCTCAGGGAAAGAAGAAAGTAAGTTTTCGTTCTGCTTGTGGTTTACATTAAAATTCTAGCATTGAATCTACACAATTTTTCTACCTGAGGGTTTGATGTTGAGAAGTGTCTAACCTTCTAAGAAAAGTCCTCTAAAAATCACCGGAGGAACATCCCAATTGCATTCCTTCATTTAAGAAGCTTATCTTCTGATTTCTACCATGAAGTCGAAGGGAAATTTGGTCTAAGCGTGCTGTAGTAACTAAATTCATAGTCAAAGGTAAAATAATTCAAAAGATTAATATTAGTTTTTGTTCAGCCCAACAAAGTCACTAAAATGAAGCTCAACATTTTTGCCAGTATCAATTTGTTATTAACACTATGCAGACAATTTTTCCATCTATTAAGCTATTACTAATCAATAACCACTACAAATTTATTACCTGGAAATGCCACATTTGATATTTGCATACAGATAAGCTTCTAGTTAACCTTGACTCAGACGGTTCACTGAAAATGTCAGCATATTTTTCTTAATTTGGAGAAAATAGTTCTTTTCTAGTTTAAGAGTCTACTGTTTAAGTGCTGATATGTAATAAACATGAGAAGGTGTTTTCTGTAAAGAGCCAGAGTCTAATCTATATTCCTAATAGAGTGTCTCATCAACTTTTTTAATCAGTAAAGCACATTAAAGCAATTAATCCATTTGCATAAACTTAAAAAGTAGTGGATCTGAGCTTATTTATTATTGCTTTAAGAAACGCTGAATAAATTTGACACACATTTAACAATCTAAGAGAAAGAAAATCCATTAGAACATCCTAAAGCCACGGTTTATGTTTCTTTGTGTGACCTCATCTGTCAAAAAGCAATGATGACTATCTGGTTTCAAGTGTATCCACTTCAGTGAAGTGGCAGAAATCTGTTCAGAGCAAATATATTGCTTCCTACTTGTTCTGCTACCTGTTGTACGCAGGAGTCATTCCTTAGATGAGATGGCCAAGTTTGTAATATCTGGCTCTTTCTCTTAAGCTGAATTTGAGTATTTTCTGTCAAATGCAGTATATCAACCTTTCCGGTACTTGGAATAGACTTTGGCCTTCCCATCAGAAAGTAACCCATGAGACTTTACATTGTCTTTGACCCCTGTTCTATTTTGTTTCTATATAGACAAACTCTACTGCTAAAGGCTGATGAGGGGTAAAAAGCAGTGATCAAAAGACTACCCCTAGAAATATCTGTTACAAGGGCTAAGAGACCATCTCCCAACCCCCTAAAGGGAAAATGGAGTTTTTCCCTATGGATTTATCCAAACAGCATTTCTGATGAACCATGGTGTGACATTTTTCTTCCTGCTGTATTACTTCCTTACCTCGTTCCATACAAGTAATGTCTCCATTGAACGTTCCTTCATGAATGTGTTACCCAGGAGAGATGTTCGCTCAAAAAAGAGGTGATGTGTGGGAGCACAGTCTTTGAGGTAAACTCTTTTTCCTTGCCCAGTTGTACTACTAAAGAAGACTTAATCTTCTGAATGACACGTCAGGCTCCTGAGACTTTCCAGAAGGAGCTCTGATGACCACAATTCAGATTTAGTTACAGAAAGAGGCTGATAACCTTTAGAGAATCATGAGCTTACTGGCATGTCTGTGATTTAATGGGACCCTCAAATACATCAGGCAACCAGTTATATTCTAAAATGTCATATTTTAATAAAACTAGTGCTTTGTGTAACAACAATAATAATAGATAAAATGTGGACCCACTCTGTGCTGGAACTATGTCATTTTCTTTAATTATATCAATCATATGAGATAAGTGTATTATCTGTTTCTCCATTTTATAGATGAGGAAGTTGGGGAGTCAAATAATCCAGTAATAATAATAAAAAACATTATCCAATGCTTATTGTTTATCAGGCCCTGGTTTTAAGAGCACAATTATATTAACTTACCTAATACACACACACACACACACACACACACACACACACACAAATAGATATTATTATTTGCTTCAATTTTTAGATGAAGTAATGGAGCACAGAGAGGTAAAGTAATTGCTCAAAGTCTCAGCTAATAAGAGTTGGAGCTGGGACTGAACTGCTGATACTGGGTTTTCCAAGCCATTCTCTTTCCACTGCATTGCATTGCCTCTGCCTCTCTACATAATTAATTACTCAGAGATTTATGGCTTCTTAGTGGCAGTAATGGGCCTTGCCCTTGCTGTGTTTTACTCTACTGCCTCTCATTTGCTAAGCACAAAATCAGTGTATTTAGTGTAAAGCCCTGTGGCTTTGGTTGCATATGCAGGTAGGAGCAGAGTGCAAAGAGTTAATCTTTGCCTTTAACATATGTACTTTTGGGTGGTAAAGCTGCTTGCTGTCTACTTAAGGGACTTACCAACCCAACTAACACGGGAGTAACTTCTCCAAGGATTATTCTGGAATCATTAAGTATCTCTTCATTATGACTCCTATAACTTTGACTAGCAAATGAGCCAAGGTGGATCTCTAACCCAATACATTTGTTGAGTTTTTTTTTTTTTTTTTTTAAATAAACATTTGTGATTAGTAAGAGTTAACCTATTGCTAAAGGCTTTACCCTTCAGTAAGAAGAAAGTGGTTGAATTGATGTCTGTACAGTGAAGAGAACATATCTCCATTGGGAAGTATTACCAACTTTAAAGTGCTCAGTTCTTGTTTTTCTAGGTGAGAAAATGATGGTGTGACATGAGCTAGTGACAATGAATCCAAACTTTAATTCAAATATTTTGTGTTCCAGCTGGCTGGTGTGGCTCAGTGGTTGAGCATCGACCCATGCACCAAGAGGTCACTGGTTTGATTCCTGGTCAGGGCACATGCCCAGGTTGTGGGCCAAATACCCAGTGGGGGGCATGCAGGAGGTGGCCAATTGATGTTCTCTCTCATCAATGTTCTTATCTCTTTCTCCCTCTCCCTTTCTCTCTCTTTCTAACATCAATAAAGAAAATTTTTTTTAAAAAACTAAAACAAATATTTTGTGTTCCCCAAATATTCTCTGTAAACCAGATGTAGTATAGTGAAGGGAATAGAATTGCTTTCTATGGACTCAAAATAACATTGAGAGAAAAGCAAAAAGAAAAATAAATTTTTGAGAGAATAAGATCTCAACATTTTTGCCAAGTTTATGACTAATAAGACCTTAAGTGTTGTGGGAAATTAAATTAAATGAAGAGTCAGAAGCTTGAGTTCAAGTCCTCACTTAAATCTTAGGATTTACACTTACAGATAAGTATTACTATATGTAGTGAACTTTATTTTCTCTAAAGAAAGTGACTCATTCTCACAGTTTCTCTCCTTGGTTAACAGCAACCTCTTCTTTTTATGAGCTCCAACACTTTATTCCATTCTCCTGAACTGTCATATATTGCCATCTATTATCATATATTGGGATCTATGTTATTATGGTACTTTATTTGGCTTTATTGTAAGCTATTTAAGGGTGAAATCCATGAATTCCACTTCTTCACAGCCCCTGTTCCTTATCAAAAGTGGGTGTTCAGTGCTTGTTGATGGATTGACATTAGGGATCAATTAGAAAGGTATTCTTTTAAAATTAATGCTTTCTAAACATATCAGTGAAATTCAAGTTTATTATTTACTGACTGATAATAATGACGCCTTAAACTAGAGACCTAACTTCATGGAAGTCAATGCAACTAATTAAAGAAATGTAAATATGATGATGGATAAAATAACTGAAATGATTGTCAGTTAACACAAGCTTATTATTTGCAAAATCACTAGTAGTCCTTTATTTTAAAACGCCTGTCTCTGAGCATTGGCATGTCAATAAATAATGTATTTATACCAGTGATCATATGATGAAGAACTAGTATTTTTTGGATTACTTCTCTCATTAAAATAGAAGGTAGAAACTTGCCCTTTTAGATTCATTTGGCAGAAAAAAAATCTAATTCCAATACTGTTTATCCTGGAAGGGTTTACCTTCTGATTTAAGCTTGTACTAAATAAGGGTTATTTGTCATCTAACTCTTGGAGTTCAGGGGATCTCACGTATATGTTAGGACAGTGGAATGAGTATTATACTATGGAGTATGGTGGTAGAAAGAGCACTATACTGAATCTGGAGATCTACTAGAGAGAAGTCCCAGCACTGTTGACAGCTCTCTGTGTGACCTTGAATAAATAATATCTGTATAGCAGTCTGTTCCAACAATAACATACTGTGATTCCTCCAGATACACGTTTTGTATTCTTACTTCCACCTTTTGTTCCAACTCTGCTATTTTCCTTCGTTCCAGTGTATTACTTTGAGATCTAAGAGTTCTTTACCCTGGAATGAAAACGTCAAGTTCATAAAGAAAACAATCTAGGGTTGAAATAGCCTTTTGTGTTATAAAGAGCTGTAGAGTCTCAAGAGATATGTCGACTATGCAGTAAATGGGCTTAGTAGCTATGGTGTCAGTCAGTTAACTAGGCCAAAGTGGGCCATTTTGTTTGATGCTATTTACCTATTTTGCCATTGTACAATGTTATTTGCTTTGGGTAAGGTCTTCTTAATAAATGCACTCAAGTCATATATATATATATATATATATATATATATATATATATATATAATCAATCACATGTAGGTCACATGTTATTATTGATCGTTAGTTCCCCATGTGTAAAATAGGGATAAGAATATCTGTCTAACACAATTTTTATGTTTTATGATTGTTAAATGAACGTGTATCTAAAATACTTAAACATTACTAAATATTTCCAAGTTCAAAGGATAATGATAATAATGGCACTGTAGAAAATAAATTAAGGATTTGAGGGAGATACAGAAACTTTTTCAGGTGTTTGTTTTGAATAGGTGATTATGCAATATTGTAAGTAAAATACCAACAGTTTTGAAAATTAAAGTAGCTTCAAAACTTTTCAAACTTACCCTTAAACTTCAACCTTAACCAAGATTTCCCTTAACAAGAAGGAATTATTCACCTGAATACAGCCTATTAGTCACTTTGTGAACAATTAATAATACCACTATAACTGTTACCACTATCATTATAGTGATAATAATAATAATTTTGATAATGTTGATACCATGATGTTTTGGAAATGATCACCCTCCAGATATTTTACACCTTATGAAATTATTTTTCTAAGAGTGTGGCTTATTACATACAGTCGTCCCTTGCCACTTTGTACTTCGACTTTTGCAGCTTCACTCTATTGCAGTTTTTTCAAATATATCATTAAAAAGTTGATCGAGACAGTGAAAATGATACAACATATGCTCAGTTGTCTGAGTCAATTATACACCCCTGCATTAAAATTAAAATTAAAATTACTGTATGTATGGACTGTAGGCCTATGTACTAGAGCACCCCTACATATCCTTCAATACCAGTGCAACTCCTCGACCATTCCTTGTGTGTGGGCAATAATTTTTTTCCAAAAAAGCAGGTGTGATGAAACCAAGCCAAGCAGAGCATGCTGTTCACTGACTGGCTATCCTATCCTCTTCCTATCCTGGCCACTGATTGTCTCAGCCTCATGCAAGTTCGTTTCTCTCATACATGCTTCTACATTGCTATGCATCAAATACATCTTTGCTCTTGTGTTTGTGATTTCTGAGAACTTTTATCTGAGCCCCATGATGGCTCCTAAATGTGCTGCTTCTTCTAAGCCTTCTGACGATGAAACTAAGCACCAAAGGAAGATGCTTACCATCCAGGAGAAGGTGAAACTCTTGGATATGATCACAGATGGCAAGAAAATCATGGAGGTTGCCCGCCATTATGACTTGAATGAGTCTACCATTTGCTCCATTCATAAAGATGAAAAGAACATCCATGCAACAGCTACTGTCTCTTTCATTCAACAAGGAAGCAAAGTGCGTCATGACAAGTAGTAATAAGTTTATAGTGAAAATGGAGTCTGCCATAGCTGTTTGGATCAGTGACAGCCATAAGAAAAAAACATTCCATTGGATTCGCTGGTCATCCGGGAGAAGGTGAGGCAGCCCTATCAGTGCTTTACAGTGGACAAACCTCAACCAAGACCCTCTTCTGCAACGTTTATGGATTTCATGGTGAGCAAGGGTTGGTTTGAGAAGTTCCAGAAGAGGTATTATCTGAAGAGTGTTGTTCTCCATGGAGAAGCTGCCTCTGCTGTCCAGCCTGCAGCAGAGGACTATGTGAACAACGTGCTCCAGAAGATCCTTGAGGAAGGCGAGTATCATCCAGAACAGGTGTTCAATATGGACAAAACAGAAGTTTTCTGGAAAAGAATGCCTTTCTGGATATTCATTTTCAAGGATGAGGCCAAGGAGTATAAGGATTGCGTGACTATCGTTATATGTGGAAATGCTGAGGGATTTTTACTCAAGCTGCCCTTATCTACAAGACCAAGAACCCTAGGGCCCTGAAGAATAAAAACAAGAACCTGCTTCCAGTGCAATGGATGCACAACAACAAGGGCTGGATCATGAAGCAGCTGCCATTGGACTGGTTCCACTAGTGCTTTATCCCCAAGTAAAGCTGTATCTCACGGAGAAGGGACTCAAGTTTAACGTCATTCTCCTCATGGACAGTGCTGGAGGTCATGCGCAAGACCTATCCTACGACGGTATGTGGATCAAGTTCCTTCCTCCCAACACCACTTTGCTGATGCAGCCCATGGATTAAGGCATTATTCGCACATTCAAGGTCCTCCAAATGTGAAACACCCTGTGGCACCTCCTTGAAGGCATGGACCTTGAGGAGAACTTCTTGCTGAAGGAGTACTGGTGGAAGTATACCATGGCGACCTGTCTGAAGAACATCTAGGCTGCATTGAAGGACATAAAAATAGAGACCATGAAGGCCAGCTAGATGATGATGTCGCCTGAAATTGTCCACAACTACAGAGGATTCACCCCAAAGGATATAAACAACTCGACAGTGGATAAAGCAGTTAGGCTAGCCTGGATGCTGGGAGGAGAAGGTTTTGTGGATATGACCCATGATGACTTGGATGAGCTGCTGGAAACACATTTGGATTCCTTAAGTGACGAGGATCTGGTGGAGATGACTAAGTCTGTGAGTGAGGAGGAGGAATAGTAGCCAGAGGTTCCTGGTGGTCAGGAGGAGGAAGTTGGCCTTACACTTGAGCATCTGTCACAAGTTGTGAGAACTATTGAGGTAGTACAGGACATGATTGGAGAATGGGACTCACAAATGATGCTGTACATTGAGGTTCTGGAATGCACCGGAGTGATAGAACCCTATAAAAGTCTCCTCACGCATATGAGAAGACAGCGCCAGCAACTGCCTATCATGATGTTCTTCATCCGCACACCCAGACACCCAGTGCCTACTCCTCGTACTTCTTCAGCAGAAGTCCACGATGTACCTGCTGAAGATACTACACCACCTGAAGACTCACCTGCTGAAGTTGTGCCTTCAGAGGAGCAGTAACCTTGCTCTTCTTTGCTGTGCAATACATCTCTTCATCTTCATCGCTTCATCATCGAACAAGTTGCACTATTTTCATAGGTTAGTGGTTGTGTATAAGAACTGTGTGTGTGTGTGTGTGTGTGTAACTAAATGTATAATAATAATAATAATAATATATTTGTAACATCTAAAATGTCTAATTTTCTCTTATTTTGTCTAATATATTGGGTAATATGAGTGTAATGGTGACTAAAGGGTGTTATTTTATGTCTATAGGGCTCTAATAATGTTAAAAAACATATTGAGAAGGTCATAAACAGGTTTTCTATACTCTAACTGTGAAAATATTCAATTTATAAATAAAGAATCTTATTTCGCAGAAATTCATTTATTGCACTAGAGTCTGGAACTGATTAACTGCAATAAACGAGGGCCGACTGTAGTGAGAAATATTTTTACATATATCTTTTCTTGTGGATGTCGTAAAGTTTGGTGGGACAGTTATTCTGTCCAAGCAAAGAACATCAAGAGTGATTCAGAACAAATGTATACTTATTGGGTTGGAAGAAGTAGGGAAGAAACCTAGGTATAGGCAGAGAGAGAGCTTCCTTTCTTGTTTATACTGAAACAGCTTTAGCTTCAAAAGGAGAATCTATCCCAGTGAAAACATTGCCCCTTATAGGAATATAGCTCATAAGTCTAAATTGTTTTCACTGGACTTTTATGTGCCTGCTAGAAATCCCATTATTTCAGGAATAGAGTTGAGCCATAGAACTCCAGGACTAGAATTTTCATAGCCCAATTTGTTCAAATCCCAATGCTTCTGAATCATGCACAGCCCAAGAGACAGTGAATCTGTTGCTTGCTTGGAGGTCCCAGCATTCATATCATCACAATCCAAGGATTTGGTAGCCTGTCTTCAATGAGCAAATATCACATCTGAAATGTGTAACTTCTTTGTCAAGACCTTTGAAGAGTTAATCATGCAAAAATAATGAAGGGTATTGAATATATTAATTAAGGAACTAATTCTTTCCAACTTTCTTCTAAAGGATAACCTGGGAGGCAGCAGATGATAGTTGGCTACTCTGTGGTTAGTGGTTAGAGCCAATAGAGGTATTTAAACAGAATTAAGCAAAGATGACAGGCGCACACACGAGGGTCCGTGATATATGTTTATGAGCTATGATTCAGCTCAAAAAATAGAAGCAGAAAAACTGCACAAACAGCCTACAGATATAAAAGCAAAAAGTTTAGCTAATGTCTGGTAAGCAAAAGTGTCTGAAGGTACCTCATTTTAAAAATAAAATATTCTGGTCTCATTAAGTTCTTTAAAGTATTTTTATGCAAGATAAATCTTATAAAAGTGACAGATGTCATGATGAGGTGGGCGTTTGCCTTTATATGAAAAACTCCAAGAATGTGATTGCTTGTCTAGAGTTAGAGGCAGAATCATCAGAACTTCAGGAGACATCCTAGGTGGTAACTAGCCACCTGGTTCCAGATGTGAATCTTTTATTCATGGTTTGTTTGTTTTGATGAGAAAGTGATTCTGTCTAACCTAGCAAGTAATTACACTGGACACTGGTTTTCAATTAAATAATATATATCAGGATTACCCATGAAAAGAGAATAAAGCCTGACCCCCAAAACTCTGAATCAAAATGTATGAGGTAAGGCCCAAGAGATGTATCTGGTCAAACCAGCTCTTCATTCACACATGTACCCATGCAAAAATACATTTCTTCTGAATTATTTTTGCCCATACATTAACGTTTTTATCCATATCCTTTTGAAAATGAATTAATTTTCATTCACCTTGTTTCTCTATTAGACTATAAGAAAATTAAGTTACTCTTTACTGAAATTTTATATAAAGCAAACTTGTCTGTTTATAATCAGTTCTAAATAATTAACATTAATAACCTATATACAAACAGTTATAATTAATGAATGTTTTCTGAATGTCAACTGGGGGTCAGACACTGTTCTAGGTTCACAAATTCAAAGGCAAATAACCAAACTCCTGACCTCAAGGACCTCACAGTTCAATTGCAGAGACATAAATCTCACAGTTTAATTGCAGAGCAGTCGGAATCAATGTCTTCCTCCTGGACACTATGCAGTCCTTTATACTAATCTCAGAATTCTCACTGCTTTCTTTCTATGTCACTGCATCCATATTCATCTCCCTAAGTAGATTATAAGTCTCCTAGAGTCAAGAAGTACCTACATCTCTACAAGTCTGTTGGTACCTAGTATATAACAGAGATAAATACATTAAAATGGATAAAGAAAACAGGCAATAATAGCTGCACATTTTTTTAATTATTTGTGTTTTGCTTAAACAATAGTAGTTTATTGTCTCACCGTTCTGGAGGGTAGAAATATAAGGTTAAGAGTACTTAACTAAGATTGGTTACCTCTGGGGCTGTGGGAGAAAAGTTGTCCCATGTCCTTCACCTACCTTCTGGTGGTTTGCTGGCAATCTTTGATGTTCCTTGGCTGGTACATGCATCAACCTGATCTCTGCCTTCCTCTTCACATGGCATTCTCCCTGTGTGTGGTTTACTATGTCTAAATTTCCCCTTTTGATAAATCATATTTGTTAGGGCTCACACTAATGACCTCATCTTAACTGGATCATCTGCAAAGTTCCTCTTTCCAAACAAGGTCACATTCACAGGTACTGGGGGTTAGGAGTCCAGCATCTTCTGGGGAGACACAATTCAACCCATAATCTTCCTTTTCTTGCCGCATGACTATGGTTTACAACTGCTATTACTAACACTGCTTTATATATGCTTCCTTTGAGTATTTGATTTTGGTTCTTTACATATGTGTTAGCACTTCTTTCATAGGGTGGTCAATCAGGCAGTCAATTATTTTAGCTGTTCAAATTTGATTATTGACAATCATTAATCAAGTTGCCCCAATCTTGAATAATGGTATAGAGTTTATTTGTTTCCCAAACTAGAAAATTCAAGTTTTTTGTTTACTCTTCATTCTCTATATCCAAACCCAAAGGGATTTGTGCCAAAGAACACAGCATCTGACTGATTATATTTCAGAAATTCGGTTCTTTCATTGATTTACTTTTTGAAAAATAATTTCTCACCTGGACTTCTGAAAAAGAGCATTATATTGAATTGCAGACACTTTCATCTTCACTCTGTCTTCTGCTTTTTCTCTAAAACCTTCTTCCTAAGGATCAGAGTTAATCTCCCTTGCTCATGCTTAAAAACCTGTTTCACTATTCTATTCTAACAAGACAATCTAACCTCAGCAAAGGAGCTTTTTTTTCTTCTTGCAGAAACCTGTATCTCCAGGCTCATCTGTAATCTCTCTCCCTACTGTATTTCCAATATATCAGGCTCTTAAATATTCTGTACCTTGTCACATGCCACTACTGTTTTCTTTTGGGAAGTCCTTCCTCATTTATATGCCTGGTAAAATCCTAATCAGACTGTACTACATTTGTGAAGATTCCCTAAATTATTCCAAGCAAATTAGTATTTTTCTGTTCCGTGTAGTGAAGATCAATTTTCAGGGATATAATACAAAGTTCAATTTTTAAAACAAAGTAAGGTCATTACAATTGCAGAAACTTCTTCCTAAAATGCATATAACTTTTAAAGAGCCATCTTTTAACATCCTTGGAATTTACCTAACACTTCAGTTTACAATATATTTACATATATTTTATTTTAAACCAGGAAGACAAATATTTCTACTCAGTAATATTCAAATATAAAAGCTAGCCTCTCTGGTGTTTTTCTACAGCTAAATGTTTTTCTAGACATTTTAAACTTGTCAGATCTATGTATCTGTGGACAAGCTTTCTTCTGACATTTCTGCTAGTTTGGCTAGTGAACAAACTAAGAGTCTCCAGAGAGAAGCTGGACTGAGGTACCATGTGGAATTCAACACTGAAACCTAATGGGAATCTACTGAAAACAGTAACTCATCTAAGATACCAATCTGAACTCTATCTTTTCCAACACACACACACACACACACACACACACACACACACACTATACTTTCAGAACACTATACTGTCAGAATAAATTTATAATAGGCAGATAATTTTTGAAGGAAGAAATAATATAGATATGATGTATACTTTCCATTATCTAAGGCTAAACATACCTGATTTGGCTCCATATCTTTGCACTGTTTTTAATTTAATACACATACACATACATCTGATATTTTGTCACCTTCACTAGTCACTAGTAGTGTACTTTGAATATTTTTGTATCTTTGATATTTCTTTGAGGCTGAAATTTATATAGAAACTCAGAGAAGGTCTACTACAGATCTAAGGCCAATCAAAGTTCAGTTTTTTAACCCATTAGAAGGGAAGGTGGATGATGATACTTACCCAAGGAATTTTGGGGGAAGGCAGTCTGTCCCAGACAGCATTATGATTCCCTGTGGCACGTATGCCACGTGGCACAACTTGGCCTTAAATTATTTTACTAAAAAGTTAATCTACTTTAATTCTTAATTCTTATTATTCTTAATTCTCTGTGATATATATATATTTTTAAAACTCTTCTCTCTCTCAGAAATATATATATATACATATATATGTGTATATATGTATGCATATATATATCTCCTTAAAAAAATATATTTCTTATCAAGAAATATATCTAAGGATATATGAGTATGTCAGCCAGAAATTTTAGAAAGCTTTACTCAACCCTGATATTTCTAGGTATTAAATCAATTTTCTGGGCTGCTGTTTATTATCAACCTAATTGTTGTCATTACAATCATAACAATTAGTCACTCCATTCTTTTTAAACTTTATAGTGTTTATTTAGTAATTTCCCAGTAGTCACTACTAGGCCTATGATTTTATAAACATAGCTGCTAGTTCAAGACTTTCAAACAGAGCCTCAAATTTAATTCAAAATTTTAATGTATGTTACTTATTAATATATATCTCTTTCAACACTAGATTCTTAGACACTGGTTTGTGGCGAAGTGATTTATTTCTGATATCCTCAGCTTCATTTCTAATGCAATTTTAATTGTGATTTGGATTTGCATAATTCTCTACTAGAGTAGCTTCCAAATTTTTCAAGCCTGTAAACTCAAATCAGGCCTCAATTTTAGTCTTACTATTAAGATTCTGAAAGGATCAAGTGCAAGATAAGGTGAGATAATACTGCTAGAACTTGAAATGTCCTTAAAGTTGATCTTCTCCAACTCTTTTATTAGTGGAGGAGGAAGCTGAGGCCCCAGAAGTAATAAATAGGATTATAGTCAGGCAGGACAACAAGCCAGAACTGACTTCCAGGTCTCCCAATTCCAGCTTCAATCCCCCTTAAAAATATCATGCTGCCTTTCTGATGTTACTTTGTAAAAGCATCTAATGTACTCAGAATTTTCCTTTATTTATCACTAAAGGAAAAGATGTTCGGCAATCATGTTGCTACTTTCCATCCTCCTGACCTTTAGATTTTATGCTAAGTGACTTCCTGGAAGTGAATCCTACCACATCAAATACATTTTTTCCAAAAGTCATTAACTTGTTCTGAATTTATCGTGACTCACAGGTGTAACAGCCCCTTGAGGAATTGCTAAATGTCTCAGACATTTCAGAGATATTCTGGGTCAAATTACCATTTAGAAAGAGGACACTTAAATTAGAGGTGAAGAAAGTAGTTGAAAAGCAACTGATTTACTCCCTGAAGGAAGCTAGAATGTCTCAATTATACGCAGTATCAGGTCAGGCTTCTCTGGAGATTTATACAGTGATATGTGCTTTCAGTGTCCCGAAAAATCAAGCCTTTATAGCTGACCTAATTTAGTTATAAAAATAATTGCTGTAAATGGCAATATTCACCTTACAATAGACTAAAGCATATGCCTTTTGAAATTCATTAGTGCATTTGATTCACTTAGAAAGAATATTACTTATAATTAGGCCTTGACTCCTCTTCCTCACTTCCCACCCCTGCCCCACCCTGGTTCAAAGCTTATTGACCTTCTGAGCTCACAAAATCTGTCCTAATGAAAAGTGCTCATTCTCAGGAGGGAACCTTGTGGCATCTAATCCTTTTCTTGGCCACTCAGGTTTTATTTTGAATTGATAATTAATTATGCCCCTTTGTTTTACCCCCAATTAATTTGTAAGCAACTTTATGTAAGAAACTAGATTTATTATCTTTCCCTAGAAGCCAACATGTGTCTTGGACTACAGCAGGAGTTCAACAAATGCTTGAATGTTACTGAACAAAGCTGAAATATTTTGTTTTATTCACTATGCCCCTTAGAGAAATGTTTGGAAAGGTATGGGTTAATGGTAATTATAAAAATAAGTATTTTCTTAAAATCTGTGCCAAGAGATTCAAAAATTGTGTTCAAAAGAATAGATGTTAGTTTTGATTTGGAAGCTAAGCGAATCAGCTGTTTTTGTATGTGAGGAAAATACAATTTATAAACCATTTAAATCACCCAACCGAAACACAAACAGGAGTGGGTTGTTAAGTATTTACATTAGACTTAACTTTCACTTTTTTTGAAATGAGGAACTAGTGTTAGCTCAGTTTCCAAAAAGTGATAATTTACCAGCAAACAGTCCTGTTTGTCTGCATGGCAACAGTCTTGGCAGTACTCAGGAACGGGACCAGACAAGGGAAGTGAACAAATTACCCAAAATGTCAACCCCAACCTATTTATTTGATTTAATCAATCTCGTGGCACTTTCAACTTCCTCAACAAATAAAGGCACAAAAGCTGAGTTAGCTCAGTCATCCTTCTTGGTTTTTGTCCTGGGGGATTTATTCTGCTTACAAGAAAAGAAATGTGAAGTTGGCTTTTCCAAATTATATTAAATCATTTAAGAATGTGAATTAAATCCAAAACATCAGCTAAAACCATTAGCTTTAAAATCAACCCTAAAGGAATTGTAATAAAGGCTGTATCCCCAAAGGATATCCTACTTTACAGCTACAATGTCATATATACCAACAAAATGCCTACTGAACTAGAGCCAAAACAATCCAGTCAGGGGAATGGTGAACTACCATGTATTTTTAAGATCATAAATTTTGTGTGTGAAACTAGGAGAACATCAAAGTGAAGAATAAATTAAATACACCATAAATGCCACAATATCATTGACTTACAATGGGAAGAAATTAAAAATATCACTAACATCCGTTTCACAAATACCCTTCCAAGTGATTTCAGCCTCCTTGGCAAAACTGTCAAGGGCAGGGAACTCAGTGTGTCCTAAGGCAGCTTAGGCTATCTTTAACTGAATTAACAATAATACCTTTCAACATCTGTTACCATTAGATTTCTATCGGTGGTGCAATTGTATTTCTTATGACCACAAATATATCTATACTGTTCATACTGAAAAACTTTTCAGTAGAAGGAACTTGTAATTTCTCATCTATCCAGGCCAAATAAACACTGTTACTTTTCCGTTGCTTCTCTATGTGATATCAAGGACCCTCACTGTTATTGTTTCTTTCCTTTTCCACACACTATAGTTCATAAAGCTCAAATTTGCATACAAAGTACAATACATTTGTTCCAGGATTTATTTCCTAGTGTGCTTTATCATTGACATTTCTTAACAAAAATATATTCTTAATTATTGTAGGTTGTATTTACAAAGGGAATAATACAAAAGGTTTAGTGATTAACCTAATGAAAAAATAATGCATAATTTGTATAAAATAGTAACAATTGATGGAATGTATAAAATTGGTGCAGAAAATTTTATTATAAAGTCTAATTATGATTAAGCTTTACATTTCCCAAGTTAATTTGCACAATTGATGTAATTTTACTATTAAATCTATCATGATTTTTCTTTAAACTCTATAATGAGACCATAAATATAATGCAGAAATATAAACATAAGAATATCAATGAATATTAAAAAATGACAATAAATTTATGGGCAGAAGACCTGAATAGACACTTCTCCAAGCTGAACATACAAATAAATGGCCAAGAGAAATATGAAAAAAATGTCCAACATCACTAATAATCAGAGAGATGCAAATTAAAACAAGTATCACCTCCTACCTGCCAGAATGGCTGCCATCAACAAGTCATCAAACAAGTGCTGGCAAGGCTGTGGAGAAAAGGGGACTCTAGTACACTACTGGTGGGGATGCAGACTGGTATAGCCACTATGGAAAACACTATGGTGTTTCCTCAAAAAATTAAAAATTGAACTGCCATTTGACCCAGTGATCCCACTTCTAGGAATATACCCTAAGAAGCCTAAAAACCAATCAGAAAGAACATGCACCTCTATGTTCATAGCAGCACTATTTACAATTGCTAAGACCTGGAAACAGCCCAACTGTCCATCAATAGATTAGTGGATAAAAAAGCTGTGGTACATATACACAATGGAATACTATGCAGCTGTAAGATAGATCTCTTACCCTTTGAGATGTCATGAAGGGATCTGGAGAGTATTATGCTAAGCAAAATAAGCCAATCAGAGAAGACAAGTATCATATGACTTCATTGATTTGTGAAATAGAATGAACAAAATAAGCTAATGAGCAAAATAGATCCAGAGACATGAAAGTAAGGAAGACGGTTTCAAATTAATAGACAACTTGTTTGTTTAGTAATAGGTCTAGAATAAATATTTAGAAATTTAGGGAAAAAAATTAACTTCTCAATATATACCAAAAATATATGTTTAAACAGGTACATAAAAAGGAATGTAATTAATCTTTTGAAGCCATAATATTTTGTAATTTTTGAAGTCAAAAAAATTAGAGAAGTGCTCAAACATTTCTTCTTACCAAATCCAATTAGCATGGTGAATCAATATGGTAAACTAATAGTTGGTGTAAAATTTTAAGATAATCAGGGTCCTTGCCAACTATTGTGATGAAGATTAGGAGAATTACCATGGTTCAGGGGCAAAACAATAAATGTACTGCTATCTATCTCATGTAAAACAAACTTTTTTTCTTTATTGATGAGGCTTGAGAAAAATACATTCTCCAAATCAAGTATCAGAAACTGTCTTGATCCTTTGCAATAAGGATCCACAGCTGCTATAGCTGGAATGGATCCCACCTTTTGGGATGGTACCCTATTTTTTTTTAAATATGTTTCTATTGATTTTTTAGAGAGACAGAGAGAAAAGTCAGGAGAAAAGTCAGTGTGAGAAATACATTGATTGGCTGCTTCCTGCATGCCCCCTACTGGGGATTGAGCCGACAGCCCAGGCATGTACCCTGACTGGGAACCTGGACCAGGGTTCAGTCCATGGGACAACGCTCATTCCACTGAGCCACACTAGTTGGGCAGGGTTATCCTATTTCTGTTATCTGCCATGATCCATCTGATTGTGTAGGCATTGTACAGCTGAATTGAATAGGAGATCACCAGCCCCTGAAAACTTTGCATCTTTGATGATAACATTAACCTCTGCAGTTTTTCCTGGGATGCAGTATTCTCAAGCCTCTAGGCCCAATTCCTTCTCCATCATGGCCTGGACTTCAGCATAGTAGACTTTTTACGCTTTCATTTGCCAGAGTTGTTGCATATGTCAGTGCTTCTCTGATATCCCAATCCACCACCGATTCTTAGCATGGGAGAAATAATCACCAACCCCTTAACTCCCTCAGTATCATGGCCATTGGACTGGTGAGTGATCAATTCCAAATTTCATCCTGAGAGTCTGTTTTCTAGGGCCACTTTTATTTTCAGTTCCCTCAATTTGAGTTTTCCCCACAGCAAACCTTAAGGTAAGCATCTGTGATCCCAGGAATCAGAAGTGATAAAGTAGGAAAAGTGAGACCGAGAAGGAATAAAAGCCAATTATCAATGTGGGGAATCAGGGCATAATTCTTCTGAACCTATGTAAGAAACTAAGCTGACTGTACCTCAGAATTGCCTTTAGAGTGATTGAAAATCCTGGGAGCACTAATTCACCCACTCTTATGCTTTGTTGGTTGAGGGTTTCTTTCAACAGTATGAATGCCTTTGCACCAAGAGGTTGTGTTTGAACATGACAGAGAAGCTTTCTTGGCTTTTCAGAAAGTAAAGTGGGGGTCTTTGAGGCACCTTCTTGATGGGGAACACAGGAAGTGCAGGGAATGATTCATCATAATGACACTGAAATCACACGGGCAGAAGGAGCATATTTTGGTGCATCACATGCATCAACTAGAAAAATGATGACTATTGTCATCAACCCCACTTTGTAAAACTATTTGTGGGCTCACATTTCTGCAGGACATAGTTCACACACTTAGCAAGTCATATAAGACCCCTTTTAAATGGACACCAGCTTATTCTTCAAGACTTGCATGCATAGACATCTACTCCCTAAATACCTCATTAGCTATTCATATAAAACTCCTTAAGGTCCCCAAATTTCTACTTTTTCTACTTCCTAACTTTGCATGTTATTTTCTCTGCCTGACATAAAATTTAAACTTACCACCCTTTCTACACAGAACAAACTTAAAATTTTTTGGTATGACATTCAAAGCCATCTACAGCTAGTGTCTCTCCTGCCTCATCACCATGATATGACTTTCCAAACACCCAAGAAAATCCTTATTACTGATTTTTGAGTGATTCGATGCAATGGTCAAGTGTAATATGAAGCATTGTAAGACTTATCCATATCACTCATGACTGAGTCACTGGAACCTTATTCTCATTTTATTTTATATGTTGTTGTTGTTATGGTATTTTTACTGTATCATGATTATCTGTTGCCTGCATTAGAATAAAGCTGCTAGGAATATGACATTATCTAATTTACATATTTGTGTCTTCAATACTAGTTGTTCAGTAATCAAAGGCTTGATTCGCTAATAGAGTGAAGATAAAATTTTTATATCTATGCTTCTTCCAGGTCTCAAGTCTTTTTTTTTCTTTCTTTCAATTTTATTTTGTTTTGGTTTGAGGGAAACACTGTGTAAAGTATATGATTGTCTAACCACTGCATTGTACACCTAAAACCTATACAAGATTTTTAAATCCTTTAAAATTTTGCATTTAAAAAACTGGCTCTATGATGGGCTACTGTGCTCACTCAAGACTGTTTAAATAAACATCCATTTTAAATATATTTTATATCCATTTATACCTTAAGTTATAATTAACAAATGTAATTGAATAACATTTATGTAAAAGAGTCTTAGTGAAATAGAACTAAATTTAAATAGACATGGGGAATAATACATATAATTTTATTATATAATTTTAAGAAAGAAAGAAAATCAATTTAAGGTATTTGGATAATGAGGCAATATATAGAAAGTTAGAAAAGCTTCAAGAAATGAATTGCAGTCTATCAAAACTCATGAAAAATTGTTTTAAATAATCTAAGTACATAATCAACAAGACTTGAATTTTTCACAATTTTTAAGAGATTCGGTATCTACTGAACAAGGTTTTATAGGAATATAGGATTTCTCTGGTGAAGAAAAAAAGGTCTTTATTTCTCAGAAAGTTAAAAATTGTTGTTGGCTGAATTAAAAAAGAAAGTTATAACAGATAATGTCATCTTCTCGGTCTTTTTCACTTTAGTGAGATGAGGAGGTGGGATTTCTTAAGCTTAAGTTATTATTCAGGTGAATAACTGTTTATTAAAATTTTTGCTGTGTCACTAACTTTTTTATTTTTATTTATTTATTTTTTTTTATTTTTAAGAGAGGAAGGGAGAGGGAGAGAGAGCTAGAAACATCGATGAGAGACAACATCAACTAGCCGCCTAGCATGCCCTCGACTGGGGATCGGGCCCACAACCTGGACATGTACCCTGACCGGGAATCAAACCAGCGACCTCTTGGTGCATGGGTTGGCACTCGGCCACTGAGCCACACCGGCCGGGCTGTGTCACTAACTTTTTTACTCAACTTTATTTTTTTCTATCTTAAGAAAGCTACTACAGTCAACTCCCTAATCTTACTTTCTTTTCTTCTTCTATCAGGATTCATGCAAAGATTATGATAGCCTAAGATATAAATATAAAGAATTCATAAGGGGAAACCCCAGACCTACTTTTTATTTATTTGTTTGTTTGTTTGTTTGTTTTCTGTTTCTCATTTGCATTTACTCTGTATTGCCAATGCCTAGAATGGTATGTGGTATAAAGTTAAAAAAATTTTTTAAAGTAGCCCGGTTGGTGTGGCTCAGTGGCTGAGCATTGACCCATGCACCAAGAGGTCATTGGTTCAATTCCTGGTCAGGGAATATGCCCAGGTTGTGGGCCCAATCCCCAGTGGGGGGCATGCAGGAGGCAGCCAATTGATGTTCTTTGTCATCAATGTTTCCAGCTCTCTCTCCCTCTCCCTTCCTCTCTCTCTAAAATTAAAAAAAAAAAATTTTTTTGCCCTGGCCAGTTTGGCTCAGCGGTTGGAGCGGTGGCCTGCGGTACAGAGAGACCCGGGTTCGGTTCCCGCTAAGGGCACGTACCTTGGTTGCACTTTGTCCCCGGCCCTGGTTGGTTGTGCGGGTGGCAGCTCCTCGATGCGTTCCTTCACATCGATGTTTCTCTCTCTCTCTCTCTGTTCCTCTCTCTCCCTCCCGCTCTATCTGAACAAAAAATGGAAAAATGTCCTCGGGTGAGGATTAAAAAAAAAAAAAATTTTTAAGTCAATAAATCTTTGTTGCGTCAATAAATAGGTTAGTGTTCAATTAATCTAGGGCTGGAAAATGTTCTTTTATTTATGGCTAAGTACTATACATTTAATAATCCCCCAATAAAAGTAAGTAAAGGATGATTTTGAAAATGTGAATTTTTGATAAGTTTGAAAGACAGTGATATATAATCAAAAGCACAAAACAAAGTCAAGGCAAGAACCATGGGAGATGAGAAAGCTCAGAGGAGACTTTCTTTTTTTTTTTTTATCCTCACCCGAGGATATTTTTCCATTCTTTGTACAGATAGAGTGGGAGAGAGAGAGAGGAAGGGAGAGAGAGAGAGAAACATGGACGTGAAGGGACACATCGAGTGGCTGCCACCCGCACAACCAACCAGGGCCGGGGACAAACTGCAACCGAAGTACATGCCCTTAGCGGGAACCGAACCCCCGTCTCTCAGGACCGCAGGCCAACGCTCTAACCACTGAGCCAAACTGGCCAGGGCTCAGAGGAGATTTTCATCCACAGACCTCCAGAGTGCCATTTTGAAGGCTGCAGGGAATGATGGAGACATGAGATAAGGACCAAGGGCTGCCGAGGTGGAAACTCAAATAGGGAGCACCAACTTAAGGCTGAGATAAAAAATAATCACAGCTTTAATGAAAGAATGAATATGGAAAAGAAATAATGTGCACAAAACGATAAAAAGAAAATTTACATTTTTTATGCTTTGAGTGTTGAGGAAGGAAAAAAATCTGAAAAAATTCACAAACAAAAATCAACTCTCATATGGTTATATTACTGAATTATAACTCTGTTTGGTCCAATATAACATAAGCTCAGAATTTTATTTTTAAAACATTCCAGGTTGGAAGTGCCCCCAGTCACCAGGCAGAAGGAAACAAATTCTCTTTGGAGGAACACATCAACCTAGGCCTCAAAACTTACCACAGGTAGTTCTCAGAACATGAGTTTTCAATTCTAAAGTGTTCCCTATATGTCAAAGAGATTGAGAAATATTAGTGTCAATCCTTTTTTAAATGTTTAGTAGAATTCACAGTGAAACTATCTGGTTCTGGGATATTCTTTGTTGCAAGGTTCATGAATACTGATTCAATCTCTTACTCATTATTGGACTGTCAAGATTTTCTGTTTCTTCTGAAAATCTGAACAGCCTTAGTAAATTTTATGTTTCTAGGAATGTATCCATTTCTTCTAGGTTATCCAATTTGTTCGTGTATAATTTTTATAGGCGTTTAATATAATCCTTTGAATCTCTGTAGTAGTGTAATGTCTCCTCTTTCATTTATAATTTTGTTTCTTTGATTTTTCTCTTTTTTCTTGAGGTTGTTGATTTTGTTTACATTTTCAAAAAAGCTCAACTCTTAGTTTTCTTTTTTTTTCTAGTCTTGTTTCTAATCTAATCTTCATTATTTCCTTCTTTTTGCTAATTTGGGGCATAGTTTGTTCTTTTCTCTCTAGTTCTTTGAAGTATAGCGTTAGGTTGTTTATTGGTAACTTTTTTTATCTGATTTTGTTTTGTTTTGTTTTTATCCTCACCCAAGGACATTTTTGCATATATCTTCAGGTAGAGCAGGAGGGAGAGATGGAGGAAGAGAGAGAGAAAAACATTGATGTGAGAGAGTCACATCGACTGGCCACCACCCACACGACCCCAACCCGAGCTGGAGACAAACTGCAACCAAGGTATGTGCCCTTAGCAGGAATCAAACCTGGGACTCTGGTCTGCAGGCTGATGCTCTAACCATTGAGCAAAACTGGCCAGGGCTATTTGTTTATTTTACGTGGGCATTTATCATTATAAAATCCCTCTTCAAAATTTTTTAGTTACATCCTATATGTTTTGATATGTTCTGTTTTCATTTTTATTTGTCTCAAAGACTTCTTTGATCCATTGATTGATTGTACAGGAGTGTATCATGTAATTTTCACATTTAAAAATTGTTTTCAATTTTCTATTGGGTATTGATTTCTAATTCATCCCTTATAGTCAGAAAAAATACTTGATCTTATTTCAATCTTCTTGAATTTGTCAAGCTTCTTTTTGTGCTCCAACATATGATTAATCTTGATCAATCCAGGATAAATCCATGCACACTTGAAAAGAATGTGTATTTGGTTTTTGTTCGATGGAATGTTCTCTAGACTGTATATGTCTGTTAGGTGCATATGGTTTATAATGTTATTCAAGCCTGCTGTTTCTCATTGATATTCCATATGGATGCTGTATTATTTATTATTGTGATAGGTAGTTAAGTTCTCTACCATTACTGTTTTGCTGTCTATTTTTCTTTCATATCTGTTAATATTTGCCTTATATGTTTAGGTGCTCCAATGTTGAGTGCACACATATATTTATAATTATTGTATCCTTTTGTTGTTGATCCTTTTATCATTATATAATGACTTTTCTTTGTCTCTTGCCAAAGTTCTTCAAGTCTATTTTGTTTTATATGAGTATAGTCACCCCTACTCTATTTTTGTTACCATTTTCTGGAATATGTTCTTCCATCTCTTTATTTTCAGTCTATATGTGTTCTTAAAGCCCAAATGAGTCTCTTGTAGACAACATATTGTTCGATTTTTTAAAATCTATTCATCCATTCTATGTCTTTTAATTGGAGAATTTAATCTATTTGTATTTAATTATTGACAGGTAAAGATTTACTCCTAATATTTTGTTAATTTTTTGTTATTTTGTAGTTCCTTTGTTCTTCTCTTCTTGTCTTACTGTCTTCCTTTGGGATTTTATGATTTATTGGATGATACGCTTTGATTCCTTTCTCTTATCTTTTGTGTATTTGCTATAGACTTTTTTGTGTGTGATTAGTATTAGCTTACATAAAACATCTTATATTTATAACTGTTCATTTTAAGCTCATAACAACTTTAATGATATACAAAATTCTACACTTTTACTCCCCTCCAACACTTTGTGTTATAAATGTCATGATTTACATCTGTTAGTACTGTGTGTACAACAGAATTATTATAGCTTTCATTATTTTGAGTACTTTTGCCTTGTAACTTGTATACTAGAGTTAAGATATTGTGTGTACCAATATTATAGTATTAGGGTATTCTGAATTTTACTATATACTTACCTGTACCAGGGAGTTTTATACTTTTATGTTTTCCATTACTAATTGGCATTGTTTTATTTCAACTTGAAGGACATACTTTGGCATCAATCACAAGACAAATCTAGTGGAGATAAAATACCTCAGCTTTTGTTTGCCTGAGAAAGCTTTTATTTCTCCTACATTTGAAAGGATACTTTTGCTGGGTATAGTTTCCTTGGTTTGCAGGTCCCCCATTCCAAACCAGCATGTTAAATATATCATCCACCCTCTCCTGGGCTGCAAGACTTCTGCTGAGAGGTCACCAGATAGACTTATGAGTTTCATTTGTACGTGTTGAGTTGCTTTTGTTTTGTTGCTTTCAAAATTCTTGCTTTGTCTGTAATTTTTAACAGTTTCATTATAATGTGTCATTGTGTTATCTACTTCAGGTTGATCCTGTTTAGGGACTTTTCAGATTTATCTGGTTATCCATATCTTTCCTGATAATTTGGAAAATTTTCAGCCACTCTTTCTTCAAATAATTTTTCTGCTTCTTTCTTTTTCTCCTTTCCTTTTAGGTCTCTTATATATGAGTACTGGTTCCATAAATGGTATTCTATAATTCCAGTGAGCTTTTTTTTTCTTTTTAAGTAACTTTTTTCTTTTTCTCCTTTGATCATTCTAATTGAACTTTCTTCAAGTTCACCAATTCTTTTTTCTGCTTGATAGAAGCTGTTGTTATCACTATTGAATTGTAAAATTACTTTTGTTGTATTCTTCAGCTCCAATATTTGTTTGATTCTTATTATGATTTCTATCTCTTTGTTAAACTTGTACTTTTAATCATGTATTAGTCTCCTGATTTTGCTGAGGTTTCTAATTAAATTTATTGGGGTGACATTAGTTAATAAAACCATGCACGTTTCAAGTGTACAATTCTGTAATACATATTCTTCATACTGCACTGTGCACTCAGCACCCAAAGTCAAAGTCACGTCTCTTTTCATAACTATTTATTCCCCCTTTGCCATCTTCCACCTTCCCCCACTTCCTTTCCCTCTGGCAACCATCATACTGTTGTCTGTGCCTGTGCCTGTTTTTGTTATTGTTGGTGTTGTTTGCTTAATCCCTTCACCCTTTCCAGCCAGCTCCCAAACCCACTCTCCTCTGAATGCTGTCAGTTTGTTTTATGCATATATGGGTCGTTTCTATTTTGCTTGTTAGTTTACTTTGTTCATTACATTCCACATATAAGTAAAATCATATGGTATTTATTGAATAGTTTATCTGTGTCCTTTATAGCTTGCTGAGCTAATTTAAAAAAAAAAACATTATTTTAAATTTTTTATCAGTCAATTTGTATATCTACATTTTAGGGAGGTTGGTTCTTAAAATTTTTTGTGTTCATTTGGTGTTGTCATGATTTTTTTTGTTTTTATTTTCTCATATTTCTTGGAGTTTTGCATTGTTGTCTTTGCATTTGAACAAGTAATCATCTTCACCAGTCTTTACTGACTGCCATCAGGACAGAAAGAGCTTCACTAGTCAGCCCATCTAGCCATTCTATAGGTCTGTCAGACCTTTTCTATAGATGTAACTGTTCCACTCCTCTTCTTACCTTTGGAGGGGAAGTATTAAAATTGTATGCCTTTTTTTCTTCAACTCCGCCAAGCCAGGCTGCTTCTGATAGTTTCCAATTAATTTTCTCTAAGAAAGTGCCCTGAAATGTTCAAGACTATGCATCTTTTCCCAATCCAGCAGAGCTGAGCTGGCTCTCTCTTTATGTTCACGCATAATCTGCAGAGGTTTGTGTGTGCTATCTGCAGGTAGCATTTTGGAGTACCAACTATAAGAGGACAGGTGCTCAGAGAGCTGGGGTTGCACATGGACTATTTTGGAGGAATCATCAGGTGAAGTGTCCTATGACGTTTGTGGGCAGGTATCTTAGAATTTCTTAGGCAATAAATAGAAACTGCCATCTGTTGAGTTTAGTGTGGCTGTTGTCAATCCCCACCACATTTTCTCTGGTCCTAGGTACCCCTGTCTCTTCAGCCATGCTGATCTCCTAAGTGTTCTGGGTGGGGCAATAAAGAAGTGGAGAGTGTCCCACATGGCTGGGGAAGCTGGGCACTCACTATGTTCTCACTTTCCTCATGGGAGAAATCACAGGCCAAAAAGGTTTCTCTTGATACTGAGATGCATTGATGGAGGAATGACACAGGTAATATGAAACTATTCTTATCTTCTCCAGAGCACCTATTCTTGGATTTTGTTTGTTTGTTTGTTTGTTTGTTTGCTCCAACAAGGTGCTGGGGTCCTCTCCAATGGACTTCTGGGCTCCCACCAACTTACTCTCATGTGTGGATGGTTGTCAGGATCAATATTTTTGTGTTGAAGGTGATTGCTGAAAACTATTTCTGCCACCTTACTCTACATGCATTCTCTGATGCCATTTTCTGTGTTGGATTCAACCCAGAACAGGGATCTATACAAATAGGACCATTCAACTTCCAGATACTGAGTAAGATTAATAGTAATAAATTTAAAAAGTGGTCAATTTCATTCCTGAATTACCAAATAATCCATTGTTAGTATCAAAAACAACATGTTTTAAAGATTTGAGCTGAAGTTGAGCATTAACCAACCAGAAAGTTACAACTAATTTGAACTCTGAAGAGATAGTTTGATTTCATATGGAAACAATCCTGTTTCATGTTTAAAGTAATACATAGACGGTAATCCAAGATTTATCCTTAGGCCAAAGAATCAAAGCTGCTCCTTGTGTTCAGGCTGAGGTCATTGGAAGGATAAATCCAAAGTAAATAAAAACAGTTTTCTAAGTGTTAAACTGAAGCAAGATGCCTGGAAACTAATTTCAACTCTGCTTTGGACAAACTTCCTCACCTGTCTAGGTCACGATTTATTTCTATGTAAAGTTAGTGTGTTAAAATAAATTTAGGCATTGAAAATATGGCCTGTAGGACAAATGTAATTTGTATATATGAGGGTAGGGAATTATTTGATATTTTTAGCACAACTTAGAAGTCTTAATTTGCTTCTATAGCTCGCCTGATACAAGGGCATGAATTGATTAAGTATTGAAGTCCTAAACTGTTGCTTCTGTAACGTGAGAGAAAGGAGAAAGATCTGTTAAAGCTTTTAAGGTCAGATTAGAGAAATAAAGAACAATACATCCTATATGGTTCCAACACAATGACATTAGTTGCAATGACACAATGAAGCATTTTCCCATATGTAATTTGGACATTAAATTATAGAAGTGGGTGAAATATTTCATCAGGTGGAACAACAAAACAATCTCAGATTTTTAAAATTGCTTTCCCTGTCATATATCACAAACAAAAAAATACAAGACACTTTCCTAATTGTTCTTAGCTAAAATTAGGAGGGTGATTCATTTGGGACACTAACAAAGCATCTTAACTTTTTAAGGTTTTAGAAAATTCAGTTTTGTGGATATTATTTGTCTTTTAAGATTCAGGTATGTCTGAGGGTCAAGGGAGTCAACGACTTAAAGAACAACTTGCTCCTTGGGCTTCCTTTTTGATGTTGCTTGTTTGGAATGCAAGCAGGGACTTGGATTACTTTTGAACTAGCTTGTACCAATTTCACAATATCGTGCTCTGGCATGTCTAACGAAAGTGTTTTATTAGATATAAAAGCTACTCATCCAACTAATCATCTAAGACTTATTCCTGAAGTGTGTTTGGGGATGTTGAGTATAAATTTAAAAAGATTTTAAACTCCTTTAAAATTCTAAAATCAAAGAATGCTTGTTGAACTCTTGCTCTTCTTAGAGAGGCTACACTTAGGGATCCCATGAGGAAAAGCCTTATTTTCCCTCATTTCTTCAAAGTGCAGTTTGGAAAATGTGTACTTTGACATTTTTTATTTGGAAGTAATTTTAAACTTACCAAGCATTGCAAAAATAGAATGAGCAATAGCAAAATGAAAATTCATATAAATTCTACCTATATTCATCTATTATTAGCATTTTATCCTATTGGCTTAATGCTTCATTCTCTCTCTCTCTCCCTCTCCCTCTCTCCTTCTTCCCCTCCCCACATGCCTCTCCTGCCGACCTCCTCCAATAAGGGGCTTTATTTTTCTGCACACTAAATATATTCATTATTGTTGAGGTAATAAAAACAGGGGCAAGGGCATTTTTAGGGAAGACAAACATGATCTAACAAGGCAGCTGTCTCTGGTGCCTTTGTAAGAACTCCAGGAATGAGGGGCCTCCTTTCTGTTACAAGTGAAAGGAAACTGTCCATGCTGGGCCTGAGGACTAGAGAGAATCTGGAGATGCAAGGTTTCAAGCTTATCCAATGTCCATTGCAGGCCTCAAGTCTCATTTTTTCTATCAGCACCTTGTTTTTGGCGTAAGAGACCTATCAAGATATAGAATTAGCTGCTACTTTTATAAATAAATATTGGGCTTCTACCTTGTAGCTGTAGAAGAAGAGGATCTTTTTAAATATTGTCATGGAGGCCTTCTTATTTTTCAAGGTATAATTACCTGAGTCTGATACATTACTTTTTAAAGCTTTTGAGGCTGTAAATAAAAGCCAGCCAAATCATCATCTTTAGAATGACTATTGCCCCTATTGATTTAGATGTTAACTCTTAAAGCTATCTTAGAAGCTAAAGTTTTACCTTCTACCCAGACCTAATCTCAATCTATCATTGGCAAAATTCCTAGGGACTCTAAACTCCAGCATGCAAGGGTTCTCACTATCTTTATTGCTATCTGACTGGTGAGTGTTCTAGTTTTAGAATCTTCCCCTCATGGTGTGATTTCCAAGGTTATTTCTGTTACCAACCAACTTAGGCTAGTTTCCCCATAGAACTGGCATGAGATATGGGCCTCTAGACAGATAGGTTATTTTTGAAAGTGATCCCAAAGAATAAAAGTGGGAGTAGGAAGGGTGTAAACGGGAAGAAAGAAAGCCAATCCCAAAATAAATTATCAGCTCTTAACCACAGTGGAAAACTAGGGATTCATCTTGCTAGATACCTCAGAGGAACCAGGTAGAAAGTACTTGTTTATTGTCCTTGAGTTTCAGAAGAAGAAAATAATTTCCACTGGCTGCCATCCCCCTAGTTAAAAGTAGCCATGTACAGTTCGACTCCCTCAGCTGCTGACACTTCTGGACGTTGCCTTATGGGAAGTGGAAGAGACGCTTGGGAAGAGAGGTGAGGTTGCTCCAGGTAGCTGAGGTGCACTGCTATGAATTAAACCTGTACACACCAGGCTGACATAGTAACAACTAGAGTAAAAAAGAGGGCTGAAATAAGATAAGGTGAGACACAAGTTGAGTTGGTTACACTTGTCACTTTAACAAAAGGAATGGTGTTATTATCAAAAATAACTTAGACGAGAACAGAAATATTTTACTAATTAAGCAAGGATAAGGTCTTATATTAGTTTTCTATGGCTGCTTTAGAAAATTACCATAAGCTTGGTGGCTTAAAACAATACAGGTATATTCTTTTACAATTCTGGTGACCAGAAGTCCAAAATTAGATTCACTGTGCTGTATCCCATGTGTCCACACAGCTGACTCTAGTTCCTTCTGGAGTCAGTGGAGGAGAATATGTTTCTAGAGGCCACCTATATTTTTAGTTTATTCCCTTTATTAGAGAATCAGAGAGGGAGAGAGAATGACAGAGAGAGAGAGAGGGACTTATTTTTAGAAATTGGCTTATTCAGTTGTGGAAGACGGCAAGTCAAACTACAGAGCAGGCAGGTGGGCTGGAGCTTTAAGGAAGAGTTACTATTACATTCTTGAATCTGAAGATGGTCTAGATGCAGAAATCCTTATCACTTTGAGAATTCAGACTTTTTTCTCTCAAGGCCTTCACCTAATTGGATAAGGCCTACCTAAATTATGGTAGGTGGTCTGCTTTACTCAGATCTCCTGGTCTAAATGTTAACCACGTCTAAGAAATGCCTTGACAGCAACATCTGAGCTATGTTTGACCAGTTATCTGGGCATCATAGCCTAACCAAGCTGATATGGAAAATTAACCATCACAGTCGCCATCACCCCATCTTCATAGTGCACCAGGCTAATCTCTGCTTCCATTATAAAATGACCTCTGTAATTCTGATTCCCCCTGCATCTCAAAAGGATCCTAGTTATTAACATCAAGCCCACACATATATAATCCAGGATATTCTCTTAATCTCAAGATCCTTAGCTACCTTATATCTGGATGGTCTCTTTTGTCATATGAAATAACATTCAGAGGTCTGGGGGTTAGGGTGTGGCCCCCTTAGTGGAACATCATTCAGGATATCACAGTCTGTGTCATGACCCCCAAAGATCCATGCACATTCGTTCATGCAAAATGCATTAATCTAAATCATGTATAGTTGAGACTCTGGGTGTGATCTTTTTATCATGAGACAAAATTCCGCTCCATTTGTAGACATGTGAAACCAGAAAATAAGTTATCTGTTCCCAAAATACAGTGGTGAGAGAGGCATAGGATAAGAGTCATAGACCTTTCCATTCCAAAAGGGTGAAAATGGAAGAAAGAAATAACTGATCCCAAGAAATTTTGAGAGCCAACCAACTCAACAGTTTTAGGTGGTTTTTTTTTTTAATCTTCACCCAAGGATATTTTTCCATTTTTGCTCAGATAGAGTAGAGGGAGGAAGAGAGAGAAAGAGAGAAAGAGAGAAAGAGAAAGAGAGAAAGAGATCAACATGGGAGGGACACATTGAGTGGTTGCCTCCTGTGCGACCCCAATCAGGGCCAGGGATGAAAATCAACTGGGGTACGTGCCCTTGATCGGAATTGAACCTGAGACTCACTGGTCTGCCAACCCATGCTCTAACCACTGAGCAAAACTGGCCAGGACAACAGTATTAGATTTTAAGGCCTGGAAATAATCTTTTGGCATTTGGCTTCACCCTCTGTGTCATCTCTCTCTCTGTCTTGCTCTCTTTCTTGTAAATAGACTTTATTTTTCAGAGCAATTTTAGGTTCACAGCAAAACTGAGCAGAAAGTACAGAGAGTACATATATATTTCCTCCCCCATCCACATACACAGCCTTGACAGTATCAAAAATTCCTTACCATAATGGTACATTAATTATAGTCAACGAACCTACATCAATACATTATCATCTAAAGTCCATAATTTCCCTTAGAGTTCACTGTTGGTGTTGTATATTCTATGGTTTTGGCAAATGTTTAATGACATGCATCCACTATTAAAGCTTATACAAAGCAATTGCACAGTCCTAAAAATTCTTTGTGCTCCACCTATTCATCTTTTTGCTATCTAATCCCTGGCAACCACTGATCTTTTTACCCTCTTCATAGTTTTGCATTTTCCAGAATGCCGTATACGTACTTGGAATTACATAGTATGTAGCATTTTTAGATTGTTTTTTTGCATTGGTAATATGCATTTGAGTTTCCTCCATGTCTTTTCCTGGTTTGATGGCTCCTTTTTTAGTGCTGAACGATATGCCATTATATGGATGTACCACAGTTTATTTTTTCATTTACTTATTGAAGGGAATGTCGGTAACTTCCAAGTTTTTGCAATTATGAATAAATCTGCTATATACATCTATGTGTAGTTTTTTGTGTGTGTATCTGCTTTCAACTAACTTGAGTAAATACCAAAAAACACAGATTATGTGGTAAGAGTATTTCGTTTTGTAAGAAACTGTAAATGTGGACTTCTAGTTTTCGTCCAGCATGTAAGGTCCTTGGAAGTTACCACTCCATCCTAAGAACAATTAAAAAGCTGAATAGAATAAAAATCAACAATTCATAAGAGAAGGGAGGACACGGGGAAGATAGAAATTCTAAGAAAGCACACAAAAGAAATGCCAAAGATCAAAAACATTCTTATTAAGAAATAAAGCAAGTATTTGATGGGCTCAACAGTAGACTGGGCATGGCTGAGGAAAGAATCTCTGGATAGAGAATATATAATAGAATCCTGAAAAGCATACTATTATTTTATCATCTTTTTAATTTCTATGAATCTGTAGTAATGCCCCTCTTCTTTCTAATATTAGTAAGTTGTTTTCTAACCTTTTTTTTAGTTAGCCTAGCAACAGGTTTATTGATTTTTATTGACTTTTAATAGATGTAGCTTTTGATTTAATTGATTTTCTCTATTGATTAAGCTTTTTATAGGATTTTACTTTCTTTCTTTTCCTAACATATCAATTATATTTCTGTGTATACTTATTTTAGTGGGGTGGGCCTTGTTAAGAGCAAAATGCTTTGGCATTATCTCAAAATGGTTACTTTTCTCTGACCTCTGCTGGAAGTAATGGGGATTTTTCTCTGATCTTCCTTCGCTGTGGCAACCCGGTAGAGCTCCTGGAGCTAAAACTTACAACAGTTGTTGGCTTCCCCATAACTGGGCTCTCCTGTGGCTTTTAACTCAGGATTGTCTACCTTGAGCCTCCAGAAATTCAATAGCACCTTAGATTCTTCTAACCTGCTACAGTTTTCTATAAAGGTTTCTGCTTCTAACTTTCTGTCCATTAGATGGGGTTCTCTGTATCTGCCTGTATCTCTCTCCCAATTTTTGGCACAGTGGTTGGCCCTGTGATGTCAGGTTCCTGACAGGTCTAAGGAGAGTTGTTAATTTTTCAGTTTGTCCAAGTTTTTACTTGTGTTAGTATAGATGACAGCTTCAAAGCTTCTTACGTGCCAACTGAACCCTGGGTGTACAGCCTTCTCTTTTCTTGAAGGGTAGCATGTTTGAAACAGACTTTTTTATTATCCTATTCCTTGTCAGTAGAATGTTGGAGTCTGACAGTCTTCTATCAATCCCTCTCTGTCCCATTTAGGCAAGCTTGCAGTGTTTCTGTGGGCATGGCATTTTCAAAAATCTTGTGAACCCCTGTGTATTTCATGTGTGTTCACGCTATTAGAAGCCTTCTCTTCATGTATTTCCTAGATCAACCATTTCTGTTTTTCACTTCCCCTGATATGGCTGAGAAGTTTCACGATTTACATTCCTAATCTATTCAAATAGACCTCGGTATGACTAAATACTTTGTGAACTTTGTTCCTTTTGAGTCACTAGCAAAAGCAGTGTTCAAACACACTTTGTCTTTCTCTCCTAAGGACCCTTTCCTAACAGTGAATCTCCTCATTTTAGCATCTTTTGAAGTCAGGATAGGCTAAGGATCCCTATCATGTCCTGGTTTCTTTTGGCTTAAGAATTTTTCCTACATTTTGTATCTTTTCCTATCACATTGAACTGTAAACAGCAAGAACAAACTAGGTGATACCATTAACACTTATTTGAACTTATTTGAACATCTCAAATACCCAAGTTTATAGCTTGCAAGTTCTGCTTTTCACATAATTGTAAAATGCAATTCAGTGATGTGTTTTCCACTATATAGAAAGTATCACCCTTCCTCCCATTTTTAATCACATGTTCCTCATTTGCTCCTAAGTCCTCACCATTGGCACCTTTAAAGTCTGTATTTTTATCAACAGTATGTTTATAATAACTTAGATATTTTCTTTTCTATTTTTTAAGCACTTAATTCTTTTTTTCTTTATTGATTTCAGAGAGAGAGGAAGGAAGAGGGAGAGAGAGAGATAGAAACATCGATGAGAGAGAACATCACTTGGCTACTTCCCACATGCCCCCCACTGGCCCACAACCTGAGCATGTACCCTGACCGGGAATCAAACCAGTGACCTCTTGGTGCATGGATCAAAACTCATCCACTGAGCCATACCGGCCGGGCTAATTAGATATTTTCTAAGATGATATTGGCTTACTGTACTGTAATATTCAAAATTCTTCAACCTTCTATTTGTTACTCAAATCAAAAGCCACTTCTACATATTTAGAAATATGTTACAACAACACCCGAATTCCAAGTACCAAAGTCTGCATTAGTTTCTTGTTGCTGCTGCAGCAAAGTATTGCAAACTGGTGGCTTAAACAACGTAGTATATTTTCTTTGAGATCTGGAGGCCAGGAGTCCAAAATCAGTTTGATTTGCTAACACCAAGTCAAGGTGTTAATATGGTTGTTTCACTCTGCAGTCACTGGAAGATAACTCATTTCCTTGGATTTTTCAGCTCTTAAATGCCATCTGGCTTCCTTGGCTTGGGCTCCTTCCTCCATCATTGGAGTGTAGCACTCCAGTCTCTGCTTTCATCATTATAGGCTCTTTTCTCAAGCTCTGCTTCCTGCTACACCCCTCCTGCAAGGACCTTTGTGATTACATCAGGCCCCTGTGAATAATCCAGAATTTCACAAGAATCCCTACCTCAAAATCCTTAACTTCATCACATCTGTAAAGATCTTTTTTTGCCCTATGAACTGGCATCCACAGGTTCTGGGAGTCAAGATGTAAATGTCCTGGGGAAGGAACACTGTTCAGCTGACCACAAGCTCCAAGTCCCATAGGTTCTTTCTAGAGTAACAAAAGGCAGGAGAAGCTTCTACTCTTTTTATTTTATTTTATTTTATTTTATTTTATTTTATTTTTATATCCTCACCCAAAGACATTTTTTTCCATTTATCTTCGGATAGAGCAGGAGGGAGAGAGGGAAGAAGAGAGAGAGAGAAACATCAATGTGAGAGAGACACATCAACTTGTTGCCATCCACACAACTCCAACCAGGACTAGGGACAAACTGCAACCAAGGTACATGCCCTTAGCGGAAAGCGAACCTGGGACTCTCTGGTCCTCGGGTGACACTGTAACCACTGAGCCAAACCGGCCAGGGCAAAGCTTCCTACTGAAAAGAAAAGAAGAGAGATACTCTTTTATGTCTCTTCTCTATTTAGGAATCATTAATCTGAAACAGGTACATAGGACTAGAAGTGAGAAGTAATTGTAAGTTAAATAAGTGTAGAAGAACAGGGAAAATAAGAATAGAAAGGTGGTTTGGAGACAGATGGTAGAGGACATGAGTTTTGAGCTGATGAGCAGGGACTTTGTTTTTAAGGCCCTGGGAGGTGTGGAGGTTTTCAGAAGGAAAGCTAATATTGATGGAGGTAACTTTTGTAGTTTTATGTGGGGGCCATTGGATGCTAAAACTAAAGCTCTCCTATGTTACTTGTGAGGGAAACCCACTTTCAAAAGGCTAAAGAGCCACCCTAACTTATGGAGAGCAAAGCAGTTTTATTAGTAGGTAGTTGTTTGTTTAAGGAGTTTTATTTTCAAGTGCAGTGAAAAGTATTTACTATCCTGCACAGGGCTGCCATAGATAAAAACAACTTCTGTGAAGCTGTTTTTCTTTCACATGAAAAAAACCTTTACTACTAACAAATTTAAGCTTTACTGAAGTATACATGACAAACAAATTGTGAGAGTACATTATGGAGATTTTACATATATACACATAAGTATCCCTACTCCTTGTTAAGTAACACCTTCATCAATGCAAATATTTATATATGTATTTTTGGTGAGAACATTAAAGTTTTACTTTCTGAATATTTCAATTAAACAATACAGTGTTATCAACTATAACCACCAGGTTTTACATTAGATCCTCAGACTGCATTCATCTTATAGCTGTCTGTACCTTTTTATCAACCTCCCCTTATTCTCCCCCCACCCCCAACCCCTGGTGACCATTTTTCCACTGTATGTTCCTATGAGTTAATTTTTAATTTTTATTTTTTTAGATTCCACATATATGTGATACCATACAGTATTTCTCTTCTCTATCTAGCCTATTTAACTTAGCATAATGCCCTCAAGTTCTATCTATATTGTCTTAAAAGGCAGGATTTCCTACTTTCTTACTGCCAAATAATAATTCATTTGTATAGTAAGTACATATAATTAATATATATATGATATTTATATTGATCACATCTTCTTACTCTATTTATCTGTTGATGGACAGTTAGGTTCCGTACCTTGGCTATTGTGAATAATGCTGTACTGAACATGGGAGCACAGATATCTCTTCAATATCGTATTTTTATTTCCATTGGATATACAAAGAAGTGGTTTTCTGGATCATATGGCAGTTCTGTTTTTAATTTTTCAGGAACCTCCACACTGTTTTCCATAGTGGCTGTACCAATTTACATTTCCACCAACAGTGCCCAAGAATTTCCTTTTCCCCGTACCCAGGCCAGCACTTGCTATTTCTTGTCTTTTGATAATAACCATTCTATTCATTTGTATATAACATGTTTTTCTTTTGCAGCTTTTAAGATTCTGTCCTTGACTTTAACTTTAGACAATTTAATTATAATATGTCTTTGTGGGGGTCTCTTTAGATGTACCTTATTGAACCTCTGAGCTTCTGCATCTGGCTTCCTATTGCTTTCTAAGCCTTTCAAAACTTGGAGTCTTGGGAGCAGAAAACAAGAGATACATAGCACAGGTCTGAGGAATGGTGCTAGCAAAGCTGATACCTGTAGCAGAGGATACAGACAAGAGACAAATGAGACCAAGAAGCTGTGAAGCAGCACATATGAGGTAACTTGTACAGGTCTCAAATGCACAAATATTGTTTATGGGGTCTGTTTCTAATTATCCAATGAAAATATATAACTAATGTTTTGATAACATTTTACACGTAGCACACTCAAAATATATTTACTTGAATATTTATTTCTCTTTACTGTTGCAATGTATTGGGAGACATTTGCTTTGTCCAAAAACTGATCACTTATCTTTTTACTACCACTTTTGCTACTATAGAGATAATTAATATTTATGATGAATTATACAAAAGTAGAAGCTGACAGATTTCTTGAAATCATGGTTTTCCATTTAGATGTCTAGCACCCAACTGTCTTGACGTCTGTGTAAAGATTTAAGGAAAAGTGGTCTGAGAATTTGTTTAACTAACGATATGATGGGATTTAGTTCCAGTAGCAGGATGGGTGGGTGGTTATACAAATACTCTGCCAGGTAACAAACATATCCATAGACCCATCTTAAATTGCTGTTTATATTCTCTTCATCTTTCTCCTACAAGGCATCACGTACTTTTTGCTGAATATTCAAAACCAAAAATACTTCATCTTTGGAAACAAGATTTCTACTTAAAGTTTTTGTTTTGTAAATCTATCAAAGCAACTTGTTTTCAAAAACACTTGTGGCCTTCTCAGTAGGAAAATCTTGGGACAGTATAACTCATTTTACATGTAGCATGTGTAGATTTATTCTATAAAACCCTTACATGAGAAATACCACATTTACATTCTTTTCACTAGATTAACTTAAACCTGGCATGAGGCTCTATCACCCAACCTAGAAGAATACCACATATTACTCATTATGGTGCTCCTCAAGCTTACTTGGTTTCAGGATAATGGGAAAATGCATGGTTCTTGTGCTATTATGGTCACCATGATTAGCTCTGCTCCTTCTGCTATGAGATGCCACAGTTGAATGCTAATCCTTTGCCCCTTTTAGTTCAAAGGCTAAAACCCAAAGGCACAAGTGTTGGTACTTTCAAACAGTGGTACTGAATAGCCATCCTGCAGGTGCAGTGGCCTGACACCCTCCCAGTTACCCAGTCAGTCTTCTCTGTGGGAGTAGTCACCATCACCCGGAAGTTCTCAGACACGCCATAACTCAACCTTCAGAGCATCGAACTGTCCCTCTAGGTCTGGCTGCATCTCTCTCACTGCCCAAGTACTTGTTTCTTTCCTCCCTTCCCCTTTGGTGAAACTTCAGCTTAATATCTTCTTCAGAGGCCTGCAAGGGATTTTCTTCAACAATTAAAATCCCGAGAAGTTATTAGTTTTTCCTAAGCAATAAGAAAGATTCAGAAATTATAATTCAATGGAACTCTTGACAGAAATGTAATTCTATGCCTTCTCCATAAAATAAAGTTTGTGAGTTAAATCTAATGTTCCATTACAGTAACTGTTGTTAACCTGAATTCGTAATTTACTTCTTCCTCTAGCCACAGGCTCTTCCTCCAAATTATTTTAGCTTTACTGTGTAATGTGTCCTTTATTATAAGATGCTTCTAAACTTTTCTGTATCACTATGGAGTGCAGGACAGAAAGAATCACTTAAAAATGTCTTTAAAATAATAGTACATCTTTTATATATATTGAAAAATGTCTCTTAAAGTTAGCCTTAGGTGAATCTTCTTGAAATGTGAATGATTACCTCTTCCATTTACTATGCATTCACACATGATCTCTAATACGTGCATAAAATAACTGCATGGAACTACACTAAGACAAGTGGAACACCCTGCACTTTGTGATGGGCCACATGAGGTGAGAGAGGATCTTACATTTTATTTAATATTATATATTCATTTTTAATAACATTTTTAAAATTAATTTTGTTATAGATGTTTCTTCTTTTTCCACCATTGACACCCTCCTCCCGCGACCCCTCACCCCCAGCATTGTTATCTATGTCCATTGGATATGCTTATATGCATAAGATCTTTGGTTTATCTCTTCCCTCCCCTGGTGCCCCCCTCCTCTGAGGTTTGTCTGTCTGTACCCTATTTCTATGTCTCTGAGTTTATTTTGTTCATCAGCTTATTTTGTTCATTATATTCCACAAATAAGTGAGATCATGTAACATTATATATTCAAGATTTCATTTAATAGAGGTACATTTTTCTTTTGGTAAAATGAGAACTCCAAAGCGAGGCTCAAGTCAAAGGAGGGTCATTCAGTATCAAATAAGTGAATATAGACTGTACACATGGACACAGAAAGCTCATGGTAGCAAAACAAAGACTTTCATGTATTCATCACAGACACAGAATGTCACATTGATATAGCCATCAGTGTCCGGGCTTTTAAAAGAAAACAAAGTCTCGCAGTAAAATGGTATTTCTCCTTCAGAACCAAATCTGAGATATTGGCTTCTCAAATTCATTCATAAGCTGACCTTTATCCACGAAACCATCTCTTTACCTTTGGTCCCTTTACTCTCTGATATTGAAAATCAGAGACATTACATAAATTGTCCAAAGTTACTCAGCTAGATGACAGATGGAATAACAATTTAGCCTAGTACATTTTTACTCTAAAAAGTATGTTCTTTCTATTTGTGGAAGAGGGGACATTTTCTTGGTGCTTATATTAATGCTGCATCCTTGGGAATATTACATTTTGAGTATTGGGGCTGGGTGAGGGGAAACCTAACCTCTACAGCTAAGGTTAAAATATAGATAGATTCTTTTATTTTTATTTTTTGGATCTAGGTTTACCCCATTGTTGAGAAGAAAGACATCTTTTGCCTTCTTGTCAGATTATGAGTACCTGGTGTATCAAACATGAGCTGGTGAAATAGGATTTTAAAAGCATGAGGAAAACACAAAAACCTAAGGAAAAACCCATGGAAGTGGCTTATTAAAGGGGAAAATGTGTGCCAAAGTAGTATTATTTTTCAATCAGTCACTATGCTATAGAGGCAACATTTTATAGTCAACATAAAAAAATTTCTAATCAAGCAATTATCTATCCCTTGATTTTAAGTCTTAAAAATTTTAACTCAAAATAGCAGAATTTGAATTGAATCAATTCTCCATATTTGAGCTGTTCAATTTGGTTTTGTTCACTTGCAGTTTCCATCTGGGATTGAAATATATGCTGCCAAAGTAGGCCTGGGAGGGCAGCTTGTCTGGGTTTCCCATCTGGGATCTCTGATACCGGGCCAGCAATCTTCTGGGAGACTTTACATTGGTCACAGCCAGATTTAGGGTAGTTATTTTGAGTGTTGAATGTCAACATGAAACCAACAGGAAATTACGTGAGGTATAGACACTCCATCGAGAAGACAAGGCCTTCTCCAGCAAGTTAGCAACAGTGATGCACAGTGCTCAAGAGCAGAGCTCTTGGAATCCAGCATTTGAGGCTGGATTTAGCCATTAAGCATGCATTTAACATTAGGCAAATTACTTCTCCCAAACTTCAAGCTCAACATATGCAGATATTGCAAGGATTATAAGGGAAAATATAAGTGAAGCATTTACCATAATAACTGTTACCTAATAGAGCTCAAAAATCTTTTAATGCCAATGGATTGAATAATTGTTAGTCATCATTTATCATTTCTAAATGTATTGCCTCAACAATATTGCAGAAAATACACAAATTTAAAAAATCACCCAAAATTCTACTCATTGCCTTAAAATATAATTTACTATACTTTACCTAACTAAATTCAATGTTGCTCTAACCATAGTTTCTAGTTTTCAAGAGATAGTCCTAATATATGACTGTTAAAGTTCAAATGCCTGCTACTTATTTTTAGTACTAACTTTTTCTCTCAATTCTGTTCCAGTTTAAATGAAGTATATAATTTTCCTTGCCAACTTTTTGATTTTATAAATAATTCTGTGATGGGCATCTTTTTCTATATAATATTTTACTCCTTTGGTATTAGTTCTGTAAGAGGAATTGTCGAGGTTAGGATTTAGTCAAGTGGGAATGTTTCAAAATAAGTTGGCTAAATGCTTTTGTTTTTGTTTCATTCTTTTTTTTTTTAAATCCTCACTTGAGGATATGTCCTACCGATTCTAGAGAGAAGGGGAGAGAGAGAGAGAGAGAGAGAGAGAGAGAGAGAGAGAGAGAGAGAGAGAGAAATATGGATGCATGAGAGAAACACAATTGGCTGCCTCATACCGGACCCCCCACCAGGGATCTAACCCGAAACCTAGATATGTGTCCTGACAGGAAATCCAGCTGGCAACATTTTGGCACACAGGACAATGCTCCAACCAACTGAGCTACACTGGACAGGGCTGTGATTGATTCTTTTAAGAAAGAAAAAAGAGCCCTGTCTGATTTTGTTCAGTGGTTAGAGCACCGGCCTGCAGACCAAAGAGATGAGGGTTTGATTCCTGGTCAAAGGCATGTATCTGGATTGCAGTTTCAATCCCCAGCCCCTATTGGGTTTGTGTGGGAGGCAACCAGTTGATGAGTCTCACACTGATGTTTCTCTCTCTCTCTCCTTCCCTCCCACTCTTTCTAAAAATCAATGGAAAATATATCCTTAGGAGAGTATTTAAAAAACAAGAAAGAAAGAAAACACTCCATTACTTTTGTTATAATTTCTTATTTTATAAAATTACATGATTTCATCAAATTTGCATTTAACCATATTGTCACTGTTATTCAGCTACCAATGGATTACAGGATCTGTCAAAAAAACCAAGACAAAAATGTTGTTTATTCTCTATAAACCATTAAGTATTTTACTCAAGAATTCCATACTTTTGATAGAACAATTCACTCATTTACTCTAGGAGGCATTAAATGTTCCATAACATTTCCTTATTTTTCTAAATCAAATTATAATTTCCTATGTATTTCCAACTCATTTAGTTTGGCAGTAAGTTGATTATCCATTTTTAATGGACTTTTCTCTTTATGGCACTTACATCCTAATAAATGGGTACATGTGGACATGTCTCAAGAGTCTGGTTTGCCCTGGCCAGTTTGGCTCAGCGGTTAGAGCTTCGGCCTGCAGTCTGGAGAGACCCGGGTTCGGTTCCCGCTAAGGGCACGTACTTCGGTTGCAGTTTGTCCCCGGCCCTGGTTGGTCGTGCGGGTGGCAGCCACTCGATGTGTCCCTTCACATCGATGTTTCTCTCTCTCTCTCTCCCTCCCACTCTATCTGTACAAAAAATGGAAAAATATCCTCGGGTGAGGATAAAAAAATAAATAAATAAATAAAAAAGTGTCTGGTTATTTCCAGCAGTATCGTTATTTTCTTTGGTTTTGCGGGCATTGTGTTGTAAATGATGACCTTCATGTTTGGTGTCTTCATGAACATAGGGACCCTCATTTTTACGCTGAAGTCCTTTGAGCATAGATCTACTGGAACCCACATGGCTATTTTCTATCCAATTTCCTGGGAGACCACACTTACCAGTTCCAGGGTTACTATCCCTCCTAGCTCCAGGTGCTATAATATATTACCATCAGCTGTGTAGTTTAAACATTTATTTCTCACAGTTCTGGAGGCTAAGAAGTCCAAAATCAAGGTGCAGGCAGATCCAGTATCTGGTGAAGGCCACTTCCTGGTTTGCAAAGGGCCATATCGTCATAAGGTGGCGAGCAGAGAGAGGGGACACACTCTCCTGTCTCTTCTTAAAAGAGCAGTAATCCTTTTAAAGTTTCATAAGAGCTCCACCTTCATGTCCAAAATGTCTCCCAAAAGTGCCACTGCCTAATAACATACACTGGAAGTTAGGATTTCATCGTATAAATGAGGGAAAGGGCACACAAACATTCAGTCCACAACACTCTCCTCTAAACAGTCCCTACAATTTCCTTGCAGACAATTTGACCTAATTGTTTCAAAACCTTAAGCTTTCCAAAATACTGCCTTGTGAGTGTTGAGAGTGTTTTCAGAGTAGCTCTACCTCCAGTTTAGGAATATGAAACACAACATAGCTATTAATTACTACTAGTGGGGAGGATAGGTCAGGACTAATGAACTCCAAGGCCTGCTTAGTCTTCATTCCTGGAGGGGAAAGGGTATACAAAATGAGAGATGATTTAGTTTTTCTTTGTTGAGTTAATATTAGTTTAAGGTTGAAACGTTTTTCTTTTTTCATTCCATAGCATAACTTATTTACCGGCTGTATGAAACTCTGTTAGATGCTCTGAAGAATTGAACATTTATATGTTTGGGGGGATGAGACAGGTAGAAATTGGTGACCTTCTGATAAGACAATAACTTGCTCTCAAGTCACTCAGCATCTAGTGGCAGGAAAGGTAGCTCACCAGTCCTCAGATGGTTAAGAGCTCTCACCCTGGGTTTAAATCCCAGCTCTGGCCAAATTAGCTGATTTCTCTATACCTTAGTTCTCTCATCCATAAAGTGGCTACTAAATAATCTTCTAGGATTGTTGTTAAGATTATAGAAGGTAATATATAATATTTTACTATATAATTATAAAAATAAAAAGAACTTGAAACACTTGATGTATAATAAGTGTTTAATAAATGTTAGTTATAATCCTTACGCTAAAGCACACTATATGGTATGAAAGACACAGATGATGTGTTAAAAAGGAAATGAGAGAGAAATTAGATTATCCTGGGAGGCTCAGTGATATGCTCACAGAGAAAGTGACTTTAAGAGGAGCTTGGAAGAATAGGTAGGAATCCAGCAAGTTGAGATAAGGAAAAGATCATTCTATGATGAGGAAAGCGTATGAGTACCTAAAAATGCATGGGATGTTTTGTTTGACAAATGTCAATTAGCCATGTGTGTAGGACACACAGGATGCATGTGGAGGTTTTCAAGTGATGGTAGCATGATTTTTTGTTGATAACATAAGTTGAAGGAATACATTTAAAAGTCTTATATACCAAGCTAAAATATTAAGATTTTTTTCCTTTGGCAATAAAGCATGAACAGAAGTTTTCCAAGCAAGTAACCAACAGAACTAGACTTGTTTTTTTTTTTTCTTGTTTTTTCTTTAATGAAAATACGGTAAGTATGGTTTAGAAGGGGAAGAGGTTAGAGACAGGATGGTGTCTGAAAGGGTTATATGCTGTTAACTGAGCGAAGAAAAATGCTGTATATGTTGTGAACTTGGGAACAATCAGTAAGGGAGGTCTGGCTTTTTGGGCTGTCAATCCTGTACATTTCTATCACTCTAAATTTGGCATGCAGATGGTGCCCATTGTTATTATTGTTGTTTAACATTTTCAGAGTGTTAACAATGAGCTAAGCCTGGTGTGGAACATTGGAAGGGCCTGCATACCTCTCCACATTCCCACTCCCACCTCCTTCTGGTCCCTTCCCTTTGTTCTAGTTATTTTTTCTGAGCACTTATACTTTGGTCACTGGTATGTTTTTCACTTAATTACCAATTACGTGATGAATAATGAGAAGATTGAAAGGCTTTCAAAGTGTATTCATTTATCAATACTCCATGGAAAATGGGTGCATAATTTTGCCTAAAATTTTGTTTAAATAAGTGTTGTAGTCGGCAATTTTAGGACAAGTTCTGGATTTATTAGCTTATATTGATCTTAAATATACAGTTACTCTTTTGGTTCAAAATATTTAAAGTCACAGAAATATGAATAGAATAATATTACATTTACTCATGCTTCATACAGAGACACACATATATAGTTTTCATTAAAGAGTAAAATTATTATGAATGAACTTAAAATCTCTTTTGTTCTCCACCCCAGTACTGTTTACCTCTTCCCTTATCTCTCCCGGAAGTAAGCACCATGTTAAATTTGACTCATTTGAAATCCTTTCAGCCAATGTTACTGTACTTTTACTACCTACATGTGTATCTTTATAGAATATATAGTATAGTTTTGTGTATTTAAATTTTTTAATTATATTATTTTACTCTATGCATTTCATTCTAAAAATGCAAATTCTTGATTCATGATTCAATACATGATTCACAATTTCTATAGAGCTTAACTATTGCCTAGTATTAAATCTCTAAATTTAGGAATAAATTATAATTTATTCATCTATTTTTAATGGTGTACATTTTGATTTGTTCTGGTTTTTTTTGCTATTGCAAATATTATTTCACTAAAAATCTTTGTATGTGTACCATGTGGCACATGTATAAGGGCTTTCTCTAGTACTTGAAATTCAAATTGCCTTTTCAACTTTAGTCAGTATTGCAAAAATTATCCTCTAAAATGTTTAAGCTATTTTACTCTCCTCATAAAAGTGTATGAGATTTTTGATATTCCATTGCATATACCAAGATTTTATATTGTCACTTTTTAAAATTCTGATAATATTTAGATTGTAAAAGAGAACTATCATTACTATGATGTGTATTTCCCTAATTGCTAGTGAGAGTGAATATCTTTTCATGTATTTATGGGCCAACACTTGTAAGAGAATTGCCTTGCGTATATTTTGCCTATCTTCTCAATGAGTTGTTTTTCTATTAATTTTAACTGCTTAATTGAGACTTAATTGACATATAATAAAATACATATATTTAAACTGTATGATTTGACAACTTTCAATGTCAGTATATATCCATGGAACCATCAGCAAAGGCAAGATAAAGATTGGTAGATGCTTTTACTATATTCTCAATGCTAATTTTATTTGTTGACTATTTTGTAATATGTACTTCTATGCTCTGCCTTATCATTCACCTTATCATATTGTCATTGGTCATAATAATTTAAAAAGCCAATGCAATCATACATGTTTACTAATCAAATTTTATGAATTTTGCTATTGAGTTCAGTCAAATTAATGCTTTCTAAATCTGAGGACTCATTTTTCCTCCTCTGTTTTTCTGTAATAGTTTTTAAGCATTTTCTCACACTGAAGAAATTAATTCATGAGGAATTTATATTTTATGATTTGAAAAAGAAGTAAATTTAATCTTTTTCTATGTAGATATCCAGTTGTCCTAGCATCATTTAGTAAATTTCCTTTTTATTTCTTATTGACTTAAAATATCATTTTTATCATAAAGATTTTTTACATAATTAAGTCTGTTTGGGGAACTCTAATCTGTTACATTGCATGTTTTCTCTATTTCTTTAGAATACCACAAAGTTATGATTATTAATAAGATACAATAAAGCATTGTATCAAGAACAATTTTCTCCTATTGTATATTTTTCCGATTGTACCACCTATTTTTATTCCTCACTCTTTCTTTCCTCTGTATATATCGATCCTCATCTCTACCTCTATGTCTATTTCTCTTTCTGTCTCCTTCTATAATTTGAATCAGAATTGTATTAAATTAAAAATTAATTTGGAAGAATGGCATTTTAATATCAGTACTTCCCATCAGAGAATATTGCATTTTCCTCCATAATTCAGGTCATTTTTTTACATTCTTCAATTTTGTTTAACGTATATGACAATTTTTGTGTTTTTGTAAATGTTTTATATTATTCTATTAGACAAATTTAAGTTCTATTTATATTTTTTAATTGACTAGGCATAAAATTCAATTATATTTTTGAATTAGTGTTTGTCTTATCTACATATTCTCTTTGATATTCTATGTAAATAATATTAACTTTTTATCTTTTAATTTTTCTTTTTCTTGTCTTATTTCATGGGTTTGAAATGTCAATAAAATATTGGCTGGCAATGATATTAGTGAGCACTTAATCTTAATTCTTACATTAATTAAATGCCTCTGAAGTCTCAACATTAAACATGATGTTTATAACTGATTTTAGTAGCTATTCCATAATCAGGTTAAGGGATTTCTCTCTAGTCTTGCTTTGCCAAAACATTATTATTAATATTTTAATCAATAATAAATGTTGAGTTTAATTGAGTAACTTCTGTATTTATTGATATAATCTAAATATTTTTCAAATTTAATGTGTTAGGATACATAAGTAAATTGATCATATTTGTATTTAACTATATGTTTTTTGCAATAAAAATTCCCACTGGTCTTTCACATATTTCATACATACACACAGAAAAACTGCTGAGTTAGATTTGCTTAATTTATTTAATATACTTACATGTATGCTCATAAATAAGTATATTCTGTAATTTTTTATAATGTCCTTTTCTCTTTTTGATATCATAGTTTTACTAGCCTTATAAATTTAGCTGCACATATTCCTCTTTTTTTTGATTCTCTGCAATACTTAGTATAAGAAATATTATTCAATTTTATTTTATTAAAGTTTTATGTTAACTATGTTCTCTCTTTAATGTATTTTAGGCTTATTCCAAGGTCCTTTTCTAGCTTCTTGATTCAAATTATTAATTCATTTGGTTTCAAATTTTCTTGTTTTTGATCACAGTGTTTGGTATTTTTTTTTTTTTATGGTTTGTTTGTTTTTTGCTATCAAGCATTTGAAAGTTTTGGAAAGAATTTCTTTGTGGCCTGGTAAAAGTCTAATTATAGGGTTGACATGTAATGTTATTTTGTTTCAGGTGTATGTCAACCATACTTTAAAAAAATGACAGCCCTGGCCGGTTTGGCTCAACGGTTAGAGCATCAGCCTGCAGTCCCGAGAGACCCGGGTTCCGTTCCCGCTAAGGGCATGTACCTTGGTTGCAGTTTGTCCCCGGCCCTGGTTGGTCGTGCGGGTGGCAGCCACTAGATGTGTCCCTTCACATCGATGTTTCTCTCTCTCTGTTCCTCTCTCTCCCTCCCACTCTACCTGAACAAAAAATGTCCTCGGGTGAGGATAAAAAAATAAAAATTAAAAAATTAAAAAATGACATAAATACAATATGTTCACTTAAATAGGCCAAATCATTAATTTAAAAATATAGTTGTAAATACTTCATGTATATTTGAAAGAAATTTATCTTCTCATTTTGATATATATATAATTATATAAATATTATAAATTATACAGATATTAAATAATTTATATATTTTTATATTTTATAAATATTAAATTATTAAAATGATGTACATGTTATGTATATAATTGTCAGATACATTTTTGTTTTTAACCCTCACCCAAGAATATGTTTCCATTTATATTCAGATACAGTGGAAGGGAGGGAGAGAGGAAGAGAGAAAGAGAGGAACATTGATGTGAGAGAGACACATCAATTGGTTGCCTCCCTGCCCTGGTGAATTTGGCTCAGCAGTTAGAGCAACAGCCTGCTGACCAAAGAGTCACGGATTCGATTCCAGACAAGGGCATGTACCTCAGTTGCAGTTCATCCCCAGCCCTGGTTGGGGTCTTGCAGAAGACAACCAATTGGTGTGTCTCTCTCACATCAATGTTTCTCTCTTTCTCTTTTTCCCTCCCACTCTATCTGAAGATAAATGTAAAAATATCCTCTGATGAGGATTAAAAACAAACAAACAAACATCGATTGGTTGCCTCCCACATGACCCCAACCAGGGTCAGGGACAAACCACAACTGAGGTACGTGCCCTTGGCCGGAATCGAACCTGGGACTCTTTGATCTGCAGGCTGATGCTCTAACCACTGAGCCAAACCAACCAGGGCAAATACATATTTTTATATCTTTATTTCTGTCTCTTTATTCTACCACAGAGAGGTATTGGCTAAAAGATAGATAGGGAGAATAATAATCAAGAGTCCAGAAATAGACTCAAAACATGTATACTTAATTCCTTTTCATCAAAGATGCCAAGGAAATGCAATGGTAAAGTGATAGTCATTTTAACAAATGGGCCTGAAACTACTGGAGATTTTTATGCAAAAACTCTCTCAAACTTATGTTGTACCATACAAAGATTAATTACCTTGAAATGAGTGATAAGCATAACTATCAAACTTTGAATTATAAAACTGTTAGAAGAAAATTTTTGTGATCATGGGTCAAACAAATTTTCTTGGCTGAAACACAAAATCAATAATATTTTTTTAAATCAATAACTTGAACTTCTCAAAATTAAGTTTCGAGTTTCAAAAGACACTATTGAAAAATAAAAGGATAACCTTCAGATCAGAAAAAAAATATTTACAAAATACTCTTCTGATGAAGAACTTGTATTAAGAATATGTAAAGAGCTCTTAGAACTTAATAATAAAAGAATAACTCAAAACTGTGCAAAATATTTGAGCAGAAACTTCACCAAATATGCTGTACAGATAGTAAGTACAAACATTAACAGATGCTCAATATTATTAGTCACTAGAAAAATGCAAATTAAAACCACAATATATATTACTACTCATTTATTAAAATGACTGAAATAGAAACAATTGACAATACTAAGTACTGGCAAGAATTTAGAGCAACTGGAACATTTATGCATTAATAGCAGGAATGTACTTTCTTATAAAAAATCAACTCAGTAACTTCTTATAAAATTAAACACTGAATATTTAACCCAACAATTTCATCCCTGTGTTTTTACCTAAGTGAAATGAAATATATGTTTGTTTGTTTTTTAAAGCTGTATGGGAAAGTTTATTGTAATGTTATTAATAACTGCCAAAAACTCAAACCATGTTGCCTGGCCTGTGTGGCTCAGTGGATTGTGTGTTGCCCCATGGACTGAGCTGTCCTGGTTTGATTCCCAGTCAGAGCACATGCCCGGGTTGTGGGCTCGATCCCCCGTAGGGTCATACAGGAAGCAGCTGATGTTTCTCTCTCACATCGATGTTTCTCTCTCTCAAAAAAAAATCAATAAAAACATATTTTAAAAAAAGATCCATCTCTAATGTCAATCAATTTAAATCGATAAACAAACTACTGAACACCATGGAATGAAATTCTATTCAGGAATAAAATAGAAAGACTTATAGATGCATGCAACATCATGGATGAATACTAATACATGTTACTAAGTACAAGAAGCCAGATTCAAAAATTTACAATTGTATTATTTCAGTGATACTATGTTCTAGAAAAATTAAAAACTATAAGGACATAAAAAAAGAGTAGTGGTAGCCAGGCTCTGAATGTGAGGAAAGTAAATTGACTACAAAGGAGCATGTGAAAATTTGGGGGTGATGCAAATGTTCACCAACTTGAATATACTAGTGGTTGCAGGATTGTGTGCATCTGTTAAAAATTATAGAACTGTACACAAAAAAAGATTATTTTATTGTTTATAAATTATAATCTAATAAGCCTGACTCAAATTTTATATATCTTTTTGTATGGGGGTCTTATACATATTTTGTGGAGGCGTTATTCTTAAATGCTGTATAATTTTATACTATTTTAGATACTATATATTTTTAAAATCAGTTTTGAACTATTGAAGCATAAAATTATGGTTAATTTTATTATACTGTTCATTTTAATAAAACCTGATGAACTGTTATATTAATTTTATTTTTTTAATGCTTTTGAATTTTTCTCTGTACACAAATATTAATGGATTATAAACATTTGTTTATTCCTCAAAACATTTTTAAAAAGTAACATTCACAGAGTTCAGTCCACAGAGCTTGAAAGTGGCAGAACCATGACTCCCACAATGTTCTTCTGAAAGTAAACCCTAGAGCATTCTTTAATTCATTTCTTTAACTTTTATTATTTGTCTAATTGCTTTGATTATTTCACTTAAGGTATTTATGTTGAATATGTATCATTTGCAAGGCTGCAATAATTATCTCATTTATGCCAGCACTCCACCTATTTTCTGTTTCTTAGTAATAGATTTTCAACTTATATTAAAAACCAAAACAAAAACCCAGTGCCATGCACACCACCTGTGAATTTAGGTGGGGTTGATACATGCACATCCAATCAGAACACCACAGAAGCTATTTATAGTAAATGCTTCAGGGATCAACACATGACTCAGGCTTATCGGTCATTTCCAGGAATTTCACTCGATTTCTTGGCAGGAAGAGCACTCTTCCTGTAGGCGTACAGTGCTGTACAATGTAAGTGTAGAGCTTCCATGGGCTGCTCTGTGGTGAGAATCTCTTCTAGAATGAAGCCCACAAATAGAAAAGCAGAATTGAGGGACAGAGAGAATCTTCATGGTATCTTGATTCAATTTTCCTAAATGCCAAATGATCCCTGAACTTTTTCAGTTATATAAAAAGGTAGATGAACATTTTTGCTTCAACTGGTTTAAATATGAGAGTATCCCCTGATATAAGGAGGCATAATATAGAACATTAGTCTGGAAACAGAGTGGTCTCACATGTAAGGCCTTCATGTCATCAAGGACCTCACCAACTTATAAAGAAGATAAGAAATGAACATAAATTTATTATGAAAGTAACTTTTCTATATGGCCTCACTTTTGAGACCATTTATAATAATAAATTGAATTGGAAATATGTAAGCCATTTCCTCCTTCAAGCCAAGACCCAAATAATATTTTCAATTCTACAAAATAATAAAGACAAAAAATTGAAATAAATTTATATCTGAGTAAAGAGATGTAACACCAAAACACACAGATTCAGATTTTGTTTATTACTATTGTCTGATTTTTGGACTTGGTTGATTTTAAGTTCTAAATTACTTAATCAACATGAGTTTTTAAGATCAGAAGAGGAAGGTGTGATTTCAAACTTTTAAAAATAAATGATTTCACCATCTGTGGGGGGAAAGCACATGACGATGACCTCAGGATTCGCTATTCAGAAGCGGGCACTACAACCAAGGATTTGTTCAATGCTCGCCAGTCTCTCCCATTTCTGCTGATTATATTGGTAAATAAAAAGCTGAAGAAAGAAATGTCATAATCTATATCTTAAAAATACTGTTAAATAACATTTTAAAGAGTGCAATAAATTAAAAATCAGTCAAAATCTACAGGCTACTTAATACTAAATGATGATTCATTAACACCTCCAACCTAACAAAAGTTGATTAAATGATTAGGACATACCAGGGTGAAATGGGGAAAGAAGTTTAATACATTCATAGGGTTAAATTGTGAAAGTTTATGTCTGTAAGTACATTAAAATGTCAAACTCTGTAAATAGGTACAGTATATAAAGTGCCTAACAATCAAATATGTCTTCAACATGTGTTTATGGATTGCCTTGTCTATGAAGCAATTTAGAGAGAACCGACATCTCTGCAATGTTCAGTTTTACAATTCATGAGCTCAGATCCATGAATCATGAATTCATGAATGTCATCTTTGATTTGTTTTATCAGCATTTTGTAATTTTTAGGATGTAAGTCCTCTATATGTTTTATTATATTTATACCTACGAATTACATTTACTTTAGAGCAATTGTAAATTGTATTGTGTTTTTAATTTTAATTACAATTGTTTTTAGTATATAAATCTGTAATTCTTATATGTTGCTCATGAATCCTACAATTTTGTTGAATTCGCTTAATAGTTTGTTTGTTTTTTTTGCAAAAAGAGACAATTTTATTTGTTTATTTCCAATCTGCATGCCTTCTTGCCTTCTTATTTTTCTTCTCGCCTTATTGCACTGCCCAGAACTTCCACTTTAATAAGAGTAGTAAGAGCAGGCATCCTTGCCTTACCCTGATGAACATTAGAGGGGAGAAAAATTAGTCTTTATTTCTTTTCTTTTTTTTAATTTAATCTTTCTCCCTTAGGTGTGATGATTACCAGAAGCTTTGGTAGACGCTGTTGATTGAGGTAATTCCACTCTTACTAACATGTTTAGAGTTTTTATCATAAATTAATGTTAAATGTTGTAAAATATTTTTTTCTGTGCCAATTGATATAGTCATTTCATTTTTCTTTTTTATCTTGCTGATGTGTTGAATTAAATTGATTAATTTTCAAATGTTGAACCAGCCTTCCATACCTGGAATAGATTCTACTGGTAATGATGTATAGATATTTTTTACACATGGCTGGATTTGGTTTTCTAACATTTTGTTGACAGTTTTTGCATCTAAGATCATGAGAGATATTGGCATGTAGTTTTGTTTTCGTCGTCGTCTTTGTTTCCTTTTTATTTTGTACTATCTTTGGTATCAAGTTAATGCTAGCGTTATAAACTATTGAAAAAGGTTCTCTTCTCTTTTATATTCTGGAAGAGATTTTATAAGATGAATATCTTTAAATGTTCAGTAGAATTCTTCAGTGAAACATTTGGATTTGGTTTCTTTTCAGAGAGCTTTTAAATTACAAATGAAATTTATTTAAAGGTAATAGGACTATTTAGGCTATTAAGCTCTATTAAGCCTTAGTAGCTTCTGGTTTGGGAGGAATTTATTCAGTTCTAAATGGGATTTATGACTGAAAAATTTTTGTAGTATTCTCTTATTATCCTTATAATGGCTACAGGATCTGTACTGATATCTCGTTTCAATCTTAATATTGGTAATTTATGTCTTTACTAGTTTTTTTATTCAGTCTTACTATAGCTATATCAATTTTATTGTTTTTATCCAAAGAACCAGCTTCTCATTTCATTGATTTCTCTATTGGTTTTCTGTTTTAAATACATTGATTTATATCTGAATCTTTGTTGGTTTTTTTCCTTCTTGTTGCTTTGGGTATATATATATATATATTTTTTTTTTTTTTGAGGTAGAAACTTAGTTTATTGATTTGAGGCTTTAGCTGCATTTCACATATTTTGATATGTTGTATTTTTATTTTCCTTTAATTCTATGTATTTTTATTTCCTTTGAGTCTTCTTTCTTGATCCATGAAATATTTAGACTATTTCTAATTATAGAAAAATTTTACTATTCTTTCTGTTAATGATTTCTAGTTTAATTCCATTACTTTCAGAGAACAAACTCTAAAAATTACAAGTATTTTTAATTTCTTGAGTTTTGCTGTATGGCCTAAGATATGGTTTGTCCTGGTGAATATTCAAAGGAGCTTGGGAAAAGATACATATTCTACTATTTTTGAGTCAACACATATTTTGAGGTAACTATTATGTTTAAATAATATGAAGTAAATGTATGATAAGGCCTGGTCTCTACCCTTGAGTAGCTAATAAATTTATCTAAGAAAATCAGCATATAAAAATAAATATTAGACAGTGAGAAGCAAAGATTTTTAATTGATTGAGTTGAGAAAGTTTTTATAGAATGTCTGGTATTTTTGTCAAACATTAATGGATGAGTAAAGCTCCAATATCAGAGATTTTAAGGGAAGATATCTTTGTTTTGCTTATGTAGGACGTGGAGTTTGGAGAGAGGAAAAGGGACAGAGTTTGACTACATACACTTTTAGGATATAGGCATCTCTTAATTATGTGTTAAACAGGACTACACCAAAACACTGGGCATTGATAGAAAAGGAATATTTCAGATCTCATGCCATTAGTGCTTTATGTATTTGTCTTCCTGGAGAAACAATCTTTAAAGCTATTAAAAGTCAATGATTTACAGGATGCTAATATAAAATTAGACTTTGGGGAATTTAAAAAGTGAGGTCTGTGAATGTTTCACAATACTAAGTTGATTTCCATTTGAAACTAAAGAGAAGGCCTTTTACAAACTATACAAACTATAATATGCCAGAACGGATAAATGCTAAAAATGCAAGCCTTTGGGTTAAAGAACCAAAACATTTTCTTCTTATAAATAGGAGCAAGTACAGTTCCCCTAGAAGTTAAACATGTACTGAGAAAGTATAGAATATATTAACCATATGATTTCTCCTTGTTCAAATAAACTGAGGAATTATTCGAATTATTCAGTCGGTAGAGGAATTGAAAGAGGTAAGATATTTTATGTCAACTGAAAAAATAAAAATCTATTATCTGAATACACTTTTCATATCCATTATTTATATTTTCTAAATGTAAAATAAAGGGCTGGAGACATATAAATAACTTGACTAGCATCACATAGTTGGTTAGAGGTGACATTTTTAAATTTTAATTCAGGTTTTTTGACCTTTATTATAGTTCATGCTTTTTCTAGTAAAAACATAAACCACAACTTTCTTCTTATAATAAAAATCTTCATGAAATGGCAAGAATGCATGTTAAGGTTCCCAGAATGAATGGTAACTATATATTGCATAATAATGCTCATAATCTCAGTATCTTGGTGTTCTTTCTAGCTCATGGGCACTCTTCCTCAGTCTTATTAGCTGATGTTCAAGATGGATAAAGAAAAGAGACCCCGGACGCAGTACTCAGTCTTCTTGGCTTCTCTATTTTCACTCACTTTCTGAATGATACCATCTAGTCTCGGATTTGAGTACCATCTTTATACTGATGATTATCAAATTTGTTTTCCAAGCTCAGACTTTGTATATCCAACTATGTCCTCAACATTTGCACTTGGCTAAGTAATATCTCACTCTTGACCTCTTCAAATGAACTGCTATTTCTATGCCCCAAATTTGCTCCACCTTCAGTTTTCTGCATCTCAACTGATAACAATTCTATTTTCCATTTTTTAGAAACTTATCTTTATTATTGAATGTATTACAGATGTCTTCCCTTTTATCCCCTATTAACTCTCTCCTCCCCACTCCCACCTCCTCCTGCCTTCCCCATACTATAGTCTGTGTCCATTGATTACATATATACATATAAATTCTTTTGTTTGTATCTTCCTGCCCCCTCCGCCCTTCCCCCTAAGTTTTGTCAGTCTAATAACCAATTTGTACTTCTTAATCCCTTCACCTTTTTCGTCTACCCCCATCCCCCTCCCATCTGGCAACCAACAAAAGTTCTCTGTATCTGTGAGTCTGTGTTCTGCTTGTTCATTTGGTTTGTAGATTCAATTGTTATTAGATATGTATTTATTGCCATTTTATTGTTCATATTTTTTATCTTCTTCTTCAAGAAGACCCTTCAACATTTCATGTAATGCGAGTTTGGTGGTGATGAAACTCCTTTAGATTTTTCTTGTCTGGGACACTCTTTATATGTCCATAGATTCTAAATGATAGCTTTGCAGTATAGTGTAATCTTGGTTGTAGGTCCTTGCTTTGAATATTTCTTGCCACTCCCTTCTGGCCTGCAAAGTTTCTTTTGAGAAATCAGCTGACAGTATTATAGGAGCTCCCCTGTAGGTAACTAACTGCTTTTCTCTTGCTGCTTTTAAGATTCTCTCTTTGTCTTTAACCTTTTATATTTTGATTATGATGTGTCTTTGTGTGGGCCTCTTTGGGTTTATCTTGTTTGGAACTCTCTGAACTTTCTAGACTTGTATGTTTGTTTTCTTCACCAAGTTAGAGAAGTTTTCTGTCATTAGTTTTTCAAATAAGTTTTCAATTTCTCACTCTCTTGTTTTTATAATATTTTGAAAATACTGTTTTAATATATGTTTGGTTGAATCCTCAGATTCAAATCCTGAGACACATAGGTATATTTATTGAAAAAAATTTGCACCCTGTCCGGATTTGCTCAGTGGTTAGAGCGTCGGCCTGTGGTCCTGAGAGACCCGGGTTTGGTTCCCACTAAGAGCGTGTACCTCGGTTGCAGTTTGTCCCCAGCCCTGGTTGGGTTGTGCAGGTGGCAACTACTCTATGAGTCCCTTTCATGTCAATGTTTCTCTCTCTCCCCCTCTTCTCTCTCCCTTCCACTCTATCTGAACAAAAAAAAAATGAAAAAATGTCCTCAGGTGAGGATAAAAAATTAAAAACTTTGCAAATTGGTAGACCTGCACAGTTCAAATCCATGTCGTTTGAAAGTCAAATGATAGTTTCTTATATCTTTTAACACTCTTCATGAAATGGCAAATATCCCACACACACAAAATAAAACCAGAAACACTCTAAATTGTTAGTTTTGATTTTTCATTTGGGTTTTAAATCTGTCCATTTTATTTAACCAGAAATAAGACTATGGAACATATTATACAATATTATTGCAAAAGAAGAAAACTCCTGAATAACCTATAAGATTCAGCTCCAATATTGTTTTTAGTACAAAATCCTATTTCTTATGTTATCTCCCAACATTGATTTGCATTTCCCTGGTGAAGTGTATTTTTTCTTACACAAGTACCTTCCAGTAGCTGTTTTTAATTATGTTTATTAATTATCTACTAGGTCTTGTGCTGCTTTATATACATTATTTCATGTAATTCTTATATAACTGGGAGGCAGGGTTTGTTATTACTATTTTATAGGTGTGGAACTTATGGTCAGAACAGTTAAGTAAATTGTACAAGGTCATAGGCTACTACGCAGCACAACTGGGATTTGAATTCAGGCTAGAGACCATATTTTTTTCCTTTAGCCATGTTACCTTTAATGTTCTTTAATTATTCTAAATTATTTACCACTAATGTTCTCCTTTATGTTAAGCGGCCTTCCTATAATTCACATATATTGATCCTAGGTCTGTTTTTCAGAGTGAAACTATATATCATATTGTTCATTTCCATAACAGTCCTTGTTATATCTCCTTGCTCAATTAATCCATTTATCATTATGAAATGACCCTCGTCATCCATTGTAATTTTCCTTGCTCTAAAGCAGTTCAAACATGTTGCTTTCGCTGATAATAATGTAGCCACTGTAGCTTTCTTTTTATATAGTTTTCTTTTTTGATTAAGGTTAAATTCACATAAGATAAAATTAACCATTTTAAAGTGCATAATTTAGTGGCCTTTAGAAGATTCTCAATATCATACATACCACCTCCATGTAGTAAAAAAATTTAATCACTCTAAAAAATAACATGACCGTTAAGTTATTTCCCCCCCTCCAAACCTCTTCCTCCAACCCCTGGAAACCACTACCCATCTGCTTTCTGTGTCTAAGAATGTCCTTCATCTAGATCTTGCATATAAATGGAATCATACAATAAATACAAGGTACCTTTTGAGTCTGACTTCTTTCACTTGGCATAATGTCTGTGATGTTCATCTATGTTGCAGGGAATATAATTACTTTGTCCTTCTTATAACTGAATAATATTCTCTTGTGTGTACATAATGCATTGTGTTTGGATAATTCAAATTCATCAAATTTGGATAATTCAATGACTGACAAACATTTGGCTTATTTCCACCTATTCACTATTGTGAGTAGTGCTGCTATGAACATTCATGTACAGGTATTTAAATACCTGTTTTCAGTTCCTTTGGATATATACCTTCATTATATGGTAATCCTATGTTTAATTTTTGAGATATACCAGACCATTTACCATAGGGTCTACCTTCTTACTATTTCTTGCGTAATATGTCTTTGCAGCTACTGAATTTTGATCTTTGTCTTCTCAAATAAGTGATACTTCCATAATTTTCCTGATATTTCCCTTTGTGATGAAATTTAATGTGTAAACTTTGCTAAGCTAGTCCCTAGATATACATGGTCAAACATTATTCAGGGTGTTTCTGTGAAAGTGCTTTGGGATAAGATTAACTTTTTTATACTATTATTTTAATGTGCTTTATTTTTGTAACAGTTTTAGGTTCACAAAAAAATTAAATAGATGATTCAGAGATTTTGTATATACCCTCTAACACCACATACACACAAACTCCTCCTTTTTCAATATCCCCCAACACAGTGGTATATTTTTTACCATTGATGAACCTACATTAACACATCATTGCTGTTCAAAGTCCACAGTTTACCTTAAGTCTTATTTTGTAAACCTTATGGGTCTAAACAAATGTGTATAATTACATGTATTTACCATGATAGTATCATATGGAGTAGTTTCATTGCCCTAAAAATTCTCTTTTCTCTGCCTTCTCATCTTTTATTCTCCCTAACCCCTGGCAACTACTGATATTTTTACTGCGTTATAGTTTTGCCTTCTCTAGAATATCATCTAGTTGGAATCATATAATAAATGGCCTTTTAAAATTGGGGCTTATTTCAGCTAGCAATATGAGTTTAAGTTTTCTCCATTTCCTTTCATGGCTTAATAGATCATTTATAGTGATGAAATATATTTCACTGTCTAGGTGTATCACCATTTATTTATCTATTAACCTACTGAAGAACATCTTGGTTGCTTTCAATTTGGACAATTATGTATAAATCTGCTATAAATATCCATGTGCAGATATTTGTGTAAATGTATGTTTTTCATTCCTTTGGGGAGATACCAAAGATCACACTTGCTGGATTATATGGTAAAATAGTTTTTGCTTTAGTAAGAAATGACCAAACTGTCTTCCAAAGTAACTGTACTGTTTTGCATCTTCACCAGCAATGTTTGAGACTTCCTGTTGTGCCACATTCTTACCAGCGTTTGGTGTTGTCAGTGTTCCAGATTTTGGCCATTCTAATAGGTATGTAGTAGTATTTCATTATTGTTTTAATATGCATTTCCCTGATGACATATGATATAAACTATTTTTTATATGATTATTTTTTCTCTGCATAGCTTCTTTGATGAGGTGTTTGATAAAGTCTTTGGCCCATTTTTAAATCAGGTTTTTGTTTTCTTATTGTTGAATTTTAAGAGTTTTGTGTACACTTTGCACAACAGTACTTCATCAGATATGTCCTTTGAAGATATTTTCCTCCAGTCTGTATCTTGTCTTTTTAGTCTCTTAGTGGTGCATTTCATCAGCAGAATTTTTTAATTATATTGAAATCGAGCGTATCAATTTTTTCTTCCATGGGTCATGTCTTTGGTGTTATATCTGAAAATGCATTGCCAAAGTCAAAGTCATCTAGATTTTCTATTATTTTGTTTACTAGGAGTTTATAATTTTGTATTGAAATTAACTTTTAAATTGACATACACTGAATAAAGCAGACTGCCCTCTATAATGTGGGTGGGCCTCATCTAATCAGTTGAAGGCCTGGATTAAACAAAAGTCTGGCTTCCCCCACTTAGCAATAGGGAATTCTGGAGCAGATAGGACTGGAACTGCAACATTGGTCTTCCCTGAGTCTTCGTCCTGCAGATTTTGAACTTGCCAGACTTCGTAATGAATAGATCAATTCCCTCAGATAAATCTCTTTCTATATTCATAATCACATGCTATTTTAACTCTTTATTTGGAGAATCATGTCTCATATACTCTCCCTGCTTTGTGGTCTGAAAGTTGTCTCTGGGAAGAAAGTTTTATGACATAGAACTCAATTTTCGTTCTTTTTTCTCAGAGACTACAATTCTGTGCTGACTATTTCTGATGTCTAAACACTATTTTTTATATATTATCCAGTTTTCTAACCGTTTTAGGGTGTGAATACTAAATCCAATTTATGATACCTTATTATAGGCAGAACTTGAAGTCTACCTATAATATAAATATTTAAATAGAAAACAACTCAATTTTCATGCTTCTTATACTCTCATATTTCCTTGTTCTTTAAATATTTTTAGTCCTTTTCTTAATTTGTCTATTAATGGAAATGTAAGTGCTATTTATTTAACTTGAGGAAAGATATAAACATTTGTTTAGAGTCAAATAATTATGAGTTCAAATGATGGTTCCACCACTCATAATTGCCATGAATGGTTTATGTACATTACAGAGCTTTTATTTTCTCATCTGACAGCTCTGGATAATAACTGCTTCAAAGTTGTATTGGAAATCAAGCATGTGGGACACTATGTGTGCCCAATAATTGCTAGTATACTAAGCACATTTTGTGGGGTTCCCCATCCAAATAGATATGAAAATTGAAGTCATTTTGTATACCAGGTCTATGTTCTTCAAGCCACAATCAGCCTAGGAGTAGACATCTGGTGGGATTTCAAGATTTAAAACTCAGGGACTGTATGTAGCAGCTATGATTCCTTCTCTAGATATGAGAGATAAGTGGAAGACAGAGAAAGAGAGACAGACAGACAGAAAATTCCCAAGATGTCAAAATATTTCTGAAAATATTCAGTTTTTTTTTTGGGGGGGGGGTGGTCAGTTGTTTCTAAGGTCCAGTAACCAGCTGAATTCTGTTCCATAAATTTTATTAGATACTACTCTTACAATAAACTTTCATTTTGTCTTAAGTTAGATTAAATTTGTTTTTTGACCTTTGCGAGATCAATATAACTCAGATAATTATTTACCCTTCACTTTCTAATAATGGGCAAAATATAAAGGGAGATTGATTTTTTTTTTTTTTTACAAAATATATTGTTTTTTTAATGTCTTGCCATGTAGAAGTCAACATAATTATAGAATGATCAGCAAAACTAGTCTTCAGATGAATATATTTTATAAACCATTCAATGTCTTCACTTGTACTGTTTCCTGTAACACTAAATATTTAATTATAAGTAACTTTAATTATAGTCCTCTTTTTACATGGAAAAAGTAATGAAATATGAATCTTTATGTTGGCCAAACTTTTATGAATTCAGAACTAACAATCAGTGTAACATATATCAATACCAAACAGGTTTTCAATGTAACAAAAGAATATAACAATGACTTCATAAACAGGTGTACCTCTTTAACACCTAAATAAACATTCTACAAAGTACTGCTCAACATTAATTTATGTCTTGAGTATTTTACTATAATAATAGAAAAGCCAAAGGAACAGTTTTGACATACCATGATGTATCTTCAGCAAAGACCCAAACTGGATCACACAGATTCAAAAATCTAAATAGAACATAAAGAGAATATATGATCCAGAATCTGGCTTTTAGGTATTAAGATATCACCAGACTATTTTGCAAATGGGTAATTTGACATAGAAATAAAAGATGTTTTGGTCAAAGTCACACTATTTTTTTTTCAAAAATGAATCACAGCAATAGTCTATTATCCATATTTTCATTAAATTATTCATTCAATTCTTTATATAACAAATAATTATGGAGCGAGTATTTACTGTGTGCACTGTGGTATTTGCTATGGATAAGTGTTAAATAAGACAGATTGGGTGTCATAAATTTCATTTAAAAATTTATTTTATATATTATTTTTAAAGAATGGTTCTGTTTTATTTATTTATTTATGTTTAATGGACTTGTGTATTCTTACTTAATCAATGAGCCATAAATCATTATTCCTTAATTGGATGCTCAAATTTTCATACATTTGTCCAGTGAAGGCCTGTTAAAACTGGATTCTGTATCCTTTATCTATATCATGATTATTTAAGAATTTCCTTACCTTCTGGTATTGCAAATTGTTCCAGAATTATTCTGATTATTTCCAGATCCACATATGGAATTAGACATTTTTCCAAGAAACCCTAGTTCCTTTTAGTGGAAAAAATAGTTTTAAGGAAGCAAGATCTGCATGATACAAGATATACTCATTGCTCTGTGTCTCCTGATGTCATGCACTGAGATGCGTCCAATATCACATCTATGATGTTTCTGTCAAAATTCACAACATGAATCTAACCATGAGTAAACATCAGATAAGCCAAAATTGAGAGATATTTTACAAAACAAATGGCTCACATTCCTCAAAAAATGTCAAGCCAATGGGAATGAAATATAAAGATACTCTATGAATAAAAAGTAAATAAACATGATAACTAAGTGTAACATGTTAAAATGAATTGGATCATGTTACAGAAAAAAATAAGTACATAACTACCTATTTAAATATAATTTTGATCAATGCTAATATGGAAGGGTATGAAATGTGATATTCTAATGATATTAATACAGAAAGGAAAATAAGGTAAATTAAGGTATTTATGGAATTTCCTGATAGTTTTGTATGATAGATTAATATTAGTGTATATGGATATAAGAAAATGGACATAAATTCCCAGCCTTTTCAACTTACAGCCTCTTTATCTTTGAATAAGTCACTTAATTACATTGAGTCTCACTTATTGTGAGAGAATTATATAAAAGTGTGTTTAAAACTGTAAAGTGTTTTACCAATGACAATCATTGTTACATCTGAATCTATTTAGGCTTTTTTTCTTTTCTTTTTTTTAAATTTAACTTAATGCTGGTGTTCTATGGCCATAGTTCACAATGTTACCTAGTTTTTCTCCTGCAAAGTGACTGGGAAATACCTTCTTTATGACTCCACTGCTTGACAAACACCTTATTTTCATAGGCTGCAAGCAAATTAATGGCTAGGAGTATATCTTCATTATCTTCTCTTCCTGAACAAAGCAGTTGGAACAAAAGCTGGATGTAGTCATATTTGCTGAGTGAACAAATGACCGTGGGTAGCTAAGAAACTCATTCAGATTAAGTCTCCAAATATCTCCCTATACTATCTTAGGAAAGTCAACATATCACTCTGCTTTCTGCTTTCTCATCTATAAAATCAGAACAATAATATCTGCCTTAAATGGCTTTTGTGAGACAATGAAAATAATAGCCTAAAGTGCTTATTACCAAATATAATGTGCCATGTGTATTAGTTTTCTAAGGTTGTCCTCACAAATTGCCATAAACTTGATGGCTTAAAACAGCCAAATTTACTGTCTCACAGGTTTGGAGTTCAGAAGTTCAAAATCAAGGTGTTGCCAGGGTTGGTTCCTTCTGGAGGCTCTGTAAGAGAATCGGTCCCATGCCTCTTCCTACCTTCTGGTAACTTCAACAATCCTTGGTGTCCCTTGCCTTGTGATGTGCCATTCCAGTCTTTATCTTGGTATCTGCGTGGCTTTCTCTCTGTGTCTCTCTGGTCTGTCTCTTCTTTTCTGTCTCTTTATAAGGACACTCAGCATTTGATGTAAAAGGAAAGCTGAATGTTCTCATCTCCTGAATGGAATGCAAAGTTGCTCTATGCATTAGTATTAGCTGATGATGACAATGTCTCAACATTTTGATGGTGTGGATATGGTGCTCATTGTCTCCGGTGGTACCCTAAACAGAGTTCTATAGACCATAGCTGGTACCCAAATCTGTATAGTAGCAAAGTTGTTACAGTTGGGGGCAGTAGGTGGTGGCAGCTTTTGGAATTTCTGTAAAAATCATCCACCAGAACTACTTAAAAACAGAACTACCACATGACCCAAACTGACTTCTGAGTCTATACCTAAGGAAATGAAATCATATGTACCCTCATGTTTAAATAAGGGCAGAAGAAAGGAAAGAAGGAAGGATGAAAAAGAAAATGTGATATCAATATACTCATATTTTATGTCATTAGTTGTCTTAGCTCAAATGGTATAAATAGGAAAATTATACAATTTGCCTTAGACAATACCAAAAGGAGACATAATTGGCTTTAAGTAGTTTTTCTCTGAAAATATCTTTATAAAAGTAGGAAAGTATAATAGAATAAAGTTTTCCTCATCTTTTAGAGGCGTCTGTGTTAATAGTTGACAGGAAATCAGTGTTATTGCTAAAAGAATTTCATGACAATTGAATTCTGAGCAGAAGATTATTCATATTCTTTCTTTTGGAGGGGGGTGTATTTAAGTAACTACTTTACTTGGAACTTGAGTTACTTTTCCATTTGGGTTGATTCATTATTTTGGCTAGTCCTCAGAAACGTGTTTAGTCCTCTCTTCATGTGAATACCTTCTTAAAGCTCCTCTCATTGGGCAATAAGAAATCGTGTTAGACTACCTCCTTCTCTGGATCCACTCTCCTGCTTCAAGATCTTGAATGGTCTTTTCAAGGCCAAACTACGATGTCTCTGAGGTTCTCCTCAGACTATGTCCATGTCTGTTTCCTGGAGATAGATATAGATATATAGATATAGATATAGATATAGATATAGATATAGATATGAAATAAATTTCAGTGACTCCTCAATATAAATAAACAAAAAACAAAAAAAAAACAGAAATTGTTTATTAGAAAAAAAAGTTGATGATTCTAACAAATATATTGCAAAGAATACGATACTTGCTCAATATATCTAAGATTTTTTTTGCCATGTAAGAAAAAGTTATCTATAGTAGAATATTAACTTGTGTTTTATAAAGATAAATGCATATCTAAAATATTTCTTTTCTAAAACAAGGGACTTCAAGCAGAAATACTGTATCTGAGTCCTTAAATATATAAATGATATTTATTGAATGTTTTAATACGAGTTTTTTTACAAACTCCCTTTAATGATGCCTTACTACCATTTTGCATCTGACCTCCAAATTATTAGCAATGTAAAAATAATTGAAGCCAACAGAATAAGGAAATAGTCCTCATTCAAAGCTTTCCACTGTGCCTTTACAAAGACTATATATCTGAAAAGAAAGACCTATCACCAAGGAAACATCAAATCACAAGATTTCCATTTCCCAGAACGTACCTGCAAGCAGGTTCTCACCTTTCGGGTTTGGTTACAAAATAAGCTATTGACATTTAGTCATGCAGTCTTTCCTTTTAGACATTTAGTTGGGTCAATATTCACTACTTCTATTATATTTCTTTTTTTTTTTTTAGTTTCCTTAAAGAAATAAATAAGAGATATATAGATTGAATGAATGATATCTTTTTGATCTGTGTATTTATTTATAGCAACCCAAGTGCTCATTCACCACTACAAGAGCTTGCTAGTATATCAAGAATACTTACTACAGGAGGATTAATTGTCCAAGGCATACTGCATAATTTTGGTATCAAGTGCAAAATGAAAATGTGTTTTTCAAAAACAGGGAAGAGTGGCATTAAACATGCTGGTATTTTTCTTTCTTCCACAGTTTTTCTCTAGACTTACCATGGTGTTTTTTTTATTTTAGATTATGTCATTTTTAGTAAAGAAAATTTAAAATTTTAAATTTTGTATGAATTTTATTGTATATCTTTATATTGTGCAATACCAACTTTAATACAAATATAATAGCATTTAAATTGTATGCAGAATCACTAAAATTACACAATTTGTATTTAATAGTTTCTGCATGAATAAGTATTTTATTCTTGCCAGAATAATTAAATGCTACACAAAACTCACTCAACTGTTTTTACTCTACTTCCTGATACTTGCACATTCTATCAATACACTCTACTTCCAGCTTACTGGAAGGAAGGATTGACAGGTAAAGGATCTATGGGTTGTCCTGTATGTCTCTTTCCATCTATGTCATTATTTTAAGTGCAAGTAATGGGCTAATACAGGAAAGTAACATAAGTAAGAAAGGATATGATCAAGTTTCTTGGTCATTCATGCTTCTCAAAACACAATGCCTTCTTTCTTTCATTTTATTTTATTTTTAAATATGTTTTTATTGATTTCTTAGAGAGAGATAGAAACATCAATGTGAGAGAGAAACATAGATCAGCTGCCTCCTGCACACCCTCGACTGGAGATCAAGCCTGCAACCCAGACAGGTGCCCTGACTGGGAATCCAACCAGGACCTCTCAGTCCATGGGACAACATTCAATCCACTGAGCTGCACCGGCTGGACGCCATCTTTCTTAATTCAAAGAAAGTTTTGGTTTGATTAGAAAGCATGGTTTCTTAGGGTTGTTACTGCCACTCTAACTCAGTGTAAACATAGCAAACTTATCTTGTACATACTTTGAGTTTCGCTGAACTCCCATGTGTTTTGGGTCTTCCAGAATTCTATGCTCACAGGGCATCATCAACACTATATGTTAAAGTAAAAGAGAACATGCATATTGCAGGTAGCCCATTGTTCCATTGGGACATTACTCACAAAACACAAGTTCAAAATTCATAGATCAAATTATTTTCACTTTCAAGATAGTAGCAGTAGAGCACTAAACCAAATATCAGGCCCTTCCAAGCTGGGGCCCTGTGTGACTGCATAGTTTCCTGCTGTTCCTGTAATTATAATCATTAAATGCCTGCATGTATGCAGTGCTTTACATGCACTTCAGTTTTAAATCATGACAAGATTGTTATCCTTATTTAATAAAGCATAAAATGAATATTTAAGAATAATTGATCAATTTACTCTGTATATCCCTTAGTTTGCAATATATCCAATATAAGATTGAGTCAAAGATCAAGCTATAACAAAATCAAAACTTGGTGAATTTAACCCTTTAACATTACTATAACATACAATCAGGGTTAATGGAATTAATTTTATTGCATGACATAGATAGCAGTCTTATAATTTTATAATTATACTATACATAGTCTCTTTGCATAGTACTATGTACATTGAAATGTGTCAATAGTATATGGTGTCATCACTATGGAAATTGCAAAGAAAGTATTACCTTACATAATTCATAATGTTTGTATAGTGATTTGCAGTTCATACTCTTTTTGTTTGTTCTTTTGTTAATTAAAATGTTATTTACTATGTCATGAGTGTTAGTTCCAACAGACATGAGCTGTGTTATTGAAATACCCACATAACACTGATCCTTGAATAAAGCATAAAATATAATTATTAATAGTGTCATTTTCTAACCATGTGTTTGAGGAGTTTGAGTATGGTTTTACCAGTTTATCAGCATTGTTTAATAAGAGTAGATTGATGATTTTTAGCTGTTCCTTGTGGAACCCCGAGAGAGTTTTGCCAATGGGGCTGTTTACATACCAGGAATATGCTTATGTGGCCAAAAGAGTATAAGAAATCCCAGGCGGGACTCCATCGTGGACTCTAGTTCCAAGTGCTGTGCACACATTGGTAATTCCTGATCCAGGATGGAACGCCTCTGCACAGCCCTTACACATGATTAGAACTTTTGTCTGGACTCTAAGGACCTCTTCCTGTGAGGTCTTCAGCTGTGCAGCATTTCCTTACTTTATTGCTGTTTCTGCATTATGTTCTTTTTCTTGAGTAAAATGCAGAATTGCACACATTGTCATTTTTGGTCCTGTCATCTTCTTTGGAAAGCAGTCCTGTTTAATTAACACAATTTGTTCATTTACTTATAATATATTTTGGTAACACATTTAGACATTATGAATTTCATTATTTCTAAAAACTTGTATAAGCAAAACCATAATCAAGATATAGATTAGTTCGTCATCATAAAATGTTTATTTGTTACCCTCTGCACCTGGTCCCTCCTGCCCCACTACAGGTAACCAGCCTTAAAAAGTTCATATTTAGCCCTGGCCGGTTTGGCTCAGCGGTTACAGCGTCGGCCTACGGTCCGGAGAGACCCGGGTTCGGTTCCCGCTAAGGGCACGTACTTCGGTTGCAGTTTGTCCCCGGCCCTGGTTGGTTGTGCGGGTGGCAGCCACTCGATGTGTCCCTTCACGTCGATGTTTCTCTCTCTCTCTCTCTCTCCCTTCCTCTCTCTCGCTCCCACTCTATCTGTACAAAAAATGGAAAAATGTCCTCGGGTGAGGATAAAAAAAAAAAAAGTTCATATTTATTTTTCTGTTCTAAGAAAGCACAATAGAACATGATTCCAAAATTTTGCAGCTATGTGTTCTAGGACACTACAGCCTATTCACAGTGTTGCAGTGGACTATTTTACATATTTGAGAAAAGCATCGATACCACATAAATTGTAACTGTTCGATTGTCTGGATCTAGCAAACAGAACTGCGAGGTGTTTCTTTGGGCTGGAGCATTATGAAGGAAATGCTGACTTATCAGTTACTTCTTTGAGAACCTCTGACATATGTCTTGCTTTGAAGAAGACAGTTGTTACTGATGCCTGAATGGTGAGGGAGATATATTAGTCATAATTTCATTGACAGAAAATAATAGCACAATAACTAGCCATGGCTATAACAGATAGGAATTTTCTTTTTACTCTTGGTCAAGAAATTCAGAATAAGAGCTTTGTGACTGAGACAGCTGCTCAAAGCATCACCAGTGATCTAGACTGTCCTGGTCTGCTGTCGGCAGCATGGCCTTTATCGTCAGGATCAAAATAGAGTCGCCATAGTCCCAGCATCACGTGAGCTGAGAAGTAAACTGACAAAGATATCCTAACAGTTGAGTCTGAATTTAAAAAAAATTGTTTTCTTAGATATTAGCTCAGAAATTTCCTCTTGGATCTTATTGTCCAGAAGTGGGTTACATGATCACACCTAACTTCAAGGCAACACTTTAGAACAGAGGAAATCAGTTGAAAGGGGATTGGGGAGGCTATGAAGGAATTTAATGCAAGTAAACAGGAAACATCAGTATCTTAATATCTTAAAATGTCGTTCCACTAAAAGCTGTCAGAACTTCTTTGTCTCTAAACCTGCTAATCTGTTATTTGTAAGTTAGCTGCTTTGGTGCAGCATAGAAAAAAGTTATGAAACATGTTGCTTTTGTTATGAACAAAATATCTAGTTTTAGTGCTAACTCCAGTCTTCACCATTATGTAAAGGTCCTGTATCATATGGTTATGTCTTAATCCATCATGTAGAGTCCTCTCGATTTCCTGTAATGGTTGGTGTGGTAAAAATTGTCTATTTGTTGGGGTTTTACTTTTTTGAGCACTTACCAGAATATTGTATGAGCAGTGACTCACTCCTTCCGGCACCTGCCCAGTCCCGTCTCCTCCGCTGCATTGAACATCAGATGTAGACAATATTGATGAAAACTTGTCTATGAAGGACATTTAATCAACAACTGGAGTTTGTTTTGCCAGTTTTGAGTAACATAAATTTAGAAACTATTGACAGCTGTAATAATTTTGAGGTTACACTTAATCATGAATAATTAAAACTCTATACACATACCAAATTTTGTAAATATACTTGGGTATTTAGTTTGTTCTTTGGTCATTGGATGGCACCAGGAAGTAAATTTAAGGCCATGCTTAGATTTTGTATTAAACTTGATATCCATCATTTTGAGACATTTGTTGTTTTGCTAGATGACTATCCTCTTAAAGAAATTAGAATAAACACCTGTACTAGTAGTCCATGTCATGGATGTGGACTTGTGCAAGATGGAATCACTGAAAGTAAACCCATTTCTAGTAACTCTAAAAAGTGGGTTCCTGGGGGTCAGGAGGAGGAAGTTGGCCTTACACTTGAGCATCTCTCGCAAGTCATGAAAACTATTAAGGTAGTACAGGACATGATTGGCAAATGGGACCCACAAATGATGCATGCACTGAGGTTCCAGAATGCACCTGATGGAGAGATAGAACCCTGCAAAAGGCCTCCTCACGCATATGAAAAGACAGCGCCAGCAACTGCCTATCACGATGTCCTTTAGCTGCACACCCAGACACCCACTGCCTACTCCTAGTGCTCCTTCAGTGGAAGATAATGATGCACCTGCTGAAGATACTGCACCACCTGAAGAATCTCCTACTGAGGTCCTGCCTTTGGAGGAGCAGTAACCTTTGCTCTTCTTTTCTGTGCAATACATCTCTTCATCTCCATCACTTCATCATCGAACAAGTTGCACTATTTTCATAGGTTAGTGGTTGTGTGTAAGAACTGTGTGTATCTGTAATTAAATGTACAATAATAATAATATGATGTTTGTAATGTCGAAAAAAGTGGTTACCTAGTTAAATCAGCCAACATGATATTTATTGCAAACATCTTTTATTGTTTAAAACAATAAACGTAACAGTAACTATGTAAAACAGTAAATGTAATGTTTAATTACACTTAAATGTATGGAGAGTTAAAATGAACATAAAGAAGTTGGTGGAAATTAAAATAAAGACTTCTTAAGGTTCTTGTTATAGGTAGAAAGTGGTTAAAAGCATTTATTAATAATGGATTTTAAGAATATACATTGTAACCTCTAGGAAAAACCTCAAAACAAGAAGAGTACAGACATAACTTTTAATCAAAAAGAGAGAAAAAATATTTTAAAATATATAATCATTTCAGAGAAGGCAAAAAGTAGAGAAAACTAAATACAGAGAAAGTGGCATCTAGTGAAATAATATATGTAAATAAAAACATAGTATAATTACATTGCATGCACAATGAATAATTGTCCCCTTTAATACAACAAAGGCTGTTAAAAGTGGCCCAAAAATTAAACCTGAATCTATGTTGTTTCGAATTGAGAGTAATAATTAGATAGCATGGCACATATAACAGCTCCAATTAAAATGCTTAACACATTTAGACACTACTTGTTGTTAATAATAGAATGAAAAACTAGAAAATGACAACATTGTATTCCCACTTGATTGAAACCTTCCCAGAGCTTTTGGCTGCCAGGTAATGTTCGGTTATCTTCTGAGCTGTGGGTCAGATTTGAGCATGTTAGGACATCTTTCATGTGAGTTGGAGACACACATCTATGTAGTGCTCCACCTTGTTTTAATCATAGGCTTTCAGGAGATATTCTTTCTTCCTTTAGTACCATGGGGCTATTTATTCTACATATACTTTTCACAAGATTGTTCACAAACTTGATATTGTTTTTAGAAAACTTTGACCTCTTAGTTAACAATAAGCCTAATGTAAGTCAACTATTTGCAGCTACCAGATGGCTAACATAGAAGCAAAGTATCCCGAGTATTAGATAAGAGTCCACTCTATTAGACAGAACACAGGGAACATACATTCGGTTCTGAGCATCACTGTCCTACATTATCTGCACAGGTGTCTGAGCAAAGAAAATTAGATTTGTTTAATATTGTTAAGCACCTTGCACTAGAATCACTGGGTTGATATAAGGACACACTCTAATCTCAGCGTTACATAGCATTTTCTAATGATAAAACTGCCAGACAATAGCTTGATGTGTTAGTGTCTAATGATTTCTCTACCAGTGAGCTCTGCTCAAGTATAGTCCGGCCCACTCTTCAGAAACAGATTGAAGGAAAGAGCAACCAATTTGAAGGCCACTGATTTTTAGTCATGTGATTGTCAGCAAAAACCTTCTTCTTTCTCCTTGTCTTTGCAGATTGTTTGACTAAATAGCTTTTAGTTTATATTTTAGTATTTATTTTAAACAGAAAAATAATCTTATGTTAATTAGATTTTAATTAACCATTATATTAATGATTGCTAGATGTCAGGTGTCATTGTAGGGAGTTTTACATAAACTTAAACATTCCTAAAAGAAATTATTTTGAAACTTTTACAATTACTCACTCGGTGACTGCAAACATGTTCATAATATATTATTGAATGAAAAAAATACAAAATAATATGCATAGTATATTATCAATTATGGAAATCAGTGATTCTCCACAGCTACACTCTTGAGAGCCAGGCTACACACACATACATCACACACATAAAATAGTCAGAATAATACACACTAAAATGATCATTGTGGCCATAGCTGGGTTATTAACTATGAAAGCTTCTTAATTTCTTTTTTGAACTTTTATGATTTTTTAAATTATCCTCAATGATAAGCATTCCTTTCATATTCAGAGAACAATGACTATATTAATATTTATATAGCTCTTTAGAAAAATACACAACCCAGATGACAGAGAGAATAAGTTGCAGAGCTTGGCAGTGTTTCCTGGTGCACAAATAGTTGCGGAAAGGGAGTTCACTCTTTCCTAAGTCAAGAATTTTGAGTTGTTGTTTGTCCCACTTTTTCTTCCAGGCAAGTCTCACTGCCATGGATTGGCAGAAAGGAGAAAGAAGAATGGCCCATGCCCTGAATGATGACAAATAGCAGCTGTGGTCCTTACCTGGAGGCTATGGTAACCTGGGCCTGCCTTTTGTGTGTGCCCATGGGTGGCAAGCAGGAATTCAGCGCGGTAGCTGGATCCTGGCTGGGCTCCAATTTGGCGTGTGTCTAACATTGTTTGGGGAACACTGTGTGCCGCGGAGACACACTCCTCTCCTGGGGACTAGAGCTAAGAAAACAAAAGCTCCTTGTGCCAAAGCTACCAGCCTTATCTGTAAATCACTCATTCTTTTTTTCCCTGTCTTCTCAAGGGTGCCTTGACCTTAGCGCAGAGCTTGAGTAGGCACAACGTATCAATTTTTCACTGACAAGCTAAGAGACCCAGTGAATTGAGCTTGTCTGATTGCTGAAACTGTGTCAGGTCTTACATGTAGATATCTTTTTAATTTATTGGTGGCTAGTACTACCAAGAATATGCAAGTGTGTGTGTGTGTGTGTACGTTTGCACATGTACTTACAACTCTATATGAATGATCGCTCGGTGAAATTGTAAATGTATATAAACATTAATTTTACTGCTTGTTTATTAGAAATTATGGAGGATTTCATGCTTTCTATGCCATTGCATGCTAGGGTGCAGGTTTTAAAATGTGAGAAAAGAGGAAAGGATGGCTTTTGTTTCTACTTTTAATTGTCAGTGCAGAGGGCCATTAGGATTGTGTAGTGCTACTTGCACATTCATAGAGATGAAAATGAAAACTAGAGTCTTGAGAGCATTTCTCAAGGTTAGAAAGCTAGTTACTGTAGAATTAGACTAACACCTGAACCTTCCGACTTTAATTCAGCACTTTTTACACCACGTCTCTCAAGGATGACTATCTTGTTATCCTCAAAGCAGTTGGAAAATAAAATTTCTATATCTATCATTATTATAATAATAATTACCCTGAGGAAAATGGCTGGACATGTTAACAGGAATTTTCTGTGTGGCATGAGCTTCTGGGTGATTTTATTATCTTTGATGTTATCTGAATTTTCTAAAAATTCCACTTATACATTTATTACCCTAGTGAGATGTATTTTAACCTATATATTAACCACTATGTTCTGAAAGTTCTGAGCACGTCACACATCATTTCTGTCATTTCATGCTCACAGTCCATCTTGATAATAGGTTCCTATCAATGTGTGTTGAATGCAATAGAATCCAAGAGCGACAATGCCGGACGCTTTTTCTAAAAAAGCAATCTTTTTCCTCCGGCAACACTTCTTAAGATGCCTGACTTCAAACCCAGTGTTATCCTAGGAATAGTGAGTGATTTCAAATAGTCTCTAACTTGAATGTTTTCCTAAGAAGCCACCTAATGATCTGAAGAGGAAGGTTTCTATTGTGAATGAGTCCAGACTGCTCCCAGGTCACTGACCAGGAGCATTTACCCCACAGGGTCAACAGACAGGCAGCTGAGTTGGTTGCTTTCAAAGTCTTTGCAAATAAACAGAGACTTAAAATTATCAGTGATGTCTGCACTCTTTAAATAGTAAACATTAAAGACTCCAAAATGAACAGTTGAAGCAGAGGAGTTCTGTGGCATGTTCTAGGCTTCCTTTTATTTACTAAGATGCCCCCATCCTTCTTGGCTTGCTGTCTGTCTGACACAGGACCCAAGGCTACAGTTTAAACAACAGAAGAAATCAACTGTGCTTTGAAGGTCCAGAGCATGTTAATAACTAACTGTGCAGACCGAACATCATTCATAAATATCTTTACAAGTTACTCTCAGTTTTGTCTAGGACAGGAAGGGCCGGGACTCCCTGTGGTTGGTCTTGCTCAGCCCCTTGCTTGGCGATGCAGTGGGGACTTTATGTCCAGCAATAAATGTGCCTAACTTGTTTCCCTTGAGTAAAATGCAGATACCCCTGTTGAGTTCCAGTTTGGTATTGGATAAGATTTAAGGAGACAAGCAGGAGAAGTGTTCCTCTTTCAGATTTTGCAGGTCTGGGTTTCAGGCGCGTAAGCCTGAATGCGCAACCGAAGTTGCCCCCTTGTCTCTCAGCCTGCTGATTGTCTCCTGTGACCTCCAGGGCCAGGGAAAGATATGAACATCATCAATGAGAAATCAAAAAAGAAGCTGTCTAGACAACAGTTTCTCCAAGTACCATCCTGACTGTTTCCTCAAGCTGGAGCCAGCTCAGTGTGTTTGCTCCATGCACTCTTCAGAGGAAAGAATTAGGTCCTGAATGACGAAGGGAGTTGGTCAGCCTTAGAATCTTCTCTGCACCTGCTCCCTGAGGAGCCCAGGTTCCCTCCAGACCTTGCATGGTCTTCAGACCTCAATATAATTTCAACTTCGCCCCACAGAGTCCAAGTGTCAAGGCAGAGCAGCAGCCACTGTTGTGATCACTGTCTGGAGTCAGAGGCTCTAAGAGCTGCTCCTGGTTCAGAATCAAATGTAGGGGTTCCACAGAATCCCTGATGTGGTCTGGAGAATGTAAGAGGAGAGGACTCTTCACCTCAGATAAGCAAAACTTCGCCAGTCCTTCACTGAGCAGGGTGGCTAGGTCTGACTCCTGGCACCAGGACTCTAGCTTTATGGTTTGGTTCCCAGCCCTGGTCGGGGTCATGCGGGAGGCAACCAGTCCATGGTTTCTCTCACATCGTCTCTCTCTCTCCCTCCCTCTCTCTCTCTCTCTCTCCCTCCCTCCCTCCCTCCCTCCCTCCCTCCCTCCCTCCTTCTCTATCAGAAGATAAATGGGGAGAAAATATCAAAATATCCTTGGGTAAGGATTAAAAACAAACAGAGTCCTTAGGCTTTGCCTACCTGGGCCCAGACCTCTGACTGTCCTCATGTTTGGTCATCACCTGGGTTATCACTTTGTTGATCACCATGACTCAAAACACCCATGTTGGGCCAGCATTTGCCTGTCTCTGGTCCCTGTTTTCCACCTCACTGCCCTTTATTACATGCAGCTAGGCATGTCCCTCTCCGCTGCTTCTCCCCTGTGGACATCCAAGCGTGCACCCTTTCTGCTTCACCGCCAATGGACATTCTGATCACATTGTCATTGTGCTTGCAAGCCAGGAGTAGCTATTTGGCCATCAGTTGCTATCCTATTATGATGTTAACATTCAATAACCAGAATCATTTTTGGAGTGTAGATCAAGGAGACCTGCAGAGCCAGGACAATACCAGGTACTGTCAAAACAAAACAAAAAACACTGTTGGGGGTTCAATCTGTCTGATTCTTTGTTCAGTACCATTGTGATATCAAGAGGAAATCTTTGTTGTTTCTACTCCGGTTATCAGTTTCTCATCTGTAAAAGGAAACAGTTGGACTCACTGTCCTTCAGAGTCCTAAACGCAACCCCCCAACTCTTGTTTTCAAAAAGGCAATGTGTGTTAACAGGTACTCTCAAGTGAAAAGGTGGGCATTGAAGCAAAGTGCACAGATGTGTCCCAGGGGATTGGATGAGGAATAGCCCTTAACCTGGCCTGTGGGTCCTGTCTTTATGGACAGCAGGGCAGGGCAGAGGATGAAACTATACTGACAACGTGTGTGGATCCACACACAAAGGGTTTGACCCATCTGTGGTAACCCACCTCTTTCCAGGTAGGATAGGCTCCTTCTCTGAGTCACTCACTCAGCCCTCATTGACTGTGGCGGTCAGGGGAATGGGAATATTATCCCTGGAAGGATGACTTGTCCATTTTTCCCAACACCACAAGGAGACATGGATAAACTTTATACTCCATTTTTGCCAATTCAGCAAGACACCAAGGTTGTGATCCTGCTTGAAATAGAAACAGAGCTCAGACATAATCATGTCATGAAAGGTGTAATCCAACTTCACTGGATAGCCATGACTACCACTGTCACCTCGTTCCGCTTTTCACTGATATTTTCACATCTATTATCTCACTTTATTTCCAGAGTAGCACTTCAAGGCAGGTGGGAGAGATAATCATTTAATTGTTGAGAAACCAGACTCGAAAAAGTAAAGATACTTGCTCAAGTTCACACAGTTAAATCCAGATTTTCTGATTCTAGATGGGAGCTTTGTCTTCAGTCTCAAACATGGAGATATTTTATGTCATTCTTGATGCCAGAGTGCTACCAGCACCCTGTGTATATTGACCATATATTGTAAATCCATATCTTGTAGTCCATTATATATTTCTAATGACACACACAAAAACAAGGATATCATCCCGCTTCCCACTCTAAGATCCAAGTCACTGATGTATGTCTCTAATAAAGAGGATGGCTTCTCACAGGGCTTTTGCCACAGTTTTCTAGTACCATTATGTGAGAAATGCGGGTACATGGCGAGAGTGAAACACGTTTTTCCACAGGAAACAAGACTGTCTGTGCGGGTCTGCTGTTGGTCCCGAACAATTCCCAGTAGATGGCGCTGTGCATTAGCAAACAACCGGCTTGGGAAAGCATGACTGGGAAAGAAGTGAATGAGACACACCTGAGAAAAAAGTGTTGAAAAACTGATGCAGGAAAAAAGCATACTTGTGTGATTTAGATAAAGGGACACAAAATTGTGAGCTAATCCTTTTTAATAAGGCATTTGAAACAATTCCGATTTAGTTTGTATCTGTTAGAAATCTGCAGGTGATCTCAAATCAAATAGAAAATATTGGCCCCCCAATAGACAAATGCTCACTATAGCAGGAAGATATTTGCACCCTGTGACATCATCCTCGCTCTACAAATGTTAGATAATTGTCCCATTATGTCCCAACATAAAGCTTCTTTCTTCTCTGCCCCTCATTCTTTCCCATTTCTAGACTGTTCCCTAAGTTTAGAAAGCTCCCTTCTAAAACCTGTATTTCTATCTTTTATTCAAGGACCAGCTTTACCTCGTATTTTTCTTGAAATACCTTTGACAAGAGTGCGAGCTCAAAGGATTCTATGTGTCTTATCTTGGCATTCCGAGATAACACTTGGTTAATGTTTAGTTCATGTCGAATAATTAGTGAACAGCACCATGGCCCAATGATAGTTTCTGAATACATAGTCTGTCTTTTTTTTTTTTCTTCAAAATATATTTATGAAAGGCTCTTGGTCACAGAGCTTATGATCTAGGAGAGGGAATTAAACAAAATATAATGTGGTAGGTATATCACAGTGACAGAATCAGCCATAAAAGGACAGAAGAGTGTTCCTTACTTCAAGTTGGTACTAAAGGTTAGGATAAACTTCCCCCAAAAAATAAAGTCTAATTTTGTATCTGAATGATGAGTGTGGAATTGCTATTTATTTAGAATATTCCAGAAAAAAAGGACAACCATAAAAAAAAAAACAGAGGTCAGAAGATATACCACTGGATCTATGAGTAACTTAAAGTTAAGTGTGTTGTACCTGCAAAATACTATGTGATGGGGAGTGTAGATAAGATTGGAAGTGTATGTCCTCAAAGGTCTTGAGTTTATGTCTGAGAGAAAAAAGATATTATAATAATTTATGCATAAGAATGATATGATCAGATTTGCATTTTTCAAAGATCACTGTGGCTGAAGCGTGGAGACTAAGTTATGCTCAGTGTAGGTGTGGAGAAAGAAGCATGGTGCAGTCCTGGAAGCAGAGACCAGGTAGGGGGCGGCTGCAAAGCTCTAAGTGTTAAATGTTGTGACGAGGAGAGTGGGCAAAACTTGATAAAGGTGGAGCCAGCAAGAACATTCTCTGGGGGATGCCAACCCCAAAAAGTAAGTAAGATATCACCAGTATAATAAAACATTGTTGAAAATGAAGAAATGTATAATTATCAAAGCTCCTCCCTGGAAGAATGTAATATGTTTTTGGAAGTAACATTTTGATAAGCAGTTTGAGTTGATGACTGATCCTTCAGCAGCAAACTCAACTGGCCACAGATACAAATCTATCTGCCATTGCAGGATATTGTCTTGTTATTTGCTAAGATTTTGTGTCATTGACAAGTATGCAAGATTGAAGTCAGAGATGATAGTTGCGGGAAAGAAAAGAAAGCAAAGAAATAACCCCAGTGGTCATATTTTTCTACTCTCCTCTTTTGAAATAATTATTAAGTGGATATATAAAGAGGTATACAAAATAATTAGCATTTCTGCTCCATTGAGACTTATGAGTGATAAAAGGATTACATATTACTAGATGACATCAAATATATTTACAAGGTAGGAATGATAGTTCTCTAATTATTTGAATGCAAGAATAGGGAATAAAAAAAGAATCAATTGTGATGATGTCCAGGATTTAGAGGTGGGAAACTAGATAATGCCTTTTTCTGTAATAAGAACGAAAAAGGGTTGATTTGGTGTAAAATTGAAAGAGTAGATGAAGAATTAAATTTGCATTTTTAATATTTAAAGTATGCATGACTCTCAACTAGAGAGAGATCAAGTAAACAAGCAAGTCTGAAGCACAATAAAGGGATTTGACTGAAAAATATGGGTTTAGTAATACAAAACATAAGAGTAGATTATATCACAAGGGAGAAAGTGTAGATTGATATATAATAGAAGAAATGTGATTAAAGATATTGAAAAATATAATATTAACATTAATTAAGGTATATATTAAATTTTAAACCTAAGAAACAGGCATATTGTGTGTGTGTGTAAATAGAAAATTTTTATTTATTTATTTTTGTTACAGATGTATCTCCTTTTTTCCCCATTGACACCCTCCTCCCCACCTTATCCCCAGTTTTGTTGTCCATGTGATAGGAATAATTTTTAAATGGTTAGATGTCAGGTCACAAAACATTACAATAAATTAGCATATTAGACATTTTAAAGGTCATTTTTTTCCCTGCAGTGAAATACAATTGCTTGAGGTGAGTTCAGGACTCTTCCCCCAATAGGATTTGTGACAAAACACCCCAGAGAGCAAAATGGCAAAATTGAAAGACTAAGAATTTTAGACCTTAAGACATGTAAATCTTGAGGTTGGATTACCTCAAGTCTGCAAGTCTCTAAAACTGTTGAAACTAGTGACTATGAAACTGAGCACCCATGAGACCATGGGGCTCTCAGACTTCAAGGCTTCAAGGATGCAAGATTGTGAAAATGAAGATTGCAAGTCCTTACTGCTTTCCGGTACCAATTTTAGCCTCTGCTTACTTAGAAAATGTCCTATGTAAGGGAGTATCTCAGCACAGAGAGTTAGCTTTGCTTTGGAGTCTCTTCTAGAAGAAATTCTGAAATCCCAGAGGGCAGGTTAATCCAAGGTCTGTCTGATCTCTCTCCATCTGAGAAAACTGTTTCTCGGGCAGGTTAACTTTTCTGCCCAATCTGCTGCTTTCAACTTGACTCCTGGGATGAAAGCATCCTCTGTCTCTTGTGACCATCCCTCTTGAGTTTACTTTCATATTTTGGAAAATATTTGGATTATAGCTTTTCAATGAATTCAAAGAAAAGCATTGTGTCGCTCTCGTGTAGCTGTAGAGGTCACACTGTTTAGCTGAGAGTGGAGCCTTGGCATCTTGCACTTTTCTGGTGCTGCAGTCTTGCAGTCTCAGAGGCTCACCAAGGCTCTGCAGCCTAAAGACCCAACCGCATTATCGTTTCATAGTCTCAAGGTGCAGAAGATCCAAGGTTTTATTTTTGAGACCTTACCATCTTATTTATTTTCGGTCCCGAGCAAGGTTTCAGAGTAATTAAAGACAAAATTGAAATGAGTCTAATGTTGCAACTAATAACACTGATAATAACATAAAATGTTGAGCCTTTTTGTTGCCCAAGTAGTTGGGGATTGGGCTAAAAACAAAAGAGTGAACTTCTTTAATTCCTGGAGATCTAATTCCAAACCTTCCTAGAGGGATTAAAACAACAACAACATTTCTATAATACTACCACTTCTGCTTAAAGCAATAAATCGGTCAGTCCCTTAGTCTAGCTACCTAAGAGAAGAAAGAACATTATCTCTTAGAGGTTTTATATATATACACATATATATATAAACATACATATGGGTGTCTATATGTGTGTGTGTATATATATATTCTACTTCAGTTTATTCTTTTACACATAATAGCAGCATAAAAATTACAAAACATATGAATAAACAGGACAATATGACCCACAATAAGAGAATAGTCAATAGTTAAAATAGTGAGTAAACTGACCTACAGATGATTTATATATTGTAATTACTACTAGACAAGGACGTTGAAATAACCATGATAAATATATTAGAGTCTATAGGAAAAGATAGATAAGATAAGTGAAGAAATAGGACATTATAGGAGAAACTTGAAAGCATAATAAAGAAACAATTGGAAACTGAGAACTGAGAGCATAGTATCTGAATTTTAAAAAATTATTGAATATGATTAAGAATAGATAGGTCACAATAGAACACAAAGTGAGTAAATGTAGAAGAAAGTGGACAATGTTTCAGTGAACTCTGAGAGACTACAAATTGGTCAAGCATATGTATAAATGAAACAGCATAAGGAGAAGAGAGAGCACATGGGATTGAACAACATTTAAAGAAATAGTGGATAACGGTTTTCAATGTAATCAAAAGAGTAATTTCAGATCCAGAAATCACCAAAACTTCAAGGACAATATATTCAATACAACAGGAAAAAAAAAAAAAAAAACTACACCTAAGAATTTCATAGATAAACTTCTAAAAAAATAAAGAAACCAGCATACAGAGAAAATATTTAAAGTAGCCATGGGTGTGGGGTGGGGTGGGGGAGAGACGGGAAACATTCATATAGTGAAACATTAAGAATGACAAATCCGCCCTGGCCGGTTTGGCTCAGCGGTTAGAGCGTCGGCCTGCGGTCCGGAGAGACCCAAGTTTGGTTCCTGCTAAGGGCCTGTACCTCGGTTGCAGTTTGTCCCCGGCTCTGTTTGGTCGTGCGGGTGGCAGCCACTCGATGTGTCCCTTTCACGTCGATGTTTCTCTCTCTCTCTCTCTTCCTCTCTCTCCCTCCCACTCTATCTGTACAAAAAATGGAAAAATGTCCTCGGGTGAGGATAAAAAAAAAGAATGACAAATCCTCATCAGAAACAATGGAGATCAGAAGAAATTTTTAAAAAATTTAAACGTTGAAATAAAATGTTGTCAAATTTGAAACTCTATGTACTTTGAAACTATATTTTAAAAATGAAAGTGATTGTAAAGACATTTTAGACAGAACTCAGAGAATATGCTGCAGTTAGACTTACTCAAGAACCTGAAAAGAAGTTTTCCAGGATGAAGAGAAGCCATACCAGATGAAAGCCCAGATCTATAGAAATGTAGGAAGATAATGGGAAAGGGTACATATGTAGACAGATATGAAATATCTTTTTATTCTCTTCTCATTATCTCACTTTCTTTCTTTCAACACAGAATTACAGACATTTCTTAATATACCAATGTTTATGCAAAAATAATTTATTTAGGAGACTTAATATATGTAAAATTAAAATATTTGGCAATTAGCTGTATTTATTCAAAAACACTATTAACTATTTTGTAATACCCCAAACTCTTTGATATATAGAATATAGTCTCTCATATTTTAACTAACAAGTTTTTGAGGTACTTCTTGATGGTGTTATTTTGAGAATAATGACCTTGTTTATAGGACAAGGAGATGAAAATTACATTTAATCTTTTAAGTAAAGTCTTCTTACCCCAAATTTTGAAAGTAATTTTATATTTTATATATCATGCATATTAAACTCATACAGAGCTCTGTATCTATTACTTTAACTGTATAAGGATATGTCAACACCACATTTTTCATTAAATCTGTATATACACATGAGCAGCATTTGAGCATAGAAAGAATAAAATCATTTAACATTTGAAAATTTTTGTCTTCAAAAGCAATGTTGTGTAAGGTGCAATTTAGAAATGGAATTATTTTTTTCCATATTTTTACCATGGTGTTTAAGAATTTTGGGAAAAACAGCTATTCCACTTCTGGGAATTTCTCCAAAGAAACCTGAAACACTAATTTGAAAGAATATATGTACCCCCATGTTAACTGCAGTATTATTTACAGTAGCCAAGATCTGGAAGCAGCTCAAGTGTCCATCAGTATATGAGGGGATAAAAAGCTGTGGTACATTTACACAGTGGAATACTACTCGGCTGTAAAAGGGAAGACAATTTTACCCTTTGCCACAGCATGGATGGACCTGGAGAACAGTATGCTAAGTGAAATAAGCCAGTCAGAGATAGACAAGTACCATGTGATTTCACTCATGTGTAGCAGTTAATGAACAAACTGAACTACCAAGCAAAATCGAGACAGATTCATAGACAGAGCAGGCAGACAGCTTGGGGTGAGGAAGGGGGTTGCGAAGATGCGAAGACTGAGCAAAAAAGAAAAAAAAGAGAGAAAAAACTCATGGGCATAGACAACAGTGTGGTGATTGGAATGTGGGATGGGTGGAGGTAGAGGAGGGGATAAATGATGATGGAAAAATAATATAAAATAAAAAATTTCAAAAAGAGTTTTGGGAAAAAGAACTTGAAACTTGAGTAATAATATTTCAGTGTCTGAGTCTGGATTCTGCTGGCCCTTGTAAAAGGGCAGGGACTTTAGCATATCGAGATGTGTGTTCGAGGTTTTGTCTTTATCCATTTTCTCTTTTAAATGATCTTATTGGAGCCAAGCTCCAAGTTTGAAGATTTGCAAGACAACCAGTGGGCGCTCAGTTTCAGTCTGAAAGTCCTGACAGAGAGAGAAGTGAAGTAGCCCATAGAAGTTACACAGATATAAGTGATACAGGGCTAGATATTTACACATGTCGATGTTACCTGGATTCTCTGAAGTTCTGGAAACACTAAAAGAAGAAGGAAATGAGGTAGGGATGATTATTGTGTGCTGGTGAATTCAACATAAAATAAAGAGTTTTATAACTCTTATTTCTGGCCCCCTAAAGTCAAGGAAAGAATTTCTGTCCCTCTTCCTTGGAGCTTCATTTCATGTTGGTCTCGCCCTTTCTTCATGGTTTTGTGACATCCTTTTTTGTCTTAAATTCTTTTGTGTCTGAAATAGAAAGAAAACTCACCTAGGGTTTAGGAGATCTGGATTCCCTAACCCCCACTGTCTTTCTGTATAACCATATCTTTCCCCTCTCTGACCTTGCCTACCCATATATTCAGGAACTTAAATAAATTATGTCTAAAAGCACCATAACCTCTAGATTCTGTAAGTAAAGGGGGAAACTTTAGAAAAAATAGTTCACATTGAGCAGGAGGATGGCTTGAAGCTGTACTTCCCTGGCCTTAGAAAAGAGTTAGAAGAAAGGTCAGTTGCCCGTATCACAGCATGGGACTTCTGCAGTCCTCCACTCCAGTTTTCCCCGAGAAGCACCTGCGTTCTGAGGTTTACTTCAGCCCTATCCTTCCACACTTCTAAGATTCTTTTCCATGTCTGCACTCACCCTGCCCACCAAGCCATGTTTGCCTGTTATCAATACAGTCTGGTCTGGATGGCAGCCTATGGAGAGAAGCAGTCATACCCAGTGTTTAAATATTCAGACTCTGCAGTTAGATTTTCTGAGTTCAAATGCTGAGTCTACCCTTTCCCAGCTGTGGAGTCTCGGGCAATTGAATTAGTCTCTCTGTGTCCCACTTTCTCCTCAGTAAAGGGGGATATAAGTGCCTACGTTATGATGCGGTTGTGCGATTACATTCATTAATACATGCAAAGCTTTTGGACCAGTGACTCATCTATAGTAAAGCAGTTATTAAAGGATTGCTACTACCAATGTTTATTTTAATTCAATTTGGAATTGCCAACGATAGACATTTTATGTAATTCTGCCTGTCTTCTCCCCTTTCCTTCTTTCCTCGCTCTCTTCCTTTCTTTCTTTGCCCTCCCTCCCTCCTCTCTGTCTTTCTTTTTCTTCACCCCTGTCTACTCCCACTCTTCTAGATGGATGTTTTAGGAGGCCTGCACTTACTTGCCAAGTACCTTGGGTCAATCTGGCTTGACCAAGCAGGCAGAGTCCGGGGGCTTGCTAAGCCTCGCTGCTGTCCAGGCTATGCTCAGTGGAACCGTCAGAGAGCTGTGAAAAGTGCCAGAAACAGATTTCATTAATCCTACCATCAGTAGGTCTGAATTCATTGCAACTAATACAATACCTGTTTCTCTAACTATGCCAACATTTTCTTGACACCGTGTATGACCTCCTGTTATTTCTCAACAAAAGCTGGCAAGCACGACCCAGCGGGGAAGTAAAACAGCCCAGCAGGCCACAGACTGCTGAGTGCATCCATGCTGAAATGAACAGCACATTCCAAAGAGATCCACAGTTTAGAAGAAAAAAGAAAGAAAGAAAGAATGCAGAATTAGGAGCGAGTGATCCCCTGGGCCACCAGACTTCCTTGTCTATCTTCACTACACTGAAAACCAGAGTGACTGCTACCCTAACCTCCTTGACAATTCTGATTTGAGTACCATGTTTAGAGATGCCACTTCTAACTGTCCGCATTAGACAGTATCCTCACAAAAAGAATCACTTATGTCCTCCTGATGGGTCTAGTCTCTAAAATCTTTGAAGTTCCTGCCAGCAACACCAGAAGAGAAAAGAGCCATTCCGATGAGTAGGTGTAGTTATAGCTCAACTATGGGATGAAATCAGACTGAAAGGATTTCTACGTGTACAAGAAAATATGCAAGGAAAGATGGAGTTTGTTTAGTTTGAAAGGCTTTAACTTCTCCCTCCTGATTTTTGTGAAAAATGGGACTATTAAATCAATTTTTCTGCTTTGCATTTAACTCTGATGAGCACAAGGTAACATTTTTATTTTCTGGCTAAAATGCCAGATCTTTCTTGAAGCCTTTCGTAGCAGGATTATTCAAGGAATGTTCACTAAAAGGAAGAACACTGAGACGAACACTCTGGATGGGCTCTACAGGTATTCAACGCAGTGGCTGAACAATGGTATTTCCATTATTGTCAGAGGACCTGGCCCCCTACCCCAAAATGAGTAACATTGGGAAGTAAAATATCTGCCCTTAATTACATTCCAATGAGAGTGACAGGTATTAAATAAATTAATTATGACAAAATGTAGAAATTGTCATAAAAATGTGCACAGGAAAAAATCAGGGGAATATAGTTCCGTTTGAGCAGTATAGAAAAGACTTCCCTGAGGGAAAGATGCATCCGATGGCAATCTGTAGGAAAATATAAGAAAGTCTAGACTGAAATTCCCATGCAGAATTATTAATTCATTTATCAATGATGATATTCAATTTTTTTTTAATGAAACTGGCTGAAAAAGAGAAGTTTAAGGATGTTCAGTGTCTGATCTTCTCAAGGATCAGAAGAATTTCTTGCTGCTTATTGAACAAAGAATAACTGCTATTTTCTTCAAATCTCCAGGGGCCAAGTTTTTATCCTAAAATTGTATTCCTCTGGATAATCTCGGCTGCATTTAGCATAGAATTCTATAGAGAGTAGGTACTAACAAGTATCTGAATGATTGTGAGAGCCAGTTAGAAAGGTTTGCACAAAGCAAGACAAATTAAAAGTAGGAACAGACATGTGTTGGCTCAGAAGGAAAAATGGCTATAGATTGATGATAGGGTCAGGAAAGAATGTTTTCTTGGGTAGTAATTGTTGAATCTATTAACATTTACCTGTACTTATGATGCACTTAGGGGAGGAAAATCAGATATCTAGTCCTTATTCCTTTCATAACTGCAAACATCTGTAATGATCATGAAAAGATGAGAATATGAGACCTTAAGTGAAATGTTAAAATATGATCTTCATAATAAAATATCCTCACTGAGGGATAATGGACTTGACTGAGTAAGAACACTATATGTCATAAAAAGTTTGTAAGAATAATAAAGATTATAAATGATGCTATTTTTGTAACATATATCTAGGAAGCTGGATTTGTAGCTGTGGACTTTGATCAAGTGACTTAATTTCCAGAGTTGAAGCTTGTTTATCTTTAATTAGAAGTTATAACACTTGATTGTTTTTATACATCACTTTTTTATTTGCAATCTCTCGTTTAATTCTTGCAGAAACATTTATGATAGAGGTCTTATCAACTTTATTTATAGATGTGTACATTAAGACTCACATTTGTCACTTATTCAAAGTTATCTCAACAAAAAAAATTTCAGAAACAAAAGTCAAACCTTTATCTTCTTATTCCAAATTTTATGCATATTTCAGTACAATCATACATCCTCTGAGTATCAAATTATAGTAATTATATTAATTGTATTGTGGGTTATGACAATACCATAATTTATAATTTTATGTATATTTGAAAGTGTTTAATAAATGATAAGGTGTTGCATACATATGAAACACTATGTGATCACTACAGAACCCATCAATTAATTGATTAATATATTTATTCTCTCTTATTTTAAAACCCTTTATGAATGCCTATTAAATATTTTCATCACTGTTCTAGATACTCAGGGAATATGAGGAACTACTTAATAATCTAAGTCTAGAGATATTATTTGGCTTATATTTCTTTACTATATATTGGCACACTTATCTAGAAAGCAATCATTTGCCAGAAAATTACTCTTGAACGATGGCTTATATTATTTGCTGCAACACAGAAGGACATTAGTAATCCCAGATACTGGATTCTAGCTAGCCACTGTAGTCACATACCTATTGGCCTTACAAGTGTCTCATTTCACTGTTATGTTTTATTGCACCCACTGGAATAAAAGTAGATTACTGTATGCTGGTGTTCACTGACCTAGTTAAATACGCAAGTAAATGACAGCTTTTTCAATGCAGTGGTTTTAAGATAAGCAGCAAATATTTATATTCCTCTAAGTATTGTTCCAAAAATGGCAACAATGGTTCACAAAAGTAAGGAGGTTATCTGAGTAGGAGATTTGCTTTATTACTAGGCACTAAAAGTAACTCTAACTTCACCATCTAATATATTTTGGAATACTACAGAGTCTATTGAAGGTCTCCAACTGAAGTTTTTCACTTTTGTATGGAGAGGAAAGCTTTTTCAACCAATAAAATCTGACAAAAAGTTTTTAAGTAACAAGCACATTGTTGGCTAGGTTGGCATTTTCTAATGATTATTAATTTTACATTTAAACTGAACTCTGAAGTGTATTTAATGGTTACAAATGATATGAATTAGCTGTCGTTTTTATAATTAAACGGCATTATTTTATGACCAAGGCACGCATTCTCAGGGGGAAAAAAAGGTGTTAATTTCAATTATATGGTACTACTTCTAGCTGTTCATTTACTTTGTTTACCAGCTTAATTCACTAAGTATTTTTACTATTAAAGTATATTACAAATGCCTCTTTAGATAGATGAAATTATGTGAGATTTCCGATATGAGACCACATTTGTCCTATGAAATGAAAGTTTTGAATGGTTCAGCTTAACATACGGTTTGCTTATGGGGCAGTCTTAGTAATGCCCCTGCCACCCCGCCCTCCCACATCTTTCCTGAAGAACTTTTTCCTCTAATGGCGCCACTTAAAGTGAAATTAAAGAGGTTTGAAAATGACTCTTCTCTATTCTCCATTTAATGAAATCAACATTTCTTTATTTTCAAGTATCTTATCAAACCTCTGTAAAGACTAATTCTTCTACCCAACCAGTGTGGCTCAGAAGTTGAGTGTCGACTCATGCACCAAAAGGTCGCTGGTTCCATTCCCGGTTAGGGCACATGCCCAGGCTGTGGGCCTGATGCCCAGTGGGGGGCATGCAGGAGGCGGCCAATCAATGTTCTCTCTCGTCAATGTTTCTATCTCTCTCTCTTTCCTTTCCTCTCTGTAAAATCAATAATAATAAAAAAATCTTTAAAAAAAAGACAAATTCTTGCAACCAAACCATGCAAAAATAAATTTTCTTTGGTGAGGAGACATTTTTATTTCATCACAATGTAGAGATAGAGAAAGGTATAGGAGCAAGATTGTTCCTCTGTGATCAAATATGATAGATAAAATGCCAAATTATAAAAGACAAAGATGTATTTGAATACTTAGAATGCATTAAAACACAATATTTTGACCAGTCTCAGCAGTAATGTGAACAAACTCCCAAACTCTGATAATCATAAAAAATAAACTTAAGAGTTTCTCAGAAGAGATTATCAACTAACATTATTTGTTTTTGTATTTGAGTTTTGAATACCTAGTCACAATTTTACTTATTTCATATTTGAAAGCTATTTTAAAATTGGCAAGGTTTCTCATATCTGTAATGATAATTATTTTTCTCTTGTGACTATATGACTTTATGATCCTTTAACTTGGCCTCAGCAAATTAGATTCCAAAGAGTTCCAATCTTTAATTAGCAATTTCCCTGTCTTCTACCACTGCCTATTTCTGGCAGCATAGACTGTTTCAGCTTAGATAAACCAGACTTGATATAATGGGTAATGATTATGAACTGAAATGGAAGGTAATGGACCAGTGCTGGAAATGGTGATCCATGACCAGATTGTTCTGATCTTTCATAGTACTGTGTGCTGACCTACTTGGCAAATTGAATTTGCTCTTCTTATTCATGCATAACTGGGGTCACTTAAACATTAAAGGCTTGGAACTCCTCTCCCTCTCATCCTTTGATCTAGGTTAAACCTATTGTTCCTCTTTGGTCCAGGATGAGGGAGGATGTGTGAGTATGTACACATGTGTGAATACATGTGTGTGTGTGCCTATGCATACCTAAAGTTAACAGAGAGGATCTACTGAAAAATGAGGCCAAGTTTCATGTTTCATGTGTCCACATTTTAAGGACATATGTAAATGGAAAACATCAAGTTAACCTAGAATACCAATAGGTATACCATAAGTCTTAATAGATAATTATCTATTATAAACCCTCTTTCTATGCCTGGAATGTCTCACTTCTTTTCTTAAAATATACATAAGAATATTTTGTGCATGCATAATGAAATAGATCCTAAAAATGTTGGATAAAAGAAGAGCAGAAGATGGATAAGGATAAGTGATACAAAATATGCAGTTTAGGAAGAACCTTGAAATATGGCCCTGATATGCTGTTAAAATGGCTGTTGGAAGTTGAGAAAAAATGGTGGCCCACACCTACGTGAAGTAGAAATTCCAGAAATACAAAGGCAGAAGGTGAAGAAATGTTTAGAAAAGTGGGAATGCTAGATTGAATTTAGTAAGTGAGCCCAGAAAACTCAACAGTTCATTATGTTACAAAAGAGAACCCCCATGACTCTTGACTAAGTAATTAGCAATGCACTGATGGGAGAGGAACTAGTGTATTTGAAGAGCTCCATGGTAGCCATTCTGTCTAGTTCAGGGAAATGGTAGCAGATGCTAAGAACTGGGCTCACTGATAGCGATAAGGAATAAGATCCTAACATAAAGGAGGCCAGATGATAAGTTTGAAGTCATGGTAATGAGTGCCAATGTCAGTGTGCAGCCCAGGATCTACGGAAATGATTTAAAGGGCATCGTGTTTCTATGGGAAAGATAGATAGTCAACCAACAAGGGTACAAGCAGTTACTCTAATAAAATATCTTAATCTCTTTCCCAGTTTCCAGATCTGAGTCACTTATCAAACCCTATTAATTAATCATTGATTAATGGAGAGGCTGAGTACCCATGAAGAATGACTTTGAATATCACGGCATGTTTGGACAGTTATGATTCCTCCCATCTCCCAAAGAACTTACGACTGTTTAATTAGATAACTGAACACTGAAAATGGAAATGCTCTGTTGTTTTGAGAACTGTGGAACACGGAGTTCAAGTTGATATAAACACTTGAGGACCTAGATCATTATCAAGGTTCTACTGTTAAACTGGGTGCATGCGAAGACCTGATAATATGAATTGTGGCTCAGCTGATATTGAGTTGACTGGGTTTGCAGACACCCCAGAAGTTATTTCTCTGGTCCTCAGATGCATAATTGCAAAAGACATATTTGGTTGTGGAAAGAATTTCAGAATGGTTTCTTGGCTTGTGGGGCCAGAGGTATTGAAGTTGGGAAAATAAAGTGGAAACCTCTGAATCTGTCCCCCAACCCCAAACCTGCCCAAAATGATACACCAAAACCCCCAGTGGGAACGGGCATGAAGTGTGAAGATTTTTTTACTATACATTAACACCTACTAGAGAAAACCTGCCATGGTAGAGGCCCCATTAACACTGCAATGCAGCACAAATAGAGTAGCCTTGATGGTGGAGATGGAGGCTGTTTATACATAGACCCACCAACACAGTCTTCAACTACCCAAATCTGATCTATGCCTAGCTATTGCTTAACATTAACCTGACATCAATGGAGACCAATACAAAGTCCCTGTTCCACCCTTCAAGGAGACCAATTAGTTATTTGGTTTCAAAATTATTGCATTGGACCCCTTTCATCAGAAAAGAGCAGGGATTTACTGTGATTGAAGTAATTCCATAAATTAAATATAGGTCAAGCTTCTAGTCTTTAGGACCTTAACCATATAGAGTTTTCTTCAGGGCATATAGAGTATTTGATCTACTGCTTAGAATACTGCATAATATCACCTAACATAAAGGAAACTACTCTACACTAAAGGAGATATGTGGGCATGTGACTCATCACATACCCTTCCACTCAGAATCTGCCAATCAGTAGAGAAGATGCAAATGAGGCACCAATTTGGAGATGATAACCCACAAGGGCATTATGACGTTCAGAGATGTTCAACCTTTCTCATCTCATAGCACACACAAACTAATTACTAAAATTCTGCAGCACACCAAAAAATATATCATATATTTTTTGCCACTCTAACAAAAAGTAGGTAAAATTTTCATTTATTTGCAAAAAGTAATAATAATAATTACCTACCTCTTTTGCTCCAAAATGACTTTTTAAAAAAACAGGTGCCTATGCTTGTATATAAGGATTTCTGGTACCAAGAATTAACCAGTCAGCCTCAGCCTTGTTATGCGACATGACCAATAAGATACAACACTATTGTATGACCTATATATTTATGGTTTAAGACAGGGCATTCACACGGAATGGCTATTATTGTGTTGGCTGTTATCATTTTTTTATTTGACAATCTAAGGAAAAAGAGGTCAGTGTCCCTGAATAAATAGTCAGGTATTGCATGTTTAAAAAATTCTTGAGGCACACTGGTTGAAAAATCACTGCCCTAAGTCAGTGACCCACTTTATGGTGCTGGGCTCCCATTAGGTAGAATATATGGGTCCTATAGCAAAGAAGAAGAGTTAAGAATGGCTCCGCTTACCCTCACTCTATTGACTAACTTGGAGAATTTATTATTTAGTCTCTGTTCTCTAGATGCCTTCTTCTTAGAGGAAGAATACTTCTACCAGCATTATAGTAAAAGTCCCATAGAACTTTATGCTATTGTTACCATTTGGGCTCCTATGCTAAGAGATTAACAGATAAGAAAAAAATCACAACACTGGCACAAGTAGTTTATCCAGGTTATCAGCATAGGGGTGGGCTTTTGTTACCCAGTGGTGTTTGACCTGCTGTAGTAACTCTTAGTACTCCTCTGTCTAATTTGATGGTAGATGGATAAGTACAACAGCCATATCTAATCATGGTACAAAGATAATGGTGACCAGAGCCTCATACCAAACCAGAGTAACCATCTGGATCACTATAAGGTAAGTTGCCTAGACACGCAGAAGTTCTAGAAGAAGTTTTGGTCCATCTAGAATAGATAATGTACAAAAGATATAATGAGTATTAATGGTAGTCCCAAGATGAATTGTTACATGGGCACTGTAGTTTTAAAATTCTTCTCAGTTTCTCCAGGGAAAAAAAAAAGAAAGATCAAAGTTTAACCAGAATACTGTAGGAGTTGTTTCCATATGTAATGAAATTACTGTTGAGAAAAGTGTTTCTGAGCAGTGAAATGGGTACATTTTAGAAAATGCTTTAAGTCATGTACCACACAAAATCTCTTTCAAGATCAAGGCATGTGTTTTCCCAGCTCTCCAGAAATTGACTTCACCTGCAGAAATCTGCCAGCACCCAAGGTTAAACCCACTTCTAAGGTCAGGGTACAGAAATTCAGCTCCTTGCTTCAGTTCTAAAGGAACATCTCAGTTCCAAAACTCCTAATAGCTTTGATCAAATTATTTGTTTTGATTCATCATTCAGTTTTTCTCTTCTCCAAAATTTGCACATATTCCTCTTAGATGTATTCTTTCTGAGACCACTCCAATGAAAATCTCCTGCATGCAAATCTCTTTTCTAAAGAACCTGTTTTAGCACACGAGGTTACACAGACTCTAAGTGGCAATTAGAATTAATACTCAGACTTCCAGACTCTTCTAAGAATGTCTCTGGAAAACAAGCAAACTTATTTGACACCTTTAAACAACTATAACACACCACAGAAATTACAGATAGATATATTTAATAATCTTTGCAGTATATGTTTTATCTACGCTATAATACTGTGATATATAAATAATCTGCTTATACATCTATTTGAAATTAAAATAGAAGTTTCTTGAGGAAAAGGGGATGTATCATAGGCATATTTATTTTCTAAATTGAACAAATTTCCTATTCATATTAACCTTACTCAACTAACATTGTATTTGTTCAATGAATAACTACAATGATAAATATTTTAAAATTTATTTGGAAATTATAATAATTTAACACCTAAGTATTTCTTTATAGGAATTGCAGCATATTAGAAGACCTGTTAAGAACGCAGTGCTGTTCTTGGACTTTGCTCTCTATTATCACTACAAATAAAAGGTATTTATATAACTTATTGTTCTACTACCTCCCCAATGCACACTATGTGTGTTGCTATCTTTAGCTTCCTAAACTATAATTATGAGTGGATAATTCTCTTTCTTAAAAGCCTACTGAGCCCTTTTTCTAAAGGATAAGGCTAAACTCAATAAAATATTTGTTTTTCTGAATGAATAGATGGTTCTCTATACTAATTACCACCTAATTTCTCAGTTTTATTTACCATCACTTTAATTCATGCGCCCTAAATTTCTTTCTCATGATTTTGTTCTCACTATTTTTTTTCCTCTTAAATGTTTTCCCAATTTTCATTAGTCAAAATTTTAACAATCCTTCAGGGCCCAGATCAAACACTGCTACCTCAGTCCTTATTCATACTGCCTCTCCCAAGCCAGAAGAAATCTCTTTCTCTATTAGGTGTACCTGTCACTATTTTGTACCATATTAAAACATATGCATGCCTTACACAGAGCTGTGTTCCTCTTATCCCCCATGTTTTTTCTACGCTATAATACAAAGCATAGCCTTGTGCATGGTAGTTACTTTGTACTGCTGACTGAATGAATAAGATACAGATGGGTGTTGACAACATAAGAGTTAATTGACCACATGGAACGGATTTGTTTCCTTTAATATATATGTGTCAGATGTATTTAATGACACTTAGATGGTAAACCATGAAAATAATGAGGCAAGGCTTTAGGGATAGAAAAAAATTTGATAGAAATTGAGAGAAGGGAAATACCAGGGAGACAAAAGACATTGGCACTGAAGTGAATCCTTGCCTCTTGCCTAAATCTGATACCTACATTCAGTAATGAAAGTGAAAAAACATAACAAAATATAGTTTCGTAAATTCACTGCCTTATTTACTAATGACATTAAGATTAAACTAATTCTAACTTATATATTAAATATATCTGTAATTTCTGTGGTGTGTCATAATTGTAGAAAGGTGTCATACAAGTTTGCCTGTTTTCCAGACATTCAGTATTTTTTAATGAACTATAGCATGGCTTTAACCTAAATTCTCAGCAATAATGGTGGTTATAGTAGCCTGCTTTTGGAGAGGGGGGATGATACTGAGAATTGTTTATCACCTTGCTGTATACTTCATTTGAATTGTTTAGATATACAATAGAAAACAATTACCACTTTCTTGTGCTTTTTTTTTTAATCCTCACCCGAGGACATTTTTCCATTTTTGGTTCAGATAGAGTGGGAGGGAGAGAGAGGGAGAGGGAGGGAGGGAGGGAGAGAGAGAGAGAGAGAGAGAGAGAAAGAGAGAGAGAGAGAGAGAGAGAGAAACATCGACGTGAAAGGGACACATCGAGTGGCTGACACCTGCATGACCAACTAGGGCCGGGGACAAACTGCAACCGAGGTATGTGCCCTTAGCGGGAACTAAACCTGTGTCTCTCTGGACTGCAGGTGGATGCTCTAACTGCTGAGCCAAACTGGCCAGGGCTCTTATGCTTCTTAACAGCTGGGATGCAATTTCAGGGGCCTGCTTCAGCACCTTGGTCAGAGCAGTGGGATTAACATTTTTGTACATTTGTACACCTCGGATTCAATGAGGCAATCATTGTTTCTCTGCACCAATAAATATGTATTCAAAAGTGATTGGCAAAGGGATACAGTAGCTAGCTATAATAATTCTATAAGTATCCACTCAAGTCTTAAGGCAGCTTTGCCTTGATAAGTGTCCTTTTAAAAAAATCAATCACAGAGAACCTCAGGCTGAAGAAAACATGCCAATCTTCTAACCCAAATTATTTTACTTCCCTTTATATATGGACAAGACTTCTACTTAAGTTATTCTTTACGCATAAAAATTCACATAGTAAAAATAAAATAAAAAATTAAAGACACATTTGGATGTGGAAGAAAAGTTGAGAAGTATACAGAAATGTGTATACTAGTTTCAGAGTTATGGTTGTTCTTTTTGCTTACCTTTGTTTGCTGGCATTTCTCCCATACATATATTTTGTAAAAATAAATCATTAGTTTCCTCTTACCTTCACAACTCTAAAGTAAAGCAAAGGCCTTATCAGAGATGAGATTTAAGTAGGTCTTATGGGTCTAATAAATACTGATGGCAGCAGTTATAATAAAGACCACCCCATGATATGGTGGGAAAGTGTCAAAGCAATTTGGCTGGCCGTAATTCCCACTCAGTCTTTGTCCTTGTCCAGAAGCTATGTGCAGTTGTAGATAATTTTGAAAATCTCTTTCAGTTCTCATAACTTATACTGCCAAGCTTTCATATTCTATACTGAAGCTTTTCTTTATAGATGATCCTGCTGACGATAATTCTAATAATATTTAAAATGTCTCTGTGTGTTAGAAGCAGTTCTAAATATTTCAATATAACTCAATCTTTGCCTCAAAACTTGAGTTTGGCACTATTATTTTGTAAAAATGAAGCAAAGTCCTGAAGAGATTAAGCAGTATGCCTAAAGCCACAGAACTATTAAGTGGAAAATGATAATCCATTCTAAATTGTGGAGAAATAAAACTTTTTTGTAACTTATCAATTGATTTTTTTTTTCAGTTTTAGTTGAATCTAGACACAGTGTGAAGATTGTTTTAACTGGCCTTTGTAGAATTGGAGACTCAATGTTTCAAAATCATCTAATATAGCAATAGCCCTCAGTGTTGGTTATAATAGGCTCCAAAGCCTATTGGTCAGAATACAAAACCTATGAGATTAGAAATGTAACATGAGCACTTTCTTACTTCTTTCATACTTAACAAGATGACTATTATTTTATACAGAGTAATATGCTTTTTTCTTTCATATTGTATGCCATCTATCTCCGGCTTGGTAGGGGGTTAGAATTGTCATGGTAGTAATACAAATGGGAAAAAAATGTTGAAATTCAGCTTTGATATTGAAAATAATATTGCAATGTAATAAGGTTGACTGCCACACTTCAGGGAAAGAAAATTGCTTCCTCGGCAGGGTTGTAGAATTGATTATGGACAAGCTGGAAGAAAAAGGAGATGGGAGAAAGCAGATGGCCATGTTTGTCACAATATCTGACCTCTTGGACAGCAGAAACATGTTAAAAGATTAAGATGAACGGCAATAACATAAATAAAAAAGGTGTCTGCGCTGCTTTCCCTTTGAGATTCTGGAAGGAAATTGTGTCTAGGCTCCCTCTTCCGCAGCAAAGTAAACTTGCCTCCTTCTCCCCTCAAAAAGCTATGTCTCATATAACATACTTTTTATCCACACACATGCACACATGGGTATTTTAATCATTGTATGTTATAGACATTGCCTGCTTTTTACATTAATCAGTTAACATAAGTAATATTTAAAATTGAATAAAGTTTATTACATTAATCTTAATAGCGGTATTGTTTTATTTAAAATGCTGAATTGGAAATACATAATTAGATAGCTAATAGAATGATCTAATTAGCTAAGGTTATGGAATGCTTATTTCCCCTGACTTAAAATTCATCATCTCATATAAAAACAAAACGGCTCAAGTATTTTTCGTTTAAATGTCAAACTCAGCCACTATATATATTGCTTTGCATTGCACATACTTGATGATTCATTGCTTTGGGAGGATGGAAATTCATCAGATGTTCATCACTATGACCTCTGTTCATTATGTTTGCTTGTTATCTCTCTTTAGTTTTTCTGCAAATTGTTATGGTTTGGATATTAACAGAAACATACATGAGAGGGAAAAATGTCATTCAAAGTTCTTCTTTTCTCCAGTGTTCCTCATTCAAAATACTTACTGTTTTTCTCATTTCTGTTTCTTGTTTTTTTTTTTTTAATCTGTACATTTATTTAAATGTTTCATGTAATAAACTTACAATTATATTTTTGCTTTTATCATTTAATTTATATTTCATAACTCATTTCTTTTCTATATAAAAATGAAATGTAGAGTTTATAAATGCATATGCAAATATAATAATGTGATATGTTATTAGGAAAACTTTATAAAACTATAATTTGAAGATATTTGATTAACAGTAACAGAAAAAATACCTTTATCAATATTTTGCATGGAAGCAATTTTTGGTAATTGGTATCTTTCAAATAACTAAAAAAATCTGTAATGATGATAGAAAAGGTATTGAAGGACAATCAAATTGATGTTGTTTCATATTTTTATATGGGTTATCATTTTCTAACATTTTAAGAAAATAGAAAAATACAAAGGGAAACTAAAATATTGACATAATAAAGTGAATTTGAATACACTTAACACAAATCATTGCTCTTTACACTTTCTAATGTCTTGAAGAATAAAAGAAGAAAAAGTGGAGCTGAGAAACTGATTTACTTTGTTATCCACAATAATTGTAGATATCTACAATATATGAGATTCCTCTCTTTCTTTGATAATAAATGATCCCATAAAATATGGTCCTTGAAAATGAGCATGGATCCCATCTATAATCAAAAAGTGATTAATTTTGAAAATTAACCACTCAGAACTCAAAACTCAAATTTCTTTATCAATTGACAGAATCATCTAGAGGGTTTGGGGGTTTTAATGATATTTTTTAGCAAAATAAGTTATGTGTCAGTTCTATTATTGAAGTAATTTTATTCAGTTAAATTTTTAAATCACAACCTGCATTTTCCACATCCCTCAGAATTTTTCCAAATAAACGAGAGCCATAACAAATGCACATTCGCAAATATGCACTATCAGACACAAAATTTTGCAGCATGAGACAAAACTTCTTCAGGACTATTCAGGATTCTGAATAATTTCTTTCTGGCCCTTCATAGAATTTCTTTCTGGTTTTTCAAGGCTTAGATGGGGTTGTCCTAATAACTGTGATTTTGACATAGAACAATTCTTTACTGTTTGTGTAACTGGGGCATTAATAATAAGACCTGGGACTTTTTTGTTATTTCTTCCAAATATTTAGAAGTGTAAATTTTTTTTCTTTCACAAAACAACTACAGTTCCAAAATAGAACAGATTGTTCTATATATTTAGTCAAATGTCTGGTTTGGTTGCAAGAGTCTAGGGTTATACCTATTGTCCCAATATTTCTTCCAGTTTAGTATGTCTCATGCTAGGATGTGGAGAAATGGGAACCCTTGGGTACTGCTTGTGGGAATGCAGACTGGTGAAGCCACTGTGGAAAACAATATGTAATTTCCTCAAAAAGTTAAAAATGGAATTGCCTTTTGACCCAGTGATCCTACTTTTGGAATATATCCTAGGAAGCCTGAAACACCGCTCAGAAAGAATATATTCGTTCTTATGCTGAGTGAAATAAGCCAGTCAGAGGAAGACAGTGAGACCATCTGATCTCACTAATACGTGGAATCTAATGAACAAAATAAACGGACAAACAAAATGGAACCAGAAGCATGAAAACAGGGAACAGACTGGTCAGTGCCCAAGGGGGTGTGGGGTAGTGAGGGTGACTGGATAAAGAAGGTGAAGGAAACAGCTGAGGAACATATATGCACACCCCATGGACATGGACAATACTTTGGTAAAGGCCAAGGAAGGGGAAGGCAGGGAAGGGCGGAGGTGGGTAAAGGAGGGTGGGAAGAGGACTCCTGTAATAATGGTAACATTTTTAAAAAATTAATAAAAAATAAAACAATGTCACAGCTTGGAAAATAAGTTATATGATTATACTCCTCACGGGATATATAGCTTTGTCTTAACTCTAAGAACCCCTTTCCCCTAACTTCAGCTCATCTCTCCAGCTGTCCACCCTAGAGTCTCCTGCCCTTCATGCCCATCGCCGGGGAGATGGGCAGCTTACAAAGTTAAGAGTTTCGCACCCAGCAACATCTGCAGTGTTTGATCAACCACAGGAATCTCCTTCATTTAAACAACATTGGAACTCCAGGTTGCTCTGCTCTTTCATCCAAGGTGGATGGGAAGAAAACAAAATTTTACATTATTTTTTTTTAAATTAAATGTATTGGGGTGACATTGGTTTAATAAAATGATACAGGTTTCAAGTGTAGATTTCTATGATATATCATTTGTATATTGCATTATATGCCCACCAGCCAAAGCCAGATCGCCTTCTGTCAACATATGCTCGACCTCCTCTACCCTTCACTACCTCCCCACCCCCTCTCCACTGGTAACCACCATACTGTTGTCTGTGTCTATGATATTTTTGTTTGTCTTGTTTCTTCATTTGTTACTTTCAGTTTTATGTCCTACATATGAGTGAAATCATATGGTTCTTGATTTTTTTTTGTCTGACTTATTTCAGTAAGCATGATATTCTCAAGACCCATCCATGTTGTCACAAATGGCAGTATTTCGGGTTTCTTATTGCTAAGTAGTGTTCTGTTATACATATGTACCACATCTTTTTTTATCTAATCATCTATCAAAGTACACTTTCGTTGTTTCCACGCCTTGGCCACCATTATTTCATGAATAATCCTGCAAATTGTATTCCCTTGCTTGCTGTCTTTTCTCATTTTTACACTATACACATGCATATCTCCATTTGGCTCCAAGAGGGAAATTTCTTTATTCATGTTTTACTGTTAGGAAAGCAGTAGGGCTACGTACTCTTCTCATGGAACATTCCAAAAACACGATGACCTAACTACCATAAACTCTCCCTAGTCCTCATGTTATATCTGCAATACATTTAAGATCTTTAAGGAAATATTAGAGTAGCATTTTTTTTTTAAAGTAGGATTTTGAAACCAAGAATATGAACCAAGAACAATGTCCCTATACCTTTGTCTGTGAAGGGTCTGCCTGACTCAGTCTTGAGAAATAGAGTATTTTAAAAGAGAACTATAAAAGTTGGTCTCCTTTACTAGTTGAATCTATACAAAAATGTAACGGGTTTTTAAATGTTGTATTTTAAGAATTTCAACATTTTTCTCCCAAGAATTAAATTGAAATAGACTTTCACTCTGTGTGAAGGTTGTGGTAAATGACAGAGTCTTAACTTACACATGGTCCTTAACAATTATAAGGTTATCTCACAAACTTACAAGACAAGTGGGGCAAACATTATTTCCATTTTATAGATGAATAGACCAAGGCTAAGGAAAGTTAAATTAATTTTTGAGGTTGTACAACTGTGAGTGAAGGAGCCCAATTTATTGACCAAAGCTCTTTTTTCATCATATTGCTGCACTTTAGAGGAGGGAGGTATACATTTTTGTCTGTATTCTGATTTACTGACATGACTAAATTCTAATAATTACTGTAGAAAGAAACCTAGAAGGCCACGCCAAAGTCATTAAAAGTATGTTTTTTTACATTTATCAAAGGTCTCTTCTAAGTCTCCAGCCCTTTTTCTTCCTTTTTGCTAACAGAATGGCTCACAGAAAACTGTATTCATCCTCTATAATTTCAAAGGAAAGCAGCATATTAATCAAAACTATTGTAGACATTTGGAGTAAGGACAATAGGATGAGCTAGATCGACTACTTATGATCATTAAAACAAGGAGAAGGAAATACTATGCCTCTGACAATATGATGCTCTCCTCCCAAAGGAGGCTGAGATCCCTGGGGTGCACACACGGCTCTATCAATGGATGGGGTCATGGGCTGCACTGTGCCGATGCCACTACCGGGGTCCACCCACAGTGACGCCCCTGTGGGCCTGGGATGGAAGAAGGACTCTATCTCCTATGAGGTGGCAAATCTTAGGAGGCCAAAATGAAAGGATGGTGTGTTTTGGCCTTTTGCCTGATCATAAGGAGATATTCCGACTACTTACTCCACACACATTAAAAGGTTTCTCCTACTCTCAGCTTCAGAGTAGCTGGAGGGCCCTGAGGGAATATTACCTCTAGAAAACTCCTGCTTATGGATCAGAGATCGTGGGCCTCATCCCAGAGATGCCAGTCTTTGGATATTAAGGATACTTAAAGTGAGAAATTACATGAAACATCCTTTCTATACCTTATTATTTCAGATTAAAAATCTGGAAAAGACATGGAAAAAAATCTGCTGTATCCCTGAAAGGGCATCATATTTAGCCCCTGATTTCCAAAATGAAAGGATAGAATGCGTTAGCAAGAGTGGGCTCCGCGTTATAAACATCCTTCAAATATTTTAGTTTCATTTAGAGTTATGCTTAAAAGAATTGACAGGAAAGAAAAGGGAGTAATGCCATTACTTGAACGGGTCTAAAATCTGTGTCGCATTGAGGGGAGGGTGAGATTTCACCAGCATTGTTTATCAAGAGCCACTTCAGGCTTTTCTTTATGTTACCAGCAGTAATTGGGAGAAGGAGTCATTTCCCTTTTAATTTACCTAACCATTTATTTTTATTTAAGAAGCATATTAATACTCTTGCCCATGACTAGTCTACCTTTTCCATCCTGTTCTGTTGGCCCAAATGTCTGCAATAGATTTCAATGTATATATGTCTCTCTTTTTGAAATGGTAGAAGATGACTTGGGTCTCTTATGAACAATCCCTTTTAGCAATGATGGGGTTAAGAGAGTCTCAAACCCCATAATAGTTCACTGATAAATGAAAGGAAAAATGTAAGGCCCTTCCATACTTTCAGGCTTCTAGGTCTGAGGCCTAAAGTAGTATGTGACAGTCTGCAGACTATAAGTACATGTACTGGTCCCAAACATCACCATTGTGTGATATAGTAGAAAGAGAACTGGACCTAAAGTCTGTACCAAGATTACCTTGGGCTTCAATGACTTATTAGAATATATCTGTATAACATTTAGATTCACTTTTCTCATCATCAAGTGGGAAACCTGTTCTGATGACATCTAGATTCAAGGATCATTTAGTGTGAGTGAGTTTTAGATATAGTTTTCTCCAAGAAAGAAAAAGAAGTCAAATATTCCTGTAAGAAAACTAAATAAAATGCAGGTGATGCATAACTGGTAATAGGAGACTGTCCAGGTAGCAATGGGTTACTGGCCTGGTGTGAAAGGCTCAAACTATTCTCTCTTGATATTAACCTTTCCCCTGGGGATAGATGCCCTATATAGTGGCCTCGGGGAAAATCTACCCACAATTTTCATATGCAGACACCGCAGTATTTTCATAATTCCTCATGGTATTTCTGCGAGCAGTCTAAAAAATGTAATTGAGGCTTTATTCATTTGGGGGAGGATTGTAAACATGAGGGACAAGGAGAATGTCACAAAATTAGACAATATTTTATAGGGTATCGCTTGCTGCTCTTGGAGCCCACGTTGCTTAGCCCATCTGGTGTCTGTCATGCTTCTGTGTGGAAAGTACTATAATGACACCACTCCAGAACCCATTCCTAAGCATCAGTCTTTTTTTAGATCCCAAACCAGATTCCTAACTATCTTGACTGAGCACCCAGATCCAGCCATATCTAAAGCATAAAATTTTCAATTATGGAAGCTAATTATTCCTTGTTTTAATTAAGCATGTTTAAAATTATGTTTCTCTCTTTTACAGTCCAGTTAGTCTGAGTATATATTTCACCTTTATAGCTTCTATAGAATCTGGCAGAAGTGTCTATTATGTGTTGAGTACATGCCTCAATTATTACTCATACCACTATTTGTGAATTAAATTACATATTCTATGACGTAAAATTTATGACAGAAATGAGTACAGAAAACGTTTTAGTCTGTTGTTCCATTCATTGAAAAGTGTTATTAAAATAAGGGCCAAAGGTAGGATTAAAAAGTTGTTGTCATTTATTTATTAGACATAAATTTATTACAAAACTGACTTGCAGATATTTTAAAATATTTTAAATCACAAAATCACAAACAAATCATAAGCATTTAAAATATTAAGTGTTAAATTATATTTTACATTTATAGAATATTCAATGTAAGAATTAGAACTGGATCTCTGGTTATGTTCATGTAACAAAATAATGTAGATAAAAATATGACAAATATGTTAAGAAATATACATATAACATATATGTATAACTTGTAAACCAATTTTATTTGGCTTCATGAAAAGTAGAGAAAAATGTATAATTAATATTTAATGTGAATCTTTTGGTAAACTGAAACAATTGTTAAATTTGTACCTTGACTTTATAGGCAAGAGGTAACCTTATAAAACGTTATCACTGGATGGCCCTGGCTGGGGGCCTCAGTTGGCTGGAGCATCACCCTGTACACCAAAATGTTGTGGGTTCATTCCCTGGTAAGGGCATGTACGAGAGGTAACCAATGGATGTTTCTCTCCCTCTCTCCCTACCTTAGTCTCTCTCTAAAATCCATAAAAACATTTCCTTGGGTGAATTATTAAAAAAGAAAGTTATCACTAGATGTATCAATTTTATATATTCCCCTGTACTTGTGATGCAGGTCGGTTGTTGAAATTCATTTGTAATACTTATTTAAAATTTCTGTTTTATTGAAATGTAAGAGTAGGCCGAAGTAGGTTTATAGCTGTTTATATGGAAAAAGACTTTGCAAACCTCCTTTTGCCAATCCTTGTATCAAATTGAGCAATTCTTTCCATTGATTCACACCGTTTCTTTTCTTCCGATTTTTCAAAACTAGTTTAGCATCACTGCAGTTTGAAATAATCTCATCAATTAAATGTCACCTTAAGTGAGGCTTTCCAGTTGCTCTTATTTTTCAGATACCTGTGAGATTCAATTATGATTTATTTTCAGATGATCGGAGAATATCTGAAATAATGTCAAATGTTAAAAATTGATACTCGATTACCATTTTTATAAGAGGTTAATTACGAGCATACTATGCTCACAAAGCATTTAACTCTTTAACCTCTGAAAGTCTCATTAATGAATTCTGGATAAAGGAAAGAACCTGTAACCCTAAATGCTGACGATGTTGGTCTGGTCTTATACATCATACAAAAGAGATGTAAATCAACAGGATTATAGTTAAAACCAGGAGAAGAAAATCCATTATTAGAAAATCTTATATACAATATAAAAATATTCATCATAATCACAGAAGTATTTCGTTTTTATTTCTCACATTATATTAGTAAAAATATTAACTATGGTTTACTGGAGGAGCATGATAAAACCCTAAAAATTAGAACATACTCAGGTGAGAAAAATTTCCCATTTTTCAAACATAACAAAATTATTTTCTGTACATAATTCAAATGAATACAAGATGTGTGGATATGATTTCAAGATGTAATTTTCTTCCATGCTACCACCTGGCTTGCATGCTACCATTCAAGCCAGAGCAAGTTATCAAAATTTACCACAAGTGTGCTGTCATTTCTTTCAAAGGCTATTACATTTTATGTGCCTTATATTTATATACCAAATGCATTGTGCTAAGCTGGATGTTTCTTTATAGTACATAATACATGATACGACACATAAAAATGCAAAATAAATATTTGTTGACTGATCAATTTTGTTTTACAACTTGATCATTTAGACTTCTGAAATAGTTGTGTTTTTTTCTTGATTTCTAGTGCATTAAAGTGCAATCAACTCTAATTCTTAAATGTGTTTTTTTAAAAAGAGATATATTTCTACCACAAGGGGCACAGATACTAAAATTGGAAAGGCAGTTTTTGTTTTTATACAAAATAAAATGTCTCTTTCTAAGTCATTAAAATATTCTGGAGGACAATATTAGGTGAAATTTGAATTCCCCTTCCATTAAATGTAAAGAAAACTGGGTAATAACAAAACTTTATAAAATTGGCTATTTGCTCAGCAAACAGATCACCAAAATAAAGCAAAAAATAAAAATAAAAAAGCAGCAACAAAAGGCATGTCCTAGTTACAAATAATTCTAAATAGCATATTTATGCTTTCAGGCATTGCTTGTACAATGTAACTTACTAAGAGGTGGAAAAGACAAAAATGGGGCAAGGATTCAACATAGTGGATTTTATTATTAATTGAAATTTGGCCCCAAAAAGCCCAAACACACATCAGTATTGTATAAATTATTCCGAGAAGGATTGGCAGCTTGGGGGATTGGAAAGAAGAACTAACATGAGCACTACACATTCATTTTTTATGTAGAAAGAGAGAAATCCTTTATGTCAACATTTGCATTAAATCTATGCATGTTTACTTAATGACCAATGTCTCTATTTGTTAGATGCAAGTAATTCTCACACAAATTGAATTAACCTGCAAAGTGGGCTTATACCAGAAAAAAAAAAAATACTATGAGCAGTACAATGATTTCTAGAGTTAACTACAAATGGCTCACATTTCTTTTTAATTATATATAAAGTTCGCCCAACATATCTGCAATGACTATTAAAACTAAAGAGAATAGCGACCTGGGATGGCAGTGTTGGAGTAATGCTGATGGGACCCAGCCTCAATTTATAGAATGTTGGCAGTTATCTAGTTCAACTTCTGCACACTCTGCAGCTGGGAAAACTGAATTCTCACACTAAGGAAGCAGCTTTCTCAAGATCACAGCAGATGTGTGGCTCTGAGTCTCATGAGGGCGGCCACAGTGTCTAACCTGCTCATATTTTTTACCACCTCATAGCACAGTACTTGATGCAAGGTGGGTGTTCTAGAAACATTTTGGGTGGGTTGATGATTGAAAAAATGAATGAATAAATGAGTGAGACAATGGCAGAACTAAGAATAAATTTGTCAGCATCCGGGTAGTTAGGATAACTTGTTCTCTTACCACAAGTCCCTCAAAAATGTTCTTGTGTGGGCCATATTTATTTGAGACAATGTCAGGTGCCTATACAAACTGATACCATGGGGCATTTTGAAGTAATTTTAATGATCTTTAATCCTTTGATTTATCTGTGGTACTACTTATCAGTAGAGTTACAGCTGTTTGAAGAGACCTTGTCAACTCCTCTCTGAGGCACTCACCTTACTGACCTGCACTACATATAACACTACTCATATCTGCTTTATGACTTCAGGCAATGATGAGGGTCCAAGAGACTTGTTTCTGCCCCACCTCAGCTACTTGAACACTCAATAACAGGTACTTAGAGCAATAATAGCGCTCCTTCTACAGGCAGTTTTCAGAGATGAAGAGGCGCGGGAGAGGGATACAAGTTACAGTGTGGAAGCTTTGCACATTTAAACTGCTTGATGAAAGAAGAAAATCTGTTAGACGTGTTATAATTGGAACAGCATATGTAGGTCTCAAAGGAATATACAGGCAATTGGAAACACCTTTTCAAGTACAAGGCAAAGGGAGGAAGTCATCAGCAGGTGTTGGTATGTAAGTAAGTCAAATTTAGGTGAAAGAAGAGCAGGCATGTTTCATTATAGATTCTTGGAAGCCATTCCCTGCAGATTTAAGTGGGTAATTGAGAGTGACATTTAAAGTGGCAGGAGACAGTCTGGGAAATAGCTTCTGTATTCCACATAGACAGGTTCAAGTGCAAGAGAGGTCCTTGTAAACACAATCCATGGCAGTCCTTCGTGATAGAAGAGGGGTCACTAAGACTGTTTAGGGACCCAGGTAAACTTCCAGCCTCCCTCCTCATCTCGACGAACAAAGGCTTGTCCCTGGTGGAAGGAATGAGTTTTCACATTGCAGTGAGGGCTCAGGGATGTGGAAAATGCCACCTCTGTCTTATTGGGTGACACATCAGAAGTATAGTAAGGAAGTGTTTGCAGCCCTCCTGGAGGATTTGGAAGTTGGGAAAGGAAGTGAAAATCTTCCCTGGGGCTGGCATTGCTGTGGGAAGGGGTTGTTCTCTCACCTCCATAGTCAATTTGCAGATCCTCGGTCGGGGTATTTTCATAATCAACTGCATCCTCTGGAAACTGGGGAAATGTGCTGGTGATTCTTTGGGGGTGAGAGGAGAGGGCACTGTAGTTAGCTGATAAGGTGTCATCAATGGTGTTGAGGTCTTTTAACCCAAGTGTTCGAAGGACCCAGGGATCCACAGGGGGGCCAGATTGTTCTTCACAGTTAGCAAATTCACTAGAGAGGTTTCTCTTGGCATTTTTGCCATGGTGGATCTCAGAAGGAAAATATCTTTGCTCTTTGGGTTTCCTCTTCCCCTTTCTGAATTTTCCATATGCTTTGGAGAAATCATCTGATGACAGCAATTTCTGGGGAAATAACATTTACAAATATACACAGTCAGGTAATCAAGTGAGATCTTTTTTTTTTTTTTTTCTGTTGTTTAATTACACTAACTTCAGTAACTAGTCACCTTAAGTCTTTAGAAAATGATTGAACTTCTATTTCCACACATACACACACACTCACACTCACATGCATACACACATGCACAAGTAAAACTGATTGGGTTAGCTTCTGTTTCTAAATTTAGATCTATGATGCGAATTTACCACCTAGGAACTCCAATTTAAATTTTTTACTAGTTATTTTGAAGTTGAAAGGCATAAATGATGTCTTTAAAATTTCAATCCAGGAAAGTAATAAGCAACTATCATGTATTAGACATAGGTTACATGCATGATCTCATTTTATTTAAGTACTATTAAAATTTGCTAAGACTCAAGTATATTAATGATTTGCTAAATTCATTCAGCCTAGATTTATACCTAAACCATCTGAATCTAGACAGAATCAGGAGAGATGAGTTGGGGGGCTGGGTGAAAACAGAGATGGTGTTGAGTAAAAATTAATAAATAAATGATTGTGAAGGCCCTCTGCGGGGGTTGACGCGATGTGATTTCTGCCCAGTGCTCTGAATATCCAAGTGAAGAAATTCAATGAAGCCGGGTAAATGGCGGGAGTGACTATGACTCTCTTAAGGTTGCCAAATGCCTCATCATCTAATTAGCGATACACATGAATGTATGAACAAGATTCCCACTGTCCCTACCTACCATCCAGCGAAACCACAGCCAAGGGAACGGGCTTAGAGGAATCAGCAGGGAAAGAAGAACCTGTTAAGCTTGACTCTAGTCTGGCATGGTGAAGAGACATGAGAGGTGTAGAATAAGTGGGAGGCCCCCAGCGCCCCTCCATCCCAGAGAGGAGGTGGGACGGGGTCCACCGGCCTTGCAAGATACCTAGGAATAAACGTAACCAAAGAAGTAAAGGACCTACTTGCAGAAAACTACAGGACATTGAAAAAAGAAATAGAGGAAGATACAAAAATGTAGAAGTACATACATTGTTCATGGATTGGAAGAATTAACATCATTAAAATGTCCATATTACCCAAAGCAATCTATAGATTCAATGCAATCCCCATCAAAACACCAATGACATATTTCACAGAACTAGAACAAATACTTCAAAAGTCCATATGGAACCAAAAAAGGCCCCGAATAGCCACAGCAATCTTGAAAAAGAAGGACAAAGTAGGTGGGATCACAATACCGATATCAGGTTATACTACAAAGCTACTGTAATCAAAACAGCCTGGTTCAGGCATATAGACCAGTGAAACAGAACAGAAAACCCAGAAATGGACCCAAAACATTATGCTCAATTAATATTTGACAAAGGTGGCAAAGCATACAATGGAGTAAAGATGACCTCTTTAATAAATGGTGTTGGGAAAATTGGACAGCTACATGCAAAAAAAAATAAAACTAGACTCAAAATGGACAAAAGACTTAAATGCAACTCATGAATCCATAAAAATCCTAGAAGAAAATGTAGGCAACAAAATTTCAGACATCGTACGCAGCAGAATTTTCACTGATACATCACCTAAGGCAACAGAAACAGGAAAAAATGAACATATGGGACTACATCTAACTAAAAAGCTTCTGCACAGCAAAAGATACAATTATCAAAATGAAAAGGCAATCCACTGTAAGGCAGAGCATAACTGCCAATGATACATAAGATAAGGGGTTAATTTCCAAAATATATAGAGTACTCATACAACTCAACAAAAGGAAGACAAAGAACCCAATTAAAAAATTGGCAGAGGAGATAAATGGACATCTCTCCAAACAGGACATACAAATGGCTAAGAGACATATGAAGAAATGCTCAACATCACTAATCATCAGAGAGATGCAAATTAAACAACAATGAGTTATCACCTCACACCTGTAGGACTGACCGCCATCAACAAATCATCAAACAAGTGTTGGCGAGAATGTGTGAAGAAAAGGGGACTCTAGTAAAATGCTGGTGGGAATGCAGACTGGTGCAGCCACTATGAAAAACAATCTGGTGTTATCTTAAAAAATTAAAAGTTGAATTGCCATTTGACCCAGTGACCCCACTTCTAGGAATATACTCTAAGAAGCCTGAAACACCAATCAGAAAAAATATATGTACCCCCATTTTTATAGCAGCACTATTTACAATAGCTACAATCTGAAAACAGCCCCAGTGTTCATCAGTAGACAAATGGATAAAAGTTGTAGTACATATACACAATGGAGTGCTATGCAACTGTAAGAAAGAAAGATCTCTTATCCTTTGCGACAACATAGAGGGACCTGGAAAGTATTATCCTAAGCGAAACAAGCCAAGCAGAGAAAGACAAATATCACATTATCTCACTTATTTGTAAAATATAATGAACATAACAGTCTGAGTAATTGGGTAGACCCAGAGACGTGGAAGTAAGGTATAGACTGACAATCCTCAGAAGAGGAGGTGGTGGGGGAGGGAAGAGATAAACCACAGACCTTATATTCATATACGCATAACCGATGGACCAGACAACAAAGCTGGGTATGCGGTGGGGGGGATGGAGGGGAGGGTGTCAATGGGGAAAAAAAGAAGAAACATCTGTAACAAAAATAGATTAATAAAAAATTTAAAAATAAATAACCCATAAACACAGAAAAAATATGATAAAACACGATTTTTTTTTTGTTTTAAATTAATAAAATATTTCAATGGTGTAATTTTTCACAATCAAATAATTGTAAAATAATGCATAATTTTAAATGTTTGTATTTCTTTCTAAAGAATAATTAAAATGTGTTTATTCAACATAATACTGGAAGTCCTACCCACAGCAATCAGACAAGAAGAAGAAATAAAAGGCATAGGCATCCAAATTGGAAAGAAGGAAGTAAAACTGTCATTATTCACAGATAATATGATATTGTACACAAAAAACCCTAAAGACTCCATAAAAAAACTACTTGATTTAATAAATGAATTCAGCAAAGTAGCAGGATACAAAATTAACATCTAGAAATAGATGGCATTTTTATACACCAATAATGAGCTCTCAGAAATAATAATTTAAAACAAAAAAAACAATCCCATTGCCTTGACTGGCTGGGCTCAGTGGTGAGAGCATTGGCCCAAGGACCAAAGGGTCTTGGGTTTGATTCCTAGTCAAGGGCTGCAGGTTAGATCCCCAGATCCAATCAGGGTCATGTGGGAGGAAACCAAGTGATGTGTCTCTCTTGCATTGGTGTTTTCCTTTCTCTCTCTCTCCTCCTTCCTCCCCTCCACTCTATCTAGAAATTAATGGGAACATATCCTTGGATGAGGATTAAAAATAAATAAATAAATAAATAAATAAATAAATAAATAAATAAATCCCATTTACCATTGCAACAAAAAAAATTAAGATACCTAGGACTAGCCCAGCTGGTGTGGCTCAGTGGTTGACCCATGCACCAAAAGGTTACCAGTTTGATTCTCGGTTAGGGCACAAACCCAGGTTGTAGGTCAAATCCCAAGTAGGGGGACATAAAGAGGCAGCCAACTGGTGTTCTCTATCATTGATATATCTCTCTCTCTCCCTTCTTCTCCCTCTAAAATCAATAAAGAAAAATAAATGTTTTAAAGATACCTAGGAATAAACTTAACCAAGGAGGTAAAATACCTGTGTTCAGAAAACTACAGTATATTGAAAAAAGAAATAGAGAAAGATACAAACAAGTGGAAGAATATACTATGTTCATGGATTGGAATAATCAACATCATTAAAATGTCCATACTACCCCAAGCAATCTATAGATTCAACACAATCTCTCTTAAAATACCGAAGACTATTTTACAGATCTAGAACAAATATTCCAAAAATGTATATGGAACCAAAAAGTACTCTGAATAGCCTCAGTAATCTTGAGAAAGAAGAATAAAGTTGGAGGGATCACAATACCAGATATCAAACTATAAGTCATTATAATAAAAACAGCATGGTACTGACACAAGAACAGGCATACACATCAATGGAACAGAACAGAGAACCCAGAAATTGACCCACACCTATATGGTCAATTAATATTTGACAAAGGAGACAAGAGCATACAATGGAGCAAAGAAAGATAGTCTCTTAAATAAACAATGTTGGAAAAATTGAACATGCGAAAAAAAAAAAAAAGAAACTAGACCACCAACTTACACCATCCACAAGAATAAACTCAAAATGGATAAAAGACTTAAATATAAGTCACAAAACCATAAAAATCCTAGAAGAAAATTTAGACAGTAAAATCTTAGACATCTCAGGTAGCAGAATTTCTGTCATTACATCTCCTAGGGCAAGAAAAATAAAGGGAAAAATTAAACAAATGGGACTACATCAAACTAAAAAGCTTTTGCACAGCAAAAGGAACCATCATCAAAATGAAAAGGGAACCCACTATATGGGAGAACATATTCACCAATGATACATCTGATAAGGGGTTAATTTCCAAAATATATAAAAAAACTCATACTACTCAACAAAGGAAGACAAATAATCCAATTAAAATAGGCAAAGTCCCTGAATAGACACTTCTCCAACAGGACATACAGATGGCCAATCGGCATGTGAAGAAATCACTCATCATCAGAGAGATGCAAATTAAAACTACAATGAGGTATCACCTCCCACCTCCCAGAATGGCTACCATCAATAAATCAATAAACAAGAAATGCTGGTGAGAATGTGGAGAAAAGGAATCGCTAGTACACTGCTGGTGGGAATGTAGACTGGTGCCGTCACTATGGAAAACAGTATGGAGTTTCCTCAAAAAATTAAAAATGGAACTTCCATTTGGCCCAATGGTTTCACTTCTGGGAATATATCCTAAGAACCCCCAAACACCAATCAGAAAGATGATATGATATTGTATGATATAAATATGCATGCCTATGTTCATAGCAGCATTATTTACAATAGCTAAAACTGGAAACAGACCAAGTGCCCATTAGTAGATGAGTGGATAAAAAAAATCTGTGGGTCCTGGCCGGACTGGAGTTGATTGGAGTGTCATCCCACACACCAAAAGGTAGCAAGTTCAATTCCTGGTCAGCACATACCTTGGTTGTGGGTCAGTCCCTAGTTAGGATGCATATAGAAGGCAACCAATCAATGTTCATCTCTGAGATCAATGTTTCTCTCTCTCTAAAATTAATAAATGTATATCCTTGGGTAAGAATTTTTTTAAAAAGCTGTAGTACCTTTACACAATGGAGTACTATGTGGCAGTAAAAAAAGATGGATGGACCTGGAGATTATTATGCTAACTGAAATAAGCCAGTCAGAGAAAGACAAATACCATATGTGGAATCTAATGAACAAAATAAACTGACAAACAAAATAGAACCAGAGGCATGGCTACATGGAACAGACTGAGAGCTTTCAGAGGGAACTAGATGAAAGGTGAAGGGATTAGCCAAAGAACGTGTATGTACAACCCACAGACCCAGACAGCAGTGTGGTGATGGCCAGAGGAAAGAGGGGTGGAGTCTGGGAGGAGGTGGGCAAAGGGATGGGGGATGGGGTCATCTGTAATAGTGTCAACAACAAAAATAAAGTTGAAAAACTAAAAAATAAAATTAGTTGCAATTACTGTCCAAAAAGGAAACACTATGTAACAATGCTTCCTCTTATTTCATTAACTTTCAAAGCACTCTTATGTGATCCGTATTATATTATTCTAAATCTTGCAAAATTGAGAACATGGGAGAAAAAACTGCCTAATTATTTTCACTTACTAATTTGATAACTTTTCTTTTTCTCGAGTTAAGAGCCCAGGCTAATAACAATGAGATGTGCTCCCCTTTTTTTTTTTAAACAATGTTAACTAAATTGTAAAGGAATAAAAAATAATATGCCTTTTTTCCTCTGAACTGTTATGTCCAGTGAGAGTAGTAAGAAGGATCATCAATTCAGATTAAATAATATCAAATAATTTGGCTTCTCTAGAAGTAAGGTCAAGATTGATAGAAGCACTAATAATAGAAGAATGGCAAAAAGGTAACAAAAAGTACAAAATTCAAAGAAATGAAGAACAAAAAAAAGTTTATGAGCAAGCTATTTACCCTTGAATTAGAATAACTCATTTTAAAGTGTAAGAAAAAATGTTCATTAAAAGATAATGTAATTATCAATATCTGATTGCCAGTCAAGAAATCTGGGCTCCAGTTATATTCATGACAATTGAGAGCTGGAAAGATTTTTTTTTTTTTTTTATCTTCATCTGAGGACATTTTTCCATTTTTTGTTCAGATTGAGTGGGAGGGAGAGAGAGAGAGAAACATCGATGTGAAAGGGACACATCGAGTGGCTGCCACCCGCACGGCCCAACCAGGGCCAGGGGCACACTGCAACTGAGGTACATGCCCCCAGCGGGAACCGATCCCTGGTCTCTCTGGACCACAGGCCGATGCTCTAACTGCTGAGCCAAACCGGCCAGGGCAAGAGCTGGAAAGATTCTTAAAAAGATCTTTTAAACCATTCATCTATAGATGAAGATAACTGAGGCCCTAAGGGCTGACTCACCAGAAGTCAAACAGACCGTAAAAGAACCGAGTGTCTCTCGGACCTGATTTCCTCTCCAGTGTTCTATCCTGCTTGCTAACTCTGTCTTTTGATTAATTTCTGTTGTCCCAGCAATTCCCTAGACTGGCTTTTGATTCTTCAGCAACTTATTTTGTAAAATATGACTAAAATTTCTAATCTGGTTGCTTCCAAGAAACGATACATAAAAATTCTTTCGTGCCTGGCCTGTGTGGCTCAGTGGATTGAACGTCGTCCCATGGACCAAAAGGCCTGGGTTCGATCCCCAATCAAGGCACATGGACTTGGTCCCCAGTGGGGGTGGAGAGTGTGCATGAGGCAGCAGATCGATAGCAGATCGATGTCTATCTCTCACATCGATGTTTCTCTCTCTCTCTAGAAAATCAATAAAAACATATTGAATTTTTTAAATTCTTCTGAAAGTGCTCTGTCTTGTTTAGAAAAATCCATCCTTCCTCTAAATGCATTCGAAGGCACATTGTTTAGTACACTTCTTCCATTTAATCGAGGAGTCTTACCTAAATGGTCTCCTTTTTCAAATCACCACTCTGCCCTTATAAAGGGGAGACTTACATACCTTGGCTTTTTCTTCAAGACATTTAACCAAAGCAGAGTTCAGGTATTGTCTGAGGTGATTATTCTCTTCATGTAACCTAGCAAGTTCTTCTTCCTTCTGCACCAGAGTATCTTGGAGCTGCAAAAAGTAGACAATGGTGAAGGCTGCGCGACTATATTGATTCTGTAACCTTGTAATAGTGCCACCGACCCTTAGCCTGCTTAAACCCGATTATTATTTTGTTTGTTTTAAGAACTCTACCTCAGGGAGCCCTTGTCCTCAGAGGCCTAAATTCAATCTACACCCACCTACCACCTGATTGTTCAGTTCTGTGCCCTGAATTGTTTTTTCATTGCCAAGTGTTTGAAGAGATTATATGACTTAAAAATTGTGACCACAAGGGAAGGAATGTAGAAAAATGAACTGCATGCAATTGTTTAAATATAGAAAAGGGTGTTTGGAAAGGTCTTGCTGGACTCCTTCCTTGCACCTGACAAGAAAAGGAAGAAGAAAAAAAGGTGGGTTGGCTTCCCTCAGCCTCAGATTGATCTGTTTGTGTGTCCACTCGATTAAATTTCTCTCTCGGGAACAGCGACAGGCAAAATATGAAATATGAAGCAATCTCTGTAAAAAACTTATAATTATTATTCCTTCTTCAAGTGATGAGCTATGTTTATGATTTGGAAATATTATCACACTCATTATATCATTTGATCTCCCAACCGCCATCAGAGGAAGACAGCCCAAATATTTCCATTTTATTGATAAGGAAAAGAGATCATACGACTGGTAAGATGTGCAGAGCCGGGGATTGACTCCTGGTCTTCCCAGAGGGTTTTGGTTGTTGTTGGTGGTGATGGTGGTGTAGGAGAGGTGGGAGCAGGGGGTTGTTTACTTGTTTTTTTCGTTAGTATGATCACCTCACTTTTTTCACTCTACAGACTATATCCACTTTGGCCCTAAACTGAAAGTCGGCACATGAATGTACAAGGGAAAAGAAGCAGAGACATTAAGGAACAACGTGGAGAGTGGACTGCAGGAAACATGGCAGGTCCCAGTGTTCTGATTATCTATACATACCTGCTTGTTTCTGTAGAGCTGGGAGGAAAGCTGAGCCTCTTCCCACGAACAAGAGTTAGGAAAAGGGAAATTCGAGTCACTAGATGATTCTATGTGGAAACACCAAATAGGTAACTGAGAAAACACACTTGCAGTTTTTGTGTGATAAAGAACTCTTCAAAGGATTTCAGATAGGTTCCATTTCTTTTCCAAAAATAGCCATTGCCTCCACACAGAAAAACAAAGTATTTAAACCTTTAAGTAGGGGGCAGCATGCCATGAAAGACAAATATTTATAGACTATATGCCAGAGTGGCTACAGAGGTGAATTTTTAAGAGCTAACAAGTCATGTTCCTCCTTATTATATGTATTCCTGATGGCTAAATTTATAAAGACTCTCCCATCTGCATTATTAATTCACTCAAATATTTATTAATCCTCTCCCCACTAGGCATATCATTGCAATTTTACTATGTTTCTATTTCATTTTCAATCTTCTTAAAAATGTAGTGTTTAGCTCTAGAATTAAATTCTATTTTTGATGCCACCATTGTCCCCAGATGAAAATCTCAACCCGTCTGCCTATCGGTTAAATTTGATGGAGAATATCTGTGCCGAATTCTCTGTAGCAGCAATTTCTACTTTAAAATAATTTGGACCTTGCTTTTCTGAAGACATTGACAAAATCTCAAAAGTAATTTAAACTTATCTATTTCAAATGTCATTCTCTGGATGTTTAATATGCTTTTTCAAATAGGTGGTTTTGTTTTTGTTTTCATATTTCACAGCAATCTATACCTACAAAAAAACACAACAACAAACAAACAAAAAAATGACCCTTGGGCAGACTAAACTGGTTTACTTTTGCCTTCTTCTCCTCACTTCGTACAGTTCTGACTCTTGCCTTTCTCTACTTAAACAAATACTACTGATATGTTTTTTATTAAAGTAGAATGATGAATAAGGAGACAAGAATAAAATGTTATACACTGTTTGGTTTCATAACCTTGGGCATTCTGTTTCTCTGTTGCTGTGGGAGAGAGCAAAAACTGAAAAACCTTCTTCCTGATACACGTGTTTTTCAACAGGTCGGGGCTTTTTGTGCCTTTTCTCAAATTTGAAAAAAAAAAAAAAGTGGCAGAATCAACAGTGCTGATATTTAATTCTGAAGTGTCTGAGTTTTCTTTCAGAAACTTGAATGTCAATAGAGAATTTTTTTTTTAGTATTTATAAATACTTTTTACTCAGCACCAGGTCAAAATTAATATGTAATTTTCCATCAATGTTATACTTCCCTCCAAAACTGAAGTCTTCTTTGGGCAAAAAGGAATCATTTTCTCTACTTACAAGACACTGTTCCTAGAATTTCCTCTATGAAATGAAATATTAAGTGAGTATTTCTCCTTGCTTCTCTCTCATACCTAGGGCAACTCCAAAAGAAGTGTTCTAATTTGTGGCTTAACTCCAAAAACACCCCACAAGTATTGATTAAAAACTTTGACTCAGACCCAAACGTCCTCAGTGAGTTGGAAATCTTCAAGGACTGAAAAGTAATGGGAATAGTACAGATTGTCCAGCAGGCAAGGGGAAGAATCCCATTTTCACTGTCTGGCAAGTACAAAAGAATGGTTTATTTAGCTTATAAAATGCAGGAGTCTTCGAGCTTTCTTCAACTTCCCATACCATCCCTTCTTTGACAGAGTTCCAACCCATGGTGCTTTGCAACTATGGGGGCTGGAAAAGGACTTCAGATCTACCAGGAAAGCAGAAGAGCAGAACTTACCCTGTGCCTGTGGTGCTTGTTGGGGCTCCCTGTTGTCCAGGAGACCAGCAGCCCAGAAAGAGACCCAAGTCTCCGTGGAAACGTCAACACTAGATTCTGACGTTGTAGTGGAATACGGGCAATTATAGCTTTGACCTCCTACAAAGTACTGGTCTTGGCAAGGCAGAACGGTGTTCTGTGAAAATCAGTATGAAGGGTAGGGGGGTTCCCAGGAGATGGGGTGATGGGGATTTGGAGAGAGGAAAGGTGGGAGAAAAATTCCAAAATTACATGCATTGGATCAAAAAGAGTAAAGGTGCTAAATATAGGTCCCAGGTTAATTTTGAGTGGTCAAAATATAAATACTGGAAGGGAGTCAGCTTTTTGGTTTACCCATACTTTGCTAAGGCCCTCTCAGCTAAGAACAGGCTAGTATTATTAGTTGGACCAAATTTCTATAGATCCAGGAGTATTCGCTATTGCCCTGTCTGAGTCATCTAACAGGCTCCTCAGGATCTAAGGAAAAGGATTTCTACTTAATGAGTAAAAGACACAAGAACTCTTTGACTCTTTCAAGCAAATATCTTAATTATATTTTCAATGGCCTTGAAAGACAAAAAATACTAAGGCTGCAATAAACAGAAGAACAAACTATAATCTAATCTCCTTATTTTAGTTTCTTATTTTCTTAATTATAAATGTGCCCCATTTGTCTCTTTTTCCTTCCTCTGGCTTCAAATGCTGCTGGATCCTGTGGTAACTGAGTGGTCTGAGCTAGATTCATAGATATAATCCAGAGATAACGAAATAGCTATTGCTCCCTACTCCTAACAGGAGCATAAAATCACTCCAAGTGAACACAAAATAAAAGCTGAAATACATTAGTCAGCAGAGACAGCAAACTCTAGGTCTCTCCATCACTAGGTCTCAATGCCCTTCCAAAGTTATCTTGCCACTCCTAACTCCTGGCATGTTTTCTCCACGGTGTTCTGAGCCAGTGAACACCCTCCTGCTCCCTACTCCTCAAACACAGCCTTTCCAAATGTCCAGGCAGGGGCAGGTATGCAGCAGCCTTCCTGGGTTAATTTGTACAACAACCCATTTATAATTATTTGTCAATGTTTAATCAGGTAAAAGCCATTCATTGCAGCACAGCCCAGCTTTGGATAAACTCTTTTGACCACTATAAGTTTTTTGTTGCATTTGAGGACTCTTTTGAGCATAACATAGACAACAAGAAAACAAATAAGAAAAAAAAAAAAAAAGTTAAGTTTAAAAAAAAAAAAAAGTCACACTTTGTTAATGTTCCCGGTAAATTAAGTTTTGAAAAAGTCCCATTTTGAAGCATGTCCAACTTGGGCAGAGCAGACCAAAGAAATGCAGCCAAAGGTTTATCAAGTACTATTTTCTTTTATTATAAAAAAGCTCTTTCCCTGAGGTTATTACTGGAATTAGAGCTGAGCTATTATGCAATTGACACCTGAGAAGAAAACAAACCCCAAATAGCCCCAGACTAGGTCAAGTCCAAGTGTTTGCAAATAAGTGCATAAACTAAAGAAACAGGTGGACTGAAAAGTGAGTGCAGGTGTACAGGGAGAGAAAGTTGGAAGAAAGTACAGAGAGTAGAAATAACAGAGTAAAGGATGAGAGAGATGGAGAGAGAGAGAGAGAGAGAGAGAGAGAGAGAGAGAGAGAGAGAGAAAGAGAAAGAGAGAGAGGGAGAAGAAGAAGATAGGGAAGAAGAAAAGGGAGATGGGCAGCAGAGAAGAGCTATCTTGACAGGTAGCAGAGAAATCTTGCTTCTAAGGTGGAAGAAATTCTAAATGCAAAGCTTACTGGCTCTCGGCAACCCCAGGTTTCCCCAGCGAACTGGCTAAAGCTCCTCACTTACCATCTTGCAGTGAAAGAAGGCGCTGCGGAAACTGAGCCCACTCTTAATTTTTCTGTAAAGCTGGTGGGAGTTTTAAATGGCATTGAGGGGAGGAGCTAGGAGAGGCGAGTTCTAATCTGCAGGAGCTGCGGGTGACGCCCGGGACTCCCGGCCAGCGCCGCCCTCTCATTTGGTGTGAGGCTGTCAAACTGGTGACGTAGGTCAGGAGGCATCCAGCCAAAGCCCAAATCACTAGCATTCAGGGCGACCGCCTGCCCGGACCTGAAACCTGCGGGTAGGTGCGCAGCAGAGCTTCAAAACCCGCGCGGTGCCGGCTCGCTGCCTGCCCCGGAGCATCAGGGGTGGCGGTGACCGCGCGGCCCGGGCCGACGGGGCGAACAGCGGCTCCCGCCCGCGCGAGGCGCAGGGTCCCGTGCCAGGGCTCAGGGTCAGCCCAAACCCGCGTCTCGGGGATCAGGACATCACCTGGGGAAGCCCATGCAACAGGCCCCAGAGTTAATACTGCTCCTGTTCATTTCCCCGGCCACGTGATAAATATCAACTTGCTGTATGACATCATGAGTTGATTGGCTTTTTCCCCCCTTCTATTTAATATAGCTTATTTCCCCTAACTCCTAAAGTGGGTATTAAATGTGGAGGCGATCTATCTCCATTCTAGAATGCAAGCTTCTGGGAAATAGAGGTCTGTGTTCTGTTCACTGCTGTCTCCGAAGTGCCTGGGACAATTTCCAGCATGCAATGAGGTGCTCAAGAATGAATTGGGTTACAAATCTAAGAATCTCAAGTGCCTGTCTCTGGGTTGGGCCTAGCTTCACAACTATTATTTTATAAATAAATTATTACAATTAAGAAAAATCAGTGTTAGTAATTCTCAATTACAGTGCTTGATTCCCACCATCTTTTCTTTTGCATTTTATTCTCACAATTCCTGTGACTTTACATCCAGAGGTGAAAGAAAAGTAATATCATCTTTAAAAACTTTCATCAGCCCTGGCCGGTTTTTCTCAGTGGTTAGAGCGCTGGCCTACGGACCAGAGAGTCCCTGGTTTGGTTCCTGCTAAGGGCTGGTACTTTGGTTGCAGTTCGTCCCCACCCTGGTTGGGGTCCTGCAGGCGGCAACCAGCCGATGTGTCTCTCTCAGGTCCATATTTCTCTCTCTTTCTCTTCCTCCCTTTCTCCCTCCCACTCTGTCTAAAGATAAATGCAAAGAAATGTCCTTTGGTGAGGATTAAAAAAAAAAACAACTTTCATCTACAACTAATACCCAACTTATTTCAACTGACAACAACCTAGGAGGCAGGCGCTTCCATTGTCCCCCTTTTAAAGGATGGCAAATACTGCACCAAAGTTAAGAAACTTGACCAGTGTTTTCATCATTAGGTACAGGCAGATGTGGAATTTGAACCTCTGGCTCCAGCATCCATGCTTCTAACTACTATAATCTTTTTTTTTCTTCCTTGTTTCTCTTTTACTCCTTTCTACTGCAAGTTATAACCATTAACCCAATGAGTATTTGTATGCACTGAATTGTGGTCCCTCTTATATGTTTTCTCTGTAACCCTTAATGTGACTCTATTTGGAGATAGGGCCTCTAAAAAGGTAATCAAGGTTGAGATGCTATATGGTGCTCTAGGCTACCAAGGCTGGTGTCCTTATGAGAAGAGAGAGAGACACAGGGGTGGCATGCACAGAGAAAAGGCCATGGGAGGACACAGCCAGAGGCAGACCTTTGCAAGTCAAGGAGAGAGGCCTTAGGGGAAACTGATAACTCAGCTGACACCTTGATCTTGGACTTCCAGCCTCCAGAAAATAAATTTTCTGTTGTTTAAGCCACCCAGTCTGTGGTTCTTGTTACGAAGCCCCAGCAAATAAATACAGGCATGGTGCAGGAATCGAGACAGCTTCTGATTTGGGCTTGCATAGCCCTTCCTTTAAGCCAGTTTTGACAATTATTTATTCTGCCTGGCATTGTACTTATCATCCACAGCACTTAGCAGTAACTAGCACACAGCAGATGTTCATTAAGTGCTCTGTGTCCAAAAATAAGAAAAGAATAGAAGAGGAAAAGGGGGAAGGTGCCAGACTTCCCAGAGTCCTTTCCCCCTTGCCAATGCTATTTATTCAAAAGCATTTTTAAGTGGATAGAAGATGGTTGGAAGATGACTGCCAGGAGGATACTGCCTGGATTAGTCATGAATGGTCCCCTCTCTGCTCTCACTGCGCAAGGGCCAAGAATGCCCTGGCAATATGACCCTGAGATAATGGGGAACAACAGATCCCAACTCATTCAGGTAGTAAAAATCAACGTTCTTGTTTGGGGTGTAGAAAACCCTAGTTAGTTTTGCGAAGAGCACTGGTGGGGGGGGGGATTGAGTTTTTTTTCTTTCAGAAAACTGTCATAAATGAGACATCCTAGTCTGTGGAAGACATTTCTTGACTCTAAAAGTGACTCAGTGCCCTGCCAGTGTGGTTTAATGGGTTGAGCATCATCCCATGGACTGAGAGGTCTCGGTTCAGTTCTCCATCAGGGCACATGCCCAGGTTTGGGGCTGGATCCCCAGTAGGGGGCGTGCAGAAGGCAGCCGATAATGTTTCTCTCTCACATAGCTGTTTCTATCTCTCTCTCCCTTCCTTTCTCTCTAAAAAGTCAATAAAAAACATATTTTTTTAAAAAATGACTCAAATGGGCAATTGTGAAAACATGGTATACAAATAAGGGACATAGGCTTCGTATCTAAATCTATACCTGGTTGAAATTCCTGCTCTACCCTCTGAGATTGAATCACCTGGGGCTATATTATTATGTTTTCTAAGTCCTCAGTTAGCTCCTCTGGCAAATTAAAAAAGAAATACCTATTTGAGAGGTTTAAAAAGTGACTACCAATGCTTGAATATTCCTAATTTACTGCCTACATTATGAATAGTAGCTATTATTATTATTGGGTGTAGAAGACTTCCTTTTGAACATGTGTGCTTCTGTGCCTTGCTTGTTAAAATAATTGAAAATGCAAGGTACATTTGAAAAACAGTATTTTTTGAGAGCTAGAAATTTTTTTTAACTCTTTGATAAGCCTGGTCGGTGCAGCTCAGTGGTTGAGCATTGACTCGTGCATCAAGAGGTCACTGGTTTGATCTCCGGTCAGGGCGCATGCCCAAGTTTTGGGCCTGACCTCCAGTGGGGGGCATGAGGAGGTGGCCAATCGATATTCTCTCTCATTGGTGTTTCTTTCTCTCTCCCTCTCCCTTTCTCTCTCTAAAATCAATAAAGAAAAAAAAACATTTTTTTTAATAAAGTCTTCATGGGTTTTAAGCACACAAATGCTTGTTCGCAGAGAACCACTCAAGTTAAACAGTGAAGAGCTATTGACAATTGGACATAAATCTGAAAAGCTTTCTTGAAATCATACACTGATGGAAAAATTTTCAAATTCTTAAGTTCTGATTTAAGCACATCTTTTTATTTCAGATCTACTGCTTAGGTATAAGTCTTACTATTTTGAGTTGTTTGTGTGATGATTTTCTTTTCTTTTTTTAAATGAGTCAAGTAAGCAATAATGTGAAATCTTTTGATTGCTTTTAATTTATATTCTTGAAAGAAAGAGGTACAATTTTCTTACTGATTGTAACACATATGGATATTTTCTCATCTATGAATACTAAGTTCAGTTAAAAACTGCCTTTTGTATTGTGGCTGAGGTGATGGTGTTAAAGGGGAGCTGGCTAATAACAGCCCAATTGTTGAATCAGGGCACTGCCTCCTGCCAGGGCAAAGATATAACAAAATAGCAGGTAATTTGACCTGCACACAAACCAAACCTTCAGACAGAAAAGAGTAGAGTATGATCAGAGGTGGGCCAAGGAGATAAATAGTTTGGCATATGGAATATTCTTTTATTTCACCCCTGGAGGACACTTTATTCGATTACCTACCTCATTAGTGAATTCAGTAGCATATACAATAAAAGAACAATTTTAAATTCTCTTTACAAGCATAGCTTTTTCCTATAGCTTCAGCAGCTGGATCTCCAGGCAATAAAAAGATAGTATTTTTGCTTTCACAGTTAAGTAAAGAAAAGCGTAACCCTTAGAGATAATTCGGTGCAGTAATAATTTACCTTGGGAAATTTAACATTTGCATATTTTATTTCAGCATGTCTGGAGAACCGTGACACATTTAGTTTGTGAAGGCATAGCTTTGAATTTCACCTCTTCACAATAATGTGTAGAAATCAATTATGTTTATATGGACAAAGTCTTGTGTACTCCTCACCACCTACATATCAGAATGGCTTCTGGCAACCATCACTTACGAATAACTTATGCCATGGTGACAACCCACACATACATGAAGAAAAGATATGAAAAAGAAACCAAACTGTTAATTCTGGCAACAAAATAAGTAAAATGCTTAAGAAAATGATATCAGTTTATCAGCCAGAAAAGAAAAAGGCCTTGGGTAAGTTAAAGAATAATATGTCCCATTCAATCCTGACTCAGATTAGCATTATATAGAAGAGTGTGTGTGGGAGGGAGGAGAATGGAGATTGATTACACTATTTTATTGCTTATTTGAGCAAGAATTTATTTCAATAGCTTTATAATGAGCTTTTGCCCTTTATTACCTTATTAAGTGGTTGCCTGCTTTTTCAATTATATTGATGATATTACATTAAAGAAAATCATATATGATTGTGTTACTCACAAGATTGAAGATACTCAAGTGTAAGGGTATATTTTTCAAATACAAACTATTTCATAGTGAGGGTTAGCTAGCAATTAGATGCAGGTCTGTATTTGTGGCACATTTGAGGTAAACGTGTTCTGCACTCTGCAGCATTGCTTTCTGGCTTTTCTCCTAAGATAGCACTTAAAAAGCAGCTGGAATAAAGACTCAAGGCTTATCCTCACTGTTGACAGGCATGGGGGCTATATTTCTCCCGGGCCCTGTCAGGCCTTTAAGTCATTGTGATTTGGTGCCCTGGTTGGGAACCTCTGCTCTGTGACAACCAATCTGGCCGAATTGGAATAATCTCAATACCACTATAAAAATACATGTAAAACAGTGAAATTAACTTGGCATTACCACAAAGGTTAGAGATGTGGAATCCCAAACAAAACAAAATGCAACTCTGCTCCCTGATATTTTTCTCTAACCATATTAGAATATAATTAAAAGAGTGAGTTATTATGATACCCATACTTCAGAGATATGCTAGCTCAATTATAATTTGAAATAAAATGAATTTCTGGTACAGAAGCCGCAATGTTTTCATAAAGTAGGCTTCAGTGCATTCATTGCTCCTGAAATCGCCCTTAGGATTTTTGAGAGACTAGTGGATGGATTACTGACTAGACATTAAAGACCTGAAAGTAAATTGTCACTGATCATAGCACCCAATTCCATCCTGAAGATAATGAAAATAAAGACGTCACGGTGGTTTCTTCAAAAAGCTTAGTCCATTGTGTAATAGTAAAACAGGACAACTGAGACCTGATTCCATTGAGCCCTGAAATTATCAGAGAACCTGAAATAATGTAACCTCTTTCATGAAAAGAAGACAAAGGAATATATTTAGATATAAGGTGTTAAGCTACGGTGAAGTTATAATTTCATATTTTTATAATCTACAAATGTACAAAATGTTGACTGAATTCTTACTAACCCAATAATTTGTGGCAAAATTACCTTAGTTATCATCAAATCGAAGAAACTTACCTGAAATTTGTAACAATGAAATTTGAGCATTTCTAGTCAAACTCTGTTTTCCATATTTGTTTGTCATTAAAAAAAAAGAAAGAAAGAAAGCATAATGCTAACCTCTAGCCAGTAGAGGCATTTATACATCCAAAGTCAATCTGAGAAAAATACAAAGAATTACAGTCTCTATGATATTAATAATGCTATATGACATTAGAATGAATGAACAGAAGCATTAGAATTTAAATAAAGTACCATGGAAGCAATAAAGTAAAACTTCTACAATTCTATATGAATGTAGAAAAAGAGGGTCATGGTGAAAACAGTGCACATAACCTTTTTTTTTGCTTTATCCAGCCAGAGGCCTTTCTGCCATCACCTGTAGGCCAGCAGCATTAACACTGTATGACCAAATCATAGCCAATAATCTTAAACACACACATAAATTTCACTGGTTTCATTTACAGGTGAGAGGGGCACCAAAAGCCAAGCAAGCAAATTGACTGAACTCTTTAAGAAATGGTTTATTATGCTAAGCGAAACAAGCCAAGCAGAGAAAGACAAGTATCACATGATCTCACTTATTTGTGGAATATAATGAACTAAACGAACTGATGAACAAAATTGACCCAGAGGCATAGAGGCGGGGTACAGACTAACAAGCCTCAGAGGAGGGGGGTTGTGGGGGGAGAGATAAACCACAGAACTTATATGCATGTATGCATGACCAATGGACATAGACAACAAAGCTGGGGATGGGGTGGGGGGCATGGGGAGGAGGGTGTCAATGGGGAAAAAAGGAGAAACATCTGTAACAAAAACAAATTAATAAAATAAAAATAAAAATAAATGGTTTATTATCCTAGTATGCAATTTGTAAAAACTCAGGTAGCATATTGCCGAACTTGCATATTTTTAAAAATTTATGAGCAATTATTATTTGTGTATTTTTCGTGTCTATATATCTAGATGTGTATAAATGTACATGCTTATATATTTGCATATATACATATGCATGCGTTGGGAGGAATTCACAATGCTCACCGTGTTGAAATACTTGGGAAACAGACATATTCTCCACTCCTCATTTTTCCATAAAGGGGCAACTATTATTGAAGAGGACAGATTTTTCTTTTGATTGATGAAATTGGAAGCGGAAAACCATTTTCCCTATGTTAATGTCAGCATCCATGGCACCTACTTTCTCTGCTTCCCCTAAAGAAGGCTTTCAGAGAAGCCTCTGTCCCAATTAGAGTTGTGTGTGGCTGTCCTTGTCACTGAGATAGTGCAAGAAAATCTGCATTGTTCCGCAATGCACATTAGGAAGCCTATTAAAACTACACATATAAGACATGTTTGACAATAAAACTTTTTTTTTAAGTGATAAAGTTAGCTATTTTTATATATCTATCTTTGTGTATATTACTTATTTCTTAGCTCAGGAAAGAAAGGAGTGTTATTTATTGCTCTGTGTGTGTGTGTTCAAAAATAATTGTATCCTATGTATTAAAACATATGTAATCAAGAAATATCTATATATGAAATTCAGCTATATGCAAATATATTTCTAGGACTTTAAAATTTCCATATATTCTAAGTCAACAAAAACAAATTAATTTCTGAAGATAATAAATTTGATTAAAAATAATGTACAACTTTGTTCATTATATCAGTTTAACAAATATTTGCAAAACCTTCTAAATATCTAATAAAAGAGTCTCTTTCAATAAATTATACCATGTCCATAGTTTGTGCATCCATAGAAAATATTTTTAAAAAAGGTTAGACATGGGCAAAAACATTATGTTCACTATTTTAAAGTGCATAAAAGTATAGTCATACAAGTGAAAAAAAAGAGGGGAAATATACCAACATGTTAATGATGTTTATCATTTCATAAAAGAAGTATTGTGATTTTGATTCTATTTTCATCTTCATGTGTTCTCAAAATTTCACAAGGAATATGTTTTGCTTTTAAAATCAGAAAAAAAGTTCTCAAAATATATATGAAATCATATGTATGATCAGAGTGATATGTTTTATAGAATAGCATCATATTTAAAATTAAAGCAACATGAACAGTAGTGATAGATATCTGTGTGTATATTGATTAAAATAAATATTCATATGTTTCTACTTTTATCCAAATATGTAGGGTAAAGGGTGAGGTGGGAGAAAAATGCTTTATTTTTTTTTCTCCCCACAAATTTAAAACTTTAAAAATCGTATGAATCTACAGATAGAAGAAAGAATGCTTTGCAACAAAATAGCCATGTTTTAAGAATACTGCATTGCTCCAAAAATGTCAATAACTACAAAGACTTAGTGGGGCTTTGACACTAAGATCTTACAATACAAGAAGATTTGGGTCTTTTATATAGAGAAGAAGAAAATTAAACAGTTTATGATTATCACCTTCAAATTGAAACAAAAGTCTTGAAGAGATTAAACAGAACTAGTGTCAGTAGGTAGAATTAACAAGCTGGCCAGATTTCAGTTTTAAAAAGAAAGGTATTTCTAACACCCAGTACTACATAAGGATAGAACTGGATACTCTGTGAATAGTGAGCTTTTGATAACTGGAGAAATTCACAAAGACTAGATTACCAGTAACCTCAGATACTTTACATTTCACTCGTACGCTGGTAATACTACAATATGCTCCTTAAAAGTATTTTTTTTTTTTTTTTTTTATCCTCACCCGAGGATATTCTTCCATTTTTTGTACAGATAGAATGGGAGGGAGAGAGAGGAAGGGAGAGAGAGTGAGAAACATCGACGTGAAGGGAGACATCGAGTGGCTGCCACCCGCACGACCAACCAGGGCCGGGGACAAACTGCAACCGAAGCTCGCGCCCTTAGCGGGAACCGAACCCGGATCTCTCCAGACTGCAGGCCGACGCTCCAACCGCTGAGCCAAACTGGCCAGGGCCTTAAAAGTATTTTTAATGATAGAAACTCACAATTTAAAATGTTGGAAGATAAGAAGCCTCTTTGTAATTAATTTCCATGCATATCTTTAAAGGGACAGAGAACATTTTGTCCTTTCTGATAGGAGGAGAGTTTTGCTGAAATTTAGAATTCGCATAGGGATGCAGGGTGATCTGGAAGACAGGATGCGGCAGCAGTGGGTCAGAATATTGGTGGTGGAGTAGGATCACTGCCTATCCCCATTCCTACAGCATCTTTTCCTCCACTGTCACTGGGTCCTTAGAACCAGGCATTTTAAGTAGCAGAAGCACATTTAGTGAAAAGATATATTGAGTGCAACCCAGGTACTAAGAGCTTATGCCTTAAGAATAAAAAGAGAACTTGGCTGCAGGAACTTTGTGAGGCATCTTATACTAAGCCATAAGTTATCAGGGTTCAAGGACAAGTTTAATGTCACCAAGTTGGGATGGCATTGGTTAATAAAATTATGTAGGTTTTAGGTGTTCAATTCTATAATACATCATCCGTATATTGTATTGTGTGCTCACCACAAGTCAATTCTTCCATCACCATTTATTCTCCCTTTACTCTCCTAGACATCCTCCACCCCCTTTCCCTCTGGTAATCACCACACCACACTGTTGTCTATGTCAGGAGATATTTTGTTTTGTTTTGTTTGCTCAATCTCTTCACCTTTTTCACCCAGCCCTTCACCCCTCTCCCCTCTGACAGCTGTCAGTCTGTTCTCTATATCTGTGAGTCTGTTTCTATTTTGTTTGTTAGTTTATTTTGTTCATTAGATTGCACATATAAGTGAAATCATATTGTACTTATCTTTTTCTGACTGAATTATTTTACTTAGCATAATACTCTCTAGGTCCATCCATGCTGTCACAAAAGGTAAGATTTCCTTCTTTTTTATAGCCGAGTAGTATTCCATTGTACAAATATACTATAGTTTTTTATTCACTTATCTACTGATGGGCATTTGGGCTGCTTCCAAATATTGGCTATTGTGAACAATGCTGAAATGAAAATATGGGGTGCATACATTCTTTTGAATTAGTGTTTTGGGTTTCTGCCAATATATTCCAGGAAGTGGAATCACTGGGTCATAAGGCAGTTCCATTTTTTACTTTTCAAGGTAACTCCATACTGTTTTCCACAATGACGGCACCAATCTGTATTCTCACCAACAGTGCACAAAGGTTCCCTTTTTTCGACATCCTTGCCAACACTTGCTATATGTTAATTTACTGATGTTAGCTATTCTGACAGGTGTGAGGTGATATCTCAGTGTGGTTTTAATTTGCATTGATCTGATGATTAGTGACGTTGACCGTCTTTTCATATATCTATTGGCCATCTGTATGTCCTCTTTGGAGAAGTAATCAATGTCACCCCAATAAAGCCAATAACATTTTAAAAATTAAAATAAAAGTCAAAAATAAGGGTCACGAAATAAATTTTCCTCCCACATTGATGCTTTAATTACGCTTCTGGGAACTTCAGATTGTGAACGGAACAGGATTTCCAGGAAACTGAAAAATACACAAGTAAAGTGGATGACAAATCTTGCATAAAATGTCCAATTTAATAAATAAAAAGAATATAAGGAGAAAATAGGCACAGAAGTGGGCAATCAGCAGAGAATAATGTGAAACTGGTTCACTGAATCTTTTGGGTTGTTGAGGCTAATAAACCACAAGTTAAGTATTTTACTTTTGCTCTTTGTAGAACAAAGTTGGGCCTCTCATCCCTGACGCTCCTTCAATTAGTCATCTTCCGTAGGCATCAGCTTGCTCTATTCCTTTTGCACTGGAAACGTGTCTCTGTTGTGGTTGAAAATGTATATATGGAACAGAGAAATCTCATATATTTGATAACTCTCAAGATGATATGTTTAAGGTAAAGTCAGAGGCCAAAACAGAAAATGAGATAAAAATTTAAAGGGACACAGATTTGTGTGCAATAGTTGAAAGTACTTTTAACAGAGTTGTCAAAAAAAAAATTCTTTTCCTTAAGCAATAGTAGGTTCTTCATCCCTGAAGGTATTCCATCAAAGGCCAGAAAGCCTTTTGCTTTTTGCTTATTTATTGAATGCAAGCAGGCATGCATTCAAAAAGTAGGTAAGCTCCTCTTCCATTGCATGCTGCATAATATAGGCACTGAGGTTAACACACAGAACAAAACAGACATTCTCTCTCTTAATGGCTTTTATAGTCTAGGAGGAAGTATTGCACATATATTCATGTACATGCAAATTGCAGTGAAGAAGGACTTACAGTGTGCTGTGGGAATGTTGAACCCGTTGTTCCTAACACTTTGAACAGGGAGAACTGGGAGAAGACTGAGGTGTCAAGTTTATTTTCCTGAGGAAATGACATTTTAGCAAAAACTTGAAGAAAGAATCCGAGTTCAACAGATAGAGAATAAAAGGAAAATATGCAACAGGAAACACAAAAAAGCACATGCCAAGACCCCCAAAATACACACCAGAAACAGAAAGTGTGAGTAATGGTGCTGGAGAGAGAGGCTGAGAACAAGGCATGCAGGCGAAATGCTCTATCCTAAGATCAGAGGGAAGTTATTGAAGGGCTTTGTCTAGATGAGTGTAGTCAGTTATGTTTCCAAAGTATTAAATACTGAATAAATTAATAGCCTTCCAAGTGTGACAGTCTCCCGAACTGAGGCATTTTCTCCAACCAGATATGCCTTGGGCAGTACAGTCCCCCATACTCATGTGCAGAACTAGCTCCTGTTTAGAAACAAAACAAAATAGAACCTTTTTCATTGATCCTGTGCCATTTCCATGGTTTTAGATCTCTGCATTCATAATTTGTAGAATAGAAAGGGGCTTTAGACATCATCCCATCTGATTTCCTCTCACTTCCTATGATGCAACCAGGATTGTTGAGTTGCCCAAGCTCACTTACTGTAAAGCGCAAGGCTAGTACCAGAAACTGGATCTCCAATGTGCCATCCAATCAGTGTCCCATCCAATAATATGAGTTATTGAGCTGTTGTGTTTTTATTTTACAATAATTTAAGACTGTTAAAAAATTATTGTAATGTCCTCTTTGGTTATTCTACATATCTTTAGAAAAACTGATATTAAATCCTGAAATTAAATTACAGTTTTATTAGCCATATCATGCCACTTGCTTAAGCATCATTATTCAGGTTAAAATATTTATAATATAAGAACAACCATATTCTTAATATTATGGCTGCATGGGGGATGTCTAAGCAAATTTTTAAAGAGGGAAAAGTCAAGATATTTTTAGCACAATTTTATTTTAAAAGTCTTATACAGCCCTGGCCGGTTAGGCTCAGCGGTTAGAGTGTCGGCCTGCAGTCCAGAAAGGCCGGGGTTCGGTTCCCGCTAAGGGCATGTACCTCGGTTGCAGTCTGTCCCAGGCCCTGGTTGGTCGTGCGGGTGGCAGCCACTCGATGTGTCCCTTTCGCATCGATGTTTCTCTCTCTCTCTCTCTTCCTCTCTCTCCCTCCCACTCTATCTGAACAAAAAATGGGAAAATGTCCTCGGGTGAGGATAAAAAAAAAAGTCTTATACAAAGGGAGAGGCATGTAATATATGCAAAGGTTTAGTTTTTTATTGTACACTATAAACACATGAATCTTGTCATGTCATTGAAATTGTTCTATTTTACTGAATATTGTAATCTTTTCTCATGGCTCGCCAACTATCCCCTGACCAATTTTGTTCTTTATATCAAAATTAATATATATATTGAGAATTTGGTCCAAGTTTCCCTCTTTCCATTGGCTGTGCAAGTGTACAACCTTATCTGTGACCTGCCTATAGAAAGGTACAGGATTTTATGGAACTAAATTTTATCTCCTTCTGGTCCTGCTTAATGTTCTTGCATTTTTTTAATTTCTTCTGTCTCTTCTATTTTTTTTTTTTTTTTTATCCTCACCTGAGGACATTTTTCCATTTTTTGTTCAGGTAGAGTGGGAGGGAGAGAGAGGAACAGAGAGAGAGAGAGAAACATCGATGTGAAAGGAACACATGGAGTGGCTGCCACCCGCACAACCGACCAGGGCCGGGGACAAACTGCAACCGAGGTACGCACCCTTAGCGGGAACCGAACCCGGGTCTCAGGACCGCAGGCCGACGCTCTAACCGCTGAGCCAAACCGGCCAGGGCTGTCTCTTCTATTTTTTTAAAGGCAGCTTCATGTATTTTTCTATTCCTTTAAGAAGCCTTAAATATTCTGGAAAGGAGAGTAAATAATAAAAGAACGTATATAAATAAATTAGAAAGCTAAATTATAGTAAAAACGTGCAATGAACGTGAATATTTACAAAAGAAAATAACAAATAGTTACTAATATTAAAATTCTTAGAAGTTTCTCTGCTCTAAAAATCCCTTGAGCCACATTTTATATCTTTCATTTTATTGTAAGTTTTTACGTATTTGACTATTTTTAACTGGGCTCTCTTTTCTTTTTGTTCCTTAATTTTTTGTTTGTTTGATCGTGTTGGTAGTCATTCCATTTGTCACCCTGTTAATTTGGAAATTGTACCATATTTTTTTAGTATTTAATGGTTGCCTTTCTTTTCTCAGTACTCATGTTGCAACACGTTTCTCTACTACAATTTAACTGAAAGAAAATAATATTAATAACATTTATTGAGTGTTACTATGTACATGTTCTAAGTGTTCATACTCTAGATTAGTTTTAGGTTATAGTTGACAATATATAATAATCTATATGATCTTACTGAGTCCTCACAAAAACCCTGTAAGGTAGACATAATTATCATATCTAACTACTGAGGAATTGAGAGACTTTACCGATATTACACAGTAAGCGGTGGGACCAAGATTTTGAAACTAGGTAGACTGGGTCTAGCCCAAACTTTGAAACTAAATTATATACTGACTTTCATTGATTCAATTTTTACCTTAAGAAAGCATTCTAGCCCTGGTTGGTTTGGCTCAGCAATTAGAGCGTTGTCCTGCAGACCAATGAGTCATGGGTTCAATTCCAGTCAAGGGCACATACCTTGGTTGCGATTCATCCCTGGCCTTGGTTGGGGTCATGCAGGAGGCAGCCACTTAATGTGTCCCTTTCATGCCGATGTTTCTCTCTCTCTTCCTCGCTCTCCCTTCCACTCTATCTGAACAAAGGTAGAAAAAATGTCCTCGGGTGAGGATAAAAAAATAAGAATAAAAAAAAAAAAAAGAAAGAAAGAATTTTATTTGATCTTTTTTTTTTTTTCTATTGCAATAAGGTGATTTTTTAAAAATGTTTTCACTTTCTTTTTCCTTCCTCTGCTATTCTTAGGAGACCTTTGTAATAATGCTTTTAAACTCTATTTTGCCCACTATCTACTCCTAGTGTAAAATTCAGTGTTGTCAAAGCTAGTCACACAAGGGTAGATTGGTACATTTTGGTAAAACAGTTTGATAGACATAAAGAGTATTTACATGTTAATATCGGTTTACCTTAAGTCTACTTTGAAAACATATTGTAAAGAAATATTCAGAAATAAGGACATAAATTCACATAAAAATGTACATCACAGCATTAATTGTGTTATCTAAAATTCAGTAAGGAGCTGAATAGTTTAAGTTAACATATAACCTTATAAAGGAATTCTGCTCACCCATTAAAAACAGTGAAGTGAAGGTACAGGGGAAGAGGGTGTCAATGGTGGGGGAGGATGTACATCTGTAATACTCTTAACAATAAAGAAAAATGCAAAAAAATAAATAAATAAAATTGTGGCAAAAACAAAAAACAAATAATTCAGTCACACTAGAAAAATCTTAAAATATGGAATACTATGCAGCTGTAAGAAAGAAAGATCTCTTATCCTTTGAGACAACATGGAGGGATCTGGCAAGTGTTATTCTTAGCGAAATAAGCCAATCAGAGAAAGACAAATATCACATGATCTCACTTATTTGTGGAATATAATGAACAAAACAAACTGATGAACAAAATAGACCCAGAGACATAGAAGTAGGGTTCAGACCGACACACTTCAGAAGTGGGGAGGGGGAAATAAACCACAAAATTTATATGCATGTATGCGTATCCAATGGACATAGAAAACAATGCTGGGGACAGGGCGGGGGTGGGGGGATAGGGAGGAGGGTGTCAATGGGGGGGAAATATCTGTAACAACAATAAATTAATAAAGATTTTTTAATTAAAAAAATTAATATGACTTTATTCAAAATTAAAATAGTTCTGTTTGAACTATTTTAAAATACTTTTACTTTGGTATATGTCAAGTATTTTATAATTATTATATAATACTTCATAATAAGGGTTCCTTTGCTTCTCCTCCTCTTATCCTTTTAAAGAGTTATATTCTTTACAATGAAATTGGATTTAATACTGAGTCAGCTAAAACCATAGTGCCCTCTATAGGATATTGGCAGATCTACAGTGTTTTTGTTTGTTTGTTTGTTTGTTTGTGTAGCCCAGAGACTTGCACAGTTGTATTCACTTTCATAAAAGAATCATCTGTGTAAAGTGGATATGTGAAAGGATAATGTGTGAAAATGCCCCAGAAAATCACATAATGAATCAGTGTCATTGGCTCAATAATAATACTGAACTCTCTACAGTTTAATATAGAACACATTCCTGGTAGAAGTGAAACCTGACGTTTACAAGAAATAAGTTTACTCTTTAAAAACATTGATTGAAATGTGACTAATCAATAATTTTGAAAAATAAATGTAAGAGAAATGCAATAGTTGTAGACAAATTTGGTATTCGCTTTGCAAAGGCTGTGTGTGTTCCTTGCCTTTGGTAGATACACAAAGATTCATTTAATGTCTGAGACACTTTGGTTCAATTCTTTTATTTTATGGAAAGAGAATCTAAGTAGCAGAAAGATCATGGAACTTTTCCAGGCTTACACTTAAGACCTAGCAATGCTCTTTCTTGGATACATTCTCTAGATTTCTGGCCAGTACAATCTTTCTATTACACTGAAATACCTCTCATCTGTTTCTGGGCTATATGATGTCTGCTAGCATGTTTCCATGTCTCCTCAGTGGGACTTTTTCTAGAATGCCCTTTCTTTTCTTCTCGCTGAAGTTTTCTTTTCCTCTCCTGCTTCCCCTGCAGTGCTGCCTCAAGCTCACTTAGCTGTTAGATTATTCAAATTCAAGAACTCAATGAGAGGTCTGTGGTGTAAAAGTGACACTCAAATATTGTCCTATTTATAATTTAATATGCACTCTATCTGTGGAGTAGATCACATAAAATATGTATGTATGCATCTAGATACTGAGTTAAGTCAACCAAAATAGACTATAGGCAAAATTTGGACTTTGAATTTGAACTGGCTTAAATAACAGCTCTGGTCCTACTAGACATGAGATTGTGAACAAATTACCAAATACCCCTGAACCTCAATTTCTTTATAAATATGTTATCATATACTGTGCATAGTCATTGTGAAGAACAAATGAAATGATGTATTTAAAGTTTCCAGTGCACAGTCCCTGGCATTTAGTAAGCACATAGTTTCCAAAAATAATGAAATATTTAATGGGAACCCAAAATTTATCTGTTATTCATTAATTTTATCCAAAGTTTATCGAGTATCTATATCATACTAAATAAAAGTATCGCCATCTACTCTGTGAGCTGTCTTTGCATTTTTATTGGTCTTTTCTTGATCTCCTAAAATTCTGAATGATAAAATAGTTAAAGCGATCAGTATTTTCTTTATGGTAATTCTTTTGTTTCCCAGTTTTGAAATTTTTGGATTAGTTTATTCACAAAGATAATCTTTTATTGTCTTTTCTAAAGGTTTTATTGTTTTACCTTGTATATTTATATCTTCAGTTACTTGAAGTAATGTTTGTATCATGTGAGATAGAAGTTACGATTCACCTCCACATAGCTACCCAATTGATTCAGCATATTTATTAAACAGATGTTCTCCACTGCCCTGTAGTCTCACCATTGTTATGTATCATAAATCAAGCGATCATACAATTGTTTTTTTTCCTCTTGTACCACACAGTCTTAATTACTAGAAATTAAATTTTGAAATCTTACAGCTTTGTTCTTTTTATTTTGTGGCGTCATTTACTTCTCTTTCATTTCTGATTTTGTGTATTTGGGTTCTCTCTCTTTTTGTTTCTTGGTGAGTCTAGCTAAGGGTCCATCAATCTTGTTTATCTTTTCGAAAAAACAGCTCTTTGTTTCATTGATCCTTTGAATTGTTTTCTTGGATTCTATGTCGTTTATTTCTGCTCTGATCTTTACTATTTCCTTTCTTCTACTTGCTCTGGGGTTTTCTTTTTGTTTGCTCTCTAGTTCTTTAAGTTGTGAGGTTAGATAGTCTATTAGAGATTTTTCTTGTTTTTTTGAAGTAGGCCTGTAATGCTATGAACTTCCCTCTTAGAACTGCTTTCGCTGCATCCCATCAATTTTTGTGTTGTTGTGTGTTCATTTTCATTGGTTTCCAGGAAGTTTTTAATTTCTTCCTTGATCTCCTCAGTAACCCATTCATTGTTTAATAACATGCTATTTAACTTCCAAGTGTTCAAATGTCTTTGTATGTTCTTCTTGCAATTGATTTCTAGTTTCATGCCATTGTGATCTGAGAAGATGCTTGATATGATTTCAATCTTCTTGAACTTGTAGAGACTTAGTTTGTTCCCTAACATGTGGTCTATCTTTGAGAATGTCCCATGTCCACTTGAGAAGAATGTGAATTCTGTAGTTTTGGGGTGTAATTCTCTGTAGATATCTATTAAATCCATTTGTCTAGTGCTTCATTTAGAGTCTGTGTTTCCTTGCTAATTTTTTGTCTAGAGGATCTATCCCGTGATGTCAGCAGGGTGTTGAAGTCCCCTGCTATGATTGTATTTCTATCAATTTCTCCTTTGAAGTTTTCCAGAAGATTTTTAATATATTTTGGTGCTCCTATATTGGGTGCGTATATGTTTATCAAGGTTATATCTTCCTGTTGGATAGATCTTTTCAATATTATGTAGTGGCCTTCTTTGTCCCTAGTTATGGCCTTCATTTTGAAATCTATTTGATCAGATATGAGTTCTGCTACCCTAACTTTTTTTCCCTTTCCATTTGCTTGGAAGATTTTTTTCCATCCCTTCACTTTCAATCTATGTGAGTCTTTTGTTGTGAGATGGTCTCTTGTAAACAATTTATATGAGTCATGCTTTCTTATCCAATCAGCTACTCTGTGCCTTTTTATGGGAGCATTCAATCCTTTTACATTTAAGGTGATTATTGATATGTTCTTATTTATTGCCATTTTTGTTTAGTGTGATTATATTTTTCTTTCTATTTCTCCTGCTAATTACAGCAGTCCTTTTAACATTTCTTACAGTGTTGGTTTGGTGCTAATGTATTCCCTTAGCCTTTTTTTTTTTTTTTTTTTCTTGTCTGGGAAGCCCTTTATTTGACCTTCTATTTTGAATGATAGCCTTGCTGGATAGAGTAGTCTTGGATTCAGATCCTTGTTTTTCATGACCTTGATTACCTCATGGCATTCCCTTCTGTCCTGTAGTGTTTCTGTTGAGAATTCAGCTGAGAGTCTTATGGGGTTTCCTTTGTTGGTCACCTGTTGCTTATCTCTTGCTTCTTTTAGGATTCTCTCTTTGTCTTTAATTTTTGGCAGTTTGATTACTATGTAACTTGGTGTGGGCTTGTTTGGGTTCTTTTTACTTGGGGCTCTCTGTGCTTCTTGAACTTGAATACCTTCTTCCCTCACCAAATTAGAGAAGTTTTCTATCACTATTTCTTCAAATATATTCTCTAAACCTAGCTCATCTTCTTCTTCTTCGGGGACTCCTATGATGCGAATGTTATTACGTTTCCAGTTGTCTCACAGTTCTCTTAAGCTGTTTTCCTGTTTTTAATTATTTTTTTCTTTTGGTTTTCTGATTGGTTGATTTTTTTCTACCCTGTCTTCTAATTCACTGATCTGGTCCTCAGCTTCCTCTACTCTGCTATTTAGACTTTCCAATGTGTTTTTTATTTCTGATATGTCATTCTTTGTTTCTCCTTGGTGGTTTTTAATTTCCAACTGGTTGATTTTCAACATTTCTATATCTTTACTCATGGTGCTCATGTCCTTACACATGCTATTGAGCTTCCTCAAGATCATGGCTCTGAATTCTAGTTCTGTTAACTTGCTTAACTGCACCTCATTTATCTCATCTTCGGTAGAGGTCTCTTGTTCTTTCATTTGGCTTTTATTTCTGTTTTTCACCATTTTGGCTATCACAGTGGGCTTTGGAGTCTGCCAAATTTTCCCTGTGGGTGTTGGTGTTCTGCTGTTTGTGGCTCCCTCTCCTGGGTTTGGATGAGGCAGGGAGGACCCACTTTAAACACCACTGTCAAGTCTTAACTTTTCTGGTTAGAGTTGCTAGCCCAGGGAATGGTAGTTATCCTCTAGCTTTTTTGCCTGGAGGCTATTAGTAGAGGTCACCTGAAGAACCTTGGTTTCTGAGTTGACTGAAAAACTCCCTCAGGTGCTCAGTGTAAGAGGATTTCCGGAGGATGGGGCAGATGCTGGTTGTTAATGGGCCTTAATTAGCATTTCAATGGCCACCGGGTGGGATTGAATCTCTGAGGGAGGGGCCACCACCTCTCCCCAGAGCCCTGGGAAGGAGCAAGATGACCACAGTCCTGCATGGCTGCACTCAGCAAAAGCTCTGAGCACCCTCCAAATCCCGAGTGTCCCCACACAGTTCCAGTCCAGTCTGCCCTCCCTCCGCTGGAGCCCAAGGTGAGTGGCTGCTGCCAATTTAGCCTCTGTCCGGGCTCTGCACTGTGGAGCCGCCTGGGACTTGAACCCGAGGGCACTGCTCCCAGCTAAGGGTGGCTGAGACTGCAGCAGCTTCCAGCTGAGGGCATAGCACCCAGCTGAGGTCGCAGGTCCCAGCCGAGACAGCTGCTGGTCCCAGTCGAGGCCACAGGACCCAGCCGAGATCACAGCTTCCAGCTGAGTGTGCTGGTCCCTGCCAAGGCCGCAGCAGGTCCCAGCCCAGGCCACTGCGGACCATGGGCTCCCGGCCCCCTCTCGCATCCTTGCAAGCCTACCAGAATTGAGTCAGTGTCCCTGGTTATGTGGTCCTCCAAGCTGCCTTTAGGTTGCTTCTTCCTGACGATTTGTCTTTATTTTCGTTGTAATTCCAGTTTGGTCCTGGGAGATGGTCTGTGTAGCTTCCATTCACTCCACCGCCATTTTTTCTCCAGCTTTGTTCTTTTTAAAGCTGGGCTATTGACCATTTACATCTTCAATGTCAGTTTGTCAATTTTCATGAAAGCCTACTGGAGTTTGTTTATTTTTTACTGATATTAGAGAGAGAGGAAGGGAGAGAGAGTAACATTGATGTGAGAGAGAAACATCCATCAGCTGCCTCCCACATGCACCCTGACTGGGAATCAAGCCCACAATATGGTCATATGCCTTGACTGGTAATCGAACCAGAGGCCTTTCGGTGTATGGGACAACATTCAATCTACTAAGCCACAATGGCCAGGGAAATCCTTTTGGAGTTTTCGTTGGCATTATCATAAATCTATGTACCATTGTGGGCAGAATTGGTGTACTATTAACACTGAGTCTTTAATTATGAACAAGGCAAAATTATTAATAAAATAAGTACCCTTTGAGATTAAAAGGATGCAGGATTCAGTATTCAGAGAAAGAGTAGGGATTAGCATTTCAATAGGAAAACAGAGTAAAGGTGATAAAAGGTTTGGAAGAAGATTTATGTGACAAACACTTTGATAGAAAATTGAGGAAGTCTTTACTAGATAATTTATATTTCTTCTGTGAAGAAGGAGAAAATAAAGTCTGATGGATATGTAGTAACTGAATTATGTAATAAGTAGCACAGGGGTAGAAAATAAATAAAAAGTCTGTTTGAAATTATCTGCATTTGGGAGTTTGTTGACATTTTAGAGGAACTTCAATGTTGTGACAAATTAGAAAGTTTGGGTAAAGGAGTGGTAGAAATGTTGCAACATATAGGAAAATGTCTTAAGAGGGTTGAAAAAATTGGAGAGAACGGACCCATCAAGGAACTAGATACCTTCCTGAAGTCAGAGAGCAAGCATGGGAAGAACATGTGAGCAAATACTGGAAAAACAGAGGACTTGTCAGATAATGGGACAAAGTGAAGTTACAAAAGATGTCCCAAAGCTACTTACAAGTGTTTTGATCTCTTCTCTTCCCCCTGAATACAGTGTAGGACTCATTTTAGCCATGCTTTTGGAGTACTCATTTGTAGAATAATTTGCTGAATTTAGGTTCTTCTCATGAATAACTGAATACTCTTAGGTAGAATATTGAATTTGGGGAAGATGGAAAATTAGTGGCAAGGGATTAAAGCTAACACTTATATTTGATGTGATTTCTGTTTTTTTAAAAAAGGGAAATGTAATCTTGAAGGAAATATTATTTGCCATCGGGGTATAATTGCAGTTGGAAGTTAGATCTCCTCCTCTGTCTCCTCTTCTACCAGGGCACACCCATCATACTTAACATGTACTACTCTAGTATGCATTCTGTTTTTTTAAGAAGATAGAGTTGTTCACGGGTTAAAAATCATTTGCAACATTTTTTAAAATAACATTTCCATTAGATCTTTAAAACGTTCCTATGTGTAGCTCTATGAGATTTACTTAAATGTTTTGACATAAAAAAAAATACAAAGGATTCATACAATATTGTATATACCATCTTAAATACAGCAACTTGCTGAAAGCTATGATGGAGAGGCTTTGCTGAGAATGCTCTGATATTTGGACTGTTTATCTTAAACTGGAAGTCCAGTAGTACTGCCCATTGGTGAAAGATTTGCCAAACACAAACTGAGATAATGGTTGTAAAAGTACTAAGAATAGTGCATGGCACATGTATGGTTCTTAATATATTTTAGCTTATTAAGCATTTACCTTCATTCCATAATGCTTGATGAAAATGGAAGTTGAGGAAGAAAATGAGATTCCTATGAAGTCATTTTCTTTCTAAAGGGGACTTCACAGAAATTGGATGCAAATAATGAGTGGTTATAAATATTCAAAGAAGCAACCACATTGTATTTATCTCTAAGTTCTTACCATTGTTGCCTGGCACAGACCAGTGAACTAATGTGTAAATAAGTCAGTCTTGAGGAGTTTTGTTAGTTCATCCTATGAAAGACGTCATAGAGACTCAGGCATACTCATCCGCTGACATGCTATTCCCCAAGCATATCTAGCATGTTCTTACTCAATACTCACACTGTTCCATGTGGAAGCTTCTTTTCTGAAACATTTCTACCTGTCAGGTTCCCACTCAAGCCATATCTTCTTTGTTCACTGACCTTCTACACTGGTATTATGGGTGAGGAGAAACTCATATATTAGGCATCTTAGCACCTGGCAATGTGTATTTTGGAATACATCTCCAGAATGTGCTAGCATCACATTCCATATTGCTAAGACCAAAAAAAAGGGCTGTAAGCAGAGAAAGACAAATATCACATGATCTCACTTATTTGTAGAATATAATGAATTAAACAAACTGATGAACAAAATTGACCCAGAGAAATAGAGGTAGGGTACAGACTGACAAACCCCAGAAGAGGGGATGTTGGTTGGGGGAAGAGATAAACCACAGAACTTATATGCATGTACACATAACCAATGGACATAGACAACAAAGCTGGGAAAGGGGTGGGGAGGATGGGGAGGAGGATGTCAATGGGGGAAAAAGGAGAAACATCTGTAACAAAAACAAATTAATAAATATAATTTTTTTAAAAGGGGGGCTGAGAATTGAAAGGTACTAGACAATGTATTTTTCCCATCAGACTATGAGCTCCCTGCTACACATCTGTATTTTCATAGCATACTCTCACATTCAACACTCATCAAAAAGAAAATAATTGAATATTTTTTTAAATATGTTTTTATTGATTTTCTAGAGAGAGAAGGGAGAGAGAAATGGAAACATTGAGGTGAGAGAGAAACATTGATTGGCTGCCTCTTGCACACTCCCCCGCTGGGGATCGAGGCCAAAACCCAGGCATGTGCCCTGATTGGGAATCAAACCGGGACCTCTCAGTCCATGGGACAACACTCAATCCACTGAGTCACACTGGCCGGACTGATTGAATATTTTTTACAGACTAATTCTTAACAATGGTATGCAGTCAAACGTAAGTATCCTTAAGGATAAAGGATACACTTAAGGATAAAGAGAGTAGGCTGTTTTAACACTCTGGGAGTATTTCTCCAGAGACTTTGCCCTTTCTGCATTCTAAGGGAAGAATGGGGAGGCTAAATGTTGGACATACTATTTAAAGATAATACATCATGACTATTTTAAACTAATAAACCCACTGCCAGTCCATTATCATTGCCTTGTTATGACATTTTCATGTTCTTCATTGTCGCCAGCTTTATCGAGACAGGTGAGAACAAGAAGAAAATAATTGATAAGTAACAAATTTTAATAAGTGGGAAATTGGCAGCTAAAAATCCATTAGTGATCTTATCTTCAGACCCACACATAAAATCCATATTTTTGCATATGCTCATTTTTAAGATTTTCAATCATCTAGCAATAAACTCTCAAGTAGCATAAACCTTAATCCCTCATCCTCATCTCCTGGGTCCTGTTCTTTAAATGGAGAACGGTGGTTCCTTAGCCCTTTTTGCTAAACTTCTTGTCTTCTCCTTTATAACAATGGTTCATCCCTCAACTCTATCCCCCTTCAATTTAAAGAAATCCAACATCCTCCAAATTCCTTACTTTGATTCTACTCTGGGCCTTCTTGGCCCAAATCCAAGTACCCAGGGTAGAATAGATTGTACTGTGATTTTGGAGTTGGGAGACCTTAGTTCTACAACTTGAAATGCCATTGGCTTTCAGTGTGACCTTCCACGAGCCATTTTCTATCTGGACCTTTAGATTTCATATTTGTAAACAAAATGGGGGCTGGAGTTGATGATCTTCGGGGTCCCTCTGAGCCACTTTACAGAAAAACACTCTAAATACTCAACTTTCAAATCCTTTGCCAGTGAGCTGTTGCATCCTTCAGACACTAGAGGGGGCATCCTGAAGACTTTTCTAATATTCCATGATTTAAGTAGGGAATATGTCTCAATAACAATCCATGTTCCAATGAGAATTTTGATTCCGTTTTTTACTTTAAAGTATATGAGAAAGAAATATATGTTGCAGCAGTTATAAAATTGTGTATTAATATGTCTTTCTAGCATGAGGCTAATTTAATTTTGTTTAAATACCAACCTGGTCTTGAATTTTCTATTTTTAAATTTATAAAAATATGGGTTGCACTTTTAGAAACCAGTGGAAGCAAAGTACAATCATGAGATTAGGATCCTAAAAGTCATTATTCTCAACTATGATACTTTTTTGCTTGATGATATTGTAAAAGGAAAGTTGTAAAGGCCCTGTGTACTTTTAAAATTCCACTTAAAAATAAAAGCATTATGAGCTATTTCTTAAATTCCAAAGGAAACAAGTTTGTAAAGTTTGTGGAAAACAAAGATCTATCTATCATCCTAAGTACAATATAGGTTGATGAGAAGTTAATTATTATTTTTAAATTAGGACCATTTCAATATTTTTGTCATTAAGAAGACCGGATTATTTTGATTCTTTGCTTCTTTTGTAGACTATTTTCTTATTGTCTTGGAATCTATTAGATTTTATCTTTGATATTATATTTTAGTATGTCTTTAGGTGTTGGGATTTTCTTTTCATTGAGGCTTGAAACTCAACAAACCTTTCCAATCTGAGATTTTATGGCTTCAGTATGGGAACATTTCAGTTATTCTTCTCATTTATGGTTCTTTTATATTCTTTCCCTTCGTTTCTGGTAATCCTGGTATCAATAAGTCTCTGTCTCACCTCCATTTCTTTGTTAGGCTGTATCCATTCTAACTCACCCAATTTTTTCAGGTATATTATTTCAGCAATTATATTTTTTACAACTAACATCTCCAACTGATTTTTGCTTCTTAAATTTCAACATCCTCCCTTATATTTCTAGAAATATTTATATCTACGTTTTAAATATTTGTTTTCTCTGTTCCATCAGCTCTATATTCTCCAGTATCAAGTATTCCATTTGTTGTCTCCCGGAATGTTTACACTCCTCAGAAGGCTCAAGAAGTTTTGTTGTGAACTCATCATTCACATGAGACTCAGCTAAGCTTTGTTACTATGGTATTTTAGGTCTGGAATGGCTATGGTTTTGTTCCATGTATTTAAGTGTGACTCTGCATTTGTTCTCTTTCTCTGTCTTTTCTGATTTAGCAAAGTTCTGAGCATATCCAGAACCCCACATTTGGATAATGCTTGTATAAAGAAGACAAGCCAACTCAAGTGATACTATATTATTTCTTACGTAGGCATGAAAATTATTTTAACATTTAATGTTATCTTGTTTCCTTTCCCTCTCTCTCACTCTTGCTCCCACTCCCAAAATATTGCTCCTGAAGTTTGAAGCACTACTTTTTTTCTAAAATAAATAAAGTCCATATAATGCAGGGTGTTAAACTTGATATATTTAATGGGGTTATTGATGAATAAAAATATGACAAAGATTTTATAGAAGGAAAATGCTGCATGCATTTTGATTGATCAAAATTAATTACTGTACACACTGTCTATGTGAAAAAATATAGATTAAGTGAAGGAATACTAAAAGTAAACTGAAAAGATGGATTTAAATCCTGGGTCTGCTTTTTATTAAGAGTTTGACCATGGTTAAGTTACAAGACCTCTGGATTTCAGTTTTTTAATTGATAATATATTCATCTCTTCTTCTCTGGCTTTACTATTTTAAGGGAAAATACACAAAACAAAAAGAATGTGCTACTGAGGAGAGAGAATTAATTTGAAGTTCACCTGATAATCCCTAATGCAGGGCCTGTTGATAAAATGTGATGTGGAAATGCAGTTAACCTTGGACATCTAAGATTCTTTTTAATCTAAAATGTCTAGTTTTGTTGCAAAAACTTCATTTACCCAACTAGTTACACAAATGTTTACAGCTGGTATACCTCATCTTGTAGCACAGACAGAACAGAGAGAATAGATGTAGAGCCTGCATTGATGATATTGTAAAAGGAAAGTACCCAAACAGCTACATGACTAGTGTGCTTTATACAAGGGAGCACAACGCATACAGACTGTGGCACCCGAGTTCAAGAAGTAAAAGGAAAAGCAGAGCATTTCCCTTACGGAAAACAGAGCCTGCCTACCAGCAAAATATGAGCTGCTCACCAACCCATATTCAGAAGTGTCAATGACCAACCCCTCTTCCAATGGGTATAAACCAGAAAAGGAGTAAAGAAAGAGTCAGAACTATAGACAGAAGTTCCCTTCTCTATGGGTTAAGGCAGATATATGAAGAGAAGATATTTTTTTTTTCCTTCCACAAGTAACAATTAAGAGAAACAGTGTGAAAGTGTTTGCCAACCATAAAACACAAAACAAAATGCAGAGATTTACTGATGTCTTTATTAAAGTAGGCATTTACTTGTTTAAACCATTTTGTGCTCCCGATGGAAACCACACATTTGTTGAGATTGCTTTGTATAAGATACTTATCACTTTTGTTGGAGTATGGTAGGCACTCATTGCATGGTAGTTTGTTAGAATTCTTACTTGATTTAGTGATCGGACAGCTCCATTCAGTCCTATTGATAAAATATACATATTTCACAGGACTTCCTGAAGTATTAAAATCTCTGTTATTTCTAGTAGTACTTTCAGTAATAATACCAATGGGAACTTCAGTTTGGAAATCACAGGCTTATAATTTAATTTCCTATAATAAATGTTAAGTATCAATACAGTTTTTGAAGATACATTTGTTGATTTATTTCTGTCTATATTTAAAAGTTTATATTTGTCTAAAATGTGGTTAGACAATTATATAATTCTTAAAGTGATCCCCCTGATATTTCTAGTACCCACCCAGCACCATACAGTTATTACAATATTATGTACCACATTCCCTATGCTGTATTTTACATCTCTGTAACTATTATGTAATGTCTTACTCCCTTCACCTTTTTCACCCATCCTCTCCACCCTCTCTCCATCTGACAACTCTCAGTTTGTTTTCTGTATCCGTGAATCTGTTTCTGTTTTGTTTGTTTGCCTATGTTGTTCTTTAGATTCCACATATAAGTAAGTCATATGGTATTTGCCTTTCTCTGTTTGACTTATTTTGCTTAGCATAATACCTTCCCAGTCCATCCATGCAGATGGTCAACAGACATATGAAAAAATTCTCAGCATCACTAATCATCAGAGAAATGCAAATTAAAGCTACAGCGAGATATCACCTACACCTGTCAGAATGGCTATTATCAATAAATCAACAAACAAGTGTTGTCGAGGATGTCGGTAGGAATACAGATTCGTGCAGAATCAGTTGTGAAGGTTCTTCAATAAACTAAAACATAGAACTACCTTCAGACCCAGCAATTTTACATCTGGGAATGTATCTGAAGAAATCTAAAACACTGATTCAAAAATATACATGCACTCCTATGTCCATTGCAATGTTAATTACAATAGCCAAGATATGAAAGCAACCCAGATGCCCATCAATAGACAAGTGGATAAAGAAGATGTGGTACATATATACAATGGAATATTACTGGGCTATAAAAAAGAATAAAGTCTTACCATTTATAACACTAAAGTATTGGTATAGTTTTTAATCATTCTTCTTCTTCTTTTTTAGATAGTAGTAGATTTTTATTGGTCTCTTTTGCAACTATCTGTGAATACACCTGTTCACACACATCTTTGATGAAGGCGAGGCATGAAGAAGGGACTATGTATGTTGACCTCCACATCCCTGAGATTTCATGTTAGACTTCTGCAACGTTTAGGTGAAGTATAAGCTTTCTTTTTCTTTTTTTAATTAATTTATTTATTTTTGTTACAGCTGTTTCTCCTCTTTCCCCCACTGATTCCCCCCTCCCGCCCCTAATCATTCTTCTTAACTTCATTGTTAATGACATCTCTTTGCTTATGATTCCCTTTTTCTCAAAATACTCCATTCTCTTGTCTACCATGATAGCAAAGCCTTCTACATTCTTTATCTGTGTCTCTATTGCTAACTCTTCCTCCTCTGGTGGACCATTAGAATTGCTCAGGCTTGCATTGCAGTCTTGTCCTTTTCCTTATTCTATGAAATTTTCCTGAGAAAACTGATCCATTGCCATTGTTTCAATGACTTTCTATAACTTTATGACTTCAAAATTTACTTACTTAGCATAAACTTTTCTCTTGACCTCAAAGTTTGTGCATTTATTACATTCTTGTTATCTCCTACTGGATATTCCATAGGTCAGACGGGCACAACTTAACCAAAACTGAATGCAAATGCCGCTATAGCTCTCAGTGTTCTCCGCCTCAGGAAATGCTAACACCATCCACCATGCTGCTCAAGCCAGAATCAGACAGGGAAATCATACCTGATTCCTCCCTCATCCTCACCTTCTATAGTTAGTTGATCATGCAGTCTTAATTTTAAATTCTTTCCTAAAACTTCAATTATTTTCATTTCCACCAAACCACCATAGTCTAAACTTCTATTATTATTTTTTTGTCTTGAATTATTATAATAGTAAGTATCTCTCTTTGGTCTTGCTGAACTCAGAAATTAGTGAGTAATCTCTGGTAATTTACTGCCTCTTTAATAAAATTAAAAATCAATAACATAAACCAAAGCCAGTACAACTGAAGAAATTAAAAGCCTATGTTTACATGTCTAAATAATGAATAAGTTAAAGAAAAAAAGATCACAATGAATATTATAAAGTGTTTAGAACTATTTATAGTGAAATAATTTTGTATAAAAATGTATAAGAAATAAAAACTTAGAAGGTGATTCAGAAACTTAAATAAAATACTGGGAAACAAGAAAAGTTCAATATAAACTTTTAATCTAAGAAGCTAGAAAAAACAGAATCAACAAGTAGGAGAAAGGAAAAATAAAGAAAGAATAAAGAATACTCTCAACAATAAAGATAAATGTGGACAGTAATAGGATAAGAAAGGAAAATTATTGACCAATACCCCTTATAAGCATACTTTACTAAATTATACATTATAAAATGTTGCCTCTATTTGTCCACCACTGCCTCTATACCGATTTGAGGGGTGATATGTACCCATAGAAGAGTCTATAATATACCTCATATTGTTTGACCACTGTGGCTCCCATGTTTTAGAAATGATATTTGAAAGGTGCCCATAATGGTTAATTGGGTTTAACTGAATTTGTAGCCATTTTCTTTATATTTGATTACCATGTTCCACAAGATGATGTTAGCTTTTCTTAGTTTTCAGAATTTCCTTAAGTCTCATAGATTCTGCTACCTGACTCTTTTCTTTACATTCTTCCTATGTTCTCATGCCTGACTTCTTTCACTACCCCCACCCCATTTTCTCTGAGAGCTAATATTTAGGGCCTATCTTTTTGCCCCTTTTGATTTCTATCCATTCCCCTGCAGAGCATACCCATTCACATGCATCTGGTAATTTTCATCATATTGATAACTTCCAAACTGAAATGCTCCGATCTGCTCATCAGAACCCTAGACCTGGCAGACACTTCGTCCTATTGTGCAAAACACCCCTCAACTTAATTTGACTAAAACTAAATGCAGTATTTTCTCTGTAAAAAAAAAAAAATGACTTCCAATCATCTTTTTTCACATTCTTTTTGTCATTGTCACATTTTTGGCTACCTAAGTTTGCAGAATCATTATTGTCTTGAATTTCTTCTTCTTTTATTAGCTGCAGCCATCTGATTCAGTAGTTAATGTATGTTGTATTTGTTTCTTTCTATCCAGTACCATTTTCACTGTCCTTGGCCAAGTGATTATCACCAATATGGAACACAGCATTTTTAGTAAGTTTCCTGTGTGCAATCTGTACAGCTCCCCACTGCTCCATTTTTGTGAAGCATCCTATTCATTAGATTAGATCACCATTTTCTGTTCTTCAGTGGTTCACTATTTCTGGTTGCAACAGGGCTATAAGATTTTAAGATTCCTTTAAATCAGTTCTTAAAATCTAATCAACATGATTTCCCATTTCTAGTCTCTCAATCTTTGTGTTCCATGATATAATACTCATTATAAATTAAATATCATTATAAGTTAATCACATTGAAAGCTAAAAGAAGACCTCTTACTATAGAAGTGTAAATAATCTCCCTGGTTATGAAATAAATACTACATATTTATTTTAATTATGCTTTATTGTATTTAAAGTACATCAAACTTGAAAATTCAGAGAGACTAACCTAAAAAGGGGTTTGTTGAAGATGGCAGTGGCCGGACCGGAGGGAGGGTGAATGTGTGAGAGAGTGTGAGTGGACGTGAAGGTGGATGGAGCAGAAGGTTCCTGTGCTGTGGACAGAAGCAGCCAGCTACCTTGGTAAGTGGCTCTTCAAGGCACTTCGCCCTGCTCCCCAGGGAGGTCCCACCATTTTGGAAGATCCCAGGTCATCCCTGGGAGGAGGCAGTGGGAGCCACTAGGGCCCAGCAACCTGAGCCCACCAGCGCACCTGGCACCATTGGACCAGTGGACACTCTGTGTCAACACACACCTGTGCACAGTAGTGGAGCTCCCAAGGTGCCAGTCCTGGAAGCCTCAGACACCCCGGAGCCCAGCACCATCCCCCATAGTAGCAGCCCAATCAAAGTCCAGATATACCCCCAGCAACAGAGGCTGGGGAACAGACATCCATCCCCAGGCAACAGAGGCACAGACCAGCAGCTGAGACCCATCCTCAAAAACTACAGCAATAGCTGAACGGGAGTTGAGCCCCATGGGGCAGCAGCACTCCCCAGCCGCCAGCAGCAGGAGCTGGGGCTCCACAGAGGCCTGTGTGGTCCAGCAGCTCACAAGAGCAGTGGGAAGCCAGAGCCCAAGAGGGACTGGTGCAATCCAGCTGCCCGTGGGTGCTGCAGGGTGTGGGGGCACCAGAGAAACCTGTGCTACCCAGCAGCCCACAACAGTGGTGGGAAGCAGGAGTCCAGAAGGAATGGTGCGATCCAGCTGCCCATGGGTCCTGCAGGGTGCAGGGGCACAAGAGAGGCCTGTGCGAACCAGCAGCCCATAAGATAGGCATAGAGGATCTGAACATGGAGGTGGAGTACATGGAAGCTACACAGAACATCTCCCAGGACCAAACGGGAATTACAACTAAAATAAAGACAAATCCTCAGAAAAAAGCAATGGTAAAGCAGCAGGACAGGACCATATAATGAGGGACACTGGAGGCATGAGAGGGTGGTGGGCTGGGAACCCAGGGATCTCCGGAGGCATGAGAGGGTGGCGGGCTGGGAGCCCAGGGACTGCAGCAGTATTAGCTGTGAGCAGCACCCTTGGGGAATAAAGACCAAGCCTGCTCCACAGCAAAGAGCGCTCGGACAGATTGCTAAAATAGCCACAGCCACTCACCTGCAGGTTACAGCAGATGGACAGCAGACTGGGTTCTGTGGGGACACCCAGAATTTGGAGGGCACTCAGAGTTTTTGCTGAGTTGCAGCCACAAAGGATGGTGGCCAGCGTGCTCCTTCTCAGAGCTGTGGGGAAAAGCAGCAGCCCCCCTCCTCAGAGATTCAGCCTTTCCCAGGTGAGGCCAAGAAATCAAATTGAGGTTCATTAACAACCAGAGTCTATACCCCCCTCTGGAAATCCTCTTATGCAGAACACCATGGCTACATTCCAAGGCACTGAGTAACTGAGACTACTAGCCACCAGGAAAAGGCTAGAGGATAACTGAACCTTTCCTGGGCTCACAAATCTACCCAGGAAAGTAAGATTTGACAGTGGTGTTTAACGTGGGCCCACCCAGGCTCATCCAAACCTAGTAGAGGGAGCCACAAACAGCAGAACACCAAAACCCACTGAGATAGCCAAAATGGTGAAACAAAGAAACAAATCCCAAATTAAACAACAAGAGAACTCTACTGAAGATGAGATAAATGAAATGCAGTTAAGCAAATTATCAGAGGTAGAGTCCACAGCCATAATCTTGAGGAAGCTCAACAGCATGAGTAAGGATATCAGCACCATGAGTAAAGATATAGAACATTGAAAACCAACCATTGAACAGCAGAAATTAAGAACACATTGGAAGGACTAACCAGCAGAGTAGAGGAAGCTGAGGACCAGATCAGTGAATTAGAAAGAGGTAAAAAAAAAAAAATCAACCAATCATAAAACCAAAAGTAAAAAAACAATTAAAAAACAGGAAGACAGCTTAAGAGAACTGTGGGACCACTGGAAACATAATAACATTCACATCATAGGAGTCCCCAAAGAGGAAAAAAATGGGCAAGGGTTAGAGAATATATTTAAATAAATAGTCACAGAAAACTTTCCTAACTTGGTGAAGGAACAAGGGATTCAAGTTCAAGAAGCACAGAGAACCCCAAGTAAGAAGAACCCAAAAAGGCCCACACCAAGATACATAGTAATTAAAATGCCAAAAATTAAAGACAAAGAAGAATCCTAAAGACAGCAAGAGATAAGCAACAAACTACCTACAAAGAAAACCCCATAAGGCTCTCAGCTGACTTCTCAACAGAAACACTACAGGCCAGAAGGGAGTGGCATGAAGTAATTAAGGTCATGAAAAACAAGGATCTGAATCAAAAACTACTCTACCCAGCAAGGCTATCATTCAAAATAGGTCGAATAATGAGCTTTACAGACAAAAAAAGGCTAAGGGAATATATTAACACCAAAGCAGCACTACAAGATATGCTAAAAGGACAGCTGTAATTAGTAGAAGAAACAGGAAGAAAAATAGAACCACACTAAACAAAAATGGCAATAAATAAGAACATATCAATTATCATCTTAAATGTGAATGGGTTGAACGCTCTGATAAAAAGACACAGAGTAGCTGACTGGATAAGAAAGCATGACTCGCATATATGTTGTTTACAAGAGACCTACCTCACAACAAAAGACTCACATAGGTTGAAAGTGAAGGGATGAAAAAAATCTTTCAAGCAAATGGAAATGAAAAAAAAAAAAAGCTGGGGTAGCAATACTTATATCTGATAAAGTAGATTTCAAAATGAAGGCCATCATAGACGCCAAAATCCTGAACAAAATATTAGCAAATCGGATCCAGAAATACATCAAAAAAATTATTCACCATGTCCAAGTGGGATTCATTCCAGGGATGCAAGGCTGGTACAATATTCGCAAATCAATAAACGTGATACACCACATAAACAAAATGAAGAATAAAAACCACATGATCATATCAATAGATGCTGAAAAAGCATTCGACAAAATCCAGCATCCATTTCTGATAAAAACGCTCAGCAATGTAGGAATAGAGGGATCATATCTCGACATAATAAAGGCCATATATGAAAGACCTACAGCCAACATCATACTCAATGGACAGAAACTAAAAACATTTCCATTAAGAACAGGAACAAGACAGGGATGTCCACTTTCGCCACTCTTACTTAACATTGTACTGGAAGTCTTAGCCACAGCAATCAGACAGGAAGAAAAAATAAAAGGTATCCAAATTGGAAAGGAGGAAGTGAAACTGTCATTATTTGCAGACGACATGATATTGTACATAGAAAACCCTAAAGATTCCATTGAAAATCTATTAGACTTAATAAATGAATTTGGCAAAGTAGCAGGATACAAAATTAATGTCAAGAAATCGACGGCATTCTTGTACATCAATGATGAACTCACAGAAAGAGAAACTAAAAAACAATCCCATTTACCATTGCTCCAAAAAAATTACGATACCTAGGAATAAACTTAACCAAAGAAGTAAAGGACCTATTCGCAGAAAACTACAGGTCATTGAAAAAAGAAATAGAGGAAGATATAAAAAAGTGGAAGCACATACCCTGTTCAGAGATTGGAAGAATTAACATAATTAAAATGTCCATGCTACCCAAAGCAATCTATAGATTCAATGCAATCCCCATCAAAATACCAACGACATATTTCATAGAACTAGAACAAATACTTCAAAAGTTCATATGGAACCAAAAAAGACCCCGAATAGCCACAGCAATCTTGAAAAAGAAGGACAAAATGGTGGGATCACAATACCAGATATCAGGTTATACTACAAAGCGACTGTAACCAAAACAGCCTGGTACTGGCACAAGAACAGGCATATAGACCAGTGGAACAGAACTGAAAACCCAGAAATGGACCCAAGGCAATACGCTCAATTAATATTTGACAAAGGTGGCAAGAGCATACAGTGGAGTAAAGACAGCCTCTTTAATAAATGGTGTTGGGAAAATTGGACAGCTACATGCAAAAAAATGAAACTAGACCATCAACTTACACCATACACAAAAATAAACTCAAAATGGATAAAAGACTTAAATGTGACCCGTGAATCCATGAAAATTCTAGAAGAAAATGTAGGCAACAAAATTTCGGACATCACACGGAGCAGAATTTTCACTGATACATCACCTAAGGCAACAGAAATAAAGGAGAAAATGAACACATGGGACTAAAAAGCTTCTGCACAGCAAAAGAAACAATCATCAAAATGGAAAGGCAACCCATTGTATGGGAGAACATCATTGCCAATGATGTATCAGATAAGGGGTTAATTTCCAATATATATAGAGTGCTCATACAACTCCATAAAAGGAAGACAAAGAACCCAATTAAAAAATGGGCAGAGGAGCTGAATAGACACCTCTCCAAACAGGACATACAAATGGCCAAGAGACATATGAAGAAATGCTCAACATCACTAATCATCAGAGAGATGCAAATTAAAACAACAATGAGGTGTCACCTCACACCTATCAGAATGGCCGCCATCAACAAATCATCAAACAACAAGTGTTGGCGAGGGTGTGGAGAAAAGGGGACTCTAATACACTGCTGGTGGGAATGCAGACTGGTGCAGCCGCTGTGGAAAACAATATGGTGCTACCTCAAAAAATTAAAAATTGAACTTCCATTTGACCCAGTGATCTCACTGCTGGGAATATACCCTAAGAAGCCTGAAACACCAATCAGGAAGAATATATGTACCCCCATGTTCATAGCAGCACTATTTACAATTGCTAAGATCTGGAAACAGCCCAAGTGTCCACCAGTAGACGAATGGATCAAAAAGCTGTGGTACATATACACAATGGAGTACTATGCAGCGGTAAGAAAGAAAGATCTCTTATCCTTTGAGACGACATGGAGGGACCTGGAAAGTATTATCCTAAGTGAAAGAAGCCAAGCAGAAAAAGACAAATACCACATGATCTCACTTATATACGGAATATAATGAACATAACAGTCTGAGGAATACAGTAGACCCAGACACATGGAAGTAGGGCACAGACTGACATCCCTCAGAAGAGGGGATGGGGGGTGGGGGGTGGGAAGAGATAAACCACAGAACTTATATGCATGTATGCATGACCAATGGACATGGACAACTAAGCCGGGGACAGGGTGGAGGGGGGGTGGGGTGGGGGGTGCCAATGGGGTAAAAAGGTAAAATATCTGTAACAAAGAAATAAATAAAAATTCATAAAGAAAAAATAATAAAATAAAAAATAAAAACAGAAAAAAAAACAAAATGAAGGCCATAACTAGAGACAAAGAAGGCCACTACATAATATTGAAAGGATCTATTCAACAAGAAGATATAACCTTGGTAAACATGTATGCACCCAATATAGGAACACCAACATATATTAATAATCTTCTGGAGGACTTCAGAGGAGGAATCAACAGCAATAGCAGGGGACTTCAACACCCCGCTGACATCACTGGATAGATCTTCTAGACAAAAAATTAACAAGGAAACACAGACTCTAAATGAAGTGCTAGGTCAAATGGATTTTATAGATATCTACAGAGAATTACACCCCAAAACTGCAGAATTCACATTCTTCTCAAGTGCACATGGGATATTCTCAAAGATAGACCACATGTTAGGTCACAAATTAAGACTCTACAAGTTCAAGAAGACTGAAATCATATCAAGCCTCTTCTCAGATCACAATGGCATGAAACTAGAAATCAATTGCAACAAGAACATGCAAAGACATTTGAACACATGGAGGCTAAATAGCATGTTATGGAACAATGAATGGGTTACCATGGAGATCAAGGAAGAAATTAAAACTTCCTGGAAACCAATGTAAATGAACACACAATAACACAAAACTTATGGGATTCAGCAAAAGCAGTTTTGAGAGGGAAGTTCATAGTACTACAGGCCTACCTCAAGAAGCAAGAAAAATTTCTAATAGATTATCTAAGCTCACCACTTAAAGAATTAGAAAGCAAACAAAAAGAAAACCCCAGAGCATGTAGAAAGAAGAAAACAGAAAAGATCAGAGCAGAAATAAATGACATGGAAACAAACAAACAAAAAAAAATTCAAAGGATCAATGAAACAAATAGCTGGTTCTTTGAAAAGATAAACAAGATTGATGGACCCATAGCTAGACTCATGAAGAAACAAAGAGAGAGAACCCTAATATACAAAATCAGAAACGAAAGAGGAGAAATAATCACTGACACCACAGAAATACAAAAGATCATTAACAAATATTATGAACAATTATACAGCAACAAATTCGACAATCTAAGCGAAATGGACAAATTTCGAGAAACACATAGTCTCCCAAAACTGAACGGGGAAGAGATAGAAAACTTGAACAAAGCAATAACAACAAAAGAAATTGAAGATGTAATCAAGACTCTCCCAGTAAACAAAAGCCCAGGCCCAGACAGCTTCACAGGGGAATTTTACCAAACATTCAAAGAAGTAATACCTATTCTCCTCAAACTATTTCAAATATTCAAGAAGGAAGACTTCCAAACTTGTTTTATGAGGCCAGTATAATTCTAATTCCGAAACCAGAAAAAGACACAACAAAAAAAAGAAAACTATAGGCCAATATCTCTGATGAACATAGATTCCAAAATCCTTAACAAAATACTAGGAAATTGAATCCAGCAATACATCAAAAAAATTTTTCACCATGACCAAGTGGGACTCATCCCAAGGATGCAAGGCTGGTACAATATTTGCAAATCAGTAAATGTGATACATCACATACACAAAATGGAAGATAAAATTCATGTGATCATATCAATAGATGCAGAAAAAGCACTCGACAAAATTCAGCACCCATTTCTGATAAAAACACTCAGCAATCTGGAAATAGAGGGATCGACATAATAAAAGCCATATATAAAAGACCTACAGCCAACGTCATACTCAATGGGCAAAAATTAAAAGCATTTTTCTAAGAACAGGAACAAGAAAAGGATGCCCACTTTCGCCACTCTTATTTAACATAGTACTGAAAGTCCTAGCCACAGCAATCAAACAGGAAGAAAAAATAAAAGGGATCCAAATGGGAAAGGAGGAAGTGAAACTGTCATTATGTGTAGATGACATGATACTATACATAGAAAACCCTAGAAACTCCATCAAAAATTTACTAGACTTAATAAATGAATTTGGAAAAGTAGCAGGATACAAAATTAACGTCAAGAAATTGATGGCATTCTTATACACCAATGATAAACTCACAGAAAGAGAAACTAAGAAAACAATCCCCTTTCCCATCGCGGCAAAAAGTTAAGATACCTAGGAATAAATTTAACCAAAGAAATAAAGGACCTATTCGCAGAAAACTACAGGTCATTGAAAAAAGAAATAGAGAAAGATATAAAAAAAGTGAAAGCACATACCTTGTTCATGGATTGGAAGAATTAACATCATTAAAATGTCCATACTACCCAAAGCAATTTATAGATTCAATGCAATTCCTATCAAAATACCAATGACATACTTCGCAGAAGTAGAACAAATACTTCACAAGTTCATATGGAACCAAGAAAGACCTTGAATAGCCACAGCAATCTTGAAAAAGAAGAACAAAGTTGGAGGAATCACATTACCAGATTTCAGGTTATACTACAAAGCCACTGTAATCAAAACAGCCTGGTACTGGCAAAAGAACAGGCAGATAGATCAATGAAACAGAATAGAGAACTCAGAAATGGACCCAAGGCAATATGCTCAATTAATATTTGATAAAGATGGCAAGAGCATACAGTGGAGTAAAGACAGCCTCTTTAATAAATGGTGTTGGGAAAATTGGACAGGTACATGCAAAAAAAAAAAAAGAAACTAGATCATCAACTTATACCATACACAAGAATAAACTCAAAATGGATAAAAGACTTAAATGTAACTCATGAATCCATAAAAATTCTAGAAGAAACTGTAGGCAACAAAATTACAGACATCATACAGCAGAATTTTCACTGATACATCACCTAAGACAACAGAAACAAAGGAGAAAACACATGGGACTGCATCAAACTAAAAAGCTTCTGCATAGCAAAAGATACAATCATGAAATTGGAAAGGCAACCCACTGTTTGGGACAGCATAATTGCCAATGATATATCAGATAATGGGTTAATTTCCAATACATATAGAGTGCTCATACAACTCAACAAAAGGAAGACAAAGAACCCAATTAAAAAATGGGCAGAAGATCTAAATAGACACCTCTCCATACAAGACATACAAATGGCTAAGAGACATATGAAGAAATGCTCAACATCACTAATCATCAGAGAGATGCAAATTAAAACAACAATGAGGTATCACCTCACACCTGTCAGAATGGCGCCATCAACAAATCATCAAACCATAAGTGTTGGCTATGGTGTGGAGAAAAGGGGACTCTAGTACACTGCTGGTGGGAATGCAGAGTGGTGCAGCAACTAAAGAAAACAATATGGTATTACCTCAAAAAATTAAAAATTGAACTGCTACTTGACCCAGTGATCCCACTTCTAGGAATATATCCTAAGAAGCTTGAAACACCAATCAGAAAGAATATATGTACCCCCATGTTCATAGCAGCACTATTTACAATAGCTAAGTTCTGGAAACAGCCCAAATGTCCATCAGTAGACGAATAGATAAAAAAGCAGTGGTACTTATACACAATGGAGTACTATGCAGCTGTAAGAAAGAAAGATCTCTTATCCTTTGAGATGACATGGAGGGACCTGGAAAGTAATATCCTAAGCGATACAAGCCAAACAGGAAAGCCAAGTATCATATGATCTCACTTATTTGTGGAATATAATGAACATAACAATCTGAGTAATGGGGTGGTCCCAGAGATGTGGAAGTGGGGTACAGACTGACAATCCCCAGAACAGGGGGTGGTGGGGGAGAGATAAACCACAAAACTTATATGCATGTATGCATGAACAATGGACATGGGCATCAAAACTGGGGACAGGGCAGGGAGGGAGGGGGAGGGGGAAATCAGTGGGGAAAAAAGGAAAAACATCTGTAACCAAAATAAATAAATTAATTTAAAAAAATAAATAAAAAGTATGTCTAAAATGTCTAAATGAATAAATATATAAATAAATAAAAAGGGGTTTGTTAATCTAGGACATTTTTTAGCAGGTTGTTTAATTGTTCTTATTTGGTTTGTTGTTGTTATTTCTAAAGAAAGTGCTTAATGACAAGTTTTAAAAATTATTTTTAAAGATGACAATTTGTGTTTGAAAGTAAATATTTGGCTCTGATTGTTAATTGGTTTGTTCCATAAAGGGTAGGAAGGAAGCTTGATGTGTCTTATCTGACATTATTGTAAAGGGGTTTATTAAGAAAATTGGCTGTAACTTGTACCAATCTGTGGTTTCTGCATTTTCCCTTTGGCTTATGTTTTTTAATTCCCTGGTCCCAAACCACATCATTTGTTTCTTAATTCACTTTAAGCCACATATTATCATGACAATGTCTGTTACTCAAGACTCCTGAGGCCTTTGCCAATCTCAATGGTTATTTAATATAATATCAGAGATTATGTGATTGACAATGAAATTAGATCTAAAACTGATACTTAAAACAGTGACCCTACGCTTGGTAAATATCTAAATCTTGGATTGTTGTGCTGCCCCTCTTCTTTATATCGTCAAAAATTCTCAGATTATTTTACAAGAGAATATCCTGATAACATCAACTACAACAACAAAATCAGAATATTTTAAGAACATTGTTTAAAATAATAACCTGTTTTCCCATTTATAACTATTTTAAACTAATTATTTAATCTCATTATTTTTATTTAAAATATTCTGTTTTCTTGCATGTTTATATTTCCATTTTTTGGTTTCTTGAGTGTTTTTTGTAAGCATAGCTTTTTTTAATACAATTGCATTTTGTCATTCACAATTATAGTAATTTTTATTTTAAAGTATATTAAAATTACATATTTTAGTTTAATATTTTCCATCATAATTTAAATAATTGCAGTAATTTATATAAACTTTTTAAAAGTTTATAATATTTAAGTTACAGAAAAAGTACCCTTAAGTTTTTTCAAGTTTAGAAATTTATTCCCCATCGTTTTCAGAGCTCCAAAAGGTATTCCTTTAATATTAACTTCTCATCCTTTAAGCAAAGTAATATTAATAAATTTATTGAAGCATCTGCATAAATAATTTTATTGAAAGTAAAGTAATTCATCAGTCATTCTCATTTAAATAAATTTCATTAAAATGTGCAATTTTTTAAAAATGTTAGATATTTCTTTCTTAGTCAATGGAAACAAAAAAAAGATTTCAGAGCCCTTATTGCCCTAGAACTTTTTGAAAAACATTGTTTGTCAATTCTTTCCCATTAAAAAACAAACAAAAATCCCACACACTCAAACATGCATAGACCCTAAGAGGAGATTGCAAATTTAATTTTACATGTAGCATTCTTACCTTGAGGTGAGATTTCTTAGCCAGCATCGTACATACACGGCTGTGTCTAACATTAATTTCTCGCTGCCCGGTAACCTCACTACTACCTAAAAATGTGTTCCTCTGGCTCATAAACAATTATATCATCAATCCCCTCTGTGTGTAACAAGAGACCTTAACCACAGAACTGAGAAATAAAAGAAAGAATTATGCCAGAAGTAACAAGGGTGCCAGAAACCTGCTTTGCAGTGATTGGCTAAATGGGGCCAGTTGAGTTTCATTCATCAGACTTGAGTTAACCGACGAGCAATTTTTTTTTTTTTTTTTCATTTTCTCTGTTTTGCTTTTCTGGGGTCTCCTTTGATTTCATGCTGGCTTTTTAAATTGAGGATAAAGTTAATTCATTTAACAATGCCACAGCTGGAATTAAGTATGCCTCTTCTCCTACCGCTGAGGGGAGGGGCTGGTGCTGGTTGGTGGTGTCTGATTGGATGCCCAACACCCTTGAGGGCTGTTGCTGAATCAGTGGAGCCTCTAGCGACAGGCAAGAAGTTAACTAATTATGAACATATGGTTTGGCAGACACCTTGTCAGCTTGCTGCTGCGTAGGTGTTGGAAGGAGGTGAAGGGGAAAGTTTGAGGTAGAAGGTGTGGTTAAAAGTCCCACTGACAAGCCTGGGGGAGATTTGATTGATCCTAATCTATTCTTTTTGTCAGGAATCAGCATGCTTCTGGCAGCAACAGCTTGGTAATAACAGAGATTTGTGGCCCTTAAGCTCTTGTGGTGATAACGGGCACACGACCAGTCAACTGGCTCTTTACAAGGCCCTGTTTAATTGGCCACAATGGTGGGAACAGAAATAGATGTCAGGTCAAGGTACAACACATGGCCTACCTGAAATGGCTCACTATGATCTGAGGCACAGATGTCATCTTTTATTGGTGTGATTGCCATCAGAGGAATAAGAGAAGCTTTGAGTAAAAGGCTACAGGAAAGCCCTTAGCAAGAGCTTTGCAAGCACCCTCTTTATAGTGAAAATACCTCGAGAAAAAAGCAGATGTAAAAAGGTTTGGAAGGAAATATAGTAGAATGGGTTGTGACTGGGTCTGATGAAGAAAAAAGTTGGTGTTCTATTTTATAGAAAAGAAGGTTTCTTGAGAAATTAATAGTAGTTTAAAATAATCTTTGAATTGTCTGTCAGACAAATTGGATATTCAACTGCATAGCTATACCAAATAGTAATTTTTCCATCATCCATACATCTGTATATGTACTTTGTACATATCATTTGTATTCAAATATTTAAGATCTTATAGTCTTAGTATTATAAAGGCTTCCACTCAAAATTATCCACAGTCAATAGGAATAGCATTGGTTTTTGTTCAATGACTTTTAGACCCATTGTCTAAGTTTTATAAACTTAATCTAAAACTCTAAATTTTCTGGATCCTCAAAAAATACTCCATGAATTCTCTGGAGACTAGTTTACCTACAAAGAAACATTTGCTCTTGAAAGATTTGCTAAATAGTTTCAAATCCTTGTCCTCTACTTACGGAGTTTCTTATCTTACTTACTCAGGGTGGTATAGACAATATAGATAATACATGGATTATGTAAAATCATATTGTTAATTATATAACAGTGATTGTGTAGGCTTTCTTACTAGATAGTCACTAACAATTTCACAGCATTTATTAGTGAATTTACAGATAGAAGAAGTGTTACAGATGTGACCTGGTAGACTCACCTCTATGTTCTTGCATTATAAAGAATATACATTGAACAGTGTGAGTGAATGTGTGTGTGTGTGTGTGTTTAAGATTTTACCAAGATTTACTTTAAACTGGAAATGGAAAATTTAAGACCAAAGACTATTTGTACCAGAGGGCATTTAAACCATTTAATCCAACAATATATTTTATTTATGTTATGTCTACAGAAGAGAAGCAAGCTGGTAAGAGTGGCATGACTTGCTCAAGTTCACATAATTGAAACCGAAACCAAGAATGTCTGTGTGTCACATTTCTAAAAGAATTGCAAAGAAATATGCAATATTTTGGGGAAAATAATCAAGTTGTCACTACTGCAATTTTATCTACACAAAAGGGAGCCTCATCTTGCTTAGAGAATGTTTTGTTGTTTTAATGCTTAGGACAGGACCCCTTCTTAAATCAAACTTCCTATGCTTATCAGTTGTCTCAGAATTACAAGAATCCATGGTTACTAAATTTTTAAATTAAATTGAAGAGTAAATAGAACTAGTACCCTCACATTATATATCATAAGATATTTAAGTGAATAGTCTCTCAGTAAAATTTTATCAGAATTCACAAAAGTTATTATGTGGTAAAGTAGATGATGAACATCATATTTACTTTCACCTGCAATATTTTCTACATTAAGAATTATCTAGGCTAACAACGGTTTGGAAACCATTTTTGTGGAAGGCTGGAAACCATTTTTGTGGAAGGCTGGGGTTTCCATAGTGAAATTTTAAAGATGCAGTGAAGAACAGGAGGTGACTACACAGACAGTGTTCTGAGCTTGCCCACCACACTCAAAGGGCAGTGTGGTGATTTTAAAATATGCCCCCAGTTTCTCTGACACTCCTTTCTTCAAGAAGTGGAGTGTAATACTTCTTCCTTTAAGTACGAGCTAGGATTAGTGACTCGCTAGGAACAAAGAGACTATGACAAAAGTGACCAGGCGGTCACTTTAGGACTCTATCATTAAAAACATTGTGGTTTCTGCCTTGTTTTTCCTCTAGTACTCATTGTGGAGAAAGCCAGTTACCATGTTGTGAAGACACTCAGGCTACCTTTTGAAGAGGGCCCTAGTGATGAGGACCTGAGGTCTGCCATCAGCCCCGTGGAAGCAGATCTTCCAGCCCAAGTAAGTTTTAAGTTGACTGTAGCCCTGTACCATGGTTTCAACCAAACTCTGGCTCTAGGTGCCATAGTTCCATTAAATATGATCCTGGCATAGCCAACTTGACCTGAATTTCTCAACTTCTCTATTTACTCCAGTTACTCATAGCTTTGGACATACTTGTCTTTGTCTTATTTCCTCCTCTTCAATGACTATTGAAAATTACCCATCTTTTAAGAATTTTCTAATCAATAATTATTGATAATTTATTAAATTTCAAGCATGATTTTCATTATAATTGTCAATGTACTTATGACAAAATTAAGAGATAAGTAATTTCTTCAAGAGCTCACAAATTTTGAAGTTACTGTGGTCAGAACTTAAGTCTGATGTCTGATTCTAGTACCCATACTATTCACCACTATGTATATCTCATGGCCTATTTCATTCAAAGTGTTCCTGCATCTGAAATAATGTAGCTGGTACATTTTCTGCACCATTTGTGGGAGCAGGAGCAAGTCTAAAAGGGCTATATCATTCTGCTACTGCCTATAGTAACTTTATCAAATCATCTCCACTTTCTTTAAACCTCCAGCAGCCCCCAGCCCCTTCACTGTTGACTAATGACATCCACCTTAAAATTTATAAGAGGACTATAATCACAAAAGAAATCCCCAGTTTCCTTGATGCCACACATTAATTTATTTCTTTTCCTTCCACAACAAAACTGTTCATTTTCCTATTTAAGACATGTCTCATTGCATCATTAGTTCTTAAAAAGCTTTCTTATTATTTGTCTCAGATGGCTTCTTCTCAAGAACCTTTAAAACTGCTTATTTATTTTATTTTTTAAGGGGGGGGGGCTGGCTGGTGTGGCTCAGCAGTTAGAGTGTTGGCCGGTGGACCAGAGACTCCCGGGTTCGGTTCCCACTAAGGGCACATGCCTTGGTTGCAGTTTGTCCCCAGCCCCATTTGAGGTTGTGTGGGTGGCAGCCAGTTGATGTGTCTTTCTCTCCCTTCCTCCCTCTCTTCCTCCCACTCTATCTAAAGATAAATGCAAAAATGTCCTCGAGTGAGGATAAAAAAAAAAAGTGGGGGAGGCCACTCAACGCCAGATCCTTCTCTACCTCTTCTCTATTTCCTCCCATAAAATAAATTGCTAAAAGGAGGAAGAAGGAGGGAGTCATTGTCCAAAGGGTACTGAGTTTCAATTTGGGAAAATAAAAATGTTCTGGAGATGGATGATGGTGATGGTTGCATAAGAATGTGAATGCAGTTAATGCCACTAAAATGTTCACTTAAATGGTTAAAATGGTAAATTTGATGTTATGTATATGTAAAAAATATAAATTACTAATGTTCAATATTATTATTTCTTCATCTTCCACTAACTCTTCAAACCATGCCAATCTGGCTTCTGCTTTCTATCACTCTACTGAAATAGTTTCTGCTATGTAAAGGATAACTTCCAAGTTGCTAAATTCCATGAACAATTTTAAATCCTTATTTTAATTAACCTCTCAGACGCATTTGTTAACTCTCCTCGCTGAAATCCCCTCATTCCTTGGCTTCTTGACTCTGTACTGAAGCAATGGTTTTCTTCTAACTCAGGCCCTCCTTCTCTTCATGACGCACCCCCCCCCCCCCCGCCCCGCACCTGATCACTATATGTTGAGGTTTCTCAAAACTCAGTTCTAGACCTTCTTATTTTTATGTTTCACCATTTTCCTCAGGTTTCTCATCCATGCCCATGGCTTCTACTACCAACTCCATGCCAGTTACTATAAATATATATCTCTGAGCAGACTTTTTTTTCTTAGTGCTAGAAACCAAAATCTTCTCCCTCCATGCATCTTTAATGAATATCTGCAAAATACTTTTAACCCAACATATATAAAAATAAACTCCAGAGTTCACACAGGCCCTCTCACCCCTGAGCCTGAATCCCACCCCACTCCCTAAATATAGACCTTGTCCAGTGTGGCTCAGTTCATGACACCACCATCTAGCAAGTTTGACTTTAGAAACCTGATACATCTCTCTTCTTCACTTTGCTTCTCATGGTACATCTGCCACCAAATTCTTGTATTTTTATTTCTTAAATATCTCTCAAATCCATCCCGCCTTGTCACCTCTTCACAATAATCACACTCAGCACCAATCTTACCCAAACTGCCATATAACCTGTCTATTGATAAACTCCAAACTAGGTTTCCTATGTCCTTTTAGACCTTCCTCCAATCCAAATCCCAGAATGCAGTCAAAATAATATTTTAGAAATGTACATTTTATCTTATTGTCTACCCTTGTTTAAAACCACCTAATGTTTTCACATTGTTCTGATGACAAAAATCAAAATTTTTAAAATAATGTGTTATTCTCAGCATGACCTGTGCTTTATCTACTTCTCTCCCGCTTTGACTCTTGCTCCTCCTTCTATTCCTCTCTCTATCTCTTTTCTCCCTCTCTCTGTCTTCCTCGTTCAATTCCATTTAAACTAACCTCAGTACTTGAGATGACCATTGTGACGTAACTACCTAGCAGTCTTTCCAGTTGTTATTCTTTCCTAGAATTTATGAAAGCATGTTTTATTATTTATACAAAACTTAGTATGAAGAAGAAGGCTCATGGCTGGCACCTGTCTACTAGTTTTACATAGATGCTGATATGGCTGATGATTAACTCACTAGCTAAGAGAGATGTCAAATCTACACAGGTCAGAAACAGATGTACTTTACTACCCAGAATTCCTTAGGTGTAAGATGAAGAAAAAGTGAGTACCAGTAGCTACAGAGCACAACTGTAGGAAGCTCATATTCAGAAAATAGAAATTGTAAGCAAGCACTTACTATGTGTTATGCACTATGCTATATCTTGGTCATTTCCTTAGTGAAGAAGAATAATTAAAAGAGAGCTGGTGTGGCTCAGTGGATTGAGCATCGTCCCATGGACTGAGACGTCTCAGTTCAATTCCTGGTCAGGGCACATGCCCAGGTTTCAGGCTAGATCTCCAGTAGGGGGCGCACAGGAGGCAGCCGATTGATGTTTCTCACATTGATATATGAGAGCTAATGTGATCAATGTTACTACAGAAACATTAAAAAAATCTCCTATGGGAAACTGTCTAGAGAGTCACCCTTTCCCCAGGAAGTCAAGAAAGATTTCACAGAAGAAATGTTCTTTTAGCAGGGGCTGGGGTTACAAATGCGGAAGGCAAACTGTTTTAGGTGGAGGGAGGACAACACAGATGAGTCTAGATTTAATCACACCTTTAGTTGGAAATAAAAGTCTGCAAAACTGAAATTTTATCTTACAAAAGAGCAAGTATTTACATTAGATAGTAGTAGCAATAACTTTGTAATAAAATACTACCATTTATGCCATTTATAATTCAAAAACTTGGCACATTGGTCCCTTACTTGCCAAATAGGATGTTGCCATTAGGGTGACTTGCATCCTGCTGAAAGCAGTATGTCTGATGTTTAAGGCACAAAGACATTGTTTAAAGAAGCCTTATGATTTTGAACAAACTGGCTCAGCAGGGAGATTTTAACCTGCCCCCCCTAATAGGCACAACAGCCTGTGTTTGTAAACAGAGCCTTATTGCACTAGTGGGAGCAGACACAGAACAGTGTCAGCTCATTAATTGGGTGTCAGCTCCCCACAGGGAAGAAAGCTTAATGAGTCATCTCATCATAAAGAACTGGAGCTCAAGGGAGGAGTGAATGGCTTAGAGAAAGGAAGAAAGATTTTTCCAGCAATAACTACGGGTATAGAAAAGCTTGAAGCCCACCTGTTGAGATAAAGAGAGAGCAGCATTTGAGAATGGATGGTTTCTCTGTATTCTGCTATTCAAAGGGAAACCTGAGTTTATTAACTTATAAATGCAGCAATTACCTGTTTGTATATTCATGTTTATTGTGAATATAGTGAATTGAAATTATTCAAAACATATTTTTACATAAAGTTTATGAAGTTTTTCTTTTATTCTGTTCAACATATAAATATTCTGATTTTCCACACAAAATCTTCTATAACAAAGTACATGCTAATTAATGCTTGTATTGAAACTCAAATATTTTAATGAGCCATACAACAAACATTATGAAAAGATACTGAATTTGTGGTATGTTTTGTATTTATCAGATATTTTTAAATTACTTAACAAATATAAATTCTAAAACCTGAAAAAATAATCTTTCTTATTCTTTTATTTTCTAATCTGTCTTAATAGTAATAGAAAGTATGCCAAGTTTTTACATAATGCTCTAGGCTTACACCTGACATTAATTCATTATTAGAACACTATGTTCCAACTTGGGCCATTGGTCTTTGAATTTGTGAGATATCTTAGTATTGAAAACATTTATTCACAAAGATATATGCACCCCTATTTTCATTGCAGCATTATTCATGGTGGCCAAGACATGGAAACAACCAAAGTGTCCTTTGATAGATGATTAGATAAAAAGATGTGGTACACATTTGCAATGGAATACTGCTCAGCCACAAGAAAAAATGAAATACTGCCATTTGTGACAACATAGATGGATGTTGAGAATATCACGCTAAGTACAATAAGTCAGACAGAAAAAGTTAAGAACCATATGTTCACTCATATGTGAAATATAAAACTGAAAGTAACAAAGGAACAAACAAAAAACTTTATAGACACAGACAACAGTATGGTGCTTACAAAAGGGGATAGGGAGGTATTAAAAGGTAACAGGGGTCAAATATATGGTGACAGAAAAAGATCTGACTTTGGGTGGTGGACACATAATGCACTATACTGACCATGAATTATAGAAATGTATACTTGGAATGCATATAATCTTATTAACCAGTGTCACCCCAATAAATTTAATTTTAGAAAGAAAAAAAGTGACTTTAGAGAATAATTAAAAACCCTAATAAAGTGCCCAGCTGGCGTGGCTCAGTGGTTGAGCGTTGACCCGTGCACCAAGAGGTCACCTGTTCGATTCCTATTCAGGGCACATGCCCAGGTTGTGGGCCAAATCCCCAGTGGGGGGCATGCAGGAGGTTGTCAATCGATGTTCTCTCTCACTGATATGTTTCTCTCTCTCTCTCTCTCTCTCTCTCTCTCTCTCTCTCTCTCTCTCCCTCTCTAAAATCAATAAAGAAAAAATATTTTTTTAAAAACCTAATAAACATACTCTAGTTTAATTCAAAATGAAAATATAAAGTTAGTCTACTATTATATATTTCCTCTTGTTTGTTATTTATGTTTTTAACTTGGTCGTAGTATTTGTGCCATGATTTTGCTTAATAAATTATATTTAAAACCTTTTTCTTATTTTCACTCTTTTTCTCAATCTCAGAAGAATCTCAAAATCTCCATTCTTCTTTGGTCATTGATATTCTCATATCATTCTACTCCCTACCCATATGTGTTTCAACAGTTAAATATGTCATGTATTTTGCTGAAAATCAGAGAGATTTAGTTTATCCATCACTTCCATTATCTGAGATTTCCTTTTCCTCTCCAAAATTAATCTACTGTGGTTTCAAACATGTCCTCAGATGCTTTGACTCACCTCTTATAGATAGCTAGTGGTCTCTATTCCCTCCCCTTCAACCTGATTAGGTTTATGACTTCTTTGACAAATAAGACAAGTGGTGCTATGTAGAGGGAGGACTTCAAACGCAAGGAAACTACTATCTTTTTCACTAAAACACTCCGTCTGGGAGACTGAGCTAAAATGTAGAAAATCTGGCGACACTGAGGCCAGAGTGTTGGAGAGGGCATATTGGAAAGCCACATGGAGAGACTCTGGGACTATATGGAGGGAGAAGGCTATTTTGGTCATCTATGCCCATGTACTAGATACATGAGTGGAGAAACTTCCAGATTATCCCAACCCCAGTTGTTCAAATCTTCCCAGGTGAGGCTTCAGACATTGCAGAACACAAAATAAGCCTTATTTGCATCTATATTCTTGAGTGATATCTGAATGTAGCTATCTTTTCTTGTCATTTGGGGGGGGGTTGATATTAAACTAATGGTGGCCTCATAGAATGAGTTGCGAAGTATTTCCTCCTCTTAATATTCTAAAAGAATTTGAGTAGAATTTCTTTTTTTCTGTAATGGTTGGTAGAATTAAACAGTAAACCCAACTAAGCCTGGGGTTTTCTTTGTTGAACTTTTTATTTTTTAACTGCAAAATCAATTACTTTAATAGCTTTTTGATTTGTGTTTTTAAAGAATTTTTTCACTACTAAATTGTTTAATTTTAGGATTATGTTGAAAGTTTTCATACACGTTATTTCTCGTATTTGGACCTATAAATGATTTTTATAAATTGATCTTGAATCCCATTTTATTGTTGATCTCCATGAAATTCTGTAGGATTTTCCATGTACGTGATTATGCCATGGGCTAATGAAGACAGTGTTCTTTCTTCTTTTCCCATCTGAATGCCTTTAGTTGCTTTTTTTTCTATTTGCTTTATTGTCCTGACTATAATCTCTAGTACAGCATTGAAAATAAATGGTAAGGGCAGTTGTCCTTACTTTGTTCCTGATCTAGAATATAATTTAGTCTTTCACCATTAACTGTGATATTACCTGAAAATTTCTTATAGTTTTTATTTATTAAGTTGAAGAATTTTCTTTCTGATCTTGGTTTATTTAGAAATTTATTCACAACTTATGTTGTTTTTTTAAAAAATGCCTTTTCTGTTTTTCTTGAAATGATCATTTGATCTGTGTTCTTTATTCTGTTAATATGGTGTGTTACATTAAATTATTTTTGAACAGTAAACCAAACTTATATTTGTGGGATATATCTCACTTTTTCATGGAGTATAAAGAGTATATTTTTATATTGCTGTATTCATTTTGCTAATATTTTGTTAAAGATGTATACACCTAGGTTCATTAGTGTTATTCATCAGTATTTTTCTTTTTCCATGATATCATTGTCTAGCTTTCATATCAGGATAATATCAGCCTGATAGAATAAAAGAAAATTGTTCTTTCTCTGTTTTTGGAAACTATTTATGAAGGCTTGTAACTATTTTTTTCTTTAATATTTGATTAAATTTAGTTTTGGAGTCATGTAGGTCTCACCTTTTCTTGGTGAGACCATTTTTAATTACTTAATTTCTTTGTTCATTATAAATTTATTTGACTGTCTACTTCTTCTTGAGTTAGTTTTGCTCATTTTTGCCTTTCTAGAAATTTGTCCATTTGGTCAAAGTTGTTTAATTTGTTCAAAATTTTCAGGGAATTCACAATTTTTTATATTTCTCTTGATCAGTAACTATGTACTTCATTGATTCCTTACTTTGCAAATTGAGTCATCATTTGTTTTGTATGATTTGTATCATTTCCATGTGATAACATACAACTTTACATATAGTTTAAAAACCTTACAGCAATATACTTCCTTTTCTTCTGTTGAGGACTTTATGTTACTTTTAAATTATGTTTGCCTATTATCTTTTAAAGAGCTTTTAATTAAAATATTTATTTAGCCAAGTAATTATTGCTTTGGGTGATTGCCATTCTTCTTACAGATCCAGATTCCCATCTGGTATCGTTTTCCTTTTGGCCTGAAGCTCTCCCCTTACGTCTCGTAGCGCATGTCTAATGTTGACATATTCTTTTAGCTTTTGTATGTCCAAAATAAGTCTTACTTTCACTGTCTTTTTTTTTTTTTAATATATTTGCTGGATCGACAATTCTAGATATATAGTATAGTGTTTTTCTCTCAGTTCTTTACAGATGTTGCTTCACTGCCTTTTGGTTTGAGTTGTTTCCAACATTATATTTGTTGTCATTCTTCATTTTCTTCCTGCATATAGAATGTGCTTTTCTCCCATTTGGCTGCTTTTAAAATGTGTTTATCACTGGTTTGCAGTTGATTGTGAAGTTCACAACATGAAATACAGCACTAAATATATTAAATAAAAACTGTCCTCGGGCCCTGGTCGGTTTGGCTAAGCGGTTGGAGTGTCGGCCTGCGGTCCAGAGAGACCCGGGTTCGGTTCCCGCTAAGGGCACGTACCTTGGTTGCAGTTTGTCCCCGGCCCTGGTTGGTCGTGCAGGTGGCAGCCACTCGATGTGTCCCTTCACGTCGATGTTTCTCTCTCTCTCTCTCTCTTCCTCTCTCTCCCTCCCACTCTATCTGAACAAAACAATGGAAAAATATCCTCGGGTGAGGATTAAAAAAAAAAAAAAAAACTGTCCTCGGTGTTTTCCTTTCGCTGGCATGCCTTTCTTCATTCACCCTCATTTTCGAGTATCCTCATTTGACTTACTTAGATAGTAACACCTTGGAAACCTTCCTTTACCCCATGTACATGACTTGTGTCTCCTCAGAACACTGTGGCACACTATTTATTTGAACATATTTTAGGATCTTCCATACTTTTAGTTACTAAATTCATAAGGCTTTTTCCTTTAAAAAAAAAAAATGGAAGGAAGGAAGGAAGGAAGGAAGGAAGGAAGGAAGGAAGGAAGGAAGGAAGGAAGGAAGGAAGGAAGGAAGGAGGGAAAAAAGAAAACAAAATAATAAACATTTACCCACTACACAGCATCACAAGAATATAAATGCCCATACATTCAGAGATGGTACTGTGCATAAAATGACAAAAGCTCCAAGCATGGGTCTGGCCCTCTCATGCCTCTTTTAAAAGTTTTGATTTGGGATTCAACTTTAAGAGTTACAAGAGGTAATATACTTTTTAAATTCCAGCTAAGTAAATTATAATTACAGTCCAGATTCCAATTAGGAAATCTCAACATTGCTAAGCTAAGGAATGAAGCTTAAAAATACAATTAACATGAGCTTATATTAAAGGCTTTAGTGGAATTAAGAAACTCCATAACAATAGATTATTATTCAATCTTGAACACAGACAACTGGCTCTTGCTGTCAATAACTAGCAAAGCAGCCTACCTTCTATTGGCGACTTTTTGAATAGTGGTATTTTATCAAATAAAACCCTGTAACCAATGTAATTATGAAAGACTTGGATAATTTTAATGGAAAATAAAGGAAAAAGGCACTTGGAATCCCACAGATTAAAGTTTACATTTAACCTTCAAATATAAATAATGCAAGTACTGATTCTGAAGTGTGCAATGTGAAAGAAAGGTTAGTGGAAAAGAAAAAGGTGAGTAATTAAGGGGAAAAAAGGATGCTTTTCTTCAGAAAGGCAAAGAAGATATGCAAATACAGAGATTTTAAGAGGACAAGAAAAAAAGGACTGGATTTTGGTTTGCAAAAGAATCTTGATGTGTAGGTTACTTTGAAATTTTTGTTTTTAAAACAATATGTTTTTATTGATGTTTAGAGAGAGAGAGGAAGGGAGAGAGAGAAACACGATGTGAGAGAGAAACAGCCATCAGCCGCCTCCCTCATGCCCTCCACTGGGGATCAAGCCTGCAACTGGGGCACATGCCCCAACCACAAATCAACCGGGGACCTCTCATTCCATGGGACCAAGCTCAATCCACTGAGCCACACCAGCTGTGCATCTTGGTTACTTTGTATACCTGGGTCACTTCCTATCAATATAGTGATAAATTGGTTGATACATTGTTGACCTTCTTGTTGAAATTCTCCTTCCAAGTATGCCCCCCACTGGGGATTTGGCCCACAACCTGGGCATGTGCCCTGACTGTGAATTGAACTCTTGGTTCATGGTCCGATGCTCAACCACTGACCCACACCGTCTGGGCATAATTTACCCTCTTAAATAAACTTAGTCATGTAGTTGGGAACTCAGAAATTCTGGCTTCATTTCAAATCACCAGTGGAAGTGTATAACAAAGATCAGTTTTTACTGAATTAGATTGTTTTATAATTTCATTTTTCTTAATCATTTGTGCTTTCTTTCTATTATGTCAAAATGAGATAACCATAAACCCTAAATTCTAGAATCAATTTCAAGTTTTGATTTCTCTATGAGAAAATAGAAAATTGTTTTTATTTACTCATATTTCCAAAGTGCATCTTAATTTTGTACTTTTATAGCTTTGTACATTTAATTTTCCAACACTTTAAAATCAAAACTACTGTTTTTGTGTCCTGAACCTCAGCATCTTGCTCCTGAGTAATATGATCCTTTACAGTTATGGTTATTTGGAAAATTCACAAGAAGAAATGGTAAGTCAGCAATATAGATTTATTTACTCTCCTTCCTGAAACAGCGCTAAAATAATAGTGTTTTATAAAAATACAAAATACTACATATATGTATATACATGTATGTGTATATATATATTTATATACTATAAATAAGAAATCCATAGGCCATTAGCAAACAGATATTTCAAAATTTTCTGAATGATAAAAAGCAAATGAAGCCCTGGCCAGATTTGCTCAGTGGTTAGAGTGTTGGCCCGCAGACCAATAAGTCAAGGGTTCAATTCCAGTCAAGGGTACATATCAATTCAGTCCCTGGCCCTGGTCAGGGTTGTGTGTGAGGCAATCAATTGATGTGTCTCTCTCACATTGATGTTTCTCTCTCTCTCTCTCTCTCTCTCTCTCTCTCTCTCTCTCCCTCCCCCCTCTTTCCCCTTCCCTCCTTCCTTCCTACTCTATCTGAAGATGAATGGAAAAATATCCTTGGGTGAGGATTAAAAACAAACAAAAAACAAATGAAGAAATGGACCATGAGAACATTATGCTAAGTGAAATATGACATACAGAGGAAGACAAATGCTGTATGCCCTCACTCAGATGTGGACTCAAAAACAACACAACAACGCCAAGCTTATAGATAGGAACATAATGGTGGTTGCCAAAGATGAGGGGGAATGGCAGGATGGGAGAAATGGGTAAAGGGGATAACTTTCAGTTATAAAATAAGTCATGGGATGTAATGTACAGCATGGTGCTTATCGTTAAAAAACACTGTGTTGTATATATGAAGGTTGCTAAAAGAGTAGTTCTTCAAAGTCCCCATTATAAGGAAGAAAAAACTCAATAATTATGTATCATGACGATGTTAATTAGACTTATTGAGGTGGTCATTTCAAATGTATACAAATTTCAGTTTTATGTTGTATACCTGAAATTAGTATGTTATATGTCAATTATATCTTAATAACTGAAACAGTAACAAAACAAAACAAAAGCAGATGGAGGAGGAGTTATGGATGCCGTAACTACTAGAATACTGGAAGCTAAAGGTTCGACTGCGTTGCACAGAGGAGCTTGCCTCACACACAGATGGCAATAGCAGCAAGAAGGGGAACACATTTTAATGCAGGATCTGAGAGAGCTTCATAGAGAGCTGACGGGGAACATAGTTGGATGAAAAGTTTGGATAAAGTTAAGTATAGAGTTTTTGGAAATAATGCAAAAAATCAAACAAAATAGAATTAAAACTGATAGAAATATGGAGGTGATCAGTGACTGCATGACCCACATGTATGTAATCAAAGTAATGTAAGCATTTGATTGATACACCACTTTTAGAAACAACCTATTGACATAGAAGAAAAGAAAATCCTTAAGTTTATACAGAATGCTTGTGTTATTGAGTCAGAGAGGACGAAAGCTCAGACGTGGAAAACTGGGAGGACTACTGGAGGAGGAGGGTAACTCATTCCACAGAGTGGGGTATGGCATGACCCACATCTGTGTGGACAGTAATTAATAGATGTTTTAGGAATTATTAAGAAGTACATTCCTTAATACAGTTCCAAAATTTCTTATTTACAATTCCAAAATTAACAGCTCTGAAAATCAGAAGTTTGCTTTCCCCGAAATCAATTGGCTGTAAAATTTTTTCTGATCTTAACCCACTTGGTGGTAAAGTATGAACAAAATAGCATAGAGCTATCTATTAGCTTTTGTTTATCACATTTGTTGTGAGTATCCAAACTTTTTGCTATAGAAATATTAAAAGATTTTAATTATAGGGTCTGCTCTAAACCCTGCAAAGGGTATTATATAATACATAATATCTATAAAGTAATACTTTTCTTACATCTGAAAAGTTTTGAATTTCAAAATACATATGACCCCAAAGCTTTTGCATAAGAGATGATGGACAAGTATACAAAGTAAACACTTGTATGAGAATACCAAATCTCAAATTTGAGAAGTTGTTAACCTTTGGTGGGGGGAGGGGAGAAAGAGGAAATGATTGGAAGGTGTATACAGAAGACCTCAATGCATTGGCAATATTGTGTTTATTCAGCTGGGTAGTGGTCACAAATGTATGATATTTTACTATATTAATTTATAATCCCCTTTTCGGTGTCTGTAATAGTCCATAATGATTAAAAAAAAAAGGTAGCCAAAAGAGAAATTTAAAACAGTGATATAGCCATATCGAAAGCGCATGGAAAGAGGAGATGAGAAGGTAATTTAAAGATGCTCTATCTTTTTTGGTCATAGCAGAAAGATAATAGACAATGACTACATTTTCACTAAAAAGAAAAACAGTAGTTGTACATGCATATTATTTAGAGATACGGAGGTAACTGATATAATAAACAACAAAAATAAGCTGAAAGTCATTGCATTTAGGAATTGGGAGTAGAGATCGGTCAGAGTATTTTGCCTTTAATCATGTCCATATATTACTTTGATAGTGAACATAAATGTAATTTTAAGATCAGTGAACATTGATGTATTTCAAAGATATTATGTGAATGAATAATATCAGTTATGATAGAGCACAATTTCTGCTCTTTTGTCACAAAATGGAATCTATGAGAAATTCATCATGATTTAAAAAAAATCATCATTGTATGAATAAAATGGAGTAGTGGGTATGAAATTACTGTATAACCTATAAATTATTATATACAGTTACAGAGAAAATAGTGTATTTGTAAATGAAATACAAACTCTTCCCATTTAATAAAATATAAATTTTTTCCATGTAGAAACATACTTTAAGTTTTTCTATGAAATCCAGATAATCTCAGTTACTGCTAAATATTATTAAAAATAAAAAATATATAAATATTACTATATGCCATTTGGTGGTGAACACTTCTGATAGTTGTTATTGTCCTTTTCCTTCATCAAGAACCAAGTTTCTTCCAAATTATTACCCTTAGACTTCCTGCCCTCTCACTCATAAAATCTTCGGTAGAGTTAGCGTTAAGTTTAACTTTATGTCTCCGGGACCCTCTTTGTTATAATTTCAGAAAGGATTTATAAACAGAATTGGGTATCGTACCATTCCGCACTGTCCCCAGGCACACTCTGGTGTTTTTCCCCTTTACACCAGGCCACTGTGCTTGACATATCAACCTGGAATATCAATTTCCCTCCATTTCTTCTTCTTCAAAAATCACAAGGCCCAGTTTAAGTCCCATTTTGATTACAAGGCCTTTCTCTTTTTTGCAGCAGCAGCAGAATTTTTATTTTTTATTTATTTTTTCATTTATTTTTTTTATTAATTTTTGTTACTGATGTTTCTCCTTTTTCCCCCACTGATTCCACCCTCCCCCTCCCTCCCTGCCCTTTCCCCAGTTTGTTGTCCATGTCCACTGTTCATGCACACATGCATATAAGTTCTGTGGTTTATCTCTCCCCTACCACCCCCTCTTCTGTGTATTGTCAGTCTGTACCCCACTCCCACATCTCTGGGACTACCCCATTCCTCAGACTGTTATGTTTATTATATTCCACAAATAAGTGAGATCATATGAAACTTGTCTTTCTCTGTTTGGCTTGTTTCACTTAGGATGATACTTTCCAGGTCCCTGCATGTAGTCTCAAAGAATAAGAGATCTTTCTTTCTTACAGCTGCGTAGTACTCCATTGTGTATATGTACCACAGCTTTTTTATCCATTCATCTACTGATGGACACTTAGGCTGTTTCCAGATCTTAGCACTCTAAGAACTTTGTTTGGCCCGGCTGGTGTGGCTCAGGGATTCAGTGTCATCCCATGAATCAAAAGGTCAGCAGTTCAATTCCCAGTCAGGGCACATGCCCAAGTTGTGGGTCTGATCCCCCATGGGGGCATGCAGGAGGCAGCCAATAGATGTTCTCTCCATCGATGTTTCTATCTCTCCCTTCTTCTCTCTCTAAAAAATAATAAAAATAAAAAAAAAGAACTTTGTTTGGAGGTTTGTTTTAATTAGGAACAAAGAGAAGAAAACCCTACTTAGTCTCTGAGGCTTGAGTTCAAGGGTGTCCCAATTACATAAGTGTTAGAGGACAACTGTGAGGAATCATTTACTGAATCCCTCATTTATGTAGTCAGCCAGGCAGCCAACAAATATCTCAGAGCAAAAATTCTGCGCCAGGAGCAATAATATTTCACTTTCCATGTTTTTACAAAGAAAGTAAAAAATGCTCCACTATGGAAACCGCCAAACCCTGTTACTAGGATCAGGTAACAGAGGTATAATCATAAACGTTTTCATTTTAGAATTTTAGTTATGATCTAACAGAAGATAAAATGCAGTGCATTGAAACTGAAGAACACAGATCTTAAAGAAAGATGAGCTTCACCTGCATTTTGACCCTTTCTCATCAATTAGTCCCTCCATGGAGAATTTTTTTTAAAATATTTATTGTTGAATGTATTACAAATGTTCCTCGTTTTTCCCCAATTGACCCCTCCTCCCCAATCCCGCCCCCCTCCTGCCTTTCCCCACACTGTTGTCTGTGTCCATTGGTTATGTATATAAGTTCTTTGGTTTATTTCTTCCCACCCTCTAACCCCCTTCCCTTTGAGGTTTGTCAGTCTAGCAATCAATTTGTACTTCTTAATCCCTTCACATTTTTCACTCATTCCCCCAACCCCCCTCCCATCTGGCAACCAACAAAATGTTCTCTGTATCTATGAGAATGTTTCTGTTCTACCTGTTCATTTTGTTTGTAGATTCAATTGTCAATAGATATGTATCCATTGCCATTTTTTTTTTCATATATTTTACCTTTTTCTTCAAAAAGATCCTTCATCATTTCATATGATAACGGTTTGGTGGTGATGAACTCCTTTAACTTTTTCTTGTCTGGGGAACTCTTTATATGGCCATCGATTCTAAATGACAGCTTTGCAGGATAGAGTAACCTTGGTTGTAGGTTCTTGCGTCTCATCACTGAATATTTCTTGCCACTCCCTTTTGTCCTGCACAGTTTCTTTTGAGAAATCAGCTGACAGTCTTATGGGAACTCCCTTGTAGGTAACTAACAGCTTTTCTCTTGCTGCTTTTAAGATTCTCTCTTTGTCTTGAACACATCATTTTGATGATGATGTGTCTTGGTGTGGGTTTCTTGGGGTTCATCTTGTTTGGGACTCTCTGTGCTTCCTGGACTTATATGTCTGTTTCCTTCACCAAGTTAGGGAATTTTTCTGTCATTATTGTTTCAAATTGTTTTCAATTTCTTGTTCTCTCTCTTCTCCTTCTGGCACCTCCAAGATGCGAATATTGGCACGCTTGAAGTTGTCCCAGAGGCTCTTTACACTATCCTCATTTTTTTTTGGGATTCTTTTCTGTTTTTTACTGTTCTGATTAGGTATTTTTTGGCTTCCTTATATTCCAAATAGATGGTTTGCTTCTTGGCTTTACCTACTCCACTCTTGAATCTGTGTAAAATTTTTTTTAATGAATTAATTTATTTTTGTTACAGATGTTTCCCCTTTTTCCCCCACTGATTGCCTCCTCCCTCTCCTTCCCCGCCCTGTCCCCAGCTTTGTGGTACATGTCCGTTGTTCATGCACACATGCATATAAGTTCTGTGGTGTATCTCTACCCCACAACCCCTCTTCTGAGGATTGTCAGTCTGTACCCCACTTCCACATCTCTGGGACTACCAAATTCCTCACACTGTTATGTTCATTATATTCCACAGATAAGTGAGATTATATGATACTTTTCTTTCTCTGTTTGGCTTGTTTCGCTTAGGATGATACTTTCCAGATCCCTCCATGTCATCTCAAAGGATAAGAGATCTTTCTTTCTTACAGCTGCATAGTACTCCATTGTGTATATGCACCACTGCTTTTTTATCCATTCATCTACTGATGGACATTTAAGCTGTTTCCAGATCTTAGCTATTGTAAATAGTGCTGCTACAAACATGGGGGTATGTATATTTTTTATGATTGGTGTATCAGGTTTCTTAGGATACATTCCTAGAAGTGGGATCACTGGGTCAAATAGAAGTTCAATTTTTAATTTTTTGAGGTAACACCATATTGTTTTTCATAGTGGCTGCACCACTCTGCATTCCCACCAGCAGTGTACTAAAGTTCCCTTTTCCTCACACCCTCGACAACACTTGCTGTTTGATGATTTGTTGATGACGGTCATTCTGACAGGTGTGAGGTGATACCTCATTGTTGTTTTAATTTGCATCTCTCTGATGATTAGTGACCTTGAGCATTTCTTCATATGTCTCTTAGCCCTTTGTACGTCCTCTATGGAGAGGTGGCTATTTAGTTCTTCTGCCCATTTTTTATTTGGGTTCTTTGTCTTCCTTTTGTTGAGTTGTATGAGCATTCTATATGTATTGGAAATTAACCCCTTATCTGATATATCATTGGCAATTATGCTCTCCCATACAGTGGGTCACCTTTCCATTTGGATAGTTGTATCTTTTGCTGTGCAGAAGCTTTTTAGTTTTATGCAGTCCCATGTGTTCATGTTCTCCTTTGTTTCTGTTGCCTTAGGTGATGTATCAGTGAAAATTCTGCTGTGTATGATGTCTGAAATTTTGTTTCCTACATTTTCTTGTAGAATCTTTATGGATTCATGAGTCATATTTAAGTCTTTTATCCATTTGAGTTTATTCTTCTGTAGGGTGTAAGTTGATGGTCTAGTTTCTTTTCTTTTCTTTTTTTTTTTTTTTTTGCATGTAGCTGTCCAATTTTCCCAACACCATTTATTAAAGAGGCTGTCTTTACTCCACTGTATGCTGTTGCAAACTTTGTCAAATATTAATTGAGCATATTGCCTTGGGTTCATTTCTGGGTTCTCTGTTCTCTTCTACTGGTCTATATGCCTGTTCTTGTGCCAGTACCAGGCTGATTTGATTACAGTGGCTTTGTAGTATAACCTGAAATCTGGTAATGTGATCCCTCCCACTTTGTTCTTTTTTTTTCAAGATTGCTGTGGCTAGTCAAGGTCTTTCTTGGTTCCATATTAACTTGTGAAGTATTTGTTCTAGTTCTGCGAAGTATGTCATTGGTATTTTGATGGTAATTGCATTGAATCTATAAATTGCTTTGGGTAGTATGGACATTTTAATGATGTTAATTCTTCCAATCCATGAACAAGGTATGCGCTTTCACTTTTTTTTTATATCTTCCTCTATTTCTTTTTTCAAAGACCTGTAGTTTTCTGTGAATAAGTCCTTTATTTTTTTGGTTGAGTTTATTCCTAGGTATTTAGATTTTTTTGCTGCAATGGTAAATTGGATTGTTTTCTTTGTTTCTCTTTCTGTGAGTTCATAATTGCTGTATAAGAATGCCATCAATTTCTTGACGTTAATTTTGTATCCTGCTACTTTTCCAAATTCATTTATTAAGTCTAGTAAATTTTTGATGGAGTCTTTGGGGTTTTCTAAGTATACTATCATGCCATCTGCAAATAATGACTGTTTTATTTCCTCCTTTCCAATTTGGATTTTTGTAAATGTTTTCTTCCTGTCTAATAGCTGTGGCTAAGACTTCCCATACTATGTTAAATAAGAGTGGCGAAAGTGGGCATACTTATCTTGTTCCTCTTCTTAAGGAAAATGATTTTAGTTTTTGCCCATTGAGTATGATGTTGCCTGTAGGTCTTTCATATATGGTCTTTATTATGTTGAGATATGATATCTCTATTCCCACATTGCTGAGTGTGTTATCAGAAATGGATGCTGGATTTTGTCCGAGGCTCTTTCGGCATCTGTTGATAAGATCATATGGTTTTTATTCTTCATTTCATTTATGTGGTGTATCACATTTATTGATTTGCAAATATGGTACCAGCCTTGCATCCCTGGGATAAATCCCACTTGGTCATGGTGAATGATTTTTTTTTTTGATGTATTGCTGGTTCCGATTTGCTAGTATTTTGTTCAGGATTTTGGCATCTATGTTCATCGGGGATATTGGCCTCTAGTTCTCTTTCTTTGTAATGTATTTTTCTGATTTTGGAATTAAAATTATGCTGGCCTCATAAAACGAGTTTGGAAGTCTTCCTTTTTCTTGAATTTTTTGAAATAGTTTGAGGGGAATGGGTGTTAGTTCTTTTTTCAATGTTCGCTAAAACTCCCCGGGGAAGCCATCCAGGACTGGGCTTTTGTTTGCTGGAAGAGTCTTGATTACATCTTCAATTTCCTTAGTTGTTATTGTTCTGTTCAAGTTTTCTGTCTCTTTCCGGTCCAGTTTGGGAGACTATGTGTTTCTAGAAAAGTGTCCATTTTGCTTACATTGTCAAATTTGTTGCCATATAATTGTTCATAGTAGTTGTTGACAATCTTTTTTATTTCTGTGGTGTCAGTTGTTACTTCTCCTTTTTTATTTCTGATTTTGTGTATTTGGGTTCTCTCAGTTTCTTGGTGAGTCCAGCTAAGGGTCCATCAATCTTGTTTATCTTTTGGAAAAACCAGTTCTTTGTTTCATTGATCCTTTAAATTGTTTTTTTGGACTCTATGTCATTTATTTCTGCTCTGATCTTTACTATTTCCTTTCTTCTACTTGCTCTGGGGTTTTCTTTTTGTTTGCTTTCTAGTTCTTTAAGTTGTGAGGTTAGATGGACTGTTAGAGATTTTTCTTGTTTTTTTGAGGTAGGCCTGTAGTGCTATGAACTTCCCTCTCAAAACTGCTTTCACTGCATCCCATAGATTTTGTGTTGTTGTGTGTTCATTTTCATTGGTTTCCAGGAAGTTTTTAATTTCTTCCTTGATCTCCACTGTAACCCATTTGTTGTTTAATAACATGCTATTTAGCCTCCATGTGTTCAAATATCCGCATGTTCTTGTTGCAATTGATTTCTAGTTTCATGCCATTGTGATTTGAGAAGATGCTTGATATGATTGCAATCTTCTTGAACTTGTAGAGACTTAGTTTGTTCCCTGACATGTGGTCTATCTTTGAGAATGTTCCATGTCCACTTGAGAAGAATGTGAATTCTGTAGTTTTGGTGTGTAATTCTCTGTAGATATCTATTAAATCCATTTGGTCTAGAGCTTCATTTAGAGTCTCTGTTTCCTTGCTAATTTTTTGTCTAGAGGATCTATCCTGTGATGTCAACAGGGTGTTGAAGTCCCCTGCTATGATTGTATTGCTATTGATTTCTCCTTTGGAGTCCTCCAGAAGATTTTTAATATATTTTGGTGCTCCTATATTGGGTGCATATATGTTTATCAAGGTTATATCTTTCTGTTGAATAGATCTTTTCAATATTATGTAGTGGCCTTCTTTGTCTCTAGTTATGGCCTTCATTTTGACATCTATTTTGTCAGATATGAGTATTGCTACCCCAGGTATTTTTTTCCTTTTCGTTTCCTTGGAAGATTTTTTTCATCCCTTCACTTTCAACTTATGTGAGTCTTTTGTTGTGAGTTGGGTCTCTTGTAAACAACATATATGTGAGTCATGCTTTCTTATCCAGTCAGCTACTCTGTGTCTTTTTATCGGAGCATTCAAAGCATTCACAGTTAAGGTGAATATTGATAAGTTCTTATTTATTGCCATTTTTGTTTAGTGTGGTTATATTTTTCTTCTTAATTCCCCTGCTTATTACAGCAATCCTTTTAACACTTCTTGCAGTGCTGGTTTGGTGCTAATCTATTCCCTTAGCCTTTTTTTGTCTGGGAAGCTCTTTATTTGACCATCTATTTTGAATGATAGCCTTGCTTGGTAGAGTAGTCTTGGATTCAGATCCTTGTTTTTCATGATCTTGATTACTTCATGCCATACTCTTCTGGCCTGTAGTGTTTCTTGTGAGAAGTCAGCTGAGAGCCTTATGGGGTTTTCGTTGTAGGTAACCTGTTGTTTATCTCTTGCTGCTTATAGGATTCTCTCTTTGTCTTTAATTTTTGGCAGTTTGATTACTATATGTCTTGGCGTGAGCTTGTTTGGGTTCTTTATACTTGGGGCTGCCTGTGCTTCTTGAACTTGAATGCCTTCTTCCTTCACCAAATTAGGGAAGTTTTCTGTCACTATTTCTTCAAATATATTCTCTAACCCTTGCTCATTTTCTTCTTCTTCGGGGACTCCTATGATGCAAATATTATTACGTTTCCAGTTGTCCCAGAGTTCTCTTAAGCTGTTTTCCTGTTTTTTAGTTGTCTTTTCCTTTTGGCTTTCTGATTGGTTGATTTTTTCTACCCTGTCTTCTAATTCACTTATCTGGTCCTCAGCTTCCTCTACTCTGCTATTTAGACTTTCCAATGTGTTTTTCATTTCTGATATGTCATTCTTTATTTCTTCTTGGTGGTTTTTAATTTCCAACTGGTTGATTTTCAACATTTCTATGTCTTTACTCATGGTGCTCATGTCCTTACACATGCTGTGGAGCTTCCTCAAGATTATGGCTCTGAATTCTAGCTCTGTTAACTTGCTTAACTGCACCTCATTTATCTCATCTTCGGTAGAGGGCTCCTGTTCTTTCATTTGGCATTTGTTTCTGTGTTTCACCATTTTGGCTATCACTGTGGGCTTTGGAGCCTGACAAATTTTCCCTGTGGGTGTTGTGTTTTACTGTTTGTTGGTCCCTCTCCTGGCTTTGAATGAACCAGGGGGGACCCATGTTAAACACCACTGTCAAGTCTTAATTTCCTTGTTAGAGTTCCTAGCCCAGGAATGGTACAGTTATTCTCTAGCTTTTTTCCTGGAGGCTATCAGTAGTGGTTACCTGAAGAGCCTTGGCCTCTCAGTTGAATGAAAAACTCTCCCAGGTGTAAGGCATAAGAGGATTTCCCGAGGGTGGGGCAGATGCTGGTTGTTAATCGGCCTCAATTTTTATTTCAATGGCCCACTGGGTGGGGTTGAATCTTTGAGTGAGGGCCTGCCGTCTCTCCCCAGAGCCCTGGGAAGGAGTAAGATGACCACTCTCCCGTGTGGCCGCAACTCAGCAAAAGCTCTGAGTGCCCTCCAAATTCTGAGTGTCCCCACACAGTTCCAGTCCAGTCCACCCTCCCTCTGTCAGAGCCTAAGGTGAGTGGCTGTGGCTATTATAGCCTCTGTCTTGGCTCTGCGCTGTGGAGCCGCTTGGGAGTGTAAAACCTGAGGGCGCTGCTCACAGGTATGGCCACTGCTGTCTGTGGGCTCCCAGCCCCCCTCTCGTTCCTCCTCTGCAATCCTACCAGGATTGAGTCAGTGTCCCTGGTTATGTGGTCCTCCGAGCTGCTTTTCTGTTGCTTTTTCCTGACGAGTTGTTGTTATTTTCATTGTAATTCCAGTTTGGTCCTGGGATATGGTCTGTGTAGCTTCCATTCACTCCACCGCCATTTTGGAATTCCTGAATCTGTGTAAATTAGTCTTTATTTCAGTTAGTGCCTCCTTCATTTCTGACTGTGCATCCTTCTTTTCTGACTGGTCCTTTTTTATGTTCTTGAGGCCCTCACTAAGTTTGCTGAGGTTCTCACTAAGTTCACTGAACATCCTTATAAGCAGTATTTTGAACTCAGCATCTGTTAGGTTGCTTATCTCCATTTCGCTTAGTTCTTTTTCTGGTGTTTTTTCTGTTCTTTCATTTGGGACCTATTTCATTGTTATAACCCAGTACTTCTCCATCTGCTAGAAGAATGAACCTCTCCTGGGTTCCTTGAACCTGAGTTGTTTTTGCAAAAATTCTTGAAGAGAAAAGTATGCATCAGCCATGACCACAAGGGTATTGACCATGAGCTTAACTAATCAGGAGATGCCAGACGGGGCAATGAGACATTCAAGGCTGGGATCTAATAAATGTTAAGAAATATAAAATAAACAACTTGTGTAGCTACTAACTGCTGACATCCGCTTCTGTACACGTAGCTTGCTTGCCCTGCTAAACTCTTGAGTAACCCCTGTCCTACATAAGTAACCCTCCCCGTGAGCTCGGGGCTGTAGTTCTCCTCTGTATAGGTTGGCTGCAGTCCCTGCGCAGGTAATAAAGCTCCTAATATTCAAAATTACTTTGTGTCTGAGTGAGGTTGATTCTCCTGGGTTACAACACTTTGTCTCCTCATTTTGGCTGCCTCTCTGTGTTTGTTTCTGTGTATTACTTAACGAGAGGTATGGGGCTAGCTGAGACCAGATGCTGCTTGTTTGAAAAAATTTAGAAACACCTGAAGCAGGATCCAAGACAGGCCAATCCTATGGTTAAGCAAGTGGCAACAGCTTGGGTGGGCCTGAAAGTTGAGTGGGGCGGGACCTCAGGGAATCACCAGGGCGGGGCTACCAGTGTGAGCCAGGTTGCTGGAGTCCCAGATATGGTGGCTCTCTGCTGCCCCAGGGAAGGTCTCACCGAAGGAACAAAGGCCTCTGACAGCACATTTGTCCCAGAGAAAGCCCCTCTCCAGCCCTTGTTCCAATACCAAACAGCTCTGCTCTTCCCTGTATGTCTCTGGCGCCCCTCGAGCTGCCTCCCCTCCAAGCTTAGAGGGAGAGAGTGCGATAAGTCCATGTGCGGGCCCTTTAATAGGAGCTTCCTGAGGCTCCAGCTGCTTCAGCCTCCTTGAGCCTCAGTTCTTGCTGGTTTTTCCAGCCAGAAGTTATGGGGACTTCTCTTCCTGGCACTGGAACTCTGAGCAGAGCACCTGGTGTGGGATGGGGATCCCTCAGTCCTCAGGGTGGACCTTTCCAGCTGAGGTATCCTCCTGATTTTTACCCGCCAGACGTGGGTGTGGGACCACCCGTCTGCCTCCGCCCCTCCTACCACTCTCGATGTAGCTGCTGCTTTAATTCAGTAGTTATAGTACTTCCATTCCGTTTGATTTCAGGTGGTTTTGAATGATGGTTGTTCTGTAGTTTAGTTGTAACTTTGATGTGGTTGAGGGAGGATGCAATACCGTGTTTACCTACACCGCCATCTTGACCGGAAGTCCATGGACAATGTTTTTAATTGTGGGTAAAAGCCCTGGCCAGTTTGCTCAGCGGTTAGAGCGTTGCCCTGCAGTCCAGAGAGACCCGGGTTCGGGTCCCACTAAGGGCACTTACCTCGGTCACAGTTTGTCCCTGGCCTTAGTTGGGGTCAAGTGGGAGGCAGCCACTCAATGTGTCCCTTTCACATCGATGATTCTCTTTCTGTCTCTCTCTCCTTCCCACTCTATCTGAACAAAAATGGAAAAGTGTCGTCAGATGAGGATAAAAAAAAATTGTCAGTAAAAGCACTTAAATAAAAACTACCCTCTTAACCAAATTTTAAGTGTACAATACAGTGTTGTCACCTACATGTACAGTGTAGAATTTAACCATCTCACATAAATGAAACTTCATGCTGACTGAATATGTTCTTGATGATCTTTGAGCTCAAGCACAAGTTAATGGAATCAAAATGGCTAAATTTTAAAACAAATAGTAGGTTTAATCTTCTGAAAATATTTCTTCTTAGTAATGTCATCCAGTATTAGTTGAGAACGTCATAGCAAGATATATTTATTTTTTATCTGTGAAGTATACAATGGCTAGAACTATCTTGGTTGTCTCTATATGTCTTGCAATATCAGAATAGTCCTCTGTTATTTTGATGGGATATGTTCCTAGACCCCCAGTGGATGCCTGAGTCCATGGACAGTACTAAGCCCTATATGTATTATGTTTTTTCCTACACATATATACTTATGATAAAGTTTAACTTGTAAATTGGGCACAGTAATAACAATAACTAATAACATAGAACAATTATAACAATAAGTTATGTGAATGTGGTCTCTCTGTCTCGACATCTCTTACTGTACTGTACTCACCCCTCTGTGATGATGTGTGATGACAAATGCCTGTGTGATAGGAGGAGGTGCAGTGAGTGACACAAGCACTGCGATACTGCAGCAGTCATCTGATAAGCAAGGTGGCTGCTGAGCACTGGCAGGCCCGGAGCACGCATAGTGCGATGAGCTGGACAAAGGGGTGACTCATGGCCAGAGTGAGACAGAGCAGGACACATGGCATTTTACCAAGCGACTCAGAATGACATGCAGTTTAAAATGATGAATAATTTATTTCTGGGGTTTTCTTTTTAATATTTTTGAACTGCAGTGGTCCACTAAAACCCTGGAAATCAGAAACACAGATACAGGACAGTCCTTTTTATTTTTTTTGGGGGGGGGGGTCATTTTAATTCCATGTTTTATCTCTCTTTGAACTTGTTATCTTTTTTAACTTTCTCTTCAATATTTAAAAAATGACGGCGATGTTCTGGCTTTTTAATATAAGTAAATTTGAGTAAATTAGTTCTTTATTTTAATGGTTAAGAAACAAAAAGACTATCTGTAAGCAGATTCCTTGGTCTAGTTCATCTTTGTAAATGTTTTAGTTTTAATCCTGTACTACAATATACCAAATCTCAACATTAGTCTGCACATTACTGTTCGTAGATAAATGATTGATTGGATGGATGGATGGATGGATGGATGGATGGACGGACAAAGAGATAAGGATAGATAGATAGATAGATAGATAGATAGATAGATAGATAGATAGATAGATAGATAGATAGAAAAAAAGGAAGGAGGGAAGAAAGGAAGGAAGGAAGGAAGGAAGGAAGGAAGGAAGGAAGGAAGGAAGGAAGGAAGGAAGGAAGGAAGGAAGGAAGGAAGGAAGGCTCGAAGGAAAGGAAGAAGAAAAGGAGAAACTAATAACCTTCATTCAATCATCCTATCATTTACATGGCTCCTCATTTATGTTTTACTAACTAATTGTCTGTATGTCTCAGCCTTCTCTTAGTATTTTCAAGAAATTCCTCAATTATTTCTCTCTCTTTTTTTCTCAACATTTTATCCACAGTCCTAGTATCTAACCCCAATTTTCCTCTGGTTAGGTATCAGAGCACTTACCTTCGCAGTCCTACCTTTTGAACAGATCCATGTCCTTTTCTAGCATAGCTAATCTAGAGCAATTACTCTTGTTTTCCTAGTTTTAAATCTCACTGCCTACATCTCTTATTTTTAAGAACACTTGAAATAATTATTTTAGTTCAAGAAGCTGTATAAAGGAAAATTTCATGATAACTCTATAACTACATGTTAAATTTACTCCTACATGCACAGATCTACGTAATTATCAAAGTGTACAAAGTGCAGATAGATTATCATGTAGCATCTGATGGCCGCCCTTCTGCTGCAAAGTGAGTTTTCAGAAATAATTTCCTGCCACATTCCTGACTGTATTTGCAGCCTGAGCTGATCCCCTTCCCTGCTGCTCTGCCCCTGGGATACAACAGCCCCAACAGACAGCCTGGCTCATGCTACCTGCTGCTCAGACACAGATTAACTCACTACCAGCCATATGGGCTAGCGACTTCATAAATTCCTCTCCTTTTGCTTTTGGCTCTCAGAAAAGTTAATGGATAGTTTTCTGGTGGACAAAAAAAACCTGGTGGAGTGCAGGCTGGGTAGTAATCACCTGCGCTCCAAACAACTGGCACCTCCATCTGCCTTTCGGCCGCAATTTGTGTGAAGGGAATGGATTACCGCTTTAGGGGCTACCCCTGCCCTCCTTGTTAGCCCCTGCCATTTGCCTCAATCAGAAAGTCAGATGATTAAACACCTAATTCATACATTATTTACAATAATTACTGAATGCATCCATTGTTAAAGAGGGTCTCGACATATTTCTAGAGTTAAAAGAAAGACGAATTATTTTTGTCTATTTTGGCAAGTGTATTCAAACACCTGTGCTTATTTTTTAAGTGTAGTAAATAAATGCGCTAACAAAGTAGTGAGTCTGAACGATCATGGTCTCTATACGTTTTCTGATTTGGGTGCACGGTGATGGAGTCCCCTTTATGTGCCTTAATTCCCTCTGAAATATCTGAGTTTGTGGAAGCACACTGTAAACTGTACCAAAGCATAATCATTGAACACCATCATGTGATCATAAAACACCAGTGTTAAATATTGGCTTTTAGGAACTCAAAAGCAGAGGTTATGAAGAAATCTTTATTCTAAATCTCAAAATATTAAGTTTTCATTAGCTAGAGATCAATAATATGATCCTAATGTTAACAAATACAGCTGTTTAGAATTGTGTCAATCATCTACTCATCTTGATCCCTGTCCCCCCAAAATAGCCTTTTATTAATTTTATTAATTTTACAGTTAGAATAATAGAAATCAGATATTTGGCTTTAGAATTAATAATTCGTTAAAAATGTTTTATTTCGTTTTTTTCCCCTCAGCTACAGGCATAATTTATTCAACCTTTGATAACATAATATGCTATAAACTAAGACATTTAATTCATATGTAGTCATTTTGTGAAGGGGATAATTTGGAAGTAATATAAATTAATTATTTCTAATAGTTATCATTTTTTATTAAATTTCTCATATACTTGAAACTTAGAATCCCCTGAAGAATAGTCTGTTCTATTATTAATTAACCTATCGACCTGAATACTTTTTATAAGGAAATATAATATATAAAACTATTTTAATTGAGTTTTCTCAGGTTTATTTTTTATCTATATGTGCTATTATTAACACTTTTGGGCAGCATTTAATGTTAATTTGATATTGATTTCCATAGGTAAAAACAATGTTATGTCAAAACATTACTATTATTTTATTTATCATATAATATATATTATATAGATTTATCTATATTATGTGCTGTGTGATGATTGACTATATACGTGTGTGTGTGTGTGTGTGTGTGTGTTTCTCTTTAACAATATGTCTGGCCAGGTATTCAGTGCCTTAAAAAAAAAAAAACTGCAATGTACTCCAAATAAGTCATGTATCCTGTCTAGTGAGAATGTATTTTGCTATTCTTTCTCCTCTTAATTTCTCTGGATAATGCTAATACAAGCTTATTATTACCCAGAAGCTAGAATGAAACAGCCACATATTAATTCTGAGATAAACAGAGAGCTTATTAAGAATTCAGATTTTTTTTGGTCTAAAATTTAATATTAACATATCAGTTGAATTTGGCCAGTTATCTATTGGTTCTCAAGGCATTTTTACTTTGGTTTACTGACTGTTTAGGGCAAAAACACTGCTTTTTTTTTTTTTTTTTAAATGGGAAGCCCAGATCACTTTCTATCTGGAAATCTCTTGTCACTTTCCAGCAGATTTCGCATACAGCAGTCCTCAATCTCTCACTCCTGAGACAGCTCGGTAAAGAGCTGACTACCCGAACAGCTTGCCTGGCGCACGCTATTGTTAGCATCATAAACTGTCTCACCTGGGTCTGTCATGCCTCTTTTGTGCAAGGACCTTCATGAAATTAGTCTCAACAGCTTTGTGATAGCCCGGGGCTAGACTCTCTCCTGTGCCAAAGGAGTAAGCCAGATAACAAAAACAGAATATTTGAGTGTTTGTTTTTAAAAGTATTCAGAAATATTTAATAGTGATATGTGAACAAAGTAATAACAAAGCTAAGTGTGTGTGTGCACACGTGTGTGTGTGTTTGTGTGTGTGTATTTTAAATGATAGAGAGAGAATAAGGGAGAAGAGGAAAGAGAAACATTGGCCGCCTCCTACATTTCCCCTACTGTGGATCCAGCCCACAACCCAAGCATGTGCCCTGACTGGGAATCAAACCAGGAACCTTTCGGTGCATGGGTTGATGCCCAACCAACTGAGCCACCCTGGCCAAGGCTAAAACTAAATGTTTTTATGTGGCCCAAATATAACTATCTACTTCAGCACATATTTGTTGTGATAAAAGAGCTCTTACACGAATAAGCCTCACGATTTTGAACTTCACATATTTATGAAGGAAGCTATGGAGGGAAGGAGAGAAGACAGGTAATATAAAACCACATAAAATAAGACTTCTATGATTTAAAGAACATGGTGTTAAGATACTGACTCCTAAAACATTTTAAGAGGTGAGGGCTACTCAGATCAAGAGTTAAAATACAGCAAAATTATGAGGTATAAATTTCTCATTACCTTTCATAACCTGCATTATTAAAACATTTTATATGAGTATAGTCAACAGTCAAGAAAACATTTCAATGAATTTCACTCGTCAGCTTAGCTTAGGGTACTGGACAGGTCAGCTGGTAGTGTCCCTGGGCAGGCAGGGCTTACTATTGGGGTGTCTAGTGAGATGAGGCCACTGCGTATGCTCAGAGGTCAATAGCAGTGCTGCTGACTGGGCTTGGCAGTCAGACAGCTGCTGGCTGTGCTGCATGGTCAGGTGGCACCACTAGCTGCATTCTGCTATCACCTCTGGTCAGTCAAGGTCACAGGTTGTATTCCCTCTCTGGGTGATGCCACTGATTGTACCCTGCTCTTAGGTAGGGCTATGGTCTGGGCTCTGCAATCAATTCTGGTCAGGTGGAGTCTCAGGCCAGTCTTAGGCCATACTTCATGACCAGACGGTGCTGCTGGCTGAACACAAGGTCCAGGTGGGAGTGCAGGTAGAGCTTCATGGTTGGGTGGAGCCTCAGCGTGTGCTCTCTGTGGAGTCACTGGTTGGGCTCCTAGCCTGGGTGAGGCCTCATGATATTCTCAGCAACCAAGCAATGCCATAGACTGGGTTCTGCTAGAGGGTAGTACCACAAGCTGGGCTCTGAGGTCACTGTTCAGGCTCCTTGGTTATGCAGGGCCAGCAGCTACCGTTAACAGTTGGGTAGGGCTGCTGTTTTGGGGTCTTGCCCAAATGGGACTTCAAGATGTGCTCCATGGCTGCTTGGGTTCTCTGGCCATGCTTCCTGGTCAGGTGTGACTGAGGGATGTACACAGCAGTTAGATAGTGCTGCAAATTTGCTTCTCTGCCCAGAGGAGCCTAGAACAGACTCTACAGCCTGTTTGGCTAGTTGGCTGGGGATCCAATCAGGTAGACCTGCCAGTTGAGCTCCTTGGCCAGATGGAACCATGAGCTCACCTTTGTACCTGGGCAGAGTCCCTGGCTGGGATCTCTGCTTGGGAGCTGCTGCTTCTGCTACAGGCAGGAATGTGGTGGGTCAAGATCTGAGCCCTGCCCAGCTGGTGTGGCTCAGTGGTTGAACACCAACCCATGCACCAAGAGGTCGCTGGTTCGATTCCTGATCAGGGCACATGCCCAGGTTGTGGGACAAATCCCCAGTGGGGGGCATGCAGAAGGCAGCCAATCAGTGTTCTCTCTCATCAATGTTTCTATCTCTCTCTCCTTCTCTCTTCCCCTGTCTCTAAAATCAATAAAGAAAAGAAAATTAAAGAAAAGAAGATCTGAGCCCTGGTTGCTGTAAGTCTGATCTGCTTCCCTGTCTCCAATCCTCAGCAGTTAAACCCTGCAGATTCCCCACAGTGATCCCCAGGAAGAGAGACCTGAGTAGACTTCCTGGGGAGTTTCCCACAGTGCTGGGGGAGCTAGATGTCTACCTTGGGCTTTCTTTTTGCTGTAGGAAAAACCACGGAACTGGGGCGGTCTTCTTGGTGCAGTGCTGTGCCAGCCTGGGGGACAGGTCGTGCGGTCAGAACACAGCCGCTACTCTTTCCCTTCTAATGTGTTCTCAGTCTCTGTGGTTCAGGGAAGTGCTTCAGCCTTATCTCCAAACTCTAGGATTTCACAGAGGTGTCTTGTCTATGGATAATTGCTAGATGGACTTCTTGGGAGAGGACTGAAGTCAGGAATCACCTATGCAGCCATTTGATGTAACTCATCTCCCTGGAATTTATAATAAATAATTGTTTGTGTGAAGCATTATGGCTTTACAGGGCTCTTTTCTAAAGAGGGACTATGAAAAATGAATAATAGGTGGTCTGGGTGTTGCTTCCTTTTTGTTGGTCTCCAGAGCGCACTGGGTTTTGATCAGCCTGTGAAGTAGGGTAGGGCATTGTTTGGATTCAAGATGCCCTCCTATCACTGAATATGCACTGATTTTAAGAACAAGAAAAATGTCTACAATTCTATCTTGAATGAAATTGTCATCCCAAGAAGTAAATAAAGGTGAAAAGTAAATCAATATTTCACTAGGCAAGCACTCACTTACAATTATATAAAAATAATTTGTATCCTGAAGTAGAACCTAAAAGTAAGCTAAATTTTAAAATATTTGATTTTATTGTAAAGTTAAATTAAAACTCCTTTTAGCCATTTCTGAATGGGTTGCTAACCACCACACAAGTTCCTTAATTGTATTTTATTGAAAAGTTTTTTGCTTTTTATCAAAACTTCTCCATACAGTTATCTATGAAGTAATAGCAAAATTCACACTATTTTTAAATGCATATAAAATGTAATGAAAATACAAAAAATAACAATATACTCAATAACTTTACAAGGATTAAAATTATATAGGGCATGTTTTCTGATCAAAATTTAATTAGATTAGAATCAGCAAAAGAAAACATATTTGAAATAAAATCTCCCAACTTTAAAAAATACAATATTTGAAACTGAATGAAAATGAAACTAACCTGACAAAAAACCCCAAAAAACTAAGGTATAAAACCAATGATTTAAAGCTTCCACCTAAACCAATTACATGAAGAACTAACTAAACTCAAAGTAAAAGTAAAGAAATAGTCAATGTAAGAGCAGAAATTATTAAAACAAAATATGAAGAGACAATAAAAAATACCAATCAAATAAACGCTGGGTTTTTAAAAGATATAAAATGGACATACTTCTGGGAAGACTGACAATGAAAATACAGAAGCTCAAATTACAAATAATAAGAATGACAGGTGGTTATCACTATAGACTCTAAAGTATAGAGCCTCAGACACGACAAGAATAGCAAGAGAATATATGATTACAAACAACTTTGTGGAAATAGATTTCACAACTGCAATGGGCTGAATGTGTGTGACCCTCTCCCCCCATCTCACATGTTGAAATCCTCACCCCCAGTGTAAAGATAATAGGAAGCAGGCCCTTTTTGTGGTCATTGGGTCATGAGGGTGGAGTTCTCAAAATGGGATTATTGTCCTTCTAAGAGGGATCTCAGACTTCCAGGTCCTAAGACTGTGAGAAATAAATGTATATTGTCTATATGTTGTCTATAAGTCATTTGTTATAGCATCTGAATTTACTAAAATAACCTAAATGAAATACACAAACTCCTTGAAGTCAAACATAACTTTCAAAGGGTTAAAAACAAATATATAGTCCAATTCAATTTTTAAAAAATGAGTTCATAATAAAAATATTTCAGGCTCAAATAGCATCATTGGTGGATCCTATTAACCTTTAAGGTACAAATAATAGAAATCCTTCACAAATTCTTTCGGAAAATTGAAGCAGAAACTCCCAAGTCATCTTATGATACCAAAATAAAACAAAGACATTACTAGAAACAGAAATGTACAAACTAACATCCTGGAATAAACCAATTGGCTAGTGAGGTTTAACTAAAAAAAATGCAACATTGGTTTAACATTCAAAAGTAAATTAGTCATTTACCATAGTGACAGAATAAAGGTGGAAAACCATGATTATCTCAGTATGGCAAGTGTGCTCTCACACACTTCTAGTGGGAATGTAAAATTACACAACCACTTTGGAAAACAGTTTAGCAATTACTTATAATTGACCCAGCAATTCCATGTTTAGATTTCATTTCTAAAATGAATTTTTAAAAAAAAGTCCCCTCAAAGACTATACACAAAGGTGAATAGCAACTTAATTCATAATAGCCAAAAATGGAAAACAACCAAATGTCCAAACCAAGTGAATGGCTAAATAGACTGGAATATATACATGAAAAAATAGTACTCAGCAGTAAAAATAAACAAATTACTAATATATGGAACCATGTGGATGAATCCTAAAACATGCTGAGAAAAATAGCCAGACACAAGGAGTGTATATTCTATGATTCCAAATTCATATGTAATTCTAGAAAAGGCAAAACTAATCCATTATGATCAAAAACAGATGAGTGGTTGTTTGGGGTTTGGAGTAGGGGTGGGTTGACTGCAAAGCAGTGTAAAGAAACTGGTTAGAGTATTGGCAATATTAACATATTCTGATTGTAATGGTGTTTATACCAAAGATGCATACACTTGCAAAACTCCTTAGCCTGTGCCCTTGAAATGATTTTATTTTATTTTATGCAAATTATATCTTAATAAAGTTGACCTTAAAAAACAGCAAAAAAAAAAAAAATGGTTTTAGGGAATTCTCGCTTTCCAAAGCTATAGGGTCAAGATTGTACATGAGCCCTCCCTTCCCACAATATAATAAAGTTCTACTCATTCAGGTGCCAACCAGCTCAGCCAGTTCTCTTCCTGGGGTGCTGAGCTCTTAATGAAAGCAGGGGCTAAAAGGTGAACCCAAACTCCCCACAACTGCTTACTCTGGGGGAAAAAAGGCACCAGCTCCCCTCCAGAGGTAATCCTCTTAAAGTTGTAAATTCACGGGGAACATTTTTTGTGGAGTCCCTTCCTTATTTAGACATTCTTATAATGTCTGCTGCTTTTTTTTTCCCCCCTCTCATTCTGGGGTTTTGTTTTGTTTTTAATCCTTCTCAGTATGATGATAGACTTATAGGCTGGTAGGGCGGGAAAGTGCCTAGATTAATGAATTAGTTTATTCAATACCCAATAAATTTTATGAAGCCTGGAACACTGTGTGGCCAAAGAGTAGTAAATGAACAAATGGGGTTCCTAAGACATGAGAAAGGCATGCAAATTGGAGGGAGACCTGGTGCCCTACCTTAATATCACTCTCATCCAACTCTCTTTAAATCAATTTACAAAGAATGGTGTCCAGGGCAAGGAAAGGTTTTTTGGAAAAGCATCAGTATTCAAGTGAGAATATTTGTACATAATCTGGGCCATATTAAAATTGGTATAGTAGAAAGACAAAGGCTTTTGGTAAAACAAACCTGGGTTTAATGTCAAGTTCGGCTTTTTTATTAGCCCATTGAGTACCAGTACATTGCCAGATTAAAAACAAATGTAGTTGTTTTGTGACGTACTTTGGAAAGTTTAGAAAAAAATAAAATATATTAATAAATCAACATTATGGAAATAGTCACATGCAATCTGAATATTTAAATAATATTCATTTTATAATGCCTAATATTTGTGTGAAAAAATATTTGCACATTTTGCATAACTATTCATTTTGAGTGAAATTTAGAAATGGTTGGTCCACAAACATTCAGAGAAAGGCTGGTAAGGAGACACAACAAATGGGATGTATTGAGTAATGGCTCAATAATCAATATTTTGTCAGTGTGAAAGACAATTATCTTTGTTCAACTTGACTAATTTGGTCAATTCACTTGGCCAAGTTTTTTAACCTCTTTAGGTCTAGATTTCTTCATCTGTGAAAAGGCAAAGAAAACCTACTTTAAAATATTGAGAACTCTTACATGTGTTCATATCAATATTTTTTAACTGAACTAAATGGAGATAAAGTAGTAAGAGTTTATTCTATTTCTCTAGAATGTCATAAGCATTCATGGGTCAACCTCTTCCTTAATATTCTCTTGTGCTAAGATGTTGTCATTGTTACCACTAAGGAAGAGTCAGTCCTGATGCTTGGATAGCTTCGTAGCTAAGTGACAATCTTCACTTTTCCCTTTGGATTATTATTTTTTAACTTGTGGCACATAATGACTATAGATAGAAAGAAAAACTCTGGCTGATGAACCGAAATCTTTGAAATGTGCAACAAGACATGCTTTACCTGGATAGTACCATCTAAAGATTTGCCTGCACAAATAAATCAACAGATTAAAATTTGTCTTCAGCATATTTAATTAATCGAACAGCATAATATGAATTTTCAATTACTATCTTACTATCCATTTCAAATGAGAGACTTTCCTCTTTCCAGCCTGTTTTAAAGTGCCACAAATTAAAGAAAAATGTTGACATCTTTTACTCTTCTTAGAATTTATGTGCCAACATAAAAAAAAAAGTATCTAATTAAAAATAATAAAAAAATAATATAAGATGTGAAACAAAGTGATGATATTTTTAAAAAGTAAGAACATTTTTTATAAGGTTACTAAGTACCTGATATGGTCTTTATGTGAAAAATCTTTAATTACTGAGAGCAAAAGGAAAATATAAATATTCTTCTTGTTAAATGACAGAGGAAAGATAAGATGTTGATCTTCAGATACATGTTTGTCTTGGAACCAAACACAAAGAAGAATGCATCTAAGGATTTCTTGCATATGTGACACAGTGAATATGGCTTCTTTGTTCTATGTAACATCTGGATTAAAAGAATAATTCTTGTACAGACCATCTTTATAGGCTCAAGGAGCAATACTAAGTGATTAATCAGTGGAGTCATATTTTCTGGGGATTGAGGTCAAGGTCCCTAGGACGTTAAATTCCAATTCTAATCATTTCAGAGTTTAGGAGTGAAACTTAAAGTCTACGGGAATATTAGCATAGTCATTTATTCATCTGCCTGAAATACCAGGCATCTTATGCAAACTTTTGCAAGCGCTACATTGGCAGTTCACAGCAGAATCATCCATTATGTGGCTGTCATGCTGATATTCCATGTGGCTGGCTTAAGTGAGAGTGTGAGTGTGTGAATTTGAGGGAAGAAAAATTATCATTCTTATTTTAAGAGCCAGCTTTGTATTCTCACACTGATGTAAAATGTTCTCTTGTTTTACATTACTCAGTAATGCCACAATGGTCTTTCTAAATAGCTTAGGCCATGAGGATTGCATTTAAACACACATTGGCATATATTGACCTGTGTGAGTGAGTGTGTGTGTGTACATGCACACATATGCATAAGTATATATCTGTTTTTCCATCTTTTTTTTTTTTTTTGTGGTACGTGCCCTTAACGGGAACCGAACCCGGGACTCTCTGGTCCACAGGCCAATGCTCAACCGCTGAGCCAAACTGGCCAGGGCTGTTTTTCCATCTTTTAAAGCTAAAGCCTAAACTATAATTTCCCCCTTGTGATTATTAAATTCAGAGTCTAGATGTGGGGGTGGGGAGATTCTAAGGAATGGCTAGCAAACTATTAGCAAATCAAGATACCTAGAAAGGAAGCACACATTTCCCCCCTGGCCCCCACGCTTCCAGGCCTGGGAAATGAGGAAGCAGGTCTCCCAGTGAAAGTTTAGAAGAGGCACTCCCATTTATCATTCTCTCTACCACTCCTTGTTTCGTTTTCTTTTCTTCTCTTTATCCCTTTGTTTCTCTGTATGTCTATTTCATTATTATCGTCTTTTCTGCCATCTTCCTCTCATCTTCTGCTCCTGGTCTTCCCCTAATTCTCAGCTTCTCTCCTAAACTACACCCTTAGCATCCAAAAGTTACCAGTTATTAAATGGTTTTTATAGGCCAGGCACAGTCCTAATAGTTTTATATGCATTTACTTATTTTATTCTTAAAACATTTCTATGAGGAAGGTATTATTATTGACTGCATTTTGATTTGTAGGGAAATAGGAACAATGAAGGTTCAGTAACTATTCAAGGTCATACAGCAAGAGAGTGACAGAGCCCGTCTTTCTGCATTGTTAGCACACACATTCATTCATACATATTTTTTGTAGCATGTGTTGTACATTTTACCATAATAATATTATATGTTCTTTCTTCATAATTTCAAAAGCAGGTAAACCTTGGGTAATTCACAATAGGCTACCAAAAGATCATGTCCAGTTTGACACACACATACACATGTAGAATTTTTATGTCTATGTAACTAAGTTTCTATCCAGCTTTATCATCCTTTGCCTAAGATTATATTCTATTTTATTTTATATTTTTATTTTTTTCTCTATCGATTTTAGAGAGAGGAAGGGAGAGGGAGAGAGAAATGAAAACATCGATGAGAGAGAACACCGATTGGCCGCCTCCTTCACGCCCCACAATGGGGATTTAGTCCACAACCTGGGAATGTACCCTGACGGAATCGAACCAGAGACCTCTGGGTGCACGGGTCAATGCTCAACTGCTGCACCATACCAGCCGGGTGATTATATTCTATTTTATTTATTTTTTAATCATCACCAGAGGACATTTTTCCATTTTTTGTTCAGGTAGAGTGAGAGGGAGAGAGAGGAACAGAGAGAGAGAGAGAAACATCGATGTGAAAGGAACACATCGAGTGGCTGCCACTCGCACAACCGACCAGGGCCAGGGACAAACTGCAACTGAGGTGCGTGCCCTTAGCGGGAACCGAACCCAGGTCTCTCTGGACTGCAGGCCGACGCTCTAACCGCTGAGCCAAACCGGCCAGGGCTATATTCTGTTTTAAATAACTTCTGACCATCGTGAATTTCTTCAGTTTATTCACAAACATACAGTTTATACCTTTGTTTTAAAAGACCAGATATTACTAATCATCAAACAACAAGTGTTGGCTATGGTATGGAGAAAAGGGGACTCTAGTACACTGCTGGTGGGAATGCAGACTGGTGCAGCCACTATGAAAACAATATGGTGTTACCTCAAAAAATTAAAAATTGAACTGCCATTTGACCCAGTGATCCCACTTCTAGGAATATACCCTAAGAAGCCTGAAACACCAATCAGAAATAATATATGTACCCCCATGTTTGTAGAAGCACTATTTACAATAGCTAAGATCTGGAAACAGCCCAAATGTCCATCAGTAGACGAATGGATAAAAAAGCAGTGATACATATACACAATGGAGTACTATGCAGCTGTAAGAAAGAAAGATCTCTTATCCTATGAGATGACATGGAGGGACCTGGAAAGTATTATCCTAAGCAAAACAAGCCAAACAGAGAAAGACAAGTATCATATAATCTCACTTATTTGTGGAATATAATAAACATAACAATCTGACTAATGGGGTAGTACCAGAGATGTGGACGTGGGGTACAGACCGACAATCCCCAGAAGAGGGGGTGGTGGGAGAGAGATAAACCACAGAACTTATATGCATGTATGCATGAACAATGGACATGGACAACAAAGCCAGGGACAGGGTGGGGAGGGAGGGGAAGGGGGGAATCAGTGGTGGGGGAAAGGAGTAACATCTGTAACAGAAATTAATTAATTAATTTAAAAAAGTTATTTGGGAGAACTAATTAAAATAGAAAATAGAAAATAAATAAATAAAAGACCAGATGTTAATGGTATCTAAATTTTCACATGTAGTTAGTTGGTTAGAAAACAAAGCACACAGAATCAACGATGCCTTCAGGTTTGTGTCTGGGACTCTGGGACTGAACAAGTACATAGCTGGGGTTGGGAATGGAGAGAAGTTGTTTCACCCAAACTGCATCACACCTCATCTTGTACTAGTACCTGTAGTTTTCTACGCATTTGTAATAAATTGAATAGATTGTGCTGAGGAAGAGAGATTGGTTCTCTGCCTAAGAGTGAAAGAAAGGTGCTCTCCTTGATATTATCACCATAGTTAAATAACATGGTGTAATGAATAAAGCCTGGATCTTCAAACCATTGCATGTGATTTAAATAATCCCCATCCCACCTACAAATCATGTAAACTGAACAAAGGCTTATCAATAATTTTGTCATGGTTTCCATATCTATATCAGGATCAAAACTTCTGATAACATTTATGCCAAATACAAATTTTAATTTTATCCCCAAACACAAAATAGCAATCTACTTACCTATTTCTCTTTTACATAGTTTGAGGACAATATATTTAATTTTTCAAGTTAAATTTTCTGGGGTCATTATATTATTAGACAATTATCATGGGTGCAACAGTTATTCTCAAGTCATATAACAGGGAAAAAATTCCTCGTTGTCTAAAAGCCTTGATGTTTGTTATTTCCTTATAAGAGAAGTTCTTTACTGAAATATAAAGAGTCGGCAGATTTTAGTAATATATTGTGAATCCAAAAAATTGGATTAAAAGGCCTTAAGGCAGTTTTAATTAAACAGAGCAGGGACACCTTTAAAAACCCGAAGTCAGGGTTATGCCCCTTTCGATTTCCTCTTCATCTGGTAGAGCCTTAACTCTAAGGAGATAGAATAATTCCAGAGCTATAAAACACCTGCAGCAGCCAATCTAGGGTGCCCCTTCCAGGAATGCAGAACCTCAAACAGGGGTCTTCATGACCTTTTGCAAGAGTAGAAAATAACTCACTGTTCTGTCTAGAACCTTAAAATGATGAAATGAGAAATCCGTCTTTTATTGGCAGGACTCAGGCACATGTTGAGAAGCCCAGGAGGTCCTGGGCTCCCAAAGGAGGTCTCCCAAACTCCTTGGACATGGAGTCCGGGAAGCTTGCATGACACACAGTCAACCTGGTCGCTATGCAAGATCTCCACCAGGGAACATTATATCAGCTCCTCAAACTGTAGGTTCTTCATTTTAAATATAGGATATTTTGTGGCTATGAAATGATGTAATATTTGCAAAGTACCCAATACAGATCAAATACTAAATAAAGGTTTACTATCATTAATTTAACAGAAGTCTGTTTTCCCTCCTCTTTCAGTGTCACATTCATTCTTCTGTTGTACTGGTAAAGATTCCGTTGGAAGCTGATAGTTCTGACACCCTTCCTGAGTCATCCAGCTGACAACTGCTTCTCAGCATTGTGGGTCCCACCAATCATGTGACTTCTACTAACTATATGAAACTCACGATTGTAATCATTTCCACAGACTGCTGCTCCCTCTGCACAGGCATTTTCCTCCACAAAAACATCCCATGATGCTGTTGTACAGGAATCTCCAGGTTTTCTGAATGGTTAGGATAACTAAATAATATTTGACTTCACCATAATCAAAATGAAAAGTATCAAAACAGTTAAACCTTTCACTGGCTGAATCTCCCAGATGTCTTCAGTTCCTAGCTTGATCTTCTGTCTTTAGACACCATTTGGAAAGAATCAACACACACAACTTCTAACTTCCACACTGTAAATCTCTTTCACCTTTTTAAAAAGCCTACGGTGTACCCATTAGAACTGATTTCTAGGTTTCTAAGACCGCCATTTTTTTTTTTGAAAGTTTTATTTACCCATTAGAGAACTTACTCCATGGTTGTCACTAGGACAGCCTGTGGTGTCCCTTGGCATGCCTAGGCCCACAAGATAGTGCAGGGTTGTGAGGTTGCTTGGATACCCCAAGACTTGGGGAGAGCATTCCAGAGCAAGCATGAACATGCCAAGTCTGCTTTTTGGGGGGAAGTGTGGACTGCACACAATTTTGGTTTTCTTCATGTCCAGCAGGTAACTTATTTGCTCTTTCACAAACACATATACACTTACACATGAGCACCTCATTTCTCAAAAACATGGATAAAAATAGCATTGAAACATATTTTGTGAAAACATTTTTCTAAAATCCTCCCAAATATGTGCATCACAATACGGTTGGTATTTCATGTAACTGTTTAGAAGATTATTCCCTTTTTGCATGTCTCTCACCCCTCCCATTCTCAAATTGCACACTCTTGCCAGAAAAGAAAAAAGAAAGAAATAAGCCTTTTCCTGGGCCAAATACTACCTAGTGATTTCTATTTAACTGTGAAAACATCAAGTAAAGCTTTAAAATGCCACTTAGCTTAATTTGTTAAATAAAACTTTTTCTCATAGTTTCTGCTGGTGACAGGGAAGAGAGGAATGCTGGGGTGTGTCGGGGGGGATTTGTTCTGTAGTTAATTGCTAATGCTGTTGTCGTTACAGTTGTCACTTATTAGAACATCAGTGTACTTTCCATACACTTTCCATCTGGCTTTATAGACAGATTTATTATAAGTTTTTATGCAGTGATTTATATTCAGATTAATGTTTTAACCTTTATTTTTCTTTTTTGTATATTTCAGATATATGCCTAGAAATCTGTATATGGTGGTAACTGAGTAGGATTCAAGAGATTTACATGCTGATTACTTGGTTTAGCAAGTCAAAAAAGGAAAACATATTCTTATAATCCCCATGTAACTAGATATCAAAAATGATAAAAGGGAGAGGGAGAAAATGAGAGAAAGAGAAAGAGAGAATTGAATGTGAAAATTTGATGGAAAACAAAGACATACTCATTCTTAATTAAGCCAAGACCTGGTGTCAGTTTTGAAGTGCATCTCTATCAGCAAAGAGAGTCTGCTCACCAAAAGGCAAACTAATAAAAATCAAATGGATTAGGCTGGATGAATGCCATGTTCACTTGGACCCTTCAAGGGAGATTATTCAGGTACACTACTAAAAATGTTGTGGCATGAGAGCTACAGCTCAAAAATCAGACTCTGCTTCTAGGAACTTTGGCAACTAATCATCTGTGTGGTTTTTTTAATGTAAGATTTTCTCCTACATAATAATATTTTATTTTATTGTTTGCAATTTGCAGAACAGTCATCCCTTTAAAAATTGTTTATCATGATAAAGTTAATTAAAAAGCATGTTTTTCTAGCTAAATGGAAGCCTGCATCATGCAGGCAATAAACATTCTTGCTTGAAAGGAATTCTTGCTCCTTCTCCTAAGACTACCATGGGAATAAAATAGAAAAAGAAAGAAAAAGGAGGGGGAAAAAAAGCCTTACATTGCCCTCAAGTTGTGTCTGGCTTAAGAGCCAAATGGGATTTTGTAGCCCACAAGTTTTCTATTCACTTCTAAATTTAGCACCCACAATTTCCCTTTTGGCCAATAGTGGTCCTGAAACCCAAGAGCAAGCCATTTTTGAGGAATGCCTGTGTCTACTGCTTCTTGTTGGCAGCCAGAGCGAATCTGCCTCGCTGGCCATTTGGCAAATGTTTCTTCTATAGTGCTTAGATACCCATGCAGTGTAGGATGAAGGCGAGAGGAGCAGCTGGTCTGTAAGACCAGTACCTGAAATGTGGACTGCAAATATTTTCAAATGCAAACTGTGGGTCTGGACTTGAAGCAAGGGAACCTTCATAACGTAGGTCTATTCCTAAATAGGACAGTGTTTGGGGATTCTTTCCTTCTTCTCTTGATGAAAGGAAAATTTTCCTGGGGATAGAATTTTACACACTCTCCTCTTGTGCTCTCACAGCATTTTTCTAGAACCCTTATAACAGTAGATTATTAAACCCTGCCTTAAACTTTGTTGTTGCTTGTTATAACTGACTCATCCACTTTTCAGTAAACTGTTGGCTTTATTAACCCCTAAAACCCTCCCCAAGTCTAACATGGGGCTTGACCTATTGCATATATTCTGGAAATACTTGTTGTCTTTTCTTAATCCTCACCTGAGGATATTTTTCTCTTGATTTTTTTTTTTTAAGAGAAAGTGGGAGGGAGGGAGAGAGAGAGAAACATTGATGGGAGAGAGACACGTTAATTGGTTGCCTCCTGCACAACCCCAACCAGGACCTGGGATCGAACCTGAAACCCAGGTACGTGACCTTGACCGGGATTTGGACCCTTGACCCTTTGGTCCACAGGCCAGTGCTCTAACCACTGAACCAAACCTGCCACAGCTATTCTGGAAATAATTGAATGAAAATGTTTTCCTCTTTTTCCTATTGATCAATCCCCTCCAGCCCCAAGGATCTGGTGTTTAATGGAGATGACTCACAGGTAATGTCGATTCACAAATATATATGAAGTAAAATCTGCTTGGAGTAAAAGGTGGTGAGAGTGGGGAGGGGAAAGTAAATAGATTCACACTTTATAGTGTCTCCTTTACCAGGCCCATTATATAATTTAACCTTCCCCCAAATCTTGTAAGTATATGGTACTACTTCTACTGTTTTAAATAGGGAAATTAATATTTAAAGAAAGAAAATTACTTGCCCCAAATATGCAACTATTTTATCCTAGATATAAGACTCAAGCCTAGATGCATGACTCCAAAGTATGTGATTTATCCACTAAAAATAATGTGGAAGAGAAAAAAAAATGTATGATAATTGACAGATAAACAGAAGCCAAATATTAAAAAAATGTATGAAAACAAATTTATACTGAATGAGAATCTTCCTTGAATTCTTTCAATATCAGTAGAACATTTTTATTTCATTTTTAATATGTTTTTATTGATTTTTGGAGAGAGATTGGAAAGGAGAGGGAGATAGAAATGTCAATGAGAGAGAAACATCAATCAGCTGCACGTCCCTACTAGGGACTGAGCCCAAAAGCCAGGCATGTGCCCTGACCTGGAATCAAACCCACAACCTCTTGGTGTATGGTCAGTGCTCAACCACTGAGCCACACTGGCCAGACACAGTAGAATATTTTTAAAATTTGAATGTAGAACTTGCGTTAGAAACTACCAAATTTTACACATTTAATTGCTTCAAGTTTAAGTGAATAAAATCTAACTTACCTTTTTATGAAGCAATTCTTTCAACATTTATTTAACAAAATAACATAATCTGGTGTCACCTGATTACTTGGCATGTGTCCAGTATAAGAGATTTTGTTTTTTAACATTCCAGAAAAATCAAATCCGAGGTTCCTGAAAGACTGTATGGTATAAGGACACTTTTCAGAATCACCTCACTTATTGAAGAGGAGCTCTATTCTCACCAATTCTAAAGCTTTTACCCAGAGATTCTGCTTTTCAGTGGCTGAATTAGGATTCTACAAATCATCAAAAAATTCTTGTATTATCATTTAGGTGATTAGAAATCAGTCTAAACATTTGTATAGGTCATAATATCTTATAATATCTCTTTTAATTAGTCAAAGTAAGTTTCACTTTTCATGACTAAAGTATTCTTTTAGGGGAAAAAGTGGAAGATGTATAAATGGATGGGTATATGGGTGATGGACAGACAGATGATATATAAATAATGCATTCTCAAAAGGGCAATATCGCTCCCTGGGAAGTGAAAACTGATTCTTAAGGGGCCAAAAAAATCTTACTTTTAATGCAAAAAGTCAGATATGCAGAGTACATGAACAGATATACAGTGTATCTATAGTATTAAAACTTCATGGAAGAATAATTAGGAAAAATATCTAAAAAGGGTCGTTAGGGACGAAATAATTTTTTAAATAGGAGGAGAGAGAGAGATGGGTATAGATAGATATAGATTGAGGCAGGATGTGACATGTACACTCAGATAGTTTACTATAGATATTTAATCATTCTGTTATTTTTCCATTCTTTGGGATACAAGAATTTTCCCTCAGCCTTGTAGAAGATTTGACCTGTACTTAAAGAGTTTCTAGTTATTATGGATTCATGCTCTAATCCCAATAGACTACCAAGGTCTACTGTGAAAAATCAGTAAGAGCGAGTTTGAGAAAAGAATTATCTGTGAAGGAAGTAGAAAGGCAAAAATTGATCAGGAGATGGAATGATGAAATAAATGAAAAGCATTACTGAAGGGGAACCTCAGAAGCTTAGGAGCTGAACTAAGACAATTTGCTCATAAGGGGAAGAGATTTGCAGACCATTATGAGCCAATATATGGATCTACTGAAGAGCACTGTAGGAGCTGACATTCAAGAGTCCAGTTGCCAGATGGAGTTGCTTTTTCTATTTGTCTGATAGTCTCTTTCTCTCTCCTTTACCTGGTCAACTCCTACTTATTCTTTATAAACCATGTTAATATTCCTCCATGAAACATAATAGACCCCCTCAGTGGATCTTGATTTCTAATATATGATCATCCTGCAATATTCACTTAAAGAAGATTTATTATATCTCATTACCATTGTTTGTGCTCACATTGAGTGACCTCCTTAATATATGAACTGGGTTTTTTTTATTCATCTTGGATTATTTGTTGACTAGTACATACCTTGCACATAATGGATGAGTATAATATACTTTACTTGGTACCTGAGCAAGTTAAATCAATTATAGGCACAGGGAATTATGCTTAGCCCCAAACTTCCTAACCTATCCATCATAGTCAGTTGAATTGAGAACTTTAACTCCAAGGTCTTAAAGAAGGAAAATTGGCCTATAATTTTTTTGGATGGTGCAGACACACAGCAAATAGGGGCACCAACTGCCTGCTCCTCTGGCAGGACTCTTACAGTCTGCAAATTCTCCTGGAGAATGAATGTAGCTGGTGATGTATGTAATACCAATGTTTTCTCCTGAACTGTGTGCTTCTAGGTCGCCATATTCGTTTGCATATTTAAAATGCAAAGCATGAGACTTCACTTGGGTTTCAAAGCATCATTCTTATGCCAGTGTTATATATAGTGAAATTAGACCTTATTTCTTTCTTGTCTCTGCTACTTTTATATGCCATAGAAACATGATATTCACTGAAGTATTTCTTCCGATTTTTTAGGTCACAAGTAGAGGATTATTTATCACTGACATTTTGCTTGTGAAATATCATTTCTTGTGAAATATGGTCCTAATTTTTATTGAGCCATATGCCAAACTGAGCTTGGTGAAGCAAAATGTAGGACCACAAGGACTGAAAACCTTCTTGCAGCCAGAAATTTTTAATATTATTCTTTTATTCTTACAAACTTGATATTTGTTCTATCTTCTTCTTGAAAATCACAAATAAAATTTTAGAGTGTCTTAACAGTATGTAAGTATGTAGCACAAGTACAAAATTAAGAATGAGAAAGGAAATAAGGAATTCAGGTTACTAGTCACAGCTGGGGAGAAGGAAAGAAAATTCAATCAATGTTGGGTACAGAGGTACTCACAAATATATTTGTAGTTTTCTTTCTTCAATGAAGATCGAGCAAATGTTAGTATGTACTTAATAAAGCTGAATGACTGGGTCACAGATGTTGGCTATCTTACTATCAAATTTGATCTATGTGTGAAATACTCAATCACAAAAAGTAAAAGTTTTTCAGTATGGCTCAGTTGGTTGGAGCATCAACCCATACACTGAAATGTGGTGGGTTCATTCCCATCAGGATAGGTACCTGGGTTACAGGTTTGATCCCTCATCTGGCACATGCTGGAGGCAACCAATCAATGTTTCTCCCTCTCCCTTCTGCTTTCTAAAATCAATATACATATCAATATACATAAATAAATAAAGTTATCAATAAAAGAAATTTCTTAGGCAGTGCACTGTGGCCAGTACTGCAACTTGATGAGATGGCCATTGTCTCATCTTCTTTCTGCCTAACATCTCTAATTTTTTCTCATCCTCTTCCGAGCAACCATATCCTTCAGGTAGGTGGGGGTAGGAGTGGGGCTCTCCCCATCTGTAGGTAATGAATCTATTATCTCCTTGCCGTGTAGGCAAAAGTGTAAAATTCAATTTTGGCCAATGAGAGGGAAGGGGCATCTGAAAGAATTCTGGGAAAGTTTTCTGATTTTAAAGACACGTGTAGAAAATTATCTCTTTCCTACTTCTGGGTATTGCTATCTGCATGTGATTCCTAGAACTGCTGCAGTCATCCTGATCCCTGGGGAGAGCAGCCTTGAGAGCAAAGTGAACATTCAGAGAAGGCAGAGCAAAGGGAGGAGGAAAGGAGTAGTTAGTAAATTATTGAGTTAATTAACCATGCAACATTTGTCTCTACACTCATTGTAATATGAAATGACAAGTGTTTCTATTTTTAAAGTTATTTTTAAAATTGAGATTGCTAAAAACTTTCTAATTAATGTGAACTTATGTTTTTATTGGATTGTTTACTTAGGACAAATTCCAAAGAGTAGAGTTACTACTCTTCATTGTTCTAAAAATGTACTTTAAAATTACTTTTTTATAGAATAACTTTATAATTTAATTACCTAGGAAAATGCAAAGACTATGAAAAATAATGAGCATACTAATACTTGCACGGCTAACCATGTTAAAAACTGTTGAGAAAAACTATCCAGAAAAAAATTATGAATGGGCCTGAACTCATAATATTGCCTAAAATCTCAGGGACACATCGGTCTCAGTTCATTGTTAATTATAGGTTAGGAAACTGTGATACAGAACTTTAAATAACACAAAATATTTCAACATTATTTTATGTAATGGTTGGATATGCTGATTTTAAAAAAAATTCCATGCCAATTCTTATTTTTTTATTTATAATTATCTTTTTTATCCCAGCAATAGATTGGGCTCTTAAGTTAATGTAATTCAGCCCCACTGCTCAGAATTAAAACTGCTTTATTTCTCTGCACTGGTTTTCTTCTTTTAAACTATTTTGAACTACCCAGTCAAAATGTCTTATATGAGTACTGTTCTTTCTTTCTATTCTTACCTTTTTAAATTAAAAAAAAAAAAGGTGGCTCTAGAATTGTTGGCAAACACCAGGCATTTTTAATTATCATTAGCAAATCGTTAAGAACAGAGTAGATAAAGGAGCCTCTGGTTATCAGAGTCAACAATGCTGATTAAAATAGGCTATGGGGGCACGTGGTGAACGTTTGTTTATCTTGAAGCATTCATGCTATATGGAATCCAGGCCAGACTTTCTCATTGCCATGGTGATCTTCAGGTCTCCTTGTGTATATAGTGAGTAGAGTATGCTCTGACAATTAAAATGTTAGCCTTGTCCAAAATTGTACTTGGATAAATGAAAGGGAGGGAAAAATGAAAAGGTGTGTATACCTGTGAACGTTTAACCAATCCAGTCTCTTGTAGCCATTAGAACAAACTTATTTTATATGGACATTCCCAACCCTACCTTCCTTATTTATTCCTATTCGCTAATATTAATAAAATTTTAGAATGTGTTAAGCATTCTCTTTAGTCTTCTTCCCTGAATGTCTGTACTGATGAAGGCCTTTTATCTTTTTCATTGACTTGTTTTATTATTAATATAGTAGTTTTTAATTAAGAAAAATAGACAACTAAAAAGACAGTGAACCATGATGCATGGGGACAATAAGAAAATACAAAGTATTAAAAACCATTTGAGTGCCCAGCCAGTGTGGCTCAGTGGCTAAGTTTCAACCCATGGACCAAGAGGTTGCCAGTTAGATTCCTGGTCAGGGCACATGACTGGGTTGTGGGCCAAATCCCCAGGAGCACGCAGGAGGCAGCCAATCAATGTTCCTTCTCATTGATGTTTCTTCTTTTTTAAATCCTCACCCGAGGACATTTTTTTTTTTTTTTTTTTGCATTTATCTTCAGATAGAGCAGGAGGGAGAGTAGAAGGAAGAGAGAGAGAGAAACATCGACGTGAGAGAGACATCGAGTGGTTGCTGCCCACATGACACCAACCAGGGCCGGGGACAAACTGCAACTGAGGTACATGCCCTTAGTGGGAACCGAACCCAGTCCTCTCCAGTCCACAGGCCGACGCTCTAACTGCTGATCCAAACCGACCAGGGCTCATTGATGTTTCTATCTCTATCTCTCTCTCTCTCCTCCTTCCTCTCTCACTGAAAATCAATAAAGAAAAAAACAAACCATTTGAGCATTTACCAGACACATGATGCAATGCTAAACCCCTTATGTATGTATGTATGTATGTATGTATGTAATGTCATTTAATTTAATCATTTGAACAACTCTGTAAACAAGGAAATATTATATTCATTTTACATAGAAGATTGGAACTTAGAGACCCTAATTAGATAGTTCAAGCTCACACAAATATATGTAACAAAACCAAGATTCAAATTAAGATTCGTATTATATTGGCATGTTTCTATATTTAAATACATGTTATATGTGTGCATTCTACATCTTACATGTACTAAATGTATATATACGTGTTTTCTATGTGTATTTCTCTTTTCTCTTTTTCAACTCATCTTTCATATTCAAACCTCCTTTTTATTGCAATATAACATATTACATTAATTTCAGGTATACATCCTGCAAAATGATCACCACGAGTCTACCATCCATCACCATTCATAGTTACAAATGTTTTTTCTTATGATAAAAACTTTTAAGATTTACTTTTAGGAACTTTCAAATGTGCAAAACAGTATTATTAACTATAGTCACCATTCTGTACATCTCTTTATTTATTTATTTTAAATATTTAATTTTTTTTCTTTATTGGCTTTAGAGAGAGAAGAAGGGAGAGAGAGAGAGAAACATTGATGAGAGAGAATGCCTCCTGCATGCCCCGCACTGGGGATCGGGCCACAGCCTGGGCATGTGTCCTGACCGGGAATCGAACTGGCGACCTCTTGGTGCATGGGTCAATGCTCAACCACTAAGCCACACCAGCCTGGCTATACATCTCTTTAAATCCCTTTATTCATACAAATGAATCTTCAACTTCAATATGTACATCTGTGGTTATGTTACTCTGTAAATTTCAAAGAATGGAGAGACATACATTTTTAAATTTACTTTATAAACTTTTCATAACATAAACCAAAGTTGACTCAAAATTAGAGACTCATTTTTCTTTTAATTTAGAATGTAATAATCATAACACATATAATCATTGCATTTTCAAACTAACACTGAATTTTAACATACTAAGTTTATATATATTAAGATATAAACTCATCTTTTTCTGTGATTTTCCTTCAGGGGTCAAAATGAATCTGTTAGCCTTTCTCTGTCAACACCCTGTTCCAGTTTCATGAGAAATGTTTCTCTTCACAAACAACAGCGTGGTGATGGCCAGAGAGGGAAGGCAGGGGCAGGTACACGTAGACAAAGGCAGGGAGGCAGGGACATCTACAATAGTGTCAACAATAAATTAAAATTAAAATATGCAGTCTATTGAAGGGGGTTTGTATTCAGGTTGTTCTGATTCAGATTACCAAAGGAGGTTCCGGATTGAAGAAACTATCAAAACTACCTGAACTAAGTGCAGCCGTCTCCACCAGCTGCGGGGCGGCAGCGGGACCACAGCTGAGCGCAGCAAAGGGCTGACCCACTCGGAGACCGCAGGGCCCTTCACTCCTTCCCCACGATTGGGACGGACGCTTTACGGGGCAAGCCAACAGGTATTTGTTTTCATTAATTTGACACTGTACAAAAGACTTCCTCAACAAATTTACTCTCTTTTAGGGCAAAGAAAAAGCAGTCCTTCTCTCTCGCTTTCCTGCACTTTCTCATCTCTCATATATTCAGGATTCAGAGGAGGAACTGTCATGTCTTTTCTTTAATTCACACTCCACGAAGCCAGAAATAATGGTATTTTCTGCTTGAATGCAAACCAATCATTTATCTGGACGTCCCTGAAAGGACTTCATTTGCTCAACTAGTCAGTATTCTGTCTCCGTGAAAGGATCCCAGACGCACACTTGGACTTTTCTTTTAACTCACGTTTCTCCCCCTGTTCTCTCTGCACCCCACCTCCTCAAGCTTTCCCAAGTGAGAACTGGCGGCCAACCCCTCCCCTGCACCTCCTTTAGTCTATTATTCTGTGCTCTAGTTACCACCAGTGCTGTGTCTCAAACCTAAGGACTCACATTTGCTTAAAATAAATAATAAGAGGGAACAGACAACCAGCTTGTTTTGCTACCTTTTCTGAGAGCATGATGTAATGCTGACCTATTCAGTCAGCGCTGCAACTGGCTGACAGACATTTAGAGAATCTCAGTGGTGGGAGATGAGGAATGTCCCAGCAAGGCCTGGCAGCAGAATCCCGACCAACACACAAGAGGCTTTTAAAGGCACAGTGGGAAGAATTTTTAATGTTTCCATTCAGAGGGGGATTTAAGTGCACATTGACAAACTACCTAGCCATCTTGTTGTGCTTAGAGCTAGAATGTGTCTTTTTTTCTTCTTGGATCCTGATGCTGTTCTGCACAACTCTGAACAGGATCAATACCATTAAACCTCAGCCTGTTCCATTGGCATGTCTTGTTTTCTAGCCTGGTTAAAAAGAAAGACAAAGAAAGAATTGAAAGAATAGGAAGGGGTACATTTAAATTAAATGATGTTCTGTTAGCCAAGAATGACTGGCAGATACTATATAGTTTGGGGGTCTTTATATAATTATTTTGTAAAGGTCTTCTCCAAATAGATTCAATGTATTTGGTAAACAAGTAACTGTATTTTAGGACCAAGGAAGATTATGAAAGAATAGTTCAAGAAGAGACCATTAAGAGAATGTATTACGCCCTGGCCGGTTTGGCTCAGCGGTTAGAGCGTCCACCTGCAGTCCGGAGAGACCCGGGTTCGGTTCCCGCTAAGGGCACGTACCTCGGTTGCAGTTTGTCCCCAGCCCTGGTTGGTCGTGCGGGTGGCAGCCACTCGATGTGTCCCTTCCACATCGATGTTTCCCTCTCTCTCTCTTCCTCTCTTTCCCTCCCACTCTATCTGTACAAAAAAATGGAAAAATGTCCTGGGGTGAGGATAAAAAAAAAAAGAGAATGTATTACAGCCCTGGCCGGTTTGGCTCAGCGGTTAGAGCATCGGCCCATGGACCAGAGAGACCAGGGTTTGGTTCCTGCTAAGGGCACGTGCCTTGGTTGCAGTTTGTCCCTGGCCCCTGTTGAGGTTGTATGGGTGGCAACCAGTCGATGTGTCTCTCTCACATCAATGTTTCTCTCTCTCTCTTCCCCCTACTCTCCCTCCCGCTATATCTGAAGATAAATGCAAAAATGTCCTCCAGTGAGGATAAAAAAAAAGAGAGAGAGAATGTATCACATACATATATGTTCTGTGTATATACATGTAACACAAACATATATGTATGTGTTAAATACACATATTTTAACAACATATGCAATATGATATCACTTATCATTCCTCCTTATCTCACTTCTCTGTGTCTCAGACTCCCTTCTTAAGACAGGGTTGGCAAGCTAAAGGTCTCCAAGGATCCTTTCTAACTTTTGAATAAATCTGTAAACATTGAAGATTTTCAGTTCCACTGATATGCAAGGGAAGAAGCTGACATGGGGTGGCATGACTTAAAAAATCTTTATGGAGGAAGAACTCAAGCAGTATATTGAATAATAAATAGAATATGCCAAAAATAATAGAATGGGAGGAAGTAGATGTTTGTACAATTAAGTTTTCGAAAGTTTTACCTATCTGATATTGGCAAACATAATTTAAAATTCAGTGGTGCCCTGGCCGGTTTGGCTCACTGGTTAGAGTGTTGGCCTGCGGTCTGGAGAGACCCAAGTTTGGTTCCCACTAAGGGCACGTACCTCGGTTGCAGTTTGTCCTTGGCCCTGGTTGGGTCATGTGGGTGGCAACCACTCAATGTGTCCCTTTCACGTTGATGTTTCTCTCTCTCTCTCTCTCTCTCTTTCTTCCTCTCTCTCTCTCTCTCTCTCTCGTTCCCACTCTATCTGAACTAAATATCAAAAAATGTCCTTGTGTGAGGATTAAAAAAAAAATCAGTGGTTAATGGAGTTGGGTTGGGTAAGCAAATGATTGCCCTACTGAAGGAGAACACCTGTTCTCTGTCCTTTGTCATGGAAACCAAGACAGTGTTAGGATTTCCTTGAGAACCAGTCAAAATCCTAAATGGCCCCCAAAGAATAAGTTGTAATCACAAATCTTTTGTGTACTTGGTAAAGATACCTGGAAAGTTTGAATTAATATTCAGCTGATAATCTGGCTCTGAACCAGGGAGTCAGAGCTTGTAAGAGCTCACTGAGTTTTGTGTCCAATAATTATTTCATAAACTTTGAGGATCACCTAAACAGATCCTTCTTCTCCCAAGCTTTAAGGAGATATAATTAGCATATAACATTGTGTAAGTTTAACATGTACAACATACCACCATAGCGTTAGCTAATACCTCCATCATGTCACATAACTTCAAATTCGATTTTGTGGAGAGGGGAGAAGATTTCATGTTTATCCTCAGCTACTATATATATTTTTAATGTCTATTTCCAATCACTCAGATCTGAAAACAACCCAAATGTCCACCAATAGATGAGTGGATAAAAAAGCTGTGGTACATATACACAATGGAATACTATGAAGCTATAAGAAAGAAAGATCTCTTATCCTTTGAGATGACATGGAGGGACCAGGAAAGACCTGGAGAGTATTATCCTAAGTGAAACAAACCAGTCAGAGAAAGACAAATATCACATGATCTCAATTATTTGTGGGATATAAGGAACAAAACAAACTGATGAACATAATAGACTCAGAGACATAGTAGTAGGGTACAGACTGACAAACCTCAGAAAGGGGGTCAGGGAGGAGGGGAGGGAAGAGAGAAACCACAGAACTTACATGCATGACCATGGAAATAGACAACAATGCTGGGGATGGGTGGGGGGCTGGATTGGGAGGAGGGGGTCAATGGGGGGAAAGGAGAAACATTTGTAACAAAAATAAATTAATAAAAAAACATAAAATAATAAAATAAAATGTATATATGTATATATTTTTATTGTCAGTATTACAGATGTCTCCCAGTTTCCCCCCATTCTCATAATATAATTAACTACAATTTTTATGCTGTACATTAGATCCTCAGAACTTATGTGCCTTGTAACTGGAAGTTTATACCCTTTCATCAACACCCCCCCCAATTCCGTTCATCCCACCCCCTCACCCCCCAGTTCCTCGTAACTCTCATTCTACTTTCTGTTTTTCAAGTGGTCTTTACATCTATTGGATGTCTCTAAATTGCTTGAATCTCTGTAGTAAGCAGTTTGTCTCTCTGTGGGTCATCAAATCATCTCAATTGACAGCTGTTAGTAAGTTTATCTTAGAAGAAATAATCAGGAAAGAGATATTGGTGGTAATCAAATGTATAACTTAAGAATAATATTCATGGTCTATTTTTAAGTGAAAAAGAGCCGGTTACAGAAGACAGAGTACTTTATAACTGTGGATAGACACAAGACATAGATCCTGCAAACTACCAATGTTAACATGAAATTGATCTTCGCAAGATTACAAGAGGGGAAATTAGCAACAGGACAGCATGAGGTTTCCCAGAGGTAGGAAATGGTGATAATGGAAAACCAATATGGGACGAATGAGCTGTAGCAGGGAAATTCCCATTTGTTATAGAATTATTAACTTTGTAGATATGTGGTTTTACAAACAATTACCAGAGACAGAACGGAAGCATAGAAAAAATATTGGCCTCATTAGAAATCCAGGTGAATTGTCATTTGGGCAGTGGACCAAGTCGATGTTATCTCTGGAAGCAAAACCCCAGGCCAAACTTTAGGCCCAAACAATATGAAATGAACAAAGATATTCTAGCCAGACAGTAAAAATATGTCAAATTGAAGTGAATCAATGTATTCCCAGAGACAAAGGCAAGGGCAGGGATTAAAGCTAATGGGACCCTGGCCGGCTTGGCTCAGCGGTTGGAGCGTCGGCCTGCGGTACAGAGAGACCCGGGTTCGGTTCCCGCTAAGGGCACGTACCTCGGTTGCAGTTTGTCCCCGGCCCTGGTTGGTCGTGCGGGTGGCAGCCACTCGATGTGTCCCTTCACATCGATGTTTCTCCCTCTCTCTCTCTTCCTCTCTCTCCCTCCTGCTCTGTCTGAACAAAAAATGGAAAAATATCCTCGGGTGAGGATAAAAAAAAAAAAAAAAAAAGCTAATGGGACCAAGTGAAGGGGAAAGAGCGAGGCTGGCTGTAACAAGGTCGCTGAGGGAATTCTTCCAGAAAGCCTGGCACTGCTTCTGCTTATTTCTGAGTGTTCAATATGCAAATTATTTAAAAGTTCCGACCACAGCTTCTGGTAAAGGAATGATATAGACATCCTACGTCAAAATTTAAGAAATATTTTATTCTATACTTGAGACAAGCCAAAGAAGTATGAGCTGCATGGAAATTCATATAGATGAATCCATAGTTAACTGAGTGAACATATTCAGGAAATGGCTATTGAATCTTCACGTCAACCTGGAGGACGTGTTCCTTGTGGTATACCTAGCAATCTGTGCTTGCTCGGCCCTGTTCAACACTTTTAGTAATGACTCGAATGGAACTATTAGAAAGGAGAACTAAAATGCAAAAGTTGGCTGTAGCAATAGGCAAAATAAAATATTAATATAATAAGAATGTCCTGGCTGGAACTCTGTCAAGGGCACATACCTGGGTTGCAGGTTTGATCCCGAGCCAGGTTGAGGCACATGCAGAAGGCAACCAATCATTGTGTTTCTTTCATATTGATGTTTCTTTCTCTCTCTCTCTCTCTCTCTCCCTCCCTCCCTCCCTCCCTCCTATTTCCTCCCTCCCTTCTTTTATTTATTTATTTATTTGTTTAATTAATTAATTAATTATTTATTTTTATCCTCACCTGAGGACATTTTTGCACTTTTTCTTGAGCTATAGAGTGGGAGGGAGAGAAGGAGGAAGAGAGAGAGAAACATCCATGTGAGAGAGACACATCAAGACATCAAGTGGTCGCCACCCACACGACCCGAACTGGGCCAGGGACTAACTACAACTGAGGTACGTGCCCTTAGCGGGAACCTAACCCAAGACTCTCTGGTCCACAGGCCGACGCTCTAACCACTGAGCAAAACCAGCCAGGGCCCTCTCTCTCTTCTAAAACATACAAATTAAATTTTTCTAATGGCCTGAGTTATTATTAATGAAGATACCAGAAGTATGCAGGAAAAGTGTGCAAAATACCTCTCAGATACAAATTTAGATCTAAATCTTCATCAATTGAACACATAAGTGAAGAGTAAAAAAATAATTTATAGCTGATAGGAAAATTTAGAAGACAAAATTCCTTAAACAACATTTCAATTTTTTACCCTCTTTAATTTTAGCTAATGTTGGGAGAGCATCTAATTGCTTTTTTTAAAATCAAGAATAAAACTTGCAGTCTTCAGGTTCAAAAGTGAATATTACAGAATGGAGTAGTTTTTAAAATTACCAAGCCCCATTTTCTATAAAAGGAAGCTTACTTCTTTCATCAGTAAAATTCCATTATCTATTATTTGGAACAGAAAGTAGTATACACTAAAATTTTTAATTAAACAGTGAATTTATCATGTCTTAATATATAAACCAGCCTGGCTGGTGTGGATCAGTGGGTGAGCATCAACCCATGCACCAGCAGGTCACTGGTTTAATTCCTGGTCAGGGTAAATGCCCAAGTTGTGGGCCAAATCGCCAGTAGGGGGCATGCAGAAGGTGGCCAATTGATGTTCTCTCTCATCTATGTTTCTCTCTCCCTCTCCCTTCCTCTCTCTCTCTCTCTCTTTAAAAGTCAATAAAGAAACACACACACACACACACACACACACACACACACACACCAAATCTGTCTCATGTATGTCCAGGTATAGCAATGACAATGATAATAGTAACTCCTTATATTTCCTTCGCATGGTAAGTTTATAAAACATTTTACACACTTTGTGTCATAAAACTTATCTAGTCCAATTTACTTAATCTTGATCAAGAGGGAAGAAGACAAACACTGTTTCTGTTAAAATCTTCCTACGGTCTGTGCCTAGGCCATCCTTATGATAGGTAAGGTCCACCAAAATAAGTGAGTCAAATCTCAAATCTCCCCCTGCTCCCTTCATGTCCAGAAATTCCTCTTTTCTTCCTTTCTCTCAGTATTCTTCATTTGTGGATTCTAATCATCACTCCACTCCCCCCACCCCTTTCTTTTTTTGTGCACTGCCCCCAGGGCTTGGAGATGCTCCAAACCCAATAAAATCATGAAGAGATCACCACCACCACCCCAGTTTAACTCTCATTCACTACCACTGCCGTCCGTCCCCACCTCCCTCCCTTCCCCTCACTATTCAAATTGAGTTCTGAGACAAAATGAGCCTTGGCATTGGTCGTCAGCGACCTTTCTTTCCCTGCCCTGCCCTCTTTACCACCGCTCCTCCTCCACTTCAGTCGGTCCAGCGCTTAGAGGCTTATGAGAGGAGATTAAACTAATCCCATCCACGGACAAGCTCACTAAGCAGGTCCTGAGTAGTCCAAGATTCCTGACCAGCAATAGAACTAGGGGGAAAAATTAATGTTACAATCAGCACATTATAGCAATAGCTTTTCTATGAAAACTCTTTTTCTTTTAATAATCCCATACGGAGTCAGGAGAAAGTATAAAGCATGGGAGTCCATGTGTAGAGAAGGGGAAATACAGGGACAATTTGTTTTTCTTTTATTTTTTCTTATTAAAGATCAATCAAACAACTAAATACTTAGGCACCCTGCACTTTTTTAAAAAAAAATAATTGAATTTACCTTAAAAAACAGAACAAAATGGGAATGAGTGTGTAAATAGCCAACATTTAAGTGGTTTTAGATTGGTTCATTTGCTAACTGATAACTTGAGAAAGTAGAGTAAGGCGATTTCAGAGTGTTTTGCCTGCAGCATATTGATGCCTCTGCTCCTTGCTCCAACTCTGAGAGACAAGGAAAACCAGAGTCATCACTGCAACTTTGGGAGAGTATAACACCCCTCCCACTTTTCTCGTTCCACTACCTGGGCTTACTCACCCAGTGCATATAAGGTTTTTTTAAAATAGAAACCCAGAAATATAGTCTGATAGGCAATATTTAAATCAGTATCTTGAATCCCTTCATTTTCACTAGAGTTAAAACTCTGTTTTGATTTTTTTTTCTCCCCAAGGAACTATTTTGAAATGAATTTGAGTCTCAAAAGCTGAGGTAGGCAGAGGCAGTCTTTGCCAGTAGCTGTGTAGGGGGTAAGAAATTTCTATTCAAATAAGGGTGAATGCAAGTGGTGATGTTTAAAAAAATGTGGGAGGGGTTCTGGGGAAAGTTTCGCCTCCAGGGTAAATCCATGGTTTTTATTCTTGGCATTTGTTATGCCAAAGAATTCCATTTTAAAACAAAATGGAAAACAGTTTTAAAAATAAAAGAAATAAACAGAACTTCAAAGATCAAAGATACAGTTGAAAGGCTGAAGCCGCATTGAGAGTAAAACTAATAGAAATATTCAATGATATCTTCTGGAACAAATAAAGGAAGGTCCTAACCAACTCGGCTAACCTCTAAGAAAAGGCGCTTCTGAATGCAACCTCCCCCCAACCCCCACTATAAAAAAATGTTCAATGTGTTCAGAATGGCACTTAAACTACAGTAATGCAAACTCAGACTTCCAAAGCAATGAATCTTTTTCAAATATCCTGATGGTTTCCTGAGGAATTTTAGAAAGAAACCAAATCTCAAATCTTCTAATCAAATACCTAATTTGTTATTTACTATTATATATGTGTGCATATAATAATGTGAAATATATATATATATAAAATAAGGGCCATTGTGAACACTTGATGCCTCTTGGATATTTAAACAAACAAGCAAAGACACAAAAGAAACATTTACCATTTCAACAGATGTTTACTGAACACTTATTTTGGGGAAATCACTGTTTGACGCAAGGTCCCTGAACCCAGGAAATATTATATAGATACTTTTGTATTATAATTGTTTTTATAATTACTTTTCTTAATTTGGAATATGTAAATACTACTCCTACTCTAAAGAGGTTGCATGAGGGTAAATCATACCATACTAAATGGATTATCTCAGGCAGATTTCATATGATAAACACGTGGGAGAAACAATCTGTTCTTCATTTTTCATGAAATGTTTTCATTCATATTCCAGTTGTGAAATTTGCAGTATTATTGAAACCAAGCAGTGGTGATCGGGTTTGTTGACCCTCTAAATTGCAGAATGATTTCACAGACCAAGGGTAAGGGAAAGGAAGTTTTTTTTAAAAGATAAACAGACTCCCCACAGCGAGGAGGGGACTCAAGTGGATTGCCCAGTGGGGGTCTGTTGTCTAGGGGTAGATATATGTCTTGCCAGCCTCTGATTGGTCCTTTCAAGAAATTCTGCCTTAGCAACATCCATACATTTTAAAGCTTGTGTTTCCCGCCTGACTGGGTTCAGCCCTACGTCATCTATAGGGGCTTTAGTGGCTTTCCTTTTTTGATAATTTCAACTTCTCCCAGACTATCCGTGAGAAGGAAGAGAAATGCCCTTGGAGCAACCCGATGCTTGCTTTTGGTTTCTTTTCTAAGTCCAATATTGGTTTTCTATAATCCTTTTAAAGGTGACCTGGTTTTCTGCAATAGGAACACACTCTATAGTTTTGCAGAATTCATTCAGCAATCCTGATGCCTTGCTTAAAACCGGTAGGTATAGTCCAACCGGTGTGGCTCAGTGGTTGAGCATTGACCCATGCACCCAGAGGTCACCGGTTTGATTCCTGGTCAGGGCACATACCCAGGTTATGGGCCCGATCCCCAGTGGGGGGCATGCAGGAGGTGGCCAGTTGATGTTCTCTCTCATCGATGTTTCTGTCTCTCTCTCTTCCTTTTTCTCTCTCTAGGAATCAATAAAGAAAACAAAAATTAAAAAAAAAAAAAAAAAAGAAAGAAAAACCAGTAGGTGTATTAATTGGAATGGGTCAAAAAGCACTGCATTATATTCTTTAATAGTAACTAAAATTCCTTGCCCTGGCCAGTTTGCTCAGTGGTTAGAGCATTGGCCCACAGACCAGAGAATCCTGGGTTCGGTTCCCACTAAGGGCATGTACCTTGGTTGTAGTTTGTCCCCGGCCCAGGTTGGGGTCGTGTGAGTGGCAACTAGTCAATGTGTCTCTCTCACATAGATGTTTCTCACTCTCTCTTCCCCTCTCTCTCTCTCCCACTGTATCTGAAGATAAATGCAAAATGTCCTCAGGTGAGTATAAAAAAAATAAAATAAAATTCCTTTGCAAACCCATCAGGGTCCCAGAGAAAGGAAAGAATACAATTGCTATTCCCCTCTTGCATGAAACCAATCTTTCTGTTTTTGTTATGTAATTGATCTGTGCTCCTTCCAGGAGCTTCTAATTTGTATTTCTATAAGTGGGGACTGAGAGTTTCTGGCCTTGGGGGCACAATGCCCATGTTGATTTAAGTTTTATTTTGATATATAGAGTCCAAATAAACCACCAGATATATTGTGTACTGAGTTGCCTGCCTGTGTGCTTAGCTCCATGTCATCTCAAACTTCCTGTGTGTCTCAGCCTTCCCTTCCATGGCCCTCCTATCCCACACTGCCAAACCTGCCTGTATCTCCTCATTATTAGCCATATAAATTTATGTGGAACAATACAAGTTGTGATGTGTTTTTACTGTTCTCCTTGAGTCTTATAACAGTTTCTAGAATAGGAAGAACATGTAATAATTGTCCATGAGATCGCTGATGGCTAGAACATTATGTCTGTTCCTAGGTCCTTGGGTCTGATCACAACCTATTGAATAAGAACTCAAAGTTAGATTGTCTTACTTCCATCTTATTGATCTGTTTAATACATAGAGCCAATTCCAATCCTGGTGATACCACTCTCTTAGCAGACTGCATGTGGCAGCTTAACTTTGGGTGCTCCCAAGAAGGAAGAGAGGCATCAGGGAACTATACTCACTCACTTGTATCCTTTATTTCTAATGATGCTGCCTTGATTCTGCTGTCCATATGGCAACACACCCACCTTGCCTTTGGTGATTAGTGCTGCCACTTGGCCCCTGGCACCCTGAAATTTAATTATTTCTATTGCATTTAGGTTTTCTAATTCAACGGCAGCAATTCTGACTTATACAGAAGAATGACCACAAAGCTCTTCAAGGATGCTGGGGCTCGCCTCACAGATTTATTTGTCACAGCCATGTTGTATGTGAGGTGTGAACTCTGGACCCTCCTGGAGTAAACCAGCAGGTCTTACATAATAAATACACTCTAATAGTCCAATTCCCCAAAGCCTTTGGATTCTTTTATCATGCACCAAGGCAGTTCTAGCATTTCAACTTAATTTAGTGTAGGTTACCTTTGGTCTACCTCTCAGTCACCCAACTAACCAGCCTTTCTAACCCTCTAAGCAGCAACATTAAGTTCAGAGTTTCTTTTCAGTAGCCCCATATCAATAAATTCAGTTTGTTCCAACTTTATGTTCCTTCTATACTTACCCCACACTCTCAATATCCATTCCCATACATAGTCCTGGATTTCTGTCTATATAAACTAGAAAAAGCAAAAAAAAAAAGGAGAAAGCATGTAGGTCTTTCAGAGTATAGCACAACTCAACTCAGAGTCTGCTGGGACTTGAGTCTAGTTATAGGTCTAGAAGCAAAGAGGGGAGGGGTGGGGGTCTTGAAGAGAATGAACAGTGTTTTGTAATTATTTCAGGGGAAGACATTATAATGTTCTTAGACAAACTAGAGTTCACTTTTTTACATGCTTATGTAATGTCAGCCTCCACCAGCAAAGGAGACTCATCACAATTTAGTTTAATATCTCCAGCTTCATAGGAGCTTCCCATATGTCCCCATTCCCATTTTGAGGACACCATTCTATTCCAATTAATGTCCTTATTTTAGCAGCAGAACTCTGTGAGTTTGGAAATTCAATTTGCATTATAATTTGGCCACTCACAAGATGAGGTTCTGGGAGTGGTTTTCAACAATTTCACCTCTGCAGCTATAGAAAATAAGGGTTTCTTTCAGGACAGACATAGGAAGTTTCAGGTTATTTATGGGGTGGTTGTGCTGAGAATTTAAATTCGGAGCTTGATCTAGTCTTTCCCCACTTTTCCCAGCACAATTAGGAGTAACCAACTGACCTTGTTATACTCATTACCTTGACAAAAATGTTCTAAGTTATCACATACACCATTTTCCTACAAATCTGTGCACACACATACACACCTCCCCTCTTTCTCTATGTATATATATGAAACTACAATAAAAAGTGTTTTCAATTCTTTCATTTTCTAAAGACATAAGAAAATCTTTCTTAGTTCTTGAGCACTGTGTGTGAAAGTATTATTTTTGAAACTGCTGCAGCCATCATGTAACTAAAGGGGCATGTGACTTTACAGGTAAAAAGAATCTAATTAATTTAATTAATTAATTAAATCAAACAACCATCAAATCTCTGTTCACTAGACTTCATATTTTATGAAATTACAAATACATTGTGTACGCATTTTTTAGTTGAGGCTTCTGTTACTTGCATTAGATTATTTTAACTGAAACACATATTGTAGAGGGTTGACAAGAAATATTTGAGTCAATACATCTTAGTGCAGGAAAAAATCCTTTAACATCCTACACATTCATATAATGTACTATTAGGAAGCAAGCTTGTGGCAGTGTCAGAACTAACCTCCAGATAAACCTGATTACAAGTTCATTGTTCTTTTCTTTGCATTATTCAGTGCATAAATAGCCTAAATATTCTTCATTGTTCTGATATCAAGTTTATTATCCATGTGGTTTCCTTAAGCTCTTACCTAAAAGATGACCTGAAATAATTTAAAAAAATTTTTTTCTAATTAGCAACTTGTAGTTTCTAGATACAACATTGACTTACTGTACCAAAAAGGTTAATTTATTTCTTCCATATTCTGACATTGTATAAAATAAAAATTCTCTAAGTGAGCTCATAGTGTTTCTTAGCTATCCATCTTTCAAATGGGTTGTCCAAAACTATCATCTGTTTCACATAGAGAACATCCATCTAGTTCTCTAAAAGTTGCAAAGAATAACCCAAGCTGAATTGGAATTAGTTTTTTGTCACAGCTTTCTAATCTGTCAAATGTTGAGGATGAAATATGATTGGCATATAGCATGCCTTATCAACTCTTCAATCAAGCATGGTAAAATCTAGAAAGGTAGATGTTGTGAATCACATTTTTATATACTATATTTTACTTGCAAACAAAAATTGAAAGTTTAAATGGTCATAAATTTTCAACATAGTTATGTCATTTTTCTCAGAAATCTTAAGAAAAATTTTGCTTTTCTATTAAATTTTCCTTTTTAGAATCTCACATGAAAAGGATGTTGTGGAATAACTGATATGATTTTAATGTTAGTAATTACAAAATTCAAGCTCACCATTTTGAAGTTGAAAAAATTGACATCTGAGAAGATCCATAGTCACAGAACAGATCATTGAACAGAATTGAACACTGGCATAGAATGAGATTAGAGAGGTAAGAAATGAAGACATCATGTGTAGACTCATAGTCTTTAGCTAAGAGAGAAGTATGAGGAGAATATGAATGATTTGAGAAAGAGCAGATATACAGTCGTAATGAAGAGTCAGTAGATATAATAAAATTGCTAGGCAGTGTTGAGAACCTACTTGAATTTTGAGATCACAGAACTATAGGTACTAGGTTGATAAATTCCCACTCCATCCCCCAAAAGATATCAGATTCTGAATCCTCAAATGTGTGAATGTTAGTTTACATGGTAAAGTTTTTGCAAGTTGTGATTAAGTTAAATCTTGAAATGAGAAAATTATTCTGGATTGGTCAGGTAGACTCTAAATGCCATCAAAAGTGACCTTGCTGCAACTGCATTGCAAGTAATGTCAGAAGTCACCAGAAGCTGGAAGAGTCCAGAAATATATTCCCCACAGTGGCTCTTGGAGGGAGAAGAACCCTGACACCATCTTAATGTTAGTCCAGTGACAATGACTACAGAATTCTGGCTTCCAGAATTGTGAGGGAATAATTTCCTGTAGTTTTCAGCCAACAAGTATGTGGTAATTTATTATGATAGTCTTGGGAAACTAGTAAACTATTCTACCCAGTTTTGTGACTCTTTCCAGCTACTCTGGTATAATCATAGAAATGAAGGATGGTTGAGTTATGTTTACAAGGATGATGGAAGCAGAAAAGGGAATAGAATTTTGGAAATTTTCAATGAAATTGTTCTAATAGTGAGACAGATTCTGAGCTGGTCTTGAGAGAAAATTATCATAAAATAGGGCAAATGGAAAATGAAAATATGAAGGCATTAAAGATTGGGTCATGACTTGATTGAGTACCATTGTGAGTGTATAGTGCCTGTTAGCAGTCATTAAATGTTAAATTAAATTAAATTAATTATTAAGTTAAGAGTTCTTGTGTATTGCCAACCTCAAAATTTAGCAGTGAATAGTAACCAGTTCAGATTATAAAATTAGAGGTGTTGAAAATCAGAATCTTCACCAAGGAAACCATTTCCCAGGACTACATCAGAAAACAATGAAAACTGAAATATTAGACACATGAGCATATATACTTATAAGATATTGGATTCAAGTATTCATGAAGAAAGTAATGGAATGGCCTTGTCGGTGTGGCTTATTGGTTGAGCATCGACCCATGCACCAAGAGGTCGCCAGTCTGATTCCCAGTCAGGTCACATGCCCAGGTTGTGGGCCCAATCCCCAGTGGGTGGCAGGCAGGATGTGGCCAATCAATGTTCTCTCTCATTGATGTTTCTCTCGCTCTCTCCCTCTCCCCTCCTCTCTCTTTAAAATCAGTAAAGAAAAAAAAAAATTTAAAAAGAAAGTAATGGAATCAAAAACTTCAGATATTTTCTCTTCATACTCATTTTGCATGAGTAAAATCTTTTGTTACCTGTACTTCCAGTCATAAAATAAATAAGTTATAGGATATAATGTATAGCATAGAGGGTATATAGTCAATAATATTGTATGAACTTTGTACAGTGACTAGCAGTTATTAGACTTACCATGGTGATCACTTCATAAGGTATACAAACATTGAATAACTGTTGTATACCTGAAACTAATATAATATTGTATGTCAACTAAAAATAGCAGAAGTCAAACAGCATTAGCCAGGCACTTCCCTAGCATATTGGGTTAAAAGATAAAATACTCAAAATGCACAAAAAGAAGGAGAACTTTACGTTTTGAAAGAGTTGCATTCTTAATTTTTAGTTAGCCTTCTAATTTATTGTTTTCCAGAAAATTAATTAATAAAATTGGTTCTGGGTATGAAGAGATACATCCTTCTGAGACTAATTTCAAATATATAATTTCTAGATCGTTTGCTCATAAAAACAGTAGAGACCATCAAATTACTTTTGTTCATAAGCATCTATTTAAAGTACATTATCTCTATGGTTCTTAAATCATTTTTAGTGTAAAGTACTAGACATAGGCTTTAATTCTCTGCCAAGTAGCTCAGCTCAATTCCCTTTAATACAACATCTACATACAGTATTTACTGAGCATATATTCTATGCAAGGCCTGTGCTTGACCTAAAAAAAATTTCAGGCAGGGTTGACCCTCTGACCACAATCTTACATTTCATCAAAGATAAACCTTATAGCAATATGGTGTTTTCTGGATTAATAATCTTATAAATTGCTCTCCATCTGAGCCAACTATCTTTATTCTTCCTGTTAAGGATCAGCAAGAGAAAAAAAAATTTACGGTAAAATGCAATCTAGGAATTAATATCCTTCAGAGCTGGGAACTGTAATGTGGAGTAGATCTTAAAATATTTTTATTTCAAAATAAGTTGGAATGGAAGGTTTAGGTTGAGGTATGGAGTCAAAGTCCTATACTGTATCCAAATCCAAATCCTTTGTTCTACCCTCCAAATAATGTTTCCCCATTCCCAAACTCTGAAGGCCTTTTACTGTCACCTTAATATTCAAAGTTCATACTATAAAGAAGCAGTTCTTGCTGTTCTGCTATAGGATGCCATGCCTTGATATCAGTATGTGCAGACCCAGGGAAAGGTCCTGGGACTGAATATCTACCACTGTGAGTGGAGGGCAGGGAAAGAACAAAGAAAGAGGCTGGCCACTGTAGTCTGGTAAGTAATCGACTTTACTAAAGGAAACTTACCTAAGAGGCATGTCTTGGGCAGCTGCAAGTGAGAGGTAACCCTGCACCATTTGGCAGACACCAGAAAATTACACAGAATAAGGCAGGATATTCATGGGCACTAGTTCATGACTAGCCCCATGGAGGAGTAAATGCTTTACATGCTTGACTGGGTTAGGACAATGGCCTGTTCCAGGAACCAGTAGTGGGAGAGTGGGCGGCAGGTGAGACTGACTAGTTTATGTTAGAATTAACGCGGATTACAATCAGTCTCTAAGGGGGATCATGGGAAGCAGTCGCCCCCTTCTGGCCCCGGTCTAGCTTGCAGAACAGGCAGCCCTCACGCCTTGGAGCAGTGTCTCCTTCACACTTGAAATTCAAAATTTCTCTCTGCAATCGTGATTTGCTAAATATTTAACAAAGAGCTCTGGGATGATGAATTGAGCTTCTGTTTATGATATTTCCACCATTCTCCCTATATGGCTAATTTCAAATTGCCAATGTGAAGTCACTAACTGCAGATTTAAAAAGATGAGCAGTAGGTCACTATTATCCAGCACAGTTGACCCTTGAACTCTTTTATATCATAATTCCTTCTCTCTTTGGCTTTAGAGTATTCACAAAATTGTGCAACCATAACCTCAATACAGTTTAGAACATCTCATCACCTTAAGAAACCCATCTTTCTAGCAGTCTTTCCTGTGTTCCACCAATCCCTTCAACCCTAAAAGCTAACACTGTTTTACTGTATGTCTCATAAATTTGCCTATTATTTAATGTAAATTGGATCATACAATGTGTGGTCTTCTGTGACCGGATTCTTTTTGTATAATAGTTTCAAGGTTTATCCATGTTGTATTATGTATAAGTACTTCATTTATTTTTACTGCTAAACACTGTTCTACTGTATGGTTATATCACATCTTATTTATCCATTCATCAGCTGTTACACATTTGGATTGTTTCTACTTTTCGGCTGTTATGAATAATGCAGCTATGAACATTTGCATACAAGTTTTTGAAGAATATATGTTTTCAATTGTTTCAAATATATAAGTAGGGGTTAAATTACCAGGTCATATGGTAAATCCATTTTTATCTTTTGAGGAACTGGAAGACTGCTGTCTAAAATAGTCTCACCATTTTTCATTTCTACCAGCAGTACACAATGGCTTCAATTTCCCAGTAGTCTCACCAACACTTGTTCTTATCTGCCTTTTTTTAAATAATAGGTACCTTAATAGGAAGTGGTTTCTCATTCTGGTTTTGCTTTGCATTCTTCTAATGGCTACTGATGTTGAACATCTTTTAATTTGCTTACTAACCCCTTCTTTATGTCCTTTAGAAAAATGTCTATTCAAATTTTTACTCAATTTTAATTTATTTGCCTTTATATTATTGAATTTTTCTTTTACATATTCTAGATCAGAATTATTTATATGATTTGAAAATATTTTCTCCTGTGTGGTGTGTTCTTTTCACATTATTGATTGCTTCCTTTCAGGTACAATGTCTTCTTAAAACATGCCTGTTTTCTGATAAGGGTTTTATAGTATTAGTACTTACATTTAGATCTTTAGGCTACTTTGTTTTATGTTGTGTGAGGCAGGTGTCTAAATTAATTATTTTGGATGTGGCTATTTAGTTATCCCAGATGCTTGTTGAAAAGACTATTCTATTCCCATCATATTTTCTTAACTCTCTTATCAAAAGTCAGTTGACCACAAATGTGAGGGTTTGTTTCTGGATACTTAATTCCATTCCATTGATCTATACATCTATTCTTATTCCAGTACCACCCTGTCATGCCAAAGCAGAAAACCAGATATATAGTGTTGTAATGTGTCAGCGAGATAACCAGAGACACACAGCTGAATTGTAAAGGAGCACTTTATTACACCAGTGGCCTGAAGGGGGCTCTCCCCCAATTGACAGCCCCAAGCTTCCTTTGTTCTTTGTTTATATAGGAACAGAATACAGAAAAAAACTAGATTGAAAAAAAAAAACAGAAAAAGCTGCATTCAAAGAAAAAAACCTACATTTCTCCGGCTCTGCTTAATTGGTACCAGGGCTGATACAGACTGCTCCAGAGGGGAAGGGGAGGGGTCGATTGCGGGTCAGGGCAATCATTAATCTCTTTTTTTTTTTTTATGGTCCCTCCAAGTTTCCCGAGGTCATCATTAACCCCTTATCTTTATTGTTCCTCTGGGTGTCAGTCCCAGGTTTTGGTGATTTTTTTTTTTTTTTTTTTGGTGTTTCCATGCAGGAATAACTGATCAGAATGGAGTTTGATTTTTAAAATAGCCCAGTTCAATAGCTCAGTGGAATACAATTGAGAATTCACAAACGAACCATCATATTTATGATCAATTTACTTTTGACAAGATTGTGAAGATAACACAATGAGGAGAGACCTCTGGGTCTTGAGTGCAGTTTTGGTATTCCTAATTCAATATCTTTATTTGTTATAAATTAATAAATAATTAATTTTTTACTTGAGTCAGTTTCAATAATTTGTGTTTTACTAGGAATTCATGTATATCATCTATGATATCTAATTTGTGCCATACAGTTTTTTATATTCCCCTTTGGGATATATTAGTGGTATGCATAATATATGTATATATGTTACAAACCCACCAACACATTGCAATAATTATTAATTTATATAATTGTATGGTGATTAAAAAACTGACAAAAAAAGTATGTATTTATAGTTTGTTATGTTCATTTTCTTTTTCTTTTTCTTTTTTTTTTATTCTCACCCAAGGACATTTTTCCATTTTTTGTTCAGATAGAGTGGGAAGGGGAGAGAGAAAGAGAAACATCCACATAAAATGGACACATCAAGTGATTGCCACCCACACAACCCAACCAGGGCCAGGGACACACTGCAACCGAGGTACATGCCCTTAGCAGGAACCCAACCTGGGTCTCTGTGGACCACAGGCCGACGCTCTAACCACTGAGCCAAACAGGGTTCATTTTCTTATTTACCATTTTTGGTCTCTTCATTTATTCCTCTGGGCTCAATTTACCCTCTGGTGCTATTTTCTTTCTCTAATACTGCTTTGCTCCTAAGCATTTCCTTTGTGCTGTTATTGTCAAATATAATACATTTTCACATGTATAGGCCCAACATTATGTTACATGCATAATTTTTTATATAATTGTTTTTTAAAACCAGAGACAAAATAAAAGAGAATATGCATTTACACTGTCTTTTGCAATAACCTTTAACAATTATCTTTGTTTTTCTATGTGGATTTAAATTAACATTTGTGGTCATTTGCTTTATCCCAAAGAAATTATTTTAGTATTTCTAGTTAAATGATTTTTTTAAACAAAGAATTCTCTAAGTTTTTAACCTGGAATTATCTTTATTTTGTGGAGTGTCACTCCTAAAACTTTGACACATAGTTTTCCTAGATGTAAGTTTCTTGGTTGACAGTATTTTTTTCCCAGATCTTTATATATGTTACCCGGTTGCTTTCTGTTATTGGTTGTTTCTATAAGTCAGGTAATTCTTTTAGTGGAGTTCCTTTGTACATAATGAGTTACTTTTCTTTTTCTACTTTCAAACTTTTCTTTGTGACTTTTGCCATTTTTCTGTGATGTGTTTGTATATGGATCTCTGTATTTATCCTACTTTGAGTCATGGAAATCCTTGAATGTGTATATTAATGTTTTTCTCCAATTTGGGAATTTTTAACCAATATTTCTTCTAATATTGTTTTAAATCTGTTCATTTTTCTTCACTCTTTATTCTCACTCTTTCAGATTGCATAATCTCACTTGTTATACTTTCTAGTTTACTGATTCTTCTTCCAGTTCAAATCTATTCTACTTATATCTACTTTAATAAACATTTCATTTTGGATATTGAACCATGTTGAACTATAAATAAAATTACATTGGTAATTTCAATAATTTCCATTTGATTCATTTTTATAATATCTATGTCTTTATTGCTATTCACTATTTGATGAAATATTGTCATATTAGCTTTCTTTATTTCTTTAAACATGGCCTCCTTTAGTTATTTATATTTGAATATAGTTCTAATGCCTACTTTAAATTCTTTGTCTAGTAAGTCTTACATTAGGTTCTTTCAAAGGTAGTTTTTGTTCCCTGATTTTTTTTTTTCTCCGTGTATGGCTCACACTTTCCTGTTTGTTGCACATCTCACATTTTTTTTTTTTTGTCAAAAGTTTAATGTTTTAGGTAATCTATTGTAGCAATTTTGAATGTCAATTCTCTACCCCATTCTGGGATTTGTCTTGTTGTTTGCTTTTTAATTTGTTTGGTGAACTGGTTAGATCCTTTGAGTGAAGTCTGTTTCTCTGTATGTGTGACCCTTTCAGTGTTGCTCCTAAAAGCCTGCGGCTCTGTGCATGCACCATGACTGGGATGTCATTTCAACTTGGAAATGACAGTAATTTTTGTAGGGTTCTCTTTGTCTCTCATAGCCAAGCCTGATCTCTCTGTTCAACTGTCTGCTTCATTTGATAGTGCACTCCGATTTTAAAGTCCTCTAATTGTTGGCTGATTGCTCTATTGTTTTCAATATTGCCCTGGGGCATAAATGGGATTACAGATTGATGCAAATAAATCCAAGCAAGAGGTGGTTTTTGAAACTATTGTTTGAGGTTTGTTCTGACCCCAGGAGGGCTCTTCTTAGCTGTTTCTTCCTATGGTTTCCTCTTGTAAACTGGCTGCTCAGCAGTTTAGCTTTTATCTGTCTCAAAGCTACCAGCCTCCTAATAATTGTTTTGCACCAAGAACTCCACTTCTATTGTTCTTTCTTGTCTTTCTCCTTGCCAGCCATACCTCTGACTTTCAGCCTGGACTTCTAAGAAGTTTTGCAGGGGATGTCACATTCTACCTTTACTGTTAACTCTTAATGTGGGTATTCTCGGCAGCAGGGCTCCCCCCTCCCCCCCACACACACACAAGCTTTCTTATCACACTTTAATTATCCCCTAGATAGAGTGTGTTGAGTTGGCAATCCCCTGAAAAAAGTAAGGGGATTTCACTGATGGGGTGGATACTGTAACATAACACTGTGAATCATTGAGAAAATGCCCTTTTGTGTGTTTGGGTAGAGGAAAGATTTCAAATTTTGAGGCATTATTAACTAGATTGATTCAGCAAGATCTTGGCATGTGTTTCTTAGAGTTTTGAATTAAAAGGAGGTGGCATTAGGACCTTGAGAATTTGGTAGTTGAAAGAATAAGAGAGAAAGTAATGAAGTTTGACAAGGGGCTTAGGATAGGCTATTAAGGAGCCAAAGAACATCTCCAATATGGGGTCTATTCCCTGTCCTGGAACTGGACAGGGAATATATAAATATATACATTTGGTAGCTGGTCATGGATAGTTATAGGAGGAATATGGCCTTGATGTGTATTCCAGGTGGTATGAAATTTAAAATATATCTTGTTTTAGGAAGATTCAGAATAACAAAATCTTCATCAGATCACTTAAATAAGAAAAAAAAAAGTGGATAAAAGTCACGTACATAGTGATGTATGTGGGAAGTGATATCTTACTGGTGGTCACATATCAGCCTGAAACCTAGTACACTATACAAAGGATGAGGCTGGTTGGCCACACTAGTAAGAGCTGAGAAAGCAACGTGTGTGTGCGTGTGCGTGTGCGTGTGCGTGTGCGTGTGCGTGTGTGTGCGTGTGTGTGTGTGTGTGTGTGTGTGTTGGAAGTAGGGTGAATGTGAAAGCATCAGAAAAAGAACCCTGAAAGTCAACTCTGAAATGATGTTGAGTAGAGATGCTGGAGTTTTCTCATCTGTCCGTCCTCCATTACTGAAGATAGAAACTAAACAAATGAGAATCACCTGCTTCTTAGAACTGGCACAAGGGAACTTCGTAACTTGCCTTCCCTATAGTTTCGCCATCCAACCCCACGTACAGAGCTTCATTTTCTACCTCTTTTACTCCCCAGTTCCTTGATTTATTATAATCTGAGATAAAATGTGGAAATCTGGAGAAGCTGCTTTTCTTACTATTCCACCTGAGAACTTTGTGGCGCACAACAGGCATTAGGTGGATTTCTACCTTGATCCAGCTATTTTGTGAATGCTTTTGTCAGTCCCAAGGATGCCAGTAACCAAAAGAGTGCCTTGCAGTGCCCACCAGCCACCTAGTACATGTCACCTGGATTAGGACACTTCTGCACTAAACCCCAGCATAAGCAAAAACCACTCATTCGTAACATTTCCATCCTCTATCTGTAATGGAAGTTTTATGGTCATTTAACTTTTTATGTAGGTTTCTAAATGAGTAGATTTTCCAGATAAATTATCTAAATAATGTATTTTATACTGTGGATTTAAATAACTATATCAACAACCAATGGACACAGACATTAGTTTGGAGAAAGCAGGAGGGGGTGGAAATGGGGAGGAGGGGTCAATGTAGGAAAAAGAGGGGAACATTTGTAATACTTTCAACAATAAATAAATAAATAACCCTATCAATATAGTATAGTAAGATAGGAAGATAGTGTGTTGTTTTTTTTCTTAACCCATTTTTTTCAAATAAACTGTAAAATGGCTCCACCATGTGGTCGAAGCATGCATTTTGTTCTCAGAAATCCAATACTGCTGCAAAACAGTAAAGAGACCTGTCAATGTCCCTCATTAACTTGTTCAGTGATGTTTATTAAGGTCCTATTATGTGTTGGGCTATGTTCTTTGCCCTGGGGACACTGTAAATAAAGCAAATGCAAGTGATTCCTTAAATTTTACATTCACATTTGGTTAGGCAAACTATATTAGACATTAAAGTAAATGCAAAAACATCTTTCAATTTTTTTCATTAGGTATGAGAAACAGAGGACAAAATAGTTTTTGTTTTGGTTTCATCATTGACTAGCTGTGTAAAAGCATTCACTTTTTATTTATGGGACTTGGCTTTTTATAGATTGTCTCACATAAATGGCTCCTCGCTCTGATAACATGACAGAACAATGAAGATGTATTTCTCAGGAAAAAAAAGAAAAAAGAAGATCATATACTAATACATTCCAAAGTTTGCCTACAAGGTTGAGAAGTCTGTAGCCTCCTTAAATATTATCTATGAACTCTCTGAGTTCTCCTACATGTGAAAGTTAAAATCTATTGTATTAAATGATTTTTATTGTCCCTTCTAGCTATAACAATATTTGGTTCTTATGGTCAGGAATAACTGATAAAAAAAAATATTCATCCCAGGATAGAGAGAGAATTTATATTCACGCCTCCTGTCTTCCAACCTCTCTCAAGACATCCACTCAGTACTACAGTTGCTTCATCACACAATGTTCCACATCACTGCAACCTCCCACCCTCAGAAACGAAGTGCTGCCTGAGTGAGGTGACCATAGAAGGTACGGTCCAAACCAGACACTTTAGAGAAGGGGGGGGGGGTATGTCAATAGATATTCACCTCATAAGTTTATTATGAAAATTAAGTTAGTTGATGCATTAAGTGAGCTCAGAATAGTGATTGGCATATCCTAAGTACCCTGTAAATAATAGTTTTTAATCAGTAACCATGGGCAACTAGCTCCATCTTTCTACTAGTTTTCTTATCATTTCCTCTCTCCAACTCACCTTCCACTTTGCTTCAAAAAGTAATTTTGCAAAGTACAAATATTTGGTTCCTTTCCCTCCCCATGAGCCTATTAATGGTTCTCCATTGCAGAGAGAAGAACACACAACTTTTATTTATTTGGACTTGGGCTATATTTCCAGCTGTTCGTCCCTGCGTATCCTCCCAACAGTCACTTTCCATTCGGCCTCAGCTGCAGGTCTTCCAAGCCCACCTGCACTCCTCTTCCTCCAGGCCTTTGGATCCCTCCTTGGATGTTGTTCCTCCAAGTTTTAACCTTCCAAAATCCTTCTTACACTTTTTGTTCAGGCTCTTTCAAACAACATCTGACAGAAATTTGTCTTTCCTTCTCAATTTTAGTAATTAAGGTAATATTTGCTCTCACTTACTAAATGCACATTAAGTGTCAGGTGCTTTTCTAAGGAGCTTTTCACATGTCATCATCTTTCAGCGTGTTGGAAAGAGAAACCTAGAGACAGTTCACTGCGATTCAATGCACAGAGCAGTAAGATTTACTACAGGCGAAAGGGGTGCTCAATGCAAGGCAGAATAAAATAGCAGCTGAGCATGCGGGCTCTGGAATAAGACAATGTGGGTGCTAATTCTGGTTCTGTAATTTATTAGTTGCATAACTTTGGCGTGTGTTTTTTCTGTTACAGATATTTTACCTTTTTACCCCATTGGACCCCCCACCCCACCCCCCCTCCACCCTGTCCCCGGCTTAGTTGTCCATGTCCATTGGTCATGCATACATGCATATAAGTTCTGTGGTTTATCTCTTCCCACCCCCCCACCCCCCATCCCCTCTTCTGAGGGATGTCAGTCTGTGCCCTACTTCCATGTGTCTGGGTTTACTGTATTCCTCAGACTGTTATGTTCATTATATTCCATATATAAGTGAGATCATGTGGTATTTGTCTTTTTCTGCTTGGCTTCTTTCACTTAGGATAATACTTTCCAGGTCCCTCCATGTCGTCTCAAAGGATAAGAGATCTTTCTTTCTTACCGCTGCATAGTATTCCATTGTGTATATGTACCACAGCTTTTTGATCCATTCGTCTACTGGTGGACACTTGGGCTGTTTCCAGAACTTAGCTATTGTAAATAGTGCTGCTATGAACATGGGGGTACATATATTCTTCCTGATTGGTGTTTTAGGCTTCTTAGGGTATATTCCCAGCAGTGGGATCACTGGGTCATATGGAAGTTCAATTTTTAATTTTTTGAGGTAGCACCATATTGTTTTCCATAGCGGCTGCACCAGTCTGCATTCCCACCAGCAGTGTATTAGAGTCCCCTTTTCTCCACACCCTCGCCAACACTTGTTGTTTGATGATTTGTTGATGGCGGCCATTCTGACAGGTGTGAGGTGATACCTCATTGTTGTTTTAATTTGCATCTCTCTGATGATTAGTGATGTTGAGCATTTCTTCATATGTCTCTTGGCCATTTGTATGTCCTGTTTGGAGAGGTGTCTATTCAGCTCCTCTGCCCATTTTTTAATTGGGTTCTTTGTCTTCCTTTTGTGGAGTTGTATGAGCACTCTGTATATATTGGAAATTAACCCCTTATCTGATACATCATTGGCAATGATGTTCTCCCATACAGTGGGTTGCCTTTCCATTTTGATGATTGTTTCTTTTGCTGTGCAGAAGCTTTTTAGTTTGATGTAGTCCCATGTGTTCATTTTCTCCTTTATTTCTGTTGCCTTAGGTGATGTATCAGTGAAAATTCTGCTCCGTATGATGTCCGAAATTTTGTTGCCTACATTGTCTTCTAGAATTTTTATGGATTCACGGGTCACATTTAAGTCTTTTATCCATTTTGAGTTTATTTTTGTGTATGGTGTAAGTTGATGGTCTAGTTTCATTTTTTTGCATGTAGCTGTCCAATTTTCCCAACACCATTTATTAAAGAGGCTGTCTTTACTCCACTGTATGCTCTTGCCACCTTTGTCAAATATTAATTGAGCGTATTGCCTTGAGTCCATTTCTGGGTTTTCAGTTCTGTTCCACTGGTCTATATACCTGTTCTTGTGCCAGTACCAGGCTGTTTTGGTTACAGTTGCTTTGTAGTATAACCTGATATCTGGTATTGTGATCCCTCCAACTTTGTTCTTCTTTTTCAAGATTGCTGTGGCTATTCGGGGTCTTTTTTGGTTCCATATGAACTTTTGAAGTATTTGTTCTAGTTCTATGAAATATGTCGTTGGTATTTTGATGGAGATTGCATTGAATCTATAGATTGCTTTGGGTAGTATGGACATTTTAATGATGTTAATCCTTCCAATCCATGAACAGGGTATGTGCTTCCACTTTTTTATATCTTCCTCTATTTCTTTTTTCAATGACCTGTAGTTTTCTGCAAATAGGTCCTTTACTTCTTTGGTTAAGTTTATTCCTAGGTATCGTAATTTTTTTGGAGCGATGGTAAATGGGATTGTTTTTTCAGTTTCTCTTTCTGTGAGTTCATCATTGATGTACAAGAATGCCGTCGATTACTTGACGTTAATTTTGTATCCTGCTACTTTGCCAAATTCATTTATTAAGTCTAATAGATTTTTGATGGAGTCTTTAGGGTTTTCTATGTACAATATCATGTCATCTGCAAATAATGACAGTTTCACTTCCTCCTTTCCAATTTGGATCCCTTTTATTTTTTCTTCATGTCTGATTGCTGTGGCTAAGACTTCCAGTACAATGTTAAATAAGAGTGGCGAAAGTGGACATCCCTGTCTTGTTCCTGTTCTTAATGGAAATGTTTTTAGTTTCTGTCCATTGAGTATGATGTTGGCTGTAGGTCTTTCATATATGGCCTTCATTATGTCGAGATATAATCCCTCTATTCCTACATTGCTGAGCGTTTTTATCAGAAATGGATGCTGGATTTTGTCCAGTGCTTTTTCAGCATCTATTGATATGATCATGTGGTTTTTATTCTTCATTTTCTTTATGTGGTGTATCACGTTTATTGATTTGCGAATATTGTACCAGCCTTGCATCCCTGGAATGAATCCCACTTGGTCGTGGTGAATAATTTTTTTGATGCATTTCTGGATCCGATTTGCTAGTATTTTGTTCAGGATTTTGGCGTCTATGTTCATCAGGGATATTGGCCTGTAGTTTTCTTTCTTCGTAGTGTCTTTTTCTGGTTTTGGAATTAGAATTATGCTGGCCTCATAGAATGTGTTTGGAAGTCTTCCTTCTTCTTGAATTTTTTGAAATAGTTTGAGGAGAATGGGTGTTAGTTCTTTTTTGAATGTTCAGTAAAACTCCCCCGTGAAACCATCTGGGCCTGGGCTTTTGTTTGCTGGGAGAGTCTTGATTACCTCTTCAATTTCCTTAGTTGTTATTGGTCTGTTCAAGTTTTCTATCTCTTCCGGGAATAGTTTTGGGAGACTGTGTGTTTCTAGAAATTTGTCCATTTCGCTGAGATTGTTGAATTTGTTGCCATATAGTTGTTCATAGTAGTTGTTAACGATCTTTTGTATTTCCGTGGTGTTGGTTGTTACTTCTCCTCTTTCGTTTCTGATTTTGTGTATTTGGGTTCTCTCTCTTTGTTTCTTGGTGAGTCTAGCTAAGGGTCCATCTATCTTGTTTATCTTTTCGAAAAACCAGCTCTTTGTTTCATTGATCCTTTGAATTGTTTTTTTGGTCTCTATGTCATTTATTTCTGCTCTGATCTTTACTATTTCCTTCCTTCTACTTGTTCTGGGGTTTTCTTTTTGTTTGCTTTCTAATTCTTTAAGTTGTGAGGTTAGACAGTCAATTAGAAATTTTTCTTGTTTTTTGAGGTAGGCCTGTAGTGCTATGAACTTCCCTCTCAGAACTGCTTTCACTGCATCCCATAGATTTTGTGTTGTTGTGTGTTCATTTTCATTGGTTTCCAGGAAGTTTTTAATTTCTTCCTTGATCTCCTCGGTGACCCATTCATTGTTTAATAACATGCTATTTAGCCTCCATGTGTTGAAATGTCTTTGCATGTTCTTGTTGCAATTGATTTCTAGTTTCATGCCATTGTGATCTGAGAAGATGCTTGATATGATTTCAATCTTCTTGAACTTGTAGAGATTTAGTTTGTGTCCTATCATGTGGTCTATCTTTGAGAATGTTACATGTGCACTTGAGAAGAATGTGTATTCTGTAGTTTTGGGGTGTAATTCTCTGTAGATATCTATTAAATCCATTTGGTCTAGTGCTTCATTTAGAGTCTCTGTTTCCTTGCTAATTTTTTGCCTAGAGGATCTATCCAGTGCTGTCAACGGGGTGTTGAAGTCCCCTGCTATGATTGTATTATTGTCGATTTCTCCTTGGAAGTCCTCCAGAAGATTTTTAATATATTCTGGTGCTCCTATATTGGGTGCATATATGTTTATCAAGGTTATATCTTCCTGTTGGATAGATCCTTTCAATATTATATAGTGGCCGTCTTTGTCTCTAGTTATGGTCTTCATTTTGAAATCTATTTTATCAGATATGAGAATTGCTACCCCAGCTTTTTTTTGCTTTCCATTTGCTTGGAAAATTTTTTTCCATCCCTTCACTTTCAACCGATGTGAGTCTTTTGTTGAGAGGTGGGTCTCTTGTAAACAACATATAGATGAGTCATGCTTTCTTATCCAATCAGCTACTCTGTGTCTCTTTATGGGAGCATTCAATCCATTTACGTTTAAGGTGATTATTGATATGTACTTATTTATTGCCATTTTTGTTTAGTGTGGTTCTATTTTTCTTCCCATTTCTACTGCTAATTACAGCAGTCCTTTTAACATTTCTTGCAGTGCTGGTTTGGTGCTAATGTATTCCCTTAGCTTTTTTTTGTCTGGGAAGCTCTTTATTTGATCTTCTATTTTGAATGATAGCCTTGCTGGGTAGAGTAGTCTTGGATTCAGATTCTTGTTTTTCATGACTTTGATTACTTCATGCCATTCTCTTCTGGCCTGTAGTGTTTCTTGGGAGAAGTCAGCTGAGAGCCTTATGGGGTTCCCTTTGTAGGTAACCTGTTGCTTATCTCTTGCTGCTTTTAGGATTCTCTCTTTGTCTTTAATTTGTGGCATTTTAATTACTATGTGTCTTGGTGTGGGCCTGTTTGGGTTCTTCTTACTTGGGACTCTCTGTGTTTCTTGAACTTGAATGCCTTCTTCCTTCACCAAATTAGGGAAGTTTTCCCTCACTATTTTTTTGAATATATTCTCTATCCCTTGCTCCTTTTCTTCTTCTTCAGGGACTCCTATGATGCGAATATTATTACGTTTCCAGTTGTCCCATAGTTCTCTTAAGCTGTCTTCCTGTTTTTTAATAGTTTTTTCCTTTGGTTTTTCTGATTGGTTGATTTTTTCTACCCTGTCTTCTAATTCACTGATCCGGTCCTCAGCTTCCCCTACTCTGCTTTTTAAACCTTCCAATGTGTTTTTCATTTCGGATATGTCATTTTTTATCTCTTCTTGTTGGTTTTTAATTTCCATTTGGCTTCTTTTCAGTGTCTCTATGTCCTTACTCATGCTGTTCAGCTTCCTCAAGATCATGGCTCTGAATTCTAGCTCTGTTAACATGCCTAATTGCTCCACATTGATCTCATCTTCGGTGGAGGTGTCTTGCTCTTTCATTTGGCTTCTGTTTCTGTGTTTCACCATTTTAGCTATCACTGTGGGCTTTGGAGCCTGTCAAGTTCTCCCTGTGGGTGTTGGTGTTCTGCTGTTTGTGGCTCCCTCTCCTGTGTTTAGATGAGCGAGGGAGGACCCGTGTTGAACACCACTGTCAAGTCTTACTTTCCTGGTTAAAGTTGCCAGCCCAGGAAATGTACTGTTATCCTCTAGGTTTTTGCCTGGAGGGTAGCAGTCTAGGTTAATTGATGAGTTTTGGGTTGTCAGTTGATTGAAAAACTCCCTCTGGTGCTCAGCCAAGGGGCTTTCACGAGGGTGGGGCAGATGCTGGTTGTTAGTGAGCCTCAATTAGCACTTCAATGGCCCACAGGGTGGGGTTGGATCTCCGAGGGAGGGGCTGCTGCCTCTCCTCAGAGCCCTGGGAAGGAGCAATGTGGCCACCGTCCTGAGTGGCTGCACTCAGCCAAAGCTCTGAGCGCCCTCCAAACCCCGAGTGTCCCGACACAGTTCCAGTCCAGTCCGCCCTCCCTCCGCCGGAGCCCAAGGTGAGTGGCTGTGGCTGTTTCAGCCTCTGTCCCAGCTGCGCTGTGGAGCCGCCTGGGAGTGTGACCCGCGGGCGCCGCTTATAGCTGAGGCCGCTGCCGAGCTGCCGACCGTGGGCTCCCAGCCCCCGTCTCGCGCCTTCGCAAGCCGGGGTCGAGTCAGTGTCCCTCGTTGTATGGTCCTTGCAAGCTGCTTTTCTGTTGGTTTTTCCTGTCGATTTGTCTGTGTTATAGTTGTAATTCCAGTTTGGTTCTGGGAGACGGTCTGTGTAGCTCCGTTCACTCCGCCGCCATTTTTGAAGCCTGGCGTGTGTTTTTTCTTAATTTTCTCTAAAACCATTTTTTTTCTCTCTTTTTTTTTATTCTCACTTGGGGACTTTTTTTTTTTTTTTTGCGCTTATGTTCAGATAGAACTGGAGGGAGAAAGAGAGCGAGAAACATCAATGTGGGAGAGACACATCAAGTGGTGGCCACCCACACAACCCCAACCGAGGCTGGGGACAAACTGCAACTGAGGTATGTGCTCTTAGCGGGAACCGAACCAGGGTCTCTCTGGTCCTCAGGCCAACACTCTAACTGCTGATCCAAACCAGCCAGGGCTGAAACCGTTTCTTTATAAAGTTACTCACAGTGAAAATTTTTACCGATAGGATCATTGTGGCACTGAAATTGTGAACATCTGAAGCCAAAGATTGAATCTTTATTTCTTTGCTATGTTTCTCACAATGTAATCTCATGCACTGCCTACACAAGGGACGTACCTTGGACCATGTCATCCAAATATTTCGTATAGCTCTATGGCCTCCCATTGAATAATGGTGGAGGGAGTCATGGATGTTTCCTGGGCAAGAACATGGAAATAGATAAAAAATTTTAAAAAAACTACCTTCAAAAGGAAAGCTTCTAAATTTGGATGTAATCCAGTTTGAGAGACATGGTTAAACTGACTTGATTGTCATAAATATGTGATTTCTTCAGATGATTTTTCTGTCCTGCTTGTGGTGTGTCCCATGGGACAGCTGCATTGTTGTTTAAAAAGGGACAGTTTCCTGACAAGACCATAAATTGATTTCCAGAGGTTACAACGTCCTTCACAAACTCATTAAGAGCCGACTGAACAAGAACTTCGGGTAGCTGACAAATGGTTTCAGAACTGCCCCCTGACAATAGTGTACTGTGGAACGTCTCTTGCTATTTAGGCTGAAATAGGGCTGCATCATGCCGGGCCCCTGTCGTCGGAGGATGCGGCGTGAAAATCTTCTCCACTGTGGAGGTTAGGTCTTTAAATAAATAGACAGTTTCATTGTGTGCTTGTTGTTTCCTTCCGACTTTTCAAAGTGTTGGGCCTTCCCTGACTTCTGTACACATCTGTAGGTGTCTCGGGGACACATCCGAGGACAATCCCCAGGGTGCTGTGCTGAATGAAACATCCTCCCCGCAGGTTTCTATTTTCCTTCTCACCGCTTTCCTTCCGCCAGTGCCAAAGTAAACCTTCTCCTGCAACCCTTGATTGGGGGACGCCTCCCCCCACACACCCCACTGCCTTTGGATCAGGCTGCACCATCCAGCGCGACATTCAGGGCCCTGGCAGCTGAGACCGCTGTCCAGCTCCCCCTGGTGCGTCCCCCCTGCGCGCCCTGTGTGCCTTCCATTCCCCCTTTTACTTTCCACTCCCTGCTCACAGCTCCGCGCTGCTTCTCCTACACGCTTCGGCCTTTTACGCCAGTTCCTCCACCTGGGATGTAATTGTTGCCCTCTGTGTCCTAGCTTTTCCTGTGCTAGGTGGAGCAACTTCAATAACTGAAAAAGGATAATGCCCAAGAATCCGTTGAACTGTGTGAAATCACCATATTAGAAAATAAAAATTCGAATATTGGCAAGTTGTTAAATTTCAGCACATTAATTCATGGTATACAAAGTATTTTCAGAGACATTATTTCGTTTGATCTGCACAATAACCTGTGTAATGGGTGGATCCGAGGCTCCGCGATGTTCTTGACTTGTGGAGTATCCTTCGGGGGTGAGGAGTGTGGGTAAGATCTGAGATGAGCTCTCCTGAAACCATAGCTAGCAATTTCAGAAACTATACTCTTCCCTCAGTGGAACACTGCCATCTCTTCCTGGAGGACTTTTCCCATTTTTCTAACTTGTTTAATTTCTCCTTTATATTAAAGATCTGGAAAATGCTCTTATAATATTAAAATGAAGAAATCCAATTAAGCGTTGATAAGTAATGCTGATTCACACCTTAAATAATTAAGTGCATCTTTATTTTCAAATTTTAATTTAGCCTAAGTAAATCCTTTGGGTATAATACATAGTGCAGTATATTATATGTTAAGGAATATTATACATACTTCTACAGAAATTTAATTAAGCCAATAAAATTGGATAACATATTTAGATCATGAAAGAAAATAAAAAAGGCGCCCACAGGAGACATCCCCTCCTATACTCTCTATGATACAGACTCTCCAGCCATCGCTGCTGAACCAAATTAAGTGAGTCTCACACTTGTCCCTTTGCTCCAGAAATAGCAGGGTCATCCATGCCACTCACGTTGAAGAATACAGACTATGACCATCTCCACTCCCCGGATTTATAGAAGACTTTTACTGAAAGAGAAGGTTCTCTTGCATATTTACTTGAATAGTTCTTGCCTCCTGCGAGTTTAGGCATCTAAACCAGGTTCACAGATTTCATATTTTTTGGCTACTGATTTTTATCATTTTAAATTAGCTTTACAGAGGGATAATTTACTTACAGTAAAATTTACCAATTTTAAGTGTAGAGCTCAATGAAGTTTGATTAATGTTCATAGTCATGTAAGCACCAAGATCATTATATAGAATCTATCACCCCTAAAGTTCCTTTGTAGTCTTTTCCAGCCAATACCTTTTCCCCATAGCTGGCTTATGGCAACCACTGATCTGTTTTTAGTCAGTATAATTTTGACTGTTCCAAAATTTCATATAAATGGAATAATACAGTGTATAGTATTTTGTGTTTGGGTTCTTTCACGTAGTGTAATGCTTTTAAAATTCATTCTTTTGCATGTATCGGTGGCCTACTCATGTTTATTGTTCGTATTCGGTTACATGTATATACCATAATTTGTTTATTTACTTATGAATTGATAAAACACATAGATTGTTATCAGTTTAAAACTATTATGAAAAATAAAGCTTCAGTGAGAATTCTAGTGCAATCTTGTGGGAACTTTTATTCCCATTACCCTGTGATAAATACCTAGAAGCTTACACCATTAATCTTTGACCTTTATATCTTTACTAAGTACTTTAATGCTAGAAATGACCTTCTACTTACTGCTTAAATTTCATTTTCATGCTACACATTTTTATTGTTTTCATTTTTATTTAACATGTTTTTAAATATTTTTTAAATTGATTTCTTTAGAGAGGAGGAAGGGAGAGAGAGATGGAAACATCATATGAGAGAGAAACATTGATCAACTGCCTCCTGCATGCCCCCTACTGGGGATTGAACCCACAACCCGGGCATGTGCCCTGACCGGGAATCAAACCAGGACCTCTCAGTCCATAGGACAACATTCAGTCCACTGAGTCACACAAGCCGGGCAATATGTTTTTAAATAATGTCTGCAATTTCTTTTTTGAGTCAACATGTATTATGTAGGAAGGCATTGTTTGATCTCCAAATATTTGCAGATATTCTAGATCTCTGTAATACAGATTTCTACTTTGGTTTCATTGTGGTCAGAGAACATTTTGTACAACTTAAACCCTTTTAAGTTTAATGAGACTTATAGTCACAAATAGGTCTAATGGGCTGTTCCACATGCACATGAAAATCCTGATATCCTAGTCATATTGAACAGAGTGGTCTAGAAAGGCCTTTTCGGTCTTTGCTACAGTTGTTCAAGTCTTCCACAATGTTATTGATTTTCTTCTCACTTGTTTGTTCTATAGTAAGAAAAAAGTTTGAAAAGCACAACTATGGTTTTGATTTATTTATCAACTATTTTGCTTTTTGTTCTCTCTGTGTTTTTACCCTTTTCCTGCCTTCATTTGGAATCTAAGAGTAATTTTGCCATACTACTAAGGAGTATTTTTTTTATGATTCCTCTTTATCCCCATTATAGGCTTATCAGCTATATATCTTTATTTTTATTAAAATTTTTTCTACAGATTAAAATAGGACTCTTTCTCTTAAGTATACATTATACTTCTTCATGTATAATACAGATATTTTATATAAATATGCTTTCATACTTCTCTTATTCTTTAAGCTACTATTAACCTACATTTTACTTCTATAGGTGTTATGATCTTCACAATTTCTTGTTACTATTTTTACTGGTTATGTTTTAAAGAGGTTAAAAAATGAAAAAATATATTTTCCATATATTTATATTTTTACCATTTCTGGCGCCTTTTAGTGTGTGTATGTGCAGATATAAATTTCTAATGGAAATCATTTTACTTCTGCCGGAAGGAATTCCTTTATCACTTTTTTCTTCTTCAATCATAATGGCAATAAATTCTCATTTCTATGTGTCTGGAAAAGTTATTTTACTACCAATTTTTAAAAGTATTTTACTGTTTTTTCCTTTTAGTACTCTAAAGATATCTTTATATTGTCTTCTGGCCTCCATAGTTCTTATGAAAGTCTTCTATCAAGGGTATCTTTGTTCCTCTGTATGTAATAAATCTTTTTTTCTTTGGCTGTATTTAGAATTTTTTTCTGTATTGCTGATTTTCATCAAATTATTATATACCTTGGGATGAGTTTCTTAGAATTTATTCTACTTGGGGTTCTTTAAACTTCTTTGATCTCTGAGTTTAAAGTTTTCATCAAATCTGGGAAATTTTTGGTCAAAATATGTATGTATAGCAATATTTCTACAATGTCTAAACTGTTATTGATTCCATCTAATGTAATTTTTATTTCAGATATTGTTTTCTTTCTCTCAAAGTTTTCTTTTGTGTTTTTAAAAATAATTTTCTCTTTTCTTTAATTGTAGTTATTTTCTTCTAACAGTGGTGCATATTTATAACAACTCTCTTAAGATCCTTGGCTATTAGTTTTATAAGCATATTATTTTGGGATTTGTTTCTATTGGTTTATTTTTACCCAGATTTTGGTAATATTTTCATACTTTTTGCATGGAAAGAAATTTTTAATTAGATGTTTGCCACTATACATATTATGTTTTCAGTTTTGTTTTTGTTTTTTGTATTTTATTAAAGACTGTTGGATTTTTCAGGTTCATGCTTAGTTAAATTACTAAATAATTTAAAACCTTTAATTCTTACTTTCAACCTTTCTTAAGGAAGATCCAGAGAAGGTTTTAATCCAGGAATAATCCAGCCATACTACTAAGGTGAAATCCTTCTGAAGATACTATCCACTTTCACGTGTAATGTCTTTCCAGTAGGGCTGATGGGAGCATGAATTATTTCCAGCCCATTATGGAATCTTGTTATTGTTCTGCATTTCCTTCTTGCTGGCTTTCTCCTAGCCTCTGTTTGTTTCCTTTCATAAGTATACAGGTAATACTCAGCTGAAGACTCAAGAGGAGCTGTCTAAAGATCCCCTAACGCTTCACGTGTACAGTTTCCCTCTTCTCTGATGCTCTGTCCCCAGTTCAAAGCAGTGTGACCTTTCTGAATTTTTATCTCTATTCAGAGGAATGACTTCTGTCCTTAATTCAGAAGGAACATTAGATTTTGTATGGTTTTCCTGAATTCAGCCTAGACAAACTCTAGGCATTAAGATGGTGAGATGCTATGGCTTACCTGTTTCCTTCTCTCACATATCACAATTCTGCGCAGTCCTGCTTCATATATTTTGTCCAATTGTCACGTTGTTTAAGTATAAAGGTCAATCTGCTCTTTGTTACTTCATCTTAGCTGAAGTGAAAATTTACATTAATATTTTATGAAATTTTTAAAAATATTAAGCCATTTTAATTATGAAAATTTTCATGTAGTATGCTAATTAACATAGTTTGCTTCACACTCTGCTTAAATTTTTCTTGATTTTATAAGCGTGTGCTATTCCTCTCTATTAAATCTTACAGTGTGTGTGTATGTATGTGTGTGTTGTGTTTTTCTGCTATAAACATGAAACAACACAACACAAACATGAAGTCCAGAGATTATAGACATTTCTGCTCTTGGTCATCTAGGTTTGAGTACCACGCAGTCCTGTTCTGGCCAGTTGGAAGAGTAGGGAGATATAATAAATTTAACTAATGAAAGGATATGAGAAAAGATAATGTTTAGGAGGAAAAGATATAAGTAAAACTAATATACTATGAGTGCACAAAAAGCAGAAAACGAATTCTGTGTCTATCACAATTTTTTGTGTATAACATTTGGTTAAAATTAATAGAAAATATGAAAAACAATAATTGACTTATAATCTTGTGATTTGGAGGGGCAAGAGCTCCATGTACCCTTGATTTTAATAAGTGCTTTAAAATGGGGATGTTAGTGCTTTCTTACTAGCAGTAAAAGTTTTAATCACAATTACAATCTGCTTTGAAGTACTGCTTCGCATACATTTGGTCTAAGTGTATGATTTAAGAAATTTTAATTATGAAACTGAAATTTCTTTAAATTATAGCTTAAGGGAAATGTACATCTTAACAAAAACCCAAGAGACATGCTGTTTAAGGAATTAAATAGTAAACATCGAAGGGAAAATCGATGATATTTCCCCTATTTATGAGCTACTTGATCTCTAGTTTTGTGTTTTGTAATTTGCAAAGAATTATTATAGCTATGTACTTATTTTTCCTATTATTATTCCATATTTCTCTACTTTAAACTTTTTCAATATGTAAAACTTTTATAATCTCATAATGAAGATATTTCCTCTATTCATAGCAGTCTCAGTGATCACAAAGGAAACAAAATATATTTTGCTTTGCAAATGTGGATGACACGTTTCCTACAGTGTTAATTTTATGGTCTTTGGGTGAAAAGTCCAGTCTTGCTCTGAGTTCATACTTGGAATCATCAGAAGACACTCACCCCTCTGTTTCTGCAGGCATATGCTAGGTGCCAACAATATAATGTCCTACATGCTTTGAGTTTCTCTTCTCTAGTAGATTTTAAATCTTCATGAGGTCACAGATCTTGGACTGTTTGTTGCCCTCATAATGTCTAGCATAAGGCTCTGATTATATCTATTTATTTCTTTATGTACCTTTTTTTTAAAACAGTCTTCTTCTTTCTGAAGAAATAACATTTTCCTTGAGGACAGCAGGCTCGCGTGCTTTGTCTCCTTCTTTAAACCCAGTACACAGAACAGAGCCAAGAACAATCTGGGCACATATCCACACTCAACAAACACTTGTTAAATAAATAGATAAATGAATGGAGTTCTCATAAAAATTCTTATGAATATGTGCCTCATCTATTCCAATCTCTTCTTTACACGTGTGTAAATTGGACACATAAATGATTTGTTCAAAGCTATACAACTGGCTAGTTGCTTTGAAGTAGAACCTATGGCTCTGTCTTAGTAGCATACACTTGGTACTAGACTAATACATTTTTTTAAATTTTAGATAAATATTACTACCTTTGGTGCCTAGTCTATGGAGAAGAACAAATAGCACCTACTATGAAACTGAGCTACTTCTGTCAGCTGTAAGAAAGACGAATGAATAAAACATGCTACTTGTGTTGCATAACTTTGGGTCAGCCACTTCCCCTCTCCAGACTAAAGCATCCTTAGCTGCAAAGGGGGGGGGGGGGGGTTAAACGATTACCTTGAAGGTCTTTTTTTTTAAATATTCTATTAATCTTAGATCCCTTTCATTTAGTTTATACTTAAGGAAACAGCTACGATCAGTGGAAGAAATCGGGCATGCACCTTATTCTTTTTCCAAACAGTCCAAGATATCTCCCCTCATACTATAGCACCACCCCAGTAATCATGAGTTTTACAGGTTATATTTTGTTAAACATAATCTTATCTGATTTAGTATTCCCCTGAAGGAAACGTTTTCTACTAGGTTACCTTAGTTTTAGAGTGAAACATAGTTCATTGATTTTTTTTGGACACTGTATTAGGAAAGACAAAGTCCCATCCAACTGCAGCTGTTTCTGAATTTTTCATCATATCCAGGCCATTGAAATTGAACATAGATTCTTTTTGGAAAAATATGATTTATATGGTACAGTGAGCACTGAACTCAGTCAATGGATCAGGGTTCTAATCACTGAAATCAGTGAGTTGCTACTTATTTGACCTTGAGCTTCATTTGTGTCCTCTCTCTCTCTCAAAAATAGGGACCTGTCAACCTACCAATGTGGTAGTTAAGAGTACATGAGACAGTGAATGGGAAGAATAGGAAAGCAGCAGTTTGTAAACTCTAAAGTCTTTTACAAAATTTGTTAAAAATGAAGTCATTATTTTGAATTTCAACAAAACTATTAGAAGCATTTGGTACTGTAATGCAAAGTATAATGTAACTGCATAAAGACAAATTTATTATAAACAGTCTGCAACATGGGTTAGGATCTCTTTAGTGTGTGAATATAAACATTAAAGAGCAGACTTGCAGTCAAAAAAATTAAATCCTTTTTGTCATTTGTTACTCTATAAATTCAAATATGGAAGAAGCAAAAACACCTTTTCAATCCCAAGCAAGTCAGTCATTTTTAGTGTCCTATGACATATTCATACTATATCCTTAACGGAATATATTCTGTCTTTAAATTTTCACTTTTGGTACATATTTAGCACATAATTACTACATATAAGCACTTAATATATCTTGTTGCTATGATCCTGTTATAACATGTATCTCTATAAAGTATGCAATTAATTCAGTCTTTAGTTAGTTATATGTCTGTCTCCCTCGTTGGATTTTAATGACCTTTAAAGAGAGTATTCATGTATTTTTAGATAAACCTATTTAAATTAGTAATTTAGAAAGTTTAGAGCATTGGCCCGTGCACCAAAGGGTTGAGGGTTTGATTCCTGGTCAAGGGCACATACCTGGGTTGCAGGTCCAATCCCTGGCCCAGTCGGCACATGCAAGAGGCAATGGATTGATGTGTCTCTCTCACATCAATGTTTCTCTCTCTCTCTCTCTCCCCCACCTCCCTCCCTTCCACTGCCTCTAAAAATCAATGAAAAAAATATCCTCAGATGAGGATTAACAACAACAGAAAAAAAAAAAAGAAGAAGAAGAAGAAGAAAGTGGGTTTAGGATCATTTAAACCAGCTCTCTTTTTTTGTGGGTAAATTAAGAAACTTAAAAAAAAAAAGTCAAATGTAGCAGATTCTGACTACATACAAGGGGACAATTCTGCCTTTTAAAACTCTGATTTTTCTTTTTATTTATCAAATACCAATATCCTCAGGAAAACCATCTACAGGCCCAACAAGTGTATATAATCTAAACCTATCTTCATAATCCCATTTTCTTTGCCTGTGATTAATTTAGACATGCAGAAAACATAGTCCTGGTCAGTGGTTTAAAAGAGAGAGTCTGTTAGAATCTTCTGGAAAATAATTTTTCCCCCAATAATAACAAATGAGGAGATAGGGAGATAAAACTGTCATCCCTCCGCATTTACCTGGCATCGGTTTGTTACTGAATTAACAAACAACTTTATTTCCATACTTATTGTTCTATAAGTTTATAAAATTTTTGGTTTTTGCCAATTTAGTTTTCTTCTTTGTAAGCCAAAAGTATTCTAACTAAAAAGAAATTGAGGTAATAGAGCAGAATTGTATTGTTTATTGACTAAGTTATAGATGCATTATAGTGGATGAAGTATTTTTATTGTTTCAGAATAAGAAGGATGAATGTTCAATTAGGACAACTGAGAAGAATGTCTAAAATTGATATTTATTATTATTTTTTTGCCACCAGAATCATATCTCCTTCCTATCTGGGGACTCCTCCCCCTCATCAAACAGAGACATTTTCCTGCAATGGAAGCCAAAAAATTTTTTTAAATCCTAATTACTGATTTTCTCAACCTCCCTTATTAAAGAGATTAAACTATGGGCACATGAGTTTTTGTACTGATCCAACTCTAGACTCAGAACTTAATTTTATAAAAATGATTAAAAAACCCAGTCTTTGCAAGGGAGGCATTCTGGTGAAAATAATCAAGAGCCCAGTACTGAAGGTGTTACTGTTAGAATCTGTGGTCTCTCATAGTATATTCATGATAATTATTCTATGACATGATTTCAGGCTTGATTTGGCTTCATGGTTTCTAACACTAGATCTCCAGTCTTCCTGGAGCTATAAAATATCATTTTGTCATTTCCCTTTTCAGCTTAAATTAGTCATATTTAATTTGTGTTGCCTGCAAAGAAGAGCCTTAACTGATGTATTAAAGGAACTTCTGAGACCTCACAGGAAATTATGCACAGAACTCAAATACTCTGATGAGACTCTGGCTCCTGCTTTAGTTTAGCCTGAGGGATGGGGGGCGAGGAGGGGAAAATGGGAGACATCTGTAAATACTGTCAACAATAAAAGAAATAATTGAACCCAGAGATTTTTTTTAAAGGCACAATCTCAGCACTTAAAGAACCGGTTCTGCAGGGGCCGGCAAGTCCTGCACACCAGAACCAGAGACGCAATGTAGAGTAGTAAGCGTGTCAAAAGAGACGTATGGCCTACGGCATGCCAACATGTGAGTGAGAAATCACGTCCCTGACGAGTGCAACGGTGGTTTCCAGACAGAGCTGGAATTTCACTTTGGAAACCTTTTCAAAATTCTAATTGTACAGGTTTAGTAGAGACGGAATAACTACTGTAAAGAGACAAATTAAATTAATACAAAGGCTGATATATAATGGCTGGATTAAGATATCTAAGTATTCTTAGCAACATAAAATAATTACCCTGCATTTTAAAGATTTCTTTACTTGTCATTGTTCTGTGTATCCCCATCTCCATCCCTGACTTGTAACTTCTTGAATACAGGGAGCTTGGACCTTGAAAATATTCATGTAATTGAACCAGCACAGCACTAACATGATACAGTGACTGTTAAACTCAGTTTTCTAGTTAGTGTTTTAAAACTTTACTTCATAAGTACTTTGAGGTACCTGTTTCAAAACGCTGTGATGCCCGGGAAATTATGCAGTTCTCTGTTGAAAAGGAACTCATAACCTGGGTATTACAGTAAGAATTATTTTACATTTTAAAAGGAACCCTGCCATAGTCTAAGGGTCATAAAAGCTCAGAGTTGGAAGGGAAACTTCAAGTCTTATGGTCTAGTGGTTCCCATGACTTTCTGTGCATCCAAATCACTCTGGGAGCTTAAAACATTCTAGGTCTCACCCTAGATTCATGCAGCCAGATTTAGGAACCCCTAATGCATCTAGATCCAGCTACACAAACTTCGGCACATAGTAAGTTAAAAATAACAACAGCAAATGTTAATTGATCATCTTAAAGTATATAAGGGAGATTATTTTGATAAGTTCCTGGTTACTATTTTGATGAATTCATAAGAAGTAACATAAAAGAAGCAAACAGCTGGCAAGTTGGAAGGGCACAGACCATCCAAATGTTCTTTTATTTTCAACAAAATCGCGAGAGCATCCAGCTCCAACACTGTTTAATCTTTCTTGCATGAAAATGCATTTAGGATCCTGGGAAAAGAAGTTATGAAAGTTAAGAAAGAAATATGTAAGCTACTTTTTGCTGCTCTAGGAAAAAAATGTCATATGTACTACTATCTCAGACAGAATTAGCTGTGGATGGGAATAGGAGGATCAGTGTGAATTACATGATTCTCTCAGAAAATGCTAAAGTTGAACTGAAGAAAAGTAGCCAAGATGGTAGAAAAAAAATTGGTGAAATGCCAGCCATACCCTTTCTCTCTGTATGAAGAGTTTCTAGTTATTATGTCATTGTTAAGATTGTTCAGCCATTTTATGTGGTACTCATTTCCAAGCCTTCTTGTTAGATATCTGGCCAGCTACTAAAATAGAGAAAAATTTGAAATACATGTTAAACTTCCATTCATTTCTTTCTAGAACGGCATCAATGGTTGAATGCTAAGCTCAATTTTTCAGCAAATTCAGATAGAATTTTCCAACTATAAAATTGAGAATAAGATGGTAAGGGGTAATATTTTCCAAAGATTCTCTAACATTGTTACATTCCATTTTATTATTCTAAACCCACAAATGTGACTAGATGGGAAAATTATTCTTTTTGATCATAGGCAAATGGCAGCTACCGTGTCTTCTGGCTGAGCTACAATAAAGTGCCTTTAAAGGACATAGATTCTCCTAAAAACTCATGCAAAGCATTATCAAATAATGTTCTCAGAGGTTGGCTTTACTGTCCAGTTACCAACTCTGCTGCATATATTCCAGAAGTTCAGAAAACTGTGTTTAACCCTAATTAAATTAAATTAGAAAACATAGCTGGCATAAAAGAATAAAACAACTGTCTAATTGAATACCTGCCATGTACCCAGAACAACAGACATTCTTGGAAGTTTGTTATTAAGCTACATGCCAATATTTTAAACATGGTCTACACAGACCCTGCCTCCCTGCTGTTTAGACATCATCTTGGATCCCACCACCTTGCTCTCTGAACTTTAGTAACAATGGTATTTTTTTATTTCTCAGATACCTCTCACCATAGGACCTTTGCACACACCATTCCCTCTGTCTTCTTCACTACCACCTTGCTCCAGTAAACTCCTAATTATTCACAGAATATCAGAGCAAATGTTTTTTCATGGAAACTTCTACGACCATATTGAATTTCTCTGTTAAATGTGTTACCCCTCGCTAGGTTTTCTTCACCGAGCACATTGCAGTTTTGTTGTCTTTCTAGTGATTATTTTAGTAATGTATTTCTTATCCATTAGATTTTAATCTTTGTGAGTGCAGGTTCATGTCTGGTTTTTCCTTCATTTTATCCCAAGTGTTTCAACACAAAATTTAGCATGTAGTAGACACTATAAACATTTGTTAAAATAAATAGCTTAGTTACATTATTGATTTACCATATAGTAGTATACCTTTGAATATATTATGAAACTAATGATTAGAGAAAATGAATAACTTGCCAACGTTATTTGAGCTAATAAACAATGGACAAATAATCTAAAGCCAGGTTATTTTCTGATCTAATTTCAGTGGTCTTTCTGTTATACAAAAATCCCTCTTTCTAAGGGCTCATATTATCAGTTCGGGTTTTGGCATCTTTCAGTATAAGCAAACTATTCATTGTCAATGCTTCTGAGCCAAAGACTGCCAGGGACATACTTGCCTTGAGCAAGTTGGTTTTATTACTCATTGCAATGAAGGAGAATACACACCATGAGAGAACTTGGGGGATAGTTGGAAGAGGTAGGAGTTTGAGAAGGCAGGATAATTCTATGATTGTGCATTGTAATTAAATCTTATCTATATCGAGAGAAGACTAGAATGAAGATAGAATTATAATTGCTAAAGCAGCAGTAGCCATTAATTTAGGTCAAGAAAGAGGGAGTTTGGTATTTTGTGGGTAGAACAGTGACCTCATTTGTGTGTCTGAGTGTGCTTATACATAATTATGAAATAACCTTGCCTTTTCTCATTTTATAATGATCTTACATAACCTGCTCTGGGATTGATTTCTGTAAAATTGTTTATATTTAATAAGAGAATAGCATGGCTAACTGTGAGTGCCAGGCCAGTTTCTGAATGCCAGGGGGTGCCCTTTCTTTCTCTCACCAGGATAAAAAGATCCAGTGCAGTTGGAGATATGGAAGAACATTCAAAGATGGAAATATAAATTTGAGACTAATCAGCACATGGTTGGAATTTTCAGATGGGTCCCACCCTAGCCTTAGAAGGAGAGAGAAGAGTAAATAACGCAGGAACTATTGAATGGCATTCTCATTTAAGAAAGAAAAAAAAGACTAAGGAAAGCAGACAATAATGTGTTGTCAGAGCTTCACCATTGTTATTTTAATAGTATTAATTGTCTTTATTTATTTTAACCCTCACCCAAGAATATTTTTAAATTTATCTTCGCATAGAGTAGAAAGGAGAGAGAGGGAGAAAGAGAAACATCAATGTGAGAGAGACACATCGACTGGTTGCCTCCCTCACAATCCCGACCAGGACCCAGGACGAACCACAACTGAGGTACGTGCCCTTGACTGGAATTGAACCCAGGACTCATTGGTCCACTGGCGGATGCTCTAACCACTGAGCAAAGTCAGCCAGGGCAGCATTAATTGTCTTTAAACAAGCTTATAGGAAAAGAATATTTTTTTCTTACTAATGTACCCAAGACAATGACTGTGGCTGATTCAGTGATTAACAGCCCAAATGTCCCTTCAAGAAAATTGAACTCACTCTTGCAGCTTCTGAAAATACTGTCAAAAGAATTTTGTTAGCCCCTTAAAGTGGTTTTATAGGCTGAAGAAAATCACCAAGGTCATGAGCCCTTTCTTGGGCAGCATGTTTTTAATAACTGAGTGACATGGGTATATAAAGGTCTGCTCCTCTCACCCCGTCTCATGACAACTTGAACATTCATCCCGGTTTAGAACTACGTGCACTTTGGCTGAAGCCTCTGTAGAGTCTAACAAAGAGCAACCTTTCTCTCTGCCCAATCCTGCCTCCTTCCCTTCCCTTCCACAGGGGTTGATCTCATGAACACTCCCTAATAAACTTCTTGCACACCAATTTCTGTGTCAGACTTTGCTTCCCAGGGAACCCAAGCTGCCACAATTGGCATCAGATGTGATCAGAGAAATCAGAGGGGGTATGGGGTCTTAAAGCTGAATGATGAGGGCCACCCAGCTAGCAGTAATGACCCCACCGCTGTTGGTAGGCAGCACACAGAGAACCCTGGCACACAGTAGAAGTACACTTGTTAAAACTGCCCCCACTGGTGAACTGCATATTACATCAATAGAAGGGATTGCATTGGAACAAGGATTCCCATCTTCAGCACTACTGATATTTGGGGCTGGACCATTATCTGTTGTAGGGGACTGCCCTACCATTGTAGGATGTTAAGCAGTATACCTGGCCTCTGCGAAATGCCGGTAGCATATTCTTCCACCTGACTCCACCTCCCGAGTTGTGACCATGAAGAATATTTCTAGATACTGCCAAATGCCTTTTCACTGTCTATGCCTCTGCTTATTCAAGCCTCCGAACTAAATATGTCTCCTTTATTTCTAACTCTCAATTACCTATCTTTTCTTTGAATCTTTGGTCCAATGCCAACTCTACCGAATGTCATTTTAGATGTCCAAGATATAATTATTTTTGCCATTTCCCATGTACTTTTAATAGCTGTATGTGATCGGAATCAATCCTCCTTCACTTGTACTAGTGCATCCCCACTTGTATTAATGTCCACTTTACTATGTCTGAGTTTTCATACACTCGTAGGAAATCCAGTATTCCGCAGATGTCTCCTTGGTAAATATTTCATGAAAGACGAGGGTGCTTGTATCAGTCTGGGTCACTGCTCACTGTTAGTGCTACTGCCAGTGGATTAGGAACTCACCTCCCTTGATGACCATGAGTTCAGCAGCTTGGCCTCAAGCACAGATCCATTGCCCACGCGTGATTCCAGCGGTTCTGGTTACGCAGTGTCCTCATGCTGTCTTCTGCCGCTTGGTTTCTCACCTCACTGAAGCCAACGTTGCTTTCCTGACTAGAGGAGAACACGGTACCACTTTGTATGTCTGAATGTCATCCAGCAAAGCATGGGCAAGTGCTTGGGCACTGTGTCTTCCAAATTACATACACACCTGTTATTCCTCAGGAAACACACATGCTCCAAGTGTGTCTGGGACAGAAATTATTTCTCTTCAGAACTCTCCTAAACTCACCACCAACACTCGCTCTTGATCTCTCTGCCTGGTGCTGACTAGCTGTGCCCTTTTCCTGTGCAGAGAATTCTCTCTGTTGTCCCGCCTGGCATTGGATTTCTTCAGGGCTATCCCAGCATGTCAGCCTGTGTGAATATCCTTGACACAAAGGTGGTAAGTGGAGCGCAGAAGGGATTCAGCCTGTGGGTTTTGTCTGAATGCTCAGATTGTCAGAATTTGGTCTCTTTCTTTTCAGCAGATGTTTGTTTGTTTTTCTGAATAGGTAGAACTATGGGATGGCATTCTCATTTAAGAAAGAAAAAAGAAGACTAAGGAGAGCAGACAAAAATGTGTTGTCAGAGCTTCACCATTGTTATTTTGATAGTGGGTTTGTGCAGGGAGAAGTTTATTTTAATTCTTTATCTTGCCAGAAACATATGACCCACAGTTAACATGGGATAATATGGTTTAACTTATTATGAAGTTTAACTTATTGTGAAGTTCTCTCATCCATTGTAAAAGTTATTGTAAAAGATACTGTCTCTGTGTAAAACTCTCACAATACTAAGCATGTTGAGTTGTATTTATGTGCTGGGCAAAAAACATTATATTACATTGATTATATTAATGTTATTAACCAAATACAAATATAAGCGTTATTTATATTCATATGTTATATTATTTATTATATTTAGGGTATGGGCCTATTTACATCAATGTAATGACAAATTTTATTAGTGCTTAATATATCTTCAAAATAACCTGAGTAGGGTTTTTGTTTTTTTTTTAGATTATAAACTGTGACTGATCTTCCAGAGCTGAGGAATGACTTTTATTGGCAGATGTGGAGCAAAATCCAAGTTTCCTGACACCTAAACCAGGGCTCTTGGGTCTTCACTGGACATTTCTCTTTTTCAGTATGACCAAGTTTAAAGCTATGGTTTTCATCTATTCCTATACTACTTACTGTTGGAAAATTTAGCGATCAACATATGATCTTAGCATTCAAATGATAAACACTCTATTCAGATTTTGATGAACTAGCATATCCTAAAACTATTATAGACATGAAATGAACAAATAATGTAGAAGACATATTTCTGTATAATATTCCAAACTGCAGTGATTTATAAATAGTAGAAGAATATATCCATCCCTGCCTTGGATTTTCATGACATTCTATTTATTTCACTCGTAAAATTTTTCTTCATTTCCCATCCCTATATGAGTCTCTTGAGAACAAAGGCCATGGAATAGTCATTATGCTGAATAAAATGGATGGTATATAATTATTTTTTAGTGTCAATAAGTAAAGTTAAATATGTTACAGAGGATAGTTTCTGGATCTTGATTCAATTCTTCTGATTTAAGACAAGATATTCAAGAATACTTACTTGAATAAACATATGTATATAATCACTTATAAATCTCCCCAAAACAATTTAATAATTTTCAATAGAGAAATAGGAAAGATCATGTAATGATTTAGGCATACTACAAATATCTTACAAAAGGATAAGAATTTACAAAGTAAAACACAACCATTTCTTAAAATGCTAGCAAACAAATTCAACTACCAATAAGTAAGGTTATAATAAAAGAACAAAAGCTGATGGGAACTTTTTATCAAATTTCATTTACAGAAAATCAGGACCCAAACTCATTGTTACCCAACTACTTAAGGCTGGGCATAGATGTGAGGCTATTAATATAGACTTTCTCCCCAGCTATAATACCATGGGACTTGGGTATTTCACTAAGGCTTTAGCCTAGAGAAATCTTTCTGCCCATAAGAGAATTCAAAAAATTCTGCCACATAAAAATTTTTGAATTTTTATTGTCTTTAAAGTTACTAACCAACTACTGTTCCTGATCAAGAGTACATAAACCCAGTTTTGTTGGAAAAGTTATTGATAATATAAAGAGGTCATTCTTGTAAAAAAAAAAAAAAACAACAAAAAAAAACCTTTCCATCTGCAAAAGATGATGTATATGAAATAATCATAGAAAACAAATTTCAAATCTTATTACATAGATTCTCTAGTAGTTTTAAGATTGCCAAGATCTTTGAGAAGTCATATTTTTTTTAAGTTTTAAAGTATTGCTCCTTTATATGTGCTTTTAAATAGATCTTCAAAATATTTCATTTCTAATTCACTGACTAATAGAATCTAAGACCTGAAAAAGACCTAAGTTAATCCTCACATTTTATAATTTAAGACTATGTATATCTACATCAAAAAATAATTTGTCCAGGATACCAGAACTTAGATGTGGCTTTGACTTCAACCTAGGTCTTTGGTTGTCCAGGAATATTTTTTTGAGTAGAGAGAACAAGGAGTCAAGAGAACATATGGCTGCCTCATTCACATCTGCAAGAAAGGCCAGGGTATTTAAAGTATTTGCTGAGCCCTGGCCAGTTTGGTCCAGTGGTTAGAATGTTGGCCCACAGACTAGAGAGTCCAGGGTTCGGTTCCCACTAAGGGCATGTACCTCAGTTGCAGTTTGTCCCCAGTCCTGGTTGGGGTTGTGTGGATGGCAACCAGTCAATGTGTCTCTCTCACATCGATATATTTCTTTCTCACACGTCGATGTTTCTCTCTCTCTTTTCCTCTCTCTCTCCCTCCCACTCTATCTGAAGATAAATGCAAAAATGTCCTCGGCTGAGGATAAAAAAAAAAAGTATTTCTTAACAAACACATCCTTTGTCAGTGTTAGAGGCAGACATGGGAAGCCGTGTTCCTCCCTGTTCTGCAGTTTGTCTTCCTCTCCCTCCTCACTCTACATGTAATCGCTGAGGTTACTTGAACATACTGGTAGTCTAATGTATTTCCTGCCCTTGGTCTAAAAGAATTAAAGAATTAATAAAGGCAATGTGGAGGGGCAGCATTTTCTTTCAGAGATCTGCCTCTGAATAAATGGACACTTAAAATGAACAGATTCCTTTTTTAAAATGTCATATCGTATGAGTCAGGTTGATTCCTATCTGAGGACACTGTTAAATGGGGCACTGTTTCCAACAACCTTTCTCCATGCTGCCATGGTTCTTGGGAAGAACCATGTAATTCTACATGCCTTTCGGGCCTTTGTTCTTTTTTTTTTTTTTATGAATTTTTTATTTATTTTTTTGTTACAGATATTTTACATTTTTACCCCATTGGCACACCCCACCCCACCCCACCTCCGCCCCATCCCCGGCTTAGTTGTCCATGTCCATTGGTCATGCATACATGCATATAAGTTCTGTGGTTTATCTCTTCCCACCCCCCACCCCCCCACCCCCTCTTCTGAGGGATGTCAGTCTGTGCCCTACTTCCATATTTCTGGGTCTACTGTATTCCTCAGACTGTTATGTTCATTATATTCCATATATAAGTGAGATCATGTGGTATTTGTCTTTTTCTGCTTGGCTTCTTTCACTTAGGATAATACTTTCCAGGTCCCTCCATGTCATCTCAAAGGATAACAGATCTTTCTTTCTTACCGCTGCATAGTACTCCATTGAGTATATGTACCACAGCTTTTTTATCCATTCGTCTACTGGTGGACATTTGGGCTGTTTCCAGAACTTAGCTATTGTAAATAGTGCTGCTATGAACATGGGGGTACATATATTCTTCCTGATTGGTGTTTCAGGCTTCTTCGGGTATATTCCTAGCAGTGGGATCACTGGGTCAAATGGAAGTTCAATTTTTAATTTTTTGAGGTAGCACCATATTGTTTTCCATAGCGGCTGCACCAGTCTGCATTCCCACCAGCAGTGTATTAGAGTCCCCTTTTCTCCAAACCCTCGCCAACACTTGTTGTTTGATGATTTGTTGATGGCGGCCATTCTGACAGGTGTGAGGTGATACCTCATTGTTGTTTTAATTTGCATCTCTCTGATGATTAGTGATTTTGAGCATTTCTTCATATGTCTTTTGGCCATTTGTATGTCCTGTTTGGAGAGGTGTCTATTCACCTCCTCTGCCCATTTTTTAATTGGGTTCTTTGTCTTCCTTTTGTTGAGTTGTAGGAGCACTCTATATATATATTGGAAATTAACCCCTTATCTGATACATCATTGGCAATGATGTTCTCCCATACAGTGGGTTGCCTTTCCATTTTGATGATTGTTTCTTTTGCTGTGCAGAAGCTTTTTAGTTTAATGTAGTCCCATGTGTTCATTTTCTCCTTTATTTCTGTTGCCTTAGGTGATGTATCAGTGAAAATTCTGCTCCGTATGATGTCCGAAAATTTGTTGCCTATATTTTCTTCTAGAATTTTTATGGATTCACAGGTCACATTTAAGTCTTTTATCCATTTTGAGTTTATTTTTGTGTATGGTGTAAGTTGATGGTCTAGTTTCATTTTTTTGCATGTAGCTGTCCAATTTTCCCAACACCATTTATTAAAGAGGCTGTCTTTACTCCGCTGTATGCTCTTGCCACCTTTGTCAAATATTAATTGAGCGTATTGCCTTGGGTCCATTTCTGGGTTTTCAGTTCTGTTCCACTGGTCTATATGCCTGTTCTTGTGCCAGTACCAGGCTGTTTTGGTTACAGTCGCTTTGTAGTATGAGCTGATATCTGGTATTGTGATCCCACCTACTTTGTTCTTCTTTTTCAAGATTGCTGTGGCTATTCGGGGTCTTTTTTGGTTCCATATGAACTTTTGAAGTATTTGTTCTAGTTCTATGAAATATGTCGTTGGTATTTTGATGGGGATTGCATTGAATCTATAGATTGCTTTGGGTAGTATGGACATTTTAATGATGTTAATTCTTCCAATCCCTGAACAGGGTATGTGCTTCCACTTTTTTATATCTTCCTCTCTTTCTTTTTTAAATGACCTGTAGTTTTCTGCAAATGGGTCCTTTACTTCTTTGGTTAAGTTTATTCCTAGGTATCGTAATTTTTTTGGAGCGATGGTAAATGGGATTGTTTTTTCAGTTTCTCTTTCTGTGAGTTCATCATTGGTGTACAAGAATGCCGTCGATTTCTTGACGTTAATTTTGTATCCTGCTACTTTGCCAAATTCATTTAAGTCTAGTAGCTTTTTGATGGAGTCTTTAGGGTTTTCTATGTATAATATCATGTCATCTGCAAATAATGACAGTTTCACTTCCTCCTTTCCAATTTGGATCCCTTTTATTTTTTCTTCATGTCTGATTGCTGTGGCTAAGACTTCCAGTACAATGTTAAATAAGAGTGGCGAAAGTGGACATCCCTGTCTTGTTCCTGTTCTTAATGGAAATGTTTTTAGTTTCTGTCCATTGAGTATGATGTTGGCTGTAGGTCTTTCATATATGGCCTTCATTATGTCGAGATATAATCCCTCTATTCCTACATTGCTGAGCGTTTTTATCAGAAATGGATGCTGGATTTTGTCCAGTGCTTTTTCAGCATCTATTGATATGATCATGTGGTTTTTATTCTTCATTTTGTTTATGTGGTATATCACGTTTATTGATTTGCGAATATTGTACTAGCCTTGCATCCCTGGAATGAATCCCACTTGGTAATGGTGAATAATTTTTTTGATGTATTTCTGGATCTGATTTGCTAATATTTTGTTCAGGATTTTGGCGTCTATGTTCATCAGGGATATTGGCCTGTAGTTTTCTTTCTTCGTAGTGTCTTTTTCTGGTTTTGGAATTAGAATTATGCTGGCCTCATAGAATGTGTTTGGAAGTCTTCCTTCTTCTTGAATTTTTTGAAATAGTTTGAGGAGAATGGGTGTTAGTTCTTTTTTGAATGTTCGGTAAAACTCCCCCGTGAAACCATCTGGGCCTGGGCTTTTGTTTGCTGGGAGAGTCTTGATTACCTCTTCAATTTCCTTAGTTGTTATTGGTCTGTTCAAGTTTTCTATCTCTTCCGGGAATAGTTTTGGGAGACTGTGTGTTTCTAGAAATTTGTCCATTTCGCTTAGATTGTCGAATTTGTTGCCATATAGTTGTTCATAGTAGTTGTTAACGATCTTTTTTATTTCCGTGGTGTTGGTTGTTACTTCTCCTCTTTCATTTCTGATTTTGTGTATTTGGGTTCTCTCTCTTTGTTTCTTGGTGAGTCCAGCTAAGGGTCCATCAATCTTGTTTATCTTTTCGAAAAACCAGCTCTTTGTTTCATTGATCCTTTGAATTGTTTTTTTGGTCTCTATGTCATTTATTTCTGCTCTGATCTTTACTATTTCCTTCCTTCTACTTGTTCTGGGGTTTTCTTTTTGTTTGCTTTCTAATTCTTTAAGTTGTGAGGTTAGACAGTCAATTAGAAATTTTTCTTGTTTTTTGAGGTAGGCCTGTAGTGCTATGAACTTCCCTCTCAAAACTGCTTTCGCTGCATCCCATAGATTTTGTGTTGTTGTGTGTTCATTTTCATTGGTTTCCAGGAAGTTTTTAATTTCTTCCTTGATCTCCTCGGTGACCCATTCATTGTTTAATAACATGCTATTTAGCCTCCATGTGTTGAAATGTCTTTGTATGTTCTTATTGCAATTGATTTCTAGTTTCATGCCATTGTGATCTGAGAAGATGCTTGATATGATTTCAATCTTCTTGAACTTGTAGAGATTTCATTTGTGTCCTATCATGTGATCTATCTTTGAGAATGTCCCATGTGCACTTGAGAAGAATGTGTATTCTGTAGTTTTGGGGTGTAATTCTCTGTAGATATCTATTAAATCCATTTGGTCTAGTGCTTCGTTTAGAGTCTCTGTTTCCTTGCTAATTTTTTGCCTAGAGGATCTATCCAGTGCTGTCAACGGGGTGTTGAAGTCCCCTGCTATGATTGTATTGTTGTCGATTTCTCCTTGGAAGTCCTCCAGAAGATTTTTAATATATTCTGGTGCTCCTATATTGGGTGCATATATGTTTAGCAAGGTTATATCTTCCTGTTGGATGGATCCTTTCAATATTATGTAGTGGCCGTCTTTGTCTCTAGTTATGGCCTTCATTTTGAAATCTATTTTATCAGATATGAGAATTGCTACCCCAGCTTTTTTTTGCTTTCCATTTGCTTGGAAAATTTTTTTCCATCCCTTCACTTTCAACCTATGTGAGTCTTTTGTTGAGAGGTGGGTCTCTTGTAAACAACATATAGATGAGTCATGCTTTCTTATCCAATCAGCTACTCTGTGTCTTTTTATGGGAGCATTCAATCCATTTACGTTTAAGGTGATTATTGATATGTACTTATTTATTGCCATTTTTGTTTAGTGTGGTTCTATTTTTCTTCCCATTTCTCCTGGTAATTACAGCAGTCCTTTTAACATTTCTTGCAGTGCTGGTTTGGTGCTCATGTATTCCCTTAGCCTTCTTTTGTCTGGGAAGCTCTTTATTTGATCTTCTATTTTGAATGATAGCCTTGCTGGGTAGAGTAGTCTTGGATTCAGATTCTTGTTTTTCATGACTTTGATTACTTCATGCCATTCTCTTCTGGCCTGTAGTGTTTCTTGTGAGAAGTCAGCTGACAGCCTGATGGGGTTCCCTTTGTAGGTAACCTGTTGCTTCTCTCTTGCTGCTTTTAGGATTCTCTCTTTGTCTTTAATTTGTGGCATTTTAATTACTATGTGTCTTGGTGTGGGCCTGTTTGGGTTCTTCTTACTTGGGACTCTCTGTGCTTCTTGAACTTGAATGCCTTCTTCCTTCACCAAATTAGGGAAGTTTTCTGTCACTATTTTTTTGAATATATTCTCTATCCCTTACTCATTTTCTTCTTATTCGGGGACTCCTATGATGCGAATATTATTACATTTCCAGTTGTCCCATAGTTCTCTTGAGCTGTCTTCCTGTTTTTTAATAGTTTTTCCTTTTGTTTTTCTGATTGGTTGATTTTTTCTACCCTGTCTTTTAATTCACTGATTCGGCCCTCCACTTCCTCTACTCTGCTTTTTAAACCTTCCAATGTGTTTTTCATTTCTGATATATCATTTTTTATCTCTTCTTGTTGGTTTTTAATTTCCAATTGGCTTATTTTCAGTGTCTCTATGTCCTTACTCATGCTGTTCAGCTTCCTCAAGATCATGGCTCTGAATTCTAGCTCTGTTAACATGCCTAATTGCTCCACATTGATCCCATCTTCGGTGGAGGTGTCTTGCTCTTTCATTTGGCTTCTGTTTCTGTGTTTCACCATTTTGGCTTTCACTGTGGGCTTTGGAGCCTGTCAAGTTCTCCCTGTGGGTGTTGGTGTTCTGCTATTTGTGGCTCCCTCTCCTGTGTTTAGGTGAGCGAGGGAGGACCCACGTTGAACACCACTGTCAAGTCTTACTTTCCTTGTTAAAGTTGCCAGCCCAGGAAAGGTACTGTTGGCCTCTAGCTTTTTGCCTGGAGGCTAGCAGTCTAGGTTACTTGATGGGTTTTGGGTTGTCAGTTGATTGAAAAGCTCCCTCAGGTGCTTAGCACAAGGGGATTTCCCAAGGGTGGGGCAGATGCTGGTCGTTAGTGAGCCTCAATTAGCACTTCAATGGCCCGCAGGGTGGGGTTGGATCTCCGAGGGAGGGGCTGCTGCCTCTCTCAGAGCCCTGGGAAGGAGCAATGTGGCCACCATCCTGAGTGGCTGCACTCAGCCAAAGCTCTGAGCGCCCTCCAGATCCCGAGTGTCCCGACACAGTTCCAGTCCAGTCTGCCCTCCCTCTGCTGGAGCCCAAGGTGAGTGGCTGTGGCTGTTTCAGCCTCTGTCCGGGCTCTGGGCTATGGAGCCGCCTGGGAGTGTAACCCGAGGGCGCTGCTCCCAGCTGAGGCCGCTGCGGAGCTGCCGACCGTGTGCTCCCAGCCCCGGTCTCGTGCTTTCGCAAGCCTACCGGGATGGAGTCAGTGTCCCTTGTTATATGGTCCCCGCAAGCTGCTTTTCTGTTGCTTTTTCCCGTCGATTTGTCTGTGTTATAGTTGTAATTCCAGTTTGGTTCTGGGAGACGGTCTGTGTAGCTCCGTTCACTCTGCCGCCATTTTTTCCCCCCAGGCCTTTGTTCTTTATGGTCTTTGACACTCCTGAAATGTCTCTGGTTGATTTTAAACAATATATTTTAAGTTTAATGAATTTAAGAAATAGAAAACAGAAAAACTAAAATGTTTTAGTCTATTCACTGAAATTCAGACATATGGACTTATTAAGTAACTTGTATTATTTGTTTAGAAAAGCAAAAAATATATATATAAATAAAGGAAGAAAATCGCAAAACAATAAATATTATATGAATGTTTTCCTCAGAGTATGAATTAACTCTTTCATTAGAGAAAAAAAACTGAGAGGATTTTATTTATTTATTTATTTATTTATTATCCTCACCAAAGGAGATTTTTGCATTTATCTTCAGATAGAGTGGGAAGGAGGAAGGGAGGAAATGAGAGAGAGAAACATCGATGTGAGAGAGACACATCGAGTGGTTGCCACCCACACGACCCCAACTGAGGCCAGTTACAAACTGCAACTGAGGTATGTGACCTTAACGGGAACCAAACCCGGGACTCTGGTCCGCAGGCCAACACTCTAACCGCTGCCAAACTGGCCAGGGTGATTTTAGTTAGTTAGTTAGTTAGTTAGTTAGTTAGTTAGTTAGTTATCCATCCTTCCAGTAATCTGTAGAATGCTTGCCAAGAAGTGTCAGACATCTATTGAATTGCTCTATTATCATGATATTTCCAAATTAATACAATAAAATGTCAAAAGCACATTAAGATAAAAACAGAGTAACCTAACTCCAAGAGGTCTTGTATCCCTAATAAATGGCATTTTTGTGGAAATCTATTTTTTGGTTCATAGAACTCATGCTGTCAATAAACTCTCTGAGTGCACTGCTTTAGAAAAACCTGGTCCATAATAACTCTTACCTTAGAAATCCGGGCAATCTGGCTGATTGTGGACAGTCATGTTCTTTTCCTTTACCAAAATTATTTGTCACTTTATTTCAATGTTTGTGTAGAGATAACTGTATCCCTCATAAGAGAAGAAGCTGAGCAGATTAAAATCTATGAAAGAGAAGCCCCTGACCATTTTAGTTCCACAGTCAATGCAGACACAGCCCTTCTGGAGTGAAAATAGATGTTAATAGAAAAGTGAAATTTATTTTACAAGAGAACATATATTTTCAAATATTAACTGATTTGTTAGGAATTTACTTTTTTTTTGTTTAATCCTCACCCAAGGATATTTTTCCATTTTATCTTCAGATAGAGTGGGGAGGGGGGCAGAGAAAGACAGAAACAAACAAACAATCATCAGTGTGAGAGAGACACATCGACTGGTTGCCTCCCGCAAGACCCAGACCAGAGCTGGGGACCGAACCGCAACCGAGGTACGTGCCCTTGACCGAAATCAAACTGGTGACTCTTTGGTCTGCGGGCTGACTTTAACTGCTGAGCCAAACAGGCCAGGTCAGGAATTTACTTTTATTACTTAAAAAAAATAAAGTAAAATCTACCCTGAATCTTAGTGCATTGAGAAAGTAAAATTAGAGTTGCTGGGAAGTATGATTAATGTGAATATGCTTTACATAGCCAAGCAACCTATTTAACAGGTTCAAGGCAGCGAGCCTCTGTCCTCTCCGGATCTCTCTGTTAGGTCTGCGATTCTTCACCAATGCACATTGCAAATGATGTTATTAGTCAAGCATGATTGCCTTCTTTTGATGGATAAGGAGGAAGGGATATGTTTGATTCCTCTATGATGGGATTGTCTGACTCAGAACTCAAGAGTCAGACTTTATTATTCTTATCTTCTCTTTCCTTCCCCCTTCCCTGCTACAACTGACAGTGTTTGAAAATAGTAAAATGACTTAAAAACACCTTAATGAGATTTTAAATGAGTGTATAATTTATTACAGAATTATGTTTGCATTCTTTAGAGAAGGGATAGTACATTTCAGACTGCCAATTTTTTTGGTCACCTGTGCCAGGCTGTGGGGGTAGACAGGCTCTGTGTCAGGTTGGTGGTAGCAGGTCATCCATCTTGGTGTCCCTGTAGCAGTCGGAGGTATTGAAAAGCACCGTAAAATTAGAGACAGAAAACTTGGCTCCTCTGCAACATGGGAAAAATAATTTAATTTCTGGGGAACACGAATGATAACATCTTTCTTGCATTTCTCCTAGTACAGTTATGATGGTCATTTAATATAATAAGGATAAAAGTCATTTACAAACTGAAAATACTTTCTAAATAAATTTTAGGCAGTATTATTTTCATGGGTATCTGGGATAAAATTAGAATAAGTCAAGATTTGTTTTAAGCTTTAGGCTCAGTATACCAGTCATCTTTGAGGACAAAGGTGACAGCCCCTGCCAGGGAGGTTCAGATCAAAGAACTCATCTTAACTGATTGAATTAAAGATAAATGTGAAAGTATAGGATTCAGAACTGGGAAGAGCACTGGATTCTAAATTTAAATCCCTGATCTCTGATATCAGCTGTGTGGCCTGGAGCAAGTTAATGTCTGTCATTAACCCTCTCTCTAAAAGAGAGAGCATGAGCCCTGGCCGGTTTGGCTCAGCGGTTAGAGCGTCGGCCTGCGGTACTGAGAGACCCGGGTTCGGTTCCCGCTAAGGGCACGTACCTCGGTTGCAGTTTGTCCCCGGCCCTGGTTGGTTGTGCGGGTGGCAGCCACTCGATGTGTCCCTTCACATCGATGTTTCTCTCTCTCTCTCTTCCTCTCTCTCCCTCCGCTCTATCAGAACAAAGGATGGAAAAAATGTCCTCGGGTGAGGATAAAAAAAAAAAAAAGAGAGAGAGCATGAGCTAAATAATATCTAATTCACATTTTTAGCTTTCAGACATTGCACCCTCCGGCTTCCACCCCAAACAATGTATGTGCCATAATAGTTAATCACATCATTTATTTTTATATTTATCTTTTCTACATTTCTCTTCTGAATTATGTTGGTAGTAGTATAAAAATCCAAATATAACATATACATATGGAGAGAAATTAGTTTGGTACTCTTACATTTAAGTTTCAACCATGTAAATGTGTCTTCATTTTAAAGATGATTTAATTAACACCCTGAAAGATTCAATCACTTGCCTAACATAACAGGCACGAAATGTACGGGTACTGCTCATCTATACTTACCTACAATTATTTCTCAGCCATTGACAAAAATTTATAATAATTAAGCAATCACTATTCAGATACACATATAAATATGTGGCCAAAAATGCTTCCAAATGGTTAAGCCCAAATGTTTTGGACCCTTGTGATTTTAATTTGAAAGAGCTTCTGGCCTGCCATTTAAAATCACTTTAGCATTACCTCTGAGGCTTGAGGTCCCCGGTGTTTTTGAACAAATAGATTACTCAGGTTTGCAGTGTCAGTGAACTGCCTTTTCCATCGGAAAGAAGGTGCAGAGAAAAGAGCTTAGGTTAGCTGAGATCATGTCTCGTGAAGGGCACACTGAAGAACAATCATGGGCTTCATTGAATGTCAGGTTTGTTTTCTTTACTGATAGTTCTCAATAGTCAATGGAAAAGCCAGAGCACACTGCAAATGAATTTAGTCTCTGGTCTTTATGTGAAATGGCACTGATATCCATGTTGACAAGCAGGTGAAATTTCAGGAAATCTGTAATGGAAAACTCACATTAAGAGTTTCACAGATTTCTGGGTTAAGTTTTTGATTTTTTTTTTTTTTCCTCATCCCAGTTTGCTCTTGTAGGGAGAGAGAATAAGGTTTACAGATAGATGTATTGAATGTGGAATTCCTGCCCTTCCTAGAAACTTTTGTAAAATAATTCTGGTCACCCTATTCTTCTTGCTGGGGCTTCACTGTCTCTCCTTATTACTTTCTCTTTTCCAACTCCTTATATTAATGCTATCTTCATTTGATGAATTGCATTTGTGTCACTCAAGGCCTTAAAAGTACTTTATTTTATTCCTAGAGGAGGAGAGCATCCAGCCAAGCTTGCTTGATTATTAGTATAAAAAGCCATGATTTGCCCTAGTTTATAGATAAAGTAAATGACACTCATAGATTTTTTTTCATTTTTTTATCTTCACCCGAGGACATTTTTCCATTTTTTGTTCAGATAGAGTGGGAGGGAGAGAGAGGAAGAGAGGGAAAGAGAGAGAGAAACATCGACATGAAAAGGACACATCGAGTGGCTGCCACCCACATAACCAACCAGGGCTGGGGACAAACTGCAACCAAGGTACGTGCCCTTAGCGGGAACCGAACCCGGGTCTCTCTGGACCGCAGGCCGACACTCTAACCGCTGAGCCAAACCGGCCAGGGCGACTCTCATAGATTTTAAATACTGTTTATTAAGGACATATACTAGATGAAAGACAAAAATAGACATCATATTTAGTGTTTTTGTCATATTAGAAGAAATAAAACTACCCTCTTATATGTCTACAGCCTCATCTGGATAGGTGATATTCCAGGATTTCTACATATCTTTTCTAAATAATTTGGGGGGGAAAAAATCTGACCAAAAAAAAATAAAATACCAAGAAATAATATAAGCAAATGTAAATTGCATCCCCTCCCTCCCCCTTTCCCCTAGATATCTATCCTCTGTAAGGTTTCAGACCAATCCTGGGTATCAAGCATAAAACTGAGCACCTACAATAGTAAACAGCAGTGGGAATGGGTTTAAAAAAAAAAGGACTGGAGGAAATAATCACAAATTAGATATTTGGAGAGGAAAATATTTTTTACATTTAAGTTCTGTGATTGAAGAAGAGAAAAACAGCTAAAGAAAGTATGTATTGATGAAATGGACAGTTTAAAAAGTATGAATTGCTAAGTATTAAATCACATTTCTCAATACAAATTAAACTGCTATGAGAAAGTTAGCATCATGTTGTATCAATCAGACTGTTTTTTTGTAAGATGGAAACCAACTCTGGTCATGGGAAGCAGAGGGGAATTACATACAGATGAACTAAAGGGAAGACCCAAGAATTAGACTGGACAGCAAAAAACCAGGGCAGCTCCAGCAGTCTACGTGGTAGAAACTGATAAACAATTTTTGCAGAAAACACAGCCCAGTAATTAATTTGCAAAGTTTTCAGACACTTGTGCACTCAGCTCAAGAGCCAGAATTCCAGAGTAAGTATCAAGCCCAGCCTGGGTCATATGCCTCCATCCTGACTGGTTAAGAAAGGGGCGCATTGACTGATATCTCACCAGACCGAACTCTATGGGGAAATGGTTCTTTCATCAAGGCAAAACCAGACTGCTGTTATCAGAGAAGGAAAGAGAGATGCTAAACATTTTTAAAAATCCTATTGTGCTTATAGCTTATACTTCCTATTCCCAGGAAGAGATCCATAGCAACCTTATTGTTACCTGAAACTAATCATTACCCAGGAGCGTTATATTAGTGCATGGGAATACGTGTTACTTCGGTATCGAACACCTAACCATGCCTGTATTCATTCGAAAGGATTCATGCATGCATGAATGAACAAATTAATTAATGAATTTTTTAGAATAATCAGGTTCAGCCTAGCACAGAAGAGAGAATTTTCAGGGTTTTGTCTAATTGTACATTGCAAACTAAATTCCTATGCTAGTTAAAATCAATTATTGAAGGAAGCCCTTGGAAGAAAACAATTCTTTTTAGAACTTCACAATTTTGTATCCAGGAAAAATATAAAATATCATTGATATTTACATTTTTAAGGTCATTTAGCATAATAATACTTGATGAGTAAACAAAGGAACAACAGTCTTTCTTAAATGTGGATACAAACTGATTTTTGTTGCAGTTGTTAATGCCTCAAAGCTTAGAGTATCAAATTTAAAAAGCAACAAGTTAGAGTCATTTCAACGTCCCCCTTCCCCTTTTTGTATGAGGTTAATTATCAAGCCTAATTTTGATTGCATATTCTTACTAACACCACCTTCATTTCCTTTCCAGGGAGTCCATGGTATTTCTATATTTGGAATTACACGTGTTTAAGAAACAAATTTGAGGTCTACTCCATATGGCCATGCCATAGTTTCTAAATTATTGTTTTCTGCTTTCCTATACAACCTGGTATGCAATTAAAACTATGCCTCTAAGGACATGTAAATAATTTACTCACCTAGGCTTTTTTCAATATATCGCTTATTCCTGGAAAGACTTATTCTGTTATACTTCATTGTCTATCCAGTGCACATATCCATATATCTCATTCATCCCTTACAGTCTGGGAGAAAAGTACTAAACAGAACACATAAATGCTACCAATTAATTATTCATGTGGCCTGAAACTTTTCAATATCCCTTTAACTCATTGTTTCATCTTTAAAATAAGGTTAGGACAATAGGAATTTAAGGTCCTTTGCTACAAATGCCAAAAGAGGCAGATCTGAGGATTCTTTTCTGTGCATCTCTCTATACAATTGATCACCAAGTTCTCCAAAAGATATTATCAATTTGCTTCTGAAAACCTTCAGAAACCCTTTTAGGATACTGAAATAAATAATTGTAGAATATAATACATAGGAGAAAGTTTGTATTTCTTAAAGTTGGAGAGGTGCTCTATAAAAGAAATTAGTTTAAGGAAGAAAGCACTACTTTATTCAATCTCTTTCTTTCATACCAATTACTTATTTCAGCTAATATTTGAATATCTTTTTTTTTGACATTTGAATATTTGAGTGTCATTTAAATGTCATACATTATACAGTAATACTATGATAATACTTTTATTATCTGTTACATGCTCCTAGTACTTGCTAAAGATGGATATTTTTTATAAAAACAAAAATGTATCGAATTGATTAGGTTATTGCTTTTTCCCCCATAGTTCACATTTTCCTTAGAAAAATAGAGAACCTAACCTCAGGAATTATACACCAGCTTTTCTAAAGGCAAAAAAAAAAAAAAAAAAAACTTTAAAATGGGCGCAAGACGCCCTGGCCGGTTTGGTTCAGCGGTTAGAGCGTCGGCCTGCGGTCCAGAGAGACCCGGGTTCGGTTCCCGCTAAGGGCATGTACCTTGGTTGCAGTTTGTCCCCGGCCCTGGTTGGTCGTGCGGGTGGCAGCCACTCGATGTGTCCCTTCACGTCGATGTTTCTCTCTCTCTCTTCCTCTCTCTCCCTCCCACTCTGTCTGTACAAAGGATGGAAAATTGTCCTCTGGTGAGGATTAAAAAAATAAAATAAAATAAAATAAAAATAAAATGGGCGCAAGACAAATACCATGTGATCTCATTTATATGTGGAATCTAATGAACAAAATAAACTGAAGAGCAAAATGGAACCAGAGGAGAGAAAAATAGAACCAGAGGCATGGATGCACGGTACAGATTGACAGCTGTCAGAGGGGAGGCAGGTGGGGCAGATGAGATGGAAGAAGGTGGATCAGCCATGGACCATATATATAGAGCCCATGGATCTGGACAGCAGTGTGGTGAGGGCCAGGGGGAGGGAGGGTGGTTTCTAGATGGAGGGAAATGGAGGACATCTGTACTAATAACAGCAATGAAAATAAAATACATCAAAAAATAAATAAAATGGGCACAATGTTAAAACTGTGCTCCCCTTCATATTGGGTCAGAGGAAGTGGATTCCAATTCACCAACTGTGACTCCTGGGTTAAATTTCCTTCTATCCTAATCTTTGTAAAGGAAACATTAAAAGCCTGTTGGGGACTGTATACTATCACATAATTCTTTAAGTATTTACCTCATTTGCTTGATCAATACTATCTTTTTTGTCTTAATAATTTTAATGCTAAACCCAGACTTGGTTATTTCACCTTTATATCTGTCTATATACACTTCTAAAAAGTAATTTGGATATTTCCTATATAACCATATTTCTCCAATTATCTCAAAATATATATCTTAGAGATTGATTTTTTCAAGTGGATCCAAGTAAGGTTCACACGTTCCAGTTGGTCATGTTGCTTGCATCTCTCTGCATTGAGAGCAGCTGCCCATGTCTTTTTATTTTTGTTCCACACTGTTCTGTTAAGACACCAGATCAGTTGCCCTTTCATATTTCCTACATTCTCAATTTGCTTTGCTGTTTGTTTTGCGATGTTGGTTAATTTATTTCTCTATCACTAAAATTTTTAATGTACTAATTATTGGCCCTTAAAGATATGGTAAAATTTGAGGTTAGGTGTTTTGTTTGTTGGTTGGTTTTAAAAAGGACATTTCTTAAGTGGTGCCATTTATTGTATTTTGCATAATATTTGGAGACATCTCATGTCCCGGTGATGCTATCATTAATTGTGCAGTGCATTTACATCAGCATAGCCTGGGCATCAGATTTGGGACCACAATTAGTCTGAATCCTTACAGCTAGTGACATCAGGATATGTATTAAATGATTGTGCATAATGCCTTTCTTTGGTTCTCAAGAAGGAGACTAAAGATCTGGGAAACTAATTTAGTTATGCATGTGTATTCTAACACAGGTACACTAACCACATTTAAAGTGAGGAACTGACTCATGGGGATTACAGAGAGTAAGAGAATTTGAGACCCTTCCTCCTAACCCAACTTTCTATAAGAATACCCTTGAAAACATACAGATAGGAAGGAAAAAGTAATAATGATTCCAGAAACAAAGCATAAAAAGAGTGTAAATGGCAAAATTTTGGAGGAATATCTTCCAATTTTGATGACATTACATAAATGTCATTGAGAGCGGATGTGTCCTTTAACTTCTAAACCGAAAGAGCACTAATATAATTTTGGGCAAATCCCACTCATATCCCCTAAATAATGAATGTGAAATTTAATTTTATATAGTTCTGAGTTTAGTTCTTGGATTCTTGCCACTTATCTGCTTAATCATTTGAGAAAGTTACTCGATCTCCATAAGCTCCTTTTCCTTTATCTGTCAAATATGGAGACAATTATTTTTACTTTCATCAGAGTTTTGATGCAAGAATTAAGCCAGTGAATGCCTGTATATACAGTAGTCTCATATTGTTTTGTATAAGTTTTATTATTATTTAAATACAGTAAGGCTAACCAAGACAGCTGCCATTGAAAAGACAGTTTGTGCCCTGGCCGGTTTGGCTCAGCGGTTAGAGCGTCGGCCTGCGGTCCTGAGAGACCCGGGTTCGGTTCCCGCTAAGGGCATGTACCTCGGTTGCAGTTTGTCCCCGGCCCTGGTCGGTTGTGTGGGTGGCAGCCACTCGATGTGTTCCTTTCACATCGATGTTTCTCTCTCTCTCTTTCTGTTCCTCTCTCTCCCTCCCACTCTACCTGAACAAAAAGTGGAAAAATGTCCTCGGGTGAGGATAAAAAAAAAAAAAAAAAAAAAGAAAAGACAGTTTGTCATCCAGATGCTAAGGGAAAGCGCACACCATACCACACAGGCAGGGGGAGGGAGCACGCAAGAGGAAGCACCAGGGTCCATCAGGAGGCTGAAAGAGAAGAGAAAATTGTGGGCAAGAGTCTTTATTGTGGTTTCCATGGGAAGGAGCAGGCAAGTCAGGTTAAACAAGTTTAGCATTGGTTAGTCTGAATAATTTTCGTGGGCTCTGTAGCATAAAAATTCTCTTTAGTCGTCTGGGACTGGGGCCTGGGGTGGTTAGGGCAGATGAACAGTGGCCTATAGTATGATAATCCAACAAAGCAGTTTGTTGGGGTGTGGGTTCCAGATTGGTTGGTTTGCATTTAAAAAGCAAATGGGCAAACTATTTAATGAATTTTTCATTCTTTCTTCATTGATCTGAAATAATGTTTTTATATATGAATTTCTCCTTTATTATTGTACATGTTTTTCATTGTTGCATTATTTCTCATTGATCTCCTTGTATCCTTTTTGCACAGTCTAGAAAATAGTAGCTTTTTAATCTATACAGTTTTTTTAAACGTTACAATTTTGAAATAATTTTAGACTTGCAGAAAAGTAGCAATGATAACATCAAATTCATATATATGTTTTAACCGGCTTCCCATAATAACCAAAGTATGGTGGTCAAAACTGGTAAATTAACATTATTATGATGCTAATAACTAAGCTACAGGGTTTGTTGTTGTTTTTCCACATTTAACCCATTTTTTTGCCCTAATGTCCTTTTTCTTTTCCAGGATTCAATTTAGGATTTCATATTGTACTTACTTGTTGTATCTCCTTATTCTCCTTCACTCTGAGATTGTTCCTCTCTTCCTTCCTCTTTCCTTGGATTCTATAACCCTAATCTTAACACTTTTGTAACTTTTTCTCTAAGACAAAGCTTAGAAAGCTTTTTCTCTAAGATCAGGAACAAGACAAGAATGTTCACTCTCACAATTCTTATTTAACATAGTACTAGAAGTCCTAGCCAAAACAATCAGGCAATAGAAAAAATTAAAAAAGCATCCAAATTGAAAATGAAGAAATAAAGTGTAACTTTGCAGATGACATGATTCTTTAGAGAGAAAATCATAAGGACTCCACCAAAATCTATTAGAAACAATAAACAAATATAGTGAAGTTGCAAGATACAAAATCAATGTACAAAAATCCACTGCATTCCTATATACTAACAATACATTTTTAGAAAAAAAAAAATGAAAAAAAATTATTTTACAATTGCAACAATAGAATAAAATACCTAGAAAATAACAACAAAAGATTTAAAAGACCTATATACTGAAAACTGCAAACCATTATTAAAAGAGATAGAAAGAGACATAATGAAACAAAAAAATATTCCATGTTCATGGATTGGAAGAATCATCATGGTTAAAATGTTCATATCACCCAAAGTAATATACAGATTTAATGCAATCCCCATCAAAATCCCAATGACATCTGTTAAAGAAATAGAACAAAAAATCATCAAATTTGTGTGGAACCACAAAAGACTTCAAATAGCCAAAGCAATGCTGAGGAATAAAAAGAATGAAACCAGAGGTATTACACTCCCTGACTTCAAATTATATTAGAAAGCGATAATAATCAAAACAGCATGGTATTACCAGCACACCAGACACATATACCAATGGAACAAAATTGAGAGCCCAGAAATAAACCCACATTATATGGGCAAATAATGTTTGACAAAGGAACCAAAAACATACACTAGAGAAAAGAAAACTTTAGTAAATGATGCTGGGAAAATTTGAAAGCTACATGCAAAAGAATTAAACTAGACTACTGTTTGTCCCCATATAAAAAATTAACTCAAGCCTTGGCCAGTTTGGCTCAGCAGTTAGAACATCAGCTCACGAACCAGAGAGACCTGGGTTCGGTTCTTGCTAAAGGCACGTACCTCTGTTGCAGTTGTCCCTGGCCCCGGTTGGGGTCATGTGGGTGGCAACCACTCAATGTGTCACTCTCACATTGATGTTTCTCTCTCTTTCTTCCTCCCTCTCTCCCTCCCACTGTATCTGAAAATAAATGCAAAAATGTTCTTGGGTGAGGATTAAAAAAAACTCAAAATGGATCAAGACCTAAATATGAAATCTGAAACAATAAATTACATAGAAGGAAGCATAAGTACTAAACTTAGGGATCTTGGTCTTAGAGAATACTTTATTAATTTGACCCCAAAGTCAAAGGAAGTAAAGACAAATATAAATGAATGAGACTATGTACAGCTGAAAAGCTTCTGCATAGCAAAAACAAAACAAAACAAGAAACAATAACAAAAACAAATGGTCAACTAAACAAGAAAGCAGCCAACCAAATGGAACAAAGTATTTGGAAACAACAGTTCCAACCAGCAGTTAATATCCAAAATATATAAAGAACTCATACAACCCAACACCAAACAAACAAAAAGCCCAATTAAAAAAGGGGCAGAGGACCTAAACAGACACTTCTCCCAAGAAAACATACAACATGCCAACAAATATATGAAAAGATGCTCAATTTCACTAGCTATTAGGGAAATGAACATCAAAACTACTATGAGATACCATCTCACACCTGTTAGAATGGCTATTATTAACAAGACAAATAATAATAAGTGCTGGAGAGGTTGTGAAGAAAAAGGAACCCTCATTCATTGTGGTGGGAATGTAAACTAGTACAGCCACTATGGAAAACAGTATGGAGATTTCTCAAGAAATTAAAAAATAGAGTTACAATATGACTAAGGAACACTTCTTCTGGGTATCTACCTGAAAAGTTTGAAAACATTTATTCACAAAGATACATGCATGCTATGTTCATTGCCATATGATTCACAGTGACTAAGACATGAAAACAAAGCGTCCTTTGATAGATGATTGGATAAAGAAGATATGGTACATATATACAATGGAATTCTACACAGCCATAAGAAGAAAAGATGAATACAGATGATGTATTATAGAATTATACACTTGAGCCCTGCTGGTGTGTCTCAGTGGATTGAATGTTGTCTCATGGACTGAGAGGTCCTGGTTCCTGCTCCAGGCACATGCTTGGGCTGCAGGCTCAATCCCAATAGGGGGCACACAGAAGGCAGCCAATCAATGTATCTCTCTCACATTGATGTTCCCATCTCTCTCTTCCTTCCTGTCTCTATTAAAAAATCAATAAAAGCATATTTTAAAAAAGAATTATACACTTGAAACCTATACAATTTTATTAACCAATGCTATCCCAATAAATTCAATAAAATTTTTTTAAAAAAGAAAAGATGAAATACTGCCATTTGCCACAAGATGAGTGGACCTTGAGAATATCATGCTAAGCAAAATAAGTTAAACAGAAAAAGTTAAGAACCATGTGATTTCACATAACGTGTATTTTAATGTTTGTAGAATCAGTAGGAATGTTCCCTCCTTTCTTTCTAATATTTATAGTTTGTGTTTTTTCTCTTTGTATTAATTTATATAACTATGGTTTTATTCAAATTATTGATATTTTCATATAATTAATGTGTGATTTTGTTGATTTTCTTTGTTAATATATGTTTTGTTCCACTGATTTCCACTCTTTATTTTCTTCCTCTTATACTTTTTTTTTAGCTTCTGAAGGTAAAAGATTAGAAGATTAATTTAAAATTTTTATTCATTGTTAATAAAGATACTCAAAGATTATAAATTTCTGTTTAAGTACTGCATTAGTTGCATTCACAAATTTTGCTAATTACATCTTTTATAGTAAAACCAGAAACAACAAAAAAGATGTTATCAGACAGACCCCTCAGTCAAAGGAAGAGGGCTGTCCCATCCTCTGTTCTTGTCATACTCACAGGAAAGATTTCAAAGAAGTGACACTGGACAGCGGTATTGTAGTAAAGCAAATTAAGGAAGCAAAGCAAATAAACTTATCAAAATACACCTGGCATAAAGCACAGGTGGGCACTTAGCTAATCTGAGTGGGATCCTTGTGGGGATTCAAAGGGTTTTATACCCTGCTTCCTATAGGTTTCATGGTTCCTCTGTTGGATATATTGGCCACAGATTACATTTCAAGATCCCCCTTTTACTTTGTTGTGGCTTTCCTAGAATTTATGAGAACATCTGGTGATTTTACTTTGACAAGTCACAGGACTGTTGACTTCTTTGTTCAGTAGGTGAGATAAACTCCCAAATTTTCCCCCTTCCTCAAAATGGCTGACTTTTTTCTTCAGTGGGTGAAATAAAACTCTCTCTTTTTTTTTTTCCCCTGCCTCTTCCCTGTTTTAGCACTTCCAGGGTGATCTAAACTATGCATTCTCTGGTTAGAAAGGAGAGGTGTTAACCATTTGTTTTCAAGTGTCCTTGGTTGGGGAAGATAAGATCTTGCTGCAAGCTGACTGCAAGCTGCCCAAACTCATTGACCTTGTTTAATTTTCTTGTCTATTTCCTTATTCTATTTGCCCAGAAATTTTCCTAGCTTTTTAATATTCTGTTACACATTTATGCATTGCTTCCAGTTACTTCCTAATACTCTACCTGTTCTTCTATTACATTATTATCTATTCACTCTCAAGGATAAAACAATTCACATTGCCTCCATTACCCTGTCTCCCAAAACAATTGCTATTTTAATAATTCCCTGGTATTGCACACTTGTATTCTTTTCTTCAGAATCTCTTTGGGGTGCATATTCATCACATATCCAACTACTTGCTGTACTCTATTAATCATTCAAAGAATATACATGCATTTTTTACAATATTTTCATGCAAAAATAATGTTTAATCTGTGTTTAATGATTTGTTTCTCTTTTTAAAGTTTATATATCTTTAGTCTTGTTATATATCTTTATTCTTAATATGCATCTCATTAATGCATATTAAGTTTTAACCTTTGTAAACATACTGAGATAATGATGTGGTGTTCTCCTTTAATATATTTTTCTAGTTTTTTCCCAAATTCAATTCAATGTGCATTACTAGATAACCACAATTTTGCCATAATTTTACCATGCATTTTAAAACATTGCTTTATATTTTTTCTCTTTTTTCAATATATGTTCATAAGTGGTATTAGCTTCTTATTTTTTTCTTTTTCGGTCTATCCAAATTTTGTTTTGGTCATTAAAGTTATACTAGTCCCATAAAGGTGTGGAACAATATCTTATATTTTATTTTCTAGAAAACTATGTAATTCTATTCCTTCAATCTGTCGTATTTTAACTCTAAAAATAGCTGGTGTGTGTGTGTGTGTGTGTGTGTGTGTGTGTGTCTACATGCATGTATGCTTATTTCATGGTGATACATCTATTATTTTCTTTCTACTTGACTCAATTTTTTGTTATATTATTTAAAGGACTTGTTTATTTTGTTTACAATTTAAAAATAAGCCACACAATTATTCATTGTATTCTTTTAATAATTCATCTCTGTTTAACCTGGAACAATTATATTTTTTTATTCCTGGAACTAATATTAGTAGGCTTATGTTGTCAAAGACTTTTTAATTTACTTATTTTAATCTAAAAGAAAATCTTACAATTTATATGGTCATTTGTTTTCTATTTTATTTTTCTCTTCTAACATTTTATTTTAGGTTAGTTTAAATTTGATGTTTTCCTCTGTATATTAATCATATTAGTCTAACTGCCATACACCACCACCAACAGAAGTCTCAATAAGCAAATTCACAAAATAAAAGCATACTTCTCTCCATCACTTTTTAGCCAATTAACTTACATTCCATAAATAGATTTTCAGACTGAAATCCCTCTGATTATATGAAGGTAGGGTTTCAGAGTCCTCCATAAGATCTTTGTATCCCTGCCTATAGGCAAAAGGAAGTAGAGCATGCATGGGAAAAGCCCCAGGGATGACTTTCATTAATCACACCCATTCACATTCACGGATGAAACCTATTGTTTAGTCACAACTCTTACAGTACAGTTGGGAAATGTAGTCTAGCTATGGATAAGGCTGCAAGAACACGAGTATTGGTTAGCATTGAAAAAGTCATGTCCGAGTCCATACTTATAGTCACCAAATATCCATTTGCTTCTTCTCCATGCTGACATCCCCATGAGCAACATACTAAGGCTATCTCTCATCACTGTATACTGCTCAGATTCCAACAACTTCAAGTAATTTGCTGTCCTCTTCTTCAGATCCAAACATGGCTCCTATTTCAGCAACCTAATAAGCAGTAAAACTAGTTATCTCTTTCCCTCCACACACATTACACAACATTAAAGCAGTAACAGAATAACTACTACACAAGCTCTGATTCTGAAAGCGGAAAAATATTAAGCAAAGAACAATCATTATTCTGTATTAGTTAAAAAAAAATCCTCTTGAGCAGTTTTAATATAGATAGTGCCTTTCTACTCCCCACTTGGAGGTCAGGGAAGCTCGTTATATTCTTAGAAACAATTAGACTTTGATTCTGTTCTGGTGGGAACTCTTCTGACCACTGTTCCCTGGGCCCCAATTCTAATATGTTGAATTATTACTTTGTCCAACATTAGTCTCGCTTTCTTTTCTATTTCCTCGGTGTCACCCAGGATGAGGTTAGCAAAGTCCTTTTTGACTTTGTACAGCTGCTGCTGACCTTCATAATGCTCCCCTGTCCTGTGTCACCTGTTCCTGCTGCAGGTTAGTGAGTCAAGCATTGTCAGGATTTATTCTCCATTTACTAATATGTTTTCACCACAGTCTCCTATCCCAGTGGGATTTGGGATTGTAGATAGGATGGACTTTCACTTACTCCCCTGGAGGACTTCTCCCTCGGGGTAGGGTAGGTGCTGCAGTATTCCTCTAGATCCCTCTTTGTTAGACTGCAGTGATATGGCTATTTCCCTGTCCTCAAAGCCAGACATATTGAAAGGTAGCTCTCTCCATATGCTAACATCTCCAAATTTTGTTGATTATTCCCTCTCTCATCTCTTCAGTTTAGGAGTGGAATTTATTCCCTGCTGTGCTTCATCTCAGGGTCAGTTTACTATCCCTCTTTGGATTTTTTAACCTACATAGGCCTTGGTAAACACTGCATTTATTGAATTCTCCTCCACTGCCTTATTTGAGCATGGTCTCCTATTCTTATTGAGATATAAATGGTGATGTAAGCAAATTTGATTTTGAATTCTAACTCTACCACTTAGTTGCTTTAAGGACACATTTCATGACACAACTAGTGACTATTTCACACAAAATTGTTTTGCATTAAATAATCCTAATAGCATTTCTTATACTCAAGCTAAAATTTAAATCTATATAGCATTTAGATTTCTTGTGGCAGAAAGACAAACTTAAACATTCTTCAATAATGTTTAGCTTGGATTCTCCCAAAATGTAGAGCTTAAATCTGACACCTATGATTGATGTCAAGGAATAAGAGTAGTTGAACTGCAAGAGTCATATAGGGAAAAAAGAAGATAAATTCAAAGGTTCATTATTGAGTTGGTTCTGCTACAGACAACTGGAGTTAAATTCCATTGCACAGATTCTGAAGAAGATGAAGAATATGTCTTAGAACTGTCAGCCCGAGACACTCAAGAGAGAAATTTTTATTCTTTGGCTCTTGTCGCCCACAGGTCAAGCAGGGTGCTGTTTCTCTAGCTCTTCCAGAAAGGCTGTGTCAGTTCCCACAGCACCCGGTATTGAGACATAAGAGAAACCCTAGGGCAAGAAGCAAGTATTGATGATGCTGAAATGAGGCACTATTCAGGTGTATCTTCATATAGCTGGTTGTCACAGCAACAGTTAGAGCCAAAAGTTGAAAGGGATTCATAAAATCGGGCATAAAAATTGTCCAACCTATTGCCCTCCCAACACACAACTTGGTAATTTTGATATAGTGGAAATCAGTAAATGTTTATTGAATGAGAATGTGTAAACATTCTATCATAGTTGCTTTAGATTTCATTCCTCTTGACAAACACAAAATTGTCAAACTTTCATTCAAATAATAATTTTGGCTTTTGAGCTAGGAACTTTGTTGCTGGAGGAGACAAGAAAGATTATTCTCTGGGAACCAAGACATACATTGTAAAAATAAACTGTGATAATCATGTCATAAATGTGATATCTAACACTTTATGACTTTCACTAGTTTTGTGTGTTGATCCAGATCTGCATTTTTCATTTGTTTATCATATGTTTTGTTGTGGTTCTAAAAATGCTTGTAACATTATATGAAAATGCTTATACCTGAATTTTTCTTTACATTAGTTTCACATGTAAATTTCAGTTCTAACGTATAACCTAGTATGTTCTGTTTGATCTTATTTAAATATCTAAATCTGACATCCCTCCCTACCCCACCTTAGCAGGATTCAGGTGAACGTTAAGATATGAGAAAACCTCTCAAAGAGAGATATACTTGGCCCTGGCCGGTTTTGCTCAGTGGTTAGAGCGTTGGCCTGTGGACAGAAGAGTCCTGGGTTTGGTTTCCACTATAGGCATGTACCTTGGTTGCACTTTGTCCCCAGCCCCGGTTGGGGTTGTGTGGGTGGCAACCATTCCATGTGTCTCTCTCACATCTATGTTTCTCTCTCTCTCTTCCTCCTTCTCTCCCTCCCACTCTGTCTGAAGATAACTACAAAAATGTTCTCAGGTAAGGATAAAAAGAAAAAGAAGAGAGAGAGGTATACTTGGCCCTGACAAGTTTTTTCCGTGGTTAGAGCACTAGCTACGGACCAATGAGTCGTAGGTTCGATTCCCAGTCAAAGGCACATACCTCGGTTGTGGGTTCAGTCCCTGGCCTTGGTTGTGGTCATGTGGGAGGCAACCATTCGATGTGTCTCTTTCGCTTCCATGTTTCTCTGTCCCTCTCCCTCCCTCCCTCACACTCTATTTAAAAAAGGAAAAAAAAAATATCCTCAGGTGAGGATAAAAAAAAAAAAAGATACATACTTGATTTTTTTAGGTCAGTATTCAAGAATAAAACTTCACACTTAAGAAGGACATATAAAAATTTAAAATATAACTCAATTTAATGAAAGTGAATGCTGCAAATTAATTAACTTTCTTGACAGTTTTACTGAGATAATTGGCTTGTAAATTCATTGTACTTTGTTGCAAGTAATAAGAACCCTCTACTTATAAATTAAATTAAATTTTGATTTTCAAGATCTGGAGTCATTTAATTCAATCCTGGAAATCAGAAATCAGAAGTAACTGAACTTTTCAGATATTAGAGTATTTTATTTAACTCATTTCAGATTAGGCATTTTTCATGTATTTTCTCAATACATAAAGAATACATGCCATGTTCCCATAACTAACTTGATGGCAAATACATCCTTCCAACCTCTCATCTTACATCTTACCCCTTTGTCCCACCGGCCACAGGAGTACCTGTGTTTTCATGTTCTTCTCTTTCCCTCTCCCGCTCATGATATACTTTATTTTACTTCCTAAGTTACCAATACTAATACAAGATAAATCAGAAGACTGGAATAGCCCTATATGTGTTAAATAATTTACATTTATAATTATAAAATTTCTCAGAAAAGGCCTCTCAGGTAAAGATGGCTTCTTTGGTGAATTCTATCAAACATTTAATGAAAAAAATGCCAATAATATGTGAACTCCTTTAGAAAATGGAGATGTAAGGTGCGTTCAACATCTCATTTTTATGAGCCATATTTACCCGGGTACCATAATTAGTCCAAAACTACTTGAAAAGAATATTTTGTATGAGCATAGACACAAACCGATAGAGATACAAATTGTAGCTTTATTCCTAGTAAAGCTGTTTGCATGCATCTCTCAGATCCTTTTCCTAGAGACACATGCGCCTTTATTTTGTTTTAGTTACAGCTGGTTTGTTTTGTATATTTTATTTTATAATATTTTAATTAAATTGAATATAATAAACATTTTTTCATGTTATTAACTCTCCATTAAAAACATTATAGCCCTGGCCAGTTTGGCTCAGCGGTTAGAGCATTGGCCTGCGGTCCGGAGAGACCTGGGTTTGGTTCCCGCTAAGGGCATGTACCTCGGTTGCAGTTTGTCCCCGGCCCTGGTTGGTCATGCGGGTGGCAGCCACTCGATGTGTCCCTTTCACGTCGATGTTTCTCTCTCTCTCTCTCTCTTCCTCTCTCTCCCTCCTACTCTATCTGTGCAAAAAATGGAAAAATGTCCTCGGGTGAGGATGAAAAAAAAATAATAATAATAATTTTTAAAAACAGCTTTGAAAGAAAATGTATGACATAAATTAAAACATGTTTTTTTAATCCTCACCAAAGAATATGTTTTTTATTGATTTTAGAGAGAGAGGGAGGGAGAGACAGAGAAACATCGATGTGAGAGAGAAACATTGAATAGTCGCCTATCATAGGTGCCCTAACCAGGGATTGAACCCACAACCTAGAAATGTGCCCTGACCAGAAATTGAACTCGCAACATCTTGTGTATGGGATGACATACCAACCGACTGAGCCACCTGGCCAGGGCTATGACATAAAATATTTAATATAATAATAAGTAGGTCAAAACTCCCAAAAAGACAAATAATGAGCAAACACTGTTATAAATGTCATAAAATGTATTGATATTTGAAATTTACCAGATACTGACCTAGGGATATCCCATTTTTAAGTGTATGATATAAATTATGAGGTAACAACCTCCTCTCTCTCTCTCTCCTAGTTTCTGTGTCTATGTTTTTTTTCTCTCTCTGCCTCTTTCTTTCTAAGAAGAAATTTAGGTGACTCTTTAACTCATTTAAAGTAAAGGTATGGCAAATATCTTGAGTCTTATGTATGTATTGTTGACCTATGCAAAACTTGGGGTGGATCAGGGAGAGAGGGCAGCATCACCAGATTCTTACTGGAGGTGATTGTTGAAGGAGAGTAGTCAAAATAGTATAAAATTTTACACTTATATAGAATAATGGAGATGTCATTGACCATAACTGAAAACTGAGAAGTAACATGTTTATGAGAGGAAGAAATCAAATTTTGGTTCAAATAATCTTGACTTGAACTGACTAGAAGTTTCGAAAAGCGTAGGTTTGAACATAAGATTGGAGTTCTGCTTAGAAGTCTGAGCATTTGAATAATTATTATTTAAGAAAAATATGTAGTAAAAAATTTCCCCAGAGAAAAATATTAGTTAACTTCATTTCTGTCTTTTTTTTTTTCTTTATTGATTTTAGAGAGAGAATAAAGGAGAAGAAGAGAGAGATGGAAACATCGATGAGAGAGAACATCGATTGGCCGTCTCCTACATGCCCCTTCTGGGGATCTGGCCCACAACCTGGGCATGTGCCCTGACCGGGAATCGAACCAGTGACCTCTTGGTGCATGGGTCGACGCTCAACCAGCTGGGTAGTGTCTTCATATTTTTAAAAGGGGAAATATTTACCACTCCTAAATGGCTTTTGAATATCCACTATCAAATATTATAAGGGCTTGTTGAGGGTATATTTTATTACCTGACTTTTAAGCAAGACTTTAAAGATTTGTTGACAACTCAGTACAAAACTGCCAGCCTACGTATTAACATATATTACTTGCATATTAAAAAAAAAAATTCTAAAGTTATGAGACTTTTAAAAAATAAATTTATATTTCTTCAATAACTCAGGGGGATTATAAAATAGCTACCTTGATGCCTTTTATGAAATAAAGATGGTCTAGCATCAAGTGAAACCTGTGTGTAAAAAATAATTCTTACTGAGTAGATTTCTTCAATGTAGATTCCTGGTATCCCTTCATTCTTAATATTGATATAAACTGCTAATCAGGAAAATTGACATTTGATTTCCTAATTTGAGTTTATATTTTGCACATGAATTCCATAAAGCATTTTTCCTTTCCTTATTGTTGACCATACATGAATATTGTATATTCATGAAATTTTTAATAAAACTTAACTTTAAAAATGTACCACAAAAGAGAAACAGCTGTAAATGCCAAGGTTTGCACTGACTAATGTAATGGTAGTCTATAATCATAGACTCCAATCTACCCCCAAACAAATTACACTGTGACAAAAACTGTCTGCAAAAGAAAAGTCAAAATGAATAGAATATTGGAATCAGCTTCAGTAGAGTGATCCAACAGAATAGTCACTAGAGATTAAAATGGGATCTGACAACAAGGCAAGATACGATTCCTGGATCCAGGAGGCAGAGGTTTATTGCAAATGCTGAGCTGGAATCCTGGCCTGGAAAGGGGGGATGTCCAGAGGAAACCACACTGGGATTGGAAAGCAGGCTTTTGCCCATAAAGGTTAGTGATGTTGAAACCTCAAAAACCTCGGAGGTTCAAATTGGGTAAGTCAGTATTTCAGAGTGGCAGGGTGGGGTGACCAGCGTGGTTCTGCTGAGTAGCGGAGAACTCAGCATCCTGGAGCGAGGCATGTGGGGTTCTGTTCCCAGCCCTGGCTCTCACTCTCCCAATAAATCAGTGTTAGCCACTTAATGTTCTCTGCCCCAGTTTTCTTCTAAGTATAATCAGATGAATACATTTACCACATAGTGAATTGACTAGGATGTTACCAGTTAGAGTTTTAAAATAGAAGAGAATAAAATAGAACAGAACAGAAATTATAGAGCTATAAGAGATTTTACAGATCCACTAATCCAATCCTTTCAACACTACAACTTAGAAGAGACATACCCCAAATCACACATCTAGTTAGTGCATTTACAGCTCCTCTTTTTCAGCTTGGAATTATAGACTAGAATATGTTCCTTGAATGCTTTATTATATCTGGGGCTGGACAGATAGGTATTGCTTTGTAGAGAATTAAAAATGTTGATATAGATAGATATTTAGTGACATAAAAATATTAATGATACATAGCTTAATGAAAAAATATTATAAAGCTATATATGCAATACAAACCTGCTTTTATCAAAATTAAATATATGTGCATATATTTATGTGCTCAAATCCAGAGCAAAACTTTTTCTTCTTTAGCTTATTAGTGCACTTAGTAATCTTCAAAATGGTTAATCACTTTCTGCTCCTGAAAACATTCTGCTCCTTTAGCTTCTAAACCTTACAAACTTCCAATTTACTTTTTATTTGTTTTTCTGGCTATTTCTCCTTAGTCTTATATGATGGCTTATCTTCCTTTATTAAACTATAAAAAGTCCGCAGGGATCTATGCTCACCCTTCTTATTCTCTACATCGTCCAACGAGAACAATACCATCTATTGCTCTCCTTTGGCTTCAATGATCACCTATTTGCTAATGGACACCAAATCAACACCATTAACTCACAGCTCTCCTTTAGGTTCTGGGCCATTTATGCAGCTGTCTACTTCATATCTATATTTAGGTGTTTCATAGGAACCTCACACTCACTAGATATTCAAAACCAACTCATGATCCTCCTCTCCTTCCGATACTATTTACTCTTTATCCAGTGTTGCTCAATGCCTTTACCCAGAAGATGAAGGCAAAGCCTGCTTTTCACCCTTGACTCCTTCCATCCCCTTTCCTCCCAAACTGGCTTTGCCAGTTAATTTTATCTCCAAGATAGATCTCAATTCACACATCTCTCTCCATTTTTAGTGCCCATAACTTAAACTAAGCTATTGCTAGGGTTTACATGTAATAGATTCTGATATGGCTTTCTTCATCTACTCTTACTTTCCTTCAATACATTTTACGTAGTTATCAGCAAGAGCTTTTAAAAAATGAGCACTTAATCATTTCTATCTTCTACTAAATATTTTCATAGGACTTTCCATTGCTTGCGTGACAAAGATCAGAATCCTTAACACCACATTGTCTTGTCGATTTCCTACTTACATTTCTAGTCCTATTTGATGATAGTCAGATCTATAAAACTATAACAGTGCACAAAAATTATATCCCTGTTTTACAGCTGAGAATATGATTCTCTGAGAATTTAAATGATTCAAATTTAAATTTTTTTTTATTGTTAAATGCTTAGAATTTAGTCAAGCCAAGTTTCTGACCTAATCAAGTTTGTTCCTCTCCTCTTTTTCAGAATACAATTTTATCTATACAGATAAAAATTTATTTAAAATTATACTTCAGTTACGAGAGAAGATTGTATTAAAATGAAACAAGTATTTCACATTAACAAATATGTTCCCAGAAACAAGGCAAAGATTCACTAAAATGAAATATAAATTATGTTTTTAACATCAAATGTAATATGAATAATAGCCAAATGTATTGAACACTTACTCAGTGAATACTTTTCACTCATTAATTCATTTATTTCCCATAACTAAATGAAGCCTATTATAGTATTAGTCTCCTATTTGACAAATATCTAACCTGAGGCATAGAAAGATAAAGTGTTTGTTTCAAGTTACATATGAAGTAAGTAGAGAAGCCTGGGTTGAAACCAGGCTATCTACTCCAGAGCTTATATTTTCCTAAAACTCCTTTAAAGTATTGATATTACTTGTCACCTCAATTTTAAAAAATGACTAAAGACGGACAGGAAGAGTCACAGAGTAAAATAAAATCCAAGCCTTTTACTCACTTTTCCAGATTAAATCATCACCACATTACTGCCCACTGACACATTGTCTAGACTTCAGGTGTATGACACCACCCATAAATCCTGAACCCCTTCTTCATTTCCCAGTCTGTGTACATATGGATGATGTGCTGCATATATACTACTGTACCATTTTTCTTCTGCATAAACTTAATTAGCCTTAGAAATAGATAGCACATTATAAAGAGGCACCAAATAAATGTGTGTTAAGTTGAATTGATCCCCAAAGATAAGAAACCCAGATTTCTTTAATCATACATATTGATGTCCTACGGTAAGCAGCTGAAAATCGCCATCAACACTTAAACTTTTGCCAAAAGTGAACGGAAACAATGATCTATATCTTTATCAGTTGAAAGAAAACTAACAAAAATATGTAAATAAAGATTTAATGTTAAAAAGCAATTATGTAAATTATTCAGAAAACAAAAACACTATACAACTGATCATCAGAATTAATGTATTTGCATGCAAAACTGGTATCTCAAATCCATACATAAAAATGAACCTCGGGTCTTAGAGTTAAAGCTATCATGCTACACTTACTCATATATAACAGTATTTTCTTATATTTTTTCCTAATTTAAAGGTGCTGTCTTAAATCCTAAGGATACATCACAATTTAATTTTATTGTGTGTTGTTTTTTGTGTTTTTTTTCCCATTTGGGATTTTAGAAGGAAGAGAAGCTTATATTTGAATATTTATTATATAGCACTTTATTTGGTGTCTAGTGCAATCAATAAATCTGATTTCTGGGCTCTTCCTGCAGTAAAAGACTTCCTTAGTATAGTAGCCAGACGCTTAGTCACACATAGCCTTTTAGGAGCTCTGTAGAGCACATCTTATGAATAAGCAGGGTGTGGTTGGAAAAGCCCTGGGCAAGGAATAAAGATGCTTGCCTTCTATGCTCAATCACTCAACATTTTAGGGCAAACAGCTCCTCAATTCTTCGTTGGGGGATTTGTAATATGTGACTTCAAAGGTTTGTCCTTCCTATCTTAAGATTGTAGGTGAAGTGGGAAAATTCTGCAGAGCTAAATCCTTCAGTTCTTATCTCCACCACTGTTTGACAAGGAATATAGGAAAGTCAATGAAACTAAAATTCCAGTTGAAAAGCCAGAATGCTAATAAAACTTTGATGCTGGTCATTTCATTACAATGTATAATTGTAACTTGTGTTTCAGTGCATCAGCAGTTTATCCAGAAATCTGAAAGCACTTGGACATGGCAGAAGCCCATAGCATTAATAAGGACATATATCCAAGCTATGAATTATGCAAAGGAAAGCTTTCATTCTTTTTTAGAACTGTGAGGGATCAGAAAGGGAGCTCTGAATTCCTTAACAGAGGCTCTGAGGTGGAAAATGGCTTCGGTCAAATCCCTTTGACAGGAAAACAAATTTTACTTTCCCTCAGGGGTACCCTATGACAGCCGATGACTTCAGTGCAGAGTCCAGTATTTGTGACCCAAGAAAGCCAAGAAAGGGTCCTTTACTCAAAGCTGCAAGAAGAAGGAAAATAAAAAACCCAAAGTCAAGCATGACCATCCAGCTGGCACATGTGCCTGGGCCACAATTGGCTTTGGCAAGTCTTCATCCTCGAGGTCTCCAATGGCTCTGAGGCACTCACCACAAGAAAATCATGGGTTTTAAAATACAAGAATTAAAGAACACATTGATGTAATTTTGGTGCAGGAGCATTTAGAGAAATGTGTTTGTCTTTGAAGGCTGGCGAACCTTGGGAATGCTTCAGACCTGTAATGGGACTATTTGCCTGGGAGTTGGTTCTACTGTCCCTGAAGAGATTTGCAATGTTAACCATCCCCAATGTGCAGCCTTGAGCCATTGCCCTTCCCGCTGACCTAGGCCCAGGAGGAGCATTCTGTACCCCAAATTCTTTCTAAAGTCAGAAGTATCTTTATAATGAAGCTGTAACTAGTTCTTGAATTTACTTGGAAGAATTTCTCTCAAGTGATTATATAATCTCTACTTGATTGATGCTTTATGAGGCAAGAGTCTTTAATTCTTCCTTATAATAGAGTCAAATTTGTCTCTCTTGAGTTCCACCCATCCATTCTTATTCTCCTAGAGGTATAGGATTAATCCATCTTCCTTGCTTCACATCTTCCCCCAATCTCTTTTTCAGACTAAATACTTCAATCATTTCATCTAACAGCATGGTTTCAAGAACTCCACCATTCCTTCCTGTATTTTCCCAGCTTAATTTTTATCTTTTGAAGGGACTTACTATAATTTTAAAAAGCATTTTGGTAGGTTGCATTGAAATACCCCTATAAATTAAGCAGAATAGATGCCCTATAAAATGGGTTTGCCCGTATAACTCTGGCTCATTTCTAAGTTTTAGAATTAATTTCTACGTAAAAAGAGTTAATATCACTCATGTAATCTTAGGCATGACAGTCTTCTCCCGAGTTGCTATCCTATGCCATCACATAAATTAGCCTTTAGAAATCTAAAAACCATATAATACTTCATTATGTTATGGAACACATTTAAGAGATAAATTATAATAAATGCTCAATCTAAAATTTGTGCCTTAATACTTTAAGTCCAGACTTAATACTTGATTAGGTGAGAATTTAGATATCAGCAGCTCTCTCCTCCTCTAGAGATGAGGAGAGCCTCAGAGGAGTACGTGACTTGCTCAAGCACTTGCCTACAACTTCAAGTCATTCTCTCTCCAATCCAAACTTCTTTCTCGTGGACCCTTTATGTCCAGCCTGTCATTAATTTCAATTAGATTCAGTTGTCACCTTAGTTTGTTGAATGACTTACATTATATCCTTTACAGAGAATAGAACATAACAAACCATAAAACACATTTTATGTTTTATTAATGAATATGACAATATCATATAAGTAAAATGTTACAATAAATCGCATATAAGACATTAGTTTGTGTGTAGAATCCTATTATAAGAAAGAGCATATATTCCAATAACACATATAGAAAATGTCAATTCATGTCCATGTCAAGAGAATCTGCCTGAATCTGTACTGAATTATGTTTTGGATGCTGGTTACCTAATTTAGAACTAGTTTACTAGGTACTATTTATGTTTCTTATTGCATAGTAGGAACTCCTGTTTCAGTTAACTAGCCTGTATAATTAACAAGTCAAAGCTTATTGGCTTACATAATAATCATTTGCTTCCTCTGCTGGTCAGAAATTTGTGCTTCCTCACTGAGGAGAGCTCATCTCTTCTACCTGGTGACAGGTCCTCCTTCAGCTCCATTCAGCCAGGCTGTCAGCTCATTTGGAATGTTCAAGATGGCCTCACTCATGCCTGACTCCTCGGCCGGGATGGCTGGAATGGCTAGGAGTGGCTGGGATGACTGGGCCTGTCTCTCTTCTTCCAGTGTCGGCTGGGCTCTCACATGTATCTGAGGCCTCAGTTCTTCTCCTTGTGGTTCTCTCTCAATTTACATGCACAACGTTGATATCTTATTTTGCACCTTGGTTCCCCCTGAGCAAAAGCAGAAGACACAACAACTCTTAAGGCCTGCACTCAGAAGTCTTAAAGAGTCATTTCTGCTAAATTCTATTGGTCAAGGCAAGTGGCAAGTCCAACCCAGATTCAAAGTGTGGGGAAGTAGAATCTATCTTCTAATGGGCAGTACAGTTTGTGTGAAGAGGGGTGGAACCCCCATACAGCAAATCTTTTTTGCGTATTGCTTTCCATGACTCTGCCAGCAAGATAAAAGTATTCTCAAAAAACTCAACCACCTATTTTGAAAATGATATAAATACACAAAGAAAACAGTAGACAAAGATATGGACTGGGGTGTTAGATATGTGGTTTCTCTTCTTTTTATCCTTGAAGGGTAGTTTCAAATCAAATGTAATTTTCCCACATTACTAGAAGCTGCACTTTATCTCTCTGATGGAAAAATGTACAATGATAAATTACCACTATGAATTCAATTACTCTTTTAAATGAATTTCTGTTTTATTAATTTCAATAGGATCTCAGCACATTTATAACTATGGAATATATGCATGCCATAATATTAGTTATTCACTTTATTGGCAATTCTTCGATTGTATGGATTCTGGCAACCTTGCACAAAGGGTTCAGGTCACCAGTGTTGAAAATGTTAATTCCAAAAAATAGAAGCACTGATATTTAGTTGCCACCTTATTACATAAAGCCAAGAGATACCCCTATCAAGGACCTTCAGATTAGAAATTTAATTTGTATCAATATTTTCATTAAATTAAATTAAATTAAAAGAGTTGATTTGAACCCTTACTATGTAGTTAAGAGAAAGTTGTGACCTTGGTGCATCTTTAAAAAGCATGGAAAGTTTTCCATATATAAAACTTTAATTCTTCTCAATTTAACAAAATTGTTTCAATGCATCTGAATGACCTAAAAGATTTGATTTGACACAGATACCTGTTTCATAACCTTAAATTCAAGACATTTCATGAACATTTCACTACATGGATCATGTCATTTAATCACCCCTTACATATATGTATATTACATATATATGTCTATATACACACACATTCACACAAAACTGAAATTTTGGCAGTAGTTACTGTGGGTCCTTTTTGCTAAATTATGAGTGATTATTATTTCATTCTTTTCTATGTGTTTTAAAAAATTAATTATGATTACAATGAACATATAAAATTATACAATAGAATATTACTGTTCTTAGAGTTTATTCTTCAAGACCATATTCCAATGAAATTCTTTGAGAACTTCACCAAAAAAAAAATAAATAACTCAATAAAATAGACCCGAGTGGGACCTGTCTATATTGATTGTTAGTTGAGTTTAGAAGTCATGGTACAGTGTGACCTTTGTCAGATGGAAAATAGGAGTATAGACCATTATGACACTCGCAATGCAGCATCCCCACTCCAAACATATATTCCCAGAATAGAGTACTGAGCCTGCTAATCATTTCTAAACAATGTTTAGACAAAGAAGTTCTCTCAGTCCAACACTATTTCAGCTCTGACTCTCCTGGATTGTAGCTGAGGTGAACTGGCTCCTTTTCTTCTCCTTCTCTGGGTTAGGTTCTTTATTAAATTCCCTTCTCAGCCGGGTTCTGGTATCTGCATCCTATAATCAGTTCTGCTCCAGCCTTCGGCTGCCAGCTTTCCTTGGCAACTTGCAAAGCATTTCTACTCCTTCTCAGGGAAACTTTGAATGTTAGTCACAATTTCATCTTTGAAACTTTGATCCTCACCCACCATGGGGTATGCTCTTTACTTCCTCTAATTACCTGTAAACGAATCCTTCAGAGTGCAGCATTTTTTATATTAGAATAAGTATCACATCTAATATTTGTATCTATTATCTCTCCTACTAAATGGTAATGGTAATGGTGCTGAACATGCTTTAATCAGCTATCTGATTCCTCTTGCCCGACTGTGCTTTGTACAGTTGATGTCAAATTAACTTTTTTTGAAATAATCTCCTCACATTCACTCTACTGATGAAATTCATTTTTAATAATACTTTGTTAAAACAAGCATTTCAATAATATTCTGTATTTAGAAACACAATTCTAAAGAGTGTGCAAAATAAATGAGTATAAATTAAATTCATTTTCTCATAAAACTGCATTATAATTTCTAAGATTAAATAATTTTTATTGCTGAGAGTCAATATTTTTTAGGTTAAAGTTTCTTTGATAACTGGCCTCTCTGTGAATACCTACATCTTTTAAAACAAAGAGGCAAATACAATTAAATGTCTTCCCTTGGAGTGATTTCTAAGGGAATTTTTGTTCATTTTAGTTACTGGGAAATAACCCCTAATTAAAATCTTTAAATTTGAATATTAACATTTCTGGTCTTTTTAAAATAGAAGACATTGGACCATCTATTATAACTCCAACCCAATCTTTTCTATAGTACTGAAATAAAAACTTCCATTTATAGAGTTCACACAGTATCTACAGTATTCTTATAATCCATCACTTTTGTCATTTGGCTATAAGTTAATCAGATTGAATTGAAAACTTGTTTTTTTTCACATCTAAGATTTTACATTAGATCATCAAAATTATTTTCTTGTAATCATTGTATTTAATTATGACTGGTAACACTAATCTTAGTAGAAAACAGAATTCAAGATTAAAACTCACTTGAAGGACATATATTAATTTACAGAATAAAACAATTATTTAGTGTTCAAGGTAATCATGTTTTGTATTTTAAATTCAATGAAACTGATACTGTTACTAGGAGGAATATAATGTGAATTTGCTAGTAAGTTTTCGTCTGAAAGAATTTTCTTGAACAGTGGAGATATTTGACCCATATTAGAAATACCTAATGGGAATAAGTTATGTATCAAAAAAAAAAAACACAAAAACTAGCTTGTTTGTTTTTATTATTCTTTTATAATTCTAACTGAAGTAACTTCGTTCTGACCCTCAGTTACTGCACGCACATACCCTGGCAGTTTTCTGTAAACATGAGGGCCTTGAGAAATGCAGAGAAAACTATAAAGATAAGGGAGTTAATGATGGCCTTGGGAAACTCAGAGGAACCATGAAGAGAAAGAGATTAATGGTTGCCCTGACCTCTGTAAACAGCTCCTCTCACCCCTTCTGTATCAGTTCCCCCCCTTAACAGTGCCAAAAGTGGCACCAAGAATGTAGTTTTTTGTTTTTTTCTTGTAGTTTATGCCTTTAAAAGTAGGCAACAAAGAAGGTTCGGGGCTGTCAATTTGGGAAGCTATACCCCGGCAGCCTGCCGGTGAATAAAGTGCTCCTTTCAATTTGGCTGTGCATCTCGGGTTATCTCATTGACACGTTACAACATAACTACTGGACTTGGTCTAGAGTGGCCCCGGCTCTAGTCTCATACTTCAGAGTGGTGCCACTTTTTGAGTAGATCCATGACAAAATAAAGTATTTGTATCAGAATGTAAACCAATAAACTAATCCTGATTTCTTCAGCAAGACGTCCCCTGAAGGAATAAAGAAAAATGACAGCGAAAATAAACAGCAAGCTTAGTGATAGGTTAATTTACATTCTGGAGAAGTTCCTAATCTCACCATGGAACAGTAACATTTAGTTCATAGCTTCAGCTGGAGTACCAATCTTTGTGTATCTCTGCCTTAGAGTGGTCCACTCTGGCCCTTCTCCCGCCATGCCCCTCCCACAGGCTGAAGGTTATGAGTGACCTAGGAGACATGCCTAACCAGAGCCACAACTCAACTTCTGGACCATGGATTGGGCACACAGGACTTGTAATATTTTGCCCAAACTACCTTAGCTTACTTGGGCCTCTTCCCCAAATTCTTTCTTCCAAATATGAACCACACTAATGGGTCTTTTTATAGATATATAAAGAGAGTCTGGTTATGTGGGCTGGAGTGTCCACATTGTACATAACCCCTCAAAGTACAGATCAATGGAATTAGGGGTGGGATAGAAGGGAGTGGTCTGCCATTGAGGGGGCAGGGCCAGTTCTTCATGCACTGCCACCTTTCCAACAATTTGATCATTCTAGCTTCTCCCTGGCCCTCTAGTTCACTGTGGGAGAACATTTCCCTCTAGGGTATGTGACCTCCATTTGTATTCTTTCCCCAGGCCCTGGAACTGTTAGAGAAAGCTTTCTTCTAGTCTATAGGTATCACTTCAAAAAAACTCAAAGAATGTTTAAAACATTCAATTTTGAAAAATAGTCAATTCCCACTCTTCTAATAGTGTTTGCTTACATTTTTTGAAGTTTTTAAAATGCAGAAAATAGTATACTACCATATTTTTTAAAAAAATAAACTTTCATTTTCTTTTTAAATATGTTTTTATTGAGTTTTTAGAGAGAGAGAGGAGGGAAGGGAGAGAGAGATGGAAACATTGATGAGAGAGAGATATATTGATTGGCTGCCTCCTGCACTCCCCCTACTGGGGATGGAACCCAAAACTCCGACATGTGCCCGGACCAGGAACTGAACTGGGACCTCTCAGCCCATGGGACGATGCTCAATCCACTTGTCCAGGCAAGCCTTCATTTTCTTAAAGGAAATTGTGTTTTCTCGTGCTATTCTATTTACCAGAAGTTTCTTTTTCTCCATTCCCTAGAGAATTGTATGATCCATCAAATAGTTTTCCACCCGTACTGACCTCCTCACCTCTCATAACTTTTACTGTCCCAATGTAGTAATAAGATCTCTTATCCCCAGAGTTGGATATCTAGATATCCCTCTAGAATTCTGATTGCTTCCTTTAGTTTCTATCTGTTTTAGAGGACAGTTTGAATTTCTATTCCTTAATAATTTTCTTTTCAACTTTACTATCTCCATTTTTTCTTTCATCTCTAACTTGAGTGTACATATATATTCATGTATTTATGCACATATATTCAGATAGTTATATCTATGTAATTTATCTTTATATTAACCCTCCCCCTTGGTTGTAAGTATTTTTTAGGACAGTGACTATATCTAATTTTTTAAATATTTTTATAGCACCTAATATAGTGACTGTCACATAGACACTGAACAAATAATTTGTTATTTAAATAAATCAAAGAAAATAGAACTGCTACATACAAATAAAATATAATTTATAAAAATATAATTTATATAGAGAAAGAGCTGCCTGGATATTTAAGATTTTAAACCATATTTCATTAAAGAACATAGAAAGGTCTATAAAAAGTAACAGCATTTCTTCTATACCTTCTATAAAGTTGAATGTCAAAATAAAGATTAAAAAAGTAAAGCCAATAGAGAAGCAATGTCTTAGATGTCTTAAAACTCTAGACAAGTCTTAGAATGGGAGAATCATTTTTTGACTGGCTTTGTCACTGTTTCTTAAAAATGGGTGTCTTCATTTTAAAACATATTATTTCACTATCTGATGATTTCCTGCTAGTGTTATCTTTTTTAATACTTACATTTAGCTTCCCATTTAAACCATCATTCATTCAGTTTTCATAAAACCTCTAATGACCATTTAAATTTTTTTCTGTTCTTGGCTCTTTTCAAAATCATAAATACAGGTTTGAAAACTAAATTTGATTTCTGTACAAATAATTCTCCTCCTTATGCCCATTCCCACTAATTGCTAAGGAACTGCAACTATGCCCATTAGTATTATTTATGATAGGCTCATATCTTATTCCCCGAAAAATGGAAAGCCTGCTATAACTCAGATGACAGTCATGCATTATAACTACCTTCTCCCCAAGTTAAACTGACGTGAATTAGTGAAAGTAAGAGTGAAAGAAATTTTGCTTTTAAATAAAAAAAAAAAAAAAACAAGTGCAATTTTCAAATGGCTCTATTATGCTCACTTGTTTTTAATATCAAATAGTTAAACATCCCAGTCAAGGGCATGTACCTGGGTTACATTCCTGGCCCCAGTTGAAACTCATGTGGGAGGAAACCAATCAATGTGTCTCTGTCACATTGATGTTTGTCTCTCTCTCTCTCTCTCTCTATCTCTCTCTCTCTCTCTTTCTCTTTCACTTTCACTCTCTCAAAAAATCATTGGGCCCTGGCTGGTTTGGCTCAGCAGTTAGAGCGTCGGCCTGCGGTCCGGAGAGACCCGGTTTGGTTCCCGCTAAGGGCAGGTACCTCGGTTGCAGTTTGTCCCCGGCCCTGGTTGGGTCATGCGGGTGGCAGCCACTCGATGTGCCCCTTTCATGTTGATGTTTCTCTCTCTCTCTCTCTCTCTCCCTCCCACTCTGTCTGAACAAAATATGGGAAAATGTCCTCGGGTGAGGATTAAATAAATGAATGAATGAATGAATGAATGAATGAATGAATGAATAAATAAATAAGATAAGAAAAATCATTGGAAGAAAATGTCCTCGGGTAGGGATTAACAATAACAAAATATTTATCTAGTGCATTTTTTAGAGAAAAATGACTATTTTTCTATTGTGAGGCCTCAATTTAATTTCTAATTACTTTAGTCAATTTTTAGGCAAATATTTTAAAATCTCTTTATATCAGAACCAAACAAATACTCCTGAGGGATTGAAAATCACATTATAAACACCCTCTCTTTCTCATTTACACACACACACTTTTATTATGCTTAAGGTAATCAGTATAATTCTATTGAAATGATATTTTCTTTTCATTATTTTTAAGATTTAACATAACCAGTTATAGGCTCAGTAAAGTTTTTCCTTGGACATTAGAAGTTTTTAAAATACTGACTACAAATATTTGTAATAACTAATATTTTTTTATGCTACAATGAACCAGGCCCAGCACTAAACGCTGTACCAATATGTCTTATATAAATCACCAAAACAAACTATAGGATAGTCATTGCCATTTTTCCCAGTTTCTAGATCCACAAATTAAGGCTTAGAGAGTTATAAATAACCTCATTATATCTCTCAATAATAAGTATATTTGTCAACTGATTATAATCTACCTTATAAGGTCAGTAAACATTTTACTAAAATTAAGGCTAAAAAATTATTACATTTTAAAATATATTCACCTAAATGTAAAAATTAAATTCATAATAAGCTAATACTAAACACACTTGCTTTGGGGTGTTTCTAAACACTGAAAAAGTATTTATTATTTGTGTTCATGGAAATTGTTTGTCCAAAGGACTGTTTGCAATGACAGATGAACAATAACAGAATTCTAAACCAAAGAAATTTTAAAATTCATATTTTTTAACCCCAAACTGGAGATGAAGATAGCTTAAATTGTGAACCATTTACATTGCAGCTATTCTATAAATATTTGTTGTTTGCTGTTTTCTTAAAAACTCTCAGGAAGATGCTTATATCCATAACATAAGTCCACCTATGGGCTTAATTGCTTTAGGGATTTTCTAATTTCTGATACAAATCTCTCTTCAGTTTAAAAAAAAAAAATTCTTTATTGATTTTTAGAGAGAGTGGAAGGGAGAGGGAGAGAGAGATAGAAACATCGATGAGAGAGAACATCAATTGGCCACTACCTGCATGCCCCCCACTGGGTATTGGGCCCACAACCTGGACATGTGCCCTGACTGGGAATCGAACCAGCAACCTCTTGGTGCATGGGTCAATGCTCAACCACTGAGCCACACTGGCTGGGCAAATAACCTAATTTCTTATATTGACTTTCATAAATTTAGCTGCTAAAATTAGTAATAAATTTGATCAACCACTTTGAATTTCCTATGTGATGTATTCAAAGGAAAAGGAGATCATTTCTCTTTTATCTGAAGGCTGTCACTCACAGAAAGAAATACATGCCAATAACAGATTCAGCTTTCAATACTTCATTTTTGGTTGTATCCTACTACACTCTTAAAATATGAATGGAAAACTCCATGGGGTTACTCGAAGCTCTCTACAATGGTTTTCTCTTCAAACACATGCAAAGTTGCTCTGGTGCTACTTGTTTTACCTAATATAATGTTTGGATGGAACATATACATGGTTTCTTAAATAGACACTTTAGTTAAATTGTAGACCCTAATGTCAGCATAATATCTGTGTGGTTTTGCAGCAGTCAAGGCCAAATAAGCTCCTTAGCCCTCTAACCTCTGGAAAGCAAACTGCAGCACGATGCACATCAGACAGTATAACTTATGTTTCTCTGTTGCCCATTAAAATGCTGGCATATATCACACAGTTCAATGAGAGTCAGACCAGTGCAGTCAGAATGAAACTTGAACTTGTGTTTAATGTCACCCAGGTTTTAATCACTTCCCCTAGATTCCCCTACAATTTCTCTGAGGCTTTTCATTTGCATGCCTTTTATAAATATATACATTGGTACTTGTATGTCAGGATTTAAAAATACTGCCGTAAATAGAGACTTGTTCAATGTACCATACATACACCACCAATTTCCAAAGTAGAGGACTACTTTCCAAGTAAGAGAAAAGCCCAAAGATAAGAGTGAGCATGTGACAACGGCCTGTTTGGGGAACATGAGGCAATCCACTTAGCTGATGCAGTGGGTGGTGGTTAAAAATCAGTAAGAAACATAAAGCAGACCTTGTGTGTAGTCAAATTATAAAGTCCTAGAAATTAAATTGAGGTGTTTAATGAGTTAATTAAATATAATAATTTATTGAGTACTTCAGGTACATTGCTCTGTACTAATGATTCAGATTTGGACAGGATAGGATACCTGCTCTCAAGGAGCTCAGAATTTTGTAGCAACAGAATGCATAAAGACAATAAAACACAGTATGATAAAACCTATAAAAGAGATATGAATAAAATGCAATGAGGACCTAGCAATAGGTTTATTCAATCATCTTCTTGGGAGAATGGGAGAAGGACGGCTTGACAGAACATGCTTCCATTCGTGTGAGTGTTGACAACCAAGTGGTGGTTTATTGTGTGTTGCTCATGGATGGGTCAACAGTTCCAAAATCCAGAGGCAGACATATTAATTCAGATGCCATGCTGTCAAGTAATGCTTTTTCTGGCTCCCTTTTCTCTAAACATGAAAATGACAGATAAAATATTTTAAAAAACTGAAATTTAGAAGAGAAACAAGTTTGTGTTTGGACAGAACAAAGATTTACAGGGGCAACTGTGGACTTCAGCCAATGTCTTCTAGGCCCTGGTACTAGAAACAGATCGATGCAATCAATGTAATTTACTACAGGCTATGTATGTATGTCAGGCGACCCGGGCATGCTTGTTCTACTAAATCAGAAGCCTGGGTGGGATGCTCCACCTGTGAGAGAGGTCTAAAAAGCTGTGACTACTTGTGATTACTCCTTACATGGAATTGTATATCTGAGCTGGTGTGAGAAAGAACAGAAAGCCGTACACACAGGTGGAAGAAAGAATGAAAAGTTTTGTTCACAGGGCTTCAGTGAGGAAATAAGTATTTCCTTAGTTTTTAATGGGGTAGTAGCCCCCAGTTGTAAGTAGTAGATCTGCTTTTGAACTGGGCAATGAGAATCCAGGAGTGCATTTGCAAAACAGCTATGTTGGAACCAAGGAGTGGAGAGATCAAGAGAAATTAACAAAGAACAATAAAAAAAAAACCCTATTCAAAATGAGCATGCAGAAAGAAAAAAATAAAGAGGAAAGAAAAACGATCTAAAGTACAGCAGGAGTTACTCCTTGCCTACAGTGCAGTAGATAGACAGCTAGAGTGACCCTCTTGACTGAAACAATCAGAATGCTGGATAAAAGGTGTTCGAAACACACCTGCACATGCCCACATGCTGGGGTGACTGTTATTCTGGCTTAGAGTGTTATAAACTAGTTTGAGTTATCCTTGCACTTTATTTAAATGACATCACATAGCATGTCCTGTGTGTGTCTGACTTCCTTCACTCACTGTGGTAGGCAGAGTAGTGGACCTCAAAAGGTATCATCAATCACTTCAGCTACAGTCAGACACACATTTCTTACCACCTTGTCCATTTGAATTTGAGGTGCTTGCTGCAATTGGCAAGAGCCAAATCAGGGCATTTTCCACCCTGAGGAAGTTACCAGTGGTGGATCTTAAAGGAAAAAAAATTGTTAATACATCTCTTTCTGCCCTGCTTCAGATGTAGGGTCACAGAATTGGTGCATCCCCTGCTGTATCTGTAACAACCATTTTTCAACAATCCCCTGCTCGTGCCAGACCTGTTGTCTAGAAAATTCAAGTTCAAGAGAGACAAAAGCATTTTCATAAAGCTTACAGAAATCCATTATGTCCCCTACTTTGGCTCTTGTGTGCTACTTAGGGGTATTCCGTGAGCAGCATATGCAACCAAGTAGTAATTATCCTTATGTTTTAGATTAATGGCAATTCAACAGAAGGATATAGATGACTGAGCCGTATAATTACGTTTGAACCCGGAGACCCCCTTTTGGCAATACCAAGCGATTCAGCCTGGGTTTCTGTTAGGGAAAAGACAGAGTATCGTGCCCAGAATAGAGAGGGTACAGTCCAGAATTTTCAAAATAGGAAATGACCAAGAGATTATCTCTTTCTGAGAAACAGCCATATTTAGTGATAAAACTGCCTTACTTAAAGTGTGTAAGTCATGAGGAGTTCAGGGAGAGTGAGAAATGTTTTTAAGTCTATATTTGAGGAGGCTATTCCAGGACTCAATAATACCAGATGCCTATGAATGGACTATAGGGAACATGGAAGGTATATAAAATTCTCTTGAGTGCTGGCCCATTTTCAGTGACTTTTGCAATAAAAGACACACATTGTCAGACTTGCAAAAAAAAGCAGAAATCTAAAAATATGACAAAGATCAGTTTCAAGATCCATAATGGTATGGCTAGAATCAGATGGTAAAACTAAAACAGCCACACTCTGAACAGGAAAAGTGTCATTAGCAGTGAGGTACTACCCATAGCCCTGAGAGAATCTCAATAGCACAATGTAGCTAGCCTTCCAGTAGCAGCCAAGGGCCCCTCCTTGGGCAATGTGGCCTCTCTGTCCATGGATCAAATGGGTCAACTTTTAGCAAAACTAATACATTAGTCATGCAGTGGCCCTGCGTAAAGCATATCGAGTTCTGTGCCTTGTGTTCTGTCTATATGTGTTGCCCTGTCCAATATAATGATGGATCGAAGCAGCCATCTGGGCAAAGAATGAATTTGTCAGTCTCTAAAACTGGGCCCTTAATGTAGGCATCTATGAGTGACCCAGACAGTTCAATCAGCATCTACAATTTGTCTCTGCCATTCATTGTTCCAAAGAACTGTATCTTAAATCTACGTATCTGCAGTTTTCGAACTGAAATGCCAAACAGGTAGATGATAGGCAACAGAACCAAATATAACAAGGTTCCTTCAGAGGAATATGGCCAGAGCTATGAGAAGGATTCTGCCCACAGAAAGAAGCAACTACATCTAATTTTGGTTCTCCATCACTAGTACTAAGACGGAACAGTTTAGCTGCTCGGAACACACTGTTGAATATCAGCCTGGTTCAACCATCAGTGAATAAGGACCAGTCAATCGGGAGACCTCAGTGAATGAAGGGCCCCATTGAGCCACTGGCTTTGCTTGAGGCAGGGATGTGTAAAATAAATGTTCCTTCAAATGCATCCTGCAAAGGTGATTTGTAGTCTAGAACATCATTTTGATTATTATTCACAATACATCCAGCTACATTAAACTTCCAAGTGCCTCTCAGGAAAGCTGAGTCTTCGACTTGGCAACAAGAAAGACTAGAGCTAAGTGCTTTCCTAGCATTAGTTTCTATCTTTTAGATATGTGCAGGGTCTTTTTCCCAAGGGCCTGAAACTTAGAATCTCTACCAAAGAGATTAGCAATCGCTGTAGTTTCCCATTTACTAGGCTTCAGCCAGGACCAATAGAACATTGTATCTGTGCTAAGATGTAACTGACATGGCTGAAACCCATCCAGTTTTATTCTCCATCAAATGAATGTTGTAATCAATAACTGAAGATGTTCGAGAAATCAAAAGATTTCAAGTGTGATTAAGGTAAATTCACGTCGAAATTTCACTGAATGAAAGCACAGGTTAAATTTATTTTGTAAATCAAAAGTAGCAAGTACTTCTTTTTACTCATTAGAAGGAAGTTAGGGTTTTAGGAATTGTTCTCAGTTATAATATGATTCTTTTCTATATAAATTTCCAGTGGTATGGACTTGGCGGGGGGTGGGGGTAGGGAACACCTGTTCACAGAAAGAAAAAAAAATGCTGGATTAATTAAAATTAAAAGTAGGGAAAACTCATCAGATGAATTAGTCCTTTTACCCCACAACTGAATCCAGAGTTTTAAGCCCACATTTATTTGCACAGAAGTCAAAATTCTACATAATATTTTATAAACATTGCCTTGAAACTCACTGTCAAAACACTGGACAAGAATTTGGGTACACATATTTAACTCTCAGTAAGAGACTCTTACTAACTTAATTCACAAGGTTGACTAATAGAATAATAAGTAATATCATTTGTGGTTAAAGCATTTTTAAAATCTATTGTCTATTTAGACTCAAGACTGACTTTCAAAACATGCTGAGTTAATTTTAACATATTCAAGGCATTAGATTTCTCTAAAAAGGGAGGTGGATACCTGTGCCCAAAATCTGTGTGCACGTGCACATACATACACACACACACACACACACACACTAGCCACATTTAATTTATTCTCTGTTAACTTCATTCACTCTTTTCTTGCATGACAGTGCTGTCATGGACTCATAAAATTTGCTTCTCTAATTATTGCTCTGTTAGTGTCTTAAGTTAGCATATTATTGTATTATTTCTTCAGAGTTTTTAATTACACTGATTAAGGCTTGGAGACATTCTTCCCTCATCCAATAAATGATGAATCAGTTTAACCTAGAGAACTACTTTATTTCTCTTATCTCCAAATTCTTGGTGAGCGGGGGCATCTATCATAGTACAAGTCCCTGTTCCATGATAATCAGAACAAAGAAAGACCAAGAGTAGGAATGGCTCAGAATCACAGAAAATAATGTCATAATGCAGCTTTCCTCCTTAAGTGTCAGTGTTATTGATAGCTTCCTTTAACACAATGTTCTCTGCACTTGGCTTCATAATCAAGCAACATTTTGACAAGTGCATGATCCCTCTTAAAAGAGAATGCACACATGATCCAAATATAGACACAAGTTTGCTGACTCCAAGTCCTGAATTCTTTCTACTGTACCAATGATTTCAAATTCACCAGTGCAAAAAGTTCAAAGTGCTTGCTAAGAATTTTCTATAGATAGAAACAATATACACTAACACATTGCATGCTTTTGTGCATTACTTTTCTTTTTTTCCCATTTGTTTATTCTTTAAAATTTTCTTTTCCATCACAATTTATCCCCTCTGTGCCCTCTTCCACCTCCATTCACCTTCTCTTACTGCAGTCCCCACAGTATTGTCCATGTACATGAGTTCCTATTTTTGGTTAACACTCCACACCCCACCCCAGAGCTGTCGGCCTGCTCTCCATCTACGAGTCTGTCTCTATTTTGCTTGGTAGTTCAGTTTGTTCATTATATTTCACATATAAGTGAAATCATATAGTACTTGTCTTTCTCTGACTGGCTCATTTCACTTAGCATAATATTCTCCAGGTCCATCCATGCTGTTGCAAAGGTAAAATTTTTATGGCAGAGTAGTATTCCATTGTGTAAATGTACCACAGCTTTTTCATCCCCTTCTCTCCTGATGGACACTTGGGCTGCTTCCAAATCCTGGCTTTTGTAAATAATGTTGAAATGAACATAGGGGTGTGTATATTCTTTTGAATTAGTGTTTTGGGTTTCTTTGGGTATCACTGAAGTGGAATCACTGGGTCATAAGGCAGCTCTATTTTTAATTTTTTGAGGTAATTTCATACTGCTTTTAACCATGGTTGTACCAATCTGCTTTCCCACCAACAGTGTATGTGCATTACTTTTCAGTGTATTTGGATGCTACTGTAATTAATAAAATAAAATTTATGTAAAGCATTGCTGAGTACTTTGCAGTGTGTTTAACTGTATATTTTAAAAAATAATAGAGGCTAAAAGTATACCTTTTTCAGGATTTGAACAATATTTTAAGTTAAAAAGATCTCTCTTGTTAGAAAAAGTTTTGAATCATTAACAAATACCATCTTATAGTAGCAGTTAACACTGTTTGCAGTTTTTAGTTGGCTACTTCTTACACAGTGTCACTTCTTTGGGATCCATATAAACCTATTTCCACATTATCCACTACCAACTATTTTCTCTGATCTCGGAACAAAGACATCAATGAACCTGAATCATTCCATCTTGAAGTGATTACCTTTAAGGTGATCTCTAGGATCCAAGATTTTCGTGCAAAAGCAGCAATCATCTCTATTCCTATATCCCAAAGCCCAGAGTATGTGACAGAACAGATACTTAGTGACTGACTGATACAGCTTTTCAAGAACTCCTTCAAATCTCTATGTACTGTGGCATCCTAAAAACAGAATCAGAATACTGTGATGATTTTTCAGGCTGTTACTAACTCACTGTGACATTTTCCCTCTCCAAAAAATAATAATAGCAATGAAGATGAAGATAATGATAACGCAACTAAAATTTTTTTTTGAGCATTAAGAGTGTGGCAGTCATAGTTATAGCATTTTAAATGAGCTTATAAGGTAAGTTTTTATCAAGTTTTCTAAAGCTTACCTTACAGGGAAGATTAGAAGCTTACTCCTGTGGCAACAGACTCTAGGAAATGGTGTAAAAAGGCAAATTTTGGCCCCACTATAAAGGCTCACCCATGGTGGCAGAGATAAAATAGGATATTACTAATAAAAGTAACTCAGAGAGCTAGAAATGTCAGAGGTCAGCTACCCTTAAACCACGTTTTTCTTCAGGAGTTATTACAGCAGCTGCTAGAATATTACTGTCAGGACTTACTTCTGTTCGATAATTTGAAGAGCATGGCTTTTCGTGGTTCTCAGGTTAACATAGCAAACAGATCAAAGCAGTAATTTGACATTTTAATTCTAGTTTTAAAGAAATATTTACTCATTACACATTTTAAAACAGTTTGAAAAGTGAAAAGTAAAAGTACCACCAGTTAAGATGTTCTTTTCTGCTCCCACTCTATTTAAGTATCTACCTATTCATATATATGAAAAATATACAAATATACACAAAAGGGACTCAAACTATACAATTTAAAAACTTGTTTTATTCATTTAAAATATGTGTTAAACATATTTTTCATGTCAGCATATACAAATCAATCTCATTGTTTAAGCTGCGTGGATGGATGGCCAATGCTATAATTAAGAAGACAATTTCCTGCTGAAAGACATTTGTGCCGCCTCCAGGTATTCTTCTAATACAATATTGGTACAATGAACATTTCATATGTATATATCTGTCTGTGAAAATGGAATTATGGAGTCAGAACAAATTCATCAATGAATACTATCAAACTTTAAAAATTTTACCAATCAATGTGTTAAAATATATTTTTAGTTATAGTATTAACTTTCATTTTAAAATTAAACATTACTGTTGATGAAGTAAATATTAAGAAATATTCTTACACTTTGAAGAATATATCAGTCAACGATGAGAGAAAAGTGGATTCAAAGATTCAGATTTGGAAGAATGTTGACTGAAAAAAATGTATTAATATCTCATTATACAGATAAAACAGAAGAATGTAGATAAGGTTGAGATTGTAGAGGCATATCAGGTCTTAAAGTGCCTCATCAGCAATATTACAAAAGTTAGACTTTGTATCAGAAATGATAAAAAGACTATGAGGTACCTGATTAGAAAATGGACCAGACTTGAACAGACATTTCACCAATGAAGATATATAGATGATTAGCAAGCATATGGAAAGATGTTCTATATAATATCCCATCAGAAAAATTCAAATTATAACAGAAATGGAAGAAGCCCTGGCCGGTTTGGCTCAGTGGTTGGAGCATCGACCTGCGGATCAGAGAATCCAGGGTCGGTTCCCACTGGGGGCATGTACCAAACAAAAAAAACCAACGGGCTAGCACTATACACCTCTTAGAATGTCCAAAAGCTGAAACAATGACACCACCAAATGCTGGCGAGGAGGTGGAGCAACAGGACCTCTCATCACTTGTTGTGACAATGAAAAATGGCACAGCCACTTTGGAAGACTTCTTACAAAAGTATGATGATTTCTTACAAAACTGCCCATACTCTACTGTATGATCCAGCAATCTCACTCTTTGATATTTACTCAAAGTAATTAAAATGTATGTCCATACAATAACCTGCCCACAGAGGTTGACAGCAGTTTCATTCATAACTGCCAAAAATTGGAAGCAACCAAGATTTCCTTCAGTGGGTAAATGGATGAATAAACTGTGGTATATCCAGACAATGAAATATTCATTGCTTAAAAAAGTGAGCTATCAAGCCATGAAAAGATATGGAGGAAACTTAAATGCATATTTCTAAGTGAAAAAATCCAGTGTGAAATGACCATATACTATGATTCCAACTTTATGACATTCTGGAAAAGGCAAACTATGGAGAGACTGAAAAGTTCAGTGGTTGCTAGGGGTTAGGGTGAGTGGTGGTAGGCGATGAATAGACAGAGCACAGAAGATTTTTAAGGCAATGAAAATACTCTGTATGATATCATAACAATGACTCCATGCCATTATACATTTTTAGTCAAACCCATAGAATGTACAACACCAAAAGTGAACTTTAATGTAAGCTATGCCCTTTGAATTATTATCATGTGTCATCACATGATACAGGTTTATCAACTGTGACAAATGTACCACTCTGGTGAGGATGTTAATGGGGGAGAAGCCTAGGCTTGGGGGCAATGGATATGGAGGGCATTTCTTCCCCTCAGTGCCTTAAAATACCTCTAAAATAATAAAGTCAAGATGTACATCACATATACAATTTTATATGTCAGTGGTATCTCAACAAAGCTGTTGGGAAAAAAGACAATAAAACGTTAAAAGAAGAAGAACAATGTGATAGGTTTACATTTGAGAAAATAATTGTGACTAATTCCATTGTTTGTAATTTAAGAGAGAGAAATAGGAGACAATGAGACAAGTTAAAACCACTGATAAATCAAGCAGTTCCTTTATCATAAGTTTGTGTATATATTTTATGCTTCAAAAAAAGTTTACTTAAATGTTTAAAGCATCAGTGGAATGCTACTTTTTTCTAGTCACTAATGGATGATGAGGACACAGGGGAAATAATAACTTGTGTTGACAAAAACTAAGGGCAAGGAAGGAGACAAAGAAAACAAACAAACAGTGGGACAAATAGAAAACAAAGAGTAATATAATGACCTCAAGTCCAAATATCTGAATACCTATGTTAAATTTATGTTAAAAGTAGGCAAATCTGTAATGCCTATAAGAAACATACCTTAACTGTATGAACAGAAAGGTTTTGAAAAGTATGAAGAATATAAATCCCACTCTGAAATAACTCTTGAAGTCACGCCGCTTCTCCATTTTTTGAGCCGTATAGCTCAGGGCCTCAATGTTTTCTTACCTAACCTTTTCCCATAAACTGCTTCCTGGTCTCCTTGCCTCCTGTCTTGCCCTTATTCTTCACTAATGATCCAACCATTTCTGTACACTGCCAGGGGGTTGCTTTTTTAAAAGTCAAGGATGATAGTTTTTAAGACCTTTAATTCTATATTATTCTACAGGGTAAAGAACCATGTTTTCCACTCCTAGAGTCCTATGTACTACTTCTCACATGGTATTTCTCACAATGATTTATTTTTTATTTTTTAATCCTCACCCAAGGATATTTTTCTATTTATTTGTAGACAGAGTGGGAGGGAGAAAGAAACATCAATGTGAGAGAGACACATCAATTGGTTGCCTCCTGCACAACCCCAACCAGAGCCAGGGACTGAACTGCAACTGAGGTACATGCCCTTGACCAGAATAGAAACCCATGACTCTTTGGTCCATGGACCGATGCTCTAACCGCTGAGCCAAACCAGCAAGGGCTCTCACAATGATTATTTATTTAACAAAGTAAATTAATCTAGGATCATTATGTTAAAAAGACTGAGGGTGTGTGTGTGTGTGTGTTTCTATGAATGAGAGTGAAATAGTGTTAGGATCATAAAATGAAGTACTTAGGAAAATAGATCATCTGGTAAATCTCTCTCTTGAATAAATTCCTGATAATGGAAAAAAAAGAATAAGCAGCATCACTATCACCCCCAAAATTCATGTGAGCTGAAGAATCATGGTAGAGAAAAAATAAAGCAAGGGGTAACTGGAAGATGCTTTGAGGGGTAATTTGCTGGTCATACACATAAGTAGTATGAAGTCAGATCAGTCCAATTTAATTCAGTTGGTTCACAGTGCTCTTCCTATACATTAAAGGAAGACAATTATATTCACAATGAGCTATTATGCAAAACTGATGGTAGCTGATACTCTTAACAATGTTTTATAAGAATTTAAAGAGGATCTAGGAAGGCTTTCTCTGGGAAGTGGACATTTAAACTGGGTTTTTGTCCGACTCCAATGGAAAAATATTGAATACATCATTATTTCATATTGTGTGCATTCAAAGACATACTTAGAGCCTACCTACTGAAAATGTTGCATATTTATGGCAATTGTAGCTTGAAAGATTAATAACCTTGGATATAATTCTAAACTTTAAAAAAAATTACCTTTTTAAAAATGTATAAGATACCATATATTCTTTCAAATTAGTGTTTTGAGTTACTTCAGATAAATTCCAAGAAATGAAATCACTGGGTCATGAAGCAGTTCCATTTTTAATTTTTCGAGGTAACTCCATACTGCTTTCCACAGTGTCCGCACCAGTCTGCATTCCCACTAACAGTGCACGAAAGTTCCCTTTTCTCCACAGTCTTGCCAACACTTGTTTTTTATTGATGATGGCCGTTCTGACAGGTGTGAAGTGATTTCTCATTGTGAATTTAATTTGCATTTCTCTGATGACTAGTGACATTGGGCATCTTTTCATATGTCTATTGGCCATCTGTAAGTCCTCTTTAGAGAAAAGTGTGTTCAGGTCCTTTGCCCATTTTTAACGCTATGTCCATTGTAGCATTATTTATAATAGCCAAAATTTGAAAGCAGACGAAATGCCCATCAGTAGATGAGTGGATAAAAAAGCTGTGATATATTTACACAATGGACTACTACTCAGCCATCAAAAAAAAAAAAAAAAAAGAAGAAGGAAATCTCCCTTTTGTGACAGCATGGACGGACCTGGAGATTATTATGCTAAGTGAAACAAGCCAGTAAGAAAAAGGTAAATACCATATTATTTTACTTATATGTGGAACCTAATATAAAGAAACAAAATAGAAACAGACTCATAGCTGTCAGAGGGAAGAGGGCAGGGGGACTGGGTGAAAAAGGTGAAGAGATTCATAACAACAAAAAAATCCTCATAGATAGACAGCAGTATGGTCATTACCAGGAGGTATTGGGGGTAGGGGAAGGCAGGAGAGGGTAAATGGGGGATAAATGGCGAAGGAAGGAGACTTGACTTGGAGTGGTGAACACAATATACAATATACATATGATGTATTATAGAATTGTACATCTTAAACCTATATAATTTTAACCAATTTAATCTCAATAAATTTTTTTAAATGCATGAGATCCCAGTGTTGTAATACATTAAACCATTATTGATGATCAACATTCTATTTCTCATTATAATATTTCTTAAGGTGACAGCTAACTGTGAGAAAAGAGGACTCAGAACTAAATTTGAGGAGAAAGGACATGTTTAGATCTGCATCATTGGTTACAGAGAATAGTCAAACAAAGTATAGATAAATGAATAGCTAGATTTATTTTTTTCTACAAAAGGAAAGCAGAAGAGATTTATATGACTAATGAAGCAGATTCTTTATCTAGCAGCAACATTTTTGTGGTTTTGGTTTGTAATACTGAAATGTTAACAGCATTAAAAATAAATAGCAGTTATTATTTGTAGGTTTTATAAATTCTTAAGACTTTGAAGAGTATGATAAGTGATCATAAAATTGAATGTAAATGTAGTACATGCACAACTGCTTTTCAGGATGGTCATAAAGTGTAAATTATTAAGATAGCACTCTGCTTTCTTTGAATATCTATTAGTTTGGTTTAAATATCCTGCCTACTGCAGTATGCCATTTTAAAATCTCTTGTTGGACTCCCCATGCTATGTCAAGCACTGGGGATTCAAAATGCAAGTCACAGTCCTAATTTCACAGGTGAATGCTACACCTGTGGCCAGAATGAAGCTAGACACCAAGCATAGCCTGAAAGGGTCCTGGAAGGACCTCTTCAAGAAGGAAAGATCTCAGCTCATACTTAAAGCACAAATAGAAGTTACTCTTCAGAATAGGCTAGTAAGTTGGATGCTGTCTTCAAATAATTGCCAGTTAAAATGCTGAGTATCTAAGAGCCCAGACTGTGGACTCAGATTGCCCAAGTTCAAACTCTGAATCTGTTCTTACTTAATGTGTGACTTTGGATAAGTTGCTTAAACTCTATGGAATTCAGTTTCCTCTTATGTAAAATGGGGATTATAATACTAGTTCCTGCCTCATCCATATTTTTGCAAGGATTATAAAAATTAATACATGTGAAAACTTAGAACAGGTCCTGCTACATACTAAGTGCTTATCAAAGATGGTTATTGTTATTTATTTCAGAAGCTTGCTGAGTACTCTCTGTGGGATACTCACAGGACCATCTAGCCACTTCTCTTGTCCTGAACAATCCAGCTCTGTCCATATTCCACACACAAATTATATTCCTTGTATTTGTACCGTCCTTAGAAGGTAATCGAGAACTCCATTGTTTTGGGGCTTTTTCCGTTGAGAGCCTCTCCTCACTCCTATATCCAGTGTTGAGTGTTCCCGCACACAGTAAACATTATTCTCGCTAGTAAATCCAATTTTTTCCTGACGTGTTAGTTTTAGTAATGATGTTTAGTTCCTTAAAGATTGAGACCCTAGTAACAACTGACAGGCCTACTCTGAATGAGGGGAGTGGGAGGGGTTGGGAAAGGTAGGTGAAGAGGGAGATGGTTGAATGAAGGGGTATTCCAAGAATAGAGACTGATTTTTTTGTTTGTTAAGTAAAGTACTTCAGGTTGGACTTAATAATTTCTTAAGATTTTCTTTCAGTCCTGAGACACTCTGATAAATTTCTAGTTGGCCTCAAGTGGGTAACCCTACATAAATGTAAGGTAATTAACCTTTGAACATATAATAGCCCTATTACAACTCCCTATTCCGTTTTGCACCACATTGAAATCCTCAAGTGTTTTGTCTGACCCTAAAAGTTATGCATTTGTGTGCAACTTGGATACATTAGAGAATTTAAAAAAAAAAAAAAAATCAAACTCTTACACCAAAACAAATTGTTCAAGAGGAAAGCCTTCATCATTCCTATTCATCATCTCAACCCCTACCCAAGAGAGGTCCAGAGCAGACATTCAAAACCTGCTTGTTAAAAGACTGATTGAATGAATGAACTAATCATTTCCCTCACCAAAATGTGAGCCAGCCTCTCTTTTCGAGTTTATAGGGAGAATTTATCTTTTTCCAAAGCCTCCAACCAGACTGTGTTTAACACTCCATTAAACAAGGGAAAGAAAGGCTGGCCACTGCCAGTGTTTGCAAACTCACTCTTCCTGCAAAAAAGCAAAAGGGAAAGCAATCAAAAACAGCAAATGGTGGAAAATGTAGGTAATTATTTGTCCCATGTAGCTTATTATTCTTCACTTTGGAGAGAGCAGAATGTCCGCTGAGGACAAAGTAGTTTAAAACCAACATCTCAATGCAAATACTTTCCCAACAGTTAGCAGCATTTTTTTGAGATACCCGTGCCTCTGCGAGCCCTCACAATATGAAACAGTAAATAACTACGTAGACGTTCATTTTAAAAAAAAAAGGAGGCCCAGGAGTTAGGCTTATTTTTAAAAAGTAAACTACAAGTACATAGCCAGCATTCTTGCCGTGGAAAAAGTATCAGTACAATCTGCATCAAAGCCATCGTAACATTTTTAAAAATGCCAAAGGAAATCAACAATTATAATAGCAATACACAGTGCTTAATTAACCATGTGCTGCTACATGATATTCTAATATCTTTACAAGTATTAAGTTTTTACTCTTCATAGCATATGAGGAAGTGCTATTATTACCACCCCGTTTTACAAATGACAAAACTGAAGGAAAAACATTTAGTAATGGTCCAAGGGTCTCACAGCTAGTAAACAGCAGTGTTTGGATACAAACCCAGGCATTTTGGTCCCATATCTGCTCTTAACTATTGTGCTATAGAGGAATTAAGTATGATAGAGTCTTACATTTTAGAAAATAGATGATATCTCGGAAACTTCTGAACCCAATTAATAATATCTCTTTGACTTGAGCTTCAGCAAATCAATTCGATGACTATACATGCTAATCACTGTGCTTGGTACTGTGAGAATCCTATAGAAATAGATAAGAAATCATCTCCTTGCCAAAGAAAGCACAGTCATCAAAGGCAGGTGTGTACACCCAATGGTAACTGGGTGGGATAAATGCCATAGTAGAGAAACCTGTTGTGATGTTGGACAGAGGTCAGTGTTACAAACAACTGGTAATAGGTTCAGAGGCATTTGATTGATCTCATATACTTGTTTAAAGAGTACAAGATTTGGGTCTTAAAATTATAAACAGAGGATCATAACCTTTGAGTGGTGTTGTAGAGAGAGACAGATTGGCAATTAGATGATATTTATCTGCCTGACTGGTGTGGTTCAGTGGTTGAGCATCAACCCATGCACCAAGAGGTCACCGGTTCGATTCTCAGTCAGGACATGTGCCCAGGTTGTGGGCCTAATCCCCAGTGGGAGGCATGCAGGAGGTGGCCAATCGATGTTCTCCCTCATTGATGTTTCTATTTCTCTCCCTCTCCCTTCCTCTCTCTAAAATCAATAAAGAAAAACTATTTTTTAAAAGATATTTATCTAAGACTATTTCTTTAGGTAACTAGCAATCTGAGTTTTAATTACCTTATCTATTATATAAATATACGAAAGTCCTCCATCTTTTTTTTAAGTTCTAGTTATTATTATTATTTCTTTATTGATACTAGAGAGAGAGAGGAAGACAGTGATAGAAACATTGATGAGCGAGAACATCAATTGGCTGCCTCCTGCATGCCCCACAGTGGGGATCAGACCTACAACTTGGGCATGTGCCCTGACCGGGAATCGAACCAGAGACCTCTTAATGCATGGGTTGACACTCAACCACTGAGCAACACCAGCCAGGCAGTTCTTCTTCATCTTTATTTACTTTTTTAGATTGGTTTCTTTGGTTCATTATTTAGGTGAGATTCAGTTAAGACAAATGTATAAGAATGAACATAGCATTCTGCAAAGTAATGAGGTTATTATCAATAGCATCATATCCTTTGATACTATTTTTTCATTTGGGGTCATACAACAGAACTCTCTATAGCCACCTAGAATAGACACTGTTCACAAGTTTAAGGTAGAATTCATGTGGTTAAAGGAGAGAAAGAAGGGATTATTCTTATCTCATCACCATCCCTAGGAATTTTATACTCAAGTTTCTTACTATATTGACTTTTATTTTATTTTTTTATCAATGAATTTATTTTTGTTACAGACGTTTCACCCTTTTACTTCTAGACACCCTCCTCCTGATCCCGCGCCCCACCCCCCAGCATTGTTGGCTATGTCCATTGGTTACGCATATAAGTTCTTTGGTATATCTCATACCTCCCACTCGCCCCCTTCCTCTGAGGTTTGTCAGTCTAATTACTTCCTTGTAATGCTACTCAACTGTCTTGTGTTGTTGTTGTCATTGCTATTATCATTTTATAACCCTCCAGAAACTACCATCATCATCACCACACCTATGGCAGATTGCATTTTACAAAAATGGTTTCAGTGAGCTCTTCCAGTCCACACACTCTTCTTACACTGTGACTTTGAATCTCTTCCCTCTGAGATGTAAGATGTGTCTGTAACTATGGCAGAAGTAATGCTATCTGACTTACAAGGCAAGGTCACAAGAGTCAATACAGTTTCTGCTTGGTTCTCTTGGGATATCACGGTCAAAGAAGTCTAATCAGACCCAGAAGGCTCCACATGGAATGTAAATGAGGCCCATCTAGTCCTGGATGAGCTCTCAGCTGACAGTCAATACCAAGTTACCGGAAATAGGAGTGAGCCATCTTGAAAGAAGCCAACTCAGCTGAAGCCACATGAAGAAGAGAAAAGCTGTTCCCAAGATAACTTCCAAGATTGAAGATTTCATTCTGTAAAATGAATGACTGTTTTTGTTTCAAGCATTTAAGTCCTTGGATGTCAGGTCATGCAGCAATAATGAACTGACATAATACCCATGGCTAATTAATCTTTAATTCCTTCCTTTCTCCTTCCTTTCTTCCTTCCTTCCTTTCTTCCTTCCTCGGCTTCTGATGTACCAGATATTGTAGACACGAGAAATATAAAAATATAAATAAAGTGTATTCCCTCAAACAATTTCTAGTCAGTTTATAGCTCATTGTGGAACACTGACATGCCAATCAATGGTTGGAAGACAGCCTTAGAAGTATTCTTACAGTGTTTTGCCTAATATGAAAAGAAAACTTTGGGGAGGGGGATTCTAATTATAATGTTCTTTGAATAAGTGATGAGATTAATAATTACTAGTATTTTCTGAGTGACTACTATACGCATGCACAATTTATAATATTTTAATGTATTACCAATTTAACCTTCACATAAACAATGCCCTGAGTAAGATCCCTATGTTTCCCACACACACACACACACTTTATAGTTGAGAAAACTTAACCGATTATCTGTAAATATACAAAGAGTTTTTCCCTGGCCGGTTTTGCTCAGTAGTTAGAGCATTGGCCTGCGGACCAAGGGGTCGAGGGTTTAATTACTGTCAAGGGCACATACCCAGGTTTCAGATTCGATCCCCGGCCCCAGTTGGGGTCATGCAGGAGGCAACCAATCCATGTGTCTCTCTCACATTGAGGTCCTCTCTCTCCCCCTCTCCCCTTCTCTCCTTGTTCTCTAAAAATCAATGGAAAAATATCCTCAGGTGAGGATTAACAAAAAATAAATAAAAATATACAAAGAGTTTTAGTAATTTGCCTAAGTGCAAGAGTCAAAGGTAGTTTAGATTTGAACCCAAGATGTCTGGTTGAATTACTCAGTGATGCTGTGAAAACATGAGAGAGACATTTTTTTCAGGAAGAGATACATGTAATGAGCCAGATTCCTATTGATTTCTGTCACACTTTATATTAACAAATGATCTGAATGTGCTAGTGATTCAGTTACAATTTAATAAGAAAAATTGTTCTTATACCCATGTCTGTGTTTGTGTGTGTGTGTATAATAACTACAATCAGCTGTCTATAACATGTTAAACTTTCTAGAGGATATGTAAATATTGCCGTCTCATATCAAGCAGAATTGTTAACTATATCTTCTTGCCTACTGCCTGTTTTCTTTTGATAGTAGGTTATCCAAAAAATATGTAAAAATCCTTTATTCTGAGAGTGAACTTCACATTTGATGTAGTCACAAAATGCTAAGTTAAAAGTTATTCTAGGCCAGCCGATGTGGCTCAGTGGTTGAGCATTGACCCATGCACCAAGAGGTCGCTGGTTTGATTCCCAGTCAGGGCACATGTCCAGGTTGTGGGCCCGATCCCTAGTCGGGGGCATGCAGAAAGCAGCCAATCAATGTTCTCTCTCACCGATGTTTCTCTCTCTATCTTCCTCTCCCTTCCTCTCTCTAAAAAATCAATAAATAAAGGAAAAAAAAAAAGTTAGCCCTGGCCAATTTTCCTTAGTGGTTAGAGCACTGGCCCGCAGACCAGTGAGTAGTGGGTTTGATTCCAGTCAAGGGCACGTACCTCAGTTGCGATTTGTCCTCAGCCCTGGTTGGGGTCGGTCAGGAGGCAGCTGCTCGATGTGTCCCTTTCATGTGGACGTTTCTTCTTACTCTCTCCCTCCCACTCCACCTGAACAAAATGAGGATAAAAATAGGAAAAAAAAGTTATTCTATATAATTGCCATTAATACCTTTATAATAGATGGGATTTAAAATTGATTTGGTAACCAGAGCTCTGAGTTATACAATCTAATAAAATAAATCATGCCAATATTTACACCTGAAATTTAATTTGACCCACTGTCAAATACTTTATAAATCTTAACAGCCAGCAATACTTCTGACAAATAAATATGTGTATGCATCAATACATAGACAGAGAAAAACTACACACATATAATCTATTCATTATCTGGCCTTCTTTTTCCCTTTCGGTGTCAAAAAGCCACATAATTTTAATGTATGTGTTTTCCCATAGAAAAAAAATTTACCTAGAATATCACAAAAAAGCTTCTGGAAAGGTTTTTTTTTTTTCCTTAGTTGTCTCGAGTCAACTTATCCAGAATATACGTCCTGATTACTCTTCCTATTATGCCACTGCCCGGCACAGAAACCTTCAAGAGCTCCCTGTTGCCTGCCAAGCTAAGCCCCAAACCTCAATCACACAGTCTAGGGCATATATCAGTCTACAACTTCCTTCTCAAAATACATGTACTGCTTTTCTGTATTCATCCCCCTCTGTAAATACAAGAAGCAACCATCCATTTCTGAGCAAACCCTGAGATTTTCTGTCTCTAGAGTCCAGACCTCTCTGTTCTGCCTATCTGTAATGCAACTCTGTGTATCTAAACTGGACTCTTCTACATCTAAATGCATTGCAATCATCTCGCCTAGCACTATACTAGATGGTAGAAAGGAGATCTACATATTCTGATGGCCTTTCCACCATTTGTGTATAAATTAATACTTAAAACTCCATGGTATTTATTAAAAGCTTATAAATAGAGAGCTAGACAGTCATTTCAGCTTCCTAGGGGAACCTGGAAATCTGTGTTCGACATGATTCTATGTAAGTTTGTCTTTCAAGAAGTCAGAAGTTCAATGAAGACAACTAATCATTGTCAGTTTGTTTCTTTAAAAATGTTGACCCTCAGGGAATAAAATTAAACTGTATACACAAGTACTGTTATCTGTATATTCCACCAACATTTATTGAACACTTTCTACGTACCTCAAATTATAGAAGCAATGGGAAGTGAATAAAAAATGCAGTTAGTGAGTTTGGGAGTAATGAGGCATAACTACAATCTAAGGTAAAAAGTGACACATTGTAAAAGAGCGAGAGAGCCTTGGACTTAAAAGGAAGAGAAGAGAGATTGTGCCTGCTTGGGAGGATCCCAGAAAGTTTCATGTTAAAACAAGATGTTTCCATTTGTCTTCAGCAAATGTCAACCACAATGGAAAAACATTAAGACAGCTAAGTATAAAACCCTTCAGCATGAATCTGTTTCCATGGTGTCAATTCTATATGTTTATATTAATTTTTTTCTTGGTCTCATGAAAAAGATTTTAATAAATCTTTGCACGCAAAAGCATTGAAAGCCACACATGCTACAGAATACCAAAGTTCTTAAATATTAGTAAATTGGAATATCACTGTGTGTATTCCCACTCTGGACTAGCTCTCTTTTAGAGATTTGAGGAATTCTTTTTACATGATTTCTCCTTAGAAACTACTGATGCTGTATAATTTCATCAGTACAACATAGTTCCATGAGTTAGAAGGAAGGTGTTTATTTAAGGAGCTAAGTGTTTTCTTTCACAAACGTGAAGCGGTACCTTAACGAATCAAGTACAATTCATGTCCGCATTTCTCTTGTGGTTACTGTTGCTCTGAAAAGACAAACTCCAAAAGGTGTGCTTGCTTTCTCTATAGGAGTACACATGTTCCCGTGGTGAAGGGAGGAGCAACAAAGAAACCCACTCAACTAGTGAACTCTGGAATGTTGCTATTAATGAAAAATACATAAACCCATGTAATAGTTATTTGAAAAGTCAAGTATAATGATAGATTTTTTAAAAATAAGAAATGTTTATTTTCTATATGGTGCACAGTTTTAGGCATGATGAACACAGCAGTGAAAAAGGCAAACCGACTTCATGCTCTTCACATATCTCATGCTCCTAGTATATGAACTATGGGTTGTGGGCCTAGGGGAGGCAAGGGGAGGAGCTGAGGGGAGATAAAATGCATGTAATTAACAAGTAAACTAATTTATTTATTTTTTTTATTAATTTATTGTTGTTATAGATGTTTCTCCTTTTCCCCCAGACACCCTCCTCGCCATCCTGACCCCCCACTCCCCAGCATTGTTGTCTATGTCCACTGGTTATGCATACATCCATATAAGTTTTTTGGTTCATCTCCTCCATCCCCCCACCCCCCTACCCTGAGGTTTGTCCGTCTGAACCATACTCCTTTCTATGTCTCTGGGTCTATTTCGTTCATCAGCCCACCTTGTTCATTATACTCCACAAATAAGTGAGATCATGTGGCATTTCTCTTTCTCTAATTGGTTTATTTCACTGAGCATAATACTCTCGAGGTACCTCCATGTTGTCTCAAAAGATAAGAAATCTTTCTTTCTTATAGCTACATAGTATTTCATTGTATATATGTACCACAGCTTTGTTATCCACTCATCTATTGATGAACACTTGGGCTGTTTCCAGATCTTGGTGATTGTAAATAGTGCTGCTATGAACATAGGGGTACATATATTCTTTCTGATTGGTGTTTCAGGCTTCATAGGATATATTCCTAGAAGTGGGATCACTGGGTCAAATGCCAATTCAACTTTTAATTTTTTGAGGAAACACCATACTGTTTTCTATAGTGGCTGCACCAGTCTGCATTCCCACCAGCAGTGTGTTAGACAAGTAAACTAATTTCAAATAGTGATAAGTGCCAGGAAGACAATAATGTAGGGTGATCTGATGAAAAGGGGATTAGCAGGGACTTTAATATAGGTGGGCAAGAAAGGGGGACATATACAAGAATTGATATTTGAAGTGATACCTGAGTTATCCGTTTACAAAACAATGGACCATGTAAAAATGCAAGCAGAAAAGCAGCAAGGGCAAAGGCCTATGTTGGAAAACAGTTTCAAAGAGGTAGAAAACTCAAGGCTAGTATAACAGCATGATGACGGAGGTAGGGGATGCCACAAAGTAAAATCGTAGGGTTTGGTAAGATCATAAAGGCCATGTGAGGAAGATCATTTAAGTTTGTGTAGTGTATATAAGTAGGTTGAATTTCATTTCTTAAAACCCTGATATGATAAGGACTTCTGTATATCCTTGTATATGTAAGAGAAATGAAACTTTCATTTTTACATTTATTCGAAAAGCAGTAATTGAGGAACTCTTCTGTGCTACAGTCTGGAGTTGAGGCAGAAGGTAGACAGGAGGAGTGATTTGGTACTTGCTCTCTAAGAATGTATAGAATGATAGAAGAGAAATTACTAAACGCCCCAAGTAATTTCATTTGTAAAGTATTTTAGATATTGTGAGGACTAATACAACTTCCAGTTGGTAAGATGTTTGCATATAATACAATGTGTAAATCGAGTGCTGAAGTATAGGTCTGAATTGAGTGTGTGGAAATGAGGAGTGCTGAAAAAATAGATTAAGACAGGAAGTAACATGCAAGGCATTTTATGGAATTCAGAAAATATTTAGCAACGTGTTGCTGATACTGTCCAAAAGTGTGAGGCAGTGAAGGGAAATTAATGTATCCATTTATTTATTCAGTGAATGTTTACTGAGCAAGTACTACGTAGATGTAGTAACATCCTAGATGCCAGGGAAAGTGGTGGTGAATAAATGATAAAACTCTTGTTCTCATTATGTACTGTCCAGTAGGGGGAGACAGACAATACACAAATAAGTAAACACTGGCTAAAGTGATAAGCGCTTTGAAGAAAAATAATGCAGAGGAAGAGAAGGCATTTTGTAGTGGTTAAACTTTAACGAAGAGTGAACAAGGAAGGCTTCTCTAATAAGAGGCATGACTGCAGAGACCTGAAGGACAAGACAGGGTGACTCATGCAAACGTCTGGGGAAGAGTCATCAAAGCAGAGAAGTGGGAACATGCTTGGAATGTTCAAGAGAAAGTGTGGAGACTGGTACATGTGAAATATCAGGAAAAGTGATAGGAGATGAAGTCAGAGAAGTGAGATGGAGAGAGGGGATGTAGACATGTAGCACCTTGTAGGGGATCGCAAGTTAGGAAGTCAGTGGAGGGCAATGAACAAAATAGTAGAACAATTGGATTTTCATTGTCACGGGGTACTATACATACTATGTTGAGAAAAGCCGGAGGGATGGCATAACACAAAAATGCTACTGAAGTTATCCAGGTAAGAGGTGATGGTGGCCTGGAGTTGGATGGTTATAGATGAGGTGAAGAGAATGGTCAAATCATGGAAATACTTTGAACTGATAGGATTTTGTAGATGATCACATATTGGATAAGAAAGAAGTCAGATTGACACCATATTTTATAACCCAAGACACTGGAAGAATGGAGTTGCTATTCACTCAGATGAAGAAGACTCCAGGAAGAACAAGTATTTGTCAGGCAACCCAATTGACAGTTGCAGACATAATACGTTTGAAATTTGTAACTAAGCAGATATTTGAATAGGCAGCTAAATGCATGGGTTTAGATAGAGTTCAGGGAAAGTGTACGTGCTTGAAAACAGGGAGAAAGCCTTCTTTTCTACCTCGTGCCTCCCTAGCCCCATAACCCATGGTTCATATATCTGGAACATGAGATGTGTTGGTTTTCCTTTTTCACTGCTGTGTTCATCATGCCTAAAAACGTGCACTATATAAAAAATAAATAAACGTGTTATTTTTTTAATTCATTATTTTGCCCTGGCCAGCTTGGCTCAGCAGTTAGAGTTGACCCATTGACCAAGGACTCATGGATTAGATTCCTGATCAAGGGCATGTACCTTGGTTGTGGGTTTGATCAGGGTCATACAAGAGGCAACCAATCTATGTATCTCTCCCATATCAATGTTTCTCTCTCTCTCTCCCCTCCCTCCCTCCCACTCTATGTAAAAAAAAAAAAAAAAGCAATGGAAAAATATCCTCAGGTGTGGATTTAAAAAAACACCATTATTTTACTTGACTTTTCAAATAACTATTATGTTAGTTTATTTATCCTTTATTAATAGCGATATTCCAGAATTTATTAATTGAACAGTGTTTCTTCTTTCTTCATTTCTTGGGAGCCAATAGGAGATACATGATATTTAATGCTTGTGACTAGGTAAGTCTATAGAGAGGGAAAAAAACAAAGCCTAGGATTGAGTTCTGAAGCTCTACAAAGTTTAGAGGCAAGGGAGAGAAGAAAGAACTAGCAAAGGAGAGGCAGGCTAGTGAAGGAGGAAGTAAAGGCAGAGCCAAAGGAATTAGTGTCCCAATAAATAAATGAAGCAAAGAAAGAGTAACCAACTGTGACAAATACTTTTAAGTAATTTGAGAACTGAAAAGTGATTTGATTCGGCATTGGGAAGTAGTTAGTGACCTTGACAAGAGCAGTTAGAGTTGACTGGTAGTAAACATAACCTCACCAAAGTAGGATTGAGAGAGAAAAGATGGAAATAAATTAGTGAAGGGCAACTTCTCTGAAAAGTGTTGTTTTTCAAATGTACAAAAAAAATTGGGACAGTAGCTGGAAGAGATACTCAACAGAAGGTTTGCCTGAAATGTGAGATAGGTTAGTCTAATTGTATGCTGCTGACATGGTTGAAATGAGAGAGAGAAACTGATGAGATAGGAGAGAGAACTGTAGAAGTGATGTATCTGCGTGGTCAAGAGGGTTGGTATCTAATGCACCTGTGGGTAAATAGGGAAAGCAGAAGGTATTGGTACTAATATTTACAGGCGAATAAATGCGGTAGAAGAAGCCTATAGAAATTCCCTTCTCACTTTTTTCTTCTTAGTGAAATGGAAAGTAATTGCAGCAGCTGAGAATGAGGCTGGGCAAGAGGTGGCTATGGTGGTTGAAGGAGAGCGGAGATTTGAAAGAGTCCTCTAACGGAGTAGGAGAAAAAATAAAGTTAATTTCCCTAAATGGACTGTAGGTCAAGACAAAATGTCTGTTCGAAATTAGCAGGCAGGCATTTAAAAGTGATATCATTAAATAAAATGTATATACCTTTCTCTAATATGATTGCAGGGTCAGAATAAAAGGAGCATTGAATTTAATTGACTTTAATTTTGTAAAATTAGTATGATGTGAGGGGCAGTATGATGTATAAATGGGTTTTAAGCAAGGTAAGGACATTGGGGATATAAGTACAGAGGAAAGTTGATAACGTCCAAAAACTGCCTGTTTATGGAGTATTGTTCGAGTTTGGACATAAGGGAGATTGAGATTTCGAGTCTGTGGATATAAAGATGTTATAATTATTGGTATTTGATAAAATCTTGTGTTTTGGGGGATTTTTTCCCCTCAAAGTGAGTAGTTGAAGTAAGATGGAGAACAAGATCATTTGATGGGGAGGAAAAGAAATTAGGATGAAATTATTCATTGCCAGTATAGGGAAGAAGGACCATGGCCTTAATTTTAGATACGTGAAATGCTCTGGAATTTTCAAGAAGTAAAGTGTCATAATCAATACTTTGAAAGGAGTAATCAGAAAGGAGCAAGGAAAGTGAATAGAAAGTGTAAAGATTGAAGGCAGAAGAAAAAAAAATTATCTGCTGGCATAATCCAGAGCAAAAAGACGGAGGCAAACACAGGAAAGACTGGGTTGTGCTGTGTTCTCAGCGTAAAGAAACACCTGGACTTGACTCACCGTCCCAAGAACTCGGCACTCCAACTAGGCAGATAGGCCTACAGATAAGCAAGTTGGATCAGATTTAATAAGTGATATGCACAGGTGTGGACAAGATGCAGACACAAGATTCTGCTACAAACAACAATTAGGGATGAAGAAAAACTTAATTGAAGCCATAAATTGTTAGCTGAAAGATGAGTGGTTATTTTCTTAGTAGAGTAGGTGAAACTAGGTACGCTAAGTAAAGAGAAGAATAAGAGTAAAGTTTAAGGAGCATAAAGATCTTGACATATCGAGTATAAAGTGCTGTTTTGGATTAACTTGAGCATGGGTGCTAGGGGGGATAGAATAGGAAATAAGGGCAGACTTAGACATTGAAGCCAGTTATGAAGAACTTTAAATGTCAAGCTAAGGATTCACTAAAAGTTTTAAGTGCGTACTTCGAGACGTTTCATCTGGGAGTGTGTGTATGTTTATGGGCAGTGACATGTGCACGTGTGTTTGTTTAAAACAGTGCATGCATGATGTTTCTTTTTATGAATAAGTCTGAACTGATTTGTTCACATTTTGATCCTCCATGAAACGAGTGACAACATAGAGCTGGACTGAAGTTACAATATTTGCCCATTAAATAGAATAAAACTAGCCTTTCTGTCTAGCAATCCAGTCGGGAAATATTGGTTTCATCACTATTACACTTCACCAACTGAACGTGATTGACAATTATGCGATAGGAGCAAATCCAGAGCCTGGCCCATACCATCAGGGGGTTAGATTCTCTTTAAATCCATTACCTGGCTGTGTAATGGCAGAGGTAGGAGACAGACATGTTTGATAACTCTAAAGTATGTTTCATGTCTGAAAATGGGATGACTCTCTGTTAAGAAGAAAGAAAAAAAAACAGACTATAACTAAAATTTTACTGTGAATACCTACATATCCAAAAATAAAAGTGACTATATTCTTTTTCCAGCTCAGGAATAAAATGTAACATCTAATTGCCCAAAACAGAAGTTGGTCAAAATGCTAGTAGGTCAACATTGAGAAGGTCGACAACTATACTGAGTGCTAGTCCATCTACACTGTCTGGTCTGTTTAGCTTTACTTTTGTTAATGTCCTACTCGGAATTGATTTTATTCGCGCTTAGAAGAATAAACTAAAACTTTAAAACAAAGGCAGCAAGTTTTCCCTCTGTTTATATGCGTATGTAATTTTTGTGACAAAATGTTGTGACAAAACCACAGCTTTCAGTGGGTGCATGAGGTTTAAGTGGTTTCATCTCAAACTGGAAGCAGATGTGAAAACTGGTGAAGTGACCAAATGTCGTATTACAAAACCAAAACAAAACCGCTGCTCAGTGTCTTCATCTCTGTAAAGCACCAAATGATGTGTTTCGAGGATCAGCAAAGGTCTGAATGAAACTTGTCTTCATTGGGAATTAGGATTTAATCCAAGGCCAGCAGAGAATTAAAGCATTGAGGGATTTGAATGAAATATTTGCACCATGGATTTCAGAGGAAACTGTTAACTGTTGTATAACATCACAAAGCCTGATGATTCATCATGTTGAGATGTTTTCCCTGGTCTACAATCACCATATTCCTGTCCATTTTAATATTCTGCTTCTTTTATAAAAGCTACTCTCCTCTTTCCCCTTTATCAGTCTCATTACGGTTAATCACAATGGTCCCATTCAAATTCATTTACAGAATAATACTTGCCATGAATGTTCCCCTCTTTCCTTAAAGATCACCTAGAAACCATCTAGTCCCCTTATTTTATAACTGGGAGAATATATCCCAGAGATTAAAAGATGTGTTCAAGTCATACTGTTTGCTGGAGATGTATAATTGCTCTAAATTTCTACAATTTGAATTATTCATGACACAATTATAATTTATCATAACTGGAGAAGGGAACCTCCCAGTTTGTGAACATCCAATTGTGAACCATGTGATCCTATGTTGAACATTGGAGGATCTACCAGTTAAAAAGCCTCTCTGAAGAGAAACGGAAAAATATCCTCAGGTGAGAATTTAAAAAATAATAAATGAATTTAAATAAATAAATAAAAATCCTAGGATTTAAGAAATGCTCCCTGAATACCACAGCCTGTTCCCTACATTGATACTTTCTTCATAGATCTAGAAGTATGAGAAGCAGCACTATTTTTTAATATCTTTAAACTGTTCTAATATCTGAAACTAGCACTTTAGTCTGACAGGTTATTTTCCAGTGCACCATAATTTTTTTTTTTCTTCTGGTATTCAAACATCCTAAGTTTTCTAACTCCTACACTTGATCTTAGCCAAGAGGCTATGAAACAATCTAATTCCTTCTGGTTAATTATTCAAGCAAAGAATAGCAGGATATGGTTTACTGTTTCCTGGACATAAATGAAGATTTCAAAATAGGTAATGTCAAGTCACTTGGAGTCCAGCAGTAACCTAGGAGAAAAAATAATCTAGTAGCCTAAACTTTAATAATAATTATATGTCTATATGTACACATGTATATTCACATATCATATAAATAAATAACTAAAAAAAAAAAAACTCAGAAAAGTAAGAAGTTTGTACACAATCACTCAGGATATAGCTAAATTCAGAAACAAATGTGTTTCAGTTCTAAGATCAACGCTGTTCCTGCTCCACTTACAAGTGTTAGTAGCAATGCCAATAGATTCCATTTCCCAGGCCAAAGTTCTACTACCGTCCGTCTCATCAGTCTCCTCTCTAGTGATAAATTCTTTTTAGGGTTCTAATTTGTAAAAAGTTATGGAAAAAACAACAAAATAATTGTTTCCTCTCATGAAGACTTTAAGGGCTTTACAGAACATGGCATGGAATTGGACATCTGAGCGGCACCCAAGTGTCCCTAGATGAGTCCGCCTTCTTGCTCACATCCTGGAAGCCACGTTGAGGTATTCAGGATGTTGAGTTCTCAAATACTCTCTAACCCAAACTCATAAATAACTCACAAGTGTTTGATTTCCTGACTTCCCCTAAGGACTATTGGCTCTAATATAATCTTTCAATAAATAGCAGATTTAAGTGAACACCACAGTTGCCCGTGCTCACGGATATCAGTACTTAACGTAGTAACACCACCAACATTAGGAGAGGTCACATATGAGGCCTTCAGGAGAAAAGATTAATATTTTAGTAAATTGGGCTCTCATTTCTTCTACAGTGATCTTTCCATTCTCTAAATTTAAAATTTAGAGTGAGGACCATTACCATCACTTATATTCACTCTTCTTCAACAAGGGCTAGGTTCCAAGCTAGGCTCTGAGAACATAAAAATAAAAAATTTCTTTGAGGGGTTTACATAACAAAACTTCCAGAATACTTAGAAGGCAAGCATAGAATTACAACGTGCATTTTTAAATTAATCTCTAAATAAAAGATGCAGCAAAAGAAGTAAAACTTAACTTCCATAAGGCAAAAATTTAGTTCCAGAGATTAAATGCCTCCTGAATACAGATTTCAGAAATTAGTTTATTTATATGGAACTTCAAACCCCAAACCTATGAAAATACAAATAAAGATATAAGGTAAAATATAAAAATTATCATCCTATCATATCTCTGAAGCAAAGAAAAGAGTCACATTTGGGTCTTTAAAATACTGGTTCTAGAGAAATTTCAAATGGGCAAATAAGAAACTGGTCCCTTAAACTTTAGTATATTTAAAATCAGGAAAATAGATGCTTAATAAATAAACATTGCTTCTTTATATGTGTGTCTGTGCGTGTGTGTGTGTGTGTGTGTGTAAATGAGCTATGTTTGTATAAGAAAAGACTATAAGACTAAAAATCTAATACCATAGAAAAAATAGAATATATTTAAACATATAATCTGACACAGAGAAACAAGTATTTCCTATGTTATGTAAACTAAAATGTAGATGAAAAATTCCTCAATTCATTATAAGAAACTAAATACTAAAACCATCTACATGCGTACACACAAGCTCTAAAGGAAGTACCCTTTATATACTCATATTTAAAACCTGCTACATAATCCATCTTAAAATCTGATACGCTATGAACTGAAAGAGCAATATATTTTGAAAGTATAGAATTTTCACAAGAATGGGAAAAGAATATCTTCTTTGCTTCATTTGTTGTTTTAATGTCATTAGAATTTGTCTGTATATATTATATTTTGACTTCATTTAAACTTTTTTAAAGATTTGTTTAGCCCACCCGGTGTGGCTTAGTGGATTGAGCGTCGTCCCACGGGCTGAGTTGTGTCCCACTTCGATTCCTGGTCAGGCACATGCCCAGGTTGTGGGCTTGATCCCCAGTAGGGGGTGTGCAGGAGGCAGCCAATCAATGTTTCTCACATGTATGTTTCTCTCTCTCTATCAAAAATAAATAAAAACGTATTTAAAAATAAATAAATAAATAAAGGATTTGTTTACAGTGTATCTTGAAAATAGTGTTTATTCACTTGATAATATGTTAGTTTGATTTTAGCCAATTTGAAGTATCTAACTTTTAAAGCAGAAAAGTAACACTTTTATATTTATTGTGATTCTTATTTGTTTTATTTATTTTTTATTAATCAATTAATTTTTGTTACAGATGTTCCTCCTTTTTCCCCCCACTGATTCCCCCCTCCCTTTCCCTCCCTACCGTGTCCCCAGCTTTGTTGTCCATGTCCATTGTTCATGCATACATGCATATAAGTTCTGTGGTTTATCTCTCCCCCACCACCCTCTCTTCTGGGGATTGTCAGTCTGTACCCCACTTCCATGTCTCTGGGACTACCCCATTCCTCACACTGTTATGTTCATTATATTCCACAAATAAGTGAGATTATATGAAAATTGTCTTTCTCTGTTTGGCTTGTTTCGCTTAGGATAATACTTTCCAGGTCCCTCCATGTCGTTTCAAAGGATAAGAGATCTTTCTTTCTTATAGCTGCATAGTACTCCATTGTGTATATGTACCACTGCTTTTTTATCCATTCATCTACTGATGCACACTTGGGCTGTTTCCAGATCTTAGCTATTGTAAATAGTGCTGCTACAAACATGGGAGTACATATATTATTTCTGATTGGTGTTTCAGGCTTCCTAGGGTATATTTCTAGAAGTGAGATCACTGGTTCAAATGGAAGTTCAATTTTTAATTTTTTGAGGTAACACCATAGTGTTTCCCATAGTGGCTGCACCAGTCTGCATTCCCACCAGCAGTGCACTAGAGTCCCCTTTTCTCCACACCCTCGCCAACACTTGTTTGATGATTTGTTGATGGTGGCCATTCTGACAGGTGTGAGATGATACCTCATTGTTGTTTGAATTTGCACCTCTCTGATGATTAGTGATGTTGAGCATTTCTTCATATGTCTCTGGGCCATTTGTATGTCCTGTTTGGAGAGGTGTCTGCCCATTTTTAAATTGGGTTCTTTGTCTTCCTTTTATTGAGTTGTATGAACACTCTTTATATATTGGAAATTAACCCCTTATCTGATATATCACTGGCAATTATGCTCTCCCATACAGTGGGTAGCCTTTCCATTTTTATGATTGTATCTTTCGCTGTGCAGATGCTTTTGAATTTCATGTAGTCCCATGTGTTTATTTTCTCCTTTGTTTCTATTGCTTTAGGTGATTTATCAGTAAAAATTCTGCTGCGAATGATGTCTGAAATTTTGTTGCCTACAGTTTCTTCTAGGATATTTATGGATTCATGAGTCACATTTAAGTCTTTTATCCATTTTTAGTTTATTCTTGTATAGGGTGTAAGTTGATGGTCTAGTTTCATTTTTCTGCATGTAGCTGTCCAATTTTCCCAACACCATTTATTAAAGAGGCTGTCCTTACCCCACTGTATGCTCTTGCCACCTTTGTCGTATATTAATTGAGCATATTGCCTTGGGTCCATTTCTGGGTTCTCTGTTCTGTTCCACTGGTCTATATGTCTATTCTTGTGCCAGTACCAGGCTGTTTTGATTACAGTGGCTTTGTAGTATAACCTGAAATCTGGTAATGTGATCTCTCCAACTTTGTTCTTCCTTTTCAAGATTGCTACGGCTATTCAAGGTCTTTTTTGGTTCCATAGGAACTTTTGAAGTACTTGTTCTAATTCTGTGAAGTATGCCATTGGTATTTTGAGGGGGATTGCATTGAATCTATAGATTGCTTTGTGTAGTATGGACATTTTCATGGTGTTAATTCTTCCAATCCATGAACAGGGTATGTGCTTTCACTTTTTTATATCTTTCTCTATTTCTTTTTTCAATGACCTGTAGTTTTCTGCGAATAGGTCCTTTATTTCTTTCATTAAGTTTATTCCTAGGTATCTTAATTTTCGTGCCACAATGGTAAATGGATTGTTTTCTTAGTTTCTCTTTCTGTGAGTTCATCATTGGTGTATAAGAGTGCCATCAATTTCTTGACGTTAATTTTGTATCCTGCTACGTTTCCAAATTCGTTTATTAAGCCTAGTAAATGTTTGATGGAGTCTTTGGGGTTTTCTATGTATAGTATCATGTCATCTGCGAATAATGACAGTTTCACTTCCTCCTTTCCAATTTGGATCCCTTTTATTTTTTCTTCCTGTCTTATTGCTGTAGCTAAGACTTTCAGTACTATGTCAAATAGGAGTGGCGAAAGTGAGCATCCTTGCCTTGTTCCTGTTCTTAAAGAAAATGCTTTTAGTTTTTGCCCATTGAGTATGATGTTGGCTGTAGGTCTTTCATATATGGCCTTTATTATGTCTAGATATGATCCCTCTATTCCCACATTGCTGAGCATTTTTATCAGAAATGGATGCTGGATTTTGTCGAAGGCTTTTTTGGCATCTATTGATATTATCATGTGGTTTTTATTCTTCATTTTATTTATGTGGTGTATCATGTTTATTGATTTGTGAATATTGTAGCAGCCCTGCATCCCTGGAATGAATCCCACTTGGTCATGGTAAATAATTTTTTTGGTGTATTGCTGGATCCAATTTGCTAGTATTTTGTCCATGATTTTGGCATCTATGTTCATCAGGGATATTGGCCTGTAGTTTTCTTTCTTTGTAGTGTCTTTTTCTGGTTTTGGAATTAGAGTTATGCTGGCTTCATACAACGAGTTTGGAAGTCTTCCATATTCTTGAATTTTTTGAAATAGTTTGAGGAGAATGGATGTTAGTTCTTTGAATGTTCGGTAAAACTCCCCCGTGAAGCCATCCGGGCCTGGGCTTTTGTTTGCTGGGAGAGTCTTGATTACATCTTCAATTTCTTCTGTTGTTATTGGTCTGTTCAAGTTCACTGTCTCCTCCTGGTCCAGTTTTGGGAGACTATGTGTTTCTAGAAATTTGTCCATTTTGCTTAGATTGCCGAATTTATTGCCATATAATTGTTCATAGTATTCGTTAATGATCGTTTGTATTTCTGTGGTGTCGGTTGTTAATTCTCCTCTTTCATTTCTGATTTTGTGTATTTGGGTTCTCTCTCTTTGTTTCTTAGTGAGTCTAGCTAAGGGTCCATCAATCTTGTATATCTTTTCGAAAACCAGCTCTTTGTTTCATTGATCCTTTGAATTGTTTTGTTTGTTTGTTTGTTTGATTGTTTGTTTGTTTGTTTGTTTTTGGACTCTATGTCATTTATTTCTGCTCTGATCTTTACTATTTCCTTCCTTCTACTTGCTCTGGGGTTTTCTTTTTGTTTGCTCTCTAGTTCTTTAAGTTGTGAGGTTAGACAATCTATTACAGATTTTTCTTTTTTTTTTTTGAGGTAGGCCTGTAGTGCTATGAACTTCCCTCTCAGAACTGTTTTCACTGCATCTCATAGATTTGTGTTCTTGTGTGTTCATTTGCATTGGTTTCCAGGAAGTTTTTAAATTCTTCCTTCATCTCCTCGGGAATCCATTCATTGTTCAATGTCATGCTATTTAGCTTCCATGTGTTCAAATGTCTTTGCATGTTCTTGTTGCAATTGATTTCTAGTTTCATGCCATTGTGATCTGAGAAGATGCTTGATATGATTTCAATCTTCTTGAACTTGTAGAGACTTAGTTGTGTCCTCACATGTGGTCTATCTTTGAGAATGTCCCATGTGCACTTGAGAAGAATGTGTATTCTGTAGTTTTGGGGTGTAATTCTCTGTAGATATCTATTAAATCCGTTTGGTCTAGTGCTTTATTTAGAGTCTCTGTTTCCTTGCTAATTTTTTGTCTAGAGGATCTATCCAGTGATGTCAGTGGGGTGTTGAAGTCCCCTGCTATTGCTGTTGATTTCTCCTTTGAAGTCCTCAAGAAGATTTTTAATATATTTTGGTGCTCCTATATTGGGTGCATATATGTTTACCAAGGTTATATCTTCCTGTTGGATAGATCCTTTCAATATTATGTAGTGGCCTTCTTTGTCTCTAGTTATGGCCTTCATTTTGAAATCTATTTTTATCAGATATGAGTATTGATACCCCAGCTTTTTTTTCCTTTCTGTGTGCTTGGAAGATTTTTTTCCATCCCTTCACTTTCAACCTATGTGAGTCGTTTGTTGTGAGGTGGGTCTCTTGTAAACAACATATAGATGAGTCATGTTTTCTTATCCAATCAGCTACTCTGTGTCTTTTTATGGGAGCATTCAATCCATTTACATTTAAGGTGATTATTGATATGTACTTATTTATTGCCATTTTTGTTTAGTGTGGTTCTATTTTTCTTCCTATTTCTCCTGCTAATTACAGCTGTCCTTTTAACATTTCTTGCAGTGTTGGTTTGGTGCTATGTATTCCCTTAGCCTTTTTTTGTCTGGGAAGTTCTTTATTTGACCTTCTATTTTGAATGATAGCCTTGCTGGGTAGAGTAGTCTTGGATTCAGATCCTTGTTTTTCATGACCTTGATTACCTCATGGCATTCCCTTCTGGCCTGTAGTGTTTCTGTTGAAAAGTCAGCTGAGAGCCTTATGGGGTTTCCTTTGTAGGTAACCTGTTGCTTCTCTCTTGCTGCTTTTAGAATTCTCTCTTTGTCTTGAATTTTTGGCACTTTGATTACTATGTATCTTGGTGTGGGCCTGTTTGGGTTCTTCTTACATGGGGCTCTCTGTGCTTCTTGAACTTGAATGCCTTCTTCCTTCACCAAATTAGGGAAGTTTTCTGTCACTATTTCTTCAAATATATTCTCTAAACCTTGGTCATTTTCTTCTTCTTTGAGTTCTCCTATGATGCGAATGTTATTATGTTTCCAGTTGTCCCACAGTTCTCTTAAGCTGTCTTCCTGTTTTTTAATCATTTTTTTCCTTTTGTTTTTCTGATTGGTTGATTTTTTCTACCCTATCTTCTAATTCCCTCATCTGGTCCTCAGCTTCCTCTACTCTGCTATTTAGACTTTCCAATGTGTTTTTTATTTCTGATATGTCATTTTTTATTTCTTCTTGTTGGTTTTAATTTCCAACTGGTTGATTTTCAATATTTCTATGTCTTTACTCATGGTGCTCATGTCCTTACACATGCTGTTGAGCTTCCTCAAGATCATGGCTCTGAATTCTAGTTCTGTTAACTTGCTTAACTGCACCTCATTTATCTCATCTTTGGTAGAGGTCTCTTGTTCGTTCATCTGGCTTTTGTTCCTGTTTTTCACCATTTTGGCTATCACAGTGGGCTTTGTAGCCTACCAAATTTTCCCTGTGGTTGTTGGTGTTCTGCTGTTTGTGGCTCTTGGGTTTGGATGAGGCAGGGAGGACCCCTTTTAAACACCACTGTCAAGTCTTAACTTTCCTGGTTAGAGTTGCTAGCCCAGGGAATGGTAGTTATCCTCTAGCTTCTTTGCCTGGAGGCTATTAGTAGAGGTCACCTGAAGAAGCTTGGTTTCTGAGTTGACTGAAAAACTCCCTCAGATGCTCAGTGTAAGAGGATTTCCTGAGGGTGGGGCAGATGCTGGTTGTTAATGGGCCTCAATTAGCATTTCAATGGCCACTGGGTGGGGTTGAATCTCTGAGGGAGGGGCCACCACCTCTCCCCCAGGGCCCTGGGAAGAAGTCAGATGACCACAGTCCTGCGTGGCTGCACTCAGGAAAAGCTCTGAGCACCTTCTAAATCCCGAGTGTCCCCACACAGTTCCAGTCCAGTCTGTCCTCCTTCTGCAGGATCCCAAGGAGAGTGGCTGCTGCCAATTTAGCCTCTGTCCGGGCTCTGTGCTGTGGAGCCGCCTGGGACTTTTAACCCAAGGGCGCTGCTCCCAGCTAAGGGCGGCTGAGGCTGAGGCAGCTCCCAGCCGAGGTCATAGCACCCAGCTGAGGAGGCCACAGGTCCCTGCCGAGGCAGCTGCTGGTCCCAGCCGAGGCCGCAGGTCCCAGCCGAGGCCGCAGCTTCCAGCGGAGGCCGCCAAAGGTCCCAGCCCAGGCCGCTGCGGATCATGGGCTCCCGGCCCCCTCTCACGTCCTCACAAGCCTACCAGGATTGAGTCAGTGTCCCTGGTTATGTGGTCCTTCAAGCTGCCTTTCAGTTGCCCCTTCCTGATGATTTGTCTTAATTTTCGTTGTAATTCCAGTTTGGTCCTGGGAGATGGTCTGTGTAGCTCTATTCACTCCGCCGCCATTTTTTTTCTCTGTGACCCTTATCTATTGATTCTATTTTTGCCATCTTTTCCCTAACTATATGCTAAACTTTTAGGAGAGGGGATTGTGATTTTTTTTGTTTTTCTTTTAAATATGTTGCTAACATTTATAGAATTTTCTTTTCATCATTAGTACCTCTGATAATTTGAAATGTATACATTCTGTTTTAATTTTTCAGTCATTATATTAAAATTTAAACTCGTTCTATTGTCAGTTAGATTTACTTACTCTCTATTTGATAAAAGAAAACAGCCAAATGTTATTTTCCTTCTTTCCTTTATCTCTGTCTCAGTTATCACTCATAGTAGAGAATCTGGAAATTTGATTGCAGGTTTCTATTTATATCATTCTTTAACTTTTTTTCATTAGCAATATGTGAACTTTTGTTTCACTGAGTTCTTGATCATATTTTCTGTATGCTACATCTTTCCTTTTTTTAATTCATTTTTTTAATCCTCATCAGAGGATATGTTTTATTTATTGGTTTGAGAGAGAGAGAGAGAGAGAGAGAGAGAGAGAGAGAGAAAGAGAGATCAGTGTGAGTGAGAAACATTGACCAGTTGCCTCCTCTACATGCCGTGACTGTGAAGCGAACCCACAACCTGGGTATGTGCTCTGACCGGAAATCAAACCTAGACCCTTTGGTGCACAGGACCATGCTCCAACCAACCAAGACACACCAGCCAAGCCTGCATTCATTTTTTATTTTATTAAATATAATTTCAATCAAACTGTTTAAATATTCTTAACCCTTCATAATCTGAAAATGTCTTTGTTTTACTTTTCCTCTAGAATGTTTGTTTGACTGAATGATTCTAATTTTAAAACCATTCCTCTCATAATGTTGAAGATAATATTTGACATCCTCTTAGCAATGATTATTGCCAATAAAATCATCCACTGCCTATTTGCTTCTTTTATAGGTAACCTATTGTTATTGTTATCAATTATCATTGTTGTATTTTTGCATATACACTTTAGCTCCCTGAACTTTTGTGATAATTTCACCATTCTTATTCTTACTTTGTTTATTATGCTTGGCTTTTGACATTTTGTATCATCAGCTGCTTTTTCCTTTTCTCACTATTAATGATTTCCTCTCATACTTATCTTTATTATCTCCTTTTACTTTATTTTATGTAAAAAATTTTTTGTTATTGATATTTTAGAGAGAGAGAGATGAAGGGAGAAGGAGAGACAGAGAGAAACATCAATGAGAGAGAACATCGATTGGCCAATTCCTGCATGCCCCCCACTGAGAATTGGGCCCACAGCCTGGCCATGTGCCCATCGAACCGGCGATCTCTTGGTGCATGGGTCGATGCTCAACCACTGAGCCCTACTGGCCAGGCGTATTGTGTCCTTTTAAAATTCCTCGACTAATGTTGAAATTTAAGGATCTGTGCTATATGTCTCCCAGTTTTTCTCTAATGCTTTCCATATCTTTGGCTTTAAGCTTTGAGGATGGTAGCCTGTGTCCATTCCAAAGATCAACCTATTATTTTCAGGTCAAATATTTAATAGTCCAAAGAAAATTATAGCTACCATTAATATTCCCACCAAACATTAAATATTTCATCTTATTTTCTTGCCATAGTATTTTGAAGTTCTTTCTAGTCAACACATTCCTAGTTCTCTGGCCTCTCCTCACTTGCTGAGGTTACTGCTATTATAAGAGGTGCATAATAGCCATACATAGTTTGTGTTTTAAATCTATATAACAGTCATTTTGCAATATATATTGTCTTGCATCTTGTTTTTTAACTCAATATTGGATTTTATTTTTTTATTTATTTATTTTTATTACACAAACAGTGGTTTGGGCTCTTTATTTTTTTTCCTCCAATTTTTATTAATTTGTTTTTGTTACAGATGCCCCCCACCAGACCCCTTCCTCCCCAACCTGCCCCTCTAGCCCTCTAGTATTGTTGTCTATGTCTATCGGTTATGGATACATGCATATAAGTTCTTTGGCTCATCTCATCAACCCCTCCCACCCCCTTACTCTGAGGTTTGTCAGTCTGAACCATACTCCTTTTTATGTCTCTGGGTCTATTTTGTTCATCAACCCATCTTTTTCATTATATTCCACAAATAAGTGAGATCATGTGGTATTTGTCTTTCTCTGATTGGCTTATTTTGCTTAGCATAATACTCTCGAGGTCCCTCATGTTGTCTCAAAGGATAAGAAATCTTTATTTCTTACAGATGCATAGTATTGCATTATATATATGTACCACTGCCTTTTTATTCATTCATCTATTGATATACACTTGGGCTGTTTCCCGATCTTAGCAATTATAAATAGTGTTGCTATGAACATAGGGGTACATATAGTCTTTCTGATTAGTGTTTCAGGCTTATTAGAATATATTTCTAGAAGTGGAATCACTGGGTCAAATGGCAATTCAATTTTTAATTTTTTGAGGAAACACCATACTATTTTCCATAGTGGCTGCACCAGTCTGCATTCCCACCAGCAGAGTACTAGAGTCTCCTTTTCTCCACACCCTCACCAGCTCTTGTTCAATGATTTGTTGATGGCAACCATTCTGGGAGGTGTGAGGTGATACCTCATTGTTGTTTTAATTTGCATCTCTCTGATGATTAGTGATGTTGAGCATTTCTTCATATGTCTCCTGGCCATTTTTATGTCCTGTTTGGAGAGGTGTCTATTTAGTTCCTCTGCCCATTTTTTAATTGGGTTCTTTGTCTTCCTTTTGTTGAGTTGTATGAGCACTCTATATATTTTAGAAATTGACCTCTAATCTGATGTATCATTGGCGATTATGTTCTCCCATATAGTGGCTTCCCTTTCCATTTTGATGGTTGTTTCTTTTGCTATGCAGAAGCTTTTTAGTTTGATGTAGTTCCATGTGTTCATTTTTTTCTTTGTTTCTGTTGCCTTAGGTGATGTATGCAACATTGTTGCATACAATGTCTGAAATACTGTTGCCTACATTTTCTTCTAGAATTTTTATGGATTCACGAGTCACATTTAAATCTTTTATCCATTTTGAGTTTATTCTTGTGTAGGGTATAAGTTGATGGTCTAGTTTCATTTTTTTGCATATAGCTGTCCAAGTTTTTCAACACCATTTATTAAAGAGGCTGTCTTTACTCCATTGTATGCTCTTGCCAGCTTTGTCAAATATTAATTGAGCATATTGTCTTGGGTCCATTTCTGGGTTCTCTGTTCTGTTTCATTGATCTATATGCCTGTTCTTGTGCCAGTACCAGGCTGTTCTGATTATAGTAGCCTTGTAGTATAAGCTGATATCTAATGTTGTGATCCCACCTACTTTGTCCTTCTTTTTCAAGATTTCTGTGGCTAGTTGTGGTCTTTTTTGGTTCCATATGAACTTTTCAAATGTTTATTCTAGTTCTGTGAAATATGTCATTTGTATTTTGATGGGGATAGAGTTGAATCTATAGATTGCTTTGGGTAGTATGAACATATTAATGATGTTGGTTCTTCCAATCCATGAACAAGGTATGTGTTTCCACTTTTTTTTATATCTTCCTCTTTTTTTTTTTTTTTCCAATGTCTTGTAGTTTTCTGCAAATAGGTTCTTTACTTCTTTGGTTAAGTTTATTCCTAGGTATCTTAATTATTTTGCTGCAATGGTAAATGGGATTGCTTTTTTTATTTTTCTGTGAGTTCATTATTGGTGTATAGGAATGCTGTTGATTTCTTGATGTTAATTTTGTATCCTGCTACCTTGCCAAATTTGTTTTTTAAATCTGGCAGATTTTTTATGGAGTCTTTAGAGGTTTCTGTGTATAATATCATGTCATCTGTGAATAATGACAGTTTCACTTCCTCCTTTCCAGTTTGGATCCCTTTTATTTTTTCTTCATGTCTGATTGCTGTGGCTAAGACTTCCAGTACTATGTTAAATAAGAGTGGCAAAAGTGGGCATCTCTGTCTTGTTCCTGTTTTTAAAGGAAAGGCTTTTAATTTTTGCCCATTGAGTATGATGTTGGCTGTAGGTTTTTCTTTTTTTTTCTTTCTTTTTTTAATGGTTTTTTCATCCTCACCCGAGGACACATTTTTTTTGCATTTATCTTCAAATAGAGTGGGAGGGAGAGAAGGAGGAAGTGAGAGAGAGAAACATCAATGTGAGAGACACACATCAAGTGGTTGCCACCCACATGACCCCAACCGGGGCCAAGGACAAACTGCAACCGAGGTACAGAACCTGGGACTCTTCGAGGTACAGAACCTGGGACTCTTCAGTCTGCAAGCTGACGCTCTAAGCAATGAGCCAAACCGGCCAAGGCGGCTGTAGGTTTTTCATATTGGCCTTTATTATATCGAGACATGATCCCTCTATTCACACATTGCTGAGCATTTTTATCAGAAATGGGTGCTGGATTTTGTCAAATGCTTTTTCAGAGCCTATTGCCATGATCATATGGTTTTTATCTTTCATTTTGTTTATGTGGTGTATCACATTTATTGATTTTCGAATATTGTACGAGCCTTGCATCCCTGGGATGTATCCCACTTGGTCGTGGTGAATAATTTTTTGAATGTATTGCTGGATCCAATTTGCTAGTGTTTTGTTCAGGATTTTGGCATCTATGTTTATCAGGGATATTGGCCTGCAGTTTTCTTTCTCTGCGGTGTCTCTTTCTGGTTTTGGAATTATAATTATGCTGGCCTCATAAAATGAGTTTGGGGGTCTTCCTTCTTCTTGAATTTTTTGGAATAGCTTGAGGAGAATAAGTGTTACTTCTTCTTTGAATGTTCTGTAAAACTCCCCCTTGAAGCCGTCTGGGCCTGGGTTTTTGTTTGCTGGGAGAGTCTTGATTACATCTTCAATTTCCTTAGTTGTTATTGGTCTGTTCAAGTTTTCTATGTTTTCCCAGTTCAGTTTTGGGAGATTATGTGTTTCTCGAAATGTGTCCATTTCACTTAGATTTTTGAATTTGTTGCCATATAATTATTCATAGTATTGGTTAATGATCCTTTGTATTTCTGTGGTGTCAGTTGTTACTTCTCCTCTTTCATTTCTGATTTTGTGTATTTGGGTTCTCTCTCTTTGTTTCTTGGTGAGTCTAGCTAAGGGTCCATCAATCTTGTTTATCTGTTTGAAAATCCAGGTCTTTGTTTCATTGATCCTTTGAGTTGTTTTTTTTTTTTTTTTTGGTCTCCATGTTGTTTATTTCTACTCTCATCTTTACTATTTCCTTTCTTCTACTTGCTCTGGGGTTGTGTTTTTTTGTTTGTTTGTTTGCTTGCTTTCTAGTTCTTCAAGTTGTGAGGTTAGATAGTCAATTAGAATTTTTTTTGTTTTTTTCTTGAAGTAGGCCTGTAGTGCTATGAACCTCCCTCTCAGAACTGCTTTCACTGCATCCCATAGGTTTTGTGTTGTTGTGTGTTCATTTTCATTGCTTTCCAGGCAGTTTTTAATTTCTTCTTTGATCTCCATGGTAACCCATTCATTGTTTAATAACATGCTATTTAGCCTACATGTGTTCAAATATCTTTGCATGTTCTTGTTGCAATTGATTTCTAGTTTCATGCCATTGTGATCTGAGAAGATGCTTGATATGATTTCAATCTTCTTGTACACACTTGGTTTGTCCCCTAAAATGTGGTCTATCTTTGTGAATGTCCTGTGTGCACTTGAGAAGAATGTATATTCTGCTGCTTTGGGGTGAAATGTTCTGTAAATATCAATTAAGTCCAACTGATCTAGTACATCATTTAAGGACTCTGTGTCTGTGTTAATTTTTTGTGTAGAGGATCTATCCAGTGATGTCAGTGGGGTGTTGAAGTTCCCTGCTATGACTGTATTGCTGTCAATGTCTCCTTTGAAGTTTTTCTGGAAGATTTCTCCAGAAGATGTTTAATATATTTAGGTGCTCCTATATTGGGGGGTACATATATGTTTACCAAGGTTATATCTTCCTGTTGGATAGATTCTTTCAGTATTATGTAGTGGCCTTCTTAGTCTCTAGTTATGGCCTTCATTTTGAAATCTATTTGATCAAATATGAGTATTGCTACCCCAGCTTTTTTCCTTCCATTTTCTTGGAAGATATTTTTCCATCCCTTCCCTTTCAATCTATGTGAGTCTTTTGTTATGAGGTGGGTCTCTTGTAAACAAAATATATATGAGTCATGCTTTCTTATTCAATCAGCTACTCTGTGTTTTTTTATTGGGTCGTTCAGTCCATTTACATTTAAGGTTATTATTGATATGTACTTATTTATTGTGGTTTTGGCTTATTGTGGTTATATTTTTCTTTCTCTTTCTACTAATTACAGCAATCCTTTTAACATTACTTGCAGTGCTCCTTTGGTGCTAATATATTCTCTTAGCCTTTTTTTTGCCTGGGAAACTCTTTATTTCACCTTCTATTTTAAATGATAGCCTTGCTGGATAGAGTAGTCTTGGATTCAGATCCTTATTTTTTATTACTTTTATTACTTCATGCCATTTCCTTCTGGCCTGTAGTGTTTCTGTTGAGAAGTCAGCTGATAGCCTAATGAGGGTTCCTTTGTAGGTAACCTGTTGCTTTTCTCTTGCTGCTTTTAGGATTCTCTCTTTGTCTTGAATTTTTGGCATTTTAATTACTATGTATCTTGGTGTGAGCCTGTTTGGGTTCTTCTTACTTGGGGCTCTCTGTGCTTCTTGAACTTGAATGCCTTCGTACTTCACCAAGGTAGGGAGTTCTCAGTCATAATTTCTTCAAATATATTCTCTACCCCTTGCTCATTTTCTTCTTCTTCTGTAACTCCTATAATGAGAATGTTATGTTTCCAGTTGTCCCACAGTTCTCTGAAGCTGTCTTCCTGTTTTTTAATTAATTTATTTTTTTTTTATCCTCACCCGAGGACATTTTTCCATTTTTTGTACAGATAGAGTGGAAGGGAGATAAAGGAAGAGAGAGAGAGAGAAACATCGATGTGAAAGGGACACATCTAGTGGTCGCCACCCGCACGACCAACCAGGGCCGGGGACAAACTGCAACTGTGGTACGTGCCCTTAGCGGGAACCGAACCCGGGTCTCTCCGGACCGCAGGCCAACGCTCTAACCACTGAGCCAAACTGGCCAGGGCTTTTTTGGTTTTCTTATTGGTTGATTTTTTTTCTACCCTGTCTTGTAATTCACTGATCTGGTCCTCCGCTTCCTCTACTCTGATGGTTAGTCCTTCCAATGTGTTCTTTATTTCTGCTATATCATTCTTCATTTCTATTTGGTTGGTTTTCAATGTTTCTGTATCTTTACTCATAGTGTTGAGGTCCTTACTCATGCTGTTGAGCTTCCTCAAGATCATGGCTCTGAACTGTACCTGTGATAACTTGTTTAACTGCATTTCATTGATCTCATCTTCAGTAGAGTTCTCTTGTTCTTTCATTTGGGATTCGTTTCTTTGTTTCACCATTTTGGCTTTCTCAGTGGGTTTGGGAGCCTGCCAAACTTTCCCTGTGGTTGTTGGTGTTCTTCTGTTTGTGGCTCCCTCTACTGGTTTTGGATGAGTGGGGGAGGACCCATGTTCAACACCACTGCCAAGTCTTACTTTCCTGGGTAGATTTGCAAGCCCAAGAAAGGTTCAGTTATCCTTTAGCATTTTTCCTGGAGGCTATTAGTGTCAGTTACTTGATGAACCTTGGGTTGTATTCCTCAGCTGAATGAAAAACGTCCTCAGGTGTTCAGTGTAAGAGGATTTCCAGAGGGTGGGGCTTATGCTTGTTGTTAATGAGCCTATATTTGTATTTCTCTGGCCCAGCTGGGTGGGGTTTTATCTCCCAGGGAGGGGCTGCTGCTTTTCCCCATAGCTCCAGGAAGGAGCAAGATGGCCACTGTCCTGTTTGGCTGCGACTCAGCAAAACTCTAAGTGCCCTCCAAATCCCTGGTGTCCCCACAGAGTCCAGTCCTCCCTTCCTCTGACAGAACCTAAGGTGAGTGGCTGTAGGTAATTTAATGCTCTGTCTTGGCCCTATGCACTGTGGAGCCTGGCTTGGGATTTTAACCCCAAAAGAGCTGCTCACAGCTAAAACAGCTGATGTTTGTGGGTTCCCAGCCTGCGCTCTTGCACCTCCACAAACCTACCAGGTTTGATTCAGTGTCCTTTTTTTCTGTCTCTGGTTATATGGTCCTCTCCAGCTGTTTTCTGTTGCTCTTTCCTGTCAATTTGTCTTTATTTTAGTTGTAATTCCAGTTTGGTCCTGGGAGATGGTCTGTCTAGCTTCCATTTATTCCGCCACAATGTTGCAGTTCCTCAACATTGCATTTTGATATCTAGCTATTTTATGTGGTTCAGTTTTTAAAATACTATGTTAGTCTAATATATATATATATATATATATATATATATATATATATATATATACACACACATATATATAAATATAATTTTTTATAAACAGATTTTTTCCTGAATAGACAGCTGGGTTTTCCTGACAGGTTTTGCGACTATACAAAGTAAACAAACTATGCTTGAATGAAGTAGGAACATTGTTTTGTATTGCTACAATTTTATTAAATGTATATTAAAGTGAGCCTTCTATAAAATTGTTGAATGTCTTGTTCACCACAGTACACCCCACTACCTACCTCCTCAAAAGTGTCCTCTTTTGTGTGTTTTGGGTTATGTTTTTTTCAGTCTTATTCTGATTGCATCTGTTTCCTCTTTCCATAATTCATCAACTATTATATTCCTTTAATAATATGTTTCCTATTTTCTAGTGTTGTAATGGGATTTTTAAGTCTATAGAAATATGTGTATGTACTTTTTGCATATATACTTATGTATTTTTTCAGCTTATCATTTCTGTCTTCTGAGCGTGCCACCTCTTTCACTATGATTTGTATGATAACCTCTTAAAGGTTATTCTCTTTTCCACTGTTTTATCCTCCTTATCAATTTCCTACAGCATTAAGGTTATCTTTAAAAATGGTGTGATCTCATACAGCTATCCTCTATCCTCAATATTCTTCCATTTAAATTAAGCTAAAATATGAATCCTAACCTCTTCTGAAAGGCCCAAATGATATAGACCCTGTATACTGCTCCTCCAATCTTATTTCCTTCCAATATTCTCCTCCCATTGTTGATTTCTTTTTGCTCCTCACATACTCTGAACTCTTGTCTTACAGTCTTTACACATACAATGACCTAGCCTTGCAAAACTCTTCTCTATCCTTTGCTAATCTCCTCATCATTATATCTCAGTTCAATTACATATTTTCAGAGGAGGAGCTTGGAAAATAAATTATTTTCTTTTTATCCAAGAGAAAAAACACACTCTTGTGTTTTTAAGGCCTGAGACCTTCTGACTTTAGAGGGAAGGCAAATAATTTTTATGAGGTGTTGAGCTGAACCTTTCCTGATGGCAGAGAATAAGCTGAAAGATCTCTCTTGTTTGTAAGGACCTAAATAGGAAGAGTCGACTTGGAGGAGATTTGGGGAAGGACATGAATAAAGAGTACTGGATCTCAAATTTGAATATTTGAGTCCCATCCAACAAGCATTGCAGACTTCAGCCAGTTACCTGCAAACACCAGGACAATGGCTGGAAGGAATAAAAGAACAGGCTTCAGTTGCCTAAGTCTACGCAGGTCTAGGGCAGTAATATTTCATTACAAGAGCCTAGGAATGCCTCAGCAAGGCAAGATCAAATTATAGTAACAATTCTGACTATCCAACTTTGCGTTCGACCTAAGTACACCACTTCCTCCTTATATACATCATTAATTAAAGTGATGATTTCAAAGATTTTATAATTGCCCAGAACCTCTACAAAGCTCAAATTCTTGACAATACTTTTTTTCAGTCATGCTGCTTTTGTTTATCACTTAGGGTACCACGAACTGAAAATTTCCTTGGAAAAGGGGCCAGTAATTAGGCTATTCTATGTTTGTTTTGCCTTTTTATCATTTTGTCCTGTATTTGAGAAGCCATAAAAGTACCTGGTGTTGTACTCATTAGTTCCTGTTCCCCTCAGGTGACTTTAGAATGAATGTACCAGACACGTATTACAGATCCTGTATAAGCTTTCAAACAATAAAGCTGTAATTTTAGAAACAGCAGTGAAGTTACCCTGTTCTTGTTCTTCAATTAGCTAGAATGTTTGGGGCTGGAAATCTTTTTGGAACACTCACTCACGCCTAGTTAGTCTTGCTTGTCAGTTTATATGAGAAGTCTCTGGTGCTGGAAGAATATGTCAAGCTGGAATGTGGTTTTATGAGGAAGCCCATTTAACTTTCATGTCTTCACCAGGGCAGTCATTGTGTCTACTAGTAAAAGGTTTCTAAATAGGCTTGTAATGTCTAACATCATCAGGGTACAAGCGTTGTGGTGGTCTGTGCCATAGATAAAAGGGGTAAATAACAAAGTCCATTGAGCTGACTGGCTTGCAAGCGTGACATACTTTTGAATGTCAACTCAACTTGTAAAAATAACTTGAACTTTTAAACACTTAGGTCTGTATAATAATTTATAGACATCAGATTAGAATCCCATGGAGTGCTTTGGAAATTTATTTAGGTAGACTTTATTCCAGGAAAATCTCATCATGTAAGTTTGATAGCTAAAACAGTGTGCTAAATGTTCCAGGCCATGGCCTGCTAACTTGAAATCGTGTACACGCAATCTTAAAATGATGGTCACCAAATTTTCAAGAAGAAAAATTTTAATTTTCTTCTTGTATTCTACAGTGTATTTATACTTTAAACTTATAGATCCAAATAATTAAAAGCAAGAATGGATTCACATTCTCTAGTCTTCATTTGCGAAAACTGAGACCTAGAAGGGGAGAGTGGATAACATACAGACGTTTACTGTAGAGCTAAGACTAGAATACAACTCTCCCTCATCCAGGGTTCTTTCAACTGCACCCCAGGTCATACTAAGTCTAACTGTACAGAATGTGATTATGTCTAAAGTGTAAAGTTTCATTCAAAGAAAGTAAACCTCTAGTTCTGGTATAGCAATTATAAAAATAAGATTGTTTGCATTTAAATAAGGGTAAAATAAGTAAAAGTTCTGAAAGAAAATTTAACAATTTTCAACATATACTTAATCAGTAGTAATGTCACTGACTAGGAAAAAAACAACAACCAATTTATCATTGAATTCTAGTAAAATCAGTGTTTTAAAATAATAGATTTTAAGTATGGGGAAAAAAAGAACATGAAAAGAAAGAAATTAGGTTGCCTTCTAGGTATGCTTATTCAAATGTAAACAGGCATCATTTTAACATGCCATAAATATGGATCTAGAACTAGAAATTATAAAAAAAACAAACTTAAAAGAAAATGTCTTCCCCACTGAATCTTCCAGTTTATTGGGTTATGCTATCAAACATTATAATTTAAAATGCCATGCCGAGCAATGTATAAGGCAGGCAGAGAATTTTTTTGACATGTTATAGTTAAATAAATTACATTTCAGATTCATTCAATTATTTGACCACAAATCATCTAGCTTGATTTGGATTCAAACATACTCAAAGTCAAATCAATTTCTTCTCTAGCAAGAGCTTGGGGTGGAGAGGAAGCCACAGCAATAAATACCACAGAGGATATTATTTTTGAGCATTTATAAACCTATATTTTATTTGCTTTCTTTTATGACTCATTGAAATAAAAAATTACCAATTTGAAATGGTAAACACAACAAATTTAATTCTATCTCTCCCTCCCACCCCTGCTTTTTTTCATACTTATGTTTAGGCTTTCTGTATTATTCTGTTTTTAAAGATAATGAGCCTGAAAAAGTTTATTTTAATCTGAAACACAAGTTTCCATGGGAATCTTTATAGAAAATTGTGACTGTTTAAGAAAATGTTTCACAGTAAGAACACCACAAGGAAGGGACTTATTAAAGCAATCCCTTAACATATTCAGGTTTCTGACTCATTGCTGTGCTGAACTGGATTAAGGTGTAAATTCTGTAGCTCCATTTCCCAGAATATTTTATATTAAAGAACAAAACAAAGGAAATATATCCAGAGATTTCAAATTACTTTAATTTTATTCATTTTGAATATATCTAGTAATTGATATTCATATTCAGAATTATATAGCCTCATCTGACATACAAATTATCTCCTTTACAGAGAGAAATATATCTATACTTAAATACATTTGCATACTACTAGTGAATTCATTCATGGAGGTAAGAAAACAATTTAAAAAAATATTCCTCTTTTCCTGTGTTCTCTGAACCCTTCTTCCAGCCCATGAAACTCATGTAGAAGCTGAAACTATTGCTGAAATAAGTGGGCTTTTTATTTTTATAATTTTTGTTTTAAAAAATTATTTTTTAAAATTAATTTTAGAGAGAGAGGAAGGGAGAGAGAGAAACATGGATGAGAGAGAACATCGATTGGTCACCTCCAGCATGCCCCCCACTGGGGTTCAGGCCCACAACCTGGGCATGTGCCCTGACTGGGAATTGAACTGGAGACTTCTTGGTACATGGGTCAATGCTCAACCACTAAGCCACACCGGCTGGGCAAGTGGGCTTTTAAAATTAATATATTTTTAATTATAGTTAACATACAGTATTTTATTAGTTTCAGGTACACAACATTCATGTCACCTCAAAAAAAGCTAAAATGTTTAAAATGTATATTATAAATAAAAATGCATAACAACTTGTTTATAGGGTTGTCGTAAGGATTAGTTGGGCAAAGCACTTGGAACAGTAGTGGGCACAGGGTAAGTGCTCAGTAAAGACTAGTTATTATTAACACGTTTCAGAAAGGAGATGGTACGTCCCTTAATAGATGTCTTTATGGTAGCCAATCCATTGGTGTCAAATCTTACTCTTGACCTTAAAAAAGAAAGGATCAAACTTTCACTATACTATAATGCTCCTTTCATCCAGAGACATTTACTTTGGGATGCATTCTTTCTGTTATAAGATTCCTGTTCATTGAATTGAAATACTTTCTTGGTCTCTATTAACTAGTTAAATTTGAGCTCTGTAGAAACATTTTCAACTGGTCTCAAAGCAGGCAGAGAGTGTAGGGTAGAAGAGATTCTCACCAAAGAACTTAACTTCAGGTCTCATGTTATACAAAGGTAGCATGCCATGATATCTGCTTTTAACTCCTCATTTTCACAAGAATTCACATAAAACATGTGCCAAATTATGGTTCTTTGCAGTAGAGCTTAGAGATTATAATGTGTTTTCAAGATTCCTATGTACCCAGTCATGATTTCAAATCTTCTATTCAATGCTGTAATTCCTTACCTACCTCTTTTACTCTCAGCCACTATAGTTTCTCTCCTGGGATGCAGATCTGCAGAGTGAAGAGATGCTGGAATAGCTCCGCTTCCTGAGTGCACATTCATATCCCCACACTGAATAGTCAGTGGATGTGGGCCACTCTAGGAAAGGGTGCAACCTTGAACAACGGAGTTCTTCCCAGCTGAAGCTGGGGCTTTTTAGTAGCATCACTCTTTAAAAAGTGGATTTGGGTGACATAATATCTGTTGTACCGGTAAATCACTTCATCTTATCATTTTATTTATTAAACAACTCCCTAGTGAGTCCACCTCTTTGTGTCCCAACATCCACTACCCTAGTTCATCGCTAACATTTCCCCCTATATACCAGTTTTTTCATTATATCCAGTGTATTTCTTTTAATTTATTTTTCACTGAGCTCTTTAATCTTTATAAATCACTGATTGGACCACTTCTCTCCTCTGCTGAAAAACTTTCAACAGATTCTTATTGGCTTTGTGATAAACCATCAGTTCGTGCTATGACTATCAGGCTCTAATGGTCATTGCTTTGCATATCTCTTCACTAATGTCCTGGAGCCACTCATGCCTCCTCACACTGCTTCACATCACCGAAGTATAATGCAACAATGATGCCATCCTAATTTGATAGGATCATATGGGATTTTTAAAATCTTTTCTCTCTTTTTCCTCATAAAAATTAATGCAGACTGGTGCAACCACTATGGAAAACAATATGGTGTTTCCTCAAAAAATTAAAAATGGAACTGCCATTTGGCCCAGTGATCCCACATCTAAGAATATATTCTAAGAAGCCTGAAACACCATTCAAAGAATACATGCACCCCTATGTTCATAGCAGCACTATTTATAATCATTAAGATCTGGAAACAGCCCAAGTGTCCATCAGTAGATGAGTGAATAAAAAAAGGTGTCTATGGGGGAAAAAGGAGACACATCTGTAACAAAAATAAATTAATTTTTAAAAAAATGAACCAATTTATAGCAATCGTTTATAAGAACAGTGTGTTCTCCGATAGTGTTCATCTGTTTGCATATTAGTATATTACCTACTACTTAAGGTTTTTGGAGGATTAAATAAACTTATCTATGAAGCATTTAGCATAATGCTGGGCACATAATAGACATTCAGTAAGTGTTAGGTATTTATGCTTAATAAATTGAATTAACTATTTTACTTAGTATTCGATTATATGGAGCTGCTTCTTTATTAGCTGCTATATCACAAATATTAATAACTTGCAATACACAGTCCTTTATACTTTATCAAATATTTTATATCTATTGCCTTGTTTAATTTTAACAACAACCCTGTAAATCACATAATTCATGGATTGTTAGATGTCTGTGACACAATGCTTACCTGATTAGAATACGGAAAAAGGCTGGGCCATCATATACAAATAGTAGGTCAGATAATCATAATTAAAAGTTAAAATAATGATTTAAGGTCATTTTAGGCATATACAACATAAATTTGTATCCATGTTTATATGACATACATTTCTATGTATAAATTTGTGTTACGTATATGTAATTAATTTAGTCATTCAAGAAGCCTTGTACTAATTCTTGCATCTGCTACTTCTCGTCTCTATATCAGAGCTATAATTAGATCATTGTAGCTTGTTCCTGAGCTCTCTTTTCAGTCTCCCACAGATTCAGGAAGATGGTTTTGAAATATCTCATATATGCTGATCTTTGAATTTTTTCTTGTAAATTAAGTGACATTTCTGTATAGTTTGTATATGATTGACATAATGATGTGTAATTAACCAAAGTACAATGAGAATAAATTGTATTTGGGACATTTATATTTATGTTATCTTAACATTCTTTGATTACTGAAATAGACTCTTAAGAATTCTGGTTTTGCTTTGCTTTTTAATAATATACAGATAAATTGTTCAGAAATAAATATAAGTTTCATGGAGACTTTATGGACAGCTTTACCCATACAAGTCCGGTCTAAAATGTTATAACAACAAATAGGTAAATAGGGAAAAAAAATAATACCAGGTATACCAAAACAAAGCATAACACTTAAAATATTTTTAAATAAGTAGGTTCTTATTGAATATCTCGGGAGGAAGAAAGAAAAGGAATTAAATTGCACCATAACTCAAAACTTTCTTAAGAGATTTCTCTCCTTGTAGCATGGTAGCTTCAGTTAAATCATCATTCTCCCTCTCTTTTTATTCTTTCTCTTCAATCATCTCTCCTCCTCCTCTTCCTCCCCTGCCCCTCCTCCTTCTCTTCTTCCTCCACCTCCTCCTCCGCTGCCTTCCAGGTAAATTTATTCCTTTTTAAATGTGAGATAATTTAATTCTATTCTTCACCTCCCTTAAGCAAGAAAATATAGCTGATATGTTTTCACCCACCTTAAGCAGGGACAGCAGACATTCTAAGCACTGTAGGTATCTTTGCAAAGCTTAATAATAATATAAAATTTTCAAAACTATTGTTTGACATTAATGCAGATGGAAAAGTTTGTGAGTTTGCATAACTCCCAGAGCACCACCTCTTTTTCAACTACTGTAGAAAGTATACTGAAATGTTTAGGAGTATGGATGAGCTCATTCATTCATTCATTCATTAGAAAAATATTTACGTTCCCTCTGTGTGTTAGGCACTCCTCTAGTGTGGCAGAATACAGAAGCAAGCAGCAGATACCTGATCTCAGGTTTTGTGGCAAGGTCTTTCTAGTGAGGAAAGTAGAAATAAATTTAAAAGGCAATATTAATGTAGAAAAATTTCAAAGAAAAAAGTAAAACTGTGTAAGTATGGCCAAGTGACTATTAGTTTGGCCATGGGAAGCCTCCTTGAGGAGGCCCATTTGAGCCAGAAAGCTAAAGGATAAGATAGATTTGGCTTGCAAAGATCTGAAAAAACAACATTGCAGGCATCTGGAATCGTAAATGCAAAAGCCCTAACGTGAGATATAATGAGGTTAGGTCACTATGATTGAAACAGAGGCATCGAGAGGAAAAGCAGAAGATAGATATCAGATAACCCATGATTAAGAGTTCAAATTCAATCCTACATGAAATATAAAGTTACAAAAGGATTTTGATCAGTAAATCAAAAGGAAGAAAGGTAGTATGGGCTAGTTATTAAGAGCATGGCTTTTTTGAACCTGACTGAATCTCAGTAGTGCAAATTGCTAACTGTATTATCATAGACAATTCACTTACCTTTTCTGTACTCAGCTTCCTCTAAAATAGAGATAAATATTTTAAAATTTTATTATGCTTTCTATAACTGACGAGTATTAGTAGCTATCTGATTTGTTTTAAAGGTCATACTATAAGAAGAAGTAATTGCATGAAGGAAAGTAAAATGGTGAACTAATTTGGAGGCCATATTACTTTCCCTTGCTGTCGTAACAAATTACCACAAGCTCAGTGGCTTAAAACAACACAAGTGTCTCATCCTTTAGTTCTGTAGGTCAGCAATCAGACATAGGTCACACTAGACTGAAATCAATGTGCTTGGCAGGGCTGCGTACCTTTCCAAAGACTATAGAGAAACCTCGTTTCCTTCCTTTTGTAATTTCTAGAGGCCACCTGCCTTCCTTGGCTGATGGCTCCCTTCTTCTACCTTCAAAGGCAGCAAAAGCAAGTTGATTTCTTGTCACATTGCATCTCCTGACTACCTACATCTGGGAAAAATTCTCCACTTTTAAGGACTTGTATAATTAATTTAGACTCTCTCAGATAATCCAGACTAATCTCTTCTCAAGGACTGTCCCCTTAATCACATTTTCAGGTCCCATTTTCCATGTAAGATAACATACTTACAAGTTTCAGAGGATTAGTGCATGGGCGTCTTTGAGTGGCTATTATTTTGCCTAATACTGGTGGTTATTAGGATATCTTAGTAATATTTAATTTAGCAATATTTAGTCATCTTTAATGATATTTTCATAAATATTAAAATAATATTTAAACAAGTCCTTTGCAAATTTTTTGTCTAAAAAATAAATTCTTGGCTTCAAACTACAAAAAAAATTATTCAAATACACTTAAAATAAATGTTCTGAAAGGAGAAATATACCCTAATAAATAATAAAATCAAGCTTAACTAAAATAAAGCTGAAATCAAGTTAAGCTTATTTTATTTCAAATATAAAAGTTCAAGCTGTAATACAATTATACAGCAATTCTTAGAATAAAAACATATGAAACAAGAGTCATTCTTTTTAAAAGTAATTTTTAAGCAAAATTGTATGGTAGCATAATAGGACATTGTTTACATTGATATTTCTAAGCAAAGCAATAAAAAAAGATATTTTGGCATTTAATTTAAGAGCCTATTTCTGATTAAGAAAAATTAGATAACTTAGACCAACCCTTTACTAAGGATCACCAGAGAAACTGGGGTATGTGGATGGAGGGAGGGAGGGAGGGATGGATGGATGGATGGATAGATAGATAGATAGACAGATAGATGATAGACAGACAGACATGAATAATCTATTGGTGAGTCCTTGAAGAGCTACTAAGGAAGTGAAGAATTGCCTGTTCAATGCGACTATGTAATCAGAAAGGAAATGAGGCTCTGGAAGAAGAGCCTAGCATTTTAGACATTTTGTCTCTGGGAGTATCTTTTTACTTTGTCAAAGGCTACTAAAAGAAAGATAATCTGCCCTGGCTGGTTTGGCTCGGCGGTTAGAGCATTGGCCTGTGCACCGGAGAGTCCCGGATTTGGCTCCCGCTAAGGGCACGTGCCTCGGTTGCAGTTTATCCCCAGCCCTGGTTGGGGTTGTGTGGGTGGCAACCACTCGATGTGTCTCTCTCACACTCATGTTTCTCTCTCTCTGTCTCTTCCCCCCTCTCTCCTTCCCGCTCTATCTGAAGATAAATGAAAAAATGTCACCCAGTGAGGATTAAAAAAAAGGGGGGGGGGGCAATCTGAGTCACCTTTTTTATAATCTTACAGGACAGGTAGATACAAATTAGAGTTGAGGACATCCTAAGATGGCAGGACTCTAACAAACATCTACCTATTTCTTGTTAAAATTTGAAAAAGATATATCCTAGGAGAAAATGTACATTGTCTATAGACTGGCACATTCAAATACTGTAGTCCAACTTCAAATCATCTCAAAAATTTTCAAATATACATAATCAAAAATAATCAGGAGCACATGGCAACAAGATAATATGAAGTAAATGAATCTGAAACAAAATATAATAGAAGCCTATTCAACAGAGCTCCAGATATTGGAGTTGCCAGACAAAGCTTTAAAGTAATTATGTTTAATGTATTCAAATAAAATATAAGGCTGAAGAGCTATAAAGTACAAATGTTTAAAAACTGAAACTGAAAATTTAATGATAAAATTTAACAGTTTAGACATAGTTGAAGAGAAAATTGGTGACATTTAAGATTGGTCAGCAGAAAACATCTTCAAGAATCATGGAGGAAAATAAATGAAAAAAGCAAAACAGTGCAGTAAAAAATATAAAAGACATAGTGAGATAGTCTAATGTATGTATAAGTGGAGTCTCTGAAAGAGAGAAAAGAAAAAAAGCAGCAATTTGTGAAGAGATAATTTATGAGAATTATCCAAGAATAAATGACATAAAATTTAAGAAGATGTAGGAGATCCAAGAAGAGTCTTACTTAACTACATTTTATTGATATTCCTGAAAACTCAAGATAATAAGAGTATGTAAAAGAAAATAAAGACACACAAAATATATTTTAATGGGGCAACTATTCTCAACAGAAGTAATAAAATAAAATCAACAGTAAAATATTACCTTTATAGTGCTAAAATAAAATAAATACAAATGTAGAATGCTATAACCAGAAACACAAAATGATAAAATAAACATATTCAAGAATTAATAAAAATAATAATGGTACCTTCACATGAGTAAAAATTAGGAAAAATTTTCCCAACAGACAAAATAAATTACATAGAGTATTTTTCAGCAGAAGGAAAATAGAAAGCAAATAGAAAGATAACAGATTTATATACAAATATATCAATAGTTATAAGTGGACTACATGCTGTAATCAAAGGGAAAATAGAAAACAAAAATAGTATACTAAAATATTTATAAAATATAAATGTATAACAAAATTAAGGTTAAACAATGTTGAAAAAGATATACAATACAAACCCTAACCAAAAGAAAGCTTTTAAGTTCCATCAGTATCTAAGTAAACTTTAGTACTGAAGAAATCATGACAAAGATAACAAATGATGAAAGTCATCCACCAGAATTATATAGAATAAAGATATTTGTACACACTTAATGGCATTATCTCAAAATATGTGAGATCAAAAATGACAAAAGTACAAAAAGAAAGAGACACACATAACAGATAGCTAGTTATTCACTAGTTTATAGAACAGAGAAAAGAAAATCAGTAAGTATAAAGAAAATATGAATAATGTGATTAGCGAAATTCACCCAACTGAAATATATGACATCTACAGAATATGCATTTTTTCAAGAACACATGGAGTATCTACAGAAAATAACTGAACAAAATAATTTTGAATATGTGCCTTTGACATTTTTTTCTAAAGTTGAAAAAACATACCTTACCTTATGACAGAGAAATTCCTCTCTGGATTATAGATAGAAAATATCATACATATATGCACCAAAAGACCTATACAAATGTGTTCATAGCACTAATATTCATTATGGTCAAGAACTTGGAGAAAAAATCAACAGCAAAAGAATGAATATTGAACATATTTATATACTAGAATATTATATGGTAATGAAAATGAATTATAGCTAATGGCAACAACATATTTGAATATCACTAACCTAATATTGAACAAAAGAACTCTGTCAAGCATAATATATATTGTATGTTTCTATTCATACGAAACTCAAAAACTAAAGGGAATTAAAGACAAAACAAAAAGGTCATTTCCAATTTGGTGCTATGGTTACATTTGTTCAGAGGGAAGAAACAGTGAGTAGGAGCGGAAATGGGAGCTGGCAATATTCCTCTTCTTGAACTGGGTAATGATTACATAGATGTTTTCCTTGTTATACTTAATAGCACTCTGGAAATAAGTTTTCCCTACATTCTTTTTCATATATGTGTAGGGGTACATTATAATTATAATTGTATAAACATATACATACAAATATATATATGTATGTGTGTATATACATATTCAGAATTTAAAATATGAGAAAATATTACTTTCTCTAATTGAGGTCAAGTTACTATCAAGCGCCTATGACAACTGATAATAGATAGTTCTTGACCTTGACATATAAAGGTATAACAGTCTCTTCTTTTTAAAGATAGTCTATGTTGGGTAGTTAGACTGGATATAGCACCAGCTGTCCTCTCTTCTTTGGCCTAGATTCCTCCCCTGACACAGTGGTCAGCATCTCCTCTACATTAATAGTGAAGAAATACTTAAAGGATATAATGTTTAACCAGTGCTAAAATAGTAGACTTCATAATACACCTATGTAGATTATTTAAGCCTGTATAAAAACTGTGTATATGTATCTATTCTATTCCTAAATCAATATTATTTCCCTTGAGAGCAAACTTTATATCTAACTTTCCTTTTTTTTGTTTGTTTCCTCTGCCTAAAATAATATACTCCACAAACTAGGCATTCATTAATTTTTTGTGAATACTAGCCATTGTGATATACTTTTAAGGTAAATTGTTAATATCTCTATGTTGAATAAGAAGAAACTAAGTTTAGACAGATAAACTGGACTACCTATGGGCATATAGGTAGAAAATGGCAGAGTTCATATTCAAAGCCTTATTTCATAGCTAAGGCTCTGCCTACCAAGTTCCACAGATTAAAATGTATTTTTATTTTATTTTATTTTTTTGTTAATCTTCACCTGAGGATCTTTTTTCTATTGATTTTTTTATAGAGAGTAGAAAGGAGGGAGGAAGGGAAAGAGGGAGGGAGAGAGAGAAGCATCAATGTTAGAGAGACATATCGATTGGTTGCCTCCCACACATGCCCCAAATGGGGCCAGGGAAGGAACCTGCAACCCAGGTATGTGCCCTTGACCAGGAATTGACCAGCGACCCTTCAGTGCAACGGCCAACACTCTAACCACTGAGCACACCGGCCCGGGCTAAAATGTCTTTTTAGATTAACTTGAAAGTCCATTCAACTCTTTACATTTTTACCTTAACTCTATGGCTTTAAAATAAGAATAAAATATTTCACAAATCATATTTTCAGTATTTTTACTATCTGTGTAATGTGATTATTATCTAATGCAGGAGTTGGCAAACTACAGTCTGAACGCCAAATCCAGCCAGATGCCTGTCTTTGTCAATAAAGTTTTATTAGACTCTAGTCGCTCTCCTTCAGCTTTGTGTTACTTGGGCTGCTTTAGTACAACAGCAGATGAGACCTTGAAATGGAGAATAATTGATCCACAAGACAAAACTCTTTACTCTCTTGCCCTTTATAGAAAATATTTGCTCGCCCTAAAATAAGAACGCCATTATTTTTCAGCAATGTATATTTGTGTATTCTGAGATTCTTGGGCACAAAAATAAAGTAAAACAATAGATTTTCATTATATAATAAAGAAAAAAAGTAACATTTATTTTTTTTTTAGAACTAACTCTCTATTTGTCTTTTGGATATTTATATGTTAGTTTGACTAAAATAACAGAAAATAGGATATATGAATCTGGGTCCAATCAAGAGATTTAAACAAATGTAGCAGTCATTTGAACAGGTAAAAATAAATGTAAAGAATTTTTGAACACCAGAAGGTAGTTAATTCCTAAAAGAAGCAAAAGAACTCCTGTGACCCAGGAGTAACAGGTACCAAAATAGCAGCTAGTCCATCTCGCCTGAGAGAGAGTGCACAATGAAGGAACCAAGAATTGGGAGAAAGGCCTTTCCTCCAAGACTGAAATTGAAACCTCTTTGGAATGAGCATGGCAACCACAGGAACACACAAGCTTGTGCATGGCCAAGAAACTTGCCAGAGTTCAGCGAGAGCTGGTCTGTGCAAGAGGCCTGCCGCTGCAAAGGGTGTGAAGAGGCCAGACATGGCCTATTTAACACTGAGCTGCTTGGAAGTGGTTCATTCTGTGGAATTATAGTCTGAAGTTACATCCCTTGCAGAATAAAATAGTGGAGGACTGGTTGGGACTCAGCAGGAAAGAGTTTTCCTGCCTCTGTCACCTTGTAGTTTCACACCTATGCGCTTCACTGAGGATGGCTTACACTTTAGCAGCTGCATGATCCACAGGACTCAGTCCCTGTATCCCAAAGAAGGATGGGTGTGGAGCTGGGAAACAGGAGGTTGATAACTGGCACTCTGAAGAGGAAGGAGTTTACAGAGCATACATAAATGTCTCGTATGGCCCTTTAAAAATGGATTCAATTAAGTCATAAAATTAGATTAGACTCAGTGAAGACATTTTTCTGGCAGAGCGCAAAATTTTTGAGGTACCAGCTAGCTGCTTTGTACTAATCTAAGTGGATAACACAGTCGTGTTTAGAAGATATGGAAGAATGATTTGTAAGCATGTTGTTTGGAACAAGTACAGTTTTAATTATAGTGGATGTTTTTCTAGAGAAAATCAAACCTCAAAGGAAAAATTTTAAATGGGATCTAGGTATTAAAATAAGACCAAACTTCTGCTTTACTCAGAGTTGTGAGTACTTCTAGATCCCTTCAAACCCTATCAACCTCGCTCTTTATGTTCCCAAAAGATATTACACATTTGTTCACAAATAATTCATCTTGATGATCATGTGTTATCTGCCATTTTTCTTCTCCGCTGCTCTAGATATGTAGGAAGAAGGTTGCTGCTGAGAATGCTAAAATCATCACAAGCCACAACGGCATTACCAAAGAAGCCAGCACTTCCAGTGCCAAGGCCAAAATTGCCAAGCAGGAGATGACATGATGTCTATGCTGTTCTTAGAGTTGTCAATACATGCCAAAGCATGACATCTTCCCCTCCATTTACTCTGGCCCATTTGCTGGAGAGTGTTACCCACTTGGACTACTATGTTCACCATCACGATGACTTACCCCTATGCTGCACATCACATATATCTTTAACAGAAAGGGAGAGACTCAGATCTTTCTTTTCTCTTCACCCCTCTCAATAGGACTCAAGGACATGTCCGCAGGAGAAGGGATGAGGAAAAATATTCTCTTCCAATGAGATATAAACCAAATTTTAATCTATCTCAACCCGTTCTGCTGTTCAGTTCTTTCCTGTAAAACTCTGGTTACCTATTATGCAAAAAGATAAACTATTAAACCAAACATTTCTAAATCCTCTAGTGTTAGTTCTGGTGAAATCTATGTGTCTCTAATACGTAAAAGTGTAGTTTATGTTTCCACCCCCAAAACAGAGAGTTAACATTGCATCTTGTGAATTCTTTCAGTGGCTTTATAAAAAGTCGTCTTTTTATATCTCTCTCTCTCCATCTGGTTGATAAATTTCTCAAGAGCAGAATTTTTGTTCTGATTTTCCTAACCATTTCCTAAGCACACAGTGCCTAGTACAAATACACATTCAGTTAATGTTTGTTGTTCAAGTTTGCATGGAAATGAAATGAATTAACAAGTCAAAGAGCAACATGAAAATCCAATGTCTTGTCCGTATTACTAAATTCAAACATTTTGACTTAGTTTACACTAAGGAAGATCATTTTTAAAAAAATTTTTTACCTGCTTTCTACATGTCAAAATGTTAAAAAATAATACTAAATATTTTCAAAAATATTTTCTTAAACCATGTTATTTGCAAGGTTTTTTCACTTTTACACTAAGCTTTGGTAGTTGATGGGATAAGGAGGGCCAGCAATACCAGTTGCTAATGGTAACAGATCTTGAAGACAAACAGGAGGGAGATCCTGGGAGAAAACTGTCAAGTTACAGGGAGTATATCAAAGTAAAAATAGAATAATTGAGAAATCACCATCTTTCTTTGACTGGATACCCTGGCAGTCAAAGTCCCCAAAGAGAAGCTCTTTGAGCCAGACTTCCTTTGAAACCACGTCTATTTCATGGAAACTAATTTTTGAAATGCTCAGTGGTTTAGGAACATAAAGAGTCAGTTTACAAATCATCATCCACTTCATGAAAAGAAAAAGAAAAAGAAATCATCAAAAACCCAGATCTTAAAACCATATAACAAAGTTAAACATTAAGTCATGTGACAAATTAGAGGGACACCGGAGTCATTTCAACACAGTCAAATCGTCAGCCTTCAGGCCTCATAGTGATTATGCTCTCAGCTTACATGCATCTCTGCATGACTGTGGTGTCTTAATAACATCTGTTAAAAATACTGACATCTTGGCAATGTGAGGAGAGGACATCCTTCGGTGTACCTATGCCAATAAGCAAATGTCTGTTCTAGTTACTGAGGTTTTTAGTCTTTCTAACTATATATAGCTCATACTTCTCTAATCTCCTTGCTTCAGAATGGAATGTATTTAATAGCTCGATGAAAATAAGTTGTGATTATTAACTAGTTTGTGTGTTGAAAACTCAGGTCTATGATAAAATGCTCTAAGAATAGGCATGAGGGGAATTAAATCAGAACCTGGTAGGAAGGTGGAATTAACTTTATCATACAGTCATCTTGTTCCTTTTTAATTTTTTTTTTTAATTTTCCATTTTCAAGATTAAGAGGTTATGTTCCCAATGATTGTATATTTTGGCACAAATATAATACTCACTCTCCTAGAACAGGCACTTAAATCCATGACTACTTTTGCACATAGTGTTTCCTCATCACTTAGTATTTTTATATACTTTTCAAATGTTAATTCAGGCATCTCCTACTTTATGAAACCTTCCTCCACTCGCCCAGGCAGAGGCACTTAAGCAACTTCCTTCATACCCCACTGACCTCGCAGCAGCCATTGCACTTGTTATAACAACGTGCCTGTCTGAGTCGATCTGCCTTCTGGGTCTTATCTTCCAATATACCTCACTCCTATACTATACATATATGCATTTTATTACATTTCAGACCAGAGAAATATTTACCATATTAAACCTTTTAAATTTTTTGTAATTATAGTTTTTTCAAAGAGTTGTATCAGTGTGTATGGTGCACCTCTTGGCTGCGACAGATGTGCTTAGATATATATTTAGTAGACCTGTTCTCTATTGTATTCTGAGAGCCTTTTGAGGACTGCCTCATCTGCCAAAACCTCTACCATCAAAATGTCTTCATAAACCTCACAGCCCAGTCCTGTTTTAACTTTCAAATACATCTGAGAAAGATGAACCACCAATTAATTTTTCTGCACTTTGCAATGTGCAAATTATCTGAGTCTAGGAGTACAATTTGCCCAGGGTCCAATACAATCTCTGAAATTTACTGGATTTGTGATTTTGACCCAAGCACATAACTTCACTTAGTCTCACCTCCTCAACTTAAAAATTATGATAATGGCTCTAGCCGGTTTGGAGCAGCAGATAGAGCATCGGCCTGTGGACCAGAGAGGCCCAGCTTCGGTTCCAACTAAAGGCACGTACCTCAGTTGCAGTTTGTCCTAGTCCCAACATATGAGTGGCAGCCACTCGATGTGTCTCTCTCACATTGATGTTTCTCTCTTGTGCACGCTTTTTACCTCTTCCCTCTTGCTCTATCTGAAGATAAAAGCAAAAATGTCCTCAGGTGAGGATAAAAAAAATTATGATAATGATTACAACCACCTCAAAATGTTGCTGTTTTATAAAATTTAACTGAATGTTGTGAACATGTGATGATAGTATTGACTATATAGTAAGCATTTACATTACTTTGCATACATTATTAAATGTAACTATCCACACAGCATTACAGGATAAGTACTGATGTCCACCTTCTACAGAAAATTTGCCCAAAGATGTGTGTGTGTGTGTGTTGAGGAGAATATATCTAGTATAGTAATCTGGTCAGAATCTGTTGTACAACAAGTGAACAACTATAATAGAGAGAGAAGATAATTCAGTTAAATATGGATTTTTATCAAGTGTAATAATAAGGCTGAGATAACAAACCAGCAATCGGCTTTCAAGTAAGAGCTGATAGTTGTAATAAATTAATTTTTAAATCTAATAATATTTTATCAGATAACCAAAAAAGGCTCATGAGATACCTCAGAGGAGGCCATATAATCTTGGCAAAGCTGAAACAAATTGTCAGCCTAATTAAGGGAGAAATTACCATTACCTAACATAAATCAGATGTTAAGTTAGACTGTGGTGATGGAAACAAGAGTGGTTAGATGCTGCTGTTATTTGAAGAATGTTATAATCAGAGATGTAGTAGAAGTTTTAAGTTAAGAGGACAAGAAATCAAAGTGCTTGTGTTATGAAATGCCAGAGAAAAAACGAACGAATCTAACTGGAAAAACTAGGAAATGATTTACAGAAGAAATAATATTTATGTGGTCTTTGGGAATAGACCACATAAATAAATTCTGAGTGATAGTTGATTGTTGATGAATAAGGGATGTTAAACATAAGGTTATCATTTACTATTTAGATATATCACCTTGAGGATCTAGTCTATTCTGTAGTCTGGTTAATGTGTATCAAAAAGACATGTCCTAAAACTGGAATCTAAATTCTAGGCACACTTAAGTTATTGTAATCATGTGACCAAAAAACATATCAATCATCAGAACATAAATAATACTATAAAATAGCCCTGGCTGGTTTGGCTCAGAGGTTAGAGCGTCGGCCTGCAGTCCAGAGAGACCCGGGTTCTGTTCCGACTAAGGGCACGTACCTCAGTTGCAGTTTGTCCCCGGCCCTGGTTGGTCGTGCGGTGGCAGCCACTCGATGTGTCCCTTTCATGTCGATGTTTCAATCTCTCTCTCTTTCTCTCTCTCCCTCCCCCTCTATCTGAACAAAAAATGGAAAAAAATTGTCCTTGTGTGAGGATAAAAAAAAAAAATACTATAAAATTCTGTTTTACAATTTATCTAAAAAGTATATCCTTGGACAGCAGTGAAATCTGTAAAGATACTAATTTAGCTCAACTTTTACATTTGTTCCTGAAATGCAGGCAAACTTGGAATGCAAAACAGCCATACCTAATTTCTGTTCAATAGGATCTATGCAACAGGAAACAAGCATTGTGTCTTTGAATATAAATTAATAATAGAATTTAATTAAACTCCATAATTCTCATTACTAAATTAATAATTCTAATTTAATATTTAGTGAATAAATTGTTTCTGACACCATTTCTATGGCTACTTCTCTTTTCAGCCACCTCCCTCTACTTTCTCCACAGATCTCATTCCATCTTGGTAAAGGAAAATAATAATTGTTATGCCTTTGCAGATGGAGTACTATGAGTGAAAAGCAGTTCTAGTCAGTAAATGCTCCGCAGGACTGAAACAGAGCTCGGAAGTGAGAACCTTTCACCTTGACAGCGGATGCCAGAAACTGCACCAAAGATTAAAATCCCGTGGCAATTAAAAGTCATATAGTCAAACGACATAGTGAGATGATCAGTCAGTGATTTGGGAAACCAGACAAACTAAGGAGAGAAAGTTGGGGAGTGAAAAAAAAGGAAGTGATCTGGAAATGTTCCCCAAGTGGAGTAAGAATATTTCCAGTAGCCACACCCAAGCCAGGTGACAGTTTTGTGAGTCAGGAGTATCTGCAGGGTCTGAGAAGAACAGAAGGCGTCCTCATCCTGAATGACAGGAGCTATAAGAAGTATATGCCAGAAAAGAAGCCATGTCCTTATATTCAGTTTCCACATATCAGCTTACATCGACCACAGGGTTCCCAAAAGCAAATCTCTTCTTGTAGGAGATACAAACATTTGGAGGATCTAAATTTTCTCTATGACCCAATAAAGATGTTATTGATATAGAAAAGAAACCTTTTGAGAATGTAAAAGATAATTTCTTAAGATGGTCTAAATCAGATGGGATAATAAAAGAATTGTGCTGCTTTTCATCTTTAAACTCGCATTTAATGCCCTTAAATTCAAGCATCATTTTCGATGTTTATCATTCTGTTTGCTTTTCACTTCATTCTGTTTGCTTTATGTCAATAACACAGTTATTTTTCCTTCTAGTAATTTAACCTATTTTTGTTGTTATTTCATGGCGGACTTTCAGCCTGTGTAACAAATACAAATAAGATGAAAGGCGCTCGGTGCTGCCGAGGCTGGAATGGATGACATTAGAAAGTGTAGTGGCAGAGACTGGGAAGAGGGTGGCTTTGCTGACACAACCACATACTTTCATTTGTCAATTCTGCACAGTTAAACTCTAACTTTCCATTCAACTTCATATCACCACGTCCACATTTATAGTTAGATCAAAACTAACGTACACATGGTCATCAGAGCATCTAGTTTTGTGTCACTTGAGCAAGGCAGTGAATTCTAGTCTGGTAACCTGGCAGGCAAATAATGGGAGTTTAAAGCCAAAAGAAATTACAGAATTGCAAACAAATTCAATAAGTCTTCACAGAAGTGGCTGGAGAATGAGAGATAGGAAATGATTGTGTCTGAGCCTTTGCCTGCCCAGTATTTACTTGCTCATTTTTTTAAATCCCTGTAGTAAGTAGAACAATGCTGCTAACCCTAAAGGTGTCCTTGGACATCTGTGCATATCCCTGGACCCTGTGACTGTGTTACTTTACATGGTAGAAGGGCCTTTCAATGTGATTAAATAAAGAACTTGAGATGGGAAAAAAAATAATGGGAGTTTATTTTTGGTAATGAGCAAGATCAGTGCAAATGCTGAAAGAAAGGCGCAGTGAGAAGAGTAAGAAACTGTATTTTTTATATTCTGAGCAATACAGGGCACAAGGCTAAGCATGTATGATATCTACTCAAGGAAATTGTTCATGGTAATAATAGTAGGTAAGATAATTTTAAGACTGGACTTTGATTTATAGCTTCACTTTTTTTTTTTTTTTTTTTACATTCATGAAAGCTGAAAGAGGATGTGAATTTGAGATCAATGAAAAAGTATTACTGTTGTGCATTTATGATTTTAATAGTGTGGACCTTAAAGACCTCTTCTAATCTTGGCCTATGCATGGTAAGATACATCCTTATTCAAAAAACATGTGTGCACATACTTAGTGTTAGGGTGAGATCTGTTACCCATTCTTCAGGCACCCTGGCAAATAAACTACTATGACAGAAGGTAAATCTCTCAAATAGTGTTTTGTTTTTTTTTTTTTTTAATTATCTTTATTGTTGAATGTATTGCAGATGTTCCTCATTTTTCCCCCATTGACCCCCTCCTCCCTGCTCCCGCCCCCCCTCCTGCCTTTCCCCACACTGTTGTCTGTGTCCATTTGTTATGCATATATTTATAGAAGTTTTTTGGTTTATTTCTTCCACCCTCCCAAGCCCTTCCCTTTGAGGTTTGTCAGTCTAACAACCAATTTGTACTTCTTAATCCCTTCACCTCTTTCACCTTTCCCTCCAACCTCCCTCCCATCTGGCAACCAACAAAATGTTCTCTGTATCTATAAGAATGTTTCTGTTCTGCCTGTTCATTTTGTTTGAAGATTCAATTGTCAATAGATATGTATTTATTGCCATTTTGTTTGCTCATATTTTTTATCATCTTTTTCTTCAAGAAGACCCTTCAATATTTCATATAATACTGGTTTGATGGTGATGAACTCCTTTAGCTTTTTCTTATCTGGGAAACTCTTGATATGTCCAATGATTCTAAATGATAGCTTTGCAGGATAGAGTAATCTTGGTTGTAGGTTCTTGCTTTTCATCACTCTGAATATTTCTTGCCACTCCCTTCTGGCCTACAAAGTTTCTTTTGAGAAATCATCTGATAGTCTTATGGGAGCTCCCTTATAGATAACTAACTGCTTTTCTCTTGCTGCTTTTAAGATTCTCTCTTTGTTTTTAACCTTTTGCATTTTGATGATGATGTGTCTTGGTGTGGGCCTCTTGGGGTTCATCTTGTTTGGGACTCTCTGTGCGTCCTGGACTTGTATGTCTGTTTCCTTCACCAAGTTAAGGAAGTTTTCTTTCATTATTGTTTCAAATAGGTTTTAAATTTCTTGTTCTCTCTCTTCTCCTTCTGGCACTCCCATGATGTGGATGTTGGTATGCTTGAAGTTGTCCCAGAGGCTCCTTACAGTACCTTCATTTTTTTGGATTCTTTTTCCTTTTTGCTGTTCTGATTGGGTGTTTTTTGCTTCATTTCAAATTGATGGTTGGCGTCTTGGCTTTACCTACTCTACTATTGAATCTCTGTAAATTATTCCTTATTTCAGTTAGTGCCTCCTTCATTTCTGACTGGTCCTTTTTTATGCTCTTGAGGCCCTCACTAAGTTCACTGAAGTCCTCACTAAGTTAGTTGAGCATCCTTATAAGCAGTGTTTTGGACTCTGCATCTGTTAGATTGCTTATCTCCATTTTGTTTATTTCTTTTCCTAGAGTTTTGTTCTTTTCTTTTATGTGGGACATGTTTCTTTGTCTCCTCATTTTGGCTGCCTCCCTATGTTTGACCTGGGCTTCCTAGGGTGGCCTATTGTAGAGGGTGTCCTGTACGGTCCAGTGGCACAGCCTCTCTGGTCTCCCAGCTGGGCCCTCAAGGTGCACCCTTCATGTGGACTTTATATCTTTCTGTTTTAATTGAGTCTTGATTGCTATTGGCATATTAATGGAAGGGTTTTACTCAGGCTGATCAGCTGCAATTACTGGCTGTGCCCACTATCCACCAACATCTGACTACCTTGGAATATCAGCTTTGTGGGGTCCACCACATAGAGCAAGACTTACTTCAGCAAGGCTCTGGTACTCACTGAGTCCATTCCTTGAGTGGGTCACTTGTGGAGGTGGTTGGTGGTGGTGCTTCTCAGTGTTCTGAAGCTGTCCACTGGGTGTGCTGGCTCTGGGGCAAGGTCAGCCACTGCCTGTGTTCTACCCCGGGACACCAGGCATAAGCTACAAAGTGGTCTGCAGATGGCTGCTTCTTGTGTTGGGCTTGGAGGTGCCCAGGCAAAGCCAAGTTGTGAACCAAGGCTGGCTGTTCCTAGTGCCGGGCCTGGGGCCACTTAGTAAGAGGTATGGGGCTCACTGAGGCCAGATGCTGATTTTTTTTTTATCCTCACTTGAGGACATTTTTTGCATTTATCTTCAGATAGAACGGGAGGAAAAGAGGGAGAAACATCAATGTGAGAGAGAAACATCAACACAACCCCAACACAACCCCACACAACCCCAACCGAGGCCAGGGACAAACTGCAACCAAGTTATGTGCCCTTAGCGGAAACTGAACCTGGGACTCTCTGGTCCATGGGCTGACAATCTAACTATTGAACAAAACCAGCCATGGCCAGATGCTGCTTTTTTGAGAGCATTTAGAAAAATCTGAAATAGAAGCCAAGACAGGCCAATTCTATGGTAAAGCTACTGGGAACAGCTTGGGTGGGCCTGAAAGTTGGGTGGGGCAGGGGCCTCAGGGAATCACCAGGGTGAAGCAAACAGTGTGAGCCAGGTTGCTGGAGTCCCAGATATGGCTGCTGTCTGCCTGCCTTGTGGGGGAAGGGCTCACCAAAGGAACAATGGCCTCCACCCTCACATCTGTCCAGGAGAAAGCTGCCTCTACAGTCTTCGGTCCAGTGCCAAACAACCATATGTCTCTGGTGCCTTTCGAGCAGCTGCTCCAACCCTGGAGCTCAGAGGGAGCAAGTCCTAGTAAGTCCATGTATAGGCCCCTTAAGAGGAACTGCCTGGGCCTCCAGCCGCCTCAGCCTCGCTCTGCCTCAGTTCCCACTGGTTTTACAGCCGGAATTTATGGGGACTTCTCTTCCTGGCGCTGGAACCCTGAGCTGGGCGCCTGGTGTGGGACGGCGACCCCTCAGTCCTCAGGGAAGAACTTCCTTCCCAGCTGAGGTCTCTCCTGATTTTTATCTGCCACATGTGGGTGTGGGACCAATCCGTCAGCCTCCGCCTCCGCCCCTCCTACCAGTCTCCATGTAGCTGCTTCTTTAATTCCGTAGTTGTAGGACTTCCATTCAGCTCGATATCAGGCGGTTCTGAAGGATGGTTGTGCTGTAGTTTAGTTGTAACTTTGCTGTGGTTGTGGGAGGAGGGGACACTGCATTTACCTACGCTGCCATCTTGACTGGAAGTTCTCAAATAGTGTTTAAAGTATGCTTTATAAGGCTGTATTTCATGCTATTTGTATAGCACTAATCACATTGAAATATCATCATGTTTCAAATCGACCCACTCCTCTGTAAGACCTTGACTTACTTGAGGACAGCAGTGGTTATCCCTTACAAACTCTGTACCCTGTACCTTAACTTTTTCAGGACCTGGTACACACAGACTCCAAGGAAATGGAACACACAATAATGTAGTTGATGTAGGCACATTCTCAAATAAGCAGTTACACAAGTTGCTAAATAAGCCCTGGCCGGTTTGGCTCAGTGGTTAGAGTGTCAGCCCGTGGACCGGAAAGTCCCGGGTTTGGTTCCCACTAAGGGCCTGTACCTCGGTTGCAGTTTGTCCCTGGCCCCGGTTGGGGTCGTGTAGGTGGCAGCCGTTTGATGTGTCTCTCTCACATCAATGTTTCTCTCTCTCTCTCTTCCTCCTTCTCTCCCTCCTGCTCTATCTGAAGATAAATGCAAAAATGTCCTCAGGTGAGGACAAAAAAAAATTACTAAGTAAAAGACACTTAAAAACTGGGAATGGCCTTAGGGGTTACCTGAGTAAGCTCCTTATTTCACAGATGAGAGACCAGAAGCCTAGAAAATAGACTTGTTCAGGACCAACACAGGACAAGGGAGATCCAGTCTCACTTCTGGATCCCAAGTACTCCAGTCCATGGAAGACCAAATGACACCTGGGAGTCATTCTTCCAATGAGTATCTTACTTCTTCTCTGCAAAGGGAATAGCTGTGGGGTATGTCGAAATGTAATCATGTCTGGCAGTCAAACGTCTAGTTTTGCAGAAGGCTGTGGGATGTGGCGATTCTTCTTAAAGGCAGATGGCTTGCCTCTCCTAAATATCTACTCACCTCTAATGCACAAAGTCATAAAAACAGTATAAGTGCTACTGTGTGTGTGTTGGGGTGCTCATGCAAGAGGGAGGGTGGAAGAGGAGTGGGGGGAAGGAGGAAAAGAGAGAGGGAGAGAGCGAGAAAGAGAATGAGCTTTGAATAAGAAAATATTCCCAAAGACTATATTAATTATATGAAAAAATAAAAATAAATTAATAACACTTAGACATAAATATTAACTTAAAAAAATATTACCTTTACTAATTCCTGACTATTTTTTTATGACTAAAATCTTTTGCTATTCTAGCTAAAATTGACATTCATCACTGCCGTTGAACAATGTACTTTTTGCATCAATAAAGAGTGATTCAGGTCAGGCATTTGACCTCCAATTCAAACTGAATCTGTTGACAGACCTCTATATACCTCAATTTTTCTAATTTTAAAATGAATATAATAAAAGAACTCACCTCATAGGATTATTTTGGTGATTAAATAAACTGGTACATGTAAAATACCTTGCAGCAGCAGGCCCATGTGAGTGCTCAATACATGTTAAATATTTATTTAAAAATGTATTTCATTCCCTAAATATTGAGTTATGAATCCTTCAATATGTCTCCTAACCTGAAAATTGAAAGGAAATTTAGAATTTATAGACATTCCAAATCAGGTATAAGTCATTCCCTCTTTCATTTCCCAGTTTGAATTTATTATTAAAACAGATAAAACTAAGCTTAAACACATTTCTGTTTGAGAAAATAATGAATTATAAAGCAAGTAACTTATAACTCTAGAACTGTTTGTCTCTGGTTCCAGTTAATTACTATTATTAATATAAGGAGGTAAAAACCAAAGAGATGAGGGAAATGTAAAAAAAGAATATTACTGACTAGGACTTGTATTTATACTTATACCTGTATACTGCTATTTGGAATAAAAATATGTATAACTTTTTGAGCAAATATAGTATAATAAGAAAACTAATTCTGAAGCAAGAAAGATTAATGATAGTATCACATATTATGTGTATGTTTTATTCAACTAGTGTATTCATTTAGTTAGATAACAGGATATAAATGGACCATATGGCAAAGACAAGTATTATCAAATGAACACTTATTTTGACTTGCTCAATGTGTTTGGCAATTTCATTAGACTATGTGTTTTATATTTGAAAGCTTTCCTGTGATAATAACTTTGATCAATATATATAAGATTATCTAAATAAACCACTCTATTTGAATATAATTGTATACTACTCTACATTTTTGTTTATAAAATCACAAATTTAGAAAGACCTTACTAATTCCCTAGTCTAACCTCCCTCTTGATGTGAAAACCCTTTCTTCAGCACCTCTGACAGATCAACTGTTTCATAAGTACCTTTTGACACAGGGGCTAACTGGTCTTCTTTTATCCCAAGATTATTGTTGTTTTTTAAAATGTATTATTATTTTTTATTGCAGATGTCCTTCCTTTTTCCCCTGCTGTCACCCTCCTCCCCACTCCCCCCTCACCTACGCCTTCACTGCACTGCATTGTTGTCTGTGACCATTGGTTGTGCATATATGCATATAAGTTCTTTAGTGTATCTCTTCCCTCCCCCTCAACCCTCTTTCTTCTGAGATTTGTCAGTCTGTTCCCTACTTCCATGTCTCTGGATCAATTTTGTCCATCAGCTTATTTTGTTCATATTTATCTCTATTTCACAGATAAGTAAGATCATGTGATACTTGTCTGTCTCTATCTTATTTCACTTAGCATAATATTCTCTAGGTCCCTCCATGTCATCTCAAAGGGTAAGAGATCTTTCTTTCTTACAGCTGCATAGTATTCCATTGTGTACATGTACCACAGCTTTTTTTATCCACTCATCTACTGATGGACACTTAGGCTGTTTCCAGATCTTAACTATTTTAAATAGTGGTCCTATGAACGAACATAGGGGTGCGTATATTTCTTCTGATAGGTGTTTCAGGTTTCTTAACTGGTCTTTGAAAGAAAGAGTTCTATTATCAAAATGTCCTTTAAAAAGTTATTGATAAAGCCCTGGTTGGTTTGGCTCAGCAGTTGGAGCATTGGCCTGCGGACCTGAGAGTCCCGGTTTTGGTTCCCACTAGGGGCATGTACCAAAAAAAGAAAAAAAGTTATTGATAAAATGTCTTTTGTTCCAATAGAGTTCAAATCTTTCTTCCTGTATTTTATTTTGTAACCCAAGACAATTATTAGGACTTTCAATAGACATTTTTTCATTAAATTAAACATGCCCATACCTCTAAATAATCCTTAGCTTAATTGCCTTGCAAACCCCACCCTATGCTGGGCCCCCATTTTGGGATACTCTAGTTTGTCTGTATGTCTGTTAAAATGTGATATAATCTGACTAGCCTAGAGTAAGATGATTAGTTTCACCCTGTTGAAATCGTGTCTATATTTAAATGTTTTGTTAATATTTTTAGGCATCCATATGATAGTTGATTTGAACAGGGTATGTTTACTTAAGATAAAGCCTTGTTTCACTAGATACCTAAAGTATTTAATGATCTTGTTAGTGGCATTCCCTACTTTATAGAGGGGTTCTAGTTTACTTACCTTAGTTACAATGGCATATTTATTTATTTTGTTAAGCCTGAAGATCCTTCCCAGTGTAAAGTCATAGAGATGAGTTTAAGGGATGCATAATTCAGAGACACTACTTCTCAATGATGGAAGGTGATGATCTAAATGGATGCATACCAGGAATGTCAGGGATACCCAGAGTTGTCAGGGTGACTTCTCAGTTTTTGGTGTGAAACATTAGAAAGCAGTGTTGAGGAAAATTTAAAAGAATGGTTTCAGTAGTTTTTCATGAACACAAATTTCAACTCTTCCATTTATACCTGCATGACTATGAACATATTCCAAACCTAGTTTCCCCAAGATTTAATTTTGGATAAGACAGACCTACCTTGTAAGATGCTTCTAGAATTAGATAAAGAGATGATAGAGCATTGTTGCTAAAAACATAAGCTTTAGTTCAGAAACATTTGATTGAAATCTTGGCTTTACCACTCACTAGTTTATTCACTTAGGCTAAGTTCTTATTTCATTTTCAGTAAAATGAGGATAATTACAATTTATCTTTCACTGTATATAAGTGAGGATTTAATAATAATTCTTTCACATTGTAAATTCTCAATGAATTATATTGAATATTATGACTGTAAGGAAACATAATATAGTACCTGTCTCATATAAGATAATCAATAAATTATATTTTATTATTCAGTGTCCATCCCTATACTGTCCTATAACGTTAACTTAAAACAAATATTTCCTGACTCAACATGAGAGGAACACATACATGCCTGGCTGGCATGGCTCAGTAGGTTGAGCATCGTCCCATGCACCAAGAGGTTGCTGATTCCATCCCCAGTCCAGGGCACATGCTGGAGTTGTGGGCTCAATCCCCAGTAGGGGACATGCAGGAGGCAACCAATAGATGTTTCTCTCTCAATGATGTTTCTCTCTCTCTTTTCTCTTTCTTTCTCTTCTTCTCTCTAAAATCAATTAAAAAAAAACTTAATAGGATAATTGGTGGAAAACTTTTCAGAATATCAGTGATCCATTAGGGAAAGAAATCTACAAAATAAGAAACCCTATAAAAATGATAAAAACAAGAACAAAAAAAAAAAGAGGGCTAAATTCCTCACAGAATACTATGGAGACCATCCTGGAGTTACTTGTATTTCAATTTTTCCTTTCCTATTAGAATATAAGCTCCTAGAAAGCAGGGCCACAACTTATACAGACCAAACAAAATTCCTTGTACATCAAATGGGACAGGTAATACAATTGTTTAAACATCAGATTTTTCTTCTGCATAGTGGTGTTATTAACTGTTACTCTATTATCAATGAGTATGGTTGTATCAAGAGAATAGTTACAATAGCAGTACTATAAATTATAAAGTGATCTGTAAGTTTTGAAGTGCTACATGTTGATAGGTTATTATTATTATATTAGTACCTCATTGTAGGCAAGTGATATTTTCCTGGAGGATGTGTGTGTGTGTGTGTGTGTGAGAGAGAGAGAGAGAGAGAGAGAGAGAGAGAGAGAGAGAAAGTGAGAAAGTTGATGATATGTATGGCAGTTCATCTTCTAGTGTGGCTTCTGGTGTCCCTAGCATTTCCATGTTCTTAAACTAATAAAGTAAATGATTTAAACTGTTAAAATTTAGCCCAGCTGATGTGGCTCAATGGTTGAGCATTGACCCATGCACCAAGAGGTTGCCAGTTTTATTCCTGGTCAAGGCACATACCCTGGTTGTGGGCCAAATCCCCAGTTGGGGGGCATGCAGGAAACAGCCAATCAATGTTCTCTGAATAAAGAAAAATAAATAAAGAATGAATAAAGAAAAATAAATAAATAAACTGTTAGAATCTAGCAGGTAGAAATCTGTACTTAATGTAACCAGTAGGGTTGATCTTAATGCGGGAAGGACCTAAAGGGTGGAGGTACCAAATAGCAAAGGCATTCTATCAGGGTTAGCAAATGGCTGTGAAAATAGTTCTTGAAATAAGGTCAACAAGACTAATTGAGGCTCTAGCCCTATAAACTAAAAGGGAAAGCTAACATACTTTGCTTCAAAGATGATCAGTAAACCTTCAGTCTACTTTAAAGTCCACTCTCCCCCAGCAACTATATAGGCTCAATGTGTCTCAAGAATATTTCAAAACTCAGTGCAAAGCCAGAACAACATGAGGTGTTCTATAGTGTCTAGAGGTAGCAATCAGTGTTCTGAGCTGGGAGATCAGAAAATGTAGCCTTCTGGAGTTCGCTTCAGTATAAATGCAAGGAAAATATGACAAGGTTTATGAACGCAGTTCTCACATCTCTAAATTCCATTATTAAACAAATAATTTATACAGATGAAAAATGTGATGGGAAGGTAGAACTTAGCTAAGAGATGTACTTTACATCTTATTTCCACAATATAAGTGCTTTCTAATCTGTTTTCACATCTACAAAATAGGAATTATAGTAAAAAAATATTTTCAGAAAAAAAACAGAAAGGGATTATTGAAATATTTTTATACTACAAAACAAGCATAAAAATAAAAGAGATTTGTGTTTCCACCTAGCATATAAATTGCAAGACGATGTCACTTTCACAAAGACATGCAAAACTGTAACTTTATGGGCCCATCAAGGAGTTGAGGTCTGTAGACAACCAGGGATAGTAAATTTCAAATGCTGACACCTTATCTTAGGGGAGAGAGAGCACATAATGGTTTCACCTTTGGTAGAACATTTAAGGAAGAGGCTACCATAAAGTAACTAAGAAAAGAAAAGATTAGAATTTTAACAAATTTCTAAAGTAAATATGTAAACTGCGTGGGACTTTAGAATTCCTAGAAGCCCCAGGCATAAGTGAAATCCAAATTCATTAGCCAGGCCTATAATGTGCTAAAAATAAAAATTAAAAACATACACACACTCTGGCTGGTGTGGCTCAGTGGTTAAGTGTTGACCCATGCACCAAGAGGTCACCGGTTCAATTCCTGCTCAGGGCACATGCCCAAGTTGTGGGCCAAATTCCCAGTGAGGGGCATGCAGGAGGCAGCCAATCAATGTTCTTTTTCATTGATGGTTCTATCTTTCTCTTTCTCTCCCTTCCTCTCTCTCTAAAAAAATCAATGAAGAAAAAAAAATTGTTTTAATATTTAAAACACATACACACTATTAGCAACTGGATTCAGAATAAAAAACAATAAATGAATTTAAAGCTAGCTAAGTGGAAACTATTCTAATTGAAATACAGAGAGGATAAAGAATATAAAGAAAATCAGACCTCCCAAGAGATGGGGGATGATAACAAATAATCTAGCATACATGTAATTGAGGTAACAGAAAAAAAGGAGAGAATGGCATCAAAAATTTGAAAATATAATGGCCAAATTTTTCCCTAAAATAGGTAAAACAACCAAGAAACTCAGAGACCCTCAGGAAAAATATAAAGAAAACTATAACTACGCACATCATAGAAAAGCATATATTGCTGACATCCTACTAGACACTATGCTTTCCAAAAGTAAATAGAACAAACAGTAACTCTAAAAACTGAAAGAAAAAAAAGCTGTCATCTCAGAATTCTATCATGGGCAAAAATAACATTCAAAAATAAAGATGAATTAAACATTGTTAAGACAAAATACGAAAAGAAATGTTAAAGAAAAATGTTTTATGCCAGAGGAAAAGGGTACTACAGGAAAAGTAAATCTAAGCACACGCACAAAGACCACCATCAGCAATGGTAAATGTAGCTAACTAGACTTTTTAAAAATTATATCATTAAGAATAGCAATGTAAATCAAAACTAGATAAAATTTGTGGGTTTATAACAGGTAAAATTTAAATATATGACAATAATACTATAAATATAAAAGATGAGAAGGATAAAACAAAAGTATATTGTTGGAACCTTGTTACATTATATGTGAAGTGGGAAAATATGATTTGAAGGAAGATTGGCAATATAACAATGCATACTGTAAACCTGTAACAACAGCTTAAAAACAAATGATAACCCAAAATAATGCAGAATGAGAAAAAATGGAACAGAAAACAGATGAAACAAAAATAAAAATTTTAAGATGGTAGTTTTAAGTATATCAATAATTGTATTAAATGAAAATGGTCAAAATACACCAATTGAAATTTAAGTTTAATAGATTGTGGGGAACAAACAAGAGCCAATTCAATGCTCTGTATAGGAACACGTTTTAAATATAATGGCTTAAATTGATTATAAGTAAAAGAATGTGTGGGGGGTATACTATGCCAACAATAATCAAAAGAAAGCTATAATAAACATTAATATAAGAATAAGTAAACTTCAAGAAAAATAACTTTATTAGGGATAAAAAGATAAAATTACATAACATTAAAGGGCTATATAAAGAGCTTAAACATTAATAAAGAAAATGGTAATATAATTGAAAGCAGAAATAAAAAAAAAAAAAACATTGGCAGTTCTTCCTAAGTAACTGGGAGAACAAGTAGACAAAAATCATTAAAAATAGAGATTTGAACATTCTCAGCTAATTTAATTTTATTAAGATTTATAGAGCACTCCACTCAATAAGAATAGAATGCACATTATTTTTAAAGTCCAAATGAAATTTCACCAAAGTATAAACTATATTGTTGGCTGTCAAACAAATCTTGACAGGTTTAAAATAACTGAAATAATACAAAGTATGTTTCTTAACTATAAAACAATTAAATTAAAAATCAATAACAGAAAAATACATAGAAAATTACCAAAAATCTGAAAATTAAATTACATATTTCCAAATAACCTATAGTCAAAAATTTTTAAGAAAATTAGAAAATATTCCAAATTATGAAAACAGCATATCAAAATGCATAAGATATAGCTAGAGCACTGCTTAGAGGAAAATATAACACTAAATGCCTATATTGGAAGAAAAGAAGTATCTATAATCAATAATCTAAACATCTATGCTAAAATTATATTGGAAAAGGTAAGCAAATTAAATCCAAATCAGAAAAATGAAAGAAACAATAGAAAGGAGAAATCAGTAAAATAAAATGATGAAAATAGTAGAGATAATCAATGAAACCAAATGATAATTCTTTGAAGAGAAAAATAAGGTTGATAAAATCCTAGAATTAAAGGAAAAGATTAAAGAATACCACATTTGGTAATGAAATAGGGAACATCACCACAGATCGTACAAATATTAAAAGGAAAAGAGAGAGTAGTATAACATTAATTCAATAATTTAATGAAATGGACTTATTATTAGAAAAATATGTGAGGACACAATGAGAAAACTACTGTCTCTGAACAGGAAGTAACCAAAACTGCAGGCACCTTGATCTTGGACTTTCCAGCCTCTAGAACATGAGAACTACTGTAAATGTTTGTTGTTTAAGCTACTAAATCTATGGTATTTTTGTTATAGCACCTGAATGGACTAAGACTAGGGTCTAATTCTTCCCAATCATTATATAAGACCAGCATAACCCTGATGCCAAAACCTGAAATAAATTTTAAACAAATAAAAGGCCTATATTCCACTTAACTAAAAATCCTTAAAAAGAATTAGCACTTGGACTTCCGGTCAAGATGGTGGCATAGCTAAACGCGGTATCAAGTCCTCCCACAACCACATCAAAGTTACAACTAAACTACAGAACAACCATGATTCCAAACAGCCTGAAATCAAGCTGCATGGAAGTCCTACAACTATGGAATTAAAGCAGCAGCCGCATCCAGACTGGTAGGAGGGGCGGAGGTGGAAGGGCTGGTCCCACACCCACACCCACGTGTGGCGGATAAAAATCAGGAGGACACCTCGGCTGGGAAGGTCCTCCCTGAGGACTGAGGGGTCCCCGTCCCACACCAGGCACCCTGCTCTGGGTTCCAGTGCCAGGAAGGGAAGTCCCCATAACTTCTGGCTAGAAAAACCAGCGGGAACTGAGGCTCAGGGAGGCTGACGCGGCTGGAGCCCCAGGCAGCTCCCTAAAGGGCCCGCGCACGGACTTATCGAACTCTCTCCCTCTAAGCTCGGAGGGGAGGCAGCTCGAGGGGCACCAGAGACATACAGGGAAGAACTAAGCTGTTTGGCACTGGAGTGAGGGCTGGAGAGGGGGTTTTTTCCAGGACAAACGTGCTGTCAGAGGCCTTTGTTCCTTTGGTGAGCCCTTCCCTGGGGCGGCAGACAGAAGCCATATCTGGGACTCCAGCAACCTGGCTCACACTGGTAGCCCCGCCCTGGTGACTCCCTGAGGCCCCGCCCTGGTGACTCCCTGAGGCCCCACCCCACCCAACTTTCAGGCCCACCCAAGCTGTTGCCACTTGCTTAACCATAGGATTGGCCTGTCTTGGATCCTGCTTCAGGTTTTCCTAAATCCTTTCAAACAAGCAGCATCTGGTCTCAGCTTGCCCCATACTTCTCGTTAAGTAATACACTGAAATAAACACAGAGAGGCAGCCAAAATGAGGAGACAAAGAAACAGGTCCCAAATGAAAGAACAGAACAAAACCCCAAGAAAAGAACTAAGCGAAATGGAGATAAGCAACCTAACAGATGCTGAGTTCAAAATACTGTTTATAAGGTTGCTCAATGAACTTAGTGAGAACCTCAGTGAACTTAGTGAGGGCCTCAAGAGCATAAAAAAGGACCAGTCAGAAATCATGGATGCACAGTCAGAAATGAAGGAGGCACTAACTGAAATAAAGAATAATTTACACAGATTCAATAGTAAAGTACGTAAATCCAAGAAGCAAACCATCAATTTGGAATATAAGGATGCAAAAAATGCCCAATCAGAACAGCAAAAAGAAAAAAGAATCCAAAAAAATGAGGATAGTGTAAGGAGCCTCTGGGACAACTTCAAGCATGCCAACATTCACATCTTGGGGGTGCCAGAAGGAGAAGAGAGAGAACAAGAAATCGAAAACCTGTTTGAAATAATAATGGCAGAAAACTTTCCTAATTTGGTGAAGGAAACAGACATACAAGTCCAGGACGCACAGAGAGTCCCAAACAAGATGAACCCCAAGAGGCCCACACCAAGACACATCATCATCAAAATGCAAAAGGTTCAAGACAAAGAGAGAATCTTAAAAGCAGCAAGAGAAAAGCAGTTAGATACCTACAAGGGAGTTCCCATAAGGCTGTCAGCTGATTTCTCAACAGAAACTTTGCAGGCCAGAAGGGAGTGGCAGGAAATATTAAGAGTGATGAAAAGCAAGAACCTACAACCAAAATTACTCTATCCTGCAAAGATGTCATTTAGAATCGATGGCCATATAAAGAGTTTCCCAGACAAGAAAAAGTTAAAGGAGTTCATCACCACCAAACCATTATTATATGAAATGATGAAGGGTCTTTTTGAAGAAAAAGATAAAATATATGAACAAACAAAATGGCAATGAATACATATCTATCAACAATGGAATCTACAAACAAAATGAACAGGCAGAACAGAAACATTCTCATAGATACAGAGAACATTTTATTGGTTGCCAGATGGCGGGCGGGGGGGGGGGGGGCAGTTGGGGGAATGAGTAAAAAAACGTGAAGGGATTAAGAAGTACAAATTTATTGTTAGACTGACAAACCAAGACGGGAAAGGGGTTGGGGGCTGGGAAGAAATAAACCAAAGAACTTATATGCATAACCAATGGACACAGACAATAGTGTGGGAAAAGGCGGGAGGGGGGGTGGGAGTGGGAAGGAGGGGGTCAATGGGGGAAAAATGAGGAACATCTGTAATACATTCAACAATAAAGATAAAAAAAAGTAAAAAAAAAGTATTAGTCCTTCATAAAAACATAGAAAAAGATAATATATCCTGATCAAGTGGATTTTATCTTAGAAGCAAGATTATAATTTACTATTTCAATAGATAAGAATAAAATAATTTCTAAAGGCAGAAATAATATTTTTAAAAATTTTAAAGTTCAATGTTTTTTATTATTTTAAAAAGTTTTGAGAAAACTAGCAATGGGAGGTAACTTCCTCTACCTGAGAAAAGACATCTATAGAAACCCTACATTATCATATTTAATGATGCAAAGAAGAATGCCCTCCCCAGCACAAGATCAAGAGCAAGGCAGAGATGTTCACTTTACACTTCTGTTCAGTACTACACTGCAGGAGCTGGTGATGAAAACAAGAAATGAGGGACGTATGAATGGAAACAGAAGATACAAAACAGTTTTTATTCCCAAATAAGAGGATTTTATACACGTAGGAAATACTGTGTTATCTACAAAACCTGACCAAAACTAATGATTGAGTTTACCAAGATCGGAGAATACAAGATCAATATATAATAATACATTTATTTTTATCTACTCAAAACGTTCACTCAGAAATTTAAGTCTTAAAACTACCATTAATAACATCATCAAAAAATAATTAAGGATAAATTTAACAAAATATGTGCAAGATTTATATGCTTTTGGAAGTAAAAACATTGTTAATGAAAGTCAAAGATCTAAATAAAAGAGAAATAAATATGTTTGCAGATCAGAAGATTCAGTACAGCCAAGATGTCAACTTTCCCTAAATTCGTCTTTAGATTTAATGAAATTTCAATAAAATCTCAGCAAACTCTTTTGTGTATAGTGATAAGCTGATCGTAAAATTTATATGGACATGCAAAGGACCTAAAGTAGCCAAAAATTTTTTTGAAAAAATGCTAGAAAAAGACATAGGGGAACATTTTTGCAAACTTGAGTGAGGGAATCATTTTGTGTCTTTTTACTTAGGACACAAAAAGCATGATCTATTTTTTAAATGGCTTTATCAACATTAAAAATGCCCATTCTGTGAAAGAAACTATTATGAGAATGAAAAAATACACCATAGAGTGGAAAAAATTTGCAAAACACAAGTCATAAAAATTTTCTACTTAGAATATACAAAGAACTCTCACAACTGAAAATTAGCAAAAGATTGGAATAAACACTCCACCAAAGATGATATAGAAATGGGAAATAAGTACATGAAAAGATTCTCAACATCAGTAGTCATTAGGAAAATACAAATTAAAACACAGTTAAATACCAGTATACATTTATTAGCATGACTAAATTTTTAAAAATGGCAATGAATGTCAAATGCCAGCAAGGATGCTGAACACCCACACATTTCCGGTGGGAACGCAAAAATGGTAAAGCCATTTTAGAAATCCATTGTCCTATTTTCTATGAAGTTAGCATAAACTCACCACATGATCTAGGAATCGCAAATCTGTATATTTTGCCCAGGTGAAATGAAAACATATCCACTCAAAGACTTTTACATTAATATGTAAGGCAGCTTTATTCATAATGACCAACACTGAAAAAAAAAAGTTTCCCCAACTGGTGAATGAATAAGCAAATTGTCGTACATCCATCCAATAGAACACTTTCATCAAAAAGAAAGAAACAAGGTGTTAACAGATTTAGCAACATGTATAAATCTCCGAAGCATTATTCTAAGTAAAAGAATCCAGACACCATAGAATACATACCTATAATTTCCTACAGCCTCTGGAAAAGACAAAATTATAGGGACAGAAATCGGATTGGTGGTTACTAGGACCTGGGGGTAGGGTAGGGTTTGATTGAAAAGGGGCATGAGGAAATTTGGGTGGGGGGTGTTATTACAGACATGTTCTATATCTTGATTGTAGTGGAGGTTACGTACTTTCTATACTTGTCAAAACGTATCAAACTGTACACCTTAAAAGGGTGAATTCTGTATACATAAATTATACTTCAATAAACCTGACGTAAAAAATGGTAGAAAGGATGAGATAATAATGCAGGTAATGGCACTTGCAGTCACATTGGTCTCAGCACAGCTTTGACCTTAAACAGTGTGCTGGGTCTTCTATCTCCCTCCTCTCAATCCCCTTGTCAGTTGGGTTTGACCAAAGGTAAACTCCACAGCAGATTGTATCAAGGAAGCAGAGTGAAATCTCAGTGTTTATTTCAACACTGAGATCGTATTTGATGAGAGGTTACACTTCTGCCGGCCAACTTTTTCTATGCAGACTCCTCTGTCTCTGGGTCCCTATAGTCTCCTGTAACCCTTCAGGATTAGGGATAGCTGCCTATTGCTGCTTCAAAGGACTGCAGTATCCTTTCTGTTCCTCTACATGCTGTCCATTGAATTCTCCCTAAATTACTCAATTTGTGCCATTTCTTTCCTACCAGAATCCCAACTGATAAAGCAACATTCAGCTTCTGGTCCCATCGTTTTTAAGCTGTGAGCACCTAGGCTACCCATTTCACAGATCTGAGCTGTTGTTTTCTCATCTGTATATATGAGTAATACCTCCTTGGCAAGGTTGTTATGGGAATGAACTAATGCTATAGTAACGGAAAATTTTTTCATTAATATTTCTCCCTTTCTCATCTCAGTCTCTCCCATCCGTCACTGTTGTTTCTCTATTTCTTCACGTGGTTCCATTTCTACTCTCTTTTTAAGGTAACAGAATTTTCCTATTATGTACAAATACATAAGTAATTTATATAGGGGTATATAATGTGCAGAACCCTGTATAAATGGCTTAAATGTACCATGGTTATGTTCCTGGAATAAACTGTTGCTATTTCTACTGCTGCAGAACAGTTAAGTCAAACTTTTGAATTAGGTCAACAAAATCCACAAATAGGGTGGAATCTTTGGACTGTCTAAGCAGGGACAGATCTGGAATAAATCAGCCACAGATATCACTTGTCAGCATGCTGAGGGAGGCGTTTCAAATAAGGGTAGAAGGTACGTCAAGAATATTGGCTTCTGGTAGTATTATGATGTAGCCGTTAAATCTATATTGAGAGTTTTCCATCATGTGGATTCAAGCTAACATAATCGTTTTATGGCAGTAATGTCTAAACAAGAGTCCACAATTAGGCTGTATTTTTATCTTGACTTGTGAACTATCGCTGCCAACTACTCAAATTTCAAGCTTGTTGAGACATATGTTATCCCTGGAAACCCTTCATAAAAATGAAGTATTTTACTGTCCCACCAATTCAAGTGTGCTCTGGTCAGTTCCCCTTCTAGATCCAAATTAACCATGTAATAGTCCCTATACTAGTGAGTAGTATTTTAAATGGCTTTTTAAGCAAAACCAAAAAGAACAAATTTATTTCTATTTGTGCAAAAACATAATATGGTTTGGATTCTCTTTTCTAGCTTTTTAAATAGTGAGACAGAATGACGTTGTGGGGAAAGAACTGGATATGGAATTAAGATCTGTATTTGAAATCTGGCTCTGCTACTACCTCTAGTTGTGTGATCTCATAAAGTCACTTAATTTATCTAGCCTCAGTTTCTTTATCTGTCAAATGGGGATCTACTGGTGAGTCAAGTGAGCTAATAACGGTCTAACAAATTAGCATACTGCCTTTAGGACTTAATAACACTATTTTACAATTTGCATATGTCAAGTTGCAAATACAGTTAGAAGGAAATGGGAATGAAGAAAACTTTCAGACAGAGGCAGGGACTGTTTTAGTTAAAAGAGCATTAAAATACTAGAGAACCAGAGCAAGATAAGAATGAATGCAACGTCTGCATTTATAGCCCACATGTCACAGTTCAGTATTTATAGGTTTGTTAGTGACAGCCTTCCCAGTATAGCAAAGTTAATTACGAAGTAGCTGTCAGTTCCACTGACACAGTGCTGTTCACCTGATCGAGCTGAAACTAGTCACCGTTTCCATAGATGATCATTTAATGTAAGGGTCCAAAGCATGCAACAATAAATCAGTTTGAGTTTCTGATTATAATCTCCCAAAATCTTCCTTTGAAATACCCTACTGATTTTTTTAAAAAAATACAAATCTTAGTGCAATTTATTTCCCAAATATGATTTCTAATTATCTTAGCTGGACTAAAACCTCAGGAAGAGGTGATGGGTCTAAGGCTGAACACACTATTAAATGTATACTTAAATTTTCCAAAGCCCAAACTCCAATTTTTACTAAAATGCCATGATCAAAGAAGAGATATAATAAATATGAAGAGAAAGAATAAGAAAGGAAATAGAGAGAGATCGAAGAGAGGCTTGGGGAAATGTTCAGTGGAAAATCTGTAGAAATGATGTAAGAGAAAGCAAAGGCAGGGATTGGAGTAAGGGGTGTATAACTGAGACTATAAAAACTCAGAGAGAAAACTCACCATCAGGGCTGAGTTTGGGAGAAACTGTACAGACAGGACTCTGAAGTCAGAATCTCCTGATTCTTCACAAGGTAAGTTAAATATAAAAACTGATAAAATTTTAAGTGTTCTTTTCCTTATAACTATTTTTAAAATTTTGCATACTTTTAAAATGTTTGGGTTATATTTTGATTTTGTTAAAATTAGAAATGGTTTTTTTGGGGGGGTAATATTTCCAATCTCTAAAGGGAGTAGAAAATCTAAGAAGATAATTTTGTAATGCAAACTTCATGTGGAGCTAATTGTTTGCTCAGACATTTATTTCATGTTTATTATGTTATTTTTTAGCTCTTATATTCCATTTCAAAACAAAGAGAAAGGGAACTTAAGATGATAATCCTATATGTATGTTAATAGTATTAGTTTGCTTCCATCAAAGATATTCAATGTTAGAAAAATTTTTAATGTACAAAAGAGACCCACTTGTAAAAACCTAGGTAGAAAAGAAAAATGTTTCTCTTATCTTTATTTCTATCAAAATTGAGGCCAAAGAACATCTCTAAATTAATCAAATTCTACAGTCTTTAAATCTAAATTATTCTTTGTTTTTCTTCTTATAAAATTCAAATATGCAAGTATGGTATTAATAACAGTTTAGAGTAGACAGATCATGTTTATTCTTCAGTATCTGTTGAAGTGCTTTTGCTATGAAATGATTGAATTGAAAGTTAATCTGAAACATACATTTGAATTCTGTTTAAGAATAAATTTAAAATTTTGTTTCAGGGTTTGTTCTTTGGAAACAGTGTACACTCCATAAATCCAGTTTAGCAATGCAAATTCCTGCGCCTTTGAATTACAGTAATAGAGTCTATAGATTTAGAATGTGATTATTTGTTTCTGAGTTATTTTTCTAGAAATTAAATAATTTTAACAATGATTTGTGATATTTTAATGCCCATACAGGCTATAGATTTGATAGAATTATATTGAATTGTTTCCACAAAAACATCAGGCATGCTTTGTCTCTCCTCTTTACTTTGGTACTTACCCTTCAGCAATCACAGAACTTTTCTAAGGAGAGCCTCCTGTAGATATGAACTGAAGTCTCCTCTTTGTAACTGAACTGCACTACAGTTTCACTCAGTAAGTTACTTAAGGTATTTAAGGTTGACATGTGCGTTCTCCTTCTCAGGGTTTTGAACTGATTCTTCTGTAAAGAACTATGGAAAGAAGAGAAGCAGTGGAGAAGTAGATATATTTAGTAGAGTTTGGTTGGGACATTAGGGCTGTAATTTCAAATTCTTGATCAAATACTTTCAGGGATTTGAACATTTGTATAATAAAATTAGATTGATTGAGCTTGTCTTAAAGGACTAGAACTCAAAGTAAAGCAGTCCCAAAATATTACCCCCACCCTGTCACTAGGCAGTTGTGCAATTTCAGGCAAGCCTTAAACATAGAGTGGGGCACAATAATATTGTTATTATTCAAAGAGTAAAAAAGAAACAGAAATGTCAGGGAAACTGAACGATTTGGGGAAGCTCCCGTATCGGCAATGTCCCCCACATTAGAGAATGAGCATCCAGTGTAAGAGAAGCTTGAGGCTCATCTTTAGACATCATCTCATTTAACTTCCTTGCCAATATTCCATCTTCTGTGATCCCTACCCACCAGGCGACTTTTGCTTAGATTCGGTGGTGCCATTGGAGGAATACAAGGTTTGGTTAAGAAACCAGACTTCTAATCTCAGTTCTGACTTCAGCAGCTTTCACTCAACCTCCTAGGGATTCTTTCTCTCTCAGCAAAAGTTCTCTCCTAGCCCTGGACACACCGCTACCCAGGCCAGCTCCCATGTGCTTGAAGATCTCTTCCATTAAAGGCATTTTTTTTTTTTTTTTTTTTAGCTGAGAACCCCTCTTCTTTCTCCAAATAATGGGCAGGGCACCTCTCTGCAGCAGGGATTAGCATCACCTGCCAGCAGCCTTGGTTTGGTTGAACAAGGGTTGCCCAGCCTTGTATGTCGTCCCTTATGGAGGCCTCATCAGCTCAGGTCTCACAAGCCTCTGCTCCCCTGCAACCTCCTCTTCTCCCTTCACTTTACATATAGTCTCCTTCATCTCCTCTCCCCTGGGCAAGTTCATTGTCTCTGCGCCTCACTCTCGTCATCTATAGAGGGTTTAAATTTAACAATTTCTAATGAGCACCCCTTCCTTTCTAAAAATCTATATTTCTATGACATATAAGTCTGTAAACACCTGAAAAATGCACTTTAAAAGTACTCTTCAGCCCACCACTGGCACCGCGGCACTGACCCACCAAGTCACAGCTGTGGCTTTCCGCGGACCTCTCCACGGGCTTCCCTGGGGCCCCGTGGGGGGGGGGGGGAGGGTGTTCCCCTGCAAGCTCCCACTTGTCCATGCATCCAGGACTCCCGGAAGTGAGAAAGTGATGTCCTCTCTTCCTTGACCTCCTGTGCAGCCCATCCCTTCCCAGCTGTCCCCTTGCTTTTGTAGAGTGTAGTTCCTGTCCTAAGGTCTTTAATTCCCGTGACACTCATGGGGACTCTGCCTCCAGGATGCACGTCTGCCTGTGCTGTCCCTGTTACACAAACCATGTTAAAATCACGATTCGCACAACGTAACTAAGTGACTTAAAAAAAATGAGTCCAATAATGATATCTTATGAACTATAAAGCAAAATATATATTTCTTATAAAATCATATTAAAATTCAATTAAATATCCACTTTTGTTAATTAGAACTTGAATAATAATTATGTGTTGAGATGTCTTCCCATTATGATATTCTCTATAGTTGTATGCTAATATCTTGATAGAAATATTATGACTGTAATGAATGACAAAGTATAATATACTGTAATATCTAATGCTAGAGCCATTGCCACTTATAAGTCTCTTTAGTGAAAGTTCCTTGCCCTACTCAATATCACTTTCATTAAATCTAATTTTCTATCACTCTTGGAATCTAGAATTATAATGTTATAATTCTAGATTCAAGGACTAACTTTGTTCATTAAAATAAACAAGGATAACAAAGGATTTCTTCACAAAATTAAAATATATATATTGCCATATTCAGAAGGCAATATCAGAAGGACAGCTATTATTTATTAAAAAACTACTTTGCGCCCACTTTCCCTATTTTATTTCTAATCCTTACAATAAAGCCACAAAGTAAGTCTTTGCCCCATTTTCCTGATAAAGATTTTCAACCAGAGAAGCCAAGTAACATGGCTAGTCATAGATCATACCCAGGTCTGTAATTTAAGGGCCATCCAACCTCTTACTACTAATTCATTCTGTTGTATTGGAAAGTATCCACGCATTACCAGAAGTTAGGAGACCAGGGTTTTCAAGTAATCCAGGTTGAGTCAGTTCATCTATTAGAAAAATAGAATTATAATATTTTCCATACAGATCTAACATGGCTGTTATGAAGATGAAAGGAGATAGATGAATTTCAGAATAATACAGTACTTGCAAATGTTTTTTAAAAAACCAAAGGTTCTATACAAAACGTGCCCTGAAGGCAACGGAAGCCTTGCAGGGAGAGTGTGCTGTTGGAGGAGGACGTCCCAGGCTGGGCAATGGTTGAGGGCTTCCCATCCCTGCGAGGCTCAAGTCAATATTTAACCAAATAGTATATGTAAATACAAAGTGGAATAAAGGGGGAAAAAAGGTGGTGATGCTCTACATTATCTTGAGGCCTATTATGCCTTATTTAACTTCATTTATCCAACTTAACCCTCTAAATGCCTTTTAATTTTACAGAAAAATTGCCTGTGTATCAAATGGCCGAGCACCATGCCATGTGCAACTCTGCCAACTCTTTCTGTCCATCATTTTAAAGAGTCATGTTTTTCCCCTTTGTTAAACATTAGCATTAAACAACCAATGCCTTTTTCAGAGCTGTATACAATCATACACAAAGTCCTTTTCTATTTCTAGGTGACAATAATAATCCAGGCATCTCAACATAAATTAATGCTTGATCAGGGGAAGTGTAAACGTACTGGGACAATGACTGGGGAATACTGGTGCAAGTCCTTTTCAATAGAATGAGAATCTACAATGTGAATCATTAATGGACATACTGGGATGGGGGCATGAGTTTTCTCACATATTGCTGCAGGTGTAAAACTTGAGCAAATCTCTCCACTTCTCTACGTTTTAATTGTCAAATCAATAAAACAGGAATGTTAATATCTGCCCTACATTCTCATTTACCACCATGTAAGTCTACTCCACACGTTTATTCAACACATAATGTCGACTCTATACTGGGCATTCCATTGGGTGCTGAGACACACTCGTGATCATGACATAATCCCTACCCTCAAAGAGTTGACACTGAAAACTACACACTTTGTTAAACATACATTCCTGGGTTTTTAAACAGTGAGATCTTCCTTTAAAGTGTCATTGTAGGTTTCTGCTTTCTTAAGTTTTTACAACTAGTAGTATGAAAATTCCAAATAGAAATAAAACAACAGAACTTTACAATTGGGGACAGCAGTGGTGTCTGAAAAAGAATAAAATGCTGTCAAAGAGAGTGAAATTAGTTAGCACATGTGTAAGAGTAAATTATCATTTTTCCTGATTTGTAGCATTCAGGGAAAGTCATTTTAAAATGCAGGTGTCTTCCACATTAGGAACACCTCATCCATAAACATTTCACTTTATAAGCAGTTTGTTTTGGAGATGGAAAAATGTTTTATACTCCCACAAATAGGTTATACTTGAAGGAGCATGAAACCGAGTGTCTGAAACGCAAGTTGTTGTTCTGGCTCTTCTTCTGAATGACTTTGTGACTTTGGAAAATTTACTACTACCCATTGAAGAGCAGTGAGAAATGGGAAAGAACGCATTCCTGATATTTTAATTAAAAGTAAGAACACGGGAAATGTTAAATGCGTCAGTGTCAATTTGCATCTTCCTTTCAGGATTATACTCAAAACATAAAGCAAGATGACCGTCACACAATTTACGGAAAATAACAAAGTTCACAAAGAGACTTTTAAATAAACGACTAAGCCTCATGAGTATTTCTCAGATGTATTTCTGTGAGGATAATATATGTGATGTGTATGTAGGGACAGAAGCTACAAGTTGTCATTCAGTTGCTCTTGGATGAAATCCTCAGTCTTTTTAATTTCTTATTTGCATGTATAAGGCTCTGGAACAAATCCCCACTCTCAGGTTCTAAGTGCTATGGCCACACTCAGTTCTCTGGGTGGAGCCGATTTCACGAGTGCTGTGGAACAGCAGCCCCAGTAAAGGGGAGACTGCAAAGTGCTCGCCTCTGCTTTCCAGCAGGCAAGTGTCTCCAGTGCCTGGTTGCTTCACTCTGCAAGGGAAACCAGAAACAACTTTCTTTCACATGCTGTTTAAATGTCATTCATTGAAATGCTAAGATTACCTGTATAGTATCAAATTGTAAAGTATCCTCTTGGTTGTTCAACATACGTTTTGCAGATTGTCTCAATAAACGGCCTCCAATTCCCTGGATGGTGGTTGAGTATAAGCTTTATGTTCCCTGGAAGGAATTGGTTTCAAAAGTCTGCCTTCAGCTCAGTAATAATGACTTTTATACCATGTCATTAATCTTTCCACATTACCTTCTAGTGTGCAAATTGTTGTCATGCACAATTTAGAGTTCCCACTAAGTTTTCACCTACAATAAAATAAAAAAAAATATGCAGAGTTTTTATACAGATGATGGGTAGCTTTACATGTTTTAGTAAATATATTAAATTTATATTAAATGTGTGTATTGCTCTTATTTGGAAAAACCTAACCCAAACCATAATAAGCTATGCTATTTGTAAATAAGTTAAATAATTTTTAATTGACTATAATGAATTAATTTAAATTTTGTGAATTCATAAAGTGGATTTTTAGACAACTTTGACAGTTTATGCATCTTGTCAAGGTCACCAGGCCAGAAAATAACACAGCAAGGAAATAAACTTGTCCTTCAACTCAATTCTGGGTTTTTACCTCACCATCGCAGAAGCAATTTTCTTATGTTGAATACCTGTTCATTGACTGAAAGAGTTTCATTTTAAAGTATTTATTAGTTCATCTAAAGAAGATCTTAGAAGTAACATTATGAGTAAAATATGTGTACATATATGGATGTATATGCAATATTGGTGATGGTTTCAGAGAGCAGAAAATTGCTTTTGTCAAAAATTCATATTTTATATCAACTAATTTTTATATCTATTAATACTATTATTTGTGATTACTATAAAAATATTTCAGATTACTTTACCTTGATAGACTTTTAACTCTAAATGCAGAGGAATAGGCCCTGGACAGTTCTCTCAGTGGTTAGCGCGTTGGCCTCAGATTTGATTCCTGGTCTTGCGGGAGGCAACTAATCAATGTGTCTCTCTCATATCATGTTTCTCTCTCTCTCTCCCTCCCTCCCTCTCTCCCACTCTCTCTAAAACAAAGTGGGTAGGGATTAACAAAAATAAAATAAATGCAGGGGAATAGGAATTCAATCAAATCTTTAACATTTTTTAAATTAATCATGTGACTTTAAACATTTTTATCTGGTAATGTGTGAAGTATTGTACCACCCTGTCCTTCTCAGGGGATAGCACTGCACGCTGTGCCGTCTGGTACCTCAGCTCTAATACATTCTGTTTTGAGAGTGTGGGGGGGATTGAACATCATGACTTAAGCACAGTGACAAAAAATGTAAAAAAAACAAATATACATTTGAAGATGTATGTCATATTTCATTCATTCTGATGTTTATTTAATATTTCTGAAAGAAGAATGAGTCTTACACTTGATAACGTCATAATTTAATTAATAGAATTTTTTTTCTTGAAGTACATTAATAAAATGGGATCTCTTATCATAAATGATATCTTACAGTTAAAGATTTGGAGGTCCTCTCTTGTCAGGTAGCATATTCAAGAGGAATGTATTTACGTCAAACGTAGATGTAATATGCACACATGTGCTGACTTGAGGGACAGCAGAAAGGTTTTCCCAATTGAACACTCACCTCCAGCCTCTGACCTGAGAAGAGGAAAGAGCCAGACTTACCAACAGGCTATAACAAGGCTAGAAGCAACTTTACAGGTCAGTTACACCAGCTCATTTTACTAGGTCCACGGAAGAAATTGAACTTAAAGTCATACAGTGATATAACCCCCCAAGCCAAGGTAAAGCAAGTCTCACAAATCCTAGATTAGGACTCTTTCTATTATAGCAGGCCATGCAGACTTGGTGTTAAGCATGGTTCCTTTTAAGCCCTCTTTTAAAATAAAAAGTTATAGTCTCTCTGTTATCTACTATTCCTACTGCTTTTCTCTACTATCAAAAAGGCCTGGTGACTATAACTCATGGGGCAGGGTAAAGGGTAGACTGCAGAGCACACTCTGTTTGACGGATTTACTTAGGGGCCAAGCCCACTTGCTTCTTGTCGAGAAAATCACCATCATCTTCAGAGAAAGAAGGTTGTGGGCAGTGTTATGGACACCTGGTCATTTCCTAGAGTCTGAACTTGGGATCATTTATAACATGTACTATTATATCTCACTTAAATGTCTGTGCTCTGTCAAAGTGGGAAGAAAAGATTTTTTAAAATTTAATTACTTTTTAACTCCTTAAACTTTTTATCATTAAGCTCTTTATTTTTCATTTTTGTTAAAAATCGGGGTGAGTACAGTCTGTTTTGAATATTTCCAATCAAGAAATTAGGGAAAATGATTCCAGAAGTTATCAAGATTCACCCCCAAACTCAGTCTTCTTATGTGTGTCTAAGGGTTAGACCTGCTATCTATCAGTCAGATACTGCTGAAGAGAAATTTCCTTAATCACCCGAGAATAGTCTGTTTTCTGTTTTCCTTCAACACCAGCCCTCAAAGGCAGATCGTTTAAAACGTTTTTTGTGTGTATTTGTTTTTATTGATTTTATTTTTTTAGAGAGAGAAACATCGATTAGCTTCCTACTGCATGATCCCCACTACGGATCGAGCTGCAAGCCAGGCATGTGCCCTGACCAGGAATGGAACCAGAAGCTCTCAGTGCATGGGATGATGTTCAGTCCACTGGGCCACATGGGCTGAGTGTTCATTTAAAAGGTTTTAGATACGCCCTGGCCAGGTTGGTTGGGGTATCCTCCCATACACCGAAAGTTCGCTGGTTCGATTCCAGGTCAGGGCACATAACCAGGTTGCAGGTTCGATGTCAGTCAGGGCGAGTGTAGGAGGGCAGGAGGCAGTCAATTGATGTTTCACTATCACATGATATTTTGTTTCTGATTTTTCCTCTCTCTCCCTTTCTCTTCCTCTCTCTAAAATCAATAAAAAGTGTGCCCTTAGGTGAGGATTAAAAAAAGTTTTTAGTTAAAAAGTGCATTAGATTAGACACTGGCTAATATTGCTTCTCTTTGTTAGCCCAATTCTCTCTTCCTCTAACACCACCCCTCGTCCCAGTTTGTTCTTTTGTTTTTAGCTCAGTAAGTCTCAATCGTTTTTGTTTTTGTTTTTGTTTTTGCTGCCGCAACCCACTTAACAGATTTTTTTTTTACAATAACAATGACTTATTGCCATACTGATTCTCAATAAACCAGATATCTTGCTTCATTTTAACAGACTTCTCACTTAATGCTGCCTTAAACATAATTAAATCAGTTCCTTCACTACTGAACTTTCGGAGTCTTTCTATGTCAATGTACTATCAATGTTCTAAAGAAATGTTCAGTATATGTTGTTTCCCCGACTTAAATGATCAAATGTCACACCTCACCCCCCTTGCTCCATCAACTACCCACTCCAGTCACAAATTGGAAGATCCCTTCAAGATATAATGAGTTCTTAAATGTGAAGTCTTTGACACAAAGGTTTGGTTGTTACCCAGTGTAAGATGTTTGTTTATTCATCAATATTATTTAAAATGTGAAAAATACGTGCACACAGTGGACCAATTAGCTAAAAATGAATGAAGTACACACCAAGTCTTGCAAGGCAGATCTCATGCCCACTGTCTCTTTGGAAACTCCTCATTACCCAAAGACATAGTATTCAAATATTACTCAAAAATTACTGGTGTACTGAAAAAATTGTAAACACCTCCACTTTGGTGTATTCACACAATGAACATTTTTTGAGTGTTTTTTCTGTGATTTGGAGTGTGCATGGGCTGAGCAGATTTTTAAATCATGGGCTATATTTATCCACTATCAACAAAATAGGGAAATGGAGCTGAACCTAGTCTTTTCCTTCCCTCCCTATAATTTCCTCTGTTTCTAATTTTGTAGCAATCAAGTTCCAACTAGTTAATCAAATGTCTTTTGTGTGGCAGGTGCCAGGGTGTTTGTTTTCATTAGTGTACCAAGTGCCATATTTAGGAACATGGCCTTTTGGTTAACTGGCTACAAGCATGGCTTTAAACCATTAAATGTGTGTATTTAAACTCTGCATTTATTTTTACATCTCCCTATCCAAATAATCAGGATGTGGTTATCTGTAAGATGATACATTATGACTTTTTTCCTATATACACCCAAGCACAAAAATATATGCCTCAGACATAATCATCAATATTGTAAACACCCGTCATCCTGTGCCATTTATAAGATCGTAGAGATGGAGAAACCTGGTTAGGAAAATGTGCATAAAAATAGTTAAAGGAAATCCACATGGAAAGCCTTATAAAATTGGGCAATTTTATACTTTGTAACCTGTTTTTAACATGATAAAAAACGAGGAAGGAAAACATCACAATTGCGGTTTATCTTTGATTGAATGAAAGAACTATTTTAAAAAGAGGGAGAGATGCCAGAAATATGAAATAATTTTAAAAATAGTAATGTTTTTAACATATTTTCCTTTTTATTGAGGGAAATCAAAGAGATATCAACAAAATCAGAAAAAAAAAAATATGATTCAGTAACTGATTTTTTAAAGGAATAGGTAATCCAGTTTTTGGTTGGTATTTTTACCAGATAATGTTACATTCTTTCTTGTTATTCTTCTACTATCTCAATATAGAGGCATAATCACGATTTATTGTGGGTTTGTTTTATACCTACCAAAAAACTCAGTTCAAATATTGATTTGTCAGGAAGAGAACACAGAATTTACTGCCCTTCCAGAAAGGGCAGAATACAGAGAAGCAGTTGTGACTAACATTTTGTGACAAGATTCCAAAATAGGTCAATTGAAGACATAATGAAGAACTAGTTTAGAGTAACTTCCATGAAAATTAAAGTTATGTTTGACAGATAAATGTTAAGGACAATCGTAAAGTATTTTATCTTCACTTTAAGTCTAAATAAACGTGGTTAATACAGCTGCTACTCTGTCTATATAAAACAATAATTTGTCTATTTTCTAGAAGATAGCATCTATTACTGAAATCTACGCTGAGGTTTCATAGTAACAATAGTTTAAGAAAGTGTCAGAAAGAAAATCTTGGGTCATACCAGAGAGAATGTAGTTGTTAAAGACATATTTAGCAATATTTCATACATGTCCTTTCACTTATAAATTATAAATACTATATGAGACAAAGAGGTTATACATGAATGAACTTAACCCTTTGAAAGCTCTTTTGAGGTGAGAATTATTCCTCACATCACAAATATGGAAAATAAAGCTCAACAAGATTAAATGGTACACGCCCAAGGTCACACTACCACAGAAGCAAAAACAAGACACAACTCCAGTTCTTCACATCCATCCTAGAGCCCCCTTCTTTTTGTTCCCAGAAGGTTTCCAAGTGGTTTTTTAAGGGACATAGAAGTTTACTGAGACTTCTCACTCAGAAAAGGTGGACTGGGGGACTTCCCAGTGCCGTACTAGGTGGCAAAGGCAGCCCATTCTGTTGTGACTCACAGCCCATAATGTTCCCTCCCCCTTTATCAGTGGCCAAACTGGTGGCCAGCAGGGCTGATATAGACCATAGATAAGCTTTAAATGGATGTATAATGGGTTTTAATGTAAAAATCATAACTGTACAAATGACATATCTTTGTGCTTACCACACAGAATTAAAGATGTAATATATTGTCATAGGATATATATAGATATGGAGAGAGAGAGAGAGAGTCCCTTATGTTTCTTCCATAATCTTATTTGCTTCTTACTCTCCCCAAAGGCAATCATAGGCATGAATCAAGTTCTATTGGTTTATACTTTAAATACATGTATAGATTTCTAAACATATAGAATTACTTTGTCTATTTTCCATGTTGGAAAATGGCAGTGTGCTATAGGTAATGTTCTAGAAAATCTAATTCCTCCAAAACTGTTTTTTTTTTTTTTTTAATCCATGCATATAAATACATATAACACTTAGGTCCTTTGTTTTAACAGTAGATACATATATGTTTAAGTAATTTGCTTTAAGTCCATGGTATAAATATACCCCAATTAATGAATCCATTTCCTCTTGAGTATGTTAGTTGGGTTGATTCTAATTTTTTACTATTCTAAACAATGAGGCTATAAAATTTCAGATACCAGTCTCTGTATAAACTTGGGTCCATTTTTTACTTAATTGGGTGTCTAGTTTTAGAATTTATTTGTCAGACCTATTTAAATTTTCCAAGTGCTAATCTTTTTTTTATATGTAGTAAAAATATATTCCACTTTTTAATTTATTTGGTTTATTGTATCTTATCATAAAGAATTTATTTTTTTTATCCTTACCCGAGGACATTTTTCCATTTTTTGTTCAGATAGAGTGGGAGGGAGAGAAAGGAAGAGAGAGAGAAACATCGACATGAAAGAGACCCATCAAGTGGCTGCCACCGCACAACCAACCAGAGCTGGGGACAAACTGCAACCAAGGTACGCGCTCTTAGCAGGAACCTAACCCGGGTATCTCTGGACCGCAGGCCATCACTCTAACTGCTGAGCCAAACTGGCCAGGGCAAATTTAAAAATTTTTATATGACTCTTGCTTAAGAAATTCTTTTATACCACAAGGACATAAAGATATTCTTTTGGATCTGTGGTGTTTATGACATTCTGAATTTAAATGCTTTTAAACAAAGCACATTCTCTCTGGTTCACCACAGATCTCATCAGACCTTATTCTCTCATACCTGACCAACTTTACACATTTCCCATTCAGGAGAGGAGGCTGTAAGCCCTGGATTAGACAGTCAAAGAAAAAGTTACACAAATTAGATTTCTCAGATTTGGATTACTTTGAATTAAATTATTATTATAGCTGCACAACTTCAATCTACATTTCCATGGGAAGAAGTGTTGGTAGAATTCATTCTGGGAGATTGACAGCTTCTGTTAACCATAAGTTTTGCAAAGGTGCTCTCCAGCATATAGAAACTGGATAATTTGGTTAATCACCTATCTATAATAAGCTTTGTAGGAGTTTTGTTCTCTATCTTTATATACCAAACTAATCATGTTACGCCGAATGTATGTGACCCTTAGATGCTGGACTGGAGGTTGGCAAGTGCACATTTCATCCTGGCTGTGACCTTGATGTTGTGGAGCTCAGGAAAAGTGCTCTCAGTGGACAGAGCGACAGAGGTAATGGAAACGAGCTTAAGGGACCAGATATCTTTTCTATGAACATAAGTGATTTCTACTGATGTCAGAGTAGGTGCTGCTGAGAAGCAGGGAGATACCCTTGTAATGCAAAATCAAGGAAATCGGCTTTTTTTTTTTTTTTTTTTTTCTGTCCTGTCCTCATTGTGGATTCAGAGAGGGCCAGGTATTCAAATGTTAAACAAACAAAATGGAATAACCAAGATTTGTCTTCCTTGAACGAAAATCATGAAAGTTTACTAACATTTCAGTCATATTTATAACTAAACCCATTGCATAAAGTTGAAGTGCTTTTATGTGAAATTTGAAGTTGTTTACATATCAAACTTTGATTAGTTTGGGCCAAACTTCTCATTACTGTCCAAATGTTTTTGTTTGTTTGTTTGTTTTTGCTAAAGTACAAAGTAAAAAAAAAAAAAAAAAGTGAGGACATCTCAGAAAGATGAGTTAATTTGGCTTATTTGATTTTATTAGATATATTCTTTCTACTTAAATAACATAAAGTGAGAGTCTGAAGTGCATTTACCAAAGAGCAAGTCCGTATGAGTAGTTCTATGATTTTTTTTTTTTTGAGGATTAAATATATTTTTTAAGAGAAACAAAACTCTATTTTGTATGTTTGTCAGCTGGAAGAATGAACACACATTTTTGGACGGTGCTCTGAGAGATATGAAGGATCTCCTATCATCGCCCTTTGAATCTGTCTCCTGCTCTTTAGAGTGTTTTTTCCTCATCATTACAGACTTTTCCTCCTCTTCAGTTTCTATGTTGTCAGACTTGCACAGGGATGTGGTAGCGTTGAGATTTAAGAGGAAACTGGAACTGTATTGTAGACTTGGCACGGTAAGGAACACAGAGATATGAGCTATTTTTAATTTTCTCTTTATACAATGGAAGTGGCATTTGGGGATAATTAACTTCATGGCAGCATTCGAAACAGAATGTAAAAGAGAAGGAGATAAAAGAGAAAAGTGGTGAGGTGATTAAATGTGTACATTAGCAGTGAGGAGGACCCGATACACGTCACTACTGATGGGAATCACGAAGAGCAGAGGCAAGAGGTTTTCCAGGAAGAACCAACCAGACTTACTGACTCTAAAATAACAATTGAAATAGACTCAATAGCCTTGAGTCTGTGTGTCAGAAGAAGAATTTCAGAAGGGAGTTGCTGGAGTCAGGATATAAAGGCTGGAAAAGGCAACTATGTTGTTTTATTGAAGAAAATAAAGAGAATGGAAGAAATAATTCAATAGTAAAGACAGGAAGTGAAGAAAAAGAGTCTTGCCTAGACCAAGAATCTGACACATGGAAGAATGTGATTAACGGGGAAAAGGGCAGAGATCCCTGGAGCTACGTTTCTTCCTGTAGGGGAATGTCCTCAGGCTCCTGGAAGATTAGTATCTCCTAGACTACGCCATGACCTGAGATTGCTAACAGGACCATTTTAAAAACACTGTGATTGAGCCTTGGAAAGGAAAAGACAGAATTCACAACTAGACAGCCATCCTTTTATGACTTGAATGAGCTACAAAAGGGCAACGTGTGCAACAAACAAACAGGAAATTTTCCATGGGACAACAAAGTCATTGGTAAAGCTCTGAGTCACTGCAGACACACATTAGTATTTGCTAATAAATCACATGGATGAAAATGGTAAGAGCCCTGAGGGCAGAGACTACTCGATGTTGTTCATCTATGTGTCTCTTAGGTCTAATGCAGAACCTGGTACCTAGTGAATGCTTAGTGGCTTGAATCAGTGAGAAATGAGTGAGGAGTGAAAGAAAACATGAAGTTTTGTGTTTTTCAGAATAAATTCAATAAATATTTATCAGAAATATACTGAGTACTAACTATGAGCAAAATACTGAAATTGAATTGAGCAAATAAAAGACTAATTAGACATAGTCATTGCCCTCAAGTTACTCACAATCTAATAAGCAATGCAAATATAATCAGTTTAATACAAAGGGAAATGTAATGACTGCAAGGATCAGAGAAGTATAGCTAAATGTAATGGGAATGACAATGAAGGATGCAGTTGTTACCGAGAAAGAATACAAAAAAAAAAAAAAAATGCTCAGTTAATATACTAAATTTGACAGGCAGGCACAGAGTTTTGTTTTGGGGTGTGTGTGTATGTGTGTGTGTGTGCGCGCGCGTGTGTGTTGTGCTTTGTTTTCCTTTCATTTCTGTTGGGTATACCTCACCTCAATATGTTTTGTCCCCAAAACTCTCTGGATCATAACTCCATGAGAGATCAAGTTTCATGACGGGCATGTCAGCTAAAGATAGCAAAAGCCAAATGTATACGATTGCATATTATTTGAAGTGAATGGAATCACCTTTCATGCCCAACAGGCTTTTGATGCTGGAATCAGAGATGTGCAATCACTACCCACAGCTAGGGAAGAGAAATCCGCAGCTGATCTGGCAGCAAAACTCATGCTTCTTGATGAACTTGTGTCTCTGGAGAATGAAGTGATTGAAACAAAGAAGAAAAGGAGCTTCTCTGGCTTTGGGTCTCCCCTGGACAGACTCTCAGCTGGCTCTGCGGATCACAAAGGTAAACAGAGGTAAGTGGCCACTTGGAGAAGGAACATTTTTATTTTCTAATTCTTCTGCTCTGAGTTCAGAAACACAGAATTCCACAGGAAAAATACAGTGAAAACTTTGTAGGTAAACAAATTTGACAGGGTGTTAGGTAACTTGTGAGTTTAATAGTACGCTTTTGGATATAACTGTTTAAGGAGTAAAATAATTGCTACAGTATGCATGCATTCATACTTTTGTCATAATGCTTCCTGAGGAAGATTCTGCTGCATGCAGATTAAAATACTTATTGTAAGACATCACAGCATTTGGGAAGTGAGCTATAAGATAAATGTTCTCGTCAACTGTGCTTTCTATTTATTAGAGGTCACTAGATACCTTTTTTTTTTTAACTGATGATACAAAGCTTTCCAAATTATGTGAATGATTCAACTCTTCTATACAACGATTTCTTAGAACTTGGAGTCAGAACATGTATATTTAAGTCAAATTTCTGATCATTTCTAGCCATGTAACTTGTATCCTCAGTTTATTTATCTCTAAAATGGAGATAATTATTTACCTTCATAAAAATCAAATGAGTATTTTTTAAGTTGTTAATTATTGCAACAGAATTAGAGTAATTAAATCTCCCTTTAATCATTGGTAATTGTCAGTACTTAAAAACAGTCATCCCCGAAACTTCATTCCTACCCCCTGAATATCTCTTTTTCATGCTATAAATTTCATATTAGCATTGGCACAAGCAACTTGTTACTGGTGGTGGGAGGTTCTCATCCCCACCTGTTGCTCATTGGAATGGATTTCTTGCAATATCCTGAGAAAAAGAATTTTCTGAGACTCACGTGGGAGAATGAGTGATTTTTATTTCTGTGGAAGTACATCCTGAGTTTCCGAGGTCCCATTTCCCCTTGCCTCACCAAGGAAGAAGTGTGGCTGTGGCTTTAATAGGGCTAGAATCAGAGTCAGTGTCCCGTTTCTGTTCCACATTGGAGCAGTGTCCAATCCAGCATCAGGCTAGCTTAGCTTGTGTTCCCCACTATAGACCATCACTTTATTGCATGTTGGGCCTGCGGGGCCACATCGCTATGGAGGAAACATGGGCGAATGCAAGGAAACACAAACAAGAGAGTCCCATGAGCCAAGAGAGAGAATATGTTTGAGGGATTATGTGTCTTCAAATTTTCATGGGCTTCCAGTGACCCTGCCTATTCTGGCCAATGATCTCTGTTCCCTGGTTTGACTGACAGCCATGTACCTTCCCTATGTCACCCCAGCTTCACTGGGCATGCCTCTCTTTGCTCTTTGTTGGACCTCTTCCCTTAGTGATCTGCAAGAAATGGGCTGATGGTTCCCTGGGGAGTGCAGAGTTGCAGCTTCTTGGTGAAGCTGCCCAAATGACATGTCTATAATGTCTGGCCTTCCCTTTGTTTCTTTCCTATTATTAATAACCAGCTAATTACAATGGTATCAAAACCATTCAATTATCAAATTCTAGAATATAAGGAATTTACTAGAATTACTTTTGCTCAGCAGGATTCCTTTTGCTCACCCTAAACATTCTATTTTTCACTAGAGTCTCTAAATCATATTTATTTTATATGTTAAATAGCTCCAGGATATCCTTTCTCATTATGAATTTCTTAATTAGGATCTAGATTATCTTTTTCAGATTTTTTATTTCTCTAGTCTTTCCCCATCTTCACTTTGACCACCATCACTACCCTTTTATCACCAATCTATTCTTTATTCTTCTTGGGAAGGGGGCGGATCAACTAACACAAAAATCTTTTTGTAAAATATTCCCATTGCTAACAAGATAAAAGCAAATTTCTTAATGAAATCCTATAAAGGATTTCATAATCTGGCCCCTAGTTTCTTTGTGCATTCATCTCCATATCCTTTGCTCCAGTCTTGCCTGGTTACCTGGAGTTCTAGGACTTATTATGCTTGTTCATGGTTTCATGACTTTGTATGTTCAGTGATACTCAGAAGATAAGATGAAATTTGCTAAACTTTTGCTCTGAACAATTCTCACATCTTCACTAGGAAATAAAATCATCACTATTCTATCCTACTTATGCTTGAAAAATAATTCATACATGTATTTTGAAATTCAGATCCTATTTTAATTAAACAAATTCAAATGAGTTTCTAGGCAATGTGTTGGGCTACCGTAGTGGAAGAAAATGTAGTCTCTGTCCCTCAAAGAAATCACATCACAATAAGAAACATAGAAATATTTCTAACAAAATGTAGCACAAAGCAATGAGATATGTGTAAAGAGCAACTTATAAAGAAGGACATGGAGATGAAGGAGAAACATCTGTAACAAAAACAAATTAATAAAAAAAAAAGATCAGGAAGTTCAAGGGACAAGTGAGGAAAATATTGCACCTACCAACGAATATTATTTCTTTGAATCCCGGATCTTGCTCCTACTATTTTGGCAATTAATACATAAATGTTATGTGTAAATATTTATATATGAATTTTAATATCATACATGCATATATACAAAATATGTATTGTGTAAATATTATGTTGATGATATATGTATTATAAATATATATAATCTACATTGAGGTTACAGCATAACAATTTCTTTAAGAAGTGTCATAAACAGAGACTCTATCTACATAACATAGCTCAGCTTGCAAGAGATAAAGGGAAATTATCAAGAATTTAATATCCATTTGAACAGACTTTTACATATAAAGGCTGAAAATAAACTACAGTAAAAATTAGGGAATGTTGTTCTCATGAACACGTCATAAGAAAGCTACTGCATGAGTTTCTTCAGGCAGCCAAAATGACTGAGAAATATCATTATGAGAATTGGTGTGACTATACATTTAGAATTAAAACGAAATGATGGTGGCAAGAAAGAGGATATCTTGTGTTATATGCAATTTGACCACATAGATACAACAAAGTATCAAGCAATTCAGGGACAATAGTGATATAAAATTTTAAATGAGTTTGTGATTGCTTCGAAGCTATTAACTGGGAATAAAAGGGATATTACAACAAATAGTTGCTTGGGGACATGAAGACGAAGGAAAAGAAAACATTACCAATTAAATCTAATAAATCTTTTACCAAAGAATAAAGGCAAAAGCTGAAAAGAGAGATGACCAAGGTTTTTAGATAAAAATATTACTATAAAAATAACCATAATAATAAAAATTAAAACTCCCCTAGAAATATGAGAGCACAATAAAATGGGACACAGTGAAAAACTTTATATAAAAGACTCACATATATAAATATTACTTTTAAAATATAAGTGAGTCCAAAAATATTGATTATATCTATATATATATATATATATATATGGATATAACTTACTTGTTAAAATATAGGTATTTTCAAATTGGCTGACACAGGAAAATTTAACACTTTTCTCTGTATCAGAAACACAACTAAAAATAAAGAGATTTGGAAAGGTTGACAATAAAAGAATGGACAAATTATACAAGGAAAAATAATTAAAAATAAAAAGTGTACAAAATATATTTCAAGAAGAAACCGCAGGGACTGCTAGGAAATAGAAAGAAGCATATTAATAATAGGTTACTTTGGTTCATTTTTTAAAATCCAAGACAGATTACCTATTGAAAATTTATAGGAGACATACAGAGCATAATTCATAAAACAGAACTTATAAATCTGTTTTGAACTCTGAAATTCAATAATAAAAAATGCAATTTTTTTCTCAAGGGCATATGGAATACTCACAAAATATATCACATCTGACGTGATAAACACCCTCAAGAAATTCTAAAGAACAGATGTACCACAAAAGTATTTTCTAACTGAAATGCAATGAAAATGGAACTTAATAATAAAACCAGAAAACAAGAAGGCCCTTTAACCTAGAGGTATAAACCATGTCATTATATAAACTGTTTGGTCAAAGAGGAATACAAAATAATTTACATATTTTATTGAAAATAGTAATAATGATAATGTAATATTGTGGGCAGATAAAGCAAATATCTTTAAAAGTAAGCCAGAAAAAGCAGATTTAAAAAAAAATGGAAGATAGAAATTAACAATGATAAAAGCTAAAATCAGTAAGTTTTGTAAAGCAAAACACGTTAAAAAAATATATTTTCCATTGATTTTTTTAAGATGTAGTGGAAGGGAGGGAGAGAGAAACATCAATGTGATGGGTTGCCTCCTGCATGACCCCTGACTGGGGCATGAATTGAGCCCTCAGCCCTTAGATCCAAGGCCAATACTCTAACCGCTGAGCCAAACTGACCAGGGCTGTTTTTCTAAAAATAATAAAAGGCCCCGCTGGTGTGGCTCAGTGGTTGAGCATTGACCCATGCACCAAGAGCTCCCCAGTTCGATTTCCGGTCAGGACACATGCCCAGGTTGTGGCCCAATCCCCAGTGGGGGGCACACAGGAGGTGACCAGTCGATGTTCTTTTTCATCGATGTTTCTCTCTCTCTCTCTCCCTCTTCCTTCTTTTCTCTCTAAAATCAATAAAGGGGGGGAAAAAGTACAATAAATGCCACTATGTTACCTTAAAAAATAATAATAATAAAAATAACAAAACCTAATTAAAAGAAATTAGAGTGCAAATTAGAAATGACAAGATGGAAATACTTAATAAACCATCAAAACAGAAGAACTTAAAAAATAAATAAATAGGAAACTATTTTGCTCAACTGAAGACCTAGAAAATAATGGATAAATTTTAGAAAAATATAATTTATAAGAATTCATCCAAAAAAAAGAGAAAAACAGCCCTGGCCAGTTTGGCTCAGCGGTTAGAGTGTCCGCCTGCAGTCCTGAGAGACCCGGGTTCGGTTCCCGCTAAGGGCACGTACTCGGTTGCAGTTTGTCCCCGGCCCTGGTTGGTTGTGCGGGTGGCAGCCACTCGATGTGTTCCTTTCACATCGATGTTTCTCTCTCTCTCTCTGTTCCTCTCTCTCCCTCTCACTCTACCTGAACAAAAAAATGGGAAAATGTCCTCCGGTGAGGATAAAAAATAAATAAATAAATAAAAATAAAATAAAAAATAAGTTAAAAAAGAGAAAAACAGTTCAATTACCATAGAGAATTCTTCACATTTTTGTATAAAGCACCAGATCTAGATTTTTTTCACAGGAGAATTTTACTAAATCTTAAATTATCAGATAATCTCAATATTATTTTAAATTTTATAGCATAATAAAAAGTAAATTTCCAAGTTTATTTTCTGAAAGAAATACAATATTGACCCCCAAATCTGTTTTAAAAAGGAATCTTGAGACTTAGCTCATATATTAATATTAATGCATGAAATCATAGATAAGATGTTAGCAAACAGAATACCACAACATTTTAAAGATATAACATGTCTTAACCAGTAGGTTTTCTTCCAGGAAAGTAAGTGTGATTCAATATTTGGAATGCCTTTCATGTAATCCATCATATTAATAGAGCAATGGAGAAAAGGCACATGATTATATCCATAGATGTTAGAAAAAGTATTTGATGAACTCAAACTCATATTTTTGAAAAAGTGAACCAAATAATAAATAATAGATACTTTCTTAACATACATGTGTGTGTGTGCCTCAGCCCAAAAAATCATCATTTTACTCAAATGGCAAAATATACTAAAAGCTTTACTAAAATGAGGAACAAAAAAAATAAAAGCCCATTATTTACACTACAATTTAGAAATGCATTTAGACAATAAAAAAAAAGTAAGAATTATGAAAATAAGTAAAGTTATATTTATTTACAAATGACAAGTTGGAAAACCAAGATAATCAATGGAAACAACAAGGACAAAACTCTTTGGCTACAAATACAAAGAAGGCCTTGGCAAGTTTGGCTCAGTGGTTAGAGCATTGGCCCATGGACCAATGAGTGGTGGGTTTGATTCCAGTCAAGGGTGTGTACCTCAGTTGCAGTTCGTCCCTGGCCCTGGCCCTGGCCCTTGCCCTGGCTCTGGACAGGGGCATGCAGGATGCAGCCAGATGATGTATCTCTCTCACATCGATGTTTCTCTCTCTCTCCCCTCTTCTCTTCCACTCTATGTAGATAAATGGCAAAATATCCTTGGGTGAGAATTAAAAAAAAAATACAAAGAAGTATATAAACATATAAAGCTAACAGACCTTCTCTATACAAACAGAAATCAGATAGAAGATGGAAGACCTCATTTACAATAACACAAAGATAGGAAAATACCTACACATAAAACTAACAAAGAATGTCCAAAGAACATATAAAAAACTATAAAAATAATTCTGAAATACAAAAAGTAGACTTGAACAAATGGAGACACATACTATGATCTTGGATCAGATTCAAAAGCTTTTCCTAAGTTAAATTACAAACATGAGTACAATAAATATGCCATCATCTGGGGGGAGAGCTTAAGAAGTTATCATTCAAATCATCTGAAATAACTAAAAACCAACATAGCCAGGAAAACCCTTGAAGAAGAAGAGGAAGAGGAGGGGGGAGAGAAGGAAGAAGGGAAAAAAGAAAAAAAAGAAGAAGAAGAAAGAAGAGCACTACCAAATATTTAAAAATATTTTCTTCTCTTTTCTTTATAGTAGCATATTATCAGCTCATGGGTAAATCAAAATAAAACAGAAAAAAATTCAATAAATCCAAAAAATCAATAAAACTCAATTATATATGTAACTTTAAAATGTTAAAGAAAATGAGTATTTAATATTAGTGAGCAAAGGATAGATTTTGAATAAGTGATATTAGAATATGGAAAAAAATGATCAAGTCTCAAATTATACATTATGATCAATTCTAAATTAATCAGAAATTTAAGGGGGGGAGGGGGCAGATGAATCCATATAGGTACTAGAAGAAAACATTGGTAAATTTCTGTACCGAGAGAAAATAGGTAAATTCTCCCAAACACTGAAGCAATATTCAGAAAAATTCAGAATAAAAAAAAGAAAAAATAAATAAATGTAACTGAATATTTTTAGAATTTTCCATAGCCAATGATATCATAAATAAAATAAAAGAAAAAACGAATAAAATGAAAAAACTCTTTGTAACTCTTTGTATCAAAGTGTTACTATCTTTAATATACAAAGAACTTTTAAAAATGCAGAAAAAGAACAAAGCTATTAAAAATGAAGTAAAAAGGCCCTGGCCGGTTTGGCTCAGCGGCTGGAGCATCGGCCTGCGGTTCGGAGAGACCTGGGTTCAGTTCCCGCTAAGGGCACGTACCTGGGTTGCAGTTTGTCCCCGGCAGACACTCAATGTGTCCCTTCATGTCGATCTCTCTCTCTCTCTCTCTCTCTCTCTCTCTCTCTCTCTCCCCCTCTCCCTCCCACTCTATCTGAACAAAAAAATGGAAAAATGTCCTCGGGTGAGGATAAAAAAAATCAATAAAAATGAAGTAAAAAGGCCCTGGCCGGTTTGGCTCAGTGGTTAGAGTGTTGGCCCGCAGACCAGAGAGTTCGAGAACCAAGTTTCCACTGTAACAGAAAGCAGCTATGATAATATTTCTGGCAAAATAGTATCTACTACCTGAATGCCCATTTAATATTAGACGATATTGATGATTTCCCTGAAATTTTTCTATAGGATGGTTTCCCTCCTTCACACAGTACTGAAAATAGTTTACAAAAACAGTGACAATAATGTTTGAATCAAATTACTATAAACATTTCACAACTGTTATTGCTTTAATTCTCGCTTTAATATTTTGAGATCAGCAAAGCAGGTGATGTTGTATCTGTCAACGTTCCTGCAGAAAACAGGCAGTGTATTTGAAATAGAAAACCTTGAGAAGGATTTTTTCACAACAAAACTATTTGCAAATAAATGGGTACAGGCCAAGCTAAATGAATGGCACAACGTTCTGGGGCCCTGGTTTGAAGAGTCAGATGCCTTGAGCAGAGCGGTGACCTTCAGTCAGAGGGAAGTGATCTTGCAAAGCGGGCCAGTTGACACCGATTCTGACCTCACTTCCTTTCTCCTTTTAGTCTTCCTGCCAAGGCCACCATTTGCCTGCCCCAAACCAAGCCAGAAAGCACAGGAACTTTTCGGTGATCCAGAGAGTTAGCTTTCCCGACTGGAAGCAGGGTGAGAATGTGCTGAGAGTGGCTATGGAGAACTGAGAGAAGATACCCACGTTCCATAGATTCAGGTCAATGAACACTGTGACCCCCAGCACTGTTATTATCACCACTAAGCGGAGAGAGAAGGAGGACTCTGTCGGACATAATCAGAAAACAATTTTATCCCCCACCCACATGCATTCAAATCAGTTCAGTTGGAGTTGTTTTTTCCTATTTCTTGGATGCAAACAAAGGCAGGTATTATACAGCTCTACTAGTCACATTGAAATAACAAATATCCCTGTGGTCACTTTTATTAGAAAAGCAACTATTTTTATGTCAGTGATTTGAATAATCATTCTTATGTCTTAGCCCAAACCACAAGTATGAAAGTTTCACCCTTTTAGGCTGGAGAGCTGCAGCGGGAAGAGGTTTACCCTCATCGCTTCCCCTATCACAGTGAGCCAGCTGCCTCCTGTCCCCTCCGGTGCTGGGGGTGGGCATCAGAGACATAAAGAAAAGTCTTATTTGACTCAAACTACTATGACCTGGCTTTGGTGCTCTCTGGTTTTAGTAAATGCTGAAACTGACTCCTAATCATGGGAGGTTTTTTATGCTCATTGAATTACTCTATTGGAAACATTGATATAAATGAAATACCCTTGCCCCCGGCCAAGCTTCTCTTTCAGCAGGTCAGTTTTGCTTCTCATCCTCACCCTACCATCTAACTTCCTCATTTGTCACCACTACCAGCGTCCTGCTGAGGTTACCTCGCCCATAAGCCCTGGCAGGAAGCTCTTTGGGGGAGGTTCTTTTTATAATTAACCGAGGGCAACTCCACCCATGTGCTCACTGTCCACCTGCTCCACAGAAAACCCGCATCCTTGACTCTGGTCCCTGAAAGGGAAGCTGTTCTCTGTGTAACCATCTATTCACTCTGCCAGCCTGTGCTCACAGCCCATGGCCTTTGGGATTTCATAGGCTCTGTTCTATCAGGTCTACCTTGCTTCAACAGGTCTACGTCAAGCTCTCTGGAGGGTTTTCTTAAAGCCCTTTCTCTATATGAAGGAGGAGGGGAAATGCTGCTGTTCTCCAGTAACTTGCTCCAGAGAAACTTTGTTTCTTCACCTATTCAACACCAATCCTTTTACTAGATTAAAGTTGAAAAACCAGTTTATAGCAACCCCTGTTCAAATAGTATGTAAGGCTAGGTCTTTACTTCGGAATGCAAAAGGAAATAACACTCTTTTTTTTCCTCTCAGTTTTTTTGGGGGGTAGGGGTGAGGAGTGCACCACAGCCAAAACTGAGATAGAAAGAATTTGATTTTAACACTCTGGTACAGGTTTTTTTTGTTTGTTTTTGTTTTTTTGTTTTTTGGGTGTTTTTTTTTTTATTGATTTTAGAGAGAGAGGAAGGAGAAAGAGAGAGAGAGAGAAACATTGATGAGAGAGAACATCAATTAGCCACCTCCTGTATGCCCCCCACTGGGGATTGGGCCCACAACCTGGGCAAGTGCCCTGACCAGCAATCTAACTGGCGACCTCTTGGTGCATAGGTCAACACTCAACCACTGAGCCACACTGGCTGGGCTCTGGTACAGTTTTAATTTAATTCCTACAATACCCTAAGAAGATATCTCATTTATTGGCATATTTTCAGAGGGAAAAAATTATTTCCCTAACTAGAATGTCAGGTTGCTGAACTCTTAAGTCCAATGACTTTTACTTAAATAAGCTGCTCTGATAAAGAAGTTCAAGTTCTGTGTGAGTAAGGCCCTTGTCCAAGAACAGGAACAGTGAGGTTCATTGCAATGTATGCATCGAATACATAGTTTGAGGAAAACTGTACCAATGATATATGGGTTTCGATCCTAAACCAGACATGAAGTTCAGACTAAAGTTGAGGATAGCAATTCTAGCTTCATGTTCTCACTCTTGATTGCCCTTCTTGATGACAGTCCCAAAGATTAAAGATAAACATCTTAACGTATTATTTCTCTTTCTAATTCATTGTGAAGCAATGCCACAGACCAAGACCCACCTAGGTATCTCACGACTTTTTTTATTTTATTTTTATTTTATTATTTTTATTTTTTTTTATTTTTTTGTTACAGATATTTTACCTTTTTACCCCATTGGCACCCCCCACCCCACCCCCCCTCCACCCTGTCCCCGGCTTAGTTGTCCATGTCCATTGGTCATGCATACATGCATATAAGTTCTGTGGTTTATCTCTTCCCAGCCCCCCACCCCCCTTCCCCTCTTCTGACATAGATGTCAGTCTATGCCCTACTTCCATGTGTCTGGGTCTACTGTATTCCTCAGACTGTTATATTCATTATATTCCGTATATAAGTGAGATCATGTGGTATTTGTCTTTTTCTGCTTGGCTTCTTTCACTTAAGATAATACTTTCCAGGTCCCTCCATGTCATCTCAAAGGATAAGAGATCTTTCTTTCTTACCGCTGCATAGTACTCCATTGTGTATATGTACCACAGCTTTTTGATGCATTCGTCTACTGGTGGACACTTGGGCTGTTTCCAGATCTTAGCTATTGTAAATAGTGTTGCTATGAACATGGGGGTACATATATTCTTCCTGATTGGCGTTTCAGGCTTCTTAGGGTATATGCCCAGCAGTGGGATCACTGGGTCAAATGGAAGTTCAATTTTTAATTTTTTGAGGTAGCACCATATTGTTTTCCATAGCGGCTGCACCAGTCTGCATTCCCACCAGCAGTGTACTAGAGTCCCCTTTTCTCCACACCCTCGCCAACACTTGTTGTTTGATGATTTGTTGATGGCGGCCATTCTGACAGGTGTGAGGTGATACCTCATTGTTGTTTTAATTTACATCTCTCTGATGATTAGTGATGTTGAGCATTTCTTCATATGTCTCTTGGCCATTTGTATGTCCTGTTTGGAGAGGTGTCTACTCAGCTCCTCTGCCCATTTTTTAATTGGGTTCTTTGTCTTCCTTTTGTGGAGTTGTATGAGCACTCTCTATATATTGGAAATTAACCCCTTATCTGATACATCATTGGCAATGATGTTCTCCCATACAGTGGGTTGCCTTTCCATTTTGATGATTGTTTCTTTTGCTGTGCAGAAGCTTTTTAGTTTGATGTAGTCCCATGTGTTCATTTTCTCCTTTATTTCTTTTGCCTTAGGTGATGTATCAGTGAAAATTCTGCTCCGTATGATGTCCGAAATTTTGTTGCCTACATTTTCTTCTAGAATTTTTATGGATTCACGGGTCACATTTAATTCTTTTATCCATTTTGAGTTTATTTTTGTGTATGGTGTAAGTTGATGGTCCAGTTTCATTTTTTTGCATGTAGCTGTCCAATTTTCCCAACACCATTTATTAAAGAGGCTGTCTTTACTCCACTGTATGCTCTTGTCCCCTTTGTCAAATATTAATTGAGCGTATTGCCTTGGGTCCATTTCTGGGTTTTCAGTTCTGTTCCACTGGTCTATATGCCTGTTCTTGTGCCAGTACCAGGCTGTTTTGGTTACAGTTGCTTTGTAGTATAACCTGATATCTGGTATTGTGATCCCACCTACTTTGTCCTTCTTTTTCAAGATTGCTGTGGCTATTCGGGGTCTTTTTTGGTTCCATATGAACTTTTGAAGTATTTGTTCTAGTTCTATGAAATATGTCGTTGGTATTTTGATGGGGATTGCATTGAATCTATAGATTGCTTTGGGTAGTATGGACATTTTAATGATGTTAACTCTTCCAATCCATGAACAGGGTATGTGCTTCCACTTTTTTATATCTTCCTCTATTTCTTTTTTCAATGACCTGTAGTTTTCTGCAAAGAGGTCCTTTACTTGTTTGGTTAAGCTTATTTCTAGGTATCTTAATTTTTTTGGCACAATGGTAAAGGGGATTGTTTTTTCAGTTTCTCTTTCTGTGAGTTCATCATTGGTGTACAAGAATGCCGTCGATTTCTTGATGTTAATTTTGTATCCTGCTACTTTGCCAAATTCATTTATTAAGTCTACTAGATTTTTTATGGAGTCTTTAGGGTTTTCGATGTATAATATCATGTCATCTGCAAATAATGACAGTTTCACTTCCTCCTTTCCAAATTGGATCCCTTTTAGTTTTTCTTCATGTCTGATTGCTGTGGCTAAGACTTCCAGTACAATGTTAAATAAGAGTGGCGAAAGTGGACATCCCTGTCTTGTTCCTGTTCTTAATGGAAATGTTTTTAGTTTCTGTCCATTGAGTATGATGTTGGCTGTAGGTCTTTCATATATGGCCTTTATTATGTCGAGATATGATCCCTCTATTCCTACATTGCTGAGGGTTTTTATCAGAAATGGATGCTGGATTTTGTCGAATGCTTTTTCAGCATCTATTGATATGATCATGTGGTTTTTATTCTTCATTTTGTTTATGTGGTGTATCACGTTTATTGATTTGCGAATATTGTACCAGCCTTGCATCCCTGGAATGAATCCCACTTGGTCATGGTGAATAATTTTTTGGATGTATTTCTGGATCCGATTTGCTAATATTTTGTTCAGGATTTTGGCGTCTATGTTCATCAGGGATATTGGCCTGTAGTTTTCTTTCTTCGTAGTGTCTTTTTCTGGTTTGGGGATTAGAATTATGCTGGCCTCATAGAACATGTTTGGAAGTCTTCCTTCTTCTTGAATTTTTTGAAATAGTTTGAGGAGAATGGGTGTTAGTTCTTTTTTGAATGTTTGGTAAAACTCCCCCGTGAAACCATCTGGGCCTGGGCTTTTGTTTGCTGGGAGAGTCTTGATTACCTCTTCAATTTCCTTAGTTGTTATTGGTCTGTTCAAGTTTTCTATCTCTTCTGGGAATAGTTTTGGGAGACTGTGTGTTTCTAGAAATTTGTCCATTTCGCTTAGATTGTCGAATTTGTTGCCATATAGTTGTTCAGAGTAGTTGTTAACGATCTTTTGAATTTCCGTGGTGTTGGTTGTTACTTCTCCTCTTTCATTTCTGATTTTGTGTATTTGGGTTCTCTCTCTTTGTTTCTTGGTGAGTCTAGCTAAGGGTCCATCAATCTTGTTTATCTTTTCGAAAAACCAGCTCTTTGTTTCATTGATCCTTTGAATTGTTTTTTTTTTTTGGTCTCTATGTCATTTATTTCTGCTCTGATCTTTACTATTTCCTTCCTTCTACTTGCTCTGGGGTTTTCTTTTTGTTTGCTTTCTAATTCTTTAAGTTGTGAGGTTAGACAGTCAATTAGAAATTTTTCTTGTTTTTTGAGGTAGGCCTGTAGTGCTATGAACTTCCCTCTCAGAACTGCTTTCACTGCATCCCATAGATTTTGTGTTGTTGTGTGTTCATTTTCATTGGTTTCCAGGAAGTTTTTAATTTCTTCCTTGATCTCCTCAGTGACCCATTCATTGTTTAATAACATGCTATTTAGCCTCCATGTGTTGAAATGTCTTTGCATGTTCTTGTTGCAATTGATTTCTAGTTTCATGCCATTGTGATCTGAGAAGATGCTTGATATGATTTCAATCTTCTTGAACTTGTAGAGATTTAGTTTGTGTCCTATCATGTGGTCTATCTTTGAGAATGTCCCATGTGCACTTGAGAAGAATGTGTATTCTGTAGTTTTGGGGTGTAATTCTCTGTAGATATCTATTAAATCCATTTGGTCTAGTGCTTCATTTAGAGTCTCTGTTTCCTTGCTAATTTATTGCCTAGAGGATCTATCCAGTGCTGTCAACGGGGTGTTGAAGTCCCCTGCTATGATTGTATTGTTGTCGATTTCTCCTTGGAAGTCCTCCAGAAGATTTTTAATATATTTTGGTGCTCCTATATTGGGTGCATATATGTTTATCAAGGTTATATCTTCCTGTTGGATAGATCCTTTCAATATTATGTAGTGGCCTTCTTTGTCTCAAGTCATGGTCTTCATTTTGAAATCTATTTTATCAGATATGAGAATTGCTACCCCAGCTTTTTTTTGCTTTCCATTTGCTTGGAAAATTTTTTTCCATCCCTTCACTTTCAATCTATGTGAGTCTTTTGTTGAGAGGTGGGTCTCTTGTAAACAACATATAGATAAGTCATGCTTTCTTATCCAATCAGCTACTCTGTGTCTCTTTATGGGAGCATTCAATCCATTTACATTTAAGGTGATTATTGATATGTACTTATTTATTGCCATTTTTGTTTTGTGTGGTTCTATTTTTCTTCCCATTTCTACTGCTAATTACAGCAGTCCTTTTAACATTTCTTGCAGTGCTGGTTTGGTGCTAATGTATTCCCTTAGCCTTTTTTTTGTCTGGGAAGCTCTTTATTTGATCTTCTATTTTGAATGATAGCCTTGCTGGGTAGAGTAGTCTTGGATTCAGATTCTTGTGTTTCATGACTTTGATTACTTCATGCCATTCTCTTCTGGCCTGTAGTGTTTCTTGTGAGAAGTCAGCTGAGAGCCTGATGGGGTTCCCTTTGTAGGTAACCTGTTGCTTATCTCTTGCTGCTTTTAGGATTCTCTCTTTGTCTTTAATTTGTGGCATTTTAATTACTATGTGTCTTGGTGTGGGCCTGTTTGGGTTCTTCTTACTTGGGACTCTCTGTGCTTCTTGAACTTGAATGCCTTCTTCCTTCACCAAATTAGGGAAGTTTTCTCTCACTATTTTTTTGAATATATTCTCTATCCCTTGCTCATTTTATTCTTCTTCGGGGACTCCTATGATGCGAATATTGTTACGTTTCCAGTTGTCCCATAGTTCTCTTAAGCTGTCTTCCTGGATTTTAATAGTTTTTTCCTTTTGTTTTTCTGATTGGTTGATTTTTTCTACCCTGTCTTCTAATTCACTGATCCGGTCCTGAGCTTCCCCTACTCTGCTTTTTAAACCTTCCAATGTGTTTTTCATTTCGGATATGTCATTTTTTATCTCTTCTTGTTGGTTTTTAATTTCCAATTGGCTTATTTTCAGTGTCTCTATGTCCTTACTCATACTGTTCAGCTTCCTCAAGATCATGGCTCTGAATTCTAGCTCTTTTAACATGCCTAATTGCTCCACATTGATCTCATCTTTGGTGGAGGTGTCTTGCTCTTTCATTTGGCTTCTGTTTCTGTGTTTCACCATTTTGGCTATCACTGTGGGCTTTGGAGCCTGTCAAGTTCTCCCTGTGGGTGTTGGTGTTCTGCTGTTTGTGGCTCCCTCTCCTGTGTTTAGATGAGCGAGGGATGACCCACGTTGAACACCACTGTCAAGTCTTACGTTCCTGATTAAAGTTGCCAGCCCAGGAAACGCACTGTTATCATCTAGCTTTTTGCCTGGAGGCTAGCAGTCTAGGTTAATTGATGAGTTTTGGGTTGTCAGTTGATTGAAAAACTCCCTCTGGTGCTTAGCCAAGGGGCTTTCACGAGGGTGGGGCAGATGCTGGTTGTTAGTGAGCCTCAATTAACACTTCAATGGCCCACAGGGTGGGGTTGGATCTCCGAGGGAGGGGCTGCTGCCTCTCCTCAGAGCCCTGGGAAGGAGCAATGTGGCCACCGTCCTGAGTGGCTGCACTCAGCCAAAGCTCTGAGCGCCCTCCAAACCCCGAGTGTCCCGACACAGTTCCAGTCCAGTCTGCCCTCCCTCCGCCGGAGCCCAAGGTGAGTGGCTGTGGCTGTTTCAGCCTCTGTCCCGGCTGCACTGTGGAGCCTCCTGGGAGTGTGACCCGAGGGCGCTGCTCCCAGCTGAGGCCGCTGCCGAGCTGCCGACCGTGGGCTCCCAGCCCCGTCTCGCGCCTTCGCAAGCCTACCGGGATGGAGTCAGTGTCCCTCGTTGTATGGTCCTCGCAAGCTGCTTTTCTGTTCGTTTTTCTCCGTTGATTTGTCTGTGTTATAGTTGTAATTCCAGTTTGGTTCTGGGAGACGGTCTGTGTAGCTCCGTTCACTCCGCCGCCATTTTTCGGTTTTTTATCTCACGATTTTTGCTATTTTTTTCCAGCTCATATTTGGTAATGCCCAAAGGGAGTAGTTCAAAATGGGTCCCATTTCAGAGTGAGAAACACAGAAAAGGGATTCAGAGTGTGGTGCCCTATCTCCATGCTTCTTTCCTCCTAACTGAAAAGTCTGGCAGTACCATAGGCAATTCACCTAAGGAAAATGATCTTGAGCCTTTTTTTTTTTTTTTTTTTTGCAATAACAGCTCTTGCTTGCCTCTTTGAATCACAGTGGAATATCACAGGATGAGAAAGTCCCTTTCTCTTCCTCCCTAACCTGACTCATATATAAAGGTTTAAAACTTTCCCCCCAAAAGGATAATAATTGATTTCATATATATGCTCTGAAATATGTATTACCCACTTTCTCCCCAGCCCCCACCCCCGCAAATTCCAAAAGACATTTTTGTGTGAATCCATTGGCTAGGTAGAAGTTTCAAAAGTTTCATTAGACCCCAAGTGGTTTATGAAGCGAGCAAATGAAGATTTCCTCTGCCCTATCCTACAGCTCTACAGCAGTTTTCAAATGAACCGTGCCTGGGCTATTTTACATAAAACCATTCAAATCTCATTATTTGATTCCAGTGCTCCTGGTTTTTTTCTGAATGCCTGTTCATATGACTCATTCTCTGGAATAATACTTTAGAAGCTGACGTCATACCTAGTCAGCACCATCATCATAAATTTAATTTAATAGAATCTGTTCAAAATTGAATGACCACTTTTGAGATAGAATTCCTGAAGTCATTAGTGAACTCTCTCCTTGTGAAGGTAGCACTTTCTTTCATCATTCTAAATGTATCCCATTTATTACATCTGATATTTCCCAGCCTCATATTTCCATGTAGAGGAACTTCAGTTAGGGAAAGACTGGACCCTGTCCCACCTTCCCAGAGGAGAAGTATTTATTTACCTGATAGGTCAGTTTAGGAGGAGGAGCTGAGCATGTCTGGCTCGTCCCCTTTCTTCCTGTTTTTATTAGATAGCTATGAATACTTATGTAAATCTGTCTAATCCAGGGAAGAAATGTAAGAAAATCCTTTTAAATACATATTAAAGTCACATTCTATATTCATCTTGATCAAAATGACATTTTCATTTCTATGCATTGATCATTATTATCTTCTCTGTTGTTTCTCAGTGTGGACTTGGGATCCAAGGACAATATATATCAGCCCTTAAAAACTACATCATCACTCAGTCACTCAGACTTAATGCGGCCCTTCATCCCAACATGGGATTTGAATTTAATCATGACCCTGTGGACTTCGATGATTTCCTTTTTCATTCTTTACAGGGCCTTGCCACATCCTTCTTTTCAGTCTGTCCTCACACATCATTCCTTCCAAACTCATATATTCTGTCTCCCTGTAGTTATTTCTTAATGTTATAATTTAACTTTAAATTATAATAACCAAAGTTGCAGGATTCAGGGGTCACCATTTGTTTTATTGTCTCCACATGCTCTGCAGATTTTCCTGGAACCCCCAAATTGGGTGCACTCTCTTCTGTGGAATCCCAGAGGACTTCGAATCTCACTATTAAATATCTATTGCTATGCAAACAAGTTGCCCAGAACTTAGCAGCATAAGACAATAATAAACATTTATGTCCTCATACAGTTTCTGTGCATCAGAAATCCATAAAAAACGTGCTGGGTGCTTCTGGCTCAGGGTCTGTCCCAAGGTTACAGTGAAAAGGTTGGCTGGGGCTGCAGTCATGTGCAGGCTATACCTGGGCTGAAAATATCCATTTAAAAAATGGCTCACTTGCAAGGCTGACAGCAGGAAGTCTCAGTTCCTCACTAGCTGTTAGCAGGAGGCCTTAGTTCACTGCCACATAAATGTCTCTATAGGACTGTGAAAGTGTTTTTAGGAAATGGCAGTTGACTTCCCCTAGGGTGAGTGATCCAACAAGCCAAGGTAGAAGCTGCAATATATTTTATTGCTTAGGCTTGGAAGTCACACATCGTCATTTCCACAATTTACCATTGGTTACAGAAATCAGCCCCCTTTCATGCGAAAGACTGTATACATTATGGTAGAGTTATTGGAGCTTGACCACTATACTTGTCTAAGCTTTATAGAATAACAACTTAATTTCAAGTTTTACTAATCTAAATTGCTAAACTATTGAAAAGAACATCTTTCACCCAGCTGGTGTGGCTCAGTAGACTGAGTGTTGTTCCATGGACTGAGAGATCCTGGTTCGATTCCAGGTCAGAGCACATGCCCGGGTTATGGGCTTGATCCCTAGTAGGAGGTGTGCAGGAGGTAGCTGATCGATGTATCTCACATCGATGTTTCTCTCTACTTTCTTCTCTCTCTAAAAAAATCAATAAAACATATTTTTTTTAAAAAAGAACGTCTTTCATTATCATTAACATATTTTCCCTTTTTGCATATCGCTCAGTGCTGGTGAAGCTGTATGCCATTCTTCTAAGGGGCCAACCATGTTTTTGCCCCTTTAAGATGCAGCAGCAAAATAGACTATTTGTTTTAGGAAATACTCTCCACACCTAACATCTAGGTTTATTTCCTTGAAACTCAAAACCATAAGCAGGATCAATAAAAGTTGTGATGTATCTAATAAGTGGGAAAAAGTGTTTAAGTTCACATAGAAATACCTATTAAAATTAATAAAGTGCCTAGCCACGAACAACCTTAACATTTTTAAAGTCTTGGTTATCATATAGAACATGTTCTCAGACAGTGAAGTAATTAAATAAATGAAAGGATAACCAAAAAAGAAGGTACAATCCTCAACTAATTTTTTGAGAATAGCATTATCTGGACAACAATTTCAGTAATACATCAAAAAGATTATCCATTGTTATCACTTTAGATTTATCACAAAAATACGGAGTAAGAGTGACTTGCTTTAGAAAGTCAATTAATAGAGCTAACAAATTGAAGAAATAAAGCCTTATCATCTGAATAGATGCAGGAAAACCATCCAGTAAGATTAAACATCCACTAATGATTGAAATCACCAGTAAATTAATAATAGATGGGAATTCTTTTTAACCTAATAAAGGATACTTATTAAAAACCAATATTACTATTAAATGATATCACAACAACAAATCCAATAACTATAAACAGAATTTACGGAGAAAATTATAAAAATGAATAGAAGGAGAAATATAACCTAAATAAATGATCTTGGATAGTAAGATTCAATATCTTAAAGGTTTCAGTTTTCTCCAAATTGATTTATATCTTAGATTCAATACAACTCCAGGTAAAACTGCAAAAAGGATTTCCCATAAAACTTGACAAAGTCAATCTAAAATTTATAAATAATTAGGTATAAATATAGAAAAAAAAGGACATAACTTCTATTTCATGCCATTAATAAAAATAATTTCAAAAGGATTAAAAATGTAAATGTGAAAGACAAACCTACAGAAAGATTTTAGGATAGCATAGAAGAATATTTTCAAAACATTGGAGTAGAGATTATTGAATAAACAAAATGTAAAAATATTGATAAAGTTGTTGGACTGGGTGAAAAAAGTGAAGGGATTAAGCAAACAAGCAAACTCATAGACACAGACAACAGTCTGGTGATTACCAGAGGGAAAGGTGGGGTGGTGGTAGGAGGTAAAAGACTTTGGTAAAGGAGAATTAATAGTGACTGAAGGAGACTTGACTTTGGGTGGTGAACACACATTATAATATACAGATGATGTATTATAGAATTGTGCACCTGAAACCTATATATAATTTTATTAACTAATATCACTACAATAACTTCAATGAAAATTTAAAATATATAAAATAAAAAATAAATAAAATCCAAACAACATTAAAGATTTTCATAAAAGACACAATTAGGAAGACTAACCGCAAATGGGAAAAGATATTTTCATATAACCTACAGTTTAATATTCACAGTTTATGAAACCCTCCTACAAATCAATATTTAAAAGAAAAACAAACCAATAGAGAAACAGGCAATGAAGTTGAACAGGCACTTCCAAACGAAAAGATTCAAGTGGTCAATAAGCAAATGGAAAAATGAGCAACTTCATTAGTATTCAAGAAAGACAAATTAAAACCACAGTGAGATATAATCACAAAAGCATAAGACTGGCAAAATTAAAAGTCCAAAGTACAAGAATTGGCATAAATCTAAAACAATAGGAACACTCAAACACTGCTATGACATGTAAACTGGTACAAGTTTGGAAAATAGTCTGGTGCTATATAATCAAATTACATACAGGAATAGCTAGAGATTCTACTAAAAAAATATACTATTTGCACTACAGGTTTATATAACAATATTTTCAGCTGAACAGTACCTAACAATAATAACAAAAAATACCTCAAATTTTTATCTAATGTAGAATGTATAAATAAGCCATTGCATATCATAAAATAAAATATTATACAACAATTAAAATAAAGCAATAGCAATCGTGCATGCCAAAATAGATAAATCTCAAAACATGGATTTGCCAAAAGAGTTCAAGAAGACTCCTAAATAAACTCTTAAATGAAATTCTAGAGCCATCTCAACTAGTGAGTTTTGAAGAATACATATGGATTATAAGGAAAATCAAAGGAATTATTAGACCAAAATTCAGTCTATAGATTAACTCTGGGTCTGAGCCATGAGAGGGATGCAATTTGCGAGAGGGAACATTGGAGACTTCTAACATACTGGTTATATTCTCTTCCTTAATTTGGTACTGCCAATGGGAATGTTCATTTTATTTTTCCATAGACAAATTTATAGACTTTTGTACGTGTGAAGTAATTCTCAATAAAAAGTTTAAATACAATTTTTCTAACTTGTTTTAGGATGTAAAACATTTTCAGAAATTGAATTATCAAAGAATATAAATGTTAAAGAAATCCTATTTAGAATAAGAAGTGTATATTTTAGTGTTAAGTTTATAGTTATATTTAAAAGAAACAATCCAGCCCTGGCCAGTTTGGCTCAGCGGTTAGAGCGTCGGCCTGCGGTACAGAGAGATCTGGGTTCGGTTCCCGCTAAGGGCACGTACCTCGGTTGCAGTTTGTCCCCGGCCCTGGTTGGTCGTGCGGGTGGCAGCCACTCGATGTGTCCCTTCACATCGATGTTTCTCTCTCTCTCTCTCTCTCTTCCTCTCTCTCCCTCCCGCTCTATCTGAACAAAAAAATGGAAAAATGTCCTCGGGTGAGGATAAAAAAAAAAAAAGAAGAAACAATCCGGAGGCTGAATATGGCGGCGGAGTGAATGGAAGCTACACAGACCATCTCCCAGGACCAAACTGGAATTACAACGAAAATAAAGATAAATTGTCAGAAAAAGGCAACTGAAAGCAGCTTGGAGGACCACATAACCAGGGACATGACTCAGTCCTCGTAGGCTTGCGAGGATACAAGGGGGCCAGGAGCCCACGGTCCGCAGCGGACTGGGCTGGGAGCTGTGGCGGCCTCAGCTGAGAGCTGTGCCCACGACTGGGACTTGCCATGCCCTCGGCTGGGAGCTGCTGTGCCCACAACTGGGACCTGCCATGCCCTCGGCTGGGACCTGTTGCGCCCTTGACTGGGAGCTGCAGAGCAAGGGCCTCAGCTGAGAGCTGTGCCCACGACTGGGACCTGCCATGCCCTCGGCTGGGACCTGCTGCGCCCTTGACTGGGAGCTGCAGAGCAATGGCCTCAGCTGAGAGCTGTGCCCACGACTGGGACCTGCCATGCCCTCGGCTGGGACCTGCTGCACCCTTGGCTGGGAGCTGCAGAGCAACGGCCTCAGCTGAGAGCTGTGCCCACGACTGGGACCTGCCATGCCCTCGGCTGGGAGCTGCTGCGCCCTCGGCTGGGAACTGCCACGCTGGGAGCTGCGCCCTCGGCCGGGAGCAACGGCCTTAGCTGGGAGCGGCGCCCACAGGTTACACTCCAAAGCGGCTCAGGGCCAGAGCCAGGACAGAGGCTAAAATAGCAGCAGCCACTCACCTTGGGCTCCGGCAGAGAGAGGGCAGACTGGACTGGATCTGTGTGGGGACACTTGGAATTTGGAGGGCACTCAGAGCTTTTGCTAAGTTGCAGCCACACAGGACTGTGGTCATCTTACTCCTTCCCAGGGCCCTGGGAAGAGGTGGCAGCCCCTCCCTCAGAGATTCAACCCCACTCCGTGGCCATTAAAATGCTAATTGAGGCTCATTAACAACCAGCATCTGCCCTACCCTCGGGAAATCCCCTTATGCCTTATACCTGAGGGAGTTTTACATTCAACTGAGAAGCCAAGGCTCTTCAGATAACCTGCTACTGATAGCCTCCAGGCAAAAAGCTAGAGGATAACTGTACCATTCCTGGGCTAGGAACTCTAACCAGGAAATTAAGACTTGACAGTGGTGTTTAACTTGGGTCCTCCCTGGCTCATTCAAACCCAGGAGAGGGAGCAACAAACAGCAGAACACCAACACCCACAGGGAAAATTTGGTAGGCTTCAAAGCCCACTGTGATAGCCAAAATGGTGAAACACAGAAACAAAAGCCAAATGAAAGAACAAGAGACCTCTACCAAAGATGAGATAAATGAGGTGTAGTTAAGCAAGTTAACAGAACTAGAATTTAGAGCCATGATCTTGAGGAAGCTCAACAGCATGTGTAAGGACATAAGCACCATGAGTAAAGACATAAAAATGTTGAAAATCAACCAGTTGGAAATTAAAAACCACCAAGAAGAAATGAAGAATGACATATCAGGGGGAAAAAAACCACATTGGAAAGTCTAAATGGCAGAGTAGAGGAAGCTGAGGACTGCATCAGTGAATTAGAAGATACGATAGAAAATATCAACCAATCAGAAAACCATGGGATGCAGCAAAAGCAGTTCTGAGAGGGAAGTTCATAGCACTACAGGCCTACCTCAAAAAATAAGAAAAATGTCTAATAGACTATCTAACCTCACAACTTAAAGAACTAGAGAGCAAAGAAAAAGAAAACCCCAGAGCAAGTAGAAGGAAGGAAATAGGAAAGATCACAGCAGAAATAAACGACATAGAGTTCAAAAAAACAATTCAAAGGATCAATGAAACAAAGAGCTGGTTTTTCGAAAAGATAAACAAGATTGATGAACACTTAGCTAGACTCACCAAGAAAAAAAGAGAGAGAACCCAAATACACAAAATCAGAAATGAAAGAGGAGAAGTAACAACCAACACCACGGAAATACAAAAGATCGTTAACAACTACTATGAACAATTATATGGCAACAAATTCGACAATCTAAGCGAAATGGACAAATTTCTAGAAACACATAGTCTCCCAAAACTGGACCAGGAAGAGAGAGAAAACTTGAACAGACCAATAACAACAGAAGAAATTGAAGATGTAATCAAGACTCTCCCAGCAAACAAAAGCCCAGGCCCGGATGGCTTCATGGGGGAGTTTCACCAAACATTCAAAGAAGAACTAACACCCATTTTCCTCAAACTATTTCAAAAAATTCAAGAATATGGAAGACTTCCAAACTCGTTGTATGAAGCCAGCATAACTCTAATTCCAAAACCAGAAAAAGACACTACAAAGAAAGAAAACTACAGGCCAATATCCCTGATGAACATAGATGCCAAAATCCTGAACAAAATACTAGCAAATCGGATCCAGCAATACAGCAAAAAAATTATTCACCATGACCAAGTGGGATTCATCTCAGGGATGCAAGGCTGGTACAATATTCGCAAATCAATAAACATGATACACCACATAAATAAAATGAAGAATAAAAACCATATGATCTTATCAATAGATGCCGAAAAAAACCTTCGACAAAATCCAGCATCCATGTCTGATAAAAACGCTCAGCAGTGAGGGAATAGAGGGATTATATCTTGACATAATAAAGGCCATATATGAAAGACCTACAGCCAACATCATACTCAATGGGCAAAACCTAAAATCATTTCCCTTAGAACAGGAACAAGGCAAGGATGCCCACTTTTGCCACTCTTATTTAACATAGTACTGGAAGTCTTAGCCACAGGAATCAGACAGGAAGAAAAAATAAAAGGGATCCAAACTGAAAAGGAGGAATTGAAACTGTCATTATTCACAGATGACATGATAGTATACATATAAAACCCCAAAGACTCCATAAAAAATTTACTAGACTTAATAAATGAATTTGGAAAAGTAGCAGAATACAAAATTAATGTCAAGAAATCGATGGCATTCTTGTATACCAATAATGAACTCACAGAAAGAGAAACTAAGAAAAGAATCCCATTTAACATTGCGGCAAAAAATTAAGATATCTAGGAATGAACTTAACCAAAGAAATAAAGGACCTATTGGCAGAAAACTACAGGTCATTGAAAAAAGAAGTGGAGGAAGAATTAAAAAAGTGGAAGCACATACCCTGTTCATGGATTGGAATAATAAACATCATTAAAATGTCCGTACTACCCAAAGCAATCTATAGATTCTATGCAATGCCCCTCAAAATACCAATGGCATACTTCACAGAATTAGAACAAATACTTCAAAAGTTCATATGGAACCAAAAAAGACCTCAAATAGCCACAGCAATCTTGAAAAAGAAGAACAACGTTAGAGGAATCACATTACCAGATTTCAGGTTATACTACAAAGCCACTATAATCAAAACAGCCTGGTACTGGCACAAGAACAGGCATATAGACCAGTGGAACAGGACAGGGAACCCAGAAATGGACCTAAGGCAATATGCTCAATTAATATATGACAAAGGTGGCAAGAGCATACAGTGGAATAAGGACAGCCTCTTTAATAAATGGTGTTGGGAAAATTGGACAGCTACATGCAAAAAAATGAAACTAGACCATCAACTTACACCATACACAAAAATAAACTCAAAATGCATAAAAGACTTAAATGTGACTCATGAATCCATAAACATCCTAGAAGAAACTGTAGGCAACAAAATTTCAGACATCATACGTAGCTGAATTTTCACTGACACATCACCTAAGGCAATAGAAACAAAGGAGAAAATGAACACATGGGATTACATCAAATCCAAAAGCTTCTGCACAGTGAAAGATACAATCATCAAAAGGGAAAGGCTACCCACTGTATGGGAGAACATCATTGCCAATGATGTATCAGATAAGGGGTTAATTTCCAACATATAGAGAGTGTTCATACAACTCAACAAAAGGAAGACAAAGAACCCAATTAAAAAATAGGCAGAGGAACTAAATAGACACCTCTCCAAACAGGACATACAAATGGCTAAGAGACATATGAAGAAATGCTCAATATCACTAATCATCAGAGAGATGCAAATTAAAACAACAATTGGGTATCACCTCACACCTGTCAGAATGGCTGCCATCAACAAATCATCAAACAACAAGTGTTGGCTGTGGTGTGGAGAAAAGGGGACTCTAGTACACTGCTGGTGGGAATGCAGACTGGTGCAGCCACTATGGGAAACACTATGGTGTTACCTCAAAAAATTAAAAATTGAACTTCCATTTGACCCAGTGATCCCACTTCTAGGAATATACCCTAAGAAGCCTGAAACACCAATCAGAAAGAATATATGTACCCCCATGTTTATAGCAGCACTATTTACAATAGCTAAGATCTGGAAACAGCCCAAGTGTTCATCAGTAGACATATGGATAAGAAAGCTGTGGTACATATACACAATGGAGTATTATGCAGCTGTAAGAAAAAAAGATCTCGCCCTGGCCAGTTTTGCTCAGCGGTTAGAGCGTCCACCTGCGGTCTGGAGAGACCCGGGTTCAGTTCCCGCTAAGGGCATGTACCTCGGTTGCAGTTTGTCCCCGGCCCTGGTTGGTCGTGCGAGTGGCAGCCACTCGATGTGTCCCTTTCACATTGATGTTTCCCCCTCTCTCTCCCTCTCTCTCCCTTCCACTTTGTCTGTACAAAAAATGATAAAATGTCCTCGGATGAGGATTAAAAAAAAAAAAGAAGAAAGAAAAAAAGATCTCTTATGTTTTAAGACGACATGGAGGGACCTGGAAAGTATCATCCTAAGTGAAACAAGCCAAACAGAGAAAGACAAGTATCATATGATCTCACTTATTTGTGGAATATAATGAACATAACAGTCTGAGGAATGGGATAATTCCAGAGACGTAGAAGTGGGGTACAGACTGACAATCCCCAGAAGAGCGGGTGGGGGGAGAGATAAACCACAGAACTTTGCATGAACAATGGACATGGACATCAAAGCTGGGAACTGAGTGGGGAGGGATAGGGAGGGGGGAATCAGTGGGGGGAAAAGGAGAAACATCTGTAACAAAAATAAATAAATAAATTTTAAAAAAATAAAAAATAAAAGAGATAATCTATTTTCTTTATAATAGTTTGGTGGATAATCTTTATCCCATATTTTAAAAATATTTTTTTATTGAATTTTTAGCGAGAGAGGAAGGGAGAGAGAGATAGAAACACGGATGTGAGAAAAACATCCATCAGCTGCCTCCTGCATGCCCCCTACTGGGGACGGAGCCTGTAACCTGAACATGAACCCTGACCAGGAATTGAACCAGGACCTCTCAGTCCACAGGCCAATGCTCAATCCACTAAGCCACACTGGCCGGGTGATATCCTTTGTTCTTAAACTACTTCCAGAATATTTTAGAATAGAAAAGGTGGATTCGGTTAAATGGATATCTATGTATACATAAACCATGTCATACCACTATTTTGTCACAAGAGGGACTACATAGTCAGAAAGTACAGTTTTTTTCCTTTGGTATTAAGAATATTTCTGTCTCTTAATGTTTATGTTTTACACACTGTGTATTTTTGTCAGTGTATGTGTTACAGAGAGTAGTACTGCTAAATATATTTCATATCAGCAAAATTTTAAAATAAATACTAGTTTGCCATTTTCATTCTGAATAGAAGGATATGTGCAGAAATTATTTAACTTACTGAGTTTTTGGGTTTATCAGCTTTATGGAAATAATAGTTTTCACTTTTATATTAGTGCTAAACACTTTATTTTTTATTTAATTAATTAATTTATTTTTGTTACAGAGTTTCTCCTTTTCCCCCCACTGATTCCCCCCTCCCCCTCCCTCCCTGCCCTGTCCCCAGCTTTGTTGTCCATGTCCATTGTTCATGCATACATGCATATAAATTCTGTGGTTTATCTCCCCCACTCTCTCTTCTGGGGATTGTCGGTCTGTACCCCACTTCCACGTCGCTGGGACTAATGCTAAACACTTTAAATACTGAATGGATTTTTCATATCTATTTGCTTTATTTATTTTTCTTATTTGATTTCAAGATACCTGTGAGCATTTGCAACCAATCCAAAATTTGATAAAATGAATCAAGGTGATTATAGATCTATTGCTAAAACAAAAGCATTCATGACCTGGGTCTCTGTCCACCTGATCAATAGCTTTCAAAGTCTGCTCTAAGGATCCTTCAGTGTTCCTGGATGCTCTTTCAGGGGCCACGTATTTGGGGAAAGTGGGGTACTCCTTTACAATTCTTCATTTAACTTTTTAGATACCTCTCCCTTTTATAAAGCTTTCATGTGTAGAAACAGCAAGCTACAAATAGTTTGAACACCACTAGACTGACAGGAAAGAATAGTAAAGTGCAATTAAAATGTATAAAATGTTTCAGGTGGGTGATTTCATAAGCTTGTCTCAAGAAAAATGTGAGCTCTAATAGCTAATAGATTTAGTCTTCGCCACTGTATCTCAAGAGCAGAGGACAAAGTACGTGTGCTTATGCACAAAACAATTAAAATAGCAAACAAGTGTGTTCCACAAATAAACAGCTTCAGAAGACAGGCAGCGTGGGTATTATCTGAATTTTACCAAAAAGGAAAGGGAAGCTCAGAATAATAAAAGACTTATACTTACTCTGTCAGTAAATGGAAGAATTATATAGAATTCAAGCCTACCGTGTCCTGGCTCCTAATACTTTTTGTATCAAATCTGGGAAAAAGGGGGAAGGAAAGAACAGGGAACAAAGGAAGAAGAGAGGAAAAAGAGAGTTTATTTTGCTCTCCACCGTACACAACTGCCTCTCCTTTCCTTGAGCAGAAAAAGAATATTAACTTAGTAAAGAAAGAAAAGTGCCATTTTGATTTGTTTTACCTTTATTTTTGAAAAAACACATTGGTTGTATAGACCAGTAAATGGTATGGTTGTATGGACCAGTAAATGTTATGTTCAAATTAATAATGATGCATGAGACCATTCTACTTCTCTTTGAAAAAGATTCTTTTTCTTGGCTCCACCCATTCATTCTCCAGATGCTCTGGGAGGTCAGTACACACGGGAAACACTACTCTTTTTCCCAGGTGTCGTTGCTTTCGTCTTCTCACTCATCCCTTAAGCATCAGGAAGGGGCTGGCTTCTCACATCCTCTTTCTGTTTGACTGGGACTTCCCTGAGCACTCTGTTCCATCCCGAGATGGCTTCCCTCTTACCCTTTCCTGGGGTTATGATGGTGGTGGTCGGAGAAGAAACTGAAGGGTTAAAGGAATAAAAATCACATTTATTTATTTATTTAGTTAGTTAGTTAGTTAGTTAGTTAGTTAGTTATTGTTTACAGGTTAACCACATTACACTTAGGCATCGACCCTAAATCATACAGCCCTATGTATTCATTTTTTAATGCTATGGTCATAAGTTACCACAAACCTCTGAACTTAAAAGAGCACAGATATGTTATCTTACCATTGTGTAGGTCAGAAGTCCAGTATATCCTCACCAGTCATCATATATCATTCTAGAAAACTTTTTTCAGTCTCTTTTTCAATTGGGTGCAGCCACGTGATTGATGGTTAGCCAATGGTGACCCCTAAAATTCCTCCTGCACACGCACTGTGCTCTCTTTGGCCTGGTCTGCCGGCAAGGTGCAGGGGAAGTCAAGAGGTCACGGGCAGGCTGAGCTCCACTGGGCAGGCTCAGAAGAATTTATTTCCTGCTCATTCTAATCATTGACAGATTCAATTTCTTTCAGTTAAAGAACTGAAGCCACCATTTTCTTTTAAGAACTTTGAGAGGCCACAGGCTCTCCTTGATTACTGATTCTTTCTTCTACCTTCCAGCACAGCCTTGGTAGGTTAAGTCCTCAGACGGCAGCTCTCTGTCCCACTGTTGCTTTGTCATTTTCCACTTTTAAGGACCCCAGCGACTAGTTTGGGCCCACCCAGATAGTCCAGGATAATCCTCTTATGTCAAGGTCTTTATTAATCCTATCTGCAATCTCCTTTATCAATGTAAAGAGACATATTTAAAGATTCTGTGTTGCCCTGGCTGGTTTGGCTCAGCGGTTAGAATGTTGGCCCACGGACCAGAGAGTCCCGGGTTCGGTTCCCGCTAAGGGCACGTACCTCAGTTGCAGTTTGTCCCCGGCCCTGGTTGGGTTTGTGTGGGTGGCAACCACTCAATGTGTCTCTCTCACATGGATGTTTCTCTCTCTCTCCCTCCCTCTTTCCCTCCCACTCTATCTGAAGATAAATGCAAAGATGTCCTCAGGTGAGGATAAATAAATAAAAAGCTGTTTCTAAAAAATAAATAAATATTCTGTGGATTATGATGAGGACATCCCTTGGGGGAAGGTAGGAGACAGTATTCTGACTACCACAAGGAAAGTAAATGATTAAGTTAAGAGTCTATAAATTTACTTATGTAATCAAAAGTAACAAAAAAATACAGGGTGGGGCAAAAGTAGGTTTACAGAAGTTTGTATATAAAATGATACCATAACAAATAAATAATAATTTAAGAATAAACTGTGTTTCTCTTACTGACAACTATAAACCTACTTTGCCCAACCCTGTATAGAGACATTTTTCTTTTTCTCAATCATCATAATTTATAATTACATTAGAAGACCTAAAGCACAACTGGTATGCTTACCTTCTTGTAACTCATTAATTTTATGCTAATTGATAGATACCATGTTTTTCATTAGATTATCAAGTTAAAAATATATAGTTAATTTAATATCAAGAAATCCAGAAGTGTAATAAATAGTCACCACTCAAGAGGGTGTGTCTTTCAGAAATCTGAAGAATGGAGGCAGAGGTATGGATAATTTTTTTTTCCAGATTTACCCCCCACTGATCAAACTACTCTCTAGGAAACAGTCATGTAAGATCATACATACAATGTTATCTGCATCGACTAGCAAAACTAAAGGCCAACCTAAAAAGCGAATCCCAGAAAAGAAGGCCGAATTAAGTAAACAAAAACAAAAAACCCATAACATGGCCTATTCGAGGGTAAGGTTTATATCAGGTTCAGTGCCTAGTTTTTACCACTATTGTATACACAGCACTAAGCACAATGCCTAAAATATAGAAAGTATTAAGTATTAAGCATTAAGCTCACATTAATTATTTTAATTAGAAGTAAGCAATGTTTATAGACTTTTCTATGTACAAAATACAGTATAAAACATCCCTCATGTTTTCTGTAATTTTTAGAGCTTTTAAAATAAATTATTTACCTAATAGTGATATGTAACACATTGCTAAGACCTGGTAATTAAACACTTGGCATCAAGGAAAATGAGAGAATTTTTCTCGATTATTTGCACTAAATCATTATCAATCTGACAGTACTTACTTATATGTTTTTTTAAAGTAAACACTTATTTCTGACTCGTTGATCCCAAGAGAGCCACAAAAAAGAACACTTTACATAGGTGTACAGTAAACAATAATAGAAAAAAAAAAAGATCATAGGTATTATGGTTTTCATTCATTTTTAGTATGTAAATTGTGTGGTATATATTGACAATATTATGCAAGTAATTAGAAAAGAACTAAAGTAGCTATTGAAAATGTTCTGAAATATGCCCAGCTGGTGTGGCACAGTGCTTAAGCATCGACCCACGCATCAAGAGGTCACCAATTCGATTCCCGGTTAGGGCACATGTCCAGGTTGTGGGCCAAATCCCCAGTGGGGGGCATGCAGGAGGTGGCCAGTCGATGTTCTCTCTCATCAATGTTTCTATCTCTCTTTCCTCTCTCTATAAAAATCAATAAAAGAAAAAAAATTGAAAAAAAAATGTTTTGAAACAAATCTTGTTTAACTATTTAAGCTATTGAAAGTTGATTAAGTTATCTTGTGAGGTAATTAGCTCCATATAACCAAGATTTTCAAGTGATGAGCTGTATTATTATTATTTTTAAATGTTTTTTCTTTATTGATTTTAGAGAGTGTGGGAAAGAGAGGGAGAGATGGAAACATCAATGAGAGAGAATATTGAAGAATATTGACTGCCCTTCTCCTGCTGCCCCCCACTGGGGATTTGGCCCACAAACCGGGCATGTGCCCTGACTGGGAATCGAACTGGTGACCTCTTGGTGCATGGGTCAACACTCAACCACTGAGCCATACCAGCTGGGCAAAGAGCTGTATTTTGCTTGTCAAAAAATTGAAGCGGAATTCTGACGTTTGGTGGGAGAATAACTTTTAAGACTCTCCCATTCCTAAAGTGTTTGACTGCTGGTAACGTTCTGTTTCTTGATCTGTGTACTTATTGCACTTGTAATCTACATGTCTAATATCGTTCACTTATAATATGTCCTCTTTATGACATGTCTATTATATCAATTTAAAAAATCTAACAAATCTATAAGTCAATTACCTTTAACTCTGAGACATTATTTAATTAAGCTTCTTTTTTTTTTTTTTATCCTCACCCGGGGATATTTTTCCATTTTTTGTACAGATAGAGTGGGAGGGAGAGGAAGGGAGAGAGAGAGAGAAACATCGATGTGAAGGGACACATCAAGTGGCTGCCACCCGCACGACCAACCAGGGCCGGGACAAACTGCAACCGAAGTACGTGCCCTTAGCGGGAACCGAACCCGGGTCTCTCAGGACCGCAGGCTGATGCTCTAACCGCTGAGCCAAACTGGCCAGGGCTAATTAAGCTTCTTACACCTATCTCTATCTTTGTCAAGTAAACACAAAACTTCTCTTAACTCCAAGCCAGTTAACATGATATGCTCAAAGTTCTACAGCACCTCCTGTTAAAAGTTCGATTTGATAGTACTAAGTGGTGGCAATAACAAATCAACTTAAAATGGTTCTTCTTTTCAAAGAAATAATTTATAAAACAAACTATAAGGCCTCTTGTAGGAGTTTTTAAACTTCATTTTTAATAATAAAGTTTTTTGTCTCATACAATATTTGACACAGAGAATATACGACAAACATAGACCATCACATACAAAGCTGCTCTAGGTAAAATCAGAGTAAAGAAGTGAGAGACACACTTATTCTTGGCATCGTCAGCCTTTCCTCTCCTACCGTCAGCCTTTCCCAGAAGGACCACTCTGAGGCGAGGTTGGGTCAAATCACTGACCCAGTGCGCTCTGCCTCGATGAACAGAAAATACACCAAACTCTGGAGTGGGAGAGGGTCTTACCCAAACTAAACACCTAGCAAATCAGTAAGCTAATAAGACCTAGCTTTTCATCGAGGCTGTTTGATTTTGGATGAATTATTTAATTTCTCTGAGCCTCAGTTTCTTCAGATGTAAAAAGGAGGTGGGAACACCTACTTTCACCCATGGTGAAAGGATAAAATACAGTGTCTGACTCAGAGTAGGTGCTGATGATTGATAACTGTCATGGTTATTCATTCCAACTCTCAAAGAAAGCTCCCAAATCTGCATGAAATAAAAAAGCAAAAGTAACCATTAATAACTTGAACTTTAGCTTAAAAATGTTCTTTTTGGTTTGTTTCAGGAAAGCAGTAGATCATCCAAAAAGGCGATTCGGTATCCCCATGGATCGGATTGGTGGAAACCGGCTTTCAAATTCCAGAGGCTAATTGATTCCAGTCGTGAGTACAATTTGAATATGTAACAATACACACAAGCTTTTAATTTATATTTCACAATGGGCTAATTGATCCATCTTAGTTTATAAATCACCTTTTTGATTTCCTAGTTTATAAAATCACATTTTCAAACATTTCTGTACTCAAGTAATATATTGATGCTAAATAATTTGAATGACATTAAAGAATCAAAGGAATCCTCTACATCTAATTTACCCTAAATAAAATGATTTAGGTATTGTCATAGACTCTGATGTAATTATTGAATATTAATATTCAAAGTTTAAAATTCTAATTAGCATAATAAGTTACCTTCACAAATATATATAATATGTAGCAATCCCTCTATTATGTAAAAGACACATTCCAGTGACAGTTACCATTTTATTGCAAATAACATTACCAGAATTATGATAATGTGAAACACAGCGGGAAAAGTATTAGCCATGGAATTGGAGCATACAATCCAAATCCTGGTTCTGTCATTCATTAGCTTATTTCTATCAAGATACTTTATTTCTCTATAGCTTGTACATTTAGATAACACAGTGATATTGTGAAGAGTAAATTAGATGCTAGAAGGTATTGGACACACAATACATGCAAGTGATAACAGTTTATAATACAGTTCTGAAAATGTACTCTGTGGTGGGCCCTATACGTAGTGTAAAACATGCATCGCTTCAATGAATCATCCTCTTCCATGAAGTGGGTGCTATTCACTATCTCCACTACTATCTTGAGAAGCCATCAGGCTTTGTGGGTCAAATCCCAGGTTATCGGTTAGCTGGGAGACCTTGTTTAAATTCTGCTATCCTCCTCCTTAAAACGGGAATTATAATCATTTCTACTACATTGCATTGTTTTGAGGACTAAATGAATTGATGTACATTAACCACTTAGAGTAGGGTCTGGCACATATTAAGTACTCAATAATCATTAGTTATTGTTATTATACAAATAAGTGGAAAGCCACATAGCTAGTAAGTGATGCAAGTGGAATTCAAATCCAGAAAGCTTAAATCCTGAGCTTTCTCTTAAACAATATATTTAATCATACACAGTATATTATTAAACACTAAATATTAGTTCATCTAAAGCCTTGGGTTTGTATTTTCTCCCACTAGACTAGAGCTTAGAGAGGGAGCATTTTCTCTCCCAAACAGATAAGACAGTCTGAGACTGCTTTGACAATTTCAAAACACAGAAAAGTCTTCTTTTTGCTTTTCTCAAGATAACCCTCAAATCTATGATGTCCAGGCCCAAAAAGCATCACATTAGTGCTGACCCTCTCCTAATTTAAATCATGCAATTTTTTTCTCCTCATCAAATGCACTACCTCAAAATTAAGTCAGTATTTTACCTCAACTTTCTTATTTTCAGAATGACTTGGTGAAAACATATTTTTCTCTATGGGGTCATTGATCAGTGAAATTATGAGATTACTGTGTGTTTTTATAAATACAGGAGGAATAACTGAATTCTTCCAAGAACACTGCCTGTTGGGTGTCACCATCTTCCAATCTCACAATGAACGTTGTATCTAGCAATATGCCAAATAGAATCACTCTTCAGAGCTGTTAAAAAATCACCATGTTTTATTTGAGTAGGAACCAGTTGCTATTAAAAATCAAGTAACTCCTTGAAATCAGTCACAATCTTCCAGTTTCTTGATGTTATGATGCTGAGATTAAAATAATTAAGTTTGATTGGTTTCCACGTGTACCCTATTACCATTGATTATCGCCCATTTTAGTATTTCTGAATTCAACCAAAACAGGTTATGATAAAAAAAAATCATACAGGAAACTAATTTTTTATATAAATTTTCATATGAAGGTTTAGACCATAAAAAGTCCAGATAGCTACTACACTATGAAAAGGGACTTGAATTAATATAACGTTTACAGAATCACTGTTGAGTAAAATTCAAATTAGTATATATGCCCTTCACTTAACACTGTTGAGTGTCATGACAACCACTGTCCTTATTATTAAAATCTTGAGAGAGTCATATCATGAAAAAGTAAAGAAAAGAACTGAACATCATACATTTTCTCTTTCCCTTTTGTCAATCATTGTGGGTTCACCTGCTCAACCATTATGTTTATAGTCCTTATTTCCTGCCACTATCACCAAGATTTCTCATATATTTTTTGACTTCCTCATGTGAAGTTTCAAGTTTGATAGTTCATGAATAATAAAATACATAAATATATATTTGTAATTCCCATTAAACTTTTTAAAATTATTTTTTGGCATATTACTTTCTTTTGTCACTATGATCTTTTGGCTTAAATAGAAGATGTAATGTGTGTATCTGTTAATAGATAAGAGTCATTGCAGTAATCTCAATGATTTAGTCATGAAATTAAGCATTACAAATTCAAGAACATGAAGTCTCATTTAATCTAACCTTTTTTTTTTTTTTTTAACAAATAAGAGCACAGAGAATGTGAGAGGAAATTGAATTGCCCCAAATTTTACACTCTCACCAGAGGACATTTTTACATTTTATCTTCAGACAGAGTGGGAGGGAGAGAAAGAGAGAGAGAGAGAGACATCAATGTGAGAGAGGCACATCAATTGGTTGCTTCCCACACGACCCCAACCAGGGCCCGGGACAAACTGCAACCGAGGTATGTGCCCTTGGCCGGAATTGAACCCGGGACTCTTTGGTCCACCGGCGGAAACTCTAATCACTGAACTGGCCAGGGCTATTTGTGGGTTTTTACCTTTTGTGTTTCATTGTAAGTATTCACACTAAAAGTGAAACTAGTGCTAATCGTGGAAGTTTTGCTTGGTTTAAGATCAAGTTTAGAAACAGCTGATATGTGTTATTTGGTTTTCAGAAGAAAAAAAAAAATGCTAATCTCTTCCCTGATATGTGTTTTAGAAAGGACAATAATCTGATATTTACACAATATTCTCCTGAAATCGTTAATCTTTGGACCAAAGATTTGAATTTTTAATAGGCCTCAGTTCTAAGCAATTCAAATTCAGAGAGGTATTTTGTCTCGATTTCATAGACTGTGTACACGCAAGTAGTAAGTTCCAGGTCTCTGCCATTGAAATCAGGATGCCTACTTAATGCAATCTGGTAGAAATATGACCATTAATTGTGCTCCTCTTTGCTGCCACATGCATTAAGACTTAATAATGTAAGGCATATGTTGTTGCATTATACTGGCAATTTTTATCTTAGAACAATATTGACATGCCATCATTTAAACAAATTAACATAACAGAAACATCACATTTAAATGCCATTATGTGGTGGAATCCTTTAAACAGAGCAAAATGGACAACTATCAATGTGTTGTCATAACAATAAACAGAAAGAATAGTCAGATTTTCTTATCTTTCTTTCATTTGTCATGGCAATATCCTTTGAACCCAGATTGAAACCTCAAAAGAAATAGATTACAGCAGGTACCCAAACAAAGGAAGCATGGCAGGACACAGGCACCTAGTTTATACATTTAAAATGCTCTTTTTAATACATTCAATCAGAAATTATCATGCTGTATGCTGTTTTGCAATAAAAATATGCCACAAAATAAAAGACATAGTGAAACATCAGATAATTAGTTTTAGCTCTTCTCAACTGCAATTGGTGGATTTCCCCTTATCTACAGAGTTCTTAGTATTAACCATTTCAACTTTCATTTTTGCAGACACACTTCCTTGGGTGAAATGTCACAGAAACATGGAAGATGCTTCAGTTCTTCACACTCAGTGATTAAACTTTTAAGGAACTGGCCCTCTGCAAATTCTTCCCAAAATTTGAACTTAGGTCCATCACATCACAGTGTTGTTACAGTCTCTGGTAAACTATGCAGATCATTTCAATTCATTGATATTTTAAAATATACATGTTAGTTGTTCAGGAATGGTTATTTGGCCCCAAACCTTACTTTTCTAAAAACAGTAAAAAAGCGCAATGTGTGAAATTCTTTCTATATGTATTTACTATTTACATTTATGCAGATGAAGAATAACTGAAGGCTAATTTGTTTCTGTAAAATGTAGGTGCAATCTGTTCATTAATGGGGAACAAAAAAAAGACAACGCTGTGTGTTTTCTCTTGAATGCTTTCACTTCTTTCTTATCCTCTGTCTGTGGGCCCCTTGGGTAATAATTATGAAATTTGACTTCCCATCTTATATTCAAATTTCAATCATTTTCAATTAAATACAACTCACCCCCAGTTCTAGAAATAAGAGTAAAATAATTTCTCTGAGCAAACAAAAAACAGCAGTAATTAAGCCCATAAATTTTAGGTTCCCAAAGAACTGAGAAAATACCTGCAGGTCAGAACATATTGACTTGGAGGTAGGAAATGAAGGATATTGCATGTTTGTCAAGCTTGGATACCCTGTGTCCCCTAATACCTTTCCATCTCTCAGTCACAACTGATAGCTAATTAAGAGCAGCAGTAGCTGATTATGAAAACAGCTACACACAGAAGTAACAGATGAAAGTATGGGGAAGACAAAGAATATCAAGTAGTAGACCACCAGAGCAGTCTGGGGCTGGTCAAACACACATAATTTTAGCACAGTTAATTTTAACATAGTACAATAAGTGATCTTTTTTATAATACTGACTCACCTAAGAAACTGTTTAATCTGTTTCATATACTGTGTTTAGTAAGGCTTTAAAGAGTATAATGTATTTGAAAGAGATTTCTTTAAAATGATCCAAATTATTTTTAACTGACCTAGCAAAGCATTAAGTTTGATATTCTGGAAACCTTGATTCTCAGCAATAACTGTGATGGCACTGTAATTTAAACATTATGCATTGGGTATACTTTCAAAACACAAAAGATAACTTATTCATGGACCAGAGATTTAGCGTAACTTTGGAGAAGTTTATAAATTCTCTGAAAAACACTTCTTAAACTCTGGTAATCACTGCCAAACAGGCCTGATATGGGTGAGGAAAAATGTTTGGCCAGGAAAGCAGTTTTATTTTAGCATAAAATGAAGTGTTATGAGAAGGCATATTCATACTGAAAGAAGAGACGTGGGTAGTTGTTAATCTTAACTAAAAATGGATAAATGTACAATCCAAAGAATGAAATTAACTCAGAGAAGCATAGAAATGAGCATATGTACTTAGAATACAGAATGGTTTTGTATGTAACTTCTTAGTTTTGGAGAAAATTTTCCAACAGCTGAGAATCTTTAAGTTTAGGAAAAAACAGTAAACGAATGATTATTTTAATTGTGATAGAGGGGCTGTAGCAAAGAAAGATGAATTTTGAGAAAGTTCACCAATTCTGTTTTTCGTAAATCTGCTTTAGAAAGTTAGCAGTGCTTATATGGGCAAATACCCTGCAGGAATCACTATTTGAAACAAATACTTAAGAAGTTATCATTTCTCTTGCCCACCTCTCCCTAACCTTCTGATGAATTATAGAAAGGTCCTATTCCATGGAAGTGCTTTCTTTCCTTTTTCTTCCAATTGAGTTATCTGTAATTTTCTAATCCAACTGGGTGCTACTGCTTCACGCTTTGACAAAAGGTACTCAAACCTAATTTAGCCTCAACATTTCTCATGGTGAAGATTTAAGTTGAATTAAACAAATTGATTTCCTTTTTTATTTTTTTAATTCAAAACCATGCTATGGCATCCAATTTCATTGAAGTAAGAGGTCACAATATATTGATTTACACTCTATTCTAGTGTGTAATGCACTTATCTCATAATATAATATATGCACAAGACTTTCACGAAGAAAAAAGAAAAATGTTTTCTCCACCTGTAACTATTTTATTTCATATTTTAGTTTTTACCACTACTTTATACAGAGCAGAAAATAAGTCAGCAGTATACTAGTTTAAAATAGGGCATTCTTTTAACAAAGCAGAAAATTAAGATATAATTTCTGTTAAGAATATGACGAGTCATCTCATTTATTTGTCCAATGTATTGTATATTACAAAATTCAACTATATTTCATTGCAAAGTCACTAGAAGGAACTTTTCATTTAGTTTCAAAGAAATATATTACTTTTTATTTCCCTCTTTGTTCCTGTGTGAAGCTTCATAGAGCAAATTGTGAATATAGATATCTGGGTTCTGGAATCAATTATATAATTAAATTTTTAAGGACAGGGTATTGATTCCTGGCTATATTGTCTTAAAATTTAATCACACTACAAAAAGTTTAGCTAATTCTACATTTAGTTTCCAGATAGCTGTAGAGAATTCAATTTCTTCAAGCTAATTATTAAAAGAAAAATACCATATGATCTCACTTATTTGTGGCATATAATGAACAAAATAAGCTGATGAACAAAATAGACCCAGAGACATCGAAAGGAGTATGCCCCCCCCCCAAGAGGAGGGGTGTGGGGGGGGATGGATGAGATAAACCAAAAACCATATATGCATGTATGTGTAACCGATGGACATAGACAACAATGCTGGGGGTGGGGAGGATGGGGAGGAGGGTGTATAGGGAGTGAAAAGGGAAACATCTGTAACAAAAATAAAGTAATAAAAACCAAGGGGGGGAAAAAAAGCTTAATGGAATCTTCAAAGGAAGAAGTGTCAAATGCTTTTTAAATGACACTACCCCAAAAGGTTCAAAATGCTTGAATATTGTTCAACTGCTCCAAAGTTAATAAACATGAGATGATGAAAAGAGGAGTTTTTGTCTTTCTTTATGATGATATGTTTGTGTTCACAACTGGTGTAAGTGAATGGGAACATTTCAGGCATTATTGAACAACTGATCCTTATGCACATTTGAGTGACTCCTAATAAGTGTATATAAAGTACTACAAGCATACTACTCAACTTGGTCTGTTTCATGTATTTTTTTTTTTTTCACTTTAAGCAAGTTGTTTATTTTGTCTTATGTGGCAGTTTTATCTTTAAGCACCACCCATTTAATATTATATAGATAAACGGTGTTTCCTCCATATTGTGAAGTAAGGGAATATGTGTAAGCTCATCTGTCCAGCTGTCGTAGTCATTAATATTCTTTAATTATGAAGTTACTTTGACAATGTTTCTGTACCAGCACAGGTGGCAGACAAAATTAAAGTGGAATTCCCAGTCTTGAATTGATAAAAACAAGCTTGTTCAGATGTAAGCAAGCGCAGTTAAATGTGTGTGTGTGTGTGTGTGTGTGTGTGTGTGTGTGTGTGTGTCGAGGGGGCGGGTAACAATCAAGGAAAAGCCAATGAGATTTTGTTTTGTTTGTTGTTTTTTTAGTACAACCAGTCTCCTCTCTCAAAGACATGCTGAGAGTCTCAAGTAGTTTCTGATATTATGGAGGAGGCAGGGATGAGAAGTAAGAAACCAACAGTGCATTGTTCTGTAAGAAAGTTTTCTTAATACCTATCTCTAAGACATCTACTACTACTTTATTTGGAGTCCAACAAACAATATATTCTTGCTCCTTAGTAATGTATTCATTTCATTGTGGTGGTCTCAGTGATAATTGTCCAAATTCACAGAAAAGAGATAATAGCCAGCACAGTCATAAAAAAGAGAAAGGACACTAATGCAAATTTTCCAAATAAATTGAGACAATATAACATGTTTGAATTTCCCAAGATGCTTTTTAAAATATTTTAATTGATAGTTTAAGTATAGTCTTCACCAGACAAAACTACATGTGCACAGTGAATTTGTAGAAAGCATATAACGGATACAGCACTCTCAACTTCAGCTCTGCAAAATCATTTTGATAGTCCCATGCCTCTCAAAGTGCAACAGATTTGTCATTACTCACAACATAAATCTTAAGCATCTAATATGTAAAATAAATGCCAGAGTTTCTTTATGCTTGAAATAGCTACAATCTTTAAGCAATAGAGTGAGGAGATATATATCTTGTTCTAATGTTCTTTTTTCATCCAGAGAAAAAACTTTAGACACAGTATTTCAAAAAGCAAGCTTAAAAGGAAAATAGCAATTTCTTTACTAGGAGAATATTTGATAAAACATTAGATTTGAAGAAAATAGTTCTATGTGTGCCTAAGTACGAGAAAGTTTTGTAAAAGGGATGTTCAATAGGATATTTATTAGCCTTATGTAGATCTTTCAATTATAAGAATTAAATGAAATTTGGAAATTCAGCTTCTCCATCATACTTGCCACATCAAGAGCTTAATAGTGATTTGGAGCTGGTGACTACCATAACAGATAGTGCAAATTACATAAAGTTCTATTGGACAGCACTATTATATTCTAATAATGTAATATGCATTATAATGTATGTAATACAGTTAAGAGAATACAGTAGGTTGTCCTACTAGATGTAAAACTCTATTTTATAGTTGGGGGTAACTGAAGTCCCAAAAGGAAGTCACATAAGTAAACAGTGATATATGTGCTTCTATTTATTAGGGAAAGAAGAAGAAAGAGAGTTTAAAGTTCTCTTTGCAAACCACCAAAAGATAGTTAAGTAATTTAAATTTTTTTTCATTTATTATTATTATTATTATTATTTTTATCCTCATCCGAGGACATTTTTTTTCCATTTTTTGTTCAGATAGAGTGGGAAGGAGAGAGAGAGAGAGAGACATCGACGTGAAAGGGACACATCCACATCAAGTGGCTGCCACCCACACGACCAACCAGGGCCGGGGACAAATCACAACTGAGGTACGTGCCCTTAGTGGAAACCGAACCCAGGTCTCTCTGGACCACAGGCCAACGCTCTAACCGCTGAGCCAAACCAGCCAGGGCAATTTTTTTTCACTTTAAAAAAAATTTATTTTAGAGAGGGGAAGGGAGAAAGAGAGAGAAAAACATCGATGTGAGAGAGAAACAGTGATCAGTTGCCTCCAGCATGCACCCCACAACCTGGCTATGTGCCCTGATCGGGAATCAAACCTCCCACCTTTAGGTGTATGGGAGGATGCTCCAACCAATGGGGTCACACCAGCCAGGGCGATATTTAAGTAAATAGACCATCACCTTGAGTCTTCACATTCTGATCATAAAGTGATGTTTCAGAAAAATAAAACCAATTCTAACAGTGTTTTAATTTTCAATTGAATAAATAAATCCTTTTAAAACTTCTGTGGGTTGTTTTCAATTACTTGCCTGACATACAATAGCTTCATTTAACTAATTATAAATTTGTATTGATTTTTTTTAGAGAGAGAGGAAAAGGAGATAGAGGTAGAAACATTGATGTGAGAGAGAAATATCAATCTGCTGCACCCTCTTGGGGATCAAGCCCACAACATGGGCATGTGCCCTGCCTCACCTGCAATCAAACCAGGACCTCTCCGTCCATAGGATGACGCTCAATCCACTGAGCCACACTAACCCAGCACTAATTATAAATTTTTAAAATTTCCTTCAATCTAAATGGTTTGTGAAGTTAAGACCTAGGGGAAATGGGTATTTGATTCACTACTGAGTAATGGGTTGCACAATGAAAGAGTTAAAACACACACACAACTCATAGTGCAGTTAAGTCACTCTGAAATAAATGATAAAGTATCTGCCTTCCCAGGTTTCTGTCCCTAACTCCACTCCCTCTATAGACTGTCACCCAACGCTCCTAATCATTACACACAGTGTTAGGACAGTTCTCAGAGCCTACTTTTCATTTCTACAAGAGCCACAGTTTCCTTTAAACAAAACCACATTGGAATTCTATGAAAGAAGAAGTTTATTTTTAAACACTAAACTGGGGAGCTTGGGTTTTTTAATCCAGTTTTTTTTTTACAGTGTGCTTTGGAAAGTTATCAACACCGGCCTTGCTGGCCCTTTGGCTATCTTTGAATATTTCAATCTGGCAGAGAAATGTAGATCTACTCAGTGTATCCAAGACTTACAGGACATCAGCAGCTCAATTAAGTGTGCAATGGAATCCAGTCTGGAAAAACGTTTAAACCTGGTTGAAGGGAGCTGTTGTGCATGGTATTGCCATTAGAGCCAGCTCCTCAGTCTTATCTATCACTTATCATTTCTGTGAAGAAAGCCTAGCCAGCATTGTGGTGTCACCTTATATCTGTCTGGTTCACCTGGCACCCCAGCTTTGTAGCATAATACTAGGTGTTAGGCATATTTTTAATGAATGGAAGAATTTGGGAAGAGTTTATCAACTATCTATTAAATAATTAAAGAAAATCACAATATCTCACAGTAAATGTAAATTACTATTGCCTGAAACTCGGGGTCCGTTTAAGCTTCATACATTGTTATTTCTGGTAGACAGTTTCCAGTTATGCCAGTAGAGCCAGGCTTCAGATGTAATATGGGCTCCTTCAGTGAATTAAGCTCGGCATCTAATGCATATGTTCATCACCACAAATATTTAGTTTGTTCCTACTACACACACATGCACACACGTTTTGTTATCTTCTTGTGTAAAAAAAAAAAAGCTTCCTTTATCCCTTCAAACTCCTCTACCTGATATCCCCCCCCCCCCCTTGGCCTTTATAATAAAATTCCTCAAAATAGCTGGCTATTGTGAGTGCTTCCTGTTGTTTTACCATGTTCTCTTTATCCAAAAGTTCATCAGACAGGTCTGGTCAAAGTTGTTAATATAACCTTTTCATTGCTGTTCAGATGGAAAGTCTCATTTCTCCTCTCAGTGGACCTATCACAGCTTAGGATACAGCTGAACTATTTGTTCCTGGAAACAGTTATTTTATTTGACTTCTGGGACATTCCTTTCTTTGTTGCCTTCTTCCTTGGGAGCTGCCCCTGCTCAGTTGCCTTTGCTGATTCTTTCCTGGCCAATCTCTAACCTTGGAGCGACCTGGGCCTCAGTCTTCGATGTTGTCTCTTCTGTACCTAGAGTCATTCCCTAAATGGTCTCATCATAATACCAAGAAATATCGATATGCTGATCTACTCCATTCACCAGTGGGAAGATTTTATTACACATGGTATAACAAGCCCAAAATGTCTGTGATAGGCACAGGACTTTCCAACTAATCCTCGTTCTTGTCTACATTTCCCAGGTATTTCCCCAACCTAGTTAAGTTAGATTGAGATCATATGCCTACTTTTGGCATTTAAGAGTGTTCTTACCTCTATTTCTCTTTCTCTGTTTCAAGGACACATGGTGTAGGCACAAAGAGAAGGAAAATGGCTAACATAAATCAGGCTTCATGTAGACACCAAATAAATCTTAAAGCAAGTTACAACACTAAGATTTTAAAGTTATTTTGTTAATATCATTGGCCTAATGAATGCAAACATACAATTTGATAACTTGAAGTAGGGTGCTGGTCTAAGAAGAACCTAAATTGTGGCACAGTCTCAGCAACGGGTTAATGGCAGACAAAGAAGCTGATGTCATTAGCTGGAAAAACAAAGAGATATTTTACAAAGTAGCAAAATATGTGGTACAACTGACATCTGTCACAGTTCAGAGGCAGATTACATTTCTCTTGGACAGAGGAAGAAAAGGTTGGAAAATAGAACATTGGCAGTATTTTTAGGTTGATGATAGGTACATGTAGAAAGCACTACAAGAAATTGATGAGCATAGGAAGGAAATGGTATCTTTGCAAACAAATAACAAGGGAGTAGAGTCCAGGAATAGAAGGTCTTAAACTGTTGAAAGAGCTAACTACTCTAGATTCCAACACTATAAAATGAAATTTAAAATGCGTAAGTGACAGAGGCTCACTTGGAATAAAGAACACAGGGCCAAAGTCAGAATAAGTATGTAGTCTTTAAGATATTTTCCAGATACCATCAAGGCAACTGCTACTAAGTTGGGGTGAGGATGCAAAATAATTAAAATTGTTTTCTTTAATCTTTGAGCATAGCAAATAGTTGACAAGCTTTCTAGTTTTTTGAAATTGCATCAATGACAAAGAAACCCTAGATAAAAAATGTTTACAAAACTTTGAGACAAAATAAACCTTAAACCTCCAACTTTGTGAGAGTAGGATGAGACCTGAGAAAACCATGCAATCCTCAAGAAGGAACTACTGCCCAAATAGTACATAGCTATATTCAGGAATAATAAAGAAAAAGCAAAAACTTTAGAAAGGTTGGAGCCCGCAGAAACAATACAGTGGGCAAAGGACTCCTTCTAGACACTAGCGGTCCTAATCAAGAAACCTTGCCCTGCTGGTTTGGCTCAGCAGTCCACGCTAAGGGCACGTACCTGGGTTGCAGTTTGTCCCTGGCCCTGGTTGGGTCGTGTGGGTGGCAACCACTCGATGTGTCCCTTTCATACCGTCGATCTTTCTCTCTCTTCCTCTCTCTCCCTCCTACTCTATCTGAACAAAAAATGAAAAAATATCCTTGAGTTTGGATTAAAAAAAAAAGAAAGAAAGAAACTTTCTCCACCCCCAGGGTCAGAGATCTTTACAATATCTGCTCAGTGGGATTTCAGAACTGCTAGAAGTCAGCATTCTAGATGTTGTGTGTCTGATTCTTCTCATTTATGAATGAGATTATTGATTGTAGTTGTCCTGTCCTTGTTTCTCTGCCAGTTATTGGATTTGTGTAGGGTGAAGAACTTGTCCTTGAAACGAACAGGTCCTTGAATGAAGAGGAGTCACACTGCATCTGGTAAAGACTAGTCAGCACCTTTTAGAGAGCCTGTTCTGTTCCCGCTGAAGTCAGTGAAAGGGATTTAGGGTTGTCTCTAATGGGAATGGGTTGAGTAGAGTCTGTATGTTTAAGAAGGAATGGAAGGATTAACTGTGGTAGAGGGAGTGCTGCTTAAGTATTATATGTACTTCCTAACATTTACATACCCAGCCTATCTTGCAGATATTTTGGTGGCAGCCCAAGTGACTAATTCTGGCCAATGGACTTCAGTGGAAATGATGCCTATCACTTGTGAACCGAGGTAGCTGAGAACTGGGAGGTATCCTCTGACCTTCTCCTCTGTCCAAGCATTATTGGAGCAAGCAAGAAAAAGCAACATTCCAGATGATACGGCCCAAATAGAAGAGAGTTGTACTACATGCATTGTACTTTATGTTTAGACTTCATTATATTAGGCCTCTGAGATTAGCCAAACAGATTATGGAAAGGTCCAACAAATCTCTATTCCAACCCCCTCCAGCACCAAACTGTCTCCTCCTCTAGCTATACCTGGCTCAATAAATAGAAATTGCTCTTTTTTCTTAGTTGCTCAGAACAAACACTTTGGAGTCATTTTTTAAAACCGCCCCCCCCCCCCCTTAACACTCTATGTAATATTAAAGAACATGTTGTTGACTTTTTGTTTTTTAAAAAACACCCTACTTATCAGTTCCCTACTGACACTTTAATCCAAACTATCACCATTTATCATCTGGATTATTACAGTAGCCTCATTAAAGATTCTTCTATTTCCATCTTTGCTCATCTTTTGCAGTATATTGTACACAAAGCATCAAGCATGATTCTATTAAAACGCATTTCATGTTATACATTTGCTCATACTTTACCAGTGAATTCCCCTGTGATACCCAGTAACAGCTAATGTACTTAAACATCCTGACGGTTTCCTCCCTTCCACCGTCCAGTTCGTCTGCTACCACTGTCATTCAAGCTCTAGCTGGGTCACTTACCAGTTGGGTTATTTTCAGCATATAATATAACCCCTCTAAGATGTAATTTTCTCACCTATAAAGTAGGCCTAGTAATAACTATCTTATTGTGTTTATGGTAAGAATAAAATAATAATTATAGTAATAATGATTAAAATGATAAAAGGTTTAGCTTACATAGCACTTACTCTATGCCAAGTATTAGTCTAAATGCCTTTCATATATTAACTCATCAAATTCTCCTAGCACCCTCATAAACATTATTATCATTTGAATTTGGGGGCAAAAAAAAATACAGCACAGGAAGGTATATAATTACCCAAGGTCACATAGGTAGGACACATGTCAAAGCTGTTAAGATTTGAACCCAGGCTCTACAGTCTATATGCTTAACCATAACATTTTGAGATATTAAAATAATATGTCTGGTGTGTGCTAAGTGTTTCAATAATATTAGCTCATCCTCTTTCCTCTTAGCATTGTAAAAATAAGTTTTTACAGAAGTTAAACACAAATCTGGGAAGAGAGGAATGAGTAAAAATAAACTATGCCTTGGGGAATCTCATTTCATTACATGAATAAAGAAACATACATAATTTTGTCAAAGATAAGAACTAATTCAGCAAGAAACAAGAATTTCCTAGGAAAAGTTAGAGGTGTCCAACAGATGAATCTTTCTAAAATTAAACGTTATGAATCAAATCTTGGACCAAGCATTAAGCAATGAGGGTTCTCCTTATTTATATGAAATGCTCTAAAGTTCTGAATTGACTTAAAAATTTGATTTCTACTAGTGATCCTCCCAGTTTCAGTGTTTAAGCCAAAATAGCAAGGACAAGCCACAATTTTAAATAATAAGGGCATAATTCACTTTAGCCTGGAATGTGTGTCCTTGCTATCCACTGTTGTTAACATGACAAAGCTCAGATACATTTATAGAGGGACGCTTGCATTGAAATGTTCTTTAAAAATATAAACCTTGATCTTGATCAGAATTAAGAAATATCAACTTAATTTCTTCCCTCTCCGAAATAATAGCAAAAGTAATCTTTTAGAAGTCAATTTTAAACTTTGAAATAAAAATTAACATTGTTTATTAGAATGGGAGGAGGCCAGACTGTATATTGCATAGGACAGCTCAGCATCCTTTGCCTCCGTGAGTGGCTGTTAAAAATCAAATATGATAATTATTAGTCTTTAATAGCCACCATGCTATTTTCTATTAAAGGAGAGGAAGGATAAAACAAGAAAGGAAAAAGAAAAGATGAAAGAAAAGAAAAATAATAAAAGAAAATAAACACAAAGAATTAAATGAAAAGAAAAGGAAACTTGTATTTAGAGGCTGGCTGGGAAAGGTACCAGACTGAACAGGAAATCAGAAGAAACGGGGTGAGGGTGGAAGAAGGCCACTCAGGGTGCTAATTAATGGGGAGCCTGTAAATACAGCTTGTGTAGCTGGACTTGATCTTTTATCGCCTGTAATGACCAGTCCTTTTCAAGGAGCTGCACTGAGTTATGTGAATACTTGGATTTCCTCAAACATTTGTCCTTTCGAACAGGAAGAGAAAGAGTGTTTTCAGATCCTAAAGTTTCTACCCAGAATGCAATCCATGTTAATTTTTAGTAAGTTCTCTGTTTGCCTAAGGCCTGAAGACTGAAATACCAAAGGAGAGTTCAGCCTGGGCTACTGCACGTGTCCTCGCTCTAGCTGCTCAGAGAGAATGATGGGCTGTAATTCTTTCACCCAAACAGCCACCATTGTTACAGATTAATGGATTTGCATGCAGTTGTATTTGAAAAAGTTTAGAACTGATCTAATCCAATAATTTTCACATTTTCTTCTTAACATTATCAAGGAGTGGGGGAATAGGGATTGTTCAAGGATTCCCTGTCAGGAGGCCAAATGCAGGTCAGGAAGGCAGCAATTCAGGTCCCTGAACCAGCTGCTTGAAGCAAAACAGCTTCACTTTGATTTGTTTCATTTACTGGGACCATATAAAATTTTGTTTGGGAAAAATATTTCCAATTTTAAAGTAATAATAACTTTTGAAAACCATCAATCTAGTTTTAGCCTTTGATTTTGCAAATGAGGATACTTAGGTTTAGAGGATTTTAATTGGGCCACAGTCTCATAGTTAGGTAATTGGAGAACTAGGACTAGAATCCATATTTCTAGATATTTTATTCCATGATCACTTCAGCTATAAGTTTTACATTATAGTATTAATAATAACAAAAAATATTGTTAAAAGAAATTGCCTTATAATTACTATTGAAATTGGATGCATAAACATTTCACATTCTCACCTGGTCTAGTTCTTCTGATTTGTTAGCCGGTTCTGTATCTTCAAGACACATTTTTCATGTGAAAATGCAAATTGCAAGTAATGTTTAACTCACTTCAGAACACATAGTTAGGTTTTTATGTGGACGGGAAAGGTCTTTTTCATATGATTTGAAATCATTCACCCATCCCTAATATAAAGGCCCCCAAATTTTTCAATGTCTATAATATTGAAATGCAATCACTTAGGTCATGAGAAAATATCTCTTTTCCAACAATAAGCATAAAGTTTTCTAAAACAGACCATGGGGAAATTTTCACTAAACAATTTAAGTAAAAAAAAAAAAAAAAAAAAAATGGTGAAGTGATTTAGCAAAAACAAAACAAAAGAAACAAAAACCCTTATAGACAACATTATGTTGATTACCAGAGGGAAAGAGGGGAGAGGGGAGGTGGGAGAGGGTAAAAGGGGGATAAATGGTGATGGAAGGAGACTTGACTTGGAGTGGTGAACACACAATGCAATATAAAGGTGTATTATAGAACTGTACCCCTGAAACCTATATAATTTTATTAACCAATATCACCCCTAATAAATTCAATTAAAAAAAGAGAACAAAGCAAGCCATAGCTCTCATTGATATAATTTAACCAAGAAAGAAATTCCCTAAAATATTAATAGGAACTCCCTCTGCATTTTACAATTTGAATATGAATTTTTTTTTTATAATTTCATTAATTTTCTTCAATGGGGATATCTTACTTTACATTTTAAAGCCCTGCATTTTAAAAAGTATTTATTAAGGTGTTCTTGGACTAGTACATTGTCCCGTTAGGAGACATTTTTTTTAGAAGACTTCAGATGTTTCTTGAAAGGGTACCACATTGTCATATTGCCACATTTTCTCTTAGGTTAAACTTGCTAAGTTTCTAACAATATCTGTCACTTTTTGGAGAGTGGTCTGATGTATAACAACTACGCGTCGGAATCTCCTGTTCCTCAAAGAAAGAAAAATCTCGATCGGTATAGCCTTCATTTCCCAATAGTCTCTAATCCACTCATTTCCTAAATTGAAAAAAAATTTGAGTTAAAAGGATGCCAATTTAGCTGCAACAAAACTTCAGTTAAGTTGTGATATTTTTAGTGGAAATCTATGCACAGGTTTGAAACATTTAGTAATACCCTTGAAGCATTTAGTAAAAATAAATAAATAAATATTAACTACACCAGTGGGGAGTTTTATATATGAAAAGAAAATAGGAGTAAAGATAACTATTTTGTAATTCAGTGGTTACTGATCCCATTGACCTTCTAACTGAACAAAATAGAATATTAATATTTTTAATAGTTTATATCTTTTAACATGAATATAAATCAAGAAAAACATATAAGCTTTCAATGCAGCATAAATGGAATGATTATTTTATTTTATTTTATTAGCATTTAAAAAGAGCAGCTCAGATGCTAGAATAGATTCTATTATTTTTTTAATTTAAGAAAGCTGTACTTTATTTTTAACTCACCAATGTTGGACAGTCTTTAAAAATCCAAAATTTTATTCAGTAGAGTCAGCAAGAATTCCCCATAATTTGTATCTTATTTATCTAGAAACAGTTCATTTCCTGTAATGATCAACTTCATGTAATGAAACTTCCATTTTCAATCTGTGTCACTGCAAGTGTTTCTAATGAAATAAATTTTACAGGTAACTATCAATCTGCATACTCATCAATAAAAGAGGTGTAGAGAGAGAAACATGTAATGCAAAGAAATGGGTTTTTTTTAAAGATCATTAAACACTCAAAGAGAGATTGTAAGAGAGAAAGAAGGATGCAGACAGAACATGATGCCTGGAAGGTTGCACCTTAAAGTTTACCTGTGATTATTTCTGGTTACTAAAATTGCAGGTAAATTTTACTTGCTGCTGCTGCTTTTTTTTTTTTTTTTTAATAATCCTCACCCAGGGACATTTTTTCATATATCTTCAGATAGAAGGGGGAGAGGGGGAAGAAACATCGATGCGAGAGAAACACATAGACTGCTTGCCTCCCACATGACCCCGACCAGGGGACCGAACCACAACTAAGGTACGTGCCCTTGACCAGAATCAAACTCACAACTCTTTGGTCCACAGGCCAACGCAATAACCAATCAGCCAAACTGGCCAGGGCTACTTTCTTCTTTTTCATCTGTGTTTTTGAAATTCTCTACTATTGTATTTAACATAATAAATATAAACTGAAAATTATTTTTGAAATAAAAAGATAACACTTGGTTTTGAGATTTTATTTGGTATACACATCTATATATGAGCCATTTTGTGCTCCAGGGATGGCTTTTAAACCTTGCAAGGAAAGCTTGTGGAAGAGGGGGGTATCTGTTTTTTTGGGTTTTTTTATCCTCACCCGGGGACATTTTTTTTGATATTTTGTTCAGATAAAGTGGGAGGGAGAAAGAGAGAGAAACATCGATGTGAAAGGGACAGATCGAGTGGTCGCCACCCACACGACCCAAACGGGGCCGGGGACAAACTGCAGCCGAGGTACGTGCCCTTAACGGGAACCGAACCTAGGTCTCTCCAGACCACAGGCCGACGCTCTAACCGCTGAGCCAAACCGGCCAGGGCTATCTGTCTGTTTTTTTTATATAGATATCTTTCCATCTTGGTCTCAGTACCTCACAACCCATTCTTTGATCAGATACCAAAGTCTCTCGGACCTCAGAAACAGAAATATCACTCAACATCTCCTAAAAATTTTAAATCTGGAGTAAAGACCAGGGCAATAGATTGTATTCAAGCTAGAAAACATGAAGATTCAAGAAGATACCTATTAACAAATAATGCAATTGAAATATTAATTAGTTTATTACAAATAAAATTAACTTTTGTGAGGTGGACTGAAAAGAATCAAACCTTTATTATATAATCTTATATAATCATTCTTCCCTGTAAGTATCTCCTTGTACCCACTAGTGGAGTGTGGGCAGAAGCAAGGTGAGTGAGATTGATGTTTAGGAATGAGGTTATTGTGGTTTCAACTAGAGAAAGGGCTCAGAATTTTACCAGATTCTTCCTTTAAATTATTTCTCTTTGTCTACAAAATGAGAGTTAATGAACTTTATTAAGTGGCTAATCAAAATAATCAAAGTGTTGTTAAGGAAGAAAATGGATGACGTAGGGAAGGTGACAGCATTTTTCTGCAACACACTTTATTGTTGCCGAGTTCTTCAATTTCCTTGACTTTGTACACATAGAAATTATCTGTGAAATTCTGGACTTTTTTCTGTTGAGTAATTATAATGTTAATAGAATATCAATGGAACTTTTGCTTAAAATCAATTATACAAATACCTTCAGTTCATTTTAGAAAAAGATGTGACTATAAAATAATGTAATTTTATTATAGTTGTATATTAAAATGTTAAATTATAATGTTAAAGTCTTCTCATTAAAAAAATAAGGTATATTTTATAGTCAGTTGATAATGAGTGTTTATTTTAGAAAGAGAAATAGATTTATTTCCCTGAATTTAATTTATAAGACCAGGAAGAGGGTAATTAGAAAAGTGTAGATTTGAAGCTTTTATTTACTTAATTCACATTGAATTTGAATTGTTTCAAAGAAACAAATTAATATATTTGACTTTCTTTACAGTTTTGTTTCCAGTGATTGCACCCACGTACCTGTCCTCACAAATTCTTGTCACTGCTTTTTAAGACAACCACCTTTATAGGAATCTCTGAAGAAAAGTTTTTTCAAGAAATTTTATGTTTCTTTTTTATTGTTGTTGTTCAAAATGTCAGCATTTATTGGTTACCTTCTTTCACCAAACATGACATTTATTAATTTAAAATGTTTTTCAAACTGTTTTGGTACATAGTATATTTTACTTAAATGTAACTATTCACAGTCTATTGGGGATTTTTACAGGATCCCACCTAGATGTGCAGCTTTATGTGATCCAATATAAAGATGTTTTGTAACATCAGTGTATGTTTCTAAAGTAAGATATTGGCTAAGAAAAATAATGAAAGTACAATTTTTTATTCTTGTGTTAATTTTTAGTTTTTCTTTATTGTTGACCGTATTACTGCTATTGGAGAACTACATGAATAGTATTTCACTGTCGCTAGTGGGAGTGGGGTTCTTATGATACCTTGAGAAAAAGAATTGTCTGAAACTTGCACAGGAGGATGAGTGATTTTTATTTGCGTGAAATTGTATCCTTGGGTCTCTTCAGTCCCACTTCCCTTAATTCTGTCTTTAACAATCGACAGCTGGGGATTCAGCAGAGCTAGAAGCAAAGCCAGTGCCCAAAGCTTTTGTTCCACGGTGGAGCTGGGTCTGGTACAGCATTAGTCTAGTTACAGTTCCTTAGTCCATTGCGTGGGGTCCACATGGCTGTGAACCACGTGGGTGAAAGTGGGAGCGTGAGAGCCCCTGCAAGGCAGGAGCCAAGAGAGCAAGAGCACCAATCAAGAGAGGCAAACTCCTTTGTTTAGGAGCTTAAGTATCTCATATCCTCCCGAGCTTGCAGTGACCATGTCTACTCTGGCCACTGACCTGTTCCCAGGTGTGACTGACAGGTAGGTACCTTCTCTATGTTACTTTACTGGGCATGTGTCTGTTCTTCTCCTGTGTCTGGCTTCCTGGAGAGTGTTAAACTGCAGCTTCCTGGCAAAGCTGCTTAAATGACTATATCTGGCCTGCCCTTTGTTGCTTTCTTGTTCATTAACAACTGGATTTGTTACAATAGTATCATTACAGATGACCCCCACTTCTCTTCTCTTTATCTCCCTCCACCCTGCCCCCATTCCATCCCAGGCCTTCCCCACACTACTATCTGTGTCCATGGGCTATGCATATATGTTCCTGGTTGCCCTTTCCCATCACCCCCATTCTCCTCCCCTCTGAGATAGTTTTAAAACAGATAAAACTTTGAAAGGAAAGACCACATGTACTTTAAATATGTTTCTATCTTTGAACTAAAAGTTAATATTGATAAAGGAAATATTTGAATAAAAAATACCTGAGTTAGGTGCACCTTTAGACCAAAGGATGGCAAAGAGGGACTGCTTTTGGCCCTGGCCGGTTTGGTTCAGCGGTTAGAGCGTCGGCCTGCGGTCCTGAGAGACCCGGGTTCGGTTCCCGCTAAGGGCGCGTACCTCGGTTGCAGTTTGTCCCCGGCCCTGGTTGGTCGTGCGGGTGGCAGCCACTCGATGTGTTCCTTTCACATTGATGTTTCTCTCTCTCTCTCTCTCTCTCTGTTCCTCTCTCTCCCTCCCACTCTACCTGAACAAAAAATGAAGAAATGTCCTCGGGTGAGGATAAAAAAAAAAAAAAAGAGCGACTACTTTTGCAAATACACAAAAAATACTGATTCATTACTACTTGAGATACTGAATCTTAAAAGATATAGTTGTCTCCTTACTTGTAATTAAAATATGAAGTTTTTACTGGATTTAGACAAGAAATTTTGTCAGAAAACAATGCGGAAACCCCCCAAACAATAATAAAAGCACAAAGTAAAATTTCCACAGTCGTCTTGGTCATGATATTTGATCTTCCACATTTTGTGGTTATTAATTAAGGCATGTGTTTCTATGGCCTGGCCAAATAAAAGCTGGTAGACTGTACATTTGTCTTGCATACTGCCTAACATAGAGAAGGATGGTGAGCCCAACTTTGTAGTCTGTCCATTGACAAATTCATATTTTAACAAATGTGTTAAAAGACTAAAATAAGTCAAACATTTGATTGCTTGTGTGCAAGTAGAGAGGTTCACCCTAATCTTGAAGAATTTAGATCAGAAAATAACTTTACTGATAATTAAATCTTCCCTACTTACGTGTAATAAAACTGAGATCAAAGGGAGTCCCAGAGAGAAACCTTTCCAATATGCTGCCAGTGATGTACACATATCAGTGTGTGGCATTCTAGGGTCAGAGGTGTTATTTAATTGTAATCTAGCAAAATGCTTCAGAGTTGGATTTTTCTGTATTTCCCATACATATGAAATCAGAATTTAAGGTTACCATTAAACAATATCTCAATGTTGCGAAATCCTCAGTGAATGGCCACATCTTTCCTCACGCACTTACGCTGTGTTAAGAACACTGGAAAAATCTCATTATTTTACAGAAAGAGCAGCAGAGGCCTAGCAAGTGCAATGATTTTGACTGGTCAAAGACAAAATGTGAGTGCCATGGATGAAATCCAAAATGACTGATTCCCAGGCTTGTATTTAGGCTTTTCAGGCCATTCGTTTTCCAATGGGAAAACCCCTATAAATGAATAACAAGAGTTTATACAACTTGATCTCCACTGCCAAAAGAGCTGCTCTAGTTTTCATGAACTTTCAAACCACAGTTGAGACAACATGGTCTAATAAAGTTAAATTAGATCTTTTTTTTTTTTTTTTTTATCCTCACCCGAGGACATTTTCCCATTTTTTTGTTCAGGTAGAGTGGGAGGGAGAGAGAGGAACAGAGAGAGAGAGAGAGAAACATCGACGTGAAAGGGACACATCGAGTGGCTGCCACACGCACGACCAACCAGGGCCAGGGACAAACTGCAACTGAGGTACGCGCCCTTAGCGGGAACCGAACCCTGGTCTCTCAGGACCGCAGGTCGACGCTCTAACCGCTGAGCCAAACCGGCCAGGGCTAAATTAGATCTTAAAGCAAGAAAATGGATCCCTTTTCTCAACTCAGTGTCATATCAACAATATTGCATTCTGTCTTGGTTCTTCCATGTAAGACAAAGGTATAGGGTGGCTCCCTTTCCTGACAAGCAGTCAGTTAGATGATAGTCTTAGAAGTTCAAGTTGGAGTGAATATTAGCGAGGACTGTTTTAAGTTACTATTTTGAAAACATAAAGAAATATGTAAACGTTTTAATGAGGTTAAGCTGTTTGCCTAATAAGCCAGCATTAACTTGAGCTCCACTGATTCTCAGAGTAAGACTTATTTTCACTACGTATGTATTGAAATTTTAAAGAAAGATAAATACAAGTTATAATATTGCAAAAGCAGAAACTTATTTCTCTCTCAAGGTATATATTTGTAGATATCACAGATTAAATTATTTCACTTTATATTCGTCCTCTAAATATGTTAGAGGTTTGATACATATAGTCAATGCATAATGTGGGTGTTAGCATCATCCTTCTGAAACTACTGGGTAGATTTCACCATGCATTATTATTACTCTCAAATTTCATCAAACACAAGTTTCTATTTTGATATGTTCTTCATTGAACCTCTCTTTGTTCACAAGTAATTTACTAATAATTTCATTGAATTAAAATTTCATTTCACTTTCCCCAGGATGTCCTTTTGAAATATGCAGAGATTGTATGATCGACTGTATTGCTATTTATACATCCCCCATATTTGGTCATGGAATAGGTGTGAGAAAAAGGTGCCTCCTGATTAAAAAAAAGTAAAATGTAGTTGAAATTAATTTAGTACAATGTTGGTTAAAGTTGATTTATTTGAGAAAAACAGCATCACAGATGACATTTAATTTAAAATAGCAACTACTAAAGGGATGTTTGATGATTAAATTGCATTTTATATTAATGCATTAAAACATTATTACAATCATGGCAGAAAAATCAAAGTGATGCAAATAGAAAGCTTAGGATTTATTTACTCACTTGTAGGATTTTAAATTTGTATGTGCATACCTTGAATAAGATATGGCCATCCATGTACCAAATCTGAAAGACCATTACAGATAACTAAGCTGGGAGTCTAAAGCAAAGAGTGGTTGAAAGGACATTGTTCCTATTAAAAAACGTTCTGTGCTAGTATATGTTACTGATAGGGGCAGGGAGGGAATGGTGAGGCACGAGTAATACTCAGAGATATTATTGATTATGACTGTTCTGTCTTGATCAAAGAAAGTAGACCCTGACCTGGTTGCTGTGCCCAGACGCTGACCCTCTCTGGGAATTTGCCCCAGGAATGTCGTCCATTCTCGGATTCCAGGAACAGGCTAAGCTGTTTGGAAAGATTAATTACCTTGTTATCGGACTTCGGGATCTTGAGAGCGGCCACACTGACCACATACCCTGCAGCCCTCATCCTGCTACACCCTCCCCATTGCAAGTAGTTTTTCTTCCCTGTCCTTATATAATCAGCCAAGTGGCGGGACATGTTAGAGCAGTTTTTCAACATGCCATATCTGCTGCTCTCTCCTATTGCCAGCAATTTGAATAAACGCTCATAAAAGGTTCAACCTTGTCTCTGCTTATTGGCTTAGTGGCAACAGGCAATAAAGGACCAGTTGTGTCTGGTATCATTACCAGACTAAAGAAGTCCATTTGTCTCCAAAGAGCACCAAAGCCCAAGAAGACACTAACAGGAGTTTGCAGCAAAGAAATGAGGGTTTATTTGTAGGAAGGGGCCCATACCTTGAGACAGGTGAGCTCCCGGTGGCTCTCAGGGGATGGGTTATATAGGGGAAACATCATTACTTATCGTGAGTAAGGGAGTTAGAGTCGTGGTGTCTAGGGTAGAGGGTGGTTGATCATTGCATCTGGTCCTGACGTCAGCCATGGCCTCACCTCATCTGGTTTTGCTGATTTTCTGGGCCTGGAGCTGAAACACAACTGAGGCCTAGATATTATCTCTAGTTTGACAGAAACTCTGTCTCTGTGGTCATCAGTCCAGAGGTATTTTTCCAGAGGGCTCGATGATTATGGGAGTGGACATGCAAGGGGAAAGGAGGCAGGTGAATCAGGTGCTGGATGGGGCCAGTTTGAATCAAAAGGAAAAAAAAGAGAAAAGTTCATATTAAAGAAATGAAGTTTCTGCATGGTTACACAGAGAAATTTACTATCCAGGTCAAGATGAATATATCGGTGGCTGGGAGTGCTGCGGAGCTCTTGTAAATGGTGGCAAGTGTGCTTTAACTGCAAACGATATGAACCAAGAAAAAATGTAATGCATTCTGTCAACATGATTCACTACTTGGAGAAAGGACAGCTTTGCTACTCAGTTAAGGACAGGAGTAACCTAATCTATATATATCATACTTGCTCATTTCACTAAAAGCAGGCATTCCTATGTGTGCCCATTCACTCAGACGCATACACAAGCATAAAGCAATAGTAGGAATGTAGACTCTTTTGGTTAGATTTTCATAATTTGTTGTTTAACTTCCTGAATCCAGGAGTAATTAACCTCAAACCTATTAATACCAAGACTAAGTGCCTGCAAGGCAGGTAAAATGCCTTTCATTTGACTCATTTAGAGCCTAATGGAGGTCTTCCTGACAGTGATGTTATTTGTAACCATCACTTCATTTTAAACAACCAAATAGATGAGAGTTGGGAAGAGCTCAGATTTGAAATGAATGAAAATGGGAACATTAATGTCTCACTCGATTAGAGAAAGATGGGTTCATTTTGCTGCAACCAGCACTTTTAAACATTAAGGCTAAGTCTAATTAATTCAAAGTTGGCAAATGTCCAGTCAATTACTCTATTTAATACTTGCTTTAATTGTGATGGTTTTCTTGTTAGTCAAAGTCTTTTAGTACATCTCCAATTCCAATTTTATGGCTCTGAAGATGTGATAATGACCTCTGGCCTTGGCATTCACTTTTTCTCCCAAGAGATTTTAGATGAATTTGTTCTCACACTGACTCATTAATGCATAAACTGCAGCACATGATGATATTAAAGAGGTTCAATGACTAAACTTTTCATTAACCCATTGCTTTATTAAATTCCCTGAGTAAAACCTAAACTACTTAGTATGATATTCAGGCTTGTTTTTCCCTCACAGGCTCGTTTTTCACTCCATGTCCTTGTGGACCAGTCACACTAGACTTCTTTTTTAATTAATTTATTTTTCAATTAGAGGCTGACATGCAATATTATATTCGTATCAGGTGTACAACACAGTGATTAGACACTTATATAACTTATGAAGTGATCACCACAATAAATCCAGCACCCATCTGGCACCATTCACAGTTATTACAGTATTACTGACTATATTCCTTATGCTGTACTTTATATTCCCATGACTATTTTTTAACCACTAATTTGTACTTGTTGATCCCTTCACCTTTTTTTACCCATTTCCCTCAACGCCCCAACCACCAACCCATCTGGCAACCATCAATTTGTTCTCTGTTATCTGTGAGTTTGTTTCCATTTTGTTTGTTTATTTATTTTGTTTTATGGATTCCATGTGTAAGTGAATTCTTATGGTATCTGTCTTTCTCTGACTTATTTCACTGAGCATAATGCCCTCTAAGTCCATCCATGTTGTGGTAAATGACAAGATTTCATTGTTTTTATGGTTAAGTAATATTCCATTGTAAATACGCACCATTTCTTCTCAATCCTTTTGTCCATCGATGGACACTTAAGTTGCTTCCATAAGTTGGCTATTGTAAATAATGCTGCAATGAACATAGAGGTGCACATATCTTTTTGAATTAGTATTTTGGGCTTCGTTAGATAAATACCCAGAATTGGAATTGCTGGGTCCGATGGTAATTCTATTTTTAATTTTTTGAGGAATCTCCATACTGTTTTCCATAGCGGCTGCACCAATTTATAATCTCAACAGTGTGCATGGATTACCTTTTCTCCACATTCTCACCAATACTTGTTGTTTGTTGATTTATTGATGCTGGCCATTCTGACAGGTGTGAGGTGATATGATAGCTCATTGTGGTTTGGGCTTGCATGTCCCTCATGAGTAGTGACATTGGGTATCTTTTCATGTCTGTTGGCCATCTGTATGTCTTTGGAGGAATGTCTATAATGGGCCCTCTGCCCATTTTTTTAAGCAGGATTTTTTTACGTCAATTCCTAAATATATCCTATACTTTCTTCACTGGTAGAACTTCGCTGACAATTTTCTATATACCTGGACCCCTTTATCACACCACCATTTTTCCTACTCATCCTCAAGCCTCTGATCAATTGCTACCAGCTCTTGTTAGTCTTCTAGATCGCCCTCAATCTCTCTTTCTCCCCCCATCTTCTTTACAGTTGTTTGTGTGTCTGCTTCCACTATTAAACTGTAAATACAGTCATCCGTCTCCACTTCGCAAAGGACGACTGTATATAAATAAAGAACCCTACTTCGCAGAAATTCATTTATCATGGTAGAGTCTGGAACTGATTAACCACGATAAACGTGGGCCGACTATACTTTAAGAGCAATTATTTTCATAGTCACTTCTGTTCCTATTTGCAAGTATCAGACTGACTTGAAGAAAAAAATAAGTAAAAACATATTTGATTTTTAAATGAATAAGAAATGAAATTTCTGGTAACTTAGAGGCAAAATGGGATAATGTTCTAATATTTGATATCTAGCTTTAAAGCTAAATGAGTGAAAAGAATAATTGCAACTCTTTAAGTACCTATTTTTTTCTTGAGCCTAAAAATTCAAGAATAAATAATGTCATTGAAACTTGATCCTCAAAGTTTATCATACCATAGTGTTTCAAAACCTCTGTCATTTAAATATACTTTGATGGTCTTTCATTATTTATTTAACAAGTTATTTAGATTAGCTTTTTCAAATCTATTTTAAAAAATTATATAAGTATGAAAATGGCAAATTAGTATCACCTGATGGACCAAGGATATACAAATATGATAAAAATAGTATAATTACAAGTTAAATGTTAAAGAAAATGTAAAAATAAGATACAAAATATATTGATAATAAATCTAAAAATCCAAAATGAAGAACCAAGAATAAATTACCCAATGACATAGTAAAGTTAACATTTTTTTTTTTAATCCTGACCCAAGGATATTTTTTTTTTTTTTCTATTTTTCTTCGAATAGAGTGGGAGAGAGAGAGAGAGAGAAAAAAAAAAAAAGAGAGAAACATTTAGTGAGAGGGACACATTGACTGGTTGCCTCCCGCATGACCCAACCAGGGCCAGGGACAAACCGGAACCGAGGTATATGCTCCTGATCAGAATCGAACCCCGACTCATTAGTCTATGGCCTACACTCTACCACTGAGCCAAACCAGCCAGGGCTAAAGTTAAATATTAACCAATGGTTAAGACAGTTAAAAGCATTAAAGCTCATGGTTTCTTAATTTTAAAAAATGTTTAAATATAAACAAGATTGGTCAGAGGTTATTTTTTTTTAATTTTTGGTATTAAACAGTACAGGAAACCTTAATTCTCATGGGGTTTGCCTTTTTTATAATTTTTTTATTTTAAACATTTCTTTTCCCATTGACAGTTTTATTTTTTAGAGAAAGTGGAAGGGAGGGAGGTAGAAAGAGAGAAAAAACATCAATGTTGAGATAGGTTGCCTCCTGCACAGCCCCGGGTCAGGGCAGGGAAACCTGCAATCCAGGCACATGGCCTTGATCAGAATCGAACCCCACGATCCTTTGGTCCAAGGGCCAATGCTCAAACCACTAGCCAAACCCTCCAGGGCAGAATTTGCCTTTTTTAAAAAGGCAAAATAAGTCAGATGCCTTCTCTGATAAGGTTGGGTACTGATGACTCATTTCTAAACAAAATGTTATGTGAGACTTTTGTTGCAAAAACTTTTGCTTCAGGAAATCTGATGCAATCTCTTGCATTTTCTTTCTGTCATGTGTTAGTTGATGTTGGCAAAATGTTGAAAATAAGTTCCCTATTTATAACCATTTCCATTTTGGAAAAACAAAACAAAAAAAACCTACAAAGACCTTTTTTTGTTTAACCTTTATTGTCGAGAGTATTACAGATGTCCCTCCACTTTCTCCTCCTTTTGCCCCCACCTCCTCCGGGTTGCTGTCCCACCTTAGGCCTAAACCTTTCATCTGGGTCTTCTTCATAATAAAATGTTTTACTAAGTTTTTCTCATGAGTATATAACCAAATTGGTCAAATAAAAACACATTTTCAGTGCCTTTTGCCAGTTAGAGTGTCGGCCCGTGGACCAGAGAGTCCCGGGTTCAGTTCCCACTAGGGGTATGTGCCTCAGCCCCGGCTGGGGTCGTGTGGGTGGCAACCACTCAGTGTGTCTCTCTCACATCGATGTTTCTCTCTTCCTCCCTCTCTCCCTCCCACTCTGTCTGAAGATAAATGCAAAAGTGTCCTAGGGTGAGGATAAAAAAAAACACACACACACATTTTCAATATTGATTGTCTTCCACAGATAATGAAGTTAGACTGTTTCTTTCTGGAGCCCCTAGTATACACAGTAATAATATATAGCAAGGTTTTTATTGCCTTTTGTTGCATTATTAACCATGTTCTAAGTTCTTCACATATAGTATCTTATTTATTTCTCACAACAGTCCCTCACAATTATATATATTTTAATATTTTTTCACATTTTACATCAAAGAAAGAAATTAGTAGAGTCAAAAGTGAAACCTCAATCTACCCAACTGCAAAGCCACATGTTAACCCAAGCTGTCCTTGCTCACAACTGGGGAAAAGCAGAGATGGAGAATAGTGAATCGATAACAGTTACCTCCATTTTAAAGAAAATTGGCAACAAACATTTTAACTTCACACATTAAAGAGCAATCCTTTTTGATCACTTAGTCTGTGATCAGTATTTCAATTGTAGAATATAAATATTTCAGTTTTGTTGATGAAGACAAATGTCAAGTTATAGTACAATTTACAGATATTGAGATTCACTTACATCTTAACTGTCTCTCATAATGAGTGACAAGAAACGCAACATAACCAGGGTCCATATACATTGAGTTGATGGTGACTCAAATACATTGGAATAATTCCCGGATCTATTAAGCACTTGGACTGTTATTTCCAGTAAGTAGAAAAATTTAGCAGTTGTATTTTGACCTCTCCCTAACCTTGTTAATTCTCCCTAGAATTCCCAGCATACAGTTAGATGAGTGTAGGAAAGTAGCAGGCAGAAGGAAGAAGCCAAAAGTAGAGACTCTGGCATTCTGACAACCCAAAAAGAGATTTGTTTTTTCTTTTAAAGATTCTGAATCATCTTTCTTTGTCCAAATCAAGTAGAAATGTTTATTTAAATATTTTGACATTGCAATAAACAGGGTATTTGTCTTTTTATTATTGTCAGAATTCTTTATATTCTGAATACTTGTTTCTTATCAGATACATAATTTGCAAACATATGTTCACATTCTCCAGATTGTATTTTCACTTTCTTGAAGCACAGAAATTTTTTATTTGGATCAAGTTCAATTTATCTGGTTTTTTTTTCTTTTGTTTTATGTGTTTTTAGTATCATATCTAAGAAACCATTGCCTAATGCAAAATCACGAAGATTGATGCATATGTTTTCTTTTAGACTTCTATAGTTTTAGCTCTAAAATGTAGGCCTTTGGCCCTGGCCGGTTTGGCTCAGCGGTTGGAGCCTCGGCCTGCAGTCCAGAGAGACCCAGGTTCAGTTCCCGCGGGTACCTCGGTTGCAGTTTGTCTGTGGCCCTGGTTGGGTCATGCGGGTGGCAACCACTGGATGTGTCCCTTCACATCGATGTTTCTCTCACTTTCTCTTCCTCTTTCTCCCTCCCATTCTATCTGAACAAAAAATGGAAAAATGTCCTCGGGTGAGGATAAAAAAATAAAATAAAATAAAATAAAATAAAATAAAATAAAATGTAGGCCTTTGATCCATTTTGCATTAAGTTTTGTATGTGGTATCCAACTTGATTTTTTCACGAAAGTGGGGATGTTTAGTGTCCCAGCACCATTTGTTGAAAAGACCATTTATTCCCCCTTCGAATGGTCTCAGCATCTTGTATAACTTAATCGACATGTTTTATTTCTGGATTCTGAACTCTATTGTATTGATCAATTTGTCTGTCTTTTCGCCTGTACCACATTCTAGTTTAATGTAGCTTTGTAGTAAGATATGAAATTGGGAAGTATGAGACTTTCAACTTTGTCCTTCTTTTTCAATATTGTTTTGGCTTTTTCGGATCTGTTGCATTTCCATATCAATTTTAGGATCAGCTTGCTAATTTCTGTTAAAAGAGGTGAGTGAGATTGTGACGGGAATTGCATTCAGTTTGTAGACAGGGTGGGAAATGCTGCCATATTAAAAATATTAAGTCTTCCTATGTATGAACAAAGAATATCTTTTTAATTAATTTATTTCAAAGCTGTTTTGTAGTTTTGGGCGAACAAGTGTTACTCTAATTTTGTTCAGTTTGCTCCTAAACACTTGATCTTTTTATACTATAATAAATGAAGTTGTTTTCTTAATTTATTCTGTATTGTTCATTGCTGGGATAGAAAAATACAATTAAGAAATTTTTTTGTATATTGATCTTGTATCTTGCAACCTCGCTAAATTCAGTTATTAATTCCAACAAGTTGTTGTTTTGTTTTGTTTGCAGCTTCCTTAAGACTTTCTCTATGGAAGATCATGTCATCTTTAAATATAAGTTTACTCTTTCCTTCCCAACCTGGGTGCCTTTTCCAGCCTGATTGTTCTATTTATAACCTCCCGTACAATGTTGAATATAAGTGGTGAGAGTAGACCTACTTGTCTTGTTCCTGATCTTAGGAAACAAAGCTCTCAGCCTTTCACCTTTCGGCATTAGCTCTGGGTTTTTTGTAGATGCCCTTTACCAAGTTTAGAAAATCCCCTTCAATTCCTACTTTGTTCAGTGTTTTTATTACAAAAGAGTGTTAGATTTTTGTCAAGTGCTTTTTATCATCTATTGAGATGATAATGTTCTGTTTTTTTATTTTGTTAATAGGATGTATTACCTTGATTGATTTTTTTTTTTTTTTTTTTTGGTACGTTAAACAAATCTTGTATGTCTGGGATAAATTTTATTTGGTCATGGTGTATGATCCTTTGTATAAGTTACTAAATTCAGTTTGCTAGTATTTTATTGAGGATTTTTGCATCTAAATTTATAAGGGATATTGTTCTGTAGTTTTCTTGTTATGCCATTGTCTCGTTTTGGTATCAAGTTAATCCTGGCCTCCTAGAATAAATTGGAAAGCATTTTATCCTCTTTTATTTTTTGAAGAGTTTCTGAAGAATTTATTCTTTTTCAAATGTTTGGTAGAAGTCAATAGTAACGTCATCTGGTCCTGGACTTTCCTCTGTGGGAAAATTTTTTGAAATACAAATTCAATCTTCATACTTCTTATAGGTCTATTCCGCTTCTTCTCAATTGGATTTTGGTAGTTTGTGTCTTTCTAGGAATTTTTCCATCTCATCTAGGTAATCTAATTGTTGGCACACAATTGTTCATAATATTCCTTTATAAGCCTTTTCACTTCTGCGATGTTCTTATCCATGGAATTTAATTATATATATTTTAAATCTAGAAATAAGATGCTGAGATATTTCATCACATCTTTCTTATGAAGAGCCATGTGATAGAAAGACTTCTTTGACAGAATTCAAGGTAAAGTAGTAGTAATAATAAGATATACACCAAATACTGAACATCAACAAACATTAACACCTGGAAGGCGCTTTACTCCAATGGATGGGCATGGCAGCAAGCATTTCCATGAACAAACACACTGTAATGTGGGAGTCAAGTCTGTTTTCTAGTAGCATTTTTGATAATGGTTGAGAGCATGGAAGGTGCCTAAGTATAAGTAAGTAGGGGCTTTAATTCTGGTCCAGACAGGGAACTTCAAGGATCAAATATATGGTTCTTCGCTTACAGCACATAATACGAAACAAAACACCCTTCAGAATCATAACTAAGGTGAAATCACTGAGTATGAAATCATCTCAAATATAGTCTATAGGAACAGGAAGAGAGGAAAAACTGGATGCAAAATCCAGGGCCTATTAGAGAGAATTAAAAAATTAAGTTATCAATGTCTATAGAGAAAAAAAGATTTTCTAAGTCTAAAGATATTGTAAGCAGCAGGAAACCAGACTCTTAGAATTGAGACCAGAGGAAGAAACTGTAAAAAAAAAGGTTTGGGCCTCAGTTTAAAAGGTAGATTTCTTGGCCAACAGGGGCTCTTGGTTATAATAAATGTCTCCAAACTCACCTTCTACCTTCAGCTATGGTGATGGGAATTGCAAAGACGATATATCATTCTATCAAAAATCAGGGCATCCATGTGCCGCTATCATTTAACAAAACTTTTCCTCTCCCTTCTTAAAACAAACAACAAATAAATTGTATTAGACTGCCCATAAAGTCTCCCCGCTACTGTCCCTCGTTTCTCCATTCTATCAAGGCCACATTTCTTGAAATAATTTCCTGCCTCGTATTCTTTATCACATATTTACTTCTACACATTTCAATCTTTTTTTTTTATCCTCACCCGAGGACATTTTTCCATTTTTTGTTCAGGTAGAGCGGGAGGGAGAGAGAGGAAGAGAGAGAGAGAGAAACATCGACGTGAAGGGACACATCGAGTGGCTGCCACCCGCACGACCAACCAGGGCCGGGGACAAACTGCAACTGAGGTACGTGCCCTTAGCAGGAACCGAACCCGAGTCTCTCCAGACTGCAGTCCGACTCTCCAACCACTGAGCCAAACCTGCCAGGGCTACACATTTCAATCTTGATTTCACCTTCCTCTTTCTGACTCCACTAAAACAGTCCTTTTCAATCATCTCATTGTCACTAAATCCAATAAGCACTTTTCAGACCTCGTTTTCCTGTATATCTTTGCAGATCGCTTGGGTTGACCATGTTCTTCTCATTGAAAAACTCCCTGGTTTTCTCCTATTTTACTGCTCATTGTTCGAAAAATTTCTTTAATAATTTCCTCCTCTTCTGACCTTTAAAAGATGAACTTTCTCACAGGTTGGTTCTAGTTTCTCTTTTCATATCATGTTTCAATCTTTTCTAGGAAATACATGACTTTCATGACTATCTACATGCCAGTGACTCCCAAATGATTCCCTATGTCCTCACCCCTCTTCTGAGTATACCTGTATTATTTACAAGCTTCTCAACCATATCCAAAATTGAACCTCTCATTTTCACTCTAATGTTTCACTTCATTTCCAATGTTTACTACCTGAGTAAGTAACATGGTCATTGACCCAGTTATTCATTCAAGAAACCACTTTTCTCCCTTATGTCCCATTGTTTCCAACCAACTGCAAGGTTCTTTCAATTATCCTCAAATATTTTTCAATTCTTTTCACTTCTATCTTTCTTGCCACCTCTCTAGTCTAAGAAGTTATCACCTTCAATACTGAAATGCCCTTATTCCCAAGTCTGTTTTTACACACTGTTGCTCTCATCTGAGCTCTTTTCCATGAAGCATTTAGAGTCATTTTTGGAAATGCAAAACTCAATCTATAATACTCCTACTTAAAATGCTTCAACTCATTTCTGTTACACTTGGGATCAAGGTCGAAAGTCATACCAGGGTCTGTAATGTCCTGTATTGTCTGCCTGTAGCTACATCTTTCCCTGACCACAGTTTAGCCACACAGACCTTCTTTCAGTTCTTCAAAAATGTCATGCTACTTTCTGCCACAAGGACTTTGCACCTGCAAAGAGGCACACTTCACTCTACATACACACACATGCACATGCACACACCACGCACACACACTTCATCTTAAGCTTCACTCAAAACTGTCACTTCCTTAGCAATATTTGTTCTGATTTTCCAAACTAGTGGGTCCACCTGTCATAGCCTCTCACTGCCATGTACATTTCCTGAAGAGCTCAAGTCCCAAATCTGAAGTCAATTTCTTATGTATGTTTTTATGCATTGTCTGTCTCCATTGCACAATTAGATTTAATATACAATGGTTTATGGTTGCCTTGTTCATAATATATCGCAAGCAACCAGATGAGGTCCTGGACCATAACAGCCCCTTGCAAAATATCTGATTAAACAAATTAAAAAATAAGTTGGATAGAATTACAGTTCTGTTTGTGCTTTGGTTCCTCCCATTATTGTGACCTATGCAAATTCCATTTGCCAGAGGGAAGAAGGTTCTAGATGTAGAAGAAGGCTTCTCAAGAAAAGTGGAAGGACAAGTGTTTCTAAAACCAAGTGGGGCTGAGATTTCTAATTCAGAGTCTCAGTGCCCAGAGAAAATAAGGACAACAAAAAACAAAGGCTGACATATTTATTTCCCTCCTAAGTGGAGGAATTGACAGGCATTGAACAAGTGAGGTGAAGAGGAAACCAAACATGATTTTGATTTAAAAGACAAATTATTTTTTTGCATGTAGCTGTCCAATTTCCCCAACACCGTTTATTAAAGAGGCTGTCTTTACTCTATGGTATGCTCTTGCCACTGTTGTCAGATATTAATTGAGCATAATGTCTTGGGTCAATTTCTGGGTTCTCTGTTCTGTTCCATTGATCTACATGCCTGTTCTTGTGCCAGTACCAGGCTGTTTTGATTACAATGGCTTTGTAGTATAACCTGATATCTGGTATTGTGATCCCTCCTACTTTGTTCTTCTTTTTCAAGATTGCTGTGGCTATTCGGGGTCTCTTTTGATTCCACATAAACTTTTGGAATATTTGTTCTAGTTCTGTGAATATGGCATTGGTATTTTGATGGGGATTGCATTGAACATACAGATTGCTTTGGGTAGTATAGATATTTTAGTGATATTCATTCTTCCAATCCATGAACAAGGTATGTGCTTCCACTTTTTTATATCTCCCTCTGTTTTGTTTTTTTATGCCCTGTAGTTTTTTTGAGAACAGGTCCTTTAGTTATTGGTTAAGTTTATTCCTACGTATCTTAATTTTTTTTGTTGCAATAATAAACAAGATTTTTTTTTAAGTTTCTTTTTCTGTGTGTTCATTATTGGTGTATAAAATGCCACTGATTTCTGGATGTTGATTTTGCATCCTGCTACTTTGCCAAATTCATCTAGCAGTTTTTTGATGGATTCTTTAGGGTTTTTTATGTACAACTTCATGTCATCTGCAAATAATGACAATTTCACTTCTTCCTTTCCAGTTTGGATCCCTTTTATTTTTAGTTCATGTCTGATTGCTGTGGCTAAGACTTCTAGTACTATGTTAAATGAGAGTGGTGAAAGTGGACATCCCACCAACTTACACCATACACAAGAAGAATAAACTCAAAATGAATAAAAGACTTAAATGTGACATGTGAATCCATAAAAATCCTACAAGAAAATGTAGGTAACAAAACTTCAGACATCACACGTAGCAGAATTTTCACTGATACAATGCCTAAGGCAAGAGAAACAAAGAAAAAAATTAATACATGGAACTACATCAAACTAAAAAGCTTCTGCACAGCAAAAGAAAAGAGCATCAAAATGGAAAGGGAACCCACTATATGAGAGAGTATAATTGCCAATGATACATGAGATAAGGGGTTAATTCCCAAAATATATAGAGTACTCATACAACTCAACAAAAGGAAGACAAAGAATCCAATTAAAAAATGGGCAGAGGACCTAAATACATACCTCTCCAAATAGGACATACAAATGACCAAGAGACATATGAAAAAATGCTCAACATCACTAATTATCAGAGGGATGCACATTAAAATAACTATGAGGTATCACCTCATACCTGCCAGAATGGTTGCCATCAAAAAATCATCAAACAATAAGTGCTGGTGAGGATGTGGAGAAAAGGGGACACTAGTGTACTGCTGGTGGGAATGCAGACTGGTGCAGGCAACCACTATGGAAAACAATGTGGTGTTTCCTTATAAAATTAAAGATTGAACTTCCATTTGGCCCAGTGATTCCACTTCTAGGAATATACCCTAAGAAGCCTGAAACACAAATTAGAAATAATATATGTACCCCTATGTTCATAGCAGCACTATTTACAATTGCTGAGATCTGGAAACAGCCCAAGTGTTCATCAAGTAGATGAGTGAATAAAAAAGCTGTGGTACATATACACAATGGAATACTATACAGATGTAAGAAAGAAAGATCTCCTATCTTTTGAGATGACATAGAGGGACTTGGAGAGTATTATGCTAAGCGAAATAAACCAATCAGAGAAAGACAAGTATCACATGATCTCACTTATTTGTGGAATATAATGAACAAAATAAAGTGATGAACAAAATAGACCCAGAGACATAGAAGTTGGGTTCAAATTGACAAACTTCAGAGGAGGGGGTTGGGGCAGAGGGAAGAGATAAACCAAAGAACTTATGCATATAAACATAACCAATGGACATAGACAACAATGCTGGGGTGGGGGTGGGGATGAGAGGAGGCTGTCAATGGGGGGGGGGGGGGAATATCTGTAACAAAATAAATTAATTAAAGAAAAATAATAAAAAACAAATTAACTAATAATATGTGAACACCTTAATGTGTGTATAGACAAGGCAATGAACTGTAATGATGCTTGTTGTGCTTGAGAAAGAATGTCAATGTCTGTGAGGAAGAACAGTGTTGAAACCAACAGATGCCGGAAAAGGAAACTGGGAGGCATCCTGCTGATTCACTTAGTCTGAATCGAGGCCCCTTCCAGAGGAGCTCCAGAATAAAAGGCATTTTTCTACGATAGTCTCTATAACTTCTGTGCCTCTTCTTGTGTGTGCCTTTTGGATTTGGACTGCAGATTAAAAGTTTTCTCCCTGGGAAGTGTCTCACTAATAGAGTAATACATCTGTGTTTGGCCATTTCCCTGACTTTATTCTTGTTAGGAACTAATCTCTGGAGTCTTTTTGCTCTTCTCTGACGCTGAGTTCAGCTTTTCCCTTTCTCTTATCCTGACAGCTGGGTTAGATCATGCCTCACTTGTGCAGGGAAGATAGGAGAATACTTTCAAGAAACTATTTCTTTGTTCACACAGCTCCTCTTGTTTAGAAGATTCTTATCCTTCATTTAGTCTACCTGGAAAACTCATTTAAAAAAAAATGTCAGAAGTCCGAGATTATATCTTCAATTCCTTTATCTTCTCCTAAGGACAGAATTAATTACTTCGTCTTCCATGTATTTATAGCATACTATAACTTGTGTTATATCACTTGTTGCATTATATTTGTTATTAATTAAGTCAGTTTCTGGATCTCCCACTAAACTTGAATTCCTTGAGGACAAGGATATTAATTTCTCATTTTTCACTGTAATATATACTTTCCAGCCTGTTGTAAAAATTAATGCGAAAATAGATGTAAAAAGTTTAACTTAGCATCCGCACATAGTTGTGCTTATAAATGTCAGATAAAGTGAATAATTATGCCACCATTAATTATACTCATTTAAACAATCTATATTTATAAAAATTAAACATATTATTTATCATAATTATGCACTTAAATAAATATTTATATTGTTATTCAGCCAAGTTACATGTTCTTTGGTCACCTATGTTAAAAAAAAAAAAAATGACACCTCTGCCTCTTTTGTATAACATTTGGATTTCCAAGCTCTGAGTTTCAGTCTCTAGTGTGTAAGATGTTGAGGTTAATTATATCTGAGATCCTTTCCCCTTGAACATTCTGTGGCAATATTCTGCTGAACACTTTCTTTTAAAGTACTGTTGTCTCATTGTAGCATATATAATCATCTTTATAAAAAGATAATTCAAGATTCGTGCCATATATTTTCACACCCAACATAACAGATCCATAGTAGCCTCACAAACAATTAATTGATTTGACTGATGGAATAGTCACTGCTTTAAGTGGAAATGGTTACCCTTTTCCTCAGTATTACTTCCTTTTCTTTCATTTATAGGAGTAACTTGCTGCTTATTCACAGTATATCACCTTTTGCTCCTTGACTATGGTGTCTCCTCTTTTTTAGGTGGATTCCAGCAAGTCTTTTTGGGTGACCAAACATATTTAAGAATCTACATAAGCCTTATTCAAACCAACAGGAGAATTAGTATCATTCTATCTGAGGGCCTAAAGATTTAAAGGAAAACAATAAAGGTGTTCAAACATTCTTGGCTTCACATAATCCATTTTGCTTAGTTCTAGTTGATTTATAATGCTACCTTGCCTTCCATAAATTTTTGTTCATTCGTCGCCATAATATTTTTCAAGGATTCACTGTGAGGAACTTTCTATGTTACCAACACATTAAGTAATGGATGAAGTTAGATATTGAATAATTTAGTTTTATTAACTAAATTCTTGGTGATATTAATACATCTCTGGACCCTCAGTCCAAAGAGCCGTGTTTTAGGGAGAAGATGCCATTATGATAATGAGACTTTTTCTCTCTGACAGAAACCATTAGGCAGAGTCAATATTTATGAAGCTTTTATCCTGACTTGTGTAATTTGTAACTTCCGCCTGGGTATGAATTTTTAACTCAGCTCTCTGTGAGTCCATTAACTATTACAACAGGATGAACTCAGATTTTCGGCACTACGGGGAGCCTTGCTAACGGGTGTGGGTTGAGAGGAAAAGAGTTCCTGGAAGGTGGAGGAAATAGAAATGATCAGTTTTGTTGTCTGTGGGATTCATTCAACTCCACGCATAGCTTTGGCGTGAGACATCTTCGCCAGGCACCCCTTACCTCCCTTGAACAGATGTTCCCTCTGAGAAGGGAGAATTTAAGACAAAAATTTGTATGGTAGTATCTAGAAACACATTCTCATTTCCTTTTTAAAAAGTTCCCAGCTGATTCACAAGTACCTATTTATCCCCATCCATGTGACCATCAGTGAGCTGAGTGATATAAGGGATAAAATCATTCAAGAAACTGTGTTTCATTATGAAAAGAGCCCATTAGTAGGATTTATAACGCCTAAATTCAATCTGTGATGCACTGCTCGTGAGTGTCATGATGATTGGTAGGTCCTGATTTCTTTACCGCCTCCGCAGCCAGTGTTCTTGGTATTTCAGGCTAATGGCACAATAAGCAGTTGCCCATGGAGTATTATATGATCATGACCCACACCCAAGCTATTTTAGGGTTATAGTTTAGAATTGGGCACACTTGTTAGGGTCCACCTTGGTTGCAGATCCTTGGTAGCAGATTCTTGGGGAAGAATGTATCATAGAAGAGAAACTTGGACGATGGATTTAAAAGGAAATCTGGTAGAGCTCCCTAAAACATCCCTCATGCAATGAAAGACAGGGATTTGAAAACTAAATATGCTAACTTCCTTGACCTTGATTAGGGCAACTCTGAGGTGTGGTCTTCGTTGCCACTCCAAGTTCTTCGGAAGATTACGTGCCGGTTGCCCACAGTGGTGGTTAACTTGCTTGATAACAGACTCTATTGGCTATGTTCCTTTCCCAGGCTCCCTTCTCCTCTCCCCATCCATCTCTTCTGGTATTTCCTCCCAAATAAACGACTTGCACTTGAATCCTTGTCTCAAGGTGTGCTTCTGCAGAAAACAAATTGGGACAGCTCTAATGCAAGGTGAATATAATTCTCACATCTTGTTTATAACCTCAAAACTCCATTGTACAGAAACTCACCAAATATAGATATGTTTATATCACTTATACTTTCCCTCAGTTACCCTATAGAATAAAGAAAGACTACACTGCTTTAAAAACTGAAAAGCACAAGTTAAGTTCAGTGATATATTGAGCTTGCTCACTGATTTCATCTATAAATTAGGCATAATGATTGAACCATTGTACATTTTAAAATTTGAAAATGATCTATTTGTGATGTATTTTATTAGTTGATGTCTATTCTTATTTTTCCCACCCCCACAAATATAAGTCAGAAACATTATAATAGCAAGCAGACTTCATGTTAGTTTCATAAATTGCCTGTGCACGAGAGATATTGATAATAGCACAGAAGACCTGTTTGGGGGTGCTTATGCTGCTGGAACACTGAATAGTCTCCTCTACTAAGGAGAGGAAATGTTCATGCTTGAATTTGCTGTAGATTTCTCATTAACGAATTCCTTGAAAAAACTGGTTTACCCTGGCAGACCTTTCTTCCCCAGCACATAAAAGATGGACAAGGATGGAGGGTGCAACCCACCTAATTACATGAAAGAGATTCATAGAACTTATGTGAAGAGAGAAAAATCAGAATTCTTTTTTTTTTTTTTTTCCTTTATTGATTTTAGAGAGAAAGGAAGGGCGGGGGAGAGAAAGAGAGAAACATTGATGAGAGAGAACATTGATTGGCCGCCTCCTGCATGTCCCCTGCTGGGGATCTGGCTGACAACCTGGGCATGTGCCTTGACTGGGAATCGAACCTGCAACCTCTTGGTGCATGGGTCAATGCTCAACCACTGAGCCACACTAGCTGGGCAAGTCAGACTTCTTTATTGCCCAGTTTAATTAGCTAGTGAATGCCTGGACAGGAACTGTCTCTTTATTGATGCAGAATTCTGTTCCTACCACACTATGTGAATACAGAAACATAGATTCTTGGAACCTATGCTTACACTGAATCCTTAGCTTGACACTGAAATCTGTTCATGATCTAACCTCAACCTATCTCTACAGTCTTCCTGCTGACCATGTTTCCATATGCCCCCCCCCCCGTATTCTAGCTAGTACACTGTGTTTTACCCTAAATTCTTTAGCAAAACTAAACAAAAAAGAGGTAAAATTACATGCCAATGCTTTATTGAAGGATACTGAAGAATGGCAGAAGATGCCACCTCAAAACATGCCACTTTGACATAAGGATTATTTTGAGCTAAAGACACTTGAAAAACAGCAGGTGTAATAAGGGCTCTCTGACCTCCCCCTTTTTTTCCTGAAAGCTGGAGATAACCCTCCGAATGAAAGATGTCTTCCTTATACCAGGAGGAAAAAATAACATTCTTATCACTGAGAGAAATATATAAAAATAAACCTTGTAAAACTAACACTTATCTTTCTAGCAACTTCTCTATCAATTAACTACCCTGGTCCAAACCTCTCTACCTTGTCATATTTTCACAATCTACCACTACTCTTTGTCCAACTCAATACATATAAGCATTTAAATCTAACTGTTTCTTTGAATCTTTATTTACTTATAAGAGTTATCTGTCATGTAAAACATATTGAAAACATATTATTTGTTTATAAAGGTTATCTGTAATGAAAAATTTATATTAAATACATTTTAACCTGTCTCTGGTTAATCTGTCTATGTTAATTGAATTCTCAGTCCCAACCCAAACCCTAAGAGGGTTAGAGGTACAATTTTGCCTCCCAACAGTACAAAGAAGCAGAGGACAGAAAAAGAAAAGTAAGGCATAAAAAGAAAGAGACCAAATACAGGGCGATGTGTTTCTTTGCTGGCTTCAGTCTTACATGAAAAGATGTTCAACTGCTGAGTCCTGTAGGGTAAAGCTCAACTGACTTCAAGGAATCCTTGCCCCTCTGAACAGTCCACGGTGGACTGGATCTGACTGGTCTACCCCATGGAGTGCTCACTCTCCTGTACTTTGAGGCTATATTATTCACGACCCACCTCTGAGGCATCCAGTAGGAAGCTAGAACCCCCCAGCTTCACTCCACCAATAAGCTATGGCAGTGGCCTCTCCTTGTCAGTCAGTACGTTACATGGGGGCTGTTTCATTTGTGTTGGTGGGACAAACAAAAATAGTGAGGTCTTTAGCATCATGGGGATGGCGAGAGCTATTGCTGAAACCTCTGTGGCTTAGCAGCAAGGCGAGTGTCAGGGCCAGGGATGGAGGCAGAGCTGAGCCACACGGACATGTGCCAAGCGTAGGGCAGCTTGCACTGCGACATGGACCTACTATAGAACGCTCTCTTGTACAGGACCACGTTCAGAACATGCAGGCTCTCGGTCATTCAATTGATGGGTCGCCATAGGATTACCAGTTGCTGTAAATGTCCTTCCAAAATTCAAAGGAGCCCACATGCAGTATATCTTTTTTGTCATGTGTGAGTTGCAAGAAACAAGATCTTATTTATTACTTTAAAGCAATCTTGGTCTTGGCATTTGTGAGCTGTGGGACTGGGTAAGTCTTTGTTGTGAGGGCGCTTTCCCATGCATTATAGGACTTTCAATTGCTTCCCTGGCCTCTACTCTTCATCTAGTGCCCACTGGATGCCCCCAATATCAGAAAACCAGAAATGCCTCCAGGCATTGCCAAATGTCTCTTGGGGGCAAAATTATCCCTGGTTGCTAACCATTGCTTTAGAGGAAATGATTCAGTATGCCTAGACTACTACACCCTAAAAACTTTACCCCTGAATTTCATCTCCACTTTTGAGAATATATATGTCTTACTAAATTATTGAGGATACTTGCCACCTCTTGCTTACCAAGCCAATCAGAATGATGTCATCTATAAAGTGGACCACTGGGATATTCTGCAGAAGGTGAGAATGATCATCAAGGTCAAGTTCCTGGAGGACTATATTACAAAAGAGAGTAGGACAGTTACCACAGCCATGTAAAGGCACACTGTATTGATCCTTCATGCTAAAGGGATCACAAATTCGAGAATAGCATACTAAATGTCAGAGGCTGCATCAAAATTCTCCAATAAAGATAATACATCTGCTACTGGGAGTCAATTCTCAATGGGTATCCCACATTTCAGCATATCTTGTGAGCATGGGCACTGCCTTTTGTTATAGACTCTCTTTCATAGGATATTTATTTAGCAAACAGCCTTGGAAGAGAGAGAAAGCATCTCCCTTCAGAGCAAATAGTAGATTTGTTTACAGTACAGTCTAAGATAATAACTTCCATCCAGGCGAAGGTCAAGATTAGGGATCCCTGAGCACTAGGTTCCCTCTGTAAAAGACCTAATCCAGTGTGAAACAGTCACCTGGCCCTCTATGCATTATCCTGTGTGATTTGGGGCTTGGAGAACTGATGCAAATATGAATGCTCTGTCTACTGCTATTTCCGTGAGCAATACACTACTTTAGTCTTTAACCCAGGAATCTTGTGTTTTCTGCCAGTGTCCATGAAACTTTGACGGGCTAACTTAACTTGCAAGTGGAGTAAAATCTCTGACCCTTCACAGCTCTTGATATCTGTTAGAACATCAGTGATTAGAATTATAATCTTTTAAGGTTACAATAGTCTCCCATTAGCTACCGATCCAGCTGATTTTTTGCAGAGCACAGACAGATGAATTGATTAAGAAAATGCTGGGGACTAACTTTGCTACATCTTTTAAATCGTTGTTGATGGCTCAGATCTCTTCAATTCTTTTTCAATGTGATATTGTTTCTTATTTGCAATTTTGGGGGTGGGGGAGTGCAGCTGCAGACTCTTCCAACTCTATTTGGGTCCTATTCCAAAGATCAGATCATATAAAGGTTGTTAATTGGTAAGTGTATCTGTTCTGGTTATATATCTGTTGACTAAGGAAATAAACATAGTGTTAGTTTATAGGCACAGTGGGCCCACTGAGAGACAGACTTTGATCAAAACTCTATTAACACCTGTCCTCTGTAAGATCCCTCTCTCATCAGGGGCTTACAATGGCATTCCAGGTCTCCTGATATCAGTCACCTCAGGTCTCATGTCTAACAGTCTTTTACAAATCACCCAGGACAAATTATCTTGTCATATGGCTGCAAGTCCCTATGGTGAAGGTTGAATGAAATGTATATACCTGCAGTGATCCTGTCTCCCTTTTAATCAATAGCACCTAGTTTCGTGAATAGACTTAGATGTGGAAACTGAAAAAAGACTGTGATTTTCCACTGTGGCATTCGATATCAGGCACACCTCTCTCTCCCTTTCTTCCTCTCTCTCTCTCCCTCTTGCACATATATTACAACCACCCATCTTTGTTATTCCTAGCAAAACTATGGTCTACTGGCCATTATCATAGTTCTCTGATTGTTAGGTCTTCTGACTGCCACTCCAGATTTTCTGCGCATTAACTCTGCACTTTTCTTCGTATATATTAGATAGCCTGGTTCCATAGCAGCATTCCCACTGATGAAGGCAGCTACTAGTGAGCTGCTCAATGATGTCAATGCCTTCCTCACTTGTGCATTCATTACTGCCTTAATAAAAGTAGTGTCCTTTGGATTTTAGGTTGATAGTTCTCAGGCGTTGCATACTAGATTCATTCTAACATTTCCACTGCCTTGGGTCTCCAGAAAAATTCCTCAACAACGGAGGATGTCTGGCACCTCCACTTCATTTACTCCAGGCCATCACCAGTGCTAGAATTCAAGAAACCATATCAGCAAATTCTTAAGCTTGTCTTTCCTACTCAGATTACACTAAAAGCTGATTCTGGGTACATACAGCCCTGGAGGTAATGAGGAATGGTAGGAATTGATCCTGAGAACACCAAAGGTCATGTTACCAGTCATCCGCTTTGAGAAAGGTTATTACATGTCTTTAGGTTAGGCTGTCTTCCTCTGGCAAGTGGAAAGAACTGATTCTTCTGGCCATGAGATCAAGGAATTTAGGAGGCTTAAACTCCCAAGTATCCTCATCCTGGGCCTCAGGGGCACACCCCTTTCCTTTGTTTTAGGAGACTCATCAAGTCTGACTTCATTGTTGCAGCTCTTGCGTCTTTGTAATTACACATGCCTCTATATTTGACCTTGAAACACCCTCCCTTTCATCTACACTTCATTCCACTTAACCAAAGGTAAAAGAACGCTGTAATAATTGTGATTCCATTACAGCCCAGGAATTTTTGCCACTCCACTTAATACTAGCAGTGGAGTAAGTTGCTTTGGCTTCCAGAAAATGAGTGAGGATTGGCTTTTGAGGGCCAGACTTTGTATCATTTATCTTTGCCTGGAGCCCTTAGAAAAGAAAACTTGTGGCAAAGTTTGCTACATGCTAACACTTTGTTGGGAGGTGTGAGAGCAGCAGGAAAAGAAAAGGAGGCAGAAAGAAAACAGATGCAAGGTGGTGTTTTCTTTGCAGGCCACATTTTTTACAGAAAGTGAAGGGTCATAGGATAAGTACATTTAACATTAATAGCTGTCAAGTAGTCAAGCAGTTTTCTAAAGACAGTTGTAACATTTCACTCACAGTAGTAATGTATGAGTTCCAATTTCTTTAATTGTTGAAAAGACTATTTCCCCCCATTGATTTACCTTGCATCTTTCAATGTGTATATGTAAGTTTCAATTCAATGTATATATGTTAAGTGTTGTTTTTTTCCCCGAATTTTCTATTCTATTTCATGGAATTATTTCCTTATGCCAATAGCCCACTATCTCAATTACTGTGATTTTTTTTTTTATCCTCACCCGAGGACATTTTTCCACTTTTGGTTTAGACAGAGTGGGAGGAAGAGAGAGAGAAACATCGATGTGAAAGGGACACATCGAGTAGCTGCCACCCTCACGACCAACCAGGTTGGGGACAAACTGCAACCAAGGTACATGCCCTTAGTGGGAACCGAACCCGGGTCTCTCTGGACCGCAGGTGGATGTTCTAACCGCTGAGCAAAACCGGCCATGGGCGTCAATTACTGTGATTTTTAAAAAATATTTTTTCTTTATTGACTTTAGAGAGAGAGGAAGAAAGAGAGAGATAGAAACATCAATGAGAAAGAACATTCACTGGCCGCCTCCTGCATGCCTCCCACTGGGGATTGGGCCTACAACCTGGGCATGTGCTCTGACCCGGCAGGAGTTTAATCAGTGACTTCTTGGTGCATGGGTCAACACTCAACCACTGAGCCACACTGGCCGGGCTACTGTGATTTTATAGTAAGACTTAAAAACAGGTAGTATAAATCCACCAAATTAGTTCTTTTTCATAATTGTTTTGACCATTTTAATCATTTGCATTTCTATATTAGAATCAATTTCTACTAAAAAAGCCTGTTGGAATTTTAGATGGAATTGAGAACTAGCCTCTTAAGCATTTTAATTCTTTTAGTTCATGAACACAGAATCATTCTTCACTTTAGATTATCCTCAATTTCTATGAGCAACATTTCACAGTGTTCAAACTAGAAGTCGTGAGTGTATTTTTTAAACTTATTCCTAATAATTTTATATATTTTGATGTTATTGTAAATAAATTAAAATTTTTATTCTTTTATTTGTTGTTAGTATCTAGAAATACAACAGATTTTTGAATATTGACCTTGTGCACTGTGCGTCTGCTAAATTTGTTATTTCTAATTGTTGCTTTATATATTTCTTTGGGTTTTCTATTTAGACAATCATATCATATATGCATAAAGTTTACTTCTTTTCTAGTCAAAGTGCATTTTACTTTCTTCCCTTCTTATTGCACTGTGGAATGTTGCACAGAACAATGCTGAATAAAATTAAGGAGAGTTTCTACCCTTTACTGTTCCCAAACTTCGGAGGAAACAATGCAATATTTCACTGAGCTGTGTGTTTTTCATAGATACCTTTTATTAGATTGGAAAAGATTGCTTCTATTTCTGGTGTGCTAAGAGGTTTGTTTGTTTTTTTAATTATGAACTGGTGTCTTGTCAAAACTGTCTTTGATATTATCTATTGAGATGATCAAGATGTTGAATGAAATTACATTGACTGAGTTTTGAATACTAAACCAATTTTGAATTCCTGAGAGTAAAACAAATTAGTATTTATTTCATTTATATATTTCGAGATTTGATTTACTAATATTTTGTTGAGAATTTTGCATCTATCTTCATAAGGGATATTGGTCTTATATTGTTCTCTTCATATAATATCTCTGTTAGGTTTTGCTATGTTGGACACATAAAATGAGTTGGGTCAGGTTCCCTCCTCCTAACTTAACCTAGTCTTTTACATTACCATGAAGCAATTTAATTTCACTTATCCGCCTATTACTTTGTGCTTTTATTGTCATGAACTTTATTTCTACATGCTTTATAAATGCTTCTTTTTAATCATTTTTTTTTTCTTCAAACAATAAATTATCTTTTCGGAAAATAAAGAGAAAAGATAAAAGAAGCTAGTCTTTTAATAACTTATCCTTGTATTTAGATCTTTCTTTTCTTGAAATCTGAAATTCAATTTGTTATCCTTTCCTTCACCTCTTAAACTTCTTTTTATATTTATTTCTAGTGTAGATATTGTGGTTATTAATTGTATGAGATTTCATTTATCTGAAAATATCTTTATTTTATTTTTATTTTGAGGAACAATTTTGTTACATATTGAATACTGATATACAAGGTATTTGTTCCTGCTATTACTTTAGAGTTGTAATTTTATTATGTTCTGATCTGTTCTGATTAGAAGTCAGTCATATGTTACTTTTTGCAATGGTGCCCAAGGCATGATTCCAAAATAATGTCTGTGTTTACATGATTATTTTATGGACCATACAGTCAGAGCCCATAAAAGGATAAGGTATTGGTACTTTATCAAGTTTTTAGAGCATGCTTTATGACTTTTTGTACCTACTTGCTGATGTGTGTGTGTGTGTGTGTGTGTGTGTGTGTGTGTATGTATGAATTGGGTTTCAGACTTTCTTTGTAAACTGGTAGGAAGATTTTGGGTAGAGTTCCTAGCCTATAAATATCTCCAATAACTGGCAGATACTACTATCCAAAAGAATCCACAAATTGAATTTTCATTGGGTTAGGTTAACTTTTTTTTTTAATATAATTTTTAATTTTTTTTATCCTCACCCCACGACATTTTTCCATTTTTTGTTCAGATAGAGTGGGAGGGAGAGAAAGAAAGAGAGAGAGAGAGAAACATCGACGTGAAAGGGACAGGTTGAGTGGCTGCCTCCCACATGACCCAACCAGGGCCGGGAACAAACTGCAACCGAGGTACGTGCCCTTAGTGGGAACCCAACCCAAGTCTCTCTGAACTGCAGGCCGATGCTCTAACTGCTGAGCCAAACCAGCCAGGGCGGCTTAGGTCACTTTTTAACAAAGTGGCCAGTGGTATAGAATCATCGTGGGAGATAAAAGAGATCAAGCAATAATACAACAAACAAACAAACAAAAAACCCCAAAAAACAAAATTAAAAAAAAAATATTGCAAGTAGGCAGGTAGGTTCATATCTATTACATGGTAAAAATTAGCCGGTAAGAGGGCTGAAAATTGACTTCTGAATTTGGCAACATAGAGGTCCTTGTTAATGCCAATAAAAACAGCTTTTTTTTTGGACTGTAAGAGCTAAAACGTATGATTGGAATGGTTTTAAGAAAGGATAGGAGAGTGGGAAATGGAGATCATATAAATAGGTGAATATATCTTATGATCTTATGGAAATCATAAGAAATGAGGATAAATTTTAAGGAAAACAAAGCAGTGTTATCAATCAGTCTCGAAAGGAAATAGAAGCCACTCTCAAAATGATTTGACTGAAAAGAATACAGTGAAGGGGCTATTTAGAGAGGTGTGGGGATGGTTAAGGGAACCAGGGAGAGTGAGACGCCACTGCCATCTTAGGCCTGAAAGGGCACTGGAAGGAAATGGTGTTAGAGACCCATGAGAGCTGGAGCCAGGGAAAAGAGGCCTCTAAACAGGCATCGTAGTTAAAGAAACACTGTAGGGCCAGAATTTGGGCCCAGCATCAGGGGGAAGAGAGTGGAATACATATGTTGATATCTCCCTCCTCCCTTGTTTTGATTTTCTACAGTGCTTTGAGTTGGTTGAACTCAACAGGAAGTCACTAGGCAAGGAGGCCCTGGTCATGTTTGCATAAATGTGAGCTTTCCAGGGCCGAGCAGGACAGAGAAGCGGTGAAAATGGATTTGGGAAGGGAAATAGATAATATTGCTGTTATAAACATTCTCGATGACCACACGAAGTTAAAAAAAAAAGTCACGAGAAGGCAGGAAACTTAAAAATCCCCATAAAAGTACATTATTAATATTACCTCTTTCCTATTTACGCATTTTATTGGGTCTTCTTTCAGCCTAGTACAGGGGCCGGCAAACCTTTTTCTGAAAAGGGTCCAATAGTATATATTTTAGATTTTGAGACCTAAGTGGCACAATTGAAAATATGTTATATCTGTACAACTGCTTAAAATGTGATCAGTTAAACACATGTAAAGCAGTCATTGAAATCCTGTGTGAATATATGTACCCCCATATTCATAGCAGCACTATTTACAATAGCTAAGATCTGGAAACAGCCCAAATGTCCATCAGTAGACAAATGGATAAAAAAGCTGTTGTACATATACACAATGGAGTACTATGCAGTTGTAAGAAAGAGAGATCTGTTATCCTTTGAGACGACATGGAGGGACCTGGAGAGTATTATCCTAAGTGAAACAAGCCAAACAGAGAAAGACAAGTATCACATGATCTCACTTATTTGTGGAATATAATGAACATAACAGTCTGAGGAATGGGGTAGTCCCAGAGACGTGGAAGTGGGGTACAGATTTATAATCCCCAGAAGAGGGGGTGATGGGGGAGAGATAAACCACAGAACTTATATGCATGTATGCATGAACAATGGACATGGACAACAAAGCTGGTGACAGGGCGGGTAGGGTGGGGGAAGGGGTATCAGGGGGGGGAAAAGGAGAAACATCTGTAACAAAAATAAATAAATTAATTAAAAAAAAAAAAAAGAAATCCTGTGGGCCATGGTTTGCTACCTTCTGGCCTAGAAAGTCTTCTACATTTTTGCTAGCCCAAGATCTGCTTATTTTTTCAATGTCAAGTCCAAATGAAACCTCTTCCATGTGGCCTCTCACACTGGGACTCTGAGCTGAGTGACAGAAAATCAACTTTTACTCTCTTAAGATAGTAAAATTAATAGTTTAAATTGATAGGATGCCAGGGAGTAAAATTAATAGTTTAAATTGAGAGGATGCCAGGGGTAGACTCCAGAATCCAGGAGCTGCAGCAACCCCAGCTGCTTCAGGGACCTCCTGGTTTGCTACTGTGGTATCGTCAGAACATGCTCCCTTCCTCTCTCTCTGTTACTGCCTTCAGTTTGGCTTCACTTTCTACTAGGGAGGGCAAACCGTCTCCACAGGAAAGAGAATGCTTATCTGTCCCAGTTTAGATGATAAGCCTAGGAGGTATTCTGCTTGACCTGTCTCAGTCAAATGCACCCACCCTTAGCTGAAAGTGTGTGGGTGGGGGAGGAAGCAGGGGGTGGGGCTAGAGGTTCTCTGATTACACACGCTTGGGAGAGGAGCCACTGTTGAGGCGGGTTTCCCATAGATGGGGAGAATTCTGTTGCCAGGAGATGTTGCTCATTTTGGGGAGACGACAGTCACAGTGATGGTCCAATGTGTGCCATACCTTGAGAGGGAGATTTCTGACACACCGTTTTATCAGCCCTAGTAGCTAACTACACATTGGGTAGACATTCGTGGGTTTTTGATGAATGAATGAGTCAGTTTCCCCAGCTGGTGTGAATTGGCCCAGATTTTATCAGCTGCTCTCTAGTTCTGCACGTTGTATTAGAGCTTTCTGAGGCACATCTATTATCTTTCCTCTAATCCCAGGAGGGAGTTCGGAGACAGGCACACAGGAAGCATCTGTGGGAATCTCAGCCCCAGAACCAGAGCACAGAGAGCTGCCGGCACTGCCGCCCGTATCGACTAGATCCCGGTGGCCCGTGCGGTCCTCTGCTGAGGCCTGCAGGACTCGGAACCCCATCCAAGGACGCGACCCTCGAGGGGGAGGGAGCAGGGCCAGGGGCGGGGGCACGGCGCGGCCCCAGCCGCAGGCGCGTCACACCGCACAAAGGAGACAGCAGGGAGGCGGCCGCGGGAGCCGCTCTCCGCTCGCCAGCCACTCGCTGTTGCGGTTTCAGACCTGCAGATCCCCTCCCCGCCACCCCTCCCCCCCAGGCCCGCCCGCTGCCCGCCTTTCTGGCTCCTCTCTCCCTCCGTACTGGACGGCGCGAGTCCATTTCCGGGCTCCGGGTATTTGGTATCGATCAGGGCCAGGGGCGCGGGAGCAGGTGGCTGCGGCGGGGCTGCTGGGCCACCAGCCTGGTGCGCGGGCCGCCGTCCCCGAGTCTTTGTCGCCAGCAGTCGCCGGCTGTCTCCTTCCTCGCGGCCGCGCGCTGCCGGCCGCACTTGGCGCCGCGTCGGGCGCTGCTCCTGCCGCCGGCGGCGGAGAAGCGGGTGGCCGGGGGCAGCCAGGACCCCGACCCGACATGGCTGAAGTCAGCATCGACCAGTCCAAGCTGCCGGGAGTCAAGGAAGGTAGGGGCCGGGGCGGGAAGCGCGCGGGGCCCCTGCCCGCTCCCAGCGCGGGCTCCCTCCGGGCGGGGCGTCGTCCTGCGGGCCCCGCGGCCCCCGCCGGCGCCCACCTGATGCTGGCCCGCCGGGCCGTGCGGGGCCGGAGCGCAGGCTCCGCCGTGGGCCCGGGCAGCTCGCCTAGGTGCGGAGCCTCCGTGTTTTCCTGTGTAAGGGGATGGGGGACAGAGGAGAGCACCACCCTCATCAAGTGGCGGTGCAGATAGTCCAGTGAGTGCCCAGGAGCGGGGCAAACGTGACTGACTTGTGCCCTTAAGACCGAGGCCCAGCCTAGTTGGCTTGAAGGCTGAGCGTGGGGAGGGGTTGACATTCAGTTCCTAGTGGAGCCTTTGTTTTGAAACTTGACTCTTTCCCTAGCCCAGCGTCTGGCTGGCTGACTTTCCCACCTTCCCCAAGGTTTAAAAGTTTCCTCTTGGCACTGCCCAGCGCTGGGGGCTGACGGGAAGCTGCTATAAGCATTTTCTTACAAAAAGCCCTGAGCGAGGGGGAACGGGGGACTGACTGGTGACCTTGAATTTTTAATGGCTCTCTATACCCATGTCCAGGAAAAGAAAGCTTGGTTAGTTCTGGTCCGGCTTGGCTCCCAGCAAGTAGCCCTTTGACTTACTTTCCCTTGTTTTCATCAGCTGTTCTAAGACCTAGCATTTTTGGAGATCTTGGGTGCTTTGTCACCTTAACCTTTAGTTGTTTTTGGTTGTTCTTTGGCTCCAGGAAGCATAGAAGTTCGAGTACTATCTGGGTTCGCAGAGATTGTCTTTGTTGTGGCTGTCATTTATTCCAAGTGAGCATTGTGGCCTGAGGTGTCTTGGGAATGTGGAACTGAAAAGAATCTTTGCTTTCTTGAAACTACATGTGTCTTTGCCAACTTGGTTTGTCTCAGATGGTCTTATGTGGGTACCCAGGTTGACTCCAGAATCTCAAGAAAGCTTGATTGTTTTGTTTTGTTTTGCAGAGATTTGGATCTCTGCCAAACACTAGGGAGACTGAGTCACTTGCTGGTTTTTTGTGGAGTGTTTAATGGGGCTGGGCCTGGCCGGGGCTGTCTTTCTCCTGAAGGATGTTAGAGTTTAGGCTCGAAATCCTAACAGTAATGTTTATCAACCTTTAGGTCCCAGCCTAGCTTTGGTAAAGATTATGGCATTAACATGTAAATATAGTTTTTTCACATCACTGTCTAGACTAGGGAGTCTAAGTGATAGGAAAGGCTATCTATACTTTGGAAGTCTGAGATTTTGTGCCTATCTTTAGCCTTTTGGGTCTGAGTGGTGTGTGTGTGTGTGTGTGTGTGTGTGTGTGTTATGATGTCTTTGCTGCAAGGAAAGTGGCCCTTCTTTAGTGTGTAGTGCTTCCTTGAGAGTGGGTGATGAGTAGAATGAGAATTGGAGTTCCATCACAACTTTAACATGTGAAATATTAATTATATAGTGCTGTGATTTTTGCCCCCTCCACATGTCAGTGACCTGGAAGAAACTGGAAACTCACTTTATGTATATGCATTTACATTACTTTTAGTTCTTCTAGTTTCTAACTGAGACATCCATGATTTATTCCAGTAGATTCATTCTCGAGGGGTTCAACAAACACTTCCATCTAAAAATGCAAGATTTTTCTGTTGCTACACTCTAGAGTTTAGCACATGTGAATTGACTTTCAAGGTACATGATAATGGTGTTTGGCAACCCAGTTTACATAATATGGTAAAGTGGTAAGGAACTTTAGTGTGGCTTTTTCATTAAGTTAAAATTAAATATTGGTTGATTTTAAAGGTGGTCACAAATTGTTGAGAAGATCGTTGTCTCTAAGCATCTGGTTTTCTGGTTCAAAGATCATCAAAGGAAATGATATATTATATACTAGCAACATCCTAATAGTGATGTAGTTTTTGATCTGGGAAGTATTCAAATCTAATAAAGTGTCTTTCTGTAATATAACTCTTAATCATGACCCAGTTACTCCCTAACAATATCTGTGGACCCTAATTAAAGAGAATAAAGCGTGTGCTTTATGGTTGATTAAAACATACACAAACATTGAGACTGTTCTTAACACTGAAACTACAATTTAATTTGGAAAGGAAGTTTAGTTTGCTTAATATTCTGGCATATTGGGGATTTTAAAACCCCATTTAAAAAAATCTGCCCTGTCCACTTTTCTTTTTTCCATCTAAACCTTTAGTAGGTTTATATACAATTACAATTTGGGATTATGGGGTAGGTTACAATAAAGATTGAGAATAATAACGCAGTGGGTGTCTGCCTCTTTCCCACAGCATTATTTCTTTAGGAGGGGGAGGGGAGCCCTGTGACCTTTGTTGTGAACATCTCAACAGAGGTCATGGGTAGCAGCTGACATCAGGGAAAGGGAGTATTTGAAAATTTTCTTTTCTAGGTTAAAACCTAGTGCTTGTTTGCTTGGTTTTAAGGCAGTCAAAGATATTCATCATTTGGACAGACCTTTAAAAAAACAAATTAGAGCAGTATTTTTATCTTGGGAAATCTCTCTTAAAATAGGAGACAAAGGGACTTGTTTGAGTTCATATGTAGGTGAAAAGAATTAAGTCTAACTAAATGTCAACACACATCATTGTTCCTGGTTTAAAAGCATATTTGGAACATTTGCATACTTTCTGTTACCAAAATACGGTTGCCAGAGTTTAGGAATAATGCTTTATTTCTTCTGAAACATTTGAGGTTCTGTGCATCAAGATTTGAAATAATTCCCAGCCATTTTTTTATCAGTAGATATATAACTCAAATGCATCATGTAGTTGGTGAATGTTAGATAAAGGTATAGTCAGGTTCCAACAATATTCTGAAAGTTTCTTAGTTTAGATCAGAGCTGGGAACATATTTTTATCAATTAACAGACTTAGATTTTTGGTCAGTTTTAGCTTTCTTGCTGAATTGTTTTTCTGAAACAACCGTCGAGACACGTCACTTTCCTTTTTGCTCTCTCCAGTCCTATTCCCATATCACCACTTAATTTGAATTGCTTACTTATCATTGTAATCTTGCCTTTTCCCCAATCTAGTGATGGTTTCATGTTATCTTAAACTTTGGTTTAAGAGCATTAGCCTGTTCATCAAAGCCATTTCTAGCCCTTTTAAACTTTATTAACTTCTTTTAGCCATTTAGCACTTATATTCTAACCCTCCCCCCTTCTCCCAGTGCCATCCTTCATTTTTCTTTCCTTACAGCAGTAAGGAATTTTATTATATACTTTGTACCCTTACCATTCTTCAGATGGAAGATTTCACCATCTCCTAAGTTACTCTGTGTGTGTGTCTGTGGGTGTGCGTGTGTGCACCAGTGCTCACATGCTTAGCATCTGAAATCTGTGCACTAGTAGTGATTTATTTCTTGAAGTAAAGGTAATCAGCTACTCTGTAAGCAAATCCTTTTTTCTTTAGTGAAAGATAAAGGTTAATACCTTTTCAGAACGACACCTAGAAAGCACTGATTCACTTCAGGTCTAGGACACCCCAGTTGCATAATGGGGCATACTGAATTAATGGCATAAATCCAGAACTTTAAGGGGAAAGATACAAAATCATATCTGGTGCAGTACGTCAACCAAATAGTCCCAGAGGATCCAAAGCGTATCACATGCACACTAGGCATCTAATGTGATGGCAGTCTGCGAGATGCACATTATCTGGCTCCAGGGCAAACTCCTTCTCTTTTCTTCAGAATTCTACAGCAGATTTTTTTTTTTTTATTGTTTTTTAAATAAGACCGTGGCTGGATCCTTGAGTTGGAATTTTGTGTTTCAGCTTTTTTATGCTCATCTCACTTCAGATCTCTTATTTAGCCAGCAAATATTCATCAAATATTTGAGTGTATGAATGAATGAATGCATTAACAGATGCTCTCTGTTAGTTCAGAAATTTTATCTTTGGCATAATTATTTAATATTTCTTTTCAAAGTATTAGCTTTTAAAGGGCAGAGATAATGCTTTTTAACCATAGTTATCACATAGCATAATGCCAGAATTAAATTTATAAGAACTTTTTATAACATTTATTTTCTTATAGGTGTAGATTATAAATAGAATTCATCCAACATAGACAGGTATTACAGAAAGTTAAAAAAAAAAAGTAATTCCATACTCTTCCTTCTGGCCTTGGAAGTAATCATCATTAAGGATAAAATTATAGTAAAAACATTTTTAAAATGCTGGTCTGTGGTTTTGATTTTTGAGTTATAAGTTGAATTTTTTTTTTCGCATGTGTAAAACAATATCACACAATTTGGCATAAGAAAGACTCTAAGATACATTTGTATGCCATCTATGGAGGGAGGGTGCTTTCACAATAAAAATGCCCTGTGGTGCATGGACATGATCTTCACTGTGGTGGAGAGGCACTCATAGAGAGTTCAAGGAGATATACAGAACCCTCTAAATTAATAAGTGGACACAAAATGCCTCTCACATAAGGGAGAAAAAAATCTTTCAATTTATTGCTATATGCAGGTATGCATTACTTTATTAAACGTCAATGATTTTTATTTTTTAGATGGATATAGCTATTACTTGCAAAATTAAAAATTCTGTAGACATTTCTGAAACCATTAATCATTTTTGTTTGTTTGTTTTAACTAACAGGTACTTAAATGATAACTTTTTCCTTGTAGGAAACTGTAAAGTTAATTGGTATCTTTAAAAAGGATCTCAGAGTAGAAAGCATTAAAAACACTGATCTAGGCCAACCTCCTCATTTCCCAGATGAAAATCTGAGGCCAGGTTGGAGAAGTGAATTGTACCAAACCACAGAGGCTAATGAGCTAGGAATTGGAACCCTGGGGCCTAGAAGGGTTGAAAACCGAATGTTCACACAGTTCAGTCTTCCCACCTCTTTCCTTTTCACCTCCTCTGTCCTTTCTCACTTTCTTCCTGTCTCTTTCTCCCTATCCTCCGCTTCTTTTTCTTTAAAACAAATTTTTTTTTCTTTATTGATTTTAGAGAGAAGAAGGGAGAAGGAGAGGGAGATAGAAACACCAATGAAAGAGAACATCGATTGGCTGCCTCTGCATGCCCCTCCTGGGGATGGGGCCCACAACCAGGGCATGTGCCCTGACCCGGAATCAAACTGGCAACCTCTTGGTGCGTGGGTCGATGCTCGACCACTGAGCCACACTGATGAGCCCCTGCTACTTTTTCTTTTAAATTATTCTGTAGATACGTAAGAGCCATTTCTGATGGGTTTCATATGTCGAAAATAGTAGAATGAAAATAATGAGTGAATGACAAAACAATTTCAGATTTTCTGAAGTTACTTTAGGGATACTGTTTGATATGAAGGTTAATGAGTTCACAAAGGTTTTGTATTTTTTTTTTTCCTTTATTGATTTTAGAGAGAGAGGAAATGAGAGGGAGAGAGAGAGAGAGAAATATCGATGAGAGAGAATGTTGATTGGCAGCCTCCTGCATCCCCCTCACTGGGGATCAGGCCCACAACCTAGACATGTATCATGACAGGGAATCAAACCAGCTACCTGTTGGTGCATGGGTCGACACTCAACCACTGAGCCAAATCAGCCGGACAAATGTTTTACATTTTTAATTAAAAACATCTTTTAAGGTTTTATTTTGATTCAGCACATGAATTACTGGGGGAACGGCAGGGGGTCACACTCCTGCCTCAGTGTTTTTTCTACCTACATGCATTTCTTCACTGGTACACTCATCTTGGAGGGACTAATGTTGAAAGGTTTGGACACTTTAAGATGAAATATATCAGAGAAATCAAGTCAAAGAGAGTCATAGACTGGTTATTCCTCAGTTCTTATCTTGGTAAAATCATAGGAATTTTTATTGAGATAAGTGGATTTTGCCTCAGTAACAAAAAACAGTATGATGCTCTATTGCTCCTGAAGAAAACAAAGCTACCACAGAACTTAAGTAAACTACTTGAAATTCTACTTCTCTAAGTACAGGAGCATATTTTAAAATGAACTGCCCTGCCCTATTGGGGGGGGAAAACAAACCTATAACATATATTTCACAGTTTCAGAAGTAGCCAATGGAAAATGGTAACCCATTTAAAGATGTCTTGTGCTGTAAAATTAGGATAGCCTAGATCTTGGGTAAGACCTACAAAGGATAATTGGTTTTTATATTCAGAAGGACCTTGGGGATTATTTAGACCATTTATTCCCAGATGTTCGTATTTAGAAAGCAGTGTAAAAGGGTTTCTAGATATTACTTTTAAAAGGGCATGACAGCCCTGGCCGGTTTGGGTCAGTGGTTAGAGCGTTGGCCTGTGGTCCAGAGAGACTTGGGTTCGGTTCCCACTAAGGGCACGTACTTTGGTTGCAGTTTGTCCCTGGCCTTGGTTGGGTCGTGCGGGAGGCAGCCACTCGATGTGTCCCTTACCTATATACATACATACATGCATACATGCATACATGCATACATACATAACCAAGCTCATAGAGAGCAGACTGGTGGTTCCAGAGGTGGGAGTGGGGGGTGAGGGTGAGGTCGGGGGTGTGAGAATTGGGTGATCTGTTTGTTGATTTAGTTTAAATACATTGAAAACACCCACAATATTATGTTTTAAAGAATTTTTGTCTGTGATTACAAAAGAATACAAGTATCTTACAGAAAATTTAGAATAGTATAAAGAAGAAATTTAAAATAATCTGTAGTCCACATGGGTGGAGCTGGTCTTCAGAGATGGCCTCAGAATGAGCCGTGCCTCCCAGTATCCCCACTCTGTGTAGTCCCCTCTCCTTGAACTTGGCTGGCCCTGAAACTTGTTTTTGACCATTAGGATGCAGTGGAAGTGATGCAGAATGACTTCCGAGGCTCAGTCCCCAGGAGCCTTGTGGTTTCAGCCGGGTCTCTCGGAATACTTGTTCTTGGCCGCTGTGCGAAATCCAGCTGCCCTGCTAGGCGAAGCCACAACCAGGGAGAGCCCACGTGCAAGTGCTCTGGTTGACAGCCCCAGCTGAGCTCTTTGCCGACAGCCAGTGCCAACTGCCAGCAGTGTATGTCTTGTGGACGTCCAGCCTGGCTGAGCCTCTAGGTGCCGACAGTCTCCGCTGACATGTTCCGGTGTCCACATGTGAATGACCCCACCTGAGGACCGCCCAGCTAAGCCTAGTCAACCCACAGAACCATAAAGGATACTCATAAAGTATTTTAAGCTACTAAGTTTTTTTGGGGAAGTGTAGGTGTTGTTATACAGCAACAGATAACAGGCAAGCGTGTGGGCTAGTTTCAAAGTAAACTCGTTTTAGGGAGCATATTGAGGCAAAGGAACTTAGACTCTAGGGCCAGGTCTACCGGCTTGATGTACGTTACTGCTCAGTCACACACTAGCTGTGTGACCTTAGGCCAGTTATTAGCTACTGTGAACCTTCATTTCCTATATTTGTTAAATCGAAATTGGGAGATTTAAAGGTATTCAGTGTCTGGCATATTGTAGGTACTAAGTAAATTTTAGTTTCCATTAGAGAAACACACGTGCACATTATGGTATGTAGCTATTACATACATATTACAGTTAGTTGGTAACTGTACACTCATAAAAACTGAAATCTTTCTAATAAACTAGAACCAGTGTATAACAAGTGTTATTTTCTTTTTAGTCAACTTCATTGAGATATAATTTATATACAGTAAAAATTCATCCTTTTTAGTATATAGTTTTGGGTTTTGACAAATGGATAGCCTCTAACCACCACAACAATCAGACATAGAACAGTTAACCCCCAGACTTTTTTCCCCACCACCCCTAGCCACTCACTTGTTTTTCTGCCCCTATAAGTTTTGTCTGTGCAAAAATATCATATAAATGGGATCATGCAATAAGTAGCTTTTTGAGTTTGGCTCCTTTTACTTAGCATAATATATCTGATAGTATGTTGTATTAGTAATTTTGTTCCTTTTTACTGCTGAGTTTCAGTATATGGCTGCACTACAGTTTGCCAGTTTGCTTATCCATTCAGTGGTTGTTTGCACATTTTGATGATTATGATGTTGCTATAAATATTTGCATACAGTTTGTGTGTGTGTTTGTGTGTGAGAGAGAGATTAGTGGGTTTACCGGTGAGTATATATTTAGCTTTATAAGAATCTGCCAAACTGTTTTTCAAAGTGGCTGTGCCATTTTGCATTCTCACCAGCAATGTGTGTGAGTTCCAACAGCTCTGCACCCTTGCCCACACTTTGTATTGTCAGGGTGTTTTTAAAAATTAACATTTTAGCTGTTTTAATACATGTGTAATGTTATCTTACGTGACTTCAGTTTGCATTTCGCTAGTGACTAATGGTGTCGAACCCCTTGTCTTGTACTTATTTACCATTATATTATCTGTTGAACTGTGTTCTAAGCTTTTGCCCTTTTAAAAAAGAATCAGACTTTATTTTTGAGTTTTGAGAGTTCTTTGGATAGTCTGGATTCAAGCCTTTTATCAGATGTATATATATACACACACACATATACACATATAATCTATATCTCTATCTACCTATCTGTCCATCTATATTGGCTTTATAAGAAACTGTTAATAGTTTTTACACCTTGGTGAAACAGGAGAATGATGTGGAGAGCTTTACTATAAACACATTCCTAGCCCTACTTGATATCAACTCAATCTCTTAGAGATGGTTGTGGGGATCTTAGTTTTGTTGTTGTTAATCCTCCCTTGAGGATATTTTTCCATAGATTTTATTTTGTAGATAGAGTGGAAGGGAGGGAAGGACAGAGAGAAAGAGAAATATGGATGTGGGAGAGACACATCGACTGGTTCTCTCCCGCATGACTCCAACAGGGACCTTGACCAGGAATCGAACCCAAGACTCTCTGGTTCTATCCACTGAAACAAACAGGCCAGGGTGGAATCTAGTTTTTATACCCAGATTAAATATTTGGATTTATACAGTGCACGTTTGGATTATCTTGGCTGAGAATACTGTGGCCATGATCCTGGCCTACTCTTATTTCAGGTTTTTACAGTGGCAGCTTATTTCTCGATCAATGTTAAAGAATGAGTGGCATTTCTTTTTCCTCTCTAGTAACTGAAATTTGTTCCTCTAAAATAGAGATCTGCAAAATATGGCCCTTGGCCCACTCCAGCTCACCCACTGCTTGTTTTATATAGTCGGCAGGTGAGCTGAGAATAGTCGTAACATTTTTTAATGATCGAAAGAAAGAGAGGAAGACGAATGCTTTGTGATATGTGAAAATGACATGAAATTCCAGAGCCTATAAGTACAGTTTCATTAGAATATATCATTTGTTTATGTACTGCTTCTGGTTGCTTTTGTGCTACACAGACTAGATGTGTAGTTGTGGCAGAGACCCTATGACTGGCAAAGATTAAAATTTTTAATCTGGTACTTTATAGAAAAAAAATGATTTCTTTTAGACCATTTGCAATGAAATTTTTAAAGAACTTCCTTATTTAATCATTTTGTTGATATTTCAGTTTTCATTGTGAGCATCAGTTATTACAAGTTTTATTTAATGTAATGGTGCTGGTGGAGAGTATTGGTGATAGAACTTTTATGACAGCATATTTTATTTTTATAGTGACTTTAAAAAATATAGACCTATTTTTTTAAGAAGAAAAAAATTTATACTCCATATAAATTTCTAGGGGCTTTAGAATCAATTAAGTAAGTAGAAATCTTACGAAAGTAAAAGTATGCCATACCTTGGAGTTGCATGAGTAAAGTGAATGAGTAAACAGGTTCAGTTTTTAAAAGAAGTTTGCTTATGACTTTTAGCTTATTTGTTATTACCAGCTTTCTTCAAAACGTGTTATTGACATTTGCATGAATGAAGTGTCTCTTCGTCTTCTTGGAAACTTGTATCAGAAGTACCTAGGCTTATTTACCACCAGACATGGAAGGCTTAGTGTGTAATGTGTAGCCCCAGTCCTGATACAGCTCTTCAAAGACCAAATTTCAGGGGAGTCTCCACTGGACTTTTTGGCTTTTATTTTTGTTATGAGTCATAAAGGCTGAGTCACTTTCCATTAGCTTTACTCCAGAACTTTTAACTGCATGTGGTAAAACGGTGAATGACTTATAAGGAGAAATTTTCCTCTTCACTGCCTTATCATCAACAACAAAGTTGTTTTCTTTATTGACTGTATAGAGGAGTGCATGATTTTTAAGTATTATATTCACTAATTTTTGAGTAGCACCTTCTCACCAAATACTTTGAAATATTAGCTTTTTTTTTTTTTTTTTCATATGAGGTTTTGTAAGTAGACTGTTAAGGTTGGCAACTATTGTCATAAAGTAATTTTCTTTTTTTTTTTTTTATCCTCACCCAAGGACATTTTTCCATTTTTTGTTCAGGTAGAGTGGGAGGGAGAGAGAGGAACAGAGAGAGAGAGAGAAACATCGATGTGAAAGGAACACATCGAGTGGCTGCCACCCGCACAACCGACCAGGGCCGGGGACAAACTGGAACCGAGGTACGTGCCCTTAGCGGGAACTGAACCCGGGCCTCTCAGGACCGCAGGCCGACGCTCTAACTGCTGAACCAAACCCGCCAGGGCATAAAGTCATTTTCTAGATGGGAAACCTGAAGCAGAGAAAGAGAAAGAGGGAACTTGATTAATATCCTCATCCTCCCACCTGTACATCTTGAGTTTGGCCTAACATCTGGGCCAGCAGCTGTTGTGGAAAGGACTGTTACTCTCAGGGTCTGCAGTTACAGATCACTCTCTGGCTTTGTCTGCGGACCATTCCTTATCCTGTCAGTGATTGCTGGATTCTAGTTTGACAGGTCTGCTTCTATTGTTTTCCCAGGTTTCCGCAGTCAGAACTCATTATTCAAATTAGGCTTTAGTGTACCCACAAAGCAGTTCTTCTTTTCTTTTTATGGTTTCCCCATTAAAGCTCCACAAAGTTATCTTTGAAAGATTATTTTGGCTCTGTGTATGTGGGAGGGGACAGATTGGGGATTTAGAAAATGGTTAGGAAGCTATTGATAGACTTCACTTTACCATGCTTTTAACATCTTTGAATTCCAGTTTGAATAACTTGGTTTCAAAGGCACTCAAGCTTCCAAGGATAAATACTGAGCCTTGAGGGCAAGGTTATTAAATAATTTATAGGCCAAACTCAGACACTGTGTGAGTAAAAAGGGTGTGATTCTAATAAATTCACCAGAATAGGTGTACACTGATGACCATACAACTGAAGGAGACATTGCTGAAATATTATTGACAGTTGGATATGACTGAATGAGAGGTCCTTATTATGAAAACTTTTCTGGATATATAATGTCAAGTTTTCATTGGTACTTAGAATCTAAAGGACTCATGTTTCCCATAGACTGTCTTGAGGTTCTTAATTTGTTTTCTATTTAATAATTAATTACTAAATGAGATATATCTGTTCTGCAGAATGTGGTTATAGTCATTAAGGTTTTATTTAGCTATTCATATTTGGATATCAAAATTCTATTTTTATTTAGGTTTCTTTTAGATCCCAATTTATGGTTTCTCCCCATATATCCTCCCCAAATGTGGGGAGCAGATGTGGAAAGGATTTGTGCAATTTAAAGGAGGTAAGAAATGCACACACTTTTGATTTTTACTTGTCAGTATAGGATATAACAGTCATTTTCTTTTTCTTTTTTCTGTTACTTCTCACCAGAGGATATTTTTCCATTGATTTTTAGCTAGAGTGGAAGGGAGGGGGGTGGAGAGGAGAGAATCATCTATGTGAGAGAGACACATCAATTGGTAGCCTCCTGTATGACCCCGACCGGGGCCAGGGATCAAACCTGCAAATCAGGTACGCTGAGCAGACATTCTAACCACTGAGCAAACTGACCAGGGCATAACTGTCATTTTCTTTGTCATTTTAAATAGAGTAAGAGGCTGCCTTTTTAATGCATACATTTCTGCTCTGCATCTTTTTTTGTCTGTTATGCATCTTTTCAGTAATTGCATTCCTTCTATAATTATCTTGCAGTGTTTATGCTAATTTACTAATACATTAAAGAATATATCTAAGTTGAAATCAAGCTTGTAGTATAAAATTTAACTGTAGCAGACTAACCTCTTTCTAAAGGGAAGTACTTTTTTTTTTAACATATGTTTTTATTGATTTTTTGAGAGAGGGGAAAGGGAGAGAGAGAGAGAGAGAGAGAGAGAAACATTGATGTGAGAGAGAAACATTGATCGGCTACCTCCTGCGCGCCCCATGCTGGGGATTGAGCCCGCAACCCAGGTATGTGTCCTGACCGGGAATCAAAACGGGACTTCTCAGACCTCAATCCACTGAGCCACACTGGCCAGGCTAAAGGGAAGTATCTTGAACTTAGACTGTGAAGCTTGGTTTTGTACATCTCCTCTTTACCACTTACTATGTAGGACGGCAGAGAAAACACTAAATATTTCTAAACTTCAGTTTCTTTATGTTTATTGGAGGTAAAATTTACTATGCCTAATACAGAAGCTTGTGATGAGAGTAAACTCAATAAATGGATATCAGCACATTTTGTAAAACACTGTGGTGTACATTCAGCCTCTTGATATTACTCTTCAAGTTGCCCTGTAATACTGTTTTTCCTTCCTCCAGACCATTGTTTCTATGACCCCTAGTCCTCTTCCTGGAATTTCTGTCTACAGTAGCCAAATATAGGCCATCTGCGCCCATGACACCCTTCCCTGGTCTAGCTCAAATGCTGACTCTCTGTTAAGTCTACTCTGCTTCTTTCCTGTGTGTGTCTTCAACCCACTTTGAAGTACTTCCTTAAGCAACATGTCTTAGTCTCTGTGTTGGTCTACTAGTTCTCCCTCAAGAGCTGCCTGATCTCAGTGTTTCTTGGGGATCCTCACACATAGCAGATACTCCAGAACACTTGTCAGACTGTCTGACAGCTTGTGCTCCGTAGGCCAACTGACTTGAGCTAACTGAACTTGGCACCATAATAAGAGCTGTGATCATTTACCTGAATTCACTAGGACTTGCAAGTCATTTACTTTTTCTTATATGAGTTTTTCCCATTTCTCACATTTTTGTAAGAGGTTTATTGGTTTTTTAAAATCATAAAAATAATTTTGACTCTTAAAAAAAGAAGTGAGTCAATCGAATCTTCTAGAGCAGAAAGGTATTTGGTCAGCTTGTCTTCCTGTTGGCAGATGCAGGCTGCCCCTGGTTTTCTTTCACTTCCTCTTCAGGGGAATCCCAGGATAGCCAAGCTGTTGCTGCTGAAGCCAGTTTCAGTAGCAATACAGAAAGACATCCAAGCACTTAGAACACATTCCAGGTAAACTTACATAATGTGGTGATCTTTAAGAAACTTTCTGAACATGGAAGGTGTTCACCTTCCCAGCCTGTACTCTAATCCTCAGACCTCAGGTAAACCTTTTAGTAAATGGCACTGTCTACATTCATATTCATTGGATAGGAAGTGACTGATAACATGGTCTCATGTTACTCTGATACTGAAGGCTCTGTGAGAGCTTTTAGGTGAAAACAGGAAAAGTCTACCTTTTTATAAGACATCAAGTTAAACGAGAAGTTATTTTAAGATTTATTGGTGGTTAAAGTTACTGTACTGTACAGATGGGTGAAAGCAGATGTTAATCATTTTGTATGTTAGAAATAGTAAGATCCACAGCAACAATGAAGAAAGCAGTATTAGGTGCAGGAGAAAGTTAACACAACCCTCATCCTGTGTGGATGGTCTTTCATATAGACTGTGACTGTCACTTTTTAGATGATGTGCTTGTTTTGAAGAGACAAATGTATGTCACTTATATTCAGCTACATTTCATGCAACCCTATATCCGAGTTGGATGTGTTCTTAAAGAGAATTTGGACTACTTTTTACAGGTCAGGGCACTGAGGTTCTCATTTGGAAAATGATGTGTTGAAGGTCACTTTCTGAATCGCTGACAGCCAGAATTAACTCTGACAGGCATCTAGAATTAAGAACAGGGTTCTTTGTACTTGAACTTTTTGTTCCTTACATACTACAATAAAGCTATTATACTTCTATAATGTAGGTAAGAAATATCCACCTTTCTTACATTAAAGATGCCAAAATGTCATGTGGATTTGGCAGAAAGCTTTTATTTGAGCGACACAAAGACTAGAGGTTAGGAAATGTATTTAGTTTTAGGCATGCAGTATTTTAAATCCACGTGTTAGTATGTTGTTTAGATTTTGACTGGCTGTACTTTGACTCAATAGTCTATCCTCCTGTCTTTCTTGATGGTGGTATTTTGATGATTCTTCTATTTTCTTAAACTATAATTTCATGACTTTCACACAGAATTATACTTTGCTTTCTAATACTGGACATTCAACTGAATAACATTCGGAGTGTTGGAGCTTGTTAAACAGTCCAGGCAAACTGATTTCTCTTTAACTCGGGCCCACAACGTGTATACGAAGCTTGTTCACTCTCAATTGGGCATAAGAAGTTAGAAAGAGTTATAGAAATGTAGTAAAATGCTGATTATATTATAATTCCTTTCCAGGAAACATTTTAATACATTCATAAGAGGAAGTAGTGATTGCATATTTCATTGTAAATTTTATACAACAAAAGTGACTGGATCTGTGATAATCAGTGACTTAGTGGGACCTGACTAGTAGAAGCACTTAATAGAAAATAACTCATTAACTCTGATGATGCCAATATAATAGGTTCTATTTATTGAACTTCCTCTTATTGGGTGACAGATATTTTCTTTGCCCTTCACTTTATCTAATTTAGTCCTCATGATATTTGTCTCCTTTTATAGATGAGGAAACTGAGGCTCAAAGACATTAAAATTAGCCCAAGGTTTTTTTGTTTTTTTTTGCCTATAAATAAGCAGTATTTTCATCCTGATCTGTAAAGTTGTTTTTTTCTCTGAAATATTCTTTAAACACCAGGCAAAATCCAAAACAACCCACTTGATGCACTCTGCTTACTTTTGTATTGTTGAAGGCATCTCAGCTTCCTCCTTACTAGAGTTTATCACTGGGCATCCGTGTTTGCTTCTCTCTTCCCATAGCACCTGCTGAGTTTCCAGCTTTCTTTGAGAATAGAGAACCATCAAAAAGTCACATTTAGTCCGGCCGGTGTGGCTCAGTGGTTGAACATCAACCCATGCACCAAGAGGTCGCCAGGACATATGCCCACGTTGTGGGCCCAGTCTCCAGTGCAGGGCATGCAGGAGGTAGCCATTCAGTATTCTCTCTCATCGATGTTTCTGTCTCTCTCGTCCTCTCTCTCTAAAATCAATAAAGGAAAAAAAAAATTTTAAAAAAAGGTCACATTTAAGTTAAATACCACTAAGGTGAATATCCTTATTTGATGAACTGCATAAAGAGCCACAGTGGTTATTGACAGAATCGGTTCTTAAAATCTACACACAACTCCCTGTTGTCTGCATAGGAGTTTTCTGGGTATACTAGCTTCTTCCAATTTATTGTTGGGTTGTTTCCTTCTTCTGTATAGGCTCTGTTTATAGGAGAGGAAATCCACTTTTAATTTAAGCCTACATTATAATGAGGAAGGTAAGTCTCCTGATCTTCTGGGAGGCATTTCCCTAGATTAGTGTGAACTGGGTTGATTCTAGGAATGTACCCATGGTCTCAAGATATCTTTAAGAAAAATATATTTCTCGTTACTAAACATCACCAATTATTGAACATATGGGAGAATAATTCCAGAAAATTTAGGATTTACCCATTTGTTCTGTTCACACTTTTAGATTTACATAATCCAAGATTACTGGAAATGTGTAGATTCTGACAAATGATTATCAGAGTTGAAATGTGAATGTTATAATTTGTTTGATGGGAACAAGATTCTGAGAAAATATTTTTACTGTCCCTACTAATCTCATGACCACTATTTACAAGAACATTTTGGGGGGGGGGGGTTGAGTACTACTTTAGATTTTCTTTTTTTGAAATTGAAATTAATTGACTAATTCTAATAGGAGAGAAAGTGCTAGCTATAGTATCTCCTTGCAGAAGAGAAGTTGAAAGTGGAAATGCCTGACTCAAGGATAAATAGAACTTACAGTAGCCAGTACTTAAGGAAACTCTGGTAATATGAAGCCAATAAACCAAAATGGTTTTTCTTCCCTTGGTGTAAACTTGTACTTAGGTTGGGTTGGATGCGATCTTTTGGGTTTTAATGGGCATGACTGGGTTTATCCTGCAGAAGTTTAAAGAGATGGGTGGCTTTTCTTTCTAGGTTAAGGCAAACAGAGAAACCAGACTATTGGAGGGCTGCCAAACCATTTGAGGGCTTGTTTAGGTGCCAGGAAAAGTGCCATTCAAGTAGTGGAGCAGCACCAGGTTGGAGTTTCTCTAGGGATACATGGAATCAAACTAAAAGAAATAAATTCTTACTATCTGGGTTTTCTTAGTGGAAAACTGCTTTGAAAAAAATCCTGTCTGCTATTGATTATCTAATGGTATTTGCCCTTTGAGTACTCCACGCGGTTCTCAATGGTCTATTGTTTTCTACATAGAATGTCTCTATCAGAATAATGTGTGAGTATTTTTAAAAAATATGTACAATTTTTCTGCAGTGCACAAGTATTTACAACGGCTATTACTACTTTCACATTACAGGTGAACAGAGATAAGTGATATTAATTTGTTGGAGACTATTCATCGAGTGGTTAGTGTCAGGATTGAACTTTAAGTAAGAGTACTCTTGGTTACACCATACTGCATCCTTATGCAGTAAGCATTAATTGAATGTCTCATGTTACCAGTGCTCTGTGCCATGTACTACAGGAAAAAAAGCAAAACAAAACTGTATGAGAGTTTCATCCTTTTCTAAATATAATCCTGATAGTCATTTTTTATATTTAATTATGAAATTTTATAAAGACATTAAAAGTAAATTGAATAATTTTCAAGCAAGAGTGCTTCCTTTTAAACATTTTTGTGTTATTACGAGTACTTACTTAATTAGCTTCTGTGTAAATTTGTATAATATTCCTAAATTGTTCTGAAGTGGAGCATCCATGGATGGCACCACAGGTAGTACATTTAGGAGAATGCTTCCCCAACTGTGATCAGTTGAATTTTCAAGGCCAGTTGAAATTCACAAATACATAAAGAACTGGATTCTGTTCTTTAAGGTTTGGGGTAAATTATTAGATACCTACTTTTCTCAGGTAACTTTTTTGTTTTGTAATGCCAACACAGAAAAGTGTGGCTTCAAAAGCATCAATCCATAAAGTTGATGGCTGAAACACAGGAACCCTGTGAGGTGGTTGTGTCTGTGGGTATACATACATGTACACACAGTTGGCCCTCGTGCATTGTGGTTAATCTGTTCCAGACTCTACCGTGATAAATGCATTTCCGTGAAGAAGGGTTCTTTATTTATATACAGTCGTCCCTCGCCACTTTGCACTTCGACTTTCGCGGCTTTTTCAAATACTATTTTTCACTCTATCGCGGTTTTTTCAAATACTATTTTTTTAATCCTCACCTGAGGATATTTTTCCCTTTATCTTCAGATAAGTGGGAGGGAGGGAGGAAGATAGAGAGAGAGAAACATGAATGTGAGAAAGGCACATCAATTGGTTGCCTCCTGCACGACCCGACCTGGGCCGGCCGGGGATGAACCGTAACTGAGATAGGTGCCCTTGGCCGGAATCGAACCTGTGACTCATTGTTCTGTGGGCCGACACTCTACAGTAGAGCCAAACCAGCCAGGGCGTGTGAATGTATTTTTTTTTAATCATTTATGATAACTTGAGTCAGATATTACTTGTGGGAAGTCTAATATCTACCATTAGTTCTACCAGCACGAGTAAAACTTGCTGTTTCCACCCTGCTGCCTTCCCTTGTCCCCTTTCCACTGTTGCACTCACCCCCAATCTTCTACCCTGTCAGATGGAAATTTCTGACTCAGCCATCTTCACTTGTCCAGTAAGTTACTCTGTGGTCTCTGATAATGATGTAGATGGTCTGTGATATTAAAGTAGTACTTCTGATTTGAAGACATATTATCTCAGCATTTTCAAAACCCACTTGCCTGCAACCTAGTGTGTCTGTGGTTAGCCATAATATATCTACTTGCCAAACAAGTGGTTTGGGTTGCTGAGATTTTCATTTAACTTTGAAATTGGGGGATTAGGGAAAAAAAACCCACTCAGAAATCTATTTTGATAAATTGCATCAGATTGAAATGTTGGGATTAGATCAGTTGTTTTTGAAAATGTTCACTTTGCTCAGTGTTGTGCTTTTGTTGAAGGGATGTGTGTGTGTGTATAGGCACACATTTAAAACTAATGTTTGAACTATTAATGATATTCATTATAAAATTTAGTTATTTCTGTTTAAATTCCAGCATGATAACTGAGTTTACTTTCATGTTAGCTACTAGTAAAACACTTCTCTCCAGTGAAGAACTAGTGTTATGTCTCTTTTATGATAATGAGAACTGAGCAACTTTTTATATTTCCCTGCTTGATTTGTTTCTCAGGAAGATCAGATACAAATTTGGGGCCTTATATAGACTTTGTTTTTGTTAGCATTAAAAAAACACACACTTTTTTCCATTTAAAAAAACATGTTTTCATTCTATAACCTGAAGGAAATGGTAGAGTTAAATTGAATCAATAAAATAGTGCTACTATAATTCATTTTCTTTCTAGTAAATACAGGGGCAGACAAAACAGGTGTACAGTGTGAGTACATGAAACAAAGAGTTCATAAACCTGTTGTAATAATCATAACCTGCATGCCTTTTTCTACATGAAAAGCTGTAAGCCTACTTTTTTTTATTAATCTTCACCCAAGGACATCCTTAGAAAGAGGAAGTGAGAAAAGAAAGCGAGAAAGAGAAACATGCACATGAGAAAGAAACATTGATCGATTGCCTTCCATATGTGCCCCAACTCCGGATCTAACCTGCAACCTTTGGGTGTGAAGGACGATGCTCAACCAGCTGAGCCACTCCGGTGGGGCCTGTAAACTGACTTTTGCCCACTCCTGTATTTGTTGCTTCACTGTTGAGATGCTTAAATAAGATTAAAAATAGGTCTATCTTTTGTTATAAAATATTTAAAAAGGATTATAAATAATGAAATTCCCCTTCATGGTAGATAAATTGGGGAATAGTGTTTAAAAAGAAAAATTAAGCTACAGTGTAATCCTAGAGTACAAAACCAATGTTGGGGTTTTGATGTGTATCCTCTCTAGTATTTTCTAAATAAAATTTAAGTTGAAAGTCAAGTGTTTCAGCTATAGTCAAAGTATACCGTAGGTTTACATGATCAGTCCTGGGATCTGCCCATATCATGGAGAGAGTAGCTTTAGGACTTTGGACCTATGCGTGGCCTTTATGATAAGCCACACAACTGGTCATCTTTTTGGTGGGTGGACAGTATGTCCTCATCTATTTAAACCATCCAGAGCTAGCAGTAAATTTAACTTCGTAGTTGGGTTCAGCCTTTTCTTTTAACATCGCAAACAAAGCTTTTCCTTATAATCCTTTTAATCATTTGGGACCACTGTCATATATTTGGTCCACTGAAACGTGTTTATGTGACACTTGACTGTAAATCAATTGCTCAATCATTACTTAGATATTATTCTTATTGTTTTCAACATTCTGTCTGAAAGAGAAATTTCAGTTGTTAGAGGGACCAGCTGTTTGCTCTTTTGGGACTCACAATTGGGGCAGATGATTGGGAGAATGTCTGCATTCCCTGCCTGATGCTCTTGCCACTGATGGTCGTGATGGGGGTGGAGGCTGATTTTGGTGTTCATTTTAGCAATGGGGCTGAGAATGTCGAAGATTTGATGTTAGGGTGAGGTCTATTCACATTTTCCCTGCGTCCCATTTCTTCTCTTCTACCATGGCAATTTTATTAGAGCTTTAGATAAAGAAATTCTTCTTTAATAAATTAGGAAACATTTCTTTTGTAGGGCAGCACACAAACACATGGGGTTTACATATGTTATTTCTTAGTTCAAATTGGCTTAACATCTTGGATACCTTCATCTAAAATTCATTACTGCTCCCTTTCTAAAGGGAGGAAAACTCACGGATGTTGGATGCAGAGTGGAGGAGTGTGTGTGTGGGGGGGAGTTAGATCTCAAAGGGAGATTTTCTTTTGAATTTTCCACTGTAGTCACTACCTAGGGTTTTTCTTATATGTCACCTCCGGAACACTGCAAATAAAATGAACTTTGTATTGCTCTTGTTTCAGAAGTGGACACAGGCCAGCTGTGATTCCTAGAGGCTTATTCTTGGGAGGTAGTGAGATAAAGTAAATTGTGTCCCATTTTTATTTATTTATTTTGGAATCTAGAAACCACCTTCTGAACACATGTATCACCCTTACCTAAATTTTATTTCCTCCTCAATAGCCGTATTTTAATTAATATTTAATATTATCACTCTTTGCTGACATAGTGAAACGTAGACACTTTTTTTTAATAGGAGTTCTTAACAGAAATATTTGGGGTTGGAGGAGCTCATTTTGGTTTTGGTTTCTAATTCATTTGTTCACTTGTCGGTTATGTTGGTCAAACTACTTTATTTCTCTGAGCCTTAGTTTCCTCAAAAATAAAATGAAGGTGTTCATGAAACATTTATCTTCAGTGGTTAGGAGGAATAATTGTGACCTTGCGTTGTAATCTGCAGAGTGCATTATAAATGTCAGGTATGGCTGCCTGCTTTTACCAAACGCTTTAAGACAAAATAGGAGTCTGGAAGATCTTTCTCATTCATAGAGAGTGTTTTTATGTGCACAGAACAAAGAAAAGCAAGCATAATCCCTGCTCTCAAAACAATGAGTATGTATTCCATCTGCTAATAGAATTTACACAAAAAACAGAACGATTCACAAAATTATACCAGATCATGAAAGGCAATACAGACACAACTGAAAAAAGTAGCTTCTAGTGAATGTGTTATTAATCCAGGCATTTTTATGTGGGTGGAAGCTTGTAAAGATTGAGTCATATGAATTCTATTTTCAGAAAGTTTTGGGATGTGGGTAGAAGAATGACAGCAGGGGAATGACTTCTTCACTCCTCGTCTAGCTTGTATAGTTAATTAGGCCTTCTGCCAAGAGTGCTTACCACTTCAGCCTATAGGAATTTTAACCTTCCTTGGTGATTTATTTTGTATATTAACTCTTTAAGGTGTCCTGATATACTCTGCCCTAGTCACCCCCACTCCTTAACCTGCCTTCAAATCACAAACATAACTGCTCCATTGTTTATGCCTTTAAAGCATTTTCTGTGTTCTTTTTTGCCATTTTGTCATTTCCACCACCTTAATGTCTTTAAGTGCCTTATTCATCCTAACATAGTGCTCTGCACATGTTTGTTGAACGAATGTGTTTACTAGGTGCATACTATGCCATTTATTCAGAGGGAACCACAGAGAATCGGAATCAGTTTCTCTTCAAGAAAAATGGATGGTGTGTGTGTGTGTGTGTGTGTGTGTGTGTGTGTGTATGTATGTGTATGAGAGAATATCTATACCTATCTACCTATATATGTAAAATCCCAGTTCTCATTCTGAAACTTGCTTGGCTTAATGTAAACAAATCACTATTTATATGTACATATCTGGATTAAAAATCACTAAAGCTGAATTTCTTTTAATAGGAATGGGTGAGGTTTTAACTTTTTATTTAAATAATATTCAAATTATTTTGCTTGTCTCTGTGATGCCATTGTAAGGACAGAACTTAATTCTGTTCCTAATACTGTTTTCTTCCTTTGTCTATGGAACTCTTACTGTTCTTTGCCCTTGACCACCAGTTTTTCTTCATCTTTTTTCTCTTAATGCACATCTCTGGAGGTGTTACGGTATGCTGTATCCAGTGCTAGTGGTGGGGATGATGCAGAGATTAGTCCCACAGGGCCCCTTCTCTGAAGAGTTGCAACTGCATGGGGAGGCAGCTGTGTGCTCAGTTGAAGGATGAAGTGTGTTTCTCATTCTGTTGATGGTTTTCTAAGCAAGGAGGCAGAGTTACATGGTTATTTTAGTGCAAAACAGACTTAGCTACCATGCTCTAACTTTGGGGAAAATGTTTGGGTCAGAGGGAAGAAGCTAAAGGACTGTTGAGGTGTAGATGGGAATGAACAAGAATGATGTGGTTGGCTTAATGGCAAGAAGATAAACCTGAGATTGGGGAGAGTGAAAATGCTCACAGGAGGGAGAAGGTTTGAGAAGTGGGGGGTGAAAGCACAGGGTCCAGTGGTTTATCTTAAGCAGTGAGATGCGTTTATGTTGTTTATCCCTTGTACTATTTACACTATTTACTTCAAAGTAGACTAGATTAGTAAGGACGCAAATGTCCAGGCTCCGGACTTGGCCTGGCTGCGAAACGTTTTTGGTAATTCCAGTCTGGTTACTGTTTACAAAGGTAGCTGGATGTGGGACTGTTTTCTGCTTGCATTAGAATAGCGGATGCACAGAATACAGAGGCATATCTGGGAAGGAACTAGAGTGGATACAGAAGAAATTATGGATTGAGCAAATAATGCGTTAGTAGAAATGAGATTATGCATTTGGAAGTTCTTAGTAAACTCTGAAGTGCCACGTCAGTGTATGAACAATACCAGTCTCTATGTATATGAGTGTGTACTTCCATGTAGCTTTTGAAGATTTTCTACATTGTCCTCCAGCTCAGGCCTTACCCATATTTTGTGGGTATCAATTCAGCCTCACTGTGGGAGGACTCAAGGTCAAATCATAGTAATTGAATATACTTCAGTTTTGATGTTTAAATATTAAGACATCTTTAATAGTCATTGTTAAACTCATTTATAACACATAAACTCTTTGCACCTGTTATGATTTGTCAGCTGTCTTACATGTGTGCTATTGATGGAATAAAAGATGCGGATTTTAAAAAATTTTATATTTAATTATAGAATTAAAAACGGGATGTGTATAAATATAAAACCATTACAAAAAGCACAGGAAATATAGAAACCCAGAAAAGTACCACCTAAATTTAATAGATATTAATATTTTACCTTATTTGCTTCAGTATTTTCTCTTCAGTTATAAAGCAACAGAACAGCACATAGAACAAAGGCCCTCCTGCCCCAGGCTTTCCTCTGGAGGGGACCGTACCCTAAGTTCAGTTCATGGGAGTGCCGTATTTTTACTTCAGGGGCGCATATCCATAAACATGTTTTTATTGTTGTGCTGAGTAAGATAAATATAAAATCATTGCAGTTCTCCACATGGTTATCCACATGGAAAACTACACTAATTTTATAATTTTTAAATTCATTCAACACATTAAAAACATATAAAATATACTTTTCTGGTATAACTTTCTACCCTAATAACATAAATTGAAATGGCTTTTACACTATTTGACTGTAATCTATGGAGTGATGTATGTTTTACATTGTGACATAATACGTATCATATAAACACTTGCGTATAAAACTGAAAATGGTTCTTTAAACCATAGATGTGTGATGCTTTTTATTTTCTAGTTTATTCATGTTTAAATACTTGTCCCAGATTTAATAAGTTCATTTTCTGATGATAAGTTGCCACCCATGATTTGAGAAATACTAAGGTTAATCTAAAAAATAAATCTAAAAAAAGCCTGGTGGGTGTGGTTCAGTGGTTGAGCGTCATCCCATGGACTGAGGGGTCCTGGTTCTATTTCAGGTTCTATTCAGGGCACATGCCCGGGTTGCAGGCTCGATCCCCAGTTGGGGGACGTGTAGGAGGCAGTTGATCTATGTTTCTCTCACATCAATGTTCTTATCTCTCGCTCTCTAAAAAAAAAAAAAAAAAATCAATAAAAAATAATAATCTAATCTTAGTTTATCTAAAATGAATACTAACTTTCATATACAAACATAAGCCTTTGTTGTGTAATAAAATTGCTTCAAATAAGGCAGTGAATTGAATAGCATTCTTTTGCACAATATGTGATTGTGTTCCTTTTGGAGAATTTATTCTGAATATTTGTTTTCTGTTAACTAAATCCATACATATCTTAGCCATTTGAGTAATTAATATTAATGAGCTAAATGTTTTAGAGAATTCATGTTGGTTAGTGTAGAACTTTCAGTCTATTCCAACCATGGTTTACCTGGAGTCCAGGGGGGCTGCCATGGTGTCAGGGAAGGAAAGAACTGTGGTTGCCTCAGAAGCTGACTCCCAGCCCTGTTAGGACAGACTATATAACCTTAATAAGTTCTTCCTTCCTTCTGGCCCTCCTCACCTATTAAATGGGAGGTTAGCCAGCTTATCTTGCAAGCACTTTCAGCCTGTGAAATACTGGGTAACACATATCTGGGCTTCCAGTTGTTAGAATTTGCTGAGAATATATCTGAACAGGACTTTCTGTTGGAATTACTAGTTTTGCAGTTGCATTTGAGCAAGGGGTAAAGCTAAGGTCATATTCAGTTTAATATGGTTTTTGGGCAGAATTGACTCCTTCATCATAAAACCATTTCATACTAACCATGACTTCTCCAAACTCTGCCTACTTTTTGTTACAGTAAGGGTCAGGGCTGTATGAATATATATATATGAACATATATAGTGCTAAGAATGGCAAAGGAGTGTTTTTTCATTCCATTTTAGGCAAATGTCCTTCCAGGAAAATCCAAAGCTGCCAGAAGTAAATCTGTAACCTCTGGTAAGCCTCTGGGACATTTTCGTAAGTCCTACACATTGCAATAGTCCGAGGCTTTGGGGAATTCTTTTTTTAATGTCAGTTACACATTTGGAATAGAGTAAGGCCATATCACCTAAACTACATGTCCTTAAAACAAACAAAACACCACTTTTCATAAGAGTCCTGCCTCCTATGTGAAGCAGGAGTTTAAAAGCAATTTGGGGTAGACTGGACCTTGGAGACTATCTCTTTTCATTTCCTTCCAAGAAAATAGGTCAGCAAATGCTCTTGCTTGGGTCTCCAGGTGGAGGCAAAGTCAGAGGTGGATTCCTGGTATACTCCAAGGTTCCCGTTTTTTTTTGGTTTGCAGATTTCTTTTAGGCAGCTCTACCTTTAGAGAGATCTAGAGAACCAATTCTAACTCATGTCTAAGGGGGTGGACTTAGTAAAGAATGTGATTATGCTTCAAGTAGAGATCTGCTCCTACCAGAGGGACTAGCGAAGGTATCTTTTTCCTTAATGACACCTGGATAGACATGAGTCTGTGGGCGAGCATCCTCTGAACCCAGGGTGGCTGAAGCATTTGCTCGATTTAGTGAACTCCTCTGACCGTGTGAGAACTCTGTTTTCTCTCAACTCCAGTATGCAAAAGATTCTCATTATCTCAGCAGTACTTGCCCTCCCTTTATAGAAGGTGGGTTGAAATTTTTTGACCTCTAAGTTCTGATTCTGTGGTTGATGTCTTTAGGCTAGGGACCAGAGCTAACCATTTTTGTGATGCCCTGTGTCTTTAACTGAGCAGGTAAAATGTGTTTTTTTTTTTGTTTGTTTTTTTTTTGTGAATGAAGACTATGCTAACTAGTCACTGTTCTGTGCAATGTAAGTTATAATAAAGTTGATCATCATAAAATATGAGACTTGACTTTTGAAGTAAAAAAATGCTTTTCTTTTATGTTGAAATAACTACTAATGAGCCTCCCTGTCTGTGCTTTCCCCTCATCCTCTGCAGTGTGTCGAGACTTTGCTGTCCTGGAGGACCACACCCTGGCCCACAACCTGCAGGAACAAGAGAGTGAGTAATAGCCTCATTCATGCTCCTTCAGCTTTCTTTTTTGTAGTAGTAGCTTGCGGCAGCTGTCTTAGGGTGAAGCAAGGAGAAAACACAGTCCCCAGGCTGCACCATCTATCCCGCTAAGGGACTTGTCTAGGCCTGTGTCACCTGGATGAAGAAGGAAGTTATGGGTATTTTGTACTGTGACAGCTTCCAGGTGTTAGAAGACTGCTGAGTACATTGGAGGAAAAGAGGGACTTGAAACGTTGATGTTGTAGGAGGGAGACGTTGGTTATACACGTGTCGACGTAAGAAATGTCTAAACCTATAGAGAAATTTTATGAGTTTATTTGAGCCAAACTAATGAGTATTGCCTAGAAGCAGAATGAGAAAATGCTCTAGAGAATGGCAGTTTTGCAGTTTATTTAATACATTATATATAGTCAAAGGAGGAAGCATAGGGTGGATTACATGAAATCCACTGGTGGCAGATTAGGGAGGCTGGAGAAAGCAAATAAGGGAAATCTCTGAGATTGGATAAAGAATAAAATGGAGAGACACATACTTCTTTGACATTGGTGTGTACAAGGTAGCTAATAATTAACATTTACAGCACACAGAGATGGTATACTGGGAAACAAGATAACAAGAAGTGTTCTGGGTCTCCTCCTCCAGTAAAAGGGGATTACTCTGACATTTCAAAGGTATGTTATCTCAACTGCAAAAGGACAATAGACAGGCTCAGTTAAGGTAAAGATTGACCTTTGTCAAGGAAGATACTGGCTAGGACATGACTAGTTGCCATGACTTACTTTCAGTTAAGAAAGTGAGTTTTGTTTCAGAGCATCCTATGTGATGACTTCTGCCATGCAGGCCTTCCCTGAGCTGGTCAGGTTTATTATGTGTCCCCTTTTTTGTCCACACATGTACTTGGAGTGTATGGAAGGCTGGCATAGGGGTCTGTTTCTTCCCATTGAAATAGGGGCAAAGGTTTTTTCCAGGCACTGAAGGCACCTACCTAGACTGTGGATTTTTCTGAATGTTTGTATATATAATTATGAAAAATAAACGTGTTGTACAAAAGCACATATTTATGTATATGTAATTTGAGAACCATAAATTAATGTGTCAATAGAAAAGTAAGCATTGAAAAATGTAGTTTATTTTATAGAGTGGCAGCTTGTGCAGCCCTGGCTTTAGAATATTTGTGTAGAAGTCCTGGTACTGCCACTGTTTTGCCTTGTGACCAAAGGCAAATGACTTAATTTTTCTGATCTCCTTTTTACTTAATGGAAAGATGGGACTAATGAATATGACTATGAATAATGGATATGAAGTTCTTAATGGAAAAGTTCTTCCTAAGTTAATTGTGAGGTTCATTATTAACAAGCCAACGCATTGTAATTTCTCTCCTCAATCTTTCTGTCCAGTTGAGCATCATTTGGCATCAAACATTCAGCGGAACCGTTTGGTCCAGCATGATCTCCAGGTGGCTAAGCAGCTCCAAGAGGAAGATCTGAAAGCTCAGGCTCAGCTTCAGAAGCGCTACAAAGACCTGTGAGGATTCTGGGGAGTGGGAGCGAATCATGCCAGGACTGCTTTTCTCTGTGGGCCAGCAACCAGGGCAGGGAAGGAGGGGACTCTCCTGTTCCTCTGATTCCTGTCACCATTATATGACAGAGTGTGTGTGTGTGTGTGTGTGTGTGTGTGTGTGTGTGAGAGCGTCCATCCTTTTCTTTGATTTGGACCATTTTCTTTGTTTTTGGAACACTGACTTGGTTTTGGGATGTGTGGATTCTGGTGTGGACTTTCAGCATTTGAGACATTTGGTCCACCTATTTTCCTTCCCTACAACATGGCAAGATGATCTCTGTCCCTTCTGCCTCATAGGTTGGTTGTCTGGGGGATCCAGCAAAATTCTATATGTGAAGGAACTTTATGAATTTATTGGATTCCTTTACTATTTCCTAGCAGTGCTTGCTGCTCTTATTTTCCTTAAACCCCTTGCTTTTCAGGTACATGCAGAATCTTCTGGAAAGCTCTGAATTATACACGAGTTCTTACTCGACCTCCTCCTTTAATAATTAGATAATAGCCCTGGCCGGTTTGGCTCAGCAGTTAGAGCGTTGGCCAATGGACCAGAGAGACCCGGGTTTGATTCCCCCTAAGGGCACGTACCTCGGTAGCAGTTTGTCCCTGGCCCCAGTTGGGGTTATGTGGGTGGCATCCAGTCGATGTTTCTCTCTTCCTCCCTCTCTCTCTCCTGCTCTATCTGAAGATAAATGCAAAAATGTCCTCGGGTGAGGATAAAAAAAAAATTAGATAATAGAAAGATCATATCTAAGTTCTCTTATAGCAAAATTACTTTTTATTTTCAATGCACTAAAACTCAGAGGGTACATTTCTTTTTGAGAGTAGCTCTTATAACTACTCTCCTATAACTACTCTCCTATAACTACTCTCTTATAATTACTACTATAATCCACATTTCAAATGGTGGATTTAGCCACAAGATATTGTTTTGAGGAGGAATGGGTAAAGGAAGAATTGAAGGGACCCCTCAGTTTTTGTTTTTTTCTTTATTGATTGTAGATAGAAAGGAAGGGAGAGGGAGAGAGAGATGGAAACATCGATGAGAGAGAACATCGATGGCCACCTCCTATATGCCCTCTACTGGGGATTTGGCCCACAATCTGGGCATGTGCCCTGACCAGGAATCGAACTGGTGACCTACTGGTGCATGGGTTGACGCTCAACCACTGAACCACACCAGTTGGGCCCCCTCAGTTTTTTTTTTAGTTGTCATGTTCATATGAACAGGAGAGCCTATTATTCTTGCTGCCTTTAAGGAAAGGTTTGTCTTTCTATTTTAGTATTGGTAGAGTGGACTTTATTCATCATTTATTTTTTCCGTTTTCTTATTATGTAAATAAGCATTCCTATATGAAGAAACATAACCATTGCCTTTAACAGCCTTCAAAACATACTCTGAACACTTTGTATGTAGAGACACATGCATGAGGCACAGAGAATTGAATACTAAATTTCATTCTTATGAAGAGAGAAGAGACTGAGAAAACTGTCCCAGCATAGTTGATGTATTTAATCTGCACCTTGATGGTTAATTAGGAGTTTATAGTGATCACTGGGGAAAACCATTCTAGGCAGAGGGAGAAGCATGCATAATGGTAAGAGGTAAAAGGACCTGGGATCGCATGGTAGCTGCCAGACGGTCAGCATTGCTGGAGTGGAGAGTACAGTTAAGTAGGAGGTGAAGCTAGAAGAGTACTCGAAAGCTGGGCAAAAAGTCACATAACTTATTTAAAGGAATTTAAGTTCTATAGATTTCATATTATAAATAATAGAGAAGTAACTATTGAAGGAGTTTTAGAGTTTCATTTTGGGAGTACTCTGAGGGCTGGTAAAGAATGAGAGAGGCAGGATTGAAGATTGAAGGGAGCTGTTCAGCAGTGGTCAATTTAAGAGATGATGAGGCTTACCCGGCCAGTGTGGCTCCCATGGACTGAGAGGTCCTGTTTCGATTCCTGGTCAGGGCACATGTCCAGATTTTGGGCTTGATTCCAAGTAGGGTGCATGCAGGGAGGCAGCTGATCGATGTTTGTATCTTTCCCTCTCTCTCTTTAAAAAAAAAAAAAGAAGAGATGGTGAGGCCTGAATGGAGGACACAGGATAATACAGATACAGAGAGGACTGATATGATGAGGCCTGAATTGAGGGTGATGTTAATGGAGTTAGAAAAGACAAATTTGAGATCTATGGAGGCTTGGCGTCACAAATCGAGTGAAGATGGGAGCCGGAGCTAGAATACTCAAGAATTCTAAACTACTACCCTTTGCATTATTCATAAGTCTCTGTTATGAAAGTCAGTTCTGAAGTTGAACAGAAGTTTAAGATTCTGAATAAGGGTCATGATAGTATAATGAGAGAGTATTCAGTCAAAACTGTGTAAAATAGAAATCAGATTTGGAGAGTGGTCCTAAGTGAGAGAATAGGTATTATGTTCCTGCATGGGACTTTGGGGTTTTGGAGGCATTCCTGGCTGAAGGAAGTAAGTTAGAAATGAAGGTTTTTGATGTTCACATCCTGGTGGCCTTGACTGCTGAACATCAAGGGAAGAATTAAATGCTGTAGACTTTAAGGAACCGGAACCTTTCACTCATTCTGTTTCGTGGAGTTCCTGTCCAAAGTCAGGCTTGTGAAGATTGTGGACTACTTTTTTCTTACTTGATTTTGCTTCCTCAGCAGTCTATATAATTAGCTAAGTGCACTAGAACTGGTCCTTCTTACAAATATGGTCTGAAATAATTAAGCTCAACTTAAACTTCACTTCTTTATTTTCTATACTAGGAGATACATCTTCTGTGGCATTTGTGACCTTGAACACTTCATTTGGATTTGCCTTTTCTACTGTGTTTTGCTTTCTTCCTGTCTGTTACCACCTTGGATGTAGTTAGTACTTGCTTACTCCTAATCAGATTTCATGTTAATTTAGAAGGTCCAGGTAGCAAAGCCTTTAAAAACTAACCCTAATCGTGTATATGATTCTTACTTATTAGAAATGAGTGACCGAGAGGAGGATATATGTATAAGTAAAAATTATTCTGATTAGATTTTTTGTTTATCTTCAATTCTTTTTGGTTTGAAAGGTTAAGAATCCTACAATATTAGACCTGAAATATGAAGTCATTAAGTCCAAAATCTTTTATAGCTGATTAAGATGACATGAGCGGGCATGATTCACTGGGACAATCAGACATCAGGTCTGTATACATCTTGTCCAGTGATTTTCCCACTGACTCTAAAAAACACTTGTGTCTCTTGCCTGTGCTGTCTTGTATTCTTGGCCTCTTTCTGTCTTGTGTGTGCAAATATACCTGTGTGTGTGCACACAGCTGTTTTCATCTACATCTACTTATTTCCAAACATGTGGAAAGTGTCTGTTTCCTTATACAAATGAGAATAATTTTGAAAATTATATTTTATCCCTCAATTTTGTTTAGAAAATTTAGGATATTGCCCTCTTCTCCACACTCCCCACAACACTTTTCAATTACAAAAGGCTGCCATTAAACAGATTATCCAGGGCAGGGAGGTAGAAGAGGGTAAAGGAGGGATAAATGGTGATGGAAGGAGGCTTGACTTAGGTGGTGAACACACAGTACATTATACAGATGTATTATAGAATTGTACACCTGGAACCTATATAATTTTATTAACCAGTATCACCCCTATACGTTCAATAAAAACACACACATTATACAACCAACACTGAAATTCTTTGAGTATTTTAAGTTTAACTGGCTGGGGAGATAAGATGATGAATTTATTCAGCAAACGAACTACATATATAAATCACAATTGTAATTTTATTCCAGCATCTTTTTAGATACTAAACTTGAAACATGTTTATGTTCACCTTTCTGAGCTAACACTTTGGGTAAAGGTTGGTTCCTCAGAGCTATCTTATTCTAGAGTTTTAAGCTGCCCATTGACTTTTCTCAAAACCTGTAGCCAGAAGACTTGTGTCCATCTCTGAGAGATCCAGACTCTGTTTTCTGTTGGAACTGCTGTTTTAAAGGATCTGTTTCTCCCACCAGAGTGTATTGGGAGCTTCTGAGCCCAGGAGCAAGATTTATTTATTTTTGTATTCTCAGTGATGAGCATAGAGCCTGCACCATAGAAGATGATATGTTTAAATCTTTGTTGAATGCATGAATGCCGAAACAAACAAAACTATGGTAGCAGCAGTTTTCTTAGTCGCCAAACTGGAATCAGCCAGAGAGGTTTCTACTGGGGACTGAAGCTGGGGAATAAATCATTTTAAAATCATACCACCCCCTGTAGGTGACCACAGTATTGACAATTTAGTGATCTCACTCTCAATGTTCTTCTGTGTACTCTCTACCTATTTGGATATTTGTGGGCATTAGTCTCACGGTGTATATCTCCTTTGTGGAAAACGTGCTTGCCTCTCTGTAGAGTGGCCCCAGTAGGGTGAGGTGATATGGTCGTGCAGGAAAGCCATGGAGCTTTCCACTGTGGTGCCTGGGGTCAGATTCTGGCCTGCCACTTACTTTCTGGGTGCCTTAATGAAGTGACCTCACTGCTCTGGGCCTCATGTTCTTCATCTGTAAGTGCTGACAACTTCAACCTCTGCAACACCATTGTGAGGACTGAGATAAAAATATGCACGGTGGCTCATAGTGAGTAGTCGGTAAATTGTACCTTATTTTCTTCATTCATGTTGTTTTGACCTTTGTTTTTTAGTGAACAGCAAGACTGTGAAATTGCTCAGGAAATCCAGGAAAAGCTGGCTATTGAGGCAGAGAGACGACGCATTCAGGAGAAGAAGGATGAGGTACAACTTGGTCAATGCCCTTCCACCCTATGGAAGAAGGCTGCTCGGCTCCAGAGCAATTCCTTTCTGTATTTATGGGCTCAGTGTAGGGTTGCTGGATGGGCAACCAGAACGCTCCTCTTTTAGGTGCATAGTTCAAGTATTGCCCTCCATGGGCCATTGTTTATTGCCCCTTGATCAGTTGCATGTGGTGAAATCTTAAAAGATGATAATGGATAATTTAATGTGAATTAATTTCCTAGGGCTACTGTAACAAATTACCACAGACGTGGTGGCTTAAAGCAAGAGAAATGTATTCCTCACATTTCGGGAGGCTAGAAATTTAAATCAGGGTGTTGGCAGGGCCATGCTACCTATCAGGAAAGATCCTTCTTTGCCTCATCCTAGCGTCTGGTGGCTCCTGACAGCCTTTGTCATTCCTTGGCTTGTAGCTGCATCACTTCAGGCTCTACCTCCATTGTCACGTGGCCTTCTTCCCTGTATCTCTGTGTCCTCTTGTTTTCTTCTAAGGACGTCAGTCACTGGATTGAGGACCTATCCCAATCAAATATGACTCCCTTTAACTAATTACATTTGCCAAGACCCTGTTTCCAAATAAGGTCACATTCTGAGGTCCTTGGTAGAAATGAATTTTTAAGCGGCATTACTCAACCCAGTACAGAGTGTCTGTCTATAGGTTACTCCCACAACTTTAATGAGAACAGAACTTAAGTGTGGCCTGAACGGAAGTCAGGGAGTGGTCACCGTGAGGGGCCAGGGCAGCCACTGCTGTCACTCTTTTTTGTCGATTGTTTCACTTCTCTATGATAGGCGGACTCAAAGCACTGATCTGTTTGATTCTGTACATATTTTTCAGTTGTGTTGTTTTTAAAGCCAGAAATAACCAAACTTAGCAATAGTGTTTGGTTTGTAATATTTGAATATGCAACTATTACTTGCTTTTGTGCTGTTTTCAGCATTTCTCTTTTCACTTTGTATTGATTCTGTGTCTGCCTTTTTCCACACCTATTGTGCTATTCTTGGCCACTGTCTTGATTTACAATAAGGAAGAAAATGATTTATCATTTTTAGTAATACAATGATTATATGGTTTATTGTATAATCACAAATATGTTTTACGGTTAAAGGGAGCACTATTAGTAACTTATATAAACTGGGACTGCCCTCAACTAACTGGCACATGTGATCACTTACTAGGTAGATGTGATCAGGGTCACCAGTATACTAGTCTACTTACACTGCTAACTCCCACTGGGCCGTCCCCATTCCCATAGGGCTGTTTGTTCATTGCGAGGGGAGTGTGATGCACGGGGAATGAGTGTATTTAGCTGTGTCTTTAAGAAACAGACTGTGATTCTGTGGTAATCAGAACTGAAAGTAAGAATTAGAGATTAGTTTTTATCCTTCCTGTTATCAGCACAGTAACTCTTTCTTTTTTTACCCTCACCCGAGGGCATTTTTTGATATTTTGTTCAGATATAGTGGAAGGGAGAGAGAGAGAAACATCGATGTGAAAGGGACACATCGAGTGGTTGCCACCCCCACGACCCAACCAGGGCTGGGGACAAACTGCAACTGAGGTACGTGCCCTTAGCGGGAACTGAACCCAGGTCTCTCTGGACCGTAGGCCGATGCTCTAACTGCTGAGCCAAACCGGCCAGGGCAGGAACTCTTTCTTAATATAGAATGTGATGCTTCTCTGTAGTCGAGGCTTTGCTTTGGGGATGAAATGGGGAACTGAAAGAAGTGATTATAATTTGTAGACAGGAAAGCTTCTATTTAAAAATAACAGAGTAAGGATTGGCTTCTGACAAATGCTACTGGTATCCTATGATTTTGTTCCCCCTCCCCCCATTCAGGGAAAAACGGATACAAAGAGAAACCAAATCACTTTCTTTTAGGCATGTAGATTCTAAATAGCGATCACAATAAATACAGTGATACCTCGGTTCTCGAACGCCTCGGTTTTCGACTAAATCGGTATTCGACCAGGAGATTCGAGAAACTTTTGTCTCGGAATCCGAACAAATATTTGGAACTCGAACTTCCGAGATGAGCCGAGTTGAGCCGAATGGCGTTCATTCGGCCCAGCGCGCCTTGCTTGCGTCATCAGTGTGAGTGCAGAGAGAGAGTCACGCTTTGTGGAGTCACGCTTTCCTATTGGGTTTCATTGCTTCGGTTCTCGAACAATTCGGTTCTCGACCGTCCTCCTGGAACGAATTATGTTCGAGAACCGAGGTATCACTGTAATCTCATGGTAATACCATATAAAGTAAGCAGTGTAGTGAATAACTCAGTTTTTCAGATGAAGAAGTTATGACTTAAAGAAGTAAGTGACTGGTGCCAAGCTATAATAAGGTGCCAGAGCAATGGCTGCACGACACAGGGTTGACCGACTGCTTCTGACTTAGACATACAGTGATATAACATAAAACATGTAGACTTTGGAGTTAGCTGCCTTGTGTTTGAATCTTGGCTGTTTAGCCCTTAGCTGTGACTTTCAATGTCTCACTTAACCATGTAGAAACTCAGGTTCTAAATTGGAGAAGTCATGATAGTTAGCATACTTTAAAGAACCGTTTTAGGGTTTAAATGAGATCATGTATAAAAGGCCTCTGATACACATTAACTTAATATTTGCTCTTTTTGCTTTCTCGCAAAGTGTTTTTCTCACCATTCTGCCCTTTATAACAACTCAGATTTCTCTTACAGAGATTGCGATAAGTTAGAGAGCAGGACAAATAATACAGATTTAAGTATATTCCAATGTGGTGTGATTTGAGGGATCTTGAGGAGTGTTGTCCTTAAAGGCCTCTCACTACCTTTGCTTCCACTACTATTTGACCTACTAAAATGTTTCCCTGTCCCTGCACAGTGGAGAGATGAAATGAGAAGCCCAGTCATGAAGACTTAGTGAGGCCAGACTTTAAAATCTCCATTCAGACTGTGAGTTTTCAACCGATGTCTTAGATTAGAAGGGGGCTGCTGTGCCAGGATGTTCTTCTGTGCTATGTGACTCTCAGCCCACAGGTGTGTTGTTAACAGTAAATGAACAAAATTTGCATTAGTAAAGCTTGTCCTTGAAGGATGTATGATAATGCTAATTTGTTTATTTTAGTCCAGGCCGCCTCATAGAGGAGATTGAAGCAGTTGTGCTCATTTTCCTGGCCAGCTCTTCAAAAAGCATTGCCCGTTACTCATGAACTGTCCTCATTCTTCTCTCTCTTCCCTTCTCCTTCCTTGCAGAGTCTGCTTAGCTAATACGTTTTTATTCAACATCAGGGCTGTGGAAAATTCCTCTCTGGATTTTCATCCAAATCTCTTAGACATTTAGGGGGTCAACTCTCTTGGGTACTTTATAATCCCTCAAAACAGCTAGATGTAGAATCCACAGCCCCTTTACTCTTAGGACAGACTGTTTCTGAACAGCATTGTACAGGAGAAGTAAGAGTTATACAGCTTTGTGAAGGTGAATTAGCATGTCTAGCTAGCTTTGTTACGGTGTAATTTTATTGTGTGTGTGTGTGTGTGTGTGTGTGTGTGTTTAGCAGAGCACAGATGTTAGGAAAGTAGCATTTCCTTTCAAGGAGACAGATGTTGAAAAGATTAAAAAAATAAGGAAAGGAAAAAGATCTTTTGTATTTTTTTTTTTTAGATCTTTTCTATTCTTAATAGCAAGCACTGTGGCCTCTGCCTTCCCTCCCTCTCTCCCTTTCCTTCTCTCTTCTGTCTTTACTCCTCCCTCCCTACTTTCTTTCTTCCTTTTGAAAAGATTTTTTATAGTTTTTTTGTCACCATTTATGCCCTCTTCCATCTCCCCACCCCCCGCCATCACCACACTGTTCTTCCTTTATTTTTTTAAACTGTTATACAGTGTCTTGAATATAGTAGTTGCGTGTCTTTCCAGGCGCCCTGTTGAAAGGTTTGAAAGGGCTTGTAGCCTTTGGGAATACTGCACTGTATGGGTTTGTGACTAGTACAAGTGGACTGATTTCATTGGGACCTTTCTCTTGATCACAGCATAAGCATTTGTCAGTATTTTTTAATAAAGCTAAGGAATGTGTGTTTAGTTAATTTAACTTAGTTATTTTTAAATAAAACTCCTAAGTGTGTGTGTGTGAGAGAGAGAGAGAATATTTATAGAAATACTTACGTGTGCCTTTGAACCTAGGTCTGGTGGCAGTTAGACTTGAGCAGAGCAAAGATGACGGGCCAGGTACAGAGGTCACCAAGGCAGAAAGCCCCAGATGCCTAACAATGGACAAAACTAGGAAAACCTTTCCTCCCCCAGCATATCTCTGGCCACTCAGTTCAGACCCCCTCACCTTTCATATCTATGGTCATGCGGTCCGGACTCTCCCCTGACCTTTCCTTCCCTGGCACGTTGCTAGTCTTGTTGGTTAGACCCTCTTAGAGGAGGAATAAACAAGGGGGCCGGAGACTAGCCTATAAGTCTTAAGCCCTCAGGACTGAGGTTCCGACCTAGGCCTCAGCTTTATTTTAGCTCTAGGCCCAGAAAAGCAGCAAAACCAGACAAGCCAAACCATGGCTGCCTCAGGACTAGAGGCATTGACTAATGACCTCCTGTCCCTAGCACCAGCCAATCAGTAGAGGCCATGACCCTGAAGGGACACACCTGGAAAGCTGATAAATATTCTACTGAGCTCCTCCCCTGGGAGCTCCCCTAAACTCCCTGCCCTTAAAAGCCCTTAGGAGGAGGACCCTCCCAGGATCACTCTGAGTCCCCCCCCCCCCACTCACCAGGCCTGTTACCCTTACCTTTCTTTCTTCTAAGCTCCAAGGGCCCTCCTTTGGCCTCTGTACCTTGTTTCCTGTGCTCATTTCTTCTACCACTTACTTCCACCTCTGTGACTTTCCAAATAAACTTTCTCTTATATTTGAGTCTTGGCTCTGAATTCTTTACTAGCCAGAACTCAAGTACTGCAGTTGCTGAACCAAGTTCCAGTCTGACCCCACTGGTCTAACACCTAGTACCATTCCCACTGCCAGTAGGTCCAAATATTTGTGATTGTTAAACTATTTTAGAGAAACAGCATGGTCAACATGTTATGAAAAGTCTGTGGAACTATTCCAACAATTTGAAATCATTTATAATATAGACTGCTCAGGAATAAACTTAGTAACCAATTTACATTAAAAATTAATCTAGCATTTTAACCGATTAGAATTCCATATCCTAGAAGAATTTTTTAAAATATGTTTTTATTGATTTTTTTAGAGAGGAAGGGAGAGAGAAACATTGATCAGCTGCCACTAATACGCCCCCTACTGGGGATCAGGCCTGAAGCCCAGGCATGTGCCCTGGCCTGGGAACTGAACTGGGACCTCCCAGTCCATGGGACGATGCTCAGCCCACTGAGCCACACCAGCCGGGCTAGAAGAATTTTTATATAAGTTGGTAATATTTAGAGAATAGTTCAATAATACATTTTAGCTACTAAACATTTTTCCTATGTTTTGGCAGTTTCAAAATAAGTTCTCACATACATAGCCAGGAAGGGATAGTGAAAGGGAGGCTTTAGGTTGAGAAGTCTTCTCTGTTTTTACCTTAATTATACTGATGTTTTTACATCCATAGAATTGGAATTATCTTGTTTTTCTAGCTTACAAAGTAACCATTTGGGGGATTATGCCTGCTTTGAGTGCCCTATTGAGTTAGATGTTAATATATTTATTGCGAGTTGATAAAGAATTTAACAGTCTAATGGAATGGCTTTCTTTTTTTCTTCTTTCTGACAGCCATTGACAGTCATGATTTTTTTTTTATTCTCACCCGAAGACCTTTATTTATTTATTTTTTTGCATTTATCTTCAGATAGAACAGGAGGGAGAGAGAGAAACATGGATGTGAGAGAGACACATCAAGTGGTTGCCACCCACACGACCCCAACCGGGCCCAGGAACAAACCCCAACCGAGGTACATGCCCTTGGTGGGAACCGAACCTGGGACTCTCCAGTCCGCGGGCCGTCGTTCCAGCCACTGAGCCAAACTGGCCAGGGCGACAGTCATGATTTTAGATCTGTTTTAGCTTGTTACACCCAAGATTTTCCCAGGGAGAGGTAACCCCAATATCAAATCATATAAATCATAAAAATACTTTAAGGAATCCAACACCGTGGTTCGGTAATTTGTCAGCTGCTTGAGAAGGACGTGCCAGGCTCCTCTGGGCTCCATTGCACCTTGTGTAGCAGCGCCTCTTCCAGAGACTCCTCTGCACGTCTTACAGTATGTAGTTACTTGCTTCTAATACTTAATAGATAAGGACTTTCAGGATATTGACTGTGCCTTGTTTCTCTACCAGAATATTTGGCCCATTGAAGGAGATCAGTATTCCTTTCTTTTCATTAAAATGATTTTCCTTACATTGTAGAGATTTTTACACTCATAGCTTCACATTTTCCAGAGTTGGGTTACTTGGATAACAAAAAAAGGAGAGATGAGATATAATGGTAAATTCTTATTCCAATAAGTGACATTACTAGAAGGTCTTCTATGTCACAGAATTATTCTATGTGTATTAGCCCAAAGTAAATCTACTTGATGAATGTGATTAATTTTTTTAAATTATGGAAAATTACTTCAAAAGGGCTTATGTGTGCTTTTAGGTTCGTGTACTGAAGTTAAGTTTTATGGAACACTAATTCCATAAGGTGTATATTCTTTACATTAAAAAAAATGGCTTCTGTCACAAGTAAATTTAGAAATTTATGAGTTATAGGAAGGTAACAGGTTTCTTTTATCCAAGTTTTAAAATATGCTGTTGTGCATTTAAAGAGTTAGATAGAATACCTGCTCCCCATGGGATGCTTTGCGTTCTCGAGGACAACTTTTTGAGACCATGTTCTTAGGAACAGAGCTTGGGAAATCCTGTTCTAGGCTGACCTTTCACAGGAAGGAAGCTGAGGACCAAGGTTGTTTATGTGAAGAGTGATGAGGCTTCATCAAAGCATTGTGACTAACAGTTGCCAGCTTAAGCTGTTTCATGGGAAACTCACCCAGCTGAACTCAGTGCGCAGTAATAACGTTGGAAAGCAGGGGGAGAGCTGACTTAAGCTAAACCACAGTTATATTATAGCAGCTATTTTCCATGGAATCTTTTATTCTTTCCCTCCTCAAGCCTAGGCAATCTTTTGTTCTCACGAGGTAGAATCTTACTAAAAAACGTGCTGAGAGCTGATAAAAGGAAAAGGTCTGGGTGGTAGGTGCATGAGACATTTCTGCCGGCTTATAATCACTTCCTTTGACTAGCTAATGTGTTGTGATGAAGGGGCATCATCTTGTTTCTCTCCTGGGTCTTCACACTGAGAAAACGGCTTATTCCTATGTATTTATTAGGACTCAGTTCAATAGTAGGGAAGCAATTTAAGGTCTCTAGAGTGTAGTTTAATAATTTCTGCTGGTATTTGGAGCTGGTAATTTTTATTTATATTTTTATTCAGTTGTAGCAAGGGACATTTTTTTGTTTTCTGTAAAACAAACCACTTAGGAAAATGTATTGTTGGGTGCTTAGTATACATGACAACTTAGGGAATGGTTAGCATTTTTTCCTTACTTCTGCAGTAAAATCTGTAGGAATTTGGGGGTTTATGTAAAAGATACTAGTTTTGGGAGAACAAGTTATCTGTCCTACCTTTCTCTGTCTTCCTAACTGATTGATACATTACTTGTTAAGACACCAAATGTAATAAACAGCGGCTGGCACCTGGTAACACTCACAGACTTATTAAAATGATGCATAAGGGCCAGGGCCCCGGCCCTGGCTGGTTTGGCTCAGCGGTTAGAACGTCAGGCTGCGGTCCAGAGAGACCTGGGTTCAGTTCCTGCTAAGGGCACATACCTCGGTTGCAGTTTGTCCCTGGCCCTGGTTGGTTGTGTGGGTGGCAGCCACTCGATATGTCCCTTTCACGTCGATGTTTCTCTCTCTCTCCCTCTCTATCTTAACAAAAAATGGAAAAAAAAGTCCTCCGGTGAAGATTAAAAAAAAAAAGATGCATGAGGGAGTCAAGATATTTAAGGTTGAGTAGTTCAAATTCTTCATTGTATAGATAAAGAATTGAAGCTCAGGAAATTCATTTTAGTAGTTAATATTTTTTTTCCAGTGTCTTTGGAGCATCTCTGGGTTGAACTGCAAGGAAAAAGAAAATCATCTTAACTTTCAGACTTAGGGGACTTTTTCCATCAAAGTGTTAGACATTCAGATTTCATTGCATGAAAACCATATGTGTGTTAAGTAGGAGTGTGTTCTTTATCTCTCATTCTGAGTATCAACATTTTGTGAGTGCCTACTCAAGTGTCTGTCACTATAGCATGGGCTTTTATGTAGATTATTTTTTATTAAAAAATATATATATGTATCTTTCACACAGTTTTATAAGAAGTTTTCAGCATAGGTAGCACTCAGTTAAAGGCAATATGTTAATAGTTATTTATAATTTTAAATTTAGGCATTATTTAATATAAGCTCAGATTTATAAGCTTATTTTGATGAACATTAAAAGCAGAGTACAATGATAATCATTGTTAATTTATCTAGTTTTAGTATCCAATTTATTTCTACATTGACACGAAAGAAATTGATTTATTCAAATGGAATATTTTTAGGTTTGTCTTTCAGTCTTAGTATATTCTTCATTTTGACTTATTCAGAAAATTGCAAAAAGAAGAATAGTAATTAACTATTGCTTCAAAATTTACATTAACATATAAGCACTTCTTGTATTTCTAGTTATAAATAATTACCTCAAACTCCCTATGGTTGTTATTACTGTTTGCATATTGAGTATGGTTGTCATATTTGTATTAGCCTTTAAGAAGTCTGGTGACAGCTTTGGACTTTTTCTTCAAAAAAGTGTACACAACAAAGTTTATGTACTATTTTATGGGGCGTTCATAGAAATAATCTTCAGATTCAGAACACTGTTACTCTTTAGTTTTAAACGTTTAGTAACCCTTCATTTCTTGCATGATAGATTCCAGACTTCTAAAGAGTACCTGTAAGGAATGCCTATGATTCAGACTCAGATTGTTTTTCTAGCCTCACCTTTCTCTGCAACACTCTATATCCTGTGTTCTAATTGGACTATTGGTCATTTACATAGATTGTCCATCAAACCATTCATAATTAATGATATTCTCTCTCCTTACTTTGCCTATTGGAATTCAGTTTTTTGTTCAGAAATAAATACTGATGAAAATTCTCGCACTAATTTCTTTAAGGAGAAATAATATTCCATTTTTTGTGTTCCCATAAACATTTTTACCTTTCTTTGGTGGCTATATAATTTAATTGTATTATAGTTATTTATATACATGTTTGTTTTTTTGGGAAGATGGTAATATTTTGGGGACAGGGTCAGAATGTGATTCATTACTCAGTAGCTGCTAAAATCTTGCCTGGAGATTATATAGAGGGGATATAGGAGGAAGACTGTTTTCTCTTTTTCAGTTAAGACAGTGGTACTCAAATGCAAAGTTCAATCAGGATCAGCCAAAAATTCTTTTAAAAAGTCTTAAAATTAAGTGCTTACAGCTCTTTTTCAATTTGTCTAGTAGGTCTTCCAGTTTTCACAGGAAGCCCTCCCCCCCCCAAAAAAAGGTCTTAAAATTAAACTAAAGTTTTATAGATTACTACACCCTTCCCCACTCAGACTTACTGAATTGTCATATTTGAAAAAGAGCCCACAAATATGAATTTTTGTTGTATAACTGGCATTGGGAATACGAGGTTTGAATGTCTTCAGATTGAGTTTAAATTTTAATTAAAAAAAAAAAGCCTCTCTCTGATCTGGGTCTTGTGCCACTCCTGTTGAACAGTCATCTGTGGCATTTAAGTTGCATGAACTTACTGCCAGCCAGTCTGCAGAGCCATAGATAGAGCCCGCCCACAAAAGTTTAACACTGAAATGTGGACCATTGACCTGTAGGGTAACTGTATGGAGGTTGTTCACGGTTGGGTAATATTTATTTCCACCCTCTCTGCATTTGCAGGACATAGCTCGTCTGTTGCAAGAGAAGGAGTTACAGGAAGAAAAAAAGCGAAAGAAACATTTCCCTGAGTCCTCTGGAGCCAATGCTTATGGAGAGGGTTACTATTATGAAGATGGAGGTAACATTGCTTACATCACAACCTACTGTACCCTTAGATTCAGCTGTGAGACAACCCTTTAAATTTGTCCAGAAAGTGGCTTTAGTGCCCATTTAGATTTGTGGCAGAACCTAAGGAATTTGTCTGTTCCTTATTGGATGGCCAGAGTCATTTTTAGGGCTGTTTAAACTTGAATACGGGTTTGTAAGATTTGGCATGCATTCTTTTGCGCTGTTGCCACTGAGATGGATGTTATTATATTCTAAGCACATAAACGGGGATGTGGAAAATGGTGGGATGAATCTTGGGACTTGATCTTTCTCAAGGAAATCTGGTCAGACTGTTTGAGGCAGCAAAGTGGCACAAGTAATAAAGAAAGTACACCATACATGAGTTGTGGGATAGCAAAGCTTTTTCTCCATGCATCTCATCTTTTAAACACCTAAGTCAGTGGTTTAGCCTCTTGATGATGTTAAACTTTATGATTCTCTGCTGTTTTGCTCTTGATGCTTTCTTTGCTATTTGATTGCCATATAGAAAACTTTCTGATGGAAAGAAGTCCTTTCAAAGTCTTTCTTTCTGGTGCCTGTGTTTGCCTTGTGGTGGTGGCTCTTCACCTTCAGTGTGTTGGGAAATGAGTATTTGCAAGTATTGCTCAGTCCATTTTAAAGATCTGTCCAAGGAAAGATATTTCCTGTAGTTTCTAGTATGAGTGTTTATTGTAGTTCAGCTTAGAGAACATAGGATAACAAATGAGAGTAAGATTTTAAGTTCAGTGATTTTAAAGGCTCTTGCAAACTAATTATCAATTACTTCTCTATAGTATCATTTAAAAAAGGTAAGTGGGTGTTTGTCTTTGATGGGTAGAATGAAAGGAATGTATATGTGCATGATAGGATTATTACAGTCTAGGTACCTCTTGCTCAGTCACATTGTTGCTCTAAATTGATCATTATCAGTAGAGCTTAGCTCTCTGGTATAATTAGTAAGCAGGTTGATTCTCCATTTATTGCTTGTTGTATTCTTCTTCCATATGTAAAATACCGAGCTCTTTTTTGATATCCATTTTTCTTAAACTGGTTCTTCTAATGCAGTGATGTATTACATTATTTAAAAATGAAAAATCATTGCTGTATTTTGCTATACTAGAGACCAGAAGGTAAAGAGGTACTCTTCAGTCTTTTTTTCTTTTTTTTTAATCCTCACTCGAGGACATTTTTCCATTTTTGTTCAGATAGAGTGGGAGGGGGAGAGAGAGAGAGAGAAACATCGATGTGAAAGGGACACATCGAGTGGCCACTTCCTACACAACCACAACCCCAACTGGGGCCAGGGACAAACTGCAACCTAGGTACGTGCCCTTAGTGGAAACTGAGCCCATGTCTCTCTGGACCACGGGCGGAGGCTCTAACTGCTGAGCCAAACTGGCCAGGGCTACTCTTCAGTCTTTTTTTTTTTTAATCCTCATCCGAGGACATTTTTCCATTTTTTGTACAGACAGAGTGGGAGGGAGAGAGAGGAAGAGAGAGAGCGGGAAACATCGATGTGAAAGGGACCAATCGAGTGGCTGCCACCCGCACGACCAACCAGGGCCGGGGACAAACTGCAACCGAGTGAGGTACATGCCCTTAGCGGGAACCGAACCCGGACCTCTCTGGACCGTAGGTGGACGCTCTAACCGCTGAGCCAAACCGGCCAGGGCTCTTCAGTCTTAATTAAAATCTTAGAAATGTGGTCTGGTGTTTTTCATTTGTTTTCCTTTCTTTCTTTTTTAATCCTCACCTGAGGATATTTTTTCCATTGATTTTTAGAAGAGAATGGAAGGGAGGGAAGGGGAGAGAGAGAGAAAGAGAAACATCAAAGTGGTGAGAGAGACACATTGATTGGTTGCCTCTCACATGTGCTCCGACCAGGTCCAGGTATCAAACCTACAAACCAGGTACATGCCCTTAACTGGGAATCGAACCCATGACCCTTTGGTCTGAAGGCCAATAGTCTAACCATTGAGCCATATCAACCAGCGCTGTTTTTATTTTTAATTCTACTCTAGAGGCATGTTCACTGCAAATAAAAATTAACTACTTTAAAGTTTTAAGTCTGTGAAAACATTATGATGACAATGAAGTACAATAAAATCATTTTAGCCTTTCTCTGTTAAAACCTTATGCTAACTTGAATTGGAACTCAAACCTAGTTGTTTCGACCAGAGTGCCGTCATCCTGATTCATATCTGTAGGGCAAGAGCCTATGTTAAGAATTCAGTGGGTTTTCAGGGACACCTAAAAGTTAAAAAAAAATCTATTCTATATATATTTTAACTGCTTTTGTAAACTTATATAGAGAGGCATATCTGTCACTTATTGGAGTTGGGGGCATTGGGAATAGGAAGTAATGACCTCCTGAGCATATGTACCTACATATTGGGATTTGTCTTCAGTTGTGTGGCTGAAAGACTGTATTGCTGAGCATGTGATCCGTATTTATATGCCTTTGCATTGGACCCAAGTAGAAATCACATTCCAGTCCAGTTGTATTTACAAAGCAATCCTTATGTTCTTTGCGGTGATCCTTTCCCAACACATAAGAGATATTCTTTCATTGTGCTTCTTTCTCTATCTTTATATAATGTAATTTTTGCCTTACATAATAATCACAGTATATTACTACAAAAGTGGTCTTTTCAGCTTTGATTTTACTTAAAATTTAATAAATCATTCTTTTAAAAATGATCATTTATAGATTTTTTTTACAAATTTGTAATTATACCAAATATCTATCAGATTTATATCAATTGAAATGGTATATCTTCTTTATTTGTGAATCCATGTTTTTCTTTCAAAGCCACTTACCTGTATTGCAGGTATATTATTGATTTTTTTAAGTTACAGTTTTTGGAGTCATAAGAGCTAAGGAAGTTAGCTATTATAATAAATGTAAGCCTTCTTCTCATTTGTAAAATGGGGATTATAATAATATAACCTTCTCATGGATGTTGAGAAGATCAAATAATGTAATTTTGGTGAAGACTTAAAAACTCTCAGGTTCTATTGTTTATGCATATATTGATGTTATGTGTATATAATAATATTTTTTATATCTTAACAGAAATCTTATTTTGAAAGACAAACATGGAGACACAAATATATATATATGTACATATGCATGTATATGTGTATATATTGGATATGAGGAAGTTAACTATATTTGCCAAATAACTTAGTCTCAAAAACTGTACAAGTCTCAATCCTAAACTGGACAGGATTTTAAAGGATTCAAACAGATTGCCCCACCCCTGTCTTTTTTTCCCCTTTCCCGGATTTAAATATATCACAGCAAGCAAACTAGTCAGTAAATGTTTTTATCCAGGCAACTCTGAAAGGCAGTGATGGTGCTGCTCTAATTCCTGCAGCACAGTCCCTGGAGGCAGAACTGTGAACACCCTGTAGCCTTTGAGGAAGAATTTAAAAACCACTATAAGGACAAAACAATCCCAGCCTCACACATTCAAGTGGAAAACAAAGCCCTTCTTGTTTGTTTTGGCCTTGAAGGCAGACTTCCCTCTTGCAGCTGTCTTTGGGAACACTGGTATGGACGCTGTAACTTGCTGTCCTCCCCTGTGGTCATCCTTCCAGTCGCTGGTGTTAATGCACAGCGGACGTCCTTTGGTTCTTTCTCAGTTGTCAAGATACACTTCAAATAATAGTTTAGTTAGAAGAGCAGACCCTTCTTTTTATCACAGAGTAATCATTCCGTTGTTTCACTTCTGCTGTTATGTAAAATATAAATTTAACCATAAATTATGAAGATAAGTACTTTTACCGAATTTTTAGAAGACATCTTAATTTAGATGTCATTTTGAAGCAAATATTTTTTTCAAGTTCAAGAAGAAATAGTTCAAAATGTTTGAGAAGCGTAAGGCATCAGTGATGCATTTAGCATATATCTTTTCTTCCCTTATTTCTTTATTACATCAATAAACTTAAAAAACAAACAAAACTCAAAATACAACAAAACCCTAGAAACTAAGAAAATGTTTATTTATATCCTTTATATCCCATCGATTTAGGGTAGCTGTTTCAAATGCAGTTCAGCAAATAGCTAATTCCAGCTATTTTAGCAATTTTCCATGGAATTAGGATTTCTTTTTATTATTTTGAAAATGTATTCAAGTCTTAGAAATGTTAAAATAAACACACTCTTGTAAAGTGCATATTAATTTATTTCCTTTGTTTTCACACTATGCTTGTGCCTGCGTGAGACCCACAAAAGCACTCATTTGCTGCTTTTGAGCATTGTGTTAAACGCAGGGACATGTATATTTAGCACATACTGGATTTTTATATAAAGAATACAGAATCGTAAAGTTTTTTGAAATCAATTTAGGAAATGACTCCTTTTTTATGTAATCCATGATGGCATCTCTTTTTAATTTTTTTCTCTGCCACAATTCAAGTAAGATTGGGAGCAGAATTATCCAAAGATAACAGGGTCATTTAATCACTTCAAATTCTCTACTTCATCTTCTTCCACACTGAACTGCAATATATCTGGAAATGTTTGCTTTGGCCACGTAAGAGGAAAGGATAGAGGAATACTGAAATCCGTGGATCATTTCTCTGAACTACGTGGAAACTACCAACATTCTGGTGTTGATTTATTGTTATTTCCAAGAAGAATATTTGAAAGCCTCTGGAATCACGAAGCCTAGTTTTTTTTCTGTTTTATGAGATTTCCCTCAACTACCATTTTTCCCCCCATACACAGTTCCAAATTGGTTTTATAAGTATAATTTAACATTTAATGGCTGTAATTTTTGTTATTGGCAAATATTAAAGTACTTTGTTAACTCTTCCTAATCATGATCAAGATCTTCTTTCAAATTTATTTCACCTAATTGAATTGTATGTATTAATTTTACTTTTTTGGGTATGTACCCAGAATCCTTCCAGTAAATGCCCATCCCCTATTTTCAGTTTGTTAAGTTGAAAAAGTGGTCCTCTCCATTTTAAAATAGGTTAAATTCGGGCCCTGTCTCACCCAAGCAGTGAATTCATAATCTGATTGACTTAACCTGCATTTCTGTTTTTCGCATTCCTCCACCTCCACTCAGACCAGCCACGGTCAAGGAGGGCAAGGGAATTGGGTTCTGGATTCTCAAGGTCCTGTAAACTCCAAAGCGATGAAAAGACGGTGAAGCAGAGAAAGGAGAAACCCAAGCATCCGTGGGAGAACTTGGAGGAACCGGAAGAACATCGTTTATCAGAGAAATCTCTGTCCTGTAGCTCAGGCAAAGTGAGGGACAACCCCCAGATTATCACGGAGCAGCATGAAAGGAAATGTTCCGGTCATGAGAGGCTCCGGAGACCTCCTCTTCCCAAGATCAGTGGGGAGGTGTTTCTGAGTACGGAACTTGGTGACTGGGAGGCTAACAGCAGCCATCGAACTCGGAGCTGGGAAAAACAGTCCAGACACCAAGACCAGCTTTCACCGAAGTCTTCTCAAAAAGCAGGGCTTCCTTCCAAGGAGTCTGTGCATGGGAGGGAGCATGGGCAAGGTGGGCACAGAGAGAGGAAGCACAGGCCCAGGACTCCTCCCTTCTCAGAGAGTGAGGAGCGGCTCCAACTCCATGACACAGGTAATAAAGGATGGTTGTTAGAAGCCCTGGTATCATGCAGACATACACACACATGTATTTAATAAGCATCTCAGGCAACATATTCTTTCCCTCTAGTTTTTGCTCATGGCTATGAAATAAACCTGGAGCCAGACTTGACGTAAGGTTATTTTCTTAATCTGAAGTCCGTGTGAAGAAGGAAAACATCTGTGACTGTCCCTTTCTGTCTTCCGAGAGAGTACCCTGATTCATTACACACTTGGGGGCGCCCATCCCAGATACAATTCTTCATTGGCCGGGACCACACATCAGAGATTCAGACAACACAACAAAGCTACTGAATCCCTGATTTTAGTTCAGTGAACCCAGAAGATCTGCTGACACTGCCTTCATAGTGTTTGCCTAACTAGAAGAGCAACAGGGCTGGAGGTCTGGATTTTCTTGTCCTTATCTTTCCCATCTGTAAAGTAAGAGATTGGATATGCAATCTCTTGAGACATATATTGTGGACCTCAGTCCAGTTCTGTCAGAGTAAGCTGAGCTGTTTCCTAAATGTGCAGATTTCTGGGTCTCACAACTATTATCATCTTTGGAGTATGGCCTGGCAGTTGGGCTTATTTTAGACCTGGAGATGATTATGTACTTAAAGTTTGGAAATTCTTGCCTTAGGTTACTTTCTGTGCCTAATGTTCTTCAACTCGAACTCTACAGTTGGTGTCCTGAGATGCCAATATCAAGTTAGTTCTTGGTGTAGGTGCCTCACTTTATTGCACCTCACAGATGTTGCATTTTTTACAAATTGAAGGTGAGACCTTCGGCCAGCAAAAAGGTTTTGACTCGATATATTGCCATACTCCATTGTGGTGGTCTGGGACCAAATCCGCAATATCTCCAAGGTACACCTGTACTTTGATAGGAATGAAGAGAACATTAGACTTAGGTTTCAGATTTCTGGCATCTCTGAAGTTTAACTCAGAATCAGTGAAATCCGCCATTGACAAAGGAAAGGTTATGTCTGTTTTTGTCTGGAAACCTTGTGGCTGTACCCTGTACATCAGTCATATCACTGTCTGGTGTTAGACCATACGTACCTACCTGGATGTTTTCCTCTTATGGACGTTTTTTTAGAAATGCAAGGGTTGCCCTGGCCTGTTTGGCTCAGCGGTTAGAGCATCGGTCTGCGGTCCTGAGAGACCCAGGTTAGGTTCCCGCTGAGGGCACGTACCTCGGTTGCAGTTTGTCCCCGGCCCTGGTCGGTTGTGCGGGTGGCAACCACTCGATGTGTTCCTTTCACGTCGATGTTTCTCTCTCTCCCTCCCTCCCACTCTATCTGAACAAAATATAGAAAAATGTCCTCTGGTGAGGATTAAAAAAAAAAAAAAAAAAAAGAAATGCAAGGGTTATTGGGAAAGGAGTACCGAGGAAGCGTCTGTTCTTATTCTTTATTATTTGCCCAGCCAGCCTCTACTTCTGCTCTGGAAACTGGTTTCTGGGTTGCAGATTCAGGTTGATTTAGTTGCTTCTTCCTATTATGTTAATCCTTTAAGTCATTAAAGGACTTGGTCATAAAGAAAATGAAAATTCAGTTCAGCAAACCATGCTGAGTATCTGCCACAAATATTCTTGCTCCGGGCTTTGTGTTTGGGGTCTATGCTTAGATATGAGCATCAGAGGGTTAATAATTCAAGCCAAAAAGATGGATATGCAAACATATGATTGCAAATTAAATATACTTTGAACAGAGAGCTATGGGGGCATAGAGGAGGAAGCCATATAATCTGTCTGGAGTAGGCTTTATGATTAATTATACTATATCCAGATTGAGAAAGACATGTTGGAGTCCTAAAGGCTTAGGGGAGGGTCAGTGATTACACCAACCTCTATATTTCTGATTCTGTGAATCTGACCTTGTAAGTGCTCTGAGGGCTGGTTAACCTTTTATGGCTTTTAGTTATATTTGAAGGTATCTTAAAGAGGCTTAGGAAGGGTGAAACTAATGTGAAACTAGACACTGATTCACAGACTCTACTACTGGAGTTGGAGGCAATTATTAAAAATTTTCTTTTGTTTTACCAGTACAGGGGTTTAAAAAACAATATGGATAGGCAGGCACTAACATGGCTACAACGTAGCTGCTTGTGTCCGTCATTTTGTGTTCAACTTACTTTACTAATGTTCCTTCAGCAGTCCCTCCAGGCTAGATTTTGCAAATCCCCTGGAATAGTTCAGAGGATTACATTAAAATATATTTAGTAGGTACAGGTGTCTATTTTCAAAGTTATTAGCACAGGCCAGAGTGGCATTTTACTTAATGATGAAGAAACTAGCAGGACGACAAATAGCTCGTTCTAAATAAGCATTTGTGGGACAGGATTTTACAGAGTCTATTGAAAAATAAATGCTAAATATAATTGCTTAATTAAATATGAAATTGGTTAACCTTACAAAGGGCAATAAAACCATACCACCTTTGAGGGTAACTTCTTTATTGAGCTGTTACATCTTATCGGCCTGTTAATTTTCTTCAGGTTAACCTCCAACTTTTTAGGGTCATAAAACTTCTACATCTTTCTGCTATAATATTCCCCAATTGTCAGTCTGGCTTATTACAAAACAGTCTTGCATTATATCAGAGAATCTATCAATTACCATTTTACCCTATTCCTAGCAGAATTTATTTAAGTTTGTATTGTTTTGTTTTGTATATTGAGCAAAGATCTTATGCTGTCATACTGGAGAATGATAAACAGAAAAACACAAGCAAAAGTTAGACTAAGAAATGAATGTAGAACTGTTGGGCCTTTAGAAAGTGAGTTTTCAGACTCTTTTTAGGTTTACAAAGTGAGGACAACCATCCTGTTAATTTTCTTCAAGTAACTGTGCTTTGAAATTATTTAAAGCATCTGTTTTCTATAGTGACAGCCTTAGACTACACTATCTAATTTCCTTCTTACATACTTACAAAAGCTCTTTTTACCTCTGATACAGGGGTACCATATTGAGTGGGTAGCCCTGTCATCCCAGAAGTCCAGAAATTAATTCTGGGTTATGAAGAGTTTCTACTTACAAGACATCCAAGTTCCAGTGATGTAGCAAGAGATCAAGTAAATTGGTTTCCCACTATATATTCGGGACTCAGGGAGATATTACCTCAATTTCTATCTATCTATTTTTATTGGGGTATGGTTGATATGTAATATTATACTACTTTCAGATGTACAATATAATGATTCAATATTTGTATATATTGCAAAATGGTTACCACAGCAAGTCTAGTTAACGTCTGTTACCATACACAGGTACACTTTTTGTGTTTGTGTGATAAGAACTGTTAAGATCTGCTCACTTAGCAACTTTCTAATATGCAGTACAGTATTATTAACTATAGTCAACATGCTGTATATTGTATTCCCATACCTTATTTTTTTTATAACTGGAAATCTTTACCTTTTGACCCCCTGTTAAGGTGGCCTGTTTTGCCCCCACCTCTGGCAACTACCAACATGTGTTCTTTACCTATGAGCACAATTTTTTTTTTTAGATTTTACATATAAATGAGATCATATGGTGTTTTGTATCTCTCTAACTTATTTCACTTAGCATAGTGCCCTCAAGGTTTATCCATATTGTTGCAAGTGGCAAGGTTGCACTTTTTTATGGCTGAATAATATTCCATTATATATATATACAGTCATGAGCCAATAACATTTTAGTCAGTGACAGGCTGTATATATTATGTATATATACATATGTACATACATGGTGGTCCTGTAAGAATACAATGGAGCTGAAAACTCCCTATTGTCTAGTGACATCATATCCATCTTAGTATCAGAGCACCAGACATTTGTCACCTGTTTGTGGTGATGCTGGTGTAAACTTGAGCTGCCAGTTGTATAAAAGCATAGCACAGAGAATTATATATAGCACATAATACTGATAACGATAATAAACAGCTGTTACTGGCTTAATGTATTTGCTGTACTTTTTCTCACTGTTTTAGAGTGTACTCTTTTTACTTATTTAAAAAAACAACTTTGCTGTAAAACAGTATATCTTGTTATGCCAGCAGCAGCCTCATACATCTCATGTTTACCTTGTCTCTTGATTGCATAATTTTCTCTTATATTTGATTTAATCTTGTATTGTTTTGTCCTCACCCGAGGATATTTTTCCATTTTTTGTACAGATAGAGTGGGAGGAAGAGAGAGGAAGGGAGAGAGAGAGAGAAACATCGACGTGAAAGGGTCACATCGAGTGGCTGCCACCCGCACGACCAACCAGGGCCGGGGACAAACTGCAACCGAAGTACGTGCCCTTAGCGGGAACCGAACCCGGGTCTCTCCGGACCGCAGGCCGACGCTCTAACCGCTGAGCCAAACCGGCCAGGGCAATCTTGTATTGTTTTGTACAGTAATATACTATCCAGGCTTATAGTCTAGGAGGAATGGGCTGTACCACGTAGCGAAGTGTGCAGGTTATAGCATCTAGGATTGTGTAAGTGTGCTCTGTGGTGTTCCCACAACGATGAAGTCACCTAATGATGCATTTCTCAGAACTGTCCTCATTGTTAAGCAATGACTGTATACCTCATCTCCTGTTCCGTTCATTCATCTGTGGGCTCTTAGGTTATTTTCATGTCTTAGCTGTTGTAAACAATGCTGCAGTAACCATGGGGTGCATATACCTTTCAAGTTAGTGTTTTCATTTCCTTCAGAAGAATACCCAGAATGGGAATTGCTGGATAATATAGTAGTTCTATTTTTAATTTTTCAAGGAACATCCAAACTATTTTTCATGATGATTGCACCAGTTTACATTCCCACCAATGGTGCACAGTGGTTCCCTTTTTTCCACATTCTCACTGACACTTATTTTTTGTCTTTTTGATAATAACCATTCTAACAGGTGTTTTTGATTTGTATTTTTCTGTTAATTAGTGACGTTGAGACCTTTTTCAAGTATCTATTGGCCATCTATATGTCTTCTTTGGAAAAAATGTCTATTCAGACCCTCTGCCCATTATTAAATCTCTCTCTCTTTCACACACACACACGCACACACACACATTGCTGTTGCGTTTATTTTATTTTATTTTTTATTTATCTTTATTTTTGAAAGTATTACAGATATCCCTCCTTTTCAGCCCTATGAATTCTTTATATGTTTTGGATATTAACCCCTTATCAGATACGTGATTTGAAAATATTTTCTTCCATTTAGCAGATTGTCATTGGTTTAATTGATGGTTTCTGTTGTTATATGGAAGCTTTTTAGTTTTATTGGTCCCTCTTGTTATTTTTTCTTTTGTTGCCTTTGCTTTTGGTGTCAAAACTAAAAAGTCATCTCCAAAACTAATGTCAAGGATCTGACTGCCTATGTTTTCTTCTAGGAATTTTATGGTTTCAGGTTTTCTGTTCAATTCTTTAATCCATTTTGAATTAATGTTTGTATATGGTGGAAGGTAGTGCTCCAGTTCCATTCTTTTGCATGTGGCTTTCTAGTTTTTCTCAACGCCATTCATTGAAGACACTGTTTTTTCCCCACTGTATATTTTTGGCTTTTCGTTGTAAGTGGTCATATGTTACAGGTTTTTTCTGGACTTTCTGTTCTGTTCCATTGATCTGTGTATCATTCTGTTTTTAACTATCAAGAGGTCACAATCTTCTCAAACTGCCCTGCCAATTAAGACTTTCATTTGAATGCCTTCCAAGCGTTTTTGTAGATATTAACACATTTTCTCAGCTAATTCTGTGGTGTAGCATAGGAGGCACAATAGTGTAGAAGATGAGCATATCTCACTATATTGTTTCTTTCACTGGATAGCAAAATTGAAGGGGCAAGGACTAAGGGTGATCTTTCCTATCATCCTCAACTAGGCTTTTGGGGCTGCTCACTGTGTCATTTTTCTATAAATAGGAATATGATATAGCAATCTACCTGGTCCACTGACTTTGCCCAGTACTAACTTCCTTATATAATTTTATTTATTTTGCCTAAAATATTCCTTTCTAGTTATGACCACACTAATCATAACTCAGGGAGGTTTATATTCCATTTAAATATGGTCCACTCATGGGTTGTGCTACTGTTTTGTAACTGTCCCAAACCACTCAGCAATCTGGGTTAAAAGCAGGCCAGCCTGGCATCAGATTCTAGAAATGATGTGAAGTTGAAGTGGATTCTGTATTCTGGGTAATTATGTACTAATTGGCCTGAAGCTAAGAAAACCATGTTTAATAGTCTCTTTTTTTGTGTGGGAAAGGCAGATGAGCCTGAGGCTTTAGGATTTACCGCAAAGCTAGGTTCAAAGCTCTACAAAGAAAACCTTCGCCAGATAACTTAAACTTTCTTCATGTGCCCAGAATTCAGTTGTATTTTCTTGTCTTTCCATTTTTATTTTATTTTTTTGTTTAAAGCAAGCAAATCAAATGTGGTGAGACATTTTGATAAAAACTGTTTAATGGACGGTTATTTTGATGGACATTATACACTAAGCTGGTAGTTCCATTGCTAATTGCAAATAAGAATCAACTGCTAAAGATTAAAAAAATAACTAAAATAAATACTAAAGGCCAGATCTCTCTAGGCTACTTAAATTAGAATCCCTGGGATTTGGGTCAAAGATTTTAATGTTTATCTAAAGCACCACAAGTGATTCTGGTATATAGCCATGGTGGAGAACCACGGATATAAAGAAACAGGCAATTAGGAGTGAGTTTTCTCTTTCCCATCAGTAATCTGTTTACTGAAGTCAGTAATTCAGGTGGTTAATCTTGTTCACTGCATTCAACATTTTGTTCACATTGTTATAATTTAGAAAGGGTACACAGAGGGAAATGCCCACATTTTGAAATGACCATTAGCATTTACCATTCACTTAAAAGGGACTGAAGGAACATATGCTGCATGTAAAATTTCAAAATAAAAAGCCAGAATTTCCCACCAGTCCCTGCCTGTTCCTTTGTCAGGGGAATACAATGCTACAGTCATTGTGCTATTTTCTTTATGTTATATCTTCCATGAAATTGAGCAACCACGGTAAACTGATCAAAGCAGTAGGAAAGATCTAAGAAGCAGGTGGGTCTGTTGGCCGTCAGAGCAGAAGCCATGTCGGGAACTGGGTGGCTAACAGGTACCTGGTCACCTAACTGCCTGGTGATGCTGTTCTCTTCCCGCTGAGGTAAGGTGTGCCAGACGGGGGCAAACCAAGGAAGCCTGTCGTTTCCTCCAGTCTTGACAGCTTAGCCTCTTTGAAACCTCAACTCTGTGACTTTCTTTTCTCTAAGTTCTTTTCATTTCAATGACTATTCTTTTTGTTTTTCTTTCTACTTTCTTCTTTCCAAAAGCCTCACTAGCAGTTTTTTGCCTGATTTCCTGCTCTGGAAGAAACTATGTGAGAGGGGAGGTTTTATCAGGCAGGGTTGGGTGGTAACTTTGTTACGTGTGTGGATTATTGCATCACTTCATGTCTAAGGGAAAAGTTATTTCCAGTGCGGCCTGCACTGGACTGTGGAATGGCGACAGCGTTGTCTGTGTTAGATAGTAAAGAATGGTAAAATGTAAGGTAAAAGGCTTGTTTTTTTTGTAACCTTAAATTTTACAACTTTTTAGAAAGTCATTTACCTTATTACATTGGTTTTTTTCTAGGAATGAAGCCGAGAGTGATGAAAGAAGCCGTCTCTACCCCGTCACGAGTGACGCACAGGGATCAGGAGTGGTACGATGCTGAAATTGCCAGAAAACTGCAGGAAGAGGAAATTTTGGTGAGCAAATTTTAATGCAGAAGTTCAGGTGAATAAGATTTTTTGTGAATTGAGTCATTCTTGGTGTGTGGATATAACAGGCATTACAGTCCTTTATCAGTTGAGAAACTAGTACCTTCTTTTTTCGTGGAAAAAATGAAAACAATAATAGAGTGTTTAGTTTTATTTACTGAGTAAGTATTAGCGATAGAATTCCATATCCCTGTCTCTCCATTATTGAGTTCTGATAATTCTCTAAGAATCTGCTGTAGAATTTGGTGAAAATAGACCCTGCTCTGGCTGGCGAATGTATACCAACCAGTTACCATCTTGAGGAATGTTCACCACATCTAGTTTCAAATACCAGTTTATTTTTATGTAAGATTCAAAAAATGGACAGCATAGAATCCAATTAAATTTTATATTTTTTGTATTTTCTGCACTATAGGCTACCCAGGTGGACATGAGAGCAGCTCAAGTAGCCCAGGATGAGGTGAGTTAATGAGTTTCGTTAGCCAATATTTTTTGGAAATATCACGATAATTTTCTTTCTACAACTCTCATCAATGATAATATGGACTGGATTTGTTTAGGAAATTGCTAGACTTCTAATGGCTGAAGAAAAGAAAGCTTACAAGAAAGCCAAGGAGCGGGAAAAATCGTCATTGGACAAAAGAAAGCATGACCCTGATTGGAAGGTAGGGTCTGTTTTGTTGTTGTTGTTGTTTAATGAGAAGTAAAATTAGAAATGTAAAGGGGACTCTGTTTTTAGGGTAAGCTCTGTAAATATATTTAGGGTATAGACATTTTCTGTATCACGTGAATCTGACTTGTAAAAGTTGTTTCACTATTAAAAATCATATTAAATTATTGAAAGTAATTATTTAAAAAGTTACTGCTGAGTGAAAAACTCATTTCATTCATTTTAAGACCAACCAAGGTGCAAACGCCCGCTGGTCATGATCAAGCTTAACTTTACTATACTTACCTTATAGGAGAATGCAGCCTTTTCACATGCTTTCAGATTCCCAGTGGCCTATTCTTTCTCTCTCCTTCCCTTATGTACTGATCTGTGCTTCATCCTTGGTTATGTGTCCATTGTTTCTCTTCCTCTGACATAATTTGATCCACGGCAGGCTGACAGCTATCACCAGCAATCATTGCGTATGTCAGAGTGCAAGAACTGTGCGGTATGAGCTCGAACTGTTACCTTCCCCTTATTCATTTAGAACCAGGAGACAAAATACTCAGTGACCTCAGTGCATTCTATTATAAAGTAATCTAATTGTCGTATGTGGTGGTTGCAGATTCAATTTAACAGACTTTACAAATTAGTTATTCTGTGCAAAGCATCCCTCTGGACTTACAGGGAAAGGCAAAGATAGGTATTTCCTCGTGATAATGTGGTGTGTAGACAGGAAGACAGACTGTAGACAGTTGACAAATACAAGGTCGAGCTGGCTGATAAAAGCATAATGGAGGAGGAGGGGGAGCGTTCATATGGTAAAGTCTCTCTAGGGAGGGGTTGGAACTAGACCTGGAAGGGTATAGTGGCGGTGTGTATCCCCCTGTTCTCTCTAACAAATTCCTCCCTGGGCTCTCGGGTACTGTCTGAGTCTGGGCGGTGAGGAAAAAGAAGATGCAGAAACTGTGATGATAGTATTGTTCTAATTCCTGTTGTCAGTTACCCAGCTGTCAGTCTAAAAGCAAATGAAAGGATTATTTCCATTTAATTTATACTTATCTCTCTCTTTTACCCTTCCTTGTAATTAGGATTTTTCCTAACCTATTTTATTTTATTTTAGTACATGCCCCTAGCGGGAACTGGACCCGGGACTCTCTGGTCTGCAGGCCGACGGTCCAGCTACTGAGCCAAACCAGCCAGGGCCCTATTTTATTTTTTAAAATATCTTTTTACTGATTTTAGAGAGAGAAGAAGGGAGAGGGAGAGAGAGATAGGAACATCAACGTGAGAGAGAAACATCGATTGGCTGCCTCCTGCAAGCCCCCCATTGGGAGATCGAACCTGAAACCCAGGCATGCGCCCTGACCAGGAATCAAACCAGGACCTCTCAGTCCATGGAATGACACTCAACCAACTGAGCCACACTGGCCAGGCATAACATATTTTATTTTTAGTAGAAAGCTTCCCAAATGCTTCTCCATTAATTAAGCCACAAATAATTGCCCAGGAGTTATTCAGTTTCTTTATTAACCCTACTATTAAGGAGTAGGTATTTTTAAGGATTACAAATCAGGAAATTAAGAGAGGGAGGCCATAGTTCTCTCAAGTATTAGAACTTCTGTGCTGTCTAGATTTTTTAGCTGGTGCTGGTCCAGTTCCTGGAAAAAATACCTTGAAATGGACCTTATTTTCTGGCTTAAAAACTACCATCCCTAAGTCAGGTGTTCAGAAATAAGGTTAAGAGCACAAACCTAGATTCTGTAAACTCTGGGAACCTACCAGTTCTTGTTAGCTGTTCTACAGCTGTTATGTGAATAATGGGTATCCAAGCACACCCTGTGGGAGAGCATGTTTGCACGTGTTTAACCAACTCATCTGACTATACTGACAGCCTCAAACATACCTTTGAGAGTATTATTTTTTTTTAAATCTCTGAGTGGTTGTCTTTAAAAATATTTTATGTTCTTAAAATTGCATGCAAATAACCTGAAATTATTAAAGGAGAGTAGTCTGACATTTAGATATTTTCTAAACCTAATATTTTTCTTTCTTTCTTTGCTTTTTTTCCTTTTTTTTTTTTCCTGTTATAGCCTAAAACATCTAAATCAACACACTCAAAGTCAAAAGACAGTGATGAACCTCACCGTTCTAAGAGTGACAGGCCAGCGCGGTAAGTTGACACCTGCAGCGGAAAGTGGGGGCTTGATTTTGTGCTGAGGTTGGAGATGCTGTCTGAGAAGAGAGCTTGTTCCTTGGAGAGGAGACCCAGACGTCTGCTGTCGTGAGGTGTTACCAGGTCTTGTGGGGTATTCTCACCCTTTTGTTTCCAGTTCGAAGTTGGGTTGAACAAGTCAAATCAGAAAGGTAGGGAATTTCACAGCTGGGGTACAAAAGTGAAGGATGTGCTTTTTTTTTAATCCTCACCTGAGGACATTTTTTTTCATTTTTTGTTCAGGTAGAATGGGGGATAGAGAGAGAGAGAGAAACATCGACATGAAAGGGACACGAGTGGCTGCCACCTGCACGACCAACCAGGGCCCGGGACAAACTGCAACCGAGGTACGCGCTCTTAGCAGGAACCGAACCCGGGTCTCTGGACCGCAGGCCGACGCTCTAACCGCTGAGCCAAACCAGACAGGGCAGGATGTGCTTTTTGTTAGAACTAGTTCTTGTCTCTGTATTCACGAAACCAGTGCCCTCAGCTGAGAAGAGACAGGGTTAAACTTTTTGCTAAGTAAAACCTCAGGTTTTAATTTTTATTTATGTATTTATTTATTTATTTTATCCTCACCCGAGGACATTTTTCTATTTTTTGTTCAGATAGAATGGGAAGGAGAGAGAGGGAGAGGGAGAGAGAGAGAGAGAGAGAGAGAGAGAGAGAGAGAGAGAGAGAGAGAGAGAGAGAAAGAAAGAGAGAAAGAAAGAGAGACATCAACGTGAAAGGGACACATTGACTGGTTGTCTCCCGCACAACCCAGCCAGGGCCAAACTGCAACTGAAATAGATACGTGCCGTTAGCGGGAACCAAACCCGGGTCTCTCTGGACCACAGGCCGATGCTCTAACCCCTGACCCAAACCGGCCAGGGCCAGGTTTTAATTTTCTACTGAGCTTCATGACCACATTGGGTTGTGCCTGACATTGACGCATGCTTAAGTTCATTTCTGCGTGAGTCTCAGCGCCCTGGGCAAGGACTCACCGAGTCATCGCAGGCTGTCCCGAGTCCCACCAGATCAAGTCGCATGGCTGTGGGGTGTGCTTTCCGGCTTGTCAGGCGGTCTCGGTCATGACGACGGAGCCGCTGCTGTCTTCCCCTCACGTTGTTAGCCGTAGGTCCCTGGGGAAGCACTTCTATTTTCTTCATCGCTTTCTGTTGATTTTCAAAAGAATATGTGATTGTAATAGGAGTAGAGAACATTAAATAGAAAAAGACAAAAATAACACTAAATCTGACATTTCAAAAGTTCTAAATTATTAGAACCTTGAATTTTGGTCCTGATTTTTAATAGTATAAAATATATTGACATACTTAAATATATTACTAAAACACAATCTTCATTACACTGAGAACGTCCGCTGTGGCGACCCTACTGCTGGCGCTTGAGCTGCGCTGCTTGTTTCCTCAGTGGGTGTGTTCAGTGCCCTTTAAACGCCAATCCCTATTTTTAAGCTCTGGGCTTTCAGAAGATAAATGCCCTTTAGAAAGTTATATTAGATTTTTAAAGCTCTTAGTGCAACTGTAGTATATTTTGTCTAATCGTGTAAAATAAGTTCTTGTAGCTTTTAGTTAAGCACATACCAGACAGTTTTTGAAGCAGATTTTAGTGTTATTCACATCCCTGCAGTATCCAAGTAAAATAACAACTGACTAATCTGTTCTCAATAGGTAAATAGCTGTGGTTTGTTATGTCATTTTTTGGTGAAGTGAATTAAAATCTTTAGGGTTATTTACCATCTTCAAAGTCCATGGGCCCTTAAGAACACTAATAAGTTTATAGCAGACCAGGTAGAACAGTGTGGAATGGCTATTTAAATAGGTTTATTATAGTTGAAAACAAGTTTTGGACTGTAACAGACACTCTTAAAAATATTTGGCATATTGCAAGAATAAATAATCAAATGATCCTGTATTAAAAATGGCTATTATAGCCCTGGCCAGCGTGGCTCAGTGATTGGAACATCAGCCCCCTGAAGGGTGTCAGGTTCGATTCCCAGTCAAGGACACGTGCCTGGGTTACAGGTTTGGTCCCTGGTCCAGGTTGGAGTGCGTGCTGAAGGCAACCAATCAACCTGTCTCTCACATCAGTGTTTCTCTGTCACACTGATGTCTCTCTCTCTCACACTGTTGTCTTTCTCTCTCTCCCCTCCCTCCCTTTCACTCGCTCTAAAAATGAATGAAAAAAATATCCTTGGGTGAGGATTAATAACAAAAAATTGCTATTATAAATAATAGTGACCTATGACTAATGGACCTGAAATCTCTTTTGACCTGAGAGGAACATTTGTCTTTAAATATCATTTACAGAAAGTTTATATATATGATAAAACAAAAATGAATTCTATGTAACCTATATGTTCATAGTTAAAAATTAAAGCCTGTTATGTACTGAATAATACCAGAATTAGTCTGTACAACTAATATCAGAATGCATGCTTTCTGGTTAGAATCTATCCATTCCTCTTTCAAAATTAGTCATGGTAGCCCTGGCCGGGTTGCTCAGTTGGTTCAGGTGTCGTCCCATACACCAGAGGGATACGGGTCCGATTCCTGGTCAGGGAGAGTACGAGAGACAACCGATCCATGTTTCTCTCTCACATCGATGTTTCTCTCTCTCTCTCTCTTTCCCTTTCTTCTCTCTCTCAAATCAATAAAAACGTGTCCTCAGGTGTGGATTTAAAAAAACTTAATCATGGTAGAAAAGTTTAGCCGTTTGTGTAGAAAGAAATGATTTCAAGCATTGACAAACGGGGATCTGCCCAGGTCAAGAGGTTTACTTCAGTGCCATAGTAATAGCAGTAGAGGGAATGCAGATTCTCAGACAGAGCTTGTAGCATTTGTACTCAAAAATCAATTTCCTTGTCTATTATACATTTTCCTACTCTTTCTAAAGACACAGAGAACCAGTCAGCAATCTGAATTAATTATATCTCATTGTAATTGGGAAAAGTTTGAAGCCAAGTTCCAAATTTTTTTAACTAGAGAATTTTATACTGGTAATACCACTAGGTGTTTTATTTTTCTCTTGTGTGTAGTTTTGAATGGAGATGCTGCAGCTGATAATACACACCTGACTCCTCTGTAGCAGAGCATAGCGCAGTAGTTAAGGGCGCTGGTTTTGAAGTCCATTTGAGTTTGAGCCCTGGCTCTGTCTGCCGCTTAACAATTACGTGAACTTGGACACATCACTTACCTCATATTACCTAATCTAACTCTAAAATATGTGTGTGATACCAACCATGCAGGCTTAGCTTAAAAGTTAATTGAGGCCCTGGCCAGTTTGGCTCAGCAGTTGGAGCGTGGGCCTGCAGTCCAGAGAGACCCGGGTTCAGTTCCCGCTAAGGGCATGTGCCTTGGTTGCGGTTTGTCCCCGGCCCTGGTTGGTCGTGCGGGTGGCAGCCATTCGATGTGTCCCTTCACGTCGATGTTTCTCTCTCTCTCTCTTCCTCTCTCTCCCTCCCGCTCTATCTGAACAAAAAATGGAAAAATGTCCTCGGGTGAGGATAAAAAAAAAAAGTTAATTGAGATATATTTACGTAGAACCCATAGTGTTGTCCTTACTCTGTACACAAGTTTACATCCCATGCTGACCTCTTCCAGATAGGAATACCCGAGAGAGTCCTACTGCTTGGGAACAGGGTGAGAAATTTGAAAACACTTGCCTTTATTTTTATATGACAGAGCCCATTGTACCTAACTAACTGTAACTCTTCAAACTTCAGAATACTTATGCCTTCCAGATTGTATATTTAATTATACAAAACATCCTACAACATGGTTATATATGGACAAATCTTAATCTCATGTGGTTCCATGCCTTAATGCCACATTGGAGCACGCTTTTGGAAAACGGCAAAAAAGGAGCGATTTTATTCCTTACCTTCATTAAAGCCAAATGTTTGCAAAAATCTGTTATATGATTAAAATAAGTTTAGAGTAGTAAACATTTTCCAGTTTTTTACAATGTTTTAACGTGAAAAGTTGTCAGCATGACTGCCTTTTCCTTCTCTCAGCTCTCCTTTGCCACCTAGTGGATTGAGGAACTTTGCAGTAAATTTTTTATGTTGACCAAGGTCCCCTCTCCCCCTCTCTCCTCTCTCTTGTCCTCTCACCTTATCTGCTGCTCTTTCTCTCCTCCCTTTCCTCCCTTCCTTCCTCATCTTTCTTTATTTCTATTATTTTCCTTCTTCCTCTTTTTCTTTGTAAAACCTACCAAAACAAAATATATTTCTCACTAGTGACAGTGGTTGCATTTCACTAATCTTTGTTCTTAGCACAATGCCTCACACATACTAGATATTCAAAAACATGTGTTTTTATTGAGCTGTGTGCATCAAAACAAAAGAACAATAAGATAAAATAATTGACCCAAGGTCATGCAACTGGCCAGAAACTAAAATGAGAATTCTTTTTTTAAAAGAAGGTCTTTAAGCCCTGGCCGGTTTGGCTCAGTGGTCGGCCTGCGGTCCAGAGAGACCCGGGTTCAGTTCTCACTAAGGGCATGTATCTTGGTTGCAGTTTGTCCCCGGCCCTGGTTGGTCGTGTGGGTGGCAGTCACTTGATGTGTCCCTTTCACGTCGATGTTTCTCTCTCTCTCCCTCCCATTCTATCTGAACAAAAAATGGAAAAATGTCCTTGGGTGAGAAAAAAAAGAATGTTTTTTAAAAAAATTGTTTTTTCTTTATTGGTTTTAGAAAGAGAGTGGAAGGGGGAGAGAGAGAGCAATAGAAACTTCGATGAGAGAGAACATTGACTGGCTGCCTCCTGCAGGCCCCCACTGGGGATTTGGCCCACAACCTGGGCATGTGCCCTGACTGGGAATTGAATAGGAGACCTCTTGGTGCATGGGTCGATGCTCAGTCACTGAGCCACACCAGCCAGGCTAAGATGAGAATTCTAAAACATTCTGACTCTGCATTTGTACCAGAAATGGTTTCACCATGTGATCCAATGAGCAGTAGAATTGTAGTCTCCACTACTTAGAATGTCTCTAAATTCAGACTTCCCTTCAGGCCACCACCACCTACCATGGCAGACGCTGAGGATTCGGGTTACACGTATTCCACACGCCATTTTTCAAAATCAGAGTCCTCTCATAAAGGTAAGAGAAATATGTATGGTCAAGTTCAGGATATTTGTAAGTAATTCTCAAGGTATGATGGAAAAATCAAATGCTGTCTTAGAGATTCACTAGAGTGGAAGAATTAGTTATCCTCCCTCTCAACAGAACATTATAATATTCTTTATTTATTAAAAAATAAACAAAATTTAAAAAAATACAGGAACAAAACCCCTTAAATAGAATGCAAGATTTTCTATGTATTTTCATTTTCCTGCAGAGAGATTTCATCAGATTTTTTTTTTTTTAATGTTTTATTGATTTTTTAGAGAGAGAGGACAGGAGAGAGAAAGAGAGAGAGAAACATGGATGAGAGAGAAACATTGATTGGTTACCTCCTGCACACCCTCTACTGGGGATCGAGCCCACAACCTGGGCATGTGCCCTGACCAGGAATCGAACCAGCGACCTCTTGGTCCACATGTCATTGCTCAAACTGTGAGCTACACCGGCTGGGCTACTTTCATTAGGTTCTTAAAGGAGGACTGTGTCCAACATTTAGATCTCCTGGGATTTTTCTGTTTTAGCTCTTGTTTCCTATTTGCCCAAAACTCTATGTATTGGACTTAAAGCACACACATACATACACACAGAAGAAAATGGGGCAAGGAAAATGAGGAAAGAATGTGAGATCTAAGTTGGACCAGATCTTTAAAGGAATGGTTGAGCGTAGTTCTTCAAAGCATATGCATTCACTAATGTATATTTTTAAGATGGTCATAAAATGAGATAATGAAAAAATGGATTCTTGTATTAATTTCCTCATCTAAGAACTGGGGTGATTTTAATAGTGTTTGTGTTGTCAGTGTCATATAAGTGAAATATCTGAAAGCGGATTGCAGTAGGCTGTATAGATGTTAGGTCTTATTGATGTTTATTATTTGTTATGGTTTCTTCGAAGATTTCTTAGGTAATGTTTTTATTATCCTTTTTCAAATCTAATGACAGTCTTCCCAAACATCTTTAATTTTTTTCCTGCAGTCATTACAAAATAACCAGTGTACAGGTGCTACTCCAGACTAATGAAATCAGAATTTTGAGAGGATGGGTTTGCTAGTTATTGGTATTTTTTAAAAGCTCTTCTCCCCCAACCCCCTTTTATTCTGACAGTCATCTAATGTTGAGAATAAGACAAAAGACATTTTTTAAAAAATGGGATTAGTTGAACTTTATCAAAACAACCCATGCATGCACTACAATATTTATGCTTTGGTGGCCTTTTTAGCATACTTGGTTTGACTGGAAGCAGCTCATGATTTTTTCCCTTAAACTGTATACCTGTATTACTTTCTAAGGGATATCTTCCTGTTCTTGACATATATTTGGTACATAATATTAAAATAACACATTGATTTGATGTATAAATATTTTTCAATCAAGAACAAAGAAAACATATTTCACTTGAGATGCGTGGAAATAAAGATAAATAATTTTGCCTAAGTAGAGAGAAAAACTGAGTTCCAGTTTTTTTGTTTTTTTTTTGGTACATGCCCCTAGTGGGAACCAAACATGGGACTCTCTGGTCTGCAGGCCGACGGTCCAACCGCTGAGCCAAACCAGCCAGGGCTCAAGTTTTATATATATATTTTTAATTTTATTTTTTAAAAGTATTTTTTTGTTTTTTACATTACGGTTGACATACAATGTTATATTAGTTTCAGGCATACATTATAGTGATTAGACATTCATATACCTTACAAAGTGATCACCCCAATAAGTCTAGTACCCATCTGACATCATACATAGTTATTATAATATTATTGAGTATATTTCTTGTGCTGTACTTTAATCTTTATGACTGTTTTTATAACTGTCAATTTGTACATCTTAACCCCTTTACCTTTTTTACCCATCCTCCCAACCTACCTCTAATCTTCCAAGCATCACTTTGTTTTCTGGATCTATCGGTTTGTTTCTGCTTGATTTTGTTTTTTAGATTCCACAGATAAATGAAATCATATGGTATTTTTTTTTCTTTATCAGATTTATTTCACTTAGCATAATACCCTCTAGGTCCACCCATGTTGTCGCAAATGGCAAGATTTCTTATTGCATTGTATATGTGTGCTACAAGTTTTTATTCTACCTGTCCATAGATGTACACTTTGGTTGCTTTCATATTTGGCTATTGTAAATAATGCTGCAATGTACATAAGGTTATGTATATCTCTTTGAATTGGTGTTTTGTTTTCTTTGGATAAATACCCCAAAGTGGAATTTCTGGATCTATGGTAATTTATTTTTAACTTTCTGAGGAATCTCCATACTGTTTGCCACGGTGGCTGTACCAGTTTACAGTTCCACAACAGTGCAGGAGGGTTCCCTTTTCTCCACGTCCTTGCCAATATTTGTTTGTTGATTTATTGATGGTAGCCATTCTGACAGGTGTGAGGTGATATCTCATTGTGGTTTTAATTTGCATTTCTCTGATGATTAGTGATGTTGAGTATCTTTTCATATGTCTACTGATCATCTGTATGTCCTCTTTGGAGAAGTGTCCATTCCAGTCCTTTGTTCATTTATTAATTGGATTGTTTGTTTTCTTGGTGTTGTTTGACTTTCTTATGTATTATAGATAATACCATATATCTTCTCTTCATTCAGTAGGTTGTCTTTCCTTTTTGATGATAGTTCTTCATTGTGCAAAAACGTTTTACTTTGATGTAGTCCTATTTGTGTATTTTATCTTTTGTTTCCTTTGCACAGGGATATATATCCAAAAATATATATATATATATACTGCTAAGAATGATGTCAAAGAGTTCACTGCCTTTGTTTTCTTTTATGGGATTTATAGCTTAGAGTCTTACATTTAAGCCTTTAATCTACTTTGAATTTATTCTTGTATATTGTATAAAAAAGTGAAGTCATTTCATTCTTTTGTATGTATCTGTCCAGTTTTCCCAGCACCATTTATTGAAGAGACGGTTTTTACCCCATTGTATATTCTTGTCTCGATTGTTAGAGATTAATTGACCATATAGGTATCAGTTTATTTCTGGGGTTTCTATTTTGTTCCATTGATCATGTGTCTGTTTTTATGCCAGTACCATGATGTTTTGATTACTATAGCCCTGTAGTAGAGTTTAGTTTCAGGTATTGTGATACCTCCAACTTTATTCTTTTTCTTCAAAATTGCTGTGACTATCTATTTAGGGTCTTTTGTGGTTCGTATAAATTTTAGGATTATTTGTTCTAGTTCTGTGAAAAAAAATGCCATTGATAATTTGATAGGGATTGCATTGAATCTAAATTGCTTACTTTCAAAGATTTTTTCTTAATGGTGTTTCTTCTTTTTTCCTCCCTTCCCCAGGTTTCCATCATAAGCCGTAAAAACCTAGGAATCTGCCTTGAAAACGGACTCACTGTAGCAAATATTACTGGGTGATGCAGAATGCATTCCATGCTTATTTTTCTCTCCTGTGTTTGTATTCCTGGGATTTATCCTCAAGTGTTTTTCTGACCATAAATAATTTTAATGCATTTAAGGTGTTTTGGTTATTTCTGATCACTTGGGCAGTACAAGAAAATCTAGCTTCTGAATATTGACCACCTCTACACTGCATATCCTTCCTGGGATATAGTATCTAAGAGATCTGTAAAATGCCATTTTTCTTAGGTATGGAGTATTGGTATCTAGGAACTAGGCTTTATTTAGCAATTAGAATTTAGTAAAGATAATGATCAAGGTAAAAATATTTGGGTGAAATGCAGAATAAAAGAATGTAAGAAATAGTTATTTTGGATGAGTTAGTATATGATATATTGAAAGACAGAGCCTTTTGCTTTTTTTGTACTCTTTAGGAAAAGAGAAAAATCACAACCATAAAGTATTTTTAAAAACCACATTTGGAACAGTTGATATATGTTACTCTGACTAGCAGGACTGTAAAGGTTTTTCATATCCTTATATACACTCTCCAGGGAAAATTGGCCTAGATGTCATTCTCTATTTCTTGCTATTGCCTCGTCAGTAACGAGGATTCTGAAACCTCTGGGCATTGCCCATTTATTAGTATTTATTGGAAAAAGTTTATTTCTATTATATCTTAACTCAGGTCTGTGTAAAGTCAACTAAAAATGAAAACTTTCTATCCCTTCTCTTGTTTTACTTATTATAGCCAAGGCAAATGGAATTGGGAAGACATGTTTGTAAGTGATGATCTCATCGTCCTCTCTGGCCATAGAGTAAAGTTTTCCTCTTGCTTAAAAAATAGAGCAGTATTTGTTGACAATCTCAAAAATGTTTTATCTATTACCCAATAATTAGATTGATTCTGCAAAGTTGAAATTGATAAAGTGCTTCTTTATGCATGTATTTGGTTCTACACATTCATTAATGACACATCATTGGATCCTTTATACAAGACCTTAAAACTCCTCTTCAAGAAATTTAGTCTTTGTCTAGCTTCTATCCTTATGGAAATGCTTATTTTCCTATACTAGTTAACACTAATGTCAATTATGCTATATATATAAGTAATATCCCTTCAGCTTGACTGCCCATTATTTTTCACTGGCGTTTTTGGCATTCTAATATGGTGTTTGTTTAGGAAAGAAATGTGTAGGTGACTAGAGAGAAAGTTCTTAGTCCATTCTTTTCCCATTGGGGAATGCCTTTAGTTTGCCTCATCTCTCCAGATAGTCTTTAAAGTCAGGCAATATTAGGAAGCTATTAAGAGTGGTTTTGAGAGTGGACTTGGGTGTTTTCATTTTGAGAAATGTCTTTAGTTTCATAAAGTTTTTAGATTGTAGGAATTGGGGTAAAAGGTATCTAAGAGTTAAGTTTAGGGGAAATGATAATCAAAGAAAGAAACAAAACCCTAAGGGAGGTAGTCATTTCAGAGAAATGGGGAAAGGGAAAACAGCAGGACTTGGAATGACGAAGGGAATGAGTAAAAGTCTTCATTTAGTCAAGGGCAAGCACAGTGGAAGTCCTGGCCTTAAGTCAAACTGCAGAGAGGTTTCAATATCCAGAGCTTAGGCCTTGTTGACTTACATGATTTTTTGTCTGCCCTGTGATTTTGATTCATGTTTTTGAAAGTTTTTTATGGTAGCTTTAAAGAAAAAACAAAAGAAAACACAGTGTATTTTTATTTGATAATTAGGCAAATGGGCAATATCATTTGCTATATTTTTATTTTATAAATGTTTATTTTTATATCTCATGCAATGATCAGTTTTACTTTTTAAATTCTGAATTCTTCTTGCCTCTCATATACTTTATTCAATTATATTTATTACTGTGAAATGCTAACTAGATATATTTTATTCAAAAATGTCAGGCCACTTAAAACTTAACCAGAATGTTAGTGTTTCAACTGTCTTTGTGATTGACCAAAGGTGGTATTTCCTTTGTGACACCCAATTCAACATGTGTATTGAAAATTTTATTTTTTTTTTAGGTGTTTAAAAGGTTAGTATTTTAGAATATTTTAATTTAACTTAAATTTTTTTGTAAAGCAAACATTCTTCAAAGACTATCAGAGTAATTCTTTCCCTGTGAATAAGGAGATGGAAATCAGACTCAGCCAGTTAAATCCTTTTATTCTCATTCAAATAATGTAATTATCTTTGAGACTGTAGAAACAACTAACAAGAGTATTTTTAAGGAACTGCCAAACATTCTTCACTGAATTCTCTGCCTTTCACTTTGTCATGTCTATGTAAACGTGGAAGTATTCATTTTGTTCCTATTCCTGCCATTGGAGCACAGTTTGATTTTTAGGCCCATGATGTATTATGCTTTAATGTTGTAATGTGAACTAGTACTTCTGGCCTTGGAAACTCTGTTTCTATACCTCTGTTCTCTGGAGGCCAGGCTCTATTAACACCAGTATTGCTGAATAAGCACAATATGGTAAGGAGCCTTATATTGGACAGATACAGCCCCTCTCCCCACCTAACTTTTTGTAAGTCATTGCCTGGAAGGAAGGTGAGATAGGATCAGCTTAAATGTTCTGAGTTGGGAAAAAAAAAATGTGACTCTAGTGTCAAACCATTCAGCCATATTCTTTTACTGGGAGACTAGCAGTTGCTGCACATGCTTTAAAAGAACATTGAGATTTTTGGAAAGTGACTTTGCATACCATTGAATTTCTATTTCTCAAGTGTCTTTAGAATAACCAGCAACAGTCTAATGAATGGCAAGAAAGACTATATGGCTTTTGATCACAGAGAAACATCTAAATGAGAAAAGGAAGATGTGGATAAATGCTCCCAGGAGGAAAACCTTTTCAGAGTGGCAGTGGCCACTTGGATGTAGATCAACACATTCCAAAATGTGTGACCTTTGGCCTTGTGTTCCACTGAACTCACAAAGAAACTTATGAACTGGACCCATTTTTCCTTTTCTCCTCTACTATGGCCTGCAGCTGAACTTGGGTGATGAATAAGTTCATTGCCAACTTGGACCATATCTTTCCCTTAATAACAGGACTTTCTGGTATAAAAAGAATCAACTTTTAACTGATAATTATGTTTTTTAATACTGTCAAATATTCTCTAAATTTGTCTTGTGCCAAATTGTTTTTGGAAACACCTGTTATAATATGGTGCATTCAGTTTACCACATTAAGTGGTTAACATTTTAGAGCCTTGATTTTTAATGAACATTGCCTTTGTATAAAAATCACTTTGGGGAATATCAAGATTATTTATTTATTCACTGATGATTTGCTTAAAAGGTAAACTGTAAGATCTTCAGCCAGACAAAGGAACAAGACTCCTGAGTAATCAGCTCTCATAAGGACTTAGAACAGAATAGAACTTGCACTCAAAGGCTTCTTCCCCTCTTGGGAAAATAGTATTCCTGTAGGAAATGTTGATGTTGGAAGGGAACACTGATCAGGTAGATTCTACTATACAGTGTGCCATATTCAGATAGCATTGGCTTTTTAGAAAAAAATCATTAAAAAAAAATAAAAACCTGTTCTTTCAGCAAAAAGGAAAAAACAGATTTTTAAAGTACTTTGTTCATTATTTACTGCTCTTAGTCAGAGAAGTGACTAGATAAATGATCCCATTTTCTCCTCACATCTGGCAGTGCCTGTGAGTCTTAAAGCCATAACTGCGAACCTTCCCCTTAGCCCATGATAGGCGACATGGGCAGAGAGAAGCGGGCTGGAGACTGTCCTGATCATGCTGCGCGGGGCGCACAGTCGTCCCCGATCGTGTGTCAGATCATTAAAGGGAAGAGTCAAGGATGCTGTTGCTCCTGCCATTGAACTGCTGTTGGAAATGCTGAAATTTAACTCTGTGTAAGTTAAGAAGGAAGAGGTAAACTGGGAAACTATCACTGCTACAGAGTCACTTTTCTGAGGAGACCTGCACTTTATGTCAGCAATGTCTGAGGAGCGGTGTTGCCTTAAATTAGTTTGATTCCAGCCGAGGTCAGTGCGTTATATTTCTTATATATATGACTGTCAACTCTCCGTTGAGAGATAAAATTCACAGGCAATCCCCACACATCCTTGCCATCAGGAGCTTTGGACCTCCTCCCACAGAGCTGTGGGTAATCTGTATACTGACAGACACATCATTTAATTCAAGTTGCTCCTTTCTGGATGAGCGGTGGCATGATCAAAAAGGCTGTAGGAGGGGGAGAATTTCCTGGCCAGATTCTTCAGGTTATCACTTCCTGAATAACTGGGAGTTGACTGTCTTTTTTCATTATGACTATTCAAAGATTTCCAAAGGTTCTGTTATACATTGAAGTCAACCCATTATTGCTTTGTAAGAATTTCATCAACACTCTTATGTATTGAAATGCATACCATGAACAACAAAAAGGGGAAATCAAACAAAACAGAGACCTTTACTTGAAGCTGGAGATTTGTTTGTGTAAAGAGTCTTTCTGGTTTATTACTTTGTAACAGAAAATTAACCAGGAAAACTTTTGCTGTGGTAGGGAAGACACCAGAGTGTGATTTTTAAAGGTCTGATGCCATAAAGTAACATAACCATCTAAGTAATCATGTTGATTTGTGGAAATAACTGGTCTTAAAAAAACACTCTTTTCCTTCTGTATTTGTAAAAACTGTCTAGGAACATGTTCCTAATAGATTTAATATGTATTTGTATATTCTCAGCAAACTAGAAAATGTGTTTTGGTTTTTTTTTCCTTTTGCATAACTTCACTGCATAGGGAGCCAGCACTAGGCTGACTGTAGCATTTCAGATAAGGACAAAATTAATTGTATTACTCAGTGCCCCGTTATTTATTGCTGAGGTTCATGTGTAAAGAACAGAAGAATTGAAAGACATGGTTTGAGTGACATTTTCTTCACAAAAGACAAGGGTGAAGAACAGCAGAGACAGCTGAGAATATCCTGTTACACATCGTATACTTAGGATATGTTTTCGTTGCACTGAATTTCAGACCATCACTGCTAAATTAGCTTCTGGCTGTTAAATTTAGTAAGAGGGTTTTAGATGTGAGAATATTTTTTAAAATTTCTGGTCAAATCAGTCTCTGAAATACCCACAGGTTATCACTTCACCTCTTGCTGGAAACTGAGAGTCCACTGTCCTTTCACAGAAATAGCTGAATGTTTCACCTGCCTCTTCACGGCAACCCGATATTTATTTCATGAAGTATTGTAAATAATGAGGAGGTGTAGTGGGAAGATAGCATATAAACATGATGATCGAAAATGAGAATTCTCTGGAATGGTGTTTTCCTTAAGAAGAATCCATCCCAGCACAATATCATATTTTGAAAGGTGCTGAAATCATAAATACAAGCGTTTGCTCATACAAATCAAGTTGCTCAGGAAATTGGAGGTGGTGCTGTCATTTGTCTCACAGTTTGGAAAAGTTCTCTTTTGAGAGAGAGACTGCATGGGCAGTTTCAGATTCTTTGGTAAGAAACCTTTAGACATTTGGAATGTGGATGTTTCAGAAACACGGGAGACATTATCCCAAGCGCTCATCAATCTGTAGCCAAGCCCCAGAGGGAAAGTCGGCTTTGAAATAATTGCTTCACAGGACTGAACAGAACCTTAATGAAATACAGTTGCCTGTCTGAGGACAGAAAACAGAGGCCACCTCAAACCATATGCCTATCTAGAGATTAAGTGAAACTGTGAGGGACACTCTGTGGATGCCTTAAAGGTGACTGGTGTTGGGCACTGGTGGGTACGTATTCACCCATCTGGGCTAGGCTGATGGAGACAGTCTATTTTAATTCACCCTCATACGGCACAACTTGTTTCTGCTCATGACCTCATTGAGGAAAATGAGAAACATGGTGCTGGTGACTTCCATGTGTCTTGGGAGGTTGACACCATTTGCACTTTCCAGTGCTCAAGCCTCCCTTAAATGCCACTCATACATCTACATTAATTCATCTATGCAAGCTTGTGTTTTTTATGGTTTGTTTTTTACACCTGTGTCCCATTTGATTCTTTAAACATCAGGATTAACATTGATATTATTAATAATTTTTAAACCAAAGTATTGTATAAGTCGCGTGCTTGTTTTTCCCGGATGATCTGAGGCAAACACCAATGCTGCCCTTTTCTCTTAATAAAGTCATCCGTTTGTTACGTCAGTGGTCTCTGGCTCATGCTTTCTTTACCGCCTTCAAGGACTTGAGAAGTTCTGGGAGTATTATTTATTTCCTCTTCTTTACAAAGTAACCCTAATATATCTTTGTTTATTACAGTAAAATTTTCTCTTATTCCAGTTCCATCCACTTTCTGTAACCAGTTATAACCTGGTTACCGATGCATAGTACATTGCACCTCTGGACAAACACACCCGTCTAAAATTGGTGAGAAAGTGCTTTTGTTTTGTGTGTGGTGGTGGCTTGGCTGATGGATTTTGGGGGAAAAAAAACAAATATGTGAATGTTCATACAGCAATTCGAATGTCTGAGGACACCATGAGTGCAAGAACTTGGTCTGTACTACACATGATACTTCATGGCTTTTAAAGATAATTATTAATAATAACTACCATTTCCATTTACCTTTATAAGGCTTGTTTTTCTATTTGATTTGGCTTGATAGAATAGCATTGATGTGGAAACTGATTCTGCAGAAATGTAGCAGTTACTTAAAAATAAGACACCATTTTCATGATTATTAAACTGATATTGAAAGAGGTCACTCTAGTTTTCCTGGACCAGATTCCTTAGGCCTTTCTTCTCTGGCCAGCAGTGTAGGGAACCTAACTGGTCTCCATTGTATATCCATACTATATAACCCAACCAGACGCCTAAGGAGCACCAGTGATGTGCAAGTGTTATTACTTTCTTTAGTTGAAGAAAGTGTGCATGCTAATTTCAGCCTTCAGTTTCCAAAGGATTACTGGATGAAAGTTGCCAATGATAAAAGTGGACCGATCTAGAAGCCAGTTTCAAATATTAAATGTGTAATTAAGGTAGCTCCCTTGAATCTGTGGCAGAGGTGCCTAATATGAAGGGGTGGGTATTGTGGAAATGACAGACTGAGTGTGGAAGGGTAGTACCCTAGAAAGCCCCGCAAAAAGTCGGCCAGGAGAACATTAGCCATCCCCCGAAACTTTGGAAATTTGGAGAAATCTTTAAGAGCACTTTGCACTGCTACTACAAGTCATAGGGTAGGGGCTTGAAGGCACTTGACCCTCATTTCAAGGGGCAGACAGACCACTTGTTTCCTCTCCCCATGATATCTAGGTTGTACACTGAAGACCGCAACAAAGTCAGTGTACTAAAGAAAGTCACAGGAGTCGAGGAGATCTGGGCCCTCATCCTGGCTTCGCTGCAGAACCGTGGACACCACTGGTCCTCTGACCTCAGTGCTTTTCCTGAAAATGCACATGGCGGTGAGAGTTGGTAAACTCCAAGCACTCCTTCCGCCCTGACGGTCCAGGCTTCCAGCTCTCGGGCTGCTAGGTTTTTAAAGATGATCCGGAAAGAGAAAAGCCTCACGCTATTGGTGGGCTGGAAAGTCCCAAAGACTTTCTGGGCATTTATGAGTAAGGTTTTATTTCTGATGTTGTGTTCTTTAAAAAACGTTTTTGTTTATTTTTGACAAATGAACATTGTATGTGTACAACGTGATGTTTTGATGTATGAATACACTATGGAATGATAACCACAAACCACTGAACATCCACCACCTCTCATAGTCACCTTTGTGTGTGTGTGTGTGTGTGTGTGTGTGTACGTGATGAGAACACACGATCTACTCTTAGCAATCTTCAGGTTGATAATGCATTGTTATAATTACAGTCACTCTGCTGTGCATTGGTTTCCATACGTGCTCATCCTGTAATTGGAAGTGTGTGCCCTCTGCTGCTCACGTTCCCGGCCATACTGTTCTGCCACTCCTAGCTCTACATCCAGCGTGTTGCCCTTAACTTACACGTGTCCCATTAAACAGAGCTTATTCCCGAGCTTCCAGCGTGAGCCTCCTTCGTCAGAAGGCCTTTGGATGTTCTTGTGAAGTCTTGTGCCTCCAACTAGTATACATTGCTTTCATACCCCCCAAACACGTTTCCTACCAATTCCTGTGCCTAATTATGCGGATTTGGTTTGGGTCACGTCCATCATTGCATATCTTAATGAAACCTGCCGCACTTGGTTACTCGGCGTCATCACTTACCTGGTCTGTGCCCTTATGAGTGGTGCCCTCAGAGCCGCCCTGACTTCGAGGAAGCCCTTCCTGCTGACCTGCCAGGTGCCCGCCCTCTACTCCCTCACCAGACCCTGGGGGTTCTCGCACACACAACGGGGGACATGTGAGTGTGTCTGTATACATGTCTGCAGGTATATCTAACAGTGGCTTGAAAAGGTGTGTGTATAATGACAAGCGATTTTTCTGGCCTGGAGAGGTGAGTACAAAGTGGTGTATTATCAGTTTTTCCTTTTACGGATCATGTAAAAGGTGTCAAGTCTCAAGAAGTGTTTGCCTAGCCCCATCCTGAAGATTTTCTTCTGTATACAGACATTTTTTCTAAAAGTGTTGGAGTTTTAAGTTTTCTATTTAAGTCCTTGATTCATTTTGAGTTAATTTTTACATAAAGGGTGGAGTTTAGGTCAAGGTTTGTGTTTTGTTTGTTTTTTGTTTTTTGCCTGGATGTCCAATTGCTCTAGCATGATTTTTTGCTCCATTGAATTACTTTTATACTTTTGTCAAAATCAGTTGAGCAAATATTGTGTGGGTCTGTTTCCGAGTTCTCTATCTTCTCCATCGATCTATTTGTCTCTCCCTCTGCCAGTACCACGTATCTTGATTACTATGTATCTTGATTACTATGGATAGATAGTAACTCTTGAAATTGGGAAACTGATTCCTTACACCTAATTCTTTTTCAAAATTGTTTAAGCTGTTGTAGTTCTCTTGCTTTAGAATATAAATTTTAGATTAATTTTGCATACATCTATCTATAAGAAACGTTGCTGGGATTTTTAAAGGAATTGCATGAAAACTCTATATCAGTTTGGGGAAAACTGACATCTTTACTGTGTTGAATCTTCCAAAAAAGACTAGTGATGTGTCTCCATTTATTTAAATTTTTTATTTCACTAATGTTTTGCAATTTTCAGCATATGCACTCCGTACATATTTTGTTAGGTGTTTTCCTAATTTTTTAATTTTTGTGCGATTATACATGGTATTTTTGTATTCACATGCTTCTTGTTACATATGGAAATGAATTGATTCGTGTGTTTATCTTGTATTCTGGGAACTTTTTGAATTTAGTCATTCTAGTTTTGTGTAGATTGATTGGTTTTCTACATAGACAATTATGTCATCTTTAAAATGGGAAATTGTATTGTCTCCTTTCTTATTTGCATGTTTTTCATTTCCTTTCCTTATACTGGCTGGAACTTCTCGCACTGTGTTGCATGAAAGAGGCGAGAGTGACTGTCCTTGCCTTGATTCCCAACTTAGGGACAAGCGTTTGCGTTTGCATCAGATAGTTGTCTTTTTAGAGGCGCGCTCTCAAGTTCAGGAATTTCTTTCATCTCTTGTTTTCTGAGAGGTATCATGAATTTGTGTTAAATTTTGTCAAATGTGTGTGTATGTATGTTTAACCTCTTCATATTGTAGATTCCATTGCTTTTTTAAATATGGAGCCAGGCTTGCACCGCTGGAGTAAAGCTCACTCGGTCAATGTGTGTCATTCATTCTTTTTATATGTTAATGTTGAATTCTACTTTGTAATACTTTGTTAAGGATTTTTGCGTCTATATTTGTGAGTGCTATTAATTGTATTTTTTTGTGCTGTCTTTCACTGGATTTTGTTTTAAGGCAATGCTAAAAGTAGAAAGTTTTCCTTTCTATTTTGTGGATGAGATTATGTAGAATTATTATTCTATTATTATTATTTTTTTAATCTATATAATAAAGGTTTTTATAAAGAATTCTCCAGTGAAGTCATCTGTGCCTGCAGATTTCTTTGGAGGAGTTTTTAAAATGTAGTTTCTTTAATAGTTACAGGTCTATTAAAATTTTGTACTTCTTATTGAGTTAGAGTTTGTCAAGGAACTGGACCATTGTAATCAAGGTGTCAGATTTATTCATATAGACATGTTCATTCTATTCCCTATCTCTTTGATATCTGCTGAGTTTGTAGTGATTTCCTTTTTTACTCCTAGTATTAGTAACTTGTACCTTGTCTAGTATTTTTGTTGTTTTTTTGTTAGTCATTAGAGGCCATTTTATTGACCTTTTTTAGGAATCAGCTTTTTCATAGCTTTTTTTCTATTTCTCTGTTTTTTATCTCATTAATTTGTGCACTTTATTATTCTGCTTGCTTTGGATTTAGTTTGATCTTTCTACATTCTTGAGGTAAGAGCTTAGATTATTGATTTGAGACTTTTTCTCTTTTCTATTGTAAGCATTTAGTGATAATACTTTTCTCTGCTTCATTAAATTAAATGGCACTGTGTTGGCTGTCCCTTACATTCTGACATGTGGTATTTCCATTTTTGTTCAGTACAATATATTTTTTAAAAATCTCCCTTGAAATTTACTCTGATCCATGGATACTTCAGAAGTGTGCTGTTTAGTTTCCAAATTTTTGGAGGTATTCCTGATATCTGTTACTAATTTCTAGTTTGATTCTATTGTGGTTAGAGAACACACTCTACATTATTTCAATCCCGTTAAATTTGTTGAGGTTTGTTTTATTTCTCTGCATACTGTTTATCTTAGTGTACGTTCCATGAGCACTGAAAAGAAGGTGTATTTTTTGTTGTTGGTGGTGGTGGTGGAGTGTTCTTGAAATGTTGATTGGCTCTTGTTGATTGATGGCATTGTCAGGTTTTTCTGTATATTGACTGATTTCCTGTCAGTTCTGTCAGTTCTCAACAGAGAGATGTTTAGGTCTTCAGTTACAATTGTAAGTTTCTCTCTCCTTTTTTAATTTTTGTTACACATGTTCTGCAGCTCTGCTATTTGACACATACACATTTAGGGTTACTGTGTCTTCTTGGTGGAGTGACCATTTTATCATTATATAATATGCCCTTCTCTGTCTCTGGGAATTTGCTTTGCTTTGAAATATACTTTATCTGGTGCTGAGATAGCCATTTCTGCCTATTTTTGATTTAAGTTTGCATGAAATGTCTTTTTCTAGCTTATTAATTTCAACCTGCCTATGTCATCATATTTAAAGTGAGTCTCTAGTAGAAAGTGTACAGTTATATATTTTAAATATACATTCTACCATATCTTTCTTTTAATTGGTATATTTAGAACATTTACAGTTAATGTAATTAATTGTCTGTAAAAACTTAAATTGGCCATTTTATTTTTTGTTTTTTGCTTTTCATTTCTCAGTTTTCTGAGGAGTGCATCCTTTTCTATTCCATTTTTAGTGGTTGCTCTGGGTATTACGTTGTATATACATAACTTACACAGCCAGTTCAAGTGTAGAACTCTTACCTCCCTTCATGTCCCTCCCTCCATTTATAATTGTCTGAAGTCTTTCCTGTACGTACATTTTGTACATTTTGGAATGCTACAACAGTGTTGTGGTTTTTTTGTTTGTTTGTTTGTTTTTGCTTCAGCCATCAAATTTTTTAGTAAACTCAATAGAAGAGAATTATATTGTATCTACCCATATTTTTACGGTTTTAATTGTTCTTTCTTCCTTCCTGATATTCCAAGATATCTTCTTTTACAACTTATTTTCTTTTCAGAAACTTTCTTTAGTTATTCTTTTAGGGTGGGTCTTCTGGAGACAAATTGGCTTTTATGTGTTGATCTTATAACGTACAATTTTGCTGACTTTATTAACTCTAGTAGCTATCTTGTGGGGTTTTTTTTGGCAGGATTTCTTCTATATAGGCTCATATCATAGGAAAACAAATAATTTTACTTTTTTTGTTTTCTTGCCAATTTGGATACATTTGTTTATTTTTATGCCTATTTTCTCTGGCACAAATGTTGAATAACAGCAGTAAAAGTGGGCATCCTTGGCTTGTTCCTATCGTAGGGGGAATGCTTTCAATCTTTCACCACTAAGAAAAATGTTATCTGTGGGTTTTTAGTAAGTGCTCTTATCTTGTCATGGACGTTTCCTTGTATTTCTAGATTTCTGAGTGTTTTTATCATAAAAGGGTTTTAGAATCTGTTAAATATCCTTCTTCTTCAATTGAGATAATTTTATGTGTGTGTTTTATTCTTTTAATGTTGTGTATACATTGATTTTCTTAAGTTGAACCACCCTTTCATTCCTGTGATAAATTTCACTTAGTCATCCTTTTAATATGCTGTTAGATTTGTTTGCTAGTATTTTGTTGAGGATTTTGACATCTATACTCATAAGGGATATTGGTTTATAATTTTATTTTTTTCTGATATCTTTTTTTCTAGTTTTAGTGTCTGAGTAATTCTGGCTCTATAGAATGAATTAGAAATTGATACCCCAATTTTGTTTGTTTTTTTTTTTTTTAAGAGTTGGGAAAGATTAATGTTAATTCTTTAAATATTTTGTAGAATTCAAAAGTAAAGCCTTCTGATCCTGGACTTTTCTTTGTTGAGAGTCTATTACTTACTGGTTTAATCTATTTGTTATAGGTCTGTTGAGAATATCTGTTTCTTCTTGAATTGGTTTAGGTAATTTGTGTGCTTCTAGGAATTAGTTGTTTTTATCTAGGTTATCTAATTTTTTGTTGTAGTTATAGTATTCTCTAACATTTTTTATTTCTGTAAGGTTGGTAGTAATGTCTACATTTTTATTTCTGATTTTAGTTATTTGCTGCTTCTCTATGTTTTATCAGTCTAGCTAAATGTTTGTCAGTTTTGCTCATCCTTTCAAAGAATCAATTTTTGTTTGTTGATTCTATTATCTTTCTATTCTCTATTTTATCTTTTTTTTTTTTTAATCCTCACATGAGGACATTTTTGCATTTATCTTCAGATAGAGCGGGAGGGAGAGAGGGAGGAAGAGAGAGAGAGAGAAACATCGATGTGAGAGAGATACATTAAGTGGTTGCCACCCACACGACCCCAACCGGGGCCAGGGACAAACTGCAATGGATATACATGCCCATAGCGGGAACCGAACCCGGGACTTTCTGTCTGTGGGCCAGTGCTCTAACTGCTGAACCAAACCAGCCAGGGCTTTATTTATCTTTCTTAAAAACGTTTTTATTGATTTTTTAGAGAAAGAGGAAGGGAGAGAGAGATGGAAATATCGATGTGAGAGAGAGAGGTAGATCGGCTGCCTCCTGCACATCCCCTACTGGGGACTGAGCCTGTAACGTGGATGTGTGCGGATGTGTGCCCTTACTGGAAATCATATTGGGACTTCTCAGTCCATGGGAGGACACTTAGTCCACTGAGCCACACTGGCTGTGCTATTTATCTTTAATCTTTATTTCCATCTTATTTATAGTGTTGTGTTTTATTTTTTAGCTTTACAAGATGTAAAGTTAGGTTATTGATATGAGATTTTCATTTTTAATATGGGCATTTACAGCTATAAATTTCCCTCTGAGTACTGCTTTTGTTGCATCTCATAAGTTTAGGTATGTTGTGTTTTGTTGTTATTGTTTTCCTCACCAAGTATTTTCTGATTAACTGTTTGATTCTATTTTTTTTTTTTTGACCCATTGGTTGTCTATAAATGTATTATTGAATTTTCACATATTTGCAATTTTTCTGTTGATTTCCAACTTTATTACATTGTGATCAGAGAAAATGCTTTGTATTATTTCTGTCTTTTAAATTTATAAAGATTGTTTTGTGGTCTAACATATAGTCTCTCCTGGACAGTGTTTCATTTGCACTTGAGAATATGTGTTCTGTCATTGTTGGGTAGAGTGGTTGATATATATGTTAGGTCTAGTTGTTTTATAGTGTTGCTCAAGTGCACTATTTCCTCACTGTTCTTCTGCCTGGGTGTTCTACTCCTTATTAATAGTGGTATTTTGAAGTCTCCAGCTACTGTTGTACAGTGTTTGCTGTATTTATTTTGATACTCTGTTGTTTGGTGCATAAGTGTTTATAATTGGTATGTTTTCTTAATGAATTGACTCTTTTATCCATATATAATATCATTCTTGTCTCTTCTAACAGTTTTTTAAAACATTTTTATTGATTGTTAGAGAGAGAGAGAAGAAAGAAGAGAGAGAAGGAAACACTGGTGTGAGAGCAGAACACCTGTTGGCCGCCTCCTGCACACCCCTGCCAGGGATAGAACCCACAACCCGGGCATGTGCCCTGACTGGGAATCCAACTGGCAACCTTTTGTGCATGGGATGATGCCCAAATAACTGATCCACACCAGCACTAACAACATCACCAAGTATCCAGACTTATTTACCAATTTATAGGAATTAAGGGCATTGAGGACCATTTTTAAATAGCAACATAAGGTTACATTCTGCAAAATCCAAACTATGAGAAACATAATAAAACAAATAACAGGAATTCTTCAACGTAAAATATACAGGTAAGGAAAATTGAGAGAGGAAGGGGTATTAGATGCAAGCAATACTTTATTTTTAAATAGACTGGAAAACAAAATCCATAAGGTGATTGGGAAAATGTGAAAATTTACTGGATATTTGATGATACTAAAGATTTATTTTTAATTTTTTAGATATGATGATATTGGGGTTGAGTTTTAAACAAAAACTCCCTATATTTCAGATATATACACTGAAATATTTATAGATGAAATAATATTGATAGATATCAAGAGGTAAGACGTGAACAAGGTATAAAAATGAAATGACTGGCCATATACCAGTAATTTGGGATAGGTAAATCAAGTTTATTGTACTATTCTCTCAAAAATATTTTTGAGTATTATATATGTTTGCAAATGTCCACAAGAAAGTTTTTAAATGACAGTAAAAAAATGTCAAAGAAGAACTATGGAACCCCACACTACAGTAAATATATATGGAAATGATCTTGGATGAAAGGTCATTCAGAAAGGAATACATATAAATGAAAAGTATATATTTGTTGGTAAGTATAAATAAATATTAGGTGTCTAAAACAATAATGTATATTAAAGATAAATGAAAATAAAATGCACAACAATGTCATATAGATTATGAAAAAGTAAATAAAGTGCTATAAAGCAGTATTTCTCAAAATTTTAATATATGGAACATCTGGGAATCTTGTTAAATTGTGGATTTTGCTCAAAGGGTCTGGGATGGTGCTGGAAATTGTGCATCTTTAACGAGCTCCCGGGCGATTTTTATGCTGCTCGTCTAAGAACACACCGCATAGCAAGGACACAAAGTTCTTGCAATACTTTAGAAGAGGTGACATTCTAACTTTCTTTAGACTTCAGTGTTGCTGTAATCTTTATGATAACAACAAAAAGAATAGAAAAAGAATTTAAATAAAACTACCCAGATAATAGTGAGGGAAATGGTAAAATAAAATAGAATCAATCTGAAAGGAACATAAGAAAGGTGGAACAAAGAGAAAGCCAGCAGTTAGATGGTACATTCAAACCTAAACATTTCATTAGTTATATTACATGTTTGTGGGCTAAATGCTCCAAGTGGAGAACATGAGATAGTCTGATAAAACTCAATGATAAGCTACTTACAAAAGAAATACTTAAAATATATGATACAGAAATGTCGAAAGCAAAAAAAGAAAAAGAAAAAAGATGTTCCGTAGAAATGCTAACCAAGAGAAAGCTGCAATAAGTATCAGAAACAGAGAAACTTTAATTTAAAATATTACTGGAGAAAAACAGAAGCACTTTGTAGAGGTAGAAACTTCATGTTGCCAAGATGATTGTGACAAGTGGCAAATGAACAGCCAAACTCTTCAGGCTGAGCTGCCGCAGGAAGTGGCAAGTTATCCCCCACACTGTGCTCCAAACACCCCAGACTCACTTCTCCAGCATCCACACTCCTTCATAATCTGTGCCTAGACAGGAACAACATCTGGTGGTTGTGTGGTGGCTCACCAAGTGCAGCCATGGCCAGGACTACCCTCACTGTTGTTGCCTGGCACAGTGCCTGACACATTGGAGCTCAGTGCAGTGGTTTCTACGTTGAAGATATGGGTGGATGGAAAGAAAAGAAGATCCTAAAGCCCTCTCCAACCCCGACGTCCTTGGGATCTCCACTTACTATGCAGTGTTCAAAAATGATTTTTAAAAACAACTCGGGCCCTGGCCAGTTTGGCTCAGCGGTTAGAGCGTCGGCCTGCGGTCCGGAGAGACCCGGGTTCGGTTCCTGCTAAGGGCACGTACTTCGGTTGCAGTTTGTCCCCGGCCCTGGTTGGTCGTGCGGGTGGCAGCCACTCGATGTGTCCCTTCACGTCGATGTTTCTCTCTCTCTCCCTTCCTCTCTCTCCCTCCCACTTTATCTGTACAAAAAAAAAAAAAAAAAAGGAAAAATATCCTCGGGTGAGGATAAAAAAACAACAACTCGGTGATACAAACACTTGAACACTTCATGAAATGGACAGTCTCCTTTTTAAGAGCTTCAAAATGGGGCAGAAGGCAGGAAGCTTTTATAGGATAAAGAACAAAGAACAAGAGAAAACTAGAAAACAGGTGATTGGCTGGGGCCACATGGTCAACCTTGTCTGGGGTGAGAAGGAACAAGGAACTGAGTGTAGAGCCCAGTGTTGGCTTAGCTTTTGGGGACTGGCTGCCTGGATATATTGTATTTCTGGTCAAGGGGAGCATTTATAGGGATAAGAAAGTGATCTAAGTTTCTGTTTGCTGATGTGGCGCCTTGAGCAGGAGCAGCTCCATCTTGGGCCTAGAATGTTATCTCAACAAAAGTTTTAGTAAAGGTCTGATGAATGAATTAATGAACATTCGGGAGGATCTAACATAAGGATCAAAGAAAGCCCCCTGGAAACAGCTGGTGTGTTTTTAACCCATCAGATTTTTACAGATTATATTTGCAGAAATGAACATTTCTTAAGTGCCCACATCTTAGGTTCAGTGATTTGTGAATGAAGTCTCTTACTTTTCTTCGCAGTTTTCACTAAAACAGGGAGTTGGGGAGAGCTGGCCAAGTCACGGGGCACTGAATGTCACATGGCAAGACTGCTCCCTCTCCCCTTCACCCCCATTACTGTGGATCAGGCATGCTGAAAAACCAGAGTCTTTTGTACTTACCATCGTTCCGTAGTCCACCTCCGATTCCCATCTGCCATCATCCTTTCAGCCACGCTCTGGTCCTGGTAAGAGCTCATGAGCAAGGCACTGTGGTTATGACACAGGTAGTCCGCATCTAGCCTGAGGAAAGAGCATTCTTTACTCTGACAAAGTCTGGAAGTGCAGTTACTGTCCCAGTCACAGCCCCTTCCCTCTACTTCGAGAGGCTGAGCTCTCACGAGAGGCTGAGCTCTCAGGGTGCCACTGATGCCCTCCCAGGCTGGAAGTGGGGCCCCGCGCTTCCTACCTCCCCTGTCTGAGCGAGGGAGTGGGCTGTTCTTGGCACTTAACACATCAACAGCTCTCCCCCTAACTGGTAAAAATGCAGCAAATCCTCCTCCCATCTTTACTTTCCCAGTCTTTTTATGTTCTTAATATAGGGAGGATTTCGGGAGTCATCCAATCATTTTCAGCCACCTACTTTGACATTTATGCACGATCCTATAACTTTAGAATATAGCACCTATGGCATGTTGTAAAGTGGAAATACAATGCAAGCCAGATACGTAATTTTAAATATTTTCGTAACCATATAAAAAAAATTGATAAAGAGGTGAGATTAATTTTCTTAAGATTTTATTTAACCCAATACATCTGAAATGGTGTCAACAAGTAATCAGTGTAATATTGGTAATTATTATTTTAAACTCCTTTTTCCATAGTAACTCTTGAAATGTGTGTATTTTATACACACAGGCCTATCAATGGAAACGAGGTATATTTCAAATGCTCACAGTGGCTGGTGACTGCTGTATTGAGCAGCACATATCTATTACACATTAGCTTGAATGGAGACAGGGAGATGACCATTTTAACATGTTAACTAGCTATTATGCAATTATGGAAGTGCAAATTGACTGATAAATATGATAGGGTGTTTTTTAACCTTCACCAAACTGTCAAACCGTTTTGACTGTTGTACCGAAAGTTGGCCAGCAGAGGGAGCGCTAAGCCGGCAGGATAGTATAAACCTTGAAGTTCTCAGAGACTTGGCTCCCTTTCAACAGGACGGGCTGAATGCAAAAACCAATGCACTGGTTCTGTTTCGGGAAAATCATACTTTTACAAAAACAATACTTTGTAAAAGTATTATATGTTAATTATAAAAATATTTAGAATATTGATAAGTAGAATCTAAATTAATCAATGCATCATCCCTACTCCCACTTGAAACACAGACACAAATATTTACTACATTCAATTCTAGGCTCTTTTCTGTACATAAGATTTAATTCCCTGTATTTAGTCATATTAAGGGGTCCTGGGGCTCAGGGATATTTGAGCACGTTTAAAAGCCAAAGGGGATGATCAATTAGAGTGAAAAGCGTTTGAAGTTGCACTGCTACTAGAGAAACGGAAGGTCTGATAGAATAAAATTTATGACAAAGTGGGAAGCTAGACACACTGTCATAACATTGTATCGGTGTAACATAGACCTCCATGTGAGGGTTTGACTCTGCAGCTTGCATTTCTGAACAGATCACATGTAACAGGACCGCAGGAGAAAAGGCAGTGCCGGTGACGTGGTTTGGATGGTAGGAACCGGATGGAGTTTCCATCTTTGATCTTTCTTTCTTTCTTTATATTTTCTTACATGTGGTGGAAGGGAATTTCCTGTGCTGTGAACGAGCGGGTAAAGTGGGAAGTTTGAGGAGTGTGAAATAAGAAGCAAAGTCGTATTCCAGATCAGAAAAGTGAGACTTAGGAACCCCTGGAGAACGGTGACATCTGGAGTAATGGCTGGGGAGATGATGGAGGGCCGTCGAGGAGTTGCTGAGCACTGTAGATTGAGGGAGCAGCTGTGATTGGATTCTGCACGTTTACGGCGGCATCAATCTTCATGGCTGCTTGGTTTTGGCAGCTGCATCAGCAACCCATATGTAGAAGCAGAAGATATAAATGGTTGTAAGTGACCCATTGTTGAGGTTTGGATGGGCACGGGTAGTACAGTCCAAGGCCAAAAAGAAAGAAAGAGGTTGAGGTGGGGCACCATGAAATCTTGGGGTGAGGCCAAGGGGCAGGGAAGTTCTTAATATATTATGACATTCTTGGAGGAGGGAATAGTTCTCCAAGAGATCACAGTGATCAGAGTGTAGGGGTCAGGAAATGAGGGTAAAGGATGAAATGTTTTGATGAGAAGGAGGATATTTTATATATGGAAAAGGATATAAGCCCATGGAATAAATAATTGGAGTGCAAAGAAAGATGACTGTAGTTTGGGGGTCAAGGACATGGAACCCAACATTGTCTAAATCATCAGTTATGTAGACATTGTGTCCCGGAACATAAAAGAAGGCATTGTCATAAAGGCTTGCATTAATAGCAAAGAAAGCAGATCTCGGAAGAACAGCAATTTCAGGATGCTGATCTCCAGGGTAATTCTAGGGTAACCAGGAAGTTGTGTCAATTTCTAGGCATAGGACTTGGCAATGAAACAAAGGCTGCTAGAGCAAAATGAGAATATGTTCAAGATAATAAATGTGAACTGTTTTCAGGCCATGCACCATGGGATTTAGGAGCCTCAGAGAGATTTGGGTTAAAAGATATTTTTGACTCTCTTGCCAGCTGTGTAGCTTGGATGAATTCATATCAACTCTGAAACTTAGTTTCTCTACCTATAAAATGGGGATAACAATGTAATTTACTGCAAAATTTTACAGAACTTTTATCACTATTTAATATTCAATAAATGGCATTTGCCATAAGCTAATGAAAACAACCAGATATGTTTATTACTATAAGCCAGAACATGTTCAAACCGGAGGATGCTCTGAGTACATCATCTTTAATATGTTCCATTGTGGGCAAAGGAAAACAGAAGAAGAAGCTAAGAGGTGTCCGAGATCATATGGCAGGATTATCAGGCTCTCCAACTGCAGCAAGAAGGTAGGAGGCCTGACTTCTTCCTGTGGGCATCCTTTACTAAAGAAACTTTACCTGGCTTCTCTTTGAATTTTCCAATGTAGGGAAGTCACTACTGCTCATGCAAACTGCTCATTTTTTAAAAGTCTTTTCTTTTCTTTTGACAGCTATAAGAGTTTTTTGCTTTATGCAGCATAAATCTGTGTTTTGTTTTTTTTTAATTTCCAATCATTTCACCTTCTAATGTCCTCTAGCAGTCCTGTTTTCTCTTCCATTGACAGCTCTTCAGACATGTGAAGACAGTGACTGTGTCTCCCCTGACATTTCGCTTCTCTGACGTGGACATCCCTGGACTCAGTGCCCTTTAATGACACAGCGCAGGGTCTTTGCAGTTCTGACTGCCGTTTTGCCTGCTTCTGTCTGTCTCTGTCCCTGTTGGCACCCTCCCCCCAGGCATGATTTGAATTCTACGAAACGGAGTAGGGCTGTCACCATTCTAAGTCTGGACACACTGCATGCAGTTCAAGCCGACACTGATGTGTTCAGCTTTCCATCTGTTTTTTCATGTGCCTCTCTTGTGGTCTCCCCTAGAAGTACAGACAAATTTCACACCCAAGGGCAGGGCCTGATCTTTTTCCAGGTTACATTTCATTTTGTAGATTTGCCTATTGTACTACCTTTGATGAATTTTTTCTGGATTCAGATTCTGGCAAACTAGATTTATGTGTAGATTTGATGAACACTAGCAAAGGCTCGAATGATTGGCAGCTGCTTTATTTAGAACCCTGGACAAGATCTGCACAGTCAGCCCCTGAGCCTCACCTCTCTCTGGCCCACGTGGGAAGCGAGGAGGGGAGGGGGCTACACAGCCTCGGGCTTCTTCCTTAGAGATGAGGAGTTAGAGGCAAAGGCCTCCACATTCCAACATCTGGTCCATGACAGCATTTTTCTCATCAGAAGGCAAACTATTATTCCTTTTTGGAAGGGCTATTTTTACTCTCCCAATTATACTCTTTCCATCACTTTAAATTTAAGTGCTTTTTTGTTTTGTTTTGTTTACAAGATAGATGTGCTGGTAAGTAGATTGTTTTTTTTTTTTATTTGCTTACTTGGAAAAATAACATTTCTCAATCTGCTGATCTACCAAATTAGAGATCATTAGCCTTTAACTTATTTAGATACAGTAAATAAGTTGAGTGAACAATACATGCTTTATTTTGTAGGAAGGAAAACATTTTTCTTCACCCTCTTATGGTCCCTGGCTGGGTCTGAGAAGGAATCTGACAGAGACAGATTTAACAGGAAAAAAGTTACGCAAATGTTATTAAATTTTTACGTGTACGTGAGAGCCTTCCTAGAAGAATAAAGACCAGAAGAAATGACCAAAGCAGGAAGCTTTTATATACATTTCGGACAAAGAAACAATACATTTGTGAAGAATTGACAAGATAGAGGAATTGGGCAGGACTAGCGAATGGCAGAGAAGGAACCGGGAAGACAAGGGTTAGTTCCATCAGGTTTGTTTGTATAGATTTCCTCACCCCAAATCCTCACCTCTGGTGATGAGAATGTCCTCCTTTCCCGGTACAGGGAGGATGCCCTTCACATGGAAGTTTGACCTGTTTCAGAGAAGGACAAGGAAGGGGCGATCACAGTGGCCTTCCTCTTCCACTCTCCCCTCACTCCTCCAGCTTGGCGTCGTCAGTATGCCGAGGTGCCACATTTTGGGCTCGTGTGTTCTGAGCCCGTCAACTGCCTCCGAGTACGGTTTCCACTGAGGAACGGGTCCATCACTGGAACTCGCCGTGCGTGGGGACTGGAGAGATTTGCAAGGCTGGCTCTGAATGCTACAGTGACTCCGCGGCGGGGACTGCTCTGAGTTCCCTCCTTGCAGAGGAGGAAGCCGGTGGGTGCAGGGCCAGGCTGCGGCGGGCTCGCCTGTCAGCCAGCACACGGGTCGCCCCTCTGGGTCCCAGCGCAGGGACACGTCCGTGACAGACGCGTGCTGACCGGTAGGGGGGCCAGTGAGCAGCGCTTCTGGGGGCCCCGCACGAGTCAGGTGAACTCCCTGGGCCTCAGCTGACTCCTCAGATAGACTCTGGTTAATCCCCTCCCCGCCCTAACATCAAGTTTGTAGCCACGTCGACAGAACGGAATAGGAAAGAGCAAAGGACCCAACGGGCGAATAATGAAAGGAGGTTGTAGGGTGGTTTAGGGTTTTTGTCTAAAGAAAACACGTGGTGGTTCTAGGGACAAACCCTTTTGCTAAGGAAGAAAACACGTCACAGGAAGGAGAAAAGTCAGTGAGAGGAGGGGAAGTGAGGGCCTCCGAAGCTGGTCGCTGTGCTCGCGGTGGTGGGGAAGGGACCCGTCCTCACGCAGGACCGCGGGCAGAAAGGACGTCAGTTCAGCGTGAGACGGGCTCTCTTGGTCTCGGCCAGATCTTGGCTGTCCGCTCGGCCCTCTTCCACTGTATTTTAATTGACATGTTCAGCACTTCATGATCTAAAGCAATTAAGAGGCAGCGCCTGCAGACGGGAGCTGGTCAGGCCTTTGAATCTGGCACCAAGGCCGGAGGGAGAGCCGCGTCCGAGCGCCTGGGATGTCAGGCGATGACGGGGCCCTGCCCTCGGAGGGGGGCGGCCTTTGGCAGGAGACGTGCTGTCACCGAGAGGTGGCCCTGCCAGGAGACGAGCCGCGCTCCGCATTAGCAGGCGCAGAGGAGCAGCCTGGCAACAGGAATCCCATCACAGCTGTCCGAGAGAGTGAGCGCAAGCCGCAGGACTCAGGCAGCTGGCAAATGGTGACCCCGGATACTCAGCTGCTTCAGAAATACAGCTGATCCCCAAGATTCTGAAAAAGTGAATGAGTGTGTTCACAATGAGATTCTGCAGAGTTAAATGATCTCTGTCTCTCTCTTTTTCCCTTTCCAGTTTACCACTTGCAAATTATTAAGAAATAACATTCTGTACACTGTCTCTACTTTTGGATTGGGGTGTTCCAGTTGGACCCCGTTTGTTGCTTGGGGAATTCTGACATGACTGATCTGAAGGCTTCTTCGAGCAGGAGATGACATTCGGGTTTTCTTTTCCTCCCAGAAGTTCAGAGTTAGCTGTAGAAATGAAATGAAAAAGTCCTCCATTCCAAATCTAAAAGAAAAATGTGTATTTTGCTAAAAGCCATGCCTGAGGCAGAAAGTAGTGTATCTGTTTTTATATGGGAAGAATGTTTAATTCTCCTGAATCATGGTTCTCTGGCTGTGTTCCCTCTTCACTATTTCATCCAGCCTGTGACTCCATAAAGAGAAAGGGTCACTTTCTCACGGAGGTGACTCGGTTTTTCATTTTCTTTATCATCACATGGTAACTATTTGAAATTGCACTCTCAGCAGGAAAACAGTTGCCATTTTAAAACACATATGTTTACTGCAATTAAACCAACGATAGCTTGTTCATTCTGAAGGTTCGCATTTTGTGAAAATTGAATTAAAAACATGCCCTGTGTCCTAGAAAAACACAGACTCTTTCATTGCTGATGTCCACACTGTGGAAACCAGGCCCCAGACAATCACGAGCTCTGCCCCCAGTGAGCCAGCTTGTTGATGGCAGACAGGTCTTGGATGCCTTGTCCGGACTCACCCTGCGCTCTTCCCAACCTGCTGTTCCACTTCCTCTGTCAAGTAAAATGCTGTTATCTGGTGACAAGCAATTCATGACTTGTGCATTCTCCTTGTTCATCGGGGATACTCCAGGCAGAATGTTCAAATGCAGAATCTCAGACACCATTTTAAACCAACGGAATCAGAATCTGCATTTTAACTTGGCTCCCAGAAGATTCATGTGGGAATTGAAATGAGTGGGCATGGAGCTCTCTGGGAGACTTTGAGATTTAATTGATGGGTGTGCTTCGATAAGGTGGCTCTTTAGATTTATGGGACTGTAAAACAATAAATTGTGCGTGTGTTTTCAAACCATAAGGCTATTGATGATTCTTTAATTTAGCTTGTTACATGACAAAAGTTTAGTACTATCAATAACGGATGAGATGATTACTTGAAATCAAGCACAAGGCCAGGAATGATTTCTAACATTACACTGCTTATGGAAAATGGGAAGACTTTTTGGGTTGACAGTCAAGTTTTTGGGCCTGTCTTAATATGGTGTCCAATATTAGGGGACTAGGACAGTTTAAAACAGACTTTTGGCCTGGCCGGTGTGGCTTACTGGTTGAGCATTGATCCATGCACCAAGAGGTTGCCGGTTTGATTCCTGGTCAGGACACATGCCCAGGTTGTGGCCTGATCCCCTGTATGGGGCATGCAGGAGGCAGCCAATCAATGTCCTCTCTCATCAATGTTTCTAACTCTCTCTCCCTCTCCCTTCCCCTTTCTCTAAAATCAATAAAAGAAAAAAAGAGACTTCCGGTCAAGATGGCGGGTAGGTAAACGCGGTATCGGTCCTCCCACAACCACATCAAAGTTACAACTAAACTACAGAACAACCATCATTCAAACCGCCTGAAATCAAGCTGAATGGAAGTCCTACAACTACGGAATTAAAGCAGCAGCCACATCCAGACTGGTAGGAGGGGCGGAGGCGCGAGGGGCGGAGGCGGACGGGCTGGTCCCACACCCACATCTGGCGGATAAAAATCAGGAGGACACCTCGGCTGGGAAGGTCCTCCCTGAGGACTGAGGGGTCCCTGTCCCACATCAGGTGCCCCGCTCAGGGGTCCAGTGCCAGGAAGAGAATCCCCATCACTTCTGGCTGGAAAAACCAGCGGGAACTGAGGCTCAGGGAAGCTGACCTGGCTGGAGCCCCAGGCAGCTCCTTAAAGGGCCCGCGCACAGACTTATTGGACTCTCTCCCTCTAAGCTCGGAGGGGAGGCAGCTCGAGGGGCACCAGAGACACACAGGGAAGAACTGAGCTGTTTGTTTGGCACTGGAGCGAGGGCTGGAGAGGGGGTTTTCTCCGGGACAAACATGGTGTCAGAGGCCTTTGTTCCTTTGGTGAGCCCTTCCCTGGGGCGGCAGACAGCCACCATATCTGGGACTCCAGCAACCTGGCTCACACTGGTAGCCCCGCCCTAGTGACACTCTGAGGCCCCGCCCCGCCCAACTTTCAGGCCCACCCAAGCTGTTGCCGGTTGCTTAGCCATAGGATTGGCCTGTCTTGGATCCTGCTTCAGGTTTTTTCTAAATTCTTTCAAACAAGCAGCATCTGGTCTCAGCGAGCCCCATACCTCTTGTTAAGTGATACACTGAAACAAACACAGGGAGGCAGCCAAAATGAGGAGACAAAGAAACAGGTCCCAAATGAAAGAACAGAACAAAACCCCAAGAAAAGAACTAAGCGAAATGGAGATAAGCAACCTAACAGATGCTGAGCTCAAAATACTGCTTATAAGGATGCTCAATGAACTTAGTGAGAACCTCAGTGAACTTAGTGAGGGCCTCAAGAGCATAAAAAAGGACCAGCCAGAAATCATGGATGCACAGTTAGAATTGAAGGAGGCATTAACTGAAATAAAGAATAATTTACACAGCTTCAATAATAGAGTACGTAAATCCAATGAGCAAACCATCGATTTGGAATATAAGGAAGCAAAAAACGCCCAATCAGAACAGCAAAAAGAAAAAAGAATCCAAAAAAATGAGGATAGTGTAAGGAACCTCTGGGACAACTTCAAGCGTGCCAACATTCACATCTTGGGGGTGCCAGAAGGAGAAGAGCGAGAACAAGAAATCAAAAACCTGTTTGAAACAATAATGGCAGAAAACTTTCCTAACTTGGTGAAGGAAACAGACATACAAGTCCAGGAAGCACAGAGAGTCCCAAACAAGATGAACCCCAAGAGGCCCACACCAAGACACATCATCATCAAAATGCAAAAGGTTCAAGACAAAGAGAGAATCTTAAAAGCAGCAAGAGAAAGGCAGCTAGTTACCTTCAAGGGAGTTCCCATAAGGCTGTCAGCTGATTTCTCAAAAGAAACTTTGCAGGCCAGAAGGGAGTGGCAAGAAACATTCAGAGTGATGAAAAGCAAGAACCTACAACCAAGATTACTCTATCCTGCAAAGCTGTCATTTAGAATCGATGGCCATATAAAGATTTTCCCAGACAAAAAAAAGTTAAAGGAGTTCATCACCACCAAACCGTTATTATATGAAATGATGAAGGGTCTTTTTGAAGAAAAAGATAAAATATATGAACAAACAAAATGGCAATGGATACATATCTATCAACAATGGAATCTACAAACAAAATGAACAGGTAGAACAGAAACATTCTCATAGATACAGAGAACATTTTGTTGGTTGCCAGTTGGGAGGGGGGTTGGGGGAATGGGTGAAAAAGGTGAAGAGATTAAGATGTACAAATCGATTGCTAGACTGTCAAAGCTCAAAGGGAAAGGGGTTGGGGGTTGGGGGGTGGGAAGAAATAAACCAAAGAACTTATATGCATAACCAATGGACACAGGCAATAATGTGGGAAAAGGCGGGAGGGGGGCGGGAGTAGGGAGGAGGGGGTCAATGGGGGAAAAATGTGGAACATCTGTAATACATTTTATATTCAACAATAAAGATTAAAAAAAAAAAAAAGAAAAGAAAGAAAGAAAGAAAGAAAGAAAGAAAGAAAGAAAGAAAACAAAAAAACCCCCCAGACTTTTGGAAATAAAATGGGCAGGTGTGAATTGGGCTATTCCCTTGCACTAAATACAAGCAATCTTTTACAGATTCAATTTAAAATTTTTTTTTTTTTATTGATTTTAGAGAGAGAGGAAGGGAGAGGGAGACAGATAGAAACATCGATGAGAGAGAACATTGATTGGCCGCCTCCTCCATGCCCGCACTAGGGATCGGGCCCACAACTTGGGCATGTGCTCTGACTGGGAATCAAATCGGTGACCTCTCGGTGCATGGGTCAACGCTCAACCACCGAGCCACTCCAGCCAGGCTACAGATTCAATGTTAAGTATCCTTTGAAAAATAAGTTGAAAGCAGGGACCATTTCTTGTCTTCTTTCTTATATGTGAATTTTCATACCAATGAAGAGAGATCTGGTATCAGAAATGCATGCTGTTTTATTCCTGTAGGAGGGTCACCTGTGCACACTGCATTTTGATCCTGAATTTTCCCTCCTCACCATCCAGACAGTGTCTGCCTTGTTCCTGGCCCCTCACTATTCCAGGAATTTATTAAAGCATCTTCAAAACCATTTTCTGTAATGACAGCAGAAATGCCTCTTAAAAAATAAAACTAAAACAGATCTGAGAATCTTACCGTACCCTGCTTAAAATCACAATTTCTACTATTTTTATAAGATGAATTTAAAAGCTATTACTAGACCTATCTCTTAATGTCCACTGTGGTTCGACTCTTACCCAATTCACCAATGCAATGTGTGGTTCTTGACTGGGTCCTGGATGAGAGGAAGAAAATTTCTATTCTATAAATGACATTACTTGGAAAACTTGAATAACATTTCTATATATCAGAAGTATTGCATCAATATCAATTTTCTGATTTAAATACTTATACGGTGTTGAGGAAAGATAATATTGTTCATTTTAGAATGTTGCACTCAAGTGTTTAGAGGTAAAGGGACATCATTCCCTTAAATGGTTCAGACGGGGGGTGGGGGAGGGAGAGAGAGAAAGAGAGAGAGAGTGTGTGTGTGTGTGTATGTATGTGTGTGAGAGACACACACACACACACACACAGATAAACACAGTAGGAGAAGGTTAACATTTAGGGAATTTGGGTGAACAGGTTTTAGGTTTCTTTGTACTATGACAGCACCTATTTTGTAAGTCTAAAATGTCAAAATAAAAAATAAAATAAATTTTTGTCAGCTTGTCATTATGTTGCCATGACATTTATGTTACAAGATAGTGATCTATGAGTTAACTTCATGACTCATTTCTCAGTAAAATGAAGGCTTATACAGTGACAGGCATACTGTGGTTCAAGTTCCTTAAGCCACATGTACCTGCATATTTTAGAAGAGAATACAGGCTGGGACAATAAGCTTACAAGTGTTCAGCACAGTCAGTCCTCAGTGCGATGGTGGGTACTTTTAACACATTTGTTCTTTTGTTTGTCTGTTTTTGTTAACCTATTTAAATGACTATTATTTGTTGAAATGAGAAAACAATAAAATTATTATGCTTGAAAATTATGTTAGATTTTGTTCCAGCTTGTTTAGAAATTAAGATGATAAGTCATAGACTTATGTTAGTGCCTGTTTTGTCCTTACTGAAATCAGTTCAGTGGTTTTTCTCGTATTTGGTTTTTCTTAGTTGTTGAAATGCACAAAACACTGAAAAAAAATCTTATTTTTTCAAACTTTCATCAATAGTTTTCACCTACTTTAAACACTTGCATGTTAACTGTAGCTTCTGAAAATTGACAAACTGAGTAGTTTGGAGACCATATTTTATATATATATGTATATAAATATATATAATACAATTATATTTATATGTATATATAACACAATTATTTATATGTATATATAATACAATTGTATTTATATGTATATATAATATAATTATTTATAAGTGTGTGCGCATATATATATGAGATTTTATTTATTTTTTGCTATCCCTTCACATTTTATACCTAGCTCCACCAAACCCCCTCCCCTCTGACAGCTGTCAGTCTTTTCTCTGTATCTATGAGTCTGTTTCTGTTTTGTTTATTTTATTCATTAGACTACACATATAAATGAAATCATATGGTATTTGACTTTCTCTGAGTGGCTTATTTCATTTAGCATAATACTCTCCAGGTCCATCCATGCTGTCACAGAGAGTAAGATTCCCTTCTTTTTTTTGTTTTTGTTTATGGCCATGTAGTATTATTCTATAATGTAAAAGTACCACAGCTTTTTTATCCACTCATCTACTAATGGACACTTGGGCTGCTTCCAAATCTTGCTATGTTGCAATAAACATAGGGATGCATATATTCTTTTGAATTACTGTTTCTTGTTTCTTCAGGTATATTCCCTGAAGTGGAATAATTGGGTCATATGGCAGTTCTATTTTTAATTTTTTGAGCTAACTCCATACTGCTTTCCACAGTGGCTGCACCAGTCTGCATCCCCACCAGCAGTACACCAGGGTTCCCTTTTCTCCACACCCTCGCCAACACTTGTTGCTAGATGATTTACTGATGATAGTCATTCTGACAGGTGTGAGGTCATATTTCATTTTCTAACTAATTTTAAAATATAAGAATTAAATATAAGATTAATGAGTTCTTGTTTTTGTTTGTTTTTAAGCCAGAGAACCCTTTTTCAAATAAAGTCTTAGGAAACTCACGATGTAAAATAGATAATGTGTAGCTGTATAGGCAGAAGCAGGGCTGTGGCAATAGAACAAGTAGCAGCTAAAATTTTTGAGCAAGGGGGTAGACATCTGCAGAGAGAATGAAAGGAAGAAACGACTGGAGGCAAGAAGATGTGGTAGAAGACATGTAACCACACAAGTGAGCAGAGACAACAACATCTGTATTTGTCATGGACCAGGAAGTTTGCAAGAAAACCTGATTTATTGCTTTTCTCCCTCCCTCTTACTAACTGATTAGAGAAGTCTTAAACCTTGGAGCATGTTCCCAGATTTAACTCAGTCTGACATGTAGGAAAAATCAGGAAAAGCAAGATTATAACTTTTTATTTTAAAATATACCTTTATTGGAAGGGAGAGGGAGACAGAGATAGAACCATCAATGAGACATTGATCTGCTGCCTTCTGCATGCCCCCTACTGGAGATTAAGCCCAAATTCCTGGGGCATGTGCCCGGACCGGATATTGAGCCTGCGAACTCTGCGCTCAAACACTGAGCCAATCACTGAGCCACACCAGCCAGGAAAGATTATAACTTAATTACTGACTTCTGGAATGCTGGAGTTGCCAGGATATAAGAGGACAATTAGTTCATTGCTTCTCAAACTCTAATATGCATATGAATCACCTACGGCCCGGGTTAAAAATGTAGTTCTGGGCTGGGGAGCCTAGGTTCTACATTTTTCAGTCTCCCAAGGGATGCCCATGCTGCTGCTCCAGGGAACACTCTAGGAGTCTAACTCCCTTATTTTAGAGACAAATTATTTGAGAATTAGAGATCTGAGGACTTCTATTACTACAGCTACCTGTATGGCACACAATATGACCAGAAACCTGCCCATACAACACACACACACACACACACACACACACACACACACACACACAACTACCTGGGACATTTGGGATACTGGACACAACATAATGGATATCCCATTAAAGGCACAATTGGGTTTGCAGGAGAGGAGGAAATCTCCAGGAACACTAAGGAACGAACTGGAAACTAGAGTGGAAGTATGTGAACTTGCATAGCACACAGTGAGAATGACTCATCTCATTTTCTAAATGAGTCCCAGAGAGGGAAAATGACTTGCTCAAAATTAAGAAGATTTTGACACATAATAATGGCAGAAGACCGGCATACCAGAGAGTTAAACTTACTATAATGTTACTATAATTTAAAAAATTAACAGCATGCCCTGACTGATGTGGCTCAGTGGGTTGGGTGTCATCCTGTGCACCGAAAGGTCTCTGGTTTGATTCCTGGTCAGGGCACATGCCTGGGTTACGGGTTTAATCCTCAGTGTGTGTGTGGGGGTGCAGAAGGTAGCTGATCAATGTTTCTCTCTCTCCCTCTTCTTTCCTCTTTCTCTAAAAATCAATTTTAAAAAGATATTTTAAAAATAACCAATATGAATTGATAAATACATCAATAGGTCAGTACAGAGAGTGAAAACAGAATTAAAAATAAATGTAAGCATATATTTTCTTAGTATCTGAATAGTCTGCATTTCAATTCAGAAATAAAAAGCAATGATAATGGGACAGCTGACTTCCTTTTGAAAGAAATCAAGATTGGCAGACAATATACAATGGTATATTGTAATGTAAACAAAGTAATTCAAATAAATTATAGTTATAAATTAAAATAACTGTGAGAAGAAAATAAAGAAAATTATTTATATAAATCTTAGGAATCCAGAATACCCCAAATCACCACAACAAGAGAATGAATTTAATCATGTACAAATAAAACTTCTGCACTGCCAAAGTCACTTAATGTCACAAAAGAAAAAGTAATCTAGGAGAAAACAGTGTAACCTTATTGATAAAGGGTTATTGTACCAAATATGAAAGATCTCCCAACAAATTAAGAAAAACACAAATAACCCATATAAAAAAGTTTTAAAAAAATATAAACAGATGTTTTGTAGAAGAAATGCAGATGGGAAAACTAAGGGTAGTCAGAAAAATGCAAATTAAGACTACAGTGCCCACTCTGGTTCATCTGTGGCATTGGTCTTAGGTTTGAATTGATGATACATTCATGGAAGAAAGGGTATATTTTACTTAGCACCATGTTTATTTCACTTTATGAAAAGCTAAATGAAAAGCAACAAAAATTCATTCTTGATACCAATAGAGTGGGGTCACAGCTTGCAATATCCCTAAATCACTACACCCTCAGGAGATGTGTGGTCACAAGGGATAATGCTGAGCTTTTGGAAACCATCAGCCCTGGATTGTCCACAGTTTTGAATACCTTGCTAATTGTACCATTGTCTTGGTACAGTAGCATCTTATCAATATTATTTAATTGTTACTTAAAAGAGCATCTTGATGATCATGTGTAGGTGCTTGGCCTAGTACATAATCTTCAAGCTGCTTATTATTTAGATCTGCTATAAGTACAATTGTTGATGTTAGTTTTACCAGATGGATTTAATGAACAGTCAAATACGTGTATATGTGCACCCATGTGTGTGTGTATTTAAAATATATGTATATGACATGTATATATGTATATATATGGAAAAAGTATATATAAATATATACCAGATTGTCCCAGAGAAAGTAGAAAGAAGAAACTTAATTTTACTTTATAAACAATTTTAGTTTTCTTTAAATTGTTATAGCAAACATGTTAATTTTGTGTTTCATTAAAAAAAAAAAAAACTATAGTTGGTTTCAGGGACTTTTGTCAAGAAAATAACAGCATCAGCACATACTAAATCTGACCTGTAAAACTGACTACAGTATGACTAGGAGAGTCTCAGTTTCTTAGAGGACATTTTGGGTCTTACTAAGTGAAGGTCATTGGTACTGTTAGGGAGTTTCTGTGATTGCTGAGTTATTTCTTCTATGGGTGTCCCACTGCAGGGAGAATGGGGTTTTCCAGTGACTGTCAGATTTCCCTGGCAGTTGGGGTCGTAAATACTTGGATTAGCCTGACTGAATTTGTTGTTGTTGGTGGTGGTTGGTGGTGGTGGTTTGTGTGTGTGCATGTTTTTTTTTTTTGGTTGGTTTTGTTTGTTTTTTTGTAGTAAACATCTCTAACACCAAGCTCCTGAGGTTGAATAGAAATTCCGTCATATTGTGTCTCTTCACATGAAGCTGACATTCTCCAAGAATCTGGTTATTTACCTAGAAGTCTTCTCTGGCCCAGAATATTAACCGTCCAAGCCTAGGATAAGTTTGCAGAGGTCTCAGAATTGAGGTCTTTTGCATGTGGCCGGAAAATGATCTCTCATTACAGGTTTAATTCCAGTTCTTGATGGCATCATCCTCACCAACGCTGATTTGTAGCTCCTTGTGCTGACACTGTGACCTTCATAGTCAGCTCTGATGGATTTCAACAGGCTTCATGTAGATACCTTGATAGGGACTGTTGGCGTTTGCTCTAACCCGAGAAGCTAACTGATAACGCCTGCTTGCTCCAGAAGACCTAGGGCACTATTTGGGATCTTTATCATGGATTCCAGTGCTCCTTGTGGCCTCTAGGACCATGTTCTCCCTAGGGGTTTGCCTCATGAGAGGGTAAGGAAACAGATTCCTGGGGGATACAGGCACAGTCAGCTCAGGGTCAGACTGGGCATCTCACTGGACCTGGAGGTAGTTGAAGTGCTAAGATTCTTCCTCCAGGGGAACATATACCATTGTGGGTTTGGGGAGGAAATTCATAGGCTTCCTGGCTAACCTGACTTTCACAGACAAGCTTAGGATAAATCTCGAGTGTTCTTACACCTACTGTGCTATAGAAACAGTTCTGGACTTCCTTTGGGTTCACACATTTCCTGGAATTTCATAACTTTAGAGCTTTTCTGAGGTGGTTTGAGGGACTTTCTGGCAAATTTCCAGATTCTAGGGCTATGACTAGATTCTGTAGCCATAAGTCCTTTTATGACCAAGAAGGACAGTCTTAGAGGTTGGGGCCTTCAAATAAAGGAAAGTGTTAACAACTGAGAAACCAGTGGCATCTCCTTAGAATAGGAGGGGGCTCTGTCTCCCAGTAACGGGACCTCCCAGGAGCCATTAATCCAAAACGGAGGGCCCCAGTTCAGGAAGGGTAACTGTATTCACGCCTCCCACTGTCGTAAGAAGAAACACTTAATCCTACCCTGAGGGATGAGGGAGGTCAGCTGGACTTGTGTGCATGAGGTTCTGGTTAGTTAGATTTCTGAAATCGGATACTAGCTAATTTAGATTTATCCTGGAAGCAAATGGGAAGACCCCTGGCAAGTTTAGGAGGCCTTTCAGACTCAATGGGAAGACAAGAAAAAAATCCCCAGTTTCCAAGGATGACATTAGTCCAGGAGTGACTCTCATTCCATTTCTGGCCCTGGCTCTCAGTTCTGACTGTTCATTCTGAATGTCTTTCTTTGGCAAATTTTCACAGGTTTTGGCCTATTTAAAAGGACACCCCTAGTACTTAGAAGATCCCTGGGTATTTAGGTAAATTATTTATTGCCTGAAATCTTGTACATTTACTCTTCAAAGGAGTACTGCAATATGGATGAGGCCTGAGTTCTGCCTCAATGCATAAACCATGCTCAGCATTCTTACAGAATGGTGTTCTCCGTGTGCAGTCTTTGGCAACCTCTGTAGTTTTTAAACTTTTATGGCCCAAGGGTTGCTCAAGGTGAAGCAGGTGTCCATGGAATTTTATTTTAGTACTAACATCCTAGAACAACGGTTGTTTGATTCTCTTCTCTGATTAGCATAAACCTGGGTTGTGTTTTCAGCATGAGGGCTATTATGATTATCTCAAACTCTAAAAAAAATACACAGGAAGGTACTATTTTCATTTCACTGGAGAATAAATTTAGGCTGGGACAAATTAAATCATTTACCCTAGACTACATAGTAGATGTTGAACCTGCTTACAAATTCAAATTTGACCTTAAATTTAATTCTCATTAGCCCTGAGGTTCTAAAACTTTAGCGTGCATCAGAATTACCTGGAGTCATTTGTAAAAGGCAGATCTGTACAAAGGCCACCCCCAGAGTTTATAATTCAGGGGGGCCAAAGAACTGGCTTTTCTGACAAGTCTCCAGGTGATGTTGACGCTGCTGGCCCAGGGACTGTATTTTGAGAACCACCAGTCTAGACTACACTGAGATTTCGGAAACTCTCATTTACTATAGTTAACTTGTGGAGTTCCATCGGCATCTTTTGTATTTTGATACACATGTGAGTATTCCAGAGGTAGTTCTGACTCCTGTTAGACTGAAGTTTTCATTATTTGGATTTTGTCTTTCAAAAGAAAGACTTTACCTCCAAAGGAATGTATGTAATGCGATAATTTTTTTTAATCCTCACCTGAGGATATTTTTCCAATTATCTTCAGATAGAGTGGGAGGGGGAGAGAGAGAGAGAAACATCGATGTGAGAGAGACACATCAACTGCCTTCCCCACGACCCTGACCAGGGCCAGGAACCAAACTACATCCAAGGTACGTGCCTTTGACCGGAATTGAACCCGAGACTCTTTGGTCCGTGGGCCAACACTCTAACCACTGAGCCAAGCCTGCCAGGACAATAATTTGTTTTTCCATTCCTGTGAACACAAGACAAAATCTTGCTGGGTCTGGATGAAGTCATGTGTCCTCTGATATCTCTGGAACATGGCTGAAATGAAACAACATTTTTCTTCCTTGGAAAAAATAAAATCGAAACCCTGAGTATACCCTCTCTGTTTGGGAAGACTGACTGCCTCCTTTCCGAGCATCCCGGTGATGCTGAGCGCTTGGCCCTGGCTGCCTGCTCGCAGCCCTGTGCTCGGGCCCAAGGTTCGTCGTCTGTGGAGTTAGGGATGCTTTGTGTGAATCAGATTCGATAAGAGATATGAAAAAGATTTGGCAATTCTTCTAAAAACATGAAATTGCTCTTGTGTTTTGAATTCTAACATGAGCAGGGGCAAAATTCTTTTGCTAGGACAGTGTTCCTCTGGAAACATCAATAAAACGGGCTGGTAGTTCTGCTGGGGTTCTTACAGGCCCGTGGGAAAGCCGTTGTCCTTCACACCTGTGGGCTCCTCATGTCTCCTTGTTTCAGGGGTCTTGAAGGTCCTTTGTCACTTTCTCCTGATTTTGCTGGGTGGGGCAAAAGTAGGTTTACAGTTATTGGTATGAAAAAATAATACAATGATTAATAAAGAAGAACACAAGAGCAAACTCTGTGTTTCGTGTACTCACACCTGGAAGCCTACTGTTGCTCACCCTGTGTATTATTTCCGCTGGCAGCACTGGGGGGCCCAGTGTGACTGTGTTTGTTGTAGTCCTCAGAGCAAGTCTGCTGTGCTTTGCGCGTCAAAAAATTAAGTTAGGCATCGCTATAAAATTACATCTCGGGGGAGCCGTGCGGGGGAACTATCAGTGCTATTTATTTCCTTCATTCGGAAAGAATTTTAAGTGCCATGGTGTTTTGTGGAATGAAAATATTTAACATTTAAAATAGCATTGCTTTTACCCCCAAGATTACTTTAAAATGATGCCGTTTTCGTATAATCCTTCACCAAATGAGAGTGTGATAGCTGAATGAGACCACATTTTCTAGTGGGTCTTTTCAGAGAAGTCAGAAATCGGCTGCTAATAAAGAAAAGCCCTGCACGAAGAAACTCATTGTGTATTCTGTGCAGAAAATAACCTAAATTACTCCAAAATTTTATGAACAAGGCATCTTTGGAACTTAGCAGCATAGAATAATATTGAGGCTCCCGAGGTGAAGATCAGATCACTCCGCACCCACTCGGTCCGGGTTTCTAGCTGAAAGCTCCCCTTTCCCGGCCTCCCTCCCGAGTGACCGACGGGCCGGGAATGTTATTTTCATCTGGGCAACTTCCGAATCGACGTCTTTCGCTCCCTGGATTCAGTACATGTTTGTGTCTGGGCTGTTTTCTGGCTCCAAAGGGCAGCAGACCATTGCTGGCTTTTAAATTTTTTTTTAATCTTCTCATCCTTGCCATTCCAGGGTCCCTTGGGAGGTGGTAAAACGCATACAGACGGGCCCTCCATGGGCGTCCTTGACAGCAGCAGTCAGCGTCCTGATGGGGGAATGGAAACCACGTCAGGCTCTTAGAATAGGGCAGGTTTGACTTGGGATATCATTACACAGTCGCTAAAGAGCAGAAAGGGAACACGGGCAACCCAGGATATTTACTATAGGAAGAGCCTGGGATAAAACTGAAACAGTGAAGGTCAAGGACACAATGTGACTGATTAGGAAATGCAGAGAAGGGGCAGGCTTGACCAGGTGTCACCCTCCAGCAGGCAAGGGAGAGGGGCGAGGCAGGAACTCCCTGTCCCGTCCTCCTGCCTCCCAGCATCAGCCAGGACTGCTGCCCCCAGGCAGGGCTTCGGTCAGCCAGCTGGCATGGGCCACCGAGAAATGTCCTTTTCATATTTGGAGCCTCAGCATCTCGGAGCAGAGTGTAGAGTGAATTTGGAGGCATGAGCAAATGGATAACTAATCAGCATAATCACAATAATTTTTTATACAAAAAGAGTATTTTTTCAGTGTGCTTTTCTCCCTATTATTATACTGCTGTCACTGTAGGTTCCTGTAATTGAATATAGAATGAAGTTTCATCAAATGGCACTTTAATTTCCTAAATTTCTTTCTTTAAAATTTTTTTTTCTTTATTGATTTTAGAGAGGGAGGAGATAGAAACATTGATGAGAGAAAACATCGATTGGCCACCTCCTCATGCCCCCTACTGGGAATTGGGCCCACAACCTGGGCATGTGCCCTGACCAGGACTCGAACTGGTGACCTCTTGGTGCATGTGCTGATGCTCATCCACTGAGCCACAACAACTGGGCTCTTTTTTTCATTAAATTTATCTTTACTCTTGAAAGTATTGCAGATGTCCGCCCTTGAATACATTTTTTATTCTGTAATTCATGAGTTTCTGTCTGTCTCTCTATATCTTTGGTAGGCACTATTTCAAATTTCCATAGCCTGTTTTACATATGAATATTTATATATACATATACACACATAGAAGGTAATTTGGAAAAATGGATCGTCACCTGTGTTGATCTTATAACTTAATTTCTATATTAGGTGAACTGCACAGTATCTAATAACCTAGAATATGTTTTCTAACACAATACAGCAATTTGAAAAGAAGCAAAATATATAAAAATTATTTTCCTTTAAAGAAAGCAAATTGGAGAACATGAGATAGAATTTTTAAGAAGGACTTTGCAGATCATTTAATCAATGAACCTTAATTTTCTAAAGTTATTTCCACACGATAGTCAATTCTTTTCTTAAAGATTTAAGTGCTGGGCTGAGACAGTAATGAAAAAGATCAAATAAATTTACTCTCAACACATGACTTTTTAACCCAGTTTCATTGAATTGTATGAATTGGAAATGTTTCAGGTAAGTGAGTGAGCGTAAAAGGCACTCCAAGAGTAATGAGGGTGAACTAGATTGGCATATTAATTCAGCTTGTTCGAAAGAGTTACAGTTAGAATCCACACTAAACAAAAGGCAAATCTACTTTGAGGTATGTTCTGTCTATATGATTAGAAGAAAATATTTGATTTCTTCGGAGGAAGAAATTACCTGGTTGTTTATAACAGTGAGGCCAGAGGCGTGCACAGCATGAGAAGCAGCCATGGAGCTTTCTGCAGTGGAGCAGAACCGTGGCCTATCACGAATGTGTAAGGACCAAGAGAAAGCACAGAGCTGGACACGGGTTTAGGTTCCATTTCTCCTCCGTAAAATAAAGCGGAGAAAACAATCTTTTGTAACTCGGAGACTCTGTTGTGGCTCTTCTCACTGAGGATAACAAAACTTGCTTTCAAACAAGAAAACAGATTTGCCTTCTGATCAACGTGCCTTCATTTAGGACTCTGACCCCCTAGGAACCCTCACACATAGTCTAAGTTCTAGTTATGTGGTAGTATCTGCCTTTTCCCATACACTTTTCTTCTGTGTCTTCGCTCCGATGTTTCTTTTAGCATGAAATGCCCTTTCTTCGTCTTTCCTTTCTGTTGAAATTCAACTTCTTTTAAGACCCAATTCAAATTCCCTGCATTTCATAAACTCCCTCAAAGAGTCCCTTTGCTTTATTCAGTTGCTTCTTCTTTACTCCTAGAACATTTTGCCCTATCATTATCTGCTTCCTTCAAAAACAGTTTTTTGTTTAAGACATACTCCTCTGATGATACTACAATGGGCTACTATGGAGAAAAACCCCACACTCTTTTCCCCAGAAAACATACATGTTTATGTACAAAGAATTTTACATAGAATTTGCTAAGAAGAGCTAAAGACCCCGGCTGGTGTGGCTCAGTGGATGAGCATTACCCATGCACCAACAGGTCTCTGGTTTGATTCCTGGTCAGGGCACATGCTCAGGTGTTGGGCTCAATCCCCAGTGCGATTGGCATGCAGGAGATGGCCAATCGATGTTCATTCTCATCGATATTTCTATCTCTTTCTCCTTATCCCTTCCTCTCTTTCTCTAAAATCAATAAAGAAACAAAAAAAGAGACAAGCTAAAGAATTTTAAAGGTAAAGTGTTTTAGATATTTAATGCACCGTTTTTTTTTCTTGAAAATGAAATACCTATCTTTTGTTCCATTTCCTTCGCTTTCCCCATCCTTCTCTCTCTCTCCTTCCTTCCTCCTCCTTTCCTTCTTTCCATCCTTCCTTGCTTTCTTTCTTATGTTTCAGTTTATTTATCCTTTAATGGTAGTTTCTACTTTTTATTTGGAGAATCAAAAGTTGGGGTATTCTTTTCTTGTAACGGAAGCTTATTTTGACAAAGCAAATACAATTGAAACCCAAATTTGAATTACTTTGAATAAAATACATTGAAGAAAAAATGCAGTACTCTTTTTCTAGTATTATGTCTGCAACAACACCGCAGAATTAAGTACTGGAAAGAACACTGGACTTGGTGTCCAAAGGCATGGACTCAGTCTTAGGATCTACCAGCTGGTATATATGTGAACTCCAAATTAATGTAATGTTCCTTAGCCTAATACAACTCAGTAAAATAAAATATTTAAAAAACTTAAATGACTGTGGAGATCAATAAAACATATATGAGAGCATTTTATAGACTGAGTATGTATTAGTTAACTTGTAGAAGTTGCTTTTATTATCATGAATGAATAAGAATCCTTAGAATATATGATCATATTTAAACACGAGCATCAAATTTCTCTTGGAATTTGAAATACTTCAGGGAAATAAAGAATACTTAGTAACCTGAGTCAGGGAACTTAGTCTAGAATGCTTCATGTATTGCTTATTGTGTACTATCTCATTTTAAAAAGAGAGAAATCTAAAATTGATTTGTACTGAACTGAAACCAATGGCAGAACCCATAATGTGGTAAGAATGACAATAGTCTTACTACAGATACATCTTGTCATCTTCTTACTGTCTCTTGTCCTGGCTTCTGTACATCTGATGTGGTCTCACCAGGTTACGGGGGCCAAGAGCCCTGATCGTGGGGGTGAAGGTGTGGCTACTGGATGTGGAAGGAGAGCTTTGCTTTTCTGGATACCTTTTCTTGTGACCTGGTGGTTTAGTCTCCTCAGAATGGTTAAGCTATGGCTGTCATTTAACTGTACATTTCAGCTTTATTAAGGAAACTTGTGGGATTAGTGACACATAAATTGTATTCTCTGGGATTCTGCTTGACAGGAGTTTAATTTTGGAAGCAGATACAGTGTAAACTGCTGCTTTGATGCCCATTACATTCACATTAAAGAGTCATCTCATTATGAGTGGGTACCACATAGAATCACTATTCTTTTCATTTTTGTCTTAGGAGTCTGTGTAAAGCTTTACAATTACAGAAAAATAAAACCTAGAAGCTATACTATTTTAAATTAAACCTATCATTTCCAATAAGGATATACAGTAAGTCCTCACTTAATGTTGTCAATAAGTTCTGTGACTTGAAGCAAAATGACATAACAAAACCAATTCTGTTAGCTAATCGATATAACAAGAGTGACGTTCCTACAGCATCTCATCAATGTGATAACGAAATGACATTGAAGGATATTATATTATATTATTTGTGGATCTGCAATACTTAATTTTTTAACATTTTTATTGAAGTGACATTGGTTAATAAAATTATATAAAGTTCCAATGTCTTGTGACTTCTCTATTTACATGCCATATGCGGTTAGAAAAGGTGTTTCCTTGAGTCTCAATATTATTTCTAATATCCTTTGATGCCTCATAGCTACATTTGATTTTAAAATAACGTTTTAAAGAGATTCATATGTATTTCTCTTTAAAAGGGAAATATGCAGAGTAAGACTGGATCCATGCTCTCCAAGGGACACTGAGTTTACCTGCCTAGAGACCATATGGATAAATACATTGACTATCATGAAACAATAAGACAGTCTTATAGCTAAGATTAGCTAATGCGCTATGAGAATACACAAAAGGAGAATTTCCCCAGTCCCTTAAGAGAGAACAAATATATCTTACTGGGTGATGCTCAAACTGAGTCAAAAGAAGAGGATGTACAGAGATGCATGTGTTTGAAAGAACCCATGCCTTTTCATGGGTTTATTCAGAGCATTGATTTCCATATCACAGAAATATCAGTATTTGGAATATGCACTTCAGAATGACTAACATGTAGGTTGCAAGGCAAATGTGGTCAGAGACAAGGCCACAGAGATTGTCAGTGCCAGACTGTGGAGGGGGATGCTTAAGAGTTGGTATTTTATTTTGAAGGCTGGAGGAATCCAATGAGCTGTTTTAAGCCATGTTGGAAATGAGAGATAGCTAGATCAGTTCTGCATTTTAGAAAGATCATCCTGATAATATTGTTGTAGAAATACTGATGGTGAATAAATCACAGGCAGGAAGAAGAGCTAAGCACATCATGTCAATGGCAAATTGGTCTGAAGTATCAGGAACAGCACAGGAGAATAGCATCTGACAGAGCTGAGACCTTCTGCAAGTAGACGCAACAGGATTTGGTGACCAGTTGTAGGTGAGGAGTAGGGCAGAGGAAAATATCAAGCATAACCCCCACCCCTTTATTGATTTTAGAGAGAGAGGAAGGGAGAGGGAGAGATAGACAGAAACATTGATGAGAGAGAACATCGATTGGCCACCTCCTGCATGCCCCACACTGAGAATTGGACCCACAACCTGGGCATGTCCCCTGACCAGGAATCGAACCAGTGATCTCTTGGTGCATGGGTCAACACTCAGCCACTGAACCACGTTGGCTGGGAAGCATAATTCTTGTGTTCTGATTTAGACAAGATGGTGCTGCCATTGACTGGAAAAGGAAGAGGTTTGGAAAGATAATGAAAAATACTGAGAGATCCTGTAGAGCCTAAGGTTGTCCTTGATAAGTAGACAGACAAGTGCAAAGGGCATTTGGTGGGGCCAGGAACCTTGGGAGACATCTAGATTGGTAGAATAGATCGGTGCTTTATCAGCACTGTATTAATAGATATAGAAAGTTTGAATGGGGACACTCAAGAAGATCAAATATAGTGAGAAAAAACAAAGATGAAATTCTGAAAAATACCATCTCTAGAGTGGAACCTGAAAAAATAGAATCCATGTTAGAGGTTAAGAACTGATCACAGATGTACATGGATAAATAGGCAAGAATTTTATCTTAGAAGCTTTCCAGGAGGCAATTTCAATAAAAATTTGATTCAGACTTCTACATATCTTGGAGAAATAAAGTAAAATGAAAGCAAAAATGTGATAATTTTATTAGGAATAATGGGCTAACTGACCATCCTCGTGAGAAACATTTTCCTGGAGAAATTGGGATAAAAACCCTGTAGCCGTGTGGTGAGGGCAGAATGGGAAGGAGAACATGTAGGCTACTTAAAAAGAACTTGGTTACAGAGGACATCGGGGAGATAAGATGATGGCTGGAAGACCCTGAAAATGAGTACATTTATTTTTAATAATGGGATAGGGATCTATATATATTTGTGTATGAATAGAAAGGAGGCAGTAGAGAGAGCTGTTGTGATAGAGAGAAAAAAAGATGTGAGATTTTTAAGGAAGGAGAGAATAATTTAAGGCACAGTTTGAAGGATTATGTTTAGATATAAGATAAAATTTCTTGTGAGACTGGAGAGAGATGATAAGAGCAAGTGGGGATACAGCTATTTACTGATGGACAGGAATGGGGTAAAAGCAGGAAATTAAATTATGACCTATACCTTATAAAGTAGAAGAAATCTCCTCTGAATTAAAAAAAAAAGTCAATATTTCTGGGGATTTTCAAACTGTAGTTTATTTTCACATGCATTCTGATAGTGTCCATGAAATTGAAATGGTATACTAAAAATATAAAATGATTTGTCCTATCAAAATTTGTGTGGAAATCATCAAACAACGAGTGTTGGCGAGGGTGTGGAGGAAAGGGAACTGACTCTAGTGCACTGCTGGTGGGAATGCAGACTGGTGCAGCCACTATGGAAAACAATATGGTGTTACCTCAAAAAATTATAAATTGAATTGCCATTTGACCCAGTGATCCCACTTCTAGAAATATACCCTAAGAAGCCTGAAACACCAATCAGAAAGAATATATATACCCCCATGTTCATAGCAACACTATTTATAATAGTTAAGATGTGGAAACATCCCAAATGTCCATCAGTAGACAAATGGATAAAAAAGCAGTGGTACATATGCACAATGGAGTACTATGCAGCTGTAAGAAAGAGAGAGCTCTTATCCTTTGAGATGACTTAGGGACCTGGAAAGTATTATCCTAAGCAAAACAAGCCAAGCAGAGAAAGAAAGTATCATATGATCTCACTTATTTGTGGAATATAATGAACATAACAGTCTGAAGAACAGGGTAGTCCCAGAGACATGGAAGTAGGACACAGACTGACAATCCCCAGAAGAGGGGGTGGGGAGGGAGAATTAATCCACAGAACTTATATGGATGTATGCATGAACAATGGACATGGACAGCAAAGCTGGGGACAGGGAGAGGGAGGGGAAATCAGTGGGGGAAAAAGGAGAAACATCTGTAACAAAAATAAATAAATAAATAAATAAATAAATAAATAAATAAATAAATATTAAAAAAAAAAAGTTGTGTGGATCACCCTGACCAGTGTGGCTCAGTTGGTTGAGTGTCATCCCATGCACCGTAAGGTCACCAGTTTAATTGCCAGTCAGAGCACATGCCCTCACTGTGGGTTTAATCCCCAACTGGGATGTGTGTGGGATGCAACCAATCAATGTTTCTCTCTCACATTGATGTTTCTCTCTCTCTCTTTCCCTTCCTCTCTCTAAAATTAAAAAAATAAAAAGCATATCCTCCAGTGAGGAATAAAACATTTTTAATCATTTTATTTTATTGCTGTGGATGTCAATGTTTGGTACCTTGTCATGGCAAATATTTACATACACATATGACAACAGAGCTATAGTAAATACTGTAGTTGAAAATAATGTATACAATTTGAAGATGATAGGAGGTTGCATAGTGACTGAAGAGTTCAGGGTCTCTCAAAAAGTTGAGACACAAACATATTTTTGATGTTATCTCCAAGATGTCTGTCACATATACAGGGTTAAATTTTCTAGAGCATTAACAAAATTAATTTGTTAAATGTAAACCTTGAACATACAGTAAGTCATCACTTAATGTCATTATTAGGTTCTACCACTTTAAGTGAAACAACATATAACAGAACCAATTTTACCATAGGATAAACAATGTAAACAACAGTTAAGTTGCTATGGCATCTCAGAAACATTATGATGAAATGACATTGAATGAAGCGATGTTATTGGAGGACTGGCTGTATAGCAGACTTTGAGCTGTATTTTTGCATTTCCAAATTCCGCAGCTGGGAGCCCGAGGAAACAGAAGAGCCTTGACTTGCCTGCCCGTTGAGATGCCCTTGTGCTCAGAGAGTAATGATGGCTCGTAGAAGCAAAATTGAGGAAGTTTCCTTTCTTATATTTGGATTTTTTTGAATTATTATTTTGGGGTATAGTAGAAATAGAAGAAAAGGAATGTTCATTGACAGAGTTTGCCTATTTATTTAATAACATATCAGTTGAATGGAAATTATGACTAATCTATTGTGAAACTAGTTAACATAATAAGTCCATACTATAATCTAATTAGAGGGATTATGCTAAACCAATGATTAGACATCACTGTATATTACACATTTCTGGGTTAGCTTATTGTTTATTAGCAAGTGAATAAGGAATAATTTTTATAAGCTACTCATGCAGAAATCTCTCTTAGTGTCTTAATGGAAAACTCTACTGAGAGCTAGAAGCAGATAAAATATTCATGCTGAACAACTTAGAATAAGAATATAAACTCACTTTTATCATTAGGGTTGCCAAATAATTTGGTAAATATCCTGACACACTTGATAGAAAACTATTCAACCAAAATTAAGTAACATGTAAAAATTGATAATCTCCATTATACCTTATATTGGCTATTATATTATGTGCCTTTAGTGTCTACCCCCTACAACCTCATTTTTTTTTGTATTTTTCTTTCTTTTTTTTTAAATCCTCACCTGCGGACATTTTTTGGTTGTTGTTCAGATAGAATGGGAAGGAGAGAGAGGAAGAGAGAGAAAGAGAGAAACATCAACGTGAAAGGGACACATCGAGTGGCTGCCACCCGCACAAACCAACCAGGGCCGGAGACAAACTGCAACCGAGGTACATGCCCTTAGCGGGAACCGAACCCGGGTCTCTCTGGACTGCAGGCCAACGCTCTAACTGCTGAGCAAAACTGGCCAGGGCAACCTCATTTTTTTTTGCTTCAACATAAATGAGAAGCATAAGAAGAAATACAGTGTTCATTTCCTACCATTTTGAACATTCTGTTTGTTTTGCACTTTTATCCATAAACTTCCCTCAAGTCTATACATTTTTTTAAGACCAGCATTAAATCATTTTATACAATAATGGAATAGTAAGTTCTTTGTTGAAAAATAATATTTTCACTCATCAAGAGATGCTAATCTCTCCAAAATGTGAACCTCTCACTCAAAGCCCTAAGTCCCATTTAAAGGAAATATTAAGGAAACGATTTTCAATGTGGCAACAGGAAGATTTGAATAATGAGCAAAATGAAGAGGTTGCTTATACTTAGTCAACCCCGAACACTCAGGGAACATTACACTGAACTTCGAAGAGGCAATGCTGCTGCAGGTATCTGGGACCTGAGACCTGCAGTGTACATATGTATTGCTACAGAGAACAGTTAGTTCATTAACAGCAACATAGTCCTGCTACAATTCAAAAATTAAGTTCAAAAATAACTATTTTCCCTCTAAAAGATTAAGAAACAGTAATATAGAATTCAGATGGGCATATCTTTTCATAAGGCTGCTAAGTATGTCAAACCTTAAAAGAGTTCCATAAGATAAAAACAGGATGACACAAAATACATCTCTCCCTACTGAGAATAGTCGGCATACAGTGCCAATACCAGTGACAATTTCAGTTTAATGCAATGCATGAAACTTGATTGCACGCTGGGTTAAAACAAAGGATAAAAGACATTTTTGGAAAATTGGAGAAGTTTGACTATGGACTGGAATTTAGATGTTGTTATGAAAGTATTGTTTATTTTCTGAGATGTAATAATAATATTGCAATTTTATAGAAGAATGTCCTTATTCCTAAAAGAGCATGCTGAAGGATTCCGGTGAACAGGAGAATAAAACATCTGAATAACTGAACATTTACTCTTTTTCACTGTATCCAACATAGCATGGATGGCAAGGTGCACCACTGTTAATAACTAAGAGAGGGAAATGCTGCCAATAAATACGATGCAGCATTGATACCAATTTTCATCTTATCTTACATTTATTGACAGAGCTTTTTAAGTCATTTGTGAGTTTGTAAAATTACCTATCCCTTTGTACCGACTTAAAAAATGAAAACAGTGAAAAAAAAAAAAAAAAAGGCTAGCCCTGGCCTGTTTGGCCCAGCGGTTAGAGCGTCAGCCTGCGGTCCAGAGAGACCCGGGTTTGGGTTCCCACAAAGAACACGTACCTTGGTTGCAGTTTGTCCCCAACCCTGGTTGGGTCGTGTGGGTGGCAACCATTCGATGTGTCCCTTTCATGTTAATGTTTCTCGCTCTCTCTTTCTTGCTCTCTCTCCCTCCCACTCTGTCTGAACAAAAAATGGAAAAATGTCCTTGAGTGATGATTAAAAAAAAAAAAAGCTAGATGTTCCTGACGCTCCTCCACATCCAAAGTCTGACTCTTCCGGATGGCACTTGGACTCACAGTTGTCCACATCTGTATAATTTCTTACAGCATCGTCTTCTGTACCATTAGGAAAATGGATGTCCGTCATTTCTTCTGAGTGCTTCACCCTTTATTCTTGGCCTTCCTTCCAAGCTGCAGACACCCATTTGCAAGGGTTGAGGATGGTGCTTTTTATGCTTGTGCTTGGACAGGCAATGACCACATCCCCAGTGCCATCTGGTGACAGCGATTGCAGGACATCATCAGTTTAAGATACCTCCCAATTTTAGAAATGTTGAAACTGGAATAACATGTAAAAGATCTTGAAATAAATGAAACTTGATATCTTTAGTTCAATTCAGACCCTTGGAAATATGTAAGACCCATTTACTAGACTTTATTTTTACCCTTAATTATACTTGATATGTTTATCTGGTTTTTAAAGCCATAGCTTACTGAAAGGAACAACTTTAGAATTGAAACAAATAAAATCATTTGCATATTGCTTTAGAAGTTGAAAACTGCTTGTAATATGTGCCAACTAATTTAATTTTCCAACAAATTAAATGCTTGCTGGGTACTTTTATGGTTAAAAGGATACTACAGGATACTATTTGGTTTACTGCAGCAATTTTCAACCAGTGCCATAAGAATTTCTAAAACAGTCAACACCTGACTATTTAGTCATGGGCACTAACCTCTTTTTCCTTAGACTGTCAATTTAAAAAAATTACAACAGGCAACACAATAATAGCTGTCAGGTGTGAATGAATAAAAATTATACCTATTATTTTTGTCAGATTGGCAAAAAAATATATATTTTTTGGTATGCTGCAGAATTTCAGTAATTCGTTCATAAGTTCCATGAGATGAAAAAAGTTGAAAATCGCTGGTTTGTTGGGTACTATTATTTTCTTTGTTTTTTTTTATCCTCACCTGAGGACATTTTTTGATATTTTGTTCAGATAGAGTAGGAGGAAGAGAGAGAGAGAGAGAGAGAGAGAGAGAGACATCGACGTGAAAGGGACACATCGAGTAGTTGCCACCCACACGACCCAACCAGGGCCAGGGACAAACTGCAACCGAGGTACATGCCCTTAGCGGGAACCGAACCCGGGTCTCTCCAGACTGTAGGCTGACGCTTAACTGCTGAGCCAATCAGGCCAGGGCTGGGTACTATTATTTATCCTTGTACCCACTTTACAGATGAGGAAACTGAGGTTCTGATCTATTAGGTGGTTAGATCATAAACACCAGTAAATGCTCACATCTGAATTCAAATGCAGGCTTTGTGATGTCACAATAGTGCTCTTCCTATTCATGCTTCTGCTGGTGAGCACGGAGTGAGGGCAAAGACAGCAATAGTGCCGTTAGGGAGCAAGGCTCACAGAACCTCACAGGAACACGGACCAGTGGACAATGTGTAGATGAAAGAGCTCAGGAATGGAACAGTCTGCACACATTCGGTGTTGCAGTAAACCATGTTAGGATGATGGGTGCCCATGATGTTGATTTGAAGCCTTGAGAAAATGTTAACTACTGCTTTTTATTCTTGCTATTTCTTTATCGTTAAGGAAGCCGTTCCACTTAGAAAGCTCAACTTACCAAATAATTAGTTAAAAATGATTTAGAATATAAGATTCTGGGTATTTCATATATTCAACACATTAATAAATTATCAGGTATTTCACATTGCTCTCGAGTAATTGTAACTTTGGCAACCTAAACTAAGTCTTCACTGTTACTTTTCTGATGAATGTCATCAATGTGCTTATTAGATTATTTGGAACATTTCAGAAGGTACAAAGAAAGAGAGACTAAAAGTCAAATAACAAGAAACAAAACCCAAACCCCTAAATATAATCCTTTTTGAAATTTGGTGTATCTTTCCAGATTTTTTTTCTTTACATTCTAAAATGTAACTGATATGTGAAAGATATTTAGTATTCTGAATTTTTTACAGACATAATTGTAGTTATTACATAATATTTCATTTTAAATAATACCTGATACTCTTTTCAACTGAATCAATTTCACAAAATAATAACCTTATGTAAATGATGAATGTTTGGCAAACAGAAAACAAGAGTATGGTCTGATTTCCTATTGTCTCTTTTAAATCCACACATAAAAAATTTTCAATGTACTAGGAGCCAACTCTGTGAACAGTCCATCTGGAAGCCAGTCACTCCTTTGGGAAGAGTGTAGGCATTCACCGGTCAGAAGTTTGTCCTGTGATTTGGTGTCATTTACCTCCCTGGAGGACATTGTAATCATTAGACCTAACTCTCACTTGGTAGAAGCTGCCCCATTTCTCTAACGCTCTGCTTGTTACATGTTTAGAGGAGGGATGAAATGTATTTTTTAGAACCAGCTCAATGCCATCTCGGGGTTATCATAATTCCACATGTTGAAAATTCCTTCCAAAAGTTGAATGTGAACTGGCTTGCTTGCCTCATCATTACACTTTTAGAAATTAGTCTTACATTTCGGAGTTTCTGGTTTAATAATTTGCCAAATGATTTCAGTGTACTTGGATTCAGCTGAGAATCTACATCTATGAGTTTGAAGTTTGAGACCTTGGTGGGACAATTTACATTTTAATATTGTTGTCTTTATAAACCTATCTTGAACTCTTTTAAAATGGTCTTTGCTGCATAATTACTTTATCTGCAATATCCAAGAAGTAGAGAGCAAAGGGATGCCTGCCCTTGTAAAGAAATTAGATTAATTAGGGAGCTGGGCAATGCACCTTTGCTGCCTAATCTCTGGTTCAAGTACAATCTTTCTCAAAGTCATTACTTCCATGCCTCTCTCCTACTTCTTCCATAATAAGGATCTTTCCTTTTTTTTTTTTTTTTTATCCTCACCCGAGGATATTTTTCCATTTTTTTGTACAGATAGAGTAGGTAGAGAGAGGAAGGGAGAGAGAGAGAGAAACATCGACGTGAAGGGACACATCGAGTGGCTGCCACCCGCACGACCAACCAGGGCCGGGGACAAACTGCAACCGAAGTACGTGCCCTTAGCGGGAACCGAACCCGAGTCTCTCCGGACCGCAGGCTGACGCTCTAACCGCTGAGCCAAACTGGCCAGGGCTTTCCTGTTTTTTTTTGTTTTGTTTTTTTTTGTTTTTAAAAAGGTTTAATATTCATGCTAAAAAGTGACCTTGTGTTTTCTCTATTTTGTAGACATGTATATGCCTAGAAAATGTCAGGAGCCCTTTAATATTCTTCCTATATTTGGGGAACTTTCCTCAATTTAATTATGTGTCCCTATTATCAGTACAGAATCCAGAAATCTGTCCTCCCAGGCTACCTTGCAGCAGGAGCACAGACCCTCCTTACCAGAGACATCCTCACAAGAAAACAATGTGAGGAAGTGGTCATCCCCATGGGAGCCATTTTCCAGCAAGCGTGGCGACAGAGGTGTCTGGCCTTTGGGACAGTGGTGTTAGAGGTCCTGGCCGCCAGTGTTCAGGGGAGCTGTAGTTCGTGCCCCTGTTGGTAGTGACAGGGGAGTATGCAGAAACGGTCTATGGACTTCATTCTTTGTTGCGTGCATCCAACTCTGATTCTATCTTGGCCTCAGATATACTTTGACCCACCTAATGTGCAAAGAAGATTATTATTATTATTTTTTAAATGAAAGAAATTTTGTGGTTTATAATTCTAAATCCTGAGAAATATATACTATTCCCCTACCCACTTTGCTGCATCCTTTGTCTCCCAGTATGTGGTCTGTGTCTTATTCCTCTTGCTGCTTTTTGCCATCTTTAGCCATCATAAGAGTGAGCATCTCTGCACAGGGTTTACAAGTGCATCAACTCTGCAAATGGTTTTCGAGTCAAATTAAATTACTTTAAAGCAGCCTCGGGCAGCTCTGTAAGAATTGTTTACTTTCCTCTTATGAATGAAAAAGATTTTCCCCAACAGTCTTTATAAACAATACTTTAAAATATTATTTCTTTTAAATTGGTGAACAAAATCAATATCTCTGTGTAAAGCACATAGCGATTTTCTGAATAGGGCTGGTAGAGGGAAAATGGAACAGAAAGATTTACTGGTTTGCAAATGTGAAAGAGGAAATCCATATGAACCCAAGTAAAAATAAAAGTTGCAATTTAGATTGAATCCTTCAATTAGTCATGTTTTGGTTGTCCTCATCTAAGTCAATGTGGTATAATGGACATACAAAGAGTAAATTGGCATACTTGTGTTCAGTTTCATCTCCCTTCCTTAGCTCTGTGATTTTGGATAAGTTATGGCCTTTGGAACTTTGTTCATTTTCAAAATGAGGTTGTTAACAACCCGCCCACCTTAAAAGCTTCTTATGGGAGGAGGAATGAAGTGATTAGCATTCTAATGGTGCTTTATAACTTGTAAGAAGGAATACAAAATGATTATTTCTAGAGCTTATATTCTTTTTCTCAAGAATATTGTTCTTTCACCAAGAAACATCTAAGTGCTCTGGAGAATTTGGGATTAAAGTAAGTAAGGTGCATATCTTATTGCATATTTGCTTCCTTAAGTATAATCTTTTCATTTTCGTGGAGATTATATTGGAAAGAATAAATAATCTACCCTATACTTTGGAGAGCATTAAAAGTAAGAAAATGTCTCTACTTCTCATATTTAAATAGTAAAATTTCTCTGTTTGGATATTGAGCTGCAAGAGTAAGATACTCAAATCTATCCCAAATAACCACCGAAGAAGGATTCTTATTTTATTCTTTTCATAGAATTGGGAAGTTCAAGAGACAAATTTTCAGGCATAGCTGGATTCAGGTATTTAAACACTATCATTAGGAATCTTTCTCTGGGTTTGATTTCTCTGTGTTGGTTTGCATTTGAATTCTTCCGCTGTGAGAGCGAAGTTGACTATTGGAAGCTTTAGATTTATTTCAGTTTAGCAACCCCAAGGAAGGGTGAGTCTTTTTCTTGATGGCCCATGTGTTCTCTTTGGCCCGGGCTGAACTGTGTTTTTTCCTGATCCAATCACTGTGGTTAGGGGAATGGAGTATTCTGCTTGGCCCATCTGGGTCACATGCCCAATCCTAGAGCTGGTGTATTCAGCAATCTTTGAAATTCAGGGACTGAGAATGGGTGGGAGGGGAGATTCACAAGGAGAGAATCTACAGAGAAAAATGTTGAGAAGTAGCCAGGGCCAATGTATTAAGGAATATCTGTAGGAAGTGTTGAAACTTGGCTCAATGAATTCTTGTTCTCTATAGCTTTTATTATGATTTGGTAATTAATAATTTGGACACTTATCTCTACAACAACAGGCTATTTCACAGCATAACCAAGGTTATGAATGAAATTCAAGCACTCATGCTATCATCAAGATGAACAGATACATAGAGATGATTTCTTTTCTTTTTCTCTCTCTCTCGTTATTTTGTGTGTGTGTGTGATTCCCCAATAAGTCTAGTACTTATCTGGCACCATATCTATTACTAGAATAATACTGACTATATTCCCTATGATGTACTTTACATCCCTGTGACTGTTTTGTGTAGAGAGGACTGACTTCTAAGATGGCCAAAAAGAAGAAAACAATAAAGTAACTACAAGAAGAAAATGCTGCAGAATTGTGGCCACTTGGGGGCTGCTTTGTGAATTTTTAACAGAGGGCTTCTGGCACACAGAGTTATCATTCCTTCATTAGGGGTGATGTGGAGACTGCTAACAAGCAGGCCACACATTCCAGGGCCCTAGGGCACCACAGGACAGAAAGGGCTCAGAGTATATTTCCAGCATGATGCTTCCTTCCCACAATGCATAGCAAAATCAAATACAGAATTCCCTAACATCAAAAGCAGATATGCAGAAGTGGGAAGAGACCTGATTCAGAATTGGAACATTTGCTAAACCCAAATCTGCCAAGAACTTGACACGTGTCCTAGGCAAGTCCCCTTCCCTATCTTGACTTTCGTTTTCATCTGTAAATTACAGGATTTAAAAATGATAATAACAAAGGCCACTTCCTGCCCAGTGACTCTATCCTACTAGGACTTCTATGTTTTGATTCTTTTTAAAATTTTAAATATGAGAAATACACTTGCATGGCTCAAAATGCAAAATAATATCAAAGGAACAGTGTGAAACTTCATTCCTGTCCCAGCTCATATCCACTGTCTGTACCGAGCTTCATTTGTCTTGATTTCTTTGGTATCTTTCCAGTTTCTATATAAAAATTCAAGTAAGTTTAATATATATTTATCCTCTCAATTTCTCACACAGAAATTAGCACATGTCTTATTTTCCCACTGAATGTATTGTGGAAATTTTATATCACTATCTACATCGTTGCTTTATTCTTTCTTTAGCCACCAGTTTTCCATCATTTCCAACATCTTGCTCCTGGAAATAATGCTATGCATACAGATCCAGCTATACCATGAATACTAGAAGTGCAACTGCCAGGTCAAAGGGTAAATGCTTTTGTAATTTATATTTTTAATGATGGCTTTCTCTAAGGATCGTACAAATTTATATCCAACCTGAATAGTGTAGGAGGGCCTGTTTTGTTTTTTTTCATAGTCTCACCAACGGAGTGTTTAAAAACACACTTCAATTTGCCAGTCTGAACAATTAAAATGCTGTTTTGGCACAGTTTTTTATTTCAACTTCTTGTTAAGAATAAATGTTTAGCAGATTGACTCTTGTCATGTCATCACAGTGAAGAAATTTGTTCACCTGCTAGCTAGTGAAACTGTGAAGATGATCAAAAGCAACTATTTAAAACCTCTGGAAATGGTCCTAAAGACAAGCAAAAAATGGAAAAAAAAATCTATTGGAAATCTAGAAAAATTCAGTAAGAAAGGCCAGAATCAATGGTATTTGAACTCCCTCTCTACAGTGAACTCTCTCCAGCTCAGTGAGACGGAAAATTCACTACATCCAAACACACAGATTCCCTCTCCCCCCACATCCCAATAAGGAGGCTTTAGTCCTGGACAGAGCAGGACTTCCGCAGTTCTCATTCTGCCTCAATACCCATTGCTGAAGCTAAGTCCTGGGCAAGTCTGGTTGAGAGGTGAGGTTCTCATTTTCTGTTCAATTCCCACTTGTGAAAAGAAGGGTGATCTGGGTGCAATGTACTGAGAATGCTGAGACCCCGATTGTCCTTGCCCTTGCTTGTGAGGCGACTGTTACATGCCAGAAGAGGCAAGCCAAGAGATGATTTCAGGTGGGTGGCTGCCCCCTCACTCACCCTTAAGAGGGCTCAGTTCCAACTGTGGACTTTCTACTTAGACAGAAGCTTTCCATTGTGCCGACCTCCAACTCTGGAGCCCTGGAAAAGAGATTAAGCCTAGAAATAGAAGCAGGTTATATAAGGAGTAGCTCCTAATCAATTTCCAAAGGAGCTGAATTAATTTGCAACATAGCATGGAGAAGTTCAAGCCTAAGGGCACTCTCAAGAACAAGGGAGGGTGTGAAAGACAGCTGGGAGGAGATATGTGGATTTAATGATGACACAATCTAGACTGAAGGTTAGCTAGTTTGCAGTCCAACAAGGAAATAAGACACCTGAGGAGTCCTTCTGGGGTCAGAACAAATATCAAGCACTGGCCTTAGAAACTAGCCCTTCAAGGAGCAACACTTTGATTGGATTAGTTTGTGCCGCAATTTATGCACCTAGGCATTGTTGAAAACAAGAGAGCAATTAGTGGGCAGTTAATAGAGTTTAATAAATAGCTGAATACAGCCAGAGAGAGAGGAAAAGAGTCTCACCAATACCACTGTTGTTCCAACATGACTGTGGGTGTAATCAAAGCTGTGCCTTCCTGAGGAGCAACAACGGAGACTTAAATCTATGTGCGGAGAAGGGCAGGGAATAGACTTCACCAAAATAATCCAGAGAGTCATCCGTGAAATAAATCCCACAGAAGAGGAACCAGTACTCAGAATTACTATAATGATTATCTAAAATGTTGTTTCTGACAAAAAATTGTGTGGCGTGCATCAAGCAGAGACATTTTCAGCCTGCTGTCATAGAAAATTCAGGTTTGATATGACAAAAAATCAACTCTTACCTGAGTTTCTGTACTGATGGGCTACCCTATAGATTTTATTTATTTTTGTTTTTTTTTTATCCTCACCCGAGGACATTTTTTCATTTTTTGTTCAGATAGAGTGGGAGGGAGAGAGAGGAAGAGAGAGAGAGAGAGAGAGAGAGAGAGAGAGAGAAACATCGACGTGAAAGGGACATATCGAGTGGCTGCCACCCGCACGACCAACCAGGGCCGGGGACAAACTGCAACTGAGGTACGTGCCCTTAGCGGGAACCGAACCTGGGTCTCTCTGTACCGCAGGCCAACGCTCCAACCACTGAGCCAAACCAGCCAGGGCTACCCTATAGATTTTAAACTTGCTAGCCCCATAATCACATCAACCAATCCCTTAAAATAATTTCTCTCTCTCTCGAGGGAGTTAAGAAAATACTTAGAGATCAATAAAAATAAAGACACGATATACTAAAACTTAGAGAATGCAAGTAAAGCATTGCTTAAAGGGAAACTGGTAGGTGTTAATGCCTATATTAAAGACATTTCAAATCAATAACCTCACCTTTCATCTAAGACACTGGAAAAACAAGAGCAAGCTAAACTGAAATCAAACAAAAGGAAGAGAATAATAAATATCAGGGTGGAGATTAATGAAATAGAGAAGAGAAAAATAGAGAAAAACCAATAAAACCAAAAGCTGATTCTTTGAAAAGATCAATGCAATGTAAATACTTTTAACTAGCCCTGGCCAGTTTGGCTCAGCGGTTAGAGCATTGACCTGCGGTCTGGAGAGACCCAGGTTCGGTGTCCGCTAAGGGCATGTACCTCGGTTGCAGTTTGTCCCTGGCCCTGATTGGGTCGTGTGGGTGGCGACCACTCGATGTGTCCCTTTCACGTCGATGTTTCTCTCTCCCTCTCGCTCCCATTTATCTGAACAAAATATCACCAAAAAAAAATGTCCTTGGGTGAGGATAAAAAATAAAAAAATAAAAAATAAATACTTGTAACTAGATTGGCCAAGAAAAAGAAAAGGTTTAAATTACTAAAATCAAAATGAAGGAGAGAGTATAACTATAAGTCTTACAAAAGTAAAAAGGATCATAAAGCAGTGATCTGAAAAATTATATGTCAACAATCTAGACAACATTATATAAAATGGACAGATTCCTTGCATGACAATTCAAGAAGAAATAGATAATCTGTATAAATCCATAATGTGAAGAAATTGAATTGGTAATTTAAAACTACTGACAAAGAAAAGCTCAGGCCCAGAATTCTACCAAGCATTTAAAGAAGAATTTATACTAATTATTCAAACTCTTCCAAAAAAATAGAAAGGAACAAGACACTCCCCAGTCTTTTTTATGAGGCCAATATTATCCTGATACTAAAAACCAAAGACATCACAAGAAAACTACAGACCAATATCTCTTTTGACTACAGCCAAAAAAATCTTCCAGAATATACTAGCAAACTGAATTCAATAATATATAAAAATAATTTACATGTTCAAGTGAAATTTATCCCAGGAATGCAAAGTTGGTTTAATATTCAAAAATCAATTAATGTAATTCTTCATATTAATAAATAAAAATTTTAAATGACATGAACATCTAGTAAGTCCAGAAAGGTAATTTGACAAAATCCAACATCTTTTTATGTTAAGGACACCCAACAAACTAGGAATAGAGGGAAACTTCCTCAATCTGGTAAAGGTCATCTGCAAAAATCCCACAGCTAACATCATAGTTAATGGAGCAAAACTGGATCTTTTCCCTTAAGATAAGAATCATGGCAAGGATGTCTGCTTGCACTTCAATACAACATTGTGCTAGAGGTTCTACCAAGGGAACTTAATGAAGAAAAAGAAATAAAAGGCATCCAGATTGGAGTGGAAGAAGTAAAACTCTATTTGCAGATGACATGATCTCATATATAGGAACCCAAAAAGCTATTAGAAGTGACAACTGAGTTCAGCAATATTTCAGGACACAAAATCAAGTCATAAAAAAATCTATTTTATTTCTGTACACTTGCAATGAGCAATTTAAAAATTAAATAAAAATTTCATTAGCAGAATCCCAGCTTACTTTCTATGTAGAAATTGACATGTTAATTCTAAAACTGATTCAGAATTGCCAAGGATTTGGAATAGTCCACATAATCTTGAAAATATTAACAAACAGAAAGTCATCCTGACTTCAAAACTACAAAGCACCATTAATCAAAATAGTATGTTACTGGCACAAAGATAGACATATAATGGAATAGAATTGAGAATTAAGAAATAAACTCATACATCTATGGTCAACTGATCTTCAGCGAGAGTGCCAAGACCATGCAATGGAGAAAAAATAATCTTTTCATCAAATGGTGCTGAAACATGCAAAAGAATGAAGCTGGGTATCTACCTCACACAATATACAAAAATTTACTCAAAGTGGATTAAGATATAAATATGAGAGCTATAACTATAAAACTCTTAGAAGAAAACATAGGAAAATATCTTCACACCCTTGGACTTGACAAAGTGTTCTTAGATATGACAACAAAAGCATAAGCAACAAGAAAAAAAAAGAAAGATTGAATTTCATCAAAATTAAAAGGTTTCATTTTTGTTTTTAAAAAAGCTTCAAAGGACACCGCCAACAAAGTAGAAAGACACTCCACAGAATGGGAGAATATATTTTCAAATCTTATATTTAATAAGAGACTTGTATCTAGAATTTATATATAAAGAGCTCTTATAACTTAATAATAAAAAGGCAAGTGACCCAATTAAAAAATGGGAAAGTGTTCTGCATATACATTTCTTCAAAGAATATATAATATATATACTTCTTAGAACATAAAAAGATGCTCAACATCATTATGTATCAGAGAAATGTAAACTAAAGCTATCATGACACCTACTAGGATGACTAGAATTAAAAGTCATTTAAGAATAAGAGTTGGCAGAGATGTGGAGAAATTGTAGCCTTCGCATGCTGGTAGAGGAAATGTGAAATAAGACAGACTTTTTGGAAAACAGACTGTCAGTTCCTCAAATGCTTAAACATAGTCTAATCATTTGACCCAGTAGTCTACGTCTAGATATGCACCCAAGAGAAATAATGACAATGAAAGTGTTCATAGCACAATTGTCCATAATAGCTAAAAGGAGGAAACATCTTAATATACATTATTAAACAAACAGAAAAACAAACTGGTATATCCATATAATGGAGTATCATTTGGCAATAGAAATGAACAAAATATTGTATGTGCTACAACATGAATAAACCTTGAAAACATTATGCGAAGTAAAAGAAACTGGTCACACAAGACTGCTTATTACATAGTACATCACATTTTATATGATTCCACTTTTATGAAAGTCCAGAATGGCTAAATCTATAGTCAGAAAGTAGATTAGTGGTTGCTTAAGATTAAGAAAGGAGTTGGCAGATAGGGGTGACAGCTAAAGCTTTTGTTTATTTTATTTTTTTGTTAATCTTCACCCGAAGATATTTTTCTATTGATTTTTAGATAAAGTAAAAGGGAGAGAGAGGGAGAGAGAGAGAGAGAGAGAGAGAGAGAGAGAGAGAGAGAGAGAAAGAGAGAGAGAGAGAGAAACATCAATGTGAGAGAGACACATTGATTGGTTGACTCCTGCATGACCCTGACCTGGGCCAGGGATTGAACCTGCAACTCAGGTATGTGCCTTTGACCTGGAATGGAACCCCAGACACTTTGGTTCATGGACTGACACTCTAAACAATGAGCAAAACCGGCTGGGTCTGGTTTCTTTTTGAAATGATGAAAATATTCTAAAATCAACTGTGGTAGTGGTTGTACATATCTGTGAATATGCTAAAAACTATCAAATTGAATGCTTTAAATCTTTTTTCTTTATTTATTTTATAGGGAGAGGAAGGAAGAGGGAGAGAGAGATAGAAACATCAATAAGAGAGAACACCATTTGGCCGCCTCCTGCATGCCCCCACAACCTGGGCAGGTGCCCTGACCGGGAATTGAACCAGCAACCTCTTGGTGCATGGGTCCAAACTCAACCACTGAGCTACACTGGCCAGGCTCAAACTGTATTATGTAAATTACTGAATTGTATGGTGTGTGAATTATATCTTAATACAACTGTTAAAAATGCAAAACAATGAGTAGTTAGTATCTTTTCATATGTTAGAGTACCAATAATATTTCCATTCAATGAACTATATATTCATACCCATGACATTTTCCTTTCCCCATTAATTCTAGGAGCTCCTTTTATACGTTGGAGACTAGCCTCAGCTGGATATGAGCTGCGATTTTCTTTCCTTGTTGTGCCTTTTGACTTTGCTTATGTTTTTCCCCACAGGCAAAAACCTGTAATTTATGCAGGTGTACTAATCTAACGTTACTTTTATGGCTTCTAGATTAGAGTTGTAGAAAATTTTTTCTTACTCCAAGGCAATAAAATAATTCTCCTATGTTTACTCCTGGTTCATTTATGGTTAAGTTGTAAATTTTGCCCTTAAAATTTTAATCTATTTAGTGTTTTCCCTAATAGAAGTCTGAAGTATGAATCAAGCATTTTTTTTTTGACAGCTAGCCAATGGTACCAGAACCCCTTATTATAAGTCTCATCTTTTCTCTACAGATTTGAAATGTTACTTTCATCATGTAATTACCTTTGTAATATACTTGACTTTATTTCTTGACTTCCTATCTTATACCATTGGTCTCTCTGTGTCTTCATGCATCAATATCACACCATTTTAAATATAGAAGCTATATAAATATATTTTAATATTCATCAACAGAAACACCTTTTTTTTGCTTCCTTTTAAAGGTGTCTTTCTGGCTACTTACTCTTGCTTGTTTATTTTTTATTTATGAACTTTAAAATTAGCTTTTTATTTCTAATGCACAAACAAAAACAAAGATAAAAACAAGATAAAAATAACAGAAGACTGATAGTTATTTTTAAAATATCATGTTACATTATAAAAATTTAGGGGGAACTGACATCCTTCTGATGTTAATTCTTCCTATTTCAGAAAAGACTATCTTTTAATTAAATTCTTTTGAGACTTTCAGTAGTGTTCTAAAGTTTTCTTGTGTACAACATAAAAATTTCTTATGTTTTTCACAAGAATGTTATTTTATTTGTTTTGTTTTTTTTGCAGCTGCTATAAATGTGTTTTTCCTCCATTTAATCCTCTAGTTTATTTTCTATATACATTTGATCTTTTTATTTATCATTTATAGTTTGGTACTCCACTCAATTCTCTGACTGTATTAGGCTTTTAGTTAGTTACTCGGGTCAAGGAATATAATCATATCATTTGCAAGTATCATCTATGTTGTTGCAAGATCATCAAAAGGATGTGACCACTGGTTGACCTGGGCAACTGGAGGCACCTCACCCCCTTCCCTGTCCTTAAAAGGTATGTTCTGCCTGCCATTCCCACACTAGGAGCTATTTTGAGAACATACTCTGGAGAAAATAGATGTTTTGAGACCATCTGGACTGAATAAGAGACTGAACTCAGTTAAGGCCTTTATATTAACTTTTAAGATTTTGGCGGGTGGGTACAAAGATCTAGTCATCTTGTGGCCTCCCAAGACTAGCCTTGTACGTAAGTTCCCTTGCTTATTATAACTGTTATCTACCAATGTAGAGTGGTCTGTGTCTTTCTTTGGTCTCTCTTTGTCTTCCAAGTATGGGCGCCAGTTTGAGAACCAACATATGTCCTTATTTCCAATTTATAGATTTATAATTTCTTTGGCTTTTTTGTGTTGCTTAGTATAATGGTAAGTGAAAATGGATCTACCAGAAATGTTTGTGTGACCCTAAGTTTAATGCAAATTCCTTTCTTGGATCACATGTAAGCATGATGCTGGTTTTTGTGCTGAAATACATATCCCTCATAGTTATAGTTGTCTTACATTATGTTACGTTACATTACATTTTTATTGTGTTAGTAGCCCCCTGTACATCTTTTATTTAGTGTTATTTTATGAACTATTCAAATGTTTAATTAGATGTCATCAAATTATATTTCTCCTTTGATCTATTAACATATTATGATAAAGCATCCTTACATCTCTGGAATAAATGCTGTTTGATACAATATATTATATTTTTAAATATATGTGTAACTATAAGATGCATTTTGTTTATTTTCTTTGCTGTTGTGGAGGATTACTGTATTGGAATTAGAAAATTTGTTCTGTATTATTTACACTTTGGGGAATTATTTAGAATTTCTCTATATTTTATTAGTTTCCTTGAGTATAACCTGGGCAGTTAAGGATAAAGTTTAAGGAATATAATAATATTATTTACAAGTACCTAGGCACAGAATTTAAGATGTATCAATCAGATACCTTTTTGATAATATTGTTTAGCTCTTTAATATTGTTCTGTCTTGGATTAAAGAAGTAAAGTCTCCCATTGTTAATATGTTTTGATACAGTTCTTCTGAATCATTTGCAATTTCTGTTTTATGAAAATGACTGTAATATATTTTGGTTTATGGATATTCATAATGCTTTGCAGTCTTTAGCATCACCAGCTGTCCTTTGTCACTAGTTTCCTAGTTTTTTGCTTTTTCTGATACATAGATTATGACCTATGCTTTTCTACTCTGCGTTTGTTTAGTATACCTTTGTCCATCCTTTATGTTAAACTTTTCTGAATCACTTTGTATGCCTTTGTATGTACATGGGCTCACATACTACTTTGGGCTTCAATGTGAACTCTTTTTCTTTAAATAAGGGAATAAGCTTTGCATTTATTGCTAGTACATATTTATTTGGATTTAGTTCTACGGTAATTTTATATTACATTTTCTGTTACATACGTTTAAGTCTTCTAAACCATTTTCTATATTTGTTTATTTGTAGTTCTTCTGATATTGAAGACGGCTATCATTTTTTTCTCATAATTACCTTTATAATATACCGGGAAGGGGTTTTGTATAGCTAAAGAAATGTCAAGGGAGATGTCTTTGCAAATAATATTCGTCAAGGAAATTCCTTCAATTGACGCCAACTTGCTGACCATAAAGACGGGCAGAAGAGCAGAGCAGTGAAGAGCCCCACATAAGAAGACAGGACGCTGCATCAGAATGTCTCCTCTGCGAGGTGTGCTGCCCTCCTGGGGTGGCAGCTGCGGGACACTGCCCCAGAGGAAACCGAGGAGGTGCTGACATCGCCGGCTGCCTCTATCTCCCACTTTTCCTCTATGTCTATGGCCCCAAACTGCAGGTTTATGATATAGACTTAGGGGATGACCGCTCCAAATGCTCAACTGTTCATGTTCTGGTCCAGAAAGAAAACTCCGTACCTGTTCCTGAGAGATAACGTGTCCATATTGTCTAATTTTTAAAGAAATTAGAAATAGCCAACCAATCCAAACAAATTAGGTTATAGCCATCACTCCCAGTTTTAATACTCGGTTAGAATTTTTAAAAAATAGCATTTTAGGTGAATAGAGGCAATCTTTTTTTTTTTTCCCCCAATATGTCATTATTTTGCAACTATATGAATTACTGAACCAAATATATTTTGGCAGCTTCTTATGGTCTTCAAAGTTGGTTCACAGGCAAATTCCCAGTTACATTCTCATAGCTTTGTTTTCAGGCATAGAATTTTATTTCTGCTTTTCAGATAAGGGGACTGAGCATAAGGTATTAAGTAACTTTCTGAGGAACCAAAGTCTTTTGATGAGACCGAAAAACTATTACTAACATTTCTGTACAGATGCAGAAACATCTGTAGAGATGGTTACTTCGCCCAAAGACTCGGAGCTAGTAATTGACGGAGTTGGGATCAACTGCTGCATTCTGACTGTTAGACCAAGCTTCTCCCCGCTACGTCTATGCTTCTGGAGATGAGGTAAGAGCTTGTCTTTGAGCCTCTATATGATTCAGCAAATACTCAAACCCTGTTTCACAAGAATGTAGTCAATTCGATTAAACTTTCTGTAGCCGGTATGCATTAACATGGTTATTTCACCCTGCATGCTCCTAAATGAAGACATTTTTCACCTGTAGAGGAGTGACATTTAAAATAAAACCATATAGCCCTGGCCGGTTTGGCTCAGAGGTTAGAGCGTCGGCCTGCGGTCCTGAGAGACCCGGGTTCGGTTCCCGCTAAGGGCACATACCTTGGTTGCAGTTTGTCCCCGGCCCTGGTCGGTTGTGCGGGTGGCAGCCACTCGATGTGTTCCTTTCACGTCGATGTTTCTCTCTCTCTCTCTGTTCCTCTCTCTCCCTCCCACTCTACCTGAACAAAAAATGGAAAAATGTCCTCGGGTGAGAATAAAAATAAAATATAAAATAAAATAAAATAAAATAAAATAAAATCCTCACCTGAGGATATTTAAAAATAAATAAATAAATAAAAACAATAAAATAAAATGAAACCATATAATTTTCTGTTTTTGAAAATGTCAGCGATGATCAGGAATCACTTTCAGGCTTGGAATTATGGCAGCAGTTTTTTTCTTGAATGATTTTGCAGTTTAAACACAGATGGGTCGATACAATCTCTAGACCTCTTCTGGTGAGTTGCAGTTTTGAAATTCATTTAATCCCTTGCTATTTTAGAGTTGGTATCATGCACTAGATGGGCCATCCAAAGTCTAGTGTTTATGGTCATATAAAAAAATCATTGCAGGCTAGAAATCAGCGAGGTACCCAAATGCTTTCTAACTGCTAAGAGAATTATTTCACAGGATGAAAGAAATAAGGAAAAAGAACAGGTTGCCCCTTTCAGATACTTTTGCAAATTCTTCCAACAGGAAAAAATTACAGACTTAAAAAAAAGTAAATGAGTAATTATTTATAATATGTAAAATGCCCCATTTTTAAATAGGTATTGTAATTTGGATATAGAAAAAAATGTTTTCTATACACCTACCTTCCAAAGAGGATGTTAAGAGTCTGATAGGCAATTGGACTCCTACCTTCATTTCCCACTCTTATTTTGTGTGATCTTAGGGGAAAAAAATCTTTCTCTCTATGGTGATACAGTTCACCATTTTCATGGTGTATTTATAATTTCTGCTTTCAACAATTGTTTTTCAGGGTCTCCTAAATGTTATAATATAAAAATTTTATAGCTACTGTTCGGTTTATAAACATTTGCCTATGTCTTTGGAAGAGAGCAAGTTTTCTTTTTTATACTCTTTATTTACATGCACGTGACTCTCCAAAAGGCTGATCTGGTGCATGTCGTTCTTACAAGTGACAATGCAGCTCATAAGCGGGCATCAGGGAAGTCACTAGAAAGTGGCTGATGGCGGCACCCTTTCTTCACAGGTGCTGTTTCCATGTTTTCTTATGCTTGTGTTCTTTTTCTACTTAGGTGAATTACAAAATTTTCTTATGTGGAGAGCAGGGGATTTGGCCTTTATTTCATAAAAGCATGTTTATAAATGATGGAGAAACACTAGTGTTTAGAAGTCACAAAAAGCCTTCTTCATTGGCCCCAGCTTTGGGCTTTTTGCTACAGCATGGCTTAAGGAGAACTACAGTGGCAGAGAAGTGGGGGTCAGGTGGAGATTTGTCCCTCGATCGTTAGGACCTCTCATGGTGTCCAGTGACTGGTCGTTCTTGCCTGGAACAGAGCAGAGTGTGGAAACCTCTGGGCACCCCGCCTCTGTGCTATAACAGCTGGTGTTCTTCCACCACTGCTTCTTGGACGTTACCTAGTCCAGGTGAAGTCCATGTGAACGTTACAAAAATGTATTCAAGTGAACACAAGGGCTTGATCCCCCAAATATGCCCTTACTATGGCAGAGCATGAAATAAAATTAAAAGTCTCCCACCCTACCTCCTCACTGGGGTCCACAGCATGAGACAATCACTTTTACCTTTTCCTGACATTTGTTCTGGTGGATCCCTGTTACTCCCCACTCCACCACCCATATGTTTAAAAAATAAACAGAATAACTCCATTTCTTGATTCATCAACTTCCAGCAATCGTGGTTGATTGCAAAAACAAAGGATGCACTTTGCTCATGTATGAACTACTACTGTCTCTCCTTCCTTCCTTTGATCTCCAGTTTCTAAGAATGTTACCATAATTGTACCATGTCCATACTTTATAGACTTAAGAATTCTATGCTTTGTTTATAAAATCGTGAAAAAACCCAACAGTGTTTACATTATTAGAATTATGTAAATGTCACTCACTGCAGGACCAAGCTGTGTAATTGAATCTGTAGATAAAAGGAAATGTAACCCTAAAATATTAAATGAGGCACTCTAAAGAGAATCTTCTGTAACAAGGTCAAATAAATCTTTTCCTTACAGTCTACTAATTGTTCAAAGTCATGCCACATCATAGACCAGTGCGCGCCCGGGCCATGAGGGAATGAGCCCTTCAGAATCCGCCTCGAAGCACAAGGAGCCTTTTGGAGAGAATGTCTAGGGAAGAGATGCGAGGTCAGGACTGTCTGAACAAGGTTTTCACTGTCAGAGCAAAGAGGTCTCCCTTAGATGTGTCTGGCTCCCAGAGAGAGCATCAGTAAAATTAGTGAAATCTAAGAGAATCATTTTTACTAAAATTTCTCAAGGGCATTTAGGGTCCAGGGAGTCATTGCTGTGATCATTTGATATGCTGATATCTGAATAAAATACAAAAATAGTAAGAAATATTTATAGAACTCTGTCCAAAGTGAAATGTCCAGACCTTAATGCCACTTAATGGTACCGTCAATGGAGCCTACTGGAGGGTGTGGGGTCTGGTGGGTACACCAGTATGAAAGGGCAACTGGAGCACGGCAGCATCTGTGCAGTGGACACAGAGGTGTCGAGAAGAGACAGATGTGAACCCAGAAAGTGGTTACTTCTCAGAAAGAGCTGCAGCATCTACTGAAGGCAGTGCATGCCCTCCCTATCAATACTTGTACCAAAGAGATACAATAGTCTCAGAAAAGAAAAGAAAAAACAAAAGAAGAATGGGGGATTTTATATGGAAGGTGAACAGCTTGTGTATGAGATCTCCCTGAAAACATAATTAGAAAAGAGAGAGTAGGGAAAAACACAGGTCAAAAATCAATTATACTTCATTTGTTGTCTTTTATATAAATAACTTGATAAATATAAGCATTAAAAATTTTTTTTCTTTATTGATTTTTAGAGAGAGAGGAAGAGAGAGGGAAAGAGAGACAGAAACATCGATGAGAGAGAACATAGACTGGCTGCCTCCTGCATGCCCCACACTGGGGATCAGGCCCACAACCTGGGCATTTCCTGACCAGGAATTGAACCAGCTACCTCTTGGCGCATGGGTTGATGCTCAACTGCTGAGCCACACTGGCCAGACTAAATGTAAGCATTTTAATTTGTATTTATATGAAGACTTTTCTCTACAGCAATGTGACATCACGGGGAAATTTTGTCCAGAGGAACTATGTTTACAAGATCTTACACAAGTTCTTCTAAGATGATCAGAGTCTAATTTTTCAATCTTTAAACCAGGGATAAGAAAACCCCCCTTCTCACAAAGTATTGTCAAAATTAGTTGGAGAGATGTCAAAGTCTTACAGAAACTCTGATGGGTTACAGAACTGTTAGTTTTCATTTTATAGATGAATGGAATTTCAGAAATTCTTTTCTTTAGATGCTCCGCCTTCCGGAACCCTGGGGTTCAAACAAGCCTTCCTGTGCCTTGCTGGCCAACCCTCTCTCTCCTCACCAATAAAGTTGGCTGGCTTGGCCTGTCCAGAGACAAAAGATCTCTTCAGTATTTTGACTATGTCCAAGGGCACTCAAAGAGGATATACTTTAGGGTCCTTAGGAAGGACTGTATTACCTATTTTCTCAATTATCATGGGCAGAATTTTCTCCTGAGATAGCAGTTTAAACACCCTACTTTCTACTCCTAAGTGAATCTAAACAACTTAGAGTTATTAACAAACCTTTTATTATTGTTGAGAATTTTAAAAAGAAATTAGTATTTGTTATTTTAAGTCATTATTTGGATTTACAAAAAATGTGTTTACTGGACTTATGTGGGGACAGTGACCAGAGTGGTATAGAAGGAAAAGCAATAGAATAGAACTCATAAAGGTGAGGAACTTTTTTAAAAAACTTGATTGTAGAGAGAAAGGGAGAGATAGAAACATCAATGAGAGAGAACATTGACTGGCCACCTCCTGCATGCCCCTCACTGGGGATCGGGTCCACAACCTGATGGCATGTGACCTGAATGAGAATCACACCCATGACTTGTAGGTGCATGGATCGACAATCAATTACTGAGCCACACTGGCCAGGCATAACTTTTAAGCCTGGCACTTTCTCTTTGCACCATGCAATTCTGAGCAAATACTTTTACCACTCTGAGCTTTATGCACCTTGTGAAAGAAATAACTTTCTGGAGCTATGTGATGGGGAACAGGTGTAATTAAATGGGAAGATTGCTACACAGTGAGTCAAGATCTAAACTTTCCATTTATTATATTTAGAGTTTGGGGCAAGATATTATTTGTCCTTTCTCAATATCAGTTTCCTTATCTGTGCAAGTAGGGACATTCCCAGTCAGTTTTAGAATACATTTTGTTTTAACTCTACTGTGAGCATCTGTGGTGGGCAGAATAATGCCCCAAAGACATCTATGTCTTCATCCCCAGAACCTGTGCATCTGTACTTTACATGTCAAAGTAACTTTATATGTGATGGAAGACTTTGAGACAGAGATACTATCCAGGATTATCCAGAGGGGCCCAATTGAATCCCACGAGTCCTTACAATTGGAGCTCCTTTCCCTGCTGAGTCCCTGTGAGGAGATTGATTACAAAGCACAGGCACAGGCAAAGCAGCAGATTCTCACCTGGAAATCCCACAGGAAGGAAGTAGCCCCACTGACAGCTTGATTTGAGCTCGGTGCAACCTGAGTTAGATTTCCAATCTACAGATCCGTAAGATCATAAGTTTATGTTGTTTCATGCCACCGGTTTTTCAGTAGCTTGATAAGGCAGCTATAGAAAATGAGTACAGAAAGCATTCCCTCATTCTATTAGCATTTCCTTATTTCCAATGCACACTTGTTGTTGTGGAGGGCATACTGAAGGATCACACACGGTTTTCTTCCCAGGGATCCTGTAGTTAGCCAGAAGAGATGCATCTTATGCACAACTGAAACATCTATTTTTAGAAGTAGTACTTTTAGGACTCAACTTTAAAAGTGTGCAGAATTTAAACATGCAAAGATGAGCCTACATTTTAAGCCACAGGAACAGTACATGCCAAGGTTCTGGGGCCAAAAATCGTGGCCTGGGTATAAGAAATGGTAACTAAGTACCATTTGGCTTAGTTTGAGCATGAGAAATTGAATGTTAAGCAGCCATTTTACATTATAATGACTATGAGGCAGAATGAGAAATGTTTCCTATTATGCTATGTAAAAAAGCCAAATGTAAAATTATATTTGAGCTGTAACTTCAGCTTTGTAAATTATGTCTGCACATGAGAAAAGGCTGGAAGGAAATACCAACTACAACAATATTTATAAAAAGGCAATTTTAGGGTGAAAGCATTCCAGTTCATTCTTTTTTTTTCTGATTATTATGTGTGCAGTAGTTAGAAATGCATGAGAGTGGTTTGTGGATGGTTACATTTTGCAGATAAGAGGGTTTGAGGTACATTATATATAGTTTAAAAATACTAATAACTTGCACATTGAACTTGGTGGTCATTGTACACTCTCCATAATTTATAGCAACCCTGCAAAACAAAGACATGGACACAAATTCTCTTTTCCTTTCTCATAATTATTAGCATTTGAAAGGAGGCTTAAAGTACATGTACAAGGTGTCCCTGCCCACAGCCAAAGACTCATCTAATTAGGTACCCATCTGATAGGAAGGACAGATTTTTTATCAGGATATTGTGATGACACAGCTTGGCTATCTGTAGAAAAAATGAAATATGGGATATTATTTAAATTAAAGTGATGAAATGCAAAGATTAAATAACATTTGATAGAAGCCAACTTGTGCTCCAGGGACTCCCTTATTAGGCAGTCTTATGATAGAAAGTAAAATATATCCATCTATCCGGAAAGCAATTTATTGCCCACCTCATCGTCTTGCTAACCTCAGCATTCTCTCAAGGTAGCTGGAAGCAGAATTAGTTGCAATAGTATCCTTAGGTCTATCCACCTCTATCTTACTGCCAAGATGAACTGGATTGCTTTGCCCCCAAAAAAGATGTTGTCAGTTTGCGTGACTTATTATAAAGCTGCATACTCACTTGGTGCTTTTACTAAATTAGCTTTTTCTAGTCATCAAAATATATGTATGTATTTCTGTCTTCTGCAATGCATTTGACTTCACAGATACCGCAGTCAAACATTGAGTAGAAAGACTTGACAAAATCACTAAATCCTGTGTCAGAATTAGAAGGGCACTTAGAAATCATTTATTAATCCACCTCACTTTACACAGTGGGGAACTGAAGACCAGAAAAGGCACTATTTCTGTGAAATTTCATTGTAAAAGTTAGTGGTAATGTAAGAATGGAAATGTCTTCCTATTCCCTATTTAGTGCCATTTCTAAATAATATACCGCATTCTTGTGGAAGTAAGGGTTGAATTAAAGGGTAACAATTATTTTTTTTTCTTTTTTTTTTATTGATTAATTTTTGTTACAGATGATTCTCCTTTTTTCCCCCACTGATTCCCCTCTCCCCCTCCCCTCCCTGCCCCTTCCCCAGATTGTTGTCCATGTCCACTGTTCATGCATACATGCATATAAGTTCTGTGGTACATCCCTCCCCCACCTCCCCACTCCTTAGGGGATTGTCAGTCTGTACCCCGCCTCCGCGTCTCTGGGACTATCCCATTCCTCAAACTTTATCAAAAGATAAAGGTGCTGTATGTGGTTAGAGTAATATCAGTCTAATAGCATACTCCAATAGTGCCATTTCTACCATGTAGCAACATGCTCATTAATACCCATCTAAAGGGGAGGAAAATCTGACTTATGCTCCCAAAAATCGAGCTCAGTTTTTCATTTAAACATTCTAAGACAGGTTAATAATTGTTACCCTTTAGGTTAGAGTAATATCAGTCTAACTTTATCTATGTTCATTATATTCCACAAATAAGTGAGATCATATGAAATTTGTCTTTCTCTGTTTGGCTTGTTTCATTTAGGATGATACTTTCAAGGTCCCTCCATGTAGTCTCAAAGGATAAGAGATCTTTCTTTCTTACCGCTGCGTAGTACTCCATGGTGTATATGTACCACAGCTTTTTGATCCATTCGTCTACTGATGGGCACTTGGGCTGTTTCCAGATCTTAGCGATTGTAAATAGTGCTGCTACAAAGATGCGGGTACATATATTCTTTCGTATTGGTGTTTTATGCTTCTTAGGGTATATTCCTAGAAGTGGGATCACTGGGTCAAATGGAAGATCAATTTTTAATTTTTTGAGGTGACACCATATTGTTTTCCATAGTGGCTGCACCAGTCTGCATTCCCACCAGCAGTATACTAGAGTCTCCTTTTCTCCACACCCTCGCCAACACATGTTGTTGGATGATTTGTTGATGGCGGCCATTCTGACAGGTGTGAGGTGATACCTCATTGTTGTTTTGATTTGCATCTCTCTGATGATTAGTGATGATGAGCATTTCTTCATATGTTTCTTAGCCATTTGTATGTCCTGTTTGGAGAGGTGTCTATTTAGTTCCTCTGCCCATTTTTTAATTGGATTCTTTGTCTTCCTTTTGTGGAGTTGTATGAGCACTCTATATGTATTGGAAATTAACCTAAAGGGTAACAATTATTAACCTGTCTTAGAATGTTTAAATGAAAAACTAAGCTCGATCCTCCCCTTTAGATGGGTATTAATGAGCATGTTGCTAGATGGTAGAAATGGCACTATTGGAGTATGCTATTAGACTGATATTACTCTAACCACATACAGCACCTTTATCTTTCATATTGTGTCTAGAGCCAAGCATGGCACATCGCAGTTACTCACTAATGTGAATCAAAACAATGCTCTTCAAAAACTATAGAAGGGACCATTCAGCAGTTAATACGGAAATATCGATGGACTTGTAACTACACTGAGTCCATTCAAAGGCCCTGGGGGATTATCAGAGCATGACAGGTCCTCAGACTCCAGAAAATTGAATTCTAGTTTGAAGAAAAAGAATAGAATTTACAAAACAACAACAAATACTATGGAAAACAATCCACTTCATTGTAAGTTTATTTGACCTTATGGCTAAGAAAAGGAATTAGAGAAAGGAATGAAAATAATGACTGAAGATTTAGTAATGAATGACTTCAAAGAAAACATGCTAGTTGAACTGGGCCTTAAAGAACTGGGAGGCTCAGAGTAAGAAAGAAGAACATTTCTTGGCTTTTATTATGCCATTGTCTTTAATATCATTGCCTGTTCCCTCTTCTTTGTGAGCACATTATTTACTGGTTCCTTAAATACTGGAGTTTACAGGATCTCATTTCTAGTAGTCTAATAAATTCCCTATTTGTTTAGTTTGAGTTAGGTAATTGTCCTGTTTAATAGAAAGAGTTTGAACTTATCCACTCATTTTGGCTCTTTATCTTTCTTTCTTTTAACATGTTTCTGGGAGATTTCCACCATTTTTTAGGATTTGACAATTACCTAAGAGTTGATTTCCCGATCCATTTTTTGAGTCCATACTTTACTCCTCACTATGGTTCTCAACTAGGAGTCCTTTTGACTCCTGATGTCTGAAGACATTTTGATGGGCAGGGGAGGGATGTGCTATTGACATCTAGTGAGTTAAAGGCAGGGGTATTTCTAAATATCTCACAAACCATAGGACACTCTCTTCCTTTCCCTCACCACCCCCAACAAAGAATGATCCAGCACAAACTTCTTCGTGGAATTTTGTCGGTAGTGCCGAGGTTGAGAAATCCTGCTACAGACCCATATGTCAAACTGCTAATTGGTCTTCTTCATTTGAATGTCTCAAATTCTCTTTGATAAAAATACAATACACCACTTTTTCATCTCCCAAATCTCAAAGAATATTTGGCAGTGTCCAGTATGGTTAAGTCTTGATAATGTTTTTTATTGACTAGGATAGTTTCTATGATGCAGTTAGGTTATACAAGGAAAAATTGAGTCATGTCTTCATGAAGTCACAGCAAAAAAAAAAAAAAAAAAATCGGGGAGGAAGAACTTAAAGCAACTGGCCTGTGATCTTTTGTTCCCTTTATCAGGTTTATATTTGCTTGGGCATTGATTTTTTTTTATTTTGTTCTTCCCTTGGCTCCTCAGCACCGTCCATTGTACTCATGCTCTTCTCCAGGTTATGCCCACTGCATTTTTGGCTAAATTAACTAATCACTGTATCTTCATAAGATCACCATAAAAATAAACCTGCCTTTGTAAAGTAACTATGCCCATTTCTATTTTGGAAAGAAAACTAATACAAGAGAAGTGTAACTAAAATTGAAACCTCAATTCCCTCTACTGTGGATTGACAGTGTCTATCAAACATGGTTATACAAATTTCACATACGTTCAAGTGCAAATCATTAAAATGTGGTATGCTATTTCTAAGACTTTTCTGCATCAGTGGGATACACCATCACCTAGGAATGCTAAGGGTGGATCTAAAGATATCAATGTTCTTAGTCTTTATTAAACGGTTTTATTTTTGTGAAACCACTAACTATTGTATATGATTGCTCCTTGAAAAGAAAGGAAGACATTTTTAAAAAGCTGCAATTGTAGTATTTGCCCATTTTCATTGTGTGAATACTTCCATCACGGTCAATTTCAAGTTGCCCAAGTTTTAATATTGACTCACAAAGTTCCTGAATATTTAACAATTCACTTTTACAAGCAAGTACAAGCCTGTGCCAGCTCACCACTGTCTAGTTCTGTGTCTTCTGTGAGTCAAGTAGCACTGAAATGAGAATCTCATGATGTGGGGTTTTGTTCTAGTCCTAGCATAAATTTACCATGGACTCTAAGTTAACTATTTCATGTCTCTCAAGTCTCAGTCTCCTCCACTGCAAAATATGGTGGTTGAATTGATGATCTCTAAGATCTATCATGGCAATAGCAGTCAAAGGTGCCAAGCATTCCCATAATCAATTACAATGACTCCCCCTGTGCAAGTATGAAATAGTACTATCGGGAACATGTAATAAAAATTTAAGATTAAATTGCTATAAATGCATTTTCTTCTATTGGTTTTGTTTATTATAGATTACATTTTGAGTAGGTATTCTAATTCTCTGAAACAACTATAAATGGGGCTAAAACAATTCTTCATGTTTGTCATTTTGTTTATTCCTTCATCATTGATGCTTTCTTCACTAAATAAAACATGCCTATACCATTAACTTTTTTAACCTTTATTGTTGAAAGTACTACAGATGCTCCACCCCTTTTCCCCCCATGGATTCCCTCCCCACCTCCACTCCCCTCTTGCCTTCCTCATACTATTATGTACCATTAACTTTTATATCATTAATCTGTTTCTAAAAATGTGCACTTAAAAAATTTTGATTTCTTTATGGAATTTTGGCAATGTAACATGGTTTGATGATGTCACATCTGAGAGATTTCATGAAGTGGCAATCTGTATAGGAAGTGGAAAATGTAATTTTTATGCTGTGTTATCTAAATAGACATATGATTCTATTATTTTATGCCATAAATAACCCTTTGGCATCTGAGACATACAGATATCACCCTGTGAGTCTGTTTATATGAAGTATAACCAAGCCAAAGAAATAAGCCAACTGTATGTTCTCTCTTTCTAGTCAAATGCAAATTTTCTGTTTAAAAGACAAATTTTTCATTACCAAAATATGAATAATATAGCACTAAATTTCTTTTGGTTCCTTCATTTTTTTAAAAGTAGATAATAATGTGTCAAATAAAAATATGCAGTAGGCCACTGTCCTTGAATATGGTATGACACTCACAAAAAAATAAAGTGAATTAATTTAATGAAAACTTTCTGCTTTGTGTTAATTTTCTTTGTTATTTAGTCCATGATATAACCATACCTATAGCATCATAGAGACCTCTTTAGGTGTTCTCATACAATTTTGTGATTAAGTATATGAAAAAATGGAGACCCAAAGCTAACAAATAACCAATAACCCAGGAAGGGTCATTCTAATCTTTCCACTCTATCCCAGGGCATCCTGGGACTCATGGTATCTACCTTTCCTCTTACTTGCACATAAAATTAAAAAGGATTTTCATGCACTTTGCATAACCCACTCATACTACTTCTTTTTACCTATTTATGTTCAAGAGCCACAAATCTCTTTCTTTTCTTTTCTGCAAACTTCATTTCAGTATTTGTTCACTCTTCTCTGCTTACTACCATATAACTAACTGATCACAGATAAAAGAATGTCCCTTCTAGAAAGCATTTGTATTTTCATAAATATTCAAGGGACCCTCAGTTATTATCTAATAATTTTTTTATTTTAGAAAAGTTTCAGATTTACAGAAACATTATGAAGAGAGAGTTCCCATATACTCCACACTCCCCCCATTGTTAACACCTTACATTCATATTGGTCACAATTAATAGAACCAATATTGATGTTGTTATTAACTAATGCCTATACTTTATTCAGATTTATTATATTTTCAAGTCCTTTTATCTGTTCCAAAATCCCATCTAGAATAACTCACTAATTTATTCATTATGTCTTCTTAGGTTCCTTATGGCTAAGATAGTTTCTCAGACTTAATTTTGATGACCTTAACATTTTTAGAATAAGTGGTCGGGTATTTTTAACAATCTTTCTCAATTGGTATTTGTCATGATGTTTTTCTCACGATTAGATTAGAGTTATGGGATTTGAAAAGGAAGACTGGAGAGGTAAAATGCCATTCTCATCACATCATGGCAAGGATATACATATATATATATACTATTAATCTGATTTATCACTGTTGATGTTAAACTTGATCACTTAGCCGAGGTACTTTGTCAGGTTTTCATGCAGTACTCTTTGGAAGGAAGTCAATATGTGCAGCCCACAGTTGAAGAGTGGGGGTTATGCTTCACCTTCTTCAAGGCAGAGTATCTTCATAAATTATTTAGAATTCTTTTGCACAGCAGATTTGTTTATTCACTCACACCATTTTTTTCTTTTGCAATTTTTATTAATTTATATTTGTTACAGATGTTTCTCCTTATTCCCTCATAGACACACTCCTCTCGATTTCACCCCCCCACCCCCCATCCCCACCACAACATCCCAGCATTGTTGTCTATGTCCATTGGTTACACTTATGTGCATATAAGTTCTTTGGTTTATCTCATCCCTCCCCCTCTCCCCTCTCCTCTGAGGTTTGTCAGTCTGAACCATACTCCTTTGTATGTTTCTGGGTCTATTTTGTACCTCAGCTTATTTGTTCATTATATTCCACAGATAAGTGAGATCGTGTGGTATTTGTCTTTCTCCGATTGGCTTCTTTCTCTTAGCATAATACTCTCCAGGTCCCTTCATGTTGTCTCAAAGGATAAGAGATCTTTCCTTCTTGTACCTGCATAGTGTTCCATTGTGTAAATGTACCACAGCTTTTTTATCCACTCATCTACTGATGGACACTTGGTTTGTTTCCAGATCTAGCAATTGTAAATGGTGCTGCTACAAACATAGGGGTATATATATTCTTTCTGATTGGTGTTTCAGGCTTCTTAGGATATATTCTTAGAAGTGGGGTCACTGGGTCAAATGGCAGTTCAATTTTTAATTTTTTAAGGAAACACCATATTATTTTCCATAGTGGCTGCACCAGTCTGTAATCCCACCAGCAGTGTACTAAAGTCCCCTTTCCTCCACATCCTTGTCTGCACTTGTTGTTTGATGATTTGTTGATGGCGGCCATTCTGGCAGGTGTGAGGTGATACGTCATACTTGTTTTAATTTGCATTTCTCTGATGACCTGTGATGTTGAGCATTTTTTCATATATCTCTTGGCCATTTATTTGTATGTTCTTTTTGGAGAAGTGTGTATTTAGGTCCTCTGCTCATTTTTTAATTGGGTTCTTTGTCTTCCTTTTGTTGAGTTGTATGAGTACTGTATATATTTTGGAAATTAGCCCCTTATCTGATGTATCATTGGCAATTATACTCTCCCATATAGTGGGTTCCCTTTTCATTTTGATGATTGTTTCTATTGCTGTGCAGAAGCTTTTTAGTTTAAGGTAGTCTCGTGCAATAATTTTCTCCTTTGTTTCTCTTGCCTTAGGTGTTGTGTCAGTGAAAATTCTGCTGCCTGTGATGTCTGAAATTTTGTTGCCTACATTTTCTTCCAGGATTTTTATGGATTCACAAGTCTCATTTAAGTCTTTTATCCATTTTGAGTTTATTCTTGTGTATGATGTAAGTTGATGGTCTAGTTTCATTTTTTTTTTTTTTTTGCATGTAGCTGTCCAATTTTCCCAACACCATTTATTAAAGAGGGTGTCTTTACTCCACTGTATGCTCTTGCCCCCTTTGTCAAATATTAATTGAGCATATTGTCTTGGGTCCATTTCTGGGTTCTTTATTCTGTTCCATTGATCTATCTGCCTGTTCTTGCCAGTACCAGGCTGTTTTGATTACAGTAACTTTGTAGTATAACCTGATATCTGGTATTGTGATCCCTCCTACTTTGTTCTTCTTTTTCAAGATTGCTGTGGCTATTCGGGGTCTTTTTTTGTTCCATATGAACTTTTGAAGTATTTGTTCTAGTTCTGTAAAATATGTCATTGGTATTTTAATGGGGATTGCATTGAATCTATAGATTGCTTTGGGTAGAATGAACATTTTAATTCTTCCAATCCACGAACAAGGTATATGCTTCCACTTTTTTATATTTCTTTTTTCAATGTCCTGTAGTCTTCTGAAAATAGGTTCTTTACTTCTTTGGTTAAGTTTATTCCTAGGTATCTTAATTTTTTGGCCACAATGGTAAATGGAATTTCTTTTTTAGTTTCTATTTTGTCAGTTCATCATTGGTGTAAAAGGATGCCATCGATTTCTTGATGTTAATTATGTATCCTGCTGCTGTGCCAAATTTGTTTATTAAATCTAGTAGATTTTTGATGGAGTCTTTAGGGTTTTCTGTGTGCAATATCATGTCATCTGCTAATAATGACAGTTTCACTTTCTCCTTTCCAATTAGGATATCTTTTATTTTTTCATCATGTCTAATTTGTGGCTAAGACTTCCAGTTCTATGTTAAATAAGAGTGGTGAAAGTGGGCATCCCTGTCTTGTTCCTGTTCTTAAGGAAAATGCTTTAAGTTTTTGCCCATTGAGCATGATGTTTGCTATAGGCCTTTCATATATGGCCTTTATTATGTCGAATTATGATCCCTCTATTCCCAGATTGGTGAGCATTTTTATCAGAAATGGGTGCTGGATTTTGTCGAATGCTTTTTCAGTATCTATTGATATGATCATATGGTTTTTATTTTTTATTTTCTTTATGTGGTGTATCACATTTATTGATTTGCAAATATTGTACAAGACTTGCGTCCCTGGATGAATCCCTCTTGGTCATGGACAATACTTTTTTTAATGTATTGCTGGATCTGATTTGCTAATATTTTGTTAAGGATTTTGGCATCTATGTTCATCAAGGATATTGGCCTGTAGTTTTCTTTCTTTGTAGTGTCTTTATCTGCTTTTGAAATTAGTATTATGCTGGCCTCATAAAATGAGTTTGCAAGCCTTCCTTGTTCTTTAATTTTTTGGAACAGTTTGAAAAGAATAGATGTTAGTTCTTCTTAGAATGTTTGGTAAACTCCCCATCCAGGCCTGGGCTTTTGTTTGCTGGGAGATTCATGATTACATCTTCAATTTCCTGAGTTGTTATTGATCTGTTCAAGTTTTCAATCTCTTCCCGGTTCAGTTTTGGGAGACTATGTGTTTCTAGAAATATGTCCATCTCATCTAGATTGTCTGACTTTTAGGCGTATAATTGTTCATGGTATTTGTTGAGGAACCTTTGTATTTCTGTTGTGTCTATCGTTACTTCTCCTCTTTTGTTTCTGATTTTGTTTATTCGAGTCCTCTCTCTTTGTTTCTTGGTGACTCTAGCTAAGGGTCCATCAATCTTGTTTATCTTTTCAAAGAACCAGCTCTTTGTTTCATTGATCTTTCTAATTGTTTTTTAGTCTCTATGTCATTTATTTCTGCTCCGATCTTTACTATTTCATTCCTTCTACTTGGTCTGGGTGTTTCTTTTCATTTGCTTTCTAGTTATTTAACTTGTGAGGTTAGATAGTCAATTTGTAATTTTTCTTGTTTCTTGAGGTAGACCTGTAGTGCTATGGACTTCCCTCTCAGGACTGCTTTTGCTGTGTCCCATAGATTTTTTGTTGTTGTGTGTTTATTTTCATTGGTTTCCAGGACATTTTTAATCTCTTCCTTGATCTACTTGGTAACCCATTCATTGTTTAATAACATGCTATTTAGCCTACATGTGTTCAAATGTTTTTGCTATAATTGATTTCTAGTTTCTTGCCATTGTGATCTGAGAAGATGCTTGGTATGATTTCAGTCTTCTTGAACTTGTAGAGACTTGCTTTGTGTCCTAACATCTGGTCTATCTTTGAGAATGTCCCAGTGCACTTGAGAAGAATGTGAATTCTGTAGTTTGGGGGTGTAATTCTCTGTAGATATCCATTAAATCCATTTGGTCTAGTGCTTCATTTAGAGTCTCTGTTTCCTTGTTAATTTTTTTGTCTAGAGGATCTATCCAGTGATGTCAGAGGGGTGTTGAAGTCCCCTGCTATGTTTGTATTGCTATCGATTTCTCCTTTGAAGTCTTCCAGATTTTTGGTATATTTTGGTGCTTCTATATTGGGTGCATATATGTTTATCAAGGTTATATCTTCCTGTTGGGTAGATCCTTTCAATATTATGTAGAGGCCTTCTTTGTCTCTAGTTATGGCCTTCATTTTGAAGTCTACTTTATCAGATATGAGTATTGCTACACCAGCTTCCATCTCCTTTCCGTTTGTTTGGAAGATTTTTTTTCATCCCTTCACTTTCAACCTATGTGAGTCTTGTTGTGAGGTGAGTATGTTGAAACAACATAAAAATGAGTCATGCTTTTTTATCCTATCAGCTACTCGGTGTCTTTTGATTGAAGAGTTCAATCCATTTACATTTAAGGTTGTTATTGATATGTATTTATTTATTGTCATTTTTGTTTATTGCAATTATATTTTTCTTCCTATTTCTTCTACTAATTACAGCAGTCCTTTTAACATTTCTTGCAGTACTGGTTTGGTGCTAATATATTCCCTTAGCCTTTTTTTTGTTGTTGTTGGAGAAGCTCTTTATTTCATCTTCTATTTTGAGGGATAGCCTTGCTGGATAGAATAGTCTTGGATTCTGATATTTGTTTTACATGACCTTGATTACTTCATGCCATTCCCTTCTGGCCTGTAGTGTTTCTGTTGAGAAGTCATCTGATAGCCTTATGGGGATTCTTTTGTAGGTAACTTGCTGTTTATCTCTTGTTACTTTTAGGATTCTCTCTTTCTCTTTAATTTTTGGCATTTTAATTATTATGTGTTTGCCTGTTTGGATTCTTCTTACTTGGTGCTCTCTGTGCTTTTTGAACTTGAATGCCTTCTTCCTTCACCAAGTTAGGGAAGTTTTCTGTCACTATTTATTCAGATATATTCTAACCCTTGCTCATTTTCTTCTTCTGGAACTCTTGTCATGCAGATGTTGTTATGTTTCCAGTTGTCCCACAGTTCTCTTAAGCTATCTTTCTGTGTTTTAATTTTTTTTTCTTTTTGATTCTCTGATTGGCAGAGTTTTTCTACTCCGTCTTCTAATTACTGATCCAGTCTTTGGCTTCCTCTACTCTGCTGGTTATGCCTTCCAATGTGTTCTTTATTTCTGCTATATCATTCTTCATTTACACTTGGTTGGTTTTCAATGTTTCTGTATCTTTGCTCATTTTGTTGAGCTTCCTCATTATCATCACTCGGAACTCTACTTCTGATAACTTGCTTAACTGCATTTAATTTATCTCATCTTCAGTAGAGTTCTCTTGTTCTTTCACATGGGATTTGTTTATTTGTTTCAAAATTTTGGCTGTCTCTGTGGATTTTAGAGCCTGGTGAATTTTCCCTGTTGGTATTGGTGTTCTGCTAGTTGTGGCTCCCTCTACTGTGGTTGGATGAGTGTGGGAGGACCCACGTTAAACACCACTGTCAAGTCTTACTTTCTTGGGTAGATTTGCAAGCCCAGGAAAGGTTTAGTTATCCTCTAGCTTTTTGCCTGGAGGTTGTTATTCTCAGATGCTTGATGAGCTTTGGGTTGTAGCCCTCAAATGAATGAAAAAATTCTCAGGTTTTCAGGGTAAGAGAATTTCCATCAGGTGGGGCAGATGCCTGTTGGCTGTTAATAAGCCTCAATTAGCATTTCCTTGTCCTGTGTTCATTAAATTCTTGAGGGAGGGGCTGTTTCTTCTCCCCAGGGCTCTGGGAAAGTTCTCTTTGAGTAATATGGCTACTTTCCTTTGAGGGAGTGATTCAACATACAACTCCCATTGCCTGTCCAGCTCTCCAAGTTCCTGAGTCTCCACACAGTTCCAGTCCAGTCTGCCCTCCCTCTGCCAGAGCCCAAGGTGAGTGGCTGTAGCTAATTTAGTGCTCTGTGCCAGCCCTCCACATTGTGGAGCCCACTTGGGATTTTAACCCTGAGGGAGCTGCTCACAGCTAAAACAGCTGCTGTCCATGGGCTCCCAGCCCAACCTCTTGTGTCTCTGAAGTTCCTACCAGGCTTGATTTAGTGTCCTTTTTCTGTCCCTGGTTATACGGGTCCTCTCCAGCTGCTATTCTGTTGGTTTCCCCCCCCCAATGATTTGTCTTATTTTAATTGTAATTCCAGTTTGGTCTTGGGATATGGTCTGTGTAGCTTCCATTCATTCTGCCACCATTTTTGAATTTTTTCTATAGATTCACATTATTTTTTAATCATTTATTTATAGCAGCATGACTCACATTGTATAACCCCCCCCCCCCATACTGTTACAACATAGGCTATGGGGAGTTCTATTTAGCTCTTGTGTGATTTTAACATGCTCTCATTGTTGTATATTTTGAGCACTTATTTTTTGGCAATACCCAATGCTTCGAACTTACCTTGTGTACTTCCCTTTCTAGTCCCAGAATCAACCGTTTCTTGTCTTGAAGGAGCTCTGATGTCCTTTATTGAAAAATCATATTTTAAACCATTTAAATGGTACTTAAAACCATTTAAACATTTAAAACTTGGTATTTAAAACCAAGATCTGGGTGTTAGTTAACCAGCAATCTAAACTGTTTTATATAGTGGCTGTAACATTGTTACTGAGATATCACTGATTCTTGGCTCTATAATCTGAATACACACACACACACACACACACACACACACATTATATAATATATACATACACATACATATAGATATATGTATATGTAGACATATTTATAAGTATTACTATATGTAACTCTCTGGGTCTATATTAAATTAATATTAGTTTATATTAATCAGTTTATACTCTTTTCTCTAACTCTAATTCATTATCACGTGGATTATACTAGCCTTAGTTATCTGTAACTTGCCACTATAAGAGTGAGGCATTTGGCTCTCACCATCTCTCATCCATTTATTTAATTGTTCAATTGCAATATATATATGCATAGTGGTTTCAGGACTGCTAGTCCAACCCATATGGGAAATAACTTTTGAAACTGAGTACAGTGCTTATATACAGTACCTTTTGACTTTATTCTTACAGATTATACTCATTTTCAAAGTTTTTTCAATGAGGTCAGCACTTCTCCCCAGTCCACTTCAGTGAGGTTATTTCATAAATTTATAGTATAGTTAGATTTTAGTCACAATCTGCACTTTATCCTAGGCTTTCCCAACCTCATTAATATTTCATATATTAATATTTATATTTTGTACTGTAAATTTCTATGGGTTTTGACAAAGGCATAAAGCTATGTAACCACCATTACAATATCATACAAGCTTTTGCCCATTTTTGATTGAGTTGTTATTTATCTTATTGTTGAGTTTTAAGAGTTCTTTATATGTTTTGGGCTATAGTTCTTTGTCAGGTGTGTTTTTTGCAAATATTTTCCTCTAGTCTGGGGCAAGTGTTCTCATTCCCTTGAGAAATGTTTTCTCATTTCTTTGCACAGAGAAGGAGTTTTAATTTTAATGAAGTCTAGTTTATCAATTTTTTAAAAAATGAATTATGGCTTTGGAATTGTATCTAAAAAGTCATTGCCCTAGCAAGGTCAATTAAAGATTTTCCTATGTTATCTTCTAGAAGTTTTATAGTTTTGCATTTTACAGTACATCTGAGATCCATTTTGAGTTAATTTGTGCAAAGGTGTACGGTCTATATCTAAATTTATGATTATTGTTATTTGCATGCAATGTCCACTTGTTCTAGCACCGTTGGTTGAAGAGACTATCTTTGCTATGTTGTGTTGCCTTTGCTCTCTTGTCAAAGATCAGTTGACTATATTTATGGGGGTCTATTTCCGGCCTCTCTGTTATGTTCTATTGATCTATTTGTCTAGTCTTTTGCCAACATGACACTATCTAGATTACTGTAGCTTTGTAATGGTCTTGGAAGTCAAGAAGTGTCAGTCCTCCAACTTTGTTCTTCTTCAATATTGTACTGACTGTTCTGGGTCGCTTTTCTCTACCTATGAACTTTAGCATCAGTTTGCTAATATCTGTAAAATGAGCTGCTGGGCCTTTGATTGGGATTGCATTGAATTTACAAATCAAGTTGGCAGTATTATATTTTTTTTCCTTTTGGTGTGTCTTCTCATTTTTATGGTCAAAGCCAAGTATGTTATATTTGGCAATAGAAAGTGAAGTAAAGAGGACTCAAATTAACCTGTGAGGATTTGCTCACTGAGTAGTAAGGATTTATTTTAAACTGACTAGATGTTGAGCTGTGTTTAATGTTTTTGCAATAGGTGCCCATGACTTCAAATGCCTCTTGTGTTCAAGTATTAGTCTACCCTTTCACTTTGTGACTTTTCTGTATACTCATCCTTAGGGAAAGTCTGTGCTTCATAAGCCTTTATTCTGTAAAGCACCATTTCTACACCAGAACCCTGTTGGTGTGGTGGTAAAGTATGGGGTTGGGGAGTGTTCTATAACTATCTAATTTAGACTCACATTTTTAATGGTCCTCACTGTACCTGGTTGTGACCTTTATACATGATCTTTTAGCCATATAGCCTTGTCTCCCTTGACTTCTATCCCCTTTTCCTTGTTGCAGAGCTTCCAATCTATTTTTCTAGAAAACCTGTCTTTGTGGACTGACCTCCCCCACCCCCTAATTTGGACAGGAATTCTGGAGGAGACTTGAATGGAGAGGAATTCTTTCTTCCCCAGCTTGGACATGGTTTCAAAATTGTGTTCATGAAAAATCATTTTTCCTGGCGTCCAGGCCTTTGTTATGGAGACAACTCTGGGTGTCGCTCACCATGGTTCCTCTTTCCCACCTGCTGTCAGAGCCATGATGAGATTTTTCTGGGGTCTTCACAGTGAGAACCTGCTGGGGTTTCTGGAGGGAAAGACCATGAACATGTAGAGCCCTCATCCATGAGACCACAGTCCCCGGGACTTCCTCGCTCTCAGTCTAGTCAGCCTCCAGTAATTCATCAAAAGGATCATTTAAGTGTTCCTGCCAGCTTAGGTTTCAGAGGCTTTGGCTCCATTTAAGTAGACCTTCGCTGCTGCCACTCTCTGGATTTCCCCATCTCTCCAGATTTTAAGAGTAGCAGTTTTCCCTGCCACCTCAGTTATCTGATAAATTGAAGAAATGGCATTGATTTTCCATTTACCCCACTTTCTTGTTGATGACTTCTAAGCACTTTACATGTCAAAGCTCATCCCAGAAGTTCTCTCTCATATGTATATTTTTTAAACTTTTGGCCATGGACTCATGGAGTTACTATTTGAGGGTGGGCATGGGCTTCAGGTTATGCCAATGATTCAGGATACTGATCCATTTGTGTTTAAATAAATGGTTGTCACAGACTAAACAACCTTTGTGTGTGTCAGTTTCCAATAGTTAAAAATGAGAGTTGCAATAGTCTATCGTTAAGGGCCCCACTGGCTTAAATATTAAATCTCAATATTCAAAATTCTCCTCTGAGGACTCAAAGTCATATAACAACACATCATTTCTCTCTAGTGTCCGGTTCTACCCAGACCTTTCAGGTCTCTGTTCTGGTCCCTCACCACATCTCCATCAGGCTTTCTGCTGATACAACCTCCAGTTTGCTACCACTTTCTATTGTTTTGAGGTCAAACTATGATATCGTAGGCAGAGCTGGAGGAAGCCTGAATAATTTTCCAGCCCATCATCCCTTGGAAGACTGAAGGAACCTTTCCTTTAAGGACACCACCTAGAAACCAGTCAGTTGCTATTTTAATCTGCGCCTCTTGTAAATGTTTTATGACTTTACTGTTACCATTACAAGCTATTATTCCTTGAGCTCTTTCTTATGTGTAAAGCACCGTTGTATGCCTTACACACATTATTCCCTTTGTTCTGCATGTCAGCTCTCTAAGTTAGGTAAATATTTCTCCATTTCATTCCTGTGCCAGTTGTCATTTCGAGAGAGGAAATGGCTACCTTTCCACGGTTTGGATGTGGATGGCCTGAGCTCCTTCTCTTTACTGAGTCATATGTGCTTGAGATTCTGCTTAGCCTGAATGTGTATGTTTAATTACTGGCTACCTTCAACCAGAGAACATCTTTCCATGTAATTTACATTCACATTTCATAACTCTGCAGGTTTGTCAGATGGAAATGTCATCCTTTGTAATTAAATAAATACTTTTTTTTTTTTACCGGATATTGCATGATGATACTGAACAAAAATGTCAAGAGATATAAGAATCTTCTAAGTAGCTGTGTGATCTTAGGCAAGTCACGCTTTTGCATTACTCTCCAGCCCAACCAGCGTGGCTCAGTGTATTGAGCATTGTCCCATGCACTTAGAGGTCATGGTTTGATTCCCGGTCAGGGCACATGCCTGGGTTGTAGGCCCAGTCTCTAGTAGAGGGTGTGCAGGAGGCAACCGATCAGTGTTTCTCTCTCTCTCTCCTTTTCCCTTTCTCCCTCTGAAATCAAGAAAAACATATTAAAAAAACAAACAAACAAACAAACAAACAGACAGACAAACATAAAAACACTTTCCAGGCACTGTTCTATTAGCTCATTTTTCTCTTTCTCAAAAATCTGATAAGATATATTGTTTGCAATGCAATTTTACAGTTGAGAAAACAGACACAGAAAGATTAAGTAACTTGCACATGATATAAAACTAGTTAATGGCCTTGCCAGGATGTGAGCCTAGTTAGGATCACACCTAGTCTAAGTTTCTAACCACTCTGCAATGCTGCCTTGTTAATGTACCAACTACCTGTTTTATGCACCTCTATCCAAAACCTGCTGCACTAATGCTGTGTTAGATGCTGGGAACACAGTAAAAATAAGTCTGGCTCTACCCAAATGGAGCTTATGGTCTTCTAGACAATTGATACTGGAAATGTTTGCTGCACCTCAGACCTACTGAACCTTATGCATATTAATATTTGGGAAGCATTGATTTCCAATACTAGGACATGAGGCAGTAGATTGTGGGCTTTTATTTCTTCTTCTGGACTTTGGTTTCTTAACCTGCAAAAGGAAGACAATGTCTCTCTGCTCTAATATCCCTTAATGGTATCCTCTAGGTCACACTGTAGGCAATTGAGGAGATTAGAGACTGTGGCCCAGCAAGCTAGATATCGCCTCCAGACAATGTATATGGCTTTTATATTTATTTAGATAGCAGGAGGCCTAGCCCAGCTCTTGCTGTATGAGTCAGTGACATGAGAATTTAAAAGGGCTGTTTCACTAATTTTGGAGGAAATTTATTGCTGACAAAAGACTGCATTATAAATGGTCTGAAGACAGCTCTCGCCTTGTCTCCCGGGAGAGGCGCAGGAGAGCCCAGCTGCCTGCAGGGGTGGTGGCGGTGGAGGGAAGCCCTGGGAGGGAGGAGGGAGTGTTCTGGCACCCTGCCAGCCTCTATCTGGCTGCACCGCTGCAATCGCTGAATAGGAAGGACAATTAGAGGTCACTCAGCTCCATCCAGCACTGCACAGGCACAGATGGGATTCCAGACAGCCAGGGAGGCCAAGCAATTTACCCAACTATCAAGTCAGAAATCAGGTAGAAATCAGGTACAGCTGCATAGCTTCATCTCTGCATTACTTTGTGGAATTAAAACTGCTTCCTAAATGACAGTGACAGGATGTGTGTGGGCAGCTTTCTGTGTGTTCTTTGCACAGCACTGAACCTTGTCTCTCAAAGAATGACAATAACATTATGTTTTTGCACACCTCAAATCATGTAAAATGGGATTTATCTCTCCTACACCTCTTTGATAGGTGAGGAATGGAAAGGGCCTCTTGGGTATTTGAACAGTTTTAGCCACTTGTGATAGGCCAGGCTCTGGGATAGATTGTTTACACATCATCTTTGATACCAACACCCATTTTGCGACCTCGGTGTTAAAATGTTCATTTAAGAGGCCCAATACAATTAAGGAGTGCATTCGAGGTCTCAAAGATTGTAACAAGCAGAGGTAGAATTCGTTATACAGCTGAATTTTTTTAAACTATCTCACAAACCTTTGGAAGTTCAGTTTCAGAATAAGGTTTTATAAAAGGTTTCCAAGCTGGGTTCTTAAAGGTGGGAGAATGGATCTTTCTATTAGGCTGTGGTGATTGCCATGAAGCCAAGAGATGGCATTAATGTTTGTGAACTTAATCAGCTCTGGAAACATACAAACAACCCCCAGTGACCTGCAGCTCAGGCTGAGAATGAGGAGTGTGGGAGGAGACGGGTAGACTTAGCCCATGTGAGTCATGACAGAAACAAGTGCCTTAGTCCCGACTTCCTTTTGCCAGGACAAGACCAGTCAGTGCAGACTAGAAACGGCCGACAGTGGAACTTTCTCACTTTACGACTGTGCTGACTAGATCATTTAAAGTCAGTGATTGTCTACTCTGTGACCTTAAGATTCCGAAGATAACTGGAACAAATCTTGCACCTCCCTAGACCACCAAATTCAAGCCCCTGATTTGGAACTTGGGGACTGAGCCCAGAGAGGGAAGGAAATATGGCAAAAGCTAGTGGCAGAGTCAAGGCTTTGATACATGTTGCTAATAACAACTGCAGCGTTCTCCTTCTCACACCAAGTGGTTTTCTTTTCATTGTTTATATGCTTGTAACATATTATTTATTACATAAACTTGCAATGTATGCATTGTTTGTATGATGTATGTATATTTACACACACACACACACACACACACACTCCACAAACTATGGATGTGGTGAAAACAAAGTTACTGAACATACTCCACACATGTCTAGCTATTGGAAATTTAATTAGAAAAGTTAAAATAAATGTAATAAATGCAGCTGTGCTCAGAATACAGCAGTTCCTGTTCTTTTCGGTTAAGGATTTCACCCAAGCAGATTTTGAAGTAGGAAATCATTAGATTTGGGAAGTTAAAGGTCAGAGAACAGGAGTGGAGAGGTATCAGCCTTTAGAAATCCTAGGTGTTTTAGGAAAAACAGTTTGGTCAGAATTGAACACTAGTTAAAAACAACAATAAATTACCATAGGGTTATTTAGTAAAACAGCACCTGGACAATCTGCTATAGTAACGGGGAAAGGGCTGGGGGAGCCGCTCACTGGGAGTCAGAAGACTCGGGTCCTGTTTCCATAATGGGAAGGTGTTTCTCGGGGGGCCTCTGTGTAACTATCTGTAAAACAAGGAAGATGGCATTCATTATTTTAAGAGCCAGTGTAACTCACTACTTCTGTTGTAGTCATTTCAAGATAATTTTTTTTTCAATGTGTGTTTAGTCATTGTTTAGTAAATATTTATTGACTATTATTGTGTGGTAGGTATTATGCCAGGTCATAGAAACAGTGTTGTAAATAGAACATACAATTCCTTCAGGAGCTCAGAGTCTGGTCAGGATGTTCTTAATTGTGCTTTTACGTGTTTGCTTTGTTCTGGACCTGAACAGACTGTCCTCTTTCTTATCCAAAGTCAGACATAGGATAAGAAATCTATATTATTTACAGGAATTCAGAATATTGAGCAACACAAAAATAGAAGAGCAGTAGATCCTGGGCCAGCAAGGAAAATATGATGGGAGAGGATGGTTAATTGATGAAATGAGGGAGAGGAGTAAGCATACATAAGGGCCCCGCAGGAGCCCACCAGACCCAAATAGCAAAAGGAGATGGCAGAAGTCAGGCCAGTGTTCCTCAGAGTGCAGCTTGCGGACCACCCACTTTGGAATGGCTGTGGGCTGGGTAGGGTGAGGGTTGTAGGGTTTCAACTTCCATTCTCTGGAAGCAGAGCCCAGGAACCGGGGTAGATATCGGGTTGGTGTCAAGAAACAAGTTCTCCATATATTTCTTATGTACACTGAAGTCTGAAAACCATTGGACCAGGTAATTGTACACATTGCAGATAATTAGAAAGAGAAATGACATGTTGCAGAATTTAATGAGGAAAGCATTGATGAGTTATTTCTGAAATCCAGAAATCCAACTTTATAATAAGCAGCATTACATCCATATATTTTCTACTTTTAATTTGTAGAACAAGTATTGATTGGAATACACACACAATTTATGTTGCTCTGATTTATGCCCCACTGTGAGAAACTATTAGAAATAAACTCCCTGACCTCCATTTTTTCCCATTCTGTTAAAAACAATTGATTGTATTATATCTATGGAGAGACAAGAGAAGAAGTTAAAAGAAGAGAATACTAAGAGACAGAAAAAGAAGGTTATAATTATTTTGATTATATATTAAAGTATATTTGTTTAAGTATTACATATAAAGTTTTATTTCATGTGGCTCTACTGATTAATATAAAATGATTTAATTGTGCTTAGAGAAATATATTTAAAATGAGTATTAAAACTTTCCACATTGAATTTTCTATAAATATACATATATACTGTGAAAGAGCAAATAGACAAATAAAAAGAAATTTTAAAAACAATTTCTTTTAATGAGCTTGGAAAACCTTGCTTTTTGCATACTTAGGCAAGCCAGTTCCTTATTCTTTCACTAGGTGGTGCTATACATGAAACTCTCTCTTTGACTTACTGAAATGATATCTTTGGTACATTACATTTTGGAATAATTGCAAGTTTAGTGGCCAAACACTCTGTTTTATTATTACTTTCCAGTTAACAGTAAAATTTTAGTGGCTTTCTGGTCACTTGTTATTGACCATGAGAGAATATACACAAAAATAATCTCGAGGAGAATGTGAAATCTACTTTGCTCTCAAGGCAGGGCGTGAAATCCTCACTCTGTAGTTGCCTATGTATCCTGAATTAACCGACCTCTAGTTAAAACCCCCACAGACACAATAGTGTGGTAGAAACATGAGAACAGAAAATTCTCGCTATGTTTGACTCATTAAGACTAAGGCCAGTTTTACTTTTCCTTAATATAATCTGGAATTCTATAATTTAAAAGAAATGCTGAACTCTATAGGAACTGAAGACTAATTTGTGTTAGAGCTCTAAAAATCAAGAATAATGTGGTACTTTGGGAGTTTGTATTTTTATGACTAAATTATTGTGAATAGAATATAATTATATTTTTGTTCATGAATATGTATATCTAATTCAGATTGTTTAATGTAACTGTCTTAAATACATTTGAAGTAGTCCTCTCAGAAAATATGTTTATTTTATTTATTTGTATTGTCGGTGGGAAAAACATTTGCTATTATTTGCAGTCTAAGATATAATAAAATCTGGAGGAAGTCAGAATTAATGAGATTTATTTCATTAACTTGTTTTTCCCCCTCTACTCGGCAAATTGTTACTTTTGTTTCCATTTCACTTTCTTTTACCCTGATCTTAGAAACATTAGCACTGAGAATCTTTTCTTTCTGTGATGATGGTAAGCAATGAGAACTAACCACTGTCATCCCATTCTTGTGTGAAGATTCATAGTCCTCACACATCCATGACCATGTGGCAGTTTGCTGAACAGTACAGAACCTGACTTTAGCATCTGGAGTATAAATAAAACTTAAGCAGTAGCAAAATGTTTAGACCTGAGAGGATTATTTAGAAATAATCTAGTTAATTGACTTTAGCAATATAATAAAAATATATATATTTAGACTTTATCCCTGGTTCCTGGCACATGCTCTTAAGACCATCGGAATTCCCCGAGTGACTAACGAGGCTCTTTTCAATATAGCTGAGTTTAGGCTAACGAGGTGACTGTGAGGAAGTGGGAGTAGGTAGCATCAGGTTGGGGCTAAAAGAAAAACATGAATTGGGAATGAGAATTTTTAGCCCCACCCCCAAACTCCTGGGAGCGAAGAGGGGCTGAAGATTGAGTTTAATCACCAGAGGCCAATAATGTATTCAATCCTGTCTATGTAATAAAACCAAGGTGAAAGCTCTGAAACAACATGGCTAGGTTGGTGAGCACACCGATGTGCTGGGAGGAGAGTGTGCCCACAGAGGGCATGGAAGCTGAGCACATCCACTCCCCTAGAACCTGCCCGGTGCTTCTCTCCCACTGGGCTGGGCCTGCACTGTAACCTTTATAATTAAACTGTAATTGTACGTATGTGTTGTCCTGAGACTTATGAGGCATTCTAACAATTTTTGAACCTGAGAGGTACATTCTGAACCCCCCCTCCCCTTTATTTATAGTTGGCTGAAATACAAGTGGCTTGGGGACCTCATATGTGGCTGTCCTCTGGAGTGGAGGTGGTTCTGTGGGACCGAGCCCTTCATCTGTGGTCTGCACTAACTCGGGAGAATTGGTATCGGAATGTAGTTGAATTGTGGGCATTCAATTGGTGTTAGGCAACTGGAGCATTGTTTGTTGTTGGAAAAGCAAACATCGTTTTTTTCAGTCTTCTCAATACTGATGGGAAGTTTAAAATGGAGACATGATAAATGATTTACCAAAAATCATGCAGCAAATGACCCTGGAAGGCGGTAAAACTGGCAAGTAACCCAGGCCTCCTGACCATAACTCTGGTGACCTGCCCTTCTCAGATGCATTTGTTTATGTATCTGCTTCTGATCCTCTGGAAGAGGCCAGTCTTCTGCAGGGGGTAAGTTAGGATGCCTGGGAAGTTTACAAGGGGACAGAACTTATCTGTACTTTTTAAACCACCTACCACAACAGAAGATTGAAAGAAACCAATGATTATTCTGAATCCACAAATTATCAGTAGATCTAATATTTTCAGAAACCTCTAGTGAGCTCTAATCTAGAGGGGGGAAAAAACCATTTCTCTCATAAGAAAAGCAAGTGTTTAAGGGGAGAAGAGAAGAATGGGCAATACTGCCATATTATTGGAAATAATATTTTATGAGGCCTATCTCATCCAGGATCTACTTTGCTAATAGTAACATCATGAGCATAAATGATGGCATACACTTTGACAGGTGATGAAACTGAGGCGTGGGATGTTTGGTCCAATGATTTCCTCAAGGTGCAGAGCTCTGGGTAGTGGGCCAAGGTTGGATTCTTGGGCTTTTGACTTCTACAGCAATGCGGCCTCTCCAGAGCACAGGAGACCGTGGTAATTCCTGCCATAACATTCGCTGAGTCAGCTATACACTGCAAGGTGGGGGCGCGGAAGGTGAATAAGACTGTGTCTTACTTTGCAAATGGTTTACTGTCTAGTGTAGGAAACAGACATGTACAAGTAGAATATTGTAGGGCGTGAATGTCTGTGGCAGGTGCATTCAGAGTATTGCAGCAGCGTCATGCAGGTAGCACCGCTCTCGTTCTGATCCTGCCACCAGCAGCTTCCACCCCAACCACACTTCCTTTCCTTTCTTTGCTCCACCTGACTCTGCACTGTCCTTGTCCTTACAAAACTTGGAGTCATCTGTTAAAATGCAGAGGCCAGGCCATTGTAGCTCAGTGGTTGAGTGTTGACCCATGCACCAAGAGGTCACCAGTTCTATCACCTGTCAGGGCACATGCCCAGGTTGTGGGCCAAATCCCCAGTGGGGGGCGCAAGAGGCAGTCAATCGATGTTCTCTCTCATCGATGTTTCTATCTCTCTCCTTTCCCTTCCTCTCTCTCTAAAAATCAATAAAGAAAAAAAATTTTTTAATGCGATTTAGTTCCTGTCAGTCCTCTATTTCAACTCCTCAAAAGGCTTCCAGTTACAGAATTTAGAATCAAATTCAACACCCTTTCCAGGGTCCACAATCCCCTACAATATCTGACCTCTGCTTAGTACTCCAGCTTTTCACATGCTGGCTTTCCACTCGTTCACTGTCCTCCAGCCACACGGACTTTCTTCGTACTGCTCTCCCCAGGGCCTCTGTGCCAGAGACATTCTGGACCACTGGCTTGGAATGCTCCGGGTTTGTGCTGCATAAGTAGAAAAGACATTTTCCACACAGGCTTCTCATTATTTTACTTTCTTCCATACAGTCTGTTCAAAGAGGACAGATACTAAATCTTTAAAGGAGTTGTTGCCGATATCAGAACTAAGGCTGTTTCACAGAGCGGTGGGGAAGTTATACTCTATTCTACACCTGCCCTCTCCCATCCCGCTGGCTCCCTCCCTCTCATCTCGGGGCCTTTCCTTCCGACTTGTGCTCGGCTGGCCAGGCACCCCGGAGGGCACACTGCCCGCTGCTCAGGGACGGTGCCTTTGGTGCTGTTATTCAGGAGCCCACACACAGCAATTGTACCTGCCAGGTCACCTAAGTTAAAGCTAAACAGAGGTAGAGGCCATTATTCAAGCAATTCAAGTGAAGCGCTTTATTGCCAGGCAATTTTGCTTCTTTCGCTGCTTTGTTCAGGCTATGGGGACATTTGGAGCTGAGTTTCTGAGAGAGCCCAAGGTACCTTTGTGAAACTACCAGCTGTTCTTCCATTTCCTCTCTCATGCCATCTGCGACGCGGTGACAAACTGTCCCCAGGTGTATGGTGGGACGAAAGGGAGGATGACACGGAAGTCCGTGCGGCCCCAAGCTGCCCATGTTCTGACCTTGCATTAATGAAGGCAGGCACTCACGACGGTAGGAAGCCCGTGGCATTCCCTCCTGAGCAGCTTCAGGACGGCAGATTCGTCTGAGGTGGGTCCTGAATGATCAGCGGAGGTTAAATAGGATAACCCCGGGTTAGGAGAGTCATTTTAGCCTTAAAGTAATGGCCCAAAGGTTAGAAAACATCGTGCTTGTTCAGAAAATTGAGTGGAGCAGTTTGGCTGAAATGTATGGTATCAGTTCAGGGTTATGTGAGATGAAAGTAGGAAGATAGAAATGAGATATTGTGGAGCTCTCTAACTGGCAAGGAAATGACTGTCTGATAGCTAATGGGTAACTCAGGGGCTGTAGAGTGGGTAGCTGATGTATTCAGAGGTAATTCTAAATAGATTTATTTAGTAAACTCTGCAGGCTACCTTAGACACGGAGCCACCAGAACAGGCACAGTGAAACCACACAAAGTGTTTGCCTTAGGTGACACTGCGGTGCTGGACTAGGCAGCTAAAGGAGGATGGATCAGGTGGACCCACTGTCATTGACAGGCTGTATGTCCAGGTTGCTCCACTTATAGTAACTAGAGAGGGAGGAGAGAGATGATGAATTCATCTACTGAAAGGGAGAAATTGTAAGAAGGTGCTCATCGGAGGGTAAAACGGTAGGTCCACAGAAAACAAAGACTCCTGGTAAATTGTTGGTGTGCCATCCTATCCTGAGACCTTTCTGCTGAGTAAGTCATTTAAAATAGATGTTGGCCAGTTTTAATGCTATGTTGTCGTGTCCTTGGTTTAGTCCCTACTGTAGCTTGTGTGGTAAATATGGTGTGAAGATTCCCTGGTGGTGGAGTTCATTGTCTGTTCTACCCTCTGGGTAGATCTCAGTCCTAAGGAAACCGGGAATAATAAAAGTGCATGGTCTTCAAAGTCATGGACCTGAGTGAATCTCTTATCTTCTACCTATGTATAGAGTGGCCATAAGAAAATTAAGAAAAATAAGTGTATGAACCAACCAAGACTCTTAAAAGGAGTTCACTACATATGTCTTTCTCCATTTATGTCACAGTATATTTGCAATCCTCAGTTGTAAGTACCACAGACTTTCAGTAGAATAATGTGTGTGTCTTTTTTAAGCTGGGCTTCTATTGCACATGGGTTAATCTTCCTGAATTTTGTCTTAAGAAGTATGCTTTTGAGATGCCCAGATGGTCTTACCATAAGATTGCCTTCCCGAAAGCAGCCGGGTGGCTGATTCACCAAAGATCAGCCGTGTCAGAAAGCATTGCCGAATCCATGTACCCAAAAGAAATCAAAGTTAATGAAAACCAAACTCATGGTTCGATAAGACATTTACCAAAACTCTGAACAGCCCCTCTTGTTGGAATTTGGGGAGAATATGTGGGATGGAGCAGCTGGAATGTGGTACACAAATATTACTGGATCACAGCCTGAGCCTGCCATGTATGGACATTTGGTTCATAATTTAAGAAAGAAACTGATGTATAGAGATAGCGGCGGTAAATAGGTACTTGTTCACATAAGTATTATCGGTATGAGACTGATTTTTTAAAAGAAGAATAGTTTGATGAGGGACCTGAGAGGCATGTTAAACACCTAAATCTTCCTCACATCAGTGTCCCAATTAAAGACGAATAATAAGATTTACATCTAACAAATTGTGGCTTTATTGAATGGAGAGTTTCCTAACTATTGGAGTTTTCCAGACTTGGAATAAAACATCTAAGGAAATATTGACTCATATTTTGTCCAGGTGGCAAAGCATAACCATGTACTGGTTTGGCTGTAAAGAAAAGTTGTATATTAGGTAGAAAAAAGACAGACTCCTAAGGACCTATTCATGAATTGCTTGAGGAAGCTGAGTTATTTACAAACTTTAAGAACTGGAAGAGGCTGGTACCAAGATTATCTTAATCTGTGCTCAAATTTACCTTTAAACTTCAAATAGAAAATTGTTTAGGTATTATGGTTTAACTTCAGGAGTTAGTCAATGAAATGACCTACAGTTAGGTTAATAAACAACAGGACATCTACTTTATGTAAATTAATTCAACTTGCTTAGTATTCTTCTGTCTCATTAAATATAAATTAAATGCATTGTTGGGAAGATAAACTGAAAACATTTTCCAGAATTTATACAAAGCATGCATACAAAATATGTTAATGTCAGCTGGAGATGGAGCAACTTCAATACTGTGTTTACAAAAAGCATGTTGCTATATTGGTGAGCAAAAACTAGAGTAAAAGACAATTAGACATCTCTATTAAATGCACATTTTATTGTTCTGTTAAAAAAAATCAAAGGCATGTGTGGCGTTGTCATGGCAATGACAAATTTTTTCCATCTATAATCACTACATGCAGATTTAGTAACATTGATTTAATTTCACCTATTTCTGGAGCTATATAGTTCAGTGTATTTCTGCCTGGTTAGTTCAGACATTTTTAATGTAGGGTATATAAAAATAAGTTGAAGATGCAATAGAGAGACTTGAAAAAACAAAAGCATGCTACAACAAAAAAATGTAATGGCTAACATTCAGAAACGGGAAGGACCATGCACATATTTATTCCATTTATTTCTAAAGCTTGAAGTTTAAGTGAGAGGTTTAGTCTTGGATATGGCATTTAGTGACCATAAATAAATGGGATCTGTTAGGAATTCTTTAGGGTTCTAATTTTGTACTAAGGAACCAGTGTCTTCCAAATAGTCAGATATTGACTTCTCTAACATATATAAGGATTTTTGTTTTTTTTTAAATAAAGAAACAGGTTTTGGAAAGTTCCTCATTGCTTGACCAGAAGGCTCACCCAGTAGTCCCCGTGTCATCACTACGATGCTCCCCTTTTCTTCCCTTCAGTTGTCTCAAGATTCCCGGAGGAATGGAGACAAAACTGACAGCAGTGTGTTCCTGCTTTCCTTGTAGACATTTCCGTAACAACAGAAATAAAAAGATTATTTTCTTCAGCCATTTTGAGACTTCTTCATCTAAAGAATTAAAGAATACAAAGGATTATATTTAGTATTGTCCTTCCATGTTGAACACATTATTCAGAAGGTTTTAGAAACATGTACTGATGTACCAGGTAAGCAGTAACTTCACTTTTACACTGAAAGTATATAGTTTCAAGTGGGGTTATTATCACTTTAAGAATATGACAGTTATGAATAGGCTATAATCATTAAGACTTAATAGAATCTCTGGGATTAAAAAGAGATCCCCCAGGGGAATTCGAAAATGATGGCAGAGTGAATGGAAGCTACACAGACCATCTCCCAGGACCAAACTGGAAGTACAACTAAAACAAAGACAAATCGTTGGAAGAAAGCAAAAGAAAAATAGCTTGGGAAGACCATATAACCAGGGACACTGAATCAATCCTGGTAGAATTGCGGAGGTGTGAGGGGGGGGCTGGGAGCCCACAGATAGCAGCAGTCTTAGTTGTGAGCAGCGCCCTTGGGGTTAAACTTCCAAACCCACTCCACAGCGCAGAGAGCTGGAACAGAGCACTAAAATAGCCACAGCCACTCACCCTGGGCTCTGGCAGAGAAAGGACAGAATGGACTGGAACTGTGTGGGCATATTCAGGATTTGGAATGTGTTCAGAACTTTTGCTAAGTTGAGGCCACGTAGGACAGTGGCCATCTTACTCCTTCCTAGGGCTCTGGGGAGAGGCAACTGCCCCTCCCGAGGAGATTCAACCCCACCCAGGTGGGCCATTGAAATGAAAATTGAGGTTCATTAACAACCAGCATCTGTCCCATCCTGGGGAAATCCTCTTATGCTGAACAGCTGAGGGAGTTTTTTTATTCAACTGAGAACCCAAGGCTCTTCAAGTAACCTCGACTAATAGCCTCCAGGCAAAAACCTAGAGGATAACTGAACCCTTCCTGGGCTTGCAAATCTACCAGGAAAGTAAGACTTGACAGTGATGTTTAATGTGGGTCCTCCCACACTCATCCAAATCCAGTAGAGGGAGCCACAAACAGCAGAACACCAACACCCACAGTGAAAATTTGGCAGGCTCCAAAACCCACTGAGATAGCCAAAATGGTGAAACAAAGAAACAAATGCCTAATGAAAGAACAAGAGACCTCTACCAAAGATGAGATAAAAAAAAATGTAGTTTAGCAAGTTAACAAACGTAGAATTCAGAGCCATGATCTTGAGGAAGATCAACACCATGAGTAAGGACATCAATACCATGAGTAAAGACATAGCATTGAAAATCAACCAACTGGAAATTAAAAATCACCAAGAAAAAATGATGACTGACATAGCAGAAATAAAGAACACATTGGAAGGACTAACCAGCAGAGGAGAGGAGGTCAAGGACCGGAGAAGTGAATTAGAAGACAGGGTAGAAAAAATCAACCAATCAGAAAAACAAAAAGAAAAAACAATTAAAACACAACAAACAGCTTAAGAGAACTGTGGGACAACTGGAAACGTAATAATATTCAGATCATAGGAGTCCACAAAAAAGAAAATAAGCAAGGGTTAGAGAATATATTTAAAGAAATAGTGACAGAAAACTTTCCTAATTTGGTGAAAGAAGAAGCCATTCAAGTTCAAGAAGCACAGAGAGCCCCAAGTAAGAAGAACCCAAACAGGCCCACCCCAAGACACATAGTAACTAAAATGCCAATAATTAAAGAGAAAGAGAGAATCCTAAAGGCAGCAAGGGATAAGCAACAGGTTACCTACAAAGGAACCTTCATAAGGCTTTCAGCTGACTTCTCAACAGAAACACTACAGGCCAGAAGGGAATGGCATGAAGTAATCAAGATCATGAAAAACAAGGATTTGAATCCAGGACTACTCTATCCAGCAAGATTATCATTCAATATAGAAAGTCAAATAAAGAGCTTCTAAGACAAAAAAAAAAAAAAAAAAAAAAAAAGCCAAGGGAATACATTAGCACCAAACCAGCACTGCAAGAAATGTTAAAAAAGACTGCTGTAAGTAATAGAAGAAATAGGAAGAAAAATATAACCACATTAAAGAAAAATGGCAATAAATAAGTACATATCAATGATCTCCTTAAATGTAAATGGATCTAATAACCTTAAATGTAAATGGATCGAATGCTCCAATGAAAAGACACAGAGTAGCTGACTGGAAAAGAAAGCATGATTGACCTATATGTTGTTTATAAGAGACCCACCTCACAATAAAAGATTCACATCAGTTAAAAGTGAAGGGATGAAAAAAATCTTTCAAGAAAACAGAAAGGGAAAAAAAGCTGGAGTAGTAATACTCATATCTGACAAAATAGATTTCAAAATGAAGGCCATAACTAGAGACAAATAAGGCCACTACATAATATTGAAAGAATCTATCCAACAAGAAGATATAACCTTGATAAACATATATGCACTCAATATAAGAGCACCAAAATATATTTAAAATATTCTAGAGAACTTCAAAGGAGAAACTGACAGCAATACAATCATAGCAGGGGACTTCAACACCCTGCTGACATCACTGGATTGATCCTTTAGACAAAAAAATTAGCTAGGAAACAGAGACTCTAAATGAAGCACTAGACCAAATGGATTTAATAAATATCTACAGAGAATTACACCCCAAAACTACAGAATTCACATTCTTCTCAAGTACACATTGGACATTCTCAAAGATAGACCACATGTTAGTACACAAAATAAGTCTCTACAAGTTTAAGAAGATTGAAATCTTCTCAGATCACAATTGAATGAAACTAGAAATCAATTGCAACAAGAACATGCAAAGAGATTTGAACACATGGAAGCTAAATAGCATGTTATTAAACAATGAATGGATTACCGAGGAGATCAAGGAAGAAATTAAAACCTTCCTGGAAACCAACGAAAATGAACACACAACAACACAAAATCTATGGGATGCAGCAGAAGCAGTTCTGAGGGAAGTTCATAGCACTATAGGCCTACTTCAAAAAATAAGAAAAATCTCTAATAGACTACCTAACCTCACAACTTAAAGAACTAGAGAGCAAACAAAAAGAAAACCCCAGAGCAAGTAGAAGGAAGGAAATAGTAAAGATCAGAGCAGAAATAAATGACATAAAGAGCAAAAAACCAATTCAAAGGATCAATGAAAAAAAGAGCTGGTTTTTCAAAAAGATAAACAAGATTGATGGACCCTTAGCTAGACTCACCAAGAAACAAAGAGAGAGAACTCAAATACACAAAATGAGAATTGAAAGAGGAGAAGTAACAACTGACACCACAGAAATACAAAGAATTGTTAACATATACTATGAACAATTATATGGCAACGAATTCGACAATCTGAACAAAATGGACAAATTTCTAGAAACACATAGTCTCCCAAAACTGGACCGGAAACAGATAGAAAACTTGAACAGACCAATAACAACTAAGGAAATTGAAGAGGTAATCATGACTCTCCCAGCAAACAAAAGCCCAGGCCCGGATGGCTTCATGGGGGAATTTTACCGAACATTCAAAGAAGAACTAACACCCATTCTCCTCAAACTATTTCAAAAAATTAGAAAAGAAGGAAAACTTCCAAACTCATTTTATGAGGCCAGCATAATTCTAACTCCAAATCCAGAAAAAGATACTACAAAGAAAGAAAACTACAGGCCAATATCCCTGATGAACATAGATGCCAAAATCCTGAACAAAATACTAGCAAATCGGATCCAGCAATACATGAAAAACATTATTCACCATGGACCAAGTGGGATTCATCTCAGGGATGCAAGGCTTGTACAATATTCACAAATCAATAAATGTGATACACCACATAAACAAAATAAAGGATAAAAACCACATAATTATATCAATAGATGCTGAAAAAGCATTTGACAAAATCCAGCATCCATTTCTGATAAAAATGCTCAGCAATGGGGGAACAGAGAGATCATATCTGGACATAATAAAGGCCATATATGAAAGACCTACAGCCAACATCATAGTCAGTGGGCAAAAACTAAAAGCATTTCCCTTAAGAACAGGAACAAGACAGGGATGCCCACTTTATCCACTCTTATTTAACCTAGTACTGGAAGTCTTAGCCACAGCAATCAGACATGAAGAAAAAATAAAAGGGATCCATATTGCGAAGGAGGAAGTGAAACTGTCATTATTCGCAGATGACATGATATTATATATAGAAAACCCTAAAGAATCCATAAAAAATCTACTAGACTTAATAAATGAATTTGGCAAAGTAGCAGGATACAAAATTAACATCAAGAAATTCTTATACACCAATGATGTGGTCACAGAAAGAGAAACTGAAAAAACAATCCCACTTACCACTGTGGCAAAAAAATTAAGATGCCTAGTTAAACTTAACCAAATAACTAAAGGAACTATTTGCAGAAAACTACAGGACATTGAAAAAAGTAATAAAGGAAGATATAAAAAAGTGGAAGCAAATACCTTGTTCATGGATTGGAAGAATTAACATCACTAAAATGTACATATTATCCAAAGCAATTTATAGATTCAGTGCAATCCCCATCATAATACCAAAGACATATTTCACAGAACTAGAACAAATACTTCAACAGTTCATATGGAACCAAAAGAGACCTTGAATAGCCACAGCAATCTTGAAAAAGGACAAAGTAGGTGGGATCAGCATACCGAATATCAGATTATACTACAAAGCTACTGTAATCAAAAGAGCCTGGTACTGGCACAAGAACAGGCATACAGACCAGTGGAACAGAACAGAGAACCCAGAAATGGACATTATACTCAATTAATATTTGACAAAGGGGGCAAGAGCATACAATGGAGTAAAGACAGCCTCTTTAATAAATGGTGTTGGGAAAATTGGACAGCTACATGCAAAAAAATGAAACTAGACCATCACCTTACACCCTACACAAGAATAAACTCAAAATGGATAAAAGACTTAAATGTGACATGTAAATCCATAAAAATCCCAGAAGAAACTGTGGGCAACAAAATTTCAGACATCATACGTAGGATAATTTTCACTAATACATCACCTAAGTCAACAGGAACAAAGGAAAAATGAACACATGGGACTACATCAAACTAAAAAGCTTCTGCACAACAAAAGAAACCACCATCAAAATGGAAAGGGAACCCACTATATGAGAGCATAATTGCCAATGATACATCGTATAAGGGGTTAATTTCCAAAATATATAGAGTACTTATACAACTCAACAAAAGAAAGACAAAGAACCCAATTAAAAAATGGCAGAGGAGCTAAATAGACATACAAATGGCTAAGAGACATATGAAGAAATGCTCAACATCACTAATCATCAGAAAGGTGTAAATTAAGACATCAATGAGGTATCACCTCACACCTGTCAGAATGGCCGCCATCAACAAATCATCAAACAACAAGTGTTGGCTATGGTGTGGAGAAAAGGGGACTCTAGTACACTGCTGGTGGGAATGCAGACTGGTGCAGCCACTATGAAAACAATATGGTGTTACGTCAAAAAATTAAAAATTGAATTGGCATTTGACCCAGTGATTCCACTTCTAGGAATATACCCTAAGAAGTCTGAAACACCATTCAGAAAGAATATATGTACCTATATGTACCCCCATTTTCATAGCAACACTATTTACAATAACTAAGAACTGGAAACAGCCTGAGTCCATCAGTAGACGAATGGGAAAAAAAGCAGTGGTACATGTACACAATGGAGTACTATGCAGCTGTAAGAATGAAAGATCTCTCATCCTTTAAGACGACATGGAGGGACTTGGATAGTATTATCCTAAGCAAAACAAGCCAAACAAAGAAAAACAAGTATCATATGATCTCACTTAGTTGTGGAATATAATGAACATAGAAGTCTGAGGAACAGGGTAGACCGAGAGATGTGGAAGTAGGGTACAGACTGACAACCCTCAGAAGAGGGGGTGGTGGCAGAGGAAAGAGATAAAGCACAGAACTTATATGCATGTACGCATGATTAATGGACACAAACAACAATGCTGGGGACGGGGTGGGTGGGATGGGGAGGAGGTTGTCAATGGGGATAAAAAGGAGAAGCATTTGTAACAAAAAATAAATTAATAATAAAATAATAAAGTACTATTTATCTTGGTGTTATAAATATTGCAAGCATTCTTCATTTTAGATCAACTAGAATTTTCAGGTGTTGATAACCATACCAGTTTGAATGATCAGATGACATGCCCCTGGTCTTGTGGCATGAAAGGATTACCTATTTATTTTCTGAATTAAAGTCAAGATCTGAATATCAAAAGGAAAACCAAGCAAGGAATCAGGATAGACAGTAATATAGTTCAGAGACTGGACTTCTCTTCCAAGGTTACAGCCATGTCTTGGCAATTTTATTTTTCTATATATAGAATTACTATGGATTTAGGTATTGACATATGTGAATAATATAAGTAGTAACAGACAAGAGATAGCTATAATGTGCATTATTAAATGCTCCCTCCTCCTTTTTTTTTTCTCCTCCTTCATTTCACTTGAAAAGTAATTTGAAAGTAGAAAGGAAGCCCTGGCCGGTTTGCTCAGTGGTTAGAGCTTCGGCCTGTGGTCCAGAGAGACTCGGGTTTGGTTCCCACTAAGGGCACGTACCTCAGTTGCAGTTTGTCCCCGGCCCTGGTTGGTTGTGCAAGTGGCAGCCACTCAATGTGTCCCTTTCATGTGTCCCTTTCATGTCGATGTTTCTCTCTCTCTCTCTTCCTCTCTCTCCTTCCCACTCTATCTGAACAAAAAATGGAAAAATGTCCTCGCATAAGGATAAAAAAGAAAAATGAAACGTACCTGAACGAAAAATGAAATAGTGTCCTCTGGTGAGGATAATAATAATAATAATAATAATAATAAAGGAAAGTAGAAAGGAGGAGGAACCAACGTTAGTAACGTACCTGAACGAAAAATGAAAAAATGTCCTCTGGTGAGGATAATAATAATAATAATAATAATAAAGGAAAGTAGAAAGGAGGAGGAACCAACATTAGTAAGTGACCACAATGAAGGTTAAGATTGGCAGCTTAAAAAAATATTTTGTTAATAAGTTAGGAATTTTCTTTTCTATAAAGTAGAACATTTTTTGTTGTTGTTGTTCAGATAGAGTGGGAGGGAGAGAGAGAGAGAGAAACATCGACGTGAAAGGGACACATTGAGTGGCTGCCACCCGCACGACCCAACTAGGGCCGGGGACAAACTGCAACCAAGGTACATGCCCTTAGCGGGAACTGAACCCGGGTCTCTCCAGACCGCAGGTCAACACTCTAACCACTGAGCCAAACTGGCCAGTGTTCATGTAAATTGAAGTACAGTTATTTCTTATTAGTCTTTCCAGCACCCGAGAACCTGGAATGTCATATGGCACCTTCCATGTATGACTTTTGCCCACCTACCCTTTTTTTTGGATGCAAGTTTCTCAAAGGCAGGGTCATCTCTGAATGTTTCCCTTTTAATAGTGTTGTTTAATCATTAAAGATAACCAACTTGGTGCAAGAATCGCTTCTTATTGACTTATTAGACATTTCCTTTACCTAGAAAAAAACAAGAAGGATGAAGAGTGGGAATATATAGTGCTAGACTACAAGGCAAAGACAAGCCATTTCAATACTCTTGAGAGCCCTGGCTGGTTTGGCTCAGGGGTTAGAGCGTTGGCCCACAGACCAGAGAGTCCTGGGTTTGATTCCCACTAAGGGCATATGCCTCGGTTGCGGTTGATTCCCGGCTCCGGTTGGGGTCATGTGGGGGGCATCCAATTGACATGTGTCTCTCTCACATCGATGTTTCTCTCTCTCTTTCTTCCTCCTTCTCTCCCTCCACTCTATCTGAAGATAAATGCAAAAGTGTCCTCGGGTGAGGATAAAATAATTAATTAATTAATTAATTCTCTCGAGGAAAGACAACACACTTCCATATCCACTTAGCAGATGCTCAGTTGCTCTCCTTTGTCCTCTGACTTTGATGAGAATTGCATGGTGTCTAAATTTAAACTTCCAATGTGCTGTCTAAGGTTGGAGGGAGTTACTTCCATCACAGGATCAGCTCGTATAGTGCAAAACTAAAATATTTTGTATGGAAATACTGTTATTTTGAATATTTTATTTTTACTGTTTACTCAGTAGGTCAGTATTTTTTCTCTCCCTGTTTTATGAATAGAAGAATAGAGACGATAAGAGAGAACTAGAATGGATAATACTGCCGATAAAGAAGTTACCTCCAGAGGAAGGAAGTAACTTGCCTGAAGTTGCCCACAAAGTTAGCAACAGAACTGACAGTAACAATGAGGTGCCCTCACCCCAGTGTTAATGTTCTTTGATCTATTACCCTGTTCCCCTGAAGTTTTTAAGCCTGACTTCATGTGTTATGTCTAGTGCTCACATTGCCCTTTTCTTAAAAATAAATCAATATTGAGAATTAAAAGAATGATTCAATCTATTGTCAAAACTGGAGAGGTTTGTTTTTGATACAGGAGCTAAAGATGGCTATGTAGCTGAAAGACATTGTAAAATTATGATATGGATGAGCAGAATCAGTGTTAAAGATGTGCCTTTAAAAAGTATCGTTACAAAGTGCTTATTTTATGCCGGCATTATTTCAATTGCTTTACCTGTCTTAACTTATTGAATCCTTAGAACAATTTATGGTAGTTGTTATTACCATTATTTCTGCTTTGTAAATGAGGAAACTCCTGCCATAGAGGATAAATAACTTGCTGTAGGTCACACAGTTGGTAAGGGCTTAAAGTAGGATTTGAACCAGGTGGTCTGGCTCCACTGTCTGTGATCCTCCCCACTATGCCCTACTGTCTCTCCAAAAAAGCTGTTTCATCTTTTTTCTTTGCTGGAGAACTTTCAAAATACATATAAGCACAAAAAACACAAAGTTCATCCTCAATCTTACCACCCAGAGATAATCACTGTTAATAATACTGATATGAGTTGTTGTTCAATAACAAACCAAATGACATGAAAATATTCTGTTACACATTTCAGCAGCCCTGTAATCCAAGGCTTGAAGTTCCAATGGGTGTTACAATGTGTCCAAAGGTGATATTGCCTTAGAATATTTTGGGCCCTATTAAAGAAAATGCTGTTGTTTGAAGGCTTACTTCCTGTTACCTTAGCACAAAACTGGGCTTGCTCTGGCCCCTGTGGAATGCTGACAATATATGGATTGAAACGGGCCTTCTTAAATGAAGTGCTCATCTCTAGACAGATGGAAACTTCCTATGTGTCTGGCCCACCTCCAACCATTACCTAGGACAGAGGCAGGTGGGGTTGTTACATCAGACCTGGTGACACTCCCTAAATTAATGTCTTGTATTTATAACCATAAAATTCTACAGAATTCATTATGAATTCTACACAAATGAGAATTTATTGTTTTCTTTAATTTTGTTTGTACCTTAGAAAATAATTTAATGCAAATATGTATACTCTCACAAGCAGGTAGAAAGGGGGGAAAAGCGCTTTGTTCAAATGCCAAAATCATTTGGCATCCTAGAAAAATGCATTTGGCCGAAATATTACAAATCAGATTTTCTTTGCTGCCCTTGGATATTTCTGATTCACATATTGCCTTTTCCTGGTTTATTACACAACTCATTTTCAAGGAGAAACTATTTAATTCTATGGAGTGAATTGTTTGTGTGTGTGTGTGTGAGTGTGTGTGTGTGTGTAGAATTATAATATAATTCTTTTCATTTTAGCTTCCAATGAATTTCTAAAAAAATCTTGGGGATAAAATTTTTTGTTTTCAATTATTTTCTAGTAGATGAAATGTGTAACATTTTTTCTCCAATTAAATCATGATTTGTATAGCCAAGTAATGATATAAGCATTGTGATTACAGCGAAAAAGAAGAAAAATCAAATAAAGGAACTGCAAACTTAATAAAATACTTCTGAATGGCAATTCTGGCAAGATAAAAATGCCAACATTCTATTTATTAAAATATTTTTGGAGTGGGCTAGAGCCTGTGCTGGAAGCTGGGAATAACATACTTCCAAGAGGCATGAGACGTATATACCAGCAGGGTAATGAAAAGTAAGCAAATAAGAGTGAGGACTAATTTTATAAACAGTGACCCACATAAAATAGTAGAGTTGTATATATATAAGTTATATTTCATTGCTATGAATTTTCACTTTATTATTGACTTAAATCTATGAAAGAATTGCAAAGAATTTTATGATATAGAACTAGTCTTTCTATTTTGGGGACTGGGAAAATTCAGGCACTAACAAATTGAGTAACGTGGCCCTATTATTAATGCAGAGAAGAAACGTTCTTGAGATTTAGGCCTTAAGTTCTCATTCACCCTTTACATCTTCTGTCATTCTAAGTAACATGCTCTATTTGTCACAAAACCTCAAAGTTGTAATCTATTTTTCTTGACACCCTCAGTGCCACTTGACACTACTTGGTAGAGGAAGCATTAATGCATGCCTCTAAATCAGGGCAACAGGGCCATTTCTTTTAACTTGAAGATGAAGGACCATATGACCTAGAGATGCCTTAGAGACTTTTTCCCTCTGGAGTACCATAAGGCAGCCTTTTAGTTTAGGCACAGAAAAATCCCTGGAAGATGGGGAAATAGAACAAGCTAGAACATATTCAAAGCACCTTTCCACCTTGAGTGGCTATGATTTCTTAAGGCCTCCTCTATTGCTATAATTCTGTGAGTTTAAGAGCTAATAGAATACTAGGATGTGAATAGAAGCAGATTTTTTTTTCCTTGCCAAATCTCCAGGAAAGGACATTGTTTTTAGAAAAGAATACAGTTTCTCGACAACATTCCTTGTCAGTGCTTATGACATATAATACTCTCTTGGACAGCAAAGACCACATCCCAGTTCTAAAGATGATAAAAGTGGAACAGAACTTCAGCTGACATTGGTTGATACTCCTGCCCAGACAGTAATGGGCACCAATAAAGCTCTGAGTTGGGTGAAGAGGAGGAAAAAATGATTAAATTCCTTAGCTACCTTTCTTAAGGCTGACTTACTTTTATGCAGACATCCTGTGCTTGAGCCAATCTATTACTTACACACTTTTCTTGATGATGATTTATGGTATCTTCTTTCTTCACTTCCATAATATTTATTCTTCTCAAAATCTCACCTATCTTTAAGACATTCTCAAATGTCATCTCCTCCTAATATTTATTCTGATTGGGATTCAAACTCCTTTCATTTGAGCCCCTAAAGTACTTGGTCTCAGTGCAGTACATATACTCTCTAATCTTTCAGACTTGTATTAAAGTCATTTATGTTCAATTTTATTCGTTCTTCTAGACCCTGAACTCTATATGCAGCAACTGGCTTTTATTTCTCTCTGTACCTTCCCAATTGCCTAGCAGAGTACCTGTCTCTTGGCAGGTGCTCAACATATTTTTAAAATTCAATTGAAAGAAATTCTAATGAAATCTATCCCAATTTTCAACTTAAATGATGGTTCATTTAATAAGTTAAAAAATATAAGTAACTATATTGTACTGACCATTAAAGACAGTGTCATATGGTTGTGAAGAGCTCAGGATTTGAGTGAGGATGTAGAGTTGCTATAGTTGGGAATTTTCATTTTACTGATGATGGCAGGGTTGCATTTAACCTAGCATTCACAGGAGGATACAATATTTCCAAAAAACTCAAATAAAATAGTCTTATGAACTACCTAAAATACCCCAAAATTAATAAGTAAATAAGAGCTCAGCCTTTGGAGTCAAGCAATATCAGATAAGAATATTGCCTCTTCCACTTAAATAACTTGAATAAATTGTTGTCTTTCATTTCCTTAATATTTTCATCTGCAGAATTGGAATAACATGTGTACCTTCCTCAAAAGATGGTTGATCCTGATAATATTTAAGATGTTATCTTAAATATGAAAATTCATGTTAGCGGATCAGCATCGTGACACATAGCTATTATGTCTACTGTATCAGCTGCCGGGGATATTTCGGTTCATAAATCACAACTACTGTCCTCAAGTATCTTGAAATCTAGTGAAAGGACAGAGAAGAAAATAGAACAGATAATTAGAATTTATGTGATATACTTTATGTAAGTGGTTTGCTGACAACCAGCATCTTGCTTCAGGCCACCAACTTCATGTATTTTTACCAACATGAGCTGATCATTAGGATTATAAAAATATCTGCTTTTTGGCCAACAGTTTAACGGCAGACTAAACTTTCTAACTGAGGAGCTATATAGAAGTTCTGAATTTATATTAGCACTAAATGAGTGTAACATATAATCCTGTGGTCAGAGAAAGCCATTTCTCCTAGCAGTTTAATGTATTTTATGGGCATGTAGAGTCATAAAAGTATTTCAGTAGCAGTTCAAGAGTCAAACTTCTGTTAAAAAGTATTCCTTAAATAAAACAGTATGAAGGAAAGTGATAGTCATAGAATCATAAGAATTTTAAAACTTAGAGATATTTTATCTATACCTCATTGTACAGATGATGAAATTAAGGCCCTTAGAAGGAGAGTGACTTACTCAAAATCATACAGCTTATAGGTGGGAGAGCTGAACCCCGAGGACACCTTATACAGCTCCTTAAGTGTCTTCATGGGACATCTACACCTTTAGATCATTTAACCTAAGAATTTAAGTAGCCTCATGTAACTTTTTACACAAAAAGAATTGGCTTTAGTCACCCTTGGTATATAGGCATTGATCCTATGATTTATCACAAGGTAAAGGGAAACTTGTTACTTTCGTAGACCAGGTTCACTATTAGCTTTAAATGGTATAAAGTTCTCTTTCCCTTATTCAACTGCTTCTCACCTCCAGATACTTAGAAGCAATAAAAATAAAATATTGTGCTTCTGTGCAAAATGATACTGTGAGCCAAGCAAGAAAGGGAAATTTTCAGATGTCAAAGATGAAAGATGGAATGCATAGCTCTGAAGTGAGTGGGAGTAGTAACCTCATCTCACATAGTCTGCAAGATCAAAGCCATTGTGTCTATGTGCGTTTTAAAGTCCACACAGAGAGAAGGATCATGCCAACTAGGGAGTTTATAATTGAGCTCCCTTTATAAACCAGAAATCTGAAAGAGATGCTCTTTATTTATTTACTCATGTGTTTATTTACCAGTACAAGAAAAATGTAGCCAAACAGGCTACGGGTATAGTTACCTGCCCTGTCTTTGGGTATAATAATAACACTTTGAGGGGCATTTGGAAGTGCAAGCTTGTCTAAATAAAGCTATAGGGTTGCAGTTCCACTAATGCTGAGAACAATAAGAAAAATAAAAATGGAAAACTTAAAGAATGTGGTGGAACCAGAGAGCTCAGTAAGGATGCATAAAGACAATGGTGAAACCACCTTTCATGATGGGAAAGATTGATCACTAAAGATAACACTGTACGTGAACATTTAGCCACATGGGAGACCATTCACAGTTATAAAAAGCAGTCCGTGAATATGACAGGTAAGTACATTGATACCCGAGGGACCAGAGAATGTGGACTGATCTGACAGAAACTTTCATTTCTTTAAATGTTGAAAAGTAAAAAAAAGAAGATAATTCATGAACAAAAACAAGATTTCAAATAGAGAATAGACTTGAGAAATAAATCTGTGAACAAAGCAAACATGATACATATAATTGTCCAAATAAAAACTAAATGGAGGAAAACAAAAACAATTTTTGTTAATGTCATTGGTAACAAAGATACCAGAAGTTAAACTAATAAATAATAAAAAAAATTCTTCTAACTGATTTTTGGATTTTAAGAAATCATGGTGTCTTTAGGTCAAAAGGTATAGTATATTCATAATTCAGACTTCTTTGGCTCCAAACATTTAGCAATAAAATCGTATGTAATAGATAGACAGAAAAAAGAAGAAGAAGAGAGAGAGAGAGAGAGAGAGAGAGAGAGAGAGAAAGAAAGAGGAAGGAAGGAAGGAAGGAAGGAAGGAAGGAAGGAAGGAAGGAAGGAAGGAAGGAAGGAAGATAGGTAGGTAGATAGGTAGATAGATGATAGATACAGAGAAGACATAATAGAGAGACAGAGAGAACTTAGCAAGTAAGATACAGGTAATCAGAGTAATGAAAACAGTTTTTCTATCTTAGTGGATCAGAGACAGGCAGATAAGCAAATTGGTTAGAAGCAGAAGAACTATAAGGAATGCTGTGGTCTTGATTTAAAAGCAAATAGGCTTTGCCCCTGAATCGCAAAAAGGAATAAGAACGTGTTATACAAACTGGGGACGTGGAGGCAATCTTGTTACTTGGAACCAGAAGTGGAATGTGTTACTCTTTCCTTATCTAAGGAGGCAGAATATAACAATTATCCCTGGCTGCCTGGGCAGGAGCTTACATGGAATCCTGAACTTGGGGACTGAGGGAGGAGTACAGATACAGCCATCCTAATAGGAACCGAGTTCAACCACGTTGCAGCTAAGTGCTTTAGGGTCGCCATATCCTTGCAGGTTTGTATCTGGGGAATGTTACCAATGTGGTTCCAGATTGGTGGGCTAGAGGATGCAAGTGGAAACGGCTAGAGAGTGAGAGGAGAATATAGAAGGATAGAAAAAATCATGTGAAAATACAAGAAGGTAGTTTGGCAAAACAGAAACAACAAAAAACCCCCACCAACTTTTAACCTTAAAATAAACCTGGACTCTAATTCCAAATGCATGGAGTTACTTAATACTAAGAAATACAGCAATAAAATCAACAATTAGATTATTAATTTACTCTCCATAAAATTAATTTTATAGAGCATTTTGACGAACTTTAAAATAAGCTCATTTTTAGTTCTAATATTTTGTTATTATTATTATAGTACTAATTAATTGATTCAAAATGGAGCTGATTTAAAACGAGTTTTAAAAAGTGATGGATGATAGTGTGAGAAGATCCAATATATGTCTAATCGTATTTCCAAAGGAAGAATAGAGAAAATACCACTGAAACCACACTTGAAGAGCTATTGGGATATTGGCAGATAATTTCTTGGAACTGAAGAAAAACATGAGTCATGAAGTTTAAAGTATGCAATAATGGCCAAATAAGATAAATAAAAATACAAGCAGGACAAATAAAATAAAAATTAAAACTAGGTGTTTTTCTCAGGGTCTTACGAGACTGAAATTAAGATGTCGGAGAGAGTTGAGATTTCATGTGAGACTGAGTTCTTTTCCAAGCTCAACAACCGTTAGCAGAGTTTGGTTCTGCATGGCTATAGGGCTGAGAACACGCCTTTCTTTCTGGTTGTCAAGTGAGGGTGGTTCTTGGCTCTTACAGGCCACCATCACCCTGCCACATGGCCCTCTCTCTACCACATGGCAGTTTGTGGCTTCCAGATCGACACAAGAGTCTCCCCTGCTTCCAGTCCCTTTTTTCAGGAAAGGCCCTGTCCCTTTTAAGGGTTCATTGAAGGGTTAGGCCTAGTCTGGATAGTCTCTCTTTTGATGAACTCAAAGTCAACTGATTTAAGCCCTTCATTGGAGCTGTAAAATTTCTATATCTTTGCAATAACAAAACCTAATTCTGGGAGTGAAATCATTACATATATAGTCCTTCCCCCTCTCAATTGGTGGTTTAAATGTTTAAAAATAATATTTTTATACATTAATGATAACCAAGTAGTAAATTTAAGAGAAGAGTTACTATTTACCATACCTATAAAAAAATATGAAATACTATGGTAGTCAAGATTCTAAGGTCTCCCAATATTTTTCTATCCCAGTGTACATACCCACACTATGAAAATTATGGGTTTTACTCCACCGATTAGATGGCACAATGGATCTTACCTGGGTGGCCCTAACCTAATCATATGAACCCCATAAAAATACAGTGTTTTCTTCAGCTGACGGGAGAGAAAGTTAGAGATCACGCTCTGTCTGGCCTGGAAGAACGCAACCACGCTTGTTTGTGAACTACCAATAGAAAGGGCAGGAGCTGGGGGCTGTCCCTAACCAAATAACAGGGAAATGAAACTTCAACCCTAGAACCCCAAAGAAATGAATTCTTTCAACAACCTGTATAATCATACAACAATCATAGGTGATTTAATTTTTTTTAGAGGGAGAGAGAGATAGAAACATCGATTGGCTACCTCCAGCATGCCCCGCACTGGGGATTTGGCCCACAACCTGGGCATGTGCCCTGACTGGGAATTGAACCAGCAACCTCTTGGTGCATTGGTCAATGCTCAACCACTGAGCCATACCAGCTGGACGTAGGTGATTTAATTTAGGGAGCTAGAGCTAGAAAGGCTTCAAAAACTTGTAACAATATGCTTGTTAACAAACAACAAATCCAGGACCTAGAGATGTAAAACAACCAATCACCAGCTGGTGAATGAGTAAGCCAGGATCTGCATTCCACATTGCTTTGAACTTTTGCCATTAATGTGGCATAGAAATGTAGTTCCATAATTATAAAACAAATGGCTAAAGATACCCAATCTCTCAGAGCACCTCTAGTTGAACTAGTTTAACATTGGAGGAGCTTTAAGAAGTACAGACAAACTGTATTTGACTTTCCTCTGACCCAATGACGCAGTCTCCTCATCCTCTCTAGATCTACAAAGCAGCATTTAGACTAGATAGAGTACAAGATGTCTAGAAGTAAACAAATAGGATTGCACTGCGTAAACAATTGCAGATGGATCTGAGAAAAACAGCTTGAAAGGGCAGCCTTATAGAATCACACCGCTGCAGCAGGAACAAACACTTGATAATGGGACAGACTTTGTTTGCCTACACACTTTGCATTTGCATTTGGTCAGATGGGAAGGCCAAGCTTCTGCCAGACCAGCAGAAGGGAAGGCTGCCTCTGTTTATGGCTTAGTCCCATAGGTAGGAGGTTCACTTTGGGGGTGACAGATGAAATGCTTTGGTTTGTCATTTATACTACTGTGCACAGATAGCTCTCGGGCATCTGCATGATCTTTCTCATGCTTTTTATTGCTCCTCCATCCGGTCCCAGGAGAGCAGGCGTGAAATTCAGCACCAGGCAGATTTTGCTGTGAATCGAGTTGAGCCAAAGAGGCCATGTGGCTGGACTTTGGAATACGAAATAAATCATTCCTTGCACCACGAAATTCAACTGCATGTTAACCAAAGTCCTAAAATACGCGCCAGGGAGAAATTTTCCTCTTTTTAAAGATGATATTACCAATTTCAGTTATCACTTAAAAAATACGACAACTTTTATGCTATTTTTATGTTCTGGGTATAAATATAGATATATTTTTAAGTTATTATTTTATTTTATAATATAATTATGAAATATTATGCTTTAATTTGATTCACTAGATTATTGACATTTTATTATGTATAAGTATTTCCTGAAGAACTAAGGATACAATGATAGATAAATAGCAGTTACTATTGTCAGGCAGCCCATGGTCTATGGGAAAGAATGTGGCATAAATGGAAAAACTACATACAAAATGTGGTAAGTGCCTCTTTGGAAGGTTAGAGGAGAGCTGATTAGTTGGGTGGCATTAGGCATGGTTTTAGGATAGACTGGTATGTTGTTTGCTTGGCATTAAAGGATAGAAAGAATTTCAATGAAAAAGAGGGTCACTTCACACATATGAAAGTCATTTTGATGTGGGAAGGTATACTTTGCATAATATGCAAAACAAGAAATGGCAACTAGTTTTATATAGCTGAAACTGAGTTCTTTTACTTTCGTATTTGAAAAGAAATTTATGGAGTTTTAATATTTGTTGCCTGTAAACCATTAATCTTTCAAACAGAACTATGTTCTTTATTTCCTAGAGAATGAAACTAAAATACAGATAATGTTAATAGTAGCTAGCACTCCTGGGCTTCATTGCCAGGAACTGTTTTAAGACACCTGCCAAATGTCCCCTCATTTAATCTGCCTGATAGGGTAACCCCACTTTACTCGTAGAAACTGAGATGCAGAGAAGTTAAAAAAAAGTGTCCAAATTTACATAACTAAGCATTAAGCTTGGATTTAAACCAGGTAGAACGGACCCATCCCTTCAATGTACAAATTACTTAGCTCACATGTTTAAGAGTGTGCACTTGAGCACGGATTTTCTAATTTGCAGACTTTCTGACCTGAAGAACCAGAGGACAGAATTCACGGTAAGTACTGCTCCTGAGCGGTAAGGGTAGACTCTCAGAAAGGACAGCGCCAAAGAAGAAGACTCCAAATCTGTGTATAAACTTTGCTCAAATCTCTAGCTGACTCCTAAACTATGCATGTGTGAGAAGACTCTAAGCAACCTCACTGAGGAAGGACAAAACTAGACAAATAAGCAAAAGCTGGCCTGAGATTTGAGCTGCTGCCTAGGAGACAACATTTGTAATTTATGTTCAACCAAGTAATTGCTTTCTAAACAAAATACCATCACTCTTTGGAAGAATTAATGTGACCCATTCTCTCAAGAGAAATTACAATCAATGAAGGCCAACCCTGAGAGAGCCCACACGTTAGAATAAGCAGATAAGTACTTAAGTCAATTAATAAACTATGTTTAATGAGACACAAGTAAATACACTCACATAAATAAATGAAAGGATAGGATGTCTCAGGGGGGAGGAAATAGAAGCTATAAAAAAACACCAGTGAAAATTCTAGAACTAAAGAGAGTCAACATGTACTTCATTTTGTGGTAGGGATAGACCCAAACTATTGTGGGACCCAGAAAAGAGTAGACTTGAGAATTATGTTTTGAGAAAGGCCCAGAGCTCGTGAAAAGAAAAATTTTTTTATTCACTTCAGTAACGAGGACATAATTTTAGCCAACTTTCAGTGGTTGAATAAAGTCCACTTAAAAGTGTTGCCGTGTGAAGTATACTGTTGGAAATATCACCATTTGAAAAGTACTCTTTAAAAAGCTGTATGCCACTATAATCAGATAAGAGGAAGGGACAACAGTGAGATGCCCCACCGAGGAGAGCAGGGCTATAGAATGAAAAGAATAACAATCTACTCTTCATTTCTGCCTCAATCTCTCTTGTTTCTCACCAAGAACAAAATATAAGCATGTGACCTTTAGAATATGTTTATTAGCTTGTTTACCTCATTTAATTATATACATCTCTCATACTTTCAGGAATAATTTAAGAATACTTAAATGGCCCTGGCCAGTTTGGCTCAGCGGTTAGAACGTTGGTCCATGGACCTGAGAGTCCCGGGTTCGGTTCCCGCTAAGGGCACGTACCTTGGTTGCAGTTTGTCCCCGGCCCTGGTTGGGGTTGTGTGGGTGGCGACCACTTGATGTGTCTCTCTCACGTGAATGTCTCTCTCTCTCTTTTCCTCCCCCTCTCCCTCCAGCTCTATCTGAAAATAAATGCAAAAATGTCCTGGGGGGAAGGGATAAATAAAAAAAAAGAATACTTAAATGCACATAGTGAGAAAAGGTATACATATCAATGCAGGTTTTAGAAGCCATACAGAGAATTAAAACAAACTAATAAGTAGTCCAAAAACCTGTGATATGATGGTTTTAAAATTGAATATTATATTTTACTTTGACTGAAATTTAAATAAAACTTCATGTGTAATAATAAGTAAATATTGACATCTTAGTTATTACAATGTTAATTTTGAAGGGTGTAGAGAAACATCGAAAATGCCTCTGCTGTAATCGACAAAGGCAAATTACAAAATAACATGTATACTCTACATACAACTAAATTAAATAGTCTTTGTTAAGGCAAGATATATAAACAAACTAAGAAAAAACAAAAAGGGGAATTTTAAAACCGAGGGAATAAAATTGTGATAGATTTTTCTCAATTTATGTAATAAATAAACTTTAAAATAGTATTGAACTTCTGTCAAATGAGACACAAGGGAGAAAGGATTAGACTGTGTTTTGATCATTCAATGAGTGGTCATCTCTACAGAAAAGAAAGCTGTTTAAAAGCACTAGACTTTAGAACTGCTCCAGACTTGGAGAAGCTCTGAGACTCACCTTGGGGGCCCTGCTCGGATTAAGCACATACCCCGCTGTTCCTTCCAGCCACAGGAAACTCCAGTACAGTCTGAGGATGGGCATATATGTGCCCTGTCTTGTTATGTGATGGTGCCAATAAGGCTTGGAAGTTTTCTTTTGTTTTTCTAGACATTGTTTAAAAAATGATTCTCATCTCACAAGCTACATTAGCACAAAGGCAATTTAAATTACATTTCAATCAGTGATGCAAATAAAGTGTTCCTTCAAGCCCAGAAGTAGGAAAACAACACATTATAAATGATTTCTCGAGGTTCAGATAGACGCTGCCGAGTGTTGCAGTTCTTGCAGAAAGTGAGGGGATGGCAATTCCCACATTAAGTTCTTATCTTCTCAGTAAATGTGTGAGAGTCCTGAAGGCAGTGCCACACTCATAATTCAACGGGCAATTTGGCTGGCACAAGAGAGAGACTGAGGGAATTGAACAAAAAACCCTAAGACGCAGGAACTCTAGGATGACTTTAAGCTAGTTTGGTTTGTATCATTATTTGCTACTTTAAAAAATATATATATATTAAAAAAATTTTTTTTCTTTATTGACTTTAGAGAGAGAGGAAGGAAGGAGAGAGAGAGAGAGAGAGAAAGAGAGAGGGAGAGAGAGAGAGAGAGAAACATCGATGAATGAGAACATCGGTTGGCCACCTCTTGCATGCCCCCCACTGGGGACCCGGCCCACAACCTGGGCATGTGCCCTGACCAGGAATTGAATCAGTGACCTCTTGGTGCATGGGTCAACATTCAACCACTGAGCCACACCGGCTGGGCTCTACTTTTTTTTTAAAGACTTTTCTATGAATTCATCTCATTTCTGTACTACAAAGTCAGCTGTCTCTCTTCTCCCAATCCAGCAGTTCTTAATTTACCATCTTCTTATGGCGCTTTTCATATTCTAACTTCTATTATGATTATATGTGGTGAAATGGAGAACATAATCGGCTTTGATAATAGGTATATATTTTTTATGGAACCCCAGTTATCTACTAACTATCAAGTAAGCTTTCTTCAATTCTCAAATCCAGCTATTTTTCATTAATAAAGTAAAGATAATCGTATCAGTCTCATATGTTTCCACGAGGATTGCATGAGATTGTACACTGTTTAGCACAGACCCAAACATGAATCACTGATCAATAAACCTTAGCTAGCTAATACTTCTCTCATCTCTTTTACAAAATTTCAGTGTTTTGAGAGTTAACTCCTGAAGACTAATCTTTTCTGTACTACAAATTCAGCTAAGTAAAGAGATAGTAGTAGCAAGGTTTCTGTAAGAGAACGTCTCTGGATTATATGCAAAGACATGTATTATATGGCTAGAGTGCGTGCTAATTACATTCTACCACGTTTCATCTCTCTGCCTCAGTCGTATAGATCATGGAGGCCTTCTCAGCCTTTTCTGGGTGTTCATTGGCTGTTTGTCTCTTGTGTTTTGTTGGGGTTCATCTGCTAAGTAAAGCCATGTAACTCCCAGGAAGTAACTGTCTCCCACAAGATAGCAAGAAAGTGTGATAGTTATAAAAAGGGAATTTTATATCTGTTCCAATTTTTTTATAAGAAGAGACACATCAATAAAAACCACTCATACTTTAACTATTAGGTACCTAAATTATTTTTAATAACCTCATGACTGATCAAAAACCAGGAGTATGTGCCATGAGCCGGGAGCTGAAAGCAACTTTCCTGGCTTGTTTTTCAGAGGTCAACTCTATTTGTCCCAAGTGAGGCTCCTCAGTCCCTCACTTCTCTCTACTGTCCTTTCGGAGCTTTCTAATAGTTACTCAGATTATCCAATAGCAACCATGTCCTTTTCTATAATCATATCCGAAGATGCTTCCTATATAGTTTCACTTGGGTGAATCCCAAACTTCTCAAATTTTCGTGTTTTCCAAATACCGTTACAATTGCTTAAATCTATCCACTTTTCTTTATGCTCCCTACCAAAAGAACCTGTTTAGTTTATCAGTGTGTCAAATGCACTCTCTTACACAATACATGTCAATTTATAGCTTTGAAAAGTCAGTAGATTGAAGATTGTCCAGGAAGGTAAATCAGACTGAGATAATTCACCAGACACTCACATCCACTCATATACATTGTTCCCTATTCATAACTGAGCCGTTGTCTTTCTAGTTAGTGCAGAGGAATGATTCAAAACTCCAGAAAAATTCAGAATTTCACAAATTGGACAATTTTCATCATTTTTTTTTTTAGTGTCTCTAGCCCTTATTGGCAACTTCAGGTTCTGGCTCATCCTTCTTTCAAAGACAGATCAGGTAACCCCAATTCTAAGGTGTTGGAGATGTGGAACAATGGAAGAATTGAGCCAGAAAATGACATCTCTTACTTTTTGTTGGGCTTTCTTCTTTCAGGACAACTTAAACAATGTACAGCCCCTGAGAGATTAACTTGGAAAGCCAGCCCTGAAAAGATCACTCTAGCAGTGAGTGTATCCAGAGACTGAAGAAGCTGCAACATCAGAAAGCCAGGCCCTTGTCCCTTCCCTACTCACCCCAGCCCATGGAACATTCCAACAACCCTGCAGAGGAATTCAGTGATCTAGGCTCTGTGTCTTTCTACATTGTTTCTGAGGAGCAGTCTGTCTGCTGGGAGACAAATCTACCCCGTTCAGATTATGGGTAAAACTGTAGGAGGTATAATTAGCTTCACAAATTGTCAGGGGCTTTTTTAAAAAAAAGTTATTCACTCTTAAAATACTTTAATGATTAGGTATCTCAGGATTCAGCCTTTATAGAAGCAAAAATAAATGTCAGATTTAATCTCTCAATCAGTGATTTCTCAAAATAAATCTGGCAAACCATTTCACATTTATCTTTCAACACGCCTGTGAGGAAGAAACTGGAGCAAATACGATGGAAACCCCGGCCAGGTAGATGAGTAATGACGATTGCATCTTTCCAATTTATCTTCTCCCCCACAAAATAGGTAGCTGGAATTTGCGATTACTGTGGGGCTGTTTGTTAGTGGTGACAACTGTACGGTCCTAGTTTGGAAAATGTGTTCTGTCCTGGGTTGTTGAGTCATATGAGGTCACTTGCAGTATTTTTTTTCCAAATGACAGAAGGATAATTTAATTTCTGAAATCTAATGGCCAACAAGCACTGAATGACCAATTCTACCTAGATTCCCCTCTATTCTTTAGCTAAAAAAATCAATTCATAATTTCAAAAAAGATGAATTTCAAAGAAGTTGAAAGCCAAAATGTTAAACAGATAGAGCAAGAATTAGAACTTCTAGAAGATGGTTTATCATTTTAAATACATATTAAGCATATTTGTTTATTAAGTAGCATGTGAAATGTTGAAGGGATGGAGATTAATAATGTATTTCTTCCCAATTATCTAGCAGCTGTGAACTCTTACTGCTGCTTGTACAGCAAAAACTATATGGGTAACAACTGTAAGATACCAGGATCCTGCCTCTGGAATCTTCATACGACTATCTCCAGTGAATTTTTCTTGCAAGGTGGTATTTTGATCCCTGAAATAACAACAAAGCTGTGCTTTCTTAAGGCCCAGGACAGATGGTATAATTTATCTTGCACTAACTTGATCATAAATGTTTAGTTACTAAATGTCTCTTTTTAGGCAGATTTTTTTTCCTCTGAGATATGCCCTCTTTATAATTTAAAAGCAAGGTTGTTGGGGACAGTTTACCAAACTCAAACTCCTCCAGCAACTATCGTTAATTGACCAGAGGACTCTGGACTTGGGGCAGATAATCTTAAGGCAGCTCACAAAAAGTATCTCCTACAGTTCAAAAAGGGGGTCAGTGGGGGAGTGGAGAATCTATATAGACCCCAGTGAAGACCGAAGTTCATAATTATAGTTCCATTATGGTATTGAACCTATCACTGATCAACAGCATTTCTAAATTTTGAGCTGTTTTTCCGACGAATCAGTTATCTGATAGAACAATTTCTTCTGAGGCCATTTGCCTTGGATATTGTCCACGTGTGTGCAGGAGGCAACCAGTACCCAGTGTGTCCTGGAGAGAACATGGCATCCAGAGGGAGAAGCTTTGTGAATATCACATGGAGCTCATCAGTTCTGGCATTGATATATATTTTTGTTTTTTAAATTTCAATTAATTAATTTATTTTTGTTACAGATGTTTCTCCTTTTCCCCCCACTGATTCCCCCCTCCCTCTCCCTTCCCGCCCTCTCCCCAGCTTTGTTGTCCATGTCCATTGTTCATGCACACATGCATATAAGTTCCGTGGTTTATCTTCCCTCCCCACCACCTCTTTTGGGGATAGTCAGTCTGTACCCCACTTCCACATCTCTGGGGCTACCCCATTCCACAGACTGTTATGTTCATTATATTCCACAAATAAATGAGATCATATGATACTTACTTGTCTTTCTCTGTTTGGCTTTTTTCACTTAGCATGACAGTTTTCAGAACCCTCCATATCATCTCAAAGGATAAGAGATCTTTCTATCTTACAGCTGCATAGTACTCCATTGTGTATATGTACCACTGCTTTTTTATCCATTTGTCCACTGATGGACATTTAGGCTGTTTCCAGATCTTAGCTATTGTAAATAGCACTGCTACGAACATGGGGGTACATATATTCTTTCTGATTGGTATTTCAGGTTTCTTAGGGTATATTCCTAGAAATGGAATCACTGGGTCAAATGGAAGTTCAATTTTTAATTTTTTGAGATAACACCATATTGTTTTCCATAGTGGCTGCACCAGTCTGCATTCCCACCAGCAGTGCACTAGAGTCCCCTTTTCTCCACACCCTCGCCAACACTTGTTGTTTGATGATTTGTTGATGGCGGCCATTCTAACAGGTGTGAGGTGATACTTCATTGTTGTTTTAATTTGCACCTTTCTGATGATTAGTGATGTTGAGCATTTCTTCATATGTCTCTTAGCCATTTGTATGACCTGTTTTGAGAGGTGTCTATTTAGTTCCTCTGCCCATTTTTTAATTGGGTTCTTTGTCTTCCTTTTGTTCAGTTGTATGAGCACTCTATATATATTGAAAATTAACTCCTTATCTAATATATCGTTGGCAATTATGCTCTCCCATACTGTGAGTAGCCTTTCTATTTTCATGATTGTATCTTTTGCTGTGCAGAAGCTTTTAAGTTTGATGTAGTCCCATGTGTTCATTTTCTCCTTGGTTTCTATTGCCTTAGGTGATGTATCAGTGAAAATTCTGCTGCGTATGATGTCTAAAATTTTGTTGCCTACAGTTTCTTCTAGGATTTTTATGGATTCATGAGTCACATTTAAGTCTTTTATCCATTTTGAGTTTATTCTTGTGTAGGGTGTAAGTTGATGGTCTAGTTTCATTTTTTTGCATGTAGCTGTCCAATTTTCCCAACACCATTTATTAAAGAGGCTGTCTTTTTTGTTTTTTGTTTTTTGTTTTTTGATATTTTGTTCAGATAGAGTGGGGGGTGGGAGAGAGAGAGAGAGAGAGAAACATCTACGTGAAAGGTACACATCGAGTGGCTGCCACCCTCACAACCCAACCTGGGCCGGGGACAAACCGCAACCGAGGTACATGCCCCCAGCAGGAACCGAACCTGGGTCTCTCTGGACCGCAGGCCGACGCTCTAACTAGTGAGCCAAACCGGCCAGGGCAAAGAGGCTGTCTTTACTCGACTGTATGCTCTTGCCACCTTTGTCAAATATTAATTGAGCATATTGCCTTGAGTCCATTTCTGGGTTCTCTGTTCTGTTCCACTGGTCCTATTCCTGTGCCAGTACCAGGCTGTTTTGTTTACAGGGGCTTTGTAGTATAACCTGAAATCTGGTAATGTAATCTCTCCTACTTTGTTCTTTTTTTTCAAGATTGCTGTGGTTATTAGAGGTCGTTTTTGGTTCCATATGAACTTTTGAAGTATTTGTTCTAGTTCTGTGAAGTATGTCGTTGGTATTTTGATGGGGATTGCATTGAATCTATAGATTGCTTTGGGTAGTATGGACATTTTAATGATGTTAATTCTTCCAATCCATGAACAAGGTATGTGCTTCTACTTTTTTATATCTTCCTCTATTTCTTTTCTCAATGACCTGTAGTTTTCTGTGAATAGGTCCTTTATTTCTTCGGTTAAGTTTATTCCTAGGTATCTTAATTTTTTTGCCGCAATGATAAATGGCATTGTTTTCTTAGTTTCTCTTTCTGTGAGTTCATCATTGGTGTATAAGAATGCCATCAATTTCTTGTTAATTTTGTATCCTGCTACTTTGCCAAGTTCATTTATTAGGTAGAGTAAATTTTTGATGGAGTCTTGGGGTTTTCTATGTATAGTATCATGTCATCTGCAAGTAATGACAGTTTCACTTCCTCCTTTCCAATTTGGATCCACTTTCTTTTTTCTTTTTGTCTGATTGCTGTGTCTAAAACTTCCAGTATCATGTTAAATAAGAGTGGTGAAAGTGGACATCCCTGTGTTGTTCCTGTTCTTAAGGAAAATGTTTTTAGTTTCTGCCCATTGAGTATGATGTTGGCTGCAGGACTTGCATATATGGCCTTTATTATGTCTAGATATGATCCGTCTCTTCCCACACTGCTGAGAGTCTTTATCAGAAATGGATGCGGGATTTCGTCGAAGGCTTTTTCAGCATCTATTGATATGATCATGTGGTTTTTATTCTTCATTTTGTTTATGTGGTGTATCATATTTATTGATTTGCGAACATTTTACCAGCCTTGCATCCCTGGGATGAATCCCACTTGGTCATGGTGAATAATTTTTTTGATGTGCTGCTCGATCCGATTTGCTAGTATTTTGTTAAGGATTTTGGCATCTATGTTCATCAGGGATATTGGCCTGTAGTTTTCTTTCTTTGTAGTGTCTTTTTCTGTTTTGGAATTAGAATTATGCTGGCTTCATAAAACGAGTTTGGAAGTCTTCCTTCTTCTTGAATTTTTTGAAATAGTTTGAGGAGAATGGGTGTTAGTTCTTCTTTGAATGTTCGGTAAAACTCCCCCGTGAAGCCATCCGGGCCTGGCCTTTTGTTTGCTGGGAGAGTCTTGATTACCTCTTCAATTTCCTTAGTTGTTACTGGTCTGTTCAAGTTTTCTATCTGTTTCCAGTCCAGTTTTGGGAGACTGTGTTTCTAGAAATTTGTCCATTTTGTTCAGATTGTCAAATTTTTTGCCATATAATTGTTCATAGTATTTGTTAACAATCCTTTGTATTTCTGTGGTGTCAGTTGTTACTTCTTCTCTTTCTGTACTTGTGTATTTGGGTTCTCTAGCTTTGTTTCTTGGTGAGTCTAGCTAAGGGTCCATCAATCTTGTTTATCTTTTCAAAAAACCAGCTCTTTGTTTCATTGATCCTTTGAATTGGTTTTTTGCTCTTTATGTCATTTATTTCTGCTCTGATCTTTACTATTTTCTTCCTTCTACTTGCTCTAGGGTTTTTTTTTTTTTTTTTATTCGCTCTAGTTCTTTAAGTTGTGAGGTTAGGTAGTCTATTAGAGATTTTTCTTGCTTCTTGAGGTAGGGATCTAATGTTATGAACTTCCCTCTCAGAACTGCTTTCACTGTATCCCATAGGTTTTGTGTTGTTGTGTGCTCATTTTCACTGGATTCTAAGAAATTTTTAATTTCTTCCTTGATCTCCTCATTGACCCATTCATTGTTTAATAACATGCTATTTAACTTCCATGTGTTCAAATGTTTTTGCATGTTCTTGTTGCAATTGATTTCTAGCTTCATGCCACTATGATCTGAGAAGATGATTGATATGATTTCAATCATCCTGAACTTGTAGAGACTTAGTTTGTGTCCTAACATGTGGTCTATCTTTGAGAATGTCCAATGTGCACTTGAGAAGAATGTGAATTCTGTAGTTTTAAGGTGTAATTCTCTGTAGATATTTATTAAATCCATTTGGTCTAGTGCATCATTTAGAGTCTCTGGTTCCTTGCTAATATTTTTGTCTAGAAGATCCTTCCAGTGGTGTCAGCGGAGTGTTGAAGTCCCCTGCTATGATTGTATTGTTTTCGATTTCTCCTTTGAAGTCTTCCAGAAGATTTTTAATATATTTTGGTGCTCCTATTCTGGGTGAATATATGTTTATCAAGGTTATGTCTTCCTGTTGGATAGATCCTTTCAATAGTATGTAGTGGCCTTCTTTGTCTCTAGTTATGGTCTTCATTTTGAAATCTATTTTATCAGATATGAGTATTGCTATCCCAGCTTTTTTTCTTTCCGTTTGCTTGGAAGATTTTTTTTCATACTTTCACTTTCAACCTATGTGAGTCTCTTGTTGTGAGATGAGTCTCTTGTAAACAATATATAGATGATTCATGCTTTCTTATCCAATTAGCTACTCTGTGTCTTTTTATGGGAGCATTCAGTCCATTTACATTTAAGGTGATTATTGATATGTACTTATTTATTACCATTTTTGTTTAGTGTGGTTCTATTTTTCTTCCTATTTCTTCTACTAATTACAGCAGATTTTTGCAGTGCTGGTTTAGTGCTAATGTATTCCCTTAGCCTTTTTTTTTTTTTTTTGTCTGGGAAGCTCTTTATTTGAGCTTCTGTTTGAATGATAGCCTTGCTGGGTAGAGTAGACTTGGATTCAGATCCTTGTTTTTCATGACCTTGATTAACTCATGCCATTCTCTTCTGGCCTGTAGTGTTTCTGTTGAGAAGTCAGCTGAGAGCCTTATGGGGTTTCCTTTGTAGGTAACCTGCTGCTTCTCTCTTGCTGCTTTTAGGATTCTCTCTTTGTCTTGAATTTTTAGCATTTTGATTACTATGTGTCTTGGTGTGAGCCTGTTTGGGTTCTTCTTACTTGGGGCTCTCTGTGGTTCTTGAACTTGAATGCCTTCTTTCTTCACCAAATTAGGGAAGTTTTCTGTCACTATTTTTTCAAATATATTCTCTAGCCCTTGCTCATTTTCTTCTTCTTTGGGGACTCCTATGATGCGAATGTTATTATGTTTCCAGTTGTCCTACAGTTCTCTTAAGCTGTCTCACGGTTTTTTTTTTATTGTTTTTTCCTTTTGTTTTTCTGATTGGTTGATTTTTTCTACCCTATCTTCTAATTCACTGATCTGGTCCTCATATTCCTTTACTCTGCTATTTAGACCTTCCAATGTGTTCTTTATTTCTGCTATGTCATTCTTCATTTCATCTTGGTGGTTTTTATTTTCTAACTGGTTGATTTTCAACGTTTCTGTCTTTATCCATGGTGCTCATGTCCTTACACATGCTGTTGAGCTTCCTCAAGATCATAGCTCTGAATTCCAGTTCTGTTAACTTGCTTAACTGCACCTCATTTATCTCCTCTTCTGTAGAGGTCTCTTGTTCTTTCATTTGGCTTTTGTTTCTGTGTTTCACAATTTTGACTGTCACATTGGGCTTTGGAGCCTGCCAAATTTTCCTTGTGGGTGTTTGTGTTCTGCTGCTTGTGGCTCCCTCTCCTGGATTTGGATGAGCCAGGCAGGACCCACATTACACAGCACTGTCAAGTCTTACTTTCCTGGTTAAAGATGCTTGCCCAGGGAATGGTACAGTTATCCTCTAGCTTTTTGCCTGGAGGCTATCCGTAGCAGTTACCTGAAGAACCTTGACTTCACAGTTGAATGAAAAACTCCTTCAGGTACTCACCTTAAGAGGATTTCCTGAGGGTGGGGCAGATGCTGGTTGTTAATGGGCCTCAATTAGCATTTCAATGGCCACCGGGTGGGGTTGAATCTCTGAGGGATGGGCCCCACGCCACTCCCCAGGGCCCTGGGAAGGAGTAAAATGACCACAGTCCTGCATGGCTGCAACTCAGCAAAGGCTCTGAGCACCCTCCAAATCCCGAGTGATCCCACACAGTTCCAGTCCAGTCTGCCTTTCGTCTGCCGTCTGCCGGAGCCCAAGGTAAGTGGCTGCTGCTATTTTAGCCTCTGTCCCAGCTCTGCGCTGTAGAGCCACTTGGGAGCTTAACCCGAAGGCACTGCTCCCAGCCAGGAACGCTTCTCCTGGCTAAAGCCGCTGCTCCCAGCCAAGGCCGCTGCAGTCTCTGGGCTCCCAGCCCCCCTCTCGTGTCTCCGCAAGCCTACCAGGATTGAGTCAGTGTCCCTGGTTATATGGTCCTTCAAGCTGCTTTTCTGTTGCCTTTTCCTGATGATTTGTCTTTATTTTCATTGTAATTCCAGTTTGGTCCTGGGAGATGGTCTGTGTAGCTCAATTCACTCTGCTGCCATTTTGGAATCTCTCTGATTTATATTTTTATATATTGGCTTTTATTAATAAGACTTCTAAACAGGTTTTATTGTTTGAGTCACAGGATCATGCCCATACTGATCAGAATGTGTTATTTTAAATAATTTATTATTATGACTTTCAAGGAAATGCAAATTATCCTTAAAATGCTATAGGACAACAAGTAGTGTCTAAAACTGATGGAGAGAAAAAGTGGCTACTGGGACTGTGTTCACAGAGGCTGGGAACAAATGGCCAGCATTTCGGATGGCAACCAGAGGTAGTGCAGGTGGCATCTGTTGATGGTGGTAACTAGGCATTTGTGTTTCCTTCTCTTCCTGGAAAGAGCTTTCATAGGACATTTACTAATTATTATTCATTAGTGCCTTGTTAGATAGGTCATCTGTGTTTAGATTTGGAGTCTAGTGTTCAGAAACATTTCCTGAACTTGGAGAGTAACCAATAAAAATCTGAAATAAAATGGTAAAGTAGAGATTAGGACTCATGTCAGTAATGCACAGAGGTTTTAAAATGGATATTGAAATCAATGGCCTAAATTGTTACTTTTCAACTTTGTCTGCATCTCAGTATTACATAGGAAGATTTAAAAAATATTGGTCCCCAGGCCACATACAAGACTAATTGCATGCATATTTCTGAAGGTGGGACCCAGGCATCAATGTTTTTATAAGCACCTAGCTCATTTCAGTGTATATGTAAGTGTAGGAACCACTGGTTTGAATGATAGCAGAAGTATTGTTAAATCCTCTGAAGATTCAAATTGCAGAGATATTTATGAGTAACTAAAAGAAAAAATAAAAGTTTATGGCTGGGGAACGTTGTGTGATCCATGAAATTTTTCTATACTGTTGTAACCAATGATATAGGCAGTGGGGCCTTCTTTTAAAAACATTTGAAAAGACACGAAATCAGTGTGAAACATTTCTATACCAAGAATCTTGTTAATTTAGCCTTTGTTTCCACGGGCATCAATTAAAAGCTTCAGAAATATATTTTTATTTTTTGGATGGAAGTAGAAATAAAAGTTAAATCATTAGGATTACCTGGAATATGGAGTCAAGAGAGATAACTCTAGACACCAGGAAGACATCAAATAAATACATCTGGCCTCTGTGTCTCAGCCTTTATTTGTAGAAAAACTAAGCTACTTACCCCCTCCGTTCTATTTCTGTCTCCATTCTGAAGTCAAGGAACTGTTGATGTGGAGAAATAATGGCAAAAGAGTGTCTCCATCCCTGTCTTATTTTTTGGGATTTTTAAACAGTGATAAAATGATGCAGAATATCCCAGTATATTTATTTATTTATTTTATTATTTTTTTTATCCTCACCCGAGGACATTTTTCCATTCTTTGTACAGATAGAGTGGGAGGGAGAGAGAGGAAGAGATAGAGAGAGAGAAACATCGACGTGAAAGGGACACATCGAGTGGCTGCCACCGCACGACCAACCAGGGCCGGGGACAAACTACAACCGAGGTACACGCCCTTAGCGGGAACCGAACCCAGGTCTCCTAGGACCGCAGGTCGACGCTCTAACCGCTGAGCCAAACCGGGCAGGGCTATCCCAGTATATTTATGAAAGTACTTTTAGAGCAACTGATCAGAAATATTTTTGTAAATATCCAGTCAATTTTGACACAGCTTTTAATGAATTCTAAGGTACTGATTAGCACCATCTGTTCTCTGGTTTTGTGGCTTTCTTTGTTCTTGTTTCTCAAAATCAAAGAAGCCTCTGAGACTTGTGAAAGTGATAAAAGTAATTTTTCTACTTATACCCTCTCCCCCTTTTGTTTAATACTTTTCAAGGAACAGAGTAGATGACACTAAATCCAAAGCCATCACTAGTGCAAGTTTTTTTTCCTAAGACAGTTTGAACTTAATAAGTACTTCTCTGTTTCTCAGGCAAAACAATGGTAGGCAAAGGTCCTTAGACAATCCACCTGTAACACAAGAGTTTCCCCAGCAAAATCAATACAATATTTTGTTGTTATTGTCTCATATTCTTCCTGTGATGATGTTTGATGCCAAATTTTTACCCATTCAGTCTGAGAATCATACGATTGTGATATTCTGCCTTTTCGGCCAGGACTCCCATGTTCTTTTTGGAAAAGAAGAAATGTTAAAGATACTGAAATCCTTGGAAGCCTCAATAGTTCTAAATTTATCTTGCATGACGTGTTACTCACCATTATTAAAAAATATCCCAAAGTGTATCATGCAGAGGGAACAATGTCCCTGAAAAGTTACTTAGAAAAGATGTTTGGGTGAATAAAGTTTCCAAACTGTCCCATAAATTATCTTCCTTAGTCACTCATAATTGACATTCTGCAAAGACCACAGATTGTGAACCGCTGACCTATGCAGGGCAGAGTTGATAAGCAGGGAAAAGTGAAAAGTTTTTAAGTTTAGAGGGAACAGCACATGACACTCTGCTAAGAAGATGGGCTTGAACTGGTTAAGTATAAAAACATGTAAGAAGTAAGATTTAAAAAAATTACCTACTATACATATGGTTCTGAGAAAGGTAGGGTGAATTTTGTAAAAGTGAGTTATTCAAGGATCCTTATCTAACATAACTTATCATCTAATAGAGGATATAAAACAAGTCTGGAAAAACTGACATGAAGAATTCAAAATGAGATACAGGAGAGTTACAGGTAGGATGCTATGAATATTCAGTGCTAGGAGAGCTTATTACTATTTGTGGATGGGTGGAATCAGAGAAATCTCCATGGAACAATGGCATCAACTGAGCTACAAAGCATGTGCTTGGACATGGAAGGCAGGCATGTCAGGTAGAGATGGGTATACAGGTAGAAGGCTGGAAAGCTTGAATCATGCATGGGAGAACATAGCATTCTGTATTGGGTAGAACATAGGGTAGGAATAGATGGTGAAAGGTTGGAAAGAAAGTGGTTAAATTAGTTTATATTATAAAGTGTCCTGAACTTCCGGCTCAAGTGTTAGTTTAGTAGATAATTTAGTAACGATAATAAGGTATAAGTAACCTTCCCCCCCCGCCCCCCGCCACTGTTTGGCAATTTGGCATGGTAAACAGTTTACCCCAATGACCTTAGTCAGTAGTACATTTTCGCATGGTACTTGAGAACAGTATCAAAGGAGAAGAAATGGGAGAATTGGGCAAAGGTGACCTTGCCCTCAGGTCTTCAGAAAAGCAATCCAGAACAGAATTTCTCACACTTTAATATTCATGCTAATTACCTGGGGATGTAGTTTTAGGGGTAGAGTTTGCTTTAGTATGTCTTTGGAGCCTGACACTCTCTAATTCTAGCAAACTTTCAGGTGCGTACGTGTGTGTGTGTGTGTGTGTGTTGCCTTTTTATTTGTCTCTTTGTTTGTTTTTGCTAATCTATAAACCGTATGAGTTGTAAAAGTTTTAGAGCAATAACCCCCAAACCTGATAAGATCAGCTGTGGATCTTTAAAAATTACCCATGCCTGGACCCTATTCACAGAGCCTCTAATTTGGTCAGGTCTGGGCTTGGGTCTTGGCATCGATATTTTTCAAAGTGCTCCAGGGAGTTCTAATGCATGGTCAATATCAAGGAGCAGTGCTCTCGATTATGTCTTGAGTTAGTTTCTCTGAACCCTGGCTGTGCATTAGAATCACTCAGGAAAGTTTTGAAAAGTCGAATGCCCAGCATGATGCAGGATGCAGATGATGTATTGTTGAGTTGTACACCTGAAACCTGTATGGTTCTCTGAGCCAATGTCACCTCAATTAATTCAATTAAAAAATCCTAGTGCCCATGCAGCATGCCAGGTCAATTAAATCTGGCTCTCTGGGGGTGGGACCAGGGCACTGGTATTTTTCAAAAGCTCCCTAGGTGATTCTAATGGCAACAAAGTTGAGATTCACTGACCCAGAAGGATTTAGGAATTTCTATCTCTTTACAGCTGTTTATAGAGTAAGGAGCACTTGATATTGTTTTGTCATATCTACCAAAATCAACATTCTGTGTGTAACTCATTAATGCAAATAAGACCACTCATCTAGGGCTTTTGATTTGAGGGTGAAGAAACAAAAGTGATTTTTTTTCCCCCGAAATGAAAAGTATTGAGGAATAAATAGACCAATGAAGAGTTGAACCATTATTTTCTTGAGAGCTTGTGGGCTGAGTTTAGTGGTCTCTTACATGTCTGTAATTGTTAACACATTGCTATAGTCTCACTAAAAACCCAGAAAATACATATACTATCACTGTAGACCGTGATTCTATACTTCGCACTGCGAAAAGAAAGTGGTGTTTGAATGTGCAAGACAAGACCAGGCAAAGGGACAGGGACAGTAATGCATGGGAGGGGACTCAGAGGGTTTGGCCCTGCCTCTGCGAATGACTCATTTATGTGCACTTCAATTTAATGGTTTGTCAGCTAGAAGAAAATTAACATCTACTCGTAGGGTTGTTATAAGGCCAATATACGTGACTATTCTGCTGTAAACGGACATGTGCAGCACCAAGTGCCAGTAGGTAAAGGCGCATTGTATCCAGAACGCCAAGAGTGATGATAAATGACAGTCACGTTGTCCAGTTTTTTTTTTTGTCTGTAATCACTGCTCTCAAGCATGCAGGTGCTTGATGTTGGCCTTTAAAACTCTAAACATTTGTTGAGGGTTTGACAATGGTTCTCAATATTGAAATGATCATTTGGGAGGAAATCAGAGACAGGAGAAAAGTTGAAACAAAAATTTGTCCCAATCCATCCTTATTTTACTTCTTATGCAGACTAAGATGCTGTTATTTTTAAGGCTATAGGATATCATCATCACTAATAATAAAAAGTTGAAATTATGACATGAGTTAACAAGAGCAAAATTGGATTTGTGTTATTTGTGTTGAATAGATAAAAACCTACATCCTACTACATCATTCATTATTATGGAGGTCAACAGGATTACTGTAAAAAATATTAAAATAATACTTGACATATAACAGATGCTAAATAAATAGTAGATATATTTTTCAACTGTTATTTTCTCATGGTCTTGGTTATGTAAAGAAAACTTTGCTATCCTGAGATTTAGATAAGATTGATGGAGTCTGAGAACCTCCTGAAATTATATGCAAATTTTGTGGGGGGTTTTAGTATGAGTATTTCTTTTACCCATGGAAAAGATTTATACTTTTCATTACATTCTCCAAATTTCTGTAACCTTAAAAATATTATGAACCATACCATAATTATTTTCATATATACTACATCTATTTTCATGGTTTTAAGTTGGTAGTTCTTAAAGATATTCATCATATTCAAATTCTCTTCTGCATTCTATGTTTCTATATTTGCCACATTAAGATTCAAACTCAATACTCGTAACTGATTTTTACTGTTCCAACATCTATCCCAAATTGGCTCCTTTATTTCTCTCTGTACTGCTGCCTTTTCTTCAGCCTCTCAAGGTTCTTTCCACTTCTTTCCACTTTGAAGCAGTTATGCAATTAAATGTCAGCAGTGCTTTTCCTAAAATGCCATGTTTTGTCAGTTTTTTCTAGTCTCATTATGGACCATATTCACTTTGTATTGAGATTTTTGGAAGGGTCTCCCAACTGGTCTCTAAGCCTCTTGTTTGTTTTTCAGTTAGTCCGTCCTTCACAAATTGGCACCCTTTATCTTCAGTGGATTGTTCCCATACTCCCAACGCTATATTATTTATTGGATGAAGATTTTTACCTGGTATGAATGGCCCTTTGACAGCTTCTTCTTGTTCAATGTATTTATTACACTCTGATCAAAGGTAGAAACAATTTTTTGGCAGTTCCTCTCTTCCCAACAAATTGCCCAGGCTGGGCTCCAAATGGTCTGAGCATATTTTCCTTATATTTTCTGAGATTGTCCTTCTACTCTCTTTTCTACCTATCCAAATTCTAGCTATCCTTCATGCTTTATTTCAAGTCCCACCTGTTTCAAAGAAGAGTTCCTTAAGAGTGATCTTTCACTGATATTTCTGTGTTCTAACCTCTTCATAGATGGTTAGTTTCATGCAGTTTAGGTCTTGTAACTATCTAATGGTGTGTGTTTGTGTTTGTGTGTGTGTGTGTGCATGTGTGCACACACGTGCGTGTGTACTACCTTGTCTTCCCAGGCACATAACAGAGATAGGACTTGTCTTATATTTCATACCCCTCCCACCACCAGACTATTTAAAAAAAATGAAACATGTACTAAATAAATAGTTATGGTTGATAAGCAATCTTAACCATGAATCTAGGTGGAATTTTAACCTTAAAATATTTTTGAAAGTTTTGAAAGAAGGTGGTAAAATAAATTTTAGTTCTTTAAAATAACAGTATACTATGGAGATTGTTGGGCAATCTGTCAATTCTCCCGCCTATGGAAATAGACATTTAAATCAAAAGGCATTTTTTATTTTCAAGCCATGTTTTCCTGGGAGACATTACTTATGAATAAGTTCCACAAAGCAGAAATTACATCACTCCTGTTGACTCTGTCATAAGTCGTCACCCGACTCTTTAGTCTTCAGTATTGTTGAGTTATTTCTATAAAGGCTAAGACATAGGCTTGATACTTTGTAAAGGTCTTTGACATCTGAAAACTTTAAAAAATACGTCTACAGAGATACACTTCCACACATATATTGAAGGTTTTGAAGGTTATTTTTATCCCGGAAATGGATTTGCAAAATATACCCAAGGTCAAATGAAACACACACACAAATATGTATACTATTGTTCTACTTTCTAATTCAGAAAAGTGATTCAATAAATTTAGTTTTAACTAAATCGTACCTAACAGAAATTATGTAAAAATATGTAAAGGAGTGATTCTTTTAGAAAGTCTGAAACAATGAGCCAAAGAGAAATAATAATAATAAATATTTATTGCTCACTATGTTCCTGGTTCTGGTACACATTTGGTATCAACATTTTGTTCTCAAACTCCAAAGTGCAATATCTAGTGAGCCCTTGTAAACAGTAGAGAATTGGACCTTTATAGAACCTTGGAGAAAACTGGACCTTTATGGAACCTTGGAGATAACCTAATTCAACCCGCTGATGTTATAGATTAGGACACTAATGTGAGGAAATGGGAGTTAAATTGTTTGAGGTCACATGGGTCAGTTTAAAAGTAATCAATGGGGGAAAAAAGGAGAAACAGCTGTAAAATAAATAAATAAATAAATAGTAAAGTAGACTTACTGGGATTAAATACAGTTTTCTTATCCCTTTCCCAACTGGAAATTCCACCTTAATCCTTACTAATATTAAGAAGGGCTAAAATTTGCAAATATAGACTTAATTCATATTGAGGTCTGATCTCATATCAATAAAGATTAATAATAGGGCCTTGCATGAAATCCTATGTATTTTTATAGAATCCCACCCAGTGAGTTGTGAGGGGTTGAGGGAGAAATTCCCATGATGCCTTGGACTCACAGAGTTGTCTCTCTCATTTGCTGTGACTATATTCTGGAGTTTGCTGACCATGTTGATACTGATGAATAATGAGTCTTATATAAACTCATGCTCAATTTCTCTTTATTATGCTTCTGCAAAGAGGTTACTCAACTAGGATAATTGTGTAATATTGTTTCACTACAGGCTGTATTTTATGTTTAAGAATCCCACATAAAGGATGGCTGATTTGCAGGATATTCTTTATGAATCACAAAAGACAAGAGTGTTCTAAGCCTCTATCACCGGATTGTCCTGCTGGTTTATTACTTTCAGTAAGCAAGTGATACTGGGAGAGATTGTTGGCCAACACAGCCAGCTAACTTCCATGCTGAGAAGTTGGTAGAGGTTAGTTGCATTATGATGTTCTAGTTGCTGTGGTTTGTGACTAGATTATGCCAACTATACCAGGTCTGATATTTTCTCCTTTGTTTCAAGAAGAAATTGTCTAAAAAATGCAAAAGTGTATTTACCAAACGTTAAAGCTTACTTAAACATGATGGATTTTGACAAAACAATCTCACCTGCAATGTAATTTAACCCTTATTATGGTAATTCTGCTAGGTAATGATAGGGGCTATTGTGCTGTTCATCAAGGAGGACTCTGAGGAGTCCACAAGCGAAGGGAATTGCTTAAGCTTCCATAGTGTTAAGAACATCGCTCTGACTTCATCCCAGGCATCTTAATGCTCCTAACACACACACACACACACACACACACACACACACACACTTTAGTTCTATTATTATATGTTCCTAATTATTATTATTAATGCTATATTCATACATAAATAATGTTCTAATTATATATACATATATGTAATTTTCCATCTTTATGGGGGTATACTTAATATATAAAGAATCATAACTTTTACCCTGGCCAGTTTGGCTTAGTGGTTAGAGCGTCTGCCTGTGGTCCAGAAAGACATGGGTTCAGTTCCCACTAGGGGCGTGTACCTCGGTTGCAATTTGTCCCCGACCCTGGTTGGGTTGTGTGGGTGGCAGCCACTCGATGTGTCCCTTTTACATTGTTGTTTCTCTCTCTCTCTCTTCCTCTCTCTCTCTTCCTCTCTCTCCCTCCCACTCTATCTAAACAACAACAACAACAACAAAAAAATGGAAAGGTGTCCTCAAGTGAGGCTTCAAAAAAAAAAAAAAGGAATCATACCTTTTTAATATGTACATATATGCACAAAATCTGCCCACATATAGAAACAGTTGCTCTTCAGTGAATTCATCTAATGCACCCGTGTGTAACTGGAAACCATTTCAGCTGCCAGTTGGTCGAAATATTGAAATGTTTTCCAAGTCCTTTATTTATTTATGTATTTGTTTATTTTAAGTATAGTTGGTATATAGTCTTATATTACTTATACTAGTTTCTGGTGTACAATATAGTGATTCAACATTGTTATACCGCCCTGGCCGGTTTGGCTCAACGGTTGGAACGTCGGCCTGCGGTCCAGAGAGACCCAGGTTCGGTTTCTGCTAAGGGCATGTACCTTGGTTGCAGTTTGTCCCCGGCCCTGGTTGGTCGTGCGGGTGGCAGCCACTCGATATGTTCCTTTCACATCGATGTTTCTCTCTCTCTCTCTTCCTCTATCTCCCTCCCGCTCTATCTGAAAAAAAAACCAAAACATTGTTATACCTTATAATGTGATCACCCTACTAATTCTAATAATCATCTGTCATCATGTAAACTAATCACAATATTAATGATGATAATCCCCTTCCCCTTTCAACTCACCCTCTACCCCCTATCGGTGATGGTATCACAGTTATAGCATATATACACATTAATCTAAATGTACATATTAAAAAGGTATGATTCTTTATACATTAAGTATACCCCCATAAAGCTGGAACAAATATTCAAAGGCAATTAAAATGATACTTTTGTTAAATATAAAAGTAATTGATTGATTGATTGATTAAAAATTTGAAGTGTTTGCACAAAACCTAGTTTTCTGGCTTCTTCCATCTTGTCTCTGAACGGACTCATCACCTGAAGCTTTTGATGAGGTATATGCTCTCCAGGTCACCTGCCAATCTCATGGTGCACACATCACTGTTCCCAGGAAATCCTTGAGTTTCTCATCCTTGTTCTAAAGCTTATCTGTATGCACCCTGGATGTTCCAGTCATACATTTTCTTCCTCTTTGCCTTCATTCAGGCCTACAGCATTTGTTCCCTGGACTAGTTAGGAAACCAGTTTTCTTGCTCTCATAACATTTGAGAGCTAACTTTTAAGACCATGCGTGATCCACTCCCAGAAGTAGCTGTAGTGTAATTGCAGTAAGGTCGGGAAAACGGCTCGCTTTCCCATGAAGTGAACACTTAAACTTATTTCTCAAGGTGGTGTGAGGCCATGACCATCATCCCGCTGGTGACATGGAGAGAAAGTGCACACTGTCTGGCCCCTCGCCCACTCCGGGTCTGGCTCTTTCCTGTAGCCGAGCAGAGCCTGCCAGAACCGGGCCCCTCTTCCCATGACCTCTGGATGCAACGGGACTTCAGCAAGGTTTCCCCTCTGCCTCTGATACCTTCTTCTCCCTATTGCCCTCATTATTTACATCTGCATCTTGAGCCGAGGGAAGGGCAATAAAAAGATGTTTCAAGTTTTTAAATATTTTTCTTATCAATAAATTTGACCTGGGTATAGTATTTCAATTTCACAAATGATCTAGGAGTCTCTCCATGGAAATGATCTCAGGCATTAGACTGAAAGTATAAAACATATGCTAATGATGAAAGAAAGGGCAAAAGGGACATTGCAGGGAGAAATATTTTATGGCCAATATAATGGCATATCAAACTACTTTTAGAATAACTAAGCATTTCTGTTAAAACATGAAAGGTCAAATAGAATATCTTATAATGCAGAAAGAAATCCATTTAATTTAAAAGTTGTTCTTGCAATATCCAAAGTTACTTAGAGGACAGAATAACTGAGATTAGCAGACTTTAATATTTCACTAGCCTAAGTGGTTGATCAAAACGTGAATTTAGAGGCTTAAGACAATATTTCAAGCCTCTAACCCCATGTCACCAATCTCCAAAATGATTTTGTTTTTAGTTTGTCCTAATACTGTGACCACTTTTTGAAGTATCAATCTTGTATATTTTTCCATCAAAGAAGCACCTTTCAACTTATTATTTTCATTTCATAATTATCATCATAAACAATGAAATCTATTTAGCATTAACTTCTTTAAAATCAGTAATTACAACCTGGCTGGTGTGGCTCAGTGGTTAAGCATCAACCCAGGCATCAAGAGGTTGCCGGTTTGATTACCAGTCAGGGCACATGCCCAGGCTGTGGGCCCCATCCCCAGTGGGGGGCGTGCAGGAGGTGGCCAATCAATGTTCTCTCTCATTGATATTTCTATCTCTCTCTTCCTCTCCCTTCCTCTCTCTAAAATCAATAAAGAAAAAAAAATTTTTAATAAAAAGGAAAAGAAAATCAGTAATTACAGAAGAGGCTTACTGGAGTTTGGAGGCAGGCAGGGGGCTTGATTCTGATAGCTTCAACTGTTTTCACCTCTCCTTTGAAAAATTCTTGCTTATTCAAGACTTTCAAATAATCAGTGTTCTGTGTCAACACCAACTTCCTCATCATACTGCATTTGATTGTTTTATGCTTTATTATTTCATTTTGTCTACACATTTACTTTAGGTTTTTATATGTTCAAGATGATAACAACGAACAATAAGTAAGCAAGATGCCAAAAGGAAGCTTATGTTTTTCTTTTCTTTTTTAATATCCTCACCCGAGGACATTTTCCCATTTTTTTTTTGTTCAGGCAGAGTGGGAGGGAGAGAGAGGAACAGAGAGAGAGAGAAACATCGATGTGAAAGGAACACATCGAGTGGCTGCCACCCGCACGACCGACCAGGGCCGGGGACAAACTGCAACCGAGGTACGCGCCCTTAGCGGGAACCGAACCCGGGTCTCTCTGGACCGCAGGCCGACGCTCCAACCGCTGAGCCAAACCGGCCAGGGCTGTTTTTCAAAGCTCTATTAACAATATAACTGTATTGGTCTTCACAAATGTTTTTTTGGAAACTTTTAGAATAACAACAACAACACAAAAGAAACAAACAGACAAAAAAATGCCAGTAAAAAACAAGAGCTTCTTCCTTGGTCAAGTCATTTGGATTCTGATTACTTGAGGAGGCTGTCTGTGTACCAACTGTGTGTGCAGTGTTTGCTACTTGAGAGAGCTGAGATCGTTCACAGGGAATCTTCAGTAAAACCATACAAAGCCTTTGCGTGTGCTGTTCCTTGGCCAGAAGAGCTCCTTCCCAAGGTTTTCCCTGCTCCTGCGTCATCTCTTCAGAGAGCCTGGTTTGGGCCAGCTGAACTGAAGCAGCACAGTGGTTTGCTTGTTCTCCTGTGTTGATTGGGTTTTTGTCAGATTATTATTACTCAACAAATGCGTTGCTCCTGTATTGGTTGATTATCTAGTTGGAATGTAAGCTAACTGAGGGTGGGGATTTCACCTGTTGTGCTCACTGCTTTATCCTCCGAGCCTAAGACAGGGGCCTGGCACAAAGCAGCCTCTTTGTAATTATTTGTTGAATTAACTAATTAATGTAATATGGGTCCTTCAGAAAAGATTATTTTTTTAAAAATTATGTATGATGTGGTTATACCATCATGATGAATATTCAGTCTGTCACCTTTCTGAAAGTTCCGATACTCATTTGTGCAGGAATACACTCTTTAGTTTACCAGATATATCTGCACAAGTAACCAATTATGAAAAACAAAAAATACAACACAGTTAAACAAAGCAATTAATTTAAAAAAAGAACCACACCCTTTATCTATTTCAGTGTTTTATTTATTTTAAATACATATGTACCCTTTAAATAATTGTTTTTATTTTTATTTTTTATGGCAAAGAAATGGAATCATGAGATTAGCTGTGTGCCTCTCCTCGTTATTTATCCTTTTCCTCCAGCATGAGGATGTACAATAGACTGGAGTTGGTCTATTTTATGTCACTGAGAAGAACACTTGAAAAATGTTCTTGCTTATCTACACCACCAGAATAACATTTCCTTCACATTTTAAAAGCAGGTGAATTTTCACTCAATAAATGTATCAGTTAAGATGAAAATGCCAATTTATTTGTTTTAAAATATCTAAAGGTGGCTCTAAAAGAAAAGTTACAGTCTGGTTTTTGAACCAAAATTGATAGAGCACTTGCCATGTGTCATCGACTCTGCTACCTTCTGGGACCTCCAAGGTCACAAAAGACAGCGGTTGCATCCAAGGACCACACAAAGCAATGGGAGAGATAGCTTCTTTGTTTATTTGCACATCCACTAATTTATTTATACTCCATCTTGCCCCCTAAAAGATTTAAAGTATTCTATAAAATGTTACACACTGTTACAACAATATCAATTTGAAGCAAGTGAGGAAGATAAGGTGAAGGATAAACAGGGGTAAAGTAATAAAATATTGCTAGAGAGTTTACGGTATAAAACACAGGCTATGGAATAGTGTGTGCTTGCTAAATGATCTATATGAATTGGTGATTATAATTCCATGTGTGAGTAAGTGTAACATGAAGTATTCATATGGTTCAATTTTCACAGATAAGGGAGTGAATACGTTCTTAAATATTTCTCAAGAGATTTTGATGGAGCGAGAGATGTCCCAGAATCAATGGCATTTCCCCTGAATTCCTGAGGAAGAATAATAATTGTTTGGACAGACTGAGTTGGTGGTTACCGTACTCTAGGCAAAGAGAAAAGCATGTGGCATGTGGAAAATTATGAAAGCATGCATAATTAAAACAGCATGGGATGCTTGGGAAACTAAAAGCAAAAAGGTAAATGGAAAATGCAAGATTTTGTGCTACATTAATTTGGGGCCCAATACAATAACATGGGTGGTAGTGCATCTCAGTGACACAGTTTTGGATGGTGGTTCAGTTATGTCTTGGGGAGGAGATGTGAGTCATTCAACTTTCAAACATGCCGTAATTTCATGGTTGGCCATAGAGGTGAGGTGATAGTCCTGCTCACCTGTAGATAACCTGAAGCCATTCCCAGAATGAATCTGTGGCCATTAATGATCTCTGTATCTTTGTTGTTGTTATTGTTCATCCTCATCCGAGTATATTTTTCCATTGATTTTTAGACAGAATGGATGGGAGGGGGGAGAAAGAGAGAGAGAGATCAATGTGAGAGAGACACATGGATTGATTGCCTCCTGCACGACCCCAGTAGAGTTTCGGGATCAAACCTGCAGTCCTTTGGTTCATGGGCTGATGCTCTAACTGCTGAGCCAAATAGGCCAGGGCTATCTCTCTATCTGGAAGTGATTTTTCACATTCAAACCCTTCAGAGCTGAAATGATGGGGATAAGGCTCGTGGGGCATTTACAGTTTCCCAATTCTTTTATGGTTGCCTGTAATATTCATTTTAGCAATGATGTTTTAAAAAGATGCTGCACTAAATAATCCTAACACTTTAGTTTTTTTGTTTGTTTCATTAAGGAAATAGATCTCACTTCAGATGGAAACAGGTAATGATTTATTTATTTATTTATTTATTTATCCTCACCCAAGGACATTTTTTCATTTTTTGTTCAGATAGAGCGGGAGGGAGAGAGAGGAAGAGAGAGAGAGAAACATCGATGTGAAGCGACACGTCGAGTGGCTGCCACCTGCACGACCAACCAGGGCCGGGGACAAACTGCAACCGAGGTACGTGCCCTTAGCGGGAACCGAACCCAGGTCTCTCTATACCGCAGTCCGAAGCTCCAGCTGCTGAGCCAAACCGGCCAGGGTGGAAACAGGTAATGATTTAAAAAAGACAGAGTTCTGATGCAACACAATGTATTTATTTTATTCTTTCTTGCCTACATCTCCCTTCCATTCTATTTTTGGGACTAGTCTTCACACTCAGTAAGCCTTTCCTCCTATATAGGCTTTAATACAAGGCAAGAGTTTTCCCAAACTCTGATCCCCACTTCATGGCTAACAGAACAATCCTCTAAGCACCCCTCTAATTGTATCATTAGCTCTATTCACATGAGTCGCTTATTCTCATTGGATGAACCTAATTGAGTAGGTGGGCATTTTTTTTTTTTTTTTTAGTGCGTGCCACCAGTGGGAACCAAACCCTGGACTCTCTGGTCCGCAGGCCAACACTCCAACCCCTGAGCCAAACAGGCCAGGGCTAGGTGGGCATTTAAAAGTCCTCCACTATCTGAGACAAACACAAACCATGTTCTTAAGTTATTCTAGTCCATATTCAACATACTGATAACAGTTTTTGCCCCAGACATGATCTTTTCTCTCCCCTTTGCCCTGTGTCCTCTCTCCAGCACACACATACCCCACCTCCACTTAATAAAATTCTGAACATTCTTGGTGTAGTTCACATGCATCTTTCTCTATGATGTTATTTATCCTAACTGCCCTTCAACTAGCCCTCCATTTATTTTGCCCAATCTCAATTTCTTTCTTATCAACTTTGTTCTGTTATGTAGTTTTCTTCTTACTGGACTTTGAGTTTTTTATAGGCAGAAAAATTATTTATCCTTCTTTTTTTCTTCTCATTACAATCGTCATCAACCCTCCATACTTCTTTCTCAATTCTTGGCCTAGTACCCTGTATTGTGTGAGTGTGTGTTCAAATTTGTGAAGGGATTCCCCCATATAGTTAATTGAAATGTCCATCACCTCATACATCTATATATTTTTTTTTGGTGAGAACATTTTGTTCTATTCTCTTAACAAATTTCAATTGCACGACATGTATTATCAACTATAGTCACCATGTCATACCTTAGACTCTCATACCTTATTCATCTTATAGCTGAATATTTTATTTACCTCTCTCTATTTTCCTCCCTACTCCAGCCCCTGGCAACCCACTTTTCTACTCTCTGTTTCTATGAATTACACTATCATTATTATTATTATTATTTCATGCATCAGTAGCACAATGCAGTATTTGTCTTTCTCTGGCTTATTTTATTCACTTAGAATACTACCCTCAGGGTCCATTTGTGTTGTCTCAAAAGCAGTATTTCTTTTTTTCTCATGGATGTATAATTGAGAGACATTTAAGTTGCTTCCATATCTTCGCAATTGTGAATAATGCGGCGACAACCACGGAAATGCAGATGAATATCTTAGACATTCTGTTTTCATTTCCTTTGGCTATATACTCAAAAGTGAAATTGCTGGGTCATATGGTAGTTTTATTTTTAATTTTTTGATGAACCTCTATATTGTTTTCCATAGTGACTATACCAGTTTACATCCTCACCAACAGTGCACAAAGGCTGCCTTCTCTCCACATTCTCACCAACACCTACTTACCTCTACTGTCTTTCTGATGAGAGCCGTTCCAACAGGTGTGAGGTGACACCTCATTGTAGTTTGATTTGCATTTCTCTGATGATCAGTGGTGTTGAGCACCTTTTCATGTACCTATTGGCCTTTTGTATGTCTTCTCTGGAAGCTTGTATATTCAGTTCCTCTGCCTATTTTTTTTATCCTCACCCGAGGACATTTTTTCCATTTTTTGTTGAGATAGGGTGGGAGGGAGAGAGAGAGAGAGAAACATCGATGTGAAAGGGACACATCGAGTGGCTGCCACCTGTGCAACCAACCAGGGCCAGGGACAAACCGCAACTGAGGTACACGCCCTTAGCGGGAACCGAACCTGGCTCTCACTGGGCCGCAGGCTGACGCTCTAACCACTGAGCCAAACCGGCCAGGGCTCTACCTATTTTTAATTGGATTTTTGTTGTACTTGTTTTTTGGTATTGAGTTGTGTGTTCTTCATCTATATTGGATATTAACTCCTTGACAGAGACATTATTTGCAAATACATTTTCTCATTCTGTAGATGCCTTTTCATTTTTTAAAGAATTTACTTTGCTGTGCAGAAGTTTTTTAGTTTGTGGTAGTCTTGCTTACTTTTGCTTGTGTCGCCTTTGCTTTGGTGTCCAATCCAAAAAGTCATTGCCTAAACTAATGTCATGGAGTTTACCTCCTGCATTGTCATGAAGATTTTTACATGTACAGTGTGTTTTTCAATAAAATACTAAATAATTATAATCCATAAAATAAAAGCAAATAGTGTTTTATTTTATTTATTTTTTTAACCCTCACCTGAGGATACTTTTCCATTGATTTTCAGATAGAGTGAGGGGGAGGGAGGGAGAGGGAGGGGAGAGAGAGAGAGAGAGAGAGAGAGAGAGAGAGAGAGAGAGAAACACTGATGTGAGAGAATTGAGTGGTTGCCTCCCGCATGACCCCAACCAGAGCTGTGGACTAAACTGCAACTGAGGTATATGCCCTTGACCAGAATCAAACCCAAGACTCTGGTGCATGGGCCATCCACTGAGAGAATTGAGTGGTTGCCTCCCGCATGACCCCAACCAGAGCTGTGGACTAAACTGCAACTGAGGTATGTGCCCTTGACCAGAATCAAACCCAAGACTCTGGTCCATGGGCCATCCACTGAGAGAATTGAGTGGTTGCCTCCTGCATGACCCCAACCAGAGCTGTGGACTAAACTGCAACTGAGGTATGTGTCCTTGACCAGAATCAAACCCAAGACTCTGGTGCATGGGCCATCCACTGAGCCAAATTGGCCAGGGCACAAATAGTGTCTTTTAAAACAGCTGCTTCAGTGACAGAAAACATGCAAGAGGTGCACTGCATTGCACCAGGGAGATCATTAGGAAGATACTGAAAATGCAGCTAAATGACAGTTCAAACAAATTAACCACCTACATGGGGCTATAATGGATTTTATTTCCTGCTGCTGGCCACATGGAAAGAAAATGACTCACAACTAAAGGAAGAAGCTTGTTGAAATGTTGGGATAATGTCATAAGGACCTAGGCTGAGACCTTATGCAATTATATTCTCTGTAGTTCTGATGATGTCATCTGTCTTTGTTGTTCACAAAAGCAAAAACAGGTTTACTATTTTTATTACTTGTGTATACATTACTCTTTATAAGTTAGAGAATGCTTTCACATCCATTATTTCATTTGTTTATATCAACACATCAGTGAACGAGGAGAGTCTGGATTTACTTGTCCTGCTGCGAAATGTCATGAATTGACTGAGTTGCAAAACTAAGTATGAAATGTGGAACTTGGGCTTCTAAGAGTGTTCCTCATTGTTAAAATGGGAAGTACACCTCTAATTTTGGGGGAAAAAGACACAGGGGATGAATTCTAGATTAGAAACCTCTAATATTCTAATCCAGAGCAAATATATAGATATGTCTGCCTTGGAATATATGGTAGATTTACATTGCACCAGTTTATTAAGCTGAAAGCAGGTTTTCCAGACTTCCTTTCTACACGTTTCCAAATCAGTAGAGTTGACCTGGATCACTTTTTGGCTTCTTGAACTCCCAGGCCAGGTGCATGTCTAGCTCCCGGTTGAAGGGCAGCAGCATGTTCTGCAGAACACCTGCATTTCCCAAGTTAAAGACTTGGAGATGGTGACCATAGAAGACAATTTTGAAGTAAAAGTAGAGGGAGCATTTTTCTTATTTATGTGTTTGTTTCATTTCTAGTGAAAGTTTAAAACACTGTTTTTGTTATCTTTATGCAGCATGAAAACATAAGATATAAATGTCTATGTTATTCTTGTTCACTTTTGTTACCAAAAATTACTTATACTTACCGCTTAGTAAGCATATGTTTTCTCCATTATGTTTTAAATGTAATTCTGTTTTCACTACTCTCTACTGTGTTAATTAGTGCTGCACTTTTTCCTGGAAGTGAAAGAGAAATTATTTATTTTTAAGAACAACAATTGGTCAGATCATTTCAGTTGAATTTTTTTTTTTTTTATCCTCACCCGAGGACATTTTTTGACATTTTGTTCAGATAGAGTGGGAGGGAGAGAGAGAGAAAGAAACATCGACGTGAAAGGGACACATCGAGTGGTTGCCACCCACACGACCCAACCAGGGCTGGGGACAAACTGCAACCGAGGTATGTGCCCCCAGTGGGAACCGAACCCAGGTCTCTCTGGACTGCAGGCCGATGCTCCAACCGCTGAGCCAAACCGGCCAGGGCTCATTTGAAATTTTAAGCACTGACAGCGCTAAATAGATACATCTACGTTAAAGAGAAGGGCCCCCCTAACGTGAACTCATCCTCATGGGTTCCAGTTTGCATTCGTGGGTTTTAGTGTGTCCATGTTCTCACTAACTTTATATTCACCTTCTTTATCCTACCTGCTCTGTATACAACAGCCTTACATCGACTATTTAATTAGCTCCCGCAATGGGATTAAGTCAAATTTCTATACTAAATCCTTTGTTTGATTGTGTGTGTATATATATATATATGCACATGCACATATAATATATAATATATGTCTGTGTGTATATATTACATTCAATACAAAATTTTATATATACCTGAGTTTAAATATTGCCTCTAAGCAATGGGAATAGGAAGGACTATGTAAGTATTCAGGGAGACTCTCTGGGATGCCTGTCCATACTTGCATACACTGTGATTAAATGTTAATGCCTAATACAGGAAGGTCTGCTAATGGTCCTGACCCTTTAAGGAAGAAGGGGCGGGACATCTTATCCAGCAAGTAGCTATGACCAGTTGAAGTACTTGCTGGGAATAAAGAAACATGAAATATGTGTTGGAAGATGGTAGCCATAAATACCAGTTATGACTGTGTGACCAGTTGCAGAGACGTGGACTTTATTAGACGTACACATTTCTTCTTTATTTTGATATGAACAGATACTGTATATATTGACTACTTTTTCTCTTCACCACTCTCATTTCCATACTATCTACAGAGTATGAATGGTAGTTAATTATATATCTCAGATCTTAGTATGTGCATTTCAGAATATCAAAGAGGGAGTGTGACTCAGCTAGAAGAGAAACAAACATCACCCCAAAATCGATTCAGGAGATATGCAGTCTTTTTTTTTTGAGGGAGAGGGTTAGCATGTTTTTAGTTTTGTGAGGAAATGTTGCATTACAGTAGGTGGAAGCACGGTTTGCAATTGTCTCAATTTAAACTTTTACTTTAAAAGGCAAAAAGAGGTGTAAATAGAGGCCAACTTGACAAAGGGTGAACTGTAATGGATTTGTCTTCTTTCCATTTAGCTGCACTGGGACTATACTTCCAAGAATTCCCTTCACTGAGGAGTGCCCAGTTAGTGGGACCACAGAAGATATTTTGCATACGATTTGGAAGGCTGAGTGAATCAGCAGGCTGCTGGAAATGGAAGATGGATGTGAACTGATGAGTTGGGACAAACCCACGAGCATCAGCTGGACTCACAGTGGGCTGAGACTTAGCTTGGTCTCTCATCACCTTCTGACCTCCAGCTTGAATGATGTGTTTGTCCTGCAGCAGATGCTGGAGTCCTTTGTTGGCAGACAGCAGCTGGGACAGAACCGGAGAAACTGAAGGAGATCGTGGTGGGAACTGCAGGAACAGTTGCTCAGCGACCGCCTCACACGGACAAGGTGAGCCAACTACAAGCAGCAGGGTGAGTGAGCTGCACAGTGCATGGTGCCCCGCCCCAACCTGCCCCATGTCACAGATACATCACCGTTGCTTTGCTTCCCTGTCCCACCTCAGGCCCCAGAACCAGACACGAAGACAGCAGCCTTACAAAACTTACAGCAGATGATCGATTTGTGTGTGCATATTTGTGTGTCTTAGTGGCACACTTTCTTCCCTCGACATTGAAGCGACTCATAATTCAAAAAGTATTAAATTTCATTCTAGCAGAGTTTGGTGTCCTAATAGGCAAGGGGCTTTGTTTTAAGTCTGTACTACTGATGATGTTCATAACAACCGGTAACATTTGCTGTCTTTACCATGTGACAAAACTGTTCTAAGTGCTGCATATTAACTGTTTTACAACATCACAATAACCTTGGAGGTAATACTATTGCTATCATCATTATAATACTTACAAGGCAATTGAGGCATATGGAATGTAAGTCAGATGGTGAATGTCACGTAATTGATGTGGGAACACACCTTAGTCTCTCACCAGCTGTGACCGGAACCCCGGCACCAGGTACCTGCTCTCACCATTGTGTGATGAGCCTTCCCACCCAGTGCTCTGAAGTACGTTCCTTCTGAACAATGTCATCCGAGGCACCTCTGTGTCAGAGAGTGGACTAGTGGAGGGAGGCCTGAGATAATAGGATTATCTGGGTAGTTAGCTGTGGTTTAAGGATTAGGATAAATTGGTGATAAAAGGAAAGTGATAAAAGTAAAACAAGAAGAAATGGGAACTTTTGTACCTTGCACATTAGATGCCAGGAATGAATAAGCCTCCTTGATCATCATCTATCTTTGTCTCAGCGGAAAACAAACATTTTCTCCAGTACAAATATTTTATCAAACAATGCCCTAAAAGATGATATGCTCTAACTTTATCTGTCCTTGATCTTTTCTAGATATTAGAATCACCAATTTTTATTTTATAGTAGTACCTTAAAGTGGTCATAACATATCTTTAAACTTATAATAAAAAATTTCTCTGTTTTTATGGTAGAATTTAACTTAAGGGAATAAAAATTTCAGGGATCAAATTAGCAAATTTGTTTAAATTTTCTTCATCTAATATCTTTGATTTTTTTTTATTGAGCAAAATTTTATAAAACATAAAATTAACCACTTTAAGGGGAAGCACTGGTGTTTAGTACACAGTGTTGTGCCACAGCGTTCTCTGTATAGTTGAAAACATTTTTGTCACTCCAAAAGGAAACCTCATATTCATTAAGCAGAAAACTCTTTGTTTAAAAATATTGTGTGAGCCCTGGATGGTTGGGCTTGGCGGTTAGAGCATCAGCCCACGGACCAGAGAGACCCGGGTTCGGTTCCCGCTAAAGGCAAGTACCTCGGTTGCAGTTTGTCCCCTGCCCTGGTTAGGGTCGTGTGAGTGGCAACCACTCAATGTGTCTCTCTTGTATCGATGTTTTTCTCTCTCTGTTCCTCCCTCTCTCCCAATATATATATAGTGTGAAAAAAACCTTAGTTGTTTTTATTATTTTTTATCCTCACCTGAGGAAATTTTTTTTTAATCCTCACACGAAGACATTTTTCAACATTTTGTTCAGATAGAGAGAGAGAAAGAGAGAAACATCGACGTGAAAGGGACACATCGAGTGGTTGCCACCCACACGACTGAACCAGGGCCGGGGACAAACCGCAACCGAGGTACGTGCCCTTAGCGGGAACCGAACCTGGGTCTCTCTGGACCACAGGCCAACGCTCTAACCGCTGAGCCAAACCAGCCAGGGCACTTAGTTGTTTTTAAAGTCTACCGAAAATATATATTAGTCTGCAATTTTTGGCCTTTTATGTACTGATATTAATGTATTTTCCTAATCTCTGACATTATTTCAATTTGTTATGTGTGTGCATAATATGAATATCTATTACTGACAGATATCTGTGACATAGATCTATATACAGGTGTCCCAAAAATGTATACACAATGTGAATAATTATAAACATACAATTTATTTCAAAATTTAAAAGAATCTACAGAAATGAATAATTTTTTTTTTTTTTGGTCGATGCTTGTTTTCAAACTGATGACAGTTCTGGTCCAGGCAACCACTGCTGATAACATGAAGGAATAGAATAGCAAACATCAAGACTCATTTCGTTCCATATTTGTGCACATTTGCTTTCAAAGCTACCCTCGGTTCTTTGACTGTTGCCGGGTGTGTACTGTAAACTGTATCTTTTATGTATCTCTGTGAAAAAGTCCAGCTTTGTCTGGCTTCACTCATTATTTCAAATCAGTTAGACCTGGGAAAGAGAGAATTGAGTTATTAGCTGTTAAAATGGGTAACATTTTCTGGGGGATACCTTATATAATAACAAATTTATGTATTTGTATTCTATGTATTTTAACATACATATAGATATATAGCTTTATATATTTATATTTTACTATATTTATATGTTCAATTTCTGTTTTTATTTTTATTTATTTATTTATTTATTTTTGTATCCTCACCCAAGGACATTTTTCCATTTTTTGTTCAGGTAGAGTGGGAGGGAGAGAGAGGAACAGAGAGAAACATCGATGTGAAAGGAACACACCGAGTGGCTGCCACCCGCACGACTGACCAGAGCCGGGGACAAACTGCAACCGAGGTACGCGCCCTTAACAGGAACCGAACCCGGGTCTCTCAGGACCGCAGGCCGACGCTCTAACCGCTGAGCCAAACCGGCCAGGGCTATATGTTCAATTTTAATGTAGTCAAGTATACCTGTATTTTTCTTTAAGTTATATACTTCTAATTTCTGTTTTTAAAAGTATCTTCCTATGCTGAGATAATAGAAAGTTCTTTCTCCTAAGATATTAAACGTTGTTTCTCAAGGCTTTCCTCTGGAACTCACATTGTGTGCAGTGTATGGTTGGAATGTATTTTCTCATGTGGGGAAACAGCTGGTTCAGAATCAGCTTTTGATGGTTCTTTTCTTCGTGTGCTGCTTTTCTCTACTGTAAACTGCTGTCTACATGTAGTTCTCTACACTGGAAGAGCTACACGACTTGTCTACTCCAGCCCCCATTGCATAGGGTGAACTAACAAGGCTTAGGCCAGAGCACATAGTGTGGAAATAAAAACTTAACGCTTGTCCATGGATGGAGTATAGGTGAATGCCTGGGTAACAGTCTGGTTCTTGTTATCATACTTATTACATGTGTTTTGTATGCAAAAACTATACCTGTGTTTCAAAAAAGTTTTGATAAAAATAGATACATAGCACCTGCATGACATTGTAAATATACTTAATAACCATATTAAGTTACAAGAAAACACAGTGTTTACGACCACTTGATAGGTTTATTGTTATGGGTAAAGCACATTTGTAATGCTGTATATTTTCTCTTTTATTTCAAATAACCTACCACATGATGGACAGTGATGGTTGATCACTCATTATATTTAACCTTGAATCCAACAGACTTCTGTTTGGACTCTAGTCTTCCCACTTATTGGTCTTATGATTATTGAGAAATTATTTAAATTGCTGAATCATATTTTACTCATTTGTATAACCAAAAAAAAAAAGATTGTTTTAAATATTATTTCAGATTATGAATGTAAAACACTTAGATCAGAATCTGAGACAAAGCAAGGCTTTTTAAATTATAGTTGTCATTATTATTATATTTTATTGTTATCATTATTATTGTTACAATGCCCATTATTTCAGAGGTGTATCTAATGAGCCTGAGCATGGCATATGAATGAAGTCACACAAAGGCTAAGGAATTATATACTCAAGAAGTAAATAGTAGTACATTTAATAATCTAATATGTGATAAAAATAATGCATCATAAATCAATGGTAGTGACAAGAATTTAATAAGTTGTTTTTCATATTTAGTTAAGTATTTACTTTAAAAATATTTTAGACCCTTACTCCACACCCTACAAAATGTACATTTTTTTAAAAAAAAAGTCAAATTAAAAATAATAAGAATACAATTCAGGTAAATTTTTATCCCAAATCCATAGTCAACATTATTCTTAATGATGACTTCTAGCAACATTTTCTTTCAAGTCCAGAGTAAGTCAAAATAACCACTGTTTCTGCAGTTATTCAGAATTGTTCTGGCCATTATAAATAACACAAGAATTTAACCAAAGAAATAGAAGAGGTATAAATAGTTGAAGGAGAGAAGGCAAATATCACCAATTTTTTTTTTTTCAAATGGCAACTGTTTACATAGAAAGCCTGTGGAATCAATTAGAACTAAAAAGAAACTTCAAGATATGTTCAATCACAAAATAAGCATTTAGAAATTTAAAACTCTTTATCTTAGCACTTAACAGAGAATAAATAGACAAGGGAAAAGTTTAATTCACCCTAAGAATCAAATGTATAAATTATTATAATCATTTGGAAGATATATGAATTTAACTACAAGTATTTTTTTTTATTTATTGATTTTTAGAGAGAGAGGAAGGGTGACATAGAAACACTGATAAGAGAGAACATCAGTTGGCTGCCTCCTGCATGCCCCCCACTGGGGATCGGGCCCACAACCTGGGCATGTGCCCTGACCGGGAATTGAACCGGCAACCTCTTGGTGCATGGGTCGATGCTCAACCACTGAGCTATACCAGCCGGGCAACTACAAGTATTTTTTTTAATGAACATGAAAGTGGATTAAACTTTTAAGGTGTTAACTCTCACCAACTCAACTTATTAATTAAGTGTAAGTCCAAAGAGTAACCAAATTATCCCAAAAGTGCATCTGAGAAAATAGTTGAGTAAGACAATAAATATTATATCTGAATTTGTATACACACATGCCATATATACATGCCAAGTTCCTAACCAATATCAAAACATGTTAATGCTGCAGTAACTGTAACAGTGTGAGACTGTTATAGTAAACAGTGTAACAGATGAAAGTTCAGAAACAAACGATTTGACAAATGATGAAGTCACTGCCCCGGAGTCAGGAGAAGTGACGTGTCTCTACCTTCACCCACTCTGCTAACCCTTGATGAAAAAAGGAAAAGTCAGTTATTTGGGAAGAAGGAAATTGATCTCAGAAGAATGAAAAGCAATAAAAATTAGAGAAGTAATGGTAAACATAATGCAAGACAACCAAAAATATATAAGGTGGTAGAGATAATCAGATTTAAATTTTTCTAAGGTCTTTTATTTAAGGATAAGATGTGATTGTGCTATCTACTGAAAAGGAGGAAGGCATTCTTTGTGCTAAATCCGAGGCAGGTTTAAGCAACATTTAAAAAAGAATTAAACTAGGTGCTCTGATTTCATTCATTCAGAAGGATATCTATATCTACATGTGTCACTTCCAGATGGGACTGTCCGTTTCTAATTAGGAGGACATTTATTCTGCCTAATCCACTTCACCCTTAGAAGGATGCTTGATTTGACATTTACACAGTTAGCTGGCTGTACCTGCTTCCTCACAAAGCTTTGCAGCTTCACAACTCCATCTAAACATGTTACTTTCAAAGAAGAATTCTAAATATTTTCCCATTATAAACTATTTCTCATCATATAAACTTTAAGTAATACTTCAACATAAAATATGCAGTTTAAACAGGGATATCTAAGGTGGTGTCTATACAGATTACGTATCGAATGTTTTCGTAAAGAGAAATATCTTTTTGTTGTAGAAATTATTCTTTGTAAATATAAATCATAACTGTATCTATTTGGTAAGTCTGTTCCTCCCTCCCTCCCTCCCTCCCTCCCTCCCTCCCTCCCTTCCTTCCTTCCTTCCTTCCTTCCTTCCTTCCTTCCTTCCTTCCTTCCATTGTTCATCTTCACCCAAGAATATTTTCCCATTGATTTTTAGAGAGAATAAAAGGGAGGGAGGGAGGGAGGGAGGGAGAGAGAAGCATCTACTTGAAAGAGTCTCATCGATTGGCTGCCTCCTACACGACCCAGACTGGGCCTGGGGGATTGAACCTGCAACCAAGTATGTACCCTTGACCAGAATTGAACCCTTGACCCTTCAGTCTGCAGGCCAACACTCTAACCACTTTGGTATAACTTTGTTTTCTTAAATCAAAGTGAATATTAATTTATTTTTATTCTCAGATTATATTTTAAAATTTGTTTCTGTTGACTTTATTTTAAAAACCACTCTATTGAAGTATGATTGACATGAAAAAAATTGTACTTATTTAATGTATACAACTGGAGGTTTAGACACATGTGAACCATCACCACCATCAAGGCCATAACCATATCCATCACCTCCCAAAGTTTCCTCTCTACTCTTTTATTATGCATGTGGTAAGAACATTTAACATAAGATCTACCCTCTTAACGAATTTTTAGCATACTATACAGTATTGTTGGCTATCTCAGGGCTCTTGTTTTGTTTTTTTTATCCTCACCCGAGGACATTTTTGCATTCATCTTCAGATAGAGCGGGAGAAAGAGAGGGAGGAAGAGAGAGAGAAACATCAATGTGAGAGAGACACATCAAGTGGTTGCCACCCACACGACCCCAACCAGGGCCAGGGACAAACTGCAACCGAGGTACATGCCCTTAGCGGGAACCGAACCCAGGACTGTCTGGTCCGCAGGCCGAAGCTCCAACCACTGAGCCAAACCGGCCAGGGCTCAGGGCTCTTTTTATATGTTTTTTTTCCAGAAAGAGAAACTATAGGTGTGGTTAGCATCTCTTTTGCATAGCATCACTGGGATGGTGACTGTTCTAGGTTAGGACTTCCCCAGATGTTGTCCACAGACCTTAGCAGAAATTTAGCCTTCTGCTCGAGGCACAGTGGGTGCCCAGGAACACGTTCGAGTGTAATGGGTGTAGATAAAAGGCTGCTTGGTGAAGGGAACAGCAACTACAAAGGACAGCTCAGGTTGTCACACAATGATCAGATTCAAAGCCTAACAGTTACGTGAACAGAACATTTTACTTCAGTACATTTTTTTGGCAGGAGATAAAGGGTTATAACATCTTCCGTACTGAACAGCCTGTGAGTAAAGGTTTGATCCATTTCCTGGGAGGCTGACAACACCTTGTACTTGCGTTCGCATCAAGAACTCATTGCCGTGCATAGGCTAGATCTTTCCCAATTCTGCCTTCAGAGGCTTCGTTATTAAAATGTGTTTTAGCCATCAGATTTTTTCAGGTGCCTGAAGGAAGAGGGAACATAACAACAAAATACTATTATTACTGTTTGGCTGTTCGCAGGGTACCCCGTTCCAGAACAGCTGCTCAAGGATTTTGTTCATCCAGCTTTGGCAGGGATATTGGGGGCAGGGCACAAAATACTCTCCGGTAACTCCGGGGCAGTTCTGTAGTCCTTCTTCAACACAGTTGCCTCCCACCACATGGTCAGATCTCAAGTAAAAACATTGCTCCTCCAGCACTAACTCAGTGGGCTCCACCCCAACTTTCTCCAGCCTTGCCTTGGCTGCCTAGGTCTGTAAGCACTAGTGGCTCCTTGCTTTATGCCGGCCACTTCCCTGAGGGTCTGCTTTGGAGTTGAAGCCCTGGTGCCGGCCATGCCAGACTTTATTTTTTAGAGCAGTTTAAGGTTCATAGCAAAATTGAGAGGAAGGTACTGAGATTTCCCATTGTATACCCTGCCTCATACATGCATAAGCTCCTTCATTATCAAAATCCCCCACCCAAGTGGCATATTTGTTGCCAGTGATAAACGTAGACTGATCTATCATAATCACCCAAAGTTTATAGTTCACAACACAGCTCACTCTTGGTGTTGTACATTCTGTGGGTTCGAACAGACGTAAGGACATGTGTAATGACATGGAACTATCATTATGATACCATACAGAGTATTTTCACTGCCGTACAGATCCTGTGTGCCCCACCTATTCATCCTGCCCTCCCCAACCCCCAAGAATGTGTTTTCAGGGTATTTATTATCCTTGAAGGAATGTTTGATTATGATGTAGAGTTTTGGGAAAATTATATAACATCTATCAAATAAAACTGTTCTGTAAATGCCTAAAAAATCAATAATCCAGGGATATAAATAAATATATGAAGTGTCATAAGATTGAAGAACAATATTGTATTGTCTGTTAACTTTCTAACTAGTCTAACATTTTATGCCAAACAAGAATATCTCTATCTATATCTCTATCTATATCTATATCATCTACACACACACCCCTTACCTACTATATTGAGAATATACTTTATGCTTAATTATTAAATGATATAAATAATATTTCAGAATATCAAGTATATTATGCTTAAACACAACATCAATTTTAGTTGCATGGGAAACAACCTTTTGATATATAATTATATAGCACTGGAGTCAGGTGTTGTTTGCGACAGATATCCAGGTCTTCATAGCATGCTTCAAACCTTCAGGGAGAATAGATGAGTAAGAAACTAGAATGGTTTCATGTGTTCATTTTTTCCTTTGTGTTCATTTTTTCCTTTGTTTCTGTTGCCTTAGGTGATGTATCAGTGAAAATTCTGCTGCATATGGTGTCCAAAATTTTGATGCCTATGTTTCAAAGTAAAAAAGCTTCTTCTGCACAGCAAAAGAAACAATCATCAAAATGGAAAGGCAACCCACTGTATGGGAGAACATCATTGCCAATGATACATCAGATAAGGGGTTAATTTCCAATATATATAGAGTACTCATACAACTCAACAAAAGGAAGACAAAGAACCCAATTAAAAAATGGGCAGAGGAACTAAATAGACACCTCTCCAAACAGGTCATACAAATGGCTAAGAGTCATATGAATAAATGCTCAACATCACTAATTATCAGAGAGATGCAAATTAAAACAATAATGAGGTATCGCCTCACACCTGTCAGAATGGCCGCCATCAATAAATTATCAAACAACAAGTGTTGGCGAGGGTGTGGAGAAAAGGGGACTCTAGTACACTGCTGATGGGAATGCAGACTGGTGCAGCCACTATGGAAAACCATATGGTGTTACCTCAAAAAATTAAAAATTGAACTTCCATTTGACCCAGTGATCCCACTGCTAGGAATATACCCTAAGAAGCCTGAAACACCAATCAGAAAGAATATATGTACCCCCATGTTTGTAGCAGCACTATTTACAATAGCTAAGATCTGGAAAGAGCCCAAGTGTCCATCAGTAGACGAATGGATAAAAAAGCAGTGGTACATATACACAATGAAGTACTATGCAGCTGTAAGAAAGAAAGATCTCTTATTCTTTGAGATGATATCGAGTGACCTGGAAAGTATTATCCTAAGTGAAATGAGCCAAGCAGAAAAAGACAAATACCACATGATCTCACTTATATACGGAATATAATGAACATAACAGTCTGAGGAATACGGTAGACCCAGAAACATGGAAGTAGGGCATAGACTGACATCCCTCAGAAGAGGGGGTGGTGGGGGTGGGAAGAGATAAACCACAGAACTTATATGCATGTATGCATGACCAATGACATGGACAACAAAGCCAGGGATGGGGGTGGGGAGGGTGGGTAGGAGGGGGGTGCCAATGGGGTAAAAAAGGAGAAACATCTGTAACAATAAAAAATTAAAAAAAGAAAAAAAAAGAAACTAGAATGGGATGTTTCACGCTCAAATGAGGAAATTGGTCTAAATAATTTAGGGTGTTTATTTTAACAAAAACAGGGATCAAGCACATATGTGACTGGGACATTTCTCCAGATAGTTTCACTTAGAATGTATCTTCTTTGTGACCCTGTATCTCACTCTCTTTGTTACTAAATGTTACAAAACCTTTCTTTTTTCCATAGTTGCTACACAATTTCTCAAATAGCTTTAGAAACTTTGCAGAGGAAAGGAGCCAAATGAATAGATTAATGAGGGGTTGTTTGTGAGCTTGGTCGAGTTCCTTCAATGGCAGATGTGATAAATTACACACACTATCATTGTGATGATCATGCAGCAAACCATTATTAGAGCTTAATGTAGACCATCTCATTACATAAGCACTACTAGAGTTTGAACATACTTTAGCAGATAATATAAACTGTTCACATAATTTCAACCAAACAGGCATTTCTCTAGATTGAGGCTTTCATGTAAAAACATTAGCCATGTTCACCATCAAATGTCTCAGTTATGTTTTACTCATGCACAGAAAAACCCATAAATTAAGTCTCATATACATGAGAAATAAATGAACTCTTAAGCAGTTCTGTGTTTATAATGACCTCATTTTGTAGAAATTCATATATATGACACATTCCTTAAATAAAACCTCTGCTAAAATCACAGCAATGCAATGAGTTTAAAAACCAGTATACGACATAATAAGAGTGAGTAATTTTTATAAGGAATAAATTACATAAATGAGCAATTGTGTTTGGTATAAGGGTTATATTGTCAATGTTCTCTTATGGGCAAAAAGACTTACTAATAATGCGGAAGGAAAATTTTGGTGCTAAAAACTGTTGTGTAGTGAATAGATAAATTCTAGATTTTAACCATATTTTAAATACTTCATTAAATTCATTATTATTCAAAACATCACAGATTATGTTTTAATTCCTTAAAGTAAAAAAATCATACATCATAGACCAATTGGATATGAATTTAGAGACGTAAACTCCACGTGAATTTATTGCCAGATAAACTTATTCCTCCACTCTATAGCCCCAGTATGAACATGTGCCATCATCTTCATAACTCCAGTCAAAAACTTCAGTAATTTCTTATCTGAACCATCATTAAAGCCATTTAACTGGTCTCCTTGCTTCTGCCCCTGCCCTCTACTGTTCATTGTTTACAGTCACCAGAATAGACTTTCAAAAGCATAAACTGGACCTGTTACTCTCTTGAATAAAACAGTCCAATAAGTTTCTATTAGGTAGAAAAAAATATTTCGTCCATGAGCTTGTTCCTGCTGACCTTCCAACCTTCCTCTCTCACTGCTTTTAGCACCTCATTCACACTGGGTTTTCCTATCTATTGAAAATTCCAGGCTTATTCTGATCTCAGAATCTTTACTCTCATTACTAACTTTGTCTGGAACAGTCTCTCTCCTGGTTTTAGTATGGTTGACCTCTTTACTCATTCCTTAGGTCAAAATGTATCGTCTTCTTAGCTAGATATTCATGCTAAAATCATCTTGCCAGATTACAGTTTATTTAGAGCTGCTAGGGTCTTTGTAGACCTAAAATAAAAGATGTCAGCAGCTTTTTACTATATTCTGAGATAACAGAATTCATTACCTATTTATATCTATCTATAAATAGTAATAAATTAGAACAATGACATAAAATACCCAGAACATCCACATATCTGTAAAACTATATGAAACTAACTACATTAAGAAATAAGAAAACACCAGTAATCAAAATCCATGCACATTTCTAACCAGTAACGTATAGTATTATTCTAAAAAACCATCACACTAAGAAATCACATTTTTTTTAGCCTAGAAAAAAAACCCAAAAAACAAATAAAACTAAATAAACTAACAGGGAAGTTTTTTGTGTCACCATGTTATTATTAGCTGGCCTTTATATTTTTTACAGTTTCCATTTTACAAAAAAAAACAGATGTTTCTGAACAGGTGTAAGTGGGTGGACTTGGAAACCTACACACGTTGAAAGCTTCAATTTCCCTTTTTTGTGAAGGGTAGAGAAAGACAGAAATTATAATGCCCATTTCTGTTAAAAATCCTTTTTAGCACCTGCTTTTACATTCTGCTCATTTCATCTTTTCCCTAAAGCTAGTTGACTAAATAAATAATTAATAATGAAATGCAATTTACTTCCATTTTCTTCTTCAAAATTGAACCACCCCAGAGGGAGAATACCCAGTTGTCCAGTGGTCTGTGTAATCACCTCATACCCCCTACCCCATCTGCCCATCTGTCCTTTATTTCCATTCCCTTGCTCTAGTTCAGGCTCTCATTATTTCTTTTCTTTCCTTTTTTTTTTACACAAGATTCCTAAATAAACTCCATAATTAGATTGTTTTTCTCACTATAGTCTGTCATAAAACATGCTTCCAAAATAACATTTTAAACTGGAGATTTAATCAGGGTAGGTGGAAAGGAGCAAATCTTGAACCCCAAATTTGGAGACGTCTTAAAACCACTCCTTTCATTTACAAGCTGTGTTACCCAATTCGAGTTATTTATCTTTCCTGGGAATCTGTTTCCTCCACTCAATAATCTATTCTCAGACCTACTGAAGAGATTACACAAGGTTATATATGACACATTTCTTAGAGTGATGCCTGCTATTAAATAAACACTACAAAATTGCTGTCTAATGTTTCTCCCCTAGGCAAAAGCATCAATGGCTTCTCATTACCAAGAAAATAAACTTCAAATGTCTACAGTGATATTTGAACGTTGCCCACAGCTGGCACCAACACAGTCACTCAGTGAACGTGCCTCCACATACTCAGTCCGTCAGGAACTTGGACATGGTCTCCACACTTGCTTTGCATTCTTATCTGTGAGCTCATTTCTTGCATTGTTGTCTCTCTGGAATGTCTTTCTGCATCTTTCTCTACTGATTGAAGTGTTGCTCATTTATTTCTTCCAGAACATCTTGTGGAAACCTTTCTAGATCTCCTTTCAAGATGTCACAAGGCAATATGTTGTTACCTGTATAATAGTTTATATTTCTATGTCATCAGACACCATACATTTCAATAGCGAATAATATTCACACCTAGATCAGAGGATATTTTCTCCTTCTTCATTATAACCAAGCAATATGTTCTCTGAAGGCTAAGACTATGTCTTGAGCTCATTGCTTTTCCATAACATAGTTCACCCAAATGAACAGAACCTTGTGGACATCTTGATACTATTTGCTGAATTTGATAAAGACAAAGCTTACTGTATATGTGTGCCAGAGTGCATGTGTGTTAGTGTGGCTGCTGTGCGTGTGTGTGTGTTTGTATGTATAGGGGGATATGGAGAGACTGTTATGCACTGTTATAACCAGTGACCTTTCTGAGCTGCTTAGAAAGGTCATCTATCTATTAATTGAACATATATCTATAAGAAGAAGTCCCTGCCATCACTATATTTACATTCTAGGGAGGAGATAGAAAATAAACAGGTAGACAAATACAAACTATGCTTTTAGGATGTGATAGGCGTTATAAAGATAATAAAATGGAGTAAAGAGATCAAAGTGACAGAGGATGTTATTTTAGAGTGTGTGATCAGGGAAGGCCCACTTAAGAAGTGACATTTATTAAGAAGGGAGATCAGTGAGATGAGGAATTGAACCAAAGTATCTAGGAAAGGACATTTCTAGGCAGACAAAACAGCCACTGCAAAAGTTTTAGAAAAAAATGCCCTGGCCAGTTTGGCTCAGTGGTTAGAGTGTTGGCCCATAGACCAAAGAGTCCCAGGTTCGGTTCCCGCTAAGGGCATGTACCTCGATTGCAGTTTGTCCTCGGCCCTGTTTGGGGTCGTGCGTGTTGCAACCAGTCGATGTCTCTCTCTCACGTCAATGTTTCTCTTTCTCTCTTCTTCCCGCTCTATCTGAAGATAAATGCAAAAAATGTCCTTGGGTGAGAATTAAAAAAAAAAGTTTTAGAAAAATATATAAATATGACTCAAGCTCACCTCTCCTATGAAACTAATTTAGCCTGTTCCTCTTTCAAATAAAGTCACTTTTAGTGTTTCTGTCGCAAAGACAGTGTTTTAATTATTTCTATAATGCAGTAATTTTTATTATTTCCTTCAAGCCTCTTTTTTCATCCTAAAAATGGGGTTTAACTAGGGGACACTAAGACCACTTCTAGCTCCAGATTGCTATACTTCTTGACTTAAATACTTCTCTGTTCTCTTAGCTTCACTTTCTTCATTTGGATAATGAGTGTAATATTTTTATCACATAAATTAATTTTGCATTTATATTTATGGTTAGGGCACTAGTAGTACTGTCTCTTCGTCTCTTGGTTTCTGAAGCAGCAATAGCTCGGACCTTTCTGTGTCAGTTACGACTCTAATTTTTCGGCAATACTATGAAACTCTGAAATAACAGTGGCCAGGACTGTGTTGCAGAGTTAGATTCTCTCTCTCCCTTCATAACTTCAGCACATCAAGAAAAGGAGATCTTTCTGGAAACATTAGGAGAGGTTTATAAGGTGGACTCTGACATTTGGTTTATTGTGCAGTCGTAGTATGGAGTCCACAGGGGTCCCTGTTGTCATGTTGGAGGAGGTGACTGCTGGCTGACCCAGGCAATTAGTGACTCCTCACCCTTCCCTGTCTTTCAAATGTATATTCAGCCCACTGTCCCTGCAGTATGAACCACTTCAAAGACACAGGTCCCAATGTGTTGTTGGACCAGCTGGACTCTATGGAACCGAACTCCGTTAAAGCTTCTATATAAAGTGTAAGATTCTGGCCCAAGACAAGCCTCATATGTGAGTTCCTTTGCTTATTAAACCTGCCACCTACCAATTTGAAGTGGCCTTTCTGGTCCCTCCTTGTGTATAGGGGCTGGTTTTGAGCTTCCCCCAGGAAACTCCTGAGGTGGTGACCCAGCACGTGAGCTGTGGTTTTGGAGGCTGTGAGGAGAAAAAGACAGCTGTGCAACCTAGAGCAATTAGCTGCCTTTACTTAGCATTTGGCTAGACGACTGGCTCAGAAAGATGGTGGCCCGGCTGGAATGTTGCACATGGCTGGTCCCCAAACCAAATGCTCAGCAGGAATTTCACACATACAGGCACACATGAGCGCTTGTGAAAATCCCTGTGAAATAGCTGCTAATGATTGTCTAAACTGACTTTCAGCTTGATAACCAGACTCCTGCACAACTGTCAAATTAGCAGGATAGTTACTCAGAATGAACCCAGTGCACGGTGTTTGCTTTTTGAGAGGTAGATTTATTTTTCTTTAAACTGGTTGGCTTCACTTGTATGTGTGTTACATGCCACTGAGTCAGTTTTGAATCCTGGTGACCCTATGAATGAATGGTGTCCAAAATGTCCTGTTCTCAACAGCCCTGCTCAGCTCCTGTATACTCATGCCTATGGTTTCTTTTACAAAGTCAATCCATCTCATATTTAGTTTTCCCCTTCTTCTGCTGTCTTCTATTTTCCCCAGAATCGTTGTCTTTTCCAAAGAATCCTGCTTTCTTATAATATGCCCAAAGTAGGACAGCTCAGTTTTGTTATTTTTGCCTCCACAATGTTTCAGGCTTAATTTGCTCCAGTACAAACTTGTTCATCTTTCTGGCAGTTCAGGGTATTCACAGAACTCTCCTCCAACACCATATTCTAATGAACCATTTTTCCCTATTAGTCTTCTTCACTGTCCAGCTTTCACATCTGGACCTAGTAACTGGAAATATGAGGGTGTAGATGAGCTTGGCCTTGGTCTCTAATAATGCAGCTTTGCTCCTAGTGATCTTCCCAAACTCTCCCACTGCTGCCTGTCTGAGTCTCAGCCTACTCTTGGTTTCTTGGCTGCAGCCTCCATCTGAATGAAGTCAAGTCCTTAACCATTTCAATGTCTCCATGGTCTTTGTTACGGTTGAGGATTTCTTCTGTAGTCGTGACTTGTGTTCTTGTTTAAATGCAGCCTGCTTTGGCACTTCTTCTTTTACTTCATCAGAAGTTTTTTCAGATCATTGCTTCTCCCTATAAGATGACCGACTCTAGCTCAGTTTTTCGTATGATATATTCTGCAAACAGATTAAACAACTGGGAATAAAATGCACCCCTGTCTGATACCTTTGCCTATGAGACACCATTCTGTCTCTCCATACCTGTGTCCTGACAGTGGCTTCCTATCCACCATACAGGTTACACATTAGGGCAATCAACTTCTGACACACCCCCGTTTCTTTCAGAGCAACCCATAACTTTTCATGATCACCAGGGTCAAAGGCTTTCCTGGAGTCTATAAAATATAGATTAATTTTCTTCTGAAATTCTTTGGAGCTATCCAGCCCCAGTGAATATTTACAATTAGACCTCAAATGCCTCCTCCTTTTCTAAATCCAGCTTGAACATCTGGCATTTCTTGGTCCATTTCAGGCAGGTGCTTTAGTTGCTTCACCTTGAGCATCACTTTACCTGCATGGGAAGTTGGAGCAATGGTCCTATAGTTAATGCATCCCCTGGCATCTCTTTTCTCGAAGACTGGTGTAGGTAGTGGATATTTCCAATCTCTAGGCTATTGTTTTATTTTCCATATTTGTTGTCATGTTTTTGTTATGATTTTGACAGAGTCGGTCCCTGTAGCATGAAATAATTCCATTGGTATCCCATCTACTCCTGGTGATTTATTTCTTCCCAGTACTTTCAGGGCAGCTTTCATTCGCTTTCTAGAATCACAGGTTCTTAATCATAGGAATCGTCTTCAAAGGTATCTGTCATCGTTTTGGTCTGTTCTGTGTAGATTTTCAGTATACTATTATTCATACCTTTCCTGTAGTTTTTTCCTAGTCAGATAATGTGCTTCCTTGTTGATCATTCTGTATTCCTAACCTAGGTTTGAATTTCCCTCTTATTTCTTGAATCTTCTGAAGAGATCTCTTATTTTTTCTTTTAATTTTTTAGTTTTTTGTTCTTTTCTCTCTCCTTACATTGACCCTGTAACAGTTGTCTTTATCTCCATGTGGTAGCTATTGAAAAACTGCCTTCAGGATTCTAGTCCTTAATTTTGTCACCTTTGTGTTCGCCTCTCGCTGGTCTCTAACAATTTTTAGCATTTCTTCTGTCATCCATCTTGGTCTGTTTTTCTTTTTAACTCTGGCATTATTTTTCACATCCCTTCTTAATAATATTTCTAGTTTCAGTCCACAGTTCTGTTGGTCCTTGGTCAATTACATTTTAACAGTGCAGACCTGTTTTTTATGTGGACTTTAAATCCATCAGGAACGTCATTTAAGTTCCATTTTGGCATTACGATGCTTTTAGTCTCTTCTTCAGCTTTACTGTAGTGTTTGATATGAATAGTTCATGGTCAGTGTTACAATCTGCTCTTGGTCTTGTTTTGGCAGAGAGAATACAGCTTCTCCATCTCCTGGTTCCAATCACATAGTCTATTTGATTTCTCTATTAGCCATCTGGTGATGTCCATGTGTACGGTCGTCTGTTCAGTTGTTTGAAGCATGTGTTTGCAATGGACATCTTGTTGGCTTTGCAGAAGTTTGTGATCCAATCTCTTGCTTCATTCTGACCCCTAGTCCATAGGTTTCAAAAACATGTGATTGCTCGATTTTCTGCCTTTATATTCTAATCACCTATAATTACCAGCATGTCTTATTTCAGTGTGTGATCAAATTTTTCTTGGATACTTGCATAAAAGCTTTCACTTTTATCTTTGTCAGCCTCTGTAGTTGGAGCATAGACTTGAATGGTGGTTATGTTAATAGGTTTTTCCTAGAAATCTGATTAATATCATTTGATATTGTTCAGTCCAACCTGGCATTATAGCCCCTAATTGCCTGTGCCACATCTCGCCTCAGTATTAAAGCCACTCATTTCTTCCGAGTCGGTCATTTCCAGAATAGAATATTTGGTAGTTGCTTGACTGGAAATGTCCATTCCAGTTTATTTTCGTTCATTAACACAAAGCACGGTGATGTTTGGACATCCCATTTCTCACTTTACAATTTGCAGTTTCCCTTGGTTTATGCTTCTTACATTTCATATTCTGATTGTATGTGCTGTGCCGCGTCATGCTTTCCTTTCCCTCTCGTGCATTTGCGCAGTTAGCCGATAGGCAGCCTGCCAGCTTTGGTCTGGTTACATCTTAGCAACAATGCTCTTTGTACTTGTGCTCCGCTCTTCCCCAGTGACTTCTTGAGCGCTTTTTGACCTAGGAATCTCATTTTTCATCACCATCTCATATTTCATGTTTGACTATGTCATCATAGGGCTTTTGAGATAGACTGAAAAAATAAAGAGTAAGAAAAGAAAACGCAACAGTGGTTTACCGTTGCCTTCTGCTGTGCACTGCGTGGGTCCAGATCACGCGTGCTCACGTCTGAGATGTCGCTGTCGCCAAATGCGAAGACACTGTAAGTGCCCCAGCAAGAGCTGGCTCCATAATCTCAGAAATATTGTTTACTTCAGATTCTGAGAAATAGTCAAATACATGAAAGAAAAGACTAAACAAAATGGGCTGTTCTTCCCTCCCTCCTTTTCTGTTTGCCTACTCAAGTAGTCCCTACTGTGTGCCAAGCTGTGGAATAATACAAAAAATAAAAAAATAAAAAAGACAAAGAAACGAGTGAACATACAGCCTTCTAGATAGTCAGCTAGTAATCTAGTCGAGAACACAGACATACATATGCTAAATGTAAAATATTATAATTATGCTGCAACAGAAATAACACAAAGTATGTTGAGAACACATATCTTTTAAGTCCCCAGGCAGCCAGGAATATGTGTCTTGGCTACTGCTTTCAACTTCATGTCTTAGCAAGGTGATAACACATCGCAGGTATTTAAAAAGGAGAACGAGGGAGAATACTTGGTCTAGCTGTGTGGGAATGATGGGTGGCAAATAACATGTCACAGAAGAGATCATATTTGAACTAGGATATAAGGGTATTCCTTTTTAAATTTGTTTTCTTTGTGAAAGGACCTGAAATCTAACCTTTTTTTCTTTTACAATGACCCCACTTTCTATGATTGGCTGTAGTTCTGACCGGCAGTGTGTGGAAGATGTAGCTGCTTTACACACTCACCACCAGTGGGTTTTTTCACGTCCACTTAGTTGAAGGTTTTGAAAGGCGTGTAGTGTCATTACATCGTGGTTCTAATTCGCTTTTCACTGATGACTGATAATTTTGAAAATATTTCTCAAGTGATTATTGGCCATTTGTATATTTTCTTTGCTGATGTAGTTTTCAAATCTTTTGCCCATTTCTATTGTGTGTGTGTGTGTGTTTTCATTTTTATTTTTTAGTTGTAACATTTCTTTATATCTTCTGGATACATGTCTTCTGTCTGACATGTGTTATGGATTTTGTCTCTCAGTCTATGGGTTGCCTTTTGGTTTTATTAACAGTAAATTCAAAGAGCAAATGTTTTACATTTTGATTGTTTAATTTTTAATGTTTTTATAATGGCTCATTTTGTGTGTGTGTTCTGGAAACCTTTGCTTAAATCCTCTACAAATTCTATAATTTTAGGTTTACCTATAGGTCTATGCATGCTTTCTAACTTATGGTATTAGATAAGAATCTCTTATTTTCCACATGGAAATTTAATTGTTTCAGCAATACTTATTGAAAATCATTTTTTATGTATTGAATTTTTTGGCACCTTTGTAAAAATCAACTAGCTATATTTCTGTAGATCTATTTCTGTGCTCTTGTTTCCATTCCATTGCTTTAGATGCCTAACCATGTGCCACTCCCAAGTGTCTTGATTTCTGCAGCTTTATTTTAAGTCTTAAAATCAAGTATGGTACGTATTCTAATATTGTTTTCTGTAAGAAAGTGCTTAGCAAGACAATGTCAGGTCCTTTATTTCCATACCAATTTTATTATCAGCTTTTCAACTTCTATAAAAAAAAAAAGTATAATGTAAAGGATTCATTTTGGTTGATGCTCCCACCATTCCTATTCAGCTAAGATTTTATCATTCACGGGTGTTGAATTTTGTCAAATGCATATATTAAGAGAGCCCTTTTTATAAAAATTCTGTTAACATAGTGAATTAAATGGATTGATATCTGATTATTAAATCAATCTTATACTTCTGGGATAAAATTTAATGGTTTATATTATATTATAATTTATATTTTGTTAGGTTTAATTTTATAATATTTTTGCTAAAGATTTTTGTGTCTATGTTCATGAAGAATATTGAGTCATAAATATTCATTGTTTGCAATATCTTTGTCATGTTTATGCTTAGGTTTATGTTCACCTTGTACAATGATTTGTTTGTACTTTCTTCCTCTCTATGCTGAAAAAGTATGTTAATATTGGTAGAATTAACAACTGAAACTATTTGGGCATAGTGTTTTGTTATTGTGTCTACTTTTGTGAGTTTTGTTTTTTAAGGACATTTTTCCATTTCATCTAAGTTGTCAAATTTGTTGGCATAATGCTGTTCATATTATTTTATATTCTTTTTAATATTTGTAGAATCAATAGCAAAAATCTCTTCTTCATGATATTGATGATTTTCTTTTTTTTCTTTCTTGATTAGTCTGTTTAGGGGATTGTTAATTTTGTTTATCTGTCCAAAGAATTAAGTTTTGGTAATGTCTTGTTATTTTTCTGTTTTCTAGTTTACTTATTTCTACTCTTTCTTTATTATTTCTACTCTGTAACTTACTCTAGTTTTATTTTGGTGTGCTTTTTCCAGCTTCCAAAAGTTGAACCTTGAATCACTAAATTTCCTCCTTTTCATATATACCTTTTTTGCTTTTCTTATATAAACTTTTGTATCTTTAGCTGCATCTTATTTCTTTGCAAATTAAATCGAGCAGTTTTGGTTATAATTGTATATTCACATGCAGTTTTCAGGAATAATATGGAGACACAAATGAATCTGGAAGATAGAGTACTAAGTAAAATAATCCAGACAGAGAAAGACAAATACTGTATGATCTCACTTTTATGTAGAATATAAAAGAAATAAGAGTCAAATTCACAGAAACAGAGTAGAATAGTGGTTATCAGGAGTTGTGGTTGGGGAAATGCGGAGATTTTGGTCAAAGGGTACACACTTCTAGTCTAAGATGATTAGATTCTGAGGGCCTAATTTACAGAAACTATCCCCTATACTTTAAGAAGGAAGGGCTTGGACCAAAGGAGATGGTGGCAGTGCACACAATCCCTGGACAGGCTCAAGGACTACGTTGCAGACTAGACTTTTAGGAATGCGATTCAGCACAAGGCACAGCTCCCTCTACCGAGGAGTGCTGTTTCTAAGACCACAGCTGCAGTGGCACTTGCCTTACTAATATACACTGGGAAAGAGAAGCATGGATTTCCTTAACTGAGATACAGTGTCCAGTGTCCAGAGTAAGACACTGCCACGGATAGGAGTGCCACTGATCTCGCTACTGTAACTGTCTCTTACCACTCTGGAATGCTGCTGCAGAATACTTTCACTTTTTCGTGACCATCTTTTCTTGCAGAAGAGCCAAAAAGGGCAGAAAGATGGTCTCTAACTGATCATTTGTGTCTTCTAAACTTTACAAAACAAAGGCGGCAGATTCCATTTTTCTTTCACATGACTAACTGCAACAGAATGTGGGAAAATGTAATTTTATAGAGCTCAGTATATTTTGCTAGAAAAAGAGTGAGGAATAGGTTGTATGATCTACAGTATCCTGAATAGTATGTGTCCTGTTTCCTCATTTTAATAAAATGTCACTTAAAACGTCATCATTATATTTTCTATTATATGCTTTCTGCCTACTCTTTATTGTTAATTATTTTTTTAAATGAACAATGAAGAGAATTTATAGTTACAAAATTTGATGGAAGATATTTTTAAACCCTGAGCCAGACTCAGGTAGTTTAAATTAACTTCAGGTTTCTGCTGAAATTTCTCTATACCCTTAGACTGTCAGCCGTGAGTGTCTGTGGGTTCCTGCCCGTAAAAGTATCTCCTTTCTCCCATTCACACCCTCTTATGTATCCCAGTGTGTTACTTCTGCTATTCTATTTCTTCTATTACTTTCACACTCTGTGTTCCAGAAGTTTGTTAAATTAACTCACCCACTGCAGATTATCTCCCCATTGTTTTCACTGTCAAGAGTCCATTTCTTTTATTTCATTAGTATCATTTTAGATGTATCTCTGAAGAGGGACAGGAAAAAAAAAAACATAGAAAAATCTATGAACATCTTCAAGTCTCTTGTCCTTTAATAATATCTGAGAGAGATATGTTAAAATCTCTTATTGTAATGGTGAGATTTTTTATTTTTTACCCCGTGATTCTGTCTTTTTTTTTTTTTCCTTTATATATTTTGAAACTTTGGTGTTAGGTTCATTCACATTTATAATTTTTATACTTAATTTAATCTTTTCTTAATGTCTAATGACTAATAGAAAATTTTAAATAGTGTACTTTATCTAATATTACTATAGATATACCTCATATACTTATTTTGCTTGAATTTGCCTAATACACATTTTCTCTTCTTAGACTTCCAATGCTTTGTTGTTCATAAATTCTTTTAAAAATATAATCTGAGCCCTGGCAGGTTTGGCTCAGCGGTTAGATCATCGGCCTGCGGTCCGGAGAGACCCGGGTTTGATTCCTGCTAAGGGCATGTATCTCGGTTGCAGTTTGTCCCCGGCCCTGGTTGGTCGTGTGGGTGGCAGCCACTCGATGTGTCCCTTTCACGTCGATGTTTCTCTCTCTCTCTCTCTCTCTCTCTCTCTCTCTCTCTCTCCCTCCCACTCTATCTGAACAAAATATGGAAAAATGTCCTCGGGTGAGGATAAAATATATATATATCTGAGAATTTATATTTTATCTGTACATTGATTTTGATTCATTTGTACTTTCTGTTAGTCCATTTAATATTTTTCTTTGTTCTGTTTTTTTTTTTCAGTGATAATCTTTCCACCTACTGGTTTATATTTATAATATTTAGATATATCTATATCTAATATTTAGTTGCTGTTCTCTAATTTGTAAACTTTACATAAACATTATAATGATGTTTATCAAACAATTCATGGATAGAAGAATTGATTATGTCCAATTTTTTAATATATAATCTTTCTAGTGACTATTTTTCCACTTGGCTGGGATTTATTTCTACCTTAATTAATTAATTTTGTATTTTGGATAATATCATTGTTGTTTAATATATTTAATTTTTGTTTTTAATTATATTGACATGTTATTTTCCTTGGTTACAATTTCTTCTTACACCTTAGACCTTACTTTGAAATTAATTTTCTTTTAAGTAAAAAAATATGTTCTGGAAATTTCTTTAGTTAGAGTCTATTAGTAGAACATGTGTTAGGTTTGTGCCTAAAAATACTTTTATTTTACCCTCCTTTCTCAAAGTTAATGTAATCAGATATAGACTTCCAGGATTACAGTTTATTTTTTAAGTTATCACTATGAAGATTTAATCACAATATCTTTTGAATTTAAATGTTTCCAATATATAATTATAGACCTAATCTTAGACTGAGTCTATATTTTCTCACTGACTGTATTTAATTTTGTTGGTGTTTTACTATGATGTTTCTAGTTTGGGTTTTTTAAATATTTATTCTTTTTGAGATTAATTGTTTTATCAAATGTGAGCGGTGCTGCTTTTCATCAGTTATTCACAACTCTCAGCTGTGGTTTTTCACCTATTGCTTTTTCTGAATTTTTTATGTGACCTCCTCCGGGAACTCTAAGTTATGTGAGATCCTCTTACACTACCTGACACATTTTATAATCTCTTTTTTATTTTCCATGTTATTATCTTATGTTCTGCTGTCTAATTTCTCCATTTCTATTTTACATTATGCTAATATAAGACGGATCTTCAGATCTTCCTCTTGTACTATATTTTTTGTCCACTAAGTTTCTAAATTCAAAATGACATTCATTCCTGGAGTTTACAAATCCATTTGGCTATACTTTCCAAAGCATCCTTTTTTTATTTTCTTCCAAATATATTGAATATATCACCATTGTATTCTTGCCTGATAATTCCAATCTCTGCAGCCTTTATGGGTTAACAGCTGGCCCAGGTTATTGCATGCTCCAGTGCTCCCAGAATCCTATTCTGTGTGCTAGATGGGATTTTTGTTTCTGCATTTTATTCTTCAACTTTAATTGTACTGTTGTGAGAGGTGTTTCCACTAATGCTTAGTCTGCCTTATTGCTACAAATGGACATCCCTATATTTTTTCTGATCATTTTATTATTTTAATCATTGAACTTAATTTATATGTAGTGCTATTTAAGGATAGTCAATAGAAACAGTAACAGTTGGTAGATAAAAATATTTAATGATGGCTTGTAATATCTGATGTTGGAGAGGTCATGTGTTTCAACCAAACGAAATACAACAATATGACTCAGGTTAGTGTGTTTTAAGATAGAGAAAACCATGATGAAGTTTCTTTACAAAGACAATGATCATTACGTGCTCTACTTAATTTTATTTTCAAAGTGAATAAAAGCATTTCAGAAAAATTTTGGGCCCAGTATCTTATCCTGATAATCAACACAATCAGTGCTACAAATGCTAGTGTAGAAAACCACCATATATAACTTTATTTGCTCTTTAAATAGTGTAGACAAATAATATCTGCATATTAGAATTAAGGAAGCTACTTAATTCTTCTCAAAATGTCTTAGGATGTGTCTAGGTCTGGTTTATTTATTTTTGTGGAACATAATGATTTATTTATTTATTTTTATCCTCACCTGAGGACATTTTGCATTTATCTTCAGATAGAGCAGGAGGGAGAGAGGGGGGAAGAGAGAGAAAGAAACATCAATGTGAGAGAGACACATCGACTGGTTGTCACCCACACAACCCCAACCGGGCCGGGGACAAACTGCAACCGAGGTACATGCCCTTAGTGGGAACTAAACCAGGGATTCTCTGGTCCGAAGGCCGATGCTCTAACCACTGAGAAAAACCAACCAGGGTGAACATGATGATTTCTGGAGTAGAAGTAATAATGTATGCTTAATGAATACTTGTGTAAGCTAGGATCGGAGATGCTTACGGTGATGCAATCACATCAATCAGAAAGACATAGATCCATCTCGTTTCAGAGATAATAATCATATACTTTACACTCAGCTGAAACATACATGATTAGCCACATTTTTATCATCTTTTCTGGAGAATGTTTAGGTTCTACTTGCTCTTATTACTGTCTCTGTTACATTCTCCTTTTAAGTGATTACAGTACTGTAGCATGCAGTTTCTCTCATATTATACTTCTAATCTATCCCACAGATAAGAACAGAAAACCATTCACTTCATGAGTAAAAAAAAAAAATGAATGAGGATGCAAAAGGTAAAGAAAATTGCCTAAGGTCACACAAGAAATCATTGGTTGAACATATAATCCTACAATTACATTGCTCAGTCTCTAGTTCTAATAGTTTAAACTGCCAAGTTCTGGGAGGGATTTATGCAGGCATCCTTCTCCCAGTATCAAGAGCTGGGAAACGTATAGAACTTTAAGGTTCTATATCTATCTAAAAGATTAAGTCAAAGTTAAGCAAAAAAATTGTGGCCTAAACAGAATAGTGGTAGGTGGACTTTCCCCCAGATTTTACCTGAAGTATGTGGATCATTACAGCCTTTTTGAGGTCATGCATCTCCTGTGTCACAGTGATGCGATCTGAGTGGACACTGTCTGTCCTGGTTTTGAACCTCCTTGCTTTCTTTATAAGAGGATGAATAACAACTTCCAGCAGGGTGGAAGACAGGCAATTTGCTTGCCAGAAGAAAAATAGTACCTCTTATTAAAGGGTAGAAAACTCTTGGCAACTTAAAAATGAGTAAAATAAATACCAGAATGTACTTGAAATCATTAAGCTACAGAAAGGTCGGCTGTTGAATTAAAATATGTGTCATCTTGGCATTTTGGAAGAAAGTAAAAGACAGCATCCAAAATGTTTTCCTAGTAATGAATAAAAGCATCAAGGTATATGGCAATTATGATCAAAGGAATTCAGACAAATTGAAGTGAGGTGAGATGTTACATCACATCAGCTCAGCAGGATGAGTGTCAGGTTTATTGAACTCAGCAAGGACATTGTGTGAAACACCACCAACCAGGCTGAGAGAACCAGGCATATAATTTCCTGTCTTTAAAGATAAACAATTGGGAGTGCATCATTAATGCATTTGATTTTTGAAAGTTTATTTTGGAGACAATGTGTATTCCTTACATGTGTTTTCTTTTTCTCTCAATGAGAAGTATGATATTTGAAGGAAATATTCGTTGTAACTTCCAGCGTTGCTTTTATAAAAATAAAATTAGATTTCTCTAATTTTTTCCCTTTGTTTTTTCTTCCTTTTAGTACTTTGAGAGCAAAAATACTAAATTCAAAACAGTAGATATTTGTAAATCACAAGGGAAAATTGGTGAGTGGATCTGATCAACAAGGGAGCTTAGAGGGCTGAGGAAACACTTAACATGCTCCATTTACTTGAAAAATATGTTAAACATCCTCTGAGGCTTCCATGATGGAAAATACTTTACTGCTACTGAACCCAGAAAAGCAAGACCACCCATAGTTTATCTTAACTGTTGATATTTGATTTTGTGGGGGTTAGATAGACAGATCATTGGGCAAAGATGTGGGTATAGGGAAAATAAGAAAGAGCATCGTTACCAAGGAAAGGGTATAAAGTTTTCCCCATCTATGGGCACTGTTTCAGAATGTTGTCATTCTAAAGTCCAGTGAGTAGTGTGTGCTAAGAGAAACCTGTCTGCGTTAATAATGAGGTTTTTTTTGCTTTGTTTTTAAATAATTAAAAATCTGCCCATGACCTTGGGCAATAATCTTGAAACACACTGAACTGATATAAAGGAGCCTGAGTGATGCCAACAGACTGTTTTAGTTGAAAGAGGGCTAGGTGCCATCTGATGTCATGTATAGAACATCCATCTGTCATATTTCACACAACTAGAACAAACACTCCAAAAGTTTATATGGAACCAAAAAAGACCCCGAATAGCCACAACAATCTTGAAAAAGAAGAACAAAGTAGAAGGGATCACAGTACCAGATTTCAGGTTATACTACAAAGCCACTATAATCAAAACAGCCTGGTACTGGCACAAGAACAGGCAGATAGATCAATGGAACAGAATAGAGAACCCAGAAATTGATCCAAGACAATATACTCAATTAATATTTGACAAAGGTGGCAAGAGCATAAAGTGGAGTAAAGAGAGACTCTTCAATAAATGGTGTTGGGAAAATTGGACAGCTACATGCAAAAAAAAATGAAGCTAGAACACCAACTTATATCATACACAAGAATAAACTCAAAATGGATAAAAAGACTTAAATGTGACCCATGAATCCATAAAAATCCTAGAAGAAAATGTAGGCAACAAAATCTCAGACATCATACGCAGCAGAATTTTCACTGATACATCACCTAGGGCAACAGAAAAAAAGAAAAAATGAACACATGGGACTACCTCAAACTCAAAAGCTTCTGCACAGCAAAAGAAACAACCATCAAAACAAAAGGGGATCCTACTATATGGGAGACCATAATCGCCAATGATGCATCAGATAAGGGGTTAATTTCCAATATATATGGAGTGCTCATACAACTCAACAAAAGGAAGACAAAGAACCCAATTAAAAAATGGGCAGAGGAACTAAATAAACACCTCTCCAAACAGGACATACAAATGGACAAGAGACATGTGAAGAAATGCTCAATGCCACTAATCATCAGAGAGATGCAAATTAAAACAACAATGAGGTATCACCTCACATCTGTCAGAATGGCCACCATCAACAAATCATCAAACAAGGGCTGGTGAGGGTGTGGAGAAAAGGGGACTCTAGTACACTGCTGGTGGGAATGCAGACTGGTGCAGCCACTATGGAAAACAATATGGTGTTACCTCAAAAAGTTAAAAATTGAACTGCCATTTGACCCAGTGATCCCACTTTTAGGAATATACCCTAAGAAACCTGAAACACCAATCAGAAAGAATATATGTACCCTTATGTTCATAGCAGCACTATTTACAATTGCTAAGATCTGGAAACAGCCCAAGTGTCTATCAGTAGATGAATGGATAAAAAAGCAGTGGTATATATACACAATGGAGTACTATGCAGCTGTAAGAAAGAAAGATCTCTTATCCTTTGAGATGGCATGGAAGAACCTGGAGAGTATTATGCTAAGCAAACTAGCCAAGCAGAGAAAGATAAATATCACATGATCTCACTTATTTGTGGAATATAATGAACTAAACAAACTGATGAACAAAACTAACCCAGAGACATAGAGGTGAGGTTTAGACTGACAAGCCTCAGAAGAGGGGATTTGGAGGGGAGAGATAAACCACAGAACTTACATGCATGTATGCATGACTAATGAACATAGACAATAAAGCTGCGGACGGGGCCAGGGGGAAGGGTGTCAGTGGGGGAAAAATGAGAAACATCTGTAACAAAAACAAATTAATAAATAAAAAAATTTTATAAAAATGAGCATCCATCTGTGACTCAGAAGACAAAGTTTTTTTGTTGCTGTTGTTGAACACGTGGATTGTAGGATTAATTTTCTTTATGTGGGCTGAACATTGAAAGATTAGAAGTAATTCCTGATTTTTTTTTTTTTGGCAGAAAATTCTATGGGGACAATCTATAGAAATAAACAAATGGAGATTTTTCACCCAAATCAGGAGATTTATGGAGCACTTTGGAGTCCATAGTTCCCAGATGAATTCTAAATTTACCTAAAACCACAATTCTAAAAGTTCATAGCATAAGATCAAAACAACGTTTCAGTTAAAGGATAAGTCCAGAATACAAATTTTATAGTTGTGCCCATCGCATGTTGAGAATTTTGGTGTCTTCATCATAGTCAGACACTCCCTAGCTGGACTGTTTTGTTCTCTTCTTATCTGGTGCATTACATTTCAGTGAGCCCTTCTCATCTTTCCATTTGTTCTATTTTGAGCCACCAATGCCAGCAGCATACCTCACTGGAAAGACTCTACTTGGCAGGTTTGATAACTGCATGCTAGTGCCCACAGCAAAAATGAATCCGATGTTGAAGGGAAAGAGAAATGGAAAATCAAATTAATGGAATAAAAAGAGAGATCTAAGACAACATTTAATATCTACATGAAAGCAGAGCAGATAAGAGTTCTTTTAACAATCAATTAGCCAGCATCTGAAGGAAATGATATGTATTCTTAAGACCTTGTTCCTGCTTTACTCTCCTTCACCAGCAATAGAATTCTCACTAAGTTGAATTCTGATGTTACTGCCACCATTGAGCTTAGACATTCTATTCAAAAGTAATTAATTGTTAAATGATGAATAATTCACATACCAATTGCAGTTTGTAAGGCAATTTATGAGTTGAATCAATGAAATATATATGTATGCGCTATATAGCCACTTTGTCCTCCATTTTAATAGCATTTACATCCAATGAAATCAAAATTAGGTAATTATGTACAGGTTTCACAATGTGAACAACTTTTAAAAATATATAGATTTATTTTTATTTTTAAAAAATTGTCATCCGAGGATATTTTCCCATTTGTTTTCAGATAGAGTGGGAGGGGGAGAGAGAGAGAAACTTTGATGTGAGGGAGACAATATCGATTCGTTGCCTCCTGCATGACACCAGCCAGGGCTGGGGACTGAATTGCAACCCAGATACGTGCCCTCCACTGGAATCAAACCCGCTGAGCCAATTGGGCCAGGATGATATATAGATTATTTTAACAGAAGTCACTCAATTATTACTTTGAGAACTCTTATCTGCTTTGCTTTCATGTAGATATTCTTACATTTTAAAAAATAATTAAAAACATGTATTTTTCTCAGGCATCCTTAATCTAGTCAAAGTAAAGTAAAATAAAAAGATTTATACCCTCTTTTTCAACTCCTACCAATATTTAGATGTTTTTGCATGAAATATTCAAAAGTTGTCTTTGCACATTTTACACCGTGTTTTTAAGCAAAATAGGGCTAAACAGAAAATGCTGAGTGAACTGTAGAAGGGTATACTATTTTAGATAGATTATTACCTATGCGGCACTAAATCTTACAAATCCTGCCTTTTTCTGACATATATGAATGCCAGTGAATAAGTGTGACATTATTTAACAAACTCGCCTTAAATCATCTCTAATTGCAAATATGAAAAAAATTCACCTATTTTGATAATTTTTTTATATTAATAAACTACATGTACATACAATTAAATTTTGCTGTGTTGTCATTGCCTGGGTTCTCTCAAATATTTCAAAGTTTCAAGCAATGAGAATGTATCTCTGGTTCTGAGATAGACTGAAAGTCAGAAAGACTGATTTGGAAAAGATGGAGAAAAAATAAGCAATGGCCTGGGCATCATGAAGACAGGGCCCAAGCTCTGGTTGTCTCTCCAGTTATTTCTGTGGTCTCGGGTGTTATGTATCGCTCTGGACCTCTACACATGTAAAGGGAGAGTTCTGAGTGAGGTGAACTCTAAAATCTTTTGCTTTTAATTATACAAATGCTTTAGTAAACAATTCTCAGATAATCACAGTTATTCCCTAGAAAATTCTGAGAGATAGCAGAATTTATAAAATGAATATTTAAAAAAAAGCCAATCTCATAGAACAAGGTAAAAATAAGAAATAATTCCAAGTTTTAAAACTTAAAATAAGTTTTCTTTTCCTAAAATTATTACTATCTTGGATATTAGGGAGAGATACTTGATTTGAGATTCTGGAAAAAGTGACCATGTGTTCTTTTATGATGAACTCTTGAGATAACTCTTTCATTTTGTTTTAGCAAGTATTAAACCTCACTACATGAGGCAAAGTAAGACTGTAATTATCAGAAATTCTTAATTTATGCTTTTTCTCTCCCCCAGCTTTATTGAGGTATACTTAGTTAAAACTGCACCTATTTAATGTATACATTTTGATAAATTTGGACATCTGCATATACCTGAAATATCATCACCACGACCAAGGTAATGAACATAACCATCACCTCCAAAAGATTGGTTTCATGCCTTTTATTTTTGTAGTAAGAACACTTAACATGAGATCTACCCTCTTACTAATTTTTGAGTACATAATACCATATTGTTAATGATTGGCCATATGTTATATAGCAGATCTCTAGAACTAATGTTCTATTTCTTGACCTTAACATGTATGTCCATTTGATGAAAACCTCAAACCTGAGGTTTATTCAAATTACTTTATAAATCCCCTATCTCTGCTTCCACACATATTCTTCTTCCACCTCTGAATTCCGAAAGCCCTTTGTGCTAGGGCACCTTAGTACACTCTTTTACCATATACCATATTACATGCGTTATATAACAAAGGCCCCAAGTCCTTGCACTGCTTGGACACACTCATCCTGGAATAACTGGTTCTTTCTGCTTAACTCTCTCTTGTCACTTAAGTCTTAGCTTAGATTCCACCACTGCAAAGAATTCTCTGATCATTCAAGGGCAACTAAACTCCCAGTCACTGGCTATTTTATCATCATGGATATCTTTCTAGTATTAGTTTTTAAAGTTACCTATTTTCTGTCTCCTTCATTATATGTATGCTCCCTGTCTGCTGATACCTTGTCTACATCATTTAGTATTGTATCTACAGCACTTTAGACAGCAAACAGGAGACAACAGATGCTCAATAAGTATGCAGTGACCGAATTAATCTTTTTGTCTGTATGAACTCTTCCATGTTGCTGGACAGTGCATCAACGGGGGAATGAAGTGCCTGCTGTTCTGTCTTTGTACCTTCTGTAATATCTGACACATTGTCTTGCACACCAGAAATACTCAGTGGATATTTTACGAACAGAATTGTATTAACGTGGCTGAAAAACCAGTAGATAATTGGAACTGTTACTCTCATTCTGCAAAATGTAGTTTCTGTTGTAATATCATTTCATTTACTGGGCACTTGGTTAGATAAAAATAAAGAACTCTAAATTTCAGTACACTAACTTTAAAAAAGTCATATCTGTTGAGGGAAAATGTTTCTTCTTCTACCCTTCTAGTTTCTTTGGCTGGTCTTGTAATTAAGTTAAATTGCTTTAAGACAGATTAGCAGGAGAAAAACATGCACCTTGGGGTAACTTGAGCAGTAGAGGCTTATATGCCGTCCTAAGCTAAGCAATGGGGTAGGGGCCTGGAGCATCAAACCCAAGTCGGTGATTCACAGGGTAGTAGAAAGAGAAGATCTCAGTAATTAGATATTTGCCCTGCCATACAGATAAGTCATTCAGACAAAAGTTCTATCTGGTAATAGCTCTCTCTCTCTGAGCCAGGCACCCCCATCCACAATTTTTTGGTAATTAAGAGAGAGATAAAAGCTTTTCTTGAGTCTGGTGCATCTTGATTGCCTTCAGCTCAAAATAATCCACATGCCAAAGTGACACATTTTGGGAGGCATGTTCTGCTCCCCTTCAAGGAAAAGCTATTATACTCCCAAAGGAGTCTTGATTTAATTCCTTTCTAAAATATTGTCTATATCTATTCAACTGAAACCTAGCAAGTGGTGAGGTAATTTAAATAAAATATATTTAAAACCGGAGTTCTTGTAAGAAATCTAAAAATGCAATTACTTGTTTTGAGTATAACTAGGACATTTTCTGCATAGATGTGGTCTGATTACAGAACAGTCAATCCACCAGTAGTAGTATTTTTCTACTAATGATTTAAAATTTCTGAATTATATATTATGCTTTAATTGCCATAAATTATTCAGAAACACTACATTGTGACTTCAATGAAGTAGATAAAAGCAGAACTCTAACATCTCTAGTTCATTTTAATATGAATTGTGTAATAAATGAAAGCAATGTATTATTCTTGTACCATAATGGATTGGATTAGCGATAGATTGGCTACTTTAAAATTAAATTTACTACCAAATTACTACTAATTACAATGTGGAAACCGGGGGGGGGGGGGAGTCTAAAAGTCATTCAAACGTGTACTTTACAGATGAGGACGCTGAAGTCAACTGCTTTACTCAATGTTTTGCAACCGGCTACTTTGTGTTAGTGAAGCCTTAAAAGTTGGCTAGATGTCCAGATGCAAGTCTCTGCTTCTAATCTAATGCTTACTCCAAACCAGAGACTGCTGGCTCTTATTGTTCTCTCAAAAGGCACCAAGTAATGATTTTCTGAAACAGGTACCCAGCAGTATTAGAGGCTGATAGGTTTTGGCTTATCAAATTTTAAATTATTATTTATTTAAAAAAAAAATAAGAATTATCAGCCTTTAATACTACTCTGCAATTAAATAAGTAATATTATGGTTAAATTTAGACCTGAAAAAAAGTTTTGATTATTTGAGAGGCGCATGTAGATCGAATACTGCTTTCTTTAGGAAATTGACTGAGATTGTGTATGCTGAATGACACTCTGCGTATCAGAATGCAGAGTCGTAGAGAAGGATGGAAGTAGACTGCTTCCGTGTGTGTATTAGTTAGGATTGCAGCTGTCGATGGCAGGAACTCATCTCAAATTAGTTTATACAGAAAAAAGCTCACTGGCTGGAAAGTTGCTATGTGAAAAGAAAGAGCGACAGAAAAACAAAGAATCTAGGGCAAGATTTATGCACTCAGCACTGCTAATCAATTAATTATCATTCTCCTCTTTTCTCTCTCTCTCTCTCTCTTCCTCTCCTAAGCTGAGATTGATTTAATTCTTTAAAAAGGCTCATTCTTCATATGTACTTCATATTTAAAGCAAGATATGGCTCCTGGCAGCTCCAGCATGGTTTCCTCTCATTTAAGCAATCCCCACAAGAAGGGAGAACTATTTTATTCCAGGTTCTATCCATATTAAAGAAGATGTTGAATTTGCACAGCTTGGGGTACTTGACCACAATGGGGAATAGGGGACTCCTGCTATGGGATGATATTAGCGATTTCACAAAAACCACAGGCAACTAAGGAAGTGTAATTTCCCCAAAGAAAGGATGCTAAATTCTAAAAGGATGTAAGATTAAGAAGAATATATACCCCCGAAAGCAGCGATTTTCAACCTTTTTATCTTTTGGTACACATAAACTAACTAATAAAATTCTGTGGCACACTAAAAAATATATATTTTTGCCGATCTGACAAAAATAGATATAATTTTGATTCATTCACACTGAATGGCTGTTGTGTTGGCTGAAGTCATTTTTTCATTTGAAACTCTAAGGGAGAAGAGGTCAGTGCCCTTGACTAAATAGTCAGGTATTGCATATTTAAAAGTTCTTGTTGCACACTGGTTGAAAATTGCTGTCCTAGAGTATTTTTGGTAATGGAATCTGCCATGCTAATATCTCGTGAATTAGTTTTTTAGAGGTGGCAATATTAATTTTCAGTACTAACCCTATATAGCTTATAAATTTCCAAAGATTAAAATATGATAAAGCCCTGGCTGGTTTGGCTCAGCAGTTAGAGCGTTGGCCTGCGGTCCAGAGAGACCCGGGTTTGCTTCCCGCTAAGGGCACGTACCTCGCTGGGTTGCATGCAGTTTGTCCCTGGCCCTGGTGGGGTTGTGCGGGTGGCGGCCACTTGATGTGTCCCTTTCACAATGATGTTTCTCTCTCTCTCTCCCTTCCACTCTCTCTGAACAAAAAATGGAAAAATGTCCTTGGGTGAGGATAAAAAAATATATATAAAATCTAATATTAATAAAGATGCAGTAAGGTGGGCCCTCATATAATTTTGAAGGAAGAGTAAATTGGTAAAATCTTTTTGTAAAGCAATTTGATGTGTTAAGAACCTTAAAGATTTCAGTCTTGAATCCAGTAATCTAATTCTAAAAGTGAATTCTAATAAAATAATAAAGAATGTATGTACATATTTATGTGCAACATTTTTAATAATTCTGAATATTGGAAACAAAATGCATGTTGAGCAAAGTTGATTTTGTTAAATAAAAGTATATGATGGCCTAAGATGCAGATTACAGAAGATACCCTCCTCACACAATTTTGCTGATATATCATGTTTGCAAGGTTGAAAGAAAACAACTGTCCTTATAACTATTGGTAAGAATATAAATTGATGCAAACTTATTGAAAGAAATCTATATATGTGTATATATATATATAATCATAAAAATATATATCAAAATTAAAAATGCAAACAGTGTAGCAATTTCATTTCTAGACTTTTCCCCCCATAGATATTCTTGTATGTACTCAAAGAATATTCACTGCAATACTGTTTGCAGTTGAAAATATGTGGAAATAAGTTAAATGTCTACCAATAGGGATATATTAAATAAATGCAGCAGTTAAAAGTAATGATATGTATCTTAATCTCCAAATATATTAAATAAAAAAGCAAGAGTTAGCCCTGGCAAGTTTGGTTCAGCAGTTAGAGTGTTGGCCCACAGACCGGAGGGTTGTGGGTTCAATTCCAGGTCAAGGGCACGTACCTGGGTTACAGGTTCATTCCCTGGCTTTAGTTGGAGTTGGGCAGGAGGCAACCAATCAATGTGTTCCTCTCACATCGATCTCTCTCTCTCTCTCTTCCTCTCTTTCACTCTATATGACAATTAATGGGAAAATATCCTCGGGTAAGGATTAACAACAACAAAAAGCAAGAGATAAACACTGTCTATAGAAAACTCTCATTTATCTAATATTTCATGAATGGGCTTGCATGTGTGAAACTGGAGGTCAAACAAGTCTGGACCTTGTGCCGCCTGTCACCATCCAGCGAAAAAACCAGAGACAGGGATTGGATTACAAATGTGTGTTTAATAATATCAGATGTTGAAAATCTGGGAAGGTGATAGGTAAAAACCCTAACATCTACCTTCCCCTTAAGCTTGTTAGGAGAAAGTTTATATAGGGGACTCAGGGAAAGGGAATGTGGGTAGAGAGTACAAAGGAGGTTCTTGTAATTTGCAGTCCTGGAATTTGAGTCCCTGTGGGGGTCTTGGGTCTTGATGGATATCTTTATTAGTAGTCTCCCAAACAGGATTTATTACTAGTTCTAAAACCGGATAAGCGGCGATTGGGTGTACATCACCCTAGTGTTTCTGAGGCCTAACTGACCAGCTCCCACCATTTCTGTAAGTTCAGGGCTGGATTCAGTCTCTTTGTTCTTGCTTGGTCAACTGAGAACTGCAACAAAATCTTAACCAGAACACAATGTTAAACACATACAGTTGATTAATCAACTACACTTTCTGTTAATAAAAAGAAGGGGGAAAAAAAGAGGGGGGGGAATCATAGTTTTATTCTACTGTTTTACCCCTATCATGCGTGTAGAATCTTTTTGGTAAGACACCTAAGAAACAGATGAACAGTTGTATGGTAGACATGACTGATACTCACTTATATCAGTTCTCCTTTTCTTCCTAAACATACAGAAGACTATACTTTCCAAACTTCTTGCGATTACCTAGAACCATGAGCATAGTTCTGGTAAATAAAATGTAACTGGGAGTGACATTTGAGCTGACAAAGGTGAAAAGCCGTTTAAAAACTCTCCAGTGCCTCTTTGTATTCATGCCGAAGGTCTGTGGAAAGGTGAAGCCACGAGATAAATGCAGTGGATGGCTGACTCACACGTAAGACAGCTGCTGGAGGGTCACCAGGACGGGCAAGATTTTTTCAGGAGGCAGAAATAAACTTATACTGTGTTAAACCATTGTGGATTTGTGGGTTTGTTTACCATAGAACAAAGCTAGTCTATTCTAATTACTATCAGCAGTTCATTTGGAAAGCCAAATGAATTTTATTTTATTTTCATTTTTAAAAATTTGTTTTCTTTATTGATTTTAGAAAAAGAGGAAGGGAGAAAGGGGGGGGGGGAGAGAGAGAGAGACATCGATGAGGGAGAACATCGATTGGCAGCCTCCTGGAAGCCCTCCTACTGGGAACCTGGATATGTGCCCTGACCAGGAATCGAACCAGCAACCTCTTGGTACATGGGTCAACGGTCAACCACTGAGTCACATCAGCAGGGCTAAAAAGACTTATTGTTGTAATATATAGACTCCACATCGAATATGGTTTAAATGTAACAGATGTCTATAGTTTGCTCACTTATCAACCCCCGGAGATTCTGCACTAATTATAATGATGGAGCTGGGTGTTTCTTCCTTCACACAGTCATTCAGGAACTCAAGGTGATCAAGTTTGTGTATTTTTCTTATGTCTTTCAAAGTTTATCTGGAAATTGAAATTTTGCTGAAAGAAGAGCAAAGATCATGGAGAAAGGCATGTGGGCGGTTTTATGAGAAGACAGGAGGTAACGGGTTACACTTTTACGGCTTGGCTAGGAAACTGTCACGTGGCCACACCTCACTGCCTGTGAGGACGAAAATGTGTCTAGCTAGCTGTGCCCAGGTAAAACAGGAAATTAATTTTGCTGTTCACAATGTTTCTGCCATGGATGGAGGAACTTACTTTTTATTATGCAACCAGTGATTACTGCTTACATTTAAAATGATGAGCTATATTATTTTTCCATAAATATAATCACAAAAATAACGTGAGAAAATGCTCATCATGTATGTTTTTCTTTAAATTGTTGAGTTTTTTGTCATTATTAAAGTAATTGTATGCCCTTTATAGAAAATGTAGAAAGTAAGATATAAATAATTAAACAGAAAAATTCATCCAATACCCCCCATGGTCCCACCATAATAATCTAATAATTAGGGCAAGCGAAGTTACTATGTCCATTTTATAATTGAAGATACTAACCCCCAGGGACTCCAAGAAACTTGTCAAATTCAAGAAGTGGTAGAGCTTAGAGGAAAGAAGAATCAGAGAGGGTTTCACAAAGAAAATAGAAGGATAGACAATGAATTATTAATGAAGAAACTATTTCCAAGTTATTTTAGTATCTTGCATTTCTAATTATACTGAGAGAGGGAATAAAATAAGAGAAACACGTCAAGGCAAAGGAGGTAATACAATCAACTTTAAATATTTTATTTAGGTACACATTGAATATCCAGGGGTGACTGACAGTATGGACCTGGGGACTGGAAAGAAGACTGGTCAGGAAATTGAGATTTATGCATCACAATGGCAGCACAGATGGAGAGCCAGAATCCTTAACTACAAAACAATTTAAAAGTTAGATGTTTTATGAATTGTTGAAGGCTAGAATTGGTTTTTACTTATTTTCTTATCGCCCTGGTCTATTTCCCTGATGGGCTCCCACTGAAACAGCCAGAGTTGGGTCCTGCAAGAAATGCTGGCCAAGATGATGAATGTGGCAACTGGTTGGCCACCTTGATATTCAATATATCTAGGTGTTCAATTCTCCTCAACTCCAAGGCTGTTTTTCTTAACCATTGTCAAATACATTGCTATAAATATCAGGAGACAGGGAACTTGGAGAACTTATTTTCCTCCTGTGTTCGTTACTAATTGGCTCTCTGAACTGAAAGAAATTACTTTTCCACCTAGGACTCTGATTTCTTCATATCAAAAATGAGAATAGAAAAATAATTTCTAACTACCTTCCAGCACTAAAACTTAGAATCTATGATAAGACTCTTCTAAACTCACCAAACTCGATCCTTTCTTCTGCATTTATAGAAATTACTACTTTTGTATTTATCTGATAGTCATCTCCATAAATGTTTCATCACTCTACTAGATTGTAACCACCACGGAGCAGAAAAGCAACACTATTCTCTGTGTCTTCTTTGGTATCGAATATAGAACTCTGCACACAGCAGGAATCAATAAAATTTTAAACAGTGAACAAAGACATACATTTGCAAATTGAAAACTTTATGTGGTTTGCTTATTTCTTTGATAATAATGTGCTAAACATTGAATTCTAATCATTGAAGGATGATAGGAAACTTTCGACTTAAAGCATGAAGATTCTTGGGCAATTGCAGAATGAGGTTTGAGTAGCCCCACAGTATTTCTCATGTCTAGAATACCGTTATATTTTTTGAAAAATCTCGAGAACATAATCTTCAAGGATCTGTGCCTTGAAGAAGTCTCCTGATTGCATGTTGTGTTTAGGGTGGAGATACTCATTTCTATTCACTCATTGGAACCCTGGCACTACACTGCTTTGGGAACTTGTCAGGAGTAAATCTTGTCAAGGAGGGTTTTCCCTTTGGAAAACTTCACACAGCTTGTGTCACTAGTGAGGAAGAAAGAAAAACATAGCAAGCTTGCTTCATCCAATTAACAAATATGTGTAGGCAGTCGTGTCATGCAGCTGGGCAATTGGCAACGGAGAAAGTTAATTTTATGGTCTATGAAAGCCTCTCATTTGTGGTGACAAACTCAGGAACTCTGAGAGTGCTATTAACCACAGTGCAATTTCTTTGCTTTAATAACTATAGTAATGAAAAAAAAAGTGTCTTTCCTTGTGTAAGCAGGAATGGTTCAGTATTTGCATTAACACATTAGAAGTTACTGAAAAATTTCTTAACATGAATCTTTTTTATTTTTTTCTTTATTATTTTTTATGTTTTTCTTTATTGATTTTAGAGAGAGAAGAAGGGAGAGGGAGAGAGAGAGGTAGAAACATTAAAGAGAGAGAACATTGATTGGCTGCCTCCTGCATGCCCCCCACTAGAGTTTGACCCACAACCTGGGCATGTGCCCTGACCGAGAATCAAACCAGTGACCTCTTGGTGCATGGGCTGATGCTCAACCAGTGAGCCACACCAGCTGAGCTTTTTTATTTTTTATTTTTGTTTATCCTCACCCGAGGACATTTTTTCATTTGTCTTCAGATAAAGTGGGAGGGAGGGAGGGGGGAAGAGAGAGAGAGAGAGAAACATCGAAGTGAGAGAGACACATCGAGTGGTTGCCGCCCACACGACCCCAGCTGGGGCTGGGGAAAACTGCAACTGAGGTACATGCCCTTAGTGGGAACTGAACCTGGGAGTCTCTGGTCTGGGGGCCAACCCTCTAACCACTGAGCAAAACCAGCCAGGGCATCTTTTTTATTTTTTATTTTTGATGCAAATGTTACTCCTTTTTCTCCCATTGACACACTCCTCCCAATCCCCGCCCCCCCGCATTGTTGTTTATGTCCATAGTTACACATACGTGTGTCTAAACTAAATAGAATATTAGTCATATCTTCTTCCTCTTTGCCATTTATATATTCTGTAGTATGGTGTTATACAAAAATACTAAATACGTATTTGTAAAAATGTTTAGATAAATATAAAATCTAATACTTGTAGGCTCTGAATGCAAGTTACTTCATTGTTTAGGGTCTCAGTTTTCTCATATATAAGTGATTATAATGTTACTGTATCTTTTTATCGTCATAAGATCATTTTGAAGATCACTGAATAACCATTTATAAAATTGTAAAATCCAAAAGCATCATACCAATATCAATCATTCCAATTACTCATGAAATAGAATCTTACACCTTTACTGTATATTGCACAATTAGTGAGTCATTATCATGCAGGTATATGCTCCATAATGTTGCCATTCCCTATGATCACGCATTATTTTTCCTCAGTTGACTGATGAGAAAAGGGAGATTAAAAAATCTTCAGTGATTTTCTCAACGATACTAATCGAATCTGAAGATATTATGGTAATTTAGTTTAAATCTATTCTTTTCTTCTTCTACTATGCCATTTTAAATTGAATCATTAAGGGACAGTATCTACTGAGATGATAGTCTTGTAGATCCCAGAATAAGGTGAGGCACAAGCCATGCTCAGGTTTGGGCACTGGGTGCTCCAGGATGAGGAAACAGTAGGAGCAAAGTCTTTGAGTTGGAGAAGCATTGCTGTCTTCATGGCATACCAATAAATCCAGCGTTACTGAAGTGAAATGAATGGGAGAAAAAGTGAAAAGAGAGAAAGTCAAAGACATTGACGTCTAACCATGCAGTCCTTCAGACGGCGGTGCAAACTATATTTAAGAACAGTGAAATGTCATTGCAGTCTAACTAGGGAAGCAATATGATCTGATTAATGTTCTAAGTGGATCGTTCTAGCTTCTCTGCAGAGCACACAGTTCAGCAGTATGAAAGTGAAAGCAGCAACAACATTACAGGGGTCAGGATAGATGTACTAGCGGCTTGAACTGGGTGACAGCAGTGGGATAATAAGGAATAATCAGATTTGGGTGCATTTTTTAGAGTTATGCCAACAATTGTATCGAATTGTTCAATGTAAAGATTGAGAGAAAAATAGTAATAAAAAGATTTCAGGTTTCTGGCACGAACAACAATGCCAATGATGGAGAGACTTGGGGAGAAGTGTGTTTGGATGTAGAACAGGAATTTGATTTTGTATATATTAAGTTTGATACTTAAACTTAATATATTCAAATGAAGACCTTAAGTTATCATATGGATATAAGCATTTTGCACTCAGGTAATAAAAACAACAACAGGAAAAATCTCACGTAACTCTTGTTATAATCCAGGCATTGATCTAAATACTATGTGTGCATCAACTAATCTAATGGGTTAGTTATGCTTGCCTAAGATATGTCTAGTATGCATTCTGACTTCAGATGTCAAAATATCTGAGAAACTATAGTTTAAGCAAAGAAGCTATCTAATAAAAACATATAACAATACATTTTCAAAAAGTTTGTTCCAGGTTAGATTGCTTTTGAGGGTATCAAGTATCTAGGCCTTACTAATTTTTAAGAAGCAAGGGTTTACACATTTGCATTCAAGGCAGGATGACTGGGCCAAGACAGTTAAGCAGAGGACTTTTTTTTTTTCAGAGAGGAAAATCTTCTCTAAGGAGACTAAAATCAGATGGGTGGCTTCTTATTTCTCATTGGACTGATTTTTTTTCCCCAAAGGAATTAATGAAATAACTTACTCTTTTTCCACTGCGTTTAATCAAGGATTTGCAGTTGCTGTCTCATGGGAGACAACTAAAAGGGAAATTATATATTGGGTTAAAACATAAACAGAGTTGAAACACTGAAAAAAATTACAATCACAATCTCTCACCACACCTTACAAAAGGTAGTTGTTGCTGATGGACATGTGTGGATGAATATGTGTTTGCATGTGTGGGTGACTATCAGACATTTTTAATAAAATGTCTCTCAGTGTCCAGCCAGTGTGGCTCAGTGGTTGAGCATCGACCCATGTGCCAAGAGGTTGCTGGTTCAACTCCTGTCCAGGACACATGCCCAGGTTGTGGGCCCGATCCCCAGTGGGGGACACGCAGGAGGCAGCCAATTGATGTTCTCTCTCATCGATGTTTCTATCTCTCTCTCCCTCTCACTTCCTCTCTCAATAAAATCAATAAAGGAAAAAAAAAATTTTTTTTAAGTGTTTCTCAGTTAAGGTAACTTAGAATTAGAATAAATATTAATCTGTGGCTCAAGATCTACGTCACACACCTGATCTTTGCCAAAGAATTCAACTTTCATGTTAAAGAAAAATATTAAGAGCAGAAGAATCTGTAGATGACAATTACATTTGAAGAGACCTGGAATTAGTTTTGTAAGAGGTGTATGATCCTGGACATTTTTCCCCTAGAGATAATCATTATTAGTTGTAATTTGTTTAATTGTATACCTCTCTTGCCTTCCAGATTAGGCATTTTAAAAATTAAAAACGGATTCTGTAAAACTCATCACCATACCATAAATGTGGTCCTTTGCCTCAACTGCTTTTATGTCCAGGGAAGGAAATAACCAAGTTAATGAGAAAGTTTAAGAAGGAGGGAAACTTTCAAAGAAAAGTGATGAGAAGCAGTTCCCGTTGGACATCTTCCTAATATTTAATACAGGAAACCTTCGGCAATCTTTTAAGATTCACAGAAATTTTCACGATGTAGCTTGTGTTCCTGGGTAAGTCATCAATGAAAGCAGGCTTAGCATGGAAATTCTCACGTGGAACTTTTCACATACAGGCAGAATGTGTTACTGATACTTACTGCAATCAGCATGGTGCATCCCAAATAGATGGATAGGCATTTTAATATTTCTTCTGTCTTTTTAGGCATGTCATTCATGGTGTCACATTCTAGTCTGATGGCCTTGACAGAACCTGAAGCTCAGAGAAGTGAAACAACCTGTCAAGGTTATGCATTTAGCAAGACAAGAATAAAATGTCATTTTCTGACCCCAAGGTCAGCATCGAGGTTGACCAAAGCCAGCTAGTGACTCTTTCCCTGCTTAATATTTACCTGGAAATTGGGTCATTTTGAAGACTGATAGTAAAGATGAAAAGGCTCTAAAGGAGGGTTGCTCAATAAAAATTAGAAAAATAAAAATATAGGTGGGATGCTCTTTTTCTTGGTATTTCAATCCCTTTCTGACAGTTACTACTTACTGAAAATGGCAGTCTGTAGGCCTTAACCCTGCTTCTGAAAGAGCATAGATTTAACTATGGGAGAGGAATTGTAAGGAAAGACAATTTATCTCTCCTGAAGAAAGGCTAGGACCTCCTCAGTACCTCCCTAAATTCTCAGTTGTCTTTCCCTCCTGCTATGTGCTGAGAGAAGGAAGCTCTCTTAGAACCCATATGAAGGACTAGTTGTTAATTATGCCTTCTGCTAAGAAAATACCCTCCCCAATACTTCCGTGGGAAAGATACAACTCACCTTCAAAGCTTAGGTCAGTATCACCTACTTTACGTGTTTTTTTGCCTCCAAGTAAAATTATTGCTTCTTTCATAATACTCTTGCTTTAGCCCTCAGTGCACATGGAAATTGTCCTGGGAGACAGGCAAACTAGGATATTTACAGAAGACTTATTTGGTGGTTCTTGAGATCCATTTTTTCAATGAATCCCATTAGATTGTCAGAAACTTTGCCTGGCTTCTCAGCCTCTCAGATGCAGCTTGCAAGTCAACAAGTTTCTTGCATGTTTAAATATACGTACCATAATTTAATCATTGCCCTATTGATAGCTATAGAAGTTATAATAATTTTTATTATTGTAACAATATAGCAATAAATATTTCTGTAGATGTATTTATATGTTGTCATGCTATGCCAACAGCACTGAGGCTAACTGGTTTTGTTATGTTTTTCAATCTGATAAGAATACTACGATATTTCCACATGACACATTTTTATTTCTTTAAAAAATATTTTAAATTTTATTTTCCAATTACAGTTTACATTTAATATCGTTTTGTATTAATTTCATGTGTTTAGAATAGTGGTCCAGAGGTTCTCAACCTGTAGATCATGACCCCTTTGGGGGTTGAACAACCTTTCACAGGGATCACTTAAGACATAATAGTAGCAAAATTACAGTTATGAAGTAGCAACAAAAATAATTTTATGGTTGGGGGTCACCACAACATGAGGAACTGTATTAAAGGGTCACAGCATTAGGAAGGTTGAGAACCACTGGGTTAGACAATCATACACTTTACATAGTGTTCTCCCTTCCCCGATATTTCCAGTATGCCCCTGGCACCTGACATAGTTATAATACTGTTGACTGTATTCCCTATGCTGTACTTTATACCTCGTGCTTATTTTTTTGTTTTGTTTTTTTTGGTCCTCACCCGAGGACATTTTTCGATATTTTGTTCAGATAGAGTGGGAGGAAGAGAGAGAAACATGGATGTGAAAGGGACACATTGAGTGGTTGCCACCCACATGACCCAACCAGGGCTGGGGACAAACTGCAACCGAGGTACATGCCCTTAGCAGGAACCAAACCCTGGTCTCTCTGGACCTTAGGCCAACGCTCTAACCACTGAGCCAAATGGGCCAGGGCCTCGTGATTATTTTGTAACCAGCAATTTATACCCTTTACCTTTTTCACCCAGTCCCCCAATTCCTCTACCCCTGGCAACCATCAGCCTGATCATTGTTGTATCTATGAGTCTGTTTCTGTTTAGTGTGTTTGTTTAAATTGCTCTTTAGATTCCACATATAAGTGAAATCATATGCTATTTGTTTTTCTCTGACTGAGCTATCTCACCTATCATAATAAGCTGCAGGTCAATCCATGTTATAGCAAATGGTAAGATTTCATTCTTTTGGCTGGGGGTAAGGGGGGACCGAGTAATATTTCATTGTGTGTATGTACCACAGCTTTTTTATCCACTTTTCTATTGATGGGCACTTGGGATGCTTCCATATCTCGGCTGTTGTAAATAATGACACAATGAACATAGGGGTGCATACAGCCTTTTGAATTAGTGTTTTGGATTTCTTCAGATATATATACAGAAGTGGAATCACTGGGTTATAAGGCAGTTCCACTTTTTATTTTTTCAGGTAACTCCATATTGTTTTCTACAGTGGCTGCATCTATCACATTCCCACCAACAGTGCACAGGGGTTCCCTTTTCTCCACACCCTCATCAACACTTGTTTGTTGACGTATTGACTGACGATAGCCATGCTGACAGGTGTGAAGTGGTCTCTCGTTGTTTTAATTTGTATTTCTCTAACAATGATGACATTGAACATTTTTTCATATGTTTGTCTATTGGCCATCTGTCTGTATGCCTTCTTTGGAGAAGTGTCTGCTCAGGTCTTCTGCCCATATTTTAATGGGATTATTTTGTTTTTAGGTGTTGAATAGTATGAGTTCTTTATAGATTTTGGATATTAACCCCTTATTGATGTATCATTGGCAAATATCTTCTCTCATTCAACAAGTTTCTTAAGAAAAAAATCAGTGTGTTGCAAATTATGCCCACATTTCCGGGCTTTCTCTCTCTCTCTGATATGTTGGCCTCTCAAATCTGATGGCTTTAGAAGATATTGGTGATACCTTCAGGTAGAGCCTTTAAAATATTATTTCCATATTTTCTAGCTGTTCTCAGAAGAATGGTAAACCTGCAATAATCTAAGCTATCATTAGCAGAAAGAAATTATTATTCTTAGATTTTATGCTAGGAAAACAAAGAAAAAAAATTAGCGTTATTTATACATATTTTTCATATCAAATTTCTTGAGAAAAAGTCTGTCCAAGAAACTGTGTTTATTTGAAATGTATAATCAGCCCTGGCCGGTTTAGCTCAGCGGTTGGAGCGTCAGCCTGCGGACCAGAGAGTTCCGGGTTTGGTTCCCACTAGGGCATGTACCAAAAATAAAAATAAAATAAAATGTATAATCAGTAAGTATTCACAGTTGTGTACACCCATAAAATCATCACAATCAAGATATATAACATTTGTGTCATTTCTAAAGGATTCTTCTTGTACCTTTGCACTCAGTCCTTCCCTCCACCCCCAGCTATAAGCAACCACTTACCTGATTGTTGTCACTATAAATTAATTAGCATTTTTATAAAGAGAAGCATATTATACTATTATCTTTTGTGTCTTAGCATATTTCTCTCTGCAAAATTGTTTTCAGATTCACTTATATTGTTGTACGCATCAGTAGTTTATTCCTTCCTATTACTGAGTAGTAGTCTATTGAGTGAATAACATTTGCTTTTGACTTTATTGATTCACCTGATGATGAATATTTGGGTCATTTGCATTTAGGGGTATTACACAAGACATTGTTATGAGCATTTATGTATACATCTTTGTGTACATATCTGGTCTCATTTATTGCCTTATGTAAATATCTGGGAAAGAAATGACTGAGTCATATTGTCAGCATATTATTAACTTAATAAGAAAATAATAAACTGTTTTTTACAGTTGTATGATTCTGCATTTCTACCAGCAGTTTATGAAACTCTTAGATGCTTCATATCCTAGCCAACAATTGGTATTGTCAGTCTTTTTAATTTTCACTAATTTTATGGTGATAGCTCATTTTTTTAAATAGTATCTCATTATGTTTTAGCTTGCATTTTTCTGACAATTAATGATGTTGAGTATCTTTCTATATATTTTTAGCTATTTATATATCTTGTTTTATAAATTGTTTATTCAAGTGCTTTGAACATTTTTAAAAAGGCTTGTGTGTCTTTTAAATATTGAGCTGTAAGAGTTGTTTATATTTTCAAGATAAAATTATTTCATATATATATATATGAAAAGTATATACATATATTTTAAAAACATGTTTTTACTGATTTTTCTAGAGAGGAAGGGAGAGAGAAATAGAAACATCGATGTGAGAGAGCTACATCTATCAGCTGCCTCCTGCACGGCCCCTACTGGGGATCGAGCCTGTGGTCCAGGCATGTGCCCTGACCAGGAATCAAACAGGGACCTCTCAGTCCATGGGATGACACTTGGTCCACTGAGCCACACCAGCCAGGCTATTTTTATACATATGTATTTTTCTCTACTTGGATTACTTTTGTTTCTTTAATAGTGTATTTTAAGGAGCAAATGTGACCATTTTATGAAGTCCCATTTATAAAATTTTCTACTATGATTCTGCATTACATGTTCTATTTAAGATGTGTTGCCAACTCTTAAGTCTCAAATATTATATTTGTTTTGTTTTAAAATAGGTGTTTTATGGTTTTAGTATCTACGTGTAGGTGTATTATTCATTTAGGTTAATTTTGTGTGATTTAGGGTTAGGATTATTTTTATTATATATTTTTCAAACTGATATGGTTCCTGTGTCACATTTTGAAAACACATTTTTCCCCTCTTTGAATTGGCATCTTTGTTGAAAATCAACTTACTATGTATGTTGGGTATATTTCTGGATACTGTATTCTGAACCATCGATCTATATATATTTGTCCTTAGGCCAATACTACATTGTTTTAATTATTACAGTGTTGTAATTTTCAAAGTCTGATAGTGTAGGTCTACTGAATTATTTATTCGTTTGTTTAACATTGGTCTCACTAATCTGGGTCATGTGCATTTCTACATACTTTTTAGAATCAACTTGTCAATTTCTATATGAGTTCTCTAGACTTTTTATTGAAATTTTGTTAAAGTTATAGATCATTTTTGAGATACTTTATATCTTAATAATGATTCTTGCAATCCATAAATGTGTAATATCTTTTTATTTAATTAATTTTTCTTGTTAATTGCTCTCATTCTCTGTAGTTTACATTATAAAGGCCTTACACATATTTTGCTAAGTTTTTATTTAAGCATTTTATGATTTGTGGTGAATGAAAATTAAATTTTAAAAAATTTTATTTTTCATGTGTTTCCTACATGCATGAATGTAAAACTAACTCAATTTTTTATAATAATCTTATATATTAAGAAAATTATGAGATATTGTTTTTATATTTAACCATATATTTATAATTTTTATCTTTATTCATTTAAACATTATTCATTCCCAAAGATTTGTGTTTCTTTCTGATATCAATTCTCTTTGAGCCTAAAGAATATTTGTATTTTTTGTAGGTTTTGTTTTATCTGAAAATACTTTAAAAATTTAAAGAAAAAAATTTTTATTGATTTTTAGAGAGAGAGAAAGGGAGGGAGAGAGATATGGAAACATCGATGAGAGAGAACATCGATTAGCTGCCTCCTGCATGTCCCACACTGGGGATTTGGCCCACAACCTGGGCATGTGCCCTGACTGGGAATCAAACCAGCAACCTCTTGGTGCATGGGTTGACGCTAAGCCACCAGCTGGGCTAAAAAAATTTTTTAAATATATTTTCATTGATTTTTAGATAGAGAGGGAGGGAAAGGGAGAAATATAGAAACATCAATGAGAGAAACATCAATTGGCAGCTTCCTGCATGTCCTCTACTGGGGATTGAGCTGAAACCTGGGCGTGTGCCCTGACTGGGAATCGAACAAGTGACCTCTTGTTGCATGGGTCCATACTCAACCACTGAGCCCCAGTGGCTGGGCTGAAAATACCTTTTTTAAAACTCTGTTTTATTTTTTTCTTGATATAAAATTCTGGGTTAACCATTAGTTTTTATTTTATTTTTTTCTTTTAGACTTTAAATATGCTATTTCACTGTTTCTGTTCTTAATGGTTTCCGATGTCATATCCACAATCATTTGAATGATCATTCCACAGTATGTAAAGTGTTCTTATATTTTGGGTGCTTTTAAGATTTTCTCCATATCTTTGGCTTAGTAGTTTGACTGTGATGATGTACCTTGGTATGATTCTTTTCAAATTTACTTTGTTTGGGGCTTGATGATCTTTTGGAATCTATAAATGTATGTTTTTTAAAATCAGATTTGGGTTGTTTTAGTTCACTATTTCTTCAAAAAATTTCTGCCCAAACTTTCTCCTTTCTTTCTGAAACAAATTTTCTATGTGTTAGACCTTTTGAAGTTACCCACAGGTTTCTGAGACCCAGGTTATATTATTTCACAGTCTTTATTTTTCTTCTTCACACTGGGTGATTTCTATTGACCTGTACTGAGGTTCACTTAGATGCCTTTGTCATCTCCATTTTGCTACTTAATCCTATCCAGGAAATTTATATTTCAGATTTTGTATTTTTTAATTCTAATATTTCTACTGTGTTCCTTTTTATATTCTTATTTGTATACTAAGGCTTTTTAACTTTTATTTATTGCAAGTGTATCTTTTTCTCACTGAGCATAGTTATAATAACTGTATTTAAAGTTTTTGTCTAATAATTCCAACATCTGTTCTTCTTTTTTTTTTAAAGATTGCATATTATTTGTTTTTTATTATTATTATTATTATTTTATTTTTATTTTTCCAAATCTTTATTGTTGGATGTAAAATGTATTACAGATGTTCCACATTTTTTCCCCCATTGACCCCCCTCCTCCCCACTCCCGCCCCCCCCCCCCACCTTTTCCCACACTATTGTCTGTGTCCATTGGTTGTGCATATAAGTTTTTTGGTTTATTTCTTCCCACCCCCCCAGCCCCTTTCCCTTTGAGGTTTGTCAGTCTAGCAATGAATTTGTGCTTCTTAATCCCTTCACCTTTTTCACCCATTCCCCCAACCCCCTTCCCAACTGGCAACCAACAAAATGTTCTCTGTATCTATGAGATTGTTTCTGTTCTACCTGTTCATTTTGTTTGTAGATTCCATTGATGATAGATATGTATTCTTCTTAATGTTGATGTTAGTTGATTTCCTTATTCCTTCTAAATGGGTTATTGTTTCTGACTCTTTGGGTGTAAGGTGATTTTGGATTGGGTTTGAAGCATTATGAAAGTTAGGTTGTGTAGGTTCTAAATTTTGTTACAGTGTTTAATATAGTATTGATGCTTTTGTTTAGCAAAACATTGACATATTAGAATGAAAGACGACACACCTGTGCTGGCCGTGGCTCAGACTGCAGTTTGCTTCTTTAACCTTAAGCCCTAGTTGCCTTCAGCTTGCCCGGGCACGCACACTTCAGACGTCAATGACTTGGGTTTTAGGGATTCTTGTTTCTGGATTTTTCCTTTCCTAAGCTCTGATTTCTCTCCCCTAATTTCTCTGCCAAAATGAGGGTGAGTCTTTTTTCTATCAGAGTTGGTGTCACCCCATGCCCAGTATAGCTGCTGTGATTGTTTACTGCATAGAGCAGCTAAAAAAAATGTACTTACTCCCTGATGGTTACATGTTCCAAGTTTCCTTTCCCTTCAAAGGCTGCTTTCTCAGTTCCACTGCCAGCGCCCTCGGGTGGTTGTTTGCTGAGAGTCAGTATCTCCTATTTGTGGGAAGACTGGTTTACTGGGAACTTAGTCTTCTATGCTGGATGCAGAACCCTGATGTGCATAGTATGATAAAACCAACACAAACACTATTTTCAACATATTTTAGCCCTTTGCTAATCAAACATATTTCAAAATCTATTATCCCAATAAAATAAAGCAATGAAGATGGACAAATCATTTTTCTCTGAGCTATTACATGTGCATGCAAATTATACTATTGTCAAAATATGTCCTGCCCTCCCTCTTCGACTCTGAAACTTTACCTGTGGGAATTATTGCATCAATTCCATCAACGTCTGTCTTAGCCACTGAGACACGAGTAGAAGTTATTTGGGTGACTTTCCAGCAAAAAAGAAAAAAAATAGAGCTATTGCATGGCTTTATCCTCTTTCTTATAGCCATGGAACAGTTATATTCAAGATAACATCTCCTTTTCATTCTCAGTAATGGAAGAAAAAGGACAGAGAGCAAAGACCTGACCACCCTGAAATGCATATAAACGAGGGAGAAATAAATCTTTGTCACTTTAAGTCTAAGATTTTGGGTGATTTGTTCCTATAACATAGCCTGAATGAACTGATATAGACATATGCATAATTTAGTCTGAGCTAAGAGATCATATATATGAATATGAGACTAAAGGAGATGAAGATAGAATCCCTCATTATACATATTAATAACAGCACAAAGAGCAATAATAACAACAAACACTGGTTTTACTAAACAAATTTATGTTTCTTTAGAAGAAATTAGCATTAAGTTGTAGACAAAACTCTACGTTAAAAGTAAGACAAGCCAAATCCTGCCCCTTGTTTAGACACTAACTTGTGGTATAAACCTTTGAACGAAGTTTATATCTTTTACCCTTTGGGGTCCCATTTTAAAAATAATAAGGTTATCTACATAACCTCTGAGGGTCTGCTAGATCTAACAAGTATAAGATTTGATTAATAACAGTAAAATATAGCTCACAGCCAGTACTGCAGAGCTTCTGTGGGAGGGTTTCTGTTGTAACAGAAGAACATTATCTCAAAAGAAAAGTTCCAACACTAACCTGCTTGCTAAGACATTCATTTATACTTACAAAGGCTGCGATACTTCTTGCTCTTTATCTCTTCCATGAGAATGAATATATTGTGACTATTTGTGAGGTGAAACAATCATTGATTTCAAAATATCCACAGGCACAGAGTAGGCTGAGAATACTGTTCATTTTCCAAGGAGGTCATATTCTTGTAGACAAGGCTACTCCTACAGCCTGTTTTCTTGGATGAAAACTCACGGAGAAGAGATAGCTAAAGCCATAGCAGCCAGCCAACCTACATTTAATATGGATAAGAAAGTTTATTTTTGTAAACCATCAAAGTTTTGGTGGTGTTTGTTATACAACAAAGCTGACTGCTATACAAAAAGTGGTACCAGAAGTGGGTGCTGTCCTAAGAAAATACCCCAACCTATGTCATTAGAAATGTGTAGCAGGCCAGTGATAGAACTTTCACTGGAGGGTGATAAAGTGTCAATAGATATCAGCAATGGTAAACATTAGGCACACTGATGGTATTGAGAACATAGGAGGCAAAGCATATATTTAGGGAAATAGATTCTGTGGTACAAAATTTTACTAGTTTTTGTTTATTAACTACATTAAGTAGGTAATACAAGTACTACTATCTGTGCTTAGAAAAGAATTGGCTCATTTGTAAGCAGGGATGAAAAGAAAAACAAAGAATACAGAAATTCTCAATCTTGAAGGGTGAAGATTTACAACTGCTACTTAGATAGAGAAATGATTCAAAGAATTGGACACAGTCTCGAGGCATAAACCGAATCAAGGACATAACCATGATTCCCTATAAGATATCACTATAGACAACAATGTATGTTTTTATTTGGACATGATGGCTCAAGAAGAGGGCATAGGAACTGTTATCTCAAAGAAGCTTTCAGAGTAGATGGATACAGTATTTGAAAAGTATTGTGGGTGTGAATAACAGTGCAAACTTTATTAAAATCAAACCTGAGTTAAAAGAAATTGTGCCTGTTTGTGATGTGAAACAATCACATAGAATATTTACAGTCATAAAGTAGACAGAGAATAGCTCAATTTCCATGGAGTTCACGTTCTTCATTGCTTTCTTCATATTTGGACAAAAGGAGAATGGAAAAGAAAGGACCATTCAGAGGGCGGACTAAAGAATCATGGAATTGATAAACTGTGGAGTCAGTAATAGGAAGTAGGATCTGGGTCCAATTAAGACACATTACCAAACTTCAGGGTGAGAAATTTAATATTTGACTAATAGAATTTAACAATTTCTGGAGCCCTGTGACTTCTGGGTACTTTCTCTTTTCCCCTTCAAAACGGGGTGTGTATTAGTGTATGGGGGGGGGAAAAAAAACTTATCCTTGTAACCCACAGGTCTCCAAACCAAAGGGAGCTATATCTGGATCGGATGTAAAAACTATCTTGAGATGTTAAACTTAACAGCTGAGAGCATGATGAGATAAAATTTTAGGGTATCTTCTTTGGAGAAAATAAATAGAATATTTTGCATGTAGAACGGAGAGAAGCGAATATGTATAATCAAGAGAGAAGTCTTTGATAGGTCACATTATTTTTTGCAATCATTAACTTTTGTTTCTCTGTAAGAGGATTATACATGCTCCTTAATGGCTGTGTTAATTTTCAATGCCTTCTATTGGAAGAGTTCACATCCCCAAAACATTGGCATGGGTTCAGTCATGTAGTATGTGTTTTTTTTTTTTTTGCCAATGGTTTATGAGCAAATTCTAACCAGAACTTCTTGGAGGCATTTCAAGTTTCTGCCTGACCTTTTACTCTCTAGTCATCTGGCATGAGGGTATACGTGGCCCACATGGGAGACATACCTTCAGCCTAGATCCCAGAATACGACAGTTGACAAGCAGAGGTGAATCATGTGCAAAGACTGAGTAAAGCCACAGACTAACACTTAACCTGTCATGGAAAGAGAAATAAATATTTGGTTTTGTAAAAGCTACGAAAAGGAAATGCTTCCACCACAAACCACCATTTTTACTTTCAACAGAAAGAAAGATTTTTTAAAAGACTCACCCTCTTTAGTAAGGGAGTTTATACTATTTTAAACACATATGCACATATTTATCATTTGTAGTACAATTGAGGATACATATCATTTTAGATTCTATGTAGGAACATAAAAGAGGACGCTCTCTCTCAACCTCGTATCAGTACTGCAAGAACAACCTTTTGCAAGTCAATCTCTTTAGGCTTCAAATTTTTCATTTTCCAAATAGGAAAATATACCATGTCCAACAACCTTTGAGAGTTTCTTAAAGATCCAAAAAAATAAGAAGTGTCAAAATAATTTATAGGACTTACATTAATATGAAAATTTTATTGTGTAAAATTGAAAAGATATATCTTTAATTTAATTTAGTTTAATTTATTTTTTCCATTGTCATTAATACCCTCTATGCCCTCCTCCACCTCCACCCATACCCCTCCCTGCCCAATCACCACACTTGTGTCCACGTGCATGAGAAAAGATGTACTCTTTTTTTTTTTTTTTAATCCTCACCCGAGGACATTTTTCCATTTTTTGTTCAGGTAGAGTGGGAGGAAGAGAGAGGAACAGAGAGAGAGAGAAACATCGATGCGAAAGGAACACATCGAGTGGCTGCCACCCGCACGACCCAACCAGAGCCGGGGACAAACTGCAACCGAGGTACGCGCCCTTAGCGGGAACCGAACTGGGTCTCTCAGGACCGCAGGCCGACGCTCTAACTGCTGAGCAAACAGGCCAGGGCAGAAAAGATGTACTCTTGAACACCACTGATACTAGGGGGAGCTAGTCTCTCTTTGAAAATGAAGTAGTTGTTTGCATTTAACATAGGAAATGTGTTTGTTACACACATGTTCATATCTACAATTTCCACAAGAAGATCACAGAGAAGAACATGAACTTGCATAAACAAGACCCCAAGGTTCTGTTCATTCTTTAGCACATGTCTCTAGTAGACATGTAAACAATAACAATTCTGTGGATTTGACCATGTTGAGTGTAGTAAAAATTGATATTAATACAAAGATTGTTGTTAACACTGGTCGGTGATTTGGGGAACCAAAATTTTGATTTTCATCACTTTCTGAATATCACTTTATATTTTCTGGAGAAAAAAAATTATTTTAAGAGAGTGATATTTTAATTATTTCTTAAATCCTTTACCAAGAACATTCTATATGTAATTACAATGAAAAGAAGGAATATTTTATTTCAATCATTATATATCACATTGTGTAACAGAAGTTAACTCAAGAGAAGTGATGAGAAGCAAATTCCAATTATGTGCTGAATACATAGTTAACCTGGGTGTTTACATGTATTAACTCTTTTAATTCATCATTGAGCTTCTTTAAAGCCCATGTGTAAATTTTGTAGGCACACTGATCTAGTGCATATTTTTGTGATGGGAAGATAATGTGGCAATGTTTTTCTCATTAGTTAATAATTTACTTCATTGCAAATTAGTAATTCATTTAGTAAGTATTATATGACTGGTCAGTTTATCCAGTGTTCTGCCAGCTGCTGGTGTCTAGAAAAAAGATTCAATTTCTTGTCAAGAAAAAATTACCAAGCCTCCATAAATTTTAGTCTGATGGTAGATGACATACATTAATTTTTAACAAGCACATAGAAACACATGATTAGAAATGTAATAAAAGCTATGAAGAGAAAATACAGGGTGCTTTGAAATCATAACACAGTGTTCCTGGTCCAATAAAGGGATGACTTTGAGGAGGTTTCCCCTAAGTCAATGATATGTGGAAATGAGACCCAAAGGATGAATAGAAGTTCAGTAGTGAAGAAGAGAGGATGGAAGAATTGCATATGTGGGGAACCGAAGGTGGTAAAGAACTTGTCTGCGGGAGTGTGAAGAGGGCTCATGAGGCTGGAACTAGGGAGCAAGAAGAGTAGGTGAAGGTGAAACTAGAGAGTAGCGTAGAAGCTTACAGGGCCTTTAGATGAGGCGAAGAACTTGTACTGTATTCTATTTCACTCAAACTGCAATGAGAAACAGGTAGAAAAGGCGGGAAATGTTCCAGACAAAGAGAACAGTCTGTGCAAAGGTCCTGAGACATGACAAAGCAGGGCTTAGATGTGAAACTGCATAATGCATGAGGCTGAAGGAAGAGGAGTTAGGTGGGGAAAGGTGGAGCTGGGAGCTGAGAGGGGCCAGGTCCTGGAGGGCTTTGCAGAAGATGTTGGGAGTCAGGGCTTTAACCCAAAGACACTGGGAAGACTTTGGAAAATTTGAACATGATCTGTCATATTAATGGCATCATCTCATGCGCATTTTAGATGTCACTTGTTGCAGGGTGGACTGTGCATCCCAGGAGGAAGCGAGCGAAGGGAAGGAAGCTGAACAAATTAGTAAATTGGTGCAGGAATGTAGGTGCCATTTTAAAAAGGTACCATATTTATTGAGCACTTTGCATGAAATGTAGAAATATTTTGTGAGAGATTTCCTTTTAATAAGTATAGAAGCTTTATTAAAATATTATATTTGAAAATATTTTTCTCTCATACTTGCATTGAAGGGTTTTTTTTTTTTTTTTTTTTGTCTAGTGTTGATACGAGAAGTCTAATTCAAATAATACTGGTAACTTTCAAGAAGGCATTCTTGTTCACTAATTATTTCCATTCTACCTGTCAAAATAATCCTACGCTCCTAATGTCTTCCATAAATTTGTAAGAATTGTTGGACTTCAGCATCCTCCTCTGCTAATCTCAGCACATTTATGAATTTATAGTGTTTTGGATTTTGTGACTGTCATATTAGTGGGTTTCTGAATTCCAAAGTAACAGAACCCAGTTTCTATGTTGAAATTTTGCTGCATTGCTCCAACATTTTGGAACTAATATCACACCTAAATTAATTGCTTTTCAAATATATCTTAATATCTTTCAAGGCAAATCACATTTTAATGCTCTTTTATTAAAAAGTAAATTATTGTAAGAAGTGACTTACGGAAAAGCTAGAGCGGAAAGTAACTCAGAAGATATCCAACCCACATGATCTGAATGAAAGTGTAAGTGAAAGGACTGAAAATAAATTACTCAAGAAAGTAGGTGTGATCATCAGATTGGGCAAATGTTTAATCCAACTTCCCCACTTTCTACTTCATTTCAGAGATTTAACTGAATTTTTTTTTATCCTCACCCGTGGACATTTTTTCCCCATTTTTTCTTCAGATAGAGTGGAAGGGAGAGAGAGAGAGAAAGAGAAACATCGATGTGAAAGGGACACATTGAGTGGTTGCCACCTGCATGACACAACCAGGGCCGGGGACAAACTGCAACCGAGGTACGTGCCCCTAGCGGGAACCGAACCTGGGTCTCTCTGGAATACAGACCAATGCTCTAACCGCTGAGCAACACTTTCCAGGGCTTAACTAAATTTTTAAAGGATCAGCTTCTCCTTGATACATAAGTCATTAATAATAAATGTAGGATATTAAGACTCAGTTGATTTATTTTCCCCTTAAACTAGAAATTATTTTCTAGATTTCAGAATCGATAGTCTCATTTTAGAAGGATCATTTTGGAATAGTAGTAGTCAGGCAAGGATCTCACAGGATCTCACAGGATTAAGTGAGTATCTGGCTTGGGGAAATAGCAGTTCAGTGGTACTATTTCAGTATCTCTTAGAAAGTTCTGGGTTGGCAGGGGGAGGGGAAGAGAGTGTGGGATGGATGCTCTTTTACCTCTTCAGTATGGGAGAGAATCATTTTGGGGGAAATATTACACTTTAAAGCTGTGACATTATCCACACCTCAAGCAAATAAAGGAGCAAGTTTCCTCTGAGGGATGAGGGCGAGAGCAAGAGGGCATCAGGAACAGAGAGGGCAAGTAGCCTGGGAGGATCTCCCTTAGACACAGGGAAGCTGAAAATGTGACTCAGAGTTCTCATTGCCTGTGTTTCATTCATTATTGCAACAGTTATTTTATTTTTTTCCAAAATAAACTTTTTAGCTGGTCTATTTGCACGTGTTTTTACACTAGTACTGATTTTTATTTCATTACCTCAGAGCAAACTGTAACCTTGGCAACCCAAGTGTCAGATCTCACATGCAAGCACCTGTGTTCTTCAAGGAGATCACACCTTTCTTGTAGATAATAATGTGAGAGAAAAGGTGGCTTTTTCTAAGTGTCTTTTAAGAAAGGTATACACTTAAGGGATGGGGATAAAACAACCAAAGTTTGCAGGTAAGGGAAACTTAATTTTTATAAGTTAATTAGAGGTTAATTATTACATGCTTATTACATATCTTGTTAAAATAAATATATGCCTATGTATATTTGTGTTTCTCAATAAGCAGTAGCATATTATACAATTTTTTCCACCTTTATTTATTCACTCTCAATATATCCAAAAGATCATGCCATAGAACTATGCAAAGATATTCTTCATTTCTTCCTTCAAATGCATGATTTGTAAAGGCTCTTTCTTCCCTGACATTTCATTTAGGGTCATGGTAAAGAACTAGATCGTTCTGTTGTTTCTGCTGCATCTATCTTGTAGCTCTAAGCTTGTTTTCATAGTAGACTGCTTTACTCAGCACTTCCTTATGGAGAACTCATTACAAAAGAAGGAGGTGGGAAGCCTGCTTCTGAGACCTCTACAGTCTCCCTTTCATCATAAGGAAATTGTCCTCTGCTTTAATCAACAATTATGGTGTGCCTATCATGTTTTGGTCACTTGGATAGGTACTAAGTATTCAATAGTGACTATTATCTTTGCTACATCAAGGTGCTTCAAGTCTAATAGAGAATAACAGATATGTTCACAGAGAGGACAAATACCATGTTAAAATTTCTATTAAAGAAGCCTACTGTCATTTGAGGATGATAATAACATATAACCTGAAATAAACAAAAAGGTATTGTTATGGGATGAATGTGTGTATAACCTCCCACCTGTATATGTTGAAATCCCAGTGACCAGTGTGTTGATATTTGGAAGTGGGGCATTTGGAAGGTCACGAGGATGGAGCCATGATGAAGAGGACCAGTGTCTTTAGTAGAAGTGACCACAGAGCTCGTTTGCCCTTTCCTCCATGTGAGTGTAGAGCTAGGAGACAGTGCTTATGACCGGGAAGCAGGCTCTCACCGGACACTGTGGGCACCAGCATCCAGGACTGAGAAATGAATTTCTGTTGTAGATAGGCCACCCACTCTATGCTATCTTGTTAGAGTAGCCTGAACTGACTGAGACAGGGACCGACCCACCTTTTCATAACTGGTAAAAATTAATAGAGAATGGAGCTTGCATCAGATAGAAAAATGTGCTTCTTATCTACCAACCTACTAAATGAATTGCTTGATTCAAACAAATCAGTCTAAGAACTATTCTAGAAAAAAAAAAAAAAATGGGCAGAGGAGCTGAATAGACACCTCTCCAAACAGGACATACAAATGGCTAAGAGACATATGAAGAAATGCTCAACATCACTAATCATCAGAGAGATGCAAATTAAAACTGTCCTGTAAGTGCACCCCACCAGAGCTGGGTTATGTACAAGAAGAGGAATCTGCGATACATTTAGCCTGAAGGCTGTGACTCTTTACCAAACTCAAGAATCAGAGAAGGCATAGGTCTCCCTTGGAGAGAAGCGAAGCAGATGAAGGGAGACTACATGACTTATGCTATAGAGAACTAAAGAACTGCATTGAACAAAGCATGAATGTAGGGCCAGGTGATCTTGGGCAAGTTAAATGACTCCTCTGTTCCTTGTTTTCCTCCTCTGTAAAACGGGTTAATGTTGCTATGTCATAAGAGTCTGTGTAGATTGAGTGAATATATTTGTGGGTAGAGGAATGTATAGCACAGAAAAGCATATAATAAAGTGATCATTTCAAAGGTATCTCTTTTACATAGTATATCATCAAAATTTGCTTTTGTTAATCCAGTGTTATAATCATGGTATAATAACTAGAGATTCCAGTCAAGTGGACAGGAAGAGCTGCCCAGCTGAACCCAGTAAACCCAGTCTCATAAAAGATAATAAAAAGTTGTTTTAAGCCACCAAAGTTTAGGGTAGTTTTTTTCACATCAATAGATACAAAATAATTTGGAGACTCCACTGGGCTAGAACATCCAAGAAGTCTCACTGGCATGGTTGTCAGGTGGAGTGTTCACTGGGCTTTTCCAGGCTGCTTTAGCTGTTCGCACCAGCAACTGGGCTCTGCGGAGCGGGGTTCCCATGTGCGTTCCAGGGAGGAGGAGATGGGAGCTGACAGTTCTCCTAAGGGCTGAACTTTGAACTCGCATTCCTCGGCTGTGCCTTCCATTGTCGAAGCAGCCTCATAGCCAGCCCAGATTCTGTGGGAGGGGAAATGAACACCACCTTTCAAGGAAAGAGTGATAAAGAACTTGCAGTGATATTTAGTCCACCACAAACCTGTTCACATATGATTCTCACATATTTGATCAAGTTATGTCAAACTGCCATGCCATAATCTCATGTCTTACTTTTCCATTGTCTTCTTCTCCCTTCTTCCTTACCCTCTATGAAATGTTTGGGTTCTTGCCTCATTTTAGAAGTTAAACATGCTCTACCTTTTACTTTAGAGATCACCTCATTACCTTCGCATGTATCTGCTAGACCTAACAACATCTAAACCAATTCCCCTGAATATATTAAATGCCCAAGGATACTTGAAGATAAACCAGCCTCTTTCAACTTACATTCTTCTGTGACTCAATATTTTGGTTCTAGCCTCCTTTTCTTCCAAATTAAATAGTATAACTATTGTTTGATATAGTAATTTTTAAATTTTTTTTTTATCCTCACCCAAGGATATTTTTTTTATTTTTCTTCAGGTAGAGAGAGGAGAAGAGAAAGGGAGAGAGAGAGAAATATTGATGTGAGACAGACATATTGACTGGCTGCCTCCCACATGACCCTGACCAGGGCCAGGGATGAACCACAACTGAGGTACGTGGCCTTGGCTGGAACTGAACCTGGGACTCATTGGTCCAAGGGCTGATGCTCTACTGCTGAGCCAAACCGATCATGGCTGATATAGTAATTTCTCTTAAACACAACCATCTATGTATCATTATTTGTCTTTTATTTTTATTTTACTTTTCTATTTTTAAGGATATATTTTATTTTATATATCCTTTTTAGAGCTGTTGAATCTGTAGGCTAATGCTTTACATCAGTGGGAAATTATCAGCCATTAATTTATCAAATATTACCTCTTCCCCATTTCCTCATATGTCTTCTGTAGTGAAATTCTGGTTACAAGTATTAGATATCTGTACTTTAAAATTTGTGGCTCTTAATATATCTGATTTTTCATCATATTTTTTATTCTCTGGCTGCATTCTGGAGCCTTTCTTAGGATCTGTCTCTCTATTAGTTCCCTAATTTTATCTTCAACCGTGTCATATTCTACTCAATCTATCCAGTAAATTTTAAAATTACATTTATTTTATATATTTAATTTCTAGAAAGTCTAAATTATTATTTTTCAAATATTTTTACCTGCTTATGTTTCAAACCTTTCGTTCATGTCTTTAATACTTATACTGTAGTTTGTGCCTGGGGAAGGGGAAAAAAGCCACTATATGAAGTTCTTCCGGGTTTGTTTTAACTTCTATTGCCACCTATTTCTGACACTTGGCCTTTTCCCTGATGCCTATACCCTGGAAAAGCATATGAATAAAACTTCAATACTCTACGGTTATACAGATGTACTCAGAGTAGAAGCAAACTTTGGTACATATTTCTTTTTTAGGAATATATATGACATACAGAAATATGTACATATCTTTAATATGATCCAGCATCTTTGTTGTTGTTTTAGTTGAGATAATTCTCTATATCTTTTCCAAATTGCAAATTGAGAATAAATGGTAATCAATTTAGGGAATCTTGACCAATATTTTGAAAAATTAAGTCAATGAGTATAAAATGAAATTAAATAGAATAGAAAATATCAGGGTACACTATGCATAATAATGGTAGTATTGTTTTGTGAAAAACACTTTTTCTTTTCCTCTCTTTCTTTCTCCTTCTCTTTCTACCACCATCTCCTTCTCCCTCTGTCTTTCTCTCCTTTTCTCTCTGTTGTTCAGATTAAAAAATATATATATATACATACACACACACACACACACACACACACATACACACACATATGTAAATTACTGTGTGTTGAAATCAATAAATTTAAAAGCACATTTAAGATATCGAATCTGTCTTTAAACAGTTAGTATAATACAGGATCGTTTTCTGATCTTCCCTATTTGCTTGATCCTAGAATATGTTTCTTTAAGAATAATCTATTTACTTGAACAAATTGGAATTCTCTGAGTTCCTACAAAGTACCCATAAGGGTTATTTTATGGAGTTATAAATATTGTCATTTGGACCCAAATGCGTTATTTTAGAAAGCAATTTCCTTTAGGAAAAAATAACAAAATTACAATAATCACAAAGAGTAAAATCTATAGCAATGTTTGAGAAACTGTCATGAACATTGGCCTTATACTGAAACTGTTTTGAGAGCTACTTTAAACTTATAAGCAAAGCAAATAATGAGAATCATAGGCAAAAAGCCCAGCGAGAAAGAATAATTCCATCATCTCCCCAGCTCAGTGCAGAGGAAATTCCCATGCAGATTCCATCAGACTCTGCTGCTATTTCTGAGCAGTAACTACCAAAGACTCTGTTAAGGGAGCCCAGGGTTTCCCCCTTTGGACAGCACTGTAGTCTGGGTGACTCTGTGCAGACATAGTGCACCATGTGACCAGAAGGCTGGGATACTTTTCCCTGGAGTGCATTCCATTCTGGGCAGCCACCCACATCGTCATGAATATTTCAAATCTGGCTCTGGCACTGCTGGCTGATCTGTGTCCTAGTCCGGGAAACAATGCATAATGGATCACTGCCTCCTTCCCCTTCCCTTGCACAAACAAACACAGGATGCTGCTCTGATTTATTTGTTTCTAGAATGCGCGCCAGCCAGGGAAAGCACCGCAGACTGCATCGCTCAGCGATTCTCTAGGATTTTACAATCACATTTTATTAATTTCTCCTCCCGAAATCCCATGCCATCGACCTAGCTGAATTTCTTAATTGAAAAAGCAGATTTCTAGATATTATAGGTCAATGTTGTAGATAAAGATTTAAAATATTTTATTAGAACTTTTGATATCTGTCTCTGCCAGCAAATCCCTAGGGGAGTTATTTTCCTCAAAATACTGTAAAATGGGAATAAACTTCTGATTCCCTCACAGGGATGTGGTGAGGGTTATAAGAATATGTTATCATGTATTTATATATGAAAGTAAGCTAGAAAAGCTGGCACAGTATTTAAGAGTTGAGACCCAGGCCTTGGAGAGCTATGTCAACTTGAGTAGATAATTCACCTCTTCTGAGCTCTTGTGTCTTCATCCATAATGTGGAGAGAGTACGGGGGTGAGAGGGTTGCAAAAGTAGGTGTGTACTTGTTTGCATGGAAAATAATACAGTAATTAATAAATAGTTATACAAGAATTAACTGTTTTGTGTACTCACAACTGTAAACCTACTTTTGCTTCACCCTGTAATATTCCTACATAGAAAGGTTGTTGTTTATGATTAAATGGGTTAGTATGTATATATTTAAAAGAATGCCATAAACACTAGGCTCTCAGTAGCTTCTAGTTCTTAAAGAAATGCAAAAACATTCTGTATTATCATTGTTTCAGGACCTCCGATGGTTTATGAAAATGTAACCTTCTGGAAGACAGAGGTATTTCTATGCACAGCACACAACAGTTTGACAGCCGGCACTTGAACACTCTGAAGCCTAAAATAGAATCTTCAGCCTAAAGGATAAAATGTGACCCATATTTCTTTTCTCCCCTCAGCAAACTGTTATTTTTGTTCCCCTGTTAGGAAAGCCCTCCATGATTGGGGTTTGATGATCTGTCTGTGGATTCACCTGCAGCCGCGGGATTTGCATTTTCTTTCAGATTTCTTGAACAAGGGAGCTTACTCTTGCTCCTGGCATTGGTAATTCCCCCCAAGAAGCCGTTCCCTGGGATGCTCTCGGGGGGGACAGCCCCTTTTCCAAAATTTCTGAGTAGGTTCATGTAACTCAATGATTTAATAATTTTGATGCCAGAAAAGACACAAACATTAACTTTAAATATGCAGTTTGGATATGGACAGTGATGATTCAGGGTAAATGTGGGCTGTGAGTCTATTCACCTGAACTATAGTACTGTCATTTTATTTCTCTGTCCTCTATGGGACATAAAGTGTTAGGATACTCTAGCTCCAGACTGTAGGCTTTATGCATTTTCTCCAGGACGCTCCACTTTGTGATGTGACGAGGAAAAATGTAGGATGTGGTGTTAGCACAATTCTACCTCCGCCTTTCTTCCCCCAGACTGTTTTTATAATTTCATTTTCTACCTCATGAAAGCCACCAGCCATCAGTAAATACCTTTGTTCCTCCAAGCCATAGCAATGAGAGGCTCCATAGAGGAGGATCAACTCTTTTTAAACAAAACAGAAAAGAGACTGAAATCCTGTCCCCAGTGGCTGCCATCTTGGCAGGGTCTCTAATTCTGTTTTCTTTTCTCAACCCTGCCCTTGGTCAGACATGCTTCTCATCCCCGTTTTATCTTCTGATCTTGCTTCCTCTTGGTCTCACCACTCTACACTGCAACATCAACTAATTTTAGTATGAAAACAATAGGAAGATGGATAAGCATACGACAATGGAAAGAAAACAGATAAAACAAGTATTTTCACAATTACAGAATTTCAGAGCTGAATGCCACCTTATATACAGAGTTCACTAAGTGCATGGGAGTGGCAAGGTATTTCCATTTACATGATATTTTCTTTTTATATAAATCTCAAAAACTTATAAAATGCAGAGCCAAAAGAAATCTTAGCCGTTACTCAGTTCCTTTACTGAATCAAAGCTGTATGTTTATTTTTAGATTTCACATAAAAGTGAAAGCATATGATATTTGTCTTTTTCTGTTTGATTATTTCAATTAACATAATACCCACTAGGTCCATCCATGTTGTTGTAAATGGTAATATGTCCTTCTTTTTATAGCCAAGTAATATTCCATTGTATGTAGGGAACACCACTTCTTTATCCAACCATCTACTAATGGGCACTCAGGTTGCTTCCATATCTTGGCTATTGTAAGTAACACTGCAAACCTAGGGATGCATATATCTTTATGACTTAGTGTTTTGATTTAAATGAACAAACAAAACAGAAACAAACTCATAGATCTAGAGAACAAACTGACAGTTGCCAGATGGGAGGGGATTAAGAGGCTGGGTAAAAAAGGTGAAGACATGTTTAAGAAGTATAAATCGACAGTTAAAAATAGTCATGGAATGTAAAGCACAGCATAGAGAATATAGCCAATAACATTGTAATAACTATGTATGATGTACGTTGGGTATTAGACATATTGGCGGGATCACTTTGTAAGTATTATAGATGTCTAACCACTATACTGTACACCTGAAGCTAACATAATATTGATTATCAACTATAATTGAAAAACAAAAAGCAAACACATTTTTTTATAGATATATGTTGATTTTCTACTATGTGATGGGCATGTTCTTTGGCATTGGGATATAGCATTGAAAAAGACAGAGAGAGCTACAGCCCTCATGGAGCTATAACTACATAAAATGTATTGTGGTATAATCGACAGTGAACATTTTATTAGTTTTAGGTGTACAGTGTAACGCTTCGACATGTGAATACTGCACAAGAGGCACCACAGTAAGTCCAGTTAACATCCACTTACATGCATAGTCACACAGATGTTTTTCTTGTGATGGGAACTTTTAAGATCATTCTCTTAGAAACTGTCAAATATGAAATACAATATTACTAACTATAGCCACCATGCTGTATATTCCATACCCTAGGCTGCTTTATTTTTAACTAGAAATGTATACTTTTGGCTCTCTTCGCTCATTCACATGTGAAGCTTGTATTTTTTAGTGGAAAGAGACATCACATAGATTAAAAAAAAACGAAAAGTTCATGCAACTTTAGAACATGAAGAAATAGTTCAAATCGAGTAAATAAAAAGCGCCTCTCTAACCGGAAACATCTGAAGTAAAACAAAAATAATGAGACACTGGCAGCCATGTTTTCAACTAGAGAAAAACGGTTTCAAAAAAGGAAAAAACATGCAAAGTTGTGAGATGAGTGAGCTTGGAATGTTCAAGAAACAGAAATGAGGCCATTTTTTTTTCTTTTTTCCTTTTTCCGTTCTATTCTTTTCCCAGCACATCCTAGTTATGAGTCACTTAAATGCCACCGTTTCCTCAGCTTTGCCCATGTGCCTCCCGGCCCTTACTTGCTGCGGGGACTCAGTGACGAGGAGCACACTATGTTTAAATGTGCAGAAAATGCGGATCTGATTGCCAGTCTGCTCCGCCTGTCTTGGACTTTCAGTCGGGTTCACTATGGTATCATTTCCTCTCTTTCCATGGCACAGGATATTCACTAAAAATAAGGCAGTGTGCCCTGGCCAGTTTGGCTCAGCGGTTGGAGCGTCGGCCTGCGGACCAGAGAGTCCCGGGTTCAGTTCCCACTAGGGGCACATACCAAAAAAAAGGTAATAATAATAATAATAAGGCAGTGATATTTTGGCATCCATACATAGAAAAACTACATCCAGTTTTGGTATGAAGCTGTCCTCTTGTTTGAAGGACACAAGTCTTGTAACTGCAGTCTGAATGTTATCCACAGTTGAGCCAAAATCATACGGTGAAAATAATTACACATCTGCCTGGCTAAAACCATTCAGTATTTGAAAAATAATCTATTTTCCCACACAATGCTGAGCTCTGTTTTAATCCAGAGCAGCCTTATACTAAAATATGTGTGCAGTGTGCCCATTAAAAACAGTTAAGAGGCCATTAGCTCTTGTAAGAAAAATAATGCAACTATTTATCTTCATGCTTAAGCACTAATGGGTGAGAAAAAATAAATGACTGAAACCACAAGGATAGTTGTCTGAAAAGGAAGGGAAAACAACTTTCTTCTGCACTTTTACACACAATTTGTGCAGACTAATTTTAAGTGTTTTGAATACTTTTCCCCAAATATTTTATGATCATAAAAGGTGAGAAGTAAAACTTAGAACTTTACATCACTTTAGGACTCACTTAACTTAGAATCATTATTTCAAGCTGTGTATTTTACAAATGAGGCAACTAATACTCAGAAATGAGAGAGTACGTCTCGAGGTCATATGGCAAGGTGGTGGTACGTCAGGAGAAGAATCAGCTCTGATGTTCATAAGGCTCCTTTTCTCTGATTTCTCCTATTTCTTTCGAAAGTCGGCCCCCCATCCCCCCCACCCCAGAAATCTGATCTCACATATCATAGTTTGTATTTCAGTAAAGGAAGAGATGCTTAAAAATCTTCCAAAGAAATAAATGCTACTTAAAATACAGATACTAATTTTTGTAGATGGTAAATTTTATCTCATGAGATATCAAGAACATCATCTTTTTTTGAAAAATAGCTAGGAGAAGGAGTGATACCTGACCCTCTCTTTGAAATGTATTCTGATGAGTGTAGTAACTGTGTCCACCCTCCGTCCTCCCAGCCCTTCTTTGTGTTAATTCCGCTGATGATCTGGGTCTACCTATGGCAGATGCTTTATAATGGTTGTACATGGTCATTAGATATCTATCTCCTTGTGCCTAAACTTGAAAACAAAATTTTGTTTAAAAAAATATTTTCAAAGAAATAAGCTTCGGGTCAACAATTAACTGACACATTAACCATATTAATGGTCCCTATTGAGTAGCAGGATGGGAAAAGCATGAATTCAGATAGAGTATTACCACTTTACACTTGCCTTTGAGCATCATGAAATAGAAAAGAAGATGATAAATCAAGTTTTGTTTACATTAGGTGCTTTCTTTTTCTTTTTCTTTTTCTTTTTTTTAATGGAAAATGATTTACAACCTGACAAAGAAAAACATCTGTGAATTAAACAGCCACTAGTAGTTTGTAGGATTTGCTATAAGAGTTTATCATTGTTAGATAGAGTTTACTAAGTGTACAAGATTCCTTCATGCAGTTATTTTATTTTATCCTTTCAACAGTCCTGTCAGGCAGATAAAGCAGGGGATATTATTCCCATTATATAAGCAAGGCAACTAATACAGAGGATGATACAATGCTCTGTCATAAGTTAATGGAGAAGCTAAGGCTCTGGCTGGAATTTCTTCCTCTGCTCATTTCAACATATCAGATCACCCCTCTTTTGGAGTCCCCCAGGATTTAAGTTTTAAACTAAGGCCCTCAGAATCCCAGTGTGTTAGCTCTCTGTTCCCAACTCAGGGGGCTTTCCTGGACAACGCAGCAAGGCTTAAACGAATTAGTATTAGATGAGGATATTTTGGTTCCAGTTCAAGTTTAATTGGGGAAAACTGCCCAGCTCTAGGGGTCACTGATCCTTTAAATGAGTGACATTCATCAGGAGATTTCTGGTAACACTGTTGCTAAAAGATCTGGCTCACTTGTCACAGATTTTAATTGTTGGCAGAAGATTAACAGAGTCTTAACAAGGTAGAGCACAGATGCCCTGTCAGGCTGGTTGGTGATACTCCCTTTTTTGAAGAGAATATTCTAGGCCTCATGAGAGAGAGTGAAAACAATTTCTATCAGGAAGGATGGAACCAGCGAAGTTGAGTAGCCCTTTATAGCCATAAGGATTTTCTATCTGTGGTACTTACAGGAAGGGAAATAAAATATTTTTGTTCCATCAAAGGGTCATCATTGGTATACCTCATCCATTGATGACCCATACAGAGATTTCCCATGCCTTTTTCACACTGTAAATAATATCAGAAATAAATGGACACAGTTCTATTTGGCTTCCTCTGGTTATGTTTTCATGATTGAAAAAACTTATTTGATGACGTCTTTTATGAAAATGTCCAGATTTTCCTCTGCCAGAGAAAGTAATAAACTAGATTACTGGGTCACTCAGGACTGAACACGAGCAGATGTTAGGGGCTTATCAAGACCTTCACGCATACACGTAGACACCATGAGCATGCATTCTCAACTTCCAGTCAAGGTCCCACACACTTGTTTGGAAAAAGGATAGTACGTGTCAGTAACGTGTAATTGTTACATTTCAGTGTGTAATTTGTTATTCTGTTCTACTTTTTAACCATAGACATTCTTTCCTAACTGTATGCATCTATATGCTCTGTTAAGGCAATACACTATATTTATTCTACCAGTTTAAGGCTAAATGTTTTGGTGTTTGAAAACAGTTTGTGCTAAGAGAGTCCACTCAAGACAACAGTTCCAAGTACATTTCTACATATTATAACTTGTTGTTTTTGTTAAAAATGATTTGACATAGCTTACTGTGTGTGATGTCAAATAAGGCATGACATTCTAGTGCCTAGAGTTATTGTAACCACTTGAAAAATATGAATAATACAATATTTTCCAATATACCTGTGTATACAAATATATACTCAAATATACACACAAATATACATATCTACAATGTATGTATTTGTCAAAACCCTTGTGAAATACTTTAATCCAGTTCACTGGGAAGACATGCTGTTTACCTTGCTTTCTTCTGTGACTATAGTTCATGGTATAGAATTAGAGGCTAGACTGAAACTCAGTTTCCAAGAAAATCTGATTTCCTGGTCCTGAATAATTCAACTGGAGTTATCTAAATGGTTAGGGATTGAGCTGGTGCACCTCATGTGGGATCTATGAAAAAATTATGCAATCTCAAAGAATGAAATGCATATAATACTAAAAAGAAATAGAACAGGAACATTTATTTGTAGATTTGTTTTAGGAAACAAATCAATTTTACACAGTCTTTGGTTTTTGCTCTCAGTATAATTCAGTACAACATAGGATCTGTGAAACAAATTTGAAGATGAGATAAAACAACCATCTGAGACAACAGACTGAGATGAATGGCAGGTGGCTGAGAGGCAGAAATAAACAGAGAATCACTTGAGATAAGAAACGATGTGAAACAACCGAAATTGCTATTATAACGGGGCTTAGTATCCTGGTTTTAAATGTTATCTGGCTAGAAGAACTTAATAGATTTTACTAAACTTTTTTCTGAAAAAATTCTTAAAGAAATGCCTTTCACAATGTTGAAAAGAATGATTTATAGAAAATTAATCAGGGGGAAATAATCAAAAGATGCTTTTAGTGGGACTAAAAAAAAAAATGCTACATAGTTTCCTACTCCAAACCTGTCTCAGGACCTTTGCATTTGCTTTATTTTCTCCTTGGAATATATTTTCTCTCACCCCATTCACTTTTAAATATTCAGTGTGTTGACTCCTACTGATTCTTCATATCTCTGTGCAAATGTCATATCCTCAGAAAATCCTTTGCTGAAGGCTAGATTAGGTCAGATCCATTTTTATGTTTTCTCTAGACAATGGGTTATTGATTAGAAGAAAAGATACTTAATGGTAGTGGGAAATTTGTCTTTATGTACTAATCTATCAAGAGAATCTGAAATAGTGGTTGGCTCAAAGAAGGCATTTTATGAATATCTGTTGACAAATAAATGACATTCATCAGAGCTTGTTATTAATTGTTTTTATATGTATGGTTATTTGATTGCCTGTTTCTCTATTTGATCAATAAGTTCCACTGGGCTAGAGACATGTTGATCTTGGTGACTATTTTGATCACCAGTATATGTCAGCACCAAGCAGAACACTTGGCACATTAAATATTTGTGACGATTAAATATAGAAACAATGAAATAATTGTAGATTTATTGGCTATTGAACAGGCACTGTAGGCAGAGGCAGACACATGAAAAGCTCTGGTAGAACTGACCACTAGGAATTGCAGCTGATCATGAAAACTAGCCAGACCTGTGAAGAAGAGAAGACAGTACTACCGAAGAGCAGGCGCACCCTGGGCGGAAGACTAATGGAAACTTGGAGGTATACATTTTAATTTGTTCTCCATTTGAGGTCTGTAAAATGCATTTAAAAGCCACACCAACAGACAGAGAGCAAGATGAAAGCAATCCACTCCCCTGTCTGTTAACAAATACCAAGTTTATGCCAGTTCCATGTTGTCTGAGGATATATAGATTGTTTTGAAAAGGCCAATGGAAAATATCTACTGAACAGAGAAAGGAAAACTCAGAGGTACATAATTCCTTTTCAAATAGTTTAATTTGTAAGACAGAAGAAACTTCTAGAAAATTATTTGACCTCGGAATAATACACAAGGATATGGAATTCCATGAATTAGGGTCAGTCATAAAGAATGACTTGACATAAAAGGCAACTAAATGCTATACAGAGGGAAATGGATAAGATAGGGAAGAATTATAAGTTCATTTTATAAGAAAGATTGTTTATACAATATTTTTAGAGGTTTAATCAAACTTTTGTTAGATATAAATAAGATGTATACTTTTCAAAACACTAGAGGAGATAAAGACAAAGAAATAAAAAACAAAAACAAAGGAAAAGTAAGAATATGTAAAAAAAATAGGAGGAAGAGATCACAACGGCATAAATTTAAGCTACATATCTATTTCAAAAGGTAAATGAACATAAAATCTATCCTAAAATAAAAGCAAAACCATTCTAATTGGTTTAAATTTATTAGAGTTTATATGAGCCATGTCAAAATGAAAGATTTATGAATATGAAATGTAAAATTTGAGCATTATTTGAAAACAAGCAATGCATGCAAGAGATAATGGTACAGATAATAGAAAGAAGTCAAAACAAAACTCTCAAGGCAAAGATAGTCATCGTATATTAATAAAAGATATAACTAGCAATAAAGATTTATCCAAGAACATACCCTCTCACTATTCAACAAAGGCAACTGCTGTTTCAACATGTAGTCACAGCCCAGGCACCATGGTTTCACCATGTCTGTTCTTGACCTTTTCGCAGCTACAAGTAATCCAGACCCTGACTGTAATCCAGATCCTGCAAGTCCTCAACCTTATCCATGACCAGAAATTTGGCAACTGTCTAGTCCAATGATTTTTGACCGGTATGCCACAAGAATTTTTAAAACATGCAATACCTGACCATTTAGTCAGGGACACTGGCCCTTTTTCCCTTAGATTGTCAGATAAAAAAAATGACAACAGCCAAAACAACAATTTCTGTCTGGTGTGAATGAATCAAAATTAACCCTAGTACAAATTGTTTGTCAGACTGATGAATCTCAAAGGGAAGGGGGGAGGGAGGGCGGGATGAGATAAACCAAACAATATTGGGGGCAAGGTAAGAAGGGGAAAGGATTGGGGAGGGTGGGGGTCAATGGGGAAAAAGGGGGAACATCTGTAATACATTTAACAATAAAGATGAGTAAAAAAACCACAATATTATACCTAATCATTTGTCAGATTGGCAAAAAATATATTTTTTGATGTGCCACAGAATTTTAGTAATTTGTTTATTATGTATGCCATGAGATGAAGAAGGTTGAAAATCACTGGTCTGGTCAATGAAGCCCACCATGCTATCACTGTTTTGTCTTCTGTGCTATATTCTTATCACCACAGCATTCAAGCTTGTTTTCCTTTGCCTCAAATTCTCAGTACTCTAACCCTCCACACATTACCACTGTGTCTTCTGGGTCTATGTTTTTGGTAACCAACTCTGCTACTTCTTGCCCTTAGCTGAAAATACGCTCTATTCTCAGAACACTCTTTCCACGGCATCTGTCTTAAACAGATGGTGCTCATTTCCCTAAAACCCCATACCAACCAGGGTAAGGAGGTGGCATCAGCATTTTTCTACAAGCACAGTGGTAATTCTAAGACATCTCTATTTGACTCATTTAAAAACCTTGTTCCCCTGAGGCATGCGACCTTCAAGTCTTCTGTACTCATCACCACCACGAGGTCACTGCCACATTTGGCCAAGTCTGTGGATGCAGTCCAGCACAGGTCCCTGTGCGGATCCTTTCACACTTCTTTGCCCAAATCCTGCACTCCATGTTCATCCATTGCTTTTTTCTCTGACACATTTACTCCAGATCCACCCGTATGTCATCTTCTTACCTGCCATATTCTAAATTGGATGAAGACCTTTATAGGGACTAAAGTTAATGTATGCATGCTTCCCCCGACACTCTGCCATATGCAATTCAAAAGAAGCACAATTTTAAACCATAAAATAAATGTAAAACATCCAGAAAAGTTCTGATTTTTCTCATAACTACTTCCATGATTTTTCTCAAAATATGCGCTAAGTCTCCACCTCAGGTACTCCAGTATTAATCAGAGAAAGACTCCTAGACATTGTGGAGCAAACTGTACCATCTTCAAATTGGTGCCCATTGTAGTTACTATTGCTGTGTAATACATTACGACAGTTCAGTATCCTAATACCATTGTTTAATTATACTTATAAATTCTGTGGGTCAGGCGTTCAGACCAGGGCAAAGCAGGATGACTTATCCCTGTTCCTTAATACCTAGGGCCTCCGCAGGAGGCATTATTTTACTGCTAGGCACTGAAATCATATGAAGACACTTTCATGTGTATGTCTAGTGATTACCTCTGCCTATTAACAGTGACCTCAGCCTGGGTTATTGCTCAGGGCACCTGTACGTGGTCTGTCCATGTAGTTTGGGCTTTGTCACAACATGGAAGACTTCAAGAAATTAGACTTCTTTCATAGTTTATTGAGATTCCACGAGTGAGTGCCCTAGCCAACAAAGCAGAATCTCTAGCATATATCCAGGCCTAGCCTTGTAAGTCACATAGTATTATCTGCCAAATTTTATTTGGTAAAAGTGAGTCATAAGCTTGTGCAGATTCAAATGAAGGGATATAGGCCCCATCTCTTGATGGGAGAATCTGCACCCTATCTATCTATCTATCTATCTATCTATCTATCTATCTATCTATCTATCTATCTATCATCTATCTATCTTTAATTTTAATGCCATTATAAATGTGTAGCCTTCTTAGATAAACCTATAACAATGTTCCAAAATAATACTAAATAGTAAACTCTCCTTAAAATTCTTTAGAGTGACTGATCCAAAATCTTTGCTCTTGTCTTGAAACCCCCTATAGCACCATTAGTAGCCATAATACTAAGATGATTCCCCAACAATCCATACACTGTGTAATCTATCCCTTTGAGTATCGGTAGGACCTGTAACTTGCTTCTAAGGCATAGGATAAAGCATAATGAAAGGCTTTTCCAGATGTAATTAAAGTCCCTAATCAATGACTTTAAGTTAATTAAAGGAGGAGAAATTATCCTGGGTGACCCTGACCTTATCAGGTGAACCCATTAATAGTCTAGAGATCAGAGAGATTTTCCCTATTGCCTTGAGAAGAAAATATCCAGCCTGGAAGGTGTGGCTCAGTTGGTTGGAGTGTCATCCTGTGCACTGGAAGGTTGTGGGTTCAGTTCCCAGTGAGGGCACATGCCCAGGTTTCAGGCTGGATCCCTGGTTGGGGAGTGTGTGGGAGACAACTGATTGATGTGTCTCTCTCACATCGTTGTTTCTCTTTCTCTTCCTTCCTCCCTCTCCAAAATCTACAAATGCAATGAAATTAATTTGGCTAACCACTTGAATGAAATTAGAAGCAGAATATTTCCAGGAAAAGCCTCTGCATGAGAATCACAGTCTGCAAAATACCTTGATTTCAGCTTTGTAAGATCTTGATTAGAGGGTCCAGCTAATCCATGACCAGACTGCTCACCAACAGAAACTTTGAAATAATAAATGTATGTGTCTTGTTTTAAGCTGTTAAATTTGTGATAATTTGTTGCAGTGCAAGGGAAAACTAACACACTGCCATAACTCAACTACTCTCAGACAATGTTCTTGCTTCCTACTTTACATATAAAATGAAATCTATCCAACAGGAATTTACTTATCTCTGACTACATAGGAAATTTAATTTTCCACCATAATAAAACTTTCTTTCGTGTCTATGAAGATGGAAGTGCTTCCTTTTTTCGTAATTTGATAATTACATGAAGTAGAACTATTCCCTGAGCATAATAGAATAATAGTAGAAATGATAAGAAAGTAAGAACAAAATCACCAAAAAGTTTATCCTCTTGGGATTTCCAGGATTTCCAGTAATGCTGGGAATTTTATTGATTTCCAATATATGAATAAATAAAAAGTGACATATAAAATTTGGGAATATTTGTTTCTAGTCATGAGAATAGTGTGTGGTGGACCGACATTTATGCCGAGAAAAACAACATCCGCGACAATTGTGTGAACAGATTGGAGACCGTCAGAGGCATCCATGGCTCTAAGGGCCAAGGAGACAAAAGCTGGAGCTCCAGTCCTACCAAAGTTGAGGATCATGGTAAAATTCTACCTGTGCACTGTCACTGTTTCTGGGAACTACACATAAAAAGTGTAGAATTAACCCAAGGTGTTCAGAGTCTTTTTAACTGGCAATAGTATTTCAACCCAACAAGTGATGGAATTGAAGAGAGATGCTTCTGTTCCAACAACCTGCCTGAGGGTTAGGGAAGTCTGCTCTGGAGAAAGCCTGTACAATTTTTCATATACTGTCTGGAATTCAGTAAAATGTCACCAGGAATACTCAGGAAATAAACCAAAAGTAATACAAATGAACAATAGAAACAGATCTATAAGGGATCTGTAGAAATTGTCAGATTATTTTAGACTAGCTGTGATTAATATGTTCAAGTACATAGATGGTAAGGTATAAACTTTTACCAAAAGACTAGAAGCTTTTAGATAAATCAAGTGGAAATTACAGGCTTAAAAGTAGAATTTTTGAAAGTAATAATTTAATAGTGAAAGTAATCCCAGTGAGAAGATTACTAACATAAGCTAGTGCTATACCAAATGGGAGGCACTAGACACATGAACTTAGAATGTGGCTGTTACAAATTGTGATGGACTGTTAGTATGAAGTACACATTGGATTTCAAAGACTTAGAACAAAAATAATGTAAAATGGCTCATTAATATTGCTACATTGATAAAATATTAAAATAAAACTGTTTGGGGTTAAATAAAATATATTATTAAAATTAATTTCAACTGTTTAGTTTTTACTTTTAAAAATATAACTAATAGATGCCCAGCTGCTGTGGCTCAGTGGTTGAGCCATTGACCCATGTACCAAGAGGTCACCGGTTCGATTCTTGATCAAGGTACATGCCCAAGTTGTGGGCCAAATCCCCGAAAGTGGGCATGCAGGAGGTGGCCAATCGATGTTTCCATCTCTCTCTCCCTCTCCCTTCTTTCTAAAATCAATAAAGAAAAAAAAATTTTTTTTAATATAGCTAATAGGATATTTTAAATTATATATGTGGCTTATATTACATTTCTATTGGACAATGTTAATTTAGATAATAAAATTATTTTTAAAAATCTAGACTGATATACTTACATTTATTGGCTGAGTTAATATTTATGTTCTTCTTTCCAAAATTCTTTCTTTTACCTATTGGTCTGCAAGTCTGAGTTTCCTTAGGGAGTGATCACATCTGAATCATCTCTCCCCACTCAAATCCATGTTTCTCTAACAATCAGTATTTCAGTGAACGGCATCAACATTCACCCAGCTTTTCAAGCTGGGGATATGGGAGCCACCTCACCACCAAATCCAATATCTATCTATCTATCTATCTATCTATCTATCTATCTATCCATCCATCCACCCACCATCTCTGTTTAGCACAGCACCCGACAACAGCAGATATTAAAGAGCTGATTGAAGAATAAATAATTATTTGTTGTGATGATTGTACATAATCCATTGCTTTGCTATTATAGATGGTATCTTATTAAATTATTTTGCAATCAATAGAAGTTGAGAATATGGGCAATGATTTATCTATAGTTACATTAATGCCACATAACTCTTTGAAAGGCTCTGCTTACTGGTGTTAGTGTTACATAAGAATTTTGGTCACTCTGTAGATTATTGATTTTAATATTAAATCTCAAACACTTTTTATATGTGTGTGTCTTTATTTATTTATTTTTTAATTAATTAATTTATTTTTGTTGCACATGCTGCTCAACATTAACTTTTTTGGGCAATTATATTTGTAGTAGTCTATTGTCATATTCTAGACTCTTCAAGAAAAACATCATTTAATTTTTTGTGAAATCCAAGAGAATCTTTGTATATACCAACAGATGTTTAAGTGCTAATGGAAAAATGTTTGACATATTTTTAGATGTTATTAACACAACATATGTTAACTAATTTGTACCTTTAAAAATTGCTTGTAGCAGTGTTTTTCTTTATAAATAATTTGACCTTGAATAACACAATTTGTGGGATGTGGTATAAAACTTTGGAATTTATGGGGATTTAGTCATGGTTTCACTATACATTTCTTTCTATGTTTGTTTTCCTTGCTACATAAAAGAGCTACTTTCGGAAATCAAGGTAGTTAGTACACCAATAAAGCAATTTAAAGTCAAGGAAAAGTTTTTTATCTTTTAGGTAATTAATCAGATGGTTAATCTTAAGTCAATTAATTATTATCTTTCTTCTAAGAATTAAAATTTTCACTGATGCTCTAGTATATTAAAAAATCAATATTTTAAACAAATGTGTTATTTTTGTTTTTCTAGTTTATCATATGTACTTAAATATAATTGATACTTTGTGTTATAATAGGAAGCTGTTCTAGGAATTAGACGTCAATACATTTTATTGTGTTGTCCCAGATATCTAAATGTCACTTTTTTGTGTGTTTTAGTTAAAAGGAATTTATAAAGTAAGATATAAAGCAAATTGATTTTTCCAAGCAGCTGATTGGTGCTTTCAATATTCATTCATTCCTTCATTCAACAAACATTTACTGAGGTCCTGTCATGTGCCAAACACTATTCTAGGCACTATAAGTATAGGCAAGTAAGAAGAAAATTTCTAACCTTGAGTTTCAATCAATATAAAAAAGATGAGACAAATGAAAATAAAAAGATGATCATACTAAAGGACAGAATATGGAAAATAGAGAGAAGCACAGGGTATTATGGAAGCAGAGACCCAATAGCTAATCCAAACGTGGTGATCATGGATAGGATGAGAATGTTGGAGAAAGTAATTCTTGAAAAGTCATAAACAATAACTGAAGGTTAGATTATGAGTTAGAGGAGAAGGATGTTCCAGGAAAAAAAAATAATGTGAACAGTGGCAGACAGGTAAGAAACAATAGAGTTTGTACAAAAAAATTATATATATAACACCTATGTAGAGGGTATTACTCAAAGCAAAGATAAATTAGTAATAAGGGTAATAGACAAGGCCAGACCAGGAAGAACACTATTGCAATTTTGGCTTTCCAATAATCATTCTGCATTCTCTGTCCCCAGTAAGACGGAGTACCCCTGATGCCAACTGGGAAGTCGTCTCTGCTTACACAGCAACTTCAGCACATTCCCAATAGAATATAAATAAATACATACATAGCTTTTAAAATTTCTGTAACTTAATTTGAAAAAATGTTCTATTTTGCGTGCATTTGGAACTGGCAGATTAGACAGTGAGTGTAAAAGTCCTGAACAAACTCTAAAATATGAAAGAAAAAGGTGTGATGATGATGATGAAGACCTTGTGCCTGCTCTCAAGATTTCTCTATAATGGGTGGGGTGGGAGAGATAGGTGTAAGATAGATCAATCAAGAAACAAGTCAAGCCCTGGCCAGTTTGGCTCAGCGGTTAGAGTGTCAGCCTGCGGTCCTGAGAGACCCGGGTTCGGTTCCCGCTAAGGGCACATACCTCGGTTGCAGTTTGTCCCCGGCCCTGGTCTGTCGTGCGGGTGGCAGCCACTCGAAGTGTTCCTTTCACATCGATGTTTCTCTCTCTCTCTCTGTTCCTCTCTCTCCCTCCCACTCTATCTGAACAAAAAATGGAAAAATGTCCTCGGGTGAGGATAAATAAAATAAAAAAAAATAAAAAAAAAAGAAACAAGTCAAGTCAAACACAAAGCAGTTAAGTGCTGGGTTGATTTCTATTCTTTATGGGAAGCTGAAGAAATCTTTTCCTGAGGTTAGGGGACTACTCTGAGTAGATTTGCCAGAGTATGGGGGGAATATCTGAGATGAAGTTTTATCAGGTCATGAGGGAATCTACTTTTTCTTGGTCACTTCTACCACTTCAACACCCATATTTCCTCTGCCCTTCCCTTAAACATTTATTTTCTTATAATTCTGAGAAAACTTTTCTCATCACTTTGTACTTTATGACTGGTACTTACCCATCTATTGTTATTTAAATTCCAAATTAGTACCTTTAAAATAAATCTCTCTCTCTCTCTTTCTTGAATACCTGTCCTCTCTTTCCAAAAATCTGTACCAGAGTTTCACACCCAAGTCTCACAGATACTTGAGACAACTCAAATTCAACAAGTCACAAACTGACCTGATTATGTCTTTTCCACAAATCCATGTCTCTCTAATAGTCTGTATTTCATTGAATAGCATCACCATGCACCCTGCAAGCTGGAATATGGGAATCATCTTAGTCTTTCCTATCTCTTATCTCTCACCATCAAAACAGTCACAGAATCTAAATCTTAAATCTCCTTCTCTCCCTCTCTCTCTTCACCTTCACTTGCCATTCACTCTAGCTGCTATTTTTATAATCTCTCACAGAGATTATGCAACCATCTTCTAACTGGTTTTCCTGTTTCTAATTCTGCTGTCTCCAATGCTTTCTTCACTCTCTGGGTGACTTTTCAAAAGCACACAACTAATTGTGATGAGATAAAAATTAACAACTCCTTACAGCCCCAGTCTTTTAACAAGTCACCCAGAAAAGAGAATTCAAGCTTGAACACCCAGAATATTTCCCTCTTCCATCTCCTATATTTAGAAATAAATGTTATTGATTTTAAAGTATCAGTTATATTTTTAATTCATGAAGACATTCCAACAATGTATAAAGGCCAGCCATGCAGAGATGCCCCAAATTTTAATATCATATCAAAACCCCAGGGAAAATAAAAAAGCCTGAAGATCAAAAGTCTCTGGAAGTTCAAGACAAAGATATCAAAATATAAAATAATTCTAGTCCTAAAATAAAATGAGTTTGCCTCTCCGAGTTAAATGTCTGAAGAGATTTCGGAGCTCTTGAGTACTTGATCCTGCGAGTCTCGTCTGGGAGCGTTGCAGATGCCTGGGGAAAGGTGGTCTTTGCTTTGGCAGCAACACTCAGGATGCTTCTCACTAGCTTCAGGGTCTCAGAGTTTGTGCCAGTTCAGTGCTTCTGCTCTGATATGCCTCATTTTCAGAAGTCCTGGGTGTTATTGGGACACACAATATTATTCAGGGCATTAGCTCAATAACTGCTCCATTCAGAGAATGAGGCCATCTGCAGTCCATGGCTGGTTTACCAGACACCATTTTGTTTCCAGAACCCACTATCTGAGGAAGGAGAGTAGATGAAGACATTTCATTTTTAGCTCCATCGGGATCCCAGTTGATCTCCCTGGTCCAGCAAATGCAACCTGAACATATAAACTCCCCCGGGAGAAACTCTGTCACCTCAGTATTGATTCGGGCTAGGCTCTCCTGTGATTATTTAGTCCCCCCCACCTCTGAAGAAGAGCAGATCTGGAACTTCTAGATAGATTAAGGAAGAGCAGTAATCATATTTAACAGTATACCAAAAAAAAAGCATGATTCTTCACAAAATAAAACACAATTTTATTTTTTGTCCTGTCCCTAGATAAGAACTCCAACAAAATCATAAATTTTCTTCTTAGTTTTATATAATAAACAACCGTGCAGTCACCTTGGGCCACAGACCCTGACTACTGTTAAATCCACTCCCCTTGAAGTTCAAGCCACTGCAGACCATTGTGGGAATCAGGGCAAAGTCGGTTAGTCTTTTTCTCTCTGTTTCCCTTCTCCTCTACTCAATCCCTGCTGTTTTGCTTTCCCACTAAGGTTGAAGCAGAGGAACGAGCTGAACTTGAACTTGTACTTCTGTATGTTAGCCGTGAGTTCTCTCATCTGTGCCAGATGTTTGCAGTTGATTCTTTCTCTCCTGGGGCATTTTAATGGTTCTTCTCAGGTTTCCTCCTGAGCTTTTTTGCCTTTAATTCCTAATATTTCTTTCTTCACAGCAGTAGTTTGCAGTGTTTCCTTCTGCAACTGGGTGTATCTGGGAGAATAATCTCAGTTACTTTTTTCTTAGGTTTCCTAGATTCCCCAGGCAACCTTTTGGACAGGAGTCTGGACAGCTGCCAGCTCTGCATTCTCCACCCAACAACCTCGGGGTGTGCAAAGACCAACCCCTGCACAATCACACGCTCCTGCCTCTGCAACCAAAGCTTACAGTTAGCGTTTCCCTTGCCCTCAAGATTGCCCAGAAGTTACAGTCCAGTCCATAGTCTGTTAAAGATTTCTCTGACTTAACTCAGGCACAAATCATCTGTCTCTACCAACAGTTTAGGACTCAGACTTCCTTCCTTCTGACAAATGTCCAGGAGTGTCAAATGGCAGGTTGTCCTGAGGTGCTAGGTCTTAGTGGAGAAAGTCTATACCTAAGAACACTTCTGTGTCCTTCTACCTTAGCCCTCTTCACCCGGACATCCTCTGATTTCCACTTATAAGGGCCACAAGTCACTTCTCTCTCCTCTCCCCTCGGTCCTGGGCTATCCAGTTGCTATTAGGAGAATAAATATATATCCTTCAAGTACGATGTTTCATAGTTACTTAGATGTTTGTATTTTAGGTGAGGTTGGTTCCTTATAGCTTTGTTTTTGCTTTTGGGTGGCAATAAATAGAGAATACTCTTCAGGGAATAAGGGAGAGAGAGAAAAAGAAGGGAATGTACAGAGAAAAACTAGATTTATATTTTTGACTTATAACTTTGTTACACATCTTCCCCTATTAAATTTTTGCATCCTTCCAAAGAAAGTTAATTCTTATTTAGGGGCTTTTTCCTCCCAAGAAGGTAGGAGCCAGGGCACCCTGGACTATATTTCAATAGGACTGTAATTTCTAAGTGACTCCTTGAAAGCCAATGAGCCATGTGGGTGGTGTGCTTTCTTCTGATTCCCTAGACAAATATACTAATTAAAATACATACGAATTAACCTGACTTCTCTATCAGAAAAAGGCACAGTGGCCACTCTTATCAGGCAGAGTCCTTTCTAAAATTATCAAGATCATTCCCTCTCTGACTCTACCTCACCTCCGTTTCTTATAAATATTTGCAACTTCCAAATCTCACTTTATTCTTTTATTTCTCTTTTTAATCAATAATTCCAAACATACAAAATTTCACTGATTCTAAGGTACACATAGTTTTTTAGCTCTTAACATCTCTGAGGTTGTAATATATCTCATAACTGACGGTGCATCACAGTTCTTGATTCTTTATCTTCTTTAGTGGTGCATTGGCTAGGATCTAAGATATGACAATATACGTTACATAAAAGTGGGGAGAATAGAATAATTAACATTCAGTAATGATCCTCCAGATTTACTTGTCATTAACATCTCATTGTATGTATTTTATCTTTTTAAACAGTTTTATTATTGTAAAATGTCTCTAGTTGTATAAATATTTCAATATTTTACCATCTCTTAATCCTAAACATGATAGTTTCATCTTTAAATATCTGGGTTCATTTTCTTACATAACAACACTATTATCACACCATCAAAATTTTAAAATGCACATTAACATATTTTAATACAAAATCCATTTTTAAGTTTTGCCAATTGTCCTCAAAATAACTTTTTATATGTCGTTGGTTTGAATCAAATTTCAAATAAAATCACTTTTAATCTTCTTCACTGTTGCCCTTTTTTTCTCCTGCCATTGACTTGAAGAAACCACATCATTTGTCTTTTGGCCCATATTCAGGATTTGTCTGATTGCCTCCTCATAGCATCATTTAAATTATTTTCTGTTCATTATGTTTCCCGTGAGTTAGAAATTCTTAGAGATAAAGGTTTGATTATGTTCAGGTTCAATACACTTAGCAAGTGTACTTCAGAGCTGGTACTGTGCACTTTATATCTTATGACATCAGGGGAACACAACTTGCTATACTACTTTTAGATATGATCATGTTTAGAATTGATTGTTGTCTTTCCATAGCAATCTGTTTTCATTTTCAATGAATGAAATTGTCTATTAAAGCTTTCCTTGGATATGAGAAGTATATTATTGTCCATCTCATCCTTTGAGTCCTTCTTTCCAAACAATTTGTTTTTCACAAGTCATGGTAATCTATCCACGTAATTTATGACAGGCTGCTTCTACAGAAAGATAGCTCTATATCCAGACTTTCTCTTTAAATAAAAAGACCAATCAGGCCCTGGCTGGTGTGGCTTACTGGTTACAGATTTAGACCATGCACCAGGGGGATGTGGGCTCGATTCTCAGACAAAGACACATATCTGCATTGTAAGTTTGATCCCTGGCCCCAGTAGGGGCACATGTAGGAGGCAACCAATCAATGTGTCTCTCTTACATTGATGTTTATTTCTCCCTTTCCCTCCCTTGCACTCTTTCTAAAAATCAAAGAAAAAAATATCCTTGGGTGAGAATTAACAGCAACAAAAAAAAAAAAGAAAGAAAAGAAGAAGAAGAAGCCTGGCAAGCATGGCTCAGTGGATGAGCATCCACCCATGCACCAAGAGTCGCAGGTTTGATTCCTGATCAGGCACATGGCCAGGTTGTGAGCCAAATTCCCCAGTGGGCGGCATGCAGGAGGCGGCCAATCGATGTTCCTATCTCTCCCTCTCCCTTCCTTTCTCTCTAAAATCAACAAAGAAAAAAAAAATAACAAGAGAAAGAAGGAAATCTTACCTTTTGTAATAACATTATGAACCTGAAGAATATTATGCTAAGTGAAATAAGCTAGTGAGAGAGAGATGCCCTGGCCGGTTTGGCTCAGCGGTTAGAGCGTCGGCCTGCAGTCTGGAGAGAAAGACAAATACCATATGATTTGACTTATATGTGGAATCTAATGAACAAAATAAACTAACAAGATAGAGACAGACTCATAAGTACAGAGAAGAGACTGGCGGCAGAGGTGAGGGGTTTGGAAAGCTAGGTGAGAAAGGTAAGGAAATTAGCGGAAAAAAAAAAAAAAAAAGACAAACAAACTCAACAACTCTTAAATATAGACAACAGCGATTACCAGAGGTAAAGGGGAATGATGGGGTAAAAGAGGGGAAAGGGGGGATAAATTGTGATGGAAGGAGACTTGACTTTGGGTGGCGAACACCCAGTACAATATACAGATGATGTATTATAGGACCTATATAATTTTACTAACCAATAAATTCAATAAGCATTTAAAAGAATAAAAGTAAAAATAAAATGGGCAAAGGTTGAGCTGTAATCTAATAGAAAAATATTAGAAACTTTAGCTTTACGAAAGACACTGTTAACAGAAAAGAAGGCAAGCTAAGAACTGGGAGAAAACCGTTGGAAAACACATATCTAATTAAGGACAACACTTAAAATGTACAAAGGATTCTTAAAACACAACAATCATTTAAAAGTGGGCAAAATATGTGAATAGGTACCCTTATCAAAGAAGATATAGAGATGGCAAATCGGCATTGGAAAAGGTGCTCAATAGCACGTGTGTTTTGATTCAGGCTGCCAAAATAAATTATAAACAATATTCAAATTGATTTCTCACAGCTCTGGAGGCTGAAGTCTGAGGTTAAAGTTGAGTTCTGGTGAGAACACTCTTCCAGGTTGCACACAGTTAACTTCTTGTAACCTCAGACAGAGAGCAGAAAGAGGAAGCAAGCTCTTGTGATTCTTATACAGGCTGTAATTACATTCACGTGGGCTCCACCCTTAGGAGCTCAGCTAACCATGATTACCTCCCAAAGGTCCTGTCTCCCAATACCATCACATTGGGGGATAGAGTTTCAACATATAAACTTTATGGTGACATAAACATTCAGTTCATAACACTATTTAAATTAGAAAATGGAAAATTTATACAATGACCCCAACACACGTTTTAGTATGTATAAAATCCAAAACACTGACAACGTCAAACACTGGAGGGGATGGGAAGCAACAGGAACTCATTGCTGGTAGGAGGGCAGAAATGGCACAACCACTTTGGAACATCATTGGGCAGTTTCTTCCAAGTGTTGTAGACTAACGAGACAGACCAGACTCAGACTCCGCACTGGGTTCAAACTAAGAGAGCTTTATTAGCCGCGCGGGGACTGTCCCTTCCTACTCAGAGGAGAGAGCAGCCCCAAGCTCAGGGGGAGGGTTGCTTATATAGTTGTCTTAGCCCCTGTTAAGGAATTTGGGTTAAGGGTATGCGAGCAAGCAAGCACCTACAGAAGCAGATATTTGCAGTTAGCTGTTATGCCTGAGGCAACAATCAGTTTCTGTGTACACAAAGCAATGGTTATCTATACAATGCAGTGGTTATCTATTAGCAGCTAGTTCTTGCCGTTCCCTTAAAATCCAGGGGGCAAGGTCATGTGTTTGTCCTTTACACAAGCAGAACATATTCTCAACAGGTGAGCCAGCAATTGCCTTCCTGGGTATTTACTCAAATGAGTTGACAACTATGTCCACACAAAAACCCGTACATGAATGTTTATAACAACTTTAGTCATAATTTCCCAAAACTAGAAGCAACCAAGATGTTCTTTAAATGGTGGATGGGCCCTGGCCGGTTTGGCTCAGCGGTTAGAGCGTCGGCCTGCGGTCTGGAGAGACCCAGGTTCGGTTCCAGCTAAGGGCACGTATTTCGGTTGCAGTTTGTCCCCGGCCCTGGTTGGTCGTGCCGGTGGCATCCACTCCATGTGTCCCTTCACATCGATGTTTCTCTCTCTCTCGCTTCCTCTCTCTCCCTCCCACTCTGTCTGTACAAAAAAATGGAAAAATATCCTCGGGTGAGGATAAAAAAAAAAAAAAAATGGTGGATGGGTCAGACCAGACCTGAGTTCAGCAACCTTGGTACTTGAGTTCTGGCTAGGAAAGAATTCAGATCTAAGATTCAAACTGTAAGAAAACATCTATATGGAAAATCACAGAGGTAGAAGAAGTAATTTATAGAAGAAATGGGCTTAGGAAACAAGTTATAGAGCTAAAGGAAGGGCCTTTAGAAGTATGGAAGGTAAAGTTGACATGCCTGGCGGGTAGGGAGAGGGAAGGGGGAAAGGGAAATGCAGGGATGTGCTCCCAGGGAGGGAGAGCGCACCGGGTCCTCTGTCTTAAGAATATTAAGGGTGAAGATTTCTCAATAGACTATTCAGCAGCTCTCCAGGTGTGTCCTTTCAGGGTCTAGGTCTCTACTGATTGGTTGGTGCCAGGGCAGGGGATCATTATCCAATGCAACTAGTCCTAAGGTCAGCTGTGGGTCACTTGTTTGGTTTTGCTGCTTTTCTGGGCCTGGAGCTGAACTACAACTGAAGCCTTGATGTTCTCTAGGAAGAAAAGGTTAGGAGGTCCAAACTGCACGACCAACCATATGCTAGGGGAGGAAGGGTCACCCTGAGGGGAAGTCCCACCCTGCCTCTGTCTGTTGCTAGGCATCTGGGGCTTTCCTCCCTCGTGACCTTCTGTGCCTGGCCCATTGTCCTGTCTCTGCTCATGTTTGTATAAATGCCTACAACACATCCAAAAAATAGAATGCTATTCAATGATTATTTAAAAAAAAAAAGTTATCAAGCCAAGAAAAGACATGGAATGACTTTAAATGCATGTTGAGAAGCCCATCTCCAGGCCCAAACCCTGTGTCTTGCGGTCTTGACCGTTACAAAGCCCTTCCCTGGCAGGCCTCCTGAGGGAAAGCTGCCCTCCTCCCACCAGACTTAGGCACAGTCCACAGGGAGTTCCAGTCTGGTGCTCGGACCTCCTCGGCCTCCCCGCAGCTGGCCATGCTCTTATGTATATCTTCATTTCTAGCCAAATGCCTCAATTTGTAGGTCTGCTTATAGGGAGCCCTCATCTGAGAGCGGTCTTAGGTCCCTCTGTCAGGACCACCTCATCAGAGGGCCTTGAGTCTTTATCTCTACTCAGACTCCGTATTCAGTACTTTTTCATTCTTAGACTTTTTCTTCTCTTCTCTTCCCCAGGAGGGCCACAATAAAACAGCAGGAGTCTTTTGTTCAGGGCTCCCTTGGTACATTCTCCCATCTGCACTGATATATCTGACCTTCCTCTGGCACTATTCCCTGGGGAAGAATGAAACATTGAGGAAAATGGTGCTTTTTCTGGTTAGCCTCTTGCTTATTCATTGCAGTCAGTGCCTAAGGATGTGACTATTCACTTTCATTTTGGCTCGTTTCCTTAACTGACCACTTTATCACCTGGCAGCTCAGCTTTTTGCAGCTCAGTTCTTTATTCACAGTGCTTAGTAAAAGAGGCTCATCTGAAAAGGCTATGTAATACAATACACCTCGGCCGACCGGTGTGGCTCAGTGGTTCAGCATCAACCCAAGCATCAGGAGGTCACCAGTTCGATTCCCGTCCAGTGCACATGCCCAGGTTGTGGGCCCGATCCCCAGTGGGGGGGATGTAGGGGGCGGCCAATTGATGTTTTTGCTCATCGATGTTTCTATTTCTCTTTCCCTCTCCCTTCCTCTCTCTCTAAAAGTAATAAAGAAAAAAAAAATACAGGACACCTCCATCTATATGACATTCTGGAAAGGGCAAAACTATGAAGACAGTCAAATCTCAGTGGTTTTTGGGGATTCAAGGTGATGGACGAGTAGGTGGAGCTCAGGGGATTTTTAGGGTATAAAAAGTGAAGCGTTTCTTTATAATACTGTAATGATGGACACATGACATTGTGCATTTGTCAAACCCTAGAAGTATATCACACAAAGAGTGAACCTTAATGTAAACTATGAACTTTAGTTATAAATAATGTATTGATATTGGTTCATCAATTGTAACTAGTGTACCACACAAATGCAAGATGCTTATCATGGGGTAAACTGAGAAGAGATGAGGGTGAGGGTAGAATAGTTAGGTAGGAACTCTCTTTACTGTCTCACTATCTTCTCAATAGTCTATAAATCTAAAATTGCTTGAAAAAATGGTCTATTATCTTTAAAGAATTATGCCTATTTGGCGAATTATCCATTAGGACTGCCCTTGAGGTACACTATGGTGGGACTGTAGCGCTGGATATACTGCCAGACCTAGATTTCTTTTCTCTGAATCGTTGGTCATAAAGAATTCCTCCTGAAACTAGATGCAAGTTAAGAGGGAGGGGCTTGGAGGATGAGAATGGACCTTGGCATCTCTACCATTTATGCATGACATTTATGCTGTAGAACTTTCTCAAGACTGTCTCGCATACCACTTTCATTTGATGATGAAATAGAACTGTGCACACTCAACTGACTTGATAAGTCAGAAAATACCCAGTTTGTAATGATCATCCCAGGTCACATGATAACGTGTTGGCCTATAATCAAGAGTTCTGTCTCTAGTAAACCCTGTAGTAAGCCCCCAAAAAGCTGCTTTTTCCAAAAGGAGAATAGTTACTATAGATGATTATACAGCTTTTCTCCAAAGCCCTGAGGTCTGTATTATGATGCACCTGTAAATGCCTATAAAATAATCCATATCTCATCCATATCTGCCCCTGACATTTTAAGAACTAGAAGATTTGCAAGGTCACATGATGCAAGTGGTATAGTAGCTACCATTCTACCACTCTACCATGGCAGCATGGACCTATTGCAGATTTTCGTCCTGTTCTGAAACCTACTCAAAATTAGCCACTTTTTGGATTAGTCATGTTATCAGAGTATAAATGCCATGCCCAAATCAGATATATTATGACCTCAAATTCCATAGAAGGTCATTAGGTGTTGCACCTTTTTCTTAGTGTCCAGATTCAGGCACTTGTCTTTTACTTTAGAAGAAATATCTCAACCTGCCCTAGATCACCAGGTCCCTATAAATTTCACTCACATGGAAGGCTCCCCTAACTTGGGGGTTTTATTTCCAAGTGGCCAACTGATTCTCTGGAGGAATTATATCATATTAGGGGCTCAAATCAGTCTTATTACTTACAATTGATTATTCAGAGGCAGATGTAGCTAGATGTGCCTTTAAAATAGAATCTATTCTTTGGGTCCATGTGTAGCTTCTGTCTCTGCCACTGTGGCTACTGCATTCATTTGCCCATCAGTGATGCCAGTTCTGGGTGGCTAATGGAAAATGTTGGGTAATATCAACCAGCCAGGTCATTTTAACCACTTGATTGTTCAGTGATTCTTTTATGGTGACTGTTAAGAGGTAGCGTGAAAATTTTACTCTTCATGCACACTCTCTTGAGTCTATTCACACGCCTATATCCCTAATTTCCTTGTCACTGGTCACCCAGTGCTTTTCCTTCTAGCTCTCCAACAGATGACCAGGACATTGACTATTTTCCACAAACTTGTGTATATTCTCACTTCAAACTGCGTTTTCTTCTACACAAAATAAATAACTAGGTGCATTACTTGTGGTTCTGCCCCTTGGGAGGCACCACTCATTTTTGGCTTGCACCCATGCCCTGAGATAAACCATCTGGACACCGAGTTGGAGTGTGTGCCTCCTCTTTCAGAAGCTCCCACCACAGAGCTACTGACCATATGCAAGTCCTGCTGATGTTTACACGTGTGTTTATTTTAGGATTTTGTGGGATATTTTGACCTTAGATTGTTAAAGATGGTGTTTATAGATTTAATTAATTGATTTTATTTTTTTTTAATTTTTATTAGACTATATTTACTTGTTGGTTTTCAGGAGATGTTTAGTAAGTGTAAATACTACACTGATGGTATAAACACATTTTATTTTATTTTATTTTATTTTGCCAGAATCCATTTTAAAGATAAGGTGAAGATAATTGATGTTCAATTAATTTATAGTTATATTGATGGCAACTGTAGTGTAACTTTATAAGGCAAGAATCATTTTAGAAATGTTTATATCTTCTACGAATTATTATGGAGCTTTAGTGTCTAGATTTCTCTATTGAACATGTATAACACGTAGAAAATACCTAGTATTTCTTCCTAACTACTTAAGTGGTCATATATAAATGACTATTAAATGAAAATAGTTCACTTAGTGCTCTAGATTATGAAGGCAATTTGTTGCTGAAATTTTCAGTTTACCAAATTTATACCATAGGCCCTTTTAGAAAGTTTACATATTTCAAATATCATTTTACAAAGCAATTCATGTTAAATGAAACACAGAAACGAAGTGGAAAGAATACTTTCCAAATGTCAATATCTCACTTGACTCTGTCATTGACTTATTTTAAGTTAAAAAAGATAGATATGCAGTTCCATTTGAAATTTCATGGGAATTCTCTGTTGTGTTTTTATAAAATGAATGTTACATATATTTTACCAGGAGTCATTAATTTTCAAATCAAATCACTTAGAGCAAGTCTCATGGAGCCCCTCGTATTCATTCATATACTCATCCGCACATTCATTCAATTTAGTATGTATAAATAAAAAGGTACTGGGAAGGCAGAGGGAAAGAGAGTATACTTTCTTCTTTCAAGCAGTTCAGTTTAGAGGTGAAGTCATACAAACAATAAAAAATTGTAAACAAAGTGCTAACTATTCTGCTGCATGTACTCCTTGGATAAATCCTGTATTAACTCTCCTAATTCACCTCCTACCCCTCTCCTACTTGCTCATTGGTTCTGGCGCACTAGCTTCCATGGCAGTCCTTTAACAAATCAAGTGTGTTACCACCCAGGGTCTTCGCACAAGCATTTGGACATCAACATCTGGAATTTAGGAAAGAATTGTGGCTTGGTGATGGACAACTGGCAGAAGGAAAAAGTATTTGAGTATATAAGATGTTATGTAGAGAAATAAGCATATACTATATAGAATTAAAAATGGACTATGGAGAGACCCTAAGGTAAAATTACACTTAAAGTTTATAAGAATAACATCAAAAGGAATCAATTAAAAAAAATAAAATAAAATAAGAAAAAGATATCTAAGAACCCAACAGCTAACTAAAAGAAAGTGTTGGCAGCCAAGGAAAAAGAAATGATGGCCAAGTACAAATACAAATACTGAACAACTAACACTGAAAGTGATCATCTTGACTTGGCAAGAAAGAAATTACAGATACTTTTCAGTGAAAATGACCATGGAGCAGCAGGTGGTGTGCATTTCGCAGTGAGCGGAAGAATGAGTAGGAGAGAAGAAAATGGAAACAAGTATTGGACATTCCCCTTAAAAGCCCGGCTCTGAACAGAGAGAGAAAATCAAGGCAGTAGCAAAGTCTGATTTTCCGTGAACATAATGAGCTTATGCTTCAGGATGCATCATTTGCATGGGTAACATGAGTACAAGGCATTGCTGAAAAGTCTGGAATGTTCTATGCCCAGTTGCAATGGAAACATGTTCAGGTAAACAACTCTCATAAATTCCCCAAAAAAATCTCAGAAGAAAGGACGTACATATTCTTGTCTTTCCTCATGTGTGGAAATTTTTGTTCTTCATAATAAACATTTACTTGTTTCTAATTTCGTATTAATAATTTTCTGTTATTTTCTTAAAGAGGCCCCACAAACTGTAGTAAGTTTCAAATCTCACATTATCTAGATCTATCTAGTGGCAGTAGAAAACATGAGAGAGTTTCCTGGAGGAAGTTTTGTTGTTGTTTTGTTAATCCTCACCTGAGGATATTTTTTCATTTATTTTTCAGAGAGAGAAGAAACATCGATGTGAAAGAGACATTGATTGGTTGCTTCCCGCATGACCCTGATGGTGGCCAGGGACCGAATCTGCAACCCAGGTATGTGCCCTTGACTAGGATTGAACCTGCGACCCTTTGGTCTGAAGGCTGACAGTCTAACCACTGAGCAAAACTGTGCAGAGCATTAGAGGAATTTTTTTTAGAGTGTTAGAAATGTGATCATATTTATTTGCTGGATTAAAAACTAGAAAGTTTGACGTTTGTTGAAGATTCAAAAGAAAAGGACGTAATGAAACTTGGACATTTAAGTGGCAAAAGGAAAAAATATATAGAACAAAAACAGATTTTTTGATTGACCAAACTTTAGTTAGGTTCCAGACCCTTCTCCTAGGGCCTATTTGTACTCTTTACTTGCAAAATCCAGTTTTAGCTAGAGCCCTGTTAGGTCAGTTTAACCAGAACAAACCACTACCTCCCTTCTCAAGATCTGATCACCCTTGATATCTGATTGGATTTCTCATCCTCCATGCCTACCCCCACCCCCCAATCCTAGCTTATCATCCTGGCCTGTCTTCAGTAATGAAATCTGTTAGGTTGAGTTAGACAGAATTCCTCTTTCCCCCCTTGATGTTTCCTCTTAGTAATTTTCTAACAACTGACCCCCAACCTCCTTTTTGGTTATAAATTTCCCCTTGCCCTTGCTATATTTGGAGTTGAGCCCAATTTCTCTTCCTCACTGTAAAATCCAATTGTAGTGATCCTCATACCTATCAAGATGGTTCTGAATGAAGAGTGCTTAGTTGCTGACAATTTTTCCCTTCAACATTCTAAATCTCCTCAAAAGGAGGTAAGAAACTGTTAGGGCAAAAGTAAGATTGCTAATGGAGTAAGAGTAAGTAGGAAGAAGAGGGTAATAAAGAATGTAAATTGAGGAAACTAAAGTGAAAATGTATCTTAAAGTTCATTTAATCTGCTCTTCATATTTTTGGAATACAAAATTTCAACTCAGAACTAGATTCAGTAAACCAAGACCATTGCTAACTACACATGCCCTGGAGATACCATCTTTGTAACAATCCATGAAAAGGAATGTTATTTGTATAAATGAGCATAATATTTTTCACAAAGAATTCAGGGTGTATTATCTTTATAATACTGTCATTAATAAGAACTGTGAAGGCATATTGGAAAGTATCTTTGTAGGATTAGTACGTGTTGCTGTGCCAATCTACCCTTTCTCAAGTGCCTACAATCTTAATAATTAATCAGACAGTATTTCAACAACAGTTTGAAGTCGAGTCCTGTTATTCAGAGAATTACACAGGAACTGGCCATGTACTGGCTGACAAAGCTCTTTCAGCTGTGGGTAGAGGAGGGAACCCTGGACTTGAAGGCAGATACCCCGCTTGGAGTTCCAGATCAGCTCTGTGTGCACTGAGTGTAGTTCCCTTTCTAAATATTTTCACGCTTTAGAGGACAAATCGTTATATCCACCTGCCTACCTCCAATAATCTTAACAGACCATTTATTACTGACATTATAAGAAAAATGATTGCTAGCTTTCAAATAAAACAAACCTTTAGTAAAAAAGAAAATCCATTTAAAATATATCAAATAAATTAAATATCCAACAATAAAAAACAGACTACTTAAAAATATATCAAAAAATGCCACGGCAAGGATGTTGCAAAGACATTACTGGTCGTAGAAGTCAGTAGACCTAAAATCTATATCTATTACCTCATGTGAATATAGGCTCTGGTAAATCAAGAAAACATGGTAAGTTTTCATGTTTTTCTTTTAAAAAGTGTTTAGTGATAGCTGCCTGGCTTAATCCTTCACCACCAAAAATTAAATTCTCAGTAAAGAACCATTATTATGGCCCTGGCCGGTTTGGCTCAGCTGTTAGAGCGTTGGCCTGCAGTCCTGAGAGACCCGGGTTCGGTTCCCGCTAAGGGCATGTACCTCGGTTGCAGTTTGTCCCCGGCCCTGGTTGGGTCGTGTGGGTGACAACCACTCGATGTGTCCCTTTCACGTCGATGTTTCTCTCTCTCTCTCTCCTTCCCACACTCTATCTGAACAAAAAATAGAAAAGATGTCCTCAGGTGAGGATAAAAAAAAACACAACCATTATGAATAGTTACATTAGAAGTTTGATTACTCAGTGTATTCTTTGGACATAATTTGAGAAGCACAGTCTACAGTCCCTGTTAGAGCTGATACCCAGTTCTAAACTATGGTAGTGATTATTGCCTGTCTCATTAATTCCACATCAAGTTGGTCTTTATAGAGTGGTCATATGTTCTTCTGCACATAATCTATTTATTCTATGAAACTGTGAATAAACCGAGGACAGGATTTCATCTTATTTATTTCTTTGAAATTCCTAATGTGTATGAAGTAGTGGGCATATGGGATAAGTTCAAAAAATGTTGGGAATTTTGGTCATGATGATGAACAGGAACAGAAAAACATTGCATTGGACCTACATTTCAAAGTTGAAATGTATTCTGGGAGGTTATCCATCCACAGAACACTGACTCTAAATTAAAAAATGAATAGTGAAGGAATAAGAAGACAAAGAGAGGGAGCTGGAACAATGATTAAGTGTTGAAATATCTGTTCTTTGCTGTAAGTTTTTATGTTCTGATGATTAATTTAAGGGTAGAAGACTACCAGAATCTCGTATTTATAATATTAGAGACCTGATTCCCTGTCTTTATGGAAGCATTTGTTTTTGAGACTTCCAGATTACCTTGACTGTATTTCATTTTAAAAATCTGCACAGTGAAGATTCTTATCAAAACTCCATCTCAAATTAAAACAATATCCACCATCAAAAGACTAATATGTTCTTCTGTGTTTGAATGTTTTTCTGTCAAGTTCTGAAGGATTGTCCATATTGATGTTGGTGAAATAAAATAAATGAGCCATAAAAGTAAATAAATCACATTGCCATGTAAAAGCCTTGCGTGGAGTTGTAAGAAATGCTGATGTAAACACTTTACCACAGGAAACCACTTTTGCTTTGGACAACACTGATGACAAGAGCCCCAAACATAGGACTTCTAAAGCTACTAAAATTTCAGCACATACAGAATTATGTCCTGAGCTATAATGTAAATTAAATGGAAACTTTTGAATTGCAACCATGTTAAAGGTCTACTAGTTACTAGCCAAATGCTGTGCCTGAATTCCTTCCTTGAAAAAATATTTAAGGCTGAGTAGTATTCCAAAGTATAGATGAACCACATCTTCTTATCCAATCGTCTACTGAAGACACTTTGGTTGTTTTCATGTCTTGGCCACTGTGAATAATGCTGCAAAGAACATAGGGGTGCATTTTTTTTTAAATAAATGTTTTCAATTTTGGGGGTAGATATCCAGAAGAGGGATTGCTGGCTCACATGGTAATGCTATTCTGAAATTTTTTAGGAACCTCCTCACTATTTTCCACAGTGGCCATACCAGTTTACATTTCCACCAGCAGTGAATGAGAGTTCCTTTTCTCCACAACCTCTCCAACACTTGATATTTCTTGTCTTATTAATAGTGGCCATTCTAACAGGTGTGAGATGATACCTCATTGTAGTGTTGATTTGCATTTCCCTTATAGCTAGTGAAGCTGAACATCTGTTCACATAACTATTGGCCAATTGTGTGTCTTCTTGGGAGAATTGTCTGTTCAGGACTTCTGCCCACTTCCTAATTGGTTTTGTTTGGGTGTTGAGTCAACCATAAGAAAAGATGAAATAACTGCCATCTGTGATAACATGGATGGACCTTGAGAATATCATGATGAGAAAAATAAGTCAGACAGAAAAACCCAAGAACCATATGGTTTCACTCTTATGTGGGATATAAAACTGAATGTAACAAATGAATAAACAACAAAAACAAAAACTCATAGACACAGATAACAATAGAGTAGTTACCAGAGGGAAGGGGGGCGGGGAGATAGTAAAGGGTAAATGGGATCAAATATATGGTGAGAAAGATGATTTGACTTTGGGTAGTGGGCACACAATGCAATAAACAGATCATGCATCATAGAATGTACACTTAAAACATATCATTTTATTAGTCAATGTCACCCCAATAAATTTAATAAAAAATAATAAAAATATTTAAGATATTAGTCAAGGACAATAATACTATCTGTTGCGATTTGCAATGTACAGTACCCAAGGCCAAGTACTCAGCCAAAAGCAACATTTAATGAAATTTTCTTTAAAAATATGTCAACCTTGCCTATGAACATGTTACACACACAGTCAGGAAGGCTGCCCTCCTTCTTAGCACCTACCATTTTTTTCTCACATTTCCATCCTAAGGTACCTTGTTGCTACTCAGCCATCAAATAATCTGTGCTCCAAGATCTGTAGTAAATACCTTTGACGACCTGCTTCTCACCCTCTGGAAAGCAGTTCTCTCCTGACAGTACTGCACCAGTGTCTCTTTCCTTTCTGCCCACGTGCCCCTGGAGCTCACTGTGGGAGTGCAAGTAGACCTCAGAGAGGGAGAGACTCAAAACTCCCAAGGGCAACCCCTGATCCATTGAGGACACACAGGAGCCAGTGAAGACATGTTCCTAATGCCTAACATTCAGGCAGATAATTCTGGGAAACTTGTACATTTCTCAGAAGGTCTCGAAAATATAAGCTCACATTGCCCTCGATGGTGATCTCAATACTTTATCTTTATGTTCTTTATTCCTCATTTCCTGCCTCAATCTCCAAGGAATGCCCCCACTCTGGCTCTCCAGGATCATCTTGAAAATTAAAAAAAAAAAAAATCCATCACGAGTCTTTCCTCAGGGTCTGCTTTGGTGGAAAACCAGGCTAACAGAGGATCTTGGATAAATACAATTATGAATCAAGCATTCCTTAAAGTCTTTAATGCCTCATCATTTCCTATGGGATATAGTTCGGACTCCCCAGTGTGAGGCATGGAAAGTCTTTGACAGCATAGACCATGCCTTCCTCCGTCACAGCTGATCTTCAAACACTTGACTCTCAAGAAGCACTGCTAGCAGATGCCTCATTATGCATTCACCCTTGCAATTGTTTTTGAGGACTCCTAAGATATTTCCCTCCTGCCCACTGAACCCCCTCCTTTGTTTAGCCTCCTTTTACTCTTTAAATACAATCTTTCACTTATTTCTTTGTGTCTGCAGAGAATTCTGTTGCACTTACTGTGATGCTATTCATTTTACTCCCGTGTGTGTGTTTCTTCTACTTTGCTTCCTCTACCAGACTGATACTTTTTTGCATTTTTAATTCTTATACACTCTGTAGTGTCTGATTTATAATAGGTAGTCATAGACATTTATATATAATTATATAATGGTTAGTCGATGAGTCCTTCCCACTCTCTTGTTTAGTGCATCAATGTACACTTTGTGTTGGTGTGACTAGTCCCATTTGCAAACTCTCCAAGTGGACCTCTGTTACAGGACGGGGATTGGCCTGGAGCGAGTCTGCCTCAGGCCAGCCTGTAGTGTGTGTGGGTTCTTGACTTCATGCAGGAAAGATTTCAAAACACAAGTCCAGGTGATTGTGAGAATGCATTTATTAAAGCTGGGGACAGTGAAACAAAGGAGACTTAGGGTAGAAAAACAGGACAGAGCTTTGGCATGCTCTGCTTTGGCTCTCTAGAAATGTTATGGGAAAGAAATGAACTAAAGCAGGGTTTGCTGGTAGCTCGCTGTGAAGTGAAGGTTAAGTGATAGAACTGGGCCAAGGCGGGGCTGCTTTCAGCTTCCTGGGAAGTCAGAAATAAAGAGGGCTTGGAGACAGTATCAGGGGGTGAGCCCAGGTCGAGCTGCCACGGTCCACTGCTCCCCTGGTCACAAGTCTCATTGGACCCTTAGAGTTGAGGAAGAGATAAAAAGTTCATACCCTGGAAGGGACCTGGGCATACTCCAGATCTAGCTGCACCGAGTCTTTGTCCTAAGGACATTTTATCCTTTTTTTTCCCTGTGGGGAAAATCTTAGGGGAGGGTTTCAGCAGAATATTCATCAGCTTTCCAGGTGCATTTTTTAAATATGCTGATACATTATTTGGTCTGCTTGGTTATTTTTCTTTTATCTTAGATCTGTCTGAGTGTAATGGGGATCTTGTTATTTGTTCCCCAACTTCATTTGTCCTTGGGTTTCGTTTGTCCAAATCGCAGCTGTTGGGTCTTTGTTCTCTGTTTCTCAGACCAGGGTGAGTTAAGCTATGCATTCCATGGTTAGGGAGGGGAGGTATAAACCAGTTGTGCTCAGTGTCCTTGGTTAAGGGAGCTGACGTCTTGCGATTCACCAGCTGGCTATAAAAAGTTCAAATTGTTTGGCCTTGTTTAAGTTTCTTGTCTCGGTTTCCCCATTCCACTGGCCCAGGAATTTTCCTAGCTTCTTACTATTGGGCCACACCTCTAGGCAGACATCTCCTGCAGTAACTCCAGAGACTGCAGTCATCCTACGTGACTGTAGATTGTGGCCACATCATTCTTGGATAAGTAGAGATTCATTGTTTATGTAATTAGATGATAATTGCGCATGCTGATTCGTAAGTGCTCCCGAGGAGTCTGCCATAGCACTCATGCATACAGGCAAGTGGCGTGCGCTCTGAGGAGATTTAACTTTAGCATTTGAGTAAATACAATTAAAATTTAGCTGATTTATGACATTGATGCAATCTTTATGTATCTGAATTTTTATTATCATAGAGATGTTGTTCGTTTGTAGAATAATGTGAGCACATTAATTTCAAGTTTACAAGATTAGTAGCTTCTCTTTCAAAAGGAGAGGAAATGATAGAGAATGTGAGAAAGTATTCCCCGAAGTTCAGAGAGTTATTCTAATCTGAGAGATTTTTTTTTTTTTAATTATTACCAGGAGGATAACAAGGAATGAATGGCACTAATTTTACTTTAAGTAACATGGCAAATTTGGATGCCAATTGGTGGTAAGTGTAAACTGAGACTGTTGGAGTCACATCTAAGAATTCACTAATCTCTGTAAATTACATTCATTTTAAGGCATGAGTCAAAAAGTTGCATTAAAAAAATCAATAAAAATTTTATTTTAATTTGAGCTTCAATTATTGAATTGTCCCTAAGAAGCTGTTAGTACCTTTATAAGTCAGATATTCTAAATTTTTAATTTTTCAGCTGCAAATGTGCTTGTATGTAGACTTTAAAAATAATCTATGTAATTTTTAAAATTATTAAAGTAGGAAAATTCTTACTATAAACTAAAATTGCTAACATTTTGCTTGTTAAACCATGAGTGAATTTTTTGAATTAACATTTAAAATAACATATGTGTACATATCTCTCTATATGTGTATATGTTGTACATACATATAAACAAATTCAGCTTATGGTTTTGTTTGTAGAGAATCAAATAATGTTAATTTGAAAATATTTTTTAAAAAATTGAATAGAAAGTGTCATTTGTTACATAACCTAAAAGATCTTCTTTGTTAACTTATCTATTCAAAGAACTTAATTTTTATGAGGTGCTATAAAGGATAAAAAGACAAATTCCACAGAAAAATATTATAAAAAACATTATTGGGCCCTGGCCAGTTTGTTCAGTGGTTAGAGCATCGGCCCACAGACCAAAGGGTTGCGGGTTCGATTTTGGCCAAGGGCACATACCTCAGTTGTGGTTTATCACCGGCCCTGGTTGGGGTCATGCAGGAGGCAGCCAGTCGATGTGTCTCTCTCACATCGATGTCCCCCCCCCCCCCACCTCCACTCTGTCTAAAGATAAATGGAGAAAATATCCTCAGGTGAAAATTAAAAAACAAAAAAAAAACCATTATTGGTGTATAAAATAAATGCTAAAAAATATCTAAATGATTTGATGAGTTTTCAGGAGGCCAACATACTCGTGTGACCACCAACCAGCCCAGTAGACAGAATGTTGCTTGCAACCCAGTAGCCACCCCCTGCTCTCTCCCAGTTGCGTCCCCCTCAAAGAGGAACTGGTTCTTTTCCTCATAGATTGTCTACCTGCTATTTAAAAGCAAGGAAATGGAATCTTACAATTGTGCTCTTTTCTATATGTCATCCTTTACTCAATACGAAGTCTGTGAGATTCATGTGTTGTTGCTTAGAGAAGACATTCTCCCCCCCCCCATTCTATATGGTATTCTAATATTGAAGAACAATTAATTTGTTCCCACTACAGACTATAACAAACAGTGCTGTTATAAACAATATTTTTCATGCCTGTTTGTGCACATACATGTGCACAATTTTGAGCTTTTTACCCAAGGGTGGGAATGCTTAGTCAGAGGGTGTATTATCCCAAATTTAGTGGTTTAAAACAGAAATAAGCATTCATCATCTCACACAATTTTATTTAATTAGAAACTCAAAAACAGTTTGGCTGTGTAATCCTGGACCAGGGTCTTTCATGAGCTGAAGTCTAGATGTTGGCCTTGGCTGCGGTCATCTGGAGACTTGCCTGGGGTTGGAGGATCCACTTCCAAGATGGCTCACCCACATGGCTGTTGGATGGAGGCATCAGCTCCTCACCCTGTGGGCCTCTCCTTGGGACTGCTTTAAAGCTCATGATAAGGGCCCGGCCAGTGTGGCTCAGTGGTTGAGCATCAACCCATATACAAAGAGGTCACCGGTTCGATTCCTGGTCAGGGCACAAGCCCAGGTTGTGGGCCCGATCCCTAGTGGGGGAATGTAGGAGGCGGCCAGTGGATGTTCTCTCTCATGAATGTTTCTATCTCTCCTTCTCCCTTCTTCTCTCTCTAAATAAATAATAAAAAATAAAAATAAAAAAAAAAGAAAGCTCATGATAAGGCAACTGGCTTCACCAAGAGTGAATAATCAAGGAAAAACAAGACAGAAGCCACAATATCCTTTATGACCTGGCCTTGGAAGCCATACACTAATATATACACAGTATTCTGCTAGTTACAGCGGTCAGCTCTATGCATTGCAGCATGGAACTATGTAGAGTGAATATTATGAGGAAGAGGCCACTGATCCATTATTAAGTCTGATTTTAAAAGAGACTATGCTTAGCCCTGGTCGGTTTTGCACAGTGGTTAGTGTCAGCCCGTGGACCAAAGAGTTGTGGGTTTGATTCCAGGTCAAGGGCATGTACTTGGTTGTGGTTCGGTCCTTGGCCCTGGCCCTGGCCGGGGTAGTGTGAAAGGCAACCTGTCAATGTGTCTTTCTCACATCAACATTTCTCTCTCTCTCTCCCTCCCTCCTACTCTATCTGAAGATAAATGAAAAAATATCCTCGGAGGATTAAAAATAAATAAATAAATAAATAAATAAATAAATAAATAAATAAATAAAAGAGAATATATTTATATCAGCTTTCATAAATACTAGCCCCAGAGTTTCCTAAGTGGTTGTACCAGTTTGACTTTCTATTAAAAGTGTATGTAATTTACAGTTTCTACATATTCTTGCTCATAATTGGTTTTGTCAATCTCATTTTAATGCCTTGGCATGTGTGTAGTGATATCTCACTGTGGTTTTTATTTATTTATTTTTAAATATGCTTTCATTGATTTTTTTGGAGAGAGGGTAAAGGAGAGGGAGAGACAGATAGAAACATTGATGTGAGGGAGAAACATTGATCGACTGCCTCCTGTACTCCCCCTACTGGGGATCAAGACTGCAACCCTGTCATGTGCCCTGACTGGGAATCGAACAGGGACCTCTCAGTCCATGGGACAATGCTCAATCCACTGAGCCACATTCGACGTGCTCACTGTGCTTTTTAATTTGCTTTCCTATGTCTTTATTGCCTGTTTGGATGTCCTTTTTTTGTGTGTGTCTGAAATGCCTGTTTAAGACATTTCCCATTTTTGTATTGAATTGTCTGAGTTTTTTAAATTATCACTTCTCAAGATTTATATTTGGAATTTAATTCATTTTATTTTATTTATATTATGTATATTACTATCACATGCTGTGACTTACCCTTTTGTTGCTCACAAGTCATTTCTTTTGATTAACAGAAGCTCTTACATTCCATGCAGTCCAATAAATTAATGATAAGGAGTGCTTTTATATTTCTACTTAAATACTATTTTCTCCCCAAGGTCATGAGTATATTTACCTATATTGTCTTCTAGAAGTTTCACTGTTTTATGTCCACATATAAAATTGCAAACCACTTGACATTGATTTCTGCAAAATAGGGGTCCTACTTGTTTTCATACAGCTATCCATTGCACAATAATTATTTACTAGAAAGTTTATCTTTCCATCTCTCTTCTGCAGGACCAATTTTGTCATAAATCGGAGGTCTATACATATAGGGGTTAGCTTTTAGAACTTGTTTTGATTCATTTATCTACTTTATGATCTTTATAGTGAAACCATATTGTCTTAATTACTGTGATTTCATAAATCTGGATAGTTTGGTGTCTTTTTTATTATATATTTAAGAACAATATCGTTCTATATACTTTAGATCCTTTGCATTTCCATATAGATTTTATGACTAGCTTTAATGCTCCTACCTCCTCCTATAAAAAAAAGGTGCAAAAGGTTTTGATTAGAACTTCATTGACCCTATAAGAAAATTGAACACAGAATATTAAATCTTCAAGTCTATTAACATGGTTTATATCTACATTATTTATGACTTCTTTAATTTTTCTCAATAATACATTAAGTTGTAGAGATGTCTCATTTTTATTACATTGTTCACAAGTACAATTATAAATGATATCATTGTAAGAATAACTTTTTAGTAACTTTTGTATGATATATAAAAATGACATTAGTTTGTGCACATTGACCTTGTATCTTACAAACTTTGATTAATTCCAGTGGTTTATCTATAGCTTATTTTGGACTTTTTATGTTTCAAATTATGTTATCTATGAATAATGGTAGTTATAGTTCTTCCTTTTATATACTTATGATTTTACATATATTTATATAAATATTTATATTTCTTATAGTTCACTGTATGGGATCTTCAGATAATGTTGCATAGGAGCAGTGGAGGTAGGTATCTCTGTTTTGTCCCAATCATGTATAAGACTTTTAATATTGTATCAGTCAATGGGATATTTGCTATAGTTTTATTTTTCAAGATTCCCTGTATCAATGAAAGATACCTATATTCCTAGCTGACTAAAACTCTGTTTTTTATTATGATGGCTTTAGATTTTATCACATACTTTTTCTTTATCTATTAAGTGGTCATATAATTTTCCTCCCTCAGAAAGAAAATGTGATTTATATTGATAATTAACATTCTTTGGAATAAATATAATTTGGCAGTCATGTATACTTTTATATACACTACTGAATACTATTTGATGTTATTTTTGCAAGTGATTTATTTGTACTCATGTTCAAAAGAAATCAGCATGAGTCTTGTTTTGTTTTGTTTTTTCAGCAAAGTCCTTGCTGGGTTATAGCATCAGGGTTATGCTGACCTCATAAAATATAATGGGAAGTGTGGTCAGTCTTTTTCTGTTCTCTAGAAGTGATTTTTAAAAATTATTTATAGTATCGCTTTCTTAAATATTTAGAAGAACTCACCAGGGAATTCATGTGAAGTTTGAGGTTTCTTGGGGTGAAAAGATTTTAAATAAATAATAAATTAAATGACTACCAAGATTTTCTATTTTTGCTTGTTTCAGTTATGGTAATTGCTTCATTAAGGTTTATTTATTAATTTACTTACTTATTTTTACTTAGATTCATAATAAAATATTTGCTTATAATTAAAAAATTTTCCTTCTGCAATTTCATTTTTCTGGCACATGTCTTTATGTCTTAGTTAGACTTCATGCTCTCCTTCCTTCCTTCTTATTTTCTTATGGTTTCTTACTTATATTGATGCTGCACCAAATATTTTTCCCTTGAGAATGGGTTAGATTTTTTTTGTTCAGGTATTTGTATGAGTTTCCCATAAACGACAGTAGGACCAGGACAGTCTTTTGGCAAATATGGCTCCTATGTATTTTTATTTTGTTTAGACCTACCTTGTCTGCTTCTGTAATACAAACTGACCCTGGGATCTGTTAAAAATCAATTTTATTGACACCAGTTCTAACCTCAGTTAACAAAGGACTTGGCTTTAGCCTTATATATGAGATGCCCATTTTATGGAGGTTTCCATTTAATTTAGTTTAGTTTTGTTTTGTAGTTTTTGAAAAATATTCAGGTTGTGCAGCCTCTCAACTCTCTCCATTCTTCCTCCATTATATTCTTGAATAACTTTTTTTTTTTTTTAGTTATCTCACATTTATGTCAAATATAAAACCAATCTCATTATCTTTCCCCCAAATAACTCCCAATTCAGCCTTCTCTTTGTTATTCAGGTTAAAAAACGTTGAATCATCTCTATCTTATATATCTCTCCTTAACTTTAGTTAACAAGGTACATTAATTATTTTCTTATTGCTTGTCCATTTTTAAATTTTTTTCCGATATTATGCTAGACTAGGCACTCTACTTTATTCTCTGAGTACAGTCATTTTTACCACTCTTATTCATCTGAAAAATATTGTCTGTTTGCTTATTTTGTTCAGTAGATTCCACATGTAATTATAATCATATGGTACTTGACTTTCTCTTACTGCCTTATTTCACTTAGTACATAATACTCCTCAGGTTCATCCATGCTGTTGAAAAAGGTATGATTTTTTTCTTTTTTAAAGGCTAAGTGCTATTCTGTTGTGTAAAAGTACTCATCTACTGATGAGCACTTGAGTTGTCTATTGTAAATAACACTGCAATTAACATTCGGGTGCATATATTCTTTTGAATTAGTGTTTCGGGTGTCTTCAGATATATTCCCCGAAGTGAAATCACTGGGTCATAAGACAGTTCCATTTTTAATTTTTTGAGGCAACTCTATACTGCTTTCCACAGCAGCTGCACCAATCTGCATTCCCACCAACACTGCATAAGGGTCCCCTTTTCTCCACATCCTGGTCAACACAGCCTCATAGAAACAGAGAACAGACTAACAGCTGTCAGAGCGAGGGAATTTGGGGGACTGAATTTAAAAGGTGACGGACTAAGCAAAAACAAAAACATAAACAAAAAACCTCGTAGACCCAGACAACAGTGTGGTAATTGCCAGAGGGAAAAGGGGGCGGGAGCAGGTAGAAGAGGGTAAAGGGGGATAAATGGTGATAGAAGGAGACTTGACTTTGGGTAGTAAATACACAATATAATATACAGATGATGTAATTAATATAAAATGGTACACTTAAAGCCGATGTAATTTCATTAACCAATGTCACCCTAGTCAATTCAATAAAAATTATTTTAAACATATTGTCAAAAATTTACTCAAACATAATTGGGCAGAAAAATTACAAGTTTGTGAACTAGAAAAATTTTCAGTCATAATTATTAATGACTCTGTATAGTCTAATTCCAAATAATCTCTTTGATCTTATTTTATACTGTTGTTTTCATAATCCATACAGTCTCATTTTCAACAATGGTTTTTCATAATCGGCACCACAACCTTCAAGTATTTTCTAATAATAACCTCTTCCAGACACATTTCTGACTGAGGAAGAAATTATTTGTAGGCTTCGCTTAACAGTGAAGAATCTTTTGTAGAATCATAATTATTTCTTTGTTAAATGTTTGGTGTAATTTGCCAGTGGAAACCATCTTGGTCTGATGTTTTATTTTACAGAACATTTCAATCCATGTTCAATTTCTTTAATAAATAGAAGATAATCAGATTTATAATTGTGTGAATATTGATAGTTTGTGACTTTCACGAAATTGGTTAATTTTAATTAAGTTTTAGAATTAATTAGCATAAGGTTGTTTATATTATTTTTACTTTTTTCTTTTAATGTCTGTGAGATCAGTAGTGATATTCACTTATTCATTCTGATATTAATTACTTGTACTTATCTATTTTTTCTTGAAAAACCTAAAATTTCTCTTAAAACTATATGCTGTTTTTAAGAGACATACTTCAAATACAAGAACAGAAAAAAGTTGTGAGTAAAAATAAAAATAAAAATAGGTATACCAACTAGAAAGAAGCTGGCACAACTATATTAAAATCAAATACATTTTAAGGAAATAAATAGTATAAAAATAAAGGATATTTCCTGAAGATAGAACATCTGTTCAAAAGGAAGATATAGTAGATCTAAATTTGCATGCACTGAATAATAGCTTAAATATATAAAGCACATTTTCACAGGACTAAAAGGAGAGATAGAAAAATCAACAACTCTAGTTAGAGATTTTTTTTTACACATCTGTCAGAACAGTTGGAGAATTTAATACAACTGCCTAATTCAAAAGTCAAGCAGACAACAGTTGGTGAATATACAGAAATACTTTACAAATACAATGAACTAATTTGACCCATTTAGTATATATGGTGCAATTCATCCCCAAGCTAAAGAATACAATTGTTCACAAATGTTCATAGGCCAGTTGTCAAACCAAACCGTATCCTGGACCATCAAGAAAGTCTAAAAGAAAATAAGAGAAATATCTTTGTAATCTTGGGATGGGCAAACATTTTCTAAGTAAGATACAAGATAAACTAAACTTAGAGGAAAATATTAATAAATGGAATTTAATTTAGTTTGCATTAAGAGAATAAAAGGCAAGACAGAGACTGGAGGAATATATTTTTAATACATATATTTAATAAAGGACTCATTTTCAGAATAAACAAATACTTCCAACTGACCAGTAAGGGGAAAGGATAAAAAAACAAATAAAGATAGGTAAAAACAAAAAACAAATGGGTCAAAATTTTTGAACAGGCACTTCAAAAAGAGGATCTCTAAATAGGAAAACTCTGAAATCTTCAGGAAAATAATACTTAAAACCATACTGAGGTATCGTGAGAATGGCTCTGATAGAAAAGACAGAAAATATACAAAGTACTAGCACAACAAGGACTGTGTCAGATTGCTGGTTTGAGAGTAAGTTTTTAAAACTACTCAAGAAAGTTTTTTGGCATTATCTACTAAAATTAAAAATATATATACCCTGGATATATTGAACTGAAGAGAAATCAGTACTGATGTCTACCCAAGGACACATGCACAGAACAGTATTATTCACAATAGCCCCAAATTAGATAAACACAAATATGCCTTGTTAGTAGAATAGATAAATACACTATGGTCTATTCATTCAATGAAAGTCTACAGAACAATGGGAAATAATGTGCCACTTCTATAAGCAATAACATGGATACACTTCTTAGTCATAACTTTAAGGCAAAAGAAGCCAGACACAAAATATTAATATAATAATAATATGAGTTCATTTATATAAATTTTGAAAACAGATAAAATTAACTTATGGTAATAGAGGTCACCATAGTGATTATCTTTGGATATTAACTGGGATTAAGCCTGAAGGAGACTTCAGGAGTGCTGGCAAAATTTTATCATGATTTGTACACCAAGCTTAGGATATTTGCATTTCACTATATATGTCATATAATGCAATCTAAAATATACATGTTAGAGAAAAGGCAATCAGAAATGTGTCATATCTTGCTAATAAAACTCAATTATAATATTTTACATTTGAGTAGTTCTTTTCATTTCAAAATTCTTTCCCAAGCCTTGCCTCGATTAAATCCTCCAAATATACTTGTGAGCTTAACATAATGTTTTATCTCAAATTCTTTTTACAAAATGTTGAAGTCAGGCAGGGAGGAATGGAGAGGAGTAGGCAGACCTTACGTTTGAGCAGGGAAAAAAGAACAATATTTCTGAGTGATAATATGATTTATGCAGCAATAATCAGAACCAGAATTGAAGTCATATCTTCTGACACTGAAGCCTAAATGTAGAACTCGCTGTCAAGGAGTTTCTCAAACCTTATTATCAGAGCATGGAAATCCTGGGTCCTGTATTGGTTTGAAAATTCACACACAATTTTTTCGGTCTTGAATTCATATTCTGATTCTATTCATCATAGCTTAACTGGGGGGGGGGGTCTACTTACCTGGGGAATTCTTAGAATCTCCTAGGTCTGCAGGTGTCTTGTAAGACTTTGTCCTATAAGCACTGGGAGCCGTTTTCACTGCATTTTCCCCCCTGCTTTTGTCTAACTTTGATGGCTGTTTTAGTTTTTCTTTCCCTTGTTTATTTAAGCATAGCTTTTGGTCAGTTAGTCCTTTCTTTGCCCTGCTCATATCTAATTAGCTACTCTAACATAGGTAGCTCCTGACCCAGTTCCCCCTTACCAGGAGAACAACGAACAACTATTCGAGAATAAGACCCCGCTGGGAGAACCCTAGCACGTGAATTTAATACATATATTTAATAAAGGCATACTGAGGCACACTGCGGAGCACCACGTAGAAGAAGAAAGGCTGCATTGGAAAGGTAGAAGTGGCTGCATGTTCACCACACTGTCCGTCCCCCAGGCCAGTGCAGACTGGAGCAGAGAGCTCTCCCCTGAGCCTCTGGTTCCTCCAGAGGGAAGACAAATCAGAGGGAACAGCCAGTCCACCCCAGCACTGGGGTCATTTTGTGGGATCCCCTTCTCTGATCTCACACCGCAGGGACTGCAGGGGGATCTGTGGCAATCCACTACAGAGGCTGACTGTGAGGCGGAAGGGAAGAGGGGCTTGAAACAACCTGCCCGCGGATCTTAGCGGACAGAGTTCACACCAGCAGTGCCGGAAGGGGAATCCCAGCCAGCAGCTTGGCGCATCTGCAGACCCAAGTTGGGACACACTCTGACCAGGGAACACAGAGGAGTGCAGATCTGCCTGAATGAGATCCTCAAGGAGCAGTTGAGCCAACCCTAGAGCATGGTTTGCCAGCCAAGGCAAGGAGCTCAGTCACAGCCCTACACACTGGGGAGAGTTGCTCCCACCCCATCTGACCAGGAGGACTGGAGACAACTCCTGCAAGTTGTGCAGCCCAGAGGTACCTGAGCTGAGAGACCGGCAGGCAGAGCGGAGAGTTTGCAAAGCCTGTGGCCCAGTTGGGCCAGGGAACTTGGGGTGTAGGTTAGCTTGAGTAAAGACAACAAGCAGGGAGCTTTACTGACTTTAGAGCTGTTTCTCCCACTGCATCTGGGCAGGGAATCTACTTTATACCTCCACTTATTACTGGATATAGTCATCAGCCTGTCCAGCCAAGGAAACTAACCAGAGCACACAGGAAACTGTGCAACCCCTTCAACAGCCCTATGCATAGTGCCACTTGAACAAGAACACAGCCGGTGTCTTCCCCCATCTGCAGAGCAAAATAGGTGGCCTCACCTGACCAAGAAATTCAGTGCACTCTCTAGCTGGATCTGAGTCCCACACAACAATCTATACAAGCCCTGGGTCCTGTTAGCTGCAGGAAGGCTAATCCATAGCCCCATCTACTATGGAATATAGTAACCAGTTCTGACTGTACAGTAAGCCTGACCAGAGAGAGACTCCAGGCAACTGGGAAGCTCATCCTACAGCCTTACTTAGGTGGGGAACCAAGCCAGCAGTCCTGTCCGATTTTTCTCAGCTGAGACACAATCCCCACCCTCATACCAATCCTCAGATCTCAAAGTTGCCTCGCCTAAATATAGACCATAATAGCAGGTCCTACCTACCTAAGGATACTACTAGCAGACATCTGAGAAACTCAAATCGAACTAACTAGTGAAGAATGGTCTCTGCAAACCTGTAGAATTTGGGAGAGGATCCCAATTACTCAAGTGAAAAGGGACCTGGCCAGTTTGGCTCAGCGGTTAGAGCATCAGCCTGCGGTCCCAAGAGACCCGGGTTCAGTTCCCGCTAAGGGCATGTACCTCGGTTGCAGTTTGTCCCCAGCCCTGGTTGGTCGTGCGGGTGGCAGCCACTCGATGTGTCCCTTTCACGTCAATGTTTCTCTCTTTCTCTCTTCCTCTCTCCCTCCCACTCTACCTGAACAAAAAAATGGAAAAATGTCCTCGGGTGAGGATAAAAAAAAAAAAAAAAAAAAGAAACTCAAGTGAAAAGGTATCCTGAGTTTATAGATAGGAAGAATTAATATGTTAAAATGTCAGTACTACTAAAAGCCAACTATAGATTCAGTGAAATTCTTGTCAATATTCCAAACAAATTTTTTTATGCAGTAGAAAGAACACTTCTAAAATTTATATGAAACCACAAAAGACTTAAATAGCCAAAGAAATCCTGAGGGGATTTGTCTGATCCCAAGTTATACTATAAAGCTATATTCATCAAAAACAGTATGGTGTTGGCATAAAAGCAGACAAACAGACGATGGAACAGCATTGAGAGCCCAGAAATAAACCCAAGCATATGTGGTCAACTAATATTTGACAAGGGAGCCAGGACCACTCAGTGGGGCAAAGACATCTCTTTAATGAACAGTGCTGGATAATTAGATATTTACATCTAAAAGAATGAAAGTGGATCCATACCTTACACCACTCACAAAAATTAACTCAAAGTACACTAAAGACTTAAATGTGAAACCTGAAACCATGAAAGTCCTTGACATGGGTCTTGGTAATGATTTTCTGGATATGACAACTAAAACACAAGCAACAAAATAAAAAATAAACAAATTGGATTCCATCAAACTAAAAAGCTTCAGAACAGCAAAAGAAACCATCAATAGAGTTAAAAAAAAAATCCTATAGAATGGGAAAAATGTTTGTAAACTTTATATCTGATAAGAGGTTAATATCTGAAATATATAAAGAACTCATACAACTCAGTAGCAAAATCACAACTACCCCAGTTTAAGAAATTAGCAAAGAAACCCGATTAGACATTTCTCCAAAGGAGAAGTGTGAAAGGCCAACAGGTACATGAGAAGATGCTCAACAATTCTACTCATTAGGGTGCAAATTAAAACCACAAAGATATTCTCTCATGCCTGTTAGAATGACTCTCATCAAAAAGACAAGAGGTAACAAGAAGTGGAGAAAAGAGAACTCAGTGCACTTTTGGTAGGATTTTAAACGGGTACAGCTACTATAAAAAACAGCATGGAAGATCCTCAAAAATATGCACTATAACTGCCAGAAGATCCAGCAATTCCACTTCTGGGAATATATAAAAAGGAAACAAAAACACTAACTCAAAAACATATCTGCATCCCCACGTTCATAGCAATATTATTTACAAGAGCCAATATATGAAAATAACTGTTGATTGATAGAAGAATGGTAAAGAAGTTCCAGTGTATCCATTCAATGGAATATTATCCATCTATATAAAACAAGGAAATCCAATTGTTTGTGACAACATGGTTGGACCTTGAAAGCATTATGGTAATGAAATGTCAGGTAGAGAAAGACAAATACTATATAATCTTATTTATACATGGAATAACAACAACAACAAAAAAGTGATCTCTCTTATATTTACCAGAGTTGGAGGGTGGGGGTAGGGGGAATTGGAGGAAGAGTAATCAGAAGGTACAAATGTCCAGTTAAATGACAAATAAGTACTGGGGATGTACTATACAACATGATGACTATAGCTCACACTGCTATGTGATATACAGCAAGGTTCAGAGAGTAAATCCTAAAAGTTATCATATCACTTTTTTTTTTATCATATCTATATGTGAACATGACTTTTAGCTAACCTATGGTGGTAATCAAACCGATCAGGCATTGTGCTATATGCCTTAAACTATTAAAATGACATATGTTGGTTATTTCTCAATACTTCTTACAGAATTGTAAGTGGAACAGAAGAGGATCTAAAATGTGATCTCTTTACCTACTTCTAACTTCTAATGAACATAAAGAAATCTTTTTATTAATGTATTTAACTCTCCTTGATAGGGCCATAGCAGGCAAACTAATATGCAGCTATCCGAAGGGTGTTTTGAGAATAATCCCTTTCCTTGCTTCTACCAGCTTCTGGTATTAGGTAAATATACCTCTTCAGAGAAGATTTTTATTATTGATTATTCATTGCATTTATGAAATTATCCTTTGTGAGCAGTTAATCTTCTAACTGTTCAAATAGTTCTATTCTTTTTTTAAAATTATATCTTTATTGTTGAATGTATTACAGATGTTCCTCATTTTTTCCCCCATTGACCCCCTCCTCTCCACTCCTGCCCCCCTCCTTCCTTTCCCATACTGTGGTCTGTGTCCATTGGTTGTGCACATAAGTTCTTTGGTTTATTTCTTCCCACCCCTCAATTCCCCTTCCCTTTGAGGTTTTTCAGTCTAGCAACCAATTTGTTCTTCTTAATCCCTTCACCTTTTTCACCCATTCCCCAACCCCCCTCCCATCTGGCAACCAACAAAATGTTCTCTGTATCTATAAGAATGTTTCTGTTCAGCCTGTTCATTTTGTTTGTAGATTCCATTGTCGATAGATATGTATTCATTGCCATTTTGTTTGTTCATATTTTTTTATCTTTTTCTTCAAAAACACCCTTCAACATTTCATATAATAATGGTTTGGTGGTGATGAACTCCTTTAACTTTTTCTTGTCTGGGAAACTCTTTATATGGCCATTGATCATAAATGACAGCTTTGCAGGATAAAGTAATCTTGGCTGTAGGTTCTTGCTTTTCATCACTCTGAATATTTCTTGCCACTCCCTTCTGGCCTGCAAAGTTTCTTTTGAGAAATCAGCTGACAGTCTTATGGGAACTAACTGCTTTTCTCTTGCTGCTTTTAAGATTCTCTCTTTGTCTTGAACCTTTTGCATTTTGATGATGATGTGTCTTGATGTGGGCCTCTTGGGGTTCATCTTGTTTGGGACTCTCTGTGCTTCCTGGACTTGTATGTCTGTTTCCTTCACCAAGTTAGGGAAGTTTTCTGCCATTGTTGTTTCAAAGAGGTTTTCGATTTCTTGTTCTCTTTCTTCTCCTTCTGGCACCCCCAAGATGTGAATGTTGGCACGCTTGAAGTTGTCCTAGAGGCTCCTTACACTATCCTCGTTTTTTTTTTGGATTCTTTTTGCTGTTCTGATTGGGTGTTTTTTGCTTCTTTAGATTCCAAATCGCTGGTTTGCTTCTTGGCTTTACCTACTCTACTATTGAATCTGTGTAAATTATTCTTTATTTCAGTTAGTGCCTCTTTCATTTCTGACTGTGCATCCTTCATTTCTGACTGGTCCCTTTTTATGCTCTGGAGGCCCTCACTAAGTTCACTGTGGTTCTCATTAAGTTTATTGAGCATCCTTATAAGCAGTATTTTGAATTCAGCATCTGTTAGGTTGCTTATCCCCATTTCACTTAGTTCTTTTCCTGGGGTTTTGTTCTGTTCTTTCATTTGGGACCTGTTTCTTTGTCTCCTCATTTTGGCTGCCTCCCTGTGTTTGTTTCTATGTATTGCTTAACAAGAGGTATGGCGCTAGCTGAGACCAGATGCTGCTTGTTTGAAAGAATTTATGAAAACCTGAAGCAGGATCCAAGACCGGCCAATCCTATGGTTAAGCAAGTGGCAACAGCTTGGGTGGGCCTGAAAGTTGGGTGGGGCAGGGCCTCAGGGAGTCCCCAGGGCGGGGCTACCAGTGTGAGCCAGGTTGCTGGAGTCCCAGATATGATGGCTGTCTGCTGCCCCAGGGCAGGCTCACCAAAGGAACAAAGGCCTCTGACAGCACGTTTGTCCTGGAGAAAGCCCCCTCTCCAGCCCTCGCTCCAGTGCCTAACAGCTCAGTTCTTCCCTGTGTGTCTCTGGCACCCCTCGAGCTGCCTCCCCTCCAAGCTTAGAGGGAGAGAGTCCGGTAAGTCCGTGCGCGGGCCCTTTAAGGAGCTGCCTGGGGCTCCAGCCGCCTCAGCTTCCCTGAGCCTCAGTTCCTGCTGGTTTTTCCAGGAAGAAGTTATGGGGATTCTCTTCCTGGCACTGGAACCCTGAGCGGGGCACCTGGTGGGGAGACAGGGACCCCTCAGTCCTCAGGGAGGACCTTTCCAGCTGAGGTGTCCTCCTGATTTTTATCCGCCACATGTGGGTGTGGGACCAGCCTGTCGCACTGCCACCACTCTTACCAGTCTCGATGTGGCTGCTTCTTTAATTCTGTAGTTGTAGGACTTCCATTGAGCTTGATTACAGGCAGTTTTGAATGATGGTTGTTATGCATTTTTGTTGTAACTTTGATGTGGTTGTAGGAGGACGTGATATCTCAGTTCTATTCTTTGTGTGCCAAGGACCTTCTGGTGGGTAAAAGAATGAATGGCCTACCCCAAAGATGCCCACATCCTAAAATCCTGAACTTGTGAATATATTAACTTACCTGGAAAAAGGAACTTGGCAGATGTAATTAAATTAAGTACCTTGAGTCCGGGGAGATTATCACAGACCATGGAATGGGGCCCGATATAGTCACATTAGTTCTTAAAAGCAGAGGACCTTTTCTGACTGAGTTCAGAGTCAGAGAGAGATGTGATTATGGAATAATGTTCAGAAAAAACATTTTTATCTTTGAAGATAGATAAAGGGGACTGTGAATCAAGGAATACAGGTGGCTTCTAAACTCTGGAAGAGAGAGGCAAGGAAAAGGATTCTCCCCCTAAAATCTGCTCTAAAACTATAATTCTTGTCATTTATTCACTTGTGTCTGGTTTCACAGTGAGAGTGTTGGTCTGTCATGACCCACAACCTCGTAGGCAGAAGAGGAGGTCTCTCTGCTGTGTATTATTTGTAATTACCTACTTACAAGACTGTGGCTTTTGGAAGCAATTTTCTAAAGGTAAGGTTCACATAATAGTTAGGCAACAGGTGCTTCAAGAACATAGCTCTGAACTGGGTGACTGTGATAGCTCCTGAAAGAAGGTCCTATTACTACAAATACCTATGAGGATGTTTTATAAGTGTGTACAAGGCTTTCCTAGCACATGTTTTAGCCACATTTGCCATATTGTTTGTATAGACTGCATGTAGTCTGTTTTTGTACAATGTGTTTGTAACATATTTTCATTATTATCTTTTGAATTTAGAGACCATTCACTTGTTTGCTGCTTTGATACACTAAACACTTTTCAGTCTTTTTATTTATTGGATTTCTTTCACCGCTCAAAAGCTTATCTGGTTATGGGTTAGTTGCCTCCTGGGCATAAGTGTATTTATGTGACTTATTTTTTTTGTCTCAGAGTAAAATTTATTAAAGCTGTAGGAGTCAAGTTTTTGAATTCTCTAAATTCTGTCTTTTCTACTGTTTTATATGATACGATTTTGTGTGTTTTCATTTGAATTAGAGACCCCTTTAAATGATAAGTAGTCAGTTCTTGACAGTACTTTTTTTTTTTTTTCAACATTTCAAGTCATTGGAGTGACAGAAAAAATATTTAATTTTAATCCACTTTTGTCTTTGCCTACAAAGGATGCATGCCAATTAATTTTCAGATAATTTGAAGCAGGATCACCAGCTGAAGTTAATATAGGGGCTAAATGGAAAACCTAAATTAATGAGGCCAGATAAAATGTCAGAGAGGCAGCACCATAGCTGGGCATCATTGAAAACTGTTGCATGTATGAGCAACATCATTTGAGTTTCAGCAAATTATGACTATCTAGGAATATCTAGAAATAGCCCAGTATTAAAAATCTTCAGAAACTTCTAGACAAGCCACATTTTTGTGTGATATTTCCTAATTATTTAAGAAATGAGCTCAGTTAAAACACATACAATCTGATGGTTTTATACAACCCTTGGGTACCAGCTGATTTAAAACACTTAGCTTTATTAACTTTGAATTTATTTAATTAGAATAAGCAGATGTAGTACAATTGAAAACTCATTCTACTGTATGGACATTTATAATTAATCAGGCTTTCCAAAGCCCCCAAATCTTACCATTCTGAATGACTTTTTGTCAAAACTAATATAACTTCTTGGACCCTCAGATTATCAACTCATTCAGTAGATATTTACTGGTCAGTAGATATTTCCAAGCACTAGTCTACAGGAACGGGATACATTATTAACAGAATAGACAGGTCCTACCTTCAATAGCATTTACATGTGACTTTAATTGTTAGAATATGGTTTTGCATATACTACGTAATTAAAATGGCTTTTTCTTTCAAAAAACATTTTTTTCAACATGAATATTTCATAAAAGTCATTGATAGTGTACATATAAAAAAGAAACTGAGAACAGATGAAGAAAAGAAACTGATGAAGCTGTAATGTAAAAACTTGGAAAATACTTTGTGACTTTAATTTCACACAGATCTTTTCAAACATACCTTCATACACACTGCCTGAAGACAGCTGATCTAACTGGAGTAAAATGATGTGTATCTGGAGGATTAAGACATGTCCTTGGTGAAAATAAATATTCTGAAGAGCTAGAGGAAAACTAACATCATTTCCTTCCTATCTTCCCAGAATAAAAATTTCCAGTTAATTGCCAATAGCATTTAGAGGGGCAGAGTTTTAGGATACAATCTCTTAATGGCTTTTACGATTTTTATTTATACAGAAAAGCAACCAGTCACTGTTCTACATGTCCATGTGCTCTTTGCTTTGTGGGAATGGCCCTGTTATTTCAGAGCAAAGCAGTCAGGCTCAGAAATTTTTTTTATTTGATAGCAAAAAACCATCTTTCATATGAATGAAAACACTTGGCCCAAGTTAGACAGGATACTGTTCTTAATGAAGAGGAAAATCAAGGCTGGGTCTATCACAGTCTATTTCACTATGTTAGGTATAGTGTTGAAAGACTATGGTTGATGCTGAGCCCCTATGAGTAAAAACTTGAAAAAGTACCCTGGCCAGTTTGTCTCAGCAGTTAGAGCATCGGCCTGCGGTCCAGAGAGACCCGGGTTTGGTTCTCACTAAGGGCACGTACCTCGGTTGCAGTTTGTCCCCAGCCCTGGTTGGTTGTGTGGGTGGCAGCCACTCGATGTATCCCTTTCACATCGATGTTTCTCTCTCTCTCTCTCTCTCTCTCTTCCTCTCTCTCCCTCCCACTCTACCTGAACAAAAAAAGGAAAAATGTCCTTGAGTGAGGATAAAAAAAAAAAAACAAACTTGAAAAATTAGCTCAGAAGCTATGGATCAACTGTGATTCCAGGCAGCACTGAGTTACGAAAAACACATTGGAATGCAAATAAAGTAGTTTGATTTTTAAAAAAATCTGTCCGTGATGTTTTGTGTATCTTTACATAAATCTCACTTCTTCAAACCCAAGACTTTCTACATACTTTAGAGGCACAGTGCAAAATTAAAATGTAGAACCCTGTGTTAAAAAGTTCTTAACAATTTTAAGATGGCAACAGCAGATTGTTAAACCTAAGTCAGGCTGCTTCTAAGCACAGGGCGCTGTGCACTGCACTGACTGTACGCCCATGAAGCCAGCCCTGCTTGGACCTTATGGTCTTTATATATACAATCACTGGGACTCCATGTACCTAGCCTGAGCTATGGAATTCTGATGAAGCTCAAAGTGGATGTTAATATGTTTTGTAAATTATGAAGAACAATACTAATATAACAAGCTGTCCAGGTTTGCTCTTCAGTTTACATAGGTAACCCAGTAGGAGCATGTTTTCTAACCTGTGTTTTAGATTCCCTCACATACTTTCTTCTAGATCTCATTCTCATGAAAGTTGATTAAAAGTAATCACTATGTATTCTGGAACATATTTTTCCTGCAAGCCCAATGTACTTGGAAATGTATAAAGATAGTTTGTGTCTTTAGTGTTTGTGTAGGTCTCAAGGTCAATAGAAAGGTATGAGTTAGATGTGGACTTGGGAGACTGAATGAAAAGCTCACACTATGGAAGATATTAAATGAGATCATCAAGTAATGAGTGAGTGAGTGACAAATCGGCTGATAAACCACTTGTTCCAAAAGCATTCAAGGTGGCTAAATACTGTTCCCTTCTTATACCTGGGGGACTATGTTCCAAGATTCCAACTGGATGTCTGAAACCATGGATAGTACTGAACCATATATATACTGTTATTTATATATATACATCTTATGATAAAATTTAACTTATAAATTAAGCCCAGTACGAGATTAACAACAATAATAAAACAGAACACTTATAACACTAAACCATAATAAAAGTTTACATAAATGTGGTCTTTAAAATATTTTATTGTGCTGTACTCACCTTTTCCACTTAAATGAAGCACTTTACAGCTTCTTGTTGGCATGTCTGAATCGCCAGCATCACTGCTTTTGTAGTTTAGGGTCATTATTGAATAAAATAGGGGTGACTTGAACCCAAGCACTGTAGGGCCACTGGGGGAATGTTAACAACATCTGATAACCAAGATGGCCACTAGTGACTAACGGGCAGGCAGCGTACGCACAGTGGGTACACTGGACCGAGAGCTGATTCGTGTCCCTGGGCAGAATGAAGTGGTATGTGTGAGATTTCATTATGCGACTCAGAACAACATGCAATTTAACACTTAGGCATTGTATTTTTTTGAGGATGTTCCATTTAATATTTTCAAACCACAGTTGACCACAGGCAACTGAAAATGGGGAAAGCAAAACTGTGATATGGAGCAATACTGTATTAAAGAGGCAGATGACAGAGAAATAATAAAGAGAGGATTGCACTGAAATTACTTTTGATTTTCTATAATACCTACTGCCATTCTGAATCAGTGCCACATCCCTAAAAGAGATGATCAGATACAAGATACAGAGGATTGGGTAAGGAATTAGATCATATGTAAAATAAATGGAGTGACATTTGTCTTTTCCTTTTCCTTTCTCATATATGTTTTTATTGATTATTTAGAGAGAGAGAGTGAGAGATGTAGAAGCATCAGTCAGCTTCCTCCTGTATGCCCCCTACTGGGGGTCGACCTTGCAACCCAGGCATGTGCCCCCAACATGGAATCGAACTGGGACCTCTCAGTCCACGGTACATTGCTCAATCCACTGAGCTACACTGGCCAGGTGGGATTTGTCTTTTCTTTTACCACGTTGATGGTATATTGCTTTCTGTTTTTAATGTCATTTGATTACATGGATATAGGAAAATGCAAGAGTCCTTGATCCACTGAGATTAAACAAAAAGATAAAAAATGGAAAAAAAAAACTATCAATTTATACACATGCTTCTTTTAGAGATATTTGATATTTGATTGTCTTATTCTAGATATTCAGAATGTCTCACAAATATTACTCCAGGAAACTTCCTCCCGCTTGAAATCTTTTCACTGTTTACTGGATCTTAACAAAGTGCCTCCTGAGTAGGTTTTACATCATTCAGGTCATCATGGACTTTAAAGAAGCCGCCAATTTGGAGAAAAGAAGTTGGAAACAGTTTTGAAATGGGAGAGCGGAGGAAGGAGAACATCAGACCCCAAGGCACACAAAGGTTAAGAAAGAAATAATTTTCACTCCAAAGAACTATATGGGCCCTGGCCTGTTTGGCTCAGCGGTTAGAGCGTCCGCCTGCCGTCCTGAGAGACCCGGGTTCGGTTCCCGCTAGGGGCACGTACCTCGGTTGCAGTTTGTCCCCGGCCCTGGTTGGTTGTGCGGGTGGCAGCCACTCGATGTGTTCCTTTCACATCGATGTTTCTCTCTCTCTCTCTCTGTTCCTCTCTCTCCCTCCCACTCTACCTGAACAAAAAATGGAAAAATGTCCTCGGGTGAGGATTTAAAAAAAAAGAACTATATGGAAAATAGTGATATTAGGGGATTATTTAGGGCTGTTGCTGATTATAGATCATGAATTCAAAGTGCATAGTGGAATGGGTTGATAGGGCATTCTGTGGAAAATTGGGTTAGAGAAGTCAGTGCATAAATAATCTTGAGGACAGGGTAATGGTGATGATCATTTAAATTTTTTAAATATTTTAATTGAATTTATAGAGGCTACATTGGTTAATAAGATAATATAGATTTCAAGACTACATTTCTATGCTACATGATCTGTATACTGCATTGTGTGCCTACCACCCAAAGTCTGCGTCTGTGAGGATTTTTGTTTGTTTTTCTTCGTTCATTTGTTACTTTCAGTTTTATATCCCACATATGAGTGAAAACATATGGTCTTTAACTTTTTCTGACTGACTTATTTCACTTAGCATAATATTCTCAAGGTCCATCCATATTGTCAAAAATGGTAGTATTTCATCTTTTCTTGTGGCTGAGTTGTATTCCATTTTATATATATGTACCACATCTTCTTTATCCAATCATCTAGCAAAGGACATGTTGGTTGTTTCTATGTCTGGGCCACTGATAATAATGCTTCAGTGATCATAGGGGTGTCTATATTTTTGCAAATAAATGTTTTCAAATTTTTTAGTAGATACCCAGAGGAGGGATTGCTGGGTCATGTGGCAACTCTAGTCTTAATTTTTTGAGGACCTTCCATACTGTTTTTCATAGTGGCTGTACCTGTTTGCATTTCTACCATCAGTGAATGAGTTTTCCCTTTTCTCCACAACTTCTCCAACACTTATTATTACTTGTCATGTTGATAATAGCCATTCTAACAGTTGTGAGGTGGCATCTCATTGTAGTTTCAATTTGCATTTCCCTAATAGCTGGTGAAGTTGAGCATTTTTTCATATATCTGTTGGCCATTTGTATGTCTTCTTGAGAGAAGTGTCTGTTCAGGTCTTCTGCCCATGTTTTAATTGGATTGTTTGTTAGGTGTTGAGTTGTGTGAGTTCTTTATATATTTTGGATATTAACCCCTTGTTGGAGCTGTTGTTTGCAAATATCTTTTCCCACTTGGTTGGTTGCCTTTTTCTATTTTATTGGCAGTTTGATATAGTCCCATTCATTTATTTTTGCCTTTATTTCCCTTGCCTTTGGGTTAAAATTTATAAAATTGTCTCTAAGACCAAGGTCTACAAGTTTAATACCTATGTTTCTTACTATATAATTTATTGTTTCAGTTATTACATTTAGGTATTTACCTATTTCGAATTAATTTTTGTACATTGGACAAACTGTAGTCTATTCCCATTCTTTTGCATGTGGCTTTCCAATTTTCCCAGCACTATTTATTAAAGAGGTTTTCTTTTCTTCATTATATGTTTTCGGATCCTTTGTGAAAAATTATTTGCCCATATACATGTGGTTTTATTTCTGGGCTCTAAATTTTGTCATTGGTCTGTGTGTCTGTTTTCCTGTCAATACCATACTGGTTTGATTAACATTGCTTTGTAGCCCTGGCCGGTTTGGCTCAGCGGTTAGAGCGTCGGCCTGCGGTCCGGAGAGACCCGGGTTCGGTTCCCGCTAAGGGCACATACTTCGGTTGCAGTTTGTCCCCGGCCCTGGTTGGTCGTGTGGGTGGCAGCCACTCGATGTGTCCCTTCACGTCGATGTTTCGCTCTCTCTCTCCCTCCCTCTCTATCTTTACAAAAAAAAAACCAAAAAACAAACAAACAAAAAAAAACATTGCTTTGTAGTATAATTTGAAGTCAGCTAATGTGATACATCTGGCTTCCTTCTTTTTCCTCCAGGATTGTTTTAGCTATTCAGGGTATTTTGTGGTTCTATACAAATCTGATGTTTTTTTTTGTTCAATCTTTTTTGTTTTTAATGTAATGGGGATGGATTAAGTTAGTATATTGCTTTGGGTAGTATGGATATTTTAACTAGGTTGAGACTTCCATTTCATGAGCAGGGAATATCTTTCCTGGTCTTAGAGGAAAAGCTTTCAGTTTTTTACCATTGAGTATGATATTAGCTGAGGATTTCTCATACATGGTCTTTATTATGTTGAAGTACTTTCCTACTATATCCATTTTATTAAGTGTTTTAATTATTAATGAATATTATCAAATTGTTTTTCTGCATTTAGTCATAAGATTATATAGTTTTATCCTTTATTTTGTTAATGTGGTATATTACATTGACTGATTTATATATGATAATTTTGAAAAATAAATAAAGAATTTAGATCCTGGAGGACTTGGGCATTTGACAGTGAATGCAGTGACTAGAAATCTGTGGATTGATAGGAGACAAAACTCTCTCTCCAGTATTCCCAGCTTATAAATTTCTAAAACTGGCAAACATTAAGATTTTTAAAAATCATTTTGGAGAACTCATCTGGTTCTGTAACATTTAATTATATGTGTAATTGCTTCCTAATGTGAAACTCAGGATGCCTCCTGTGAATCTTATAGACTTTTCTACATATTTTTTGAAGAAGAGTTTCTATTAGTTAATTATTTCATTTATTTATTTATTTATTTATTTATTTTTGCTTTCCAGTTAATGTACCTCATCCTCTTACATGCCTCAAAAAACAATTTGGTATGGCTGAAATCCTAAACATCATGAACCCGGGCTTTGCTGTAACTTTTATGACATCTGAACAAAGAGTCTCATTTAAAAGTGAGTCAAGCAGCAGAATTCAATTAGACAGCTGGGTATATTAAGCACTTACAGTTACATTTCAATAACTATCAATTTCTAAAACATAGTGTTTCAATAAATTCTAGATGGTTCTCAATCTGTTTTGTTTGTAAATTTGTTTTTTATTTTAAAGTATTTTAAACTTAAAGAAATGTATAGAAAGCAACATATAAGAAATACGTATATAGATTCCTTTCTAGATTGAACAATCACAATTTTTTGTATTTGTTTCAAATTTCTCTTTCAGTAAGATATTACAGATATAGCTACCCCCACCCCAGCTTTCTTGATATGCAATTGACACAATAATATTGTATTAGTTTAAGGTGTACAATATGATGACTTAATACACGTGTATTGTGAAATATTTACGATAATAAGGTTAGTTAACACATCCTTTATCTCACAACACTGAAAATTTTTTGTGACTGTATGATGAGAACATTAACACTACTCTAATAGTAACTTTCAAGTATGCAATGCAGTATTATCAACTATCGTCACCATGCTGTACTTATTCACCTAATAACAGAAAGTTTGTACTGTTTGAAAAATGTCTTCCCAGTGCCCTAATCAGCAGCCCCTGGTAACCACCATTCTACTCTCTATTTTTATGAGATTTATGTTTTTAGATTCTGTATATAATGGAATCATACTGTATTTGTTTTTATTTGTTTGACTATTTTAATTAGTATAAAGACTTCAAGGTTTATTCATGTTATCACAAATGCCAGGATTTCCTTCTTTTTATGGCTGAATAATATTCCATTGTATTTACATGCTACATTTTCTTTATTCATTCATCCACCCCTGCATACTTAGGTTGTGTTCATATCTTGACTGCTGTGAATAATGCTGCAGAGAACATACAAGTACAGGTATCTCCTTGAGACAATGCTTTCATTGCCTTTAACTATATACCTAAGAGTGGGATTGCTAGGACATATGGTAATTCTAATTTAATTTTTTGAGGAAGCTCCGTGTTGTTTTTTATAGTGGCTGAATTAATTTCCATGCCCAATGACAGTGCATCAGCGTTCCGTTTTCTCCACGGTCTCACCAATATTTGTTAGCTCTTGTCTTTTTTAAAATGATGAGTTGATATCTCACCATGGTTTTGATTTACATTTCCCTGTTGATCTGTAATGTTGAACACATTTGCATGTACCTGTCTGTCTTTTTAGGAGAAATGTCTATTGAAGTCCTCTGCCTATTTTCTTATTGGGTCATTTGTGATTTTGCCATTGAGTTGTATAAGTCTCTGATAGTAATCCCTTATCAGAGACATGATTTTGCAAATATTGTCATCCACTCTATAGATTGCCAGTTCATTTTATTGACTATTTTGCTGAACAGAAGTCATTCAGGTTTATGTAATTCCAATTGTTGATTTTTGCTTTTGTTACTTGTGCTTTTAGTGAGAACAAATATATCCAAAAATCATTGTCAAGACTACTGTCAGGGAACATTTGTCCTATGTTTTCTAGAAATTTTATGGTTTTCAGATATTATTTTTAAGTCCTTAATCAATTTCAAGTTAAATTTTGTGAGTAATGCAAAATAGAGGTCCAACTTCAGTCACTCTTTTGCCTGTGAATATTCAATTTTTCTCAATACCATTTATTAACAATATATGTAAGTTTATTTCTAGGCTCTCAATTCTTTGTAATACAGTTTGAAGTTAGGAAGTGTGGTGCCTCCAGTTTTGTAATTACTCAGGATTGCTTTGGCTATTCAGGGGCTTTTGTAGCGTCACACAAATTTTAGAACAATTTTTTTTTTCTATTTCTGTGAAAAACAACAATGGAATTTTGATCAGTATTGCATTGAATCTATAGATGACCTTGGGTAGTAGAGACATTTAACAATACTAATTTTTCTTATCCATAAAAATAGAATATTTTTCCATTTACGTGTGTCCTCTTCAACTTCTGTCATCAAAGCCATACTTTTGTGCTGTATAGATATTTTATATCTTTGGTTAAATTTATTTATAAGTATTTTATTATTCTTGATGGTATTATAAATGGAATTTAAATAGTTTTCTTTTTCAGGTAGTTCATTGTTAGGACATAGAAATGTAACAATTTTTTGTATGTTGATTTTGTATCCTAAAACTTTACTGAAATTTTTTTTCTTTTTTACTTCTGTTTCTGGTGGAGTCTTAGAATTTTCTATGTACAAGATCATGTCATCAGCAGAGACAATCTTTTTTTTCTATTTAGATGACTTTGATTTCTTTCTCTTTCCTAATTGCTTTGGACAGTACTTACTGAATAGGAGTGGTTATAGTGGGCACCCTTGTCTTCTTCTTGATCTAAAAGGGAAAGCTTTTAACCTTTCCCTGTTAAGTGTAATGTTATCTGTTGGTTTGTCATATATGGCCTATTATGTTGGGGCATGTTCCTCCTATAGCTAATTTGTTGAAAGTTTTTAATCAAAAAAATATGTTGAATTTTGCCAAATGCTTTTTCTATATCTATTGAGATGACCATATGATATTTATCCTTCATTTTATGACTATAGTATATCACATCGATTTGCATGTGTTGAACAATTCTTGCATCCTGGAATAAATTTCACTTGATTATGGTGTATGAACCTTTTAATAAGTTGTTAAATTCAATTCACTAGTATTTTTTTTTTTTTTTTTTGAGAATTTTTGCATCTCTGATGATCAGGGATATTGATCTGTAGTTTTCACTTCTTGTATTGTTTGTATCTGCTTTGGTATCAAGACAAAGCTGGCCTCATAAAATAAATTTGAAAGTGTTTCCTCCTCTTCATTTTTTTTGAGGAGAGTTGAGAAGAATTAGTGTAAGTTCTTATTTAAATATTTGGTAGAATTCACCAGTGAAACCATTTGTTTCTAGGATTTTCTTTGTTGATAGGGTTTTTTAATTTTTTAAAAATTATGATTATCAATTTAATCACCTTACTTGTTTTGGTTTGTTCAGATTTTCTATTTCTTCATGATTTAGACATGGTAGATTGTGTGGTTTCTAAAAATGTATCTATTTTTTCTAGGTTGCCCTTTTTGTTGGTGTATAATTGGCCACAGTCAGTCTCATGCTCTTTTGTAATTTCTGTGATATCAGTTGTATTGCTTTCTCTTTGATTTATAATTCTATTTATTTAATGTGTCTCTCTTTTTTCTACTTTAGTGTGGCTAAAGATCTGTCAATTTTGTTTAGCTTTTCAAAAAATATAAAATTTTATTGATATTTTTGTTTTTCTCAACTCTATTTTATGTATTTCCATTCTGATCTTTGTTAAGTTCTTTCTGCTAACTTTAAGCTTAGTTTATTTTGTTTTCTTAGTTACTCAAGGTGTGAAGTTAGGTTGTTTACTTGATATTTATTTATTTATTTTGTTTCTCTTTTTATTAATTTATTTTTGTTATAGATGTTTCTCCTTTTTTTTCCCTATTGACACCCTCCTCACCATCCCCCTCACCCCATCCCCAGCTTTCTTGATTGTGTCCATCAGTTATTCATACATGCATATAAGTTCTGTGGTTTATTTTTTCCCTCCCTCACCCACCCCCTCTTCTGAGGGTTGTCAGTCTGTACCTTACTTCTACGTCTCTGACTCTACACTATTCCTCAGACTGTTATGTTCATTATATTCCACAAATAAGTGAGGTCATGTGATATTTGTCTTTCCTGCTTGGCTTGTTTTGCTTAGGATAATACTCTCCAGGTCCCTCCATGTAGTTTCAAAGCATAAGAGATCTTTCTTTCTTACAGCTGCATAGTACTCCATTGTGCATATGTACCACAACTTTTTTATCCATTCGTCTACTAATGGACACTTGGGCTGTTTCCAGAACTTTCCTATTGGAAATAGTGCTGCTCTGAACATATATTCTTTCTGATTGGTGTTTCAGGCTTCTTAGGGTATATTTCTAGAAGTGGGATCACTGGGTCAAATGGCAATTCAATTTATAATTTTTTGAGGAAACACCATAGTGTTTTCCATAGTGGCTGCACCATTCTGCATTCCCACCAGCAGTGTACTAGAGTCCCCTTTTCTCCACACCCTCACCAATACTTGTTATTTGATAATTTGTTGATGTGGCCATTCTGACAGATGTAAGGTGATACCTCATTGTTGTTTTAATTTGCATCTCTCTGATGATTAGTGACATTGAGCATTTCTTCATATGCCTCTTAGTCATTTGTACGTCCTATTTGGAAAGGGGACTATTTAGCTCCTCTGCACATTTTTTAATTGGTTTCTTTGTTTCCCTTTTGTTAAGTTGTATGAGTACTCTATATATTTTAGAAATTAACACCTTACCTGATGTATCATTGGCAATTATACTCTACCAGACAGTGGGATGCCTTTTCATTTTGATGGTTGTTTCTTTTGTTGTGCAGAAGCTTTTTTTGATATAGTCACATGTGGTCATTTTTTCATTTGTTTCTGTTGCCTTAGGTGATGTATCAGTGAAAATTCTGCTGCGTATGATGTCTGAAATTTTGTTGCATATATTTTCTTCTAGGATCTTTATGGATTCACGAGTCACATTTAAGTCTTTTATTCATTTTGAATTTATTCTTGTGTATGGTGTAAGTTGATGGTCTAGTTTCATATTTTTGCATGTAGCTGTCCAATTTTCCCAACACCATTTATTAAAGAGGCTGTCTTTACTCCATTGTATCCTCTTGGCCCCTTTATAAAATATTAATTGAGCATAATGTCTTGGGTCCATTTCTGGGTTCTCTGTTCAGCTCCACTGGTCTATATGCCTGTTCTTGTGCCAGTACCAGGCTGTTTTGATTATAGTAGCTTTGTAGTATAACCTGATATGTGGTATTGTGATCCCACCTACTTTTCCTTCTGTTTCAAGATTGCTGTGGCTATTTGAGGTCTTTCTTGGTTCCATATGAGATTTTGAAGTATTTGTTCTAGTTCTGTGAAATACAGTGATACCTTGGTTCTCGAACATAATTTGTTCCAGGAGGACGGTCGAGAACCAAATTGTTCGAGAACCGAAGCAATGAAACCCAATAGGAAATAATGGAAACTGGATTAATTCGTTCCAAGCCCCAGAAAATGCCTATTTACTGGCCTAATTTGTATATAATATGTAGAAAAACATAAGTCTCAACAAGAAATAAAAGTGTACAGTATGTCTAAGGGTTAAATTCAGTGTAAAGCGTGACTCTCTCCACAAAGCGTGACTCTCTCCACAAAGCGTGACTCTCTCTCTGCACTCACACTGATGACGCAAGCAAGGCGCGCTGGGCCGAATGAACGCCATTCGGCTCAACTCGGCTCATCTCGGAAGTTCGAGTTCCAAATATTTGTTCGGATTCCAAGACAAAAGTTTCTCGAATCTCCTGGTCGAATACCGATTTGGTCGAAATTCAAGGCGTTCGAGAACCGAGGTATCACTTGTATGTCCTTGGTATTTTGATGGGGATTGCACTGAATCTATAAATTGCTTTGGGTAATATGGAGATTTTAATGATGTTAATTCTGCCAATTCATGAACAAGGTATGTACTTCCACTCTTTTTATACCTTCCTCTATTTCTTTTTTCAATGTCCTGTAGTTTTCTGCAAATAGGTCCTTTACTTCTTTGGTTAAGTTTATTCCTAGGTATCTTAATTTTTTTGATGTGATGATAAATGGGATTGTTTTTTAGTTTCTCTTTCTGTGAGTTCATCATTGGTGTATAAGAATGCCATCGATTTTTTTACTTTAATTTTGTATCCTTCAACTTTGCCAAATTCATTTATTAAGTCTAATAGATTTTTGATGGAGTCTTTAGGGTTTTCTATGTATAATATCATGTCATCTGCAAATAATGACAGTTTCACTTCCTCCTTTCCAATTTGGATCCCTTTTATTTTTTCTTCCTGTCTGATTGCTGTAGCTACGACTTCCAGTAGTATAATAAATAAGAGTGGCGAAAGTGGGCATCCTTGTCTTGTTTCTGTTCTTAAGGGAAATGCTTTTAGTTTTTGTCCATTGAGTATGATATTGGCTGTAAGTCTTTTATATATGGCCTTTATTATGTCTAGATATGATCCCTCTATTCCCACACTGCTAAGCATTTTTATCAGAAATAGGTGCTGGATATTGTCAAATGCTTTTTCAGCATCTATTGATATGATCATGTGGTTTTTATTCTTCATTTTATTTATGTGGTGAATCACATTTATTGATTTGTGAATATTGTACCAGACTTGCATCCCTGGGATGAATCCCACTTGGTAATGATGAATAACTTTTTTTGATGCGTTGCTGGATCCGATTTGCTAGTATGTTGTTCAGGATTTTGGCATCTATGTTCATCAGGGATATTGGCCTGTAGTTTTCTTTCTTTGTAATGTCTTTTTCTGGTTGTGGAATTAGAATTACACTGGACTCATAATACGAGTTTGGAAGTCTTCTTTCTTCTCAAATTTTTTGAAATAGTTTGAGGAGAATGTGTATTAGTTCTTCCTTGAATGTTCGGTAAAACTCCTCTGTGAAGCATATAGGACTGGGCTTTTGTTTGCGGGGAGAGTCTTGATTACCTTTTCAATTTCCTTAGTTGTTATTGGTCTGTTCAAGTATTCTATCTCTTCCCGGTCCAGTTTTGAGACACTATGTGTTTCAAGAAATTTGTCCATTTTGCTTAGATTGTCAAATTTGTTGCCATATAATCGTTCATAGTATGTTTCAATGATTATTGTATTTCTGTGGCGTCAGTTGTTACTTCTCCTCTTTCATTTCTGATTTTGTGTATTTGGGCTCTCACTCTTTGTTTCTTGGTGAGTCTAGCTAAGGGTCCATCAATCTTATTTATCTTTTCAAAAAACCAGCTCCTTGTTTTATTAATCCTTGGAATTTTTTTTTTTTTGGGGGGGGGGTGTCTATGTCATTTATTTTTGCTCGGATCTTTACTATTTCCTTCCTTCTACTTGCTCTGGGCTTTTCTTTTTGTTTGCTTTCTAGTTCTTTTTTTTTTTTTTTATCCTCACCCGAGGACATTTTTCATTCAGATAGAGTGGGGAGGGAGAGAGAGAGAAGAAACATCGATGTGAAAGGGACACATCGAGTGGCTGCCACCCGCACGACCCAACCACGGCCGGGGACAAACTGCAACCAAGGTACATGCCCTTAGCGGGAACTGAACCAGGGTCTCTCTGAACCGCAGGCCGACACTCTAACCACTGAGCCAAACCGGCCAGGACTGCTTTCTAGTTCTTTAAGTGGTGAGGTTAGATAGTCTATTAGAAGATTTTCTTGTTTCTTGACATAGGCCTGTAGTGCTATGAACTTCCCTCTCAGAACTGCTTTTGCTGTATCCCATAGATTTTGTGGTGTTGTGTGTTCATTTTCATTGGTTTCCAGAAAGTTTTTAATTTCTTCCTTGATCTCCTCGGTGACCCATTTATTGTTTAATAACATGCTATTTAGCCTCCAAGTGTTCAAATGTGTTTGCATGTTCTTGTTGCAATTGATTTCTAGTTTCATGCCATTGTGATCTGAGAAGATGGTTGATAATATTTCAATCTTTTTTGAACTTGTGGAGACTTAGTTTGTGTCCTAATATGGGGTCTATCTTTGAGAATGTCCCATGTGCACCTGAGAAGAATGTGAATTCTGTAGTTTTGGGGTATAATTCTTTGTGGATATCTATTAAATCCATTTGGTCTAGTGCTTCATTTAGGGTCTCTGATTCCTTGCTAATTTTTTGTCTAGAGGATCTATCCAGTGATATCAACAGGGTATTGAAGTCCCCTGCTATGATTGTATTGCTGTCGATTTCTCCTTTGAGTCTTATAGAAGATTTTTAATATATTTTGGTGCTCCTATGTTGGGTGCATGTATGTTTACCAAGGTTATATCTTTCTGTTGGATAGATCCTTTCAATATTATGTAGTGGCCTTCGTTGTCTCTAAGCATGACCTTCATTTTGAAATCTATTTTATCAGACATGAGTATTTCTACCCCAGCTTTTTTTTCCCTGTTTGTTTGCTTGGAAGATTATTTTCCATCCCTTTATTTTCAACCTATGTGAATCTTTTGTTGTGAGGTGGGTCTCTTGTAAACAGCATATATATGAGTCATGTTTTCTTATCCAGTCAGGTACTCTGTGTCTTTTTATCTGAACATTCAATCCATTTACATATAAGATGATTATTGATATGTACTTATTTATTGCCATTTTTGTTTAGTGTGGTTATATTTTTCTTCCTATTTCTTCTCCTAATTACAGCAGTCCTTTGAACATTTCTTGCAGTGCTGGTTTGGTGCTATTGTATTCCCTTAGCCTTTTTTTTTTGTCTGGGAAGCTCTTTATTTAAACTTCTATTTTGAATGATAGCCTTGCTGGATAGAATAGTCTTGGATTCAGATCCTTCATGACCTTGATTACTTCATGCCACTCCCTTCTGGCCTGAAGAGTTTCTGTTGAGAATCAGCTGATAGCCTTATGGGGGTTCCTTTGTAGGTAACCTGCTGCTTATCTCTTGCTGCCTTTAGGATTTTTTATTTGTCTTTAATATTTGGCATTTTAATTACTGTGTGTCTTGGTGTGGGCCTGTTTGGGTTCTTCTTACTTGGGGCTCTCTGTGCTTCTTGAACTTGAATGTCTTCATCCTTCACCAAATTAGGGAAGTTTTCTGTCACTATTTCTTCAAATATATTCTCTCACCCTTGCTCATTTTCTTATTCTTCGGGAACTCCTATGATGAAAATATTATTACATTTCCAGTTGTCCCACAGTTCTCTTAAGCTGTCTTCCTGTTTTTTAATTGTTTTTTCCTTTTGTTTTTCTGATTGGTTGATTTTTTCTACCCTGTCTTCTAATTTACTGATCCGGTTCTTAGCTTTCTCTACTCTGCTCTTTAGTCCTTCCAAAGTGTTCTTTATTTCTGCTATGTCATTCTTTATTTTTTTCTTGGTGGTTTTTCATTTCTTATTGGTTGTTTTCAATGTTTCTATGTCTTTACTCATGGTGTTGATGTCCTTAATCATGCTGTTGAGCTTCCTCTAGATCATGGCTCTGAACTCTACCTCTGTTAACTTGCTTAACTGCATTTCATTTATCTCATCTTCATTAGAGGTCTCTTGTTTTTTTCATTTGGGATTTGTTTCTTTGTTTTACCATTTTGGCTATCTCAATGGGTTTTAAAGCCTGTAAATTTTCCCTGTGGGTGTTTGTGCTCTGCTGTTTGTGGCTCCCTCTACTGGGTTTGGATGAGTATGGGAAGACCCACGTTAAACACCACTATCAAGTCTTTACTTTCCTGGGTAGATTTGCAAGCTCAGGAAGGGTTCAGTTATCCTCTAGGTTTTTGCCTGAGGTCTATTAGCCAAGGTTACTTGAAGAGCCTTGGGTTCCCAGGTGATAAACTCCCTTAAGTGTTTTTCCTAAAGGAATTTCCCGAGGGTGGGGCCGATGCTGGTTGTTAATGAGCCTCAATTTGCATTTCAATGACCCACCTGGGTGGGGTTGAATCTCAGTGGGAAGGGCCATTGCCTTTCCCCAGAGCCCTGGTAAGGAGTAAGATGGCCACTGTTCTACATGACCACAACTTAGCAAAAGGTCTGAGCACCCTCCAAATCCCAAGTGTCCCCACACAGTTCCAGTCCAGTCCGCCCTCCCTCTTTTGTAGCCCAAGGTGAGTGGCTGTGGCTATTTTAGTGCTCTGTCCTTGCTCTCTGGGCTGTGGAGCTGGCTTGGGAGTTTAACACTGAGGGCACTGCTCACAGCTAAGCCCGCTGCTGTCCATGGGCTCCCAACCTCCCTGTCTCACCTCCACAATCTTACCAGGATCAATTCAGTGTCTCTGGTTATATGGTCCTCACACGTTGTTTATCTGCTGCTTTTCCCCCACAATTTGTCTTTATTTTAATTGTAATTCCAGTTTGGTCCTGGGAGATGGTCTGTGTAGCTTCTGTTCACTCCACCGCCATTTTGGAATCTCCCAAGATTTATTTTTAATGTAGGCATTTATTCCTAAATTACCCTCTCATACATTTTATTGTGTTGTGTTTTCATTTTGTTTATTTCAAGATATTTTGTTAATTTACCTTTGATTTCCTCTTTGACTCATTGGTTGTTAAATAATGTGTTGTTTAATTTCTACATATTTGTGACTTTTTCAGTTTACATCCTATTATTTATTTATGATTTGATACCACTATGTTTAGAAAAGATACTTCATATGAGTTTAGTCTTTTTTCTTCTACATCCAGTAATATATACCAGACCTAGACAGCTTTAATCTTACTAAAACTTGTGTTGTGACCTAACATATAATCTTTCCTAGAGAATGGTTCACATTGCAATTGAGAAGTATATATATTCTGTTTCTGTTGGGTAGAATGTTATATATATATTCTAACAGATATATATGTATATATATATATATATATATATATATATATATATATAAATCTGTTAGGTCTAGTTCATCTAAAATTTGTGCAAGCCCTATGTTTCCTTATTGGTTTTCTGTGTGGATGGCCTAGCTATTGTTGAAAGTGGGGTACCAAAGTCCCTTGCTATTATTGTATTATTGTCTATTACTCTCTTCAAATCTGTTACTATTTTCTTATATTTAAGAAACATAAGTGCTTCAGTGTTGGTTACATATATATTTACAATTGTTATAGCCTTTTGAATATATTACCCCTTTATCACTATACAGTGATTTCCTTTTCTCTTGTTACAGTTTTTAATTTAAAGTCTATTTTGTCTGATTAAAGTATCAAACCCTGGTCTCTCTTGGTTTCTGTTTGCATAGAATATCTTTTTCGATCCCTTCACTTTGATCCTATGTGTGTACTTGAAGGCAAGTGAATCTCTTGTAAACATAACATAATTGGGTGGTGGTGGTGTGTTTTTTGTTTGTTTGTTTGTTCGTTTTTAAATCTATTCACTTGTACTATTCATTTTGCTTGGATAATTTAATTTATTTACATTTAAAGTAATTATTATTAGGTAAGGACCTACCATTGCCTTCTTGTTAATGTTTTCTTGATATTTTGTAGTTCTTTTGTTTCTTCTTCTATTGCTGTCTCCTTTTTTGAATTGATAATTTTCTGTAGCATATATTTTGATTCCCTTCTCTTTATCTTATATGTATCTACTATGTATTTTAAGCTGATAACAACTTAACTTTAAATGATACAAACTCTATTTTGCTGTTACCACTACATTTTATATTTTTGATGTCACAATTTATACTTTTTTAATATTGTGTATCCACAACTTATGAACTTTACCAGAACTGCTTCACTTTGTGAATAACTGTCAAATTTTTCATCTTTGTGGGAAGGTGGAATCTGGGGTCTCCTGCTTCATCATTTTGATATCACTCCTTCCCAACTTTTTCTGTTGTTGTTCATGTATTTCACCTTTATGTATAGATTTTTTTCTAACAGTTTATTTCCAAATATATAGTTCTAAACACTATGATTTGTGAATTTCAATAATTTACATTAATCATTTTATGATAGAAAATTTGATATTTTACTTCACTTTATTATGAGATTTATTCATGATTGGGTATATTGATGTGCTTCATTCATCCTAAGTGCTACGTAATATTCAAAGTATGAATAAGAAGAAATTTGGTGTTCTGTTGCCATAATTAGGAACACTGCGTCTGCTCCCACCATTTTCTTTACTATTATATATAGTCATTAATAAATAGTCCTGACTTCTCTTACTAAAACCCAATTGTACTATTTAGTCAAATTTCTTTGACAGTCACCCTTCACAGAAATCTTAAATACCTCAATGGTTGAGGATCTTACTATACTCCAAGGTATTTTTCCTTGTTATTTCAAATGTATAGAAAATTTTTCTTTCTGTTAAGCCACATGTTACTCTCCTATAAATTCTGTAATGTAAAAAAGGTTTAGGGAATTATCTTTGGCATATAATAACTGACAATAACTTACAATTTAAAAATGAGAAGCCATCAGCAAACATGTAATTAAATTGTGTACCTAATAAATGTAGGTTTTTAGTTCAACTGAGATTACCATGCACAAAATTAGTATAGAGATGATAGAAAAGGAGAAAATATTTTTGATACTCAGATGTGATTAGGAAGTCCATCAAAGAAGCAAGAAAGAAAATGTAACTCCAATGGGAAATTTCAAAGAAAATAAAAGGGCAGTTAGAAATAACTAAAACGCATGCGAAAAGGTGTTCAAAATCTATAATAATGAGGAAAACGCAAATTAAAACTACAATGAAAGCCATTTCCCTTAATAGACAGCTCAAAATTACAACAATGGAGAATGTTGGTATTGTTGGGTGGATAAGAGCTTTCATCTTCTAGGTGAGATTAGAGACTAAGGTAGCTATTCTGGTGAGGAATCCTTTGCTGTTTAGGGAAATTAGGCCCAAAGATACTCAGGGACATTGCAATGTATACATAAATAAATTCTCATATAGGTTACATGTGCAAAAATGTTTAACATGGCTTTATCCACAATGGTGGTGCAAGAGGTGAATATTCGAGGCAATCTTTGTGTCTATTATTCAGGCACCAGAAAGGTAAAGCATGGTGGATATCCGCTAGGGAATATTATACAGCAGTTAAAAGCAAAACATTAAATATACACAGCATAAAAATATTATGAGAAACATAAAGCTTAAAAATGTTAAGAACAGAATTATATATAATAGCACATACATTAAACAGGATTGCCTATAGAGTAGGGAAAATGTAGGTCATATTACGGGGATAAAGAGAATAAATAATAGATGATTTATTTTCAAGAAGAGTGATGAAAAGTTACCATAAACTAAATCAAGTAACTGACTCAACCCTCTGTAGTTCCAGTTTTCCAAAAAGAGAAAAATTAACAAAACTAACAAAACTAATCTGTTCTACCCCTCTGAAATCACAAGAAAAGTCTAATTCTTCCACATTATTTTCCTAACAGTTTTTGTCTCTCTCTCTCTCTCTTTCTCATTTTGTTTACATAACTGACTGCTCTAACTCCAATTGCTACCTTCATGGCAAGTTTTCTAGACTGTACACTCTTCTGGGTTGTCTTCCTCTGCTCACACAGTTTTTCAGTATCTCTTTTGTACTCTGACATTCAGAATTGTATATAATTTCCACATGTGATTTGGCCAGCAGTGATCTTATCTGGATACGTGGCATTCATTGAGGCAAGAGTTCTTACTCTCTTTCTTGCTGTTTGGTCTATCCCTTTATGGATTTTCTTTTATTATTATTTATTTTATATATTCTAACTTCTATACAAATTATGTATTTTCTTTTATCTTCCCCCCCAACCACCGTTTTTCTCTTTCTATTTCTATGCCAAACACTGTGCTAGGATCTGAAGCTTTATAAATGACCAAGGTGCAATCTCACTCCTGAATGTACTGCATAGGGTATTTCTCAGAAATGCAAGAATCAGGTTTATTTGTCCCATTGCCTAATCTAATTTCTCATGTTTACTAAGGAGTTGCATTCTTCACCCCCACTGCTATTTTTAGTGAGCCATTACTCTTTGTGAAATCTCTATGAAATCAATAGACCTCTCTGAAGGGCCATTCTTCTTCATATGAAAACAAATGCATCTCTACTCTTCTTGAAAATGTTGAGATTTATCTCTAGAAAATTATCTGCCAATATTGTTTAATGTGCTAGAGAGATCTTCTAAAACAGAAACTATTGGATTTTTTATTCCAAGTATTTTATTTGTTAAGAAAAGCAATTGCATACAGACTTAGGAGGAAAAGTAGAAGATAAGTTATAACTTTGTGAATTGCTTAAGTCAGGTCTAGAATCTTAGATTCAGGGGCAGGAAAGTACCTTAGATAGAGTTCACCGCTAGCATTAACAGACATGACAAGTCCATGTTTTTTAATGTGGTCCACCATAGTTTGCACATATTTTCCCCACAGCCAATTTTGTTTACATGTACCTGTACATGTAAGCAAAAGTTTCTTTCACGTGTAAATGTGTCTGAACATGTACAGGTATATTTGAACTGCTTTGGTTTCCCATCCAGAAGCAGTGTCTCTCTTTGTGTTAAGGGTGAATTTTATACTATTCCTTCCTCTCCTTTACCTCCAAGCCCTTTCTGCATTGGTTTGTTTTCCTTTGATTATACCAAGCTTCCTGAGCCCCCCCCAAAACTACCTTTTTTTGAACCTGCCTTCTTTTCCCTATGTAATCATCATCTTTTCTCTCTTTCTCTTGCCAGCCATGCCTACACATTGTATTTCTAATATTTTTTCCCTCCGACTTTCCATAGCCTATTGATATCTTTACCAAAACCACGCATTGGAGTGGCCGCCAACATGTCAACAAAGCCATCCCAGGTGCTAAATTCAATGACTACTCTGTAATCCTGCTCTACATTGGTAGGCATGGACACTATTGTTCCATTTTTTTCTCCTGAAACTTATTCCTCCATTGGATTCAATAACATCTCTTCTTTCCCAGTTTTTTCTTTGTCTTCTTCTTAATTATTCCAAGTCTCTGTCACTAAACTTTCCTCTCCTGCCTACCTTTGGTAACCTTCAGATGATATTCCTTTTTTTTTTTTTTTTAATCCTCACCTGAGGATATTTTTCTCTTTATCTTTAGATAGAGAGGGTAGGAGTGAGAGAAAGAGAAAGAGAGAAAAACATGTGAGATGTGAGAAAGACACATCGACTGGTTGCTTCCTGCATGACCCCAACCAGGGCCAGGGATGAGTCGCACCTAAGGTAGTGCCCTTGACCAAAATCAAACCTGTGACTTTTAATGTGGTTTTTTTCAGTGGTTAGAGTAGGCTGATGCTCTAACCGCTGAGCCAAACCGGCCAGGGCAAATTTTCCATAGTTTATGCTCTTTTTACTGCTATTCCACTTCATAGATTTAATTCGTATCTATGTTTAAGTGACTTTCAAATATGTAATTTAGCTCTAACATTCTGGATAGTTCTTCTTCAATACCCCCAAACATATTCATTTCAGAAAGTTCAAATGTACTCTCTGTCGTCGTCGTCGTCGTCTTCTTCTTCTTCTTCTTCTTCTTCTTCTTCTTCTTGGTGCCCTGACTGGGAATCGAACCAGTGACCTTTTGGTGCATGGAATCTGCTCAATCAACTGAGCCACACCAGCCAGGACTCTGTCCTCTTTTTTAAACCCATTTTCACCATGATTCCCAAATGAATTACTGTAACTGCCTAGTATTCAGTACCTGGAAATCATTCTTTACTATTCACTATTCACTTGTTTAACCTTTATTTACTCTTTTAGCCTCTATATCAAGACATTGAATCATTTTGTTAATTTCATGTCTTCAATTTCTCTAATATATTTAATATTTACCATTCCCACTACCACAAGCTTAGTTCATATTTGTAACCTCCAGAAAGTGTATATATCTTCAGCATCACTTGTTTTAACACGTTGCATTTTTGTGTGTTTAAGCGCTATCCTTGCCTTACCTGGTCCTTGTTGAGCCATCACTGATGGAGAGTGTCCACCTGTCCCTGGAGAACAGTCTCTTGGATCGTCTTTCCCATCCCAAATGTTGCTAAGGTCTTATCATGCCCATTGCCAGAATTGTCTCATTTTTATGATGTAAGCAACAAATTATAATTTAAAGTACATTTTAAATGTTACCCAAAGACCTGCAGCATTTAAATATTATGTGTGATTACTGGATTTTTAAAATCTTACAGTCAGACATGTGAAATTCACAATCCTAATTATGTCTGCATTAATATTTTGATAATTTGTTTATATTCAGCTTATGTTTTGGTTTTTAGACATAATAAAAGAATGGTTCCAAAACATAATTTCTTTTTACTTCGGAAACAGATCTCCTAATCATGTCTCTTGGTGTATTTTTACATTGCTTCCACATAGGGTACAGCAATGGAAGACAGGAGAGATGCCACCCTTCATAGAAGATACACTCCTGCCTTCTAAGAATTAGGTTCTTGGAAATAATGGGCTGTTGTTCTGATACGGACAATCCCATATTATCATGTATTCAGAAAAATACTATCCATGGCAGGAAGAAACTGGGTAAAAAGAACTAATTACAATTGTGAGGCTTCATTCTGGAGACAATCAGCACAACACAGGGGTGTATATTTTATATCAAATACCAGATGGGGTAATGGGAGAAGCTTTGCAGTTTGAGCAAATGGCAAAAGCCTTAAAAGTTAGAAACTGTCACTTTAAATGGCCTTTCTTTAGAAGTAATCCTAAAGACAGAAAAGAAAATATGAGTGCAAGCAAGCAAAATCTCATGAGAAAGATCTCTGGACAGATAATCATAACATGTACTAAGGAAAGAAAAATGAGACAATCCCTTGATTTTTCTAGCATAATTATAGCACACTTCATTTACTGAGGTCTCAACTACAACAATAATAAAATAAATTGGACAATTAAATGCATATTAAATACATTATATACTACACATTTTCCCCATCATCCTCAGAGCAAACCTGTAGACAATGCTGATATTGGTTCCCCTGTATTCAGAGGGAGAAAAGGGAGCCTCAGAGAGTCTGAGTACCTTGGTTAAAAACAAACAGCTTGTAAATAACAGGACTACAACTTGTTAGCAAGTCTTCTGACTCCAAATTCTACATCTTCATTCATTGTATTGAGTGAAAGAATCTGTTGCACTCTAAGAGAAATTTAACCTCATAAATATTTCTCACTCCAAGGAAAAGCAGAGGTCAGCTTACTCAGTGTGTCCTGTTGATCTGCCCGGTTAGTATATTGTCTCAGTGCTTCCAAAGCTAAGGAAACATGACTATTAATCAATAGCTTCCTCAATAAGGCTTACCCCGTGGCTTCTCTGGAACACTGATGATGCCGAGGCAGCCAGTTCTGAAAGAAGCTCCCGCTCTGTTGAAATAATATCCTCATTTATTATTATTAAGATAAATCTGCATGATTTATGTCTCATGGGCACCAGAAGATAATAGTTTACATGCTGCTCTGAAATAGTTTCCAGTGACTATTTCTCCCTCTCTCCCTATCTTAGAGAGAGAGGAAGGGAGAGAGAGATAGAAACATCAATGTGAGAGAGAAACATCCATCCTGCCTCCTGCACGCCACCTACTAGGGACTGTGCCCTGACCAGAAATCCAGCAGGGACCTCTCAGTCCATGGGTTGATGCTCAGTCACTGAGCCACACCTGTTGCCCCCCCCCCCCCCTTTTTAATAAGCTGTTTACGTATGTCTCTTTAAGTTTTGGTTGAAAGACTTTGTGGATGCACTCTTATTGACTTTAAACCTTCTTTCAGATGCTCTTCACTTTGTCAGTCTTTGGATGATGCAAAATCAGTCAGAGACAAATGTTCCTGTTTTTACTAGTGCATATAGTCCTGAAAGGCAAGACAACAATTCCAAATTCAGATGGGCCTTCTGGAGTGTTGAACTTACTATCCGCATTTATAACCCACTGACAATTTTTGCTCCAGTTTCTCTAAGATTCCCTTTCCCCATTTCAAGTGCTGCCCTGCACGTAAAATTCACTGGAGTCACCACCTATCTCTTGAATAACTCCCACATTGCCCCCGCTGTGAGTCATCAGTCCCTGCTCCACACCCCCACACTATGTGTATTCTCTGTATGAGAGAATAGGTTTACAGTCGTCCCTCACCACTTCGCGCTTTGACTTTTGCAGCTTCACTCTATTGTGGTTTTTTCAAATATATTCATTAAGTTGATCGAGACAGTGAAAATGATACAACGTGCACTCAGTTGTCTGAGTCAATTATACATCCCTGTATGACAATTACAATTAAAATTACTGTACGAATGGACTGTAGGCCTACGTATTTGAGCACCCCAGGGATCCTTCAACACCAGGTGCAATCGCTAGAGTCTAGAATGGATTAACCGCGATAAACGAGGGATGACTGTATTATGAGTTTTGTCTGCCTGTCCCTCTATTACATTGGTTGAATTATCTTTGTACCTCTTATAGCAACCAGCCCAGTATCACGTCAGTTGCTAGTCCTCAGTAAGTGCCTGTTGTATAAATGAAAATGAGAAATGATGCCATACTTCTAGAACAAAAATTTTCAACCAGTGTGTCACAAGAATTTTTAAAATATGCAATACCTGATTATTTAGTCAGGGGCATTGACTTCTTTTTCCTTAGATCATCAAATTAAAAAATGACAACAGCTAAAACAACAGTAGTCATCCAGTGTGAATGCCTTACCTTGAACCATAAATATACAGGACATATAATAGAATTGCATCTTATTGGTCATGTTGCATAATAAAGTTGCATCTGATTGGTTAATTCTTTGTACCAGAAATTCTTATATACAAGTAAAGATACTAATTTTTTTAAAAGAGATACTTTGGAGCAAAAGGTAAATAATTGTTATTATTATTTTGCAAATTAATAAAAATTATACCTATTTTCTGTCAGATCAGAAAAAAAAATATTTTTTTTTTTTGGTGCCGCAGAATTTTAGTAATTAGTTTATGTGTGCCATGAGATGAAGAAGGTTGAAAAGCGTGGTTCTAGAAGATATGACAATTGGCCTTGAATCTCAATGAGGCTGAATGATTTCTCTGTCTTTAGAGATGAGATGTTTGAGAGATTAATGAGTGCTTTCTTGACAAGTAGGGGTGTTGTTTTCCACTCATTAATTCTTATCATTTGCATGTCTATTAGAGGAGACTACACTTTTAGAAAGGTAAGAATGAGAAACAAAGTTTCTGACTAGTGCTGAAGGCATAAATTCATATCCTGCAACCCTCCTCATGTATGACACTCTCCAGGAAATAAAACTTGCTGTTCCCCGACCTCCCAATCTGTGATTCGTGCATGCCATTCACTTTGGATTTTTTTCTTGCCTGCTTGTCCAGTGATTTGTTAATTTTAAGACTCAGTTCATATGTCACTTCCTATGCAAAGTCCTCCCTAATTCACAAGAATTGAAGAATTAGACTCACAAACTTTAGGGGAGGGGGTCGGGGGCAGGGATGAAATAAACCAAAGAACTTATATGCACATATGCATAACCAATGGACATAGACAGTAATGCTGGGGGTGGCAGGATTTGGAGAAGTGTGTCTGGGGGGGGGGGGAACATCTGTAACAAAAATAAATAAGATGCAAAAAAAGAAGAATTAAAGCATTATACCTTTATAATGCTATCAGAATACTCTAGTTACTTTGATCATACAGTTGTTACATTATTTCATACTTTTAGTTTGCATGCCTGTGTCTTCCCTTAGACTTGTTTTGCATGCCTATGAGTTCCTCTGGGAGAAAAACCATGTATTCTTTTTATCTGTGAAGTCAGGCTCCTCCATAGGGTCTGAAACATTGTCAATATTGAGTAACTACTTAATGAGTTGATTATTTTTAATAATAGAAAGTATTTATCACTTCAATATGCAATATCCTAGACACTCTTAGAGAATAAAAAATGACTCAAACTAGGTCAAGTGCTAAAAAAGCATTCATTAGAGGGATAAAGGATGTCAGGATAGAAAGAATAATTAAAGCAGGAACCTGAGTTGTACCTCAAAATATGAAAATTTCCATGGACAGAAAGTCATCAGGAAGGGATAGGGAAAGACAAGACCATTCCAGGCTGCGGCAATGGCAGATTACCATAGAAACCTACACCTTTATGGCATCTCTGCCATAAAGGTAAAATCTATTAAATGTAAATAAAACTGCATGACTTTAAAGCAAATAATGCGTAATATATAAAGTTTATTAAAACTTGAGACAGCCATCTGTGAGTTCAAATGTGTTTAGTGTAGTTTGAAATTAACTTTATGTACAAAAATTCAGACAAGCTGTTAAGGAAAACAGAATAACATTGGGATGGTATGCTTTAGCCTGTCATTTAAACTGCCATTTGACCCAGTGATCCCACTTCTTGGAATATATCCTGAGACTGAAACACCAATCAGAAAGAATATATGCACCCCTATGTTCATAGCAGCACTATTTACAATAGCTAAGATCTGGAAACAGCCCAAGTGCCCATCAGAAAATGAGTGGATAAAAAAAGCTGTGGTACATAGACACAATAGAGTACTATGCAGCAGTAAGAAAGAAAGTTCTCTTACCCTTTGAGATGACATGGAGGGACCTGGAGAGTATTATGCTGAGCGAAATAAGCCAGTCAGAGAAAGACAAGTACCACATGATCTCACTTATTTGTGGGACATAATGAACAGAATAAGCTGTCAACCAAAAGAGATCCAGAATGATGAAAGTAGGGAACAGACTGACAAACCCCAGAGGAAAGTGGGGTGGGAGGGATGGGAAGAGATAAACCACAGAACTTATATGCATAAATGCATCACCAATCCACATGGACATTAGGCTGGGGAAGGCAGGAGGGGGGTGGGAGCGGAAATGAGGGTGTCAATGGGGAAAACAGAGGGACAGCTGTAATACTTTCAACAAAATAATAAACAATAAAATAAAATGACAAATAGCTGGGCATGTTATGAATAAAAGTTATTAATTATACTCATAATTCAGAGTGATGATTAGAGCTCACATTGAATATCTTCATTGGGAATGATGATGCATGCTTGGCTTCACGTTTTAAACTCTCAGGTGAGTACCTCCTTGAAAGGGAGGATGGATACTTTCTCTTATTCTGCTATTTAAGCCAAATTGAGACCCTTTAAAATGGGATGATGAGCACCTCTCTGGTTTCTTGGAGAAGCATAAATCTATGCTATAGCCAGGAAACATCAGCGGATGTAGGTTACTGACGCATGGATTTATCATAAATGATTGGCACACTATACCTCAGTGACCCAGTGGAGAAACTGCACAGAAGCTCCTGGAACATGCAGAATGGCACAGAAGAACTTTAAAACATTCTGCCTGTAGAGAATATATGAGGGGGAAGGGCAAAAGCCAGAAAGTGGCTGAAGCGAGCAATGGAGCTAGAAACGACTGAGACTTGGGATGGAGAGAGCAGAAGGGCTACTGAGACGCAGCAACTAGAAACTGTGCCACTGGGGAGCTTTAGACAAGCCAGTCTCAACCGCATGTTCAAGTGCACTTGGGATGTGCCGAACTTTGTTACCGATAGAATACTATACTTATTAAATGATTTCTTTTTAAACATAATAAATATAAGACTAAAATAACATTACACTAAAAAATGTGCCTTTCAGTAGAGTTTCTAGAATTCAAGAAAAGCCGTGGCTCCTGGAATACTACTTTTTATTTCAGTGGTTCTCAAAGTGAGCCCCCAGACCGGCGGCATCACCATCACCTGGAAACTTGGTAGAACTGCAGGCTCAGGCAGACAATGAATCAGGGTGGGGACCAAAAGCCTATGTTCCAATAAAGACTGCAGGTAATCCTGATACACCTGAGGACCACTGATCTATGTGTTTGTATTGATTGCCTAATGTGAATGCATGTTTAAATTTGTTTATTTATTGATTTTTAGAGAGAAAGAAATGGAGAGGGAGAGAGAGATAGAAACATCGATAAGAGAGAACATTGATTGGTTGCCTCCTGCATGCCTCCAACTGGGGATCAGGCCCACAACCTGGGCATGTGCCCTGACCGGGAATCGAACCAGCGACCTCTTGGTGCATGGGTCAACTAAGCCACACAGGCTGGGCTGAATGCGCTTTTAAGATTGACTTGCTTACAATGTGCATTTATGAATTCCTACCAAAAATTTAAACTTACAACACTATTAATTTTATTTATCTGAAGCTCTGACTTCTGCTTATTTAAACTGCGATTAAACCCATGTAGATACCATTCCCTCCCTGTGTAAATGCCGGAGGTCAACTCACTTTTCTTTGCTGGAGTGAGCCACTGGAGAAAACAAGGAGGGACAGTCATACTTTTCTCAGACAACTACCTCACTGAAAACTAGAAAGACAGTTTGCTATATACAAGTTTAATGGCATTAGAGGCCCAGATTTTACAGGTCATCTCCTTTGACAACTCCGGAGATCTGGCACTTGGCGGTACAGAGAAAGATACAGGTAAGAAAAGAAGGCGTTGTTGTTGTTCAATGTAAAACTTCCAATGAAAAGTTCTTAAATAAAATCTTCTGATTAAAAGAAAAAGTCTCAGGCAAATTTGAGACTTGCTTTAATTATAAAACCATTTCCCCCCCAATTCAAGCAACCACATAAAGCCAGTCTGATGATGAAAACTGGAAAATACTATGACCTCAAATATTGAGTCTGCAAGGTAACTCTGTGTATGCAACACATGAGAACGAACACACTTAAAATGCCAGAAAGGTTGCATGTGGGTATTCCATGCTAATGAAGTCAAAGGCTAAATGAATCTGGTCCCCAAGAGTTCCCTACGAGTGGAAAACCTGCAGTGTTTCACTGCAGCTAGAATATGGTTTTTTTAAAAAATTTGCCTATGGAAACTCTCCTGATTGTATGCATGAAAATCCCATTAGAGTTTGCAGATACTGCACATGGAATCAGTGAGAGACAGGCAGCCCCCTAATGTTTTCCCTAATGAATTCTGACTCAGCAGGTAAGAACGAATAATTACCCAGCACAGAATCGAGATTAGATTGCTTTCTCAGTTTATGACTATCTGGTAACCGTGCAACACAGTGTACACCTTCTGTTTGAAGATGAGGGCAGGGATATTTCTGCAAACTAAAATTTGAACATGAAGCTAAATTCCAAGCCTATGTATGGTCAGAGGATATTAAGAGATAATTCTTCCAAAGTGCAAAGAAAGTTGATATTAAAGTAAAATGCAGTAAAAATTTAAAAATAACAATACATGCTTTTTAATTACAGGAAAAAAAAAAAACACAACATGATAAAAGCAAATATACTTAAGGCTACAAAGATACTACCATATCATCCCCCCACCCCCGTGAATTGGATAGAAATTTGGCTTTCTTTATGGGAAATATTCTCGCAATACTAAAATGAAACTGCAGAGCATTTTACATCTTTCATCTAGAAATTCACTATTAGTAATTTATCCTAAATAAATAACTTAGAAATAAAAATGAGACTGACAGGGAAGATGGTGGCGGGCAGGACCGGAGGGAGGGTGAGTGTGTGAGAGAGTGAGCAAGGGTGTGAGACAGTGTGAGTGGACGTGAACGTGGACGACCAAACCCGAGCAGTGCAGAGCTGCGGAGCAGAAGGTTCCTGTGCTGTGGACGTAGCAGCGGGCTGCTGCGGGAAGTGGCCCTTCAGAGTGTTTCTCCCTGCTTCGCGGGAGGTCCCACCATTTAGGAAGATCCCAGGTCATCCCTGGGAGGAGGCGGTGGGAGCCACTAGGGCCCAGCAACCTGAGCCTACCAGTGCGCTTGGCACCATTGGACCAGTGGACACTCTGTGTCTACACACACCAGTGCACAGTAGTGGAGCTGCCAAGGTGCTGGTCTCGGAAGTCGTGGACAACCAGAAGCCCAGCACCATCCCCCATAGTAGCAGCCCGATCAGAGTCCAGATATACCCCCAGCAACAGAGGCTGGGGAGCAGACATCCATCCCCAGGCGACAGAAGCACAGACCAGCAGCTGAGACCCATCCCCAAGAACTACAGCAAAAGCTGAGCAGGAGTTGAGCCCCACGGTGCGGCAGCACTCCCCAGCCACCAGCTGTGGAACTGGGACTCCACAGAGGCCTGTGCTGTCCAGTAGCCCACAAGAGCAGTGGGAAGCCAGAGCAAAAGAGAGACTGGTGCGATCCAGCTGCCCAGGGTGCAGAGGCACCAGAGAAGACTGTGCAACCCAGCAGGGACTGAGCAATCTAGTTACCCACGGGACCTGTGGGGTGCTGAAGCACCAGAGAGGCCTGTGCGACCCAGCTGCACACAAGATAGGCTTAGAGGATGTGAAAATGGAGGCAGAGTGAATAGAAGCTATGTACATGATCTCCCAGGACCAAATGGGAAATACAACTAAAATAAAGACAAATCCCTGGAAAAAACAACAGAAAAGCAGCAGGCAGGACCATATAACCAGAGATACTGGTAGGATCTGTGCAGGCACGAGAGGGTGGCAGGCCGGGAGCCCACAGACAGCAGCAGTCTTAGCTGTGAGCAGTGCCCTTGGGGAATAAAGACAAACCCTGATCCACAGAGCAGAGAGCTGGGACAGAGCACTAAAATAGCCACAGCCACTCACCTGGGGGCTTCAGCAGAGGGAGGGCAGCCTGGGCTAGAACTCTATGGAAACACCCGGGATATGGAGGGCACTCAGAGTTTTTGCTGAGTTGCAGCCACAAAGGACAGTGGCCAGAGTGCTCCTTCCCTGAGCTGTGGGGGAAAGCAGCAGCCCCCCGACCCTGGTAAATTCAGCCAGTCCCAGGTGAGGCAAAGAAATGCAAATTGAGGCTCATTAACAACCAGCATCTATCCCACACTCTAGAAAACCTGTTACACAGAACACCAGGGCTACATTCCAAGGCACTGAGTAACTGAGACCACTAGCCACCAGGTAAAAAACTAGAGGATAACTGAACCTTTCCTGGGCTTGCAAATCTACCCAGGAAAGTAAGACTTGACAGTGGTGTTTAACATGGGCCCACCAGGCTCATCCAAACCCAGTAGAGAGAGCCACAAACAGCAGAACACCAGCACCCACAAGGAAAATTTGGCAGGCTCCAAAACCCACTGAGATAGCCAAAATGGTGAAATAAAGAAACAAATCCCAAATGAAAGAACAAGAGAACTCTATCAAAGATGAGATCAATGAAATGCAGCTAAGCAAATTATCAGAGGTAGAGTTCAGAGCCATGATCTTGAGGAAGCTCAGCACCATGAGTAAGGACATCAGCACCATGAGTAAAGATATAGAAACATTGAAAACCAACCAAGTGGAAATGAAGAATGACAGCAGAAATTAAAAACACATTGGAAGGACTAAACAGCAGAGTAGAGGAACCTGAGGACCGGATCAGTGAATTAGAAGACAGGGCAGAAAAAAATAAAAAAATCAGAAAACCAAAAGAAAAAAACAACTAAAAAACATGAAGACAGCTTAAGAGAACAGTGGGACACCTGGAAACGTAATAACATTCGCATCATAGGATCCCCAAGGAGGAAAGAAATGGGCAAGGGTTAGAGAATATATTTGAAGAAATAGTGACAGAAAACATTCATAACTTGGTGAAGGAAGAAGGCATTCAAGTTCAAGAAGCACAGAGAGCCCCAAGTAAGAAAAACCCAAACAGGCCCACACCAAGACACATAGTAATTAAAATGCCAAAACTTAAAGACAAAGTGAGAATTCTAAAGGCAGCAAGAGATAAGCAGCAGGTTACCTACAAAGTAAACCCCATTAGGCTCTCAGCTGACTCCTCAACAGAAACACTACAGGCCACAAGGGAATGGCATGAAGTAATCAAGGTCATGAAAAACAAGGATCTGAATCTAAGACTGCTCAATTCAGCAAGGCTATCATTCAAAATAGAAGGTCAAATAAAGAGCTTTCCAGACAAAAATGGCTAAGGGAATATATTAACACCAAACCAGCACTGCAAGATATGCTAAAAGGACTGCTGTAATTAGTAGAAGAAACAGAAAGAAAAATAAAACCACACTACACTAAAATGGCAATAAATAAGCACATATCAATTATCGCCTTAAATGTGAATGGTTTGAATGCTCCGATTAAAAGACACGAAGTAGCTGACTGGATAAGAAAGCCTGACTCACATATATGTTGTTTACAAGAGACCCACCTCACAACAAAAGACTCACATAGGTTGAAAGTGAAGGGATGGAAAAAAAAAAATCTTTCAAGCAAACAAAAAGCAACAAAAGCTGGGGTAGCAATATTTATATCTGATAAAGTAGATTTCAAAATGAAGGCCATCACTAGAGACACAGAAGACCACTACATAATATTGAAAGGATCTATCTAACAGGAAGATATAACCTTAATAAACATATATGCACCCAATTTAGGAGCACCAACATATATTAAAAATCTTTTGGAGGACTTCAAAGGAGAAATCAACAGCAATACAATCATAGCAGGGGACTTCAATACCCTGCTGACATCACTGGATAGATCTTCTAGACAAACAATTAACAAGGAAACACAGACTCTGAATGAAGCACTAGATCAAATTAATTTCATAGATATCTACAGAGAAATACACCTCAAAACAGCAGAATTCACATACTTCTCAAGTGTACATGAGACATTCTCAAAGAGAGACCACATGTTAGGGCACAAACTAAGTCTCTACAAGTTCAAGAAGACATATCAAGCATCCTCTCAGATCACAATGGAATGAAACTAGAAATCAATTGCAACAAGAACGTACAAAGACATTTGAAAACATGGAGGCTAAATAGCATGTTATTGAACAATGAATGGGTTATCATGAAGATCAAGAAAGATATTAAAAACTTCCTGGAAACCAATGAAAATGAACACATGAAAACTATGGGATGCAGTGAAAGCAGTTCTGAGAGGGAAGTTCATAGCACTACAGGCCTACCTCAGGAAGCAAGAAAAATCACTAATAGATTATCTAACCTCACAACTTAAAGAACTAGAATGTAAACAAAAAGAAAACCTCATAGCATGTAGAAGGAAGGAAAGAGTAAAGATCAGAGCAGAAATAAATGACATAGGGACCAAAAAAACAATTCCAAGGATCAATGAAACAGAAAGCTGGTTTTCTGAAAAGATAAACAAGATTGAGGGACCCTTAGCTAGACATACCAGGAAACAAAGAGAGAGAACACAAATACACAAAATCAGAAATGAAAGAGAAGAAATAATAACTGTCCCCACAGAAATACAAAGGATTGTTAACAAATATTATGAACAATTATACAGCAACAAATTTGACAATCTAAACCAAATGGACAAATTTCTAGAAACACATAGTCCCCCAAAACAGGACCAAGAAGAGATAGAAAACTTGAACAGACCATTAACAACTAAGGAATTTGAAGATGTAATCAAGACTCTCTCAGCAAACAAAAGCCCAGGCCCGAACAGCTCCACGGGGGAATTTTACAGAACATTCAAAGAACTAATACCCATTCTCCTCAAACTATGTCAAAAAATTCGAGAAGAAGGAAGACTTCCAAACTCGTTTTATGTGGCCAGCATAATTCTAATTCCAAAACCAGAAAAAGGCACTACAAAGAAGGAAAACTACAGACCAATATCCCTGATGAACATAGATGCCAAAATCCTGAACCAAATACTAGCAAATCGGATCTAGCAATACATCGAAATGTTATTCACCATGACCAAGTGGGATTCACCCCAGGGATGCAAGGCTGCTACAATATTTGCAAATCAATAAATGTGATACACCACATAAACAAAATGGAAGATAAAAATTATATGATCATATCAATAGACGCTGAAAAAGCATTTGACAAATTCCAGCACCCATTTCTGATAAAAATGCTCAGCAAACTGGGAATAGAAGAATCATATCTCGACATAATAAAGGCCATATATGAAAGACCTACAGCCAACATCATACTCAATGGGCAAAAACTAAAAGCATTTCCCTTAAGAACAGGAACAAGACAAGGATACCCACTTTTGCCACTCTTATTTATTTATTTTTTCAAATCTTTATTTTTGGATGTAAAATGTATTACAGATGTTCCACATTTTTCCCCCATTGACCCCCTCCTCCCCACTCCCGCCCCCCTCCCACCTTTTCCCACACTATTGTCTGTGTCCATTGGTTATGCATATAAGTTCTTTGGTTTATTTCTTCCCACCCCCCCCCCCCCAACCCCTTTCCCTTTGAGGTTTGTCAGTCTAGCAATGAATTTGTGCTTCTTAATCCCTTCACCTTTTTCACCCATTCCCCCAACCCCCTTCCCAACTGGCAACCAACAAAATGTTCTCTGTATCTATGAGAATGTTTCTGTTCTTCCTGTTCATTTTGTTTGTAGATTCCATTGTTGATAGATATGTATTCATTGCCATTTTGTTTGTTCATACATTTTATCTTTTTCTTCAAAAAGACCCTTCATCATTTCATATAATAACGGTTTGGTAGTGATGAACTCCTTTAACTTTTTCTTGTCTGGGAAAGTTTTTATATGTCCATCGATTCTAAATGACAGTTTTGCAGGATAGAGTAATTTTGGTTGTAGGTTTCTTTTGAGAAATCAGCTGACAGCCCAATGGGTACTCCCTTGTAGGTAACTAGCTGCCTTTCTCTTGCTGCTTTTAATATTCTCTCTGTCTTGAACCTTTTGCATTTTGATGATGATGTGTCTTGGCGTGTGCCTCTTGGGGTTCATCTTGTTTGGGACTCTCTGTGCTTCCTGGACTTGTATGTCTGTTTCCTTCACCAAGTTAGAAAAGTTTTCTGCCATTATTGTTTCAAACAGGTTTTCGATTTCTTGTTCTCTCTCTTCTCCTTCTGGCACCCCCAAGATGCGAATGTTGGCACGCTTGAAGTTGTCCCAGAGGCTCCTTACACTATCCTCATTTTTTTGGATTGTTTTTTCTTTTTGCTGTTCTGATTGGGGATTTTTTGCTTCCTTATATTCCAAATCGATGGTTTGCTCCTTGGATTTACATACTCTATTATTGAAGCTGTGTAAATTATTCTTTATTTCAGTTAATGCCTCCTTTAATTCTAACTGTGTATCCATGATTTCTAACTGGTCCTTTTTTATGCTCTTGAGGCCCTCCCTAAGTTCACTGAGGTTCTCACTAAGTTCATTGAGCATCCTTATAAGCAGTATTTTGAACTCAGTATCTTTTAGGTTGCTTATCTACCTTTCGCTTAGTTCTTTTGTTGGGGTTTTGTTCTGTTCTTTCATTTGGGACCTGTTTCTTTGTCTCCTCATTTTGGCTGCCTCCCTGTGTTTGTTTCTGTGTATTACTTAATGAGAGGTATGGGGCTCGCTGAGACCCGATGCTGCTCGTTTGAAAGAATTTAGGAAAAACCTGAAGCAGGATCCAAGACTGGCCAATCCTATGGTTAAGCAAGTGGCAACAGCTTGGGTGGGCTTGAAAGCTGGGTGGGGCGGGACCTCAGGGAATTACCAGGGCGGGGCTACCAGTGTGAGCCAGGTTGCTGGAGTCCCAGACATGGCTTCGGTCTGCCGCCCCCGGGAAGGGCTCACCCAAGGAACAAAGGCCTCTTACAGCACGTTTTTCCCCGAGGAAGTCCCCTCTCCAGCCCTCGCTCCAGTGCCAAACAGCTCAGTTCTTCCCTGTATGTCTCTGGCGCCCCTCGAGCTGCCTCCCCTCCGAGCTTAGAGGGAGAGAGTCCGATAAGTCTGTGCGCGGGCCCTTTAGGGAGCTGCCTGGGGCTCCAGCCACGTCAGCTTCCCTGAGCTTCAGTTCCCGCTGGTTTTTCCAGCCAGAAGTTATGGGGATTCTCTTCCTGGCACTGGAACCCTGGACGGGGCACCTGGTGTGGGACGGGGACCCCTCAGTCCTCAGGGAGGACCTTCCCAGCTGCGGGAGCCTCCTGATTTTTATCCGCCACACGTGGGTGTGGGACCAGCCCGTCTCGCCGCCGCTGTGTCACCGCCGCCGCCACCACCCCTTGCGCCGCCGCCCGTCCTACCAGTCTGGATGTAGCTGCTTTTTTTTTTTTAATTCCGTAGTTGTACGACTTTCATTCAGCTTGATTTCAGGTGGTTTTGAATGATGGTTGTTCTGTAGTTTAGTTGTGACTTTGAGGTGGTTGTGGGAGGACACGATACCGCGTTTACCTACGCCGCCATCTTGACCGGTTGTCCCGCCACTCTTATTTAACATAGTACTGGAAGTTTTAGTCACAGCAGTCAGACAGAAAGAAAAAATAAAAGGGATCCAAATTGGAAAGGAGGAAGTGAAACTGTCATTATTGGCAGATGACATGATATTATACGTAGAAAACCATAAAGATTCCATCAAAAATCTACTAGACTTAATAAATGAATTTGGCAAAGTAGTGGGATGCAAAATTAACGTCAAGAAATTGATGGCATTCTTATACACCAATGATGAACTCACAGAAAAAGAAACTGAAAAAACAATCCCATTTATCATCTTGGCAAAATAACTTAAGATACCTAGGAATAAACTTAGCCAAAGAAATAAAGGACCTGTTTGCAGAAAACTAGAGGACATTGAATAAAGAAATAGGGAAAGATATAAAAAAGTGGAAGCATATACCTTGTTCATGGATTGGAAGAATTAACATCATTAAAATGTCCATACTACCCAAAGCAATCTATGGATTCAGTGCAATCCCCATCAAAATACCAACGACATATTTCACAGAACTAGAACAAATACTTCAAAAGTTCATATGGAACCAAAAAAGACCCCTAATAGCCACAGCAATCTTGAAAAAGAAGAACAAAGTTGGTGGGATCACATTACCAGATTTCAGGTTATAGTACAAAGCTACTGTAATCAAAACAGCCTGATACTGGCACAAGAACAGGCATATAGACAGAACGGAGAACCCAGAAATAGACCCAAGGCAATATACTCAATAAATATTTGACAAAGGAAGCAAGAGCATACAATGGAGTAAAGACAGTCTCTTTAATAAATGGTGTTGGGAAAATTGGACAGCTACATGCAAAAAAAAAAGAAATTAGACCATAATTTTACACCATACACAAGAATAAATTCAAAATGGATAAAAGACTTAAATGTGACTCATGAATCCATAAAAATCCTAGAAGAAAATGTAGGCATCAAAATTTCAGACATACGCAGCAGAATTTTCACTGATACATCACCTAAGGCAACAGTAAAAAGGAGAAAATGGACACATGGGACTACATCAAACTAAAGAGCTTCTGCACAGCTAAAGAAACAACCATCAAAACGGAAAGGCAACCCACTGTATGGGAGAACGTCATTGCCAATGATATATCAGATAAGGGGTTAATTTCCAATATATATAGAGTACTCATACAACTCAACAAAAGGAAGACAAAGAACCCAATTAAAAAATGGGCAGAGGAGCTAAATAGACACCTCTCCAAACAGGACATACAAATGGCTAAGAGACATATGAAGAAATGCTCAACATCCCTAATCATCAGAGAGATGCAAATTAAAACAACAATGAGGTATCACTTCTCACCTGTTAGAATGGCTGCCATCAACAAATCATCAAACAACAAGTGTTGGCGAGGGTGTGGAGAAAAGGGGACTCTAGTACACTGGTGGTAGGAATGCAGACTGGTGCAGCCACTGTGGAAAAGAATATGGTGTTACCTCAAAAAATTCAAAATTGAACTTCCATTTGACCCAGTGATCCTACTTCTAGGAATATACCCTAAGAAGCCTGAAACACCAATCAGAAAAAATATATGTATCCCCATGTTTGTAGCAGCACCATTTACAATATCTAAAATCTAGAAACAGTCCAAATGTCCATCAGCAGACGAATGGATAAAAAAGCAGTGGTACATGTACACAATGAAGTACTATACAGGTGTAAAAAAGAAAGATCTCTTATCCTTTGGGAGGACATGGAGGGACCTGGAAAGTATTATCCTAAGCAAAGTAAGCCAAACAGAGAAAGACAAGTATCATATGATCTCACTTATTTGTGGAATATAATGAACATAACAGTCTGAGGAATAGGGTAGTCCCAGAGACATGGAAGTGGGGTACAGACTGACAATCCCTAGAGGAGGGGGTAATGGGGGAGAAATAAACCATAGAACTTATATGCATGTATGCATGAACAATGGACATGAACAACAAATCTGGGGACAGAGTGGGGAGAGAGGGAAAGGGGTGTATCAGTAGGGGGAAAAGGAGAATCATCTGTAACAGAAATAAATTAATTAATTAAAAAAAAAAGTAAAATATAAATAAATAAATAAAAATTGAATGGATAAAGACATGCATTGTGGTAACATTTTGTTTCTCAAACCCACAACCCAGGTATGTGCCCTGACCAGGAAATGAAACAACAACCCTTGTTGAATGGGATGATGCTCTAACTACTGAGCACTACTGGCCAGGACTTGGCTCTATCTAATGTAGCCAGATGACTTTCTCTTTCAAACTTCTATTTATGTGCAATAGAGAAAAGTGGGAAAATAAAGAATATGAAGTACAATTATTTTTCATAAACGGAACACACATATAATCAGCATCCATATTAAGACACGCCTCATTACAAGTACCTGAGGACCTCCCCTCATTTCCCCTTCCAGGGACAATGGTACATGGAGTGAACAAGTATCTTGGTTTCCAACACAAATACGTTTTGTCTGCTTTTAACTTTCTGTGAATTAAACCATGTACTCTCTGAAACTTGGCTTCTTTTGCTCCACATTTTGTTTATGAGAATCACCTATTTGTATCTAATTGAGATTTGTCTTTTTTATGGCTGTCTAGTATTCCATTGAAGGAATACACAACAATGTCAATGAGTATTTTAAAAAAGACTGCTGCTATAAGTGTTTATCTACATTTAAACAATAAACATAAATATGCATTTCTGTTGGATATATACCTAAGCAAAACATTTCTGGATCGTATGTTATTAAAACATACAATTAAAACAGTTTTCCAACGTTTTTATAAAAATTTATACTCCTAACCAGCAGTATACAGAATTTCCAGTTGTTCATAACTTGACTAAAATTTAGTATTATTTTCTTTTAAAATTAATCCATTTGGACAGTTACTTAGAACTATTTATTACATTTTGGCTTTAATTTGCATTGCTTTTATGACTAAATGTTCAGCATCTTTCAATTTAACTGTCTTCTTTTGTAAAATGCCTTCTAAATCTGTTCAGTTTCCTATTGATTTGTTTGTTATTTTATAATTGTTTACCTTTATATATTTTATCAAAAGACCTTTGTCATATATGTATTGCATGTATTTCTCACACTCAATGTATTTCCATCTTGTTATTCTCTTAAACATGAGTTTTAATGAACATATGGTCTTAATTTTAATTTTCTAATTCAGTTATTTTTTTGTCTACCAATTTTTGTGTGGCTTCTTTATAAAAGCCTGAATTCACCAATAAATTTACCTGTATTTTCTTCTAAAAATTTTATTTTTATATTATATTTATATCTGCAAATTATCTATTTTAAGTTAATATTTGTGTATTGCACAAAGTATCCAATTGTCCCAGGAATATTTACTGAGAAGAAATTTCTCCCACTACACTGTAGTATTATCTTTGTCACAAATTAGTTGGCATATATGTATGGTCTGGATTCTCTATTTTATTTGTCTGTTTATTTATTCATGTATCACTGCAATACTATTATAGCTTTGTAACAAATATTGATACTCATTAATGCAAATCTTCCAAATTGTTCTATCTTCAAAATTCCCTTATAATCCTTTGCTGTTTGTGTTTCCATATAAATTTAGAACCGACATTGAATTACCCGCACTATAACTAATTTATAGGATTTTGAGGTTCTAACATTGCATTTTTAATCTATATATCAATTTATGGGAAATTGACATGTTTACACTTTGTGCCTTGCAATCCATGGACATAATATTTCATTACATTTCTTTAGGTTTTCTATTATTTTGCCTATAATATTTTGTAGTTTTCTGGTATAATCTTGCATATTCTTTGTTATGTCTAATCCTAAGCATTTTTTTATAGTATTGCAAATAGCATCCATTTAAAATTTTATTTTAAGGGTTGCCATTGTGTTTCAATACAATAAACCTTTATTGACTTTGTGTCCAGCAATCTTACTACATTTATTGATCAATTCTAATATTTAATTTGTAGAATTTTTATATTGCTTACATACAAAATAATATTTTCTGTAAATAATGACAATTTTTCCCCTTTTCCATGCTTATGTCTTTTTTTCCAGTTATAGTCACTAGGATCTCCAGGAAAGTGTTGAAAAGCAGTGTTTATGCAGGTTTTCTTATGTAATGGGAAAGCTTTCATTAATTCATCATTAATATGATGCATGCTATAGGATATTTTTAAGATTCCCTTTATCAAATCAATGTAATTGTTTTTTATTTTTTAAAAGTGTTTATTATGATTACATAAAGTTAACTTTCACTAATACTTACAGAACTTTGGAGAATGCAGTATGTTCTTTTACCTCTCCTTTGGCAGCTTCCCAAGTATGTAAAAAACTAAAGTAGCCCGGCCAGTGTGGCTCAGTTTGTTGAGCATCATCCCATGCTCCAAGAGGTTACTGGTGTGATTCCTGATCAGGGCCCATTCCCTGGTTGCAGGCTTGATCCCCCGTAGGGGAAGTGCAGGAGGCAGCTGATCGATGTTCCCATCTGTTCCTTTCCCTTCTTCTCTCTCTAAAAAATAAATCAATAAAAAACATATTTTAAAAAACAAACAAAAGTAAATTGAACAAAATGTATAAATTTATGACATCACAAGGATAAGACTTTTCTTATACTTTACCATCTATAGTTTAGCAGTCTAGAGAATGTGTTTCTATTTATTCCTGTAGAAATCATTTTAATAACTTTAATTGTGCCAAGGTATTATCTCATACATAACTTTTTAAATTTTCATTACTGAAAGAATGTCAGTATTTTTCCAATGTGTTTTAGTTTTATTAGCATTGGAATTAAGATTATTACTGACTCTGTTTTACATAGAATTAAATGGCAAATTTTATTTTCTCTATAAATGTGATAAATCTAGTTAAAGAAGCTAAAGAAAGATCTAGCCATGAGAGATATTTAGTAATATTTTTTGGAGTCATGGAAACAAAACTTTTGCATTTTAGAAATTGATTTAAATAAACAGACAATTTTCGTGTCACAGATGTAACCTAAATTAATTATTGCTGTGAGATTTAGGATTTTTTTTCTCTAAAGTAATTCAAAATATAAGGTTCATCAACATATATGCTTGCTATATTGGTTCTTTGTTGTGTACTTTAAAATCTGTCATTCAAACAAAATGACTTGAATTTCAATGAAATTCCAATTTGCTGTGACCTTACCCTGGTGGTTTTCAAAATTACTTTGGTTTTATGCCAGCCTAAAAGTGTTTATTAGTGACAGACTTTCTTGCTCAGTAACACTGAGTGTAAAAAGAATCATTTGTTGATAGATTGTTAGATTAAAAAAAAAACAAAATCTTTATCTTCATATTTCCATTACATTTTATAATTTTTGCAAACAAAGTGTCAAGTACCAGAGAGACCAACTGACCTCTGCAAGGTCATAAAACTTATAACAATCTTCATTTAACTTAGTAAACTGATGGCATTAATATTTGTTTATAAAATTCTACACTATCATAAGGTGTGGAGGACCTTTTGGCTTTAAGTTGCCAAACCTAAGATTCTTGATGTTTCAAGAGAAATAACAGTGTTTATTATAATCCCAGACTGAGGACCTCAGCTGTGGTTATTGCTACCACTGAAGCAATGCATACTATATGTGAACACATATCTACATAAAATCAAGTAAAATTGTGAGGTAGAGGAGAACAATGCAAAAAAGGAAATGTGGAAAGAAATAATAGATTTTAAACATAATGAAATAAATTGTAGTATCTAAACATGAAAACCTCATTTCTATTCTAATTCAGGGACTTAATTATTAAAGTATCTTCCTAGTTTATCTTCTTCACGTAATTGGATTTTGTTGTTGTTAATCCTCACCTGGGGATACTTTACCATTGATTTTTAGAGAAAGCAGCCCTGCCAGGGATCGAACCAGCAACCCAGGTACATGCCCTTGACCCAGATTCGAACCCCCTACTCTCTGGTGTGCAGGCCGATGCTCTAACCACTGAACCATACAGGCCAGGGCTCTTAATTGGCTTTTACTAAATACTTATACATCATTGTGCTAACAGAAGAATATTCACTGGATAACAGCCTGCCTTTTACTTATGCAAACTTCAAAGATGTGCTGTCCTAACTCAGTTGGGGAAAAAAAGTAGAAATTTTAATTAGGATGAAAGAAATGAGTTTTGTGGAGAAGAATGAGATTTGATGGGATATAAGATAAACAGAAGATCAAACATTAATAAATATTATATATGACAATAAAACATTTTATTTCACTTTTTCTAAAATTTTTTTTCTTTCATGATTTTAGAGAGGGAAGAAGTGAGAGAAAGAGAGAGAGAGAAACATCGATGAAAGAGAACATCTTTTGGCTGCCTCCGGCATGCCCCCCACTGGGGATCAGACCCACAACCTGGGCATGTGCCCTGATCGGGATCGAACCAGCAGCTTCTTGGTGCATGGGTCGATGCTCAACTACTGAACCACACCGCCTGGACCAATAAAACATTTTAATAGGAATCTTTCTGCTCTTCTGCCACGTTAAGGCAGACCAGTTAGTTGATTTAACACTGAATGTGTTTTCCTATGAAGTAGTGTCCAACATCACGACACCAGAGCTTGCACTATGCAACAGTGATTACAACCCCAGAAACATTCCCAAACAAGTCTCACATAAACAAATCTCCTTCAAGTACCCTCTTTCCTTCCCTTGCTCACCCTGTCATGAGTTATTCTAATTTGAGCACTGATTGGACTATCCTCTAATAGAAGCCATGTTTATATGCTCATAGTCAAGTACCAGAAGATCAAAGTTTGTTAGTAGAACCAACCATCATAGTTATACAAAGTCCAAAATGCACAATTAGACTCTCAACTCCTCTTATCTCCAGATGTTCAAACAATATTTAGAACATTTAGTTAAATAACATACCAAATTTAGTTATTTTTAACTAATTTTCAAAGGTTATAAAGGTAATCAAAGTGATTACAGTATACTACTTTGGTCATTTTGTTTTCCTTAACCTGGGGACTTGACAATCTATATTGGTGTAGCATTACCTTTTAGACCATATAATGTACATTATAATACACCAACTGTTTTATTTTAAGAGGAGGGCACAAGGATAGGAGTATAGCAATGCCAATTAATAATCCCTTTAGAACATTTTTAGAAAAAAATTGTTTAATAATTAATGTGGATGCCTGAATACTTGCTAAAATTTCTTCACCTTTATTTAGGATATTTTTAAACAATTGTTTCGCTGACTCTAATTGTTGAATTGATCATTGGCATTCTCTTTCCTGAGATGATCTTGCAATTGATTTTATATAAAGATAATAACACTCTGGCCAAAACAGTCTTATGAATAATGTGACTAAGGTGCCAATTTCTCAATTGTTCAATGCCAATTCTCTCTATTGACTACCCCTAGATCTTGTGGCTTAATAATAAAAAATGTTTATATGTATACATATAGTAGCTATAGTGAGAGACATTGTTTACAATGGTAATATTATAATAAATATTTTAAGGGCTAACAGACAGTGATTAATTCTACCAAGAAATATTGAAAGCTAAGAGGCACCATTAAACTTGAAAGTAATCTTCACAATAAATGCAATAATCAAAAAGAAATCAGAGAAGAAAATATTTTCAAATTATGTATCTAATGAGGGTCTAATATGCAGAACATATAAAAAACTCAACACAAAAAGATGGATAACCTAATTATATAATGAGCAAATGATTAAACATTTTTCAAAGGAGCTAGACAAATGGCCAATAAGCATGTGTAAAGATGCTCAACATCATTACCCATTGGGGAAAAAACTACAATGAGATGCTACTTTATACTCACTAGGATGTGAAAAATAACAAATGTTGATAAGAACGTGGAGAAATTGGAACTATCAAACATTGCTGGTGGGTTGGAAAATGGCACAGTCACTATGGAAAACAGTTTGAAAATTGTAGAAGTTAAACACAGTGTTACAATATAACCCATCAATTTCACTCCTAAGCATATACCAAAGAGAATTGAAAACCTATGTCCCCACAAATGTTCATAGCAGCATTATTCATTATAGTGCATAAATAGAAACAGCTGAAATACTAACTGATAAAGTAAATGGACTCTATATCTAAAATACAGAACATTTTTCAGCCACAAAAAGAAAGTACTGCTACATACTACAACATGGAAGAACCTTGAAAACAGAATGCTAAATAACATAAGCAAGATACAGTGGGCCACTTATTGCACTACTGCATATATATGGAACATTCAGAATAGGAAAATCCATAGAAACAGAGAGTTGATTAGAAGTTACCTAAGACATGGGGGAGAGGCCAATAAGTAGTGACTGCAAATGGACACAGCTGTATTTTTTGGGTGGAATTAGCGGTGATTGTACAACTATGTGACTACTAGAAAACACTGAATCAGCCCAGCCAGAGTGGCTCAGTGGTCGAGCATTAACTCATGGACCAAGAGATCACCGGTTGGATTCCTAGTCAGGGTACACGCCCAGTGTTGCAGACTTGATTCCCTATAGGGGGTGTGCAGGAGGCAGCTGATTGGTGTAGCTCTCTCACATGGATGTTTCCATCTCTCCCATCCTCGTTCTCTAAAAATCAGTAAAAAATATATTTTAAAAAAAGAAAACACAGAATCATATACCTATATGGAGTGAATATTATACATGAGAATTAAATATCAGTAAAAACAAAATCACTAAAAGTAGATAATAAGGTAATTTGACAACCAACCCACATACTTGAAAATAGAGCTATATTGAAAATAGAGTCTATATGATCTAAATATAATAAAAATATCTGAATAAAATCCCCACATAAATAACAAATCTAACACAGGAAGTCCCACTACTAAGCAAAATTGGTAAGCAAACCTTATCATTTAAAAACCCCATCAAATAATTCTTTGAATAGGAAATAAATCTACAACTCTCCTTCAGTTTGACAGCAATTCTCAATTAACAAAGATAAAATTGGTCCTAGGAATATACTCTATTAAATTTGTATTATATTTTGGATCTTTGGCAAATATATACAGATGGTTTCCAACTTAAAGCAGTTCGACTTAGAATTTTTCAGCTTTATGATAGTGTGAAAGTAATACACTTTCAGTAGATAACATATTTTGGATTTTGAATGTTGATCTTTTCCTGGGCTAGCAATATGTGGTATGATAGTGCTGGGCAGCCGCGGTGGGCTGCTTTTGCCCATCTGTATGGTAATGTAAATGTCCAAGCACATTTAAGGTAGGGTAATCTATGATATTCAGCAGGTTAGGTGTTTCAAATGCATTTTGACTTAAGATATTTTAAACTTACAATGGGTTAATAAGGACACAACCCCATTGTAAGTTGAAGAGCATCTGTAGTGTATTTAGTTTTTCACTGAAGCCAACTAAGAAGTAAAAGTTTATGCTAATTTTCGAACTCACTCAAACTGAGAACATTCAGCTGGGTAGTAAGAACAAATCACATTATGGCCACTTAAATGTTTAAGGTTCTTAATGGAGTCAACCAAATGGCAACATAGGAGTCTTCTACATTTCTCTTCTTTGAGGATACGCTAAACATATAGCTACACTAGGAACAATTCACTCTAAAATCGAGGAACTAGCTGAGCAACTCCTACACATAGAGAGAAAAACTAAAAAATATAATGAGAGAAATTTATCATAACATGATTCCAAAATAAGCAGTTCTACAATCTCTTCTCAAATTTCAGACATATTTAATAGTTTCTACCTTAGCATATGTATGATTTGCAACTAAATCCTTTTTCACTTTATATTACATTGAAAAGTATTTCCTATTTCTGCCCTGGCCGGTTTGGCTCAGTGGTTAGAGTGTCGGCCTGTGGTCCTGAGAGACCTGGGTTCGGTTCCCGCTAAGGGCATGTACCTCGGTTGCAGTTTGTCCCCGGCCCTGGTCGGTTGTGCGGGTGGCAGCCACTCGATGTGTCCCTTTCATGTCGATGTTTCTCTCTCTCTCTTCTAAAATTATTTAAAATAAAAACTTTAGATATCTTAAAAACAGGCAGGCAAGATTGAATCATGAAGAAACAGAAAATCTGAACAGACTAATTACTAGTGAGGAGATTAAATTGATAATCAAAAACATCCCAACAACAACAAAATTCAAATAGATTCATTGGTTAATTCTACCAAATATTTAAAGAATAATTAATATGACTCCTTTTCAAACTCTTCCAAAATATAGAAGAGGAGGGAACACTTCCAAACTCATTTCATGAGGTCATGATTACCATGATACCAAAATCAGGCAACGCACCTCAAGAAAAGAAAACTGCGGGCCAATGTCCCTGATGGGCATAGATGCAAAAACCCTCAACAAAATAGTATCCGACCAAATTCAATAGTGTATTAAAGGATCACACACCACAGTTAAGTAGGATTTGTGCCAGGGATGCAAGAATGGTTCAACATCCACAAATCAATCAATGTGATACACCACATTGACAAAATGATGGGGGAAAAAAACAAACATGTGATCATCTCAATAGATGCAGAAAAAGTAATATTAGACAAAATTTAACATCCATTTTTTATTTTAAAATATCTCTCAAACTGGGTATAGAGAGAATGTGTATCAACATAACAAAAGGCCATACATGACAAGCCCACAGCTAACATCATACTCAAAGGTAAAAGACTGAAAAGTTTGTCTCTAAGATAAGATAAACAACAAGGATGCTGACTCTCACCACTTCATTTACATAGTACTGGAAGTCCTAGCCAGAGAAATTAGTAAAAAACAAACAAACATAAATAAATAAATAAAAGGAATCCAAATCAGAAAGTAAGAAGTAAAATTTTCTCTATTTGAAAATAACAATATAGTATATACAGAAAATCCTAATATATCCACCAAAATCTCTTAGTACTAATAGATAAATTTAGTACTGTTGCAGGATACAAAATCTATATACAAAAATCAGTTGTTCTTCTATACACTAATAACAAACTATTAGAAAGAGAAATTAAGACATCAATCTTAATTTATAATTGCATCAAAAAATAAAATACTTCTGCCCTGGCCGGTTTGGCTCAGCGGTTGGAGCATCGATCTGTGGACCAGAGAGTACTGGGTTCTGTTCCTGCTAGGGGCACATACCAAAAAATAAAATAAAATAAATAAAATAAAATACTTCAAATAAATTTAACCAAGGAGGTAAAAAAATCTTTACACTGAAAACTATAAAATATTGATGAAAGAAATGAGAAGAGACACAAATATTTGGAAAGAAAGTCCATGCTCATAGCTTGGAAGAATTATATTGTCAAAATACCCATGCTACCCAAGTAATTCTACACATTCAATCTAATGCCTAGGAAAATTCCAATGCTATGTTTTATAGAAATGGAAGAAACAATTTTAAAATTTACATGAAAGCACAGAAGCCCCCAAATGTCCAAGTAATCTTGAGAAGCAAGAACAAACCTGGAGACATGACGCTTTCTGCTTTCAAACTATAATAGAAAGCTGTAGTAATCAAAACAGGATGTGTTGACATAAAAACAGACACATAGATCAGTGGAACAAAATGGAGAGCCTAGAAATAAACCTGTACATCTATGATCAATCGATTTATGACAAAGTAGCCAAGAATATACAATGGAGAAAAGACAGTCTCTTTAACAAACAGTGTTGAAAACACTGAACATCCACATGCAAAAAAATAAAACTGTACTCCTATCTTGCACCAAACACAAAAATCAACTTCAACTAGATTAAAACTCCTCAAAAAAAGAATAAGAGGTAAGCTTCTTCACAAAGGTCCTACTTTTGACATCAATAGCAAAGAAAACAAGCAAAAATAAACAATGTGGACTACATCAAACCTCTGCAACATAAAAAAAATAAAAAAAAAAGACACTTTATGTAACCTAGGCAACCTATGGAACGGGGGAGTATTTTTTACAAACCACATACAAAATAATGGGTTAATATCCAAAATACACATAAAAAATAATACAACCCAATAGAAAAAAAAAAAAAAAAGATTAAAAATGGGTAAAATACCTGACTAGACATTTTTGTTAAATATACATATAATAGCAACTAGTATAAGAAAAGGTGCTCAACATCACTAATATTCAGGGAAATGCAAATCAAACCATAATGAGATATTACTTCATACCTGTTGGGATGTCCATTTTCAAAAAGGTAAGAAATGAGTGTTGGGGAGACTGTGGAGAAAAGGGAAGCCTTGTGCACTGTTGTTGGGGATGGAAATTGGTACAGCCACTATAAAAAACAGTATGGAGGTTTCACAAAAAAGTAAAAACAGGACAACCACATGACTCAGCAATCCCACTTCTAGGGACATATCCAAAGGAAATAAAACCATTATCTCAAGAAGATACTGTACTTGATGTTCAGTGCAGCTTTAGTCACAATAGCCAAAGTATATAAACAACCTAGAGTGTCTGTGTATGGATGAATGGATTTTTAAAATGTAAGTTATATCTACGTATATGTGTATGCATATGTATACCTATAATAAAATATCATTTAGCTTTAAGTAAGAAGGAAATTTGCCTTTTGCAATAACATGAATAAACCTGAAGGGCATCATACTAAGTATAATTAGCTGTATGCTAAGTGAAATAAGAAAGAAAAACAAATACTGCATGATATCACTTCCCTGTGGAATCTTAGAAAAAACATCAGACCTATAGAAACCAAGTAGAAACGTGGTTGCCAGAGTCTAGGGGCAGGAAAATAGGGGCAGGTTGAACACAGGGTATAAACTTTCACTCATTAATTGAAGATCTGAGGATCTAACATATAACATGGTGACTGCTGTTGATGATGATGTATTATACATAATTGAAATTTGCTAAGAAAGTGGAATCTAAATATTCTCATACAAACACACAAAAGATAAATATGTGAGGAGACAGATGTATGTTTTAATTGACTTGATGGGGGAATCCTTACTATATATGTATAGTAAGTCATTGTGTTTTACAATTTAAATATCTTACAATTTTATTTGGCAGTTATACCTCAGTAAAGTTGGAGAAAAAAAATGAAAAGCCAAAAAAATCAATATTTAAGGTTCTCTACAAAGTCAAATTTCCAGTAAATGTTGATGAGTTTTGCAGCAATTCAATTTAATTTTTGTAGTGCACTAAATTAGCTGTGGCCTGATGGCCCCATAGCAATTTAGGCAGGATTTTCCAATACCCTCATGGGGTTGCATGAGGCTAATGGCACCCAGAGACACTGCCTGTGGCCTGTAGCTCGTGGCCTGGTAAGCAATGCATGCACACCTCTTGACAAAAGTGTCCAGACTCTAACGCTGTGGACAACTTAAAATATTTCTTACAGAAATACCTATTACTTACCTATATTTTAAAACCATTCAACCTCCACATTGGTACCTGAGTTTTTCTGGAACATAAATCTGATTGTTGCAGAATAAATGTGGAACAGATCAAATCCAGAGATGAGCAGCTGTATTGGTTTTCAGTTCCTACCTGTTAGCTCCAAGAGCCCTGGCTTCTAGCAAATCGGGTTCTCTCCTTTCTGATGGATTTCTCTTCCTCCTTTGCACCCCTCCAGGCTTGATCGAACTCCCTTGCCTGAGAAGTCCAGGGGCAGGCTGTGTTGGCCATTTTAACTCAAATCTGAGAGCACAGGGTCTCCCCTGCAGTTCTTTGCTTCTAATTCCTCCAGTGGAAGCTGGCATGTTTTGTTTGCTTGTGTTTGGTTGGTTTTGTTTTGTTGTTTTTTTTTTTTTTTGGTCTCATTGAAGTGGTAGATTCTCACATTTTGATTTAAACTTATTGAGAAGAAAACTGTCTCAGCCTCTAGACCAGATAAAGAAACTACTCTATGATAAAGAAGAGTTTAACAGAGTACGGGGTGTGTGGTCAAAGGCCTTGCTAATAAGAAAGTACTATGTCTTTACCGGCCTTTGTCTCCTTTGCGTATTTCTTTCTTTAGGTATCTTAAGAGGAACTATGGATAAGGGCAGACCTAGCATTCCTAACACTCCTTTTCTAATAGTATTTAAATAGTTATGATCATCATAATTATATATCCTGATTTTGCTGAGCATCCAACACATGCCCTTCATAAATTCTGTGTTGGAATATTCTTCCTCCCCTTTAGCCAACCAGACAACACCTCTTACTTCTTCAAGCATTAAATTGCGTGTACCTTTCTCTGGGAAATCTCTCAGGGGAAAAAATAATTTCTCAACAGCCTATACAAAGCTACATTGTAGCTTCTGTTAAATTGTATTTTAACCCGTTTGCTCACACAGCTGTCTGTCTCACTTACCGGCAAATTCCTTGAGGAGAATAACCATCTCCTACACATCTCTAAATTCTTTTTACCTAACTTAGTACATTTCACAAAATGCATATCAAATGACTGGATAATATTGATTATAAAGTGAAAATTTAAAGAAAAAACAGATGAATTGACTGAACATTTAAGTAATATTTATTGGGGCCAATTTCTAAGAACAACATTGCAATCAGAGATGGAGAGATGCAAGGGATGGACTTCATAAAATTCAAACTCTTCCATCTATTTGTCAAGATTTAGCCTATTTCAATTATTTATTTCTTTGTAATCCTTGCCCAAAGATATGTTTCCATTGATTTTCAGATAGAGTGGAAAGGAGGGAGGGAGAGAGAGAGAAACATTGATATGAGAGAGATGCATCGATCAATTGTCTTCCTCGTGGCCCTGACCGAATCTGCAACCCAAGTACATGCCCTTGACCAGGAATCAAACCCACGGCTCTTTGGTCCATAGGCTGATGCTCTAAACACTGAGCAAAACTGGCCAGGGCTTGCCTATTTCATGATAAAGCCTATGATGTCTCATTACTCTGTTATACATGAGCATGAGCCATATGAATGTATTTGTTTTTTCCATACCTACCAAAGTTTGTCTTCTGAGGATTTGTTCATCCTTCCCCTTAAAATGCTTTTCCCAAATTTGATGCACAAGGGCATTTCAAAAGCCTTCTCACCACAATTTCCTCATTCCTCTCACCTCTGTATCCAGCATGTATATATCATTTATATTTCATACAAGTAACACATTGTTTGTAACTTTTTGTAAAAAATGCTACAACACAGGAAAAAACAAAAGTGGACCCTTTCTGATGTTGTTTCTATTTTAATTGGCATGATTAATAATTTTTTGGCATTCATATTTTAAATCTTTATTTTTTACTAAAGAAGAAAGAGAACACATTTTGCTCATCAGGTATCTAGTATCTAGGAATGATAGAGTCACAAATCAATTATTTTAATCCCATCTCTCTCCCTGAGTTGGTTTGTGACCTTGCAAACATTTTTTAATGACCTAATGTATCTACATGTACAGTGGATAATTTGCTACTCTAATAGTCCCTGAATATTAGATGTAGTTATGTTATGCAAAGAAAATTAAAACATCATGATGGAAAATACTTTTTTAACAACATACTGTTAACTCAGACAGAAGTTGGGTGCCTGAATAAACTTGGGTTTGTTGTTATTACAGTTGTTGTCATTTTCATTCTAAGTAACATTAATAATAACATGTAGACCATTCCTATCACAGCCATTTCTATACTCTTCAGTCTGCATTTGTTTACTACAGGTGAAGGGATTCAGAGAAACAAGCAAACAAACAAAAACAAAAAACCTCATAGACAAACAACAATATGGTGATTACCAGAGGAAAAGGAGGGGGTAGGGTAGAGGAGGGTAAGTGAGATAAATGGTGATGGAAAGAGATTTGACTTGGGGTGTTGAACACACAATACAATATGCAGATGATGTATTATAGAATTGTGCAGCTGAAACCTATATAATTTTATTAACCATGTCAGCCCAATAAATTCTATTAAAACATAATAATGCTCATAAGCACATTCTCTGACATCTCCTAAATGCATCTCAAGAAATGAATAGTTCTTTCTGGGCATTGTATCTTCAGTAGTCTACAGAAGTCAATGTCTGCTACTTTATGGAATTCACTAATATGATTAGAGCCCTTTACTTAACTTTCCCTGTTTTCTCAAGAACATTTGGCTAAGCATCTTAGAATAGGAACTCAGCACTTGTTTGCTGAATTGAATCACATTTAGATTGATGGTTTTAAAAACTGAAAGCTTTTAATTAATGTGAGGCAGATTCTTTCTCTTCAATTTGCTCAGTTAGCGGATGAGGCAAACAGGCTTGTTTGATATGCACACAGGCTTGAATTGTAAATCCACTGGTTGTAAATCACCAAAAGTCAGCTGAACTACAAAATCTCAGATTATTGATGCCTGTGAATTGAAGTTGGAGCAAGTAGTCGCGTATGAGGAAAACCATTTATCTTTCAAATTGAAAGCAAAGAGAAAGGATTTCTGGGGCCTCCTAATACAGAAACAACTATTGTAGTTATTAATAATCTACTTTTTCAATTGCTGAAATCAGTATATTTCAAGGTGTGTTACCTGGTCCAATAGCATAAACCCCGCTCTAATCCTATGTATAAACACTGGGATGGAAGCCCAGCACTCTGTGTCTTAGCAAGCCCCCCAGATGACTCCGATGTACATTACAGTTTGAGAACCATTGTCCTAAATCACTGAGGCAAAACTAGTTACAGAATTAGAACTTGAACCTAGACATCCAAGGCCAGAATATTTAAACAGATAAAGCAAAAAATACATGTAAAGTTATGTGCCACCTGAGTTTGTGTTGCTTACGTGGTACCTGCCCATGAGGCATTTCTGGAGACATGCCTTTTAAGTAGACCATTAGAATAAAATAATACTCTAGTATCTATGGTCTGTGTGCTATTGAGAATGTGACCTTTTTTATTTTCCCAGAATAAATGATTGGCCCTATTTCTCATTCCTCGCTACATCCAAACCCACGTCCTACCCTCACTGTGGACAGAGTACTTCTCTGCTGGTGGACTTGGCTGCATGACTTGCTTCAGTCAAGAGAATATGGATAGAAGTAAAAGCATGCTATTTATGAGCCTTAAAAGATCTGTTTGGTTTGGCTTGATCTCTGCTGCCTCTGCCCTTGTGGTGAGGAGAACATGTCTAGTTAACTTGGTCAACTTAGAAGCACAGCACAGAGCTGCTCTGCTGACCTACTGACAGTGGATAAGCAGACCCGGGCTACCTGCCACAATGCGTAGCAGATCTGAGTGGGCCAAGCTTCTACCAATCCAGGGATCTGAGTATTATATCCTACAGCAGAAAAGGCTCTCCAATGAGCTCAGGTAGAGAAATTAAGGGGACAGACAAGACAATGGTTTTCAAAATATCTCTCAGCTCTTTGATTAACTGTGAAATGATCTTTACATGGTGAATTTAGACATTTTAGTAGAAGATAAAGAAAATGACCAGTCTGTAAGAAAGGTATTTCAGGGCATATCAAATTTCATGCTTACTTTCAAAACATGCTATGAAGCTGACTATGTTTCTAAGAGTAAAAATGAAGTCTTATTTTAAATACTATTCATATGGATTCTACTATCTAATTTAGATATACCAGCATATCTGAAAGGGTATACTGGGACCTTTTAAGACGGAGAAAAAAATGTGTATATTAAGCATAGTAACAGAAAATGTTGGCATTGACCTCTATAATCATTTAATTCTCCATTATGATAATAGATCTAGAATTTCATGGTGTATGCCCAAGGCCATCAGTAGATGGCTGCATCAGGGAAAAACATTATGCTATGGCAACTTCTCCAATTTAGCTCCTGTCTGTGTTCCCAGAACTTGGTAACTGTTGTTTGTAGCTTGCATTTAAATTAAACAAATTTCTTAAACTTTCAGAGAGAAGGATGGGTACAAATGTTTTCTCTAGCTGTGGGGCTTTACAGCTCTTAGTTGATCACAAAAATATAAAGAGGGTAAGGCCTACTATATTCTGAGAATTGACTACTTTGCTTCTCTTTCCTACTTCTGTCTTCAGTTATTCAGGTTATTGTACAAATTGTTCTTTTTTGGTCAGTTGCTATGTTTAATTGCACTGGGTAATGATTTAATGTTACAACAATTTTGCATTCCTAGAATAAATCACAATGTGTTATACATTTTATTTGTTCACTGGATTCAATTTTCCAATATTTTATTAAGGATTTTAATGTGTATAATCCTGAGTGATATCGGCCTGGAACTGTCTATTTTTGAATGTCTGACTCACATCAGATTGCATTAAAACACTGATTGCATTAAAGTAAAAGTAAATTTAGTTTACTTTTACTTTAATATAAGCTAGTGTCAATAATGTAGTATTTAATAGAGAAAGAATATACTTTTGCATTTTTATGTACAATAGCTTTTCTGTGAATAAAACAATGTTACTTGAAAATAGAAATTTTCAAATTGATCTCTAGGTAGAATTTCTCTATCCATTCATCATCTTTGCAGCTGAGTCAATAGTTTGTAATTATATGCAGCGCATCTATTATATCCTATTTGTCTCAAATTGTTGAGTTACCACTTTGATTTTTTTTTTTAATCCCCAGTAGGTTGAATTTGTTGGTTGGTTGATTAGTTAATTAGTTGACATTCCCTGAAAAAAAAAGTATTTTTTACACTGTATAAAGTCAGGCTAAATAGAAAAACAAATTCCCATAAGAAAGCATTTTATTTATCGGAAGAAATCACTGTATCAGAAAATGAGAGTAATCAAAGTCTTTCTGATCAATGAATTTCCTCTGAGGATAGAAATATAAGAGGAGAGAGTTTATTCAGAAGTTACCTTGATGAACAGGGAATCATAACAGCATCAGTTTGGTAAGCCAAATTTGGAATATCTCATTATTGGCTTGTTCTTTCAAGAGATTAAAAATATTTGAAAATGTCTGCCTTAACTGTTAACCACAGCCAAGTATGTATGTGCCACCGAACAGACAGGTTTACCTTCCAGGCAGCAGTGTGTTTAGTCCAGTGACCTACGTTTCATTGTCTCTGAGCAGTATTGGAGTATACACGGCTTATGTTTGCCTCAATGCCTGCTTTTGCTAGATTTTGTAACTAAGAAAGACTCGCTCTGATTCACAATTTTTACTTAGATATACTTAATATCCTAAAGAAGATTATAGATCTCTTGCTGGTCTGAGAAAATCTTGCCTCTTCCAAATGCCTTTAGAGTCCCAAGGACCTACAGTCAGATTCATCAAATAGCATAGATTCTCCTTAATTCTCAGAGACTAAACTTATTTTCCACACCTTCAAAACCACAGAAATACTGCCTAATACCAAATTCTAAGAATAGTATATTTCTTTAAAATCTTTTTTTTTTTTAAGTTGTGGCATAGAAAAGAAATCTTTAACAAGCAGTGTGGGAAAATTTGTTCAGGTACTTGAAATCTGAGAATGTGGAGCCTCCGTTCAAAACATTCCCTGAGGATGCTCCACGTGGCTTACGGAGACAAACACAAACAAAACAAACAAGCAAATAAAACATACGGATAGGCTTACTTGGTGGCAAGTAACCAAATTAACTCTGGGTAACATAAAAATACATTGTAGATCTTGTCGAATTTGGAGGGAAAATAGTTCACAAGGTAGTAGCTGGAGCTGGAACCAGAGGAGCTGTGAAGATCTCAGGAAGGAAGTCCGGAACGACCTCTGCAGCAAAACCAGACACGTCCTCTCTCCTGCTGTTCCCCCATCATTCTCTCAAAGTCCATGTGCCATGGACAAGTATCTGAGCACATCTGGCTTTGTTCTGGATACTCTTTTTGAGGAGCCAGAATGTTAACTGAACAAATTCATTCTCTGCTCCTCCGTGCTCTAAGTTTAGCAATATTAGACTTAAAGAAAACTCTCATTTTTCAGTGGAATGGGTTACAGGACTTAATTCTGTACATTTAATTCTGGGGAGTGTTTTTCACAGACTTAATGTCACATTTTGCAGGCTAGATTTTAGTAGTAAATCTAGTCATTTTGTTTACTTCTGCTTAATTGCTATGCCTTCTTGCTCAATTGATTCTGAACTCAGGAAGGAAAAAAGAGTATCATGTAATGGCTTCCTAAAACCCTAAATCTGTGCAAACGTTAGAAATGAGAGAAATGGAACCAGCCTTTGTGAACTCACCAAACAGTGCTTAAGAATCCTAGTATGACCCCACAGTGTGTATTGAGGCTCAAGCCTTAATGAGGAGACCCATTTTTGTTGTTGTTGTTGTTGGACAAATTAAGTGATTGATATAATGTCTACAACTCGTTGATGCTCTTTACAATTTAGTAGTTGCTTTAAGACAAAATTTGGCTGGTTTTCTTGTGTTTCTCAGGCACATCTGAAAGTTGCAGCTTTAAGTTTCATAGACAGCCAAGTTCGGTGCCACTGTAGAGCAGTCTTGATGGGTATGGCTTGATCAGCAAGCCCACATCAGGTTGCTCTCCATGCTGTTTTTATTCGCATTCATGGCCAAGGACTAAGGAAGAAACTGTAGATGGAATCGTAATTTACATACAGCAATTATACCCCCTTCTAATATGTCTTCCTGTTGGTTCTGTTTTTTTTAGTTACATAAGATTTATCTAAGTGATCTTGGATTTAGATTTTGGAGACCAGTGTATAGCACCCCTTCAGCATGGTTTTAAAAAATAATAATAATTAATCAGTTGGTGGGACTATCACCTCTAATTTAGTTTGGATACCAGAGGCAGTGACATCAGCCAGACTGGGTGTAATCACGTGAGTAGATAAGCTCACACTCACTGCAGAACCAGAGTGCTCAAAATCCATCATTACTCAAACCCTTTCAGAGAAAGGGGAAAGGCATCCAGGTGGATTTCCTCCCAGATAAAGTATACAACTGATGCCAACATGCAACTGTTGATGAGACATTTCTCCCACAGGGCGAGATGTCTGGTTGGATTGGCAAAGATTGGTAAGGTGGAAACCAAGATTTGCTTAGCCAATTATTCTTTTTTACAAGTACTACTGAGGCTCTGCTCTAGTAGTTCCAAAAAAATAACAAGGACTTAAACTGCATTGTGCTCTACAGTCTGGGAAACATTTTGTTTTGGAAAATCACTCTACAGGCTAGATATCGGTTTGTTTCTGAAATTCTATGGGTTTGGGACCGATAGTGGTAAGATTTTTATTTGTGTCCTTAAATTTTAGATTCCTTAAAAGTAAGATGCTAAGACAAAATTAATTCCTAAGATCCTATGTAATTAAAAATAATTATAGTGGAAGATGTCTAGTTTTAGTAATAAAAAAGAACAAACTTTAGGCATCAGAGAGAGATGATTCTAATTGAAATTGAATGGAAAAGGAAGTTTAAAAGCTTATTTTCTTCAATTTTTAATTCACAAAAGCAAGGATATTTGACTTTGTCTTTAATAATTTTGGACTTTAATTTCTCTGAATTTGTAATAACCAAGTCAAAGTTATTCCAATTTGTGTTACTTCAAAGTCTCTCTGGGAATTTGATAATGGGAGTAGTTTATATTTGTAAGTGAGTCACCCCCACTGTGGTGGATTGACATGTTCCTGTACTGTTCCTTCTCATATCAACCCAGCCTGGGTATGTGACTTGTCCATGAGATATTTGCAAATGTGACATAATCAGAGGCTTAGAAAGTACTTGCACATTGGGACCAGGCCTCTCTCTTTCTCTGCTTTTAGAACCTGAATCACTAGGTGAAGAAACCCAGCCTAGACCACTGAGGATACACAAGCCAGCGGATAGCCACGCCAACTGCCACATATGTGAATCATGTTGAAAGATAAATTGTCTGCTAGTTGACTCAGAGAAAACACAAATCTCTTTCCACTTAGAGATAACTCAATTAGCATAATTTCTGGCCTTTCTCTGTACTTTACTCTGGGAAAGTAGAGTGACTTACATAATTGACAAATAGGAGAAAGATGACAGGGCATGTTTGACTCAGTTCCAACCTTCTTTCTCACTAGCCTGATACAAGACACACAGATTCCTCTTCGTTCCTCTAGGGGAAGTTTATATCCCACAGGGCCAGCTTGCTCGGCTCCACCATAACTAGATGGTGACTTCCTGCATTCTGATATTCCATTAGCAGGGCCATGTAGCTTTTATACCAAATTATGTACTCAAATAATTTTCAAGCAAAATAGTTCTAATGAATATAGATACCTGGAAAAAAGTCAGAAGGGTATTGGTATAGCCTAGATTTATAAACTGAAAATGACCTCAGGAACCTGGCATTATTTCAGAGGCAGAGATTAAACTTGAGAGTTAAGCTAAGAGATGGAAAGATGGAAATACATCAGGCTTGTTGGTGAGAGAGAGAAACCTCTGGCATAGGGTGCAGAGTAAAGGACCACGATGAGACGTGTATCAGTTATTTTAAATTATGCTTTAGTTATTCAGTAATAACAACAAAATACAAATAGATCAGCTTTAGTTCTTATATTAGAAGAAAAATACCAGACCCCTAAATTCAAATTTGAGTCTGTATTAACATTTAAAATGTTTGAAATTTTGAAAAATACATTATAGATATCTTCTACACAAATAATTATGATACACACTAATATATTCATATCATTGCAATTTTAACAATCTCATTGCAATATAGTGAAAAATTATAACCATAAAAATGTACATATTTAAGGAAATGTAGTACATAAGATATAATACATCAACATTATGATCTCCATGTAGATATTCTAAATGATGAGCTAGATCTGTGTATATAAAAACTTAAAAAAAATAATATTGTTAAAAACATGATTTTAAAAGAGCATGGTCTGAGATAGATTGAGAGATGGGTGATAGATAGGTAGGTAAATAGATATAGATAGGTAGATAGATAGATAGATAGATAGATAGATAGAGATATAGATAGTAAGTGATCTGAAAAATACATTACAATCCCTTAACAATGAATATCTTTGGGCAGAGCAGTGAGATTGAACAGTGAAATGAAGACTTTTAAATTTAATTTCTATCCCATCCTTTTTTAATATTTTACACAAATATATTTCACCTTGTCAACAAATAATTGAATGTATTGAATTAATCATATGTCAACTAATAAAAGACAGAACATAAGTAGTTTCTAGAAACATTTATATCCTTTCTCTAAGATAATATTCCCCCATGCCTCAATAGTACTTATAAAACTACTAAAAGAGGAACATTTATGTAATGAGATATATTTGACCAAATTTTATTGAGGAAATTTAATCCTATGACACACTAAAGGTGAAAAGCTGGTGAGTCAATGTGCATTGAATGTTTTGAAATGTATACTCTGTTGCTCACAAAACCATAGACAGGTTTTTGTTATTTATTCTTTTAAATATCTAGCATTAGTTCTAATGAAAATAAACTTTACAGGTACTTTTATTGTAGTCTCTCTCTCTCTCTATCTCTCTCTCTACACACACACACACACACACACACACACACCCCATGGTTTTTAATAGTCTTTCTGGGGAGTAGTTCATTATTATAGTTATCCTGTCACCATTAAAGGCATTTTTTTTTTAGATTTATCTCTGAGATATTCAGAATTTCTGAGCCACACACACATACACAAGTTTTCACATTCAGTGCTATCCTCCTCCTCCCCCCCAAAACACTTATTCATTTTGATCACCATCTTGTATACCATTTGATGCTGTTATTTGCTATCCTTCAACATGAAATTTACCCTTAAAATGGCAAAAATGTACTACCACCGAAATAATACCAAGAATATGACACATATTCTGGATACAATAAAGGAGTTTCCCTGCAGTTATGTAATTAATAAATATTTTTGAATCCCAACTTATTGAACACCTACCAATATGCCGGGTACAGAGGAATTACATTTTTAAAAATTAATTAATTAATTTTTGTTACAGATGTTTCTCCTTTTTTCCCCCCTTTGACACCTTCTTCCCAATCTCACCCCTCCCCCCAGCATTATTGTCTATGTCCTTGCTTACACATACATGTGTATAAATTCTGTGATTTATCTCTTCCCTCCCCCCACATCCACCTCTTCTGAGGTTTGTCAGTCTACACCCCACTTCTATGTCTCTGGGACTATTTTGTTCCTCAGCTGGTTTTGATCATTATATTTCACAAATAAGTGAGATCATGTGATATTTGTCTTTCTCTGACGGGCTTTTTTTGCTTAGGATAATACTTTCCAGGTCCCCCCATGTTTTCTAAAGGATAAGAGATCTTTCTTTCTTACAGCTGCTTAGTATTCCATTGTGTAAATGTACTACAGCTTTGTTTAGAGGAATTACATTTTTTAAAAAGACAAAAAAAAAATGTGTGTTAAGTCCTCAAGGAATTTTCACTCTAATTAGAGGAGAGATTATGATGATTTATTTTACACAAATTAATTTTAGAGTGTCTTTGAGTAATCAGAAATGAGGCATTAAGTAGCTAGTAGGATATATGAATGTGGTAGTCAAAGGATATTAGTTTACAGCAGTAACTTTCATTGAGGGGAAATTCTTCACCCTCTGGGAATATGTAACAATATTGGCGAGCTCCTTGGTCCTCACCTTTGGAAGGGTAGTCCTGTTGGTATGTATGAATGGGGGCTACTGGCATGCAGTGGGTAGTGGGTTGGGATGGCGATATACTTTCTATGGTGCCTAAGACTGCATCCAACTATGATGAATCATTTGGCCCAAAATGTCAATATTGCTGAAGTTGAGAAACTCTGAATTAAAGACTTGCATTTCTGAATAATTAGTATTAGGTGATACTGAAGCTGTGTTTATAAATGATCTTAATTAGGGAGCAATTCTATGGAGAAAAAAATAAAGATCCAAGGAGAAACCCCAACATTTAATTTTCTGGTTGAGAAAAATGAAGTAATAAATAATTGAATAAGAAATTTCCAGGCAGGAAGGAAGAAAATAAGAAGTGTTGAATCATGAAAGAGAAGAGATATACGAAAGGAAAAAGAAAAGTGTGGTCAAGAGAACTGGAAAGTTTCTAAAAAGCTGGACAACATGAATACTAACAAAAATGCCTGTTGGATTTAGCACCGTGTAAGCAATTCTGATTGGATTGCATAAAAACTGAATAAATGGAGACACGAAATATAGATAATTATTTTTGAAATTTGCATTATCAAGTAGATAAACAAAGAGAATGACTTTACTAAAAAATGGGGCATTTTGTTAGTTTAATGAGAGAGACCAGAATACATTTAATAATAACTAGACCCCAGCACACCTGAATAAAACTGACAAAAAGAAAAATATAGAAATCTGGATATTCTTAAAGAGCTAATAAATTGAATCCAAAATTAAGAATCTTCCCACAAAGAAAACTCCAACTTTAAATGGTTTCATTGGTGAGTATTTACAAATATCTAGGAAGAAAGCATTGGCCTTCTGTAAACTTTTCTAGAGAAGAGGAAAAAAAGGGAGAATTTTCTGATTAATTTTATAAGATTAGAAATTTTTTGACACCAAATGCAAGAATTAAGAAAAGGTAATATGGACTGATAATTCTCATAAATATAGATAAAAATGACATAGAAAATAGTATAACTTTTTAAGATATAAACAAAGAGTAATTCATCATGGGAATTATTCAAACAGAGCAAAAAGAGATTAAACTTCTAAAATGTCTAATGTAATTCACAAATTAAACAAAATAAAAGAATAACTATGTAATTATTTTGATTACTTTGGAAAAAGAGCATTTAATAGTCAATAACCATTTAAAAATAAAATCTCTTAGCAACTTGAAATAAGAAGAAATTTCTAATCTGAAAAAGAAGAGTATCTGCAAAACACCTGACAAACATATTATTAAATATTAAAATATTGAAAATACTCCTCCATCGTCAAGTATGAAATAAAACTATTAGCTATAAACCATTTTTATTAAACTTTGCAAAATGATCCCAGACAGTGTAATAATGCAAATAAAGAACATAGAAGCATAGAGATTGAAAAGAGAGGAATGAAATTATCATTATTTACTACAACATGATTATATATGTTGAAATCTAATGGGAATACATGGGAATTTTAAAATAAACTTGCACTGATGGACCTGAAGAGTATTATGTTAGATTAAATAAGCCAGTCAGACAAAGAGAAGTACCATATGATTTCACTTTTATGTAGAATCTAATGAGCAAAATAAACTAACAAACAAAATAGAAACAGACCCATAGATATAGAAAACAGGCCGACAGCTGTCAGACTGGAGGGGGGTTTAGGAACTGGCCGAAAATGTGAAAGGATTAAGCAAAAAAAACCCCAACAAACTCATAAACACAGACAACAGTTTAGTGAGTGTCAGAGGGAAAGTGGGGCGGGGGAGGTAGAAGAAGGTCAAGGGGGGATATGGTGACGCAAGGAGACTTCACTTGGGGTGGTGAACACACAATGCAATGTACAGACGATGTATTATAGAATTGTACACCTGAAACCTATATAATTTTATTAACCTATGTCACCCTAATAAATTCAATAATAAAAGAACTGTGAAGAAAAAGAGGAAAAAAAAGAAAAAGAATGAACTTGTTAAATTTACCTGTATTCTGTTCACAAAATTAAATATATATCTATATATCAGTGAAACACAAAAAGAAAATAAAATTAAAGAAATAAAGCCATTTAAATGACATCAAATAAATCAAATACCTAGGAGTAATTTTGACAAACACCATCCAGGATCTATATAAGAAAACCTCCAAAATATGATTAGGAAAAATTAAAAAATGATGTAGTTAAATGGATAGATATACTGCATTTGTGGATTGCAACACTGAACATCAAAAACATGTCAATTCTTGCCAAACGGATCTCTTAACTATGTTATTGTTAATGAGATACCAGATTAAATGTAATTTCAAACAAAACCCCAGAAGAATATTTCTCGGAAGAAATTTATAAGCTGATTCTAGAATTTAAAGAGAAATAAAAAGAGGCTCCAAGGAACAAAGGCAATTTTGATTAGTGAAGCTGGAGAATTTACACTACTCTATAGCAAAACATAGTAGAAAGCTAACATAATAAAACAGAGAAAACTGAGTAGAAAATACAAAAAGAGACGCACTCATAGTCACCTGATTAATGAAAAAGGTGACACCAGAGTTTGGTAAAGAAAGGACAGACCCGGCCAGTGTGGCTCAGTGGTTGAGCATTAGCCCACGCACCAAGAAAGAGGTCACAGGTTCAATTCCCAGTCAGGGCACAAGCCCAGGTTGTGGGCCTAACCCAGTGGTGGGCATGCGGGAGGTGGCCAATTGATGTTCTCTCTCATCGATGTTTCTACCTCTTTCTCCCTCTCCCTTCCTCTCTCTCTCTCTCAAATCAATAAAGAAAAATAAAATTAAAATAAAAAAGAAAAGATGGTGTTTTCATGAAGTTATTCTCTTAATTAGATATCCAAAAAGAATAAAATGAATATTCACTCCTACTTCACACTGTACGCAGAAATTCAATTCCAGATGGACTGATAGACTGCAGATGTTAACCTGATATATTTTTTAAACAATTTTTAAAGCAAACAAAATTTCTTCATGAAATTAGGGTAGGGAAGATATCTTAAACACAAAAATTATTTATCATAAAGAGAAAAAGGATGAATTTGACTAAAATTAAATTAAAAGCTTCTACTCAAACAGACATCATTGAGAAAATGAAAAAGCAAGCCAGGAATTGGGATATTTCCAATACATATAATTAACAAATGCCTTTTATCAAGAATATTAGAATTTCTACAAATCAGAAAGGAAATTTAAAAATCTAATAGAAAAATTGACAAAAGGAAAAAAGTGAGCATCCAGCTAAATGGTCTGAGGACTGGCAAATTGTGAATTATTTTAAAAAATTGAAGTGAGAAGCTCTTTAAGAGTGATTCATCCACCCTGGCCGGTTTGGCTTAGCGGTTGGAGCGTGGCCTGTGGACCAGAGAGTCCCGGGTTCAGTTCCCGCTAGGGGCATGTACCAAAAAAAAAAAAAAAAGTGATTCATCCTTATGAATAAAAACTGCTCCAGCAGAGCTCGGGGAACTTAGACCATTGTTCACGAAGACCTTTATTAGTGTGTATGGAGAATAAATAAATATACACACCAGTGAAAATTATGATGAAATCTTTTAGAGATTTTCTAAAATTTTATAATTTTTTTATTTACCTAAGCAGGCACTCATGGGAATGCTTATTAAGGGTCTACGGTGAACTATTCATGAAAATGCAAGCAAAGGTGAATTCAGTTGGGGGGGGCATGAAGCAAAATATATTTACATAGTTCGCTACAACCACACTCTTAAAAGAGCTATACTAAAAGGAAGAATTAAATATATGGCACAATTGGGTATAGAAATCATGCTGTGTGATTAATGAGAAAGCTTTTCTGATTCTTTGCGCTACAACAGCATGTAAGCTCAATGGACTGCTATGGGCTGAGGCATCAGGCCACTGGAATCAGAGATGGCCCTGGGATTCCTCATCTGAGGCCGATTCGCGTTTGAGTTTTAAAGGTAGTACCAACTCTAGTATAAACTCTATTATTTAGTTCACCATACATAAATAAGTTATAATAATAATCACAACATCATTTTAATAAGGGTAGTGATGGCTAATATTTATTAATCTCTAAGAAAGGTATAGGCACTGTGTTGAGCATTTTACAATTCTTATCTCATTTATTCCCATTATAGCTCTTTGAGATGGTTATTAATATTATCACCTCAACTTGATAAGAAGATAAGATGAGGTTTAGGGAGTTTAAATCACTTGACCAAAATTGCACAAATGCAAAAGTTATGGCCAGAATGCAACCGTGGCAGTCAGCTTCCTGAATCCCCATTCCTCTTCAGGACAGTCCTCTCCATCGCTTCCCTCCAGCATAAGGCTCTCACATTGGCACTAGGTACCTTCCTCCACATTCCAGCCATTTCCCCACCCCTCCCTTTGTCCCATCCAGGCAGCTCGTGGTACTGGCAAGGGCACAGACTTAGAAGATGGATATGCTCCGGTCCAAATTCCCTGTTGTCTCACCCAGCGCATATCATTTCACATTTTTGGAGTGATGCAGATCTTTATTTTGTATGTTATTGTGGGTTTAAGTAAAATAATATATAAAATAAGCTTTTGATCAAAAGGACCACATCAGCTCTGCTTTCTGAATACACTTGGACTTCTCTAGTTTTAACTCTTTTCCTGTTTTCTTTTTCTGCCTGGAAGATTTTTCCAATTAAATCACTTCTCCAAATGTTCCCTATGTGGGAAACACTTTAAGCTCTCAGAACCCTACTCATCTTCTAACTTCCAGCTTGTTCCACTCCCTCTGTCACTCCACGGCCAGTCCCTGCCGGCCACTGAGGGACAAACCTCCCTCCCGAGTCCACCGGCACCTGTTCTTAGCACTGCTCATTGTCTGTCTTGCATGAAATGTTTGAATTCATGGAGGACCTGGACCATAGCTTTCCTCATTTTGTCTTCCTTGCTTTGTCCACTCTCCCTTAAGTGGCAACTGCTTTGGAACAGATGCACCACAGGAGTTCACTGAAGTGAGTTGTTTAGTTTTAAACTATTGGAAGCTTGCTATTCCAGGCAGATGCACGCAAATTAGAATGTTCTTATCCCATACAGAGACTGTAGCTGACAGAATCAATTGTTAGAAGACTCCTCTTTACTCTGCTGTCTCTCTTACTTTGTCGACTTTAATAACACAGACGAACACTGTCCATGTTACATTATCATCCATGTTCACCGCTGTTGATAGTCTGTGTAGAGAGAAAAGAGCAAAGCAGCAATAAGATAGTTTACACAAAATAAGACCTAAGCTTGTCATGACCTACTCAAGCATTATTCTGAGTGTTGAACAGAGTCATCCTGCCCTTGACAAAATGTGGTTATGCAGCCTGTTGTCTTCATAATATCATTTTCATTTGCAACAGTTGCTGACCATGCTACTAAAGGTTTGCTTTGAACCGCATGTATGTGTGTGTGTGCCTGGAGGATTTGCTTTGAAATGTATGTGTATGCATATGTCTGAAGGATGTTAATGTCATACTTTCTGAGTGTGTATGTATAAGACCCATAAAATTTGGTAGGACTTTATGTCTTCTTAATACTGTAAAGTTTATGTGACTGGATATCATATAGTAACCTGCTTTTAAAAAATGTAGAGAAAGCTATCCAATATCTGAGTGACAGTCACTATTAAGTAGCCTCTGAGACAGAGTGACAGATAAGGCCTTCCCCACACTGCTCCTTACGCGGTCAGTTCCATTTTTCAGTATTTCCTCACATGAACTCCCTCCTCCCGGTGAATGCAGTCTTGCCTGCCAGTTCTCCTGCCTCCGGGCCTTTGAACATACTGCCTAGAATGACAGTCAGCTCTTGTCAGAAATTAAAATCCTGTGGCCCAGTTCAATCGCTGCTTCTTGAATCCCTCAACATTTAATAATAATTGTGGTCCTCTTCCCGCAGCAGTTTAGATCGCCCATATTATGTCTCTCATAACAGTAAAGTCGTAAAGTGTTAAGCACTTTAAACAGACTTTCTTATTTAATATTTGCATTGACCCTAAAATGAAGGTACTAATATTTTGTTTATTTACAATGAGAAAATTGAGGATTACAGAGGTCAAATGACTTGCCCAATGGAACTTAAATTGAAATTGGCAGAGGTGGGATCCAAGCCTGGACCATTTGTCTCTAGAGAATAAATTATTAATACCATGTTCAACTAACACCCATATAATGAGTATTAGTATGATTGGTATGTTTTATTCCTGCTGCTAGTCTCTGTGCTGCCCTGCAGAACATGCATTTTATTTATTCTTTTTTTATATTTAAGTAACTTGTGTTCTTAATTTATATATAAACATGATGTGTTCTCTGTACTAAATAGTAACTCTGTTAAAATGTCTTCTTGCCTCTCAAGGGCTGCAAGGGGGAAAGTAACAAGCAAAAGGCAATGGCATTAATTAAACTATTGGATCATACACGGAGCACCCAGTCTCCTTCAGTTGCTAAAGGGAAGCCTAGTTATTGCTATTCATTTCTTATATAAAATGTGTATTAGCATAATTAGGAATTTAATTTTCCAAAACTATTAAAAAGAGAAAATAACTTGAAAACAGATTCAGAGCATGCTAGCTAAAACTTCTTAAAATAGAACTTTATTCAAATAGGTATGGATATTAAACATATTCAAATATGTGTATTTACTGTATTCTACAAATACTCAAAAACATGATAATTCTATGTAGAGCTTTTATTTTTTTAATCCTCACCCTAGGACATTTTTCCATTTTTTTATTCAAATAGAGTGAGAGAGAGAGAGAGAGAGAGAGAGGAAGAGAGAGAGCGAGAGAGAGAGACATCGACATGAAAGGGGCACATCGAGTGGCTGCCACCCGCACGACCAACCAGGGCCGGGGATAACTGTAACTGTGGTACATGCTCTTAACGGGAACCGAACCCGGGTCCCTCTGGACTGCAGGCTGACACTCAAACCACTGAGCAAAACCGGCCAGGGCTATGTAGAGCATTTTAATGTGAATAAGTATGAAGAATAAACATCTTTAATTGAGAAATCAGCTCTACTGGCCGGTTTGGCTCAGCGGTTAGAGCGTCGGCCTGCGGTCCTGAGAAATCAGCTCTAATAATAATAGAAGCATATTCTTCTAGACTAAAATTTTGATTTTTTAATACTGTATATGCTGGCATAAATAATTTACAGAATATTTTATCTAAGGCCATAAGCAATAGATGTATGAAAAGAGAAATAGCAAAAAAAGCCAATGCTAACAGAAAGAAATTAATATATGTACTAATTTACAAAATATCACTTGAATATCCTGGTGTCTGGGTAAAAAACAGAACATGGCAAACTAGATAGAGTTTTATCCAAAAGCAACTTATCATTGCTTCAGGAAAAATAAAAAATTTACTAGAACTAAATATTAAAATACATTTTATTTAGTATGTTATGGAATTGATTTCTGACAATTAAAATCCTCAATTACAAAGTTACAACAAATACAAAAACTAATTCATATAAGAATTTTTAATGATTTCTGTATGGCTGAAGAATAGTCAAAATATCTCAATAGAGGCTTCTACATGAAATATGAGCCAAGGGGAAGAAACCAATGTGTTCCAAGTATGCAAAATTACAGGCTTTCATCATATAATTTGAACCAAATTAAAACTTACAATGTGTATACAGGAGAAGATCCCTTAAGCAATTTTTTCTAAATGATGATTTTTTCTAAATCATCATTCCCTTTTAAACTTTTATTAGAAGTTTCTCAATTTATGCTCATTCAACCTTTCTAATATCTTGTACTTTAATCATTCTCTTATAAATACGTGCAATTATCTAAATGCACTTGTTATTTCATGCCTTTATGCTATTTTACATATGTTTGTTTCTTATAGAAGAAATGCCCATTCTCCACTGTTATTCTAGGGAATAGTAATTACAATCTCTTTGAAAATTTCTCTGATCCATGGATAAAAATCAATTTATTTCTCCTCTCTGTTTATATATCTTCTTTTTTATCCTCACCTGAGGACATTTTTTTTTTTTTTTGTATTTATCTTCAGATAGAGCGGGAGAGGGAGGGGGGAGAGAGAGACAGAAACATCAATGTGAGAGAGACACATCGACTGGTTGCCACCCACCGGGGCCAGGAACAAACTGCAACTGAGGTACGATCCCTTAGCAGGAACTGAACCTGGGACTCTCCAGTCCACGGGCCAACGCTCTAACCACTGAGTCAAACTGGCCAGGGCTGTTCATGTATCTTAAGGTGATTGTTTTCATCTTGGTTTCCCCAAAATGATCTGTAAACTCAGGTACATGCAGTATATTTTGTTCATTTTAAAGGAGTATTTTATATTTGGAAGATATTCATAATTGCATGTTGAATAACTAAATCAATTTAAGTCCATCAATAAGTGAGCAAACAGCAACACATTGTTAATAAAGACTGGACATAATGTTTATCTATGAAGTAAACATTAGGTGAAACCAAATGGTTCAGAAAAATGGGTATAATATAGACATTTGATAATACAACTGAAAACACCAACTCATTTCTTATAATATTCCATTCAACATATATCTATTAAATTCCTTCATGTCATACGCTCTACTTTCAGGAATCCCTTAGGCTGCACCAGGGCACCATAAGAGCGAAGAATAATTTTATAACCTACCAGACATAGGAAAGATGGTCAATACATCTTGCTGATTATCTAGTCTAATTATCAACCTGACAAAGATATCTTTTTTTACTCTAAGCGACTAAAGATAGAGTATCAACACTACACTCTGAATTTCTTAAGGAATGGTCTCTATAGAATCTCCATATGTCCCTCAAGAGGAAAACACTAATGAGAAATCAAAAGGTTTGTACAAGACAGACTTTTAAAAGCAAGCAGCACCTCTGTCTCCCCAGGTTCTTGCCTATAAACACTGCAAGGAAGGCAAAACCAAACAAAAAAATGAAATTAGGGAATGGATGAGGAGTGTCTTCATGTTGCTTGAAAATGCTTGGTTCATCTGTTCAGTGATTTTTTTTGCTTTGCTTACATTTACCTTTATAAGCATTTCTCTTTTAAGTCAATCTGTGCAATAGCCATTTTATTCTTAGCTTGTTAGCCTCCTCCCCAATGTCTTGCATTTATGTAAGTTGGGACAAAACTCTAGTACCTATTGAGATTAATGGGTTTTAGCTTTCGTCTTCTCCATAGGGTTTCCTCATGATTAGGGACTGTTAGTTAACCATGTTGAGGATGCCATAGCACTTGTTAGAGATGAGTGTTATTCACACACAGCAGATGCTCTATAAATATTTTTATGTATGGGAACTTGAGGGTGAAGACTTAAAAAATTATTATTTCCTCAGATTATTCTGAAGGTCATATCTAAACAAATACTATTTAGAGGATCCCTTAAATAAAAATGGTTTGGTTTGACATTTTAAGATCAATCTTGAAAATACATGTTAATAATAAAATTAATTATGTTAACAATATCCTTTTTTTAGAAGCATTGCAAATAATTGGTTAAAATTTTATAGAGGAATTTTCTAATTTTTCATTACTTGTCCTTTACTGATATTTAAAGTATTGATGTTAGAGTAATAAACTGCTAACAATGCATATGAGATGTCAACATAGTACCAATTCCAAGTGAACATAAAGTTCATGTATGTGTGTATATTATTATAATTGTTTGGAACTGTATTTCAGATAACAGTATTTATATGTATATAATAATATAAATAAATTGGCTTTACAGATAAAGAAGTCACACACACAAAAATGCTGCCCATAATAGAAAAACCAGTTAGTATAAACTAATTTTTTTTTTAAATTTACACTTTTTACAGAACTCTACAATGTTATGATAAAAGCTAATTTTGACTCTTTTCCAGGCTATCATAGTCACACAGATAATGTGAGACCCCAGATGGCAAAAGGTGAACATCACTCAATTGTCAGGCTCAGCTCTAATTTAATCAGTGCTTTATACAGTTTATACATCTTATCATTATCTATGACCCCAAATACCTCTCTCGTACAAATAATCTACTATGCTTTTATTTTACTTATTTGAATAACTTCCCACTTATTCCCCAATATAGACTTTAAAAATAGTGGTAGCTACCAACACATAGGAAATGGCAATGTTACTTTCCACAGATACTTTTCACCAGTTTCATAAAGTATTTAAAGCATCTCCTAATCCTTCTAATTTACATAATTTAAAGGTATCTTAACGTATGAGTGTTCCATTCACCAGATGCTTATGCATATAATTAAGGGTAATAAATCGCTTCACTAGTCTCAATCTTGCTGTGAAAATGCTTTAAAAAGAGTGATGGTTCCTTTGTTATTTCTCCATGTGATCTGAAAACACTTGCTAGACTAAACTTTCCTCTCTCCCACCCCCTCCTCTAACTTGCCTATCCCCGCAGCGGAGACTAGAAGGGAATGTTTTGTCTGTTGCCTTGAAGTCAAGCTGCTGACAGTTCTGTGTTCCTCTCCCCTCAGCCGGGAGCTCTCCTGGAGCAGTCTGAGAAGCAGAAGCAACCAAGAAACAGGGAGCGGAGTCACCATCATTAGGATTTTCACATATGTTTCAGTCCTACAGTGGCGATGCTCTGAAAAGCAAGGCAGTTCCAAATGTGGCGGCGGGCTGCACAGCGTTTATTTGCTACCCCAAAACGTGGTGGGTCAAGTTTTGCAGGATCTGGTTTGATACTTGGTGGAAGACGTTGCAGTCAGTAACGAGTGCCTATAACTGAGGATCAAATCTGGAGCTTGAGGACCCACACAAAATGTTTTATTCCAAATAAAAATCCCTGTTACTGGAATGAAGAAGCTGTATTTATTTATACGTTGGCCATAACATACTGAGAGCTGCAGATTCGGGAGTGACATATGGTGCATCCAAAAAGCCTAAAAATCTTTTTTTTTTTTTTTAACAGAGATGTTCCTTGGCTTTTTCTTACTCTTCATGTTACTAGAGGCTGCTGTGCTAAGCTATTTTTATGGAATCTTAAAATAAAAATCTGATAAAATACTACATGGCTTTGGAGTTCCCATAACACTATAATCTGTCTACTACTTCTAGAAATATGTTTCAAGTGAACAGGCACATGGTTTGATATATACCTGTCTTTCTCAAAATTAAATAAATGTAAATGCCACACTTCTTTGCTAGAGTTTAAAAATTCCACTCACTGCCCTAGTTCCTCTCTGTAAATACATTTTAGATACAGTCATTTTGAGAGCTATTCCGTTGAGGGCTCAGATTATCAGAGGGTCACATCTGGCCGGCAATTACCACTATTAATCTTCCCCTCTCAGTGAGCATTCTTCTGGCAGCCTCCGAGTCTTACAGATGTACAGTTCGGTCACCCAAAGGGAGTTTCCACTTTAAAACTGTGTCTTCTTAGTGCCGTGGGAGAATGCATTGTAACTGAAGAGTGAAGGACAGCAAACCATTTTCTTCAAGGTCATTTCACATGGAAATCGTTGGGAAAGTGTGAAGCCTTTTTATAAGCGCAAAAAACATCTTCATTTTTACGGCTACCATGTCACAACATATCAATTTCCTTTTTTCATCCGTTTGACAAGTTTCAGTAATTGTGAAAAGCAACAAGTCATCCCGAAATCACAGAGAAAAGACTGCCTTGGATCAGGATACTACTCGGCCTCAAAGTGGTTAGGACTCTCCTGTCTTCCTTGTTTTCTGCAATTGAGTTGCTCATTTGATTCTCAAAGAGATTTTCATAGAATTACAGCGTGTTAGACTGGAAGGCGGCACTGAGAGCATCATGCTGTTAACGAAGAAACCGAAGCACAGACTGGGAGTGACTTAGCCAAGGGCAGACGGAGCTCAGTTTCCTCCCGGGTCTTGCTCTTTCTATTATGAAATGATAGAACACATGTGGCTATGATTAAAATAGCTTCTAGATGTTAAATAACAATACAACTGCTACATTGTGACTGAAAAAGCTAACCAAACATCCTCAAGTCATTTGATTTCATCCATGTGATGTAATTTTCCTAAATCACATACCTGGTCCTCGATCTTTGCAGTTTTTAAATATCGCAGCATTCTATGCTCTCAGTCACTCTAAATTTCAAAAGATAGTACTTCTATTTATGTATTTATTTTTAATTTTGGCATCATGAGAAAATAAAGCAATGTTTTCTTTTCTCTCTCTTTGGAGATAAAGAACAGAGAGAATTGGTGGTAGTAGACTATGTTAGGAATTATGACATGTTTTAATCCTAGTTTAGCCACTTTCTAAAATTTCCAAATAGGACACAGCACACTATAAAAGCAATAAGTTGGGAGGAATTTTATTATCATTATCATTCATTATTCTAATTCTTGATTAGTAAATAGGAGGAACCGTCATTGTCCCTTGTTGACATTTTTAAAAATGGGAATAATGATTCCTTACCACTTTCCTTAACAAATATTTGAAGATTGAAAGGGTTAGTGAATTTTAACTCTTGGAAACTGTAAATACATGTATATTGCTAAAGCCAATATTTTGAAATTTGAATTAATATTTCCACATAATTTCTCAAATTTTTCTATTATTTTTTTGAGACTTTGTTTTGATATCTATTTCATACGTCAGGCACAAGAGTCATGAGTTAGAAGATACAAAATTGAATTAACATGGTTTCTACTCTCCAAAAAGATATAACCTATACTTCTAAATGAGAGATATTTAAGCAAGTAAAAATGAATTACTAAATAGTTGATGATACCTGCAGAATACTACAAAAAGAATGTGTTACAATTATGTGAGTAAAACAATGTACATGCCGTGTGTGCTAAATAAAGAAAATTTTGTAGATGGAACACTCCAATAATATTCATAATACCTAATGTTTACTCAGCATTTTCTATATGCCAGATAAAGTGCTAAGCATTTAGTAAATAATATTTTTATAACAATAAGGATTCCCATTTTGAAAAAGGAGAGACTAAAGACTGAATATTTATTAGGCTCATACTCAGAGGTTATAGAATTTATCCAAGATCATGCAACATGTGGACAACAGAGGTAGGATTGGAGTGGGCATAGCCTTGTTTAAAAGCCTGTGTACACAATTGCACTTAGTAAAAAAACAAACAATAACCAAGAAAACTGGTTGGAGCTATTTTATAGAAGGTATGCATTGGAACTTATATTAGGAAATGTTTTATTTATTTGGTAGTAAAAGTAATATAATATACAATGTCATTTACTTGTTATGTGATCAAGTTAAGGTTCAAAATTTGGTGATATCAAGTTACCTTCTAAAATACTTTCTATTGCACCTTAGAATTTAAAAGCAAGAAGTATTGTCAAAAAAACGAGGCTATGAAGAAAATGTAAATTCAATCAAAAAATTTTTCATAATGAATACAGACCAATAAATTTAGACCTTGTCTTTTAATTTTGTACTGAGGTAAGAATTTACCTCATTTATACTACTACCCTATTACTTTAAACTCAGTAATTATGTCACTAGCCTAAATTTCTTGTCACTTTAACATTTAGATAATGTACCTAAACCCTAACTTATCATTACACCAGCCATAGACTGCCATCTGTCTTCCCATCTATAAACACCCAAATGGCTCTCCATTTAGTAAGTATCCCCAATGGCACTTTCCAAGATCTGTTTCTTATACATTATTTTTACATATTTAGAGAGGTTAACATTGATACTTTATTTTGAAACCATAGACATCTTTCAAGATTTGATTATAGATGTTTACTAAATTTGGCAACCAACTTTTATTATTTATATTTTATGGTAATATAAATATTATTCACTAAAAAGTCAAGATTTGTGCTAGAATTACCCTTCTTTGGATCCAAGGTCACAATTCCTATACTTCTCAGATATGAACACCAAATTTCATAAGATTCTTCTAATTTTCACTGTATGAGTTGTCTTGAACTCAATCGTAAGTTTCCCCGAGCTAGCTCTAGGGTGCTCCAAGTGATTATGAAGAGAGAAAGAAAACAGCTTACTTTTTAAAGACTAACAGTTAAACCACCTGTTTTCATTACCCTGTGCTACCACCATTATCTGGTTCATCGGACTTTCCCGAGTCCAGAGACTCACTAAAATGCAATAGACCAGACTGGTTCTTTCAGCTTTAATTTACCCCGAGCATAGTCCATTTTCCCTTTCTCTGCTCCTGATCAGTCAGCATGCTTCCATCTTTATTTTGTCAATGAAAATAAATACTGAAATCTTTTGTTTACTACTTTTATCACTATTATCATTTATTTTGTTAATTATTTTATTTTAAGGCAAAGGAAAAATATGCATACTTAGCTCACCATAATGAATCAGAACTACTGTTAAAATTTTAATTAAAGGTACTTCTTTTCATCTATAGCTTCTCCACTTTTTGCTCACTCTATAGTTAAAATTTCTTTGAATAACTGAACAGAGAATTTCAGAATTAATATAAATAGTATTTCTATAAAAAAAGAAAAACAAGAAATGCTCATGGTTTTCACAAACAGTACTCACTGTTCCCAGCCTTCTTTTTCTCCCCTTTCTCTACACTCTATCAGAGGAAGAGTCACAGCAGTTATAAAGGCTTGCAATTTGTTCCCCTTTTATTATTATTAATGTTATTAAAAAATATTTTTTCTTTATTAATTTTAGAGAGAGAGGAAAGGAGAGGGAGAGAGAGATAGAAACATCGATTGGCCACCTCCTGCATGCCCACCACTGGGGTTTTGGCCCACAACCTGGGTATGTGCCCTGACCAGAAATCAAATCGGCAACCCCTTGGTGCACAGGTCGATATCAACCACTGAGCCACACTGGCTGGGCGCAATTTATGCCCTTTTTAAATAGAATTTATTTTTTAGAGTAATTTTAGGTCCACAGCAAAATTGAGCACAAAGTACAGAGTACCCATCTATGCCCGGCCCCCACACATTCACAGCAGCCCCCACTATTAGCATTCCCCCCACTGTGATGCATTTGTTACAATCTATGAACCTACAGTGACACATCAAAATCACCCAAAGTCATTGTACATTTTTGGATTTGGACAAATATACATCGACAGGTATCCATCATTAAGGCATCGTACAGAGTATTTTACGGCTCCCCCTATTAATCCTTCTATCAATTCCCCAACTCTTGGCAAACACTGATCTTTTTACTGTCTTCATTTTGCCTTTTCTGGAATGCCATGTAGTTGGCATCATACAGTATATGGCCTTTTTAGATTGTTGTCTTTTACTCGGTAGAACGCATTTAAGTGTCCTCCATATCCTTTCATGATTTGATAGTTCTCGAGTGCTGAATACTTGTCTGGATGTACCACAGTTCATTTACCTATTCCCCTACTGAAGGACACATCGATTGCTTCCCTGTTTTGGCAATTATGAATGAAGCTGCCATAAATATCCGTGTGAAGGTTTGCAATTTCTGTAATTTTTTCTTTAACATAAATCAGTTGATATATGAATATTTATTAATGATAAAAAGTGCATCCAGGCTCTGAAAATACAAATTAAAAATGGTGAGATATATTTGTTTGAAAAGCATAAGTTTGGAATGTCCTACATATGCAAATATAAATATTTTCAATTTCTAGATATTTTCATGGCCTCCTTCAACCATGCAGTGAAGTTTTGACAATTCTCCTGAGGAATTTCTGGTAAGAGAGTTCAAGGTGACATGTATAAACCCCATTGGTACCACTGGAAAATAGTCTAAGTAGTTGTCTTCTTGCTAAAAAGGCCAGATTCATTCAAGTTTGATAATAAGTTTAAATTGTTTAATTCTTAGATTAGAATAATTGTATGGGAAAACTCAAAGCTAGGTTCTCTCTCTTTCAAGGTATCCTTGAGTATGCTACGTTAGCTATTCAGCCATTGGATCAATGCTTCAGCTACAGACTGACAATTTCATTTGACATTTTCATCTATCATCCATGGTCCATTTCCTCTGGGTGTTGACACCCTTACTTACAATCACTTAACCAAGTGGAGGATAGCAGTGGTGTGTCTGACACAACCCAGTGGTGTGTCTGCAAAGATAATCCACATTTATTATGCTGCCATTGTGTCTGTAGAATTTTAAAAACTTTTCATATTTATTTCTATAAGGTAGATTGAAAGACAATTGAGTCTAAAATCTATAATTTGTCTAGTATCCATAAATTCCTCAAAATAATGGCATAGGCTTCTTCCCTTGTCCTGTGGGAATGTTTGTAATTCCAAGTGGTTATTTAAGGCTGCCTCACTCCCTATAGGTCTCCCAGTGTAATTTACTATTGGAAACACATTTTCAGATACCTTCCAACTTTATTATCCAAGACTCCACAAATGTCAGCTTCTCAGTGAGAAGCACCACAATATCATACCACTATAAAGTTTTAGGAAGTATTTCTCTTTACATTATCTAAAAACATTGTAAAGTAAAAAAGTAAATAATTAGTCTCCATGTCTCTTTCAAACATGGTATACCTAGAGCCACAATCCTCTTCTCTGTTAGCTGATAATTACTAAGTGTTAGAGCTCTCTTCATAAAAACCTAGCTTCTTTGCATGACTGAGCTAAAAGAGCTCTTTCAATACTGTGGAAATAAAAAGATAAAGGTAAAATCAGCCCTCAGCTTCTTTTGGTCACATTTAGCCTTTCTAAAAATACTATTGATTCAGGCTGGGAGGCCTTGTGTTTACAGAAGTCCTTTCAACTCAAGAACAAAGTTATGTTCCAACCGAGATAATGAGTTTCTGGACCCAATCAAACCATGCTTCCTTGTGTGGAACTCTGCTGTTCCTTGGTACTTTTCCAGACTGTCTTCTAAATCTCTTGCAGATAGGTGCACATAATTCTATAATTCTAGTAAATTGAAGAGCTAATATCTGCTCAAAGAAGTATGAAAGGTCACCCAAACAGGGCAGTTTTACCCAGGAACAATGGACAACCTAAATTGACAAGTCTTATAAGGCTGAATAACACATTTTGAAAAGAATAAAGAGAATTTTATAAACTTTTTATTGCAGTTGACATACAATGTGACAATAGTTTCAGGAATGCTACATAGTGACTAGATATTTATGTAACTAGGGAAGCGATCACCCTAATCAGTCTGGTACTCATCTGATACCAAACCTAGTTGTAATAGTTTTATTGAATACATTCCCTATGATGTACTTTACATCCCTGATTGTTTTAATAACTGGCAGTTTGTCATAAAGAGGGTTTTTAAGCAACCGTGTGTTGTATATCTTTTTCCCATCTTACCATCTTCCTATTCTACAACAAGTTATTCCTTCTTAAAGACAATTTAATGTAACATACATTTGTGTATGGGAGTTACTATCAACTAGAGAGGCAATTCTTACATTCAGTGTTCTGATATTATTCTTATGTTCATTGGCTGTGAAGTGCATTACAAGTAATTTGTTACTAAAGAAAAGTGTATGCTTTTAAAATAACTTTTAAAGGTTCAAATGATCTCTATGATAATTGTATTCGACTTGCATTTCGGTCAGCTTTACCTGTATAAGAGACAAAGAGGTCAAGTTCTAATAACTTCCCACAACCTGTGGAATTGGCTAGAACTGAAGACATCCACAGCCCATGTTAGAGCCAGCAGAGAGTGACTACAACCCATATACTTTATTCTTCTTCACAATCCTGCACTCATTTCTTCCAGCTGTGGGTATATTCACGGGAATGAGCTTCCTGTGTGCATGCCAACAGTCATAGTTTCTCTTCACCGCTCTTTGATGTAGAAAATCACCTCCTCGTGCTTTCTCAAAAAACTCACTCGATTACCACTTTACCCTCTCAATAAGATTTCTCTCACAGGTATTGAAACCTGGTCAGGTCTCTCCAAATGAAAGAAAAGATAAAGTCCCAGAAATAAGAACAAAAGGATCTTTCCTTGAATCCAAATCATCTCTCTCTCTCTCCTCTACCTTTTCAATGTCAATTTTGAAAGACCTGGTTATATTACACTAGTCATTTCCTCACCTCTTACTATTTACCGTTAAAAACATCCCAGCCTGACTTCCATCACTCTCCTGAAACAGCACTCCCTACCGTCACCACGGAGTCCCAAGTCACCAAAGTGGACAATGTTCAGTCCATGTGTTCTATGAATTTTGACAGCATTTGGTATCATTTACCACTCTCTCATTCTGGAAACTATTGCTTGCTTTGGATTCCATAGCCCAGGACATTCCTGATTTAGCCCTTGCCTTTTGTTTCTGTGTTCAACCGCTCCATTCAAGATTTGGAGTTCTACAAGGCTTATTCACAGATTAGTTTTCTTCTCATACTGAACATTTTGCCTAGGGAATCTTGTTCAGCTACTTCATATGTGCAAATGACTTTCACATTGCTATCTCCATCTTAGACTTCTTAATATACTTGGCTTTTCCACCTGGATATCTCAAAAACCAAAATTATATTCTTGCCTCCATTCTACATCTATTTGGTCTTAGCCTATTCTCTCTTTCCTGAATGTAAGAACCTACCATCCATCCATGCATGCAAGCTGGATACCTTTACATCTTTTTCTTCAACCATTACACCCTATCTCAAATTATGAACTCTCATATATTCTAATTTATAAGTCTCTTAAGTCCATCTTTTATTTTCTACCTCCAAGGCTACCATTCTAGCTAGCCTAAGTAAGCTAGGCAAGTCTCTGCAAAAACTTCTGAGCTCTTCGTCATCCACTCTGGTCCTCATCTATCACGGTCTCCTCAATATAGCCAGTGTTAACTTTGAATCACAAATCTTATCAGCTAGCCCATGTTCTTAAAATAATTCAATATCTTTTATTATGTTCAAGATGAAGGACAAACCTTAATATGGTCTGAAGAGTGTTACATCGTCTGGCCCTTGCCTACTTTTTCAGCCTCGGCCTATATCTCTTTGCCACTCTCCCAGCCACACTGCAAAGGGAACACACACCTTTTTCTCTTCCAGGAAGGATAAGTCACGGACTCCTGTTTGTTTCCCATACAAACTATGCAATCAACCCCCAAGTTACGGTAATGATCAGCACGCTATTATGCACAAATGGCGGAAGTACTTTTGTCTTCATCGGCTGAGATGAACTCCCTCGTAATTCAACAATATCTTTTAGGTCTCTATATAGTATTCTAAGTAGTTAGTTTGCCTTTTGAATCATGCATTCATGTTTAAACCCATTTGTTTAACAGGCATTTATTAAACACTAATTAGTCAGATTTTTTTTTTTTTTAGATTCTGACATCAGTGGGAGGAAGTTAGGGGACAGGGCCAAGCTCAGAAACTGGTCTTGCTATGAGGTCAGATTGGAGAAAACCCATAACATGGCACCTACAGTTCTCATGTGTTCTGTATATGTGGTTCAACCACTGATGTTTCAATCACACACTAAATGAAAAACTTTCACTTTCATATTCCTTCCACTACTATGGTTTCATCAGACTTTACCCTTACAAATCTACATAATATATTTTAAATATATTAAATATATTTAACAAGTATCACTTTTGGAGAATGTGAATAAAGGGAGAATTTGCTTGTCCCATACTAGCCCCAATGCCAACATCAGAGCCAGCTAAAATAAAATAATATCTCAGCTCTTAAAGGTTCACTGTCTATACCAGAATTATTTTAAGACCAGTATAAAATTTGTTCAATTATACTTAAATTTTTTTAACGTTCTATTCCAAACCCCCATTGTATCTCACCTGCTTTTATCTCTGATCTGTTCTCTTGACCTATAACCTCTCTCTTCTTCAATATATTCTGCACACAGATACTGTCAGCATTATCTCTCTTTCTCTAATAAAACAAATTTCTTTAACAGTTCTCACAATGGGCCAAGTTTTTTTCACAAACTGGTATCTTTAATCACGATGTTCCTTCTATCTGAATATTTCTTCCCTCCTCTTTCTTCTTCTCTTGTCAACCTCCTACCCACTCCTAAAAACCAAGCACAAATGTCACCTCTCGTATAATGCTGTCCTTATATCCCCCAAAGTTAGTCACTTCTTTATAATCGTTCCCGAAACATTATCTTATTTTTTTTAACATGACCCTGTTGTTTAGCTTTTAGTGCTTGTTCACTAGGCTGTAAGCTCTTCAAGGAAAAAAACTGCATCTTATTTATCCTCACAGAAAGCATATTGCCTTGTTGATATGAGGTATGCTCTCTACATACACCGGCTAAATGTAAGATAGGGTATAATAAAATGATCTAAAATATGGCATATCAAAAATCTTATCTAACTTTCCCAAAGGAAGAAATCATTCCTTCTAAAACATAAAATTAAATAACAATAAAGAACTGAGATTTAAAATTGCAATATGTCTGTCTATCCATCCCCATAGAACTAGTACCAGTGTCCATGATAGACCCTCCCTATGGAAATGGGCTAGTTGGACAGACACTTGCTAAAATGCCTCGGCAAATTTTCCCTTTTGGGATAATAAAAAATAAATTTTATCTGGCCCATTTTCAGACACTTATTTAAGCCCTGAATAACACAGCTAACCAGTACCCCAAATGTTATGCCTATTTCTTATTAGGAAGTCTAGGGTTCCCTTTTCGAAGACAACCAACCAATTTAACCTGAAAGTTCACATCTTTTTAACTATGGGAGAAGAGGAGCTCTAGAAGCAAATATGACATGGTTCTCATGAGTGGAACTACACCCATGCTGAAATAAGTATACTTAGTAAAAGTTTAATACAAATATGTAAAATGGTATAGCATTATGTACACTGATTTCATATTATGACTCTCCTTTATAGATGAGAAAAGAGGATTAAAAGTGATTTGTTTACCTCCCTATTAGTCAGAACTAGAACCTCATTTTCTTGACTTTAAGTCCTGTGCTTCTCCCTAGAAGTTATTGTTATTCCTGCAGACCATGGAACACTGACATTGTAATGACTAGAATTAAAATATTTATAACTAATGATTTTTTAAAATATAGAAACAGCTAAAATATATATACTGTATTTCTTATAAATTATGAGTTTTCATTTCTCACAAACTAAGATTTTAAATTTATGGGTTTTATTTATAACTATATAAAACACTTTAAAAAATAGATGCAATTTAATAAGAACATGATTGGGATGTCCCCAAAATTATTTCTTAATAAAGAATACAGCTTATTTTTTACAGTATACATACAAATTGCCCTTGATCCTAAATACCCTGTTATCATAAGTTCAATATATTATACAAAGGAGCATTATTCCATTTATTATATGTTTAAGGGTAATTCCATTGAGAGAAACATCTAGCTTTAATTAACAATTCTGAACATGGGAACATATGAAGACAGCACAGTCATGAGATGCTCATTCTTTGACTTTGCTGCTTTCATTTGATGTTTGTACCTTGAAAGCTAGATCCCCTCTCCTTTGATCCTTCTTGCGTTGAATGATAGGAAACCATTGGTCCAATAACACCCTTAGTCCCACAAATCATCTGAAGAGTATATATTTTTATTTTCTGTAGTTTTTACTTGCTAAGGTAGTATTGATGCTGTTGCAACAATCTGGTTATTATTTAACAGGAAAGGAGTGGAAAAGAAGACCAGATAATATAGGCATGGCTTTTATATAGCTTTGTCAGAAAGCTATAGTCTCCAGGTCTATTTCCCACTGATTAATGGAGGAAGGGAGTGGAAAAAGGCAGTTTAGATGCATGCCCAATAAGGTCTGAGTGATGTGGGAAGGTGCTTATTTGTCTCTCACACCTGGGAGCGAGGCATTGGCCACTGCAAGGTGCCAAACCTGGATATTTAATCTTCTAGACATATGAAAGCCCCTCTCTAGGCATTTAGCCCTACTGCCCTCTTGGGACTCCTGTTGCAGGGGGAGCATTCTCCTGCATTCACCCATGTGGCTCATGGCCATGTGGACTCCACACAATGGATTGATGGACTGAATCTAGACTGATGCTGATCTGGAACTGATCTCCATGTTGCTTCAACATGGAGAGAAAGTTCTGGACTCTGGCCCTGTTTCTAGCCTTACTGAACCCACAGCTTTTTCAGGACTGGACTGAGGGTCATGGGACTTTACAACCCCAGAAATGTAACTCCATGATAAAGACCATTCATTCTCCTGTGTGAGTCTTAGAAAATTCACTTTCTGAAGATATTGCAAGAGTCACCCCCCTCCTCTGGCATCAATATGAACAAATAGGAGTGTCAATTATTCATATGAATTTGGTTAGAGCTCTCCATCAAAAAAATTATCCATTTTTGGTTCTATTGTATTTAGAGTGTTCCAGAGAAATACGTTATTCTATGATCCTGTTCTCTATTCAAGACAAAGTGGACTGGCTCACCAGGAACCTATACTGTCTCTCTTGCATTCAAGTTGACCCCATGCATTCTCACTTGATAGAGAAGTGTCTTATTTTGATGGTATCCATCTTCTTGGAGACCAAATGTTTCTCTTTACTGCCATTACTGTGAGTTTTCTCTTTTCTCTGCTACAGAATAGTAACATTAAAAATTTCTCAAGGCTACATGGGGATAATTTTTACTTACTCAATATAGACTTATGTTTTATTACCACTGAAAAGTGCAAACCAGCTAAACACACGTAGATATTGTAATAGACCCCTTACTGATTTGCTTTCTTTTCAATTTCTTCTCTAGCTAATATATCCCAGATTTTCTAAAATAGAACTTTGCCCATGTTAATACCCTGCAACAAAAACTTCATGTGCTGCTCAGTATATATAAAATCAAGCCCAAGATTATAAGCATGGCTTGGCAGACTCCCCATAGTGTGGACAGTTTCCTGTATTTTGCCCCATTCTTATTTAAATTTCTTGAAGACAGAAATGGTACATTTAAAACCGGGCATTACTATTCATGCAGACATGTTTAACTCAAGAGGGTGGACTACAAACTCTAACGCTCTTCACTTTCTATTTGCATATAAATAAAACCAATAAACTTCAGGCAATGATAACGCATTATGGATTAGACATGATGCTGATTCTGAAGTAACTTAAGAAGGCAGTCCTATAGCCCTGGAGCTTAACATAACTATTCTTTGAAATTAATTGAATAGCAAGTAAATGATTAAGGATATGGTCTAGTTATATATTTTCAGTGTGTGCTTCAAAACAGTGTAATGTCATGCATTTTTTATTGTACAATGAGAGGGAGCACCATTCATATTTTTGTCATGAATGTTGCCTCCTCTAGAGCAGTGTGATGAATTATCTACACAACTGTGTATGGCAATCTCTGTCTTGTGCAGATAGTGCATGCAGTGTCTGATATATATCCACCAAGTTCATTCTGTTGATCATGCTACTAATTTTGGTATCCTTACTTTTTAAAAATATGTTTTTACTGATTTCAGAGAGAGGAAAGGAGAAGGAGAGAGAAATAGAAACATTGATGAGAGGGAAACATTGATTGGCTGCCTCCTGCACATCCCCTACTGAGGACTGAGCTCATAACCCAGCCATGTGCCTTGACCGGAAATCAAACTGGGTGCACAGGACAATGCTCAACCAACTGAGCCACACCAACAGGGCCTTAACTAAAATTTTTGTTTGCTTATTTTATCTTTTATTGAGAAAGGTGTGTTAAAAACTCTGTGTGTGTTTAAAACACTATGATTTGTCTATAGCAGTGGTTCTCAACCTTTGGAATGCCGCAACCCTTTAGTACAGTTCCTCATGTTGTATGTGGGTGTAGGTGTATCTGCATGTGGGCGGACCCGCCTGGATGGATAGAGGAGCCCTGTCTCGGTTCCTAAGACCATTGGAAATATGTGTTTTCTGATGGTCTTAGGCGACCCCTGTGGAAGGGTTGTTCAACCCGCAAAAGGGTCACGACCCACAGGTTGAGAACCGCTGGTCTATAGTCTCATGTAATCTTGTCAATTATGGCTTATATATTTTGAGGCTATGTTCTCAAGAACTTACAAAATTAAATTTGTTATTATATCTTTCTGGTATAAGAAGTTTTTCTTATTACATAATGATTCTCTTTATATTTAACATACTTTTTCCCCCTTGAAGTCCATTCTGTTCAATATTAACATGGTCTTTCTTGTAGGTATTATTTGCATGGGAATATATTCCCCATGTTTTGCTTTCAGCCCATCATGACTTTATATTATATATCATCTTTTTATAAATAGCATTTACTTAGGATTTGAATTTGTTTTCCAGTCCAATCTAACAATTTCATTATTATACACAAAACATTTTCACTTCTAATTATTCTACTGAGTTATATATGTGGGTTTATACTCTTATTCTGTATTTCTTTTGACTATTGCCTTTCATTTCTTTTTTGAAAATATGTTTTAATGATTTTGTTTTTCTAGAGAGAGAGGAAGGGAGGGGTGGAGAGAAAAACATTGATCAACTGCCTCCTGCCTGCTCCCTGCTAGGGATGGAGCCCGCAACCTGGTCATGTGTGCAAAGCAGTAATCAAATCGGCCACCTCTGGGCACGTGGGACAACACTCAACCAATGAGCCACACCAGCCAGGCCTGTCTTTCATTTCTTTTCTTGCTTTTTACCTGTCTAAAGTTTTCTAGATGGACCATTTTATCATTATTACCCTATTGTTTCCTATTCTGGTTTGAAACTTATGCACTTACTAATCACTTAGTGGTACACTAGACGTAATAACATACAATTTCCAACTATAAATTAATTTTTTCCCAACAATATGAGGACGTAGGATACTTTTATTTTATTTACCCTCACTCTTGCCCTACTACTGTGTATTTTCAACACCTAAAACTACCATTGTTTTATGTGGTCAGTTTAGTTTTATCCACATGTTTATCTTTTGTTTGCACTTTATCTCTTCTTACATCTCAAGATTATATGTCTATGTGTGGACATCATTTTATATGTCATGCATGGAATTGTCTAGAATTCTTGATATGTGGGTTAGATTCTTTCATCAGTTCAGGAAAATTCTTAGCTCTTTCTTAGCTCTTTTTGAATCTCTTTTTTCCTTCTGAAACTCCAATAAAAATATTTTAGAACATCTCACTCTTAACCTCTCACATCTGTCATTTTACTACTTTCAATGTTAAGCTGATTCAGTCATTCTTTCTTTAGCTGTGTCGAATCTATTTAGTTCCCTCTATTGAGTTTTATTTGGTGTTCTTGAAGTTTTCTGGAAACTTTAGAGGTTTGGTGATTTTTAAATAATTTTCTATAAACTTACCATTGCTTGTAAGTTTGTAAACTTAGTAAACACAATTATGTCAATATCTGGGCCAAAATATGACAAGCATTTTTCTGTCTGTTTCTGATGGTTTTATTTATGGTTTATGTTTTCCCCATGTACTTAGTTATATTTTACTCTGAGCTGCTTATTTTGCTTAAATATATTTATGGAACTACTTGGAAACTTAGGTAGTTTTAGAGATTAATTAGGTTTTCTTCAAGTGGCCTTATTGTAAGCAGATTGACTTTTTCTTTTTTCTTTTTTTTTCACCATCCAGATCATGTAAATCTGAGTTGCAATTCAGCCTCATCGTTGGCTTATATGCACAATATCCCAGACATAGGTGTGCTGGTTTTGTTCTTTCTCCCTTGTTTAATTGGATGCTAAGGCAATATTCTTTGCATTCTGTTATGACCGGACTGGGTAACAATGGTAGTTGACTAATGTAGCTTTTGGACTCCCAGCTTTAGGTAACAGTGTACGGAGGGGCTCCCATCGTGGGCTGGCCTCCTAAAGGACTAAGTTGGTACTCTTCAGTAAAATTTCTGAATTGAAAAGTTCATTGAGTACTCTGTCTACCTCTAGCTTTATATCTTTACTTACATTTGTCTCTAATAATTCCTGCATTAACTCAGAGAACTTTTCCATTTAAAAAGTCTGTAATTCTATAAATAACCATAGACCTAGATTCTAAGAGTTAAAGGGGAACTTGCATTTATTTAAGTACAATAATGCTTTTACATTTTTACATTTATTTTATGGTGTTTTTTTTTTTTCATGAATGTTTTAATCTTCCACAAATGTCATAAAGTGCCTCAAATGTAGAGGGATTTTCTCTTTCATCTCTATTCTCATCAGCAGGGTACTTGCTGCATATTTTGATTTATTTGAACTTGATATTTTGAGTTTCCTAAAGATATATTTTCATACTTTGTGACATATATCTTTCCTAAAGACCTATTTTTTTATATCAGAGTAAATTACAAAAGGTCTGAATATATTACAATTAGCTTTTAAGAAGTTTGCTTTAATTAATAAAAAATGCAAAGGGAATTTGACATTTACGTTAATCAGAGAAAATGACACATTTTTAAAATTGGTTCTGTATTTTCTCTGACACTTGAACAGAACTCATTCAAATATTTCTAAATTGCCATCTTGTGGGTACAGTCTATGCTTGTATTTATGTGCCCCTTTCCTAGCCCCCCCTCCACCTCATGCTGCAGTATAACCCAAACACACTCACTCTCTTACACACACACACACACACACACACACAGAATATTCTGCTAAAATAGAGAAAAGAATCCTATCTGGGTCAAATGTGTTATTTCAGAGAAAATTTTCTTAATATAAAAATGTAGACAGCATAGGTAAGCAGGCTAGAGTTGAGAGACTTAATGCCGGTTATTTGTGTCCCTAAGATAAATGACTAATTTGCCTTGATAAGCAGGGAAATGGAATATCATGCAGAGTTTTAGGAATAATGAATAAAAATGAGATAGTAATTTATGTTTGCAGAGCATTATATAAAGGCTGAAATATACAAATCACCAAAGAGAATACTTAATATACACTTAAGAATATGCCCTAAATATTTTTTGCAAAGTTATAATTTTTGCTTCCTAACTAAATACAATATGATAAAATTTTCCACTGGGTACATGGCCCACTTGAGAAGAAGAGTCTTACAGGAAAGAACAACTGTGGAAATGATCAGTTTGAGTTGGATTGACCTTCAAAAGTTGGGAGAAAAGTCTGACCTTTGAATAACTTATCCTAATGGAATGTTTAGAAGAACGCTCCATAGAGTTCAGCAAAAATCAATACCAAACTCCATTTTTGTTTCTTTTCTCCCCAATGGCAACCCATTTTTGAATTTGAGAGAAAGATACTATAATGTCCAGCCCCCAATGACTGCACTAATCTAAATTCTCAAAATGTATTTCAAAGCTTCTTTACCTTGCTTTGGAGACTTTTAATCCACCATGAATACTAGTGATCCTTAATGCTTTGCAGTCAGAGGATAAATCATCTTGGCTTATTATCTTGACAACTGAAAGTTGCTAGTAAATTTAGTCCTTATTTTGTGAAAAGTAAAAAAAAAAAAAAGTCAGTTAAACTTAGAGTGAACTTTTATTAAATTTAAATTAATATTTGTGCTGTTACATTTTAGGTAATTGTTTTATTTTCTGGGTCCAAAAACAATAACGATAAAATTAGTCTTAAAATCTATAACCAGCTGGTCTTCAGATAATGGATTAATGACAGGAAGTAATAGTCTGAATAAAAATTAAGAATGTGAGCCCTGGCCGGTTTGGCTCAGCGATTAAAGCGTCGGCCTGCAGTCCAAAGAGACCAGGGTTCGGTTTCTGCTAAGGGCACGTACCTCAGTTGCAGTTTGTCCCCGGCCCTGGTTGGTCGTGTGGGTGGCAGCTGCTCGATGTGTTCCTTTCACATCGATGTTTCTCTCTCTCTCTCTCTTCCTCTCTCTCCCTCCCATTCTGTCTGAACAAAAAATGAAAAAATATCCTCAGGTGAGGATAAAAAAAAATTTAGAATGTGAGTTTTATTTTTATGTGTGCTGTTTTTCATTCCTTTCTTCCCTTTTTCCCTTTATTTTTAAATCCAGGGTAATAAAAAAATCCAAATCCTAAGTCAGTTAATGTCTGACTTCACTCCACGCTTGGAATCGATAAAGCTGATGTGGCCCTTGTAGGAAGCCCAGGTGGGACCTAGACAAAGCCTGCCCTTGAAGAGCTCAAGTCTAGGAGACAGAGAAAATATGTGCATTAACTATGACACATGTATGGAGGTGATGATGACCACAGCAATGTTCCGTAAACTTTTTGAGTCCAGGAATAATGGCTTGCGTTGAGGGGTGCCTCAAATGTGTTTCCAGCATTTAAAACGGGAAATAGAGAGTGCTTTGTAGGTGGACTAAGCAGCATGAAAAATTCACAGAACTAGAAAAATGCCATTTGTAAAGGTAACATACATGCTCAGGTTTTGAGTGGAGAATGGTGTCTAGGAACACTGGGCCAGAAAGGAGTAGGTAGCTATGTTACTCTGGTAAGTTTAGGAATATTATTTCTCTTCTGTACTTAAAATTCTGGTTCTCAGTTTTGTAAGGAATAAAAGCCTGTGGACTGTGATTCTTTAAAAGGTAAGAAGGCAATCATAATAGGTTTTCTTTTATTTTTCCTCCTAACAATAGTTGTTTTTTGTTTGTTTATTTGTTTTGTTTTTTTGTTAATCTGGGGCCAGGAATTGATCCTGCAACCCAGGTATGTGCCCTTGACCGGAATTGAACCCACGACCCTTTGGTCCGCCAGCCAATACTCTATCTAACCCCAGGGCTTGATAGTTTTGATGAAAAATACAATTCATTATTTTTTCTATCTAAGTTTTCAAGTCTTTCTCCAGTGCGAGTAGGGCAGAGGTAATTTAGTATCAATCAAAGCATTAAATAAAATGGTTGGTGGTGTGGAGCTCAGGAATCTCCCAAGAGAAGATCACTGAGGAGTGAAGCCCATAAATGTCTGAGGCAAGGTTAAGGTTAGGCCTTGGCATCCAAGAGGGGAGGGTTCGGAACTGACTTTCACAAGGCAGATTCTTCAGGGAAATCCTGTGCTTGAGACATGAAGATGGCCTGCTTTTGATTGGCAACAGAAACCCCGAGACAGCTTGAAGACTCAGTGTCCATCGTCCCTGCGTGTGAATGGGTCTGCACAGCAAAGCATGAGGAGCAAACGCCGTGCTCACAGCCAGGTAATGGTCAGCAACAAATGGCACCTGCTATTGCAAGTATAGTGGAAAGAATGTTAGATGAGGAATAAAAAAATATAAAATGATAGGAATGACAACTTAAATTTGAATGACAGATCCGTCACTAGCTGTGTGACCTTGAGCAAACCCTGTCTATCGTCTGGGCTTCAGTTTCCGCATCTTTCAAATAGGGACAGTAATTCCTGGCCTATTTATCTCAAGGGATATTGTGAAGGTCGCAGAAAATAACAGGTGCAGAGTGGTTTGAAATTTTTCACCTGCTAGAATAAGTAATTATGTTGCAGTTATTTCAACGGAGCCTTCTATGTACATTTGAAAGACTCCTTTTAAAATACCTGACTTGTGTGATTGTGACATGGGCAAGTTTCTTAAAGTATTGTGCTTCAGTTTCCTCAACTATAAAAGGGGAATGAAAATATCATCTACCTTTAGGATTGTTACAGACATGGTATTGATTAGAAATTGTACAGTGCTTTCAACAGTACCAGATACATAATAAGCTCCATTTCAGTATCTGTCACATACATACATACATGCATACATAAATAGTCTCAGTGTGTGTTTTGCAGGGTGTAGAAGAGAGAACTTCAGTTGTAATAGAAGTGTTTGAAGGATAAGACAAGTAGGAAGTATGGGATTAGTCTCGGGTCTTTCTGTGCATTATCTTCAGTCTAATTTTCCCTCTTTGCCTTTTGGAACCCCCATTCCTTCCATTTTTTCTTCTCATTTATTACTTTTCTAGGATCTGTGATTTTCTTTTCCCATCTCACAGAGGTGACCCAATTGAGATCTGTAGCTACAAGAGCATATTTTGACTCCAGGTGAGGAGGCCAGCCAACGGGTCTCTAATGCCCAGTGATTTAATTAGCTTTTAATTTGATAAGGTTCACTGTAAATTTTTTCCAGATATAACAGCCAGTATTCACTGAGGCTAAATTTCCCTGAAATCAGCATTTCTGGGCGGCCTTACCATGCTAATGATTCATCCACACTAAAACACAAGAAAAGATTCATCTTTATGACCAGTTCATACACAATAGTTGACATAAAGCTTTCACTAAATTCCCATCACATTACCAAAGCTAAGTACTGGAAATAGGGCAGTGTTCTCAAAACTAAGTCATATTTCTCAGTAACAGTACAAATCATATTAGTCATTCTTTTTAATGTTTACAATGGCTTGTCAGTATATGTCTCTAATGGATTTAATAGCTGAAAAATAGGATGAAATGCATGTCTTCTGATGTTTGAGCACTGAAGGAATAGTTTCATGTGTTCCTCTTCATCTTTACCTTGCCCTTTTAACAAAATATATGTGCTAAAATTAATACTTTAGTACTGTAATCTGATCTGCAGTGAGAATGGTTTTCATTTAAAATCTGGTAAGTATGGAAAACAGGGGAAAATGTAAAGACATTTTAATTCTAAAAGCTGCTATTTTTTTAAATCATCATCACAGTAGTAAATTTTAAATTGGTGTTCTGGGCAAATTCTCTTCATGGTTTTCTTTTAAAAAAAAAAATGTTTTATGCAAGGCCTTTGGAAACCTTCCAGCCCATCTGTTTCTTCTCAGTTGCTATCGGCCAAGATTTCCTATCAAATTTATAACAAGTCTGACTGTCTATGTGAAAGGAGCACATTTGATGTAAATACCACATTATATAAAAAGTAATGACTTCAATTGTCTCTATAGTTAATTAAAAGTGACTTAAATGTCTCATTTATGGAAATATGCATGTCTTGAATAGTTTGTCTTTTAGAATTTTTCTTGTTAGACAGTAGAAAGCCTGTACTCTTGAGACAGAATATTTCAGAAAGTAGGTTCATATTTTTGTATAATTAGATGAAAAATATTGACCCTTTTACCTCAATACTCAAATTCTTGTATTCTTGGTTAGAAACTACTACTGAACATCAAGATTTAGTAGAAATTTGAAATAACGATATTAAGATAAAAATTTTCAACATATTTTTCTAATTAATCTGGATCTCCCTTTCTGTATTTTTACTCTGATTTCAACTTAAATTGCTTCCCATGCCAGTGATTGAGACCGCTTCTCAAGTGAGCTTCTCTCTTCTCTGTCTCCACATTCTCCTCCCCTTCCGCCCACACAATGCACTCCTGCTAGGTAATCACCTAGAATACAGCCTGTGCTCACTTTTCTCCAGGTACAAATGACTCTTCAAATTCTTCCATTTGCCAATAGAACAAGGCTCCATCTCCCTGACCTGATTTTAAAGTTACTGTTTTCTTGCAAACAAACTGGACTATTCAGTTTTATAAACATCCCTTTTTCTTTGGTGTCTTTGTGCCTTTCCTAATTAGAATTGCTTATTGTTTATCTCCCTTATCTCTCAATCCCTCATTCTTACTTGGTGAGATCCCACCTAATTATCAAGTGATTATTCAAGGGCCACTTTTATGGCACCTTTTTAGGTACTTCTCTACTCTTAAACCTTATTTTTCATCTTGCATTGCATAAGCTTTATGTTTACTTCTGTCATGCTGTGTGGAATGTTTTGTGGTGTTGTTATTTGGTTTGTACACTAGGAAACTCTGGAGGACAGAAATCTGTCTTGCCTTCATATGAAAACATAATACCATGAAGCTTTAGTGTTCATTTATTTATTCATTTGTTCATTTATTTATTCATCTGTTAGAGGTGTGTTGAGAACCTCTTGAGTCAACTACTATGCAAGGTCATGGAGCTAAAGGCTGTACAACACAGAATAAGGGCAGCTAGCCTATGTGATAAGAATGCATAGGCTCTGAAATCGGTTATGGTCTCAAACCTTGATTCTGCTACTTACTATCTACTTGTGTTAGGGATGCTACTTTTGACCCTTGGGATGGGATTTGGGAACAAAAACAATCTCATATTGTTGGGATTTATTGAAACACTCAGTTTAAAGCTCCTAGTACATATAATTTGGTCACTAAATGTAACTTATTTTTTTTTCATCCTTTCTTTTTTCAGTTTCCTCAGATCAAACTACATATAGTTTGTCAGTAGAGGCAAAGCCAAAGAAACGGTTAGGAGATAAGATGATTAACACAATAGACCTCTGTGCAACACAGTTTTAGAATTAGAGAAATGAAATTTTAAAAATTCTGAGCTGAGTTAGAGCAAGCTTTACACTGAGCTACTTCTAAGCTGAACAAGATGATTAGGAGCTTCCAGGACAGCAGGGCTGCTCCAGACATGGTAGAAGGTCGGGTGAGGACCCAGCATCCAAGCACAAAGAAAACTTTAAAGAAATTAATGTGGAAAGAAAATAAGGACATTTAGAGGATTGCAACAAGTCTGCACACCTAGAACAGATGTCTGCAACTCAGAGGGACAAGAGCGGGCACCCAGGTAGGGCAGCCAGCTTGTGGAAGGAAGGAATGTGCTTCACGTGTGTCTGTTTGTTCAAGGATATTGTAAAATTTTAATGCACGTTTTTCTCTATTATTTTATTTATTTATTTTTTATCCTCACCCGAGGACATTCTTCCATTCTTTATTCAGATAGAGTGGGAGGGAGGGAGGGAGAGAGAGAGAGAAACATTGACGTGAAAGGGACACACTGAGTGGCCACCACCCACACGACCCAACCGGAGCTGGGGACAAACTGCAACCGAGGTACGTGCCCTTAGTGGGAACCGAACCCAGGTCTCTCGGGACCTCAGGCCGACACTCTACCCACTCAGCCAAACTGGCCAAGGCTTGTCTATTATTTTTAATTACAAATATAAAAGATACTCAATCAAAAATTTAAACACAAAAATATATAAAATGAAAACTGAGCTCCCATCTCAATACACACACCTCAGCAGTAACCACTATTACTTATTTAATGTTTAAAACCAGACTTTTTCTAAGTGTATACACGTATATGGTATACCTATAAAAAGTTTTCCTCTCTTGGTTGGATTGTTAAAGTGATTATGAAGATATTCTATAAGTATTTTTTCAACTTACTTTTGTCACTTAAAGTTCCAAAGAGATCCATCCATCATTGCCCACAAAAAATAAACAAACAAAAAAAAAACCAATCTCAGTCCTTCCAAGGTTTTCCTTATTATTTTGTATTGTATGTGTATGATGATTTATATAATTTTTTCAAACCTATGGGCATTTCAGGCTATTTATAATATTTTCATTATTACTAAAGTGCTGTGATATTAATTTATAATTACATATCTAGCCATCCTTGCACTGTGTCCGTGTTATTACCAGAGAGATTTCTAGATGTAGAATTTGAGTGCCAAAGTTTGTTGGGTTAAAGTTATTGGATTTAACAGATAATGCCAAAATGCCCTCTGTCATGCATGGAATGATTCTGGGCTCTCTAAGATGTATACATTGAAATCCTAGCCCAGTGAATGCCATGAGAAGGCGGGACCTTCATGGGTAATTTCTTCTTCAGACAGAGCCCGTGAGTGAGACTAGTGCCCTTGGAGGGGCCTGAGGGCTTGCGCTCTCCCTCTGCTCACCACCCGGGAGGGTACAAGGAGAGGACGATCCTCTGTGCGCCAGGAAGCAGGCTCTGACCAGAAACAGGATTCGCTGGCACCTTGATTGGGGACTTCCCCGTCTGCAGAACTGTGAGAATACATATTTGTGGTTTAAGTCAGCCAGTCCATGGTAATTGTTTGAGCAGCCTGAACCAACTAAGACACCCTCTGAAATATTGTATGCATATTGTCTACAATCCCACACAAATGTTTATGTCCATTAGGTTATTTTATCTTTTACTCTATGTGACTTTTGTTTTTTTCCCCGGAGAGAAATCTGTCAAAATTTAGCCTTACGTTTTCTAATTTTATATGTTGTTTAAGATTTTCTCCATTCAAAGTTTAAGAGAATATCTTATCTTCACAGATACTTGAAATAAAAAGCATCTAAAAAACAGTTTTTACTTTCCTCTCTGAAACAATGGAAGAGACAAAAAGTGCAATACATAGAGTAAAAGTTCAAATATTTAATGAATGAGCAACTATTCTTTCAAATAGACCCTTATAATTACAAACTGTGATGTGTCAACATTTCTATGACCACAAATCAATTACTTGATCCCTATTTCAATTTACAAGTAAAAATTGTAACTCTATTAAGGTGTCTTACATCTCACCTAATAGAGTCAGCACTAAAGTTATTCCGGGCGGGGTGGGGGGGGGGGGCGGCAAGGAAAGTTAATCTTCAATTATCCCTTTCGGAGGTAATTTGGTCTGGACGTTGTACTGGAAGAATATTTGTCTTAACTGATTTTTTAATATAATCACAAAATTATTTTATCTGTTCAAATAATCTCATATGTAAGGCTCAACTAATCCAGTATTACATTATAAAGAAATAGCAAACTAGATTTATAGAGATTTCTAGGTTATGTGACCAGGGATTTGGTATAGCTCTGCCCTCGATCCAATCAAAATGCACATCAAAGGAAACAAAAGAAAGAGAAGAGGAACAGAACCATAAACTAAATATAGAAGAAAACCATATGCCAAAATCTAGAGGGACTTCATCTTAATTACATTAATTTTGAGGAAAAGTTTAAAAACACTCTTATAAACTAGTAACCATATGCTCCATCTTCTGATAGAAAATAAATGGACAACATCAAAGAAGTTAAAAAAAATTCATTAAACTTCATTGTTCCCATAATTTGGAGGTTGAAGGTCTTAATTAATCTGAGAAGTGAACTGCAGTCCTCTAATTGCAGAGGAACTCTCTCATTAGCTAACAGTGACCAGGGAGTCTCATTTCCCTATCTCTTTCCCTTTATACCCCCTCATCCTTCTCTTTCAAGATCCCAGTAGAGATGAACATAGAAATGATGAACATAGGAATATATGGAAGGTGGTACATTGGATCTCCAAACACAGAACTCAGGAGAAACAAAATCTTGTAAACCAGGTATGTGACAGGAAGAATTATGGAAGTAAGGCATACCAAAAATTAAATTTGAGAATCCATAGTCCGAGTTCCAAAATGTGTGCTCTTACACTACCTTCCATTTACAAGCTACATTTTTTAATATTTCTTATCTTCTCCATGTTATTGTTTCTTCATTTAATAAGAAGACTAAGTGAGCTAAATAAAGCATGTTGAAGTTTAGCTAGCACAGAAGGTTGTATGTAGTAAACATTCAGTCAGTTTAATTATAGTCGTTACCATTGTCATCATCTTCATAATTATCATCATCATCATTTCCCTAATATTGCATGGAAAAATTAATATCAAGAATTTAGCCTAGTATGATATAAGTAATATATAAGAACATGATATAAGCAAAAACACAGGACATTAGCTTCAAAGCCTTAGCTAATAACATAGACTTAGCAATTACCTTAAATGTTTGTTTTACGTATATTTCTCAGAAACTCAAAATAGCACATAGTTTCAGATATCTCCTCCTAAAAGATATGGCTAATAATACCATACAGAAATTTAGTAAGATTTAACAACTATCGCTCATTAAAATGCTGATGGTATTAAAAACTGAAGGACATTTTTTTCCTTATGTAATAAAGAATATCTGCCATTCTGAAATCCGGTAGCCAACATAACACTTAGGGTAACATTGGGGCCACATCCTTAAATAGCAGTAAGACAAATAAATAAGAGCTTTAGCTATTGGAAAGAGACACCACTATCACTTTCCAATATGCATTTTCTTTTTTTCAAGATCCTAGAATTTCTTCTCAGAAGATTCTGGAATTAATGAGGGACATAAATGATATGCTAACTTAGAGCATGATAAATTCTTGGTATATTTAATTTTGAAAATAAAACAGCTTACCTGAAAAAAAAATCTACCCTATCATCTCCAAGATGAGGAAACACATTCTGAATGTAAAATCAGTGGGAGAAGTCAACAAAGAAAAGATTCAACTATTTTATTATATTAAATTTTAAAAATCTATGTAATAAAACAAAATCACAAATTATAAAAACAAAGAAACAATTGCAAAACTTATTGCATAAAACCATTAAATTTCTTGTCAATTAGAGAGTTAATATAAATTCATAGGAATATATGTACCCCCATCTTTGTAGCAGCACTATTTACAATCGCTAAGATCTGGAAACAGCCCAAGTGCCCATCAGTAGACGAATGGATTAAAAAGCTGTGGTACATATACACAATGGAGTACTACGCAGCGGTAAGAAAGAAAGATCTCTTGTCCTTTGAGACTACATGGAGGGACCTGGAAAGTATCATCCTGAGTGAAACAAGCCAAGCAGAGAAAGACAAATTTCATATGATCTCACTGATTTCTGGAATATAATGAACATAACAGTTTGAGGACAATCCCCTAAGGAGTGGGGAGCTGAGAGAGGGATGAACAACAGAATTTATATGCATATAGGCATGAACAGTGGACATGGACAACAATCGGGGGAAGGGGCGGGGAGGGAAGGGGGAGGGGGGAACCACTGGGGGAAAAAAGGAGAATCATTTGTAACAAAAATTAATCAATAAAAAAAAAAAAAAAAAAAAAAATACCTGTTTATATCAGTGAGAAAAGCATAGATTTCTGGTGTATAAAAATAATACTATTAATACATATATGAAAATCAATACTAATCAAAGTAATAAAAATTGAAATGAAAATATAATTTTACTTAGGATATTGGCAAACATTGTATAAAACATAAATTAAGGCACTATTAGTGCAGTACACTCGTATTGTTACTGATTTATCAAGCAGTTATTATATTAAATCCTTTGCATACAGCATATTGATATGTTGTATTACTCCATTTAATATTCATAACATCCCTATGAAGTAGGAACTTACTAGTATCATTTTACAAAATAAATAAATAAATAGATAATGGTCACAAAACAATTAAGAATTTCTCCAATAGCAAAGTCACCTAGGGTAAGTTGTGGCTTTAACTTGTGTGATCTCACTAAAGATGGTACCTAGTGAATCAAAGCACTATGCTGAAAATCAACATAAAACCTTCTAAAACATGATTTAGGCGCATGGCATTAGAGATCTTAAAAATTCATATACTTAGTATCTTAATTTAACTTCTAAATTTATAACCCAAGTATTCAAAAATATAAATAAAGGTTTATGCATTGAGCTGAAAAACACACAATTAGTTATTAAAAAGTAAAAAAATATATAATATTATAATAATTTATGATATACTATATTAAACATTACTAATCAGTCATCACTGTGTATTAATACACATTTTCACATAAAAGTGAAACCATATGGTATTTATCTTTCTCTGACTAGTTTATTTCACTTAGATAATACCCTCAAAGTCCATCCATGCTGTCACAATGAGTAAGGTTTCTTTCTTTTCTATGTCTGAGTAGTATTTCATTGCGTAAATGAACCACAGGATTTTATTTTATTTTATTTTTTAATTTATTTTTTATTAATTTGTACTTGTTACAGATGCTTCTCCTTTTACCCCATTAACACCCTCCTACCCATCCCCCACCCCTTGCCCCATTCCCAGCTTTGTTGTCTATGTCCATTGGTCATGCATACATGCATATAAGTTCCGTGGTTCATCAGTCCTCCCCCACCCCCCTCCTCTGAGGTTTTTCAATCTGTACCCCACCTCTATGTCTCTGGGTCAATTTTGTTCATCAGTTTGTTTAGTTCATTATATTCCACAAATAAGTGAGATCATATATCTGTCTTTTTCTGCTTTGCTTGTTTCGCTTAGCATAATATTCTCCAGGTCCTTCCATGTTGTCTCAAAGGATAAGAGATCTTTCTTTCTTACAGCTGCATAGTACTCCATTGTGTACATGTACCACAGCTTTTTAATCCACTCATCTACTGATGGACACTTGGGTTGTTTCCAGATCTTAGCTATTGTAACTAGTGCTGCTATAAACAAAGGGGTACATATATTCTTTTTGATTGGTTTCTCAGGTTTTTTAGGGTATAATCCTAGAAGTGGGATCACTGGGTCAAATGGCAGTTCAACTTTTAACTTTTTGAGGTAACACCATAGTGCTTTCCACAGTGACTGCACCAGTCTGCATTCCCACCAGCAGTGTACTAGAGTCCCCTTTTCTCCACACCCTTGCCAACACTTTTTGTTTGATGATTTGTTGATGGCGGCCATTCTCACAGATGTGAAGTGATACCTCATTGTTGTTTTAATTTGCATCTCTCTGATGATTAGTGATGTTGAGCATTTCTTCATATGTCTCTTGGCCATTGTATGTCCTGTTTGGAGAGGTGTCTATTTAGTTCCTCTGCCCATTTTTTAATTGGGTTCTTTGTCTTCCATTTGTTGAGTTGTATGAGCACTCCATATATTTTGGAAATTAACCCCTTATCTGATGCATCATTGGCAATTATGGTTTCCCATATAGTGGGATCCCTTTCCGTTTTGATGGTTGTTTCTTTTGCTGTGCAGAAAGAAGCTTTTTAGTTTGATGTAGTCCCATGTGTTCATTTTTTCTTTTGTTTCTCTTGCCTCAGGTGTTGTGTCAGTGAAAATTCTGCTGCATATGATGTCTGACATTTTGTTGCCTGCATTTTCCTCTAGAACTTTTATGGATTCATGAGTTACATTTAAGTCTTTTATCCACTTTGAGTTTATTCTCTTGTATGGTATAAGTTGGTGGTCTAGCTTCATTATTTTGCATGTAGCTGTCCAATTTTCCCAACACCATTTATTGAAGAGACTGTCTTGTCTCCACCTTTGTCAAATATTAATTGAGCATATTATCTTTGGTCAATTTCTTGGTTCTCTATTCTGTTTCATTGATCTATCCACCTGTTCTTGTGCCAGTACTGGGCTGTTTTGATTATAGTAGCTTTGTAGTATAACCTGAAATCTTGTAGTGTGATCTCTCCTACTTTGTTATTTTTTTTCAAGATTGCTGTGGTTATTTGGGGTCTTTTTTGGTTCCATATAAACTTTTGGAGTGTTCATTCTAGTTCTGTGAAATATGTCATTGGCATTTTGATGAGGATTGTATTGAATCTATAGATTGCTTTGGGTAGTATGGACATTTTCATGATATTAATTCTTCCAATTCATGAACAGAACAAGGTATATACTTCTACTTTTTTATATCTCCCTCTATTTCTTTTCTTAATGACCTGTAGTTTTCTGTGAAGAGGACCTGTAGTTTTCTGTGAAGAGGTTAAGTTTATTCCTAGGTATCTTAATTTTTTTGCTGTGATGGTAAATGAAATTGTTTTTTTAGTTTCTCTTTCTGTGAGTTCATCATTGGTGTATAAGAATGCCATCAAATTCTTCTTTTTAAAATCCTCACCTGAGGATATTTATTTATTTAGTTAGTTAGTTAGTTAAGATAGAGTGGGAGGGACAGAGAGGTAGAGATAGAGAGAAACATTGACATGAAAGGGACACATCGAGTGGTTGCCACCCGCACAACCCAACCTGGGCCAGGGACAAAGTGCAACCGAGGAACATTCCCTTAGCAGGAGCTGAACCCGGGTTTCTCTGGACCGCAGGCTGATGCTCTAACCACTGAGTGAAACAGACCAGGGCATGCCGTTGAATTCTTGATGTTAATTTTGTATCCTGCTACTTTGCCAAATTCATTTATTAAGTCTAGTAGATTTTTTATGGAGTCTTTAGGGTTTTCTATGTACAATATCATGTCATCTGCAAATAATGACAGTTTCACTTCCTCCTTTCCAACTTGGAGCCCCCTTTATTTTTTCTTCCTAATTTCTATGGCTGAGACTTCCAGTATTATGTTGAATTAGAGGGGTGAAAGTGGCCATCCCTGTCTTGTTCCTGTTCTTAAGGAAAATGCTTTTAGTTTTTGCCCATTGAGTATGATGTTGGCTATAGATTTTTAATATATGGCCTTTATTATGTTGAGATATGATCCCTCTGTTCTCACATTGCTGAGCAATCTTATCAGAAATGGGTGCCAGATTTTGTGAAATGCTTTTTCAGCATCTATTGATATGATCATATAGTTATTATTTTTCTTTTTGTTTATGTCGTGTATCACATTTATTGATTTGCGAATATTTATCATCATTGCATGCCTGGGATGAATCCCACTTGGTCATGATGAATAATTTTTTTGATGTACTGCTGGATCTGATTTGCTAATATTTTGTTAAGAATTTTGGCATCTGTGTTCATCAGGGATATTGGCCTGTAGTTTTCTTTCTTTGTAGTGTCTTTATTCGGTTTTGTAATTAGGATTATGCTGGTCTCATTAAATGAGTTTAGAAGTGTTCTATCTTCTTGGATTTTTTGGAATAGTTTGAGGAAAAAGGGTATTAGTTCTTCTTTGGATGTTTGGGAAAACTCCCCCGTGAAGCCATCTTGGCCTGGGCTTTGTTTCCTGGGAGTTTCTTAATTACATCTTCAATTTTCTTTGTTGTTATTGGTCTCTTCAAGTTTTCTGTCTCTTCCTGGTTCAGTTTTGGGAGGCTGTGTGTTTCTAGAAATTTGTCCATTTCTCCTAGATTATTCAATTTGTTGGCATACTATTGTTCATAGTATGTTTCAATGATTCTTTGTATTTCTGTGGTGTCAGTTGTTACTTCTCTTTCTTTCTGATTTTGTTTATTTGGTTTCTCTCTTTTTGTTTCTTGGTGAGTCTGGCTAAAGGTCCATCAATCTTGTTTATCTTTTCAAAGAACCAGCTTTTTGTTTCGTTGATCTTTTGAATTGTTTTTCTAGTGTCTACGTCATTTATTTCTGCTCTGACATTTACTATTTCCTTCCTCCTACTAGTTCTGGGTTTTTCTTTTTATTTACTTAATACTTCTTTAAGTTGTAGGGTTATAAAGTCAATTAGGAATTTTTCTTGTTTCTTGAGGTAGGCCTGTAGTGCTATGAACTTCCTCCAGGACTGCTTTCGTTGTGTCCCATAGATTTTGTGTTGTGTGTTCGTTTTCATTGGTTTCCAGGAAGTTTTTAATTTCTTCCTTGATCTCATTAGTAACCAATTCATTGTTTAATAGCATGGTATTTAGCCTCCAAGTGTTTGAATTTTTGTGTGTGTTTTTATTGTAATTGAGTTCTAGTATTAGGTGCGTATATGTTTACCAGGGTTATATCCTCTTGTTTAATTGATCCTTTTAATATTATGTAGTGACCTTCTCTGTCTCTTATTATGGCCGTTGTTTTGATGTCTATCTTGTCAGATATGAGTATTGCTACACCAGCTGTTTTTCCATTTCCATTTGCTTGGAAAAATTTTTCTATCCTTTTACTTTCATCCTGTGTGAATCTTTTTTTGTGAGGTGGGTCTCTTATAGACATCATATATATGGGTCATGTTTTCTTATCCAATCAGCTACCCTACATCTTTTAATTGGAGCATTTAAGCCATTAACATTTAAGGTAATTATTGATAGATAGTTATTTGTTGCCATTTTAGTTTTATGCATGTGTTCCTTTCTTTATCTCTCTCTCTCTCTTTCTCTCACTCTCTCTCTCTCTGTTTCTTCTTCTTCTTACAACAGTCCCTTCAGCATTTCTTGCAGTGCTGGTTTGGTGGTGGTAAATCCCTTTAGCTTTTTTTTAAATCTGTGAAGCTCTTTATTTCTACCTCAATTTTGAATGATAGCCTTGCTGGATAGAGTAGTCTTGGATTCAGACCCTTGTCTTGCATTACTTTCTACCACAGGATTTTAATCATTCATCTACTGATGGCACATGGGCTGCTTCCAAATCTTGGCTATTGTAAATAGAAGTGCAGTGAACATAGGGAGGCACATATTCTTTCAAATCAGTGTTTCCAGTTTCTTCAGATAAATTCCCAGAAGTGGAATCACTGGGTTATAAGGTAGTTTCACTTTTAATATTTTGAGGAAACTCCATATTTTTTTCCATATTGGCTGTATCAGTCTGCATTCCCACCAACAGTGCACGAGAGTTACCTTTTCTCCATATCCTCACCAACACTTATATTTTGATTTATTGATGATGGTCATTCTGATAGGTATGAGGTGATATATCATTGAGGTTTTAATCTACATTTCGCTGATGATTAGTAGCACTGAGCAACTTTTCAAAAGTCTATTGGCCATCTGAATGTTCTCTTTGGAGAAGTGTCTATTGAGGTCTTTTGCCCATTTTTTAATTGAATTGTTTTTTGGTGTTGAGCAGTTTGAGTTATTTATAGATTTTTGCAGTAAAATCTTGGACATTTCTTGCATAAATATTTTTTCTGATATATCTCCTTGGGCAAGGGAAACAAAAGAAAATATAAACAAATTAGACTACATCAAACAAATTTTTGCATAACAAAGGAAACCATCAACAAAGTGAAAAGACAACCCTCTGAACTGGAGATTTACCATTTGCCAATGATACATCTGATAAGGGGTTAATATCTAAAATATTAATATTTTAAATCCCCGACTAGAAACAGAAAGAAATAGTCCAAAATTTCATGGGATTGTTCTTGATAATTATATTATGTTTAATTGTTCTATGATTCAGTTTTCTTTCCCACTTACTTAATTAAATATATCACATTTCACCCTGGCCACTTTTGCTCAGTGGTTAGAGCATTGGCCCGCAGACCAAAGAGCTGTGGGTTTGATTCTGGTCAAGGGCATGTACCTCGGTTGCAGTTCGTCCCAGGCCCTGGTCCAGGTCATGCAGGAGGCAACCAGTCTCGATGTGTCCCTCTCATGTCGACATCTCTCTCCCTTCCTCCCACTCTATCTGCAGATAAATAGAAAAATATCCTCAGGTGAGGGTTAAAAAAAAAAAAGTATATTTCCAGTTTTTTATTATGGCACCTAGCATTATTAAAACAATGGAAAGTTCTGGAAAAGCCACACACAGCTGAAAATATAGAGAAAAAATGACTGAGCTGGAATCTGTGAGAAAGTTGCCAATTAAAGCTGCAAGTTGAGGCCAGAAGCTCCTTTTGCACTAAGGGATTAACTTAACTAAATAGGAAACTGACTTTTGTAATGAGAAGAACAGAGGCCAAAGCCCAAGATCTACCCAAACTGAGGAATCTCACAGGAGATCCACTAAGTGAGAAAGAATTATGCCTTTAGGACACATAGGAATCAGAAAAAAATATTTTCAACTCAACTGCACAGCCTTGGAGAGGGTTGCTTTGGGTGCCATGCATTACCTTAGTCCTAGAAAGAGAACTTATTCAAGGTAAAGCAGCAAGCCCGGAGTAAAAGTAGGTCTTAACCAAGTCTTACTATTTTAATCCTAATGCTGTGGAAACTTGTATCTTATGGCTTTTTATTTTTTTATTTCATATTTCCTACCATGGTATTCTCTCCTGATCCAGATGGATATAAGTGTAGCTCAAAACTGAAATAGCATCCTCAGAAAAAAACACAATAGTGTGTCTGTGAAAGGATGGCAGTAGTGACAAGGGTGTTATTAATCATAGTGGCACCTGGATGCTTTTTTCCCTACCTACATCCTTGTATAATAAGTATAGTCTTTTATCTCTGACAAAGAGGATTTTAAAGGCATTTTACAAGCTACAGAATATCCTTCCAAATTAGGAAAGAATTATATGTAGAAAGTCCCTGCTAGCACTCTCTCAGCACTCCAGGGATCAATGTGTTTTCTAAAATTTCAGGACTAATGTAAATTACATTTTCCTCAGAATGACAGACATGGTCTTTTGAACCTAATAAAATACTGAGGTAATACACTTGCAGATACTTATAAACAATTAATTTAGAAAGATTAAAACTCACATCCCCAAGATGACCAAAAAGTCGTGATCCATGGCCCTCTCCATTTAGATCTCAGTGGGAGGGAGAAGAAAGATGAAATTTCCCAGAAGAATCTGGCTATGTGTAGAGATATTTTTGGGTGTCAAAACTGGAGATATAATATGGGCAGAGGCCAAGAGTGTTGTTTAATATCTTACAATGTACAAGATAGGCCCTACAATAAAGAATTATCTGGTGAAATATGTCACTGACGCTGACTATTTCCTACAGACTAGACTTAAATAGATGCCATTCAAGGATGCTTTTGTTCACTTATTGTCAAGTCTACATGTTTCCCTGTGGAGGAAATTCCCTGGAATCTTCTTTTGGTCAAACTTTGGTCTCTTTCTTCACCCCTTATTCTCCATGAGTCACAGGAGAAGAAGTGATTTCTGATTAGAAAGAGTGGAAGAAGGAACTGAACATGCTTATTTTAGATCCACCCTCCCTCCTATTTCAGAAACACATTGCTCACAAATGCATGCATTCTAGGCATTCTCCGCTTGCCCATGCCTGGTTACCAAGACAGCCCACACCAGGGATGCCTGAAATTATCCAGTTATTCCAATGACTCAACGTGTGAGATTGTTTAACTCAGATACATCAAGCGGATTGGCTATAAACTGCAAATCTCCGCCATTAAGCACACTTATTTATTGACATCTTTTAGACTCCTGTGCCTTATTTCATAAGTGCTTCAGAATTCAAGGAGAAGAGTTTAATCATTGTATCTCTCTACTCTTTACAATCCTTATTTCCCTAAATCTTTTAATAATTTAGTTTTCTCTACATTCACACTGCTTCCTTAATGGTTTTATTTATCATTGCCTTATTTCCGGAACTGCTCCAATCACCAGTTAATCTCTGCCTCCATTCCTGTTTATCTCCAGTCTGCCCTCATGCTCTATAGCATTGATCTTCACAGAGCACAATTCTGATGAGGAGCGTCTTTAAAAGCCTTCGATTTTTCCTCCTATTCTATCCATTAAAATACCCAACTTTCTCAACATTTATTTCAACTGTCTGTTCATCCTATTCAAATCTACACTCTGATCAAATTGGAACAATTGTGATTTCTCCTTACATGTTCTACATGCCCATCAGCGGAGTAAATATAGTGTGAACTTAGATCTTGAATGTGATTGTACACCAGTGACTTAAGCTCTCTCTGCCTCTCTTTTCTTATTGATGATAAAAAAGTAATTATCCCTGGACTTCTTACTCACAGGATAACTATGAGAATTAATAATATACAAGAATGTTGTGTTAATGTAAGATGCTAATACTATGTGAATGTACATAGCTCAAATATGCAGAGACAGGACTGACTGTCAATAATTGGAAAGATCTCTCATTATAATTTCCTATTTTTAATTTACAAGAGGTTAACACAAACTTAAAGATTGAATTCTAGCATTTAATAATCATGTCATAAAATCTGTTACATTAACATTTTGTCTTTGCTTTACTTTTTAACAGAAAAGTGCAAAATATTCATTGTTGGTGTTTATTAAGTATGCATTTATAGGGTTAGTGTGGATTTTGAAGTTAATACTTCCTTTCAGATGAATGTATCTGGGACTCTTGAGCATTCACACATCAGTGCAGTGAATAATAATGTCCTTATTTGCATAGTTTTTTTCTGACAGCTCAAAGGACTTTACATATTACAAAATGGTGCAAATTAATATCTATGTATAAAGTCAGAAACTAAGTTCAATCAAGCATAAATGTTAACTTAAATAAGAAAGTGGCCTGACAAAAATACTATAAAATTTTCAGTGATAGTGATAGTTAACAATTATACAGTGACTACTATCAGCCATGAATTACTTTTTGGGGTGGCGGAAGAAGGGGTTCCAAAACCCATGCAAGTTAATTATTATTATTCTTTTTATCTTTATTCATAAATAAATTAACTAAGAATTTGAGAGGTTGTTTGGTATGTTCAAGGCCTTCTGGCTACTAAATAGTAACCCTAAAACTCATATCCACAGTTCACTTTAATAGCCCTCACGCATGTCCATAGTCCTGCTAAATCTATATAATCGCACAGGCAATTCTCCAGTTAGTCCGAGAATGTACCGTTCTTGTATATTATGTAGTGCCATTGAACTAGTGCAGTGGACAGTGTTATCCAGCTTTATAACTCTGATAATGCAAATTTTCAGCAAATGTCTTCTTATACCAGAAGGAAGAGTTGAAATCCAGGAAAAGGCAGTGATTAGTCAGTATCAAACACCAACACTGCAGTAGGATGAAAACTGGAACCAAAGTATTCTAAATTCTAGGCCAGTGATTTTGGTATTCTGGTAGGAAAAAAAGTAAAATATATATATATATATATATTTTTTTTTTCCTACTTTGATACAGATATCACTTGCATGTAGTGAGTGAACACAACAACTAATAATAAAATTCCATTGAGGCTGGAAGAACTAAAGTAAAATTCAGCATTTCCCAAACGTGCACGACTTCTGAAGGGCAGACTCTTGGGTAAGGCAGGGCTCTGCAGTTGTGGAAGAAAGAATGGAGTGAGGGAGGAGGTAATAATATCATATGTGAAAATAATTTTATTTCATAGAGACAAACTTTCTGGTAACTTATCTCAAACCATAGTGTTTTCTGCCTCAAAATCAGAAAACAATGTTTAAATTTGGGGGGGAAAACTTTGTAACTCTTTTCTAAGTCATTCAAAAATGAGAGCTGTTGAAGCTTCTTGGCCAGCTAAATATATTTTCATTTGAAGGGAAAATATCTCCTAAATTGGCAGCATTTGTACTGGTCTGTACAGTAGTTACTAAGAAGAAGAAGAAATAATTGGATTGATGAAAATGCAGTGAATGAAGTCTTATATTTGTGACAAATATACTTTTTTTTATTAAGGTGTTTGAGTAAATTCTGGCCAAAGCCTTGGGAACTAGCCACAAAAGTGAATCATATAAGTATGATACTAGTCTGATATGGGATCTTGTGATAAATAGAGGGAGCAAAAGAGAATTATAAACAAGAATAAAAAGAATGTTACCTATAACCATGAGAAATCAGTAATTTAATATATCTAAGTACAGAGTTTCAATTATACCCCGAAGGTGGACTGATCTTTAATAATGAAACCATAGTGCAGTCATGGCTGAATATTATTTATGTCATTTCTTATGACTACAGATGTGTGTAGTCATTGGCTTCAAGCCTGTCTACCGTTCTCTGGCAATCTCCTAGCAGCTTTCTATGTAACAACCACTTTAGGTTTTTAAAAAGAGAACCTAGAACAAGCAAACTCAAGTTTTAATCAAAACTGTAGTGCCTAAATGAGGCAGGCTTTAGGACTGCATCACGGTCAGGGATTGGCTCTCTGGAAGCAGATGCTAAGTCAGAGATTGAAGTGTGAGGTGTTTCAAGGATCAAACCCTGTGAAGGAGAGTGAGAGAAGCAAGACTGTGCAGAGGAAGAAGACAAACTGAGATGCAGAGGCAATAAAGCCCCGCCAACCTCGCAGGCAGTTCTGAAGAGGGGTATGCCTTAGAAGTCCTGCGATCAAGCCAGAGTGACTGGGTCTTCCTGCCTCTGCCCTGTTCATGTATGCGTGTGGACAGCCCAGGAAGGATAAGAGCTCAGGCGAGACATGGATCCAAAGTTGAGACAGACGCTGCAGGAGCTGACAGCTGACAGCCTGCAGGTGGGCATCATTCCTTACAGAACCCTCTGCACAGTACCATGCAGAGCCCATGAGAGCCCAAGCTGGAAGGAAAGGTTCACAACACTCATCACGTCCTTACTTAAATGTTAATATTTGGTACATCATGCATTTTTTCATTAATTTTGGTTTTTTAAAAGAAAATATGGCATTAAAATATTGGTTACCAGGATTTTTGGCACCTACTTAGATTTTTGCAATCTTACTCTAAGCCCTGCCTCTTAGTCTACCACATTCCTTAGAAAAAAAGATGGAAAAGATCTTTCTATCATACCACGTGCTTTCTCTTCCAGCAGGTCCATTGTCTTCCAGAAGCCTTCAATCCAATAGGGTTATAATCAACAGTTTGCTGCTACAAATAACAATGTTGAAGAGAAAACAGAGTTTATGTTCCACTTTTATGTATTATAAATCACGCTGTGTCCTGTGCAGAGTTCCTATGATACCTGTACCCCAGTAGTTACAGCACTTGAGCTAATGTAAAAGAGATAGATGCCATGTGGCTTAAAGAATACTAGGAAATTTTATTGGCCACATGGCACCGACCATATAAATGGATGTCAGACATGGTGCTCATATAAGTCTGACTGAGAAAGAAAAATACTCACAATATTTTAGAAGTACCAATATCAGAATATTCTCTAGATGTTTCAAATTTCATTCAATCTATCACAAACCAACTCATGCAATAAAAGTAGCAAGAGAAGAAATTTTCTATGTCATCTTTTCAGGAGCCTTTTCTCATTTAATACCACATGCTTTTCAAAGCCTCAATACATTTAACATTATATATTTTAAGGCATCTGAGAGACACTAGTTTCTATCAGAAAGAATGGCTATTTGAGATAAAATGATTTTGAAACACCTCACAATTCAGGTTCCCTGATCAGGAAGCTACCTTTATTTCTTGTACCCTAATCACTACTAAGACTTAGCTAGGAGGCTAGAGTCAGGAAGGGTATAACCTGAAAGAAAGAAATATCTGTCCCATCTTGTCAGTGGTCTAAGAAAAATTGTGAGTATGAGAGAGAGAGAGACAGAGATAGAGAGACAGAAAGAGACAGAAAAAAACTGAATGCCTTCTGCCTGAGAGACTGTGAAAGAAGAAAGAATTCCATTTTGCCGGCTAACTTGGTGGTAAAGGAGGTCTGCCCACCTCCAGGAGAGGGATGTTCTGGAAATACTGAGGGCGATACTGAAGGCAGAGAACACTGTGCTCGCCCGTCTGAGGCCAGCCTGGCGCAGCCCCAGCCCAGCACCCCTGCCAGCAGGGCACTGTTGGAGAGAGGCTTCCCTGATAGGGTAATCATCCATCCCAGCTTTTACAAAACTATTCCAGTTTTGGCATGGAAATTCCCACCACCTGGGACAACTTCAGGTCCAGGCAAACCAAACCAAGTGCTCATCTTATTTCCCAAGCCATACTCAGTGTCTCTATATAGAAAGGACCCAAGATTTCTATGTCCTCATGGAGATCCGGTGCACAGATTATAGCAGATTTAATAGCGTGAGTCCTCCCATGGAGTAAACCATGGTAACACAGAGTAAGGAAACCTCATAGCAATATTTTGGCACAGACAGTTTAGGCTGGGGCAAGTTGGGGCATGTGGCAGGCATGCGGAAGCTATGATGCACCTACAAGAGCCCAGATGAGACAAGATAGTATAGGTAGCAACAGCAGGCCCTGCCTAAGACGAAAGAGAATAGATCAGAAGTTGTACCATTACAGCCTTGAGCTGTCGATGCCAGCAGATGAACAGTAAGCACAATGATAAAGAATACCCATAGTTAAGGAATCTAGCAGGTTCCAGCCAGGTCTGAGGCCCTCTGTTCTTTTGTCCTTCAAGGACAGGTAAGCCCTCCCATGCACCTACATATGCACCAAAAGAGTACGTGTATGTGTGTGAGTAGAGAAATGTTTGAAAGATTGAATATATATTCAAAAGGGATTGAGTGTTTTTAAACACTAATAAAATAATCTGTTCAGGCAAGGTTTAAAAATAGATGCTAAAACTATTAAGCAAAATGTTGATAGAGAAGTGGATATTTACATGAATATAAAGTACCAACTGATAAAATATCTTGTTGCAAGGGATAAGTATAACTTTATAAACTCTGTAACATATTAATCAACCTTAGCATCTCTAACAGTGGGACAACTGGAAGTCATGTACCTTCTGACATAATGTAATAAGAAGCACCCAGCATCATCTAAGTGTTCTTATAATAAGGGTTCAGGCTAAATGCTGTGTAATTCTACAAGACAGTTGATCTGGTGTCTTCCACAAGTCAGTGGTATAAAACAAGGTGAGATCGATCCACACTGAAAAAGACCTTACAGTGGTTCTCAACCTGTGGGTTGCAACCCCTTTGGGGGTCGAATGACCCTTTTACAGGGGTCGCCTAAGACATAACAGTAGCAAAATTACAGTTATAAAGTAGCAACAAAAATAATTTTATGGTTGGGGGTTACCACAACCTGAGGAACTGTATTAAAGGGTCGTGGCATTAGGGAGGTTGAGAACCGTTGCCTTAGAGGCATAACAGAATAAAATTGAAAATGATAAAGCTAACCTGGCAAAACATTACTGATTATTAAATGCACGTGATCAGTAATTGGCAGCCATCCAGTTTTCCTCTAATTTTGAAAAATTGTATAATGTAGGTCCAAAAAGACATACAGACACTGTTCAAGTAGTAGGTATGTTTTAAAACACTTTTCCTGTTTGTGTGTTTGTTCAGTCACCACATAGTGAGAGAAGGTTCATGAAAAAAATCAGTTACAAAAAATAAAATAAAGAGGTGACTTCTTTGGGGCGTAGTGTGAGTTCTTTTGTAACTTAAAAAAAAAAAGAATGCTTATAAAACTAAAGTGGGGGAGGATATGGTGGGAGAAACCATTGAATCCTTGTGCTTTCTGAGACTCTTGCCTCTCTCGGGGAGGATGGATCTCCACCTAGGTTCCTCTCTGACTGCATCATTCACTCCCATCGCAGTCCCTATAGATATCTCAATGGTAAGGCAGTTCCTTGGGCATTTCAAACCCCATGAGTTTATAATTGAATACAACTTAATTATCTTTGCTAATCAAAATCTACTCAGTTGTACAATGGTGTACTAAATGACTAGCAGTACTTGAAACAGAGAAGGTTCTTAATAAATAATAGTTGCATCATTATTATAATTATTATCATTATTAATTACCCCCTTAATTCATTTTCTTTCCTTCCACATTCAGTTCATTATTTCTCTGCGGAGCCCCCTACATTTATCTCAGGCTATGTGTCCTTCTTTTCCATTTCTGCTGTCACCCCATTGTCGCTAATCCTTATCCATTCTTTCTGAAATGTCCCACCTATATTTTACCTTGGACTCATGCTCCATATTTTGCTTCAAGCTACACTACTTTTTACCATGGGAGAACAGAGCTCAGCACAGTGCTTAGGAGCTTGACTTATGGAGTGAAACCATCTCAGTTGATATCCTGACACTATTACCTTTGTCCAGACATGAAACCAGCCCTTCATCTGCAGTGTGGTTATACTAATACTGTCTACTTCACACATTTGTGGTCAAGAATTAAATCAGGTTATACTGTGAATCACCTAGGACAGGGTAAAAGTTTTAAACTTTTAACTTTGTAGAAGTTTTAAACAGTTTGCAAAAATGGAATTAATGTTCGAAATGGATCATGAACTATTAATGTACTAATTGTAATGAAAACATTGTAAATTAGAATTACATGTTCAACTCACACTTTTAAGACTTATAAATAGATTATACTAATTTACATGTCTGCTAATGTTTAGAAATTTGCCAACCTGAGAATTATTTCTTTAATATTTGCCAATTGAGAGGTAAACATTTTATTGTTTACACTTTAATTTCCTAAATTCACAGAGACTTGCATATATTGAAAAGCCAATTCAGTGATTATATAATTCCCTTATTAACATTAAGAAACTAAGGCCAGACAGGCCAATTATTAGCCAAAAGTCACACAGTGATTTAAAACACTCGGATCTCCCTCCTCCAATCTCACTGGGGTTCTTTTCATGTCATGATGCTGTTGGCAATTATATTTTTGTTTATCATGTTTATGTCCCCTACTTCATACTGAGCATTTTCAGAGAAGAGACTGTTCCCTTCCACTGTCTCCCAATATTGATTTTATAAGAATATGAATCACATGCCGAACAGTGCCAAAATAAAGAACCATTTGCCCTGGCCGGTTTGGCTCAGCAGTTGGAGCATCGGCTTGCAGTCCAGAGAGTCCCAGGTTCGGTTCCCGCTGGGGGCACGTAAAAAAAAAAAAAAAAAAAAAAAAGAACCATTGAACAAGAACCAGGTTTTTTTTTACTATTCCTATCATTTTGTCTCTCTGAAGTCACATTAATTTGAAGATATGTAGGAAAGTTTACTACTTAAAAAAAAGGCCGGGATTGAATTTTTAAGATTAATTGGAGGGAGAAAGGGAATGAAGAAATTAAGAGCCTTACTTCAATAAAAATAGCAAATGTGTGCATGAATATAGGTTTTGGAACTTGGGGGGATTCCTTGTACCAGTTGAAACTATCATCACGTCCTGCTAAGACATGATTGTTTTGCTGGAGAACTGGGTTTAGGACCAAGGTCAAATGCCTCCAATTTTCCCTCTCCCTAATGCAGATGAGCCATTCTGGAGTAGGATGAGCCGCTGAATCTGTTTGTTGTCTGGGCACACTTATTTCATTGAATCCATTTTCCTGGAACAGCCGTTATGTAACAGAAATGTACTAAACTCAGGGATGGCACAGGGTCTAAGATAAACAGCTGCCTTGCCTCTAGGAGCAATACTGTAAAGGGAGAGAAGGTCTTTACATAAGGAAACAAAGAGTGCAATGGCAGGGTCTTGTGATAAAGAGGAACTAGGGTGTAAATGGGAGCATGTAGAGTTGTCAAGAAGACCTTCCCAAAGAGGTAATACTTAGGCTGAAATCATGTGCAATGAGGTACTAACCATGAAGAAGGGAAGCCTGTAAGTGGCACCTCAGAAGTAGTAAATTATCTGCCAGTTTTTAAAAACCTCAACCAGGTCAACAAACCTGGAGCTAAGCTAGTTTCTAGAGGAGTGAAGAGAGACGATACTACTAGTGAGCTAGGTAGAGGCCAGAGCAGGAGAGAGTATGCTAAGCTAAGGAGCTTGACATTTATTTGGTGATGTTAGGAAAATATTAAAGGATTTGTAGGCAAGGGAATAAATGTTAAAATTTGCTTTTCCCTACAATATCCCATCAATCAAATGGAGGATATATTGGAGTTGAGATACACTTGTACCTCAGAGAGAAATAAGGAGAAAAACATGCTAATTCATTTAATATACCATAAAGAGCAGACCTGAGATATTGACAGGAAATCTGGAAATGTTAAGGAAAGAGACTGAGACACTTAGAAACATCTTATTTATATCTCTTTTATAGCAAGTATTAAATTGCTCTGAGGTCATTGGTTGTTTTTCTCTTCCCCATTAAAACTTAAGCTCTTTGAAAGTTTATACTTACCTTATGGCATGTGTAGCTGTGGTGCTTCTCAAATTGTTTTCACATAGTAATCATTTTTTATATCTGTTGGATAGATGAGCAAATGCAGGAAACAATTTCATATGGCAATACATTTTTGCTATGTGTTTTTAAATGCAATGCCTGTGTGTCCAGACAGTATGTCTCAGTGGCTGAGCAATGACCCATGCACCAAGAGGTTGCCAGTTTGATTCCCAGCCAGGGCACATGCCCAGGTTGTAGGCCTGATCCCCAGTTGGAGTCATGTAGGAGGTGGCCAATTGACGTTCTCTCTCATCAATGATTCATCTCTCTCTCCCTCTTCCTTCCTCTCTCTCTAAACTCAAGAAAGGAAAAAAATTTTTTAATAAATACAATACCTGTGTGATAGGTAGAACAGCTCTTCTTTTGTTTGAAAGAAGAAAGTGAAGCTGACATGGGAAGAGGCAGTCTTTTTACTCTTTCTCTGTATTTAACTTTTCATTTTGCATAACTATAAATTATCAGGAAGGGAAAGAATATTCAAGCAGTGATGGCCATTCACAATTTATAGTTATTTCCCATTTCTTCCTATGCTCATTAAGATAACTTTACAGATAAGATTATTATATATGATCAACTTGTCAAAGCATGATTTTTTTTTGTCATTTTCACAGAATTAAAAAAGTAAAACAGAATGAAAGTATATTCAATCTCCCCTTCAATTTATTTTTGGCTCAGGAATTGAAATACTTCAACAACTATTTTCTTTTGGACATAAAATCATGAGATTCAACTAGAGGCTTTCCTAAGGTCCTCTGTTGCATGGACACCTGCACTGCAGAACTAGCTTTCTGCACATCAAATGTAAAAATATAAATGTAAAAATTGAATCATTTTGAAACTATACATCTGACGTCTTCTGTATATTTTTAGCGTACATAACCAAAATATTTTTTTACTGAAGTATATACTAATAATTGTAAATGAAATGTTCATTTAAGAAAAGTGAAAATTCATAATGATAGAATTTGAAGAAGGTTGTAAAACTTATCTAACATCTCCATGCATCTGTATCCTTTCCCTGGGTATAGTAATATACTATGGTAGCAAATGACATAGTAATGTAGCATTTTTTAAAAAATTATTTTTGTGCATACTCTGTATGGAACCAAAAATTATTTACAATTCCTCTCTCCCTTTCCTTCTTTTACTACTGAGATAGTAAAATATGCACAAGAATCACCTCAAGAGCTTGTTAAGTCACAGATTCCCAATTCGGTGGCTCTGGGGTGGAGATGAGAATGTTTCTTTCTAACAAGGTATTAAGCAGTACCACTGCTGCTGGTCCGGGGCTCACACATTGGGAACCACCGCTTTACAAGAGAGACTGAAAAGCCACATTGACCTCCCTTGGGTCTGTGTGATCTTATATCTCTGAGGAGGGGCTGGTGATGCTGGAATAACAAACAACTGCCAAATATAAGTGGCCTAAAAGAACAAAGACATGTCTTTCAACTCAAGTTTTCTGTATAAGGAAAGCCACTGTGAACTGTGTTCCCTGGGCCCGTGGGTTCTCACTCTGGGATCCAGGCACACACAGCTGTTATCTGGAATGTTCTTATAGACAGTGACAGAGGGAGAAAGATGCTACCTGCACACTGAGGTACAGATCAGAAATAACATGTCACTTTCACTTAAAGCTCATTGACTGATGAAAATGACTGGCCGCACTAATTTCTGAGCAGGAGGGTGAACAGAGTGCTTGGAAAGAGATGAACCTGAATACTAGTGAACAGCTGTGAGAGGCGCCGCTGGTGCAATTCTGACCAATGCACTACAACAAAATCCACAGGCCAGGGCTTGCAGGGGAGAAATAGACATGGTGGGCATGCCCTTTCTGCATTCCACCCTCTTCAACATACACTCTCTTTTAAATTGCATGTTCTTGTGATTTCTAGAGCTGCAGCAGCCATATTGAGGTGAGAGGGATTAGTAAACTAGAGCCTATCACCAAATCTGGCCCACTGCTTGTTTTTGTAAATAAAGCTTTATTGGAATACAGTCACACTCATCAATTTATGCTATATTATACTACGTGGCTACATTCACAAAACAAGGGAAAAATTAACTATTGGTATCAGAAACCTTGTGCCTCAAAAATCCAGAAATATTTACTATTCTCTGTTTCTTTATAGAAAAAAGTTTGTCAACCCCTATACTAAGAATTTCAGAGCAGGAAAATAAAGTGAACTTGGATCTCTGATGATATCCTTGATCACTTACACCACCGTGGATTGCCGTTTCAAGAATTTTTTTTAAACGAGAAATATTGAGCCCTATTTGTTCAAGCCACATTAGCAGGGTTCATAGCTCAAAGATGAAAGCATTCTTAATTGATATACCTCCCTATAAACATTCTGGATGTCTGGAATACTAGGCATCCTTCAAAATTTCAGGTAGAAGAACAGACACAGGTAAAATGATATATCTAAGCGCAGGCATCTACCTGCTTAGCAGAGTCAGTTCTACAGCTAGGGATATAGACCCTCAGGTCAGAACACCATGTAAATATATTGCAATACTATTTTTTCTAGCAAATCTTGGGAACTACATCATCATACTGGAGAAGTTATAAATAAAGACAAAGGAAATTATCACAGTGTTGACAAGTTTGGAAGAGATAAAATGGATACTTGAACATAAACACACCAGAATACTTTTATTTTAGATTCTGACTGAAGATATAAGATCAGAATATAAATAATAATAAAGAGGGAGGATAAAATGAAACTAGGGCACATATTTTTTGAGAGTTTAATTTGTGCCAGTGTTTTTCACAGAGAAACATAATTTAGTTCTTACAAGGACTCATGTGAGTGAGACATAATTTTTAGGTCCCTACACACCAACAATCTGAGTCTCGAAGAATTGTAAAGACTTGTTTAAGGTCACACACCTAGTTTAGAGTGAAGCTTGGATTCAAATTCCTATCCTCTTTTCCAATAATCTGTCTCTCTCTCTCTCCCTCCCCACCCCCACCCCCACCCTGACAGAGTGAGTGGATATATCTAAGAGAACTTTGTCTTTGGTGGGGGCCTCACTTTTCTTCTAGATTCTATCTCCTCCCAGTAGCTCGAAGCTTTTTCCAGTGTTGTCTTCCTAAACAGTAATTCCTAAAATGTGGTCTCTGAACCAGCATCATCAGTATTGCTAGGAACGTGTTAGAAAAGAACATTCTTGTGCTCCACTGCAGATTTATAGTGTCAGAAGATCTAGAGATTCCAGCCTAGAAATCTGAGTTGCGGAAGCCCTTGGGTAATTCCGATTAACTAAATACTACAAATTACTTCCCTGAGCCTTCTATTCCAGCCCTAATAGCTATTCCTCTGACCTCCCTAAGGTGCCAGCTGAACATAAGTCTCATGTGTAAAGCAGTCTTAGAAAAGAAAGACACACCAGGACCTACTTTGTTTCTAACCGAGAGCATGTATTTTTTGACAGGAGGTTCTGAGTGCTAGATAGAGAATAAATGCATTGAATAAATCAACCAAGGAAGGAAGGACTCCTGAAAAGGTGACACAGAAATTATATTTTCCGAGTAGGATTAGTGTGGTGGTGGTGGTGGTGGTGGGGTTGATAAGATGTATTAAGCTATCTGCACATTGTGATAGGGTAGACACTGAGAGGTTTTAAAATCTGGACAATAGGTGATGGTGGCCTGATGGTAGAAATGTTGAGTCTGAGGTTCGGTCATGCAGTTATTCAAAAAGAAAGAAAAGAAAAGAAGAAAAATCACATATACTAACTTATAGCCAATATACCAATGACAAAAGACAGCATTGTTGACTTCATAGAGCTTACATACTGAGGTAGAGAACATAGTTTGAAGAAACGATATTTTAACAGTGACATAACTATAGTTGGAATTAGTTACACAAATATTTCTAGAATGAACATTCTAGGTAGAAGATCAACAAGCGTGAGACCTTGTGGTGAGAACTTTTATGGATTAACAAGGCCAGGATGACTATAATGGAATGAAGAAGGAGAAGCATCTAAGTGATGAGGTGAAGAGATATATAGAAGAAAGATCAATGATTTTGGATTTTATTTAAGTGTGATGAAAGTCATTGGAAATTTTAGAAGAAGGGGTGGCATAGTCTAATGTATGTATTGAAAGGATTCCTGTGGGTGCTGAGTAGAAGATAGCTGGAGGGTGGGTGGGTTGGGTGATGGAGAATTCTGCATATGTAGAATTCTATAGGACTAGAACAGTTCAAAGACCAATGCTGTAATCCAGATGCTGTATACTCACTGTACATGAGTGGTAGCAATAGAGGAGTAGAGATGTGGTTTTAATTGGGTTGTTTAATAGTGATGAGAGAATCCCATGATAGATAAATAGAGTTGACAAAGAGCAAACTGCATGCAGCGGTGGAATGCCATTTCCGGTGTCAGATAAGCATAAGGGGAGTGAGGCTCTTTATGGGAAAAAAATGACAAGAATCTAAAACACTGTTTTCTGTGAGATACATATTGACATCCTGGAAGATCCAGAGTCTGGATCTCAGAGGAGAGATTTGGTAACCTTGAGAGTGATTGGCATATAAATGGCACAGGTCAAATAACTTTCCAGAGGGAGAGATGGGATTGAAAATAGAAAAAGGCTTTCTGATGGAATGCCTACGTAAAAGGAGAGCACCAACCCCTGCCCCCAAATAAAAAAGAGGCCCCCGAAAAGATGATAGCATGTCAAAAACAGAAATGGGTGGTTCTAGAGAATTCAGGGAGACAAGAGTTTTGAGAAGAAAGGCTGGTCAACAGTGGCAAATATAGCCAACAGCTCAAGCGCACTGCACTGAAAAGAGCTGTGGGTGCGAGAAGCACAGAGGCTTGTTGATGCTTTGTTCTGGTGGTGGGGCAGACCAGTTAGATCTATTGCTGAAGGAGGGAGGGGGGGTGGGAGAAAGAGAGAGAAAGAGAGAGACAGGGAGAGAGAGAAAATGAAGCTAACAATACTTGTATGTTATTTGTCTTTAACCAATAGTATAAAAATTTTGACAGAATATGTATGTAAATTTTTACTGGACATATACATTCATGTTTTTATTGATTTAAAAAAATAAAATTTTATAAGAAAGACTTTATTTAATAACCTAGGGGAATATTCTTATACCCTTTTAAGCTCAATTTCTCATTTGTGAAATAGGGTTTATATAAAACTACTCATAGTCCATTGTATGTGTTAAATTGAATAATGCAAAGAACACATAGGTGGAGGCATAGTAGCCACTTAATAAATGTTAGCTGTAATTATTTCATATTATTATTATTTGATAGCATTTTTTTTCTTGGTTCTTCCTCTCCCCCAGGACTATGAATTATCTGCAGGCTGTTGGCTTATTCACAGGTCATATCAATAATATTTTTATTCTTTTAAGATAATTTGCCATTTTCCTCTTCATTCTGAGTTTCAAGTTTGTGAACTATATCATTGATTTGCCACTTTCAATGAAGATTCATATGCTGGTGTTTTATTTTAATTTTTCTGTCCATCTTTTCTCACTCTTCTATGTCTATTTTCATCTGTCTGATTTCCCCTTATGACTTTCTGATCTATTTTCACAGAAGCCGTCTACTTTGATTTTTTTTTTTTTTTTGAGGGAAATGAGTGCAGGATACAGTGTTTATTGAAGTCCAGCGGGGACTGGCCAAACGGCCTTCTAGAGCGTGGGCCTGCGGAGGAGGCAGAGTGGATGAAGTCGGTGCAGTCGTCGGCATCACAAGCCGTCGGGAGGCAGTAGACCATGCCATGCTCCTCATTACAGCACTGAGCCTATCATTGCTGGTCTCAAAGTTTACAGCTGTGTCATCGTAAAAAACAGCATTTGCTGCCTCGTATAAAACATTATAAATATTTAAACCCTAGTCCCTGCCCTACTGTGAACACTTGGGACCCAGGTCCCGGTCAGAGGAGCCGGCCAGCACACCGTCTACGCACCTCGGAGCCCCCTGGGCCGTGAGTGCGGGACCACGCGAGGGAAAGGACACAGTTGAGACTGGAGGGCTGTTTTCCATCTTAAGTGGTCCCAGCGTTAAAAGCAGACAAAAAAACAAAAAACTTTGGTCCAACATTTTCAGGAAGAAAGAAACCTTGAATGCTGAAGAGCGCCTGTCCTCTCAGACAGAGGGCAGATTGGGTGTAAGGCATCTGGGGGGGCTCAGGCCTGGTGCTTTCTAGGAAGAACCCAGGCTCCTCAGCAACCCCCACTGCCTCTGCCCTGGAAACTGGATCCGAACCTGCCACTTAATTCTAAGGAATAAAATCAAAAGTACCATATGCAAGGTCATGTAAGGAGGAAATTCAGATTACACGCATAACATTTTTATCATCTTACTACATAAAAGGTTACATAAAACTATTTCTTTTGCATATAAATGAAGATTAGAATATTTGGTCAACTGGAAATACTGCTAGGCACAGCTGTCCACTACTGCGTGAAAGCACAGTGCAGAGATTTATGATGAAACAAAGCTCCAAGCTGGAGAAGCTCCAGGAATGCACCCTTGGGGGGGGGGTCTCAGCCCAGGAAGAGCACCTCAAGCCGGGAAGGTGGGTATCACACACCTGAATAAACAGAGGGTTGGGATATTGTCAGACTCTGCAGCTGTCAGCCTCCTGCCATGCCAGGCACATGATCCCTGCAGGAGGCTGTCCCCCCAGTCCCCAAACCCCTACACGACTGCAAGAAAGCCCTGCCAGAGCAGTGGGTTTACAGGCACAAAAAGCCGAGTGGAGGTTTGGGAGCGCCCACACTGCAGGCTGCAGAAGACGCAGGCAAAGGGCCAGGGAGGCGCAGGCATACTGTTCATACATCACCAAGAGCCTGCAGCCAGCACCCGTCTCCCCAAAGTGAGCGAGGTGAATTAGATTTAATTTTTTAAAAAACAGATCGACTAATTTCTCTTTAAAAGAATAAAATCTCTGGTCTTTTAAGGTCACTTCAGTTGGTTTTAAAGTGGCTCTTCTATGGAGTGCTGGAAGGTGTTGCCGGGAATGCCCAGCAGGCTGTTCCTTGGTGGAGGTGATACCATTGTAATAGTTTGGTTGTTATTTAACAGGAAAGGAGTAGAGGGGAGACTAGATAATATAGGCATGCCATTTGTACAGTTTTGCCAGGAAGCTGCAGTTAACACTCTCCAGGTCTACTCCCCACAGATTGATGGGGGAAGGGGCTGGACAGAGGCAATTTAGATGCATGCCCAGTGAAGTGTGGGTGACGTGGGAAGATGCTTACCTGTTAGTCACACCTGGGAAAAAGTCAGTAGCCAGAATAGACATGGCCACTGCAAGGGCACAAAACCTGCGATTCATAAGCTCCTAAACAAGGAAAGTTCACTCTATTGGCTGTTGGCCATTTGGCCCTCTTATACTCCTGCCTCTCCTGTTGCAGGGGAAGTGTTCCCCTGCATTTGCCCACGTGGCCCACAGACATGTGAGACCCACACAATGGACTGATAGACTAGCCTGATGCCTGAGGCTCTACTGGACTCAACTCCATCAGGGAAAAAAAGCTCTGGACACTGGACCTGTTTCTAGCTCTACTAAATCCCCAGCTACCCCTCTTCCAGGAGTGGACTAAGGGAACTGGGACTTTGCAACCTGAGGAATACGACTCCACATGAATAAAAATCATTCTGTCTCCCATGAGAGTCTCAGAAAATTTATTTTCTCAAGATATGGTAACAGAATTGCATTTCTCCTGCAACAGTGGGGCCTAGACAGTGGACTTGAAGAAGGACACTACAGATGGTGGTTCTCATCCAGGTCGTGGTCATGCAGGTCGATGAGCACCGGATGGCCTCCTGCACTGAACCCAGCTGTATCAGTGCCATCTTGCAGTCCTTCTGGAAGAATGTGAAACTTTTGACAAGTCCACCGTTGCTGGAGATCATCTTCTCTACTTTGATTCTAATGAAGATCTTAGAGTTTCCTTTGAGGTCCTGCTATGGCACATTTTCAGAAGTTATGCCATTCTTCAGAGTCTCCTGGTTGCTTGTTTGCTCTCTTATTCCTTAAAATTTTCTACTAAAATACATGATGATTTTCCCACCCTGTCCAGTTTGGCTCAGTGGTTGAGCGTCAGCCTGCGGACCAGAGAGTCCCAGGTTTGGTTCCCACTAGGGACACATACCACAAAATAAATAAATAAATAAATGAAATAAAATACATGATGATTTTTAAAAATTGTTTTATCTTAACTTATCTTCATAAAAAGACCAGTGTTTACCTCTCTCAGTCCACTGAGGAGGTGGTGTAGCCTTCCTCAGACCCTCAGCTGAGGACCAGCTAGATGTACACAGCCTTTGCTCCTCCAGCGGCCTTCACCCAGTGAGGTACTCAGGTAGCATCTTCCTCCACCTCCTTCTGGCTGATTCTTCATGAAAATAAATGCAGGTAACCCATGAAAAGCACAGTTGCCAGCAAGCATTGCTGCTTGAGGCCTGCCCATCTCTGCTGACTTCTATGGTACCTTTCTTGTGAGAATCATCCCTCCCAATTGCCACATGCCGTTGCCAGATTCCAACAGTTATGAGAGAATGAATATACAAGTGTGTCATGTCATGGCCAGTCCATATATAAAAACAGAACTGACCCACAACCTGCAACGACCAACTCAGGAAGTCAACCTACCATCTATAGTAATCAATCCAGGAGGGCAGACTACTATCTGTAGCAACCAATCCAAGAAGTTGAACAATAGCCCCAGCCCAGAACAGCTAGCACTTGATGAATAACTGATAGCTTTCTTAATATTTGCTCCCATTTCCAATGTAGGATCCACCAGAGAAAGCCAAATATATAGCTCACATAGGATGCCCTGCTCTAGTTAGGCCCCTCTGGCTTCCCTATGGCAACAGCATCCCAATCAGGGCATAGCTGAAGCCTCCCCATTGCTTCGCTATGAAGCTTTCTCAGTCCTCTGCCTGCCTTTGAATCTCTGCTAAACACAAATGATAGTGGCTGACTCACTGTAGCAAGCTCTGAATAGCCTTTGCTTGTGCTTATTTAAGTGGTGTTCAGTTATTTTCACCTAACTGTCCAGCTGAATTCTGGACTATATAGCTTCTACTTAGGTAAATATGAATCAACTAATATTTTGGGAAACAATGTATGTTAAGAAAAAAGCAAGATAAACCATAAGCAAAAATTCGGGTAGTTATTGTTATTCATTAGCATCTGCCTCATAATTATACCATTAAGATATTTATTAAAGGAAAACCCACAGGTCCCATGTGGCATCACCAATGCGAAAAGCCTATGATGCCAAACCTAGATTTAATCCCTGAGCTAAGTGCAGTTTCAACCTCTCCCAGAAATATTATCTTTTTTTAATTTTAATTTTTATTGATTTTCAGAGAGAGAGAGAGAGAGAGAGAGAGAGTGAGAAACATCGATTTGTTATTCTACTTGTTTATGCATTCCTTGGGTGATTCTTGTATGTGCCCTGACCAGGGATTGAACCCGCAACTTGAGTGTAGGGGGACTACACAGAAATGTAATCTTAATCAACCAGTTTGAAATTTCCTGTCAAATACCAGTAAGGTGATTTGTCAGGGAGGCCCTCTGTATGACCCACATTAAAAAGAGACAATCTGTATAACAAAAACCATTCCCTTTCTTTTCTCTCCCAGGAAAATTCTCTTGGCCCCAAAACAATTCTTTCTTTTCTTTGTTAATAGCCCCTTTGCTTCACCCTTCTCTCTATAAAAACCTTCCATTTTTTTTTAATAACCCCTCCGAGTGCCCTAGTAGTTGTTAGATGGGATGCTACCAGATTCATGGTCACGTAATAAAGCCCATTAGATCTTCAAATTTGCTTGATTGGATTTTATTTTTTAAACACAGGTATGTTTTATTATAACACAAGATCTGACACACTAAATTCAAGGTGAATAATGTGATTCCCAGGCTGATGACTTTGACTCTGTTCCACCCACAGCCACAAACACATACACACAATTCCAGTGATTAATGAATCCCATTAGCCACATAATTTTGTTTGTGTTTTTTTTTTTTTCAAAGTCTGCCCGCAAATGTATCCATATTTTAGACAACAGAATTATTTTCCTTGAATTAACCATAAACGGATTCACTAAAACACCTGCTGTCTAATAAATCTTTTAATTAATTGGATGCCTTCTTATTTAAAAAAAAAAAAAGTTAAATTCCCACATTATGTTGCTAATAGCTTTGCGGCTTTTATAAACACACGAGGACCCAGCACTCACACATGCTCTTAAGAGAAGAGAGGCGCCAGGCGATTTCAAAGCAGTGAATAGGTCTCCTTAGCTCTAACAACTGAGACCGGTGAAATTTCACAGCTTGTGTTTGCTGTGTGAGGAGTGTGTATTTCTTTTATCTGCTTTCACCTCTGCATACAGCCTTGTGTCCTTGAGACACAAAATAATTTAGAGAGGCTCTTTGCTATTCCTGGTAATTCAGCCTTGTTTTTCTATTGCACACTCCAAAGCTCAGTGGGAAAATTTATCCTACTTAATCATGACAGTGTAGATGCCAGAAGGAATTGAGTCAAGTAGCGGGAGTCTGGCCTTGGTGAGGTGGAATCCTGGCCCCTCTTTCCCCTGTAACTTCCATTGCACATGTCCCTTTTGGTATCTTCATATTTTCTTCACATGTGTTTAGTGCCTCCGATGATACATTTTCATTCTGCTCCAATCTAAAATTATTTTTCTTTTCCACCCATCTCACAAATTACTACACATATTGGTGAAATTCATGGGATGATTTAAAAATCTCCCATGTCTATAGGTGAATTCTGTGTGACTTATTTAAATTAATTTGATGCTGTACACATGTCTGATGAGTCATTTGACTTTTAGGAACTCATGGAGACACACCTGGTCTGAGCTGACATGCTGACTCAGAGAATCGATGTCTCTAAAGTACCTATAGCTTTGAAGTCAGCTGTTTTAGCATTATGTTAAGTCCTCTGTTATTTGATTTCTTCCTCAATATTCTTTTTCTTTCATATAAGGCTGCAAAACAGAAGTATGTGTTTTACTAAGCAAGAACCATTGAGTCATTTAACTATCAATGGTAATAGTTATTGACAATGCAAACTCTAATAATGACTAGTCAGGGTTTGCTATGTGGCAGGCACTGTGCTCAGGCATTTATATATCACAGCAACTCCATGAAGCACATACTATTCACTATCTCCACTTAGCAGAAGAAAAAGCTGACTCATCAAATGGTTAAGGAGTTTGTTCAAGGCCACATAACTTTCTGTCCAAGTTCTTATTTTGAATGGGGTGTTATTTCTTCAATAATTCTTTTAAAGTTCTTCATAACTGACAAGGCAAAAGTTTTACATTAACTGTAGTTTATAATCTTTATTTCTTAAATCCAAGTTTTAAAAAGAAAAGTAGAAAAGGGTATGGGAGAGAGAGAGTGCAAGGAGTTCGTGTACTAACCATTTTTAAAGAAATCTTTTTTTCAATTATGATATTTCTCAATAGAAAGAATCAAAATGTAAATTGCAAAACATCCCACAACCGAGATCAAACCAGAATGAGAACTGAGGTCAGCTGCCTCCAGAATCTGTTTTCTTAAGACTTTATATTTCCTCTCCAAACTCTAGTTCTGTGATTTACTATCTTTGCTTCCTGAGGCCAACTGCTTAGATTCTGTGAACCTTGGATTTTTTTGTATTGGTTAAATGGAGATATTTAAAAGGTTGTGGAGATTTCGAAAGATACGGCCTGAAAGTGTTTAGCAAAGTGCCCAGCACTTTCGAAGCCTTCCATGAATAGTAATTACCAGCTACTATCAGAAGGTATAATAAGGTGAAGTTTGCCCACACAGGCAGCCCCCTCCTGTACTTGCTTCGATTTCTTTATCACAATTCTACGTGGAAGATGAAGATAAAAACCTGAGCTGATACCTATCATGGTATAACAAAGAACACCGGGCTGAGGGAAATGAGACCTGACTCTCATCCCAGGTGGTTTGTTAACACAGTATGACACGGGGAACATTGCTGAGCCTCTCTTGGCTCAAATTCACCCTTTCAGGAAAATAAGTAAGTGTAATGACTTCTGACACCAAGTAGCTGGAGTTGGGCCTAACTTTACAGGTGAAGGTCATCGTGCTCCATAAAATTGCCCTGACCGCAAACACCAGCCACAAGTTTGGATCACCTCGCTTCCAATCAGCTAGCTAGAAATTTAGAAGCTGCCACTACCTCTTAAGGTTTAATAATATGTTCAAAAGATTCACAGAATTCAAGAAAGCACTAAACTTAAGAGTATAGTTTTATTATAGCAAAAGGATACAAACTGGAACCAAAGGGGAGATGCATGATCTAGAATGGTCTTCAATTCAAAGCTTCCTTGGTACCCAGGTCACATTACCTTCCCAGAACTTTGATATGTGACAATACTCAGAGTAATAATAACCAGGGATATCTACCTAAGCTTTGGTACTCAAAGTTTTTATTGGGGTTTTGCTTTGTAAATATAATTGATTCAATCAAAGACCACACAGTTGAACTCAATCTCCAGCTCCCCCTTCCCTCCCAAGAAGTTGGGTTAACATGGCTCAAAGCTCCAACTTTCTAATCACACGATTTGTCTTTCAGGCATGGCCAACTCTCATTCTGAGTCATCTCCATTGCATAAACTAAGAAGGTGCCCAGTATGAGTGACCTCATTAGGATAAACTGTTAGATGTCCCTGAAGGGTTCACCGTGAATCACAAAAACACTCTAGGAAATTTCAAGAATTTAGAGGTTACCTCCCAGGAAGTGGAGACAAATGCCAACCCCATACTATTATATAGTAGATGATATAGAATAAGCTCCCTAGGAGCACCTAGATCCAATCTCCTAAATAGTCTAAGACATTTTTTTAACAGAATGGTCAGAAAAAGGAAAAGCAAAGGGAACATGGGTGAAGGAAAAGCTCTCTCTCCCAAGATTGTGTTTCACTAACTAGTAGGTACAGAAGAAAAGATGACTCTGGTTTCAGAAACATATTCTAGCTAGAAAAAAAAAAGTGGCTGGCAAAGTGGCAGTGAAGTCATGTGTCCAGTAGCTTATTGTCCTATTACCTAGAGCTTCAGTTACATTCTATCATTAGCTCATGAGTCAATCATATTCATATCCTATATTTTGGGGAACTTTTCATTGTGTACCAAAAGCTTTAGAATTGTAGTAGATTGTAAGACTTTACTTCCCCCCTGCTCACCTTTCTTTTCTAAATATTATTTCCTGAAACCTTTCGCACACAAAAGTTATTGAACATTAATAGAATTTTCCACATATTAGACAAAAAATTGTGTCAATACAACACACAAAGCTTAAATGCCTTGCTTTGCTTGTGAGCCATCTCTGAAAGAATAAGCAACTTGTTAAAGGAAAAGAAATATGTTAAACATACCATAACTTATTCATTACCCCGTACATTCATATAATAAATAATCACTGACTCTTTACTCTTCTCTAACAAAAGATGTCTTCTCTGCTTTTCTTCCCAAACAGATAGGTATAATATCATCCTATTTTAAGTCTGTGTGCATATGTGTGGAGGGGTACAATACTGTGATAAGAAGTAATGAATGCAGCAATGAAAATGAATAACACCCTTCACTGAGATCATTAATTAAAGTGGAACATTTTCAGATAGATATAGATATAGGTATAGGTATAGGTATAGGTATAGGTATAGGTATAGGTATAGGTATAGGTATAGATACAGATACAGATATAGATATAGATATAATATGTGTTTTCCTGTCAGAGGTACAAGAGATTAAAGAAGTATTCTCTGTACTTTTTCTAATGACAGAATCATCTTTGGATATTATATCCTCAGAAGCCTTTTAAATATCAGTTTACAATTTAATAAACATTTTGTGAGGAGAAAATATTACTAAGATAAGAATGATCGTCAAACTCCCTATTTCAGTCATTCACTTAGCCTATCTGTAGCCAGGCTACACCAGGCTCGGTTCTAGGAACGTGAAATGTCCCCCTGGGTGTCACCAGGTGCTGAGGAAGCAGACATGTTCTATGATCGACTTAAAGCAATTTGCTGATGTTAACATGTTCCTCTAAATGGCCTCTATAATTTGAGTGCCGTACATGTAAGACCGCCTTTTATAATATATAGTAAGATTTACTCTAGAGTTTTACTCAAAACAGAAAATACACTATCAGTTAATTCAGGACAAGATATTCGGGTACAAATGTATCTTTTACTGGCATTTCAATGAGACATCTGACCTTAAGGATTGCATTCAGATACATCTTCTTTGAGCTGGCACAAATACACATGTTATGGAGGCATGTGATGTGGAATCGTCTAAGAGTGTTGGGTGTGCAATTACCTTACCTATGTGCTGCCAGGAAACTCCTCACCAACAAGCATCATTTGAGAGGAATCTTGAAGGATGAGTAGTAACTGCCTCAACCAAGGGAAGGATGAAGACTATTTTAGTGAGATGACGTGTGAATGACGTGAACACAGGACATCAAGGAATGAACTGCCAGGTAAACATAAGTAATGGAGATAAACTGGACATAACCGGAAACTAGGAGAGCATGCGTTTAGGTAAATGCTGCCTAAAGGAAGAGGAACAGAAGCAAGGACACCGTGACACAGAGAAGTCTCTGCTTAGCTGAAAGACACGAGTGCAGGGCTGCTCAGTGCTTCCAGCGGTCTGCAGGCTCGGGCACCTTCCATGAGCCATCTTTCGTGTGTGCCATCTCCTCCAACTGCTACACAATTAAGTCACTGGGTGACAGTGACAGAAAATGAAGCGCAATGTCGGAGCCTCCCGCATTCTACATTTCTTTATTTCCGTTTGTTTTGCAGCCTCATCCAATTACTTTCTCCGAATCCAAGTTGACTCTGAACTTTCTTGTTTCTGCACACAATGTACTTTCCTCATTGGAATGCTCTGTTTACCTCCTGCCTCAGAGTCAGCTTTTCAAACCATGGCTCTCTTTAAAGCCTGTCCAAACAGTCCAAATGAGATTCGTCTTCCTCTGCCCTTTAACAGTAACATTTGTGCATCCATTTCAATGGATCATTGTCAGCCTTCTGTCACAGTGTTTCCCCGAAGGTGATAAACCCTTCAGGGACGTCACCATGTTTGGATTCTCAATGGTCCCCATGACTACAGATGGTACATAATGGATGCACGGTATACATTTATACATGCGATCAGTAGAATTTCAACTGATGAATATAATTTGCCAGAAATCAGATGTCTATAATAATTTGATTATTTTTGGTACATGTGAGGCAGCCCTTTATACATATATTAAGCTTAATTCTAGACTTTTACCCCAAAGAGGAAACATGCTATCAGTTCACGGAGGACAAAATATTCTGGCACAAGCTTTTTTATTTGGCACTTCAAACTATAAATTCATTTTTTATTTTCAAAGTTACAAACTATGTTTTTTGATAGCCAGTCCAACCAGAAGATTTTACTATAAGATTGTATATTCCCTTTGTTGATGTCTCCAGATAAGTTACTGCTTTATGAGCAGTAGCCTATTAACAGGCATTCACACTGAGCAACTTCTTTTGCATAAGACATTTCTGGGCAAATACAATTACCCAGTGCTATTAAAGCAGCATGGAAATATATAACTTGAGAAAAGGAAAATCGTACACCAACTATATTATTTTGGTTCCTAGTGTCAAATTCTTCTAATCAGTTAAAACCTCTTCTCTAGCAAATTGATCCCCCCCTTTTTTCCCTTTATAATATATTCTATAAACATCTACAATCTTAATTTGCTATTTCTTACTTTGTATTATAAAGTTCATTTCTGTCTCCAGTTCCCTTTATTTAATGTGGTGATGAATTATTCTCACATTTTGGCTTAGCAATTATATAGGAGATATACTCTAATTTAGAGACAGATATAGATTATTTGCTGTTTAAGTTAAAATTAGAAAAATCAAAGAGATGGATGGTAATCTGTAGATCTACCAAATTAAATCCTCTTCATAGTGATGAGTTGCCCCATGGTGGAACAAATATGATTAGCTTTGGTTGTAAGAATTTGTGTATTTTACATTTTAATAGCATGCTTGAGATTTTCTGGTAAGAATAAGAATGTGACAAAGAAGGAAAAAAAGTGATTAAGCAAAGTCAGAAGAGCTTGATACTGCTGTTCCGAATCAATGTTGCAAAATTAACTTCCCTCTGCTTAGCTTAGTTTCTCAATTCCAAAAGGGGACCAGGTCTCATGAATAGGGCCTCTCTCTACTAGAGCACTATGATTTCTAAGGGACAGATTTTCTTTAGTGCATTTTACCACAACCCATTCTAGATGAGCCTGTTTTAAAATATCCACCTGATTTTTTATACTTCCCTGATAAATTATTTGATAATTGTATACAACTGGACACCTAAAATTATTTTTAAAAATGGATGGCTTACACAACTCAACAAAAAGAAGACAAAGAACCCAATTAAAAACTGGGCAGAGGAACTAAATAGACACCTTGCCAAACAGGACATACAAATGGCTAAGAGACATATGAAGAAATGCTCAACATCACTAATCATTAGAGAGATGCAAATTAAAACAACAATGAGATAATCACCTCACACCTGTCAGAATGGCCACCATCAACAAATCATCAAACAGCAAGTACTGGTGAGGGTGTGGAGAAAAGGGGACTCTAGTGCACTGCTGGTGGGAATGCAGACTGGTGCATTCATATGGAAAACAATATGGTGTTACCTCAAAAAATTAAAAATTGAATTTCCATTTGACCCAGTGATCCCACTTCTAGGAATATACCCTAAGAAGCCTGAAACACCAATCAGAAAGAATATATGTACCCCCATGTTTGTAGCAGCACTATTTACAATAACTAAGACCTAGAAACAGCCCAAATGTCCATCAGTAGACGAATGGATAAAAAAGCAGTGGTACATATACACAATGGAGTACTACGCAGCTGTAAGAAAGAAAGATCTCTTATCCTTTGAGATGACATGGAGGGAAGTGGAGAGTATTATCCTAAGCGAAACAAGCCAAACAGAGAAAGACAAGTATCATATGATCTCACTTATTTGTGGAATATAATGAACATAAAAGTCTGAGAAATGGGATAGTCCCAGAGACGTGGAAGGGGGGTACAGACTGACAATCCCCAGAACAGGGGGTGGGAGGGGAGAGATAAACCACAGAACTTATTTGCATGTATGCATGAACAAAGGTCATAGACAACAAAGCTGGGGTCAGGGTGGTGAGGGCTAGGGAGGGGGGAATCAGTGGGGGGAAAAGGAGAAACATCTGTAACAAAAATAAATAAATTAATTTAAAAAAATGGATGGCTATTATTGTTTTACATATCTTGGACAAAACATTTCTTTCAAATTATTTGTCTATGTGGTCCAACCTAAAGATCAATATTCTAGCCAGATAAATAAGCAAAGAGTTGCCCTGGCTGGTTTGGCTCAGCAGTTAGAGCGTCGGCCTGTGGTCCAGAGACACCGGGGTTTGGTTCCCGCTAAGGGCACGTACCTCGGTTGCAGTTTATCCCCGGCCCTGGTTGGGTTGTGTGGGTGGCAGCCACTCGATGTGTCTCTCTCACATTGATGTTTCTTTCTCTCTCTCTTCCCCCCTCTCTCCCTCCCGCTCTATCTGAAGATAAATGCAAAAATGTCCTCGGGTGAGGATAAAAAAAAAAGAAAAAACAAATAGATATTTAACAAATAAGTAGGCTCCTCTCATTTTATCTGGAATCATCCTGAAATAGTAGATCTAAGACCCTTAGTTCATTTTTTAAGACCTCTAACAGTTCAAGTTCTTTTCATCCTAATATAGTAGAAAAGTTCCACAGTATCCTGCTGACACATCAGTGCCTGACAGAAATCTACACGGTAAGTGTTGAACAATACTGTCAGGCCTTCTAGACCATAAATATTAATGAAGTTGCATACTCATCAATAGACCAAGATTCTGTTTTTTTTTCACATATACACCCCCCTTCCTGTCCTGACTCCTGTTTCCCTCACTTCCGCACACGGTGTGCTCAGGTGTGACCTTTAGTTCCTTAAATAAATCTCCATCCTGTGTCTGCCAGCAAGTCCTAAATGGGTGTCTCACAAACAAAAGTCCGCTACCACCATCATAAGATGCCCCACATGTTTTTATTCTTTTTCTTTAAATAACACATTTTCATATCTCTGCCCTCCAAGAAACCACCATGAAAAAAATTTTTCTAGGGGAACACTGTGGTAATTTCTATGCCATTGTTATGTCTGGATTCATGTAAAAGTAGAGAGAATACCCTCATTCAAATGAGTCAAATATTGATATCTTGACTAATAAGTAATACTCTTTATGCTCAGAAATTTATAAAATAGTCTATGAAGGTAGATTCTTCAGCTGCAAAACCAATCTTTTCTTTTCTAGGGCATCAAATCCATTTTGAGAGGGAGGCAGAACCTACATCAACTCTCCTGTTATCCTTTTCTCTGCCTTCTTTTGCTCTGTGACAAGGTCAAATGAAAGTAGAAAAGATGGAAACCTGCTCTCTGTCCATTCTCAGTCCTCACAACAAAAAGCCCTGATGTGTCGATTCAGTTTGAGCTCAACTAGGAAACTCTGCTACTGGAAAGGACTGTATTCAATAATTGTTGATCAAAAATGACGTCTGCGAGTGCTCATGAAGACAACACTGGTGAACTCCAAGTTCATTAAGCATCCATAGTCCACATCTTCTAGGAATTGACTGTGTTTAATAGGCAAGATGTCTAGAATTATATTTTACAGCTGGTAGAGCTAAATGGTAATGTTTGCTGGATAAAAACAGCACACTAGCCACGCATCTAGTCAGTGACCACACTTTGGGAGACTTTACCCCTGTTTAAAACAGCTTTGAACCCAAGCTAAAAAAAAGATAAGGCCATTGAGAACTAGAAATTACTTGCACAAAGTCTTGCTTACTACTCTTTGAGCTCTTACCCAGAGCCTTGTCAAATTATTGGTAATGATTCTACAATGCAAAATGTATATCGTACATGGGATCAAAAGGTTTGGGTTCCAGTTCAATAGTTAAAACGTACTGGCTATATAGACTTATAAAATGTAATCTACTTATCTGATCTGCCTTTTAATTATTTTTAAAGTGTAGGTAATATCTACTACTCAGATTTGCTCTCAGGGTTAAACAAAATAGTGTACATTAATTTTTTTTATAAATCATGCACTACCATATGCAAGTATTTTTCCTTTCTTATATAATATACATTTATTAATTTACTTGACTACCTGTTTTTCTGTTCACAAAACGTAAAGATAGGAAATGAGACTGAAATAAGAGAAAGATAAATATTCTTAGTGAGAGGCAAAATTAAGAAATGCCAGTTAACCCACCCAACATTAGAGGATAAAATATTAAAGCCACCACTAATAGACCAACAACATAATGGATATTTATAAAGATGATCCCCACAATCAACAACAATGAAAAGCACCAATGCCCTGTGCTATAGAAAACAACAAGGGAAGTCACCTTTTTTTAAAAGACTTTTTTTAAGAGAAAAATTTAGAGTGCAAAGTTGAACTATCTGAAAAATACAGTTATGTGAAATGACACGTTCTCAAAGCTTTTGAGTAAATGAGGTCTCATTGAATCAAGTTTCTGGTGATAAGTCACCCTTTAAAACTCCTCAAGAGAAGACAGTTTGAATCTCATTAACGTCAGAACCATTTGTGGGATATATGCTCATTGATACTGTCTTACTTATTAAAAATGATTTCCTTGTGCCATAAAAAAGTTTAATCATTAGACAGATATAAAGGTCTAAATGAGAACAAAAAATTAAAAAGGAGACGAAAATAGAGAAATTGAGCCCACTCTGTCTATTTCTTACCTTAGCTAAATGGGCATCTTTACTTTTATCTGATATATTTAATTGAATCAAGACAGTTACTCCCATGGTCAGAAAAAACACCATACCTTAAAGAATACTTATCTTAAAAATAAGTTAAAAATTGGTTCAATCCATCAGAGAGAAATTAACACATAAGCAGAAAGTTTGTTTTATTCTAACATCACTAAATACTTGCCAGAGCTGAAATAATCTCCCTTAGTGCTTGATAGTCAGTAGGCTGTGTGTGTTTATAAACAAACAAACAAACAAAAAAGCTGGCTAAAATTATTTTTAAAAAAGGTTTAGTATTTAAACATGTTTTTCAAGATTGTTTCAAGGTGGGTAGGTTGAAAGTCTTGTGATAGAAGACTTCCTAAACAATGGTACCTAGTGTGAAAATCTTAGAAATATAGGAGAATTGAACATAAAGAATATTAAGGCGCCCTGGTGGTTTGGCTCAGCGGTTGGAACATCGGCCCTGCAGAGCACAGAGTTTTGGGTTCGAGTCTGGTTAAGGGCACGTACCTAGGTTGCAGTTCGATCCCTGACCCTGGCTGGGGTCGTGTATGTGTGTGTGTGTGGGGGGGCAACCAATTGCTGTGTCTCTCTCACATCGATATTTCTGTCTGTCTCTCTCTCTCTCTCTCTCTTTCTCCCTCCCACTTCGTCTGAAAATAAATGGAAAAATATCCTTGGGTGAGGACTTAAAAAAAAGAATATTAAGGCAATGATGAGGGAGGGGGTTGGAAAAACAGAAGGGCTATGGCCAGGTCTTCTGGGAACTTGAGTATCTGTCTAAAGCACTGGGATTCTTAAATTACTGAAATAGAATGGAGACAAATTGGAAACTTTGAACAAAGCCAGAGCAGCATCCCATCAGTATTGTTGAGAAATTAACCAGTTGTCCAAAACTAGATAAAGAAGAGCTGGGAGAAATGAGAAACTGGATGGAGTTTTTGTAATTGCTCAAGGTAAACACAATGGTACCTGTTTTTAAAATAACAGCTGAGGAAATTGAGAACAAGCGATACATTCCCTTTCTGTGCTTTTCCACTACCGCTGCCGAATCAAGAGGATTTGACAACTCATTAGATATCAAACTCTAAGGAAGACGACAGTCAAAGATTACATCCAAAATTCAAGAATGGGTGACAGGAAATGGTAATTCTATTGCAGTTAACAGCTACCCCCATTAAAAAGCTTATGATTGACATGAAATATGATTTCTAAGGAACTGCAAAGTAAATGGCGTCTCTGTGGCAGGATCATATGGATTATTTCCAAGGCATTTATATGCATTCATTGCAGTGCAAGTTTGTTTGAGCCCGTCAGTTTCTCATGACTATTCACTTAGGGTGTAAAATGACATGTGAAGTACCAGTATTAATTATAGTAGAAAGTTCTGTGACTTCCTAGTCAACCAAAATAATGGTTATGGTTATGAAAATTCATTCTGAGAAACATTTAACCCCACTGTTAATATGTGTACATTGCTTATAAATGTTAATATGAAATAAAGATTTCAAAGCACCACTTAAAATAGCATCGGTCAGCTTATTCGACATTTCATATTTCTAAGTCATTTTTTTCTAAAATCAAGTGTTTAGTTAAGACTACAATCACAAGATTCTGTTGTCCTCTTTCCTACAGTGATTTTTGTTTTTTTTTGTGGTACCTTGGTTTGCTTATATCTTCTTTTTCTTGACCACTGAGCAGATTAAAGCATACAACTTGAGAGCAAAGGAGAAATAAGGAGTTTGGGCAAGGGGGAATGCATGAACTGTCAACTCTCATAAAAGCAAAATTATCCTAAGGAGTCTGTTCTGCAGTTCTGTTCTGTCAGGACAAAAAGCCTCAGACTTGTGGAAGTTTTTGGAAATATTGTCATTTATGGAAAAATAATTAGAACCATTCAAAAAATTAAATAGCCTACCTTTTAAGGAAGTCAATTGCAGAAGACTGTGAGAAAAACAGAAAAACCTTTCAGTGGATGTACTTAATTTATTATTTAGAGGCTATTGTTGATGGGAAGCACTTAGCAATATCAACAGATACAAAAGATCTTGATTTGAAATCTGCACCAATACCAACTGGTGTGCTACTATGAGGAAGTCACTTCTGTGAGAACTTCAGTCTCTGCCAAATGTAACCTTAAAAATTATCCAAAATTAAAATAAAAATAAAATTGTTAAATCATTAATAAATACAAAGGAATAAAGTTTTAAAATGATATTATTTCAAACAAGACAGGCATTGAATTTTTTTCTCTAAAGAACAGAAACATGAACAATAAAAAGAAATTAAGCATATACACATAACACACACCCCACACATTTGTATATATAAACAAACACTAATTATTAAGAGCTGAAAATAATGTTATTCTATCAATGACATCACTAGAAGAATAACAAGGCAAATCACACACTGGAAAAAACATTTGCAATATGAATATCTGAAAACTACTTATTACAATTATATGTAAGTAGTTTCTCCAAATCATTAAGTATAAAGCAACACTTCAATTTATAAAATGGACAAAAAATCTAAATAACTATATCTATCAAAAAAGAGAGTATTCAAGTTGTTAAAAGGTATATCAAAAACTACTTAACATATTATTCATTAGGGAAATGCAAATTTAAATCACAATGAGATACTGATATATGCTCAATAGAATAACTTTTTGTTGCTTTTAACCAACAATACTAGTATTGGTAAGGGTGTAGAGCAACTAAGACTATCATACATTATGGTTGGAGTGCATATTCATATGAGTGAATTAGAAAACTGTCTAGCAGTATCAACTAAGGCATATTATACATCAACCCCATGACCTAGCATTTCTATTTAGAGGTACATTTCCAAGAGAAGAAAACAGATGTTCATCAAGAGACACAGAAAGGATATTACTAGAAGTTTTATTCATAATTGCTCCCAGTTGACAGTAATCCACACATCCTTCTAAAAAAGAAAAATTGGATATAATCATACAGAGGAATATTATGCAATAAAAAGGAATGAAGTACTACATCAAAAGATTTATCCCACAGGCTAACACTAAGAAAATGAAGCTCAAAACACTGTATTTCATATTATTCCATTCATTTAAAGTTCAAGAACAGACAAAATTGAGGATTTCTACTATAATTATAAAGTACAAAGTTGCAAGAGACAATTTCCTCTACCTGACAATAAGAACAAGCCAGGTAAGTGACAAAATTATAGCTTTTAACAAAAGCCACCAAAAAACCCACCAGATTCACCATACAGGTGTACTCATGTCTGTGATTTATTTTTGCAAAAGGATACAAAGCCAGATCAGCTAAGAAAAAATACATGAATGAAATCAGGAGGAAAACAGAAGTCATCTTCCAAGACTCCCTCCCAGTGCAGTAGTACAGGATGTACTTACCTCCCCAGCCATGAGCTGTGGCAACACATATGAAATGTCTGCCAGAGAAGCTCTTTAAAGACTCGGGTTTTATGGTTCCTGGTGGATGCTGGTCACATATCATGTGCCAAAATTCTGGGTTCCCAGAAGGAAAGCAGGTGGTTAGTATAAGCCATGTTGTTTTCAAAATGAGTTTAAGCACAGTGGGCCATTGTTATCAGTAAATGGTAGGAACTCTCTTGAAATCCAAGGTCTCCGATGTCAGCTGAGGCTCAACTTTGAAAGTTCCGTTTAAAGACAGCAAGACTGTCATGTTATCTCCTTTCTGAACACCCAGAAACTGGAAAATATTGGGGATATTGCATAGAGTGGGGACCTTTGGAAAGCAACCCAATAAAGTTGTTTATAAACTCCTGGGCTTGCTCTTGACTGGTACTTATGTGAATCTAACCAAAATCAGCATAGCATAGATTTAGAGAAATGAGTCAGTATACCAAGACTGACTTCTGGGAGGTGAACACACAGGACAGAGCTGAACAGCACTGAAAGGCTTTGAAATAATTTAACAATCCCAGTGCTTCCCACTGACACTCACGTTTCCACATGACCTGGCCCTAAGCCCTTCTGTTTTTCCAAACTCTTTTCCCCCATCATTCCATTAATATTATTTATATTCAATTCTCCTAAGTCTCTCAGATTTTCACACTAAGTACCATTTTTAGTGAAGTTTTCTGTCACCAGGTTTCTAACTTACCTACTTTGAAAGCTCAACTGACATCAGAACCACAGACAAGAGAAGGCAGGTTGGAACATGTGACATGGAGTTGCTAACTCAAAATGTAAGCATTCTCCCTAGGATTTACCATACCCAGAGTCACATAACTTAATATTCAGAAAGTCCAGGATACAATAAGAAAAAAAGTGCTCAGCATCTAAAGAACCACAAAAATTTTAAGTGGAATGGGAAAACATAGTCAACAGACAGAAACACAGAGATGACACAGATTTTGGACTTTCCAACAAAGACTTGAAAAACACAACCGCTAAAAAATGTTTGAATGAGCAATTACAGATGCCCAGGAAACAAAAATTAAAATAGAATGGATAAGCAAATAAATAAAAGCTATAAAGGACCAAAATGAAATTTTGAAATAGGAAAATACAATAACCAAAATATAAAAATATCCCAGAGAGACTTAGTAACAGAATGGAAATGAGGGAAGCAAAAGTCAGTATGATAGTTAAATATGCAAGGGTGGGCAACAGTTGGCTTGCAGTTGTGAGTGACATTCTTTTGAGTTAATAAAGCTATTATAATAATAATAACTTGCCTGTATTGTTTTATAATAACTATAAACCTACTTTTGCCCACCCCTGTGTGTGTCAACCTGGCTGAACCAAAGTGCCCAGATATTTGGTCAAACATTATTTTAAATGTTTCCATATGGGTGTTTTTAAATGAGATTTATATTTAAATTAGTGGACTTTGAATAAAGCAGATTTTTCTTAAAAACATGGGTGAGTCTCATCCAATCTGTTAAAGGTCTGAATAGAGCAAAAAGTTGAACTTTCCCAAAGAATTCAGCCAACAGACTGCCTTCAGATTTCAACTGAAACATTGGCTATTCCTTGAGTCCAGCCTGGTTACATTTAGATTCAAGTTGCAACACTTTCTTGGGTCTCCAGCTTACCAGTTACCCCCATTAGATTTGTGACTTGACAAACCTCCAAATTCACATAAGTGAATTGCTTGAAATAAATCTCTATTTCTATGTATATACACATCTAATTGGTTCTGTTTCTCTAGAGAATCCTGACTGATACAATCAGTAAACTTGAAGAGAGATCAATGGAAATTATCCAAACAGAACACGGGAGAAAATAAAATAAAATAAAATAACAGAAAATCAAAGGGTATTATCAACACAGTGAAAGGAACCCCACAGAATGGGAGAATATATATGCAATCATATATCTGACAAGGTATTAATGTTCAAACTATATAAAGAATTCCTACAACTCAACAACAAAAATATTGAACCATCCAATTAAAAAATGGGCAGAGGATCTGAACAGACACTTTTCCCAAGGAGACATACAAATGGCCAACAGATATATAAAAAGATGCTCAACTTCACTAACTATTAAGGAAATGAAGTAAAAACTACAATGAAATACCTGTTAGAATGGCTATTATCAACAACACAAATAATAACAAGTGTTGGAGAGGTTGTGGAGAAAAAGGAACCCTCATTCACAATTGCTGGAAACATAAACTGATACAGCCCTATGGAAAACAGTATGGTGGTTCCTCAAAAAATTAAGAATAGAATTATAATGTGACTCAGCAATCCCTCTTCTGGGTATCCACCCCCCAAAGTTGAAAACATTTATTTGCAAAGATATATGCACTCGTATGTTCATTGCATTGTTATTCAAGGCGGCCAAGACATGAAAACAACCAGAGGATTGGGTAAAGAAGATGTGGTACATATATATGCAATGGAATGCTACTCAGCCACAGCAAAAGATGGAATACTGCAATTTGCAACAACATGGATAAGCCTTGAGAATATTATGCTAAGTGAAATAAGTCGGTCAGAAAAAGCTAAGAACCATATGATTTCACTCATATGTAGGATATAAAACTGTAGCTCATAGACACAGACAACTGTATGGTGGATAACAGAGGGAAGGTGGGTGGGGGAGTAATAAAGGGTAAGGGGGACCAAATATACGGTAACAGAAAATGATTTGACTTGGGGTCAAATACACAGATCGTATATCATAGAAATGTACAATTGAAACCTATGTAATCTTATTAACCAATGTCACCTCAATAAATTTATAAAAATTTAAAAATAAATTAATTAAAATGGGCAAAAGACAATGTAGAAATGGTCAATGAGCACATGGAAAGACACTCATCACTAATCACTAGGGAAATACACATCAAAACCACAATGGGATATGAGATACCACTTTACATCCATTAGGAGTGCTATTATCAAACAACCAACCAACCAGAAAATAACAAGTGTGAGGATGTGGAGAAACTGGAATCTTTGTGCATTACTGCTGGGCATATAATATGGTGCTCTTGCTCTGGAGAACAGTATGGTGCTTCAAAAATTAAAAATAGAATTACCATATGATCCAGCAATTTCACTCCTGGGTGTATACCAACAGAATTGAAAGCAGGAACTCTAATAGATATTTGCATACTCATTCATATCAGAATTACTTGCAATAAGCCAAAGGTGGAAGCAATTCAAGTATCCATCAAAATGAAAATGAATAAACAAAATGTGGTATAAACATACAACGCAGTATATTATTCAATATTATTATTATTATATTTTGCAGTTGATGTCTTATTATTATATTTTGCAGTTGATGTCAAAGTCGTGAGCAAATTTGGCAGTTTGGAGGAATGTACCCCGAATCTTGAGTTTTGCTAAATCTGTGTAATAATTATATAATTAAAAATATGTATTGTAGCCCTGGCCAGTTTGGCTCAGCGGTTAGAGCGTCGGCCTGCGGTCCAGAGAGACCCAGGTTCGGTTCCTGCTAAGGGCATGTAACTCGGTTGCAGTTTGTCACCGGCCCTGGCCCTGGCCCTGGTTGGGTTGTGCGGGTGGCAGCCACTCGATGTGTCCCTTTCACGTCGATGTTTCTCTCTCTCTCTCCCTCCTGCTCTGTCTGAACAAAAAATGAAAAAATGTCCTCGAGTGAGGATAAAAATATATATATATATATATATATGTATTGTTCTTATATTAGCAATCTCTTTTACTCTCAAATATCTCTACTCAATAATAGATGGTTATTCTACTATCAGGCACCTAGAATTTTTTAAGTCCCTATATGCTCTATTTACTTACGATGTCAATTATCACATCTTTTACCAATTTCTTTGTGCTATGTGACAAAATGAAATTTTGGGTATTGCTCTGTCTCTCTCTCTTTCTTACACACACACACACACACACACACACACACACACACACACATTGATGCTCCAAAATGCAACTAAGAAAAAAGTCTTACTAAGCAGCAAACTTAAACCATGTATCTAAGAGGACCAAGAATAACTTTATTTCAAACCTTAACAACCCTGTGAAATAATAATTTTCAGGTCAGAAGGCAGGACCATAAATGAAAATGAATTCCAGTGAGACATATAAAAAATAAGTTTACTCTAGCACAAGAAACTTTTGGTTAGGGCATTTTTCGTTATTGCAGTAAATGAATTTACTACTAAATTTTCAGCTTTTTCATATACTTACATATTTCCAGTTATTTCTGCCATTAAATTTTGTCTCAATATTGTATATGCCTTTAAGACTAGAAATTTGGAGGATTTCTGACTAAGCTTGGCTATTGGCCTTATATACCAAATTATTATTTAAATGACTGAAGATTTTAAAAATTAAAGATGAAAACATCAAAAGACAGAATTTATTTGGCTTAGAGGTGTTGAGTTGAGAAGCACTTTCTTTAGCAATGTATCACATGAACCAGATGAAGGCAGATGATCCAGAAGATAGCAAACATTTTTGCCCACCCTTATTCTGAAATATTTTTCAGCTCAAGGAAAGGGAAATGTGTCCTGACGATTCCAAGAAAGGGCTTTTCTCAGAAAATGTTGTTCCATATTTCAGACCTGAAAAATGTGTGTCCTCTAAAAGTAACTTAAGGGCCCTGGCCGGTTTGGCTCAGCGGTTAGAGTGTTGGCCTGCGGTCCAGAGAGACCCGGGTTCTGTTCCCGCTAAGGGCATGTACCTCGGTTGCAGTTTGTCTCCGGCCCTGGCTGGTCGTGCAGGTGGCAGCCACTCGATGTGTCCCTTTCACGTTGATGTTTCTCTCTCTCTCTCTCTCTCTCTCTCTCTCTCTCTCTCTCCCTCCCTCCCTCCGACTCTATCTGAACAAAAAATGGAAAAAATGTCCTTGGGTGAGGATTAAATAAATAAATAAATAAATAAAAATAACTCAAGGACTTGGGGACTGTATCAAAAATAGGGAGCCATAGATGGGCGGGGGGGGGGAATCCAGGAAAAGTATACACATTTAGGATTATGTGAATTTCTAGTTTTGAAAGAGGTAAGCCAGGGTACTTAGAAATAAAAGGAGAGTCTACCATGCATTCTAAGATTTACACAGGTTAAGGGGAAAAGAAAAAACAGCACTAGTTAATCAGCATGCTTCAATGCTAACACAATGGGATAAAAAGATTCACCTATGCTACTCGACTTCTACATTTATAAAATTAGTAAAATTGGGAAATAGGTTATTACGAGATTAATATAGAGACAATGGATATATTTTATTAGCCTTAATTGAGTTTAATACTAGTATCACTTAATACAGTCTCATGAGAGTTAGCTGTGAAGATGGAATGTGAAAACCTAGGAAAATCATAAATATGATTAGATAGTAAAAAACAAACACAAAAACAAAAAACAATGTGCAAGAGTCATTACTTAAATGTGTGAAGCAATGCCATTTAAAAAACAAATGAAAACAGCCCTGCCCCCCCTGCCCCAGTGGCTCAGTTGGTTGGAGTGTTGTCCAGTACACCAAAAAAGATGCAGGTTCCATTCCCAGTCAGGGCACATGCATAGGTTGTGAGTTCGATCCCCAGTCCAGGCAAGTACAGGAGGCAATCAACTGATGTTTCTCTCTTTCTCCTTCCCTCCCTCCATCTCTCTCTCTCTCTCTACCTCCCTCCCTCCCTCCCTTTCTCTCTTTCTAAGAATCAGTGAACCCATCCTCCAGTGAGGGTTAAATGAAAACAATAAGTTGCCCAAAGTCATAAAATTAGTAGTTTTATTAGAAGTATATTATCCACTGTTAATAATGTATATAAGAATTGATACATTATGCATTGTGACTATATTTAGTCACATACTCTTTTTGGAAAGCAATTTGCCAATATGTTCAAAAACTTTAAAAACATTCATATCTTTTGACCTAAGAATTACCATCTGGGAAATTAGGTTAAGTAGAATAATTCTAAATATGAGAGATTAATGCAAAAGTATGCTAGTTATTGCAATAGTTATAATAACAAATAATTTAGATTAAAAATAAGCATTAGAATATAAATAATATATTGAAATTACTAGGAAGAACTTGATCTATCTAGGTCTGAGAGATAGAACTTTGTTTCAGTTCTGCTATTGATTTTTGGTTTTTTAATTTGGCCAGTGTTACAGAGGTGAAGAATGTTGGAGCCGTAATGGGAACAGTTCTATGAATCCTGGTTCAACATTCTCTCAACAACACAGTGAAGAATAGCTCAACAAGCTCCAAAATACAGATGGCAACAAGAGTGGGAATAATCTCACAAAAGCCTTAAGAATTTCAGTTGTCCTCTCAAACCTCTCTGTGGCCACAATAATTCTCAAGTAATAGTAATGTTTTCCTCTGGCCCACTTGCACACCCTAAAAATGTACAGTTGCAATTTTTCTGCCAGCAGGGAACTAAGGCATCAGCAAGATTTAACAGTGATGTATTCAACCCAGGGCTTGTACCTGAGCACCAGGCCTGTCTTTTAGTGAGACAGCAGGGACCTCCTTTCATCTCACTCTACTTGTTCAAAAGCACAGGAACTAGGAATAAAGAATAAAGGGATGATAAAATGTAATCTCTCCTTCTATTTTCCCTCCCCCCCATGCCCAGCTACAGCTGTCTAATTCGTTTCAACTTCCTTGCTGTACATAAAGGCACAGAAACTCCAGTAGACATGTAGTAACGGCGTAGAGCAGCAGGCACTTTCAAGCTTATGATTTCTACTGGTTTGGCATTTCCCAAAGGCACTCCTTTGGGGATGAAAATACTTACCACAAAGCCAGTATGCTCCACAGGGAAATCAGGCGACTGAGCAGAGCAAAGTCATTTCAAAGGCTCATGTGTGACTTTGGGAAAATCAAAGTTTCTTGTGAAAGTCTAAATCTAGAGCTTAGCACAGTTGACAAGGCGGTTCAAACCCTACATTAGAAGTCCCAGCCCATTTGGAATGCAGTTGGCTTTAACATTTCTGGATTTAAAAAAAAAAAAAAAAATGCTCTACAAGATGAAAACAGCAAATTGACTTTTCAAAAACCAGGCTTTGGCAATCGTTGAAACTTAATGAAGATTGTTTTCTTTTTGATGGTTACTGTGTGATAAATTGAATCACAAAGCCAAAGCTCTCAGTGCAGACTTGGCATGTGTGTACCACCAATATCTTTTTGAACTCTAATTGACTGACGACAGCCTTGGGCCATTTCATCTAGCAAGGAAGCCTATCAAAAAATAAATGAATATATAAGTGAAAGCAAGAGTCAATGATAACTAAATTACATTTACCAGAGCTGTTCCAATGATTAAATTACATTATTTTTGAAACGATAGATGTAATGGGATCATATATGATACTGAGAAAAAAAGCTCTCTATTTTAAGACTTTAAGACAAATTATTTATGTTCAAATTGTTTTTGGTTTTCTTTTCTTTCTTTTTTTTATGGTTTTATTTATCTCAGAAAGAGAGGAAGGGAGAAGGAAATAGAGGGAGAAAAACATCCATGTGAGAGAGCAACATTGATTGGTTGCCCCTCGTATGGTTCAGGACTGAACTCGCAACCTGGTCATGTCCCCTGACTGGGAATCGAACCGTCAACCTTTTGGTGCATGAAATGACACTCAACCACTGAGCCACATCAGCCAGGGAAGGTTCGAATTCTTCATCAAATATCTGTGTCATCTGTAGTGGGTTAAATCATATCTCTGTGTTGTTGTTTTTTCCTAATCTGAAAAATTATATTTTAAACTTATTTGATTATAACTTAAAATCCTGAAAAGGTTCTTTAAGACCAAATAAGATGGTAAATGTAAAAAACTTTTCAATATTGCAAAAGTCTGTGTCAACGTATGAAGAATCTACTTGTTAGTTAAAAGCCCAGGGCCATAAAGAATTAGAACTTGAGCATCTGGACAAGGAGGATGGAGCAGTAATGGTGTTTTGGGCTGATGGGATAGGCCAGGTTGCTCACAGTTAGTAAAAGTAAGGTTTGTGTGAGAATGGTGAATGTAATATCAAGAATAATAAAATAGTAGACAAAATGACAGGTGGCAAACAAAAGAATCATTTGGTGCCAGATCTTGGAGGGTCTCAGTTGTTGTGGTACTTTTAGCAAACCCCAAACTTTTACATTGTTAAGCCCCAGGTCACTTTCCAGGGTAGAAGGTGCTTCTCCTTCTTTGCAATGGGCCCAGGAAGTCAGACTGCTCTCGGAACAGCTGTTACCATACAGCTCATTCTGTTTCATTCATAGTTTACTGTATGTGCATCTCTTCCCTCTTCCTGTAACAAAGAGAAGCCTAAAGATAAGAGTCTCAGTATAATCTCAAGCAGCCGCAAATACTATGTTTTTAATTTCTTTTTATTTATTTTTTTATCCTCACCCAAGGACATTTTTGCATTTGTCCTCAGAGTGGGAGGAAGAGAGGGGGGAAGAGAGAGAGAGAGAGAGAAACATCAATGTGAGAGAGACACATCAACTGGCTGTCACCCACACAACCCCAACCGGAGCCAGGGACAAACTACAACTGAGGTACGTGCCCTTAGCAGGAACCAAACCTGGCTGTAACCTCTGATCCAAACTGTCCAGGGCCTCTTTTTTATTTTATTTATTTATTTATTTTATTTTTTATTCTCACCAAGGACATGTTTGCATTTATCTTCAGATAGAGCGGGGGTGGGGGGGGGACATCGACATGAGAGAGACACATCAACTGGCTGTCACCCACACAACCCCAACCGGGTCTGGGGACAAACTGCAACCTAGGTACGTGCCCTTAGCAGGAACCGAACCGGGACTCTCTGGTCCACAGGCAAAAGCTCCAACCGCTGAGCCAAACCAGCCAGGACTCCTTTTTATTTTTAATAAAGACATTTGCAAAAATAGTACTTACTGAAGTAAAATTTGTGTTTGATCACATTAAAAATAGTATAAATTATAAATCAATTATCACTATTAAAACTTAGCTGTCTAAATAATTGCCAAATTACTAAAAGGTAGTATAAACATTGATTTTTGCACACGAAACTAGAATAATTCTCAAGAAGGGTAAATGTTATATCTAGACTTTAAATCAATGTTAATACTTAAAAAATATTAGCCTATTTAAAACAGAAAAACAAAAGATTTCTTGCAAATACCTTAAGATTGCCTTATACAGCCTCGAGCAGCATATTTGGCAAGTATATAGAATTCACATGACAGGGTTAACACCAGTAAGCAAAAGTACTTTGAACCATTTAAAATGTTTAAGTAAACTGTTAACTTTTCAGCCAAAAACAATTATTTGATAGAATGGGGCAACAAAAAAATCTTAACGTATTTCTTTAATACCAAATTTAGTACCAATATGGTGGTTCTTTTATTACAGAGTAATTGGTAACATTATAAAAAGAAATATTGGCTCTTCTTGGATATTAAAATAGGATTAGATGAGAAAATAATTTCTTCAGTTATGATGTCAAATTCTGTTTTTTTTTTATATATATTATAAGAAAAAAGATGTGATGTGCTTCTACAGACTGCTATTGAAATTGTTTTTCTGTGAGTTCTAGATTAATATTTTCTTTTTTTTTTTTATCCTCACCGAAGGACATTTTTCCATTTTTTGTTCATATAGAGTGGGAAGGAGAGAGAGAGAGGGAAACATCAACGTGAGAGAGACACATTGAGTGGTTGCCACACACACAAACCAACCAGGGCCGGGGACAAACTGCTACCAAGGTACATGTCCTTAGCGGGAACCAAACCCGGGTCTCTCTAGACCGCAGGCCGACGCTCTAACCACTGAGCCAAACCAGCCAGGGCTAGATTAATATTTTCAATAATTATACAAATATCTTAACGAAATCCTGCAACTATATTAACAAAAAATCCTATAAATATTTTAACAAATATCTAACAAATAAATTCTCATTTTTTACTAACACCAAATGCAAAAAAAGGATAAAAATTTTACAAACGTTAAATAAAATGCATCCTCATATTTGTGAAATAATTAAAAACCATCAGAATGAGGCATCACATTAAAATATAATTTATAATTATTGTTTGTTACAAATTTATTCATAATATGAATAAAATAATTTTAACATATTGTGATATATATTACAGTTTATAGTAATATTATTTTTAATTTTCTACATATTATTGTTTTTTAACCCACATTTAATCTCTTTCAGAGGACTAACAAAAAGTCTAGAATTAAAATGTAAGAGTATTGATAAACACCCTGCTAGATAGTTTTAAGTAATAGATTCTGCCAATATAAGTTGTTTACATTATTGGAAAATATTCTATATTAGTAAGATTCAGTTAGCCCAAGATTCAATGACAAACAATCTGAAATCTTACAGACTTAAACAAAAAAGTTTTTACTGGTTCAAAGTCTTCTGAAAGTCAAGTTTTTTCAAAGCCAGCTCCCTTCCAAAGGGACTCAGGAACCCAACCTATTTACTTCTGATTATCACCCATTAGTCAGATGTAATCATATGATGCCACCCAAACATGGGAGCTAGGAATTACAGCTCTTTGTTTGCCCAGGACAGAGGACAATACATTAAGGAGCACTAAAAATATCTAACACACCTCCTGACATACTGACATACTCTTTCCTCTTGTTATGCCCTCTTTGATAATTTTTGTTCTCTAATGCTACCCAAAACAATGCTGGCTGAGTACGATAGTCTTAAGTTTAGCCTTCTTCATTGCCATGAATGTCAACATAAGACTAGAAGGTCTCATAACTAAATTCCCTTATAACAATAAATGCTGACACATAATTTGACATATGATTTTAATTAATAACACTAATACCAACAGCTTTGTTCTTTTTCTACTTGTTGAGTATATACCAAATGCCAGGCTTTCTGCTAAAGATGATTATTTTATCTATAATGCAAATCCATGCCATAGGTATTATTATCATCCCTGTTTGGAAACCAAGAAATTGATACACAGATGAGTAAAGCCACCAATGATACATTGCCAATATGTGGCCAAACTGTGATTTAACCTTTGAACTTTATGACACCAAAGGCTGTGATCTACTACACTAAACTGTTCATTCTTTTCTATTCCTCGCATGCCCTTTTACCTCTAGTAAATGAATCTGAAGTGTAATTTGGCAAAAGACAAAACTGAACTCAGAAAGTCATCAAAAACCAAGAAATAAGAGAAAATTTCAGGCTGTAGGGCTAGTAAAAGAGATCTTAGGACTAGAAACCCAAACCACAACTCATAAAAAAAAATTTATAAATCAGACCACATTAAAAATTTTTAAACAGAATAAAAACAAAACAAAACCTTGTCCTGTGAAAGACTTGTGAAGAGGGTAAAAAGAAAATCTATAGAATGGAAAAAAAAAATATTTGGCAACTACATAACTAAAAAGGACTAGTGTATAGAATATATAAAGTATAACTCAACATTTAATAACAATAATAATAAAAATAATAATAATAAATCCTATAAAAAACTGAGCAAAAATGACCAGACATGTTATCAAAGAGGCTACATAAACACATGGAAAGATATCCAATAAGCTCATAAAAATGTTTAACATATTACTAAATACTATCAAAATGGCTAAAATAATAAATAGTGACAACATAACTGCTGGTGAGGATGTTGGTGGGAATATAAAATGGGATAGCCACTCTAGAAAACTGTTTGACAGCTTCTTTACAACAAACATATCTAAATATACAACTTACAACTTTCCAACAACCCAACAATTGCATTATATTGGGCATTTATCCCAGAGAAATGAAAACATAGGTTCACATAAAAATCTGTACACATAGGTTCCTAGCAGCTTTATTAGAAATAGACACAAGGTGGAAACAATACAGATGACCTTCAGTGGATGAACGGTTAAACAAACTGTGGTCCATTCAGTGAATAGTCAAAGGGACAGAATCATTGGCCCTGGCTAATGGTTTGAACCAATGAGTAGGCACTTGGAAGAAATAAGATTGTGAGATTATTAACGAAGAATTTGGAAAAGAAAAATGAGCCAGACATCAGGATATTTGCATCTCGTGTGAATACTCAGGAAAAGGATCCCTCTGCAGGAAAGTTTACAAAAATGTTATAATAGTATTATAGTCAATCCCTGTCCCCTTTCATTCTAGTGTTTGCTCAAAGGGCTCTTGAACAAAATGGGTATGAAGTCAGGGAAATAATTTAAATACAAGCTCAATAACATGGCCTTCATCTCATGAAGGTGAAATGAATCCGACTGTTCAATCTGCCAGAATCAGAGAAAAATGTTAAACCCACAATGACAAACAATAGTTAGGGGGACTAGCAAACTGCCTGGTGTGAAGTTGAACATGTTTAGACTATTTCCATCATGAAAGGGTCAGTGATTTGTCCTCACTAGAATAGATACTGGTGTTAGATTTGCTTTTTCTCTCCCTATCCTCTACATTCTGACAGCAACACCATATACTTAATGAATCCATTATTATGATACCTATAAAATTGCTTTTGATCACACATCAGAAGCAATGTAATAGGCCTCTGATCATGGTAATAGCTATCTTACCATGTAGTCAGACAGAAGCATCTGGCATTACAGAATACGGAATTGCCTATTGAAAACACAAATAAAGCACCAGCCGAAGACATCACCATGCGAAGTTAAGGTGATTTCTCTAAGAAGGTGGTCCGCTCACAGAACTAGTGACTACTGTATATTTTGCCTGTGTCTCCCATGGCAAGAATATATAGGTAAAAAAACTAAAGGTTTGAAATGAAAGTGGTGTTCTTTTTTTTTTTTCCTCCTTGATTGTGGGCTTTGCTAGCTTAAATAGTGTAATACACAAGAAAAATATTTTTATTAGGGTCAACAATAATGATTTCAATTAATTACAAGGTGACACGGACATGAATTATTTCAGGTTCTACATATCACTGAATGTGCAGGTTTAATGAAAGCAATTGATTCTGATCATCAAGGGGGAGAAAAGTTAGTGCTACACCATGCAAGCAGGAAAGAATTTGAAATACAAAGGTTCTTAGAGGAACACTTTATTTCTTCTATGATCAGAGATAAAGAAAATAGCAACCCCCCAAAAGCAGGAACCCTGGGTTCAGACCCTCAAAATAAAGGTTTAGGAAACCTCCCTGGGTAAATACCCTACCTGGTAAAGATAAGGTGCTAACTCAGAGCACAGGCACAAGAATGAAACTGTAGGAAGGAAGCTGTCCATGAATACTAAGCACGATATTGTGACCAGTGACAGAAAAGATGACTTGAAACTATTTTTCTGTGTTCCTTATACGTTCATAAATTATGTCATTTTCTTCCCATGTATTAATTACAGCAACTTGTGTTAGCTCTTTTAACAGATAACCCATACATTGATTATGGACTAAATAAATTAACTAACACGATGACGATTTGGTTTTTATTTGTATGGCCGGATACCAATGTTCTTTGTCAATCAGATCTTTTATTTAGTGATATTCCTCCAACCAGAGACTCGAGAATCCAAGCTGCTTTCATGGTGAGGCTCTGCCACTCACTGACTCCAAAGTTCCACTGTCCTCATCTACCTGACAACTGAGTCAAGAGTGTGAGAAACTGGAAGATTGTGCACTTCAGCCTTAAATAATTCAGCCTTCAAGGATACTCACACATGATCTGCTGAGAAAAGGGGAGGCAGGGGCCCTTGGTTTCTTCCTAGGTGGCTTTCCTAGAGTTTGAAACATGATCAGTTAAAAATCTCAAGTGTAGAAATGGTGTATTGCTCCAACATTCCCTTGGTATTTCCCTTTGATATGTGTTTTTGGGGCACATTGCACCTAGATATTTAGCATTTCAACCAGGACCTCGGCTCATACAAGTTTTCTTGTACAGTGTAATAGGCTTCCAAATAAATATCTTCATGCTGAAACTAATGGAGTGAATTCTGTTGTTTGCCACTGAGAACTCTGAATGAGTCATGTCTCCAAGTGTGAACTATGGTGCATAGTTGTGATTTAGGGAAGGAGACATTTTCAAGCAGTGGGATTTTCTTATAATTTTTAAAAGCAAATTCCAAATTTGGTTAAACTTAAATCTCAGTTATTGGAGTAATTTAAAAAAGAACTATGAGGAGGCGAAAGACCACTCTCTTCTCAAACAAAAGCCATTTGAGAAAGGCAGGGTTCATTTTCCTCATGAATGTCATATGTGTTCTTTTCAGAGATTTTTTTTTAAATTAATAACCTTTGACAGTAACTCTGTCAACTTATCTAGCTTTTAACTTGTTTTTTCCCATGCATACAAATTTCTATAAGGTCTAATTTCTTTCTATCTCAACTAGGTTCCATTATAAATAAATTCTTTGGAATATCACATGTGCTGTGACTTCAAGCTATCTATTTTGTTTTAATTCATGTAATGATATAGCTGGGAAGAGCTCTAAAAATCACTAATTCAATTTCCTCAAGTTATAGAAACACTGAGACCTAGAGAGCAAATGTTAATTATCTATGGACAGTAACGTTTGGTAAAGCTCAATCTCTCGGCATCTAACGCAATGCCTTGTCAATGTCCCCTTTAAATGTAAGGTTCCTACCAGGATAGTCACCACCTTGTAATTCCCCAATTATGACTGTCACATTATAATCCATGCTCTCTCAAAGGTACAGAACCTAAGATTAATAATTAATACGAAGTTAAATGGCTCTGCGTTAAAAGGTGTTACATCAAATCATTGCTAAAATATAATTTATTCAAAAGCTTTACCTTATTTGGGTTCAGGTTTTTATTATTCTGGATTCTATATTTCACTCACACCATTAACTCTCCTCTTCAAATACCATTTTCCTTTCATTCTCATTATCATTGTTAAATGTATTGTGTCAGTATGAAGAAGCACGCTTTCCCACTAAATTAATTAGTCTCCATAATATGTTTTTTAAACAGATTTAATGTATTCCAAAGAGTGACTTTGGTTACATTTTGCTGACAGACATCAGGGTCTATTATGCATAGCTAATTCCACAGATATATTAATGATTCCACTTAAGTAGCATGCCCAGAAACATCAATATTCCTTTCCTCAGAAAATTGCTGTTTTCATGGAAGCTATTTATTAAGATGCTTTTTCTCAGAACATGAATTCCTGCCCTGGTCTCATGCACTAGTAATTGAGTGATACAACAAACCATATTTAAATATGAATCAAGTAGTAGAGGAAATAGAGCCAACTACATTTAAATGTGTTTAGTGACCACTGGAACAACAAAAATCAAGTTGAAAAGTAGGTCAATAATTAACAAGAACCAATCCTTTTTCTGGAGATATGTTGGCATGAACCTCATAACCATTGTATCCTCTTTGTCCCCAAAATGCTTTGCTTTTATGCATAAAACACTGTATTTAAATGAAAATATATAAACCTCAACATTAAAAGAGATACAAGTAGAGTTCCTCTGGTTGAAGTGCCTATTGGACCAGAATCCTCTACTCAGCTCCCATGCTGGACTTTGATGTCACTCAGAGGGACACAGAGGACACCAAAGAACACAACTTGAAGGCACACGAAACTTAACATAGAAACTCATCTTAGAGATAATCTTGTCTAGACTTAAAAGGAAAGGAATTCATTGTGCTTGACTCAGAGTGAATCAAGTCTTAGGCCACCGGGCTTATAAACCCCACTGTCAACAATGAGTGTAGCGCCCTCTTCTGGTACCCTTTGACATTAAAAACATTCCAGACCCCATGCTCTAGACCAATTCCGTTTTATTGATGACACCAAATGAAACATTTGAATATGTGCCTTAACACATTTGGCATTTATAATCAAACACTGGTATTTGGAGTTTGACCTTATCATTCCTTTATTAAATATTTACTGAGAAGTAGAGTAAGACTTTAACTAGGGAAGCATCAGATGCTCCCAAACTGAGATTTAATGGACTTTAGATTTCAATGATATTGCTAATAAAAAATATTTGTTGCTCATCAGTTGGTAAATGCTTAATGCCAAAAATAAATGTCACTGAAACTTCTATAAATGAATCTTTTCATAGTCCCTGGTCATACATATGATCATTTGTTGTAGTATGTTTAAGAAGTGTTTACCGCCCTGGCCGGTTTGGCTCAGCGGTTAGAGCATCGGCCTGTGGTCCGGAGAGACTCTGGGTTCGGTTCCCGCTAAGGGCGCGTACCTCGGTTGCAGTTTGTCCCCGGCCCTGGTTGGTCGTGCGGGTGGCAGCCACTCGATGTGTCCCTTTCATGTCGATGTTTCTCTCTCTCTGTCTCTTCTCTCTCTCCCTCCCACTCTATCTGTACAAAAAATGGAAAAATGTCCTTGGGTGAGGATATTTTTTTTATAAAAAAAAAAAAAAAAAAGAAGTGTTTACCAACTGATAATTTTGACTTAGATTTATGTTCACTTTAATCAAGCAAGTCCTGTAACCTCTGAGGTAACCATCATTTTGAATACTTGGTAAACTGGCTGGTTGTTTGGATGCCTGTTGCCCCAGTTAGATAGGAACCCAGTGTGTCCTTTTTTCTCCCTCATAGTTCATTTGCCTTTCCCCCAAGGTGGTGCTTCACCTTTCACTTCAGAATTAATTCTCTCTAGACATAATTAACATTCCAGACATTAGTTTTAAAAATATGTAAGCAGCTTTGGATCAGTACAAAGGAGACTCAGGCTCAAGCCAACTTGATTGTTGATTCCTATGTCCCCACTCTAGTGAAAGGGCCCCTTCATGGTTCATGTGCACTGACTCAGATAAGTAGACTCTTAATTTGTTTCCCAGTGTCTGGTTCCTATGATAAACTTTCTCTTTCTCAAACACCACCTTAGGTGTTTGGAACTCATGTATAACTGTATTTTAATATCTTAAAGTAAGTTATAGTTCTAAGAATAGACTTTTATAACTAAAGAAAACATACACTTTCAGCCAAAATGATGAAACAGACCATAATTTATACTTCCAACAAAAACAATAAAAAATATGTATAACAACAGTTTTTAGATAACACAAGACAACTCTTGATTGAAGAGGAAATAAATAAGATGAGCTGTACAATTGACCCAGCTTACAGTCCAGAGTGTCTATCTTAAAGTTTAGGAAGAAGAACCATGGCATAGCCCACTCGTGCCTCTAAATTAACAGACAGATATGGGGTCCCAAGATGTTAGGCATTGAAATTTCTTAAGGCAGAGGACAGAAGAACAAAGAGCTGAACAAATAAAGAGCTCTGGATATCTGTAGAGAAACCTCTCAAAGTCTTCAGCTGAGTACTGACAACACATGTGTGAGGAAACAACCCAATGCTAAGGAGAAAACAGTCAGGAAGGAGCAAATATTCATTAGCAAGTGAGTAGATAAACAATGGCTACTGCTCAGAAATAAAAAAATAATAAACTATTGATGCATGTTACAAAATAGAGGAATCTAAAAATAGTTATACAGAGTGAAATAAAACGGACCAAAAAAACCACATCCTATATAATTTCATGTGTATATAGTTCTGGAATATACAAATTAATTTATAATGACAGAAAGCAGGCAGTGGTTAGTAGGTCTGAAGGCAGAACAGAGGAGGACAATGGGAGGATTACAAAGGGTATGAGGAAACTTTAAGGAGTGATGGTGTGTTCATTGTCTTGATTGTGATGATGGTTTCATAGGTGTATAAATATGGCAAAATGAATTAAATTGTACACTTTAAATCTGTACATATGTTTAAATGGAAATAATACCCAATAAAGCAGTTTTTAAAATTGGGGAGTGGGAGGAGGTACTGAAAAGCTGTGAAATGTGCCCATAATGTTTTTTGTTTTCTTTATTAAGGAAAGGAAATTAGATATTGTTTAGTTAGAGGTAATCATAGGAGAAAATAAAGGCATATTATTTATACCCTCTTTGAGTTCAATTTATTTCATATATTGGTTATAATTACAAGTGGTTTAATAGCATGTTTAAGGTTCTGGCTTCATAAAATAATTTACAGAGTCCCTCATTAGGTGATTCTACGTGTTTCTTTCCAACCTTTCTCTTTCCAGACACGCTGCACTGCATCCTTACTGCACTTCACACTCCTGGACTTGGCATACCATTAACTATCCATGGCAAGTGTACCCCATTGCCCTCTCATAACACTTATCAATTTTATTTTAATTACTTGTTTTATTATGTTCCCTCTTCTAGACTGTAAGCTCTCTGATTTGCTTGTTATATATATATAGTCCAACAAATATGTGTTGAATGAAGAATATGAATATGGGTTTATATGAACAGATCCAAATCCTGGGTTTAATAATTTTAACCACTTGAACACTCCTGTTCTATACTTTGCCTCTGCCAATTTACAGCAGTAAATCTGTATGTGTGACAACAATTTGGGATCTTACCTATTGTATTCACCCATGTATCCCTGCACATAGTATGTGTTTAATAAATGTTGTTTGGTGAACCTCCTAGGTTTTCCTATTCTTCCTTCCTCAGGAAAAGCAGCTACTTATTTGTTTTCAATGTCAACCTCCAAGTTATAAATCTATAATTGTAACATTGCTTATTCTCCTTTTGCCAAATTTCTCAAAAGTCTCCTAATTGAATAAAACAATTTGATTAGCATTCTTCTCTTAACAACCAAACCTGAGCGTGCTGCCAAATGGAGTTCATAAACTTCCTCTAATCCATCATTTGTTTCAAATTTCTATATTACTTAAAAGTCCTTATCATTCCTAGGATCACAATGATGAGTCATCTTTGGTGTCCTTGGTTCCTCACCTCTTCTATCAAATTGAACATAAAGTTCTGCCAAATCTTCTGCAAATGTGTTATGCAACAAGTATTTATTGTATGGTGTGCTTATGACCTGAAAGGTATTGTAAGAGGCACTGATATCAAAATGACCTGCACTCTCAAAGGGCTTAAAATCTCGTAAGAAGATTTTATAAACAGACAAATGACAAATATGCTACAGAAAAAAGAGACTGCCATACAAGCCTAACTAAACAGTGTGTTCACACAGAGAAAACAAATGTGTTGTAGAAACTCCCAGGAAGTTATGCCCATTTTCAATTATACAAAAATATGTTACGGAGATAGATGTTAGAAGATGTAGATCTGGGGGGTGGGGGTGTAATAAGATGATGCTTAATTAGTGTATGGCCACAATGTGGGCAGGGTAGACTGAACAATAGGGAGGCCAAAGAGTGATACATTTTATGCAGTACTATAGAAGATTAATCCATAGCCCTGGCCAGTTTGGCTCAGTGGTTGAGCATTGGCCTGTGGACCAGAGAGTCCTAGGTTCGGCTCCTGCTAGGGGCACGTACCAAAAAAAAAAGACTAGATTCATCCATAAAATTCATTAATGTTCACAAAACACATCGGAGAGAAAAGAAATTAAAGTTAGGGATTAAAGCCCACTGGGAAGAGTTTATCTAATATATACATAAACTAAGATCATTATAATAATAAAAAGAAAATAAATTTAAGAGTTGTTGCAAAAATTCCCCGTCATGATTAGAAACTATCTGGGTTTAGAAAGGAAACCAATGATCTGGTGACATACAAAGTGCTTTTGTGATATTCCCTCATTTTGGTCCTCACAAGAAGTTAATAAAATGAAAAAAATAAAACATAGTTAATTTAATTAGAGAGTAAACTCAGGCTAAATGATGTAAATGGCTGACTCAGGGTCCTAACAGATCATCTGGAAGCAGAGTAAGACTTCTGACCCATGTAACATTCTGATTTTCGGTTCAATTCTCTTTCTGTAAAAGCACAGGGAGATAGTAATTGGAATTTTATCAGAACTCATTGGCATTCATTTTCACAATCCAAGAAGAAAGGAAGGGATCTTGGCTCCAAGTGGCTTATCCTAAATACATGTATTGCCTGCATTAATCTATTTATTTAATACGTGTCATAACATATGATCTGTATCAGTTTTTGAGACGTTTTTTCAGATCCAAACCTACACTTCCGTATTCTGGGATGCTGGACCTGAGACTACAGACTTCTACTTTGGGGTCTTTTCCTTGACAGATGCCATCGTCAAGAGAGGGCGCTAGAGGGAGGCTGCAAGGCTGGAGGAGGAAGAGAAGACATGCTCCTTGCCCGTTTTTCTGAGCCATCTCTGTCAGCTGCACCTAAGCAAAGCTTTGTCCTGGCGATGGCAGCAGCATCCCCTTCTCAGAGGTCTGCTGAGGCCCCTCCTCTGAGTTCAGAGACCCCAGGAGGCAGCAGCAGAGCCCTCTCCTCAGGAGGCTGAAGTTCAGGCCCCCAGGCCCTCTCCTCTCTTGCTCCTTTGTGCCCTTAGCTGTAGGGATGGCAGCAGTCATCTCTCTTACACCTTGGAATTATTTTAGTTTTTAAACAGTTGGCAATTTTATACCTAATTAAAGTAATTTATATTAAACCTTCTCTGTCAAATAATTGGTGTGTTTTCTCTCTCCTTTATGGACTCTATTACATCAGGTTCCCTAAGACTCCCCTGCTAATCAAAAAATTTTTTTGTTGTTGTTAAAATTTTTTTTTCTTTATTGATTTGAGAGAGAGAGGAAGGGAGGCAAAGAGATAAAAACATTGATGAGAGAGAACATTGATTGGCCGCCTCCTGCATGCCCCTCACTGGGGATCGGGCCCACAGCCTGGGCATGTGCCCTGGCTAGGGATCGCACTAGCGACCTTGGTGCATGGGTCCACGCTCAGTCACTGAGCCACACCAGCCCGGCTAAATATTTAAAGAGGATTTCAACAGTTCCTTGCTAGCATCTCTAAATATTAAATATGTTCCAAAAATTTTACCCATTCTCGACAGTTTTTACTCTTACTTTACATACAATGGCCCTCACTTTCCAAGAAAATACACCCCCTTTGGTTCCTGTACATACTTTTAGAATGCCTTCTTCATGCTTTCTTGCTTAAAGTAACGTTATCTACAAATCTTTCTTTTTCCTTGTCTTTATTTCTATCTCCTTCTTTCTTTCCTTCTTTTTTCTTTCTGTCTGTCATCTCTCTGTCTAGATATCTTGTTTAATAATTTCTACTAGCTTTAACCATTTCTATTTAAACACATCACAAAAATAATATATTATATAATTATATACTATATAATGTAAACCATAGACTATGTTATATAAATCACAATCTACTCATATAGAATAACAATACACTGTAGAGAATAGTATTCTACTTTTGAAAGAACAATTTCATCAGAGTGTTACCTAAGAGTGACAAATTAAAAACAACCTTAATACATTACATTAAAAAGTGTTGCAGTGAAATTATGTTTATCTATATTACATGCATCATTGTGCATGTAATAAAATGTTACTTAACAAAGAATTCTAGTTGTGGAAAAATAATATGACAATATTATATGAATAAATAAAGATATAATATATAGCTATGACATGATCTCAACTATGTAAAAATGCATAGAATAAAAACTGAAGAAAAGCCACAATGTCAACAGTGAATAGCTGGATTATACATAATTTCATTCTCACTTCTATGTACCTTTATAATTAGAAAACCTCCTCCAAAGTGTAGGGCATTATCATTTTCCACTTTCTCCTCTAAGCTTGCATGATCCTCAGAAGTGGAAATTTTTGTCTATAGTAGGCAAAATGTATTCAAAGTATTTCATGTGGTCCTCTGGATGCAGCAGATATTGTCATATAGGGTCATTTCTCTAACCATAATTTCCCCACTTTACATCTGTATAATTTCCAAGTAAATTCCCATCAATGTGGGCTGATGAAGAGCAAAGCATTTGGAGCTAGGAAGCTTGGGTTTTAGTTCCGGAGTGACAATTTCTAATAAGGTGTCTGCAGGCAGACTACTTCAGTTCTCTGACCCTTATTTTCTCACCTATAAAAAGACCTTGTTCAAAATCTCAGAGGATCATTTTGAGGATTAATAAAAGAGATGACATTTTTCTGTTAAAATGTCATATAAACTGAAAAAGTCATAAAATAAAATATTTCCTCTTCGAATTATTTTCCTTCTAGGACTACTTTACCCAAAACTCTTAAAATCCTATCACTCCCTAAGCCTCTATATTTTGGTCTAAATGTTTTCTTTTTGTAAACATCCATCATAAAACTGTATTTTGAGCAAAAATAAATTACAAATAAATGGATTTTTTTTGGCAAGAAACAATTGCCTTTTTGGAATATTCTCCCCCCACCCCCACAGAATTTGGGTGTATTATCTAAACCTATAAAACCACATCCATAAACATAGACAAGACATTTGTTTAAGATGAAGAGCTGCGTCCTACAAATAGAGTTCCCAATGAAGCAGGTTCCTTGACGGTCTATATTGCTATAATATATCTTAATTGATCACTGTCAACATAAGTCATTTTAATGGCCTCATTATTCTAACCTCTTCCTGCTTAGGATTCTGAATTTTAAGAAGAACATATTTCACAAAGCAGCTTTCACAAACATAATCAATGTTAGGGGAATACTTAGCTGCTTTGGTTGCCAATTCTATTTTTATACAGGCATTACATTATTTGGAGAAAGTGTTTGTGATATTAAAAAGACACGATCATTGGACTTAATCAATATTCAATTATTTGTATGTTACCTAATTGACATTCAATCTGTTACATGAGTTTGTTGGTATATGGAGATCTCTTATGATTAGATTTTCTCCTGAACTCTTTATGGAGAGCTATATTGGTTAAGGCTGAGATGGTAAGGAAGTGAAGAATGGATTTCCACTTTCCTGTTTTAACCACAGACCCACAAAAACTTAAAGCTGTGAGAGTTCTTATCGGTTTTTCATCTATTTCAAATTCCTTCCACCCAGTACTGAGAAATGCTTTTAACTGCATTTTAGATGGGGCAATGTCTTGAATACTTCCTGGGATAAAGTTGATGTGTACTTCAAAATAAGCTATTTTCTTTGATGGGTGAATTCAATTACTTCGTGTAAATATTGAGCATCCCTTAATATGAAGTTGTGGGAGGGGACAGATGAGATGAGTCAAGGCATTTGTTGCCCAAAAAGAGCCAAAGGATAACTTGATACTCATGTCTATTACAGCAGTAATCACACTATACTACACATACAATATTGTGCCTTTCCTCTGGATGTACTATAATTTCATGAGAGTAGAGTCCATGTCTTATTAATTTTCATAACCTACCCTGAATAGATGTTAGTAAATGAATAATAAATGAGTGGGAAGCATGGAAACAATACAATGTGTTTAGATACCATTTTTTATATTCAACTGAAATAAGTACCGTTTAACTTGTATATAACTCAACTAATTTTATCTTATGAAACTACCCTGCATAAATGTTTCCCGTATTTCCAAGGCCAACCTATATGTATGTGTGTGTGTGTGTGTGTGTGTGTGTGTGTGTGTGTATCTTACAATACACTCTTTTCTTCTACAAACAAAATATCCTCTGTATCTTTGTCTGTCCTCTATACATAATAATTGACTGACCCTTCACCATAATGATTTTCTTTCTCTTGACCCACTTTACTTTGTCAACACTCTAACTTATCAAGGAATAAAATAAAAATGTGGGACAGTGTTAAAATGTTTCGTTTCATAAAAAAATGTTTTATTTGCAAACTTAAAAATGTGTTTTTACCTGGAAAAGTAGCCTGCAAATGAAAAATATAAAAGTATCCTTTTCAGGAAAAAAAAAAGTGAATTGGAGGAGCTAGGTCTGTTCCTGGTCTCAGCATAGGTTATTTATTCTCCACTTTTGACTTGTTGGTTTCCATAGTTTCATCTTTAAATTGTAGCTCCATGCATTTCTTCCCAATTAGACAGGAGAAGGATACTTAAAATTACTTTGTTCTTTCCCTATAATTATTTGAGATTATTGACCTTATATTCTATTAATCTACAGAAACACATTTAGTTCTCACTAATATTAGGTTTCTAGGGAAGAGTTTTATGGAATTTCAGTGTGTGAGTTCAATGAAACAGTAGCATGTGTTTACAAATACATTCCAAGCAAAGTCTGGTAGAATTGCAAAGGTACAATCATTGACCTTAATATATCAAATAAGCAAATAATAAGTTAATTTCATTCTCCAATGTCATAGTTCTACCTTTTTCTATACTGAGCCATTCCTTCAGCCTATTAAATACCTGTTCTCCATAAAATCTCCACTCATCTTTACTCAAAGGTATTGTTTTTCCTATTGTATGTGACCTCCATAAGACAAATTATCCATAAGATAAATTATCAAACTTATAGATCGACAAATACTAAATAAGAGAAAATCACAACTTATTTGAGGATTTCTGTTTTAACTTTGCAATGGATAGACAAAATTAACTGACTGTCTTTATTATATCTCTGTAGAGAAAAACATTGTTCAAGTAACCACATAGTATTTATATTTTTTAGAAAGATTGATAATATCAATCAAAATTGCGAAGCTGTTGTTTTGGATTTTGTTTTGTAAGTCTTGATATGGAGTCCATAATTTTTCTATCACTGTTATTGAGAGGAAAATAGAAAGAGAGGATGACTAGAATATTTCCTTCACGCTGCAGCATTGCGAGCTGGTAAGGAGTCATTACACTGACAGTATTCATTTGTGGATATATGAAACACTGTCTTATAAATATGTTTCATACACTCATTCTATTTTTCTTCTCTATATGTCACAGTAGGCAATCGATTTCAAAAAAGAAGATCAACTTTATTCAGGGAAAAACAAGGGTTTGATTTTTACAAAGGTGGAAATATGGCTTAATATATCCTTGCCTGCCATGTTTAAAAATGAGTATGACTTCCAGAGAAATGGGAAATGGAAATAGGAAGGGTGACAAATAAACTTTAAAGTAGCCTTCTATATAAGGAAAACAGATCAATCAAAGTATTTAAATGAGGTAGTTTAAATGCAGGAAAAAAAAAAAAAAACAGTACAGAGAATCCCATTCTCTACACATGAATTTTTTTTAATTAAAAAAAAAAGGTATGTTAGAAATAAAATTCAAACTTTATAGGCACATATTTCTCTAGAGAATGACTCAGTGGCTGGGGCAAAAGAACTGAGCTGATCTATCTGACTCTGCATCAGAGGTGATTTTGATCCACTGTTATAAATAAAGTTAATTTACATAAATATATTTAAAAATTGTTTGATAAAATGCATGTTAATATTTGTACGACAAAGGTACTGGGACAAGATTATTTCCCACTGAGACCCAGCTTTAACTGAGAAAGGAAACCTATTATCTTCACAATAAGCCCCAGTTAAAAATTAGTTTATTGACTAATAGCTCTGCTTTCTGTGTAATATGTTCTTTTAATCCTTTCTACTTTCCAATAGTTAAATAGTTAAAGAATCAAAGTGTTGGTAGGCTAACCTGTGTTGATCCTGCCTCCTCTGCTTTCTAGATATGCAATTTAAGGCACATCTTTCTCTGCTTCAATTACCTTATCTATACCTCCCTCTATAGATGTAAAGGAAAAATGTGGGAGAGAGTAAATCTATGTATATAAATCACTTAAATTGTTAAAAAATTAATGCTAACATTTTATTTAATTTTTTTTCTTTATTGATGTTTTTTAGAGAGAGAGGAAGAGGCAGGGAGAAAGAGATAGAAACACTGATGAGAGAGAACTTTGATTGGCCACCTCCTGCATGCCCCTCTCTGGGGATTTGGCCCACAACCTGGGCATGTGTCCTGACTGGGAATTGAACTGGAGACCTCTTAGTGCATGGGTTGATGCTCAACCACTGAGCAACACCGGCCAGGCAACATTTTATTATTTTTATTTTGATATTTTTTCTAGACTCTGTTACAAGAAAACAGTTGATAAGTTTTTGGTAATTAATTTGCCTCCTGGTCTCCTCTCTATTACTCTGCACCTAAGTCAAGTTTGTCAGATCAGCACTAGGTTCATTTTTCCTTCAAGACGTTGTTATTTCAATTATCATTGTATCCCCCAAAACTTTAGTGATAACCCAATACCTACCAATTACAATTAACTGACAATAAATGTGCTCTCCGAAATATTTTTGATTATTCCACCTAATAAAGTCTTCTTTGGTGCCAGTCAATGATAGCATATAGTAAAGAGAAACTACATCTCTGTAAGAGACACATGTAGCCAATGAGAGTGAAACTACATTTCTTTTTTTCACAGTTCTCCTAGTACAGGATTTGGCAAAAATAGGCATTCATGTGGTTCTCAAATGAATGACTGAATGAATGAATGTTCTGCTAATGAGATTAACATCAAACCCTCCTCAGAGAAGTTAATTAAGAATTGCAGTTATAGGTTTAGGTTGTGAACATTTGTTGTTTGTGTCTACCAGCATCTTTCCCTCTTTTTTGTTTGTTTGTTTTTTGTTTTTATAAAAGCACCTTGATTTTCATTTAGGGAACTACATCTTCCAAATTGCATTTGATCTTGAAGGCAAGGTCAATAAATATTTGGTGCTAGGGTTGTCTGACAAATCTAGATGGAACGACACTTCCAAAGGACTATGCTGTTATATATATATTTTTGAATATTGATTATTCAATTTTTTTCTTTGATTCTGTTTTTTACAGTCAAATTTTTTATTTTATTATTTATTTATTTTTGTTAGTCCTCACTTGAGGATATTTTTCCTTTGATTTTTTTTGGTTTGTTTTTGTTTTTTTTAGATGGAGTGGAATGGAGGAAGGGAGGGTGAGAGAGAGAGACATCGATGTGAGAGAGACACATCAATTTGTTGTCTCTCGCATGACCCTGACTGGGGCTAGGGATCGAACCTGCAACTCACATAGATGCCCTTGACCAGGAATCAAACCTGTGACCCTTTGGTCTGCAGGATGATGCTCTAACCACCGAGCCAAACCAGCCAGGGACTTTCCTTTGATTCTTTGAAGGCTGCTAACATTACTACTAATACAGTGTTTTTTATACTAAGTTAACTATAGTAGGTGTCTGTTTCTTACAATCAGACAGTTCAGCTGATAAACTACCAGTTACAACCAAAAGATAACTGATTTAGTTAGGAAAGCAGTCACATGGGTACAACACAAATAAACCATTAGAATGTCAATACCAGTCTGATAAACAACACTTTACGTCAGCAATATTGTTTTAAAAAAAAAGATAAGGTCACAATTACTGTTAAAATTTCCTCTAGCTCAACCCAATTTAAATAACATCTTCCTTCAAGTCTAGAAATCCATGAAGGATGAAAACATTGGACACTGAACCATACTGCTCCATAGCAGATGACTGTCAGTGAACCCATTGCAACCACTCTTGGTCCAACTAGTTCTTGGCTGTTGATTCACAAACCATGAATCTGTCTGGACAGTGATGAATCAGCTTCTGGCAATGGAGCACCTTCTCTCCAAAATCACCTTGACACATCCTTCCATGTAGATGCCCCAAACATGACTCTGCAGGCAGAAGTGTGTTCTGTGGAGGTCATAATAATTTATACCTAAGTGGTGTCACAGACAAGGTTATTTAGGGGGAAAAAATAACCTTATCAGGTAAATGTTACCATAAAACAGTCTCAAACTGTTGATGCAAATTTTTCACTTCAAAGGTAGAGATGAATTGTTTGATACAGTTTATAAGTATCTCAAAGATATTCAAAGTCAAATTCCACAGTTCCTCAATTCATTTTTCTCATTTTTTAAAGAATCCCTTCAATTCAAGCTCTACTGATAAAAGATTTGCAGATTCTTCTAGTATTCACAGACTTTCTATCTAAGATGAGGCAGCAAGAAAAAAACAAGGAGTGTAGAGACACCTCTTAATTCTATCCCAAAATCTGAACTTGATCACCAAGAGTAAGTGTCCCTTTCAGTCAGATTAGCCTATTTTTTATCTTTTGACTGTGACTGACATTTTTAAATTATGGAAAGTACAGGAAGACTTTCCTTATTATCAGTGCTAGAAAAAAAATAGATATATATATATAAAGCACAGAAAAGCTCATGGATATCACTGTTGTGCCACCAAAATGTGTTCTGCAATTAGCACACTCCTTAAATTTTCTTTTTTATTAAAATTTGTCCAATGATATCCTGGTCATTTAGTGGCAGCACACAGAAAAAGTCAGGCATTTCAATTATCCAAATGGAAATTCAGTAAAAACAAATGGTAAGTATAGAGGATTATTATCCTGATATTTAATAAGAAAATAAAATCAACTAGACAATTTTTTAAAAACCTGGATTATTTCAAATGTGAAAGTATATTATATGCAAATTATAAATCATTCACTCAGACCTGTAAGAAAACCAAGATTCTTCCAAAGTCCAGAATGGGAAATGTCTGCAGGCATCTGTCTATGAATGAGCTGAATATGACATCCAGTAAGGATGATAAAGGCTAGAGGATGGAGGGCGTTACAAGCCTTCAAGACTCTTTACATAGTGTAAACTTCCGTACTGCATAAACCAAGGAGTATGACTTGTAATCACTCAGAAGTGGGAAATAAAAGGATAGATCATAATAATACCCAATAAGAATGTATATAATTTTTATTTGGCTGATATCAAAGGACATACTAATGGTCCTTGGATTGGACTTGGCCCCCATAGCTTCTTCAGATGGAAGAAGAGGATGATCAGGGGAAGAACTGGGTAAATGAGGCACCATTATCAGCAAGTTGCATACATCATTACAAATTCTTGTGGGAAGTTCATAGGCCATTTTTAACAAGGATGGGGAAAGACTGCTATCATCAAGTACATTTTTATTATGATTAATGACCAAACAAGGCTTCCTTCAGAAACAATAGCCTCTCACACTAACTCAGGAGTGTGCCGCAAATGATTGCTCTTCTGACCCAGTTTCATGATACAGTTTTTCAATAAGATATGAAAGAGTTTGGGGCTCCAGGGTACAGAAGGATTAAAATTTTTGTTTCACAGATATGCTCAGCTCTTTTTTCTCTCTTAATTTTTTGTCCTTCATTGATTTTAGATAGAGACAGAGGGAGAGGGAGAGAGAGAGAGAAACATTGATGAGAGAGAACATCGATTGGCCACCTCCTGCATGCTCTCCATTGGGGATGAGGCCCACTACCTGGGCATGTGCCCTGACTGGGAATCAAATGGGCGACCTCTTGGTGCATGAGTCAATGCTCAACCACTGAGCCATACCGACTGGGCATCAGCTCTTAAAAGCTTAAAGGTGTGTATGGCAGGGCTTCTTTCCCTCCCTCTCAGTGTTTGAAACCTAAGCTAAGGGTCAATGCCCCTCCCCCCCATACCGAAGTCCACAAGGGTGCTCCTGGACAAATCGGAGTGGTTCTGGAACCATTTTCATTCCTTGAAAACCCATACTTCTGCTAAATGTAGAACATTCTTTGATATTAGTGTCCTTGAGAGATAGTAATGAAATATGCATCACTTTTTTTTTTATATATAGCTATTTTTCTCCTTAGAATTTCTTTCTTTCTTTTTTTTTTTTTTTTGCTATTTTCTTTTTCGGGAGTATCTACACTCTTGCTTCCAAAGGGTGACCTGAAATAACACTGTTATCTATTTGAGCAAACACAAAGATTGTCCTAAGGAATTTCCTATGAAGATTTTCCATGCCAGCACATCTTCCCAAAGGGAAGGTCAGATAAGACCCTGAGCAGATTCCTGAATTCAAATGAAATTTAATTAAGTAACTTTAAGTCAATTTCCCATTCAGAGATTCTACATCTTTATGAAATTACTTCTAATCATCTTCTACAGGGTCAATTACTTCACCTTTTTTTGTATTTGCCAGCTAGCAAGGCTATGTGTGACTTTGACCACAATAGGCCTGGCTGATTGATAAAATAGTATTGCCAGAACTGGAAGAATAATTGACACTGCATAGCCCATTGGAGTTGAAGGAGCAATGTCATTTCTGTCTGTGAGGGCAGGCACATTAGAACATAAAAAGGCTAATCTGTGGGCTCACAGAGCCCCACTAATCCTTGCAGACCATAAGCTGCTTTGCAAATTTTATCATGAACTTGAAAAGCTTGTTTGAAACACTCTGAAAATCACAAAATCACTGAAATGTTGGTTTGGAGGACCTAGTAAGGTCATTCACTAACAGTGTTCATTAACCTGTCTCCAAGTCAGTTATTCTTAAAGCATTTCTGACAGAGGAAAAGATTCTCTTAGTCTCAACTTTCTCAGGGGAAGGACAGTCCATAACCTACTTGTAGTTCTTCCTGTTCAAAAACACCTCAAAGCATAGAAATTCTCTTCTTATTGTTCACTTATACCTTTGTTTTCAAAAATGAACGTCTTAGAAATTAAAGCAACAGCTCCCTATGGTTAGAAGAAAAAATAAAACTCATAAAAAAAGTAGTCCAAATAAATATGTTAATCTATAATCACCATTATTCCTCAACCCCTGTTTTAAGCATTTGATGGAGTTTTGGTGTGATAGAATTTTATCCACATAGCACACAAAGCCCTTTATTATTTTTGTCACTGACTATACTTAGTCTTGTTGCCTATTACACTATTCTTCTTTCAGTTATTAAATTTCAAGCCCACCAACACAAGTTGTATAATTGGTATCTGAAGTTATGACATTTATTTCTAAATCTGGGAAACTAACATTGTTCCTTAAGGCAAATTTTCTCTCTTGAGGGGCTTCCCTGACCTCTCTTCAACTTTCTTTGTCTAAATTTTCTCCAAACACAGTCCTTTTACATACATTTGGAATAGAACACATCACAAATATATGATTAAGTATACATGTTTCTCCTATTTTAGATCCACTCTCCTTCAAATGAGAAATCAGATCTGCCTTCTTTTAGATCATCAGTGGCTGGCAAATCATTAGTCCTCAATAACATTGATTAATTTCAATGTGAATTGCCTACGTTTTAGTTATAGAGATAAAAAGTATTTACTATGATATGTTATAAATATTCTTCTAAGAGTTTTCAATATCATCCAAGTTTCTCTAGAGCATTTAGAATCAGTGCTGATGCCAAGAGAAGAAAAGTTTAAGGAGAGAATAGAGTACTAGGAAAGAAATTTTTAGTTTTCTCCTTCACTCTGATAGACAGACAGAAAAAGATGGCTAAGTACATTGAAAAGAGAAATTAATATTAAGTAATTAAAAATATTTCATAGTTAAAATTATAATAATTACCTTTGACATGACAAATAATACCTAGAGAAAACTTTCTTACTATACATATTGCATTAATTATTCATATAAAATATCCTTGGAGAAATTAATTACATTTTAAAATCCTGGGTAATACAGTTATCCTGTGCAATATTTAAAATGTTTCAGAATTGGAAGTGTGCAGATGAGTATCTCATGCAGGCATCAATTTTAAAATGTCTCTCATATCATGATCTTACTGGATGGCTAGGACACCAGAGTTCAGTGTCCTCTGATATAAGAATGACTTTTTTAAATGTCTCAAGATTAAAGTGACCATAGAACTTCAACTTCTGCAATAAATAAGTCAAGAGTGGTATTATTTTTTACATTTCTAGAGTTGGTCTTTTTCTAACATAAGTCAACAACTAATCTAGACAAAGATTAATGAATTAATAGATTAAAAAATACTGAAGCTTAGAGAGAGGTTACATGACTTATTCACAGATCACACTGACAGTGCATAGATGTACACTTTGAAATTAGGTCTCTGTGCACAACGCCAGGTATCATAGCTACCACTACAGCCAGGGTATAAAATTGGGGCTTGATTTCAACAACAGCAAAAAAAAGTCTGGACCCCGTGTTTTAGCTCTGACATGCAATGAGTTTGGAAGCTGATTCTCCTACTCACTCCAAAAAGGAAAAGCTAAACAAACTAAACATCAATTACTTTTCTTGGATGTGTCTGAGAATTGAGGTCAGAGGCATCACTTCAAAATCTGAAGAGACGGGCACATCCAGAGAGACTCTGCCAAGATCCATTTACCTGGAGCAAAACCCACTGGAGCCACAAACCGGTAGGAACAGGTAAATGGTAATTTCGATAAATTGCTGAAGGACGAGTGTGGACTGACTTCAGTGCAAGAAACTCTTGCATTTTACCTGTACGAATCCTATAAGGTTTTCAGCTGAAGAAGCAAGTAAATTTTTCTTTCAGTTCTAGCAGGGGAAAGTAACCATGTTGAAATATGCATAAAGTATTCTGTAAGAAGAAAAAAATGGCGGCGGAGTGAACGGAGCTACACAGACCATCTCCCAGGACCAAACTGGATTTACAACGAGAATAAAGACAAATCGTTAGGAAGAGGCAACCGAAAGACACCTTGGAGGACCACATAACCAGGGACACCGACTCAATCCTGGTAGGCTTGCGAGGACGCGAGAGGGGGCCGGGAGCCCACGGTCCTCAGCGGCCTGGGCAGGGACCAGGGGACTCGGCGGGAAGCTGCTGCTGCCGCCTCGGCTGCGACCCCGCCTAAGTCCTGCGAATTCTGCCTCCTAAGCCCTCGGCTGGTGCCGCACGGACTCCCTGGGACCAGGGGACTCGGCGGGACGTTGCTGCCACGTCGGTAGTGTCCGGCTACCACGGTTTAGTCCTATGGCTTCTGCTGAGTGCAAAGCCCTCGGCTGGTGCCACAGCCGTGGCCCCGCTTGGCTGGAAGCAGCGCCCTCGGGTTAAAGTCCCAGGCGGCTCCACAATGCAGAGCCTGGACAGAGGCTAAATTGGCAGCAGCCACTCACCTTGGGCTCCGGCAGAGGGAAGGCAGACAGGACTGGAACTGTGTGGGGACACTTGGGTTTTGGAGGGTGTTCAGAGCTTTTGCTGAGTGCAGCCACCCAGGACTGTGGTCATCTTACTCCTTCCCAGGGCCCTGGGGAGAGGTGGCGGCCCCTCCCTCAGAGATTCAACCCCACCTGGTGGCCATTGAAATGCTAATTGAGGCCCATTAACAACCAGCAGCTGCCAGGACCTCAGGAAATCCTCTTACACTGAGCACCTGAGGGAGTTTTTCAGGCAACTCAGAAACCAAGCTTCTTCAGGTAACCTCTACTAATAGCCTCCAAGCAAAAAAAGCTAGAGGATAACTACCATTCCCTGGGCTAGCAACACTAACCAGAAAAGCTAAGACTTGATAGTGGTGTTTAAAGTGGGTCCTCCCTGGCTCATCCAAACCCAGGAGAGGGAGCCACAAACAGCAGAACACCAACACACACAGGGAAAATTTGGCAGACTCCAAAGCCCACTGTGATAGCCAAAATGGTGAAAAACAGAAACAAAAGCCAAATGAAAGAACAGGAGACCTCTACCGAAGATGAGATAAATGAGGTACAGTTAAACAAGTTAATAGAACTAGAATTTAGAGCCATGATCTTGAGGAAGCTCAACAGCATGTGTAAGGACATGAGCACCATGAGTAAAGACACAGAAATGTTGAAAATCAACCAGTTGAAAATTAAAAACCACCAAGAAGAAATGAAGAATGACATATCAGAAATAAAAAACACATTGGAAGGTCTAAAAAGCAGAGTAGGGGAAGCTGAGGACCGGATCAGTGAATTAGAAGACAGGGTAGAAAAAATCAACCAATCAGAAAACCAAAAGGAAAAAACAATTAAAAAACAGGAAGACAGCTTAAGAGAACTGTGGGACAACTGGAAACGGAATAATATTCGCGTCATAGGAGTCCCTGAAGATGAAGAAAATGAGCAAGGGTTAGAGAATATATTCAAAGAAACAGTGACAGAAAACTTCCCTAATTTGGTGAAGGAAGAAGGCATTCAAGTTCAAGAAGCACAAAAAAGAAAACCCCAGAGCAAGTAGAAGGAAGGAAATAGTAAAGATCAGAGCAGAAATTAATGATATAGAGACCAAAAAAAAAACAATTCAAAGGATCAATGAAACAAATAGCTGGTTTTTCGAAAAGATGAGCAAGATTGATGTACCCTTAGCTAGAGTCACCAAGAAACAAAGAGAGAAAACCCAAATACACAAAATCAGAAAGAAGGAGGAGAGGTAACAACTGACACCACAGAAATACAAAAGATTGTTAACAACTACTATGAACAATTATATGGCAACAAATTCGACAATCTAAGCCAAATGGACAAATTTCTAGAAACACATAGTCTCACAAAACTGGATCAGAAAGAGATAGAAAACTTGAACAGACCAATAACAACAGAAGAAATTGAAGATGTAATCAAGACTCTCCCAGCAAACAAAAGCCCAGGCCCAAATGGCTTCACGGGGGAGTTTTACCGAACATTCAAAGAAGAACTAATACCCATTCTTCTGAAACTATTTCAAAAAATTCAAGGAGAAGGAAGACTTCCAAACTCGTTTATGAAGGCAGCATAATTCTAATTCCAAAACCAGAAAAAGACAACAAACAAAAAAACTACAGGCCAATATCCCTGATGAACACAGATGCCAAAATCCTGAACAAAATACTAGCAAATCAGATCCAGCAATATACCAAAAAAATTATCCACCATGACCAAGTGGGATTCATCCCAGGGATGCGAGGCTAGTACAATATTCGCAAATCAATAAACGTGATACACCACATAAATAAAATGAAGAATAAAAATCACATGATCATATCAATAGATGCCGAAAAAGGCTTCGACAAAATCCAGCATCCATTTCTGATAAAAACGCTCAGCAGTGTGGGAATAGAGGAATCATATCAAGATATAATAAAGGCCATATATGAAAGACCTACAGCCAACATCATACTCAATGGGAAAAAACTAAAAGCATTTCCCTTAAGAAAATAACAAGGCAAGGATGCCTACTTTCGCCACTCTTATTTAACATAGTACTGGAAGTCTTAGCCACAGCAATCAGACAGGAAGAAAAAATAAAAGGGATCCAAATTGGAAAGGAGGAAGTGAAACTGTCATTATTTGCATATGACATGATACTATACATAGAAAACCCCAAAGACTCCATCAAAAGTTTACTAGACTTAATAAATGAATTTGGCAAAGTAGCAGGATACAAAATTAACGTCAAGAAATCGATGGCATTCTTATACACCAATGATGAACTCACAGAAAGAGAAACTAAGAAAACAATCCCATTTACCATTGCGGCAAAAAAATTAAGATACCTAGGAATAAACTTAACCAAAGAAATAAAGAAACTATTCACAGAAAACTACAGGTCGTTGAAAAAAGAAACAGAGGAAGATATAAAAAAGTGGAAGCACATACCCTGTTCGTGGATTGGGAGAATTAACATCATTAAAATGACCATGTTACCCAAAGTAATCTATAGATTCAACGCAATCCCCATCAAAATACCAATAGCATACTTCACAGAATTAGAACAATTACTTCAAGAGTTCATTTGGAACCAAAAAAGGCCTCTAATAGCCACAGCAATTTTGAAAAGGAAGAACAAAGTTGGAGGGATCACATTACCACATTTCAGGTTATACTACAAAGCCATTGTAATCAAAACAGCCTGGTACTGCCACAAGAACAGGCATATAGACAAGTGGAACAGAACAGAGAACCCAGAAATGGACCCAAGGCAATATGCTCAATTAATATTTGACAAAGGTGGCAAGAGCATACAGTGGAATAAGGACAGCCTCTTTAATAAATGGAGCTGAAAAAATTGGACATCTACTTGCAGAAACATGAAACTAGACCATCAACTTACACCCTACACAAGAATAAACTCAAAATGGATAAAAGACTTAAATGTGACTCATGAATTCATAAAAATCCTAGAAGAAACTCTAGGCAACAAAATTTCAGACATCATACGCAGCAGAATTTTCACTGACACATCACCTAAGGCAAGAGAGACAAAGGAGAAAATGAACACATGGGACTACATCAAACTGAAAAGCTTCTGCACAGCGAAAGATACAATCATCAAAATGGAAAGGCTACCCACTGTATAGGAGAGCATAATTGCCGATGATATATCAGATAAGGGGTTAATTTCCAATACATATAGAGTGCTCATACAACTCCACAAAAGGAAGACAAAGAACCCAATAAAAATATGGGCAGAGGAACTAAATAGACACCTCTCCAAACAGGACATACAAATGGCTAAGAGACATATGAAGAAATGCTCAACATCACTAATCATCAGAGAGATGCAAATTAAAACAACAATGAGGTATCACTTCACACCTGTCAGAATGGCCACCATCAACAAATCATCAAACAACAAGTGTTGGCTAGGGTGTGGAGAAAAGGGGACTCTAGTGCACTGCTGGTGGGAATGCAGACTGGTGCAGCCACTGTGGAAAACAATATGGTATTACCTCAAAAAATTAAAAATTGAACTTCCATTTGAACCAGTGATTCCACTTCTAGGAATATACCCTAAGAAGCCTGAAACACCAATCAGAAAGAATATATGTACCCCCTTGTTTATAGCAGCACTATTCATAATCGCTAAGATCTGGAGACAGCCCAAGTGTCCATCAGTAGACAAGTGGATAAAAAAGCAGTGGTACATATACACAATGGAGTACTACACAGCTGTAAGAAAGAAAGATCTCTTATCCTATGAGACTACATGGAGTGACCTGTAAAGTATCATCCTAAGTGAAACAAGCCAAACATGTTGTTGAATGCAGGTAGGTAAAAAGTAAAGGGATGAAAAATGTACTATGCTAACACTAATCAAAACAAAGCCAGAATAGCTGTATTTATTTAAAACAAAGACCACTTCAGAGCAAAGGAAATTATAGGAATATAAAGGAGCATTGTATTATGATAAAGGTGTTAATTATAAAGAAAACACAAGCATCATTAACATATACACACTTAACAAAAGGGCAGCAAAATATTTGATACAAAAACTGATAAAAATGCAAGAAGAAACAGATAAATCCACTATTATAGTTGGAGACTTCAACACACCTCTACCAGTATGATAGATTTATCAAGCAGAAAATAAGCAAAGATATAGTTAAACTGAATAGCATTATCAATCAATTTGATCTAATTGAAGTTTATAGGCAAAGACGTCTCAGAAATCCCAATGGAAGTATGAGCACCTCTGACTCATCTCACCTTGCTGGTGTGAGGTCATATTAAGTGTGTGTGTGTGTGTGTGTGTGTGTGTGTGTGTGTGTGTGTCCATTCCTACTACTGAAACAAATAATACTGAAACCAAGTGTAGCTTGAGTATGTATTTATTTAATCTGAATCTTTTAAATATTCTGATGCCTTATCTATAATTATCGTTTAAAAGGTCCTCTTTTTAATCCAGATACTATCAGAGAATTGATCCTGAGCCTCAGCCTGTTTTCTGGTGCCATGTTACCCACTGGCAGGACTCCTTGTTGTCTACATATTTGGAATTAAAAACCCTCACCATTTAATTCAAATGGCTCTGAGAAACCCCACTGAGCCCGCCAGGAATTCTCCACTGTTGTCCAGACCTGCTGCACAGGCTGTGCACATGGCGGAGCTCTCTGGACTTAGACCGGCCTCTGCATGTGTCCAGCCATGGGCTTCACCAGGGCCAGCAGACATATTCAGTTCCATGCTGCCCAGCTTTTAGTTTTCTAAGCCTTCCAAACTTTATTCCTTCATTCGAAATACTTACTATTTTACCGCAATTTAAAAATTAAAAATCTTAGCATCTTTGTACAGAAACTCTGTGGCTCAGTAACTAGTGACTACATTTGTCTGTGTTGGATGGACAATTATGCAGAGAGATAGGACTAACTGGTCATTTTTATGACGTTTTCAGTATCTTCAGTACCTTCCCTCTGAAGGTACATGGGCAGGTTTCTCAATATTGTACCGTTTTCAACAGTAAAAGAAAATACAAGCAGTGAAGTCGTGTTAGTAACCAAGAGGTGGATGGATTAAACTGAACCCAAACACTGGCCTGAAAAGGAGAAATCTCTTTCCTTATTTTAATTTTCTTAACCATCACATAAAACATGATAACTATGTTTATGGATTTGGGAATAAAACTTGCAATTTTAGATTTCTTATCCTTTCTAAACCTTAATTTTTCATCATCTATAAAATGATTATAAAATGGCTATTATAGGATTCTTTGAGAACTTAGTAAAATTCCTGTGTAAAATACTGAGCTCAGTGCCGTGCACACAATAAGCTCTCATTAGATGTTCTCTGTCTCATCATTACCCACTCAGGACCCCAAGGTCAGAGATTAGAGCCCATTTGTTTATAAATTCTGGATGAATATTAGATTGTTGTGTGCTACCCATAGTAAGAGCTATTCATGGTGTTATATTTGCATTATCAGTTTACATCTTCCTCCCTTCAGCTCTTATCCTTACCCTGTGACTTCTCTGTTATACAAATTCCACATCAATGACAATTAAAATACTCCTGCTATCCCAGCAGGAACAGAAACATAAATCTGGCTCTGGCTGGTGCGGCTTAGTTGGTTGAGCATCATCCCATGCACCAAAAGGTCGCCTGTTCAATTCCAGGTCAGGGCACATGCCCATGTTAAGGGCTCCATCCCTAGTACTAGGTGTGCGGAGGCAGCCATCTCTCTCTCTCTCTCTCTTTCCCTCTTCTTCTCACTCTCAAACCAATAAAATCATATTTTAAAAAAATCCCCCAGCCACTTTGGCTAAGCAGTTGGAATATTTGGCCCATGGACCAAGGGGTTTGATTCACAATACCTAGGTTGCAGGTTCAAACCCCAGCCCCCGTTGGGGTCATGGGGGAGGCAACCAATTGATGTGTCTTTCTCACATCAATGTTTCTCTCTCTCCCTCCCTTTCACTCGGAAAAACAAACAAACAGAAAACAAACAAACAAACAAACAAAAAAACAATGGAAAAATATCCTTGGATGAGGATTAACAAAAAAATAAAAATAGAAATAGAAATCTGCCTATCACTGGATCTTATGTCTCTCTAGATCCCAGTCTGGAGACAACCTGATAAGTCACTTAGCTGCTCAGTCTTGCTTCTCATAAGGGAACATTTAAAACTCTCTAGATGTGAATAAGCATTTTCTTAAATATTTGATTTTACTTGGCATCAAAGCCTAAGATTGTTCTTTTGAAAAACAGACTAAAACATGGCATACTACTTCTGCTAATCAGGAAGGGAAAAAAATCAGCGCTTCCCCGTGGCAAGAAGTATGATTTTAGATGTCCATACTACTGGGGAGTCTGGAAAAAGAAAACACTTACTATGGTTAAAATACCTAAAATTAACCATGACTCCTAATGGAGCTTCTTCCCATAATCTGGTAGCCCTTTAAACCCGAAGTAATGTAATTCAAAGTTTGCTGTGCATAAAACTCATCTGACATTGTTTGGTTTAAATGTACTCAACAAGAAGTTATTAACTGGCAATGTGTGTCAGGCACAGAGTAGGTTCAGCTCTTAACAAGACTTCCTAATTGATCAGATCACATAATCACTGGCACCCTTGAGTATCATTTTATTTGTTTTCTCTGTTATTTAAGACCATGCTAGGTGCTATAAAGGATATAAGAAAAGTTAAGTACGTTCTCACAACCCAGGCAAATCTACTTTCAAACCTCAGCTCCACTACTAACTAGCTGTGTTAGCTTTGACTTTCCTATTGGAGCTTCCTCTACAGTCCATGTGACATCTTTTCTTTTTAATTCTCACTCAAGCATATGTTTTTCAAATAGGTGTTGGAGAGAGAGAAAGGGAGAAACATCACTGTGAGAGAGAAGCATCCATCAGTTGCCTCCCAAATGCGCACCAACCGAGAATCAAACTGGCAGCATCTCAGTGCACAGGATGATGTTCCAACTGAGCCACACCAGCCAGGGCTTTTTCATGCTGTGGACTCCACTAGAAACTGACAGCTTTCCATTGTCACCAGGTAAAAGGGCCAGAACAGTACTCCCAAGTATGAAATATGCTATCTCCAGAACCCAGTGGCCTGTAACAGATTGTGCTTCCTTCCCAGTGGTTAAAGTTAAAAGATACGTTAATTTTTCCTTTACTTATTTATGAAATGTCCCACTGTGCTTTCAACACCCAAGATGGACAAACTATAGGCCACAGGCCAAATCCAGCCTGTTGCCTTTTTTTTTTTTTGTGAGCAAAGTTTCATTTTCGCAGTCATGACGATCCACTTATGAATTATCTATGGCTATTTTCATGCTACAATGACAAAGTGGAGTAGTTGTGAAAGACTGTACTGAAAGACTTAAAATATTTACTGTCTGACCTTTTGCAGAAAAGGTTTGCCAACAGCTGCCCTAACCCCTGAACACTTAATCACTTCTCAAATCAGCAGAAATTCTGAATCTTTACAGGGCTTATGTAACATTATTTGGAATCCATGTATTTTACCAAACTTAACCATACTTGTCAAATTCTGTTCATCTATTCTGGTTAAATAAGATTATGAGCTGAGAAGGACACCCTCTGACTTTCAACTTCACCTTAAATTAATAATTAATCACACTTAGCCTTCCTTTGTCTTTCTCCCATGCATCAATCAGACCTAGTGATGGCCACTCAATTACACAGCCCTTCACTGACTACTTCCTCGGCACCTCTGTCACCTGATGTATCGCACCAGGAACGCATTCTCATTCATACAGTGTACTTTCCCAGTTCTCCATCAGTGGAACTTTGAACGCCTGCGCTGCTGCAGCCTGCCAAGTCGGTCAGTCCCCCACCCACCACCAAGCAGATGATGCAACCCCCAAACTCCATCGTAGGGCCTGCCTTCTTGTACTACATCTGACCAACTGTATTGGTTTGGACTCCTTAGAAAAGGAGACAGTTTAAGATGTAGGAGCTCATTTTAGTGTATGCACTAAACATCACTTCCAGAAATGAGAGAACAAGATTGGGCAGAGGAAGGAGTTGAAATGTGATGCAGTCACAACCAAGTCCTCAGCCAATCCCAGGAGGAGCTCTGAGGTTGGAGCTGGATGGACCCTTCAGAAATGTCCCAGATGGAGACAAGAAGGCAGTTCTTTGTACCTCCACACTAACCAGTGCACATAATCTGCCTTGAGGGCTGGGGTGTGATCATGGGTAAAGCAGCTCTCTTTCGTCCAGAGTAATTCTTGGAGATGCTTATACTTGTGAACTGGTAACAGACTACAGTTTCAGCAGCTGGTGGAATAAAAGCCTCGGTCCCAAAGGGAGGATGTGGGCAGCATAATAAACCATCTACTACAAAGAGGTAAGGGGAGAAAAATCCTAACAGTGTCGTGTAATTCCAGTTGTGAGATTGTTGGAATGTCAGGCTACTAATAACAACAGCGAACAGTTCAAACGTCCTTCCACTGGGTTCCTTGGAAATGAAGACCACTTTCATGCAGGGTTATGTATGTACTGCTGCTAGCACATGCTGGAAAACAGTGTGATGGTTTCGTAAAAAGAATAAAATTAACTTACATATAACCCAACAATTAAACTCTTGGTCATTTATCTCAAAGAAAGAAAAATTTACGTTCACACACACACACACACAAACACCTGTACAAAATATGCATAACAGATTTATATATATATAAGCAAAAAAGTAAACCCAGATATTCTATAATGGATAAATATTTAAACAAACTTCGTTTAAACATCTATACTATGAAATACTACTCAGCAAAAAGAACAGAACAAGATATTGTTACACATAACAACTTCAGTGGATCTTTATACTGAATTTAAAAAGCCAATCAGAGAAAGACAAGTACCATATGATTTCACTTATATGTGGAATCTAAGGAATAAAATAAACTAACAAAGTGAAGACAAATTCTTGGATGCAGAGAACAGATTGTCAGCTGTCAGAGGGGAGGATTAGGGGCTGAGAGAGAAGGGTGAAGGGATTAAGCAAAGAAAAAAAGAAAGACTCACGGACACAGACAACAGTATGGTGATTGCCAGAGAAAAGGTGGGGTGAGGGGGAGGTAGGAAAGTGTAAAGGGGGGATAACTGGTGATGGAAGCCGACTTGACTTGGGGTGGTGAACACACAGTACAATATACAGATGATGTATGGTAGAATTGTACACCTGAAACCTGTATCTTTTATTAACAAACGTCATCCCAATAAATCCAATGTTTAAAAAGTCAATTTAGTTCATTTACTTAGCATTAATTAGCATTTCGTAATTATAATTACGAAAGAGAACAGATTAGTAGTGGGCACTGTTAGGGATGGGGAAGAGAGAAGTTGACTGTAGCTGTAAGAGATGCATGAGGGAGGGATCCTTGTGATGGGACTGTTCTCTGTGCTGACTGTGGTAATATACACAAACATACAAATGAGTGCATATAAAGCTGATGATCTGAATAAATTAAATTCTGTCCATGCCCATTCTCGGGTTTGGTATTATACCAGATAGTACAAGATACTACCAGTGTGTGAAATACGATCTCCTGTATTATTTCTTACAGCCGCATGTGCATGTACAATTATTCTATACTGGACAGCTTATTTATTTATTTATTTTTTATCCTCACCCGAGGACATTTTTTCCTTTTTTTTTTTTTTTGTTGTTGTTGTTGTTCAGATAGAGTGGGAGGGAGAGAGAGGAAGAGAGAGAGAGAGAGAGAGAAACATCGATGTGAAAGGGACACATCGAGTGGCCGCCACTCTCACGACCCAACCGGGGCTGGGGACAAACTGCAACGGAGATACGTGCCCTTAGTGGGAACTGAACCCGGGTCTCTCTGAACCACAGGTCGATGCTCTAACCACTGAGCCAAACTGGCCAGGGCTATACCAGACAGTTAAAAAAAATTGTTGTTATATTTTTTACATCCTAGACTAAAATCCAAGAGTCTTAGCTCCAGTCCTGGCTCTGTTATGAATTAACATATCACTCATCAGTAGATATCACTCTCCAAATGTCTAAAATAAAGGGCTTGCTTTTATTTCTAACATAAAATAATTAAAATATTTTCATGTGACTAAATTCTCAGGATAATTATGGGTCCCTTCTAAAAGTCTATATTTTGTCACCATCTACTTCATGACCAATGTAAATATTTGTAGGTATTTATGAGAAAACTGTTACTATAACTGAGGTGTTGAGCATGTGAAATAGTATAAAGAAATGTTACAGAAGTAACAATAAATAAATAAACAAATAAAAATACAGGGCTTGTAACTAAGTTAGTCATTCCCAGCTTCTTATCAAAACAAAATACTTTTTTGTTGTTTTTTTTTTACTTTATTTTTATTGTTGATACTATTACAGATGTCCCCAAACCTCCCCCTCCCCCTTTGCCCACCTCGACCCAGCCCCCACCCACTCTTCCCCCTGGCCATACCACACTGCTGTCTGTGTCCAACGGCTACGCATGCATGTTCTGTGGCTAATCTTTCAACCAGTCACCCTTCTCCCCTCCCCTCTGATATCTGTCAGTCTACTTCATGAATCTATGCCTCTGCTTCTATTTTGTTGTTTTTCAATGTGAGTTCTATGATCTGCAGTACTAGTATAAGTAACTGGCCTATGTTCCTGGTCTATTAATTTTCATAAAGTCATCAATACATTTATGATCTGTATAAGTTACTCAGTACTGTAACTTTAATTTTAATCAAAATACAAAAACATATTTTAATATTCCCATGCAATCTTATTTTGAGTAGATATTCTATGTGTGGTGTCTTTGTGTGGTCCACGTCGTTTTGTTTTATTTTTGGATAGGTATTTCTCAAATACTAAAACGACCTCTGGTCCCAGAAAGCTTATACAATCCAGGCTAGAAACCAATGAATTGACTAATCTCAACCATATTCTTTGTAGAAGAAGAAAGGAGGTCTAGGAAAGAGCTATGACTTGCCTTCGGTCAGGGAGCCACAGGTTCAGCTGGTGCTGGAGCCCGGGCTCCTCAGCTCTGCTCTCAGCAGTCCCATTCAGCTCTGAAGTTCAATGTGTGCTTCCCTTTTGCTTTCTATACTCGAAACTTTCACTCACATTGGGTATCTGTAGATGAAGACAATTTTTGATAACTTTTAAATAATTATTTTAAAATTTCCCTATAAACACCTATACAAATGTATGTTTAATTACACAAATTTTTATAATGCATTCTAGGAATTCAATTTAATGATTGCCTGATTTGCTTTCTGCAGCATTATACTTTATCAAAGAGCTTTGTAATGTTACTGGTAGAGCATGTTGATCCTTGAGTGTTCTATTGCTGAAAATATATATACGGTGTTCAGAAATCATTTCACTCATCCCAGGAATTTTTTTTTTTTTATCCTCACCAGAGGACATTTTTTTTTTTTGCATTTATTTTTTTAGATAGAGTGGGAGGGAAAGAGGGAGGAAGAGAGAGAGAGAAACATCGATGTGAGAGAGACACATCGACTGGTCGCCACCCACACAACCCCAACCGGCGCTGGGGACAAACTGCAACTGAGGTACATGCCCTTAGCGGGAACCGAACCGGGACTCTCTGGACCACAGGCCGATGCTCTAACCGTTGAGCCAAACCAGCCAGGGCCATCCCGGGAATTTTAAGTAGGCAGAATGTACATGCTCCAGTTAAAATGTTTTTGTGTTTTGCAATTATTAAATTAGAAAGTCATATCAAAGCCTCCAGAGGAATTCAAGCAGTAGCAAATGCTAAAATTAAAGTTACATCACTTCTAGACAGTGTGAAAGAATCCTTCAACAAGCTCAAGTGACCAAAAAGGGTGATTTGAAATACTTTTCATGTTAAGAGCTGAAGGAGCACTCTTTAGTAGAGAGCCACCATGTGCGTGTGTGTGAGAGAGAGAGAGAGAGACAGAGACAGAGAGAGACAGAGAGAGAGAGAGAGAGAGTAGGCAACATCTGGAACATGGGCTTTAAGTATCTAGAATAAATTAGGCTGAAAATCTGTTTTGAATTTATGTTATAACTTGGACTTCAAAAAAAATGTTTTTATATATGTCCTTCGGTCTTTTGACACCAATACATCACCTAAATGGCAATACAAGCTTCATTTTCACTTTTTTAGAGAAAGATAGGTAATGTCCAGCTACTATAAACACACAGACTTGCATTAAATTTACATTTGAATGACTATGAATAGCAGTAGTCTACATAACTAAGAGTCTCTGCTACTTTAAATTATTTTTTATTTTTATATATTTTTTTCTTTATTGATTTGAGAGAGAGAGCGAGAGGGAGAGAGAAAGAAACATCAATGAGAGAGAACATTGATTGGCCGCCCCCTGCATGCCCTGCACTGGGGATCGGGCCCACAACCTGGGCATGTGTCCTGACCAGGAATTGAACCAGCGACCTCTTAGTGCATGGGTCAATGCTCAACCTCTGAGCCACACTGGCCAGACTTGTCTCTGCTACTTTAAACAGATACATTTTTCAGATGTTCATTTTTATATTAAATGATTCAAGAGCAAAAATATTTTACAGTACTGAAATCATTACTAAAGTATGGTTCTATGCACACTTGCATCAGAATCACATAGAATGCTTGTTAAAAACAGAGTTTTGGAGATCCTACTCAGACCTAATGAATCAGAATAGCAGGGTTGAGGGGCTTGAGATGGAAGAAAATAACTGAGAATTACACTTCAGAAAAGTTGCCAGATGATTCTTTTGCTTTACACGCTCCACTTAATAGAAGAGCCCAGATCTCTTCTCTAGCTCCATCAGAGCCCTTGGGACTTATGCCACCATAAAGACAATAATGATAAAATAATTCTAGAACTGTAATTGGCATAAACCTTCAGTACTTCATTAGAAAGAGAATCTAACTTGTGAATTCTGTGATTAGGCAGATCCTTACTAACAAGAATGAGAAAGTATTTACATAGAATCATTGGGGTAAGTACAAAAAAAGGTCTGATAATGTTAGTTATTAGTGTTCAGAAAGACTTTTTTCTTTGAGAACAGAGCATAATTATTAACCTGAAAACATATAAACTCCTCCCAGCCGCATGTTGACTTTGCATCTTACTGATTGTTTCTAAGAGAAGTTGTTGTGGGTGTTGTTTTACTGGGGGGGGGGGGTGGTAAGTGGTTAATAAACCATCTTCCAGCCCTTTGGCTTGGAGGGGGGACCAGCTGTCCAAATTAATATGAAATCCATAGGCCCAGGACCTAACATAAATTAGACCAAGATGAAGGAGCAAGTTTAATGGAAATTGAAAGTAAATCCCACAGCACCTACACCGGGCTTTTTCATACAGCGCCTATTCCCAGTTGCATCATTATGATGACTTTTTCAAGAGTGAATTTGGCATGTTTGGGTTCTTTCCTGGGGAGGAGAAAGAGGCAAGCTGAGAAAGTGCATTGTATTTCTACCCCATTGACAGAAGACTAAACAATCAGTGTTTTTAAAAAAAAAAAAAATCACTAAATTACATAAAAAGTCCTTACAATTAAATCTATTTAATTCTGAATACAAATAAAATATTCAGATGAATAACTGATATTATTTAAATGTACTTGTTTTAATTTGATGTTCGCTGCAGAAAAAAATTTACCTGAATCTTTAAAATAAAACATTGCGTTATCATAATTGTGTCTGTACATCTGAGAGAGATGACATGTGAGAGTGTGTCTCTAGTAGTTGGGGTCCCCAGAATTAAATGTACCTTTTTTCAACCAATAATACTTTATTGTTGCAAAAACTGTTATGGGTGAATTTCACCCTACCTCACAGCAATAGTTCAGTAAATGTCTCCAGAAGGAATAAAAACTATTAACACTAAAATCCAACGTACACTGAAAGCATGTATTGCTGGAAACACGATAAATCTACACAACAGATTCACGATTCACTACTGCCCACTCCTTTGAGCCACTCTATTGAGTCTAACTCCCATACCTTCTGTATTGCTTGTGAGAGAAAAACAAAACAAAACATGTTATAGTAAGTAAACTAAGAAGAGTACCGTAATATTATGCAACTGTAAGCAAGAAAGATCACTTATCCTTTGAGACAACATGGAGGAACCTGGAAAGTATTATGCTAAGTGAAATAAGCCAGTCAGAGAAAGACAAATATCACATGATCTCACTTATTTGTGGAATATAATGAACAATACAAGCTGATAAACACAATAGACCCAGACATAGAGACATAGAAGTAGGGTACTACAGACTGACAAACCTTAGAAGAGGGAGACAGGGGAGAGGGACGAGATAAACTACGGAACTTATGTGCATGTATGCGTAACCAATGGACATAGACAATGCTGGGGTGGGGGACGGAATCAGGAGGGGGGAACCAATGTGGGGGAAAGGAGATATTCTGTAACAACAATAAGTTAATAAAAAAGAACCATAAAGGTAAATATAAAATTTCTCTCTCAAAAAAAAAAAATACTAAATTTACATATAATTATACAAGAAAATAAATGTAAAGTTCCAAAAAGCACAAAAATAAGAATATTTAAGTTAAGAATGACCCAAATACACATACACATATAATTTTAACAAGTTCCTTATTGAACACATTGTGGGCCATCATAATACAGTTCCAGGTAGAATCTTGTTCAGAATAAATATCTGAATAATTTAATCAAACTATTTGATATTATTCCTAAACATTAAATATCTTCTACCAGATATATAAAGATTGAGATAGAAAGAAACCCATTTGTATACTTTTTTTTTTTTATCACATGTCACTTTATTTATTTTTTTATTAAATGTGGCAGCTGCTTGATGAATGACTCTGCAGCTAAACCACAAAATGCATAATAATGAAGCCGGCATAGAATCTGTCTCAGATACACCTAGGAGGAGGAAACATAAAACCTTCCCATGGACACCTTTTTGTTAGTGTTCTTTCCTTTTTGTTGTTTGGTTGTTTATCCACAGACTCATTTTTATTCTCCAGAATATTGATGACTCATTTTCTTTTCCTGCTAGAATGTAGATGACAATGTGGTTTTCAGAATTAAGCCTCATAAAATAAATCAAAATACATAAGTGCAGATGACTTCTGGTTCTGGGAATGTGGAAGTAAAACCAGAGTGCTCCACAAAACTCTGCATATGTGCCACAAAATGTAGCAAGCATCCTCTGTGTGCATAGCTGAGTTTGCAAGACAGAGAAATCTTAGGTAGTAGGAAAAGCAGGGGCACCTAAATGCAAAAACAGTGAACTAATGAGCTGAAGGGCACTGCCCAAGGGAAGGGAGGCCCTGGGTTTGGCAGCACAGGGGTGTGTGCTCTGATGACCATGCTGGGGAGCTTACAATGGAGATCCTTAGACAATATCTGGATTCATACCTGACCATTTTGTAGATAGTCATGTAGGAAGAAGTTGCTAGTCTCTAACTGGGCTTGGACCTGCACTGAGAAAAATACCTCTTGAGATGTGGTAAGCAGCCCCGCTGGTGTGGCTCAGTGGTTGAGAGGTCACTGGTTCAATTCCCAGTCAGGGCATATGCGGCTTGATCCCCAGTTGGGGGTGTGCAGGAGGTAGCCGATGTCACATAGATCCTTCTATCTCTTTCTCCTCTTTTCCTCTTTCTAAAATATCAATACAAATATATTTAAAAAAAAGATTTGTAAGCAAAGGCCTATGCTTCATGCTTCTCTCTCTCTCTCTCTCTCTCTCTCTCTCTCTCTCTCTCTCTCTCTTTCTCTCTCTCTCTCTCACACACACACACACACACACACACATACACACACACACAGAGGAATGATAATTGTATAAATTTAGGCTAATGAGAATCTCAACAACAGGGAAGGAAAAAAGGTGAGAAATTTAGTTGAGTCTGCACTTCTTAAAACAATTTAAAAACAGGCATTAATTAGCCCTGGCTGGTTTGGCTCAGCAGTAGAGCATCAGCCCACAGACCAATGAAACTCAGGTTCACTTCCGGCCAAGGGCAGGTTCCTTGGTTGCAGTTCATCCTCAGCCCTGGTCAGGGTTTTGTGGGAGGCAACCAGTCGATGTGTCCCTCTCACAATGATGTTTCTCTCTCTCTCCCTCTCTCTCCCACTTTATCTGAAGATATATAGAAAAATATCCTCCGGTGAGGATTTTAAAAAAAGCATTAATTAAAGAGTGAAAGAAAGTATAGGCAAAGGCCCTGTGGAAGGAGGAAGCAAGATATATTCTGGGAATCAAATGAGGTAAAGCAATTGCAATGATTTTTTTTATTGGATGATACTGATAGGGACATGCAACTCTATAGTTTACATAGTTCCACTACATGGGGCTGTGTCGTCCAGTACAGCGGTCATGACTGCCATTTGGCTATTGAACAGTTGACGTGTGACTAGCCTTGACTGAGAATAGATGCAAGTATAAAATACATAGTAGATTTAGAAAATTTAGCATAAAAACAGAATGTAAAATGTCTCCTTAATAATTTTACATTGATTGTATGTTGAAATGATAATATTTTGGGTAGAGTTAAACAAAATATGTTGTTAAAATGGGTTTCACCAGTATTTTCTTTTTTTCCTCACCTGAGGACATTTTTTTCAGTTTTTGTTCAGATAGAGTAGGAAGAAGAGAGAGAGAGAGAGAAACATCAACATGAAAGGGACACATCGAGTGGCTGCCACCCGCACGACCAACCACGGTCAAGGACAAACTGCAACCGAGGTACACGCCCTTAATGGGAACCGGACCAGGGTCTCCTGGGACCTCAGGCTGATGCTCTAACCGCTGAGCAAAACTGGCCAGGGCTTCACCAGTATTTTCACTTTTTAGTGTGTCTAATAGACTATTTAAAATATTCTAAATAATCACATGTGGACTATCTTTTTCAATTGGATAGTGTTGATATAGACATTTCCACAATAGCTCTACAAGTTAGATATCTTCACATATTCAGAAATACCATAATCTTAGAGTCAAACTCAAAGTTAGATCGTGTTGATGCTTAACAAATATTGTTAAACAAATTAACTCATCTATAAACATGTGCTAGCTCAGGGTGTACATATGAATGTTTTTCACATGTATTAAAACCACCAAGGTAACCTGCAAGTGTTTTCTGTGATATTCCTCAGTATTAATTTTGAAGTCTAATGTTCTTTGAAATTTTGTTATAAAGCTTGTCTATTCAATCTCACCTTTTATTTTGCTTCTCTGAATACGGCATTATTTTTCCCTTTCCCAAGCTATGCAAACATTCATTGGATTAGAATAATGTATCTGAAAGAATGAAGAATGGTTTTGTTCATCTTGGCAAATACTTTGCATTGATTTTAATAATGCTTGCTGCCACATATGTGGCAAGAGAATAAATTGGACACTAATGCAAATCAATAAACTAAATCTGTTAACTGAACAGTAGAAATATTAATAGCTATGAATTTTAACAAGTTCCTTAAAATTCCAAGTTTTCTAACCTCCACCAATTGGAATATTTATCAAAATACATTCATAATTACTTAAAGCTTATTATAATCAGGCTAAGTTATTTTTGCTGCTTCATAAATTTTGTTTTTCATTTAATTAGGTAAAGTATAAATATACCCTCCCCCAAAATAACCCACCATATTTTGGTGATAATATTGTATAACTATGTAATTTTAGAGTGTGAATTACAAAGAAGAAATTAAATGGTTTCAAAGGTGAAAAAGAAAATTATGACTGCAAACAAATTATAGTTATAACCTTGAATAAATGAGAAGTGGGTTTGAAAGTCATTTCCCTGGCAGCCCATTTGTCGATTAAATTTATCTCATCTGTTAAAGTGTGGCGCCACAATTATCATTATTCATGTAATGTACAAGGATTCATTCCGAGTGCCACGTCCATCTCCTCTGCACTCATTCCGAATGCATTTAAAGGGCAATTATTCTTAAAGGATAACTTAAAAATCATCTTTCAAGTTCTATTTCCATTTGCAAAATCAGATTAGAATCCAAATATCTTTTGTTCACAAACTAAGTCCAGCAAAGATGATCAAGCCATATTTGAAGTATCTAAATCTTAATTGAAATGATAAACCTTGGTCTTGTGATTCAATTTCATTTTTATTAAAGGCCCCAAGTTTTCTGGCTTACCTCCATCTAACCACCAGTAATCTGCTATTTAAAAACAAACAAACAAAAAAAAAAACATTAGTCCATAAACCAACAGACAATTTTGAAGTGCTCAAACAGCTTTGCATCTCTGTTTGTTTTCATTAGTTAAGCAAGTAATAAATTATAACTGTCTTATATCAGGTATAATGAATAGTAACAAATTAAAATGCATTGATAAAGTGAAGGAAACACAAATATTGAAGAAGGTGAACACCAGTGGATGGCTTTGAGAGCATCATGGTTTTAAAGGGATGGCAGAAAAAGAGGACCACTTAAAGGAAATTAAGAAAAAGTAGCCAAAGGAAGAAAAAAGAAAAAACCCAGAGAAAAAGAGTTGTGTCATAGAAGCCCAAAATGCATAACTTCTTATCAAGTTGAGTCTGGTCAGATGTCACAAAGGCATCAAGTAGGATCAGGATTAAAAAGGGTCTATTGGATGCAGAAATTTGAAGGTGTCTAGTGGAATTACAGAGAATGATTTTTATTGGAAATGAAAAGGAAGGAAATCAGATTGTGATGAATAAATATTGAATACTAAAAAGTGTTAAAAGAATGTTTATTTGGCCCAACCAGTGTGGCTAGTGGTTGAGCGTTGAACCATGCACCAAAAGGTCACTGGTTTGATTCTTAGTCAGGGCACATGCTCAGGTTGTGGGCCTGATCCCCAGTGGGGGGCATGCAGGAGGCTGCCAATTGATGTTCTCACTCATCAATGTTTCTATCTCTCTCTCTCCCCCTCCCTTCTCTTTCTAAAAATCAATAAAGAAAAAAAAAGTGTACTTAAAAAAAAAAGAATGTTTATTTGTATAATGCATGTTTACTTATATAAGGTTTGTTATGCTAATTTCCAAAATTACAGCAGCTGGAAGAGTGAAGTATTGCTCCTGTTCCACTCTCTGCTTCTATTCCATTTTCCCTGCAGAAACTCACTCTAAAAAAAAAAATGCCATTCAGCCAGCAATACCTCAATATACTTCAATCTGTTTCAGACTCTCTTGCTTCCTCTTCCATTCATGAACCTTCTCCAGATAAGGAAGCAATGGCAAATTTGGCATGTGAGGCTTAAGATAGCTCTATATTGAGATATATGTCACTTGGTAGAAGGCTCTATTTTACAAGAACATTGTAGGTTGTAAGTAGCTTTATGAAAACTCAACAACAGTTAAGAGATCTCCTAAAATATTGTATTGGAATCAGAAATATCAATTCAAAACCTACCATTTTTAAAATATATATTTAGTTTTATCTACTGAAAGAACCTAGAAACAAAGACATCAGTAGCAATGAGTCTACTTAGAAGCAGACATCCATTTCTAAGTACCATTTGCCATGTAAAGGAACCAGAAACTCGCAAAGAAATGGTGTCTTCTCAGGCCACATTCGGGTGATTCTGGGACATCTTATTTTGCCAGACAGAAAGGAGGTGCCCCAAATTAATTGGGATATGTCAAGGGGACATAGAAGCTGTTTAGAGAGGCTCCTTTTAGGCAAATTTTGAGAAAGTTGAATATAAAAAAAATTACTAACTGTAACTGATTGTATAACATTGAGTAAACAGAAATCTAAGTATGAATAGAGATACTTAAAAGGAAAATGGGAAAAGAAACTAATTTTCCATCATCGGAGTAGACAATTTTACTAAGACTTTAATTAAAGTAAAAGCATTTGCCTTATCTTTATATGAAGAAATGAGTTCTTTTTCTTTTGGTGACAACAAAAAGCTCTTTACAGAAGAGAGTTAGCAAATATATACTACATATAATGCTACAAATTGAAATTACAATTTTGCAATCCACAGTAAAATAATTGTTTCAGTCAAGGATCATCAATTGTTATAACCATTAGGAAACAAAAGTTGTTGGAGAAAGAATATTCATGTAATGCAAAAAAAAAAAAAATCGTCGCTCCTTCTAGCCCTGCTGGTGTGGCTCAGTGGATTGAGCATTGTCCCATAGACTGAGAGATCCTGGTTCGATTACTGGTCAGGGCACATGCCTGAGTTGCAGATTCGATCCCCAGTAGGGGGTGTGAAGGAGGCAGTTGATGGATGTTTCTCTTTCACATCAATGCTTCTATCTTTCTCTCCTTTCCTCTCTCTCTAAAAATCAATAAAAATATTTTTAAAATCATCCCTCTTTCTCTACTCAAACATACAGAGGCTTTAAAAGTGTGTGTGTCTGTGTCTTTCTGTGTGTGCATCTTTATAATGTAAATAACTGTCACTCCCCTTGGAGGAGTGATTAAATTTATATTATTAGTAGTAAGTTAAGCAAGTAATAAAATTGCATGCTTTCCAATGATCATATAAGATAAAGTACACAACCTCATCAATTAATTTATCTTGTAATGTGTCTTTAACCCAAACAGAATTAAGACATTAGATTTAACTTTCACTTAATGAAAAATACATGAGATATAAAAACAAGTTAATGACATAATGAAAAAACAATTAGAAAAACATGAAACATGGAATAATCTGTAAGCAAACTGGTCTGGTCAATGTCATGGCAAAAATGTGAAGTAACTCTTTTTAAGTAAAAGACAAAATAACCAAATGCAGTGTTTGAACCTTGACTATAGTCTAATTTGGAGAAAGAAATGGTAATAAAAATCACATTTTGGATAAATGGAAAAATATGAATATGGTCTCAATAAATAATATTGGGGAAATATCAATTTTCTTTTTTTTTTATCCTCACCCGAGGACATTTTTCCATTTTTTGTTCAGGTAGAGTGGGAGGGAGAGAGAGGAACAGAGAGAGAGAGAGAGAGAAACATCGATGTGAAAGGGACACATCGAGTGGCTGCCACCCGCACAACCGACCAGGGCCAGGGACAAACTGCAACCGAGGTACGCGCCCTTAGCGGGAACCGAACCCCGGGTCTCTCTGTACCACAGGCCGACGCTCTAACCGCTGAGCCAAACCGGCCAGGGCGGAAATATCAATTTTCTTGAGTGTGACATTGATATCGTGACTTATAGTAGAATGCCATTTTATTTAGGAAATTGATATTGAATTACTAAGGGTGAATTAACTGATGTACAACTTTTGTGTATATTGGAAATTTTCATAGTAAACACGCAGGAAGATGGATTTAAAACAATTGCTGACCATTCTTTTTTTTTTTTTTTATCCTCACTCGAGGATATTTTTTCATTTTTTGTACAGATAGAGTGGGAGGGAGAGAGAGGGAAACATCGACGTGAAGGGACACATCGAGTGGCTGCCACCCGCACGACCAACCAGGGCCGGGGACAAATTGCAACCTAAGTACGTGCCCTTAGCGGGAATCGAACCCGGGTCTCTCAGGACCGCAGGCCGACGCTCTAACCGCTGAGCCAAACCAGCCAGGGCTGCTGACCATTCTTAAAGATATATATATTCAGACCTGATTGCTCACTTAGTTTCAGATGCATATTGTCAATTGCCCTTTCACAATCTTAATTTAGTGATCTAACATCTCCAGCTTTCCATGACCAAACATGACCTCATGATCTTTCCTTCCAAAACATAGCTATCTGTCCGTGGTCTTTCAAAGCTCAGATGATGGAAATTCTACCTTTGCAATTGCTTATGCCAAAATCTGTTAAAATATATTATTAACACCATTTTTTTCATATCCGATATGTCAGAAAATCCTGTTGGCTCTAAAATCAAATATATTCAGATTCTGACTACTTCTCATCACCTCAACTGCTTCATTTGTCCAAGCCACTGTCTTAATCTCTTACTCAGTTCCTACAACATCCTGTTAAATGCTTGTTACCATCTTTGCCAACTTACAGTGTGTTCTTTTTTTTTTTAATTCATGGGAAGATCTTGAACTACTGATTTGATTTCTTTATTAGTTGAAACTACAGTCTGTTCTTAATCCAGCATTCAGAGTCATCTATGTCAGGGTTCAGGGTTCCTGGGATAGCGTTGCAAGTTCTGCCATCTTAAACATAATACTTCACAATAGTTACAAATTTTGTTATTTTATAGCCAATAAGGAGGGAGAAAGTCCAGCAAAAGGATCTTTAAGGAGATGACCTGAAAATTACATACATCATTTTCTCTCATATGCCATTGGCCAAAATTTGATCACAATTTGCAGTAAGAGAGACGAAGAAACATGGTCTGCTGTTGGATGGTAGAGTCCAGCAAAATATCAGAGCATATGTTTCTAAAGAAAGCACAGAAAAATGTATACTATGAATGTTCATATTTATCCCAGTTAATTCTTCTAGCTACCTAAGTATCATGAATTTAGTGTATTCAGCCCCAAATCCATGATTTCATAATGTGCAGTCCCTTCATCATATCTGGAATTGGCTCTTTAAAATCAAGCAATGTTAACTAAATGACAAGTAGCTGCTTTCTTCTCTCCTAATCTATATTGACAGAATAGGAAGAGTATACCTATAATAAAATGAGCAATCAGAAAAAGGGAAAATATGGGAAACAGAACAGTCAGTATTCCATAGCAGCCATGAAAACCTAATGGACAGAAATCACAATGACTCTGTGGGGTAGGTTGCTTTCTTCTCCCCTCTGGCTTCCCCTGGTTTCTGCCTTCTGAGAATGCCTCCTTCATCCATTGTCTGCTATGGTGCCCTGCTCCTGAGACATCCTTGTCCTTCACACTGTGTGACCAACTCTGAAGTGGAATGAGTTGGAGAGTGCCTCCTCTGAGGGGACTGGGCAACTTTCACAGGCCACTCTATGCCATTGAGCATTTGGGGACTAAGTGGTGGCTCTGGGGATCAGATCTAAGATCTAAGGGAGGAGAGGCTGAGGTTTTCTTTGGCAAGGCAATTCCCTCAGGGAGTGAGACTTCTAGTCTATCTGCTTCCACTCAGTGCATGTGACAAGTAGCACACCCAAACATCTCAAAAGTCATCATTGTTAAAACTGCAGTCTTTCTCCTTTATTTCCTGGCTTTTGTGCTAGGTGCATCCTTCAGGCCACTTGAAACCTGTCCAACGCTCCTTCACGTCCAGTGCTAACAGTCACTTGCTAAAAGCCTAAGTATCGGCCGCCATACAGAATCATTCTGAATTTTGCCCCTGATTTCCTCAGAGCTACAGTTTCGGGGCACAGGCTCTGCCTTCCGAGTTACAATAACAATAGTTTTGTCAAGCATGTTGCCACAGCATAATGACATGTTCCAGTTTCCAGCTCACAATATTTGTGAATGTTTTATCTGCTACCTTGTCCATGTCACATATAATCATACTTTTCATGACAGTACCCCACTTCTAAGTGCAACCCCCCCTTCAGGAACTGCTTAACACTTAGAGATCTAGAAAGATATCCCCAAATATGTTTTTTATAAGAAAAGTTTTTTGTCTTCAATATAATAGTTTAGAAGTGAGTAATCAAAGACTGGTAGAGAAGTTTCCAAGTAGACTCTAAGTCATCACCATTATTTATTTATCACAGGGGAGAAGACAGAGGCCAGGAAAAAGCATCTTAAAAGAAATATCCTGGATGCTGTACACATTACTTTCATTCGTGTAGCACAGGTAGAAACGTCATCACATGAGCACACCTAATTGCAACAACAACAAAATCAGCAGTAGGGCTCTCACATAATCACCTAAAACTTTAATTTTCCCTTATAAAAAGTTGGAGGGAATAGTCATTGATCTTTATCACATTCACCTGTGTGCCAGTACTCTACTGGACACTAGAGATGTAATAGACAAACACTGAGCAAGATATAATCCCTAGTGCTACAGATTCACTCAGTTTAAGGGGTGCTACTTCTTGGTTCTGTTCAAAATTTCATGAAACATTAGCTCTCATATAAAGTTATTGCCAACCTTGATAAAGAGAGATGCTAAGACATACAATCCTGGGAATAAAGGGAGAAGTAGCCTTGTGGGGGGAGAGAAAGAAAAGGATAAAGATTGCTTGAAAATAGGCATAAAAAGATAGAAAAAAAAGAGGCATTTTCTTGAGGATAAAATGATAAGTGAACAAACAAGTTGTGAGCCATATAACATTTCAGTTAATAATTGAGCACATTGCCAGGCCAGTGTGGCTCAGTGGATTGAGCATCATCCATAGACTGAGAGGTCCTGGTTGGATTCCCAATCAGGGCATATGCCTAGGATAGAGGCTCAATCCCCAGTAGGAGATATGCAAGAGACAGCTGATTGATGATGTTTCTCTCTCACATCAATGTTTTGATCTTTCTCTCCCTTCCTTTCTCTCTAAAATATCAATAAAACATATTAAAAAAAAAAAAAACAATTTACTGCATATATGACAGGTCCCATAAGATTACAGCAGAGCTGAAAAATTCCATCACCTAGTGATGCTGTGACCATCCTTAACTGTATCATTTTCTTTTATTTTCATTTAATCTCATGTTGTTTTGTTTCTCACGGCCCCTAAACTTACAAAACCCTCTGCTAATGGTGCCAGTAAGAGGTTACATCAAGTGATAAAGCTGGAAGTAAGATTAAAAGTGATTAAGGACTACAAATGTGCAAAGTAAGTGATGGCTATTGCTCACCAGTCACCATTTCACTGTAGCTACAATCTTGAAGAACAAGAGCAAAGTAATGAAAACTGTTAGAGGCTCTGCTTCATTGAAAGCAATCAGACAAATACTCGAGAGGGGGCTATATCAGACATGGAGAAACTTCTAATAGCTTGGATTGAAGACCAGACACAGAAGCGTATCCCTCTCAGCACCATGTCGATCGCAAACAAAGCATAAAGTTTGTTTGCAATGTTGAAAAGAACAGACTGGACCCAACTATGATGTTGAATTTATTGCTAGCTCCAGGTGGTTTAGATGATTGAAGAATCGTTATTCATTACATAATGTGAAAGCAAGTGGTCAGTTTGTGATTGCTGATGGGAAGGCAGCTGAAGAATTTTTGAAAAGTAGATAAGCTCATTGTGGAAGAAAATTACTTGCCAGAGAAAATAATCTATATGGATAGAAACCTCCCTATTTAGGAAATAGATGCCTGATAAGACCTTCAGCCATGAAAAGGCCAAGTCAATGCCAGGTTTCAGAGCTTCTAAGGACAGGATAATAATAGTCTTGCTTGGAGGCAATGTGTTGCAGGTAACCAATTGAAACCCTTTGTAAGCTGGCACAGTGAGAACCTCAGGACTTACAAACGTCAGCATGCACACACTGCCAGTGTGCTGTAAGAGCAGCAAACAGTCATGAATGACCCATATTCTCTTCCAAGATGCCTTCCTGAACTGCTATGCCAGTGAAGTGGAAAAATGCCGTTTGGAAATTAAAATACCTCTCAAGAGTTTACTTATTGTTGGTAATGTTCCCTGTCATCCTCCCTTTATTTGTTATCTTCATCTCAATATCAAAGTGGTGTTTCTCCCTCCAGACACCACCTCTGTGATCCAATCAGTGGATCAAGGAAGGTCTGCTACCTGAGGAGGACCTTCTTCTAGGCTGTTGATGTAACTGAAGAAGACATTCTGAAGACACTAATGAAATTCTAGAAGGATTATAGCCTCCGTGACTGCATCATGAACATTGCTTGGGCTGGGGGTGATGACACCAAGGAGTGTATCAATGGCAATTGGAAGAAGACATTCAAGAGGTTTGTCCATGGCTTCAAAGAATTTGCCACGGATAAGGAGGTTGCAAAAATCAACGAGGCCATGGTTGAGATGGCAAACAACTTTAACCTCTGTGCAGATGAAAATGACATTGAGGAGGCCCTAGAGGCGGTTCTTGAATTTACTAATGAGGAGTTGTTAGGACTGGAAAAGAAAAGAATAACTAAAGAAGAGACAGAAAAGAAAATTGCAGAAGAAAGAGAAGAAACCTCAAGAAGATTTACAGTGAAGGTTTTAGCAGAAGCTTCTGAAGATCTCAACAAGCTCCTTAAAAAGTTTGAAAACCTGGACACCCCCACCTCCAACACCAAAAGGCTTTCATTAATAGAGAGCAATGTTCATGGTGCATTATCTGCTTACATGCAAATCTATAAAGAAAAAAAAAAGGCAAGCAAACCATGATAGACAAATTTCTGACATTTCCTGAAGAAGAACCTCAGGTAGGACTTTCAGAAGATATTCCAAAAGGTATTGTTATTGTAGGTGGGGACAGCTCCATGCATGTTATTGACCCTGACGACCTTCCAGTGGGACAGGATGGTGTGTGTGTGGGGGGGGGGAGGGGGGGCGAGGGGGGGGGTGGAAGACAGTAACACTGATGATCCTGACCCTGTGTAGGCCCAAAGTAATATGTGTGACTGTTGTAGTTATTTTACCTTTTTTTTTCTTTATTGATGTTAGAGAAAGAGGAAGGGAGAGAGACAGAAACACTGATGAGAGACAACATCGATTGGCTGCCTCCTGCATGCCCCCTACTGAGGATCGGGCCCACAACCTGGGCATGTGCCCTGACCAGGAATTGAACCAATGACCTCTTGGTGCATGGGTCAATGCTCAAACACTGAGCCAAACTGGCCGGGCTACTGTCATAGTTGTTAACAAAAAAGTTCAAAATGGAAGACTAAAATAACAAATCAAAACTTGGTAGTCGTTCTAGGTTTATTCCATCAAGTTAGTTTCAATATGCAGTTAGTTGTTTGCATTTTAAATTCTAAGGCTTATATGTCCTTAAAATTTATACTTTCATTTTCCTTTTCATTGCTACTGCTTTGGTAAAGACCTTTATCATTTTAGCTAAACATATTAAAATAGCATCCTAAAGTAACTAGAGAGATCATTTTAAAATAAATAAACTAATAAACAAACAAATAAATAAGAAGGTATAAGGTCTCTACTTTATGTGCTTTCTGCAATGACAAAACTCCTTGACCAAATGTCAAGCCCCTTGATGTGCTGAGTTCTGCCTACACCCCCACCTATCCTGTGCCATGTCCTCTCGTGCACCTGTACCGGAGTCATGCCAACCCCCTTCATCCCAAATGCTGCCTATCCTTCTACAGCATCGCTCCTTTACGAGGAAACTCCCTTCTTTTATTTTTCTTTTGTTTAATTCCTACTCATCCTTCAGTTGAACCATCACCCACCGTAAGGAGCCTTCTCTAGTATTTCACCCTTGCTACAGTTCTCAAATGTCTTTCATAATACTCTAAAAGATTAAATAATGTGCTTCATAGTTCAATAAGGAGAAATACTCTAAAATTTGGAGAAAAGAATAATAAAGAGAAGAGAAAACCTTTCAATTCCAAGTAAAGGCACTTTCATTTGTTGGGAGGCTGGGTAGGGAGATGGAAATGAATATTGAATTAATCCATAGAGGGAACTAATAAATTTTAGAATGAAATATAAATACACATATTACCGGAAACAGTACTTGATGTAGTACCGATATTATGGGTTTCAAATTAGTTTCCTAACCTCTCCCTCTTTATGCACCTGTAGTCAGTCCTCATTATTCACAGTATGTAGTTATATTCTACAAAGTTGCAGCAAACATTAAATTAGCACTGAATTGCTTTTAGGTAAAATATAAAGTTAGGTTCCTGTGAGGCCCAGTAACATTTTTTTTCAATGAATTAATACATTAACTTGTTTTATATGGGTTTCTGTGTAAAGACACCTTATTTGATACATATCGTTGCCTCAGTAATGTTGAACTAACTATAGCCCATGCTGAAGGAAGCCTATCTTCAGTGAAGCTGAACTAATACACTCCAGTTCTTCTTATGGCATATGCTGCCTCCTTGCACTTGGAGCACGTGGATGGCACGTCATCACTGCATTTGGAAGGCTATTTAAAATGTGAAATTGCCAACAAAATGCACAAAATGCACAAAATGCAAAAGACCGGCACTAAATAGGCCAAGGATGCCCGGCTGGTGTGGCTCAGTATTGACATCGACCCATGCACCAAGAGGTCACTGGTTCGATTCCCAGTCAGGGCACATGCCCAGGTTGTGGGCCACATCCCAGTGGGGGGCATGCAGGAGGCAGCCAATTGATATTCTCTCTCATCGATGTTTCTATCTCTCCCTCTCCCTTCCTCTCTCTCTAAAATCAATAAAGGAAAAAAGATTTTAAATAGACCAAGGAAAGGACACATATTGACTGCATGAGAGACAAAAAAGGAGTCTCACCTTTTTCTGCCTCAGTGTATGTTGGGCGACTCCCATTTTTGCACTCTGCACACATCCAGGAATGACCCCCTGAGAGCCATGAGCATTGATTTGGGCTTACAAATAAATTTCAGCGAGTGAGTAAACTGGCAAATACAGATTATGTGAATAATGAGGATGAACCATACCCAACTCTAGTTTTGGGTTAGCCAGGAGAGACAGAGAATCGTCCCATCTCTCAGCAAGCAGCGTTTCTCCAAACTCTAAAAGACATTATTTCACCTCTTTGTTTGTTTTCAATTCTGGAAAGGTGAAATGTTTTATGTGGAGATGATCCCAGTTAGGGCAGGGAGGGTCAGAGAGGAATGAAAACCATGATGATGAACCATATCAGCTGCGGTTCTAACACCCCGCAGAGGACTTTGAATCACATGCCACACTGATGCGTTGTGAAGTGCCGCTGCCCAGCACAACACACAGATGGTGTGTTACATGGCACTCTACACCCGAACCTACGTCCTTTTACTAACCAATGTCACCCCAGAAAATTCAGCTTAAAAAGTCCATCTTTTTTTTAATTACTAAAAAAATAAATTAAATAAAATGTCACCTGCTGCTGCTTGAATTTTCTCATATAAAAATTTATTCTTGTCTTTTAATTCACCTGCGATTCTCCTTTCATTTGCAAACATCCTTTGAGAAATACCCTTTGCTTCTATAGCTAAGTTATTTTTTAATTAGAGTGAATCTTAAAAAATATACTTTATTTTCCCCATAGAAAGGTAACATGCAGTTTAAAAAATCATACTAGGATCTTTACTTGTAAAAATAAAAAATTATCTCGCTTTATAAGTTCCAAACAGTGACAAGGGTGGAGGCTACTCTCTCAGTGACTGATGCTCTTTTTGTCCTTCAGTTCAGGATTTGCAACAAAAACGGAAGGCCATCTCTTCCCAGACTGAACACTTGTCTCCAGGGTATTGGAAAAGGACCTTTCTCCAAGTCCTCACTCGATTTTTCTGTGCATTGTTTAGCCTAGCAGAACCAAAGCCCACATGCTATTAACCAGATGTCTGCAGAGAATTAGAAACCCTGAAATAATGGACAGCCAGCCCCATAGAAGGAAGCATTCATGCAGACAGACTTGCTCTCTGCTTTAGACCCTAGTAGCATGAGGTAATTTACAACCTGTCATTTCCTCACGGAGTGGGAAGAATTCTTCACATGTTATCAACAAAGCGCCATGTAATTTAAAGTGTTTTTCTACTCTCCAACCTTTGGGTTTCAGTTTCTTGCATCTTCTGAAGGGAAAGGGTAATTCATAACTAAAAATCTGGCATAAAATTGATGCTTCATAAACGTTGTTGGTTGCAAAGAATACAGACGGATGAACGGGAGGGAAGGAAAAAGAGGGAGGGAGGAAATACTTGAGCAGGAGGGTCAGTGATGTCAAATACTGTTGAAAAAATAAGGGCAACCAGGACTGCAAAAGCAGTTTTGATTTGACAGCTCGGTTATTTATAAGAAAGGAGCAATAGCAGAGTTGAGAGCCAAGAGCCAGATTACAAAGTTTAAAAAGTGAGTGAAGGTGTCAGTCATGCTGGTGGATTAAACACATGTATCTGATTCACTCTCTCCTGAAACTCCAACAAAACCTAAGTCCTGCTGAAATGTCTAGTAATACTTAAAGCATAAATCTACAAAGATTGGTATAATAGAAGCTGAGACATCAATAAGAAAATTATAGATGTTAGAAAGCAGGTGGAATAAAAACAAATGACTTAGCGCACCGAGAAAGCCAAATCCTAAAGAATACATTGAGAAGAGCCATGAATCATTTTGAGGAATTAACAGCATTGGCTAACTCTAGGAGTGGTGGTAATGAAGTATGATGTGTGTATTGGGGGGGGGGGGGGTACTAATTCCCTCTCCAGTTACATGAGGTCCATCTAGGAATCCAGCTATTTCTAAGTAGCTTAATAGGATCTCTGTTTTAGCACAGCTCTGAGCAGAAGTTAGCAGGTTCAGCCACTGAGGAGGACAAAGCTGAGATCTATCAGTCAAGGTTGAAACAGTGGAGCACAGTGACTACAAGTGTCTTGTGTTGGGGTGTGTATTCTAGGAATTAGACTTTACACAGCTGTGGAAGGAGCTGGAGAACCAGAGAAATGATCACCCCGTCAATCTGAGAAACCAAGCATCCAACCGTGAAATGAGACAGCCAAGAGGAAATTCATGGAACGGTCTATGGGGAGCTTCTAGGTAGCTACTGCCTCTGTGAATCTTCAGCAACACCTCTGGCCATAGGGCTCCAGTGGTCAGTATGGCAGACACTCAGGGAAAAAAAACAAAAACAAAACAAAACAGATGTGGAGCTCAGCAGAACGAGGGCAGGTGAGAACCTACCCACCTTCAATGTCTGTCTGACCTATTTGACCAAAAAGAGCTTCAGACTGTGTTGAGTGAGGCTTTACCTCTTCCTTGTAAACCTTACTAAGTTTCTCTTTTGACCAAATCTAACCTGGAACAGTACAGGGGAAGTGAGTCTATAAGTGCATGTCCCAGTTTAAGCAGTTGATCACTGAGGGTGTCTGAACTGAGGCAGTGCAAGAAGGGTTGACAACTGAGGTAGCTCTATGCAAACAGGAGATCCAGTACATTGATGCTTTAAAGTGCTGATGCCCCAGCCTTCTTCCCCAATGCTCCAAACACAGGCAACTAGCCCTTTACTCTCCAGACTAGAGATGGGAAGATTCCTCTCATGAACTCTAATTCCCAGCAAAAGAAAAGCATCAGGGATTCCTCAACAAAGGAGGAATTGATCCAGTCATGTTACAGTGAAATCACCAGTCAAGTAAGACCCATGCACATGCTCAGAATTGTTAGTCAAGCTTTTAGTTCACAGGACTGAAGTAGGAATAGACAGTGAGGAACACTAAATGTCTTAGGAGAACCTTTAACACAGAAGAGGGAATCCAAAACACGAGATAGAACACAACAACTTGGAGAAAGCTGAGACCATGAAGAGAAAAGAAAAAAAAATAGGTATAGATATTTTCAAAGAAACACAATTTTTTAAAATAAAATAATTTTGTAGTTTATTTTCTTGTCATAAAATTAATACTAAATTGGCGATACCTGCATTAGGAGAGAGTGAAGTCTGTTCTAGTCCAAGTCCTGTGTCTGAATCTTTATTAGATACATGAATTAGACAAGTTAACTTCTTGGAGTCCCAGTTTCTCCCACCTGGTAAATAGTTATAATCAGTTTGTTGAGAGAGATAAAAAGAACTTTAAACAATACACTAGGTACAGTTAGAGTTCAAAGGGCAGGCTCAGGTTACACTGCACACCTCTCAGGCTGGAACAGGGAGCGGTGGATTTAAGGGTATGTGCTCTGTCAAGTGCAAGTAGATGCTGAAAATGATCTTTTTCTCTCAAATATTTTGCCCCATGTCTACTTTTGTTATTAATATTATTATTTTCTTGGCATAATTTAGGCACTCAATTGACATGAGCTCCATTTTTATTAACTCTTTTTTTTAACCATTTCCTTCTGTTTTATTAATAATAGAATTTAAATTTCTGGAGACAAGGGAAGGGGAGGATTGGTGAGATAAACGAAAATCCCGTTCCTTTGATTCTTTCCTCTATTTAGACTGATTTAAAACACAAGGCTGATAGTTTCTTCCTCAAGTTGGTTCTAATCTGTTACCATTAGACTTATTTTAACTTTTTTTTTTATTAATTAATTTTTGTTACAGATGTTTCTCCTTTTTCCCCCACTGATTCCCGCCTCATCCTCCCTCCCTGCCCTGATGCCAGCTTTGTTGTCCAAGTCCATTGTTCATGCATACATTCACATAAGTTCTGTGGTTTATCTCTCCCCCACCACCCCCTCTTCTGAGGATTGTCAGTCTGTACCCCACTTCCACGTCTCTGGGACTACTGCATTCCTCAGACTGTTATGTTCATTATATTCCACAAATAAGTGAAATCATATGATACTTACTTGTCTTTCTCTGTTTGGCTTGTTTCTCTTAGGATGATACTTTCCAGGTCTCTCCATGTAGTCTCAGAGGATAAGAGATCTTTCTTTCTTACAGCTGCATAGTACTCATTGTGCATATGTACCACTGCTTTTTTATCCATTCGTTTACTAATGGACACTTGGGCTGTTTCCAAATCTTAGCTATTGTAAATAGTGCTGATACAAATATGGGGGTACATATATTCTTTCTGATTAGTGTTTCAGGCTTCTTAAGGTATATTCCTAGAAGTGGGATCACTGGGTCAAATGGAAGTTCAATTTCTACTTTTTTGAGGTAACACCATATTGTTTTCCACAGTGGCTGCACCAGTCTGCATTCCCACCAGCAGTCTACTAAAGTCCCTTTTTCTCCACACCCTCACCAACACTTGTTGTTTGATGATTTGTTGATGGCGGCCACTCTGACAGGTATGAGGTGATACCTCATTGTTGTTTTAATTTGTATCTCTCTGATGATTAGTGATGTTGAGCATTTCTTCATATGTCTCTTAGCCATTTGTATGTCCTGTTTGGAGAGGTGTCTATTTAGTTCCTCTGCCCATTTTTTTAATTGGGTTCTTTGTCTTCCTTTTGTTGAGTTGTATGAGCACTCTATATACATGGGAAATTAACCCCTTATCTGATATATCATTGGCAATTATGCTCTCCCATACAGTGGGTAGCCTTTCTGTTTTGATGATTGTATCTTTTGCTGTGCAGAAGCTTTTGAGTTTGATTCAATCTCATGTGTTCATTTTCTCTTTTGTTTCTATTGCCTTAGGTGATGTATCAGTGAGAATTCTGCTGCGTATGATGTCTGAAATTTTGTTGCCTACAGTGTCTTCTAGGATTTTTATGGATTCATGAGTCACATTTAAGTCTTTTATCCATTTTGAGTTTATTCTTGTGTAGGGTGTAAGTTGGTGGTCTAGTTTCATTTTTCTGCATGTAGCTGTCCAATTATACCAACACCATTTATTAAAGAGGCTGTCCTTACTCCACTGTATGCTCTTGCCACCTTTGTCAAATATTAATTGAGCATATTGCCTTGGGTCCATTTCTGGGTTCTCTGTTCTGTTCCACTGGTCTGTTCCTGTTCCTGTTCTTGTGGCAGTACCAGGCTGTTTTGATTGCAGTGGCTTTGTAGTATAACCTGAAATCTGGTAATGTGATCCCTCCAACTTTGTTCTTCTTTTTCAAGATTGCTGTGGCTATTTGAGGTCTTTTTTGGTTCCACATGAACTTTTGAAGTACTTGTTCTAATTCTGTGAAGTATGTCATTGGTATTTTGATGGGGATTGCATTGAATCTATAGATTGCTTTGGGTAATATGGACATTTTAATAATGTTAATTCTTCCAATCCATGAACAAGGTATGTGCATCCACTTTTTTATATCTTCCTCTATTTTTTTTTCAATGACCTGTAGTTTTCTGTGAATAGGTCTTTTATTTCTTTGATTAGGTTTATTCCTAGGTATTGTTATCCTCTACCTTTTTGGCTGGGGGTGAGCAGTCGAGGTAACTTGAAGAGGTTTGGGTTGTCAGTTGATTGAAAAACTCCCTCAGATACCCAGTGTAAGAGGATTTCCGGAGGGTGGGGCAGATGCTTGTTGTTAATGGGCCTCAGTTAGCATTTTAATGGCCACCAGGTGGGGTTGAGTCTCCGAGGGAGGGGCCGCCACCTCTCCACAGGGCCCTGGGAAGGAGTAAGATGACCACAGTCTTGCGTAGCTTCACTTAGCAAAAGCTCTGAGCACCCTCCAAATCCCGAATGTCCCCACACAGTTCCAGTCCAGTCTGCCCTCCCTCTGCCGGAGCCCAAGGTGAGTGGCTGCTGCTATTTTAGCCTCTGTCCTGGCTCTGCGCTGTGGAGCCACCTGGGAGGGCGCTGCTTCCAGCTAAGGGTGCAGAGGCTCCGGCAGCTCCCAGCCGAGGGCATAGCACCCAGCTGAGGTCACAGGACCCAGCTGAGGAGGCCGCAGGTCCCAGCCGAGGCCGCCGCAGGTCCCAGCCCAGGCCGCTGCGGACCGTGGGCTCCCGGCCCCCTCTCGCGTCCTCACAAGCCTACCAGGATTGAGTCAGTGTCCCTGGTTATGTGGTCCTCCAAGCTGCCTTTTGGTTGCCCCTTCCTGACGATTTCTTTATTTTCATTGTAAATCCAGTTTGGTCCTGGGAGATGGTCTGTGTAGCTCCATTCACTCCGCCGCCATTTTCCCCTCAATAGAATCTTTGTAAGATAAGGTTGAACTATCAAAAGGGTGGTCCAAGTGATGGAGGCAGGAGAGCCAAAATTAAATCACTTAGGAAAATGTTCCAACATTGTACATAGTGAACTAAGTACATGCTTAACTTATAAAATTCAAGCTTAAAAAAGTGAATAGGTAGTGAGCAGTAGATATAGTTAGTTTGATTTCATTTGATGTAAATAGGGAAAATGCACAAAAGACAATCCATTGTTTGGGAGGTGTGACCAGGAAGGGTGTGTGGGGGACTGTGGGCGTACTAGGGAAGATATGTGCATATTGGAGGCTGTGAGACAGCAACAGTGGAGATGAAAAGAATGATTATACAGGAAAAGGGACAGTTAACAGATTGATGTATTCAAGACTTCTTGGGCATATCAAAGCACACACACATAGCTTATTTCCTTGAAAGATGAGAGACACAATCTTCCAAGAACAAAGTAAAAGAAGAGCAGAGGCATCACATAAACATCTGACATAAAGAAGTAGATCTTGCCCAGCTGGTGTGGCTCAGTGGTTGAGCACAGACCCATGCACCAAGAGGTCGCTGGTTTGATTACTGGTCAGGGCACATGCCCAGGTTGTGGACCCAATCCCCAGTGGGGAACATGCAGGAGGTAGCCAGTTGATGTTCTCTCTCATCAATGTCTCTCTCTCTCTCTCTCTCTCCCTTCCTCTCTCTCTAAAACATCAATAAAAAAAAAAAATTTAAGTAAAAGAAGTGAATCTTACCCCACAAAGACCTTGAAGGAGCTATGCCAAAGGGCAAAGGAGCACATTATGTGTGATGGAAACATACACACCATCTGAGTACTCTCACTATAGGGCCTATGTGGCCACACATTGCACCTCAATGTTTTGAAGTAGATGTATTATTTTCAAAAGAATAATTTCTTATACAGTATATTCTTAAAAATGAATACAAGCACATATATGATTTGTCTTCCATCCATCTCTCTGAATTTTCTCATGCCCTTCAACTCTAACTGCGTTTAAGTCTGAACTAAAAATATGCACTGTTCAAATAAGAAATGGAATAAAACTATTCTGAAACTGTAAAAATTAACTGACTACATGGGAAGCCTTTGTTTTCTAATTAGGTAATTACATTCATTTCTATTCATCTTAAATGTTATCAGACTGGGGGAATCAACTCGATTAATAGGTAAATAACAGAGAGGAAATCCTCCAGTATATATCAACACCATTCGTAAATCTTCTATATATTTAATAAAATTCTATAGAATACAGAAATGGACATTGAAGATGCCATATTTGAAATGTTATTATTTTTAAAATCTGCCTTTAACAACCCACTTGGAAAAGTCATTTATTTGAAAAAGCAAACCTTGTCTCTCTCTTTGGAGTAAATGTTTATGGAATGTGTATGAGTTATGTTAGCTGTGTACCAGAATGAAAAGGGAACTTGAATAATCTTACAAGTGTAGCAGGATTCCCCAAACCACCCAAAACACATTAACCAAACAGCTAGAGCTCAGTAGGCTTTCTAACAGGACAATTTGTCTCAAGAAAGGTCAGAGTGACCTTGCCAATTGCTAAGTCTGTAAATACATAATTATACAGTTACAAAGCAAAGGGACTCCTTGGTCCGCCTCAGGTGAATACAGTATTAGCATAGAAGAAAAGCTGTTCTTTGCTTAAATTCCCATTCCCTCCTGAAAGTATCCCCTAAGCTCCCAACATTTCAAGTGGAGACAAAGGAAAAGTATTATCATTTGCTGAATATCTAGTATGTGTCTGGTACTTTACAAATATAATTACAGAGCCCTGTGCCTCATTAATACTAAATAGAATGGGGATTTCTACCAAGAAGAAATTACCCACAACTATTATAAACAACACGAATGACTGTAATGAGAATTAAAGGCCTTCTGGGCTCAGAACTATGCAGGGAGAGAGGCAGGAATGCTGAGAAGGAGAAAGGGCACACCTCTGAAGCCCAGATGCACAGTGACTGGCTAAGGGCGAGGCTTAGTTGTGACAGAGAACACCCTCCACTCCTCCCCAGGTTTGCACATATCAAGTACCAAGTAACTTGCAATAGACAGAGCTCCTGTGAGGCACAGCAAACAAAGAACGGGAATACCACACACACACACACACACACACACACACAGTTATACAAACACATACACACATACTCACACACACACACACAGTCATACAAACATACACACACACTCACACACACACACTCATAAAGACACATACACTCAAACACACATACACTCAGACACACATACACACATTCATACAAACACATACGCACACTCACACACACACACACACTCACACACACATATACACGCACCCCCTAGCTTATCGTGTTTAAATGACTAAAAATGAAAAAACGGAGATATCTGGAACATAGCCTGAAAAAAAGATCCATTACACAAAGAGGAACAACGATTAGAATGATAGCAGACGTCTTTCCAGAAATCACGCAGGAAACAATGGAGTGATATCTCTAAAGTGCTAAAGAAACAATCTGTCAAACTGGAATCCCATACAAAACACAATTATTTTACAGGAATGAAGAATACTTTCTTTAAAAAAAACAAAAAACAAAAAAACAAGCATCCTGGGAATTATGGCTGGGACTTTACAAGATATAAAAAAAAGAATTTATTCAGGCAGGAAGAATATGCTACCTGACAGAAACATGAGCCTATACAGAGAGATAAAGAGAACTAAAAGTTAAATAAATAAAGGTAATATAATCTTTTCTTGTTTTTAGTTACTTGAAAATATAACTGCGTGTTGAAAGTGGAAACTGTAGTAATCTATTTTGTGTTTATAGCATATGTAAAAGTAAAAGGAATAAAACAATAGCACAAAGGATGGGAGAGTTAAGCAATGAGACTATGTATTTATAAAGCATGAAGATAGACTCTAATTAATTAAATATATAAAGTAATCCTTAGAACAACCACTAAGAAAGTGGGTGCATGTTGCAAAGTATGACATTTATCATAGCACTATTTTTTTCTGATATATCTCCCTGGGCAAGGGAAAGAAAATGGGACTACAATAAACTAAAAAGGCTTTGTACAGCAAAAGAAATCATCAACAAAATGAAAAGACAACCCACTGAGTGGGAGAACATAACTGCCAATGATACATCTGATAAGTGGTTAATATCCAAAATTTATAAAGAATGTATAAAACTCAATACCCTCAAAAAAGAAACAATCCAATTAAAAAATGGGCAAAGGAGTGTGGCCAGGGTGGTTCAGAGGCTGGAGCATCCTCCCATGGTCTGAGAGGTCCCCGTTCAATTCCCAGTCAGGGCACATGCCTGGGTTGCAGGCTCAATCCCCAGTAGGGGGCGTGCAGGAGTCAGCCGATTGATGTTTCTCTTTCACATCGATGTTTCTATGTCTCTTTTCCTTCCTCTCTCTTTAAAAAAAAATTTAATAAAAACATTAAAAAATAAAAATGGGCAAAGAGCATGAATAGACACTTCTTCAAAGAGGACATACAGATGGCCAGTAGACATATGAATAAATGGTTAAATAAACACAGGAGAAAGGACTATTGCATCTCCTCCTCATAGGACACCCATTAATTAATACAGACCAAAAGAGGAAAATAGAAAATCACCACTGGAAATTCACAGTAAAATTGTGGCAGGAAAGACTCATGGAATATTAAAATCAGTAGGTTAAAGTTTAAGGGGAAATAAAGTATTTGTGTAGTCTCAGTGTACCTCACCTCAAATTTTTTAAGTATAAAGAGAAGAAACAGCAATTGACTATGCATGAATCTGGCAGACACAATGTTAACCAAGTTAGTTATGTTCCTTTAACCAGTAATAAAATATACTGATACACTATGAAGGGCGCATTATTTCTGTGGTACTTTTTCCCGCTCGCTCTAATCTTGACAAAATATCTGACAACCCCAAATTGAGGAATATTCTCCAAAATCCCTAACCAGAACTATTCAAATGTATTAAGGTCATGAAAGACAAGCAAAGACTGGGAAGTGTCACAGATTGGAGAAGACTAATGTAAAACATAATGACTAAATGTGCTGTGGGACCCTGGATAAGATTATGGACTGGATGATGGCTCATTAACGGAAAAACTGGTGACATTCAAATAAAGTCTGTAATTTTAGTAGTATTGAACCAATGTTGATTTTGTAGCTTTGATCATTGTACTATGATTATATAAGATAACATTGGAGGAGGTAGGTACAGGGTAAAAGGAACTCCATGTGCTATTTTATTTAACTGTTACATAAGCCTAAAGTTATTTCAAAACAAGAAAAAAAATCAGATGCCCATTATTTTCCCAGCTCCAGCTGTATCTGACCTGGGTCATAGTCCTGGGCACCAGTGTTTTTTCAAAGATCTCCTGTTGATTCTAATGTCAGTCAGGGTTGTAACACTGCTCTAAAGGGCTAAAAGAGAAAGTGAGAACAATAATATAAAGGATCAAAAATTTATGAGCATAATAAATAGCAATTTACTTATGTTTGCCAGACACTTCCTATATACAAAATATGTTTATATCAACCCATTTATGTATGTTTCAGCAGGATCACGGACATTACTGGTGAAAGAGAATTGACAAAATAATAGCGATGTCTGTATAATTGCATACAAAGTAATTCTGTTCATTTGTATCATTTGCTTCTTTCAAAAACAAGTTTATAATTGCTAATTTTATAATCAGGAGAAATAAATTTGATCCTTAGGCACTCCATGTTGGAGGGCTTCTGGCCTGGAGCAGCTCCGTTGCAGGTCGCCGGATGGCAGGGTATCTGGACAGCGCATGGAGGCTTGGAGGGAAGAAGTGAAATCATCCTAACCTCTGTCTGAGTTCGGGAGTACCAAGACCCCAAACCTGAGCTGTGCACAACCACAAACTATTTCAGCACTCCCTCTAAATGGGTGTCTTTGTGTAACTGCTTCACTTTTGGACAGCATAAGTTATTAGAAAACTCCCAAAGTCAATACATTGACTCTAGATGAAAACGGGCCCCTTGCTAACCTGACAAGGTCAGGGAAGGCCTGCGTGGTGGCCTTGCAACCTCAGAAACCTAAAATACCCACAAAGGATGTCTGAAATGGAAACTTTTTAACTAAAAGCAGTTTGTGGCAGTTAGTCATGTCCTAGGATAGACTCTTCCCTGAGGAAAGTCAGTCTTTACATTAACAGAGCTTGTCTATTGTCTTTTGCATCTATGATAACATACCTTTGGAACAGCAGGGTAACTTCCCTTTTTCTGGACCCCTGGGGACACAACCAGTATAGAGACTACAAATCCTCTCATTGTTATTTTATCGTGTTAATTGTTGACTATTAACTATCCTGTACCCACCTATGTAAAAGATGTATATGTTTATCATGTTACTTTTTATTCAGTCCTTGTGGTTCCCCCACTTTGCTTTCCCCCACCTCCCTAACCTATCACCAGTGAATTTTATGTAACCCTTACGCCTTCTCTTTTTATTGTAATGTATAAAATAAGGTGCAAAACTGCCATTTTCTGGAGCATTATCTCAATCCATTGAGATTTTGCTTCCCAATACTTTTAGACAGTTTGGCTCAAATAAACTCACAAAAATTCTTCACAGGTTTGAATGTTTCTTACGTTGATGACTCCTTTCTATTCCTAGCTATTTGACCCTTGAATCCAGGCTTTGAAACATCTCTGTTTCATTTAGCTGTAGCTTTGAGAATGGAGAACAAGTGTGGATAAGAGGAAAGGTTCCGGGTTAGTTCTTGGCTCTTATATTGATTCAATCACCCAAGGACCTCAAGTATAATTGCATAGAAGTATAAAATAGAAAGATATAAGACACATTCAGAATCTTCCCACCGACTTCCCAAGTCCCAGTTCAGTATAATAAACTGTAGACTTGCTAAGGTCACACCATTGAAGTGTTTTGGTTTAAAGAAAAGGCACCAACATTTTTAAATGGGTAATTTCTAATGAGAATCCAGATATCTAGGCCCTGGCCTGGTAGCTCAGTTGGTTAGAGCATCATCTCAATATACCAAGGTTGTGGGTTTTGATCCCTAGTCAGGTCACATACAAGAATCAACCAGTAAATGCATGAATAAGTGGAACAACAAATCAATGTTTCTCTCTCTCTCTAGCATCAATCAATAAAGAAATATATATTAAGAAAAAAGAGCCCTGGCCAATTTGCGCAGTGATTAGAGCGTCGACCTGCAGTCCAGAGAGTCCCGGGTTTGGTTCTCACTAAGGGCATGTACCTTGGTTGCAGTTTGTCCCCAGCCCTGGTTAGGTTGTGCGGGAGGCAGCCACTTGATGTGTCCCTTTCAGATCCATGTTTCTTTCTCTCTCTCTCCCTCTCACTCTATCTGTACAAAAAATGGAAGAATGTCCTCGAGTGAGGATTAAAAAAAAAAGAAAGAAAGAAAGAAAAAAGAATGCACATATCCAGCCTCTCTGAACCCACTGTCCTCCATGGTAAAATACAAGCAAATAAAACAAATAGTGGGACACAGTCTAAATCACCACCTATTACTTTGCATTAGGGACAAGTATAACTATGTGAGTTTTGTAACACCTGATTATATCTTCAAGAGTGGATATTCCTTACTGATCGAAATGGTGTATTATCTCAAAAAAAAGAAAAGATTAGGGTAACGGACATGCTGGTATAGATGTTAAGAGGGACTAAGTCAGAGGAATGAGGGAGAAGAGCGCTATTTGCAATGATGTCATATGTCAGTATTATTACTCCCACTTTACAGATGACTCTCAGAGAGAAGAGAGCACAGCCAGGGCAGGAGATATAATGATGGCAACTCCTCATTCCCGACTTCATCAGACACAGACTTGGCCAATGGGAGGAGTTGAAGGAGGAAAATGAGAAATCAGGAAAAAAGATGACGGCAAATAGGACTGGAGGGAGGGTGAGTGTGTGAGAGAGTGTGAGTGGACGTGAAGGTGGACAACAAAACTTGTGCAGTGCAGAGCCGAGGAGCAGAAGGTTCCTGTGCTGTGGATGGAGCAGCAGGCAACTGCGGTAAGCGGCCCTTCAGGGTGCTTCTCCCTGCACCCCGGGGAGGTCTTACCATTTTGGAAGATCCTGGGTCTTCCCTGGGAGGAGGTAGTGGGAGCAGTTAGGGCCCAGAAACCTGAGCCCACCAGCGCACCTGCCACCATCGGACCAGTGGACACTCTGTGTCAACACAGACTAGTGCACAGTAGTGGAGCTACCAAGGTGCTGGTCAAGGAAGCTGCAGACAGCCCAGAGCCCAGCACCATTCCCCATAGTAGCAGAACTATCAGAGTCGAGATATACCCCCAGCAACAGATGCTGGGGAGCAGACATCCATCCCCAGGCAACAGAAGCACAGACCAGCAGTTGAGACCCATCCCCAAAAACTACAGCAAAAGCTGAGCAGAAGTTGAGCCCCATGGGGCAGCAGCACTCCCCAGCCGCCAGTGGTGGGACTTAGGGCTCCACAGAGGCTTGTGCTGTCCAGCAGCCCATAAAAGTGGTGGGAACAAGAACTCAAGACAGACTGGTGCGATCTAGCTGCGTGCCTGCGGGAAGTGCAGAGTGCGGAGGCACCAGAGAGGCCTGTGCAACCCAAAGGGACTGTGCAATCAAGTTACCCACGGGACATGCTGGGTGCTGAAGCACCAGAGAGATCTGTGCAACCCAGCAGGGACTGTGCGATCTAGTTACCCACAGGAACTGTGGGGTGCTAAAACACCAGAGAGGCCTGTGTGACCCAGCAGGGACTGTGCCATCCAATTACCCACAGGATCTGCAGGGTGCTGAAGCACCAGAGAGGCCGGTGTGACTCAGCAGCCCATAACATAGGCATAGAGCCGGGTCCCCAAAGGGACTGTGCCATCCAGTTACCCCTGGGACCTGCAGGGTGCGGGGTCACCAGAACGGCCTGTGTGATCCAGCTGTTCATAAGATAGGTATAGAGGATGTGAAAATAGAGGCGGAGTGAATGGAAGTTACACAGACGATCTCCCAGAACCAAACGGAAATTACAACAAAAATAAAGACAAATTCTCAGAAAAAAGCAACAGAAAAGTAGAAGGATAGGACCATATAACCAGGGACACTGGTAGGATCTGCACAGGCGCGAAAAGGTGGTGGGCCGGGAGCTGACAGACAGCAGCAGTCTTAGCTGTGAGCAGCGCCCTTGGGGAATAAAGACCAAGCCTGCTCCACAGTGCAGAGAGTTGGGACAGAGCACTAAATTAGCCACAGCCACTCACCTGGGGGCTATGGCAAAGGGAGGCCAGACTGGGCTGGAACTCTGTGGGGACAACCAGGATTTGGAGGGCACTCAGAGTTTCTGCTGAGTTGCGGCCACAAAGGACAGTGGCCAGAGTGCTCCTTCCCCGAGCTGTGGGGAAAAGCAGCAGGCCCTTCCTGTGGAGATTCAGCCTTTCCCAGGTGAAGCAAAGAAATGCAAATTGAGGCTCATTAACCACCAGCATCTATCCCACCCTCTGGAAATGCTCTTATGCAGAACACCAGGGCTACATTCCAAGGGACTGAGTAACTGAGACTACTAGCTACCTGGAAAAAAGCTAGAGGATAACTGAACTTTTCCTGGGCTTGCAAATCTACCCAGGAAAGTAAGACTTGACAGTGGTGTTTAACATGGATCCACCCAGGCTCATCTAAACTTAGTAGAGGGAGCCACAGACAGCAGAATACCAACACCTATAGGGAAAATTTGGCAGGCTCCAAAATCCACTGAGATAGCCAAAATGGTGAAACAAAGAAACAAATCTCAAATGAAAGACCAAGAGAACTCTATTGAAGATAAGATAAATAAAATGCACCTAAGCAAATTATCAGAGGTAGAGTTCAGAGCCATGATCTTGAGGAAGCTCAACAGCATGAGTAAGGACATTAGCACCGTGAGTATAGATATAGAAACACTGAAAACCAACCAAGTGGAAATGAAGAATGACATAGCAAAAATAAAGAACACATTGGAAGGACTAACCAGCAGAGTAGAGGAAGCTGAGGACCGGATCAGTGAAATAGAAGACAGAGTAGAAAAAATCAACCAATCAGAAAACCAAAAGTAAAAAACAATTAAAAAACAGGAAGACAGCTTAAAAGCACTGTGGGACAAGTGGAAATGTAATAACATTCGCATCATAGGAGTCCCCGAAGGGGGAGAAAATGGGCAAGGGTTAGAGAATATATTTGAAGAAATAGTGACAAAAAACTTTCCTAACTTGGTGAAGGAAGAAGGCATTCAACTTCAAGAAGCACAGAGAGCTCGAAATAAGAAGAAACCAAACAGGCCTACAACAAGACACGTAGTAATTAAAATGCCAAAAATTAAAGACAACGAGAGAATCCTAAAGGCAGCAAGAGATAAGCAACAGGTTATCTACAAAAGAAACCTCATAAGTCAGTTTCTGCTGACTTCTCAACAGAAACACTACAGGCCAGAAGGAAGTGGCATGAAGTAATCAAGGTCATAAAAAACAAGGATCTGAATCCAAGACTACTCTATCCAGCAAGGCTATCAATCAAAATAGTCCATATAAAGAGCTTCCCAGACAAAAAAAGGCTAAGGGAATATACTAACACCAAACCAGCACTGCAAGATATGCTAAAAAGACTGCAGTAGTAAGTAGAAAAAATAGGAAGAAAAATATAACCACACTAAACAAAAATGGCAATAAAAAAGTACCTATCAATGATCACCTTAACTGTGAATGCTTTGAATGCACCGATAAAAAGACACAAAGTAGCTGACTGGATGAGAAAGAATGATCCACATATATGTTATATGCAAGAGACCCACCTAACAACAAAAGACTCAAATAGGTTGAATGTGAAGAGATGGAAAAAAATCTTTCAAGCAAACGGAAAGCAAAAAAAGGTGGGGAAGCAATACTCATATCTGATTAAATAGATTTCAAAATGAAGGCCATACTACAGAAAAAGAAAGCAACTACGTAATATTGAAAGGATCTATTCAACAGGAAGACATAACCTTGTCAAACATATATGCACTCAATATAGGAGCACCAACATATATTAAAAATCTTTTGGAAGACTTCAAAGGAGAAATCAACAGCAATACAATCATAGCAGGGGACTTCAGTACCCCACTGACATCACTAGATTGATCTTCCAGACAAAAAATTAACAAGGAAACACAGACTCTAAATGAAGCGCTAGGTAAAATGGATTTAATAGATATCTACAGAGAATTACACCCCAAAATCGCAGAATTCACATTGTTCTCAAGTGCACATGAAACATTCTCAAAGAAAGACCACATGTTAGGGCACAAACTAAGTCTATACAAGTTCAAGAAGATTGAAACCATATCAAATATCTTCTCAGATCACAATGGCATCCAACTGGAAATCAATTGCAACAAGAACATGCAAAGACATTTGAACACATGGAGGCTAAATAGCATGTTATTGAACAATGAATGGGTTACCATGGAGATCAAGGAAGAAATTAAAAATGTCCTGGGAACCAATGAAAATGAACACACAACAACACAAAATCTATGGGATGTAGCGAAAGCAGTTCTGAGAGGGAAGTTCATAGCACTACAGGCCTACCTCAAGAAGAAAGAAAAATTTCTAATAGACTATCTAAACTCACAACTTAAAGAACTAGAAAGCAAACAAAAAGAAAACCCCAGAGCAAGCAGAAGGAAAGAAATAGTAAAGAAGCAGACATAAATGACATGGAGACCAAAAAAACAACTCAAAGGATAAATGAAACAAAGAGCTGGTTCTTTGAAAAGATAAACAAGATTGATGGACCTTTAGCTAGACTCACCAAGGAAAAAAAGAGAGAGAATCCAAATACACAAAATCAGAAATGAAAGAAAAGAGGTAACAACCAACACCACGGAAATACAAAGCATTGTTAACGGATATTATGAACAATTATATGGCAACAAATTCGACAATCTAACTGAAATGGACAAATTTCTAGAAACACATAGTCTCCCAAAACTAAATGGGGAAGAGATAGAAAACGTGAACAGACCAATAACAACAGAAGAAATTGAAGATGTAATCAAGACTCTCCCAGCAAACAAAAGCCCAGGCCCGGATGGCTTCATGGGGGAATTTTACCGAACATTCAAAGAACTAACACCCACACTCCTCAAACTATTTCAAAAAATTCAAGAAGAAGGAAGACTTCCAAACTCGTTTTATGTGGCCAGCATGATTCTAATTCCAAAACCAAAAAAAGACACTACAAAAAAAGAAAACTACAGACCAATATCCTTGATGAACATAGATGCCAAAATCCTGAACGAAATACTAGCAAATCAAATCCAGCAATACATCAAGAAATTATTCACCATGACCAAGTGGGATTCATCCCAGGGATGCAAGACTGGTACAATATTTGCAAATCAATAAATGTGATACACTTCATAAACAAAATGAAAGATAAAAATCATATGATCTTATTAATAGGCACTGAAAAAGCCTTCGACAAAATCCAGCACCCATTTCTGATAAAAACGCTCAGCAATCTAGGAATAGAGGGATCATATCTCGACATAATAAAGGCCATATGTGAAAGACCTACAGCCAACATCATACTCAATGGGCAAAAACTAAACGCAATTCTCTTAAGAACAGGAACAAGACAAGGATGCCCACTTTTGCCACTCTTATTTAACATAGTACTGGAAGTCTTAGCCACAGCAATCAGACAGGAAGAAAAAATAAAAGGGATCCAAATGGGAAAGGAGGAAGTGAAATTGTCATTATTTGCAGATGACATGATACTATACGTAGAAAACCCCAAAGACTCCATCAAAAGTTTACTGGACTTAATAAATGAATTTAGTAAAGTAGCAGGCTACAAAATTAACATCAATAAATTGATGTCATTCTTATACACCAATAATGAACTCATAAAAGAGAAACTAAAAAAACAATCCCATTTACCATTGTGGCAAAAAAATTAAGATACCTAAGAATAAACTTAACCAAAGAAATAAAGGACCTATTTGCAGAAAACTAGAGGACACTGAACAAAGAAATAAAGGAAGATATAAAAAAGTGAAAGCACATGCCTTGTTCATGGATTGGAAGAACTAACATCATTAAAATGTCCATACTACCCAAAGCAATCTATAGATTCAATGCAATCCTCATCAAAATACCAACGACATACTTCACAGAATTAGAACAAATACCTCAAAATCTCATATGGAGCCCTGGCAGGTTTGGCTCAGTGGTTAAAGCGTTGGCCTGCAGTCCTGAGAGACCCGGGTTCGGTTCCCACTAAGGGCATGTACCTCGGTTGCAGTTTGTCCCCGGCTCTGGTTGGTCGTGCGGGTGGCAGCCAATCGATGTGTTCCTTTCACATTGATGTTTCTCTCTCTCTCTGTTCCTCTCTCTCCCTCCCACTCTACCTGAACAAAAAATATGGAAAAATGTCCTCGGGTGAGGATAAAAAAAAAAAAAATCTCATATGGAACCAAAAAAGACCCCAAATAATCACAGCAATCTTGAAAAAGAAGAACAAAGTTGGAGGGATCACATTACCAGATTTCAGGTTATACTACAAAGCCACTGCAATCAAAACATCCTGGTACTGCCACAAGAACAGGAACAGGAACAGACCAGTGGAACAGAACAGACAACCCAAAAATGGACCCAAGGCAATATGCTCAATTAATATTTGACAAAGTTGGCAAGAGCATACAGTGGAGTAAAGGCAGCCTCTTTAATAAATGGTGTTGGGATAATTGGACAGCTACATGCAAAAAAATGAAACTAGACCATCAACTTACACCCTACACAAGAATAAACTCAAAATAAATAAAAGACTTAAATGTGACTCATGAATTCATAAAAATCCTAGAAGAAACTGTAGGCAACAAAATTTCAGACATCATACGCAGCAGAATTTTCACTGATACATCACCTAAGGCAAGAGAGACAAAGGAGAAAATGAACACATGGGACTACATCAAACTCAAAAGCTTCTGCTCAGCAAAAGATACAATCATCCAAATGGAAAGGCAACCTACTGTATGGGAGAGCGTAATTGCCAATGGTATATCAGATAAGGGGTTAATTTCCAATATATATAGAGTGCTCATACAACTCAACAAAAGGAAGACAAAGAACCCAATTTAAAAAATGGGCAGAGGAACTAAATAGACACCTCTCCAAACAGGATATTCAAATGGCTAAGAGACATATGAAGAAATGCTCAACGTCATTAATCATCAGAGAGATGCAAATTAAAACAATAATGCGGTATCACCTCATACCTGTCAGAATGGCCATCATCAACAAATCATCAAACAAGTGTTGGTGAGGGTGTGGAGAAAAGGGGACTCTAGTACACTGCTGGTGGGAATGCAGACTAGTGCAGCCACTGTGGATAACAATATGGTGTTACCTCAAAAAAGTAGAAATTGAACTTCCATTTGACCCAGTGATTCCACTTCTAGGAATATACCCTAAGAAGCCTGAAACACCAGTCTGAAAGAATATATGTACCCCCATTTGTATCAGCACTATTTACAATAGCTAAGATCTGGAAACAGCCCAAGTGTCCATCAGTAGACAAATGGATAAAAAAGCAGTGGTACATATACACAATGGAGTACTATACAGCTATAAGAAAGAATGATCTCTTATCCAACATGGAGGGACCTGGAAAGTATTATCCTAAGTGATACAAGCCAAACAGAGAAAGACAAGTACCATAAGATCTCACTTATTTGTGGAATATAATGAACATAACAGTCTAAGGAATGGGGTAGTCCCAGCGACGTGGAAATGGGGTACAGACTGGCAATCCCCAGAGGAGGAGGTGGTGGGGGAGAGATAAACCACAGAACTTATATGCATGTATCCATGAACAATGGACATGGATAACAAAGCTGGGGACAGGGCGGGGTTGGAGGGGGACGGGGGAATCAGAGGGGGAAAAAGGAGAAACATCTGTAACAAAAATTAATTACTTAATTATAAAAAGAAAAAAGAAAATGAGGAATGAACTTGAAATACTCTACAGCAGCCACATACTGGGCCTTCTTCCCCTTCAAGAGTTAAGATGGCTTCTTCTTTACTGCATTGTATTTTATCAGAGTATAAAGTGGGACCTTTGTGTCCTGAGATTTAGCACACAATGACCTAAACCTAAATATTGATAAGGGCCGTGTAATCACAGGACAGCAAAGCCAGAAGGAAACTAGAAAGCATCTGGTCCAGTCATTTCCAAACAAAATTTACCCAGGGGACCCACCTGTTAAACAGATAAATACAGAGCCACCCAACATATAGTGAGGCAGGATCTAAAACACTGCAGCTCCTGTCCCTGCCCTAGTGGCTCCTACCAAGCAGGATGCTGTGTGCCTCTGGGGAGACATAGGGGATGGGGGGAGGGGAATAAGAGAAAAGCTTCCAAAACCTTTTATTTTCTAAAGTCTAAGATAACACAGAAATTCACTGATCAGGTTGGAAAATGAGGGCTCTGGGCCCAAACTGAGATATTGTATCAGCAAGGAAGACAGGAAAATGGTGACCTGAGCCCCACATAAACCTCAGCTAACTTCAGCGCACGTCTTGCGGATAGTTCTTTAGAGAATGCCACAGCTGAAAAAGAATACTCTTCTATACCCAACTTCGACCATGATCCGCAGTACTGAGTGGTAAGGACGAGCCAGGAATGGATGGGTGGTCAGAGAACAATTGCAGTTTTCCAGTTTCTCTTGATCCCTTCATCTACATAGCAGGGTTAATAATTCCTGCCCTGCCAACCTCCCAGGGCTGTGCGGAGACAAAAGACAAGTGTGCGATTTTATTTAATATGGAAAGTTCAAGAAAAAGAAAAAGTCACCCTATTTTTTAATGGCGATGTTCTGCAGTTGGGCGATGCATTCATTGTTTGCATAGCTCTGCAGAGTGCTGAGTGCAACTATTACTTCATCATCTCTGGCCATTATTGTTTTAATTTTCAGCTTGCATGCTTTATGGTTCCCTTTTGGAAAGTCAATGATAAAATTAAGTGGTCAGAACCTTGACAGGCCATGTTATTCTTTCAGAGGCCCCACAGTTTCTGTTACCATGAAAATTGCATTTAAGTTCCTGAGAAACCTGGCGGGCCTCCCCTACCTTTATCTTGTCACAGGGCAGGCACTCCGTGGAGCTGTTTGATGGGCCCAGCTGCAGCCTTGCTCTTCACAGCAGAGAGGTGCCTGTCAGCCTGTCACTCTCCTTGGCTCTGCTCCAGGGAGTCAGCTCTCCACCACCCTCTCCAGGTCCTGGCAGCTGGAACAGGTGGCTGGCAGCTAGTGGCAAACTCTGGCTCCTGGCTGTTTGGTCTGCCACGAATGACAGCCCCTCCCCCCTCATGACCCAGTAGCTGTACCTTTCCTTGTAAAAGTCCAAGTGAAAGAAAAGGAAAGATCATTCCGACCTCTGACCTACATTCTTTCCCACATACTTCATTTTATTTCATTCCTGTTTAGTAGTGGCAGCTGACTGAAAGTGTGGAAGGTTAGTGCATTTCTTCTGGTCTGTTCATCAGACCCTTGAATTTGGGGGAAAAAAAAAAGTTTGCTTGTTTGCTGCTAAATTATAATAATAATGCTAATAATAATATAAAATTATTAGGCTTACCATTGTGAACCCTGAAAAAAGGACACCTACTAAGGAGGGCTCCTGATGGCTAACAGGACTCAAAAATAAACAATTTTAAAAAGCCTGCATGAACTACTCCCTGCTCCGAACTACCTCCCTGCACTGTGTTTGTGCATCTGAGCCGGCTCTTGTTAAAGAGATCCTGGGAGTCCTATTCAACCAACAGGACTGAGGCTTTCCCCATCCAATCAGAGGTGTACAGCTCTGACCAATCAGAGTGGCTCTATTCTATCACTCAAGATAGTACCTTTTGGATCAATCGAACTATGAGGATTCAGACTCCTCATTTGCATGAGGATAGACCAGTTGGACCAAGGGCAGGAACTTCTGTCTGTATCAGCCAGCTTCCCTCAAGACTCTGGGAGCTTGCTTTTCCTTTCACCAAAGAATGAAGACCGTGTCTGCCCGGCTGAGCCAAATGAAACACCAAAACCATCAGTGTGCTGCGCAAAGCATCGAGGAACAAGGCAGAGCAGTCTAGCCAGAGAGAGGCCTGGCCCTAGGGCCGCCTGGCTCCAGAGCTATTCATAGCCAGGCTCTAGCACTATTGAGCTGCACTGAATAAACTTTCCTTCTTCACCACACCCCAAATTAAGGATTCTTATTGACATTGAAATGGTGCCAGGCCCATCACTTGAAACCTTCTGAACTTCTTAAGGAAAAAAAGGAAGAGAATGGTAGGATTGATTGCTTGGCAACATTATCCTGCCCCAGTCTGCACCCATGATTGGAGGTTGCCCAGTGGGGACCTGACCTCTCTTTTTCCCTCCTGTCCCCTATCCCAACCCTCCTCCACCAATTTTTTTCCTCCACAAAAATACTTGAAAACCACTTCTATCAACACATTGGTTAGCATGGGTGCTGAGGCAAGTACATAGTGTGACCGATTGTACAAAGCCTGATCCAGCTTGTCATGGACACCCACACTGGGGACCTGTGGCAGTGGGGGTAGCAGAGGGCCTTGGGCTCAAAGGCTGCAAACTGGGAGAAGGCAGGAAGCACCGCTGGTTCTCCTTGCGTTCAGGTGCTGTGGGTTCCCTTCCTTTGGGAGTACTAAGAATGGTGAGGAAATGGTCCTTTTGTTTCCACTTTTCATTGCTACTCATACTGCTTGTTGTCTTTTTTCCCTTCACACTAATTTTTTCTCTGAACACTTTCTTAGTTTACCTCCACACTTCCATTTTTTGGCACTTATTTTTCATTCCTGTTTTTTTGTTTTTTTACAATTTGTTTGCCAAACCATTTATTATTTCTACCCTGATACACCTTCCTCCATTCAGTCCTTTTCCATCTATTATATTATTTATGGCCATCATTATTCTTCACTTTTTTTTTCTTGGAATGTATTTGAAGATATTTTCCTTTAAGCATACTGGCTCTTTATGGTCCGAGTTTTGGGTTTGTCTCCAAAGTAGATGTTCACAAGTGTCAGGTAGACTGCGAAATTGAAGCATTTCCTGATGGCTTCACCACAGAGGAAGAACAGATGTGGAGGCCGGTTAGTGAAAGCGTCTGGGGCAGCAGTCCTGAGGTTGCATGAACTCTGCAATCCTGATTTTTTCTGATAAGCATGCATCACAGGGAGGTAAGAGAAATCAAAGGCTGCTTTTTCAGCCATGGAGTTTTGAAGTTAGCGAGTGCAGTTCCTGGTAGGTGCCATGTTAACTACCTTCCAGATACAAAAGTCTGAGCCTCAAAATCAAATATTTTCTTGCCACTCTCTCAGGCTCCCTTGTCAAGCTCTTTGACGGACAGAAAATATTAAGCCTAACATCGTAAAGCAAAATCTTTTGGCCATAGAAGGATCAATGAACATTTTACCTGGAGAACAGACATGATTCTGGGGATAAGAGCAACTAACATAGTCTATGCAGCTTGACTTCATTTTATGCATTAAGTGTGCTCCTGACAAAGATTAATGAACACAAATTTGTATGGGGTAAACCATAGTTTGTCATAGGATTGCACTGTAACTGTGGAACCCTAATACAAAGGTGAAAAGGAATTAGAGGCCACATTTAAATACTATAGCGTGCAGTTTATAAAAGACTGGCTTTGATAATTTGCAATCAATGTGTATTTCTTTCATGTCAAAACCCACGAAAAGCAATCACAGATAACTACATTATTGTTGGGCAGTCATTAAAAGATATACAGTCAAATAAATCATTCTGTTACTTGCTACTTCATCAATAATTTATTCAAGCTCCAGGAAACAAGGACAACTCAAATAATAATTCCTGGGAGTTCAATAGACTGTCAAATGTATGTATGAATATTGTACATTATTTATTTGTCAGTGACTAGAATACCAAGGCCATAAATAGCTAAAGCCAATCACCTAACAACCCTAACTACAAAGCAAGTCTCCTAAGACATTGGAAGACAGTCACATAAATTATACTTTGGCAAAGAACTTTGAGAAATAATATTTCTAGGAAAACAGGAGGAAGCTATAAGCAGCTGAAGGGTAGCAACAAAACCAAAGCAGAAACATGCAACTTAATTAATCTTTACTTCTTAATCATCTCAGCCACCCTTCCCCCCTCCCCTCGCCCTTTTGGTTTTCCAAATGATCTCAGGGCCACCAAACTTACTAAGTCAATAGCATTAAAGTTAAAAATACATCGTGACTATACTTCATCTTTTAGCTTTTTTCTAATTTGTTAATTCATTTATTTCTTAATTCGAGACAGGTAAAAATGGTGCTAGTAAGAAGGATTTTCAAATGGTCCAGAGAGACCTGATGAGATGATGAGAGTTGGAGCAAGCATGACAGATAAAGAGAAAAAGAAATAAAAAGATATTAAAGTAGGATGAAAACATGATACATTTGTCATCGAGGAAGAAGGAAAAGGGGAGAGTGAATCCTCAATTTCCAGTTAGATGCTTGGAGGGATGATGTTTTGCAACAGTTGATGTTTGTTTATTTTTTTCAATGAACTGTTTATGTCAAAACAGTTTAGACTTACAGAGAAATTGTGAACACAGTACAGAGTTCCCATGTACCGGCACCCTGTTTCCCCTGTTATTATTTTATAGTAGTATGGCATATTGGTTGGAATTATTGAGCTGCTATTGATACATTTTTAGTAAGTTAAGTCCATGCTTTATTCTGATTCTATGTTTTTACCCTAATATCCATTTTCTGTTCCAGGATTCAGTGTGTGATACAAGGTTATAATTAGGTCTCCTTAAGCTCTCCTGGGCTGTGGCAGTTTCTCAGTCTTTCCCTGCTTTCGATGACCTGACAGTTCTGACATGTAATAATCAGGACTTTTGTAGAATGTCTTTCAGATGGGACTTGTCAGATTTTTTTCTCATGATGACAGTGGAATTAATAAAATTTGAAAGGAAGACCCTGAGGTAAAGCGCCATTTATATCATATTATATCAGGGGTCCATCTTATCCACATGTTTACTCTAATCAGGTAGTCCACTTGATTGCCAGGATGAGGTAGTGTTCCTCACCTTTCTCCACGCTAATGTTACTCCCCCCTCCACCACACTGCACTCTTTAGGAAGAAGTCATTGTGTGCAGGCCCCACTTATGGTAGGGGGAGTTAGGTCCCATTCCTGTATGGGTGGAGTTTCTACATACATTACTTGGTTCTTCTGCATGGCTGATTTGTCTATTCTCCCCCACTTATTTATTTTTATTCAATTACTTACATATATCAGTGTGAGCTCGTGAGTATTAATTTTATACTTTGAGTTATTATCTAATACTACTTTATTTTGTTGCTCCAACTGTTCCAGAATTGACCATTGGAAGTGCTTTCAGTTGGATCATGTGTCCTTTTGGCGTAACTCTATCATTGTTTTTGTTTCATCTTGTTTTTGAGTATTTCCTCACTGTCTGGTGCCTCACCAGATGGTCCAGGTCCCTATTGTATGTTTCCTGCCCTAATCCTAGAAGGAGTCATTTCCCTAAGGAGCCCTGGTTCCTTTTACTGGATACTAATATTATAAGTCAGAGTCAGGGCTGGAAGTGTGTTCATTGCTGTTAGGGTACACTGCTCTTGTTCAGTTTCTTTTTCCTTTACTCTTACACACTCCACTCACACATTTTTAGTACAGGTAGTTTGTTTTATCACTTAATGCATTACATCCTGGCATATCTCATCCTCCCAAATAATGTTTTACATGCACATATATCAAGGTTCACTATTCGTGGGTTTGGAAAAATGTGTAGTGTTAGTAGCATTCAAAACAGGTTCACTGCCCTGAAATACTCTGTGCTTTACGGGTTCAGTCCTCCCCACTTCCTTCCAAATTCCTGACAATCACCAATCTTTTGACCAGATCTATAGTTTTGCTTTTTTTCAGAATTAAATATAACTGTAATCATACTGTTTGTACACTTTTTAGACTGACTTCTTACATGTAGCTGTATGTATCATGATTCATCCATGTCTTTTCTTGCTTATTAACACATTTTGAATTGCTGATGAGAAGTTCACTGTGATTATTTTCCTGCTTTCCCTGCAGGTGAGGTGTTCCCCAACCTCCAACTGAACACACATACACCACGGTTTCTTATAAGATGTTCTCTTTTCTTTTGTTTTCTTCAATTCGAATATGATAGGCTTCCATGTAGTTCTTTTCATATGTATTTTGCTCTTTGTTTCTCTGAGCTTCTTGGAATTGTGGTTTAGTGTCTGTCAGTTATTTGGAAAATTCTCAGCCATTAATATTTCAAATATTTTTCTGCTCCATTCTCTCGTTTTCTTCTGTTACTTAAATTGTACATATGTTACACCTTTTGAAATTGTCCCCTAATTCTTGAATGTGCTATTTTTTTTGTTTTCCATTTTCATTTCTCTTTGCATTTGATTTTGAGAAGTTTTAATAACACATATTCAGGCTCATTGACTCTTTTTCAGCTGTTTCAAGACTATTGATAAGCAGAGAAAAAGAATTCTTCATTTATGTTACAGGGTTTTGTTTGTTTGTTTGTTTTCATTGTTGAACATATGTTTCCCCTTTTTTCTCCCATTTATCCCTTCCTCCCTGCTCCCACACTCCTCCTCTATCCCCAAACAATTGGATTGTCTGTGTCCACTGGTTATGCATATATGCATATAAGTTCTTTGGTTATAGTGTTGATTTATTTCTTGCATTTCCCTTTGATTCTTTCTTAAGAAAGAAACTCTCACCTTATATTACAACACCTCTTCTTATATGTTGTCTACTATTTTCATTAGAGCTCTTAGCATATTAATTTATTTGAAACCTCTGACACAGTTTCAGCAAGCATTAAACACAGCCTAAGTCCTAGATTAACAAATTGTAACACCAAAGCTTATTTTTCTATCATTCAACACTATACGTCTAGCTTTATGCAAAATATTGCAAGTCATATCAAAAGGCAAGAAAAAAAATCTAATCTAAAGAGACAGAACAATCATTAAAATCAGATTCAGATGTGACAGAGATGTTAGAATTATCTCAACAGCATTACTAAGTGCAAGAAGCCAGACTCAAAAGGCTACATACTGTTTGACTCCATTTATGTGACATTCTGGAAAACCATAAGGTTGTCAGTTGCTGGAGGTAGGGATGGAGATTGCCTACAAAGGGGCACGCGGGAACTTCTGGGCATGGTGTTTATGGAATTTTTTTTCAGCATTAAAATTATTTTTTAATTATAGTTTACATTTAGTATTATTTTGTATTAGATTCATATATACAGCATAGTGAATAGGCAATCATATACTTTACGAAGTGTTCTCACTGGTATTTCCAGTACCCACCTTGTGCAATATTATTGCAATGTTGACTGTATTCCTATGCTGTACTTTATATTCCATGACTATTTTAGAACTACCAATTTGAACTTCTTAATCCCGTCACCATTTTTTCTAGTCACTCCACCCCCTTCCCTCTGACAACCATCAGTCTATTCTCTGTATCTATGAGTCTGTTTCAATTTTGTTTGTTCATTTATTCTTTTCTTTATATTTCACATATAAATGCAATCATATGATATGTGTCCTTCTTCATGGTGGTGGTGGTTATACTGCTGTGTATGTCTGTCAAATGTCATTTTAACATGCACTTCAAATGAGCAAACTTTATTGTATGCAAATTATACCTAAAGAAAGCTGATTCTAAAATTTCAAATTTCTTAACTAACTTTTTAGCAACAATGCATGATGCAGTAGGAAGAATGATGGGTTCACAACCAGAGAGAGGAAGAAGAGAATATGGTAGAAAGCAGAAAGGCAATGTATACAAAGCTCTTACTATATGTAAGACATTGATGAGATTTTTTATATGTTTTCTTATCAGTTTCTCACAAAATCTCTTCTGCAAATGAAGAAAGACTTGATAGCTTTTAAATTAATTTACATAAAACTATTTCATTAGTTAGGAATTTGGATTCAGTTCTAGTGTGTTTCTAAAGCGGTATTCTGAACAGTTCTGCATGTTATTTCCCTTACCATACTGATCCAGCTCTAATGTCCAGACTCGTCCTCTGTGAAAATGTTCATATGTCACATACTCTGTCTGAGTATATTTTATTGTCTATAAAATGAGGTCAGAATTTACCAAATTTACAAGGTTGTTGTAAGAAACACAATCACGAGTGTGGTAGTGCTTATAATTCTAAGGTATTAAATAAACCATTGCAATGATGGCTCTTTTTCATTTTTTCATTATTATGAATTATTGGAATTTAAATTCTGAATCTCATTGCACTAAATCAACGAGTGCCTGGGTCACTGGCTATTTCAGAAAATCCTGGCAAGATTAAACATTTTAACATGTTCAGAGAACAGCCCTGTCATATTAAACAAATCTCATTTACCAACTCTGAGTTCAGCCATGTAATAAACATGCAGAACCATTGAAAACAGGATGAGGAAGGTCAACTTCTCCCACCCCACCCTCGCCCACAGAATGACAGAACAAGAAGCCAGGAAAAGTTAAGCTGTCTGGAAGCATGTAACTCTGCATAGGTAACATATTTCTGGCTGCAGTGTCTGAATCAAAATTTAAATCTTGCACATATTTATGGCGAAATAAATTCATCTGGACACAAACATCAGTAAATTTCAGGAAGAGTTCTTGTTACTTTGGTATTTCATCAAGCATTTGCCTGTCATTGATTATGCATTTTTAACTCCAACACTAAAAAGTAGTTTTAGGAATATAATAATGATGGTGGTTGAACATCGTCAGCAGTGAGCAGAAACAACAAACACAATGTAGATCCGTGGCTGCTAAATTAGCTGTTTGTTTTTGCCTGTGGAATTGTACAATCTTGACACCCCATTGACCGAGCCGTCCTTAAAGTTCCCTTCAGCGTAGTCAATTTTAAGCAGTCTTCGTCCCCTCCTAATATCCATTTTCTTAGAGCATTAGAAAAATTGTCATTTTTCTCTGTCTTTCTCTGTGTCTTTGAGCTGTAAATCTTCTCTCAGCCTCTTCCTTTTAAAATATAATCTCCAAGAAAGATAAATGCTCTGACTCCCAATCTCGGTGGGGAAGATAGGAGCCTAACTTCAATAAGTGCCAATTAGCAAACACAGGTGACCTAATCACATTGACCAATCTCCCACTGTCAAGTCCTCCCGTATGATTTCATTGCTGCACCCCAGCTTTCAAAAATCTTCTCGCCTTTTGTTTCAGCAGAATTGAGTTCAGCCTCTCTCTCCTATTGCAATAACCACAACTGCTATTGCAATAGTCTTGAATAAAGTCTTCCTTGCCATTTTAACATGTATTTGGTGCAATTTATTTTTATCATTTTAATCACACAATACTTTTATGCTATGATAATGTGTGTTGCATTTCAGTTTGCAAAGTGTGGTTTCAATCTAGTGTATTATTGTAGTGTAAGACAAAATTAATATCCTTATGTTAAAAAATGAGCCTAATATTCTGATAAATTAATTCTTGGCTAATTTGCAGTTTTTAACTAAGGGATCTAAAACTTAAACCCAGAGCATTTATGTCTAGGTCTAGGGTCAACCTGTATCTCACAGTATTGCTCTAAAAATATTTCAACAACGTTATGTTCTGGAAAAAATAGTCAGATATTTAACAACAGTTACTGATTTATCAAGAATTCCTGATCTGGAAAAATTTATTTAAAATCTCCTAAGAGTAAATTCATTTGGTGGTCTAATATCACTGCTGAATACACAAGTAGATTATATTATATTCTTACCATAACAATATTAAAACCATGTTTAACATCTATGATTATTAATGGGGTTATATGTAACTTGTTATATTAATATTAGTATACTTAGTATAGCATATTAATATATTTTATTATATTACATTGTACACATCATTTTGTAGCTTCATGGGGACTTTAAGTTTAAAAAAATTATATCATTCAACTAGAAGTAGAGCTAAGACTTAATTATGTATGCTTTCATTAAAAACATGTTTAAACAGTATGTTCCTTCCTTATGCAATAGCTTCTTCATTATTACTTGATTAATCAAAATCACAAGATTATTTTTTTAAATGTAATTTTCCACCTAGCCAGAGTGGCTCAGATGGTTGAGCATCATCATCATCATAATCATCTCTCTCTCCCTTTCTCTCTCTAAGCATGTCCTTGGCTGTGGATTTTTAGAAAAGGAATTTGCCTAGTTATATTGCCTTCTCCCCTCTCTACTAAATCCTCAAAGTTAAAACATAATTTTCTTGAGAATTTCTAATCTTGATAAATGACTAGAACTGCTGAAGCATGGTGTGCTCGTCTTTATCATGCTGTATGTGCAGTATCAGAACTGTTTGAATAATTAAGATATAATCTCCCAGCTCATGAAGAAAACTAACAGACAGACGGAAACAGTTGGCTCTATGATCAGCATCTGTAATTAAGTGAAGTGACTGTCACAGCTCTTCACCCTGGCTTGAATGCGGGGATTTTAGACACTGGAATAATAAAAAGTGAAAACAAAACCTTTATTTTGGTAATCGGAACAGAATCCATGCTGAGAAAATTACCAAAAATAGACTATTTGGGGAAATGCATATATACACACACACACACACACACACACACACACACACACAGAAACATTAAGCTGCTTTCAGGCATATCCCAATAATTAAATATTCAGTCTAATCAAATATTCTGATTACTTCAGGGCAACTATATGCCACATCTAGGCTGCCTATTTTTCAAATAGAAATACTTTTCCTTATGATTTTGAACTTACTTTGCATAGTCTTTTCCATTGAAAGCTACTAAAAGATTTCTCAGCACTGTAGTCAAATCCTAAGCATTGATCACTATTCTGTAAATGTGCAAAATTAATATACATAAATATATTTATACATAAAAATTGTTTAAAGCACGTTTAAGTCATGCTTTTTGGTATCCAGTTATAATAACTGGTAATTCCAGTTTTGTCAAAGATCATTGTGAAAGTCTTTAAAAATATCAAAACAAATTTCATTTAAACTTGGACGTCATCGCATGAAGTCTCCTTAGAAGTCCTAGGACATGAGGTTCTTTGGCAAAGAGACTGACAATTCAAACAGATAATAGCTTCTTGAGAGCAAGACTTCGACGTTTTTATTTCTTTATTTCCCCAAATTGCTTAGCAGAAGGCCTCATGCAAAGTTAATGGCCAGAAGGTGTTGACTGTGTTAGCCTTTCAAAGACTTAGGGATTTTTCATCTTAATGTGTGTTCTTGAAGTGTTGAGTAAGTTCAGTATTGGCAGGCATGTGGCTGTTGAAGAATAAAAGCTCATTTTGACATCATGATTTGTCATTTTGACAAAATGATTGTCCACTTCATTGAAGTCCTTCGAACACCTCCAGCAGCAGGGTGCCCTGCTATGGCAAATATTTAGTAGATTTAGGATTTCATCTATGATAATTAACAAAAGGTATTTGCCAGTCCCTCAAATGACAAGAGCAAAGCTGATTCTGAGTGACGTCACTAGAATACTAACACAGAGAAAGCTGCTTCTGATCTGCCACCATCCAGGGAGTCACTGTCCCAGACCAAAACAAGTGCCTCCTCTGTGCAATTCTAGCAAGAACTTGTTGCTCCGTCTCAATTAAAGTCTTCATGGGCTATGAACCGAGGATCTCCAGGTACTTTTCTGGGGGCTCAAGAAGACATACATTTTACAATAAATTCTTGCAAAGGAGGAAGAAAATGTGATTTAGGTTCTTCAGCGAATACAATATGTACACAGAACGAGATGAGAGAAAGCCTGACCATTATTCACAGGACCTCTAGGACAAATCTCATTTTCTCTGACACTTTGTGTAAGAACACGAAATGTCCCTTCAGTGAGTGATTCCATAGGAATCTTCCTGAGTGGACTTCTTTTCTGCATTGTTTTCTTCCACATTTCTTTTCTGACTAGGACTTTAAAGCACCAGAGCTTTTAAAAAGAAGGAAATGAAAAAGCAATAAACCTCAAAGCTGAGTTAGGAGGGTTGGAGAAACAAGGAGTGATGGCTTCATTTATATATATATATATATATATATATATGTTTCTCTCCTTCCTGAACATGATATTACAAATATTGAAAAAATAATTGTACTTTTTTACCAAGTGGAGAGATACCCTTATTTTAATTAGTGAATGAACCAACAGATGCTGATGTTCTCTGTCCTCAGCTTAAAGGAACTAGCAGTTTGAAGATCAGTGGGAGAAGCCTTAGCTCAGTGATGTCCGGGATGGTTACTGACACTCAGGCACACCAGCTGTGCTGAACAAATTTTCCTTTGCTGGGAAAATGTATCCCCCATTGCCATCATCTCCTGTGGTTCAAGAGAATGCATAATTTATTTCAACAAAAAAAAATAAAATAAAATAGAGGCAAAAATATCTAGGGACATACATAAACTTTCAAATGATCAGTTATTTGGAGCAATACAAAATCTATTACCTAGAAAATATCAAATTGATCACCATAATTACATTTGAGACATAATAGGAAAGTCAATAAAGTAGGGAAAAATGTTACCCTGTGAAATCTGTTTTAACAGTTGGCTTAGAACAAAGAATGAAATTGGAAAATACAATAAAACATGCACAAGTCCTAAGTCAACAGCAGCAGACTGTGGCAAAACATTGGCAACACCATCTCATCTTTGTTTATATATTGAATTACAGATTGATCTACATACATCTTTGTGACATTATCAACATAATATAAGGTCCTTCTTGCTGATGATGGGATTCATATAGCATAAAGATGGAAAGGGACTTTCTTTCCAAATCAGAAATATTCTACATGCTGTAATCTGGGTAACTCTATTCATTAATGACTGATCCTTGTTTTCTCTTCTTTAGCTTGCACAGCATAATTTAAGAGTTTATATGCTAAAAACAAAGTGTTCTACTGGCAGTAACCCTGACCTGATCTTGCCTGAAGTGGTATGAAGGAGTTTACGCTGCAGTAAAAGATGATGCCATGACAAGATTATTAGAGCTACGCTTGTGTGGATTTTATGAATCAGGCAGGGAGGAAGACTCACAGAGTAGGCAGGGAGATGTCACCTACAGTTTATGGAGAGAAAAAAAAATTGCAATTAAGAGGAAATGGATCAGAAACAGTCTTAATTACCATGGATGAAACTCTAGATAGGTAAAGATGGGTATTTGGCTTGAAAAAAAAAAATAGATGTCAGAGAAAGTAACTACATTTGGGCATTTTGATATTCAGCGTATACAACATCCCGCCCACAGAGTTAGAAGAGGGGAGTGGCTTTGCCCACAAGCTGTGGAGCAAGAATTCTAGGGAAACTTGGTTTGGCCACTAAGGTATGTGAGTTTGCTTAAGTTTCTTAACCATCTCAAATTGGCTTCATCAGTTTGCAAAAGCGTCAGAGGATTGTTGTTTAAGTTTAATTCCCATAAAACACTTAGGTCTTGGCACATAGAAAACACAAAATATGTGTGAGTTTTCCTAATTATTTAAAAAGAATCAAGATGATAACATTAAACTATTTCTCAGAAAACAACTTTAAAAGTGGAATCATCATTATAGCTTTGGTAATACAGAAACCTCTGCCCAATCTTCTCCGTGATAAACTCAATGACTCATCTCCAATTAGCTCTGATTCAGTATTGAGTTACCAACAAGAAAGAATAGGAGGTAAGCTTCTGGTACATAGGGCTTTCTGACCTACATTTGCTGCTGTCAGGAGTTACCCACAATCCTTTGTAATTATCGATTTCTCTGTTTCTCTCACCTACTCTCCAATGTTCTTAAGATATAATAAGGTGGGAAAAACAAGGTTTTTATTGCTATAAGTGACCTGAATTGTATGACTTTTATCTTTTTTTATTTTTTTCAGAAATAGTGGTAATCAAACATGGGCACATCCTGCCTCTTTTCCTAGGACTATGGAGATGAATAAAATAATTTGAAGGAAGTAGCCCATTTGTTTTCCGTGTTAGTGTTCCTCCTTTGAAAGAGCTCTCCTAGCTGTTGACAGTGGCCTGCTCACTCTTCACAGCTCCCACTGGCTTGAAAGTGCCAAACCACCAGCCTCTGAGCCCCGTCCATGGCAGCCTTTCATCCTGCCCTGCGACTTTCCTCCTGCCAGTTCCTTCCCTAGAATGCCCCATTGCACCATTAGAACTCTAAGGTCAAATTACAGCAAGCCCTGAATGATTTAAAATTCGATAGTTATGAAAAACAATATATTGATTTCCTAGGACTGCCATAAGTAAATACCACTATCTAGGTGGCTTAAAAATAACAGCAATTTCTTATCTCACAGTTCTGGGGCTAGAAGTCTGATATCCAGGCGTCCACAGGGCCATGCTCCCTCTGAGGCTCTGGGCAGAATTCTTACTTTTTTCTAGCCTCTAGTGGTGGCCTTCATTCTTGGTGTTACGTGGCTTGCGACTAGATCACTTAAACCTCTTCCCGTTGTCACCTGGTATCCTCCATCTGTGTTCATGTCTTCACACAGCATTTTCTTATGATAACACCTACTGTGTTAGATTAGAACCCATCCTAAAAGCCTCTTAATTTGCTTATATCTGTAAAGACTTATTTCCAAATAAGGACACATTCACAGGTAGTAGGGGTTAGTATTTCTTTTTTTGTTTTTGTTTTTTTGTTGTTGTTGTTTTTTTCATGTTTTATTCAGATAGAGTGGGAGGGAGAGAGAGGAAGAGAGAAAGAGAAAGAAACATCGATGTGAAAGGGACACATCAAGTGGCTGCCACCCGCACAACCAACCAGGGCCGGGGACAAACTGCAACCGAGGTACGCGCCCTTAGCGGGAACCAAACCCGGGTCTCTCTGGACCACAGGCTGATGCTCTAACCGCTGAGCGAAACCAGCCAGGGCAGGGGTTAGTATTTCAACACTTCAGAACTTCTTTTGTGGGGACAGAATTCAACCTAATTAAGGGATTTTATAAAGTGTAATATTAACCCAGATATTAGATATTATTTTTCATATATATATTCCCAAAACTGCTTAGAATAGTGCTTTAAACGCAGTAGGGTATTAGAATACATATTGATTTGAATTTAATTGACTTTTATTTTCACAATTACATAACTTACATTATATTATCTTGATACACTATAGAATCAAGCTCTAAGTTTTAAAAGATATCTGTTCCTAGTAATGACTATATTTATCTACTGGGATGAAAAGGGTTTTGTTTTTGTTTTTTCTGGATATCCTGGTTAATTTCCTGTTAAATTGAGTGGAAATTGTTGGAGTCAGGAAATTCTAGACTGTACTTCTCTGCATTTTTCTTTAGTTTCTCAAATCAGTGTTGCACCTTTAGAGGTTATCTTGGGTTTCTACATGGTGCCACTGCTTTGGAAACAAGAATTTGCTAATTATTTGTAGAAGTCACCTAAGTAGCCAACTGGGAAGCTGATTACATGGACTGTGAAAGCAGCTTGGCCAACTGTCCAGATGTCTGATTTCAAATACTCTCTCCACTGAGGAATTTCTTGCCTTTTCTGACCTCTTCTTTGCCCATTTGTTAAATAAAATATTGAGAAATACATGATAAAAAATTTTTTCAAACTCAAAGTGATTTTTTTATGATGCTTCCATGCCTTCACATAACATTATATGTGCAACCTTAACATACACACACTCACACACATATATTTGCCAATAACTCCATGTATTCTTAAATGTTAATTATTTGAATAAAGGTATAATTATCTAAAAATTAAACACCAGATTTAATTTTGTATACCTACCTATATGGGAAAATACAAAGATTTTTTTATCCCCCAGCATTGTGAAATAATGATATTTATCATTATGGCCTTGCTGAATAAATTAAAAAATGTAATTCCATTGTATAATTTTAGGCCTAAAATCTGAGGATTCTGATTCTCAGGGCAGCATTTCTTGACAAGGTGCCACACTGAGCCTTGCTTTTCCTAGTTAGGGCAACGTGCATGTTTACTGTGTCTCAATTATTTAAAAAATATACTCGTGCTTAGAGATGTTACTTCTCAGTGAGCCAGAGATGTACCTAACTCGTGCAACCACGGACCAATGCTTCTGCGATAGCAAGGGCTCATCACATTTATCACATGCTAAACCCATCTCTCATGATGCCTACACATTTTCAAACTAAGGCTCCTGGTTTCTGTAAATTTTACTTAATAAGCCAATTAAACTGTCTTCGTTGCAGTCCCTAGAGGGTTATCCACCAAGACAGTGCTCTTACAACTAAATTGTCTAATTGAAATATGTTCAATCTGTCTGAAATTTCCATTGAGTGCTTAACTGTTGAGAACCACCAAAACTGGAATGGGATTTGGACTCTTCTAATAACTTGGGAGACAGATGGTATTGAAAAGATACAGATGTAGCAGCTTCCATTGACTCTTATTATGCCTCTTTTTTGTTGACTTAGGCATTTTCATCGGCAAATGAAATACTTGTTTTGCTACAGTCAATGATTTGCACATTAAGTTGGGAGAAAAAGACGTAAGACAATAATTAAAACTCAGGCCATTACTAATGTTGGAAATAAATTTTCCAAAAGAAATCCTTAATTGTAGAAGTATTTTTATATCATCACTTATTAATTCCTTTGTACATTTATTTATCCAGTAAATAATTTTGAGCACTTGTCATGGAAAGCACCATGGGAGCCACTTGGAGATGGGTATAAACATGATTGAGCTATGAGTCCTGCTATTAAAGTTTATAAATAGAAAATAAGTAATGAATGGGAGAACTCCAAACAAGTTATAAAGTGGGAAGTGCCATAAAAGATAAAGTACTATCAACGTTCAGACTTGGGAGAAACCATTTGTGACTAAATTAATGGAGAAAATAACATTTAAGATAGAACTTGAATACTAGCTTGGTTTCAATAAATGAAGAAGAAAGGGTAGATAAGTGTGGCAGTATTTGGAAACCTACGTAGACTAGAGATAACTCATAGCAAATGGAAGGAAATGCAATGACAAAATTGGAAAGCTTTTAAACAATGATTAAAAGGATTGAACTTTACTCATTAAGCAATAAGAAAGCATTATACGTTTTTTAATAGAGAAACATTATGTTTAATGAAGTCTATTTATAGATGGTGATCCCATATTAATTTTAAATATTTCAGTAGACACATTTTAAAAAGTACAGAGAAGTAGGTAAAAAAAATTTTAAGTAGTTTATATAATCTAATGTTTCCAAAATAGTATTACTTCAACATGTGATCAATACAAAAACAATCAGGTATTTTACATAACATTTTGCACTATGTGGTTAAAACCAATGTGTGTTATACAATGATTACTCATCTCAGTTGAAATTAGGCACATTTTAAATGCTCAACGACTACATGTGGCTAGTGGCTACTAGTTTGGACATAGCAGTTTCAGAAACTTCATGTGGGATATCCAAGAAGTAGAATGAAAAGTTGTCATCAGATTGAGTGATTTATGTATATGGTAGTGACTAACGGGATAAAAGTAGATAAGATCATCAAGAGAAAAAAGAAAAATATAAGAAGGAGACCATAAACATATTCTTGGCAAATATTCCTATTTCCGTGTGCAGGTGGGGAAAGGGGAGTGAGAGTAGAAGAAAAATATCAAATAGGTAGGAGAATAAAAAACATGAGGAGGGATCACAAGAACCAAAGAAAATGGGACGTTTAAATAGACACCTCTCCAAACAGGACATACAAATGGCTAAGAGACATATGAAGAAATGCTCAACATCACTAATCATCAGAGAGATGCAAATTAAAACAACAATGAGGTATCACCTCACACCTGTCAGAATGGCCACCATCAACAAATCATCAAACAACAAGTGTTGGCGAGGGTGTGGAGAAAAGGGGACTCTAGTACACTGCTGGTGGGAATGCAGACTGGTGCAGCCACTATGGAAAACAATATGGTGTTACCTCAAAAAATTAAAAATTGAACTTCCATTTGACCCAGTGATCCCACTTCTAGGAATATACCCTAAGAAGCCTGAAACAACAATCAGAAAGAATATATGTACCCCCATGTTTGTAGCAGCACTATTTACAATAGCTAAGATCTGGAAACAGCCTAAATGTCCATCAGTGGACAAATGGATAAAAAAGCAGTGGTACATATACACAATGGAGTACCATGCAACTGTAAGAAAGAAAGATCTTTTATCCTTTGAGACGACATGGAGGGACCTGGAAAGTATTATCCTAAGTGAAACAAGCCAGAGAAAGACAGGTGTCATATGATCTCACTTATTTGTGAAATATAATGAACATAACAGTCTGAGGAATGGGGTAGTCCCAGAGACGTGGAGGTGGGATATAGACTGACAATCCCCAGAAGAGGGGTGGTGGGGGAGAGATAAACCACAGAATATATGCATGTATGCATGAACAATGGACATGGACAACAAAGCTGGGGACAGGGAGGGGAGGGAGGGGGAGTGGGGAATCAGTGAGGGGAAAAGGAGAAATATCTGTAACAAAAATAAATAAATTAATTTTAAAAAAAGAATTGAAAAATACAGAACCATCAACTGACAAACATTACAAAGAATAAAGAGAATGAAGTTTGAAAAACAAAAAGCCTGATTTATTTAACTGTATATTAGTGTGCTTCACAAGAACAAGTTTATCAGTAATCTCCAGTCAGGCAGGAGTGTTTGGGAGGAATACAGACAGAATGAAACTAATATCACCTGACTTTCAAAATTCATTCTGGGAATCCACAGTGAGCAGGGAGGAAGTCAGGAGGCGGCAGGACTGCAAAGCCTGAGCGTGAGCTGAGTCTTGGGGAAGGAAGTCCCCCTTCCACGTTGTTTAGCAGAGGCGTGAAGAGATGCTGTGACAGTGTGTGTATCTATGAGGGACACGGGTCTGTTGGGCATTTGTTTGTTTAAGACAGAGATACGAACATTTCAATAGGCTAAGAAATCAGGAGAAAATACAGATACAAGAAAAATAAAATAAAAATAAAGGGAGGAAAAAATTCTAAAGTGGAGGCGTGTTACTTTTCTCCAAATAGTAAAAAAGGAAAAAGAAAACCTAAGGAAATGTATAAAAATATGTATAAAACATAATGAAATGAAGAGGTTACTAAAATAAGTGCCCATTGCCTTGAGCTTTCCCTAATATCAGGGAGATAGTCATTCGTACAAAAATGTGAGTAGCAATAAGACTCTTATGAAAGTGGAAAGAAACTTTCCCATGGACTAAATAGTCAACTGGAGAGAAAAAGAAACACTAGGAATGTGATTATAATACCATAGCATGAGTTTGCAGCGAACCAATTAAAATATTTATGAGTTTCATTCTTTGCTTTCAATTATGAATTGAACTGTAAGACATATTCATGCTTGGGAAATGGCATGGCAGATATTCATCTGGAAAAACGAGTACCTGTGTTTTTCAATGTTCAACAATATATATATATATATTTTTTTTTTGCATATTGCAGGTTAACATAAAGCTATGCTACAATTTTGCAAGAATTCCTGATGATAGTACTTTTCTGAGATAGCCATTATTCCTATGGCAAGAACAGTACATTTCAAAACAATATGCAAAAAGTTATCTGTTTACCATAGCTTCTTTACCCTTCTTTTGCACTTGAATGGATTTTCAAGAGGCTCTTTATAAATGTTTTCCTCAATGACAAGAATTCTGAAAACTCACCTTAAAAGAGCAATTGATGTTTATTGCTCAAAATCAGAATTATTTAATCTTTACATGATGCATCTAATCTCCCTTCTACCTGGCTCTCTGTAATTTATCAAATGCTAGCATGACACCACATTTTGTCAAAATAAATTTTAAATGGAAGTATCTTGCAAAATGTAAAATAACAAGCAAATAAATACACATTGTTACATTATAAAATGAAAATATGTGAACTGCTTCTGTGTACTACATACATCAGTTGGTGAACAATCAAGGCCAAAAAGTTACAATTTCAAGCTCTCATGCATGGTAAATGTGTGTTGGAACTTGATCCTTAGCCAGAGACTATACATTTAACTTTAGGCAAACACCTCAGAAATTAATGCTTTTTCCATAGGTCTCACAGTGGTCAAAGGAGAAAATTTCTTGAATTAGAACAATTTTGGCACCATGGAAATAATGGGTCTTAGAATCAAGAGACCCATATACCAGCTTCGACTCCACCAACTAATTAGCTAGGAGGGCACAGTCAACTCATTCATTTACTTATTCATTCCATCATGCATTCATATATTCACGAACTATTTATTAGCAAACAGTATGTGGCAGGCGCTGTACTAGGTACTAGCAATACAATGATAAGCAAATGGGGCCACAGTATGTGCTGTTTGGATGTTAACCTAAATGCGATAGAAAATTATTGAAACTTTTCAGCAGGAGAGTAATATAATTTGGTTTATGTTTTCTAAAACTCATGCTTTGATTGGTCTATACATGATGTAATCGGTTGGTTACAAGAAGAAAGCAATTCCAAAATTATTTTCACAGTCATTGCTTCATTGGAACATGCAAAGAAGGCAGGGAGGTGCTTATTTGACTTACCTTTATATCAAAACATGCTGAGAATAGAGTGCTCAGTTTATGGACACTCTAACCAGTGACAGAGCCAAAACTAGAGAAGTTGATTTGTTCTCCCATTACAACACAGTGGCATTTCTGTAGGTAACTGTTCATCCAATCACCCAGCCACCGTGTGCATTAGTCCTATGCATGTAACTGATCTCACAAACATGTAGAAATATTTTAATTTTATCTTAGAGGAGTAAAACCACACAGGCTCAGAGATGACCATTTCCCAGTGCATGCATTGGTACTTGAAATATTTTTTCTCCTGTTATAATCTTCAACAGGATTGGAATTCAGAACCATCTTTGCCTGTATCGTGTCTCCAGTCACCTCTGAAATTCATTCATATGAACCTCTGGAATTCATTCCTTTTTATTTTAGACCCTATTACTCAATTTTGAATTATTAAACAGCTTTTATCTAGTCTTTTATCTTTTTTTTTAATTTTACAAAATCTCATTCGGCTTTTATACACTCGGGGGCTCTGGAGGCTCAGTTATGAAGAAGACAAATGTTCAAGAAATTCACAGAGGAGCAGGAGATATTTGTAAAAAAATAGATCCAAAAGCAACATAGGTAACTATACTTAGAATGCTTAATAGGGGCCCAGGCAAGTGTGGCTCAGTTGGTTGAGTGTTATCCTGTGCATCAAAAAGTGGTGGGTTCGATTTCCTTTCAGGACATATGCCCAGGTTGCAGGTTTGATCCCTGGTCTGGGTGCATGTGGGAGGCAACTAATCGATGTTTTTCCCTCATATTGATGTTTTCTGATGTTTCTCTCTCTCTTTCCTCTCTCATCTCTCTCTAAAAATCAATATAAAAAAGAATGCTTAAGAAAGAAGTGTCACATACAAATCACTAAGCCCCCAGTGGAGTCATGGCAAGTTTCCTGAATAACAGGTAACATTTGAGTTGGCTCCTAAAGATGAAGCTGGAACTCACAGACACAGTGAACAGACTGATGGTTGCAGGGGGAGGGGGGGCTTGGGGGTAAAAAAGGTGGAGGGATTAAGAAGTACAAGTTAGTCATGGGGATGCAAAGTACAGCAGAGGGAATGACAGCCAGTACAAGGGTGCCAGGAGGATACTGGGAATATCAGGGAAAACGCTTTTTAAAGTATGATTGCTAACCACTACGCTATACACCTGCACTAGTACAAAATAATATTGCATGCAAACTGTAATTGAAAAACAAAGTAAGTTAATTAATCAATTAATTAAATCAAAGGAAGAAAAGAATAAAGCTGACATAAAGTTTCTCTTTGGCCTTATCTAATCTCTCATTTTTTTCACCTCTTAAAAGCAGTGCTTCTAGAATTAAATCCCTCAAACAGTTACCATAATTGAACATTTTTTACCCTTTAGTATCTAAGCATGAAGTCCAGCCCACACTACAGAATCCAAAGTTCTAGCCCTGATGTTGCCCTTCTGTCCCGGCCTCACCTCCCACCGTGGAGTTTCTCAGTGCACAAGAATACACACTGTGGATGCTCAAGATGATTTCAGAAGGATAGACATTTTTAATATCAACAGCTTTGAGTATATTTAATGTTCATTAGGAAAAAGTGTCACTAGTATAGCAAATTCAAATGTCTAGAACAATTTTAACAACAGCCAAAAAATAACTCCATTTACAATGAATTAACTAAAAAGTAAATAATGGTATGTTGGTATATTTGGCAAAATGTTTGGGTAGGGCAAAAATGTGATGTCATTAAATCACTGAAGTTTGGAAAACATCGTTGTAAAAGATACTCCTAGGATATTCACCATCTAACAAAAACTGATAAACCTTCAGGTAACCTTGAACATATCTTGCATTTTCCTCACTTTGCATATTGGCTCAGCCATTTCTAGTTTCCTATTCAATTATTACCTCCTTTCTTGAAAGCTAGTTTATATTTTATAATAGCACTTTATATACTCTGTCTTGTATTAAAATGATTGTTAGTACGGTCATCATGCCCGCCGTGCTGAGAACATCAGGAGGGGGCGGCGCCTAATGTACCTGTCTGTTCGGAGCAGAGGGCCTGGCTCCTGCTTCCCCACGGGCGAGTGAGTGTGAAAGTACAATGTAGGTGTTTAGTTACTATTTGCTGAGTTGAATTGATTAAGCCACTGAAAGAACCAGCTCCCCCAAGATCCCCATTGTTAAATGTCATTACAGCCTTGACAATGATGAATCATGGCTTCTGAAAGACATGTTTAGAATAAGTATTTATTGCATAGAAACAGAGGAAGTCCCACTGGAAGAGTTTTACAGATTATTTTATCAAATTAGCTCATATCAGCAAGACACTTTGATGAGTGTGGGGTAGAAAAAGAGGAAAAAGGAAAGTGGAAATCATTATAACCATGATGAACATTTGTATATAATTTTACCATTTCCTCATATTTTCTTCACATCTGAATCATTTTCCCCATGTGCTAAGTAGTAGTATTATTGGTGGTGGTAGTAGCATTATTGGTGGTGGTAGTAGTATGATTATAATTACTAATCCCATATCCCACTGAAATAAGAAACATGAAAGTGAAAATACAGTACCAAGCTACCTTCTTGCCTTCTTTGTCTTGTGGATTTTCAATATTTATTTTATTCTCTTAACTCACAAATCATAACTCTGACTTAGATCAAATTTTATATCAAAATGAAACTAGTCTTAAACATGGATGAGATTCTCTACCCTTAAAGATGTCCCATCAGCTCTTCCATTTGTTTAAACAAACATTCATGCAATTCACCAAAGAAAATAAATTTTAAAATTATTTAAAGTCAGTTTTTAAATTATCCTCTTTAGAGATGTATTTAAAAACATATATTATATATACATATCTTCTACAATAAACATGTTTAGATATAAGCTGGAAATTTGTTTTGATAACTAAATACCAGTCCTAAGCATTTGACACATATTAGTGTCTACTTTTTTTTTTCCCAAAGCTAGTTAGTGAAGAAAATGTCCAGAACATTTTATAGGATATATATGTAATATTCCCTTTTCCCCCCCTGCTCTGCAAAGATTAAGTTTTCCTGGAACTGAACACATTTCTTCTAAGTCAAAATTATAAAGGGGATCATGACTCCTTTAGTTAAAAGGAGAGCACTCAGAAGAAAACTGTTGTCTTTTCTTTAGTAAAGCAAGAATAAAATTACCCATAAGTACTGTATTAGTCAGGGTTCAACCCAAGAAAGAGAAACACCAGGGTATTATGAATAAGAGCTTTATTATTTGTTATAGGAGTTGGATGTTTCAGAACTGTGGGAGAAGCTAAAAATTAAGGTTTAGAATGGAGTTGCTGGAGGATCAGAGTAAAGGGCTCGGCCGCTGTTTTGAAGAACTGGCAATGACGGGTGAGTCAGGGCTTGCATGGCAATAGGGGAAGCCAGGCATGTCTGTCCATTGGAGTGTGAACACAGCAGGGAGCTGATGAGAAGGTCAATGGAGGCTGTCGCCTCCGCATCTTCTGGTGAGCCTAAGGTTGCAGTTGGTCAGCAGGGCCAGCAGTCAGAAAGAGCTGGACATGAAGCATGGATAAGTGAGGACACGCTGACACCCACCTCTTGATCTATCTGTCAGTGCCTCTTGATCTATCTGTCAGTGCATCTAACCACCACGACCTTCGGAGACTTGTCTTCATTTCTCTCTTCCACATCTCACACAAACTTTGATTTTTGTCAACTCTGAAATGGAAGTGTACAAAAAAGGAATCCTAGAAAATGTAGTTCCAGTTGAGCCAAGTAGACTCAGAAATAAAACAAAAACACTTTTTGATTTCAAGGTTTTTTTGGTTTTTTGGGTTTTTTTTTTTTTTTTTTTTAACATTAATGTGTCAAAGTCATCAGGTGAATAGAATGTATGTCCTACAGAGATTTTGGTTCTAAAGTATTTTGAGTAGAATCTAATTTCCAAACAAGGAGAAATTATTACTAAATAGCAAATACAATTAATGATATTTGTCAACATCACAAATTTATATCAATGTAACCAGAATCCACAGTAAATAAGACACCACAATGCTAGAAAAACAACTGTTTGAATCATATATGTTGACCTTTCCAGTTTGTCACATTTGAACTAATTCTATCTTGCAATTTAATTTATCTGTAACCAAGGACCAGCCTTCATCGGGGAACAGATTTCTGAATTTTCACCATGGAAACTGAAATGGCCCCTAAAATAGCAAGAATTTCAAGATAAAACTTATCTAAGAGCAGTAAGTGGAAATGTTGATTCATTTGGATTAATATCACATACTGAGACATTTTTACTTTCCAATATCTTACCTTAGATACATTAAAATGCTCTTTAAGCCAATCCTTGGGGGCACTGAATATAAGAACTCTAAATGAACAGTTTGGTTAAAGAAAAAGATCAGGAAATCTCAAGAATAGTGAACACTATTAGTGGGGTGTAATGAAAGGGAAGGTTCCGGCAACTTGACTGACACAAAAGGACACTAATCAGTTTTCTTCCTGTGAAAAGGGGATCAAGGGTATGGCAAAAAAAAAAAACTCAATTAGAGAATATTATGTAGGGAAGGCTTTGGTCAGTATCAAAATGCTGGGCAGTATAATATAATGATTAAATGTGGTTTACACAGTCAAGATTTCCTATGCCATCTTTTTTACCAGTGCTATAGTGAAGTATGTCAATCAGTAAACGAACATTCCTATATCCCTGTTACTGTTACTAATCTCTATCATCATCTGTTTTAAATCCATCAGAAATTCATGTTCTCCATTCTGTTATTAATGACCTTGCAAGCTTTGTCTCTACTTATCTCTCCAGCCTCAGTTCGTACATATTCTCTGCCACAGTAAAGTTGTTCTCTGCTATTTCTTGTGTCATATATATTCTGGCCTCTGGGCTATTGTGCATGCTGTTTCTGATGTATTCTTCCCAAGTCTGTCTTTCTGATTCAAATGCCACTTCTCCACGAAACATTCCCTAATGCACTGAGCGAAACAAAATGCCAGCCTATTTTGGATCCACATATTAGATACTTTGTCACAGTTAAGTTACTATTTTCACCTTTGTCTTATTTTTTATTATTGTTAAATATGTTCTTAACCTCCACTAGATATTTTTCTTAATGGTTAGGTAGAGTCTTAAATTTCCCCCTTTATCTTGAAAACCTATGTAAATGGTATGTAAATGGCTCTCTTTAAAAAATGTGTGGGGTTGGTGGTCTGTTCTCAGTTCCTTGCTATTGATCCCTGGACATGAATTAAACTATAGTATATAATAAATTAATTTTTTGGAATAAAATGGCTCATGTTAACAATAACTGTATCAGAATGTCATGTAAATAACCTAAACTATAAATCATTTATGATGAAATCACATGCTGTAAGCTCTCCACTAGAACGTGATATTCCAGAATTTAGGAACTATATTATATCAATCATCATATATCTATCACCTAGGATGGTGACTATTTTGGTTTGTTCATTGAATGATTTTGTACAGCACATCTAACAACATTGAATTAAATAAACATTCGGAAAATAAGTTGATAACACAGAAGTAGAAGCTGAGTTAACAAGGAGAGATAGCTGGGGGAGGCCCTTTGAGGGGGTGGTCAGGCCAAGTTACTTAGGTGAACAACATGGTTCCTACGTCCACGTGACAAGCGGTTTCATTACTGCATGGTTCTAGATGGTTGGCAGGGTGACATCGAACCCTGCTGAACATCTCAAAAATCTGTTTATCTCTAAAATGACAACTGCAAATGAACTAAAGAGGAAACAAGAAAGGCAAAAGAGAATGATAGACCGTGCTTGGGGAGGGCAAGAAAGGGCTGGGGAGAGAAAGATGACAAAGGGAATGGAAGGGACGAGGAGGAGAGAGAGGAGGGAAGAAAGAGGGAGAGAAAGGAAGGAGAAGAGGAAAGGAAAGGAAAGGAAGAGAAATATTTTGTAAAAGGCACATCTCAAAAAGACTGTGAGTGAGTTGGCAAGGTAAATATTTTAAAATGTATACCTATACTTTGAAATATTTTTATTTCCTTTTCATTTTGCTTCTGATTTTTGGATTTCAATTTCTAATGGTTAAATTAATTACACTTTCGATTCATGGCATATTATTTTATTTTGTCCTTATTTTCTACTATCATTATACCCTCCCTCTATAGATAATTTTGACATAAGTTTATATTTATATTTTCTTTTAAAATGTGTTTCTCCGATTTGTGTAGTATATGTGTATTGTTAAATTATATGATTTGTGCCTTACATAAACATCTTATTCTGTCCATTTGTTTTTGATTGGTACCATTTATTTTAAAATTTTTTTCTTTATTGTTGAGAGAGAGGGGGAAAACAAGGGAGAGAGATAGAAACATCTATGAGAGAGCATTGATTGGTTGCCTCCTGCATGCTCCCCACTGGGGTTTGGCTCACAAACTGGGCATATACCCTGATCAAGAATTGAACCGGTGACCTATGGTACACGGGTTGATGCTCAACCACTGAGTCACACCGGCCAGACTGATTGGTGCTATTTTTAAGACCCGCAATTGACCCTATGTGTACAGTGTCTAACTTCTGTGTAGCACATGCTCATGTGTGTCCACCCTATTGTATTCATTCCCCATCCCCAGTGAAAGGCACTTACATTGTCTACAGTTCTTTGCCAACACAAGCAGCACTACAATGTACCTCCGCATGCCTTTCTCCTTATGAACCACTATTAGAGTTTGAGATATATACCCAAACGTGGCTTGACGAGATTGTGGATATGTTCTAGGTACGGACCCATTGCTTTCCAGAATACCTGCACCAGTCTACCATCAACAGTTTATATTTCATCCTATCTTCAGAAATGGGACATTTACCATGACCAAAAATTCTAGAATGCATGGATACGTGTAACTTTGGTGTTCAGACTGTAATGACTGCATCTCCTTTTAACTGCATTAAAAAAAAAACTTTCAATTTTGTGAGCTCAGTTAGACTAGGCTCCAAGACCTACCCCTTACTAACCTTTAACAAGTCACGTTCTCTTTCTGATCTTTCCAGTTTTTTATTCATTTAATCATCTGTTCAAGCAATACTGATTGAGCACTGACTGTGTATTGAATTTATGACCATATTACCTGAGGCAGAAGGGGAACCTCCAAAGGCAGGGCTGTGGAGACAGCAGTCACTTGCTCTTGGAGAGCTCCTAGAGACCCAGGCAACTCTTTCAAGATAAACAAATTTAATTTGATACCTGAGAGAACTGGTTAGTCAAAAAGGTAGGGAGCAGAGACAATTATTAGGTCAAAGATGGCAAGAAGGAAACATATTCTAACAGGAAACAGTGGGTGCAGCAGACATGGAGAAATACCCTGCATAAGCTGGGGTCCAGTCATTGGGAAAAGGCGCTGTAGAACAAGGAGATAGACAGGATCATTAGCAGGAGGCTCAGAGGAGCAGGAACAAGGAAAGAGACAGAAGCATTAGCAGGACGTTCAGAGGGGCAGAAACAAGGAGAGAGACAGGAGCATTAGCAGGAGGCTCCTAGGGGCAGGAACAAGGAGAGAGACAGGAGCATTAGCAGGAGGCTCAGAGGGGCAGGAACAAGGAGAGAGACAGGAGCATTAGCAGGAGGCTCCTAGGGGCAGGAACAAGGAGAGAGACAGGAGCATTAGCAGGAGGCTCCTAGGGGCAGGAACAAGGAGAGAGACAGGAGCATTAGCAGGAGGCTCCTAGGGGCAGGAACAAGGAGAGAGACAGGAGCATTAGCAGGAGGCTCAGAGGGGCAGGAACAAGGAGAGAGACAGGAGCATTAGCAGGAGGCTCAGAGGGACAGGACGGTGGCGCCAGCCCTTGCAGTGAACCACAGAACAGGGAAAGCGTTTGGGATTGGAAAGACATTTCAATGGAGAGCATGGGAATATTCAGTTAGATAAGAGGCGGGGTGAGAACTTCAGTGATCTCTTCCAACCTTTTCGCTCTGTTGTTTCTAATATGATGCTTATGCTAAATTAACTACTAGCCACATGTGACTACTGAGCACTCGTAATGTGGCTACTCTGAACTGAGATGTGCTACAAGTATAAAATAAACACCAGATTTAGAAATCTTAATGCAAAAGAAGTAAAATATTTTATTAATAATTGTTATATGGATTATATGTTGAGACTATAATGTTTAAAAAGTATTGGGTTATGTGTATTATACCGCAAAAATTTATTTCATCTGTTTATTTTTACCTTTTAAAACAATTTTTTTTTTGCCTTTATTGATTTTAGAGAGAGAGGAAAGGAGAGGGAGAAAGAGAGAGAAATATCGATGAGAGAGAACATCTATTGGCTGCCTCCTGCATGCCCTGCACGGGGGATCGGGCCCACAACCTGGGCATGTGCCCTGACCGGGAATCGAATTAGTGACCTCTTGGTGTATGTGTTGAGGCTCAACCACTGAACCATACTGGCCGGACTATTTTTACCTTTTTAATGTACCTAATAGAAAATTTAAAATTATATATACAGCTCTCATTTCGTGGCTATTGGACAATGCTGTTCTAAATCATTTGCTCCTGGGTAACCACAGGATATTGAAGATTCACCTGAAGCAAATGTTTTGCTGATCAAAAGGAGGAATTTTCTTTCTATTAAATCTGAACACTACAGAAAGTTACTTTTAGCCTTGAGGTGATTTCAACTAGAATCCCAGGCAGAAAGCATCTAACTAGATTATATGCTCTCCAGACTTCAGGAGAGCAGTTTAGAAGATTATGTGGGAGTTAAAATATATGCACATACCCCGTTATATATCAACAAGATATGTGCTCAGGGAAGACTCCCACACACTACTTAGAATACTGGCTGAAATTTTTTCACCAGTAATGTAACTTTGAATAAAGAAGAAGAAAAAAAACAACTAGCAGTAGTACAGTGACTGTCATATACTATAGTTAAATGGCAGGAATTGTTGGGCATCAGATAAATTTTTCATGAGTTTTTTTTGTTTGTTCTTGTTTTTTTTTTAATCCTCACCTGAGGACATTTTTTTGATATTTTGTTCAGATAGAGTGGGAGGGAGGGGGGGGTAGAGAGAGAGAGAAAGAGAGAGAGAGAGAGAGAGAGAAACATCGATGTGAAAGGGACACATCGAGTGGTCGCCACTCACATGACCCAACCGGCAACCGAGGTACGTGCCCTTAGCGGGAACCAAACCCGGGTCTCTCCAGACTGCAGGCCGACACTCTAACCGCTGAGCCAAACTGGCCAGGGCTCATGAGTGTTTTTTTAAAAAATGTCCTGCGATTTTCTTTTCTTTGATATGGTCATCTTTAAAAGAAAAAAAAATTATTCTTATTGAAATGTTTATGATTGATCTTTTGCATACTTGAAACAATTTGAAGACTATTAAATTATGTTTTGTGCCAACCTATCTAAACAAATTTTATTTCTGACCTTCAAGGTTCTCATAGTCTAATAAAGACACTGACGTCTAAAGAAACAAATGCTGTGAAAAGTTGAAGAGTCAAATTATATTTAAAGGTGTACATGTGCCCTGGCCAGTTTGGCTCAGTGGTTAGAGTGTTGGCCCGCAGACTGAAAAGTCTCGGGTTTGATTCTGTCAAGGGCAGGTACCTCAGCTGTGTGTCAGTCCCCAGCCCTGGTCCGGTCATGCAGGAGGCAGTCAATTGATGTGTCTCTCTCACACTGATGTTTCTCTCTCTCTCCCCCTCCCACTCAGTCTGAAAATAAATGGAAAACTATCCTCGGGTGAGGATTTAAAAAATAAATAAATAAAATCAAGGTGTAAATGTAACATGATTCTCAGGAGAAGCATATTATTTACCTATACTGTCTATATTTTTCTTAAAAACCAGATGACTACTTATAATCCAGAAAACTATTAGCTACTTAAAACAACTGTCTCTAGCTAAATATGGGAACTGACCCTTGATTGAAATAAATTAATATTTTCTCCAGAGGATCGGTCAAGAACGATGCAGTGCCTATGTGTTTTCACTGGCATTTTATATTTCATAATTGACATGTAAGTATCAGAGAAGTAATGTTTTCCCATCTTTGAGTCTTCTATAACAGGGTTGTGCAGACTCCCACGGGCAGTGTGGCTCTGACGTGATGGGCATGGCAGGGTCACTGGTCTGCAGAAGTGTACACTGAATGCCTGAGTGCAGCCACCGGACACCTGCCCTCGGGGCCCACTCACCCTAAGCCCTGTTGTGGAGTCTGCTGGGGAAAGGAGGTTGAGGGTTTGAATCTCTGCATTTCCTCCCGGTGGCCAGCTTTTTTATATTTCGTTTGAAGCAACAAAACTATGACTTGTAGGATGACGCTATGACAACCTTTAAAAGTATCCAATTAAAAGCCATTTCCCCCCAGATTTTTAAATCTGAATCAGTAGACTAAATAGAGAGGCTGAAAATAGCTATTGATATCTTCTTATTTTTAAAAACATTATCTCAAAATCCAGATTTTGACATCATTCAATATCATATTTTATATTCAGGTGGGTTGAATGGGACATTTCACTTTTCTTCAAACCATGCAGGATTGGTCAAGTATTGGGATATTTGGGTTTTACATTTATATTTGGTCCCTGGCCTCTGAGGGAAAATGTACTTTCATTCAGTAAACCGACCAGATAAGATAATTAAAATATAAATAAATATCATTAAATGTTTGGAGTTGTAAAGAAAATCAGGGGTCTAGTCTGCATAAGATGGAGTAACTACCAGTCTCTCTGTGTTTTGCACTGAGTAAAGTCTGAACAGAATACATAGATCAGCAATTTGAGGACTATGAAAAGTACAGGCAAATTGGAAAAGAGATCCAGAATTCAATTACCGATGAATGGGTGGGGACTCAACTACTTTTACTCCAACATCCCCAGCCCACACTGCAGTGGGCACCAAGGAGTAGACCAAGTGAGTTCAGGAGAAGCCCTCTGGAACTGGCTCAGAGAGCAAGGAAGGCAACTCACACTGTTGCGAGAGAGTGTGGAAACCCGCTGTTGTATTCCTCCCTCTTTTTCCTGGTCTGCCATGGCCTAAGTAATCCTGCGATGTAAGTGAGACCACAGCACCCAGAGCTCTGGGCAGAAGAACCTTCTACATTCAGACCAGGTGGTGTAGTTCCAGGAGGGCGGGACCAACCACCGTTGTTGTTTTTTTTTATCCTCACCCCAGGACATTTTTGCATTTATCTTCAGACAGAGAGCCAGAGGGAGAGAGAGAGAGAAACATTGATGCAAGAGAGACACGTTGACCAGCTGCCACCCACACGACCCCAACCAGGGCCGCGGACAAACTGCAACCGAGGTGCGCGCCCCCAGAGGGAACTGAACCCAGGGCTCTCTGGACCGCAGGCCAAGGCCAATGCTCTAAATGCTGAGCCAAACTGGCCAGGGCCACCATTGCTGTTTGTCTGGCTTGTCTTTCCATTGTTTGACTGGGAATGCGGGATACTTCAGAAGTGCACTGCAGAGCAGGATAACGAAAATCCCAGCTCTCTAGCGGAAATGAAATAGAGGAGCCCCAAGGAACCAGAAAGCATGAGGTGGGAATGGACAGGAAAGAACTCAGGAAATGTACCCCAAAGAAGGTTTGGAAGCTTTGGACTCATTTCCAAGCTGTGCACATGTGGGTCTGATATCATTTAGCATACGGAAGACTAAGAACTGAACAGTTCCATACGACCGCCCATGTCTGAATCTGGCCACTAGGTGGCATATACACCCGACGAGCCAAGTTGTACTGGGAATGCTTCGAGGACATGCCGGCACCGGACCCACAGGCACAAGAGGTTGGTTGGAACCTTAAGGTCTGAACCTCACCCAGAAGATTGTCTACAAAAACAAAAAATGTCAACATTCTCCTAGGATTTAAAGAAGACCCACGTCTCATATTATAATATAATATAATATAATATTCAAAATGCTCAACATACAATTAAAAATTTATTTGGCATATGAGCTACTAGTAAAAACTTAATTTGCATGACAATCAATAAATACCAATGGAGAGATAACAAATATGTTAGAATTACCTGACTCTGGAAACAAAGGAAAAGGTACTAAATAAATAGAATAGATTTGAAGGAAAAAAAAGGAAATTTTAGACCTACAAACACAATAGGCAAGAGCAAAAACAAAATCCTCCTTTGACCGGCTTAGTAGGCTTAGTAGTATAATAGCAATAACAGAGGAAAGAATTAATGAACTTGAATATAAATCAATGAAAATTACTCAATCTGAACAACAAAGAGAAGAAAAGAAATGGAAAAAAATGAAAAGAACCTTAGAATACCCACTCCTCCCACTCCCCTCCCCCACCCCTCCACAAAAATCTAGCATTTATGTCACTAGAGTCTCAGAGAAGAGAAAAATGTTAGTGCAGAAAAAAATTTAAAGAAATATCTGAAAGTATTTCAAATTTGGTAAAAGACCTATGAGCACAAGAAGCTCAGAAACAGGATGAACAAACAAGTCCATGTACAAACATATCATAATTAAACTGCTGAAAATTAAAGGGGGAAAACATCCTGTAAACCTCAGGAAAAAAACAAAAACATCTTATTCCCAAAAGGAAAATAAGCAGGAGGCCAGAAAGAAGTGGCACAGCAGTTTGGAATTGCTCACAGAAAAGAACTGTCAACCGGAATTCTACATCCAATCAACATATACATCAGGAATGAAGGTGAGCTAAAGACCTTTCAGATGAAAGAAAACTAAGGTATTTATTGCCAGCAGACAGGTTCTGAAGAACTTGCTAAAGGAACTTCTTTAGACCAAAAGGAACTAATATCAAATGGAAACTTGGATCCCTGGGAATGAACAAAGAGCAACAAATGGCAAACATCTGGGTAAACATGATCGATTATTCTGTGCTTGAGTTCTTTAAAATACGTTTGCAAGTTGAAAGCAGAAATTTTTTTTTTATATTACTATATAATGACTTTATTTTTTAATTACTATTTTTAAAGTCTCTAGTTTTGACTTATAATATAGTAAATATTGTAAAATGTCAGAGCTGCTGAGATAAACTATATCAGCTTTAGTTTAGAGGGATTTTTTTTATTGCATTGTCACAGTAGCTTTCCTTACTATTTTTTTTCTTTTTTTTTTTTATTAATTAATTTTTGTTACAGATGTTTCTTCTTTTTCCCCCACTGATTCCCCCCTCCCACTCTCTCTCTGCCCTTTCCCCAGTTTGTTGTCCATGTCCACAGTTCATGTATACATGCATATAAGTTCTGTGGTTTATCTCTCCCCCACCACACCCCTCTTTAGGGGAATGTCAGTCTGTACCCCACTTCCGCATCTCTGGGACTACCCCATTCCTCAGACTGTTATGTTCATTATATTCCACAAATAAGTGAGATCATATGAAACCTGTCTATCTCTGTTTGGCTTGTTTCACTTAGGATGATACTTTCAAGGTCCCTCCATGTAGTCTCAAAGGATAAGAGATCTTTCTTTCTTACAGCTGTGTAGTACTCTATTGTGTATATGTACCACTGCTTTTTTATCCATTTGTCTACTGATGGACACTTGGGCTGTTTCCAGATCTTAGCTATTATAAATAGTGCTGCTACAAACATGGGGGTACATATATTCTTTCTGATTGGTGTTGTAGGCTTCTTAGGGTATATTCCTAGAAGTGGGATCACTGGGTCAAATGGAAGTTCAATTTTTAATTTTTTGAGGTAACACCATATTGTTTTCCATAGTGGCTGCACCAGTCTGCATTCCCACCAGCAGTGCACTAGAGTCCCCTTTTCTCCACACCCTCGCCAACACTTGTTGTTTGATGATTTGCTGATGGCGGCCATTCTGACAGGTGTGAGGTGATACCTCATTGTTGTTTTAATTTGCATCTCTCTGATGATTAGTGATGTTGAGCATTTCTTCATATGTTTCTTAGCCATTTGTATGTCCTGTTTGGAGAGGTGCCTATTTAGTTCCTCTACCCATTTTTTTAATTGGGTTCTTTGTCTTCTATTTGTGGAGTTGTATAAGCACTCTATATGTATTGGAAAATAACCCCTTATCTGATATATCATTGGCAATTATGCTCTCCCATACAGTGGGTAGCCTTTTCGTTTTGGTGATTGTATCTTTCGCTGTGCAGAAGCTTTTGAGTTTGATGTAGTCCCATGTGTTCATTTTCTCCTTTGTTTCTATTGCCTTAGGTGATGTGTCAGTAAAAATTCTGCTGTGTATGATGTCTGAAATTTTGTTGCCTACAGTCTCTTCTAGGATTTTTATGGATTCATGAGTTACATTTAAGTCTTTTATCCATTTTGAGTTTATTCTCGTGTAGGGTGTAAGTTGATGGTCTAGTTTCATTTTTCTGCAAGTAGCTGTCCAAATTTCCCAGCACCATTTATTAAGGATGCTGTCCTTACTCCACTGTATGCTCTTGCCACCTTTGTCAAATATTAATTGAGCATATTGCCTTGGGTCCATTTCTGGGTTCTTTGTTCTGTTCCAGTGGTCTATATACCTGTTCTTGTGCCAGTACCAGGCTGTTTTGATTATAGTGGCTTTGTAGTATAACGTGAAATCTGGTATTGTGATTCCTCCAACTTTGTTCTTTCTTTTCAAGATTGCTGTGGCTATTCGAGGCCTTTTTTGGTTCCATATGAACTTTTGAAGTAATTGTTCTAATTCTGTGAAGTATGCCATTGGTATTTTGATGGGGATTGCGTTGAATCTATAGATTGCTTTGGGTAATATGGACATTTTAATGATGTTAATTCTTCCAATCCATGAACAGGGTATGTGCTTCCACTTTTTTATATCTTCCTCTATTTCTTTTTTCAATGACCTCTAGTTTTCTGCAAATAGGTCCTTTATTTCTTTGGTTAAGTTTATTCCTAGGTATCTTAATTTTTTTGCCGCAATGGTAAATGGGATTGTTTTCTTAGTTTCTCTTTCTGTGAGTTCATCATTGGTGTATAAGAATGCCATCGATTTCTTGACGTTAATTTTGTATCCTGCTACTTTGCCAAATTCATTTATTAAGTCTAGTAAACTTTTGATGGAGTCTTTGGGATTTTCTATGTATAGTATCATGTCATCTGCAAATAATGACAATTTCACTTCCTCCTTTCCAATTTTGATCCCTTTTATTTTTACTTCCTGTCTGATTGCTGTGGCTAAGACATCCAGTACTATGTTAAATAGGAGTGGCAAAAGTGGGCATCCTTGCCTTGTTCCTGTTCTTAAGGGAAATGATTTTAGTTTTTGCCCATTGAGTATGATGTTGGCTGTAGGTCTTTCATATATGGCCTTTATTATGTCTAGATATGATCCCTCTATTCCCACACTGCTGAGCGTTTTTATCAGAAATGGATGCTAGATTTTGTCGAAGGCTTTTTCAGCATCTATTGATATTATCATGTGGTTTTTATTCTTCATTTTATTTATGTGGTGTATCACATTTATGGATTTGTGAACATTGTACCAGCCTTGCATCCCTGGGATGAATCCCACTTGGTCATGGTGGATAATTTTTTTGGTGTATTGCTGGATCTGATTTGCTAGTATTTTGTTCAGGATTTCGGCATCTATGTTCATCAGGGATATTGGCCTGTAGTTTTCTTTCTTTGTTGTGTCTTTTTCTGGTTTTGGAATTAGAATTATGCTGGCTTCATAAAATGAGTTTGGAAGTCTTCCTTCTTCTTGAATTTTTTGAAATAGTTTGAGGAGAATGGGTATTAGTTCTTCTTTGAATGTTCGGTAAAACTCCCCCGTGAAGCCATCCGGGCCTGGGCTTTTGTTTGCTGGGAGAGTCTTGATTACATCTTCAATTTCTTCTGTTGTTATTGGTCTGTTCACGTTTTCTATCTCTTCCTGATCCAGTTTTGGGAGACTATGTGTTTCTAGAAATTTGTCCATTTTGCTTAGATTGTTGAATTTGTTGCCATATAATTGTTCATAGTAGTTGTTAACGATCTTTTGTATTTCTGTGGTGTCAGTTGTTATCTCTCCTCTTTCATTTCTGATTTTGTGTATTTGGATTCTCTCTCTTTGTTTCTTGGTGAGTCTAGCTAGGGGTCCATCAATCTTGTTTATCTTTTCGAAAAACCAGCTCTTTGTTTTATTGATCCTTTGAATTTTTTTTTTTTTTTTTTTGGTCTCTATGTCATTTATTTCTGCTCTGATCCTTACTATTTCCTTCCTTCTACTTGCTCTGGGTTTTTTGTTTGTTTGTTTGTTTGCTCTCTAGTTCTTTAAGTTGTGAGGTTAGATAGTCTATTAGAGATTTTTCTTGTTTTTTGCGGTAGGCCTGTAGTGCTATGAACTTCCCTCTCAGAATGAAAGCAGAAATTTTAACATCTGATAGGGATTTCAATGTATGTAGGTAATCGTAATATAAAGGGACCCATATGCTTGTAAAGTTTCTATATTCCATCCAAATTGGCAACATATTAAAGTCTAAATACACTGTAAAAAGTTAAATATGTATATTGTGATACCAAGAGAAGCTATCCAATTACCCAACAGGAGTATTGAAAAGGGAAAAATGAAGACACATGCACAACAAAGGGTTAGCAGAGGGAACAAACAGAAAGAAAAGAAAACAGTAAACCTGAACCAAACATATCAAGAATTACATTAAATTCAAATGATAAAAACATACCGATAAGAGACATGGATTTTCAGAATGAATAAGGAAAAGTCGACCATCCAACTAATCCCTGCTTTGCAAACTCTCTCCGTTTTATAACGAGGAAACAGATTTAGAAGGGGAATTCACTTGCTCAAGCTCCTATGGCAACTAGATTTAACTGAGAATTTTTCTAACTTCTTAAGTATCACCACCTACTACTTTACTAAATACTCTCTTCTAGGCTGTTAGGATACTGCTGAGATTAAAAAAAAAAAAAGAGAGAGAAGAATGGAACCACGAGGCTGCACCCTGCCCGGGCTGATTTAAGAGTTCACCGGCACGGGAGTATGTTACTAGGAGATCCACTGGAAAACTAATACCTGGACAAGGACAGAGCTAAAGATGGATGAAAGTGCATCAAGCCCTGTAATGATCAGACTAGGTCTGACCCGATTTCTAGTCTCCCTGTTGCAAAATAAAGAACCCAGTTTTCTCAGGCTTTTCCTGAGAAAAGTTGGCTAGCGTTGTGACAGAGGCAGGGAAAGTGAACTGGTTCCCAGGTATATATATTCCTTTGATGCACAGTGTTTGCAGTCAGCAGGTTCTGAGCCCAGGAACTCAGTACACCCTGAAGTAAATTTCTAACCCACCCTTCCTCCTCACTGGGGAAAGGCAAGGGGGCTTATGAGCCTCAACAAGCTATGTGTCTGATGGAAAAGAAAAGGGCAAAACTGGAGAAGTACAGGGTAGCTGGGGTGAAATGGTAAATTACAGGAACAAACACCACTGAATTACTTAGCTTTCTGGGGAAGACACAGCATCTTTTTTTCTTGCTTGTGGTAAAGTCAGTCCCATGTACATATGATCAAGGAAGAGTCGCATGTTGCCTCTTATTTAGTTTCTAGAATGTAGTACTGGGCAGAGAAAATATCAGGAATGACAGTTTTGTTTGCAAGGGACAGATGCTCTGAGTGAAAGTGTGGGAAAAGCTACTGCAACTTAAATCTGTCCTGGGAATTGATGGTCTGTTCTAAGAGAATAGATCAGACAGATCACGGCGCTGGGAGACAGCTCATAGCCGGAGATGCGCTGTCTGGAGAAAGTGAACTTCTTTCCAAGTAACAGAGGAGCCTTTCTTAGCACGTCCACTCTGAACAAAATGGCACTGTGGACCATGAACGCAGAAACAAGAAATAAAGCCAGTGTTTTGCAAAGATCCAGACACTTCACGGATGCCCTTGATGACTCTGAGAACTACTCTTTCAAGACAGTAGCTACACTTTATTGACCTCATCCAGATCCAAATATCTAGTGCCTGATAAATAAGCACCCATTTAATGGGGCAATTTAAACAAACAAACAAAAAAACCCTCTGCATTCAGAAGTAATTGTCCTTGAATCAACTCCAAGCATACAGACAAAAGTTTAATATAAGACCAAGTTTCTTATCATGAAATCTCTAAATATACCATTAGACCATCTCTATCTAGATCAGGCAAGTATGTCAGGAACATTACACTGGCTTGGTTTCTAACATCACCTGCTATTAACATGTCTAAGCCTCCTCGGAAGGAGGGTTATTCATAACCCACATAGATATTGACTACTCACCAGTTGTTGGAAATCCAGACTCATCCAGCCTAAATGTCACTTACTAAATGTTAACAATGCTTTTGTAGGAGTTGCTTTAGTAGATTAGTTCGCAACTGCTATATATGAGAATCACCTGTCTTCACTCTGAACCAAATACATCAGGACTTGAGGTTGGGGAGGGGAAGGACCTGAGCCTAGGTTATTGTAATATGCAATCAAGATTAAGAACCACCGAATAGGTCCTACAATAGTAAATAAAGAGGTCCTTTACTTTTCTTAAATAAATGGATATCACTTTATGCATTCTGATTGATGATTTAATTGTGGGACCTTTTCACCTGGAAGACAGATACATGTACTTGACTGTATCTAGGTTAAATTGTAGAGACAATGGATTGGGAAAGCAGGAAGAAGTGAGAACTAACCTCTCCAATTCCTGCTTTGAGATGCAGGATCCAGATAACCACATACCCTGCCTCAGAGAAGTACATACTTGTTTACCCAGAGTACCTGTCCCCTGCAAACATACAAGTCCACAGACAATTATGTTGGTGGAATTCAAACAGGCCCCAGTCATTTGTTCCGAGCCAAGTCAGGCATAGCTGCAGCATTTATGAGGGTGGGTCAGTAAGGTGGGTCAGTGTCACCCGTGTCCATAATCCCATGCTTAGTTTATGTGTGCCTAGAAGTCCCAGCACAGGCGATTTGATAGTAGTGTGGATGGGACTGTGCCTCAGTGAGACCATCAAATAGGGGTATTAAGATGGCCATTCTCCCATTTAACCAGATATACTGAACCAGCAGAATCTTTTTCTAGGGTTATCTGCCCAAGGAAAAGAACTACTGAAAAAATTAGGTGGAAAAAAATAAACTCGTTAGGTGCTAAGTCAGTCAAACAAGTGGTGTGACAATTTGGAGATGCACTGGAGGAGCAAAATGATGAAGGAGGGGAGGAAAACGGGATTGACGGAGACAAGCCACAGCACAGATCGGCTGACGTGCAATTCATATATGAAACACTTCCTTTCACTGTGCTCTCCTTGTATACGTCTGTGTGCTTCTCTGAGTCAAGGACACCGTTTTAAAAAGATAACAAATAGCAATGAAGAGGCAGAGCTAATCCAGTCATGAGCCCCGTACAGGTAGGTGAATAACAGTCCACATATATGAAAGATGGTGGTCTGTAAGATGATAATGGAGCTGAAAAAGCCCTATATGACCTGGTGACATCTTAGCCTTTCTAAAATCTTAGTGCCGATGCATTACTGTTTTGTGTGGGTCTCAGTCTTCGGATAGTAAAGCCATCTGCTAAAAATGCCTGGGGCACTCACCTGGGCGCCAGTGAGCCTCCCGCAGATATCTCCCTTTTCTAAACCAATGTTAAAACTGGACCTGACTCTTGTGATTCTTATTATGACTGCAAGATGCATTCAGCAATAACCATTAGAAAACTTTGAAGAAGAAAAAGAGGCCCTAGAGCATACAAGTCAGGCCAGAGGGTACACAGTGGGGAGAGAGCCCAATGAGTCCTGGAGCCCGCACATCTGGAGTTCCACTTTTACAGGCAGTCAGCTTGGGGGCCTGGGGTTTCAAGGACTAACTCTTTATTGGTGAGGATTTAAACAAAAGAGTGGGAATTTAAAGCGTAGGAAGAGAAAATAAGCAAGTAACACAAATGGTCAGTTATTGAAATGAAGGTCTCCAAAACAAAGGGGCCACAGCAGGGGCAGGTGGCATGGCTCTTTACCTGGTCCTGTAGCTGGCAATGGGTTTATTCGAAATAGCCCCATTGAAATATACTCTCTGCAGTCAAAGCCAAGTCAGGCACTTGCACTACAGAAAGACACGCCAACTGTCAGGGTGCAGGTTACAGTTAGCATTTTTGTGGTGATGCTGTTGTGAACAAGCCTACCTGCTGCCAGTCCTACAGAAGTATAGCACATGTAATTGCAGTAGCGCGTTATAGCATCCAGGGTTGTGTAAGTGCACTCAATGATGTTAGTCGGCGGAAGGACACAATCGGCCAATGACGCACTTCTCAGAAGGTATCCCTGTCATTGGGGGCGGATGACTGTACCTGAGTGTGTATATAAGGGACACAGCACAGTAATGATGTAATTAATTAATATTGTCTTCTAGATCAGCCTGTCAAAAAGCTCAAAAAATTAATATGACAGTACTGATAGTAATTTAAATTCCTAAGAAAAATAATTGTAAAAGCTTTCACTCAGAGAATGGGTATTACTTTCAAAGAAAGTAATCCCCACAAAACACAAAGGTGGTCAGTGGAAAACCAAAGGAATTTTATGAAAGAAGGTCGCCCAAGGGTTGGAAGCCCACCAGTTGTCTCTCCTAGACAGAAGAAAGCAAAAAGCATTTTCAGGTCCTCTGTGAGTGTGCCCCAGGACATTGCAAGCTGACTCAGAAGAAAATTCTAAACAGGAGTTTGAAGAGATCTGGAAGTAATGACGAGGTATGGCAAAAGTAGGTTTACAGTTGGGAGTATCTGAAACACAGAGGTTATTCTTGTATTATTATTAGTTGCTGTATTATTTTTCATACAAACAACTGTAAACCTACTTTTGTCCCATCCATATTAAAAGGAGTAGGTAAAATTTTAAATTACAGAATAAAATAATGAGTCACTGAGAAACTAAGTAATAATTCTGATAAAATCTAATTTTTGTAATGTAAGGGATTGTTAAATTAAATTAACAGTGACCAGGAGAGGAGGCGGACTTTAATAAAAATGGAGTAAAACCATGTGTGTCTCCTATAAGAGCACATGTTTTCTGAAGACAAAGACCTTCCATCAGAATGATCACCTCTGAAACCCAGTTAAGTGAAGTGAAATCAGAAAATGCATTGTGACTAATCCCTGAAAACAGATTGATTGGATCACACAGAATTAGGTATGATAACACAGTTATGTAGAGGATTCATGATTTATCATTGAATGGGAATGTTGTAGTATATCTGGAAAATTCTGAACATGTGTCTATTGAAGCTTATGTTTCTCAGACTTACTCAGATAGTAAATACTTTTCCCTTAGTTTGATTCATAGAGATGAAAAGGTGAAAAAATAGAAATGGATGTTCATTTTTTTTGGATGAGATTGTCAAAAAGGTGAATATAATTTCATAGAACACTGTAAATAATACTGTATATAATATCAAGAATGAGAAAGTGTTTCAGACCAGCTAGATTATATCAGAAACATGTGTTTTGCACTCTGAGTTATGAGAGTTTGTTTTGAGTAAAATAAACAGAATGATAGAGAAACAAAATATTTAAAATATCTAAAAATATTTCACATGAGCAGAAAATATTTGAAGAGGAGAGTGAGAAAGAATGAGAGTGATCTTCAAATATCTGTAAGACTTTCTTATAGGTGGAGAATTAAGAGCCATTGAATCGTCCTAGCACTGAAACTTGAAACAATGGTTAAAAGCTACAAAACAAGTTACTTCATATAACTAAGACATTATAAAACCAATACCGTCCACAAATGGAATAGGCTGCTTTGGGAGATTAGTCTATTTGACATTACTGAGAGTGTTCAAACATATGCTATGATCTGTAGAGAAGATTAAATAATGGCAGGTATTACTGTCCCAGGTTTTTGAGGTCCCAAATAGCCCTGAGTTTTTGATCTGAAATGGCTGCTTGGGTGACATTTTAAGAAACATTTTGTAATTACTTAATACGAGCCGTGTTTTTATGGTTATGAAAAAGTGGATATGATAAGAACTTCTGATTTAGAATAGCCAACATGCATTTTCTAGTCCTCTTTATGATGGTTATCTAAATGCATTCGACATACCAGATACATTGAATTATTGTCAAATGGACCACTTTTATTTAAAATTGCAGCTGTTTCTAGCTTCCTCAATGACCCACACAGTGCCTTTGGTATGGCAGACATTTAATAATGCTAGGGGAATTGAACCTTCAGTGCCTTTGTTAGTACACCCTGGTTTATGAAAATGGCTTTAATTCATCAACTTTTGCATTTCTCTGCCTGTTTTTACACTAGCCAATGAAATGTGGTAGGAATTATATTCACTAACAAATAATGGAGATTTGCTTTTTTTTTTGGCTACTCAGGATTCATTTCCATTTTCTCTTAATAGACCACTCTGAATTTCATTAAAATATTCATCACGCATCTGTGCAGATCTGTATCTCTGGAAAGTACATCTCATCCATAAGTTTACAGAAAGGCCCTGGATGACTTACACTAGTCAATAGATCTCAAATTCCTGGCCACAGTGGTTCATTCCTTTATGGACAGATGGCTCAAATTGGGAGAACTGAAGAGATGTTTTCTGGGGGATTATTTAAAAAAATAGATGTTATAAATATGTGGTGTCTGCAACTTATAAAAGAATACCTGGCTCCAAGGGAGACATAGCAGAGCCGAGAGGACAACGGACAAACTAAGTCTCAGTGACAATGCCGATTGGTTAGGGGATTCTGTTATGAGGCAACCAGAAGCATCTGATAACAGGGCTCAAACAAATCCAGAGTGCATTGACAAAACTTTGAACAACTTTTCCTTTTTATTAATCTCAGCTCAGAGATTATTTTATTTTCCCCCACCTCCTCCTCTGAACATTCTTTTTCTTGTTTCATTCATAAGTATTTCCTAAGCATGTCGTGTTTTTCATGTCTTCAAACCTTTTCTTCAACCTGTTTCCTCTAGTTGAGGGGTGCTTCTTACTGTCTTTAATCACTCAGTAAAATCTAACCTTTTTTTTCAATCCCTGGTTTTCCTCTAGTTTTCCTTGTGGCATCATCAGTTGTATATAAAATCTTAGTAACATACCTGTTGTAACACTTGTTTTCTAGTATCACATTCCTTATTTATATTTCTGCCTTTCTTGGATTTTTTTGAGACTATAATTTAGTTGATGATCCCTAAAGTCAACTGAGCCTCTAGGTAGTAAATTATGAATAAATGAACGTGGTCTAGTTCTTAATCTTAAAAAAGAGAAGTGTTAGGTTTACCACACTAGCTCCATATTTAGAAATTAATTTTTACTTTTGACTGCAGGGTTCAAAAATTTTTTACTTATTTCCCATCTATAAACCTACTTTTGATTTTTTTATATAAGGCACAGCACTTTTTCAGTGACACATTATAGGATAAACACATTTAAAAAAAAGAGAGACACTTCCCAAAGAAATTTAATGTAAAAAAAGCACAAGTATTTTGTGTACATGCATAAGCATTTCAAGATTATAATCGCTTTTTACTTCAGGAAGGTTGTAATGTATAAACATTTTACAAATCTGATCTCAAAAAGCAATGCATTGAGTAATCTGTGCTTTAATGCAAAAACGAAACATGAATTTGTTCAGTTTCTCATACAACATGTTTATTGAACATTTCAGTGTCAGTAGTTCTTAAGATTGCAACATTTAACCTTGTAATGGAGCTAATACCAATTCTACTCATGGAAGTATATTCTGGACTCTTGAAATGAATACCGCTGTCTTTTTAGGCTGTGCCTGGAGCAAAGACAAAGAAGCATCAACTATTCTTTCCAGCGAATAAAACACCTAATGGTGCCATTTTATGATATTAGTTTATGCTATTTTTACCCTGTTAAATATATTTTTTGCTTTTGTTTGTTGCTGAAACTCAATATACCATCTCTGAACATGACCAATTTTCAATTAATTTAGATTTTTTAAAATATTGAATATTTAACTGGGGGTCCAGGAGAAATCCTGAAAAAAAAGAAAGAGCAGCATTTAGCATCTTTTTCCTGCCCTCAGCCATAATGCTTCTATTTGCTGTGATGTATCATGTAATCTGTTTCAGGAAGTATAGGTTTTCAGATAATTTTTTTTAAAATAAAAAAATAGTTGCCTGTGCGTCAAAGAGGGGATCAGAGCCAGGAAGTTCTGAAGGCGCATGTGCTTGGATTCCTGTCCCCGCTTGTCTCTTCTTTTATTATAAAGTGGCAATTTATACTATTGTTAGAAATATACATTTATATATAAAGTTTTACATTCAAACCTCTTTATTTCGATTACCAATGACTAAATGCCACAAATCAAATAAAAACTCTATATAACACATCCTTATTTCAGAAGCATCTGTATATATACACATATGTATTTGTAGAACAATCCACTGTGTTAAATGTGATTCTGATTTTAAAAATGCTATTTACAGTTGATGCCAGAGAAATCATCTCAGCGTTTTATGATATTAAAAGAAGCGGGGCATTTTTATGTTTCAGTGTGTTTCACTTTGTGCAGATGAAATTAAGCAACTTCGTGGAAAGTCTTCTCGGAGGAAGGCCTGGTACATTAAGCCGTGAAAGTGGAATAGTGGATTTGCTATTTCTGGGTCTGTGTTTAAGAAAAAATTAAGTCATGCTTCTTCACCAAGAAATCTGTGGCCCTAATTTAGGACCTTCAACCTTTTCAATACACCTTAAGCCATTCTTGACCCTTTAATTTCAACGTCCTAATACTCTCATCTCTTGCTAGTGGCGCCACAGGGCCACCAATCTACATATAATACCTATCTACAGCATTGTCATTTTTTTCGGAATTCTTCTAAAAATCTATCTGGATTACAAGGAGGTCCACAAAGCATCACAACGTGCATCTAAATGGTGTTTCTTTATTGGACCAGTTCGTTGTGGCGAAAAGTGTGCTATAAAACGCATATGTAAAATTCAAAACCCAAGCTATTGCTGTGATCAAGAATAGGTTCACCTGCTCTCCTCCAGTTTTCTGAGACACACAAGTCTCTGAATTAGCAAATGGAACTTCAGCACCATTTTGTTTCTATGCCTCAGACTTCTAGCTTAAAACTCAAGTATATTGACCAGAAAACTATTTTGTGTGAGTCTCGAAAGTTCTGTTTTCATGCTTAAGCCCAGTGATACTGAAACAGGTTACATTAAGGACTCTTAGAATAAACATGTCTTAACGTGTATGTGCATAGCCCATTACAAAGCCTTGCTAGAAGTCATATTTCTCTTGAGAATACCCCTGTGAATTAAAACAAAAAAAACTTACTTCACTTATAGGTGAATCAGTGATGGATGAATCCAGACCCAGAGACTGGAATAATGAATATTAAAGAATTCTTTTACTTGGAATAAACCTGAAAAATGAACTATTTAAACTGGCTCATATTTTTAGAGGAAACCAGATCATTTTGTTTACATTTCCTAAGTTTTTAAAAACCTAGACAGTGAATACTGATATTTTCTCTGACAAGTTCCCTGTGCCTACAGAGTAAACAGCAGTAAAGCCAATGTTCACCTGTGCTCTGAACCTGTTTTCATCAGGTTAATGCGTAAAGGTAACATGAGGTTTTCGACTTTTTCTTTGAACTTAATTGTAACTAACACAAAGCTAATATACACGAAGTTTTACTGTGGTGAACACTTGCTTAAATGATATAGAGGGAAAAACACATACAACTTGGGTAGTTAGGACTCTGCTTCTTAGCTGCTGTCAGGAAGGAGACTCTAATGACAAACAGCCACTGAAAACAGAGGGAAGACTTTTGTTGGAGATTCATCTCTCTATCATAGTTTTCATACTATTTAACTGGGTTAAATCTATCCTGTCATGAAGTTGTCAGTGTAATTGATTGCACTGTGTGGAACTGTCAATGGTGTTACTGATGAGTTTGTGGTTAGTGTACACATGCGTGTGTACGTATCTCCACAAAAGCTCAAGTCATTTCATGAAATGAGCCTGTGACCCATTTTGTAGAAGCCTCTGTTTTATTTCTTTAAAGAAAATAAGGCTTTGTGCTTGGGATTTGCTTGGTCCTGAAAGTGACAGGTGCATTTATAATCAAGTCAAATCAAGTGTGACAAGGAGAAATACAAGCAGATTAAAAAAAACAAAACACAAGGGCTTTCTTTTCCTAGAAGAGCAACATTCTTTTTGTTTTTGTTGTTTTTTCAATTTAAATGTCTTTATTTTTTACTTTCCAGATATTTTGGTTAAAGTAATATTTCTTGCAGATGTGTGTTCAAAATCCTTGCCTAGATAGATACATAACTTTCCTTCTTTGCAACTGATTAGGCAAATTCTCCCGTTTCCTTTTCTGCTAATCTCTTGATAACATAAATAAATACTTGGTGAAGTACACGAACCACTGTTGGAGAATAATGATTGTGTAGAGGGAGAGAAACTACAGTGACCTTGAAAGAATACAGCAACCAATGGCAAGGTCATTGAAGTGAGGACCTAGAGCTTCTGCAAAGTGTATATATTTTAGGGAGGTATATTTGGAACAACACATGCTGGACAGTAGAGTTATAGGAGAAGTAACATGCTAAGTCTTCTCATTAATAATATCCATAAATCTGCATACATTTTTTTAAACAATCTGTTTTGTTTTGTTTTAATTTGGCTGTCTCTACACCATTTCTGATTTGTAGGATTAAGTAGATCTATTTTTTTTCCCAAGGCAATTGAATAATGTTCATTTCTTCCCTAATATTTTTCTAATACTTCACTATTCCTAACTATGCATTTGCCTAGTCTTACACTCAGTTTTTTTAATTTTGTTTATTTTACTACATTAAACTGCTCACACAATCCTGTCTGTTGAAACCATAGCTATTAGTTCTAGAAGAGACATACTTATTGTCACCTAGACTTATAAACAAGGATAGATAGTAACAAACAAGCCACCTGCTTCATAAAATAGTAAGTTAGGAATTTCACAGCCATGCCTCCCAACATCAGGGCAGAGTTTGGGAGACACTGCATACATAAAACTCTGGTAAGTTACAAAGGCAGATACAACTTGCTTTGACCAATTTTTTAGGTTGTATTTCTTCATGTAAAACCCCTTTCTTCTTTCTTTCTGCAAGAGATGATAAAAACAAACAAACAAACAAAAACAACTCTCTAAGACAACTAGTCATGCACCTATATTCTCAAAGGGATCCACAAAGTTAAAAAATCAGACCAAATAGGAGGAGCATGTAAATTGTACTTTACTGCCCAGGCATGGTAAGAACAAAGAATTCCCAAAAGTTTCTTCAGCCTTAAAAAAAAAATCTAAATTGCTAAAAAAAATGAGATCCTAGGTTAATACCTTTGATAAAAATATGACATTCTCTTAGGAGAATCTGAAGCTCTTTTTATGAAGGAATTAAATCTGCTAACACCAGTAGACTCAACATAAGACTGTCCGTTGCCTAAAACAATCTTAAATGATTACTTCAAAAATAATTTTTTGAATTGTTCTTGATGTTAAATGATTCCTTGTTATATATCTTAGAGACATTAGAAAAATCTATAAATAAATGTTCAAGATCATGGTTTAAAAAAAAAATCCTGAAAACAGGATGTAATTATGTGACAATTTCAGGTACCCAACGAAAATAGAACATCAAAACAAAGAACTCATCACAGCATTACCCAGAGCTTAAGCTATTTAGGGTATTACATCAATTTGTAAGTTCAAGTCTACTAAACCCTTTTATTTAAGGTAATAATTTTATTTCACATTTACTACAGTTATGTCTTCATTACAAATAGCCCTCTATTAATAACTGCACAGTTTACTTTAGTGTTTGTGGAGTGTCGATTTATTTTCCCCTTGCTTATATGTGTGCTCATCTGTGTGCATGTGCATTTTCTACACACTGCAACAGGAAAGCTTTGGTTCAGTTTTCCTGTCATACACAAAGGAAGATTTGGGGAGCCACTAGGTCCTGCGTTGCCATTTTATTTTTCTCTCCTTGGGTGGATTTATTGGAAGGAAGTGGGTAAAGGGGAGGGGAGGAAGGGAAGGGAGGAGACAGGGACGAAGGGAAGAGTTCTCAGCTATGTTGAATCTTGATTCACGACTTTGCCTCCGTTCATGGTTGGCGTTCCAGAACTTTTCCTCGAACGTCCTTGTTTTTCTCCAATTTCATGTAGCGATGGCTCTCTATACATACACACTGGAAAGCAAAATGGCAATGATTACTTATTACAATTGTAGACATCAATCTGGACTCAACAAACCTCTCAAGTTAGAGTTTATGATATTCTTAGTTCTCAGCACAAGCGTCTCTCCCCGCCGTCAAACCAAGTTGTAACTGGAAAATGTATTTACTGGATACACATGCTTCTCCTACATGTCTATCAGCACAATGGCTTACGTCTTCTGGACCACAGATATATGAGTGGTTCTGTTCTGCTATAGATAAGGCTTCAGTCTTTACCATCTGTTAACCTATAACAGGACGTTCATCTAGAGATAGAGAAGACATTAAGGGTATAACATTTAAAGGATAGAAAAAGATATTTTGTTTTTTAGTCCTTAGTCTGTAATTTAGTTTAGCTAGGAAAAACAATCCTTATATACATGCTTCTTATGTTACACCACTGTAAGAAATATGACATTATTGTGGTAAATTAAAATATTTATTGTCCATTTTCAGAGTATCTTACATAAGAAATGATAATGGGAGAGAAGTCAGGAAAAAGTTAAAAAAAAATTCCCCCAAATTTCCCAATTACTCCAGATTTCCTTCACCTAAGGTAATAAACACACTCCATGGCTTCTTGTTCCCCATTTAAGGGGAATGCTTATAGTTTTTGCCCATTGGGTATGATGTTGGCTGTGGGTTATCATACATGGCCTTTATTATGCTGAGTTATGTTCCCTCTATTCCCACTTTGCTGAGAGTTTTTATCATAAATGGGTGCTGGATTTTATCAAATGCTTTTCTCCATCTATTGATATGATCATATGGTTTTTATCGTTTATGTGGTGTATCACATTTATTGTTCTGCAGATATTGTACCAGCCTTGCATCCCCGTAATAAATGGCTTCTTGGCTATTCAGTGATAGGAAAAGTAATTATGCCACCATGTGATTTCAGTTCACATCTATATAAACAGTTTGTTTTCCCCTTCGTTTTGTCTGGCTCTGAAGCTCAGTCATCTGTAACTTATCATGGCTGGTGCTAGAGTATTGCACAGAAAGAACAAGGTTTTTTAAGTCACACTTATTCTCATAAAATAAGATCTATCAGCATGTTGAGTGCATTAAAAAAGATTGATCATACTGTTCTGGGACAGACATGTGATTGTAGAAGAGCATATGAAATATTTCACTTAAATATCTGAAGTTATTGCCCTGGCCAGTTTCGCTCAGCGGTTACAGCGTCGGCCTGCGGTCCAGAGAGACCTGAGTTCAATTCCCGCTAAGGGCATGTATCTCGGTTGCAGTTTGTCCCTGGCCCTGGTTGGATTGTGCGGGTGGCAACCATTCGATGTGTCCCTTTCATGTCAATGTTTCTCTCTCTCTCTCCCTTCCACTCTATCTGAACAAAAAATGGAAAAATGTTCTCGGGTGAGGATTAAAAGAATATATATATCTGGAGTTATTTTCATCCTTGACATAGAAACAAACAATTAAGTACTTCCATCTATTGAACCATCACTACAATGCCCTGTATGTAATCTGAATGTTATTTCTAATCAACTAGCTTCTTCCCTTGGGCTCTGCACTGGTCCTTCAGACATGAGTAGGGCTGTGACTGAATAGATGTTGTGTGGATGAGAATGCCAGTTTGGGAGCCACACTGCCTGGGGCCACATCATCACCCAGCCACTTTCTATCTCTGTAAACGTAGACACATTTTCATTCTGAAAAATAGCATTTTGATGAGGAATGAAATGCCTGGCACATAGTAAGTGTCCAAGGATGTTTTTAAAAATGAAGGAGCAGCCTGGCTGGTGTGGCTCAGTGGAATGAGTGTCATCCCATAAACTGAGAGGTCCTGGTTCAATTCCTGGCCAGGGTACATGCCTGGGTTGCAGGCTTGATTCCCAGTAGGAGGCATGCAGGAGGCAGCCGATCGATATTTCTCTCTCACATAGAGATTTCTATCTCTCTCTTCCTTTCTCTCTCTAAAAATAATCAATAAACACACACACACATATATATTTTTTTAATGAAGGAGTTGATCTCTTTATGAGAATCTTGAATAACACATTTTAGAGAACATAGTGATAAACTGTTTTGGTTGAAGGTATTTTAAATCCAATACTAGTTCAGTGATGAGGCAAGAGGTTGCTTCCAACACAGTCAGTAGTAGAGCTTCTTAAACACTAACGTGCATTTGAATCACTGAGGGATACTGTTAAAATGCAGATTCCCAGGTGATGCTAATGCTGGAAAAACTAAAGCTCACTTTGGGTAGTACACAATATAATAAAAAATATGTTTGTGAATTATACCATGCAAAATTATTATATATGTGTACATTTGTATATCACATATATGTATATATGTACATGCGTACATATATATTATTGGGGTGACATTCATTAATAAGATTATATAACTTTCAAGTGTATAATTCTGTATCACCTGTACATTGTGTGTAGTATTGTGTGCTCAGCATCCAAAGTCTAGTGTCCTTCTGTCACCATATATTTGACCCCCTTTAACCTCTTCAACCTCTTTCCAACCCTGCCTGTCTGGTAACCACCATACTGTTGTCTGTACCTATGAATTTTTTTGTTTGTTAATTTGTTGCTTTCTGTTTTATATCCCACATATCAGTGAAATCATGTGGTTCCTGTCCCTTTCCATGTGACTGATTTCACTTAGCATGACATTCTCAAAATCCATCCACGTTGATGCAAATGGCAGTATTTCATCTTTGCTATGGCTGAGTAGTATTCCATTGTATATATGAACCACATCTTCTTCATCCAGTCATTAATCAAAAGACACTTAGATGGTTTTCATGTCTAAACTACCATCACTAATGCTACAATGACTATAGGGGTACATATATTTTTACAAATATATGAAAAATATATTTATTTATTTGAAAAATGCCATTGGGATTTTAAATCTGTATATTGGTTTAGTTAATATGGCCATCTTAACTATGTTGATTCTTCCAATCCATGAACAGAAACTATCTTTCCATTTCTTTGTGTCTTCAGTTTCTTTCAGTAATGTCTTATAGTTTTCCATGTGTAGGTCCTTCACATCCTTTGTTAAGTTTATTTTTAGATATTTTATTCTTTTCAACACAATTGCAAAAAAGAATTTGTTTTTATTTTCTCAACATTTCATTATTAGTATATAGGAATGCAATACATATTGTACACGGATTTTTATACCCTGAAACTTTGTTGTATTGGTTTATTGTTTCTCTCTCTCTCTTTTTTTTTATGGAGTGTTTAAGGACTCCAACACGTCACCTGCAAAAAGTGACAATTTGACTTCCTCATTCTCATTCCGGGTGCCTTTTATTCCTTTCTCCTGTCTGACTTCTCTGGCAAGGACTTCCAGTACTCTGTTGAATAACAGTGGTGACAGTGGGTACTTTTGTCTTATTCCTGACCTTAGAAGTTCAGTTTTTCACCATAGAGTATGATATTAGCGGAGGGTTTGTCATATATGGTCTTTACTATATTGAGACATTTTGCTTCTATAACCATTTATTGAGTGTTTTAATCATAAATGGATATTATATCTTGTCAAATGCTTTTTCTGCATCTATCGAGGCCAACATTACCCTGATACCAAAAGCCTATCAAGGACAACACAAAAAAATAAAGGTACGAACCAATATCTCCGATGAATATACATGCAAAAACCCTAAACAAAATACTAGCGAATAGAATATAATACATTGAAAAGATAATAAAACACAATCAAGTGTGGTTCACTCCAGGGGTATAAGAATGGCTCAACATACACATATGGGTCAACGCAATGTACCACATTAACAAAGTAAAGGATAAAAATCACATGATCAGCCCTGGCCAGTTTGGTTCAGCCGTTAGAGCATCGGCCTGCGGTCCGGAGAGACCCGGGTTCGGTTCCCGCTAAGGGCATGTACCTCGGTTGCAGTTTGTCCCCGGCCCTGGTTGGTCGTGCGGGTGGCAGCCACTCAATGTGTCTCTTTCATGTCGATGTTTCTCTCTCTCCCTCTCTTCCTCTCTCTCCCTCCCACTCTATCTGTGCAAAAAAATGGAAAAAAGTCCTCGGGTGAGGATAAAAAAAATTATAAAAAAAAATCACATGATCATACATATGCATTTTTAAATAGTTCAGCTACTGCACTGAGTGGGTCCTCCAATACCCTGAAGAACAAATTGCCTTAGGTCTAACCTAAGTAGCAAAGTGTACAAAGAAAACTAACTCAGGAAGAATTGATCCTATAATGTTAAGATGCCAGCAGTAATTCAATATTTTATCTTTCTTTTACAAAAGACAGAAGATCCTATGGAAGATTCTGTTGTAATCTTGAAATTTCTTATCTGTATTTTTGTTATAAATAGTGTCAAAATCTCCCAAATTAAAGCATACCTTTATATGTGCAAAATATAGCCATTTATTTATAAGGGGTTAGTGCACATGGGACCTTGGAAGAAGAAATGAAGTGAGTTGTAAAGTTATTCATCTGAGGTCATAAAGCAGTTTTTCAGTATTCTGTCTCCTAATTTGCTGTTAAAACATATATATCCCCAGGCCTGACTACAGACTGCTAAGTCAAAGTCTCAGTGAACATTTTTTTAAAAATACACAATAGATTTTTGACCTGCAAATTTCCTAAAATTAAAAGTGGAGGTTAATGAAGAATGTTACTTTCTAATTTCCATTAAATAATATATTTTTTTATAATTTTTGTTCTACATTTCTTAGGGTTGCTGTCTCTTTTCTAGCTTTCTTATACTGTAGATTCTACCCAAGACATTTGTTTTTAACTTTTATCTCTTCTTTTTTTGCCATGTCTTACACATAAAATACTTCGTTTGTTGACCGAAATGTTATCATTATAATTATCGCTGCAGATAACATTTCCAGTAACTTAACCCTGCTGGCCACCCAGTATAAAAACCCCAGAGAAGCATCTGAACAGTTTAGAGTTTCCAAAAGAACAGAACTCATTAGTGCCATAGCAAAGTGTGCAACTTGTTCTTCTTCCAAGATGACTCGACCATTAACTTGCCCATATTTACATTAAATGAAAAATAAAATCCTGAAATTTAAAAAACTAGCTTATATATTTTAGTTTAGTTCATGGAAACCCCCATCCCCAATAAATCAAATAGGTATTTGAATGTCTAATTGAATGTTTTTAGAAAGCAAACTAAGAAACTTCATGCAGATTTTTTTAAATGACAGCAAAATCTTTGCCAAGCCAAAAATCCAAATTTAAATTTCTTGGGATTTAATTTTCACTGTTATTTACAGGTTCTGGATGTCAGTAATACTGTCTAACACTGACAAATCATGGGGTAGAAATCTCAAATTTTAAAATGTAATTTAAAAGCATAATCCAGTTAGCAACAACAACAAAAAAAACAAAAAAACCAAAGAGCAAAAAAACCCCATTTGTCTTCAGTAATATAACTTTCTTTGGCAGTTGTATTAACACTCTATCACTATGCTATTCTGAGGAGTACACAATAAATTGATGAAACAAAATACAAGAAGAAAACTGAAGGCATAAGTGTTCTACAAAGTATGTTATAAATCAAAATCACTGTGGTGTATACAGTAACCACAATGATATTCTTTGAAATAAACCTTTACTCCCTTAAATAAATCTATTATTTCAGGGTTTTTAGAGCCATTTTAAAATTATTAACTCATTTGACAATTATAATCAGCCTGTGAGAAATTCTTATCACCACTCTGTAAATATAAAAGAAACTAAGCAACTTCCCTAAAGTCAGATGGTGAGTAGTGGCAGAGACATGATGAGAATGTAGGGTTTCAAAGGCCTAATCAAGAGTTCTTTATGAAAGCAGAAAAGCCATTCATCAAACACATGTACAAATGATTGTCCTATATCAGACAATGTTTAAGTTATTATGCCCATATATTAATCAATATCCAAGTTAGCATTACCTCTACTATTACTACCACCATCCAAAAATGCTAATAAAAACAAATGCAGGATGGCTATTGTAAAAACAAAAACCAAAAAATAACTAGTGTTGGCAAATGTGTGAAGAAACTGAAACCCTTATCCATTGCTGGTAGAAATATAAAATGCTCAGCCATTGTAGAAAACAACACATTGATTATTCAAAAATTAAACACAGAATTACCATATGCTCCAGAAACTCCACCTCTGAATGTATACCCAAAACAAATGAAAGTAGAGACATGAACAGATATTTGCATACCCATGTTTATAGCAGCATTACTTATACTAGCCAAAAGGTGGGAGCAACCAAAGCATCCATCAAAGGATGGATAAACAAAATGTGATATACGCATTCAATGAAATACTGTTCAGCCTTAAAAATGAAGGACATTCTGACACAAGCATGAATGAACCATGAAGACATTATGCTTAGTGAAATAAGCTAGACACAAAAGGACAAATAATTTCCGATTCTATTTAAGTGAGATACCTACAGTACTTACACTCATAGAGACGGAAAGTAGAATGATGGTAGCCAGGGGCTGGGCGAAGGGCGAATGAGAAGTTAACATTTAATGGGAGAGTTTCAGTTGGGAAATATGAAAACGTTTTTGAGATGGATGGTAGTAGTGTCTGTACAACAATAAAAATGTACTTAACGGCACTGGAATGTCCACGTTAAATGGTAAATTTAATGTTGTGTACATTATATACAACAGAATTAAAAATTACATATACATTTTTTAAAATCACACCCAGAAACAAATGCTCTGAGTGGAAGCTGTAAACAAAGAAGTGACTATTAAAGCCAGGGATGTACCATTCGCATGGAAAAAGCAGTAATTCCCCAATAATAAAATATATTAGTCTTAAGACCGTACTAAGAAAGGGCGAGTTGAGATATAACTGAAGGAGTATGGGACTGGGGAGAGGACAGCAGAAACTGATGAGAACATCCTAAGAGTGCGCTGCGTAGCACAGTCTCCATTTAGCCACATGTGGTCACTGAGCACTTAAAATGCGCTAGTCCTAATTCAGATGTGCTATCAGTGTAAAATAAACGCTACTTTCAAAAACCATACACTCACAGAAATATCTTAGTAATAATGTTTCATACTGATTATATATTGAAATGATAATATTTTTGATACACTGGGTTGAATATATTATTAAAATTTACTTCACTTTTTTTGTTTTTTTAAATGTGATTACCAGAATATTTTAGATTACATATATAGCTCATATAATTTCTATGAAACATGCTGTTTTAGAAGAATTTGCTGTTCTCTGGACAAGAAGTGGCTTGATTAGAACTAAAGCTATAAATTACTATCTGATGGAGGTTAGTTCAGAAAACTTCCTGCCCTGATTGGACCTGACCTCCGTATGTAGACTTAGGAGAAGCAGAGCACTGTGAATGGAAAGTGCCGAGATAGAGTCAATTATGTAGAGGAGACAAAAACAATGCCAGGAGGCTGTACAGAATTTTGTCTTATGCAGGTCCCACTCACGAACGTTTGAACCTTTTGGCTAATCATGAAACCACATCATAGGTTCTACTTCCTCCTGACCATGGCAACCAGACCATCTACATTCTTCACTTTGAAAGGAGCTAATCCTTCCACCAGCCACCATCATTCATATACATCAAAAGCTTAGATGGGAACAACACTAGAAGGTTTTGCATCCTTCATTTACATATTGGACCTAACCAATCCCTGTTAACCTAGCCTCATTCTTCATTTGCATCACGGACCTAAATGACAGCTGCCCTTGTGGTTTTTGCTTTTGTAAACAATGCCTTTCTTTGTCCTCACTAGAGCACAATTTAAATCACTACCTGAATCTGTGCCTCCCAAATTGCCATCCTTTGCTCAAATAAATGCTTTTTATTCTTTGTTACAGCCTAAACCTTTACTTTGCTCAACAGTATCTTGGATCCCTTTGATAGGATCAACTGTTTCACAAAGCATTTACTGACCCTTTTAACTCAGCTTAACTAATTTTGCAGCACTTTAATTCTATTACTGACTTTCCATTCTTTCTCTCCCCAAATTTCAATTAACCTTTGCTAACTAACAGCCAAAGATGAATTTGTTCGAGCATTCATCTGTTCAATTATTCTATGAACAGGTGAATATTTATTCTATACCAGGCAATATGTCTGATTCTGTGTCATCTGCAAGAAATTGCCTCTTGATTCCTGCCCTCGAGGGGCTCAAAGCTAAGAGAGAACACAGGTATGCACACAAAATACAGGGTAGAAAGGCCATAGCAGGGAGTTAAATGGAAAGGAGTACATAAAAAAGCATTCTGATACTGATTTAGCCTTGAAAGATGCAGAGGATTTAGAGAGATGGATAATCTAATAAATAAGGATGAAGAGATAAAGTGCTGGTTATGTAAGAAAAACAATGGCTGAAGAACAGAGTACAATAAAGAGGTGGTGAGAGACAGGACCGACAGGGCTAATTTGTGTCAGACTGCCTGAATTCCTGGCTAGACCATTTAAACCATGATTATGATATATATCAGCCTCAATTTGATAGCGAATGCAGAGTTAATAATATGTCCATCAAGTGTATGAGTGCATAGGGGAAAATCTATTTATTCAATCTCTTCATCTAGAAAAATGTCTATGTTTACATGACATGAATACAGCCGGTCAGATGAGTCGAGAAGAATCAGTCACGTGGAATCTTGCTGCATGGGTTCCGCAGGGAAAGGTTGGCAGCGTTTGAAACGTACGTGAGTTGTTCTGATGCCGTGTGAACACACTCTGGTGTCTTAGGAACAAACCTGACTGAGGCACCTATCTGTATGAGAACTGCCACTTATCTAATATAGGTCATATTTAATATACTCCAAGTGCCATGGTTTTGACTGCAACTGCAGGTGGAGTTCACTCGGTCAGCTAGTTAACATGTTAGAGGTTATCCTTTTGTTTCTGTGCGGACCTTGACCTAGCACTTAAGAAAACTAAACAACAAATGATGTCAAGAGGTACCAATCCCACTTATGAAAATCACATACTTTACTGTACAGTAAACACTAATCACAACTTTACACAGCTACTAGTTAGAATTTGAAGTACTGGAATTAATTTCCAATCATGTACTACTAAGCAGTTGGGGGGAACGTTTAAGAAGCATGTCTAGGGAACTGTCTAGGTTCTGATCTTCAATGGTTACATAAATTCTACCACTCTGAAATTGTGCTTCTCGGATCATCCCTATCCCATGCAAAATTAAGTTTTTCTCTTCTTAGTAATCAGGACCTTATTAGTAATTGCAGAGAGCCCGGTATTTTTATGTTCAGTAGTTCATAGTACAGTGATATTTAAAGAGGGGGCTTTCTTATCACTTTCTATTATAACAAGCTATTATTTCATATGCAATAAATTTATTTTGTTTTAGGAATCTCTAGAATTTTAAAAAATCTCTTTGTTCTTAAAGATGTTCTTCCCATTCTCTCTGTTTTACGCATTCTGGTCCACTACAGCTACGAGAGCAACATTTGATATTCTGGTTTCATTTGATGAGGAGTATTTTTCAGACTGGGGATAAAGTGAAAAAAACACAAATTAACCCAACTCCTTATCTTCCTTGTCCTCTCAGCTCCCCGATTCTGTTAAACAGAAACTCAGATTCAGAGCCACTACTCATTTAACAGCTGGAGACAAATCCTCTGATTTGGGCAACCTGGGATCGTATTGCCTCATCCTGTTTCCTTCAGAGCCACGTGGGCTACTCTTCGATGCGGATTTCAGGTGCAGTGGGCACGACTGAATGCTAGCACTGCGTATGGAACTACTTTCCAACTGTGTTCCTCTCTGATTTCACTTCTCACTCTTCCACAGGTGAAGGGTATTCCGTTCCTGAGGATGCATTAACCTGAGTGACTTGCCATGTTACCCCTCTTTCATCTGGCCCTTCTGGGTTGCCTTGCTCATGTTTCTTGTTCTCTTCCCTCTTTAGTGTAAAAAAAATACTTTGTTTTTTTTTATCCCACAGGATATTTTTGAGATGACTGTCACCACACACGTGGTATCATAATAGTTTTAGGTAAGTGGTACAAGGAGATAATGTTCTGAAAAGGGAAGCATTTCTGTTTGGATTTTAGTACCCTTTCTTCAAATAAACGTTCTTCCTATTTTTTCTCTCTTCTAATATATGTTTCAAATTCTTCCTCTTCTTTCTCATCCCACGACTCCTTCTCTCTTTCCTCCCCCCATCTTCCTGTTCTTCCGGATGTTTCCTGTTATTCATGTTTGACTTTTCTTGATCTATATAGTTCATTAAAGTCAAATAACTCATCTCAGCTTTCAGAGTAAAAATGAGGTAGAGATAGCCTGGCTGGTGTAGCTCAGTGGCTGAGCATTGACCCACGCGCCAAGAGGTCACCAGTTCAATTCCCGGTCAGGGCACATGCCCAGGTTGGGGGACCAAACCCCCAGTGGGGGGCATGCAGGAGGCAGCCAATCAATGTTCTCTCTCATTGATGTTTTTCTCTCTCTCCTTCTCCCTTCCTCTCTCTCTAAAATAAGTAAAGAAAAAAAAATGAGGTAGAGTTTTGATGAGAGAGTATTCTTCCTCATCAGCAGGCATAAGTCAAGTGCAGGTTTCTACCAACAATCTACATATTTATTACTTTAACACACAGCATTTGGCAGAAACCCCCGTTCCACCGTCAAGGTGAGCAGAACATGTCTGAATGGTGGACACCAGTCACTTTGTGACTTGGCATAAAAAATATTCTCATTTTCACAACTGACAGATGCACTGGCCACATTTCTGTAGGAAGCCCCGAAGTCCTGGTATCACAAATAAAATGCTACACTTGGTCCTAGCAAGACTGTAAGCTATGAATTTCATAATATTATGATGTTTACTCTATTTTTGCTTTATTTTTAAATGCAAGATTGTGCTACTAGAAAAAAAAAACATATATATATATATATCTGGGCTTTAAAGTCTTGTTAAAACTAAAATCCATCCCCCCTTTGTAAGATTAGGTACGGATCTTTCCAAGGCAAGCACTTCCCATTCAATACTTTTCTTTTATATTCTTTTCACTGGTACCTCTTTGCAAATGCAGTTATCAGGATATGCAGGCAGGTGTTCCTTGTCATTATAACAGTTCAGATTCCCTGTATGCAACTTTTAACTTTCAACAATTACTTGTATTTCAGTTCTCAAAAATGTCTCCTGGGAAACTTAAACTAAAAGCATGCCTTTCTTAAAAGCATGAAAAAGTAAAATCCAGGAATTGCTGCTATTTATTATTCAGGCAACTTAAATAAACCAGGGGCAAAGTTACCATCCCCTGGGTACTCTCCTAACAGCTGTCCTCATAATCGGAGCTACTATTAATTGAGCACTTACTATATATCTGCACTGTATATACACTAAGATTATTTTAAATGACCCTAAGATGTAGCTACATTATTGGTTCCTTCGGCAATGGGAAACCTGAAGAACAAAAAGGGTAGTTTGTTGATAGTAGTGCACTGATACAGGTAGAATCAACACTCAAATCCATGTGTAATTAATTCTAGGGTTCTTGCTCTCAGCTCCCAATCAAATAGTTTGATGTGCCTGGAGAGAAACAGAAAATGTTGCTGACTAGTCTCAAGTCAAAACCTGGACCCCAGATCTTATGGGCGTGGGTGCTTAGCACTTCCTGGAATCCTACTACATTTCTCCAGCCAGAGCCCTCTCCCATTCTTCCCAAGTGACCTTCTCTTTCCTCCTCAGACTCCCAACACCACCTCAAACCCTCCTCAGCTCAGGTAATAGACCTGCCTTCCTTCTTTCTTTGTTTGTTTTCTCTTTTCTTTTCTTTTTTCTCTTCCTACCCTATCCCCTCTTTCTGTCTTGCCTCCCTTTGCATTCCCTTTCTTCTTTCCTCTGTATCAGTAACCTACCTTACTTTGTATTACACTTAGAAAAGACAAGAAGAGAAAGTTTTCATATTCCCACCACAAATATTACCAACCTGTGCGCATCTGCTCACCGTGTCCTGGCTTCCTGATGGCTGCCAAGCCGGGGTGCTGCCTGCTCCTATCTAACCCGTGCCCTCCACTTGCCACTTGTGCATTTGATCCCATCCCCCCACTCAGTGACCCTCTCTCCTACAACACCAATTTTTATTTCCCATCAGTCTATAAATATCTCACAGTAGCATTGGACAAACAACCCCCACTACATAATCACTATGTTTCTCTCCTGCTTGCTCCCCGTTTCTCCACTTCCCTTTCAGAACAGGACTCCTCAAAAGTGTCATTTATATCACTTTCCTCTTTTATTGACCTCCAGTGATAGCTTGAATCCACTTCAATTAGACATATTCCCCACTACCTTCACTGAATCATTCATGTCAAGTCAGTATTGACCTTATGCTGCAACACAATGGCCAATCCTCAGCCAACAGGGTCCAGGGTGCTAGGCGGTGCTTGACGAGGATAACAGCTCCGGTCGTAGTTTTGCCTTTCTGGCTGTATGGACCTGGGCAAGTTATGTAACTTCTCTTAAACTCAGTTTCCTCATGTTTAAAATCAGAATGGTAATTTTAACATGCATGCTCCCAAAGTGTTAGTGACTATCCAATGATACTCTGGTTATGGGAACACGTTGAAAATAACAATAACCCATACAAATCACATATAAAGTAACACCACTTCTACTAATTCTTACTTTTATATTACTGCTGGCTTCTTGTAAAGCACTGAAAATCTGAGAGTTCTGGTAGTCCCGGGGAGAAGTAGGTGTAAGACGTAGAGTGTCTGTAATGGAGAGCTGGAAACCTGTGTGGAGGGCAGCTGTTGCTGCTGAAACTCTGTTTCCAAATGCAGGCAATATGTCTCCAGTTTCTAACAAAGCTCATAAATGGCATTTTATAAAGAAGCCCCATCAAGAAAGAATAAGATGCAACTATTTTTTTTTTTTATTGCTACCAATTTAATGGAATTTCCTTGGCCCTCTGTAATTTTCAAGACATGGAAAGGTCAGATTGCTCTGTTAGTTAATGTACCATTAAAGATATTTAATTGTCTTAATAGCAGATCATAGAAGGGGTGGGCAATTACCATGAAGCAATTTCACACCTTAATTGATGTCACATGGAATCCCTCTGGAACTGCAGGAAAATTTTAAGTGCTGATTCAGAAGCAATGTATTGCCAAAGGAATCTACCAAGTATGCTGTAAATAGTTATAAATTATTAAGAGACATTGTGAACAAAAGATCTATATCTTCATTTAGAAAGAGAGCAGAGCAATAGTTGTGTGTAAAAGGGAAATGCATGTGGGAGAAGGAGGTGTTGGGGAGAGATAGGAGGTAGGAGAGAAAAGATGAAATTCAAAGGCAGTAAATAGCTGCTTTGAAGGAGTTAAAATGGGTTTGGGGAAGAAGGTGTCACAGGCTGGCAGAGACCCCAAACTCAAAAGACAGAGGAGAGGAAGTTACGGCTATTATCTTTTCTCTAATTAAAACAATCAGGGACTAGAGGAACTATTTTGCTCCATCTTTCTGTTTTTGTCCTTCAGTATGGTTGGGTCCAAAAAAAGGATTTAGTTATCTTTCCAGTTAATTGAAATAAAAATATCAAAGTAAATGTGCCATTGGTATCCTCTGAACTGGGGTTTTACTTCGGGACTCCCGCGCTGTTCTGTTCTTTGGTGTCTTACTACACAGTTTTGAAGGGATTATTATTGTCTCTTCCAGTTCAGTTTACATTGTTCCTCACCCCTTATTCAATGTCAGTCCTCAGAGCACCTCTCCAGTACATAACACAATAGCAAAATGTCCAATTTCCAAGGAAAAAGGCACTTTTCATGGACCTAACACATTTTAGAAATCCAACTTTCTTATAACGTCTAATCTTTACATTACCCCTAAGAAACAGATAGAATTTATTATTGACTTTATCTTCAGAGATAACTGAGGTTGAACAAAGTAAGTTCTTTTCTCAAAATTCCTTAGAAATCATTTGCTGCTGTTTTTATCGGAACAGTGAGACCTCTGTTTGTCCACGATTTGTTTCCGTTAGATCGCTCTTTCTCAGTGGTCAATTTCCTAGAACAGCTGGCATTACCGCTACTGACTCCGTATGGTAACTTAACCCAGCACTAAGAGGCACTCATCTTATTGGAGCAGAAAATGTAAAAAGGTAACATTATTTAATATATTTAATTCCATGGTGTCAGAGTCAATTTAACTGTCGTAGATTAGGCGAATTCCAATGTATTGAACACAATAATCTGAATATATTTAATATTAGTTTATGTCTAGATTTAACCCAAGTGAGCCTAGAAACAATACATTCAGTTGAGAACACTGAGGCTCAAACCTGGTTGCCATCAGAATTACTTGAACAGTTTTTTATGTCTGTTGATTCCTAAGTCATAAATAAATAAATCAGAACATTTTAGGGATTTGTCCTGAGACTCTGTAGCATTTACAAATATTCCAGATGGCTCTGATACAGAAGTTTGGGAAGCACTGATGTACTTCATGTTACTGGACGTAAATCAGCTGCCTCATGCGTGCGTGTGTGCGTGTGTGTGTGTGTGTGTGTGTGTGTGCGTTAATCCTGTCTCCCCACTAGAAAATAATCTGGTGGAAAGGGGTATGTCAATGGAGGGGGGAAGAAAAGGAGAGGCATCTGTAATACTTTTAACAATAAAGGTATGTATTTAAAAAAGTGCAGGGTAAATACTCCTTTACTCCAGGTTTAATAACTTCTTTAGCAATGGCTCTCAATTGATACTCATTTTATTTTAGAAACCTATTTTTTTCTCTCCAGGATTATGTTCTGGAAGCTTAAACCTTTGGAAAGTGCACACATTTTTTTCAGGGGGAAGAAACTAGGCCCTGAATAGCTAACGACATACAGGAGCTAAGTAATGAGCTTCGGAAGGAGAAAGGAGGCGAAAAGGGGGAGACTGTGCCTTGTTCTTTGTCAGAGGATTTGACTGCTGTGTCTGAAACTAAAGGGGGAGGTCGCCACTGAGACAGTTTAAATATGGGGAGTAGATTATCTGGCATGAACAATGCTCTAAAAGGGCAACACTGTTGCCTTCAATTCCAGGGGAGGGGACCCATGTAAGTGGAGGTTTCTGTGCAAAGCACATGGTAATGGCTTTAAATATTAAGTCCATCCATCTGTCTGAATAGACAACCCCTCATTAACACCGCCTGTATTCTAAACACAGGATGGAGGGTGAAGCTGTGCAGAGAAAGGGGTTGGTGGAAAATTACTGTACCGTCATGTGATCAGTGCAGGACTGAAAGATCCTCAAACTGGCAGAGCTTAATTTTGAGAATCCTGAAATTCAAAATTATATCACCAGTGAGGCTGAAAAAAAGGCAGAGCTATTTGAAATACAGAAACAGTAACTAAACAAACCTGCCCTGGCTCTCCTCCACAAGAGCCAGTTCCCTTCACAAAGAAAGGAGATTCACTGTCTATAGTACTGGACTCTGTCAGAATCAGTACTGGTGGTGGGCTGATAGGTTTACAAAACTTCCTTCCTAAACTGAAAATAACTGACAGCCTTTCTGGTTAAACAGCAATATGTCTAATTTCTTATGTAGCTGGTTTTTCCTATTTATTTTCTAAAAGTGTCTTCTAGTTATATGCTTTATATTTGGCATATGAAAAAATATTATCAAAAATCCTAGCTATTATGGCTAGAATGTCTTTCATTCTGCCCCCCCTTCAATAAAAGTCACAGACCACTCATCATGGAAACAGCTCATAAAATTGTACTTTATTCATTCAGTAACTCAATAAAGGAAATGTGTTTAGAATATTTTTATATGTAAAGCCTATGCTATGAAGGACTTATATATCCTTCATATATGAAGGAACATGGTTTTACAATAAAGTGCTTATAAAGGCTACCACAGAAGGTCCCTGCCAAAGAACTTCAGGAATCATCTGATCCTAATTCCTCTTCTACAGAGTAGGAAAGGAAGCCTGTTAAAAGTCATCAGAAAAAGTGATGTATTCTTCATTCTTTCTTGCCTACTGTTAACATGGCATCCTCATAACAATCCTATCTTACCATCTACTGATAGGAATTTATACCATCATATACACGCATACTGTCTCAATTGTGTCTGGTTTAAAATCAGCTAACTATTCAAGTTGTATCATGTTGTAACATGTCTGCTTTGCTCTCAGTAACTTTCCTGAGTATTTGCATGTGCATAGCCTTGCTTCAGATTGCAGGGCAGTACAGTATAAGGGTTGGGTACATAGGCATTGACACTAGACTGCAATCCCAGTTTTGTATTTATCCAGCCCATTGTCTTGGACAGGTTAGTTACTTTAAATATTAGTTTCCTCATGTATAAAATAAGGAGAAATAACATTAGGGCTATGGTGAGATTTAACAAGATAATATATTTAACCTGCCCAACAAATGGTAAGTTGATAAATGGTATATAGAAGTAGAAAGACTAGTAATAGTAGTAATAACAGTAGTAGCGAGAGTAGTTTTGGGCTCCTAGCAGGGAGAACAAAGTTCCCCTAAGAATAATGCCCAACAAAACCTCAAGTGTACATATCTCTGATAATAATGATAGCTAGTAAAGATCATTTAGTGATATAAAAATATAACTGCGTGGAGAATCATTGGGTAGTTGTTCATATGTTTTATATTATAAAAATAATATCAAAGTATAGATGAGGCATAAGAGTACGGACCAAGCCCTGGCCAGTTTGGCTGAGCGGTTGGGGCACTGGCCTGCAGACCAGAGAGTCCCAGGTTTGGTTCCTCCTAGGGGCACATACTAAAAAAAAAAAAGAGTACAGACCAATTTCATGTATATCAGGTAAGTTACAATATAAGAGCATGAAGGTCTCCATGAATGTAAAATGGCTTTTATTCCTAAGGAGCAGGTTCACTTGAGATTTTAAAAGGTCTGAGTTCTGGCTCTGCCCCTGACAAGCTGCTTGACTTGTCTCTCTAGATTCTACTTGGTAGAAATGGAATGAAAAATAAAACAGGCAATAAATGAGATATGCAGGTACAATAACTGTACAAAGCAAGCATTTCTAAAGCTGTTACCCAATATTGTTCAAAAAAGTGAACCTTGCTCTCTAAGACAAAAAGCAAAAACATTTCTATGGAATTAAAAGGTCTTTGATCCGAAAACAATTACGTTCTTGTCCTCCTTTTTGGAAGCGATTCTTATCATATTCTGTGCACGTCATACCTAAGGTCCATTCCCATAATCTAGAGAGACAAAGAGCCTTGGAAGTAAATCCAAGTATTAGTAAATCCAATTAAAAATGGACCTTATTTTTTCCCAGGGAAAAAAAAAAAGAAAATCATCCGGAAGCATCGGTAAATGAGAAAAATACAACCAACCAACCAAGCGAAAGCTGTCGGTGAGAACACTGGGGAGTGGGCGCTGTTCGCAGGTGGAGGCGCTGGCAGGCTGGAGCACAGGCCCCCTCGGCCGGATCCCACCTGCCACTCTCCCCAAGTCACTGAACATCTGCTTGTAAGGTAGCCACCCAGGAAGAAAACGATATTCTTAGACTCCCCTGCACCTAAGTGTGGCCACCTGACTGGGTTCGGTCAGTGGGACGGAGGGATCATATGGCAGCTAACGGGACCCTCTTAGCGAACATGGCACAAGCTTTAGCCTCCATCGCCTTCTCTTTCTGTGCCCTCTGATTGGAATGAGGATGCTGGGTGGTCATGGGGATCAGGGCAGATCCAGGGCTACTGTGTGGGGTTGATGCACAGTTGTACAGCAAACTAGGGGGAGGGGCCCAAAGAGCTGGGCACAGCCAGGGTCCCGAACAACGGGGAGGTCACAGTACTGGCCCTGGACAGATGGCATCTAGTTTTGTGTTATATGCAGAAAACCTAATTCAATGTACACACTAGAAACATCTAGTCATCTCTTCCACATTTGTACTGCAACAGAGCAATAAATGTAGAATGAAAGCACCTCTGGGCTAAGGAATATGATCATTGTGTGCATTTCTTTCCCAAAGGTGTATGGACTCAGAAGGAAACCTGACTAGCCAACATGCAGCTATAATTAGGATGGTAGGTTATAGGTGTTCGTTTTTTGTTTGTTTGTTTGTGGGGTATTTTTTTGGTAGGAAGGGGCGTAGGTCAGCATGAAATATAGCAGTCAAAAAAGGAATAAATAAAACACAGATATTTTCCTTTATACTTTCCTGAACTTTGCAAACCTTGTTAATGAGCATATAATACTTGCAAAACAACCCCCCCCCTCCCCAAAAAAAGAGTCAACTTAACTACACAAATAAAGATGCAGAGTTAAAAGAAAAATCAGTCTGGAACATCATTTTTAGAATCAATATATTTGTCCATGGAAAGTATTATCTATTTCTTAGGCTGCCTCTGCAGAACCCTAATAGTAGGCACACTGCTGCCTTTACTCAAGAGGCTCCTGGAGTGTTTTTGTCCTGCTCAGTCCCCATCTCTTATCTCAAACGGTATGACCCAGGCCTAGGCCTGAAGCTACCTTTAAATACAGTCTTTTCCATGATCTCATTCTTTTGGTGGAAGTGATCCCAGCAGCAGTGTAATCTCTCTCTTTTTACATGATACTATTGCTATTAGTAAACATTTTGTATCTTCAAGAATATTATAAAGTTTTCGGGAAAAAGGTAGCTCTTCTTTGTCTTTATACTTACCTATTCATTCATTTGTTCATTCCCATGTTCACTTACTCATTTGATAACTGATTATTTCATATCTCTGTGATATGCCAGATATTGCACAAGATACAAAATGGTATAAGGGAAACAGGAAAAATGAAACACGTTCTGTTCATTCAAAAAGTGAGCTTACCGTGGATAAAAAGAGACAGAGTAGAAAAGAGGTAAATTTAATACAATGCAACCATTTCTAAAGGAGAGAAATGCTTATTTATACTTGAAGAAATTCAGGGAGGCCCTTACAGAAGTACTGGTTCTTAAATTAATTTTTTACAAGAACTATGAGGCATTTCCCAGGCACATAAGAACATAGAAAATGTGGGGAGGGAAGGGCAAAGAAAACTATGTGGCTCATATTCTTGAAAAACTATTGCAGAACGAAAAGTTCAGTTTCGTGTAGTTAAAAGCACAGGACTTGAGGGGAGACTTGAAAGAGACTAGGAGCATTGAACATCACATTTCCCCCATGCTTTAAACATAGTATTGATTTAACCAATGTTTGTTGGCTGATGTCATATGTACTCAGCAACTGGCATTGAGTCCCTATACTGGTTGACCAGACCAGACCTTCTAGATATTTAGGGGACAGCAATGTTACACAATATCATAGTATCATATGTGCGTATATACATATATACATATACATATAAGTGTATATATGTATGTGTATGTATATCTATCTATCTATCATCTATCTATCTATCTATCTATCTATCTATCTATCTATCAATCATCTACCTATAATTGCAGGACATGACATTTGGTTCTATCCAAACTGTCTTTACTTAAAAAAATTCTCTGGGTTCAGAGAACCCATAATATTTAACTAGACTTTTGGTTTACAGGATTAATGTATAAAAAATACCATAATGTTTTAATGGTCCAATAGTTGTGTTGTGGCGGCCTTCTCAATAATAACCCTCTTTTTCTCACTAGCCTAGCTGCTAATGACCATGGGTGAGGTAGATGGGTCTGTGTGGTCCAAATGTTTCCATGGATGTTTTGGACAGGACCAAATATCAAAGACCTTTTGGCATAAACCATATATCTCTGTGACATCTTAGGGCCAAATATCCACTAATCATATATAAGTAAAATATATAATTAATTGTAATGCACTGCTTCAATTTTCACATTTCCTCAGACAAGGAGCCTGAACTAATATTTTAAGTAATTATAATGTGTGATATTTAAAGAAGAATGTTATGTTGGTACATGTCCAGACCATTGCTGTTTTCTGAGCCTATACTTGAAAAAAAAAAAAAAAAAACTGTCTGATTGCAATAAATGTGGTCACTCAAATGATTGTACTTAAGAAAGAAGTTGCAAAACAGTGGGTTTCCTCAGCAGAAAATTATTTATTCCACTACTCAATTTGAAATAAGCCATATATTAAATATCAATTAAATATAATTATCTTAAATAATGAAGGAGGGGACGTTATAAGCTCAATAGAAGATGACATTTAATGCTATAAATAAATAAATAAATATTTATTGATCACAGTATAGCATACTACTTTCTTTCCTCAAAAAATACAAAGAAAAATTAATACATTTTATTGTTAGATGTGTTCACAAAGATGTAGAGATTAGGGTATAAACATATTTCTTAAAGGCTCTTGAAAACTTTAAAGTACTAAAGTAATATTCTTGATTTTTTAACGGTGTAGCCTAAGATATTAAATTATTGTGTTCAAAAAAGAAGGAAATTATATTTCAAAGTGTAACTACCACTGCTTTTCTAATTTCAGGAATTTTTCTAGCTTTCCATATTGAAGCAGTTTTTTTCTAAGTACCAAGTATTTGTAATAAAAGTTTCTTTATTTTTTTTTTATATGAAGAGCTACTATTGTGTTTTCTGAATTTTGGTTCTGATGTGTTGCATTCTAAGGAAACTCTACTGATTAGAGTCTAAAGAAGAAAAGAAGTTCGTTTCATACCTTCAATAGGTTTTGGTACAAAATGTGACGAGGGCTTGGTTTTCTTTACTCTGTTCCCCTTCATAATCTGACCTTCTTTATTGAGTCCCAGAAACCACGCTCGGCCTGATTCTTGCTGACGGTACAATGTGGAAGAATAGATCACGTAGTAGTTTTCAAACACAGATTCCTTAAATTTGCATTCTGGAGTGAAAACATCCTGCAAGGAAAAAAAATAAAGAGATACAAAAGAGGGAAAGCATTTTAAAATGAGTCAGCAATTGCTTAAACGCAATGAACCTGAAATATAGGTCCATTGTTAAGAACAAGTGAAAAGAAGTTGCACATTATTTCTATTAGTCCTTGGCTATAAATATTCATCATGCAAAATTGAAAAACAAGATTTTCTTTCTAAACAGCCTTTATACTACAGGATACAGCTGCTTAGGCTAGTCACTCACTGGGCTAATATCAAGGCTATGCTCACATCCAAACTTGGACCCCAGTATGTTTTGCAAATTTAAGAGACAGGCTATTGTACATTTTAGTAGCCCTTAGCACATAAAATGTATCCCTGGGGATCAAAATCAAACAGAACAACAGCACACACAGGCTCACCAGATGTGTTTCTAGGGTCTATCCTAGATGTACAAAACCCTATTACACAGCCAAGGCTTGTTCCACAAAATCACCAGCATACTATCTCTTTGCTTAATGTCAGTAACTTTCCACTTAATTTCTTACAACACTTTTTTATTTTTTTACTTAGTAATCAAAATCTCAGGCAAAGATACCCAGGAATAAGTAGTAGAAAAAATATTACAACTACACTGCTTGATCTTCAGTGAAACAGAATGAGATTTTAGTTCAAAAAGGAACCTCGTGGTGAACACACAATACAATACACAGATGATGTATTATAGAATTGTACACCTGAAATCTATATAACATTATTAACCAATGTCACCCTGATAATTCAATTTAAAAAGTTTAAAAGATAGAATCTTCAAAATCCTCTACTTCAACTCCATCACGTGACAAGTGAGACAACCAAAATGTTATATGAGTAATTCAGAATTACACCAAAAATAATTAGAGTCAATCCAGAACTCACATTTGTTGCTTCACAATCACTGCCTCTCAAGCTCAGCTTTTCTGCCTGTCTTGTTTAGTGACTTATGATGTGATTGTATAATACATACAATAAATATGTTGGCTATTGTAAACAATACTGAAATGAATGTGGGAGTAAAGATATTTCAATATCCTGATTTCATTTCATTTCATTTGGATATATCCCCAAGTGGGATTGCTAGATCATAAGGTAGTGTTATAAACCAGAAAAGAGAGAAAGTGGTAGATATGTTAAATAATGAATATGTTAACTAGCTTTATTGCAACACATATTTCACAATTTAGTCATATATATAAAATAGTCAAGTCGTACATCTTAAAGATATAAAATTTTTATTTTTAATTATACTTCAATAAAATTGGGAAAAACTGTCATGGGATAGATTCAAGCATAGCTAAAATGAGAAAATAGATAATGCCAAATGTTGACAAGGATGTGGAGCAACTAGACCTCTCATACATAAATGATAGGAGAATAAATTGATAAAACTACTTTGAAAAATGTCTGGCAGTATTTATAAATATAAGTATATTCTATGATCTAACAGTTCTACTCCTGGATTTATACCCAATGAAATCTATCTATTTATAGTCACCCCTTGGTATCTACATGAGATTGCTTCTAGGATGCCCCCCCCACACACACACACACCAAAATCAGCAGATGCCCAAATCTTTTATATAAAATGGCATAATATTCACATATACCTACACAAGTCCTCCTGTATAGTTATGTGATCTCTAGATTAATTATAATACCTAATAGAATGTAAATTGTATGTAAAGAGTTGTTATACTGTATTGTTTAGGGAATAATGACCCTCTCACCAAAAAATTCTGTACATGTTCAGTTCAGATGCAACATGGTAAGCCTAACTACATAGTACATATCACCACAGCATAACTTTTTTCCCCAAGTATGTTTGAGCTAAGGTTGGTTGAATTCATGGATGTGAAACCTACAGAAACAGAAGGCAGACTATATCTACCTGTGTAGCATCTATCTATCTATCTATCTATCTATCTATCTATCTATCTATCTATCATCTGTCTATCTATCTATCTATCATCAATCTATTTACCTTCCAAAGACATGTACAAGAATGGTCATAGCAACACTATTCTTAATAGCCTAAAACTGGAAACAATAATAGGATGGATATGTAATATATTCAGACAATAAGATACTAAAGACCAGTAAGAAAAAAAAAAAACTACAACTATAAACAACAAAAATGAATAATTCTTTCCAACATAACGTGGAGAAAAAGAAGCCAAACAAAGAAAATGACAGCTATATACCGTATCATTCCATTTATATAAAGCTCAAAAACAGTAAAAACTAAATTACTGTGGTGGGACTCAGAATATGGTACCTTTATTCAAGGAGGGTAATTATTGAGATGAAGAATCGAGAGGGCTCTGGGGAGGTTGTTACATGAGTGTGTTCACTTTATGAAAATTCATTGAGCTCTATACTGATTCGCACACATTTTAATGTATGTTATTTGTCAATTAAAAATCCATGGAAGGATAAAAAATGTGGTGAAGATGAAGTAAAATGACAAATATTACTTCCCAAAATAACTGTCCTTCTCTTAAAATCAAGTTTTTCCCACACAATGAGCTATTTGATGCATGGTCATTTTATACCAGTAATAATCATTCACTAACAAGTTACAGGCAAATTTTAAGGTGAGAATATAACAAATTTGGATCTCATTATACTTATTAAAGAAAAAGATATTTTTCATTCTCTCTCCAATTCATTCTTTATACTTCTCATTAATTTTTTTCCAATTACAATTGGCAGTCAATATTATATTAGTTTCAGGTTCTACTCATTTTCTTATTGTAGGTGATTATATATATAATTCATACACTTACATGTTTTATTTACAAATAGTGATTGTAAAACTGTTTAAACTAAAACTAATCACTTTAATAATAACGTCAAGACATAAAAAGAACAGAATAAAAAAGGGAATTTCCAACAACACATGGAGAAATGCACAATAAATTGTTTCTGGAAAATCATTTGGCTTCTCCAAATTTCAGGTTTATTTTCCAAATTGTCAACCTGATCTTTGGCAAATCAGTTAACCTCTTTGAACCTCAATTTCCTCCACTATAAATTGAAGACACGTTTAAAGATTACATTATACAACATACGTGCAAGTTGTTTAATAGCCATAAAAACCCACACCATTATTTGACATTTCTATTACAGAAAGTACTTTTACATCATAACTCTAAAAATTTCTACATTTTAGAGTGACACCTGCTTGGAATACATGTTTGATAAGTAAAGAATATTATGTCATTCACTCACAACCACTTTTGCTCCTCCTGGCTTTATCTGCAAAATGTATGTTTTTCAACTCCAGTAGAAGTACGTGACTTGTTTAATCCTCTATAGTTAATATAATTAAATTGTCCCATAATTATGATTTGTCTTCATCTTATTCTTTGCAGATCCCCATTCCCTGCTCACTGCTCTGGCTGTGATAGTCCAGGGGATGAATGTGAAATGAATGAATGAACGAACACTCATTGCACTGCAGCTATCTCCTTGCTGTTTCTCAAAACAACAAGCATAACCCATTCAAGTCCTGCACAACTGATAACCTCTGTTCTTGAAAACCTCTTCGATAACATATGAACACAGCTTGATCTCTCATTTCATTAAGGTCACTGCTCAAATGTGACTCACAGACTTCCGCTGACTACCTTATATAATTTAGCACTTCCTCCAGCTGCTTTCCAACCCTTTGCTTTTTCCTACATAACACTACCTGACATTATATTAAATATGAATCTATTTAAGTTTCTTGATGATAACCACCATTATTGTTATATTCCCCTCATATTTTCAACAATTCTTGCAATTAAAAAAAAATCTACTTCAACAAAACCGGTGAAAAGACATCATGAGCCTGGATTTTTATTCTTGCATATCTCTAATTTGTGTTCAAGTTTGGAAGATCATTTTCCTTTTTAGGTTCCATGTTCCCCTGAATGTAAAAGAGAAGTGTTGAACTAGGCAATAACAAATGTCCCTTTTGACTTAAATCTTTTGTATCTTTACATTCATATAAAATAAATAATTTCTTGAAATTAAAGAGCCAATATAAAAAAATATTATTTCAAAATTAGTGCTTACATGCCAAAAGATGGTGATAATATATTAAGAAAACAAAATACAAAATGTAAATGAAAATATAATCAGGGAAAATAACTTTACTATTATAGAATTAATTATAACTAATGATTCTCTCTAATATTAAAATCACAGATTTTTCAAACATGTTAGATACAAAGGATTCTCTTGTTTTGCTCTTTTTCCTTTCCAATTAGAACCCAAAATCTAAACAATTTTCAATGTACAAAAGCATCTTCCCTGTCTGCTGTGCAAGCTTGTTTATTGGGTAGTATATAAGAAAAAAAAAAGAAATAAGTTTGAAAATTCTTAATAAAAATTTATGTCCAACAACCCCAGAGATAGACAGTTCCTTTGATTAATAACCTTTGAATATCTCACTGTGAAGTTTCTGTTTTCTAACTTCATTAATGGCTGTTAGATGCAAAGAACTTGTACATTTTTGGTATATTAGCAGTTGTTTGTCAAGTGTATGGTTAGACATAATGACATTAAGTCAAGCAAGAGAACTAGTGTTTTCTATCTTTTATTTTTATCTTCAGCAGAGGATACTTTTGCATTTATCTTCAGATAGAGTGGGAGGGAGAGAGGGAAGAAGAGAGAGAGAGAGAAACATCAACGTGAGAGAGACACATTGACTGGTTGCCAACCACACAACCCCAGCTGGGGCCGGGGACAAACCGCAACTGAGGCACGTGCCCTTAGTGGGAACCGACCCAGACTCTCTGGTTGTGGGCCAGTGCTCTAACCGCTGAGCCAAACTGGCCAGGGCTTGTGTTTTCTATCTTGATGAGGCAAAGAAAATGCTAAAATACATTATCTCAAATGGAGCTTTAAAAAAATAGAACAAGTCTAATTTTATAATTAAAAAAATACTTTGCAGATACAGAAATCTTCATATAGTTTTAAGATAATTTTTACTGGAAAACTACTGAGCTGTAAATTGTGATTAATGATACCATCACTACAAGGTTGTGATTATTAAACAAGACAATAAAGCACCCAACCAGTGTGGCTCGGTGGTTGAACGTCGACCCATGCACCAAGAGGTCACTGGTTTGATTACCAGTCAGGGCACATGCCCAGGTTGTGGGCCTGATCCCCTGTGGGGGGCATGCAGGAGGCAGCCAATCGATGTTCTCTCTCATGGATGTTTCTCTCTCTCTCTCTCCCTCTCCCTTCTTTTCTCTCTAAAATCAATAAAACGAAATTATTTAAACAAGACAATAAAGGTGTGCTTAATACGGTATATGGAATATTATTCACTTTCTTTACTTTTAGTTATAATTTTCAGGTGATATCTGATATGAAAAAAAGTTATGGTTGAGAAAAGTTACATTACTTGTGGAATCCAAATAATGTATCCTGAGTTTCTTTTCCCTACAAAAGGTTAATCAAGGCTACTTTGCTTAAGGTTAATTTGGTCATCTATGTAGAGAGCACACAAATAAATCTGACCGATTCTCTTTTTCTGGTAGAGGATGGTTTTGACACCACTTTAAAAAGACAATGAATTCCTGGCCGGTTTAGCTCAGTGGTCCAAGAGACTCGGGTTCAGTTCCCGCTAGGGGCATGTACCTTGGATGCAGTTTGTCCCCGGCCCTGGTTGGGTCATGTGGGTGGCAACCACTCGATGTGTCTCTCTCATATCGATGTTTCTCTCTCTCTCCCACTCTGTCTGAACAAAATATGGAAAAATGTCCTCAGGTGAGGATAAAAAATAAAAAATAAAATAAAAAGACAATGAAGACATTGAAGTTGTTAAGGATTTTACTTTCAGTCATAAGTTCGAATGGAGACTGCACCCAAAAAATCAAGAAAAGGCTGGACTCAGAAGGGCAGCAATGAGAAAATGAGGAAGAATCAACAAGAGCAAAGATGTGTCACTAAAGACCAAGGCTGGGACCATCCATACCCTCGTATTCCAAATTATTATGTGCAGATATAAAAGTTGGACAGCGAAGAAGGCTAATAGGAAAACAAAGTGATTCATTTAAAACATCTTTTGTAGGAGGAGAGCTCGACAGATACCCTGCACTTCCAGAAAGACAATCAAGTGAGCCCTGGAGCAAATGAAGCCTGAAACATCACTGCAGGCAAAAACGACAAACCAAATCCTGTCTTTGGGCACGCCGTGAGAAGGCAAGGTTCTTTGGAAAAAGATAATGCTGGGAAAAACAGAAGGCAGCAAGAAAAGGGGAAGACCAAATATGAGATGGATTGATTCCATAGAAGAAGTCCTGGGCATGAGTCTACAGGAGCTGAGGAGCGCTGTTGAGAACAGGAAATTGTGGACAACACTCCATCCTAGGAGTAGGAGCAAACTCAGTGGCACTAACGCACACACACGTTTTTGACATGAGCCTGAGATAGGTAATGTGATGTTCAGGTTCTCATCACCTCCTAATAAGGCACCATACCACACAGCCATTTGGCTTAGCCTCTACCAGAAGCCTGCAAGTACAGAAGTGAGATGGGAGTGGAAAGCAGTGGGTGAGGGGATAGATCATATTACAATTCACTGTTATCAAAATTATTTCCAAGAGTCTGAATGTCCTGGAGACAGAGAGCAGTTACTGGGAGAACAGTGCAATTCTCCATTAAACACATTATTGGTTCTTATGAAGTGAGCATGTACACAGTATTTCACCAAATGCCTCACTCTGACTGAGCTTGAAAACCAAGGCAACTGCACTGAGTACACCCCCTCTCCCACCCCTGTGCACGCTCACGAAAGAGGACGTGGGCTTCTGTTGCCAGGCTGTCTGTCTTCCTTTCTGGGGATAAGAATGAAAGTTGGGGATGTGTTCAAATTCCCATATTTCTTTTTTTTTTTTCTTTTGTTGAATCTTTGTTGTTGAAAGCATTACAGATGTCCCTCCTTTTTTCCCCATTGATACCCTCCTCCCTGCTCCTGCCACGCACCCGCCTTACTGCACTGTTGTCTGAGTCCACTGGTTATGTATATATGCATATCAGCTCTTTACTTTACATCTTCCCACCCTCCCAACCTTCTGAGGTTTGTCAGTCTGTACAAATTCCCGTATTTCAATTTAAACATTGCAACGCCTATTGGGAAATCACTTTCAATACTCTAAAAGGCCCCAGGAATTATCAGCTAAGACTGGATATGTGTTTTGTACATGAAATGTCCCTATTTTTAAAACCTCCTGTGTCAACATCCTTGAAGTCAGAATGACTGGTATCAAAAATAACTTCCTGGTATAAACAATGTAAAACTGTACCAGTACACGAGGCAATGGTTTCCTGGCACTTGTCAACTGGAATTGCAGGACTTTAATCTTAGAGAGAAAGAAAACATATGAGGTAAGTACCACTATAACCCTGGCTTTCTGCAAAGAGCTCTTTTAACCCTGGAATGGAAGAATGAAGCTGAAGTCTAGCACTTCTGTTTTTCTTAAGCCACGGGGGCAGAAATTGGGATTTGGGTCTCTAAAGGGCCTTGAATTTGTGGATCAAGTTTCCAGAGAAAAGGAACCTAGCCCAATGGGGGAAAGACTCAATGGGAAGTTCCTAAGGACCCTGGGCTTATTGATAGACTGAATATGTCCAAGACGAGATCCATCCAAACCTAGCATAGAACAGCTAACTACTGCAGGACTGAGAGCTGAATGAAGATACCAGAAGTTGTACAAGTCCAGGCTATATTGAACTTCTAGACAAGGTAGAAAGGAGAGACCATAGTAAGCACATTGGACATTCATTGAAAACCTCAGAAAACAGTCTCAGACTAATGATCACATCTAACTAATGGTTTCCCACCTCTACTCTGACGACTAAAGACCGAAGCAAAATAGTCAAGACCTAAATACCACCCCCCCACACACACACACACTACCTGACAAGTTTAAGAGGACCTACTGGTTATTTATCTAAATGCCAAGAAAAAATACACACTCTTTGTCACAGGATAATATAATGTATTCTACACATATTATACAAATGTCTGATATAAGATAAAAATTACAAAATGAGGATATAAGCAAGGCAATATAAGCAATCTATAAAAGATCACAAGACAAATCAAATTTAGAAATACAGCTCCTATAAATGTGTTATACTAGTTAAAGAAAAAGGCCATAATTAGTAAACAAATAGAAAATAGCAGCAACAAAAATAAAACTTATATAAAAAAGAACCACATGACAATTTTAGACTGAAAAGGGCAATATTTGAGGAGGGGAGGATGATGGATATACTTTAGACATACTGAAGACTGGCAAATGAAGACATGAATAAACCTGAAGTCAACCTGGCCAGTGTGGCTCAGTGGATTGAGCGTCATTCCATGGACTGAGAGTTCCCAATTTGATTCACAGTCAGGGCACATGCCCGGGTTGTGGGCTCCATCCCCAGTAGGGGGTATGCAGGGGGTAGCTGATTGATGTATCTCTTTCACATCTATACTTCTATCTCTCTCTCCCTCCATCTCTAAAAAATCAATAAAAACATATTTTTTTAAAAAACTTGAAATCAGACTGATTGAAATTATGCAGGCTAAAATACACAGATAAACAAAGATTTCAAAAAACACACAAAGAAGAAAAAATATAATAAGGGTAAAAAAAATGAATAAATAATGGTTAAAATTTATCAAATACAGTAAAAATAAAATTTTCTACAGATATTAAAAAAAAAGAAGCCCAGCAAACTCCAAGCAGGATAAATAAACCAAAACTATATTCAGGTACATTATAACCAAACATCTGAGAAATAAAGATAAAGAAAAAATTTAAATGAATCAGAGGAGGGAAAAAGATACATCAAACATGTAAGCATTGGAGGCTAGAAGACAATGGAATGAAGTCATTAAAGTGCTAAAATAAAAAACAAATTGAACCCATAATTTTATATCCAGTGTGTATATCCTTCAAAATTGTTAAGGTAAAGTAAAAATATTTTCAGATAAATGAAATGAGTGAATTAATCTTCAGCGGGCTTGCATTATAATAAATGCTAAAAGATGTTATTCAGACTGAAGAGAAATTATACCAGATGGAAACTACGTTATACAGGAAGGGATAAGCATCACTGGAAATCATAAATATGTTCATAAATATAAAAGTACATACTTTTTCTTATTTCAATTTTAAAGCAAAATTAATATTGCAGTGAGACTTATAATGCAAAAAGATATATATGCACTGCAGAAAAAACAGGAATTTAATTGAAATATATTGTTCTAAGGTTCTTGTATTCTATGTGAAATATATTAGTATTAATTCTAACTACAATGTCATTAAGTAAGAATCCTCATTGTACTTTTAGAGCAAAACTATAAATATAATACAAAGGGGTACATCTAAGAGACCAATATCAGAATTAAAATAAAACATAATAAGCATTATTTAAAAGAAATAAGAAGATAAATGAAAAAATAAAAATCAGATAATATAAATAGAAGACAAATAGCAAGGGGGTAGATTGAAACCCTACCACATCAATCATCACACTCAATGTACAAAGAATAAACCCTCCAATTAAAAAGCAGAACCTGACAGAATGAACAAAAATGCAAAACTCAAGTTATAAGTGGTACCTTTAAGTCTCACAGAGGATGAAAGTAAAAGTATGGAAAAGATACACCCAAGTCAATAGTAAGCATAAGAAAGTAGACATGGCTATATTAATAACAGAAAAATGGTACTTCAAGACAAGGAGAATTATCAGAGGTAAAAAGAAACATTTCATAAAGATTAAGGGTCAACGCAGCAAGACCTAGACATGATTATCCTTCATACGCATGTGCCTTGTAACAGTACTTCACAATACATGAAGCAAAAAGAGACGTATCTAAGGGGAGACAACAATTAATCCACAATGATAATTAGAGATCTTAATACTCTCCTCTCAACAATTGTTAGGACACAGAGTAAAACTTAGAAAATCTGATTTCTATAAACAACTTGAACTAATTAATATTGTAAAACACCATACCAAACAACGGCAAAATGAATATTCTTTTGAATGCATACAGAACATTCACTAAGATAAATGCAGGCCCATTAAAATGTCAAAAGACTGATGATATCTTACACAGTATATACACTCACAATAGCAAACTTTAAAGTATAAATGAATAAATACTAAAAATTTTAAAAATCCTTGAATATTTGGCCTTAACAACAGATTTATGTAAAGCCCATGGGACAAGGAAGAAATCATAAAGGGTATTAAAAAGAGTTCTAACTAGACAATGATGATACACAAAATATCAAAATGTGTGGGCTATAGCCAAAGGAGCACTGTTAGGAAATAGGTTTAAATGCTCATATTACAAAGCACATACCCTTTGACCAGCTCCTGGGAATTTCACCTGCAGATACAGTAGCACACGTGCAAAATGAATTATGTTCAAGATTATATTCATTGTAAAAATGTACCATTTAAATACTGAAAACAATCAAATGCCCTCCATTAAAGGACCGGTGAAATAAATTCTGGCATGTCCCCACAATGAAATATTACACAGATGCTGAAGACAATAAGCAATTTAGCCAAGATGCATGGCTAAATACAACAAGTAATCTGTAAATGTGTATTTTTACATACCACTATATGTATTAAATACACATACATCCATAATGAAAGCACATATGTATTTGCACATGACATGCTAACATCTGTGCTAAATATGCACACATATGCACAAATGGGTATATGTTTGTATTGTGTTTAGAAAGTCTATTGAAGAACACACAAGAAGTTGGCAACAGTGTTTGTCTTCTGGGGAGGGATATGGATGGTTGGAGAATAAAGCTATAAGAAATAAACTTACTTTTCTCTGTGCAAACAGAGAAAACAGTAAATTAAATTAAGGGGGAGAATCCTGTTGATCAAGGAAAATTAACCCTACTAGCTAAATGTGGCTTTCAAACATCTAACAGAGAGAACAGCTGCAAAAACAGTTCTATTTTAAATCTGATAAAAACTTAGACCAGGGAATGGGAATTTACTTACACAGGCTCACACAACAAGCAAAAGCCCCATGACTACAAGAATAAGATTTCTTGATCCCATATAAAAGAATGGTACTTCTGGTGAAAAATTACTGAAGGAAGAAATCAGTGAAATCCCCATTAAATAAACAGCTGCAAATGAACTAGTTGAGTGAAAGAAGGAATGAGAATAAACTTGATTACTTACCCCATCTTTCATGTCCTGGCGATTAGACCACCAGAGTAACCTTGAGCCTCAGTGCTTGGAATATGTAAACATTTTTAAAAACCTTCATCCTTATCTGGACTCTACCTATTTCATTTTTTAGCCTTTCCATAATTTGGATCAATCCCCAACTCCAAGGGGCCCCAAATTTCTCGTCCAATGCTACCTAATTTCTGATCAAAGCTGGCTTTCCAGACAATGATGACATTTCACCTGAGAACAGGCAGTTAAGGGCTTTTATGGGGGGTAAAGTGTCACTGTAGGCATGCTATATAACCATCCCCTCTGTCACCGAGGAGAAACAAACCCAGAATTTGCTTTTGTTGCTTGCTCACTGGGTTCAAATTACACTTTCATTTAAACATCCTCCCGGCAGTGATTACTATGCTCGGTGACTGAACCATTTCTCAGTGAGGAACTACTGTAATAGTCGATGAATGACACGCGCAGGCTGGAATGAACCATGGCTATAGAGCACCTGTGATACCAGATTGCTGTGATGTTGTTGTAAGTATAGCAGACACCACAGACCCTTGTATTAATCTGGAAGGAATGAGAGATTTTTAGAAAGCAAAGTGAAATAAGCCTGGGATCCTGCAGGTATCCAGTGGGTGTGAGTAGACCAAGACCGGAGATTACGCCCCTGGCAGAGCCAGAAAAGCACCTCTCCCAGGTGTGTTCCGCTCGGTCTCAGGCAAGCCTGCCTGTATCATCACACCAGCCACTTCCATTCCAACGGCCTAATGAGTCATATGGTAGACAAACAGTACTGATCAAACTAAAAAGCTAGAGTTGTGTTTAAGAGAAAAATGCTGTAAATCTTCTTGCTGTGTTGATGAACTTATTCACCACTAAAAGGAATGAAGAGAGAGGGGCCCAGTTTACAGGGGTCTCTAAAGGTTACTGAACACAATTTACCTCTATCAGGTTTTGAATATGCTATCATATGACAAGAGATGACAAACACACTTGTTTGAATTCATAAAAGGTACTAAAAATAAAGGAAGTCCGTAAGCTCTGTCTTTACAATGAACATAGAAGCCTTGAAATTTAGTAAGTAGTTAGCCTGAATCTCCGTTTTATAGATGAAGAAATCAAGGTCTTCAGGGTGATGAAAGGTTATAATCATCATGCCACTAGATAACAGCGGAGTCAGGATCACAGTACATTCTCCAGTTCAGGGATCTTCCCTCGTTATGCCAGCAAGCTCTGGCTGTTCGATGCCTTTTCAAAGATAGAAGTGACCAAATAAAAAAAGGTTTTCACTTAAAACTATGCACATTTTCCATTAATAAATGACTTTGACCTTTGTGCTTCAATGAATGTAATAGCTATTGTCACTTTGTTTACCTGTCACACTGAACATCCCCCCCCTTTTTTTTTAGCTATTTTGGTTGTAGGTAGGTAGTATTTTGCTCTTATGATTCTATATAACAGGCATTAGTAATATAACAGGAGGCAAAAGGCAAAAATCCACAACCATTTTTATATAAGCAGCATAAAAATAGTTAAGTGTGATGGATGGTTTTAACTACGGATGGTGAATAGAGAGATTGTATTCTTCAAAGTGGACCTGACGTGTGGACAAAGAGAACTGGGGGAGAAAATCGGGGGCAACCCTGAAACTTAATAGCCATCCTATCTCCCGATGGTCCTATTAGTGCACATTTTGATTTTTTCTTTTCTTAATTTCTTTTTTTCCTCACCTGAGGACATTTTTGTTCAGATAGAGTGGGAGGGAGAGAGAGAGAGAGAAAGAGAGAAAGAAACATCCACATGAAAGGGACACATCAAGTGGCTGCCTTCCACCCGCTCCCAACCAGGGCCGGAGACAAACTGCAACCAAGGTATGTGCCTTTGGCCGGAATTGAACCCATGACTCATTGGTCTGTGGGCTGACGCTCTAACCGCTGAGCAACCAGCCAGGGCCATATTTTGATTTTGATTCATTCCTGATTCAAGACTCAAGACTCAATCCTAGAGTAATTTTCTTTTGCAGACGAAAACGTGGCAAGTTATAGAAAGCATCCTCTCAGACACAACAAAAATGGCAGACCAATGAAATCGTTCTGCAAACTTGGAAGTTTATCTACCTGTCTTCCTTTTTCTATAGTGTTTGATTACAAATCCACAAAACAAAAAGCTTGGGACCTCTGGGGATCATTCATATCCTTTGTCTTTACAATCAGATTGCTAAATCACTGCATACATATGCATCTATCATGATAGGTTATTTATTATATACCTTTTCATCTCCCACAAATTCCATCACAATTTACATATGCATTTCATTTGTTGTTTCTGTTGTGCTTTCACAAGTGGCAAGTTCTCCCATCTGTACCTGCCACTTTAAATTTCAATTATTTAGATTTTATTTTTAATTATAATTAACGTACAATATTATATTAGATTCAGGTGTGTGCAACATTTACATACCTATATAAGCTGGATAAAAACAGTTATATACCTATCACCACTATATGCCTAGTGACCATCTGACACCATGCATAGTTATGATGACATTATTGACTCTATTCCCTATGTTGTCCATCACACTCCCACAACTTATAACTGGAAGTCTGTACTTCTTGATCCTCTTCCCCCTTTCCACCCAGCCTCCCATCCTTCCCACTGCCTCTGGCTACCAGCAGTTTATGTTCTTTGTATCTCTGAGATTGTTTCAGCTTCATTTTGTTTGTTTTATTTTTTTGATTTCACATATAAGTGAAATCATATGGGAATTGTCCTTCTCCGTCTGACTCATTTCACTTAACATAATACTCTAGGTCTATCCATGTTGTTGCAAATGGCAAGATTTCATTCTTTTCAATTAATTCTTAAAGATCTACTTCAGATTAAAATCCCTTCACAAAATCTCATCATGGCATCTGAAAATCATCTCTTCCTCTTTTGATCCCCACCTCAGAAATGTATCTATGGCTCTCTTAACATAACATTCATTTTTTTAAAAATATTTTATGTATTTACAAATATGATCTTACTAAGTACAACTTATTTGAAATCTAGGTATCTTGCTTATTTCTCCTTCAATCTTGCTTAGTACCTGGTACCTGGTAAAATGTTTGTGAATGAGTGAATGAATTGATGAATACAGCCTATTCCAAATGTCCAGAACAGTCTGATGAAACAGCCCTTGTAAGGGTACATCTGGCCTAGTACAGATATTTTCCAGAGCTAAGCTTCCATTGAACCAACATGCAAACAAAATTCAGAATCCAACTGTTTACATTCTCCTATTTGTTTTATAATTGAACCTTAAAAGCTACAACTAACAATCAACAGATTCATTGTCTAAAGGAAATATCATTTACTCTTTCAGAAAATATCTGGAAAAGAGAGAAACATTTTAAATTAAGCAAGCATATGTTCTCTCAAGGAGCCTACAGTATGACACAATAAACACAGGTATGAATCAACATTCTTTTCACAGTCTACATTAGTTTACAAAAGGTAAAGATTTCATAAAGGGTGTGTATAAGACATACTATTTCTTTCTTGAATTGACAACTAATTACATAGAAATTCAAATACATTTTAACTTGATAAAAGCATTAACATGCATTAAGCAAAGCAAACAAATGCTATTCTGCGCCTGGAAGAATGTAAGTAGAATGCTAATGATGCTTTTTGATGTCAATACTTTCAGAACTACATGTGAATCATTTAAGAGTAAATCCATTATTTTTATGTATCTGTAAATGCCATAGTTCCTCTTCAGTCTATATCTATACACCTCCACTACCTTTCATAAAGTCTTACATAAAAATATTGTTTAATACTTAATGAAGTATATATAATTTTTTCTGCACATATTAACCTGACTAGTAAAAAGGCTATACTTCCTTTTTCTATATATAAATTCATTCTATTAAAGTCATTTTCAGAAAATGTCCAGTGAATAAATAATTTTATTTTTAGTTCCCTGACTACAAAAACCATCAATTCAGTTTCTCTTAAACTTTATTTTGTGGAATGCTGCATTATCTGAAAGAGAAATAATTTATATTCATTTCCTGTTTTGATTTTTCTGCCTCTACGTAAAAAAAGGAAAGGAAAGGAAAAAAAAAAAACTAGGTTGACAATATAAAAAAATTTGAAAAGTGTCTGGGATGAGTCATATCTCCTTTTTTGCTAATCTCAAATTATCTTAACCTGCCTACAACTTTAGTCTATTGACAAAGGGGTGAGAGTAGAAGAATGGGTGGAAAAAATAAATAAAATATTCATACTCATTGATAGTTAAAGAAAAGTTAATACAAGCACAATAAAATATTTTAAATGTCAACAATGGAAAAACAATATTAGAAGACAAATTAGCATGGATCAGGCTATTTTTATGGGTCAGAAAGAAAACCAAGTTTGGGGGTCAATTGTTGATAAGCAGTTAGTATTTGACTCTGGTTTCCCCTGAAATGTGGCCCACATGCCCAAAGAGAGTCTTGGCTCTTCAAAGATACTTTGCAGCTTAGTATTTTAAATTTCTTTTCTCTTTAGCAGAAGCCTGGATTATTAGAGATGACACTAAAGAGAGACCTGGAATTTTTCTAAGCCACGTTATAAAAGGAAAAGACCCAGCACTGGAAGCCAACCTCACCATGGCTGCTGTTCTCTTCACTGGAAGCCAAGCGGGAGGTGTCACAGCATCTCACCAATTTAGCTTGTGTTCCGTCTGAACAAAATCTGACCATTTTCCCTAATGGAACCAGCATGCAAATTTCTAGCATTCAACTTTTGAAAAGCTGTATTTAAAACGATTATGTGGGAGAGCAGAACAATATGTGAGAGAGATATCATGCTAGACTCGACACATTTCAGTTTCTGACACATAGTCTTTATTTGAGCAAAGGCAAAAATGTATATAGCGTAACTTTTTAAAATGTAATTTCTCATTGACAGGTCAATAAAACTGTAAATATATGTTGGGCTGTATTTTCAAGTTCAATGTATATTTATAGGAAAACCAGCTATAGTTGGGCCAGCCAAAGTAGGTAGAGAAAAGGAAAGTTTATGTGAGGCTGAGAAAATATCATATTTGATATTTAATTCCCAGGCACTTTTTGAAATAATGATATAACCTATGTATTTTTTCAGTTAACATTTAAATTTTGTATGTGTTCTAATCAGTTAATGATAGAGAAATGAATAGACAGTCCTTGTAGTCAGAAATTAAAATCTTGTGAGACATAAAATTGAGTAATAAAATCTCCCTGTTGAGTCAAGATCATGGTCAAGAAGCTCTCTCTGGAGGAGGCTATATTTGACCCTTGAATAATGCACTGGAACTAAGTAGGCAGAGAATGAATGAAGGGAAGTAAAAGAAAGAAAATATCTTATTAATTCAATAATTAATTTATACTATTCTAATATCCCAATAATCATGTGAGTCTCTGAATGAAATCTGGAGTCCAAAGCATCACTAGTGAGCTAGCCTGACCTAAAAGATGGTCAAAGGGCATGAATTCTAGGCATAGAAATTCTGTGTCTATGCTCCATAGGGCCTAATACATTTAAGAGAAGGCTATTCTGCCCTTTCCAAAGATTACTGTGGGATTAAAGACTGAAACTACCTATAGTAGTTTCAACAGTAAAATTAATTAATTAAATAATTGATTAAAATAAATAAAAATAAAGACTGAAACTATACACGTTTCTCTTTCAATTTTAAGTTGTTTTCCAGAGGTGGTACTTAACCTCCAATTAGAGAAGGCTACCACTAGGTGGAGCGGTGGTGACTTGTTTCGAATAGACTTTGGTGGTTAGAGTGACCGAGAAAGAGAGGCTATAGCTCCCATGATTCTTATTTCCACTTCTTTTTCTTTTTCTTTCAGAAACAGGACCTCAGAATGTGACTGTATTTGGATATATGGCCTTTAAAGAGGTCATTAAATTAAAATGAGCCTGTTAGCGTAGGACCCTAGTCCAATCTGATCAATGTCCTTATAAAAAGAGATTAGGATACTCAGAGAGACGCCGGGGTATGCAAGCACAGAGAGACAACCACGAGAAGACGCGGCAAGTAAGTGGACAATTGCAAGCCAAGCAGAGAGGTCTCAGAGGAAACCCGTCCTGCTGGCACCTCAAGTTTGGACTTCGGCATCCCAAACTGTGAAAAGATACATTTTCATTGTTTAAACAACCCAATCTGTCGTATTTTGTTACACCAGTTTGTTAGAGGTATTTTGTCATGGTAGGCCTAGCAAACTAACGCACTCTCTGAAGAGGATTCTGGTTTGGCTACGTAGTTCCTACCATTCCTATTTCCTTTGATGAAGATGTATGCATGTATGTATGTATTTATTTTTTAATCCTCACCCAAGGGTATGTTCCCATTCATCTTCAGATAGAATGGGAGGGGGGAGAGAGAGAGAGAGAAACATCAATGTGAGAGAGACATGTCAACTGGTTGCCTCCTGCACAACCCCAGACAGGGCTGGGAACCAAACCACAACTGAGGTACATGCCCTTGACTGGAATCAAACCCAGGACTGTTTGGTTCACGGGCCAACGCTCTAACCTTTGAGCCAAACTAGCCAGGGTTGATCAGGATGTATTAATAAGGTCTTCTGCATTTGAAACTCAGCTGCAAGGAGGAAGGGGAAAAAATCGTATGTGAAGTATAGGAGGTCAAGGAGGAGTTTTGCACATTTGTTGAGGGCAGGTTGCAGAAAAGTATGGGAATACTTAGGGTAAAGGATATGCTTTATGAGAGTTAAGAAAAAGGTTTTTGGTTTTGTTTTTAAGCCGCACTGACAAAGATTTAAGTTATTTTGCATAAACTTTACTTTTTATCCATCTCACTTATCCAGGATCAAACACAGTCATCAAACTTTTATAATTATTATACAAATAATACATTTCTCAGTAACAAGCAAGCAAACAAAAACACATATTAAAGCTGTCATAAAGTTTTCTGTTTCAAAAATTCCCATATGTATCAAAAGTATTTTAAAGGGTAAGTGATTAGTTCATTGAAAACATGTATAAAGCAATAACATTTCAAAAGAAAATATAATTAATTATTTAACAGACATAATATGCATTTCACAACTTTATACTGATGATTGGACTCTGAAAAATTCTAATCCCATCTCTCTTTTTGAAACTCTTCTTAAATATCTGTAGGTCAATATCTCACCCATGAAAAGCATCAGAATACAAATGTGATAATGTTAATGAAAAGGTCTTGTGATTATAAAATACCATATATATGCAAGAGATTCTCATTTATGCCCATTATTCTGAAGATTGATGACCTCTTCAAAAAATATTTATTATTCCTATCCATCCTTTTAGGCTCCCATTAGAGTGAGCCCAAGAGAAAGCAATAATAGACCTTGAGAAATAAGATGAAATTCTTGTAGTGACACCCCAGCACTTTTCTCTAGAGGTATATCTTTCTCATCACTCCTTCTAACATTGGTGACTACCCTGACCCCATATGGAGATCTATGCTAGTATTCCATAAGTAAAATAATAAAGCCTAAACTAATAACAGGGATACAGACAACAGTACAGACTAGGTGGGAGAAAGGTGCACCAGAAAATTTTAAAGAATGCTATTGAAACATTTTTGACCTTTTTTATTCTATCTGTCACATGGATATGGGATAACACTGAGCCTTTAGGCATAGTGAAAACACAATATTGGTCATCTCTGGTGTTTTAGCATTAATTTTCAGGAGACACTGGTGAAACCATGTTTAAATCTCATTTGATAAAAAAAAAAATTCTATGCTAAAGAAAGGCCTATCCTGGTAAGAGCTCTAAGTCTTATTCCCCAAACTTTTACCTAGTGGAGAAAGAATCATATGATTACTGGTTTTGCGATTTTCTTACAAGCTAAACAGAATGAAACTACTGATTATGGGCTTTTCAGTAGAAACAGAAATTCCCTTGTTTTATTCTCTCATTTTCATTATCTCTTACACACACACACACACACAAAATATATAAATATTAAAATATATATAATATTAAAAATTAGGCAGGCACTAAGAAAGATCTCACTCAAGAGGTTTTTAATATTATTAGCAATGCTTTCCCACTTCATGAATTTGATTTCATGAAATCATAAAGTCACAATGTTTTAAAACTTAAAGGGGAGACCACTTGATTTTATAAAGAAATAAGGTCCTGAGTGAAGAAATTCTTTCCTCAAGGTTCATTTGAAAATGAAAGATGCATCTTTAATTTTATGCTGCTATACTAAGTGGAGACCCAGCATGTATTTATGAACATCAGCAATTTTTTTTATCCACATAACAAATCCATGTGTAGATAACATATCATTGTAAAAATACAGCATTGAGATGTTTGTCATTTCAAACAGGGAGCATTTTGTATCATGGAACTGCCAATAAAATATGGAATCAATGACAACACAGTCATCTTTTAACTAGCAATGTCAAGCATACTTTTACCACCTACATGGTGAATGGAGTCATATTAGATTTGGTGGCTATAATGGTCCCATTGAGAGGTAGGATTACATAGAGCAGGGCATGATTTGCTCAAGATAAATCAGAAATTTGGTCTTGATAATCTGGATTCCCATGGCACATATTTTCAGAGACCAGAAAAGATTTCCTAAGTGCCACATGTATTCTTAAATATTCTCAGTTTTTCAATCATTCCACATGACACGGTTTCATGAACCTTAGGGTCTTGTTTGCCTTGCACTAGCTATGTTCAGTGTTGCCAATGTACCTATTAATATATGGTTCCAAGAACAGAATGTCTACTTTTGATATAATCTAATCTCAGGGGAGAAAAGGAAGAATTTCAACTTTTATACCCTGAACCCTCTACTGCTACTGTCCCCACCACTGTCCTGGACACTGACAATGGGCTGGTGGCACCCTTAGTAAGGGCTCACTTTCTTTTTGATGCAATATAGGACGCACTCCTTGACATTGATTCAAGTTTTTATTTTCTTTTAAATAGGTTTCCATAATCGGTTTAATTTCTCAAAAGTCCTAGTATAATTTCTTTAATTCAAACCTCTTACCAAACACACCTGTACTCTTAAAAGACTGGTGATAAGAGTTACCTTGGTTAAGACTGGCTAACATTTCAAGGCTATATATACCTCCTGGTCTCATCTCTTGTCATCTGTCATTTTCTACACAGCTGAGTCTAATAGCATGACTCCACCTAATTTGGGATGAGTTCCCAATCCACACTGAAACACTTCCAAATCTTGGGAGTGGCCTTATTTCTCCCTCTTTTGAGAAGAAATATTGATTCCAAATATTAGAATTTGTAAATGTACCATCGCTGTGGCTTTTAGGAGTACTCGCAGCCTGTCACGCAAAGGAATTGTTGCTGGCTCGCCCTCCTGTGCCTGAGTTAGGCTGTGAGGAAACAGGGGTTGTTTTCCTCAAGTTTCCTTTCTACAAATGGTACACACTGGGCCAGTAGGTGTGCAAAGTGTGCTGTGAAAAGAAAAGCAGAATCCTTCTAGCTCAAACAATAGGTGAACTCCTTACAACTTGAGAATTTTAAAATGGAGGCACACTTTTTATAATTACTTTCTATTATTACTTCAAGAAGTTGATTTATAACGTAAAGCAGAAATCCACTCAAATAGGTCAGAAGTTCATAAAATGGGTAACAAGAGCTTAGTTCATGATGGTTCTCTTGTGGCCCGCCCAATGCCAAAGCAGGTGCTTAATAAGAGTGAGCTGAGAATCCCCAACACACTGACCCAGAGATTAGTACATTCTCCTCTAGTGCAAGGATAGTAAACTCATATGTTCAGAGGGACTGGCTGGTAACCAAAATGAATGAATCAGGCTGGTGGGAGTTAAGGAACCCTGGATATACTAATCTCTCCACTTGTGAAATAAAAGCATGTTCTAGACTCTAGAGTCGCTGATACTGAAAATACCATAGAGTTATCCATTCAGATTACTATGGATGAAACTTTCCCTCACAGCTCTAAACATCAGGCTATTCTTATATAGGTTTATTTTCATACAGTTAGATCTTTGGCATCCTAAAAATAACATATAAAATAATGGGTGGAATTTTCTTTTTTTATGCATGAATAACATGGAGTTATATCTGGAGGGTGTGTCATTTTACCCTGAGAAGATAATCATAGAAATGCACCTTTCTTAACAGTTTAAAAATCAGTCCTATACTTGAAACATCAAATCCCCATTTTATTATCATTAACCTACATGAGACATTTTTTAAAAACACTATGCATGCTTTTTAGTAAGGGACTTGATCATTTGTATATAAGATATTTTTTAGATTTCTTACCAATAAGAAATTTAAATATTCACAGTAAAATCAATATAAGTTTGTAGGGTTGTTTGATTAAGTCATATACCAAGGATTTACAGGATCCCTGCTTTGGGTCAGAAACTGTGCCAAGGGTTGGGGTAAAAGAGCAATGATGACTGAGTCTGTCCTCATGCAACTGAGGACTGAATGGAGAGGAGCATCCCTGTCAGGTGTACTCCCTACCACTGAAGTTGCCTTGGAGCCAGAACTGGGATGGATGCTGGCAGCTCCATGTATGGCCAGCAGGTCCACCAATCGCCGATCTATTTCAAAAAGGCCTCCAGAGTACTCGTTTTGAAGAAGAATGAAACAAATTCTTTTTCTACATTTAATTTATGACTGGCCTTAAATTTAAATTTTTATAAAGGTTTTATTTCAACTAAAACAGATACCATTTAAATGATCAAAGAAAAAAATTAGTCAGTTAATTTTAAAAGATAGCACAAGGCTATTTCAAAGATTGTACTTAAAAAAAAAAAATTTGAGATTTTTTTTAAAGGTCTTGATGAATACCACAGTTTATAATGCCTTAGGCACAGATTTTAAATGCAAGTGTTAAAACAGAACAAGATGTGGAACCCGGAAAGTGAGAGAACATTATAAACAATAGAGAGATAAAATGCCACCATTCTTTTTAAGCTAGTATTTAAAGCTTATTATGTAACAATACTTGATGGTGCAAAAGAATTTTTAAACTGGCCAGGAGACAAAAAAAAAATCTCATCCATACATGATGGTGGTTATCCATTTCTTTGGCCTTTAAAATGTCAAATATAGATGGAATTAATGACGAAAACATTCTAGGCTTCACATTTCTTACTTTCCTTCAAGAATAACACTCTAAATGTGAGCCATCAAAGTAAGCCTGACAGCATTTTGTAACATTCTCTTCCCCATTTGGAGTCTATTTAGTTATCTGTGACAATTTGATAGCACTCTTTCTTTAACACAAACTAGGATACAGAGTAAAATTATAGATTAATTTTTCGGAGCCATATTTGCACAGACAGGTGTCTAACTTTGCAATATGAACAAGCAAGCAATAGTTATAGAAAATAATAACCTAATATGACAGTGGGCTGAGCCTGGGGGAAAAAAATTAGTGTCTACTGAATGGACTCTGCCTTAAGAATAGAGATCAGATATGGGATCTTCAGGGTTTTTGTTTTTATTCAGTGAGATGTACAATTACTAGCAATCCAAGAAATGGTAATTTAAAAAAATTTCCCTTGGAACTAATTATCTAAAAAATAATAATAATAATTAATTACTATTCTTATTGGTTGCTATGAATTGGCCAAGCACAGTCTACTTTGAAAGTACATGTGTGATTCTCTATAAATCTTTTTGGAAAGTTCTAATATAAAAGAAAACTATATCTTTTAGTGTCATTTTTGTTTTAAATTCTGTATTCTTCTTAGTACCTACATAGAACACTATGGACAATTACTATCAACCTCAGGACCAGGAAATCAATTTTAAATATGTATCATGTGTTTTCCTTTAGTAACTTTTAAAATGTTTAATATTCAGTTGTAGGTATTGGGGATGAAACTAGGTCTGAATTATATGAAATTTAATTATAAATAAAATATAATTTGAAGAGCAGTGTGTCTTTGGTATACTTACTTTCTTGCCAAGCTTTTATAAAATACTCTGAGGTAAGCGCTATAGAAATCATAAGAGACATTTTAGTCCTTGCATTTCAAAAGCGTAGGTGGAAAGCTACAGGTTTCTTTACTGTCCAAGGGATCCCAATAGTGCCCAAGCCAATCAATCAGGACAGCATGTGAAGGTGCTCATGCAAGGATCATTATATCCTTTACAGTTTCCTTCAGGGGGTTCTCAATGCCAACCTAAAAAGGTACTGATCTTCTTTTTAATTTTAGCTTTTATAGTATCTCCACACTTTATAAAAACTTCTGTGAACAGATTTCTTAATTTTATAGCTTTGTCACAAATTTTGAATAGAAGGAAGAACCCAGAGCTCATAAAACAAACAAACAAACAAACAAACAAAAAACATCAAATCCAAAGACAAATAGCTGAGCATTTTGCATTATGGCAAGATGATATGCTAAGCAAATTAAACATATAAATAAGATTAGAAGAGAATGTTCAATTTTTTAAGACAATATTTTAAAGCACCTGGTTAGAACCAAAATGTTCACTGAAAGCCCTTAGTAAATCAATGGCCTTTAAAACTGACAATATATATTTTTATTAGTTTATTGATTAATATATATTCTCTAACTAAGAACCTAAGTAAAACTGAAGCTGCCCATTAGAGTGAGGGTGAAAAACACTGAGCAAATAGGGAAAATAACTAAAACCAGCAATAATGCTCACTAAATTTGTAAGTATTGAGATGTTACATTACCTTGTGTGACTCCTCTAATAGTTGTTGTTCTAAGTATTAAGAATCTGTGAGTCTAAAATGGAGTGCAAAGAATACTGGAAAGGAAAACTGAGTTGAAAGTGAGGTATCAGGGTTATAATAAAAATTAAAAAAACAAACACACACAGGTCTTTAAATCTGATGTTCCCCAAACTCCTAAAGCTTATTATCTTCACTCAATATCTTCACTCAAATAGCCAGACATATGTAAACAACTGAGATGTTTTTGGAAAACCCTAAGTACTTAAAACGAAGAGGTATATATGACCCACATGCTAATGTCGATTCTCAAGAGGAAATTTTATTTTGCTTTACTCAACCCCTCTTTGCACACTTCCAGTGGCACAAATCTTATCACCTTTTAAAGTAATTTCTTCATTTTCAGGCAACAGTTCATTAATAGACTATTTCCAACTTATGTAAGCTTTCCAATCTGAAAAATTTCACACATGTGTTTTTTAGATAAATTCGAATCAACTTAAGTAGTGAGCTAGTTAAGCTTTTTCTAGCACAGTATCAAGAAAATTATGTGCAAGATATGGAGACAAATGGAAAACAGCTGTAGTCAGTCACAGTGCTAATTAAAATTGGGAATGTTGCAATGTTACTTCACCTTTCTTGGCCTCACTCACTTTATCTTTAAAATAGGGCAGAATAAAAAAATTTAAAAAGCTAGTCTTGAAGATCTGTTCTTAGCTTAGGAACCTATGAAACTAACATATGATGCTCACAAGGCTGGAGGGGAAAGAGGAGCGATGAGTGCACCCAGTTGTGCTCCTGCCCACTTGTTCTCTATTTATCCACCTTAACATTTCATCCAGGGCTATCATTTCATAAAACATAAATCAGATCAGATGTCTTTCATACTTGAGGTTTCTTACTCCTTTTCTTTTATTGGTGGGGGAATAAAGGAGATTTAAAAAATATCACTGTCTGAAAATACTGAGTAGCTTTCTGAAGGCAACAGGTTTATGTTTTGCCTTTCTTCAGAAGCATGCCATGAAATATAGACAGCCCACCTAAACAGTGATTACTCAGAGAGTCCATGCATAAAGTTTAGAAATAAAGGAGAGTTATTTGACCATCTATGAAGAGCTAAATCTTATAAGTGGCAATGAAAAAATGCAAATAATATTCCTTGTCAATCTGGAAAGGTGAAGGAAAAAAAAACAGTTTAGTTTTTTGTGAGATCTAATTGCTCTCTTTTCCTTCCTCTCTAAAAGTGATTATGTCATATACTCTTAGGTTCAAGAATAAAACCATCACAATACAAATAGAATAAAGAGTATCTTTCTTAGTTGATGACCAGAATGATTCATATGTCAAAGGCCAACAATATGTGTATACTGACTGTGGGATTATAAGTCAATTTCCTACAGATGAAAGTCTTGTTTCCTGACTCTAGGAAACAGTAATGCTAAAGAGACCAATCAAGAAAGCAATGGAAATTACTTCTTTTAGAACATAATGATATTAAAGTCATAATGAAAATGAAAATGCTAATCAAGCCAGAATTAAAACACTTACTATACACTACTTTTTTTCTCCAGTTTAATGAAGCAAAATAACAGACTGAAGTGATGTACATTAGATATTAACTAAGGAAAAACTTCAACATAGGAGGCCAAATGAACTCCCAAACTATTCCTCCCTTATGTGTTCACTAATTCCTGTAGCATGTTCACATGCCAGGTATTACCAAAGCCTCACACATGTAGATTACAGTGTCAATGAGTGTTTGATAAGGAGGAACTAACTCTACCTGCAGTATATCACGGGACCCTGGACAGAACATAGTCCCTCTTTGTCTTGGCCATTAAACTGGAATAGGGAATTGAGGGGTGGGGTTATTTTCTCTAGACTCTTTATAGCACCATAAATTTAATTTAGTTGTCTCATTATGGGTCTGTGTTCCTTTAGTTTCCTTGATGTCAAAGAGAGGCTTTGTGTTTTATACAGGGTTGGGCAAAAATAGGTTTATGGCTGTGGGTATGTGAAACAGAGTTTATTCTTATATTATTATTTGTTAATTATTGTATTATTTTACTTACAAACAACTATATACCTACTTTACCCAACCCTGTGTTATTAATCAGAGGTCAGTAATAGACTCCTTCTAGAACCAGAAGAACCAGAAATGAATGGGTAGGCTACCCAAGTATTTTAATGATAGTAAAAATATCTTTAACAACCAGGTGAAAAAGCTAATAAAAACATACAAATTTTTCAAATAAAGTGGCACAGCCCTAGCAAGCCCCATATACCCTGTTAACTGTAAAGAGCCATCTGGAGAAGGCCATTGGTATATATTCATTTACAAGTTAGCTCGTCAACACTTGGGAATGAAGAAGAGTGCATAGGATTCAAGGAGCTTAGCAGGATAGCATAGGGTTTGACACATACAGATGGCCAATAAATGTTCCTTGTATGAATGAGTGAAGAGAAATAAAAAAAAAAAAAATTGAAGTAGAGATATGGTGAAAAGGGGCAAAAACAAAGCTAAAAAATGTCACCAAATTATAACTGTTTCACAGATTTGTAAATTTTATTTTCATGCATTTAAATGAAACTTATCTTTTAAAAAACACAAAGTCAGTATCTGTTTTTTCAGTTGAGCCTCACCACAGTTCCATGCGGTAAGCATTGAGACTAAGGCTCAGAGATCTGATATAGTTCAACTCTGGCCACAGATCTAGTAAATCACAGAGCTGGACCTGGAACCCAATCTTATATTCATCCCTCTAACTTTACCACCAAGATTGGCCCATACATAGGAAAACTCTATTAGCATAAAAACTCATTAAAATCATGTTTATACTTTTATTAACGTAAAATCACATGTATTTAACTGATGTCTCATTAGCTTATTAGAGTTATTGCTACTTGTCTGTCAGAGAGAGCAAATGAATGAATATCCTTCATAACATAAAAACAAGCAGAACAGTAATTAATGACTTTGTTAATAACAACCCTCATGTTTATTTACATTGATTTTCATATATGGAATACATACTTAGAACCTCAGGAAAACAATATTCTTCCATTTACCAAGAATAAATACTTACTAAAAATGCATTATTTTAAAAGTTTTATCCCTGACAACCTCTTACATATGGACATACCTTTAATTTCAATCATCTAATTGGTTTTGTATTCTTTACTCTGCCAAGTTTTTGCACTTATTCAGATGACATTAGGAGGTATATCAAAGGTACTTTCTATGCATAAAGAGCTTTATTGTTGAAGTTCCTCTGTAATCAGCACTTAGATTGTTAAATACAGAGCAGTAAAGTTTGAAGGAATTTAAATATATAACCTCTAAAAACCTGTTCCCTTCATTAGTTTTATATGTAACAAATTCATAGAATTTTTTAAAGTCTGAAATGTCTACACCTTAATGTCACTAACCCTCAATCTCTTTAAATCCTTATATAGCAATATTATAAAAACTGGATTGAACATTCAACTCTCCTTTATTTTAGACTTCTAAAAAATAAATTCACATAAACTAACAAAGCAAAAAACAAAAACAAAAAACAAAGAGCATATAACTTTAAGCATATACATTTAGATGCCATAAGTCATAAAAGACTAAGCCATGTTTTAAATCATTGCACACCCCCCAAATGAATAAAATAATGTCTAGTAAACTGTAGATAATTATAAAACAATAAACACATGGTAATTTAGGAGAGTTTAATTCCCTGTTATTTGGAGATACATAAGAATATTTCATATGGGAGTAGTTTATGAGCTCTTGAAAGAAAAGTAACATACACAAAAATGATCTGATCAGATATAGAGAGGATGCAAAATGGAGGATATAGTATGAGATTGCTAAAATAGCATAGTGCCCAAGGACAGAGATTGGCCCTGGGGTTCTAGTAAAAATGCTAGAGAAAAGGCAAATAGAGTTTTGTTGTCTGGCTTTGGAAAGTCATGGGTGCTCTGTCCACAATGATAGCAAATATTCAAGTATTTGAAACTCTACATAATTGTCCAAAATTTTTAAATTTTAAAATGTATGTATTTGGATAAAGAATATCTACAAACAACCTACAGTTAATATACTTACTGGTGAGAAACTCAAAACTTTCTCAGTAAGATCAAGAAATGGGCAAGCATGTCCCCTTTCAACATTTCTTTTCAACATCCTACTGGAATTACTAGCTAATGTAATAAGACAAGACAAGAAAATAAAAGATATAGAGATTGGGAAGAAAGAAATACAATTTCCTTTATAATCAGATGTCATGATTATGTAGAAAATAAAAAATAAAAGACAAAACAAAATAAAACCTTCTGGAACTATTAAGTAATTATAACAAGGTTGCAGGTTAGCAGGTTAATATATAAAAGTTTATCATTTTTCTATTACAAGCAGTGAAAAAATGGAATTTCAAGCTAAAAACACAATGCATTTACATTAGCAACAAGAAATAAATAAAATACTTAAGTATGAATCTAACAAAATATAGGCAAGATATATATGAGGAAAACAACAGACCCTAATGAATGAAATAAAGAACAAACTAAGTAAATAAAGAGATATTAAATGTTCACTGAGAGAAAGACTCAATATTGTCAAGATTTAGTTCTTCCCAACTTTATCTATATATTTAATGCAATCCCAATAAAAATCCAAGCAAAGTATTTTGTGGATATAGAAAACTGCCTCTAATGTTTATATGAAGAGATGAAAGACCCAGAATGGCCAACCAAATACTGAAGAAGAGCAAAGTTAGAGGACTGACATTACTCAATTTCACGACTTTTTATAAATCAAAGCAGCGTGGTATTATTGTGATAACTAGATCAGTGAAACAGAATAGAGAGCTGAGAAGCAGACCCACATAAATACAGTCAAAATGATCTTTGAAAAAGGAGCAAAAGCAATATAATGGAGCAAAGACAGACTCTTCAATAAAAGGTGCTGGAATAACTAGATGTCCACAAGCAAAGAATATGAATCTAGACACAGAACTTATACCCCTTACAACAATGAGCTCAAAATTGGTCATAGACCTAAATGTAAAATGCAAAATTGTAAAACTCTAGGTGATAACACAGGAGAAAATCTAGATGACCATGGTTATGGCAATGATGCTTTAGATATAACAAAAGCATGATCCATGAAAGAAATAATTGATAAGCTGGACTTCATTAAAATAAAAAACTTCTGCTCTTTGAAAGACAATGTCAACAGAATGAGAAGACAAGCTGCAGACTCTGAAAACATATTTGCAAAAGATACATATGATAAAAATATATTTGCAAAAGATACATAAGATACAAAAGATTTCCTAGCCCTGGCCAGTTTGGCTCAGCGGTTAGAGCATTGGCCTGCGGTCCGGAGAGACCCGGGTTCAGTTCCCACTAAGGGCACGTACTTCGGTTGCAGTTTGTCCCCGGCCCTGGTTGGTCGTGCAGGTGGCAGCCACTCAATGTGTCCCTTCACGTCGATGTTTCTCTCTCTCTCTCCCTTCCTCTCTCTCCCTCCCACTCTATCTGTACAAAAAATGGAAAAATATCCTCGGGTGAGGATTAAAAAAAAAAAAAAGATTTCCTAAAACCCTTAGGAAAATATTAAAACAGAAACTGGATTTTATATTTGTTGTTAACAACTTGTTTCTTCAATCAGGAGGAAAAATCAAGAAAATATTTAATGTTTCTCATATCTAAAGATGAGCAGAGAGACTAATTGCTAGAATGAAGTAATGTGAAGCTCCATCACTCTGCCTATATGTGTTTGGAAGTTACAAAATGCTATAGCATACAAAAAGTTATCTGTGTGGAACTGATAAACAAAGACTGAAAAAGAATAAGGTTAAGCATTGATGATTATTTTATTTTTTCTTTCTATATTTCTAGTGTTTCCTTCATTGATGAAAGACAATGGGAATGGCCACCTGCTAAATAATGCTTGATGGTGACAATACAACACTAAAATATTTCATTGATTCAGCTCTTTTTTATTATTTTTAAAATTGGTCCATGTATTGGAGGGGTGAAGAGGTGAGTAATCAAGTCCATAGTTGGAATCTTTAAAAATGCATTTATAAACTTTACACAAATTTAAAATAATGCTTTTGTCTACTTTAGATGACTAGTAGGACTAATTGGGGATTTTATTTCCTAATAAGTTGTAACTTTTTCATGCATTTGTCCTATAACCTGATTTTCACCTTGACCTAGTTTAATTATCTTTCTAAACGAGATCTTATCTAGTGAAAAATAATTAGAATTATGTGAAACTGACTAATTAGGTACAACTTCATTTTTATTCTTTGCACACAGTTTTATAAAGTATCAACAAAATTAAGACTTGGAAGACCAATTGAAATTTTTCTGTAAATATCACGTGTTTATGTCTAAGGACATGGATGCTTGTTACATTTGAATAGCTTAAGCTTTTCTAATAAATGTATAAGTTTATGTTCTTAACTATGGTCTTACTCTTAGAAAGAGTTTCTGAACCTTTCCTAAATAACTGATCATATTTATAGTAAATAAAGGACAGGAATGTATGTGGCTGAAAGAATTAGTCATGTCAGTCATTTATTTGAATAATTCATCAAAGAGTAAATAAAGAAACTCTGACAAACTAATTATTTATAATTGTTTGGTCCAAATTTTCAATCATTGATAGATGGGGATTTTCACATTTCAATTAGTTATGGTATCACACAAAAGCCACCCAAAATCTAAGTTGAAAAGAAAATGTTGAAATGGTATCCATCCATGTCAATCCTTACTCTTCTTTTAGCCCCATACTAGCAGATCTGAACACAGAAGTAGGAGGAAAATTCCCTTTTCCTCTTCACCTAACGAGTAAGAATCTTAACATGCAATGCTCTCCAACAGAACTTTCTGTAATGATGGAAACGATCTATTTCCACACTGTCCAATACAGTGGCCAAAAGCTCCTTGTGACTACGGAGCCCTTGAAATGTGTTTATTATGACTGAGAAACTAATGTTTTACTTTTATTTAACATTATTTATTTAATATCTAAATTTAAATACTCATATATGTCTAGTGTCTACCATATTGGTCAGTTCAGCTTTAAAGCAAGAGAAATTAATCACACTTTCCTGGAGCTAGAAGTAGGAAGTTCCATGCCCTAATTGGACAAATATACTGCTTTTTAATAACCTTTGAAGTGGGACTGTTAACTCTAACCCAGGCCCCATAATGTCAGGGGTCCATCTTTCTTCAGCTTTTCACTGGGACTTCCTGTCACTCCTCAGAAGTATATACAATTTTGCTTCATTAGCCCCTGTACTTCTCTTGGTTAGTGATGGTTGGTGTTGCCCTTCTGCTCTCCTAAGCTTAGGCTGCTCCTTGTCCCTAGGGCAGAGGCACTCTAAGAGTGGGCAGGGGTGGGAATATCCTATATTATGTTTTGGTCCTTAGAAAAATAATTTAATTGCCCTGGCCGGTTTGGCTCAGTGGTTAGAGCATCAGCCTGCGGTCCTGAGAGACCTGGGTTCGGTTCCCGCTGAGGGCACGTACCTCGGTTGCAGTTTGTCCCCGGCCCTGGTTGGGTTGTGTAGGTGGCAACCACTCGATGTGTCCCTTTCACATCGATGTTTCTCTCTCTCTCTCTCCCTCCCACTCTATCTGAACAAAAAATGGAAAAATGTCCTCGGGTGAGGATAAGAAAAAAATAAAAAAAATAAAAAATAAATAAATAAATAAATAAATAAATAAATAAATAATAATAATTTAATCTAATTTAGGATACTTAAATATAACAGGTTGCTGAGTAGATTTCTTGTGTGGTGACAGAATTATAGCTAAGCTAAATCCAGGATTTAAAATACTCAGTATTAAACATCACATTCTAAATAAGCTCCTTAGACTTAGATCTATACATCCTTCCTAGCATATAGAGAGATGAAGAATTACAGTCGTCCCTCACCACTTCACACTTCGACTTTCATGGCTTCACTCTATCATGTTTTTTAAAAATATATTCATTAAAAAGTTGATCGAGACAATAAAAATGATACAGTGTGCGCTCGATTGTCTAAGTCAATTATACACCCCTGTATTACAATTAAAATTAAAATTACTGTACGTATGGACTGTAGGCCTATGTATTCGAGCACCCCAGGAATCCTTCAATGCCAGGTGCAACCGATAGAGTCTGGAACGAATTAACGGTGATAAACGAACGAGGAATGACTGTATCACCAACTCGCCACCAACCACCATATCACCCCTTCCTCCCATGTTAATATAAGAGAAAGACTAGAGATAGGAGAAGCCTTTTGAGGAATTCAGGATTCATAAAAACAATCAACTTCCATCCCTCCTTGTGGGTTAGAGGGAGAAGGCTATCTCTGTTGCCTGAAACCAAATGAAAGAGGCTCAAAGGCAACACTCATAAATCTTTAGTTCTGCCAATGAGAGATTAGCATCTTATCCTCTGACTGGATGCTTGCAAAATTGAGCAATTAAGTCCTGTACTGATAGTGTAGCTAAAGTAGGAAGTGATTCAAGAATTCTTAGGAGACTGTGACTTGTGTCATCTGACATTTGGGGCCTAGGAGAATATACAAAATGGCTCAGTTAGTGTGGCTCAGTGATTGAGCATCAACCCTTGCACCAAGAGGTCACCAGTTCGATTCTTGGTCAGGGCACATGCCCAGGTTGTGGGCCTGGTCCCTAGTGGGAGGCATGCAGGAGGTGGCTAGTTGATGTTCTCTCTTATCAATGTTTCTATCTCTCTCTCCCTCTCTCTCAAAATCAACAAGGAAAAAAATAAATAAAAAGAATATACACAATGGTATTCACTTCAGATGTAGAGATTTGGAAATCAGGGTTTTGGCTAGACTAGTTCATGGAGGAGGCCATGTAGTAGTGTGGTGCGCAAGGAAAGAATATAGGAGTGACAGCCACTTCATCCCAGTCTCGGTATCCCTTGGAGAGCACAGAAGAAGACCCCAGTATCCTCTCTAGGTTTACATGCTGAAGATCCAGTTGGCTGTAGGCAAAAAATGGGATGCTGTACCCAGAGAAGTTGTTATGATTGTATATCATTGATGGGTCATTTGGAAACATAGTTGGTCCTCTGAGAGGGTGTCTTAGGAAACTGAACATTACTCCAAGAAAACCATGCATATTGCTTTTATGGAAACCACTGACCACTGGGTTAGCACTATGGATACCACTTTGCTATATTCATGTGTCTAGTCATAAGTAGATCTCTTCCTTCCCTTCCCTTTACCCCTTCCCTGAAAAACCAAACACTCTAGGCCAAGAATAGGCAATAGGAGAAGTTACTAGAGAGAACCCTCTTTTCCACTACCCCATAAAGGTAAGCATCTTAGAATAGGCTGAAATCAGAAATGAGTTTAGTTTTATTTTAAAGTGTGCCAAGTGGTTGGAGAATCACAGAATCTACCCAGCAGTTCATTAAGAATCAGGAAAGGGAGATTTGACAAAGTAACTTTAAAAGTAGTGAGAGGAAGAACAAAGCAAAACAAAACACAAATACATCTCATGTTTATATCTATCAAGTTGAGACTACTTAATTAAATAACAAGTATGGATGCTCTTTAATTATATCTTTTTGTTCATTTTAACAGCACTCAGTCTTGATCTACATGAGTAAGTAAATGTTTCCAAACCATTACCACAAATCTTTACCACATAGTAACATATCCATAAACTTTACTATATGTTTTTCAAAAAATAAATAACAAACAAAAAATTTTCAGTAAGCTGGGGTGGATGGTGCGGAGCCCATCTGTAATTTTATTTCTTCATTTTATAAAACCTGCCACATTGCTGTTGAAACACTTGGTAGGGAAAATAAAGTGGCAGATTAATACTTAATTGAAAGAAGAGTCACATCTAACTCCGAAACACTGCTCTGCCTCTATCCACTCCTGGGAGGTCCTTTGGAAACTGTCTCTGGAGCTTCCTTCACACTAACCTTGGCAGTGGAAAGTCTTATCCTATGAGGGTGAATGTAGTTTCTGGAGACAGCCTAAACTCAATTTCATATATTTTTCAGGTGTTAGATATTAATCATGGTGCTAAGTTCTGAGGATAGAGCATGCTATTTAAAAAAAAATAATAATGTTTTCAATTACAATCTACATTCAATATTATTTTGTATTAGTTTCAGGTATATAGCATAGTGGTGTGACAATCATATACTTTACAAAGTGTTCCCCCTGATATTTCCAGTACCCACCTGGCGCCATACATAGTCATTACAATATTATTCACTATATATCCTTTGCTGTATTTTACACCCCATGATCATCTATAACTACTAATCTGCACTTGTCAATCCCTTCATCTTTTTCAATCAATTCTCCAACACCCCTCCCTTCTGGCAATCATCAGTTTGTTCTCTATATCTATGAGTTTGTTTCTGTTTTATTTGTTCATTTATATTATTTTTTAGATTCCACACATAAGTGATATCATATGGTATTTGCCTTTATCTGATTGACTTATTTTACTAGCATAATACCCTCTAGGTTCATCCACGCTGTCATAAATAGTAAGATTTTATTCTTTTTTATGTCCAAATAATATTCCATTGTATATATGTATCACAAAGTTTTTATCCACTAGTCTACTGATGGGCACTTGGGTTGCTTCCATAGCTTAGTTATTGTAAATAATGCTGCAATGAACAAAGGGGTGCATATATTATTTCAAATTGTATTTTGGGTTTCTTTGGCTATATACCCAGAAGTAGAATCACTGAGTCATAAGGCAATCCCATTTAAAAAATTTTAAGGAATTTCCATGCTGTTTTACATGGCAGCTATACCAATCTGTATTTGGAGCATGTTATATTAAAAATAAAAAAAATTAAAAAAAAAAAACATATCTAGGCTTTGGCATCAGACATAGATTTAAATCTAGGATATAGACTGTATTGGCAGTATGGTCATGAGACAGTTCCTTAGCATCTTTAAACATCTGTTTATTTATCAGTGAAGTGTAACTAATACTTTATAAATTGCTTTGAGAGACTTTAATTACATATTATTTATAAAGTGTATAGTGTCTGGGATTTAGTAAACATCCAAATGTTACCCATTCCCACCACAGAAAGCTTTCTCATGTAATGGCACCGAATCTTAAAGCTTAGTTGTAAAGACAGACATATAATGATAATTACAATAAATTTAACTAGTACTCTGAGACATGAACAGATTGTTATAAAAATAAAGGGACAGATGATCGACATTCTTTGGGCAGCTGGAACACAGATATTGGAGAAGAGGCTTGCAGAAGAAGAAATTCTTCAGGTAGAAAAGGTGTGGGACACAGAGCAACCTAGGTAGAGCCAAAACCCAAGGCAGGGAAGAGTGAAGTGTCGGTATATTTGCAGAGTGGGGAGAAGTGAAGTGTGGCTGGAGCATATGGCATGTAGCGGGGATGGCAGGAGATGTTGCTGGAAGAGCAGTTGGGGCCAAAATGTCAAGGTCCATCAGAGCTCTGCTAAAGGGCTTGGCATTTACCCAGCAGGCAACGGGGATCCAGAAGAGGTTTTCAGCAGGGCAGTGAAATGAGTGGATTTGTTTTTGAGGAATTATTTCTCTGGCATCAGAGTGGCAGATGAATTAGAGTGGAGAGAAACTGGTGTCCAAACACAGCCATAGTCTTCTAACTGGGCTCTGAGCCACCATTTCGGACATGCTGAAGTGGTGTTGCCTGCAGGACATTCTGTGCAAAACCACTCTCAAAAAAAAAAAAAATGAACATAGGAAAATCCCACTTAAGGCAGATAAATTACAGGGTAATTATTTCCACTGCAAAAACATTCCTTGCTTTACAAGAGGATTCATTTCAGGACCCCAGAGTTCCTTTAAATAGCAAATTTCTTAGTGCATTTAGGCATCCCTTTACATCTCATTAGCTACCAGACAGAGGTGAAGAAAGTCAAGAAAATCTTAAGGATATCGTTTCAAGAGTTGTTGCTGAAAATCATCAAGGAATGACAATAAAAATTTGAAATTATTTTTTTTTATTAATTTATTTTTGAGATGACATGGAGGGACCTGAAGTTATTGTTTATCAGTAGGGAAATGAGTTTGATTGATACAAATGTTTAGATGTGATTTATAGAAACAGCTATTTCCTAAGATGAGTACAATGTGGGCCATGATAGTCCATGGAATGCATCCCAAAGATTTCAAGCATCACAGCTCAAAACATGACTGGGAAACCTCTTTGAGAAATGCCTTCAGAACAGACTTTGGACTGTCCTGACTTCGCTGTCTGTCTCTGAGTGCCTTGCTGTGCACACACAGAGTACAAGTACCCAGGGCGCTTCATGAAGAACCTAACATAGAGTGAGCTCAGAGACTCCCTGGTTACTACAGAGAAGTTATGTGGCAGAAAGTGAAAGGTGCCTCTCATCATTCTTATTTTATTTTCTGGTAACAAAATACATATTTTTAAATAGGTACATTATAAAATAAATAAAGACATCCTTTACCAGTCTTCCTTGTAGCTATATGTGGGGGTCTTGTCTAAATTAGGGTTAACAGGATGTAAATAAAAGTATGTTGTAGGACTCTCAGAAAAGCTGATTAAAAAGAGCTGGAGGAAAGTATTTTGCTATCTTAAGCTTCTTTTTTTTTTTTTATCCTCACCCAAGGACATTTTTCCATTGTTTTATTCAGATAGAGTGGGAGGGAGAGGAAGAGAGAGAGACAGAAACATCGACGTGAAACGGACACATCGAGTGGTTGCCACCCACACGACCCAACCAGGGCCGGGGACAAATTGCAACCTAGTGAGGCTTGTGCCCTTAGCGGGAACCGAACCCAGGTCTCTTGGGACCACAGGCCCACACTCTAACCACTGAGCCAAACCAGCCAGGGCTCCTCAGCTTCTTCTTGCTGCCATTGTGGAATGCAGATGCAGTGGTAGGAATTCCCATAGCCATCTTGAATCAAGAGGTGACGAAAGCTATCACTGAGAATGGAAAAGTAGCTAAATAGACACCTGGGTCTCCAGTGTCCTCTGAAATCCCACGTCAGCTAGGACTGCATACCTTCAGATCTCCTTTATGTAATAGAAATAAATGTCTATCTTGTTTAAACCACTAGTATTATGAATTTTTGTTGTTAAATTAAAGTGAAAATTAATCCTAACTGACACACATTATACCAAAATAGAATGTAATCTTGTCTACATAACTTATTAGAATGCATATGTATAAAATAAGAAGAAATGTTCTATCATTCTGAATTTTCTAGTTTGACAGATAAGTATGATGAGAATAAGAATATCCCCCCATATGAGCACAGGAATTTAGAGATAGAAATTTTTCCATCCATGACCACATTTAATCCTTGATGTAACTTGTGATAAAGCTGCCGGATTTCTATTCCCATATAAACAGATGATAAAATTACAACTCAGAGGGACTTGCCCAAGGTCAAACAATGTAACTGGTGAAGTCAGAATGCAAACCATTTGACTTAGAATTTATTGCTTTCTGCTGATAACTTGCAGGTTCTACATATAAAAGTGAGTTATACTATTCTATGCCATTAAATACCTGATGTACTTATATGCTTCTTTATTTAAATAGGTTTTTTTTAAAGAGAGATTTGGCTTCAGTCGTTTTCCACTTCTGTGGGAGTAACAGTGAGTAGACTTACCTTCCCACCTTGAACAACCAAAACCCAGACAGTGGTTTTCAGACATTGGAAAATAGGCAGCAAACAAATGTCATCCTTGAGAGATGAGAAACAAATACAACAGTGAGCGTTACTTTTGCTTCAGGAGGAAGTTTCTAGGCAGCAGCACAGATGGAAAGAACCCGAACAGCTCACAAACTCACTGAGTTGAGGAGACAGAAACTGGAGTCCAGGGAGCCAAGGTGGTTATAACTGCAGGACAGAGTGCCAGAGAGGAGGCAGAAAACTCTAAAGTTCTGCACAGTCCCCAAAGTATACGAATGGACGCTGACCTGCACAGGAGTAAGAAGAAATTACCCAAGATTAGGGAACGATCCACTAGAAACCACTGTTGGAGCTCACACAGAGCGAGGTGTAGTTCCCCACATAACAGCATAGAAGAACCTGGTATTACAAGAGGCTTTGGAGAGAGCTCTAAGTAGGAAATGACCTTGTATATATCATGTTAACATAAATTTAAAATAGTCACAGGTAGCAGATGGAAGAATGGCCTGTTGCATAGCCACCCATGATGTTATGAAATTCAACATAAATGACAATCGCAGTACTTCTGCTTGATCTTGGCATCTATCCTAGAATTAACCAAATAATTACTAGTCATTACTTCTGAACAAAGCACTGTTCTACATATTAGGATACATAGCAAGGAAGAAAAACAAAACAAAAAAAAGAATGGAATTTATATTCTGGTAAAGAGTGAAAGAGAGACGATGAATGTTATAAATGTTATATTGGAGAAATAAATTTTATCAAAAAATATAAATGAGAATAAGGTGCTGGGATAAGTTGGAGAGATGCTACAATTTTAAAAGCTTCATCAAGTCGTCAAGGCAGATAAAACCAAAGCCCAGCGAGGAGGCAAGGGAGGCTGGATAGAAATAAACAAAGAGGAAAGCAGCAAAGAGATGAGGTCAGAAATGTAGCAGGGGATCAGCTCCCATAAGGCCATCGTAAAGAAACCCGTCTTTAAGTAAGAAGGACACAGCAGAGTTTAAAGCAGAGGTACCCCGTGATGACTCACAGAGTTTGGAAGGGTACTCTGTCTACTGGTTGGGTTAGGCGCCAAAGGTAGAAGCCAGAGGACTAGCTCATAGGTCATTCCAGTGCTCCCAGGGAGAAGTGCCAATGGTTTGGACCAGTGTGTACACTGTGGACAAAGTGAGAAGTCGTCAGATGATGCTTATGTTTGAAAAAAATAGAGCCACAAGAATTTCCTAACAGATTATATGTGGGGTATAAAAGAAGAGAGTAGTTAAGGATGCTTTCAAGAATCTTACTGTGCCTTATTTGTTTGGTTTTTAACTAACTGGAAGGGTAGAGTTACCATTAAATGAAAAGGAAAAAACAAAATGGGTTGAGTGCATTTGAGACCAAAGATCAGCTCTGGACATGTGAAATCAACGACAGCTGAGCTGGCGATGCTACTAAATCTATTTTTTTTTTTTTTTAATTCTAAAGAAAGTATAAGATCTGCAGCCTGATAGTTGCCAAATGTTTTTTAAAAATCACAACATAAAACCCCTTTTTCCTTCCAAAGAACATAATAAACCCTACATAACTGCATATTTTAAAAGAAATAGGAAAACACAATAGTTCAGAATCTTGCTCCTAAGTGAAGTCTCCCATGATAGACACAGATGCATTAATCAGCCTACGGTGCTCCCCCAAATAGCCCATTGTGCAACTTGGGCAACACGTTTTTGCAATTTAACTTCTGCTTTGCCTACGTTATTTTGTAAATGCATCCTCTTCATGTCGCAAAGCTGTCATTTATACAGACTTGCACAGCAGGGCCTACCTTTAAATACTGAGATCTCAGACATATTGAGGCTCTTTGCATAATTTACTTGGTTGCAAGCTGCTGGCTGTTGCAGTGATTTAACAGTTGTTCTTTCACAGACAATTAGAACACGGAGGTTATACAGCCATAAGATTTAGGGTCAGAAACATATACTTGTCATCTAGACTGACACTGTCATTCTACAGATGTGGAAACTGAGGACTGGAATAGAGAAGGAATTTGCCAGAAAATGTCAAAGACTGATTTAGATCAGTCAGTTGCTTTCAGAAAAAAAAATGGTATTTCAACGTGTGATGTAAAGATGGTGTAGGGTGAAAAATGGTTACATTCAAATAACTTGTTATTTTGAAGACTGTAGGTGACAAGACATACTCTTTGCTGCTGTCTGCCTGCCCCTTCTTCCCTTGCTGCTTAAAAATGCAATGAACTGGGCCGATAATTTACAGTACAATTTGCACAGCCAAAGCAAAAGTTCCAGCTTGAGATCTGTAAGCAAAGGTCACATTTAACACCAACCTTTTGCGCTGTGTGGACTCAAAGCAGTTTCAGGATTTGTTATTTAAAAGCCATAAATAATGTGCCTCCTTTTGTGTCATCCCGGAGACTGATGATCTCTCCTTTCACATTTTCTTCAGCATAAAAATTCGCCAAAAGGAATTTTAAGACAAAAAGAAAGGAGAAAAGAAATAGTGAAAAGATAGCTTTGGTAATTTCTGGTAATAATTTCCAAAGCTAATCGAGCTTTGCCAGTGGAGATAAGACGGTTAGCATCCAGGCAGTGTAACATAAAGAGAAATACAGAAACAAATGTCCTATATGCTGTGGCAACTGCCCTGATCAGAGCTGTGTGCTCTGAGCCAGTCCCAGAAGCGTGATGATAACAATGGTTCTTTGTCCCGTGTTCTTCCTCCCGTATAACCTGTCAGGATATGATGTGTCAATCTTAATCAGTGACAAAAGTTTCGTATAAGAGGTTCCGCACAAAATATTCTTACCCTCTCAGGCAAGAAAATGCAGTATGTTGTCACTCTCCCTTCGTCCTTCCTTTAAAGCACAACTGTGGCAGTGAGTCAGAGACAGCTGTGCCTAGCACTCCTCTTCGGAAACTGCACTTGTAGCCAGAGGGCAGCTCTGCATGAATCGGTGCGGAAATCGCCCTTCGAGAAGGGAGCACCTTACACGTGTTTGCAGCTCTGCCTCTAGTAAGGACATTTTCTGATGAGCACTACTATGCTCTTGTATTTTACAACTGCTCGTGCCATTTTATTTTCTCATGTATAAATAATTACCTCATTTCATTTGCAAAGCTATGTTTAAGGTAAGTATTATTATGCCACTTTCGTGATGATGAGTTTTCAATAAGTTGACATACCCAAGATCACCCAGCTTGAAAGGGGCATGACCAGGTCGGAGGTCCAGTCTAGCTCTCATTTCACTAAACTTTAACTGCTTCATTTAGGGAATTTATTTATTAGGGTACTTATTAGTACCGAATTTTATACACCAAAGAACTGATTTATTACATAGGACAAGAACTTTTCTCTTTTCTCTCTGTGGCCCAAAATATAGATAGAACATAGCTCCGACTACCCAGAGCCCTTGTGATGCAACTCAACTGTCCCCTATTTAATGAGACTGAGGTGCCTCTCAAAAGATTGGATGTTCATTATCCAGTTATTCCAATGGAGCTTCGGGGCCCCTGAGCATTGTGGGAGCTGTGGCCCTGTGTGTCCGTGGGTGGGCTTTGCCTGCTCAGGAGCAGAGCCCAGGAGCCGGGAATTCATGAGGTGCCAGAGTAAGACAAACCCAAGCCAGAGAAAGGGAGTGGAGTGTTTCCTTGAACAGTTGCCTTCCTTCCTATGTGTCATGTAATCTACAAAATACTATGAAACATGTTATTAGGCTGCCAACTATTCAGTTAGGCTATTTCTCAGTCCACAGAAAGCACTTTCTTCCGAGGAGAGTGGCCGTGGCATTTGTCACGCACGTACGATTGTGCGTTATGCTTCACAAGCGCGCACTAATTCACTTTTATGCATTTTTCACCATAACCATGTGAAATCAGTGTTACATTCACGTTCCTGGTGAGGAAATAAAGGGTCAGAAAAGGCAAAACTGTTAATAAGCGAGAGAGCCCAGAATCAAAGCTAAAATGGACAATTAAAGGTAAGAGAGAAACTTCGAGCGCACATACTACATTTTCTTCTACACATCTTGGTGTGAGTGACTTTTTTTACTTGAAAATATCCTTTCTGGGGAAGGTGGTGGTGGTATCTAATGCTTTTGCTAAAGGAAGACCTGGAATGAGGGGAAGTGACCACAAAAAGCCAACCTCATCACACTCGACCCGTTTGTAGTAACAGAAGGGAAAGCCATCGCTACACACAGGCCTCCAGGTCAGTCCCGTTTTCCTATGTTCCAAATAGTTATGATTAAGCAACTTACACAAGAGTGAAAACCAACATAGAGAAAGGGAGTTGGTGACTAGCTTGTTAATGCTTGCTGAATATGTCAAACCAGGAGCATCATTAGATTGTCCAGCTTGAAGCCAGGTCCAATGGCCAAGGATTATCTTGAATCTCCACACTGGGACGAAGCTAAACAGCATGGCTAACTGCGGCCTTGGGAGAATGATTGGGCAGAAATGACTTTAGGATCTTTCATTCTGTGAAGAGCAATATTTTCGTATTTGAATTTAGTAATATGAACACAAATGCTCTGGATGCTGTCATCTGCAACCCAGATCCTTCCTAAAGAATGGAGAACTCGTTTCTCAGCTGCTGGGAGTGGTCCTGGCAAAACCTCCTCATGCTTGCAGTTCCACAAAGGTCCTCATGTCCTCTGAAGAGAGTTGCCTTACCCAAGGCCATACAGCTCACTAATCCCCAGTTCAGAGCCTGTTTTCCTGAGCCAGTGATGAAGGGAAAGGGGATGAATGCTAATACTCATCGTCCAGCAACTGAAGAAGACTTTCTCACTCTCCCCCCACGACCGCATGGTGCTAACCCTTAGCATTGTACTGGATGCCTGTACATGGCAATACGTCATCACAATAGGTATGTTTCTTCAAGGAAGATTTTACTCATTATTCATTACCAATGTAGCCTTGGGCCCTAAGCTTAAGTGCCTGATTCATAATTACACGGGCCTTAAAGAAGCACCAATAAATTTAAGACTACTTAATGCTGGTACCCCCTCTGCAATACTCTTGTTGGCTTGTATCTATTCTGTCTTAGCAGGTCCACAATTAAGAGGCTTTCACACCATCCCCAAATAGCTCAGGGTACTCTTTGGACAGCTTAAGTTGCTCTTCCTTATTTCCTCCAAAAGCTTTTTCCCCTACAGAGGAGATTCTGCCAAATTTTTCTTGCTCTATCCCTTAAAGTCTTATGAAACATATCCAGCTCTTTGATAGATTATAATTCTTCGGCTATACAAAAACAACTTTCCATCTCCCTGAAAACATCGTCTAACACTCCCAGATTTTAAAACATTTCCTTATTTCCTTACTGGACTAGGTTTAAGACTCCGTCTTCTTGTCCTGCTGCTCTCTTCTGCACGCATCTCACTTTTTTAATATCGGTATTAAAATGGTAAATTTAGTCACAATTCATTAACTGTGCAAACATCTGACTTTCTACTGCATACGAAGAATCAGACTAGATCCTAGGAATAGACTCTGCAAAGAGCTCAGAGTCCACCATAAGTTTAGGAAAATTTACTTTCCTCCCTGAAACCAATTTCCAGGGTATTGTTATAAAGACAGTATTGAGTATTGTTATATTCTGTGACAGAATAACCCTAATTTTTTCCTATATAAAATTTCTTTCCGTTTGCATTCTTCCAAGTGAAAATTTATTTCCTGGAATAGAGAACTAGACCCAAATTACTGTTAACCTGAACCTCTTATGAATTGGACAGTGTCACATCCAGCCACTTGTTATCTATGCACCTAGGTATAGAAGTTATTCCTCCTCAACCCTGACCCTCCCTGTTTCACAGTCCATTGCCTTTTAATAATAAAAGGGAAATTGTGTTCTCAGCTCTTATTCTGAAATGCAAAACAGGATCCCTCTTGCATGGAAAACAAGTAAGTTTACACATTAATCTATAAAATGTAGTCTGTATAGTATCATTGTACAAAAACTCTCTCTTAAATACATCGGCGTACCTTATAATAAACCATACCTTTAAAATGCCAGGCCTGGCTGGTTTGGCTCAGTGTTTAAAGCATCGGCCCACCAACCAGAAAGTCCCGGGTTTGGTTCCTGCTAAGGGCACGTACCTCGGTTGCGGTTTGTCCCTGGCCCCAGTTGGGGTTGCATGTGTGGCAACCACTCGATGTGTCTCTCTCACATCAATGTTTCTCTCTCGCTCTTCTTCCCTCTCTCCCTCCTACTCTATCTGAAGATAAATGCAAAAATGTCCTTGGGTGAGGATTAAAAAAAAGAACTAAAATGCCAGATAATCAAAAAATTCTCATATGACAACTGGAAAAGAGAGAGAGAGACATAAGTCTGTTGTTCCATGTATTAATGCATTTCCTGGTTGATTCTTTTTTTTTTTTTATCCTCACCGGAGGACATTTTTCCATTTTTGTTCAGGTAGAGTGGGAGGGAGAGAGAGAGAGAAACATCGATGTGAAAGGAACACATCGAGTGGCTGCCACCCGCACAACCAACCAGGGCTGGGGACAAACTGCAACCGAGGTACGTGCCCCTAGCGGGAACCGAACCCGGGTCTCTCAGGACCACAGGCCGACACTCTAACCGCTGAGCCAAACCGGCCAGGGCTCCTGGTTGATTCTTGTATGTGCCCTGACCGGGGGTCAAACTCACAACCTTAGCATATCAAGACGATGCTCTAATCAACTGAGCTACCCAGCCAGGACCACTACCTTCATGTTTAGGAAATTTATCAACTTTTCTTCTCTTCAGTAGCAGTCAGGTCAGGGTAGAAAGTAATTCATAGATAATGCTCCTGTTTTCATATTAGCTTAGAAACAAAGTTTCATTAATAAGTTTTGGTAACGTAAAAGAATCTTGGAGACCATCATTTTGAGAAGAGAAAGTCGAGACCCAGAGAAGTAAATTGTTTACTCTACTACAAGGATACACACACACAACAGAGTCAGAGTCAGTCAGGATCGATCTGTCATTCACTCATTCAGTTAACAAACAGTTAATAACTGCCTTCTATGAGCAAAGAGCTGTGCTAAACTCTATAATTGGTGAATACTGGTTCATTGAATAAACAATGTCCTAAAAATCTATGGACAGAAGTATTTTAATAAATGTTCTTTAAAAGGTTATTTTAAAAAATGGAAATTTGATCTTTAATTTTCTAATTATTTACTGAAAAGGAGAATTTGGCAAACCTTTCCATGTTCAAGATAGTTTCTCTACTATCATTCTCTTCATCAGTGAAATGGAACAAATGAAGTTCTCCGCACATGGGACAACCACCAGTGCCTTAGAAGATCTTGCACCAAACACATGGAAGACAAGGGAGCAAATTAATGCACGTACGTGACTCCATGAGAGGTTGGTTTGAAGGGCAGAGTGCTGGTAATGGAGTAAGACTGGGTCTTAGCCAAACCTGGCAGGTTGTCTACCTTTGAGGCTAACTGGATTCTACCATGAACATGTAATTCTTCAGATTCTCTCTTTACTTGAGAAGGGGAATTTTTTTTTTTTTTTAACCAAATTCTATCCCCAACACTAACTTGCCTATTAATTCATGATCAGCGTTTCTCCATGTTCTAGAAATCAGTCTTTGGGAAAATGGTAACCAGGTTTAAATGTTATGGTTACTTAATAATAATTAGAGTTTAAAGGGCTTGTTTCATGAGCCATAGACCTTACTCAAATGAAAGATTCTAGTGTGTCCATGTGCATCAACACAGCCCAAGGAGGCACTGGGTATCTTTGGACTAGAACACAGCCACAAACACCGGTAGTTCTGGAGGGTTAAAGAGTTACCAGCAGCACAGAAACCAACTGCCTGGGCCTTTAGAACATCACAAGTGGTCCTTCAAGTAACTAAATTTTAGATGAAGTGATTCAGGAAAACTTAAAGGTGGAGGAACAATGTATATGAATAATATATAGAAATATAGTCCAAGTTTTAGACATTTAAAAGTAAAATGTAAATCAGGTCAACAAACATTTATTCATGCATAAAATATAGAAATAAATGACAAAGATATTTAAGAGTCCATCCTGATTTCCAGTGAGGACTAGCAGCATAACAGTAGGATATCATAATTGCAAAACAACAGTTAAAATGTAAATGCCATAAAGGCTAATTGGTGTATGGATTTTGAGAAGTAAAATGCGCGCACACACACACACACACACACACACACAGAGAGAGAGAGAGAGAGAGAGAGAGAGAGAGAGAGAGACTGAGACCTTTTGGTATAAGAGAAAGGTATTTGAGATGCCTTATAATTCAAATTCAATTTTGACAAAAAAGGAGTAGTAAAAAGAAAAACACAGAAGAGAAAGAAAGAGAAATGCTAAGTATGATGCATATTTGGGCATTAGCCATAAATCTGGAGAGAATGTAAGTAAATTGAGAGAGGAAGTGAGAGATGGGACTAGAAAACTCAACGGGGCCTTACTAACAGGGACGTGATGGTGGGAATGAGTTAGTAATAACTGCGTAAGGGAATGAAAAACAGTGAAGGCTGGGTTTCTTGTTTTCTTACATTCAACCAAGACCACTGAGATAAAAATATTCATTGCAGAGACTCAGATAAGGTTCTTTGACTAACAACAGCTCATTAGAATGTTCAGAGGTGAATCAGCTTCCATTTCAGATACCTTTGCAACTATTCTCAAGAATGTATAAACTCCTTGGACATTATTATTCTTGGATTACAGATTTGTTTTATTCAATATTAAATTGTCAGCATCAGTATTTGTTCTTTCACATCACATTTTACCTGCTCCGATGTGATGCTCCCTGGGAGGCAGAACTGGCAGATACCAATCGAATTGTTAAAATATGTCTGTCCTTTGTTCTACACTTGAAGGTAAAAAGGCTATACCAATACATGATACTTTTATGGTATATGGCACAGGCAAAACTCTAAATGTATTTTTATTGATTACATTGGCTGGTACCTATCAAGTCATCCTGATACAACAGGTTGGAAAATGGAAAATCTATTCAATCAACCGGCTTGTCTACTGTTTTCACCAAACCACTCATTCTGGCTCTTCGTAAACAAAGGCTGAAACTCGGTACACTTTTATTACCTATCCTGCAAAAAAGAACTAGGCATTAGAATTCAGAAAAATGGAGATTGAATTAAAACTCAGTATCTCTATTACGATGCAGTTGGGAATCTCCTCCAGACATCTTTTGCAGTTTTATTGAGAAACAGTTGACATACATCATTGCATAAGTTTAAGGCAGACAGAATAATGGTTTGATTTACATATATTGTGAAACAATAACCAAAATCTTTTCAGCTATCATCCTTCTTCTCATATAGATCCAATAAAAAGGAAAGAAAGAAAAATCCTGTGATAAGAACACTGAGGGTTAACTCTCTAATAACTGTTTTATATACCATATGGCAGTGTTAGCTATCATCATTCTGTTGTACATTACATCCCTAGCTCTTATTTATCTTATAACTGGAAGTGTATGCCTTTTAATTACCTTCCTCCAATTCTCCCTCTCTCTACCCTCCACCTCTGGTTACCATAAGTCTGGCCTCTTTTTCTGTGATTTACTTATTTATTTTTTTAGATCCACATATAAGTAAGATTATATAGTATTTGTCTCTCTCTGTCTGACTTATTTCACTTAGTACATTGCCTTCAAGATTCATACAGGTTGTCAAAAATGGTAGTACTTCATTTTTTATGATTGTTTTTTGGGTATAACACCTAAGGCACAAGCAACAACAACAAAAAATTGGAATTACATCAAACTGTGAAAAGCTTCTGCATAGCAAAAGAAACCAACAAAGTGAAAAAACAGTCATTGGAATGTAAAAAAATATTTGCAAACCATATATGTGATAAGGGGTTAATATCCAAAATATACAAAGAATTCATACAATTCAGTAACAAGAACACAAATAATGCACTTCAAAAATGGGTAAAGGAATTGAACAGACATTTAACCAAGGAAGATATACAAAAGGTCAATAGGTACATGTCATTAGAAAACTGCAAGTTAAAACCAAATGAGATATCACCTCACACCTGTTAGAATGGCCATCGTCCAAAAGACAAGAGAGGCCTGGCTGGTGTGGCTCAGTGGTTGAGCATCGACCCATACACCAAGAGGTCACCGGTTTAATTCCCAGTCAGGGCACATGCCCAGGTTATGGGTTCAGTCCCCGGTGGCGGGCATGCAGGAGGTGGCCAATCTATGTTCTCTCTCACCAATGTTTCTATCTTTCTCCCCCTCTCCCATCTGCTCTCTCTAAAATCAATAAGGAAAAAGAAAAAAAAAGAAAAAAGACGAGAGATAAGAAATGTTGGAGAGAATGTGGAAAAAGGAGGAAACTCGTGCACTGTTGATGAAACTGTAAACTGGTACAGTCATTATGCCAAACAGTATTGGCTAGCCTCAGAAAATTAAAAATGCAACTACCATAAGATGTAGCATTCTTACTTCTGAGAATATATACAAATGAAATGAAAACACTAATATGAAAAGATATCTGCACCCTCATGTTCATAGTGGCATTATTTACAATAGCCAAGACATGAAACCAACCCAAGTTCCCATTGATGGATGAATAGATAAGAAGCTGTAGTGTATGTACAAGTGGAATCTTATTCCTCCGGACATTTTCTTTCTTTCCTTTTCTGTCGAATAGGGCACCTTTACCTCTTCCCTATGCAATGTACTTTCTCCTAGACTAGAGCTATGTATTTAGTAGAGTGAATCTGATACCATTAATATTTTCAGATCAAAAAACTCACATTAAAGGAATCTTAGAATCACCCAAAGATAATATATATTATGGTTCCTTATAGCTATGTACCTTCAACATATCTTACTTATCAAACACGCCCAAACACTGAATGTTACAGGTTACCTAGGAAACTTGCAGTGACTACACTTAAAAAAAACAGAAAGCCCTGTTACTGAAGCAGAATGCCATTTTAAAATTTCTATTTTGGGAAGGGTAAAAGAAACGGGTAACAAGTGCATATTAGTGCATAGGTACTGTTCTGTTTTTCCTCACATTATTCTTCATTTGTCTTCCATTTCTACCACTAATTTGCTCATAAAATAAAATGCCAAAGAATATCAAAATGGATCAAGAGCAATGATTTCTATTATCAGCTATGATGTAGTTAATGAGATCTGATTCTGTGGTTACTCAAATGATGTGATAATTTTTATGCCTTTTTTAGCACTTGGTAATGTAGGGTCATCATACATACAGCATGCGTAGCTTTTGCTTGTAGCCCTGGAAAAATTCTTAATGGTGCCCCATTTTACTTGAAAATTATCAAGGTTTGGATGACAAATTTATGCTTGCCTTAATTAATCATCTATTACAAGCTAAATGTATTGAGGAAATAATCAGGATAACCACTGTCCTGGAGGAGCTAAAAATGTATAATCTAACTGAAATAACACAAAAAGTACCACAATATATTACTTACGATATTTACTACTAAAATATTATAAAGATGTTGTTATATTTTACACTATTACCAAATGCCAAAAATAACTTTTTACAAATTTCTGTGCCTATTGTAATACATTGCATGAAGAGACACTTCTCCATAGCCCAAAAAGGAGGACAAACGAAGGGTATCCAGAATAGGTTGTTCAATTCCGTAAGCCCTAATAGTCACTTAGTTAGCAACAAAACCAAGGCCACCGTGGCTGCTGCCCAATCCTAAATCTACCACAGACAGGCTGCCTCAGGGTTAGTACTCTGCAAAATACTCTGAAAGATGTAGTGTTTTCTGCAGTCCAATGACCATGCCCATTATCATTACCAGGCAAACTTACATAGTATTTCTACATTTGCTAGGTGCAGTGCACACAATTCAGCAGAAAGGAGCTTGGGAAGTGCCTCTGGGTGATGATGGTGGTGATGATGATAATGAGGAAGAATTGTATTTCTTATGAATCTACATTTCTACTCTAGTCAGCAAAAACCAAATGTGAAAGATCCCCTATACACAGATGGAAGAACATCTTTTCTTTTCTTTCCTCAACAACCCTTGGTACTTATAGTAAATGAAACTTACACCAATTTGGTTTGGGAAGGTGAAAAGATTAGTTTTAGGGCTCAAATGTCAATTCTGCCATTTCTTAGATCTGTGTGCTTAACCCTTCAAGGCTAAATTTCTCATTTTTACAATAAAGATTACAAGAGTCCTACCTCCAAAAAGAAAAGTGTTGCAATGAAATGAAAGAAAAGATGTGAAATATCTGGCATGATGCTGGTCAAACTTGAACCCGAGTGTCAGTTCTCAACTGTACATAATCCCCAGAGTTGTAAGGGTTAGTATTACCAAGGAATATCTTCAAATGACCCCTTCTAATGCTAGTAGGTTAGAGTGGTAGTTTTAAAACTTTAATGTGTAAACAAATCAGGTGAAATACTTGTTAAAATGCAGTTCTCAAAACCCACATGCAGAATTCTGATTTTCTCTGTCTGAAAGATTTCCCAGGACTTGTAATATCTTACTAGCACCTGTTCACCCATTACCACAGATCACACTTGCATAACTGAGAAAATAAAGCCATGTCATCATCTCAAGGCCAGAATTTCACAGCAAATAACATACCTAACCGCTGATCATCTCCCTCGAGGTATCTTGCCAGCAGCCAATATGTGCCAAACTTAAACCTTGAAACTGTTGTGCTCTTTAAATGATCTTCTACCTCTAAACCTCAATGTATTCATCCTCTAATGAATATGTGAAAAAATTAAAACCCTCATATATTGGTAGTAGTGTAGCTGCTTGGAACCCAGTTTGGCAATTTTTAAAGTCAGTGCCTTGGCCGGGTGGCTCAGTCGGTTTGGGTTTAATCCCCAGTTTGTTGGAGTGCATATAGGGGAAACCAATGGATGTTTCTTTCATACATCATTGTTTCTTTCTCTCTCTCTCTCTCAAATCAACATATCCTCAGGTTAGGGTTTAAAAAATAAATAAATAAATAAATAAATAAATAAATAAATAAATAAAAGCGACCATGTGACTAGTAGGTTTAATTCTAGATTTATACCTAAGAGAAGTGAAAACACATGTCCATGCAAACACCTGTACCTGACTGCATTATTCATAATAGCCAAAAAGTAGAAACTGATGAAATGTTCATCAATTGATTAATGGATGAATATAGCATGGTATATCCATACCATGGAATAATATTCAGCTGTGAAAAGGAACAAAGTACTGACACATGCTACAACATGAATGAACCCTCAAACATTATTTTAAGTAAAAGAAGCCAGACACAAATGACAACACATTATATGATTCATTTATGAGATATCCAGAATAGGCAAATCCATGTAGACAGAAAGTAAATTAGTATTTATCAGGGGCCTGGGTAAGATACAATGGAAAGTGACTAATGAACATGGATTTTTTGGGTCGAGAGATAAAAATATTCTTTAATTAGATAGTAGTCATATTTGCACAACCTTGGAATATACTAAATTTCATTGCATTGTACACTTTAAAGGGATACATTTTTATATGAAAAAAAGGGATTCCAATGGCTCTTCACTGCAATAAAAACTTGAAACTTCTTCTTTTTTCTTTTTTTTATCATTCTCACCCGAGGACATTTTTCCATTTTTTGTTCAGGTAGAGTGGGAGGGAGAGAGAGGAAGAGAGAGAGAGAGAAACATTGAAAGGGACACATCGAGTGGTCGCCACCCGCACAACCAACCAGGGCGGGCGACAAACTGCAACCGAGGTACGTGCCCTTAGCGGGAACTGAACCCGGGTCTCTCCGGACAGCAGGCTGATGCTCTAACCGCTGAGCCAAACCAGCCAGGGCAAAACTTGAAACTTCTTAACTTGGACATGTGACTCATTCTTCTACAGGCCCTCTTCATGCGTCCTATCCCCCAGCCTAAGTTAACCATTGCTCTTCTCAAGTGCGAGCCTGAGTTTTCTGCTGGTGTAAAACAGGTTGCCTATATCTTTCCTTTATGTGCAATTGCTTTAATGTATTATGCAATGTCACTACTCCATACTCAAATGCTGAGTTAAAAACCAAACTTTGTTTTCCAAAAACACAGTATGCCTTATTTTTGTGTGGAGCAATTTCATTTGAAGCATGTGCATGCTGAAATTCTCAACACAGGAATAAAGCAAGATCCTGTCCTTGATAAAAGTAACATAAAATACCACTACTGCAGCCATAAACACATACACACCCATGCACACTGCATACACAAACTCCTGAGTAGACATACATGACCAATAAAGGAATGAATAAACAGATCTTATCAAGGCTTACAACTACCCCATTTCCTCATGCTGCTATCAGTAAAATACCTCTTTTAGTAGCAATTTTAGAAAGAGAAGTAAAAGCCAGCAAGCAAAATTCTGGTACTTATTCAAATTTAGAACTTTAATCCCATATCCTGTGTCTCTGTTCTTAGCTTATGTGATATCCTTTCTTCTGTTCTTCTGAGGATGTTAGTTTATTCTTCTCTGCCTCCAGAATACGTAGACTATTAAGTAGAGTCAACATCTAAAATATATACTGACTGCTTCCTGTATTCCCCTTTGTCTGAGTACTGGAATATTGGAAGCTATACTTAACTAAATGTTCCCTTCCCCTTGGTAAAGCTAACATTCCATTTAGTTTTTGTTGCAAACCTATCACACTACAGTAAGTGGGCAGGAGGTTCACTAATAAGCATATAAAATTGAAGGAAGAAGAGACTGAAAAATTAAAGCAACATCTAGGAGTGGAGACTCCTTCGTAACTCCCCATCAGTGACAAATACAGGTCAATTATTTCTTACTGAAGTCCATGACACATAGTCATTATTTTTAATTTGTGCATACAACGATGGACCTCCAGCAAAAAATATCCACAAGGTGAAAGCTAATTGTAAATAGCTTGAGAGGAAGAACACTGGTTTAAATGAACAAACTTCAGTGCCTTTTTCCTACTTTTCTACAAGGGAACCTATTATTTTTAAGTGTATTTTTGTTTTTAGGAAATAAAAAATAAGTGATTAGACATGACATCAGCATATATCACTCACCAGCAGGACTCTCACCAACAGAGACACTTGGTTATGCCAACTGAATTCCAGAATCACAGTGAACGGTATTTAGAAATTGAAGTAGGTTAAATGTAACTAACTCAGCTCTCACCATAACTGTATTCCATCTACTCAGCAAGACTTCTGGGTCAACCTGCCAAGGCTCATTGCCCCTGCACCAGTACACACAAGATCCCTAAAATAATGGAAACTTTATCAAAATCATAATACCTTCTGGTGGTTTTTTTTTTCTGACCTAAGGGGGAAAAATACATCTTCATAGTTTTCAAGATAAAATCCAAATAACTGTCACTATTTTAGGAAGGAATTATATTAAGAATTCAATGTCGTATTCTAAGGGAATATGCAATTCATGTTTACTTAGGGCACTTTAACCATCAATAGTGATACAAAGAATATCATTTGCTTCACCAATTTATGTTACAGCTTTGGTTACAGGACTGAAGTAACTATTTAGTACCACTATCTAATACTGTGAGGGAAATGAAAGAGGGCAAACCTGACATTATGAGAGCCTGTAAGTTTCCAGTGACACTGTTCCGTCACATTATTTTTCCCTTTATTGATTTTAGAAAGAGAGGAAATGAGAGGGAGAGAGAGATAGAAACATCAATGAGAGAGAACATCAATTGGCCACCTCCTGCATGCCCCACACTGGGGATTGAGCCCACAACCTTAGAAATATGACGAAGCAATGTCCGGCCAGTGTGACTCAGTGGATTGAGCATCATCCCATGGACTGAGAGGTCCCGGTTTGATTCTCGGTCAGGACACAATGCCTGGGTTGCAGGCTCGATCCCCAGTAGGGGGCATGTAGGAGGCAGCCAATCGATGTTTCTCTCTCACATCGATGTTTCTATCTCTCCCTTCCTCTCTCTCTAAGAAAAAAGAAAATCAAGAGAACACACTGTGGTATTGGGTTGGCTCAGTAGTGGCGGTGGTAGAATCCTTGGAAGAATTGAAGAAGAGAAGCTGGGGACTTCTGGTCAAGATGGGGTATCGCCTCCTTCCACAACCACATCAAGATTACAACTAAACTACAGAACAAACATCCTTCAGGAGGGACACCTCGGCTGTGCAGGTTCTTCCTGAGGAGCAAGGGATCCCTGTCCCACACCAGGCATCCAACTCAGGGTTCCAGTGTCAGGAAGAAAAGTCCCCATAACTTCTGGCTGTAAACACCAGCAAGAACTGAGGCTGAGGGATGCTGAGGTGGCTGGAGCCCCAGGCAGCTCCTCTTAAAGGGCCCACACATGGACTTACACAGACTTGCACCTTCCAGGCTCCAGCGTGGGGTGGGGGGGTGGGGGCAGCTTGAAAGGCACCAGAGACATACAGGGAATAACTGAATTGCTTGGCATTGGGCAAAGACTGGATAGGCAGCTTTCTCCTGGACAGACATGCTGGTGGAGACCCTTGTTCCTTTGGTGTGCCCTTCCCCTATGGGACCTGTAGATGGGCACCATATCTGGGACTCCAGGAACCTGGCTCATACTATTTGCTCCACCCTGGTGATTCCCTGAGGCCCTGCCCCACCCAACTTTCAGGCCCACCCAACCTGAGAGAATTTTCCTAAATTCTCTTAAACAAGCAGCATCTGGCTACAAGGAGACCCACACCTCTCACTAAGTGGCCCAGGCCCAGCACTAGAAGCAGCCAATCTTGTTTCATAGCTTGGCTTTGCCTGGGTACCTCCAAGCCCAGCACAAGAAGCAGCCATCTGCAGATTACTTTGTAGCTTATGCCTGGTGGCCCTGGATAGAGCACAGGCAGTGGCTGACCTTGCCCCAGAGCCAGCACACCCAGTGGACAGCTTCAGACCACATCAAATCACCACCACCCAACCACCTCCACAAGTGACACACTCAAGGAATGGACTCATGGGGTACCCGAGCAATGCCGAAGTAGGTCTTGCTCTGTGTGGTGGGCCCCTGCACAGCTGATCAGCCAAGGTAGTCAGATGTCAGCAGTTAGTAGGCACAGCCGGTCCTTGCAGCTGATCAGCCTGAGTAAAACCTTCCCATTGACGTGCCAAGAGCAATCAAGACTCAATTACAACAGAAGGGTGTAGAGTCCACACAAGGAGTGCACCTCAAGGACCCATCTGGGTGATCAGGGAGGCTGTGCCACTGGACCCTAAAGGACACCTACTACCACAGGCCACTCTAGGAAGTCTAAGAGACATAGCAACTCTACCTGATACATAGAAATAAATAGTCAAAATGAGGAAACAAAGAAACATGTCCCAAATAAAAGAACAGAAAAAAATTCCAGGAAAAGAACTAAATGAAATGGAGATAAGCAATCTAACAGATGCAGAGTTCAAAACACTGCTTATAAGGACGCTCAATGAACTTAGTGAGGGCCTCAATAGCATAATAAAGAACCAGTCAAAAATGAAAGATGCACTAAGTGAATAAAGTGTAATTTACAGGGAATCAACAGTAGAGTAGATGAAGCCAAGAAGCAAATCATTGATTTGGAATATAAGGAAGCAAAAAACACCCAATCAGAACAGCAAAAAGGAAAAAGAATAAAAAAAAGTGAGCACAGTCGAAGGAGCCTCTGGGGCAACTTCAAGCATACCAACTTTCACATCATGGGGGTACCAGAAGGAGAAGAGACAGAGTAAAAAATTGCAAACTTATTTGAAAAAATAAAGACAGAAAATTTCCCTAACTTGGTGAAGGAAACAAACATACAAATATCACATTTATTGTTCACACCAGGACACATCATCATCAAAATGCCAAAGGTTAAAGATGAACCCAAAGAAGTCCACACCAAGACACATCATCATCAAAATGCCAAAGGTTAAAGACAAAGAGAGAACCTTAAAAGCAGCAAGAGAAAAGCAGTTCGTTACCTTCAACAGAGCTCCCATAAGTCTGTTCAGCCTATTTCTCAAAAGAAACTTTACAGGCCAGGAGGGAGTGGCAAAAATATTTAAAGTGATGAAAATCAAGGACCTACAACCAAGATTACTCTATCCTGCAAAGCTGTCATTTAGAATCAATGACTATATCACGAGGTTCCCAGACAAGAAAAAGCCAAAGGAGTTCATCACTACCAAACCAGTATTATATGAAATGTTGACAGGTCTTCTTGAAGAAGAAGATAAAAAATGAACAATAAAATGAAAATAAATACATATCTATCAACAATTGAATCAACAAACAAAATGAGCAAGCAGAACAGAAACAAACTCATAGATACAGAGAACCTTTTGTTGGTTGCCATATGAGAGGGGAGCTGGGTGAAAAAGATGAAGGGATTAGAAAATACAAATTGGTTGTTAGACTGAGGGACCTCAAAGGGAAGGGGTAGGTGGGGCGGGAAGAGAGAAACCAAAGAAATGATATGCATACATACATAACCAACAGACACAGACAATAGTGTGGGCAAAGCAAGAGGGGGTGGAATTGGGGAGGAAGGGGTCAACGGGGGGGGGGGGCATCTGTAGTACATTCAACAATAAAGATAAGTTTAAAAAAAAAAAGAAGAGAAGCTGGAGTGGGCATGTACCTTTTTATTTCCCTACTTCCTTTGACTGCGTTTACATCCAGTGGCCCATCCCTAGAAGCAAGCCCACCATACCCTGGATTCCCTCCTGGCCTTTTCTCTTAAGGGGCCCAGTAAGGTACTTGAGAGTTAACTAACATGCTTCTTTTTATTTCTGAAACTAAGGCCTGAGGGCCACTCTTCCCATGTCTCTATAGCTAACCAAAGATCTCCTAAGTCCAGTGGCAGGAGGAATGGAAGGGAAAGAAAGAAATGGATATGCAAAACCAATGGCTACAGACGTTAGGTTGGGGAAGGAAGGAGGGTGGTGGGCGCTGGAAGGAGGGGTCAATTGGGAAAAGGGGAAACATTTGTAATACTTTCAATAATAAAAGAAAAAATGGCACGAAAGAAAGAAAGAAAGAAAGAAAGAAAGAAAGAAAGAAAGAAAGAAAGAAAGAAAGAAAGAAAGAAAGATCAATTAAAATATATTAAAAAACTGAGCCTGGAAGGGTAAAATGCACAGAATTAACTGATGAAGAGGAATTGAGAATTGAACTCTAAAATGCCTTTTCACTATACTAAGCCATAGTGGTATAATGCTGTTTACTGTGTAAAATTAGAATTGGTAAGAAAAGGAAAGAAAAATAATATCTTCTGTCAGTTGCGAGTAGGGAATGTTTCACACTTGCTTTTGTTTTTTAACCGTCCTCATTCACACAGGATGTGGAAGAGCTGAAATTTGTAGCACGCATATATTTTGGATCCAATATTTTTCTACCACCTCATACCTACCTATTAGATAATGTTCTGGTTTATAGATTTTGATATTTGAGAAACTCTAAAATTGTTTAGAGGCCAAACATCACTTACACTAAATAATACAATGCAATGATTTCTACATTTATAGCCGATTCAGCAAACTAAGAAAGAGCATAAAATGAAGATAAATTCCTATGAAAAATAAGAAATGGCTGTTACAAACAATTCAAATGGTCAAGGGGTATGAACTAAAGTCTAGTGTTCTCATATATCTCTGGAACATTATATAAATGAAAAACTTCTGTTTGTATTATATGAAGAACTGAGGTCTTGTTCTGCATATAGTAATTAGGGGTTCACACCTAGAAAAGCCTGGAAAAGCCACGTTCACTTCAGTGTTCTCATCTGTAAAATAAATACATCTTCTTTTACATGTTCTACATAATTGTTTTAAGAAACAGATGATATATGAGATGGAATACTGTCAACTTGAAATGCTGTGGACACGGTGGGACTCGTTTCTGTCACCCTGCAACGTAAACTGTGGCCATGGCGCAGGAGCAACATCCCTCAGAAAGACCTGAACTGAGGAATCCCGGACCCCGTCCAGACCTACCGATCAGAATATGCATTTTAACAATTTTATTGTCCAGTTTGGGGAATGTGCGAAGAATGATGCGATGTGAAATTTTAGTGAACCCATGGCTGCTTATTTACACAGATACATAATTGGTGATACTCTTTCATAGTCTAATTAGGCATTCCTCTATAGATCAAGAGTATGTTGATTTTTTTTTTAAATGTATGGGTTTTTGCATCACTACGGCATATTTTAGACTTCATATAATTGGATTGCCTTCAAATACTTATTTCGCTGCCTAACCAAAAAATATGTAAAACATGGCATGAGGAGTGCTGATAATAATATTATAATGTGGCAAGAATTAGAGAAAAAATGCTTTTGATGTAGAGCTAATAGTAAGAAACTCAGTAACAATAATTCCAATGTACGAGGGACAAAGATTCCAGAATAGAAAAAAACACAAGGTTGTTATTGAATATGCTTGAGCACCCACAGCTAATTTGCACGAGATCTTATGTCAGACTGACCTGGAACCTCAGGTGGGGGAAAAAAGCGTTCTTTCATTTTGGTCCATTTATTTTTTACTGTCATAAGAGTAAACACCTCAATGTATGGTTTTTATAGGACAGAAGAAGCCCTAAAATGCAAGGAATAACATAATCAGATTATTTCAGTATATCAGGACCAATGACCTCTCCGTTTGTGGGAAAAGAATTGAAAAATAAAGATAGTAGATAGGTCTCAGAATTTTCAAAATGAAAAAGAAAGCTTTAATAAACCCAAACACTTAAAGCTAAGAATGACCTACTTAAGATCATCATTTACCTGTCTAATCTTTAAGCACTTAAACAGTTTCGATTGACAGTCTCTAGACATTGCCAAACTCGATTTAATGTAAATGTTCACCTGGAATAATATCTTTGATCAATTTTATCTATGAAAGAAAAACTTACACCATTCACTCCGGCCTGGGCAATTATCTCTGACAGAATTCTGAATTCTCCCATTTATTTTTAAAGCTGTTGATATATTATTGATGCAGCTCTCAGTCCTGCTGAACCAACCTTGAAAGGCATGGAAGATGGGAAAATGGCTATTTGGACAGGTAACGGCCCCCTTTTTACAAAGCTAATATTTAAATGTCAAGAGTCACAGAGAATCAATAGCAATGAGAGAGGACAAGAACATGAATTACAAAGTACTCCATGGAAGTCAAAGTACATACCTTAAAACTGTATTTTTATGCATTTAAGTTAGCACTGTTATAGTGAAGGAAGGCATCTGTAACACTAGAAAACCACGCAGCAAGACTAGACTAATCAGTTCATATACTATGAATTAGTGGCCAGCAGAAACTAGCGCTCAAACTCAGCACTGCTTTCTACTTACAATATGCAGAGCTCATTTCTTCAATGGACCTCTATACTTATTGCATTGCTCAATGTCTCAGACAGAATTAATTCTCAACAAATAATCATTTGAAATAAATTCTGACAAGTTGCTCCAAAATATCTTGGGAATTCAGTAGTAAAACAAATAACATCTTGTTTTCCCTTTGTGACTTCCTATCCAAAAGGGCATTATCTTTGAAACCAAGACTTTAAGATGCATGGCTACTCTTTCCTACCACAATGAAGGCAATGGATTGGGGATGAGTTTATTTATTCATCTATTAGCCCATCTATACAGCTCTAATGATCTGTATCTCCTACGGTGAGTCACTTTCTTTCTTTGGGGCTCAGTTTTGTTATGTGTAGAATAAGAAAGCTGAATTAGAAAAAAAACAAAACAAAACAAACAAGCAACTTTAAATGGAATCTAAAGGACAAAACAAATAAACAAATAAAACAGAAATAGACGGACAGATATAGAGAACACACTGATGGCTGCCGGAGAGTAGGGGTTTTGTGGAGCTGGGTGAAATAGGTGAGGGATTAAGAAGTACAAACTGGTAGTTACAAAACTATCACAGGGATGTAAAGTGCAGTATAGGGAATATAGTCAATAATATTGTAATGACTATTTATGGTGCCAGATTCGTACTAGATTTAGAGGGGGATCACTTCATAAATTATATAAATGGTAACCACTATTCTGTACACCTGCAACTCATAAAAAATAATAGTGAATGTCAACGGTAATTGAAAAATAAAAATAAATAAATAGGTAATTCGTAAACATAAATACAAAACTTCAATGATTTCATGTGGCTTGCATAACAACTCAGCCACTCGTTAGAACTATAAATTGGAAGCTCAGGGAATGAAGTGAGTTATCTCTAGAGGGAATGAGAGCTGGGAATGGATCCAAAGTCCTTCTGTTACAAGTATATTGTTCTTTCTAATATCCCATAGCAGCTTCAAAGGTTCCTCCCAGTTTCAAAGTTTCCTCCAACTCAGTGACTTCCTCTGGCCATCCCACATCTAATCCTCCTGAAAAACATTATCAGTGGCAATCTTTGGACAGTACTGGGATGGCTGGTGATCATGCCGAGAAAAGCCTATGCTAATCTAATTCTCCCAAACCTGACGGGAAGTAAATGCTCTACTAACAATGCTCAATTGGGAAGGTCGCCCAATATCTGGGAAAGAACAGAGATTTCAGAGTTATACAAATCAAAGTTCTGAGCCTGCTCAGTGCAGATTCCCAGTCCTCATATTTGTGAAATACATAATGCCCACATATGGCATCTAGAAATGTGTACCATTCAAAATATCAATGGAACTCAATAAATATCTGTGGGATGTATAAAATGCTAGCTACTTTCCACTCTCTATTTGACCTAATTACAAATGATAGCAATCATGCATTACAGCACTAGTCAAGGTTAAGGTTAAAAAAAATAAATAAATGCAAATGGGTTTATTTTGCTTGCTCTGATTATCTCGGCACTACTGATTTCCATAGATTTGTTCTTCCATTTAAGGAACTAAAGACAAATCCCTGAACTCTCCTGCTAAATTTTAGGAAAAAGATTGATGATGGCAGAAGTTACTGCAATTCAGCCACCTCTTTTAAAACAAATTTGGGACAAAACCATTAATTTGTGTGAAGAGTATTCCAGCAAGAGTTTGCTATGCAAGTGTGTGATAGACTGTTAATCCTGCTGACCACGTAACTCAAATCGCAAGCAAGTTTAAGGTTGGAAAGCCCCAGTGAATATCCGAGGGCAGTTTGAGCAGGTAAAATGAAAAGCAAGGGACTTGTATTTGACAGGAAGCGTGCAGGGGTGGAGACCTCAGAAATAATAAAGTCTTTTCATGGAAGCTCAAAATCTGGCCTTGCTGATGGAACAGAATTCAACAAGGAAACTTGTCTTATAAATTTTTCATAGACCTTATGCACATTAAATCCCTACCTTTATGGGAATCCATTAGTGAGCTGAAGGCTCAGAGGAAATAGACACACAGGTGCATTCATGCTTGATTTTTCCATATGTTTGTTATTCAATAGAAGCACAATGAGAGATGAATCCTATATTTAATTACCACATATTGCAAAGCTCTTTGGATTTTTCTCATCCAACAGTAAAAGTAATCGTCGTTCAAAAAAAGTAAGTGAAATCAATGCCAGAATGAGGCTACAATGACTTGTTTGATATCCCCTGATATTCTATATTTACTTAGGAATACTGTTTTTTCATTGAATTAAGATGGTTTTCTGATGGCAAAATCATTTCTGACTTTGAGAACCAATTTAAATATATTTGCCTCCTACAAATAAGGATGGTAATATGCAACAATAAATATTAAATTAGCTCCTATTATATAAAAAGATTGTTCTAGAATCTAGAAGTTGCAAGGTATAAAAACACATATCAGAAGTACTTGCTGATTCCAAGGTGCTCAGAATGCAGTAAAATAGAAGACTTGGTGCACAGTGATTATATCATACAGTTTAGCATTTCCATCCACCTGAATCCTGTTCCCTCCCACGCTCACATGTCTTAATCTTTCAAGGCTCACCTTAAATCCTAGGAAAAAAATAAGAATCTCTATATTTTGTCAGAAAAAAAATATCCCTCCAATTTCTCAGAGCTCCTTAGCTCTACTTTTTTACATCACATATAATTTCTCATTTTATATTATCATTATGCAAAAATACATATCTTTTTTATTTTTTAAGATATACATTTTTTAAAGCAACTAACTTCAAGGATAAAGAAAGTATTCTTTGAAGTTGTCAGGGGATAAGAACAAGTTAAATACCAGGAGGGAAAAAATAAAGCTGCAGAGAGGAGGGGGTCAATGGGGAAAAAAGAGGGAAATCTGTAATACTTTCAACAAGAAAGAAAGGAATGAAGGAAGGAAAGAAAGAAAGGAGGGGGGAGGAAGGGAGGGAGGGGACCTCAGATATATGCACAACATTGGGTTCAAGAAGGCAGTGGAGTAATGCCCACAAACTCTTCATGGAAAGAAAAAAATAAACCAAGTATTTAACATCTAGCCACAGTGTTGCTTGAGTAGGAACATTAACAAAAAACAATTTTAACATGTAAGAATTCAACAATATTGTTCCCATGAATACTTCTTGAGAAAAAATTTCACCCAGCTAAGAGATATTTTTGGAAAGACTATGCAAAAAGATCAGTACTGAAAGTTGAATCTACTTATTCATGGAAGCAAGATTTAATCATATGCGAGAATAAAGGCAACAGCAGAGAATGTAAATGTTACATACCCTGACCACGGGTGGGAGAGTGAATACACGTGGTAACATTCTCACTTCTAATACTCATTTAAAGAATAGTTTTAATACTTCAAAATAATTGTGGGGTATAAGTATATTTAACAGATCAAAGTGAAACCCTAAGAAAAAGTATGTAATTAACTAAAATCAGGTAGAGGAGTAGAGGAAGGGGAGATATAGAAGGAATGCCATCACTGGTTACAGTGGAGAATCAGGTACAATTTAAAGAAATAGAGGATTAAGAGTATTTAGAGCATAAAATTTATCTGAGGTCAAGAATTCCATTTCCCAATGATCAGAAACAACACACACACACACACACACACACACACACCAGTAAGCAAAAACAGAGTACAGAAAAGCATAACATAAAATAATATTATAGAATTAAGTTTTTTCCTCCCTATTTACAGTTCCCAGAGGGCAGGGCGATCTGTTTGTTTTGTTCGCTGCTGTGTCCCGGCACCTGGAGCCCTGTCTCTCTGGCTCATAATTGGCATATAAAGTTGTTTTGTACACTTGGAACCTATAGAATTTTATTAACCAATGTCAGCCCAATAAATTCAATAAAAATAAAGAAAATGGAAGAAAAAAAAGAATGAAGTGCATATTGGCTAAAGTTACAGGAAAAAAATGTATCAAGAAGCAAAACCCACTCTGCACTAGATAGAAGAAACTCACGTAAAACAAAGGACTTCGGAACATTTTAAATAAAAATATGGCAAAATGTATCAGGCAAATGTAAACAAAAGAACAAAAGTCATTATCTTGACAAGGTTGAATTCAAAGCAAAAAAGTTATAAAAAAAAAAAAGAGATTTTTAAGAAGGCAGTAAACTGACATTTCAAGTGATAAATATTTAATGAAACCAAGTAGATTAAAGAGCAATAAGTGAATAGACAACAAAAAACACAGTAGCAATATTCATAAATATAAGCATATAATAAATGAGGCAAGCCAAAATAAAAACCAAAACAGGTCTTCTTCTCTAGTGGCCAGAGAACATTCACACACACTGACTTATTTATGGTTACACACTAAATATAAGTAAAATCAAAATAAGAGAAAGGGTTGAGAAAAAACTCTCAGACATACAGTGACAAAACTACAAATTAATAATGAAACCAGGAAACAAAATCTGATATTTTTAAATATTCTAACATATATCTTCAGTCAAAAAAGAGATCAAAACCAAAATTACATGGCTCTTTACCAAAGTACCAAAATTTAGGCTCTTTACTGCATAAGAGCCTAAAAAACAGTGCTGAGACACTGCTCAAAAAAAAAAAAAAAATTATTGCACTAAATATTTATATAAGAAAACAAGAAAGAAAAATAAATAAATTATACATCATTTACAAATGAGCTTAAGGATTTCTGAACTGCAAGAAAAGCAAAAGAGCCTGGCCGGTGTGGTTCAGTGGCTGAGCGTCGACCCAGGCACCAAGAGCTCGCAGGTTCAATTCCTGGTCAGGGCACATGCCCAGGTTGTGGGCCAGATCCCCAGTAGGAGGCACGCAGGAGGCGGCCAATCAATGTTCTCTCTCATCGATGTTTCTATCTCTCTCTCCCTCTCTCTTCCTCTCTAAATTCTATAAAGAAAAAAATTCTTTTAAAAAGCAAAAGAAAGACTATTAGAAGAATTAAAATAGAAGTTATGAATTAGAAAGAAAATGATAGCATTAGTGAAAATGCAATGGCAGGTTCCTTAAAAAGTATAATAATTGGCCCGGCCAGTGTGGTTCATGGATTGAGCATCATCCCATGGACTGAGAGGTTCCCGTTCAATTTCCAGTCAGGGCACATGCCTAGGTTATGGGCTTGATCCTCAGTAGGGGAGTGCAGGAGGCAGCCGATCAATGTTTCTTTCTCTCCCTTCTTCTCTCTCTAAAAAATCAATAAAAACAAATTTAAAAATAAGAAAATAAAGATTACTGTACAAATACATTTTTAGCTGTCAGGGCTTTTTAACCTTGGCACTCAGGGCAGGTCATGCATTGCTGAGGGTGCTGCCCCACTCAACCAGACCAATAAAAACAAAGGAAAAAAACACAAATGCCTAGTGCAGGAAATAATAAGGAAGAAATGAATGGTCAGGAAAAATAAAAAAATCAAGAGACCATTTTTATAAACTCTGCAAATTAATATGAACCCGGGATAAAACCGATATTATAGCAAAATAAAATTAACAAAACAGAAAATCTAACACATCGATTACCCAAGAAGAAACAAAGCAAGCTGGCCAAATCTAACCATCTAAAACAAACAAACAAACAAACAAACAAACACCAAAATGGACTCCTACTATTTACAAACTGTTTCATTCTTCTGAACATACTTGGCCATATAATTAAATAAGAGGAGGGGAAAATAGAGAAAAGAATAAGGAGGTAAAATTAATGTTATTATTTAGATGTTGTTTTGTAGCCGATATAATTTTTCACCTAAAAAAAAAATAAATCAAAGTAGCAACTATTGAAAACAAGGATAGAATTTAGTAAATTTATACAGAATAATTATCCTTTAACATACAAATAGCTTCTATCATGGATGATAATGCAGAGAAAACACAAAATATCTAGGAATACTACTGATAGTAAATTTGGGGGATCTATATTAGAAAATATCAAAATGTTTCTGAGGGAAAAGAAAGAATGCCATCTGCTTAAACGGAAGATTCAACCTCATAAAGATGTCAGCAATCAATCGGACATTAGAAATAACAGTCAGTCTAGAAATAAGTACCAACAAAAAAATTGAAAGAATTACAAAGGCTCAGTTGATAACTCATATAGAAAAATAAATCAGAAAGAATACCTAGGGCAACCATGAAAAAGAAGAGTAATTTATGGGGAGGAGAAGATAGACTTACTGATTTTAAAAAATAATGTAATGCTACAATTACTAAATCAATGTGGTACTGGGACTTGAATAGAGAGGATAATGAGATAGTCAAAAACGTACAGAAAACCAAATATTGGTATATTTAAGATGGCATTTAATATTAATGGTGAAAATTAAAGTATTTACGAAATTGTGTTGAAACATTTGGAAAAAATCTTAAGACAAATTCTAACTATATCTAATTTAAGTATAAAATATAAAACCATAAATTTATTTCAGACATTTTAACTGAATTTAAGTGACACTGGAAAAATTAAGGTCTTCTCAGGATGACTTCTTTCAATTTCAGAAGCTAAGACAGAAAAATTAATAAAACATTGACATTTTTGTTGTTGAGTCTGTCAAATACTTGGTGTTCATGAAAATGCAAACACTTCTGTATCACAAAGAGCACAATAAACTAAGTCAAAAGTTTTTTAAAAAGAAAGTATTTCTAAGGGCTACTTTTCCAAGTAGAAAAAGAGTTACTTTAAATCAATAAGTAAAAGGGCAAGGTTTTAATAAAAACAAGGGCAAAGACACGTGACAAAAAAAAAAACACAGCACACTAACAAAACATATGTGCATATAGGCATAGCCCATGGACACAGACAATAGTGTGGGGAAGGCCCAGGGTGGGGAGGAGCTGGGTGCAGGAGGGCAAAGGAGGGGAAAATAGAAACATCTATAAGACTGTCAACAATAAATGAAAAATATAAAACAGATCTTAGTTATTCCAATATAATATACTAAAAGACATATATCCTAAGTGAAGTAAAAATTAACACTGCATTGAATAATATTTTCTCACCCATCAAATTCTAAAAGTTACATAGCTCACTGTAGTGAAGCTGTGGAAAACCTAGTACTGTCATATATTGCTTTTGGGTGTGTAAATCTGTAGTTTTTCTGTGGAGGTCAATTTGGCAATATCTAGCAAATTTACAAATGTTTTGCTTCCCATTCCATTTCCAGGAATTTAGATACACTTTAAAATGTGCATAAACACATTTAATGATGCTATTACTGTTTACAATAGCAACAAAATGAAGCAAAGTTTCACCAATATGAGACTAACAAAATCATATATGGCAAAGTCTATTATATAATACTGCATGGCTTAATAAGTATAGAAACTTCCTGTGCACTGATATAAAATAATCTCGAAGAAATATAATTAAGTGTAAAGAGCAAAATGGAATGATGGTGTGAAGAACTGGTAACTTTTTTTAATACTGTGGAGTATGCAGACGTATATATAGCCTATGCATAGGAAAGTTCCACCATTAGCAGCCAATAGGAAAGAGTGGCTGAGAAAGGTGGAATGTAGATTTTTCAGTGACCACTGTTTAATGTCTTTTGGTTTAAATCATTTAAAAGTAGGCAACAAAAGTTTAGTTTGATAAACATGAAAAATAAGATCAAATGCACAATAAGGTCAAATGAAGCCAAAACATATGCTGAATTTTAAATTCAGAATCCAAGCCTACATGATTCATAATTTTTTAATCCAGCAGGCTGAGCTGTAAGTATAGCTTTACCTTAGTGCCCCAGAGTACTACACGTCTGAGTTTTATCTGAAATGTTTTTTTCTGTCTCCCAAATCAATCATCATTTTCTTCTTATGGAGATTCTTTTTAAAAAAATTTCAATTATGGTTGACATACAATATTATATTAGTTTTAGGTGTACAATATAGTGATTAGACATCTATATAGCATATGAAGTGATCATCCCGATAAGTCGAGTAGCCATCTGACACCATGCATAGTTATTAGAATATTATTGACTATATTTCCTATGTACAAATTGACCTCTTTTGAAGATTCTAATTACAAGACTCCTATTAGAACTTCAATGCCTTTTTCTTCTGTGAACTTGAGAAATATTTAAGTGGCAATAATTATGAATGTGTTTGAATATAACTTACTTTTCACTCAGTAAATATTTATTGGATATCAATCAATTACATGCCAGGTAGAACGGAAGGCACTGGAAACAGAAAGAGGCAAAGACATGGTCCCTGATCCTAAGGCAGTCACATGGAAATCACAAAGGAAGACAAGTAAAAGGCAGAATTTAATGCAATTTGTTCTGTTAGAATAGTAGTCATGAACATTAAATGCAGTGGGAGGGTGGGAAAGGGATGCAATGATAATTCCTGGAGATTCACAGAGGGTTTCACAAAACCAGAGGACATTGGAACTTTGTCAGACTCCCAAAGTTGAGTGAAAACCAAGCCCTTGTTCGTGACACTTGAATAATAAAAGATTTAATAAATATTAATAGCCCCCAAAAATGTACTAATGGGATAAATTTTTGACTTCATAGAGATTTCCATTTCATTTCCACTTTGCTCACTGATTTCCAATAAATTTGCTTGGGAAAGTATTGTGACTGTGTTGCTAGTTACCAAAATCAAAACATTAGGTGCTTTGGAAGAATTCATACGCAAGTGTCTAGAACTCTTAGTTTTGTGGAATCTCATCTCATTTAAAAATTCTGTTATTTAATACCTTCAGAACACAAGCATAGATTCAAAACATCTACCAGAAATTATAGCTTTACTTTTAAAATGGTTCTTTACAAAGTATGCTCTAATATATTCATGAATTAAAATATGAGTATCATCATTTATGTTCTTAGAACAATTACTAGTATGAGTTTACAGAAATAATAAAAGGAAGACAATAAGTGGGGTAACTATAGTAACATCAGGGACTACAAAAAATAGTACAAGAGAAATAATTCATCCTTTCTTTTTTTTTTATCCTCACCCGATGACATTTTTCCACTTTTTGTTCAGATAAAGTGGGAAGGAGAGAGAGGAAGAGAGAGAGAGAGAGAGAGAGAGAAACATCAACATGAAAGGGACCATCGAGTGGTTGCCACCCGCACGACCCATCCATGGCCGGGAACAAACTGCAACCCAGGTACATGCCCTTAGCAGGAACTGAACTCGGGTCTCTCCGGACCACAGGCCAATGCTCTAACCACTGGGCCAAACAGGCCAGGACAAATAATACATCCTTAACATACATGAGTGGCCCTGCCAGTGTGGCTCAGTGATTGAGTGTCGACCCATGCAACAAGAGGTCACCGGTTCGATTCCTGGTCAGGGCACATGCCAAGGCTGTGGATCCAATCCCCAGTGGGGGGCATGCAGGAGGCGGCCAATCAATGTTCTCTCTCATCGATGTTTCTATCTCTCTCTCCTTTCCTCTCTCTCTAAAATCAATAAAGAAAAAAATTAAAAATAAAATAACATACACGGAGCAAATACAACTACATAACATGGGGCAAATACATGAAAGACGGAAATCCTTTCATATAGTGGATCTTCAGGGACTCAGCCCAGCATAATCCCTGTAAATACCAGCTATACTGAATCCTGCAGTGCTGCCCACAGAGTTCTGAAAGTCTTAATATTTTGTAGATGGAGACATACTCTCCTTGACTGAAGATCTTAAGAACTCATTTTTCAGATATTATGACAGGCTTTTCATGTGGGGCCTGGTTCTAGTTGATAAAAATGTTAACGTTGTAAAACCTAAAGCAACTTTTCAAGAAACAAAGCCTTATGTTGAGAATAAAAGCATGGTGATGTGCAAGGTGCTAAGATGTGGACAAGAGATGCTAGCCCAATCCTATAGGCACATTTCTAGTCTAATCCCAAATACTCAACAAGCAGATTTACTAATTTGACATCCCCAAAAGACTTCTGTACTGAAAGGTTGTTTCTCCATTAAATTGCTAAGTAATTTTGGCTACAAAAACATTCATTCAGAGTCTATTAGCTTAAAGGTCATTGTATTTTGCGGTTACCCATGCATGCAGTCAGATTTGGTTCACTTTACTCTGCTCCCCTCACAGGCATGCACACAATACTACTTAAAGGTCATCCGCCATTCATGCTGTCAAAAAGTATAAGGAGAGAATACCAGCAATGTGGGTCTATATGATGGTGCATATTTTGTGGACAGCTTTCTGAAATCCACAACTAGAGATGGAGATTGGTGTCAGTAGCATGACAACTGAGGATTGAGAATTTAATTAACTCATTCATTATAAGTTTTTGATTCTATCACATTTAATGGGGAATGTATAAAAAACTGAAGACATCAAATCTAGAAAAGACTTAAAAGGAGAGTCAACAATTCCTGTGTGGTTTAGTGGAGAGATTAAGATCAAATGAGTGAAGTAGGTTTTTGGCTCTAAAAAAGACCTAACCAATAATGAGGGAAATGTTGAAAATGGATAAGGTTTACCTTCAGAAAGCAGAGTTCCTGTCATATGAGAAAAGCATGTTATGGAGATGATACATTAATATTTAAAGACATTCTTTATTAGGATCCATATACTATTGCTTAATAAACTGAACTATGTGACACTTCAAGACTCTCTCTCTCCTTTTATATTCTGGGATCAGTCATGAGAGTTACTGGGAAGGGATAAATAAGTCAGCAACATTTTATTATGTTGCATACTACTATCTGGTATCAATGGAGCCACACTGTCAACATCTACTTCCCAGATGACATCCAGTCATTAGGTATGACATACATGTTTAAAAGGGATTGAGATATAAGTCACAATGGAAATTTGTTAACAGCCATTAAAGAACCTGGAAATGTTTAAGATATACATTGAACTTGAAGCATTATCATAGAAGACAACCTTGATAACTCTCAAATATGTTCTTTGAAGCTATTTTAAGATGTACAGATGTGGTCCAATAAGGAATCTTTCATGTGTTCTGTGCAACTGTTTCCACCCACCCTGATCTCTTAAAGTTATCTGAATATAGGAAGGATCACTATTCATGTTGCACAAGTGTTAACACTACACACACACACACACACACACACATATCACGTTCTCTGATTTGTAGCTTTAAGCTATCCTGAGTATTTCAGATAGTTAAGAGTTTATGATCTAAAGGTTTCTCTTTAATTTTCTTTGATAGTCTTCAGAATTAACAGTAATTATAAATCTTTTAGAAGGCACTGTATTATTGCCTAATATAATTACATTGGTCTATTGTCAAATTCCTCCTAGCTGATAAACCATATTTCCTATTGTCACTTTAACTACCATTACAATCAGTGATTATTGATTGGTTAGCCAAGAGTATTCACGACTTCAGTTTTAATAGCTGTTTTGTACTCAACATGCAACTTAGTTAACAAATGCACAAGTCATGATAAATCAACCATGACTAAAATGGAACTCTTCTTAGTATCAAATAACAAATATGGTAGCACTTTTTTTTACTGTAAAGTCTATGTAAACACAACTCACTGTCGTATTGTAATTATAATCATTAGCTCTTGGAGAGACAGTATGTGAAATAACACTCATGGCTCTTAGCAGAGTGTTTTTCACAAAGCAGGTGGTTCCTTAAATGCTAGTTATTATAGAAAACTTAAGCTGTTCTGTTCTAAAAAATGGCCTCTAATTACACTGTATACAACACTGTATGCAACAGGTACTCAATAAACATATATGAGTAAAAAATTAAGTTTGATCAAACACCTGCTGTGAGTCAAATCTGCAGTGTAATTTACTGACTCAGCCCTCCTAGAATATTTCAAATATAGTAATGCACAAAAAGGATTTCTCCACACTTCATGAACATTGGGTAGTGTCTGAATACTTCCTTTAGATATGCAATATAAAGACCTTATATTGTTTTGTTTTGTTTTGTTTTGTTTTGTTTCAACTCATAGACTTTGGTTCTTATGAATGACTTTGTGAAAGCATCTGCTTTTCTTGCAAGGAAACATTGATTATTTTGTGTGGTACTTGAAAGGACATTATTTGCTCTGATTCTTTTGATAAGTTAAGACAAGTTAAGACTATCCACAAGGAGGCTTCATAATGAAAACAAAAAACCCTCTCTCCCTCTGGTGGCTCCATGACTAGAAAAAAGGAAGAGAGGTATATGAGGTGACCTTCTCAATGTTGTCAAAACAAACAGGCAATCATAAATCACATTCTGTCCCTTTTTCATGATACTGACCAAAGGCAATTTAGGGCTCTCTCAAACCATTTATATAAAATTGACATCATCATCATCTTTGCTATAAGACAAAAAGTTCCCACAACGAGAGAGGCTGAAGTCTAGTTAGATCTCAAGGATGTTTTAAACACTTCTATGTTTTAGATATGGATGTCATTGCTCTGATAATTTCAAATACTTTTTAAAAACAACATTATTATTGATTTATATATACATTCAATTCTCCATTCTTTTAGTACTTAAAATGTGCATTCATCCAGATAACGCAAAACACTGAGAATTCCAATAATATTCACATTAAACCTGGGTTTATATTAAATCTGACACACAACCTAGCTTTTTAGTGGATGCCAAATATGCCTTTCTATTTGTTTATTTTGATAACCTTTTACATTAGGTTCTCTGGCCCTGAATATGCCACATTTGGTCGAGAAAAAAACATTTCAAGAATGCTTTTGATTGTGGGATGTATTTCTAGCATTAAACATTAGCTTGTTAAGCAGCCACTTGAAAAAAAAGTCAAGATTTTGATGAATTTAGTTACAGTCAGAACAAGAGAACAAGGCACCTTCATACTACATCATCAGAGAATATCCATTTAATACTATATACCTCAGGAGAAAATAATGCAAAATTATAAGCATAAGTGATTTATTAAGTAAATAATATTAATATATTACAGAAATTAATTATAAAGTCTATTTCTGCCTTAAAATTCTGATCATATCTTATAGATACAATTAATGAGAATAATTTCATTTCCTGTTATTATTAATCCAATAAATATCATATATTTTAAAAATTGCCTTTTAGAAAAAATATTAAAAATAATAGGGGGTTATAGCTATAACCTTTTTTTTCTGAAGAATCAAGACACAATGTAAAAGTGAATGCTTTCTTCATGCTGCAAATAGTTCAATAAATTATGGGACAAATAGGTCTACCTTGAAGGTTTTTTATATGTGGTGCACTACAAAGGATACCACTTAGATGTATATTTATTTAAAATCAATCATAGAAGATAAAATGTATAAGAGCAAAGGACCACCAGTCCTTCTGGAGGCAAAACAGAATTCTCATAGACACAAGATCAAGTGGACCATACTTATTACTGATGTCCCGACAGTGGTATTCAGAAAGAACAAACGCAGAAGATGCTCTTCCTTCTGGGAGAAAATGTGTCATTGCTTATGATAGTGGGCTTTGGATAGAGGAAGTTAAAGGTCTTACAATAAATATGAGTCAATAATTGAAAACTATTGGGATAAAAATAAACATATCAAAAATTCCAGGTCCATCCAACTCATACAACTTAGTACAAAATTCTCCTAGAAGAGAAACACTATATATATATATATATATACAAGGTGTACAACATGATGATTTAACATACATGTATATAATGAAATAATTACTACACTCAAGCTAATTTACATATATTTTCCTCACACGGTTTTCTGTGTAATGAGAGTATCTGAAATCTACTCTCACCTTCTTACTTTTTCTTTCTAAGAGAAGGGAATGTTCCATGACTATACTGTCATCTATAAGAACCCACCCCGATTCTGCTTTAGAGTAAGTTGAGCTTTTTTGCCATAATCATGCTGTGTGTTGACCTTAAATCTATTGTTCTGTTACATTCCTAAAGCTGACTGTAATATAGGAGTACCAATTGTTTCCACAGCTTTGAAAATGTATTTGACCCTATAGACTAAAACTAAGCAAATATCCATTCCATGACCCATGAATTCTATTCCTATGAAAATTCCACAGCAATTGAGTGTAAATTTCCACTAAGAGACAATGACTACAACATGACTGGAAGCTTTATCCACAATTGTCCCAAAATGGAAATAACCCAAATGCCCATCATCAGAAGAATGGGTAAACAAAGTGTGGTATAATCATACGAAAGAATGCTACATAGCAATAAAATAAATTAACTGGATTTACATAAAACATGATTTATATGGGAGATCTTCTGGGAATAATCAAAAGGTTCCACATACGTGGGTGATAGTTACACAGGAGTTTTACACTTAAAATTTAAGCATTTTGTCTATAAATCAAATCTCAACAGTAAATCACATAATTATTTAGTACCTATTTGGTGCTAGGTATTCATACAAGAACTGGTGATACACTAGTAGACAAGATAATAATTACAAGTTTAATTATTTTGCTGCAATCCTTTTTAAATACACTGTGTTATGTGAAGTCAGAGACTAATGTAACTGTGACACATTTTTGTATCATCTGTATATCTGGCACAGTAGCAGGCACACATTAGGCAATCACTAAATGTTTTGAATCAATGCCTCTTTGAGTTTTAAAAGAAAGTATTATTTACTGCTACATTCAGTAGGGTCAGTAAGTACATCTTAGACTTATCTCCCCTTGCAGGATTTTCTTAAATACAATTACCTGGTTTTGTTCACCACCAAAAAACAAAACAAAACAAAACAAAACAAAAAAACCCCAAAACTTCTAACATTTGTAATTGTCTTTTAAATGAAAAAATTAAAGGTAATTTAACAGCAACACATTACCCTTATGAAGTGATGCTTAAAACATATAAAGTTGAATCTACAGAATAAACAGTTATAAAGTCTATCCTTCAAATCATAAAATTGTTTTATAATGGAAATTATGATCAGACATTCCATATAATCCAAAAGAAGCACACCAGAGATATTTTAAACTGAAGCCAAGGAAGAAATTCTTTATCAACAGGATGATAAAACATCCAGGCACTTAAGGAAGGATAAGGTATTTCCAACGCTGGAGTGACAGAGGAGATAAAAGTGTGTGTACCGGGTTGGTTGCTTCTAACTAGAATCAATGGCTCTGTCAATATGCTTTTTACTATCAAATAGTTCAGAAATAATCACTTTCTTCAAATAATAAAATTATCATGTTATTTTGATCAATGTTAACTATGGTAAAAAATCTGTGAATGGATTATCAGAAAAAATATTCTGAAAACTACTACTTAATTCACGAGACACATATCTCTGAAACTGGAAAAAAAAAAGAACCCAAGAAAGACTGATGATAATAAAGAGCATTATATCAAGTGTGCTTTTTATGTTATTGCCTTCTAACATTGCTCTCCTTATACCCTCAGGGAACTGACTTAGTCTTAATATGAAAGACAGCAACAAATAAATAGGAACCAAATCCTATTGACAAGTCAGTTGTTTAGTAAATATTTTAGTGGTATAAAATGCATTCCCTTGAAAATATATTTATAAATTGATCGATAAACTTAGATCACTTTTGACCAATAGCAGATAAAATATATCAAAAAAGCATCTGATCTCCCTATTTTTGCACCGAAGAGAAATATACCCTGACTCGGGATGAAGAAATACGGTCTGATTTCCCAGAGCTCCTGAAACCTGAAATCTATTCTCAACTGCATACTTTACAAAAGTGCTCTGTCACCTGCTCTGAACCTCCAAGAAACAGTATTTATGAGAACAGATAAACTCTTTTATTGATCCTGGACTCTGCTCCTAGACATGGAACTAATCCTATTGGAAAAAAGAAAAGAGAAAAAAATATTGACAAATCATGAATCCTGGCAAGAACAATGTATATTATATAAATTTAATAAAAAATGTGGCAACAAGGAGGGAGGGAGAGAGGCAAGAGGGAGAAAAATAAAAAGACAGAAAGGTGGAAGGAGAAAAGGAATTAATTTTTCTTTACCCAATGGTGAGAAACCAAGACCTTGAGGAAATTAGGATGTTCTATTGATTTTCTGTAAGATGCATTCAGAAATACAAATTAAACTCAATGGAGGAATTAATAAAAAAGATTGAGGGAAAAAAAGTTCAATGTGGCTAAAGCCTGAGGTTTGGAAGGGAAGGTGTTATTTGAATTATGTATTGAGCTCTGTTCTCTCATATTAATCCAGAGAATGTTTAAAGTTTTCCTGAGACTCCTAGCATAAAAATGCAGAAAATCTCCCATCCCAAATTACTTTATCAATGAAAATTACTCACTTTAGAAAGGGAATAAATCATATACTATAGTTAGCATGTTTGTCATTAATTTATGACTGTTTAAAACAGCTAAATGTAGTATCACCTTTGTATTCTGATGTGTTTTTGTAAGAGAAATAGTAGGTATTTAATTTCATGTGCATGTATGTTACAGCTGTTTTCAGCAGACTGACATACAGTGTAGGACAGCTGATAAATGCATCACTTAAGGTCGTCACAGAGGCTGTTGAGGAAGCATGTACAGAGGACAACTGAACTGGATGTGATACTAGACTAGTTAGAATTTGTAATTTACCTCTAAAGCCAAAATATCTGATTCTACCAGTAAATGCCAAGATTCTTGAGATAATATGTAAACTTTAAAAATTCAAGTGGGAAGATATTAATGTTTATATTAAAATAATGAGTTAGCCCTGGCTGGTGTGGCTCAGTTGGTTGAATACCGTCCCATGCGCTGTAAAGTTGCCGGTTCAATTCCCAGTCAAGGCACATGTCCCGGCTGTGGGCTTGATCCATTGTAGGGGCGTGCAGGAGGCAGCTGATTGATGTTTCACTCTTATATGGATGTTTTTCTCTTTCTAAAATCAATATTTTTTTTAATGAGTTAAACCTTTCTAACAGTTTGTACTATAAAAAGTTTAATAATTCAATCAAAAGAGGTTATGACAAGTAAACAAATACTTTATGATTTGATTGATGTTGAACACATATAAAATTCCTCCAAATTATCTGAACTGTTAGGTGACATTGCACAATTTTTGCTAAGGCTCTCCTGCAATGTATAGCATGCTATAGGTTAGCTTGGATGAGAGGCACTGATGTGAAGTGATAAGAAGAGATTGAACTCTGGAGGCACACAGATCAGGGCATGAATTATAATTTCACCACTTACCATCTGAGAAATCTTGGAAAATATAATTTATCTGCCAAAACCTTGGTTTCTTCATCTGCAAAATGGAAGTTAATAACATATCCTTCCCTTAAAAGGCTATGGTAATTATTTTTTTCAAGTAATACAGACAGCATTTATCAAACTGTGAGGCATATGGAATGTAAGACATCCATAAAGGCTCACCATTATAATTAAATTAATAGAAAAATTAAAATTGTTAATTTTAATTGACATTTTCCCACTCAAGTTCTTTTAGCTAAGGCTTATAAATAGGCCTCAGAGTGAGGTGTACATATTAAAATTAGGATCTGAAAAAAGAAAAGATTTCTGCATTTTACTATAGAGTAAGTGCATTATGAGTAGATGATTTATAGTGGGAAAAATAGTTATGGTACCTAGGAAAGTTTGAATTATCAATGCACTATAGGCATTATATTATATGCATATCATAGCATGAATTTTTACACTGGATTAAATTCACACTTAATGTGATAACTTTTGGATTCAAGTCAGATTTTGTTTTGCATATCAAATATTGGCAGAACTTGATCTACTATTATTTCTTTTTTTATTGCAATATCTAATGAATCATCAAAGGTAAACCTAATTTACTTGTTTAAAAAAAATAATTAAGAATTATATTTTTCAAGGATTACTTTTATTTCTCATGTCTGACTCAGCCAGTTTTTACCATAAAAAAGAGAAATTTGTTACATTTAATCTACCTATAGCCAAGCACATATATTTTTCCTAGAGAGGTTTGTATTAAGCCTATGGAACCTCTCCAGTGGCCATTAATGTCCTTCTCGGGGTTATACAGCATCTAATGAGCACACCCACCTGGCAGGACTCTGGTTGGTATTCCACAAGGAGGTACAATAGCCCATTAAAATGAGATTTATAGAGCTTTCTGACATGAGTTCTGGTGGAAAGGGAAGCTGCATGTCATTTCTGTTATGGCTTGTCTGGTTGTACTATTCCAGATGATGAATTCATTGTCATAAATATTCAGGTTCAGGCGAGAGAACAGTGAACCCAGCTAGCTGGTCCTTGTCTGATCCTTGTGATCCTTGTCTTCTTACATAATCGTATCCCAAAGAGCTACAACGAGGTGGAGTCTTACTTCCCATGCAACTGACTCATTCCTTCGATTTTTAGCTTTTCACTTATAAATTTACAGAATTTTATAAGTTAGATAATTGGAACTTTTCATAAGCTGACCAAATATACATTGTTTTTTCTTATTTAAAGTGAGATTATATATAAGGAGGACAAATCCTTTGACATTTTTGCAGTAATTTATCCTCTCATTGATTTGTACCTTCTATTCAAATTCAAAGCTGCATTTTCTCATACATTCTCTCTCTCTCTCTCTCTCACACACACACACACACACACACACCTGTAGCTGACAGACTTGTTAATATGTGGATATTTTTATATTTTATATTTACTTATAAATATAAATGTATTTATAATTATTCCATTTATATGTATTTTGTAAAGTAAATAAACTAGGATATACATACATTTTTGTTTCTTTGAAAATTTTAATACTTTGTATGTGGTGTGATAGATAAAAGTTTCACTTTTTGCCCTGGCTGATTTGGCTCAGCGGTTAGAGCATCGGCCTGCGCTCCAGAGAGACCCGGGTTCAGTTCCCGCTAAGGGCACATACCTTGGTTGCAGTTTGTCCCTGGCCTTGGTTGGGTCATGCGGGTGGCAACCACTCGATGTGTCCCTTTCACATCGATGTTTTTCTCTCTCTCTCTCTCACCCTCCCACTCTATCTGAACAAAAAATGGAAAGTGTCCGCGGGTAAGGATAAAAAAAAAATTATAATACGAATTTTCATGTAATTTAGTATGGCATATGCCATATATTTATTGCATTTAATGAAAAATGTATTTTTAAAATCTTAATTTTTTCCCTTCAACATGTTCTATCTCTGAACCATTTTTAATTGGAACAAAATGAAATAGAGTTATTGTGTAGCAGCATAAAAATAGTGAAGTAAGTTCTAAAACTCTTACTTGAGAATAATTTCTTTCATGTGATCTATTTCCTTATAGAAAGATACACAGATCGAAAGATGGTAGTACATATAGATAATGAACATCCCTGAACTTAGACAATTGAACTGAGACCCTACTTTGAGCTTTTGGATTTTTATTTCATTAGATTTTATCTGGTTAGTGATGATATGGAGTTAATATTAGTTTTTACCAACTCTAATTTTCAAATGTGGATTTCAAGTATTACTACCTCACAGAAAAATCTCACATATCAGAGCTGTCTTCCATAAACTCATAATGCTCTAATAGATTAAAATATAAGATCCTGTTAGTGCTTGGTGGTCCACGTTAAACTGTAAGCTACCATGCAACAGTAATATAATATAACTCAGTTAGTCTTTAAATATTAAAGCCGTGCCATTGTTGCTATGAGCCTTTACTAGTTTTTCAAGAGTTTATTGGCTTCAATAAATACTATATTATACTCTTGGGGGAGAATCATATTGGTGTTAAAAGTCTCAGCATTGGCGTTTGGTTATGGAACAGGATTTTCAGTTTCTGCCTCAGTTTTGCAACTATATTACTTAGACTCAACTTCTTATTTAATAGCAATCAAAATATAGCCTGACCATCACCTAAATCATCTCTACATCAGCATAAGAGAAAAAGAGAATGTCCTAATCCCTATATTAGTTGCATACATATTCCTTTTCATCATGTGCACTCCAGGACTTCTGAGTAATTTTTCTTAAATCCTTATTCAACATTATCCTAAGATTCTGACTTTTAAGTTTTCCTTTCTCAGTGAATGGCTTCCACCTCTGATGCAGTGGTAATTCGTTATAGTTGAACTCTATCATGAAGGAATTTTTGGTGCTGATTGTGCTGGTTGGTTGGTTGGTTGGTTGGTTGGTTGGTTGGTTGGTTGGGTTAGCCAAATGTTCTAGTCATGTGATAAGGGAATTTTTTCATGATTAAGCAAGAAAATACCATGTTGCCAACAGTCTTCCTTAGAATCGTGTCTCAGTGGTCACAGCAAATACCAGCTTTCTCTACTTTTCATAACAAGAACTACAAAGTTGCACTTGACACAAGATGGCATGAGCTAATTCAAAGCAATAGTAGTAAATGCTCTACTTTAAATCTTGGGCTTGACTTCTGAGAGAGCTAGTACTGTAGTAAATGTTTAGGAATCGAATTCCTGAATCCGAATCCTCAAAACCTATCCTGTGATCCAGGACCATTGAAGCTTCCATTTTTGTCAACGACAGCAACATGAACAGAACATTACAAATGACCTTGTGTGGAAAAGGACTGTCTTTGGAACCAGAAAAACTTTACATGAAGAAAAATACAATGCATACTCATAAATCAAATAAAAAAGTAAATTATGGCAGTTAGCATCACTAATTTAACAAATAGTTGGCTTATAATAAAAATGCATTTAAACCATAAGTGCTCTGGACTTGATTTATTTTTTTAAAAGTTCTAGAAAATATAAATATTGACTTCCTTAGTCTTTTTCTCTAACCCTGCTTTAATTCTTTGTTGCAATCCATATGAAGACTCAAATTTTTGAGAAGTATTTTAGTTGTATACCTTAAAGAAAGTATAAAAAATGTGTGGCTCAAGAGCAGAATAGCAAAAATTGACTTGCTGCCTGGAGTTTCTCTAGCAATGATATATGACAGAAATTCTTGTTCCACATAAAGAGAAAGAAAGCAGCAAACAGGAAAACTTAAGAAAAACTCTTGTATCTCTAAATTAATTGACTGTTGTATGCTGTCATCAATGTTTAGCAACTCAATCACTGTTTGTGTCACTGATGATCCAAATTTTGTCATATGTATATGTGGCATGTGTGTGTATGTGTGTGTGTGCATGAGTATTTATTTATCCCCCTCACCGGCACTTCCATCAATATCACTTATAAACTACAATTATTCAGCTATATACATTTTAATAGAGGATACAAAATCATTCTCTCAAGGTTCCAAGCGAATTACTTTGTTGTATTTAAGATCCAACCAAAGTGGCTTTTCTTGTGTTAGTTCATTATACCCAAGGGCAATTCCTCCACTTAGTCCCTTTGTCAAGGTCATGGACTTGAGCTTAATTAATATGTCTACGAAACAAAATCAGGCCCGGCTGGTGTGGCTCAGTGGTTGAGCATCAACCCATGCACCAAGAGGTCACTGGTTCGATTCCTGGGCAGGGCACATGCCCAGGTTGTGGGCCAAATCCCCAGTGGGGGGCATTCAGGAGGCAGCCACTTGATGTTCTCACTCATCGATATTTCTATCTCTCTCTCCCTCTCCCTTCCTTTCTCTCTAAAATCAATAAAGAAAAAAAAAAAAAAAAGAATCAGTAGGGGAAAATATTAGACCAGTATCAAAGAAGGTTTTGCCAAGAAATTGAAAGGAAGAAATATTTATAATAAACCTTTTGAATAATAAACAAACCATTGCATTGTAATTATTTATTTAGTTTGGGTTTTTTGTTTGTTTGTTTGTGATGAGTAAGAACTGTAATAGAAATAGATGTTGAAACTATGGTTTGAACGAATTAAAGCAACTTTCTATATGTAAAATGTAGCCACAAGTATATCTATAAAATAAAGAAGAAAAAGTGGGAATTGACTGGGATGAATATGTTATTACAAAATCCTCAAAGCATTATAATGGTACAAGGAAATTCTGAGAGTATGGGTAAAATGCATTGAGCCCCTGACATGCCATGTATGAATATGCACATTCTATGGATGAAAGATAAAAGAAATTGCATGCAAATGTTTATCATTGCAATGGGGGGATGGTTTATACTTTCTTCTCTAAGGAAACCTGTAAATTAAAAGTACTTTAAAAAGATTTCCTCAAAAGAAAATAATCCAATATTCATTCTTTCCATATCAGATAATGTGAATAATACAAATCTTTCTTTGTCACAAAGTAATGGAAATGGTTTAACTATAATGGTTAAAGGAAAAGTTTACCTACACATAGGACATAGCAATAAAAATAAGCCAGATGTTGGATTTCATAATCAAGCTAGGGATTCAAACCTAGGACTTTGAATCTAATGCCAGAATTCTTAATCATTAGCCCATCTTGGAGAGATTTTATGTGACAGCCCTTCAAATATGCCTCCAATATTAATTGCCTTCAGTTGGATGCTTTTTGCAGACAGACATTGCAGTAAAATATGTAGACTTAGCATAAATTTATTATATAACCAGCAATCTATTCCACATTGATTAACTGTTAGATTTTTTCCTTCCCTACTTCAATTTTCTATTTCTTGAAGCATCTCTATGATAATGATCAGTAACTTCAATTCCCAAACCAAAATCATTGTCAGAATATACCCATGCCTAGCAAACTAGCCTTTTCCTTTTCCAAGTATCAAATCATCTGTATTGTCAAACTACAAGATGCCATACCAGTGTGGTTTGATCAATGATATCATAAGCATATTCATCTGTATTGAGCTATTTACAAATATCTGGCTTTACCAGTTAGGTTGTGTGGCCATGAACACAACTGCAATATTTTATACAACTTTGATCTCCCACAAAATTCTTAGTGTATTAAATTAACAGTGTTTAAGCAATGGTAAAAAACCACATTGAATGGGATTCTCTCCATCTTCAACTTTTGTTTTTTCTTTGTTTTTGTTCAGATAGAGTGGGAGGGAGACAGGGGAAGAATAAAAAAGAGAGAAACATTGACGTGAAAGGGACACATGGAGTGGCTGCCACCCTCATGGCCCAACCAGGGCCAGGGACAAACTGCAACTGAGGTACATGCCCTTAGCGGGAGTCGAACCCGGGTCTCACGGGACTGCAGGCCAATGCTCTAAGCACTGAGCCAAACTGGCCAGAGCTCCATCCTCAACTTTTTAAAAATATCTAAAATATTTAACTGAGATTCTTCCTATCTCTGATTTAATTGAGGAACCAATATAGTGGCTATCAGAATGCAGTCTGTGTGTTGCACATATCTCCACATGCAGAATTAACATAGATGATGAAAGGAAACACGGTCCACTACTCTTGGGCCATTGGTTACTGTAAAATATAAAGAGAGATCCAAGGGTCAGAAATAGGATTTTGGAGGAAACCATCCTTCAGGTTTCTCCAGAGAAAGCTGTTGCTGTGCACTTAGTGCTCTTTTTGTCACCTCAACAGAGGAAGAATTTGGGGGTGCTTGGGAAGAGACCTCACACTAAGAAAGTTAAATTTTACTAAGACTTAAGTTGTGCCAGAGAGAGAGAGAGGAGCCAGCTTGGATTGGGGTGCAAGGGCAGAGGATCCTCACCACAGAGATTGGATGTGTACCACAGGGTGTGCAGCAGCCGGGAAGGTCCTACAAAGGCACAGCCTGCAATACAGATGCCAGTTAAGGGAACTTTAGGTGAGAGGATATGGCAAGGAATCCCGAAAGAGTCCGGGAAGGGCACTCAGGAAGAAAAAGACAGCTTTTATACTGGCCTGTTCTACCCAAAGACCTCAACTGGAACCATCCGCCAAGGCCCAGGGTTTCCAGAGCCACCTAGACAAACAACACCTGTACTATTTTTACTCCTGCCCTCCTACCACAGAACTGCTGGCCCTGGTGGAGTTAGGACAGCAGCTAGACAGTAAGAGATAGTAAGTAAGAGGCCCGAAGGAGGAAGGATTTAACTGTTGATAAATCAAGTTCAGAAGTTTGGATGAATGCTTTGGACTCTATTCTAATTAATGAACTGACACTGCGTTTGTGACTTCAAGTGTCCGTAGAGCTGTCGAAATGCCGTGGCCCGCAGGAAGTTACATCTAGGGATGAGCAAAAAAACAATTCCCAACTGAAGTGTAGGGGAGCGTGGGAGAAAAAAATTATGTTCTGTTTACATCATAAAACATGGAACACACTGGTTATAAATAGATTAGGCTTTAAAGTAGTAAAATGAATTCTTCCTACCTACAGTGATTTTATGTAGGGTTAGAGTATAGAAAATCCATTAAGTCATCTGTCCGACAGCCTGTGGGATAACATGAATTGTTTGTCCTTTACAGGAAAAAGGATGTGTGAAGAAGAAAAAGTAGCAGTGTCCCCTGGAAACTCTGTCTTCTGAGAGGTGATCAGTGAATTTTAGTAGGGAAGGGGTAGAATGCCAAAGACAACAGAGGCTGTCACCTGAATACTTAAGAATGAGAGAATGTATTTGGAAAATAGCTTGAAACCCTCGGTATGCCAAGAGAAAGGGAAAGAGGCTCTTAAATAGTGTTATAATTCACACTCCTTTGCTTAACATTAAAACCCAACAATTAGCTAACAAACCTTGGTGCTAGACTGCTATTAATTTTGTGCTGACTCAATACATGTAAATTAATCCATTACAAGTTCCCCAGGAGCTGCCTCTGACATTTGTTTTGTATAAGTAAGCTGCAGTGGGGAGGAATAAACTTTGCTTTTAATTCCCTTGGCAACGGAGCTGCTGATCACTTTGTTAATTTTTAAAAGGTTTTCAGAAACTGTTTTTTGAGGACAAAAGAAGTGATTAACATAATGCCTTCAACTGAACATGTCTTAAACACTAAAAGTTACACAATTTAAGAAGTTTTCACAACAGTTTTTATATCTGGCTGGAACCACTGAGATAATATTATATATCACACAGTATAAAATGATAGAAGATAAATTAAATTTATATTCTCATGTAATAATCAAAATCTTGTAGAATTTATTATTCTAACTAAATCCTAAAAGTACATTAGAGAATACTGATACTTGGTTTTGATTATTTAAAAAGCCGAAACAGAAATAACTGGTTATTAAAACAATAATGTAATAAATGGGGAGAACAGATCTATATTTAGAGAACTTTTCATCAATGACCAAGTAAAATGTGTAAATTTTTCATAAAAATCCTGTGATCTTCTATTCACCTGTAGGTACCAGTTTCCCGAGGACTGCGTTTTCCAAACACATGGCCTAGAACTGCTTAAACAAACTGTCCGCTTTCTTAACCATAGTCTCCAGTGAATCTCAGGGACCTGATCACCTGATATGTAAAATGGGCAAAGAATTCTATTCCTTAGTATGGCTTTGAAATGCCTGATCTAAAGTAGTTGCTTCGCAAATACCTTCATTCCTTCTCTGTTTTCCTGTAATGAAATTGTTCTAGGTATGCCATAGTATATCAGGTGACTTCACTATTGGTTTCCTGTCATGCTACCTTTATCAAAAGTCACTGTTCCTAAATACTAGGTGGAAGATGTTCATTCATTCCACCCACATGTTTCAAGTGTTTTAGTTAAGCACTGTTCTAAGTAATTTAGATACACTCATCAAGAAAATAGAAGAAAATATCTGAGAACCAGCCTCACCCCTACACACACACACACACACACACACACACACACACACACACATCCTTCAGAAGAAAAGAAAAAAAAAGACTTTAGATGTCAAGAATTTCCAAAACTTCAAAAGCATCTCTAACAAAAAGGCATAACATCCCAAAATGAACCAAAAATTCAAAAATTTTTACTTCTCTTGAGATGTCTTGCACTTTGAATTGTGATCATTAGCATAAGCCCTTTACTCATCACAGGATTTATATTTTTCTACTCTGTAAATTCCCTACCAAGACTGGTAAACAGTGAGTATCTAATAGGTTTTCAATAAATACAGGATTGTGTTAAGCAATGTTAAGAATGGTCATTTTTTATATGTAAAAGGTGAGATCATTTTGAGTAACTAATTAAGCAAAAGTTAATTACTTTATGGACAGAAGTTTAAGTCAAGACATTTGTAGATTAAAAAGTTTCCTTGCAAAACTGGGCCTTAATTTAGATTTTTTTTTTTTATTAAAGGCAATGCTTAGATCAGCATTACTGACCCCATTATTGTCCTAACCCAGACCTACAAAAGAAGCAGGGTCTGCAGTGTAACACAATCCCCAGGTGTCTTATATTCACATTAAAATTTGACAAATGCTAATTGATACCACTGGCTTTTAACCAGAACTACATGTTAAAGTCTAGAATTTATATGCCTATATGCATAATCCATAGACACAACACAGACAATCATGTGGTGAAGTCCTGGAGTGGGGCAGGAACTGGGTGGAGGGGGGCAATGGAGGAAATAAGGGGACATCTGTAATACTCTCAACAGTAAAGATTTAAAAAAAATAATAATGGCAAAAAAGTAGGAAAGAATAAGCAAAAAAGAGAGAGAAAAGAAAAATCTACGTCTGGGCCACCTGCCAAAACAATTAAATATGCATATGAGTTCAGGAAAGAGCTGTTTTTCCTTTTAACTCTTCACTTGGTTCTTGGGTACAGCCAAGTTGAGAAGCACTGATTTACACTAAACAAGATGTAATGATGGCTCTGCCATGGGATTCTCTGAATTGAAATACAAGAAACTGAGTTTTAAAATTCAAATCAAGGAAATAAACCTGTAATATATAAAAGCCAAAGTAAGACCTTAATAGTCTACTGATTGTAGGGTCCAATGGAGAATCGTGCTGGTCTAAAGACATCCTCTGATCCTCTGATGCTATCCAGCAAAGCAGCTATGCTCATTCTTCTTCCATGCTGAATTATCTTAACTGAGAAGCATCAGTAAACACAGTGGAAATGAGCTTTAGAACAAAGTTCTATAGAATTCTAGCAAACTCCTTACTGAGGCTAAAGAGCCACTAACACTGTTATATTTCATTATTAAAGACTAAGACACTGTTTTCCCTGGGGGAAAAGCAAATGAATCAATCTTCCCATCATGTAAAGTAATATCTTATTTTGAATTGTGTTCTTGCTAAAAATTCCGCAAAAGGTATTCAGATTCATTTTCATAAATCATTATAACTATACAGAATAATCAGAAATCTGGAGAATGAATAAATGCTCTCCTAGCACACAGTAAATATCCTGATAAGAAGTGGTATTTTTGTCAATTCACCCCATCAACAAAATTACTTTTTAAGAAGAAAGTCTTTTCTTAAAAGCCAGAGTATAATTGTCTGGGTGCATACTTTTTGACAAATGTTGGCAAAATAAAGAGAGAATACAATTTGTTCACATTCAGTGTGGCATCCAAAAGGCTCTAAGAAGAAAAACTTGGGCTAAAAAAATTAATATATCAGGGAAATACTTGATTTCTATCTTTAATTCTGTCATAGATTTTAAAAACAAACAAATTCTAAAAAGAGCATAGTGAAAATAATTAAAATATGCCTAGCCAGTGTGGCTCAGTGGTTGAGCATTGACCCATGCACTAAGAGGTTGCCAGTTCAATTCCTGGTCAGGACACATGCCCAGGTTGTGAGTGAAATCCCCATGGGGGGCCATGCAGGAGGCGGCCAATTGATGTTCTCTCTCATCGATGTTTCTCTCTCTCTCTCCCTCTCCCTTCCTCTCTCTCTCAAATTAATAAAGAAAAAAACTTTTTTAAACAATTAAAAGGATTTGTTATCTCATTTAATCCTGAATCAACCCAAAGAAGTAGCTGCCATCGCTCCTCTTTCCAGAGGAAGAAAATGATGCAGTTAGTAGATAACTTGCCAAGGCCACTCTTCACACTTCATTAAGTGGAATCTTCACAGTTATTAAACTCTTAGAGGCTTTGAAGTCAGACAGAACTATGTGAAAAGCTCTAATGTACTAGGGATTATCAGATTCTACTTTTAGATTCACAGAGATGGAATTCCAGAAGCCTAACCACTAGAAACTTACAGCAAAAATGTCTAATGAAACTTAGAATGTCCCTGGGACCCACTTTCTGATGCCAACAGCTTTGTTTCTGTCACTGTCGGAGTACTGGATATTGATAGGTATATTCAAGTATGTTGGATTTCAACAATGCTTTTTAAGGATATCATCAAGCTTGTATCATGTGCACTTTATAAATAAGTTGACCATCAGAACTTTTTTCTTCTTTTGTTTTAATCAAAAGGAGACCGCTGAAGATAACTCAATAGTTTTTAAAGGAGTTAACATAAAAAGCTCTTGCTCTTTATTTTATTTAAAAAAAAAATTTTTATCCTCACCCAAGGACATTTTTTTTTTTTTCATTTATCATCAGATAGAGCAGGAGGGATAGAAGAGGGAAGAGAGAGAGAGAAACATCGATGTGAGAGAGACACATTGAGTGGCTGCCACCCACACAACCCCATCCAGGCCGTGGACAAACTGCAACCAAGGTACATGCCCTTAGTGGGAACCAAACCCTGGACTCTCCAGTCCACAGGCCGACCCTCTAACCCCTGAGCCAAACTGGCCAGAGCAGTTCTTGCTCTTTAAAGGTGGACAAACAAGATGACTTAAGGTCTGACTACCTGCTCATTTCAAGAGGATGCTTGGAAATATTTCTTGGTTCAATGACAAAATCAAAGCCTGATATCTCAGCTGATTTCCTCACCTGTTATTTTCAGCAGATATATCTATATAAAGTGCCCAAGATAGTAGTGTCCACAATTATAGGTCTCGGTCTTGGAGTCCCGGCCCCAGGCTGCTCAAGTGCGGAGTCCTCAATTGCAGGTAGGGCCATTCACATGGACTCGGAGTCAAATTGAGAACCCAGGAGTTCCACAATGCCATGGCCTTGGACAAGGAGTAGGTTTCTTCTTCCATTAATTCTTTTCCATGATCTTTATTCTAGTACCTGTTAAGTGCCATCAGGGGTCAGCAAGCTCTGTCCCACAGGAGAAATCAAACTCACCACCTGGCTCTCTACAGCCGTGAACAAAAAATGATTTTAATTTCTAAATGGTTGAACAAAATCAGGAGAAGCATCGTATTTCATGAAATGTGGAAATTATGTAAATTTCAATTTTCAGTATCCATGAGCAGTGTTCTTGGAACACAGCCATGCCCATTCATTTACATACGGTCTATGGTTTGCTTTTGAGCTACAACAGCAGAGGTGAGCAACTGTGACAGAGATTGTGCAAATGTGAAAGGACTAAAATATTTATTATCTGGCCCTTTCAGACAAAGTTTGCCAACCACTGTGCTACACACGATGATGAACAAAAGAAACATGGTCATTTAGCTTAGCAAATAATGCAGTAGTTCTGCTGCTTACACTCCCTTTCTCCCTAAACACAAAGTGAGCCTCTGCAGGCTTCCATTCCTTTCTCTGTATTGTAGGGATAAGGAAAGAACTCAGCTCACCGAAAAGGGTTCCTTTCGAACAGGGTCTTGCAAATGGAAGCACTCAATAAATCAATATTTTCCTCAAGTTGGAAACCCTAGCATCCTTCCCCCTTTTTTACCTACAAAATACTATCTATCCTTCAAAGTCGTGATGAAATGGTACCTTTATGTGAAGCCTTCTATGACCTCTCCATTTATATAGCTTCCTTTGTGTTCCCAGACCATCCTGTTAAAGTGTGATCTTTAATCTACCCTGTGCTTTGGTTATTTATAGATTCCTCCCTAAAAGCAGGGATAATTGCTTATTAATTTTGTAATCCCCATAATATCAAGCATAGATGGGTCAATATATATAGCACACAGTCAATTACTCTTTGCTGAACAAATGGAAAACTGAATGAATGCACTAATGGATGGACAACTGTGTGGGAGTATTTAGTTTATTGCCCCCCAAATATTAGCCAACATATGAGCTGGGAATGTTACAGAAACCTCAGGGAAAGGCTGTCATGAACAAACAGGAAATACTAGGCTCTGTCAGGTATGTAATATTGCTAACAAAGACATATATTCTACGCGAGGCTTACTGGCTAAATAATAAAATATTAGGGCAATAGCAATTATTAGTCAGTGGAGTCTCTAAAGGGGGGGAAGTAACCAATAAAATTAATATTAATTTAAAAATTTGAATATATTCTATTTTTCTGCCATACACAATCCTACTTCCTCCTATATTATAAACCCAAGTGTTTCTATTAACCATATTCTTCTAAAAAGTCAATTTGCTCTATATTTAAGTACCACACACACTTTTTTACACTAACAAAAGGGAAAAAAACTCAAAAAAAAAAGAGCAATGAATGTGAATTACATCTCAATAAAGCCATTATTAAAGTAAAAAGCAATACAACCTGAGTTCTAAATCTGGACTAAATCTTGGCTCATTTAAGAGACAAGTGAGTTGATGAATCATAAGAGTTCTTGTGCTTATTAAAAGTTTTGGTACTTTAAGATTTCGATTACCTAAAACCTGAAAGATAATTTTCTAAATAATGACAACAGATTTCTCAACAATGTAAAGAACAGATGTCACCAAAGTCTGCAAAGGAGATTTAATTGAGCCTTCGTCCTTGGGGACGTGCCTTCATCCGAGAGGGCATCACAGGTTACCCCGCTGATTAATGCACTTCGGGTAGCTAAGCTGACTGGCTAGCAGCATGGTGCCCATGAGAAGAACCCCAGGACATCATCCCAAAGTCCTGATCCATTTTTCTGCCAAATACCAGGTGTAAGTTAGAACTACAGCCCCAGTGTAAAATTCCTATGCATTATACTCTTCTTCAATGGCCATTGATTGAAGGCTTTTTCAATGTTTGTGTTTTCTATTTTTATTTCAACAGAGAGTTTCCAACAATGTGTTCAGAAGACTCACAACACTAGGAGGAGTCAGTAAAACTCTCCAATTATATGTGATAGTATCTATCTATCTATCTATCTATCTATCTATCTATCTATCATCTACCTTGCTACCTATCTAATGCCCACTCAGCCTTCTCTCTTGTAATATATTAGTGAATATACTAGTATAGTAAATTTGGCATGACAGAAGTTTGAGAATATTCAACAAAAACTATTGATGTTTTCCCCTTGAAAATGCTCATATGCACATATGTAAACTTGCTGTAAAATTTTAGAGTGCAGATGCATTAATCTAAACCCATTCATGGACTCCAAATTTAGGAAAAGCTTTATAAGACCATTTTAAATTATAAAATATATATAATATAATTTTATGCCATTCAAACTCATTTAAAAAATTACAGATAATTTTATACCCCAAATTACAGCTTTCCCACAATGCGTCTTTAAGTTTAACAAATCATATGTTTCTCCTCAAACATATGTTCTGTATTTCACAAGGTACTTCACCTCCTGCTGCCTCTATCTGTATATACGGTATTCTTTCCTTCTCTACAAGAGCATTTCTGCTGCTCCAAGCAGGTAGCTATAGGTTTTACAGGTAAAGCTTTTATTGTAAAACATGACTACACAACCCAACACAATATTATTAAAGCTCAGAAGCTCTTCCTAATGTTTAGCTTAATTTTTTCTATGCCACTTATATCTCTTATCCACTTCTGCAAGGTGAGCTAGAAGATTATGAACAGATTACCCAGGCGGCAATTCTCTGACCTACATATTAGCAAATCCTGCTGCTTCTGATTTTCCACAAAAGCCTCATTCTTCCAGCATCTGCTTTTCCACTATCTGGGGCCTCTGGTGGCTAAACACCAGATCCCCAAGATGAGTTTTCAAATGGAATGGGCGGCTCTGTGGCATGGAGATCTCTCTTTTGTCAATATGTGAATGGCCTTCTTTATACAATTTGCACTTTGCACTCAAAAGTGACATGTTACGCCCTGGCCGGTTTGGCTCAGTGGTTAGAGCATCGGCCTGCGGTCCGGAGAGACCTGGGTTCGGTTCCCGCTAAGGGCACGTACCTCGGTTGCAGTTTGTCCCCGGCCCTGGTTGGTCGTGCGGGTGGCAGCCACTCGATGTGTCTCTTCCATGTCAATGTTTCTCTCTCTCTCTCTCTCTTCCTCTCTCTCCCTCCCACTCTATCTGTGCAAAAAAAATGGAAAAATGTCCTCGGGTGAGGATAAAAAAAAAAAAAAAAGACATGTTACTAATACTATTTTTAAACTGTAGAACGTATATGTTAGAACATTAAAGACAAAGTTTAAAATGTGTCTCTTTCAAATTTCAACAGTAGTAACTAATTTGATTTCTGTATATTCTCTTCCATTTTTTTACATCTCAGAATCTCACCAGGCATGATCAGTAAGAATATACCCATTTGTTTGCTGATCTAACTAAAGTAATGATGAAGTGTGACCTCTAGAGACAGATTCTCTGGGTTTGAATTCCAGACCCAGGAGTTGCTAGCTCAGTTTCTTCATGTGTAAACTGTGGACAGTAATAGTCCCTACTCAGAATCATTGTGAGGATGAATGAAAGTAAAGTGCTCAAATAGTGTTTGGCACATTGGAAATGGCCCAATAAATGTTAGCTGTACTTATTATGACTAGTAATTCATATTCACTATATAACAGACGGGAACCAATTTCCACAGTTACATATTCTACCTGAAAACTTTTTTTTTTTTTCTGCTACGTGCCCCTAGTGGGAACCGAACCTGGGACTCTCTGGTCCGCAGGCTGATGCCCCAACCGCTGAGCCAAACAGGCCAGGGCTACCTGAAAACTTTTTTAATGGCTAAAACCTATTTCTTTACCTCTGTATGTCTGAATTTATTTAGCAATTTCTTACCATTGGGTATATAAATAGTTTCCATCTGTCACTATTATAGCTAATTCTGCAAAGAATATCTTCAGGTATATAACTTTATCTTTCTTACTTGAAATTATTTTATTAAAACAAATCTCTGTGAGTTGAATAAATGGGTCAAAGTGTAGGAACACTGTTTCTGAGTCTTATGTGATAAAGAAAAACAGCATTTATTCAGGTCAGTGGCTGGGAGTTTCATTCATTTAGACAGAACACAGAATATTTGTAACACCGCAGCATTACTAAAAGAGAATAGCTTTGGGGGTTGCAATTCTAGTTCTGTGCTCCATATCCTCCCACCTCCAAGGTCAATGGAGTCAAGACCCAGTGGCTTGTTCAGCAGAGACCTTTCACACTGTAAAATCCTTCTGCTCTGATGACCGTGGAGCTCCTTTTCACAGAAATGGGTTTCCCGATGGTCTTGCAACAATTTCCCACAGCTCATTGAAAAGTGAAAGCATTTTTCTTCCCTCCAAGGAACCTCAGGCTGCATGTGATATGCAGTATGGCACTTAATTTTCTTGCACCTTAGTTGGCAACTGTTAAGTCAATTCATGAGCAAAAACTGAACTTTTCTTGACAGTCTCTGCCCATGCTATCCAATTATATGTACATTTCATAAATATCCCTCTTTCCCCCATTCTATACTTTGACAAAAGAGCTGAAAAAGAAAAAAAAAAATAGTAACTTCACTCTAAATTACTGAACCATAGCAGGACTTATCAAAGGTACTGGGAGAGAAATAAAGTGAGTCCATTACAGGAGCCAGTGAACTAATTCTGAATGAGCCAAATCCAAAAGGCTCATGCGAATCAATATATCTTAGAGTGTACATATCCTTCATTCTTTCAGCAAAGATAAACTAAAATGACAAATACGTCTCTATACTTATATTACGTGTAAATTCTTCTAGAATATAAACAGGACAAGGCAAAGATGAAAATTAAAAGGCAAGAGAAGTACCCACGAATTTAGTGGGAAGAATAACAGGGAGATATAATTGGCGTTGGCAGGACGGTAGAATTCCACTAAACACTAAACACGCATTAAAATCAATTCAAATTGAAGTGATGAATAGGTTTTTCTTGCCATTCTGAGTTTCTCAGCTGGATTATTGGCAGGCTACCTCATTCCATGCCATGAAGATGGTTCTTTAGAAAATTGGATCATGACCAATCAATTAGACATTGCCACAAATCTCTCTCCAAGTGTCATCTAAAAGTCATTAACTTTGAGTACAAAACATGATGGCCATTTTATGAGTAAGAGATCCATGCATCATTCTGGAATACCAAAGAAGAATAAACCTCATGTTTGAAACCACAGGGCTTTCTTTTTGTTGATATAAATATATATTTTTTAAATTTATTTTTATTGTTGAAAGTATTCCAGATGTCCCATTTATTTCCCCCTTTGACCGCTCCATCCCCCACGCCAGGCACTCAATGCACTATTGTCTGTGTCCATGGGTTATGCATATATGCATGTAAATTCTCTGGTTAATCTCTTTACCCCACCACTGTTCCCTCTGAGATTCATCAGTCTGTCTCATGCTTCCATGTCTCTTGTTCTATATTGTTTGTCAGTTTATTTTGTACATTAGATTCCACAAATAAGTGAGAGCATGTGATACTTGTCTTTCTCTGACTGGCTTATTTCACATAGCATAATACTCTCCAGTGTCGATATTTTTTCTGATATCCAAAAGATCTGGCTTTATATGGATTTAGAGGTTGAAATTCTCTTCCAGGTGTGTTACCCTGTATTCTGTATCATTACACTTCCTAAACTTGTAACAATATCTGCATTGTTGAATAAAATTACTTTATTATACGGATGTTTAGTGACTGATCCTTAGCCCATTTGCCAGAAATTACAATAGCAGAGCTGAAAATGTCTGATTGGGCCCCAAGGTCCTGAATTTAAATTTCTGCCAGGACCTCCCACCCATAGTCAAAATTCACTCTATGAAATCTAACTTACCATTCTCCATCTATCTCCCTAACCTTACAGTAACCCCATCATCTCTTCTGTCTTCCCTCTCCCTGCTAATGGCCTCATCCAATCTTTACTTCCTCTACTCCTAACTTTTCCTCCAGGTATCCACTCAAACATTGCTACTTTGGGAAAATCTTTTTCAACCCCTGGCCCCATATTAGATCAATCTACTCTCCTGTATCATATTTTAAATGTTTTAGAAACAAACTCAGAAGCAATTTAATATAGAGGTGTGGAAGACTCAGCGTGTCCCAAGGAAGAAGTACAGAAGGGGACAGCACCAGTTTTGAGGACTATGGGAAGAACTTCAAGGAATCAGTTTCCCAGGCTATGAACTGACAATTTGGTTTACTCAGACCCCTTAAGATAGCTTTTAAAAATTGCTCTTCTGGGAACATTTCTGGCAGGAAATCTGACCTGGAACTACTCATTTCTCTTATCCAGGTCTAGGGTTCTCCAGGTGGACAAGAGAAGAGATAATACTGTCCTTCCTCCCAGCAATATGATAAGGAATGACTAATATAAAGGATGGAAAGCCCTGGAAACTTTAGAGCGATGCACAAAAAATGTAATGGCCCAAGTTCCTTGGAGCTATCTGAAAATGAAATACGCACGCGGGGACTAATCCAAAATGAAAAAGAAAAAACACCAAAAACATTTCATATAAACACAATTTACTCCAGGAATTTTCAATAAATGTTATTGCTTTTCCGAGGCAGCTAAGCTCACAGAGGGCTCATTTCCTTTCCAGCCTACCTTTGTACTCTTGCAGATAGAAAAAGGGCAGGGAGGAGGTGATGTACATGCCAATCTGATTCTGTGAAATTGCTATATCAAAATGTAATCTATGAAACATTGTTGCATGGTTATAGACACAGAAACTTGAACCTAATTACCAGAAAGCAACAAACCACTCCACTAACAGGAGATACATCCTCAACGATAGAAAAGGGGGCTGTGTGTATATATGTTTTACTTGCTACTGGATTAAATGATCTTTCCCTAATTCAGTAAAATAAATAGGATGTTACGTATAGGTAAGACTAGATTATTTACAGCTTGTTTATCACATAGGTCCAAGCTGCTTGACTTTTCCCTGTGTCCAGGAAGTGTACACACTGAAAGAGAGTGAGCTCTCCATCACTGGGAGTGTCCAAGCAAAGCCCAACTGACCACACATACATTTATAGATAAGACTGGAAGGGCCTTTCCTAGTCTGATGTCCTCTGATTTGTGATTTGATAAAGTTGATAAGCCATTACTTACAGACCCTGTTTTACAGACAAACTCCTGTCCAGTTTATTTTAAGAGAAAAACACCATCTATCTCAATTGTCATCTCTTTTCAAGTACCATCAAAGATGAGCAGAAAGCAGTGATGAATAAATTTTAAAACCAGTTTCTCTAAATTGGATCCAGGGCAAGAAAAGAGCGGGAGAGTTTTACAGGGTCATGCTTCCCACAGACTGAAGAACTAGTTAGTTTTATCCCTTTTGTTCAGAGCAAAGAGGAATTCTCGGTGGGGCTTTACTCCCTTCATGAAAATATCAATCTTGTCTTCTTGCAAAGCTACTGCACCACTCACACTGTAGTCTAAATGAGTTAATGGGGAATCTACTCAAACACTTGTCTAAATGTACAAACAGACAAGGTTGAGAGACATTGCAGGCAAAAGAAGAAAACTTTACAAAATTCAATTGGGCTGAAGACAGGTTTTCCGCAGACGAATTTGGAGCTTCTCAGAGAGCCGGGCATGTGGGCGCTGGAGTTGTGTTGCACTCAGCTTAAGCTCCAGAGGTAAGAGGCATCTCCACACATCATGGGCTGTTGGTGGCCTGTCTGTGACTGGATGGCAAAGCACTCTCGAGGAGGCGGGCATTCCTTCTCAAGACTTCCCACATGACCAGCCCTCAGCAAACGTTTAATGAATGAATGCTTCTGACACTGAGGTCACCAGGAGTTTGAAAAACGTACTTTCACTTCTATAAAACTGTTTTTTTAAAACATGCCAGCGGAAATAATTGATGAAAGGATTCAATCTCTGAGTTCAACCTTGAGATAGAAAGCTGGGAGATTGGTTTATCTACTTGCTGCTGTGACCTTGCTGCTCGATGGATTGATTTCAAGGATTTGAGTCTTCAGGATGTCAAGTAAGTGATTAAAAAAGAACTGGAAACAATGAAAAACGCCTGTCATCGGCATCATAATGATTGATCACCATTAGCCAGATAATCATACTGAGGCTGAGGAAGATCGTTAGAAACATAAAACCTAAAACAGGTGCCTCAGGCTTAACACATCCTAATTACCTCTGTGATGGCCTATTAACACTCCCTGTCCTCTATTTTTGAAGGTAAATATGACAAAATAGGAGGAAATTGAGCTAATAATGATTATTTGCTATATCCAGATAGATAACTGAAGTTATAAGATAAATCTTCCCCAAACATTACCTAGCTAAACAGAACAGGGTAAAAATTCCCCAATATAACAAACAACCTGTATAAAATAACATATTAATTCAGTAAGCATACTTATTAAAATATTACACTAGTGAGAAATTCAGTGACAAGTTTGTATGTATATAAAATGCATATAGCACCATACCAAAAATAAATGGCACAGCAAAATATGTAAAATGCCAACTGTTTGTATACTTCCCAATTTTTCAGTCTGTTAACACACTTGAGAGAAACTATTCAGTAATAAAAACTGGAAGGGGCTTACCCTGGTGGCAAATCACAAAATGCATTTGGTGGTGGCTAAGGTAGTGGGGGTCTAAGCACCTGGCTCTGGTGAGGTGGGGGTGGGGGGAGAAAGGGGGAGAAAAAGAGAATGAGAGTAAAAATGAATCACAAAGAGCTGATTTCACTTACAGCTGGTATCGAACTGTATGGCTTTTCTGAAGTCAAGGCTAATAACATGTGAATACTTTACATAGATATAAGCATTTGCTTAAATCGGCATGACTGATTTCCAATTAGGTACATATGGGGGACACTAAAGAAATGAAGTTGCTTGAAATATAGACCATTTCCAAATCAGCTCTGTTCCCTCTGTATTAGTCCTCACGAAAGACTTTACATTCTTTTTCCCAATAATGCCATCAGTACTAAGTGCATAGTTGACTTTTTTTTTTTAAGATGCCTTAATAAAAGATGCCTTACTGGCCTTGAGCACATCCCTTTGATTGTTCTATTATTATTATTATTATTATTATTATTATTGATTTTAGAGAAAGAGGAAGAAAGAAGGAGAGAAAGATAGAAATATTGATTGGCTGCCTCCTGCAGACCCCCTGCTGGGGATCCACCCAGCAACCCTGACATGTGCCCTAATCAGGAATCTAATCGGCAACTTCTTGGTACATGGATCAATGCTCAACCACTGAGCCACACCTGCCGGACCCTTTGATTGTGCTTAATGGGAAAAGACATCCTTAAAAACTGGAGAAAATGTCTTGAATAACAAGAATAATAAAGCTGGGTATTAATGTTTTGGATTAAAGATGATTAGTATCTACTATTTCTTTTGTTTAGTACCAGAGTTATCCTAAGGACTCAGGCATTTGTGTAGTGTGTGTGTGTGTGTATGAAAGCTGAATTATATCTACCTGTGGAAACTAGAAAAGGCTTTATAAGGTGGTATTTTCTGAGTGGGATCGTGAAAGATAAATAGAAACGATACAAGAAAATACAACAGAAAAAATAATGGAGAGTTTGCTTTGCTCAATGATCAGATATCCTTTTAAATTAAATAAAGATTAGAGTAAGAACACAGAAGACATACTTTGGGGACAAAATATGGAGAGACATAATTGTCAGGACAAGGAATGTGAACTTCGCTTCTTGTTCTCTGGGAAATCACTAAAAGTTATAGATCATGAGATTGATTTGATCATACTTTCCAGATAATTCCACATCCCCACATCCTAAAGATGTTGCCTTACTGTTACCCTACTGAGCTGGACGGCATCCTGTTTCCATGGAACCTGAAACTAATAGAAATTATATTACCAAGAGCATCTCATACAACAAAGCACCCTAGACAAACCCAGCACCTGAAAGATGTAACAATGGTTACTTACTTTTCTAGATTTATAAATGTTAAAAGTCAGCAATTCATCAAGAATCATTAAACCTCAGAGTTGAAAGAGGCTCATCTATACTGATTTCAAAATAAAAAATCTGGAATCCACGCAAGTGCCCACAGACAGGAGACAGAGTCACCAGACATGGTACGTTTACTCTGGGGACTGTGGTCCACACATCAGCACTGAGAGCCTCCCTTACAATCACACACCTCACCAGAGGAAACATCTGGGGAAAACGGAGCAAACCCAGGTCTATACAACAACAACCACTAATGCTGAGTAAAATGAACAAGCCTGTTTAAACGTCACCCAGAGAAAAATCACAATATTCTGAACATAGTATGACACAGTTTTAGGGTATGAACCCACTAAATTGTTTGTTCTTCTCTGCTTTTAAATTCATGTTTTCTCACAAACTTACAGAAAATCAAAGTGCCTTATAGAAAAGTGATCTTCACTTTAATACTCTAGACCTATCGATAAAATGGTTTACTGCTCTTGGAGAATAGATTGTTTCTAACTGAAAATGTTGCCTCAAGTTTATTCAGATGTAACAGATAAGCCTGGGCCAGAAGGAAGAAGCCATAAGCTGCCAGGGAAAGCCAACTTTGAGGGGTACTCATAAACCATCTCTTACTTTTATTGGCTTGGTGAGAAAGTACTCTGTAGATGTCTTCATCCATATGCATAACTGTAACTGTGACTGTGAAACCAACAGAAGATGAACGCTGTTTCCAAAGAGGGAACAATGACGTTTGGTCTGCAGTAGGGCAGCTACTTGGCTAATCTTCTCTGGGGTCTTCACGGGAAGCTTCTTTTTTTAAATAAAAATTGGATATATTTCAGGCATACAACACGATGATTTGACCTCACATACATAGTGAAATGATTCCTTTATCAAGCTAATTAACAAAGCATCTCCTCACAGTTATCATTGTGTGTGTGCGCGCATGTGTGTGAGGAAAGCACCTGAAATCGACACTCATTTTGTTCAAAAGAGGAAAAGCATTTGCTGAATGTAACTGAGGACCGAAGGGTGTTGCTTGCAGAAGCTGTGACTTGCTGCAGTTCTCAGTACTGTTCCACAGCCATTTAAACGTCCCTCCCTCCTTGCATGTGTTCAGAGCAGTGAAGCTTGATGCCTGGCCTTCATCTGGGGATCTGGCTGTGACTGCTGTCCCGCACCACATCTCACATACACACATGTCCCCCTTAGCTGCCCAACGCTGTGATAAACATTCCCACTTATCCATGAACTGTATTCCAGACACTGACCTTCATTAACTAGTTCTAGAAAACTGAAAATCATCAGTTTGTTAATAAATATCCATTAAATAGGTATTGTGTATATAACATGATTTGTTGTTGTTGTTGTTGTTAATCCTCACCTGTGGATATTTTCCCATTGATTTTCAGATAGAGTGAAAGGGAGGGACAGAGAGAGAGAGAGAGAGAGAGAGAGAGAGAGAGAGAGAGAGAAACATCGATATGACAGACACATCGATTGGTTGCCTCCGGCATGACCCCGACTGAGGCCAAACCTGCAACCCAGGTACATGCCCTTGACAGGAAATCAAATCCATGACCCTTTGGTCCATGGGCCCATTCTCTATCCACTGAGCCAAACCAGCCAGGGCCATAACATAATTTTTTAAAGCTGCAAACTGATTAAGGCATCAGGATATGCCATACACGAATTCCAAAGGATGGTGCCAAAATTACGGACATTTAAAATTGGTAATGTAAGCATTGGTTATACGGTTCTAAATTCCATAAGGAAGATATAGAAAGAGTGGGGTAGGGCTTGGTAATGTCTTCCTTTCAAACCTGGAAGTAAGTCTTCAGTAGGGTCATTTGGAGACCTTGACCTTCTTCCCATCATAGCAGGGAGCATTGTAGTATGTGGCGATTTGAAGACTGGAAACCATCACTGACCTGACAAATTGTAACTGGAGAGCCCAGTAGACATCTCTGAAGAACACATAAGAAACCACAGGAGAGCCCTGGCCAGTTTGCTCAGTGGTTAGAGCATCAGCCTGCAGTCCAGAGAGACCCGGGTTTGGTTCCCGCTAAGGACACATACTTTGGTTGCAGTTTGTCCCCGGTTGGGTTGTGTGGGTAGCAGCCACTCGATGTGTCCCTTTCACGTCGATTTCTCTCTCTCTCTCTCTCTCTCTCTCTCTCTCTCTCTCTCTCTCCCCCTCCCACTCTATCTGAACAAAAAATGTCCTCAGGTGAGGATAAAAAAAAAAAAAAGAAACCACAGGAGAGAAAGAGTCACCCCCAAATATCTTCTTACGGTAGCACCAATCAACCAATCAAGTAAGACCTCTCTGCCTCCCTTTCATTCTCTAACTTGCCCTGAAGGGATTGATGATGGTGGTTAGAGTGTGGGCAGTGGAGGTGAATGCAAAGTCAGGTGGCCTCCCTGCCACTGTTGCCCATTGGTGGCTGATCCAGGGTAGGGTGGGGATTGGATAACCTTTGAATAAAGAGACATTTATATGACAATGAATTGGACAGTTTAAACTAATTAAATGAATAAGTGTTACACAACTTTAAGAAAAGTGATGGGGAAAATGCACCCCAGTCTACAAATCTTTAAAGGATAGTGAAAAATGTCAAGTTGTATTTTGATTTCATCTTCTATATCATGCTTATTCGATGTATAAATTCACATATATTTCTGAGTATATACCATGTACTTTCCCACAGCGAATTTTATTTGATCCTGGCAGTATTTCTGTGAGGCCAATGTGCCTACATTTTATAGCTGAGGAAACTGATCTGAGAGATCCTGTAAGAATATTAATAGCTCACTTTAATTGAATGACATGCTCTTCTAAGCATTTTATGTATTTAGTTCATTTAATTCTCATAGCAACACTATGAGATAGTCACCATTATATTCCCCATTTTATAGATGAAAACACTGAGGCCCAGCGATATCGACATCCAGAGCAATTGATACACTGGTAATCCAGCCTGACCAGCCTGGCTCCAGAGATCACAATTCCAAGTACTAGGCATATGACCTAGAGAAGAAGTAGTAAAGTCAAAATCTGAACCAGCAACCCTGAATGGGATTATCCCTATGTCAATTAGTAAGCACTCAGCTGTATCATAGAGAATAAAGCCAAAGACAGAGGAAGGAGGGAGCACAGAGGTCTGTCACTGCTTTGCTGTGTGGTATGTGGTAAATAACTCTCCTTCTCTGGGCTTGAGTTTCCACATCTATTAAACTGAGAAAATGGACTGAAGAGTCTCCAAGGGTCACTCTCAGCTTGGGATTTCATTTCCAGCGCTGAGAAAACATGTGTGCTAGCCAGGTAATGCATATTAAATTATGCAACTTAGCTTAGCATCTGACAGATATGGCTCCTGAGACATTTACAATTTACATTTACCCAAGAGATCCTCTTTTGAAAAAAGGTTATCTTAACATAACATGCAATCAAAAATATTTTTTATAGCATGTCAACTGGCTGAAAATATAAACAATTTAAAACTTTGAAGAGGCCTAAATGTAATTTTTTAAGACAGTGTGATGGGTTACACTTAGATTCATTATGGTTATTTTTAGAACTGCACAGCTGTTTTGGCAGCTTGCTTTGTGAATCCTACTTTGCAAATGTAATGAGGACTTTCTTCTGAAGAAATTTTAGTTAATGGAGCAGATAACATTTATTTCCTTGTCAGAGCTTAGCATTAAATAAAAAATGCAACAGAAGTGCAGTGTTTAAATTTTAAAACATGGTGTTTGGTCTTTTTACTTGCTACTTATAAGATTAGCAGATAACTCAATATTTTAATACTATTCATTATTAGAGAATAGTGGTGTTCCGAATTTCATTTCCTGAAAGTTTTTCCTTACTTTAAAGTCAATAGTTATGATGCTACTGCCTCTCCAAAATAAACCCTAAGTAGATGAGCAGACATTTCTAACAGGTTTTAGAAACTTCCTATATGCCAAGGACTGCTCTAAGTGCTTTGTGTTTATTGACTAATTTAATCCTCACAATAATCCTATAACTAGGAACTATTACTGTTTCTATTTGACAAATAAGGAGACGGTGGCAGATAGAGTAACTTTCTCAAAGTTAATCAGTGAGTAGGAGAGCTAGGATCTGACTCAGACTATTAATAAGAAAGCCGACAATAAAGGCACAAAAATAATCATGAAACATGCTGAAATATTCTAATGATTAGTCAAAATGTTTTAGGCTTAGAGGTGATACATCAGATGAATTTCACTCAAGGCCTGTCTTAAAAGTATATAAACGAATGTCTTTTGTGACGTCTTATTTCTCTTTTGAATTCTGTTTCATTACAAAAAGGATTTGGGAAGATCTTGACTCTAAGAGAGGTTTTGTTTTCGACTTTTGATTTGCTGCACTGAATGATGAGGCCTCAGCATTTGGTTGGGTGTTTTCCTTGTATTTTCTATTTTCCCACTTTCAGAATGTGTTGGATGTATGAGGTTCCCAGGGCTGCCACAACAAATCACCATAAACCAGGTGACTTAAAACAACAGAAATTTATTCTCTCACAGTTCTGGAGGCCAGAAGTCTGAAATAAACACACCAGAAGGGCCATGCTCCTTCTGAAGGCTCTAGAGAATTCTTTCTTGCCTTTTCCAAATTTCGGGGGATTCCCAACAGCCTCGCTTTCCATGGCTCTGGAATATACATTCCAATCTCTGCCTCTGTCTTCATATGGCCTAATTATATGTGTCTCTTCATCCTTCCTTGCCTGTTCTTTAGAGAACACCAGTCACCCTAAATCACATAAGGTAACATCTTGAGATTCTTAACTAATTAATTCGGCAAAGAGCCTATTTCCAAGCAAGGTCACATCCTGAGGTTCTAGGTAGACATGAATCTTGGGGGACACTATTCAGCCCACTACAGGTGGTGTGGAAATAGTGTGGCATGGCGATAGCTTGTCATTTGTAACCCCTCTGAGATTCCCCTGATCAAACAGCATCCATGTAACAAGTACACATCTGCTAAAGGTAACACTGTGACCTCAGCCTGGGCAATTAGCAACACCAGGAGAAAACAGGTTTCTGAGCTCTCTCAAGACAGGAGTGGAGGGATTACAAGTAGTCCTCTGGGTGAAATACACCCAGGGCTCACCTAAAACATAACAAATATGTGGCCTCAGCCCATCCAAATCAATTCCCTACAGTCCTTATGCAATCCTGGGGTGGAAAGGCTTCATGTTTCCAGTCCTCAGATTTCCTACAGTGGTCTCCTAACTACACAGCAGATGCTGGTACACAAATGTCTGTCTGTCTACTTGGAGATTTCATACAAGATGCCCCACTAAATTTCCCATAATCATATACATAGGAAACAAGAACTAACGTAAACGCATTTGAATGACATGAAAGAGCAAACATCTACTTACTTATTCACTTGCTATAAGTCTCTTTCTTCTTCATTCACTTTAAGATTAATAAGTTACATATAGTTCTTTTAATAAATGATTAAAGAATCATATGTGTATTTTAAATTATGGGGTTAGGTTAATATTTATTCTTAAAAATTTTTTTTTCTTTATTGATTTTAGAGAAAGAGGAAGGGAGAGGGAGAGAGAGAAATATTGATGAGAGAGAACATCAATTGGCTGCCTCTGCATACCCCCCACTGGGGATTTGGCCCATAACCTGGGCATATGTCCTGACTGGGAATCGAACTGGTGACCTTTTGGTGCATGGGTCGACACTCAAACACTGAGCTACACCGGCCGGACTTAACCTTTATTCTTAAACTTATCACTGCTAAATATTTCTGAAAAACTGTCAATTAATTCACTAGCATGTAAGCTCCATGTGTTCTGCTATCCCTCACGTCTAGATTAATATCTTGGACACAGTAGATGGTCAACACGTATTTTTTAAAGTAAATAATGAATTAAATCTAGAGGGAAAAAAAGAAAAAGTACAAAATTACTAGACTCTTAACTATAAAACATGCCCCCACTCACTGTTATAGTAAAAAAATAATTTATACTAGTAGAGCTATCTTTTTGTTGGGATGATTTTCTATTGTGTGCCATCCTTCAACACTCCCCCTATAAGGCATTGTTTAAAAAAACTTTATTTAAAAAGTAGCTAATTTGCAATGTCTCAAAATTAAATAATAAGAACTATGTTAATGACTATATCTCTGTGTTTACTGTGGCTTCCAAGTAGCTCTGGGCCAGTCTGTTGTGTCGGATTTAGAAGCTCCATAGGCCTTTATGTCTACGGGCTCTACCTAGCTGATTTTTTGTATATATGTATGAACCTCCTATTTTAACCTTTATTTTTTATGGTTTGATTTATTCATTTATGATTGACATGCTACTTTTGTAGTGTCAATTTCCACGAGCCATCTTAAACCTATTGTGGACTAAGGCAAAGCATTTCCTAAAAGAACACACTCTTATATGGTCCTTCCCCATTTGACCCTCAAATTAATTCTTTATTCTTATCTCCCCCACTAAGCAGTTTAGTTCATGCTTTTAAAAAGTTTAAGGTTACAGAAAGTTTGCAGTTTGCCCTGCTATTGATATTTTGCATTAGTGTGGTACATTCCTTACAACCGGTAAACCAATATTGATACATTATAATTAAGTAAAGCCCATAGTTTATTTTTACTCTGTGTTGTACAGTTCTAAAGGTTTTGAAAAATGCATGACACCATATGTAATAGTTTCACCCCCTTAAAATCCTCTTTGCACAAACTTATCATTCCTCCCTTCCTCCCTCCCCTTGAACCCCTGGAAACCAATGATTGTTTCAATCTCTCTATATGTTTGCCTTTTCTAGAAGCTCATATAGTTGGTATCACGCAGTACATAGTCTTTTCAAACTGGTTTCTTTCACTTAGCAATAGATATTTAAGGTTCCTCTATCTCTTCCTGTGGCTCATTTCTTCTTACAACTGAATAGTATTCTATTGTAGTGTATAAATGTACCAAAGTTTGTTTATCCATCTATGCATGGAAAAATATATTTATTCCTTCCAAGTTTTGGAAAGTATAAATAAAGCTATAAACATTCATATATGGTTTTTGTATGGACATAAGTTTTCAATCCACTTGGGTACATACCTATAAATGTGAGTACTAGATTATATGTTAAGTCTAGGTTTAACCTCCTGAAGTTAAAACCCATGAGAGAATGCCTCCATTGAATGCGGGGTCCCCAGGAGTTTTTCTCTCTCAAGCTATTCCATGCTCAGACCCCAGCAATTAGTCAATCACCCTTTACGTGTTCCTACTGCGAACTAGTTGCACCTTCTGCTCCCAGTAAGCTATGTCTCTCTGAGTTTTCCTGTCTCCCCAGTTTTCAGCTGGCAGTTTGACCTGGGACCTCAATTCTTTGATACATCTAAGAAGAGTAGTTGATTTTCCTTCTCAGCTCTCGACACGCAGGACCAGAACGAGACGTCAGCAGTTCACTTTTCCCTGGTCATTCCATACCACGTTCGTAGGTTTTTCTTTGATGTGCGCTATTCCTTCTGCCTGGTGTGCCCTTCCTGCTTTTCACAGAACAATAAGGGCCTCGACATTTCTAATTACCCAGTTCATGTCTTACTTCCACCCTGAAGTCTTTAATGAAAAATGTATTCACTCCTTCACTATGTGTTTTCATACCACTAGGTAAATTGGATGCATGTATCACATTACATTATTTTTATATTATATGCATATTGTGGGCAGTGACTATAAGTTATGGTGTACTTAGAATTAAACATGATTAATGATTCATTGATTCTTGATTCCAGCATGGTTTTCTCAGGTCTGGCTTTGATTCGCCTGACATTTCCTTTCGCAGAAGCTTGACCAGACAGTCTATGAGACGATGCTTTTTGAGCTTACAAAGGAAACTGTGATTCAGACTTATTCCTTGTGTAAAAGCCACCGGAAGTTATAAGATGGTTTCAGAGAATAATGCAAATTAGTGACATGAATTCATTAAATTTTGAAGGTTAATTACTGCTGCCCCATATTTATTAAATTCCTAATAGGGGTAAAAAGGGTTTACAGATGATCCCAAATTCTGCTGCCACGTTGACATAGGTTCACATCACTCATCTTGCAATTTTTAGTGGCTCCTCCCTTAGACTAATTCTCTATTTTAGAAAACCGATAAAAAAACAGATTGTGAGCTCTGAACCAACGCTTAACTAGCTTAAACATGAAGCAGAAGTCCCCTGTCTGGGGACTGGCTTCCTTACTGGTGGTGATAGGAAGATACTTGCCGCTGTACTCCATCACTATGCTGCCAATATCTTGGAAAAGCACAATGTTTCCCATTTTGCATTCAGAACGCCTAGCCCAAGAGGGATGTCATAAAACATATCTAAAATGTTATCTAAAATATTTGTATAAATGTAACCACCCTGAAAAATCTAGTACAGGCTTAGCACATAATGAGGCACATAACACCTATTATTATTATTTGTAATACTAAGGGAAGTATGGAATCTTCTCTTTCAATTGTGATTCTCTCTAAATAGAACCTCGCGATTCAATTTGTCTTTTCCACAAACAAAACATTATTATTGTTTGTATTTCTTTGACATCAGAGAGGCAACTGAACTCTTCATTACAAGATAAGTAGAAGGCTCAGCCAGTATTGCTCAGTGGTTACTCATCAACCCATGCACCAAGAGGTCACCAGTTCGATTCCTGGTCAGGGCACATGCCCAGGTTGTGGGCCTGATTCCTGGTGGGGGGCATGAAAGAGGCAGCCAATCAATGTTCTCTCTCATTGATGTTTCTCTCTCTCCCTTCCACCCTCTTTAAAAATCAATGGAAAAAATATCCTTGTGTAAGGATTAAAAAAAAGAGTAAATCCTGTTAATAAGTCTTTTTTTTTTTAATATGTTTTTATTGATTTTTTTTTTGAGAGAGAGAGAGATAAACATCAATATAAGGGAAAAACATCGATTGACTGCCTCTTGCACGCCTTCTACTGGGCATCGTGCCTGCAAGCCGGGTATGTGCCCTGACTGGGAATCGAACCAGGACCTCTCAGTCCATGGGATGAGGCTCAGTCCACTGAGCCACACCGACCAGGCCCAAAGAAATCTTTTTATATCAAAAACTTATTTTCTAAATCAATGAGTTATGAATAATATTCATTTATTATAGGGAATAAGTGAAATAAGGAAATGAAATATTATTAGATGTAATACCCTCTTGTTTTTTAAATGTCGTAAAGAGATAAGCATTTCTCTAAGAATACATCATGTGAGTATAGTTTTGTTGCTTCTATTTTCTAACCTAGAAAACTATTCTATATCTTAAAATTCTTTTAAATTCTGAAGCTCTTGCTTCATTTCCTACCCCTCATTAATAAAAACTGAAATGTACAAGAACCTAATTATACTTCCATTTTTGGTGTTCATGCTATGAACCACCTTTTGGGTTGGACCAACGTAATTATTTTCATGAATGCCCTCAGTAATTAAAACTTCTTGCATGAAATAAATGAAATACCACTTCTCTGCAAATACATCTTGTTATGAGAATATTTAAGTAAGATTCCTTCCTATGTCAAGGTCATATTGTTTTAGTGGAAATAACCAGAGATAATCAAGCAAACTAATTAACTAAGTGTGCTCACATACTATGACAACAAATGTCTGAGTATCGACTATGTGCTGAAGATACATTAATGAGATACACTAATGCCTGTCCCTGAGGAAATCACAGCTTAGGAGAGATGGGTATGTCTTCAATTAAACAAAAAGATATCCTATTTACAGATATAAGCAAAGAATGGCTGATTTATAGAGAAGACACTATTAATTCTGCTAATGAGAGAAGATTTGAAAAAGAAGGTGATAATTTAATCAAATCTGGAAGTAAGGATGCTTTGGCTACAATGTGAACTTGATGCTGAGGAGAAGAAAGATTAATCCCAATGCTCTGAACAGTATGTAATGAGATACATGGTTGGATTTTCCATCATATGTGTTGTTGGTACCATCAAAGAGAACTGAATTTTATGACGAATTATAAGAATTATTTTCTTTTTCCCTCCAGTATGTTAGCTGCCTGAAGGTTCTTGCTGAATCATAAAGCCCTCCAAGTCAAACGTGCATTAACATTAGACTCTGGTTGAAGGACCTTCTCAATTATCAGTGGTGAACATTGTGGTGTCACTCAGTTATAGAGAATTAAAACACCCAGAAATCTCTTCTTCTTTTTTTTTTTTTTAATCCTCACCTGAGGACATTTTTCCATCTTTTGTACAGATAGAGTGGGAGGGAGAGAGAGGAAGAGAGAGAGAGAGAGAGAAACATCAGCGTGAAAGGGACACATCGAGTGGCTGCCACCCGCACAACCAACCAGGACTGGGGACAAACTGCAACTGAAGTACGTGTCCTTAGCGGGAACCGAACCCAGGTCTCTCCGGACCGCAGGCCGATGCTCTAACCGCTGAGCCAAACTGGCCAGGGCTCTCAAAGTAATCTACAGTCTGGTTGAATGACTGCTTTCTAGAATCATGATCAGACTTCTGGTTGTTTTAGGTATGCAAACTGATGGAGAATACAAAGATTTCCACCAAAAAAAGTTTAAGCAGTCTTCAAAAGGGCACATATGAGAAGATGGGATTAATATATTCATAAAGCCAATAAAATACTTTTATTAATTGTAACAATTTATATTTTAAAACACTTTGAACTTTTATTTCTATTGTTGTTTTGAGCATGCTACTGAGACTGATTTTGTATCAAATTGTCTTCATTCTATCAGGAAAATAATCAAATAACACAATTGTTCCATGAGAGCTGAGTAGGGCTTTGGCTACTTCCGAGGAACTCTGAGGCGTTATCCATTTGCTGCTGAGCCGTGACACACACACCTGTCGTGTACGGAAGTGCTATTGCTCACTGCAGAGACCTGAACCTCATGACCTGTTAGTCAACACTGTTGTGCAAAACATTGTCACCCATTCTAAAGTTTTAAAATATTTCCTTCGGAATTACATTCTATCCAATTCTAAATATGAGGCCATCTACATAAAAAAAAAAAAAAACCTAAATAGAAAATTAATAGTCAAACATAAATGGAATTCTCTGAATGACCCAGAAGAAATGAGAGACTCCTAGATCTAAAATTTTTTTTAATCCTTACCTGAGGATATTTTTTCTATTTATCTTCAGACAGAGTGGGGGTGGGGGGACATAGACATGAGAGAGACACATCGATTGTCTGCCTCCCACACGACTCCAACCAGAGCCAAGAACTGAACCGCAAATGAGGTAGGTACCCTTGACTGGAATCAAACCTGAGACTACTTGTTCTGCAGGTCAACGCTCTAACCGCTGAGCCAAACCAGCAGGGCAATCTAAATTTTTTTAAAATCTAATATTTGCTCTACTAAACTTTTCCTCCAAATACTGCCAAGCACTTGATCTCTTTCTTTTTGCTTAACTTCCAAGGTTTAGATTGAATTAAATAGCCTGCCAAGAAAATTTAAACCTTCTTTTATTTCCTATTTCCCTTAGCCTTACTCCCTTTACCCTCATCTGCGCTATACAATTCAGTCCTGAATATATATTACCTCATTGTGTTCTCTTTTTACATATTCCTTCTCCAAATAAATTGGGGAGGAACTCGGTCTTATATTTTCTTGGTACCACCATGAGGCTTAACACAATGCTAAGCATATAGCTTTGTTCAAAGTTGTTCAGAATTTAACAGTCTGTAAAATTCAACTTATTGTTTTAATGTGCTTAGTTATCTGGTCTCTTGCATATAAGAAGATTAGCAGTAGCAACCACAAAAAAAAAAAAAAGGTCCTGAAAACTAACACAAGTAAGAAGAGCTTACATGGGAAAAGCTAGCCAAAGCCATAAAACCACTAACCTCAGAATAGAATGGGATCATTGAGTGAAGTAGCAAATAAATGCAAAACCTTAACTGCCTCTGAGAATGTAATTGACAAGAGGAAAACATTCATCTAGACTTCAAGTTCAACAACTATTTATTTAATACATACTGTGTGCCAAGAACTTTGCTAGAACCTGAGTTTACAAAGGTTGAATGGCAACTGAATCACCCACTTTTGAGAACTCACTACTAATGGAGACACATTATATTGCTTTCAAAACAAAGTAGTACATGCTGTAAATAGACAGAAACACCCGACAGCAGCACAAATGAAGGGGATACTGACCTACCTCAGCCTGAGCCAAAGAGAGTTTCCAGGCGGACTGGCTCCCTTGATGACTCCCGTTAGTCACAAAAAGTAAAGTTTCCAGTCACTGTGTAATGACATATTATTATCTCTATAAATAAGTTAAAGAAAGGCTTCGGATTAAAAACTGTGCCTAAACTGCTTCAGAATTTGGAGTGTTTATTAAAGAAATAACTTTAGGCAGAAGTGACAAGTTTTCAAGTAAACTGTGGGTACTGAAAAATAAGCCTGCGAATTGCAATACTACTCTGTGTGACAATGATCTATATCACTCACAAACTAGGTAACAGAAGAAACATATTTCACAGCGAGGAACCAGAGCACTTTATAGCAATGATGCCTGTTGCTCCTAGTTATCAAGAAATATTAAAGCCGCAGCACGATTACAGAAAGCATCTGGGGGTCATTTAAGAGGAACACAAAACAGAAAACCTTTTCACTTGAGGGATTTGTGGATCTTCTTTTAAAAATTAGATTTATGCCTATGAGTAATTTTTTTAAATCTCCACTAAATTATAATATGATCTTTTGTTATACATGAAATCCAGATTAAATTTACATTCAAAACACAAATGATTTATATCTTAATTGACAATTCTGCATTTTTAACTAAAAGCCTGAAAATTCATCCATGGCCATCCTATTTCTTGAGTCATCAACTATAAAGTATTCATAATTAGAATCCTGGCTGCAACAGATACGCTCAAGTAAGTAGAGTTCAAATCAACCCTTTTAGTTTTTAATAACAAAGCAGACAAAAATCTTCAATTACTGAGTCTATCCCAAACTAGCTGTGTTTGTTTCCAAAACACATGAAATGTTTTTATAAATTCAGTTTTGTATTTGGAACTGCACTTTAAAGATTGCCTATAAACTATGTACTGAAAATATAAGCACTCTCCTTGCATTTTAAATGTCTTCAAAACTTCCTCATGAGTTTTCATATATACCATGTTTTGTATGCTCTGCTTTATATCATGGTCAAGAACCACCACTCTGTCAGAGAGCTCTTGCTACCCTAGCACAAATTCAAATTATTCACCAATATTCAAGCCTGTTAGCACCACAAAATCCTTGCAAGAATTAGGTGACATTCCAAGGAAACACTGATAATATTCAGGAAACGGAGTTACATTTAAAATGATTTGATCAGCCTCAGCCTACATAGAAAATAGATTTTAAGAGACAGCTGAGCGCCACTCATTCATTCAACAGTACTTGCGTTTAAACCTGTTGTGCCAGGCCCACTTGCAGGAGCAAACAAGGTGGACAAGGTCCCTGGTTTCATGAAAGCTTGTATTTTACTATGAGGGTCAACCAATACCTAAAAGACAAAAGAGGCCACATGACTGGTGACTAGGAGAGGCTATACAGGACAGCACCTCTCAGTTTTTGTGCCAAAAGAAAGGTAAGAATGACAAGAAGGAGCAGGCATTGGAACACATGGAGAAAAACAACCCAGGTAGAGAATTCAAACAAGCAAACACAAAGACTGTTTCAGCTCGACATGCATGAGGAACAAACCGTGTGCTTGCTGAGCCTGCAGAAGAAAAGAGCCCAGTCTAAAGTGGGGTTGTTGACTCCACCTCTCATTATCTGCATCATGTGAGAGTTAACCACTTCAAGACCTGTTAACTCACTACAAATTGGGGATAATAAAATCTAATTTCTAAGTTTGTAATTAATATTAATTAGTGTAAATAAAGCACTTGACACATAGTAGACACTCAACAAATATTAGTTCACTCGTCTGCTGGTGTGGCTCAGTGGTTGAGCGTCGACCCAATGCACCAAGAGGTCGCTGGTTTGATTCCAGGTCAGGACACATGCCCAGGTTGTGGGCCCGATCCCCACTGGGGGGCATGCAGGAGGCGGCCAATCAACATTCTCTCTCATCAATGTTTCTATGTCTCTCTCCCTCTCACTTTCTCTCTCTCTAAATTCAGTATAAAGAAAAAATATACATATTAGTTTACTCTTCACTAGGGGAAGAAGTATTTTACCCAGTAGAGATGAAAAAATGATTATTAGGTCCAATTATAATGTATTTCATAATATAGCTGACTAAGCCTCATGAAACTTTCCAACAACACTGCAAAACAGGTTTTATCATCTTCCCATTACAGATGAGAAAACTGAAGCTCAAGGAGATCAACTGACATTTGCAAAGTGATTCTGTATAAGAGCTCGAGCTTGGACCCAGGTTTTCTCATCTCATTCCAAGACCTCTGACCTCTGGCAACTCTACGCGGCCTGTTAATCCTATCTCTGTTCAAATAACACATTAATATGGCTTGAGATAAAGAGGTAACAGCTTTTCACAAAATAGTGAATGAAAGAAAAGTCGTGGTAGTTAAATCTGTTTGTAGAGGACAACTCAGGTTCAATGTGATCAAGGGCAAGTTGTTTTGAAGCCAGAGGAGCTTGGCTCTATGGCCTACTATTTACTAGTCATGCAACCAGATACATTTCTTTACTCTTCAGAAATTCAGCTTCTCATCCAGTAATACTCATTTGGAGTTAGTAACAGTATTTATAGCATCAAAATGTGCTAGTAATTAAATAAGGTAATGCATGTAAAGCACTTAACACACCATGTGGCATATAGCAAGTGTTCAATAACTGGCAGCCATAATTATTGGAATGTCACTTCTCATTTGCCAAAAAAATTTACCAATTTATAAGTGGTAATTTTTAAAAGAATATCTTTTCAGAATATCACCAAATCATAATTTTTCATTTTTGCATATTAATATCACCTTTATTTTTAAAAAGTATGCATACTAAGCTAAGTAATGTGCTCTCATGTTTTTGTTTTTGTTTTAAAAAATGCATTAAAACTTCTAGCTCACATGACACAGAGAAAGAGTCAAAGACCTTACAGGTTTGCAGATGATGACTTGTAGAGAAGCCCACGACTGACTATACAGCTGGCTGACCTAAAAAGTTTCTTCTGCACCTGCCGATGATGCCCAGCATCCAGTATCACAGGTCACATGATACAGTGGGGTCCATATCATGTTAATCATGCGGCCCCTTACAAGAGTTACAAATCTTGTAACAGAGTATTTCTTGGTAATGTGCAAGAATAGGGCAGAAACAGGCATTTTGTGGCTGAGGGTTCTGACCTCCGTTCTGAGTAGCTTGTAAAAATTATAGGAATGCTTCTTTAAACAAACAAACAAACAAAGAACACATGCTAGAACTATTATTGAGCACTAAAGCATTCAAACAATATCACCATTTACCGATGGTAGCATTTTAGGGCTTCCAGGGTCCTTTCAGAGTCATTCTTTCATTTGAGGCTCACAACATCCCAGGGAGATGGCACAGTGAGGATTACTTCCTATTTTAGAGACTAGGAGGCAGAGACTCACAGAGGAAAATCGATCGCCCAAGTTGCGCTGCTAGGACGCAGCTAAGTCAGGACTGGCCTTTTGGATCTTCACCACATTATGACATCATGATACTTACTTCTTCATGTGATAAGCTGGAAAAATCCACTTGCTACACAAGATAGACTCGTTCTTATGCTATATTTTAGTAAAGTGATGTTTTGTTAAAAAAAAAAAAAGTGTTCCCTACCACTTATATACAGATCACGTCCTTGTTAATAACTTGAAGGACTTGGAGTCAGTTCTGGTCTAATAAGCTATAGAGTTATTTACATATATATATATATATGTAAATATATATATATGTAAATATATATATATATGCATCTATGCAGGTATTTCTATTTTTTGTGTATCTATCATCCTATCTACATATACAATGCCATTAGCCCTTGCTCATTAAATTATCATCTCCTCAGTTCATGGGCTGTTCATTATTGTTTTTTTTTTAATATGGTTTACTCATTTTCTAAAGAGAGAGGAAAGAACAAAGTTATAGAAACATCAATTGGTTGCCTCCTGCACGCCCCCTACTGGGGAAGAAGCCTGCAGCCCACAACCCAGGCATGTGCCCTGACCCGGAATTGAACTAGGACCTCTCAGTCCATGGGATGACACTCAATCCACTAAGCCACACCAGCCAGGCAGGCTGTAAATCATTTTTATATGAATAAATGTCTTTTTCTATGGTCATCTGGTGATTTCATACCATTGATAGGAGAGCTTTGGGGATATTAAGAATATCTAAAAATATCTGGGCATATGAAACACTCTTAATTTATTAATTTTTCTGTGGACATGAGTTTAGGAATCTTGTGGGTATTACTTTTTCTTTTAATTAGCACTATAGTAAGGAGTGTTCCAGGATATTACCCTACAAATATGACTTTTTCTTCAAATAAATACTCTGGGAAGTACTGGCTTACTAATACAGATCAAAAGGTACATATTAATAGGCATATAAGTGAGAAACCCTGGAAGTGAGTAACAGAAAATAAAAACAGAAATAAACTAGCCATGGAAATATACTCTTTCCAAGTTTTAACACAAAGTACTAATATTATATAACCTTTGACAGTACACTCCTGAAGAAACAGACTGTGAATCTTCAAAGCAAAAAAGTATTTTCCCAAAGTCCTCATAAAAGCAAAGTGTGCTATGGTCGACAAAATTTGTATCAAATTAGCATTGGAACCATGTATCTAACCCAATTCAAATCCCCTTTAGATGGAAATAGGAAGGCCACGGAATGTGATTTCACAGTCAGAGCGCAACATATGTGCAGGTACACCCCACCAAAATACGAAAATGACTAAAATTGACACCAAATTGTGGAAATACCCACGCTAACTTCAAACCACTCACTGTCACTGCTCCAAATTAGAAATTTGTTCAGCACGACAACAGAGACTTTCTAAGGGATTGCCTTGTCCACACATTCACCCGACGAGTCAAACCACGGGTTTCTTTCCAGATGTGCCATGTCGGGCACAGTATCAAGGACACCAACCAATATTTTCTTCAGTGTTCATAGACCCATCTGGCATCAAACAGTCACAGACAGAAAACAGTATGTTCCACTGAGTCATCTTTCTTTTCCAATTTTTTTGGGAAAGGAAATAAATAACAGGGAATATTAAAGAAAAAAAGCATATAATTCATTTATTCAAATATTATACAATTGACCTAATGTCCAAGGTAGTGAGGTAAACATGGGGAAATGTTTTTCTTTTCCCCTGCCTTTTTTTCCCCTTTTTATCTTTTTTTTTTCTTTCCATGTCCCCCATTTACAACATGGACCAGTCAAATGGCATGGGCTGGGGTATATAGGGGTGGGTTACTCTGCCCCCTCTGTCTGTATGGTCAGCGTAAGAACAGAGTCTGTGGTGAGCCACAGGAGAGGCCTGAGGGGGAACTAGTTTAAAGGTCTAAACAATTTTTTGGTTTATAAATTCAATCTCTCTCTCTCTCCTTCTCTCTCTCTCTCTCTCTCTCTCTCTCTCTCTCTCTCCTTCTCTCTCTCTCTCTCTTTTTCTCCCTCTCTCTCTGTCTCTAACTGGCTCTCTCCATCTATCTAAAAACATATATATGACCTTAGCTGTTTTTGCTCATTGGTTAGAGTATCGGCCTGTGGACCAAAAGTTTCAGGTTTGATTCCCAGCAAGGGCATGTACCTGGGTTGCAAGTTCAATCCCTGGCCCAGGTTCGGGGTCATGTGGGAGGCAGCCAATCAATGTGTCTCTCTCACATTGATGTTTCTCTCCCCTCCCCCCCCCTTCCTCCCTTCCACTCTGTCTAAGAATTAATGGAAAAATATCCTCATGTGAGGATTAACAACAACATGTATGTGTGTGTGTGTGTGTGTGTGTGTGTGTGATACACACACACACACTCATTGAATAACTGACTTCTAAAGAAGTCAGTTATTGATCAAACTTTCAGAATTCATGTGGATTTCTTCCATGGATAAGGAGGGATGAAAGTGGGGGAGAGACATTCAGTAGATCAACATTTTCTCTGGTTAATCTAATTCTGAGTCCATGTGATGCTTTCTGAAGGAAAAATAAAGGCAGGTTGTGGAAGAGAAAAAACACTTTCTCTTGGGATATGAAAGAAAATTATATAACAAATTACTTGTTACAATTTTTGAAGACAAGAGAAGTGTAAGTGTCTCGGACTTTTTAGTCCTCTCTCTACTGCTGGATTCTAACGCAACTGAAAAGGGTTCTCTAAAATAAAACAATGCATCTTTTGATCACTGTGTCCCCGATCTTCAATTCCACTTTGATTTAGGAGCAATTCTACTGCTTTGATGTGCCACCAGTTTGAGACCTCCTGTATCAAGCAGAAGTGCCAAAGCCTGTGAGATTTAGAAGAGAACAATTTAGTTGAGTAAAGCCTTAGTAAACTGGACCTCTCAGGAATGTAATACACTGAATTGCTACTTATGATTAAATAAACATTTGGAGGTATTTGCAGCTTTCACACACTCTTTTTTTCTGTAGAAGTTTTTGTAATATATGTTTAACATACACCTGCCTTTTCTTTTCTTTAAAAAATTTTTTTTTCTTTATTGATTTTAGAGAGAGAGGAAGGGAGAGGAAGAAAGAGATAGAAACATGATGAGAGAGAACATCGACTGGCCGCCTCCTGCATGCCCCCCACTGGGGATTTGGCCCACAGCCTGGGCATGTGCCCTGACTGGGAATTGAACTGGTGACCTCTTGGTGCATGGGTCGACACTCAACCACTGAGCCGCACTGGCTGGGCCCGCTGCCTTCTCTGAGCTCTCACTCCTGTTGCTGATGTCACTCTTACTTCTTTCTCCGTTTTTAATATGGAGCTTCCTTTCTCCTTAGACAAAGAAATAAGACAACTTAGGTTGGTAGGACTACAGATATCAGGTCACATGACAGCAGAATAATTTCTTCACTTATCAGTAAAGTATAAGAAATCCCATACAAAGATATCATGATTTCTCTTTTGAATATTTAGAGTGATTTTTTTTCTGTTTTTTCCAATGTATTTCAATCGGGATAGAGTAATAACTAGATAGGTAAATGTTTTTTAACTATTAAATAAACAAATGAGATAAGCAAGAGTAAGTAATCTTTCAAATGGATAAGGGCAAGTGAACCTTAATCAGGCTGGGTAACTACTGCCAGATAAAATACAGTATCTCTCCATAAACACATCTTTTTACCCTTTTAAGAGGACTCCTTTGGGCATATAGAACAAGGAAGTCATCAAACAACTTGGTTTCTTGGGATACAGACCCTCAAAATATTGGCCATGGGGCCCTATCTTCAAATAATACCAGTGGAATCGAACAGGTTAAATATCCTGCAAAGATTAGTGGTCTGTGCAGATGTAAGTATATTGGGTCCAGTGACACAAAATGATTGGGCTTTGAGACTCAAAAGGATGCAGAAGGTGCGTGGCATGAACCCTGCCTTCATCCCTTGCTGTCTTGCCAGCTCACACTCCTTCTCTCTGGCTTACAAAGGCAAACCTTCCCAGGAGAACCCTGCCCAGAGCCTTCTGACAATGGCCTGGATCAGTGGCAGAACTGGAACTAGAAACCAGAAAGGCCACCACTTTCGAATAACCAATGGCATCAATTGTATGGTAAGCCTCTCCCCTGACCTCACCCAAATATAATCACTGACCTATGACTCTACAGACTTCAGATGCCTTTTTTTTTTTTTTGGTAGAAGTGATCAACAGAGGTAAGATTTAAAATAAAATAAAAACTGATTACTGTTTAGTTTAACAAAAGACAGAATACCAAATGTGGATGGATCAGATGAATGTCTACATTTCTTCCCTAATTTTCTCTCCAAGTAAGAGCAGTGCAAATAGTCATAGCAAGGACGCTACTGAGTAAATGCTAGTGAAGTGTTTCAACAAGAAATTACAGTAAAATATACCAACCAAAAATGGTTGTTTGACAGAATATTTTTAAAGATAAATCTAGATTTGCTCTTTAATAATAAGCAATTTACTATAAAATCAAATCACTTCTTCCCTAAAATATTCGCTAACATCAAGACTTTGTACAGAGTGTATTTTTGTCACAAACAACCCATGTCTGACAGCCATTCCAATACAAGTTTGGTTATAAAAACACTGCAATACATACCTTTTTTTATTCTACTTTTAAAACAAATCTCCAAAAATTGTCGTGATTTAATAAGAAAATAAAATCTCAAACAAAAAGATTAATATTTATTTTATCAGTTTAATAGATTGTTTAGTTCTTTATAAAGAACATTATATGCCTTCAAATCTAGCACATAGACAAATTCTAGAATTTTGTAAAATGCATCTATAATCACTTAAAAATCTGATGCAAATTTGATGCATTCATATATGAAAACAAAAGAAAAAAATCTTTACAGTCCAAACCTTACATTTCAGAAAAGAAACACGAAGGAGATTTGGAGTGGCACAGTCTAATCCTCTTATCTCATTGCCACTGATATCATTATTCTTGGACAGCTCTTAGCCCAAACCAGAGAACACAGGCTTACATGCAGGTTTACAAATAGAATAAAATCCAGGTAATCAGCAGAATGGCCCAAAATGAAATAGCCTAACCTCTTTCAAATGGCTCTGTGCAAGTTTAATTATCTAGGCTTCTGTTGGGCACAACAAGGATATTACTAATCTTTTACTATCCCTTCTACCAGCACATGCTATGAAACACCAAGTATTAACTCAATGCATATAAAGGTATGCCTGCTTTAAAAAGTAGAAAAGAAAAAGAAACCAATTTGGCTAGAATTCTGCAATCTGAGTGATAGTCCACAAACTCAGGAATGTTTCATTCATGTTCCTGAAAATATCCTACAAAGCAACCATTTTCGAAAGGGGGAAAAAAAGCAAGATTTTGCATTGCTACACCGGTTCAGATGCAACCCTCTGAAGAGGGAAGAGAAGAGTGTGCTCTTTGGTAATTAAAATTCAAAGACCACATACCACGTTGTTCACTTCAGATTTCCTAACTGGCATCACAAGGAGTACTGCAATATAATTATTTTTAATTGCCAATTCACATATCTAAAGAAAAGAATGGATGAGACTCCCCAGAGGGACTGTTCTACAGCAGGAGTCTAATAAGGAGCGCGGGCTTCAGCAAACGGGGGCTTTAGTCAATACTTCACTGGCACATCACCCCCAACGTAGCAACACCACTTAGAAATTATACAGGTCTTTCATTTGCAAAGTGCTTTACAGTAATTAATCCTCAGAATATTCATTTATGGGGGGGAGGGAGATTATAAAACAGAGGATTCTAAACAAGAAATGGTTTGGATGAGGCCATGTAGGAGTTGTCATTTCAGACTGAAATAGTCCCTGGCATGCCCCACGCAGCAGGGCTCTGTTGATACGATTCACAGTCCTAATATTTTTTAGGCACTGATAGCGGCGTCACACTGTTTTCTTTAAGCCCACTGGATTCTCAAAACGTCACTTCTATACTTTGAGTGCTAACATTTTAAAAGCCACAGATTTTTTCATACATTCTCAAAAACTGAAAGAATCCCTATTTACTGGATACATATTCTTTAACATTGAGAGGACATTTATAAACGTTATCATTACTTAGACCAGCAATCTGCAACCTTTTTTATCACATGGCACATATAAACTATTTACTAAAATTCTGTGCCACACCAATATAGATAGATAGATAGATAGATAGATAGATAGATAGATAGATATGTATAAATTTTTTTTTTTTTGCCAATCTAGCAAAAAAAAAAAAAGTGTAATCATGACTCATTCACACCAGACAGCTATTGTTGTACTAGCTGTGGTCATTTTTTAATTTTTTTAATTGGACAATCTAAAGGAAAAGAGGTCAGTGCCCTGACTAGTCAGGTGCTGCATGTTTAAAATTTTTTGCAGCATGCTGGTTGAAAATCAATAACATAGACCTCAGCACTGTGGCCACAGACACAAGTTCACCATAGGATAGGTGTCCAGACAGAAAGCAGTACACAGCACAAGGAGCCCAGGTGTCATTCCAAAGTTCGCATTGGATAAAGAACTAATATTCTTTCAGCTTCACTCACTTGTTTGTTTCTTCGTTCATTACTCTACGATTACTGAGCACTGTACTTGCAAGTTACTGAACTAGATGATTTAGCAAAAAAAAAAAAAAAAAATCTGTCACTTGATCTCATGGAGTGTATAATTATCCAGAGATAGACAGGTAAATGAAAAAAGATGATTAAGGACCACAATTGAGGGATGGGAGCACAAGAGAAGGAACAAATATTTGTATTTGGTGACATTCAGAACAATGCTCCACTGAAGAGGCTGTTTTTCCTTGCATTTTGGATGAAAATGGTTCTGATGGGCAGAAGAAATTGGGGGAGTTTACTGAAGACTAAGGGAAGGTCGATTGTAGGAACAGTTTTCCTGTTCCCATCAATCTGAGGGAATTTATAGCTTAAATAATATCATTTCTTACTACATGCTGTAAATTTAAACTGGATTCATGTTGCTGAGAAATTCTGGATGAGAATGGCTTGTGATTATCATACAAATTGGTTCTATGTAAATGTATGCTTGTATAGCGCTTGAGGATACCACTTATTCTTCCATATCTCCTAAATATTCCTCAGATTGTTTCCCCTCTAATGTAGAGTGTATAAAAATTGGGGGGATTTAATCCTGTCAAATATAAGGCTGAAAGAATAGGTGAAGGGCACCATGATTACTTATATGGAAACATGGCAAAGGGTTCCCGGGAATTCTTTAAATACACACTGAATGTTTAATTTTGCCCTAGGCATGATGCAGGACACAGCACAGTTCCTAAAAGGAGGCCTTAACAGTGCTGACACATTGTCAGAGCTCAATAAATGCAAATTAACTTAATTGTTCCCTGATGAGTTTACAATCTGAAGAGAGTAAGGGTGACTTTAGACAACGCAAACGACTGGAATGTCCAATGAAATTTTAAATGGTGCCCTCTGTGCAATGTACGAGGCACAAAGAACTGAGTTAGTATTTGAACTTGACCCTTTCAGCTCCAAGACTAAGGTCCCTTCCAACGTGCCACAGATACACTGATTCTATGGGATATTTCCTTATTGGGAAGTCTTAATTTCAGTATTGCCATCACAAAGATGCTCTTTATTTTTCTTCCATGCACTGACTGCTTGTCCCACTGGGGCCTATATTCTCTATGGTTTATGTTCATCTCTCACAAAACCAATGGGAACCCTAGCAAATCCTCCGGGAGCACAGCCAGTCCTCTCTGGCCCTCCAGGACTGGCTCAGGAAGGCACCAGTACCACTACTATTAGCACCTGCAGACTGAGTGTTCCGGGCTGGAAAATCTTAAGTCCTCAAACACATGGCAGCTCCCTTCCCTGCCCTTGCCACCAGTGGTACTTATGAAATTATATTGATCCACTTTAAATGTCAATAAACTCATGGGTAACTAACTTTAGACCCAAATTAGATATCTGCTAAAACATCTCCCTCAGTGAGGCTAACTATTAAAGGCTATTTAAGGTTTAACAAGAGTTGTTTGGAAGGTTACCTGACAGATTACCTCAATTTTTCACTTAAACACAGAGGTCCAAACAGGTTTGAACAATATGACAATCCTGGACAACCCATCTATCCACCTTCTACCTGTGCCTGAGGTTAGAGTGTGGGAATGGGGTGGAAGTCAATTTTGGTCAAATCAGGTTTTCTCTAGGGACAATCATGAGACCTGAGAGTTATAGATAACTATATTTCAGTATAGTTGGTTTCCTTTTAATCTTTTTTATTTTCTATTTTTGCATTAAAAATTATTATTCTGAAAAGGAAACCCGCAGGCTTCACAGGGCTGCCAAGAAGATCCATGGCATAAAAAGATTAAGAATCCCTAAACGGTGTCCAGGAGTTAGTTAACGTGAGAGCATGCCAAATACATTAGCCAAAGAGATAAGAAAACTCACTGTCCATAAGGAAAATAAGGTGAGATATTGAAAATACAAAGAAATAGGGTTCTAAATTTTTACCATGAAAAAAACTAAGGGCAATAAAAAAGGTGTTTGTGATATCAGAAAGGGGACAGAATAGAACTAAGCAAAGATAAAGTAATCCCTGGGCAGGGAGTGAAATTCTTCTAGGACAAGCCTCAGGGAAGCACAGTTAGTGCTCTTCTTATCTTGCAAGTTCAGTCTTAAAGGAACAAGGTCCCACGAAAAAGTCACCAGGCGCCTGGCTGGTATGGCTCAGTGGTTGAGCACTGACCCATGCACCAAGAGGTCACCAGTTCAATTCCCAGTCAGGGCACATGTCCAGGTTGTGGGCCAAATCCCCAGTGGGGGGCATGTAGGAGGAGGCCAATCGATGTTCTCTCTCACCGATGTTTCTCTCTTTTTCTTCCTCTCCCTTCCTCTCCATCTAAAGTTAATAAAGAATAAAAAGCCACTAGGCAAAGATAGACAAGAGCTAAAAATATGTGCTTAATTAATTCATTCATTCACTAATTCATTAAATAAAATTTTATTGAACACCTGTTATATATCAGGTACCATGTACTTGTGATGGATATCTAATGCTATAAAAGAAAGCAAACAATATATTGTGGAATGTACAGTCTAGTTGGAAGGACAAGCATTAAGTGAATAAGCACAGAGAATTAAGCATTCAAAATTATAATAAGCACTATGGAGGAAGAGAGGATTGAGGCAAGAGGGCACTGTATAGCCTGGTAGAGGGCACTGTATAGCCTGGTAGTGAGTGGAACTAAGGCTGTCACCTGGAGATGAGCAGGAATGGGCTTGGCAGAGTGGAGAGAGGGATGTTCCAGGTAAGGGGAAGAGTGGGTTGGAAGATAAAATGGCTAATGCCTCTTACTCTTTTAAAAATTATACCTGTCAGCCTCATAAGAAAGGGTAGATGTTTCATCCTGAGAAGAGAAAAAGAGAGTAAAGGAGCAGAAGGCAACTAAGAACGGGAACAGGGAAAGAAACAAGGATAAAGAAGCAAAATCATGCTTCCTAATCCTTGAATTGGAGACTGGGTAAACTGTTCTTTCGTTCAGTCTCCAGAGCAGAGCTAACGTTTCTCTCTCATACCCTTTATAATAAAGAGAATGTGATGAAGAGAATACGAGAAACCCTATTTCATTTCAATATTAACTGAGAATCCAAAAGGGACCGTGGAACATGCCATGGAGGATACAGAAGTAAGTAAAGGGCAACACTTGCGATGCAGGACCAACGGTGTGGGAAAGAAAAACAATCTAAAGGAACGTTCACTGGGGGTTGAAGCGCAGCTCAGCCATCAGCACTCTGGACAGTGGCCTGGGGGCAGATTGCACTCCTCTGGGCCTTGTTTATCTGTCAAAGAGCAAGTCGGCCAAGTGACTCTGACATCTCTTCCAGTTTCAACAGACTGTGCTCCATTTCCCAGACTCTGTCATTAGAGAACATTCCAGCACCTCTGACTGACACCATGATTGGAAGCAGTTAATATATAACAGAGAGTAAAGGTATCATTGTGACTTTTCTTCCTTTTAGGTCTGGCTTGAAAGGGATCTGCATCGAGGTGGGTGAGGATGAAGGAGAACGAGCCATTGTAATGTCCACTTGCTAATTCACTAAACACTTGGGGCTGGTGTTGAGGGTTTAACGAGGAGTGTTTACTAAGTCCAGGGAAAGTAATAGGTGTTGAGAATTTTAAAGTGGATAAAATACGGTCTGTGAACCTTTAAACATTCAACAGCTTAGTAATGGAAATGGCCACACAGGACCTGGTGACTATAAAGAGAGCTCACTATTATAAGTCCCAAAATACAAATATAAACAAAGCATTTTGAGGACACAAAAAAGGGAGCAGATAAGTGGCAGTGATAGAGGTATGGGCGTGTGGAGAATTTTGCCACAAGTCTTGCATTGGAGCCTGCTCTTAGTAAGTGTGGCAGAGTTAACTAAGCAGGGTGAAGAACAAGCCAAGCAGACAGATCATGATATGTATATGCAAGAAGCAGAAGAATGAACATAATGCTTTTCCTTCCCCAGCATCTATTTCAGTCACATTGCAGATAAACAGGATTTTAAACATGGGAAGCCATCCAAATCAAACAATTCTTATTCTTTCATCCAAATCCTAACGGGAACATTTTAAACTCTCTTTTGTAATTGCCAGGAGAATGATGTGTACCCTTATTTAAAAGAAATAGCTCTTCTTTTAATCAAACAATATATCACTCTCCCACTAGAGCTGGAACCAAATTCTTCTGCATTTCAGATGCTAATTAGAATTTACTTATTCTTTTGTAAGGTGCATGAATATGGTCTGTCAGCAACTAAACAAATTAAACAAAAAGAAAGGGAAAATAAAAATAGGCTTCGTGAAAAACAATGGAATGCATCAAAATCGGGGATTCTGTCAGCCTCGTTGACAAAAACATCAACTTGAAGGATGTCCTTGCCAGGTTAGGACACGTTCCTTTTCCAGCTACTGTCAACCTGGGCTCAGCTCCACTCAGAAAAGCCTGCCTGGCTGGCAGCTACTGAGAGATGGCAACTCCTCCTAGCAACAGATGAAACCAATGGCAGCCCACAGCATTGATTCTTGCCGTTAAGTGCAGTGACATCTCATTTATCTGGCAACTCCAGTGAAGATTGTATAATGTATAAGATAATTACCGAGAGGCTGAAATTGACATTCCCGAGCACCAGAAACTATTAGATTTTAGCCAATGTGATTGGAAAGTTGCCTAAAATTAGACTCGTCCACGTGGGTTTAAATTATGCACAGACATCAAAGTGCAGCGGACTGTACTGAGGTTTTGGAGTAAGTAGTCCTGAAGTGAATATTAGTTTTATCACTTACTATCCAGATGTTCTAATACATGATAGTTTTCTTTAAATTAATTTTGAAAATTTAAGAAGATAAGCATGAAGTCATAGCCCAAATATAAAAAACATTAATTAAATCACTTTTTGATGTTGAAAAAAAATAAAAAGGGATAAATAATCTGACCAAACATACCTCCCAGAGATTCTGTGTGAATCGTAAATGATGGTGGATGTCAAAGCCTTTGAAACTACCAGGCACCACATGAATAAATATTAACTGGCATTGTCTTTTTATAGAGAATTGGTATTTAATACAGTTAATAGCTTAATTTCCCATATGGGTAATCTTGGGTAAGTCACTTCATCTTTATTTCCTCCTTTGTCCAAGGAAGATAGTGCTAAAATGTAATTTCGGAAGTTGCTGTGAAGATTGAATGAATAAATTTATACAGTTCAAACATGTAGTAAGCATTCAAAAAATAATAATTATAACCACTCTCTTCCACCATTTACTACCATTAGAGCTTGAGGGGTCGTTAAATGGGAGAGAGTTATCACTCCTGCTAAATGGCCCCAAAGCAATGAGTGGTAGAGTTCAAAATGCACACGTCCAATGAGTCTTGCATAGTAACTTCTTAACCCTCCAGTTTTTTGACAAATCTGTGCATGTATGAGGTTTATCCTCAAGCTTTGTACATTCCATATTGGACCTTAATTATTCACTTTGCTTTCACTTGTCTCCTCCCCATAAAACCTCTCCATTATTCCCTGAAGTTAATACCCTCCCTTTCCACACATAAATACAAATAGAGACTTAGTCCTTGTAATGTTTGATTAAGTAGTCCTGCCAAACACATAGCTTCTCATAAGTTGTTCTAAACAGAGCATCTTTTTTGAATCGTAACACCAATGTGCTCTCCTGCATAGGAAGGAGGGGACTAGAGATTTTGATTAAGGGACCTACAGTAGTCAGTTTCTCATGTCACCCTCAACTCCATTTGTATATGGTGATTTTTAATATTAAAAGGTATGGTATATATTTTCACATATACCATAGTTTGTATGGAACAATAATATAATCTTTTATACAGTTGAGAACAGATTACAATGGCCAGAATTTTCCCAGACTCAAATCAGTAGGACTTATTGATAGAAACTATGTTTTCAGGCCAAAGTTTTAAAACATCTTCTCCATTCTGTAACCCCAGTATTCCACTTTGAAACCTGAGCATTGCTTATTCCTCACTGAGAATGTGGCAGACTCCAGCCTGAATGTCTACCCTGCCGGACTAGAAGCTGCACCGAGAGCACACGCTTCATATCCTTCCTGGGGTTACACGGTCTTCCCAAGCACCTCTCTCACTTCATACTTAACACATGCTCAATGCATTTCTATCAAATAAATACTAAAAATAAGAAAGGAAGGGTTGGGGGGGATGTAGAAAAAACAAGGAATAGATAAGAAGAAAGGAAGAAAAGGATAGAGGGAGGGAAGGAAGGAAGGATAAAAATGAATAGTGAAGACATATGGGCAGAGATCTCAAAAACACTGAACTATTTTAAATAAAATCCTCGGATCACTTTCCCACAGGGTATACCACTATTTCCTACTGCCACTCTTCTGTGCCATCTCTCTCTCTCTCTCTTTTTTTTTTTTTAATTTGTTTTTGTTACAGATGTTTCTCATCCCCCTTCCCCCATCTCTTGATACTTAGGATGATAGGCGCCACTACAGATTACAAGAGAAAAATGAAAATTTAGTCTTAATTCTCATTTAGACTGAAAAAGCTAAATATAAAAACAAAATTTTAAGCTGAGATATGATTCTTTCTTTTTCACTTTTCTTCCCAGAAATACGGGTTGAATTGCCCTTTCTCTGTTTCCCTCCCACTTCCTGAGCCAGACTCTCTACAACCAGCTCCCACATCTCCAAAGAACATTATTCACCCTTCCAGACACACACCCCAGCTAATATTCTGGCCTCGAATGAAAAAACAACACAACAAATAAGTAAAACTTTTAAATAGAAATCCTAAACGACTGCAAGCAATGGAACATTCCATTTTTCAGACAAAGGAGAGAAAGGATGCTGAGGTATAAAATACCTAAATCTTAGATCAGACACTGGTCTTAGTGACTCTTGTCCCCTTTGAGTAACTTACTATATTTCTAATCAAGTGATAAGTACACTAATCTGATCAGCCTCCTTGGAATCGTACGTAACTCCAATGACATTACAAGAATGAAAGTTTCTGGAACATAAATAAAAACAATGCATACAAAAATGCACAGTCAGAAACATTCCTTGGATGCATGTTTTTGTTTCTACAATCTCTGTCATATGTTAGAAGACAAAATAACTGGGGACTCCGGTACACATTCATCTGTTAGAGAAGCCCTAATCTTCTGATTCCTGCCCCCTCCAGGAGGTACGTACATAAAAACACACCTCAACACCCAGTTAAGATTGGGATTGTTTTTCTGAGAGGCATTATGCTGACCACCAAAAACCTGGCCAAAGAAATTCCCTCTGTGTAAGCAGAGAATGAGACATTTTAGAAAAGACCTTTTAGTGGATGTGTGACGAAAGGACTAGGCACAGATGGAGGCCACCCAAAGGCATCAATGGTGAGTGGAGCCAGTGAAACTGGGAAGTAGGGATTTGTCTGAAATGTAAGGTAACGAGAGGCAGAGATGGGGAGAACTTTATTTTTAAAAGTTTGAGGCCAGCAAGGGAGGGGGAATTAGTAGAGGCAAAATGCACCTGTAAGGAGGGCCTAACGGGTCAATATTAGTGAGGGAAAACCTTTTAGAACAGTATGCAATTCCCTACCAGATGGAAGTAAAAGCACATAGAACGAAAGCTCTGACAGGAACACTATCTTGGTCCCCTTGTATTATGGCTGCACTTAGCAGGGATTCAGCATGTCATGGATCTAGTTCAAGTCACTCATTGAAACTTAATACTGACCAAGACTATTACTAGCCAAAGGTAAAGTCAATGAAAACAAATACATTTCTGTAGGTTCATTGTATATCAGAAAGTCAGGTAAGCTAGTTGAATCCACCAGAGTCCAATTTCAGAGGGAGAATTAATCAGTGTTTTAAATTCAAGCAATTTCAGAGAATTTCTGGCACATGGAGACCAATGCATACTAACCATGAATGATTTCTTGGTGGCCCGAGTCAACTAGCATTCAGTAAGGGCTAAGTAGGGCAAAAAATAATTTTAAAAACCACTTGTATGTAATTATAATATCACATTTAAGGAGATATATATGTGCACATACACATATATACACACACAAAAGAGTGAGCTCTAAGTGATGAAGACATAAACAAAATCCAGACTCTAGATTTCTATTTTCTAATCTGAAAAAAAAAAGAAGAGGTAAACCAAATGATTTATTCAATTTTTAAAAATTAGTAATTGTACAGTTTATTTGTTCATTGACTTATTAAGTAATATTTATTAACTTTCTTGTGGAAAAAAAAACTGGAACTGGCTAATACTCCCATGGAAACCACAATCACGTCTTATAATATTTAAATGTTTTCAACAAGTAGTTGAAAATGTGTCATATAATAATTTTTGCAAACAATTTTAAAGCCTTGACTAGGTGTCAGGTATCATTCGATGACAGATTAGATATAGATAGATAGATAGATAGATAGATAGATAGATAGATAGATAGATAGATAGATATGGGTGTGGAAAGTGACTGAGATAGAGATACAATAAACAGAAATAGAAACACTAATTTGATCCTTACTACATTCATCAACTTTAGATAAAATGCTATGTGCCGAGCCCTGCTAAGCAATTAACATATGTGCCCTGTGACTACAGATTGCAGAAGTAGGACCCAAAAAGTGGCCCAGTGAGGAAAAGATGAGCCTAGAAACCATCTCCAGTGTAAAAGTGAAGTCATAAAGTCCTCAAGGTTAGAGATGTTTCAGCAAAGACTGGATTCTAATTTTGGTGAATTTTAGTAAAGGAGTCAATGATATGGTCTAATCGACCTCTATGATCACTTTTATTAACTAAGAGTTCATAAAAAATAAAGCCAGAGTGGACACAGTGCTAGACAGAAGGTATAGGACTGGTAGATGAGGATGATCTCTCAATACTACATGGAGAATTAAAGCAACAACAAGGAACAGCTGATTGTCAGAGTAAACATCTGGGCCGGGCTTTAAGTGTTTTTGAGAGGCTGATTTGCAGAGATAAGAACACTTGGACTCCAGTGAAGTAGTGAAATAAATAACAGTGCTCAGAGTTATATTTACTGCCACACAAGATGAATCATGCCTCTTTGGGGAATGCGTTTTAGAAACTTCATTTTCCATTTTGGATGACTGGATCAGTCTCTCAAAAGAGTTCGGAATGTGGCCAATTACTTCCCTCTGCATTTTTCATCTGAGACTTGAGGCCTGTGCAATTCCATTTCCACTCTTACATAATGTATCTTAGATAGCAGGGACTTCACTCGTGTCTCTTTATTTTGTAAAAAAAAATAAGACACTAAAAACCTTAGCCTGTTTATAAGTATAGATTTGAGAATGAGGACCAACAAGTACAATTAAGAAGTCTTAAGAAAGGTATCTTTTTTTTTTTTTTATCCTCACCCAAGGACATTTTTCCATTTTTTGTTCAGATGGAGTGGGAGGGAGAGAGAGGAAGAGACAGAGAAACATCGACGTGAAAGGGACACATCGAGTGGCTGACTCCCAACCGCACGACCCAACCAGGGCCGGGGACAAACTGCAACCGAGGTACATGCCCTTAGCGGGAACCGAACCCCATTCTCTCTGGACCGCAGGCCGACGCTCTAACTGCTGAGCGAAACCAGCCAGGGCAAGAAAGATATCCTTTTTATAATAAGCTACTACTCTATGCACCATACCTATATTTCATATTATAATAATAATGCCAAATTGCTATTGGGATAATAAATGAGCAGATAACATTAAAAACTTTTGCCCTGGCCAGTTTGGCTCAGCGGTTGAGCATCAACCTGTGGACCAGAGAGTCCCAGGTTCAGTTCCCACTAGGAGCATGTACCACAAAATAAATAAATAAATAAAATTAAAAAAAAAAAACTTTCAAGAGCAAGAACCACACTCTAACAATATCCACGTTAAAATTCTGGCACTGAATCTTACCATTTGCCACAGCATGGATGGACCTAGAGGGTATTACGTTAAGTGAAATAAGTCAGTCGGAGAAAGACAAATACCATGTGATTTCACTTTCATGTGGAATCTAAAGAATAGAAACAAACCAAACAGAAACAGACTCAGATATAGAGAATAGGCTGCTGGTTGTCAGAAGGAAGGTGGGTTGGGGGACTGGGTGAAAAAAGTGAAGGGATTGAGAAGTACAGCTTGATAGTTACAGTCATGGGGTGCAAAGTACAGCAAAGGAAATCTAATGAGTAACACTGTAATAACTGTATAAGTGCCAGTTGGGTACTGGAAATATTGGGGGGAACACTTTGTGAAGTACATGATTATCTAACTACTATTCTGTACACCTGAAACTACTACAAAATAATATTAAATGTAAACTATAATTTAAAAACATTTTTTAAATTAAAAGAACAATCAGGCATTAAAAAGGTATACAAGTAAACTCTGAGAAAAATATTCAGAAGCCAATTTGTAACTGTCCTTATCACATATCACTTCACATATCACCCAAGCACTCAAAACTGCCACGATATTAAGCCAACTTGCAAGGTAAGTGTCCAAGAGCAAAACAAACAAGTTTAAATGTCAAAGAGAAATGAAAACCAAGTCAGGCCCTTTAAAACACTCAGCCTGCAGCAGCAATCCATTTTAGTTGACGGAGCACTACAGGGTAACAGGAGGTAACTCATTTTAAGAAATCAAATTATGTGAATTTTAAATATCTCAGCATTACACAACAGAAAGAGTCTTAGGATGTGCATGGGAAAATGTGTTCAAGGTCTGGCACCGGCTTGTGACATTAGGTAAATCTCTTAAGCCCCCACAGCTGCTACCTTCTAATCCATAAAGTAAGCACAGTATTCCTTGCCATTGCCTACTTCACAGGGGTAGGAAATCAAATAAAACAATGGTTGCAAACATGCTTTGCAATCCATAAAATACAATGTAAATATTGTATTTCATTTATAAGAAATGCTGCTTGCTTTTCGTAAATTAAAGAATCACTCTTAATTCATTATGCAGGAAATAACTCTGGGTATCATTTTAAAGCAAAGGTTTAAACCATAAATATATCAAATACCTTATACAATATAATATGCAAAGGGAAAGAAAAGATAATAAAATAAAGAACCCCATGTAGCTGATAATGGAAAGACAACCTGCCTCTATGATTCGGACCCCAAAGGGAAAAACCAAAACAGAAACCCAATTCTGCCTTCTCATTAAGATTAGAATCCTAAACAGTCAGTATGTGGTTTTGAGAGTGGCTACAGTCAGGCCACAAACTGTTTCCATGTGTTTGAAGAGCAATGCAAGGTAAAACAAATGTGGTAATAACTTCACCACCTCTGTGGAGGTATAGTTGGGGGGATGATGGGATGAGACAATTGGCAGGTAACCGGTAGACGAAAATTTGACAATAAACCAGATGCAGGCTTTGCCTTGGATATGCTGATAAGTTAGATGTGGAGAGAAAAGGACAAACTGAACCAAAGGCAGAACAGCTACGAGAGAGATACAAGCACAATGCTGTGGGCGGATGAAGAACAGCAGCACTGATTGCTTTGGTCTCAGTAAGGAAGCTTTCATGGTGGAGATATACTGAGTCTTAGAGAAAAACGAGATATTAGTAAGTAAGGATGACAGAAAAAGGCACTAGGATGGAGTGCATGGATATATGGAATGGCTCAAAAAGAAAAGAAAAAGAGAACGAAAGGAAAACGTCATAAAGGAAAATTTAAAAACAAAATAAAACCATGAAATCAAAGAGTTATGCTGGGGTAAAATTGTTAAAGGGCTTTGAAGATCAGTCAAAGACCTTTTGATTGTATAGAATGGGTACCAGAGTTTGTTGAAGGTTTTGGAGGCATTAAGGGGCTAGCTTGCTTTTAAGGCAGTGAAATGCGAAATAGTGTGGGTATATAACGTACCCCTCCAGAGTATGCAAGGGTAAAGACCTGGAAAAAGAAGAGAGCAGAGAACAGAGGTAATAAAGTTATGAGGCAGGATAAACATAAGTAAAAGCATCACTGTATTTCCACTACAATCAAAATAGATAAATACTTTTTCACATACAAAATATCCGTGCTACTAGGAGGTATCTTGTGTCTTGCCAAGGGTTTTGACACTGTAGTAAGTAGAAAGAAAACACTACATGTATTGGGTGTTTATTATTGAGCTGAGTGTATTAGCTGTTATTTTGTCTTTTATTTATTTTTTAAATGTTTTCATTGGTTTTTTTAGAGAGAGAGGAAGGGGGAGAGAGAGACAGAAACATCAATGGGAGAGAGAAACATCAATTGGCTGCCTCCTGCACGCCCCCTACTGGGGATCCAGTCTGCAATCGGGCATGTGCCCTGCCTGGGAATCGAACCAGGACCTCTCAGTCCATGGGACAATGCTCAATCCACTGAGCCATGCTGGCCAGGCTATTATTTAATATTCCTCTAACAAATGTATAAATTAGACGTAATGCATTTGATTTAAAAATTGATGGCAGTAACTCAGAGACATTAAGTCACCTAAACTCAACCAGCATCAAGAAAAAACTATAACCCAGTATGGATGATTCCAAACTGTCCGTCCTACCCCAGGCTGCTCGACCACAGCATGAGTCTTTGGGGTTGGTGTGCCCACATGGAACATGAGGTGTTCAAGAAGAGTCTGAATGGCTACACAGAGATCAATCACCAAGTGTTATTTTAGGCTAAATTATACTGCAAGTTTTCAATGCTCTTAAAACTCCATGCATCCTGGTATTTGTTTTAAAGAATCTTTATTTTTTTTTCTCTTCTCCTTTTTGAGATGGACTGACTTAAACTATACAAGGCTAATTAGATACAGAATTTTTTAAAATGGTAAAGCTTTTGAGAATAAAACCTTATCCCATCCACTAAGTGAGAAGTAATATTGATTGACCCAGCCACTGGCCTTGAGAACAGACATAAAGAACGTTGTAATGGACACAAAAGAGTGACGGTGAAACAACTGTGCCAATGCAGTGAGCTAAAAGCTGGATTAATAGCCACAGTTCACAAAACAGGCTTCTGTTGCGACTTGAGATGTGCTTATGTCTAGTGTTGAAGCTGAAACCATCTAAACTGAGACCGGAAAGTACATGTTCCCTGTCAACTGTGTGCTACTTTGGTTAGAAGCAATCTTCCAGTAATTCTATCATAATACGGCTAAAACAAAAATAAATATTTAATCATAAAAATTATATCTTTATGTAACCTTTCTTAAATATTCATATGGGCTTCAAATTCCATTAAAGCCTATTTAAAATAGCCATATTTAAAACTGCACCATAATTTGATGTTTCTAAATGTACATAAAGAAGTGATATGTGCTGCAGGGCACTGAAATGTGCTTTGCTAAAGAGCTACATATATGTCTATACCTTTTCTCATTAAATAGCTCTAAGACGCGCCCTGGCTGGTTTTGCTCAGCGGTTAGAGCGTCCACCTGCGGTCCGGAGAGACTCGGGTTCGGTTCCCGCTAAGGGCATGTACCTCGGTTGCAGTTTGTCCCCGGCCCTGGTTGGTCGTGCGGGTGGCAGCCACTCGATGTGTCCCTTTCACATCGATGTTTCCCTCTCTCTCTCTTCCTCTCTCTCCCTCCTACTCTATCTGTACAAAAAATGGAAAAATGTCCTCGGATGAGGATTAAAAAAAAAAAAATAGCTCTAAGACGCAATTTTAAGTTATAAATAATTAACAAAACATCACAAAACATTTTTAAATTGAAACAAAGAAAGGAAGAAAAAATATATTCCATGATTTAAGTATATATCGATCCCAATGTAGCACCTCATTAACAGATCTCTATAAAATCTTAAAGCCCTGATAATAATTTAAAAGTCTAAGCTTAGTGAGTAAATTCAAATACTACCAGTCTTAGCATATACTAGTCTGATTTTCAAACTCCTCTCTCATAGCTGGTATTTTGTGGTCAAAATTAATGGTCTTTACATGTGTAGAATATAGTTCACAACATGAACATAAATTCTACTGTTTTCACTCTTTTTTTCCACTTTTGCTCCTACACCAGTGCTAACATTTTATTACACCTCTCCAATTGTGAAGAAATCCACACCTTTGTGTTTTTTTAAACAAATAAAAAAGGAATTCAATTAATGTGTCATAAGTCCATTAGAGAAAATTATTTCATTGACTTTTTAATCTCCATTATGATTAAATTGATATTTTAAACAGAATTAGCAATTTTAATAAGAATGCTATAGAGATAAAATTCACATACCATACAGTTCGCCCATTCAAAGTGTACAATTCAATGGTTTTTTGTATATTCACAGAGTTGTGCACCATCGTAATAATTAACTAGAGAACATTTCATTACCTCAGAGAGTAGCCCCACACCCTTTAGCAGTGACCCATTCCTGTTCAGCACTATATAATCATTAATCAACGTTCCATCTCCATAAAGTTGTTTATACAGGACATTTCATGTAAATGGAATTGCATGGTATGTTGTCTTTCATTTTTAACATATTTTTATTGTTTTTTGAGCGAGAAGAAGGGAGAGAAACATTGATGTGAGAGAGAAATATCAACCAGCTGCCTCCTGCATGCCCCCTACTGGAGATCGAGCCCGCAACTCAGGCATGTGCCCTGATGGGGAATCGAACCAGGACCTCTCAGTCCATGGAACAATGTTCAATCCACTGAGCCATACCGGCCAGGCAATTATATGTTGTCTTTTAAACCAGCTTCTTTAATTTAACAATGTTTTCATAGTTCAGCCATGTTGTATTTCACTCCTACTTATTGCCAATTATTCAACTGTATGAGTATGTCACACTTTATTTATCCATTCATTCATTATTTGATGGACCTTTAGATTGTTTACACTTTTTGGCTCTTATAAATAATGCTACTATGAATATTAGTGTACAATTTTTTGTGTGTGTATGGACATTTTTTCATTTCTCTTCAATATATACCTAGTTGTGAAATTGCTAGGTCATATGGGAACTCTATGTTTAAACATCTGAGGAACTACTGGGCTGTTTTACAGAATGACTACATCCTTTTACAGTCCCACTAGCAGTGTAGGAGAGTCACAGTTTTTCCATATTCTCATCTATCCTATAGGTGTGAGGTGGTATAACTCCATTTGGTTTTTATTTGCATTTCCTTAATGGCTAACGGTATTGAATATCTTTTCATGTGGCTATTGACTATCTGTATATCTCCTATGGAAATATATTTGTCCAGATCGTTTGCACTCTTTTAGTTGGGTTACCTGTCTTTATTTTTAGCTGTAAGAGATCTTAATGTATTTCAAATACATGTTCTTTATCAGGTACATGACTTGCAAACTTTACTTCCCCCCTCTGGGTTGTCTTTTCATTTCCTTGATGTTGTCCCTTGAAGCACAAATGTTTTTAATTAAGATAAAAGCACACATCTATTTTTCTTTTGTTGCTTGTGCTTTTGTTGTCATATCTATAAAACCACTGCTTGATCTCACGTCATGAAAATTTACCACCATGCTTTCTTGCAGGAGTTTTATAGTTTTAATTCTTACACTTGAATCCATGATCCATTCTGAGTTACTTCTTTATATATAGTGTAGACCTTATAAAATAATTTTTTGACAACATGCTATTTTTCATTGAATTAATTGGGGTGACAGTGGTAGAAAATATAGTCTATTCAATAAATGATGTTGGAAAAATTGGACAGATATGTGCAAAAAAATGAAACTAGACCATCTTCTTACACCACACACAAGAATAAATTCAAAATGGATTAAAGACTTAAATGCTAGACTCAAAATCATTCAAATCCCAGAAGAAAACATCAGCAGTAAAATGTTGGACATTTCTCATAGCAATATTTTTTTTCTGCTATATCACCTTGGGCAAAGGAAACAAAAGAAAAAATAAACAAGCAGGACTATACATCGAACTAAAAAGTTTGCATAGCACGGAAACCATCAACAATATGAAGAGACAATGTACTGAATGTGAGAATATATTCCCCAGTGATACATCGAATAACAAGTTAATGTCCAAAATGTATAAAGTATTTATACACCTCAACACCAAAAAACCCCCAAACAATCCAATTAAAAATGAATTAAGATAATGGTCTTAAGATAATGCCAATGAAGTCTTTTTATTGAAATAACTAAGAAACTTCTTGGAAATCCCTTAGAAATATTACTAATATAGAAAGCATTTCATTAAATAGTATACACATTTTTTAAAAACATACAACTTATTCCTGGATTCTATGTAAAAAAGAGTCAACATACACAAATAGTACAATTAACAAAAACTCATAATGAGAGTTAATGCAAATTTTAAAATAAAAAATATGCCAAGACATAACGTGTAGCATGTTTCTATAACCCTGCTTCTTTCTTTTAATACCTTTAAAAATTTCAAACTTTTATTAAAAGTACAGTGTTTTTCCTTTTCTTCTCTCATGATTAGAGTATCTACAATACTACTTAGCACAAGGTAAATGAAAATATATTAAATAAATTAGATGAGCAAATGAAGATGAATAAGTATGAGAACTGGTATTTCAGATGCAAGAAGTATGATAAGAGGAATAAAAACCAGTAAGATATACAAACATTTGTTCCTACAATATTTTACCCTTATTCTTCCCTCTCTTTTCTGGATTGATCACTGATTTTCTTTCTTCTTGTCCTTTAGGTTTTTGTTTGAATATTATCTGCCTAAAGAAATGTTCATGCAATACCTTCTAAAATAGTTTCCTCTATTATTCTGTTACAGATATATTTATTCATTTCATAGCACCAATCCTAAATGTACATTTTAATATTTTTATTTACATGTCTTTCTCCCCCACTACAGTGGAAGTGTTTTACATTTTATTTCCAGTGCCTAAGACAACAGGTGCAACATTACCAACTGTAAATAAATAAATAGGTAGTCAATTATTGGATAAAGGGGAGCATGAAAAGCTGCTGATCCCTGAATTCTCAGGCAGCTCTCCTGAAACCACAGGCAAACACACCCATACAGAGTCAACGTAATGTCCTTTTCCATGTTGGCTTCAGTCCCCTCACTACTTCTGATGGTTCCCTACAGAGAGACCTTTTCATGTCCGGTGAACTAGAAGAATGAAAGTTGAAGATGTAATGCTTATTCATCCTCACCCCAGCTACAGAAGGAAATTTCAGAGGAAATATCCATCAGTCTGCCGTGAAACTCAATAAGCAGAAATCTCCTGTCTCAAATCTCAGGTGAGCTCTAATCTATTTGGACCTGAGTAAAATAATAGGTAATCTTTATGGCCTCCATTCTCTTCCTAGTAGAAATTTATACATGTTCAGCTAATATTTATAGTGACTCAAAAGATTGTATGCAACCTAATGAGAAGTCAACACATGCCTATTTATTCTTCAATCTGCTTACTAGTGAGATCTCTCTCTCTCTCTCTCTCTCTCTCTCTCTCTCTCATCTATCTCCTCTTAAAGTCCATTTAAATTTTCAGTCTGGAGAGGCCTGGCCATTGTTAGTACCTATTCAATATCCATTTTCCCCTTCCTATTACTAGAACCTTGGTTTTCATGGATACAGCAATGTAAGTAGCTTAAAATTAATGAACAAAACAAAAAACCCAGACATGTCTCCATACTCTTTCCATCTAGAAGTGATCACATGACACAGTTCTATCCCTAAGTGGACATCCCTGGAACTTCTGGGAAAATGTTTTTTTCCTGATAAAGACACAATCTCTTTCTCTGTGCCCCTTTGTACTGCCCACAATGTTCATATTAACTGGTGATATAAGAGATACCTTGTACCACAAGAAAAAAGCCAAATATAAGTAAATACCTTGGCCCTCAGGGCCTGTTGAGCCAATCAGTGGCCAACACCAATAACTGTCTATTTCCAGACATCTGGTTATGTGAAAAACATGAACCTCTGAACCCTCTAAACCACTTTTAAGGGTGTCTCTTTCTCATAGCCTAGCTCAATTCCTGGTTGATACAGAAAAGTGAACTTAAGAGTACTGCCTTGAACAGTTGGTCTTGGGAAGTAAAATCACATGAGAAAATTTTCAAATTAGTCAGTGAGATTTCGCGCATATATTGACACCTCAAATGACCCAGTGAGTCATGTTACATAGTCATGCACATAGGATCACATGTAAAGTGACTGCATAATTATTGCCCAAATCTTAATCCACATCTCTTCTGAAAATCAAACAGGTACTCTCATTAATTACCCTAAGACATCAGGCATGAACCAGAACTCTCCTGGATGAACCATGATATACAGTTATCTCAGTGGCCTCAAAATAAAGTTCTTTCCAGCTGGAGGTGGCTGAAATATATGTCACTTTTGACACATGCATTTCTATGTGCCTAACGCATTTCCCCACTTTAACTACCAGATTTAAATTTTTTGTGGTACAGAAACAAACAAATATATCATAAAAGCAGTTTGCCATAGGCCTGAAGACTCCTCAAAGTATAACACTTTGTGATCTGTCCCTGTCTGCCATCCTTCTGGCCACCCAGCGCAGTGTTTTGTTGTTTTAATGTTCTTTCTCACAACACTGTCTGTTTCCCTGCAGACCTGGTCATAAGACTGACCTGCCGCCGTTGCTCTACTTCATTGCATTTACGTTCCACTCAAAGTGCAATTGAAAACCTTCTGACTTTGCCTTTGCATTCAGCACTCATCATTTCCTTCTTCTCCCCTCCCTGAAGTCTATAAAAGTCATGGCCTGCAAACATATTTTATGTAGTGTATTTCCCTCCAACTGAGTTCCATAAGGAAATAGTTTGAAGAAGGAAAACCCCCGAAAGTTGAAAAACTGGCTTATGTTTGGGCAGAGGAGGGGCATGTTGAAGAAAAACTGATCCATATTTTTTGATGATTATTTTGTTACTGCAAACCAAAAACCACATTTACATATAAGAATTACTGACTTTTACAGTGGTTTTGGAGAGCAGGGAAGGGAAGGCAGAACTTACAAGAACAGGGAATCTCTTTGGGGAACCAGGCTAGACCGGAAAGCCAAGGTAAAGTCAGACTCTCCTGAAGGAGGCCACTGGATAAGCCTTCAGCAGGAACGAAACGGAGAACATGGAGTGAATGAAACTGTAGCTTTCTTGGGAAAGCTGACTACTCTGAAGATTAGTTTATCTCTTTAGTAGTTTATAAGGTTAAAAAGATACAACTCAAACTGGTTCACACAAGAAGGGCAACTATTGGCTCAAGAAACTGAAAACGTCGGGGGTCAGGTTGGCTTCAGGTATATGTTCATGTGCAGCTTCATGAACATGAACATGAACATGTGCAGCGGAGGTGAACAGACCTGCTTTCTCCATTCTTCCACCTGCACCTCCAGGCCCCTGAAGGTTGGCCTCATTCTAAGACAGGGTTCTCCTTGTGCTTTTAAAGTGGCTGTCCTCCTTTCGTCTTCTCAGCCCTAACTTCAGATGTTGTTTTATTAAGGAGGCAAATCTCTTTCAAGAGATCAAGTCAAGTTTTGGGACTGAACCTAATTGGCTCTAATTAAATGAAAAATACTCAAATACACTGTAACAACCTTGCATAGGCAGGGTGACTAAAGATACTGGATTAGACAAACCATAATCACCACTGAAACAAAGAGTAGAATTAACCCTACATGAACTTCATGGATTGATGGTAAGAAATCGATTGAGGATACACTGTGCATCTTCAATATAGCAACTACTGCTGCTGCTTAGAGCTGACACTGAGAATGTACTACGTAGTGGGCGCCGTGCCAGGGCTTGACAGGAATCATTTCATTTAACCCTCACTATAACCCTATATAGCAGACCTTGTCATTATTATCTCCATTTTACATACAGGAAAACTAAGTCTATAATGGCACTAAAAAAGTACATTACAAACCTATAATTTATGCCTAAAGCTCACATTCTTAAATATTGTTTAATATTACCTAGTTTGCTAATGACAAAAGAAACACAATCTAGAAATTTTGAATATCCGACTACATGTTGGCCTGATGTGTCTAATGGTAAGGTAGAAAGAAAAATATAAAAATTAGTATCATTTTCAAATGATTCAGCTGAAGGTCCTCATTAGTGCTTCTCTTAGAAGCCCCATCCTGCTTTTATTTTTCAATGAAAAATGTTATTAAAAACACTTATGCTAATTTTTATAATTAAAGCTAGTCCTAGAGCTAAAGTATTAACATTTTCCAGAAGTTATAAACTCTTGGAATAAAACCAACACCACTTACAGCTAAAAACATTATAATAAGATAAAAATGGATGCTTACTTATTAATCAGTTGTTACTCAAAGTGTCACTAATGACCTGTTGATTCTTTCTCAAGAAAGGCAACATAATTCCAATAAAGAAAATCATGTCACATGTTTTCAAGAACAAATGCCGAGTTCTTGATCTGGCAGGATTTCATATTTTCTTCACTTTTAGTTAAAAAGAATACCCCAGTTCATTTAATTAATATAAACAAGGGTAAAAAGAAATAAAATAATTCTTTCCTCAGTGCTATAGCCAAAAATTAACCTAAAGTGAAAAAGAAATGTTATAAAATTCAAGGAAACCATGAGTATATGAAAGAAAAAAATTATGTAAATGACATAAACTGAACATTAACAATCTAATTGCTGAACAATAGTTATGATTTGGCCTGTGACTTCTCTCTATTCAGGTACCATTAACTTCAACATTCTATGATTAATTTGGCATTAATGGCTAAGGTGTTCTGTCTCACTTTCTCTCTTGCTGTCCTTCAATGTTAGACTTTTTTAGAGATATCACTTGTCCCAAGAAGGAGTTCTGCATATACCTCAAATTCCAGAACATTCCATGAAGAAGTAAGTTGATGAGGAAATTCAAATTCCAAAGTAAGTATTTTGTACCCCATCCTAGACATGTTTTAAAAATCTACTATTTATTTATGTAGTTATTTATTTTTAAGATCTGGTTTATTCAAATTAGAATACAAATGAAGTTCACACGTTGCATTTGGTTTACATAAGCCTTTCTTTACATTTTTTAAGTTTTTTTTAAGTTCAGTTCACAAAGATACTTTTTAAAAATTTAGTAAATGTTATCACTTTGTATTTTATTTTTATTGTTGAAAGTATTACAGATGCCCCCCACCCCATTGACCCCCTCCTCTCTGCTCTTTATTTTTAACATGGAGTGGCAATCTTTCACCGAGAGATAAACTGTGATGACCAGTGGTTTCACAGGAAAATGCCCAGGCCAATCTTTTCTCCTATCCCACCTCTCTTTTTGAAGCCCTATTTAGTTCAAAAAGGAAAACATGTCAACATCAATATCCTAAAACTACAACACAGTATCAGCCTTAATGCAGAGAAGTATGAACAATATAAGTTCTCGACCAAACTTCCCATATTTTAACAGGACAGTCAGAGCCTATTCAAAGTTGAACCGATTAAATGAACTAGAAAGTGTGTAGAGTCACGATCAGGAAAATTATTACAAAAAACCATTAAGACCTGATAGCCAATGAAATACCACTGAAATTAAAATGCATAAAATGCATCCATCAGCAGAATCAAGAAGATTTGAACAGATATCTTTGCATGGGAATTGCAGTTTTCAGTGCTATGGGTGATACTGATCTACGTTAGACACGATCCCTAACTTCAAGGACCTTGCATTTGACAGGATAGATAGGGCATAAAAACAAATAAATCTAACAGAAGGAAGAAATAAAATACACAGATAAATATCTTATCAAAGTACAAAATGTGAAGGTTACTTTTGGCTGCAGAAAGAGAAAAATTGGGTCTTCAGTGATGGGAAATTTTGGACATCTGTGATAGTGGGGAGGCAAAAGGAATTAGAGGTATAAAATAAAAAGTACTTTCTCCTATTGTCCGCCTTGTGTGTATAAAATATCTTTTTCTTATGACTCTCCATATTGATCTCTTTTCTTCTTCCTCAGAAACCCCTTCCATGTTTCTCAATAATTTTTTACTCGGTTTTTCTATATAAAGTCCCTATCCTCTTGCAATCTTGACATTTTCTACTCTTGCTGAAGCACCAGGCTTAGGTATAGAATTCCAAATGGTCAAAAGGATATGAATCAATCAAGTAGTCTCTCATTCTTGTTGATACTGTTGCTTTAATGAAAGCCATCACAAACAAGGGGACAGACTGCCCTGGTTTTGAAGAATCATGCTTGGGACATGACATTGTAACAGCGTAGCCTGGCACATCCTTAATTGCAACAGCAAATAGAATAAGCAATGTTGATAAAAGAGAACTCTAAGTTCTCTAAGTTCTTTTTCTTGACTTACCTCACCTATATAGGATGAACTCATTTTTGTCACTTAACCTCTCTGTTTCCCAGGTGTCACTTCTGGCATTCAGTAATAATTATAATATCAGACATATTGCAAAGCCAAATGAAACCATGTGAAACTTCAGGGAATAACTGAGAAACACTCCATGATGGAAATATTTTCTTATAAATAAGGCCAAGGGCAGCATAGTATTATTAAAATCTCACAGAAGTTAACATCTACATTAACTTTTGGGTCTATTACTCAGGAGGATGGCCTTATTTAAGTCAACAACCTTTCTATGCCTTAGTTTTTCATCAGTATTTAGTAGTTAATTCCTGTCCTTCTTCACAGAGTGTCTGTGAAAATTAAGTACGAATCTAAAATCCATTTAGAAACAATAAAAAATAAACTATATTATTTGCACCAGCACTATAGCTAGTCTTATGATACCTTACAATATTACATATGCATCAGAATATAAATTGATTTTAAAAAGTCACTGATTTAGTTTCAAGTATAATTGGAACGAGTCAGGACAGTGTTAAACAATAAAAATTCATGTTCATATTATTTGGCCTTTGTTTATTCATCAGTTGAAATAAAAAATCATTAGTTTATAAGCTATCTAATTCAAATTTTAGATATCATTGATACAAAGCTAAGACATTATCAATACAGTTGTTTTAAGTTTATAAAGTAAATAATGATTATAGAAAAATAAACCTTTCGAAAACATTTTAATCATTGTTAATCACTAAAATGTCAGCGATATGTGTGCTAAGTGAATCAAACTATTTATTTAAGAGATCCAATAGTTTTAGCCTAGTTACAAGTCCTAGACATGGTTTAAGCTATTCAAATGGTTTTTTGTTTTGTTTTTTTAGTAAAATTTCCTACATTTAAATATCAAGGTTGCCAAGCTGTCCAAATCATTGAGTTATGTTTTTATTACCCAAATAACGATGTACCATATGTTAGTCTCATGTCTTTCTTTTCTCTCATCATTTCCTTTTCCTAAGCCAAAGTAATAGATGGTAGACAGAGAGAGCCTTCTTAGTCCTCTGGTACTGCTATAACAAAATACCATAAACTGGGTGGCTTAAACAACAGCCATTTATTTCAAATAGTTATGGAGCTTGTAAAGTCAAAAATCAAGGTGCTGTCTGAATTGGTTCTTGGTGAGGATGCTTCCTAGATTGCAGTGGACCATAATCTCACTGTGTGCTCACATGACCTCTTCTTGTGTGTTCTAGTCTCTCTTCCTCTTCTTATAGGGACACTAATCTGATTATGTACTCTGCTCTCAAGACCTCATCTACACCTGATTACCTTCCAAAGGCCTCACCTCCTCGTACCATCACATTAAGAGTTAGGTAGGACACATCAAGTCCACAGGAGGGGGCTGGGACTGGAGGCAGAGTAAGAGCAGGATGTTTGTAGAATATGGCATTCACTGCAATTGGACAGGTACGTATACCCGTAAAAAATTAATCCACACCCAAAAACAGATCTGGCTTCTGAGAAGTAATTTTTATTTGCCTGATGCCATTGGGCTAGGCAGAGAGTAACACTGTGATTCAGGATGAGGACTTCATATCTCACAGTGTCAGCTTACCTGCAGCCTGAAGTCAACCACATGGCCAGTTATTCAATCATGCCTATGTAATGGAGTCCTGGTAAAACCTCTTAACATCAAGGCTCGAGTGAGTTTCCTGATTAGCAATATTTCATGTGTTTTTCACATATTAATACCAGAAGAATAAGAGGGGGAGAGAAAACTCTTACCAAATGAAGAGAAACTAATTACAACTCCTAGAGAAACTTCATTTGGTAAGAGTTCCTCCTCAACTCTTCCTCATGAGCTTCTTCCCTTGGCTGCCTGGATCTGCATCCTTCCCCTACAATAAACCATGATCATGAGTACAGTAACAGTAATACATTTCAGTGGGTTTTGTAAGTCCTTGTAGCAAATTTGTTAACAAATTACTTAACAAATGTTGGAACCCCACCCCACCCCACCCCGCCCCAAACTAGCAGTTGTCAGAAGTGAGGGTGATCTTTGGGACTGTGCTCTCTAACTTTGTAGCTGATCCAAACTCTTCGCTACAGATAATTATGATGTCAGTGAAAACTCTAGGGAGGTAAGAATCTGGTTTATTTAACTCACCTTTGTATGCCCACTGTATGGGGTTGGGCAAATGCAGATTTACAGTTGTGAGTACATGAAATAGCTTATTCTTGTATTATTATTTATTAATTATTGTATTATTTTCCATAGGAACTACTGTAAACCTACTTTTGCCCCACCAGTATAGTGCCTGGTATGTGATAGAGTTGCAATGAATATATGTTGAATGAATTTTAGGTTTAGTAAGATTGACTTTGAGGTCAATCTTATTCATTTATGTTGTGGTTCGTAAGAACACCAGTGTAAACATAGAAAACTATCTACCTATTTATGAAATTTTCTCCATCTATTCTTAGATAAAATTGGCCATTCTTTAAAATTCAACAAGTCTTTATAATGACAACCTTCCTTTACTAGAGAATGTACTTAATGCTGTGAAGTATGTGGCCCAGGTAGAAAGGTGAATATGATATAATTCCTGCCCACAAGAAAACAGAAGCCAACTGCTATGATAGTAAAGAAGTATCATCTAATTCTTACTGATATGGATAATGAAGAGAGGTGACACACTGGTTAACAGTTGAGCTAAGCTACAAGGAAGGTTAAGAATTACATAGGTAAGAACAAAAACAGCAAAAGCAATATGACCATAGTAGCATTAATTTTATCCTTTATATATTTTATTACACATATGACTCCATACAAGTATCTGACATATTTTATCAAAAAATTTTAACAAGGTTAAATATAATTTGGTTTTATAATTTTATATCAAACAATGCTTATCTGCAATTTTTATGTATACAAGGCTCAGTTCAAACTACTTCAATATAAAAAGATACCAAACTTTTAGTAAACACTAATTTTAGAGTACATTAATATAGGATGGTAGAAAGAGGAGATTCATTCATGCTCTATTCTCTTTGTATATGATGAAAAGATACCCCCATTTTACTCGGGTGCCTTTAAGCACTGTAATAATTTGAGAACATTTTTTCAAAAGTTATAAACCTCCCCCAAAAGTAAAATATAAAAAGATTTTAAATTTCAAGTCATTTAGAACTGGTTAAATAGTAAAAATTTAAAAACTAAGGGTACTGTCTGAATAACGTAAACTTTGTAGAAAAATCTGTCCCAGTAGATTGTGACACTCAGCTGAATTCCTGAACTACTGAATAAGGTGTTTCAGGGACAGGAATTTCTAACATTAGTGAGCTGCTTTGTTTACGAAAGTGGTGCGCTCTAGAACGTGCACTGACTCAACTTTAAAAATTATTCCATGCCATGGAAGTTATTTTAGACTTCCTTTAAAAAAAAAGGCACAATGAGTATACAAGGAGGCAAAAGATATACACTGAAAAACTATAAAAAAGTGCTGAAAGAAATTAAAGAAGCAAATAAAGGGAAAGGCATCCTGTGTTCATGGAATAGAAAACTTAATATTGTTAAAATATCCATACTATCCAAACTACCTGTAGATTCAAGGTAATCTCTATCAAAATCCCATGGAATTTTTGCAGAAAATAAATTCTAAAATTCACATGGAATCTCAAAGAATCCTGAAGACCAAAGCAATCTTGATAAAAACCAAAGCTGAAGGACTCACACTTCCTTATTTCAATACATATTGCAAACCTACAATAATCAAAAGAGTGTGGTTCTAGCATCAGGTGAGACATACAGATGAAGAAACAGGATAGAGAACTCAGAAATAAATGTGCATGTACATGGTCAAATAGTCTTCAAAAAGGGTACCAACACTACACAATGGAAAAAGAATAATCCCTTCAACAAACGGTGCTGGGAAACCTGGAAATCTATATGCAAAATAAAATAAGTAAGTAAGTTAGATCCTCACCTTATGACATTTATAAAAATTAACTCAAAAGGGGTTAAAAGTCTAAACATAGGACTTGAAATTATAAAACTTCTAGAAGAAAACATAGAAGGAAAACTTCATGATACTGAGTGTGACCGTGACTTCTTGCATATAATACCAAGTGTATACGCAACAAAAGCAAAAACAGACAAATGGGAGACCAGCAGGATTACATCAAACTGAAAAACGTCTGCACAGCAAAGGAAACAATCAACAGAGTGAAAAGGCAATCTCCACAGGATAAGAAAATATTTTCAAATCATATATCTGATAAGTAGTTAACATTCAGAATATATAAAAGAACTCCTACAACTCAATAGCAAGAAAATTAAAAATGAGCAAAATGAACAACTTGAATACATATTTCTCCAGAAAGACATACAAATGGCCAACATGTATAGGAGAGATTGCCCAACATCACCAAACCCAGGGAAATAAAAACCAGAGTGAGATACACTATATAAGTCTGTTAGAATGACCATTATCTAAAAAAAATATAACAAGTGTTCAGAAGGATATGGAGAAATGCAACAGAACTACCACAGAGCAATTCCATTTCCTGTTATATGTCCAAAAGAATTGAAAACAAGATCTCAAAGAGATGTTTGCACATCCACGATTATTTCAGCATGATTCACAAAAGCCAATGTATGAAGATAATCTAAATGTGCATCAATAAATAAATGAATAAAGAAAATGTGGCATATACAAACAATGAAATAGATTCCACCTTCAGAAAGAAGAAAACTCTGGCATGTGCTACAACTGGATCAACCTTGAAGACAGCATGCTAAGTAAAATAAACTAGTCATAAAAAGATCAATAGTGCATAATTCCACTTATTTGAGATATCTAAAGTAGCCAGACTCAGAAACAGAAAGAAGAATGGTGTTTGCCAGAGGCTGAGGGAAAGGGAAAAGGGGAGTTGTGGTTTAATGTGTATAGAGTTTCAGTTTCACAGCATGAAAAAGTTCTAGAGATCTGCTGCATAAATAGCAGTGTGTAAGCAGTTAACACTATTGCAACGCACACATAAAAATGATTAAGATGGTAAATTTTATGGTATGTGTTTTTTATCACAATAAAAAAATGAAAGGGGGGGAGGCATGAGATAAAGTTTTGATGCATCCACTCTGCTCCAAACAGATAGCAATGATGAATAAAATATTAAAAAATATAAGGCCTATATGACATAGCCAGGGTCAAAACTAGTTAAGCACCTGTACAGAATGGAAACACAAAGCACGGAGCAGGTCATAGCTGCAGGACTACTGGGCTCCAGTTCTGAAGGAGGCCCTGTGACCCAGCATTATGCTCTGCTCAGGTCGATGTCAATAAAAGCCCTCTTTGTAGACTATAGGGCCAGAGCCAGGCTACCTGCCGTACTAGGACCTGGAATAGTTTTCCTGCTCCAACTCTTAAATGCTGAAATAAAATATGCTGTTACTACTTTAGTCAAGAGGGAATGATGGACATAGACTCACAATGAAGGAACTACACCAAGCCACACCCTAGCCCACTGCTCCTTCCCGAATCTCAATGTTACCCTAGGAGCCTTGAAATGACTCTTAAAACCTTACTCTAAACTAGGGCCACTGGAGGCTGGATAGAGGCAACCAAAGAATTGCTAGGAAGTGAGGGTAGACCTCAGAAGAAGAGGTAGATCTCTGTAGATCAAGATTTCAAACACATAAAGATTTCATTCTAAATTCTAATACAATCTAAATCTATTTCTAAAAATGGCAGCCAACAAAATCGACAATTGAAACATGAACTTACTACATAAGAAATTAACCTTATGGAAAAGTCAAACAAAGTATTATGAGAACGCTCAGAGAGATAAATGAGTTAATAACTTTTTGTAAAAAGAGCCAGATAGTCAAAACAGGAGGAAATAAATGAAGAGCAGGTAAATATTAAGTGGAAACCATTAGACATCCAAACATAAAAAACGCAGTGAGATTACAAAATAGATGGTGTAAATTTCAGAGTAAATTAATTTGAAACTTTCTATGTAAGTCATTTAAGTATTGTCAGCACAAGAGACTGGAAAACATGAGAAATAAAACATATATGAGTTGAAAGTTTAAATTTTCCAAAATTTAAGAACTACGATTCTGCCCTGGCCGGTTTGGCTCAGTGGTTTGGCTCAGAGTGTCAGCCTGCAGTCCAGAGAGACCCGGGTTCAGTTCCCGCTAGGGGCACGTACCTCGGTTACAGTTTGTCCCAGGCCCTGGTTGGGTCGTGCAGGTGGCAACCACTCGATGTGTCCCTTTCATGTTGATGTTTCTCTCTCTCTCTCTCTCTCTCCCCCACTCTACCTGAACAAAAAATGAAAAAATGTCCTCGGGTGAGGATTAAAAAAAAAAAAAAAGAACTATGATTCTTTTAATTAAAAGAGAATTCTTAATTCCTAACAAGATAAATTAAGACAGACTCACAACTAGACATTATTCCATGAACTTGCAGAATGTGATGTATAAAAAGAAAAATGTCCTTTAAGTTTCCCAGATAGGTTACCTACGGAGCAAATAATATTAAATGGGCAGCAAACTTGTCATGGTTACTTAAACATGCCAGAGTCAATACAAAAATATTGGTCTAGTTCTAACTGCATAGCTATCTGAACTGTAATTCAAGACTGAAAGTGAAAGGAAGGTATTTTCACAGATACCAGGATGAGGTAAATTCGCCATCGAAAAACCCTAACACACAAAACAAAGATTTCCTTTAGAAGAAAACTCAGAGGGGCCAAACTTGATACATACAGACAAAAACACAAACTATATGCAGAGTCATTATTTTAAATATTGGTAAATTTAACTATTAGCTACAGAATAATAACTTACTGTGCATATGATTTTATCTAAAATGTAGAAGGGGGGTGTGCTCACTAAGCAAGAAAACACCCTCCAGTCTATCAGCTACTTAGAAGAGGGATAGAAACACTAAAAATATTTAGCAAACTATAGACTTATGTATGTATGTTAAAAATCAGGATAAATCACTAAAGGAATATAATTATCACCCACCTTACAAAGTAGCAGAAAAATAAAAATACAAAAAAAAAATGTTTCAATAATACAAGGAAATGAAGAAGAATATAGAAGCAAAAAATACATGAGCTACAATGGTCAAACAAATCCAGATGCATCAACAATCTCATTAAATACACATGAATTAAAGTCACCCATTGAAACACAGATTTTCAGAATGAACCTTTAAGGTTTAGCTCTTCACAACCTAAGTCACTCTGTCTGTCCCACTCTCTCCTGTGAGGGGGAAATCACAAGTAACAAGGTAATTCATTCCTGGCTTAAGTATGACTACAAAGCAGGTAAAATGACACTAAATAAATGATACTACTTGTTAATTTCTCTTGAATGCTAAGTTTGTTTCTTTAGCAAATCAGCCCCACACCCCTCTCCCACTCCTTCCCCACCCTGGGCTCCAGCTATGGCCCTTACTGTGGGCCCAACCATACTGTTCACATAAAGTAGAAAATAACTTCAAACCTTCATATATGCCAAAACAGCCAGGAGAGCCTAGGTGAACAGCCTGTGTTTAGCTCACCACAAGGCTCCCTGCTGCCTGAGGCCTCCCCTGCTGAGGCCAACAGCACAGACAGCAGCAGTATGACGTGCCATGAAGCCTTGACACCCAATTCTCTTTCATCTCTGCCTCCCCCAGAATGGCCCCCTTTAGCCCTACAACAAAATCTTCAGACCTATACCCGATTAAAATTCAAAACCAGCATTTACTCCTATTAGTCCTGTCCAGAAAGAGGGTGACTTTGAAAGTAGGAGCCCTAATGATCGATGTCAGTGATGCCATGCTTACAAAGGAAAATCGTTCCCAGTAGCCCTGTGGGATCATAAGCAGGGAAAAGTTCTGTGATTCTTGGCATGAGGCAGATTTCATTTGAGAGAGAGGAAAGCTAAAAATCTAGGTACCCCAAACATATAACTCAGCAACAGCTGACTATTGGCATTTCTAAGGTATTAGCTCCTTTACAAAAAATAAATAAATAAATAAAAAACACCTACAGTAAAATTCTCAGGCAAGAATTTCATAAACCTCTTCCTATGGGCTCAAGGCATGCATCTCTAAAAATGCTGCAGAGTATAAAGTTTAGTCATCTCATATTGAAAACCCAGCCTCCTCCCAGGAACTCTGGGATTGCATCCAACAGGGTGACCCCTTTGCACTTCCACCCTCTACACACACACACACACACACACACACACACAGACACTCTTACACAACTGCCTGCTGTCTATAGTACCACTGCCAGGCTTTCTGTGTTTTCCTTCCTCCCAGACATTTGGAAATAAACTCTGGTCCAAAGAAATAAATTCTACAGTTTTTGTTAAATTACAATCTGACCTACAACCTTTTAAATAAAAATACATAATGGCCATATAAATACAAATGTAATATACTCTGCCTTTAGCTGTTGACCTGATGACTGATTAAATCCTTAAATCCATACTATCCTATAATCATCTCTATGTTTCAGTTTGTAGTAGATTCAAATTATTTTTTTAAGTTTAAGAAACTAGAATTAGCCCTGGCCAGTCTGCAGACCGAAGGGTCATGGGTTTGATTCCTGGTCAAGGGCACATACCTGGGTTGCAGGTTTGATCCCCAGCTCCTGTAGGGGTGGTACAGGAGGCAACCAATCAATGTGTCTCTCTCACATTGATGTTTCTCTCTCTCTCTCTCCCTCCCTCTCTTCCACTCTATCTAGAAAATCAATGGAGAAATACTCTCGGGTACGGATTTAAAAAAATCTGGAATTATTCAAAATAACAATCTGTTATCTTTTCCTTATTTTAATTTTTGCACTTAAAATATAGCTTCACAATAACTAGACATTATGAACTGTTAGAATTATGACACACTAAGAATGAAAGCCCATTGTTATGGCCAAAATTATATTTACCTTTAAGTATTATTTTAAATTGAAACTGTTGAAAAGTGTATATGTACACATCTAGTATATAAATGCATAATTGGATCTAAATATGTTCAAGAGTAAAACAGTGACTTTAAGAATTCTAATATGAATGACAGTTATATTACTAATATCAAGCATAGTACACCAGAGATTCATTTAACTGAATACTGGAAAAGTTCAACAGAAGTTATTCAATAACTAATTTAGAATCTAGCAGACATAGTGAACTTTCTGAATAACCTTGTCTTGTTTACTGAGAACACAGGAAGTAAGATGGGAATCTGCAATCATGATTCTCAAGGATATTTGTTCATGAACTACAAATAGACGGCTCCCTTATCAGAGAATGGAAATTATATATACACAAGATTCAGTGTAGCCACATTCTCTCTCAATGCATAAATTATTATTTGAGACTGAGGCCAGCATCAGATTATCATTAATTACTTTAAAATATGTCAGTGCTGATAATGTAGCCATTTATGTTACCTATTTTTATCAGCTTAATTTAAGAGACATTAGACAACATAATTTTTAAAGGGCCAGAAATGAAGTCAAAGAGAGGAGGTGACTTGCCCAAAGGGATACCTTCAGAGTAACTGAACAGCAAATAAACTCAAATATCCCAGCCTTTAATCCAGAGCTCATTCTACAAATTCACCCTGCCTTCAAAGTGACCAATTACCCCAGGAATCAAATGTATCAGGCACTGCACAGATTTTATTAAATACAACAAAAGCATAATCTATTTTGAAAGTTCTTCCTCCATAATAAGACAGAGAAGACTCCCAGACAAACTGAAGAATCTGGCTTCCTAAACCATTCTCTGTGCTTGAAGAAGAGGTAGCAGGGGAAAGAAAAAATGACTCAACTCTGGTGTTAAACAGAAAGGTAAAATTTAAAAAAAAAATAGGTTATCGTCCAGAAGTGAAAGCCAGATGAAGAGAATTTATATTGCATGAAAAGTAACTAGCTCTTTCTCAACAGGACACACTCTTTAGCATTCTAAATGATAAAGTCTTCATAATAAGCCCGACACACTGGGTCAGAAAATATAAAATTACATCAACTGCCATTTTTTTTCTTGAAATAATGGAACAATGGTTACTCCAATGCCAGTTCTCTCTCACACACACACACACACACACACACACACACACACACACACACACACACGGTGGACTTACTGAGCTGTAGAGATAGCCTTCACCATTCATGGCCACATAGAGGCTGGCCTTCACCCCTTGGATGGCCACCACACGCAGGCCCACGGGAATTAGATTGAAGAGGGCTAGAGGGGAAAAGAGACAGAGGAAAGGATCAGTGACCTTGAGAATAAGTCATCTTATTTGTTAAGACTCTTTTGAGAATTAAAAACTATGAACTAAAATTGATAGGAAGAGGCAGGGAGAGAGAGAATGGATGTCTAAGGGTGAGGAGAATTCAACCTTCTTGTCTCTGCACCACCACGATGTGGTTTCAAGTAAATCATGTAAACTCATCTGTAATAAAGGGGTTACATTGGAAGGCTTCTAAGGGCCCCCCCTGGATCTGAGAGTCCAAGATCTCCGTTCCGCAAAAAATGTGTATTCAAACTATGTAACATAAGATGCTTGTTTTTTAACAAATAATTTAAACCAGTATATTTTCAATAGTGGAATGTATTTGTAGTCAGAAATGCTAATAAATTATGATCTTTGTAACATATGCCAGAACTCCTTCCTTTGTTCTTACCACTGTCTTTGTGCTACTGAAATAACTTAGGAAGTACAAGACCTTAAAGTCTAGTTGAGGAGAGAACGCTAAGACATATGGAGTCATCTGATACAGTGTATAATTTATTTCTATAATTAAATGTAATATATGCATTCTATATATATTCTCTATGTTACAGAGTTCAGGAAAATGGAAGGCCTGTGTGGAATGAAGTAGTCAGGAAATTTCTTACACAGCAGATGGGACCTGAGTTGACCCTTAAAGAAAGGGCAGCAGTTGAGTGAGCCAGGGGCACAAGGACACTTGGTGAGGCAGTAAATTAGGTGGTTCTGCAGGGTAATGGGTGTGTACAGGAAGGGACTGGCAGATTGGAGGATGGGAATAAATAACTGAGACTGGCACTTTAACCTTACAGATCTAGACTTTTCTAAATGGGCAACAAGAAGTTGGCTTACAAAAATTCAAGCAGCAAGATTACAAAAATGTGTGAGACTTGCAAACGACACAGTTTATAAATCCACTACTCAGAAGTGGCATGGCTTTGAGCCATTCATTTAACCTCTCTGCTTTAGTTGTCCTGTCTGTAAATGGGCATAATAATCCTCACTGCACAAAACTGATAGAAGAATCAAATGCATAATCATTTCCTTGAAAGTGTTTCATAAACAAAGATGTGGTACCTCTATATGAGTTACTTGTCATTAATATTTTTCTGTGGGTCAAATAATGTTAGCATAGAGTCTGATGCAAAAACTCACATATCACTCCAGTAATATTTGAGTTTATATTCAAAAGGTTACTTAATACTTTAAAAAACAATATTTCACATTTGTGCAACACTTAATTTTCAAAATGTTGATAAATTCATTATTGTATTTGACCCAAACCACAAACACTAAGAAGAGTTTAGGACAGAATGATCATCCTAAATTTTAGAAGGTAAACAGGTACTGAGAGAGAATCCAAGTAAATCATCCTCTGAACAAAGCTTTTCTGGCTCTCTAATGTGGTTAATTTCCCAAAACATCATAGTTCTCCTTCTTCCCTTTAAATTTTAACTTCTGCTAATACCTGTTCTTACCTTCTTGCAAAATAATAAATGATTTAGCTATTTCCCTACATACCCTGCAGCTAGCTGTGGCTATGGACTTAGTCCTGGCCAATAAGATGTAGGCAGAAGGGTCTTTGGATGGGTGAAGACTCCTTCCCTAAAGACAGCTTATAAGTGTGTCTTGCCTTGCTGCTGTGTGCACAGGGGTGTGGTGGCTGGATCACCCCCAGTCCATGGAAACAAGGGCTGCTCCCGAGGGAGTGGTGGCAGGCGAGCTGGAAGGAGCTGGGTCCCCAAGGACTTTCTGGAGCAGTGGCACTAGCCGTGCATTCAGTTACCTTGGTTTGGCATTTATGTGGGATAACAAGTCCTTGTTATTTTAGTCTGTGCAACATAGAGCCCATACTAACCAATAAAGATCGGTAATGAAAGCAGAGTTAACATGGAAGATACAAACGAATGCATGATACTTACATATTCTAAGTAAATACACCTATTGGAAAATATCAAGTTCAATGACAATTTTTAAAATGAAAGTAATGAAATCCAAATTTGTGGGTAATGTCTTTCTAAGGTAAAGATTTCCCAGGAAAAATGCAAGAGTGTTGGTTTCTTTAGCTGAAACAGAAATAGAAAAGCTACTAAAAAGATTTACCTATTTGAGGAGGGTGACAAAACTATATGAACTAAAGGTAGACAGGAACAATAAATGAGAACTTGCATGAATGTTGTATATGAACTATAAGGTGATAATGGCTTTAGATGGTATGTTTTGGGAGATTTAAAAAGTCCACTAAAAAAATCCTAAGTCTTCATTCTTTCTCTTCATTCTCAAAGCCACTGTCCTTACTCATCGTAACCAAGCCACACCATTCAAGGACCCTGCATCTACTTATACCAGTTCCCTTCTTACAACCTCTAGTGATTGATTTCTCATTGTCTACAAGATAGATCCAAAGTCTTCGCTCTGGCCCTCAAAGCCCTTTACAACTGGTTCCAACCCACATTTTTGGTTTGTTACCTGTCACTCATTCCACCCACCAAATCCAGCTTCATAGACATTTTTCCTTTTGCTAAGTTTCCCTTTGATCTTTAACTAGGCTGATTTGTTTTTTGTCTTTTGTCTTCTCTTGAAAAAGCCTATTTTCCCATTTGTTTATTTGGTCAACTCTTTTCATCTTTTAAGACCTATCTTATTTAACAACATCATGAATCTTTAAAACAGTTTTTCTTTATTGATTTTAGGGAGAGAGGAAGGGAGAGGGAGAAAGAAATAGAAACATCCATGAGAGAGAATATCAATTGACCACCTCCTGCATGCTCCCCACTGGGGATTTCGCCCACAACCTCGGCATGTGCCCTGACCAGGAATCAAACTGGAGACCTCTTGGTGCATGAGTCGACGCTCAACCACTGAGCCACTGAACCATGATACGGCCAGGCCATATCATGAATCTTATCTAAATCCTACAGAGAGTTGTTTGCTTTTCCATAATTGTTTATTTCATGGGCATATCTCTGTAATGGAATTTGGAACATGGTATTCTAGTTATTTGTTTATGCATCTGTCTCATTCTTAAAATGTAAGACTCTTGAAGGTAGGCATCTGTAGTTTCTACCCCAGTTATATGTACTTACCTTATATTCAATAATGTTATTGATTATCAGGGTCATGAAAAGGTACACTATTTCCAGGAATTTAGGTTTTCTTATTGGAATAGAAATGTTTTTAAGATAAAGTGAAATTAAAAACTTAAACTATCTTAGCCTGACATTCAAGGTTATGTATACATTTCTACTACATGGCACTATTCAGTCCAATATATTTATTTACTGCTTCTAGTAATTTGATCTCCCTTTCCTGCTTTTAACTCTATGTTTTGCTTACTTCATTCCCTATGCTTAGAATGTCACTTCATTGTTATCTTCATGCTGACACCCTGCTGAGCTTGAAATGACACACCAAATGCCCAGACTATATTTACAATCTATAATTTTCTTCCTTAAAAAATATGTTTTGTCTCCTAACCACAATTAGATTTTAAGTTCTCCAAGAAAAGAATCACGTCTGAGCCACATTTGTATAATACGGGAAGAAAGAAAAAGGTAAGGCATAAGAGAAAGAATAACGGAGACACAAAGACAGAGAGAGAGAGAGAGAGAGATTAAAAGAGAGAATAAGCAGGGTAGTATATATTCTATTTATATCAGGATACCAGTAAACATTTACTGAATAAAGACTACAATTGTAAGTCAAATAGAGTCGAAATATCTAATCTGACATTTGAGCATTATCTCAATCTTGTTCTTTCCAAAAGGAATATCTCATTCTAAATATTTATGTATATCTGACACTTGTATTTTGAAAAATAAAATAATGAAGTTGTTGTTCTTGGGATCCATAAACTAAACTCAATCACTAAACCATGTGGAAAAAGGGGTATGTAAAAAAGTAATGAAGGGAAGGGATAGTTTCTTCAACAAACAGTGCAGGGTAAACTGGATAGCTACATTCCAATGAAAGCAAACCCTTATCTTACATCATAAGTGAACAATCAAAATTCCAAATGATTAAAGATCTAAACATAAACCCTGAAACTTTAAAAAGCCTGGAAGAAAATATAGGGTGAGCCTTTTTTTTTTTCAATCCTCACCCAAGGACATTTTTTGATATTTTGTTCAGATAGAGTGGGAGAAAGAGAGAGAAACATTGACTTAAAAAGGACACATCAAGTGGTTGCCACCCACACAACCCAACCAGGGCCGGGGACAAACTGCAACAGAGGTACGTGCCCTTAACGGGAACCAAACCTGGGTCTCTCCAGACCGCAGGCCGATGCTCCAACCGCTGAGCCAAACCGGCCAGGGCAGGGTGAACCTTCTTTACATTGATCTTAGCAGTGATTTCTTGGATGTGACACCAGAAGCACAGGTAAGAAAAGCCAAAATAGACAAGTGGGACTACGTCAAACTAAAAAGCTTCTGCACAGCAAAGGACGCGATCGACAGAATGAACATGCACCCTGCAGCATGGAAGAAAATAATCTGTAAACCATACATATGATAGGAAGCAAACATCCAAAATATATAAGAAATGCCTACAATTCAATAGCAAAAGGAATAAAACAAAAAATAACCCAATTAAAAAATAAGCAAAAGTCTGAATAGATAGTTCTTCAAAGATCATATGCAAATAACAAATAGATACATGAAAAGTGTTCAATATCTCAAATCATCAGAGAAACGCACATCAAAACCAAAATGAGGTATCACCTTATACCAGTTAGAATGAGCGAAAGAAAGAAAGAAAGAATCAGAAAATAGCAATGGTTGGTGAGGATGTAGAGAAATCAGAACCCTTGTGCACCGTTGACAGGAATGTAGCCACTATGGAAAACAGTATAGAGGTTCCTCAAAAAATTAAATATAGAACCACCCCCATCATATGATCCAGAAATCCCACTGCTGGGATATATTCAGATGAGCTGAAATCAGGATCTCAAGAATATACCTGACACCCTATGTTCACTGCAGCATTATTCGCAATAGCCAAGATATGGAAACAAATATCCATGAGTGCATAAAGGAACTATGTGACCTATAATGGAATAATATTCAGCATTTGAAAAAAAGAAAATCCTATTCTATACAACAACATGGATGAAACTGGAAGACACTCTGCTAAGTGAACTAAGCCAGTTCTAAAAGGACAAATACTGCATTATTCCACTGATATGAGCTATCTAAAATAATCAAACTCATAAAAGCAGAGAGTAGAATGGTGGATGCTAGAAGCTAGAGAGGGAAAGTAATGGGTAGATAGATGGTCAATGGGTATAAAGTTTCAATTATGTAAAATGAGTAAATTCTAGAAGTTTGCTATACAACACAATGCTTATAGTTAACAATACTATATTATGCACTTCAAAATTTGTCAAGAAAGTAGATCTCATGTTCAGTTTTCTGAACACACACACACACACAACAAAAGGGCATGAGAAAACTTTTGGAATTGATAGGTACATTTATTACCTTGATTAGGATGATGGTTTCATGGGTGTATATATATATCAAAACATAAAATTTTACACGTTACATTTTGGTCTATTAATTATATTTCAACAAAGCTGTTCTTTAAAAAGGTAATAAAAGAAAATGGTAAAAAAAAAAAAAATAGTAGATGAATTGCATTGATACACCAATCCTGCCTCTGTTTGCTTTGCCATATACATTTGCAGTGTCCTGGAAGGATATTCTGCCCGTTCTCAGCCATGGTCTCAGCCATGTGACTTGCTTTGGCAAATACAAGCAGAGTCTTGAGAACTCACATATTTCTGTTTGTAAATTTCTTCTTTGCCACTGCATTAAGAAGAACATGCACAAAGTAACCTACCGGTCACAGGAAGAGTATGTAAGACACCTAGAGCATAACAGAGTGGCCTGAGTAATTCAGCCCGGACATTCTACATTAACTAATAGATAGTTGACCTTTAGATATGTAACCCAGACAAGATTGGTAGAGCTGCCTGGCTGATCACACCAGGCACAGGAGACATGAACTCTTGTTGTTGCATACAGCTGAAGTTATGTGATTGGTGGATCTATAGCACTATTGTAGTAATAAATAAATGAGAAGAAAAAGTTATTTACTTGGGGAAGTAGGTAGGGAATGTGAAATGCCCTGAAATCTTACAACAAAAAGTATCAAATTTGATAATAATCCTCAACATTACATGCAATCATCAATTATAAACTATGAAACTAAAATAAACTTTTATAAATTAAAAAATAATAATGAGAGTCAAATTGATTAATCATACTACAGGAAAGATTTAATTATTTTTACTACAGAGAATGTATTATAAAGTTGTTATCATATGAAAAGTTGTTCAAAGGCTATAAATACAAAATAATGCAAAAGTAATGTATAGAATCAAATAGTTAAAATACTTAAATATTTCTCCAGATTTTTATAATCTTTGTAATAGCTTTTAGGTATCTTTAAAATTGTTTTTATTATTTTGTTTGGAAAGAGTGGAAAGGAGAGGGAAAATGAGATAGAAACACTGATGTGAGGGAGAAACATCGATCGGCTGCCACCTGCGCACCCCCCCACCCTTGGGATCAAGCCTGCAACCTGGGCATGTGCCCTGACTAGGAGTAGAACCAGGACCTCTCAGTCCACAGGATGACACTCAGTCCACTGAGCCACAGTGGCTGAGTTAGCTTTCAGTTTTTAAAATGTAATCTTTTGCGATTTATATTCTAACTTCACTCACTTTTGTACCTATTTTTCATTTCATCATGCTATATTTATTTTTCAAAGGGGATACCCAAAACTGTCTAAGTTTTGGGACCTATAATACTTAAGTCAGTCTGAGAATAAAATTTAAGTAGAAGGAGAGACTACAAGAAAGTAACAAACGAGAAAGGAAAATCTAAAAAGATTACACTACTTGAATGTCTACTTTTTTTTCAAATATCATGCCAGGCACTTTGATACACAAAATGTCATTTTTAAAATAAACTAACTATATGACTACTTCACTTTATTTTAGGTTATAAAAGTCCTACCTACTTTTGAGGGTACAAAGTAAATAAATAAAGGGAATGAAACGTGTCATCCTAAACTTTGGGGTAAAATTCCATGGCTTTAGTTAGTTGAACTCTCATATAGCACTTTCTAAATATCTTCGTAATGTCCCTGGTTCAAAAGCCATTTATTCTTTCCACAAATATTTATTGAGCACTTACTATATGTTACATGTCATACTTAGGCCAGGGAAATAGATGTATCCAACAGATGTGCTCTCTGGGGAACTACCTTCATCTGTAAATCTTTCTGAGGCTCCTACTAGCCCACAGGCAAGTTGAAGGCACTGGAAACTTGTACTATTATCCTTGTTGCCTTGCATAGCCTCTTGGTGACAGAAGTCACTACTGAGTATTTGACAAATCAATAATGAATCAGCAGTGGTTTCTCTTTAAGCTTGCATATTTATAGCTTTTCTAGGTCACATTTTCATAATTAAGCATTAAAGAAAAACTGAAGATAACATTTACCACACACAGAATATATTCAAATGTGAAATTGAAAGGGAAAGCCAGAAACCGTACATGATACAAAGTTTGAGAGAGCATAAACCTAGGATGCATGGGGCTGGGGTGTGTGTGTGTGTGTGTGTGTGTGTGTGTGTGTGTGTGGGTGTGTGTGTGTGTGTGTGTGTGTGTGTGTGTGTGTGTGTAGGGTGAAAACAGTTTTCCTGGGATGGAAAGAAAGGGAAGACTTTGGGGAATCTGTTACACCCAAGATATTAAACATCTTGTAAAATTATATTGGACCAGAAAAATGTACTTAATTAAATGCTATGTTCTTATTCAACTTAATTTCTCTCTGTCTGTTATCCACACAAGTTATTTCAGTAACAATAGGTGACCATCCAAGGCACATCAGAAAACAGCTATTGTGACAACCAATAAAAATACAAAGAAGTAAGAAGAGGAAAGGAGGGAGAAAAGAAGGGAGGGAAGGAGAAAGAAAAAGAAGAAGAAGAAACTCATTACAACCAGTAAAAGCTTCTTTCCAACAGGTAAATCCTGCATCTTCCCAAGAAACTTCTAAGGACAGACTTGTTATTGCTGTTAGTAATGAACAGCTATAAAAGTGCAGTTGCATTTTTAAAGTCTGGGTTGAATTTGCTGAATAGGCAATAAAAATGCATTTTATGACCCACTAAAAGCACAAGTAAATTTACAATGGAAAGTACTGAGAGAGAATGGAACTCTTTGGGGTTATAATCTGTGCACCCTCAATACAAGATTGTCTTGAAAATTCAGCATCATTTCTTACACTACAAATAAAGATACTTTATTAGAGAATGAATAATATCATATCCTAAAGCTAATACTAAATTATTTTCCCTTTTAATCTAGAGTCTCTTGCAAAAACATTTGTAATTATAATATTTATAATAATATTTGTAGATCACTCAATTGGTTTCCCATTAGTCATGAAATTAATATTTATTTATTTATCATTTCCTAAGGTCAATTTTTATCCTCTCTGTTTTCAACAGGAATATAATCTCAAGAAATAGTCAACAAAAAAGGAGATAGTCTGAGCTCTTAAATCCTCTAAAACAAAAAATTATGTACAAAAATATTAAATTTTAAAAAGCTGAGAGCTATCACAATGCTTCCATAAATTCATAAATCCACGAAATAAAATATTCCTATTAATGACCTGATGGATGTAAGTCAATACATTTATTCTCTGTTATTTTGTATTTATAATCTATGAACAACTTTTTGTATAATAACAACAATTTTATAATACAGTCAGGCAAAGGAACTGTTCCCTCACCCTAACTCCACAGCATCCATACACGGCACTTACCACATTGCTTTTCAAATTCCCGTGGTTGCTTAAGTCTCCCTGCAAGCTAAGAATTATTTAAGAATATGAAATAACGTTTCACCCAGACTTCATTCCACAAGAGAAGCCTAAACAATGTGGTCACTAAATTTAATTCTCTAAAACAGCATCTCTTACAGAAATTAAGGGAAAGATGTGATTGTCCCTACTCTTTTAGCTATTGAGTCAAGTAAACAAGATGGGGATGAGGGCTGAACTATAGACCAGAAGATAGAACTATTGGTCATGATCCCTTCTCCTAACATTTAACAACTGTGTGACCTTTGTGACAAAGTAATATTACATCATTGACCCTTATAGTCTGCGAATGCTGCATTGACATTATAAAGATTAAAATATTAAAAAGATACTTATTAAGTCATAAAAGTAAAATAGAAAGTGTCATTATTGGTGTTGGTGGTTGTTGATGGGGGTGTTAAACTTCCAAATCCAGAGCATTTGTAATGGGGTGCGTGTCGGGGAGAACCTGGGTCATCATGTCATGTTTTAACTTAAATTCCTTAATATGTCATGGAAAAAAAGGGAGCAATGTATTTCATCTTATATATTTAAGATCTAGAAAGCAAAAATAACTGAATTAAAAATAAAGCAATAACAAGAATGAACACACTTTAAGCTATGTGGATTCAGTATTTTCAATCTGATGACCTATTATATAAACAATTGGTCGAAATAATTCAACTGTCTTATTTAATTTCTGCATTGAATTTACTGATTTATGAAACTGACTAATGGTTTGGGGCTTAGACTTAGTTTTTTCTTCTAAACATTGGCTGATAGTAAACACTGTAGATTTCTACATAGTAAAAATGACTCACGTGACGACAATCCCTTCCTTTGACAAAAGTTAGCAGAAATGTTTGCCTTAGTTCTAGTAGAAATCCTTAGTTCTAGTAGAAATCCTACCATTGACATTTAATCCTGGTATTATCATATAACCTTTCCTGTGTTACCTCAGAGAGGTTCAGAAACTTAAATAATTAACAAGTCAATTCAATGTGATTCTTCTTTTTTCCTTAAGATGAAAAATGAAGCATGTCACTATCGATAATGAAAGCAAATGCTTGTCATCGCTCATCCTCTGCAGCCAATTTGTCTTACCCAGACCTGTCTCACTGTCCGTTTCAAGAACTCAGTGAAGAGCACAGGTGCTGTCCACAAGATCAATGGGTAAAAACATCCTCCAAGAAATCGCTGCATGTTTTTAAGCTTTTGGATTTGTATCTTCCACAAATATTTCATCAAATGCTACGTTGCCCAAATGGACATGTGGCCTATTCATTAATTAATTCACATGTATTTCAGACATCGTGCTAGACACTTACAATACAGTTGTATAAAAGACAGGGGAACCTGGTACCTCGCATCATAGTGGTGAACGTTAAATAAATGTAAAAACCAACTCCACACGTGTACTTTGAATCTATCTTTACAAATGAGGGCACTGAAGCTCAAAAATGCGGTTTTCCCAGGGGGTTAAATCCACCAAGGAAGAGCTGGGATGTGAACTTAGTTTCTGGTGGCTCTAAACTGTAAAAAAAAAAAAAAATTGTTGTTCTTAAAAGATAAAAGAAAATTTCTAGTAACCATAATCTAAGCAATTGTAAAGAAAGTGAGGAAAAAATAGAACTATAATAAATACATTTGGGAGCCTTGAAAAGATTGTTCCAGCCCAAGTAAACCTGTCCCACCCAGAAAGAATAAAATCTTAGTTCTTCTTAATTAAAATTATACACAGACACAAGCAAACTTGCTTGAGATGGTTTAGATATGCTCAACCATCTCATTACCATTAAATATGAAAACAAGAAGGCAGTTTTGAAAATTTATGCATATAATACTGGTGAGCACTTGCATTTAAATAGAGGAAAGTCAGTGAAATAGCCACAAAGAAAATATTCATGAATCCACTCAGGTTAAGCTGACGTTGAACTCAACGGTTATCTTCACTGCTCATCATTTAAATACATACAGGGTGAGGCTAAAGCAGGCTTACAGTTCTGAGTACATAAAGCACAGAGTTTATTCTTGTGTTATTGTCTATTAATTATAGTTTTATTTCCACACAAAAGACTATGAACCTACTTTTGCCCCATTCTGTATATCAGCCTCCTTCTAAAAATATTTCTAGCCCAGCTGGTGCGTCTCTGGTTGAGCACTGTCCCATGCATCAAAAGGTCACCAGTTTGATTCTCAGTCAGGGCATATGCTGGGTTGTGGCCTTGATTCCCAGTGGGGGGCAAGCAGGAAATGGCCAATGTTTCTCTCTCATCGATGCTTCTATCTCTCTCTACCTCTCCCTTTCTCTCTATCTAAAAATCAATAAAAACATATTAAAGATATATATATATATATATATATGTTTCTGTTGAAATAAATGTAGTAAGTTTTTTTTTTTTAAGAAATGGAGGAGGGAAATAGAATTTAAAAAATAAAATGATGACTTTTGTATTACTATTCTCTAGCTTAAAATCTCTCTTTCATCTCATTTCCTGTTACACATCCCTAGTTACACATGTTTTCACCCAAACCACCACATTTCACCTATCACTCAATTGCAATTGCTCAGTAACCATCCCTGGTTCCCCAGGCCCTAAAATATGATGTTTACTCTCCCGCATGTGCCAATTAAGGCACTCTAAAATACAACACCCTGATGCCTCCACATAATCTCTGCTTCAACCAAACTAATCGGCTCATTCTCTGTTAGGTGAGTCTGTGCCTCCTTCTCTGAAATGCAGTTCCCCTCATCTTAGTTTACATACTTTGTTCCTATTCTTCAAGATTCCACTTAAAATTCACTTTCACTGAGCACCATAGCTTTGGGGGTCTCTCTCATCTCTGAAATCTTGTGATTTTTCTGTATTGAGTTTTGTCTTCCATAGACATTCACCCACCTCTACCGCTCTGGGGGCAGCTGGAAGGCAGGAGTAGTAGGGAGTCATCTTTGTAGTCCAGTGACTAAAACTGAGTTAGCCTTCAATGTGTTGGTGCTAATGAAGACGAAGTATTCAGATGGCAGTTATATGAAACTCCAATCATTCTGCCGTAGTTGCCTGAAACCATGTCTTAGAGAAGTCATCGGAAGCCAGGCCACATTGACTGAAAATTCAGTGATGTCTACCATAGACACAGGAGGGGTACTGGGACTATTTCTTTGTCATCTCCAGCTTGAGGGCATCCTTGTACAATAAAATATCACCAAAAATTTAATTAAAAAAAAAAAAAAAACAGCAATTTTCACTGTACTTTAAAGAATATCTTACTGCATAATTCTGTCTCCATTTTTTGCTGTTGTTGCTTAAAAAAAAAAAAAAATCTGAGGTCTTGCCACATTCACACCAATTAAATAAACTTCAGAATTGAATTTAGGCACCGATATTTTTTAGCTCCTCAGATAATTTCATTGGACACCATTGTTAAAAAGCACATTCATATGCAATAGTTCTGAGATGGTTCTAACAAGCTCCCAGGTAATAATGTTTCTCCTTAACAAACCTGACCAGTCAATGGGCCAAAACGCAGTGTGGGCAGCACAGGCATCTCCTGCAGCTTCCTGGAAAAGCAGAAGCTGAGGCCACATCCAACACCGACTGAATCAAAGTCTGCAGTTGAACAAGATCCCCGGATGATCACCAAGGTGCACTTAAGATTTGAGAAGCACTGTTCTAGATCACTGGTTCCCAAAGTACCTTCTTGAGAACTTGTTAGAAATATAAATTCTCCAGCCCCTGCTCAGACCTACTAAAACAGAAACTCTGCGGAATAATCCCCCAAACCAGTAGTTTGACAAGCCCTCCAGGTGATTCTGATGCACATTCAAATATGGAAACAACATTCTAAAATAAATCACTGTTCCTACACTTGAATGTGCTTTGGAATGACCTGTGTTATTTTCAAAGAATACCGATGTCTGAATTCCGTCCTCAGAGATTCTGCTTTTACTGCTCTGGAGTAAGACCTGGGCACCAGGCTTTCAGACTCACCCTAGTGATTCTAATGTGTGAAAACACTGCAGCCATCGTTCTGGACATAAGTGGGAGGTGGACTATCTTCCTTTGCATCTTGGTAGGACTTTCCCTGCTCCAATTATCAGCAGAACCAAAGGACTGAGGACAGACCATGTGTAACTGTATTCATACTAACCCCCTTAGAGGGGAACTCCAAGTGCATTGGGGTTTACTCCTGCCTGAATTAGACTTTCATCTAATTCCCCCAAAGACACCAAGGCTAAAAGAGTGCTGGAACTGAAGATAAGTTGCCAACTAGGTTTGTTATATAATTCTTCAAAGCTCTGCTCAAGTCCTACATTTCCCTTGAAATTACTCTTGATCATATTTCAGCTAGCATAGAGTTCTCCTCTTTAGACTTTCCAAAGCATTTCCTTCCCAGAGGGTAAATGTGATATTATATACTTTAGTCTTTATGCACAATCCCCAATTTACAGATGAGAAACTATGGCTTCAAAGTGCTAAGCAAATGGCCCGACTTTATACAACTGATAAGTTGAGAAACGCATATTAGCATCCATAATTGTCTGTCGGCAAAACCCTGCGCACAATGCACACAACACACTGCTTCCCCACTTACCAGGACTGACCCCTGGGACGCACTAAAGGGACACTATACATGAGGTCTTCTGCCAATTCCTAAGTAATAAGGACCAAAGAGAAGTTTTAGTTGGGGTATTTTTTAGAATTACATTAGAATACTATGGGGTGGGCTTAGTAAGCTGTACAGACGCATTTGACCTTGGCTTCCTCCGCACTCTATCTAAGGGCCAGGGAAAGCAGATGTTCAAAGTGAATCTCACTCGATCTTGGCTGGGTGCCTGCCTGTTCCATGCCACTCTATCTAGACTACTGAATAATACATGAAAATGTATATATATCCACACACACAAACACATACCACACACCTCAAACTTCCCAAGTCAGATATATGAAATAGGAAACCACATCACTTCAGATCTTTAAAATGATTGTTTGATGGTTTACTATTTCCAAAAATTTTTTGTAATTTACAGTTTAAATACATCAAGCATATTGAAAAAAAAAATCCTCTCAAGTTTAATGTTTAGCCTCTCTAAAGCAAAGCACCATAATATTTCACAAATAGATCCCAGTCCCTTCTTAATACTTTTATAAAGTTGAGAAGAATGCAGTGGTATAATTGAGGGAATGTTTACTATGTACTGGGAAATATTAACCAGAAAAGAGAAATTGGGGATTCAGTATAGAGTAGGTAAAGATATTAGTTCTGAGTTCAAATCCGAGTCTACCACTTAATAACTGTGTGACCATGGGTTCATTATTTAAAATTTCTGTGCCTCAGTTTACTCACCTAAAAAGGAGGAATAATTACTGGACCTGATAAATAGGATTTTTATGATGTTTAAGTGAGTAAAATTTGTAAACTTTCCATATCTGCACTAGTCCCTTAGAAAGTACTCAGTAAACATTAGCTATTATTATCTAACATGCTCCAAACTCATAGGTTAAAAAATCATTTTATTTTCCAAATCTCTCATTGAAAATATACAGTTCTTTCTTTATACTTCATAATAGTAAGTCCTAGAAAACAGTAGTCCACATGAGAATAAAGTTATGATCTATCCCACATTTAGTTCCTGGCTACAGACTGGATGCCTGAGTGAACCAGCCACATGTAACAAATCCCACTTCCGTTAATTACTATCTACATTAAGTGTAAGAATGTAGGCAAATCTGTATAGCCTCTCAATCAATAACTTGAGGGAAGAACACAGGATATGGATATACTAGAACTAAGTTTTCTTTACTGTGAGCAAATCAATTCACATCTCAGAGCCTATGAATCAGGCAACCTTGGAGGGAATTTTAATAATCTCTAACTCGTCACAACTCTAATACTCTTTACCACTACTTCAAGAACCTTCCTCCCATACTTTTGTTTTCTTACTCTTAAAGCACATGAGGGTATATACTTCTTTCCCTGCAAAATAAGCTTAAATTTAGCTTCTGGTCCTAGTTGCATTAAAAAAGAAGCAATGTCTCCCATACTTATGGGTAAATGTAACATTTACTCTCAGAAAATCATGTCTATAATTATCCCCATGAATATATATTCATATAACACTTTGAAGGTTTATTTAATACTGTGCAGGAGCAGGTTCTTTTACTATTATTGCTATAGAGTTCACTTTTCCAGACTGAGCATACTCAATTTTCTTCCTATTTTCATAATGGAAAATGACTTCCGCATCTGGCCTTTGAATTCTCTAAAACTGTCAGTCATTCTCAAAACAAAATGCAAATGCAATCCAATTTGAATTAATCATTTACACTGGGTGTTGTTCTCTAATGCACATTCATTTTGGATGGGGTTGTTCTGCAAATTTGGTTCCATTCATTTATTCAGCAGGTACTGAATACCTAATATGTGCCAGGTACTACTAATCTAGGTGCTGCTGATACAACAGTGTAAATTGCAGACAAAACTCCCTACCCCCCTCCCTACCCCCGTGGAGCTTATATTTCATTTTAGCCTTTCAAAGTAAATGGTAGGCTGGTTATATTATTGCTACTATGAATTAACATATCCATATCAGATAGCAAGGCCTCATTACATGCCAACTCAGAGATAAATCAGGCATAGTCAATGTCCTTAAGAAACTTATAACCCAAAGGATGTAAATAACTCACATACATAATAAATATGTACAAATAAAACTGCATAAATATCTCAAGAGATGTACCACGTGTGCGAAGGAAAAGCAGGACTTCCAGTTAGAGAAATCAGAAAAACTTTGCAAAACAAAAAGCAGTTAATTTTGTTTTTAGATGATATATAATCAGTGAAAAAAAAACAACAAACAAGTTTGCAATGAGGAAAATGTGAGCTATCTCTGGAGAGCATTTTAGAGAAGAAAGGACATAATAAAATACACAAGGATATTAGTGGTAAGTTTTCTGGAGGAGGGGGAAATCAAGTTGCCAAGGGAGAGGGACGTGTTGAAGACAGGAATTGAAATTTATATAGATTAACCAGAAAAGGACTGCATCAGAAAATGTGTCACTTTTGAGTAAGAGTATGAAGAAGATGAGGACAAAGGCTATTTTGACATATGGAGGAAGAACATTCTAAGAATACAGGATAGCTAGGACCAACATTCTGAGAAAGGAACACAGTGTGTTAGAAGAACAGGAAGAAGACTCATCAAAGGGGAGCAAGAATGATCAGGATAGGTCATGGGCAGGATAGTATAAAACCTATGGGTCATAGGATAAAATCTCGCTTTTATCCTTACTAATGTGTATGAAAGAGAATGAGCAGAGAGGTGACTTTATCTGACCTGTGTGTTCACTAGGTCACTGTGGCTGCTGTGTGAACAACAGACCGAAGGGGAAGGAGGTCAGTTACGAGGTGACTGCTGAAGTCCACGGATGAAAGCAGTTTGGACTAGGTAGTGGCAATAGGAACAGTGAAAAGTGGTCAAATTTTGTATATATTTTGAATGTAGACTGAATTTACTACTGTTTTCCAATTGAATGCAAAAATTATAGAACCATCTGCTTTTAAAAGTTTGCTCCTTTTCGCAAACTATTTAAAAGGGAAAGTTTCACGTTTTTTTTTCCCGGCTGTCAAAGTTTCAGATCTGTCAGGACTGTTAGAGATAACATTCTTCAAACACCTCATTTCAAAGTGTAGGAAACCAAGGAACAGAAAGCTTGCGTGACTTAAACAAGATCTCACAGCTAATTAAGGAAAGGACCTGGACTGGAAACCAGGCCATCTGACTCACAGTCCAAGCTGCGGTTTACACTCCTCTTTTAAAGTTTTATTTAGTTATTTTGATTTCATAAACATGGGATGAGAGCTACAAGTGTCCCAAAATCAAGTCTTCGGGGCCTATGCAGATAAGGGGGAAATGTGGGGCATCCATTGCTTGAATGCACTAATTTTCCCCCTGAAGTCTACCAGCTGAGACATATCTGTGTAGCCCTCCAGTGTGGGGTCTTGGAAAATGCCCATCGCTGTGCTAGCCAGAAGGGCACATAAGGACGATGCACTCGAACAGGGTAAATATAATGCAGCTCATGCAGGGTTCGAACACAGTCAAGTAAAACGAGTGATTAGTGGGGAGTTTTGTGTGGGCGTGGGAGCTGAGGGGGACCGCTGCGGGAGGCCTCAGGCAGCCCAAGGAGATAGAGTTGAGAAGCGTTCTGAAGGGTGAGATTGGTTTACCAGGTGGATAAGATTGGTGAAGTCATTCCAGGCAAAAGGAACTAGCATGTGTAAAAGCTCCAAGACGTAAAACGATGTGATATAGGCTGATACATCATTATATTTGTTTTTGTTATTCCCCCAAACTTATGTTTGATCACATACCTGCCTAAAATTGAACTCTGTCTGTCTCCAGAAAGAAAGTCAAAATGGAACAGATTCCACACATGCTTGAGATGCTAGAAAGTCTGAATTTCAGTGTGCTTTTCAATGTGCCTGTTTTCCCTGTTCTGTTGGGAATCAGGTACCCACAGAACTAAGTATGACAGTCCCAGGACAGAGACTGCCTTATTAGCAATTGTGAGCACTCCAAACCCTGGGTGCAGAGGAGAGTCACCAGTTGTCCCTCCCTCGGTGCATCAGGATCACCTGGATTACTTGTCAAAACAGAGACTGCCAAGTTTAGCCCAGAGTTCCGGATGCCGCACGCCTAGCGTGAGGTTCAAGAAAGTGTATTTTTCACATGTGTTGTGGATGCTGGTCGTCCAAGGACTACACACTTTATGAACCACTGATTTCAAGTACTCTTCACCACCACCAGTTTAAGGACCTTTAAAGCCTTCCATGTAACAGTAGCTGCCACCACTGCGAATTTTACTTCTATTAACACGGCCACTGTCTATGCGCTCCTTGTAAACAAGGACTCTCACCCCTACTGATGAGACAAACAACAACACTGAACTGTGTTTTAGGCATTAATTTAAGCACTTTTCATCTATCAACCCATTTATTCTATACAACCACCCTATGATCTAAGTATTAATGATTACTCTCCCTTACTAACTCAAAGGCGCATAACCTCAAATCAGATAGCCTGAATTCAAATTCTGGCTCTATCATTTTTGTGTGTGGCTCTCCAGATCTTATACACTCCTTGAAAATATCACCTAGGGATCCGTAAACATAGATTTCCTGCCAGTAACATACTTTTCAGAACAAATGGTATTTATGGAAATGGAATCCGTGAATCACTTTTTCTGAACATATATTCACATCTTTATACGAATAAAGAAAAGGCTATCAAAATCTTAGAGATTCTCTGTTCCTCTCATTTTGTAAAATCAGAGCTTGAATAAATCTGAGAGAATTTATATGACTTGCCTAAAGCCAAGCACTGGTCACCTCACATGGCCAAGGACAGACTTAAGATCATCTCGGGCCTCAGCTCTTTCTAGGCATACACTTGGTAAAGTAACTCCCATAAGATTCTTAACCACTATGTTTACTGCCTATAAATATGCCCATAAACAGTCATAGAGCAAGTAGGAAAGAGGATAATTTCAAATTGCTCATGTTTTGCTTTACTGACCAGAGAGACATATGAGGGCAGAACTCTTAGGATCAAAAAGAAATATAAGACCAATAAGAAGTTAAGAGGCCAAGGTAAAAAATAAGTATGAGGAGTAATTCCCTTTTAATTTTAGGTAAACAAGTAAACTATTTGAGAAAATAATTGGTTCTTGTTCAAGCTTTCCACAAATATTATTTAGAGTTTGAGGAATAGTCTTTAAACTTAAAACATAATCAACAAAAATACATTTCTAAAAAAAAAAAAAAAAAGTCCACTATTTTACTTCTAGCTATTAAAATAAAAAGGCAACAATTTTCCTTTATTAAAAAATCAAATGAAGTAACTGCATTCATAAGCTAAGGCTGAATATTAATTTTGCTCTTGAAAAGATATGCCACTATAAGAGTAATAACATTTCATCGACTGAAGTATTGCTCAAGATTATGTAAATAACCTCGCTTAAAGAAAATCAGCAGGGTAACACACGCATTTCTTTTTTTCTTTTTATTTAACTTGTAGGTATGATTTCACATCTACAAGTTGGTGACATATTCTTAAAGTACAGATGACACTAGAAGAAAATACTGTCCCTATAATTGCATATGGCATAGTCCTTAACCTCCCATGAGTACGATAATGTGTATGTGGACTGAAGTAGGTGAAAGAGATTAACCCTTTGTCCAGAAATGTCCCTTGTATGGGGAGAACACTTCTTTATAATTATTTACAGCATCCCTCATGTCCTTGATCATTTTTCCCAACTAACCGTTTGGATCATGTTTCTGAACATAGTTTAGCAATACAGAGCTTCTGTTGGCTTTGGCTGTATCTATATACTTGTGACTAGTGGTATCAAAATACCATATGCTTGGTATTGTATAGAAAACATAACTGGATGACTAAATTTTTAAATTTCCAACTGGATTTCTGAAACTCAGATACAGACCATTTTGAAGTTTTTCTTTATGCTAAACTCATGGAGAACTTAATATGTTCATAAAATCTGAAGAAACTGCATTTGTATCTGTAACTGGTAGTTAGGAACTTAAAATATTAGAGGTCTAGAATCAAAAGATCTTAAGAGGTAAATTCCAAATTAGTTAAATATTAAGTATAAAGATGAATCAATATGTGAAAAAAACTAAAATAATCCTGGAATGAGTAAAGTTGTCCTAAATAGGCAAATAAGCTGAGGGCATAAAAGCATATTTTAAATAAAAATAAAATAAAGCATGGCAAAAAAAATTAAGAGATAGGCAAAAAAAAGAGTAAAAATTTTTGCAACTCACATAACATAGAGCTGATTTTTAAAATATAAATAGATTCTACAAATGAAAAAACAGACATTTTACAAAAACAGATATAGACACTTTATGAAGAAAGAAATATAGATGACTCTTTAGATAGATGTACATGTACTCATGTACAAAAAAAGAAAATTAAAGTTTATGTTTTTAGAACCAAAAGTTTGATAACACATTTTGTTGACTAGAAGATAAAGAAACAGATACTCTCAGTATAAATTCATGTCAAACAGCAAATAGATTTCAAAATTATAAAAGTACATAAACCTGGGCTCTGCAATTTCACTTCTAAGAATTCATCCTATAAACACACTTGCACACATGCAAATGACTTGTATACAAAGATATTCTCTATAGCGTTGTTGCATTAGCAAAACATTAGGAAGAACTAAAATGTTCTTCAATAGGAAATTAGATTTAAAAATTGTCCCATTTAAATATGTGCTAATATGAAAAAAAAATTTATAGATGTAACATTTTAAGTTAAAAATGGGTTTGACTGGATTAAAAAGCTGTGGTACATGTACACAATGGACTACTATGCAGCTGTAAGAAGAAAAGATCTCTTATCCTTTGAGATGGCATGGAAGGGCGTGGAAAGTATTATGCTAAGTGAAACAAGCCAAGCAGAGAAAGACAAATACCACATGATCTCACTTATTTGTGGAATATAATGAACTAAACAAACTGATGAACAAAATTGACTCAGAGACATAGAAGTGAGGTACAGACTGACAAGCCTCAAAGGAGGGGAGGTTGGGGGGGAAGATAAACCACCAAACTTACATGCATGTATGCATGACCAATGAACATAGACAACAAAGCTGGAGATGGGGTGGGGGTGAGGGGAGGCGGGTGTCAATGGGGGAAAAATGAGAAACATCTGTAACAAAAACAAATTAATAAATAAAAAATAAATAAATTAAAAAAGGTCTTGAATAGACATGCTGTAGAGATATAGATCAATAGTATCATATATATTGATAAATGCATAGACTATATGTGGGAGAATACAAAGAAATGTGATCAGGTAGAAGAGGAGAGATGGACAGACAATTGCTTTTGACTGTGTCAGTGCCTTCCAGCCATAGCAACATGCCCGTAGTTGAACAAAGTTGGGATTAATGACTCAAAGCAAAGGGAAAATACACAACATGCCAGAGCTGGAATGCCTTAGTAAGAAGTTGTCAAAAAAGGACTTATAGGATTTGGTCAGTGTTATGTGATTATCAGGGAGGCTCCAAGAAATGTAGATTTACTCCAATTGGATGCCCTGTGGAAGTAGGTGTAACTTCATGATTGGGTATCTTAATCATTCCCATCAATAAAGCAAGAAATGAGCAAAGTTAAAGCTGTGTTTGGTGAAAAAGCAGCAGCCACTCATATAAGCCAGATAAAGAAATATTTGACCATTTCGTAGTTTGGACAAGGTTCTCATTTTTGTCTGCATTCAAATGTAATCACCGAGTGGTCTTGTTTTTGTCTCGATGCATCCGGCTCACAGTGGCCTTGTCTAATCGGGTGTTCTGTGAAGTTGTTTTATTCAGCAGAAGCACACTCAGCCGGCTGGGAGTGCCACCCAGCTTCTGGCTCTCAGGGACTGCTTTGCTCGTTCTCAACTGTATATCCTTTTGTGCCTTCAGAATTTTATAGCATGTACTTACCTTACCTATGCAAATAATTTTTAAAAGAATCTCAGAACTTCCCTGGCAGATGTGGCTCAGTTGGCTGGAGCATTGTCTAATATACTGAAAAGTTGTGGGTTCAATTAATGGTCAGGGTACGTACAGGAAGCAACCAATCAATGTTCTCTCTCACCTTAATCTCCCTCTCTCTCTCTCTCTCTCTCTCTCTCTCTTCTCTCTCTCTCTCTCTCTCTCTCTCTCTCTCTCCCCCTCTCTGTCTCTCTCCCTCCCTCTCTCTCCCTCCCTGTCTATCTTCCTTCCCCTCTCTCAAATCAATAAGCATAAGTATGTCCTCTGGTGAGGATTAAAATAAAATTTAAAGAAGAATCTCAGAAGTGAAGGAGACCTTAAAAATTACTCAATTCTGAGACTATCCCAACCACCATCGTCTTCTTCCCCCTCCCACACCACAGGGGTTTTCTTGTAAATTCCCTTTATCTTACTAAAGCAAAACATGAAAAAAAAATTCTAAATAATCTTGGAATGAGTAAATCCCTTCTAAATAAGAAAAAAATACTGAGGGCATAAAGGCATATTTTAAATTTAAAAAGCACAGCAAAGAAGTGGAGAGATAAGCAACAAAAAGAATAAAAATATGTGCAACTCATAACATAGAGCTGATTTTTAAAATACCAGTTCTATGTGCCAGTACATCGTTTGCTTGAATACCTCCAGTATCACTCTGGTGCAAATTTATCAGGCAGTTCTTTCCACATCAAATGGCTCTTACTATTTTTTTGTTCAGAGGAAAAGAGAACAATGCATTTGGTTATAATATCTTAATTGTTTTCACCCCAGCATGTTTGACCTCTTCAAGTGCATCTTCTCCTCTAGTAACTAGGGAGCAGAATAATTACCTTTCTAATTTTATGTAAAACATTCCAATTAATACTCTCCAAACTGCAATTGTTTTGTTTTTTGTGCCAGTGTTCCAACACAGTTTTGCATCTTTTGTTGTCATTACATTTGCAGAGATTCTTATCTGTTACTGCTGACAAGCCCATTTGTTTTTGTACTCAATTACATGTAATTAGTCTTTTCTTCAGGAACAAAGGAACAGGTGTCTTATCTATTCTATGCAAGACACCATAGTAAGGTTGGTTGAACCTAATGATGTCTAGTGAACCAAACAGCACAATTCTGACAGATGCTCATAGTAACAAGATTTTTTTTTTCAAACAATTAAATGCTTTTACGCCTGCCCACACAAAGTAGAGAAAGAAAAGGCATTTTAACATCTTAGAGGCTTATAATTTTCTATTAAAAAAAATGGAAACTTTTCAATCTTCCTATGACGTTTTAAATCCCCACTCAGAAAATGTATAAATAAAAAATTGTTTTCATTGAAAAATTTTCAGTGAAAATTTTGGGAGGGGATATCACAAAAAAAGTAAAAAAACTGGTGAAACGTGAACAAAGTCTAAAGCTCAGTTAACAGTACGGTACCAGCATTAATTTCCTTGTTTTGATCATGATACTGTTGCTACGTAAATTCGCACTATTCGGGGAGCTGTGTGATGAGTACACAGAATCCCCTGCATTCGTTTGTAATTTTTCTGATGTCTAAAATTATTTCAAAAGAAAAAGTTTAAAAATATTTGGGTAGGAAGAGTACTTAGCCAATGACCTAGACAAATGTCTGCACATCTGCACAAGGAGGCATTCATTCATTTGTTCCACTTTTGTTGAGTACTTCCTATATATTAGAGATCATTCTAGGTTCTACAGATACATCAAAGATCAAAACAAGATCTCTTCATCTGTGGGACTTACATTCTCCTGGGAGAAAGATCTCAAATAAACAAACAAACAGCAACGATATAGATGTCAGGTAGTCATCAAAGCTATGGACAGGAACAAAGTAGGGTATCGGAATAAAGAGGGCCAGAGGAGAGATGTGTAACTTTATAAAGGATGGTCAGGGAAGGTTGCTTCACTATTTCTAAGAAATGTCTTGGTAGCACTGTTTGTAATTGCCCTAACATAGAAATGATGACTATCCACAAAAAAGAAAATTGGTAAATGTATTAGGTATATTCATGCAATTACTCTAAAAAAATGAAAATAAATAATATAAAGCAAACCATATATGCCTCTCATAACCATAACATTGGGAAGGAAAAGTACCTAAAATGTATGTATAGTAATAATCTCACTTATAAAATATTTACAAATATGCAAAAATATTATGAATGCTCTAAGTATCCATATATGTGAGAAATGTATTTATAATACAGCACAGATGTAAACAATGCAGGACAGTTGTTACGCCTGGTACTGGAGGAAAGCAGAGCTCCCTCGGAGGCGACACACAGAGGTTGCGAATGGATTGACATTTTTAACTAAATTTTAAGCGTAGGGCTGGGTATCCGGTTATTTTGTCTTAGTCTTATTATTTTGTACATCTAAATTATTTTAATACCAAAATGTCAAAAAGTGTGTACAATCACTTATCTTAATAAAATATAAGAGATTTTTGAATTTGTAAATTTGAAGAGTTTCTAAAAGCATTTGACAAAATATATCACCCTCAGTGTGTATGTGTGTGTATTACGTATAATGCCATTATGCATAGATATATATTTTATCATACATACAGGAGGGAGCAAAAGTAGGTTTACACTTGTATGTGAAATACAGAGTTGATTCTTGTTTTATTGTTTATTACTTATATTATTTTATTGTTTATTACTTATTATATTATTTTTCATATGAACAACTGTAAACCTATTTTCCCCACCCTGTATATAGCATTTGTGTCTGCCCTGGCCAGTTTGGCTCAGCGGTTAGAGCATCGGCCTGTTGTCCAGAGAGACCCGGGTTCGGTTGCCACTAAGGGTGTGTACCTCGGTTGCAGTTTGTCACTGGCCCTGGCTGGTCGTGCGGGTGGTGGCCACTCGATGTGTCCCTTTCACGTCAATGTTTCTCTCTCTCTCTCTCTCTCTCTCTCTTCCTCTCTCTCCCTCCTACTCTATCTGAACAAAAAAATGGAAAAATGTCCTCGGGTGAGGATAAAAAACAAAAACAAAACTATAGCATTTGTGTCTATTGTAAACATCAGGAGAGAAAGCACTTTTAATTACTTTTCTAGCAAAAGTGAAGAAAGGATTTGTCCAAGTTGCCCCACACTTTCACCGGGGCCTTCTACACTGTCCATGGTCAATGTCATGCATCTGCAGGGCAGCTGTCTGGATTACAGGTGGATCCTATGGAACTGAGTATTGCTACTTGATTTACTTGTGGATTGAATCTATCTTCATCAATTTATAATTTTTCAATCTTTTTCCCTTACAGTGGGGTGGATAGTGCTGATGGAGGATATTAATATTATCATCTCTGGCCACCTCATTTTATAGAAAAAACAAACCAAAAACAGATCAAGGAATACCTCAGAAAGAGCACAAGTGACCAGCTTAGCGACCCCTCTGATTCTCTCCATCTGCGTGTCACTACTAAATCCACGTTCATGTGCAGATGCAATAGATGGAAATCCTACCCGAAGAGAAAAGGCTCCTCTTTCTTCTGTCCTCAGTTGAAAATGTAAATCACTGAAAGAATGCATTCCCACACACACAGAGCAACAATGCAAACCACAATAAGCTAATCAACTACTTTGCTGAAAACTAGAATCAAATTCTTTAGAATAAGATGGGTTTTTTTTTACTGTAATTTATATTTTGTAATGTATAATGTTAAGTGAACAAAGAATAATTTAGAAGGGGTGGACTAGAGCATTTTCACATTTTAGAAACTGTTGATCTTTCCTCAAATCCTTATTTTTAATTGGAAAGATATTTCCAATGAAAATATAAGGCTTCTGTCCAGCCAGTGTGGCTCACTGGATTGAGTGTCATCCTATGGACTGAGAGGTCCCAGTTCGATTCCTGGTTGTACAGAGCACATGCCCAGGTTGTGGGCTCCATCCCCAGTGGGGGGCATGCAGGAGGCAGTGATCAATGTTTCTCTTACATCAATGTTTCTATCTCTCTCTCCCTTCCTCTCTCTAAAAAATCAATGAAAACATATTTTAAAACTATATATCTAGTTTCTTAGATTACCTTATGCAATCTACCTGTTGGTAGATTGTCAGTCTAACCACACAATCATATCCATCAGAAGACAATTTAATTGGATATATATTTAATGAGAATTTACTATACACTTGACACTAAAGATCTAGCAGTGAATACAATCAAACTTTAGAAAACACCCTACATAATTTTAGAACAATACAAATTTTCTTCAGTATATGCATATCACTGTGAAAGATGATGACAGTAATCATTCTTAGTATTGTAGTTTATATTAAAAATATTTCCAAAATGCAAATATACGCAATTAAAACTTGATGATTTTGTTGTTATTAAACTTGTCGACTCTAAGATTAAATTAGTTAAAAACTATTTCTGGGATATTATTAATAATATTTTAACATTTGACATTGTATATCCAAAATTATATCAAAGTTTCAGGTCACCCAATCTTAATGATCTTATTATTATCACATACACTACAAAATATTATCATATTATTTTAATATATTTTTCTTTTAAAACAAATAATTTTTTCCTCAATCCAAATAAAATAACATGCAATATACATACTATGTATTCAATGTTTACCTTAAGAATGTTTGTCTGCCTGAAATGCTATTCTAAGAACTATTTTAGCATGTTTACTATTTAGTTCTAGGATTAAAAACACTATCCTGGCTATAAAGTCTGCCTTATTCCTATGAATACTTACCGTCATCCTGACTACAAACACTGGGATGAAAGAATTTGTCCTGTCCCAAGTTGGAATTCCTTCAAGCCTCCTAATTTTTTATTCTCCCTTATTGCCTCTTTGTTAAAGGGAATCATAGTAAGAAAAATAAAGGAAAAGATACCAGTTCACTTGTAGTTAAATTGTTCAAAGGCAGCCTGGCCATGCTTTAAGTCTACAATTCACTGGTCTATACATGTCATTGTGACTGGATTGCAAGAATCTAATGTTCCTTACTGTAGTCGCTGTTTTCGTCCTTGGTCCCATCAATGGTACCATCTGGGTGCATCTGCAGGAAATATCCCTGCTGGCTGAATAACCTTGTCACAATTCCTTTCAGCTGGGGTTCTGTAAAACAAAAAGAAATGATTATTCAAATTGGTATTTTGTTTATAAAAATGCTCACTTGCAAATTGTCAGAAACATTATCTACATAAATGCATAAATGCCCATGGCTTAAATATTAAAATACGTATTTAGAAAGGCAGCATTTCAGTAACATATCTTTACTTTTTTTTTTCCTTCTAGAGGCAGAGCCATAATACTATGCAACGATAAACCAAATGTAAATAAATAAAAGCTAATTATGATTAGCAAAATTCAGAGGCATACTAAAAAGTGAATTGCTTCTCTCTCTCCTGCATCTAGTGTCTGACTACAAGTTTATGTTCCCATTCCAGAATCACTGTTTAGATCAAACTGCCACTGTAATTCTTCAGCTTCTAGCAGTAATAATCATCCCCCAGAAGACTTCGATTTCTGCTGAATGGCAACTATCCATCAGAAACTCCTGGGTTTTGAAATTCTGGTCAAGTTCAGCCAGAAAGAATGGTTTGGGTGAGAACCACAGGGAAGAGCACAGCCCATGGCCGTGAGCTGTCACTGGAAAGAATGTGGAAACAGATTTCACCTTCAGTAAATACCTGACCAGAGTGGAGCCCCGGTACTAAAGCCAGTTTTCCAGCCCCAAAATAAATCAATGTATGAATATTTCTCTAATTATTTCAAACTAAAAGTGGCCCTCAGCTTTTAAAAACTCCCTACATGCTAATGCCATCAAACTGAACTTTGTACACCATGTTTGGATTTTTGTACATCAGCTAAAATAAATATTTAAAGCTTCTCATTGTGGTGCTGGCTGCCAGCAACAATCCTTTTTTTATAGCATCGCCACCATCTTTGTCTCTACTTCAGTGTTGAGCAAAAATTAGACTATTCTACTGCATTTATAGCCCTAATTATTTCATAAAAATAAGGAGAACAAAAAATTCTGCATCTGGTGATAAAATTGAGGCAAAGATAGAAATCAGATGACTGCTGAAGTAGCAACATGTTGCCCTCAAAAAGACAATCAATGAATTTCAACTGAGAGTCAATTTCATTCTTTCATCCATTTTTTTCCCACCAATAGTCACTCTGAATCTCTCTCTCTTTTTTTTAATGCAATTTGTAGGTACTTAGTGTTACACTGGACACATTTATTCATGTTTAGGTCTAAATAAGAATTCTATTTAAGGAGTCAATAAATTTAAGTCTTTGGGAATGGACCTATTCCTTATAACATTTGTCTATGGTTAGCCTTTTACACATATGACTTGATCACAGATATTTGGGGATATGAGGCAATGCCTATATAAACATGTCTTTTTACAAGCAATCCTAAGAAGTAGAAAAGATGCCAAGTGAAATAAGTCAGTCAGAGAAAGACAAATATCCTATCTCACATATTTGTGAAATCTAAGGAACAAAATAAACTGACCAACGAAATAGGTCCAGAGGCATGCATGCATGGAACGGACCACAGAGGGGATGGGAAGAGATTGAACAAAAAACATATATACTATTTGCATAGCTCAGGACACAGACAACAGTGTAGTGAAGGCCTGAGGTAGGGTAGGGGCTAGATGTAGAGGAGAAAGGGGAGTAAATTTGGGGACATTTGTAATACTGTCAACAACAACAACAAATATATATATATATATATATATATATATATATATATATAATGTGAATAAAGAGGAGGGTTATAATAAAAGACCTGAATTGTAATTTGGGCATTCTGATTTGATAACTATAATTATCTTTGCAAGTAAAATTCATTTTATTTAATTTGTGGACCTCAATTTCCTCAAATATCTAGACATTAAAGTAAATGAACTTTAGGTCCCTTCTATGAGTCTCTGTTGACTGTGTATATTGGAATCCTCTGTCCTGAGTGGTGGCAGAAATCAAGGATTAGATGCACCTTCAATGTATTGCTTCCAAGGGTTCCACCCAACATGACGTACCAGGGACATGTTGGAAGGGCATAAAGTTAGCTAACCTCACTATAAAAAATATCCTGTACCCAAATAACTATCTATCAAACCTACCAACCTTTCCAGGCTCAGCTCAAGATAATTTCCTCCATGAAGATTTGGAGATAGTAAGTGAGAAACACATTGCTAATCAGGGAAAATAAAAAGGACATGTGTGCCTCTGCCGTGAGGCTAACTGACTGACATGCAGGTCTTGCTGTGGCACCCTTAGCTCTCAATTTGCAGTCAGAAGACGTAGCTATGAATCACAATCACCAGTGGTACTGTGCAAGTCATTTAACATCTAAGCCTCAGTTTCCACATCTGTATAAGGGGGGAAAAATAATTCCTATGCTAGCTATAATCATTGAGAATTCCAAATGAATAAATATATGTGATAGTCTGAACTGAACAACCCCATAAGATTATAAATAATAATTAAGGTCTAATTTTTCAACCATGAAAAATGAAGAAATAGTGTGAGGTAAAAGGGCATTCTGTGAACAGACTATTTATATCTTCTGATTTATGTTTTAACAAAATACTAATAGAGCTTGTAAAGTCACTAAAGTAAACAGAAGGTTAAGAGTAGAGGCTAGAAAAGGACAAAAGAGAAAGGAACAACAGTCTTATAATTCATATTTTCTTTCCAATCAGCTTGATAAAGTCACTTTAAGAATGCATGTTTTGGTTGGTAATGAGATGCATGGCAACTGATTCATTAATGCCTACAAATGATTGTTGTTGGGGTTTTTTATTGTTGTTTGGTGGTGTGTTGTGTTTTTTTGTGGGTTTTTGTTTTTTGGTTTTTTTTGGTGATCCTCTTCTGTAGCTGTAATTAAACACTTCATTTGCTCTAGTGAAGCTATCTGCATCCAACGTCCACCAGCACTGGGGCTCTGGGAATTAGGTTGGTTACTCCTGTTCAAGATAATGAGCATTAGGCTTTTATACCATCCCCCACTGCCCAACAGCAGTTCCAGAACAAGTTCCAAGTTTGAGTTTTAATTATGTGATGATCTATGAAAGCAAATATCTCGCACTACAGATGTTTCAAAGGACACCTAACCACCTATTGAATAAATGTCCTGAACCGAGGATGTGTCATAGAAAACAGTATCACCTGCCTGACAGGTCTATACCCTTGTTGTCATCTTTCAAACACTACCAACCTTTCTAAGCTCAGTTCAAGATCACCTTTTCTGTGAAGGCTTGGTAATCATACATGAGGATCACATTTATGACAGGGGGGACATGTTTTATTGTATTTTTAAAAAGGGGTCAGAAATGAGACCACTTTGGGGCACATCTAGCATCCTGGGTGCATTCAACAAACATGCTTTTAATTTGTCAGATTATAAATCTATTGTCTAATAGATTTATAAAACCTGGCTGTCCTCAGGGAGCACCCAGTATAATGCATGAAACATATTTATATATAATACTAATGTGGGATAGCTGTTAAAGGATGGACAGAAGCAGAACGACATGATGGCGCCGAGGGCCATGGGAGTGATTCTGTCTCAAGGTTGGATGAAGGCACCTCAGCTGTGACTTGAAGAGTAAGTAGAATTATCACAGGCAAAAAAAAAGGAAGGACATTCCAGACATAAAAATAATGCAGGGAGGCAAAAAAACAACATGGTAGACTCTGGGAATGATGCAGAGTCTAGAATAATATATGTCAGAAGTTCTCAAATGCTGACATGCTGGTAAGAGATTGTTCTCAACAAATGTTTATAGGTCAACAGTGAAATAAAAAAAATAGGGCCAATGCAATACATTTTTTATTAAGATATTTTTTCAATTCATATGATTATTCTTGATTCTGAAATTATGTTTTTCCAATTTTTTTTATTAATTGATGGCTGTATTATTAAATGGGGGGTGTGATTTGTTGCCTTTTATACTCTAAAGTGGTGTAGCAGATACTTCTAGCTTTTCTCCCAAATTAATTTCCTCTTTTTCCTAGGCACCCAGCTAGACCATATGTCCTAGCCTCCCTTGCAGTTAGGTTTGGCAGATGAATAAGTGTCATATGGAATGGAAGCGAAAGTTATGTGTGCCATTTTCAGGCCATGGATTTTAAAAGCAAACATTCTCCTCCAAATTTTCCTTCCCTTAACACTGACTGGATTTAGATGAAAAAGCCGTAGGGGATGTTAGCAAAATATAATTCTGGCCCCTGAAAAACCAGTGGAGAAAAGACAGCCATCAGAAATACCCACATCAAATCGGTGAAAAGAAAGAAACTTCGATTGGTTGTACATAGTGACTTCCTTCCTAAGAATACAATATGAAAAGGGGATGGATGGGTGAGGAGTAACTTTACAGTGGACATCTGACAAATAAAACTACCTCAGGCACGTGGTAGGTTAACATCAACAGGCATAAATTATGTTGATAGTATGTACCCTTCATATGATGTGATGAGAACAGCACTTTATCTTTGTGATCTTCCTCCCAAAAACTCATAACCTTTGTCTAACATCAAACAAATTCCAACTGAAGGACTATCTAAAAAATAGCTGACCAGCACTCCACAAAACTGTCAAGGTTATCAACAATAAGGAAAGTCTGAGAAACTGTCACAACTAAGAGGAGACTAAAGAGACATGTCAACTAAAGGTAATGTGGTATTCTGGATGGGGCCTGGAATTGGAAACAATAATCAGGTAAAAATTAAGGAAATCTGAATGAAGTAGAAACTTTAGTTAATCATGATGTATTGATACATATTCATTAATTTTCACAAATATACCAAATTAATATAAGATGTTAATATGAAAAAGAAAAATGGTGTAGGATATAGGGGAGTTCTGTGTACTATCTTAACTTTCCTGTAATTATAAAACCAATTTAAAATTTAAAAGTTTATTAAAAATAACTACAGCCACAAAAGCAAGCAAGAAAGTTTATCTTCAAAGAGAATGGGCAAGATAAAATGGTAAGAATTCATAGTCTTGAAAGTCTTAGTCACAGCAATAAGACAAAGAAATAAAAGGCATTCAAATTAGAAAGGAAGAAGTAAGACTGTCATTATTTGCAGGTGGCATGATACTATACTCAGAGAACTCCAAAGATTTCACTAAATAACAACTAGGACTGATATATGAATTCAGTAAAGGAGAAGAATACAAAATTAATATTCATAAATAGGTCACAAGTTGTATACATCAATAATGAACTATCAGAAAGACAATTAGGAAAACAATCCCATCTACAGTTATATAAAAAGAACCAACAGAACTAGTAATAAATTTAATCAAGGAGGCAAAAGACCTATACTCAGAAGATTATAAGACATTAAAGAAATAAATTGAAGAAGATACAAATAAATCAAAGAACATACTGTGTTCATGGACAGGAAATATTAGCATTGTTAAAATGTCCATAATGCTCATAGCAATCTATAGATTCAATGTAATCCTCATCAAAATACCAATGACATTTTTTATAGAACTAGAACAAATATTTCAAAATTTATATGAAACCCCAAAAGACCCTGAATAGCCACAGCAATCCTGAGAAAGAAGAAAGTTGGAGGTATCACACTACTTGATATCAAACTATACAACAAGGCCATAGTAATCAAAACAGTATGGTACTGACATATAAACAGACACAGAGATCAGTGGAGCAGAATAGAGAGCCCAGAAATAAATCCATACCTATATGGTCAATTAATATAATACAAAGAAAGCAAGAACATAAAATGGGATAAAGACAGTCTATTCAATAAATGGTGTTGGGAAAACTGGACAGATAAATGCAAAAAAATACAACTTTTTATACCATATAGAAGAATAAACTCAAAATGGATTAAATACTTAAATGTAAGACTCAAAACCATAGAACTCTAGAAGAAAACACAGGCATAAACTCTCTGACATTTCTCTAAGTAAATTTTTCCTGACATAGCTCCTTGAGCAAGGGAAACAAAAAAAGTTAACAGATGGGATTAGATCAAACTAAAAAACTTTGCACAGCAAAGGAAACCATGAACAAATCAAAAAGACAACCTATTGAATGAAAGAAAATATTTGCCAATGATACATCTGATAAAGGGTTAATATCTAAAATTTATAAAGAACTCATATAACTCAACATCAAAAATCAAACAATTCAATTAAAAAAAAATGGGCAAAGGACCTGGATAGACCCTTCTCCAAAGAGGATATACAGATGTGGCCATATGAAAAGACATGTGTCCATCAGAGAAATGCATATTAGAACCACAATGAGATATATCACCTTACACCTACCAGAATGGCTATTATCAATAAACAAACAACAAGTGTTGGCTGGTGAGGATATGGACAAAGGGAATCCTCATGCACAACTAATAGGATTGCAAATTAGTGTAACCACTATAGAAAACAATATGGAGGTTCCTCAAAATATTAAAAATAAAATTACCTTATGACCCAGTGATTCCACTTCTGGGTATATAACCAAAGAAACCCAAAAATACTAATTTGAAAAGATATATGTACCCCTATATTCATTGCAGCATTGTTTACAATAACCATGATATGGAAGCAACACAAGTGTCCATAAATAGACGAGTGGATAAAGAAGTGGTACATATATACAATGGAATATTATTTGGCCATTAAAAAGAAAGAAATGTTATCATTTCAAATAACTCAGAAAAATAAAGACAGATAGCATGAGATTTTATTCATGTGGCATCTAAAGAACAAAATAAATGAAAAAATAAACAGAAACAGACTCACAGATACAAGAAAAGACTAATGGTTGTCAGATGGGAGGGGTGTTGGGGGGCTGGACAAAAATGGTAAAGTGATTAAGAAGTACAAATTGGTAGTTACAAAACAGCCATGAGGATGTAAAGTGCAACATAGAAAATATAGTCAATAATATCTTAATAACAATGTATGGTGCCGGGTGGGTACTATCATTATCTGGGTGATCACTTCATAAATTATATAATTGTCTAACCACTATGCTGTACAATTGAAACTAATATAAAATAATGTTGAATGTAAACTGTAATTTAAAATTTTTAAAAAGCATAAGACCTCATATTCATCACTGCTTTCCCTCTGGATGACAGAGCAATTTCAACAAAATGTTTTCATTCAAGGCCACTGTAAAAGCTGAGACTGAAAGCATCTCTCTAGACATTCCTGCTGGCTTAACGTGTGGTGCTCGGGGGCAGTTACCTGGTTGCACAATATAAACCCAGGACAGAGTTAGAGCTACAGGGCCCTGATCACACATCTCAGGATGAATGCTAGACTGCAGAAAATAAAATAAAATAGGAAATTGGAAAGCACCTTGAAATCCAATATCTTCCTTCATCAAAATACCTTCTATCATAAACATCAAAGATTAAAAAAAAACTAAAACAACAACACTGAGGCACAAAGTGTCAAGATATAACCGGTATCTTGTGCCAGATGGAGGTTAGGGGAAATGAGGTGGAGAAGAGAGGAGAGGAGGAACACCCAGTTGTACATGGGTTATTGGAGTATGGGGGTGATAAAGAAAACAGGTTATAAGAAACTTTGAAACAATATATACACTCAAACTTAGAGAAAATTCCCCCAGGTAAACTCCAAACTAAAATAAAAAATATAACTGCAATCCAGACTGTGATGGGAGCCATCCTCAGAGAATTAACAGTGCTTTTATAAAAACAAAGGTTGTATTTGGAACCCATCTACTTTGTATATCCATTTCGTACACTGCTATGATGATTTCACTGCAGTTTTAGTTAGTAGTCACAACTGAATGTGCAAGATACTGTTTTTCATCTTTCAAATGAGATTACTGAGACTCAGTAAAGCTACATTCCTTACCCAAGGTTACAGAACTAGTTACTGAAGAGAAAGATCTAGCTTAAACGTTTATGGTCCTAGCCACTCTCCGGCGCTGTCTGGTCACTTGAAGAAGGACACTGGCAAAACTGGAACATGTCCAGAAGAAAGGGAACCAAATAAAGAAGGTACCAAGGACTGTTGTATGCAGAATGGCTGAATGAACAGTGTGTGTGCAGCCCAGAGCAGGAAGGACTCAGGGGACGTGAGAGCTGTCCCTACTTTTTTGAGAGCAGACAGAAGTAAGAAGCAGCCAATTTATCCTGAGTGGCTCCCTAGGGAGAAAACTAGGACCAAAGGGTGAAAGTTACAGGAAGGCAGGTAAAAAGGAACTTTCTGTAAACTGTGCTCAAAGAGAGAACAGACTGTCTAAGGAAAGAGCGGGTTCTCTACCACCTGGCAGGAGCAAACAGGGAGAAGCAGAACAACTACAGGTCAGAACAGCTGTGAAGGACGGGGATGTCTCCAGAGGCTAAGGTATTCTGTATGCAATGCACGGTGCTCTCCAACCCTGAGGTCCTGGAACACTTTGGGATAAACCAGATGGCCCACTAAATACAAGTTTACTTTGCTGTTTTTTTTAGTTTGTGTTTAGGACAGAGAATTGGAAGGATGTTAACCAGGCTGAAATTGCGGAGTAATTTGATGGGGTTTTTAATCAATCTCTGGGTTTACAAATGGGCTTTCCCTTTGAAGGTGCAATGTCGCCCACTCAGAGGAAAGGAGAGTGCACAGGCTGTTAAATGGGATTCTGCTCAGGTGCTTCTGGGGCCTCCACTGCTGCAGATTTCAAAATTAGACTCAGGGTCAGAAATTGTTCATAAACAGATATGTTTCTGGCTAAAGGATGAAGACTAGAGCACATTTACATACCGCAAATCAAAGCCCCATACAAATCAGAAGACACAGATACAGTAAGACATTTGAAAGAGGATACAACTTTTCTGGGCTTTGGAACACACTGCAAACATTACAAGGACACTGAGCTGCATGGATTTGTTACAAATACATGTTGTTTAGTTAAAAAGCGTAGGCCTGAGGCCCATCATTCACTCTCAGGCTGCAGTGGGCACCTGGAGGAACTGAACACGTGAGGCAGGAGACTGGTCCCCATGGCCTAGCAGAATCTGCTTTGTGTGGTACAGAGAGTCACATCCTGCCTGAGTCCCCAGTCTCTTCATCTACCAAATAAAGACAGCAGATGCCATCAGCAGTTACCTATCTGGGACGAGCTGTGGAAATCTCTGTAAAGGACTAATAATCGCATTTATCTATCCAAGTACATATTTCTTTTCAACCAACAGACACTAATAGAACATTTCATTCAAAACCCATTTATCGAGCACTAGGCTTTTGGAGGGTATTCCTCTAGGCACAGGAGATAACCAGTGGTATGCTACTAAACCAGCTCTCCAAAATAACAGGGGGAAAAAGAATGCCTAAAACCTAATTTCCACGGGACCCATTTCCATGGTGTAAATCCACCCACCATGGCAGGTTAAAAACTACGACTTGACATCACTGCATGCAGAGCTGGAGCTGGAAAGAGGTGACATAATCAGTTCCTGCACACCACTGACTGCAACAGAGAACACGACATGAGGCTTACATTCTAGTAGGAAGGGCAGACAGTAAAGAAATAAACTATTAACATATAATGCAATTTTAGTATAAGTGTTCTGATGGGAACGAAAGCAATGAAAAAAGATGGAGCACACAGGGGATGCAATGTGCTAACTGTGGACAGAGGCCTGGATGAAGAGAGGGAGCCGACCAGGGGGATATCAAACAGAAGAGCATGCCAGGTGCAAGTGCAAAGCAATCCTAACACTTGAAAAGATTAGGAACTACAGGATTACAGGCTCTCGGAAGAGCTTTCCTCCAGCCCAGAAGTTGGCAAACTCCAGCCCTACTGCTGCCAATTTTGCAAATAAAGTTTTATTGAAACAGAGAGAGGCCCATTCAGGCATTGGCTACTTTCATGCTACACCAGCAGAGATCAGTAGTTGCAAGAGAGGCCCTGCCACCAGCAAAACTTGAAATACTTCCTAAAGGCCCTTTACAGAGAAAGCTTGCCAATGCTTGTCTCACACTCTTGCTGATGCATTTCCTTCCCCTGAAACTCACGACCCCTGCCTTCCTCCTGTCCCCTGAACTCCTCAGTCTTCTGAGCTCAGCTTTCTTCCACAGGGCCTTCCCTGCCACCCGGAGGGAACATTAATCACTCCCTCTGCAGAGCTCCCTGTACACAGGTTAGAAGAGGACTCCCCACATGTACAGCTGCTTGCTCGCGAGGCTGTCTCTGCTGCTGAACCAGGAGCTCTTCAAGGGCAGGGCTCTTGAATTATTCATCACTCCCTCCCAGCCCTAGCACAGTGCCAGGCGCAGGGTAGGTGAGAAGTGTGTATATGTTGAAAGAAAGGAGGTAGGTTATATCTAGTATTTTTCATTGTCACCTGTGACTTTCAGAGGAGCTCCTCATTTGTAAGAAAGCTGTTACAGCCTTTTAATATACTGCCTCTGGCCTTCAGGGTGTTTTTCTCCCCCTTTCAGTCTCAGCTGCTCCACACTGAGCAGTCTGACAAGCAGGGCGGCATCCTTCATAAACTGCATCGTTTCCAGAGCCCCGAGTTGCCTCGCGCTTCAGCGGAATCAAGTGACCTTGGGACGGGCCGTCCTTAACCTTCACGCTGCCTCAAAGCTGAATGGGAAGAAAGGACACGCTTTTGCAGAGTATCCTCGCCACTGAGGAGCTCTGAGCAGCGGAAGACAGGGGAAGCAGGGCAGGGAAATTGAGCTGGGATGTGCAATGCCGATAAGGACGGGATTTTTGTGCTGAACCAATTTTCTTCCTCATACCATTAGCCCCGTTCCTCCCAGTTTCTTCTCTATAAGATGCTCATGAACATTTAAAATGATTCAAGCGCCACTTATCGACTTTCAACATGCACGAGGTGCTGTGTGCAAAGGCGAGTAAGATGCAATTCCCGCCTCGAGGGCGCCCACGGCTGCTTCAGGGAGACACACGCGCCAGTAATCATTTCAGCAGGGCCATGAAAGGTGCTGTCCTAGAGGAACCAACCAAAGGCCTGGAATAACAGAGCCCGGATGCTGCTTCTACCCAGGCTGGTGGGTTCTGGGGCAAGAGGTAGTTGAGAAAGGCTTTGATCATGAAGCACACTTCCGACTTCACCCTGAGTACATAGGCAGGGGTGCTGCTCTGAGCATCAGCAGGAGCAGCGCCCGGTGGGCCTGAGCAAGCAGTGGGTGTGGTCAGGCTGTGGGAAATCAGGGGGTGTGCCCAGTGGCTGACAGTGACAGCAGAAGAGAAATATGGGTCCAAAACACTTAAGTTGCTTTAAGAAAATCTAATAAGTTTTACTGTATCTTTTACACTGATGTTCTCCACACTCTTTTAATCGTACATCCCTATTTGCAAAAAATGAAAATCTAGCCCTGGCCGGTTTGGCTCAGCGGTTAGAGCGTCCGCCTGCGGTCCTGAGAGGCCCGGGTTCGGTTCCCGCTAAGGGCATGTACCTCGGTGGCAGTTTGTCCCCGGCCCTGGTTGGTCATGCGGGTGGCAGCCACTCGATGTGTCCCTTTCACATCGATGTTTCCCTCTCTCTCTCTTCCTCTCTCTCCCTCCCCCTCTGTACAAAAAATGGAAAAATGTCCTCGGATGAGGATTAAAAAAAAAGAAAAGAAAATCTATAGCCTCTGTATATGTGTATTTATTATTTATAAATTGCATGAATGAACCTCTCCACATACTGTGTATATTATAAATCAAAGATGAAATGTTTAAATGAGACCAATAGAAACATAAAATTAAAATGGTTTCTCACCACACACTGTCCTGCCCCACCCACTTCAGTCAGGAGAAGCTGGGGTACCGCTGCAATGGGCAATGGGGAAACATTCGAGGCTTCGCGTCTAGGGGTACGATGAGGGCAGTGTTTTAGAAATCCAAATGATAGAACAAGAGAGATGGTGAATTAGAGTGGGTGGTACTGCGGTCATGTCATAGAAGCCACTTAAGGGGCTGTGACACATCATGAAGCCCTGGGTAGGAAGTAGCATTGAGGGAGATGGGAAGATGTCAGCCTGAGGACTGACAATGCTTGGTGGTGCTTCACTGATGACAGGGCGTGTAGACTCCCTCAGTTCCAGAAAAATGTGAGACCTCTCCATCCCTAAATCCATCAGTCAGGCTTCTAAGGAAGCCCTGGTTAAGAGTGGAATATCACTCAGTGAAATGTGGGGGTGGAGACAGCTTAATATGAGCATTCTCAGAAAGCCCAATTATTTCTTTGCCTTTCTAATGATTTCTGTTCATGAAGAGGCTGTTGATTGTGGTCAGCCTCATGGAGGGACAGCCCTCTGGTCTCTCTCAGACTGCCACCCAAGGAAGTAGACCTGGGATGAGTTCTGCCTGCCAGTCAACTCACTACTGAGCTCCAGAGAGTGCAGAACACACGATATTTCAAGCATGAGGATAATCCTGGATTCTTAAGAGTTTAGAACTAGAAAAGCTATTCGGGATGATCCAAGTCCAGGCTCATTCTGCAGATGAAGACACAGAGCAGTAGCAAGAGGGGAAACCCCGTGGCACACGTCTTCCAATCAATGGAGTCAGGGCTCTTTAACAGGGCAAGATCCTTCTGACCTGTGCCCCTTAGAATGAAGCATTTCATACCTCCCAGAGGTACCCTGGCCTTGAGCCAAAGTAGATTTATAGTATCCAAAAAGCTATTTCATTTCTTTGTGCATAGGCAAACTTTGCTTCTCATGAAATTGTTTGAATAAATAGACTTGCTTCTGAAGTCTGTTCTAAGGAATTAAGACTACATAGTGGAGGGTAGTTAAGGGTAAAGGCAGTCAAAAATATCGTTATGGAAAACCATCTGACTTTGGGTGGTGGGCACACAATGCAATATAAAGATGATGCATCATCAAATTGTGTACTCGAAACCTACATAAGCTTATTAACCAATGTCACCCCAATAAATTTAATTTTCAAAAGAGAATGCACACTATAGTGTGCTATATGACCAGGAAGTGACCATGCTTGTAGGGTAGATTTAACTTTCAGATGGAGTTAATGTAGATAGAAGACCCCTGGTTAGGAGCAGTAGCAATGGGTGAAATTCTCCAGAGTTTTATTCACAGGCAACAACTGCCAAACATTTACCACATAAGAGGGACTTAATGTGGATTGTCTCTCTGAATTCTCACAGAAATAATTTCCCTATCATTGGGCTTTTCTTTTATAAATTATTGAACTGAGGCTTACAGAGGTTAAGTCACTTGCTCTAAATCACAGAGCTAATAAATGCCGGAGTCGGTGTGGAACAGATCCCTCTGCTACCTACACCTTCTCGTGCCAATCATCAGCTGTCTCTTCAAGAAACCTAACATGCTGGTCCTTCTCCCTTCTTCCTTAACTGTGATTAGCCCACAAAAATGCTAGAAACCCTATGAAGCAAGAGACCAGGAAGAAAGAGACTGGCAAACACTGAGCTGAAGTTGAAGTCGTGGCCTTTGGCCTCCTGAAACAAAGGGGGGGCGGTGTAGATACTTTTATGCACACACAAATTCTTCTGTAATAAAAGCATCCTCACTCGGCATAGAAAATGTTCTCAGTAAGTCTTCAGACCTTTTTTTCACAGACACATCTTTCGGCACCAGAAGTAAATGCACAGGACTGGTCATTTGGGAGGGCAGAGGCATGGCAGTACCCTGGCATCAGAGGAGCCGCACGATGCTGGACCTGTCCCACAACCGTCCTGTATCTCCAAGGTCTGTTCGTCCAAACTGGCATGCCTCAGGAATTCCCTCATACACCAGAAATCCACATTACCCGCAGCTAAAATGCTATTGTTGTCAAGTGTGATCTTGGTCTGTCATCTCTTTTTTATAGCATTCACCAAGAAAAATATGCAGCGTCGACCAGAGTGAGTTGAAGAGGTAATAATAGTTTCTGCAAAAGAACAGTTCAGAGCTCCAAGAGCACATCAGTCAGCTTCAACTCCGTGGCAAGTTCAGTCCAGGCAGTGCGGTGCAGTGGGGAGCATGGTCCAGGCAGATCCTGACATCCGGGGTCTGATCCCACCTGTCTGCTCCTGTCCACCCCATTGCCACCAGCTTTGTCAGGCCACCAACAACTCTGGCCAGATTCCCCCAACAGCCCCCTCCCTAACACCTTTACCCTCTTCTCCTTCCAAACCACACTGCAGAGAAGAGATGTGATCAAATACAGTGGATCATGTCACTCTCCTGCTTAAACCCCTTAATAGCTTTCCATTTTCATTTACAATAAAACATCAAACCCTTCGCATGGCCTGGAGAGCTTTGCACCATCTGGCTCCTGTCGACCCATCATCATCTAAATTTACTCTCTCCCTGGCTTGCTAAGCTCTAGACACACACGCCTTCTTTCCCCTCAGAACTAAGAATCTTTACACACACATTTCCCTCCACCTGGATTGATTTCTCCCTGAGATAAATTCAAGCCTCCGCTTAAATAACTTTATGGAGGTCTTGCCTAGCCCCTCACTCTAAATCTGCCTTCATATTTGTATCCATATTCATATTCTCTGTCAACATACTATGTTTTTCCCCTTCATAATACTTATCCCAATTTGTATGTAAATATTTATTTTTCTTTATTTGTTTAATGTCTATTTCATCCTCTAGATTGTAGCATCCATGAAGGCGAAGCCATATTAGCAGATTCAGTACTTGGCGTAATGCCCACTGACACAACGGAATAAAATAGACACACTTGTTCAGTGAACTGGCTTTATCTCTCTGGGCGTCTGCTTTCATCTGCAAAACGACAGCATGGGAACAGTGCGGTGGCCACAAGTCTAGGATCCCAAACCTTAAGAGCCTCATAAGTAGAAACAGATACTTACAAGCTATTTTCTCTCAATTAAAATTGAAAATGGAGAAAGTATTTTAATAGATTACACCTCTCATCACTGTATATAAAGAAATATTACTTAAATTATAAAAATATAATTTCCACAAACTATAATTTAATTAATTTCTTATCTAACATGACAATGCACAAAAGAGAAGTAGTAATATTTATCAAATGTGGATGATACACTTGTGGTATAAGTATGAATTGTATGCTATACCCCAAATTGACTTTGGGGGGCCTTCAGGGACAAATTGAAAGCCACTCTAACAGAAGTACAAAGACCTGCCATGTGACTGATGATGAGGGGCCATGACAGACACACAGATGAAGAATTCCATGGAAGAGGCATGAGCCAGTGGCTTCAGCCAAGAGTGCCAAAGCAGCACTCTCAAGGTTGGCCAGTCCTCTAATTCCAGAGACCTATGGGGGGGGAGGGCTGTTTATCTCATGGCCTACCCTACAAAAGTATAATGCAGGGTACAATGCAACTGGAATAGATCTATCCATAGCTAAAGATTTTCCAAAACATTTCAGAGAAACCCAGCTTAATTTTAACACCTATGGAAAAAGCTGCCAACAGTGTGATATTTATACATGATACATCCTAGTAAGAAAAGGCACGCTTTGTCAACAAATTTTTATATGTTTTTTGGAAAAAACAACTAAACATGAAAATGTACATTCAATTTTATCTGTGTTACAGAACCAAAAACAGAAAAAGACGTATTATTTGATGTTTCAAAACCTTGCACTTTGTTGTATAAAAAACTGGTTTAATTTTGGAATCTCTGTCTTTGTTTCTAAATGACAAGATAAGAGAACAAATGTGAATCTCTTTGCAAGTATGTATCCACACAAAACTCATTCCTCATGTGGATCATTTTATTGTCATAAATGGGAAACCAAATTAGATGGAATGTTTATAAGATTGTCTCTTTTAACTTTGATATTGAGGTTTTAAAAACTTCTTGATGCGCCAGAAAAGAATTCTGATCATTAATTTTAAGTTATGGTGAAGATTATCTTTACTACAATTTGTGGATTTAATATAATTTTACAGACTCATTCTCTTTCATTTATTTGAATTCTCTTTTTAGCAAGAAATATTTCAATCATGAGAGAGATAACAACAGCTCTCAATAAGTGCTTATACACTGCATGTGTAAATACAGTGCATTTCAATCTTTACAAAGCTCTATGAGGTTACTTTTCCCGCCTCATTTGACAGATGATGAGGTTGAGGCAGAGTGAAGTAACTGCCCAAAGGCCCACATTTCATGAGCAGAGGGGCTTTGAGAATCTGAACCCAGGAAGTCTGCCTCCAGAAACCATAATTCAGGCTATACAGTTCTCTACTCAAATATCCATGAACTCACCATCCACATTTAACAAATACTAATATTTTCCATAACTGCTTCAAATCTGTTTACATAATTAAAACATCATAGTCATCTCCTTAATTCCATTCCATTATTTTCCTAATCAAAACCAAACATATTTCTGAACTTGGTATGCAGCTTTCTTGTTCATAGTTTGTTCCTTTACTCCCTCTGTGTATATCCACAAAAATATTCTGCTATTTTGTGTATTGTAAATTTTTACATAAGATGTATCAGGCTGTACATACTAAAATCATTTTGCATTCACATTGTAATGTCTGATATCATTGTCTTTATTTCCATCATCTTAGTTTCAGTTTTCTTCTTTTTTTCTTCATTTTTCTTCTTTACTTATCCTCATGTTCTTTCTTTCTTTCTTTATTTATTTATTATTGATTTTAGAGAGAGAGAAAGGGAGAGGGAGAGAGATAAAACATTGATGAGAGAGAACAGCGATTGGCTGCCTTCTGCATGCCCCCACTGGGGATTTGGCCCATAACCTGGGCACATGTCCTGACTGGGAATTGAACCAGCGACCTCTTGGTGCATGGATCAACACTCAACCACTGAGCCACACCCTCTGGGCTTCATGTTCTTTCAATTGAATTGATTTAGGTTTCTTTATTCTCTCTTCAATTTCCCCTTTTATCTTGATTTGGAAGTTACAGTTCTATTTCTATTACTTTAGTGGTTACTCTTAAATATTTAACATAAATTTGCAATTTAGCAAAGTTTAAGTATAACTGTTATCACTAAGTTCCTATGAAGTAATATAAGCACGTTAAATCTCGTAAACCCCTTATTCGTGTCACTATCTACTAGTTCTAGTTTCTTCTTAAGCCCATGACAGGCTTGTCACAGGATCTTTGTAAATCATTACATATCAGATAAACCAATATCTTTACCATCTTTTTCACCCTTGCATTTTCTGTTGTTTTTGCACTTATTCAACTTTCATTTATTATTTTTATTGAATTTATTGGGATGACATTGGTAAATAAAATGAAATAGATTTCAAGTATACAATTCTACATAATCTGTATATTGCATTGTGTTTACCACTTTATAAGGAGCTTATAGAAAAACTCACCATTGTATTTTCAACCCCTCCTCCCTCGAGATTCAGCATCTACTTTGTAAACCAAGAAGGAGGGTTCATAAATAGTAAAATTTCTGTCTTTGCATAGACATTTGTTTATTTTTCTCTTTCTCTCTCTCTCTCGAATTACGGTTAAATGGGTATAGTGTAACAAATGAGATTTTTTTCTCAGCATTCTAAAAATACTCTCATTGTCTTCCAGCAACCATTATTGCTGATGAAAAGTCCCCAGTCTGTCTACCTATCTTTCATTTGTAGTTATTCTGCCTTTTCTTGCTGGCTGCTTTTAAGGCATTTCGTCATCACTGTAATGTGGTCTTACTACAATTCCAGGTGCTTTTTTGGTTGTTACTGTTGTTTTTAAGAACTTGATGGGATAAAGTCATATGAATTTTTCAGTTCTGCAAATTCTCTGTCGTAGTCTCTTTGATTATAGATGACCTGGCACATCTCTCTTCTCTTCCAGAACTCCTATGAAATACATGTCGGAGTTTCTCTTTCTGCCCTCTATAGCTCTTAAATTCTCATTCAATGCTTCATCTCTCAGTCTCTCAGAGAAGCATTCTGAGTGATTTCTCTAATTTCATTTTCAATTCAATCAATTTCTCTTCTATTGTGTATAGCTTATTTTTGAACACATGCATAGAATTTCTTTCCTAATTTTGCAGTTACTACATGATTATTCTTAGGTGTTTTTTTGTTTTTTTTTTAATTGACTGTTTTCCTAAACTACCCTGTTCCTGCTTCTTTTAATTATTAAACATTTTAAATAGTCTTATTTAAAAATTAATTTCAGATTGATCTAATATGTAGGATTTAGGGATGGGAGCTTTTCAATTTGTTGTGTTTTATCCTCTTGTGGATTCTGTTACTAGACTATGAGAATTTCTCCAGAGAGAGTTGTTTTGTGCTACCTTGGACATTGAAACCTTCAGGAAGGGTTTACACTGGCTTTTCATGACACATTGTGGATTTCTCCAGCTGCAGAGACATTTTCACATTAATTTCTTGAACTAGAATCACTGCTAAATTTGTTAATATTTTACAAGCTGATACTGGATCTCACCAGGAAGGTTTAGGTTTCTAATTCCCCGTGGGCAACACTTTTCACCTTATTAGCTTAGGAGAGCACCACATTTCTTTCCGTTTTCTTTGGTGGGTGAAAAATTTTTCTCCCTTCATTTCTCAGAAGGAGCAGTGACTCTATTCCAGGTCCCTGCCTATCTAATACAGGCCGAGGCCCCTCTCCCATGGCCACCTGAGGGCTAAGCTCTTGAAGCACATGAGATTCAGTCCCTGTTTATCTCTATAATTTCCCTCTTCATTTCTGGCACCTGGGGAAATCCCTTCTTTGTTTTTGAGCTCAACCATCCATTTGTATTTTTGCTGTTGCCGTTATATTCTCTCCAGCATAACCACCTATTTTAAGTGGGAAGCAAAGTCCTTTCATAACAGCTCAGATTATAATAGTCAAAGTCTTATCATTTCAACATCAATGTTTCTTAAGCCTACTATCTTTTTTTTTTTTTAATCCTCACCTGAGGATGTTTTTTGATATTTTGTTCAGATAGAGTGGGAGGGAGAGAGAGAAAGAGAAACATCAATGTGAAAGGGACACATCGAGTGGCCGCCACCCACACAACCCAACCAGGGCCGGGGACAAACTGCAACCGAGGTACGTGCCCTTAGCGGGAACCGAACCCGGGTCTCTCCAGACCGCATTAAGACTACTATCTTTAACAAATGGCACATTATAAAGATAATATTAGCCCTGGCCAGTTTGGCTCAGCGGTTAGAGCATCGGCCTGTGGTCTGGAGAGACCCGGGTTTGGTTCCCGCTAAGGGCACGTACCTCGGCTGCAGTTTGTCCCCGGCCCTGGTTGGTCATGCAGATGGCAGCCACTCGATGTGTCCCTTTCACATCGATGTTTCTCTCTCTCTCTCTCTCTCTCTCTCGCTCTCTCTCTCTCTCTCTCTCTTCCTCTCTCTCCCTTCCACTCTGTCTGAACAAAAAATGGAAAAATGTCCTCAGGTGAGGATAAAAAAAAGTATATAATATTCAAAACCATCACTATGTTTAGAACTGTGAGATAAAATAGAACTAAAACAAGAAACACCTTGAAGGGCTGAGTTGTGAATGAGCACACCTGTCTGGTCCCTACAAAGTGTCAGTAATTTAGAGCCCACAACAGGAGGAGACCAGAGTATAGCAGGGTGCTCATTACTTATATGCTCCCAAACTTCGTATCTTAAGCAAAAATATTTTTAACAATTTATTCTATTGTTTTAAAGAAAACTAATACATTTTTAAAGGTTATCATTTTCCCTAGAGGACCACAAACCCCAGCTAGGAAAGCTTTTCTCTCCCTCTCTGTACATCAGACGTGGAGAAGTGAAGCCCAGATACGGGAGAAAATGACTTCTCTGACATTACACACTCATCAAAACTTGACCGGAACTCTTTCTCCTAGTTATAAATACCATTTTCCAAAAATACAAAGATATAGAAATAAGTACTTTGGATTTGGAAACTAGGTAAATCCCAGATTATTGATGAACAAAATTTTAGTGAACTGAAATTCAAGACTTCTGGAAGCAATAGTGCAGGAATTAATTTTGTGCATTTTAGCGAAGAACATTCTCTGATTGGCATAGTTTATATACTGCCCTATTTTCCCAATTTAACAATTTTAATTTCTACTCACTACACGTTGGCACCCATGTACTCAGCAGAAGTTAGGTAAAGAACACCGGACTAGGAGCGAGAAGGTTTAAGTTCTAGTCCTTGCTCTGCCAACTGGGCAATTTACTGTTTTCTCATGTAAGATTAGAGTTGGATTGTCAAGATCACTTTTAGATATTTTATCCTATGTTTTAAAACCAATAATAGTGGCAATTATAAAGCTTTTGACTTATTATTGTATTGTGTTTTAGTTATTGGGTACTATGAACTACCCACACTTGGACATATTCAAACACCACGGTGGTATATAACAGAGACCATTAATAGCTTAGTGCTTGGGGGAAAGGCCAGAAATTAATAACAAGATCTAGTTGAAAGGCTGTGCAAGAAATCTGTAAGAACACTAAATCAGTTCCGACTTCAAGCAGTAATAATTAGTACCCGGTAGTAAGAGCGGGCAATGTGCAGTTTCAGTTCCAGGTGCCAAGCTTCCTCTCCTGTCTCGTTACTAAGAGTTACAATGGACTGCGCTGCAGATAAACCTTTGGGCAAAGCATATTTCAACTATTTGCTTAATGAACTGGCATATTTTTGGAATTCAGAATTCTGGAACTTAGTACTGGTTGTCAGATAATTTATAGTTGACTTCAACATCCACTTTCACATCGGGGAAAACTCTCCAGCTAGTTCAAAGCCTGAAACTTTGTACTAACTTGCATTTGCTTAAGTGAAATGATACTAAACCACTTCCAGAATCTGGCAGGAGGAACAGAGGTGGTGGCTATCAGAGTAGAAATTCATAGGAGAAAATAAATACTCTGAACAATGTAACACTGTGAGAGGAAACAACGGTGACTTTACTTTAAACATGGCGTTCATTGCCTGGCTCAGTGGTTGAGCATCAACCCACGCACCAAGAGGTCACTGGTTCAATTCCCAGTCAGGGCACATGTCCAGGTTGTGGGCCCCATCCCCAGTTGGGGGTATGCAGGAGGCGGCCAATCGATGTCCTCTCTCATTGATCTCTCTCTCTCTCTCTCCCTCTCTCTCTCTCTCCCTTCCTCGCTCTCTAATATCAATAAAGGAAAATAAAAAATTTTAGAAATCGAGTTCATTTCCAGTAATTATATTTTTCACAGTGAGACAGTAAAAATAACCTACGGAAATCAGTCTCTAACTGTCTACTAAGGAACACAGCAGAACTTCTTCGACTTCTCAGCACAACATTGTTGAAGACAGTTACCTCATTTCACCAGAATGGATTCCCTCTCCTTCAGGGTCTGGTAGAGAGGGAAAGAATGCTATGTTCTATACTTAGGTCAATGTTATTCAAAGACAATATAATACAATATACGTAATTTTAACTTTTCTAGCAGTCCCATTTAAGAAATAAAAATAAATGGCAGAAATTATTTTAATAACATATCTTATTTAACTTAATATATCCAAAATACATCATCAACATAAAAATTATTAATGACATATTTCAGAGTTTTATGCTAAGTCCTCAAAACCCACTGTGCATTTCACAAGTTCAACACATCTCAATAGGAACTAGCCACTTTCAAGTGTTCAACAGCCACACTGGCTGGCGACTACCACATTGGCCAGCACAGCCACACAGGGCTGTACACCTTAACAGACATATTCCTCCAAAAAGCAACTAAGTGCCTGCTACAAAAAGCAATAATTATCTCAGTGACTCATGACATGAATCCTCAGAATAAAAAGGTAGAGATAACCAGAAACCATATGTTGTGAAAAATACATATCAAAAGATGATGCAAGACAAAACGTATACGCTAAGCCTACTGCCTGCTTGCCTCGTCTCCCTCCATCCTGACACGGGCCCGTCCTTCCACAGACACTCTGGTCTTGGTACTGTGCCAAGACACACAGGTGTGAACAAGACAGTTTGGGTCAGTGCCCTGGCGAAGTTGACCTTATAATGGGAAAGACAGACCTTAGTTAAGTAATTCTATAATTAATTAATTATAAATATGAAAAGTGCTCTGAAGGAGTCCTGGCTGCTCGAGAGGACAAAGGATGGACCTTACTTAGTCTCATGAGAGTTGCTGTGGATTGAATTTTTGTGCTTCTCAAAATTCATATATTGAAATCCTAACATCCAAAGTATGGTATTAGGAGATGGGGCAATTGATAGGTGATTAGGCTGTGCTATCACGAATGGAATGAGAAACTCCTCTCCCCATTCAACCATGTGGGGTTACAGCCAGAAGACAGCTATCAGTGAGGAAGCAGGCCCTCACCAGACACTGAATCTATGGACACCATGATCCTGGATTTCCCAGCCTCCCAGAAATAGATGAGTGCTATTTATAAGCCAATCCCTTATGGTATTTCTGTTATAGCAGCCAGAATGGACTAGGATGGAGGCAACAATGTGTTCCATCAGGACAAAGCATTGAAGGTGAGTCCTAAAGAACAAGAAAGAATTGACTCGATGAAGCAGAAGGGTGAAAGAAAATATGGGAAGTAGAAGTAATAACATTCCACACAAGGGCAGAAGTATAAGAGAAAAGGCTTAAAGACAGAAAAAACTTGGGTGAATTTAAACGATTGAAAGTGTGGCTGGAGTTTAGAGACTAAGAACATGGAACATGCCCCAAGGTGAGTCCAGATCATTCAGAGTATTTAGACCATGTTGGAAGAAGTACTCAGAAATCAAAAGTTATCTGGGAATCTCCTGATTGAAAAAGCAGAAGGTATATGAAAAATAAAAAGGGGAGTTTAGGGTACACTTTTTATTATGCTTTCCCATTTATACCCAGGATGGGCCCCCCTTTCCTACCTGTGTCCATGGGGCAACAATTCAAATACCTAGCTGTAAAAACATGAACAAAGCTAGCCGTTGATTTTATGTACCTTTTGTCCAAGAATAGCAGCCCTTTTTCTTACCAATTACTAGCGTTCTCTTCTTCTCTATTGCCTGTAGCACTAAAAAATGTATTTCTATTAAAAAAAAAAAAGCATAAAGTCACTCAAAGAAAGCTGCTGGGTTGCCCAAGCAATACAAGCAATAGAATTATTTCTTCCTCCTTTGCTATTCCAAACCCAGAGCAAATAATCAATCCAAGTAAATTATAATTATGTAACAGTTATAATTCATAATTATATAATGTATATGGGCCGCTTTCCAACTGTAATAATCCAATATATGTAATTATAAAATTTGGATTATAAAAATTACCATGTGGAAGAAATGTCTACGTTTTAAACTTTTGCAAGAATAATGAAAATACATTGAAAAGTTTTAAGCATGAAGATGATACAATCTAACTCATATTTTAAAAGCCTTCAAAAGACTGCAAGAGAAAGAATGGACAGAAGGATAGGCAGGGAGATGAGTTAGAAAGTAACAACAGTAGATCAATCAAAGAGATGGTGGATTTGGATTAGAGTGTTCTGGAGACTGAACAAAGTTTAGGATGTAGAATTGTCTTCACTTAGTTATTAATTTCATGTGGGCAGAGAAGGAAATGCATGTGAGGGCAATAAAAATAGAAACTGCGGCCCTGGCCGGTTTGGCTCAGCGGTTAGAGCGTCGGCCTGCGGTCCGGAGAGACCCGGGTTCAGTTCCCGCTAAGGGCACGTACCTTGGTTGCAGTTTGTCCCCGGCCCTGGTTGGGTCGTGTGGGTGGCAACCACTCGATGTGTTGCTTTCACGTCGATGTTTCTCTCTCTCTCTCTCCCTCTCACTCTATCTGAACAAAATATCGAAAAATGTCCTTGGGTGAGGATAAAAAAAAAAAAAATAGAAACTGCGAGTATGGAACCACGGCACAGCCAGAATTTTCTCCTACGAAAATATAGTAGACCTTAACAGTTGTATGCTTTACCCCCGCTCCCCAGAAAAATATCATAAACTTCCCAGCATGACATGAAAGGCAAACCCAGAGTTTATATTTCTCTGACCTATTGAAGTCCTCTCTCCTTGTGAGCTACATTGACCACTGAGCTCAGAACGCCTTGTGAGAAACTAGGGAGGCAATGGGGCGCTGTACATGTCAACCTGTATCCTTGCTCTTGTGTACATACCCTTTGCACTGGTAAGATGCTGGTATGAAAGTAAACCAAAGACTGAACAGGCAATCTTAAAAGTCATTCTCATCCATCTGTGAACCCAGATAAGCCTCTGTGGTCAGATCTCACTTAATGTGTCGAGGATGAGTCCAAGGCTTCTGGTTTAAATAAGATAGATACTGGTGCCATCATGTGATAAGAGAAACATTAAGAGGAGAATAGATTTGGGAGTACATCCTCAAATCCACTTTGGGGTATTTTGAGTCTGAGGCACAAAGTAGAAGTTAGGTACACAGACTGAAATCTCAGGTGGGAACCTGCACTCCAGACATACACGTGGCAGCAGTCGACTTTTGAGAAGTAAAGCAATGAGAGTACATTGTGAGTGTTCGGGTCCCAGGACTGAGTCTTGAGAATCTCCAGCGATGGAATAGAAGAGAATAGGCTAGCCCTGGTCGGTTTGGTTCAGTGGTTAGGGAGTCAGCCTGTAGACCAAAGAGCCTCGGCTTTGATTCCGGTCAAGGGCACGTACCTCGGTTGCAGTTCGGTCCCCAGCCCTGGTTGGTGTCGTGCAAGAGGCAGCCAATGGGTTTGTCTCTCTCACATCTCTCTCTCTCTCTCTCTCTCTCTCTCCCCCCTCCCTCCCTTCTTTCCTCTTTCCCACTCTGTCTGAAAATAAATGGAAAAATATCCTCGGATGAGGATTAAAAAAAAAAAAAAGAGGATAGGCTCATTAAGGAGGTTAAGGAGAATGTAGAAAGATGAGGGTAAACAATATTTCAAAGGGAGGGGTGGACCAGCAGTGTTGAATGCAACCAAGAGATCACGAAAACGAGGACTGGACAATACCCACTAGATTTAGTAAACTGAAGCTCATTAGTAACCATGGCAATAGCAGCTTTGCTAGTGTTGGTGTAAAAGCCAGGTTAGAATGATATAAGGTATGGGTGATACCTGCAGAAAAGCTGACAGTAAATATAGAGGATTTTAAGTTTGAACATGAATTAAAGGAAAAGTGAACCCTGAAAAAGGACTGGAGATTGTGATACGGCTGTCTGATTGAGAAAGATTTAAGTCCGCTTTGAACTTTGCATCTGGTAGATTCCTTGTCTCCAAGTTGAGTGAAAAGGGGGAAGGGATTAAGATGCACAAATTGCCAGTTATAAAAACGGTCATGGGATGTAAAGTACAGCATAGGGAATATAGTCAGTAATATTGTAATAATCATGTGTGGTGTCAGGTGGGTACTGCAATTATCGGGGTGATCATCTCATAAATTATAGAAATGACTAAACACTATGTTGTATACCAGAAACGAATATAATAGTGTGTATCAACTGTAATTTTTAAATGATCTTTAAAAATTTATGAAGAAAGATTTGAGCCTGTTAAATTGAAAACAAGAATCCCAGAGAGAGGAATTAAGATACAGTAATCTTCCCATGAAAGTGGAAGGGGGTGTGATTTAGAACACGGGAGACTGGTCTCAGCTAGAAGAAAAAAGCAACTTCATTGTAACAGAAGGGAAAGACACAACAAATGTCTCTTTGCTCATTAAGACACAAAGGTGTGGAGGAACTCCCAAATACAGTGGCTCCTCTGTATAGCAGGTAATTCTCTCTCCAGATTTCCAGTACACATATGAGAATTCTGGGGAAACACACACACACACACACACACAATCTGAGTAAAGGCCTTATCACTGCGTCTCTACAGGGTCCCCATTGCCAAGTTCCAGGGGTGCCCTCCAGAGCACCATCTGCACAGATACACTGGAAGGCCAGTTAGCTGTGTGTTCCTAAGTCAGGCTAGAAGAGAAAAAGGGTCTGCTTTAAATGTCAGGAGAACTGGACCTTATTCTTGACAGTCATTCTGGGCATGTCTCTTACATTCTTTGTTTTATAATGTCCTCATCTGGATAGAATAGCAATTGATTATAGAAGATTGATCAATTGATTCTGGGAAGAATATATAATAAATATTTTTTTCCGGATGCATGTGCAAAGACACAGATATGAATAGGCTTGTCATGTTTAATGAGTTTCATTGTGGCTATGGCAGTGAATTCCTACATGTCCTAGCACTGTGTAGTAAGGTTGTATGTAAATTTACAAGTATGTCATTACTACTGGTCTCCTTCTGTTAGTATTTATTTTTATATTATGACATAGTGGCCTGGCCGGTGTAGCTCAGTGGTTGAGCGTTCACCAAGAGGTCACCGGTTCGATTCCCTGTTAAGAACGTGCCCAGTGGGGGGCATGCAGGAGGCAGCCAGTCAATGTTCTCTCTCTCTCTCCCTCTCTCTTCCACTCTCTCTCTCTCAAAAAAAAAAATCAATAAAGAAAAACATTTATATCATGACATAGTAAAAATATATCTTAAACGTATGCAGATGTTTTCTAAGATAAATTTTCTATATATTAGACTATTAGTATATATATATATCCTATTTGTTCCATGAAACAGACTTTTAAGGTAGATATTACTTAAATCCACATCTAATATTTGTAGGGCTCAGGGCAAGAGACCCATATACCACACGTCTAATATTTAAATTTACAAATCAGGGTAACTAATTGTTTAATAAAATGTATTTGGTTTTGCTACTTGAAAATTATACCTTGCTAATGACTCAGAAACCCAGGATCAAACTTAAATTTCTCAGAATATTTTGCCCAAAAGGGCAGAACTGAGAAGACATGTACCATAGCTCATAGCTCACACCTCATCTTTCCACCCCAGGCTCCAGCCAACCAACTCTGACAGGGGCCCGACAGAGATTCACGTGGACACAGAAGCCTGCATGTCCAGGCGCAATCCCCACCTCCTGCAGCCTTGGTGACCCTCAGGTCCAGGGGTATACCTCCTGCAGTGCGCTTTGCCTTTGGAAGTACAGACCCTGGGAAGAAGCCCACACAGTTCCTAAGAGGGGCTCCGAGCTGCTGGGTGGGAGCCCTAAGGTTGCAGACAGTATAGAATGAAGCACATGGGCTCCCGGTGAACAGGATCCCTTAGCCCTTTGACCTCCCTGCTGCACGGAGAAAACCAGCCTGGAGGAAGGCCAGAGCAGACCCAGGAAAAGGCCTGTGTCTAAGAATTAGAAGACTTGTTAGTATACTTATTAGATTATTTGAACATTAAGATAACTGAGGCTCAGAAAGGTGAAGTGACTAACTGTTACTTAGCCCAATTACTAGTATATCACAAGCTTTCAATATGGGCTGAATAAATGAAGAAGACATTTATTTATTCAGACATTGAAAGAACATGGACACGGTAACCTTCTCTCCAGAGCTAATTCTATGGTTTCAATCTGACTTAAATACATATTGCTCTATGGGTTGTCTGTGGACCTGTATAATTTTTGATAGTCCACTTACTCATACGTTTGTTAGTGTATAAGCAAGCAAGTGCGCTGCATGTACACGCACCATTCTAGCTGCAGTGTCTCTCAGGAACATATCTGAAATATGATTTGTAGCAATTGCTGTTAGTGTCCTATTTCATTATTTGATTTTTCCCTACACAAATTCCATCTGTCATAAGTTCTGACTAATTTATGACTCCGGGATGCAATTCTTATACATCTCACCCTCCAACACAACATTCAAGTCGTATCAAAAATTATTTTTCTCATTTTCTTAAATTTATTGTGTACAAAATTGATCATTTATTAAGGAGGAAGTCCTATCCTCCACTGAAATCCAGAAGAATAAAAGTGAATATGAAAGTCAAAAACAGGCTGTGATATAATAATTATGGGAGTGATTTCTATAATCGTTCTTTTTATCCTTCTGCATCCACAGTAATACATATACAGAAGCAATGAAGTATGTAAAGAACATAAATTGAAAATGGCCACTTGGATAAGTGCAGAAATAAAACTATTTCTGATCTATCCTATAGAGAGGCTACTGGGAGAGACAACCTTGTGTAATCAAAAGAACATTGGAATTAAGAGCCAACACCTGGGAGGCAAAAAAACAACATAAATGGAACTGAGCACTTAATTATGTTTCAGGCTTAGGGCTAGCATCTATATATACTTTATTGTCTTCCATAAGGTTGACATAAGCTTTGGTATCTCTAAATGCTGCATATGGTCATAGTAGCTAATTATAGGGCATCACAGAATTCTGCAACAATAACATGAATATGAAAAAGAGCAACTGCAAGCAGGAATTTACACTGTGTTTGAGAAAGAGGACAGGAAAATATCCACAGTGTCCCTGTCTCAATGGTGGGATGACTGTACTGCAAATCCACGGATCATAATCAGATCCCATTATTATCAGTGAATCAGCACGTGCCTTGGCGTGCCTTCCCGTGGGAAAGCCCACAAAGGAGCTGGTTAATATTTCATGATGATATATCAGAGGAAGAACTCCAATGACACCTCACGGTTGGCCCTTTTGTGATTTCACAGAATAGATGTGACAAGTGTAAGACCAGTTAGGAGTCACGGGGAAGCTTAGAATTTTAAGATTCAAATGAACTGAGAGTATGTCTAGCCGCACTCTTAGATGATGAGACATCCAAGAATGCCTCTCTTTTTTTAATTTGGAGAAGGGAAATGGCTTATTAATAAACTAATTCAGAAAGCCAAGTTCTGCTTTATTACTCTTTCATAATTTTTAAATAGATTTTACGTCTTACTTCGTTCTTTCAATAAATCAGGAGAGTTAATTTCAATAAGTAGAGTAACGAAACAGAAATTGCATGACTTATTTTATGGAACTGAAAGTGCATGAAACATAAGTTTATGAAAATAAGCAAAGAGAAATAGAGTCCAAGTCAATATAATGGAATTTCAACTACAAATAAATGAATCGTTATTTAGAGGGTATCAGGATATATAGTGCATTTTATTTAAAATATGTGACGTTATAAAAATTGACATATATTAATTTTTTCTAGTGAAATGCAATGATATGTCAGATATACTAGATGTTGTGAGGACTATAATTAAAAATCACACATTAAAAATAATTGAATCTATTAAGGGATAGATATGACTTACAAACAAATAATTTCAATACAGTGATAAATGGAATAAGAGTTGGAGTTGAAGGAATATAGAAGATAAAAATAAAAATTAAGAAATTAGTCCTAGCCAGTTTTGCTCAATGGTTAGAGCATTGGTCCATGAACCAAAGAGTCACGGGTTCAATTCCAATCAAGGGCACGTACCTCTATTGTGCTTCATCCCCAACCCTGATGGGGGTCATGCAGGAAGCAACCAGTTGATGTGTCCCTTTCACATCTCTCTCTCTATCCCTCCCAAGCCCCAACTCTATCTGAGATAAATGGAAGAATATCCTCAGGTGAGGATTAAAAATAAAAAATTAAGAAATTAATGCTGGTTGTTTTTTAAATAAAAACATTGTAAATTTATTTGTATTTTTCAGATATTTCACATTTTTAAAGCAACTTGCTATATGTTGTCAGACTGCAAAATACTATAAAAATAAATACTCATTTTTGGAAAATATATAAAAAAGATTCAATTTTTAAAAAATGAAACATGAGACCTGGAACGTTTAGTTCAGCGGTTAGAGCATCAGCCTGCAGTCCTGAGAGACCCAGGTTCGGTTCCCACTAAGGGCACGTACCTCGGTTGCAGTTTGTCCCCAGCCCTGGTTGGGTTGTGCGGGGGCAGCCACTCGATGTGTCCCTTCACGTCGATGTTTCTCTCTCTCTATCTCTCTCCCTCTCTCTCCCTCCCACTCTATCTGAACAAAAAAATGCAAAAATGTCCTCGGGTAAGGATAAAAAAAATACAACATGAATAAAAAGAAAAACAAAGTGAGCTAAAACTTTTACTCATATCTTAGGAAATACAAAGCAGTGTCAAACTTTTGTCTATTATTTCCTGATGTCTGTGATACCTGATTATTATTTTATAAAAAGTAAATAATAATAATAATAATGATAATAATGAAAGGCAACCAACAAAAAAATAAAAGAAGAAAATAATCTTACAATGAAACAGAATTGAATGACTAATAAATAGAAAAAAAACTTAATTTGACAATATCTATTCCACACGCTTCTGAGGTCTGGGACCATTTGGTCTGAGCAATTTCTCAAGGTGAAGGTTGGGAACTGCTTACATATCTTTTAATGCTATCCGTTCAGCATGAGGACTTCCTTCTTGATCCTAGATTCTAAAAAGGAAACTAAGCTTTCCTAGTTCTTAATGTTTAATTGACTTCACAAAGTGAAAAAAAGCAAAACACAGAAGTGCTGGGATATGCAACCGTATAGTTTCCCATCTCAGTTCGGTTGTTCATGTGCTCACTGCCCACATGTACTCGTATGGAAACCCTTCTCGTATCCCTAGCCTGGCTCAGGTGCAGCACTCAGCGTGGGGGCTGTGCAAATGCACTCACTCAGGGGGGAGGACAAAGAGATTGACAGAACAAGATCTCAGGAAGTCGTAGCCATTTTTAAGCCATTTAAAAGTGCTTTTGTATGCAATTAGGAAGTTACAAAGGTTTTTCTGGGGAATCTAACATATTAAGTATGTTTTTTGAAAGTTTCTGTGTAAAGAATGATCAGAGGTTCTAGAAAAGGGAGGCTGAGACACCAGGTGGGAGATTACAACATGCTAGATTGTCACAACAAGCCCTTCAATCTTGGCAGTGACAGGAGGGATAGGAAAAAAAATAATATGAAACTAAGATCATCAGTTCATGTGATGGTAGTGACTATACCTGATTCAACTTCCATCCCTTATAGTTTCCAGAAAGTCCTCAGTTAGTGCCCAATGAATAAATGAAAAAATACAATTTTGCAGAGACCAAATCACTGAGGTATGTGACTGGATAGGCATGAGCACTAATAGGACAATAAGAACCACTGTCTCCGAACTAGTAGATGTGCATCTCTTCCTTTATTAGTCCACAGACTATAACTACAAAATCATGAATAAGGTGTGCTCAAAACTCTTAAAATTAAACATAATAAGACCTTTGAGCATATAGTTTATATTCTGTGACATCTACCAGTGAACGTGCCAGAATCAATTTAGATGAATTTAGACCAACTGGAGACTTAATTTACAATGCAGGCCAAAACCTTTCAGAAAAATCCTGAGTTTGATTAGCATTAAAAAATAAGGAAATTCCTACAGTGAAATTATAAAGTTCTTTTCTCAAGACACATTATAAATAGCAGTCAAAAGAACAGTTAACCAAACATTACTGTGCAGAGGGATAAAGTGACCTCTGAAAGACCTCAAAGAAATTCTAAACTAGGCTGAGGGCATTTTGCTTTGGGTTTATCAGCCTGAACCTGGATTACTATGTTTGGATCCAAGCAAGAGCCTCTACAACGACATTGATAAACTGGAGCTTGTCCAGAGGCACATAATCAGGACCATCAGCACACCTACGATATGCCATGCAATTTTAGATGCTGCAAATCTTTTTTAGGTGCTACAAATCCTAAAAGTTACTTTGTGTTAGATTTCACATTTAGGGAATGGACCAAGCTTATTTTTAGTGAAATAACATGGTCAATGTTTCAAAGATAAAAATTAATTTCCCTATGTAACCATATAGCACACATAAAGAAGTGGAAATAAACTAGATAACTGAAGAACTCTAAAACATTTTAAGTGAAAACTGTACTCCACGTGAAATTCCTGGTGTTCTGTACTTCCTACAAAGCCACAACCTCCTTATGAGAAATACTGTGACTTTTTCTCTGATGCCCCATACCATGGTTCTACATAGATTATAAATTTAAAAAAATGGATGTGTGTAAAATAATTGTATGAAAATGTAAACAAACGAATAATGGTGATACGGTCAAAATATGCAAGTATCAAGTAAGTTAGATGATCTTCAAAGTCCCCTATAACCCAGAGACTCTATGATTACAATATTAATGTATCAATATTGCTTTTAATTCTATATATGTCCTACCTATGTCACCCAAGTTGTGGGGTAGAGCTCAAAGAAGTTCACCTGACAAACTCATATTTCCCGAAGGATTAGCAGTGTGTATATGAAGATGACTCTAGTTATGGACACTCATAGGGCATCCATGTTGTTTTTGGTGAAATACCATGATCAGTGCTTTAAGATAAAACTGAATTTCCCCTAGCACACTGTCACTATATTGCACAAATAAAAAATGGAAAAAACTAAAGAAGAGAAAAGTTGAATATCAATAACACCTATGAGAGCAGATGCTATGGGTGGTGTACATAAATGAAACAGAAACTCTAAAATCACATTTTAGGTAATATTTTAATTATACTCTTTCTTTCCAAATCTTATAGTTTTACCTCTATTGGGCACAATTTGATTTCAGCAACTGTCCATAATATAAATGTAATGACTCTTAAGAATATTCAGTATCTTCCTTTATTGATAAAGTCTTGGAGGAAAATATATCAATAGGTGTACACCAAGGTCTGGAAAATCTAAAAACCTGATAATTAAGGCATGACTTTCCTATGTACTATCATTCCAATTCTTATGGCACTCTACACACTCTACCATATTTCCACTGTTTAGTTTAAAATTGTTGTGAAATGCATTTTATATTAGTTTATTCAGAAATAATTCTTCAACTTTCATATATTATCACGATTTCTTTTGATGTCTACTCTGTATTATTATGTTATCTTGAGTCTTCACTAGTAAATAATTAGAACCAAATATAGTTCTACCATTTTATTAAGTAACTTCAGTGTTGAAGTCCAAACTTTGTAACTGTCTACCTTGAATACACAATGAAATGTTAAAAATGAAATGATATAAGAAAAATTTAGAAGTACAGTCAATCTGTGTTCAATTACACTAATGGTTCTAAGAATAAATAAAGAATAGAGAAGAGATAAGTTAAACAAAAATATATTTGTTAATTTTTTTTTGCTATTCCATTTAATATACATGACAAATCTAGAATTTCATATCTAACATATTATTAAGCCGTTTTTTATATTTCATATATATCTTGGAATCCAACCACTTTTCCTCTAAAAGTTTTAACACCGGAAATATAGATCAAGGATGATAAAGCTTAAAGGAATCTCAGAAACCATCTGATATTTATTCTGAAAATGAGAAAATTATACTGAAGAGACTTCCCCAAGGTCAAAAAGACTCTGCCTTCGAGTCCAATGTTATTTCTGTAACACTATGTTACCTTAGACTGAATCAAAGGACTTGTTTGTTCATATCTTCTTAAGAAAAAGGCTGTTGCAAAGCAAGCAAAAGAATAAATGCAGAGGCTTGTAGCATACACCGAAGACTTACTTAATGCTGCTATCAATAGCTTTACGAGTAAGAGAAGAGGAAAGAAGAAAAGCCAATGAGGTAATAAAGAGTTGACAGAAAAAAGCTTTTTCATTAGACCCAATCAATACTGTATTCCCCCATCACTTGGAGCTTTACCAAGGAAAGTGAAACCAGAGTGAATATGTTCCCTCAAGGGTATTTAACACTAAAATGACTTGTTGGTTTCAACTGTAAATGCAAGGGCCAGCCATGACTGAATTTGAAATCAATGGCAAAGGTTATTTTTCATTAACCTAATGTTAAGAAACCAAAGCCAGTCAATATAGAAATGGGCCCTTTCCCACATTGGGTACACCACTCACTGTTTCTCGGTTTCTGGGCCAAAGACATCAATTAATATAAAGATGATCCCTCTTTAAGCATTCCCATAGAAACTGCCCCCTTTATAAGTAGTTCCTTTGCTGAGAAAGAGGAAAGTATAGACTGGGTGAAACATGGATGATAATTGGAAGTTAGGTTCGAGAGGAAGGGAAGACATGAGATTCTAAATATTTACCTAATAACTATATATCAAATGAAAATGGATTAATGATATTTTGTATTTTAATAGCAAATGAGTTAAATTAGTCTAATATACTAATTCCTTTTCTTGCTCAGCATTTTCACATTTGGGCAGAAATTCCCTTGGAGCATGACTGGTACTGATGCTATGAGCACATGGTCACCAACAGAATTCATTTCATTTTGATGAGTTATTTCTGACCACCTACTATGTAGACAGCACCAAAATGATGAGATCCTTTTCCTATAGGAACTCACACTCCAAAGGCAGAGACACCTACTTATGCACTAATTACAAGACAAGACAGACTGAATTGCAGACAATATAGTTACAAAGCCAAATAAAGCCTGGGGCGGGCAGTGATTCATTCTACTTGGGGGTGTCTGAGAAGATCTGGCAGACGAGTTGGGAGCTGAGATGGGCTTGGAAAATGCGCAGGGAGGCCTGCAGCATGGTGGTTACCTGAGGGGCCGTGTCTGCGTAAGTAAAAGGTATGTGTGGAGGTTAATGGCACCCCTGGTGGAAACAAGTCTAACCTAAAGGAAGTAAAATGGATAGATGCAGTAAATGTTCTATGAATGTCAACCAGGCTGGGGTTGGCTAGAGCATTGGCTAGAGGAAGGGTAGAGAAAATCCTGCATTGTGCAGCCTATTTATGTTTGTAATGTATCATAAAACAGTCTGCTCCTGGCCAGGCCTTAAACCCACATATGTCTTTTTTTTAAAAAATGTGGCTAAATTTTTTAAATGAAGGAACTATTGTCTTTTGTTTTGTTCTGTTTTGTTTTTTTAATATAGACATTAAAAGAGAAGCTGTCCAAAAGAACACAGCAAAACTACAACTTGGAACACAGTAATACAAATCTGGCCAGAGTTAACAAATCTTAATTATGTATTGCCCCACAGGAAAAAACAGGGACTTCCTCCTAATTGCTGTATTCTGTTCCCAAGCACATGACAAACAAATACATGCTAGGTGGCTGGCAATATAACTAGACTACAGCTATTTAAAAGGAACTACCTTGCCAGGCCCGTGTGACTCACTGGACTGAGCATCAGCCCGTGGACTGAGAAGTCCCCAGTTCAATTCCCCGTCAGGGCACATGCCTGGGTTGCGGGCTCGATCCACAGTAGGGGGCGTGCAGGAGGCAGCGATAGATGTTTCTCTCTCACATCAACGTTTCTATCTCTCTCTCTTCCTTTCTCCCTAAAAAATCAATAAAAAATAAATAAATAAAAGGAACCACCCATATTTAAATTACTCAAGACCAAAAATGGGCGAATAGACGTTGCTACCAGCATCTCGCAATGCCCCGTGGGAGCCAGCGATGGCGTAGCAGTAAGGCATTGGGTGTGCTGAGTCTCCGTGCTTGCTCCGCCTTTCCCGGGGGAATATACTAACTTACACCTCTGAAGTTTCAGCTTCCCCTCCATAAGGTAAGTGCTTATAATAGCCATGAGTTTTCCAATTCAAACCCACCAACACATTAAGTCGTATACCCCCCTAGGTGGATCTTCCAAGGCTAAGGTCACAGAAACTCATCCTCAAAAGGCCAAATCTTAAAGTGTCAATTCTAGCAAGAGTTTTTAATCAAAATTTCAGGCACTGCCTGGAATCAAACAATGAGTCAAAGAGCCTGAAGCTTGCTGCTCTCCAGCCTCACCAGCCTCACCCATCAGCTCCATGGAAACAAGCCTCAGACTGAATGTGGTTGCTTAGCATGAGGAGAGTGGGCAGGAGTGTGGTTTAGGTGAAAGTAACAAAAGGACTAAGGAACCTCCCTCTTCAGGTCCCCAACCAAGACAGCGGTCGCATTAACATAACCATACGAACAAATGGAACTCTAACTCAAGAAGCCAAAGAGTAACCCAGAAATGCCACTCATGAACACTTCAAAGAAAAAATTTTGTGTGAACACTAGGAAAGCATTATTTTAAAGTGACTCTCCTGGGTGCTGCTTCCCTCGTGACCTGTAGGTGGAGAGAGAGGAGCATGCAGACCTCTCCGGACACCATAGCTGCAGAATGTGGAGGCAGCCCAGCCAAGACGCTGCCAACTACCTGACTGAGCACTAGCTGTAGAGGATAATGGTGCAGCTGTGGGACCTGTTGGGGAAAGACAGGTTCAGCACGGAGGCAAACAGGAACCCTGTCTGCTGTTCTGGAAGGAAGGTAAATCTCCTCCAGTCTCTCAAAGGCATAGCCCACAAAAAGAGGACCACAAAGCTGGGAACAGGGGAGGGAGAGACAGGGAGGGGGAATCAGTGGGAGAAAAAGGAGAAACATCTGTAACAAAAATTAATTGATTAATTAAATTTTTTTTAAAAAAAAAAAGATGACTACAGAGGAAGCCTGGGTTTCTGTCACCGCGATTTCCTTTCCTAGAAATCTGAGCTTCTGACCATCACCTAGTATGTCCCTGCCCCTCTCCTCATGGGTGCTCTGGTTGCAAAAATCCGCTGCATTCCTCCTTTAAAGCAATAAATCACAGCAACACCACAGGTTCAACTCTCTCCATAGTAACTTCAGTTCCCTTGGAATTCAAGATCCGTCTTATTGCCCTCATTTTGTATTAATTACTCAGATACCAACCAAACTTTTTCTGTTGTGGGCTCTTTAGGAGATTTTGGATGGCTATCCTTCCTTAGTCTTCTCCCCAACATAACACCACAAATGGAATGAACATTATGTGGGCAAATCAGCTAGAGGTATTTGTCTACAAACAATCTAATACTCATTCTAACCAGGCAATTTGAATACAGATCCCTGCTTTGAGTACGCAGTAAAATTTTATTCCTGGTTCTTAATTATCTGAGGAGCATTAACTGATTCTAGGGCACTGTGAAGGTGATCTGGGTCAGTTTTTGAATTCCCAAATTAAAATATAACGTTTATACCACTAGTAACAAAAATATCTTCTAGACAGTTTTATTTTTATTTTATAATAGCTTGAACAATCTCACAATTTTCCTCTCCTGAATTTCTTTCACACTTTATTTCAATCCATTTTTCTCCCCTTAGGCTTAAAAATGTCTAAAACACTAAAGCATGTTGGATTTCATTACTAATCCTTGAAGGAAGAAAGCAGGCATAAATTGAGGTCAAAAGATACAAAGACTGATATTTTAGACAAAGATATGTTTGACAGCACGTTGCAGGTAAGCAAACCATGGAATGCAGTTAGGAACATCCTGAATAGCCAACTAGGAGAAATTTGTATACTTCCTGTATTAGTACGATGCAGGGAGCAGATGAGTGTTTCATGTCCCTAGTCATGAGTATGTCTTTTGGGAGAGGGGTTTTTTTAATGACTTTTCATGCTAAAAAGGCCCTTAGGTGTCCTTTCGTATCATTTTCCTGTTTTTTATAGAAAGAAACTGAGGTCCCTCTCCAGTGCTGGTAGAGTGAAAAGTGACAAGCAGACGAGGAAAAACAAGCCTGGGTTCAAACCCAGAATCTACTTCAAACTAGTCTTGTGAACTTGAGAAGCTCTCAAGAAGCTCCAGGCTTGCCAGACCTCAGCATCCACATGTGAAAACTGGAGACACTAACTTAAGAATCCTCTTCCTCTGAGGCTGGCTGAGAAAGTACGATTCAATGAGTCGGCTTGTCCTTGACTTGTTTATTTCCCAGTGACGGAGGAACTACGTGCCTCAAGCAGGGTTTCGAGCACAGAGAATCTGGTGAGGAACAGGGCACAGGTCCTGCCCTTAGGAACCAGCATGCTAGTCAAGAAGATGAGACACATAGTGCGGCTCAGGTTTTGGACACCACTAAACACTTGCAAGATTCAACAATAAGCAAAAGGAAGGAATCGTCTTTTTAATTAAAATTGGTGTACACAGTGTCTAGGCATCATGAATGTGTTCTTTGCAGCATGAATAATTATTCAATTCATTCAAGGCATGAATGAATTGAATAATTATATTTTGTTTAAGGGCCACAACGTATGAAATGAGGGGACTGGAACAGGTCAGTGATTCTCAACCCTGGCTGCAGATTAGAATCACCTAGGAGGCTAAACACAAATACAACTGATAACTGATGTCTGAGTCCCCAAGCAGACACACCAAATTAAAGTCCCTGGGTATGTGGCATCGGCACATACCCAGGATGTGCTGGTGATTTCATTTTGCAGCTCAGCTGAATACCGGCCCTGGCCAGTTGATCGGTGGTTAGAGTGTCAGTCCTCAGACCAAGAGTCACAAGTTTGATTCCCGGTCAAGGGCACCTAGGTTGTTTTGACCCCAGGCCCAGGATTGTGCAGGAGGCAGCCAATTGATGTGTTTTACATCCATGTTTCTCTCCCTCTCTCTCTCTCTCCACCCCCTCCCTACCACTCTATCTAAAAAAAAAAAAAAAAAAAATTGATGGAAAAGTATCCTTGGGTGAAGATTAAAATAAAATATGTAAATGCAAGTCATATTATATTACCCCCTACTTCTAACTCTTCTTTGGATCCTAGATTAAAATTTGAAATCCCTCCAGGGGATTTTAAGGTCCTGTACAACTATGCCCTTGACCATCTTCCCAACATCCCCTGTGCCCTTTGCTCTAATTATCCCAGCTATACTTCAATTTCTTCAAAAGCACCAAACTCCCTCTCACCTTGGTCTTCACGCAAGTTTCTCTCTTCCACCTTGAACATCCCTCCACCCTCTTTGCCTGCTCATCCTTCAGAACACAGCTGAAGTAACTTCCTCGTGTGATTTATAAGAAATATATATCTGGCCTTCATCCCTGTTTCTGGCACAGAGCTCCTAAAATCCTTGGAATTTCCTAAGTGATGACAGTGGAAGGAGTTTTGTTGTTGTTAATGAGGGATTTTTGGACCCAAACTAAGGATAGGGGCTCATTGCCAGGAGAACCAACCAAGTGATAAGAAGGTTAGAACTTTCAGTCCACCCCAGAGCTCAAGGAGGGGAGGGGCCTGGAGGGTGAATCAGACACCATTGGCCAATGATTCAGTCATGCCTATGTAATAAGCCTCCATAAAAACCCAAAAAGAGCAGGTCCAAGGAGCTTCCTGGTTGGTGAACACGGGGAGATTAGGGGAGAGTGAGGCTCCTAGAGAGGGCAGGGAAGATCCACACCTTGTCCCCACACCTTGCCTAAGCATCTCGTCCACTGGCAGTTCCTGAGTTATATTCTTTTATAGTAAATGAGTGATCTGGCAAGTAAAACGTTCTCTTAGTTCTGTGAGCCACTCTAGCAAATTAACTGAACCTGAGGAGGGGGTCATGGGGACCTCTAATTTATAGCCAGCTGGTCAGAGGTACAGGCAACAACCTGAACTCGCAGCTTCTGAAGTCAAAGGAGAGGGTCCAATTCACAGCCAATGAGTTGGGTAGAACACAGGTGACAACCTGGACTTGGGAAAGGTGTCTGAATTGTGACACAGGAAGGGGGGTGGCGTGCCTTGTAGGACTGAGCCTTGAACCTGTGGAATCCGACATTGTCTTCAGATGGGTAGTGTCAGAATTGAGTTCATTGTTAGGACTCCCAGCTGGTGTGTGAGAATTTCTGTTGGTGTGGGAACTGCACCCCCCCGCCCAATGGAATTGGGTGCTAGACAAACTTTTAGCCAGAGGGACATTCCCTTGCTAAATGATAGATATCTTCATTTTAGAAAACAGCAAAACTGAGGCTCAAAGATATTAAAAAACGTGCCCAATGTTCTTACAAATATTATTTCCAAAATTTGAATTCAGATCCCACACCAAAGTGCATATACTTAATTGTTCTAGTACAGTGCCACTTAAACATAACTAAAAAAAAAAAAAAAAATAAAAAAAAAAAAAAAAGACTAAATGCTACGGGGCTCTCCTCACCTTGGTATGGTATTAACCTCTTTACATTCAAAACCATCTGAAGCAATTGTTTTGTTTACAGTCAGGAAAGTCTTCCCCTCGGGACCCAAGTCTCACAGAGTGCTCAGGTGCCCCAAGTGGCACCCTTGATATTTCTAAGGCCCCTGGCACACAGAAAGGGACATCCCAGCCAGGAGCATGGGAGCAGCACCTAACAACAGAGCCTCAGGACAGTTCTTCAGTCTTTCCACGTCCACTCCTCCTCCCCAGAGGCCCTCCCTGGGCGCTCTAGATCAGACACACAGCAGAGTATGTGCCATCACACTCCACAATTCCTTGAACTTTTCACTGGATTCTCCCCAACCACAATGTCCCAGCTTTGAATCAAACTGAGATATTCAGACTCAGCCTTCTTAGCTAAAGTTGGGGGAAGACAAAGACAGATGACCCGCAGGGGCGGCTGGGAGCCGAAGGACAGCTTGGCCAGCTCCTGACTCCATGGACCTGAGCACGCCGAGCTGCCACTCTGCAGCTTCGTTTTCTTCTTTCAGAGATGGGACAGACTATGCCAGAGGACCGCTATGCAGATGATGAATTACAGAACTGTACGCTTGAAACTTACATAATCTTACTAACCAATATCAGCTCAACACATTTAACTTTAAAAAGAAAGAAATGAGTAAAATATAAATACAATTTTAAAACAAAAACATAGAAAATAAATAAAAGGGGCAAAAATTGTGAAAAAAAAAACTATACATCTTGAAGTCATATGGTAGTTAGTTGTTACATTTAGGGGTCATTACTGCATGACTAATTTACAGGTAATCTGCACCTGAGGCCCCACCTTCTCACAGGGGCTTAGACCGTGGTCTGGGGATGACAGCCCTTCGGAGGTGCAGGCATATTCTCCTTAGGACAACAAGCAAAGCTCTGCAGCGTGCTTGGTAAGCTGCTAACAGAATCCAGAAATGTAGTATATCATGGGGGACCCCTGTTTAATGAGCTGTCTTTCAGAGTCTTCACAAATATATAAAAATTCTAGAAGGAAAAGTCAAGAGCAAATCACATTATGATGAAGCATTCAAGGAAGAGAGAAGAGAAAATTAGTTACTAGTACCAAATTTTCCCAACCAAATCAACAATGTATGTAATATTCATGCATAGATATTCTCTCACCTACAACAAAAGTAATGTGGTACGAGCCTAGTGAGCCCAGTATTTTTCTTTTTAAATCCTACACCAAGGATATTTTTCCATTTTTATTTTCAGACAGAGAGAGAGAGAGAGAAACATCGATGTGAGAGAGACACATTGATTGGTTGCCTCTCACATAACCCCAACCAGGGCCAGGAACCACTGCAATCAAGGTACATGCCCTCAATCAGAACTGAACCTGAGACTCTTTGGTCCTTGGGCTGATGCCCTAACTGCTGAGCCAAACCAGCCAGGGCCCAGTATTATTATTATTTTTTTAATATGATTTTGTGACACAAAGCTTGAGTTTCTAAAGGTCTGCCAATAAACTCCTCTTGCTTCATCAGATACAAAGATTGCCCCACTTTCTGAAAATTGTTTCTCTAATTCTGTTCAAGAATATCAACTTCATGCCTGGCCAGTGTAGCTCAGTGGATTGAGCATTGTCCCATGGACTGAGAGGTCCCAGTTCAATTCCTAGTCAGGGCACATGCCTCGGTTGTGGGCTTGATCCCTGGTAGGGGATGTGCAGAAGGCAGCTGATCTGTTTCTCTCCCCCATCGATGTTTCTATCTCTCCCTTCCTCTCTCTAAAAAAACAATTAAAATGTATTTTTAAAAAGAATATCAACTTCATTAAAACTTTAAAGACTTAATCCTGAGTTATGGCTTGATAAGATCTCTGTGGGATAAAAGAAATCAAGAGATCACTGTGCCTGCTATGTTATAGTTTTCTTACAGTGGAAACCTAATTTGTTGATGAAAATGCACTGCTGCAGAAAAATGATTTAAAAACATGCAGAGAATATCAGTTTAAACCATAGGGTGGGTTTCTGAAGAGAAGAGCTTGTTGTTTTTTATTGTTGTTGTTTTTTAATAGACATTAACCCAACTATCATTTAATTAGGCTGAGTTTGTAGGTCAGACATGAGTCATACTTTTAAAAGAGAAAATATAATAAAAGGGCTTGCTTTACATGTAAAATGTCACTTGTCATATGAATCTAGTCTTGATGTATATAAGAATCAAAATTATTTCAATTTATAAAAATCTAATTTATATTCCATAGATCACATGAGTAAGCATCATTTCTCCCTTTTGCATCAGTTTTCTTGAAGTTTCTATTTTCTGTGATGTTCTTTCATCTATCTAAAAGGATGTGTTTGATAGTAAAAAGTTGAATGAGTATGCTATTAAATACTATACATCTACCAAAACTAGTTAGAATAACACTAAAATATTTTGAATAACCATAAGTTTTCTATAACAGTATAAACAAGAAGAGAAAAACAGATAATGAAAAGCAATAAAATTTCATAAAATTATAATCACTTCTTAGATTTATTGTATCCACTCAGTATAAATACACTACATTACCCGAAGATATGTTCATTGATTTTTAGAGAGAGGGGAAGGGAGAAAGAGATGAAGAGAGACAGAGAGAAACATTGATGGGAGAGAGAAACATTGATCAGTTGCCCTCTGTATGAGCCCCAACCAGGGACAAACCTGCAACCTAGCTAAGTGTCCTGACTGAGAATCAAACCTAGAACCTTTTCGTGTACAGGACAATGTTCCAACCCACTGAGCAACACTTCCCATGGCAATATACTAAATCATTTATTTAAAAGGGAGGGGCATATAAAACCAAATACTTAATTTATGGAAAATATCTAATTTACTTAGGCAAGGAATTTTCCGTGATTGCTGATTTTTTTAATGCTTTGGTTTGAGGGTAGAAATTAAATTTTATAGGAAAATAATAAAAACACAAAATCATTTCTAATACACAGATTTAGGTTTATCTAGTTACTCTGTACTTTTTAGAAAGGCACTAATTTGAAAAATGAAAGACTGATACTGGATGACCTCCAAGGTTCATGGCCACTCCAACATTCAAAGATGCTATAAACACCTTTCTCTTCTTGATTGTGAGTGCAATCCATTACCTGTAGCAATTTCTGAGTCAAATCATAAATGCTTTTGAGGTCAATCGTTTATGCAGGTATTTTATTCAAAAGTATAACAAACGTAGGAAATGAGTAAGCCCTGTAATTCACATGGATGTATTAATAGCCTAGATACAGCAAATTAAGTGACATTAACATTTAAGCAAATATTCTAGCAGGCTTGGCTCATACAGGTATTTCACACATAAATAACAACTCAAATAATGACCATGAGAATGCTTCTTCCTTCATTAGAAAGTGAACAAAGAGAAATGTTCTAAAGGCTTTTTTATGGATCAATGACCTCAGCCAACTTTGCCAGTTTAAAGGCTTCAAAATTTCATTTCCAAAGAGCTACAGCCCACACAATGCCTAAGGAGCTAACTATGTCTGTGCTGTATGTATCTCTTCACTATTGAATTTACTTCTATAATCACACTAGCTACAGGATGGTCATTTTAGAATCCAACTGCCTGACTTTGCCTATGCCTCCTTCTACCATTACCTCCTCTATCCTGCCCTATTTTAATTCTAATTACAAAATAATAATGATAATGCCCTGGCCTGTATGGCTCCGCTGGTTGAGCATCCCTTGCACTGAAAGGTGTTGCTCATTGGATTCTTGATCAGGGCACATGTCAGGGCTCGATCCCCAGTTGGGGGCTTGCAGGAGGCAGCTGATGGATGTTTCACTCTCACATGGATGTTTCTCTCTCTCTCTCCCTTCCTCTCTAAAATCCAATAAAAATATTTTTAAAAAATAATAATGATAACAATCCCTAATGGTAAAAATAAAAAATACACAAAATTATTTGCATCCTTTGAGAGAGGACACCTCGTTCTTCTTCATACTCCTTTTTCTCTGGGTTGTGTTGCAAAGAGCACAGGCAAGAAAAATCAATTTGATATAGTTCTAGTCCCAATTTTGCCACAATATAGCTGTGTAAGCTTGTATAAACCCCCACCTCTGACTCTGGCACTGCTTGTCCATGTCAGAGTTTCGCTGCACAACCCCAGGGTAAGCCATCACACTGTGCTCCAGGGACGACATTCACAAAGTATCCGATGCGAACCATGGCCCTGTGACTGGAATGTGAGGTCCACCCTGCCAGTTCTCACATTTTCATTCTGCAGTCTCACAATTTTGAAATCTGAGACCCTCACCATGCAATTTCAGTACTCCCACTGCGTTTATAAAGTTTCAATATCATACCTGTCAGAACTTGGTGATCTAAGACAAAAAATTGAGAGAGACACTGAGAGTGTCGGATCTGAATCAGATGTACAACTGTTGCCTTTCCCGTCCAATACTTCTCAGTTTTACTGTCTCAGCCTCACTCTCTGGAAAGTTCTGGTTAAAGGAGCGTGACCACTTTACCATTTTTGACTCAATTTGGAGTTCACCAGGATATGGCTTAGCAGGGTTAATGAGTTCAAGAATAACTCAAATAGTAAATGAACATAACATCAAAGTGCTTATAAAACATAATTCCTTATATAGTTCTTCTTTTTGGTTTTTAGCAACTTCCTCCCAATCCGGGTAATAATCCTCTCTGCAATAGAGATGTAGCAAGTGCTATCTCCTTATAAATAGGCTCAGGCCATGCTATGTGAATCATGGTTGCTGAGAGCAAATCAACAGATTCATTGTTTGGCTTTGTTAGTAATAATAATAGCACACTATCCCTTCCCAGAAAGCTTCTGAGAACCCCACACCCCCATTCTTCTAAGCTCAGCTTCAGCAAACTAAAGTCCCTAGTGTACGGATATATACATGTTGGTCTTACACTGGGCCTGTATTAACAGGTATTGTCACCCTTCTGCCAGATTATTACTGTGGCACTTCAGCTAAAGGAAGTCACCGGTCAGGATCCTCTCTGCCAAGGTGTACACTAAGTTCATGAAAAAGCGGAGCAGATTAAATGAACAGTGAAGAAAACAATAAACTCCGCAATTCCCTCAAATTCTGTTTTCTAATGAGATGCTAAGGAAAGAGCCACAGGAAGAGATTTCACTATGCAAAATGCAGCCATGCAAACAGCTCACCTGAAATCAGCTTCAACAAAAATCAGGTGAGTTGATCTTATCCATTCATAAATACAACCCACCTATCATTTTCATCACCTTGTTTTGAACTGAAAAAGCTGAGTAGGATCTGTTCACAAATATCATATAATTATCCTAACTGGAGTGCAAGAACATACTTCAGAGACTGAAACATAAGAGTCACATTGAATTCTGAAGCTTGAAGTTCCTTGTAGACTACATAAGCCCTGGGAGAAGATGGCCCCCAAATGATCACTGCATAACACCAGGGAATGTATTTCTCCCTAATGTGAATTATTTACTGTGCAGAGATCATTCTAGTTTTTTGCATAAATCTTCACCTTATGAAATTAACAGATCTTATTAATTGAATGCAAAATAACAGAGATTTTAGTAGCTAGTGCCTTGAGATCATAAGGATTTTGGTTTACTCTTGAAGTTTACTATTTTATTAACCTCAAAAAAATAAGAAAATGAGCCCACTAGGAAGGAAATAATGTCATGAAATCCCAATGGAAAAATGGGATGAGATGGCTTCTTCGCAAAACTTAATCTCAAATTTCTAAACTAATTGTGAGTCCCAACTGTCCAAACTTTCCAAGCATTGTCCTCACCCTAATGACCCTAGCCCATATGCCTCATGCCTGGAACCCAGGAAAACATCACAGAGTTGCAAAGACACCAACCTAAACTAGTCAACTAATCACAGAATGCACGCTTTTTTTCTAGGCAGTATCTCCCTTTCAGTCCTCCACAGTGAGGACAGAATATCTGCAGACTGCAAATGACTCTGCCGGCCACACCCAGAGGATCAATAAAGGCTGGTGGAAGCACAGACCTGGGCAATTCTGCTTTCATTCTCTCAAACTGGGACACTGGCCTGGCTTGGGCTGGGAATAATCACTCTGAAACTCAAGGGATCCAATTTCCATTTGTAAACAGACACACATTATAGACCAGCCGTTTGAATTAAGAGCCAAATAAGAGACTCAGCTTCAGAAAGGCCATGCCAAGAAAACCTCTAGTAAGTCTAAAGTTTTCTTTACCCTCCCTGAGACCAAACAGCAGATATGTTTTTCCCTTGGTGTCCCAAAAGTTACTGTGAGTGTACAAAGGATGGGAGCAACAGGACACAAAAGTTAATGAGCAGAGCCCTTGGGAACCATGAGAGTAGTTGGAGGTAGAACACGGAAAAAGGAGGTCTATGTAAAAGGAAGTGAAAGGGCATGTGGGAAAATGAGGAGGTGAGAAATTGATAGAAGATCTAAATGATGTAATATCATGTGTTGCTGGAGGAAGAGTTAGATAAAGAGAATAAATATAAATTTGGTGTCTACTAAGTGTGTACAATGTGTCAAGAACTATGCTAAATATTATGACAGATATAGGGAGAAAGGGTTTTTTACATTTAGGTCCTCAGTAGGTAATATGAGCACTGGATGGATGGATGGACGGATGGACAGATGTACAGATCGATGAATGTATAGGTGGGAGAAAGCAAGAAGGAATGGGGCAACCACTGTCCTCAAGGACTCTACAGGCTATATGAGACCAGAAGCATCTATGCACATAACTATCATCTTAGTCAAACCATAGTTACATCAAGGTATAAAGTGTTTTCCCAAATATGGGACAAGAAGCTATTAACTGACAGAGGGTGACTGAAAGAGAGATGTCTGAAAATTAAGAAAGGGGAGACACAATGGAAGAAGAGATCCTGGTTCCCTTCCATGGGTGCTCCCAGGTGTTTTGCAGAAGGGGAGAGGGGTGTCAGCCTCTGGGGAGCCCACTGTCCCAGCTTCTACTAACCTGGTCTCCGCCTCACTGGCCTCTTGCGGCCGCTGCAGAAGCGCACTTTGCTGAATACCCCGAGGACGTGCCTCTCGCACAAGGAGCGCCCGTCTTTGCTGGGGCTGGAACGGCGCTTGGAGGCTGACACCCGGTCGCTGTTGGACTCCCTCGCCTGTCGCTTCTGCCGGATCAAGGAGCTGGCTATAGCCGCAGCCATAGCTGCTCAGCGAGGGCCACAGGCCCCGGGCTCCACTGAGCCCTCGGATAGCTCTCAGCTGGGGCAAGGGCAGGACCTCCGTGGCCAGGAGGGGCCGGGCAGGCGCGGGAGGCAGTGCTAATATTTGAAAAGGCTGCAGTTCCAAAAACCCGGCGCCCACAAGGTTTGTCAGAGTCTGGGCAGCTGCGACAAAATGTGTGAAAATCCAGATGTAAACTTCCCCAACCGCTGGTGGCGGGGGTGGGGTGCTCCCAGGCCTTCCTGTTAACTAGACTCGTACACCCCAAACTTGCACCCCTAGGCGATCAGCGTCCAAGGGGTAGTGGGGAGTTTGGTCACACTGCCTTCGGAGTACCAAGTGGAAGGGGAGCAAAGATGTCCAAAACAAGCCGTGCCCTGTTGGAGAGGCGCAAGCGTTGTAAGGTGTCCAAAGTGTATCTACACATGCATCATATAAAACCCGTTTACAAAGCAGAGTCTGAACCAGGCACAGTAGCTTGCTCCTGGTAGAAAATACTTAAAAAGTGAATAAAACGTTCCTTTAGAGAACAAGCCACCAACCGCAAGAGAGGAGGATAGGAAGGCAGCAATTTAACTCCCTGCGGCCCGCAGCTCTGGAAATTAGGAGGTCCTTCCCGGCTGGGAGAGGTCTATGTATCGCATCACACCGGCTGCCTTTCTCAAATTCTGAGAGGCGCGAAGTGGGAGCGGCTGGCCGGAGTCTGGGTAGGGGCTCAGGTGGGGGCAGCTGTTTCCAGCTGCGGTGAGGTGAGCAGACTCCCCTCCAGCAGCACTGCAAGGAGAGCAGAAGGCTAGGGAGGAGGGAGGGAATGAGGGGCTGGGAAGGAAGGAGGGAGGGAGGGAGATCCTCGAGGGCTAAGCACCCCTCAGGGAAAAACCCTTAGGAGGCGGGCGCAGGGGATACCAGGGTCCGGAGAGCAGGTGCTCTTTCTCTTTCCGCTTGCTTTCTGGCAGCGAGACTGGCACAGTTGGTGATTATTTAGGGAATCCTAAATCTGGAATGACTCAGTAGTTTAAATAAGCCCCCTCAAAAGGCAGCGATGCTGAAGGTGTCCTCTCCAGCTCGGCGCCCACAAGCCTTTAACTGGAGCTCCCCGCCATGGTCCACCCGGGCCGCAGCACAGAGCTGTCTCCGCACAGGCTCCCAGGGAGGGAGGGAGGAGGGGGCGCCCTGGTGTGCCCGGGATCAGGTCATCTCCGAGCTGCCCGGCCCCCCAGGTTCGGGTGCCCGGCAGTCGATAGCTCACAGGCAGCAGATCAGGTGGGGATTACCCGCGGACGCGAGGCCGATCACTCAGTCCCGCGCGGCCCATCCTGGCTGAGGAAGGAAGTGACCAGCGCGCTGTGAACACCCGCGTGTCCGCTCGGGTGGGGCGGGGGCTGGCTGCGGGCGACGTCGGCTGGAGGTGGCTGCGGCTCCCCGGCGGAGCTGCCCACCATGGTCTGGCGCCGGGGGCGCAGGCAGGGCCCTTGGGCCGTCCGGGTCGACTGCAGGAGGCGGCGGAGCGTCCACCCTGGGTCTTCCGGGGGGTACGCAGACTCCGGGGCCCCGCTGGCCGGGAGGCAGGTGAGGGTTGCTGCCAACTCGCCCAACTTGCGCGGGGTGGCCGCTCAGAGCGCAGGCTAGCCGGGTGACCTCCGTCGCCGACCCAGGCCCGGGAGGGGGCTCTCAGGGTGGATTCCCATTCATGGGCTGAGGCTCTGGGCGCGCGGAGCTGAACCAGCTCCCGGGTGCTGTCACCGCCTCCCAGCCGGCTCTGCTCGCTGGGCTGGAGCGCTAGCTCTGTAGGAAACTCCAGGCAGGGACGACGGCTGCCAAGACGGTTGTGGGACCAAGAGCAGGTGGCGGTGGGAGTGTTCAGCCGCTGCTAGCCCACCCTCGGGAGAGCTCCAGAGCGCCCAGGTGGGGCCAGGTGGGGGCCAGGCTCCTGGAGTGCAGGAAGAGCCCGGCGCTCAGGTCCTCCTCCCCCTCCCCTGGGCCCTCTGCTCCCAGACTCCCTTCTACTCCTTCCTGTCACCCCTCTCCACCTTCTCTGTCTTCTGTCTCTCCCCTTTTCTCCTCTCTACGCAATCCTACGTGATTGAGGTTTGGATGAGAAATTCTCAGGCAGAGCAAGGAAACTGCAGCTTGGGTTTGCTCTGTCCAGTCCCTCCCCCAAGAGAAAACCTACCATAAGCGGGTTGGCAGACCCTGAGTGTGCAAAAAAGGGGTTAAGGGTTTCGAAGCTGAGAGAAGGCAATCCACCCTCTCTCCAATCATCCAGGCAGACAGAATTCTCCCGTTAGTTAGGAAAGCAGTGGACACTGAAGAAAGTAACAGCCTCTTGGGCTTTCAGATTGGGCTCCACCTTTAGCTCATTTTGGAACAGGATAAGTGTTTTTGCTTCCTTTGAACCCAGGTTTCTTGGTTCTATCTGGAAAGCTGCAAAACAGGCTCAATCCCTAAAACAAGTGAGTACCCTGCACAGGGACAATGGAGGGAAGGTGAGAAGGTGACTGTAGACAAGGGTAGTCTACTTGGAGTGCAATCCAGTCTTCAGGACTGCTTGTGGTGACTGCTGGATGTCACAGAAAACCCAGCAGAGGAGATAATGTCACCCAGGTTAAAATGCAACATGAAAGGTTTTGGAAATGTTAAAGGGGTAATCACCTGTCCATCCGTGCCAAGGTATAGAAGTGGCTATCAGTTATATTTACACTCTTTCTTCAACTTGTCTTCAAATATCCCTAATGCAGACACCTGGCCAAGTGTCAAGGGTAGTGCCCAAAGATTAAGTGGGTGGTTTCCAAGCAGAAACAGGTGTATGTTGGAACCACCCTAGGAGAGGGCAAGGAAAATGCAAGCCTTGGAAGCTACTAAAAATGAATGTGGTCACAAACCTGTGGACCTAACAGAAATGCACTTAGGCAATGAGGATTGAGTTTTGTTATTATTTTTTTTATCCTCACCCGAGGATATTTTTCCATTTTTTGTACAGATAGAGTGGGAGGGAGAGAGAAGAAGGGAGAGAGAGAGAGAAACATCGATGTGAAGGGACACATCGAGTGGCTGCCACCCGCACGACCAACCAGGGCCCAACCAGGGCCGGGGACAAACTGCAACCAAAGTACGTGCCCTTAGCGGGAACCGAACCCGGGTCTCTCTGGACCGCAGGCCGACGCTCTAACCGCTGAGACAAACCCAGGGCGAGGATTGAGTTTTGTAAGGTTGGTTAGACCAGGCATTATGTTAAACAACCCCACTGTGTCTGGGAGTCTGGACCTATCAGGCTGCCTCTAGGCATAACACAGGCAGAGGGGTCTATGGGGCAGACAGCTGGAAGGAGGGTGAAACAGCAACGTGCCTGAGAGAGGGGATCTCAGTATGGGGAACACACATCTCCTGCAGCTCAGTGTGGCTGAATTAGGACAGAGAACTCAGGATTTTAACAACACAGAACCGAACAGGTGAATACGTTTTCAAAAGTGGATCTGGGTGGGGCAAAGGGATCATCGTTTAAAACCAAGGTAACACTGTATACCAATTAGGCAGATGTTCACATTCCACCCATAAAGTTATTTTCCTTCCTAGCTACCAGACTTGTCTCGTTCTTGAAGGCAGGCAGGCACAGATGGCATTAGCCAGCTTTGGGGACTCCTTGCCTTCTTCAGTTCAACACCCAAAAAGAAAAAGGTCAGCTAAGGTGAGAAATCTAGAAAAATGGGCAAGAAGTGGGTGTATAGTGAAGCCTTGGAAGATCATTGCTAAACTCTGAGTCTCTTTCTTATGCTGAAAATGGTGATAATCATTCCAAACATCCACCTCATTGAACTGAATATGTATGTGCAAGCATTTGGGAAACTGGAAAATGCCAAATGGGTAAAAGAGATGATGACTGTGTGTGTGTATGTGTGTGTGTGTGTGTGTGTGTGTTTAAAAAAGTGCATTTTCTATTTTTCTAGAGATGCATTCATAAATGCAGTTTCCTGGAGGTTTCTCACAATGGAGAGAAATCTCTATGAGCAGAACCTAGGAATTTGAGTTTTCAACAAGATTTTCAGGTGTCAAAGTTTGAGATGTATACACACACACACACACACACACACACACATTTGGTGCAAATAATACTAGTAGGGAGAAATAAACTGAGACTTTCAAAATCTAACACATTTCTCCAAACTTACAGTCTCACGTTCCCCTCCACTCAAAAAAAAAAAAAAAATAGACCTGGAAAGAGGATGAGAGGGTGTGTGTTCTCTCATTTTTAAGTGTGTTGATTTTTTTTCCTGAGAGTTCATGAGCAATAAGCATGTTTTGATGCCAAAGGTAACAAATGTAGCAGTCATAAGAAAGAAGAGGGTAATGGGAGAAAGATGAAAAAGCAGGTAACAGTGGCTATTTGACATTCTCCTCTCAGTCTTGACATGACAGTATCAAGTTAGGCATTTAAGGAACAAAAAGAAACAATAAATGCCAGCTTTCTGAGAGGGAAAACAGTCCTGTCTTTAGATCTCTATTAAAAGAACATGGTGATGAGACAACAAAGACTTCACTTTTCCACGTGCGCTCCTGCAGCTTGGTCGGAGTGCTTTTCAGTGATTTAGCCCTTTAAGTCTTCATCAGCATCATTTATTCCATTTCCCCAGTGAGAAGAAGAGGTAAGCTTAAGGAAACCTGAGAGGTTCTGAAGGACCTATGTACAGGGCCACTGAGATCAGAAGTAATACTTAATTTTTGATATCCAGAAATTCATAACTTTCTTCCCTGGGCCACTAAACGTCAAGTCTTCCTCCACGGTTACTAGGACACTTCCAATATCTTTGCATTTTGGGGTCAGAAATGAGATTAAATCAGCCTACTGATGATTTAGGTAAAACAATCAGTTATTTTAAAGGGCAGTATCTCAGGGATAACAATACCTTGATTTTTAGGCTATCATTCTTTGCACAACCTGAGAATTTCCCTTTACGATTCTGGAGCTATCATAGATAGAAACACTTTTAATTACTTTAGAGAAAGTTGTCAGGTGCACATTAGAAGATAATTATATAATTATATTTCTATTTCTGACCTCCAAACAAATAAAACATGGACAGTCTTCATCACCTTCATATTTTAAAATGACAAAACATAGAACGTTTAATCGTCTTCTGCTTATTTATAGACCAGGTCTTCCAACTCCCAAACCAAACTATTAGGACTATTATATTCATTCACTTGAAACTCTGAACTGAGCACAGATCACATCCAAGGCTCTGTTTTGGTTACCATGGATAACTCTATACACATATATTCTCCCTGCCCCTAGCAAGCTTACAGTTCATGCCATCCTGATCTTATTTGTCTCTTGTCTTAATCACCCACTAGAGTATGCCACTGGACAAGTTATTCAATCTCTCTAAAGCTTACCTGCAAAACAGATCAGTGAAAATAAAACTAGCAGTACCTATCTAAGTAGGCTGCTTGCAAGGCTTTGAGAAGAGCAATAATAATGTAAAACATACCCTGTAATTCATACACATCATCATTCTCTCCTGGACATAATGTATTTAACAAAGGCCAGAAATCAACTTGAAATGAATGATTAACCTTGACACTGTAATGGCAAACAAAATTTTCATTAGTGGAATATTGTCAATGTCCTTGTCTTTTGGGAACACAGAGGAGCCTAGCTCTGCTCATATATCATCCCTCTCTGAGACCAGGCCCCTGACTCAAAGCCTGGTGAATGTGAGATCACTAGACTGGCACAGCAAGCTTGGCAGGCAGAAACAGACCAATTCTCCATGAACTGTATCCCATACAGTAACTATACTTCCATTTTCTTTTCTCTGCCAGATTGTCAGTTAAAATAGGTCAGCAAAAGCACAATTACTTTCTAATAATTTTTTAATTCCTTTACACAACAAGTTTATTTATGGTGCTTCATTCAATAATTCAACAATTGAATTACTACATGTTATGTTTCTCTGGTTTGGCTCATCTCTCAAAATAAGAAAGACAACAGACTTAATTCTTCTTTATAACACATATTAAGGGTGGTGTCCTGACTGCCCAAGTAGGGAAATTATCAATGTCTTAGAGAATGTCTCTTTTGATAAGAAACATAAGATATAACTAATGTAAGCCAATGCTAAGCTCCCTGCACAGTTCTAGGTGCGTTGCAATTATGGACACCTTGGATCCTTATAACAACACTCATGAGGTAGGTTCTGCCATTATCCTCATTTTATAAATAAAGAAACTGGGGCACAGAGAGGTTAAGTTGCTTTATCAAGGTCACCCAGTTAAGAATTGGTAGAGTTCAAAAGTAACCCATGTAATTTACTTCCAGAGCTTTCCCGTTATCCTCTATTTTATACTTGAAAGAGAACAAAGGATTGGCACGCTAAAACTGTCTTTTAGGACACTGATTTTACACTGATTATTAAGAAACAAAAGACTCAGAAAGAACCTTTCCTTGCCCGAGAGACTCAGATGTAAAGACTGCTCCAGAAAGGAAACCCTGAATTGGGTTCAGTGTGGCAGGCAGGAAGGCTCCACGTAGGGCTGTTAAGGGATCATCCCCCAGATCCCAGGGCTTCTGGACTGCCTTGCACGAACTTGTTTTTCACTCTATCAACTACCCCTAAATTGCCCATATTCACTTTGGAAATCTAAGTATTTGTCCCCCCAACTTTTCTCATGTGTCCAACATGACATAAACACCCAATTTTGCCTCACTGTTTTTGGAATTTTCATGCTTGCGTGAATTCCTTGTGCACACATATTAAAATGTGGTTCTCTCTTGTTCATCTGTGTCTGTTAGCGAGAAGGACTTAGAAGATGGGAGGAAAAGATTTTTTTTAGCCGCCACACACTGTATGGCAATGAAAAAAAAAATGGCACCGTGAAGAACTATAATCATGTAATAAGATTAATAAAATAAGAATGGAATTATCATTTGCATTTATGCAGTATTTGCTGTTAAGCAATCATCTCCCCATGTAATATTTCACTGAGATGCTCAACAACCTTTTGAGTAAAGTTAAGGAAATAATAATACCTGATTTTACAGAAAAACTGAGACTCCAATAAGTGACGTAATCTCCCAAGGTCAAATAACAGAAGAGTGAAGATTTATGAGTGTAATTTGGGTCTTCTGACCTCCCTGTCTCCCTCATCCTAACTAAGGTCACATAGGGGAAAAGTAGAAATGTTACCCTTTCATTTACTACCCTCTAGTGTTCCCCGAGCAGGATTTCACCTTTCGTAAATGACCCTGAAGAGGTCATTCAATGTTGGAAGGGAGGGGGACCCAAGTGTCCAAACACGTCTCCCTCTGTGGGTTTTGCCTCTCTCTGGGCCGGGAGCTGACCAAGTTGGCAGCGGTCCCACTCCTGGCCACAGAGAGTCCAATGTTCTGAGAGTGGCCTTCAAGCACTCACCTCCTTAGCTCAGTAATTCAACTTGAGTGTCATAAGAAAACTATACAGGAACTAAATCAAAACATGAATTAAAGACATTTAAAATAGGATAAAATTATATTTCTTCCATTCTCATTCCTAAAAAAATGTACTTTGGTTTGGCTTGAACCACATGGTGGTGCTTGGTTATGCTCCTTCCCAGATGGTTTGAGGGTGTTAGAAAACCTGCCTCAACGGACTCCCCAGCACGTTAGCCCTTCTCTGATTCCCACTGTCACCGAGCCAGTGTGACTTCTTTGCAGAAGAGACGTGATTAGAAGATTCCCATTAGACTGGAAAACCAAGAAAGGCAGGGAAATTGTCTGTTTTGATCTTGTTTTGCTTACTTTTCCATCTTCAGTGCCTAAAACAACATTTAGTGTATAGTAGGTGCTCAATAAGTAGTTAAATGAATTAATTTATTCATCCATCCATCCTTTTAAATTAAAAATAAAAACATTTATTCTAATAAAAAGAAGGAAACTCAGTTAACTCAAGAGTGGCCTCCACATTTCCAAGTAGATCATTTTGCTTTATCCATACTTCTAAAAGTAACTGCCTCAGTTCAATCCGTCTATTAAAATCTAATAGCCAGAAAGGGTACATCATATCTAGAGTTATACTCTGACCAATCCTTATCGTCCATAGTTAGACCTATAGTTTCAGTTCTGATCTCTCTCTCTCTCTCTCTCTCTCTCTCTCTTGCACATGCGCGCACACATGGGCATTCACAGAAGGAATATGACAATAAGGAAAAGATGTTAGAGAGAATGAGTAGTCAATTTTTTAAGTCTCAGAATATGATCAAAATGACCTTAAATGGTTTGATCATTGTACCTTTCTTGCTGTCACCATCTTTTTTAGCTGCTTTCTTCTTCATGGACCATTCCTAGTTGCTCTCATTTCTAATTTTAGGCTCCAAATTTGCAGGGAATGGATCTTGTTGAAATTGCAGTCTCTTATAGCACCCAGCACATGACTGGCACTCAAGCTATACTATTAAAATTGTAATACATTTACATTTTTGTCCTCTGTATGCACATGGATTTGGGCGTTGTGAAAATAGCAATTAGTGAAAGACCCTGCTGGTCCTGTGATCATAGGTATTTGCTATTGTGCAAGAGTTGACTGGAAATAACTGAAGTATACAAAGTGGTTAATGAAAACCATCAGGGGAACAAATGTGAGTGTGAGCAAGGTGACCAGTAAGGTCATTTCTACTCCTAAATGGTTAGAGTCCTTTAACAGTGCTGGGTAACACAGAAAGCATATGCAATTTAGAGTAAATAATTTTTCCTTGCATAAAGTTACTGACTCTTTCTGAACCTAAGTTTATTTGCCTGTAAACTGACTACTGCATAGGATTTAGATTAGTTAGAGTAATATACTAAAAAGATATATTTAGTAATACACTAAAAAGAGTAATATACTAAATATATATATATATACTAAAAAATATACTAAAAAGCAGTGGGTTTTGAAACCAGAAAAAGTATGAATAAGTTAATGAAAAAATGGACAGGTAGATGAGAAAATGAATGGATGAATGGATAAAATATAGTATATTTCATCTAAAAATCTCTAAATTCTCCTTGTTAGATTAAACAAAATACTACAAGACAAAAATAAAAAAATATTTGGCAAGCTTTTGTTCACAATATTGGGGAGACAAACAAGAAAATATTCAAAAATTCCAGAGGAGTAAATAAAAGCACTTACTAAAGTTCTGTCATTCACTTAACAATCTTTTTTACATAAAACATTATTCCCATGTGCCCAATGTTGTTGAATAACCCAGCATATGCAACAGGAAGTCCAGGGAACATTAGTGTAGATGGCTGTGTGTGTATGAAATCTAAACCAGAATAAACAGGTAGGTAAGTAGGTAGGTAGGTAGGTACATAGATAGCTATAAATATGCATTTCACTGCTCAGATATCCAGAAAGGGATAAGATTATTGTATAAGGATATTTATTTAAAGAGTATTCAGAACAAGATGGAACAATATTTTTGTGATGTTTTGAACAGGATATTAGTATTTAAACTTGTAGTGTTAGCTAGAAGGGATTTCATGAGGTGATCCGCTGGTTCTAGATAATGTATACATATTGTAATCAGCTAGAGACCATAAGAAAAGAGACTTTTATACCCAGCCAGTGTGGCTCAATGGATTAAGCATAATCCCATGAACTGAGATGTCCCAGCTCAATTCCCAGTCAGGACACATTCCTGGGTTGCCAATTGGATCCCCAGTGGAGGGCGTGCAGGAAGCAGCTGATCTATGTTTCCCTCTCTCTCTCCCTTTTTCTCTCTCTCTAAAGTAAATAAAAAATAAATAAATACATATATACATACATATTAAAAAAGAGAGAGACTTTAATAAAATATGTTAGAAACTTGTCTCTGGTTCATTGACTATGCTAAGACAACAGCAATGGAGAAGATCTTGAGAGGGATAGGGAAGGAAAAGAGGGAAACTAAGATTTATTAGGCACTGGGAATGTACCAGGTACCGTACTAGGCTCTATACACAATAATCACATAAGGTCAACATTGTTATTCACACATACAGTGAGAAAGCTAAATAAAGGACAGAAAGGTTAATTAGTTGTCTGAAGTATGGGTCCGGTTAAGAATTCAAACCTAGTTTAGGAGACACCAAATCTAAACCTCTCTTCATAAATATTTTTAAATGATGCACAATATGAATTTAAATTTTTTTTTCCTTTATTGATTTTAGAGAGAAGGGAAGAGAGAGGGAGAGACAGAAACATCAATGAAAGAGAACACTGATTGGCCGCCTCCTGCATGCCCCTGACTGGGGATTTGGCCCACAACCTGGAATGTGCCCTGACTAGGAATTGAACCAGCAACCTCTTGGTGCATGAGTGGAGGCTTAATCACTGAACCACACCAGCTGGGCCACAATATGAATTTATAAGGGGATCATTCACATTACTAAAATGTTTAAAGGGTTAGAATAACCCATGAGTTAAAGCCACTCAGAATCTAAGTCAGAGGCACCCTGCTAGTGTTCCCCGGGGATCGCAGCCTCACTGAAGTCCTAGTTTAATAACCAGAGTCAGGGAAAGAGAAATTGAGGAAAGTGATGTCTATCTTCAAGTGCCTGACATGTTCTGATTGAAAAAAGAACAAGGTATCCTGCATGTCCAGAGGAAAAGTGGATTCAGTGAAGCAGTGATATATAAGGAAGTGCAGATCAACCATGAAATAGACTGCTACACACGATGGAGAGGTGAGTTTCCCATCATTAGAGATATTCAAGTCAAGATCAGGAGCAATACAGCAGGGGGAGGGGCCCAAGGGCTGAGAAAAATATTTTATATAATGGTTACAGTTGGCCTTGCTAGGGTGGAGAAAGAATCAAAATCACTAAACAATGCACCCAAAGCAATACTTGGCAGAACTTTTGTGAAGAAAACAAAAAGGTAAGAATGAAAAAAATGATTAAACTGATTGCTAGCTGAAAAAATAAAAGCAGAACAGAGCAAGATTCAAGGAGACTGCCAAGGAAAGCATATCGAGATGACCCTGTGGAAAAAGTACAGGGCTAACACTTCTTGTATATGGTGTCAGTGTGTGTTGCAAAGGCTGACATGGCTGATTAAAGGGTTTGCTTCTGAAAAACAGGTGGAAGGCTAAATGATAATATTCCTCTGAGTTGTTGCATTCTAGAGTGAGGAAAAGAAAACATATGAACCTCTCAAAACATACGTGAGGACAGCTCCCCAGGAAAGGCTAGTGTAAAAAGCCCCTAGGGTTTCATCAAAACCACAGTGGATTCGATGGAGGATGATCTTTGACCTTCTAGATTCCTGTGTAGGAAAGATCTCATACTGAGGTAGGAGACTAAAGTAACCAAAAGCTAATGAACTTAAAGGTGGACACAGAACCAAAGGAAAATGGTCAAGAGAGCAGAGAATTATATTGGGAGCCCTATGGTGGCTCCCTGCAAAGAAGGTCTTCTGTTGGTGAAATGTGGGTTCATGATGAGGTGGGAGAAGCAAACACACTGGCCAGAAGTTGCAGTTGTCTGCTACACCTACCATTTCTACTATCAGTCAGAGTGAAATCTGGAGACTCAATTTATAGTGGAACAAAGGAGATATTTAAGTCTAGGTGCACCTTCACAGCTTTCAATATAGTATCTTTGATTTTGTTTTTTAGAAAGAAAAAAATAATTGCAAATCTGGAAAACTCAAAACCGATTTGAGAAAACTTACTATGAGCTGAGAAAAATCCTCTGCAGAATGTGAATGTTTTGTCAGCTCACTGTTCCAAAGCAGAGTGAGGAAAACGGAGAGGTACTGGATGTGGGACTGACAGTGGTCACGTTTGTGAAGTGGGGCGTTTTGAAAGCAGCTACCCTGTTTCCTGCTGGACAATTAGTACCTTGCTATATACACAGGATCATCTTCAAAACTGGGGAGTAAGCATGTGTCCCTCTGTGGGGTGTTTTTGAGAAGAAGGCTGCATGTCCATAGGGATGTCATTTAACCTCTGTGCATCAGTTTACTCATCTAGAAAATGAGAAAAATTCAACGGAATAACTAAGGATCTATATGGTTTTAGTCCTCTAATGGAAGGTTACTTTTGGGAGGGTCCCGGAACCAAGAGTGACATTTAATTTTAGGTTTTCTAAAAAACAAGGGGGAAATGTATATACTCTAAGTACACAAAATATTTTCAAGGTGACCACTTACTTGAAGAAAGGCATGTGTAACTATAGCAAAGACCGTCATGAGAACAAAGGACTCTAATCCCAGAAATACACTCTGAAGCTGCTAAATTCTCCCAAATTTATTTCAGACTGGGTCCTTCTATCTCTGACTGAGAGGTGATGAAGGAGAAATAAGAAATGATGAAGTGGTCTGTTAGTTGTAGATGATCCACAATATGAATTTATAAGGAGAATTTACAAAATCATGCTGTTCCCATCACATAAAGATTTCAGCGGCATCTGCTTTCTCTGTGTGCCATGTCTTAGAGGACTGTTCATAAGCAGTTTTGTAACCATGTTCAGTAGTTCTCAACCTTCCTAATGCCGCGACCCTTTAATACAGTTCCTCGTGTTGTGGTGACCCCCAAACATAAAATTATTTTCATTGCTACTTCATAACTGTAATTTTGCTACTGTTATGTCATAGGCGACCCCTGTGAAGGGATCGTTTGACCCCCAAAGGGGTCGCGACCCACAGGTTGAGAACTGCTAATTTAGATCACAGAAAGAGATAATTCCACAGTGAGGAGTCAACAGAAGCAATATGTCCCAAAGTTCCACGCCTAGCCTGAGGTCAAATCACTTTCTCACGCTGTTTACTCAATATGGAACCCTGTCTCTATTCACTCGTTCTGAAACTGAGATAAACAAAAGGAATGCTAAGATCCCTTACCTCCCTAAAATTCTATGGTTCTAAATACAATGCTCACCAATATCAATGTTACTTATATCAAATAAACTAAGATATTATCTATTATCTTCCTTCTAATTTCAGGGTAGTTAACTAAAGTCAAAAGTGTGATTGGTGCCCTGGCTGGTGTGGCTCAGTTGATTGGAACATCATCCCATGCACCGAAAGGTCACAAGTTCATTGGGGCGCATACAGGAGGCTGCTAATCAATGTTTCTCTCTTACATTGATGTTTTTCTTCCTTTCGTTCTCTCTCTCCCTTCCTCTCTCTTGTTCTCCATCCCTCTAAAAAATCAATAAAAAAACATATCTTTGGGTGAGATAAAAAAAAAAAAAAAAGAGTGATTTGTCATCCTTCATCTCCTGGCCCATGGCTAGAGAGCCCCAGTCCCTGGAACTAAACATGGACTGGTAATCTTTCACCACAAAACACTACTCCATAATTCAGGATAAAGGCAATGATAATTAAACCAAATATTTTTTGAGTGCTAAGGATTTACCAGGAACTGGTCTAAGCACTTTATATGTATCAACGTTATATAATTCTCACAGCAACCCCAGGAAGGAGGTATTATTTCCAGTGAGGAAACAGAGGAACACAAGCATTAAGCATTTGGCTGAGGTCATAAGGTAGTAAAGGGAATGACCAGGATTTGAACATAGGAAGTCTGGATCCAGCCTCTCACAAATACATCAGTCACCTCCCAGTTCTGGGGCTGGTGGTCGTGGGGGACAGGGAATGGTGGTGAGATGGTGATGGTGATCATTGGCACAGCCCTTTTTTATTGTCCTATGTGAAAAGAAAAGATTTAGCTGCAGAGTGGAAATCCTGATATGAAAAATGCTCTCCACCCTGGCCAGTTTGGCTCAGTGGTTGAGCATCGGCCTGTAGACCAGAGAGTCCCAGGTTCGGTTCCCATTAAGGGCATGTACCACACATATACACATAAAAAAAATTGCTCTCCACTAAGAGAGATTGGGAACAGGCCCAGGCTTTCTGGTTCTAGATAGCGGAGGACATGCATGAACTAGGAGATTAGACTGAGAAAAAGTCCTATCACACCTTATGATAGGACTTCTTATGATTTAAGTGGTGTCCATCATTTAATCCTCACAATAAGCCTGTGAGATGAGCATGATAGAAGTTATTATTATTATACTATTACATAACAAAACATTGAAAAAGGAGTCTATTCGATAGAACTTAAATCTTTTGACTTTCAAAGGGATGTCCTCTTCACTCTACCACATAGGTTCTACTGACCCCAGTCCTGACAGCTTCCTTCGATCCACCGAACAAATCTTTCCTTGTATATTTTTCCTTATAGCCCAACCCCAAAATTCACCAAGGGCCCAATGCTGGCAGGTCTATACATGCTCAGCATACCTTCCCCGGATTTTTGGTATGGCTTTCTTTGTCAGACAGAACACGAACCATCCACTATCACACTGTTGTCCTGCAATCATCAAAGAGTAATCCCCAAGACCAACCTCCGAAGCTCCTAACCCTAACCGAGCCCTGTCGTAGCACAGCTCACTTCTACTGCCGTGAACACTGCAACGCTTATTCTGCTTCGGAAGCACAATCAAGCCTAAATGAGCATCTCAGCATCTCGCGGATTTTCGTCTTTGTTAGAGAGCCCCCTGTTGCATAATCTGTGCAATTAAGATGTGTATAGCTTTGCTAACCAGTTCTCCTAGAGCCTGTAAAATGTGGGAAAGACTTAAAGAGAATGATACTGGCAGTATCCATACAAAGCCAACCTCCGATTTTCTTTTCAAAGTACCCCGTCCTTGGGAGCCACTGTGTTAGTATGTATCTGGAAGAACAACTTAACGCAGCATTAAGCCACTAAGTTCCGGGGTTTTGCATTGTAATGCATGGCTGCTGTTTGCTTATTTGAGGAGCCTAGGTTCGGAGAGCTTAACATTTTTGTTCCTTAGGAGCATTTGGAAAATGACAGCAGTCTTTCATTACAAAGACTTCCATAAGGAATCACTGAGCGTAAGAACCGCACTGGGAGGAATCCTAAGGAAACACCCAAGCCAAGGCCCTCTCTTTATGGATGATGAGCTGAAGGCTGAGAAGCAGGCGGCATACCTTAGGTCGCATAGTGACCTATGGCTTAAACCGAAACACAGCTCAGGCTTTCTTACTCTAAGGACAGTGGTCTCTCCAGCATGATTTAATTTTTCAATTCAAGATTATATTTTAGGCTTTGTTTTAAAGAAAGACTAAGAAATAAAATCCAATATGTATAGCAACTTTCCCATTCAGTCCTGACAAACCCCCGGTACGTTCTTTATGTATCACTGTTAATATTATTATATGCCTGATTTACATAGGCATAAACAAAAGCTCAGACTGCTGAGGGAGTACGCCAAGGTCACGCCCTGGTAAATGATGGCATTTGCTTTCTCTCTCTCTCTGATCTCATTAATCTGAAATTCTTCATTTCCTTTTTTGGACCTTTCCTCACCCTCTTCCATTTAAACTTATCTATTTAGGTAAGATCAAAATTTTATTTCATTTATAAATTTATAAATTTCATTTATAAAACCTTCATTAAGCGATATTAATGGTTTTCCTAAAATGCCCCAGTGAGCAGATAAGGCGGGCATGTCTTCTGTTTTGCCTTACTGCCCACTTCCCCTCATTCTCTTTATTCAACACGATTTTCAAATACGGTTTTCTTTCAAAACCGTAGGGATTGCTGTTACTGGTTTATGGCATAGGATAAAGGACTCATAATTCTCTTTGTAACCACAGATGTGTCATCAAGATACAGAATTCTTTGTGATGTTAATAAGAATGTTCTTCACCAGGTAGGGCTGCTTGCAAAACATCTGGCGCAGCATGCCAGGGATACAGCATGCCAGGGGTACAGCATGCCAGGGGTACAGCATGATAAGGGTACAGCATGCCAGGGGTACAGCATGCCAGGGGTACAGAATGCCAGGGATACAGCATGCTAGGGGTATAGCATGCCAGGGGCACAGCATGCCAGGGGTACAGCATGCCAGGGGTACAGCATGATAGGGGTATAGCATGCCAGGGGTACAGCATGCTAGGGATACAGCATGCTAGGGGTACAGCATGCCAGGGGTACAGCATGCCAGGGATACAGCATGCTAGGGGTACAGCATGCCAGGGGTACAGCATGATAGGGGTACAGCATGATAGGGGTACAGCATGCCAGGGGTACAGCATGCCAGGGGCACAGCATGCCAGGGGTACAGCATGATAGGGGCACAGCATGCCAGGGGTACAGCATGCCAGGGGTACAGCATGCCAGGGGTACAGCATGCCAGGGGTACAGCATGCCAGGGATACAGCATGCTAGGGGTACAGCATGCCAGGGGTACAGCATGCTAGGGGTACAGTATGCCAGGGGTACAGCATGCCAGGGATACAGCATGCTAGGGGTACAGCATGCCAGGGGTACAGCATGCCAGGGGTACAGCATGCCAGGGGCACAGCATGCCAGGGGTACAGCATGATAGGGGCACAGCATGCCAGGGGCACAGCATGCCAGGGGCACAGCATGCCAGGGGTACACGTGAGCTGGAGGCAGGGCAGTGAGCTCACCTCTGGTCTCCGGCAGGCAGTCTCAGGGCAGGCACTGCCTTTAATATATGGATTAGATGCTGCAGCATTTTATAGCCACATAAATACTTTCTTTAATTAGTTCACCCCTTGTGCTTCCGTGACTTCGAAGATTAAATTAAATGCAAAACTTGCAACTCATTGCTGGAGTGTTTATTAGCTTGTAAGTCATCTTTAAAAACAACCACAGCTTAGGGAAAATTCAAGGAAAAATATAATTTGCCGATGTCTTGAACACATGTAATTAGAATCACATGCCAGGGGAGGACAGTCCGTACATAAATGGCCTGGTTGTTCTCTGTAACAACCCACCTACAGTAGTACATACATACAAAATGTGTGTATACATAAGTTATATATATATATATACACACACATATATATACACAATTTTTAATTGCTAAGGTAAGGACACTGCAGGAATGAAATGTGATCTATTGGCAAGTTTTCTACCAAAATATTTATTTTCCTTTCCTTCTACATCTATTTATACCTCTATTTTTATCTTCAATAGAGAGGGAGGGAGAGCGGGGGGAAGAGAGAGAGAGAGAAACATTGAAGTGAGAGAGACACATCGACTGGCTGCCACCCACACGACCCCAACCAGGGCAGAGACAAACTGCAACGTGCACTTAGCAGGAACTGAACCCAGGACTCTCTGGTCCGCAGGCCAAACCGGCCAGGGCTATGCCTCTATTTTTATCTGTCTATACATTTTGTCTATCCCTGCATCTCGTAGTTACTGGGCATGTACTGCATGCCAAACAGCTTTGCACATGGGAGAAATAAAGAAAATAAAGCATTGTTTACCCCCGCAAAGAATTTCCCATCTGGTGGATAAGCATGACGTTTATGTGACAACAGCCAGAATGAAACCCATTCTAATACAAGGTGGGCTCTGGGATGAGAGGTGCAGGATACACGAACACTCTTCCCAGTGGGAGACCTCACGAGGTTTCATCCGGAGTGACGTGAGAACTGCACACTCAAGCAGGACGTGGCCTCCCAGAGAGGGAACTAAGAAAGGCCTCTAATCACAGGAAAGAGAAGAAATGCAGGTGTCCAACATCAGTCGGGCTGCGAAGTCCTCCAGGGAAGGGACCCTGTGTACCTTGTGCATTACACCTTACGTGTCTAGCTCGCGATGAACAAAACTGAATGGATTAAACAAAACAACGAATGCATAAACAGTAGTTGGAGAGTGCTGACAGTTCACTGGGTTCAGAAAATAAGATGAATGGAGACATATTGCAGAGATGTTTCCAAAGGAAGCCTGGAGACACATTCCTAGGGAAGAGGATATACTGCCACAGAATCTGTGCCTCATCTTGAAGGCGGCAGAGAGATGTTGAAGGTTTTTTAAAAAAATGACTGTGATACAATATAATCAATAAAGTTCTGCACTGTTGTGTCTTTTAATCAAAGCAATTGGAATAAATGTGGTACAACAGAGTTAGTAGTAACCAGAGTCAATTTATTACATTAAAATGAAATTATACTAAACTGAAACTTAATACATTAAAATTATATGGGGATGGGAGTCTTACGAGAACTTTCTTAAATGGATATAAATAGCACAGATCGCACATATAAAAAACTCTAAGAGGCCCTGGCTGGTTTGGCTCAGTGGTTAGAGCGTCGACCTGCGGTCCTGAGAGACCAGGGTTCGGTTCCCGCTAAGGGCGCGTACCTCGGTTGCAGTTTGTCCCCGGCCCTGGTCGGTCGTGTGGGTGGCAGCCACTCGATGTGTCCCTTCACGTCGATGTTTCTCTCTCTCTCTCTGTTCCTCTCTCTCCCTCCCACTCTACCTGAACAAAAAAAATGGGAAAATGTCCTCGGGTGAGGATAAAAAAAAAAAAAAAAAAAACTCTAAGAGACCAAATTCTAGGTGTTACTCTTACTTAACAAATGTTATTGAAAAGTCCCATGTGACCACATTTGTCTGTTTTCTTTTTTTAAAAATTAATTAATTTATTTTTGTTAGAGATGTTTCTCCTTTTCCCCCCACTGATTCCCCCCCTCCTCCCTCCCCACCCTGTCCCCAACTTTGTTGTCCATGTCCATTGTTCATGCACACATGTATATAAGTTCTATGGTTTATTCCTCTCCACCCCCTCTTCTGGGGATCGTCAGTCTATACCCCACTTCCATGTCTCTGGGGCTACCCCATTCCTCAGACTGTCATGTTCATTATATTCCACAAATAAGTGAGAGCATATGATACTCGTCTTTCTCTGTTTGGCTTGTTTCGCTTAGGATGACACTGCTGGTGGGAATGCAGACTGGTGCAGCCGCTATGGAAAACAATATGGTCTTACCTCAAAAAATTAAAAATTGAACCTCCATTTGACCCAGTGATCCTACTTCTAGGAATATACCCTAAGAAGCCTGAAACACCAATCAGAAAGAATATATGTACCCCCATGTTTGTAGCAGCACTGTTTACAATAGCTAAGATCTGGAAACAGCCCAAATGTCTGTTATCTAACAGCTCTCACTGTCTAATCATTTAAAATCATAAACACTTGCTTAAAAGCAGGCTTGTGAGGGAAAACTAAAAGAACAGATTATGTTGTGATGGGAGGGGGAAGGAGCTGGTCGACTATAGTCCAATACCTTTGAAAAGAACTGGATTGAATGAAATAGTACTTTATTTCTTCTCTTAACTCCCTTCTTTTCTCCTCTCTTTCCTCTTTCACATCCTTCATGTGCTCCTTTTCCTTCGATAAAGATGAAGTATTAATAGCTGTATCCTAAGAAGTTACAAAATCTCCCCCGTTTCCACATCCGAGACTCCTTGTCCAGAACCGTGTGCCTGCCCTTTACCGGAGCCGCCAGTGAACTTCAACAAGGGCTACCGTGAAAACGGGTACAAAGACAAACCGGTCAGTGATGATGCTTGTGGTTTAACACACAATCTGATCACTTTGGGTGGAGGTGGGCCTACACTTTGCTATTTATTGATCTTAACAAATTAGTGTGTTTTTTTTAATAACCTATATGGGATAGCCTATGAAACTTAAGCTGTAATAATTTAGTTTAAAACGTGCTGTCTTGTCAATCGCATCTCATTTGATGCTCACAAGTGTCCATCTGAGACAAATTTTACAGACAAGAGCGACTGGAGGTCAGAAAGTTGAAGTGACTGGCGAATGAAAGCACCTGAGCTCGGGTCTCCAGACGGCATTTCGTGCTCTGGGCACTCGGCCACAATGATTTTTATAAAAACAATCGTCCACAACATGTTCCTGACAAAGTTTACTTCCCCTACTGCTTTTCATATGGAAAGCTCAAGAACTATTTGCTAAATTAGACTGAAATCAAAAGTTGGACTATGTAAAACTTTGGGGAGGTGATGCTGGAGTGCTTAGCATCTAAATTGTGCCTTATATATGACATTAATTGATTGATACACACCACCTATATTTATGAATCCCTGGCCCCTAAGAGAGGCCGACATGTCGCAAGATAACGGTATGTTCCACACGAGCTGATGTGCTCAGAGAGGCCGTCGGGGGTCTTGTCTTCTCTGTGCAGACAAGCAACAATTCCTGAGGTCATGGGTATGTTGCAAAGACCTCAGGCTTTCAAGTCTGATAGACGTGGATTCAAATCCAGACTCTGACTCTTTGAGTCTGGGCAAATTACTTGATTTCTCAAGGCTTAGAATCTTGGTCATTAAAAATGAGATAATCATGCCTGTCTTACAGCATTGTTGTAAGAATTAAAAGAACATAAATAAAGCAGTCCATGGTTAGTACTCAAAAAATATGCCTTTGCTTGTCTGTGGTAGACGGAAGTCTAAGGTGGCTCCATCTGTCCCCTTGAGCATGACTGGGGCTGGGGCTATGATGGGACAGTCACTCCTGGGATATGTTTGTTATATAAGATTCCTCTTTAGCAGGAGAAAGAGAACGGCCTGTTGGTCTCGAAGAAGCCAACTGCCACCCTTTGAACTGCCTATGGAGATGGCCACGTGGTATGGTCCTGAGGGCAGCTCATAGGACCTGAGAGCGGTCACAGCTGATAGCCAGCAAGAAGTTGGGGGCCTCAGTCTTACAACCTCAAGGAACTAAATTCTGCCAACAACCTGAATGACCTAAAAGAGAAGCTGAAGCTCCAAATGCGAACCACAGACACAGTGACTACAGCCTGGAGATCCGCAGCAGAGGACCCAGCTCAGCTGGGCCAAGATTCCTGACCCTCGGAAACATAAGGAGCATATGTTGTTTCAACCACTAAATGTATGATAATTTGTTATGTGGCATGAGAAGACAACATACCTTCCCTAAATGAAATGAGCCAGAGTGGTCTATGGCATTTTTAAACTTCCTGAGGATGTCAAATCATTTTAGCAATTGCAGGAATGCAACCAAGTTTTGTGTGGCCTGAAACTCGTGCACATTGGAGCAAATACAAAATTGCTTCATTTAATTCAAAGTAAAAATTAATCAGGCCAAATTACACATTTTTTTAAAAAATTACAAATAACATAAACATTACACCATCTAGACACAGCTTTGATAGTTATTCTTTGTACTTTCTGTCGGTATCTACTTTCATTGTCTCTTCATATAACGATTTTTGCAGTATTTTCTATAGAGAACATAGTTGACTCGGCCTCGTCTCTAACATGATTGGTTTACTTTGTTGTTGTTTTTATTTGTAAATGTTTTTACGGATTTTAGGGAGAGAGGGAGAGAGAAAGAAACATCAATCGGCCGCCTCCTGGACACCCCCTCCTGGGGATCAAGCCCATACTCTGGCGGGGAACAGAACCAGCGACCTTTTGGTGCATGGGACTATGCTCAACCACTGAGCCACACCGGGTTTACTTGTTTTTAGTTCTTAACGGTTAAAAATGTTAAATTCATCTTGACTGCTCATTATTATTAATGTTGTATAGCTATTTAAGATTATTATGAAATTTAATTTAAAGACAAACAATGTCTATTACATATGAGCTATAAACTTTGGAGGGATTTTCCACAGCCTTCTCCTCCAAGTGGGTTAAGTTCACACCACAACACAATCTCTGGCTCTGCACTGCCCTGCCATGCCTCCTGCTGAGTCAGCAGCACGGGCCACCCGAGTATTCCCCACAATGATTTACTCAGCATGACTGTAAACATGAATGATCACCTACTGACTCCAAACAAATATATCTCCAGCTCAACTTCCTCATAGCCAGATCCTCAAAACGGCAGTGACAATTCCCGTCCTTCAGCAGGGAACCAGTGATAACGGATGGCTGAGAGGAAAAAGCTAGCCAACCCCTAACCAAGTGTGTTCAAATATCTTACTTGACAAAAACATATGAGCATGAGAACACATTACCGGGGCCCCTCTCGGAGCCTTGGAAGGGTCTGTGCAAGTGAGGAACCTATGAAGCTGAAGGTTGATTAGCCTCTGTTCAGTGGAGGTACAAAACATCAGCTTTATCCTGAAAATGGTGAGAAATCAAACTTTTTGCAGAACGAGGACAATAAGTCATGGAAAGATTAAATAACTTCCCAAAGTCTCACAGCTAGTAACGGGTGAAGGTGGAATTGAACTCAAACAGCCTGAACCCATATAGCCCTTACTCTCTGCTATATGTACTGCCATAGGAGCAAACTTGTGACTCTGCATGTGTGTCTGCGTGTACATGTGCATGTGTGTGCATGTGTGCATGTTCTGCAGACAAGAAAGGAAGCGCGTGTTCTGTGATTCGGTCTCAATGTGGAGTTGACCTTTTCTGAGTTCTTATTTGTTCTACCTGACTACAACTATAGCCAATAGAAATAGAGAATGGATTGTGGAGTTGATTCTGGGGCCATAAACAGCAGTTACTACTAGTCAAAATTATCGTGACTCAGCAGAAACTGAAAAGCCTGCTCAAGGCTTTTGCCCCTAGACCACAGTAGGCTCATTAAAACCCCATGACCAGGATATCAAACGTCTCCCAGACATACGAACTCAAAAAGGCTTCTCCCTCCACTTACTGGGGCAGCAGGACTCTTATCCAGCTGCTTTTCAGATCCATGACAACAAGTCTCCCAGTGGTGCCGTCTTACCCCCTGAAGGGTTCAAAGAACACTAAAGGAGGAATCAGAAGAAATGGCTCTACATTTCTTTCTCACAACTACTCCACCTGTAACACTCTGGATAACTCCAATCCCTCTCCTGGTCTCCATTTCCTCAGTGGGAAAGGGGTTCTATGGCTGCTCCAGTGTTCTGTGATCTATGTCTTTACCTTCAAACCACCAACTGAAAACATCAGAGGAAAAGACATTCAAGGCTATGAAGTGAGGGAAATAGCCTGGATTTATCTTAGATCTCTTTTCCATTTAGAGCAATCCTAGTTTTTTTTTAAGAGGTTTTTTTTCTTCTTCTTCTTCTCTTTATTGATGCTAGAGAGAGAGGAAGGGAGAGGGAGAGAGAGATAGAAACATCGATGAGAGAGAACGGCAGTCAGCCACCTCCTGCACGCCCCCCACTGGGGATTTGGCCCACAACCTGGGCATGTGCCCTGACCAGGAATCGAACCAGCAACCTCTTGATCAATGCCCAACCACTGAGCCACACTGGCCAAGCTAGAGCAGTCCTAGTTGTTGTTGTTTAATTAGTTTTGATTTTTTTAATGCTAAATGAGGAGTACACTTTTAAAGGAAAAAAAAACAGTGAGAGAATTTCAATTCCAAAACTGAAAGTCACTTACCGAAGGTGGGAAAAGTTAGTGAAAGCATCTGAAAGAGGCCCTGCTTTCCTGCTCCCTACTTCTAGAGTGTCTTGCCGTGGTAACCCCCAGGCTCAGTGGTCTCCCCCAGTGGCAAGTCTGAGGAAGTCAGTGGACCATCCATGGGACAGACGAAGTCCTGACAATCGAGTTCTGGTCCCGACCAGCGCTGCGCAGCCCGGAGAACCATAGCTGAGTCTCTGAGCCTCCCTCCCCTCGTCTGTGAAGGAAGCATGCTCATTTAGCTTCTTGAGATCTTTCCATATCAGAAATTCTGGTTTTTAAAAGGCAAGTTACTCTGAAAAGTGAGATAAGCTATTGTTTTTGCTTTTAAAGTATACCAAGCATTAATCAAAATAAGCATTCCTTCTTGTCCTGTTGGGTCTCTGCTTACCCAATCTGCTGCTATTATCTTCCCCGTGGAGAGTAATTTTCTGTGCGTTACCATGCTAAGCCTCCTAATCACGTGTTCAGAAGCCCAAATGATAAATAACATTTGCTTAGCTGAATTTCACAATCCCCTGGTATTTTAAAAGCAAATATTCATTTTAAAGGATATTCTCAAAACAACGCAAGTTAAGGAAAACAACACATCCCAACTGGTGCATCGACTTCTTTCACTTAGCCCAGGTAATTCAAGCTTTCTTCTCACCCTTACTGATGACCTGCTCCCTGTGCTAAGGGCTGGAGTTCTGGTGGAAAGAGAGGAACCGGACCCCAGGATGAAATAGTCATACCCCTGTCTTCAAGAAGCTCGTTCTCATTGTAGATGATGACCCAGCGTTAATTGATAAGGAGTAGAAGTCCCCTGGACCCACAGGGATCCATTCTGTTGTAGTGAGGTACAAAAGAGAAATGCTTTCTTCGGTGTCTAGGTTTGACCCCTGGAATGCAGTAGGAACAAGTCAGAGTTTGGTGCTAAAAATCAGTGGTTCTCTAACATTCATACACAGCAGAATCCCCTGGAAGGTGTGGTAAAAGGGACTGCGGGCCGCGCTTCCTCTCGCATTCAGGAGGTGCGGGGCGGGGCCCGGAGTCTGCTGTTTCAACAGGTTCTGAGGTGAGGCTAATGCTGTTGACTGAGGCCCAAGTGGGAGAAGCTCTGCTGAAAGGACCGGTCCTGAGCTGAACGCCCTGGTCTGTGATGAGGTGCCCAGGTGTGCCAGCCCCTGGGTTGGACCAGGTAACCTTCCTCTCCCCAAATCACTGCACTTAGAAAATACTTTTAAGTTTACATCCATTTCTGAGTTGCTGGCCTGATTAATGATTTCTTTCCCTGTAGGTTTGAACTTCTAGATAAAGCTATGCTTAGGATGACGCTTCCCGGAAAAGACTAAAATGCAGCCCATGATGTTTGATCACCGACTACACACAAGGTGCTGTGTCTCCAACCCGGTATTGGGTGCTGGAGAACGCCAGCAAGGGGGCCACCACAAACGGGCTCGGTGCTGGAGGACACAAAGATGAATCTAACGTATTCATTCAGAAAGCATTCCTTGAGTGCTCTCTGTGCTGTGCCAAGGAGCGCAGGCTCTCTCCCTGTTAAAATACGAGGCTATGGAGGCTTCTGAGGATAAGAATGATACAATATGAACTGTGTCTCTGTTGTGTGCACCTTAGATTCATTACAGATGCGGGGAGAGAGGGTCACCCATAAGTAAGCAGAAGGGAGGAGAAAAATTCTCTGGGAAAGAGTGGAGGAAACAGAAGTTATTAAATAGGCTAGTGACTGCAAGAAGAAGCTGATCGAGCTGCCAAGATTACAGAAAATGACTGGCAATGCCAGTCTCAAGGTCATTATGAAAACAAAAATACCACTGTTGTTATTAAAAGGCATCCATGAGATAAAAAATGATGAGAGAGAAACATGCTACCTGTAAAAAGAACAGGTTGGTAACAGCGCTGCCCTTCAGCCAGAAGTTTTAAGGAAAAGCCTGTGGAAGGTCTGAGAAGAGGGTGAGAATATATGCTAGTAAACCCCAATCCACATTTACTTATTTCTTCTGCCTCCCGTAAGTAACCTGGAAACATTACTAAATAACCCGCTACGTGAATCTCCACCTCCCCAGAGCCTTGGGCACTGTCCCCTGCCACTCCACTCTCTGTTCAGCTCTCTTGTCCACGCTGTCCCTGAGGCGCCTCGAACTGAAGAGTAGTGTTTTATTCATTTTCACCCACTGATGTGATCTTACCATTAAAAAAAATCTCAAATGTGCTATGAAAGCATCTCTGATTCTAACTGGATATGATTTTAAGGTTCCCCGCTGTCTTCTACTGCCTTACAATGACGTTCGTTCCTGATTTTACCTTTCAGATGTTAAAATCCTTGAGGACAATGAGTCTGCCTTGTTCATCTGCATATCTTCAACCCGAGTTTGCACGTATCATTTGTTACATTAATTTGGGAGGGTGAAAACGGCGACAAAAGGCTTATCTTAAGCTTTCCTGAGAACTAAGAACCAATCTAGAAGCTACCCTCAGGAAAACCCAACAGACTTGGCTCTCCCTATCAGCCAAGAGGCAGAAGCAGGGACTCCCAGGCTCTATCTTGATGCCCACGCAGGCAGACCACTGGTTGCTAGGTCTCTTTCTGGTCCAGGCTCAGCAGGGTAGAAACCAGAGCCGAGAGCCCAGAGGAGAGACAGGTTTGCTGCTATCATCGCGCAGGAATCCACAAGGAGGGAAACGTTCACGTCAAAGACAGATGACTTATCAAAATCCCAGCAAAAGAAGCTCGGGCTTGGCCAGCGCACCACCGCACGGCACTCGCAGTGTTACTAAGAGGTCAGTCTGCACACGCTGCAACATTTCAGAGCTCCCCGGGGACCGCGGGCATCTCTGCCTTTGCGTAGCCCCCTGGTTGCAGAGAAGGGAGGTTGGCCCGAGGGAAGCACCTCACAGGCATGAATCTGAAATAAGAAAGTTTCAGCCTAGGAGTCACAACGTGTGGGCCACCGTGTGTGGGTCTCATCACAAGGGTGATTGTTCTTCGCAGCGAATCTTCAAGAATCCTCCAAGATACAGGATAAGCATATGAGATTGTCTGCCTTTACGTGTGATTGCCAAGGGCAATCAGAATCAGACATGATGTCTGACTCAAGCAGGAATGTAAAATTGCCTGAAGGTAATTTTCATTGAAAAAGCAACTTTGTTTCCTACAACAGTCCCTTCAGGAGTCCACTGATCCAGCCTTTATTCTCTCTTTACATACTTTCTGCCACTATCAATAATCTCTGGATGGATTTTAGAGCCTCCACTGGTCATTCTTCCCAATATTTCTTTACATCCGGCACAACGTAGAGCTTACACCCATTCCAGTATAGCTGAAAAGGACTTCGAACTTTTCTGCCCTGGCCGGTTTGGCTCAGTGGTTAGAGCGTCGGCCTGCGGTCCAGAGAGACCCGGGTTCGGTTCCCGCTAAGGGCACATACCTTGGTTGTAGTTTGTCCCCGGCTTTGGTTGGGTCACGCAGGTGGCAACCACTCAATGTGTCCTTTTCACATGGATGTTTCTCTCTCTCTCCCTCCCACTCTATCTGAACAAAAAATGGAAAAATGTCCTTGGGTGAGGATTAAAAAAAAAAAAGAACTGCATACTTTTTTTCAGTAAAATACAGCTCCCCACACAGATCTCTATTAGGACATATGTTAATCTTTTCTTTCTGAAATCAAAATATTCCCCTTTTCTTGGATTATTCATTCAATAAATGTTGAGTGACTGCCTTCTCTGGGCCGGGCATTGTGCTGGGCATGAGGTCATGAGCTGGGAAAACCACATCTGGTTCTTGCCTCCGCTGAGTTCAGAGTCTAGTGCCGGCAGAGACAGGTGGAAATCAAATGACCACACGAGTGAAATGTGAAACTGCATCTGTGGACAGGTCCGTGGCTGTGTGGGAGTCGAGTACAAGGCGAGCCCAGCCAGGGTGTCTTTACCAAAGACGCAGATGTTGAGCGGAAGTCCGAGGGCTGAGGAGGGCGGTGCCTAAGGGGACACTTTTTCAGGTAGGGGAACACGAGGCAGGAAGACTCTGCAGTGTGAGAGTAGAAAGAATAAGAGGAACTTTTTGAAAAGGAAGAAAGTTGTCTTTGTAGACCACTGGGGGGGAAATGTCTTTGTTTTCAGAGCAGTAGGACATTGAGTGAAAGGTTTAGAAGAGTTGGATGGGATGAGAGGAGAAACCGTGCACGTCGAGAAGTCACAATGACTGCAGTTGGGGAAAATATCGAGTGAAGAGGCACTTAGTCCCGGGTGGACCGGTTGGGGGTATTTCGCAATAGCCTCGGTGAAACAAATAAGATCAAAGTGGTGGCCGTGGAGCAATTCACGATTACACATATGGAGTATGAGTAGGAGCAACAGAATGAGTCCAAGACGGTCTCTAGGTTTCTGGACTAACTAATACCAGTCAGTGCACATGCCCATGCTGCCAACAGACATGGAGACATAAGATCGTAAGTTCGAATTACGATGTGTTGAACCTTCAAAATTTTTCTTCAATAACCCCCTCCTTTTTCCTGGTTTTTAAGAATCTTTCAAAATTCTCCTTTGGAATCTCTACAAATTAAAAAGAAAGAGGGCAAAACGATACAGGGCAGCATCTCTTTAAATCTTCTCTGTTTGGCAGATGGTAAGAGGATTTCAAACATCTGCCACATTTGAAAATCCAACTCTGTTTACTCTTCAAATACATGTTAATCACCCAACAATTTGAAAATAAAACAAATGACGCCTCGTTCACCAGCCACACAATGTAACTCACCAGAACCTATGCGCATCCACCAGAAGACTGATAAAATTTCTCCAGCCCAATAAAAAAATTATCATAATTTGACAATGGCATTTGACTTCAAGTTTTACTTAAACTTTAATGCGTACAGAATCTCTTTCCACATTAGGCGTGAGCTCGCTGGTGGCAGGATCCACAGCTCACCCCTCTGAGGCAGTGCAGGACATGGTCCCAGATAAAGGACTTCGATCCAGGGACAATGCAGACTGTCCATTTCCCTGTTCCTGACACTGTTGAGCATGGCTAAGGGTGAAATGGCATATGGCATAATAAAAAGAGAATTCTCTTCGGGGATTCGAATTCCAGTGCCAGAACCACCCCTGAACTCGCCGTGCAAACATGGGCAAATTATTGCATTTCCCTGGGCCTTCAGTTGCCTCAATTCATAATCTCTGAAGATTCAGTTCAGTGAGATCCTGGGCTTAAAACAAGCATGTTGCATGGAGACCAGCACAGCCCTCCTGTCTTCCCGGAGTAAATGTTGCCTGCACGAAGGGGCACATGAACGAATGTATGCGCAAGTGGCGTTGAGGGGAGATGCATTCTGTCCCTCTCAGTCTCCTCTCTTCTGCACCTGGGGTTCTTCCCCTACGAAACGCCTCCCAGCAACGCTGCACATTTTTTCTTACTGTTACAGCGCCAGAGCCAGGGTCCATGCTCTGTACTCAGTTATACCCCTTTCAGAATGAAGAGAGGGGCAACAACCAAGAGCACCGTCATTCCCAGTGTGAAGAGACCTCCTCAAACAGGAAATGACAGCACTTACACTTATCTCTTAGATCAGGTCTGTATTGTTTTCTTTCTCTCCTTGTACAAGAGAGAGCAAGAAAAATTCTCCTTAAGGACACAGGAGATTGTTGAACAAGCGAGTCCTCATCGATTCTAAAGCCAGGACCCCGTGGGGCAGGAACAGGCAGGTACCAATTGCCGCAGAGAGTCTGGTCTGGGTTTCTAGGTGAGCAACTCCAAATCTCTCTCCAACCAGCGGAGAATTTCCCTGTTCGTAGTTCAAAGGTTCAGAGTTGTACCAGAATGTTATTCTCTAGGTTTGATCAACTTAAAACAACTTATTTTTCTGAGAAAGAAAAAGAATAAAAAACTGTCTTTGGCCCAGCCGGTGTGGCTCACTGGTTGAGCGTTGACCCACGCACCAAGAGGTCGCCGGTTCGATTCCCGGGCAGGGCACATGCCCAGATTGTGGGCTCAGTCCCCAGTGGGGGCCATGCAGGAGGCGGCCAACCAATGTTCTCTCTCATCAATGTTTCTATCTCTCCCTCTCCCTTCCTCTCTCTCTAAAATCAATTTAAAGAAATTTTTTTTAACTGTCTTTGCCGCTAACTTGCCTTAATCCCACCAATTATACGTACATTTTATAAGCCTCATTTTGATCTACTGCAAGTCACATAGATTAAACTAGAGTGTGTTGCGTGGTGTCAGAACAGTGCTGCCAGGGAGGTGAGAGTCCTCCCTCGAGGACCACACGCCTCCCTGTACTAACGGGGCCATCATCACGCTGGAAGAAAGGAAGAGTTTTACTTGGGAAGACTGGATTTAAGCTACGACTTAATACAGAGAAATGCAGACATCTGTAATGGTATCCATGCTCTTTGCAACACATGTGACGTCACAGGTGGGAATAACCGGGAGAGAGGTTCCCATCGCTCTGTGCGGTTCCATTACAGGACCTCATAGATCCAGACCCAGACAACTCCGGAATGGGACAGTCGAATGAGATATTCCTTGTTTCTCTTATATAACAATCTTCCGAACATATAGAGGATACTGTATGAGGTTTTATAAAAACAGAAATAACTGGAAATCTTACAGGGCAAAAGTAAGAAGTAGGGCAGGAAAGGTTGATGGAGAACGCTGAATGCTTAGCCTAGTTGCTGCTTTCATCTTTCAGGCCATGGATGATTTTGAAACACAGGTGTGACATAACCAGCATTTTGCTCTAGGATAAATAGCTAATAATTTTCTTATGGCTTAATATTTCAAATAACACTTTGTTTAGGACCCGAGTTCAAAACTGATCTCACCCTTTCTCAAGCTTAGGAAACAACAATGGTTTCTTAGTTCAGCAAAATCTGCATTTTGGTGTGGACTCTGCTTTTACCCTTCATTCTCATATTTAAGGCATTTGCTTCACACAGAGTAAGTCTGGCTGAACGTCCCACTCCCGGCCAAGGGCTGGTCCAGGACGGGTGTGCCAGGGCCAAGGGCTGGTCCAGGATGGGTGTGCCAGGCCCTGCAGCTCCGGGAGCCAGAGGGCGAAGCGGGCAGGTGGCCGTCAGGGCTCTGACACCGCCACTGGGAAGCACTGCTGCTGAATCCAGGCTCGTCCAGGCCTCAGATCGAGCCTCAAATTCCAGGGCCATGGGTTCCTGGACTTCCAGAAGTCTCTATAAAATAATAAGGTATGGCCCTGGCCAGTTTGGCTCAGAGGTAGAGCGTCGGCCCGCGGACCAATGAGTCTCGGGTTTGATTCCAGCCAAGGGCACGTACCTCGGTCGCGGTTTGTCCCCGGCCCTGGTTGGGGTGGTGCAGGAGGCAGCCAGTGGATGTGTCTCTCTCACATCAATATTTCTCTCTCTCTCTCTCTCTCCCTTTCTCTGCCTCCCATCCCCTCTCATTCTATCCGAAGATAAATAGAAAAATACCCTTGGGTGAGTTTAAAAACATAATAATAATAAATTTTAAAAAATAAAATAATAATGTTTGCGCTGGCCGGTGTGGCTCAGTAGGTTGGGCATTGTCCACTGCACCTAAGGGTTGCTGGTTCCATTCCTGGTTAGGGCAGGGCACAGGCCTGGGGTGTGGGCTGGTGGGGGCCAGCAGGAGGCAGTCGATGGAGTTCGATGGTTTGATGTTTCTCTCTCTCTCTAAAAATCAATAAAAACTCTTTTAAAAAAATAATGTTTTTACTGGATTATAGACATCTGCATGCACTTTAGGAGCTGATGGTGAGAAAGAAAAAGAAAAATGACCAACCCTCTGGCTGGCCCATGTTCTTTAGTCAAGCCCTAGAACCGGGACCAACAACATGTCAAGGCCTCGTCCTCTCCAGGGCTGTCCAATGTGACCTGGAGAGCTGACCTTGGGGAAGGGCAAGAAAGGTTTGAGCTCAGTTTCTCTGAACCTGTGTTCCCACCTGCCACTCTTCCCTCCCTCCCTCCTCCCCCAACATCTCCCACTCCGTGCGTTTGTTAGAAATACGTGGCTTAGTTTTTTAAAAGGAACATTATATGTTTTTCACTCTCAGAACTCATCTCAATTTTTGGCATTATTTTTTTTCATTCGTCTTTCCCTCCCTTGTCTTCGTGTGAGGTTGTTTTTGTGTTCTTCATTGAGCCAATGGATTCTAACCTTGTCTCTGGAACAGGATAATGTGACCTTCCGCATAAGACAAGGCTGGGACCGGTGGGAAAAGAGCGGAGTATATTGTCATTCCTAATGTTCTAAGAATAATTCAAGCAAGCCTGTTCCATAACGCTGACAGGATCTCCCCAGATCGCCTCCCTTTCAGACACACCGACGGGCCAGTTTGCAAGGCATGGGAAGCCAGGAATGGTAGAAGGATGCCATCTCGTGGACGCCATGGAAAACGCTTCATCCTGTGAACTAGACTGAGTTTCAGTTGAGCTCTCAAAATGTGTGTAAGAGAACTGTACTTTAAAATGCCTTGAACACCTTCCAGTCACTGAAGCGAAGCCTCAGTTTATGAATTCTCCATTGTAGGTATTCTCTGAGTAGCAGCTGAAATATCTGCACAATGAATCTGTCCTGGGGTACAATTTCAGGTGAAGGACAATCCCTAGCTTCTGTTCTTTAAACAAAGGATTTGGAGCAGTCAGAATTTCAAAGAAAAAGGGGCGCTCATTATGCAGATTGCATTCAAATTAAAATGTACAGAGTATCTGAGCAGTAAATTCAACCCACGCTTTAAAGTGGAGCACTAATTGCTACTCTCCCATTAAGTCTTCCCTAAGGAAATCTCTTCTTCCCTTGGAACTGCCACCCATTTTACAAAAACCAGTTACCTTTACATATTTAACACCAGTGATTGTCAAAGGAATGGTTTATGGACCATTTACATTAAAATCACCTGTAATGTTTTCTTAATTATTTTTTTTTTATTTATTTATTTTTTTTTTTTTTATCCTCACCCGAGGACATTTTTCCATTTTTTGTTCAGGTAGAGTAGGAGGGGGAGAGAGGAACAGAGAGAGAGAAACATCGACGTGAAGGGACACATCGAGTGGCTGCCACCCGCACGACTGACCAGAGCCGGGGACAAACTGCAACCAAGGTACATGCCCTTAGCGGGAACCGAACCCGGGTCTCTCGGGACCGCAGGCCGACGCTCTAACCGCTGAGCCAAACCGGCCAGGGCAATGTTTTCTTAATTAAAGTGAAGTTTCTTGGGCCCTATCTCCATCAATTGAATCAGAATTTCTGGGGCATTTGCAGTGAGCACTCCGGTTCACTCTTGTCTACTGTGTCCTCCCACGTGGAGACCCTGGTGCTCTTTGCATTGGATCCAGAAAGCAAGCCATTTAGGAAGAGAAAAGCCCTTGTTCCTGCACGTTGGACTACGTTGGTTTTTCATAGCTCGGTTTCTCAGATCCTTGTCTAGGAAACCCTCCCAATAAGTTTCAGACATTTCAAGCAGAGGCTTCCTCCTCTGAATCCTTCCGCCAATCAAACCCTTATCCTCGTTGTGTACCAGTAGTAGTTTTATTCCACCTTTCTGCTGTCTCTTCCGCTGAGACACCCTGGAAGGAGACGTGCCCTCTCTCACCTCTCTGGGAACCCACAACACAACCGGCAGGGCACACTGCCCAGGGGCAACGTTTGGAATGGCACTTGGAATCTGTTGGCTTCAGATACTTAGCCAAGCAAGGAGACTGGAGCCCTTAGAAAGCAGCCTCCCACCCGCCCTAAAAGCAGCAGACCAAAGGCCTCCAGAGGAGCAGAGCCATTGCCCTGTCCCCCTCGGACTCCGAGGCTGCAGAATTACCCCGGCACCCCAGTCATGATGCACCTGCTGGGCTCTGCAGTGCCCAGGAATTCTGAGCCACAAGGAGAAAGTCATCGGTTCCACACACTAACGACTGTGTCAGTCAACAAATGGCGCCACAGTGTCAAAAGGGGCATTCCCTGTGACAGCCAAGCAATGTGCAGTCTTGATTCCAAACACTGGAGGCATCTGAACGGTACAGTGCACTTTATCTGAAGTTGCAGGTTTAGTCTACACAAAAGTGAGAGTACGGACAGACACTAAAAAAACATATAAATGGAGGTTTGTGGTTGTAAGCATGCAAAATACAGTTTATTATTGTATTATTATTTAATAATCATTGTATTATTTTCCATACAAACAACTGTAAACCTACTTTTGCCCCACCCTGTACATGAACTTTTTTCCTAAACTGTATTGCTGTATACAAAATGCAAAACATGAATTATTATTCTCCAGACCAGTGATTTTCAACTTTTTTCATCTCATGGCACACATAAACTAATTACTAAAATTCTGTGGGACACCAAAAAGTATATTTTATGCTGATTTGACAAAAAAAATAGGTTTAATTTTTATTCACTCACACCAGACAGCTATTATTGTGTTGGCTGCTGTCATTTTTTTATTTGACAATCTAAGGGAAAAGAGGTCAGTGCCCCTGACTACATAGTCAGCTGTTGCCTGTTTTTGAAGTCCTTGCAGTACACTGGTTAAAAATCACTGCTCTAGACAAAACTGCTTTCAAAACAGGCAAGTCAATTTTCCTGAACTACTGGAACATAAAAATTGTTCCAGGTTAAACAGGGAGTTCATCCAGCTCAACGTGTCTGTTTCTAATTGTGATGGCTCATGGAAATTTTAAATTCAGCAAATGTTTATTGAGCACCAACACGTGCAATGAGCCATTAGACGCTATGCAATCGAAGGAAGGGGGCATGCATCCAGTCAGATAATTCAGGGATGGTCTGATAGACTAGTCCTGTTCTATGCTGGCCTTAAAGGACACACAGCTAGGGAATGGAGGCAGAGGAAGTAGCGTCAACTGCAGACAGCAAGCACGGTTGTTCCTTTCTTTACACCCCTCCCCCAGTGCCTTTCTTGGTGAGTTCAGCATCTACATGCATAACCCATCCAATACCTGCTCTCGGACCATGGGAATCCTCACCTTGAATGCTCTTTCCCTCCACCTCACCCAGTAACCCACTTCCACATCACACATGGACTTGTACTCTGACATTTTCACTCGGTCATCCAACTCAGACTCAATGCCCCTTACACTTCCAGTACTTCCAGCCACCACCCCCAACAATTCCTGTCTTATTGAGATCCATACTCCATTGCTGTCACCACTGTCCCCCATCACACGTCCGATCCCTTCTCAACTGGCAAAACTGTACTCATCTTTGCAGTCTTTGCCTAAAGAAAACGGTTTTTCCGGCACAAATCTTGTCCCTTTAACCAGATGTGGTCTTCCTGCTATATATACTTCCGTAGTACCCTGCTTTCCTTCCATTTTCAACCTGATCCATTTCTAGGACAACTGCTGATGTTTCGTCTTACTCAGCAGAGGGAATGGAAACCAAGGGAACAGAAATCACGGTCATTCTTATTCACAGCTGTATGTCTAGAGTACTTGGCAACTAAATGATGCTTTAAAATTATCTGTTAAATCAATAAATAAAATGATAAAGTACAATGTGGCAAGGCTCAGAGAATGCTTCTGGTAGCAGGAAAAATTCAGGCTAGAAAGCAGGTTGCGGCCACTTTCCAGGGATCTTGAGCATTCAGACTAGTTGGTTTTGTTTCTTGTCCAGGTAGTGGGAAGAGTGGAGAGCCTCCCCAAATTAAAGATGAAGAGCCTCCCCAAATACCCATGTTCTGAATAACTATCACCGCTTACTATTAAGAGCATTTATGCACTGATTGCAGAAAATCAGGAAAAAAATCAGTAAAGCAGAGAGAACAAAAATCGCCCATTTCTACAGTAGCTATATGATTTAAAAAAAAAAAAAATTGTAGACACTTGTTTTACACAACGGGGATCATACAACACAGTCAAGCTTGGACTCTACATTGTGTCCTATCAGCATTCTAACCTAAGCACGTTTTTCTTAGTATTTAAAAACCGTTAGTAAGCATCATTCAATGGCTTAGCTGACAATCAATCATATTACTATATTAATTTTTACTTACTGGTTTCTCATTTTTAAGAAGCTTGTTTTCCAAAATTGTTATTGAACTATTATGTAGTCAAGTGCATACATCTTAAGTTCTCTATGAAATGTACTCCCCTAGACCCACTACTCAGATCTGGTTGTTCACACTACAGCACCCCCCAGCCTTCCATCTGTCCTTTCCCAGGCAGTGCGCTCCACGGGGAGCCATTATTCTGACTGACAGCCCCCTAAGTTAGTTTTGCCTGTCTTTGAACTTAACAGGCTTTTGTGCCTGACTTCTTTTGCTCAATATTATGTCTGTAAGATTCATCCATGTGGTTGCGTGGAGTATAGTTCATTCATTTTCACTTCTTTGGAGGACTTCATTATATACATAGAGCATACTTGATTCATCTGTTCCACTGTTGACGGACACACGGATTATTTCCCGCTTAGAACTATCAAAAATAAGTTTCTGTGATCAACTGGGTTTTAATATAGTCGTATGTTGTAGTCTAAAATGCATCTCAGTGAACTGACTTGCGATAATGTACCCGCACCGTTGGGGAAGAGGGTTTTCACCCGGACGGGCCTCATCCAGGAATTCTGTTCTCTGTAATGGAGTGCCAAATTTGTGGGTTACGGAGGAGCAACCAAATAAAAAGGAAACATTCACCTTGAAAAAGGGGGAGGGGAGGAACAGCTTAGCAGTATGGTAAGCTGCACATAGACGTTAAAAGTCCAAAGTAAATGTGCCTTTTACCCCACTGATGGCATTTCCATGCTGTCCTAAGCATGGAAGACACTATGCTTTGGTTCTGTATCAGATGCACAAGTTTTAGAATAAGAAAAAACTGAATTTGAATCCTAGTTCAACTCTTTCTTTATTTTTTTAGAGAGAGAGAGGAATAGAGAGGGACAGAGAGAAAAACATCGATTGACTGCTTCCTGCACACCCCCTCACTGGAGACCAAGCTCACAACACCAGCATGTGCCCTGACCAGGAATCAAACTGCCAACCAACGGAGCCACACCGGCCAGGGCCTAGTTCAACTCTGTCTCTCTATTCTTGGTAAGTTGCTTTATCTCAGCTCATTTTTAAAATGCGTATAATAATATTAATATTAGTGGGAATAAATGCATTTTTAATGTCTACCATATCATTAGATTCCAATGAGTACTATTTTTTTATACTAATGGCCACTGACATGCAGTGCATTTTAGCTTAACGGACCTAAATAAGTTTAAGTTCAGATGAAACATTTCTCAAATATAATAGTGAAATATGTTCCCTGAAAACCAGATGATCTATTTTCTACAGTACAGTCCAACTCAGGCACCGTCAACTTAAGTCAATATCATGTTTAATTACAGCAAATCATAACAGTAGCAACAGTGAATTTTTGCATTCTGTTTGAAAGTTCAAAAGTGCTTCTAACTTCAAGTAAAATGCAATATTCTTGATACCTTTGGGGATATGACCCCATCTGTGCAAACCATCAATTTACTGTATCAGCTCAAATTCATTCTTCATCTCCTCTGTGATAATGAACTTGCACCCTTTATGTCTCTAGTCTTTGCAGCAGGTGCACTATTAAGCTTTGCCAGTGGAGGGCACTGGAGGAAGATCTTCTTCCTGCTTCCAGTGTGCTATGTACTACAGAGATACCTCGGTTCTCGAACGCCTCGGATTTCGACCAAATTGGTATTCGACCAGGAGATTCGAGAAACTTTTGTCTTGGAATCCGAACAAATATTTGGAACTCGAACTTCCAAGATGAGCCGAGTTGAGCCGAATGGCGTTCATTCGGCCCAGCGCGCCTTGCTTGCGTCCTCAGTGTGAGTGCAGAGAGAGAGTCACGCTTTGTGGAGAGAGTCACGCTTTACACTGAATTTAACCCTTAGACATACTGTACACTTTTATTTCTTGTTGAGACTTATGTTTTTCTACATATTATATACAAATTAGGCCAGTAAATAGGCATTTTCTGGGGCTTGGAACGAATTAATCCAGTTTCCATTATTTCCTATTGGGTTTCATTGCTTCGGTTCTCGAACAATTCGGTTCTCGACCGTCCTCCTGGAACGAATTATGTTCGAGAACTGAGGTATCACTGTACATTGTTTCTTTATATTCTCACTGCATGGGAGCCAGCAACTGTCATGTGAGGGGAATCCAGTCGTGCTCTGCCCAGGTCATATGCCCAGAACGTGCACTCTCTTAGAGAGATTGTGGCCCTTGCCCCAGCCCAGTGACCATCTTGGCATGGATCTCCCCATGTAAATGCCATGACCTACACTGCCCTGCAGGTGAGCAAGCTCCTGACACCCCACTCTCTCTGTGTACCCGCCAGTGCTCAGCTCCTGCAGTTTAAATGCTTTCTCCAGCACTAGACTTGTGCAGTTTACCCCATGCCCCATTCCTACAGAGGAAGGCTTCTCCAGCTCATAGTTCTTGTAGCATCTGGTGGCCAGCAGTGCCCAGAAGCATGCAGCTGCCCAGCACTGACTCCAACAACTATGAAGAAGTCCTGAGGTCCAGAACTTTCTTGTGTATTGCTTTCCTGGTCTCCCAGGAGGCGGGTTCTAGCAAGTCTCAGTGGTGAAGTACTCCAGTGACTTTTCCATTACCCAATGAGCCACAGCCATGCCCTCTCCAAATTGGTCTGATCTCAGCCTGGGATGGGAGTGGGGGGCTCTTTCTTGGCCCTTTTCCTTGGCCTTATGGATATCAGTTGTTCTTTATATTTGCTATTTCTGCATTCCGTAGCACTTTCTTTACTTCTTACTAACCAATCCCCTGTCACTTCCATCTACATTATAATTAATAATTCTATATTAAATTTTCCCTTTTCAAATTACTGCATGGTTTCTTTCTCCTGATTGGACCCCAACTGATACACCATCTTAGAAGATGAAGAAATTCAAGGGAATCCCAGGCAAAGCCAAGACCAAAAACCAGCTTTTCTGATTCCAAAGTCCCATTATTTTCTAATATACCATGATACCCTTTCCACGAATAAAGGCATATTAAGTAAGTAAGAAAGGAATTCTATAAAATGATTGACCTCTGTGTCACCTCCTTCCAACTCATCCTGTTAGACATTCAAAGACCAAAGCATCACACCATAGTAAATGCTACAGTGACAGAGAGATAGGCTTGAAGGACCCTATTAAGGAGCAAAAAGTGAAAACAAACACTATATCTAATTTTAATCACAGTGAAATCTGGAAACCAAAGGCAATACTCAAAACATATAAAACTGAACACAGAACACCGAGTAAAATACAGGACACCAGGTAGATTAACATCTTAACTCTTTTTTTTTTTTAATTTTTTTTATCCTCACCTGAGGACATTTTGGCATTTATATTCAGATAGAGCAGGAGAGAGGGGTGGGGGGAAGAGAGAGAGAGAGAGAGAGAAACATCAGTGTGAGAGAGACACATCGAGTGGTTGCCACCCAGACAATCCCAACTGGGGCCGGGGACAAACTGCAACCAAGGTACGTGCCCTTAGTGGGAAACGAACCCAGGACTCTCCCGTCCACGGGCCGATGCTCTAACCGCTGAGCAAGGGCAACATCCTAACTCTGGAAGTGACGACGTGATTGTAACAAACACAATGTAACCAGGCAGTCATTTCAGAACTTACCCAAATAAGCCAAACCAAACAGAAAAGATATTTGACTCTTACAGCAGTCAAGGTTCATTTACTTAGCACGTAAATAAAAATTGGCTCCCAAAATTAGACTCTAAAGAAAACTCAATATAATACAGTTCAGTGGATTAAGCATCCAGAGTTACCAGTTGGCCCTGGTCCCATCTCAATTTTTGATAATGTACAGACCATTTCACCTCTATGCCCAAAGGTCATAATTTCAAACAGAGTAAAAAGACTTAACTATGTTGATCCTGTTTTTCTTTCAATCTCCAGAATTCATCCAAAACATTTCCCTTGGATACACCTTGTCATATATGTTCAACTCGCCCCTGGGCCTTTGCGCGTGATCTTTCCTCTGCCTGGAATGCATTTCCAACAATGTTCAACCTATTCTCCTACTGCCACTTCAAATGCCATCTCAATCGTGAAGCTCTTGCTCATCTCTGTTAACAATGTGGTATGTGGTTCTCCATCACCGGAAGCCCCGCAGACTGATCTGTGCTTCTCTTATAATGTGTATCATGCTTTGCTTTCAGTGGTTTCCCTTATGTAACCCCCTTCGTCTCTCTGGATGCACTAATTACTTGGGGACAGGAACTCTTCTATGGGTATGCTTTATTGCCAAAAGTGCAAACACAATTGTTTCCATACTGACAGTGCTGACTGATAAAAATTTAGATAATTCCCCACGGTCACACAATAAGTGTACAGAATGACCAGGAATAAAATCCAAGTCTCTTGACTTCCCAACAACCGTCTTTATATTAAGTCATTGTAAGTGTCAAGAGACAAGATTTGAAGATATAACATCAGGCTTGGGGGGAAGAGCTAAAAGGATAGGAATATGAGAATTATCAGTTTGACAGCAGGATATGTACTACGCTTGGCAACAACAAACGAATTTCAAAAGGCTGACTATGACTATGGCAAACCAGGAGAACTGAAACCAGTCCACAGTACTTAGGATTTATTTGGTATCATTATGACTACTGAGCGGGGGACTATCATATAAAAAGCTATGTTTGTGATGATTACTAGGCCTTTAGATATCAAATGGAATAGAGGTAAGTTATGTTGGGGATTTAAGAGATCAGTCAAGTTAGGAGGTTATTAAGAAGCCAACACATACAGAAAGTGTTAAGATATAGGTTAAGATATAGTACAGTTCAACATATATTTAGTAGATTGCATTTAATCTTCTGCAGTTTGCTTTTTCACTCTACAATCTGTTTCTAGGACTCTTTCCTGTAGTAATATATAATCATATTTTATTTGTTTCATGGCTATATAATATTCCATTGTTTGAACCCACTAAAATGTACTTGTATATTCCACTGTTAATAAAACCTGGGTTGTTTAGGTTTTTGCTAGTCTAAACAACACTGTCTAAACATTCTTGTGAAAGTTTTATATACAGCATTTGCCTCAAAGTAGAATAATTATAGACGATGTGTACTTTCAGCATTAATACATTATCTTTTTCTTCTCCTTGCCTTTGTATTTTGTCAAGGATCTCCTTTCTTTAATACAAAAGTATTCAATATTTAACTATCCATTTCAAGATAAGCTGTAGTTTTATTTTTGTAGAGATGACCTTTATAAAATTGAAAAAGTTCTTTGTATTTCTAGTTTTCTGAGAGGTTCTTGTTTAATTTTGTCATGAATAGATGTTCAGTTCTATCAAGTGTCTTCTCTGTATTTGTTGAAATAATCGTGTGGTTTTATAATTTTATTCTGTTCATGTGGTGAGTTACATTGATTGATGAGTTTCAAATGAGAAATAGAACTCGTTTTTCAAGGATAAAGTTCACCTGGCTGTGGTTTATTATCCTTTTTATATATTCCCAGATTTGATTTATCAGTGTTGTGCTAAGAACTTTTTGTGGCTGTGTTATGTGCAAATTAGTCTGTACTAATTTTCTTCTAATATTTTTGTCAGGTTTTAGTAACCAGGTTATGTTGGCCTTATAAATAGAGTTTGGAATTGCTTTTTCCTCTACTTACTAAATGATGTGGGGTCATTCTTGAAAGATAGATTTGTTGGATCCAAAGCTCTGTTTTCTGTGCATTGGCCAATTACAGGGAGTTCTATAAAACGGAGATCCGGCCCTGGCCGGTTTGGCTCCGCGGTTAAAGCATCAGCCTGCAGTCCAGGGAGAGCTGGGTTCGGTTCCCGCTAAGGGCACGTACCTTAGTTGCAGTTTGTCCCCGGCCCAGGTTGGGTTGTGCAGGTGGCAACCACTCAATGTGTCCCTTTCACATCGATGTTTCTCTCTCTCTCTCCCTCCCACTCTATCTGAACAAAATATAGAAGAGTGTCCTCAGGTGAGGCTAAAAAAAAAAACAACAAAAAAAACTGAGATCCGTGTGAGCGGCACCCCTGGAGCTGTCCAGTGCACAGCCTTTGTGGCTACATACACATAGTAGCCATGCTGTGATTTTCTCAAATCTGCCAGTATTGGTCTACTGTCTACTAGCTTCCATTTTTTAGAAGTTATCTGTTTACCTAATTAGTTTTACATTGCAACTGATCAATCTTTTCTCCTTGGCTACCATTAAGATCTCTTTTTCTTTAATTCCACTATAATTTGTTCACTGTTCCATTATCTCATATGCATAGATATGTATTCCTGTTCATTATCTTACTTAATTGCTATCAACTCAATGTTTATGTCCCCCCAGAATCCACTTGTTGAAAACTAATACCCAAGGTGCTGATACTTGGAGATGGAGCCTTTGGGAGGTGATTAGGCCATGAGGGCGGTGCCCTTATAAAAGTGACGGCAGAGTTCCCTTGTCCCTTCCATCATGTAAGGACACACCAAGAAGACTACCGTCTATGAATCAGGACATGGACTCTCACCAGACTCCATTTCAGAGCCTTCCAAACTATAAAAATAAATCTGTTATTTGTAAGCCAACCAGTCTATGGTATTTTGTTATAACAGCCCAAAAGGACTAAGACACTAGTATAAATGTTTCTTTGTGTATCTATGATACATATTTTTCCAGATAATTTTCAGTCAGTTGTTTTCTCAATTACATCTATTCTTTCCCTCCGGGACTTTAATTGGATGTATCTAGATATTTATTGTCCACCATATCATCTAATTGTTGATATTTTCTATCTTCTTGTTTCTCTGTGTTATTATAAGCTGGGTAATGATTCCACATATGGCTTCCACTTCACAAATTCTCTTTTTAGCTGTATCTGATATGCTTCTAAACCATCTGTTGAGTTTTTTATTTCAATTGAACTTATTTTTTTAAGTTGCATTTGATTCTTTTTGGAAACTAATTTGTTCACATTTAAAAATCTTTTGTTCCTCCTTAATAAAAAGTTTTTAAAATCATATTTCTAAAGTATTTTATACTGAGCCCTCTAATGAAATTGATGATTCGAATACATAAAGTTCTTGTTTCTTGAGGGTCTAAATATGGTATTTGTTGTACCTGATGACTCTCATTAAGAATGACTTTTCCTTTTTCTAGAGTTTGATAATATTTAATTGCAAGCTCAAATTTGATTGAATCTAATCTCTATAAATTATGAAAATGTATCTGTCTCCTAGGAAGTTTGCAGTCTAATTCTCTAAGGTGTTATTTTTTAAAATGATCACTTTGGTGGCTTTCCTCTAGAGAAGATTCAGAATCAGATCCCCTTTTTTGTCAAAAGCCAGAAGATGCCACTGATTGGTGGCCTGCCTGCTGGGGGCAGGGGAGGGTGTCTTTATTAAAGCAGGAATCTCGGGCACTGTTCTCTCACATTGACCTTTGCCTTGATGAGTCCGCTAACCAAGTCTGTTTGTTTAGATCAAATTTAACTAATTTAGGTTTAATTCATTTTTTTTAATCAGCTCAAAACATTTTTCTAAAAGAACAGTACAGCCTCTGTGCATCTGTGTAAACAATATGTCTTTAGGACCAAGGAGATTTTGCTCTCTCTCTCTGCAACATTCTTGGTCTTTGATTTCCTTTCTAATCAAGACCTGGCAAACACAAACACGTACATATTCACATTCCTCGTAACGAGAAAGGCTTACGTGTTTTAATTCCAGTTCTCACACAAAAAATGTAGCCGTTTCTGTTTTATCAGCAGAACAAAACAAACATGGGAAGTACCTGGCACAAAGGTAGTCCTACAAAGAGAGATATATATAAAAGAAGGGAAACAACAATGTCTCGTGGGAGGAAAAGAAAAGGCAAAAGTTCATGAATAAAAGTTCTTCGTTAGCGGCTTAAAAAGAGAAAGGCTCACCAATAACGAGAAGATAGAAAGGGGTGTTGCGTTTCAGAAGTGCAGCCCCCCAAAAGTGGGGAAATCCTCTTAAGAGGCAGTGAGGATAGAAACATAGCAAAGCATGAAAAGCATATTCATCAGACCACGTGGTTCAACCCTTTTTCATGTGGTGAGAGAAGGTTCCAGAAAGCAATGAAAGGTATCAAACCATTAGCCAGGAGTTCACCGAAGTAAGAAATGATACTGGTGGTTGATCACTGAAGATTCGAGGAGGGGACGACGTAGGGAAAGAGTCTGGTGAACTGTCTAGTACATAACCAGGCCACAGACTGTGAACACAATGGTGAAGGCAGCTAAACACTCAACTAAATTACAGCTGTTCTGGTGTCTGTGGGCTTGCAAACCTCGGCTCCGGATAGTTTTTCTAGTATTATTTTCCCTGGGACATATACAAATATTTATTTCTATTTTAGCTATTTATTCTATTTATTTCTATTTCTATTAATTTGAAATGGGGAGCCTATTTTTGAAATAATCTCCTCACCGAATGTATTTTCTCTTATTGGTAAGAGGTTTACTTTTATTGAACTTCTGTCAGCAAGGCTAAACCGTGAAATGCACTGCTTGGAAAGGGGTGCGTGGGTAAGTGTTCCCAGATTAAAGTCTATAGAGTAGGACAGGAAAAGATCACGTCCAGAATGGAAAGTGGACGTAGAAAGAGCTTGAGGAAGAAACACTGAGTTGCTGAGAGAGGACAAGGAGGTCAAAAGCTCTCTGGGACTCTCGGGGTCCTAGTGCCTCCATCACCTGCTTCTCAGCTCAGGGTAAGCTGAAGGCAAGAAGACTGAAACCTGTTGAGGAGGAAACTGAAAGTATACAGGCCTCTTTTTTGTTTGTTTGTTTGAAACTCTGGAAGAGCAAAGTTCAGGGTTAGCCTCTTCTCTCTCCTGATCTCTACTTTAAAATGATGCACAGCCTATTGTACTTATAACATGAACATTTTATTACTTTCTTTTTTCACAGTATGCAATAAACATATGTTTTGTTCATTTTCATTTTTTTCCTTGATTGATTTTAGAGAGAGAAGAAGGAAGAGGAAGAGAGATAGAAACATCGATGAGAGAGAACATCAATTGGCCGCCTCCTGCATGCCCAACACTGGGGATCGGGCCCACAACCTGGGCATGTGTCCTGACCGGAAATCGAACTGGCAACCTCTTAGTCCGTGGGTGCTCAACCACTGGGCCACACCGCCTGGGCAAACATATGTTTTGTTGTTACCATGTTTCTGTAAAATTATCAGTAATTGAATAATGTCTCAGTGAATTGTTCTCCTAATGTACTTAGTCTTCACGCTACTGTTGCATATTTAGATTGTTTTCAGTTTTCACGATCCCAAATAACTCTGGAATTTTTTCTTTTGAATGAATAAACAGAATTGAGAATACACTCTGAATAACCACATGCCTCCATAATGCTAAATGTCAACAGTTCCACTGGCCCACCAAACTCAATTCAACACATATGTATTTAAAAAAAAAAAACCCACAAAGATGAAAACATACTTGACCCGGCTCATAGGGTGCTCAAGGTGGAAGCCGGATAACTAACAAGGTAGAGCTTTGCAGTATGGTCTCCAACAGCCAGTAACTGCTTATTCCTTTGGATCCATAATATGTTACCAATTCAGCCTGACTCACTTTACCTAAACTCTGGGGAAAAAAATGAGTTGACACATTAGATGGCAATATCTCCTGGTACCCTGAGACAAAATATGATACACATGGTGTGACCAAAGGTTTTCAAGTTACTTCTGGTTATATGACAAAATTTACGAGATACCAAAATTACAGTAATAGCTATGTCATTTTCATTGTTTATGAGGAATACAAGATAGAATATTTGAAATTCGGTTGTGCTGTGAAATTAGAGATCCATTATTATAATGCTGTAGGTCTACCCAGGCATCAGAAATTCATTTCCGCTTTCCAGGGCTATGTATAAAATAAAAACTGGAAAACTAAATGTGCCAGACCACTGAGCACACTTGGAGCTCGGAGGCAAAGGCTTGCTGAAACTCAGGGACATCGTACCCAGAGGCCCAGTGCCCAGCCAGAGCTGGTGGGTAGAGTCTCATTATAATTAGATAGTTCTGAGTAAAGCAGTAAATAAATACTTTCAAAAGAAAAATCTTTCTTATAAATGTCATACATGCTTATTGTAAAATATTTTAATGGGAATATTTAAAGAATAAATAAAATCACTTAAATTCTGCCCTGGTCAGTTTGGCTCAGCGGTTAGAGCGTCGGCCTGCGGTCCGGAGAGACCTGGGTTCGGTTCCCGCTAAGGGCCCGTACTTCGGTTGCAGTTTATCCCAGCCCTGGTTGGTCGTGCGGGTGGCAGCCACTTGATGTGTCCCTTTCACGTCGATGTTTCTCTCTCTCTCCTTCCTCTCTCTCCCTCCCACTCTATCTGTACAAAAAATGGAAAAATATCCTCGGGTGAGGATAAAAAAAAAAAAAAATCACTTAAATTCTACCACCTAGAGATAACTAGCATTATTAACATTTAACATTTTATTTATATCTTTTGAGTTCTCACTCCCTCCCTTTCTTGGTCCCACCCCACCTTTCTCCATTTCTCTCTCTCCTCTCTCTGCTCTCCTCTCTCCCTCCCTGTCTTAGCACTAGGTATTTTTATCATCACTAGGCATTTTCATTTTAAAAAAAAAGAATTGGCTAATCATATACACTTTTAAAGAGAAAATAATTCCTTAAGTATATAATTGGCTGATGATGTGTACTAAAATAATCTCATTTTTATTTTTATATTTCACTTTTTTATTTCTTTGATTAATAAAATAATTCAAAAATTATTATTTAAAAATATGATTAAGTAATGTATTCATGGAACCATTACTGGGCTCTTACTCTAGGCCAGGCACCAATTTAATCATCCAAAAGAGTCCCTCCCTCCTTGCAATTTTTCTGTGCGTTCTTCCTAAATCCATGCTGGCCCTTACTAGGGTCTGGTTTGAATTTTAAATCAGTTTACATTTCTGTCTTTGACACTAGTCTATGAATTCTTTGCAAAGCAAGTACTACACCCAGCAGTGTTTAACTCTAAGCCTGGAGCAGTCTATATACTCAGTTAACACCTCGAGGATTCAGCTAAACCATTCCCCAGTGACGCAGGTACCACTGCAGGAAGGCAGGGTCCCTACACATGCACACTCTAGTCTCTCTCCTCCAGACGATTAGAAACTCGTGCAGGCAGGGACGTCATCCTATCGATTTTTGTACCATAATTTCTTACATCTCAGAGGCCTTCAAAATTAAATTCTCAAATACCAAGGCTGCTTGATTTTACTAACTCTGAAGTTACTACATATCGCATCTCATCTCAAAGTTAAGCCTTAGAGTTGCTGTAAATGCTAAATGACATGGCCACAAAATTTGGCAGTTTCTGATTCTCTTACATTTCAAAGAAACTGCTGGGTACTTAGGAGACAGAAGTTCATCAACTCAAGTCGTTTTACGCCTGCTGACTGTGAATGCCACATTCAAAATAAGATGATTAGAAGAATTCGGTGCAGTAGCAACAATCACAAAAGTATGAATCTTATTTCATCTCTTCTATGTCTGTAGCTTGGTTCCCATGGGAACCAGACAAATTTTAAACTTGTTTCTAAAAAGAAAAAGCACTATTCTGCATTAGACTTGCACTTGGGCAGACCATGTGCATTGATTCAAATATTGAAATGAATTATTAATAGAACCAATTGTAGAACGCTTGCATGATTTCTAAAGGGAAAAATAAATTAATTTAGAAAATGTATGTGCTTTAATCTGACTAGTTAAAATATGGTGATGCTGCCGTGGCTGGTTTTGCTCAGTGGTTAGAGCATCAGCCCACAGTCCAGAGAGACCCGGGTTCAGTTCCCACTAAGGGCATGTACTTCAGTTGCAGTTTGACCCCGGCCCCAGTTGGGGTCATGTGGGTGGCATGACTCGATGTGTCTCTCTCACATTGATGTTTCTCTCTCTCTCTTCCTCCCTCTCTCTCCCGATCTATTTGAAGATAAATGCAAAAATGTCCTCGGGTGAGGATAAAAAAATACACACACACACACACACACACATATATAGTGATGCTCACAATTGGTGCTGCATATTAAAAATAATTCTTACTAACCCTAAAGATAATCTTCTGTGTGTGTGTGTGTGTGTGTGTGTGTGTTTCAACATTTATAAAACCTTTATTTAGCACCTTCTATGTAAGGAGGCCTGTGTTAGATATTTAAGCTACAGAGATAAACTAAATAAATCTCACCTTCATGTCATGTAGATTAAGGAGAAGCACACGCATTAAAGATACGGCAATAATGGAAACACAGTAACAATTTGGGGAGGTGAGAGGGCAGGTGAAGTCAGCTCTGCCTCACGTGTCAGAGAGTTAGGAACACCTCGATGACTACAAGGGACTTAATGAAAAAGAAAAACATAGATCTGGGTCATATAGGCAAAGAAAATATAGAGCATGCTCCAGTCTTCTTCCTTGCTTGAATTTCTTTCTGTCCCACAAGAACTAGCTGCATTAGCCATTTGGATCCTACACATTTATCCATATTCACTTTCAACTTGGACAGGAAGAGAGGGTTGTTTTTCAATGAAAAAATCTGCCTGTGTTCTGTGTCTGAGCTATGCCCAAAGCCTCCAGCCTGAACTACACACATGACGATGAAGCTCAGAATGTCCACTGGAAAACACACAGGCCTCCTGGCCACCTGGCAGGCGACAGTCCAGCACCTCCTCCAGAGACGAGAAGGAAGGACTGCATCTCCTGACACAGCACTAGAACCGTCCGTACGTGACGAGGAGGCCTACAGAACACAAGAGTTGACTTGAGTCACACTTGGGGTGTTCCCGGTGATGTTTACCACATCACAACTAAAAGTCCAGTGTACCCGTCAGACCTAACCACATGCTGGACCACAGAGAGTGTTTAAGGAGTGGGATTTCTTCACGTTCCTAGGAGAATTTAACCCTTGCTCTTAACCACTTTCAACTACCCATGTCATGGAGAGCCACCAGCACACAGTTACCCAAACCAGACATGAGCTTTACCTTCGGCCTGAGATTTGCTCAGGTTAACAAAGAAAAGCATTCAGATTCCTAAGAAATCACAACCAGTGATGGGTGGTTGTCAAAATGCAGAGTGCTGGGAGGAAAACCAGTTTGGGAATAAATACCTGTAGGCAGTCGGAGCCTTGATGTCATAACTCTGCATTTCCTGTTACACTCCCCACCCTCCCCGCTCCCCAGGTCCTAGGAGGGCCCCACCCCCTGCTGCCCCTGCATCACTGTCAGGATTCCCAGTCCCAGGAGCCAAGTTCCCCATGGCGATGATGACAGCCCTTGCTGAACAGGCCACTCTCAGGAGAGAATGTTCTCCTTCCTTCCAAACCTTGCTGTCTGCTCACAGCGTTTTCTATTTCCCACCGGGGGCACGAGGCTGTCAGCGGAGCTGATTGAGACTGCAGAACCCCAGGGCAGTCATGACACATCCTTAGCGCACAGTCATGTGCCACAGTCACAACCCCAGGGAAGTGCGCCGCTAGGCCACTGGGTTGTCACTGTGCCAACATGGTAGGGCACTTACACACATCAGATGGTACTGCTACTGCGCTGGGCTGCAGCTGTGAGCCGAACAGCTGTCGCAGACAAAACAGCACGGGATTCAGTCAAGAGAAAACGACGCCACCAAGAGGCCTGGCGAGCAGGCTGCAGCCGGTGTGACACAGCACCTCTCACTGCAAATTGCTTTTATACTAGAGAGAGGACACTCTAACACAGCGACGGAAAATACAGTACAGTAAATACACAAACCAGTAACATCTTTGTGTATTGTCATTATCGAGCATCCTGTGCATACGTGTATGATGAGCTGTTCTACACCACTGGCCCAGCGGTGGGTTCGCGTCCCACAAACACGAGTCATCACCGTGCGGACCATGATGACGGCTGTGACGGCGTGACTGCATAGCTGTCCGGCTTTGGAGCACGCAAGAAACGTCGGAAGAAAGGATTTTTATTTTATTTTTTTAATAAGCCTTCTCTGAGGCTCTATTTAAAAAAATTTTTCAGATAGAGTGGGAGGAAGAGAGAGAGAGAAACATCGACGTGACAGGGACACATGGAGTGGCTGCCTCCTGCATGACCCCAGCTAGAGCTGGGGACAATAGCAACCGAGGTAAGTGCCCTTAGCGTGAACCAAGCCTGGGTCTCTCTGGTCCACGGGCCAACAAGCTAACCACTGAGCCAAACTGGCCAGGACAGGATTTTAAACCTGGAAGAAATAGCCGATAATGGAAGAGGCCCAAGCCATCCAAGCAGCACCTGTGAAAGCTGATTTGGGGGGAAAGGGTGTTGGTCAGCAGATGGCATAACTACAACTGTAAGAAATTGAAGTTTTCTGGGTAAAAACTGTTTCACTGTTTGTGCTCAATAAAAAATGACACACACGTATGCGGCGTGACCGATACGACCTCTTGAAACTCTGTAGGGGGAAATAAGGCAACATCAGATTCCAGTAGCGGGTCTGGGAATCCATGCTCCAACAACTGGCACAGAAACCTGGTTCCCAGACCCCCAAGTAGAATGCCCGCTCTCTGAGCAGCAAGCTCGGGGCCTCCGGAGCCCTCTTCTCTCCCCTCTGAATCTCCAGGACCATCCCCTTCATCCTGCTCCTCTCCCTGTGTTTGTAGCGACAGCACTAACCTCACTGCGTGTAAGTCCTCTCCCAGGGGTCCTGGGCCCTTTGAAATCAGGGACGGCGCCTCCCAAGGGCTGTGTCACCCGCTCCCACCATCAGTGACTCTCATGTGTTCCATGAATGTTGGATCTAACATTAAAAAGGAGATGGAACTGGAGAGGAATTTTGTTTTCTCTCTCTTGAGTATTTGAAAAGTACTGTTTTTTTTTCTTACCCTAAAAAAACATCGATTTTGCATTCAGATAGTGCTTTACAATTAGCCAGGTCTTTTCCATCAATTATTTAACCTTCTTGTAAGAGCACTTTGAGGTGGTGAGGGTAAGGATTGCAGGGCTCAGAGAGATTAAATGAGTTTTCCAGTCACCCGAATTAGATTGGAACAAGAAGCCAAGCATGTTAATTCCTAGGTACTTTCCACCATACAGTGCTGTTACTAACCTTTATTTTTTAACCAAAATACATTTATTTATTAATCGCTTGGTATTTTTCAGTTTGTGCTAAGTGACATGGGTGGGGGAGGTCAGTTTAAAAATCAATAAGCTAGCCCTGGCCGGTTTGGCTCAGCGGTTAGAGCGTCGGCCTGCGGTACAGAGAGACCCGGGTTCGGTTCCCGCTAAGGACACGTACCTCGGTTGCAGTTTGTCCCCGGCCCTGGTTGGTCGTGCGGGTGGCAACCACTCGATGTGTCCCTTCACATCGATGTTTTTCTCTCTCTCTCTTCCTCTCTCTCCCTCCCGCTCTGTCTGAACAAAAAATGCAAAAATGTCCTCGGGTGAGGATTAAAAAAAAAAAAAAAAAATCAATAAGCTAGCCCTGGCTGGTTTGGCTCAGCAGTCAGAGCATCAGCCTTGGACCAAAGGGTCTTGGGTTCGATGCCCATGTACCTGGGCTGCAGGTTTGATCCCTGGCCCCAGTAGGGGTGTGCAGCAGCCAACAAATCGATGTCTCTCTCACGTCGATGTTTCTCTTTCCCTCCCTCCCTTCCTCCCTTCCATTCTAAAAAAAGAAAGAAAAAATATCCCCAGGTGAGGATTAACAAAAATTTATAAATAAATAAATAAAAATCAATAAGCCATAATCTCTGCCTTCAGGAGCTTAACATTTACTCAGTCTAATAAAATATACACCATTAACACACTATTTCCCCCCAGGTTGAATCTTACCTGAAAAATTCAATTGTATAAACAAGAGAGTATTTTAAATGAGTGTTATGAAATGTTTGTTATATTTTTGAATAACAAATGGCAGCTTGCATTTCATCGGTAGGAACATGTTTTAAGAACTGAAGATGTCAAAAGTATGACCCACATGCATCTTTCCAACTCACAAAATGCAGACTTGACATCAAAAAGAAACATAAACAGAAGTTTCCTGAAATACATTTGCCAAATTTATAGTGACAACTGAAAATATTGGCATTGTGATATAATAAAAAAAAGTCAGTACTATAGAACATACCCAAATTCCACCGAATACCCTAAAGTAAGAGAAACACAAAAAAGTTCTTGCAAAGGATTAATAGTGATTGGAATTATATTTTATTTATAAAGGAAATTAAAAATCGCTATCTATAAATCCTAATCAATACTTTCATTCTATGTGGCTTCTCATTTATTAAAGAAATATTATGTTTTCATCTCTACAAAGTATAAAACTGAGATTATAACTATATTCATTTTCCAACTATCTGACCCCAAATTGAAGTGTGTGTGTGTGTGTGTGTGTGTGTGTGTGTGTGTGTGTGTGAATAAGAGGATTAATTAAGAATATGGCTTTGTTTCATTTTGAAATTGAAAGATATATTTTTTAAACTCACTAGTAATTTTAAAAATTACATAAAAATGATATAATTTTAAAAGTTGAAATTAATAAGAATTCCAGATATCAACAGAAGGATGGGAATATAAATTTCTCTTCACAGAGGTCTCAGCTGGGATCTGCCTACTCAAGAAGGCATCACCAAGGTTCCCTAGTGGGAGAGGTCACCGAGGGCATTAACTTTTGATGTAGGTGTCCACAAGGAAAATAGCCTAAGTAAAAATAAAATAAGGCCTGGTTGGTTTGGCTGCATGGTTAGGGTGTCAGCCCACAGACCAATGAGTCTCGGGTTCAATTCTGGTCAAGGGCACATACATTGGTTGCAGTTCATCTCCGGCCCTGGTCAGGGTCATGGAGGAGGCAACCAGTCAGTGTGTCTCTCTCACTTCAATGTTTCTGTCTCTCTCCCTCTCTCTCCCTCCCTCCCACTTTATCTGAAGATAAATAGAAAACTATCCTCAGGTGAGGACTAAAAAAATAAAATAAAATAAAATAAAATAAGAACTTTATGTATAAAGTTTCACATGATAATGATATAAATTACATACATAATTTAAATGTAATAATATATATTTTATTATATATATTTAACATATATTATTGCATTTAATATATAAAAATATATATTCAACTGCAATTAAAACATCCAACCATATAAGAGAAGTACTTTATAGAATGCACACTATTATAATGGATTATGAAGAGCTTGCAGGACATGAAAAATAAGGCACAGCAAGAATCTGTGAAGACAGGAAATCATGCTCGCACCATCCTGTTAAATGAAAAGGGCAAGATGCAAAACTGCAACTATAGTAAAGCCCCAGACATACAGAGGGAAAATATATCATCCAAAAGACTTGAAAGAAATAGACCAAACTGTTCCCAGTTGTCACCTGTGGATGATAGAAGGTGATGTTGTTGCTGTCAACTTTTTGGAATGATCAATATTCCCTAAACTGGAAGAGTAAACCTGCTCCCATTAACTGAGAAGGCTGGCTGTTGTTCTGTCTTTGGGAAGGAACGCTCCGCATTTACCTAGTCACGCAGGCGCGTGCACACTACACGTCCTGGGAGTTGTGCTCAAGTTGCGCACTCGATTTCCCGTGAACATCAGACATCTCCCAGGCCGACACGGTGGTGGCTCTAACCCAGGTGGGTGCTTGCGGAACTCCGCTTCTAGAAGCTCTAGGCATATGAAGGAATCGCGTGAAAGGGTCCTGGGAGAGGGAGAAGAGACTGGAGGTACAGCTTATTTGGTTCCTTAACGAGCTTCAACCACAACAGCAGCCATTCATCCATTTTATTCCTCGATGTGGTTTGGCAGAAAGGGTCTCTGCTTTACAGCCAGGACTGCGGCGCTGCCCCGTGGGTCCGTGGTGCTCCTCCGTGGGCCTGGTGCTCCCCCGTGGGTCCGCAGCGCTCCCCCGTGGGCCTGGTGCAGGCCTGTTTGAACGTCAGAGGGAGAGGTGTGGACTTGAAGGCAGCGGGCGCTCAGGACACCTCTGAGAGGTCTCACCGTGAAGGAGAGCACCGCTCCATAGCTGCAAGAGTACAGCTTAAGCAATAAAGTAAAGTAAATAAAAGTTTCTAGCTCACTTTCATAGCTCTGAAGTTAATAAGAAAAGGCCCAAGTCTCCGGTGATTTTTTTTTTCTGTTGGCTTTGATTTTTAATCATGGGTTTCCTTATTAGAGATCACATATATTATAATTAATACAGCATATTACAACTTCTATTTAACATTATATAACGACATTTCTGTGGGTGTATATTAATGTAAATACCCTTTTGGCATCTACATTTGAAGAGCTTAAGTCTCAGTTAAAGAGTATAAACGTCCAGTTATAAGATGACTGAGCTCCGGGATCTAATATAGAGCATGGATTATATTTAACAATACTGTATTATATACTTGAAAGGTGCTAAAAGAGAAGATCGTAAATGTTCTCACCGCAAAAAGGACAAATAGCAATTATGTGACGTGATGGAGGTGTTAGCTAACTCTACAGTGATAATGGTTTTTGCAGTCTCTAAGTGTATCAAATCAACACCTGGTGCACCTTGCACTTACACAACAGTGTGTCGATTGTACCTCAAAGCTGGAGAAAAGGCCCCCACTACTCCCTGAGGCTATGGGAGATCTGTCACACCTCACACCGCAGAACTTTCTGTCCAGATACATGCAAATTAGCTGGTTAAGGCGGCATCACAGAAGTTCTACAAAGTGCAAATCCACTGGAAAACTTTCCAAAAAGTACTCAACATGGCAACAAGGAAGGACGTAAGACTTTGAAAAAAAATCTCAAATTTTAAAACGTACCGTTGAAATCTACAAACAATACAGGTAGAAGAAGCCAAGATGAAATAAATGCAAGACCTGGCTGCACTCAGAATCTGCGGGAACAACCTTGACCAGGCAGTGCCAGTTTTCTGCACCGGGCAGAGGAGATTGAATGGAGCGGCCCGGGCTGCTCTCTCCCTCAAGGCTGGCTGGCTAGGCTGGCCCTGGGCTGGCATCTGGGAACTGGCTTTTAGAGTGCGCTCTCCACTCCCTAACCAATGAATGGGGTTCGCTGTGCACAGACAGTTTATGCAAATAACGTGACTTATGCTGAATACTGGCCTTCCCTCCGGTCTGGGATTTTGGTAGTTGCTCGGCACAGGGAGCCTGTGTGACCAGTCTCACAGTAAAATCCTTGGGTGCCACGTCTCCAGTAAATTCTCTGGACAGAAACATGGCAACGTGTTACTGCATTTTTCCCTGCTGGAGAAAGGAACGCGCTGGGTGTGTTCCCTCTCAGGGCAGAGAGCACACTACTGTACGCAGATCTCTGTAGACTCTGCCTTTCTTTTCCCGGTTGATCCTATCATGTATTTTTTCCCTGCATTAAACTTGAGTGGTGACTACACCTAACCCTGAATCCTGAGTCTTCACAGTGGATCCCAGAATGTGTGGCTCGTTCTGAGTATCCCTGAGACAGGCACACTCAGAGCCAACATTAAGCATGTAATAAATTCACACGTGTGCCCCGAGCCAGAGCACAGGACGCCCTATGTACTTTTTTGCAGTATGCCAAGTATATTGACCAACGGCTCCTCCCTCAGCAGGAGAGAAACAGCAGCCTCTGAGGGCTTTCATGTCATTGATGGATTTCTTAGCTTCACCTCAATTCAGTCCATGGTTACAATAAAAAATATATTTATCAGCCCTGGCCGGTTTGGCTCAGCGGTTAGAGCGTCGGCCTGCGGTCCTGAGAGACCCGGGTTCGGTTCCCGCTAAGGACACGTACCTCGGTTGCAGTTTGTCCCCGGCCCTGGTCGGTTGTGCGGGTGGCAGCCACTCGATGTGTTCCTTTCGCATCGATGTTTCTCTCTCTCTCTCTGTTCCTCTCTCTCCCTCCCACTCTACCTGAACAAAAAATGGAAAAATGTCCTCCGGTGAGGATTAAAAAATATATATATATATATTTATCATGCTTTAGAGCTTATACCTAATTTTTTAAAAATGTTTTTGTTGGTTTTAGAGAGAGAGGAAGGGAGAGGGAGAGAAAGAAACATCGATTGGCTGCCTCCTACATGCCCCCTACTAGGGATTGAACCTGCTACCCAGGCATATGCCTGACAGGCAATCGAACCTGCAACATTTGGTGCACAGGACGATGCCCAACCAACTGAGCCACATTGACCAGGCAGCTTACACTCAATAATCTAGGTTAATCTTCACAAAACTCCTGTAAGGAAGGACAAGGTGCAAAATTGATTATAGATGAGGAAGTGGAAGACCAGATAAAGGAAACCAGTGCTTTGATTGAGGTAATGCTACTTCACATTCACAGAATGGGAGAGAGTTGAAATCAGTGCCAGGCCTTCCAGCCGCTGGCCCCTGACTTCTCCTCCCCCTCCAGCCGTTCCACAAACAGTTAGTACGTGGACATTTACACCGGCACAGAAGTCATCTACCCTCCAGTGAAATGAGAAAAACAGAAAGATACAACGTAAGACAATTGTCAAATATTCTTAGTTATGTTCTGCCTTTTTAGGGTTAAAATATCTATTTTGGTAGAAGCTTGTAGAAATAACAGATAGTGGCATTTCTAGTTATAATTTTGTGTTTTGTCTATTTGTAACATCTTCATAGAACAAAATAAGAGTCATTATATTCTACTTGAAGACTTGTTCCAAATAGATTGGAATATTTTCAGTTCCTCAGAGGTCTTAGAATTGTTTCCCCTTGTTAAAAATGTCTGACAAATTAATTTTATCTGCAGTGTCCTGGGTTCTGCCCCTAATTCTATCACTGACCACCAAGTAGTACAGGGCAGGCCCCGTCCTTCTTTGGGCATCAATTTTCTTATTAACAAATGTGTGCATCAATTTTCTTATTATTTTCTTTAATTTTTTTCCTCTTTATTGATTTTAGAGAGAAGGAGAGAGAGATAGAAACATTGATGAGAGAGAAACATTGATTGGTCACCTCCTGCATGCCCCGCACTGGGGATCAGGTCCACAACCTGGGCATGTGTCCTGACTGGGAATTGAACCAGCGACCTCTTGGCGCATGGGTCGAAGCTCAACCGCTGAGCCACACTGGCCGGACTCAATTTCCTTATTAAGAAGGAGGTTCTTAATAAGATGTATTGTGAGGGATCTTCCACCTCTAAAGGTCTATGTAATTCATCAATTTGTTTTCTCTTTGAAAGTTAGTTTCCTGGCCTTACAGTACCTACAATTAGCCACCAGGTGGCAGCACAGTATTATTTTAGCAGATTGTAAGCCAATGGGTGATTGGACACCCACAGCACTATATTTACTGAAGGGAAAAGACAGGGAAGTTAGGTCATGTTGCAATTACTTTCATTAAGCGAAAAACATTCACATATTAGCTGCCTCCCACATATTGCGTCAGGAAACACAGCTACATTCAAAGAGAAGAAAGTCTGTTTTTCATTTAAAAGAGGAGTCAATGTGATTGTAAGTTTATAGAAATAGAAAGATGACTGTAAATTCTTAGAAATAGGAGCTGAAAAGGCCTTTGGTGATTAAGTACTTTGCTAAAAGCTAGGCATACTGTGCGTACCAAGAGCCACCTCATGCCCAGTGCCTCACTGCTGGGTAATGGCAGAGCTCAAACCTGAAAGTAGCCCCTTTGGCCCCCAGGCCAGTATCCTGGACCCAACACGGAGCAAAGCTTTCTCATAAACTCAGGTAAACTGAAAATGTGAAGGGGCTCAGAGATGTTCCGTGCCTTCAGCCTGAACTTGTTGGCTCACTGGGACACCACGTGCAAATGGCCCGCTCCTGACACGGAGATTCAGATTGTTCATATGTATATAAATTTTGAGCTAATTTTAGATTTACAGGAAAGTTGAAAAATTAGTACAGTGCCTCTACACATTTCATATAACTTCTCCTGTTAACAACTTAGGCACCCATAGTACAATTGCTAAAACTAGCAAATTAATATTTGGACAGTATTATTCAAATTTTTACCAGATTTCTCACTGATGTCCTTTTTCTATTCCAGAATCCTACTGAGGGTCCCAAATTACCTTTCACTGGTATGTCTCTTTAATCTGTAATAGTTCCCCAATCTTCCCTTTATCTTTCATGATTTTGACATTTTCGAGAAATATTGACCCGACATTTTGTAGACAGTCTTACAATTTAGGCTTCTCTGCTGTTCTCACATGACCAGATTGAGGTGACACTTTTTTTTTTTTTTTTAAAGAAAGTCACCGAAATAATGGTATGTGCATCTCAGTGCATTACTGCAAGGAGTGGACGGTGCCAACGTGTCTTATTACCAGGGATGTCAACTTTGACCACTTGGTTAAGGTGATATCTTCTGGTTTCTCTGCTGTAAAGAATAAACGTCTTGGGAAAAACACTTTGAAACTATACAGATATACTGTTTATACTTAAACATTCGCACACCGATGTTAACATCCATCGGGCACGTACCGGCTGTCACAATTTCATGGGGTTTGTCTAATAGTGATTTTTCTGTTCCCTCTTTCCCTCTGCACTTACTGAATTCTGTAAGAAAGATCAATCACTTCTCCCCCTTTATTTATTTGATCATTTATTTATATCACTGTAGACTCGGATATTTATTTTATCCTATGAGCTAAAATCTAATACTATCATTATTTATTCTCTTGCTTCCATTGTCCCAGTGTTGGCCATGAAAAGCCCCTTCAGGTTGACTCCTGTTTTCTTTTGAGAAGCCCTCCCTCACTCATCCTGAGCATCTTATTTTTTGGTACACAAATGCTCCAAGCTCATCTCATGTTTTGCCACCCCAGCCCTGGAATCAAACACTTCTCCAATGCGGCTTGGCTCCTTATTTTGGAGAACGTTGTTTAGAAACCAGAATCTGTGTGTTAAGTGTGCTCATTGCTGCTGGAATGCCTTTGTTTCTAGAACCTGCCAGTCAGTAGATCTAAGAAATATGTGTACTTTTACTAACACGTGCATCTTTACACACCTATACTTCTTTATGTAGCTGCATGTCTAGCAAATACTACAAGTTCCTATTGACACCTGTCAATCCACTTGACCGCCACAGGGTGCATGTTAGCCTTCCTTCTTCATTTGTAACTCTTCTCCAGTGAGGAGAGACCTGGCTGTGGGAAGACAGACTGCACAGCCTCCTCGGTCACCTGCTCAGCCAGACAAAGGTGCGTGTGTTTAACAGACCAGGGATAATTGTGGAGGATGGAAACCGGACTAAGTGCGATTATGCAGTTATATGTCTTATGACTCAAAACTCCATCTGTTCAAACTGTCAGGTCCATAACGGAATGTGGGTAGTAACAGTCTCTGCAGTGCGGTTTGTAGCTGTTGGAACGGAACACCGCCTAGGTGTCCATCTCTGGGAGGATGGAGACATGAAATGGACTGGATGCAAAAGCAGGCTCCTGCGCAGTGCACTAGACCTGCAGACAACATGGACAGACCTCCAGCACCATGTTGAACGAAAATTCAGAAGAAAATACATAACAATCCCATTTATGTAAGTTAAAAGCACATAAAACAGGAGACATTGTATATGTTTAAAAGACACATGCATGTATTTGGCAGGTATCAGATCCTGCACATCCTGCTGGGAAGGGGAAGGGGAGCGGGACTTGCATATAAAAGGAAAAAAGTATTTTAGGATAAAATAAGATGAGAGCATTTTCACTGAACCAAGATGATAATGTGTGATGAACTGAAGAATATAAATAACTCTAATTTCCTCACTTGATGCAAAACTAAGAACAGGTCATGTATAAGAAGTCAGTGAAATAATAAAGCGACTAGTGACAAAATAAATTAATTTGAAAATAAAAATTTTACTCGTGTTAAATGTATTGTCATTCAAAGCTTCGAGAAGTTAAAGGGTAGGAGAGATTTTAAAGCTTCAGCATTGAAGACACGTCCACTCAGAATGCCATGGGAGACTGGTAGAAATGCATTGGGTGCTGTGAAGCCAGCGTGAGTTCTACTCACTACATCATTATGATGGCGGAGTTTGACAGCTCTCGTGGACACGCGTGATCGTCGGGGCTCATCTGTTATTCCTCTAGACTCTAAAAGGCCAGTTTTCTTCTACAATAGGAAACAAACCCTTCCCCCATGTTCACCGTGCTCCAGCCATGGAGGCCTTCTCTCCGTCTGGCCGGCTTCCCATCAACCAGCTCCGCTCCTGGACCCTGCCCGACCCCTCCATCCACGACCTCTACTCCACCACTCATTACACCCCGTGCCGTCTTACTTCATGTTCCGATTTAACTTACTTTATTTTACAATACTTCCTCTCTCTCCCTACCAGAATGTATGGTCCTCGGATGTGCTTGCTGTCACATTGCTGGTTCTAGGAACAGGGCCGGGCGAGGAATGGATGCCCCACAAATGCCTTGTCGGAGCTGCAGGGGTGGACTCCATGGGGAAGGTTTCTCTCAGATGCACCACCTTCCTCCTGGGACAGCTGCCCTGGGAGCCCGGCTCTATCCCCAGCTTCAGGAGCCTGGTGCCTGACTCTGACATCTGACACCCAGAGCAGACACTTAAAAAAAAATTTCCCCCTATAGGCCACAAAGTTATTTTTAGTAGGGAAAATAGAAAAAATGTAAATAGCCAAAAATTATTTTATTGATCTTTATGTACCATCAAGCTGGTAACAATATAAAAATAATACGATAGCCCTGGCCAGTTTGCCTCAGCAGTAGAGTGTTAGCTCAGTGACCAGTGAGTTGAGGTTTGTGGTTCATCCCTGGCCCTGGTCAGGTCCATGCAGGAGGCAGCCAATCAATGTCTCTCTCTCACATCAATGTATCTCTCTCTCCCTCTCTCTCCCTCATCTGAAGATAAATGGAAAAATATCCTCAGGTGAGGATTAAAAACAACAACAATAACAATACAACAATTAAAAATAAAATAATTACATTAATGCACTTCTTAGAAAATGGAAAAATGTCTACCATACTTTGCATACTAATTCACTATTTTAAACTTTGGACACAAAACCTCTCCAAGTGGTTACAGAACCCGCCCTGGCTGGTTTGGCTCAGCGGTTAGAGTGTTGGCCTGCGGTCCAGAGAGAACAGGGTTCAGTTCCTGCGAAGGGCACGTACCTTGGTTGCAGTTTGTCCCTGGCCCGGGTTGGGTTGTGCGGGTGGCAGCCATTCGATGTGTCCCTTTCACATCGATGTTTCTCTCCTTTTCTTTTCCTCTCTCTCCCTCCCACTCTATCTGAACAACAACAACAACAACAAACAGAATTAAAGTAACTCCAGTTTACTCATCTTTACAAACCCCATGTTGCTATTATTCATTTCCAATCTACTCCCTAAATCCAGGAACATGTGGGCACATGCTGCATCCAAAGCCAGCTGGTATATCCCAGGCCTTCATGAACTTACTCTTAAAATGAACACGGCTGGCTCTGTGCGTCCATGTGTCTGGGGCTGACCATGTTACTGAGAGGTCTCCACATTAGTACCCATGTGTTAAAAGACAAGTAATTTTTTAATGTGATATATATATATATATCAACAGTAAGCAACTGCAGCAGACTCTTTAAAAGGAGTGTTATCTCTGACGTTGTTTAGATTTGCCTGCCTATGTTGATAATAAAAGGCATGCACATTTTATTTGGCTTCATTGTTTTTAGATTCTCCGGAGACACAGCCCCCTTTGCTGCCTGTCCCGGGATGGACGGCCCATCACCTCCCTCTCGCCACACCCTGGTACAGGCTCAGTGAGACTGAGGCGGAGGCTCCCTCTGATGACACTCCCCTTCCACATGGAACCTGGGTGCCTGCCATTGTGTCAGCCGGCTTGTTATCATCTCCTGTCGTCCAAAGGTCCTCAGAAGGGCCCCCAAAATAAAAGTGTGAAGACTTAAAACCTTCCAGGAACTCATCAAAAGCCAATAACCTAGAAGTCCTAAAGAACATCTGGCTATTCCGAAGAGGAGAGGGAGAGGAAGAATAGTTAACACTCTGCCTCCGGGAAGGACGGTCACCTCACCTCCTCAGGCTCTCTCGCCCTCTCAGATGAGTGGCTCCTCCGTCCTGTCTCCTTCTAAAATGTGTTTTGATTCCTACCAAGGGTGTTTCAAAATAAAAACAAAAAAGTCTATTCAGTATGGTTTCAAGGTTGTCTTTCTTATTCCCACTACCTGATACTTCCTCAGCATAAATTCAGTTTCTACCTTAAATAATCCTATTCGCTGACCACAAGCCTGCTCAGGCAACACCTGTCCCGGGCAGTCTCTCCCATGTCCACGCCTCCGTCTCATGCCAGGCTGCAGAGAGATTTATGCTCTTTTTAACGCTATTTCTGTACTTGAAAAAAAAAAATGTCTATGGTGTACATGCTTTTTACTCTACTTGCTCTAATTTCTTTGAGTGCAGGGTCTGTGGGTTCATTCATCTTTTTAAACCTGACTCTTAGTATGTGTTCATTAACCATTTGAACAGAAGAAACTGAGGACACAGGGTATGATTTTGAGCCAACTGGAACTTAGCATTATAGAGACATTTTCAGCCACAATTCACCTCCCCAGACTGCAGAGGTCTGACTTAACCTCGGGAATGCCTAAGACTGGTTAATGTCTGCTTTTATTCCCAAGCCTACTTCTGACAGGTTTCCTAGACCAGGTGACATGACTTGAAGTCCGTTATCATGAGCAGATGATTATTAGAGGGTAACCGAAGGCATGGCAGTCATCAGAGCCTGCACACGTGGCTGATGAATCCAGGAAACTACATATGGAAGTGACATTAGGTAGGCTGACTACACTCTATCTAATCTCCATCTACTGTGAAGAAAAGGGATGGTAATTATTAATTATCTACCAATATTTCAACTTTTCAAACACACGCCAAGGAATTAGAACGAAAACAACATTGCTTTGCAAAGTGAAATCGTTTGCACGATTGTCCTCAGTCATGTGTCCCCTCGCTATAACAGGACCACACGTCTCTGCTCACTGTCATGTGACTTGTCGTGCAGTCTTTGGGAAAAGACCACATTCCTACCTCATCGATATGGGGCATGGCCATGTGACATGCATTGGCCAAAAGAATTGTAAGTAGATGTTTGCTATGATTAATTGAGCAGATGTCAACATAACGCGTGGTTGGGTTCAAGCTTTCTGCTCTTCCCTCCGCCATGGGAATGTGATGTCTCAGATGGGGCTTGCTCTTCCGCATGGGTTCCAGAATGAAAGGATATACGGAGCAATGCTGACGCCAGGGCTCAGGTTCTGCAGCAGACACAACATGCAAGTACGACCTCAGCACTGACTGTCATACGCCGCTGAGGCCTCTGGTTGGTTGTTACCCGGCACATGGCAGAAAACCGAGCTAATACATAGGGTAAATTATTGAAAATTTATTCTTTTAATGTAAGAGTAAAGAACATATAATATTTGTCTTTTAATAATAGGGCACATACAATGTACTCAAATATTTTTGAATGAATATAACTGCAATGAGGTAAAACAGGCTTTGTTTAATTATGTAGAAATTGAAACTTTAAAAATTAGTTTCCCTTTGTGCATTGGACATCTGTTGTTTTCGTCAGTTCAGAATCCCTTCCTCTACTTCCAACAGCAACATCCATCCCTTTCAGGGCAAATGATGAAGCTTCCAGTGATAGGGCACCAGCCTCCTAGGACACAGTGCCAGGCACATGCTCCAGATTTGGCCAACCATATTTCCCTATTTCCTCTGCCACAGTGATTAATTCATGGATGGGAATATAATCCAAGATGCTACCCCTTTCTTATATTTTCATATACCAAAATGGATCAAGAAAACTACTATCTTTTTTTCTTTTTTCTGGGTTCACAGCTACAATAGTCTGCAGCCACACCCAAACAGCGGGGAGCGGGGAGGCAAAAACAAAGCCAACAGAGAGAGTAGTAGAAGTGACAGGATGTTCTGAAGGCTCCTGAGTCCCTGAAATCCCATATCTAACCTCATCCAGGTAGGGTTTTCTTTTTGTGAGCAATCTGGTATCTTTCTAAAAATTCTCTCTTTATTTAAATAAATTCAAACTGAGGTTCTGCATCTATAACTAAAGAAATATTGACTATAACCTGAATTAAAGTAGCTTTCAACCATTGGTTTTATAAACAAAAAGAGAGCAAAACATTAAATGGACCCAAAGCCAACTACTTGGTTCATAAAACATGATTCTCCTGGAAGCCTGTTAGACTTCCATCAGGGGTCTGCTCTATCTCAGTCAGTGAGGACTGAGCATGGGGTTTTTACTGAACCTACACACTCACCCAGAGAAGACCTTCCCCTCCATCTGTAATTTGAATGATCAAGACACAGAAGCTGGTAAGTTAAGTGACGCATTTATAAAAGATGCAACATGTAGATGCCAACGAAGTACATAACCAGAGACAGAAAATCTTAGAGGACCTGAAATATCAGCTTATTTCCAGATTTTTTCCCCAGAAATACTGAAATAAGTACAGATAACAGGAGAAAAACACAAATTCAAAGATGTTTTTACCCACTGATGGAAGGTTGTAAAACTAAACTAATCAGAAAAGGCCAGAGTCCCTAAGTGATCGTGGATTACTACATTAGGACAGGCAGAGTTATTCTAGACCTAATATTCTCACTTCATGACTTTTTAAATGACAAAGAAATGGAAAGCTTATAAATCACTGCAGAAGCTGTTTGTGTGACTGAGAAGTCTGTAGGGACAAAACACAGCTTCTATGTGTCTGAAATATTATCCTGACTCAATAGTCATAAAACATCTTCCTGAAGTTCATTACTTGCAAGCCTAAAATGATTAAGATAGATAGATAGATGATAGATACAGATAGACAGACAGATAGATAAACAGATGATGGATAGATATAGATAAAAACCTGCTGTAAAATAGCCGAGGGAAGTCATCAAATATTACAATCTATAAACTCCCCAAACTATCATCAAACAGCAGAAGTGTTTGATCTCCATGAGAGCCAAAGCTCAAGGTGACGTGACACCTGAAATTGGACACTGAGACAGACACAGTGTCACTCAGTCGGACAAAGGCCTTCCACACGTGACCTCATCACAGGCTTCAGGGCTCACAAGTGAGCTTCTATACTCCAGAGAGTAGAAAAACATTAAAATACTGATAGCTACTCTTTTGATACTTTTTCTACATCTAGTTATCTAAAAGGCTCAGTGCATATCTCATTTTTCCTCATGGCAACCTGTGAGGAAAATATTCTCTTTGTTTACAGATGAGAAAATAGAGCTTGAGGTCCACTAATAAGTTGTAGAATCCAGATAACCCGATCTGTCTGACTCCAAAGCCTGATTCTCATCACTGCTCTACGTGGCCCCCGATGAATTATTCATTACTGGCCACAAAACACAGGAAGCCCTTGATAAATATTTCACGAATGAATGAATCACTGGCATGAAGTCTAAAGTCCTCAAAGCCATCTACAATGATGCTCCCTATTTGCGCAGTATTAATTCCCACGGTGACCTTTCATGGAATGGCTACCCTGAGCACTGCCATCATGTGGAAGGACAAGGAAAAAGCTTGAAGTGTAGGTAGGATCTGAGGACAGAGAGGTACAGTGACTTTCCCATGGTTGAAGAGAGGTTTTCTGCGGGAGGTCAGTGAGAGGAAAGGAGAGACGGATCATAGCCCAGTTGTAAATGGGCTCGGATGGTTTTCCTTCTGCAAGCCATAGGGAATCACTGAGAAACTCCTGGATGGAGGAAACCTGATTGGAGTTACAGATGAGCAAGATAAAGGCTGGAATCATACTGGATCCCAGAAGGAAACATACTTTCTTTTTCTGCACTCCCAACTTAAGAAGGTTTTATTTTCAGAAGGACTGACTACAGAAAGGAGAACACATGAAGGGAAGGAACCCAGGGCTATTTCCAGCAGAATGGTACTAGCTTGAAGGGATGGAAAGAGAAGGGTTACTCAAACCCAAAAGGAGCGAAAGGTGTGCAAAGCAGGCTACGTAGAAATGACTGGCAACCTCTAGCTAACGGCGGCTTCATGGAAAAGGAGGAAGAGGAATAAATACTCTGATTTCGCTCTCTCTCCCTTCTGTCTCCTGACAAGGCTCTCCACTGGGCAAACCCAATAAGCATCCAGAGTAGAGGGCAGCCCCTGGAAGAATTCACACAGATCTGCCTCCCAGGTGGAAAGCAGAAGCAGGAGAGTGAAGAGGGGATCTGGAAACACAGACAGAATCGATCTGGCTCAGAGTCTTCCCAATAACGAAGACAACTCTACGGCAGTGCAGGTTGTAGACCATTTTTAGTCACCTGCATTAACAGAGATGAAGAGTGAGTAGAAACAATGATAGAAGAGCTGAAATTATTGCCAGTGTACAAGATCCTTTATTCCCAGTGATTATGTAACAGAATTATATTTATTTTTAAACATTAGACTCATTTGTATTGTATTTCAAGTCTCTACAAGTAGGACAGCTATTCAGATGGCGGGCGGGGGCCGGGGAAGGGGGCGTCAAGGCTGGCTTAGACGTATACACAAAGTAACTTGATGTAGCGTGAAAAAATTAGCTGAGAATTATTAACAGTAGACAATTGAGCATGGATAATTAAGAATTAACTTCATTTGAAGCCACATATTGATATTAGTCGTTCAATATGCTAGTTGATCAATTATCTTTCAAGTTCATGAAAGAATAGAAAGCTCCCACAAGCAGACATTGTGGTGCTTCCTAATCAAGAGAAAAGTGGTTGTCCTTTGTATCATTTAATTAGATACTTGATTTTTTTTCCTGATCATTGCTTTTGCACATGGACATCCATAGGCAACACTTTTATGCCATCGGCTTATGAAAAATGTAGGCCAAAATTCTATATTTAGCTCTGCAAGAATTGACAAAATTAAAATATCCTTTGTAGGCAGTAGGCCTACGACCTAGTCCCATTTCAGCTCTCTGATTTGAGGCAAATCTTTTGATCCTTTTAACCTAACATCCTTGCCCTATCATCTCATAGAAAATATATACTGAGTGCTTACTATTTTCTAAGTACCAGGTTTATCTCCCTTACTCATCACAATGATCCAAGAAGTAAGTGCTACTGCTATCTCAATTTTACGCACGAGAAACCTGAGTTTGGTTAACCTAGGTTAAGTAATTCACCTATTGTCTTGTAGCCGGTGACAAAGCCAGGATTTAAACCCAGACCCTGCCCTCACTCCAAATTATACATTTGAACACTATGTTCCCCTACCCACTAATAGTGTTTTGGGGTTTGAATAAAAAAAGAAAAAAAAAAACCTTATGTTAAAGTTCTGTGTAGAAGTAAAGTATTACATAAATGTACAGATTTTGTTTTATAAATCCCGACATCCATCACCACCTCCTAAGTAAAACATTTCAAAGAGACTATTCAATTCACTTGTCATGTAAATATCCTTCCTGTATATTAATGATTTTCAGCTTTCCTGTGACTGAGGCAAATTTTTCAAATACTAGACTGTGTGACAGCATGCGCGAGGTAATGGGAAAGAGAACACGGGCTACAAGACAAAGAAAATGTAGAAAACTAAAAAATATACACACTTTCCACCAGTATCACAGTATTGACTTAGTTGCTCTTCAGAATCAAGCCACTGTTTCAGTATGAGTGTTGACTTGAGTGAATGAAAAAGAAACATTTTCTCCTATTCCAGGAAGCACACACATTTCGATGGCACTGTCTTGATGGCACGCTATGTATCTTTATTCTTATTACAAGTCCCTCTGCTCCGAACCTGCTCAGCCCACTTTCCTATAAAACAGACGTTATGAAAACAGAACAAAGCCCAAGCCGTGCACCCCGATCAAACCGGGGAAGCCTACACGAGGCTCGCTGCTGAATATCCAGGGGTTCTCGTCTGAAGTCGTTCCTGCTCTCCCCCATTTCCCCCTTTGCCGGGTAGAGGAAACGCAGTCTCTTTGAACAGGTATTTGTCTGAGGCTTTCCCCCTTCTCTTTAAAATAAAGAAAATTATTAAATAAACAAACAAATGAATAAATGAATAAGGCAATTAGGCACTTCCAACTCTCTCTCAAGGCCACGGAGACTACCCCGCGTGTGGACTCTGACACCATCACCCTTTCAGCCACGCAGCAGCTGTCACAAGAGACAGAGCAGTAAGATGGGTCCTGAGCAGAGCAGATGCCCACCTGCTCAAAGCCCCAGTCTCCATCTGGGTCAGATGCTACTGTAATGTGATCCAGTGAAGTCACATGGAGTTAGTAACACAGATTTAGTCAATAACTTTAATCACATGTCCAACTGAAAAAAACCTGGGAGCCCAGCTGTTGTGGCTCAGTGAGCACATCCCATGGACTGCGAGGTCCCGGTTCAATTCCTGGTCAGAGCACATGCCTGGGTTTTAGGCTGGATCCCCAGTAGGAGGCAAGCAGGAGGTAGCCGATTGATGCATCTCTCTCACATTGATGTTTCTATCTCTCCCTCCCTTCCTCCTCTCTAAAAAAATCAATAAAAACATACTTTTTATAAAATTGGAGGCTTTAAGCATTACATAGTTATTTTCACCAAAAAAAAAAAAAAAGTGACAATTAAAAAAGGTCTATAAATTCTTCTGTCTCCCACCAATCAACCGAAACAAATCCTATTTCTTGTTCCTCAACATTGGGTGTGAGTAAAATGGGGAGAAAACAGGAATCAATCTATTAATCTAGTCTAGTTATACAAAATCATAATAATGCTGCCTGGTTCAGTCAGTCCATTTTCATCGAGTGCCTCCTGTGTATCCAGTTCTGGGATAGCAAAAGTTATGTTATATTCCCACCCCCCAGAATGTTAAGGTGCATAATTTTTATAAAAAGAGCAAGATGGGCTAGGCTAAAGAATAAAAATTGTGGGTTGTGAAGACCCTAGACTATGACATATGAGTTCAGGAATTTCTTATCTAGATGATTGGGAAAGAGGGTGTAGCACAGGTAAGAGCCAGCCTGGGTCTAAAAGACAGAGAGAATTTGGATTAGAAGAGAAGGAAGAAGGATTTTTCTGGGTTGTCCGGCAGATGGTAGAAAAATAAAAGCAGAGAGGACATCAGTACTCTGGGAATATCCGACTGGCACCAGCAGGTGGAACTGATTTTCATGCGGGCAGGGGTAAAGAAAGAACCACAGAATCTAACGACAACTGCGCTGAAATAACCTCGGTGCTAAATGCTGATGATAATGAAAGCAGAATAAAGAGAAAGGAAATAATCATGAGACTTTGCAAAAAAACCTCATCATTCTTCTCACCCTTCCTCATAAAGTCCATGCTTTCTACCTCTAAACAAGGACTATGGGACCCTAACACTCCAAGAGGCATAATCTCACTTTGAATCTCAATGTTAAATTCCTTCTGTTCTCCTCTAGAACCCATCAAGGTTCTGAGTGTCAGTATGGGAGCCCATGGCTAATTTTAGGAACTCGCTCACGACGGCTGCGCTCTCCAGCGGGAAAAGAATATGCTGATGAACAGAGAAGGTAGTCTTGTCTTCTAGGGGAATTCTGAAGCTCACGGTGCTGCCAAGTATGGAAAGAACAGAAGAACAAAGTATTTCATAAATGAAGTTGCTAACTGAATGAAGTAATTACTAAAAGCAGAAAACGTGTATCTCACAATGGGGAAACACTAAGAGACCTCTTTTAACTCTCCCTAAACTGAACCAGCACAAAAAGTTCCTGCCCAAAGTCCCAATCACTAGTCATACGGGACACAGCAGAAGTCATAGAGTCTTAAGCCATCTGTGTACTCTACTTCTAAAAAGATAACTCAGTACATTTTGAAACTTAGAAAGGAATCCAAATCAGCTTAACTGCATTATCCTTTGACATTTTCAATTGCTATTGATTGATCAAAGTGTTTTCTTTGTCTACATGTTGGGCTAACACAGATTAATTACTCCAATATCCACTTAAAATTAAATCAAGGGAGATTGTGTTATAATTGGTTAGATCTGATCATGGAAGCAGGGAAGACAGTTGCACTCTTTAATGCTTCGTGTGCTTAATTTACATTTCTGGAAAAACATGCTGAATTAACCTCCCTCCAAATGAAGTAGCCAGGGCCAACAGATGAAATTTCTTACTCACTGCACGTCTACTTCAGAATGCTGACCATAACAGGAATTTCACTTCAAAGGCCTCTAGGTTTTGCTGAGTAGCAACTTCATCAAGGAGTCTTCCAAAATAAATTTCATATAAAGGTATGTTAACCTAAATTTTTTTTAAAAAACTCTTTGAAATTGGAAAAGGCATAAATGGCTTGAATGGGTTAAACTATCATTTATCCTGATATATAGCAGACACTGGTTTTCTTTTCAGTATCCATTGAACCGCAGTTCTTCTGTTGTGATCGGTTTTACTGCTATCCCCAGCTCTAAGGGTAAGTCCCAATTAATCTTGATCAGGCAAGGTAATCCTACCCACTTCATTTGTTTAAGTTAAATTAAGCCTATACCAATTAATGAATGACAATTCCCTGGCCAGAGAGATTTTTGCAATTTGCACTCAGTGGTACCGAACTGCCCTACTGGGTAGGGTGCCGGTTGCTCGGCAGCAGCTTGTCTGTGGCACAGGTGGGCCCAGCCGGAGGATGAAGGCAGCTGCAGAGGCTGAGCAAAAGCGAAAGCAAGTTCTTGATGAGGAAGTTTTACCAGTTCACCAACCAACCCTGCAGGCGGACCTCCCTTTGGATGTTTTGAGCAAAGCGAACCAGATAATTTCCTTGGTGTTTAAACCATGCGAAGTAATGTTTTCTGTAAACTCCAGTCAAAAGAATTCTTACTGCTACACCATGCGTGTTGTTCAACTCCTCTCAGAGTCTACACGTAGTCAGAGACCATGTCAAGAACATGGTCCTGAAAGCACGCTGGGAATAGTTCCACTTGCCCAAATATGCAGACAAAGGGGCCATCTGAAAAGGCAGCATGGCCCTGGCCGGTTTGGCTCAGCGGTTAGAGCGTTGGCCTGCGGTCCTGAGAGACCCGGGTTCGGTTCCCGCTAAGGGCGCGTACCTCGGTTGCAGTTTGTCCCCGGCCCGGGTGGGTTGTGCGGGTGGCAGCCACTCGATGTTTCTCTCTCTTTCTGTTCCTCTCTCTCCCTCCCACTCTACCTGAACAAAGAAAAAAGCCCATTAAAAAATATTTCCTCCCCAAAAAAAAAAAGGCAGGATGATTTTAGAAGTTGCCACTAATGGGTTCTCCTGGCCCAGGAGCTTAATCCTATGTCAACATACCAACCTCATCACTGCTGAGAAAGGTGAGTGACCACAGTGCAGGGATCATGAGGAGTTAACCTCACTCACAGAAGAGATTGCATCCTTAGTGTTTTAGTCTCTACAAGGAACTAAGCAAAATGCATGTAAGAAAAAAATGGCATATATAAACATATTTACATATTATTTAAACTATTTGTAGTAAGTGAGAATCTAAGCTTTTATTGGAACACTAAAAATTCAACTTTGAAGAGGACAGGTACCATGATAAGAAAGAAAAACATGGATTATGAATCTTAAGACCTGGTTAAATTCCTGACTGCGCCTTTCGGGACTACTCAAACTTTGTGAGGCTCACTCCCCTCGGCGGTAAAAGGATAATGATATAATTTTCAAAAGCTATAAAGAAGATAATAGTGAGTTAATGTGAAAGAGCTTAATAAATTCATTATTATTTACATGCTACATTATTCTCAAAATGAGTAGCCCCCAACATGGCTGTAAAGACAGAATGTGTGTGGTAAGATGCTGGTTGATTCATTTCCATGGAAAGCATTCAACTTACCATTGTCTATAGAATAAAGTCTAAGTACTTTTGGGTGTAATGTATAGCCCTGTACGACATACAGCCTGGCTTCGATTTATGTTTCCAGCCTCATCTCCTGCTACTTACTAATCTTTACAGCTCTGCTTGGCAATGAACCTGCAGTCCTGCCTTCCTCTACTCCCTGCTGTTCTCTGCTGTGATTCCTCCTCTAAGACTCGCTGTCTGCCTAAAATCTACCCGTCTCTCAAAGCCCACTCCAAATGCCATCGCCTTCACAGAGATTTACCTACGACTGCCTGTTGTGATCTCTAAACTCCTACTGCCCTTTTGCTGTAACTTGCTTGCCCTGAAAAAACAAAACAAAACAAAAACTCTATATAATGGCTACATGTGAACACATATTTTTCTTACTAGACTGTGAACTCTTCATGGTAGAATCATGTCTCAGGTGGTTCTATCTCCTTAAGAGGCTAAATGAGGTAATTCACAAATAAGTAATATTCAACTAATAAACACAACTAATAGAAGGAGAAAATGACTCTTAAAATACAGGGATGAATTCTTGTGATAAGATGTGTATGCAAATGATGAGGAGAATTCACACCATGGAACAATCATTCCAGTGTCAATTCAACAGGTAGAAGTGTGGTTGAGGCATCACTTAAAAGAAGGATAGCATCTGGATTAATGGAGAGGCTATTAAAAGGCATTCCAGGTAGAAATATATATACATGTATCAGCCAAGAGGAAAAAGTGGTTTCATATGTGGAAGAGGCAGAGAAGCAACTCATACAATAATCAGAGGGGCTCTCCTAGACAGCAGTGAAAAATCAGAACTGCTGTAAGGCCAAACTCTGAATCAGTCCAAGGCTTAAACTTTGTCCTTTTTACTGTACAAGAGAGACATTACATTCTTGAGAAGTCACTTGTAGCATAATATACACTGTAAAGATTTTTTTAAAAAAGGCATATGATGTATCAATTTCAAAGAACAATGAGGTCAGGTATTAAAGGTAAATCCAAGAATTTGAGACTAGAAGACTGGAGAACTGATTGTATCCCTAATAGAAATGAAGAATACCCACAGGAGGCCCAGTTAAGCAGATAAGGTGGCAAACTGTTTTGTTCCTGCTGGATGGAAGACAAAGGGCATCTTGGGGAGAACAGATACTGTGAGAGCAACTGTGTCCCTGAGTGAGTGCCCTCAGTTAACCACTGGGGTGCCAAGATTCGGATCTCCATGCAAAAGAACACCCAACCACCAGATGCTCTTTAATCTAAAGGAGATCATTCTATTCCCCTAAAAAAGAGCCATGTTTTTATTGTTCCAGAACATGATCTAGAACTTGCCATAAATATGGACTCTGGAACACCACCAAGATCTTTCCATTCAGGCTTACATATCCTAAAAGTATAAATGATGCTGACCACTTCCTACATTTCCCCACAAAAAAGCAAAATACAGCCTTTTGGTCTACCTTTATTACTCTATGATGTGAAATGTTTACTGCATAGAGGAGTTAACTTTCAGAATGTGCATACCTCTGGGACAGGAAATTCTCATTTTAAGGGAAAAGTACAGGATTCTCTGGGTAGCAAGAGAGGACAGTCACCACAGAGGTGGATGAATGGTTATGCACTCTCACTGCTGAATGGACAGCCCACCGTGCACAGTTCCAGGGAACACTATCCAGACTGTACTTCCATAAATGACATCTCCTAAAGCACAATTCCAGAAACCCACTCGTATGGTGTCCCCAGAATTATTGACCCTTCCCCAGACCAGAACTCAGTTCAAAGACAACAATGCATCTACTACAGAAAGTTTATCTTCTTATTTATGTTTTTATTTTAAGACTTCATGTTTCAAGACTGGTATAAAGCCTCACCTTCCACTGTCAATGCCCAGACCTGGGAGTTGAAACATGGTTGGATCTTCTAATACACTCAAATTAGGGAAGGGGTGGTATTGATGAGAATTTAATTTTTAAATTTTACATATATAGACACACAACCATATATCCATATATTACATATAAATATGTATTTGTGTATGTATGTACATTTATCTATATATTTGCAGGTAGACATTTTCTGAACCATCTGGATGATTTTATAAATGATATTGACACAAAATGGGAACCAGTGTTTCTGTTTTCAATTACGATCTCTTCCACTCAAAGTAATATCAGATGAAATCATCATGAACAAATAAACAACTGTTTGTGCTACTTCAAAGAAAGGAAAATGGAGTAATCATGTGACTTTTGAAAACTCAAAAGTACTTGTGTCTCTGCAATAAGAAGACATTTTATTTTGCTGGTAGATAGATGTAACACAGAAATCCCAGCTCTGCGCATACATTGTTGCAACAACTCATTCTCCGTAAGAATAAATAGCAAATGTGTAGGGAAAAATGTCTCTGTCCCCAATTCTAGCAACCAGTTCATATAACATTTTAATGTAGCTTTCAGTAATATTGTCTTATTAATTTTACCATCAAGTGGGGGGAAAAACAAATTTGGAGTGACGTGTAGTAAAGTTGAACATGTTAGGATTTCTCGCAGGCAGAGATTTGTTAAGTATAAGGTAAAATACCTTCGATTAACAAGGAAAACTAATAAAGTATTAATATACTTATGTGAACTGGAATTCTCTGCGTAAGTATTATTAAAATGAAAGCACAGAAACATTAAACATAGAACTGCATCTGAACTGAGGCCATTTTTTGTCATCAAAACATGACCTATGACATTCAATGAATATTATTAATTTGAATTGAACTGCTTTTGTATAGACTTGTTTATAACTTAATTCCTAAATTCTATACTTTCATAATTTTATAAGAGCTATAAACAAGAGAATTTTATCCATATATACACATTTGTAATATGTAATAAAAACAATTTAAATTGCACTGGGCAGCCATTAATATAGTTTTTCATTAATAGAGGTGACAACTTTTCCTAAATTTGAGAAATGCTGCTCTAGAAGAACTGGGTCCAAAGAATTCAGCACCAATTCAATGTATCAACAACACAAACCTTTCAAGTCCTCTTATACAAAGATCCATCCATTCATATTACTGAATGCCTACTGTGTTAGACACCGAAGCCATATCAATGGTCAAGAGAGACATATTCCCTAGCCTTAGGGAACTTAAAATCAAGTGAGTGAGACAGAAAATTAACATTTGACCAAGTTTTTTAAAAATTCACACTGCCATCAGTGTATGGCACGAGGGAAATGAGAAGGGCCCTATGATAGGTGGAACAACATGAGGATCAGTTGAGATTAGATGATCAGCAGGAGCCTCTCAAAGAACATATTGCTAAAGCTGATCCCTGGGTGAAAGAATAAGCCATCTAAACACAGAGCAGACATGGGCAGCAAGGGAAATTATTCCAAAAGAGAGAACATAGCTGCACTATTTACAATAGCTAAGATCTGGAAACAGCCCAAATGTCTGTCAGTAGACGAATGGATAAGAAAGCTGTGGTACATATACACAATGGAGTACTATGTAGCTGTAAGAAAGAAAGATCTCTTATCTTTTGAGACTACATGGAAGGACCTGGAAAGTATTATCCTAAGCGAAACAAGCCAAGCAGAGAAAGACAAATATCACATAATCTCACTTATTTGTGGAATATAATTAACATAACAGTGTGAGGAATAGGGTAGACCCAGAGATGTGGAAGTAGGGTACAGACTGACAACCCTCAGAAGAGGGGGTTGGGGGAGGAGGAAAGAGATAAACCACAGAACTTATATGCATGTACGCATAACCGATGGACACAGACAACAAGGCCAGGGATGGGGTGGGGGGGATGGGGAGGAGGGTGTCAATGGGGAAAAAAAGAAGAAACATCTGTAACAAAAATAAATTAACTAAGAAAATGATAAACCTTTAATGTAAAAAAAAAAAAATGGTATGTCCTAGGAACTAAAAGAAGAATAGTGTATCTGAGAAGTAGTGACCATGGGGAAACATGGGATAAAATGAGGTTGCAGAGGTAGGCAAGGGGCATCATTCAGGGTCTTGAAAGCCATATTGAGAGTTTTTATTTTATTCTCTGTGAAATAGGAAGCCACTGACAAGTACAGCAGTGGAGAAATAATATCTGATTTATATTTGTAAAATATTAGGCTGAAGGGGGTAAAATAGCTAGATATGCCATTGACAAAACACTCCATCTCTCGGAACCAAGATTGCCTTAAAAGAAACAGGAGCCAAGTTACAGGGGTTTTGTTTGTTTTTAATTTAAGTTGCCAAAATTATTAAAATTATGGGATGTTTACCTAAAATATCTGAATTTCCTGCATCTCTGGGAATTTTTTTTTTTTTTTAATTTCTGGAAAATCCAATAACACCGAGCCTGCATTCATGCCTATAACCAATTGGTCTGAGTTGAGTAGCCGCTGCTCCATTTCACCATTTGGAAAATGCTGCAATTTCCTGTTAGTCATTTCTCTAAACTCCTCCATTGCCTAAGAATGAGAATACTTGATTCACTTTTCTCACCTATTGGAAATATCTAGAGGCATTTATTTTGTCACCTCCCCTCAGGGATGACACAGCACCCACAGTCAAAGCCCTTGGGAGCTGTCCCTAGTGCTGACTCAAAACTTGGGTAGAGATCATGCCTAACTTGATCTTTTCCTAGATCTGACTTTTGTTCACTAACTCTGGGATCTCTGTCCACCTGTTGCTCCCAGACCACACCTAAACATGAAACACCAGCTTACACTGTCTTTGTGCTTGCCCACAGCCTCGTCCTCAGCTTCAATTCTGTGAGCCATCATCCCAGGGCTCAAGCTCACCCGCTGCACCATGCTTCTCCCTGGAGACATTCACATTAGGGCACTGCACTGTTCACTTCTACTGTTCAAGTCATTGCTGGGTCCTTTCAGGGATGTTGTAGTGTACATACAATCAAGTGTTGGAGGACAAACTACATACCGCTTAAAGCGATTTATTTATCATTTCATTGTAACTTTAAAAATGGGGAACGTACAATTCCTATCAAATATTAAGTGCAATCCCTTGGGTTGAGATTATCTTTAGCCTGTTTCTAGTTTTATCCCTTTTCTTTCATCTGCTTAAAAAGCACAGAAATTTGGTAAAGTGACAAAAATGTCATGAAAACAATGGGCTTCTATAAGAATGTAGGAGCATTAAGTATTTTAATGTGTTCATTGATATACCTCCAGTACCTACAACAGTACCTACACTTCTCAGTAAATATTCTTTGGAATCAATGGATGAATGTCAGGCTACTGAACACTCGGCCCAGTATTGTGCTTCAAACATATGAGGCTACAAAATGGAAAAACATGGTTGTACTTTGTGATAAAATCTCCAAAATAATAAAAGTATAGTCTATATCACTTATTTCCCCAAATATCTGCATGTTTTTTTTTTACTGTGAGCCATGGCTATTAGCTCACATGTTATTTTCCTAAGCCTATTAACCATCTGGATCTATAACATCCCTCACAATAATAAAATCTGACATTAATTGTCTCCTGATAAAAGCGACATTTCTATTGGTTCTACACATTGTCTTGAAACAGGCCAATGGACACCATAATTATGAAACGACAAAACAATTCTGGGAATGTTTCCATATTAGGCATAACCACTAATTACCACATATGGAAATAGATTTATCCAAATGACTACTGATTATAATCACTAATAGCCACATATGAAAAGAGAGTTATCCAAATATTGCTGAACTGAAGTCTGAATCATGACTTAGAACCACACTTACATCTCCTTCCCTCCTCTTCCTCTCCTTCAGCCACACTCCTAGGATGAACAAGACATTCATCACACTCAGCATGAAATGAAAGTCTCTCAGTCCATTAGCTCTACCTCTGTCAATATCACACTGGAGATGACACGGTTGTGATTCTGTTCTCTTTCCTTAGTTCCACCCAACCCAGAAACCTTTAACCCTTGCTAAGTTAATAATGCCACCGTATCACCAAATAAAATAATGAACAGACAACCACAAGAGACAGATGTATGTTTTCTGAACCTGAATGAATAAGCAACTTATTTTGCTGCTGGAAGGGGATAAATTGTGAGGAAACTGAATTTCTAAAATGACTTGATTTCTAAGATCTGCTTAAAACAAAAAGGACCTCAAATGACCATTTTCTCCCTTTACAGCCATACATACAAGTTTTTGAAATATCTGAATCAACATCCTGTCCTGTGCACTAACTCAATTGACTTCATGACAAATTACTTTGTCAGAAATCAACAACTGCAGGTTAGAGATAGGAATAAAGTCACATGAAAGTCCAAATTAGAGCTATTTTGGATCTGTTAGCCTCATGATGGGATGCTTTAATTTATGCACCAGAGAAATCTCTTTACACCACTCTGCCTATAACTGCAGCATCTCAGAATGCCTACCTGCTCTTTGGTTTCACTTTATTATTTTTAAAAGCTGGTAAAAATTTGCTTTATGTAACTGATCATTTGCTAGGGCAAGCTTACTGTAAGAGACATTATTTGATGATTTTCTACCTCATCATCTCTCTAAAATAATAATAACGATAACACCCTGGCTTGATGGCTCGGTTAGTTGCAGCACTGTCCGTACACCAAAAGGTTGCAAGTTTGATTCCCAGTCAGGGTACCTACCTGCGTTGTGGGTTCGATATCCCACTAGGGCCTGTGCTGGAGGCAACCCTGATTGATGTTTCTCTCTCATATGTCTGTTTCTCCCTCTCCTTCTCTTTCTAAAATAAAAGACATATCCTCAGATGAGGATAAAAAAATAAAAATAAAAACAACAATAATAAGAAAAGGCGTTGGTGAGTTTTAAATCATCAAATCAAGTGATATGTTAATTTTCTCCTTAATTTTGTTGTAAAATTTTATAGATGTAAAATTGCACATTACATAAAACCCTTTCTGCTACCCCATTCTTCACTCTGAGACCATCACTGCTATGGAAGGTCCATTTAATTGCCTACCTAATACTCATTTCTTTTTTCTTTGCTAAGAGAGTTCCACTGTCCTTCAGGGCAATGATATGCTTAGACCCAATAGGTCATAATTAATGTAGGGCAATCGTAATAATATTATGCCCAATTTCCAAGCCTCACTTTCAGCTAGGGGTCACCCACTTTTGCTAACGAGACTTGGGAGGAAGTGTTTGCGAAACTTTTCCTCCCCCGATGAACGAGAACTGACGTGGCTGGCACCACTATTTCACCCCTTGCTTTGACTTTAGACTTGACGTCTGGAGCCACAGCAACTACCTGAAACTGTAAGGTAGCAGGTGAGATGAGTGACAACATGCTAGGGATGCCACAGTGCAAACACAGCTCCTAGATCCCGGAAGGCTTTGTTGAGCTTTGAGTGAACTCGAACAAAATGCCTACTTCCCGACTTCCTGGTATCTGAGAAAAATCAATCCATTTGATTAAGACACTTGCTGATGCCTCCTGTAACTTTCAGATAAACGTCTCTCTAACTTATACATTTTTCTTTCTGTAAAACAGCTCAGGGCTTTTCCAAAAATCTTCCCTTTTTCCTTGCCTCTCTCTCCAAATCTATATTGCACTGGAGCTCGCAAACACGGTATACTCATGCCACCCAGATTGTTCATCAGTCTCTGAGCTCTCTCTAAGGTCCATCATGGGTCTTAGTGAATGGTTCCCCATCTACTAGCAAAGTCTTTTGCCATCTTTGTTCTTCCTTATCAAAATTGAAGTCAATATAAGCATATTCCATGACTCAGAAAATCCACTCCTAGGTCTATTCCCAACAGAAAAGCATACATGTGTTCACAGAGACAGGTAGAAGACAGTTCATGGAGCAGTATGGGTAATGACGACAAACTGGAAACAGCTGAACAGATAACAAACGTGTAGCATATTTATAGCAACAAAATTGAACAAACTGCAACTACAGCTACATGCCACAATATAAATAGATCTTGCAAACACAACATTGGACCAAGCATCCAGACATAAAAGAACATACACTGTACTACTTCATGCAAAGTTGTACAGGCAAGCTCATCGATAGTGTCAGAGCAAGATAACCGCTGCCCTTGGGGAAGGCAGTGACCAGAAGGAGGCACAAGAGCTACCAGGGTGCTGCAATGTTCTGTTTCTCGTCTTCACGATGGTTACATGGGTGTGTTCACTTTGTGAAATTATACCAAGCTACAGATGCATGATTTGTGCACTTCTCTACATGTAGCATTCAAATAAAACTGTTTAAAAGGTTTCAAAAACAAACACACAAAGTTTAGGCATGTCAAAAAATCATCATGAACATAACTGCATTTTTTCTGTTACCCTTTCTCTGGTTTCTTCTTCACTTCAATTTAACCTCTTCTCTCTTATTCCTCTATAGAATTTTGTCTATACTCACCTTATAACCATATCCCAGGCTGCTCTGTATTAAAGTGTTTGTATACGTAATGCTCCCCTTCCCCATAAGATGTGATCTCCCTGAAGGCAAGGATCACATGTGTAATCTCATCCTGCAGTGCCCAAATTAGGTCAGCAACATCTGTGAATGGAGGTTTAATTTAGAACAGCTTCCCATGAAATGCATGTACATCAGTTGTTTGTGAGTGTTGTCTTTGTGTGTTTGCATTTTCATATCTATCAATATGAACATTTGAAACTCTGAAGGCGGCTGTAGTGTATTTGAAGATTCCTTGGATTAAAAATGCAACACCTTCACTGCAAGTGTTCACTTGCCAATCACTGAAGCCATGGAAACTGATGCAGGTAACATCACCTCTCGGATCTGAAGTTTCCTCACTTGAAATATGGGAAAGTGTTTGCCTCACAGAAATGCTATGTATCTCAAGAGAGTTGATGCACAAAAGTGTTTTGTAAACTCCAAAGCCCTACCCAACGTGCAGGCTTTCCTCAGCGTCCACAGTAGAACTCCCTCCCTAGGTGTCACGGCACACCTACCGTTATTGTGCCACACCAGAGTCAAATACCAAGGCTCCTTCGGGCTGGAAGACAGTAAGTGTGCACACTGGTTTGAAAGCCCTGTTCTACAAAACCATAATTCATTAGAATTAAAAATTCTGGCTTAGATGGGATCAAGGCTTTCTGTCTCCCCTTCAAACAATACAGGGTGGGGCAAAAGTAGGTTCACAGTTGTTTATGGAAAATAATACAATAACTAATGAATAAGAATATAAGAATAAACTCTGTGTTTTGCACACTCACAATGGTAAACCTACTTTTGTCCCACCCTGTATGGGTGTCTCCACTAGTCAATTGAGCTCAAGTCTGTGAGACAGAGTGTCCCAAGCATCCTCTAAAACAAAATAGGAGTATCGCCCATCATATGAAAGTATACACACCACAGACTGAAATTCCTAAAGTGGAACTTACAGAGCTGTGTTTATTTATGTTCACGTGGACCTTTCCCTGGCACTGCAGGGAGACAAACTCTTTAAGCAGCTTTTATTTTATCTTACATCTCCAACCGGAATTCGTAAGCAATGAATCAATATTAGAACAGGAAGAAGATACTAATTTCAGATGCTTAATCACTTTTTCTAGTCAAAAGATGCTTATCACTAGCTAATGCATGAATGTAACCTGATTTATTCATTTTCTAACACATTTCTTGAGTATTTCCTTCCTACTTCTTTCATTTCCATGGAAAGAGAGAAAACACACACACACACACACACACACAAAGGGTAGGATCTGATGTTCTTTCTCTTCAATTACTGAGATATTAGTAGCAAAATGGGAGGTTGGAGAGAAAAAATGACTCATTTATTCTATCAGCAGAGAGTTTATTGAAATAGTGTCACTTCTTCAGTACTTCCCAAAGCATGGTATGCAAAATGATTTTAAGGAACATCCAAATGAAACCTTAAGAAATTAAGGTTCTAGTACAGTTACTGTTTTAATATTAGAAGAAAAAAAAAAAACATCAGAATGTTAAACTTGTTCTTTTGCATATATAATTGCTAGGTCAAGGCTATATTTATTTTTTAAATGTGTTAATTTAAATAACAATAATTTATGAAGCATGTAGACATAACAAAATTATAAAGGAGGTATATGAATGTCTAGAGTTTGGGGGCTACTGTGTTAGTTAATATTTGCTCCTTACATATCAGTAGGTGTGGGGAAAGCCCCTTGACAATGCTTTCCTCTGAGTGAGTTCCAGAAGACGACCTTAATTCATAACAGGACTATAAAGATAAAAGGCTATACTGTAATAGTAAATTAATTCTGGAACAGTAGAACAATAATCATCTCAACATGTGATCGAGGGATCTGCACATTTAGGAGACAAGTGGAGTGTGGAGAGGTAAGCACGCCTCGGGCGGGTAACGGTGGCAGGAATCCGGGTTCTTCACCTTTTAGCAAGTTTCTTCTTTGAACTTCAGCTTGTTCATCTGTAAAAGGACTAAACTGTCTCCAAGGTTCCTTCCAGTAACATCAATCTATGAGTCCAAGCATAAAGCATTAACTCTGCATTAGGAGCAGTTAGCTGTTAAATATGTCAGTTACACTCATTGTTAATGAGGTGGACCATAAATTAAGTTGTTGCTTCTTCCACTCAATTTACATACCTCTTCAGAGCTATGTGTTTAAGGGCTTTAATACTTTACAGTGAATTTTACCCCTTGAAGAAGGATCTAAAGAAGCCTCAGAGGCTGACATTGTTTTCCGTCATTTAGAAGGATCAAGCTACAAACCAATGACACTGTTCTGACCTCTGGCTCACAACAGAATGACAACATTTACCCAGGGGTTTACTTGAGGACTTGACAGTTGAAATGGCGAGTGTTCTTTTCCCTGGCACCTTCTAAACTAAACTCAAAATCCTTCCTACTGCTTAGCACAACCACCCATTCCTGGCCTCTCGTCTTCCTCTGCGCACTCCCCGGCTCTCCAGGAGAGCTCAGAAAATCAGTTGGCTCTTCCTCACATAAAGTCTTAGATTTGACACAAAGTGTCTGAGCTAGAAAAGACAACACAGCTCATCTCTTTCTGCTTCAGATCAGATGTTGACATCCAGCTGCTATATCCCTGCAGTCACACAGCATCTGTTTGTACAAGAACAATAACTGAACAGTCATTAGCAGCCCAAACATTCATGTGTGGATGCTGTAATTGCAGTCATTGTACTTCCTGTTCATCCCAGAGCTGCCTTTCAAACTCAATCCATCAACTGACTTCTACTTCCTTGAAATCACAAGAATATCATATTCTACCACAATCTTCTCTGGGCTAAATATCTTTATAGCTTTTGTATAGTCTTTATAAGTCATGACTTCAAATCCTATGAATAGCCTGGTTATCATCACCTGGATGTACTGTAGTATAATAATATCCCTTGGGAAGCATTATATCCAAGAACAGATAAAATATTCTCCTTCCCACCTCCACGCACCTTGTGCCCAACATGGAATGCAATATCATTCTATTCCCTTCCTCATTTGTAATTCTTTCCCCTAATTTGGGGGGCACAGATTGAAACACAGCTATACTGCAGGGAAAGGTACCAAAGGTAATCTGGTGCTTACCTCGATGTTTGAAATTGCTGTGGGAAGAACTTTGGACTAGGCTATGATACAATTTCTATAGTTTCTTTAAGGATAATCCAAAAAATTATCCTAATCTTTGAAAAAATTTAACAAACATAATACTACACAATGCTAGACACCTACATATGCATTTATGTGTGTGTATATATAAATGCATATATAATGTAAATAGGTATACATTTTAATCAGTCAGCCTTACATTGTATTGCAAAGGATGGTGGGGTGTAAAAAGTCATTTTTCCAAGATATTTGTGTCATGTAATATGTAACTGTTTATAAAGTTTATTTTTCATAACTCATGTCAACAAATATATATTTCTAAGTCATTACTAATCAGGCAATATTTTCCACTCATTTGATCTTCATAAGTCTAAGATGAAAGTGGGGAATGATTAGCATGTTCTTTCTGTATGAACACGTAAAACTTGCCAAAATTCACATAATCTGTAAATTAGAGAGCCCAAACTGTACTCCAAGCCTTTGGGTTCCAGATCTAGTCCCACTTCACGGTATTACTCTCCCTAAATAATCAGGTGTTTGAGCACCTACTTTGGTTCTAAGACTCTGCACACATCAGGTATAAATCTTAATGGTTCCCTTTGACCTAATTTCTTGAGCGTGTTTGAGCTTGATTGACAGTCTCATGATTAATTCTGTGTATTCATACAAGAGAAGAAAGCACATGATCACATATCCATTTTTTTCAATGGATAACAATTTGCCTAAGATATGAATAGAAGTATTTCTAGTCACAAATAGTAACAGCCAGACACTTCCATTAATACCCCCTAGAGAAACCACATGGCCTCCAAACCTATTAGCAGCCTTTACTCACCAATGCTAATAGCATTCTCAGAAGGAGGGATCCAAAAACAAGAAACACCAAAGTTAAGAGATTAATCATTTATAAAATGTCAAAATGTACAGCCCCATCTTCTGTCACCTCAAGCTAACAGACTCTTGCCACCATTGCCTAAAACAAGTGTTCCCAAATGTAGTTCTACCCTATAGTCACCCGGGAAGCTTTTGAAAAATACAAGCATGTGGGACCTTTCTGACACATAGGAGATCTAGCTCTGTAAGACAAAGCAATCTGGTTTTTTAACTGGAGTCTAATGTGACTATGATGTATCAGGGCCAAGCCTGGAATTTGTTAATCATCAGAAGCCATTTACTCTTGCAATATTCCCAATCTCTCCCCTGCAGCAATAGCTTCCATTTTTCTGGGCAGCCATTCTCACCAGCATATGAATATGCCATAACATTTTTCATGAAAACCATGCTACCATCATCCCACATTCCCTCATTTCTCCACACAACTTTACTGGGGATTATGGAAACTACTGGAAAGATTATTCTATGCTCATTGTCTCCACTGTCTCACCTCCTAGTCTCTTGAGCACATTCTAATCAGACTTTCACACTGCCCTCTCCACTAAACTTCTTGACAAAGTTATGGATGACCTCCATATTTCCCGATGGGAAGGTCCAACCTTACTCTGCATATTACGTTTCTCTCACCAGCATGTGACCCAGTTGGTCCTACTTCCTGGATGTGTTCTTTTCCCATTATCACACTCTCCTGCATTTCCTCCACTTCTCAAGCTACTCCTTCTGGGTCCCTTTGATAGGATTTAGCTACTGATGGCTAAATACAGGAGTATCTTAGACTTAATCCTTAAATCTCTCCTATTCCATATCAACACTAAATCCTTATGACTGAATCTAGTTCTGAAGTTCTAAATGCCATTTATATGCTGATGGATCACACATTTATATCTCCAGACCTGGCCTCCTCGAAATTCCAGACCTTCATCTTTCTGTTCAATATCTCCACTCTGTTCTATGTCCAATCTACATATTCAAAACAAACAGCTGAGTTTATTCTCCCAAAGCAACTCTATCCTTGTTTGTTTCTCAACTCAACCAAAAATATCTCTCTTCACCTAGTTGCTCAGGCCTAATTACTTGAGTCACCTTTGACCTCTCTCTCTTATTCAATTATCATATCTTGTCAACTCTAGCTTGAAATATATCCCAAATCTACCTAACACACTGCCTCCTTTCCAAACCTCTCATCAGTAATATTGTAATAACCTCCTAAATAGTCTCTCTGATACAGTCTATTTTCATTCTTCAGCCAGAGTGATACATTTAAAATATAAATGGCTTATCACACCCCTTTTCAAAACTATTTCATGACTTCCCAGAATCCTCCAACTAATTTTCAAAATATTTGCCAAAGGCTTACAAAACCACAATCTCCTTCTCTACATTTTCCCTCACTTTACTCCTACCACACTGTCCTTCTTGCTCCTCTTTGAATATGCCAAGCCAAGCCTAGTCTGCCTCAGGACCTTTGCACTCATTGTTTCTTTCAGCCTGTTAAGTTTTCCCACTGTGTTTTTAGGCTTGCTCCTCATTTCCTTTGTTCTTTAGGAAAAAAGCTGGTCCCTCAGAGAAGATGCACTCTCCAAAGAGCTCTCCCATTCACTCTCTAACTGCTTAATGCATTTATTTCTTTTTATAGCAGTTACTACCATCTGACGTTATATTATAGACAGGCTAGTTGTTTATTTATTTATTGTTTTACTTATGTACTAGAAAGTAAGCTCTTAAAATAGACATGGTTTTCCTCACCCCTGAATCTCCAGCAATTAGAATAGTCCCAGGCAAAGAGTAGGCCATTGATAAATGAGTGAAGAAATGAGCAAATTTAGCCTGAAACGCAAGTTCTTTTTTGGTCCCGTGCCTTAGTGCATGTTTTCCTCTTTACACAAACTGCCATTCCTCATTTTCTATGCAAGTTGATTGCTTACTTATTCTTTAAAATGCATCTTGGGTGACATCTGCTTCTGAAGCCTTCCCAGAGAAGCCTCCCTGAGTACACACACACACACACACACACACACACACACACACACTAGGTAGAGGGAGCTTCTTTCATCTCTGCTCCCGAGACAAAGTTTTCCTACCTCTAGTCTAGCACCTAACCTCGAAGATGTATTTGTTCATTATATCTTTGCTCCCAAGCTATACTGTGAATTCCATGGAGCAGGAGTTCATTTATCTTTATATTCCCAATGCCAAGCACATGTACGAATCTTGGTCTGATCACTGCTGCTCACATCAACTTTTCTATTGCTTTCTGTCTGTGCTAAATTGTTTTAATTAGAAGCTGCTATTCATTAATATGGTGACTACACCTAAAAGTAGTTCAGGTGTTTTCTTCAGACACAAGTGTCTGCAGATCCCAAGACTTACAGTCTGATATAGTACATACTTGTTCACCGTTGACTGAGAACTAGAGTGACCCAAGCCCTCAATAATAAAAGTTAGTCCGAATAACGTTTTCCATGATCATATTCTTTGCAACACTCTAGTTATTAGTCATCAATGAACGAGTTCAAAGTGAGCTTAATTCAACAAAATGCCCTAACCTCCATCACGTTGTCCCACTTCACAATGCAGACCGAAAGGTTCTATAGTATTAATAGGAACAGCATTCTTTATCATAACAATGTAGACAAGAAAATTATTTTTTTAATTTTTTTTCTTTATTGATTTTAGAGAGAGAGGAAGGGAGAGGGAGAGAGAAACATGGATGAGAGAGAACATCAATTGGCCGCCTCCTGCATGCCCCTCACTGGGGATTTGGCCCACAACCTGGACATGTGCCCTGACCGAGAACTGAACCGACAACCTCTTGGTGCATGGGTCAACGCTCAACCACTGAGCCACACCAGCTGGGCTAGACCAGAAAAATTTTTATGCAACAAGATGTGATAGCTATTGGAAGACACAATTCACATTCTAAAGAAGCAATACATTTCGTGTTGCTAAAACTTACTTTTGTGACTAATAACCTCTTTAAGACAGTATAAAATGGAGCTTTCTTTTATCTCTGCTATAGTCAGAGATAAATGCATCAAACATAATAATAGCAATAAATAAGTTATGTTGGTATCATGCTTTTTAAGACTTCGTTGCTTTGCTCTTCTGCTATTTCATTTAGACTTCAAACAATGCTTTGATGGAGGTAAGGATGATTATAACCACTTTATAGATGAGAATTTTTAGGCTTACAGAGGTTAAGAAAGTTGCCTAAAGTCATGCACTGAGTGAATGAAAGAACCAGATTCCAACCTGTGTCATTAGAGTCCAAATCCCAAGTATACTAAGAGTTAAAATCCTGGATTCAAAGATCCAGCCACTTTACACAGACATGGGGCTTTGAACAGCTGCCTCAAGCTTTGGCATCTTCATCTGCCAAATAGAAGTATGCATTCGATTCCTCCTGTTGTTGCTAGCACCCAAATATTACGATTCAATATCTGAATCACTTACACTCTATGTCTATAATATGATCATTGGGTCTCCCTTGTTAGAGGATTACAATACAGGTTTCTTGTTGGCTCCTTAATATCTATGTTGTGATAAGAACAGGAAGATTCATTAGAAATGTGAAGTTTAGTCATGCTGCAAAGTTTCACGAGGCAGGGAGATTAATCAGAACGAAGCCTTAGCTCCATTTTCATGTCTGCCTTAGAGATGCACCTGTATCTCTTTGAGAAAGCTGGCTACCCTCAGCTGTAAGGACCTGCTAAGGAGGGCAGGCGGCTTGGAAAATAGAGCTGACACAGATATGAAGTCACTGCACAGTCTCAGCTCTACCTATTCTCTTATGTTCATTTTCCTCTTAAACCTCTCCAGGGATTTGCTTCAGTCTTAAGTATTTAGTCCAGTTCCAGCTGAACCAAGGATCACTCTCTCTCAATTCAAAAGGTGAGATGACAGAGTGCACCTATTTATAATTCCCAAGAGAAGGGAGAGGAAGGTGTAACATGCAATCAAAAAGGAACAGATTGGACTTCAGACCATTCTCAGTTGTCCCTGTGGCCCCAATGATACAATAAAACCAAACCCCCAAAGAGTCAGGCAGTTAGTTCTTCAGCAGATACTGCAAATTCCTTAGACTCCAGTCCACTGGGCAACAGTCTCAGTCAAATGACATTAACTCACTAACCTCTCCAGCTCAGGCTACTTCCCTTTCTGCCTCATTCAATGTCCAATTGCCTCAGACAGGAATCCAACCCTGGACACAGAGGTTTGTTTTGTTTGTTTGTTTTGTTTTTCTAGTTAGCATGGCACTGGATGTAAAATATCAGGGAGTATTAGCCAAGTAAGGTGGCTTCTCCCACTATGAGTCAGCACACGTTCCTAGATGATACTTATACTGCTTAGTGTCAGACTGTACTCTAAGAGCTTCACATATATAAATTCATTTTACTCCTCACCACAACCCCCACAAGGTAGGTGTTATTGTTATTACCATTTTACAAATGAGAAAATTGAGGCCCTGAGGGGGTAAAGAACTTGTTCAAGGTCACACACTGGCAAGTCTCAAAGTCAAGTCGAACCCGGCAGCCTGACACCACAGCCCAGGCTCTGAGCCAGTACAGTGGATGGCCTCATGACAGCCATATGTTTCTGAACTTCACACGTTTGTATTTACAGGGATGGATTTCAAAAATATAACACTGAGTGAAAAAATAAGATGCAGAGAGATAAGTACAGTTAAATACCATTTATACAAATTTGAGAAGTGCCCACACAATATTCTATATGACATGTATTAAGATATAAACACATGGACTGGAGTGACCCCTGTCAAAGTCATCATAGTTGTTACACCTGAGGAGGAAGGGGCTCTGGAATGCATCTAGGGACGATTCCAAGTGATTTTAATTTTATCCATAGGGTTGGACTTCTTTATTTTAAAAATATCAGAAATACATATGGCATAAAGTTAATTTGTTCATACTGAGTCTTCAGTATATCAGTTTATTATATTAACATCTGATCATTTCTCTACATTATCCGTAAAAATAAAATATACATATGTGTGTGTGTGTGCATATATATATATATATATATATATATATTCTATTCCTTTTAGTGCCCTCCAAATTCCAATGCCATGAACACCCATTTCCAGTGGAGGTCATGAAGTCCATAGTATTGCATTTTGAAAACCAATATCATAATGAGCATTCATCCAGGGCCAGTGAGCCTAATGCTAACTACAATTAAAATATTTCCAGCTGAGAGTGATGAAAACAAGTCAACAACCAATGTACTCAGCTAGAATTTGAACTGAGCACATGCAATCACAGCAGCCAACAGTAATTACCATAGAGGATAACCTAAAAATGGAAACATTGGGGAGAATGGATTGCTACTCCAAACATAGCTGTCCATTCTAAAATGATGACAATGCTGACTACCAATGACACCCTATAAACACCATTAATACCTTAACTGGGATTCACTGTGCTCACATATTATCTCATATATTAAATTATGAGTTATTTTAGAACCAAGTTCATGCAGACCCATTGCTTGGCACCTCGTGGGTCTCAGTAAATGCTAGTTGAATAAGTATATAAATGAAGTGACATTCCATATGTCTTTTCTTTTCCAAACCTAAAAAAATTAAAATCTTCAAGCAACAGGATAGCCAATGAGGCTGAACCTTACCATCATTTAACTAGATAGATATCCTTGGGGGGATGGAGTGTAATTTTTGTTCACTGGGCTAGAAATTAGAATATCTCTTTGTTATAGAATTTCTTCTGTTTTCAGAGGGACTACCCCATCAAGTCTTTCTAATCATACAAATATTATAAGTCAATTTTCTATTCCCTGTTGTGAAAAAAACCCTACCATTGAAACAGATGCTTCCATCTGAGGTGTTAAGTATTTGGGTTAGTAATTTAAATTGGATACATTTTGAGCAAAACCAAGTTCATGCAGATTTTTAAAATTTCCCCCGCATTTAGGCTGCCCCATTTGAAAATCTGTGTTTATTCTTAGAAGACCTGTCTCATTTGCCCTAAGACTTTGTGAGAAGCAATCATGCCAAGAACAGCATGCCGGAATAATGTCCTTTGCTATCTACTTTGTAAGACAGATGGTGGAAAGGTAAAATGTCACCTGGGCTGGACACTTAGCACTCCTCATCTGGTATTATAAAAAATGAGATAACCCCAACATTTAGAAATGTACTGATTAACGACCATGATTGCTTTTTTTTGGACTAGAAGTGGCCAGAACGTATCTGGGAGTGAGTGTTTCCCCTGAGGAATATGGATGTTCTCAGTCATCCCCCAATACAGAAAGCAATGAACCTTGGGATAGGAGCTGGAGTAACCTCATTGTCTCTCTGGAGCTGGGAGGAACAGTGACTAATTGCTTGGGGGAAGAGGACTTCCCTTGTGCAGAGATTGGCTAAGGATTGAAGAGTGATGACCAGAGCACTCTCCTAGGGAAGAATATGAGCTACATACTCTAGGAGCAGTGACAGATGATGTTGGTCATGAGATTTCCATTCTCTGCAGCTCGTACACTAAAGACTCAAAGTCTGGTTTTCTATAAGGTTGAAAGAGGGAAGTGGCAAAACCCTTGCATCTCAGTGGTCTGGAGTAAAGAAAATTGGTAGTGATGTCAAATAATACCAGGACAGATTTTTGAAATGTGTAAACACTCTTCAGTGTTTCCCAGAAATTATTTGGTAAGGGAAGTACTGCAAAGGAATGAAAAATCAGCGATCTACTAAATAAGCCTAGCTGAAAGGACTTGAAAAAAAAAAGAAGTAAATTTACGTTTTAGTCCTGATGAAATCAAGAATATTTCTGTGACACTGACTCTATAACATTAAAATTTAATGTGACTTTTGGTTGTCTCCTGTTTTGATCTTCTAACTCATCTACCAACACAAGAGAGAATTGAAACTCAAGCATCATGGACTATTAAGAATAAAATTAGCCCCGGCTGGATGGGTCAGTTGTTTGGAGCATCATCCCCATATATGAAAAGATTGCAGGTTCGATTCCTGGTCAGAGCACATACCTAGATTGCGGGTTCAATCCCCAGTTGGGGCATGTACAGGAGGCAGCAGATGGATATTTATCTCTCATATCTGTCTCTGTCTCTCTGTCTCTGTCTCTCTTTCTCTCTCTCTCTCTCAAAATCATCAGAAACATATCCTCAGGTGAGGACTAAGAAAAAAGAATAAAATTAGTGCTACTCTGCTTAATTCTAAATATTCAGTTATCAAAAATCAATTAAAGAAGTATCACTCAAATTACTTGCTACAGTCAAATAATTCCACAATACCACTTTACATTTGTTTCTATCAATGATATAAAACATACAATGTTTCTTAATTCTGTAGAGAATATGGTAGATATCAGATGTAAGGAAATAAAATAAAAGGAACCTTCAGAAATGAAATGGGCTATGTACAGATTTCTATTGCTTTTACCCAGAATGAGTGGCTAAACATACATCAACGTTTCTAATAAACCCAAGTTTCAGTATGATGCCTTTTTTTCACCTTAAGTTAAAAGAATAAGATAGAATAAATCATACACTAACAGCACATATTTACTATTTTATGACACCAGGAGGGATGAAAGGCAAGAAAAAGAAGAGCAGAGAGCTCTAGGTACTGACCACACACTCAGGATTTCACAGACTAAGGACCTTACAAAGAATAACGCATTTAATCTTCAGAACAACCCTAAAATTAAACAATATCTTTAAGTCTCATGTTGTGTATGAGACACAACACCACCAAGGAACTAGACCACAGTCACAAAAAGCCAGGAAAATGCCATATGGCTTTTAGAAATGTAAGTCACTAAAGGACATATTAACACACTGAAAAGTAGTTACACCTCTAAAAGTTACATGCTGCAAGAGTTCATTTTTACTTTCAATTTCTATGCTGACTCTTGGTCCACAGCGAACTTCTGGTCCACTCCTTTCCAAAGCAGATGAAAAACTTCTCTGATTGGTGAGATCACAAAGGAAAAAATGGGACAGATGAGGCTTAGTCTGTTGTGGGTATTCTCTCTCTCTCAATATGGAAATAGATACTCATTACAATATTTGGAAAATATTTTTATAAAGTGACATATGTGTTAGTATTTTTTAAATAATACAAATGGGCTACAATTTCCCACCCAATTACAACTGATTTATACATATAGATACAGTCAGTAGGTATAAAAATTAGAAACAGCACAGAAAAACACCAAGCTCCTTCCCCACTACCCCAGAAGTCTCTCTCTCCAACTGACCACTATGAACAGCTTCTTGTAATTCCTTCTGGAAAAAAATTTTCCAAATATTTCAATATGAGTACATATTTTCATATTTCAAATAATTGTTTAAGCTCATAGGGAAAGAAACTAAGCATATGATTTTTGTGTGACAATTTTTATTTAAAAAATTCACCCACAAAGAATGGAAGGGATTCTATTGGAGTTATGGTTTTACAAGTGATTTTCTTACTCATTATTTCTACAGAGATTTTACATTTTCAAAGGTTTCTCCTAGGAGCAGAAAACTGTAATAATCTAATACATAGATCACCAGTTTGTTATTATAAAATGAGCACATTTTCATAAACCTTCAAATAATATAGACATTTGTAAAGTAAAAATCAAGCCTTCCATCTATGCCTAAAGGTAACTGCCACACACACACACACACACACACACATTTTAGACAGATCGAGTTACACACAAAGTGAAATTTTTCAGGAGACAGACATCAATGCACACAGATGTAAAAAGGTTCACCTAGATAAGCCTTAGTGTCCTAGCCTGTCCTATGTAACTATAAAGAGGAATGCAGTCCTGCCTATGTCACAGTGAAGTTTGGAAGCCAAAAGGCCAAAAAAGAAATGATTGATAGCCTCCATTTTCCATATGTGGCAGTTTTAGAAAATGCAACTCCAACTTATCATTCTATTTCTCACCATTTCAGGTCACGCCATGGTGTCTGAACACGGGGCTGCCGCCAGGCAGGTGCAGAATTTGACTGCCTAGAACTCCTGATTTCGATTCATCTTCTTTTTTTAAGTAGCTGTGACCATGGGCACATCCACTATCTCTAGTCAATGACTTACTGACGGAGTGCTAAAATGGGTTAGGGGAGGGGTTTGTCACTGTCATTTGGGGAACGGCTTCATGAAGACTTGCAGTAGGCCATGCACCCACCACTCCTTCCGTGCCGAGGTCGGACACCGAGCCTGCGTGGCGATTCACTGATTCTCAAGTTACTCCAAGTTAAGCAAATAATTAATGCCTTAGAGAACGATCCAGCTAGCAATAATCCCTCTCCCCTCAAAAAAAGAGATTGATTTTTGTGCCACTAAGTTTTATTTAAAGACCGTGCAATCGAATCCCAGCTGGCTTCATTGAAGAAACAGCGTGGGCAATCAGTGACACCAACTGCAATGCTATCATTTCTATAAACAGTCATGAGTGGAGGGGGTAGGAAGGTACTAGAGGCTTATGTATAAACAAGAAAGATCATTTCAGCAAGAGAGATTGTCTTGGCAGACTCACAGTATCTTTCTGATTGGCACCCTACAAAATGCAAAAGCCCTGAAACATTGAATAGCCTTAGAAGAAATCGTCGGGCATGGCATTGACAGCATTGTGCAATGAAAATAACATGCCATCAAGGTAGCAATTCTATACACGAAGTTGTACAAAGGAAAGTTTCATTGTTTTACAATCTTTCATGGAAATTGAGGGGAAAGATGTATAAGTACTCCCTGGATGTCCCTTTCTGACTGTGAGACCAGAGAATAGAATTTGTAGCTTTCTTAGAAGCTGATGAATTATATCTGGTCGTGAATAAACAAATGCATGTTGAAGTAGGTGTGGAGGAGAGGTGTAACATAAATAACTAGGCAGGATATTGAATATGACTAAGGCTAGGTAGCCTTGAATTGAGTTGTAGAGCACTTAACCTTTGCAAAGAATTGCTGTTTTATACTCGCATCTTATTTGAATTCAAACACATTCTTCCAGTAAAATACCCAGAAACACTATTCTTTCTGTCAGAGCCCCTTTCTGACCTACCTCAGCCTATTTTTTGAATTCCTAAATGCTTTAAAACTCAGGGAGATTAACATAAATCCTAGGCAGAATTAATTTTCCCTTCCTTGGGGCGATTCGTACATAAGAAATTGGCCCAGGGAAGAGGCTGTTCTACTGAGACAAGCTGAGGTTCCCAAGTATTTCTCTTTTGACATGTATCATATCCTGTCCATCACATTCCCCTGCTGGTCTCCAGTGCCTAACACAGAACCTAGCATGAAATGCCTCCTCAAAAAGTGTTTGCTGAATTTAAAAAATGGCAACCCCCTGCCCTGGCTGGTTCGGCTAAGTGGTTAGAGCATTGGCCCTCTCCCTCTCCCTCTCCTTCTCTCTCTCTGTCCCTTCTTCCCTTCCACTCTATAATGGAAGAATTTCCAGTAAGAATTAACAAAGAAAAAAAGTGGCAATCCCTGCCCTGGCCTGTTTGGCTCAGCGGTTAGAGCGTCCACCTGCGGTCCTGAGAGACCCAGGGTTCGGTTCCCGCTAAGGGCACGTACCTCGGTTGCAGTTTGTCCCCGGCCCTGGTCGGTTGTGCGGGTGGCAGCCACTCGATGTGTTCCTTTCACATCAATGTTTCTCTCTCTCTCTCTGTTCCTCTCTCTCCCTCCCACTCTACCTGAACAAAAAATGGAAAAATGTCCTCGGGTGAGGATAAAAACAAAAAAAAAAAAAGTGGCAATCCCTGAAACCAGAGACCTGTTTCTTTAACTTTCTATATTCAGATGGAAAAGGGCAGAAAGAAAGAAGGGATGCCAACTGTGGAGTTGGCATGACACAAGTATCTTATGTTTCAGAAAAAGTCTGACCTCCCTCCTCCCTGGCTGTACTTACCCAGGAGCCAGGCAAGCCTGTGACTCAGATGAGAGCCTGCAGCCCAACCCCTTCGCCCTCAAGCACTGCCTGGTTCCTCCCTTTGCCCGTGGCTCTCAGTTTGTAAACTGGGAGAAGCAAAACAACTGCAGCAAGAAGAGCAGCCACACTGTCGCTGCTTTTCTGGTAGTGTAGCCGATTATTCTTTTCCAGAATATGCTTGGGAGCATCAGAAGGTAATTTCAGTATTTCAGAGTAAGTGTACAGGAGCAACTGGGTCTTTAAGGGCCTTGCAGTCAAAGTACAACTTTGAAAGAATAATCTCAGAAACATCAGTGGAGCTTCATTGTATCTTTGGGGAAAAGATAAATAGCATTTAAGAAATAATGTCCTTGCTGGGCTCAGGAAACACACTAACTACAAGGGTAATTGATGACAAAGCCTCAGGCTTTGGTAAGCTAAACTAATTATTCTAAGATTACGAAAGAAAACCAATACATCTATTTGTTATATACCAAATAGGGAGAGCTTGGAATGTTTTGGAAAGAACTTCAAACATAACCCAATAACCTTCCATTCAACTTTATTATTTCAAACTCTATGGCCTTACTATATCAATGAGGGTAGGCCTGATGACGAGTGAGCTCAAAAATCCGAGTTACAGAAGCATGTATTCACTTCTCATTTGTGCGAAATGTTCACTGTGGGTCACATGGCGGGGCTCTGTTTACTACAGACACTCAGGGGCACAGGCTGATGGAGCAGCCATTACCTGGAACCCATCGGGAGGAAAGAGCCCGAGGTGACTTGTGCTGCAGCTGTGAGAGCCTCCACGGGGATGTGAGGTCGGTCACTTCTGCTCACACTGCATGGGCTAATGCAGGTCAGGTGGCCACATCCAATGCCCTCCTGAACTGTGCCCCAGAGAAACCAAAATGTGGGAGGAAGAGTAGTAATGACTATTATATTTGACACAGTAGGCACTTAGCAAAAGGCTTGTTGAAAGTACTATAAGACATATGAACGAATAACTTCTTGAACTTTTTGACATTGACATTGAAAATCTCACGTCAAACAACAGCAGAAAAAAATCCCTCTGAAAAATGAAAGCCATAAGAAAGGCATGGCCATTTTGTATATTACATAGTTCATATATCACTGTAGCCATCGAAGCATCATGGAAATAGTGGAAAATGTTAAGCTCGGGACATAAAAACCGCTTAAAAAAAGATTCTACCACGAAGTTGATTACCATGAACATATCATCAATTATCCTTTAATCAAGCTTTCCGAGATCTGATCACTAAAGGCAGTTACAAACTGAAGCCAACCATATTTCAGAATTAAAACAACATGAACACCTGAGTACGCTTTAGGGGGTGGATTTTGTGATATATTTTTTATTTAGTGGATTTCTAAAGACTGAATTTGAATTTAAAATATCTTCAACTTATAAATACATTATTGTCATTTGTCTCAATTTTGGAGGGTACTTGTTGCCCACATCTCTGAAGAAAAATAAAGAGATTAAAGGACTAGATGAATACATAAAAGTAAAGGTAGTATGGAGCTGAAAACCACTGTATAATTTTATCTTTATAGGGACCCCCTTCCTAGGGAAGACGTTTTAAGCAATAACCACTTTACAATCATACAGTCTTTCTTGGATCACTTCACTGTCCTTTAAAGTAATTAAAGCCTATAACCCTCAGATATACAACCAGCAGATGCAACCCATCTGCAAGCGGGCAGTTTTAACTTAGATGCCAATACTATACTTAAAGATAAGGGTGTGAGTAGGTTTTCGTTATGTGTTTTTAATCAGGTTGATAAATTACTTTTGCGCAGAGTGTTTCAATCCCACATCAAGTCCATTTCATGTGACTGTATACTTCAATCCCTAGACATCTGATAATTCTCCAAGCTACCAGACTGAGTGGTCCCTAACTGACTGAATATCACAGAATTATGACTGCACACTGAAGAAGGAGAGCCTGTTGGCTGATTTTTTAAATAGTTTAAGGTGGTAAGATGAGCACAGTGCTCCCCCTGTCTGGTTGTGTGCGCTTGCACACACAGGCACACTCATGTAACCACTATGGTAGGAATCGACTATCAAGGGCTGCCGTCCTCTGCCAGGTGGAGACCTGACACAGCTTTCTCAGGAGCCTGGCTGTTAGGACAGGAATCCCTCTTCTATACATTAGAAAGGTCTTGCCGACCAAAGTGATGAGAAACCTGTAACCTCAACACCCTTCTTTGATGCAAAGCTTCTGCTTTCCTCGCAGGAAGATCTTGGGAGGAATGGAGCAGGCTATTGTTTTAACCCCTACTTCTGTGAGTTTATGTGCTTTGTAAAGTCCTATCTCTAGAGGAAAATGAAGCTGCTTTTAGTCTCCATTTGAACAAAAATTCAGTATTTTATCAGGTTAATAGAAGCACCATACTCTGAGCAGAACTGTGTAGAATCTTAAACATATGTATCATTTAATGGGTAGGTTCCCCTTGCTATAAAAAAAATCATTTTATTTAGAAAAATAGAAAAAAAGAATCATAAGACACTGAGAAATAGCCTTAAATAATCCATTTAACCTTGTCCACGATTGTCTTCTGTTTGATAGCTCATGCTAGATCCATCCCACTAAAGTACAAAACATTTACAAATCAATATAAGGGATCAATTAGACATGATGTTAATATTTCAAAATGCAGAAAACAATACCAGAGGAAAAACATTTTAATTACACTAAGAAGCTCAAATGTTAGTAATAATTATTTTGTATTTAAATATAACTCCAGTTTTTTAATAATGGCTAAATAAGATATTGAAATGCTTAACAATTCTAAAATGTAGCAATACATTAACAGAATCTCTTAGCCTCTTACAACAAATTATATCACTTCTCTCCTTCAACAATAAAGTAATGGGGAAGAAGTAGCTGGCATAAAACTTTCTACTCCATACTGACACAGTTCAAAATATTATTGTATATCTCTTTGGGTAAGTTTAAAGATTTGAAATAGTGCATTCCAGCTCTATTTTCATAGACTGCTCCATGGAAACGTACCTAATGTCTTTACCTCAATTTACACGTGCACACTGGGCATAACAATATTTCACACAGGACTATTGTGGTGTCATGCTAACAGCACAAGTCACGTGAAAGAAATTTTAAAATGGAACCCAACAATATCTAAAATATATAAAACATGTATATGATAAGTTCAAAGCCCTTAGAACAGTGTCCAACATATTGTGAGAGCTCAATAAATCTTTAGCTATTATTAATTCGTTCAATTTTTACAACAACCTATGAAGTGCGTACTGTTACCTTGGAAATGTTTGTTTCAAATGAGAAATAGCAGGGACTTGTGAGTGATACAAGATCATAAGCTAAGAAAAGCCACAATTCAAGCAAAGGCAATGTAGCTCCCCAAAACAACCTATAATCTATATATTACCCCTGTCTGTGGAAAGGGTGTACAGGAACTTTTGTCTTCAGTACTGTGATTACACCATTTTAAAATGATTCTCCCTGGAGTGATAGTTCCCCAGTATAACCAATTGTCCCACTAGGTAAAAATGCATGTATAAATAAAATGCAACAGTTTTTATAGGATCGCATGTTAAATCTAAGATTAGGATACAGAAACCAGGCTAGAGGTATCATTATTTCCACTTTTTTTCAGATAATAATACTAAATTTTAAAATTCTTAGTGATTTTTTAAAATGTTGACACTATTACAAATGTCCCCTATTCCCCTCACCCTCCTTTTATCCACCTTGACCCAGCCACAGCCTCCCCCCTACCCTCAACCTCTGGCCATCATCACACTGTTGTCTGTGTTCATTGGCTATGCATATATGTTCTTTGGCTAATCTCTTCACCTTTCATCCAGTCCTCCCCCATTTCCCTCCCCTCTGAGATCTGTCAGTCTGTCCATGGATCCATGCCCCTGGTTCTATTTTGTTCATCTGTTTGTTGTTGTTGTTGTTGTTCATTATATTCCACATAAGAATGAAATCGTATGGTACTTGTCTTTCTCTGACTGGCTTATTTCACTTAGCATAATAATCTCCAGGTCCATCTGTGCTTTCCCAAAAGACTGATTTACAACTAGGTCTTCTGTATAAGTCTCATGATCTTACAACAACCTATGGTGCCCAATCATATATTATCAATTCTCTTTTGATTCATTACTATTTGGGAAACTGACTTTACACCTAAATTGAATAGGTTACCTATTTTTAAATGAGGAAGTGCTCTGTCTAAAATAGGTAACCTATTCAATTTACGTATAAAGTCAGTTTCCCAAATAGTAAGGGATCCAAACAGGTTTGATAACATATGTGATTGGGCAGCATATGTAGGAAACATATTCAAATTACAATCAATTCCCATTTCATTTAATGTAGGAAAGGAAAATTGGAATATTATTAACATAACATCTCTATTGGACTCCTGAAATACGTATTTTCAAAACATAGAACTTCAACATCAAGCATGTTAGTTTAAAATCAGTGGTTCTCAACCTTCCCAACCATAAAATTATTTTCATGCTACTTTATAATTGTAATTTTGCTACTGTTATCAATCGCCATTGGAAATATGTGTTTTCCGATGTCTTAGGCGACCCCTGTGAAAGGTTCATTAGATCCCCCAAAGGGGTCGCGACTCACAGGTTGAGAACCGCTGGTTAAGAACGTAGTGGCCTGGAATCTTTTAACACTTATAAATATGGTTGCAAAAAAAATGTTTAAATAATCTTCTGAATTGAGTAAAGGTGAAAACATGAGATCTTATGGCTGATTTCATTTCACAAGTATATAGTCTCACACCTTGCATATAGTTAAATTATCTAATTAGTTCTTTTAAAATGCTTTTATTTTTCATTTAGAGTGATAAGTAACCAGAAAGGATGAATGAAACCTATAAATAGACTAATCTTTCCAAATAGAATCTTCATAGCTCCAGAAAAGAGTAAAAAATAGGTAAGTTGTTAAATGAATCAGATTCACCAGAGTAATGTATGAAGTTTTAAACATGAAACCTATTATAATATTGTTAAATTTTTGAACATTAAAGTTATTTGTAATTCATGGACCCAAAAAAAAAAAGTTTTAAGGAGATGCTTGTTTAGACATAATAGCTTTCATCTGTCCCCACACCTCTCTCACATTTTGTAAGAGAAAATGAAAGAACCAAGAAGTGGATTAGCATTTGCAAAATTGCTAGACATAATCAGTTTAAGGGAAATTTACACCCTAAAAGGAAAGAGATGGACAGTGGAAAATGTTGTGAAACAGCACACTATTTTCAAGGCTTTCACAGAAAAGAAACTCACTTATTTGGTTTTAGCTGGATTTTCTCATTAAAGTTTTTATTCTTCTCCATATCACCTGCTTTTCTTTCTTTCCCTCCCTGTGCCTTTCCTGGGGGACTTAGTTGGTTAAGCCCCAGGCTAATTGGGACTCTCCGGTTTCCGCAAGAACAGAACTGCTTGATCTCCAGGGCAAAACGCACTGCCCGACGATGGCCAGACGTCTACTTTTCAGACAAAGCAAATAAATAAAGGATACCTGCCTCGCCAGCCACCTGTTTCAAAGTCCCCTCTCCTGCCGAACGCACCAGCAACTTCTTGGAGGAGACACTGAGCGACTCCAAGTCGCACGCCGCCCTCGCAAGTCACAAGGAGAGAGCCGCGAGGAAGAGCGAAAGCAGGTCACCTAAGCACCCCTCCGGAAGGGACCCGAGGTTCCAGCTCAGGCGCTAGGTGACAGCTACAGCGTTCTATAAAGCGCTGATGACTTCAGGGATTTAAAAAAAAGCCAGAACCCGCGGCCGGGCGCTTTACCTTGTCCCGGTTAGGAAACGCCTTCCCTCCACCACCACCTACCCGCGGAGTCAAGGCGGGAGGGCACGGGAGAGGGGCCGGGGAGGGAGGGGTGTTGGGGACGAAGAGAGGAACATTTCTCACCGCTTAGGCTGTTGCTGGTCCTCAGGCTCCTTCCACAGAGACACTGCAGCATATGCACTCCTTTCTTCAAAGAAAGCTCAAGAATCTTCATGGAGAAGCGCGTGTGTGGGGTTCGTCGACTCCCCGCCCACCTCCGCTAATTGTCCACCCGAAAGGCCGCGGGTCCAGGACAGCCGGCTCCCGAGGCCATGGTGCGCGCGTCCCCGCCGAGCGGTTCGCACCTGGACGGCAGGACCCCGTGCGGGCAGGACCCGGGCGGGGCGGGAGCGCAGCAGGCGCCGGGCCAGGCAGGCTGGGGAGGAGGAAGTGCGGCGGCTGGGGCAGCCCCCCGGGGAGCCACAGGCGTGGCCACACCCCCGTGGGACCGAACGTGACACTTCGGGACTTCGCCTAGAAGCAGCTGGTCTGCGGGAGGGAGGGTGACCGGGTCGGTGCCCCTTTCCAGGTGCCTGCTCCCGGGGGGATGAGGGCGGTGTCGCGCGAGGGCCCTGGCCTTCTGGACTGGTGGCTCAGGGCGCCCCCTCTGCTCCTGCCCTCAGCGTGGGGCGGCAAAGCCTGGGTCCCCGCGGGTTGCGCGCGCGCGGGGGGCGAGTCCGCGTGAGAATCCGGCGGAAGGGCAGCGCCGGCAGGAAGGGCTGGACCCCGGAGGCTGCAGAGCTTCAGAAGCGACTCCGGGGAACTAGGGGTAGGAATGGGGAGGAGGGGATGTGGAATACATTTAGAAAGCTCTTGGGTGCGGGCGCTGAGAGCCAAGGTGTGCCTAGGTGTGGGCGGAGCCCTGATGTGGGAGTCTGGACACCTGGATCTTCTGATGGGGGCTCTGTGACCTTGGGTAAGTCACTTTCTCCCTGTGTAAATCAGGGCGACGAGAGGGTGTGGAATAGAGAATTGGTAGCACAGTTTATCCCTGTGCCTAACAGTCTCCTTGAAAAGCTGAGCACAAGTGCAGTGGGAAGGCAGGTGCAAGAGAAAGGAGGGCCAGAAGGGGACAGACGCCAGAGGGAGAGGCAGATGAGAAAGGAAATCAGAAAACAACAGTACTTCACTTTGGCGCACTATTCTGATCAGCTCTGACTCTGCCACCTGGCCCCAAAAATGACCAGTGAGTGAGCTTCCCTGTAGGTCTAAAGGTCTTGATTATTTTTTCGCCAGCAACCTCTTTGGCTTTACTTATTTGTTGGTTGCTTTGTTCATTTGCTTTTTCCCAAAGGACACCATCAAAGAAAGCCCTTTTGGAAGGCTTGTAGGTGAAGCCTACAGAGAATGCTGGAGATGGGAGTGGACTCCACCCTACCTGGAATCTCAGGGCAAGAAGGACGGTAGAGGACAGCAATGTAGCAAGTGGTTAAGAATACCGAGGCTGGAAACAAACTGCCTAAATTCAAGTTCTTACCAGTTATAGAAAATTATTTAACATTTCTATACATTAGTTTCTTCATCTCTAAAGAGAGTTAACAGTATCTACCTTATATACCCCATGTTGAGGGTTAAGAAAACATTTGATGAAAATAAGTGCTATAATAGTGTTAACAATAATTACTTTGCTCCCCACACCTGTAGGGTTTTTTAATCCCTTTCACTCCCCCATGAACACCACAGTGTCTGAATTTTTACTTGAGCAGTTCAGGTATCAACAACTCACCAGTCCCCAAGGTAGTTCATTGCACAAAACCTGTTAGAAGGTTTACACTGACACTGAGCCAAAAACTTCACTTTCGGCAACCCACTGTATGGGAGAGCATAATTGCCGATGACACATCAGATAAGGGATTAATTTCCAATATATAGAGAGTGCTCATACAGCTCAACAAAAGGAAGACAAAGAACCCAATTAAAAAATGGGCAGAGGAACTAAATAGACACCTCTCCAAACAGGACATACAAATGGCTAAGAGACATATGAAGAAATGCTCAACATCACCAATCATCAGAGAGATGCAAATTAAAACAACAATGAGGTATCACCTCACACCTGTCAGAATGGTCGCCATCAACAAATCATCAAACAACAAGTGTTGGCGAGGGTGTGGAGAAAAGGGGACTCTAGTGCACTGCTGGTGGGAATGCAGACTGGTGCAGCCACTATGGAAAACAATGTGGTGTTACCTCAAAAAATTAAAAATTGAACTTCCATTTGACCCAGTGATCCTGCTTATAGGAATATACCCTAAGAAGCCTGAAACACCAATCAGAAAGAATATATGTACCCCCATGTTCATAGCAGCACTATTTACAATAGCTAAGATCTGGAAACAGCCCAAGTGTCCATCAGTAGACGAATGGATAAAAAAGCAGTGGTACATATACACAATGGTGTACTATGCAGCTGTAAGAAAGAAAGATCTCTTATCCTTTGAGACGACATGGAGGGACCTGGAAAGTATTATCCTAAGCGAAACAAGCCAAACAGAGAAAGACAAGTATCATATGATCTCACTTATGTGTGGAATATAATGAACATAACAGTCTGAAGAACAGGGTAGTCCCAGAGACGTGGAAGTAGGGTACAGACTGACAATCCCCAGAAAAGGGGGTGGGGGGAGATAAACCACAGAACTTATATGTACGCATGACCAATGGACATAGACAACAAAGCTGGGGACAGGGCAGGGAGGGAGGGAAAGGAGAGTGTCAATGGGGGGAAAAAGAGAAACATCTGTAACAAAACTAAATAAATAAAATAAAATAAAAACTTCGCTTCGTTCCACCCATTGTCCCAAGGCCACCTAGCACAAGCTGGTTATCTCTTCCCTGCAGAGGTTTATCATCACCACTTTCCTTTTTCTGTTCTCTAGGCTGAACCTTCACAGTCCCTATGATGTTCCCTAAAGGATGAGATTTAAGGTTGAAGTTTCCTGGGAAAATATTCTTTCAGAAGGCTCTTCCTTTTCCCCTCACAGGTGGTAGAAAAAAGCCAGAATAGCTGGAGGGCCTGGAGCCCACAACCACCACTGGCTCCACACTCTCTTCATTCTTCTCAGAATTAAGCTCCAACCAGGCACGGTTATTAGAGGTGTTTCCAAGACGCAAGGTTTGTCCACGCCTTTCTCCCAGTCATTTCTTAGAACTGTTGTTCACTGGAATCCCCAAGCTCTGTGGGCTGCAAGGTCCTGGAAGCTCTTGCTAAAGCCACCAGGCTGTCATCACTGGGCAACCTGGGTCATGGCCCTCGTCTTTCTGGGCTCTTTGGGAATCAGTGGGAAACTTCATTCATCTGGGGATTCTACCATAGAAACTCCCCAGGGAGGGAGAGGCAATTAGCAAAAGAAAAACACCTAAAAATAGTCCTTCATGCTGCAGCACAGACAGAGAGTTTTCCGGTAGAGCTCTCCTGCTCTGGAACCCAATGCTAGAGCTATTTCTTCACTTTGAGATAAATGCTATCCCTTGAAATATAACCAACAACAACAACAAAAAAAAATAGGACAGAGCCTGATTCCCTCAAAGGACCCAGAGCGGAGCGAGCAGGTCCATGTGTGATGTTAAAAAACACATGTTGTCCAGAGCATCACTTTTCATATTTGTCATGAGACTCTCTGCCAGGGTCCTTGCAAGGATTCAATGCAGTGAGACATGCAAAAATGCTTTGAAGATTTTTAACTCTCTTTGCAAGTGCTATTCCCAACTTTCTGGGTTCTAGGTGCTCTGCAATGGTCTAGCATACTGGCCCTTTTTTTACATGTGAATCTTCTGTCTCCTCAACAAGACTGCAAACTCTTGGAAGGCAGGGCAGGAAAGTGAAGTCACAGTTAGTATTCAGATGGCCTGCGGTCTTGTTTCAAAGGCTGTTGAAGTGATGCTTGTGGTCAACTGTATTCATCACAAAGAAAATGAGTCATCCCAGTTCTTGAAAGAACAAACTGAGGGATCACAGAGAGATTTTTTGTTGTTAGTGAATTCTCAAGTGAATTCAGATTAAACCAAAGAGAGCACATATTTTAATGCAAAATAGTTTCTTACTATGGACATTTGATCAAAGTAGATATAAAAGGGAATTGATCACTAGAATTTTATTACTCAAACTTTGTTTTAAAAGAAAAAAATAAATGTTCTGAGCCTAATCAGGACTTCAATGTACATGCTTGTTAAAGCAACTCCTAAGGTGACATCAGGTTCCACAATTAGGTACATAGATGTAATCTTCCAAAAGTACCTTGGGCAGTACTTAAGAATACATTTTTACAGGTAACATAACATCCAAAATAAGACAAAGCAAAACAAATAGTAATAGCCAGGAACACAATGGATGGTAGTAATGTGGCAAATTTTAGTTCTGGCAAAACTTCCAAATTTTCTGCTTTTTGTTTGTATTATTCTATAACCCAAAAATCAAAATTTTACTGGAAATTATATTTTTAAATCTTAAATTCAAGATATTATTTTAATGACCAAATTTTAAATAATGAACTATCTCTAATTGCATTTTTTTTTTTCAGTTAGACATTGTTTTTTAATTGACCTTGGACCAACTTTAGCCAGTGACTCACCAGTGTGGTTTTGAAATGAAATAATCACTTTCTAAGAGGGATTAGAAAATCTGGTACATAATGTTAGGTGAGCTTGTTTAAATTCCTAGTATCTAAAATTTTCTTTTTTATAAAGTGTTGCTTACTCACAGTTCATAGGAATTAATAATTGTCTGAGGGAGTTCTGAGATTTTTAAGTGGTGACTTATCTAAGATATCTTCTGTTCCTATTAAACACAGGACTCTGTTGGCTGTTGGCATCAGCTGTGCAATTAATCAGTGTATTTTTCTGCTTGGAAGCCTACACCAAATCAGTAATAACATATTCAACATTTTGCCAGGCCAAAAACTTTTCAAGAGTATGCTAATGGCAAAACGTCTGTCAAATAGAAAGCAACTTACATTTTCACAAAGAAACCATGGCAACACATAAACTAAAAGATCAACACCAGTGTGATAGCTCAGAGTATCTTTGTTCTAGGTTTTATGTGTAGTCCATTGACAGCTAGGGTAAAAACCGCACCTCTATCTTGTCTTAGAAATAGCTTCAAATCCAATTTTGATAGGCAACTGCCATAGACTGAATGTTGATATCCGCCCCCCATTCATATATTGAATTCCCAACCCCTTCTCCCCCCAGGTACCAGGAGGTGGGGCCTTTGGGAAGCTTCAGGGTCATGAATGGGATTAGTGTCCTTGAAAAAGAGAATCCAGAGGGTTTTTTCTCCCCTTTTGAGTGAGGGGAGGACACAGCAAGAAAATTGTCATCTATGAACTAGGACACTGGTCACCAGCAGACACAAGATCTTGGTGCCTTGACCTTGGGCATCCTAACCTCCAGGAATATGAGAAATAAATGTTTGTTGCTGAAGCCACCCAGTCTATGGTATTTTTGTTATAGTAGCCCAAAGATACAAGGACAGCAATAAAATCAATTTCATTAGATAATGTGACAAAAACTTCCACTAGCAACTGGCTTACTTTCTTAATGACATGTGGTCTAAATAGCTTTTACCTATTTTCTAAAAAGCAAACTCATGAGTGTTTTGTTTTTTTTAATTTATATTCTCCCTCTTGTTCTTTTTTATTTGTTCTTCCATTCCTTCTTCTTCTCCGCACTTTATATTTTAAAATAAATTTAAATTTACAGAAAAGTTGCAAAAATAATACAGAGCTCATGTATACTCTTCACTCAACTTAAAATGTTAACAACTTACCTAACAAGTGTACAATGATCAAAACAGAAGATTACACTGGCACCATGCTATGAAATAGACTGCAAACTTTCACTTTTTCCCCATTGACATTTTAAATAAATATTGGTCAAATATTTTCTTGAATGTCTGTCAATTAGGGTTTCTCTGGTGTTATCTAATGATGAGGCAAAGGTTACTCATTTTAGCCAGAATGTCACAGAAGTGATGTTATTTATTTTTAGCCTTTTACAGTGTCTAGTCAAAATAGCATTTTTCAAAGTGACTTAGATTACTTCTTTGTTCCTTATCCTTTTCAGTGTAGTTTATTCATTTGCAATCCAGTTACAGCTATTTATTGTTATTTATATTTCATACTAGTTGGCTTTAATTATTTAATTAAAATTAATGAACTTTAGTTATTTCTTCATTATTTTAGTACATAAAACATCTGTATGGTTCTCCGAGCCTCTACAAATCCCTTGCATGAGAGTTCCTGTTTCCCCACAGCCTCACCAACAGAATGGATGGTGCTACTTGTTTATATTTGTCATTTTAATTGTAATGTTACCTTAATTTGCATATCTCTATAAGTAAGTTTCAACATTTTTTATTTCTTTTAGAGCTTATATTTTTTAAAAGGAATTGCCTATTCATGTCATTTTCCCATTTTGCTCTTAGGAAAAAAAAAAAAAAACAACACCCACTTTTAAGAATTCACCATCAGGTAGGCCACTGACATTAAATTAAATTACATTAATTTTTTTTTTTAAATAGGAGTTCAAAACAAGGCCATTGTCACTGAGGTAAGGTTTTTGGTTTTTTGTTTTCTTTGTTACGTGGAACCGAACCCAGAACTCTCTGGTCCTCAGGCTGATGCTCCAACTGCTGAGCCAAACCAGCCAGGGCTGAGGTAAGGTTTTAAGATAACTTTTCATTCAGTCACTCATCCATTCACACTTTCCACAAATATTTTGAAGCTAAACCTAAATTCTTGCTCTAAAAGCTAGATGGGGAGGAGAAATGTGTCAACCATAAGTAAAACAGCTTTGCGATGCTGGTAGCTCCTCAGAGCTCAGTGAAGGTACAAGGCAAACGTGGTCCGTTCTGTCTTTTGAGGGAGAAACAAGCAGTTAGAAAAAGCTTTACATAGGTTAAGAAATGTGAGCAGCTGAAGGAGGCACCTCTCATTCAAATACACAATCTCTGATGCTTAACAAATGTTACCACCTTACTTTCTAGCCACAATTAATAGGTGCTGCATCCGCTGACGAACAATCTCCACTTCTGAAAGAACCAGCACCCGATCCATCACTGTGAGATACAGGGCAATCATTCTCACTTAAGTACATCTTACCTTACCAGACTGAAAAGGAAAAAATAATGTTGTTACTTTTTCGGTTCTTTTCTGATAAAACCTTCTGAGGTGCAGTTAATGTACAAGACTGCCACACGTTTCCCTTCAGCCTTCTCACCCCCAGACCCTAATCTTCAAATAAATAATACTTTGGGATTTGCTGCTACAGTTGGAGATTTTCCATTCTCTTCTAATCACACTGTAACAAGTTGTTTCGAATAGATGCAGAGGTTGTCATCTATTTTCAAAAGGCCTTTAAAAGTGAGTTACATGAGTCAAATAGAAGGGAAATGTTTTTACCTCATCATAGCCAAGCATGAGTTGTTTGTTGTGAGAAATACGAAGTCCATCAATCCAAGATAGCTAATTGTGCATTTCAGGGAAGCCACATTTGCTTATTAGTCAAGACTCATTACAAAAGTCCAGGGCAGTTCCCAGTGGACATTCTCACTCCTGCACCTGAACTCTGACCCTGAAAACCCCGTGCGCTCTTTAAGACCTACCACCAGTGCCACCAGCTCCCTCTGGGGAATTCTCTCCCATGCCTCCCGACTCTGCCCAAATCAACTAGACTTCTGAGCTCCCACACACACTGCCGTTCCTCCCGTGGAATTTATTTCATCCTGCCTGCATATACATCTCTTCCCCCAAGAGGTTATGAGTTCCTTTACCTACAAATTTAGGTATCTATCTTTCTTTTTTTTTAATCTTAGCACCCACAACATACTTCTAGTTTGTTTTTTTGTTTGTTTTATTGTTTTTACCCTCACCCGAGGATATTTTTCCATTTTTTGTACAGATAGAGTGGGAGAGAGAGAGAGAAAGGGAGAGAGAGAGAGAAACATCGACGTGAAGGGACACATCGAGTGGCTGCCACCCGCACGACCAACCAGGGCCTGGGACAAACTGCAACCGAAGTACGTGCCCTTAGCGGGAACCGAACCCGGGTCTCTCCGTACCGCAGGCCGACACTCTAACCGCTGAGCCAAACTGGCCAGGGCCATACTTCTAGTTTTAATAGTGTAAACTTCAAACTTATTTTATAAAATGCACATAAACGATTTCAGGGCATTTTTCCCTTCTCTGGAATTTCAATTTTCTCTCCGTAAATTAGCTGTTTTCCAGAAGCAGAGGGCAGCCATCGCTTAAGGACCTGACGAGAGTAAATGTAGCATTGCCTTCATAGTAACCATGTGGTATTTACTGGTGTGGGCTTTCCCAACAGGGTCTGGGAAGCGTCTGGCTGATGGCGTGGGTCCCTCTCACAGTGGTGAGCCTCAACTGTACCAACGCAGTGGTTGTGGATCTATGGGCAGGACAGGGGAAGGAGGAGAAAAACTGCCCACTGGAACCATTGATTTGAGTAGCATTGAAGGCTTGTTGGAGATGTGGTACTTTGGAAAGGAAATGTTTAGCTCCCTTTAAGGTGCTTATTATACACACACAAATACATTCACCAATACTCATATGCACATCTCTTTGCGCCTCTCCAGAACACAGGTTAAGGCCAAGGAGGCCACTGCCACGCAGCAAGCAAGAGCTTCGTGAGGGATTTTCAAAACCCCTCTTTGTGCATTTTCTTTCTCCCATAAACACACATCTTTACAAGCTGTCTACTTGTCCTATCTCCATTGAAGCACGTTTTATTCTTCCCTAAACCTGTTGAATGCTGCCCTTTGCCCATTCATCCCTAACATTCTCCTTGTAAAACCACCACATGCTAGGCTATTCTAGTTTTAATGGGCAGACTTTTGTCCTAATTATATACAAAACTGTAATTATATGTATTAAAATTATTAATCATTCTTTCTTTCTTTTTTTATCCTCACCTGAGGACATTTTTGCATTTATCTTCAGACAGAGGGGGAAGTAGAGAGGGAGGAAGAGAAAGAGAAACATCACTGTGAGACAGACACATCCACTGGCTGCCACCCACACGACCCCAACCGGGGCCGGGGACAAACCGCAACCGAGGTACGTGCCCTTAGCGGGAACCAAACCCGAGACTCTCTGGTCTGCGGGTCGACGCTCTAACCGCTGAGCCAAATTGGCCAGGGCTATTAATCACTATTTCTTAAAATGCATCCTCCTTGTCTTCAGAGACACCATTTTCCTCTTGGGTTTTGGGGTTTCTTTTACTTCTCTATTTAATGTCACAGTTTTCTTTCTGGTCATCCAAGTATGTCCAAGGTCCCAGCCTTTAATATTATCACTCTCTCTACTTTTCTTCTCTACCCAGGTCTTAGTCTGCTGATGACTGTTGACCAGATTCGCATATGTCCAGGCTTTCCTGGAAAGCTTTACTTAAATAGTCCACAGGTTCTTAAAAAAAAATAAATCAGGACACATCTCTTCCCCCCAAAGCCTACTGAGTTGCACATTTTAGTAAAAGATTCCATCACCTATACCACTTCCAAATTCAAAATAAACCATCCTAGGCTCCTCCTGCTCACTCACCTCTCACCAGTCAGAAAGTATTAGAGATATTATTTCCTAGCGTCCCTCACATCCATCCACTTTGTTCCTCTCTTCTTTCAGGCCCTCACCACTCCTTGCCTGATTACTGTAACATCGTTAGGAAAGACAGTCCAACTACCTTCAATTCGCCCTCTACACTGCCAAAATAATCACCCCCAAACTCGAATCCCTGTAGAATTTTGTTCTTCAGAAACTTTTCAGAGCATTCAAGAGAAATTCAACAATGTAAGCTCTCCTCCAAGACCCTAGATAATTCGCTTTACCTTCCTCTATCTCTTCCTATGAATGGAAGTCCATTGATATCTTTGAGGCTCACGGTTTTGTGTAAGTGTGTTTTGCCCATGCTGTTGCCCTTGCTTGAACATCCTGCCTTCTTTCTTTACCAGTGAATACATGTAGCCATCCTTCATAAATTGGGTCCAACGTCACCTCCACCAAAACACTTCCCTGAATAGGTTGGATGCTCCTCTTTGGGGCTCACCTAGGCATATTTCTCTGCAGAGACTTTTCACACAGCAATCTTTGATGTGTTTAATTTATAACCTTTATGTCAATAGAGTTACAGGAGAACCAAAGTATATGGTGAAAATTCAGCAAAATAATCATACAAACAATTGCAACAGTGATTGGTGCCATAAAAAAAAAAAAGTACATGGTGTTATAGTGTCTAAAGTAAGAGGTGAGGGTTGACCCAGTTGGAAGAAGCAAAAAAAGTTGGAAAACTTATCACAGCATGCCTTGTATAACAATCAGTTTGTATCACATAAATTTCCTCACCTCAAACACACATACACACACACACACTTTGTTCTTTTGCATGGCAAGTATGAAGTGTATTCATCATGCAATACTACCACTACCACCTTCCTCCATACATAGACTCTGCTCAAAACATAAGAAATGGTCAGCACATACCTGCTGAATTGAATTGAAAGTTTCACGCAAGGTCATAGAATAGTTATATGATTTTATGTTTTTCAAGATTGAATTAAACATATAGTCCATCTGAAGATAGGCCTTAATCAGATTTATTACAACCTAGTATAGCCATCATATATAAAAGCAACATAAGCCATACATTCTTATCTTTCCCGAAAATGAATGACACACATTCTAGATAGTTTCAGGTATGATAAATATAAAGGAGTTCTTGAAATGAGTGAAAAGAAACTCAAGCCAGGAGAACAGCAGTGTTTTGAACCCTTAAATTGACTAGAATAACATAATAATCTTGGAAGCCCAACAGGCAAAGACCTGGGAGAAGAGGTTTCTATAGCACCAATCTGAAAGGTCTCTTACTTTCTGAACTTGCAATTGTTTCCATTTCTGAATCAAGAGTTTAATTATTATTATTTTCTTTTAATGGAAGAACCAGAACCATCTGGTTTCTATAGCTTTAAGTAAGTGTAAACTGAATGTACCCCATCAAACGGCTATAAGTCACTGGGACAATGCTCCCAGGAGCTAGCACTGAATAACCTTCAGTATCCTGGGCTTGTGTAAATTTTTCATTTAGATTCAACTCTTATTTACACTTTAGATCTATGTTCTCTTTTGACCCATTTTCTCTCACTTGGAGAAACTCAGTGGTTAAGATGTATGCTTCCAAATCAAACTGGACCTGGCTTTACTTCTCAACCCTGTCACTTAAGTGATTCACATCTCCAAACTTTATTTTTTTCTCGCCTGCACAATAGTGTGAGTATTAATAAATACTTAACAGGGTTGTGGCCAGAATTAAATGAAGTAAAATATCTCATTATGGAGTCTGCCAGAGAGTAAGTGCTCAATAAATGATGGAAATGATGATCATGGAAGTAGTGTGGATTTTACTGACATGGATAACTTTGGCATAGTCGTCCATTAGTAATCCTTTTCTTATTTAAAAATATACTCAGCAACATCCATCATCTGTTATTGGAGATTATTTTTATAACTTCTCTACAACATCTATATAAATAAGAACCATTTTTGCTTGAGGAAAGAATCCAAGAAAATTGGACTTTTAGTAGAACACTTGTGAAGATTTTTGCTTCATCAAAACTCTGTAAGAAGAGACTGCTAATGGATAAGGGGTTTTTTGTGGGCTGATAAAAATGTTCTGGAATTAGACAGTGATGACGGTTGCACTTTGTGAGTACACACACACACACAGCACACACATGCACACGCACATGCACACAAAACCCTCAACTGTATCCTTTAAAAGGGTGAATTTTATGATATTGGAATTAAATCTAAATTTAAAAAAAACTCTAAGTAATATAAAGTAGGCCTTTTGTACAACTACAAAATTGATTGATTGAAATGTTTGAGACTTCAAATCCCAATATTACTAGTTGCCAGCTATGTTTGTTCAAGGACAAATTTCTCAACTTCTTTGAGTTTCATTTTCCTCAGTTGCAAAGTGAGGCTAGTAACCTGCCTTGCAGAGTTGGGGTAACAAAATCTGAGGGGCTAAGGTGAAGAAAATGCTGAATGCCCAGTTTATCCCTTACTCCTTACAAATACATTTCTTGCCTCCTTTTCCCAAGATTTGCAATCTGCTCAACAAGGACTAGTGTATGTTTAAATGAGAGCTAGTAAATTTTTTTCAATCAGGACATGGTATAAATCATCCACTGACTACTCCTGTATTTAAAATTTATAATCTATAAATGCAAATGGAAGTATCTTTTTTAAAGACTGATTCTAAAACTTTAAGATGATTAACAATGTTTTCTCACATGTGGGAAGGGAAGAAATACAAAGATAAAATTTGGAAAATCAGTCCCTCTTCCACGTTCTGCCACATGCCTTATGCTGTCACTGACACCTTGAGATGAGGGACGGAAGTAGCGATTGCTTAGGAGGAGGTGTTAGCATGATGCCCACTTATTCCAGAGAGCGGGTTGGTTGGTTTGTTATTTTGTCGTTGTTGGTTTGTTTTTCATCCAAGGCGTCACTTAGACACTCAGCATTCGGGCTCCATTCTGGATCAGTAAACCAAGATCACACCTGTGTCATTTTACTAGTTAAAAGGTTTAGCTATGAAAAGGTCCAAATCAAAGGTGAAAAAACAGCCTTCACCAGGATTTCAATTTGAAAAAGTGATACACGTGGGAGAAAAGAATGAAGGCATAATCACAAAAATAAAGCAGTGGCTATTTCCCAGTGAAAATTGGGGCGGTTCCTGGCGACCAAGGGGAGGCAGTACATTACGATCTGTTCAGAGTATGACTTCTGGAATTAGACTTCCTGGCCTGCACTCTGCTCTGCCACTTATTGCCATGATGTCTGCATGTCACCTAGACATCACTTTGTATTTACGTAAAGTGGGACCAATAACATATCACATGATAAAGCTTAGCTGAGGTACCATAGTGCAGCATGAGCACGGTGCCTGTGGAACAGTAAAGCACTCGGCAGAGGTTTTCATCAATTTCTATTCCTGCACTTCTGTATTTTGTATATTTTCTAAAAGTAATGTTGAATACTTTTAAAGTCAGAAATACTTCTTGAATATAAGCGTATTTTTTATTTTTATAAGTAATTTTTAAAATCTTGTAAGAATGCTAAATGTGCAAACTACAACTCTTGAGGTTACAGCATCACAAGAGTACTTCTTCCATGGCTGAGTGTGCGCTTCACACTTGGGTTTAGTGAGAGCCATGAAATGTTTGCAAACACGCTGTTATTATTCTCAGTACTTCTAGAGTCAAATGCTGAAATTTTCTGAAAAAGTATAAGCTATGAATTGGATGAAATTTTCTGATTCCCTGCACAGACTTAGAGGGATTGAAATATGACTTCTAGGAAGTGGATTTAATAATATTCCTGAGGCAGCTACCAGGTACAGTTTATTACATATGCCTATTCTGCTTCCAGCTCCGCAAATGACTTTTTTTTTGTTGCTGTTAATCCTCACCTGAGGATATTTTTTTCTGTTGATTTTTTTTTTTTTTTTAGAGTGGAAGGGAGAGAAGAGGGGGTGGGAGAGAGACATCAATTGGTTGCCACTCGCATGTACCCCAAACGGGGCCTGGGATTGAACCTGCAACCCCCAATACCTGCCCTTGATTGGGAATCAAACCCATGACCCTTCTGTGTGTAGGGCAATGTTCTAACCGCTGAGAAACACTGGCCAGGGCTCAAATGATATATTTTTTTATACTCCAGATTTTATTTTATTTTTTATTAATTATTTTTTTTTACAGATGTCCCTCCCTTTTTCCCCATTGACACCCTCCACCCCATTCCCTTCCCACCCCCACCTTCACCATACTGTTGTCTGTGTCCATTGGTTATGCATTTATACATAAAAGTTCTTTGCTTTATCTCTTTGCACCCTGCCACACCCATTTAAATGATATTTTTAGTCTGGCCAGTGTGGCTCAGTGGTTGAGCGTCAGCCCATGCGCCAAGAGGTCACCAGTTCAATTCCTAGTCAGAACACATGCCCAGGTTGTGGGCCTGATCCCCAGTGGGGGGCATGCAGGAGGCGGCCAATAGATGTCCTTTCTCATTGATGTTTCTATCTCTCTCTACTTCTCACTTCCTCTCTCTCTAAAATCAATAAAGGAAAAAAACTTTTAAAAAAAATATTTTTAAAAATAAAAATAAAATGCACTTTTATTCCTGGGGTCCTGGGATCAAGGACAAGCTCAGGGAAGATGAGAGACGAACTAACCATCTAGATATGCTAAGAAACAAGAAATGAGATGTGTATATTTCAGTCAATTTTCTAATTCCCCAACATTTACTGTCTGTTTCCAACAGCAGAGTTTAAATACTTACTAGGAGACACACACACACACACTAACATCTTTGATTTTCAAATAGTTTTCCTAACCTAATTAAAATCTAACTATTTTGTAGGGAATGTGATCAAAAGTGAAATATATTACTGTTTCTTGTGGGTTTTTTTTTCTTTTTTTTTTCTTTTTGTTTCTTCCAGGAAACAATATTTGCATTTTAAAAACAAAGACATCTGGGGACACCAAATCCTGACCATATTTATGGAATATGACACTCACCAAGCTGCAAACACAGTCTCTCACTGCTTTCTCTAACCTAGTCTCCCACACACATTCACAGGGAACACACGACGGATGGAAATACGTATTTCCAAAAGGCATTTCATCTGACATCCCTATCTTCCTCAAAGGAAAATATGCCAGGTTTAGTGGTTGTTTGGGGAAATAAATTTAACATGCAGTATGCTCAGGAATACAAACTGATTTTGATAAAACACTGTTGAATATTTCACTACTTTCTTTAAAACCCTAATGCAGAATTTCCAACATCTTCCACAGGCATTCAAGCACCCGCACAATCTTTATTTAGCTTTCTGACTATAGCTTCTCCAATGTTGCATCACCCATAACTACTCCAGGTCCACGATTCCAAACCTGAAACACTTGAAAGGGGGTTATTGCAATTCAGGTTTAGAAACACAAAATGGTGGTGTGTGTGTGTGTGTTTTAATTAGTTTTTTTTTTTTTTTTTTTAAATCCTCAGCCAAGGACATTCTTCCATTTTTTGTTCAGATAGAGTGGGAGGGAAAGAGAGAGAGAGAAACATTGACGTGAAAGGGACACATCGAGTGGTTGCCACCCACACAACCCAACCAGGGCCGGGGACAAACTGCAACTGAGATACGTGCCCTTAGCGGGAACCGAACCCGGGTCTCTCTGAACTGCAAGCTGACACTCTGTTTTTTTGTTGTTGTTGTTGTTGTTTTTAAGTAATACAGTAAATGAATAAAATATTAGCATAAGCTATATGTTGAGCAACACCTGTAATCAAAAACATTGATATTTCTGTAGCAAAGTCTACAAACATTCTCATAAGTGGAATAAATAAATATTATAAACAGCCTCATGTCAATTCAGGTCAGGTTTTGCCACCAAATAAGGTTGCTACAAACGTAAGAGAAAAAAAAACAGTTGTGGTTAGAGCTTCTTACACTTAGAAATTATGGAATGGATTATGAGCCTGCACTTACTTTACTTGGACAAAGACTTTTGAACTTTTAAGACTTTGGTCATTTTATTTCCTCAGCCCAGAATGTCCTCTGCATCTCTTCTTGTTTAATAAACTCTAAAAGGGCCAGCCTGAAGTCAGCTCTCCCACAAAACGGGAAGTCAGAGCACCATCCACATGTTGTCAGCATCTGCATCTCTTCCTCTGGACTAGAAACTCCTTATGAACAGCCCCGTGTCTGCTTTGCCTTTGCAAACTCTGACTCCTGGCAGTGCATTTTCCTCAAAAATAAATGGAATCAAGAATTCAGTGTCATATCTCCATTCTTCTTTATAAAGTGGATTTATGCAATGTGACAGTTTTTTTAAAACTAGTTTTACGCAAGATCTCTTTTTTTCTGATTCAACACTTTTATAGCATCATTAAGAAGAACTATAAGCAGTATAGTTACTAGCTTTCCATTCCAGTTCAACACTCTGAGAAGACTTCAAAGAGACCAATTTTAGATTAGTGTAGTGCTCAGACAAATAAATATCTTTCATGTAGATTGCACTCTGTTCTTTTCTAATTATTTACCATGTTTGCATTATTTCCAGGAGCAGGTTTTAAGCTCTTTGGTGGATTAGAAATGTATCTCTTCTTTTTAAAATATTCTTTGCAGTGCTCTTTGGAGAGAATTAAGTGTTGCTGAGTGAATTAATATGGCTGAATAATAACAATAATGAATAAGGATAAATTATTTTATATTAAATATTTAGGTGAATGGAAGAACTATCATTCTAATATTGAAGATTATAGGAACAATCTCCATATAGCAGTACCTCCCCAGCCCTCTCTCCACAGGCCACATTTTTATCTGTTTTAGCATGATGAACTCTACGGGCTCCATCTTGGTGACTCTCAGGCCAGAGGGATTGGCATAAAATATTCAAAATGATAAAAAGTAAGGACCTACAACCAATAATGCTATCATTGAAAACTGAAGGATAAATAAAGAACTTTCCAGACAAGATAAAGCTAAAGGCAATCATTACCACCAAACCAGTATTACAAAAAAATGTTAAAAGAACTTCCTTAAGAAGAAGAAAGAAAAAACGGAGGAACATAGTTATAAAGAATAAAATGGCAATAAATATGTACCTGTCAATAATAATTTTTAATGTAAATGGATAAAATGTTTCAATCAAGACATGGGGTAGCTGGGTAGATAAGAAAACAAGGTATATATATGCTGTCTACAAGAAACCCACCTCAGAACAAAAGACACAGAATGAAAGTAAAGGGGTGGGAAAGGATATTTCATGCAAATAGAAGCAAACAAAAAAGCTGGGATAACAATACTTTTATCAGACAAAATAAACTTTAAAACAAAGGCTATATATAATAAGATACAAAAAAATTGCATAATGATAAAAGGATGAATCCAATAAGAGGATATAACTCTTGTAAATATTTATGCAACACAGGAGCACTGAAATATATAAAGCAAATATTTACGGATAGATCTTTCAAACAGAAAATCAATAAAGAAACAGCAGGGTTCAATGACACATTAGACCAGATGAATGTAGATATTTTCAGAGTATTTCACCCCAAAGCAGCAGAATATACATTCTGTTCAAGTGCACATGGAACATTTTCTAGGATAGACCACATATTAAGCCATGAGAATACGTTTCAATAAATTTAAGAAGACTGAAATCATATCAAGCATTTTCTCTGACCGTAACAGTATGAAACTAGAAATCAATTACAAGAAAAAAACTGAAAAATACATAGAGACTGAATAACATGTTACTAAACAATGAATGGGTTAACAGTGAGACCAAGAAAATTATTAAAAGATACCTTGAGACCAATGAAAATGAAAACACAGCTGCAATCTGTGGGGTAGAGTAAGAGCTGTCCTATGAGAAATTCACAGCAGTATAGGTCTACCTCAAGAAAAGAAAATTCTCAAATAAAACAATCTAACCTTATGCCTAAAGGAACTAGAAAAAGAAGAACAAATAAAGCCCAAAGTGAATAGAAGAAAGAAAATAATAAAGATCAGAGTGAAAATAAAAAAATAGAGTCTAAGAAAAAAATACAAAAGATCAATGAAACTAAGATCTTTTTCTTTGAAGAGATAAATAAGAGTTATAAACCATTAATCAGACTCCTCAAGAAAAAAAAGATAGGACCCAAATAAATAATATCAGAAATAAAGGAGAAAAAGTAACTAATGACACCACAGAAATGCAGAGGATCATAAGAAAATATTATAAAGAACTATATGCCAACATATTGGACAATCTGAAAGAAATGGATAAATTCCTAGAAACATATAATCTTTCAATGCAAAATCATGAACAAACATAAAATCTGAACAGACCAATTACAACCAAAAAAATTGATTCAGTAATAAAAATAATAATAAATTAATTAAATTTAAAAAACTCTCAATAAACAAAAGTCCTGGATGAGATGGCTTCACAGGAAAATTTTACCAAATATTCCAAGAACTAAAACTTATCCTTCTCAAACTATTTCCAAAAATTCAAGAGGAAGAAAAACTCACAAGCTCATTTCATGAGGACAGCATTATTCTAATTCCAAAAACAGATAAAGACACTACTACAAAGAAAGAAAATTTTATAAATATCCCTAATAAGCCAATATCCTCAATGAACATAAATGCAAAAATCCACAATACAAAATATTAGCAAATCAATTTCAGTGATACATTTAAAAGATCATACACCATAACCAAGTAGGATTGATTCCTGGAACGCAAGGTTAGTTCAATATCTGCAAATTAATTAGTGTGATATACCACACAAATAAAATGAAGGAGAAAAATCATAGGATCATATCAATAGATGTGGAAAAAGAATTTGACAAAATCCAGCACTCATTTGTTATAAAAACTGTCAGCAAAGTGGGACTAAAGGGAACATACCTCAACATAATAAAGTCCATGACAAGTCCACAGCTAATATGACACTCAATGGGGAAAAAAAATTAAAAGTGTTTTCTTTAAGATCAAGAACAAGAAAGAAATGTCCACTTGCGCGACTCTTATTCCACATAGTAATTAGACAAGAAGAAGAAATAAAAAACATTCAAATTGAAAAGGAAGAATAAGATTATGATTATTCAAAGATGACATGATACTGTATATAAAGAACCCCAAAGATTCCACCAAAAAACTACTAGAACTGATAAATACATTCAATAAAGTAGTTGAATACAAAGTAAATATTCAGAAATTGGTCACATTTTTATATACCAATAATGAACTATCATAAAGAGAAACAAAGAAAACAATTCAATTTACAATCACAAACACAAAAAAATACCTAGGAATAAACTTAACCAAGGAGGTAAAAGACCTGTATTCAGACAATGATAAGGCATTAAAGAAAAAATGTGAAGGAAATACAAATAAGTGGATGCATATAACTTCTCATGGATAGGAAAAATTAACATCTTTTTTTTTTTTTTTTTAATCTTTCTTGTTGAATGTAGAATGTATTAAAGATGTTCCTCATTTTTCCCCCATTGACCCACTCCTCCCCACTCCCGCCCCTCTCCCGCCTTTTCCCACACTATTGTCTGTGTCCATTGGTTATGCATATAAGTTCTTTGGTTTATTTCTTCCCGCCCCGCCCCCCCCCCCCCCCCCCCGCAACCCCTTTCCCTTTGAGGTTTGTCAGTCTAGCAATGAATTTGTACTTCTTAATCTCTTCACCTTTTTCACCCATTCCTCCAATCCCCCTCCCATCTGGCAACCAATTAAATATTCTCTGTATCTATGAGATTCTACCTGTTCATTTTGATTGTAGATTCGATTGTTGATAGATATGTATACATTGCCATTTTGTTTGTTCATATATTTTATCTTTTTCTTCAAAAAGACCATTCATCATTTCATATAACAACAGTTTGGTGATGATGAACTCCTTTAACTTTTTCTTGTCTGGGAAACTCTTTATATGGCCATCGATTCTACATGACAGCTTTGCAGAATAGAGTAATCTTGGTTGTAGGTTCTTGCTTTTCATCACTCTGAATATTTCTTGCCACTCCCTTCTGGCCTGCAAAGTTTCTTTTGAGAATCAGCTGACAGCCTTATGGGAACTCCCTTGTAGGTAACTAGCTGCCTTTCTCATGCTGCTTTTAAGATTCTCTCTTTTAAGGTCTTGAACCTTTTGCATTTTTATGATTATGTGTCTTGGTGTGGGCCTCTGGGGGTTCATCTTGTTTGGGACTCTCTGTGCTTCCTGGACTTGTATGTCTGTTTCCTTCACCAAGTTCGGAAAGTTTTCTGCCATTATTGTTTCAAACAGGTTTTCAATTTCTTGTTCTCGCTCTTCTCCTTCTGGCACCCCCAAGATGCGAATGTTGGCACGCTTGAAGTTGTCCCAGAGACTCCTTACACTATCCTCATTTTTTTGGATTCTTCTTTCTTTTTGCTGTTCTGATTGGGCGTTTTTTGCTTCCTTATATTCCAAATCGATGGTTTGCTTCTTGGATTTACGTACTCTACTATTGAATCTGTGTAAATTATTCTTTGTTTCAGTGAATGCGTCTTTCATTTCTGATTGTGCATCCATCATTTCTGACTGGTCCTTTTTTATGCTCTTGAGGCCCTCACTAAGTTCATTGAGCATCCTTATAAGCAGTATTTTGAACTCAGCATCAGTTAGGTTGCTTATCTCCATTTCGTTTAGTTCTTTTCTTGGGGTTTTGTTCTGTTCTTTCATTTGGGACCTGTTTCTTTGTCTCCTCATTTTGGCTGCCTCCCTGTGTTTGTTTCTATGTATTACTTAACAAGAGGTATGGGGCTATCTGAGACCAGATGCTGCTTGTTTGAAAGAATTTAGGAAAAACCTGAAGCAGGATCCAAGACAGGCCAATCCTATGGTTAAGCAAGTGGCAACAGCTTGGGGGACCCTGAAAGTTGGGTGGGGCAGGGCCTCAGGGAGTCACCAGGGTGGGGCTACCAGTGTGAGCCAGGTTGCTGGAGTCCCAGATATGGCGACTGTCTGCGGCCCCAGGGAAGGGCTCACCAAAGGAACAAAGGCCTCTGACAACACGTTTGTCCCAGATAAAGCCCCCTCTCCAGCCCTCGCTCCAGTGCCAAACAGCTCAGTTCTTCCCTGTATGTCTCTGGTGCCCCTTGAGCTGCCTTCCCTCCAAGCTTAGAGGGAGAGAGTCCGATAAGTCCATGCTTGGGCCCTTTAAGGAGCTGCCTGGGGCTCCAGCTGCCTCAGCCTCCCTGAGCCTCAGTTCCCGCTGGTTTTTCCAGCCAGAAGTGATGGGGACTTCTCTTCCTGGCACTGGAACCCTGAGCGGGGCACCTGGTGTGGGACGGGGACCCCTCAGTCCTCAGGGAGGACCTTTCCAGCTGAGGTGTCCTCCTGATTTTTATCCGCCACACGTGGGTGTGGGACCAGCCCCTCGCACCTCCACCCCTCCTACCAGTCTGGATGTGGCTGCTGCTTTAATTCCGTAGGTGTAGGACTTCCATTCAGCTTGATTTCAGGTAGTTTTAAATGATGGTTGTTCTGTAGTTTAGTTGTAACTTTGATGTGGTTGTAGGAGGACGCGATACCGCGTTTACTTCGCTGCCATCTTCTATTCACTACTTTCAAGAAGTAACATCTTTAAAATGTCCATACTACTCAAAGCAATCTACAGATTCAACACAATTCCTATCGAAATACTAATAGTGTAATTCAGAGAACTAGAACAAATAATCCAAAAATTTATATGGAATTACATAAGACCCTGAATAGTCACAACAATCCTGAGAAAGAAAAACAAAGTTTGAGCTATCATAATGCCTGATATCAAACTCTACTTCTAGGCTATAGTAATCAAAACAGTGTGATACTGGCATAAAAATAAACACAATGAAACAGAATAGAGAGCCCAGGAATAAACCCATGCGTACATGGTTACGTACTATATGACAAAGGAAGCAAGAACATACAAGGGTGGGCAAAAGTAGGGATACAAAATAATAACCAGAATAATAAGGAGAAGACAAATAATACAAAGAATACAATAATTAATAAATAGTAGAGATGACTAGAAACAGAAATAAAGTCAAAAAATGAATTGAGATAAGAAATTTTCAAATCAGCCCTAGTCGGTTTGGCTCAGCAGTTGGAGTGTCGGCTTCCGGACCAGAGAGTCCTGGGTTTGATTCCTGCTAGAGGCACATAACAAAAAATAAAAAATAATTTAAAAATTAAAAACAAAATTTTTTTCAAATCATTATGGTATTTGGGCATGTCTTCCTTAGCCATACTTTTAAGTGAATAATTTTGAATGATATCCAAACATACAGATTCCCAGTTCTGTCAGTACTAGTAAATGCTGAGCGAGAGAAGGAGAAGGTTGGTATCTAACGCACAGAGAGAGACAGGCCTCGGCACTCTTGTCACTTGGACATTAGACATTAAGCAATTTAAAGGCTCAATTCCCAAAGTATTGATTATGCATGAGGTGGATATATTTTATAATGTTTAAATTAAATTAAAAATATTAGGATTTATAGAGATTTTAGAGATTACACAGTCCAATGCCTTCATTGTACAAAAGGAAAAAACTGAGACCCAGAGAAGGAAAATGAATCACTCAAGATAATTAACAACTAATTAACAACTAAGGTAGTGAGTGACCCAACTGAGAGCCGACTGCAGGCCTTTCATTTCTAAATCCCTTTCCAAAGGATTTTGCTTCATTTCCTCCTATTTGTTTATTAACTGTGTGGCCATCACTTATATTTTATCTTTTTTCTTTTCATCACCATTTATCCTCTCTACACCCTCTTCCATCTCCACCCCCTCATTGCCCATCACTTGTATTTTCAATGCTACTAACATGACTAGTCTACCATACCTAGGATAGAGGTCAACTGATTCATCAAAGTATGCATTAGTCAGATTCAGAGCATCATTATTAATTCTGATAGTAGATTCTCTACTAATGTCACCATTTGGTGCCAGTAGCAGACAGATGGAAAGATGGGAGTGTATTTACCCAGCTGTAGTGTTACAGCCCTCCAAACACATGTCTGGTATTCTTACTCATCAATAACAACACACTATATTTCTTTTAAAAACCTGGCACTACTAACCTAAATATCAGTAAGGAAATCTAATTCCCATACCTGATGTTCCTAAGGCAATAACCCATCAAAATACAACTTCCATTCTTGAAAACTTGAAAAAAAGTTAACTTAGTTTATTTCCACCAAAAAAAAAAGCTTTTCATAAATCTTTATGTTACTTTTGTACTGGAAACGACCGTTGCTTTTCTGAGTAGGCATTAAAGAGGGTGTTTTGGGTCACGCTTCTTAAATCATACCATGCGAGCTAATGACACTCATCACTGGCCAGGCTAGGAAACCTGGAGATTTTATTACGTAAACGCCATTTAAAGAGTTAACTCAAGGATTGCTGTAATCAAATATGTGTTTCAAAAGGGTGACCGAGTTGTTCTGACAAGAAATTGTCAGACCTAAACTGGGGCAAATGGCGTGGAGATAAAGATAAGAGAACAGATTGAGATGCTGCAGATGTTGACAGAACTTGTAACTGAAGGATGTGAGAAGGCAGAGAGGAAGAGGCATTTATGTCCAAGCTCCTGGCAGTGTGCTGAACAGAGAAAGAGCTCAACTCAAAAAGGAGATGATAGAACAATGACTGTTCTCAGTAGAACAGGTGAAGCACCATACATGGAAAACAACAGGAGGGTAAAATCACATTTGCAAATAGAGACAAGGCAATGAATTCTAAGGAGCAGCGCATGTCATCTTTGCTAGGCTACAAAATAAGGGAGAGGGCTTGAATTTGAAAGAATAGTCACACAACCAGAGCATCAGGTCAGAGAGAGTGGGAGGTGACGGCAGAGAGGTGGGTTGGTGCTACACAATGGAGGATCTCCAATACATGCCTAGAGTTCAGAGTTCATTTAAGAAGAAGAAGAAGAAAAAAAAAAGAGCCAATGAAGGTTATGCCATGGATCTAACAAAATAAAAAATGCACTTTAAACTATTTCAAGTATTTTAAAGAACACAAACCTCTCCTTGTTTATTTAAGAAAAAGCGAAAATGATTTCTCCACTGATCTTAGGGTCCTTCCCCTGGAGCACGTGTAACGGTGGGACTCAGTCACCTAGGGCAGGAGCCCTGGAATCCAAGATTGAATCCCATACATGTTAAGTAAAAACATAATGGATAAAGTTCTAGAACTTCTGCTTTGAATCGTGGTAAACTAACTAGTGCAAGACGTAGTTCCCTGACACAGACACCTCACGCATTCAGCAGCTGCTCACACAGCAATGACTGTGCACACACAGTCCCATCTTCTCCCATCTTCCTCCTTCTGGCTTCCAGCTGCCGCCGGTGGTTCAGCACTGGAGACTGAGGAGAACCAGGTTAATCGTATTTATTATCACTTCCTAAGGAGTAAAACTCAAGCTAAGCCCAAAGAGGAAAGATGGTAATGTTTGAGGATGACATCTTTTTTTAAACACTGTTTTGTGGTGTTTCTTTGTTTGTTTGTTCGTTTTAATTTAGCCCTGGCCAGTTTGGTTCAGCGGTTAGAGCGTCAGCCTGTAGTCCAGAGAGACCCGGGTTCAGTTCCTGCTAAGGGCACGTACCTCGGTTGCAGTTTGGTCATGCAGGTGGCAGCCACTTGATGTGTACCTTTCACATCGATGTTTCTCTCTCTCTCTCTTCCTCTCTCTCCCTCCCACTCCATCTGAACAAAAAATGGAAAAAAATGTCCTCGAATGAGGAAAAAAATAAAAATTTAAGTGTAGTTTGCATACAATCTTACACTGGGTATATTAGTTTCAGGTGTACAATATGGTGGTTTGACACTTTTATACCTTACAATGTGATCACCCCACTAATTCTGGTAATCATCTACCACTGTGTAAACTTACAATATTATTGACTAAATTCCCCTTCTTCTTTTCACTCATCCCTCAACCCTTCCCTTCTGTGAACCATCACTTTGGTCTCTGCTTCCATGAGTCTATGTTTTGTGTTTTAAATTCTACATGTAAGTGAAAGCATACAGTGATGGCATCTTGATAGGAGTTGGCAAATTTAAATGTGTGAACACAGTTTCAGCCAAATAAAGGGCATGGGTGGTGTTATATTAGCAAGTACATATCATTAGTGTCTTGAAACTGACAGAGAGAGACTACATAATTGTTCAATGTTTAACTCTGATATTATCAATAGACATATGCAGCGATAGGTAGTTTATCAATAGGTATGGTGACGTGTAGTTTACTTAACAGTTACAGCATGGATCTCAGAGCCAAACTGCCTGGATCGAATCCTAACTCCTCTATGCCTCCGTTTTCCTATCTGAGCAAAAAGGATTGATAGGAATATCATGGAATTTTATAAGTGTCAAATGAGTTCATTCATTTCAAGCTTAAGAACCATGTGTAACAAGATATATGCATTTATTATAAATAATGGATGATTATCATGAAAAACATCTTATGTTTTTCAAAGTTCAAATTTTCTGTTTATCACAAAAAGAAATATGTTAGTTTAATATGGAGGAGAATTTTCTTAAGACAATAAGTCTTTTTGGTTAGAATTACAGCTCCAAAAGCAAGAATATGATTCTGAAGGAGGGGGGAGGAGATGTAAAAAGAAAGAACGGAGTGTTGTCTTAGTCAGCTTGGGCTGCTAAAGCAAAATACCACGCACAGGGTAGTTTATTAAACCAGAAGTTTATTTCTCGGAGTTCTAGAGGCTGGGAAGCCCAAGGTCAGGGTGCCAGCATGGTCAGGTTCTGGTGAAGACCACTTCCTGCGCCCTTCTCCTGCGCCTCTCTGGGCTCCCTTTTGTAAGGGCACCAATCCCACTCATGAGGCTGTGCCCTTACTTACCTCTTAATCACCTTGGGCATTCGCTTCTCAACTTATGAATTTTGGGGGAGACACAAACATTCAGACCACAGCAGAGTCCTGACATCATGCAGTTCAACTAAATCCCAAAGAGAAATGAGGCCAATGACAAATTCCATGTAGTGGGCTTGCAAAATAATTCGTGAATATAGCTTTCCCACTCCCCAAATCTTCAACAAAACCTGGGCACATTCTGAGCTTGAGGTGTTTAGGAGAAATACAGCTTCCCTAGAAAATCACCAGAAAGAAGACAAGGAATGAGGAATAAAAATTCCATCCATTTTAATTTCCATCTTAAAAGGTTAAATTATTTCTAGGTTATCTTTATATCTACTCTTTAAACATATTTAATATTTTCATTTTTGTATAGTAGGTGGTCATGAATAGCTTTGAATAAACTTTGAATGGATGAAGAAATGATGGATTATGTAAGATGCATCAAACAGATGAGATTCCTCTTAAAGGAATGCTTGGGAAAGACACAGTCTTTATGTGACCTTCATGTTCTTTGAATTTAGAGGCTGCTTTATAATTATTTATAGGGTGATAAATCGTTATATCATAGAAATAGTTACCGGGGTAAAAGTAAGGACAAGGGGAGCAAGTCCAAAAACTAGACTACGTATAGTGTTACTGCAAAGTCCTGAGGCTCAGACTGCTCTACTTCTCCAGGGAACGCATTTTGCAGATCCACTTAGAGCTTCAATGTCCAGTATTCTGGGGAGGACTTTCCAACACCAGCCAACAGTTGGAGCAGCAGGTATTTTTAATATGTCAGACAATATGCTATTGAAATGGAATAATTGTTTTACCTCCTGATACAAGTATTTTGAATAGAGCTTATTATATAGTAAATACTAAGTAAATGTTAATCACTGCTTATTCATTTTAAATATAGCAAGTTTGAAATTTTTCTGTACAGTTTAGGAAAAGAAATCACAGCATGGCCTTAGGCATATTTTAATGATATGAGAGTTCCAAGAAGTGAACTGAATGTATCCATCAAAAGCTCAGTGATTCTTCACCTACTATATAACCAAAAATGTCATCAAATGACTACAATGTACAAGTGACATGTGAAATTTGAAGACACAAAGACAAACCCAGTGCAGTCTTGTATTTAAGGAATGCGCACCCTCGTAGGGAGGGAGAGCAGCAAATATTAATTGAACACCAAATTCTATGTACTTTGATATGGATTAGCTCATTTTATCTTTATCACACACATACGAAGTAGGCACCGCTACTATCTGTGTTATGAAGATAAGGAAACTGATACACAGAGTGCTTAAGGAACTGGCCCCAGGTCATGCAGGTAGAACCAAACTGATGGAGGGTAGATTCAAATCCCAGCAGTCCGGCTGCAGACCATACTCTTGGTCACTATTCCATATCATTTCTCCAGGGCTTCATGAAGAGTATCTGGTACTGTATGGAAGGTGAATGGAAGATGAGAGATTATGGAGATAGGGAGACCAGGCTTTGAAACAGATTAGACAAGATGTAACAAGGACCAGAAATACACGATAATCATAACTGTGGAGCTGAAGATTATGAAATAAATGGAAGAGATACTGGAGAAAGGGGGCTAATAAGACTTGGTGAAGACTGCTGTCGGGATCCCGGGATATTTGATCTATTAATTTATATGCAGAAAATGTTGAAATTCCAGCGACAGTGTTTGGTGGATGCCCCCTGCATAGGGCAAGTGATTTAATCTCTCTAAAGTCCCCAACATGTCCGTTGTCTTTCTGACCAGCATGAATCTTATAATCTCTATATTTATCAGCCATAATTTTTCAAATATTTCCAGACCAAGTGTCCTAGCTCCTGTCAAATAAGAACATAGAAAAATACCAAACAATTTCAGAGTTATATTCCCCATCTTCGTTCTGAAAGAAAAAATCAGTTTTTTAAACAAAATCTCTGCAAGTTTAAAAAATCATCACCAACAATGACCAGAAATGCCACAAGATGGCAGCAAAGTATAGCATAAAAGCAGTCTTGCGGGTGCTTCGTGTGAAATAGTTGGAGTCCATATATTTTGTATGTATCTCGTACATATTCATTTATACCAGTTATATAATCGTCATCGCCACATAGAACCTCACAGTTTACAAATACTATCTTTCATCTTGTCTTGACTTATGTGGAGAAGAAGCAGCAGCTTTACTAAAAGGCACCAGAAGTGCTTCAAGGATCAAAGTTAAGGCAAAGTTCAAAACTTTGTCATTGTTTCTGGTAAGAAGTATTCCATGGGAAACAGCATGAGTGGGGACACGGTACCTTCAACTCCAGAGGGAAAAACGATCTAAGGGTTTTGATAGAACTGATCAACTTTAAGGGATCGGGGGCTGTAAGAAATTTTTCACCAAAATATAAGGTAAAAAAAAGCAGAAAAGATATTTTATTATTTTATAACAAAGACTAAAGTGTTTCTCTAAGACAATTATAAAAAGCAAAACCTGAAAAAAGTATGTCCAAGAGAGAAAACATATTTATCCTCCAAATGATACTGGTGTTAGCTTCCCAGCGCTGCTATAACAAACTACCACAAACTTAGTGGTCTAAAAGGATCATTCTAGAGGCCACAGGTCCCAGATCAAGCTGTCTGCAGGGCCACGCTCCCTCCAAGGGCTCCAGGGGAGAGTATTCCCTGTCTGTTCAGCTTCCGGTAGCTCTGGGCCTCCAGTCTCTGCATCCATCTTCACATGGTCTTCCTCTGTCTGTTTCTTAGTACACTTGCCATTGGATTAAGGGCCTACCTGGATAATCTAGGATAACCTCATCTTGAACATTACACCTGTAAAGATCCCCTGTCCAAATAAAGCTAACATGCTCAGCTACCAGGAGTTGGGATTTGGACATATCTTTTTGGGGTCCACCATTTACCCCACTACAATGCTCTAATTACTTTGCTTGCACCTGCCCGTGGGGAGCTCACAAACCTACATATTCCGCACACCCCGACCTTCCCACTGGGCTTGGTTGCCATAGAGCAATAACATCTGGTTTCTGTTCCAGGGTCTGACACCATCTTGCTGGGCCGCCTGTTCTCTCTCCTTGGGCTCAGTCTCCTCATCTGTCGGATAAATAAGCTAGACCGGCCAATGGTCACAGGTCCAAAGCATGCTGAGTCTGAGAGGAAATGCAGAATGCAGGGAGCTTCAGAAAAAAAACGAGGGCACCTCTACCTGTGCCAATCACTTATCATATCACAGTGGAGTTGCCTTCCCACCCTCTTTAGTCATCTCCCTCTTCAGCGCTCCATTTATTTCTTTTCACAGTTATTGAATATCTGCTTTGAAGCAGACCGTGCTTGAGGTTCTGAGACTGTAGAGATGAGCGAGGCAGAATCCTTCTCTCGGGAACCCCACAGCCCAGCGGACAGACAGAGCTGCGAGATGACTGCAGTCCAGCGTGTGGGTGCCGAGGACGGTCCCCCGCGCGCATAGGCACGGCGCCCCGAGATCGGCCCCGGACGGGTGGGTGCACGCAGCTGTGAGGAAAAGCCTCCGCCGGGACACCAGCTGGTTCTTAAGGGCTGAATAAATTCTATCATCTGAGCAAGACCGTAGAAAACAGTACACGCAGAGCAGTCGAGAGGCCTGAAGGTGCCGAGTCGGGAAGCGAGTGGGTAGGTGCCTTTGGAATGAAGTGAGCCAAAGGGGAAAAGGAAAAGGATGTCGGCCGGAAAGATCACCATGATCACTGCTGCCATGACCTGAACACTTGCTTTGTGCCAAGCACCATGCTGAACGCCTTCATGTCTTATCTATTGTCAGTTTAGTGCTGAGGTGACACACAGCTCCCAAGTCTCAGTGCTTCGTACAGTGAGCGCTCGCTTCTAACCCACAGGCTGGTGGGATGAGGCCTTTCTCCAGGGCAGCTGTCTTCTAAGTGGTGGCTCAGCCTCTACTTAAACCCTATAACGCCTTTATATCGACACGTGTTTACACATTCATCAAAGGAAAAAGTGGGCTGGAGAGTCCAGTACCAGTGACTGAACGCCTCCACACAGAGGGGACACATTCCACGTCTGCTTAGATTTCTTTCATTTCAACACGGCTCACTTAAAAGGAGCGAGGAATGTAATGTCCAGAATTAGAGGAGAAGCAGGTATTGGGGAACAGAAGTAAGGCTTAGCACTGGTAGGTAGATGCCATTCTTATTGTCATTTCACAGACGGGGAAATCGAGACCCAGAGAAGTCACTCAGGGTCACACAGCTGGCAGGATTAGGATTTGAACTCAGATCTGCCTGACTCCAGACCTCACACTTTTCTTTATTGAGAAATGTGTATGCCACGCAAATGAGTTTGAACTTTATCCCACAGGTAAAGGGGAGCTATTGGAAGGTTGTAATAGGGAGAATATAAGTTATATTTGGATTTTAGAAAGATGTGTGTGGAAACAGTGGGGACGAATAAGACTGAGGATGTGAGGCCAGTAGAACTGTGAGTTTTCAGAAGGGAAATGATGAGGCCCTAACCTGAGCAGTGCCTAGACTGTGGGTTAGGAGGAGGCCCCAGATCCAAAGGTAACTAAGAATTGGAGTACACAGCTTTTAATAAATAGGTGGATATAAAGGATGATGACAAAGGAAGGAGGGACACAACAGAATGAGCAGGGTCCTGGCTTGAGCAACAAGAAGCGCGAGGTGCCGCCTACCAAGATGGGATGTCACACGAGCATCAGGTTGACTGTGTTTGTTTCACTTTCAATGGGGAGAAGGATGTAAGTGGTTCAAACCTAAACTCACTGCATTTGAGTGGCCTGTGCATATCTGACTAGAGCTCCAGCAGATGCTTCGGCACGTATATCATAAACTTATCAAAACAAGCTTGATTTATGGATAAGTCGTTGGGGGAAAACATGCAGAAGTGATCATCCAAATCATATGATTGATGAAATTGCCAGGGCTGAGAGAGAGAGAAGACAGTGAAGGATGGAGTAAGATCCGTGAAATAGATGCACAGACTTCATATCGTCACCCAGAGCTCTCAGTCTAACTCACACCGAGTCCAAAGGCTTTCCCAAGTATGACTAAGTCTGTGAACCAGAAACACACCAGCATGCTCGCCATCTGGAAATCAGATTAAAATCCACTGTGTTCACAGCATTCATATTGTCTATATAGAGTAGGGTGCAGCTCCCCCAACTTCACAATCCTTGAAATTAAGACACACACACATTATTTTTATCTTTTTATAAAATATTGCATTCGTTTTGGCTCATTACCGAAAGAATGCATGCTTACTGTAGGTAAGAGTAATGATATGTGTAAGACCAAGAGAGAAGAACCGGTTGGAACGCCAGCACGCCCCTTCTTAGTGACCGCTCCGGGCCGAAGCTGGCCGTCCCGTGCGCCTCTGAGGAAGGCAGGGGAGCCAAGGGCCCGGTGTGGAGAGCGGAGGGGAGGAGACGCAGTTCACTTAGGGTTTCACGAGTCCATTAACCTTCAGATGCTTCACAGCTTCTCCACACCTTCCAAATTACTCTCCACTTTCATTTCCACCGTTGGAAAAAAGCAATGTAGCTTATTAACCACACACAAACATCTTCCCCTAAACTGCTCCGAGGCTATTCCTGTTGATCACACGCTTAATGGGCTGCCAGCGTGGAACGTGAAACCCTCTCTGCCCGAGAGGCAGCAGGGACTTCATGAAATTCTTTTCTGTGTTTCTAGCAGAAAAGCAGACATTCTGGAAAGTCACTCTTTCTGCAAACATAGCGGCCTGTGAAATCTGCCCGAAAAAAGAGCTGATCATATGCTTGTTATCCCCAAATAGCACGGCCCTCCAGCACGCCGAGGTTCGGCGCGAGCCTGACTCACGCAGCGCGGGGGGATCGCGGCTGGGCGAGCGGCCACGCGCGAGCGGCCACGCGCGAGCCCCCGCCTGCAACAGGCGAGCTGGCAGCCGAGCAAGGCGGCGCTCTCAGTGTCTGGCTTACGAGAGGATAGACAACTTAATAGGATTCTTGGGCCTTATTAAAAGAAATCTGTCACCTTCGGATTCTGCCTCTGAGTGTGCCTCTTGTTCAGAGGTTGCTCCCCCCGGGCAGTTATTTAGCTTCTGCATGTTGTTAAATTTGCTCACCAGGAAAGCAATGCAAGGAGCTGCTTCTTCCACCTCAAGCCAGGCCACCGCCCTCCTCAACAGCAACCCCAGTAGCTATCTGGATGTCCAGTCTGTCCCTATGGCCCAGTGCCCATGCCTCCCTGAGGCCGGCCCTGAGCTCCTCCAGCCAGAAGCCATTTCTGTTCCTGGGAACTGTCCCTTGGCCACAGTGATGCCCAGCACGGTTTTCTTTATGTCCAGTTGTAGCGTACCAGTGTTAGCAATCTCCTTTATATATCCCAAGTGACCCGCAGTGCCTCGTGTGTGGTGGACTGTTTGCTGAACAAATGAATAAGTACGAATTATAAAGATGAGTTAGGAAGCATTCGTCGTGCATACTCATGTATAATAATCCAGATTCTGGATGGAAGTTATTCATGAATAAGTTTCTTATTTCTCTTCTTCCTTGATGTTTGTTTCTTCTTGAAAAAGCTGTGGTGGTTGTTTTTCTAATTTCAGAGAATGGGCTCTTTTCATTCTTCCATTCTCCCAGATCTCATACGTGACAATGTTCTCTAAATGATTCTTGGTCTTCAACACTTACTTAGATTTTCTTCCCTGAGTACCCAGCTGATCTTCCTGAGGCCCATGTGAGAATGTCTTGTGACAAGGGAAAAACCACCGTGATAACACACAGATTTAACTTCTATGTACTTTGCAGGATGCTATGAGCTTGTGGGTGATTTAAGAGAGAATAATGGCCCTGGCCGGTTTGGCTCAGCGCTTAGAACGTCGGCCTGTGGTCCAGAGAGACCCAGGTTCGGTTCCCGCTAAGGGCACAAACCTCGGTTGCAGTTTGTCCCTAGCCCTGGTTGGGTCGTGAGGGTGGCAACCACTGGATGTGTGCCTTTCACGTCGATGTTTCTCTCTCTCTCTCTCTCTCTCTCTCTCTCTCTCTCTCTCTCCCCTCCTTCCCTCTCTTCCCCATTCCATCTGAACAAAATATCAAAAAAAAAGAGAGAGAGAGAAAACAATGACCACAAAAGCTCATCAAAAGGACACCACAAAGGAAAATGCACTGTATAAGAGCACTAAGTTTTATAAAGACCAATAAAACACAAAAAAGTGCACAGTTGGCATGTATGTAATTTCAACCCCTTTATTTAAATGCAGGATTCTTTGCTAAAATTATACACCAATGAATACCATTCATTAGGTTCAAACACACAGTAACACAATGCTACAAATTGGCCTTAAAAGCTATAAAGCACACAATGGCCTATTCACAACAATTCAAAATTCTGTTTGTTTTTTTTTTATGTAAAATAAAATACAGTGGGAATCACTAAATTATAATGCCACTGTAGAGAACATTTTAAAAGCCTACAGACAAGACAGAGACCATCTTATGGTCATCTTATAGTTTTATTATTTTACATAGACTACATAATAAATATTAGAAGGAAGATAGAGAGGGATAGAAGGATGATGATGTATAGCTCTAGGAATAAAGGAATAAAATTTAGAAGAGGCATTTTGATACTTAGATCAGCCAAGTTATGAAGTGATAAACAAAGGTTTATCCTAAAGAGTCCCATTCTATACTTGATGGTCAGAGATAGAAAGGTAATTTGGAGAAAGATGCTCCTCTCTTCAGGGTAGGTGTTCTCATTCTCAAATGCTTATAGAACATACCCCTGGATTGGCCTTAAATAGCATCTGGTCAATGGAGGGAGGGTGGTGGAGCCCTATGTAGTTTAAAACAAAACAAACAACAAAAAAAAGGGTAGTCCATATACTTGTGATCATTAATTTTCTGTGTCAACTTGACTGAGCCACAGAGAGCCCAGATATTTGCCCAAACAATTCTGAGTGATTCTGCAAGGAAATTTTTGGATGAGATTAAGATTTAAATTGATAGACTGAGTAAAGTATACTGCCCTCTATAATGTGGGTGGGCAGTATCTGATCAGTAGGAGGCCTAAAGAGAAAAAAGGCTCCCCTTACTCCGAGTAAGAGAGAATTCTTCTATCATACTTAGAATGGAAACATCAGCTCTTTCATAGAGTAGAGCAGGTACCAACCAGCCTTTAGACTTGAACTGGGACATTGGCTCTGTGGATTTGGACTGATCAGCCTTGATAATCTCATGAGCCAATTCCATCTAATAGTTCTCTCTCTCTCTCTCTCCATATATATACATATACTTTATTTATTTGTATATATTTATTTATATATGTTCTATTGGTTCTGTTTCTCTGGAGAATCCTAAATTTTAATACAATATCTATTACCATTATAAAATTATGCACTTGAGAAAATAACACTTAATAAAATTGTGATTTGTTAAGATATACAAAATAAATAGTGTGAGAAGACATTTTACAAGGTTTCCATTTTAAAAGACCAGCGTTGTTTAATTGCCATCAGATTATGTCTTGCCTCTTACATATTTAGTAGATGTCACTGTTTTCCCATTTGAGTTAGGAACAAAAGTATGATGACAGGTTTAACTCACTTCTCTCCTTCCCCAGCCCCTCCGGCCTAAGGTGCTCCTGCATTTGGGGCTCCTGCCCCGCCACTCCCCAATGGAGGATCACAGGAGTGAGGGAAATGTCTATCTCTCCACATTAAACATTACCACTGAGCCAGAAAGCTAGTGGCTCCATCATTCTGTTTTGGGAAAGGGTCACACAAGGGAGTCAAATACTTGGGGCTCTTGTATTTTAGTGATTCCTCTGCAATTCATAATTTAACCTACTCCTAAAACATAACCCTAAAACTCAGAAGAAGTGCAGAAATTAGCTAGTCAATATTGTTTATTTTGGACATGGAAAAACCAAGGCTCAAAGAGGAAAAAAAATGACCTGTCTGTACCACATATCAATCATTACCATATCAGAAAAGCCTAACATCTAATAAAACCTGCAATCTCAACATGTCTTTAAGATTCAAGGGAAAAAAAAGAACCCTGGTTAGTGTGGCTCATCTGGTGCACCAATTCCCAGTCGGGTCACATGCCCAGGTTGCTGGTTCAATCCTTGGTGGGGGTGAATACAGGAGGCAGCAGATCAATGTTTGTGCTTCGCATCAATGCCCCCCCCCCACTTCCTCTTTCTCTGAAATCAATAAAAACACATTTAAAAAGGAACAATAAGAGTGTGTGGTTGGATGCCTCATGAAAATCTATGATCCTGATCCCTTTCCATAAAATTTTTGAGAACTCTGAATCTCTCTGACTAGCACGGCCCATTTTGATAGCGCTTATTCCACTAAAAAATGAGCCACTTCCTGTCCTTGAAACCATACTCCTATGACAGAGGTCATCATAGCATTCTCTAATCAAGCATCTATACTGATTCTCCACGGTTTTATGTGGGGGAAGGAAGAAGGAAAGGGGTACATGTTCACATTGCTTCACCTGAAACTTAAGGATGTCTGTAATCAGAGCTCAACCTATTCTAACAATCACATTTTCATACAGTATATGAATGTGAATACAGAGTAATGCAAGGCACAGTACGTGGGACAGGAGATAAAAAATCCAGTTTGGAAGTAAATACTCCAGGCTTAATAAAGGCTTCAGATCACTGAGATCCAGCCAACATCTTGACAGCAATTCATGAGAGACCCTGAGCCAAAACTACCCTGCTCAACCACTTCCAAATGTCTGGCCCATAGAAACTGTGGGATAATGAATACTTGTTTTAAGCCACTAAGTTGTGTGATCACTTGTTTTGCAACACTGGATAACTTACACATCTAGCAGTAGATGAATGGATAAACAAGCTGTGGTAAATCCACACAATGGAATACTACTATTTGACAAAAGGGGTGAATCTGGATACATATATTATGCTTACAATCTCAAAAATAATTACACCAAGGGAAATAAACTATGTCCAAAAAATAAAGAGTACTTACTGAATGATTTCATTTACATAAAATTCTTAAAGAGCGAGCTAATCAATAATGACAGAGAGGATAGTGGTGGGCTAGGAATGGGAGGAGGCAAAGAGGGGAAAAAGGAGTTCAAGGATGTGGAAGAGGACGTGGTTGTTATACTCATTGATCTTATTGTGGTGACGGTTTCATGTCAGAACTTACCACATTGTACATTTTCATTCTGCACCATTTCAATTTCAACAATGCCTTAGTAAAGTGTAAAAAAAAAATAGTTAAGAGAAAGCGATGAAGGCTTTGGTATTGTCCTAGTACTGTCAGGTTTGGAATGAAGGGCATTCACTGAGCCAACACCCACAATGCAATGGGAAGCGGGGTGGGACGTCTCTTGCTCTGTTTCCCACTAGGTGGCGCCCATGTTGAAGTCTTTGTTTTTCTCTTTCTTTTGTTTGGTTCCATTAGCCATTAGATTTGCCTTTAGTATCTTCTCTTGAGCCTAGTTATATTCTAATTAAGACTGATACATTTAAGATGTACTCTGGATCACTTTTCTACGTGATTTTGGTACAGTAATAGATGCTTCAGCCTAATATATAATTTGTAGGGTTGTTGAGAAGATTTAAACTGATATATGACGTACCTGTCACTTTGTAGGTACTCAGTACATTGTAATTATTATGTTAATATTTTTGTTATTATGTAAAGTTATAGTCTATGATTAGGATAAGATAGGTAACTGGTATTTGCTCTTCCTAATGGACATTTGAGAATTGTACTTTCATCATCCAAGTAACCTTAGTTTTAAATAGTCAGATAAATCAGGTCACTGTGAGAAAGGGTGAGTTGAGGTTAAACATTAATCCTCTGGGAGGTTAGATAGTTGAATAATGCTTTTTAATTTTCCCAACACCTCAATGCAGCCTTTCTCTGCTGGAAAAAAAAAAAAAAAATCAGTGTTGCTTTTGCGTTAGAAAACTCAAACACAAGCCGAGAAGAATCCCTGGCTTTATAATTTGTAAAACAATTTTGCATTCACCTTCTCATTTCATCTAAATGGAAATTGTGTTGTAATATAATAAAGAACGTGACCCCACTTTAGGAAGAGAGCCCAAGGTAAGTCAGAGGAAATGACTTGCTGAATGCAACACAAGCCAGTATAAGAATAGCTGACCCTAAATCTTGTACATTTTCCATAACTCTCACACATTTAGCAGGAAGACTGATTAGAAAAGACAAGGGAAGGCAGTATTGTGTGACTCAAACTACAGAGAAATGTTTTATAAAAGTGCTGAGGAGAAACCAGGTCAATGCATTATTTAAATATTATGGCCTCTGCTTATAAAAAGAGTGATTAAGTAAGTCATAAATAAGTCATAATTCAATCCCTCAGATGAATCCTTACGAATACTTAATGGGGAAAGTGGCCACATGTTAATAATATTATGTTTGAAAGCAGAAGCAAGCAGTTTAGTGCCATATCTACTAGGTGACGGAGGAGGAGAGAGATAAATGAACAAATATTGAAATACGATCTTTTCAATGTTAAGACTATAAATGGCTTTCTGTTTCTTTATATTACTTTATATTTTCCTACTTTTGAACTATGAACATACATCGCTGTTCTTACTATAATCAAAGAAAATTTGTTAAGTGAACAAATAGTTCTGAGAGCCATTGGGCATGATTTTCTAAACATTTGGCTCACTGAACTATTGTATTCAATTCCAGGAGCAAAATTCTCAGAAAGGATACTGGTAATAAAGTGGAAACCTGATTCTGCCAGATTTACCTGGAATACTGTGTACATTTTGGCAACGTTGGAGAGAGGAAGCTGGAATGAACTTCAAAAAAAGCTGGGACAGAGAACAAAGGAAGAGGAAATGTTCCCATATGGCATAAACTCATTTAAAAACCAGTTATCTTAACTGGAGGTCAATTACGGTGAAGGGGATATGACTGAGGTGACTGGAGTTTATAAAATAACCTATTATATAAGGGAATGTCCGAATCCCCTGGATTTTAATCTCTCTATCTGAATAGTCGTTCTAATCTCATGGTGATATGCACAAATAGCAGGTACCTGAACTGAATTGTAGTTTATAGGTTGAATAAACATGAATCTATCCAGTAAGTCTTAAAATGCTAATATGGGGTTATTAGGTGAACCCCTAAAAGAATGTATCAGTTTTTAAAAAGTCATTTTTATTCCAATAAATGTGAGTGAACATGCGGCCCCACAGAAAGGTACAGGCAGATAGCAAGGTCTGCTCAGAGGGGTCATTGGGCTCGGGGACAGGGAAAGGAATATTTGAAAGATGATCAACAAACATATTGTTTGGGTAAATTTATCTGAAAAAGAAATTCAGACTCTAGTTACCTGTATTACATCAGAATAATAAGTAATAATAAAGGCAATCTCTATGTGCATATAGCAATTACAGTATGCCAGACACTACTGTAAACACTTTGTATGTATTAACTAATTTAATCCTCCCAAATGTCCCTGCCAAAAGGTACTCTTATTCTCCTTCCTATTCCCTCCATTTTACTCATGAGGGAACTAAAGCACAGGAAGGTTAAGTGAATTGCCCAAGGTCACATAGCTAGGAAGTAGCGAGTCAGGATTTGAACTCAAGCCTTCTGGCTCCAGACTCTGCAACTTAACTCTCTACTATCTTTCAAGGGAAAACAACAACAACAAAGTGTACACTTATGCATATATGACAAACCTATTTGTCACTTGCTCTTATTTCTTATGCCATGGTAGGGTTGTCTCTCAAAGGAAACCTGTAAGTGGGAAGTATGGCCTCATTTTTTTTGCCTCTCCCCCCATCCTTGACTCCCATGACATCCGGGATTGGTAAAGCCACACTACAGCTAGAGTTCTGCTATGACATGTTTAATGTTTATACAATTGATTTTCATATTTCTTTTGGAAATACTACATGTTTCACTCAAATTGTCAAGTGTAAGGAAAGAACAACTCTCCAGACAATAAGAAGAAAATGAGAACTGGGTCACCATGTGTGAAATATTTTGGGGGTTTGATTTTAGCTCTCTCATGATCGCGAAATGTAGTAAGCGCCTATTATTCCCACCTGCAAAGGAACAGCCTTCATGAACTACATTTGCATCTCATAGACACGCACAGCCCCTTTCTACAAGAACGCTCGGCCCATCTGCTCACATTTAAAAATATACATTGAAGGCCTCCCACGCTGCCTTGGTTTGTAAAATGTCTATCACCAAACCTTTATTCCAAGACTCTTTTAAATCTGTGGTTTCTTTTCCGCTCACTTTTCTTTTCCTGGTTTTCACCAATTCTTTTTCAAGGACCCGATGCTCCCATTCAGGTTTGCTGTGATAGACAATGACCTTCAGAGCACAGATGTCAATGTTATTTCCATTTCTAAGTCTTCATTTTGAGCACACTTTTACTATTTGGGAAAACACTACTTTGTAGCCTGGTACTAAGCCTGTTTTTAAGAAGGACAATTAGGGTGCTCTATGTTTCCTCAAGGTATAAGACTTGGCTGCAATAGCACTGTGAAAAATAACCCTTAAAAACACACACACACACACAAGTAGGGGGAGGGATGAGCAGACAATTCTTGTATCTAGTCAAAGCTCATTCCCTCAAGATCTATTTAAGAGATTAAACACTAAATTGTACGTACATGGCCCTGAGCAAAGGGGCAGAGGTACTTGTTGAGCTGTGGCCCCACCCCCACCACCGCTCTGTTCCTGTGGAAAGATCCCCTCCCCAGCTGATAGGCTTCAGACATTCAAGAACTATATCCACAGTGCTGTGAACCACACTCAATTCTTCTAACAACCTTGGACCCAAGTCCGTCCGTCCTTCCTTCCTTCCTTCCTTCCTTCCTTCCTTCCTTCCCTCCTTCCTTCCCACCCTCCCTCCCTCTTTTTCTTTTCTTTTCTTTTCTTTTCTTTTCTTTTCTTTTCTTTTCTTTTCTTTTCTTTTCTTTTCTTTTCTTTCTTTCTTTCTTTCTTTCTTTCTTTCTTTCTTTCTTTCTTTCATCTAGTCGGTCACTCATTCGGGCAGTTAGATTGTACTAGTGCCATTTGCTGAGCACTGTCACAGGCAGCAGGGACAGATGACAGACCCTGCTCCTGGACCTGACCTCACGGAGCTGACGACCTGGGGCAGTGGGAGGAACAGTGCTGGCTCCTGATTTCCCACTCAGTGCTTGTTCTTTCCTTTTTCTCTTTAAAAAATCTGAGGCATGCAATGTTGTGGCTGACTTCTTTATTGCTTATTTACTTCCTTTCTTTTGTGAAGGCACTTTATGCAATGAACCATTTCAAGTTATTGAAATGAACCATTTCAACTTCCAAATTGTTCCATGTCCCTGGCTGTGGAGGGGACTGCCAATGAGTGGTATTAGAGCAAACTGTTGGAATTTGTTGCAGAGTCAAGATTTCAGCATTTTGCAAATGTTGCTGAAATCCTTACTTAAAAATATATATATAATCAGAGATGAAAACTACTTCAAGCTTTTCCTGAAGTCCAACTCAAGGATTTATTTATTTACATATGTATTTACTTATTTTTAGGATACAGATAGAAACTGCTGAACCCTGGATCAGGAACTGCTACGGGACTGTGCCATGATATTCAAACAGTAGGGCCTTCAAGTAGGGCACCATGTCTGTTTATGCCTGCCGAGGACAACCGGTCTATGTCCCACATAATAGGCTCTTCGATAAATGCCTCTCGATAAAGAGCCTTAAAAGACACTATTTGCCCTGGTCAGGTGGCTCAGTTGGTTGGAGCATTCATTGTCCCTTATACCAAAAGGTTTGGGTGCAATTCCCAGTCAGGACACATACCTAGTTGCAGGTTGGATCCCAAGTCGGGGACCATACCGGAGGCAACCGATCGACGTTTCTCTCTCTCCCAAATCAATAAACATACCCTCTGATGAAGATTTAAAAAGAAAAAAAGACACTAATTTATGTGAGTGTCTAATTTATTAATTGGGGGTGAGGCTGTTTACTTGAAATACTCAGTACATCTGATTCTAAGGAAATAGAGATACGTATAAAGAATCTATTAAAGTGCTCTCTTTTCATAATAGAAATTGGGCATAATACACTCAAAGAGAAGGGACTGGCTAATTATGAGATTAATTACATAGAAAATTTTGCTGCCATTGAACATTATATAAAAGAATTTCAATGACAAGAGCCATAACCACAATTTACGACTAAGTGAAAAAAGTAGGTAAAAAAATTGTATGATTCAGCATGTTTTAAAGTTTTTTTTTTAATTACAGTATACGTTCAATATTACTGTGTATTAGCTTCAGTGAACGCCACAGTGCTTAGACAATCATGTACTCTACAGCATGTTCCCCCGATATTTCCAGTACCCAACTGGCACTATATATAATCAACACATCCTTTATTTTTATTTTATTTATTTATTTTTTTGGTACATGCCTCTAGTGGGAACAGAATCCAGAACTCTCTGGTCTGCATGCCAATGTTCCAACCACTGAGAAAAACCAGCCAGGGCTCAACACATCTTTTAAAAGAAGAATAATATAGGCAAGAATGATCAAAAAAATGTTAACTCTGACCAATTGGGCATCCTAAAATTCCTCAATTTTGTCGTGATCTTTTAATCAAGGTCTTTAAATGTTCCGTCCCTTCTAGTGGAAATACTCAACTCTCACCACTTTTTAACTTAAGGAATTCGTGTTCATCCTTCAGGTGTCCACTTAGACTTTCCTATCCCAGTAGGTTCTGCCTCATCAGGTGTTCCTGTTATCTCCTACTCTGGCACCTTGCACTTGGCCATCATACCACCATTGCACACTTGATATCAATTATTAGTTCACTTATCTGAGACATAATTAACTCCTCGAAGACTTCTACTGCTGTGCTTAAATCTCTGGTACCTGCACACATGGTTTAACACACATGGTTCATATTCAAAATGAAATTATGAAAAGAGTAAATAACTGTCTTATTTTCTTCTTATCACTTTTCTGGTTTATACACATTTTCTCCAATACACATCTATTTCTTTGACAAATCAAAAAAAGATCAATGTTAGATATGTTGTTATTGCCTTTAAAGATCTTCATTGAAATGCAAATGAAAACAACTTAGAAGAATTCAAAATTTTCTATCCTTCAGCATCCAATGGCTCAATGACTTCTTACTCTTCTGAGGACATTATAATTCAAACTTTCCCCACATCTTTCTTAATCTAAATGTCATGGTGAATTTTTAATACATTACATTTAATATATTTTTTAATTTATCATTTAATTATTTAATATATTAGACAATATATTTACTATATTAATACATTAATATAATGAGCACATTAACCTCAAAAATACCATCATGTTGAATTTGCTAGAAGATTATGGGGAGATAGGAAAAGGCCTAAAACTCTAAATGTCTTATTCTCATTAGGGTATTCAAATGTTCCAATAAACTCTATGTTTTACTCATTGACAATGTTTTTGTTACATTTGCAGTTGTTTAGAATTTATAAAAAATAAAATAATGCTAGGTCCAGTAAAAATAGACTTGTCTATTAAGTAGCTACGTATAAGAACGGTGCCAACGCTAAACTGAGTTCAACATAATTCACCTTTGCATTAAGCTTTGCTGCTTTATTTCAGAATTTCTCAAATTATGACAGCTTTAAAAATAGCGTTACGCTTTTAAAAATAATTATGGCTGTGTACTTAGACTCTCTATAAAGTTATTTTTAGGCTTCTAGCAGATCTGTCAAGACTATTAATATAAAAAACAGTTTCACATTTTGGTTTTTATGTCCTTCCAAGATGCATTCCATAAACACAAGTGAGAGTAACTGGCTTTTAAAGGTGGAAAAGCTTTACCTTCTTAAAGTTAAGGTTTATATCCACATTACGGTCACTACTCTTATTCCTGGATTATTATCTCCCAGTGTAATGCATAGCTTAGCAAGCTCTGGTGGGCATGAGCTGGCCCCTGACAAGGATGAAGCCTTCCAGCTGCCGGGTATTGTAAGACCTGGTCCAGAACAAAGAGGAGCCAAAAGAAGGCTAAATGCAATGGCAGAGGTGCGGATCGTCCCACAGGTCCGGAGCCAAGATGATGTGAGCAGCTTTAAAGGTGGCATCTCAGACCCCATGGTTGCTGAGTAGAAGACGGGCAGGAAAGGATCCCACACAGCACCAGAAAGCCCTGGACATCTTTTACAAAAACGTTCTCTCCTAACCCTGAATTTCAAATGAAGCTTGTTTTAGAGGCCTGAAAAATCTGTTTCTGAAATCATCATTTTATCTTTTCCTCTGGTAATTTTAAATCCTGGGGAGAATTCAGTCTAACTAGCTTCAGAAAGCCTGCTGAGCTGCTTTGAAGAATAAGGTTCTGCTGAAATTTAAAAAAAAAAAAAAAAAAATCTGAGCTCATAATCTTTTTTAGAAATACATAGATAGGATCATCAAACTGATGAACCATGGAATCATGGAGCTGAGTGACTGAGGTGTTTCTGAATTCAATAAAAACCCTTTGAAAGGATCTAGGACCAGTTTTATCTCACACCTGCATCTCCTCTGACAGAAGACTAGCCTAGCCAGAGTAATGATTGTTTCTCTGACACTTTTGTTAACCCTTCAAATCACTGGCCATTTCCTCAGGACCTGTGTCCAGATTCTCTCACTTGTATATATGAAAAAGTGATGATACCCTTTCTCCTTGCTGTATTGCGATGTTCTTCGACCTCATGTGAAATTGCACCTGTCCGTACATAATTATTTGCATTCATTTTTTCCATGTTTGAATACACTGTTATTTAAAAATTTTTATCTAGTAGTTATATTAGAGATCCCCATGGAAAACAGAGGTCCAAAAAGGTCTGGAGATTCACTTGAAGCCTCATTTCAAGTCAGAGATACTTCTGGGACTACAAATATACTCCAGTCTGTGGGTTCAGAACTTGAGGCTTTTTATATCTAATGGATCACGTTACTGTTCACGTAAAAGACTTGGCTTCTTTTAGGAACATATCAGAATTTCAGCCACATTTTCTATATTCATTCATCATCCATCCTTGCCATTACCACCAAATTTGTAGACAAAATCTGATACTCCTGCCCCACCCATCTAGGTGGTGCCAACATGCATTGTCTGCCCCCCAACTGTCTGTTACCAGTCTCTAAGATTCTGTCCTTTCTCAGCTCCGTCTGCTTGGCTAAGGCAACTCCTCAGGTCCCGAGTCTGTCTTGGGCTATTACTCAATGTCGCTCTTCCTCTTTTGATGGGTTCTTGTAAAGCTGCCAGCAAAGCTCTGGTCGTCCGCAGAGAATGCCGTTCCCATCTCCAGACGTCTCTGAGGGACCACAAGGGCTTTCCAGCAGTTCATGCCAGGCCCGCGTGGAAGCCAGTGGATCGGTTAAAGACAAGTTCTGGTTCATCTTTGACAGATAAAGTTCTCACTCTGGAAGCAGGCTCATTCTGCCAGGTTCAGCACCAAGTGAGGAAAGGTCACTCTGCTTTCAATAAAGTGAGAGTAGTAATGGCAAAAGCTAATTCAATATTTAAGAAACAAACTGCAGGCCAAGTCAGTTCTTTCTAGGTCAATACCAAATAACACACACAGAGTGCATAACAGACACTGGGCACTGTGCTTCCTGACTGTTTACATGGCTTTTCCTGTCGTTTTAGACATAACAATAGCCTTGGGAGCAAGAGGATACAAGCCAGGTCTGTCCGACTCCAAATCTGTATTTTCTATGAAAATCTGCCTCTTTCCAGCTAGGGACAGTGGGAGGGGATAGGGCAGTTTCAGGTATATAATTAAATTCCAATTCTCAGTCGTGGTTTGGCACCGCCTGATGGTAATTTTACTGTTCCACTTAAATGTCAGGAATTGTAGGAGGTGACTGGTTGGGACTTTCAGACAGCAGCAGGGATACTGGTACCTGTTTCACCAGCTTGACCCATGGAGATTGGGCCTATAGAATTCTGGAGACTCTAGGACGCACCCTTCAGCTCCCTACTTGCTGAGGAGGGGTTACCTATCATTCCTGCCCTCCCTGAACTCCCTCCACACACACCTTCTCCCCACCCAACAAGATGGCCAAAATGATAACCACTCGGGGAAGACGGGAGCCCATAGTCAATCGCCTTGTATGGAGGTAGGAGAGGGGATTAACTCTCCTTACAGATACTGAATATTGTGTCTAACAGGTCATCTTTACTGATGAAACCCTTAGATTACTTATATTTAATTCAATGTATTTTTATATATTTAGTTGAAATCTAGCAACATGTCTAAGAGCTAGTAAAGAGAACATATAGTAGCTATAATAATATATGAAAATAAGATATTGTATTGAGCCCAAATTAGCAAAAGGTAAGAGCTCAATATTGGAAAGTGGGGGTGGTCTATAAAAAAAATAGTTATCATCATGATTATTGTACATAAAAATTTGCCTAATGCATCTGTGAAAAGCAACCATACAAAAATCAAATGAAGAGGTTGGCAGTCATCGCTTACTATGTACTTGTGATTATAATTTTTTAAGTGGGGTGGTTGAATAACCCCAAAGAGACAGGCATAGCTAACAAACAAATAAATAATAGGTAACACCCTCTACAACTGATCCAGAGAATTACCAGATCACTGAGAATACTGAGGCAGATAGACTTGTCTACATTGAATTCCTGGCTCTGATATTTACTAGCTTTGTAAATTCATAAAAGTTAATTTCCCTGAACCCCAATCTTCTCATCTACATGTAAGACATAGTAATATCCATCTCATTGGTTGTTATACCAAATATATTTAAGTAAATATTTAAATAAAATAAGTAAAGGACTTAGTATAGTACTTGGTCCATAGTAAATATTTAATAGTCAAATTATTTACCAAATAATAAAATGTGTAAAATTCACTGTTACTATGGAACTTTATTATTATCATCATCGTTATTAATTCATTCAGAAATGGTGCTTGAAAAGTTGACTCTACCATCACCAGAAGGGCTTGATTGCGCTCACACATTCTCCGTCGCAGTATAACTCCACCTGAACTAGACAGAGAGCAGGAAGCCCTCAGGAAGGGACCTATTTTCTTCCAGATGAAGGGGTCAAAGAGCAAATTTCATCCCCTCACTTTGGTAAATACACTTGCAAGAATGGGTAACTCCATAAGGATCCATTTGTTTCTGATGGGAATGAGCATATGTTCAACTCAAGACTAAACTAAACTCATTTTGTTCTTTTTAAATAATTCAAGTCTTGTTAAAGTCTTTCTATTAAAATGTTGACAACTATACTTCTTGTTCGTATGGTCTGCATTTGTATACATTTACCCATGTCTCGCCTCTATAAATCTAATAATGTATTGCTTCAGAAAGAGCCTAACACAATGATTCTTAAACTTTTTAGAGTCATTGACCTCTGGTGGTTTCCTCAGAATAATGTGTATAATATACAGTGTATGAAACAAGTAGGTTTACAGTTGTTCGTATGGAAATAATATAATTAATAAATAATAATCAAAGAATAAACTATTTCATGTACTCACAACTGTAAACATTATATAATACATTATAAGCTACATTACCTTATATATACATACGTTATAAACACACAATATACACACTATGTATATAATATAGAGAGCATATTAATAAATAATATTAATAAAGTATATGTATAAATAACATTTACGTATATTATACACACATATACCATATTATCTTGTCTAACTTCTGGAGGCTCAAATCCTATTTAAAAACTCAAGGTCTTAAATCAATTTCAGAATCACATTCAATCTTCAAGATTAATGCCAGCAAGGCAGACAAAGGGGAAGTGCTGTCTCTATTGTCTCCATCTAGCATTTCTCCCATTGAGAGGATACTGCCTTCGGTTGTAATGGAGCCACTCAACCTTCCATATAGAACGTAGGTGAGAGTGGTATTCAAAGTGGATACCAATCAGTCCTGCAGGGCTTCCATCAAGCGGAAGGGGTGCCTTTAGTGCTCTAGCGAGAGAGTTCCTGGGGGGCCCTCGGCTATTGCAGGAGTTAACCCATTTCTTTCCTGGGCTGTGAGGAGGGTTGGAAAAGAGCAGCCCTGGCAAAGGCCACAGCGGGGTCATGGGAGGGCCTTGGAACGGCAGGATACGGTGTATTTCAATATCATAGCGTTCAGGACAGCAGTAGGGAGGCCGCCTAAATACCAGGTCTGTGTTTAGGTACAATGACAGAAATAATTTCATGATCAAAATCAACTTAAGACACCCTTGCGAATGTGAGGAAAGAGCAAGAATGTCCAATCTTAAAACCTGGGGCATCACCTTCGTAGGAGATGGCTGAAAAGGACAAAAAAGAAACGTTTGCCTCCCTTTTAGGGTATTTAATTTAGTTATTGCATCAATGATCATTATCGATCTTGGGGGGCATTTATGATTTTCTCGGATTTTATAGCACTTTTTAAAAACAATGACATATTGAGAAATCCATCATATGGTGTTGCATAATAAAAATTTAAATAATATGATTGTAATAATGATGTTATTATGAATAAAATAATTTTATAACAATGATAACATTTTTGCTTTAGCCTTTTCATGTTATTTTACATATATCAACTGTTAATCCACACAACATCATAGGATACAGGGATTATTATTTCCACTTTATAAGGATACTAAAGTCCAGAAAGTTAACTCACTCAAGTCTACACAGCTAGAAAGCGGGAGAGAATATTTATACCTAGGTTTTCTGATTTGAGGTCACAGTTCTTTTCTCTACATTAAAGTATCCTGGAATTCTTGGGATATTTCTTTATGCAGAAAGTCAATCGGTAATTCATAGTGTTCTAGAGATTAAAAGAACAAAACCTCTTTTCATTTTACCTTAGTAGTTGTATGTATTAGCGATCCCTTCTTGAGATCTGAGATCTGATACCAGAATCTCATACCCAGGTTCTGAGACTGAAAGATGATGACAGGGATCCCTGGAAATCTGTGTCAGCCTGGTATCAGGGTCAAGAATATCACATTTAATTAGCTTATTTTTCCAAGCCAAGCCATACAATTGCATTTATTTTATTTTATTTTTTTCTTTATTATTTACAGAAAGGAAGGGAGAAGGAGAGAGAGATGGAAACATCAGTGAGAGAGAACGTGGACTGGCCACCTCCTGCAGGCCCCCCACTGGGGACTGGGCCCACAACCTGGGCATGTACCCCGATCAGGAATCGAATCAACGACCTCTTGATGCATGGGTGGACACCCAGCCACTGAGCCACACTGGCCAGGCGCATCCAATTGCATTTTAAAGCACACAAATCAGCTATAATGACCTGAAGAAATTTACTATTAGAAACTAATATAATAGCTACAGGAGCGGGTAACAAATCATTTACATAAGCAGATTGTGCTAAGTTGTTAGAAGATATAAAATTACCAGAGATTTGCAAATCATCATGTTTTGCAACGAAACAGAAAGTCAGGCAACAAGGAGGAAAACACTGCCCCTTACGTTGCTCTCTATTCAGCACACTCTATTAGCCTGTTCTAAACGCAGTCTTGTCAGCGGGCCTGGTGCGTCTGAGACAGTGCACCTGTTACGTAAATGGATGGAATGGATGGTGATTTTGAGTGAAAATGGAAGTTTTTAAGCAAGGGACTGAGCGAGCAAATTCTACCTTCTATGGGGCATAAGGGTGAGGAAAGGAGCAGAGAGACCAGGAGTCACTGTTCAGCACTCATGACAGGCCAGCTACACGGCCACACTCGCGTTTCTCCTCACTACTGGCTGCAGGGTGGCATGGTTTGTGTCACAATACAGCTGAGAAAAAGGATCTTGGGAGAGTTCTAAAAACTACCCGAGGCCACGAGTCTCTTCAGTGGCAGAGTGGGGATTCTGAGCCTGGTTTGTCCATGTCCAGGTGTTGTTTCCAGCCTACCACTGTGCTCAGTATAAAACTCGCACTACAGTTACCAGTTCAAACAAAAATTATGGCATGTTCAAGCTCAGAAGACCTAAAGACTTATTCTGGAATCAGTATATGTACAGAACCAGGGATGTGTATAGAATCAGAATGTATACAGAGCCTATATACAGAGAATACAAAGAGCAAAGTCTGGAAAAAAATTTCTTAAGCTTAAACTGCCTGGCACATTGTTGATAACTTAGAAATGAGTTCATTCATTGAGCAAACACATATATTTTTTAGGAAATCAACTCCTTACAATTCTAATTCATTTATCAATAGGAACCGCAGAGAATTCAGAAAGACTTATAAAAAGTTGAAGGTTTTTCTTTTCAGCAGCAAAACATTTTTTTCGCCAGCAGTACAAAGAAATTTTATGATGTAGATACGTATCCATCCCAAATCAAAAAGCCCACAGACATCAAGTGCTGCTTGAAATTTGTCAAAAACTATTTACACATCCATCTTTAAAATAAATAACTTCCTTTGCTTGAAGGCCAAAGGTGAAGATTTGGGTCACCTTTGACCCAAATTACTCATGATCCACTACATTCTGTACCACACATCTGGCATAATCACATGTCCCTTGTCACATTTTCTTGAATTATGGACTTTGTGAAATACAGACTTCTTGGCCTCAGATTTTAAACTTTCCTAAAAATGGCAGTTACATATGGTCTGGCTTGATAAGGACCAGCAACTCCAGATAAATTGATGCCTTGATATTTCTGTCCCCCCTGGACCCCTGCTCCCCGCCCTCCCCCTCACACTTGCTTTGACAGTTCTCCGCGTCTCCACCTTCCTCCCCTCCACGTCACCTCCCGACAAACACCAGCCCCTCTCTACCCCTCCTCAGTGCACTGGGATCTCCTTTCTCATTTCCTACTCCTGTCCCTTCCTACCTCATCCTAGAAAACACTCGGCGGGAGCCTGGGTGTCCTAAAGCTGGGGGAGGAAGTCAGCGAGGACAGTGGCATCTTGGGACCAGCAGACCTGGGCCCCTCGCAGGCAGTCAGACCCACACAGCGGATTCACTCCCAGAGGGTACTATCTGCCCCTGTGTGGACGATCCTGCTCACTGGACGATTCTAGCAGCCCTTTGGATGACCGGTGAGAACCCTTTCACTTATAGTAAAACAAACAAACAAATAAAAAACGCACACTAAGTTTGCCATCACCAGGGGTCTTTAGCTTGAGAACATTTTGATGCCTTAGAATAGCTGAGTGAGGAAGCACAGAAGGGATGAGCCGAGTTCAAATGTGCTTGTTGTATTTTCTTTGGTTTAAAATTTATCTTAATTGTTGAAAGTATTACAGATGCCCCTCCTTTTTTTTCCTCCCATGGACAACCCCCCCTCCCCGCCCCCTCACCGCACTGTTGTCTGTGTCCATGGGTTGTGCATGCATGCATATAAGTTCTTTGGTTTATCTCTTCCTGCCCCTCTGTCCCCCTTCTTTCTGAGGTTTGTCAGTCTGTTTCCTGCTTGTATTTTCTAAGAGACTAAACCAGAAAGTAGCGAGGTGGTAGTTCTAAGGAAAAAAGATTATGAGGTAAGCTGGCCATGGCTTCCAGCTTAACTGCCATATTCCCATCACCCAGTGGGCTTCGGGCCAAGGTCAGGCAGGCCCCTCACCTTGAGAATGGCCCTGTCGTGGGCAGGTGTGCAGTCATTCATTCACTCATGAGGCCAAATGTCATTTAGGACCCAGTATAAGCAAGGCACCACGCCAGCCACTGAGCAGGGTGGTGGAAAGGGGGGGAATTAGCTGACATAATTTTGGAGTTAAATAAATGATAAAGATTTTGTGTACAAGCCCTTCATTTTACTGATGGAGATTTTAAGACCTGGGTGAAGGGTGGATGCATATGTGTGAGTAGCTAGGAAGCTGACTAGACTGTTCCTACCACAAATAACAATGGAAGCTATAAGCACTTTTTTGCCATAGTGCCTAATCACAATGGATTAGCCAGAGTGTTTTATAAGAACAATTAAGTGCCTACCCTTCTCACTCTGCTGTAGGCTATGTGGGCAATAAAAACAGATTAGCCAAGGGGGGAAATTTCTATTAGGGCAAGTAACCTTAAAACCATAGCTGCTTCTCCTTTGACTCAACCCTGATCGAGCTAACAGGAAGTCTGTCTGGAGCTGGTGTTTCATCAGAGTCGTCTTAGCATTGTTGGAGACTACATGCTATATACAAAGCCCTCTGGAGATAAGTTCTCTCCTTTGGAGGAGGATGCTCTGTCCTTGTGAACTGCCCCTGTGTCTGCTGGCATCCCCTGGGCACCATGTGAACTGGGTGGTCTTGGGTGTCAGAATCCAATCCTCCTTCCTCTTCTGCTACCAGCATCATCTCCAACCCTGCCATGGACCCTGGGAAACACATACGTACACACTCCTTTCCTGGTCCTGGCCTCAGGTCCTTTTGGTCTGCTGGCTTTCTTGTCCCTTACCATTATTTCCTTCTCAGGGCAATGGGACATTTTTGTTTGCTCACTAGGTAGTGTGCATATGAGTCTGAAAGGTGATCCTCTTGTTTATCTTCTTGGGCTCCTCCAGCTGGGGCTCTGTGTCATCCCGGCATCATGCAGGAATCAGCACTTCCCCATGGGCACAGAGATGCCCCTGCAGGACAACCACCTTCCAGTCCCGAACCCTCCCAGACTTATCTAAGGGTCTTATCTTCACATCAGCACAACCCATAGCTCCTCTGATTGCTTCTCCCAGCCCTGCAATCACAGTCTTGTCCCCTTTTGACCCCCAGTAATGGCTCTGACTCATTACTGAAAATACATCCAGAAGCTGATCCTTCCTCATGTCTCCACCACGATGGTGATGGTCTGAGCCACCATCGTTGTTCTCCTGTTTCATTGCAATGGACCCCTCGCTGGTTTCTGCTTCCTCCCCTAGGTTCTCCGGAGTCTGTTTTCAGAACAGCAGCCACAGCGATTCCTTTGAAAATGCAAGGTTACATAACTACACCATCAGTCCTCTGCCCAACAAAACCCTCCACTGGCGTCCCCTTCACCGAGTCAGATCCGAAGTTCTGACACTGACCTGCGGAACCTGTGTCAGTTGTCCGTCCCTCCTGACAGTCCACTCCAGCCATCTCCTGACTCAGACCTCGGCTTTCCTCTGCTCTGGCCGCAGACAGAGACCTTCCTCCCCTCACAACCGTATGTAAAATAGCAACCATACCCCTCTGCAACATTTCCTGTCTCTTTTTCTCTGCCCTTTTCTTCCCATGGCATTTATTACCACTCGAATTGTTACGTGCATGTTTGTGATGTACTCATTGTCCAGCGGCACTCGTCAGAATGTAAACTCCACGAGAGCCCTTTGTTTTGTTCGCTGCTGTGTACCCAGTGCCTAGTACCTTTATGTGCTCCATAACTGGTAATAAAACAAGTGAACGAATAGATGAATGAATAAATTCTAAACTAGGAGTTCAACCAACACTGACCCTTCTTATGCAAAGTCAATGTTTTAAAAATGAGAAGAAAATCTCACTGGAAGCTTGCATTAGGATTTAAGACTGCTCCCTCTTGTTGGGCACTTTTAAATTCGCGAGTTTCTAACTGAAAGCCGAGCATTGATTGCTTTGTTCTGTAACGCATCTGCCCTCGCTCTGAGGCTTGAGAGATGCTGGCTCAATGGGCAGGAAACTCTGAAACAACAAGGGGAAAAGCAGGAAGAAAAATCTTCTTTTTTATGAAAATCCTCAAATTTCATCCCTCTGCCAAAGAATGTTGTAAAAAGGGTTTAAATCATTTTGGTCTTACTTTGCCTAGACACTTCTTTCATTCTCAATCTTGCCTTGAACTCCTTATATATTGATAGGGTAGGCAGCTTGTATCTTAGGTTGAAGTTATAAAATAGAAAGTCAACGGCAAAAAAGCAAAGCTGCTGAATTTTCTGAAGAACACAGGGGAAGCTGAGGCCTGAAATGTCTGGTAAGGACATTTGAGCAAGAAACTGCCCTGTTAGCTCTGCTTTCAGAAGTTGGATAATAGGCTGTAATAATGAAACACAGAGTGTTTAACTGGACACAATAGGAAAAATGAATAGAGCTAGTGACACCAATGAATGAACAGAGTATTTTTGGAGCTTGCAAATTCAATAATGGTTTAGACCTGGGTTGCAAGGTGGCAATCCACAGTTATCTGTCCTCAAGCATCTTGTATCTAGTCTGCATTTGTTAAAGAAAAAAATTCCACATGTAAGTTCTAACTCTTAGTCTTCTTTTAAAAGTGGAAAGTCTGCCATTCTTACATATTCAAAAAAGTTATCTAAACACCGAAAATAACTCAAAAAGATTTCTACCTGCTCTTTCAGTCACGATAGAACATTGTCTCATAAGCCTTCCTAAGATTTACACTATTTTCTCAGCCCAAATTCTAGGGATGCAATATTGTTTGTTTTACTATTTGCTGTTGATTAGGGCCAAGACCCTTTAAAGTTGGCTGTTAACTGGTAGAAGGTTAACTGCAAATTATTTTTGTCCAGTAGAAAAAATAACCCATAGGTAACAGTTTCATTGTTTTGTAAGATAATAACTGGTTTTGTAACTGAGTCTTATTTTTGTATTCCTTCTACTATTGACCACATAAATATACTAGTGTCTCATTTTTGCCTTTGAACAATATTTATCATCTTCTTAATTTCCTATGAATGAGTTAAATTCATCTTTGACATGTATTCACTACATGTTTGTAAGACAGTCATGTTTTTATCTTTTAGAAAATTATATTTGGATCTGCTTCACATTCCTAAGTGGCTACCAATGGCTGAAATAATCAGTGGGTGCCACCATTAAGCAGCTGGGCCCCCCAGTTCAGTGGGTCCCTCCTCCCATTTCTTATAATCCTTCTAGATCCCTCCCTCATCCATGTGTCTTCCTGGCCTGTCAGTCTATTTATTCATAACTTCTGACTTGTATCTTGAGGTTTCATTGCAGTAGTGGTTATTATGCTTGAACACCCATCAGAACCTTTCAGGAAGACTTGTTAAAACACAGACTGGCCCTGGCCAGTTTGGCTCAGTAGTTAGAGCATCAGCCTGTGGTCCAGAGAGACCCAGGTTCGGTTCCCGCTAAGGGCATGTACCTCAGTTACAGTTTGTCCCCGGCCCCAGTTGGGTTGTGCGGGAGGCAGCCACTCAATGTGTCCCTTTCATGTCAATGTTTCTCTCTCTCTCTTCCTCTCTCTCCCTCCCACTCTATCTGAACAAAAAATGGAAAAATGTCCTCAGGTGAGGATAAAAAAACAAAAACAAAACACAGACTGCCTGAGTCTCACCCCAAGTGTCTCTGACTCAGTAGACCTGGGGTGAGGCTCAAGAATTTTTATTTCTGCCCAGCTGGTGTGGCTCAGTGGTTGAGCATCGACCCAAGCACCAAGAGGTCGCCAGTTCAATTCCCAGTCAGGGCACATGCCCAGGTTGTGGGCCTGATCCCCAGTGGAGGGCATGCAGGAGCTGACCAATCAATGTTCTCTCTCATTGATATTTCTATCTCTCTCTCTAAAATCAATAAAGAAAAATTTTTTAAAGAATTTTTATTTCTGAGTTATCAGGTGATTCTTAAGTTGCTGGTAGAGGGCCCAGTCTTCAAAACCATTGCTGTAGTAAGTGGTGAGCCTTGAGCTTGGTCTTGGTGGGTGAGAAAGTATTTTTCACTGTAAGAATTTGGCAAGTTGAAAACAAGGCACAGTAAACTAAGTTTCATTTTTAAAACTCTTAAAATGTAAGTTATAAAATAAGAGATAGTGGATAGCTTTTTGCATGATGCTTCCTCCACTTGAGAATTAACTGTTGATTTATATTATAGGAATAAAAATAGCAAGAATTGTAAATTTATTGTAAAGTCAAGGCCTAACTCAGAAATGTGTCCATTTTCTGTTTGTCTTCATTTTAAGCTCTTTGAGGGCAAGAAAGTCTTAGTAGCCTCCCCAGTGCAATGCCTGACATCAACTCATGATATGGGCCTGGAAGATACCTAATGACTTACTTTGATACGTATCTATGTATTCTGATGGTTTCCAAAGCCTTTCAGAGTCAGTACCTCATTTAACACTCACAACACTCCATTGAGATAAAGAGGGTATATGTATTATACCATGTTATAGAGAAATAAGCTGAGTTTCAGAGAGGCCATGTGGCTTTCCCTAGGATACACAGCAAACATGTGACAACACCAGCTCCAGTCTTTAATCATTTGTCTTGTTCAGCAGAATTACATACTGACACACAGTAATTACCAGATGGATAATACCATGAAGGCCTATGGAAAACTAAAAAATTCTTAAAATACAGTTGGACCTATAATAAAAAGAAAAAAAAAAAACTATCTTGGTAACAAAGAGCAGAAAACATCTGTTTTCCTAAAAAAATTTCTTTCCCACAACAGTTTGGTAATAACCACTTAGAATAAGATAAAAAAAAAAAATAGACTCTATGCACCCAATTACTCTGCTTCAGATAGCAAAGGAGTGCTCTGAGCTTTCTGGAATTTAAAATTTTGCAAAGAGAGAAAATAATGGGTGGAATTGGGATGGATGCTAGAGTCGAAAAAATCTCCACTCTGTCACTGACCAGCTGCAAAACCTTGAAAAATCATCTTACCTCTGTGACTTTAATTCCTTGCTTATAAAATAAATTATATGTATAAACTTCTTATAAGGATCAAACAAATAAAATACATGTAAGAATAAGAATGAAAATATAGAGTACTTAGTCCAGGGCCTTGAGCCCTGATAGTGCCTACCTGATAAGGCTAGTTCCTACCTTCACTGTAGGTCCCTGGAAGAGCAGAAGAATCCACTGGGACTACTATGATGCAAACATCAAGAAAGATGTTGGGAAAATTAAAAGTGCACCTCCACTGTATGTGTGAGCATATTTGCCAATGATACATCTGATCAGGGGCTAATTTCCAAAATATATAAAGAACTTACACAACTCAATAAAAGGAAGACAAACAATCCAATTAAAAATGGGCAAAGGACCTGAATAGATACTTCTCCAAACAGGACACACAAATGGCCAAGAGACATATGAAAAAATGTTCAACATCACTAATCATCAGAGAGATGCAAATAAAAATGACTATGAAGTATCACATCACACTTGCCAGAATGACTATCATCTATAAATCAATAAACAACTAGTGCTGGTGAGGATGTGGAGAAAAGGGAACCCTAGTACACTGATAGTGGGAATGTAGACTGGTGCAGCCACTATGGAAAACAGTATGAAGTTACCTCAAAAAATTAAAAATGGAGCTGCCATTTGACTCAGTGATCCCACTTCTAGGAATATTTCCTAAGAATCCCAAAACACCAATCAGAAAGAATATAATGTTTATAGCAGCATTATTTACAACAGCTAAGATCTGAAAACAGCTCAAATACCCATCAGTAGATGAGTGGACATAAAAGCGGTGGTACATTTACACAATGGAATACTATGCAGATATAAAAAGAAGGATCTCTTACCCTTTGAGACAACATGGAGAGGCCTAGAGAGTATTATGCTAAGTGAAATAAGCCAGTCAGAGAAAGACTAATATCACATGATCTTACTGATATGTAGAATCTAATAAACAAAATAAACTGATGAACAAAATAGGTCCAGAGACATGGATATATAAAACAGACTGACAGATCTCAGAGGGGAGGGGGTTGCAGGATAGGAAGAAATTAACCAAAGAACTTATATGCACATATGCATAGCCCATGGACACAGACAATAGTGTGGTGAAGGCCTTGGGGCAGGGGGGTGGGGAGGAGCAGGAGCTGGGAAGAAGGAGGCAAAAGGGGAAGAAATAGGGGATATCTGTAATACTGTCAACAATAAAAAAAATTTTTTTAAGAAAAAAAAGAGTAAGATGTTGGGTGGATATCTATTGTTTATTCCCTCTGAATCCTGACAATTCTGTTGAATTTTTCAAGCATCACAGCACAGCATATTCCAGAAAAAGGAAATACAGACATATTATTGCAGTTCTGATACAATTCACCATTGACTGCCCCAATAAGAAATTGTCAGCACCTATTATCACACGGCAGATGATTTAAATGGATAAGTCAGGTGCAACGTTTTGTATTTTCATTTGATTGTGTTGTGGTACAGGAATCAATGAGAAAGAACAAGGCAACAGCTTGAATTACAAAGAGAAAGGGAAAGAGAATTGGATGAATTGCATTCATCTTGGATGCAGAAATGTTATACAATTGTAAGTGGCATGAAAGGAAACATACATAATTATAGTCTGCATGGAACCGGGAACTCATGGAAAGGGCGGCTGTGGCCGGGGAGAAAGAGAGGAGAAAGCTGAGAAACTGGCCGCTCTGCATTCCAGACACAGGGAGTTTTCCTGGGCAAATAGCACCCTGGCTAGACCTACCAGTTACGTGTATGACAAAGCAGAAAACAAACGCTCTGATGAAAGTGCCAAATTCATCCTCAAATACCACTTACAAGGAGGCGGGACGCCTCAGTGGATGGCAACCTGGCATTTTGATGTAAACGATGCTGGGACAGATGGCCTACCTGGAGCAGCTAAATGCATTTTCCCTGGTGTATATGCTCATAAACAGTAAAGTGTGTCATGAACGTTGAGTTTGATTGGAAGAGAGATATTAGAAAACACGTAACATTCTGTTCCCTATTGTAAGAACATAGCAGCCTCCAGTTGTGCTAAAACTGACCACCCACAACTTCCCTGATGGAAATGCAGCAGGATTTCTGTGATTTGTAGTAAAACAGCCTCCTTGGCAACGCTCATTATGGCGTCATTGCAGATGTGCTACAGTCTACACTGTATTACAGAAACCTAACCAACTACGCTTAGAAAAGCCTGATATTTACCCCCACATACCACCACCAGCACTGAACCATGGAAAGAGAATCCAAGCTGCATTTCCTGTACATTACAGGAAGACAATATTTTATACCTAGAGATTGGCTTCAGTTCTTTGCCCTGGCTGATATTTCTTTCCTTGTTTCATTCATAGTAACTCCTATATATGAAGTGCCTCAGTGCTAAGCACTGTCCATGGCTGACTATATCCTCCTGTAAAGTAAAAGCTTCTCTGAAAGCTGAAACCCTGGTGAATCCAATAGTTGGGGGCTTGGGAGTCTGGGGTCTTGATATCCTTAAAGAGTAGTGATTCTCAAGCCTATCTCATACATATAAACCTCTGGGGGATTTTGTTCAAATGCCAGTTCTGTGTCAACACATCTGCAGACTCTGCATTGCTAAGAATATCCAGGTCATGCCCTGGAGCGCACGGCACAGCACATAGCAGATGCCTTATAAACGTTAAGTGGACTAGAGGGAAGGCCATTCACTTAGATTAGCCAACCATGTTCAAAACCAAGGAGTGGAATGGACTAGCTCAGTTTCCTCCAGCTCTAAATTCCAACATACTATTTAATGTCAGCTTTGGATTTCTACGGACCTGAGTTTGGGCCTTAACTTTATCATTTACTAAGTCTGTGACCTTGAATAAGTTGTTAACTTTGCTGACCTCATTTTCTTACGTGAAAAATGGCTAAACTACCGATATACTACGTATTTTACCTGTTAAACATTGCCCACCTCAGGAGGTAGCTATAAGGATTAAGCTCAATAATATACTTAAAATACATGGCACAGTGCCTGGCACCTGGGAGTTAATGGAAGTGGAGCCAATGCCATCCGTGCCTTTGTGCCAGTATCTCCAGTTACCAGTTTCTCGTCGTAGGAGAAGGATGAGAGCAATCATTCTTTTTTAGCTCTTTTTTTTTTTTTTTTTTTTTTTTATTGATTTTAGAGAGAGAGAGGAAGGGAGAGGGAGAGAGAGAGAGAAACACTGATGAGAGAGAACATCAATTGGCCATCTCCTGCGTGCCCCACACCAGGGATCGGGCCCACAACCTGGGCATGTGCCCTGACCGGGAATCAAACCAGTGACCTCTTGGTGCATGGGTCAATGCTCAACCACTGAGTCAGACCGGCTGGGCAGAATGAGCGCAATCTTGATGCGGGACAGATTTACTCTCTGACTAAACTAATACCAATTTATGGAGGATTCTTCTGAGCCAGGCATAGCCTAGCATGGAGAATCCCTCATTCAAGAAGCCAGAAAATGACCCTGTCTCCATGCAGCTGACATTTTAGTGGAAGAGAAAAACAATAAATAATTAAACATACAAATAAATAAATATAAATCATGATAAATGTGTTTTTTTTATATTTTTAAATCTTTATTGTTGAATATATTACAGATGTTCCTCATTTTTTCCACATTGACCCCCTCCTCCACACTCCCAGCCCCCTCCCGCCTTTTTCCACACTATTGTCTGTGTCCATTGGTTATGCATATAGATTCCTTGGTTTATTTCTTCCCACCCCCCAACCCCTTTCCCTTTGAGGTTTATCACTCTAGCAATGAATTTGTTCTTCTTATTCCCTTCACCTTTTCACCCATTCCCCCAAACCCCCTCCCATCTGGCAATCAATAAAATGTTCTCTGTATCTATGAGAATATTTCTGTTCTACCTGCTCATTTTGTTTGTAGATTCCATTGTCTATAGATATGTATTCATTGCCATTTTGTTTGTTCATATATTTCATCTTTTTCTTCAAAAAGACCCTTCAACATTTCATATAATAATGGTTTGGTGGTGGTGAACTCCTTTAACTTTTTCTTGTCTGGGAAACTCTTTATATGGCCATCGATTCTAAATGACAGCTTTGCAGGATAGAGTAATCTTGGTTGTAGGTTCTTGCTTTTCATCACTCTGAATATTTCTTGCCACTCCCTTCTGGCCTGCAAAGTTTCTTTTGAGAAATCAGCTGACAGCCTTATGGAAACTACCTTGTAGGTAACTAGCTGCCTTTGCCTTGCTGCTTTTAAGATTCTCTCTTTGGACCCGAGTTCGGTTCCCGCTAAGGGCACGTACCTCGGTTGCAGTTTGTCCCCGGCCCTGGTTGGTCGTGCGGGTGGCAGCCACTCGATGTGTCCCTTCACGTCGATGTTTCTCTCTCTCTCTCCCTTCCTCTCTCTCCCTCCCACTCTATCTGAACAAAAAATGGAAAAATGTCCTCGGGTGAGGATAAAAAAAAAAAGATTCTCTCTTTGTCTTGAACCTTTTGCATTTTGATGATGATGTGTCTTAGTGTGGGCCTCTGGGGGTTCATCTTGTTTGGGACTCTCTGTGCTTCCTGGACTTGTATGTCTGTTTCCTTCACCAAGTTAGGGAAATTTTCTGCCATTATTGTTTCAAACAGGTTTTCAATTTCTTGTTCTCGCTCTTCTCATTTTCGCACCCCCAAGATGTGAATGTTGGCACGCTTGAAGTTGCCCCAAAGGCTCCTTACACTATCCTCCTTTTTTTTGGATTCTTTTTTCTTTTTGCTGTTCTGATTGGGCATTTTTTGCTTCCTTATATTCCAAATCAATGGTTTGCTTCTTGGATTTATGTACTCTACTATTGAATCTGTGTAAATTATTCTTTATTTCAGTGAATGCCTCCTTCATTTCTGATTGTGCATCCATCATTTCTGACTGGTCCTTTTTTATGCTCTTGAGGCCCTCACTAAGTTTACTGAGGTTCTCACTAAGTTCACTGAGCATCCTTATAAGCAGTATTTTGAACTCAGCATCTGTTAGGTTGCTTATCTCCATTTCGCTTAGTTCTTTTATTGGGGTTTTGTTCTGTTCTTTCATTTGGGACCTGTTTCTTTGTCTCCTCATTTTGGCTGCCTCCCTGTGTTTGTTTCAGTGTATTACTTTATGAGAGGTATGGGGCTCGCTGAGACCAGATGCTGCTCGTTCGAAAGAATTTAGGAAAAACCTGAAGCAGGATCCAAGACTGGCCAATCCTATGGTTAAGCAAGTGGCAACAGCTTGGGGGGGGCCTGAAAGTTGGGTGGGGCGGGGCCTCAGGGAGTCACCAGGGTGAGGCTACCAGTGTGAGCCAGGTTGCTGGAGTCCCAGATATGGTGGCTGTCTGCCGCCCCAGGGAAGGGCTCACCAAAGGAACAAAGGCCTCTGACAGCACGTTTGTGCCAGATAAAGCCCCCTCTCCAGCCCTCGCTCCAGTGCCAAACAGCTCAGTTCCTCCCTGTATGTCTCTGGCGCCCCTCGAGCTGCCTCCCCTCTGAGCTTAGAGAGAAAGAGTCTGATAAGTCTGTGCGCAGGCCCTTTAAGGAGCTGCCTGGGGCTCCAACCGCTTCAGCTTCCCTGAGCCTCAGTTCCCACTGGTTTTTCCAGCCAGAAGTGATGGGGACTTCTCTTCCTGGCACTGGAACCCTGAACGGGGCACCTGGTGTGGGACGGAGACCGCTCAGTCCTCAGGGAAGACCTTCCCAGCCGAGGTGTCCTCCTGATTTTTATCTGCCCCACGTGGGTGTGCGACCAGCCTGTCTGCCTCTGCCCCTCCTACCAGTCTCGATGTGGCTTCTTTAATTCCGTAGTTGTAGGACTTCCATTCAGCTTGATTTCAGGCGGTTTTCAATGATGGTTGTTCTGTAGTTTAGTTGTAACTTTGATGTGGTTGTGGGAGGACACATCTTGACCAGAAGTCTACTGTTTTGTTTTTTTTAATGAGGCATCCAACTATATGACATTCTGGGGAAACCACAACTGTGAAGATGGTGAAAAGATCAGGGTGGCCAGTGTTAAGGAGGGGTGGGGGGTGTTCAGGTGAAACACAGGATTGTTTTAGGGCAATAAAACTATTTTGTACAATACTATAATGATGGATACAAAGTCATTATACACTTGTCAAACCCACAGAATATACAACACCAAAACTTAACCCTAATGTAAACTATGGATTGTGGTGATTATAATGTGTCAACACAGGTTTATAGATTGTAAAATGTGTAGCATTCTGATACTAAATATTGATACCGCGGGAGGTTGTGGATGCATGCGGGAAGGGGTACATGGGAACCTCTGTACTTTCTTCTCAATTTTGCTGTGGACTTAAGACTTGTCTAAAAATGAAATCTATGAGAGAGAGAGAGAGATTTTCAAATCCCTGTTTTAAAAATAAGTTGGTCAATACCCTTGTTACTGCAGTGCATGCTTCATTAATTTTATATAAGCTCTCCATCTATTTCAATATAACTTTGACAATTTTAAAAAAGGATATGCACCTTTTGTTAGTAGAACTTTTGTCACCCGTCTCCAAGTTAACACCAGCAAATACGAAGAGAAAACATTCCCTGAGCACTTCCTCTGAGCCAGTCACCACCCGAAGAGAAGAAGTCAGCCTCACAGCAACAGCCTTGCTAGGGAGGTGCCAGTATTATTCCCATTTTGCAGATGAGGAAACCGTGACATGGAGCATTTAGTGATTTGGCTAAGTCACTATCTGGTCAGTGGTAGTCGCAGCATTCAGAACGTAACTCCATAGTTCCATAGCCATGTGGAAGAATATTTACCAAACAGAAAGAAATATTAGCAAATCTGATGCTTTATCCTCTTTTTTTTTTTATTATCCTCACCAAAGGACATTTTTGCATTTATCTTGAGATAGAGCAGGAGGAAGAGAGGGAGAAAGAGAAAGAGAGAAACATCGACGTGAGAGAGACACATCCAGTGGTTGCCACCCACATGACCCCAACCAGGGCCAGGGACAAACTGCAACCGAGGTATTGCCCCCAACGGAACCAAACCCAGCCTCTCTGATCCGCAGGCTGACGCTCTAGCCACTGAGCCAAACCAGCCAGAGCAGCTTTACCCTCTTATAAGGAACAATCAGTGAGAGACAGAATGTGCCTTTAGATTTGCATGGAACCTGTTCTGTGACAGAATCTTCTCACATTTCTGTCCAGATAAACAGTTCATGTCGGGCAGGACCCAGACCACCAGCACACAGAAAAGGCTGCAAATTCCCTCCGACCTTCTGGGAAGATGCATTTGCATCTAGAAGTAATCCCATTATTTCTACTTCACTGTAAACCTCAAACTTGCTGATGATTAAATAATTCAGCCTCTGGGAAAACCCAGGTCCCCTGGTTTTAAGTCCGTAACCCTTAGACCAATTTGGTAAGCAGTCCAGGCAGCACAAGGCTCTTACGTTGTCTGAATTTACAGTTCTGCAGCCCCTAACGCAGTAGTCCATTAGGCATGGACAGTTTCACACACTCTGACATGTGACTGGCTCAGCAAGGCAGGCCCAGAGAGGGAGATACTAAAAAAAGGCATCTGGCTGAGTTCTGATGGCATCCAGCTTAAGGGGCAGAATCTGTAGTTAGTTTACTTTGGCAACTCTATGTTCCTTCCAGAAAGAGCTTGTATCACTCCATTGTGCCCCTAGGCGCCTTTTAATGACTGAGGTCTAAGTAGGTCAAATAAACTAAAATTCTGTCAGTTCTCTGTATTTGCTCCATAGGCCTGGTGTGTTGACTCTGGACAGTGGTCATAAGCTCACGGCCGGCTGGAATGGAGGAATCCCCTCCAGGCCTTGAAGATACTCAGTCAGATCCCACACAGCAAAGATGCTCCTAAAGCTGGTCAGCAGTTGAAGCATGTGGAAAGGCTGCATTTGCAGGGCTGCTCCTTTCCTCTCTCGAATACCTTTTGGCTTATGACTGTTGGTTCTTACGATGCTGGGCAGTTAGTTAAACCAGGAGGGTGTGACCGTGGAGAAGGGAGCTCACTGTCTCAGTGCCGTCCAGTGTGATGAACGCTGGCCTGACGCACTGCATTTCTGCCCCCAGGACTCCGGCGAACAAGCATCAAGGTCAACAACATTTCCTAAAATCTTGTATGTCAGCTTGGTTTCTTCTTTCATTACACTACACTGAAGCCTCGGCAAGGGCACATTTTCTAAGGTGTTAGGAGGCCAAGAACCTACAAGGTGGCTGTCATCGCATCAGATGTTGCATGATTCTCAGTTTGTTCTGAGTGCAAAGTGAAGTCTCCTAACGTGGAGTCAAAGCACTCAGAAGGTCCCAACCATATCTAACACTCTTTTACATTCCTCAGACACAAACCGAGGCACAAAATCTGAGTTCCGTGCACTTGCTCAATTGGCTTAAACAGATACAGACCTTTGTCAAACCATGTCCACTAAAGTACGCTTTGCTTTACACCCGCGCATGAGCAGAACTGATGTTCCGTCAGAGGCACGTCTGCGCCTGATGGTTGCAGCTGGCATCTGTTCTGTGCTGGGCCAGTGTCTGTGCTGGGCCAGTTATAAGATATTTTGAGTATCACCCATGACCATCAGTATTGTGTCCAACCTATTCTGACAGTGTGTGTCACTATTACTGTTTAGAGTTACTAAGGATCACAGAATCATAGAGTCTCAGTATAGAAGAAATGTTCAAACTCTTCTATTCCCACTCTCTGCTGGGTACAGAAACCCCCCTCTTCTGCTTCTCTGCAAGAAAAGCAAGCTGAGGACTTGGTGAAAGTGAATCTCATTTTTCTTCATTGATTTTTATTATTATTTGCAATTATAAAGAGAGAATTATTAGAAGTTTATATGGGGCTCCAAGAACATCTGAAGATTAGAGTTGCTATAACACGTGTCCAAGGAAGAAACTGTCTGTTCTCTCCAGTCTTAATACATTGGTCCATATATCAAAGAAGAGATTCACATGAAACCTGATCACTACTTATGTCCCATGTTCACACTCTGGTCCAAACCATCACCTTCTCATCTGGATTGTTACAATTGCTTCTTAACTGGTCTCTCTTTTCCACCCATTATCCTCTTCAGTCTATTCAGCACAGCAACCAGAGTGATCCCACTAAAACGTCAGGTCAGGTCACTCTTTGTTTAAAAACCCTCAATGACATTTCATCTCTTTAAGAATGAAAATCAATGTTCATACTTCACCTAGAAGAAGGTCCTGCAAGATCTGGCCTCCCCATTTCTCCTTTGGTTTCATCTTTACTCTTAATTACCTGGCTATTTCTTGACTACCCCACGGGTGTGGTCAGAGCCTCTGCTCTTGCTGTTGCCTTGGCCGGGAAGACTTATTCCCCACATATTCCTTGGCCTCCTTCCACTGTTTACTCAGTTATCACCTTCTTGGTGAGGCTTCAGCCAGCCCACTCTTCTAAAAATTGCAGCCTCACTCCAATTCCCTATACTCTTTCCAACTTTATTTTCCTCTTTAGTCTTTATTGTCATCTTACATATATACTGTTTTTTCCAATTAGATTGAAACTTATGTAACAACCAGAACTTTTGTTCACTTGCATATTCTCAAAGCCCAGAACAGTGTCTATCTTATAGTAAACACTTATGGAAGGAAGTTAACAAGGATAGAAGCAGGAAGGAAGGAAGGAAGGAAGGAAGGAAGGAAGGAAGGAAGGAAGGAAGGAAGGAAGGAAGGAAGGAAGGAAGGAAGGGTTGTCTTCAGGTTGTATCTAAACATTTCAGAAGGATTCTGCTTTCTGCTTTGCTTGTGGAAAAAAAGAAAACTCTATAGGCCTCTAAGAGGTCAAACATCCTTTGGAGGTAGCAATCGAAGATTGTTTCCCACCCAGCTGGTGTGGCTCAGTGGTTGAGCATCGACCCATGCACCAAGAGGTCGCCGGTTCGATTCCTGGTGAGGGCACATGCCCAGGTTGTGGGCCCAATCCCCGTGGGGGGGGTGCTGGAGGCAGCCAATCGATGTTCTCTCTCATTGATGTTTCTCTCTCTCCCTCTTCCTTCCTCTCTTTCTAAAATTAATAAAGAACAAAATTTATAAAAACCAAATTAAAAAAAGATTGTTTCCCTGTCCTTGATATTAGATCACTTTAGTACTTTTTACATTATTACATTAAGGTTGTAGTAATTCATCAACAAAATATTTATTGAGAACCTACTGTGTACAAGGTCCCCGCATTAGCAATAAGGGGAATCTGAAGTTACACTGAACACATTCCCTCAAATACATAAAGAAAAATGCACCATCAGGCAATGGTCCTCAACACAGCTCTACAACAAAATCATCCAGGAAACATAAGAACAAGCCAGTGCTTGGTGCCCAATTCCAGAAAATCTGAATAGCAAGGGGAGAATTTTAAAGACTTGCAAAGTGATTCTATTTTCATCCCAGCTTTTGCCACAGTTAGAACATAAAAGGGACAGATACTGAGGGGGCAACAGATATAAGAGTGGGGGAAGTACTGGAAAGAGAGTCATCACTTCTAGTCAGGCAACGTTCCTCAACTTTGTTCCAAAGAGCAGCAGCCATTTGTGAAAAGTTAATAGTTGGGTTTGGAGGCAATAAATAGCCCCATGTCTGAATAAATGTGGGGAATTATTTATTCCCCATTCTCCTTCTTAGAGATTCAGTGTCCCAGGGATCCTCTATACACTCCAGTAAGTGGTGGGAGATGAGGCAGAGATTCTAAGAAGAGCCCTCCTTAGGCTTAGCCCCTATTAAAAGAGGCCATGCAGGGTCTCTGGGATTATAATTGTGTTTGGGCACATAGCTCCAAACATGCCCTTTATCCCAGGCAAGGGGAGTTGCAAGCCAGCCAGAGAAGCAGACAAATGGTTACATTTTTAAAAATGTGCTTCAAGCCCTGGCCGGTTTGGCTCAGCGGTTAGAGCGTTGGCCTGTGGTCCTGAGAGACCCGGGTTCGGTTCCCGCTAAGGGCATGTACCTCGGTTGCAGTTTGTCCCCGGCCCTGGTCGGTTGTGCGGGTGGCAGCCACTCGATGTGTCCCTTTCACATCGATGTTTCCCTCTCTCTCTCTTCCTCTCTCTCCCTCCCACTCTGTCTGTACAAAAATGGAAAAATGTCCTCGGGTGAGGATAAAAAAAAAAAAATAAATAAATAATAAAGGATACTGATTAAATGAATTACGATGGGTCTATATGATGAAATACTTTGCAGAACATGGTGGGTGGGGGGTGGGGAGCTCACCATATGGTAAGAAAAATATTTGAGTGGAAGATACAAAGCTATTTTAATATGATACAAAAAAAAGACATAAAAGTTGTGTCTATGAAATAAGATCGAGTGCTATTTATTTTCTTCTTTTGACTAGTATGTATTTCTTAAATCTTCTAAGGTGAACATATATTAATTTCAAAACAGAAAACAATAAGACAATTAAAGACAATAATCTGTGATGTTTTAAATGAAAAGCAAATAAAGAGATATCCATTTTCTTTACACCCATCCTCCAAGAAACTTGGTCCTCCATGACCAAATTTTATTTTAAGATTTAATTTGGTATAACTATTCTGAGTTTGAATTTTTCCAGATTTTTTTAAAGAAACGAAAAAAAAAAAAAAATAGTGCTCATAAAATGCTTCAGAACCACAAACTGTGAGATAGATAAATTATACTGAACACACAAGATAGTCACCTCTCCCTTCTCAATTTTCATGCTGGGAAGATGTATTACTCCTTCCTGTTTACTGCTCTTTTGCTGATCTTTTTTGTTTTCATTCCTTTGTTTTATTTTTTACCTCAAAGCAAAAAAAGTTTTTGCTGACCAGTAGAAAGCTTGTGGGAGTCAATTATTCCTTGAAGACTTTTTTTGCACAATTTCCTTGCTGAAAATTTTCTCGGAAAAGAGATTAATGACTTTATTGTGCAATTTGTGTCTTCCTGATTGCCCCTACGCTCTGGCTCATTTTGTTTATGGGCATTTTTATATTAATGGCTTTTATGGTACAGGAAGTAGTGTAGTCAACCTCCTCACAGGTGCACCACAGATACCCTGCTCTTTTATTTTTCTAGAACAGTATGATGAGAAGGTGTTTGCTGCAAAAAAAACAAAACAAACAAACAAAAAAACAAACAAAAAACCTTAACATTGAAGACTAAAAGCAAAACAATACGGGATCTGATTCATTTCTCCTGATCTGATGGATGGCCATTTTGGGTTCCAAGTACATGCAACAGATAAATAGTCCGATGAGTAACTCTGGAACAAATGCTCTGTGACCTGTTGACCTTTAATGCAGTTTTCCATAGATTTACGAATATTTACCAAGAATTATGACATGTTCAAAAATGTTAGGTATGGAGCAATTTCTCCCATTACCCTTCCAAATAAGGGAAGTGGAGAATGAATGATCCCAAGTACACTGGATAAACAAACCTCAAAGACACATACTCACTGATAGTTATACTATAGGGAATGTCCAAAATGGAATCTTTGATGAGTAAAATTCTAACACCACATAGGCTTCCAAACGCCAACTTTTTCTCAGTAATTATGCATAAGATCCCAAAGCATCACTTATAAAGTTACCATGGTAATAAGGCCATTCAATGAAGGAATGTAAATTGCTTAATTTTTTTTTTGTATGTGCCCCTAGTGGGAACCAAACCCGGGACTCTCTGGTCTGCAGGCCGATGCTCCAACCACTGAGGCAAAATGACCCGCTAAATTTATCAGTAACAAGAATGGTCCACCTCGGAATGATGGATGGGTCACTTACCGGTCAGTCACAGTGGCCTGCAGTTCCCTGTCAGTCTTCTCCTTCCCCAATGCTTCCCTCTAAAAACAGCATCACTCAACTCTCCCACACATATAGGCTTGCCCCCAGGAGTATAGGGGATGAAAAAGAATGTTCGATTTGGTACTCTTTGTATTCCTACTACAGATCATTTTCTTTCCAACTTGTAATTTCCTCCATGCTTTTCTTTCCTTTTTTTTAAATTGCTCTTTATAATTTTCCCTCCTAAGCATAAGCATAACCGATGGACACAGGCAACAATGCTGGGGTGTGGGTGCAGGAATAGGAGGAGAGTGTCAATGGGGGAAAATGGAGAAACATCTGTAACAAAAATAAATTAATTAAATTAAAAATAAATAATGCTTCTATGATAAAAAAGAAAAACAAGAGAGATAAAGGTCTTCGGTGAATTCCGTATGCTCCTTCCTTCTGTGCACCCTAAACTCTAGCTAAAAGAGCACTTCCTGCTTTGGGGAGACCTCAACTTCAGATTGGATTTCTGCATCCTTTTTTTTTAATCTTCACTCGAGGATATTTTTTCATTTGTCTTCAGATAGAGTGGGAGGAAGGGAGGGAAGGAGGGAGAGAGGGGCAGAGGAAGGGAGGGAGGAAGAGAGAGAAACATCAATGTGAGAGAGACACATTAACTGGTTGCCTCCCACAAGACCCTGGACCAGGGCCTGGACGAACTTCAACCAAGGTACATGCCCTTGGGCAGAATCAATCCTGCGACCCTTTGGTCCACAGGCCGATGCTCCAACTGCTGAGCCAAACTGGCCAGGTCTGGATCTTTTTTTGTTTGTTTGTTTACAGACATCTTATTGCTCTCCAACTAAGACTTTTTATGAAAATAAAATTATCTTGAGCAGATCTATTTTGCACTCAAATAGTCATAAAAGAAGATTCTCTATACTGTCCAAATATGCTCCTTCCACGTGTCGAGAGCTCTACTGGGACTGAGATACAGACTCGCTAAGACAGCCGCCATCTCTGCTCTCATGGGGTTTAGAGCCTAGCTTTTCTGTATTTTTGCTTTTATGACATGATGAAAATATTACACACCTCCTTTAAGGAATTTAAAATAGATTTTCAATGTATTGATACTTACAGTCTGTGTAAAAATAAACCACTAATTACACATTTAAATGTGTTTGTGTGTTTTCTATTAAGAAACCAAAAGGTTGGAAATTCCCCCTTTCCTGGAATTATAGAACTAAGATTTCCATTATAAAAAGAATGGCAAGGTCTTGAAACCATTTACTAACAAATCTTTTTCATTTCTTGAAATAATGTAATGTTAATTATCCCCACCCCTGCCAACAAAAACATATTACCCACTCCACCCAAGTGGCATATATTAAAGGCTATTTTAATCAAAAGAATGAACTAAACTCCCTGTACATTTAAAAGATACCTCTTATCCTTCGAGACAACATGGATGGACCTGGAGAGTATTATCCTAAGCGAAACAAGCCAGTCAGAGAAAGATAAATATCACATGATGTCACTTATTTGTGGAATATAATGAACAAAACAAGTTGAGGAACAAAATAGACCCAGAGACATGGAAGTGGGGTGCAGACTGACAAACCTCAGAAGAGGTGGACGTGGGGGGAGGGAAGAGATAAACCACAGAATTTATACACGTGTGTGTAAACAAGGACATAGACAATAATGCTGGGGGGGGGGAGGTGGCGTTGGAGGAGTGTGTCAAATGGGGGGAAAAAGGGGAAACGACTGTAACAAAAATAAATTAATTAACTTTAAAAAAGATGTCCTATGATATGTCTATAAATTTTAACTCTTAAATGCCAATTCACAGAATCTATCATAAGGAAATAATCAATGAAGTGGTCAAAATTTACATACAAGAAGATAATTCTAGTGGGGACAAAGGTAAAAAAAAAATCTTTAAGTCCAACAATAGGTAATGGTAAAATAAATTATAGTGTATTCATGTCCTGGAATATTATGCAATAATTAAAAACAAAGAATATTGAATAACATGGTAATATATGACAGATGGTAAAAGCAGAATACAAAATTACATATAATCAATAATCAACACTATGTATATGTTCATTTCCTGTTTATTAAAGATTAGAAAAGAGTACATTAAAAAATTACATGTTTATTTAAGAGTAGTAAAATTATAGATAATTTTCATTTCTTTGCGATTATAATAAGTTATAATTTTAAAAGTTCTTTAGTAGATAGTTATTAATTTATATTTAGAAAAAACTTTATATCAAAATATAACACATATAACCTTAAGGATACTCTATTAATAACTATTATATTGTATAGTTATCCATATGTAATCTCATCCAATGGAGCAAATTTTACCAAAAAGGTAAACTTAGGTTGCATTTGATTATGTGAATCATTGCAAAAAAAATAAAGTGTGTCACCTTGTCTCAGCCTCAGAGAAATTTCAAAAGCACTAAATATTTCTTTGCTTTAGTTTTTGTTTTTGTTATTTCTAAAGCATTAAGACCTACAATCTGAGAAGCATAGAAATATCATAATTTTTGCCTATGACTCAATAGTTTAGGGTTTACTTAGATATGTATCTCATCAACTCATAAAAGTTTCAGCCATCACAATTCTTACATCAGATTTATTATCATCTCTAAGTTTGCTGTTTCTTGTATTCAATAACTTGAATAGCCATGCATACACATGCCTTGGAAGCCTAGACTCCCAGAATTTCATTCCTTGAAGTGTTCCTAGAATGAGCTCTGAAAAACTAAAATCTAGAATATAAATAAACTGGGAACAAAGGTGATATGGGCAATGATGGTTTAAGAAGAGAATATCAGTAGATGTTCTGCTTAATATACGAGAGGCAGTAAAGTAACATAATTATTTTCCAGTTTGGTTACTAGTGGAAGGATTTTAGATAAGATTCACAGATGGAAAAAAGACAAGTAATAAACCTGTTCAATTACAAAGTAATAAACCTGCTCTGCCTTCATAGATCGAAGCTTGACTGTCACGCACACACGCACACGCGCACACACACACACACACACACACACAGGATTATCTGCTCCTTGGCTGAGAACAGTTTTAAAAAATTGACCTCAAATTAACAGTGTCTTTTGTGAACTGGCTCAAATTATTTTCAAACACCTGCAAAGGGTTTTAGGTATTAAATGAATGTCTGGGGACTATAGGCTTCTTCCTTCTTGTCACCAGTGAAAAGCGTTCTGAACACTAAATCTACCCATTCTGTTATCTTCATTTTAGTCTGGGTGTAGAAAGGCAATGGCCAGTGAACAAAGGAGCTATACAGTAGACATGTTCAAAAAGGAGGACTTACAGGAAATAATTTTAGCTTTAACTACAGTGAACATTGACCCTTAGGAGGGAAAATTATAAAGAACAATTAAAGAAATAAAGAGCATCGAGGAAATTACAAGTCAGAAAGAAAATGATCTGTAGTAGGAATGTACAGATAAGACCTGGTATACAGTCTAATAGAGGTTACAGACAGATATTCATTAAACATAGCCCATCCGGTATGGCTCAGTGGTTGACCATCAACCCATTCACCAAGAGGTCACCAGTTCGATTCTTGATCAGGGCACTTGCCCAGGTTGTGGACCCAGTGGGAGGCATGCAGGAGGCAGCAATCAATGTTCTCTCTCATCAGTGTTTCTATCTCTCTCCCTCTCCCTCCCTCTCTCTCTCAAATCAATAAAGAAAAAAAATTTTAATAATAACATAACTGACTTCCGGTCAAGATGGCAGCGTAGGTGAATGTGGTCTCGCCTCCTCCCATAACCACATGAAAATTACAATGAAACTACAACACAACCATTATTCAGAACCGCCTGAAATTGAGCTGAATGGAAGTCCTACAACTACGAAACTAAAGAAGCCACGTTGAGACTGGTAGGAGGGGCGGAAGTGGACGGGCTGGTCCCACACCCTCGTGTGGCGGAAAAAAATCAGGAGGACACCTCGCTGGAAGGTCCTCCCTGAGGAGAAAGGGGTCCCTGTCACACACCAGGCACCCAGTTCAGGGTTCCAGTGCCAGGAAAAAAGTCACCATAACTTCTAGCTGGAAAAACCAGCAGGAACTGAGGCTGAGGGAGCCTGAGGTGTCTGTATCCCAGGCAGCTCCTCTTAAAGGGCCTGCGCACAGACTTACTAGGACTTGCTCCTTCTGAGCTCGGAGGGGAGGCAGATTGAGGAGTGCCAGAGCCATACAGAGAAGAACTGAGCTGTTTGGCCTCAGGAAAAGGGCTGGAGGGGCGGAATTCTCCTGGACAGAGGTGCTGGCGGAGTCCTTGTTTCTTTGATGAGCCCTCCCCTGGGGCAACTGACTGCCACCACATGTGGGACTCCAGCAACCTGGCTCACACTGTTTGCCCCACTCTCATGATTTCCTGAGGCCCTGCCCCACCCAACTTTCCGGCCCCCACAAGCTGTTTTCGTGGATTTACCATAGGATTGGCCTGTCTTGAATCCTGCTTCAGAGTTTCCTAAATTCTCTCAAACAAGTAGCATCTTGTCTCAGCGAGCCCCATACCTCTCGTTAAGTGGCCCCAGGCCTGGCACTAGAAGCAGCTAGTCTTGGTTCACAACTTGGCTTTTTTTGGGCACCTCCAAGCCCAGCACAAGAAGCAGCCATCAGCAGAATACTCTGTAGCTTATGCTGGGTGGTCCTGGATGGAACACAGGCCATGGCTGACCTGGCCCCAGAGCCAGCACACCCAGTGGACACCTTCAGACCACATTGAAACACCATCACCTAACCACCTCTATAAGTGACACACTCAATGACTGGACTCAGTGGGTACCAGAGCCCTGATTATGTAAGTCTTGCTCTATGTGGTGGGCCCCTGCACAGCTGATCCTCCAAGGCCAGTGGCTAGTGGGCACAGCCAGTCCTTGCAGCTGATCAACCTCACTAAATCCCTCCCATTGATGTGCCAACAGCAATCAAGACTCAATTACAACAGAAGGGTGTACAGTCCACATTAGGGGTGCACCTCAAGGGCCCAGCTGGGGTGATCAGGGAGACTGTGCCACTGAATCCTACAGGGCACCTATAACAGTAGGCCACTTTATGAAGCCTAGCAGACACAGCAACTCTGCCTAATACGTAGAAACAATCACAGGGAAGTAGCCAAAATGAGGAGACAAAGAAACATGTCCCAAATGAAGGAAAAGAACAAAACCCAGGAAAAGAACTAAACAAAATGAAGATAAGCAATCAATTAGATGCAGAGTTCAAAACACAGGTTATAAGGTTGCTCAAGAAACTTGGTGAGACATTCAGGGGATTTAGTGAGACCTTCAAGGAACTTAAGGAGACCTCCAAGGAACTTAGTGAGAACATCAACAACATTAAAAGGGCCAGTCAGCCCTGGCCAGTTTGGCTCAGCGGTTAGAGCGTCGGCCTGCGGTCCGGAGAGACCCGGATTCGGTTCCCGCTAAGGGCACGTACTTCGGTTGCAGTTTGTCCCTGGCCCTGGTTGGTCATGCGGGTGGCAGCCACTCGATGTGTCCCTTTCACGTCGATGTTTCTCTCTCTCTCTCCCTTTCTCTCTCTCCCTCCCACTCTATCTGAACAAAAAATGGAAAAATGTCCTCGGGTGAGGATAAAAATAAAATAAAATAAAAATAAAAAAAAAAAGGGCCAGTCAGCAATGAAGGATGCACCAACTGAAATAAAGAATAATTTACAGGGAATCAATAGTAGAGTAGGTAAAGCCAAGAAGCAAGCCATCAATTTGGAATATAAGGAAGTAGAAAACATCCAACCAGAACAGCAAAAAGAAAAAAGAATCCAAAAAAAATGAATATAGTGTAAGGAGCCTCTGGGATAACTTCAAGCATACCAACATTCACATCATAGGTGCCTGAAGGAGAAAAGAGAGAGCAAGAGATTGAAAACCAATTTGAAACAATAATGACAGAAAACTTCCCTAACTTGGTGAAGGAAACAGACATACAAGTCCAGGAAGCACAGAGAGTCCCAAACAAGTTGGACCCAAAGGGGTCCACACCAAGACAGATCATCATAAAATGAAAAAGGTTCAAGACAGAGAGAATCTTAAAAGCAGCAAGAGAAAAGTAGTTTATTACCTACAAAGGAGCTCCAATAAGACTGTCAGCTGATTTCTCAAAAGAAACTTTGCAGGCCAGAAAAAAAGTAGCAAGAGATGTTCAAGGTGATGAAAAGCAACGACCTACAACCAAGATTACTCTATCCTGCAAAGCTATCATTTAGAATCGATGGACATATCAAGAGTTTCCCAGACAAGAAAAAGCCAAAGGACTTCATCACCACCAAACCAGTATTATATCAAATGTTGATGGGTCTTCTTGAAGGAGAAGAAGAACAAAAATATGAACAATAAAATGGCAATTAATGCATATATATCAACAATTGAATCTACAAACAAACTGAGCAAGCAGAATAGAAACAGACTCAGATACAGAGAACTTTTATTGCTTGGCAGATGGGTGGGGGCTGGAGGGATGGATGAAAAAGAGGAAGAAATTAAGAAGTACAAATCGGTTGTTAGACTAATGAACCTCAAAGGAAAGGGAGGAGGGAGGGCGGGATGAGATAAGCCAAAGAACTTCTATGCATATATGCATAACCAATGGACACTGACAATAGTATGGGGAAGGCAGGAGGGGTACAGACTGGGGAGGAGGGGGTCAAAGGGGAACAAAGGGAGAAACATCTATAATACATTCAACAATAAAGATGAGTTTAAAAAAATAAATAAATAACTATTTTCTTTACCTTCTGTATCAAGTTATCCCCACCACCCTCCCCTTGGGCACCATCCAGTCTGTTCCATGTTTTCATGTTTCTGGTTCCACTTTGTTTGTCAGTTTATTTTGTTCATTAGAGTTGACATATTAGTGAGATCATATGGTACTTGTCTTTCTCTGACTGGCTTATTTCTCTTAGCATAATACTCTCCAGGTCTATCCATGCTGTATAAATAGCAAGTTTTCCTTCTTTTTTATAACTGTGTAGTATTCCATTGTGTAAATGCACCACAGCTTTTTGTATCTACTCATCTGCTGATGGGTACCTGGGTTGTTTCCAGAGCTTGGCTACTGTAAATAATGCTGTATATATGCATACCTCTTGGACTGAGACAATAATTTGGTAAAGGCCAAGGAAGAGGAAACGGGGGGAGGGTGGAGGTGGGCAAGGCGGGGGGGAAGTGGACTCCTATAAAAATTTCAACATTTAAAAAAATTTAAAGAAGAACAATAATATAATATGTTAACTACTTAAAATAGAGGTATAAATATAATCTTGAATCAAAAATTAGGGAAAATTTCCCCCAGGGGTGGGGACCTAGAGGGGATTTCACAGAAGACGTAACACGTGAGCCCACCATTTACAGGCAGAGGCAGAGCATGCGCAAAGCTGAGGGCACTGAAGGCACAAGGTGGGAGCTGAGCAAGTTGTACTTGACCAGTGTGTATGCCAGGGAGGTGCAGGCCGAGGCCAGAGTTCCCTCTGAGCACTCCCTGCTGACATCTCTGAGCACTTGCCGGCAAGGTCACGGCCTTTAATTACTTCAGATGTTTCACTGGCGACTTTGGCCCTGGTATAATTTGAGGACTATGACCTCCCCCTCCCACCCAGGCATGAGATTTTGGAATCTAAGTACCAACTCAATTCTGACACTTGCTTGGAACAAATCCTTTATTTTCGTTTGTTTAGTTTTCCTATAATGAGAGAAATTTGAAATAAGTTGCTTGACTCTAAACTTATCTGACTATAAACTCAACACGTTGAAGGAGAAATGGGACTATCTCAACACAACGCTTCCTTTTTTGGCATGTCCTAAGTCAGAACACCATGTCCCGCTGGCTGATTTTTCAGCAGGCTCCAAGGTATGGAGCGTAGCAACTGGGGATAACTTGTCTCCTGTCCCAGGAGGCAACGGCTACTCAGTAGCTCTGGGGATGGTAATTGAGGTGGTAGTTAAAAGGACAAAAACAGTTTATTGAAGAAGCTATTGATTGTTTCAGGCCTGGATATCCTGTGGTCATTTTTGGCAACGGGTGAGAAGAGCCTAATGAAGCCTTCTTCTGACTGCCCACATTCACACGTGAACTCTCCTTGGCATCTGCTTCCTGTTACCATTCTATTTTTGCCCATCCCATCCCCACAACCCTAGCGGAGGAAGACATGAACATCTATTTCAGCTTCGAACTTAAAAAAACAATTCATGATTCAGTTCCAAAAGATAAAATGGACATTCACACACACATACACACACACACACACACACACACACACACTCAAAGCCAAAAACATTTCAAGGTTTCAATGGACTAAAAACGAGACCACATTCTTCTTCCTTATAAGCATTTCTCACGGTAATTGAAGAGTTTGCCAAAAAAGGCTCCCCGGACCCATATTTCATCTACCTCAGCGGATGTAATACACAAGAAGTAATCTGCATCCTTCCCGCTGGGAATCATTTGCTTGCTGTGTGCTCTGCATAAAAGCTGTAAGGGAGGAAAACCGCCCCCCTGCAAAGCTGGCCAATGTGCTTCCAACCCGCTGCCCAAGCACCTTGCCTGACAAGCTGCCGATAGGTGAGGCCACCTTGTCACTCAAAACATAGTGGGTTGTTCTCCCTGGTGTATCATTCACTGGGAACTTTAGTCTATGAGCGCCACTGTTATGTTTTATGTATGAGGTTCATTTTGACCCAGAAATTTCCCCAGATATATTGTTAAGCTCAATGTGTTTAAATTGCTACATACTCAGCTCTCAATTTCGTATCAATGTGTTGGGCACTGGATCAACTTTGAGATAAACCAAAAAATCTAGATGTTTGCTTCCCTCCATTTTGTGGGTGCCCAAAACTTATCACAGCAGCCAGAAAAAAGAAGTGGGCTCAAGATAAGGAAACTCAAATTCTACATATTCCAATATGAGCTCTGGGAGCATCATCCTCTCAGCCCCCATCTGCGAAGTTGGGGGATGGACTCCCAGCACTATCTGACTCTAACTTAGAAATTTTGTATTTCTGGTCAGGTAAACTGAGGGAATATGATTATACTTAACTTGAGAACTTCAAACATCCCTCTTTCAAACCTCGCATTCTCTTTAAGCAATCCATTGCTGAAGTTAAATCCAACCTTCGCTTTTGTTTTCAAACACTCCCAAAATGAGATGTTCACTTTTCCCTCACATTTCCTGCCTGCATGTAGCCAATTAATGTTATCGAGAAATTTCTTTCCTCAAAATGATGAGAGTTTTCCCCAGTGGACAGTGGGTTGAGTAAGAAACACCATAAGAAATTGTTACTGTCTTTAACACTAAAATTCTATGTAGGTTAGCTATCTAATATTGCATAAGATAAAGTAAGAGCCTTGAAACCTGACAAACCCACAGCTGGAATTCCGGTTCTGTTGCTTTGTTCTTAGAGAATATAACAGTCTCTCATTTTCCCTGCTGGGTTTTAGAAAGATCACACTGTGGGGTCATTTTAAAGATTAGAGATAAGGCAGATAACTCATGGAGCATAGTGTCTGACAGACAGTAGATATTCTTACTGGTGGGAAAATTCCATCTCCAGTTTAGGGAAGTAACAAGGTTAGGTTAATAAATAAAGAAGATCATAAGCAAAAACCAAATACAAATAACACACACCTCCAGCCTCCAGCCCTAAGAATCGCAGATCTCAGAACCAGAGGGACCTCAAAAACATCTGGGAAGAATGGCAAGATGCTTGGCACTGTATTCCACTTCCAAGAGTAGAAATGATAAGACCACAAATTCTACTTGGGGCAATAAGGAAATGGGTACATGTTTTCTATCCCAAATTATTATTCGGTGCAGAGAAGTCAAATATTCCAAGACTTCTATGAAGAAGGTTGTAGTTGACTAGCATTGAAAGTTCAGATCTTTATAGTTGTTGATGAGTAGCCCACTGACAAAAAGGCCTCCTTCCCAGTTCCTTGACAAATGCAAGCCAAAATTTAAATCTAAGTGTTGTCAAGTGCCATGGGAACAAATAAATATGCACAGCATGGCTTCCTTTGGCCAACTGGCATGTAGATGTAATCATTTTGCACAGCATGCCCTCCCTGAGCCCAAGGGCACTGAGCAAAAATGCAGCAACCAAGAGACAGGAAGGCTATGGAGCAGAGCACAGGGAAGCAAAGGAACAGACTGGAGCCCAGAGGACCTAGTTGAGTGCTCCTCTCAACATCTCCTGGAGCCATTTTTTATAATATATTTTCATTGATTTTTTTTTAGAGAGAGAGGAAGGAAGAGAGATAGAAACATTGATGTGAAATAGAAATATCCATTGGCTGCCTCCTACACCCCCACCACCGGGAATTGAGCCCACAACCTGGGCATGTACCCTGACTGGGAATCGAACCAGGACCTCTCAGTCCATGGGACCATGCACAATCCACTGAGCCACACTGGCTAGGTCTGGAGCCATTCTTTAGAATTATGGCTTAAGGGACGAAGTGACAGTCATTTGGTAGAAAATTCTCTGAGCAGAATGCACTGAACTAGGAGTTCAATGATTGGGTCAAAGGTTTTCAATCCTCACTGTACCCTAAGACTCCCAGGGATGCAACACTGTCTCATGGAAACAGTGACAAGGGAAAAGAGGGAGCAGGGAGCACTTTTAAGGGAGAATACATGTGGAGTTTGAAGAATCTCTAGGGAACTCTGAAATGCCATCCGCTTCCTCTTTGTAATAGATCCAGTCTTGCTTCCATCCCCTAGCTAGGAGAACCTGGGCAAGTCATTTAACTGGTCTCATTAACTAGAGAAGGCATTTTCATAGTTTTAAAACTCAAATATGATAATAATAAGTATAGATACATTTAGTAAACTTTGAAATGTCCCATATCCAGAAATAAACAAGCCTGTCACTTTGTTTACCAGGTGAAGACCCAAACACACACACACACACACACACACACACACACACACACACACTGGTGGCTGGAGAAATCAGGGCTTCATTGTTTTCTTCAGGTGGCCGGCGCAGTTAACCTAAGAGGCTGGCAGAGGAGCAAACCAGCAGTACCTCTTCTCACAGACACAAGGAGGTATTGCCTCCTCCCACAACCACATCAAAATTACAACAAAACTACAACACAACCACGAAATTAAAGAAGCAGCCACACCAAGACTGACTGGTAGGAGGGGTGGAGGCACAGAGAGGCTGGTCCTACACCCACACGTGGCGAATAAAAATCAGAAGGACACTTCAGCCGGGAAGGTCCTGCCTGAGGAGTGAGGTGTCCCCGTCCTACACCAGGCTCCCAGCTCAGGGTTCCAGTGCCAGGAATAGAAGTCCCCGTAACTTCTGGCTGGAAAAACCATCAGGAACTGAGGCTCAGGGAGGCTAAGACTGTAGGAGGCTCAGGCAATTCCTCTTAAAGGGCCCGTGCACTGACTTACTGGGACTTGCTCCCTCTGAGCTCGGAGGGGAGGCAGCTTGAGGGCCACAAGAGACATACAGAGAAGAATTGAGCTGTTTGACCTCAGGATGAGGGCTGGAGAGATGGCTTTCTCCTGGACAGATGTGCTGGTGGAGGCTGATGTCCCTCTGGTGAACCCTTCCCTGGGGCAGCAGACTGCCACCACATGTGGGACTCTAGGAACCTGGCTCACATTGTTTGCCCCACCCCAGTGATTCCTGGAGACCCTGACCCACCCAACTTTCCGGCCCACCCAAGCTGTTTCCATGGATTTACCATAGGATTGGCCTGTCTTGAATCCTGCTTCAGAGTTTCCTAAATTCTCTCAAACAAGCAGCATCTTGTCTCAGCGAGCCCCATACCTCTCGTTAAGTGGCCCCAGGCCTGGCACTAGAAGCAGCTAGTCTTGGTTCACAACTTGGCTTTTTTTGGACACCTCCAAGCCCAGCACAAGAAGCAGCCATCAGCAGGTCACTTTGTAGCTTATGGCTCGTGGCCCTGGATAGAACACAGGCAGTGGCTGACCTGGCCCCAGAGCCAGCACACCCAATGGACACCTTCAGACCACATCAAAACACCACCACCCAACCACCTCCACAAGTGACACACTCAATGAGCAGACTCAGTGGGTACCAGAGCCCTAATTAAGTAAGTCTTGCTCTGTGTGGTGGGCCCCTACAGAGCTGATCTTCCCAAACAGTCAGAGGCCAGTGGTGAGTGACCACAGTCAGTCCTTGCAGCTGATCAACCTCAGTAAATCCCTCCCATTGATGTGGCAACAACAATCAAGACTCAATTACAACAGAAGAATGTACAGTCCACACTAGGGGTGTATCTCAAGGGCCCAGCTGGGATGATCAGGGAGGCTGTGCCACTGGATCCTACAGGACACCTACAACAATAGACCACCTTCTAAAGCCTAGGAAACATAGTAACTCTACCTAATACATAGAAACAATCACAGGGAAGCAGCCAAAATGAGGAGACAAAGAAACATATCCCAAATGAAAGAAAAGAACAAAAGTTTAGAAAAAGAATTAAACAAAATGTAGATAAGCAATCAATCAGATGCAGAGTTCAAAACACTGGTTATAAGGTGGCTCAAGGAACTTGGTGAGACATTCAAGGAACTTAGTGAGTCCTTAAGAAACTTAGTGAGAATATCAACAACATAAAAAAAGACCAATCGGAAATGAAGGGTGCACTAACTGAAGTAATGAATAATTTACAGGAAATCAATAGTAGAGTAGGTAAAGCCAAGAAGCAAACCATTAATTTGGAATATAAGAAAGAAAAAAACACCCAATCAGAACAGCAAAAAGAAAAAAGAATCCAAAAAAATGAATTTAGTGTAAGGAGCCTCTGAGACAACTTCAAGCATACCAACATTCACATCATAGGGGTGCCTAAAGGAGAATAGAGAGAACAAGAAATTGAAAACCAATTTGAATCAATAATGACAGAAAACTTCCCTAACTTGGTGAAGGAAACAGACATACAAGTCCAGGAAGCACAGAGAGTCCCAAACAAGCTGAACGCAAGGAGGTCCACACCAAGACAGATCATCATCAAAATGCAAAAGGTTCAAGACAAAGAGAGAATCTTAAAAGCAACAAGAGAAAAGCAGTCCGTTACCTACAAAGGAGCTCCTATAAGACTGTCAGCTGATTTCTCAAAAGAAACTTTGCAGGCCAGAAAAAAGTGGCAAGAGATATTCAAGGTGATGAAAAGCAATGACCTACAACCAAGATTACTCTATCCTGCAAAGCTATCATTTAGAATCGATGGACATATCAAATGTTTCCCAGACAAGAAAAAGCCAAAGGACTTCATCATCACCAAACCAGTATTTTATCAAATGTTGATGGGTCTTCTTGAAGCAGAAGAAGAACAAAAATATGAACAATAAAATGGCAATTAATGCATATATATCAACAATTGAATCTACGAACAAACTGAGCAAGCAGAACAGAAACAGACTCAGGTACAGAGAACTTTTTGTTGCTTGGCAGATGGGTGGAGGCTGGAGGGATGTGTGGAAAAGATGAAGAAATTAAGAAGTACAAATTGGTTGTTAGACTAATGAACCTCAAAGGAAAGGGAGGAGGGAGGGCAGGATGAGATAAACCAAAGAACTTCTATGCATATATGCATAACCAAAGGACACTGACAATAGTGTGGGAAAGGCAGGAGGGGGGGGACACTGGGGAGGAGGGGGTCAATGGGGAAAAAAAGGGGGGGAACATCTGTAATACATTTAACAATAAAGAGATGTTAAATACATACATACATACATACATACATACATAAAACCAGGCAAAAGTGCAGTAAGTGCTGAATGGACTGGAGAGACTAAGGAAGGTATCATCTATTTCTGCCCAGACTTAAAGAAAATCAAACTACATATGGTTTTGTTAATAGCTAAGGATAAAATTTCTGATCAGTGGATTAAAATGTTTGCTCAATTATGTTTTGACATTTAGCAGCTGAACACAAGTGTAAGGTGCTACTAATACTAAGGAGGGGTCGATACCACAAGGTCGACTGAATTCCTTTGACGTTACTAGAAATATTATGCCCTAAAAATTGTTGTCCTTTGATTTTGTGCAAAAGGTCCTGGTGTTTGCTTTGTATTTTGTTCTGTTTTTTAAATTAAATTTATTGGGGTAACATTGGTTAATAAAATCATATAGGTTTCAAGAATACATCTCTATGGTACATGACCTGTACACTGTGTATTCTGTTCTTTATCCAGATGACTTGGTATTTTGTAGATAGCACCTGACTCATGAATATAGGACGCCACTAGGTTCCCTCCTTTGATTGCCCACAGTAGAATGCTGGCTCCTAAGCACCAGAGAACGTAAATGTGTCCCTCCTGGTACAGAAGCAGCAGGAGGATAGGACCCTGCTAGAAGCAGAGAGGTCAGTGGAGTCAGAGACCTTCACCTCCTCTCCACGCCCCTAGCCCTGGAGGTTTCCTATGGCACACCAGACCTTAGGAGAGGGAGAAGTGATCGTGACTAGTTGCTAAAACTGCAGGTTTGAAATGTAATTATTTTACAGAGCTTCCAAAAGCATGTTCAAGAGTGGATAATTAATGTTAAGATTGGGTTATCCCAGTGTTAGACAGAGGTTAATTAACTGTGGAAACACTCTATATCTTGAGCCTGATCAGGATTATGAGGCTCAGTGGGTTAAGCTCCTTTTTTCCCAATCTTCGCAAGAGTTTACAGCAAAAATTAGTGAAAACCACTGATGATCTTTACAGAAATATACATAAGACACATATTCCTTTGGTAAATAGGGAACACTCTCTATTTTCAACAAGAAACAGGTCCCAAATAAAACTAAATCAAGGACTAATATGTATACGAAGGATATTTAGTCCTGTTTCCATTTATCTGAGCATAAAAAAACACTTGATTTAAATGGATATATAAATATTAATTCACACGAGACATCCATGTACCCATTCTTTGGTGAATATATTTTGAAAATCCTTCCAACTTCATCAATGCTACCAAAAACAAGCTAAACAAGAATTAGAAAAAGAAAGAGGAGCAAGAGGAGGAAGAGGAGAAGGGAAGGAGGAAAGGTTTCATTTATTTAAGTGTTTATACTTTTTCACATATGAATAGAAACAATAAAGGGATTTTAATACTGTAAAGCTCAATTCTTCCTTTTAAACTTTAAAAAATCATTTGCCATTACACATTAATTATATGTCATTTAATAAACATATTAAAAGGAAAAGAGAGAGTGAACAAAAAATGAGAGTAAATAATGAACAAAATAGTTTATTAAATATTATATGTTTTTAAATTTTAGAAACCTAATGTCATAAATGTGTTGGCCTAATTTGCCTTTCTGTTTTCTGTCAGAGAGAAAATGTATTCCTAAACTTCAGGCCAGTGGCTAAGCCCTCTTACTCTGATGTCCAGATGCTTGAGACAGGCCCACCCCAGAGCGTTCAATCACTACGTTTAGTTCAACTGTTGGGATACAAAGCTACTGCACCCAATGTGTCATTCCTGGCTTCCCATGGCAACTGCTGAACTGTAACTGAAAATCTCGATAAATTCCTTTGTTCACCAGACTGAGCCCCTTTTTGCACCCAAAACTGGATAACTTTTCCAACCCCTTGTACTACACTCATTGACAAGTCTAACACTAGGATGTTTCTGTCTACTAATTTCTGCCACATGTTGCTGATAAGTAGCTTTGTCTAACTAATCTTCAACTCGGACAAATGCCACATCACTTCCCACACTGTCCTGTAATTGCCTACATCCCCCACTAGGCATAGCACATTGAAGGCAAGGGGCAGAATCCGTTACATTTACCATCGTATTTCTAGATATAAGGCAATGGAATAGAAACTAGGAGACTCAAGAGAGAGCAAAAGGTTTCTCAGTAAATACTGTAATGCATGCATAGAAGATACTCTGGAACATCTGCAGCATGGTAAAGGGCAGTATGTGGGTGCCTGGGGTCTTCCCATGTCAGCAGGGGTTCGGAAGGGAGTCATGAGAAAGTAGAATTCTAAACTTCCAGGAGTCCAGCTCCAGCAGCTACACCTTTTCCTTTAACTCATTTGGTAAAATCACTGAACTGCTCTATTTCAGCTTCTGTGTTGCAAAAGAACACAACTCAGATCTCTCAGGAGAGCAATGAGAACAAACTAGCAAATATTTACCAAATCGTCGGAAAGTAAACGGAGCTAAATAGCTTTCCGCGTACATTTTCTCCTGGTACATGGAGTTCCTTTACCCTCATCTAATCCAGATGAGGCAGGAATGTGAAGGTGTGCTTTTACTAGGAAGAGTAAGTAGTAACTGAAAAGCAGAGCGTGGAATGCAAATGCCCAGGTTGATTTTTATTTGAACCGATGGACATATTGCATTACCTGTGGGAAAAAAACAAATGATTCTGACTAAATGTAAAACATTGCCAGAGAGAATACAAGTGCATTAACCTGTCCATTTTGGCCAAAGCACCATTTTTCCCCCAATAAGTAAATGTCTCTAAAATTTTGTTGCTATTAAGTTCAGAGGCCGGGAAGGCAAAATGACATGAGATTAGACAAGAAATACCACTAATTCTACTGTGAGATAACAGGCATAATGTGCCGACTCTTTCCTTGACACATAATTTATGCTCAATAACCGTTAGCTATACTTCACAATCCTAGAAAAGTGATGTTGAAACTTGCAAGTATTTGTAGACCACTTTACAATAGAAAATGTGTTCTTATTTCAATTCTGGTTCATTTAATCCTCACCAAAACTCTCAAACGGCAAGCATCATCGTGCCCATTTTCTAAGGAAGGAAGTTGGTTTCCTAGGGCTGCCAGAATGAAGTACCACAAGCTGGATGGCTCAAAACAATAAAGATGGATTCTCTGCAGTTCCGGAGGCCAGAAGCTTGCTGTCAAGGTGTTGGCATAGTTGGTTCCTTCTGGAGACTCTGAGGGAGAGTCTGCTCGATGCTTCTCCTCTAGCTCCTGGTGGTTACCAGCCATCTGCAGCAGTAGATGCCTCACTCCAACCTCTGCCTTTGACTTCACATAGTGCTTTCCTCTGTGTGTCCTCTCCTCTTCTTATAAAGGCACCAGTCATTGGATTTAGGGTCCATGCTAAGCTCATATGACCTCATTTTAATTTAATAGTATCTACAAAGACCCTACTTCCAAGTAAGATCACATTTTGAGGTTCTGAGCGGACATGAGTTTGGGGAGGACATGATTCAACCCACCTCAAAAGGGTTAAATTATTTCCAAAAATCATACAGCTAATCAGTGGTGGAGCTGAGACCCATCAAAGGTCTCTAAAGCCGTATGGGAATCACGTCCTTCTTCCGTGAGACTAAGCTGCTCAGGTCAAACAAGTTCACTGTGCAGCTATAGCACTGGAATCATCCCGTATCACTTTGCAAAGACCCCTGCTTCATTCAACTTGTTGCTAACTATAATGATCAATACAGGAGAAATATCTGCACAGTGTTCTACACAGCTGCCAACAGCCTCCTTCAGCCAACAGCATGAAGCTCGCAGTCTTCACACACTTGGTGCTCCAGACCCATACCTGACCGTCACTTGCAGTGATCTCTCACATCTCAGCATCCTTCATGTTCAAACTTCATGTTCAGCAAGATGAGTTAACTAACTGCCCCATCCTCTCCATATCCTTTACAACTTTATATCCTGTTTCTTCTCCTGGGATGTCCTTCTGCCAGGCCATGTCTGCACGCTCAATGTCTGCTTCAGTCCAAACTCATCCCTAAAGGCCCAGGGCAGATACAAGTCTCTCTGTCCCTTCAGTTCCTAAGCACTGCCTCTTTGCTTTAGGATGGTATTAACCAAAATCTAATTTGAATAAGACTTGATTGTTCTTTTTTCCTTTTATGTTCTTTCTTTCCTCCTTTCTTTCTTTATATACACGCATATACATATATGCAGGTACACACATGTACTTATATACACATATGCATACACACACACACACACACACACACACACACCATCCTAACACCAAAAGTAGAAGCTGAACTCTTAGAAAGGAAGGCTAACATCTATCTGTCAGAGTGGATATAGCACCAGACTTTCTTCCAGAAAGGTGTTCAATCATTAATAAATAAATGAACAAATTTATATATTTAACAATGAAATAATTATGAGAGCTTTAAAAGAGTAAAGGATTTGCCCAGCCGGTGTGGCTCAGTGGATTGAATGTCACCCCATGGACTGAGGAGCCGGTTTGATTCCCAGTCAGGGCACATGCTTGGGTTTTGGGCTTGATCCCCAGTAGGGGGCGTTCAGGAGGCAGCTGCTTAATGTTTCTCTCTCCCTTCCTCTCTCTCTAAAAAAAAAAATCAATAAAAACATTTAAAAAAAATAATGGATTTTAAGTACAAGCTCATAATTAATAAGGAATAAGAATTATTTTTTTAAATGGCTGATTACTATAATCACAAAGTTATTGGAAAATACTCTTTTTTTCTTTATTGATTTTTAAAGAGAGAGGAGGGGAGAGAGAGAGATAGAAACATCAGTGAGAGAGAACATCAATTGGCTGCCTCCTGCATGACCCCCACTGGAGATTGGGCCCACAACCTGGGCATGTGCCCTGATTGTGAATCAAACTGGTGACCTCTGGGTATACCAGTCCACGCTCAACCACTGAGCCACAGCAGCCGGGTGGACATATTCTTATAATTATAAAAATCAGAGCTATAGGATGGTTTGGGAGCTGTCCAAAACACTTGGACTCTGTTTCAGTATTTAGAATGTCTGATATGTTTTTTATTTACCTCCATAGTCATAATTCTTCTTCTTTTAGGCCAAGACTGATTGTATTTAAGAATATCACTGTCAAAATAATTAAAAGTCCCACAGATGTGAAGTTAAAATTGATGTGATTATGTCATAAAGCACTAGTGCTTTACTTAAGTAAACCTAACAAAGCCTCATTGATCTTGCAGTGTTACTTTATAATTCTTAATAACTTAGTGTTGATTCCCTAGATATACTAGGAGGTCACAGTGCTTGACCTTAATAAGTTTGTATAATAGTCATGACTTGGCCTGAGGTTATGTTTACACTGAGCCAAAAACAAGAGAACAATCAGTTATTTGATATCACTTAAGCCAATAAATGGATTCTTTAAAATGTTTTCTGCACTTTTTTTTTCTGTTATACTTTTATGTGGGGAGAAGGGGTTTATTGGAAGCAAGAGGCCATCATCTTAGTGCAGCAGAGAAGGTTTTTCTGCTGAACATCTAAAAAGACGTGTGGATAAGATGTAGAACTATTCTCTTTCAATTAAAGGAATCATACAATCTTACAATAAGACCTTAAAGATCATCTAGTCATCAACTCTTCATTGAAGATAACCTGCATCAGCCATGGCTGGTTTGGCTCAGCGGTTAGAGCGTCGGTCTGCAGACCAGAGAGGCCTGGGTTCGGTTCCCGCTAAGGGCACGTACCTCAGTTGTGGTTTGTCCCGACCCCGGTTGCGGTCATGTGGGTGGCAACCACTCCATGTGTCTCTCTCATATCAATGTTTCTCTGTCTCTACCCCATCTCTCCCTCCTGCTCTGTCTGAAGATAAATGCAGAAAATGTTCTCAAGTGAGGATAAAAAAAAGATACCTGCATCAAAGTACACTAAATGTTTTGTGTTTACCTCAGAGATGTCAAACAGGTTTCTCTTTCTTGGCAAATTCCACCAACTGATACTACTTGGAGCAACGCACTGAACATCCTAAGACTGAGGCTGGGATCCAGATGATAAATGGCGTATGTGTACTTCCAATAAATATGTATAAACTCCCAAATTATGATACACTCAGGACCTTAAGTACAATTACGTACAGAAAACCACTTTGTGAAATACGTGCTGTGACTGGGAAGACACCATACTGATGTTCGCACACGTAGACCAGATCCTCCTTGCTTGTCAGTTCTGAGTGTTTGGGTATTTTAATCCATGGCTTCCCTGTCTTACATGGTAGCCACTAGTCACCTGTGGCTACTTAAATTTAAATTAGTTAAAATGAAATAATACCTGACATTCATTTCCTCGGTCTCACTGCAAGTCCCCCATTTCAAGGGTGCAGTGGCCACATGTGGCCAGTGACTGCAGTGTTGGACAGTGCAGATATAAAACACTCCATCACTGCAGAAAGTTCTATCAGACAGCACTGCAAAATTCTCAACAACCAATATAAACATCATCACTTTGTGATGTTGCAGTCCGCACGAGTCAACCCTTCACAAATGGGTTCATCAATCTCCTCCACGACGACACTTCTCTGCTTCATGAGTCAGGGATATGGTAATGGCTGGTCTGCAGCACATGGGTGCCTGCGGGTGTGTCAGACTTGGTTGGGGAAGCGGAAAGAGTCATAGCTATTGGCTGCTCTGCCTGCTGAGTCCTTCTCTGCCATGAGGTGACTGAGCCATGATGATCGGCAGAGGTGACTTCAGGGGACTTTTCCCTAAAGACTCAGGTATCCAGGAGCAAAACAAGATGCTACCAGAGAGGCCTGTCCTACAACTCTGCCACTGTACAGTCCTAAACTGAAAGCACAAATGGAAACTAGGATATACTGTAGGTGGGCAAAGTGTTTGCAAAGTCGGCGAGAGGAGAAGCAACAGCAACGAGAGAGTGCTACCGATGAGAGAGCCGGGAGGAAGCCAAAGACCCACAGGGTCGCACAGAATTACCTGGAAAACCACCTCTGGCCTGATTATCACAGGTTGTCAGCTCAGCCCCACCAGGAGTGACTGAGAACACATCTGATAAACAGTTGTTTCCTGTATTCTTTTTTTTTTTTTATCCTCACCCGAGGACATTTTTCGATATTTTGTTCAGATAGAGTGAGAGGGAGAGAGAGAGAGAGAGAAGCATCGACGTGAAAGCAACACATCGAGTGGTTGCCACCCACACGACCCAACCAGGGCTGGGGACAAACTGCAACCAAGGTACGTGCCCTTAGCGGGAACCGAACCCGGGTCTCTCCGGACCGCAGGCCGACGCTCTAACTGCTGAGCCAAACCGGCCAGGGCCTTTTTTTTTTTTTTTTTTTTAAATAACATCTCTCTCCAGCTCCTATTCCTTTGAAAAGGCAATGGAAGTCTTGCTAAATGCTGACAATGCTTTGGGCTGGTTTTGAAATGATGCTCAGTGGTGCCAAGTTCCAACTGCCCTCTTCCCAGGACTCCCAGAGTAGCCGTGCTCTGGACCCCTCCTTTGGCCACCAAGGCCCAGGCTGCCTGGCATTTTGCTTAACCCTTTCACTCTTATTTCCTTTCCACACAAATACTCTGGTAAGCTCTGGGAAGGCAGGAACTATGCCAGAGTGGTCTTTGTGGCCTACGACAGGTCTAGCATAGTGCCCCCAAGCAGCTGATGCCAAGGTGGCACTGGCCTGGCACTGTGGGCTCTGGAGTCCGGCCGCCTTGTTCACGTGTCTTCTCTGCTGTTTGCTAACTGAGTTTTCAGAGAGACCTCCCTGCTCTAAGCCTCATTTTCCTCTTCCATTAAATTGGAATAATAGTATCCTCAGGAAGTTATGGTAGTTTTAAAGAGATCGTGAAAGTAACAATCTTGACATAATGTATAATTCAAGGTCAATACTCATAACAGTCATGGATGGGCATTAAATAAATATGGAGTAAATGCAATTGCTTGACTTTGCCTGTGCCGGATGATAGGAAGACCTTAAGTATCTTCTTGCACAAAGCCCACATTTTCACATGTGAGGAAACAGACATACACAGGAAACAGCACATGCCCAAGTTCACAACTCAGTCAGTGGCAGAACACAGGTTTCTCAGGATCAGATTTTCTTTTTTATCCTTCGGATGCACAGAGATGCCACGGGCAGTGCATGATGCAAAATGCCAGGTGAGGGAATCTCTGTGTCGTACAAACAACTCAAAGTGCAGGCTGACGAAGGGCAGCAGCTGTGGTCAGGCCCCTGCATCAATGTCAGTGAATTCGTCTTCCCAAGTGACAATGACAACATCCTGGGAAGTCTGGCTTTCAGCTAGGGAAACTTCATGTGTCACACAAAATATTAAGTATGGAGTTATTTTTCCAGCTGAAGGGCCCAAGATTGAGTGCTACCACATCAACACAATTCAACATGTTTCTGAGCACTTACCTTTTTTAATTGACGAAATCATAACATGCTTGCACTGACAACAGTTAAATAATATTTCTGCCTTGAAATATACATGTATGTGTGTGTACAAATACACACACACACACACACACTGCATATATGCCTACAATTTATTCTGTATAGCAATTGAAAAATGAAAGCCCAGCCTTTAACAGTTACTTCTGCAATTATTTCTGTGGTCAGATTTATGACGTTTCCATAGGGGGAAGATAAATAGACACTGGAGCTAGCATTTGCAAAGCCTCTACCTTGTGAATGAAGAAGGGCTAATATAGTACAAATTACTGAGTTTCCTTCTCCTCTGTGCCTTACCTCACTCCCCGGGAAAGTGGGTACTTACATAGGCATATTACAGCTCTTTCCCATTTGAGCCACACCTACATAACTTTAAATGAGTCCAGAGAGCTTGCAAGTGAAAATTTTGCTATACCAAATACTGAGGAGGGAATAGATATTGAGAAAAATTAAGGCAGGTAATTTGCTAAGCATTCCAGTAGCTGTTTCACAGTGTGTGTGTTCAAATGCTATTTATTTATTTATTGAATATTTTATTTATTTAACAGAGCTTTTATAAGTGCATAAGCCTCAAGGAGTAAACTTGTCTTTGGTCCCAGAGCCTATGATTGAAATCTTCAAATATTGTTTTTAATAGCGCTGTGTGTGTGTGTGTGTGTGTATGTGTGTGCGCGCGCGTACATGCTGTTCAGCTTCATTTTTGATTCAGGATCATGGGCTGTCAGAGCCAGGGGGCATCTTTTGGATCGCAGAGTGCCTTAGAAATGTTTTTCTAAACAATTAAAATGTTCAGATACAAATTTAAAAGGAATCTTAACATATATAAGAAGAAAAAAAGCAATAAATGGGGTCTTTGGGCTAATAAATCTTCAGTTTGTTTGGAAAATACTTAACTTTTAGGAGGAACTGTCAAGCATCCATTCTAAGTCTTAAATTGCAAGGGCACAGTTTGAAAACCAGTGGTATATTCCAACTCGATTAGGAGCCTGAGACCCAGAAAGAGAAGAAACCGCTAAGAAGGGGGAAAGCTGAATCTTTAAAGGGGTTGCCTGCTTCCAGCTCAGGGTTCTTTCTGTTATAACATGCTGGCTGGCTTTCACATGTTTGCAAGTGGGCGGTAAACGGTACAACAGCTAAAAATTGCAGCTCCTTCCCAGCTCATTTACATCTTATGGAAGAATGACCTAGGGTCTGTCTCTAATGGCTCTCGTCCAAACTACAATGTGGGCCCACAGAAAAGGTCAATGACAACTATCAACAAATTACTAGATACAACTATTTTCTCCCTTTAGACACAGACTTAGTTAGCATCAAGAAAATTATAAACATAGATATGTTACTGAATCACTTGATATAACTGGGGAAAAAATGCCTAATGCTTCTTTCTTACACTGACAGCGATGTCTCTATTAAATACTAATAAACCCTATGAACATCTGAGAGGAGAGGGCAGTAACGGTGCACCTAATGACTGGGGTGCAGGGGGAGAAGACTTCATTAAAATGTAACCTGTACCTTCCTGCACTCTGCAAACAAACTCAAATGCCAAGCTGATTCAAAATTACTGTCATCATATCCTAAGAGCAAAGCACCTACTGGGAAATGCCTAGAGGAAATAATAAACAATAATAGCTCTTAGCAATTGAGTGAGACATTTTATCCACAGATTTGAAATTCCTTTAGAAGTGTTAACTAAGTTTCACCACATGCCCACAAGGTAGGGATTACTTCCCCGTTTCATAGCTGTGCTCATTTAGAATGAGTTGCAGCCCACATTTGTGGGAGTATTGGGAAGGAAAAATTCCACTGAATTAAAATGCTTTCCGATTCACTGGGTAATGCAGTGATAGCATGGCGGTGCCCCATGTGATACCCAGGAGGCACTGAAAAATTCATGTACATCCAAATCGGCTCGTTTAATACAGAGAAACTTGAGAACCAAGAAAAACTGAAACCATTACAATGCAGAAATCAAGCTCTAGTTACAAATGCATTTAATATATTACAAGCCAAAAGCTTGCTGGGAGAAAGACTTTCATGGCTACATTTTATATATCACATATAAGTAAAGATGGACCCCAAGTGAGGGAAGTTGTCCAGAACCACTCAACACCAGATGTGAGGGAAGGAAAGCTCCTGAGAGATTACAAATACATCCCCCATGTGTTGCAGAAAGTTGAATGAGCCTCAGAGGATGATGTGTGGCCTGGCTCCCCAACACCATCAGACCAACTCTTGCAGAGAATATGTTAAACATGTGAGTAAGTAAATAAAAATTTTGGTTGGTGAAAGTTCATTTTCTTGATACACATTTCAGAGATATGTTATATGTTTATAGGTCTACAAATAGAGTACCTTTGGTTTAAAAATAATCAGAATTGCGCGGCTGGTGTGGCTCAGTGGTTGAGCATTGACCCATGCACCAAGAGGTTGCCGGTTTCTGGTCACAGCACATGCCCAGGTCGTGGGCCAAATCCCCAGTGGGGGGTATGCGGGAGGCAGCCAGTCGCTGTTCTCTCTCATCAATGGTTCTATCTCTCTCTCCCTTTCCCTTCCTCGCTCTCTAAAATCAATGAAGAAAAAAAATTTTTTGATAAAAAATAAAAATAATCAGAATTTGATTTATATCTTTCTGTATTTTATTTACACATCCATGAGCTTATCACACAGTTTCACCCAAGATACCAAATGTCTGAGAATTTTTCCTAATCTCCCAAGAATCACTACTCTCTTCTCAAGCCATATTAAATAGTCCTTTAGGGTTTAAGACAATTTGACACTCATTATCCCATTCATCTCTCGCAAAAACCAGGTGCCCCTGGAAAGAAGTATTTCCACTCTACAGAGGGGGAAACTGAGGCTCAGTGTATTCAAGTGACTTTCCTACAAGTGCGGAGCACTAAGCAAAGATTTCTGCCCTGACCCAGAACCAAGGCAGCCTTGGGAAAGCAGCGTCTGAAGGAACAAACACAGTCATGGCTGAGACTGAAAAAGCCCAAGATGCAATAAACATGACATTTTAAAAACACAAGCTCTCATTCTTTCCTATGCGTAGTTGTCTTTGGAAGGCTACCCAGGAGGGATTGTGTCTCTGGTCGGCAGAACTGAGAGTTAAGGGACACGTTTTTGTTTGATGTTTGTGCCATGTGCATATATTACTTATTCAAAAAGTAAAGTTTCTATCTTTACAAACCAATGGATGGTACCCAGTGGCGGCATTTCCTGCCAGTATGAACTGCGTCTTTCCATCTGAGGAAGGGCTTCCTGTGGTTCCAGCTGGCTCCAAGGAAAAGAGAATTTCCAATTACACGTCAGTCTAGGTTGAGTGCAGCACTGGCCAGGAAGCCCATCTTAATGGGTCATTCATTTGTGGCTTGGAGGAAATGATGGAGGACACCCCTATTCCCTCTCACCAGGCCAGCTCTGGAAGGCAACTGGTGGGCTAGAAGGAATGTCCTGACTAATCCATCTGGAGTTATGCTCTTTTTTCCTCCCTTTTTATTCCTTTGTACTACTTACAGTAAGACCAGCTGTCTATTACATTATTTTACCACTAACAAATTGTCTTGCAATATATTCACAATTAATATGTGTTTTTTGAAGGAATGATGTTTGCACATAGTTGGCAATCATAATTTAAAAATAATAATTCAGGTTAGAGTTAAAATTATGAAGGCAAATCTTTACTTTTCAATTTTCCGAAAACAACTGGAAATTCTCTATAATACAATATCTATCTATCTATCTATCTATCTATCCATCCATCCATCCATCTACCTCTAGATAGCAGGAATACTTATCATTTTGTTGATCTAAGCATATTAGAGAAATATAAAATTAAAGAATTTTATTAATGAATGGACTATTATAGATTTTCTAGTCCAAATGTCTTAATCAGTGAGGAAACTGCCATCAAAGGGGCTTTTGTCCAATGTGAGCTTTGAGAGAAAAGGTTATATATACATTTAATTGGCCTGCAATCTGGCCTCAATCTACATTTTTAATCTTAACCATTACAGCTCCGCTTCACACAAATTATACTTGCTATCTCCCAACCCACTCCCAAAACAGGCCTGTTATGCTTTCCCTTCCTTGTTCTTTCTAAATGACATGAATGCCCTTTCTTCTTATGTTTCGTATCCACACTGCACCCCCTCTCAAGGTTCTACCTCTCGAATTCCTGCTGCACCTTATTGGAGGCCATTTCCAATGGCACTTACTTCGATTAGCCATCTTTCTGGTTCTCACTGTTCTGGGTGAGTGATAGGATTATTGATAATTTACACATTTTTATTGTTGCTATACCATAATTTTAAAACAGTAGAAAAGACTGATATATGCTAAAAGGTTTCTGGTACTTTCATTCATTCAGCCCTCTTTCTAACCACTGTAGATAAAGTGACATCTCTTCCATTCATATTTGTGCAATAGTCTTTGCGGACCCAGCTTACAATTGTATGTTTACATCTGTTTTATTTTACTGCAGTTCGATCATGATTCGCCAAAAATAAATATGAATTTTTATTTAGTCATTGGTTCAACAAATGTTATCATATATCAGTTACTGTCCTACTCTTAGGACAGTACAGTCACTTCTACTACTATTGAAAATAACATAATCAATAATTACTGTTGTTGAATGTTTCCTGTGTCTCAGGTACTGTATGAGGCACTTGACACACATCTCCTCATGTAGAATGTTAAATGCTCAACTGAATCCAGAGACTGCAAAAAGGGGTCAGGATTTTAACCCCCGTCTGTCATTGTCCCAAACCTGAGCCTTCCAGTGTCTTTCCTGGAGGACTTATGTCTACCATCGGGCAAAGACACCACCACAATAGTTAAAGCAATGTGTTGCAAGCTATTATTTGGGTAAATATACAATGGCATTGAGCAGAGAGAGAACTCTAACTCTTCTGAGAATAGTTAGACAAAAAGTTAAGAAACATATGGCACTTGGGCAGAAATCACAAAGGATGACTAGGAGTTTGCAAGGAGAAAGGGGAGCATTCTGGATAGAGGGAATTCTGTGGGAAAGGGTGCGTTGCTGTAAAAAAAAAATAAACATGTTTGGCCCGGGTGGTAGGGCTTGTGGATTGAGCATCATCCTATGGTCTGAGAGGTTCTGGGTCCATTCCTGGTCAGGGCACATGCCCAGCTTGAGGGCTCGACCCCCAGTAGGGGTGTGCAGGAGGCAGCCGCTTGATGTGTCTTTCTCACATTGATGTTTCTCTCTCTTTCCCTTCCTCTCTCACCACAAAACAAACAATAAAAACGTTTAAAAAATAGCATGTGTTGGGGGCTGAAAGCAGCCTGGCATAATTGGAATAAGGGATAAGATAGCTCCTGTGGAAGCAGAAGAGGCAGGCAGGGTCATGCAGACCAAGCAATGGAGGTGGGCCCTGCCCTGCAGAAAATGGATCATCACCAAAGGTTTGAAGCAGAGTGACACAGTCAAATTTTAGGTTTAAAAAGATCACAGTGGTGTGGAGTGTATTAAATAAAACTAGAGAGAGAGACATAGGGAGAGACAGGCATTAGGAAGTTATCACAATTGCACAGCTGGGAAAAAATGAAAACCTGAACTAAGGTGGCCGTGTTGGAAACACGAACCATATTAAAGGGATCTTTAGCACAATGAACCAACTGGACCTCATGACCAATTAGATATGGAGGACTAAAGAAAAAATAATCTAAGGTGATTTTCAGGTTTCTGGCTTTGATAATAAGAAGCCATGAAATAGGGCAGATAGAAGCAGAGTTGGAGAGGAAAGATAATGAACCCAGTTTAGAAATGCTGACTTTGGTGTATGTGAGGAACATTCGGGTAGGATGAGAGATGGCAGCCCACGGGAGAACAGAGCGTAAGATCTGAGAGAGAGATGCCAAGTAGGGGGTCATCAGGGCACAGGTGGTAATTAAAGCCAATCGCTTGTCCCATAGGTATTTATTAAGCACCCTTTGTGTGCCAGAAACTTTTAGATGCCAGGGAACAAGCAGTTACAAAAACAGGTATAAAAAAAAAACAAAAAGTGCAGCTGTGTTGGAGCCAACATTCTACTAGAGGTTATATATTCTTTCCTTTTCCAAAATTATTTTATTCAAATTTTTTTCCTTTTTCTTTTTAAATCCTCACCCTAGGATATTTTTCCATTTATCTTCAGATAGAGTGGGAGGGAGAGAGAAACATCAATGCGAGAGAGACACATCAACTGGTTGCCTCCCACATGACCCCAACCAGGGCCAGGGACCGACCGCAACTAAGGTACCTGTCCCTGACCAGAATCAAACCTGTGACTCTTTGGTCTGAGGGCCGTCGCTCTAACTACTGAGCCAAACCAGCCAGGGTGGAATTATTTTTTTCTTTCTTTTTTTTTTTTTTATCCTCACCCGAGGATATTTTTCCATTTTTTGTACAGATAGAGTGGGAGGGAGAGAGAGGAAGGGAGAGAGAGAGAGAAACATCGAAGTGAAGGACACATCGAGTGGCTGCCACCCGCACGACCCAACTAGGGCCGGGGACAAACTGCAACCAACGTGTCCTTAGCGGAAACCGAACCAGGGTCTCTCCAGACCGCAGGCTGACGCTCTAACCGCTGAGCCAAACTGGCCAGGGCTGGAATTATTTTTTTCTTTATTGAATTTATTAGGGTGACACTGGCTAACAAAACTATGTTTTAGATATACAATTCCATAACATTCTACTGGAGGTTCTATTTTAGAGCCACAAATAAATCCACAATTACAATTTTTTATAGAGTACTATAGAAAACAATAACATAGGACAAATAATCTGTATTGGGTAGGGGTGGTCAGGGAAGGACTTTCTGAGATATGGGGCATTTAACTGAGACCTAATACCTGAGAAATGTCTAGGTAAGTGAAGACCACGCCCAGTGGGAATAGCATAGGTGAAGACCTGAGGCTAGAGTTCATTGTATTCAAATTACTGAAAGAAGGTGGATATGGTTGGAACTTAATGCATGAGCCCCGAGGGAGAGGTAGGAAGAGGTGAGCTCAAGCAGATTTATTCATCCAGGGAAGGTCTTTAGTTTGAGACACAACATCAATCAATTAATCTGCCATTCCTGGGATACAGGAAATCAAGACTTAATTAGAGATACACAGGAAGACTACAAAAGAAACAGATATTTATCATTCCCAACAGAGTATGGTATGTACTAATAAACTTCTTCCTCTCAATTAATATAAATAAAGGAGCTGTGATTCATGGCTAATTTCTCTACCAGAAGTGTTCTCTTCTGGGAGTTTGAGGAGGGATTGATTAGACACATTGGTGAGACTGAAGATCCTCATGAAACAAATAAATAAAAGTTGATATGTTCATACAATGGAATACTATTCAGATGTAAAAAGAATGAAATACCAGCAATATTACAATATAGATGAGCTTGAACACATCATAATAAGTACAATAAGCCAGACACAAAAGGCCACATATTATGTAATTCCATCAATATGAAATATTCATAATAGGAAAATCCTTATAGACAAAGTCGATTATGGTTGCCCGTGAAGAGGAAATAGGGAATGAATGCTTAATGGAATTGGGTTTTTTTTTTTGTTTTTTTTTTCAGTGATAAAAATGTTCTGGAATTTGATAGTGGTTATGGGCACACAACTATATGAATATACTAAAAACCACTGAAGTGTACACTTTAAAAGGGTGAATTTCATGGGCTGTGAATTATACATCAATAAAGATGTTACTAAAAAAAAATCTCATGGAACTTCTCCCTGCATTCTGTTAGTCTCAACAGACGATAGACAAACTAAGACAGATCCATCCAGATAGCTTACTTACATAGGATTTTATCAGAATTAATTTTTTGAAAGATGACATTACATTTGATGATCTGTGGCTGAATGGGTTATGTCTACACTTAATAATGATTTTAGAGTTTCAGTTCCATGAGATTATTTTTTTACCTGGAGAGATAATGACAAAGTTTTCTATAATCTATTTCATAAATAATGGGAAGAAGATAGAGTTTATATGTCTTTTAAAATATTGCCATTTACCACCCTATAAAGGTATTATCAGGAAGTCTCATCCCTTGTGCTTAATACAAGGATGATAGATTAAAAAAATGAGGCAGAATTATAACACACTAGGGCTCTAATGAGGCTTGGGACATGACATACTTATCAGTGAACCAGAAAATGTGTTTCACACACAATTTATCCTTCCAGGACCAACCCACTAGTTTGTTTCCGGCAATAAAATGGATGGGGACTTGAATTAATCCAACATTTTAAAAACAGCCAAGGTAAGATTTACAATGTTAATATATTTAAAATTTAAGAAACCTACTGATGTTGAATTGTCCTAATGTCAAATACTCAGGAAGTATTGAGAAATAAGTATTCTTTTAATTTTTCAGTTTTTTTCTTTTTTCCTTTTTATCGAGTTTATTGGGGTGGAATTGGTTAACGAAACTATCCAGGATTCAGGTGCCCAATTCCACAGCACATTATCTGTACAGCGTATTGTGTGTTCACCACCCCACGTCAAGTCTCCACTCATCACCATTTATTCCCCCCTGTACCTTCCTCTGCCTCTTTGTGTAGTCTTGGTGATTAATAATTAACAAATAGTTACCTGAAATTTATATCGACCTGAGTAACATGACTGGATACTTATTACGGATGTTTAGAGAAAAATAGATACATGAATGTATATGATGGAGATTGAATCAAAGTAGCAAATTTCTTAGAAAACTAGATGTAGATAAAGGAATAAATAAAAAGTGAATTGGCAAGCAAGCAAACTAACTAGAGGAGATATTTAAAGAAGAAGCAGATTGGCCCTGGCCGGTTTGGCTCAGCAGTTAGAGCATCGGCCTGCAGTCCAGAGAGACCCGGGTTCGGTTCCTACTAGGGGCACATACCTTGGCTGCGGTTTGTACCCGGCCCTGGTTGGTCGTGCGGGTGGCAGCCACTCAATGTGTCCCTTTCATGTCGATGTTTCTCTCTCTCTCTCTCCCTCCCACTCTATCTGAACAAAATATGGAAAAGTGTCCTCAGGTGAAAATAAAAAAAGAGAAGAAGCAGATTGAAAATACTTATAAATAGCCCTGGCTGATTTGGCTCAGAGGTTAGAGCGTCGGCCTGCGGTCCAGAGAGACCCAGGTTCAGTTCCTGCTAAGGGCGCGTACTTCGGCTGCAGTTTGTCCCTGGCCCTGGTTGGGTCATGTGGGTGGTGACCACTCGATGTGTCCCTTTCACATTGATGTTTTTCTCTCTCTCCCTCCCACTTTCTCTGAACAAAAAATGAAAAAATGTCCTCGTGTGAGGATTAAATATATATATATATATTTACAAATAAAAACAGGTTTGTATTTTTAAGGTCTCCAAGTATTGTCATATCTGTTAACAAGTGTGACTTTCATATCTGCTGTATGAGATAATCCGGCCAGAAAGATAGCCCCACTCCACAGAAGCAAAATAAGCCTAACAGTTTTTACTGACTCACATCTTCTGACATCAAGTCCGGTACATTTCTGACATGACCCAGCGTTCTATCGTTATTTTTAGTATTATCATTGTGTGTGTTTTTTTATTATCACACAATAAAATGATGTACATAAGAATCAGATAGAAAGTGAATAATGGTTTATGGTACAATAACAATGGTCTATGGTATAACAACTGATTAGTGGCCTAGAAAATGACATAGTTTGAAAAATATTTGATTTTGTTGACTTTGTTGGTTCTGTCATTGCTTTTGTTCATTTCCTTAAAAATCATCAAGGCCTTAAGACATCCATACACAGTTGACATGACTGACTCCCCCACTAAATGGTCATGTCTTAATGCCCCATCTTTATTGGAACAGAGAATATTTACAATTCTTTTAATTTCTGGGAATTTTACATTCTCACATCATTGGGTTTTTCCCCTTTGGTCAGAAACAAATTATTTTTAAAACCCACCAAATTTCCATCTTTTGTTGTTTTTCTTTCTTTTCCAACTGGATAAGCATCTCCCAAATAAATGATAATTGCACTGATCGAGGTCATTTACTCATCATTCTGCTCTGTGCTCCAAAATTTAGGAGAAATGGGGCAAAATTGGAAATAGCATCAGAAGGGAGCCAATAGAGGGGGAAAAGATGCTCACAGAAAGCAGAATAACCTCTCCTGGAGAGACTTTCAATTGAGTCATAATCCAATGTGAACTAAATTTACAGTGTGGGGCTAGAGGACAGTAAGGGATTTCCTCAAATTTAGGGTTGATTAATCTCCAAAATGGATTCTCAAGTAGATCAATGGACTCACTCTTGGAATTATTTTAAGTCATTATTATCTTTGGGAGCTAGAATAGATGTTGAGTATGGAGGAAGGGGGTTTCAATCCTGACAGATCACTAGATCATTCTGAAAATCAGCACAACCAGGGTGTCAAAATCAGAGACATGAGTCACCCTACCCAACTGCAGGGATCTCAACTCTCGGATCAATACACCTATAAGTGGCCATCCTCTGATTAAACAGACAGTCCCCAGACAGTGGAAAATTCATTACTATGACCCAGCAAGTTCTCATATCTACCTCCCATCCGTCAGCAGAGGACTGCTCCCCAAAGCCAAAACCTCAGCCACTCCACACAATAGAAGTGACCATACTAAGTGGGGTGCCTCAGTGTGTGCTCACTGGGCAGGGATGGTTTGGCCCTCCCAAAGTGCAGTGGACCCCATTATTGATTAACTTTCCCATAAGGGATTTTCTGCTTAATTAAAAACAGTTTAATTCTTAACTCATAGGTTACCTTGACACACCAGTTTTCTCCTTCTTATTTTAACTTGGGGTTATAATAAATATCCTGAGTTCTGTGTGTTATTAAAGTTATACTGAAATCTCATTTTAATATTTTCTCTGATGAATGCTCTTCATATAAAATAATAGTCTTTTTGAAAAATACAGTTTAAGGTTATTCTGTGGTATATTCCATTCCTGATATTTTTCTTTCTAGCAGTTTTGGGAGAAGGAAATCATTGGTTTTGAAACAAATGGTTTATCCTTGATACGTTGGCAAAATGCAGTCTATTCCCTCCCTTTCTTGCATATCTCGTGAAGGAAACCATCTTTTACTGTGTTATGGACTACAAACAAGAGGGACCAGAGAGAGTTGCGGGGAAAACAACAAAGAGAGAAAAAGAACTTCTTTAGTATAAATCAGGTCCATGTCCCCCAAATTACACACACTCAAAACGCCTCTTTGCCTGCAGAACGAAGTTTGAACTTTTTATTAGCGTATGCTCAGCTGAATATGCTGTACTGTTCCACATCTCCATGCCTTTCCACCCGCCATTTCCACTGCTGAACCTGCCAGCCCGCCCTCGTCCCTGGCTCCCGATGAACTGCCGCTCACGCTGAAAGAGAGCTCCCATCCGTCCTGCTTCTCGGGCCCCCCAACATCTGCCCGCTCCCTTTTGCATGTGCCAACCTTCCACCTGGCATTTACTCCACTATTGCGTTTATTATACTTCACTACAACAATTTAAGTACATTTTCCTCCTCGGTCTGTAAGTTTCTTCCAAACAAGTCCTGTGTATTGCTCAACTTTGTATCATTAGCAATTCGCAGTGTCCCTGGCATGTGGAAATGTTCCATAAACGGTTCTGAATGAAGCTGAAGTATTCATGACCTAAAGGGGGAACATGATAGCTTAAACAGTAAAGTTTCCTAAAATGTAAATAAAATGACTCGTGCCATGTTAATATACGTCTAATGAGATAACCCTGGCTTTAAAAAGTCTGTCCTGACATCAATTACAGGATGGTTAGGGAATACCCTAATTTTTATTGAGGAAATATGAATAACAGAGATAAAAATAGAAATAACACGTCTCACTGATCAACATTTGGTGGGAAAACAATGAATAAGATATTAAGCTAAACTTATTTCATTCCTAATGTCTCAAGTTGCCAGAAACATGCTGGTGATGTAAATCTTAAAAAGGAATTTTTAGCTGAACCCTAATATCTCTGTTCTTTATATTCAGAGACAGAGACATTTGCTAAGAGCTAAAAGAGTCAATTCAGGTAAAATCCCACAATCCAATAAAAACATCCAAATTACTTGGCTCAACGAACTGAGAGAAACAGTCGCAGGGCTGAGGAGGGTCCGTGCACTGAGCTTCTTAGACTAATTGGGGTGGGATTTTCAGGTGGGGCAAACTGGGTACCAGCCAGCTGTGTGAACCTGGGGAGGTGGCTACTTTCTGAACTACAGCTCTTCTTCTGTAAGATAAGGAGCCTAGATTACATCACTGAAGGCATCCAGCTCTCCCATCCTATCAGTCCTGGGACTGTTCCATGCTATAGACAATGACGGGAGAGGCTGAGTGATACTTACTGGAAAATGACAAATAATATACCTCTCTTTAAATGTAACCCTCCAATCCTTTCCCTCATCTTTAAAGACAAGCAAAAAACAAAACCGGATATTTTTCTTGTAGACAACACACTTAATATGGATCAGTAAAACATTGAGTTTAGTTCATTATTGTTTTACAAAATGTGTTCAAACCACTGTTACTTTAGGTCATTCTGGAAGATGTACATCTTTTTGTTATACATAGAAACTCTAAGCAACTAACATCATATTTATATTTGCATAGTTTGCCAGAGCACTGAAATACAGTAGCTCATTTAATCTTCAAGATATCTCTGGTAGTTAAGATTCTTTGCATTGGATAGATGATAGAACTGAAGTCCAGAAAGTCAGTACTGCCCCAGGTCAGGAAACTAATAAATGTAGAGCTAAGTTTCAATTGTCAGCATCTAAACTTCAAATTGAGTTTTCTTCTGTATCAATGCTCCCCCTCCCTTCAGTCACACTATTCATGCAGAGGGTGCTGCTAAGTGAGAGAAAAGGGGAATAAAGATTTATTTACATATTCAAGAAATATTTGCCAGGTACCTATTCTATTCCAGACATTCTGCTGGATGCCAGGGAAAACAAAACCACACTCAACCATGCCGTCTTGGGCTTCCAACCCTCCGGGGTGGGGCACCTTTTTTCTGCCAAGGGCCATTTGAATATTTGTAACATCATTTGCAGACCATATAGCAGGCAACTTAAAAATTAGCCTGCTATATTTGGTGAGGCTGAATTGGTGAGGCGTGTGATGTTAGCTGGTGTTGACTTCCTACCCCGGCACACTTAGAGGCTAGATTAAAATGGATAGAACTAACCAGATGATCAGGGCAGGTATTATACCTGCCACATAAAGACACAAGCAAGGAGCTACGGGAGCACACTGAGCAATTCATTCTGTTTGTGAGAATCAGAGCGAGTCTCGGGTATTTGGCTGGACCTTGACGAATGAAGTATTTCAATAGGTAGACACAGGAAGGGAAAACATGCCAAAGTGAAAGCATGTGTGACAGCTCAGATTGGGGACAGTGAGGCCCACCTAGGGCGGCAGTTCTTTTGGCCAGTGTAGCAAGACAAAGACTGAGTGGGCACCAGCTTTGTTCAGAGAAAGCCGAGCCAGCTCTGAGGCTGCAAAGTAAAACCTCCTCCCTCCGCCTTAATTCTCCACGCTTTCCCTGAGAGGATGGCTACTTGCTTTTGGCTTCAGAACATCCTTGAAGAATGATTCTCAATGGGTGTTGTCCACATCACAGCATTGGCACCACCTGACGACTTTGAGAAATGCCAACTATCAGGCCCTGGTTACAAACCTACCAAATCAAACACTCTGGGCGTGGGGCCCAGCACTGTTTTGACAGTCCTACAGGTGAAAAGATTTCTTCTGCCACTTGGATGTCTACACCTGTTACCATGAGGCAGCAGGTCTATCCCCAGATTACCTGACCCACCCCACTAAGTCTGCAGACTAAATGTGTGTGTGTGTGTGCCTGCTGACCAAAGGTAAAATGAACTCTTTGCTGAGGTACAGTCACTGCTCTTCAGAACTGTTGTTGGTTTGAGTAGATGCTGTCTATGACTCTACTGTCCCTGAGATCAACTTCTCTTGTGATGCAGAACTTATAGCCATTCTGTGACACCATATTTCAAATGGCTCACCAGAAGGAATTGGAAAATACTCTTTATGTAACACCTGTGTCACATTCAAGTGTGACAATGACAGAGGAGAGGAGAGGGTGGGCACACTTATTTATCTACAATCTACTGGTTTAGCTTAGAACAGGTTGCAATCCAATTTGATAACTGATCACCAAGTCCTCTTCATGTCATCACCACGATCAGTCAGAATGTGGTGACGGGTAATAGTTGCAGTTCTTGTTTTCAAGGAGTTTACAGTTTTGTTTTGTTTTTTTTTCTTGCAATGGTCAAAACATGCTCTCATTTTTCCCCAGCTACCCCCAGGAGTTTCTCTGGCTCCTACCTTAAGAGTTCCTTCCAAGGATGCTTACCCGGACTCACTGTCTCTGCCCATCAGCACCTGGCCAAGCCGGGCTCAAACACCACTATTCCCCCTTAACCACATAAAATCTCCTCTCCGACAATATAGACCAAAGAATTGTTTCTCTCTCACAGAGCTCTGTGGGCTTCTGGGAACACACTACAGATCTGTATCATTAAAAATAATATCATTAGTGCTTGCATGCCCCATAAGAAAACCATTTCTAATTAAGAAAAAGATAATGGATCAAATTTTCATTAAGCCAGAGTAAATAAGTAAAACTTCTTTCTTTACTATCTATTTCTCATTTTGGACTTCTTAACGTGATAGTGACACCCAGACTTTACAAATGTTACATGTTGCATAACAAAAATATGAAGCACCTCAGGACTTTTCCATTGAATAAAAGACAGGATAATTGTGTTACCTATGAATTTTAGACTTGGAAGTAGGTATGAAGGAACCTAGTGTTTCGGAGGAGTTTGGGGGACAAGTATGAGGGCAAGAAGTGATAGCTTATCTGGTTATGCTTCCTAAGTCCCCCTTAACTAGTATTGATGGGTAATACATTGTTGTAATATCACAAGGAAGAAAGAATTATTTTTGAAATCATTAATTGCTACAAGATAATTTCAGAAAAAAAAAACAGTTAATTTGTTGCCAAGAATGGTTAAAATCTGATCTGGAACTACATAATAAAAATTAACACCAGCAATACAATTACATTCTAACTTTACTTATGTTTTTATATATGATATTTAATGAAGGTTCACAATGGCTCTGTCCTACCACAGTCTCTTGCCACAAGTGGGTATTCAATACCTCTAGGAGACAGGACAAAACAAATTACAGAAAGTTTAAAGATTATTAGCCCCATTTTATAGATAGAAAATGAAGCCTGAGAATGAAAAAAAGTGAAAGAGCCAGGAAATGGTTGATATGAATCAGAACAGAGGATTATTGAATATAATCCATTCCTGCTCCCACGCCAAGCAGTATGATGGACTCACAGTATGATGTCCCTTGCAGTATTGAATGGACCTCGCGGTATTGAATGGACCTCGCAGAATGGCGGACCTCGCAGAATGGCGGACCTCGCAGAATGGCGGACCTCGCAGAATGGCGGACCTCGCAGAATGGCGGACCTCGCAGAATGGCGGACCTCGCAGAATGGCGGACCTCGCAGAATGGCGGACCTCGCAGAATGGCGGACCTCGCAGAATGGCGGACCTCGCAGAATGGCGGACCGGACCTCGCAGTATGGCGGACCTCGCAGAATGGCGGACCGGACCTCGCAGTATGGCGGACCTCGCAGTTTGGTGGACCGGACCTCGCACTATGGTGGACCTCGCAGTTTGGTGGACCGGACCTCGCACTATGGTGGACCTCGCAGTATGGTGGACCTCGCAGTTTGGTGGACCTCGCAGTATGGTGGACCTCGCAGTTTGGCGGACCTCGCAGTATGGTGGACCTCGCAGTATGGTGGACCTCGCAGTTTGGTGGACCGGACCTCGCAGTATGGTGGACCTCGCAGTTTGGTGGACCGGACCTCGCAGTATGGCGGACCTCGCAGTTTGGTGGACCTCGCAGTATGGCGGACCTCGCAGTTTGGTGGACCTCGCAGTATGGTGGACCTCGCAGTTTGGTGGACCTCGCAGTATGGCGGACCTCGCAGTTTGGCGGACCTCGCAGTTTGGAGGACCTCGCAGTTTGGTGGACCGGACCTCGCAGTATGGTGGACCTCGCAGTATGGTGGACCTCGCAGTATGGTGGACCTCGCAGTTTGGCGGACCTCGCAGTTTGGTGGACCTCGCAGTATGGTGGACCTCGCAGTATGGCGGACCTCGCAGTTTGGCGGACCTCGCAGTTTGGTGGACCGGACCTCGCAGTATGGTGGACCTCGCAGTTTGGTGGACCTCACAGTATGGTGGACCTCGCAGTTTGGTGGACCTCGCAGTTTGGTGGACCTCACAGTATGGTGGACCTCGCAGTATGGTGGACCTCGCAGTTTGGTGGACCTCGCAGTATGGTGGACCTCGCAGTTTTGGTGGACCTCGCAGTATGGTGGACCTCGCAGTTTGGTGGACCGGACCTCACAGTATGGTGGACCTCGCAGTTTGGTGGACCTCGCAGTATGGTGGACCTCGCAGTATGGTGGACCGGACCTCGCAGTATGGTGGACCTCGCAGTTTGGTGGACCTCACAGTATGGTGGACCTCGCAGTTTGGTGGGCCTCGCAGTTTGGTGGACCTCGCAGTACGGTGGACCTCGCAGTTTGGTGGACCTCACAGTATGGTGGACCTCGCAGTTTGGTGGACCTCACAGTATGGTGGACCTCACAGTATGGTGGACTCTGTAGTATGATAGACCCGAGCACCATTCCTCTCTTTGCATGTCAAACATGTTCACAGTTTTTATGCCCTGGCCTGTTTTGCTCAGTGGTTAGAGCATCAGCCCACAGACCAATAAGTCGTGGGTTTGATTCTGGTCAAAGGCATGTACCTCGGTTGCGGTTCGTCCCCTGCCCTGGTTGGATCGTGGAGGAGGCAACCAGTGGATGTGGCTCTATCACATAGATGTTTCTCTCTTTCTCCCTCCCTCCCACTCTATCTGATAATGAGTAGAAAAATATCCTCAGGTGAAGAATAAAATAAACACACACACACACACTCACAGCTTTCATAAGACAAGAGAAAGAATGTTCTCATGATGCTTCCCTGATAAATTCTAGCAGAAAACCCCACAGCTCATCAGCCATTTCTGACCAAATAGTGGAGGAAGAAACCAGCCAATTAGATTGGCTGACCACATCTTCCACTTTTGAGAGGAATGCTATAATTTTATACCTTATTCCCTGGGGGCACTGATAAAGAATCCTCCCAATTCTGTACTTAAGAACAAGGAACCCAGTTTTTATTTTTAGAAATAAAAACTCTATTTTTAGAAATAAAAACTCAGTACTAACATAATAAAAAGTATCTGCTCTGCAGAATATAAAACGTTTTCTTGAAGTTCTACTTCGTGCATTCATGTATATAATATCTATGCTCTATATATATCGATGATAATATATATGCTACAACTCCCTCCCCAAATTCTCTGTGTGACACAGATGCCTGCTGCCGGACCAACACCTATCCTCACTTCCTCCTTATTAACACAATTTCTGTGTCATTGGCAGAACAACATGCCCAGCAACATATACCAGTTGTCCCCTTGTGGACAGGTTTTCTGTTATACAACATTTTTTTTTTTTTATCCTCACTCGAGGACATTTTTCCATTTTTTGTTCAGGTAGAGTGGGAGGGAGAGAGAGGAACAGAGAGAGAGAGAAACATCGATGCGAAAGGAACACATCAAGTGGCTGCCACCCGCACAACCAACCAGGGCCGGGGACAAACTGCAACCGAGGTACGCGCCCTTAGCGGGAACCGAACCCGGGTCTCTCAGGACCGCAGGTCGACACTCTAACCGCTGAACCTAACCGGCCAGGGCTGTTATACAACATTTTAAGAGGGACTTAGGGAAATGAAAAAATATGCCATTGGTAGGCCCTCCTTCTGCCTTTCTCTTTTTCTCTATGTCTCTGTCTGAAACTCAGATGTGATCATTGGAATGGCAAGAGACAGACACCTTTTGACCATGAAATGACCCTTAGGATAGAAGCTACCCAATAGAAATGGCAGAACACAAGGACAGAGGAAAACTGGCTAATGAAATCATATTACCAACTACCAGCTTTGGACGGCTACCTCTTTACATCTAAATTTATTCTATTTAGTTTAGAGTCACTATTATTTCAGATCTCTGTTAAAGCTGATCAATTGAATCATAACTAATAAATTCCCTCAAAATATGGACAGAATAAAGAGTCAGAAAATTTTTATGACTGAATTTTGGGATTTAAGACCAACTGAGCAATCGATGGGCCAGTATTCCATTCTGACATGGACTAAAAGAAGCAGATAATTTTCCCTAAATAGACACCAGACATGAAACCTCATCAGGAGTCTGAGTCATGCCAGAAGAGGATGATAGTGTTTGGAACCCTGCATAATGATGCAATAGAGGTGAGGGTGGGGGTGGAGAGGTGAATTAAGGCATGAGAACTTCAGAGCCAAAGATTAATGGGGCTGGAGAGAAAGGCAAACTGTTTGGAACTTAAGGGGCTAGCATTACCAGACCCCAGAGACATGAAGCCAGAAAAGAAATTCCCTTATTCCAACGGTCCTGGGGAAAAAAAAAAAATTCTTTCCCTTGCAATATCTGGCACAGAACTTAAGAGTGGGCACATGGTCCATAAATGTGTGCTGATTAATTTATAGCTATCCACAAACCAGTGATTGAAGTTTACCCGGGAAGCCTGATTTTCAAAAGACTGCATGAGACACGCTGTTTTAGCCCAATCCTTTCTCCCTCTCCTTTAGCTGTCACTAAAGAACACCAAACTGAAAGCGGAAAAGAGTCACGGAGATGTAAAGTAGAGCAAAGGAAATACAGTGAATAATATTCTAATAACTACATATGGTGTCAGGTGGGTACTGGAAATATCAGGGGAACTCTTTGTAAAGTATAGGATGGTCTATCCACTACGCTGTACACCTGGAACTAATACAAAGTAATAGTGAATGTACACTGTAACTGAAAAAAAGTTAAAAAGAAAAGATACACATAGAAGTAACAGCAAACAGCAGTTACATGTTATCGAAGCCTCATTGTACAAAGGGAAGGAGAATTATAAAACACTCAGCACTAACTTGTGACCATTTTTAAAACTCTACACTTCATAGTGACACATTTGTTTCTCTAGTATAGAGCTGCTCAACCAAGGGGATTCCCCCCAGTCTCTTGAGCCATTTGTGGTTGTTCCAAGTAGGGTGGGGGGAGGTACTACTGGCATTAGTGGTGGAGGCTGGGGATGCTGTTAGCCAATCACACTACGATGCACAGGACAGCCCTGGCCTCAACAACGAGTATCCCACCCAAAGTACAGCTCCTTCAAGGTGAGGGTGTAATTTCCCCGGCATTGACCATCTTTTAGTTCATGTAATATTTATTAGTTAATATTTAGTTCATGGACATTTTTCAGAGTATTTAACAAGAAACCACCTAACAGTGTAGGATTATAAAAAAATGTGATGTATGAGCCATAATTTTTGGCACTATTGAGCCGCCACTGCATTTGCTTATTTATAAAAGGCTGGAAATAAATAATAGTCGTAACTATTAAGTACACATTATTTAGCAGGTACAATGCAAAAAGCTTTACAAAGAAATCTTATTGAATTGACAGGACATTTCTGAGGGACAGATATGATTATAATCCTTTCACAAAGGAAGCTCTAAGACAATAGGAGAGACAATCCCATGTCCAAGGTCATAGAATTATAAATAACAAGAATCCCAGAGTATAACAACCGAAGAAAGCCTAGTGTGTAATCATGGAATTGCTGCTATTCTGGATACTTGTGTTCAGTGAGTCAAGAGGATTGCTCCCCCCCTTTAAGTTCCTAAGAACACCAATTTTCCTACACAGAATGCTTTCTGAATGCACTATACATTTCTGCTCTGTATTAGACATACTGTCTTGAATATAATTTAACCTGAACATGTCAGGATGGTTATGACAAATATCCACATTGTCCTGTATGTTCTGCAATGTCCTCTGGAACTAATGAAATGTACAGGGCTTCCTGTCTCCTCACCAGATGCCCTTTTTGAGTTTTTCTGCCTGATTTTTATCATTTTTCTATCTCTCTGCCTCTTCTAGCAGAGTTGTAACTGCCTTTTTCACTATCACCACTGTCCTGTCTTCAGAGGCTTCTAGTCTTCTGTGGGACGGGGGGGGGGGGGGGGATCACCAGGTCTATTAGAACTGTATCTAAAATTAAATCCTAAAAGAATATCCCACTGCGGTGGGGCAGGGGGTTACTGAGAACAGATCCTTTGATCTCTTCCAAATTCACAGTGTCTCTATTTCCCGCTCTGCAGCTCAGGCCCAGCCAGCTGAGTTTGTTGGATCCATGAGCTTCAGATTCATGAGATGTTACAATAATGGACATTTTATTCATCATAATTTAGAAAATCCTACCTTTGGCTGTATTCAACGGAATGTTGTGCTATGCTTCCCCCACGCTAAGTATGTCTATCAACTAACAGTTAAACTCAAATGTATCAATAGAAATACATATCCTATATGAATCCGAACAATGCCTTTAGTTTTTAAATGTGTAGCTCCCCATTTTTCAATTGGAAAAAGATTAGAATACTAATAAAATTATCAAAACTAATCAGTGTGGCGAGATATGAAGTTTCAAAGGCTGTCTTGCTCTGGGAGAATCTGTTTCTCCAATGAGGCCCCTGAGACCATTTGGGATTTGTTTTCACTCCATCCTTGCTCCTTTGGGGAACGGAAGGGACCCTTATGAGCACCGAGCAACTGCGATGCCAAACGGTGCTGTGGCAGAGATGCGTGGGGGTTACCTGGACAAACCACTGCCCGTGATTCTGGAAACTGCAAAACCAATCGATAAATAATGATATAACTGCTAAGTAATCTATCAGTCCATTGTTTTAAAAACATCACATTTTAAAGGATTTTCTGTATAGGTCTACGTCGATGAACTAGGTCCCCGCTTTGGTGGGAAGCCGGTATTGAAGTTGCCGGCGGTCGGGTACTCAGAACACTGCACTGCTTCTGTGGCTCACTGTTCACCTCTTTCAACCGAAGAGCAGCCTCGGGTTTGCAGAAGGCTCCCCTGGGTACCCAGCGGCTGCTGCCAGCAGTTTGATTCATTCTGCCAGGACTCTGGGAAGCTGAGTGAGCGACAGCCTTCGCACCAAGATCGTCACGGGGAGCGGTGCAGAGTTCGGAGCCACCTGGCAGGTGAAATTTTACGGTGCGTTCGCTTTACCCTAGAAAGCAGAGCCTTTGGTTTATTTGGAAAATAAAGGGTGAGCTTAAGAAGAAGTAAAAATTCCACCTTTCTCTTAAATCATGGCTTTATGTAACTTAGCGTGTCAATGAAAATAATTTATTTCTCCAGTGGGAGGCTTAGTATAAATCTATCCCTGCAGTGAAGATGATCAAAAAACTCGTTGGCTACATATCAAAATAGTATTCCAATCAGGGTCTGAAGATACAGTGACTGAAAAGGTGGCAGCGTTTTCCCGTGAAATCTTTACAGACCTCTGCACTTGCTCCGGAGTAACCGTCATTTGGTACGTTCTAGAAACTCAGAGGTTAAATCCTTTGCAAAGTACAGCAAAAAAGTAATAATAATAATATCATACTTGACCCCTGTCTTCCAGGGATTCGCCAGGCCGGCCAGGACACCGCGCTGCTGCCCCGCCTGCTTGGAGTGGCCCACGGAACAGAACGAATCAGGTTTGAAGATCACCATGCGATTGTTAGATTCAGCTGCTGATGCTAGGTTTCCACCGATAGAAAAACATGAGCTGAAGGATAAATATCTTCTCTTCTAAAATGACTCCAGGAAATTATAGCCACTCATGGTAAGGCTATGGCAGTACATCAGTGCGACATCGTAAGGAATGAAGTGCTGATACACCTATGGCCCTTCATGTGCTCTCTCCACGTTGCATTAAAACATGCAAAAACAAAAATATTACATAATATCACAGTTGCCCTAGAAACGGATACCTACAGCAACCATTTTTCAGCATCTGAGATGCTCACCTGTAAGAGACAAGCCTGTGGTCTCACCCGAGATGAGGTGTCTACAGAGGGCTAGAAACGCAGCGGCCACCACCGCCTTCCACTGTGTATTTATTTCCATCTCAAAGATTCACGAATCAGAAATCTGACATCCACCTTCCGCACATACAGCAAGGAAATGGTTTACTATGCCATCGGAGATGACTTTGTTTCCCCTGACACTTCCTCCTTTCCTAGCCCAGCATTAATGAGTTCTCCTAAATGAACATTTGCAAACTGTAAGAATGGCCAGTGTTGCAGGAAGACCAAGCTTAAGAAAGGGAAGTAACATTGGTGGTGGGCACTGGAGAAGACAGGGAGAATCTGAACAGTTGTACACTCTGCTTCTCAAAAACATCAGAACTAAAACTGTTTCAGATCACTCAGGGAAAAAATTAACTTTTTCACAGCCAAAGGACCAGACTGGGATGGGTGACTTTATGTGTCAATTTGACTGGGCTAAGGGATGCTCAGGTAGCTGGTCAAACATTCTTTCTGGTGTGTCTCTGAAGAGTTACTGAAAGAGGTTAGCATCGGAATAGGTAGACGAGCAATGCTGACTAGTACCCACAATCCTCCCAGGGCCTGACCGAAAGCAAAAGGGGGAAGAAGAGGGAATATGCCTTTTGTTTTTGCTGATGAGTCCATCTTCTCCTGGCCTGGGACATGGATGCTCCTGATTCTTGGAACTTTGGACAAGGACCAGGACTTATAGCATCAGCTTTTACTTAAATAATAACCTCCACAAATGCACAGCTACTTATCTACTAAGTGTGTGTTTTCTTCAAAGAACTTTGGGCGACCTGGCTTTCAGGAAACCTGAGTTTCACTCCAGACTCTCCCACCAGCTGACCAGACTAGAGGCAGCCCTTCTCTGTCGCAGACTAGAGGCAGCCAGGGGAAGGGGGCGAGGCCAGAGCTCTGGTTCCCATGCAGCACTCGCTCCAGGCACCAAGAAGAACTCAGACAGGAACAAGACGCAAGCATGCCTCAGAAACCGGGCGGACAGAGAAAGCAGCAGTCAGGTCAGATGGTCTGTGTGGAAGGACTTGGTACATTCATAGTTACTGTACAGTTATATGTGATGGGGAGTGGGGCGAGTCTGTAAAATGAAAAGAGTACTGGATTCAGAATTGGAAGACCTGAGCATAAGTGGAGTTTAGAGAATGTCTCATCACCACGTTGAGCATCAGCATTGCTAAATGCATTAATGGTACAATAGTACTCTTCTAAGAGTTGTTCTGAAGGTCGGATCTAAAACTGTGGTCCAACAGCCTGCTGCAGAGTTTAGCACATAGTAGGGTCTCAATAAATGAAGTCCAAGGCTGGTAGTTCTTTTGGTGTTTCACAGGCCACACAGCTGGCCTCCTTGAAGTCTATAAAGCCTTGGGAAGCTCAGTGTCCTCAGGCAAACACACTGTTCAGTGCCACTGACCCCTTCCTGGTCATTTCCCTGAGGGGCAACTTTCAGCATTTCATAGCTCTCCTGATGTAATGGGCTCTCCAGTCAGAGAAGTCACTTAGGAGCTAAATTATTATTATGAAACATATAGAAGCATGTTCAAGCTTCAGAATGTTAAACAGGCTTTGACTCCTCTTCAGCATCATTATCCCTTTCGGAATGGTTTCCTTCCAGCTGCAATCAATATACATTTTTTGGCAGAAGGAATGCTAAAGAAAAAAATCTTCCAGCTGGTTTCCAAGGATTTCACTCCTGCCCATATATATAGATCCTACGATAATGCTAACAACATCCATTTGTTCTGTGCTTTACAATTAACCTAGAATTTTCCCTTGCATTATATAACGTTATCACATACCCTGGCAGGTAGTAATACCCCTACATTAGATACAAAGCTCCTGAGGGTCAAAGTAGCCACGTGCGCTGCTCGGACTCCTACCACTGAGTGACAGAGCAGATCCGGGGTCTGTGGATATGGAAACGAACATGCTTTCCAACACACTATCTGCCCCCACTTTTCTCAGGATATGTGGGGCAGGAAGCAGCTGCAATTTTTAAGTTAACCCAATGTCTTCTACATTGTAACATATCTTAACGTTTCATTTTGTACCAACCAAATAAATCCATCATAAGATTTTTTTAATCTTATAATAAGATGAAGAGCTCTTATAATCTAATAAAATTAGTTTAAATTAGACAAGTAGCAATTGAGTCTCACTAAGAGTGAGTGCCTTCCTGTTTAAATGAGCAACACATTTGCCAAGTGGTTAAAACCACTCCCCACAGTTGTCCTAGGACCACACAGCTTGTGATTTTAAGACTTAGATCACAGCACTACAACTACCACCAGCATTACTTCATTAATTTTTTTTTAAAGATTTTTAAAATCACCAAAAAGTCAATCCCACATCCATTTGATTGTCTAGTGTTATTTCTTCTTCAAGAAGTACAGAATTCAGTAAAAATCAAAGGGTTGTCTACTTTTAAATTTTGGTAACATTTGGTTTTTGTACAGCTAAGTAATACCTACCTGGTATAGAAAAACTGTAAAACAAAGAAAAGCTTAAAGAAGTGAAACAAAAACCAGAAACCACACCCAGAGTTCAATGAGATTTTTAATATATTCATCCTGAAACCCCAGCAAAATTAGGTCCATGGTTGATCTAAGTATAATCATACATATGATTTCTGTATTAGAGATCTAGAGATTTTTACTGAAATCCAGACAAAATATTTCCTGAATGCAGGAAATAAACTCCTGAGTAAAGAAAAAGGATGCTCTCTTTTTATAACTTCCTACTCCACAATCAATTCAATATGCTATCTTGAGGTTTTTTTCCTACTGTGTTTTATTCGGCAATGCTTAATTTAAGAATTTATTTTCACTCTATGAACTTACTTTATAAATCAGCAAAGTGTTTATCATTTTTGCTATCATTTCCAAATTCAGCAGAAATATAGGTTCATGTTCATCTGTAGTCAGAATACTTCAAGGAGGGTTTATACACTTTCTTTCCAGAACTTGCATAAGTTATTTTTTCAAATGTATGTTTAAACATAAATATAAGTGTGATGACTCCTTGTTAGCACTCTAAAAATACACTACAAATAAAAGCTATTATGAAACATGACGCTCACTCACTTTTCATAGAGCAGGGGCCATAGTCTAGGTTTGACAAAGGACTGGAATTGTAAATAAGGAGATAATTTACTGGAGCTGGAAGCTGCCTTGGAGGTCTTCAAGTCCAAAGCCTCCATTCAATCAGACAAAACTAAGGGAAAGAGGCCTATGCAGGGTCAGTATTGAGTGCAAACGCCCTGAAGGTCTAGCATGGAATGACTTACAGCAAAACTCCACAATGAGTATTCTTCCGCCTCACTGATACAGTAATTTCTCCTAATAGTCAATCAAATAGTAAATATTTAGAGGGTATCAAGAATGTGACAGACACTGCATTAGTGATTAGAGATAAAAAGAAACTATGATAGATTAGATAGATAGATAGATAGATAGATAGATGATTGATAGATGATAGATAGATAGATAGATGATTAGATAGATAGATAAATAGATAGATGATAGATAGATAGAAGATAGATAATAATGACTTAATTCTCACCCAAAACAAGTTTACTATGTAGTTAGAGAAGCAAATAAAAGTATGTGACTCAACATATTACTTATAGTTGCATAATCTCATTCATTACTCAATTATACATCAATCCAGTACCTTCTGTGTATCTTGTACTGTGTTAAGTGCTGAGGTCCAAACAACAATTTTTGAGACTTTCCCAACCTAGTGGTGGAGACAAGCATGTAAACAGCAGGAATAAATGATCTGATAGAGGGACTGTCACAGCGCAGAAGAGAGAAGCTCTTCATGGGAAGGTCACAGAGGACTTCACAGCAGAGGGCCCAACCGAGCAGTGTTTTAAAGTAGATCAAAGAGATGGAGAGAAAGTATCCCTGATAGAAGGAACAACACAGTTAAAGACACAGACAAGTATCACATGATTTCACTTATTTGTGAAATCTAATGAACAACAACACTGAAGAACAAAATAGATCCAGAGACATGGAAGTAGGAAACAGACTGACCAACATCAGAGGGATGGAGAGGGCAGGAACAGATAAACCAAAGAATATATATGCATACATACACAACCGATGGACACAGACAATAATGCAGTGAAAGTAGAGTGGGGTGGGGGTGGGGGGACGGGCAAGGGATCAGGGAGGATGAGGGTCAATGGGGGTAGAAAAAGAGGGACATCTGTAATACTTCCAACAGTAAAGATAAATTTTAGCCCTGGCTGGTTTGGCTCAGCGGATAAAGTGTCGGCCTGCGGTCCAGAGAGACCCGGGTTCGGTTCCTGCTAAGGGCATGTAACTCAGTTGCAGTTTGTCCCTGGCTCTGGTTGGGTCATGTGGGTGGCAGCCACTCGATGTGTACCTTTCACATCAATGTTTTTCTCTCTCTCTCTCTTCCTCTCTCTCCCTCCCACTCTATCTGAACAAAAAATGAAAAAATGTCCTCGGATGAGGATTTAAAAAAATTTAAATATAGGTTTAAAAAAAGTGTGTGTGTGGGGAAGACACGGGAATGAGAGAGCATTGAATGTTGAGAATTACAAGTGTGGTGAATGGAAGACAGTGGTAAAGTATTAGGCTAAAGAAGTCAATAGGAGTCAGATATTAACAGTTTAACACCCCATCGTGCTGTTTGGGCTTTATCCTGAAGGCAGTGAAAAGCCAGTAAAAATCTACAAGAAGATCATGGTCAGACATGTATAATAAAGAGGTAAAAATCACCAATAATTTTCTTTCTGAAAATGTAATCTAAGAATGTCATAATAGATACATGCAGATATTTAGCTATAAAGATCTTTATCACTGTGATGTTTGTAATAGAGAGTAAGAACTAGATACAACCTAAATATCCAAGAATGGCTCATTAGTTTAATACATGTTGGTAAATTCTTATAGTGGATGAATAAGACAAGATATCAGCTTAAACACAGCAAAAATTCCCTCTTCCACTCTGAAATCAGAAATCACTGGTAATATGAATAAAAAGAAATGACAACATAAATTATGTATAAGTGAAAACAGAAAAATCTCGACAAAGAATGAACAAATTCTGAATGGCAGAAATACAGAGGCAACCCTTAGTAATACATGGGAAAGAAGCTACTAATCCATAGGGGATTGAGAACAAATATAGATATTGGGTCAGGATTCTTAATGGGAACATGACATGGAGAACAAATGTGACTGGCGCATGGCAGGAGGGATAAAGACGGGCTCACCGAATGAATCCAGAAGCTGGGATAATACTACCCACCAGAAAAAAATGTTATGGAAAAGGTCTTCCCACTCTCCCAGGGCCATTCTGAGGGCGGCAGCTGAAATACCCATGGAGCAATGGGATTAAGCCTGGCCAGCGTGGCTCAGTGGACTGAGTGTCATCCCATGGACTGACAGGTCCCAGTTCGATTCCCGGTCAGGGCACAGGCACAGGTTGCGGGTTGGATCCCCAGTAGGGGGCATGTAGGAGGCAGCTGATCAATGTCTCTATCTCACATCGATGCTTCTGTCTCTCTTCTTTCCTCTCTCTCTAAGATATCAATAACAACATATTTTTTAAAAATAGGATTTAGGTGTGTGTGACACATGAATGCAAGACCTGAGATTGTACTCTCCCCAAAGGGAAAACTCAAACTGAGCTGCTATCATAAGACCTGATTTGGAGCTATGCATTCTGTAGAACCCAGATCCAACAAAAGGCAAATTTCCCTACAGAACTGAGGAGAAATTTGCCCAAATTGAAGAGAAATCCCCAGAAATCCTCAAATAAGAATTTTAAAGCACATAAAAAAATCCCAAAATGGAATATAAAATAATCAGACCCAACAAACAGCATAATTCATACCCATGAAATAGAGAAAACAGATAAACTTGAATACGTTTTAAAAAGTAAAAATTAAAACCCTCAGAGATCAAAAAAAGGTTAACAATTATGACATAAGAACTGAAGTTCATGAACTAATAAAGGCCGTTCAGAAACAAGAATAGGCAAATAAGAAAAAAGAAGATAAAATCTTAAAAAAGAAATAAAGTTATTAGAATAAAAATATTAGCAGATGAGCTTAACTTGTGTACTTATTAGAGTGGAATTTAACATTGGTGAAGTGGGAGTCCAAATTAGGGTGCTAGGAAATGCAGAACAGATAAATATACTCCAGTATGTCTAGTAGGTGTTCCCAAAATCGATAGTAGCAGGGAAGTAATGTTATAATGGTTGAGAATTTTCTAGAATTGAACATTGGCATGAGCCTGATTGACAGATTGCACCAACTCTTAATGTGTGTTTCAGAGAATCCTAAAGATTCCTGGAAACTTTCCATGGGGTCCACAGGTCAAAACTGTCTCTGCATAATATGAAGGTATTATATGCCTTTCTCACTATCGATCTCTTATGATAACGTGTTTTCTAGAGGCTCTATGACATGTGATAATTTTATATAATGAACTGTGGCAACATTTGGAAGATCTGCATAACTCAATGAACCAATATTTCCTAAATGATCAATGTGTGGTGTTAAAACATAATGCATGGGAAAAGATCTATTCAATGTAAAAGGTAGAAAGTGTACAAAAAGTTTACTAGTATGACATCAAATTCCCTATTGCAACTAATGTTTAAGAAATCGTCACTTTTTGTGTTCTGATACAGTGTTAAAGAAGAAATCTATAATTATTTGAAAGAACTATGAATATATTCCTCCATTTTTCAACTATATACCTGTGTGTGGCTGAGTTTTTAAATATACTTTAACCAAAACAATATTTACAACAGATTGAATGCAGAAACAGATAGAAGAACCCAGTTATCATCTATTAAGCCAGACATGAAGAGATTTGCAAAAATATTTTTGTTTTGGAAGGTCTAGTTATTTTTTTTTTCTTTATTGATTTTAGAGAGAGAGGAAGGGAGAGGGAGAGAAATAGAAACAGCGATGAGAGAAAACATGGATTGGCCATTTCCTGCATGCCCCCTACTGGGGATTTGTGTCCTGACCAGGAATCGAACCAGTGACCTCTTGATGTGTCCGCGCTCAACCCATGAGCCACACCGGCCTGGTGGTCTAGTTATTTCTTATATGTTGCTTAAATGAACATATATTTTTATTTTCAAATTTCTCAGATTTAATATCTAATAAGGTAAATATCAATAGTTACAAGTCAAACAAAAGCTCATTGGAATCCTCAGTAATTTTGCAGTCGAAAAAGTTTGAGAACTGATGACATATGGATACTATTTAAAAGCCAACTTTTTAATGGTAATGTAAATAATATATAGTCACATACAATAAAAAGGTCATGATATGATGCATAAAAAGAAAATCAAATCATGTGTAGTGTATGATACTGTTGTTAAAATAAATATCGATATCTTATATACATATTGAATATGTATACGTGACAAAAATGTTTCCATTGGTTGTTTGATACTTACTAACCATTAGGTGATTTTTCCCTCTATTCTTATTGTGCATTTGAATTTTCTATAGTACATTTTTTTAATAAATATTATTTAACAAATGTAATCTTAGCACTGAGCTAGCAGCAGTGACAGAAAAGACATGATCCTTCCTCACATTGACCTCATAGTCTAGCAAGGAATTAAGAATAAACCAAATACATATACTATTTAAATGTTAGGCAATAAATTTTGGTTAGTTTTATAGACTAACTTGGATGGGAGGGGTCATAATTTTGTTTGAGAATAAGAGAAAATAGACAAATGGATGCATGATAGATCTTTCCGGTGGAGTGTGAAAAACTGATTGAACAAACATGAAAACAAGAAAGAAAGGCAAGCACATTGAACATGCAAACTAGCAGGAATGGCTAGAATTCCAAAAAGTGCTCGAGTGGATGTAGACGGTCATAGAAATGGGTGGGCTAATTACGAAGGCATTTAAATGAGGTGACTTTGGGCCTATGTCTGGAGAGTAGCAGAAAAGGTTATCGCTCAACTGAATGCAGATAAATTATGTAGGGATTGAATTTAGAGTAAAGCACCTATTAGGAACGCACAAACCCACAGCATGAGTTTCAATATCAAATAGCAATTATAATTTCATTCGCTATCAAATTTTCTTGATAACTTTGGAAAAAAAGAAGGTAGGTAGGTTTGTATAGATTTATTGATGAATATGCACTAAAAAAAAATAGCTTAGAAAGAATCCTGCTCAGAATTAAATTTTCGGGTTTTGTTTTTTTTAATCCTCACCCAAGGACATTTTTGCATTTATCTTCAGATAGAGCAGGAGGGAAAGAGGGAGGAAAAGAAACATATATGTGGGAGAGACACACTGAGTAGTTGCAACCCACATGACCCCAACCGGGGCCTGGGGACAAACGATAACCGAGGTACGTGTCCTTAGCGGGAACTGAACCCAGGACTCTCTGGTCCGCAGGCCAACACTCTAACCGCTGAGCCAAACTGGCCAGGGCTCAGGTTTTGTTTACACTGAGATTTTCATCCTCTTTTATATTTAGGTGTACTTTTTTCAAAAAGTCAGTAATTTTTAAGATTCTAAAGATAAATCTTTCATTCCTAACAAAGCTGAAATTGTATGTAAATGTATGTTTCTTCTTTAAATAACATAATAGCAGATGATCTAAAATAATCTAATTTGGCCATAAAGCATGCTTGTGGGTAGCTATTTCCTCATCTATATGTCTGCAATGAGAAGGTTTATGTGAATTGTAAATGTCTGTGGCCCTGGTAACACTCTGGTTCAATCATCCATTAGCTACCATTTTCTCTGAACTTTAACTCAAGCCAACAGCATCAGTCAAGAGTTTCAGCATATTTTGCTAAAATGGAAAATGATCTAGTATAAGATCGAACACAAAAAATAATTCACTGGGCTATAGCTACAGGCAGATCAACCTTTCTAAAAATAATATAAGCACAGTAAATTGTCTTCTTTTCCTGGGCAGAGTTTCATTGTGCAGTCCAATGACTCACAAACTGTTAATGCGTTAAATAAATGTTTATTGAATGCCCTACCTTCAAGGCATCTACAGTCTAGTACACCGATGAATATGGTTAAAGCATTATCAGTGCTATCATGGAGATATATACAAAGTACGATGGGAACAAAAAGGATGGTTCAGTTCAATTCTCCTTGAGACTAAAAGAAAGGCTTCCTAGAGGTGATAGAGATTGAGTTCTGAAGCTGAGTAGATGTTCTTCAGGTGGAGGAAGCATGAGGAAATGAGAGAGAAAACTGGACTGAGCTGTGTCAAATGCATGACCTTTGGCTCAGCTGGATCGTACATGGCTATGTCAGACAGGGCGTCCCCTGGGTCTATCTCATTTGTCATCTTTCATCTCCATCCTAGCATGAAAACTGGAATATCATGAGTGTGAAAGTTGGTTTTAAACAAGTAAATAAAGGGCATGGAAGGGGGTGCTGTTGAGGAAGGCAAAGGCCAGGTGATGAATGGTTTTATACGTCAAGAATAGGAATTTAGATTACCCTACGAAGCTGCCAGGAAAACATGAAAGGAAAGTGATGTGATTATTTTGTGCTCTCGCAAAAATCTCTGATGGTGAAGTAGAAGATGTACTGGAGGAAACAAGAGTGGCCGTCAGGAGACTAGGTGAAAGGTTAAGAGACTCCACTCATTATTTCCTCTGGACCAGGAAAACAGGAACCATAGAAGTACATTATTAAAGACAAGAAGTTCATGGGCCTTTGGTGAAAAGTCCATGGGTTCCTTATGTTCTCTAACCACCTAGCAGTCAAATGTTAACCCAATCTGCACTAGCAGCACCGGTGAGTAGGATGCATACAGCTTGCCCATGACCATCATCAGTTACCAGCTGTGTAACTTGAGCCAGTTGGTGGCTTCGACCCTTTCACCTGCTGTAAAATGCACATGAAATTCCCTCTCTGATACCCACACACTGTCTGTAAAGATCAAAGGAGACAATAAATGGGATAGTTCTTTAAAGACAGAAACACCTCTCTAGTTAGGTGAGAAGCTGAAGGCTAGTGTGAAGTGAAGGCATTCAGCAAAGCATCTTGGCCAACAAAAAGAAATAAAATTCCAAGATCATGTCAAATATCAGAAGCTAACCAACCCCATACTCAGTGCTAAAATCATATAACTTGAAGTTAATTTTAAAGGAATAAATAACTTTTCATTGTAAACTAGACTAAAATAACACTGTCAACCCTTAGAGCACCATACCAAGGAGCTCATATGGACAGATTTCTTTACTTCACTAAAGAAACTGAGACCCAGGGACAGCATTTGGTTTATTCACGGTTATAGCAAATTAATGGTCAAGGCAGGACCAGAACTGAGCTTTCTTGAATTCCAATCCAATAGTCTTCTATAATAAATTGCAAAAATGTGATAATCATAAAAAAGTGAGGAGGTGTTCTGTGTTCCATAGAGCCCTACAGTTGTGAAAAGGGCCCAGAAGGGGGGTGGGAGGAGATGATACGAAGAGGCAACTCCTCCCATACACATCTCCCAGCAGAACTGCTTAAGGATAGCTGTAATTTTTTAAAGTATGCTTTCATTGATTTTTAGAGAGAGGAAGGGAGAGAAAGAAAGAAACATCGCTGTGAGAGAGAAGCATCAATCGGCTGCCTCCTGCATGCCCCCTACTGAGGATCGAGCCTGAAATCCAGCCACCGAGCCACACTGGCCAGGCAACTATGAATTTTTTATGATCGTATTAAAAAAATAAAATTCTCCTGTTGCCAAAAAGTAAATAAAATAAAATCACTAGTGTCAGAATGTTGATGTTTGTTTGTTTTTTAATTTGGTATGATTACACCTACAAATTCCAAGTTGATGAACACATTAAAGTTGTCACTCTAAGCTGCTACCCATGTACTCAGCTCTATGTACCGCCAGTCCCTGCATACACATCACTAAGCATCTTAGAAAGATGCATACAGCTTGCCCGTGACTAATCAAGCACAAGAGGACAGATCGGTGAGAACATACAGCTATTTACCAAACTGTTGAAGTGATAACACAAACAGACTTCAGAGCACAGAAGGTGAAGACAGTGTGGGCTTCTTTGTGTCCTCTTTATTAACCAATTTGCTTAAATTTTCATAAATGTTTCTGAGCGTCTCTGTCGCCAAACTGCTGCCAAGTGACTTGTCAAAGCCATAGAAACATGCAGCACAGGTACATAGATGAACGTTAGAACCCTTGGCGCTAATGAGAAGAGTTGAAGGTGTTCCACAAGAACTAATGGACTTGCCCTGATCCCTGCTCAACTCAATTTCAGTGTACGTTTTGTGTGTCAGATTCTGTGCAAGGCATGCTGAGAGATACAGAAAGAAATAAGGCATATACCAGCGAGCAGCATAAAAGGCAATAAGAGGCACGCGTACGTAAGAGGCACAGCTGCCATTTGAGGAATGAGTGATGACTTCAAGTTGAAGGTTCTGGCTACGAGAAGATGATGTCTGAACCAGGTCTTGGTAGGAAATTAAGGATTGGAAGGGTAGTGTTTGCTATGAATTAATAAATCCAGGTGATTCACTTCCCTGGGCCTCCTGAGCATAAGGATGTGCTCTCATGCCTGATTCACTCTCTGCAGCTGACTAATGTGTTCATGCCAGCAGGCTGCCTTGAGAAGCCCAGGGAAGGGGCAGCCACAAAGAGGCGTCATAAAGAGGCCATGGTGTTAGCAAGAAAAATGCAAAATGCATGCTACTATATAAAATTACAATAGACTTCCTACATTTATGAAGATTACATCCAGACGTTTCCAAATCACCCAATCCCTGAATCCAGTTCATTCAAGTCATGCTGGGTGCTTTATGACTAGCCTCTCTCACTAAGTAATCACTCCCACAACCAGTTTTGTAGTCCAAGAAATTCACATTCATGCTCAGGATTTTTTGTGCCCTATCTCATTTAACAAACCAAGGAGTAATTATTGTTCTTGAGACAAATTATCACAAGCCATAATTATTACATGCGTATCACATAATAAATGCATGAAAAATTATTACATGCCATAAAGTGTGGTCAGTTGCTTTGTAATAATCAAAACACCATGACTATTAAAAGTACTAATGCCAAAATCTGACCACTGTAATCTACGGAAGGAAGAGGCTGAGCATTTAGAAATTATAGTCCATCTAGAATTTCATTATTCATTAATAGCACTTATATTTAATACATCATGTAAAGACCAAAATGATAAATGAGCGTGAATAGTATGCTATGAAGACATCTTGAGCCTGGAGACCTAGCATGAGGCCTATTCTGTGATTAAAGGGTAATTACTGATCCTTGAGTACCCATTTTCTTCAACCATACAAAGAGGGGTGGGGCCCAGCAAATTTTGTGATCCCTAAGTCGTTTCCCACTGATAAAAATTTGAGTAATGGTAATAAAAAATATGCAATTACATGAATACTGTTAAATGAGTATTCTCTGGCCTGGCCAGTGTGGCTCAGTGGTTGAGCGTCCACCCATGTACCAAGAGGTCGCCGGTTCAATTTCCGATCAGGGCACATGTCCAGGTTGTGGGCCAAAAGCCCAGTGGGGGGCATGCTGGAGGTGGCCAATCAATGTTCTCTCTCATCAATGTTTCTTTCTCTCTCTCCCTCTCCCGTCCTTTCTCTAAAGTCAATAAAGAAAAAAAAAAATGAGTATCCTCTGGTCTATAAATCCTCAGAGATGCAAATGTTCATTCAGGGAAAGACTTTAACCTATTATCCAGCCTTAGTTGAGGCACAAGTCTCTGCAGAAGATGTGCTTTTTCCCAAAGGAGAAAACAGAGTCTAAGGAAAGGGAAAGCTGGTGTGTTCCAGCCTCAGGCATCAATGTGTAGGAGAAAAGCGCATTGAGGTTTGCAGTGGCTGTCACAACCAACACAGAAGAGAAATATGAACCAAGGACTTTATAGGAACATCATACCCTTTCTTAAGCTTTGCAGCCTTCCCATGTTTTTCTTCTGCTTATCATCATCTGTTTATCAGTGTGATCAGTGGTTTTATCCTCATGGACAGAGCCCAAGTATTATCTTTAGGAGCAGACAGGAAAGGGTGAATTACCAGTATTATCCCATAGCCAGTCCTAGGGCTAGAGTAAGTGGTGGGGAAATCAGTTGAGTGAATGAAGCTTGTGAACAGCTTGAGTGCTGGCAGGACCTGGGATCGTCCTGGAGCAAAGTAGCTGCAGGGTCGCCCTGAGGTCCCCCATGGCCCATGACACCAATTACATGAATGAGCATGAGTGTATAGCGTCCATATTCAGTTATTCTGCCTTTCAAAGAAAGAAAAAGGCTCTAAAATTTTTAAGAACAATTTAAGAACCCAGAATTTAAGATCATCTATATAGTGATATAATGATAACACCAAGAATCCTTATATTTATTATTTTATAATATGACTACAGTAGATAATTTATTGTGTAAACTTAAAAATTGTCAAGTATAAGGAGATGCTATTATCACCCCAAGATAATCAGTATAAACAGGGACATATGGTCTCTCTATTCATAACATCCTTCGCTTGCTATCCACCATTTCACCTGATCCATTTTCACAATCCTAAAACAGAAAGAATGGAAGTGTTTATGCCTATTTCATAGAGGAGGAATTTGATGCACAGAATCAAAGCACATTGCCCAAGACACAGAAACAGTAAGCTTATAATACTTGATAATCAATACTCTGATAAAAATTATATACACATAGAAAACATTAAAAACAAATTAGGAATCAAAAGGTCATATGTGCATATAAAAACAGGTTACTGAAATTTTTGAAATTCAATATTCCTCAGGCATGCTTCATAACTCACTCAAAAATGGCTAAGCAGAACAATGAAAACAACGAAGATTGGGCTCATCATTTGCAATGGTTGTGAAGACTCAGTGAGATCCGGCAGTATTCATACTCCAGTAGGATCCTAAACCCAAGACACGGCCTCAGGTCAGGCCCCTTCGGGTTGACACATCCTAGATAATGTCAGACTAGAGGCGTTACAGTTTTGACAAGGCTTGTTCACATGGAGAATGTAGAAGATAGTGAAGGCATTGCTGGGAACCCATCAAACATCCACAAAACCAGAAGGTCGCACAAGTATTCCTGACAGTCCAAAAAGCAGAAATCAGTGTTCCCTCTCCCACTGTGATAAGTGCTTGGACTTGTGTGTTGAGGCAGAACCTAGCCCAGCTCACATCACTACAAGCCAGAAGGGTACATATAATGCTATTAACCAACATAAGACTTCCTAGGCAGGACAGGACAACTTCAGAGAAAGGGGTGCAGGGTTGAAAGAAATGTAAGAGAACAACACTAAGCTCTCTCTTCACAGAATGAACAAGGCCTCAGAGTCTCTTTGTCTGCGTCACATTGCAAATTAGAGGTAGAGTTGGTATCACCTCTCAGGCTTCCTGCTTCATGGACCACAGCTCTCTCCAGGTTACAGTGTGTGGGGTGAATTCCAGTGGATTCAGTGAGAGTGTGGGTTGCACAGTTTCCCACAAATCCACATGCTAAAGTCCTAACCTCTAGTACCTTAAAATGTAATCATACCTGGAGATAGAGTCTTTACAAAGGTAGTCAAGTTAAAATGAGGTCATGAAGATGGGCCCTGATCCAGTAGGATTGGGTGTCCTTATGAAAAAGGGAAATTTGGAGACGGATATGCCTGCAGGGAAAACACCGTGTGAAATGCGGGCAGAGACAGAGTGAGGGTTCTGCCGGCCAAGGAACAGCAGAGATCGCCAGGAAGCAACCAGAAGCTAGGGGCGAGGCATGGGGCAGATTTCCCCCTATTGCCCTCGGAAGGAACCAACCCTGCCGACACCTTGATCTTGGACTTCTAGCCTCCAAAATTGCCAGCCAGTACATTTCTGCTGCTTAAGCCAATCTGTTGCATTTTGTTCGACCAGCCCTAGCAAACTAACATGGTGAGCTTGGGAAAGACACACGGTGCTTCTGCAATGTCTAATAAGCCCCTGGCCTTCAGTCTGAATTTGCTCATTCCGGAGCGACGGGCTGTCTTCCTGGCTTTAGCCCAAACACGTGCCACAGACATTGCTGGACTGGGGTATGAAAAGTCCATTCCGCCAGCACACACACTAAGAATGGTATTCCCCATAGTGGCCTCACCGTCTCCTCACCTTTCAATCTATAACCCTCCTGACAAACTCCCCCAGCTCCCACACTGTTGACTAAACCTAGTTCCGTAGGTAAACCTGAGCCCAGCGTGGATAATAACTTGTAGACTTCGGGGTTGAGATCACTTCATCCTGCCCTTCCAGTCCTTATCTCATCCCTGCAGCAGGCGAGGCCAGAAGAAACTGGAGGCTGTGTCAGGCTCGCTCTGGGGTGCGCAGGGGTGCTCTCGGGAGCTCTGGCCCAGAGCATCCGACTCATACCCACAGAGAGAACTGCCTTCTCTTTGAGCTGTGCTTCCAATTGCTCCATTGTGAATAATATTTTCCAATCATCTTACAAGCTAGTTCAATAGACTGTCCTTTTTTTTTTCTCCTTCTAACAGGAAGATGCAAATGACTCCAAAAAATAAGTAACTCTAAATTTGGAAAAAAAAAAAAAAAACCCACATGGTCGCTGTCTGAGCAGAATGCGTTGGCACCAGTGAAAATGCAATGTGACCTCACTCTCTTCTTTGTATTTTTCAATACAAGCTGCCGCACCCAGAGGCCTATGGATGATGCAAAAGAGCTTCTGGTATATTTTTCATCTTGCACAGAGGTTGCACCCTGAGTGGACTGCCTGGCATCGGAAGTTCTGAATGAGGCAATATGTACTATTGTATGTTTGGAACAGAGAACCCATTCACCAAACGTGGAAACACTGGAGTCATTTCCAAATTAAGCAGGTCCCAGCATTATATTCTTGACGAATACAACATGATTCTGCTGAGTCTCGTTGGGAGAGCTTACTGTCCGAATGCTTTCTATAGCTATTCCATCATGGGTTAAACATCACAAGAACTGTCAGACTATAGAACACTCACTTCTGGATGTTTCCATCACAATGCTTAATGACAAAAGAATAACTGATATTTACTGAGGCCTTGCTCTGTGCCAGGCTACCTGTTCCAAATGCCTTTTGTGTATTATTGTGTGCTGATCTTCACAAAAACCTCGCGAAGTACTTTTGCTATTCCCGCTTGTGGACGAGGGAAGCACACAGAGACCTGTTTCCGTAAATTGCTCAAATTCACAGAACTGGTGAACGGCAGGTGCGGAATGAGACGCTAAGCCGGACGCTGGAGGCAGGTGCGGTGGTTGGAAGCTCCCACTTCCAACCACCACCTAGGCGGCTTCTAGCTTCAGCAGCCATGACTCTGTTTCGTCTTTCCTTCTCCACTGTTAACTGAGTGAGGCTGGGGACGCCTCCTCTCTCAGCCTTGTCCTCAGCACCTGCACTTAATGATTATTGTTAAATGACTCAAACTCGTCGATGTCCCTATGCCCTAACAAGAAACATTCTCTCCCTCCACTCAGCGTTCTCAGTGCCTCTTAGATCATTAGACCATTTCTGTCTCATAGTTTTTTGCAAATCTTAAGCCTCTCTCCTTCCCCCATTGTTTGTACAAGGGAAAAATTCATGGTTGACTTAGGTCTGAAATTTTCCCCAGTCCCACCCTGTTCCCTTGAGTTTAGTGAAGTTCAGTAAATGTTTTCTTTGTAAACATCTATGGGATAAGTGAGAACAAGGTCAGTCCCATGGCATGATACAGCAAGCCATTCCAGGCCCACCTTCAAGCATCCACTGTAATGGGATCTTTGGCAATGCTCACTGGGGAATGGGGAGGACTTGGAACTCACTCCAGGACGAGGTTCTCGAATTTGAGTGCTTCGGGATCCCCTGGAGGGCTTACTAAAGCACACTGCTGAGCTCCACCCCACGGTTTCTGCTCCAGGGGGTCTGCGGTGTGGCATGAGATTTGTCCTCTTAGCAAGTTTCCTCATGACGTTAATGCTGAAGAATTAAGGACCACACTTTCAAGAAGTACCCCTCTAGAGCCCAGCTTTGCAGAACAGTAAGCATTTCAAGTAAAACAGGAGTAGGCAGGTAAGCAGCTCCCTGGGGGAGTCAGGCTGTGGAAGGTCAGCCATGCGTGGTAAATGGGCAGCAGGTAAGGCTGGAATGAAACATGCAAAGCGGGCCATGAGCAGACACGCAGAAAATCTGGACTTGACCCAAAAGATGATCAGTTCAGCTCCATCTTCAGATCACAACAAAATTTGGATTCACTTTCTCATATAGAGAGGCCCCAACTCCCAGCCTCCTCTCCCCCGCCACACCCAGGGATCAGAACCAAGGGCCAAACATCTTACTGTCCTAAATCTTCTTAGCCATTACGGCTGTCTGTGTGGCTCCTCCTCAGAGCTGTGCAGTAGTGTGGGGCCCGGCTGACCAGGAGCGGGGCTCTGGACTTGGACTTGATTTCAGGATGGCGGGGCGGGAGAGCACAATTCCTCCTGAGCCAGAGGAGTGTGAAATTCTCTCTCCCATTCCCTTTGCCACCAGGTACATGTGTGCTTACAAAACATCACGGTGGAAGAGGTGGAAATAAAAACGAACCTTTTCTTTGGCTTCTGTGTTGGCAAAGGATTTCTATACTGTGGGCTTCTTCTGTCAATGGGAAAAACAGCTTACCCCACGTGGCCCATTCCCTCAATGCTAAGAAAGCAGTTTTTAAGAGGCAGAAGCAGAGATGTAGCCGGGGAAGGATGTCATTGGTCCCTCAGCAAAATCCGGAAGTAAGTATCATCGCTGCACATCTTCTTCTGATGAACAAATTAGAGGGGGGAGTAATGAGAAGAATCAAGGAGCAAAACAAGACTGAAAGGGTGCTGACTGCTGCAGAAGGAGGGGTGCAAAGAGGAAAAGAGACTCTGTCCAGGGCCCGGGTTGACGTAAAAGGAGCGGGAGGAGCTGTCCACCCAAGCGGACTCAGCTGGGAAAGCAGGAGGTGGTGGCAGGAATGGAAAATGAAGGACAGGCTATTGCATGGGTTATTCAGGTCAAGACAAGGTGAAAGGCAAAGAGGTTAGCCTGCGAGGCGAGGTCTGTCGCAGACAGAAAAAAGCTCAGCAACAGGAAAGACCAGTGATTGCACAGCAGGAAACCCACAGGGACGTGCGAGGCATCAGAACAGTCCAGCCAGACAAGTTCAGGTTCACAATGTGACTTGCTTCCACTTCTTTAACCACAGCTTCCACATTTATAAATAAATGAAGCCTCTGAACTCTTCTGTGAGGGTCTCCTAGCTCTCAAGTACATGAGGAAGTACAGTCTTGCCTTCATTCAGTCCACGAAAATATAAGCACTAACTATTTGGAGGTAGTTAGATGCTAAACCCATAAAAACACACAACAGTGACTACCTTTAAGAACCAGGCTCATGAGCTGCCGGGATCACAAAATGGGAAGACTTGGAGCCTGAACTAAACTAGGCTAAATAATGTGGTATTTTCACAAAGGTGTTTAATAGGGGTCTGATGATGGAGACTAGTCCTCAACTGGTTCTGTTGTTCAATAATATAGTCAGCTCAGAAATGCACTTGTAAACATTTCATTCATCCAGTGTTCTTGAACGCAGGCCCCCTGGCTCAATATAATACAGAGCACAAAATGTGCATGTTATTGCAAACGGGAAAGGGGAGAAGGGTCAGTGAGAAGAAAGGCCAGTGAGGTGTCCATCACAGGAGACAAGGTAAGAGGTGACAATGGGAGGTACAATTGTTTCCTGATCATTTAGTCATGAGTGGACTCAGATTCACAACCAAGCCAGACCCTAGCTCCTGATTTCTTTTTTTATAGTAAGATTTTCCTAGATCAGGAGAAATGGTGACAGACACCTGAAGTTTTTTTGTTTCAGCAACTCCACCAGCAATGGTCTAAAGAGCTATTAGCCATTGGCAGCCCTGGCACAAGCAAGGTAAACAGCAGATGCCCAATACTCTTGACTTCAAGGCCTCAACATACACATGCCAATGTGCACACAAACATGCGTGTTTTCTCCTGCCCTCCTGCCTCCGATCTCCGTTGTTTCCCACATGGATACATAGATCTCCTAAAACACTTTCCAGTCTGGTCTCAAATCTCTGAGTCTGGCATAAGAAAACCTAACCCTGTTCTGATTCCAATTCCACCTCTACTGGTTATTGGTTACGAATTTGGGGAATGCCCTTCACTTTGGGACCTCAGTTTCTTCATCTGTCAAGGGACAGGGTTGGACTAAATAATTTCAGAGATTCATTCCTCCTCTAATCATGTATGAGGTTCCAATAACTAAGATTATTTTATCTGGAAGTTAAAGTGTTGTATAATAAATAATGTGTCTGGTCTTTGTCCTAGGTTCCTGAGATGGAGGTTCTAAACCCTCTGAATGTCCCAAATGATAGGTGTTTCTTTGTTATTCATGGTGGGTCCTTGAACTACAACTGAGTTTCAGCTAAGGAGATAACTCATGATGGGGACTGGTGTGCCAGAAAGACCAGCGTTGAGGCTTGGAGCCCAATTCAAGAGGGGAAGAAAGCTGGAGAATGGGTCTATTCCCTTGACTAACGATTCAATAAACCATGCCTATGTAATGAACCCAATTAAAAGTCAGGTGAGCTCCTTTGCTGGGGAACACATCCGTGTGACATGTCCTGATTCCACACAGAGGGGGAAAGAACGCACCATGTTTGGGACCCTCCCAGACCTTGCTCTACATGTCTCTTCATTTGACTGGTCCTTACTTGTATCCTTCATAATAAAACAATAATTCCGTGAATAGTGCTTTCCCGAGTTCTTTGGGTTGTTCTAGCAAACTATGGAAAATCCCCCTCCAAATCTATGACTGGCGTCTGAAGTGAGGGCCGTCTTGTTGGAGGTTGTGCCTGTGACCTGTGGAGTGGATGCTTACTCCAGCTCGTTAAAGTCAGAATCGAACTGCAGTCCTGCATATGATACGCCTATCGCACAATAATTATCATTTGCATATGTTCTTAGACAAATGCAGCAACTGCTCCGTGGCTTACAGCTGGTGGTGTGCATGGTCGCTACGTGATTACAAGAGATCAGTGGCGGCCATCATTTTGCAATCAGGTTATGCCGGTGTGATGAACAACATGGAAAACTGTCCAAGATGTCGAAAAGGACACACTCCTCTGCACCTGCACCCCCTAACAGGGCTCAGAAAAGGACCGTGTTCCTGTGTATTAAACAGCTATTACAAAGTTCAAAAAATGTTCTGGGGTGGGCGGCAGCTGCCATCATTCAGGTGTTGATTAAAACCCTGCCTAATATATCATCTCTTTAACCACTATTCTGTGGGGCTCATTTTTATCATTCTCAAGCAATTCAAATATTGGTCATCCAGAAAATTCATTCTTTTTTACCTTCCTACAGGCATATGGAACAGAATAAAAATCACTTACACAACTGAGCCAAAACAGATTTAAGAACATCTTTTTGTTCTAATGCAAACTCAATCTCTAAGCTTCTATGCAGTTATAAACATCAATTAATTGATCACAACCAGCAAAAAAAGAGCATCTGGCATTCTTTCAGGAAAAGTCAAATTAAGTTCTAGAGCCATTTCCTCTACAGGACTGTGGAAGATGGCCCACCTCACTGGTCCTAAGGCTGAATGTTTGTGTCCCCCTCAAAATTCATATGTTAAAATTCTGCCCCCCAATGTGATGGTATTTAGAGGTGGGACCTTTGGGAGGTAATTGGGTTTAAATGAGATCATGAGGTGGGACCTTCATAATGAAGTTAGTGTCCTTGGAAGGGGAAGCAGACAGATTCATTCTTCCTCCCCCTCCCCTTCTCCTTCCCCCTCTCCCTCCCCCTCCCCTTCTCCTTCTCCCTCTCCCTCTCCCTCTCCCTCTCTCTCTCTCTCTCTCTCTCAGGCAAAAAAAATACATAGGCTCTTACACTAAGGAAAGGCCATGTAATCACACAGTGAGAAGGTGGTGGTTGTCTATAATCCAGGAAGCAGGAAAACAGGCCCTCACAGGAACTAAGTCTTGCTGGCACGTTGATCTTGGACTTCCCAGGCTGCATAACTGTAAGAAATAATTCCCTGTTGTTTAAGCCATGCAGTCTGTGGTATTTAGTTCAGACAGCCCAAGCTGACAAGCTGACTGAGACAGTGGTGCTCCAAGCGTGTTGTTCTACGAGCCCTCTTGGGAGTGCTTGCTCTCAGTGCAACAACCTGAGGAGGGTCTGAACCAGGAAGTTCAAGTTCGGTCCCCAAAACCTGCATGACTTAACCCTTCCAGGTAATCCCAGCACAGGTGACCTATAAGACATTTTCTAGTGCTTCTCCCGTAGGTCACCACGGTCATGGCACCAGCACGTGCTGTCCACAGCTGGCTGTGTTTATGGAGCTAAAATGGAAACACACATCAGACCCACCAGCTCTGTGGTATAATGTTAGTGAGCAGTGAGTAATTGTCACAGTGATTCGTCATAAAAGCTGATCAAAGTCTCCTTGACTCTGCACATGCCAGTCAAGACCAATTGACTGGAGCTTGTTTCTTCACCTGGAGAAAGGTCAAGCAGGTGTCTGTTTGCTTCCCCCCACCACCTCCAGGGCCATTTTAGGAAGTTCATCTGCTCCAAAGAGCTGCTCTCAAATAGAATTGGTCCATGCAGAAAATGACGGGGGGACAATCCTCCAGAGGTGGCGTATGTTAAACTGTTTTCTATTTTTGCTTTCTTTTGATGGAATAGAAAATACAAATGGTAATGTCTTCTTTCATAGCTCAAAATCAAGGTAAAAAATATTTTGATGATAATCATCACATTTTTATAGTGTTATGTTTATAATGTTCTCATTTTTTTGTCTTTGTCATGACACACATTTTATAGAAATTTTAACATGAATCAAAAAACACACCTCCCATATTCATTCAACATTTCGAAATTTAAAAAGTTCACTTATATCTTTTGTAGTCTTCATGATAACTCTTCAAACGGGCACATAATTTACCCTGGGGCAGATAGTCCTGAACCCAGACATGAGCAAGAGCTATGGTTTGGATTCAAATCTCAGCTCCCCTACTTATTGGCCAAGTGGCCTTGGACAACTTAACCTCTCTATGCCTCAGGTTTTTTAATCTAAAGAACAAAGATAGTAGGGCCCACCTCATAGTTTTGTTATGAAGATTAACAAATTAATATTTACAAAGTGCCTGGCATATCATAAGCACTATTAAAAGCATGTGAAATAAAATTAAATTCAACCAGCATTTGAGTGTTCACATGTGGCAGGTTCTGAATGAGGACCTGGAGATAGGAGATTTACACCACAGTTAATGTGGTCAAGGACCTCCCAGAGCAGTGTTGGGAGGAAGGCAAAAGATTCAACAAATATAAAACAACTTATTGGGTACCATGAAAGAGTACAGGGAATCTACTGGACTATGCGGAAGTGAGGGGAAGGAAAGGAAAGAGAAGGGGAGGGGAGGGGAGGGGAGGGGAGGGGAGGGGAGGGGAGGGGAGGGGAGGGGAGGGGAGGGGAGGGGAGGGGAGGGGAGGGGAAGGGGAGGGGATGATAGAAGATACCAGCACAGGGAGCTGCTATTAAAGAATGAGCTGGGATTTGCCAGGAATTTGGAGGGATGCAAGAGGAAGAGGGTAGGTTTTTAGGTCAAAGGTACAATATGTATGAATAATAATAGTACTGCCATATCTCTAGTATCAATTATAAACAAGACTATATTGAGTTAATTACCCACATTTTATAGACTCATGACAATAGTACTTCAAGGTTGGCCTCACTGTTATCGTTTTAGAAATGAAAACTTGAGACTCAGAAGGGCTTACAGTATATTTTCTGAGAATGCACAGTAAGTGGCAGAGCCCATCTGTCTCCAAGAGTGGAGCTGCACAGGCTGTTTCTCTGGCATACCTCAGTCCTGAAGGTAAAAGTCTGTGGCATAATCAGGGATCTTTTGAAGAAAGGAGAGAGATAAAGAAGGAGCTAGAAAGAGAAGGAAGGTAAAAGGAAGGATTGTCATATGCTGGTTTTGTGTTCAAGTAGGATAGACGTAAGCATGCTAATAAGCTAAGAAGTCAATAGAGAGAGAGGATGAAAACATCAGAGATTTAGGTATAGGTGCTGACAACGTCCATCCTTCAAGACACAGAAGATGACAGTCTTCGGGGTAAAGGTTGACTAGAATAGCTTAGAATAAAGACAGAGCCAACTCTTGTTCTGAACAAGGGAGAGAAAAAAATAGGGACCTATAAAGGCGAGTTGTCACATGATGAAACGGGATAGAAATTTGGGATTCAGACCAAACTGTAGGACCTCTGATCTTTGTCAGAAAAGTCACTAAGGTCAGTGGAAGATGCCCCCCACCCTCCATACCAGCAACGTGTCCAAAGTGAACACCCACATTTTCCTTCACCCACCTCATGCTCCAGGTACTCTGAAGGTGGGGCAACTTTTTATTAAAATGTTAACTGCCATTTGTTCCCTTTTTCCTTTGTTATGTGAAGTAGGGCACTAAGTATTTCCTTGACTCAGGAATTTTTCCAGTAAGTAAAAGAGCAGCCATCTGAAGATCACAGCTCTTAGGAAAGGATGGAATCATTGAGGAGACCATGAAAGGGGTCTCTGAAGAGTATCTAGATGGGGAAATGTTTCCTTTGGGACTAACAACATCTGGAGGAGTGTGCTGAAGGCAGCAGGGTGGAGGGGAGAAGCCAAGTTCTGGGGACTAATGGCAGCATGGCTCACCTGGGAGTGAACCCCAGGCAAAAAATAGTCCTTGGTAGCAATAAATATTCTCCTGCCCCAGGCATGGCATATAGTCCACTCCATGACAGTGGCCAAGGACCACAAATGCTCTGAGGCTCATAAGTCCCAGGCAGAACCTTGACTCCACTTGGGAGAGGGGATAAGGCCCAGTAATGCATTGACCACCAAGTACAGGGAATTAAAGTCAGATTTGAGTTGATTGAAGTGAAAGAAAAGAAAGGCATATTTCTTGGCCTCTGAGTTAGTAGGTTACAAGTCAGGTTCAATGCAGTGTTTGTTTGTTGCTCTAAATATAAACATAGCCTTTGCATCTTGTGTCTTTGCTCAGTCTGCCTCCCCACCCCCATGGCTTTCTCTCCTCTGAGGACTCTGAATGTCCAAAGCCTACCTTCTGTCCAGAAGGCACTCAAATGCCACCTCCTAAGTTGAGCCTTCATCCTTTGAGTGGGGGAGGAGTGTCTCTAATTCTAGTTTGTCCTGTACATGCACGTACATTCCATCAATCTGTAGGCTCTTCGAGAGGATGCCATTCATTATTGAACCCTTTCTACCACCTACTGTGGTGTCTTTCATGCACCTAGTAAGTTCATAGTAGATGTCTTATATCTTTTTTCACTGAACAAACTTACTAATAAATACGAAGATTCCATTTGAGATTAGTGATCTTTAGTTACTTAAAGAATCATAGCTCAGTGTCAGAGTCACATCTTTAAAATTCTGTTAGAACATTTCCTCACCCAAAGCATGATTCTGATACATAAAGCATTGTTTGCCCTGTGGACTCAGTTTTGCCTACTATCAGGTTAATTAGTCAGCAAAGGATGAACCGTCCACTTTCTGAGTGTTATCTAAGTGACATCGAGGCATAGTTTTACATCCTGAAAGTGGGAATAGCAATATTTTCAAGATTACAGTAAGTCATGGTGAGTGGTGGGCTAGGAAGCTCTCTGCAGACATGAAGAGCTTTATCAGGTGTTTTCCTGTGGTGCCAAGATAAACGTCATCTGTCATCCTGTATCCATAAGCAAGAGTGGAAAACCCCATTTGCAGCCATCAGAATGCCCCAGCTACCTTCCTCAGTTGTCTTGTTCTGAAGATGTACCCCCTTCTTTCAGCAGAGCTGCAAAGCTTTTGCAAAGAAGCCCAGTGCAAGTGACTGATGCCAGCAGCGCGCATCAGGTTTACTCTTTATTGGCTCCTCTGGGGCAGTGTTGCGGAGTGTTTCAGGGAGCTTGCATTTCTGGTACCAGCAAGCAAATGAGGGGGAGACCGAGGGTGGCTGGAGGACAGAACAAGAGAAGGTGATGGTCTGGGTTCAGAGAAGAATGGTTGCTTTTCTTTCAAAAGCTAGTATATCGCATGTAAGTAAGCCTTGAAGGGATCTTGGAGTAGAAAGAAGTGACTGCAGCCCAGAGACTGCCGGGACAGGAGGCACAGAGCCTGGGTATGTCCCAACTTCACTACTGGGTGATCTTGTCTCAGCCGCCCAACCATGCTGGTCCTCTATTTCCTTACTGTAATGGGGAGAAATGAGTGTTCTGCGGACCTTATAGCAATGGCTCTGAAATTTTAAGGGGCTAACAGTCTCAGTAAATGCAAAGTTAAGCTCAGTAGGTCTGGATGGGGCATTTCCAATTAGCTCCTGGGTGATGCAGATCTGCTGGATTGTAGACCTCATTTTGATAACAAGGCCGTATAGGACCACGGAGGAGACTGAATGAGGGAGGGGATAGGGAAATGTTTGTAAACTGTAATGTATTAAGGAAATCGATTATGATGAACAATAATGGAAACAGGTGCTTTCTCTGGGTCTTACAGCATTTTGTAGGGGTACTTGCATTTCCGAGGGGTGCTTGTACCCCTCTCTACCCTGAAGACCTGAACCTGTTTTTAAGGGCTTCCCATTCTCCCGCACCGCTCATTTTCAACGTGGTTGTTCTCACATTGTGGTTGGTTCCAGCCCAAGGGGCTGCCTTCACCCTCGGACAGAAGCAGTGGGATTAGCTTTTTCCAGAAGGTATCAGGCTGCTATTGCAGTGATTTAGCAATTCAGTGAATCCCCAAAGGTGACGGGGGTGGGGGAGATGTGCCACGGGACCATCTCTGAAGAGCCCTGTGGAAAAACACACAGCTCCTTTAAAAATCTCCGACAGTTCCCAGAGGTATCCACTGGACTCGCATCGCTTTTGCAAACAGGACCAAGAGAATTTCACCTTTTGCAAGCTCATCTGCATTTTTGTCTCTTCCGCCAGCAATGCGGGGCTCCTGGAACATCGGAAGAGATGTTCACCTTTTCTAAGAGAAAATTATTGGTATTGTCCCAAATTTCTGGTATACAAGGGCATTCACAGCAGGTTACCTCCCAGCCTCAGCTCAGCCAGAGCACTCGTTGTTAACCTGACTGCGCAGACCTCAGCTGTGTGAAGGAGCTGGTTCTGATGGAAAGCACCCTGTTTAGGGGTGTGTTTGTGTACTAACTAGTCACAGGGGTGTCCTCTTGGAAATCTGAGATTTAGCTGTGATGGAAGCCACCAGTCAGGAGAAACAGGGCATGAGGATGGAGATGGACCATGGGCTCACCAACCTCATCTCCAGCACTTGACTTGACAGGCCCCCTTGCTGCGGGCGAACCTGCCAGGCTCGCTCCCACCTCACAATTATTTGTTCCCTCCACCTGGAATGCTGTTCCTCCAGATGAAGCCTTGCTTTCCCACTGCTCCATCCCTTGCCTGTTCAGGTCCTTGTCCACATATCACCTGTTCAGTAAGGCCTTCCATGTCCTACCTAATTAAAACCCTAAATTAACACCGCCCCAATGTCTGCTAGCATTCCCTACCCACCTCTCCTGATCATTTCTTTTTTCATCCTACTCTTCACTGTCCGACATAAAATGTTTTCCTGCCCTGGCCAGTTTGGCTCAGCAGTCAGAGCGTCGGCCTGCGGACCAGAGAGTCCCAGGTTCAGTTTCTGCTAAGGGCATGTACCTCAGCTGCAGTTTGTCCCCGGCCCCAGTTGGGGTCATGTGGGTGGCGACCAGTCAATGTGTTTCTCTCATGTCGATGTTTCTATCTCTCTCTTCCTCTCTCTCTTTCCCTTCTCTCCCTCCCGTTCTTTCTGAAGATAAATGCAAAAATGTCCTCATGTGAGGATAAAAAAAATAAAATGTTTTACTCATCTGGTAGTCTCTCTTCTAGTAAGATAAACTCCACGAAATCAGGACATTTTTTGTTTGTTTGTTTTCTTTGTTTTTCTGTGTAGACCAGTGCTTAGCACACAATAGGTCTGGTGACTAAATAAATAAATAAATAAATCTGATTAATCAATCATGAGGTTACTAAAATGTTGAATCTCAGATCATGTGGCTACTCATCACAGATATATATATATATATATATATATCTGTCTCTATCCCTATCTCTATAGCGATAGAGAGAGAGATAGAGATATGCTTTTCCACCAAAGTTATTTACCTAAATTCGGTGTTCTGCTCTGGGAGATAAACAGAACTGGTCACACCTCAGTTCTGTTTGTGGTCAGCAGCTCTGTAGCTATAGAAGTTTATAGTGATCCCTTTCCTAGCCCAGGCTCTACTACAAAATATAAAAATTATACCATCTTCTTAAGTCTCTTCCAAACACCAACATCATGTAATACTAAAATTAAGAATAGCAGTGACTTCATACACAACAATAACAACTGAAATAGTTACTGAGTATTAACTGTGTCTAGGACTTGAAGCCAGAAAGATGGCCTAATACGAACTTTGGCTCCCATAGATCTCACTCACACCCCAGCAGCAAGAACAAAGCAGACAAAAATTTAATAAAAAGTTAAATATTATATTAATCCAGAAGCTAAATTAGATTCCTATACTGAGCAGGAAGGATAAATTCTAATATTCCTGCCAGCGCTACAATTCACCTTTGGTTCGCTAGAGATTGGAAAGGGTTAGATACTTGCCAAAGATGAACAATAGCAGCAGAGCTCTGACTATTTTTTTTAATCTTCTTCCAAAAGGTGGTGATCACTCCCATTTTTTCAAAAAGAAATTGTAAAACACCAGTAAGAAAACCTGCACGGTTGTTCACAGTCCCTGAGCCTTGCAGGGTGTCCATCATATTGTGCCCTGCCATTGAAAACACTAGTGCCTTTGTCTCTTCAGAAAACTCTTTTATGTTAATGTTACCAAGAGAATCACGTGTCATGAGACAGATGTCTCCCCTTATCCTGTCTAAAGACGTGTGGTAACTCTGTTTTTGTCCTTAAAAAATGGCAGTCACACCCTGGCCGGTTAGGCTCAGAGGTTAGAGCATTGGCCTGTGGTCCAGAGAGCCTCCGGTTTGGTTCCTGCTAAGGGCATGTACTTTGGTTGCAGTTTGTCCCCAGCCCTGGTTGGGTCGTGCGGGTGGCAGCCACTCGATGTGTCCCTTTCACATCGATGTTTCTCTCTCTCTTCCTCTCTTTCCCTCCCACTCTATCTGAATAAGAGATGGAAAAATGTCCTCGGGTGAGTATAAAAACAAAAACACAGCAGTCACTATTTTCTGATGAAATCCCATAACTCATTTATAACTTTCAAATGTGTTTCTTTCCTTGTCATGTCTGGTTTCTAATCTTCACCTGTCAACAAATACCGGCCACATCTTATTTTCTGGATTCAGGTTTTACGTCTGTAAGATGAGGAATCAGACAAGATAACACCCATGTAGTTTCGGTATACCTTAGTGGTTTGCACAACAAGGACATCTGTGTGGACCTCTCTGCTCTTACCTACACAACTGAAAGGTGTAGAAGAGAGGCGACTCGCTGGTGAGCACGGCTCTCTATACCTACCAGCACATTAACACCACTTCTTAGTGTGAAAAATCTCAAGTAATAACTGTGCGGTTGTCGTGGGTGCAAGAGATCCACTCCTACTCGTTTATTTCCGGCTCAGGAGAGAAGAGCACAGTGATCCGGGACACAAAACAAACATTCCATAATTTCTAAATGCTGATCACACACGATGAACAAGTCTCTTCTTCCTTAGCCACCTGGAAGAAAGCCACTGATACGACAGAATAAGCCGTCACCTGCAATACGTGGAAAGGGGACCTGCACTTCCCAGAGCACCATGAGCTTGCCCTCCCATCATTACCTGAACTGTGTGTCGTGACCATTCAGATCCATTGCACGTCAGATCACAAAGTCAAGTCAGTCTTCAGAAGTATTGCAGAAAGATGAAAACACCCTGACTTAAGTGCCAATAGCCTTTTGTGTAACTTCTCTCTCCACTACTCTCTCTGGGTTTCCAGTTCTTTCTCTGTAGGATGAGGGGTTGGCGAAATAACACCCACATTTTTTGAGTCAGTTATTTTGTTGCAACTAATCACTGTCATTGAAGAAAAATTATTTGTCTCTGCTCCAAGAATAACAACAGAACTTAGGAATAACTGAGAGATCACTTTATTCAGACACAATAAAAAGCAACTTCAAAATCCGATGGTCATGAATTCTTGTCTTATGGAATGAATTAAGATTCTGCAAGACTCTCCAGGGAATCTCTGCTGGAACCTTTACTCCTAACACCTCTGCAGGGGCAGCAGGACCCCACAGAAGCCCAAGGGTGGTCATTAACACATTTCCTAAACTCTTTCTTTTTCAGGTTAAGCAACTTCAATTCCTTAACCTGTCATTCAATTGCTCACTTTACAGGCCAACACTCTCTATTTTTACTAGGCTCTTCTCAGTGGCAGAGTTCAAAAATGGATACCGTGCTTTAAAAATATCCAGAATGTAGAGAATATAACCATAAATCACATTCACTAACCCAGAAAATTATACTTCTTTAACTAAAGTAAAAAGATTTGGTATATTTCACATAAAATAAAATTTGAACATCATTTTGCAGTGAAACAAAGTCTTGTAGCATCAAGAAAAAGATATATTTATTTTAAAACTATTTCCCACTGAGAAGGGAGCCAAGACGAAGCAGCGGCTTCTCGGTGCTGTTTCGGCAGTTCGTGAGGAAGTCGCTGAACACGCTGGAGTGGATTCATTAGTCAAAGCATTTGCGCCACAAGAGTCATGCTTCCTTGAAATATTACCACTGCACAGTATTAGCAACTTCAAATACAGCTTTAATTATTTTAAAAAAGCATTCATGGAATAATACTGTGTGAACAGCAAAACAGAGTCTGAAATAATTTTAGTAATGTCTCATATCAAATGAAGCTCTACTTGCTGCAATCTTTTTTTTTTTTTTTGTAATCCTCACCCTAGGACATGTTTTTATCAATTTTTAGGGAGAGAGGAAGGGGGAAAGAGAGAGAGAAACAAAAGAGACAGAAACATCCATGTCAGAGAGAACCATCTATCAGTAGCCTCCCATCTACAGTTGGGAATCAAACCTGTAACCTAGGTGTGTGCCCTGATGGGGAATTGAACCTGAAACCTTTAGGTGCAAGGGACAATGCTTCAACCAAGGGAGCTACCTGGCTAGGGCTTGTTGCTGCAGCCTTTAAACAGATCTTAGGCTGTGGTAGGGGGGCAAACAAACTGCTTCAGGCAATCATGATTATAATTCTGATTTTATACTCAAACAAGATACTTCTTCTGTGAAAATAACTTTTATCTTTAAAAGGAGCTTATTGTATTCATTATCTGTAAAGTTAGCTAATTAAAGTAAGGGTTCTAGCTTTGTGTTCACAAACCAGTATGCTATAAATATTAGATAAATTCACCTTAAAATCTAAATGGAATAAAATTCTCATATAACATGGGGAGTTTCTTACAGCTTCTCATACTAAAAGGGAATGGTTAATTAGATGATATTTATGATTAAATATAAAAAAAAAAAATCAGTCCTGACAAGTCACTTTGGGCATAACTTTCAGAAATTGAAAGAGTTGATTATAGGTAGCCACCTTGATTTTCAATATAAAAAATGTATCTTACTGATATTTTCTCTACCTTGCTCAGGCTTTGGCATTTCAAAGGATTCCAACCTAATTTTCAAAAGATGGTATCTTTTTCTATACCTGTCAGTGTCTGTGTAATATTTAAACCAGATAGTATATGGGAAAACATGTATACTCTATAGAACATTTTAAAGATGCTATATTTTTTAACCTGCTCTCCATCTCCTTAGCAAAATTAATCTCTCCTCATCCTATACTATTGGAACTTTGTTTCACCTCTCTTAGAATTTTTAACACTTGATCTTTTCTACATGAGACAAACCATTTCTTCTAGTAGAATATGTCTTACTTGTGCATGTACAGTGCTTAGCATAGTGCCAGATTTTTTAAACAAATAATAATATTTTGTTGAATGAAGGGGAAAAAAAACCGAATTGACCATTACTAGAGAATATATTACAACCAATGTGCTTTAGGTGTTGTAGGCATAATTTCCTCATCCACAATTTCATCTGCATTTAATGCTTAGCTTCCTCTTTAAACATCTGCGTTCCTCCCGGAGACGATAGAAAAGGTTAGTGGAAAGTCCATGGCTCCTTTTCAGTGCTTAAAAGAGTAAATTTTGCCATTTTCTTTCAAATCGTTCCTTAAAATCATGTATTTAAAATATATCATGTGGGTTTATAATTGGTAAGACTTCTGATTAAATCATCTAAACTTAGAAACACCTTTAAATGCGTCATAATTTCTGGTCATTTATACGCCAAAAACCCTAGAGATGTTTAAACTGGAAGACAGCCTCTAGATCATCATTTCTCTAGCCCACCTCACGTTACTGATGATGCAACAGAAGCACATGAGGTAAAGTGACTTTGCCAAGGTCACAGCAAATCAGTGACTGAGAGCTGAACAACCCCAGGATGGACTCCGGATCACCTGACTCCAGCCCTGTGCTATTTCCTTCCTTCCTGTCCTCTCCAATGTATCCGTCCAGAACTAACTGACCAAGCAGAAGCAACTGGGGATAGTCAGACCTCTATCCATAACAACTCGCTTTATCATAGTACTATATGGTTTACAAAGGACTTTCATAGACTCGCTTCTTGAATTCTTCCCAAAACCCCAGAGATAGGACATTTACTTCTTTTTATGATACACGAAGGCCCAGAAATATAAAGTGATATGTCCAAGGTCACAGAGCTAAATTTGAGTCCAGACTTTCTTACTACGGACCTAATTCTCTGTACATAAAGTCACAGCACTCTCTGTTCCAAAGATATAGTCAGGTGAAGAAATAGAATTATGCCACTAGAATCCTCCTTTGTGTCCATTTAAGCCAAGATTCTAAGGGGCCTTCCCCAGTAACTCTATGAAGGGCTTACAAACGTAAAGGTTGACTTCAAAAGCACTTTAACACTAACCAGATGAATAACCCATGCAAAAAGAATAGATGAATTACAAAACAGGACAGGACAACCACCGAAATGCATGTCTGGCAAAATGATTTAGACATTAAGGACAAGAAAGTCCTTCCTTATCTACTTATTTCAGCCCTCACTTGAGCCGAGGGAACCAAAACACCTCTTCCACCCGTCCCCAGAGAGTGGAAATCCCGAGATATTTTGAAGACCTTCAAAGATGATGGCAGCTGAGGCTCCAGAAATGTACCCACATGCACCAATACAGAGGTCTCTCTTATTTAACACTCAAAAGAGTCCTGAGAAGCACAGTCTGCACCCCCAAGTCACAGGGCCAAGGATGGAACCAAAGACAAGCATTAGAATATAGGAACGTGTTCGGGGCAGTGTTCAAGGGAGCTGACAGGGAATGGCAGTCCAGGCTCTGACGGTTCTAATAGGAGGGAGGAGAAGATGAAGACCGGTGACAGCGTCCCTGTACAGACAATAATGAAGAATCAAGTCACTCCCTATGCACAAGGACGAGAACCACCAAGAAGCAACGGATTTCTTTCTCATTTGAGAAACAACAGAGAAGTTGCTTCTAACAAAGTGAAGGAGGAAGTTTGTATGCCTAACTAGATTTCCCAGGGAGAAGATCGGTATTTCTCTTCCATGAGCAACAGGAAGTTAAGTCACAATGCATAGGATCTCTTCTTTCCAGGGCATCTGAACTCGGGATGAGATCGGAGTGATCTTTCAAAAAAGAAGAAAGGGGAAGTGGAGACTCTGCTACATGTATGTCAGAACACACGTGTGCCACGCATGTCTATGTCCCTGTGGGTGTCATAAAAAGTGGTACACAACCCAATACATAAGTATTATTGTATATCAAGGGCTTTATATTTTTATTTACTCCATTAACTTTCTATTGTATGCTTAACATGTGTCAAGTCACTGGGATTACAAAGAAGAAAGACCTAGTCTTTGCCCTCCTGATGGCACAGCCTAGGAGAGCAGCTCTGACAGGCACCCAAGGGGCTACAGTACAATGTTGAAAGAAATCAACATTGGGGGTGGGGCTACAGGGCCCGAGCAGTGAAGCAGTCTCATTATTTGTGGATATAAGAATTTAATATATAGGGTGGGGCAAAAGAAGGTTTACAATTGTTCATATGAAAAATAATGCAATAATTAATAAATAATAATACAAGATTAAACTCTGTTTCATGTACTCACAACTGTAAACCTGCTTTTGCCCCACCCTGTACTTTGGAAAGATATTGTAGATCTCTTTTAAGTTGTGTTTTGTTTTCACGAGTAATATACTGATTGTTCATGTTATATTACTGATAAAGAACTTGCTGTTGAACATTGCTTTTTTTATAGTTCTTAGCTTCCCCGTAATATACCATTTGCTAATAGTTAAGTCATGAAACCATAAATTTAACAGAATATGTTACATTCTTAAGTGTTCACTGAAGACAGCATTCTCCGCCTCTTCAAAATGTTTAAATACTATGTTTGTACATCTGGTGTGTGCTTTCAAGACAATGTAAACATGGGAAAATCTCAAAAATATGTTGCAAAATGGCACAACCAAAGCTTCATTTGGGAAGTTGTCCCTTAAATTTGCTGGATGAATTTGAACTCAATCAATATTAACCTAGGCAAATAAAAAGAGCCCTGCTCTTCCAGTTTAAGACCCGTGGTCCTGCTTTCAAAAGACATAATGAGAACTCCAAGCCATTGTGTCCTATGACATTACAAAGAGTCCAGGGTCCTGTACCTATGTCCAAAGCATAGCTCCTTCATTTGCATTACTCTTTTTAAAGAAATCCTCAGGGATTTTCAAAACTGGTACTTCAAGATCTCTGAGACTCAGAGCTACTACTTAATCATTTTAATCCTATTTATAGATACTGGGTTTTAGGATGGGTTGCAATTTGATTTAGTGGGTAGAAAAATAGTGTGGGAATCAAGAAACCAGAGTTTCAGTCCTGAATTTGACAGGACTGAGTTACGTTTTCCCTTAGCCTCAGTGTTTGCAGGTAAAATCAAGAAGCTAAAAATTACTTCCAAAGTCCCTTCTGACCATAAAGATTTTATTACAGTGCTGGAATTCATAAGAGGATTTTCCTGGGAAATTATTGCTTGAATTGTGAGAACTGAGACTCATTTCCAATCATGAATTTGAATGTAGACTTAATCACTCCCATCTCTTAGACTTGGAGCCTCTAGCAGTTGTTAATATGTCCACGGTGGCATTTACCATATTGCATCTTGAGCAGTGGTGTCTGTCTCCCATGCTAGTGTAGAAGGCTCAAGAAGTCAGGAACTGTCTCTTATTCAACGTTTTGCCAATGCCCAGCAATGCGTGACTCAGGGTAAATGCCCGAGTAGTGGAAAAATGAATGAATGTCAAGGCAACTTTAAAAAACTATCTGACATGACCTTGGTAGTGTCTTAACCTTGTAACTCTTGAAGAGATTGAACACAGGCTTTTAATTTCATTCCTACTTGAAATACAATTAAATGTACAATAAAGGTGTGCATGTGTGTGTGCGTGTGTGTGTGTGTGTGTGTGTTTGATAAATCTATAAAGATGAAACAAAGGGGAGAGAAAACAACAAGAACCAAATTTTAGAAATGGGAACCCAACTGGTGAAGATGTAAGGAATTTAGCAGACTAGAGAAAGCTGAATTCTAAGTCAGCAGTGGGTCGAGACAATCAACAACTTCTGAGACTACAGAATCCTCAAACGTGTAGACACTGGTAGCCCCAGGTTTGTCTAGAAGTAGGGTAAAGAGTAAAGGAATAAAATATGCAAGATTGGTGGGAAGTTTGTTTTTAAGAAGGCATTATAATTTTAAACCCTCTCCTAAACATTGAGCATCTAGACAACTGCCCTCCTCATTCCCAGTAGAAGACTAGAGATTTACTCTTTGTAAAGAACAGAACAGAAGTGCTCTGTACAGGGAGCAGAGTGAGACCACATTGAAAACTGGGAGATTAAGGGAACATTTATACACTGATTGCTGAGACACACAGTATCCTGGCAGCCAGGTCTTTGCCATCTAGGCAGAAGAAAGGTCTTCTTTCAGGGCTCTTGTAAATGATAAGAGATAATACCTGAAGGTACTGATACCAGGAGTTCCACAATGAAAAGCCCACTAAGATCACCCTACAACTAAGATCATTGTTAACAGGCCCCACCCACGTGCACAGAGCTTCCAGTAAATATATACATAATTAATATCTTCAGTAAGGTACTGGAAAATATTGCCTCAGTAAAATAAGACAGCCTAATACAAAATCAAACACTCAAAGAATACTAACAAATAAGAAATCTTGGAAACTAAAACTCTGATATCAAAAAACAAAACCTAAGAGAAAGACTAGAAGATAGAGTTAGCTTTATTACCTAAAAAAATAAGGGGTAAAAGTGTAAGATAGATGAAAAATAGAAAATAAAACATATAAAAAACATTAAAAAAATTTAAGATATGAATATCTAAGTAACAAGATTTCCAAAGAGGTGAAACCAAATAACTAAAAAAAGAAGAAGAAACAGAGAATAGGAAATCATCAATAAGAAGAAAAAAACTTTAGGAAAATTATCTAGATGTAAAGAATATGACTGTCCACATTAAAGAAGCCTGCTAAGTACCCAGCATAATGGGTGAATGAAAACTACAAGGCAAATCTTCATAATTTTTCAAAATTCTGGGTTAAAGCATAGATCTTACAGGTTTTCAAAGAGAAAACAATCAGGCATGTTCAAATAAATAATAATAATCAGAATGGCATTGGACCGGAACAACAGGATGCATTCAAATTCTGAAAAAAGAAAATTTATTTCAACCTAGAATTCCATACCTAGCCAAACGATTGTTCAAATATAAAGGGGGAGGGGAAATGGAGACATTTTCAGATATGCAAAGGCCTATAAAATTAACTACTATGTATCTTTTCCCACCAAATTACGGAGTGAACTAGGAAAGAATACAGAGAACTCAGGAAAGCAAGAAATTCAGAGTCCCGCAGAGATTTTCCAAGGTGATGAAAAGGGAGATCCCAGGATCAAAGCAGTGCCCAGGGCATAAAAGGAAGTCAGAAGGTTCTGAGAGAGAGTACTTCCAAAAGGTGAACTTGATTTTTTTTTAAAAAAAATCTGTACATCTGAATGTCTTGAGATGAGACTCATACCACTGGCAGAGACTTGGAGCTAAATAATGAAAAGTATGTAGAGAGCTGAGCAAGCAAAAAGCAAGACAACTATCAACCACAGACAAAACAAAATTGTACAAGAAAAGCAAGAATAATCAGATTTTAACTTGGCTTAGTCATGAAAAGTATTCACTTAGTCGAAATAATGTAACGACTAAATACTGATCCAAACAGAAGAGCAGTGAAACAGCCTGGGAAGATGGCGGGACGGAAAGGATGCCTGTTTGGGGGAGCATGTGATTATGAGAGTGAGGTGAAAATGTCATTTTCATGGTGAGGCATAAAAAATAGGTGTAAGAAATTGACAGGCAGTAAGAAGAGAATATTATTTAGAATATGGAGGTAAATCTCAAAAGGAGTTGAAAGTGTTTCTCTCTGGAGAGAAAAAAAAATTGGGGACGGGGACAAGGAACTTTGGTAATATACATTCTATGTGACAAACAAATAACATGTAAGGAGGAAACCACCTCAAATGATATTCACGAGGAATTGTCTTGACACCTGTCTTGCTCCTGAAACATTCCCGAAGGACTGAGTAGCCCAGGAGGCTGCAGGGTGCTCTCCGACATCCTCACGTATTTACCAAGACCTGATTCAACGGTCATTCGAGATCAGAAGAGGTTGCTCAGAGAAAAGACAAGGCGGCCCTGGCCATCTGTCCAACTGCTCCTTATGGTTATGAGATGAAAATCATCTGCTGACCTTCATTTTGAAAATCTTGTTCATAAATCTTTCGCCAGCCAAGCTGAGGCCTTCTCTGTACAAAGTGGTATTCTGGATTTTAACCATTGATTTTGGCTGTTCAGTGAGGCAGTGTTTTCCTAGAACAGTTTTAAGACTGTGATCCAAAAACAATATCTTTGTGGGGTTACCATATTTTACAGCTCCATGTTGAGTTACCACTAAAAGCTCAGACTGAAAGTATTATGCTTAGAATTTATTTAAACAGTCAGACTCAACAAAAGCCCATGGCTATGATTTTTGTACCAGACTCAACAAAAGCCCATGGCTATGATTTTATAATAAGACAGCTCTGAGATACTTCCTGATAGCTACATTTCAATGAGTGTATAATATATGTCAGGAAGTGCGGTAAGCACTCTCATGTATTATCTAATTTAATTTTCAAATCAACTCTATGAAGAGATACTATTATTATTTTCATTATATTGATGAGAAAATCAGGGGTTAAGGAAATTAGTATCCTTGCTCAATAGCTTAAGCCAGTAAGTAGACAGACAAAAATCAAAACCAAGATTTGATGCAGAAACTGCTATTTTTAATTTATCTCCTCTAAAGAAAGAGGGACAGAATATCAAAAGATATCATTGAAAGAGCAATGGTAACGTTGAAGGCAAATATATTTCTTTTTTAATTAAGTTTTTATTGATTTTTAGAGAGAGAGATAGAAATATCAATCGGCTGCTTCCCACACACCCCCCACTGGGTATCAAGCCCTGAAATCTGGGCATGTGCCCTGACCGGGAATCGAACCAGTGACCTCTTGGTGCATGGGATGATGCTCAACCAACTAAGCCTCACTGGCTGAGCAGCAAATATATTTCTTACATGAGTCTTCATATATTTAAAGATAAGAGAGTTTCAGAAACTTCACATAAATAGTTACAGCATGCATGCATATTAGTACTTGTATAGTTTTGCCCTATCATTATAATTCTGAGACTTGATAAATATTTAAAGATTTTTAGGGAGCAATTTTTGAGCCAAACACATTTCAAAAAGGTTTTTTGGACCATTTTCCTAAAATACCAATATGTAAGTCTTAATGTAAAAAAATGGGGGGATTGAGAGCCAAAAGAAGACAGAAATGAAACTCACACTTCCATTAGGTAAAGGAAGTGTGTCAGCAGCAGAGGTTGGCAAAACTCAGAGGATGCAGTGCTGGACCACAGCACAGCCTCTGCCACGGCAGTGTGCCTATAGATGTGCCTTGCCTTGGACAGTAGACATTGTCTTGAAAACCTAGGAAATAATAGAAGATTTGCAAGTACACTTGTATTCTAAAAACCCTGGGAATGTAATTGTTAAAAGGTAATTATATTAATTAATATTTTTGAAATGTAATTTATCACCCACATTATATAATTTGTAACAGGCCTCCACAATTTTCCCCCAATTTTTCTTTTATGATTTATCATTCGTGGTAGCTGTTCCCAACCCTACCTGCTTCATGAGGGCAGGGACTTTTTCTTGTCACTACTATATTCAGCACCAAGAACAGTGTCTGGCATAACAAATATTTGCTAGATGAATGAATTAACCAATCACTTAATCTTTTCCTAGTTGGTACATGTATATTAATGATTCTTTGTCTTTGCTTAAACTATTTCATCACCTGCGATACTTTTCCAATATTTCAGTCCCATCCCTTCCACCAAACCAAGCTCAAATGCCAACTTCTTTTTACTGAATTCCCACAGATTACATTTCTGTATCTAGTATATAACAGAGGCTATAAGCCTTGTCTCGCTCATTGGTTCCTGGCCTATAACACCTGTCCTGAGCAATCCACACAGCAGCTATGTTAATGAAACTCAATGTAAAACGTAGTCTAAGTTTTCACATGCGTTGCCAGCTGTCAGCTTTTCCTAGGCTTCTGTTTATGTCTACCTTCAAAAGCTGTCTGTGCTGTCTTCATGAAGTCAGAAACCGTGTCACTTTTCATGTCGAGTCCCAATAACAAGCAATGTTCATGGCACAGATAAATGGATACATGTACACATTCAAACATGGATTTTTTTTTTTAGAAATTAACTAACCAGTGTGGTTGTGGGCCACGCTGGGTGATTTTTAAGATATAGTCTTGTTTACTTTTTTAAACTATGGAATTCCTCATGAGAATGCTACCCCATGGTCCCTTATTCTTATATTCTTCAATAGTCAGCTAAATATACATTTATTTCTAGAGACAATACCCAAGTACAAGAGAATCTTATGCTAGCTTGTCTACACCAGTGGTTCGCAAAGTGTGAGTCCCTAGACTAGCAGTATCAGCAGCCCCTGGGAACTTGGAAATGCAAACTCTTGGGCCCACCCCAGGCCCACTGAATCAGAAGCTATGGGAATGAGACCCAGAATTCTGTGTCCTAAAGAGCCTGTAAATTATTATGATGCATGCTAAAATCTGAAAACCCCTGACCGGGCACACTGGGACAAAGCTGTCCTCACTGTTCTGACACAAACAATGGAATGCTTCCCAGACCTAAGAAACGATGTCAACATTCCTGTCACAGGAGTCAAGTCTTCATATTAAGCCAGACAATGGGAAAAAATTAGTAAAATTCTGATCAAAAAGATCAGTGGATTGACCAACTGATGTCACCACTCTAATTTTTATAGCCTGTCAAACCAATGTGCCTTAGAACCTATCATCTTAGAACATGCCCCACAGCTGCATGGCATTCTGGTGGTTACAACAGAGAAAACTGAGTGAACTGGAGCCAGAAAAGCTGGAGGAGGAGACAGAGCAGCAGAGCAGCGATGGTCAGCAGTCCATAGGAATGCAGGAGGGAACGGAACCAGTTCATACCAGTCACAGCTGGTGGCAAAGGAGGGAGGAGGCGAAATGGCAGGGGCAGGAAGGAAGGAATATGGTAGTGAGAGTAAACATCAGCATCCAGCATCAGGTAGGAATCCTGCCATGCGTCAGGAATGCCGCCTACAGTAGTGAGAAGGATACCAAACACTGCATGTAGTTCTATGTTAAGGGACTACCATGATGGTAGGAAGCTTGAGGCAAAAAGTCCAATCTCACACAGGAACAGAGGAAGTAGTAAGCCTAAGGGTGAGATAAAAACCACCCAAGCAGAAGCTGTTGTTATTGAGTACTGATTTTATCTTTGATTACTTATATACATTCTCTGTATTTGTCCCATTAACCTTGAAAGAACAGTTGTACAAATGAGGACTCCATGACACACAGACATAACTTACCCAAGTCACAGGGATTAGCAAATTGCTAGTTGTGTATGTGATTTCAAGTTCTGTAATCATTCTACCATATGAATGAGCTTCCCAGATATGCAGAAGTTACAACTCCATGCTTCCTAGGGCCCCTGGGTTTGGAACCAACCTAAGGCACAGGAGGGCAGTGGGCTCTTTCTCAAACCCAGCCGAGATCAGGCAGGAACTGCTGATGACTCCCCAAGCTGGTTCTCATTGGTCCAGAGTTTGGGGGAGACTGAGCCTGCAGAGATCAGGCATCCTGAAGGTTATAAGGTGTACACAAAATTTTAGGTATATGTGAACAGCAACAGCTAGATTAGTTTTTCGGTGACTAATTGACTTACCAGACTTGAAAAAGTATACCTTAGATGTTCACTAGTGGTTAAGCTCCCAGACTCTGAAGCTAGTCTGCATTTATCAGCTGTGTGGTCTGGGCAACTTATTTAACATCCCTATGCCTGGGTTTTCCACTTCTTGAAACAGGAATAACAATAGTGCCTGCTTTCATGGATTGTTATACAGATTGAAGGAGTCAATATATATACAGCACAGTGTTTGGTACAGCGTAAAAGATACATAAGCATTCTTTCAAAAGACTCGGCTAATCAATAGATGAGTACATAAAAAAGCCGTGGTACATATACACAATGGAATACTATGCAGCTGTAAGAAAGAAAGATCTCTTATCCTTTGAGGTGACATGGAGGGACCTGGAAAGTATTATCCTAAGTGAAACAAGCCAATCAGAGAAAGACAAATATCACATGATCTCAGTTATTTATGGAATATAATGAACAAAACAAGCTGATGAACAAAATAGACCCAGAGACATAGAAGAAAGGTATAGACTGACAGACCTCAGAAGAAGGGGATGAGGAGGGAGGGAAGAGATAAACCACAGAATTTATATGCATATATGCATAATCATGGACATAGACAACAATGCTGGGGACGGGGCAAGGGGAGGGGATTGGGAGGAGAGGAGAAAGGAGAAACACCTGAAACAAAAATAAATAAATAAAATAAAATAAAAACAGCTATCTCCTCAAATGTCCTTTCAGTGTTTCACATGAATAAAGCACGGAGTTATGAAGCATGAAGAGATTTGCTTGAGTTCAGGCTAAGTAGATTTGTTTAAATGTTTATAACTGAGTCTATCATCTCGTGTACCATGCTTTATTTAAAAAAACTAATAAGCTATTGATAAAAGATTTGAAAAAGGAAAAGAATTCACTCACAATCCAATCACCATTACCTAACTATTGCCAGTTTTTGCATATTACCATCTACTCTTTGTCCATAGACATACAAATTTTAAATTATTATAATCAATACATATATCCACATCATTGTTTTATCATTGTCATCATATTACAAGTATTTCTGATTATAACTCATGCTCATAAACATACTAATGGCTGTTAAATAGTTCACCTCATCACTACATTTTGTTATTTGCACAATCAAGAAATTCAGCTTACTAACCATAAAACACTTATACCTTCGATAACTTTCATCTGGATACAAAAAAATTTTTAAATGCTTTTTCTATCTAAGATGATGAGTAGCCAATCAAAAATCAGAAGAGATGATTATTGGCTTTTAAACTGTTTGAAGACAATGAGGGACAAAGTGCAATTCTTTTGGAATGACTGAGAACGGAAAGAAAATCAAATACCCTTTCTGTAATGTTGGGGAAACACTCAGCTCTTGAACTCTTGGCATTATTCTGTTTATCTTTTCTTCTTTTTAGGGGGATGTGCTGGTTTGGGTTGGGAAAGAGGAGAAAACTGTATCCACCAAATCAATTTCACATATGAATAATGTATAAATAAACTAATCTTCATTACAAAAAAGATATGTGTGAGGGTTAAAAAAAAAAATAAAAAGCTACAAAGGAGAAAACTGTATCCACCAAATCAACTTCACATATGAATAATGTATAAATAAACCAATCTTCATTACAAAAAAGATATGTGTGAGGGTTAAAAAAAAAAAAAGCTACAAAAACGTAATGTACAATCTGCTGAGTAAAAATGACACTGAGTTAGCCAAAGAAATAGGAGAGACCCAGGTGCCAACCATAAATCCTGTAGTTCCTACATGAACACATCACAAATGCTGGTCCTTACAATTCCAGAGTTGAAAGGAATCTTGCCTCTAGTCCACCCACGTTTCACAGGTGAAGAAACAAGGACAGAGAAAGGAAGTGACCAGCCCAACCTCACACAATGAGCTGGGGCAGGAATCAGGGTTCAAATTCAAATCTCCAGACTCCGGATCAGGGTCTTCCTCACCCACCAGTTCAGACACAGTCAAGCCTCTATTGTGGACACAAGCATGCAATCTACAAACAGCCAAGTAGCAATTTCCCAGTAGTCTTAGTGCTTCCTCACTTGGAACCAAATTAATTGTTCAACACAGTTCAATTGCTCAACCCAGTTATAGACTAGAAAATGAACCCAGGTTTTCTAGTGTGTCGTCTAACGTCAGTTTTATTTCATCAGAACATGCACATGTTTCCTGTGCCTCAGTGAATTACCCCAGTAGATACCCCAGTTTGAAAACTTGGCTTTAGAGAATTTAACACATAGAACATACTCAATAAATGCTGCTCATTAAATAAAGCGATCAATCACCTTGTTATAAAATTGCTTTGGTTGACTCCTTTGCCTTGGTATTATTGAGGGTTTTGCTATATTTGCATTATCAGTTTGCTTTTCGTGCTGCTGTTGATGCAAAGTCCATAAATAAAAAGTACCCATGTCATCTCATTTTAAATTATCTGTAGGCTTGACATTTACATGGCAACCTTTCTTTGGATACATAGCAAATATTTCTCCTTTGAGTTCCAGAGGAGAGAAAGTAAACCAAATTCAATTGTAAATTATACTGGAAGTGTTGAAAATATTTTGAAATGAAACAAGAGCCCTTGGAGAAAATTGCTTAAATAATCTAATTTTAAACAATCCAGATTATAACAATCAGAATGATCATGTAATAAATGCTGTGTAATTCTCTTATTTGTAGAGCCTCTGAGCCCAGTTTAGTATGTGAATGAGACTAAGTACAAGGACATCGTGGCATTTTTTCTTTTTTTTTACAGTCAGATTTTCCATTTCCAAAAAGTTGAAAAGGCGTGTCCTAATATGCCTGTGTTGAGGTTTGCTTGCTCTGTTTGAATGTTAGCAGTGTTTGAGGGTTCGAGAAAAACCTAATTGTTTCACATGGGTGACAAATGTAGGCATGAATGGGATGGGGAGAGACAGACACTTGGAAGATTGGCATTGCTGCTTCTTCCTGCCTGCTGTTTAAGGGAATTTTTTATGTGTTTAGTCATCTTCTGAATGGCCTCTGAAAGTTTCTGGATTGTTTTTTCTGCAGCCTGGTCCCTTTGGGTTGCTTTTGAGGCTAATGGTCAGTCCACAAAGAGGCAAGAAACAAAAACCAAACCACAGAACAGCAGCTTCCCGTTACTTCTTTCACAATTTAAAGCCCCACTTTCAATCATCTGTCCTCTCTGAATCACTGGTGGTGATTTGTTTCAGGTAAAATGCAAGGCAGAGCATGTGCTAAAGAAAGAAAGACAATGTCTGTGGAGGGACAACAGGTGTCCTTTGGGGCTTCTGCCAAGGAACCATCCGTTGCATCACAGCCCCCAAATACCATGGTCTGCCTGGTTGGAAGTCCTACATTCCCAGAGACAAGGAGACAGAGACTGTTTCAAAGAGTAACTGAAGAGAAGAGCAAACTAAAATTAGAACTACAGACATAGATCATGGAAAAAATCCCACTGTGATGAGGATGAAGATGTTGGAGAAACAATATATCATCTTAGCCTCAGACACCTGCCATGTCTGTTTTCTATCCCAACATAAAGTACAGAAATTGGGTCTCTCTTCTACATGTACACGTTCTTACCACTAAAGAGGATGCTAATGAAAGTCAAGGTCCAGGCAGTAGGAGTCTTGTAGTGTTCCTGATAAGGGACACAGGTACATGTTATAGTGTCACAGTAACCACTCTGTAGCTTATCTATTGATTCATAACTGAGAGTGTACATTCTAGTCACCTGAGATATTTCTTAAATATCTGAGTCCCGGGTACCCAGTGATTGTGATGTGTACCCCTGATTGGGTACACATTTTACACAGCCTGTTTTTAAACCATTCCAAGCTATAATATTTGATCCAATATATCTCCACATTCAACCACACAAGATGTTATATAATGGCCTCAAATCTAAGCCTGAGCCACATAAAAACAAATTCAGATATCCTAGAAATTACTGTAAAAAATATAAAAATGAGCTCAAAAGAAATCCCTTTTGGTAAATGAAAGTCTCTGCAGAAGTCAGTGGAGATGATTTGTTGGGTGTCTAAACAGAATGCTTGCTGCTTCAAGTATGAAGATGGCAAAGGACCCATTTCTCCCCACCAGGATCTGTGTCTGTCTAGTGAAAAGACAAACACAGCTAATAATGGTGAAAGATTGATTCTAAAGAATACTCGTTGGTAAGAGTTTAATTTCATACGCATGATATTGTGGTATGGGACTTGGAGTAGGTGCAATAATTCTTATTTTACAGAGAAACAAAGTTATTAAGATGAGTTGCCGAAGTCACTTAGTCTTTTTGAGACTCTGTTTTGTTATCTATAAATGTTAAAATATCTAATCTCAGAATTTTAAGGGAGAAGACATAATAAAAGCCCTTAGAAAAAATACAAAGTGTCTCATGAATGTTATTTATGGCTGTTAATACATGAAAAATCAGGAAACCAGACATTAACAAATCCAATATACCACTAGTGGTTACTTAGTAGGCACCAAACACCAGGCCCAGAAGGGTTAGTATTGCAGAAGCTTTAAAGCGGAAAAGAACAGGGATAAGAGAATGACAGGACATAACTGGCTACCTCCAGACTCATTACTAATGCTAACAAACCTCATAACAGCCGCTTAAGTCACACAATAGATTATTAGCTCGGTATCTAGTCAGTTGGAACAGATTTTAGAGTAGATACTTAGCTTGAGTTCAAATGTTCTCCCTCACAACAATTTTGTTTAAAAAAACCAAAAGGCAAACAAAAGACAGGCATTATTGCTATGGAATGTTAAGTGCCTCTGTGGTGGTCATTCATTTCTGTATGATTTTATATTCTAGTCTGCTGGGTAACCTACTCAAACTCTGAAATATGAATGACATACAATGTTAGAAATCCACAGCTCTTAAGCCTGTTTGTGTAGCCCTGGAATATAAGCTCCTGGAGGGCAAGCTAAATGCACTATTTATATTTCTATCCCCTGCATTTAATAATGTGTTTGAAACAACATGGCATCTCAGTAAATACACTGAATTAAATAAAATTAATTTCCTGCAATATTTAAGAATCCTGAAACTCAGAGAGGAAAACTGATATGTCTAATAGTGTAATAGAATTAAAGCTGGGGTAAGAACAGAGGTCTCCTATCTCCAACATCTATTCTATTATAATTTTTGCTGTATTATATTTTACTTTTCCCACCACAATGGCCTCGGTATTTTAGTTTTTGTTGTTTTTAACAACGAAGTAGTTTTCTTAAGATTGCTTCCCAGTTCCCTAAATGAGTTCCTACATAGACATTTTCTTTCTCTCCTGTAGGGTGAATCATCCTGGTTTCAGAGAAATGACTGTTCCATATAGTAAATGTGTTATTTCATGGCTCTGGCTGGACTCTAATGGGTGGTGCAAAATCCAGAACAGAACTGAATCTTCATTGGGAACATATATGCAGTTCTCAATAGAGAAAGCAGGTCAGGCTACTGACTTCCATGTTCTGGAATCAAATTGGTGTTTCTGTAGCCCTCCTAGTAGCCAAATATATTTTGCCTCTCCTAATTTACAATCACCTGATGTACAAACATGACATGATAAACTAATCAAGGCTATTCAATCCAGCGCACACAATCTGAGTCCCTAGAGTACCCATTTACATAGGTAAATGAAAATGTTTTATCTGAGGCAGGCACCCTGGGGGGCTGCAGAAATGTTATTCACACAAGAAGGACAATCTATTAGTGGAGATATGAGATGAGATCTTTAAGATCAAAGATTGCGTTTTAGCTTTCATTTATATTCTCAGAACATTGGGAACATAGCAGGTGCTCTATGAACATTTGTTTAAATAGAAAGCATAAAATTACAATGCTGATTGTAAGAAATTCAGTATATACGGGACAAACATGTAGGTCACATAAAGTATGCCAACAAAATAGTAATGAGATATGAGGAGGTCAGGGGAGATTTTAAGGAGCAAGGGCCACATCAAATGAATCTCAAAAGAGTTGACCAGAGACATATGACAATGGGAAAAGGTTAGAGCTACATTCACTCTGTTAAGATGTACCTTGATTAAAAAGTCTAATATCACACTATCATGAATATGTATCAACACATTGTCAGGAGCTCAGAATGGACCTAGAAAATAAGTGTTTAAAAATAATCAATGTTGAAAGTAAATGGCTTAAGGAAGAGCAGAGAGGGTATTTAAAAGTGAGTTTGTTTTCTGATGTAAACATGAGACAGGCAGTTTCTTTTCCTTTCATTCCCATTCTGTCCAAAAGTAACAAGAAGGCCTATATCATGATTACATATCCAGGAGCTTCCATATTGATTAGTGAGATCATATCAAATCTTCTCTACTGAGGGGCCAGAAGTGATGTCATTCTGATACAATCAGTTCCCCAAGACCTAGACCAGTGCTTCTTAAACTTCAGTTATACATAAATGACCAGCAGACCTTGATGAACTGCAGATTGGATTCAGTAAATCTAGGGTAGGGCCTGAGATTCTGTATTTCTAACAAGTCCCCAAGTAATGTTAATGTTGCTTCAATGCTGCTGTTAATGTGGTCTATGGACCACACCTTGAGTAGCAAGGATAGCCTAGACCAGTGGTTAACTCTAGTTATCCATTAGCATCAATTGGAAAGTGTTTTTAAAATACCTATGCCCAGGTTCTACTCCAGGACCAATTAAACCAGAATGTCTAGGGATGTGGCCTAAGTATCTTCATGCTTTCAAAGCTCTACAGGTGTTTCTAATATACCAGCCTGATATTGAGAACAAAGCTAGACAAAGATAAATGTAATATAGTAGTCAGCGGTGGGGGGGGGGGAGTGGACAGAGTGGGGAGGAGTGAGAGAGAGAGAGAGAGAAATGATGGGTAGAAGATAGATAGATAGATAGATAGATAGATAGATAGATAGATAGATAGATAGATATAGAAATATAGACACATAAAACAAATCTCTTTCCTCACTCTAAATCAGTGCTTCTCAAACTTTAATGTGCCTATAAGATTCTACAGTTGAAAAAGCTAGTTTTCAACCACATTTTGATTATCAAGAACCTAAGTCACTGGTTCCCGAATGTTGCTGCATCTGGGATCTTTTAAAACTATCTGTATCTCTCTTCCACCCAGCATTCTGATGAAATTGGTATGGATGTAATCTAGGAATGAGGATGCTCAAAAAGTATACCAGATGGTTCTAATGTGCAGCAAAGTTTGTGAACCACTACAAGGCACAAATTTTATCAAAGCTGTTCAGACTATGCACCAACCAACCCAAATCTTTGAAGCACTATTAATTACCCTGAAGTATAAAGACTTGATTGCTAGGTCAATTTATTTATTTTCCTTTCATTTTTACCCTGGATGACAGGAAGTGATGCAAAGGATTAAGTAAGGAAGCAAAATAAAATTGATCTTATTTGTAAGTAACTGAAGTTCAACTTGCTAGAGACTCTGGACAAGTGTTCAAAGAAAGATTTTCAAATGCTAGAGGGAATGTAAAGGTTGTCAAATGCCAGTGACAGAATTCAAGATTAATTGGGCCATTAGGCTTTTTTTTCTGGGATGAAGAACTCTTGAACCCTCAACTGAATTATGCCATAATACTCTTTGAATCTATCTTAAAAAGAGTTTCCAGTAGAACAAAATAATGATACATACTTATATTTGGAAATGTCTTCCTAGAAATAGATTTGAATCTGTTGGGGAAAGAAGTTTGTACATGGAAGCATAAAGTATAAAAGATGCACCAATTTGAGTGGAATAAAGATACAAACTTCTTAACATACCCTTTTTTTCTTCTACAATAAAAATTTTAAGTTAGTTACAATTTTTAGCTGTGCCATATGCATCAACTTAGAAAATAATGCAATATGTAAAAAAAAAAAAATCATCCATTTTTAATGTGCTCACTACCTGGCTAATTCAGCATTGTAAAAGAAATCCAAGAGCATAAAGATTTTCATCATGTCTTTTGCATGAGGCAATTATGGTACCTCTGCAAAATTACCACAATATAGGCTTGGGGCAAAATTCTTCATTGCCTTTTGACCAATGCTATGATTCATGCCTGCATCACTGTTATCTGGATAGGCATAGAAGTTCTGGCTTGATTCTTCTCAGATATATTTCTCAGATTTTTTTTTTCTTTTCAAAACTCCTAAGTCTGGCAGAATATCTAGAACTCTACTGCTGTCAAGTTGAGATAAAAACCACCTGGAACTTTGAGAGACCTGTAGTATATTATATGGGCAAAGAAGGGAAATAAAAATGTATTGCTAAGAGATATATCCTTTTTATGATGGACCAAGAATTAGTATATAAATTAGAGGCTAAATGTTACCAAGAACCCTTGTAAAAACAACAACAACAAGAAGTTAATAACCAAATACCAGATGTCATCTAAGCACACACACAAAACTGTTTCATAATAAAATGATACTTTCTCTGTATGTTATTAACTTTATGTTCCAGAAATACTTAATCAACTGGAATATTACAGGCCTCTATGAGTTAAGATTGGTTTCTCATTTTAAAATGGATTCTATAATAAAGTTAATAAATATATGCCTCATTATATATAGAGACATGGATTTTCTCATATATGTATGTTGTGAGTCATGGAAATGCCCATCAGCACATCATAAGAATATTTCTTCTAAACTAAAAATTGCCAGCTTGTCTGAATTAATGTTGATTCAGTTCTTTTCATACTATAAATGCTTACCTAGGTTCAAATAGTTAACTCTACTAGTTAAATACTTAAAATACTTTATTGAACATATACCTGCTATCATTCAACATGCTAGTTTTATAAATCAGCCCAGAAATAGGTAATCTACCACAATTCCCTGATCCTGAGCACATTAGCACAATGACTGACATTCCTGGTTTAAAAATAAAACCTTGTTTCAAATATAGCTTCTCCAGTGCTTGGTAATGAATATAGTTTCATAAAAGTTGACATCATTTCTTCTGATTCCACTAGAATTAAGTACATCCAATATTCCTGCTGGGTATCTGGCCACATCACTCAAGGCTTTTGCAATCTGGTGGGTGTTTTAAGAAGGAGAAGAAAGAAGAGACCTGCATAGATCGAGTTAAACCCAAAGGATATCCAATCTTACAATTTTATAGCCATTTTGTTTATGTGTATTAAATATGCCATCAGGAGTTGAATTTTACAGTTCCTTTCCCAGTTAGTATGTGTACATCATACAGAATTGCTTAGGAAGAGAATATTAATATATACATGTCCACAACTAGTACATGCATCATGCTTGGGAGTCAGTACTCCCGATATACTGTTCTTCTTAGAGGTCAGTTCAAACGCACACTGTTTCAAATAGACCCAATTTTTCTGCTGATATGTGTTGAAAATGCAATAGGATGTGGTCATACACACCCAGAAATACCATCTTTGTGGGGTGAGGGTGGAGAAATACAAACATTTTTCATAGCAATGCATTATTGGGTATCAGATACAAACGCGCCTGTCAGCAATACTAAAGCAAATTAATTATATTTATCCAAGCTCATCCATTCCATAGAAAATAATTTGCTTTACCAATATATCTCTCCTCCCCCACCATCTAAAGACTCTCCCCACACCCCCGCCCCAAAAAGAATAAATAAAAACAACTCATCACACTTCACTAAGCAACTGATGGAGTATTAAACACTGTCTTCCAAGCTGTGGGAGTTAAAAAGAAGTGGCTCTCCTGCCAGGATTCCCGGTGCTGCAACGGACATAGCATCTCCTCCTATCGACCTAATATGATGCTCGCTCCCCAAGCACTGCAGTCCCCTCACTGAGGACTGCCCTGGCCACACGCACATGCAGCGGGATGTCCCCCTATGGGGACAGTTACATACCTTTGCTCTCCATTTCGGTCCCTTTTGAGTGCCGGGAAGTTCAATGGAAGTTGGCCGGAAGATGTGGGCCCGCTTCAGATTCCCAAATCTGAGAAGCCAATCTGATGATTTCGCCCGTACTTCCTTCCTTCCCCTCAGGCTTCCTGAAAGATGGGATTTCTTAAACCTTGAAGCTGCAATCAGCCACCAAAGGACACTTAGCAGCAGCAGCAGCAGATTGCCTCTACGGGGGATAAGATTGCGACGCACATCTGGCATTGAAATGCATGCACGGTGCCCGCTCAGATTCTTTTTTACCTGGGTCTGGAAGCTGCGAGTAGGAGCTGTCCTCCGAGCCTGGTGCTGCAGGTGTAGTGACAGATCATCCCACTTTGCTCCCTGGATGTACGATTTGCATGGGCGCTGGCACGCATGCGCAGGGCATCCTCCCTCCCCTTTTCGCCGCCTACCCCCCCTCCCTCTCCCCCGCCCCCTTCGTTTCTCTCCCCAATACGGTCCCCAGTTATCCCCGCTGAAGAGCCCTAGCGTTGGGTCACAGGAAAGCAACGCAAAAAAATAAACGCCGGACTGGATTTTCCTTTGCAAACTAGAAAATGGATTGGACTGGGATAGTGCCCTAGTCCCACATGATTTTCCAGAATGGATTACGGAAGCCTTAGAGGAGACTATGGTCCCGGGGCTGGGTGCAGTTTTATTCAGAAGGCGGAAGGGAGGGAAGGAAGAGGAGGGGATATACGGTTTTTCTCCTCTCTGCTGCAGTAACTTTCCAGGTGTGCGCTTTCCCCTCGAGGACCCACTTCCCCCACTGGCTTCGTATTTCTCTTTGCTTTCCCTATTGGGTTTGTATCGCTTTTTTTTTTTTTTTTCAGGGATGGGGTGGCAGTAGCCCTAGAGCTAACAAAGGTTGGTATTCCCTCACTTCTTTGCTGCTCAGATTTGAAATTTCTTTCCTCTCTGAGATCCCCTTTGCCTCAACCCCAAAACTTCCATGAACAGGCTCCAAGGCCTGTAAAGTTATCCGAACAACGGTTCCGAGGAATTTTGGGGTGTTCTTTTCAGCTTTTCTCCAACAATATACCAAGAAGTAGAGTGTCTGAAGGTGGGGAGGCACCTTATTGACCTAAGTACTTTAAAATTCTATACATGATCGTTTTTGTGAAGGTGCAGAGGAAGAGTGTTTTCATGGGTAAGGCTACAGGAAAAGATGTATAGCCAAAAATTCCTCAATGTACTACTTGCATATCAGAGCATTTTTAAGGTCCTCACTGTACTTAGTTTATCTGCAAAATGTTTAATAGGAAATAAATGTGTGTTTACTACATAATTTTTTCTTTCAATAGTCCAAATTCTCCTGACAGAATATTTTCTCCTTGAGAATAATAGTCATTCTCAGGCATAACACAACTCTAGAAAACTGCTGTCTGGAATGGCTAAGGAGAGAGATGTACAGATTAATCACACTCCAGGTTACACAAAGATCCCTCCATAGTAGACTCCTAATCCCAATTTTCAAAACATTGAAATACAATAAAATGCACTCCCAAAGGAAATCTGAGGCTGACTATAATTCAATCTTCTGGTGATTCAGAAGGCAGCCTGGGATTTTTCAGTGACCGAAGGCCTTGATTACAAATATTCATCATGACAGTTCAGCCAGACTGGGACATTTATTAGTGGAAGAGTCCTACTGATGAACTGCTATGGCTCAGCAAATCCCACCTCCATGCAGCACTAAGGAAGTAAAATACTGGAGTGTGGGATTACAGAGGCCACAACCTAGGGTCTGTTAACCTTTGGGCTCTCCAACTGCACGCACAAGTAAATATATGGAAAAATCACAAAACTCTGGATTTCTTTAGATTTTGATAGGTTTAGGAAGTAGGCTAAGGGTAAGAGTAGAGTTGGTCATTAAGAACAATAGTCTATTGTTTCCTTAAACTTGTTCATTTTTTTAATAGTTTTTATTGATTTTTTTAGAGAGAAAGGAAGGAAGAGAGAGATAGAAACATCAATATGAGAGAGAAATATTGATCAGCTGCCTCCTGCATGCCCCTCACTAGGGATCAAACCTGCAACGGGGTGTGAATCAAACTGGGACCTCTCAGTCCACGGGATGACATTCAGTCCACTGAGCCACACCCGCCAGGCTTAAACTTGTTTTTAATGAAGTTCGTCTGATATTTTTCTTCTTACTCTCACAATCTGGTAAAATATTGTTATTAATATAAATATATATGAGTACAGATGAATGAAGAGAAGTACAGTCAGAAAAAGGAAAAACAGACATGAATGGTTAGAAAGAGAAAATATACCCAAAAACACACATGAGACTCATCAACCAAGAGGTAAGGAAAACAGAGGAGAGAAAAGGGGACTAGGTAAGTGGTACCATTGGACCCAGAAAGGGGCAACTGACCAAAACTATCAGTACTGAATCTGTGTAGATCTGTGGGGGACGGTATTATGGGTGGTTTTATGTTCTTCTCTTTCCTTATCTTCTTTTTCCATAATGTGCAAAAATTTTTTGTTTTAAAAATAATTATATTAAAGCAACTAATCCCCTGGTCAGTTTGGATCAGTGGTTAGAGCACTGGCCTGTGGACCAAAGGATGGAAGTGCTGTGCGTTTGATTCCCAGTCAAGGGCACATACCTGGGTTGCAGGTTCAATCCTGGCCCCGCTTGGGGTCATGTGGGAGCAGCCAGTCTATGTGTCTCTCTCATGTGTTTTCTCTCTCTCTCCCTCCCTTCTACTCTATCAGAAGATCAATCCTCAGGTGAGGATTTTTAAAAAAAGCAACTGCTAAGCTGATTTCTCAAAAAAAGAAAGAAAGAACAATAGTCTATTTCTTTAGGATACATATCTTCTGCTCCTAACAATGCACCCCATTATATCCTTTTCCATCTCAGAAGTTTCAGAAAAGGAGATACCTTCAGAGTCCATCTATATGCACCCTTAATATTTACTGTTTTACAGATGGAGAGGCAGGGAGGATAAGAGTCACATAGTGAAGCAGAACCAGGCTCCAAACCTGAGGGTCCTGCCTCACAGACAGAGGAGATCCATCTACTGTAGGGTGATGTCTTATGTAACAACTTACCCATAATCTATAGTAAACAACAACAGGGAGAGGCTCTTAGTTCACAAGTTTTCATGATTTTATTCATAATTTTTAAAAACCCAGATGCTTTATTACATAGAAAATAAATCCAATGTAACACAAAAGCTGTGGTCTGAAATTTAAGACCTTTTCAGTATCTAGTTCCACACTACCTTTCAAGTATTCTCCAAGCTTAACTCCTAGACAATACTGGTCATTATCCTAAGCAAACCTCAAAATTTTCCTTTGCCACCTTTACTTACATAGTCATCCTTGGAATATCTTCACCTGTAACACCAATGTCTACATATCCAAATCTTATATTTTCCTCAAGATTCAACTAGAATTCCATCTTACTCCTACAATCTTACCTGATTCTTTTAATCAGAAACTATTCTCTATTAAAAATAACAATATTGCTATATCTTTACCTCTCTTATGTCACCTATTACTTTCTATTATGTGCATATCTCTTTCCTGTTCCCCATTCTTACTAAAAATGGGTTCCCGATTCACCTTTGTAGTGGGTAGAGTGTCTTGAATATAGGAAACAATAATAAATGTTTGATATATTACAATATTTAGAATACATGTTTTGTTTATATGACATTGACGGTAGGTGCTATGATAACAAATAATGATGATAATAATATTGAGCTAACACTACTAAAAGTTTAATATGTGCTAGGCACTATTATAAGGATTTCAAATCTTTTCATTAATTTTATTTTCATAAAATTCTGTGAGGTTACTACTATTATTATCTGTATTTTAAAGAAGAGCAACCAGAGGCACAGAGAGGTTACATACGAATAAAACATAACCTCTGTCCTACAGAAGCATAAAGCATATTAAAGGTGATGGAAACACAAATAATTTTAAAAGATACAATAAGGCGTAAGATAGATACACAGAAGAGGCTGGCAGTTAGCCTGCCTGTAGGTTTTAAAAAGCAGAGACTGGAAGCATTCAAGGTCTTCCTTTTTTGTTAAAAATGATAGGGGTTTAACTCTCCCACCACCTCCACCACCAAAGTGGGAGAAGATTCAAGGGAAGAATTGGTTTATGAAAGCATCAGTAAGAAATAATTTTTCCTCGTTATAATAAACTTGCTTGATGGTGAACTTGAAAAGGGGGAAATAGACTAGTAACCTGGTAATTTGCTATTTCAAAATGCCAAGATTAAGTGGAATTAGATCCCTTATATTTGGGGTGTCCCCTTTTACCATCAAAAAATGTCCTAGTTTGAACAATAAACCATATGGCCATATTACTTGTACTACACCGTTGAATCAGAGTAGCACCCCTGACACACTCCAGCCTAATTCTGGTTAACCCATGTAAGTGATAGGCTATGTGTGCATGGTGCATATTCAGACCCTCTAGCTTTGGTTCCTACTGGACTGTACCGAAACAAATAAGTAGGAGTAATTAACAGCACTGTGTCACATTATAATTAACAATTTAAAGAGTCTTGATAATAGGTCAAATCAATTACAAGCCCATATAGATTTTTTTCCATATACTCATTCTGTTCTCATAGAAGTGCCAAATAGAAATTGAGAGGAATTTGTGAACTTATCTTTTGTGCCCAATGATTTTCTTACTATTCATCTTTTATAATTGGATAATCTAGAATAAAGAAAATAACAGTTGACCATTCAGAACTGTTTTTGGTGATGACAGTGAGACCAACTCACCACTACAAATAAGTATTCACTGTAGGATACAACAGGTGATCAGCTCACAGACTCTACTGAGGGTGTCAGTTCCAAGCTGTCACCAGAATATAAGCCCCACAAAGACCATGTCCATTTGTTCACTGTTGTATCTCCACCATCTAGAACAGTTTATGGAAGGTTTTATTTCATACTTGATGAGTAAATGAGTTTAATGAAATAAAGCTTTTTCCATGCCACAAAGCCAGTTCACTTGGCAAGTGAGAGGCATCCGTCAGCAATCCTGATGACATAAACAGGATCATAAATGACGTGCAAGAGGCCGCAAGATTATCAAGAGGAAGCTAACAAATGTGTGCAGTGTTTACTCTTGGGCAAAACCATACATTATCAGGCCTAGGTTCAAGTATCTCTTAAGCAGACTAATATGTGGACTGTGCCTTCACAAAGAGTCTACATGGCTGGAATAAATTAGCTATAAAAGATGGAAGAATAAAGTAGATGACAAAAATGTCAAAGAAAGAAAAAGATGACAAGTCAACATGGCAAAGCCCTGTGAGAGTAACAATGCTGTAGAGATTAGGTAGTGTCTCTCAGAAAGCCAACTTAACTTTATTACATAATATATGTGAGGTTTTTATTCTCTTCATTGAATGAGGATGAAATAACAGTCTTCCTAAGGAGAAAATGGCAAGTTGTACAGTTTCAATAGAAATGATGCTGGTTACAGGTACACAATGGATATAAGGAATTGTCTATAACAGATTGGAAATAGCAAAAGAGGATGCAGGTCATCTGGGTGTATTTTGCCAAGGAACCACCCATCTACATCAGTTAACAGTAATCTCTCTGGAGGCTATTAAGAGTCTAAAGAGACTTGCAGAGTGGTGAGGCAGAGTAATGATGCATAGGTAAGACATCTGGAGGCCAACCGACAAACACTTTTGACGTTTCTTGTTAAGGACTTTGCCACTTGACAATATTAGAGATTTATACATAAGCTATCAACTGACAGTTTCAAAGACCATCTGCTACATTGGCATGATGCCTACTTAAAATGGGGTGTGCCAATCTCATTAATGTTTAGGTCCCAAGTATACACAGGTTGAAATAATCAGTCCAAACAGAATACTGGGAAAAAAACACTTTTCAACTGATTGCCCCTTTTTACTCTGGGGAAAAGAAATAACATGACAAAATGACATGCAAAAGTAAATCCTTGAATGTAGTTGGGATCATTATGATGACCAACCCCATCCTTGAGTTCTGAGATAAGAGTAGACTAAATGTACATCAAGTTTAAGTCAAAAGATACACCATTACAATGTTGCCTCAAAGGAATGTAGACATTTGCCGTAGGCCACTTCTTCACCCTCTACTCTCCATACCCCAGATTTCAAATGCACAGATTCTCAATATTTTTTCTGGTAAAAGTGATGCATGAATAAATAGTCCTAAAAAGTCAACATTAATTCATTTAATAAATATTCTGTTGTTGTTAATCCTCACCCAAGGACATTTTCCATTGATTTTTAGATAGAGTGGAAGAGAGGGAGGGAAAGAGAAAGAGAGAAACATCAGTGTGAGAGAGACACATTGCCTCTCACTTGACCCTGGTGGGGCGGGGACTGAACCTGCAACACAGGTACATGCCCTCGATCAAGAATCGAATCCAAGACCCTTCAATCCACGGGTCAGTGCTCTTATGGCTAAGCCAAACTGGCCGGGGCTCATTTAATAAATATTTATTAAGAATCAACCATATGCCAAATACTATGCTAGGTGTTAGGGTATAGTAGTAGTCTATGGATTCACAATGCTTACACTGCAGTTTCATAGCTAGAACAAACTTCATAAATCTTATGGTCCAAACATATACAAGAGTGAAAATTGATTTGAGGATCAGAGTGGGGTAAAACAACTTTGCCCAAGTCAAGTGGCAAGTTACAAACAAGATTAGAAGCCAAGCCTACTGATGTCTCATTTTCTTAATAGCTTTCTCCATAATGGTGTGCTCACTGTGTATATTCTTTGGTTGGAGGACTTGTCCTGTTTGTATTACACTGCAAACTGTAATTTCTGAACTCTATTTGTTTCACTTGGTAAACACAACTGGAAGTTTTTGTTGGAGGACTGAAAAATGGTAACTACACTAAATGTGTTGCCACCAATAAACAGTCCCCCTAATGTGTTCTACATGGTGCCTGATTAATGTGGCACAAGTGTATTGTTTGTGTGATGGATAATAGCAAAGATTTCTTTCACTACTAGTGCTCTTACTTAAAAATCTTTCTGGCTTATATTTATATTCAAATCTCTATTCACTTAGTGGCTGCAGCTACCCAGGCAAAGTAAAATGCAGAAATGAAGCAATTAGCCATATTACTAGTGCCAAAAACCATGCTATTAAAAAGAGAGGAAAAAATAAGGAATAATTTCAGCCAAATGAAATTAAATAACAGCAAAAGAATAAAACAGCATAGTGGATACCACAGGTATATTAACCCAGGGGCATTATTAACAGGAACAGTGGAAGATCATGACCAAATGCTGATAATACTGACACTCATCAGCAAAAATGCCAGCCCTTGGCTATCACACAAGATGTCACATTCCTTTCGGCATCAATTCAGAGCTCAAAGGACCACGAGGGCTCCTTTAGTTTTTTAAGAAACCTGAGGCCTATGGAAGGTAAGACTCTTGAATATGAACTTGGAATTTCATTAATCCAAAGTTAGACCTTTTAACCATCATCTTCTAGTCTAGTTATTCCCTCTGTGGATGAAGTGCAAAGCATTTGAGTACAAAACAGAGACTAGGCTGAAGTGAAGAAAGAGTAGTCTACTAGACCCCATTAATGCCATTCAACCAATGAACAGAGAGTTACAAATCCTATCTAGTCTCTTTCCACTTGCCTCACTGCCTCTTTCTGCTCTAACCTTTTCACTTGTTTCCTTCTCTTTCATCCCCTACATCAAGCCAACAAACCAAGTTGGCAGAAGACTTAAAGCTGTAATACATAAAGAAGGACAAACTCAGTTTCATAGAGTTATAGTTTGGGTCCACTCTCTCTCAGCTTAGGAAACTACCTTATTCTTCAAAATTCAGTTAAATGTTCCCCCAAGAAATTTCTGAATCCATAGTATTTTCAGTGTTTCTCATTCACATCTATAATTTATTTATATATTTATATTATATATATTTATATATATGTCTCTCTATAAAGGTGTGTTATTCCTATCATAGAACAGCACATAATAGGCATAGAGTAATAATGAACCAATCAGTGAGTGACAAATAAATGAAAGATCAGTTTCTAAAACTTGTAATTCAGTTGATTCATTCATTCATTATACTCCAGGCACAAATAAAAGTGAGCTTTGAATATAAGTGGTTGATCTACCCTGGTTCTACTATATATTCTCACTTTTTCCTCTCCAAATCTCCAGGTTGGAGAAACAAAGTTCTCCACTTCTGTATTCTCAGACTGCAGTTTTCTTCACTCTTTCTTCTCCCTCTTGTCTGGAGATTTCCCACCTCCCTAACTGCTTACCTTCCCCCTCCCAATACCACTTACACACACACACACACACACACACACACACACACACACTCCTCATTAACAATTTCTCTGCTTGGCTTTACAGACCTCCATGAGCTGAACCAGCATCCTAACTCCATCAAGAGAAGAAGAAATTATTTGGACAAAATAATGTATGAATGACAAATATTCCATGGATTTTGATTTTCTAGTATCAAGGTCTGAATATAATTAGTTGTTAGTGTTTGATCTTGTTACCCACTTCCTTTAGTTTTGTCCCAAATATTATTTCTCATTTTAAGCAGGGAATTTAATATACCTCAATCCTTTATTTTATCCCTGAATAGAGAGTTTTTATTTCCACTCTTAAGTGAGATGTTAGTTTCCTTGGATAAATATAGCAATCATCTGTCAAGAATCCTCCCAGAATACAAAGAGCCACTCTATCTTTCTAATAATGGATGTAGTGTTTTCGCGACTGAACTTAAGTATGTTAGAAAAGCACACTTAAAAAGATGACATATTCTTGTAGGATACATTGTGGTATATTTGTAAACCCATTTCCACATTGAGGCATATGCCAAATCATTTGCTATTATTACACTCAGTATTATTTGCTCCAGATAATAGTGCCAAAAGACTAATGTCTTAGACGTGCAGAAAGCAGGCACTTGGGGGTAGCATAGATGGAGATGGCAGAATCACCAAGAGAATGGTGCCTTCTTACACTTGAGGTTTTTTTTTCTTAATTATTTTAAAGGGTAGAGATTATACAAAAAGTATTATTTAGGCCTTGAATGGATAACCAAGGGAGTCTAAATGCAACAAAAATGAAAGGAACTAAAAGAAATAAAATACTTTATCCATCTTAATCATAAGCTGAAAATCAGAATTCAGCCCTCGCCAGGTGGCTCAGCAGTTAGAGCGTCAGCCTGTGGACCAAAGAGTCCTGAGTTTGGTTCTTGCTAAGGGCACGAAAAAAAAAAATCAGAATTCAAAAGAGATATCAACACTGAGAAAAATCAAATAAATTTATGAAGTTAAGCATCTCTCTGGGGATTATGTATCCAATAAAATTAAAATGTCATGATTTAATCACTCACAAAATTGCTAAGAGAGGAGAATAACTTGCTCTTGTGTGACTTCAGAGAACTTATCTAAAGGGCAGTGTCACAATGTAGGAAATCAAACTTCTTCGAGTTGTAAATAGTCCCTGTGGGGTTGGGGGGTTGGAAGATGGATGATTTATAACCTTGTGTTAATGCATTCTCACTATCTGGCCAGCCCAGGTGCAATTGAGTGCTTCATTTACATGTGAATAAGATAAGGTTTGCATGGGTAGACTAATGGGTCCTAGGACTCAAGAATGTCTGTGTTTGTTATTTTTTAGTTTCAAAGTCTCTTTCCCCGTAAAAAGCAAGAGACAAAGCTAGGCTGTATGGTTTGCAGAGACGCCATGTCAAGGAAATAATTTACATATACCCACATGTAACCTGGGGGAACCAATCTGCAAATAAATGAGACTGCATCCAAAGGTCTGGAGCATTTGCTCCCTTGCAAAGCTCCCCCTCACTCCAAGCAGCGTGTGCTTGTAGTTTCATTGCGTTGCACTGATCCTGGCAGGCTGAGAGACGGCATGCCCCTAAGACTTATTTGGGTAGTTTATATTTATATTTATTTATGTTATGGATTCCATACATTGAATTTTTAAAAAGTCTTAATTTTTGTCTAACATCACACTGAATACATTATATGCACTACTACCGAACTAAATCCCCATAATAACTGATAGGGAGCTGAGGCCCTGTGTTTGCCCAAAATACAGAGCCAGTGAGCTATAGAGTTAGAAATTCAACTAGTGAGTTTCAGAATTTAAATTTTTTGGTCTTTGCATGTGCCTCAAGGATATATATGTGGTAGGTGGGACATCTTCCACAACTAGTGTTTGGATAAACTAGTGCTATAGGAGCTCAGGAGAGGGTGTGCATTTCTTTACCAGTTAGAGCAGGGGCAGGACACCTTGATGGACAAAAAAGCCATTCCAGTGAGGAAGAGAAAGCCATTTCTGGCAGAAGTTTTAGCTTTAAACTCTAAGTGGAAAGAGAATGTAGAGTGGATTTGGCATGAAGCAAATAGTCTGGTGTTGTTGGAGTGAAGAGAAGATGAGGAGAAAAGAGGTACTGAACTAAAGATGGAGCCTTAACACTCAGAATTCCCATTAGAACATCACCATTACCATATCTGAGGGGCCAATTTTAATTTCTGTCCCGATGGCCTTGACCATTTCAGGTAATTTTCACAATGTTGGAGCACAGGGTTTGCCTGAATGGAAGGGCCTTCTAGGGTAACTTATTTCCCTCTATTAAAGCTCTTGGCATGCTCTCCCTTGGATTTAGCATTCACTGTTTTCTTGTTTACTTGATCAACCAGATGTAGGTCTTCAACTTCAAAGACTGCATCTTGTTCATATGTTTCCCCCAAACCTATTCTTTGTGTGCAGCTCCTTTGAGAGTACAACCTTGACTTTCCAAGTGGTTGAGACTGCACAAAACAAATCGTGGCCACAGGCAAATTTAGATCTTCATTCTTTGACCTCATCCACTCAGCAATTTGATCTGGGATTCTTTCTCTCTACACTGCCACAGCTTTTCATCTGACTTGCATTTAATTACCTCCTTAATCAGCAAGATGCAAGATCCAACTTTTGACCTCCCAGCTGTGCTTTTAGCTCTCCTCCTTTATGCCATGAGTTCTAGAACAACCTTCAGAAAGCCCTTCCAGCTCTACCTCTTCCAAGGCTTCTGTTCCCCCGAAGTCCCATTGGCTCACCTCTCCCATCTGCCCTGGCCTGGAGGCATGGTCAAGAGAGCACTTGGCACAGAGCCTGAAAAGTGATAGTGCAATTTAGTTACCACTTACTCTACATACCATTCACTTTGTATATATTATATTTAGTCCTTACAACTCAAGTTTGTGAATGATTATTCCGAACATTCACAAGAGTACAAGTTAATAAAGCTAACAAATGTGGTTGAACTTCATCAGTGAACTGAATCTCAATGCTTCCTTCCCAACACAATTTCTAACGAATGTTAATGTTTTTCTCCCATTTATTTGTTTAATTTTTTAATATGTTACTGCTCCAATAAATATGAAAAATTGTTTTAATTTGAGTGCTCATGAAATTGTGCTGAGAAATTAAAAATATCCTGACTGTGTTCAGGAGAACTAAATAAAGTAGGATAAATGTTTCCACATAGTTGAATTCTTATTATTTTCAAGAATATGCTAGTATTTGGACTTGTTTATCAAAGCACTTTGGTGAACATTTAAATGACCAGTTGTAAAACTTTATATCATACAAGGATAACATCAGTTTCATACCCTCAGCCATTGACATTGTTAACAGTTCTCAGTTAAGCTACCAGATTTACTTTTTAGAATATTTTTATTGATTTTTAGAGAGAGAGAGAGACAGAAACATTGATGTGAGAGAGAAACATCAACCCGCTGCCTCTGGTACACCCCCCAGCTGGGGATCAAGCACAAAACCCGGGCATGCACCCCAACTGGGAATCAAACTGTGACCTCTCAGTCCATGGTAATTATACCAAATCCCAACTAAAGTAGTGGTTAAAAAAAACATTACGGTAGATTTTTCTGAGCCTTCATTCAACAGGAATTTTAATGTCACTTATAATGCGAGAAGAGGTCAAATTTCACTTGCTCAGAGAAATCTATGACCTATGAGAGACTGGGTGAATTGTGAAACAGTAACTGCAGTCCACGGATTTAGTTTGTGATGGGTAATCACTAATGTTCCAATAGCACTCTCAACATTTTACAATATTGTGTATCCAGTTAAACAGCAGTTCAGCTGGCTGCTGATGTGACTGCCGGGAGCCTTCCCCGCAGCACAGCCTTTCCTGCTGCACCGTCCAACCCGCCCTCGAAGGACCCGTCTAGGTGACCAGGAGAGGCTTCTGCCTCTCGGTGTCTAGCACATTGTTCACCAGTCAATCTTTTTATTTTAACAGCTTTATTGGGGTATAATTGACATACAAAAAAATTCACATATTTAAGGTGTATAATTTGATGATTTTGGACATATGCATACATCCCTAAAACCATTACCACATCAAGGTAATGAACATGTCTAGTAATTACAAAAGTTTCTTTGAATCACTTTATTTTGTTGCTGTGTGTGTGTGTGTGTGTGTGTGTGTGTGTGTGTTAGGAACACTTAACATGAGATCAGTCCTCTTACCACATGTTTAAATGCACAATACAATATTGTTACAATATTATACTATACATAGGTACCGTGTTGTACAGCAGATCTCTAGAACTTAATTATCTTGCATGACTGAAATTTTATATCAATTGAACAATCTTTTTCCCCCAAATTCTTCTTAGTTATCAAAATTATCCCAAATGCCATATGCTAGCAATAGAACAAAACGAAAAACCTTCTTTTATTTCACTAAATTCTTTTTACTCCTTGTATAATTTGAAACTGTGTATGTCAGGAACTATTTGCTGAATGAGTGGCCCCTTCTAATTATCGTTGTATGTTCTTAATCACCCCCATCGCGGGCTTTCAGAGAGAGGAGGTCCTGCTAACTCTATGTCTTTCTTGAGGTCCATATTCCCCAGAGATGTCAAATTGACTATCAATAATCGTATCATTGAAAATGGTACAAATGACCTGTGTTATGTTGTTCTGGCTAAAACTTCTAGGACTATTCCAAAGCTGGGGAAGCTCACTCTGAGCCTTTGTAGGAAATGTCTTTGAGAGGCTACAAAGCTGAAAATGGCAAGCATACCCCACGCTCCCTGGTAGCACCTTGGGCTGGCTTACCACCTCCTTGCTGACTCCCTGCTCTCTGAGTCACCCACAAGTGAAAGGGGAGCTTTTATGCCAGCATCTGAAAAATCCTCTACTTGGAAAAAAAGGGCCTATTCTCTCTGGAGGATAAAAGTGAAACTGCAACTCTGTGAAATGTGTCTGCAGCCAGGTGCAAAGCAAACCTCTCTCAATCAATAGCTACATTGAAACTCTTCTTTCCGAAGTGTCTCAAATTGAGTCGACCAAAGCAGTTCGGAAACCTAACCCATGTAACTTGGGTCACACAATGTGCCTTTAGCCACTGACATCATTTCTCAGGACAAATATAGCAAGGGCCCAGTTTCCTATAGGTGAAAATTTGTGACTCAAACCAAAGGGGCCCAGCTTCAGTTCATAAAACAATTATTTTTAGCACAAGGTAAGTGACTACCTCCCCTAAGCTCTGGGCTGCACCCCTGACCACTCCCTGTCTGCGCACACAGCCTTGTAAAAGTCATCTTCTTCTATGGAGCTGCAGTTTTCTATGATGGAAGAGGGCATTCCCAACATCAGCAACCCAGTCACTGTCAAAAATACTGCCCAGCACTCAGCAGGCATGCAGTAAATATTTGCTGAATGAATGAATGAATGGAAATTGACTGAGGAATGATGGACCAGCTTTTAACAGCTCTTGAGCTCAGAGGAAGGGCACTCTGTAAGTAAGGACCCAAGGCTATTAGCATCGATTGGCTGTTATTCAACTCCATATTGGGTATGATATGAACTTCTAAATACAATCTGTACACTTAGAGGCTCAAAGGAGCCCTAGAGACCACATTTATGTTCCATGGAAATGACTGCTAAAACAATAATAATGATAATGATAATGATAATGATAACCCCTTTTAAACGTGAAGTTCTTTTCAGTTTGCAAAGCGCTTTCACATCCATTATCACATTAGCTTCTCCCCATAGCCCTGAGAAAAAGATCTCATTCCTTCAGGTTGAAGAACTTGGACTCACAAAAGTGGCATGACTCGTCTAAAGTCACACAGCTAGTAAGGAACAGAACACAAGCTCAAAATTAACTCTTCCCAGGAAAAATGCCCAGGCAGCATTTTTTCTATGACATGACACCTATTTTTAAATGGATTTCATAAAAAAAAAACACACACACACATCAATAATTCAGCCAAAACAGGTTGTGATTTAATAACTTTGTAAAAAAAAAATCTTACTTATAAATGGGTTTTTGTTAACATTGCTTCAAAACAGATATTCTGTCATAAAGAGTTGGCATTAAGGAGGGAGTTAAATTCACCAGTCCCCCCATTCATGCAGATATTTATTGAGCGCTTCCTTCACTGAGAAGTAAGTGCACAGCTCAGGGGAGGGGACAGGACGACAGGACACAGTGATGTGTTTGTCATCAAAGACTCCAGTCAGGCTAGAGCATAAGATGTGTAACAATCAACTGTGATACGAGGTAGAAAGTTGTAAACATCATCTGCACGTCAGACAAGTGACTGGCAGGTTAGGAGGGAGTGGCAGCTGCCAGTCAGGGAGTTCAGAGAAAGCTCCGTCCCTGGCTTTTGTGCTGGCCTTCAAAACGGGACACTTCAGCCCTGGCCAGTTTGGCTCAGCAGTTAGAGCGTCGGCCTGCGGTCCGGAGAGACCCGGGTTCGGTTCCCGCTAAGGGCACGTACTTCGGTTGCAGTTTGTCCCCGGCCCTGGTTGGTCGTGCGGGTGGCAGCCACTCGATGTGTCCCTTCACGTCGATGTTTCTCACTCTCTCTCCCTTCCTCTCTCTCCCTCCCATTCTATCTGTACAAAAAATGGAAAAATATCCTCGGGTGAGGATAAAAAAAAACAAAAAAAAAAACGGGACACTTCAAATCACAAGGAGAACAAATCAAGGAGAAAAGGGCTAAGAGGAGCATCAGCAGTCCAGTCGCCCCACCCCACGGGTGAAAGAGGAGCTGGGTTTGCTGGGTTTCCGTGTAGAGTACACAGAGAAGACAGCCAGGTGGGGGAGGGGGCCTGGAATGCAGGCTCCTTCACAGATGAGCAAACTGAGGCGCAGAGGGGTGCGACCTCCTCTTCTTGCTCTTCTGGCTCATACATATCTGAAACTGCATCTCCCAGTATCCTGTCAGCTGACAAGGAAAACCAGTGTCCTGACTTACCAAAGCGAAAATGTTTCTGAACTATTTTCTCCCCAAATACAATACTGTTCAAAGATGGAAAATGCTATTCCAGCTGGGCCCACACCAGGCTTTAGAAAGCTTTTGGACATGATGCAGGTCACAAGTGCGTTTTCCCTGGGAATGCTCCACCTGACCATGGCGCCTCGTCCCAGCCCGAGTCCCCTGGCCCCTGACTTCTCCCAGTGAGCTCTGGTTAAGCACTTCATCGGTGCTCTCACACTCAGTCCCTCTGCACGTCACTTGTAACTACCCAAGCCCCTGCTCTGCGCCCGGCACCCACAACTGCTAAACTCCAAATAAGGTCTAAGCAGTTTTTCTGCCTACAACTGGTCGTGGGTACTGCTCTTCCCTATTGTGGACAAACAGGTGTGCATGTGTTGTCATGAAGATGTTGAGCAAGGCCTCCCTGAAGCTGGTGAAGTAGTGAGTCAGAGGAGAAAAAATTCAGGCTAGGAAGTTAGAGTCAGAAGATCTGGTCTGGCCCTTTCTTTATTAGAACTAGTTTGCTCTGTGACCATGGTCAAGTCACGTCCCTCCTCCCTTTAGAACTTCTTTAGTAGGGAATAACAATATCTAGTTGCCCAGCAAGTACTAACAGGTTTGTTTTCAATATCCAGTGGCTTAATGGATGTGAAGTTGTCTATAAGCTATAAATTGCTAAACAAACTGGGGTCCTGCTGTAATGATCATGATTCATCTCAATATGTTTGGTGTTCACCATAAAAGAGATCTCAGAGATGATCAGTTTCATGCCTCTTGTTTTCTTTTTTTAAACCTTTACCTGAGGATATTTTTCCATTTATCATCAGAGAGAGAGAGAGAGAAAGAGAGAGAGAGAGAGAGAGAGAGAGAGAAACATCGACGTGAGAAAAACACATCAATTGGTTGCCTCCCCCACGAACCCAACCAAGGCCGGGGACAGTACCACAACGAAGGTACATTCCCTCAACCAGAATGGAACCCATGACCCTTTGGTCCGAGGGCCAAAACTCTAACTGCTGAGCAAGACCAGCCAGGGCACAAGCCTCTTGTTTTCTAAATAAGGAAATAAGTCCAGAGAGAGGAGGTGACATGTTCAAGGTCACACTAGAAATTAATACCAAGGTTGAAAGTAACATCATGACTCTCAATTCCCTCCCCCGAAATCTCTCCACTAGAACCAAAGGCTGTGCTATCAAATAACCTCCCAACAAGGCCGATGTGGGACATGAAGTCTTTTTAAAATGATATTTTATGTATTGATCCAGAACATGATAAGGAAAGCTATTCACACCATCCACACTGCAATGAAATAAAGGAGACACAAAGATCAAGTGATTTGGCCAAGTTCCATCAAGATGAATTGAATAAGGAGGAAAGAACAAAATGTAGGCTGGAGGTCAACCTGCCAGAAGAGACAACATCACCAAATTCCTCCAGTGACTGCATTCTTTTATTTTTTTAAATTGATTTTAGAGAGAGAGGAAAAAATAAACAAACATCATTTTGTTGTTCCACTTATGTATGTATTCAGTGGTTGATACTTGTGTGTGCCCTACCTGGGTATGAAACCCACAGCCTCCGTGTATGGGGAAAACACTCTAACCAGCGGAGCTACCTGGCCAGGATGACTGCATCCCATTGCTGCCTCAAATCACCACGGTGTCCTCTTCAGCATCCCATCTAATACAGACCCAGATATATTTACCTACAGTTTTCATCTGAAGAATTCCAAAACCCCATTTGCAGTGATGAGAGTCAGGTAGATGTAGAATTGCCAATTCTGCACAACTCAGTCACTTTCTCACCCATACCTATTCTGATGGCTTCAGCAACAGCTCGTTTTCTGGGAACTTTGGGCAAACAATTGTCTCTGTTTGACCTTGCTTCCCACCTCCCCACCCCCACCCCCTTCCATATCATGCATGCTTTCAGTCCTTGGAGAAGATTTACTTTACTGCAAACTATAATGTGCCTATCTAAAACCTTTGGGGTCATATGTGTTACAAGGATTCATACTCAATTGGATTTTAGAAATATAGCCCAGTACCTTTCTTACTATATGACAAACACCTTAGCAGGATCTGGGACAGGACCCCATAATCAAGTGCTTTACTGTGTCCACAGCAAAACACAGGACTAGTCTCAGTAAGTGGGACAGTAAAGACTACAAGCAGCCTCACATCAGAACAGGTCGGGTTTTGCCACCAAGTGAGTTGGCTGCACATTTACAGAAGCAAGATTTCAGAGCTTCCTGGATTTGGGAATTGCATATAAGAGACTGTGGATCTGCACAACTTCTCAGTAATTAAACTACTCAGTTCAGCTAACATTGATATTTTCATGTCTCTCAAAGGGAGTCATTAATGTTACTTGACATGTACTGAGTTTACTTTTCCTGTGGACCTTTCCTGACATCATAAAGAAACACCACGGAAAATATAATAGGTACTTTTGCCTCCTCTTTTCCTTTCAAACGAAGCATCTTTGTTATTGGCAGTGAGAGCTAGTACCTGCCTCCACCTCAATCATCAGTGTGACCATGGGGACGTGTAGAAAGATAGAAGGGTGAGGGGGAATATGAAGAGGACTATTGCTATGGACTGAATTGTGTCCCTCCAGATTTCCTATGTTGAAGCCCTAACCCCCAGTGTGAGTGTATATGGAGGTACATACTTATAAGGTGCTAATTAGGTTAGGTGAGGTTATAAGAGGTGGGGCTTTATTTGATGAGATTGGTATACTTATAAGAAGAGACACCAGAATGCTCTCCCTCCTCTCTCTCTCTCTCTCTCTCTCTCTCCCCCGCTCCTTCCCTACCATGAGAGGACACAGCAAGAAGGTGGCTGTCTGACTGAAAGCCAAGAAGAGAGTCCTCACCAGGAACCAGATTGACTGGCACCGGGATCATCGACTTCCCAGCCTCAAGAACTGTGAGGAATACATTTCTGTGGTTTGAGTCACCTGGTCCGTGGTATTTTACTATTGCAGACCAGGTTGATTAATATAATTTTTGTTATCATTCTGCCTCTCATATTGGCCATCTTCTCATGCCTTATACACAGTCAGGAGTTTTACTCATAGTAATTTTGTTTGGGGTGCACAGTATGATACCTTGCTTTTTGGAGCATTTATTAAACACTAAGCTCAGTGTTGGAGATCTAAATTCTTCAGTTGGCTCTGTCACCTACAGATGTGCGAACCTAGACAGGTCACTTCCTTTCTCTGAGGCTCAGAAAGCTATGGACTGGATGGTCTCTAAGTTTCTTCCTACAGTGACATCCCAAAATACTGAGAATTTAACCGCACCCAGTTTCCATTTCCCGGTAATGCTTTTTGGCAAAGCCAGGAAACAACTCTAGAGAATCATTATGGCATCCCTTCTCCCCACTCCACCCCCAAGACCATTTTTACTGTTCTCACACTTACCCCGAGGGCGTTGGTAAGATCGATGGCACTGTTTGTGTTCCTCAGCTGGAAAAGCTTCTCAGGAGTGTCCTTGCAGCTTGATGATGGTTAAAGCTACTCCATGAACTGCTGATGGCCTGCATTTCTGAAGGATGTGGAGGTAAATGTAATTTACATCAGAGTCCATTGTGGGGTAGGGAGTAATTTTTCCCAGATGCCCAGCTGGAAATAGTCTGAGAAAAAGCTAAGAACCATATGATTTCACTCACATGTGAGATATAAAACTGAAACTCATAGACATGGACAATAATAGGGTAGTTACCAGAGGGAAGGGGCTGGGAGGTGGGAGGTGGGAGGTAAAGGGGGCCAAAATGATGGGGACGGAAGATGGTTTGACTTTGGGTGGTGGGCACACAATATACAGATTATGTATCATAGAAAGGTACACTTGAAACCTATATGATCCTATTAACCAATGCCATTCTAATAAATTTAATTTTTAAGAGAGATCAGGGAAATATCCTCTATGTCTATGAATGACCTTCCCAGCTGAGGCCAGGTCAAGGAAGGAGACACAGAGATGCGGAAGTGACTTCTCCGCCTAATACATGATTGCCCCTGCGGGTCAGGCAGGAGTGACTCCACGTCCTCTGCCCACCCGCCCCTCCTTACCCCTCTCCTGTGTGACATTTCCTTGCTGATCCTCAGGTCTTCCCCGTTCTCCACCAAACCCTTTACCCCCAAGACTGACTGCATTGTTTAATATATTCTCTAGTCAATACTCAAACTGCAATATAACTGATACATGATCATTGATATGACCTGCACCATCTTTAAGTTACACTGCCATGTCCCCAAAACATTTACTAAAGTATTTCTGCCAGAGATTTCCTAGTCTGGCTGTGAGTCAAAATCACTTTAAATCTTGTTAAAATACAGCTTTCCAGGCCCAATTGCAGGCATTCTGAACCAGGACCTGTATCTTAACAAGTTCTCCAGTACTCCCTTTTTAAAAAATTTTTTTTCTTTATTGATTTTAGAGAGAGGGGAAGGAAGAGAGAGACAGAAACATCGATGAGCAAGAGCAATTGGCTGCCTCCTGCATGCCCCCTACTGGGGGTCAGGCCCACAACCTGGGCATGTGTCCTGACCGGGAATCGAACCAGGACCTCTTAGTGCATGGGTTGACGCTCAGCCACGGAGCCACTCCAGCCAGGCATCCCGGTACTTCTTAAGCAATGAGCCTAGTATTAGTCGTTTGGAAAATGGTAATGTTGGTTCCGTACTCACAGAAGCAACTACCTCACATCTTTAATTTTGCTCTTATTATTAATTCTAAAACATTACTGCATATAGCAAAAATAGAATTCTAACCAAAAGGAAGATTTATTACAATGACACTGGAGTGAATCATGAAACACAGAAAGAATGCCGTTGGACTCGAGAACAACTAGAAAGTTACCTCCAGGACTCCTTCTGCCTCACTTCTCAACTGGCTTCCGAGTATCTACTTGGTTTGTCCTCACTCAGCCAGGCTTCCCCCTCTCCCAGTGGCCGAACGAACTGCAGTCATTCCCCCAATGCTACATGTTTTAATCCATATGCCCAGATCACTTTCATTCCTGTGAGTACAAATTCTCAGGGAGAGGATTCGAATTGAGCAACATCTGGCATCCCTGCTCCTCAAAGTAAACACAATACAGCCCTGGCTGGTTTGGCTCAGCGGTTAGAGCTTTGGTCTGCGTTCTGGAGAGACCCGGGTTTGGTTCCCGTGAAGGGCACGTACCTTGGTTGCAGTTTGTCCCCGGCCCTGGTTGGGCCGTGTGGGTGGCAACCACTCGATGTGTCCCTTTCACATTGATGTTTCTCTCTTTCTCTCCCTCCCACTCTATCTGAACAAAATATCGAAAAATGTCCTCAGGTGAGGATAAAAAAAAAAAGCCTGGCAAGTTTGGCTCAGCAATTAGAGTGTCAGCCTATAGTCCAAAGAGACCCGGGTTCGGTTCCCGCTAAGGGTGTGTACCTCGGTTGCAGCTTGTCTCTGGTCCTGGTCGGTTGTGTGGGTGGCAGCCACTCGATGTGTCCCTTTCATGTCGATGTTTCTCTCTCTCTCTTTCTTCCTCTCTCTCCCTTCTACTCTATCTGAACATAAAAAGGGAAAGGTTAAAAAAAAAAAACCACAATACAAATATATGCACGTATCCATATCCTCTCCCTCTCTCTCATCCATGAGCTGTGACTCTGAGGTTAGCACAGAAACTCTCTCAGTCACCTTGTGCTTGAGTTTGCTGTCTAGCAGCACAGCACTCAGAATACTCCGGGAAGTTCCTATAAAGGACAGTTGGAGGGAGAAGTGTTGGATGAGAAAACAACGGGTGCACATTACAGTATCTCTTAGTGCCCATCACGGTGCTTAGTTCCTAATAAATGCTCAGCAGAGCACCATGCCGGAAGGAGTCAGAAAATCTGATCTCCAGTGTCAGGACCAACACTAAATACTATGTAAACATCAACTCTCTCAATCCATTTCTGCATCTAAAGAGTGGAAATAACAATATGGTTATTTAGTGAAAAGGAGAAAAGCAAAATAACACGCACACTTTTATTTATATCTGAAAGCACTGCAAACTGCAAACTCTATAAATTTTTAGTACTATTTTCAATGATCTAAAATATTTGTATGGGGGGAAGAGATAAACCACAGAATTTATATGCATATATGCATGACCAATGGACATAGACAACAAAGCTGGGGACTGGGTGGGGAGGGAATGGGGAGGAGGGTGTTAATGGGGGGAAAAGGAGAAACATCTGTAACAAAAATAAATTAATAAAAATAATTAAAAAAACAAAAAAAATATGTATGAAACCTTCCCATTCGTTGTTAAAGATGCATGTGCTTGACTTAATAAAGTTATTTACTTATAGGAATGCAAACCGAAACTTGAAGTCCATGCTTGAAGATTTTTCCCTTTTATCAAAGTTATCTACAGTTTAAATGTCATATTTCCACAGATCCTGCTACTGGGAGCAGCCACTGAACTTCCTATATGCCAAGACCCATGGAAAGCTCTTTTTACACATATTATCTCATTTAATACACATAACAACTCTTTGAGTTAAGCATAAATAACATCATCATTTTACACAAAAGGAAGTTGAGTTTTAGAAGAATTGGGTAACCTGCTCAAGAACACACTGATAATAAGTCCTTGAACCTAGATTCAAACAAACTCTATTAATAAAACGAGTGTGTTTGGATTTGTCTTTTTTAAAATGTCATAGAAATTTTTACATTACCCAGAAACAAATGATTGTTCATAATCTGATAGCTTATTTAAGATACGACTAATTCAATAGTATCTTTACAGCTAAGCCTTTTAAAATATAGCACATTTCATCCTCAAGGTTAATGCTATAAGTTGTTCTTCACTGAACTATTCTCTGAACCTGTTTCTAATATATTTTTAATTGAAAAACATTGTGCTTGGACTAAATGCAAAAAAGTGAGTAGCAAAATCTGTTTGTAAGACAGATGTAAATGGCAACATGACTCCTAAAAAGCCTTTAAAGACTCAACTTGTAAATTGCCAACAAATAAATCAATTAAATTTTGATCTTAATTTGTATCACTTCTGGGTTTTTGTCCTTCTGGCCTAGCTCTTCTCTTCTCTCAGTCTTTCCTTTCTCTTTTCTGAGTAGAATTTCAATCCATATTTTTCAAACAAAATCAAAGTCCTCTGACACTATAATGGTTATATGCATCATAAAACATTGAGTCACAGAATATTGGGGCTGGAGTGAACTGTAGTGATTATCTGGTACAAGCCACTCAGCTCACAGAGGACAAACTGAGGCACAGAGAGAAAAGGTCATACAGCAAGTTGGTATTCTTTTTACAGAGAATTCCATAGAGAACTGCTTTAGAAGTCAAAAAACCTTAGTCACCTTGCTAATTGCTATAAACCAATTTTCTATTCTTGCCTCAGTTTATCCATCTGAAAAAAAAAAAAAAGAATTAATTACCTCGAAGCAAACTTCTACTTCTAATGTATTATTTCTTACACCTAGAGGACTCACACTGTGTCACCCACAGACTCACAACCACGTCTGTGGTTTCCCTCTGTGTGAGGGTTCACAGCCACTGTTCCAAGTCAACTCAATATTCCAAATTACGAACTTACTGATAAATAAGAAATGATTGGTATACTAGCTTTTATAATCTTCAATTTCATTCTTAAACTCATTCTGAAGAGAACGTGTATGTTACAGAATAGTACTTTTAGAAACGTGGCATTTTGGTCTAGTCCCATAGACGTTGTTGGTAATCAGATACAAGGTAATAAAAAGGAGCTGTGTTAGTCTCTATTTGGCATAAGAGACAAAATCTCAGAAGATGTGAGCAAAATGAGACTATATTAGAAGAATACATAAGTATCTTATAAAATAATTAACAGCAAAGCCCTAAGTGGCTTCAGACGTAGCTGGAACCAGGGACTTGAGATTCTCAGGACACCTTCAACCTCTCCTCACTGCTTCTTTTCAAAAATGACTTGGAGCCCTGGCAGGTGTTGCTAAGTGGTTAGAACATCGGCCCATAGACCATTGCAGGTTCAATTCCCAGTCAAGTGCACATACCTGGGTTGTAGGTTTGATCCCTGGCCCTGGTTGGGATACAAGTGGGAGGCAGTCACTCGTGTGTCTCTCACATCAATGTCTCTCTTTCTCTCTCTCTCTCTCTCTCTCTCTCTCTCTCTTTCCCCCCCTCTCTCTCTTTCCTCCCTTCCACTCTTTCTAAAAATCAATGAGAAAAATATCCTCAAGTGAGAAATTTTTTAAAAAATCTAAAAACAGCCAAGAGACATATGAAAAAATGCTCAACATCACTAATCATCAGAGAGATGCAAATTAAAACAACAATGAGGTATCACCTCACACCTGTCAGAATGGCCGTCATCAACAAATCATCATGCAACAAGTGTTGGCTGTGGTGTGGAGAAAAGGGGACTCTAGTACACTGCTGCTGGGAATGCAGACTGGTGCAGCCAAACACCATTCAGAAAGAATATAGGTACCCCTATGTTCATAGCAGCACTATTTACAATAGCTAAGATCTGGAAACAACTGAAGTGTCCATCAGTAGATGAGTGGATTAAAAAGCTGTGGTACATGTATACAATGGAATACTATGCAGCTGTAAGAAAGAAAGACCTTTTATCCTTTGAGATGGCATGGAAGGACCTGGAGAGTATTATGCTAAGCGAAACAAGCCAAGCAGAGAAAGACAAATATCACATGATCTCACTTATTTGTGGAATATAATGAACTAAACAAACTGCTGAATAAAACTAACCCAGAGACATAGAGGTGGGGTACAGACTGATAAGCCTCAGAGGAGGGGTGTGTGGAGGGGAAGAGATAAACCACAGAATCTACATGCATGTATGCATGACCAATGAACATGGACAACAAAGCTGGTGATGGGGCAGAAAGGAAGGGGAGGAGGTGTCAATGTGGGAAAAATGAGAAACATCTGTAACAAAAACAAATTAATAAATAAAAAATTTATTAAAATAAAATAACATCAAAATAAAAATTCTTTCCTCGGTGATAAAAAAAAAATCTAAGAACATGGCTTTGAGCCCTGACCAGTGTGGCTCAGTTGCTCAGTTGGTGCAACACTGCCCCCTGCACCAAAAGGTCTCCAGCTCTATTCCCAGTCAGGGTTGCATGCTTGATCCCCAGTGTGGGACATGCAGGAGACAGCGCATCGATGTTTCTCTCTCTCCCTCTCCCTTCCTCTAAAACATATATGTTTTAAGTGGCTTCAATCTCTTCTTACAATACATCATCTTTCTCCACACTTTGGGAAACATGGCTGCCAACACTAATGATGTTTTTACATGCTAACCTTTCAGTCCACAGAGAGACAACAATCCTATTTTCAACCCAAAATCAAAAACTTGCAGAGAGGAGTAACTCTGACCTGGCTTGCATTATGTATGTCCACTTCTAAACCAAATAATTGGGATCCATGGTTAGGGCCTGAGGCACTAATGTAATCATTCTCTTAATAAGCAATTTGAGCCCAGCCGGTGTAGCTCAGTGGTTGAGCATCGACCCATGCACCAAGAGGTCACCAGTTCAATTCCCAGTCAGGGCACGTGTCCCAGTTGTGGGTCAAGTCCCCATTGGGGGGCATGCAGGAGGTGGGCAATCGATGTTCTCATCAACGTTTATATCTCTTTCTCCCTCTCCTTTTCTCTATCTCTAAAAAATCAATTAAAAATAATAATAAATAAGCAATTTGATGAGAGAGAGAGAGAAGAAAAAAAAAAAAAAAACAGTTACAGGAAAGGGGTTCTCTGCAGACTGCCCCTAGGTTTCACTCCATCAATAAAGTTCTAGATTCCCTGAATACAAAGTTGATGTTTGAAATCAAGGGGGAAATTATTTTCTGGGGTGTCTGAAATAACTGAAAGATAAAAGTGAGCTTGGGATGATGCTGCAATGAAAAAATTAATAGCCTAGTTGGAAGCTCATCTTCAAGCACATTTTTACTCATATTTTACATGCCAGTATGCTATGGAGACTGCAATCAGTTTCACCTTTTCTAAACAAAAAAATTTCAATTCAGTGTATTGGAATCAGTGCTTTACATGGCAATACATGTTTAATTTGTAATGATTGACAATGGTGGAAAACAGAACTTGTTTTATTTTAAATTTCTTTTCAACACCTTCAGTTTCAAGTGAAGTGGCAAATACTTGCATTTATTCTAAAAAAAATGCTACATATTATATATATGAAATATGTAATAGAGTTCATACACTCTCTCACAGTGTACCTAAGCTTTCTCTTACTTTTTCAGCTTCTTTCCCCCTACCCAGTTGGAGGTGAAATGATTCATGACAACAGGAGGCCCAGTGCCGCTGCATCCATGCTTTCCAGTGACACCCACCCTTCTCCTGAGTTGTGTGGGTTGGAGGATTACCAAACAGCATTTGGGATAGTGTGAAGACGAGATGGGATCAACACTATTCCCCTTGTACCAAGAGTCGCAAAAATATTGTTCTCCTGGGAGTTGAGTCATGAATATTTACCAGTTGTTTTGAATGATCATAAATCAAACATGAGGTTTCATTTACCTTTCTAGAAATGCAATAAAATCATCTGAGATATTTTGGGTGATAAACTTTTTTTCAAAGACTTTTTTTCCTAGAGAAGCTTTAGGTCCACAGTAAAATTGAGAGGAATGTACAGATGTATCCCATATATTCTCTGCATACACACATTCATAGTCTCCCCCATTATCAAATCCCCCCACCAAAGAGATACTTTAGAGATAAAGTTTCAATTACTGAACATTTACAAAGACATCATTATCACCTGAAGTGTAGTTTACATTAGGGTTTACTTTCGATGTTGTACATTCTATGGGTTTGGACAAATGTATAATGATATTTATTGACCATTTTAGTATCATACAGAGAATTTGAACTACCCTAAAAATTCTCGGCACTCTGCCTATTCATTTATCCCTCCCATAATCCCCAGCAACCAGTGTTCATAGTTTTGCTTTCTCCAGAATGTCATAGATTCGAATCATACAGTATGTAGCTTTTTCATGTTGGCTTCTAAGTAATATAAATTTACGTTCCCTCCACATCTTTTTACGGCTCATTGATTTTTAGTACTGAATAATATTCTATTGTGTGGATATACCACAGTTTATCCATTCACCTCTCAAAAGATATTTTGGTTGCTTCCAAGTTTTGGCAATTATAAATAAAGCTGTCTTAAACATCCATGTGCAGACTTTTGAGTGAGCATGTTTTCAGCTCCTTTGGGTAAACACCAAGCATGAAAATGATCTTGTGGTAAGAGTATGTTTTGTTTTGCAAGAAACCACCAAACTGTCTTCCAAAATAGCTGTACAGATTTTCATTCCCACCAGCAATGAATGACAATTCCTGTTGTGCCATATCATTGCCAGCATTTGGTATTGTCAGTGTTCTGAAATTTGGCCATTCTAATAGGTTTCTAGTGGTATCTCATTATTGTTTTAATTTGCATTCAACAAACAGATTATTGGCATAGAACAGGGAGCCATTTAATAGACTCACAAAAATAAAGTCAACTGCATGTAAAAACATCATTAGTGTTGGAAGCTGGTATGCTCAGTGGTTAGAGCAGTGGCCTGCGGACCAGAGAGTCCTGGGTTAGGTTCCCGCTAAAGGCATGGACCTCGGCTGCAGTTTGTCCCCAGCCCGAGTTGGGGTCATGTGGGTGGCAACCAGTTGATGTGTCTCTCTCACATCGATGTTTCTCTCTCTCTTCCTCCCTCTCGCTCTATCTGAAGGTAAATGCAAAAATGTCTTTGGGTGAGGATAAAATATATATATATATATATATATATGTATATGTATGTGTGTGTGTGTGTGTGTGTATATATATATATATATATATATATACATATATATATAACTGATCTTTGACAAAGAAGCAAAGACAATACAATGGAGAAAAGGTAGCCTTTCCAACAAGTGGTGTTGGAACAATTGGACATCCACATGTAAAAAAATGAATGCAGACACACACCTTACACCTTCGCTGAAAGTAACTCAAAATGGATCACAGACCTAAATGTTCAATGCAAAACTAAGAGTCCCAGAAGATAGCAGAAGAGCAAATCTTGATGGTCTTAGGTTTGGTGATAACTTTTTATATAGGAAACCAAAGCATGATCCATGCAAGAAAAAATTGATAAGCTATACTTTATTAAAATTAAATTTTTTGCTCAGGAAAAATACTGTCAGGAAGATAAAAGGACAAGCCACAGAGAGAAAATATTGGCAAAACATATATGAAAAAGGGCTGTTGTCCAGAATACATAAACTACTCTTAAAAATCAACAATTAGAAAATGAACAAACCTATTAAAAAATGAACCAACCAAAGACCTTAACACCTCACCAAAGAAGATATACAGATGGCAACCAAGCACTTGAAAAGATGCTCCACAACGAATGTCATCAAATGGGAGAACGTTTAACAAAAAAAAAAGACAGCATTGAGTTGCTCAATTTTCAAAAACAGGTTGAGATCACTGTTAAGTTTCTTAGTAATGTTATAACAAATATTATGTCTTAAGTTTTAAAGTTAATCTGTTAGACATTTATTTTACTGGTAAGATGCCAAAGATGTGTTCTCATTCATAGAGAATATATACAGTTTTGGTACTAGTTAATTAAGGAAAATTGGTGAGGTCATAGCAGGTTAATTATCACAGTTTTTGAGTATGCATCATCGCCCATGTTGTTCTTCAACAAATATTTTTATCAAGTACATTTAATTACAATAAATATAATAGCAAGTATATAAGCCAACTGCCTTTGGAACTGTTAAAATAAAAATTTTAATATTATAGAAAAGTTTAACTGTCACTTTTAGTAAACTAATTGAGATGTAGACTCCATTGCTTTTTTAATGGTTAGACACAGATAAGTATACATTCATACAGCTTCTGTGGTAAATGATGATATGTAGACATTTGCCAACCTTCTCCATTTTCTGCTTAAACATAAGCTAGTAATTACCCCATCATCCATCCTCAAAGCACTTGTGTCAACAGCTTATCAGGCCCTCAAGGTTCCTGCTTTAAAAAAAAAAATGACTCGCAGACTCAGGCTTTAATTTTCAATTTAATCAAGTCTAACTCAAAGATATTTCAAGGTTTATAATCATTTACTTTTGCAGAAACATAGAATATTATCAGAACTATAGAATGACAGAAATTTTAGGGACCACCTAGCCCAAATCTCTTAATTTTGGAGATAAGAAAAACAAAATTTACTGAAAAATGTGAAAATCTGACCAAAATCACAGCACAAATTAGCACTAAAATCCAGAGTTTCCCCAATTCCCAGTCCTCTGACTCCCAACTTGCTTAGACTTCATTTAAAGTCAAGTTTCATTAAGTAAACGTAACTGAATAGAATTGGCACTTATTTTTGTCATTGGAATGTACTAGACTCATTGGTTGCTAGATTTCTTAGAGTCAAAAGCACTGTCCTCAAAGGGAAGGTAATCTGAAAGAAGAGCCCCAGCAGACACATGCGAAAGGTAAGATATAAAGCAGTGTATTTCTAATCATTCAGAGTAACAGAAAAAAACAGTGGTACGTACACTTGAAGGGGATTAAGAAGTACAAACTTCCAGTGATACAATGAACAAGTCACGGGGAATATAGTCAATAATATCATCATAACTTCAGATGGTTACCACACTTACTGTGGTAATCACTTCGTAAGCTATATAGATGTCGATGCACCATTTTATACAACTGAAGCTAATATAATATTGTATGTCAAATATACTTTAGCCCAGCTGGTGTGGCTCAGTGGCTGAGCATAGGCCCATGCACCAAGAGGTCGCTGGTTCAATTCCCAGTCAGGGCACATGCCCAGGTTGCGGGCCAAATCCCCAGTGGGGGGCATGGAGGAGGTGGCCAATTGATGTTCTCTCTCATCGATGTTTCTGTCTGTTTCTCCCTCTCCCTTTCTCTCTTTCTAAAATCAATAAAGAAAAAAAATTTTTAATTATACTTTAAGATAAATAAATAAATAAATAAAATCCTAAGAAATACAACTGTATAAGTACCCCTTGCCAATTTCTTTCTTTTAATAAATACCACATAGAGGAAAAGACAGAGCCTGGTGTAATAGAAGAAGGGGAAGAACATGAGAAACTAGTGATTCTCAAAACAACCTAGAAAAGACAAAGCTGGATCACAGGTATTTGGAAAATATTGCTATGGTCCTATTTTGAGGGACACGGTGGAAGAATCAATGTGGCAGTATGACACATTTAGTGTGCCTCAAATATGTAATTTGACCCAGTTTATAAAAATCACTTAAAAATTCTTGCCTAAATGCAGTAGAAGACAAGACTTTCGATGTCCTTACCTTCCAAGGCTTGATCTTACTTCTTTCTATAGTAACAGTGCTAAGTGAGATTCCAGTCTTTCAGACCATTTCAACCCTCACAGGTCATAGTCAGCAGCTTGGTTTGGACAGGTCCTAAGTTGTCTGACTTATGTATACATGGAGGATAGGGCAGTGGTCCCTATTGTTATAAAAAGTTATCAGTCATGACTTCCGGTCAAGATGGCGGGTAGGTAAACAAGTATCACGTCCTCCCACAACCACATCAAAGTTACAACTAAACTACAGAACAACCATCATTCTAAACCGCCTGAAATCGCGCTGAATGGAAGTCCTACAACTACGGAATTAAAGCAGCAGCCACATCCAGACTGGTAGGAGGGGTGGAGGTGCGAGGGGCGGCGGCAGCGGCGGGCGGCAGCGGCGGGCAGCAGCGGCGGGCAGCAGCGGCGGCAGCACCACCGGCAGCACCACCGGCAGCACCGGCTGGTCCCACACCCATATGTGGCAGATAAAAATCAGGAGGACACCTCGGCTGGGAAGGTCCTTCCTGAGGACTGAGAGGTCTCCTTCCCACACCAGGTGCCCCACTCAGGGTTCCAGTGCCAGGAAGAGAAGTCCCCATAACATTTGGCTGGAACTGAGGCTCAGGGAAGCTGAAGCCGCTGGAGCCCCAGGCAGCTCCTTAAAGGGCCCGCGCACAAACCTATCAGACTCTCTCCCTCTAAGCTGGGACGGGAGGCAGCTCGAGGGGCACCAGAGACATACAGGGAAGAACTGAGCTGTTTGGCACTGGAGCGAGGGCTGGAGAGGGGGCTTTCTCCAGGACAAACGTGCTGTCAGAGGTCTTTGTTCCTTTGGTGAGCCCTTCCCCGGAGCGGCAGACAGCCACCATGTCTGGGACTCCAGCAACCTGGCTCACACTGGTAGCCCCGCCCTGGTGATTCCCTGAGGCCCCGCCCCACCCAACTTTCAGGCCCACCCAAGCTGTTGCCACTTGCTTAACCATAGGATTGGCCTGTCTTGGATCCTGCTTCAGGTTTTTCCTAAATTCTTTCAAACGAGCAGCATCTGGTCTCAGCGAGCCCCATACCGCTTGTTAGGTAATACACAGAAACAAACACAGGGAGGCAGCCAAAATGAGGAGACAAGGAAACAGGTCCCAAGTGAAAGAACAGAATAAAACCCCAAGAAAAGAATTAAGCGAAATGGAGATAAGCAACCTAACAGATGCTGAGTTCAAAATACTGCTTATAAGGATGCTCAATGAACTTAGTGAGAACCTCAGTGAACTTAGGAAGGGCCTCACGAGCATAAAAAAGGACCAGTCAGAAATGATGGATGCACAGTCAGAACTGAAGGAGGCATTAACTGAAATAAAGAATAATTTTCACAGCTTCAATAGTAGAGTACGTAAATCCAAGAAGCAAACCATCGACTTGGAATATAAGGAAGCAAAAAATGCCCAATCAGAACAGCAAAAAGAAATAAGAAGCAAAAAAAATGAGGATAGTATAAGGAGCCTCCAGGACAACTTCAAGCGTGCCAACATTCGCATCTTGGGGGTGCCAGAAGGAGAAGAGAGAGAACAAGAAATCGAAAACCTGTTTGAAACAATAATGGCAGAAAACTTTCCTAACTTGGTGAAGAAAACAGATATACAAGTCCAGGAAGCACAGAGAGTCCCAAACAAGATGAACCCCAAGAGGCCCACACCAAGACACATCATCATCAAAATGCAAAAGGTTCAAGACAGAGAATCTTAAAAGCAGCACGAGAAAGGCAGCTAGTTACCTACAAGGTAGTTCCCATAAGACTGTCAGCTGATTTCTCAAAAGAAACTTTGCAGGCCAGAAGGGAGTGGCAAGAAATATTCAGAGTGATGAAAAGCAAGAACCTACAACCAAGATTACTCTCTCCTGCAAAGCTGTCATTTAGAATCAATGGCCATATAAAGAGTTTCCCAGACAAGAAAAAGTTAAAGGAGTTCATCACCACCAAACCATTATTATATGAAATGATGAAGAGTCTTTTTGAAGAAAAAGATAAAATATATGAACAAACAAAATGGCAATGCATACATATCTATCAACAATGGAATCTACAAACAAAATAAACAGGTAGAACAGAAACATTCTCATAGATACAGAGAACATTTTGTTGGTTGCCAGATGGGAGGGGGGTTGGGGGAATGGGTGAGAAAGATGAAGGGATTATGAAGTACGAATTCATTGCTAGACTGACAAACCTCAAAGGGAAAGGGGTTGGGGGGGGGGGGGAATAAACCAAAGAACTTATATGCATAACCAATGGACACAGACAATAGTGTGGGAAAAGGCGGGAGGGGGGCAGGAGTGGGGAGGAGGGGGTCAATGGGGGAAAAATGTGGAACATCTGTAATACATTCTACATTCAACAATAAAGATTAAAAAAGAAAAGAAAAAAATATATATCAGTCATGCCCTGCCTGATGTGTTCAGTGGTTAGAGCACTGGCCTCCACACTGAAGGGTCATGGGTTGGAATCCTGATCAAGGGCATGTACCTGGGTTGCAGATTTATTTCCAGGTCCCAGTCAGGGCATGTGCTGAAGGCAACTGACAGATGTGTTTCTCGCACATCTCTTCCCCTCCCCTCCCCTCCCCTCCCCTCCCCTCCCCTCCCCTCTCTTCTTTCTCTCTCTCTCCTCTCCTCTCCTCTCCCCTCCCCTCCCCTCCCCTCCCTCCCTCTTCTCTCTCTCTCTCTCTCTCTCTCTCTCTCTCTCTCTCTCTCTCTCTCTCCCCTTCTGCCTTCCACTTTAAAAATCAATGAAAAAATACCTCAGGTGAGAATTAACAAAATAAAAATTATATCAGGCAAGAATAATATCTAGGCATCAGCAAAGATATTATTTTAAATGTTGGTAGGAAAACAGAGGAAAGAAAAGGAAAATCTGTATGTAGATCAATCTGAGTCATTAAGCTTTTTATCTTCAGATAACATCAGGTTATTGGCATTGAAAGGGGATTCTAAATTCTGCCTGTTTTCTGCATAATTTATTCTATTTTAATATCAAACTTCAATGGTTCTAATATGTCCTAACAATAATTGTTACTGCAATTAAGATTGCTGTAAAGGAAACCAATGAGAAAAGGGATAAAATTTATTAATCAAATATTTTCAAAAATTTGAAGAGAAAGTTGAAATTTTGTCAATGAACATAAAATTTTTAATTTAGGTTTCTTTTTAAGTTTTTTGTTTATTGATTTGAGAGAGAGTGTGAAACATCAATTTTTTGTTCCCATTATTTATGCATTCATTGTTGATTCTTATATGTACCCTGACCAGAGATCAAACCCACAATCTTGGCATATCCGGATGATGTGCTAACCAACTGAGCTACCCAGCCAGGGCTAATTCAACTTTTATGCTTGAGATGACTAACATCTGATTCTTGACAAGACTTCTTAATGATGAGCTCTTAAAACTCTTGATAGTCATCGTTGATGAGAAACCATTTGCAAAAGTAGATGATAAAAAATTTAAAGCCACTGTTTTCTTACAACAATCTAAATATTTTAAACAGTTGAAATTACATTTAAAGAATCTAACAACTCTTCTTTAACCTCCATTATCAAATGTAATAGTGAATTTTCTTGTGACCTGTAGGTTGGATTTGATTGCAATACATTTTTTTCATACCAAATATTTCAAATTAGTGTTTTACTTGCAGATAGTACTTGCACTGTAGAACAGTACACTGAAAGTTCAGACTACACTAAACGGGTACCTTGGCCTCAGAAAATGACAAAAGGATCAGATATTAGTGAAGACAGATTTGAAAACTGTATCACCAGGAGCCCATCATCAGCCCTCCACAAACCTTACAGGCTGCACCTTGGGCCACATCTACAATGCTTTTCAGTCCATTGGAACATGACCTCCTGCATCATTGCATTCCTTTTGTCCAAAATGGTCAGCCTTCCTCTGCAGTTGACAGCTGAGATAGAAATCTAGGTGGAGGAGTACCCTCTGGGACACTCAGGGTTGCCTGTCAGGGCATAGAATGCTGGCTTTCATTTTCCTGTTTGTGGGCACCATGGGGAACACCCTCAAATTCTTCTCCAATCATGATGCCCTCTAAGGAACCTGAGACCTGAGGCGAGTAGCTTAGTAGCTTCAGCTGCTGCAGTGCCTGATCAGCAGAACACTTATTAAACTGTTCCCAGTACACTGTTTGGGAAGCTCTGTTTCAGAGAACAATTAGCAAATCTCTATGAGTTTCTTTCACAAGTTCCAGTGCTTTCAGTGTTTAAAGGACAAGGCTAGAGACAGCAAATTCAGGGCTAGAAATTCTCATAAATGTCTTTGTTTTCATGTAGTCCAATCGATTGATGGATGAGTTCATTCATCTCTTTATCTGACAACTATTGACCCAAATACTTATTCTGTGCCAGGCACTAATGTCAGTCTAAATACTGTTGTAAATGGAATTGAGGAGAGGTTCTGGATTCTTCATTTAGGCACTAAGAGTCTGGAATTTTAACTGTGGAATATAGTAATGTTACTATCTTCCCATCCCACATCACATAAAACATCAAACGAGCTAACCAGTGATTACTACACCTACTTGTTCATAAACGTGCCACGTCTCCACTAGCTGATTTTTAAAACCTATGTTTCTCTGAATATTTGTCTGATATATTGATACCAAGTGAGAGGGAGGTGCCCATGAGTGATAACACTGAAAAAATCCTGGATCCTTCAATAATTAAGCCCGAGAATTTCAGGACGCCTAGAGTTCACAAAGAGAAGCTGCCAGGAAACAAAGAACAAAGGTTGCATGATGAATTGACATCCTTTATCTTTCCTAGTCAAGTTCCTCCTCCCAACAACCATGTCCTTGCTTTGCAATGTTGTAGTAGAGTCGGGGCTCATATTGCTCATTTTTTCTCCTTGGAGTTCTCTGCTTCGACAAGATAACGAAACCTCCTAATTTTCTGCAATCCAAATTAATCTTTATTCTCTTAAGAACCCCAAAGAGCCATGTAAAACAGTAATATTTATGAAGGGGGTCCATAGGTCTTGTCTACAGAGATATTACACATTGAAGGGAAGATGCACAGATGGAAAGTTGACCATCTTGCCTTCCTCACCTGGACATTAGGTTACAGTTCAAACAGCTCATCACTGCCCAGATGTGGACTATACACTGAGCCTCTCCCCATTCTTTCTCTTACTACTCATTCTCTTAGGCCTGGTATCAATGTCACCCACATCTAAAACCCTCCTCACCACCACCACCCACCCCTGTGGTTACTGTTCTTAAATTTCTACAGCACTTTATTTTCTCAAGGCACTTAATACTTTGTATGTCATCACTTGTTCCTATGTTTTAACACCACATTGAGCAGAGAACGTATTACACCTCTCATGGGCCTGTTGGTACTTGGAAAACACTGGCTAAAAAAGTAATGCTACATTCTCTATTTAACTGCCGCAAACCCAGCTCCCATTTCTAGCTCAGTTACAGTTCTGCCCTCAGAGCATACCTGTATATATTTCTCCTTGCTTCTGACATCCTAATATTTTTCTACTCTTGTTTTCTGGTCTTCCTCCCAGGCTTGGGCTTCTCCACAACCCCAGGGCTCCTTCCGACTCCACCAGTTACTGCCAAGTAGATTGCAACTACTACTCTGCTGCCCCCTGGGGGTCTCAGCCAACATAGACAGGCTTTGTTCTCCAGGTGATGGAATGAACTTCTTCAAGGGAAGCATCTAAGTGATTGATGGATCTATGAGAATAAAATGTTTGTTTCTGTGAACAATTGCAAGCAATAGATACAATAATAAGTTAAGCCTCAGGGTTGAAACTGCCTTCCAAAATATGAAGTTCATCTCTGAGTATCTCAGACTCTGTAGACTGTATTGTAATAAATTGGTGTCAGTTGGACTTACTCATTATCTGGACATTTTCTTTCTGGCTATTTTTCAAGATTTTCAAATAACTTCTCCAAAACTCTTGAGCCCAGAAGAAGTATAAATAATAAAACACTAGATTTGTCTCTCAGCATTGCTAACACTTCAGTTTCTTCTTTTCATGTTAGGCAAAAGCAGAAACAAAAGAGTGCAATGAAGTTATACAGAGAGGAGGGATGGCAGAGGAGATCTCCCCCAGCTTCAGGCTCAATGGCTTCCTTCTCTGTTACTGCGAAAAGCTTCCCCTAGCCCTGTGTGCTCCTGCCTCCACCTCTCCGGGCCTGGCTCCCAGGTTGGTGCTGTCTGCTTGTCTCTTCCTTGCCGGGATCCGCTGTCTTAGAGCCTCTCCTCTTACCTTCACAACCCTGCTCTGCTCAATTTGCAACCACACCCCCCCATCACCACCATTTCCCCCTCAATGTAGGGCTTTATCGTTCTGGAAAAGGTTGCTTGGTGGTCATATCTGAGATTTTCAAGGGCTCCAATAACCTTTTATTTTTCCCTTCAGATGTAACAAAACTCTGGCCTTGTGAAAGTATTTCCCTGTTGATATTTCTCAGAACAATCTAGACCGGTTGCCCATCAGGATGATATTTTCTCTTCTTGTGGATGAGCACTTGTTGGTCATTTTGTACATTAATCTCATACATGGCTGGTAGAAGTATCAACTGGCACAACACTTTGAATCACTGTCTTCTGAATCAGAAATTTTATTTCTAGATATATACCCAAGAGGAACAAGAACAGGCATCCAATAAAAAGACATACAAAATGTACATTGGAGTTTTATACCTGTCAAAAACAGGCAAATTTTTGAAAAAACCCTAATATTGGATGGACGTAGACGTATTTGAAAAGAAAATATATAAATCTTCTAGAAGATACATGAGACAATGGCCTCAATCATCAGATGAGAATGAAATTTGTAACATGATGAAAAGATTAATAAATTTATATTGAGATAAAATTAAGAATTTCTACTTATCCAAATATTTGATTAAGAGAATGGCTAAGGCAAGTCACACAGTGAGAGGAGATATTTGAAACATTTATAACTAACAACGCTAATCCTATATTTATGGCCAAAAGAAATGTATGCATGTAAGTATCAAGAGGCATGAATAAAAATGATCATAACAGTATTATTTATAATAACTAAAAACTAGAAACAAGTTAAATATCCACCAACAGTAAATAATTAAATAAGGAGTGGAGGACTTGTGTAATGAAATATCAGATAGCACTGGAAATTAACAAACTACAGCTTCCTGAAACAACAGAGACGGATCTCACAAACATAAACTTGAGCAGAAGTCAAACACAAACGAATGATTCCATATATACACAATTCAAAACACAGTCCAACTAAACGATATCATCTGAAGGGGCAGTAGCATACATACAGAGAAGCTACGAAGAAAAGCAAAGAAAAGATTATCCAAAAAATCAGCAGCAAATTTACATTTGTTAGGGCAAACGCAGTTTTACCCTATCTCTTGATCTGGGTGGTAGCTAAATGGGTATTTACTTTTATCAAAATAGGTTAAAGTTAAGTTGTATCTTTACTCTTCACTTGTTGTCCTGAATGGAATTACATTTCACAATACAGACAGCATAAAAATGAATTCTATTTTCATTATCTGCCTATAATTACATGCTTACTCTTAGAATTATCATCACACTCATTTAAAGATTATAATCCCAAAGGTATGGCACAATTTTAAAGTTAGCCTTTCATTATAAAATATAAAATAGAATAGACAATTATATCTCAATAATAATTATATCTAAAGAACATGAAATTAGCCCTGGCCGGTTTGGCTCTGCGGTCCGGAGAGACCCGGGTTCGGTTCCCGCTAAGGGCATGTACCTCGGTTGCAGTTTGTCCCCGGCCCTGGTTGGTCGTGCGGGTGGCAACCACTCAATGTGTCCCTTTCATGTCGATGTTTCTCTCTCTCTCTCTGTTCCTCTCTCTCCCTCCCACTCTACCTGAACAAAGGATGGAAAGGTGTCCTCAGGTGAGGATGATAAAAAAATTATAAAAAGAAAAAAAAAAAAAAGAACATGAAATTACATCCCCCTACTATTCTCATTACACAGGCTAATTTTCTCTATCTTCCTCAGGAAAAAAAAAATTACAAATAACAAATTGGGATAAAATTGGACAAAGCTAGAAGGTTAGAAAGCTAGAACAAACATCTTCATGAGGAAGCGTCTCCTCTACTTTGTCAGGAACCGATGGCTGGGTTGGGAGGCTGACCCAACATCTGTTTCTGCTCATGTTTCAGAAGGAAACGAGGGAGCCACGCCGGGCATAGAGGAAGAGCTACCCAGTTACAAGATACTTCCAAGGCAAATTTTGTCACTATGGAGTTTAGGCCCAAACAGCTAGCTCATCCCTCCTTGTGGTAGAAACTATGTAAATTAAAAACTACTTTCTTCAAAGTTTGGTCTAAGAAGACTGGATCCATGCCTGTTGTTTTGAAATTGGTCCTCACACACAAAGGGCACAGAGACACTAGTAGGTGGCAGGTTTGATAAGCAAGAGAACTTACATTCAAGGCTTGTGTTTTGCACAGCAACACAGTAGATGTCCACATCCACTCACCAGAATCTTAAGTTTATAGAGAGGCCTTAACGGGGCTCAGTTACATATACCATCAGATGGTCTCAACTTTACTCTCTCAAGGTTGTGTCCTAGAAATCAGCATCTAGTGTGGGAATGGTGTGCAGAACCCTCATTGCAAGGAAAGGGCAGGGGTGAAGAGCCTCCTATCATGGCCTAAGTGCCTGGGCCCAGCTCTCAGGTAAACCAAAGGTCACGTCCTCTCAATGACCACTTCCAACAGTACCTTTCAAGCCCCCTTCCTCCAGCCTTGTGGCCTTGGAAAAATCATTCTGTTTAAGCCTCAGTTTTGTCAATTGCAGGTGAAGGGCATAATCTGTGCCCTATTTATCCCACAGGATATTGTGAGAAGCAAAAACAAAAAAGTATCTTATACATATGTATACAATTATGTTATCTCTTATACATAAGAAAGGATTTCTGTGAGTTTCATAAACTCCAAAAAGATGGTTTCACATGTGTGGCGTGGGTGTAGGATAAACAATATGAACTTTCCTCGCACAATGTAAACACTAACCCAATGAATCACTAGCATCAATGGTACGTTATAATGGCCCTTGGCTATTCTGCGTTGGGACAGAGAAAACTAACAAAGGCTGCTCTATAATGTATAGTGGGGACTCAAATAGAAAGCTAATCAATGACTCATTTTAAGATTACAACAGTCAACCTTCCAGAATTGGTTTAAGGAGTGATAACATCAAAAAAGGACTTGTCTAAAGATTTTAAACGCAGATTATTTTGCCAGTGTAATCAGTACTTAATATCAGAATATTTGCCAACTTAATATGTTAAAATAAATTCCCAAGAAATTAGAAAACAAGGAACATTTCTCAATAACCCCAACACTGCAGGGCCTGTATGACTGAATTAAGTAGATGCTTTTGTCTTTCTTGTGTCCTATAAAATTTATTAAAAACTTTAGAAATCCAAACGTAGAGCTCCTACAATGTGACATCAGTCCTAGGTTGGTTTTAATGGCTTTTCTTTAAATATTCAAGGAATAGACCATTCTTAATATTTAAGCCCTTTATATGAATTTTTAATGGCAATCTTTTCAATTAATTTCACAAGGCCAATCTTATCATGACATTACAATTTTCTCTATAGCTATAGTTACTTTTTTTTATTAACTATACAATGAAATAAAAGTGGAAATCATATTTGCAGTAGTTGGAACTAAAGAAAATCAGAAAACTTTACTGATATACTGACATACAGGAAATGAATTTCATGTTTCTGAAAGGGACCTCAAGGGTATAAAATGTCAATTAATCAAATTTTTTTAAATGCTTCAAAAATAGCTGGAATAGCTAAGACAAATTTTGGAAACAGAGTGAGATAAACTTATTTTTCATGTAATAATTAAAACTCTGTGGATATAAAATAGAAACAAAATGACAGATAATGGGAATAAAATAGTACAGTGAGCTCCAGAAAGTCTACATCAAAATTGAATGTATTTTGTGGTATTACATAACAGGAGGGGAAGGCCAGATATAAACAAATAGTAGGAGGAAAACAGACCAACCATTCATAAAAAAAATAAGTAGATTAGACTTTTAAGTTAAACTTTACATTAAACATAAACTCCAGTAGAATTAGGAAATTTAATATTTTTACATGTACAAAATAAAACATGAAAAGGAACTATATGTAAACATTCTTATAAGTAAAGCTCTTCCTAAGAAAAACTTTAAAATCAGTAATCATAAATACAAAGATTAGTAGGTTAGGTTAAAAAAAAAAAACCTCAATATTTCTGCATATGAAAAAACAATAAACAACCAGAGTTGTAAAACGGTGAAACAAAGATAGCTTTGCTCACATTTTATAGCGATCAACTGAAGCGAGAAAAAAGAAATCTTTTCTGAGACAGAACTTGGAAACACCCATGTCCCAAGTCACACGTATTTGAGGAAGAACTTCTAAGGGTGGCAAAACCTGGACCAGGGAAGGGAGGATGTGGAGGGAACTTGCGCCTTCCAGAGCTCAGGTGGGAGAGCTAGCCAGCTGCCTCCACCAATGACCTTTGTTTGGAGATGAGGAAGCAGCCCCTGGGAGCCTCACTGCTTCCCCTTTACCACCACACAGAGAGAGGCAAAGGAATTGAGGGTGAACGAGGAAAGGAACAAGGAAAAGCAGCTTGCCACAAGGCACACCAGCTACACGTGCAGAAAGTTTATAAAACTTCCTGAAAGAGAAACACAGACACCCGTGCAGGAAGCAAAAACACACGAACAACATCTTTAGCAAGATTGACAAAAGCCACTTGTACAAAACCATCAACAGGAGCAAGCCTTGCATGAAAGGGCGTGTGGTAGAAGTCCACCACCATATCCTAAAAGTGACTAAAACTAAAAAAATGACCAACAAGTGCTCATCCACAAGAAGAGAAAATATCATCCTGATGGGCAAGATCGTTCTGAGAAATATCAACAGGGAAATACTTTCATGGGCCAGGGTTTTGTTACATAAAAAGGGGGCGGGGGTATTGGAGCCCTTGACAGTCTCAGACGTGACCCCCAAGCATTCTTTTCCAGAAAGATAAAGCCCTTTTTGCAGGGGAAATGGCGGGCAGGGACATGGCTAATTGAGCAGAGCAGGGTTGTGAAGGTAAGAGCAGGGACACGGCTAATTGAGCAGAGCAGAGCTGTGAAGGTAAGAGGAGAGGCTCTAAGACAGCGGATCCCGGCAAGGAAGAGACAAGCAGACAGCACCAACCTGGGAGCCAGGCCCGGAGAGGTGGAGGCCGGAGCACACAGGGCTAGAGGAAGCTTTTCGCAGTAACAAGAAGGAAGCCATTGAGCTCTGAAGCTGGGGGAGATCTCTTCCGCTATCCCTCCCAACTAACAGGAAACTCCTCTTAATAGCCCAGAAAAACTCACCTCATTTAGACATGGGGAGCAAAAAAATACAATTTAACCTCTTGAAATACAAATTATAAGAAATAATAAAAAAACAAAACAAAACAGTAAAACAAACCTTATAAAATTTTAACTATGAGAATCCAGAAAAAAATGGGCCCATAAATCAGGTAAAAACTAAGATGGCAAAATGAGCTAAAACGCATTAAGAAAATCATTACGCTTTTGATAGAACAGCACAGATCATAAATAGGAAAACTCAGAAGTTCATTAAAAATTATATGGAAGACATGAAACCAGAACCAAGCAATCTCTGGAAATAATTAAGAAAAAGTTTTCCTCGCTTCAAACAATTCCGTTCAAAACTATTAGAAAAAGCCGAACATAGGCATCCACGTGAAGTAGGTGTGTTTGTGTGTGGTTGGGGGGGGGGGGGCGCATATTAGCTTGCAGAAGGTGCACTAACAGGAGAGGAGAGGGTCTTGGGTGGGGGGTGCCCCCCCCATTGAGGAGTGGGAGTGGCCAAGAGGTGGCATAAGGAACAGAAGATTAGTTATAAACAGAGAAATTGATCAAATACATATATCTCTCAGAAAATAAAGACACAATGTGAAAAGTTGAAAAGGTAGGAAACTAAAATGAACCCTATGGAGGTGGATTGGCATCGGAAGTATTGGAATGCTCTCATGGTTTTCAAAGTATAGATAGACATAGAGATAAGTAGAAGTGTGTGTGTGCACGCGCACGCGTGTGTGTGTCCCAGTTCTCTCCACCCAGAGGGCCTGGGGAAGTGGCGTCCATGGCAGTTAGCACACCCAGCACTCAGGTCTGTTACTAAATGCCATTTTCTACAAAAAGGAACCAGAATTCCTTGGGAAAATGAGCGACTCCAAGCTTGGGGAGGGAAGTACAAGGTCAGCGCAGAACATCTCCCTGTCCGTGACAGTACAGCAGTGCTCCAACAGCAATGTGGTCAATTCAAGAGGACAAAGGAGCTGTCATTAAGGGGACTCCCACTGGCCAAATCTGGAACAATTCGAACATCAAAATAAACAATGATAATAATAGATTATGAGACATCAAATTAAAAAATCCACAAGTTTTTTCTAATCTTAAAAAAAACTAAGCAACAATATGTTGAGGAATAGGATATTTAGATAGTTTGAATGTACCTCCTTACTTTGAGGAAAAAATTAACTTTGCAGTGGAGAAACCTAGCGACAATATTTTAATCAAATGGCCAAGTTTAACATTACCAGTAGTAGGAAAAATCTAAATAACGTACCACAGCATGGAATGCATTAAGAATGCGTTGATTTTGTGTTTTTACTGCCAATGATGCAAAAATTAATTCTAAACATGCAGGAAAAACTGATAAGTCTAAACTGGGGGCATTCTACAAAGTTAACTATCTAGTAATCTTTAAAAGTGTCAAGGCCCTAAAAGCTAAGGAAAGACTGAAAAATAGTTCTAGGCAGCTAAGGAAAGTAAATAAATGTGACAATTAAATGCAATGTGAGAAAATGGACTGGATCTTATTGCTGTAAAGGGCATTACTAGGGATAGTGACCAAATCTGAATAAAGTCTGAGGCTAGAAACAATATATCAATGCCAATGCTCTACTTGACAGTTGTATAGTAGTCATGGAGGAAATGTCCTTGGTAGGAAACACAAGTATTTGGTGCTGATGGGGCATCATATCTACCATTTACTCTCCGAAGATTCAGGGAGAAAATGTCTTTGTATTTGTACTTTGAAGTTTTTTGTAATTTGACATTGTTTAAAAAGAAAGAAAGAAAGAGTAAATTAGGAGGAGGATAAGGATAGACACATAGAAAGCAAAGAAAATTTAAAATGGCAAAAAATAAATAAAACAGAAAATTAAGAAATAGATTTTAAGACAATGACAGATATAAAAGACCAGTGAAGGAAATGAAATGTGGGTATAAATAAGAATCCGCAAAGAAACAATAATAAAAACCTAAACAAATATTTTAAATTATATTTTAAGAAAACTTTCTAAAATTAAGAAAAAAAAACTTCTCAAATATATATGCTAAAGTTAAACTCTAGGGAACTGATAAATATTTCCCAGAATAGTCAAACCAAAACCTATCCTAATGTGAAATTTTAATGCTAGAGAAAATAAAAAACATGGGAACGGATAATCCAAACAGAAGACAAAATGATGTTGGGAACAAAATCAATAGTCAATTTAAAAACAAGACAAATGGCCCAGCCGGTGTGGCTCAGTGGTTGAGTGTGGACCCATGCACCAAGAGGTTGCGGGTTCAGTTCCCAGTCAGGGCACATGCCCGGGTTTCAGGCTTGGTCCCCAGTGGGGGGCGGGCAGGAGGCAGCCGCTCGATGTTTCTCTCTAACATTGATGTTTCTATCTCTTTTCCCTTCTCCCTTCCTCCTTCTCTAAAAATCAATAAAAATATTGAAAAAAAACTAGACAAATGATTTTGAGTGCTTTTCCTTAGCTTTTGATGAATTCATAGATGTTATCAATACCACTCAATTGTTTATTTGAGGAATCAGCACAGTGTTTGAGGTGCCTGAAAATTAGTCTGTGTGGAAAAAGTATAGGGGATTACTTTTTTGTTTTTGTGTTTGTTTTTTTATTAATCCTCACCTGAGGATACTTTCCCATTGATTTTCTTAGAGAGTGGAAAGGAGGGAGGGAGAGAGAGAAACATGGATATGAAAGAGACACATCAGTTGGTTGCCTCTTGAATGACCCTGGTCAGAGTCGGGGACTGAACCTGCAACCTAGGTCATGCCATTGACCAGGAATTGAACCTGAGACCCTTTGGTCCTCAGGCTGACGCTCCAACTGCTGAGCCAAACCAGCCAGGGCAGGGGAGAACATTTTCAGAGAAGTTAAGAAAAACACGAATTCTGTACAATCTGAAATGGAATCTGCCAAGATGTGTTACAAGTGATCGAGGTTAAAATATGTGTGGAGCAGAACAAAAGCTTAGATTGACACATATATAAAACTTGGGAAAATGTAATATTTAAGCCTGTTCATATTCACTGAGGCAATATGAATTGACCAGCTATTACTAACACAGTGGTGTCCACCATGAACTTCACGTGCTCTTGCAGATATAACCATTGGCAATTCTGAGAACTTTTGTTCAGAAATGGAAGTTGAATCACCTTAACTGCCCAAACACACATAAAGTTAATGACTTAACACGGGTAAACTGCTTTTGTGACATTTTGGGCGCAGGGCTGAGATTACACATTTTCAGAATGAGAAAAACAGCCCTCTATGGCTACTGTTGAAACTTGAATGGCTTTGAAAATTAGCTGGTGCTACAGTTTGGTACTGTTTCTTCATGAATTCAACCAAAATAATAGGATAAACCCGTGCTTATACGTGAATCTTACTCAGTTGTAAAATCATTTCAGTGACGACTTACGTTTGAATCTCGAGTACTATCAAACTGCTTTATCTACTTTTCATGCTCTCAAAAGTTGAAACAAGAAGTGAGATTCCATTTCCACACAAATTTACAGAAGTTATATTTTCCAAGTTTAAACTTCAATTCCAGCAGCATTTTTCAGACCTCAATTTATGGGGGAAATAATAGAACTGCATGAATTTTTTTTTTTTTTTCAAATCTTTATTGTTGGATGTAAAATGTATTACAGATGTTCCACATTTTCCCCCCATTGACCCCCTCCTCCCCACTCCCGCCCCCTCCCACCTTTTCCCACACTATTGTCTGTGTCCATTGGTTATGCATATAGATTCTTTGGTTTATTTCTTCCCATCCCCCCCCCCCAACCCCTTTCCCTTTGAGGTTTGTCAGTCTAGCAATGAATTTGTGCTTCTTAATCCCTTCACCTTTTTCACCCATTCCCCCAACTCCCCCTCCCAACTGGCAACCAACAAAATGTTCTGTGTCTATGAGAATGTTTCTATTCTACCTGTTCATTTTGTTTGTAGATTCCATTGTTGATAGATATGTATTTCATTACCATTTTGTTTGTTCATGCATTTTATCTTTTTCTTCAAAAAGACCCTTCATCATTTCATATAATAACGGTTTGGTAGTCATGAACTCCTTTAACTTTTTCTTGTCTGGGAAAGTTTTTATATGTCCATCGATTCTAAATGACAGCTTTGCAGGATAGAGTAATTTTGGTTGTAGGTTCTTGGTTTTCATCACTCTGAATATTTCTTGCCACTCCCTTCTGGCCTGCAAAGTTTCCTTTGAGAAATCAGCTGACAGCCTAATGGGAACTCCCTTGTAGGTAACTAGCTGCCTTTCTCTTGCTGCTTTTAAGATTCTCTCTTTGTCTTGAACCTTTTGCATTTTGATGATCATGTGTCTTGGTGTGGGCCTGTTGGGGTTCATCTTGTTTGGGACTCTCTGTGCTTCCTGGACTTGTATGTCTGTTTCCTTCACCAAGTTAGGAAAGTTTTCTGCCATTATTGTTTCAAACAGGTTTTCAATTTCTTGTTCTCTCTCTTCTCCTTCCGGCACCCCCAAGATGTGAATGTTGGCACGCTTGAAGTTGTCCCAGAGGCTCCTTACACTATCCTCATTTTTTTGGATTCTTTTTTCTTTCTGCTGTTCTGATTGGGGATTTTTTGCTTTCTTATATTCCAAATTGATGGTTTGCTCCTTGGATTTACATACTCTATTATTGAAGCTGTAAATTATTCTTTATTTCAGTTAATGCCTCCTTCAATCCTAACTGTGTATCCATGATTTCTGACTGGTCCTTTTTTATGCTCTTGAGGCCCTCCCTAAGTTCACTGAGGTTCTCACTAAGTTCATTGAGCATCCTTATAAGCAGTATTTTGAACTCAGTATCTGTTAGGTTGCTTATCTCCCTTTCGCTTAGTTCTTTTATTGGGGTTTTGTTCTGTTCTTTCATTTGGGACCTGTTTCTTTGTCTCCTCATTTTGGCTGCCTCCCTGTGTTTGTTTCACTGTATTACTAAATGAGAGGTATGGGGCTATCTGAGACCAGATGCTGCTCGTTGGAAAGAATTTAGGAAAAACCTGAAGCAGGATCCAAGACAGGCCAATCCTATGGTTAAGCAAGTGGCAACAGCTTGGGTGGGCTTGAAAGTTGTGTGGGGCGGGGCGGGGCCTCAGGGAGTCACCAGGGCGGGGCTACCAGTGTGAGCCGGGTTGCTGGAGTCCCAGATATGGCAGCTGTCTGCCGCCCCAGGGAAGGGCTCACCAAAGGAACAAAGGCCTCTTACAGCACGTTTGTCCCTGAGAAAGCCCCTCTCCAGCTCTCGCTCCAGTGCCAAACAGCTCAGCTCTTCCCTGTATGTCTCTGGCGCCCCTGGAACTGCTTCCCCTCCGAGCTTAGAGGGAGAGAGTCCGATAAGTCTGTGCACGGGCCCTTTAGGGAGCTGCCTGGGGCTCCAGCCGCCTCAGCCTCCCTGAGCCTCAGTTCCTGCTGGTTTTTCCAGCCAGAAGTTATGGGGACTTCTCTTCCTGGCACTGGAACCCTGAGCGGGGCACCTGGTGTGGGATGGGGACCCCTCAGTCCTCAGGGAGGACCTTCCCAGCCGAGGTGTCCTCCTGATTTTTATCCACCACACGTGGGTGTGGGACCAGCCCGTCGCGCTGCCCCTCCTACCAGTCTGGATGTGGCTGCTGATTTAATTGCTGATTTAATTCCGTAGTTGTAGGACTTCTATTCAGCTTGATTTCAGGCAGTTTTGAATGATGGTTGTTCAGTAGTTTAGTTGTAACTTTGATGTGGTTGTGGGAGGACGTGATACCGCGTTTACCTGCGCCACCATCTTGACCGGAAGTCCCTGCATGAATTTCTTATACTTAATTTCCATGGCGCCCTCCGTACCTTCCTAAGATTCTCCCTCATTCTACAACACGTTCCCAGCTTCTCCATAGTCTTATAAGTCCTCTGATCTTTCAAAGCTTACCCTGAACAACCCAGCTCAAGATTTCTAAGCTCAAAATTAGCTTGTCTGTGCTTTGATCCTTTCTGTACTTACCCTTTTCTGCTTATACATCCACCTCCACAACCAGTATTTCCCCATAAACACTGTAAGCTCTTCAAAGGGAAAAGCTACATCTTAGAACACAACTCAGCAGACCCTGTTGGCAAAAACATTGGAAAATGCTGGTTCATTAACTGCTTGAGCAAGTATTTTGATAGTTACAGACATAAAAGCGATGGGCGAAGGGCTCTGGAAACTCATCAGCACTCTGCTGCTACAAATTTAATTCATCCCGTGTATTCACTTACTTTTGGCTAGTCATAGAAATGAACCTAAAATGGTCTCTGCCTCCAGGAAATAAAAGGTTGGGTAGAATCACTGACTGCAGTGGTTTTCAACTACAGAGAGTTTTGCTCCCCAGGGGACAGTTGGCAATGTCTGAACACATTTTGTTCGTCACAGTGGGAGGTGCAGGATGCTACTCACGCGCAGTAACCAGAGCCCGGGACGCTGCTACACACACTACAATGCACTAGGCAGCTCCACAGCAAAGAATGATCTGGCTCAAATGTCAGTGGCACCAAGGTTGAGAAACCTCAATTTACTGTGCCAGCATGGGCTCAGATATGCGAAAATAGTTTTCAACATTTGCTTTTATCATCTAATTATGACGCTTTCGTGTGACTTTTTTTTTTAATATCTGAGAATCTAGGCCTGATGTTCTCCTTCAATATTCACTCCCATTTCACTAAACACTGGAAAGAGAGGCTGGAAACTGCTCCTCCTCTTTGATTTAGGTGGTAGTACAGGTCTGGTGGATGAGAAATTCAGCATTGAAATGCTATCCCCTCTTCTGTCACAGTGCATTGGTTTAACACTCTCTAGAATTACCGATCCTTTGGAAAGGACCTTCAGAAATCATCTCATCACAGGCTTTGTAATATTTAAGACACTGACGCCTTTTCTTTACTTATTATGGGACTTTCTAACCTGTAAGGTAGATAAAAATAGAGATGTTCTGTGAGTCAAAGTAAGGGATCTGGAGCCCAATAGGCAGAATCTCCTAAGTGAACAATGAAAATCCAACCCATTCAAATTACACTAAAATAAGAGAGAAAACTGAAGTAGAAAGTATAAGTCACTAGAGGAAAGTCACAAGGCTAGGTCACTAACTGAAGCAGCATTCATTCATGAAGTGCCCTGAAAGACAGGTGCAGAGCAAAGGTTCCTATTGTGCTGAACTAATCGAATATACTATGCTAATGTGTGTGTGTAGTTAGAACTCCTCTCTCTTTATCTGAGCATCTAGGGCTGATGTCCCCCACCCACATGCACCTCCATCTCACTAGGCTAAAAACTCCATGAGGCTCCTCTCTACCATGGGGATTCTAAGACTCGAACAACATCTGTGGATCAACTAACTAGAGAGACATTTCTATGTGACTCACTCTTTGCAGCGAGACAGGTACTTCTATGAAATCAATTTAGGGAGAAGGAGATTAGAGACGTCCTTTAATATCCCCTTGTCCTTCTATGTAGATAAGTGATTGTTAATGGGGAGAATGTTATTGTATAACAGTATTTTGGAATTAAGAGAGTATGTAGTTTGAAAAAACATAGTCTTTGAATTTATTTTTAAGAACTCTGGTACCTATAATTTTCATAATACAAACTTTAGAAAGTATGTCAAAATATTTTTCTCTGGCTAGGAGGAATACTTAAAAGACAGTGATTCTCTAATAATAGAAAAGAGAAAGGGGGTGTCTATGATCATTTTAATAGGAGAGGTTGAAGCATGAGGCTTTTGTGATTATCAAAAGACTGCAGATTTTTTTTTTATCCTCACCCCAGGACATTTTTGCATTTATCTTCAGATAGAGCAGTAGGGAGAGAGGGAGAAAGAGAGAGAGACAGAAAAACATCGATGTGAGAGAAACACATCAACTGGTTGCCACCCTAACTGGGGCCGGGGACAAATTGCACCGAGGTACGTGCCCTTAGCGTGAGTCGAACCTAGGACTCTCTGGTCCGTGGGCCGAAGGACTGCAGAATTTTTTAAGGTGGGAAGCAGAAAACAGAATTTCATGTAATGACCTGGGGCCATTCAATGTCCTACATAGCTGTTGTTAAAACAATATAGAGGATTGAGTCTGGACATAAGTGAATAGAAATAAACAGGCAGTCAATGCCAAAGTTCAGAGATCTTCTAGGCTGGGCCCTTCATTGTGAAGATGAGAAAACATTCTTGGACTATGTTCCCCTGTCCTAGTCTCTGTTATACTTGGCTTTGACTCAACTCCACATTATCAGCATTACAAAATAAATAAAATAAAAAAAAACACAAGATGACTGGAAGGTCACCGAGACAGCCAAGGAAGGCTCTCGCTGGCTGGCATCATGCTGTGACTGTCAGTCACAGATTATGATGGGAGACATTGCCCCAGAGGTTTCTACCACAAGGTGAACACATGGTAGGTTGAGACTAAATTTAAGGGGATATACACCCAATATAGTCTTACCTTACTGTCATGCAGATCTTCTAACGGCTTTGTTTTCTCAGAGTTTTTGTATAAAAAAAAATGCTGAACAAAACTGATGTATGAGTTCCCTAAGGTTAATGCCCAAGCTATATTGAGTGACCTGAGAGCCCAAAAGAAGTTTGTTTTCCAGTAAAGTCCTTTTGTAAGCCATAGCCTTATGAAATGTCACAAAGACAGCCGTGCAGAGGGCAGACGGATCTGTACCTATGGCCACGAGACGGGCCCTGGGGATCTCTCAGAACAACAGGGCCGCCCTGGAGGGAAGGCAAAGTCCTCTCATTAACCTCCCCTGAGCGCTCCCTGCCATTTCTATCCACCTCAGATCATCGGCAGCTCCTGCCCAGGTCTGCAGGTCCCACTGATCAGTTATAAATTGTCATGAATTACTTTCAGATGTGTACATAAACTTACAAATCTAAAACTGAGATTACCTGGTCACAGAGGCCATCTTAGTCTGGGAAAGCCAGAAGGGAAGGGGGCAGCCACCCCAGTTCTGCATTTCACAGGTCAGGATGTAACCTCAAAGAAACAGTTTCAGCCTGTACCCACAGTCAGCCCCCCGTTAGTTTCTGGGAGTTGGTGGAGCAGGAGGTGGCAGATGAAACATGTATCAGTGTGCCTGCCCTACCAAAGTCACAGTACGTGTCTGTTCATCCTGAAAAGAAATGGAAAGTGGTCCAGAAACTCAAACATTCTCATCTCCCAAACCATTCTCATCTGCCATAACCAAAATAAGGCTCAATATGTCTTTGAACAACAGGGCCTTTTTATGGAGGATTGGTATCTGACTTCTCCGAAATGCCTGCATTATTCCTAACCGCCCAGACCCAGGTTCTCTGATGTTTGATGAATGTCTGGACCCAACTGTAGATCGAAAACTGCCACCTAAACGTAGAAAACCAGGATCACACTACATTAGCATAAAAGTTCAATATGGCAAATGGTCTATGAAACATGATGCTTTTGAATGGATTGGTAACCTGGTATCACTATAAAATGAAGAAACACTTATTGTAGTTAAATTAGTATAGCTTGATTTCCACCGTATACAATGCACGTTTTCCTTAAACGTGAAAAAAAGTATTTTCCAGCTAAGTAACTAAAGGTAGAATTTTAGACATGCTGCCAATAACTCTCCACTGAGAACTTAGAATATTTATTCTAAGCAATGTTTAGGTCATATATTCTTTGTTTACCTATTGAGAAAATTACAGCATAAGAGGTACATCATTTACATCGGCTATATTCCTCAGAGAGGAGCATTAATTACGTCAATTCATTTAAAAGTACGTTCTTACTTGAAATTATATTTACTTGATGCCCATCCTTCCTTTAGTATAGATAGTGGTTAGTGTTCCATTCAATGCCAAAAAGTTTTACCCTCCGGGTCAGCATATGGGGAGTGTGAAATAAAAATCTCTCCTGAACCTGTTAATGACCAGCTGGGAAGTGAAACAGCCACACAAGCAGCCCTTGGCCGCCTCGAGGAGGAGGTTCCTGAGAGCTCAGCAGAACCAAGTTCAGGAACTTCCCCGAAGACCATGCAGGCTCTGGAGCAGGAAGCCCCCTGACCTTGGAGGCCAGCAGCTGCTGCTAAGCACAGTCTTTTTCCTTCCCAGCAATCCCATCAAGGCTGAGCTCCTTGTCAGGAAATTGTCCTCAGCAAGGAAATGATCTGATCCAAATAATCAGCACTTAGCTGTGACCAGCCAATGGGCTTAATCCTCCCAGGAAGTAACACAAAACAGTCACCCTAAAGAAACCTCCAGTCAGTGATTTGAAAGCAGTGTGTGTGTGTGTGTGTGTGTGTGTGTGTGTGAGGGGTGGTGCAGAAATCACTAAGGATGCAGTGTGTGTGTGTGTGTGTGTGTGTGTGTGAGGGGTGGTGCAGAAATCACTAAGGATGCAATGTGTGTGTGTGTGTGTGTGTGTGTGAGGGGTGGTGCAGAAATTACTAAGGATGCAGTGTGTGTGTGTGTGTGTGTGTGTGAGGGGTGGTGCAGAAATCACTAAGGATGCAGTGTGTGTGTGTGTGTGTGTGAGGGGTGGTGCAGAAATCACTAAGGATGCAATGTGTGTGTGCGTGTGTGTGTGTGTGTGTGAGGGGTGGTGCAGAAATCACTAAGGATGCAGTGTGTGTGTGTGTGTGAGGGGTGGTGCAGAAATCACTAAGGATGCAGTGTGTGTGTGTGTGTGAGGGGTGGTGCAGAAATCACTAAGGATGCAGTGTGTGTGTGTGTGAGGGGTGGTGCAGAAATCACTAAGGATGCAGTGTGTGTGTGTGTGTGTGAGGGGTGGTGCAGAAATCACTAAGGATGCAGTGTGTGTGTGTGTGTGAGGGGTGGTGCAGAAATCACTAAGGATGCAGTGTGTGTGTGTGTGTGTGTGTGAGGGGTGGTGCAGAAATCACTAAGGATGCAGTGTGTGTGTGTGTGTGTGTGTGTGTGTGTGTGAGGGGTGGTGCAGAAATTACTAAGGATGCAGTGTGTGTGTGTGTGTGTGTGTGTGTGTGAGGGGTGGTGCAGAAATCACTAAGGATGCAATGTGTGTGTGTGTGTGTGTGTGTGTGTGTGAGGGGTGGTGCAGAAATCACTAAGGATGCAGTGTGTGTGTGTGTGTGTGTGTGAGGGGTGGTGTAGAAATCACTAAGGATGCAGTGTGTGTGTGTGTGTGTGAGGGGTGGTGCAGAAATCACTAAGGATGCAGTGTGTGTGTGTGTGTGTGTGAGGGGTGGTGTAGAAATCACTAAGGATGCAATGTGTGTGTGTGTGTGTGTGTGTGTGTGTGAGGGGTGGTGCAGAAATCACTAAGGATGCAGTGTGTGTGTGTGTGTGTCTGAGGGGTGGTGTAGAAATCACTAAGGATGCAGTGTGTGTGTGTGTGTGTGTGAGGGGTGGTGTAGAAATCACTAAGGATGCAATGTGTGTGTGTGTGTGTGTGTGAGGGGTGGTGCAGAAATTACTAAGGATGCAGTGTGTGTGTGTGTGTGTGTGTGTGTGTGTGAGGGGTGGTGCAGAAATCACTAAGGATGCAATGTGTGTGTGTGTGTGTGTGTGTGTGTGAGGGGTGGTGCAGAAATCACTAAGGATGCAGTGTGTGTGTGTGTGTGTGTGTGAGGGGTGGTGTAGAAATCACTAAGGATGCAGTGTGTGTGTGTGTGTGTGAGGGGTGGTGCAGAAATCACTAAGGATGCAGTGTGTGTGTGTGTGTGTGTGAGGGGTGGTGTAGAAATCACTAAGGATGCAATGTGTGTGTGTGTGTGTGTGTGTGTGTGTGTGAGGGGTGGTGCAGAAATCACTAAGGATGCAGTGTGTGTGTGTGTGTGTCTGAGGGGTGGTGTAGAAATCACTAAGGATGCAGTGTGTGTGTGTGTGTGTGTGAGGGGTGGTGTAGAAATCACTAAGGATGCAATGTGTGTGTGTGTGTGTGTGTGAGGGGTGGTGCAGAAATTACTAAGGATGCAGTGTGTGTGTGTGTGTGTGTGTGTGTGTGTGAGGGGTGGTGCAGAAATCACTAAGGATGCAATGTGTGTGTGTGTGTGTGTGTGTGTGAGGGGTGGTGCAGAAATCACTAAGGATGCAGTGTGTGTGTGTGTGTGTGTGTGAGGGGTGGTGTAGAAATCACTAAGGATGCAGTGTGTGTGTGTGTGTGTGAGGGGTGGTGCAGAAATCACTAAGGATGCAGTGTGTGTGTGTGTGTGTGTGAGGGGTGGTGTAGAAATCACTAAGGATGCAATGTGTGTGTGTGTGTGTGTGTGTGTGTGTGAGGGGTGGTGCAGAAATCACTAAGGATGCAGTGTGTGTGTGTGTGTGTCTGAGGGGTGGTGTAGAAATCACTAAGGATGCAGTGTGTGTGTGTGTGTGTCTGAGGGGTGGTGTAGAAATCACTAAGGATGCAATGTGTGTGTGTGTGTGTGTGTGTGTGTGTGTGAGGGGTGGTGCAGAAATCACTAAGGATGCAGTGTGTGTGTGTGTGTGTCTGAGGGGTGGTGTAGAAATCACTAAGGATGCAGTGTGTGTGTGTGTGTGTGTGAGGGGTGGTGTAGAAATCACTAAGGATGCAATGTGTGTGTGTGTGTGTGTGTGTGTGTGTGAGGGGTGGTGCAGAAATCACTAAGGATGCAGTGTGTGTGTGTGTGTGTCTGAGGGGTGGTGTAGAAATCACTAAGGATGCAGTGTGTGTGTGTGTGTGTGTGAGGGGTGGTGCAGAAATCACTAAGGATGCAGTGTGTGTGTGTGTGTGTGAGGGGTGGTGCAGAAATCACTAAGGATGCAGTGTGTGTGTGTGTGTGTGTGTGTGTGAGGGGTGGTGCAGAAATCACTAAGGATGCAATGTGTGTGTGTGTGTGTGTGTGTGTGTGTGTGTGTGAGGGGTGGTGCAGAAATCACTAAGGATGCAGTGTGTGTGTGTGTGTGTGAGGGGTGGTGTAGAAATCACTAAGGATGCAATGTGTGTGTGTGTGTGTGTGTGTGTGTGTGAGGGGTGGTGCAGAAATCACTAAGGATGCAGTGTGTGTGTGTGTGTGTGAGGGGTGGTGCAGAAATCACTAAGGATGCAGTGTGTGTGTGTGTGTGTGTGTGGTGGTGCAGAAATTACTAAGGATTCTTCAACTAGCCCCAGAAGCCACCTGCCTTCCTGCTTCCTCACGTCTCCCGCGAATGTAAAATTAGCCACGTACACCTGCCTCTCATTTTCTCTGAAACAATTCTGCACAATTTTAGGGATATTCCTATTTTTAAAATGTCTGGTCCTAATTGGCTGCACCCACTCTAAAACCAATCTTGGCTTGCCTCTTTGGATCTTCCAGTTCAGGCGACAAAGGCAGAGGGTAGAGAAGACTCTACTCTTCAAGCATGTGTACCAGGTCTCTGAGGATTGAAAACCTGTTACAGTTTGTAAATTCCCACAATCAAAAATATCAGTTAGAATGCTGAAATTAATACTCCAGACTTAGGGCATTTTATACTGTACTTGAAACAGAAGTGAATTTAGCTCATCTTCCGGTCTTCCGGGCTTCAGAAGAAAAGGTTAGCAGTTCGATGATTTTCTAAGTTTCAGATAAGCAAAGGTATCAGACTACATCCTATTTCTACTTACCTTCAACAGTGTCTGGCCTAAGAGTCTTAGGCTTAGTCTGGCCAGTGTGGCTCAGTGGTTGAGTTGACCCATGCACTAAGAGGTCGCCGGTTCGATTCCTGGTCAGGACACATGCCCAGTGGGGGACATGCAGGAGGCAGCCAATCGATGTTTCTCTCTCTCATTTCCTCTCTCTCTTTAAAATCAAAAAGGGAAAAAAAAATATTTTTAAGAAATAGTCCTAGGTTTACAGTTCTCATAGCAATCCCAGGAATTTTTTTCAAGTTTTAAAATGAGTAGATCCCAGGGGTCTCTGGACTTTTCAGTGACGTTTGGCAAGAATGTGTAGTGTTCTTCACTAGAAACAGAGGTGGCAAAGGAAGAAAAGCTGGCAAGAGGCTCACTAGGCTTGGTTGTTCTCATCACACCTGTAATAACACTGTCTGCAAACACAGCATCTAAAATATCGTAAATGTTCTAATTATATTGGAGATGCCCATTCAGAGCACAGGTTTAGCAGTTTAGACTTGACTTTAAAGGGAGCCAGCGCCTTTGAATATGCTTGTTACTTCAGCAGTTTGTAAGTTTCTTTGAACCTAGGAAGTTTAGCATAATGGTCAAAGTATAATAGATTTTAACAGTCTTCACCAGGTACATATTTATTAGTTCTAGAGGCTATGCTATTCTTTGGACTTAATTAAATCAGATGGCATAAACCAGCTTTTAGATAAACTACATGGATACCCTTGATATCTATCCCCAGAAAGAAAAGAGACACACAACTTAATAGTTTAAATACACTGGAATACTTTGGTATACCAGTTTAAATATTTTGATGAATTGAACCACATTCAAAATGCTAAAAGAACTAAGTATTGACTCATTTAAGTAGAAAGTCCAGTGGGAAGGGAGGTCTCAGATTCAGAAGGCGGGAGGACAGAGTCTGGTGACTTGGCCCCCCCCCCCCCCATTTCTCCAGTGTCATCCAATGTCGGTTTCATCCTCAGGCTGGCTCTAGCCATGATTATGTGACAGCTGTCAGAGTGACAGAGGCCCAGCTCTTCCTCTCCATATCCAGAGAGCAAGCTCTGCCCAACATCCCAAGCTAGAATGCTGAGCATGTCCCTGACTGGAGCAGCTTACCTTCCATGCCCCTAATTAATGACTGTGTCCAGGGAAATAGTTATGACAACTGGCCTACACCAACCAGGGTGTGGTCTGGAGCTCGGGACAGTCATTTCCTAAGAAGGACACAGATTAGGTGGAGGACAGGTAGATATTAGTAATAAATAAATAACAGGGAAGTGAAGAAAGGATACTGGCTGTTCCATACATGAACATCAGGCCTCAAAGACAATAGTAAGCCCAACTTCACTAAAAATTACTGCTGGTATTGCTAATAAGAAAATAGTTTCCAGATCACAAACTAACAACAGCAACCACAAAATTCCAAGGCCAGTACGTTTTTTTTATTATGATTATTTTTGTGTTTGACTTAAGATGGTTGAATGATTTCATTTTCATTTATAAACATTACATTAATTCCCATGCAAAAACCCAGGACCGCCAAGGCCTGATTTCCATTGAACCTGCAAGTCTGCACATCCAAGATCAAAACCAAAACATCGTGTGACCTTTCCAACAGTAGACATCATGGTCATCCTTTGAGAGATCAGCGGGCCTGTCAAACACCACAGTTAGCAAGGAGTCCATACCAACCAGGGGCCAATGCCTTGCGGCACCTAAACCTGGCAGGAAATTCCATTCATGAAGACGGGACAGCTCTACACCAAGGCTGCTGTGCACCGACGTGTCCTGGCTCCTGCTCATTGCAAAACCTGCTTTTGAACAGGTGTGACATCTTCCATTTGGGGGTCGTGAATTCTTCCTGCCACTTTTTCTCAAAACTCTCAGTAGAAGCAAAGAGACTTTACAATAAAAAGCTCACCTCTAGAACCCCAAAAGAAATACATACAAAGACACCTATTCTATCAAGTATATATTTTCCCCAGCTTCAGGTAAAGTCACGCAGCAGGTATAAAGCTTTAAAAACTTCTCTCAGTAAGACCGGAACCAGGAATATCAAAGAGGGTGAAACAGGGGCCCATTATTAAAGGAGGACTCAACAAATGTAATGAATCATTCCACTGATTGAGAGAAATGGGCTAAATGACAAAAAAAAATGATAGCATTTCAAAGGATGTCAATTTATATTGGAAAGCACATATTGGAACTCTGACAATGGCAAATATTTCATTAGTGCAAATAACAATTATAATGGTATGTTCTTTAATAAGGTTTAAATAAGGCTTCAAATAATTAACACACGCTAAAACTACCATTTGGAAACTTAATTCTGTTTGGAAAGTTGTCAAACACACTCTCCAAACAATCCGAAGTTCTGATTTGAGGACAATTACATTCAATGAAGTTGCTCCAAAACAGAATTTGTAGCATTATCACTTTCAAAGTCGATACTGTCGGGTGGGGAGGGGAAACCATTCTGGCCTCTGGTCAGAAGAATTCAATCCGGCTGACTGACCACGCAGTTCCCAGGTTCAGATGCTCTCAAATATCTGTAGTGATGCTCTCATTTAAAAAATAAAGACAAGTAAAAAAACAAAAAAATAATAAGAGTTCCTACTGTGTCAGAAAGAGGTCTGCTTCCCCATCCCCATTAACAAATTTGCACAAAGTGTGAAACTGAGAAAAGTAAGAAAATTCATGGGCATCTTTGTCTATGGCTCAAGTTCTCCTTAAAAAACAACAACAAACCTACGTGACAGTAACTATAAAAAGTAAACGAAACCAAAGGCAGAACATGAAATCGGAATACACTGTTTCAGAGCCTGCACCACCCTGCAGAAACAGCAGGCTTCAGATGTGTTAACAGATCCAACCTCGGCTGGATGTGTAAAAAACGGAAAGACAGTGGCACGAACCACAGGACACATGATACAAGTTTTAGAACCGGGGGGGCAAAAAAAAAAAGGCAGCAAATGCTCAGAAAAATTTATCATCAATTCTGAAATGGGGCCTCGTGACATCATCGGGGTTAATAAAGACAGAAATGGATTTCCCCGGGTTCTCAGTCACCAGCTGCTGCAGTTTTTTGGCTAAACGGTCGTCAGGCTGGTTGGGGTCCCCGCCGTCCGACTGCGGGGAGGGGATGCTGGTGGTGCTCCCGCGCCTCTGCAGCTCCAGCGTCAGCCGGTTGGCGGCCTTGACGTGCTCGATGGCCGTGCGCAAGTGCTCTGCGGGGTCGGAGCGGACGGAGGACAGCTTCCGCGCCTGGAGCATGACGGTCTCCTCGGACAGGTGCTCCAGCATGTTGCACTGAGGGATGAAGTAATTGGGGCACATCTTGTTGACCAGGCAGTGTTGCAGGTCATCGATGAGGCCCAGCAAAAAGTGGGCTGCATAGTCTTCTTGAGCCAAGTAGTTGGCAGGAAGTCTGTCGCAGGCCCAGAGCATCATGCTCCGCAGGTGGTAGGGGCTGATGGCCTTGGGCCGGGACAGAAGTTTGATGATGATGGCTTTGCAGGCCTGGTAGGCCTGCATGAGGCTGCTAGAGATGCACTTCTTCAACTGCACCTCGCTCCTGGCAAAGGACAGTCGCCATTCATTATCCTTCTTACCCTTGTAGGAGCAAGCAGGCACCAGGTAAAACCCACTAATGACCTCTTCCTCAGTGATCTTCCCATCCCAAAAGTGGTTCTCCATGAGCCAGCTCTGGGCTACCGCAGGCCAGCCTTTGAAAGACACCACAGGGACAATATCGTACAACATGCGACTGCTCCCCACACCCAGGATGATGGAGATGATGGTCCCGTTCTTTTCTACCTTCTCCACCTTCGGCATCCCTCGCTGGGGTTTCTTCTGGATCTCTGACAGGACGATGCTGATGGAGTCGTAGAACCAGTCGGCCACTTTGGTGGGGGAGAAGAAGTAGTTGGTGGCACCATTGATGTGATCCACGATGGTGCAGCAGTCTTTCCATTTACTGATTGTCCCCTCGTCAAAGAGCCGGAGGCTCAGCCACGAGTGGCACAAGGCTGAGTGGCGCATATCGAGCGTCACAGGCTGATTACGGTCATGCAGCTTAAGGGCTGGCACCAGAAGGGTAAAGTCCATATCATAGTCGGTCCCCCGGGCATAAATATTAAGCTCGTCTAAGTCCAGATCCACCACGCCTTCCCGGACTCCTCCAGAGAGCAACAGGTACTCATTGGCCACTGGGAGTTTTTGGTCCAGCTTCTGCACCATTCCTAGAAGCAGAAAGAGAAAGTCCCATTACAGGGAGCACAGACACAAGAGTCGTAGGCATCAACACAGAATGTACGGAGCCTCCAAACCACTACTCGTTATCAGTACAAAACCAGACCTCAGGCTCCTGCACAGACCCAGCTGGAACCCACCCTTCCCCAAGGGGGAGAATTATGACAGATGTTTCTCTCTCAGTGACAGCAGTATCACTTCCTTTTAGTAAGGCAGGCTCCCTCCCCGAGGCTCTCCCTGCCTGAACTGGTCCTCGACACCAGCAGAAGCTGACGGTGCAGAGGCACTGGGTGAGCAAGGCTGCTGACGCATAAGCGTTAGTCAAGACAGCGGCACTGGACCGCACGAGCCGTCCCTGGTTCTTGGCTTCAGACATGCACCAACATCAACAAAAATCCAGCTTCTCTTAAGAAAATCCTTAAGAGGGGAAAAAGGATTAGCTTTGTTAAGTGCCAACTCTTGAGCCTCCTTTTATATCCTGATACCCTGTGTGAGGAAATGGGACATAACCACTAGGCACGTCCTCTTCATACTGAAACACAAAGACTGTCTTCAAGAAAAGCACTGGTGCCCTGGCTGGGTAGCTCAGATGGCTACAGCGACGTCTCAGTAACGCCAAGGTTGTGGGTTCAGTCCCTGGTCAGGACACATACAAGAATCAACCAAGGGATGCATCTGTGGAACAACACATCAACGTTTCTCTCTCTCTCCCTCCTGTCCTCTCTATATTTAAAATGCAACTGAAAAAGAAAAAGAAAGCCCAGCTAGTTTGGCTCAGTGGTTGAGTGTCAACCCATATACTAAGAGGCTGTTGGTTCGGATCCCGGTCAGGGCACATGCCCAGGTTGTGGGCCCAATCCCCAGTCGGGGGCGTGCAGGAGGCAGCCAGTCAGTGTTCTCTCTCATCGACATTTCTCTCTCTCTCTCTCCCTCTCCAAAATAAATTAAAAAAAAAAAAAATGTTTTAAAATGAAAAGTACCCATGTGACTCTGAGCTGTGAACTAAATTAGATGCTCTGCTTAGAGAACAGCATTTTTACTTTAAAAATCAATTGATAAGCCCTGGCCGGTTTGGCTCAGCGGTTAGAGCATCGGCCTGCGGTCCGGAGAGACCTGGGTTCGGTTCCCCCTAAGGGCACGTACTTCGGTTGCAGTTTGTCCCCGGCCCTGGTTGGTCGTGCGGTGGCAGCCACTCGATGTGTCCCTATCACATTGATGTTTCTCTCTCTCTGTCTCTTTCTCTCTCTCCCTCCCACTCTAGCTGTACAAAAAATGGAAAAATGTCCTCGGGTGAGGATAAAAAAAAAAAAATCAATTGATAAAATATGGATAGTCAGATGGGTATTTGATAGACATTGTCACTAAAAAATGATTACAATGAACCTATCTTTGTGAAAACAACTGAAATATATATTGCCAATAAAAAATTGGGGTATTCAATTTAAAAAATTATTTTTTGGAAACCTATCTACACCTTGAGCTTAACATCTTCCCAAATAGTACACTTTTCTGCTGAGATGAGTGGTAATATAACACATGTGATTTTTTTAAATGATATTCTGAGCTCTTTGAGAGTGAGAACCATGTCTCCAACCTGCATGAGGCAGGACAGGGATCTGCACCCTGCAGGCACACAACCGAAGCTATGACAATGACAAATGGCTAGATGGAATTAATAGGGCTTACACATGAAATACTGAAATAAAGGCCAGCCATAAATGACTGTCCTAAGACAACTGTCCCTCCCTGCCTCCTCTGTAATATATTCACTTGTGCTTTATTATCAGACTACCAGCTTCACTCTCTGTGACTTATTTACCATTTCCCCAAAGAACTACCACAAACTACAATTCCATTATTCACTGAAATTACCTTTAATCAACGCAGTTTGTTATTCATAGGACAATCCCAATGCAAATAAATAAACCATATATATGTATTTATGCCACCACTATATTTCAGGACTTAGCACTCATTTATTAAAAAAAAAAAAGTTTTTGCTTTCATTCTTTAAAATTCTATTTTTCAAACCACATTAACCATGAAAAAGTCTTTTATTTCGTACCATTTCTTCCATACAGTTGGAATATAGCAAGCTCTCACTTTCTTTCTAAAGCAACCAATAAGTTATCCAATGTTAAAGAGTCGACAATTTATCAAAAGGAAAAGCCGGTGTACCTGATTTGTTAGGCTCTTTCTCACACAACCTGTACTATGATGAGCCGCCCAGATCCTTCTTCAATAAAAGACGGCTTGTCTCAGCTGCTGGGAGGGCCGGCAGGGTAATCCCTTAATGATGGTGCCAGCTGCAAAGAGCCACCTCAACCAAGGTCATGTCTTGTGATGGGGGTGGGGGTACACATCCCACATCTGATGAGTATGGGAGTGCCCCAGCTGAGGATACTCTGAAGGGTCCTTTGAATCCTGAGTTCCCAGGGGAGTCAGCTAAGCTGACACTGAGCCTGCAGGGAAATCCACCTTCTCCCCTGCCTGATCCCCGCTCAACCCCCGGGCCCCCGCCACAGGTGCAGAGCCCAGGCCTGCTCCTTAATACACATCCTAACTCCATTTCAGGGGCTGCTCCCTGAGGAACTCAATTGAACATACTAAAAAAAAAAAGAAAGAAAGACACTAACATACTACCCCACACAAAAACAGCCTTTACTACACATCAGCATGGAAAACACGTTCCTTTTAAAGTGTTTTTTTTTTTTGTTTTTTTTTTTATCCTCACCCGAGGACATTTTTCCATTTTTTGTTCAGGTAGAGTTGGGGGGAGAGAGAGGAACAGAGAGAGAGAGAGAAACGTCGATGTGAAAGGGACACATCGAGTGGCTGCCACCCGCACGACTGACCAGGGCCGGGGACAAACCGCAACCGAGGTACATGCCCTTAGTGGGAACCGAACCCGGGTCTCTCAGGACCGCAGGCCGACGCTCTAACCGCTGAGCCAAACCGGCCAGGGCCTTTTAAAGTGTTTTTAAAAGCCAAACATTAACAACCAGGATTTAAAAGTATGCAAACACCACGACAAAGACTCATTTCTTAATTGTCGTCATGTTTTAGTACGAATCCCATCTTCACAACGGCACAAATACTACCGCCCCAAGCTGCAGATCCGCGATGAAAGGGCAGGATCGATTTCTCAGAAGCCAGAGTGGCTGTGAAATCGTTTTCACTATTTTACAGAGTTATGTGTAGGTACCATTACTTGAAAAGAGAAATATCCTTTCATTCTAGCATTTGGAGAGCCATAAGCATAAATGGGAAAAAGAGTTAGTAATAAGATCTGAATCGACTCGAAGTGGTGGTCATTTGGGTACGACACTGTTGTTCCCTTTTAGGCATAAATAACTCAACATTCTGTACATCCTTTTGCATAGACAGGATTAAATTCGGAGTCACAGGTGAGAAAAAGTTAAAGCTCCCTTCTGCCCTCTGCTGGATTAAAGAAGGTATATTTTCCTACTTATTCTACACAAGCCGACTCCCCTTTCCTCCCAATCTCCCCTTATGCACCCAGGTAAAATGTGGGCCCTTCTTTCAAAAAAGCCGTATCAAGCACTTGGCTAAACGCTAACATTGAGGAGTCAGGGTAATTTTGGACATTTCTTATTCCCTTAAAGTGCAGAGAGAAGTTTGGCAGCAAACAGAGTATGGCTGAGGCTCATTTGCTAAGCCCCTGGAAGTTAGAAACCAAGTCCCTAAGGCCACATCAGTTCTGGAGGCTAATCCTGGGCGACATCCCCATGTGCACTGACTCTGCCAGAGCCCATTAGTCTGCAGTTTTATGGTTTCGTAACACACACTGGAGCCTTCCCCAGCGTTCCACAAACTCAAGTGCCCGGCTCGAAAACTTTCCTGGGCCAAATTTAAGTGAAAATGAGCTGACATCAGCCATCACAGCAGATGAGCGGCCATGCAGCTAAAACACAACCTGGGGTTGGGAGGGAAAAGGAGGAGGGAAAATTCAGATGTACACTTTGGCTGTAGGCATCAGTTCTAGCAAGTGCCACCTCTGAACTAATCCAAGGATCTTTGTGCATTTGCAGGAGGGTAAGATCAAGTGACTCAGCTGTTTAGCTCTTAGTAAATTATCCAACAAAAGGAAGAAGCTTGTTAGCAGCAAAGGAAGAGGGATGGAGGAAGAGCTTATTCTCTTTCTTTTTATGGAAGCGTTTAGCATATGTCTGCTCTTAAACCACAAAGTAAAACGGCCTCAATTCCTGTAATTAATTCCTCGATTTCAGTTTATGTCATAGTTTCTACTTAAGAAGGCCTTAATGTTACTGGGGCCTTGAGTTGAAGGGATGAGTTCCCGGTCATCCACTGGGTTCTTTGCTGATTATCTTTAGAATATAAAGTACAAAATGGAACTCTGTCCCTCACTCCCTTATAGTCTAGTGAATAAAACCTTAGCACATTCCACTGAATTCAAATTACTAACCTCCACTTCTCAAACACAGAATGCCAGATTATTAAAGACAGAGCACAAGAACTAAGCATCATTTGAAATCAGGCAGGTAGCTTAATAAATACTGAGTAGTTAAGTGAAATTAGTACCTGTACAGATTCCTTAAAAGAAACTGTTACTTATGGTGAGGGGAGAAAAACCTATCAAAGGAGTAAAACTTTATGTCTTGTAATTAAAGCCACAGAACCAGATACATTTTATTTCTCTATATACCTTTGACCATGTACAGTATATAAAAAAGATTTCTATGTAGCTAAAAGAGACCTGAATATCTCAACAGTATTTGTTGTTCTATAAGAAAGTGTTCTTTCTTTTGCCCCAACGTGTGGCACACCAGGAACAGCGCCTTTTTATAGCAGTGATTCTTCATGGGAGGAAGGTACAGAATGGGACCTTGTTGACAAAGTCCTTCTGTGATTCTAATACATCCCCTAGGGGAGCAATTTCCTTGGTTGTTAATAAACAGTACAAAACCTTCCCATAAAAAGATTACGATGTATGATGCAAAGGGGTAAACATTTTTGCCCAGCTTCCTTGACGTTCTAAGAAGAACACATGGCCACCTTCTTCTAAAAAAGTCACCCATCTATGGGATTTTTAATGTCCTCAAGTTGAGGACTATTTTAACATTTCCCTCATTCATGACCAGAAATCATATGTAGGAGGTTCCTCATTTTATAGGTGAAAATAAAAACAACAACAATAAACATGAGATTCAAAGAGGAAAAATAACAAATTCAAGGTCACACAGCCCTAGTGATTAACAGCTTTGTCTTATTTCCACATTTGTGAAAGGTCAAGATGCCACATACTTACTGTTCTCCCTGAGATAATGACCCAAGGTGCCCCGAGCGCAGAGAGGCTCCGCAGGGTAGTAGCAGAGGTCTCAAGGCAAAGTGCCAGCTTCGTGCTTTCGCTGGTCAAAGCTGTAGTGTGTCCTTGGACAGGCAGCAGAATCTGTCTGACCATCCGCATTTGCTATGAGAAGGAATGGACCTGACCTGGCTTGCAAGAAGCTATGTATTCCCAAATAAATATACCACCGGACACAGAAAATACAGGAGACAGACACCAGTAGCGCTTCTCAGCTTCTCAATAATCTGCTGAAGGATCATTAATAATAGTTATAGCAATATGGTTTATAAATCAAAGAGTAATTTCCGAGATAACTGCATGTTATTTTATTTCAATCTTTTAGAAAACTAATTCGTTCACATATGGTAATGACCTGTTGACCAAATTATGCGTCGTAACAGAACTGATTCAAAAGATGCCTCCGCCAAGAAGTCTTCCTTGATCTTTTCTCATTTTGACACTAATATGTATGCAAGGGCATTGGAGTCAGTGTAACACAGGCTTGGGCTTGAACTCTAGGTTTGTCATTTACTGCTTAAGTAAGAGTGAGATATTATTTAACCTCTTTGTTGTTGTTTTTTTTGTTTTTTGTTGTTTTTTTTTAATCCTCACCCGAGGATATTTTTTCCATTTTTTTTGTACAGATAGAGTGGGAAGGAGAGAGAGAGAGAAACATCGACGTGAAGGGACACATCGAGTGGCTGCCACCCGCACGACCAACCAAGGCTGGGGACAAACTGCAACCGAAGTACGTGCCCTTAGCGGGAACCGAACCCGGGTCTCTCCGGACCGCAGGCCGACGCTCTAACCGCTGAGCCAAACTGGCCAGGGCTATTTAACCTCTTTGAACTTCTGATTCCTCATCTAGTCAAAACAAACAAAAAGTCCATAAACGTGCCCTTTTAGGGTTGGTATGAAACGTCTACGCACGTAGTAGGTATTTCATTTTCCCATATGTTCTTCCTTTTCTCCACCATCTATGATACTGGATTAGCTAAATAACAGCTATTCCCCACAGCTTTTTTGGAAGATTTACCTGCACGAGATAATCTACCTAAAGCCTCTAGCGCACGTAGGGCATACAGCACATGAGATGAAGGGAAACGGATGGGCATGCTCTCCCCTGGCTGTCCCGGCCTGCTGCTGGCCTGGGCACGCCAGCTGTGCTGGGCACACCAGCTGTGCTGGGCACCACGGCAGGAGGCAGGCTGGGCGCCAGATGTCCCGTTCCCTCAGGATCACAGCCCTGTGGAAAGGACAACTGTCCACCTCTGTGACGGGCCTTCATCTGAATTCTTACACTGGCACATTCTACACCTATTACTGCTGTACTCATGACTTATTTTCCCTCCTAAATGAGATGACGATATAAACCATTTGGCACAGTAACTGGCAAAGAGGCTCGGCAAATGAAAGATACAATCATAGTCAATAGCCTGTAAGTCCGGGTGGTCAAGGTTTATTACCGCAGTGAAAACAGTCCTCAGGTTTACAAGGTAACTGCCTGTTGAATGTCTTGTTTGTTGCCGTCAACTCAAATACGCTTTAACCAGAACCCCAGGATCATGGAATTTGCTACAGGACATAATATAAAATATAGTCGTCGTATGTCTAAAAAAACCCCTTACCAATAATCCAAAAGTTGAGTCGAGAAAAAAGCCTGGTTTTTCAATACTTTCATTCTTATAAGTTTAACTCACGTTCTGAAAATTGGCGGGCTTTGCTGAAGTCTAAGCTCTTCTGCAGAGAGTGCACGTGAGTTAGGCCTGGCTTCAAGTCCAATCCGCGCGTGGCCAATGGAATTAACCACCCTGGGCTTCAGTTTCCGTAAGTAAAGTTGGGGAATAACAACGAGAAGCTGGCTGGGCGTCCACAAGAACGAACGGAGAACAGGCTCCGCACATCACTCAGGGTGTGCCGGCGCTCACCTGGTCGTCGGTAAATGCAGGGTTCTGGGCACACGTGTTATCAACATATTTCCCCACCCCTAAGTCTTGCCCTTGCCTTTCTTTTTAGTTCTTACAATATTTAAGAAGGTCATGGGCTCTGCCAATGGGAACTTAACGTGAAGACGCAAAGGGGGGTCTCATTGGCCCCGCAGCCGTGGCAAGGCACGAGAGCTGGAACTTCCCTTCACAAGAGGAGTGCTCACTTTAGAAGGCTCATTCTTGACAGATACAAACAATAGCAAGTGAAAGGCAAGAGTAATGCCCCAAAGGCATCCAATGTCTGCATAAGGGTACAGGAATGCATCAGTGATGACCGGATTACCTCCTTCTGATCCTCAGCAGCAATCACCTTGTGATGGGGATGTTTGGAACCAAGTCAGCTGCATCCCAGTCGCCTCTACCCATGACCCAGCCAGTGTGGTGTACGTTTACATTCCTTTCACATTTGATGATGTATATACACCACTCTCACAGGTCAACAAAATTAATAATAATTCTGTAGTAGAATAGACTTCACTTGATTTTACCGTTTCCTCGTGCATGTGAAGACATGACTATGCTTCAGGTGTGTGTGGAGGAGGCACTGTGGCTGCCCTGCCCTGCATCCCAGCCTGCCCTTGACCTCACTTGCAGCTTCGGTAGGTGGTTTCCTGCCAGCTGGCAGCATCCCTCCTCAAGGCCAGTGACTGTGCCGCAGGAGCTACATGCAGGGGAGTCAGTGCAGGAGGACTGACATCACCGAGGGCAACCCTCAACCAACAGAGGACAGGAAGCAGGGGGCAAACACCCCAGCTCTCCAGACTCTTGTGGAAACATTCTGGAAAGAGAGGGGATGAAAATTCTAAGATGGGTTGTATAGAACTTCCCGGGGGTCTGCACACTCAGCTCATTAACAGATCCTTTATTGACTTTCCTTGCTTCTCTGTTTCAAAGGCTCTGCTCACTCATGTGTGCTTAGTATCACCTCCCAAATGAACTACCACACCAAGGTGGTTCTCATTTCTAAAACTGTGAGTGTGTGTGTGTGTGTAGCAGTGCCAGACAGGCTCATCTCTGCCAATAATTCTGGATGAAGTCACATCTCAGACGTATAACTGGCCATAAGAACTAAGCATAAGCCGATGATACCGAATTACTCGCTCTTTCCCATATCAAGTCACAGATCTAGCGCGTGAATCTTACAAAACCAGATGTGAGCCCTGCTCTCAAAAAGCGCTCATCAGTCTCCTCCGAGCAGCAACCGTGTCTTCCTGTGCACTTACAGTTAGCACCTTGTCTATTCATTTTTTGCTTTGTTGATAACCCCATTCTTCTCATTTCCCAAAGAACGTTCTAAAACACTTCCAGTTCGGGAGAACTTTGAAGAGATGTAAATTCACACATCACTTAGAGACAGGCATTTCTTCCCCAAACTACAAAGATAACAATGGGGAGCAAGGTTGGAGGAGAAAAAGCGACAACACAGGTGAGCCCCGCTTCCCAGTTAGCAGGAACCAACCTTCAGAGTTCAGCGCTGTTCAGATGGACCCTCGCCATTCCGATGTTAGTGGCAAGACATATACAAAGACCAAAATACCATTTCTCGTCTAGCCCGTTTGAGATGATTCTGCTCATTTCTCTGAATTGTACAGGAAAAAAAATCCAAATGCTGTATTTAGTGTCTCCATTCAATGAGCTCTGTCCCAACTTTCTTTGGCGGAGTGCTTAGACCAAGTCCCATTAGTATTTATGGGCCTGCCAGTGTCCCTCTGCCTGATGACCTGTGGACTCTCTCCAAACTAACACAATATGAAGTCAGTTGAAGGAATGAATGAAGGTAGAGCCTAAAGAGAGCCTACAGGAGTGTCCGGAATGAAAACTGTCAAGGTGATATACTCGAGTTAACAGAGGCAGTGTGACACTGTCATTTCCAGACATGATGAGAAACTTCGAGCCACTCCATCTGCAAGCAAGGAAATCCTGTTACATACTCAGACGAGATGGGAGGGAAAAGCCAGGAGCCTGTTCATGGGCTGACCATAAACTTTATGGTAAATGCACAAAGGCATCTCCTCCTATTCACTGAGAATAATTTAACTCTAGGACATTTCCCAAAGCAGCAATTTCAGTCAACAATCACAGCCGGAGACTAGGGGAAAAATGACTATATAATTATAGTGTGATCTAAGATGAAAGTCTAATGCCGATTTCTTTAAAAAGGATTACGACGGTGCATTCTTCCTTTGATGTGCAAGGACAGTCAAGATTCCGTCTTACTAAGCAATTCCCAAGAAGGGCCAGTAGATGGCACCCTCACCCCACTCATTTACTGAGAGATTCTAGCAGGGCTCCAAAGTCATAAAAGAGTTAAAGCTGTACTAAAAGCATCACCCCAGGGCCTATTTGCCCCCAGGTACCACCAGTGACTCAAGGCTTTGCCTTTGGTCTCCTTTGGGAAATCTAGTACCTCAGGAGCTGACAGGCTCCATCTAGGTTGAACCAAGACTGAAAGCGGCTTTTTCTGGGCAGGCAATGTGGTTGACAACTGATTCTCGAGGTGTACTGAAGACCTTGTCACAAGACACAGTTTCAGCTCTCTCATTTGCTGCAGCTGAGATGGAAACACATACACATGGACACACACGCGCGTGCGCGCACACACACACACACACCGTGAATAAAGCTTCAGGTGCCAGGAATAAGGGAGAGAAAATGCAGAAGAAATAGTCCCTGATGTTAGGATGATGAGGCACTACTGTTTCTGCAAAACTGTTTGATTCTGACTGCAAATAAATGTAACAGAAGATTTCAGGAGCCAAGATGATTAAAAGGAAATTGATTTTTTTAACCTGACTTCAATCAATAAACTCAAAACAAACATTGCTTTACATTGTACGATGCTTTGCAGTTCGCAGAGAATGGCCACGGTCATTTTCTCACTTGTTCCCAGCAGTGATTCTGTGAAGAGCATGATGGTTCTCACTGCACAGATGTGAAAACCGAGGCTCTCGGCAGCTGACTAGCTCACGTAAGTGCACAAAACAGCCACATAGTTCTTTGGCTTAACCTAGACTGAAGACTAGTCTGACCACACACTGTTATTTTGGAGGAAGGAAGCTTATCACTTGGATGCTTTACCAGGTGATTATTTGTTTTCTGCAGGGTGGGCAGAAAGGGCAAGAAAGGACTCAAAATGCCAACTGCTCTGCCAGGGGCCATCTGGAGATAGTACATCGAGAGGTCTCAGTTATGCCTACAATGACTGGGTTACTGATAAGACGGCCCTTTTTCCTTATCTACTCCGGCAAAATAAACACATACCATTCCTAGAAAATAATGTGTTTTTAAGTGTCAAATCAACAGTTATTATTGCTGTAATGCCTAATATATTAATCATGATAACCTATATCGTCCTTATTTCATTTAAATAAATTATTTCAAACACTAATATCCTCAATCAAATTCCTTAACAAGTAGTAACATCCAAAAATGCTGCTGTTTCAAGAAATAACTCTGTTAAGAAGTTGCACAAGTTTTTCCATTGTATGAAGCTGGAATGTTCCCCAAAACATTTCAGATGAGTAAAGCTACACCCATACCCAAAATTTAAGGGCTAAGGGAGCAAATAAATGTTTCCAAGGAAAATAGACAAAGAAACAAGTACTGGCAGCCGGAGAGACGGATGAAGAGCAGAATGGCCTTGTGAGCCAGAACTCTCTACCTGATCATTGCTTTCAACGTCCAGGTAAAAGCACTTCATTGTTTGAGCTAGAAAATGTTCACATCAAAAGAAATCAGACTTGAAGAACAGAATCAAAGCCCTGTGGGGAGCTGAAATCTGCAGTTTAAAAGCACGAGTAGAGGGTTTGAAAGAGGGACAGATCACGGGACTCTTTAAGTCCACGCCTGCACCACAGGGAAGGAGAGTCAGAGAGAAAGTCAAAAAGTGGGTCTCTTCACGCTGATGCGGGAAATGGGGGTTTTGAGAGATGGCTTCTTTCTCCACCTTTTTCTCCAACCATCAAAAAATGGAGCAACAATCAGTAGTTTGGGGGTAAAGATGGCAACTCAATGTTCTAAGCCAGAAAGTGTGAACTGAAATGGTGCCTAGTTTTTGTTTTGTTTTTCACTTGATAGTGTTGAAGGATGTTGTTTGAATCAGTTGCCAATTCTGTAACTCTTGGACTCCGGGGGATGAAGTTTAAGTTGTATGAGTATACCTCCCGCCCCGCCCCCACCCCTAAGCGCAGATCACTGGCTTCAAGGTTATGTACTCCAGCTGTCATGGTCCAGACCAGGTTGCTGAAGCCCAAAAGTCAAAGGTGACACAGGGGCTGAGAACAGAACCCAAAATCCTGATCCCCAATTCGGGGTTCTTTCCATTCCCCCTGCCTATAACCAACAGTCTCTAACCAAGAGGTCTGTGGAAAATACAGGTCCCATATCCCACCCCAAAAAGACCAAAGCATCACCTCCAAGGAGACATGTGTTTTAAACCAGCAATATGAATGCATTTAAAGTTTGAGACTGCCTGCTCCCTCCTCAGTTTCAAAGGAGAAAGTGATATGGCATGGACACAAGACAGGCCAGGCTGGCCGAGAAGAGGGCAGGACCGCCCGACAGTAAATCTCCAAACTCTTCAAGAGCTGCGATCACCTATCCTTCAAATCAGGAAAGACAGCTTCGGCAGAACTTTCAGTGACATGACAGTACATTGAAATTCAGGAAAGATAAGACATCTCTCCTCACAACGGGAGACAGATTAATAGCCCCACCTCCCAGCTATTTATTTTGCTCTGAAGGAAAAAGATCTATGTCTTGCTCTGGACATTTTCTCACACCTCCTATCTCCTTCCACCCAGCAAATCGTGGCTGATTTTTGTCCTCTATTCCATCGGAAACTTGGACAATGCAATAGTATAATCAACCAAGACACCTTAAGGGCTCCTGGCACACAGCACCCCTCACCTGGGAGCACACATGTGGGCCAGCACCCGCTGCAGCACCCACTTGGCAGTCAAGCGAGAAACCTGTGGTGATGGGCACAACAGCAGCTCAGTCCTTGAAACCGAAGATCACGTGGTTTGAGAAGTCGTGTACAGTTTCCAAAGCTATCAACTGTCCTGGAAGCGAACTGAGGTCTGATGGATTAAATACAGACACCCGCATTCAGAGTCCCTTCCAAAAATCCATCAGATTAGGTTTTATACATAAGCAAGAATAAATGGCAACATTCTCTTAAAAGAGGGCACTTGTGAGAAAGGTCATTCAAGGACTCCAACCCAACTGCAGTGTTGAATTTGAGATGCAGAAATCCCATATTTAAGATAGCGGCAAAAAAATGGCATTTGTGCACAGACCCAATTCAGAGGGAAAATTCTGTAATTCCATTAAAACAGGGAGGGGATGGTTTGGAGAGAAACCCTCCAACAAACCTGTATCCAAGTTTTCAGTGATTCCACTAGAGGGCGTGCCTTCCTAATTTTTCTTTTCAGCTGTGGAGCAGGCTCTAACCAAGAGTAAGGAGAGGGAAAAGGCCCGTAGGTTGGATAAATATTTTTTTAATTTATACCTGGTCTTACTGATACGCTTTCAAAGTGAGTTAGAGGTGAATCTGGGTTTCTTCTCACTGATGAAACCCGAAGGTCACTGCTGTTGGCAGCAGTTCCATTGAAACAGTGGGGGTCATACATCCACTGATAAAACCCCACAGCTTTGGGGTGGAAAGACACCCTGAGAGAGAACGTGGATAATGTGAGGGAGAGATTACAAATTCAGGATACAGATAAGCTTGAATGCGAACCCCTGCTGCATGGTTTCTTAAAACTTTAGTTTCCTAATTTTTGTTGTTTTCATCCTCACCCAAGGATATCTTCATTGACTTTTAGACAGAGTGGAAGGAAGGGAGGGGGAGAGAGAGAGAAACATCAATGTGAGAGAGACACATTGATTGGCTGCCTCCTGCACAATCCTGACTGGGGCTGGGGATTGAATCTGCAAACCAGGTACATGCCCTTGACCAGGAATCGAACCCAAGACCCTTTGGTTTATGGGTCAACTCTCTAACCACTGAGCCAAACCAAATCGGCCAGTGCAAGTCTAATTTTTTTTTTTAGATGAGGATAATACTACCTCTTTCACAAGGCTATTATAAGACGTGGTTGAAACAGGTACAGAAAACTTCCAATACAGTTTCTGGGACTTTACAGATGTTGAGAAACTGTATTTTGTTTTTAAAACACATTCTGTTCACACTTCTCTAGGTCAGTTAATAACACTGGTTTTTATCTTGCAACTTGGGTATGTGACTTTTTTTTTAAAGAAATGGTCCAGTATCTATCTATCTATCTATCTCTCCAGCCACCTCCCCTCTCTCCCTTCTGGGTTTATTTCCCTTCGGTTTCACCGTGCTCCGTGCTTTTTAAGTGACCAGTAGTAAGGTGGCTGAAAGAATGAGCTTAATGACAGGACCCACTTTTAATGAAGATCACAACCAAGCACCTGCGTGGAGCAGTGACAAAGAGGGAGAAGGGGAGGCAGGGAAATAGGAGAAAAAGAAAAAGGCAGATGCACCGATTTTTACGGTCAGTTTTATAATACCATCTTTCCTGTTCTCTGATCACTCTGCTATACAAGCAAAACCTGGTGAAATCCTGGAGAGCGAATAGATTCCACCTGGTTAGCACAGTGGTTCTCTAACTAACATGCAGAATCACCGGGAGAAATGGTTACAACAGACTGCTGGGCCCCCAACGTGTCTGATTCAGTGGGTCTGGGGGGCCTGAGAATGTGCATTTCTCAGAAGTCCCCAAGGACGGTGATGCTGCTGGTCCAGGACCACACTCTGGTTTAATGCAGCCGCAGAGCTGACAATTCAGCGGTGGGGAAGAAGACGGAGTCAGAAGGAGACCCCGACTCTAGTCCTGATCTTCCATTTATTCACCGTGTGACAGGGAAGGTCACACCTGTCATGCCTCCATTTGCTTACCTGTAAAGAGCAACAATGTCTGTCTACCAATGAGGTCATATGAGGGTTAAAAGAGGAAATGGGTAGCTTAAAACTTTGAAAAATTAGAAAATGCTCTCTAAGAACAAAGCCTCATGATCACCGATTCCAAACAGCCAATGCTAGTTCATCTGATTCGTCAACTTGTCCGCATCAGGGGTGCCCAGATTCCTGGTCAAGTATTTCTGGGTGTGTCTGGGGGCGTGTTTCTGGGTGAGACCAGCATTTGAATTGGGGGACTCCCGAGTGCAGGTGGGCATCACCCAATCCCTGGAGGGCCTGAATGAAACAAAAGGCAGAGGAACAAGGAACTTGCCCCCACTTTTTCCTGCCTCGCTGCTTCAGCTGGGTCATCTCATCTCATCGTCTCTCTTGCCCTCAGACTGGGACTCACACCATTGGCTCCCTGGTTCTAGGGCCTCTGGACTCAGACTGAGTGACAGCACGGGCCCTCCTGGTCCCCAGCCTGCAGACAGCAGGCAGTGGGACAGCTCAGCCTCCATAATTTCATGAGCGAATCCTCATAATAAATCTCCTTTTATGTCCCATTGCTTCTGTCTCTCTTGAGAACTCTAATACAAAGAAATGACTTACAAGATTTTCTCAAGTGACAGTCCTAGGTTCTGGTTTGGGTTTTGCCTCTGACTTACCCTGGACACACACTGGACCTTTTTGGGCCACCGTTGTACATCTAGCAAAGGGTTTAGAGATCAGATTTCCCAGGCCTTTCAAATTTAAAAGTGCTGTGGTCCCATGATCAGAACATGACCAGGGACGGAAGCTCAGGTGGGCAAGTCTGTCAACAACACCCTCTCCCCTCCCAGAATGAGGGCGACCTCTTTTACCTTCTGCATGGATCACCCCGCAGTAACCTAAGGGCCACAAGCTTTGTCCACGTCAGTACAGACCCATCACAGAACCCAGGGCGCTGTGGGCCCTGCCAGCCCTCAGCATGAGCTCTCAAATATTCCAAAACCAAGCTCCATGTTGCCTCTCGTAAGCAAAGACAGTAAATCTGCCATCTCGAGACAGGTACTCCAAGAGCCCTACCCATCGATTCAGTTGATAGACGCTCGAGATTCTGTCCCTGCCACGCCTGTTGCGCTGTGCCCTCCCCACACCTCCCGCTGCCACTGCGTCACTGTCCCAGCTGAGCTCAGGCCCTCAGGCCTCGCAAAGGGACACCGGAACACCTCCTGATTGGACTCGACTCCCCTGCTCATCACCCAGCAGAAGCGGCCAAAGGAGGCTCCTGACAGCAGAACTCAAATCACATCACCCGCCGGCTCAGCATCCTTTGATGGTACCCCGATCCCTGGTCAAGGCCCCCCACACTCGCAGCCAACCACCGTTTCAACCTTTACTTACATGTCCCACGGAGAGCCCCACACTATGCTGGTTCCCCAGATATGCCCTTGTGTTCTGGTCCCCAACCTTTGCACACCTGCATGTTTTGCCCTCCTTCCTCGCCTGGTGAAATCCTGCTCCACCTAAAGCCTTTTGCCTCGTAACTCTCCATAGTCGGACACATTCGTCCTGACCCACCTGATGGGAGATTTGCGGTGCGACCTGTACTGCAGACATTCCCATGTCTCACAGGGAACCTGAGCTTTTTCAGGAGCGGGGTGCAGCCTAGCTCAGTGTCCCCTGGGCTCTCTGGGTGCAGCTGCAGAGACCTGGGACAGTCTCTCCTGGCACAGAACGTGATGCGGCACCGTGAGCTGGCTTGTACAGAACCGGCAAACAGCGGGGTGGTGTCAGCACAACACAAGTAGTGTCAGTTCCTGTGCAGCTTGCAGAGTGGTAACTTGTACAGCCAGGGAACGGCAAGCGCCCCAAACGCCTCCATCACCGCACCTGCAGGAGGGCGCTGGCCTCCCTCCTGGCTCAGACGGAAACGCTGGATTTTGCTTTTTATTGCGTATTTGTTTATCATCATTTTAGTCCATTTTATTCGTTTCCAAAATTCAACAACTAGCATCCTTCTTTATAACCCTTTCCATCGAGCCACCTTTAACCTATTTTTAAAGGTAAAATCTTCCCTTAGAGTGATATTTCTTCATTTTTTAGTATTGTTACTACTTTTCTTAATGGTTACAAAGCCAAATGGGTTTTGAGTGATTGGCTCATAACCCTGTTTTTGCCACAATCCCTGCTGTTTTCAGAAGGCAATTTCACAGTACGTGAGGGTGCTAAGGAATGTGCACACGGCCCTGCTACAGAAACACCTGCACTAGTACTGGGCCAGGGCCGGCAGGAACCACTGCTGGTTGTGAAGGCCCTCAGGGCGATTCCTCTGCAAGTCCACGGTTCACGTGGGCGCTCGTGTAACTGAAGATCAGAGAGGCCGGGGGAAGGCAGCTGACCCGAGCAGACACTGGGGAGCAGACGGAGGTGAGTGACTCATGGTTTTCCTGGAGAGCGGAGCCCCCCGAGAGCGGAGCCCCCCGAGAGCAGAGCCCCCGGAGAGCGGAGCCCCCGGACAGCGGAGCCCCCCGGACAGCGGAGCCCCCCGAGAGCGGAGCTCCCGGACAGCGGAGCCCCCCGAGAGCGGAGCCCCCGGAGAGTGGAGCCCCTGGAGAGCGGAGCCCCCCGAGAGCGGAGCCCCCCGAGAGCACTAGAGCAGAGGTCGCTGGGTCCTGAAGAGGGAGGGAACATCTAAGGGGGAAAAGCACAGAAGGGAGAAAGGGAAAAAAAAGATAAAAAGAGAGGTGCAAATCAGCATTTACAGAGTGTCCGCTATGAACCAAGTATATCATTTGTTATCTCAAACATCTTTCAATGTAAAACTTTGTCCTCAATTTCCATGAAAAGAAAGCCAGGCTCAGTGGTTACAGGACTTGCCTAAGTAACTCACGCAGGGTGCTCTGCGCTCCAAACACTGGCTTTTCGCTGCCATGTGGCTTCCCAACAAGCACCAGGGGCCAAGCCTCCCCTGGGGTCCTGTGAAGAGTGGAGGAGGCGGGGAGGGTGTGGGCAGGGGAGAAGGGTAGGGAGACTGTGTGCCCCCATCCCCTCCCCAGCCACCTGTATTCCTTTTACACACTGTGTTTACTCTGATGCTTCTATCTGAAGAGTCCTACCGTTTTTAGGGGGGGGGGGGTTCAAATCACTGCATCCTATCTAGATGGCTATTTCCCAATTCCGCCCGAGGCTGGCCTACAGCAGAGAAATAAATCAGTGCTTACAAAAGACCTACTCTCTACAGAACGCTGCTGTGGGGTCCCCAACTCCCTGCTCTAATCATTCCAATGCTGTCTAAAAAGGCTCACTTGGTGCCAACCTTCGGGGCTCATTTGACTCGCGCTCCCCCTTTCCAGATGTCCCACCCCAGCCCGGGGCCTGCGGAGAAGCAGGCAGCTCGGACAGCACACCCTCCAGTTCTGCGGCCCCGTCTGGGGAGAAGCGGGGATCCCCAAGGAGCTCTGAACTTGGAGCAGGACACCAGGCCCAGTCCTGCTGCTCCCGGGAGGATGTCACTTCCCCTCCCCTGGCCACTTCCTCCCGACCACGACCACGAGAGTGGTGGGCCTAGACCAGCGATTTTCAGCCCGTGTGCCGCGCATCCCCTTAGATTGTCAAATGAATAACGACAACACCCAAAACAACAATAGCCGTTTGGTGTGAATGAATCAAAATTATACCTATTTTTGTGTCAGAGCAGCAAAAAATGTATATATTTTATGTATATATATATACAAAAATTTAGTAATTAGCCCTGGCTGGTTTGGCTCAGTGGTTAGAGCGTCAGCCCATGGACCAGAGTCCCAGGTTCAGTTCCCGCTAAGGGCACGTACTTCGGTTGCAGTTTGTCTCCAGCAGGGTTGGGGTGGTGTGGGTGCAGCCACTCGACATGTCTCTCTCACATCGATGTTTCTTTCTCTTTCTCCCTCTCTCCCTCCCGCTCTATCTGAAGATAAATCCAAAAATGTCCTCGGGTGAGGATAATAAAAACAAAAACAACAAAAATCTAGTGATTAGTTTATGTGTGCCATGAGATGAAAAAGGTTGAAAATCGCCGGACTAGACGGTCTTTAATGTTCTTCCTGGAGTCTACACAGGAAAAGATCGTTTGTGCTTCTGAGCTGAGGGGAGGGAGGAGAGATGTGTTAAGAGAGAGTTTGTGGAGTGAATAGGTGCTAAGCACCTGCCCGCAGACACATGCAGAGGCAGACTCTTCAGCCAGATGATCCCCTGGAAGTCACAGCACTGAAGAACTGATGGGAGGGGAAAGACACTATGAAGGCTGGTACAGCTTATGCAGGATGGGACAGGACACATCTTTAATTCTCCTGAACTCCCAAAAACACAAAAGGTAATTGCAGATCTTTCCAAAAGACCGCTGGAAGTCCTGAGGTGAGGCTCTGTGTTGCAGGGAAGAGACGTGCGTGGAAATTTCTTTCAAGTGGTTACAGCAAAAATAACAGGCTCTGGATTTATGGCCGGTCTCTGGGCAATGAGTGATTTGTCACCTTCTCCTTGTGGTATTGATTCCGGATTCAGGCTGATGACAGATGACTGCTCCGCTGGGTCTGCAACCCCCCTCCAGCACCCTGCCTGCCTCTCTGCAAAGGCCCCGCCCTCCTCAGGGCCACTCAGCTGGCCTCATCTGCACACATCTGGAGGTACCCACATCGCAGCTTCACCACCTGTTTTCCATTCCCAGATATCTATGTAGAACAAACCGAATATTCCGACACGATCCATCCTTCAAATAACAATGTACCTATCACCTTAGTAGAACATTCTCTTGGAAGCTGCTGCCTTCCAGATGTTGCTAATGCTGCTCACCAACCATTCCTGGCATCTTAACAACATAACCTATTTGATGAGCATCTACTTGGCCAAAGGGTTTTTTATGGATTGTCCTTCACGTTTATGATGCCCCTGAACAGTGTGAAGTAATGGAGACTGTGAGGCTGAATACCTGCCAAAGGTACATAGTCTATGGATTTGACCTTCGAACCCAGATATCTGACTCAAAAGACAGAGCTGAGCCCTGGCCAGTTTGGCTCAGCGGTTATAGTGTCAGCCTGTGGACCAGAGAGAACTGGGTTCGGTTCCCACTAAGGGCACGTACCTCTGTTGCAGTTTGTCCCTGGCCCTGGTTGGGGTCGTGTGGGTGGCAACCAGTTGATGTGTCTCTCTCACATGGATATTTCTCTCTCTCCCCCCCTCCCTCCCGCTCTATCTGAAGATAAATGCTAAAAAAAAAAGTCCTCAGGTGAGGATATGACTTACAAACATCTCACACAGGTGAGTGGTGCCAACTCTCCGTATCTGCTCACTCCCATTCCCCCAGCACCCCAATACGCTTTGCGATTCGCCTGGGAGGTGGCCATGTAACTGGAGCTTTCAAAGGGGGAATGACAGAAGCTGGCAGGTGCAGGCAGCCAAGGAGGACCGAACCTGGAGACTCTCAGACCTGCGTGCTCTCTCTCTTCCCTCTCCTCATGCCTGGAATTCTACCCATCAGGTTCATTTTCACAATCAAAAACAGAAAAGAGAAATTGCTCCTTGTAAGTTAAGGCTCTAATAGCCACATACTCCTTGGTAGAAATGTGTTCGATCAGTGTGTGACATGCTCACCACAGTGGAGACCAGCTGCCCTGCCGGAATGGGTGGTCAGACTCAGAGTGGACTGAGCTACAGATTAACAAAGGCCCACAGTGGCACACTGGAGTGCCAGGAGGGCCTGAGACAGAGGTTAGAGGGGCCTCCACAGGCAGTACCCAAGGAGATGATCTGTTCATTTCCAAACAGGCTCAGTTCTCTTCCTCTTCCTCTTCCTTCCTCCTGGGTAGACTCCTAGTCCTCAAACAAGCTAAGGAGTATTATAGCTCAGCTGCAAGTTGAGTTAAAATGGTACCTGGGAACCTACACATTATTTGAGATGTTTTACATGGAAATATGTGATCTGCTTCTACGCAATCAGATACACAGGGTGGGGTAAAAGTCGATTTACAGTTAAGAGACGGGCAACAGAGTTTATACTTTTATTTATTAGTTGTATTGTTTTCCATACGAACAACTATAAACCTACTGTTGCCCCCTCCATCATATTCCCAAATGCACAGCTATCAAGAGACGTTATTCGCAGAAAGTCACAAGCTAATCACAAGGGCCACAAACAAGCTTGCCAGTATGAGTCCACAGGGAAAGGGAGCGTAGGGAACCTGCCTGCATTGTTCACGCCTAACAGACGCTGCTTCTAATGCAGCTGAAGAGGGAAGCCTGGGACACCCTGGAAAGGGGCTTCTCCCGTCCCACTAGAATCGCTGGTTTCTCCCCAAAATGAGATTCAATAGAAAAGGTAATAAAAGTTCATCTGAGACATCAATTTTGATTAGCATGGTGAGAGAATGCGTTATCAAAATGAGAGCTTGCCAGCTAACTTTATTACTCTCCCGCCTTTTAAATATCTGCCCCAAAGTAATCCTAACAGACATAACAGCAAATGCAAAATGTCCCACCAGGTAGGTGGCCTCAGGGTGACTCGGGGGAAGCATGAGATCCAGTGGGGTGGGGAGGACCCAAAAATGTGAGAGAGCCTGACCTGTTCCTACTGAGCTGGTGACTCTGTAGCCACAAGCAGGTCACATGTCTTACATGGTTTTTGCTTCTCTGTGTGTGAAACGGAAGGAAACAGTCCATCACTGACATTCACCCATCTCAAAAGGACACGGATCCGCAGAACATCTAGTCTACCCACTACACGTCTTAGATGAGAACACTGAGTGCTGAGCCCCACACAGCAGGGCGTGTCAGAGCCATGACCAGATCAAGGTTCCCTCACTCTTAAGCCAGTGCTCCGATGCCTGGGTAGGAGTCAAGTATTTCCAGAGTGGAGGTGACACGGGTTATAAAGGTCCAAACAGAAACCATTACACAAATGCCCACCGTCAGCTGACACTCACTTTGTACAGCTTCCTTTTGTCTTTTAATCCTCACCCAAGGATATTTCTCTATTGATCTCTAGATAGAGTGGGAAAGAGGAAGAGGGAGAGAGAGAGAGAGAGAAACATTGATGTCGGAGGGACACATCGAGTGGCTGCCTCCCACATGACCCTGACGAGGGCTGGGGATGAACCCAAACTGAGGTACGTGCCCTTGGCCGGAATGGAACCCGCGACTCTCTGGTCTGCAGGCTGACACTCTAACCGCTGAGCCAAACCAGCCAGAGCTCACTTTCTGCAGTTTCTATTGCAGATATGAGAGCAGATAATAACATAAAATGATAGAAGTCATTTGGACACACTTATATGCCAGTATAGTAGTATTCATTCAAAGTGAAGTTTGCATTTTTACACATATTTTCACACTGAATCATCTGAGTTATAGTTTATTTATAGATGGCTTCAAGCAAACATATTTTTATTTTTTAAAGTAAACACATTTAAAATAAAGAAAATCAAGATTACCTGTAAGGAAAATCTGTTTAAATAGATTTAATTCTAATGAGTGCCATACAAAAATGGATGTGATTTGCTTTAAAAACAGAGTAAATAAACATCTGAGAATCTCTAAAATGACTGGCAGCTGGAGAATTTCTGGCTACGTCTACTCGCTGCTTAACAAAATGCATTTCTCCAGGCTAAGTCTACTCTTGTGACTGAGAGCTGAGCAGACAGGAAAAGACTATTCATGGCTGGCTAGGACTTGTAGGTACACACTCATATAAGTAACAGGTTAATTTTAAAAGACCAGTAAGCATGCCAACCTGTCTTGTTCAAATTGATTTGTTCTTTAATAAAATTGACAGATTAAAAGGATGAGAAGACATTAAAATCCAGGAAATAATAATTGGCTCCCATGCCAAATATACCAAAAATACGTCCACAAGGACATCCCACAGACAGCCTAATGGCCTGTGAGGCAGAGACAGAAAAATCACTACACCTCTTCTCTGTGCTGATCTCTGTTCAGTGGGAATTAGTCTCTGATCTCTTGTGTTGGCAATAACCCAGCTTCACCACAAGAATCCTGGTTGGCAGGACTAGGTTCACACCTCAGAGGGACCTAGATCCTGAAGAAAGAACCTGAGAGTCCATTCTGCAAGACCTGCCATGCACCCCCTCCCATGGACTGCACGCTCTCTGAGGACCAGAACCATGTTCCCAGTGCCTGAGGCCCTCACTGTGAAAGTTCAATGCACGTCGGTTGGAAGAAAAAAGAAAAAAATTATTAAAAAATGTTGGGAGGTGCCCGGCTGGTGTGGCTCAGTGGTTGAGTGTCGACCCACGCACCAAGAAGTCACCAGTTTGATTCCCGGTCAGGGCACATGCCCAAGTTGTGGGCCTGATCCCCAGCGGGGGCCATGCAGGAGGCAGCCAATTGGTGTTCTCTCTCATCAATATTTCTCGCTCTCTCCCTCTCCCTCTCCCTTCCTCTCTTTCAAAAATCAATAAAGGAAAGAAAAAAGAATGTTGGGAGGTGTAATAAGACCTCAAATATTTTGGCCAAAAAATTTCAAGTTATTTTTTTAAATGAGGAAAAGTTTAAAGTTGGGGTTTGTTAGAAAATATAAAGAAAGACTCAGGTGTGAGAGAAAGTATTGTAAAAGGAAATAATATCTTAAGCTGAACTTTGAAAGGGGTGTTTGGAGGATGGGGGGGCGGTTCTAGAGCTGTCTCTGCCAAATGAACGGACTTCTGAAAAAAAACGATGAACTTCTCTGGGCACCAACTGCCTCGTGTGTGAAATGAAATAATGATTATATACACAAAATATTGTTCAGTTCTAACGATCGGATTAGAATAGCTGATGTTCATAAAGACATGCTTGACTTCAGTTGTGGTCCACAGACTCTATTTTGAGGAGGAAATTATAACATGTTTTCCAAGTTTTTATTTTAAATTTTCAACCTTTTTCTAATGTCAGCAGTTTGAATGTTAACCTCTTATCATCCCATCTTCAAAACCCCTTCCTTCTTCTCTCCACACCAAGCACGGCCTGGGTTTTATCACATTCTCATAATCCCCTTTTCTGCTACATACAGAAAAGGTGTGTGAAAAGTCCGGGGAGGTCCACAGGACAGTCCATCTTCCTCCCAATCCTCACCTTCTTCTTTCAAGGAGCAACTTAAAATATGAGATTGCCCGAGGAGCTTTCCTTGACTCTGTCTGCTTTAGGGGTCGTCCTGTGTGCTTTCACACCACAGTGGGCTCCCCCTAACACACCCCGACACACTGCTTACTTACCTGACTCTCTCAGAATGTAACACCTTCAGAGTAAGTGTCTGCTGGTGTTCTAGCCTAGTCCCTATTTTATTTTAGTTCCTAGCACAGCGCTGGCACATAGCATCCAAAATGCTTATTGAATGAGTAAGGAAATGAATGAGGAAATGAGTTCTGGATAAATGTGCGTGAGGGGAGGGCACGCAATTCACTGCAGGCAAATCCTCTTGCCAAGCAAGTCAAGAAATGGAGCACGGAAGGGACCTCAGAGGTCATCTGGTCCAACCCCCTCATTTTCCAGAAGCCAAGTAATCTTGGCACAGTGCCCCATGACATATAAAAGAATGTTACAGGAAACATATAAAAGAATATTAGGGAAAGCAAGCACCCTCTCTAATAAATGAAGACACCAGCCCACATAATCTATAAGCGGACCTTAAACGATCCAGTGTGCTGACTCTATCTGGCCTTTATTGGTGCCTTCAAACGCGTCCACTTCTTACCTAGGGGTGTCAAGTCCACATCACCCAGGCTCAATTACTTAGTATGTAGATCAGGCAAGAGCCTCCCTGTCTCCCTGCTGCTCTGCTCCAGCCTTTCAGTGCTCATTAGCCCCTCCAACAGAAGGCGGAGGAAATGAAACTCCGATGTGTCAATGTCAGCTGCTGAACCAGCAAGTTGGATCAGCCCCACCCCCACGTGGAAGTGTTTGGACAATTCTGAATCAACAAGATGTTGGCAGCTGTGTGCGTATGGTTCCGTAATTGCATTGTTTCCTACTGTGCTCCACGGGCTGTGAAATGAATTTATTAAATAACCTACACAAAGGAAACGAGGTGTGGGCCAGTGGAAACGGCTCCGGGCTGGGCGTGGGAGACTCTCTGTAAAGGCTCCCTGGGACCACGAGCCTTGACTCCAGACTTTTAGTCCGCAGGCTCCAAACTATACTAGAGGATACAGTTCTGCCCTGGGCAGTGCAGAAGTCTCTGGCACCACCCGCCGTACACCGCCTGAACGTGTACCCAGTTCTCTGTACACTGGAACCGAGCGTGCTTCCTCTCGGCCTAAGTTACGCCCTGAGTACGACGGCTGTGCCGCAAACTGGAACCCAGGGCTCAGGATGCTCTGGAATCTGTGGGTCTCACTGGCCACTCCACACTAGAACACAATGGCGAGGAAAGCAAAACTGAGCCCAGGTGCGAGATGTGGATAACCAAGGGACAGACACACACAGCACAGAAACCAATTCTATCGCCTTCGGTACGTTTGCCAATTGATATTTGCCAGGCGTCACGGGTTATTAAAATTAGCTGGTGTTTTGTAAATCTAGGCTTCTACTGGCTATGTGAAGGAATAAGAAATATTTTCAAGTGAAAATGGAAGAACTAAATTTACTTGGTTAAGTTTCATCAAATCCACCCTATATTTCAGTAAGTGTTAAAATGGACTCATTTAAATCTCAGAAGGCGGACAGGGGTTCGGATTACAGAGCATGTCCCCAGAGTCACCTGCGGAGGGCCGTGGGGAAATCTCCCAGGCTCTCTGGTGGGAGCCGGGCCCTGAGCAGCCCAAGGTCTCGTGGATCGATGGTTTTTTTCCTGGACACAGAGAGCGGCGGCGAATGAAGATGTGCCTGGGGAGGGTACCTTCTCTTCAGCTGGGAGTTTGGCATTCACTTGGGGCCCTCATTTGGCCTCAATTGTTTTCCCATTCTTTCCATAGAAGCAAAAAATATATAAAATAATAAATAACACTGAAATGAGGCTGTCTCTCAACTTAAGAAGTAGAATTTCTCTCTTTCCAACCATCCCGACCAATTATTTTATAGAGGTCAATTCATATCCACAAGCAATTACGGGCCAGGTGATACACTCCGCAGATCACCCACCCTGGGCGTGACCATCTCCACAGGGGGGTAATGCCTGTTAGGGTTGAAGATAAGAGTGAAGCGCCCAGCCCGGGGCTGAGCATGCTGGAGAAGTCTGTTTTAGGTGGGCTGGGGCTCTGTTTCCCAGTCTCTGATTTAAACCTCACAGAAACCCACTGAGGCAGGAACTGTCACTATGTTTCAGACATGGTAAGTGGCTACACACAGACATGAAGTCAGATAGAAAAAGATGTGGGAACTACAATCGGATCTGGCTTACCTTCCTCTCGCCTGCTTTCTGAGACAAGACGCAGCGTCAATCTCAGGGCCTTTGTCTGTCTGGACTAAGCGGGTGGTAGCGCCCTACAAGGCACTCTTCTGAATGAGTTAATGGTACTGTTTGCCTTTTCTCGCTGCTCTCAGAAAAAGGAGAATGGAACATGGACGCAGAAGTTCATTACTGGAGTTTCATGGTTTGGATTCTGGCTGACTGCAAATTTACTTAGTTTTCTAATTAGGAGCCCTCTAGCCAATTGCAAGCCGGCGGCCCAATGAGCAGTGCTGGAGTGTGAAGGGTTTTAAAAAATTTTTTTTTCTTTATTGATTTCAGAGAGAGAGATAGAAACATCAATGAGAGAGAACATCGACTGGCTACCTCCTGCATGTCCCCCACTGGGGATCAGGCCCACAACATGGGCATGTGCCATGACCAGGAACTGAACCAGTGACTCTTGGTACATGGGTCGACGCTCAACCACTGAGCCACCCCGGCCGGGCTGGAGTGTGAGGCTTAAAGAGGTGTCTGGCCTGCACTGGGTGGAGGGTCAGCCTACCGGAATGTGCGGGGGACCAAGACAGGAGGCCACGGCTTCAGTTCCCTTCTGCCTCTGGCCTGGGGCCCCACCTGGCCTCCCGCCTCACACCTGCTGTAAAAGGTCACTCCCTCAGCTGGGGCCGGTTTCCCCATCGTGAAAATGCTGGCTTTGAACTCACTGCTGTATTTCTTAAAGTTGTGTTTTTTGAGGTATGACTTATATACAATAAAATTCACCCCTTTTAAAGATACAGTTCAAGTTTGACAAAGGTACACGGTTGTATAACGACAGCCACAGGTAACACATAGAAGATTTCCATCACCCCAAAAATGTCCTCACGTCCCTTCTCAGTCAACCCCCTACTCAAGCCCCAGGCATTGTCTGATCTGATTTCTGACCCTATAGTTTTTCCATTTCCTGAATGGCACAAAAATAAAAGAGTATGTCGCTTGTCATTGCTTCTTTCTTTCACTTAGCAAGATGCTTTTAAGATTCACCCATGCCCTGGCCGGTTTGGCTCAGCAGTTAGAGCGTGAGCCCACAGATCGGAGGAGAGTCCTGGGTTCAGTTCCCGCTAAGAGCACGTCCCTTGGTTGCAGTTTGTCCCTGGCCCCAGATGGGGTCGTGTCGTGTGGGTGACGACCACTCGATGTGTCTCTCTCACATCGATGTTTCTCTTTCTCTCTCTACCTCCCGTTTTATCTGAAGATAAATGCAAAAATGTCCTCAGGTGAGGATAAATTTAAAAAAATAATAAGATTCACCATGTCACTAAATTCATCAAATTAATAGCTCGCTACTTCTTATTGCTTAGCAGGAGTCCACTGTATCGCTGCAACACAGTTTGTTTGCTTACTACTCACCCACTGACACCAACTGGGTTGTTTCTAGTTTTTTTTGCTAATATGAATAACTATGGTAAACATTTGTGCACAGGCCTTTCTGTGCAGACATAAATTTTTTTTTTCAGATAAACACTCAGGAGTATGGTAGCTGTGCCCTTTGTTAAGTGTGTGATGTGTGTTTAACTTTCTTATAAACTGCCACACTGTTTTCCGAAGTGGCTGCACCATCCTGCATTCCCAGCACCTATGGTGGGAGTATCCATCCCACTGGTTGATATAAACGGGTAGGCTCAGATAATGGTAATTCCCATCAATGTCTCGTTTATGTGTAGACTCTTCTGGAGCAAGGGTCCCATGAAATGCACCCCGATCCCCAGCAGGAGGCCAGATGCAAAGCAAGTTCGTGGACCCGGTGTTGAGAGCCCTTCCAGCTCTGACCGCCTCATCACTCTCGTCTGCCTTCCCTGGACAGCCTGTTCAGCAGACACTAAACACCAGCTTCAGGTTAAAACCTGTTTGAGACGAAATGCAGAACTACCGCCTACTAGTCGGGTAAGGAAAATGCGTTTACTGCTCACAGGCTTGGTTTCTGCACACTGGAAGTGATGATTACCTTACTCTCAGGTTGCTGGAAGAGTAAATGGTGCCACGTATATGTTGGACACAGGATGTACTCAGTAAACAGCATGTTTAGCTTCTCCGGTTATACACTGTGTGGCGGAAAAGGAAGTGGAAGGTGATAGATGGGATCCCCTTCCAAAGGGCCCGAACAACCACTAAAATGTGCAAATGAAGCTCCCGGTGTCCCACAGCGGAGACCTCACCATGTTTCCAGCTGATTTCACAAGGTCAAGAGTCTCCTCTCAGCACGTATTAGGTGGATTTACTCATTATTGTACTTATTTACAATGTATACATGTGTGTATCGCAGAGAGAAAGAGAGAAAAGAACAAAACAGACCTAGTTCCTCTCTTGTGGAGCTCACGGTCCAATCTGTCTCTCTTACTGATGTTGGGAAGACCCAGGGCAGAAGCCTCGTGGGTGAGGAGAAAGGCCGAGTGCCAGGCCAGCGTTCTCGATCTCAGCCAAGCAGCTTAAAGCATGGCAGCATTCAAGGGATTGTGGGTTTAGAGTTTTTCTGAGTGTGTGTGTGTGGAGGGGGTGCGTGTGTGTGTAAGAGGGAGAAAGGAGAGAGGCAAGAGAGGAGGATGGGGAATCCACTGAAGGCAATGAGCTCTGAATAATGCATTGACACGTTCCATTTTAAGCACTGTTGTGTTCCACCCCACCCCGCCCCCCACCCCCTGCAAGCTAATTACCTCCCCATTTTGAGCACCCAGCTGTTGCTGTCTGAAACCTGACCTTCCCTGTGAAGATGCTCCCAGCTGCAGCGGCTGCCTACCTAATAATGCATGGACTCTTATCTGCGTTAACCCCTCTTTCCCTTAACCAGCGTAGTGAAGTAGGCTGGGTTCCCTAGTTCCTTCTCCCCAAACCATTTGTCTCTCTGCCAAAATAACAGGGGGAGGCCAGCAGTCCGTGAACAGAGAGGGCCCGGTGGCAGTACAGCCCTGCAGAGTGCTACTGGGGGCCTGATGGCTCTGTTCACTTTGCTACTCAAAGTGTTGATCACTGACCAGAAGCAAGGGCATCATACGGGAGCTTGTTGGAACGCAGAATCTCAAGACTGCATTCTAGACCTTCTGAATCAGTTTGTGTCTTAACAGGAGACCCAGGGGATTCATAGGTACATTAAAGTTTCAAAAGTGTTAGAATGGGATAGAAATCCCAAAGACTTTTCATTCACTCAAATTAAGAACTTGACCTAAGGGTATGAGATCGCCAAGCTCAAAACAAGACTACTGGAAAGGCAGTGTGGAGGGAAGGAAACAGCCAGCCCCCAGTGATCCTGGCTTTCTGACATCCATGCCCTTGTGTAGTCCCTTTGGACAGTGTCAGGGTTGATCTGTGTGGCAAATTAAATATGTAGAAGTGGTAGTATGAGGCTTCTGAAGTCCAGCTATAAGAGGCATTGCATTTTTCTAATGATCACTGACACTGAGCATCTTTTCATATGTCCACTGGCCATCTGCATGTCCTCTTTGGGGAAGCATCTATTCAGGTCCTCTGCCCATTTTTTAATTGGATTGTTCTTTTGGTGTCAAAACCACAATGGACTATCACCTCACACCTGTCCGAATGGCTACCATCAATAAATCAACAAACAATAAGTGCTGGTAGGATTTGTAGTAAAGGGAACCCTCATGCACTGTTGGTGAGAATGCAGATTGGTGCAGCCACTAAGGAAAACAGTATGGAGGTGTCCCCCAAAATGATAAACGGAACTGCTTTATGACCCGTGATTCCATTTCTGGGTATATATATGAAGAAATCTAAAACACTAGTAGAAAAAATATATGCACCCCTATATTCATTGCAGCATTATTTACAATAGCAAGACATGGAAGCAACCCAAGTGCCCATCAACACACAAGAGGATAAAAAAGGTGTGGTACAGCCCAGCCAGTGTGGCTCAGTGGTTGAGCAACCAATGCACCAAGAGGTCACCGGTTCAATTCCCATGTCAGGGCACATGCCCAGGTTGTGGGCCAAATGCCCAGGTTGTGGGCCAAATCCCCAGTGGGCAGCATGCAGGAGGCGGCCAATCGATGTTCTCTGTCATCAATGTTTCTATCTCTCTCTCCCTCTCCCTACTTCCCGCTCTAAAATCAATAAAGAAAAAAGTTGTGGGACATATATACAATGGAATATTACTCAGCCGTAAAAAAAAAAAAATGAAATCTTACCATTTACAACAGCATGGATGGAGCTGGTATTATGCTAAGTGAAATAAGTCAGACAGGGAAAGACAAACACCATAGGATTTCACTTATATGTGAAATCTAAAGTAAATGAACAAACAAAATAGAAACAGATTCACAGATACAAGAACAGACTGGTGGTTGCCAGAGGGCAGGATGGTTGAGGGATGGGGGAAAGGATGAAGGGATTGAGAAATACAAATGTTGGCAGTAAAAAAATCGTCACGTGGATGTAATGTACAGCATAGGGAATATAGTCCATAATATTGTAATAACTATATATAGTGTCAGGTGGGTACTAGAGATATCATGGGGATCGCTTGGTAAAGTATATGATTATCTAACCACCATAATGTACACCTGAAACTGATACAAAATAAAACAATGTACACTGTAATTGAAATATAAAATAAAAATTTTAAAAAGGCATGCAATGCCTTGGTCCCTCAGGTCACTTGCTCTGGGGAACTTGTGGAGCGGCCCACATGGAGGTGAACTGAGGCCTCCCTCCTACTGACACCAGCATCAACTTGGCAGCCAGGTGAGTAAGTCAGCTTGTCAATGGAACCACCAGCCCCAGTCAAGCTTTTGATGACTATAGGCCCAGCCAACACCTTATCAGCAACTTCATGAGAGATTTCCCCCAAGCCAGAACCCCCTAGCTAGGTCACTCCTAAATGCCTAGTTCCAGGACACTGTTCGATAATATTTAATGTTATTTTAAGCCACTAAGTTTTGGGGTACTTTGCTACTCAGTTATAAATAAAGACAGAGAGCTGGGTCTGAGAGTGGGCTCCCCAGTGAGCAGTGATTGTCCAGTCACATCACCTTCTCAGTGTCTCAGATGCCTCATCTGTAAAAGCAGCAACCACAGTTCATCAAATCTTCAACACCTCTGACTATACAGAATCCCCATTATTTCCCATATCACAGGAAAAAGTGTCATCAAATTTACACATCATCGATTCTAAAAATGCATACTAATTTAGAGATGAAAACCTGTGGGAAAATGTGCAGCATAAAACCAATGAAACGTGGCCTTATGCATGCTCTGCCCACCGCACAGAGATGCTGTACAGGTCAATGGTGTAACAGATGAGAGGGCTCCTGGGGGGACCTGAGGGGCGGCATCCTGAAGCACCAGGACTTGAAAAGGGGAAATGACATTATGGTTCCAGACCAGCTACTTAAGCTGGCTCTGCTGGGGTCATCATCTCACTGTTAATGCTACTGCCTCGGGCTCCTATCAAAATTTATGCTCAAAATGACTGCTACAAAGTGCAACAGGCAGGGAAAACCACCTCTGGTAGTGCTGCCTAAACTTGCTGGAGCATAAGAAAGCACTTGGTGCATTTGCTAAATATACACCCAGGCTCCTTGCCTGAGACTCTGATTCAGTGAGTCCGATGGAGAGGCACTGGAATCTATATTTTAACAAGGGCCCCAGGCAGTTCTTAGGAACACACAGGTTTTAAAACACTGATCTAGACGAGATAATATTTACCCACTTACTAATATTTTTCCTTGCCTCAAATCTTAATAGAAAACTACAAACCTGCCCTGGCCAGTTTGGCTCAGCGGTTAGAGCGTCGGCCTGCGGTCCGGAGAGACCCGGGTTCGGTTCCCGCTAAGGGCACGTACTTCGGTTGCAGTTTGTCCCCGGCCCTGGTTGGTCGTGCGGGTGGCAGCCACTCGATGTGTCCCTTCACGTCGATGTTTCTCTCTCTCTACCTTCCTCTCTCTCCCTCCCACTCTATCTGTACAAAAAAGAAAAAATATCCTCGGGTGAGGATAAAAAAAAAAAAAAAAAAAAAAAAAAAAAAAAAAAGAAAACTACAAACCTGGTTTCCTTAGCTATATCCCCATATAAAAAATACCTTCATCCCAGTATGATTTTATTGAAGGTTAATGTACCAAAAAAAACCAAAACTGTCTTACCACCTAGTTTGCCATTGGCTGGAAAACTTCCTGAAATAATGGAAAATTATACTATTCAATGTTTATAGTATAAAAATCTGTGTAATAAATATACTAAGGAATATATCTCCTCACAGGCTGACCTGCTTCCTTCGTCATCAGTTCATAAACGTCGCTGGGCAACCATATTTCCTATTGTACTTAGATTACCAGGAATTTTTCCCCTAAAATTCATGCCACAGAACAATAAAAAATATTAGCAATAGCTATATACCTTGGTCAAAAGTAAAACCACATAGTTTCTTCTACACAAACCTTTTTGTGAGGTATTAGTTTTGTCCCGTATTTTAATGGTCATGGTACAGTCATGGCTTTTTTCTTAAGACCTTCAAGTCCTTTTGGAAGTAGGCAGGAAATAAATTTTTAAAAATCAATACTGTTAGTTTTGTTTTGTTCTGTTTCTCATCGCATTTAGACTAAGCAACCACAATCCGATTTCTAGCAACCCTTCCTCAAGCTGTGTGGGTTCTCTCCTCTCATGCCCATCCCAGCTTTAAACACTGCCGGGAGGCCAACCCTATCTGGGCAAGGAAACCATTTCCTATTCAAGCCAAATACTTAAGAGAATAAACAGAAAATAATTTTACAGTAGTTCCTCAAAAAGCTCTTCTTGTCTCTCTCTGGTGGATAAAATAATTTTCTGACAATCTAACCCAACTACGGCCACAGGTCAGGCCATTAAAATCCTTCTCTGCAAAAACAAAAAACAAAAAAACCCTCCACTTCAATTTTAAACATCTCACTCAGGTGCCTTCAGTTTTGCACTAGAAACTCCTCCTTGAGATGCATTCCTAAATGTCCCACAAACAATAATTAAGTCACTAGAACCCTACAGCGCAAAGGGCATTTTCTGACAGATCGGAAAGCAAACCAAAGCAAGTCAACCATTTCCACTCTTCCCCAGCCTCGTGGAGCAAGGAGACACAGGGCAACGATGTTCACAGTCAACCTCAGAGACCGGGGGGCGCACAGAGTCTCAAAAGGACATGACTAAGTTGCAATACTTTAGGAGTACGAAGTAGTGTTACTCATTGTGGTCCCGATGAATATTTTCAATCTCCACAAATTTTTTCATACCATCCTGGCTGCCCAGTCTAGCTTCATCTTGTTCTTTTGCAAAAAGGTCTTCCACTTTGTGAAGTCCTCCCATCTGTCCCCCTCCTCCCAGTCTCATCTGTCTTCCCATGACTCTCAGACACTCACAACGTGGCACCTCATTCGGTTGTCTCAACTGTTTGCGTCTCCTGGATCAAGCTGCTTGAGGTCAAGGATCCAAGTTAATTCATCTCTGACTTGCAGGATCAATCAAATCACCAGGTACATGATAGGTGCTCGGGCAATTTGTGTGAGTAAAAGAACCTAGTTCAGGGACTTTGAGGTCCCTAAAATCCTCTGATTCAAATTCATTCATTAAGGACAATGGGCCCAAAGAAGTGATCCCCCCCCCAAAGTCTCACACACACACACACACACACACACACACAACCAGACAAAAATCCCATTTTCCCAGTCCCAGCCTAGTGCGTTTCCATTACATCACCTCTTTGCCCGAGCTGTTCCCTCTGTCTGACCCTGGTCTCCTGTCACCACCTCTCAGACCTTCCAACGTAGCATCTCCCTCATCCATCATTTCTCAACCCAGAGTCAGTTCTCAGGGGGAAGCCTTCCAGCCTGGGGCGGTCCCCTTCATTATCTGCTCTCATATCTGCTACAACCACATTCTTTTCCTGTGGAGAATTTAACCCGACTTTGGGTAAATTATTATATTTATACTTTGAAAAGTACAATTATTTTATGAAGGCCTATCTTTCTGGCTCAAATAAAAATACCTGAGAGTAGAAACATGTCTTCCTTACTGCTGTTCACTGCCATCTCCCTAGTGCCTAGCACAGGCAGCCTCACCAAATGTGTTAAAAGAATAAATCATTTAAGGACTCTCCAAAATTAGGGGGTGGGCCATCTCGTGAATAGCAGACATACAAGTCTCAGATCGTTGTGTACAACGTGAAGAGATAGTTCTGTTTTTGCGTTCGGGTAATTCACTATATAAATCACGTGTAGCCTTCAACTCAGAGGCCCCTGTTTCAGACTCTGGGAAACGGGTGGGCAGCCTGTCTTCTCTCAGTGGGTTCACAACAAGGAGATGCTACCATTGCACCATCAGCGTAAGCCAAACAGGGACCACCAGTGTTAAGCTCACAGAATTTCTTCTCCAGGAAAGACTGCAGTATCTGTTGGATTATGTCGACAGTTGCTTTCTACCACAGGTACAGATATTTGAGAGGATTATTCTCATTTTATTTGTCCCCATCAGTCTTTAAAAAAATTCTTAAAAGCCTACAACAATTGCAAATTTTATTCCACTTAACCCAGAGAAAGGGCTAAGTCACATCTCTGATTCCCAAGTCAATGATGGATTCTAGAAAGAAAGGATGACAATTTGATGTAATTTCCTAAAATTCTTTGGCAGTCCTTTGGGTCTAAAACTATTTAGACATCATCAAAAAGCATTTTCGGTCCTAATTCTGAAATTAAACTGAAGAAGTGGATCATTTCTCCTGCTGTTTCTCTGTCTTCTCCTGTTTCAATAAAACCAAACTTCCAATATGAAGATTTACTAGCTTTGATGCTACAGCTCATGGTGAAAAAACTACCCTCCTTTGGAAGGCCAAGAAAGTGATTTGTTTGTTTTGGGTTTTTTTTTAAAGCCTTCCTCCTCAGACACAAAGCTTTTGAATAGAGCAGTGGTTCTCAACCTTCCTAATGCCGCGACCCTTTAATACAGTTCCTCATGTTGTGGTGACCCCCAATCATAAAATTATTTTCGTTGCTACTTCATAACTGTAATTTTGCTACTGTTATGAATCGCCATCGGAAATATGTGTTTTCCGATGGTCTCAGGTGACCCCTGTGAAAGAGTCGTTCGACCCCCAAAGGGGTTGCGACCCACAGGTTGAGCACCACTGGACTAGAGAGTGATATATTTTTAGAAGTTCTCAGTGCAGTCCCGGTGAAGTACCATTATATCCTTCCCTCCTTGGAGCACAAAACAATGGCATGCTGCTCCCAGCTGGGGTATCTTGGAGGTGTTAGGGAGCAGTAGTGAGATCAGGTTTATGCTCTGATTTGTCTTTGAGTGGATGGAATTGGGTTATAAATCAAAAGACTAATTATAAACACAGCACAGTCCCTCCCTAGACCTCAGCTCCTCTAATATTAATAAGGGCATCACTCAAAGTTCTCTTTGCAGCCAGCACTCTGTGGTTCCAACTCCGGCTCTGCTGACACACAGGGATACTCTCAGAGCACGTTTCTGGAAAGTCAGGGGGCAAACCAGGTGTCTTCAGGGGTTTACTCTACCTGTCCCACCTCTGTCCTAGACACCCAAGGGTGCCCGGCACCCATCCCCAGCCACTGACTCACAGTGGATCCCTAACACCCAAAAGTGATTTGGATGCTTGTTAAGAGGTAAACTGTGTTCCCCCCAGTTTCATATTTTGAAGCCCGAACCCCTAGTAACTCCAAATGTGACTATATTTGAAGAGAAGGCCTTTAAAAAAGTGTCAAGTTAAAATAAGGCCACTGGATGGGCCCTAATCCAGTCTGACTGGCGTCCTGATTAAGAGGGAACATCAGACACAGAAAGAGACACCAGGAATGCGAGCACACAGCGAGAAGAAAGCCACCTGCAGATGAAGGACAGCAGTCTCAGGAGAACCACCTGCTGACACCTTGATCTGGGATTTCATCTCCAGAGCGAATGAAAACAATGTCTGCTGTTGCAGCCACCTGTCTCTGGCATTTTGTTACAGCAGCTTGGTCAACACAATGCCCAACTGAGTGTCACCACAGCTACAGACTCCTCTGTGCCGTTCTCTTCCCCAAAGGGGCCTTCTGAAGTCTGTGTACACAGAGGGACACTCCAGCATAAACATGCTTGTTTCTAAGACTAATACCAGGTATTAGACTCAATATTTGTATTGGAACCTATTTCTACTCTCTGCTTCTGGTCACACACATACCATATTGGGCACATGGTCCCATGCCAAGCACCAGATGGGGCTCGAACCGGATCTAGCTGCAGATATAACAAGAGTTTGCTATCCCAAGGCATGCTCCTCCACTAGAGATGATGCTAAGATGAGGCCCTGAAAGAGAACGGAAATGTAATGATCCACAGCAAATCTTACCTAGCAGAACTGAATTAAAGAAAAAGGAAAGGGTTCTACTTCAGTAGTTCCCCGATAATATTCCTTGGACATGTTCAGGCTGTTTGCATCTGAACCATCTTGAAAGTCTTTTTTAAAATGTAAATTCCAGAGTCCCATTTACAAGACGTTCTAGTTCATGGGTCTGGGATGGAGACAGGGCCAGGGATTCGGTGACGCCAAAGAAGACAGAACCCATGCCAGTACTGGAGAAGTAGCTAAGTGCCACACATACTATGATGACTAACATGTTTATGATAAGCCTGAGTGTACACATCAGAAGGTGACAGGCCAATATACCAGGTCACCTTGATTCCTTTTACATATACCCCCTCTGAATTCACGCACCTTCCTTCTAGGGGCAAAGCAGCCCTTGGGTGCTCGCTAAGGAAATCCCACCCACAGGGACACTCCTCTCCCTGTTCCAAACTGCGTTTTCCCTCTGGTGGGCATGACACACCTGGGTTGTTCCTAGCAATTACGTTGGGACAGGCCCTGCACAACAAATCTGAACAGCTGCCCAGAGCTCCCGATGAGGTACCCCCTCTGGAGGACTCACGATTGCCCCCCTGAGCTTTTAAATGTCCGTTTATGCTGACGGTGAGAGCGAGAAGGAGATGCAAGAGACACAGACGTTTCTTGGAACACTGTATGTTTGCCAGTATGTCTCCACGTATATACTCGAGTAACATTTATCTAGATAGACATATGAGTATAGATACACACAAAAATGAAAACTAAGTAGTGAGACAGAATCCTCCCGTCGTCAGAACGGGATCGTCCTCAGAGCTCCAGAGAAGAGAAGCTGACTCAGCGTAAAGCTGCTAAGAACATGGCAGAGAACACAGAAGTCCCCCTCATAACCACCTAGGAATATGAAAGTCTCTGAGAAAGCTCATCCCCAATTCTTGGCAAATGCGCTTCTCAACCTTCCCTCCCTCCTAGTGTTTTTGGACTCTAAATTAGAGAACCAAGAAATTCCACAGTTTGGGAGAAACAGTGTGGAAAGGCATGTAATATTAAAGTACCCCATGGCCATTACAAGGAAAAAAGTCTATCCGAGCAGGAATAAGAGGTGAAACAAATATATACGCAATATTTTGTAAACACTGAGGGAAGGAGGACATGCCTAAATCAAATAGAAAATGTATCTTTAGCCAGTAAGTCAAAAAGCCAAGGAGATGCCCAACTGGTGTGGCTCAGTGGATTGAGCGTCCTCCCATGGACTGAGAGGTCCTGGTTTGATTCCTGGTCAGGGCACATGCCAGGTTTTGGGCTTAATCCCCAGTAGGGGGCGTGCAGCAGGCATTCGATCAATGTTTCTCTCTCACATCAATGTTTCTCTCTCTCTCCCCCTTCCTCTCTCTCTAAAAAATCAATAAAAAATAATAATAATAATAATAAATCCAAAGAGAATTACAAGAATAAGTCACAATGTCCCTGCAGACATAAAAGATGACCATGAGAGGGAACACAAAAAATCGGGGCAGGTTTTAGAAAGCCACCTGCAGTGTCTCCTTTTCTGCAGAGAATAAAGGGAGAGTGACTGAAATTAGAAACATTTATACTCAGGCCACATTTTGAAAGTCAACTAAGGCGGCCAGAGTTTTGTTCAAAATGAAAAAGAAAATCAAAGCTCCTTTAATTCAACCACCATAACTTTTGCAAAAACTTTTCCTTTCTTTTCTTCCCATCCCAACACCCCGGCACCCAACGCACACACCTCCCTCTGAAGCTGAGTCATAGTATCTAGGGCAATTCATCAGGAGATATTCTAATTTAAATTGCAGCCCAATCCCACCAAGTCCAGGAAGCCCGGTCTGTTTCCAAGAGCCTTCCCTGTCTGAAACAGATGAGCAGGGTTTTGTGGTAGGAAGTGTTGCGGTGAGAGCTGACAGACTGGATCGCCCCAGATAACCAAGTATGGAAAATCCTGCGGAAACGTGGCCCTCTTTGCAGCCTCCTTAGCCACCCTGTTCAGTAGAACAGTTGCATAAATCAGAGGCTTTGACTAGACAACTGCTGAATAAATACAGGCAAGGAAGATGAGGCTTCAGCTGATTTAAACAACTTCTTAGCAACTTTTCCTATACCGAACTATAATACACAAATATTTCCCCACATCACTGGGTGCGATCCAGCTGTTCCTCTCAATGATCACCAAAGCTCCCAGACAGGAAGCAGGTTGTAGAAAATACAGAAATCAAAATCAGCAAACCATTTTATAATGGAAAGAACGCAGGTTTTAGATCAGAACGACGTAACACTGAGTTCACAAGCTCTGCCATATAACTCTTCTAGGCCTTAGTTTCATACATCAATTTACAAGAAGATGGAAAATAAGAAGCCCAACAGTTTATTGTTAGACAAAATAAACATGTCCATGAAAAGCACTTTGAATGAATTATGGGAGTCACAACAGTGAAGGAGACCAGCCTCTAATCTCAAATAGTTCCCCTGCTATCTGGAGAAACAGAACATATACACGCAAAAGACAAGGCAGGCCAGCCCTGGCCGGTACGGCTCAGTTGGTCGGCACATGTCCTGTCCACCAAGAGGTGGTGGGTTAGATTCCCAGTTGAATCCAGGGCACATACCCAGGTTGTGGGTTTGATCCCCAGGTTGTGGTGAGGCACATGTGGGAAGCAAGCAATCAATGTTTCTCACATTGATATTTCTCTATCGACCCCCCACCCCCACCCTGTTCCTCTCTCTAAAATCAATAATTAAAAGGAAAAAAAGCAGGTCCAGTAACCAGCCTGCCAGGTGACCCCAATGACCTCACCCTCTGTTAGTCACATCCTTGAGCTGTCACTGCCCCAATGTGCCAGGCTGGTCAGTGCGACCACAGAGGTGGGGGCCTTCACTTCCAAGATTAGATTACAAACACCACTGCAGCTTCCGTCTCAGTGTCTCTCTGTCTCTCCTCAGCCACCCTGGGAAAGCCAGCTGCCCTATGGAGCAGCCCTATGGAGAGAACCGGGCTCTCTTGCCAGGAGCCTGCTGAGTGAGCTTCGAAGTGGTTCCTCCAGCCCCAGTCAAGTCTGCAGAAGACTGCAGCCCTGGCGGCCACTGCATGAGAAACCCTGAGGCAGAACCACTCACCTACACCACCCCAGATTCTGGACCCCAGAAACTGTGGGAGGTAACAAACGCTTGTAATTTTAAGTTGTAGAATAATCTCTTGCCATCAATCAATAAATAATACGTTAGGCTACACTAAGAGTTGCAAGAGGTCTGGAAGAAGGAAGAAATTCCTGGAGGCTGGAATTCTTTGTCAGTAAAGTAGGCTCTGGAGGAAGGAGGAGTCCGTGAGAGGTGAGGGAGCGGTGACGTGCCAGACACGAGTGAAGGAGGCAGAGGGGCAGGAAAGCGGCAGACGAGTTCAGCGGGCAGTGCAGAGGCATGGCTGCCAGGCCAGCATGTCTATCTCGTCTTGGTCAGGCCATGGACAGCAGGGAAGGGTCCTTGAGCAGAAATGACTAGGCAGTGCCCGGGACTGAGAGTTCCCACTGGTGGGCACGTAGAAGATGGATTAGCTACGTGAAGACACAGGCAAGGAAGTCAAACAGAAGTCTTGTAATGACCCAGGGGAGGAAATAAATAGGGAGCTGAGCCACAGTGCAGCTGAAGTGGGAATGGAGAGAAGAGATGAAGGAGAGCTACATGATGACTGGTCCACCATGTCACGCACTGGCCTCCCCCGGCCACCAGCCAGAGCCGGAGGTTTCCGAACACTCCCTTGGTCATTTAATCTGTGTGCATCTTTGGTTACACGCCTGACAACAAAGCCACCAGGCACACATCCTCCCGTCAAAGCACCACCATTCATGCATATCACATGCTACTCCGGTATATGCTGCATGACACTACACAATTAATGCCATAAATATTGTACGTTACAGACACAAAATCAGAGTGAATGTGTAAGCTTCGTTTCCTCTTAGATCACCTCAACTGCAAGAACTGACTCCAAATTGCAGTTATCTTTAATAAAATAAAGTCAAGCACTAATAAAAGAGGACTCACTGTGGAAGTGATACACAGAAAATTCAAACGCCATCTCTCACAGTGGTGACAGGTCTGAGGAGGAAAGCACTGAGAAACAATATTAGTATTATCAATCTCATCCAGTCACCCTACGGAACAGGAGGAAAATCATCAAAATGCCAGTGGAGACTCAAAGGGGATCCGTGGGGTTCTCTGGGAAGTGGACAATGTCCAATTACTCAGAGGCTATCAAAGCCGCTCCTCGTGCTGGGTGTCAGGCCACTCCAGTGAAACCTTAGCATGAAGGCGGACAGACGAGCCCTGCCCTTCGGCAGACTGTCCGTGGCAGAGACTTTAGGGCCTGGAGGAAAGGAAGCAACACGCCATCGGGGTGGGAACAGCAGAGGGCTGGTGGCCAGCGGGTTCAGCACGCACAGGCGCGGTCTGGACGACACGCGTGTTGCAGTTAGGGAAAACGAGGCTGAGAGAGGGAAACCTACAGAGTCAATCACGACGAGCCTCTGGTTTCTCTACCTCCAGCCCAGCACTCTTCCGCTTTCACTGAACCCCACGATGGAGAAAGGACGGTGAAGGAAGATTCTCCCCAAGAGCCTCCAGGGAAAGCATCGTGCTCGATTTACTGAGCTCATTCAGAAACAAAGCATGACGCCATCTCCTATAAACGCAGCCCTCGGCTAGGTCCTGTGAGGTAGGGATGAGGACGTGAGCTTCTGGAAGCGGGGACAGATCAGTTTAGAAGAGAAAGTGGTCAAGAGTGAGGGTGGAGCAGAATTAGAGGAGAAAGTGACCTTCAAAAGGCGGTCAGTGTCCTGATGCAAGGAGGTGGTGGCAAAGGCCGTGCAGAAAGGCTCCTGGGAGGGAGATCAACAGGGGACCTGCTGCCAAGGGAGGCCCAAGGCAAACTGCAGAAGCTTCAATTCCAGAAGAGGTGTGAACTAGACCTCATAGACAGTGAGGAGACATGGATGCTTTTGCTTAGGAAGTCACTGACGGATTCAACCCTGGACAGGGAGAGGCTCAACCACCCACATCTATAACCGACTGAAGGCCTGGCTGTCTCTTAGTGAGTCCTATCAGGAGAACTACAAAGTGCGAAAAGCCAGCTGCTTCCTGTCGCTGACATGCGGAGCAGTACACTGACCTGCCTTCCTCTGAGGGAAGGCGCTGTGAACCCAGCTTCAGTAACCTGTCTCCCCACCCGCGGATGAAGCAGGACCTTCATCACGGCTCAGGGGCCAGCGCTGCTCACCTGCTCTGTGCAGGGACTACAGAGACACTAAGCATCCTTCTAGGTTCACAAGCAATAGAGGTAGAAACATTTGCTCATAAAAACTGAACTCGATAAATTCATCGAAATATAAACATATCTCTATTTGTGAAACAGTGAAATCTGTCAAAGGAAATGCATCCGTCTCTACCTATGAAGACTAGAGCTGAGTTAGGGAAGAAAAGGCCCAGAAAACCTGTATTCCCATCCCGGCTCTGCCACTTTCCAGCCATGTGACCTGCACATTATTTCACTTTCCTAAGCCTTGGTTTCCCCATCAATAAAAATAAAAATAAGAATAAAATAAGAATAAATAGCCTCTGCTCTGCCCACCTGTCAAGGAGACTGCAGGAGAGATGCACTTCCAGTTCCCCAGCCCGGGCTTGTGAGCAGCCCTGGCTACTCTCCAAGCAGAATCAGACTAGGAGCCCCTGGAACTTACCCCGCCCCCACCCCCCCACCCCCGGTATACTGAGTCCAAACTACCAGACTTGGGCCAGAACTCCTGCCCAGCTCCAGAACTACCACCCTCCTTTCATATCATCGCACATCACCACTGATTATGAAATATGCTACAATCATCCAGATTTTGATTCCTGCTCAAGGTCGTTCTTTCCAGTTCTGCCTCCCTTGGCCAGAAACCTACACTGAGACCCTCTGAATGGAGCCTCCCAGCCAGCCAGCTGGGGGCGATCTCTGATGCGGCCAGGCCCTCTCACTAGCTGGTCCCTGCCTCTGTGCCGGCTGGGCCTGGACACACAGTGCCATCCACATTCAAGCTTATTTTTAATTTACTTTCAGACTTTTTGGAGGGAGGGAGTTTAGACAATTTTTGTTACTCCTGAATGCTCGTTAGTGCTCATGGACATTTGATCTCCCTGATTTTATTGCCTGGCATGAGTTGGATGCCCACACTAATGTGTTATTTCTGAGGCAGAAACACCCTTTCCCCAAAACCTTTGGCAATCTCCAGTCCCCTGTTTCCCTGCAGTGCTCCTCACCGTCCCCTCCCCTTCCCTTCCACAGACCACTGGGTACACAAGCAGATTCGCCACATAGCAAATGACCAAAGCTTCAAATGCAACCCAAAAAATGAGGTGGGTAAAGAAAATGGCACCACCCACTTTGTTACCAGGAGGTCTCCCCAGCTGTTTCTCTCCGCTGGCAAATGGAGCCAGCAAACTCTAGTGAGAGAAATTTGGTGGAGACTTAAGACACCTCTGTAACAGAGCTCCCACATTCCAGCAGGGTGGGGACTCCAGAGGGAGATGAAATGCTTCCAAACCCGTCCCCCCAACATGGCCCCTTCCCCACATCAACTCCCAGAGCTCGACTCCAGCCTGTCCCTCCACGAGGACACCATTCACACAGCCACATTTTGCCTGCAAAGGAGAAACCGGAATAAGCCAAGGGCCCCCTCCTTGGAGCTGCAGGAGGAAGTTGGCTTCTAAGCCTCCCATGTCCCAGCCAGGTGGTTGGCAGCCCCTCTCCTTTCGTCCTCCAGAGTAGGGCCAACAAGATCAAAGCTCTGGCCTTCAGCTCCTCCTTGGAACTCACACAATCAGTGATTAACAGCCTCTTAAACAAGAGTGATCCTCTACTCACTGTAGATTTGGCTGCTAAGTAAATCTGATTCTGAATGAAAAGAAACACGTGTATGCATCGTCCCATTTCCTTGGGAAGCTCGGGAGCTGCAGACCAAACAGTAAAAAAAAACCCTAAAGAATTATAAGAGAACATAATTTACTGAGTAAGGTTTTCTCCCCTTGTAATTAAGAGCCAGGGACAAAGGAACTTTCACCAGTCATGACTCACAGGAGAAATAAGGCACCGTCCATCCCTAGCTCAGGGCATCCGAAAAGCCTCTTTGTCAGGGTACAGAATCGGCGTGTCTATAATCAAAACTGCCACTTGGAGAAGGTTTTCTCTCCATCCCCGGACTTGCTGAGCATCCTCACCTATGCCTCAATCATAAATTCCTACCACAAAACAGAAGGGCCGTAGACGGGGGGCATTCTTGGCCTCCTTAACCTTTGATTCGCACCTCAGCAGCCAATGCTTCCTCCCTGACGGCTGAGAATCTCTGCCGCCCCCACCAAAGCACTCCCAAGGGCCTCCCGGGAGGGACAGTGCAGAGACTGAAATGTCAAATGTCATTCCAGGCTACTCCTCTTCCCTCCACCAGAGGCTGGGAACCAGTGGCACACTAGAGTCCACATTCATTTTATTGTCTTAAAGAACGCCGTTAGCAGGAATCATGATGAAATTCTGGCTGGAAACCAAACCTTCTCACCTGTCTGGTTTAGACCTTAACTGCAGTCAGCACCTAATTCCATCAGTTATACATGTTACAAAACTTACACAGCATCTTATTCATTCATACGTCTTTCTCCCAGGCGCATTTGATATATAACAATAGTAACAGAAGCAAGAGTAATAATATAAAAAGCAATATTTGAGGACTCACTAACTATATGCCAGTCTCAGGCACTTCATATGCATTATTTCAGGAAATCTTCATAATAACCCTCTGACGTAGGCTGCTTTGGCATTTCGGTTTGTTTTATTTTTATAACTAATTACTCAGAACACTACTTGCTTTCTCCTTCCCCCGCGCCATAAACCACACACTTGGATCGATGTGTTTCTGTGCACATACCCAGATCCCCACCACCGGCCCCACTCCCAGCATTACCTCTCATGGAATTCAGAGATTTGGGATCCCAGACAAATCTCTTTCTATTGAAACACACCAAAGAGACCCTGAACAAGCTAGCTGTGCAGTTTCATTTAAAATCATAGAAACAGCCATGTTTGACCAAGCCACATTCAGACACGCAGCGCTGGGAAGAGGTCCCTAGAATAACAAAGTCAGAGACCACCTGCCATTCCTGCTCCTAACACCTAACCTTATTTATAGTCTGCGATCTGCACGGGAACTGTCTTCACTTCTCTATCATACCTGGGTCAAGATGCAAGAGTGTGGCACACCCACAGGCACCTTAATTCCTGCAAACACTTTTATTCAATGCCAATTAATTTAAGATCTCCCAGGTCATCTGGTTCAGGGTTCCCTGAACCCTTTTACTAGGAGATAGCAGTTCAAGCCCAGTTGGGGAAGACTAACCACCACATGGAGTCAGAGGCTCTGGAAATGCCCCGGAAAAAGCCATCCCTGAGTCTTCCTGGTCTCGGGGTCACAGAGCTCAGAGAAACCCAAGGCTTCATTAGTCCCCAAGATAATCACCAATTATTTGTCAAGATCCAGGTGATTGGGTCTCACAGATCCAACATTACTCTGCTGATTAATTATTGAAAACTAATTCATCATCAAGTAAAGAAACACATTAAGAAACACTAGAGCTGCCCTGGCCGGTTTGGCTCAGCGGTTGGAGCGTCGGCCTGCGGTACAGAGAGACCCGGTTTCAGTTCCCGCTAAGGGCACGTACCTCGGTTGCAGTTTGTCCCCGGCCCTGGTTGGTCGTGCGGGTGGCAACCACTCGATGTGTCCCTTCACATCGATGTTTCTCTCTCTCTCTCTCTTCCTCTCTCTCCCTCCCGCTCTGTCTGAACAAAAAATGCAAAAATGTCCTCGAAAAATGCAAAAATGTCCAAAATGCAAAAATGTCCTCGGGTGAGGATAAAAAAAAAGAAACACTAGAGCTGCCCTAGCCAGTGGCTCAGTTGGTGGGAGCGTCATCTCGTGCACCAAAAGGCTGATGGTTTGATTCTTGGTCAGAGCACATACCTAAGTGGCAGGCTCAGTCCCTGGTCGGGGCGCTTTTGGGGGGTAACTAATCAATGTTTCTCTCCACCCACCCTTCCTCCCCTCCCCCTCTCCAAAAAAATTTTTTTTTAAATCAATAAAAACATCCTCAGGTGAGGATTTCAAAAAAAAATAAAAGAAACACTAGATCTGTCCAACCCAACCCTTTGGGATATGTTGACCAACATCACCTTGCTCCCTCTCAGAGCCAACCAAAGACAGCGAAATGAGCTTGGTCTTCTGAGTAGCTTGGAAATGGGTCCAAATCTGAGCTCTGACACTAACTAGCAGTTGGGGAGCTTAGGAATTCTGTCTCTCAGAGGTTGATTTTCCACATTGCAAAATAGGAATAATATCAACCGGCATGACGAATTAGGATTAAACAAGATGGCAGGTGACAAGATGGTTCACGATACACAGTAGGTCCTTTATCTTCATTTCTAGGTTATAACAATGGGACACCAATCCTCAGGACACCCCACATCTAAGTTCTTGCCAAACAAATGACTCCCAATTCAACACAACAGCAGATCAGTTGCCAAATTCTGCAAACTCAGTAATCCATCCACTTAGCTGACGATTTACTTTAACTACAATATCCTCAAGCTGTTTGCAAAGCACTTTTCCCCAGGGGAACGAGGGATAGAAATGACTCTTTGGACCCTATCTGGAAAATATAAACAGTCGCATCCATTATGCAGGGAGTTAAAATATTCTAGCCAGTGAGGGCGGGTAAAATCAATACACACATGAAAGCCTCATCAACAAAATTCAAATAGAAACTCAGTTTGGGTTTGGCTTCAAAGTACCGTACACTCTTACAAATAAAATATAACCAACAAAAATATGTTTATGTCTACAGCTGTAACATTAACATCAGTGGCAGTTTGTGTACACTTACGGGCCAAGAAATGCTCTCCCATCTGGTCACATACCCAGCATTACAAACATATTTTAAAGTCATTCAAATACTTCCTGTGCGAAAACAGAGAGGTTATTTCACGTAGACAAATCTGGAAGAAGTCAAGTGCTAAACATGCTTCCAAGATCCTGCTCAACCCACAGAAACTGGCATCTTCCTTTTAGCCTGCCAGTCAGATGCCTACCCTGCTTTTTAATTCATTCAGCCATCTCTGCAAACTTTTGAATTGAGGTTTTGCCAAAGAGCCATCGCACAAACCTCTAATGGGAGGGGCGGAGGGAGTACAAACACGGAAGGCATCTTCCAGGAGTCCCAGCCAGAGAAGGCCCACACCAAGCCAGAATGCGCACGTGCACCCACACTGCAGGAGGCTGCCCGTTCACCCGGCAGAGACAGGCCTCGTGTCTGACCCGTTTCCTTCTCCCAATGGAATGAGTTGGCACTGTGTAAGAGACATCATATTCTGTAGACCAAAAGTACACTTCTGAGTTCATATTTCTAACCTGAAGAAAACCTTGTGAAATCAAATAAACCAATCTATAACAGCTGAGTATGTAGCTTCCAAGAGCTTCGTGCCATATACACACACACACACACACACACACATATATATATATATATTTCAAAGCATATACCATAAATGACTCAATAGTAATTGCTAAATCTTCCTAGAACAAATAAAACTCGAGGTCTAGGGGTGTATGGCAGTAGCAGGGACACCCGTCCAGCATGGCTGTGGCATGGCTAAGCTTTTGTGGTAGAAGGGGGTCGCTTTTCCTTGAGGCTCTGATTGACCAGAGACAAGAAAAGCAGTCAAGGTATTCAGAGGAGCCTTCGGACCTAAAAGAGTACTCCAGAATTCCCCACAGTCTAGGCCCACCACAGTCATGACTTTTTATTTCATGGGTAGTTCATCCGTTTACTCAAAGAAGTATGCTTTACATACTACAGCTCCAGTATCATCTACGATTCTCAATGCCGCAGCCACAGAGATCATGTTAGACCACAGGTTCAAATGTGTCACTCTTCCGTTCAGTCCTGAAATGCTGCCATTCCACCCAGAGGAAAAGCCAGAGGAGTGACATGCCTTGCTCCCCGCTGCCCCTGTGCAAACGTTAGCTACTCCCTGTACCAGGAACGTCTTCAGAATTCTGCCCTGGCTGGAAGACTCCCCCACCTCATGCACTTTCAGCCCATCTTTAACCACCTGCAAATTTTTGCTTCAACATCACCTTCTCATTCTATTTAAAATGTTCATCTCTTCCCAACCCCTTTTACCCTGCTCTATTTTTCCTTCTAAAAAAAATTTTTTTTCTTTATTGATTTTAGGGAGAGAGGAAGATGGAGGGAGAGAGAGACAGAAACATCGATGAGCAAGAACATTGATTGGCCGCCTCCTGCATGCCCTAACTGGGGATTGGGCACACAACCTGGGCATGTGCCCTGACTGGGAATCAAACCAGCGACCTCTCAATGCATGGGTCGATGCTCAACCACTGAGCCACACCAGCCAGGCATATTTTTCCTTTTTTTTTTTTTTTTAAATAACTCTTACTGTATTAAATAAAGAACAAAATGATAACTTATCATGTCAATTGTTTATTGTCTCTTTCCCCTGATCAAATATCTAAGTTACAAGAGAGTAGAAGCCCTCCATTCTGTTCAATGATATCTGTCTCAAGTGCCTAGAACACTTCTTAGCACATAGCAGGGTCTCAAATATTTGTTGAATGAACAACTGATCTGCCAGAAACAGCATTCTATCACAGAACAATTCCCTGGGGCTCAACTAGGGCAAAGACTAGCCTGAGGAGTCCCGTCTCCAGGGCATTCACCCTATAATGCCACAGGAAAGAACCCCAGACAGATGCTGGACAGATGCTCAGGCAGAGTAACAGAACTACGGGCAGACTTGGGCAGGATGTACACCATCCAACAAGCCAGCACCTCATTGCCTGCAGGTTTCAACACCTTCCAAGGCACCCCACTGCATGGCCTCTTCAATTTGCGGTTCAAGGCTCTGTGATCTGGCACCCACCCATGGTATCTCTCCTTCATTCGGTCACTCACCACATGTACTGTGAGCCCAGCACACCCTTAGTCCCACAGGTACTCCTCTATATTCCGGCAGAAAACAACTGCTTGCTATCAAGTCCCCACCTGCTCCTGCCCCTGCCCCACCCAGGTACACAGACAGCCTGAAAACCTCCAGCCTGGGGCTCAGCCCCACCCCCTGCTTGAGTCAGCTGTGACCAACCCTGGCAGTGGACTGGGAGCCCCACCCCACCCCACCTCCATGTGGGCATGGCACTTTTGCTGGCCTGGAAGCACATAATCTAAAGGGCACCTAAGAATGGTTCACTTTGTATCAGCCACCCAAACCACAGGCCACCCCAGCTCTGAGCTACTGACCCCCACAGCAGTCACTTAAGACCTCTGTAACTTTCTCCATGTTTATAATCATTTTTAAATGTATCTTATATCACACCTCTGACTTATAAGGAAGTTGGGGTCAGGGGGTGTTATGTGCTAGTTAAGAGCACAGACTGTGGCTAAACCAAGCCTGCTCTGCCAATAACTAGTTGTGTGACCTACCGACATCTGCCTCCTTAGCTATAAAAGGGTGATTATAATTGTACCAACAAAGTAGGTTTAATGTGAAGACAAGTGAACTTAAAAAGGTAAAGTTCATGGAAACACCCAAGACAAATACTCAAGATATTGCTCCCTTAAACAAAATGTGGTATATCCACACAGTAGAATATTATGTGGCTATTAAAAGGAATAAAGTACTGATACAGGATACAACATGGATGCACTTGGAAAATATTATGCTAGGTGAAACAAGCCATACAGAGTCCGTGTATTATACGACTCCATTTCTATGGAATGTCTAGAAGAGGCAAGTCCACAGACTTGGAAAGATTACTGAATGCCAGGGGCTAGTGAGAAGGGGGATGGGAAGGGAGGGCCCATGGGCATGGACTTTCTTTTGAGGTGAGGAAAATGCTCTGGAATTAGATCAGATCATGGTGATCACTATACAACTCTGTAAGTCTACTAAAACCACTAAAAGAACACTTAAAAGAAAAAGATATTATTCCTCTTCTTGCTTGAACACTGAGCTTCTCCAGGAAGGTACCCAAGTCTTATCACAGTCTTCCCTAAAGTCCCCAACAAAAAGCAATACAAATAAACTAAGTAACCAATGACACACATGGAGCCAGCATTCCCTTAGAAATATCAGCAAAGACTAAAAGCAGCAAGTAGCTGCGAGAACAACTGGCCAGCTTGGGCAAAGTTCTCTTCCCCAGGCATTCAGAGCAGCGCCAGCAGACACTGATTCACTGTGGCTGAGGGTCAGAGGCAGGTTCTGCCAACAGGGGAAATGATCAGAGGGCAGAACTGGGACAAACTAGCTCAGAGAGAGAAAAGGGGGCTGGGGTGGGCTACCTCATCCTTTCAGTTGAGTTCATAACCAGAGACTGCAATCAGCATGCACAGCATCAGTTTCCAACATGCAGACCTATTTATACAGTCTCTCTAATGGATGCAAAGGCTACAAAAATAAATGAACTGGAAAGGAGGGTTGTAAGCAGAGAGAATGCCATGGGAAACAAATAGGCACATATTTCAAAGCAGCCGTTTCCTTGCTTGAGCTGGCAGACAGCAAAGAATTCTTACAGAGTCTAGCTCTCAGCTGAACCATCCTTGCGAGCTGTGCAATATACATGTTCTTAGCTGAAAGGTTTAAAGGAGGGAAAAACAGGAGAAGGGCAAATGAGATATAGCCTCAAATAAGAACAGGAAAATAGTCCAGACAGTATAGCACAGTGGACTGAGCACCATCCCATGCACCAAGAGGTCACTGGTTCAATTCTGGATCAGGGCACATACCTAAATTTCGGGCTCACTCCCCAGCAGGGGGCATGCATAAGGCAGTCAATTGATCTTTCTCTCTCAACAATGTTTCTATCTCTTTATCCTTCTCCCTTCCTCTCTCTCTAGAATCAATGAAAACATATTTTTTAAACAAAGAAAAAGAAAATAATCTATTGTGCTGGAAAGAAAAACAATTTCTTTCTGGCCATTTGCTAGATATAGGAAATTTAAAACAACAGAAACAAAATAAAGGCTATCAGTAGGACTGACATAAGTAGGGGATGGATAAAGAGCAGGTGAAACTTCCGGTCAAGATGGTGGGTAGGTAAACGCGGTATCGCGTCCTCCCACAATCACATCAAAGTTACAACTAAACTACAGAACAAACATCATTCTAAACCGCCTGAAATCAAGCTGAATGGAAGTCCTACAACTACGGAATTAAAGCAGCAGCCTCATCGAGACTGGTAGGAGAGGCGGAGGCGCGAGGGGTGGAGGCGTGACAGGCTGGTCCCACACCCACGTGTGGCGGATAAAAATCAGGAGGCTCCCGCGGCTGGGAAGGTCCTCCCTGAGGACTGAGGGGTCCCCGTCCCACACCAGGTGCCCCGCTCAGGGTTCCAGTGCCAGGAAGAGAATCCCCATAACTTCTGGTTGGAAAAACCAGCGGGAACTGAGGCTCAGGGAGGCAGACGTGGCTGGAGCCCCAGGCAGCTCCCTAAAGGGCCCGTGCACGGACTTATCGGACTCTCTCCCTCTAAGCTCGGAGGGGAGGCAGCTCGAGGGGCACCAGAGACATACAGGGAAGAACTGAGCTGTTTGGCACTGGATCGAGGGCTGGAGAGGGGGCTTTCTCCAGGAAAATGTGCTCTCAGAGGCCTTTGTTCCTTTGGTGAGCCCTTCCCTGGGGCAGCAGACAGCCGCCATATCTGGGACTCCAGCAACCTGGCTCACACTGGTAGCCCCGCCCTGGTGATGCCCTGAGGCCCCGCCCCACCCAACTTTCAGGCCCACCCAAGCTGTTGCCACTTGCTTAACCATAGGATTGGCCTGTCTTGGATCCTGCTTCAGGTTTTCCTAAATTCTTTCAAACAAGCAGCATCTGGTCTCAGCAAGCCCCATACCTCTCGTTAAGTAATACACAGAAACAAACACAGAGAGGCAGCCAAAATGAGGAGACAAAGAAACAGGTCGCAAATGAAAGAACAGAACAAAACCCCAAGAAAAGAACTAAGTGAAATGAAGATAAGCAACCTAACAGATGCTGAGTTCAAAATACTGCTTATAAGGATGCTCAATGAACTTAGTGAGAACCTTAGGGAACTTAGGGAGGGCCTCAAGAGCATAAAAAAAGACCAGTCAGAAATGATGGATGCACAATCAGAAATGAAGGAGGCATTAACTGAAATAAAGAATAATTTACACAGATTCAATAGTAGAGTACGTAAATCCAAGAAGCAAACCATCGACTTGGAATATAAGGAAGCAAAAAACGCCCAATCAGAACAGCAAAAAGAAAAAAGAATCCAAAAAAGTGAGGATCGTGTAAGGAGCCTCTGGGACAACTTCAAGTGTGCCAACATTCACATCTTGGGGGTGCCAGAAGGAGAAGAGAGAGAACAAGAAATTGAAAACCTGTTTGAAACAATAATGGCAGAAAACTTTCCTAACTTGGTGAAGGAAACAGACATACAAGTCCAGGAAGCACAGAGAGTCCCAAACAAGATGAACCCCAAGAGGCCCACACCGAGACACATCATCATCAAAATACAAAAGGTTCAAGACAAAGAGAGAATCTTAAAAGCAGCAAGAGAAAGGCAGCTAGTTACCTACAAGGGAGTTCCCATAAGGCTGTCAGCTCATTTCTCACAGGAAACTTTGCAGGCCAGAAGGAAGTGGCAAGAAATATTCAGAGTGATGAAAAGCAAGAACCTACAACCAAGATTACTCTCTCCTGCAAAGCTGTCATTTAGAATCGATGGCCATATAAAGAGTTTCCCAGACAAGAAGAAGTTAAAGGAGTTCATCACCACCAAACCATTATTATATGAAATGATGAAGGGTTTTTTTGAAGAAAAAGATGAAATATATGAACAAACAAAATGGCAATGAATACATAACTATCAACAATGGAATCTACAAACAAAATGAACAGGTGGAACAGAAACATTCTCATAGATACAGAGAACATTTTGTTGGTTGCCAGATGGTAGGGGGGTTGGGGAATGGGTGAAAAAGGTGAAGGGATTAAGAAGTACAAATTCATTGCTAGACTGACAAACCTCAAAGGGAAGGAGTTGGGGGGTGGGAATAAATAAACCAAAGAACTTCTATACATAACCAATGGACACAGACAATGGTGTGGGAAAAGGCAGGAGGGGGGCAGGAGTGGGGAGGAGGGGGTCAATGGGGGAAAAATGAGGAACATCTGTAATACATTCTACATTCAACAATAAAGATTTAAAAAAATAAAAATAAATAAAAAGAAAGCACATTAAGCAAATGTGCTTAATGTAAAAGAAAGAAGAAAAAAAAAAGAAAGCAAAACACAATAGTATGTCTCAGGCTGCTAGCCTTCCCTCAACTTTGTTCAGGTATAATTAAAAAATAAAAATTATATATATTGAAGGTGTAACAAACAAACAAACAAAAAGAGCAGGTGAAGCTCAGTTGCCCAGCCAATCCTCAAACTGTGCCTGAGATGAATATTCAGCACGAAGTCCCCACCACAGACTCTCTGCGCAGTCTTTCCAGGCCACTTAAACCAAGACACCTGTCATTCTCAGCCTGTAGCCCTCCTACTACCTTTCCAAATTACTTGGGTTTGCCTGTTTCTCCCTTCATGACCACCCAGAACTCCAAATTCTTTTTTTTTTCAAGCGCTTTTAAACTATCTCATCATCTTTGATTTCTCTAGCTACCTGTCTTTCCCATTAGCAGTGCTCTGAACCCAGTGCAGAGGGCCAGGATTCTGCACTAGGCATGCTCACTCCAGAACCCACTCTCTGGAATATGAACCTCCTTCCCTCCTCTGTCACCACCCCCTTCCATTTAATAGATTTTAAAAAGGAAGCTGGGAGAAGATGTAAAATGAGATAAATGCAGCAGAGATCTACCTACATGCTGTAATGTTTCCAATGCTCTGAACAAAGGAAATCATGAGAGCCTCCAATTGTACTCAGGAGGGGCTGCCTCTGCTGAGTCTTATCAGAGGTCATGTTTGAGTGGGTAAGGCTTGGGATGTGTTTCTGTAGCACACAGACCCTAATACGAACACTGGAGTTTCCATGTGGCTTTAAAAGCCAGCTAATGCCCTGGCTGGTGTGGCCCATGCACCAAAAGGTTGCTGGTTCAATTCCTGGTCAGGGAACATACCCGGGTTTCAGGCTCAATCCCCAAAGGGGGCATGCAGGAGGCAGCTGATAGATGTTTTGATCTCACATTGATGTTTTGCTCTCTCCCTTTCTCTCTCTCTGATTAAAAAAAAAAAAAAAATCAATAAAAAATATTTTTTAAAAATTAAAAAAAAAAATCCAAATGATGCTTTTAAACGGCGTGAGCTCCTGCATATCACTTCAGCACCCTTAGTCTCAGGTTCCTCATGGGTTTATGAGACACAGTGGTGCCCACAGAAGTGAGGAAACATGGAGGAATCCAATCGAAGCCCCATGAGCAGAGAGATCCAGTTTACCTGTTCACAGCTGGCACTGCGCTTGGCACGTTTTCTGAAATATGGGTCATGGTTTCCTGGGTGTTTTTCTTGTCCACGAATACCATTCTGCCTACTTGATCTCTAAGTGCAGGAACTGACTTAAAAAGAAAAACTTTCATCATCATCATTACCAGGACCCAAAAACATAAGGAGAAAATTAAGCAAAAATATAAAAGTAAAAAACCATTCACTCTAGCAAGCAAACAGAAAAGGAAGCATGTGCATTCCATTACAGCCACATGACCGCATGCTTTTTATACTGAAACACATTCAAAGGAAGAAAGGAGAAAGGCGAAAAGAAATAGGAACGAATAGATTAAGAAACCTCACTGATACCCTAGACGTGTGATCAAAAGGACAGGCCTTGGAACATAAATGGGAAGATCTGCTCTGAGAGAACAATCGAAGGCCCAAATTGAACAGTCTCAGCAATTTGTGGGAGAAGAGAGATTGCGAAATGGCATAATGTAGGAACAAAGAACCAAGCCTTTTTATCTGGCTCCCAAACAATTAAATGAACCTACCAATTCCACGTAGAAGATGGGCTTTAAAGAGCTGCCGTGAGTCGGGGGAGCATTCAAGGCCAGTCTGAATTCATGAGATACGGGGAGACGCAGCTACAGATTTCAGAACAGGCACCTCCAGCCCAGGCCAAGGCGCCTGAGGCAGGCCAGGGCCACTGCACACGCCAAGGGAGCCTCCTGGTGACCTGTCCAGCCTGCACCTCTCGCCCAGCTCCTGGGCTCGTTTCCTCCCGCAGGCATCGCTCGTCCACACGCACGTGATCCCGCGGTGTAGGAAACGAGGCTAGCGAGGGTGAAGCCCTGGTTGCAGGTTACAACGGCATGTGATCAATTCGTCCCCCGCCTCTCATGCAGAGCAAGTCGGGAAGCCCCACTCCCACCCTCCAGACGGTTTCCTCGCCTGGGACAGGGAGAAAGGCGGGAAGGAATCGCATCAGGAAATCGGTTCCCAAGTCAATGGGTAAAGCAAAAATCACATTATTTTTTAAAAAGCTTTGGAAATCTCTAAAATTATCCCAAAGACAAGGCCAACATTTTTTAATGCATATAACTTGAAGGCCCATGGGACCTGAGGCCAAAGGGAACAACAGACTTGGCTCTCCGCCAGCCATCTCTTGCCTCTAAGGACACTGCTTCACCGTGGGAGGTGGGACTCCAGACTCCAAGTCACCAGCACCATTTAAACTGCTCTCTCTCAATTTTTCCACGTTATATTATCACATCCCATCATTGAAAGAGCACAAAATATACCATCGTATTGTAAGGCCCACATCAATCATAGTGATGTCTAAAGATCAATATGGTAAAGTAGATGGAAAAGTCCCATGAAAACATAAAAGTATTTAGCAAAAAACATTATTCATCTGACATGTGAATGTCAAAGAACTCACAGAAAAGTGTTTCCAGCATCTGATACAGGGCCATTCACACTTTCCAGGGACTCGATAAATAGTGGAGACGAATGAATGGAACTACGAATCAACTAACCCTGAGTAGTCTCCTCCTGTAGATTATAAAGGAGATGAGGTATGCTCCCTGGCCTGTCAGATCAGTGCTCACAAACTAGCTGGAGAAGACACTTTCCCAGGACACAGTATGAAGACATTGCGCCTGCAGATGCTACTCACAGGGTGCAGAGCACAGCACACACGGTAGAGCGAGCTGTGAGCTGAACTCATCAGCAAAGGATCCCACACGGGATGTGACTTGAGCCAGGATTCCATAACCCCGAATGGAAGAACTCTGGAGCAGAGGGAGCTCTTAGGAGTCAGTTATTCAACTCCCTTATCATTATTTTTTTTATTCTCACCTGAGGACATTTTTTTCTTTTGCATTTATCTTCAGATAGAGCGGGAGGGAGAAAAGGAGAAAGAGAAACATTGATGCGAGAGGGACACATTGACTGGTTGCCACCCACACATTGCCAACCGGGCCAGGGACAAAATGCAACCGAGGTACATGCCCTTAGTGGAAACTGAACCCAGGTCTCTCTGGTGACGGGCCGACACTCTAACCACTGAGCAAAACTGGCCAGGGCTCAACTCCCTTATTTTAAGGTGGAGAAAACTAAGTCTTTTGAAGGGGCTCTTGGGTGTCGGGCTCAGATAGCAACAGCAGCACCATCACCAAAGACTGTGGACCCAGGGGGTTCCTGATCCCTCCTAAACAATACTGCACGGTTCTGAGTAAATCTGGCTTCACCTCATCAGTAAAACAAGCCTGGCCAACAGTATTCGCTCCAGAGTCATACATTCAACACCATGAGAAAAAGTCCCAGACGGCATGGAAAGTGTGTGCACAGACACACAGACACAGCCTCATACTTCTTTCTTTCTCCTTCGTTCCCTTCTTCCTCCCCTCCCCCGCCCCCGTGGTCACTGTGCATGGCAGAGCTGAGAGAGCACCAGAAGAAGGTCAGTCTGAGGAAGAAGACAGTGCTTCCATCTTTAGATCCTAATCCAACTCACCTTCCCAGTAAGTCCTTCCTCCTGGACCATTCTGTTAAATGACAACCCTGCTCCACCACCGGACAGCCATATATATCTTTTTCTCCTCTCCCCAAAGTAGAAGGCAAGGGTCATGGACACTGATCTTTGTTTTCTTCAGTGTTTCACCCACAGCACTGAACACACACTATGTACTCAATAAAGTGATTACGAAAATGAATGAATGAATGAATGAATAGCAGAAATCAGAGACGGCTTCAGGAAAAAGAACACTTGATCTCATCCTTAATGATAGATGGTATTCAGAGAAGAAAGAGACATTGCCATGAAATAGGGACCACAGTAGACGCCCCTGATGGCAGAAACAGTGTCTCATCACACCAGTGCGGGATTCCTTTGTCTGAAATATAATATGTATAAAGAAAACTAAAGCAGAGATCATGCAGAAGGAGCCCCAAAGGTCTGATAAAGTACATAGACACAACACTGTATAAACAGAGGTAGAAGGCTACCACCCAATCTCAGGAGGCCACTTTGATGTCCTCACACAGGCCCTGTTAGAAAGCAATTCAGCTGGGAGGGTGAGGGTAAACCATGAGGAGTGATTTCTGAATGCCCGTGCATGTAGCACAGGCCTTCAAGCTGTTGCTCACCAGGCCAAGAGGTTCTCTGAGCCAAAGCCCCACCTCCCTCTTCAAGCTGCCTTGGCTCTGAGTTGGGCGCCCAGAAAGGCCAGCCAGCTCTCAGCACTGCAGAGCCGTGTCTGCTGCCCCTCTTCAGACTCACGTCCCCAAACTCCAGGCAGAAACTCTCATGGTGATGTCAAAAGGCTCTTTTTCTTTTTAAGTTTTCTTTTCTTTTAATGTTGCAAAGACTGATTTGGGAAACAAGTACATTTCAAAAGGAGAAAAGTCATTAGCATGCATAAAAAATAAAGCAGCACAATATTGATTGTGGCAATTTAGGAAAGCCGGCACAATGCACGTCTCCAAGTCACAGGAAATTGAGAGAAAATACAGTCCACATTGCTTGCAAATGGAGACAACAGGACCTCAGGGTGCAGGCAGTTGCTGAACGTGCACAGCCGGCCTCTGCCTGGTGCCTGGCCCGGGGCCAGCACCGCCAGAGCTGCCCAGCAGAAGCGGGTGACATGACCAAGGTCTGGGGCAGCCTCTTCACTTAAGTCCCGTCTCAGAGGGCATTTCCCACCAGTAACACAGACATAAATCCACAGACACGGCAGAGAAACTCGGTGTTCTGGTGAGAGAGGTTTTAAACACCAATCTCATTTATTTCCCTGTATTTATTCCGTAAACAAAAGCAGATTGGTAATAAATAATACAACCTGAAGGTTATCATCTCCAAGTCCCTTTGGTTCTGACCATCTATGGCTTTCATTCATTCGTCTGTGTAAATTCATTCAAACTAAAAGGGTTGGGACCACCAGAGTCTACACACACCCAACCAGCACCCAAGTGTCAGAGGAGACCCCCACCTAATGGTATGAAGGAGCTGTTGCCCACCTCAGTAGCAAATCAGAGCAAGAACATAAAACTCGAACGCCTTTCCCACTGCTGGCCCTAAGGCTTACCTGGGTTCTCTTCTGATCAGCCATCTGGGGACAGAGAAGCCGCACGATGGCCTCTAACATAGACCCATTTCTAGTGAAACCTCTCCCTCTACCTCCTCACCGTGATCCCTGCAATGCTGACTCAGTGACAGAGCTGCTTCAGCCACAGGCCAGCGCAAGAGAAAAGTATAACCGTACAACGGCCGGGCCCAGCTCTTGGGGCAAAATACGAAATGAGAAGAACAGAGCTTAGCAGCGTCCCATGACACCAAGAGTAAATTCAGGTGTTTCAAGGGTGTGCACGGGCCACCAAGACAGTGGGGCTGAGGCTGCAGGGTGGATTTCCCGGAGGCCAAAGTATCTGCTTTGATTGTGTTCATACCACACCTGGAAGATTCTCCTCTAGTTTCCCCCAACACACTGACGAACAAGCAGTGTCAGCTGCATGGGGGCCACTTGGTAATAAAACGACACCCTGGATGATTTGAAGAAATTGGGGAGATCTAGGAGGGAAGAGCCTTGGCAGTCAGGAGTACCATCTTCGTTCAAAACCTGAGAGCCCGCCCTCCGTCCCTGAACAGGAATGAGCTTATTACTCCATATTCAGCCTGACTGAGGCTGAACGAGGGAGATGGCAAGGAGGTAGTGTTGGGTCTAATAACAGAAAAAATGCCCCAAGCTGCCACCGAAACGTAGACAATGTGCCTCTGACGGCAGTAATTCCCTGCCCGCCGTTGGGAGGGGAGGCTGAGGCGTGAACGAGTCCAGATTCCATGATGGGAGGTCGAAGCACTATTGTGGGTTGAACTGTATCCTGCAGAAAAGATATGTTCAAGTCCCACTCTGCCTGACCCCTGACCTGTGAATGGGACCGTATTTGAAAAGAGGGTCTTTGCAGATGTTCACATTAAAATGAGGTCTACTCGAATGGATAAAAAAGCCGTGGTACATATACATAATGGAGTACTACGCAGCTGTAAGAAAGAAAGATCTCTTATCCTTTGAGATGACATGGAGGGACCTGGAAAGTATTATCCTAAGTGAAACAAGCCAGAGAAAGACAAGTATCATATGATCTCACGTACTTGTGGAATATAATGAACATAACAGTCTGAAGAATGGGATGTGGAAGTGGGGTACAGATTGACAATCCCCAGAAGAGGGGGTGATGGGGGAGAGATAAACCACAGAACTTATATGCATATATGCATGAACAATGGACATGGACAACAAAGCTGGGGACAGGGTGGGGAGGGGGAGGGAGGGGAGAATCAGTGGGGGGAAAAGGAGAAACATCTGTAACAAAAATAAATTAATTAATTAAATAAAAAATTTTTTTCTGAAAAAAATAAAATGAGGTCTACTGACTTAGGGTGGGCCCTGAATTCAGTAAGAAGAGGCGTCCTTCAAAGAAGAGGGACATCTGGACACAGGCACACAGAGGGAAGACACACAGCGACTTGTGAAGATGGAGGCAGAAACTGAAGTGATGCAGGTACCAGAAAAGGACTGCCCAGGACTGCCAGCGTTCAACAGAAATGAGGGCGAGGCATGGAAAAGATCCTTCCTGAGCACTTCCAGAGGGAACATGGCCCTGCCACCGCCTTCACTTCAAAACTCTATCCTCCAGTACTGAGAGAGAACATGTGTGTTTAGAGCCACCCAGTTTGTGATAATGTGTCAGGAAATTAATACACGTACCAACGTGGAAACCGGTGACATTCTGTCTATGCCTTAGGAACTGATGGCTGTTTTCTAAATGAGAATGTTGATGGGGCACTGGTATGAATTCTGGAATCAGAGGAATTTCAGGAAACAAATTTAGCTGTTTTTCTCTTTTTAACTCATTCATGCACTTACTGGACACTCGCTGCCTACTTAATATGTGATAAAAATCCTGCTAAGCACTGAGGACACAAGGACGAAGGACTAAAGATTCCTGCCTTCAAAGAGCTAACCACCCACCTTCCACCAAAACATGGCAGGTGTCTTTACATCAGTGATGGGTGCTGTAACAGAGGCATCTGTAAACGCAGAGATAAGGAAAAGACAAGATTGGGCATCCGTGACTGTGCGTAACGGGAGCTTTCTACATCTACACCAGATCTTTAAACACAGGTGCACTCCTGGAGAACAAGGTGGGAAAGCAGCCCATGCTGAGGCCTTGGCCTAACTCCTCCAGGGAGGGGCAGATGTAGAGTACACAGAGGAACAAGAAATCAAACTCACAGCATCTCAGTTTGTCCACGAACTAGTCCAGGAAACCTCACAGGTGCTCAGAACTTTAAGAGCCTGAATTTTAAGAGTCCTGTTCAGTTAGTTACTCCCCTCCCACCCAGAGCACTAGGTCATTTTTATTTTTCATTTCAGAGCAACTAGACCTCTATTTTCTTTCCCCTATACTGGTTATATACCCATCTTGCAGTTTTAGTGGGGATGACAAAATTCAAAATACTCGCTGATGACAAGCTGGACAGGAAACACATCAGATGGTCTCCTCACCCAGCAGACTTCTAATCCATTCATTTCCCTCACTCTGGCATCTGGAGAAGGGAGAGGCAGGGATGAAGCTAACAGCTGCTTCCCAGCAGTGGAGAAGCTTGTCACTCGACAGCTGTGAGCATCCTCCGAACACAGCCACGCAGCCCTCGCATAGGCTTCCCCCTTGCACAGCACTCCCGTGTCGCTGGGTTTTACTCTTACAGCAACCCAGGGAGCCGAGTGGTGTCGAGGAGGCCGGAAGGAGGCCCAGAGGTTAGATGGCCTGCAAATTAAAGGCTTACCCAGATTAGACCTCAGTCTGCTGCCCCCAGGATGCTCTTGCCATCACAGCTTTGTGTCCTTTTCTTTTGAAGCACGTGAAAGGGCTTCTGGGATTGTACGCTGGGAAGAGTGTGGCGGGGTAAATGGAAACTTCTCCAGCCACATGGCTGAGGACTCCAGCGGAAGGATAAACAGAACAAGCCCTGCTTTCCTTCACCTTCCAAGTAAGAGACATCCATGCAAACGATCAAAATAACCACATCTGCCTTCCTGATGTGAGGTCTTCAGAAATGAGTCAAGGGTAAGGTAGGAATTCAAGCTGTGGGATGCACCAGTGGTGATGGATATCAGGGAGCAGACCTGCTCTACCAGGCCCCTCTAAGGCCCCCCTGACCCCCCATCCCCACCATTCTTCCATGTTCAATATATGACCATATCTGCCTCCCATAAAAAACAAGCACCCAGAAGTTGCTGATATCAAGGGTAATGATGCAATTATCTCACCAGAAACTGAGAACAAAGCCACTGACCCTTGTACCCCATGGACTTTTCCTTAAGTATCATTATATTAACCTAATTGTTCAATTTCAGGACTCAGAACTTCTCCCAAATGTTCAGGTTAAGAAAGCAAGTGTAGCCCTGGCCAGTTTGGCTCAGCGGATAGAGCATCAGCCTGCGATCCAGAGAGACCCGGGTTCGGTTTCCGCTAAGGGCATGTACCTCGGTTGCAGTTTGTCCCCGGCCCTGGTTGGTCGTGCGGGTGGCAACCACTCGATGTGTCCCTTTCACATCGATGTTTCTCTCTCTCTCTCTCCCTCCCACTCTATCTGAACAAAATATGGAAAAAATGTCCTCGGGTGAGAATAAAAAAAAAAAAAGAAAGCAAGTGTAAACTTACAACAACACAGAATAAAACCACGAGGTACGAGTGCAAGCAGGGATCACATTCTTCCCGTACGAAGTGAAAACAGTATTGGCATTGTCCTTTCACTTTGCGAGGGTTGAAAAACAAAACGTCAATTAGATTGCATCTTGTGGTTGTGTCTCTCTGATTAAGGAGGGAATTAATTCAAGGCAATAAATGAAGGTTACATTTAATTAATCTCCTCCCCTCATCCTACCCTCTAGCCCAATGTGTGTTTTACAGGATGTCTTTTTACTGATCTGTAATGTTAAAAACATGCACGGGCACACTCACACACACGTACACACGCACATATGATTCTGAATTGTAATTTATTCTTTTCCAGGTGCCCCCGTTTGTAAATGAATTCTAAAATCATGTAATTATCTTGCATTTCTATGAAAATAGTGCCTGCATTTGAGTGATCACAGGAAACATAAGGATGTAAAAACCATCTGTCCTCACAAAGGTAGAAGGGAACTCAGAGAACAGGAGAACGTTCCCATCTTGGCGAGAGGAGACTTCACTGGTTTCTGGAGAAATCGCTACAATGTCCTGCACAACCACCTTCTCTGACCACCTCTCTCCTCCTGCCTCACACACCTAGAAACAGACATTGAGCCTGTGTGAGGAAAGGTTGTAAATGTTCCCTCCTCCCAGAAGGGAGAGGAAACAGAGGGAATGGAAAACCCTTTCCCATCCTTCTCTCGAGGGCATGATGCCAACTGGCTGGCACCAACCCGCAGGTTGGAGAGGAAGGACAAACCCAGAAAACACTGAGATACTAGTTATGAAATGGCTGACTTTCAAACAGGAATGTGCCCGTGGCCCATTCCTGTAGGGGGAGGGCTGGGACGAAGGGAGGAGGAAGAGCTCAGACATGCACTGGAATCCTCGATCCCTTCCACCCCGACCCCCACGGCCCTTCCAGGGAGCAGACACCCCGACCCCCACGGCCCTTCCAGGGAGCAGACACCCCGACCCCCACGCCCCTTCCAGGGGGCAGACACCCCGACCCCCACGCCCCTTTCAGGGAGCAGACACCCCGACCCCCACGCCCCTTCCAGGGGGCAGACACCCCGACCCCCACACCCCTTCCAGGGGGCAGACACCCCGACCCCCACACCCCTTCCAGGGAGCAGACACCGGGGCAAAGGCAGTTACTCTACAACACAACCGGAACAGCCTCGTTCTCATGGTTCCTGGCTGAGGAAGGAATCCCAGCAGAGCCAGGCCGCCTAAGGCTGATTTAAGCAGCTCCCTAAAAACGGACAAGCAGCATTTTGTCAGCATTTTATTTGCAAAGAGGAAACCACATACCGTGGCTCACCCTGCCCTGGGCCCCTGTGGCTCACTGTACAGAACAAAAGGAGAAGGAGCAAAAGGTGGCCAGTGCAGGAATTCTGGTGGAATAGGTATGGGCTTTGATCCTGGTCATTGTTTGTTTTCATGTTATTTCTGAAAAGAGGGCACTGAGAAATAAGAACAATCGCTGCTTCTTCCGGGCCGCCAGTGTTTCATCTGTGAATAGGAGTGGTCCTCTCCCCTTGGGCCCAGGTGAGCTCTGTGGCTGCCTGATCACTGGGATAGCATGGAAATGACCTTGTGCAGGTGTTCAGGCCCAGACCTGAAGAAGCTAGCAGCTTCCCCTTCCTGTCTCTTGAAGCATTGTCTCTGGGAGACTTCACCTTTCCTGTACGATGTCTGACTTACCCCGAGGCTGCCATGCTCCCAGAAAGGCCAAGCTGGTCAACAGGAAGCCTGGAGGTGGGGGAGAGATGGGAAGGAGTGAGGGAAAGAGATGTGTGCAGCTCCCAGCTGAGGTGCAGAAACCAGAGAGCAACTATAAGCCACCCCCTTCATGCCCTGTCTGAATCCCTGCCTCACAGAATCCTCAGCTATAGTAAGTTATTTTAAGCCACTAGGTTTTGGGGTAGCTTTTATGCAGCAATCAATAAATGAAACAGGGACTTCTAAAAGCCCTTCCAGCTCTCATGACTGACCTTCGTGCATCTGTGGCCCTCCGCTTCCTACCCCATCCTCATCAGGGCAGCCAGATCCAGAGCTGGAGGGCTGGGTGCTGTGTGTGTTAGACCTTCATTGTCTGAGTCTTCCCCATATAACAAGATTTTCATTTGAGGAATCACCCTCCTTCCCCACTCTCAGTTCACATAGAAGGAGGGAAACCCCCACCCATTGCCCCAGGAGTAATCTCACCCCCTAGGCCCACCGGCCCGATCGTCCTTCTGATCAGTGATTGATTCAGGGGTGGGTAACTGACTTACTCGGAGCCAATGAGACACAATGAGGCTTTTGCCAGGAATGGTGGAGAAGAGGCGAGCTTCCCAACACCCGACCATCACCACCAGCACCACCACCACCAGCACCACCACCACCAGCACCACCACCACCAGCAGCACCACCAGCAGCAGCACCACCACCACCAGGCTGGACACAGAGAAGAGGCAGGTGGAGCAACAGCAGAGACTCATTCTGAAACAGGAGCCAACACAATGGGAGCCAAATCCAGGAAAAGCAAAGAAAGAGGACTGATGACATCACTGGATTCCATCAGGCCAGCCCTATCCATGGACTTGTCAGGACACAGAGCAATACATTCACACTTTGCTTACGCGAGTTTGTGTTAAGTTTCCTGATACTTGGCTGCTGATGAAACTCCTGACAGTTCATGGAGCAGCAGCATTACTGGCCCTTGCTCTCTTCCATTCCTAGCCAATCAGTTGTCAGTGCAAAGAAAGAAATCTTCTTAAAGGGGAGGAAAAGTCCTAGAGGCAAAAATTTTAAGCACATCGGGGCTCCAATTTCTAGTCTTCAAAATGAAAAGACTGGACTGATATGTCCAGGAAAGGAAGGATTCTAACATCCCTAGGATTCTGAGTGCAACTTTTCCATGCTATTCACTGCCACACATAATCATGAAAAACTGGAGGTAACCCAGCAGACTGGCATCAATGGGTAGCTAAGCAAACTACCTTAAGCACAGGGGGAAAATACTAAAGCCAATGAGTGGTAAGTTTGGGGACTATGCTACTGACTGAAAATGTGTTCATAAAATAAAACACTAAATGAATAAGTCGGCCACAGACTAGTTAAATAAATGTACTGTATTTAGTAATAAAATAAAAGGAAGAAGAATAACACAGCAGTAGTGGGTGGTGGAGGAGATGGACACAGTGAATGAAATAATCCAGAATCCAAAAGCTGGCTCCAGCTGAGGTCTGATGGGCTAACCATGGTGTCTATCACTAGAACAAACTTCATGCATAATTATCCAGAGTCAATGAGTATGTGGCTGACCCGACCCAGGTTCTAAGCACAGTTGGGTTTACTGGCAGTGCCAAAGGAAAGTGAAAGCTGCCAATTACCCAGATGAAACACTTTGCTCTGTAAACCTCACCCCACAACAGCCCTTGACCTCAGCATGCACTTGGGGCTATGGCCCATTCCACAGGAAGGAAGGGTAGCTGCACCTGCTGCCATCAATGAGCCTATTCCAGCCAGCACAGGCCACAGACATCAACCTGCCGCTAACACCATGAATAATGGAAAAGACCAATGCTCTCCAGGCAACCACCAGCACTGTCTACAATCTGCTGAACTGAGCTCAGGACAGAAATCGAACAGCAGGAAATAGGACAGCTGCAGAATTCATGTTATATTAGAGGCATACGGCGCAATTCCTAAAGGAAAATAAATTGTACAGCAAGAGCACTTGGATGGATGATGCCTGAGTAGAGCAAGGGCCTGAGATTTATCAGAATGGCTTGCTGAAGAAGGCCAATAATAATCATTGTGAAGTAAATTACACAACCAAATAATGATGATCTTGGCCCAGAACTGCTTAAGGCACACAATGATCCCCAAGCCATGCAATCAGGGCTGCCCCTCACTCCGGGTGCACAGAGAGGGCCACCCCAACATGAATCAGAAAACCTGGATCTGAATCCCACCTCCACTCTCCAGCTGAGTCTCCCAGTACATGACATCCTCTGACTCTCAGCTTCTCGTCTGTAAAATGGGTAAATAAATCAAAACATTCAAGGCATAGTACGTGCAATGAGTGAGCACGCCGGTTCAGTTGGGGTTACGATCGTGCTACCCTCGTAATTCAAAACACAAAAACCATGTTGAAACAGGCAGGTCCAAAGACAGTTTCTCATCAAATGCCTGTTAAGACCAAAGTACATGACTTCCAAACTAAGAATGATTTCCTGTGGTTGTTGTAACTGGGGACCTTTCTCCTTCCAGTCAGTGTGGCCTGACTGGTCATCTCCACGCTCAGGGCAAATACTCAAGGCAACTTCTTGACCTGACACTATTCAGTTACCACTGGAAACAGCTCTAAGTTGTGAGATGAGGATAACAACCTTTGCTCTGCCAAGATCAGAGGTTATTAGAAGGCCATCACAGAGATGATGCCAGTGAAAATTTCCCATTGTGAAGCTTTAGTTCACATGGAAAGTGAGCATGTTCATGAAGGTGGGAGCTGACTCAGTCACTTCTACATACAATTCCCCTTCCACCCACCCCGCCCCTGCTGACACTCTCCTGGCATAAAAAAACACAAATATTTGCAGATTAAAACTATGCAGGCTTATTTGCAAAGGGGAGATACTAACTTGCTAAAAATTATAGTTATCTAGGAGTTGATGGGACCTGCTAAATATGAATTACTAATGTCAAAAAACTTGACTGCTGTAAAGGACACATTTCACTGTTTTCAACAAATCATTCCTAAGCAGCATGCGAGGGATGGAGCAGTGACAAGAACGACACAGGATCTGTCCTCGTGGGAAGTACCTTCCATGGAGAAGGACTGACATTGTTGAAGTACAAGCCAGAGGTGCAGATGTGGGAGCAAAACAAACATCTGGCTTCATGGATGGCAGGAGAAGACCTGAAGGATAAGGAGAGGGGGAGGGAAGAGAGAGCGCGTTCCCAGGCCTGAGATGAAGAATGAGTAAGGCGAAAGGACCTCGAGTGGAGAGACAGGAAGACGGTGGAGGCAGAAGATGAGGTTGGGAGGTGGGCAGAGGCCAGGGGTCCTTAAAGACATGCTAACTGGGGTGATTTTTAATGTAAGGATAATGGGAGCCATGAAAGGTTCTAAGCAGAGGAGTGACAGGATGGGACAAAATGGTTTGTGAGGACAGCACTGTCTTGGCTGGTTTCAAGGCACTTCAGTAACTACAAATACCTCTCGGTACTAGACACAGATATCATATGGCACTGAGATATAAAGAAAAACAATTAAACATTGTGACCAATCGAGACAGAGCTGACCTCATCTTCTGACACAGCCTAGACATTTCACTCGTTACTTTGTTGTTACATTTATTGGGGTGACATTGGTTAATAGGATCATGTAGGTTTCAGGTGTGGATGTCTATGTCACAAGATCTGCATATTGCACTGTGTGCCCACCACCCAAAGTCAAATCATTTTCCATCACCACATATTATGGCCCCTTCACTCCGCAGCCCTTTCCTCTGGCCACCACCACATTGTCGTTGCGTCCATGAGTTTCAGTTTCTTTTCCCACATATAAGTGAAATCATCTGGTCCTTAGCTCTTTCTAACGGACTTATCTCACTTAGCAGAAGTCATCCCTGTTTCGCAAATGGCATAGCTCTGTCTTTCCTTATGGCTGAGTGGCGTTCCACTGTTCCTACGTGCCCTACCCCACCTTCTCTATCCAGGCCTCTGTCACAGGACTGGCTGTCTCCATGTCTCGGCCACTGTGCGTAACGCTGCAGTGAACACAGGGGTGCATATATCTTTGCAAATCCATGTCTTCAAAGTTTGGGGGTAGGTACCCAGAGGCGAGATGACTGGGCTGTGCAGCAGCTCTATTCTTAATTTTCTGAGGAACCTCCAGACTGTTTTCCATAGTGACTGTGCCAGTCTACATTCCCACCAGCCGTGAGTGAGGGTTCCCTTCGCTCATTATTCTTAATAATCATAATCCAAGTTTATCTCTCATAAAATGGAAGTGTGGAAATAAAACTTGCTTAGTTTCCTGGCTGTTTAAGTTTGGATAAAAGAAAATTGACTCATTTATTACTCAAACCCCCATTCGGTTTCATAAGAGAAGGACTTGAGACAGTTTTACAATAAAAATGTAAAAGGAGACCAACCAAAATGTATCCCAAGGCGAAGGGGAGCTCACTGTTGTCCTTCTGCACCCCCAGAGGCATCTCGATCAAAAGGCACAAGGCTTGGAGTCTATGAGTAAAGAATTGAGGGTGAGGGGGTGGATGAAATAAAGGTGCAAAATCAGTGTCCAAACTCATCTCTGGACGAGACCCTCTCCCTCAGGAGGCAGAACAAAACAACGGAAAAGTAAGTAACTCGATAGCAGTAAAGACACAATACTATGTCTTTTGAAAACAGAGGACACAGCCAAAAATTCATTCCGTCTAAGACACATGCACACAAGCACAAACATGGGCACACGTGCACACACACAGCCATTCAAGAAGCCACTGGATTCTGACCTCTATTCCCTTTGTCCCTATGAAGCTCAGTATAAGTGATTGAGGCTCCAAGCCCAACAGCAAAACATCCAACATAAAATTCACAAGTTCGGAAGCCACATTCCGAGTAAGCACCCGCACCCCATCCTCTCCCCCAACCGGTGAGAGGAGTGCTTATGTGCTTCCCCCCGGCTTCAAAATGAACCCTCCCAGCCCATCTGCTCCCCCAACCTCGACAACAGAATGTCACTTTACACACAGTCACTATCAAGGTGCTGCCTTTGGAGGTGAATAATGATCACCAGTATCAAGGGTGCAGCTTCAGACGCTACAGGGAGAATTTCTGGAATGACAGGACTTGATAACTGGAAGAGCCCCTGGACACCCCCAACGTCATCATGTCACAGCACACAAAGGAGAGTGACAACATGTGTATGATACTGGGGTGAAGAGGAAGAGGCTTCCAGGCCCAAAGTAACCAGTCCCGGAAGCCCCCCAACCCATCCATTCCCCCTCCCATCTATAATCCATCCATTGCCCCAAACTGGAAAGCTCTGCCTGAAGGAATGACCGAGTTCAACTCAGTCTTCCTCCGCGCGCCCCGCCAACCATTCATCCAATTTCACAGCTGAAGAAACCAAGTGGCCTCATCTGTGCCCCTCCCCCATCCTCCCTCCTCTCCTCTGGTCTGTGAGCTGCACTCCCTAGAGGTGGAAGATGCCCAGTACTCAGCTCCTCCTCTTCAGCACCGAGCACACGCCTGCCTAGGACACAGAGGTGCTTCAGAACGTTTCATCTTAACGTGTCTCCTCCCCTGGCCCCTTTAGGTGAGCAGGTGGTTTGCAGTCACAAGCACTAAAGGACTGCACCATGCTGGTGGTCTCCTTACACGGACACACTTCTGTCCCTAGAGGAAGCCCTCCAGTTATCCTGATGAGACTGTGCCACTCGCCTGCTCCTGAGACCGTGACTGGTACAATGCTGAACAAGAAAGTCGTTACGTTACATCAACAACACAAGAGCAACAAGCTGCACCATGTTTACTAACTCAATACAGGTCTTATTTGTTACCTGCTAACATGCTACCCACCCAACCATTACCCTGTTCTTCAAATGGCAGCTTCAGGAGGACTGACATTACTCTACCCCCGTGATACCATGCAGAGGGCCTGGCATCTGTAAGACATTCAGATGTTTGCCAAATGAAAGAATGAGTGAATGAATAAATGAACAAACAATATGGTAAAATATTTGATGGGGGAAAAAAGTTAGAAAAGTGAATGTGAAGTAGGATTGCCATATGGCTGTGGAAAGGGAGGAAAAGACCATAAAGCTTGGATTTTATTGTTGTTATGTAAAGACTGTGGGTGGATTTTTAATTTTTAATTTTTCATTAAATTTGCTTTGTTTATACAGCAATAAAACTTTAAAGAGAAAATGTTTTGTCGCTGAAATCTGGAATGGAAATGGAAATGTAAAAGAAGATGCATTTATGTATTTTGCGGGTACAGAAACAGAATACATTTAAAATAAACTTTTTCAAGAAACAACCAAATAATTAAACATTAAAGTTGACTGTCCCTCTGTACAAAGCTACTGACGAGTAATTAAGACTTTCTACTGTGTTAAGCAACCATTTGCCTAACCAAGTTGCCGTAATCATGCTAAGACAGGGCAGATGGAATCCAATGATATGTAAACGGGGCATGGTCCCCACGCAGATTTATGGTCCACATTTTCCCCATCAGCGCTTCTTCCCAAGCGAGGGAAAACATGGCTATATACATTTATTTCTGAACACTTTTCAGATGCTACTAACAAATAGGAGTGGAAACACTCCTAGACAGATGGTAGAGACTTCGATACGACAACCAGGTCAACCAAAAGCAGCTGTGTGACCCTATGCATTTCCTTTATGCATACAATCAAAGGTCCCTTGGCAAACCTGGTCCCTCCAGCTCTGACATTCTACATTCACTACCCTGTGGTGTTAGGATAAGTGATGGCGGAGGTGGAACATCAATATAATTTCTTGGATGTTCCCCAGGCACTGTCAACTCAACAGGCCCAATGCCAAGCTCTCTGCCTCACCCAGAAACGTGTTCCCCTCTGCTCCCCGCACGCCTTGTCTGTGCATGACTCCACCATGTGTTCTTGTGCCCAAGGGAGCAACCTGGCTGTCACCCTGGATTTCTGCCTCTCCTTTACCACCCACATCAAAAATAGTCAAACTACCTATTTTACCTTATAATTCTCTCTTGCACCTGTGCAGTTTTCTCCATGACAGGCTCCATGGTCTCTCTCCTGGACCACTGTCATACACTCCTCCTCTGGTGAGTGCTGCTCACTGTCTTCAGTTAGTCTGTGCTCAACTGCAGCCACAGGGGTCTCCTTAAGGCATTTCACACCCCTGCTTAAAACCCTTCAACTACCTCTTGAGGACCATGCCCTGTAGGTTGAGGTTGGTGCACAAGGCTCTTCGTATCTGACCCCTCTCAGCCTCACTTCTTGCTGCTCCCTCCATTCACTCCACCCTCAGTCAACTAAGCTACAGGTGCCCTTCCCCCATGTTTTCCTGGAACATAACATGCTCTCTGGCTAGAATGTTCTTCCTTTCCCCCACTTCTCCTCCTTGTTGCAGCTACTTCCTACTACTGGCCCGGCAGGCTCCAGCCTTCCCCAAAAACCTCTTTAGGACTGCAAATCTGGGCAAGGTGACCTTCCAGCGCCTTCCTGTAGCACCTGATACGAATTACTCAGAACTGTAGATTTCCTGTTTTCTGAGGGGAAACGTAAGGGCAGAGACTTGCTCATTGTTTATTTCCAAAGACTAAAACAGTGTTTTGCCCATGGTAATTAATACAGGTTCATGGATGAATGTGTGAAAGAGAATGAAGGCGAGAGAAGGGAAGAGGGGGGGTGGAAAGCCACCGATTTTTAAGCAAGCCCAAGACGCTGGACAACACAGGACATGTATTAGTCACGACCCCAAGGAATCCACAAAGGCTCTGGCTGCACACGCTTAGATCTTTCTAGTTCTCTAACTTAGGAGATGAAATAAATTCCAGAGATCACTGTATCTATTTGGGGAGATTTGGTTTTTTAACTATTTTTAATTAATTTTTTAATTTTTTATTTACAGTGGCATTCAATATTATATTAGTTTCAGGTGTACACTTATCGGACATTTATATAACTTATGAGGTGATTTCCCCCAGCAAGTTTACCCACCTGAAACCATAGTTATTGCAATATTATTGACTATATTCCCTATGCTGTACTTGACATCCCTACCATATCTATTCTTTTGTATTCAAGCTGTATTACCCTCAAGTCATTTCAGATGATTCCAAGCTCATCTTTAAAAAACACCCATAACTACATTGAATTTTTTTTTTAATCCTCACCTGAGGACATTTTTCCATTTTTTTGTTCAGAGAGAGCGAGAGGAAGAGAGAGAGGGAGAGAGAAACATCGACGTGAAAGGGACACATCGAGTGGCTGCCACCAGCACAACCCAACCAGGGCCGGGGACAAACTGCGACCAAAGTACGAGCCCTTAGCGGAAACCAAACCCGGGTCTCTCTGGACCACAGGCCGACTAACCACGGAGCCAAACTGGCCAGGGTCAATTTTTTTTTTTTTAATTTGAAGTTAAACTCCCAAAGTTATGAAAACTGACAATCATTCTGAATGTTTAGAACCATTTCAAACTAGGTACCCTCCACCAAACAGGTCATGCATGTACTTTGCACTACAGAAACTTTCCTCTTGCCGTTCTCACCTCTACCCTGAGCTCCGCCCATCTCAAATATAAACTCATCCACGAAGGCTCCCCTGGCCACCCACGTCTGTGAGTACAACAGCAGAGTAGGCTCACCGTCCTCCCACAGGCTTTCCCAGAGATGTTCCCGTGAGCTACAGGTTCATCTGCAACCGCTCCCATATACATTGTTACTCTGTAGTCACACACATTCTGTGTGTGTGTGTGTGTGTGTGTGTGTGTGTGTGTGTGTGACTTATCTATAGTTAATGTTTGCCCAAGGAATCTAGCTCAAACTCCTAGCCAATGGGTCTTTATTAACAATAAGTAACAACTGAATGATACCAGGCTACTCAGATTGGGGGTGAGACTTTTGGAATCTCACACACAAGTATTCCAGGGTGATGCATATGTTTCATATATCTTTCATTCCAGAAGTTTCTATATCTCAATTCTAATGGACATTTTTGCTGTCAAAACTTGGAAGGGTCCAAGATACCTGCTGCTTGGAATTTGAGGCTCCCAAGTGAACTATAACCACAAACCTGTGGTTGAAGAAGAAAAAAACACACACACATAAAAGCAACACACTGAGAGGCAGCATGGTGGTGGGGAGAAGTCTTGGGAGAGATAGGGGCTGTCTTCTTTTTTTTTATCCTCACCCGAGGACATTTTTCCATTTTTTGTTCAGATAGAGTGGGAGGGAGAGAGAGGAAGAAAGAGAGAGAGAGAAACATCGACGTGAAAGGACACATCGAGTGGCTGCCACCCACACGACCAACCAGGGCCGGGGACAAACTGCAACGGAGGTACGTGCCCTTAGCGGGAACCGAACCCGGGTCTCTCTGGACCGCAGGCCGACGCTCCAACCGCTGAGCCAAACTGGCCAGGGCGGGGCTGCCTTCTAACCATCCCTCCCCTTCTTCCCATCTCCCACCACCCAAAATGAAGGCAGTGAACTAAAGGACTTCAAAAGACTCTTTGACTCTATGGTGTATTATCTACTTGCAAGTTCTCTTCCCCCACGTCACTAACAAGGTGGACACAGACCAGCGCCTTTATGACCTTTCTCCCCTACAGAGAAAATTGGACAAGAAATAAAAGCTTAACAACTCCTTTGATATCAGGTCTTTGTCTATTATCTTTTACAGAATAAGGACTTATTCAGCAGCATCTTCTGAACTAGCTTGCCCTTTCAAGAAAAAATAACTTTTTATAGCTTTAGAAAACATCCATTAAGCAAGTGAGGCTTTTGAATGTCTTGCATTTATATGAACTGTGTCTCACAAACCTCTTAAGTCCCAGCCAGCATGCTGGGGTGGACACTTCGTGCTGAAGAGTGGATGACTGGGGTCAGCATAATTCTAAAGGAGCTCCCCACTCCCCCCAAAAAAGACAGAAAGACGTGCAAAAGAAGCAATGGCCAAATCTACAGCAGGCCTTCTTATCTCCCTAAAACTCACACAGAGTCTAAAATGCACACGGCAGTTGCTGGCTAAGACTGAGGGTTAAAGGCACCAACGTAAACTGAGTCCTGGGGATGAGGAGCGTAGATCAGGAATGGCTCTCTGCCTCCAATGGTACTTAGGAAAGAGAGAGGAGAGATTCCAAGGGACCCCAGAGCACGCGTGGCTCCCTTTAAGCCAGGTGCCACTGGCTCTTGAGCCGGCAGCACAAACAGCCTTGAAAGGAAGGTCTTCCTGGGGCCCTGGAGAAGACGCAGGGACAGGGCCTCTGCTGCTCCCGGCAGGAACCAAGACAACAAAGCATTTGAGCAAGTGCAGTGACTGAAACAAACCTCCATTAGGCTTCAAAAGGCATCTCCTGCCATCTCCATATCCCTTTCAGGCTGACTAGTGAAATTATCATTTCTGCTGGGAATTAAAGAGTGATTCGAGGTTATGCAAATAGGGGACCTCAAGAGAGGAAACTATTCATCTTGTGACAGACTGAAAGTTTGAACCAAAAAGGGGGTATCAGTTGGAGGCAAAAAAAAAAACCAAAAACAACCTTCTTAATCAACTCCAAACTGTCCCAGAGAAATTTCTCCCAAAGCAGATAAATCTTTAACTGATTATGTCACAAACAATTAAAATAGATCTTTATTGTAGAGAATGCCCACAGCATGAAAGCCTTTTAAATTTTCCCTGAAATCCACTGAGCAGTCTGCTTCAGCACCTGGCCTGAGGCCAAATTCTTCAAATGCCAAACCTCAGAGGAGGGCTGGAGAGGGGTGAGCAGGCGGAGAGGAGGGGCGGGGCTGGGAGACCCTGAGCCCCAGACGCCACTGGCTCCCAGGACTCTCTGCAGGAGGAACGGCAGACGCTGGTCCTGCAGCACCACTGGCCTCTGGACCATTCCACAAACAACGAATCCTCTGTTTCAGGTTGGGTTGTCCAGAAGCAGAGGCTGAGATGGAGTTTGGGGTCAAGATGTTTATTACCTTTGCAAAGGAAGGTGGAAGCAGGCTGGGCAGAAGAGCTGGAAAGCCAAAGCATCCAGACAGGGCCTCAGCCTCCTCCGGTGGGTGTTCTGGTGTCTGGGGAGCCTTCAAGCTCCACATGGCCAGACGGCACCAGAGGCCGGGGCATGATTGGCGGTGAGCAGCACTCGCCACACAACTGCACCCCAGGTGGAGCTTAGGGAGCTGCCAGGAGCTCAGGGCTGTCTGCAGATCTCCCACCCAACTGTCAGCAAGCCCTCCACAGAGACCTGAGCAGTGCCTCCCAGCCCTTAGCACGCCCACCTCTCCAAAGACAGAATCTGTCTTTGTAGTTATGACTGACTTTAAGAACATGAAAAGTTCAGGTTGTATTACTGGGGATCTCTTAATAGGAGTAAAATACAAACCAATAAGAAAGTATTTCCAATAGTACTTTTACAGTGGACAATCATTACTCAGATTAAAGAAAAATCAGCCCTGGCCAGTTTGGCTCAGCGGTTAGAGTGTCAGCCTGCGGTCCAGAGAGACCCGGGTTCGGTTCCCGCTAAGCACACGTACCTCGGTTGCAGTTTGTCCCCAGCCCTGGTTGGGTCATGCGGGAGGCAGCCACTCGATGTATCCCTTTCATGTCGATGTTTCTCTCTCTCTCTCTTCCTCTCTTTCCCTCCCACTCTATCCGAACAAAAAAATGGAAAAATGTCCTCGGGTGAGAAAAAAAAAAATCACGCAAAAAAATGTTGTTTGTCGCATTAACTGAAAATTATATAGATATAGCTGTATCTGTATACAGATACAGATAGATGCATGTATCTATAGAGAGGATGGTCTAGAAGGATATTCCAAAACTGTTTAGTATAATCACTGGGTACTGTGATTTTGGAGGATTTTTGCTTTCTTATTATCTTTCAATATTAATTATATCTTCTGTAACAAGCATCTATCTTTGTAAGCAGATACAAGACGCAAACTCAAAACAAAGTGACTCTCTGGAGGACTTCCACATCCCACCCAGGACTCCGGGGGAGAACCACCACGGGAGAAGAAGGAACATAGCCAGTTCTCGATCCTGTACTGACTACCACAGAGGACAAAGGCTGACCTCTGGCCACTCTGCACCTCAGTTTCCCCCCTTAGCCGGGGGTGGGGGAAGCTAGACGCGCTCTACAGCTCCTTGCAGCTCGATGTTTTATGGTTCAGTGATGTCAACCATTGTTTATTGAAATGAGAAATTAAATTTGAGAAACACCTAAAATACTCTGAATAAGTGTCTATATTTGCTGTTAGAAAATTGTACTGACAGCCAGGAAGTCTGAGCTCTCAGTCACCAAAACCCCTTCTGAGGAAAAGCACCTGCTCTGGAAGTCCTTTGCTAAAGGAGGTGCTGGAGTTTATGTCACAGACTGGTCAAACCAAGAGTCAGCACAACTGTCACTGTGCAGGCAAACAGAGGGGGACGCCTGGAGAGACCTGGCAGGATGGGCCGGTGGAGGCCCCCCAGGTCAGATGGTAAAATCTGGCTCCTGTAAAAATCTTATCAGAAAAGGTATAGATGAGATGAGAACAGAAGGACGTGGCATCAGGGTGTGTCTGCTCTTGTCCCCGAAAGGACTGCGCTCTTGTCACTCTCTGTAGTACTTGTACTTCGTCCTAGCCCCAAAGGGACTGTGAGCCCCAACGATCATTCCCATTGCTTCTGCCGATGTTCATGAAGTGAGAAGCCTCTGAGGCCCCAGAGAACAGGGCCATCCGTCTCATTCAGCAGCACAGCTCCAATGCCCGCCCTACTACTTGGCTCAAAACTGACTTTCCATGATTATTAAACAAAATAAACAAGTAAATGAATGCAAAAGCTCCTTGGCTAAGTGCAACGACACTAAAGATACTAGAAAACATTATGCAATGCTTGGAAATAAAGCGAAAGGAAGGCAGTATTACTTTCAGTGCCAAACTGGAATACCATCTAACACTCACACTCAATTATTCGATTCTCTAAGAGATGTACCTGGTTTGACTAGCTCATTGCCACCGATTTGGGTTCAGACTTTGTGAAGTTACATGTGAACTTGTGAATTTTTATCCATTATAGATGCATACGATTTCTGACTGCTAGAAATGAGAGCCCCAAACGTAACTGTTTTATTGTCCTGTAGGACATTAACCAGTTCCGCATCTAACCGAGCCACTTATCCCAATCGTCTTCAGTGCCTATAATGACACAGCTTCTCAACCAGCTTTATCTTCCCACTGGTTGCCTCATTTATGAGCTAAATACTTCTCTGACGTGTGCTCATTTTATATTTGTATGAACATCGTGTTTATAACTTTGCTTTTTAATTATACATTGACAGGATACACATAAGAAAAAATAAGATCTAGCCTTTCACGCAGCATGGTTAGAAAGGGTAGTACTGGAGATAGATATAGAGAGACTCCAAAGTACCCGGAATTAAAAGGACTGCTTCTAGCTTAGCTAACAGCTAGCTTTTGTATTTATTGTACAGGATATAAACCCCTGACATTCCCTAAAAGAAGGGGAGAAAGGAAGCAATCCATTAGAAACACTACTCAGCAGTTGTTATCTTTGCTGCAGCTTCGTGGGAAAGGTCAGTAGACTGAAATTTCAGTCGCAGGGATGCTGCTGTAAAATGCAGAGTCGCTTCTCTCTGAATCCCAGTTCCCAGCTACAGAGTTATGTAATTATTAAATAGTTCCCTGACTTGAAAGAGTTAATTCACCTCTGTTGCAGCTACCTTCATTCCCTGTAGAGGCATCTCACTGTGCTAGCCAGAGACAGGAGAGTCTTTCATTTGCCTTCACACACACACAAAAAAATCAGTTCTATTAGTGATGGTGCTGCTGCCTGAAGGCATCAATTCTGGGTGAAATCTCACAATCCTCTCAGGCTTAGTCTGTTTGTAGGGTTGTCTCTGGGCATCTGAGACTCCTTGTCACAGTAAAAAAGCTGGACATGAGTCAAAACCACTTAGATTCACAAGGACACAGACTCACAGGAAAAACCAAGTTCAAAGTCTTGGCAGGGGACTATATCAGATACAGATGAGACATTCTCTTACTTTTCAAATGAATTCCATGATGTTAGCATGGAATTGTACTGCATTTCCTTAGTTGCTAGTGTTTATCTCCTAATTTTTTTATTATTATTAATTTGTTTTTATTACCAATGTATCTCCTTTTTCCCTCATTGACACCCTCCTCCCCACCCCCCACCCCGCCCCATCCCCAGCTTTGTTGTCTATGTCCATTGGTCATGCATACATGCATATACATTCTGTGGTTTATCTCTTCCCCCCGCAACCCCCACTCCTCTGAGGCTTGTCAGTCTGTACCCCACCTCTATGTCTCTGGGTTAATTTTGTTCATCAGCTTGTTTAGTTCATTATATTCCACAAATAAAAGAGATCATGTGATATTTGTTTCTCTGCTTGGCTTGTTTCACTTAGCATAATACTCTCCAGGGCCTTCCATGCCATCTCAAAGGATAAGAGATCTTTCTTTCTTACAGCTGCATAGTATTCCATTGTATATATGTACCACAGCTTTTCTATCCACTCATCTACTGATGGACACTTGGGTTGTTTCCAGATCTTAGCTATTGTAAATAGTGCTGCTATGAACATAGGGGTACATATATTCTTTCTGATTGGTGTTTCAGGTTTCTTAGGGTATATTCCTAGAAGTGGGATCACTGGTCCTAAACTAATCTTTCCTTAACTTCCCCATCATTGGAATATAGTAAACCATTCTGTGATTTTGCACAGACCCTCTCTCCCTTTAACAGCAGTTCTCAACCTGTGGGTCGCAACCCCTTTGGGGGTCAAATGACCCTTTCACAGGGGTCGCCTAAGACATACCAGTACCAAAATTACAGTTATGAAGTAGCAACAAAAATAATTTTATGGCCCTGGCCAGTTTGGCTCAGTGGTTAAGCACTGGCCTGTGATCCCATGAGACCCAGGTTCGGTTCCTGGTTCCCACTAAGGACATGTACCTCAGTTGCAGTTTCTCCCCAGCCCTCGTTGGGTTGTGCGGGGTGGCAGCCACTCGATGTGTCCCTTCACATCAATGTTTCTCTCGCTCTCTCTTCCTCTCTCTCCCTCCCACTCTATCTGAACAAAAAAATGGAAAAATGTCCTCGGGTGAGGATAAAAAATAATAATAATAATTTTATGGTTGGGAGTCACCACAACATGAGGAACTGTATTAAAGGGTCGCAGCATTAGGAAGGTTGAGAACCAATCTGCAAGTGAAAATTGAAGTGAACTACAGCAATGGTAGGATGCTGAGTTGAACAGCAGTACATGGGTTGGTATCAAAACCAGAGATTGCTCCGCCCGGATCACAGTCACACCGAAACTCTGAGGGCGCAATGAAAACCTCTTTCTGCCCCAGGACTCGGTCTGCCCGAGAGCATCCACTGCAGCGCACTCCACAAAGGAGGATCTCAATAAATACCTGCTGAATACCTGAAGGAGAGGACAAGCCATGGGTCATTGAGCGAGGAAAGAGGGCAGCCACCACTCCTAAGAGGGAAAACCTGATACAGAAAGATGTAGTGCCCGGCAAGAGTTCTGCTCCATCTGCACGATTCAGAACCTTAAAAGATAATTATATGTTTCCGGAAGATTAGAGAAACTTGCAAGTTGAGATAAGAGCAATAAATATGATTAAGGGGACAAAAATTGGTTCTGTGAGGGAAATAAAATCATAATTACGAGGGCTACATCTGACCAGAGGCAGACCTTTGGGCTGTCTTCAGGTACCGGATGTGACTGCAGTTGTAAGCTCAACTTAATTACTAACAGTAAAACATCCACAACCAAGGGATCTTGATGCCAGCCAACCTGCAGCAACAGCACATTATTTAAACTCCTGGCAAGGAGTCTTCTATCATTTTTGTCAATGTGGCTTAATTAACATTTCTTCTCCCCAACCCCAGCACACACTCTCTGGTTTAAAAGCCCAAGTCTTCCCAATTGCCAAAAAGAACATCCATGGTGATTGGTTTCAGCTCCACACTCATGAATAAATAGCCAGTGTGTGACCTTTAACACACCCCCTAGGGCAAGGATTTCTATCCAGAGACATGATCAGCTATCTCCGCCTGCGTATAGGAAAACCGGATGTGAGGAAGGCCACAGGGAAGGGAAGGGTGATTAAACATGCCAGTGTCCTCCAGGAAGCCCCAAAACGCCTCCTTGGTAACCTTTAAAACCACCATCTGTCTCAGAGGGCTCAGAAGTGGAGCCATCCCCAGGCTCGGGGCGTGTGCGTCGGTCCCAGGGCCAGCAGCCACAGCAGAGCCGGCACTCTGTCACCTCGAATCTCCCTTGGGAGCAGATTACAAATTCCAATGAAATCAAAACTGGCCCGGCCCAACCTTGTAACTCTCTGGAACTTCACCAGACTCTGCACAGATAAGGCGGGCACAGCACACAGACCAGTTCAAATTTGGGACAATTGCACACACCTCAGGAGTGGCTCCTTTTAATTTTTTAAATGCCTTTAATCCTAACAGGAAATGTACCAGTTAAATCATTTTCATAATTTTTGTGCACAGTATGATTTTTTTCATGATGAGATGAGGGTAGAAATAAATCATACTTACTAATATTTTTGAGTACTTGAGTTTACAAAATATTTGCACATAAATTGATCATTTTTTTTAAGTTTTTTTTTTTGCACTATTGCCAAACTACATATCAGAAATAATACCATGTTTCCATCAGGCAATATCAGCGAATCTGGACATTCTGCCACACTTTCTTCAAAATAAAATAATTTTAATAAAAAACTACAGATTTAATTATTGCATTCTACTCTCCTGTCATTTAGAAAGGTGATTACTATCCTGAAATGTGCACAGATCATTCTCAAGCATGTTCTTCATACTTTAACTATGTGTGTAGTCACAAATAATTTATAGTATTGTTTCTTGTTTAACACTAAGTAAATGGTGTTACGTACTACAAATCATTCTGTAACTTGCTTTTCTAAACTATATGTTTTAGAGATTTACCCATGTAGGAAATATGACTACTTCCTTCATTCTAATTACTATATGATATTCCAATTTAATTCCATTTTCACAGTAACTTTCTGAAATGATGAAAGAGTAAATATTTTGCCCAATTCTGAGAAGCAATGAATGACTCAGACTTAGTTCTTCTTACACAAAGTTCATGCTCTTTTTCCAGCAAAAGTCTTGATTTCTAAAGACAGAAGATGACTGGAAATTACAAAGTCTTTATACAAAATCCTGCCAGACTACAGGTTAGAGAAAGAAAACCCTCCAGTCTCACCACTGGCTCTAGTTTTCTCAACCAAAGCCAACAACTTCCTATAGAGAAGATGCTGAACTCAGTGCCTTCATTTCTTCAAGCTGAAGTACAATCTGGGAAACTTGAACACTGACCAGGTACTAGATGTTATTAAGGAAATAATATTAACCTTTATGAAGAATGACAAAACTGTGACTATGTTAAAAGAAAAGAGATGTTGTTTAATGTCTGTAGAGTTTCAATTTTGCTAGATAAAAAGTTCTTGAGGTTGACTGCACAAAAAAGTGAACATACTTGACAACACTGAACTAACAGTGCACTTAAAAATGGCTGAGATGGATCGCATCCTCCCACAACCACAGCAAAGTTACAACTGAACTACAGAACCACCATCATTCAAAACCGCCTGACATTGAGCTGAATGGAAGTCGACAACTACGGAAATAAAGAAGGCGCATGGAGATTGGTAGGAGGGGCGGAGGTGGACGAGCTGGTCCCACACCCGTGTGTGGCGAATAAAAATTGGGAAGGAGGACACCTCGGCTAGGAAGGTCCTCCTTGAGGAGGGAGGGGTCCCCATCCCACACCTGGCGCCCAGCTCAGGGTTCCAGTGCCAGGAAGAAAAGTCCCCATAACTTCTGGCTGTAAAAACCAGCGGGAACTGAAGCTCAGGGAGGCTGAGGTGGCTGGAGCCCCAGGCAGCTCCTCTTAAAGGGCCCGCACGCAGACTTACTCGCACCCTCCAGGCTCCACTGTGGGGGAGGCAGCTTGAAAGGCACCAGAGATATACGGGCAAGAACTGAATTGTTTGGCACTGGAGTGAGGGCTGGAGAGGCAGCTTTCTCCTGGACAGATGTGCTGTCAGAAGCCTTTGTTCCTTTGGTGAGCCCTTCCCTGAGCCAGCAGACAGCCACCATATCTGGGACTCCAGCAGCCTGGCTCACATTGGTAGCCCCGCCCTGGTGATTCCCTGAGGTCCCGCCCCACACCCAACTTTCAGGCCCACCCGAGCTGTTGCCAATTGCTTTACCATAGGATTGGCCTGTCTTGGATCCTGTTTCCTAAATTCTTTCAAACAAGCAGCATCTGGTCTCAGCTAGTCCCATACCTCTCCTTAAGTAATACATAGAAACAAACACAGGGAGACAGCCAAAATGAGGAGACAAAGAAACAGGTCCCAAATGAAAGAACAGAACAAACTCTAGGAAAAGAACTAAGCAAAATGGAGATAAGCAACCTAACAGATGCGGAAGTCAAAACACTGCTTATAAGGATGCTCAATGAACTTAGTTAGGACCTCAGGAGCATAAAAAAGGACCAGTCAGAAATGAAGGAGGCACTAACTAAAATAAAGAATAATTTACACAGATTCAATAGTAGAATAGGTAAAGCCAAGAAGCAAACCATCGATTTGGAATACAGTATAAGGAAGCAAAAAACACCCATGCAGAACAGCAAAAAGAAAAAAGAATCCAAAATAATGAGGATACTGTAAGGAGCCTCTGGGACAACTTCAAGCGTGCCAACATTCGCATCTTGGGGGTGCCAGAAGGAGAAGAGAGAGAACAAGAAATCGAAAACCTATTTGAAACAATAATGGCAGAAAACTTCCCTAACTTGGTGAAGGAAACAGACACACAAGTCCAGGAAGCATCAAGAGTCCCAAACAAGATGGACCCCAAGCGGCCCACACCAAGACACATCATCATCAAAATGCAAAAGGTTCAAGACAAAGAGAGAATCTTAAAAGTAGCAAGAGAAAAGCAGTTAGTTACCTACAACAGAGCTCCCATAAGACTGTCAGCTGATTCTCAAAAGAAACTTTGCAGGCCAGAAGGGAGTGGCAAGAAATATTCAGGGTGATGAAAACCAAGAATCTACAACCAAGATTACTCTCTCCTGCAAAGCTGTCATTTAGAATCGATGGCCATATAAAGAGTTTCCCAGACAAGAAAAAGCTAAAGGAGTTCATCACCACCAAACCGTTATTATATGAAATGTTGAAGGGTCTTCTAGAAGAAAAAGACAAAAAATATAAACAAGCAAAATGGCAATGAATACATATCTATCTCCAATTGAATCTACAAACAAAATGAACAGGCAGAACAGAAGCATTCTCATTGATACAGAGAACATTTTGTTGGTTGCCAGATGGGAGGGGAGTTGGGGAATGGGTGGTTGGGGAATGGGTGAAAAAGGTGAAGAGATTAAGAAGTACAAATTAGTTGTTAGACTGACAAACCTCAAAGGGAAAAGGGGTGGGGGATGGAAGAGATAAACCAAAGAACTTATATGTATATATGTATAACCAATGGACACAGACAACAGTGTGGGGAAAGGCAGGAGGGAGGGAGTAGGAAGGAGGGGGTCAATAGGGGAAAAATGAGGAACAGCTGTAATACATTCAACACTAAAGATAAATTTAAAAAAAAAAAAAAATGGTTGAGATAGTTCCTGGGCTGTTTGGCTCAGCGGTTAGAGTATCAGCCTGTGGACCAGAGTCACGGGTTTGAGTCCCATCAAGGGTACGTACCTCAGCTGCAGTTTGATCCCAGCCAGGTCAGGGTCTTGCAAGAGGCAACCAATCAATATGTCTCTCTCACATCAATGTTTCTCTCTCTCTCTCTTCCCCTCCCTCCCTTCCACTCTATCTAAAAATTAATGGAAAAATATCTTCAGGTGAGTATTAACAACAAAAAATGGTTAAGATGATAAATTTTATGTTATGTGTATTTTCCCACAAATTTTTTAAAAAGGGAAAAAGATATATGCAGGGATAAATTACATGTCTGAGATTTGTTTTAAAATAATCCAGGGTGGGGTGGGATTATTGATAAAATTAGTTGAGTTGATAACTGTTGAAGCTATGAAAGAGGTAATATGGGTTGATTATACTAGTCTCCCCACTTTTATGTTTAAAATTCCCCAAAATAAAAAGTCTTAAATAAGGGTTTAGCCCAAAAAATAATAATTTCATCTCAATAACACGCTGTTTCACTGTTAGGCAGAAATGAAAAGCAGCGTATTTTTCCAATGCTAATGGTCTGAGACCTGCTTCACCTGTGATGGTTCTAGAAGGGACAGTGCACTGGAACCTGCAGTGCACAGGATCTGCCCTGGGGCCTTGTTAACATGTGGCTGCTGTTCAGCAGGGCTGGGGGAGGGTCTGAACGGCGGCATTTCTAACAAGCCCCTGGGTGATGCTGCTGCCATGGGTTACCCACTCAGTAGCAGGGCAACAGGGAACGGGCAGACAGGGAGCAGGCGTTTATTTGCATGAGGAGAAGCCAGCAGAGCTTTATTTAGCTGCTTCCCTGGGGACTAGAAGGGCACCAACACTGCTGCTCTGTTCTGGAGAAAGGTCTCCGCACCCCTTTGAACCCCAGCACCAGACAACACTAGTCACTCAGTAGCAACAACTAAAACTGGGGATGGTTCAGAAACAAAAGAATCCAGCAACTGGGTTTGTTTATTCAGGGTCAGCCTTGTATGTCTAAACTCATTAACTAACAATGAAAAATTACCGGTCGGATAGATTTCTGCTTCAAATTCTATTAAGCAATGACTATACCAAAGATACCTGCCCAGAAGTCGAAGTTCAGGGGCGTGGGCAAGACATGGGAATCATTAGCATACTGTAAGAAGGTTAAAAGAGCAAACTGTCTTGGAAACTCTAATAAAGAAATACAATCCATTTATGAAGCATGTCCTAAATAATTATCAGATCTCTGAAGAACCAAAATAAGAATTCCTACCCATGAAAAATCTTGTACACAAAATACAATTAGTTCCTCTAAGGTTTTATGATCATCAGGTGGACTTGACCAAAATATTCTGTCCTTAGAGACCGATCCACCATCTGTTAGACTAGCCATGCCCAGAGGGCAGGGATTATAATTCCCTCAGTTACTCAGTCTAATTCGAGATTAAACTGTTACCATAGGATCAGATAGTTTCCATTTGTTGGGAGCTTGCTAAGTGCTAAGTAAGCACTAAACATTTTACATAAATGATTTCACTTAAAATGCTGTCTAGCCCTGGCTGGTGTGGCTCAGCAGTTAGAATGTCAGCCCAAGGATCAAAGGGTCTCAGGTTCAATTTCCGGTCAAGGGCAGATACCTGGGTTGCAGGTTTGCTCTCCAGCTCCAGTGGGGATTGTGCCTCTCTCACATCAATATTTCCTCCCTCTCTGCCTCCCTCCCATTCTACCCAAAAATCAATGGAAAAATATCCTCAGGTGAGGATTAAAAATAAAAATTAAAAAATGTTCCATCTTTACTTATGTCTTTTGAAATCTAATGATGAGCTTCTAAATCCCTCCACTTTTTGAAATATCTTTCCTAAAACGTTAATTCTTGCTTCTCTCAACAGGACGTGATATAATGGAGAAGGCAGAACACCTTCTGTCTGTGAACTCCAGGTCCAAGCTATCCAAAGTCTAGGGCAGCGATTTTTAACCGGTGTGCACAAGTTTTAAAACATGCAGTACCTGACTATTTGGTCAAGGGCACTGACCTCTTCTCCCTTAGATGGTCAGATAAAGAAGTGACAACAGCCAACACAACAATAGTTGTCTGGTGTGAATGAATCAAAACTATACCTATGTTTTTGTCAAACTGGAAAAACTATAATATATTTGGGGTGTGCTGCAGAAGTTAGTAATCAGTTTATGTGTGTTTTGAAATGAAAAAGGTTGAAAAATCGCTGCCCTATAGAATCGATACACCACACCCTCCTCACCATTCACACCAGCAGGACAGGGACTGGCCACAGGGAGGGTTTACAGAAGAAACCTACACTGGCCCTGCTTTCAACAAACAGCCAATTCAGTGGAAAAGTCACCAGCGAGAAAATAAAAATATATGTATTTATTTCACACACACACAAATCACTAATTTGGTTAGACTAGGCAGAGGGAATCCTGACAAACGGATTGAGGAGGTCTCCATCAAGATAATCTTTCAGGCTGAGCCTTGAAATACAGGTACTTACAGTACATAAAGAAGGAAAAGCCCTGGCCAATTTGGCTCAGTGGTTAGAGCATTGGCCCACGTACCAAAGAGTCACGGGTTCGATTCTAGTCAAGGGCATGTGCCTTGGTTGCAGTTCGTCCCCGGCCCTGTGAAGTCGTATGGGAGGCAACCAGTGGGTGTCTCTCCCTCACATCAGTGTTTCTCTCTCCCCGCCTCCCCTAGTCTATCTGAAGACAAATGGAAAAATATCCTCGGGTAAGGATTTTTTTAAAGAAGGAAAAACACGAACCAAGGCACTGAGGCATGTGAGAACTGAGACCAGCGAGGAGCTCGGAATGGCTGGAATGCGGCGACGCAGACTGCTGGCGCTCCGAGGACGGGAGTCCGTGCACCGGTCATTCCGGGAGGTTTCTTGGCTCTGAATGTCTAATTCTGCACTTAATGCTTAATTTTTACTTAATATGGGTTATTTTCAAGTTTTATTGTGCTTAGCCCCAGAAGCATTTCCTTGAGGCTGTAGCTTGCAGGGAAACCACAAGGCACCTGCCCAGGTTAGGCCCTACCTGTCCTACCTACCTATCCCCGAGTACATCAGAGGATAACGAAATACATCATCCACAGCACGGAATGAAGAGAGAGAAAGACACACACACATCCAGAGGACAAAGACTCGAAAAGTGTTTTACAGATTATTTGCAAAGTGCGCAATCTAACAGCAAAGCATTATGTATGGTAAAGGTTTTCATCCACAATGAGAAATAACTCTGCCATCCCTAAAATTAAATCCAGTCCAAAACCCTCCAACAGAAAGACTTCGGGATCTGAACACCACATCCAGAAAGACGACACTGAGTTTAGCAAAGTAAAATAATGAAAAATGCTGCTGAGTCAGTAAGAAACCCAAAATAACCCAAAGTCTGGACTTCAGAAACGTCTTGTCTTCTCTGTGAAGGATGGATTTCAAGAACTAAGAAATGTTTGATGTTATTTCTGAAACTATAGCTAGTAGAAAAACATCCCTTCTTTTTACATTTTTTAATTCCCAGAATACACAAAGACAGGAGCAGCCATTCCTGACTTCCTTCAGTGTCTCTGGAAAACCAGCTTCTTGGAAGAGGTAACTGAAGAATACTCCTGCCTCCAGCACAGAATAGGTGTTAAGGATCAAATGCTTAAAAGCAATTTGTTAACCGTTAACAGAAACAGACCAAAAATCTCACCCATGTGCAGATAGTCTATGTGCACAGATCAGTTGCCAGGGGACATTTCCAGCAGAAATAAAAGGACTAAGAAGATTTTTCCCAGTTTTTTCAACTTTTTAGACTTAAGGAGATCGTGACATGTAGTGAATCTTAAAAATGCAAAATAAACTAAGATCTTATAGTCGCCCTGTAAAGAAAGCCTGGGTTTCAGAGGGTAGGTTTTGGGCTTCACTTTTAATGCCTGACGAGGCATCATGACAAAAGGTAAACTGGAGCCTCCTGCAGGATAATTTTCTAAGTACTGAGAAAGTGTCACGCATTCTGCCTTGTTATTAATGACTAAAGAAAACAACCCCACCTGTAAAGTTAACAGTTGGCATACCATGCCTCTTCCTGACTGCACAGGTACAAACTCATAAATTCTGAAAGCCATGAAGCCAAGTGGTTGTGCTATCTTGTAAAAACCTTTGAAACAAGTGAATTTCAGCAAAAATGATATATAGTGTGAGCCTATGGCATAAAGTCATGATGCTGCCCTCACATCCCCCGTGGCAGGTGGTTACTGATAGAGGATGTGCATGCCTTTCCGAAGTCCCTAAGTACCAGGTCGAGGCAAAGCAATGGGGAGGAGAAGAAAGAATGACAATTTTAAAATACTACCTAATAAAAATTCAAAAATTGTCTCGAATGCAGGAAAAATGATGGTGACATCCTCCAAGTTGTATTTTTAGAGGTCATTTTCATCATTTCTTAACAGCTTATCTCAAAGAAAAACACCACCACTCGGGGGAAGATGAAATCAAAGATTTATTTAGAGTACAAAACACACATCATCTTCTGACTTGTATAAAGTTCCTCTTAAAGCAACTTGCTCAAATTAATCGGAAGAGCCATTTTATCTCAAAGAGGTAGGTTCCTGCCTTGATAGTCCTAAACTTGCTGTCGTAGCTCTTACTCCCCCAAAGAGGCAGCTCAATCTTGGCCATAATAAGTACACACCTTCTCTCTCCCTTTCTCCCTCTCCTCCCCCCCCCACACCCACATCAGGTGTCAGCACCGCTCCACTCCCCATAGCTGGTACCTTTGACCCCATTCCTCTCTGGGTTTCCATTTCCTTTCTGTTTCGATGACAGCTGTCATTTTCCTTAGATACAAACTGCATGTTAAGTATGCTAAAAATATTTTATATTTAATTGAAGCCTCACAAACAGCAATGAATTGCCATCGGGGTCAAGGAAACTAAGACTCATGCTAACGGTTATATAGGCAAAGGCAAAGCAGGGATTCAGACCAAGGGCTGCAACTCCAAAGGACTTGCTCTTTGTTCTTTCCACATCTCCATACAGCATGAGGGAAAAAGAAAGTGCTGACCTGATGACCACAAAGGGCCCTTCTGGATCTGACATGTTATTTCCAACAGAGTTCATCTCCAGGTCCAGAATCCCACACACAGGAACTCATCTTGTCCCTGCCTGATCATTCGCCTCCAGCACGCTCTGGGTAAGAAGGACAGGGATCAGAGCATCTGGGCAGCTCTAGCACCTACATGAGTTTGCTTCTGTCCACCCAGTGTCACACACATAGCTGGAGTTCTCTGGCCTCCGGTCACCTGCCTGCCAGCATGTCTGCTAGCCCTAGGTTCCCTTCATCCAAGAGCACAGATTGTCCTCCAGCCTGTGTCCAGAAGAGTTTAGAAAACAGCCTGGACTAGAAACCACAAACTTTTTAATACATGCTGACACCCTGCTTGATGTTTTATGAGCATTGGCTCAGTAAGGCCTCAGAAACCCCTATTTATTTATTCACTCACATAGCATAAAAATATTGAACATCTCTATGCCAGGCACTGTACTGGGTGCTGGGAGAAAATGTCCACCACATTTACATATGGTAAATAAAAAAGGCTCACGTGGCTTGTGGAGCCAGATACAAAGTGGCAGACAGCAAAGATTTAAAAAGTCTAAGCTCAAAATGATAAGATGATAATGCTTGCAAAACCTCTCCAATAACTTACTGATTCAACATCCAATAATATACACAGTGGTTTCACATATATTATCTCATTTAACTCATCAAATCTATAATTTGTTTTAAAGAAATTATTGTTTCCTCATTTTCCCTTATCCTGGGTAGTACAATAAAAGTCATTTCATCAAGAATAGGTAGGCCTTAATTTGTCAACTTTAACTCTGACAGTCACAAACCTTCAAGTAGCAAGAGAGAGCCCTTCTTCCAAGAACAAGAGATTAAGCCTAATATGTCCACCCATAAGTACCATGAGAACAAGTTACCTCACAAATAGCAAGTATTCTGTAACCAAGCTAAGCCTGTATCCAAAACCACCAACCTCAATTCAACATACACGCACGGAATTTCTTCTCTATGCCAAAATGCATTCATTTTTCTCTCTCACAAAGAGTATATGCTCCTAGAGATCTCGGTGTGGAGTTAGAAAGGGAATGAAGAAGAGATAAAGAGAAAAAGTGAAGATCATTCCAATCTAAAGTTCAATGCTGATATGTGAATAAGCAGAGAAAGCATACATCCAGTTTGTATAACAGTCACTTGAATTCTTAGACGATGCTATCTAATTCAATTGTGTGTTTGTTTTTAATACAATCAAGGCCAACTACGACAGGTGTACAAGTCAGATTCGGGCTGCAGACAGTCGATAACAGCTAGAGTAGAATAAGGACTAGTAGAGGGAGAATAAGAAAAGCATCATAACAGGCACCGATTTGGGCTGTTTCCAAATGGCCAAGATAAAAGCAAAAAGCAGGTACTTGCACATGGACTGTGAGAGAGAGGAGATGATAGGAGTTCCCACGTACCAGACATTTTCAAGAGGTTCCTTCCCAGGGCGCAATGAGCGGGCATTCTGAATGGGCATTATTGAACACAGTGCCTGGCACCTAGTACACAAGCAAGACATGTTAATGGTTTTATTAGTAGCAGTAGTATAGAAAAAGCTCAATGGGTCTGCCCCCTTGCCGTGTAACCTTTGGCAAGCTACTAAATCGTTCTGCCTTGCTCTCCTCGGCTACCCAATGTGCTGGCATAGACTAAGCTTCAGAAGTATCAGCCATCAGTCCTGTTGTAGACGGGATGGGAAAAGCCCTAGCCAAACTAAAATGTGACAAACAAGAAAAAGAAAGCTCAGAAAGCTGTGAACACCGACAGAAGTTTTAGCAGATTATTTTAGAACCGTATAATCTGATGTGAGGCATATCAACCCATCTGCACCTTAACTGCTTGGTTTGCAGGGGAAAATAAAATACCGCTTTCTTCACAGTGTTTTGGAAAAAAGCACATCGGACATGTCAAATATAAACAAATGTTAGCCCACATACTAAGTATAAAAGTTCTATTACAGGAAACACATGCACAAGACCACCCAGGAGCACGTGGCAGCCCTGTCACCCACACGTCAGGAACGGTGCTAACCAGCTAACAGCGCTCACCGCTCAGCATGTACTGGGTCCATCATCAGCCCTCTCACTCCCAGCAGGCTCCTGAGCCTCGCACCCCTCCCGCCCGCATGGACAGGGAGCTCAGATAGTTTTATCCCCCTTTTACAGATGAGAATTTGGAAACTCAGTCTCTGAACATCTAACCCAAAGCACATCCCCATGTCTCAGTCTGCCTGCCTGTAGCAGCCCATAAATGCTAGGTAGAACGACTCAGTAAAATCTTAATTTAGGAGTCTGCTGAATTCTTTTTAATTTCCAGTCATTGCTTATTAATATGGCCAGTACGGGCCGACTCGGAGCTAATGTTAAAGCAATTGAAAAGCAGAAAGTAGCTCTATAATTACACTAATGTTTCTAATACTTACACAATGGGCACAGAATTACTTACAGAGGGGGGAAAATTGTATCAGACGCCTCTAAACCTTTGAAATTGCATTACTTAGAACCTTGGCAAATGAGCAGTAAGTATTTAAAGAAGATTAAGATGCATTTCCCATTTGGTGTGCTATTTAATTTGCAGGGAAATATTTGGCTGTCACTGTCAGTGAACACGGCTCCGGGCCCTCCTGGTGCCTCCCGCGGCGCAGTCATAACAGCTGAGTGGGCCGCCCTCAGCGGCCACACCACCCAGCAGCAGGGGCCCCATCACCAACCTCCTGGCCTGGGCCAAACTCCCCTGGAAGTCAGTGAGTCATCCTGCCGAAAGCCACAGGAGGGGATCGGAGCTTTCCCCTCGCTGTGTCTTGTGACGTGACGCCATGACTTCCTCAAAGGAGAACAGAAACTGCTCTCCAGACATTCCCTCAAAAAATAAAGGACAGCCCCAAACCAACCACGGCAGCCATGCTCCACGTCTACTCCAGGAATTTCAAATGGACAGCGATTTGATGCAAGTTGTGATGTCATTAAGAGCAAGCAGACTCTGCTTATGAAATCCTAAAACTGCAGATTAGAAGGACCGTTTCCTCATTTGACAGCAAGGGAAAGTGCAGGCTGGAGGGGAAGCAGCTTGCTGCAGAGGACACAATTCGGCCTCAAAGGCCCCTTGTAGGAAATACTCCACTTCCTGAAAGACCTGGGAAACAAACGCCCCTGACAATTCTTAGTCTCGTTGAGGCCAGCTCCCCCGACCAGCTCTCAGCGCCCAGCCCAGGCACTCCCCAGGCCCAGGCTCTTTTCTTCCCCACTGGTTTTGAAGTGGAGCATGGTCGTCCCCAGCTTTCTTGCCTGCCCAGCCTTCTACCTGAACCCTCTGAAAGCAGTACCAGACCTTTCTTATCTCGGAGATCTCCACCTCTCGTGCAACACGTCATTAGGGCAACAAACCCGAGAACATCTAAAAGCTGCCAGAATCTTACAAACTTTTGCCCCTGGTCCACAAGGTATAGCCTAATTTTTTTTACCATTATTAGAGCTCCCATTTCTATTCCTGACAAAGCTCCACTCCGTTCTTTAAGACGCCCTCTTCTCGCCACCAGCACCCCACCCCTTCATGGCTCAGTTGAGCAACGGGAGCAAGCATGAGCACCCATCTCACAGGGCGGCAGCACTCAAGGAGACTGCTAAGGCTTGCCCTCACCCAATCACAACAAGAACGGTGAGACTAAGAAGGAAGATAGCACTGATAAGACATCGCTTTGTCTAGCATCTCAGAACACACTCCCAAACTCTTCTCAGTCTTTCCAAGATTCCTTTTGGTACCCAACTCATCATCAAGTTCACGAATCCCGTCCATACAACCCACCAGCCACTGAGTCCTACAGAAGCAGGAAATGAAGGGAACTGGATGGTGGGTGGGTGAGTGGGGACCTACCAGGGGACTCTCCACAGCCCCCACTTCTCAGGAGACCTCAAGGAGCAGAAGTGTCTTCTTAATACCTTTACTTCTGGCTGGGGCCCACCTTCTTCATTTCACCAGCAGGTGCCCAATCTCCAGCCCACCCTAAATACTTAAAAGAAGTGGTAGAATCTTCAACTCCATATGCAGACTTTTGAGTGGGAATTCCCATTCTCCCACACCTAAACACATATTACAGTCATCTTCAAGTCAAGTCTCCCTAAATTATCCCCCTCTCGTCTAAGTGACAATTATTAGTATAAGCATCAATTACTTTAATCCATCCAGGGAAGAGGTTTTCCATCCATGTGGGGGGGAGGAGGCCTCTGTCCCCTCCTGCAGGCCCCTTGACCTGGGTTTACCGAGTGACTGGGTAAGCGTCCTGCTTGGTCAATCCTACCCTTTTCTAAACGTCTGGGAAACAATTAAGGTAGAAGAAATATCTGTTAGTTTCCTGGAAAATCTAGCTTTCACTTATTTACAAAATGAAACAAACAAAAAAATCAGTAGGAGCTCTATTCTACCTACACAAGAAAATGCTGATCCAAATTGTCTGAAAAAAGAATGACACTAGACACTAAATTGTTATGACAGTTATTCTGATAACTTTTTACACACTTTTTTGTTTACCAGCTGACCCACTAATCCTACTTAGAGGAGATTAAAAAAAAAGATTTTCCAGAAAACCATGGGAGAGAAGGGCAGTTTCATGGACTGTGCTGCTCATGTAATATACTACACACCCACTAATTTAATCCTTAAAACTCCCTATGAACTTGGCATTCTCATCAAAATCTTTAAAAACTGAAACAGTATAACATTAAAAATTGAAACATCTCTTTCTTATCACCAACGGGATTTTTTACTTGTCACCATGAAAAGTCAGAATTTTCAACAGATTCTTGGGCTCATATGCATCAGCTCGTTCAAGTTCAGTAACTGTGTCATCCCCAGTAGCTTCTCCAGAACTGCCACCTTCACTGTGAAGCCCCATACCTCTTTTATCCCTGTCTGATTAAGAAGAAACAGGCTCAGAAAGGAGAGTGTGCCCAAGGTCACACAGCCCCCTCAGACAGGCCAAGGTGAAGGGACTCCCAAGTCCGCATTCCTTCTTCCCTCCGCCCCAGCCTGCTTCCGTCACCTCGAGCCAGACACGCCTGTGCACTTCCTATCTGTGGCACTGATGCCTGCCCCTCCCGATTCAGAAGGACGAAAGCGCTGCTATTGTTCCTCTGGAACAATACATTTACGCACAACCACAAACGTTGCCGACGAGCACGCCAGTCTGGTGTCCTGTTAGCATTTCACGGATTTTTGCAAGGCCACAGTTGGCCAGCTACTGAGTATCTCAACAGGCCATAGTGCAGCTACACTTCTTTGATATTTGGAATTCAATTTGGGGGTGTCTTGGGTGTCACTGTAGGAGCTTGTCTATGGCTTTGGGACCCCCAGCAAAAGCAGAGCTGCCTCCAGACATGACAGGTAAGAAATGGTGGGAGAGACAGCGAGGGAACCAAAAGCTCCCCTCTCACATTTCTACAAGGAACATCAAGGTGCAACGATACATAATAAATCCCCTCCCTGAGAGATGGAAAAGACAAGGAAAGAGAAGACGGGTTGTTAATAACAAACACGTTCCGTTACATGAAATCATTTCCCCTCAACAGATCAAACAGCTCTCTGGGGGCCAGGAGGTATCTATTATAAGTCGATGACAGATGACAAAACTGAGGCTCAAAGAGGTTACACAGCTTGTTCAAGCTGGCCAGTGACAGTGGGCGGCAAGGACCCGGGTTTCCCGACAGCTCTTTCTGCTCACAAGCCTCTGGGAGGTGGACAGGAGGCCTGGCCCAGGCGGAGGGACGTCACCAGGCTGCCTGTTACGGTCATACCAGCAACTTGCTGTGTAGCAGGGGAGGTGAGTGAGGGCTGCGACAGCCCGAAGAAAGTGTGGCACTTCTAAAGGAGGCAGCTGCTGTTCACGTGAGGTGATGCAGGCCGCACAGGAAACACGGCCTAGTCCTGCTAACATTTTAAGATGGAAATCTGGTATTGTGAACAATCTCCCAACTTTTTGAAGTGTTGGCTCTAAATTTTTAAAAACACCACGGTGGTCCAATCAAGTACAAGTACAGAGGAAATGGAGCTTACAGGCAACCCGTTCTGCCCCTGATGTAGATGTAACAAAGAGCCAAAGCCAGTGGCTGGTTCCCAACAGAGGGGTCCCAGGGACATGGAGCTACTGATGCGGTAAATCCCTGTGCCCACATGCACGCCTTTCACACGTGCACGCCTCTCACACGTGCACACTACTACTTTTCAAATATATGGAGATGCTATTGTGAAAAAATTCATCGTACTTTACATGATTAACTAAACTCATAGTAGCATTCTATTACTCATGTTTCCCTAATGAACAGACAGTAAAAACATAACTCTACTATCATTTGAGTCCTCATAATATTTTTTGTTGAAATAAAAGGATCCTTATATTTTGAAAAAGTTGGAAACAATTGGACTACACAATTGCTAAAATTCACATTGTTTATAATTCCATGATTATATGCTGCAGAGGTGGGAAACTAGGAAAGGAAAAGAAGCCCCCTAAACACACCAAGGTATAAACTTAAAACTCAATATACACAGGGCCATCATCATCAACTATACCTCCTAACTGCGAAGTTCAAGACCAAAAGCCAAACAGCCACATTTAATGAGCCCCTCCCAAATATGTATTGAATAATCATGTTTCAGGCAAGTAAAAAAAAAAAAAAGACAAACGAAAACAGATACATGATAGACTATAATTGAGTTTGTATGGCAATGGGAAATAAATGTTAGACATCAGCCACAAATAATTATAACTTCACAACTGATCAGTGCAGCTGAGAAACCTGTGAAACCAAGATGCCAATTTGGGAGAAAATGACCTGTTCTGTGCTAGCCTGAAAGACTTCCCTAAGAAATAGAGATTTGACTAAGCTGAGTTCTTATAGGTAAGCAGAAGTCAGTAAGTTGTGTGGGCTGGGGTAGGAGGGATGGGACGTTCCAGCAAAAGGCCTCAGTGGGAGGGGACACGGTATTTCCATAGAACTGAAAGGTCAGTGTGGCTGAAACCAAGAAAGTGAGGGCCTCTGATGTTTGAGTTGAGGCTGACGAGGCCATAGGAGTCAGAGCACCGAGGCCTTCTACTCGCGTTCAGAATGCCGGGGCTTTTAAGAGAGACCGTCACATCAGGGCCTCACAGGGTGCCGTCTCATAGCAGGTACGCAAGAACACGTGGTAAAACCGAGCGGTGGCAGGAGATGAAGCCAGAGAGTGGGCAGAAAGTGCTGGGTCTCCGAAGGCCTCGTAAAATAGGCTAAGTTTAAACTTCCTGTGAAGAATGATGGGCTGCCCCAGAAGGGTTGTTTTTGTTTGTTTTTTATTTTGGTATGTGCCCCTAGCGGGAAGTGAACCCAGGACTCTCTGGTTCGCAGGCCGATGCTCCAACCGCTGAGCCAAACTGGCCAGGGCCAGAAGGGTATAGGCATATTGAAAAGATGACTTAGCATGGGGAATGCATTGAAAACACACAATATTGGAAGCAGAACCCTTTGCAGTAATCCAGGAACTAGATGGCCGTGACCCAGCCTGGGTGGTGACTGTGGGAATGGAGAGAAGAAAACAGTGTCTAACAAAAGAGGAGAGCCAACAGGCCTCAGATCCTCTTCAGCACCGGGACACAGAGATGAGGGACAGCTCAGCATGACTGCGAATCTGTCTGGGGCACTCTCTTGAATGGTTGCAGGGCTGCGGAGGAGCAGGTTTGAAGCACAGACACACTCCCTTAGACACTTGCTTTGGGGCACCTTTGGGACATCCAAGTGGAACTGTCACAGGCAGTCAAAAGGTTCAGACTGGGACAGGTTCGGGAGGCAGCGGCAGAAACCCAGCTGTAAAACGGTAGACTGGAGAGAGTGCAAGGAGAGAAGAGACAGAAGCAGTCATCCAGGGTTGGACAAAAGAATGCAAGTCCGTCCTTCACATGGAGACTGATGGAGAGGAGAAAACCAGGAGAGGCGTTGCCATGAAGCCAGGGGAGGAGAGTTCGGAGAGAATGGTCAACATCATCAACTTGAAGGAATGACAAACCCAGCACTGTGTTCTGTTTGTCCACTTGGTTTTTCCTTCAGGGCATTGATCATAATCTTTCCATCATTTTTTCCATTGTCCATCTGCTCCTAAGACTTGTATAAACAAGGTGAAGGTCTGGGCCCATTGTTCTGCCACAGCCTGGCAGAGGGCTAGTTGTACAGAGATTCTCCAAGGTCCCTGCTGAAGGACTGTATGGAGCATGCACGTGTGAATGTTTAGCAAGGAATCGGTAATGAAGGAGAAATGGCAGGTGAGGGGGCAGGAGTAATCCCCGAGGGAGGTGTCTGACCAGAGAAAGAATCGGGATCCAGGAGACAGGAACAGGGTTGGTTGGTCTTGAATTCCACAGACTTAGTAAAATCATTTCCACCAATCCTGTTCCCCAAGAACCGGAGATGAAAAAATTCTCTCCCATGAGTTTCTACACTGTCCAGAAGGGTTTCTAATCCAGGAATCCAGGATGTTTCCATTCCCACTGACATTTTGTTGCAGGAAAACCATGAGTAAGTAGGTTGGAAATGAGGCTTCTCTGAGCCTTCCAATTCCAAACCTCTGAATCATGAGCAGCACTAAGATTTCAAGACGTTGTTTCATCCCAACAATAGATTTTACAGCATGGTGCCAACAAGCTTCGATGCTTGAAGACAAGTCCACGTACCCACAAAAAGCAGGGCAGCTGGCAGGATTATTTAACAAATACTCACTTTTCAAAAGTAGTCACTTACAGCACTAAAGAGACAGATCCCTGAGTTCACATTAAACCCAATTCAATTTATAAATTCTAATTTAAAGTAACTTTCTTAAGAGTACATTTTGGCCTCTGCCTTTCACTGAAAAAAAAAAAAAAAGATTTGCAGCCCATTCTACCCACCATGACAGACTACTTTAAGTATATTCTAATTAAACATTCTAAATCTGGAAAGAAACCCACTTGGGGGTGGGGGGTGGGAAGTGGGGGTGGGGGTGGGGGTGGAGGAGAGAGGAGAAACCTGAGCTTTCATAAGATTGCCCTAATTTATTTAGCATCAAGGGCCCCAGTGACCTTTATATAGCCTGAAATCAATCAGTTAGCTAGGACACACCTTCTTACTTTCAAAATGTAGATAAGATGTGACTTCATACAAAGGACTTTCAATAAACATAAACCGCAACCATCCAAAGGATGTCTACTTTGAGGGCTGCCAAATGATACAAAGGAAAAGTCTCTAGACCAGGAGCCACAAAATCCGTATAAGCACCTGCTTTCAGGACAGTAAAACCACCATCTTTTCCACTCTGCCCACTATTCCCACACTTCCATCCTCCCCCTCAAGGTTTAGCACCACGTCATGTTTACATGGCAGCAACCAACACAGAGCCTGGCATTGTGATGGTACTCTAGTTTTAGTAAGGTGCGAGGGACACAGTCTAGACGGCTTGGGTTTGAAACCAGCCTGTATCACCAGCCTGAGCAAGTGACTTTATTGCTACAGTTTCCTGATCTCTCCAGTGGGGATGGTAACAACACCCTCATCACAGGATTGTTTGAGGATTAAATGAGTTCATGATTCTAAGCAACTGGAACAATACCTGGCAAATAGAGGGGACGTGTTTCCCAAGACCATCATCATCCTTACCACCGTCAGTCTGACCTTGAGCAAGTCACTATCCACCTTGGGGTTGAATTTCCCCACCAGTGAAATCATGGGGTGAGTGAAGTGAGCTCGGGAAGATTCCCCGATGGCTTAGCTCCTCTACAATGCTCTGAATCCTATCACAGCTCTAAATGCTGCTCAGGCAGCAGAGAGGTAGGAAGTGCTGGCCCTCTGTCAGGTCCCAGAGGGCTTCCAGCCCAAGGAGCTTCAGCTCCTCCCCACACAGGCTGGCCCAGAGTCCTGCAGTCCACACTTCCTTACTCCAGGTATGGAGTGTTCAGAGATGAAAACATTCCCCGTGCTCCTCAAAGCTGTGGAAACAGCACATGTGTGAGAAAAGAACACACATCACAGAAAGGAACCTGAGAGGGAGAGACAAGGAACAATTAAGACAAAAGCAAACATGACAGACCAGAAACACGCTGTGCCCACGGGGTTATTTATTTAGCATCCTTTGTCTTACTGCAATTAAGAGAACTTCAAACAACAGGCAGCTCTGGCGCAGGGGGCGTGTCCCTTACCTTGACACAGCCCTCTTAGAAGGACCACCCCTCCCTTCAAACCCAGGGGGACCCTCCCTGGGGAGCAGGCCCTCCAGACTGAATGCTCTCAGGTATAAGCAGCTTTCTCAGGAAGCAGTTACTTGCTGGACATGTCCCTAATCTCCACTCAGCCCCAAAGCAAAAGCAGTGTTCAGTATGATCAAGTCCCCTTTCCTTTTGGGGCCTCAGTTTCCACTTCTGTAAAATGGAGGACGAATGGACAAACTGGGGCCAACAAATTTCCAAGTTTCCTAGCAGCATTAAAATTGTAGTATTCCCATCAATGACTTCCATTTTGCAGGGGTAAATGAACTGATTTCTTTTCATGAGCTAAAGATAAATAAATATATAAGGTTCATAGTTATTTGCTGTTTTCTGCCGGAACCTAGACTTCCTGGGTTCAAATCCCCACTCTACCAGTAGCTCTGTGACTTGGGGCACATTACTTAACCTCTGTGCATTGGCAGTTTCATCAGTAAATAAGAACAGGAAGAGTAACCCTTCCTCAGAAGGTTGGTGTTAGGACTCATTCAGTGTATATACATAAAGTATAATGAACGTACTAAGAACTGGGCCTAGTATGGTTATTTTTTTCAAAATTATATAGTTTTCTACTCAAAGGGAATACTTGGGAGACAGTACGTGAGGACTAACACCAGCACACACAGAGACCGACAGGGAATCTAGGTTCTAGTTATGATTCTGCCCTGCAACTAGCTGTGTGCTCATGAAATAAACCTCTCTGGGCCTCTGTTTCCAGAGCAGACAGTGTAAGGCTGCCCTAAAAGGATTCAGGTCAGAGGTGAGATTCTGGCAGCCACAGTGTCCAACCTGCAGTTTTAAAGCACATGATGTTCCTTTAAGGTTTGATTCCAGTCTCAATATTTAAAAATCCAGAGATTTCCCATAAACATCCGGATTCATCGTGTCTCTGAAAACATCTGAAGTTGCATCGGCCCTGGCCCTTGGAGGAGGGCTGTAAGTGTGGGCTCTGGACCACAGCAGCTGCAGCACCTGGAGACTTAGTAGAAATACAAATGCCGGTACCTCCAGGAGTCCGGCTGGCGATCTGTTAATGGCACCACAGTGGACGAACAACCGGCAGGGGCTGGGAGCAGAGACTCCTTTTAGAAAAAAGATGTGAAGGGTGATCTCCTTCCCCTGTGGACCCCCACCCCCACTCCCAGGCATCCCTGACTGACCCCCCAAAACCAGTTGGTATTTACTGAGCTGTCCACCACTCTCATTTTCCTTCCTGTCCAAGCCCTGGTGGGCCTAGGGCTCATCAGCTCCTCTCTAGAAGTACCACCCCTTTTCACAACAGGGTTCTGAGCCCCTCGAGCACTGATGCCAGGTGGGCTGGGTCATTTCAAATCAGAACCATAGCCTGTACGACAGCAGGCTACACACACCAAGGGCACAGTTAGAAGAACAAACTGTTGAGTTTCCTTTATTAATCACAATCCACACAAGCAGCTGCTGTAAGAACAGCTGTGGCTGCTAAAAGGGTGATCTTGAAGCCGCCTAGAAAGTGCTTATAAGTTGAATACTGATAACAGACATGTGCAGACTTGTAATCCATTGGCCTGGTTCTTCCTACAGATCTTCCCTGCCTCTCTCTGTACCAGAAATCTTCCTTCTGCTACACCCTGGGACAGGGTGGGTACGTAGGAGAGAAGGTTCCTAGAATTAACATAACACAAAGAATTTGGGGTAACCTTTAAAAAACTTGAGTTTGATCCTACCGCAGCCCTTTAGTGACCTTGAATGAGTTCCTTCATTTCTCTTGACCATCAGTTTTTTTCCTGTGTTAAAATCAATACAACAATAATATCTACTTCGTATGGCTGTTGTGAGAAGTCAGAATTAGATGATGCATATAAAAGTGTTTTGTAAACTGTGGAGAATGAGATAAAAGGCTTATTATTGTCCCATGAAAACTGCTCTTTGACTCACAAACCATCTAGTGTAGAACTCACTGTTTCCAGCCCAGGCTATCAGGTGAAATCAGAGAATTACAGGACCACAAAGGGCCTTCTGAGGACCTGTAACCCAGCCTCTCTGTGCTGCTTCCCTCCCCATCAATCCCTGGGTGCCGTGAACAGGAGCCACGCCAAAGGGTGGCCCCACCTCGAAAACCTCACGGCAAGAAGATCCCTCATCCAAGGCAGGGGGCCCATTCCTCCCACCGTGCGCCTCATCTGAACATAGACCATTCCTCCTTGTAAGGCCAAACCAGACTTGCTATCATTGAAGCAGCCTTCAAAGCCTGAAGGCCCCCTCAGCGCCTCTGCACGTGGTGCCCTGTCCCCCTGGAATGCTCTTCCATCTAGTCCTCAGATGGCCGGGTCCTTCTTACCCTTCCTTGTCAATGTCCCCTTAGAGAGGCCTTCTCTGCCAGTGTTCACTCCATCCCCCCAGGTGCCCTCATCATAACACGCTGTGCTTTGCTTTTCCACAGCACACATCCCTGTTTATTCATGAGCTTAAAACTTGTTGAATTCCCCCAGAAAACAGAAGTCTCACAGACGAAGTGACCTTGCTTCTCTTACTCACCACTCTGTGCATTTATCTAGTAATTGTATCACAGTAATTACACTAGTATAGGGCAGGCACTGCGACATATGTTGAATGCATTTATAAATTCATGAGTGAACGCCCGACACCATTCTATGAACATTGTAGATATTCAAATACTTGTAAGAAGAAATAAAAACCTAAACAAGACTTACACCAACCCCCACTACTCACTTCATTCATTCCACACATAGTAATCATGGCTTCTTGTGTTGAGGAAAAAATATATATATAAATGTATTGAACAACAGCTCTCCAGGCCCGCTTTGCACACAGCAGCTCTGGCCCTAGTTATCTGTCTCTTTATCTTGTATAGAAGGAATTCATGAAAAGGCACTTAAGTGGACAAAAAAACAGACAGCTGTTTCCTGGAGACAGGGCCTCACATAATGGCATGATGATAAACTGTCCTTAAAGAAATGACTCAGCTGGAAGTCCATTGTAAAACTGACAGGGACCCTAAGAACCAGCTGGGCACGGGCTAACAGCCAGATGTGGAGAATGCATACCTGTAGGGCAGCGTTCTCAACCTGTGGGTCACGACCCCTTTGGGGGTCGAACAACCCTTTCACAGGGTTCGCCTAAGACATAAGAGTAGTAAAATTACAGTTGTGAAGTAGCAACAAAAATAATTTTATGGTTGGGGGTCACCACAACATGAGGAACTGTATTAAGGGCCGCGGCATCAGGAAGGTTGAGAACCACCGCTCTAGGGCATGTAGGAACTCATTCCTCAATCGGTCAGACTCAGGGGCTTTATACCTGCGCGGGGCGGGGGGGCAAAAAACGCAGGGAGGAAAGAAAGCTGCTGCCCTTGCCTGTCCAAGAAGACAGACCCACCCCAGCAACCCACGAAAGATGCTGAGGGTGAATAAGCCTAGGGGCTCTTTGCAGGCAGAAGACACTCAGATCTAGGTGGAGTCCTGCTCTGCCACTTACTCTGTAGCCTCCAACTAAGTCACATCACCTCCCAGTCTCAGAACTAATCCCATCTGCAATGTGCGTTCATAGTTCCTATCCAACCTTTCCCGAATGCCTGTCTAAAGAATGATACCATGCCATACCAGATGTGAATATGTATTGTAATCTGTGAAACAGTGTACAAAGGTGAGTTATTGAGGGCTAGTAATAGTAGTTTATAATAATAAAGGATCACTACAACTTGGATCCCAGAGTAGGCATCAGCCCGCTTGCAGGGTGACTGATAAGCACGCGGAACACCTCCATGGAAAGATGACTGACTTACGCTTTCTCTGCCTTCTGTAAGGCCCCAAGTGTGGGCGTGCAGGAGGCCCATTAGTACCCTAGATGCCCATGGAAGAAAAGTCAGGGTCTACAAGAAAGGGGACATTCCCCCAAGTCACAGTTTACTGCGCTTAGCCAACAAACTAGTATATAGCAATCACTTGGGGCATTTTTCCAGATGTCCCACAGTAAGTATTAAGGACCTATTGTTGGAATGTAGAAAAAACTCCACTACCACGTAAAGAGATCAGATCAAGATTTTCTTGACCTCAGCAAAGAGGATCTAGTATGGCTTAACAGAAAAGGAAAATCATAGAGAGACAATGTCAGAAGGTGCTTATTCCTTAGACAGGGCCTGAAATAAGCTTCACACAGAAGAGCTCTTTTAAAGTGAATCCAGTCACTTCACACTCCGTGAGCACCTACTGTGCACCTGACCCCAGTGAGCCAGGGAGTCTCCCACCTGGGGCATGGGAAAGAATGTGCCGGGGACAGGAAAGGGGAGCAGGTGTTAGGAAAACAGAGGAAAGGTAAATTGTTTTCTGCTTGGAAGAAAGGAAATCTTCATGAGTCGAGTGGCATTTGAGCTGGGAGAAGATAACAAAGCAGAGATAAGGTGTCAGGCTGTCTTTAGCAGCTGAGACTCTTAACTGTCTCTGTGACAGATGTCTTGACAGGCTGGAAAAGTCAATGAACCCCAGCAAAAAAATAGTCTATTTAAATGAATATGATAAAATTACACAGGACTGCAAAGAAAATAGTATTAACACACAGAATGCATTTAAAAAATAAATGTGTGATAGAGCACCATGTGATTATTAACGCAGTAAATAAAACCCAGTAGCAAGTCTAACAGCCACCCACCATAATTTCAAAGCAGCAATAAATGATTTTTTGAGATAATCTGTAACAACTTTTAACGTGAAATTAAAGTATCTGTGATTTCTGTGGGCAACAAAAGCAAAAGAAAACACAGGTCCTACTATTGTTTGTTACCTACTTGTATAATGGAAAGAAATGCTATCTTTCAGTTAGAGGTTAATGAAAATAAAGATGTAGCTTTACCCCACTCAAGTTCACAGACTCCATGCTGTTGTTTCCACGGACCCAGGTTAAGAAGCCCTGATAGAGCGAACAGCCTAAGCAAAGGAAGTAAGTGAGAAATCTGGGTGGTGTTATGTGACCGTGCAGAACATGCAAAGACACAGACAGGAGATGACACTGAAAGGCCAGTAAAACCCTCAGAAGTCACCAACACGAAGGTTCATTATCCTCGATTATTAAGTCACAGAATGTGCTCTAAATTTCAGAATAGTATCTCTTTTATAATAAAAGAGCCTGGCTGGTGTGGCTCAGGGGATTGAGCGTCATCCCATGGACTGAGAGATCCGGGTTCAATTCTGGATCAGGGCACATGCCCAGGTTGCATGCTCGACCCCCAGTCGGGGGCATGCAGGAGGCAGCCCTTTCCCTCTAGAAAAAATCAATAAAAATGTATTTTAAAAATAAATAAATAAAAGAGGAATGAGCCCTGGCCAGTTTTCTCAGTGGTTAGAGCACTGGCCTGTGGACCGATGAGTCTCATGTTCGATTCCGGTCAAGGGCACAGACCTCAGTTGTGGTTCATCCTGGGCCCTGGTCAGGGGTAGGAGGCAGCAGTCGACGTGTCTCTCTCACATCAATGTTTCTCTTTCTCTCTCTCTCTCTCTCTCTCTCTCTCTCTCTCTCTCCCCCTCTCCCCCCCTCTCTTTCTCCCTCTCTCTCCCTCCCTCCTACTCTATCTGACGATAAATAGAAAAGTGTCCTCAGGTGGGGATTAAAAAAAAAGAGGAATGAAAGAGGCTGGGGGAACATCTTTCCATAGGTTTCAAGTTATAGCTTCTTTTTAAGAAATCTGATAGATAACAGCATATTGATAAATTTACCAAAAAACATATCTGATATGAATACTGTTATATAAAATTTTATGCATAAAAGAATGAGTGGGTGTAAGCATGTTTATAAATATAGATGTCTAGAAAAATGTACATCAAATACTACCATGCCCTGGCTGATTTATCTCAGTGGTTAGAGCGCCGGCCCCCAGATCAAAGGGTCTCAGGTTTGATTCCCAGTCAAGGGCACATGCCTGGGTTGCAGGTTTGATCCCCAGCACTAGCTGGGGTCATGTGAAAGGCAATCAATTAATGTGTCTCTTTCACATCAATGTTTCTCTCTCTCCCTCCCTCCCTTCCATTCTATCTAAAAATCAATGGAAAAAATATCCTCGGATGAAGATTAACAAAAAATAATTTACTGTAATTAGAATTTGAGAGTGATTTTACTTTCATCTTTGTATTTTCTATAATGGAAAATGGGCAAAAAAGGCCCAAAAGAGGTTAGGAGACTTTAATCAAGCTAACACACACCACATAGTACCAAACAGAGCTGTGTCCTTTCTGTACTGCACAGAACTTTTCACATTCAGAATTTAATGTACCTGGATACATGAGGTAGGCAGTTGTGCGCTGCGTAAGTACGTTTCAGTCAATGGTGGTCCCACAAGTTGTAATGGAGCTGAAAAATTCCTATTATCTAGTGCTACGTCGTAGTGCTTTGTATTCATTACTCATGTGTTTGTGGGATACTGGTATAAGGTGTTTACAAAGTCTATAACAGCGGACAGTAACGTCCTAGGCTTTTCACACTCACTGACTTACCGCAAGCGACTTTCTGTCCTACAAACTCCACTAAATGACTGCCCTATATAGGTGTACCATTTTTTATACCGTATTTTTACTGAACCTTTTCTATGTTCAGGTATGTTTAGATACACAAATTCTGTAGCACTACAAATGCCTACAGTATTTAGTAAGTAAACACTACAAATGCTTACAGTATTTAGTAAGGTTGGTAGCCTAGGAGCAACAGGCTATCCCATGTAGCCTAGGAGTGTAGTAGGCTATGCCATCTAGATTTCTTGTACGTATACTCTGTGATGTTCGCATAATGACCACATCACCCAACGATGCATTTCTCAGAACAGATCCTGTTGTTAAGCAACACGTGACTGTAATTGGCTCTGACTTACATATTTGGAAATTGAGGCTCAGAGTTTGTTAAGTGACTTGCCCAAAGTCACACAGCAAGTAAGTGGAAGAGCTGGGGCTAGAATCCAGGTCTCCTGCCACTCCTGAGTGCAAAAATACTAATGTCCTTGTTAAAAGCAAGAGTTTGCATTAGCCTGTTCCAGATATGACACTTAGGAAATCCTGATTTTTTTCTAATCCCATGGTTCTGCATAGTTCTTTACTTTCAAGCATTATGGTGATGATTAAATGACACAATGATGTAAAGCCCTATTACAACCTCTGATACAGAGTACACGCGAGTCATCTCAATCACTATGCCTCCCCACCTGTCCCAGGTGGAAGGACTCCAGTTCCAGGAGTCAGCTGACATATCTACTCATTAGTCTCAGCAGCCAGGTTCTCGTCTCAAAGTCAACTGGGACCATGCTCGTTGTGCTAGGAGCAGCTCTACTGAACGGGGGATGCACGACATCATGCCTAATGCAGGACAGAGTGTCAGAGTGCTGAGCAGCCAGTTGGGGAATCTCTAGAATTCTGATTCAACAAATCTGAAATGAGAGCAGAGATTCCGAATTGTTAAAAAGCTCCGAGACAGTCTAAAGAGCTAACATTCAATGACAAGTTCTCAGTCTGCCAAGAGAGAATCTAACATTTCTGTGAATACAAAAGAGTCCCAGTCTAATCTAGAGAATGCATTATCCAATGGGCGACCCAAGGACGTCACTGGAAGACCAGGATCGTCAACAAGTCTAGGACTCTTCTGTCAAGGACAAAGGGTAGCAACTGCCCACAGCCATGGAGGAGAATTGAAATCAACCCCAACTAGCAGCGCAAGTAAATGTTCTGAGGGACCTCCCTGCCCTAGAGCTGGAACAGAGTCCACAGGTGATCTTGTCCATTATACAGATACAGCACATTAGCAATTTGGACTCTGAGGAAACTAACAAGACTTGGAGGTCCACAAAGCAGTGATTTGCAATAAATTCGCTCAATAAATAAACATTGTTGAATGAGCTCATTACAGAAAAGTGGCATTCAATCACGGGAATGAGGAAGCTTCAAATGGCCTACTCTGAAGATACAGAAAGTGTCTAAAAATATGGTAGGTCCGGCAGCACTCCAAAGTACCACACCATAAGTTAAGAACTTAGAAGTGGCCATGTGGTATTTATGGGCCTGAAAAAAACACAAGAGCCAGCAAAACTATTCTCCTTGAGTTGGTGGCCAGGAAGGAGAGAAGGGTCTCCAAAGGCCTATATGAATTTCTCAAAGTTCTGGCTCACTATTTTGTCCTTAGAACCCCGCATACTGCTTGCAGACAGTATAACATTCGGTAAATATTTGTTGAATGCATGAATGTAAGAGAGGGAAAGAGACCAAGAGAAACCTTCCCTGCTCCTACAGGCTAAGTAGGCTACAGAGAGCAGCATTCCCCAAGGAGAGCAGCCTTTTTGGTTGTCTGAACCAAGAGCGATGAAAACTGATTGCTAGTCCTGTGGAAGGAACATGAGCATTTGGGTTCAAATTCAAATTCTGTATAATCTTGGCATATGTTCTAGACCTCTTTGAGCCTCAGTGTCTCATCTTAAAAAGTAGACAATACTTCACCTACTTCACCTCCAAAATAGGTATGATAATATTTATTCTTACAAAGTTGTTGGAAGAAAGTTACATGAACTATAGATTTATGCAAAGTGGCTAGAACAATGGCCAGCACCCAGTATGAGGTTAAACATGGCAATGCATGTTAGAATTAATAATGTACTCTATATCCACAGCCTATATTCTCCTAGGCTGCTTCTCATCATACTCCAAAGTTTTTTTCTGATACCAAACTGCAGATATAATTCTAGTTTAAGTTCACTAGATTTCCTAACAATGTACATTTCTTTTTTTTTTTTTTTTGGTGGTACGTGCCTCTAGTGGGAACCGAACCCAGGATTCTCTGGTCCACAGGCCAACACTCAACCGATGAGCCAACTGGCCAGGGCACAATGTACATTTCTTGAAATAAATATTAAAATTATTCCTTTTCAGTTTACAAAGTAACTTGACATTCACACGATTCTGAAATGTGTTCGTAACTGTTATCGATGTTTAGTAGATGAAAGAACTAAGACTGCTCGGCCAGCAAGAGGCCAAGTGGAATTGGCACAGATTTTAACATTTTATTATAATGGTCATCATTTTCTTAACCAGAAATTCACACAAGTCATTTTACTGTGGAATAAAATACTTCAACTCAGACAGCTCCAGAAATCACCTCAGATGCTGCTTAGATCATACTAATATTTATAGCTGAAATCAGAAACAAAATCCTGAAAGAAGAGGCAGTGATATTTTTTAAACAAAGACCTTTCTCTGGTCTTAATGCATCTATTATTAATAGTCTCAAGTAGAGGAGGAACATGTTAGAGTATGGCTAATACGTGTTTTAGCCACATACCTACCATTTATTAGCCATAGGGCCCTAGATGATTCTTAATCCCAGTAAATTTCAACATCGTCATCTGTGCAATGGGAAAACATTACTCCTAAAGTGTGAAGTTCCTGGCATTGAGAAGCCAAGCAGTAATTTATAGCTACTCTAACACCTATGCCATGGTACTGACCATTCATTCGGACTGTAGGCAGTCTAAGTGACTGGTTGTCTCTCTCCTGGCTTCCCTAACTTCATACCTCCTGCTCTGCATTTGTTCAGTAGGGACACAACCAGTCTCCACCCGACTTCACCAGGGAATGAAGATAACAAAGGAGCCAGCAGAGACATTATGCAAATACTAAATATTATTAAAACATTAATGAACTCCAGCAATTTCCCTGAATTTTGATAAATGGTGTGTATTATGCACTGCCAGCCTCTCACAAAATCTGGGCTCTCAAATATTAACCAGATAATAACAGCAATCACTCTCTTCAAAGACCAAAGTGTAGAGAAATAAGGAGTCTTGGTGATTCCAGTTAACACCTGCCTCTAAAAGAATCAGAATCTCTGTGCAAACAGACAATGTCAGGACAGGCCAGAGACCACAGTGATCACCAGCATGTTCAGATCAACTCCACAGTCTATGCAAAACCCAGCTTGCATAGGGCAGTGGAGTTTCTTGCTGCTGAAAGGTCACTAATTATGACAAATGTCTACCACCACCTTGCTCTTCTGCATATAGTTGCCTCCAAAGTGGAAAAAAAACAGGAAGGTTTGGGAAGCTGCGGGGCTTCAGCCGGGGCTAACAATCGTGCACAGCGAGTGGCTGCCAATTGCCTAAAAACAGAGATAGCTCATCCACAGCTCCACTAAATAGAGGAGTGCTCTGCCATTTCATTCTGTGTGAGGGGATAATGTTCTTAAGCTGCTGACTATCCTCAGGTACCGCTCAGAGGCTGAACAAAGCCAAGAGGACTCACCCTCCCACCCCTAACTCCAAGAAATAAAGGCCTGGTGCTACACTAGTGGCACCTTAACAAGCCCAGGGTCATTAAGACGCCTCATTCGAATATTCATGAAAGACTCAAGGCTGTGGAAAGTGAAACAACAAAGTGCACAAGAAGAGATTTGGGTTTTTAAGCCAAGTGAAAATCCGCTTTAGAAAAAGTAGAGCCACACAGGGACCCTCGCTGTCTCCAAACCTTCAGTTGTCTGGAGCACACAGCACCTCATTAAGGGAAAGCAAGGAACTCACAAATGAAGGGAGCACAGCACGCCAACAAGCTCATTTCGCCATCTGCCTGCTAGTGTCCAGAGGGGCAAAAGGCTTCAATGACATACTCTCCTGATTTTTGTCTCCTGCAGGTGGAACTATCAAATTCCCAGGGGGCAAGAAAGACATCTTTTGCAAGGTCAACTGGGTAAAAAGGAATAGAATTTAGTTCACCTGTCAACACAAAGCTGTTCATGCCATTAAACACACTGTAAATTAAGCACCTAGGAGTAAGACACCCTTAATACCTGGGTAAAGGCTAAAGCTTTGCTAAATCAGTATGGATACACTGGGTTAGCACAGAGTTTCCTAATGTGCTGGACACCTAAACTTACCCCTCCCCACATTCTCCCATTTTCTATTCCAAGAGTATCCCCACTGCTGGTGACCCTGCATCTTTCTCTAGTGAACCACCTAAGGGAGACATCCGAACTGATGCAGGAGCTATAGTAACACAATGGCAGACTTCCATTTTTTTATGTCAAACAGAAAGGCCATCATTAAACAACTTAAATAACTGTTCTGAACTCTCTATGTGTCCCCACCCTCCTGGCAATCACTGTGCTCGTTTCCAGATATGGTAGCTTTGTAAGCTTGTAAGTTTCCCTGTGGACGCTCACTCCCACCAGGTTCAGGAGTTGTTTTAAAACAAAAAAACAAAAAAAACCCACAAAAAAAGCAAGAACATATTCAATTCATCTAAAGAGAAAATGGTCGAATATCTCAATAGATATTTTCAACCCCATACACAATTTGGGGTACATGTAGGGAGTGTGGACCAAAAGGTAAAATCCAGCCCCAAGTTTTTTTTTTTCTTTTTTTGTTTTTTTTTTTGGTACGTGCCCCTAGCGAGAACCGAACCCGGGACTCTCTGGTCCACAGGCTGAGGCTCCAACCGCTGAGCCAAACCGGCCAGGGCGAGCCCCAAGTTTTAACATGCTTTATCCAACTTCTGAAAACATTACTACCACGGGAGTCACACGTTCAATTTGTACTACCCGCCCCCCACCCCCTTGGGCTGTGGGGAGGAAGAAAACGGAAAAGGAAAAGGGTACCCGAGGATAGAACCAGCAACAAGACAGCCGGCAGAAAAATTCAAGTAGATAGCGGGAGAAAGACAAAAGCTCTGTCTTCCTCTTCAATCAAATCTTCCACTAGCTGGGAAACTGGCTGAGGATGGACTTGTAGAGAGCAGAGACACGCGCTAGGGCAGCGCCACACTCGGAATCCCAGTTCTGCGGGGTGTTAACCGCCAGGCAACACGCTGCCTGCCGGCCAGGGTGGCACTGGTGGAGCCGCGAGCTGCGAGGGAGGCTCCCGGCAGCGGACACTCTCTAGACACGTCAATAGCAATAATCCGAACGACGGGACACCTGAGGAGGGGTTCGGTCTCCCGGGTCGGGCTCCATTCTTTTCTTAAACGCACCCTTCCACAATCAGTTTAAGGACCAGTAGGTGCCGGGTTGGGGGTAGCAGTGGGCGGCACAGTTCTCTCTGGGCATCGCCCTGGGCCAGCGCAGGACCGCACACAAAGAGGAGGGGGCCGGCGCTCCTGGGGAGGAGGGAATTAGGAATTCCCAGCTCCCAGAACCCCGGGGAAGCACCGGAAATGCTTCTGACCGCTTCAAAGGTAGTCGGCTTGCAAATCGAAGTTGCAAAAACTCCAGGCGTCCAGCATACTTCAGCGGGTTACTAGGGAACACCCAACAAGTTTGGCCACCGAGGGCTTGGCATGACAGCGCCGCGCCGCAAGACCAGAGAAGCAACTTGTCGCTCGGGCGCCGAGCCAGAGCCCAAGCCATCCCCACGTCCCAAGCTCGGGAGCGGGTCCGAGGCTCGGCGGGTCCGAACCTCAGGAGCCAAATCCCTCCACTGAAAGGCGCCGCCGGGTCTCACCTGGACCGCGCTCATCCCAGGGGCTTCTCCCCAACCAGGGATACCTTTCTCCGGAACACTTCACCTGCCCACCAGCCCTGGCCCATAAGAAATTAACAAAAGAGCCAGTGAACGCGAGGGAAAGGGACCCGGCGCAAAGTACAGGGCAGCTCTGCTTGCAGCGGAGAAAGAGGAGGAGAGGAGGACCAGAGATGGGTTATGCCCCAGGCACCCGGCTCTGGGCAGGAACCCAAGAAGGAAAGAGCGCGAGAAGGGGGAATGGGTTCTCTACCCCGCTTCCCATCACACACTCACACACCTCCCCCTTTTTCCTTCTTACCCAGCATGGAAAAGATGAAATCCTTGGCTGTGTGAATCTCCAGCGCTCTCTGGTCGTCGTATTCCCGCTGGTCGTGCTTCGTGAATTCTTGGATGAGTTTGTTCAATTCCTCCACCCGAGCTCCGGACCTGAAATCCAGCTCCGGGAACGGAGGCTTGTTGTTACAGCCCAGGGAAGCTGCCTTGCTGGCGGTGGGAGCCGCCATCTTCATGCAAAACGCGCCGAGCAGCAGCTCCGCGGCGGCGGCAGCACCCACCCCCGCCCCCCACCCCGCCCCCCTGGGCCTCCTCCCCTCGCCGGCTCCCTGGCAGTGGCCCGGGACCGTGGGCGGGCTGGAGGGCGTGCGTCTGGGCAGGCGGTCCCGGCTTGGGCGCTCCGGGCGTCCCGGCTTCGGAAGGAGCTGGACTGCAGCGAGGGTGCGTGTGTGGCCCCGACACTCTTCCCTGCGGCCCCACGCCGGCCCTGGTACTGCAGGTCCTTGCCCTCCCCTGTCCCTCGCTGGCAGCGGCGACAGAGGTCCTAGCGCTAACCCGAGCCTCCCCCAGGGCGAGGAAAGTGAAGTGGAAACAATGTGAAATTCACCAGCTCTGAAATCAACAAGCTGCCGGCTCCGGTGTTACGGAGCTAGCACCAGCGTCCCCATTTAAAGGGACAGCGCACCCAGTGGAAAGAAAAATAAATGACAGAGGTCTGCGCGCCTATGCCATTTGCCAATCTGTGCTCCTGCAGACCTGCGAGGTATGGACGTATTCACTCTCCGCCCCCATACCCTTGGGGGGTAGGGCTTGCCAAGCGCGTTCTAGGAGAAGGTAGTCTTCCTCAACCTAATATTAAGGGGGGTGTCCTGGGCCAGGACATTTCTATGGGAGCGTTTCCATCTCAAGAACCCCCAATGTCTTTAGATGGTGAAAGAACCTGCCTTTAGGATTATGAAATGAGTCTTCTGTCCTTTTCAGTATAGATTGCCAAAAACGATAGGATTAAGCTCATCAAAAAAGAGAGTGCCCACGTCACCCCTATATAGACACGTAATGGGAATTAGTGTCTATATATCCCTTACCTTTGCCCTAGGTCATTCATTTTCCTGGATAACAGCGTATTCAACTTAACATATAAGTTAATAAGATTCAGCTTGCTCCAAAATAGTTTAGGGAAACTTAAGTGTGGGTGTGGGTATAGGTGTGGGGGAGGGGATACAGGATGAATTGCTCCGGGTTCTAATGAATGTTGAATGACAGGTGAAAATTCTCTCGTTCAACAAATACAATTGAGTACCCACTATTTGCCAGGCAGAGTGCCAGAATCTGGTGGACTTTGATAAGCCATGGGGCATAGTTCTCAAGTGGAATTATGCTTATTTGACAAGGCAGGTTCCATCTAAGTCATTTGAACAGAATAGGATCTCAGAGGTGTTTTTAGTGTTTATGAGGCTTTGACTCAAAGAGTTCGGAGGCCTATTGGTTCTTAAAACAAAGGTTAGTTCTCCAATATCCATCTGTCCTCTATACTGAAGTTCTTGATTTAGATGGTACCGTGTTTATTTTCTTACCTGGGTTCTCTGTGACCAAGAATACAAACTGTGTTGTTAGACCAAGAAATTAGTCCAGGATCTTCCATGCCTTCCCCTATAAAATGGAGATAATAATAATTCCTGTTTCATAGACTGGTTTAAGGACTACATGACATAAAGTGGGTAAAACAGTGCAATGCCTGACATAATAAGTACATATATGTTAACTGCTACTATTGTTGTTATAAACTTTTTTTCCTCAGAGCATTTAGCCTTGCACCAGGGTCCATAATGTTTGTTGAATCAAATCATGAGTGAAGAACTTGGCAGAACTAGTTAATTTATTTTGCTTTTGGTATCCTTCTGTTTGAAACAAGGTTTCTCACCCACTCAATGTTAAAAAGGGCGGATACATGCCCAGATAAACGGTAGTGGTCTCATGAGGTAGCTTCTTGAAACCTCTGGCTTTTGCAGGTCTGCTGCACTGACATGACTTCTCATCTGAGAGGTTATTATCATTACTTGGGCAGTGGTATAAGCTATACAGGTGGTTGGAACTTCAACAAAAATTGATCCATCCGCAACTGCCAATGCTTCTGTCATGATCAATGCATCCCGGAGACAGCTTGCTGAGGCACAGTCATCCCATGAATCAGAAGGATCCTAGTTCACCTTTGCAAGCAACAATAAGTACATTATGCAATTTGAAATAATTCAGGCAAAAGAGTCAGAACACTTTCTGTTTATTTCCAAAAGCATTGCTTCTCCCTGTTTCTACTTTTCTTGTGATACTTACATTAATAGAAAGAAAATAGGTAGTTAACAGGAATTGTTCTGATTGTGCCTTAGTCCTAGGTCTTGAATGTTTTGAATGATGGAGTCAGTGGTCTCTGTTCTTCATAATCTGTCCTATGCTCCATGAGCCAGACGAGAGTTCTATGAATCACTGAGCTTCCATGAACCTGTATATTTAGAGAATGCACTGAATAGTTAACTAAATATCTTTGATATACTCTTATAGAACTCTGATGAGATGGTATAAGTATCCTTTGTTAAATAAACAAAATAAGTAAGACAGCAACCATAATTTCCTGAACTGGTCTCTTGGGAGACTTTAACTTCTGCGCCCTTAGACTATGAGCTCCTCAAGGGCAAGTGCTGTGTCTCTTGACCTTTGTAAACATTGCACTTAATATAGTTTCTGGCCCATCTTATGACCTTAATTAATATGCTTGAATAAATGAATGAAAAAACTTATACCATGTCTTAAAGTCCGGGAAGCCAGCGTTAGGTGATATTTGCTACAATTAAATATCTCAATGCAAATTATCTATGGTCTCCCAATAATCACTTATGAGTTATTATAGATATAGGTATTTTGGCTTGAGTTTAATTAAGTGCTTCTATTTTCATGCCTTTTTTCCTCTGTGTATGTTATATGGCCTAAGAGGAGGAAAGGTAATGGAAAAGTGAAAGAGAGAGAGAGAAATTAGAAAATATAAAGGAGTGTCTCAGTCTTATAATAAAAGTGCACTTTTCTAGAGTTTTGACAGATGACTCAGGAAAGGTCAATGGAGTCTACCATCTAAATGAGCACTAAGGTAGGTTGTTCCATGACTTGCTTCTGCAGCATCAAACAAGCCAAAGAAACATGGTACCTTTCCAAACTGCTACTACACTTAGAGGTAGAACTGCCTCTCTACTTACTCCCAAGTTCTATTAGCCTATGAAAGAAGCCTTCTTCTGGCTTCTCTAGAGCTGTTTGTTTTTAAATACAGCTCTAAAGTTCTGTGGCAAACTCTCAGCCGTGAATAACTGCACTGTGCAGAGCATGTATTAAAAATAGCAAGTTCCACATCTGTATGATGAATTAACAAAATGTAATTTTAAACAAGGGTTCTCTGGTCAGACAGATTTAAATAGCAGCCTGGGCTACAAGATCTGGCCTTCTTGGGCAGTTACATTTTCAATAAAAGTCGAATAAAAAAAAGTGGCCAGAACTTATTATGATTTCAAAATGTAGGCAGGAAAAAGAGGTAATCATCTTAGACATGTGGAATGCTGCTAGGAGAAGGTACTTGAAGCATACATTTTATCTTCAGCCTTCATTTTGCACATAGGAGAACCTGGACACAGAAAGGGAAAGGAAACTTGCCTAAATAGTAGAGACAGTACTGTTTCTATTTTTCATGTTAACTCCAAATTTAGTAAATATTTATGGTGTTTCCCCATCACCAGAGGGGACATGAAAAATGCCATGAAATTTAACCAGACTCATAATAAAATCAAGAGGAGAGTGGGCCCTGGGCAAAATGCACTCACTGCACTCGAAAGTTAAATCTCAATAACCCAGGAATTGCTGACATTTGGAATTACCTGGCTTCTGCTTTTTTCCGCCAGTAGATGGATAATCAGGACTAGAGCTGCACCTCCTGGGTCAGGCAGGTGCACAGAGTCATGCAGGTGCACACAGCCCTGTTTGGGGCAATTTTACCCCTGGTGAGATTAGGCCATTGTAATATTAGTGAGGTTCCCAGGACAGTGGGGATAAGCTTCTTGACTGAGCTATTCTGGTCTAACAAGGTGAGCTCCCAACCAAGCCCATCCCCTCTGGAGCATTTATAGGGTTCAGGGGGCCTTTTTCCACCCTCTCCTCAACCCTGAGGGTCTAGCTGTGAAAAAAACTGTAGTAATATAAACCTCTCCACCCAAATCTGTCATTTGGTCTCTACGCCTATTATCTCAGGGGAGCCAAATCTATACCAGTAGAAAGAAGAAAATAGTCTCTAGGATTGGCAATAACAACATCTGATAACAATTATTTACAATTTGTCTTGCCTGACAATGATAGAGCACTTTAGGATTCAACAAAGCACTTATAAAAATCTGTTGTTTATCTGATCATCACAACCTGTAGAAAAGCAGGTTGGTCTGGACTGTTATTTTTATTCCTGTTTTAGAGATAAGAGACAAAAGTTCAGAGAGATGGTAATTTTTCTGAGACTAACAGGTAATAATTGCCATCTTTCTACTCTCTATTTAGATGTAATTTCTGGCAAATAGTTTTTCTTAAACCAATTCCACCCCACATACCAATGTCTAGGTTATGTAAGTTCTCATCACCATTGGACTCTCTGAGGGCTCTTCCTCACACTTCATTGTAGCTGCCTAATAACTTATCTGTCTCCTCAACAAACATGTGCTTAATGTGTGCAGAGACTGTGTCTGTCTTGATCATAGGTGTATCCCCAGTGCCTCTCACTGGGTCTTGAACATAGTAGCTGTTCAATAGATGTTTGATCGATGAAAGAGTAAATGAATGAACCAGGTGGCTGGCTCAGGTCCCAAACTTGGGTCTTTTGATTTTTGACCCAGGTTCTTTTCATCAAACTTCACTGACTGTTATTAGCAACCACTGAATATCCAGAAAAGCACCAACAATCTCTTACATTTTGGAGAGTTTTACACTTTAGCCAACATTTTACACACACAAGCTGATCCCAAAGCTCAATTTAGATTCCATAATGGCAAACAAAGCCTTTTATTCCTCTTTCTGCCACCTTAAAATCTGAGCTCAGGTTGTTTGCTCAATACACTCTATGAGAAAATAACCAAAATGTAAATCCAAATATCCAATTCTCCTTCTTCTGGGGAAACCCAGTCGACTTGACCTCTACACATCAGGCAAGAAAAAGCAAATTGATTAATTGCCCTAGAAATCCTCTTTCTATAGGAATGCCTTAGCCTCACTGATAGGAGAAACTGTGGAGACCCTCCTACCAATACCTTGACATTGCTCCATCCCCTTCTAGCCCTTGAACTTGGCGAGCATCTGGGCTGTAGGTCCTCTACACCAATTCATATCTTGCCTTGTATGCACCTTGGTGCTGGGTCAGGTGCCGAGGGTAGAGGGCAGGATCTTGTCACCAAAGACTAGAGATGTTTGGTTTGCTGTAGTGTGAGCAAGTAAACAAGGGCTGTCACAGGGGAAGTTAATTTCTAGTTTTTGAAGGGTGACTATAGAGGGTGGAACCAGGAGAGATGGGTGGCAGCTAGAGAAATACAGGCTTCAGCTCAGGATACAGGAGCACGTTCTAACAATGAAGGCCACTGTGCACAGAATATGCTGCCTTATGAATTAATGAACTCCCCATCATGGGAGGTGTTCAGAACCCTGTTATTTACCTGTCAGGGTTGTGCTGGAGGGAATTCCTGAGTAGGTGAGGAACTCTTGACTCTAGAGGTGCCATTCAGCTCTGAAGAGCTACGACTCTAGGAGTCTTTCTCAGTGAAGGTAATAACTGACAACAGGTTCCCACAAGCATCCGCCTCACAACAGAACTGTTTTGTACTCTAAATATAAAGTGTTTTATGTCTGTTTTCACATAAGTTCCTATGATCAAGGATTGTATCTTTTTCTAGGGTTAAAATACAAACATATTGCCTGGCCGGTGTGGCTCAGTGGTTGAGCAACAACCCATGCGCCAAGAGGTGGTGGGTCAGGGCACATGCCCAGGCTGTGGGCCCAATCCCCAGTGGGGGCATGCAGGAGGCAGCCAATTGATATTCTCTCTCATCAATGTTTCTATCTCATTCTCCCTTCCTCTCTCTCTCTAACATCAATAAAGAAAAATAAAATAAAAATACAAACATATTTCATTGTGTCTGGTGTTTCTATTGTCCAGTTCTAGCAGGCTATTTCATTCCACGCCATACAAAGAAGTGCTGTGGTTCAGACACATGCAGCATACTTCACACACATATTCCACATCCAAATTTGCATTCAGAGAAGCTCTCAAGAAAAAAGAAATTTCCTTTAACCCGTTTCTTTACACAAGCATATTGTGATGACCGAGCTGGTTGTCTGAGCAGGCATATAAAATTGATGGGGAATGGTAGTAACGCCTGCTTGTTTTCTAAGGCTTGTCAGAAACTGATTATCTCTATCCTGCACTATAAGGAGTTTGTTTGAAAAACTTCACTTTCTCCCTACCACCCCCCAACTATGCCCAGCACAGCACGTGCATAGAAGTTGTTTCCTCTGAACTGAGACCTGGCATGTTGAGTTGTGGTCCAAAGCTCATTTTAAATTCTAAGTTGCAAAACCTGGAGAGAGGGCATTTGAGGAAAATGCTGACATTCCTTCAGCTCTGACAACATTATCACACACAACCATAAATATACTTCTTGAACCATGCCTTCTACTTCTTTCTCTGTTAGTTTCTAAGCCATATATATATATATATATTAAAAAAAAAAAAAAACTTCGAATCTCTTAAATTCTCCAGTGTAGAAAAAAAGGAAAGAAAGAAAAAAACCCACAGCCCCCTTATTCTAATTTCTGATTCGTGTCTATATCAACTACCCTGGGAATATGAGCTTGTGAACTTTGACTTGCCTCAGAATTGTCTTGTTTTCTTAGGGGACAGTGGGAGAGATTGGGGTATATAGATAAACATTATGAATAAATAAATGCAGATAAAAGTAGTGGGCTGGGAGTCAGGAGACTGATGCTAGCCTGCCTTTTGCCATTAGTTCCTTTCATGAACAGAGGACAGTCTTCTCCTCTCTCTGAAATCCTTTTCCTCAAGGGTAAATGGATAGAATAAGGTGTCACCCAGGCGTGACATTCTGAGACTGTGACTGACATCAAAAGACAAATAAAGCAATCTTGTGCTCAGTACAATTTCTTAACACATTTTATTTATTTGTTTATTTTTCCCTAGTCTATTCTTGCACAGTTTGACATTCCATAGTAGGATGTCTTCCAAGAATTTTATTTTATTGTTTTAGGATCGCAGCTCTGAAAGAATTAGACTGAAATCAACAGAGGAGAATCTGTAAGTGCATTAAGACCCCCTCCCTGGCACATCTTGGCTAATAGCTTCTTATTCTCCGCTGGTGGAGGATGAAGCAAAGCCTGCTGCTGAAATTTATTCAGCAGCTTGGCCCTCGGGTGTGGATATATGGCCTCTGCATTTCTAGGGCCCAGCCAGGGCTCAGCAGGTAACATTCAGACTCTAGAAATCCTTCTTCCCACAGGATGAGAGGAAACAAAGGCTACCCAAAGAACTTAACCCCGGGAACTACTTATTTATAAGAGGCTGCAAAAACAGTTATAAAATAATTTCCTGGCCCTAAAATTAGAAGCAAAGTTTTGATGTTCTGAAGCCCAGGTGCAGGATGAGTGTATTTATGGGCCTTTATAGCCAGCTTATAAAGCCCTTGGGGACAAGGAATGATGGTTTAGGCAAAAAGCCTGAAGGAGCCCTTTCATCTCTTTACAACCGTGATATGGAAGAAGTCTGGTCCTAGCAAACCAGGCTCCTTAAAGTGCTTTGGAAAAGAGTAACTTTATAAATCTCAGGTGGTACTTGATTAGTAATAAAAGTAATTATGATCTTCACCCAATAAATAATATGCAAGCGTGTATAATGGCAAAAAAAGGTGCAAGATTAAGGATATCAGAGTCATGCATAAAAATCATTGACGTCAAAGAAATGTAAGAAGAAACTCAGATTTCTACCTGATTAACATCTTAATAATTCAGGTGACTAAGTGGGGTGCAGAGAAGGGAAGGACTTGCCTGTGAGAACTCACAGGAGCAGGACTGGGATTCTTTTCTGCCATTCATGTTAACGCAAGAGCCAAAGTACGTGAGGGTAAGTGTAAGCCCAGTAAATAGTCAGAAGTTTTATTTCCCATAAAATGTCTTTTTATTTCTTTACTTATTCAATAAATATCTATTGAACTTCTATTATGTGTCAGGCATTGTTCTTGGCACTAGGAAACAGCAGTGAACAAAGCAAAAATTCATGTCCTCCTGGAGCTTGAAGTTCAAGTAAGTCACTTAATTTAAATGATCAACTGGATATATTGAGCTAAAATGAACCCCTCCATCTGTATCAGTCAGGGTTCTCAAGAGAAACAGAACCAACAGCATATACATATGTAAAGAGGTATTTCAAGGAATTGGCTTACGCAGCTGTGAGGGCTAGCAAGCTCAGAATCTGTGGAGAAGGCAGGCCAGTATCTACCGGGCAGGCTGGCAGGCTGGACGCTCAAGCAGGAGTCAGTGATGCAACTTGAGGCAGAATTTCTTCTACAAAACTCTGTTTTTGTCTTTAAGAACTTTCAACTGATGAATTAGGCCCTTCCATATTATTGAAGGCAATCTCTTTTACTTAAAGTCAACTGATTGTAGCATTAACTGCATCTACAAAATAGTTTCTCGGCAACACCTAGGTTAGTGTTTAATTAAATAACTGGGTACTATAGCCTAGCCATGTTGACACATAAACTAACCATCACATAACCTACTCAATAAACCTTTATTATGTGCTTATCACATGCCAAGTTCTGAGATAAATCATGAACAGTCTTGCCCTCTAAAGGAAGGGCATAAGTCATTTGCTTAAAAAATACACATATACCAGCCAGTGATGCTCAGTGGATTGAGCATCGTCCCATGGACTGAGAGGTCCCAGTTTGATTCCTGGTCAGGGTACAGGCCCAGGTTGCGGGCTCGATCCCCAGTAGGGGGCATGCAGGAGGCAGCTGATCCATGTATCTCTCTCATCAATGTTTCTATCTCTCTCTCCCTTCCTCTCTCTCTCTAAAAAAATCAATAAAAACATATTAAAAATTTTTTTCTCTATTGATTTTAGGGAGAGGGAGAGAAAGATAGAAGTATCTATGAGAGAGAACATCGACTGGCTGCCTCCTGCATGCCCCTCACTGGGGATCAGGCCCACCACCTGGGCATGTGCCTTGACAAGGAATCAAACTGGTGACCACCAGGTGCATGGGTAGGTGAGATGCTCAACCACTGAGCCTCACTGGCCGGGCAGTAAGAACATATTTTTCAAAAATACATATAAATGGGAAGGATCTACAAATTCCTAAGAGAAACAGAGAACAACAACTGTGTTTAAGGGTTTGAAAAAGAAAATACTTCCAGGTAAAGAAATCAGGAAGAGCTGATAACACAAAAGACAGTTAACCTTGTCCTTGGAGAATAAGTAAAATTAGAACAAGGGAAACAGGAGGGTGAATTCCTAGTGGAAAAAATGGCATAAGCCAAATTGCGGAGTCAGGAAAACGTGTGATGCATATAGAAACATTAAGTGGTTCAGTTGGGCTGGAAATACAGAGCATTCATCAAAACATCTTCTATTTAGCCAGTGATTACTCAGTACTTGTTCAAGTATTCATCCTGAAGATATTTAAACATTTGCCGTTGAAACAGAGAGATCAAGAGACTCCTCCAAAGTCACACAGAAAACCTTCACACGCAAGTCAGTGCCATTTTCTTTCAAATACTAGGTATTGCTGACTCTTCAAAAATGAGGTTTCCCATCCGTGAGAAAGGAGACTATGCTTTAGTTTCATTGTTTCCATTTAACCATCTTTGAAAAAGTCATGTTATTCTTTGACAAATGGAGGAAATGTATTAGCCCCTAACTTTCAATGAACATGTAGGTATCGATGCCCCAAACAAGAGGCTCGGGGATTTATATATCATAAAATTAAAACTTCATTGCTTTTGCCACTCAGTTAAGGGTGTTTCTTGGTTTTTGTACTATAATTAAATTGCTGTTGTCAGGGAAATGGTATGCAGAGAGAAAAGATATATAGGAGACGCAGGGGTCACAAGAAAGCCACATTCCCCCAGGACTCCTGTTATGTCACAGTTGTATGCTTTGTATATTCCGTGTATCACAATTCCTTTCAGCCATCTTGTTCCCAAGCCCTGGGTGCCTCCCTCGCTCCAAGGAATAGCTGTGGGTTTTGCAAGTTATTATTATTATTATTATTTTTTTATCCTCACCCGAGGACATTTTTCCATTTTTTGTTCAGATAGAGCGGGAGGGAGAGAGAGAGAGAAACATCAACATGAAGGGACACATCGAGTGGCTGCCACCCGCACGACCAACCAGGGCCGGGGACAAACTGCAACCGAGGTACGTGCCCTTAGCAGGAACCGAACCCGGGTCTCTTTGTACCGCAGGCCGACGCTCCAACCGCTGAGCCAAACCGGCCAGGGTGCAAGTTATTATTAAACAGATGTGGCCCACCCCTTACTCCACAGCCAGTTTCCCGAACCACCCTGCATTAAACTCAATCATCCTTTTGCTGCATAGGAATTCATGTTTTCTACTACTGAGCTAACCAGTCATGGGTTTGTGCCCCACACTGAAGGTTTTATGGCACTCAAAACAATGCACCTGGCTTTGAGGCTACTGCAACCTTAAAAAAATTGTGATAATTAGAGGTATTCCAAACAGTTCCACACAAGTCTTTATTGGGCTTCCTACCACCATGAATTGAACAGAAGGAAACTGTCCTCTCCTTCCCTCTCCGCCCCTTCTCCTCTCCACTGCAGGGCAGGGAAGCTGAGGGCTCAAACCAGGAAGTGACATCATCTAGGACCTGGTTTCGTTTCTCCATAAAGTACATTACTTGAATTAAATCTACCGAATGGACTAGTAAAAGGAACACTAGGGAGAAATGAGGGTATTGATCACTCCTTGGACATCACCAATGTGCAGAATGCCCAAGGGGGATCAAAGTTCAGCTTCCTCGGCGGAGAGCGGAATTTTTGTCTTGTGATGTTCTTTTATTATTTCCTAGGGCGAGGGGATCTGGAAAGTATACAAAGGCTAAGAACTATATTACTTCTAATTTACATAATGTTTTAGATGTATTGTGTGTGATGTCATTTTGATGTTAATCCCGACACTGATCCTGCAGGACAGTTAAACCACTGATTCACAAAGTATTGGATCACATTTTGGAGGGCAGAGGTCAACTTTCCATAGCCCATGAATAAGTCCTGGGTAGGTATGTGTCTAGGAGGGGGTGTCTGTGTGTATTTCAGAACAGCAGATATGGAGACACAGTCATGGAGCATCAGGGTAAAAATAAATGGTAATCACACCAACTATCTAATGGCTTTGTTCAATAAAATATCCCCTCCAAGAGTGGGTAATAATCTATTGTAACAAGGTTTATTTTGTTGTGTTTCACTAGTCTCAGGATAGATATTCTGCTTTTCTATCACTTTGGAAAGAAAAATAGAATGTCCCCTCAAAAGAATAGCCATCCTCAGAGACAATCACCATGGCAGAGGCAGGGTCTCAGAAAAGTACCTAAGGCCAGGCCCAAGGCAGATAGAAAATAGGAAGCCTCACTTGCTCGGGACTGCAACTTGAAGAGGATGAAAAGTCCAAAGTCACTTCCAGATGGGTCAGGTGCCATTTGGACACCTATGGGCGGGTGGAGGTATGTCAGCAGGGTGAGGCGTGTGTTGCTTCAGGGCTTGATCACGCCACAACGTGTTTCTGGAAAAGCTGCAGGTGTAGCTGATCATTAAAGGAGTACGTGCTGCTGTGTTGGGAGAGTGCTTTAGTGAGAAATGTCTTTGGGAGCAGGAAATCCCAGATGGCACAGGATTAGAAGATGTCCAGCCCTCCACGCTCAGATTCTAATCCTGCCATTGCCCTCCTTGAGAGATTTCAGTCCGTGTTACTCAGGTGGTTCCTTTGTGTTTCATCCACGTATAATATTTCAGTGATAAACCCATGGAGCTGGAGACCAAATGCCAGAAATCTATTGTTGATGTTCTCCAAAGGGGGAGTATTCACCACAGTCACGGTCCTTCACAGGGCATTAAATAGATAACTAGAGCATTTAATCCAACTGGGGCTCTAAGTCCAGTGTTCAGACCTGTGGTGATCACTCTCTGCACCTGGCTAGCTCCCCAATGTCCCAACAGCTTTGTCCTTAATAGCCAGTATTTTCTGAGCACTTTTCAAATTTCAGACACTATGTCATTCAACCCTCACAATCTCTTTAGGAGATTGTAGGATTATTGCCATTTTCAGAGGGGCAGACAGGTTTGAATTGATCATGCAACTGTCTAAGGCCACGTGGTAGTAAGCAGCACACCTGGACTTTCACCTACGTCTACTTCAGTCCAAGTCTGTGATCTCGACTACCACCCTGGGCCGCCTTCCTGGTCACCTCCGAGAACCTGAGACAACATGCCAGGTAGGGTGCCAGGTGGGAAGTGCTGATCAGTACCCTTTTTTTTTTGCATTTATCTTCATACAGAGCAGGAGGGAGAGAGAGAAGCATCCATGTGAGAGAGACACATCAACTGGCTGTCACCGACACGACCCCAACCAGGGCCGGGCACAAACTGCAACCGAGGTACGTACCCTTAGCGGGAACTGAACCCAGGACTCTCTGGTCCACAAGCTGATGTTCTAACCGCTGAGCCAAACCAGCCAAGCAGATCAGCATCTTTTTATTTTTATTTATTTATTTTTATTTATTTTTGTTACAGATGTTCCCCCCCCATTAACACTGTCCTCCCCCTTCCTCTCTGTCCTGTCCCCAGCTTTGTTGTCCATGTCCATTGGTCATGCATACATGCATATAAGTTCTGTGGTTTATCTCCCCCCCCAGCACCCCCTCTTCTGGGGATTGTCAGTCTGTACTCTATTTCCACATCTCTGGGACTACCCTGTTCTTCAGACTGTTATATTCATTATATTCCCCAAATAAGTGAGATCATACGATACTTGTCTTTCTTTGTTTGGCTTGTTTCGCTTACTATAATACTTTCCAGGTCCCTCCATGTTGTCTCAAAAGATAATAGATCTTTCTTTCTTACAAATGCATAGTACTCCATTGTGTATATGTATTACAGCTTTTTTATCCATTCGTTTACTGATAGACACTTGGGCGGTTTCCAGATCTTAGCTATTGTAAATAGTGCTGCTATGAACATGGGGGTACATATATTCTTTCTGGTTGCTGTTTCAGGCTTCTTAGGGTATATTCCCAGAAGTGGGATCACTGGGTCAAATGGAAGTTCAATTTTTAATTTTTTGAGGTAACACCATATTGTTTTCCATAGTGGCTGCACCAGTCTGCATTCCCACCAGCAGTGTACTAGAGTCCCCTTTTCTCTACACCCTAGCCAACACTTGTTGTTTGATGATTTGTTGATGGCAGCCATTCTGATAGGTGTGAGGTGATATCTCATTGTTGTTTTAATTTGCATCTCTTTGATGATTAGTGATGTTGAGCATTTTTTCATATGTCTCTTAGCCATTTGTATGTCCTGTTTGGAGAGGTGTCTATTTAGGCCCTCTGCCCATTTTTTAAATTGGGTTCTTTGTCTTTCTTTTGTTGAGCTGTATGAGCACTCTATATATTTTGGAAATTAACCCCTTATCTGATGTATCATTGGCCATTACGCTCTCCCATACAGTGGGTTGCTTTTCCATTTTGGTGTGCAGAAGCTTTTGAGTTTGATGTATTCCCATGTGTTCATTTTTCTCCTTTGCTTCAGTTGCTTTAGGTGATGTATCAGTGAAAATTCTGCTGTGTGTGATGTCTGAAATTTTGTTGCCTACATTTTCTTCTAGGATTTTTATGGATTCATGAGTCACATTTAAGTCTTTTATCCATTTTGACTTTATTCTTGTGTATGGTGTAAGTTGATGGTCTAGTTTCATTTTTTTTGCAAGTAGCTGTCCAATTTTCCCAACACCATTTATTAAAGAGGCTGTCTTTACTCCATTGTCTGCTCTTTCCACCTTTGTCAAATATTAATTGAGCATAATGTTTTGGGTCCATTTCTGGGTTCTCTGTTCTATTCCATTGATCTATGTGCCTGTTCTTGTGCCAGTACCAGACTGTTTTGATTATAGTAGCTTTGTAGTGTAACCTGATATCCTGTATTGTGATCATGCCTACTTTGTTCTTCTTTTTCAAGATTGTTGTGGCTATTCGGGGTCTTTTTTGGTTCCATATGAATTTTTGAAGTATTTGTTCTAGTTCTGTGACCTATGTTGTTGGGATTTTCACGGGGATTGCACTGAATCTATAGATTGCTTTGGGTAATATGGACATTTTAACAATGTTAATTCTTCCAATCCATGAACAAGGTATGTACTTCCACTTTTTTATATCTTCTTCTATTTTTTTTTCAATGTCCTGTAGTTTTCTGCAAATAGGTCCTTTATTTCTTTGGTTAAGTTTATTTCTAGGTATCTTAATTTTTTGCTGCAATGGTAGATGTGATTGTTTTTTTAGTTTCTCTTTCTGTGAGTTCATTATTGGTGTATAAGAATGCTGTCGATTTCTTGGCGTTAATTTTGTATTCTGCTACTTTGCCAAATCCATTTATTGAGTCTAGTAGATTTTTAATGGAGTCTTTGGGGTTTTCTATATATAATATCATGTCATCTGCAAATAATGACAGTTTCACTTCCTCCTTTCCAATTTGGATCTCTTTTATTTTTTCTTCATGTCTGATTGCTGTGGCTAAGATTTCCAGTACTGTGTTAAATAAGAGTGTCGAAAGTGGGCATCCTTGTCTTGTTCCTGTTCTTAAGGGAAATGCTTTTAGTTTTTGTCCATTGAGTATGATGTTAGCTGTAGGTCTTTCATATATGGCCTGTATTATGTCGAGATATGATCCCTCTATTCCCAAATTGCTGAGTGTTTTTATCAGAAATGGGTGTTGGATTTTGCTGAATGCTTTTTCAGCGTCTATTGATATGATCATATGATTTTTATCTTTCATTTTGTTTATGTGGTGTATCACATTTATTGATATGCAAATATTGTACCAGCCTTGCATCCTGGTCATGGCGATGAATTCCACTTGGTCATGGTGAATAATTTTTTTGATGTATTGCTGGATCTGATTTGCTAGTATTTTGTTCAGGATTTTGGCATCTATGTTCATCAGGGATATTGGCCTGTAGTTTTCTTTTTTTGTAGCATCTTTATCTGTTTTTGGAATTAGAATTATGCTGGCCTCATAAAACGGGTTTGGAAGTCTTCCTTCTTCTTTAATTTTTCGAAATAGTTTGAGGAGGATGGGTATTAGTTCTTCTTTGAATGTTCGGTAAAACTCCCCCGTGAAGCCATCTAGGCCTGGGCTTTTGTTTGCTGGGAGAGTCTTGATTATGTCTTCAATTTCCATTGTTGTTATTGGTCGGTTCAATTTTTCTATGTCTTCCAGGTCCAGTTTTGGGAGACTATGTGTTTCTAGAAATTTGTCCATTTCACTTAGATTGTCAAATTTATTGCCATATAATTGTTCATAGTATTTGTTAACGATCCTTTGTATTTCTGTGGTGTCAGTTATTATTTCTCCTCTTTCATTTCTGATTTTGTGTATTTGCGTTCTCTCTCTTTGTTTCTTGGTGAGTCTAGCCAAGGGTCCATCAATCTTGTTTCTCTTTTCAAAGAAGCAGCTCTTTGTTTCATTGATCCTTTGAATTGGTTTTTTGGTCTCCATGTCATTTATTTCTGCTCTGATATTTACCATTTTCCTTCCTTCTACTTGTTGTGGGGTTTTCTTTTTGTTGGCTTTCTAGTTCTTTAAGTTGTGAGGTTAGATAGTCTATTAGAAATTTTTCTTGCATCTTGAGGTAGGCTATGAACTTCCCTCTCAGAACTGCTTTCACTGCATCCCATAGATTTTGTCTTGTTGTGTGTTTGTTTTCATTGATTTCCAGGAAGTTTTTCTTACTTGATCTTCATGGTAACCCATTCACTGTTCAATAACATGCTATTTAGCCTCCATGTTTTCGAATGCCTTTCATGTTCTTGTTGCAATTGATTTCTAATTTCATGCCATTTTGATCTGAGAAGATGCTTGATATGATTTCAATCTTCTTGAACTTGTATAGACTTAATTTGTGCCCTAACATGTGGTCTATCTTTGAGAATGTCCCATGTGCACCTGAGAAGAATGTGAATTCTGCAGTTCTGGGATATAATTCTCTGTAGATATCTATTAAATCCATTTGATCTAGCACTTCATTTAGAGTCTGTGTTTCCTTGTTAATTTTTTGTCTAGAGGATCTATTCAGTGATGTGAGTTTAAGTACCCTGCTGTGATTGTATTGCTGTCAATTTCTCCTTTGAAGTCCTCCAGAAGATTTTTAATATATTTTGGTTCTCCTATATTGGCTGCATACATGTTTACCAAGGTTATATCTTCCTGTTGGATAGATCCTTTCAATATTATGGCCTTCTTTGTCTCTAGTTATGGCCTTCATTTTGAAATCTAATTTATCAGATATGAGTATTGCCACCCCAGCTTTTTTTTTTCTTTCCGTTTGCTTGAAAGATTTTTTTCCATCCCTTCACTTTCAACCTATGTGAGTCTTTTGTTGTGAGGTGGGTCTTTGGAAACAACATATAGTTGAGTCATGCTTTCTTATCCAGTCAGCTACTCTGTGTCTTTTTATCAGAGCATTCAGACCATTTACATTTCAGGTGATTATTGATATGTGTTATTTATTGCCATTTTCGTTTAGTGTGGTTATATTTTTCTTCCCATTTTTTCTAATAATTACAGCATTCCTTTTAGCATATCTTGCAGTGCTGGTTTGGTGCTAATATATTCCCTTAGTCTTTTTTTTTTTTTTTTTTTTGGTCTGGGAAGTTCTTTATTTGACCTTCTATTTTGAATGATAGCCTTGCTGGATAGAGAAGTCTTGGATTCAGATCCTTGTTTTTCATGACCTTGATTACTTTATGCCATTTCCTTTTGGCCTGTAGTGTTTCTGTTGAGAAGTCAGTTGAGAGCCTCATGGGGTTTGTTGTTTGTTTTTTTTTGTAGGTAACCTGTTGCTTATCTCTTGCTGCCTTTAGGATTTTCTCTTGTCTTTAATTTTTGGCATTTTAATCATTATGTGTCTTGGTGTGGTCCTGTTTGGGTTCTTACTTGGGGCTCTCTGTGCTTCTTGAACTTGAATGCCTTCTTCCTTCACCAAGTTAGGAAAGTTTTCTGTCACTGTTTCTTCAAATATATTCTCTAATCCTTGCCCATTTTCTTTCTCTTCAGGGACTCCTATGATGTGAATGCTATTACGTTTCCAGTTGTCCCACAGTTCTCTTAAGCTATCTTCCTGTTTTTTAATTGTTTTTTCCTTTTGGTTTTCTGATTGGTTGATTTTTTTCTACCCTGTCTTCTAATTCACTGATCTGGTCCTCAGCTTCCTCTACTCTGCTGGTTAGTCCTTCCAATGTGTTCTTTATTTCTGCTATGTCATTCTTTATTTCCACTTGGTTGGTTTCCAATGTATTTATATCTTTACTCATGGTGCTGATGTCCTTATTCATGCTGTTGAGTTTCCTCAGATCATGGCTCTGAACTCTACCTCTGATAATTTGCTTAACTGCATTTCATTTATCTCATCTTCATTAGAGTTCTCTCATTCTTTCAATTGTGATTTGTTTCTTTGTTTCACCATTTTGGCTATTTCAGTGGGTTTTGGAGCCTGCCAAATTTTCCCTGTGGGTGTTGGTGTTCTGCTATTTGTGGCTCCTTCTACTGGGTTTGGATGAGCCTGGGTGGGCCCACGTTAAACACCACTGTCAAGTCTTACTTTTCTGGGTAGATTTGCAAGCAAATATATTCTATCCTCTAGCTTTTTGCCTAGAGGCTAGTAGTCTCTGTTACTCAAGGCCTTGGAATGTAGCCCTGGTGTTCTGCGTAAGAGGATTTCCCAAGAGTGGGGCAGATGCTGGTTGTTAATGAGCCTCAATTTGCATTTCTTTGCCTCACCTGGAAAAGGCTGAATCTCTGAGGGAGAGGCTACTGCTTTCCCCCACAGCTCTGGGAAGGAGCAAACTGACCACCGTTCTTTGTGGCCGCAACTCAGCAAAAATTCTGAGTGCCCTCCAAACTCCAGGTGTCCCCACAGAGTTCCAGTCCAGTGTGCCCTCCCTCTGCCGGAGCCCCAGGTAAGTGGCTGTAGCCAAACCAGTGCTCTGTTTCATTCCTCTGCGCTGTGGAGCAAGCTTAGTATTTTATCCCCAAGGGCACTGCTCACAGCTAAGACCGCTGCTGTCCGTGGGCTTCCAGCCCGCCACCGTCTCTCACCTCCACAGATCCTACCAGTGTCCCTGGCTATATGGTCCTGTACCACTGCTTTTCTGTTGCTTTCTTCTGAAGATTTGTCTTTATTTTAGTTGTAATTCCCCTTTGGTCCTGGGAGATCGTCTGTGTAGCTTCCATTCACTCTGCTGCGATTTTCCTATCCTGATCAACATCTTTTTAATCAGCTATTTTAGGAGGCTTGACACTATGGGGTCTGTTGTTTGCCAGTTGTATGACCTTTAAGTTTCCTTCCTTCTCTAAGCCTCAGTTTCCTTCTCTGCAAAATGAATATTACTGTTCCCTTATAGCTACAAAGTTTTTATAGAAGGAATGTGAAAAGATGGAAAGTGAATAAAACTGTAAAAATACTTAAAAAGATATGAGGAATTGTTACACCTTGATTTTACATTTTCCTAATATTTCTCAGGAATGAATGAGGTCCGGGGTTCGGGGAAAGAATCCAAGGGAAGGTGGATATCATTTATTCGTTCAGTAAATACTGTACACCTGCTGTGCCAGGAATGATGAAAAGCAGGTATCGCATAGCTTCAGGATAGATGCTTTGTGAAGAACTTAATCTATTTTTTCACATTTAAAAGACTACCGCGCAGATCAGTTACTGGGAAACCATCTCTGAATTGCTCTCTGAACTATAACTGTGTTGAAAATTAAATTTTTAAGAAGTGACCTTGCCCAGCCGGTGTGGCTCAGTGGTTGAGAATCAACCCATGCACTAAGAGGTCGCTGGTTCCATTCCCAGTCAGGGCACATGCCCAGGTTATGGACCAGATCCCCAGTGGGAGGCACACAGGAGACTGCCAATCAATGTTCTCTCTCATCGATGTTTCTATCTCTCTCTCCCTGTCCCTGTCTGTCTCTAAAATCAATAAAGAAAAAAAAATTAAAAGAAAAATAGGTAAATATAAAAAGTGACCTTAATGCTGGCTTCCAAGCAGGCTTTGGACAAATCAGCACTTTTTTAAGCTATAAATTACAGTTGACTATCAAAGGTCAACTTTGATAGTGTTTTTTGCCCTCTTGGAAAGAAAAAAAAAGTCTAGACTCTTCAAACTTAAAAGTCTACTTTCCAAATAAATATCACTGTGGAAATGCAATTCAACAAGTATTTTCTCCAGGGCACAGTGGCGTGCGCCTGTAGTCCCAGCTACTCGGGAGGCTGAGGCTAGAGGATGGCTTGAGCCCAGGAGTTCTGGGCTATAGTGCGCTATGCCCATTGGGCGCGGCACTAAGTTGGGCATTAATGTGGTGACATCCCGGGAACGGGGGACCAGGTTGCCTAAGGAGGGGTGAACCGGCCCAGGTCTGTGTTTTCTGCTAAGCATGCTAAGAATTGGAGTGTTGCGAGGGGGAGGGGTGCGGATGGTAATGTTGATTACCATTGTCTGTAAGACTTGGTTGCTACCCTCAAAGTGGCAATAATTTCCATGGAACTGTGCTAACATGTGTGAAATTTTAGAAGTTGAGACAGATTAAGACAGAAATGGATTAAACCAGATGTCAATATGAGAAAAAAGCATTTGGGCATTCTAAGGGTTATGTTCTTGGGTTAGGAAGGTGAATTCTTTTTGTGGAACGTCTGAAAGTGAAGCAGAGGAGCTTTAATTTGGCTTGTGAGGAATTAATGAGCCCATTAAAGGTTTTAGAATAGACAGTAACATGATGAAAAGATATAAAATATCTAAGTCAAGCATCCTACTTAGGGTCCTTTAAGTTTTGAAGGCTTTATTACTAGAAGTAAATCAAATTAAGCAAAAAAAAAAAAGTGTAAGTAGAGAAATTTATTAACTCATATAACTAGAAAGTTCAGTCGTAGACTTTGGTCATGGTGGTCCAGGCACTCAAACAATGTCATCAGCTCTCTGATTGGCTTCATTCCTAGGCTGTCTTCATACAGTAGTAAAATGGCTCTCAACAGCTCCAGGCTTAGGTAGGTTTCAGAGGTTAGGGGCCCAGAGAAAGAGCCTCTGGAGACAATGCCCCCTAGTGAGCTCTGATTGGCCCAGTGAGGTTGTACTCATTGCTGAAAACTCACTGTGGCCAGGGGGATGAAGCTGTTTGATTGGTTAGGACTGAGTCATACACAATCCCTAAGATAGGGAGGTGACTCTGGACAGTTCTCCTCCTACCTCCTTTTACTGCAAATTTTGAGTAAGATATTTACAGAATGAGGGTGGAGTAGTTTCTCAAAGGAAGGGTTGTGCTCACACACACACACACATGCATTACTCACGCTTGACTTGAACAAATTGCTTTTATACTTTCATTTTGTGGTCATACTGTGAGTCATAGTTCCCATTTTTGAGTACCTAACACAGAAGTTTCTCTATTCCTCTGTATGTAAACAAGTTAGGTTCTAAAAAGCTAGTTGTAAATCCTTTTATTCATAACTGGAATCAGAAGGTGTAGCAGAGCTGGATAGCTGACCCCCCAAAGACTCTTTCAGAGTGTAGAGTTGTTGCTAGAAGGTGATACCCAGCCTGGGGTTATAATTTTTTTTTTATCCTCACCTGAGGACATTTTTTGTTGTTGTTTTTTGTTCAGATAGAGTAGGAGGGAGGGAGGGAGAGAGGGAGAGAGAGAGAGAGAGAGAAACATCATCGTGAAAGGGACACATCGAGTGGTCGCCACCCGCACGACCGAACCAGGGCCGGGGATGAACTGCAACCGAGGTACATGCCCTTAGCGGGAACCGAACCTGGGTCTCTCTGGACTGCAGGCCGACGCTCCAACCGCTGAGCCAAACCGGCCAGGGCCTGGGGTTATAATTTTTAATCCTGCTCCCGCTAGTTCTTGCTGATGGGAGGTATGAAGAGTGACGTTTGTCCCTTCTGGGTGGATGGCAAGAGGTGGCTGTGTCCTCCCCACAGCTCCTTTCTCATCTGTTAGATTAATGGAGAGACTCCCAGGACCTGACAGACAACAGAGCCATGAGATAGAGAATTCCTGGCTTCGTGCACCTGAAGTGTCACCCTAAAAGCATCACTCATTGAATTCTCACATGAGTGAGAAATATACCTTTATTATGTTAACCCGATGAGAATTCGAGTCTTACCTTGACAAGTTCAGATGGGTTTAACCTCATCATCTACACTCTCATTTGAGTGTGACCTTCAAAACTTTAAAACAAAGTATTCACACTTCTCCTTACAGATATACCTTCCTTCTAACGTCTTTCTCAACAATAACCAACTTACTTCATATGCTCGAAATCTGTACACTCCCTTTTCACTCAGATCCTGAATACCCACAAACTATTCATAGCTTGTGACAGGTCTCATTAGCAAGGTTACCAAGTTTCACCCTTAATTCTCTAACAAACACATGGTCTTCTCTCTTCTGAATGAACATATTGCTACTAACACTTAAATGGTATTCTGTTTCACCAGTCACTTTTCTTTTGCTCTTAATGATTATTGCCGATTGCACAGGTATAGACAGATCCTTGCACCTGCTTTATGAATAGCTCTTTGTCTTTAGACATTTACCTGCAGTCCAGTGAATCACACCGCTTAAAAATTATAACTATGCCCTACCTTGTTTACATAATTATCACGTGCCTCTTCTTATTAGCATTTTCAATACCTTTATTGCTTTTGCATTTATTGGCCATTATGGATTAATAATCTTTGCAAAACTGCTCAGAACCTGGACACACAAAGCAAATATGTAGGAGAATCCCCATCAAAAAAAAAAAACCCCATCAAAGACAAAAGCTAATGTCCCCTGTTAATGGTGAGCCAGACTGATTGATGTATTTTTACCTTGTTCTTGTTCTTAGCTTTATTAATGTGTGAATATTCTTAAATTGTAGAATCTTGGAAAGCCAAACTTAGACAGGTCATTCATCCAGTCAAATACCTACATTTTATACATGAAAAGAAAGAGAGACAGGGACAGAGAATGAGAGAGGAGAGTAACAGATTCTTGATCACATGAATAAACTTTAATGCAAATGTGATTGAAGCAAAACTTAATATATGAGGGTTTTCTAGATTTCTTCCGTTTGCCCTATCAATTTCTAATAATGACATTTTGTTTTCACCAGCACAGCATCTCCCTTTGGTAGTTTCGGAAAATATTATCTTTGCCTAATTCACAGGAGAAAGCCGAGAGAGACACACATGGGACATGATGTGGATTCGTGTATGTTTGATCAATTCTTAGGCTCTGGGCAATGGGGAAAATATCAGAGAAACTGTAGATCTATGGGATCAAGATATGTGAAAGAGGCAATGGGAAATTTGGGGTGTGGGGTAAGAGACTGAAGGACTCTGAAGGACCTGATGCTTTTGAGATAACTCAAAAAGTGAGACCTATCACTTTCACCTTTATTCTTAGGATCCAGTGCTAATTAGTTGGAAAGATAGCCATTTTTGAATTTGAGCCAATTATTCCCAATATAGTCAATAAATGAATTCAATAAATTATATTCAATAAATATTCCAAATGTCACTGAATACATAAACTGTGCAAAGTATTGCTTCTCAGACTTTTGTTTGAAATATCCCTAATGTCAATGAGAAGATTTATCCATGGGCCTGGAGATGAAGCCCAAAGAAAAACATTTCTGTTACCTTTAAAATGTATTAGGATAAAGCCAATGAAATTGTCATTTTTATAGGCAAAAAAATGGTCGTTGAATTTTGGCAATTTCCTATGATTCAACATAATATAAAAACACTACTTTCCATTCACAATATAAATGATTTTAATATCAAGATTTATTTAAAATTTCTGACCTGTGAGTAGAATTACAGACCAGAAAGACATGTCCTGTTCAGCCTGTGGCTCTGAGTACCCTTCAACAGTCTGAAGTTCGGAGAAAAGCAACAGACCTCTCAAAAACACGAGGCTAAGAAACTTAAGAGCCATCAGTAAAGAGTCCAGCTTGATTCAAAACCAAACTCAATGGTGGGGTTTGCAGGATGGCAAGAGATTGGACCCATGAACCAAGAGGTCATCGGTTCGATTCCTGGTCAGGGCAGACACCCAGGTTATGGGCCCGATCTCCAGTGGAGGACATGCAGGAGGTGGCCAATCCATGTTCTCCCTCATCGATGTTCCTATCTCTCTCTTGCTCTCCCTTCCTCTCTCTCTAAAATCAATAAAGAAAAAAAAAAGCAGAATAACATCTCTCCACCAAATAATGTGATCCTCTAATTATTTTAGTTTTGTCACCTCCACAGTACTGAGTATGTCCTGTGTCAACCATTCCTATGAAAAGTTTAGAGATACTCAGTCTGGATTTTTCTGAGACAGTGTTACTCCTAAGAGCTAAGAACATCTATTTTGTCTTCCTTACTTCCAACGTGTGTGTGCACGCATGTGTGTATGTGTGTGTATGTGTGCATGTGTGTGTGTGTGTGTGTGAGTGAAGGTGAAGTAGGGGAATTTCCCCAGGTGGAAGTTGGATCTTGCTTCACTGGAATAATGAAAGCAAAGGAAAGGAAGCACAGGGCTAGGATCTCAATCCAGCTCTGGACACTGGCTCTACATACTTTGTAAGATGCCAGAAATTTTCCTCCTTTCGCATATAGTTTCTGTTAGCTGATATCTGTTTCCTATTCAGATTGGCAGTAAAACTTAAAAAAAAATTTTTTTCCTTTATTGATTTTAGACAGAGAGGAAGGGACAAGAAGAGAGAGAGAGAGAAACATCGATGAGAGAACATCGACTGGCTGCCTCCTGCATGCCCCCTATTGGGGATCAGGCCCACCACCCGGGCATGTGCCCTGACGGGGAATTGAACCGGTGACCTCTTGGTGCATGAGTTGATGCTCAACCATTGAACCACACTGGCCAGATGACAGTAAAACTTTTAAAATTAGACCCCTGGTGACTTTTCCAGAGGATAGAGTGGGGCGTGGTGGTAACATGTAGAAGGAGAGATACTCAGTCTGGATTTGAGTAAGTAGAGTAAGTTCTTTGAGGTCTAAGGCAATGAAGATAAAAACATCTTTGGTCTGAGAAACGGCCGGAGAACATACTGTTAGGAAGACACAGAGAGGGAGAAAGGGTCCCCAAAAGCCCTAGGTGGACAGCAATGCTTCTCCCAGGGGCTCCTGTCACGAAAGTGCCACTACAGTGCCAGGCACGTGGCCACTGCTGGCTGTGTGGACGAAAGGCTCCAGGACCCGGTCAAACAGAGAAGAAGCCCCTCACAGGAAAGGACAGAGCGTTTGAAGCCCAGTTTGTGAGATCCGAGACAAGACAGAAACATCGGTCGCCGGTTTCCAAGATCCAAATTCATTCAGGAAATCGTGTTTCTTTTTTGCTGTTTTTCAGAGCCATCTGTCCATTTCTTTTCACCCAAATCTTCAAGGAGGAGGACCACAGTCAAGAAGATGTTTTATCTAATCCAGATTCATACCAAACACTATGTATTTAAATACTTATTTTCTTTCCAAATGAGATTTTCTTGATTCTTGGGTAAAATCCAATGCTTTTCCTTTAATCCGTCTTCTTGGTCACTACCAGGATTTTAGAAAGAGCTCTCGTTGGATTTTTAAGATAACTAGCAAGCTGCGTGTCTATACAAAAGTAATTTTATACCCCAGCAAAAGAGCGTAGTCAGCAGATAATTTACTCTTGTGGCTTTTCATTAGCTCACTCTCCCTCGGGGCAATTTCGAGGTTAGGGCCAGACTCTTCCACTTTCTCAGAAGCTGTTAGAATTACCGCTGCACTTCACCAAGTGAGTCACAAAACGGCGACAACCAGAACTAACCCTTGTAATTGAGGTAGATGTCATTTATTAAGTGTCTCGTATGTTATTCATTTTACGTATATTATTTAATCCTCTCAAGTCATAGGAGTTAGAGCTAATCTTTATTTTAAGGAGAAGCAGGTTTTGAGAAGTTAAGTAATTTCCCTAAGTCATACAGTTAATAAATGGCAGAGTTGACACTGTCTCTGTGACTCCAAAACCCATCACGGTTCCGCTCTGCTCTCCAGCCTTACAGCACCCCTCCCCTTTAACCTCGCACAGGGTAGACTCAGCGTCACAGCTCCTGCGATCAAGAGGGTTTGCGAGGAAGCACAGATACTTCATCTGCCAAAGGCAATGCATGACCACATTGCTATAGTGGTTTTTATCATTTTTAATGCAATAAAATTCCACCCAGAACCTACATATAAAATAGAAACACATTTTATTAATGTATGTTTATTTAGTTGGTAACTTCAAATATTTAGCATTTGCTTAGTACAAAGAAGTGAGCTATTTTTTGTAAATTTGAAATTAGGAGTAAAGATGGCATTTTAATTTTTTATTAGCTTGACTATTAATGAAATACAAAATATTTGCATATCCCCTAAAGCACCTTCTGAAAAGTATTACTTTAGAGTCCTTCCTCCCTCCCTCCCTCCCTCCCTCCCTCCCTCCCTCCCTCCCTCCCTCCCTTCCTTCTTCCTTCCTTCTTTCCTTCCTTCCTTCCTTCCTCCCTCCCTCCCTCCCTTCCTTCCTTCCTTCCTCCCTTCCTTCCTCCCTCCCTTCCTTCCTTCCTTCCTTCCTTCCTTCCTTCCTTCCTTCCTTCCTTCCTTCCTTCCTTCCTTCCTTCCTTCCTTCCTTCCTTCCTTCCTTCCTTCCTTCCTTCTTCCTTCCTTCCTTCCTTCTTTCCTTCTTCCCTTCCTTCCTCTCTCCCTCCCTTCCTTTCTTCCTTCTTTCCTTCCTTCCTTTTCCTTCCATCCTCCTTTCCTTCCTTCTTTCTTCTCTTCCTTCCTCTCTTTAAAATGTTGATATTTTTAAGCATTTTCTTCTAAGAACCAGAAACTGAAAGAATGAGAAAGAGATCCTGCTCCTGAGAGCTCATGTTTTAATCCAAAGAGACATAGCATGAACACAATTAACGTAAGGATAAGAAGTGTCCCATAAAGTAGAAAAGGTTTTGGACTTTGAAGTGGCAGTGACTGTTCTGGCTGGGCGCGGGGCGGAGATCCTGGTAGACTTTGAAGAAGAGGTAGCTCTTGCCGAGCGGCGGGAATGATACATGCTGTGGTACAGAGAATGGCTAAGGAGAGACGAGGCGATGGAAAAGAAAGAGGGCAGGCGGCAGAGCTGAAAGACAATCCGTCCGAGCCGCGCTTGGAGGAGAGCTGTGTGAGCAGGACTGGAAAGGTGGGCTGGTGTCAGGCAGTGAAGTCTGTGAATGTCTTTCTGAGGAAGTGTGGCCCTTATGTCATAGGTAATAGAGGTCATCAAAAAGTTTGAGCAGGGACGTGAAAATAGCCAAGCTGTCCTTTTTATGAGGTTAGCCTGAAGGCACCTCCTGTGGGGCACGGGTTGAAGCAGAGCCTCCTGTCAGGGAGAACTCTGAAGATGATCTTGACACCAGTGACGGGGAGTCATCCTGGGGGAGGGATTCTTCATGATGAGGGCAGGGGATGAGGTCGGAAGCTATGCGATGGGAGAAGGAAGGATTTAGACATGTCTTGGTGTGCTGGATTGAATAGTGTTCCTCCAAAATTCACAGCTACCTGGAACTGCTGAATGTGACCTTATTTAGAAATAAGATCTTTACAGAAATAATCACGTTCAAGTGAGGTCATCCTGGATTAGGTTGAGCCTTAATCAAATGACCGGTGCTCTTATAAAGGTAAGGGAGATTTGGAGACATGGAAAGACACACAGAGAAGGTGACAGAGACTGGAGTGCATGCCAAGGAGCACCGAGGATTGTTGGTAAGCAGCGGGATCTAGGAGGAGAAGGGATGATCCCCCAGAGCTTTCAGAGAGCACAGCTCTGTGGACACCTCGATTCGGACTTCTAGCCCACAGAACCACGAGAGAATACATTTGTTATTTTAAGCCACTAAATGTATGTTTATTTGTTCTAATAGTTCTAGGACCTTAATGTACCTGGGCAACCTTAGAAAATTGGATGGTAGTAGTTACCCTTAGGGGCAAGGAGAGACTTATAAAAATTCAGTATACTAATGAGGATAAAGCACCTTTCTATGACAAATTCCATACTGGGCTTTTGTGGGAAGATAAGCAGGGCATTGCCCCTAATTCAAGAATCTTGTAGACCAAGTAGTGGAGACTGAACAATCAATATGAGCAGATAAGGAAACTGAGACTCAAGGAAGAGAGGCACTAAAATCCACAGGTGAATAAAGGGGGCTTGACTCCATCTCCCCTGCTTCCTAGTCCAGTCTGAAGACAGATTTTCATAGGAGAGTAAAACTGAAGGGGAGGGGACGGAATGGAGAAGGAGGCTTAGGAAAAGGAGGCTGGAGTTCTTCAAGGATCAGCCCGGGCTTTTTAAAAAAAACAAAACAAAACAAAACAAAACTCTGTCCTGATAATGGAGAAATAAATAATATAAATAAGCATTGCTAAGAGAGTCACTTAAAACAGAATCAGGAGACTATTAAGGAATAGAGACCAATGAACATCTTGCCTCTCAGTTCTCAGAGCTGCTATTAATTTGCTAACCTGCTGCTAAGCCCAGCTCAAGGCTGGACCCTAAACACCCAGGAACAACAGTTGCATGGACCATGCAGCCTTTACCTCCTCCTTGTAGCTTCGATGCCCCCACCCTGTTTGCATATTGGAATTAACCATCCCCTGTTTACCCAGCTAGCAGTCCTTCATCTGCATGAAAGAATTACACTTTAGGGGTTTTGCCTTTATAAACCTTGCCTTTCTTTGTTTTCTCCTGAGTACACTTTGGGTTGCTACCTGCATCTGCATTTCCAAGGTTGCAACTCTGTTTACTCAAATAAAGACTTTTTGTTCTTTATTATAAGACTAAACTTCTTCTTTAGTTAGTTCCCAAAATGGAAACATGGTTAATCTGTTTGCAGATTCTTAACTCCCCAGACCTTTCACTTCCCTAGAGTTTGAGCACGCTGTTCTATTTCTTTTAAATCTCCAAAGGATGGCTATGATGATTTAATTGCTTTGACCATTTTAAAGATAGAAATCTTTCAGCTGCTAGAAGATGGAGATTTAGAATAAGTAGGTCACCACTCTTCAGAACAAATGTGTCAAATGTTTCATTAGAGCAAAACTAGAAGTGTTAGCCAGTCGAGATAACCAGAAAACCCATTATTTTGGGAGAGGCATTTAGTATGAGTTTCTCATCATGCAATAATGTTACAAACTGTTTGCAGTTGGGGGTGGGGTGGGTGGACCGTGCAGGTCATTTAAATTAATTGCTCCTCCTTTTAGGAAGGACTAACATATGAAGCACTCAGAAAGGAAGATAAACTGGTTGATGACATTGTTAGTCTCTGGTCAAGGGACATGCTTGCTGGTTTCTAGACTCATAGAAATGCTCACTTATTTATTTACAAACTTGAGATAGTACAGGCTCCACCTGTAGATTATCTCACTGAACCCTCAAACAGCCTCAGAGATCTCTGTCTACTCTATCATTTCAGAGATGATAAAGTTGACCCCCCAAGTAACTTGCTAAAATACATGAGCACAAGAGAAAATCTCTTATAAAACAAGTTGGAGAGATGTTTGACTTATTTGGTCGCAAAAGAAAGAAGAAACAAAATAATTTTGTGGCACTACTTTACATCTATCAAGTTACCAAAACTTACATATTTTAAATAAAATTTAATTTTATCCCAATGATGATCAGGCAAGGAAAGAGACGCACTCATACACTGGAGATATAGTAAATGCTTTAAATTGGTACAATTATTTTCACAGGCAATATGCTAATTTAAACCGCAAGTCATAAAAGGGTCCTACTCTATGATCCAGTAGTCTGTTTTCTGGATTCACATGCTAAGGATTTATTACTTTAAAAAAGAATATTATTTGTTCAAAGATTTAAAAAAAATAGTGTTATTCAGAATTTGAGATGGCTAAGTTCATGTAGTCTGAGCTCTTTCAAAACAGATGAGCGCATTGAGTCCTGTGGGAAAATGATTTCCCAAAGTTCTGAGCCTGGGTCAGAATCTATTCCTGTCCAATAATCTTTCTGTTATGCTCTGAAGCATTTCAGTGAAAAGATGAAAACAACTGAGGTCTCCCCAAAGAGCTAGTTTAGCATCATTGTTAAGAATCTGGCTTTCTGAGTTCAAATCACGACTCCACCAGTTACTGGCTGAGTGGTTCAGGGCAGATACTTCATCTCTTTGTATTCCATTTGTAAAACCAGTGCAGTAATAGAATAACCAGCCTCTTGTCACCTACCCTGCAGCTTCCCTGCTGATACTGAGGTGTGACACGTGCCAAACAGAAATAATTGTGTGCGTGTGCATGTGTGTCAGGGTGGTGATGGGGTGGATAAAAAGTTTCATGGGTCAGAAGAAAACTGGTGGATAAACAATTCCTCCTTCCTTCCCTGTGTGACTGTCTGAGATGCAGTTTCAGCAGCTCTTTGCAGGATGGTCTCACGGCAGGGCGGTTTTGTGAGATGCAGCAATCCATCACACCAGCTTGATGGCACCCCCTCCGTGGACTCTTCCCCCTTCCTCGCCTCATTTCTCCTTTTTCTTGCCCCTGCTTCGTGGGGATTGCCCCAGAAGAAAGCAGTGTGCGGCACCCTCGGCTTCAGGCTTGGCTTTCTTTTGTAGAGGAAGACAGCTAATACCCACCTCAGAGGGTGGTAGTGAGGAGACAGCAAATGAGTAAAAATAGGTCAAGTGCTTAGAAGAGTGCGTGACATATAGTAATTTCTATGTAAGTGTGAACTATTCTTATTAGACGGTATCACTGCATAGTTCTGTCAAATGGTAAATATTTAGACTGTGCTGTTACATGGAACAATGTTAAGCAGAAACCAGAACACTGGGAAGCAAGCATCACATGGATTACAACTCCATGAAAATTATATGTCCACACTGGTGATAGCAGGGATGACAGGGAGATGGAAATTGTGACTCTGGGGGAGGAAGTGCTATGTTTATGTTTCCCCACAGGTGTTTATTTATCCAAAGTGGAGTTTAATATAGTCTCTGGGAGACTCTGTACACACCACTGCTCAGGAATACAGTCCAGTGCTCTGACTCCTCATAATTGGAAAATTCTTCCATGCAAGACTTTTTTTATGGTGCAGTTTTATGCCAATTTCCTTTAATTTATTATTTATGAAGATTGGAAATCATAGGGCAGTAGCGTTGATGAAAGGCCTCATTCTACCTGCAAACAGGGGTCTCAGCTTCTGCCTTCCAGGGGGCTGAGATGGCAAGCTCCCAACCCACTCGGGGCCTGACCTCCCCACTCAGGGTCCTTAGCACATCTCAGTTTAGGGAGAGCCTGGGAGGGACCCCCTCTCTAGAGGCTCAGTGCCCTTGGAGTCTCGGCGAGGAAGAAGGGACAAGCAAATTCCGAGGACTGAAGCCCTGAACATGGCCTTTTAGAATTGTATGCCCGTTACCCCCGTACACAGACTCGCTTAATGTGGGCAGGGAACACTTTTATTTATTTCTTCTTTTGTGGGAATGGGGACTGGAGAGATCCATTCTACTCCCTATCCCCATCTGTTTGGGAGCACAGCTTTGTCTTTGGTGACACATAACCCACCTGGGCTTAAACTCTCTAAAGACTTCCCGTAGATCTGAACCCAACTTCGGTACTGGTTGCAAAGCCCTCCTTCAGCCTGCCCCGTCACAGACCTCATTTTATCCTCTCTCCCCGACTCACCCCTTTACAGCTGCATCAGGTACTTGTTTGTTTTCCAAACACACCAAACATGGTTTCATCTAAGGCTCTTCAGACTAACAGCCCAGCATAGTCTTTTCTTCAACGTTCGTACATCTGGTTTCTCATTGTCGTTCAAATCTCGGTGTAAATGTCACCTCTCGCATGCACTCTAAGATACCTGAGTCACTCATGACACTTGACCCAATTTTGGTTCTGTGGAGAACGACCACTTGGTTTTGTACTTGTGTTTAGGTTTTCCTTGTGTGCTATTTGACATACGCGTCACAGGAGGAAGAACCTTTTGTATTCTCCTCTGTTCTTCCTTCGAATGGTGCCCAACACAGAAATGCACTGAATTAATGTGTTGCATGAATGTATTAATACATAGTGTGGTCAGCGGGCGCTTCCAGGTGGTTCAGGCAGGGAAAAAACTTTAAATGGCAGCTTTTTTATCTCTCTCTTGAGCCGGAAAGTAAGCAAGACACACTGCTTTCCTACCCCCATTGTATACCAAAAAATATTTTATTAACACCTTCCAGGTGGCAAAGGAACAGGAGGCAGCGAGGCTGATCCACCTGTGCCACTGCGTTTGTTGGTTCAGGATGGGCATTGGTTGATGGATAACACACAAATCCAGATCTGAAGACTTCCTGTAAAGCCATAGTGATCAAGACAGTGTGGTGTTGGTGATATTACAGACACATTGATCAACAGAACAGAATACAGAGCCCAGAAACACCCATACAAACATGGCCAATTGATTTTGACAAAGTTCTAAAGACAATCCAATAAAGAAAAGATTGTCTTGCCCAGCTAGTGTGGGTCAGTGGCTGAGCATCAACCCATGCACCAAGAGGTCACCAGTTCAATTCCTGGTCAGGGCACATGCCCAGGTTGTGAGCCAGGTCCCCAGTGGGGGGCATGCAGGAGGCGGCCAATCGATGTTCTCTCTCATTGATGTTTCTGTCTCTCTCTCCTCTCCCTTTCTCTCTCTAAAATCAATAAAGAAAAAAAATTTTTTAAAGAAAAGATTGTCTTTTCAACAAATGATTTTGGAACAAGTGGACATTTATATGCAAAAACATGAACTTTGGCCTAGACCTCATACCTTATACAAAAGAAAACTCAAAATGAATTGAAAAGCCAAATGTAAAATATCAAACTATAAAATTGAAAAAAACCATAGGATAAACAATTTTTGACCTGGAGTATGGCAGTGTTTTTTTTCTTAGTGGCTTAGAGCAATGCACATTCATTATCTTACATTTCTGAAGGTTGTAAGTCCTGATGGGTTTCACTGGACTCAAGTCAAGGTACCAGCAGGACTGCAGTCCTTCTGGAAGCTCTAGGGTGACACTGTTTTTGTGTCTTTTCCAGCTTCTAGAGAATCTGCTTCCCTTGGCTCTTGATGCCTTACTTCATCTTCAAAGCCGCCCATAGTTTCTGCCGATTTCTCTTTCTCTAGTGCTGACCCTCCAGTAAGAGTGCTCTTCAATACGATACCAAAAAGATGATCCATTAAAAAAAATTGTTAAATTGGACTTCATAAATATTGAAAATGTGTACTTTGTAAAAGACACTATTAAGATAATGAAAGGCAAGCTGGTGACTGGATAAAATATTTGTGTATCATACTTCTGAAAAAGCAGTTATGCTAGAATACATAAGGAACTCTTAAAACTCAATTGGAAGAAAGCAAACAACTCCATTTAAAAAATGGCCAGAAAACTTGAACAGTCATTTGGCCAGAGAGGAAATGTAGCCAGCAAACAAGCACATAAAGGGATGCAATAGGAAAATGAAAACCAAACCACCACGACATACTATCACACACTTAGCAGAATAGCAAAATTGAAAAAAATTAAAGAAGAACAACAACTAACAGTACTGACTACTGACGAGGATGTGGAGGAACTGGAATACTCTTGCACTGCTGGAGAGTAAATGACACATCCATTCTGGAAAACAGTTTGACACTTAAAAAAAAAAAAGATCAATAAAACACTGACCATATGACTCAACTACCCCACGCCTAGGTATTTAGCCTAATGAGATAAAAACTATATGCACACAGAAAACTGTACATAAATGTTTATAGCAATTCTGCCCCAGCTAGTGTGGTTCAGTGGTTGAGCACCGATCCATGCACTAGGAGCTTGCCAGTTCGATTCCTGGCCAGGGCACATGCCCAGGTTGTGGGCCTGATCCCCAGTGGGATGCATGCAGGAGGAGGCCAGTCGATGTTCTCTCTCGTCGATGTTTCTATCTCTTCTCCCTCTCCCTTCCTCTCTCTAAAATCAATAAAGAAAAAATTTTTTTAAATGTTTATTGCAATTCTATTCATAATCAACAAAAACTGAAAACAACCCCAATGTCTTTCAATAGATGAATGGAAAACCCCATCCATACTACGGAAAACTACTCAGCAATCAAATGGAACAGACATGGAAGCAACACCATGGGAAGCTCAAAGGCATTATGCTGAGTGTAAAAAGCCATTTTGAAAGGTTATATTCTGCCTGATTACATTTATATCCCATTCTCAAAAGGACAAAGTACAGTGACGGAGACCAGACCAGTGCTGAAACTGTTCTGTATACTGATTGTGGTGATTATATGAATTTATACATGTGTTAAAATTCATAGAACTGTACTTCGAGAAGGTCAATTTTATTATATGTAAATTTAAAATTAAAATTAAGAAAAATAAGAACTGATACCAAGACCTTGAATCTAGATATCATTGCTTTCTAACTGTTGTACATTGGGGTAGTTACTAGTCTCTTTAAACCCCAGTTTTCCTATTACTTCAAATGCATATAAGAGTACCCACATTGCATAGGGATGTTTAATGAATTAAATGAGACAATGCATATAAAGTTGCACGTGCAGTGGCCCACAGTGAGCACATGATAAATATTAGCTGTTAATATGGGGTCACTGTTTTCAGAAGAAAAATCTTCAGAGGAGACTGCATGGCACGGTAAAAAGAACATGAGCTCTGCAGAGAGTCACACTTAGCTTCGATGTGCTTGTCAACTTGAACAAGTTAGTAACCCTCTCTGGACCTCAGTCTCTTAATCCAAAACACAGGAATAATAATATTTACTTTATAATAGTGTGGCGAGCTTAACAATTAATATATGTATAATACCTGGCACTTAGTTGGTGCTCAACAAATGATAGCTGCAATTATGATTTAGGGTATTTCAATAAGTGAAACATAATTTCTTCTGACACTGAAAAATTATGCTTACAAATGGGTAAGCCCAAATGACTAATTATGCAACCAAAGAAAGAACTGGTGTCATGAAAATGTTTTAGTTTGTCCTGGACTTGCCATTTACACATATTTTTCTATTCATAGGCAAAATATTAATTGGTTAAAATGAATACTGTTGCATTTTCATGAGCTCTTAAAAGTCAGAAGGATTCCTCCAGCACAATGCCGAATCAATTTTCTATGATAGTGTGTATTTTTCCATCTTGTTATTTTAATTTGCAAATGAAGTCCACAGTTCCATAAAAGTGGCTTTCTTCATTTTATAATGCTTTCCATGTCTTAGCTCAAGGCTGTGTTTGTAAGTACATTAAAGGAAGCCAGAGCCAGCCAGAAGCCTCTGCAGGCTAGGTGTCCAAAAGTTGAGTTCTTCTGGATTTATGATTTTCTAATTTGCTATCATGGGCATCGTTTTCATCATCTTTTTCATCATCCTCATCAACCAGGCTCTGATTAACCAAGAAGGGCTTCTTGTTTCTATAACACCCCCACCACCACCACCATTCTTCCTGAATATTATTTAAGCCATTTTAAAAAAACTTTCTTCTGCCCAGCCAGTGTAGCTCAGTGGTTGAGCATCGACCCATGCACCAAGGGGTTGCCGGTTCGATTCCCGGTCAGGGCACATGCCCAGGTTGTGGGCCAGATCCCCAGTGGGGGGCATGCAGGAGGCGGCCAATCGATGTTCTCTCTCATTGATGTTTGTATCTCTCCCTCCCTCTCCCTTCCTCTCTCTCTAAATATCAATAAGAAAAAAATTAAAAACAAACAAAAAAAACTTTCTTCTTCCTTTGGTCATTGATCCATGAAAAAGGAAACTGTTGCTTTAAGATGATGAAGCCTGCACATTTTAAAAAATGATGTCACTCTGTCAGCCAAATATATAAAAACATACTTTCAGCAAAAGACATCTCTCAGATTCTTTCATTGTGAATAAAAATCCTCTGAAATGGGTAATATTGTTTATTGGGTTTATTGTTGCTTATGAAATTACGGGGTTTATTGATGGGGAATGGAGAACAGAGTATTTGAAACATAAAGCTGGAAAAGATCTTAGAAATTCTAGCCTAATATCTTTACCCAATCAGAGGGGAAAATGGAAACCTACAGAACATCCTGGGTACATGTTACCAACAAGTGAGAGGCCCAGTCAGAATGGGAACCCAGGTCTCCTGCCTTCAGGGCGGGTTCACTTTCTCCAGATCACCTCACCTCTTCAACAACAGCCCTATTTTTTTTTCTTCTGTATTTTTTAACCCCCGTTTCGTAGTTTATTTGATTATATTCATTTGTTCATCATTGTTAGTGCATGAAAAGACTCTCTCCTGTTTGGTTATAATGTATTTTCTCCTTTGTTCACAATTGTCATTCCAAGCTCTTTCCCCCCTTAGACATTCACTGTATGTGATGTGTTCCTAAGTACGTACATACTGTTCTATGTATGTGTTTAATTTGCTGAATATATTGTGCTATGAAACTTCATTCAACATTATGCTTTTCAGCCTATTCATGTGGATATACTTTTATTCAACTAAGTAACTGGCCATGGCCTAGTATCCCATAGTGTCGACATGCCACATTTTACATATGTGTTCCCCTCGGTGGATACTAGGTAACATCTATATTTGATACCTCAGACTATGCCACAGTTAACACCGTTGTACATGTTCTTTAGTGAACTCCTGGTAGAAATTCTCTGGGTATTCCCATTTGTGGGATTCTTGGGTCATAGGATATAGCCATTTTTAATTTCACTAAGTGTTGTCGGATTTTTTTTACCCAAAGCTGTATGTTTTACACTCAAACCAGCAGGCTGATTGTTGTGGCCTTCCCACATCTTTGTCAATACGTGATATTATCTTTCTTTCTTATTTTGCTGTTTTGATGAGTGTAAAGTGGCATTGCGTTGTTATAATTTGTAGTCTTCTGATTATTAATCTTTTCAAATACTACTTACATGATCGATTTAAAGTCTTTTATAAATTATCTTTTCACATCTTTTGAGTACTTTCTGTTTTCCTTTTTTTTGTTGATTTGCAGGAGTTCCTTACATATTCCAGATATTCATCCTCAATGTTATAGATGTTCCAAATATACCTTCTGATCTGTCTTCTATTGACTATTGTGTCTTTCACTGAGCAAACATTCTTAATTTTGATGAAGTCAAATCCATCAATTTTTAACCTTAGGTTTTGTGATTTGGGATATTCCTGTAGAAGACTTCTTCATCTTTTGCAAAGATACCCACCATTTTCTTCTGACAGCTTTATAGATGTATCTTTAAATTTTAGATCCTTAATCTACCTGGAACCTATGTTGAAATATGACACACTTCATATATTAACATTCCAGTTTTCTCGATGCCATCAAAGCAGTCCACATTTTCACCACTCTTTTTTTTTAGTCCTCACCCGAGGATACTTTTTCTATTTATCATCAGATAGAGTAGGAAGGAGGGAGAGAGAGAGAGACAGAGAGAAACATCGATGTGATAGAGCCTCATCGAACCAGCTGCCTCCCCGCACAACCCTCGCCAGGGACAAACCGCAACCAAGGTACGTGCCCTTGACCTGAATCGAACCCACGACTCATTGGTCCATGGGCCGACATGCCAGCCACTGAGCCAAACCAGCCAGGGCCACTTCCACCACTCTCCCACTATAGTACCATTTAAAATCTCCAGGATCTGAACATTTTCCACTAAATCCAGGAAGATATCCCAAACCAGAGATACATTCTCTAAATCCAGAGAGGACTAGGGCTCTTCCTAATCAGATACATTGTTGGCAACTCAGGCCAAGAACAGAAGTCAGGTTGCAAGGTGTAAAGTCTACAGACTCTATTCAGGTTATTGTAAGACTCAGCTTATTAAAATAAGGGAGGCTACAGTTCAACAGGAGAGATCAACCTTTCATGGGCACAGACAAGGGGACTAGACATGATGGTACCCCCACGACCTGGATTGGAGGTGCTGGCCTGGCTTGAATCCTCTCTGAACTTCCTCTGCCTCAAGTAGAAAAATGACTTTCATTTGATGTAGCAAGCTTGCAATTAAAATTTTATGTGAAGAGTTTTTGAAACCGAAGAAAATTTTAGAAAGCCACTGGTATAGATGGTTTCATGAGTTTTCCTGAGTTTTCCTGTCAGGGCACTACCTCTGCCTTAAATATTAGTTGTAATCTATTATTAATACGGGTTCATTTTTAGTTCTATCTCTAAGTCAGCTATTCAGAACAATGGATACGAACCACTATAGTATACTGTGCTCTGCACATTGAGGGTCAATAAATATTAGATAAGCAAAAAAGGTTGATGATACCAGGTGAAAGAAAAGGGTCATTTTCTTTCTTTCTTTTCTTTCTTTTTTTTTACTGTCAGTAAAACACAGGAGAAGGGCAAATTTTTTTAAAAGATGAATTGGTCAATTTTCTTTTTTTTGTTCACAAATTAAATAACACTGGCATACTTTCTGAGAATGTTACATTAAACTAACTCCAGTTTTTGAAAGTTGATTATAGAAATGCTTTATATAGCCATTCAAAAATCTCATGCTGGGCTTTACTTATGAGTATATGAAAATCACTTGACTGAGTCCTGAATTCAGTTGTTTTGGAACAGATAATGGTGTGAGTGTGTGTGTGTGTGTGTGTGTGTGTGTGTGTGTGTGTTGTTTAAAGGAAAGGTGATCTGTTTAACAGTCACATTCATAGGTAGTTGGAAAGAAATGAACCTCAACCTGAGCAGGGATGACAACCTTTCCCGGATGGAAATGAGGGAGATGGTTGAGAAAACGTAGTTTCAGCCCATGGAAAGCCTGCTGTACACACTCAGATTCCTGGCTACAAACCAAGCTTTATCCTTCAGCAAAATGTCCTAGGCTCTTTAATCCTCATTCCATTCTTAACAAACTCTTTAGTCAACAGGGTGGCTCAGTAGAAGAGTCCAGTTCTGCTTTTACACGTATGTGGAGAGAACCCACCAAAGGCGGAAGGAGCAGCTCAATCCTTGGGATAAAAATGCTGCAAAGGAAGACCTATCCAGGAAGGGCTTCTTTTGAGACTGTCACAAGCCCAGTTCTTGGACTTACTATATTTCCAGCCACTGAGGACTGTTTTCCTTGATAGGGTTTGCAGATGTTGGGAGTCTCAGTTACCACAGCCAATGCAGAAATGAACCCGCACCCGGAGGCACTGAGCCGGCCAAGGGGCTGTTCCGACCGTGCACGGAAAGCTGCTCCTGGAACCAGGGCAGGGAAGGCAGGTGAAATCATCCCTCCGCGATTCGTTGGGAGTGTTTTGCTGAGGGGTGTGAAGAGGAGGGCTCCAGCTGCACCATCTCGGAGCCGCTGGATCTGGAGGAGGTGAGGCTTCTTCTGAAGGGATCTCACCCAGTTACAGAGCCTGAGGCAGACATGACCCTTCTGAGTCCCTTTCCTTCACTCAAATCCAACAAAATATCTTCTGCCTAAAGTGATGGCTCAATGTACTCTCACTCACTCACTCACTCATTCTACGTGAGCACCTACGATGAGCCGGGCACAGTGACAGAAACAGGGAACTCTATGGGGCCGTTGAAGGATTTCTCACAACAGGGGAATAATGACTGGAAGCAGTCGGGGAGGCAGGCTCCTGCACTGCTGAGCTCGGACTCTGGCAGCAGATGGTCCCAGTTCACATCCCAGCTCGCCGTTCGTGTGATTTAGTATGAGTTACTCAACTCTGTGTCACAGTCTCCTCACCTGTAAAACGGGGTCCTAACACCAACCTTGTAGACTTAGTGTATGGATTAAATGACGTAATGCATGTGAACCAGGTATTACAGCACCTGGCATGTTGAATATACTCAATTAAGGCTAGCAAGTGTCCTGATGTAGGTATAGAGGGAACACAGAAGAGGAGCATGAACTCATCATGGGAATAGGTGATGACCAACATGTATGGAAAACATCAGGATGTGTAGTAATAGCACCTCTTCTGGAGGACATCAGTTTTGCAGAGGTCCTGAAGCTCTTCTCCACGAAGATGATCAGAAGCAGCTCTCAGAGAACTGGAAGGCCTGGCTTTTTTTTTTCTTCCCCAGCTGTACCACTGACTGTTGCTTCTCGTCTTCATTTCTCAGCTAAGCCCAGCAGTTTCTGGGCAAAATGAGGAAGAAACAGTTCCTGTCACTTCCCCACCAAGCCAAAGGGAAATGAATGATTCACCCTAGCATGATGGAATGTCTGAAAGGGGATTTCTCTCTCTCTCTTTTTAAAAAAATATGTTTTAATTGATTTTTTAGAGAGAGAGAGAGAGAGATAGAAACATCAATGTGAAAGAGAAACATCAATTAGCTGCCTCCTGCACGCCCCCTACTGGGGATCGAGCCTGCCATGGGGCATGTGCTGGGACCAGCAATTGAACCGGGACCTCTCAGTCCATGGGATGATGCTCAATCCACTGAGCACACCAGCCAGGCGAGGGATTTCTCTTTTTATCTGAGGGAAATTTGCAATCCTAAACAAGGCTACAACTGTTCCCCAATCTAGGCAGCTCTTGTAAAAGAATGTATTTACTATTTCTACAAACGTTATTGAATACTTACTGCATGCTAGAAAATATGAGCTATGGGATAAGAGCCCGTATTTACTGGTCAACCCCTATATGCCAAACACTGTAGAAAGCACCTTCAATATCTAGTCTAATGCTCACAACATATCCTTATGAGGAAGTTTCATTATTAACCACAGGAAGAAACTGAAGTACAGAGAGGTTAGCAAGCAGTTTGTCCAAAGTTGTACATCAAGATAGGAAATGGTGGAGAAGGGACTTGAACTTGTGGAGAATGAGCTGAGAGCCTAAATGCCTAACAGCTCTATTTCCCTTTCTCACAAGATACAATCACATTCCTTGAACCGCTCTGGGTCTAGCGAAGGAGCCAGAAAAGCGAACAGCTAATTAATATACAGTGTAATCTGTGCTCCGTAAAGGTGTGAACAGAGCTGTGCGAGAAACAGAGGAGGGAGTTCACTCTGCCTGGGAGAATCCATTTTAGCTGCAATCAGCAAAGCACTTAAGATTGTACAAAATTTCCAAAATATGTACAAACCTGGAATGATGAAAATCTGTTGCAGTGAAAGAGAAGCTTAAACTCTAACATGAATAAAGTCTATAAACAGAGAAGGCAATCAGCCTCTAAATGAGCAAGAGTCAAACTTAAAATTTTAGTCTCCTGTGCCAGGTAGTCTAGACGTACGACTGCTTCCGTGTGACAGAACCATACCCCACGGCGCTGTCAGTCATGTACAGTAACTTCAAGTCCCAGCTCAAATTCTGTTTCTGGGAAGGTAGTGACCATGATGTGTCTATCGTTTTCATTTTATCTCCCCTGTCCTGCCACTCCAGGTGTCTAGATTACTGGCTGGCTCAAGGTAGGAGCTCCAAAATGCTCATCCTGAGTCTTTTAGGACTTGATTATTCTCTCTGTAGTTCGTCAAAGACCTGTTTTTTGGGTGTTTTGTTTTGTTTTTTTTCTCTCACCGTTCTGTTTTCATTTCACACCTCATTTGTATTTCTCACAGAGTTGCAAGGGAGGAAATTCTAAAATTCATCCTTTTGACATTTGCTAGAGGGTACATCAAAATGAGAGCTCAAGATAAATTTAGATGGTAACTTTTGGGTTTTCTTTATTAGTTATAAATTATTTTACTCATTTATCATAGATAGCAAAATGTTAGCTTAAACATAGTGGGATAAAACTGGCTGTTTTGATTTAAGGTCTGTCCTGACTTTCTACTCAGGTCTGATTTTGTGAACAGTGGGTACCGACTGGTCCACATCCTCTTCCAACCCTTAACATCAAGACTATTGAAGAAGAGAGAGGAGAAGGAGACAGAGGAGAAAGAAAGGAGAAAGGGATGAAGACAGTTGATCTAAGCTCAAAAATAAGTGGAGGAGGCAAGAACGTTCTGTGAAATGCTGCTGCCAGAGCTGTATCGCCACTCCTCACGGAGCCAGCTGCGTTCAATCCCCCTCCAGGAGTCAGTCAGAATTTAAGGAAAATGCCAATCTGTAGTAAATTTTACCCTTTTGAGTGCAAATTCGTGGGTATTACGGCTGATCAATCACTGGTCCAGGGGTAGCTGAGAACTGGCTGGTACCTGGAGTAATGTGGGCATCAGTTTCATCAATTAAGCTGCTCGGTGCCCAATCATTGCAGAGCTGCTCCCAGTGGCAAAGATTTTGACTTTGACATCCTTCAGATGCACTCCCAGGACGTTTATGATGCTTCCATTAACTCAGATCCCTCATTGAGCTAATGATGGACCTCTGTTACCAAATGTCACAGATTTTTCTTGGTGATTCATAATTTTTTAGTGATTTATATCAGAAAAATAACATAGGATCTCAGCATATCTCATTAGCTTAGAATAAGGTGCAAGTTTATTTTTAAACATTTTTACAGTTTTACTAAGAAGAAAGGAATGTTTCAAAAGCTGTGATTTTAATCCAGACTTATTAATGTACTTTTGTTTATTTTTGTTTGGAAATACTTCTTACAGCTTTTTAGTGCCAGAACCTTTATTTACAATGGCCTGGATCATAGCACCAGCTAACAAGCAATACTGTTTTTTAAAAATGTTTTTGTTTTGTTTTCCTCTGAATGTTAATTTTTAAAAAATCAATGATTAATTAGGTTAATTAGGTACTCTTCCAAAAGGTAGCTGGCCTTTAAGAATGAGGACCTCAAGTTTTTTAAAAATTGAGATGAAAGTCATATAACATAAAATTAACCATTTTATTTTATTTTTTTCTATAAAATTAACCATTTTAAAGGAAACAGCTCATTGGAATTTAGTGCATTCACATTGTTGTGTGACCACCACCTGTAATTCCAAAACATTTTCATCACCCCGAAAAGAAACTCCATTTACATTAAGCACTTACTCTCCATTCTTTCCTCCTCTCAGCTCCTGGCAATCATCAGTTTACCTCCTGTCTCTGTGACTTTACCTACTCTGGATATTTCATATGAATAGAATCATACAAAATGTAACCTTTTGTGTCTTGCTTCTTTCACTTAGCATAATGTTTTTAAGAGTCACTTTTAAGCATGAATCAGTGTGCTTCATTCCTGTTTTTGGCTGAGTAATATTCCATTGTATGTATATACCATAATTTATTTATCCATTTTCTCCCTCCACCAGGGACCACGAAACAAGGGGAGCTTAGAGGAGCCCACTCTTCATGCCATGATGGCAGCTATGAAAATGCAGTGTGGGAGGGGCTATGGCAAATCAAGGTTGCCTGATGAGAAGTATGTCAGGAATTGAAGCTGTAGCAGTACAGAGTGTAAGATGGAGCAAATCCCTCCAAATGGGTAGCACGGCTGGCATGGCTATTTCTAGCACTGTGAATCACACGTGGGAAGGAGAGACTGCTACCCAAAGGGAGTTATAGAAAAGCAAGTTTCAGAAGTGACATTTTCATGCATAACTGTGACATAGATGGCCACTATGGTCAAAAATTTGTGGTACAGAGTTGTTGCTGAGAAGAGCTGACTACATTTCCCAGCCTCATTATATCTAAATGGAGCCACACGATTGGTTGCAGCCAGTGGAATGTGAGTGGAAATGTTCATGTCACCTCCAGGCCATGGTGATTAAGAAGCTGGTGCCCCATCATAGACTCTATCTTTCCTGCTTCCACAGGATATGACAGTCCGGGGCAACCCTGGAAGCCATGTGTTAAAGCTGGCAGAGCCTCTGCCAGCCCCAGGTCTCTGAATGACTGTGGAGCACCCATGTTGGACTGTCACATGAGTGAGGAATAAACTTTTGGAGGGATTAAGAGAGTTTGTTGCTTACTGAAGCTGGTGATATCCTAGAGCACTGGTTCTCAAACTTTGGTGCACATCAGAACCACCTGAAGGCTTATTAAAACACTGTGATGGGCCCGCCTTTAAGTTCCTGATTCAACAGGTCTGGGTTGGAGCCCAAGAACATGCACTTCTAACAAGTTACTGGGTGATGTTCATCCCGCAGACCCAGGGAACATACTGTGATGATTACTCTGTGATAATGCAATAGTGCACACAGGAGACAAGTGAGGAATATTTACCAATCTGCTCAGAAGAGTAAGAAAATTAAAGTTAATTTAGCAAGTATTTGTTCAACTGTCTTTTGTGCCCAGCAATAGGCTACGTCTTGGAGATGGAGTGATCCGCTCCTTGGATAACTTCCCACCCAGTGAAGGAGAGATACCTCAGGTCAGCACAGATATATAATACTGGCTTGTAAAGTACAGCGAAGGGAAAGGGCAGGGAAATGTGAGACCAAATATTAGGAAACGCCCTCCAGTTTGGCAAGGAGGTTACAATGCGCAGAAAAGTCTTCGCTAAGGAAGGGAAGGAAGCCTTCGAAGGTAAGCTTCGATTGTCTGTAAAAGATAAAGAATTTATTTTATTTTTACTTTTTAAGAAGGAGGGTGTGTTCTAAGGGGGAGAGAATGGAAGAGAAAATCAAGGAATTGGAAGAAGACCAGCCTATTTGGAACAGGGAAGTGAGGGGAAGAATGTCAAGGAATAAAATGAGAGAGGTGGAGAGGAGCCAGATCATGCAAAGGATGGCAAGCCACATAAGGATTTTTATTTTTATCCCAAGAATGGTGTGAAATTATTTGAGTGTCGAAGGAGGAGAAACAGAGTTTGCACTTAGAAATATTTTTATTCCTCCCCCTCCCATTTTTCTATTTAGTCTTTCTTAGAATTGAAGGAAGAGTTGATAACAACAAGTTCTTGGAAATACAGAAACAGAAAAAGCAACTCTTGTGAGCTTAGTGAGGTCATGAAGAGTACCTTTAGGATCTTGAAAACAATCCAGATTGAAGAGTTTACAGTATGGTCCCCACCCTATGACTCCACTCTACATTCTCAGGGGACAGCCCTTTTGCCTGGCTTGGCTCACATGTCCAACCTTGGTGTTTACATGTGGTGGTGGCACAAAGCTTGGGAAAGGAAAAACTGGGCACTGCATTTGTTAGTTCCACTAGGATCACTCAGAAAAGAAGGCTTATTGATACCATAAGAAGAAAGAAGGGGTAGTAGACAGACAAAACAACAGATGTCCCCTACAGACATCTGCTAGAGAAATCTGGAGAGGCTTTTGGAAGGGAAAGGGCCCAAGTTAGGCCATAATAAACGTAGACTTGAGGGACTAGGAGAGAGAGGACATTTCAATCAGAGGGAACAAAGGATGGAGAAAGGATGAGTACAAGTACGAATCATGATCTGGGAGTGGAGAGAAGGCTGTTTGAATGAAGGAAAATAAACAGGATGGCTGCAAGGACCTAGAATAGAGAGCTAACTCACTGTTCAGGCTTGTGAAGAGACTTGGACGAGACAATGGATATGAAAGTGTTTTGTGAACTATAAAGTTCTTTGAAAACTATTATGATTTTTACAGCTGTGAATTGCTTTAATTAAAAAATGGTCCTCAATAAATTGAATTTTTTACAATAGCATTCTCTGTAATGTGTCATTATTTGCAAAATGAGAAATGTAAGTAGAAACTCTGTAATTCCTAAATAAACCAGCCTTAATATGATATTTGTCAATACACAATCATGGAGAATTTCAGATATGCTGAAAGACGACTTTTCAATAAATACATCTATCTATTTTCCAGGGATAATAGCTAACTGCATTGTTTTTCTGAGCATCTATGATTATAGAGGTAATTTACAAACATTATGTCCTCAACAATTCTCACTGAATCTGCAAAGTAGGCATTATTATTCCCATTCTTCATCGGAGGAAATGAGGGCTCAGAAAGTAAGGTCACTTTCCAAGGTCACATAGCTAGAGAGTGCCAGAGCCAAGACTCAGCTTGGCTCTGTCTGTTTGTAAAGCCAGCGCTGCTCCCTGGTCCCACTCTATCATTACTACTTCTACTCAGTGTTACTGGATGGGGGCCTGGGCCTGGAGTGGCTCCGCCTTGGGCCAGCTGAGAATGTGTGGGTTCTCGACTTCGTGCAGGAAAGAGTTCACAAAACAAGTCCAGGCGATTTTGAGAGAATGCTTATTCCAGCTGGGAACAAAGAAACAAAGACATGCTTAGAACAGAAGAAGCAACAGGAGAGAGCCCAGGTGCTTTGGCTCTTTAGAAAGGTCATAGAAAAGAAGTGGGCCACACTGGCTGCATGAACCTGCTGAGAAGTCAGTCGCAGTGACAGCAGTTAGCCAGGGCAGGACTGCTGTTAGCTCACTGGAAAGGCAGAGAACAGTGGGGACCTGGAGACAGGTTCAGGGGGTAAGCCTGGGATGAGCTGCCACTGCCCACTGCTCCCCTGGTAGTAAGTCTCATGGGGACCCTTAGAGTTTAGAAGAAAGAGAACAGAGAGTTAAGATACGGGCATGCTCGAGGGAGAGCATGCTGTGAGTCCTCTGTCTGGAGGCTTTTCATCTTTCTTTAGCTGGTGGAAATCCTGACAGGTCTCAGGGGATGGTCTTAACAGAATATTCATTAGATTTTCAGGTGTGTCCCTCGATATGTTGATTCATCAAGATGCACGTACAGAGGGGTAGGGTTATTTTCTGGTTAGTTTCATTTTAAAGAACATCATGGAAGTGGAACTGAGCCTCAGACCCGTCTGCCCCCATATGGTCTGGATTGTGTAAACCATTTGCTCCTAAGTGTCCTTGGTTAGGGAAGATAAAACTTTGTGATTCATTAGTTGGCTGTAAATGACTCAAATTGTTGGCCCTTGTTTAATTATTTTGTCGCGGTTTCCCTTATTCCACTTGTGAAGCTGTTTTCCTAGCTTCTTACTTTCCTGCCTCACTCATTGTACAACCAAGACCCATCAGTACTATCTAAAGCCGCAGGAGGAATGCCTAGGCCTCCGGCAGGAAGATGTGCGGTCCCTGCTGTGGTCTGCATCAGTCAAGGAGTGAGATGACTGAGAGGTGGGTGTTTGTGATCGCAAACATTTAGAGGAAGACAGCCGCTAGTTAAAGAGTGGCACTGTGGGGCCCAGTACCATGCAAGATATGTTCTCCTATCACTTTACTGGATCCTCATAACATCCCTGTTGCATGAGAAGTATTCTGCCCATTTTTCAGGTAAGAAACCATGGCTTAATGGTATGCCCATTAGTTGTAGTAAGTGGTAGATCTAGTTATTATTCAGTCATTCATTCAAAATATTTTTTGAGCACTCCAGGTCCTTCATACGCATGCGAGTTAAGCAGACAAAGATCTGTGTTGGAGCTTACGATCTAGTGTGGGCAATATGCAAGAAGCTTAACACAAAATCACATGGTAAGTTAAAAAGTCATAAGTACTATAGGTGAGAAAAGTAGAAAAGGGCAAAGGAGGCTAGGGAACAAGAAGGAACCGCTTGAAAAGTGGGTTTTAAATGGGATGGTTCTGGAAATAGACCCAGAAATACAGACTTAGAAAGGAGTATGGTTCAGACTGACAAACAGAGGAGGGGGGCGGGGGGATGGATGAGATGAACCAAAGAACTTATATGCATGTATGCATAACCAATGGACAAAGACAACAATGCTAGTGGGGTTGCGGGGGGCGGGATGGGGAGGAGGGGGTCTAGGAGGGAAAAAGGAGAAACATCTATAACAAAAATAAATTAATACAAATTGGAGGAAAAATTAATAAATAAATGGGATGGTTCTGACACAGTATCCAGAGTTCTAGAAGTTATATAGTCGAGGAATAATCTATTCTGCCTACAGGATCACCAGAGTTAAGGTCTTCCTCCCTTGGTAGTTATAGCTAGTGAACTGGCAGAATTGGAGAGTCTTTTCACAAACAGTACCTACGTGCATAAGAATTTCAAGGTGCTAGAGACCCACTCCCACCCCCACCTCTGTCACTGCTCCCTGCCACACTCATAGTGAATATTGTTTGGAGTTCCTTCTTTAACTCAACAAGCAATTCATGCGAGAGGCTATTTGATGAACTCTAGTTACACCTGATACTCAGAATCGTAACTGAGGATCGGCATGATCCTAACATTGGTTCAAAGCTGGGCGTTTCAAAATGGGAGCTGCAAAACCTGGGATCTAATTTCAGGTCTGCCATTAATTAAAATTTAACCTTGAAAAGTTTCCTTCTCCACACTGGGCTGATTTCCCCATCGGATAAATGAAAAGTGTTGGCATCTAAGGACAGCTGGAAAATGTCTAGAATGTCCCAGTAAAAATTGTTTTAGCAGAGAGATTGGGCTTCATGAGAAAAATGTATGTTTTCACATATCCTAGGGAGGTTTCAAAATCAAACTCAAAATCAAAATCAAAATTTCTCTCTTAAAATCAACCCAAAACATCACCTGGCCCAGATCATGGTCCTGCCTTCTTTTGAATGAATATTCGGAGCAGGGGCTCTCCATGGATTGCGCCCCAGAAGAGGACTGCCTGTTCATTTCCAAGGGTAGCTCAAGGTGTTGGAATGACTCCGCAAAGCCCCATATGGCTTGGGACCCGGTTACCTTAGCAATCTCTTCTCTCCCCACACAATGTCAATTAACAGGCAATTAAAACTCTCAATTGCTCAGCTAATGGTCCCCAGATTGATGTATCAGAAAATGAGAGGCAGGCGGTTTTCATCCTTTAATTTTTTTTAAATTATAGTTTTAAACTTCTAAAGTGCCCTTGGCTCTGGAACCTGCCCTATTTAAGAATTCCGGGATTGACATATATATTTCATTTTTTTCAATTTGTTATTTGGTGTGTACATTTATTATATTACCTGCTTAAAAAAACAAAACCGTTAATGGCTTCTAATCATTCATACAAATACATCTGAAATTTTCTGCTTAACTTTCTCTAAACTCTCCTTAATATAGTCCCACTCTTACTGTCCAATCACATTTTCCACACATCCTTTTAAACACATTATTTACGTTCCTTCTACCCAAAAATCCACACTTTTATCCACCAATCAAAATCTGCCCATTTTGAAATGCCCAGCTTTGAACCAATATTATGACCACGCCAGTTCTCAATTATGATTCTAAGTATCAGGTGTAACTAGGATTAGAATAATATTATTTCACTTATTCATAATAATTATCCTTATCAACTTTTTCTCCACAAACAGATTAAAACTCCTGGAGTGCACATAACCATGTTTTATATTTTCTTTATGTCCTCAGATCCTAACTAGCACAGTGGCACTCATCACTGAGGGACACTTATTAGGGGGTTTAGAAATTAGGGTTATTAAATGCAATTTGAAAGAACTGGATGCTTGGATATTTGGGGCCATAAGCTTAGAATCATGCAATCTTAAAACTTTAAAGCATTACAGCTCTGGCCGGTTTGGCTCAGCGGTTAGAGCATCAGTCTACGGTCCAGAGAGTCCCAGGTTCGGTTCCCACTAAGGGCACATACCTCGGTTGCAGTTTGTCCCCAGCCCCGGTTGGGGTCATGTGTGACTGTGTCTCTCTTACATCAACGTTTCTCTCTCTCTCTTCTTTCCTCTCTTCCTCCCGCTCTATCTGAAGATAAATGCAAAAAATAAATAAAAAATGTCCTCGGGTGAGGATAAATAAAAAAAACTTTAAAGCATTACAGACCTTAGGGATTAATATACCAAATTTGTAATTTTATAGACCAAAAACACCCCAAGATTTAAATAGCACCAGTGACCATCCTGAGGTTAAACTTTAAGTAAATTAAAAGCTTAAATCGAATCCCAAGTCTTCTGACTTCAAATTCATGTTCTTCCCCCTTCCCCAGGAATTTGAAGCCTTTCCCGGTGGGACAGGCTTGATAGACAATGTTCACCTGACGCGCTCTCCCTTGGGCACAGCCAGAGTTGTGTTCAACATCTGCACAGGGCGCAGCAGCGCACCTCTGTCTCCACCACTCAAGAAGATGTCATGAGGCAAATGAGAGTCACATGAGTATAGGCATTCCCTCGCCTCTTCTCTGACTTTTGAAAAGTTGCAAATATCAGTACTTTAGATATTAGAATCAAGTGACTTGTACAAAACTGCGGCTCTGTACATGCTGCTGTGTCTAAAACTGGTGTCGGTTGACCACCATTGGATAATAGATCAATGAAGTCACATTGTTAAAATTTTACTTTGTGTTGTCAACTAGGTAGGATGTTGAGAAGGTGTGGACAGGTCAAGCCTGATTCTTACATGGCTCTTTGATGTAGACATTTCAAAGCACAGGGACGACACAGAAAATTGCAGGCACATGCGTGGTGCGGAGAGGGAGCTGGTGGAGCAGGAACGGGGATGGGAATGCGGGGCTGAGGTGGGGGATCCCGTTGCCTGTGATCTCAGCTGTAGTAGACAGATAAACGGACTCGGTAGGAGGTAGAGGGGAAGTCCACGGGAGTTTCGGATCACGAGCTAGAGATACATAGTTTGTGGGTGGAAATGAGCAATGACTTTTGTGTAGAAATGGTTAGAAAGGCAGAAAAGCACATCGCTATAAAGGTGGTGGGATGGAAGGGCTGAGTGTGAGGGAAGAAAGAAAGATGGAGAAAAAAGAAGACGAGAAGGGGATTTTTGTGTGCATAAAATGAGCCAGTTTCTGCATTAGGCCCTTTCACATACCTTCTCTCATTAAGAGAGGGAAAGAGCCCGGCCGGCTCAGCGGTTGGAGCGTCGGCCTGTGGTCCAGAGAGACCCGGGTTCAGTTCCCGCTAAGGGCACGTACCTCGGTTTCAGTTTGTCCCCGGCCCTGGTTGGGTTGTGCGGGTGGCAGCCACTCGATGTTTCCTTTCACGTCGATGGTTCTCTCTTTCTCCCTCCCACTCTATCTGAACAAAAAATTGAAAAATGTTCTCTTTTTTTTAAAAAAAAAAGAGAGAGAAAAACAAAGTATGGGCGTTGGGGACAGAAAGGAAGGAGTGTTCCCCATTGACTGCTCAAGTGGGTGTGTTTGTGACTGCGACAGAATCCTCGCTGCTCCGCAATCTTTGGCGAATGACTGTCATTCTGCCCAAGTAGGAAGCAGATTCTACAGAACCAATAACATAACTGTAATAAATTATCAAAGGCTGCTTATAAATCGCTCAGCAAAGCAACAGTAAGCAATTTATGTGTCTCAAAAGCAAAATATATCTCAAGTATTTCAAATGACTCTACGCCTCCATTTCATCATCTATAAGAGGGGACAATAATAGCAGTTTTATTATAACATTTTATTACTACATTTATCAAATAGTTTTCTTAGAGATAATTATAGTGCCTACATAATAGGATTGTTAAGACTAATAAGGAGGTTAATATTTGTAAAGTGCCCAGCACATTGTGCTATATACATGTTTGTTAATAAATAAAAATAGCCCTGGCCCGTTTGGCTCAGCGATTGTCAGGCTGCGGACCAGAGAGTCCTGGGTTCGGTTCCTGCTAGGGGCATGTGCTACAAAAGTAAATAAATAAAAAAAATAAAATAGCAGTAGACTCATAGGTTGTCAGTATTCAAGAGAATGGAGCCCTGGCCGGTTTGGCTCAGTGGTTAGAGCGTCGACCTGCGGTCCTGAGAGACCTGGGTTCGGTTCCCGCTAAGGGTACGTACCTCGGTTTCAGTTTGTCCCCGGCCCTGGTCGGTTGTGCGGGTGGCAACCACTCGATGTGTCCCTTCACATCGATGTTTCTCTCTCTCTGTTCCTCTCTCTCCCTCCCACTCTACCTGAACAAAAAATGGAAAAATGTCCTCGGGTGAGGATTAAAAAAATAAAATAAAATAAAATAAATAAATAAATAAATAAAATAAAATAGCAGTAGACTCATAGGTTGTCAGTATTCAAGAGAATGGAGGGACTGTGGCCAAACTATTTCTTTTAAGAGAAGCAGTAGGGTTCCAAAGAAGGAAACATATTCACCTATAGTCTTCACAGTTCAGTTGGTGGCAGAGGGAGTAGTAATAAAGCCTCCTGATTTTTAATCGAGTGTTCTTTTTACTAAGAAACACATAATAGGCAGCAATATAGTACAGCTTAGACAAATACAAACTTTGGTATTTAACCAGAATATTGGCTTTTGGAGGATGGTGTCTTATCTATCTCTGCATCCACGGTGATAATCTAAACTCTGAGTAATCTGATGAATTAATGAAGTAATTCTCATTTGAGGCACTAAAAGCTAATTGAGTCTTAGAATTTCGAAAGCAGAGATGTTTTGAATGAAAGTGTAACTTTTTAGGTATAGCAATTTTTCTAGCCCCTTCAAATCTTGCATGTAAAATCCAGAGGCCCGCGCCTAACACAGAGTAACTCTCAATAAATGCTAGCTGTTATTTTCAGGCACTTGCCTACAAAGCCAAGATATGATGGCATAAGTTGGCCACTAGTCCAGAGACACTCTCAGGTCTGATGCCCGTTCCTTTGCAGACGTTGGCAGATGGCAGTTTGGGGGAAATGTCCAGCATGGCAGAAAAGGGTTACAAGGAGGGGATAAACTGTTGCCAAATTACTGTCCCACTTAACAGGAATTGATTTTTTTTCCATATCAGTTAAAAGCAATCTGTTCTACAGAATTTCTCAATCCATATTGTCATGGCTCCCCTTTAAGAGTTTTAAGATGTTTTTTTCCTGTAAGCACTATTTTTATTCCATCGGAATCCGTTGGGGATTTTCATGCACGTTTCCTGTTTATTTTTCTTCCTGTTTCTCAAAACAGGACTTAAAAGATAAAGATGAACAATTGCAAAGCACTTTGTAATGACCTTTAAAAATTATTAACTATTTCAAGGTCTCCATTCCAGCCAATCCCTCATCACACTACATTTAGGGGGCAAATGAGAGGAAATTAAAAGGGTTTCTGAGACTTCCGGGCTGCCCCAAAGGCTTGTTCTTGCCAGGTCTAAATTCATCACCATGTTTTTTCTTTCACTAGATGCATTCCACTCTTTGGCAGGTCTCTCATTCTGCCTCTCGAGCAGAAAATCATTCCACTTACTAGCTGTGTGCTCTAAGGCAATGTTCTTAACCTCTCTAAACCTCAGCTTCCTGTTGTACATGTAGGAAGTGTTCTATGGCAAGGAAATTAGAACAGAGGGCATGGGGGAACAATGAAGGCCAGAATGCAGAGACTATATCAGCACTGGTGGTTATGCTCGATGAATATTGATGATGGCAGTCAGTGCAATCAAGAGACTGGAATGGAAACTGACTCCTCCACTCATCAGCTTTCAGGTAAATTGCTGAACTGATGCCTATTCCTAATCATAACTCTTGATTTCAATATCTCATATGCATTTCACTCTCTGAGTCAACGTTGTTGATTTGCAGCTCATTCTTCCTTATACTTTAACAAATTTCAACCCCGGGAATCTACAATCATTGATCCTTCTGCCATTTTGCTTTTTGTGCCTCTTCATGGCCTCTTCTCCCACTGTGCTCAGCTTAGTCTTCATAATCCATTATTATAATCATCCCTTTGCCAACGTTTTCAGTTTTCTTCCCCTATTTCCCTTTATCAATTTGCCTAACAAGACCCAACAGGCTAAATCCAATACTCACCTACACTGTACACATACAGCTAATTGTCTCTGGAAAATAACAATTAACCATGTTGTCTGGTCTCATTTTAAATTCATGATCACACATTCCAAAAGAGCCTGTAGTGAAGCCTAGTTATGCTATTAAATTTCCCTAGTCCATTTAATTTCTAATTTGGTTACGTTCCACACTCTCTCCTTTCTCTTCAGATTTCCAAGATCTCTTCCTCCATCCTCCCTCTCAGCCCATGACCTTGCTTCTTACTTCACTCGGAAAAGAGAAGGTGGAAAAAGAAAGGAACTTCGGTATGCTTCTACCACTACATCTGCCTCTTCAATGGCATGGGAACCTATAGGGTTCACTTCCCTCCGGTTACTACAGCTGACCTTTCTCTTTCATCTGAGGTCACTTTGAGACTCATGCCCTAGATCCCATCATTTCTTACCTATATAGGGACATCCCTCCAGTCTCCTCCTTTCTCTCTTCCATACAATCAGTTTTTTCCCCTCTCTACTGGATCATTCCCATAAGCATACAGCAGTACTTCAATACTCTTATCTTAACAACAAACAAAACAAGCTCTTTCTAACTTCTACCTACCATCCCACTCCTCTGGTCACTTTTACAGCAGAATTTTCCAAAGAGTTTTCTATACTAGGGATTTCTCTCCCCTACACCTCGTTTTTCCTCTGTACTCACTATTCTTGTATTTTGCTCCCACAATCTCATTGAAAAAAAGAAACTAGAAAGGTATTTGTGACCTCCACTTTATTAAATTTAGTGGACTTATCTGGATAGAAGTGTCAGGAACTAATGACTCACTTAATTGTTCCTTCCTTTAAACAACCCTTTACTCGGCTTCTGGAATACCATTCTCTCTTAGTTCTCTGGGGACCACTCTTCTGTCCTCATTTCTTCTCTATTGATATTATTTTCTTTCTTTTTTTTTTTTTTTTTTTTGTACATGCCCCTAGCGGGAACCGAACCCAGGACTCTCTGGTCGGCAGGCTGATGCTCCAACCACTGAGCCAAACTGGTCAGGGCTCTATTGATAGTCATTTTCAAGGGGAGACCATTTAGTTTCAAGGCTTTAAGTACAATCTATGTGCTAACAATTCCAAAATATTTATCTCCAGCAGAGCCTCCCCCTGAACAGTATTCATGTAGCCAGTTGTGCACTCAGCACCCATGTGGATGTCTAAAAAGCATCTCAGGTTTAACATGTTCTAAATCAGACTCTTAGTTCTCTTCTTCACCCCACTGATTTACTTCTCCTCTAGTTTTCCTCATCATAGTACCTGACAGCTCTATTTTTCTAGTTGCTCAGGTCAAAACTCATCATTAAATCTCCTCTCTCTCTCATTTCTCATATCCAATCAATGAACATACCTCATCGGTTCAACCTTCAAAATAAATCTGAAATTTGACCACCTTCTCAACTATCACCCTCTTTTTCTACCACCCTCTCAATTCAATAGGCATAAGTGAGATCAGGTTATTTCTAGTCTTACAACCTTTTAAGAATTTCTCATTTCACTCAGAGTAAAACATTATAGTGGTTGACGAAGCCCCAGGCCCTACATGGTCTGGCTTCTCTCATTTCTCAGGTATCATCCCCTGGCACTCCATTCTCTGATCGAGCCATTTCAACCTCTTTGCTATTCCTTGAACACACAAGACACATATCAGCCTCGGCACTTCCTGTTTTTCTGCCAGCAATGATTTTACTCCTTAGCCTCATGGCTTGTTCCCTCACTTCCTTCAGATTTCAACTCAAATATCCTCTTCTAAATGAGGACTTCTCTGTCCACACTACATAACATAGTACATGTAAGCACATCCATCCATCCCTCTCTTCCACCCTTACTCTTCATCCTGCTTTATTTTTTCCGTGGCACTTAACACTATCTGGTGCACAATATATTTCTTTGTTTATTTACCTTTTCTTCCATTTTCTTTTATTATTTTGCTTACTGCTATATCCCTATTATCTAAAATAGGGTCTAAAAAAGCAGCAGCATTCAGTGCATATTTAATGAATAAATGAAGGGAGGAGACTAATGTGTTCAATTGATTCATGTATGTATACTGGAATCAGTGTTTTGTCTGACATTTTCCAGCTTTTGCTGGAACTGCCTTCCCCATCACTGTAGTTTCTCAGGGTGCAGCCACGTTGCACAATGTCATTCTGAACCCCTCGCTACAGTTGATGGGCCAGGAATGAACACCTGGGCCAATTTTTTCTTCCTTGGGAATTTGGGACTGGGCCTAAGGGAGCTGTGCCGTTTACTGACACTACAACATCTTTCCACAGCTGTTGCAGACCTTGTTCGATAGATACAGAGGTATCTATCAAAAAGGGAGAGTACAATAATGATCAGAGGAAGGCAGAGGTGACAGATGGTGAGAGAGGCTCTGTAGTGCTCCAATGCCCATTGCCCGTTGTTTCTGGTTCAGATAGATCCCTGTAAAACATTACAGTGGTAGACGAAGCCCACGGACCTGCACGATCGGGCTTCTCTCACCTCCTAGACATCATCTCCTGGCATTCCTCTCTCTCTGATAGAACCATTTCAACCTCTTTGCTAGGTCTTTAACACACAAGGCACATATCAGCCTCAGGGAAATACCAGCTCAGTGTCTGCCATTCTGATAGGTGGTTCATAAATGTAATTTTATGTGAAACTCAACGGGGAGGGGATCATATCTACATGTGTTTAATCTAAAGATCTTCACAATAAGTTAAACGAACCTAAGTTGCAAAAATTAATGTTTTATAAACTAAACATTGGCATCTTACCTAATTTGACAAAGAAGGGATTCTTTTGTTGTTGTAGTCTTAGAATGCAGTGTGATATAACCAAAAGACAATTAGCCCCCAAACAGAAGAACTGATTTCTGGCCCAGCTGTAAAACTGGGTTGGTTATTATTCCTCTTCAAACCTCTGCTTTGTCACCTGTGAAAGAAAGTGGCTGAATTAGGTGGCCTGTTGTCTATTTTCCAGGTCTAGATTTGAGAAGTTGGAGCCCTTAATGATACAGGGCACTGTGTGGAGGCATGTTCTTTTCCACTTGATAAATACTTCAGATGTCTCTTTTGTGACTGCAGCGGATCTGAACCCCTTCATCTGTGGGGGAGTTTTCTATCTCATAAGTCTAGGTGGGAGATAGAACTTGTCTTCCACTATAGATGTAGCAGAACTCTAATATCCACTCTTCCACCTCTCTTCTGCCCAGCTTTAGGTCGCATGATGGAAAGTAGGACCACCAAGACTGAATTGGGAGCTTGTGATTAGCTGGGTTCAGGTGCAGCTTCTAGTGTTGACCACTGACATCTCCCATATCAACACTGAAGAGTAGAGTGGTACCCGCTTGCCATCCAGTGTTTGTGGAGGGAGTATGGGATCCTCAGAGCACCAGGTTGGTACCACGATGGCTGTGGTCCTAGCTGGCTCCCAGGTCCCACTATCCCCCTTCTTCAAGGCTTCTTGTGATTCTGTGAGCCATCCAGCTCACTATTCTTTCAATGAGTTCCTTTTTTAACTTAAATCTGTCACAGGTGGTGTCCCCCAGCCAACTTCTGCAAATAATAACCCTGACTGAAAAATCAGATTAAACAATGGCTAATCAGTTCAGTCTAGTTAAACTGTGTTCTTTATACAATCAGCATTTAATTATATAATGAGGATTAAACTCAGCTATATCACATAAAAAATATCAATGTCTTTTATATTTTTGAATGGGTAGTGTTTGAGTCATTTTTTTTCTCTTATAAGAGTTCTGTTAAGTAGACAGTGTATAAATTATCTTTCTTTTAATGTTTTACTCATTAATTCAACAAATAGATTTAGAGTGCTTAGTATCAGCCACATACTTTTCTTGGCACTGGGGTAAGGAAAAATTGATGAGATTCCTGCCATCAAAAAGTTCACATGATGTTAATTATGTTAAGCACATTTTACCACAATTAAAAAATGTTTGATCTAATATTCATATACCCTTTAAAAAGTTTCTATGCTATAGGGAAACAGCAAGTAAGCAAGTAAACAAATAAAAAAGTGATAATTATAGATTGTGAGCTTTTAGAAAAGAAAAAGATTAAGGGTATGATAGACAGTAACTGGCAGTGAAGGGGAATGAAGTGAGGAGTGACCTTACCTGCAATGGTCTAGGAAGACTTCTTTGAGGATGGGACTTGGTAGAGGAAAAGGAGTCAGTTATGTGAAGGATACATTGTTCCAGATGGAGAAACTGCATGTGCAAGGGCACTGAGGCCAGACACAGCTCGGTGTGTTGGAGGAACAAGAGGCCAGTGTGTTTGGAGCTTAGTGAGGGAGGGGCACCAAGGAAACTAAGGCACAAAGAGGTTGGAGGACTTGCCAGGTTCCCATCTCTCAGGACAATCTGTCTATTAAGTCTATTGTTTGCAGGGCAATATTGGCCTGATCATCTACCTAGGTTGGAAATTCCTTGAAGTAGGCACCACGACTTATTCTTTTATTTTATTTTTTTATTTTTTACTCTCACCCAAGGACACTTTTTCATTCTTTGTTCAGATAGAGCAGGAGGGGTGGGGGGAGAGAGAGAGAGAGAGAGAGAGAGAGAGAGAGAGAGAGAGAGAGAGAAACATCCATGTGAAAGGGACACATCGAGTGGCTGCCACCCGCATGACCAACCAGGGCTGGGGACAAACTGCAACCGAGGTACATGCCCTTAGAGGGAACCGAACCTGGGTCTCTCTGGACTGCAGGCCGACGCTTTAACCGCTGAGCCAAACCGGCCAGGGCTCTTTTTTTTTTAAAATCCTTTCCCAGGGATATTTTTCTATTAATCTTCAGACAAAGTGGGAGGGAGGGAGAGGAAGAAAGGGAGAGAGAGAGAAACATCAATGTGAGAGAGTCACATTGACTGGTTGTCTCCCACACAACACCAACCAGGGCTGGGAGGAACCGCAACCATGGTACGTGTCCCTGACCAGAACCGAACCCTCAATTCATTCGTCCATGGGCCGATGCTCCAAACACTGAGCTAAACCAGCCAGGGCTGACTTATTCTTTTCCTTTCTCTACAGTCGTGACTAGTGCATTCTCTAATAGAGCCCAGTGACTTGTCTGATTAATTAAGGATATGAATTCAGAACTGATTGAATTTAAGGTGACTTCTTGGAAGTTAAATGATTTCTATGGATTCTATTCCCAATATTCAAAACCAGCTAGTAAGTTCACCATCCATCTATTTACTTGCCAGGACCACAGTTTAACCAGGGTACTTCTTAATCTTGCACAGCTTTTCAGCTGCCCTGGATAGGACCGGTGCGGCAGCTTCAGAGCTAATTCTCAGACGAGTGTTGGTATCAATGCACACATACAGACAATCGGAAAACATTAGAATTTATTTCAACCCTACTGAGAAAATTTCAGAGAAGCATTTTCTCCTTATTACAGTCTGTCACTGTTGTAACTAAACTGCAAGAACCACTTAGGAATTAAATTTCTTGATAATGAATAACATTGACATAAATATCAAAGATCCAAAGGTGACCCAAGGACAACAGAAAAAGTTCTTGAGTTGAGAAAGCAAAATAAAACTCTGAGAGTTCTATTCCATGCCAGCAATTACTCATGACATCCCTGATGTTTAGATAATGTATTCCATGAAATTTCAACTCTCTCCAGTATTTATATATTTATGTGTACATGTATGCATATACCTTGTATATATATGTATGTATTTATATCAGCTTTATAATCATACATAATGATATTTTAGTCAACAATGGATCATATATACTATGATTGTCCCACAAGATTATAATGGAGCTATACTATCACCTGGTGATATTGTAACCATTGTAATATTGTAATGTAACACATTACTCATGTGTTTGTGATTATGCTGGTAGAAACATACCTACTGTGCTGATAGTCATGTAAAAGTACAGTACATACAATTTTGATTAAGTAAATTAAAAAAAATTAATGGGGCCTGCATATAATGTCATATCTAAGAAATCATTGCCTAATTCAAGGCAACAACATTTTTCTCCTACAATTTTTTTCTGGGAGTTTTATAGTTTTAGATTTTGCATTTAAGTCTATGATCCATCTTGAATTCAGTTTTATATATGTTGTAAGGTATGGATCAAAGTTCACTTTTTGCCTATGGATATTCAATTTTCCCATACCATTTGCTGAAGGGACTATTTTTCTTTCCTATATTACCTTTTCTCCTATGTCAAAAATCAATTACCACATATGTGTGGGTCTCTGTCTAGACTTTCTATTCTGCTATGTCCTATTTATCTTTACACTGCTACTACACTCTCTTGATTACTGTTACTTTATGATATATTCTGGAGTCAGGTAGTGTAATTCCTCCAAATTTGATCTTCTTCAAAGTTGTTTTGCCATTTCCAGATGAGTCAGGTTGTCAATTTCTTTAAGCCCTGCTGGGATGTTCATAGAAATTACTTATAATTTATAGATCAACTTGGGGAAAACTAACATCTTAATATCAAGACTTCCAATCCATGAACATATAATCATCTCAATAAATACACTAAAAAGTATTTACTTGGAAATCTTCCTGGTCTATTACTCAAGCCACTTCATATTTTATTTTTTCATTTCATATTAACATGGTTATTATTTTTTCATGTTTTTACTTTTAACCTGTTTACATTTTTATATTTAAACTGTTTTTTAATATATGGCCGTGTCTTGCTTATTAAATCTGTTAAGACAATTTCTGCCTCTTAATTGGGGTATTTAGACCATTTACATTTAATATGATTATTCACATGATTGGGTTTGAATCTGCTACCTTGGTATTTTATTTCTATTTGTCGCATCTGTTTTTTTTTTTTTTTTCCTTCTCTTCTTTTTCTGTGTTGTTTTGGATTAAATGAGTGTTTTTCTTAAGATTCTATTTTATTATAGTCTTTGTTGGCAGATTAGCTATAATTATTTGTGGTTTTATTTATTTATTTTTAATCCTCACTTGAAGATATGTTTATTAATTTGAGAGACAAGAAGGGGGAGGGGGGGAGAGAGAGAGAGAGAGAGAAATAACAATGTGAGAGAGAAACATCTATTGGTTGTCTCTTGTACATGCCCCAACTGGAGACTGAACCTGCAACCTTAGCATGTACCCTGACAGAGAATTGAACTTGTGACCTTTCTCAGTGTATGGGATGAGGCTCCAACCAACTGAGACACACTGGCCAGGGCTGGGGTTTTATTTTAATGGCTGCTTTAGAGCTTATTGTAGTCATCTAAATTTTCTAATCTACCTTTAAGTGATATTATATCACTTCATATCAAGTTTTTGAAATGCACAAGAGTATATTTCCACTTCTCTCTTGGCTTTTGTGCTATTATTGTCATACAGTTAACTTCTGCATATGATATAAACCCCACTGTTTATCGTAAGTATTTTTGTTTTAAAATGTCAATTATATTTATAGAGATTTAAATAATAAAATGTTTTTATATTTATTCCTGTTGTTACAGTTTTCCCCTGTTCAGAAACTGCCTTGTTCACCACCTTCTTCAAAACAGTCTTAGAAAGCGTACGGTATAAAAACTATTTCTAGAACCTTCTCTTCTTGCTGTAGCCAAAGTTGGTTTATCTTGCCTTATTGTCAATAAAACTGGGAAGCAGCTGGCTACTAAAAGCACATTGAAGGTTGTCATTGTGGAAGCAGCAAAGGACATTATTCCTTCTGAAAATTATCAAGCACTTGACAATTTGCTGAATCATTTTGTACCACCTCTGTTGGCTGAAATACATGATGCTTATAAAATACAATGCACCTGGAAAACCTGTCAGCTTTCCTTTAGCACTAGGCTGTTGGAACCTCCAAGGGGAGGTGACAAGATAATTTGGACACTCATCACCCCCTCAGCCCTTGGCACTGCTGTTATACCCTTAGAGTGCCAAAATTTTGGCAGCCTCTGGATTTGGTTGTTCAGCTGCAGGTGCTATGGACGGACAGCACAAGAGATAACTATTAGAAACCTGGCACCCATAGATCAGTTTTTGGAAAGGAGAGAAGATATAGTCACTTTTTACTCTCAATGCTGGCCTTGATGCAAAATATGAAGTTGGCACAGAAAGCTGATATAAGTGGGCAGTTGCCTGGTACCATCTTTCCCATATTTGCCAGCTGTTTTTTTCTTGGCTGGCATTACCAGAAAAGCTTGTCCTGATACCATCAGGCACACAGGGGTGTTCAGACATGGAGAGGCTCTGGCATAAGCATCACACCTAGGCTGGCACAGGAGCATGGGCACTGGTCAGGGTGCCCTTTCCTAGTCCTGCCTGCACAATTGGGAAAGTCACCAGGCTTTTTGGCTGATCATTCTAATACCATGCTTTCCAGAGAGGACACCTGCAGCCATATAGACAATGACTAATGAGGAGTATTGTTCAGGCTGGAAGGGGAAGAAGCTACCCCAAACCCAGTTAACATTTACTGATTGGCACAAGGCATTGTGTCAGGGGCTAAGAGTAGTTCACAGCAGTATGATCCATGTTCATAACCTCAAGGTATTTAAACTGGTTGGTAAGACAGGACATAAATAGTACAAGATGACCAAGAGATAAATGATAGTAATAAAAGTAGGGATTTAATGAGGCAACACATTCATTACCAAATGAGAATTGTAGATGGTAAATTTATAGAGATCAGAATAAATACAGACTAGCTATACCTTGGTGGTTTTTAGAAGGCAAAGTGGGGCTGGTTTTTAAATGAGATGAAGTCTTCAGAAATGGTCATTTAGTACGGAAATTGTGAATCAATGTGAAGGAGATAAAATCATGTACTTAGTACTAGAAACCAAGTGTTTGGAGCAGAAGGAGGCCAAGAAGGAAGCTTAGCATCACCATATTGGTTTTGGTAATTGAGATATTTTGGGGTATCACGGGTGGGAAAAACATGGATTCTGAAGCTTTGTCATTTACTGGCTAACGTGACCTTGGCCAAGTTATTTCACTCTTCAAATCTTAGTTTCTTCATCTGTGAAATAGGAAGAATAATATTACTAAATTTCTTTAACGTGCTGTTAAAAGGATAAAAGGCAATTATATATAGGTAAGCACATAACAGTGTCCAACAGAGAGTAAGCACTTTATAAATATTATCTAATAGTGGTGGTTGTGTCTGTGGTAGTAAAGTTGGTTGGGGCCATACCTTAACATATAGTTGGTAATGGGTTGTGGAATTTCTCTTCTGAAATTCAATAAATGTCACCCTTTTAGTTTAAAAAAAAATCAATGAACTGCAAGATCCTAGCAAAATCTTTTCACATAAGGCGCTTGAGGCTGAATGATTATACAACCAGGTGGTGGCAGGGCCTTTGGGCAAACTCAGGTGTTCTGATGCCTCCCTCCCTACCACCCGGCATCATAGCCTATTCTTACAACACCAGGGATGGCGGATGTGGTCCATGCGGGACTGGGCTGGGCAGGTTTGAACTCAATTTTACCTTAATTTGTCATCATTCCTTTGATTCTGGGTAAACGGTGATTTGTTTTCAAGATTCCTTATGCAGTTGACGGCCAGCAGCTGATAGGCAGCTGGAGGGGCGGCAGCGAAAGCTGGCGTTTGTCAGTGAAAAAGGCCGAGGCCAGCCCATGCGGTTCTGGCAGTCAGCCCAAACCTGGGCCAGGCGCTCCCCGTCCAGGCCTCAGGTCAGCAGAAAGTGCTTCGTTTTCGTGCTGCATTTGAAGAAAGCAGGAGAATCACAGGTTTTTAATGAACATATTTAATTGGGGCTTTTTCTCAGGAGAAGAGCACGTGTCCTCTTGATGTCTGTCATATGAAGAGGGAAGATGAGAATCCTAATGACCTAAGCACAACAGGGCTCCACTTCAACCACAGAAGCCAGAGCTGTGAGGCAGTGCCAAGCTGTCAGGAAGGGACATTTTCTCTAGGAGGGCTGCCTGAGAAAGGGGCCTTGTCCTTACAGAGAGCTGTAGAGGGGAGAATGCGCAGGATAGCTGTCCTTGGAGTCAGGATATATTACTTAGGTGTGGGCCGGGATATATTGTGTACTCGTGTGAGATGTATCGTTTTTCAAGTGAACAAAAACATTGCAGAGGACTCTTTTTCGTTAGCTGGGTCCCACAGTGTTCTAGCTTGGCTTGGTATGCCTGGATCGAGAGAAACTGAAGTTCTAATGTATTCAAATCCACAAACGTTCATTGGATGCTTACTATACATAAGCAAGGAAAATGCTGTCTAAAGGTGAAATTGACAGAGTCCCTGCCTTCTAGATACTCACAATCTGCTTGGAGAGGCACATAGTAAAATGTAATACACACCTCTTCAGAGGAGCCACTCTGCTCACAATGATTTTCTGTTCTCTAGATAGAGCCCCCTCATGCCCAGGGGAGGGAGGTCTCTAGTGGGGCTATATACTGTAGATACCCTTCCAACTCTTACAATTGCTATTTGGTCCAATGCTACCCACTGGACACAGGCTGGACTCATCTAGTTCCTCTGTTTCTCTGTCTGTCTGTCTGTCTCTTTCTTTCTCTCACATTTAAAACTAAGAACAAGAGACAGAGACAGGGTAGTATCACTGGAATCACATTGCATTAATAGCAGTACCCTGGGCAGAAAGTCCATGAACCCCAGAATTTTCTTTTCTTTCCAAAGTCAACACGCTCTTTAGTTCGGGAAGACACTTACCAGTCTTTTCCAATAATTTCTTGTTGCTTCTATTAGTTTAAATTGGTTTTTCGTTACTTGCGTTTAAGATGCCTGATTCATATAAGCAATATGAGTTAAGAGGGTGATCAGTAGAAAATCTTGGAAATAATAAAAAAGCTGTAGTACATTTATACAATGGAATACTACACAACTGTAAAAAAAAAAAAAAAAAAAAAGGAAAACTTATATTTTGTGACAGCATAGATAGACCTGGAGATTATTATGCTAAATGAAATAAGCCAGTCAGAGGAAGACAAATACTGTATGATCTCACTTACATGTGGAATCTAATAAACAAATTAACTGATGAACAGAGACATGGGTACAAGAAACAATCTGACAGCTGTCAGAGGGGAAGGGGAACTGGATGAAAGAAGGTGAAGGGATTAGCCAAAGAACATATATGTATAACCCATGGACACAGACCACAGTGTGGTGATAGCCAGAGGGAAGTGGGGGCGGGAGCTGGGTAGAGGTGGGCAAGGGTTGGGGAGGGGAACAGGGACATCTATAATACTGTCAACAATAGAAAAAAAATCTGTGGAAATAACTAGGATGAAGCAAAAAGGATAAAGGACAACTCATCTCTCTCTAAACACCTCTAGCAAAAATTAAGGGAGGCTGCACATCTAGATGCCCTCACTGAACAGAGCTCAAAATTGCAAAAGGAGTTGCACATTCATGAATTTCTTGGTATCTACTAACAGTATGGTGGAGTAAAGAAATTCTAACTTATGAGTCAGAGTTATTTTTTTGGTTCTAGTTCTATTAAAATCCTGAATGATCTTGGCCATATTGCTCCCTCTCTTTAAGTCTCAGTTTCAATACATGTGAAATGTGAAGAATGAACTTAATCTCCAAGTCCCCTTCCAACTTTATGACCACTGATTGGTTGAAATAATAGATTGTGATATGTATCTACATAAGTAATAGTAAAATAGGTCCAATATCCTAAAGCATGTGTAAAATTACGAAGTGCTATGCTTTATAAAAAGATTAGGAGCTGGGCTAAAAGTCCCTGCGTCAGTTGGAGGCCTTCTATGGTTAACTCTCACAACACGTTATTTTTGCCCATCTTCTTTCAGTGTATACCCCTGATATTTTCAATCGAAGACAGCATTGCCATAAATAGTTATTGATGGTAGTATTAATAATAACTAAATATTTTGAGTGCTCACTGTCTTCCAATGTGCTAACTGCATGCCCTACATAATGTCATTTAATCCTCTCTGCACTGTGAGGTAGGAGGTACTATTTTCCACATTGTATGGATGAAGAAACTGAGGTTTAGAGAAAAATTTGCCCAGTGTTACACTTCACCTCAGGCTTGCCTGCCTTCAACATTTGGGACCTTGATATACCACAGCGAACTACTTCGGTATAACACCTGTGTCATACTATTTATCAAGTATTTGCTTTGTGTGAGGAGGTGGGCTAGGAGTTTATAAATTAAGGTAACATTTTGGAACAGGGTAGGAAGATAGATTTTGGATTTGTGATTCCTAAGAACTTCCTGACATTGGCAGTACTCCGAAATGAAAGGAATTGACTGACGAGATCACGAGTTCCCTGCCATGTAGATGTGTTCTCCTTACATGTCCTAACATGGATGCTATTTAGAGAAGAAGTTTCAAGAAAGTGTGAATCATCGTGCTGGGGAAAGAGAGTTAACATGGGCAACCTATGATCTTTCTTGTATTCTGAGCTCCTACGAACGTGCTGAGGTTGGCTTTTCAAGATATGGCCTGGGGTGGGGGTGAGGGGTGGGGTGGCAGAGAATAACTCTTAGACCGATCAGCAAACCTGTCAGGAACACGGAGTATTAACAGGGTTAGCCATGCAATCACATGACTTTTTCTTGCACAGACTGTAAATCAATAGAATTAATGAAATGAGTTTGATTCTAGCCTCTCACTGAGAGAAGAAGGGGTATAATTTATCACATGTGTGAATTATGCAATGGATAGGCCTCCTGCAGCTCAAGTCAAGGATTGATCTTTGCTACTTTGCAATGCAAACCCCAGTTCTATTATTCCTTTTGCAACATGATTTTCCCTGAATGTCAGATAAAACCCAAATGCTTCAGTGTATGTCCTCAACCAGGGAAAAGATGATGGCGTAAAACACGAATCATTCCCTGGCTATTAAATTTCTACCACAGGTTTGGATATTCCAAAAGGAACAATAAATATTGCTCCTCCTTAGTTTGTTCTTAGGACTTTTGTCTTTATTTATTTATTTTTTTTTAGTGCAGTAGGTGAACCTGCATCAAGGTATTCTCTCATCTCTCATTCTTTCTTAAAAGGATAGAAACAGGACTTCTGACATTTTTATTCTTGAGTTTGCGTAATCTAACTGGGCTCAAGCTTTGACTATATGAATGAGCATGGGATTATATGGGACCTCTTGGAATGACCAAGTGAGACTAAACTAGGGCCCCAAAGTTAATATTTAGTACTTATATTAGACAACCTGTCACTTATGCTTAGTATGTCAATGTGACTGATGTGATCACAAAGTCCAACCACCTTAGGCACAGATGGGACAACTGAGGAGCCCGTGGAGGGAGTCACTTTCCCAAAGTTACATGAATATAGCAGCATAATTGAGACTAGAGGAACGGACCATGCAGTTCGCATTCACCCAGGGTTCTTTTCAATAGCCTCACACTCCTGCATCAAGTTCCCCTTCACTGTGGCCAAGTCTGAGCTGTGGACTCAGTTGGGCAATGAATTGCCTTTGTGAGCACCAACACGGAAGTGGAAGTGGCAGGTTCCTCAGCCCCTAGGCTCAGAGCCGGATGACGTGTATAGTTAATTTGGGATGACTTCATGGGGGCTTTTGAGGCTACACATTGCTTCTTTAGCCAACCAGTGTAGGATCAGGCAGAGCCTGAAGCAATGATCCATCGAGGTAGACAAGGTTCTTGTTTAAGTACTTGAGCGTACAGTTGAGGTGAGAACAGTGTCTCCAAACATGAATTTTCATGTGAGATTTTTCTTTCTTCTGAAAGAGAGTGAGGAAGAGGTTTATATGTGCATCTAGCAGGAGAAGGGATGATGAGAAAGGATGGGCTCCAGGCAGATGCTGAAGGAACTGTTTCCTGAAGTTCTCCAGGAGACAATGTATGCTTTCTTTGAACCCAACTGGTGTGGTGTGGAAAAATGAGGTAGTTCCCCCAGCATCTGTCTCTTTATCCAACTGACAGTTGAGAATGCAGCTTTGGGAGCCTAAGACAGTGGGCTCAGGAGTGTTAGTCAAGGACCGGGCAGCTGGCAGAGAGAGGTACCACGTGACATTCAAGGAGCTTTGTGGGCAGACTACATTGATAGAAATGTTTGTGAGTTCACCTGAGATACCCATTTGGAAATGGTGATAGGGAGGGGAGAATTTTGTAGGAGGATCAGTTCTTGTATCACACTGGTGGATGCAAGAGCCTGAGAAATATGGGTTATTAAGGCTAAGAAATAGTGAAAAACTTGAAGTAACAAGGAGGACGAGAGACACTGTTCCTCCTGCTTTTCACCTTTTTCATCCTCCCAAGGCTATTCCTTTGGAACTTCTCCTTTTCAGGAATGTCCTTGATGTCCATTGATTTTTAAATATGTAATTAAATGGCTATAAGGAGAAAAAGTATGATATGATTTGCCATCCACTCTAAGCCTTTTGGTTTATGATCTGCTTGCCTTTAAACATTTTTAAATTACATTTTCTTGCTATCTACAAATTACAAATCTCTATAATAGATGCTGCAAAGCACCCAGGCCTGAATGAGATAAGGTCCCTGGCTGCAGCAGCTAACATCACTCGGAATGGCAGAGAGACATATTCATAGCTGCTGCTACAGAAGCCTGTTTGTGGTAAGTGTCTTGAGTGTTACAAAGGAAGCATTTTAGAAATTGAGGCAGGAGGAAGCATATCTTGCAGGTGACAGCAAGGGGGACTTGGCTGACATTTTTTTCTGAGACTTAAAGCCATCAGGCAGTAAGATTTATTTTCACTGCAATAAAAATATTTTAATTACATTAAGTGCACATAAATCTCTAATAATAACAGAAAGTTTATTTCCATAGTGACATTTGTTCAATAATTCCTAAAAAATATGCTGATTGTCTTCTGACATGAACACTTCTCGGTAGACTGGTGTCAGGCAGCATGCTCCTACCAGGTCCCAGGTCACCAGCACTAAATCCAGGTTGACCAGAGGGTTGTTTCCTGTCATTCCATGCGGAGTTGTGCAGGTTCGAACAGGCCTGACAAATACCCCCCTCTCGTCCATCCGGGTTCTGAACCAAGGGGAGTAGAAGAGTCATGCTGGTGGGAGGTTAACATGTTTTATTATCAAGGAAGCTGACGCCAGAGGGTGTAGTTTCTACTAATGGGTTAGCAGGCTTACTAATACGGAATTCCAGAAATAGAAACACTTACCCCATCTGCCTCTGTAAAACTCAGGGCATGAAGTAGAGGAGAATGCATGCTTCTTTCAGAAAGATCAGCTCTCAGAGTGGAAAAAGGGAGGTGAAGGGCCAAGACTCTGCAGGTTCGTTTCTTAATCCCAGCCAGTGGGACACATCCCCTCTCCTGCACCGGAGGTGTGAGACAGAAGCAGAAGAGGACGTGGCTGCCATGGCAGCGAGCATGGAAGGGATAGTGTGGGAAGCAGCGCCCTGAGAAACAAGTTGAAGTCTGTGTAGCAGGGATAATACTTGAAAGAACCAGCTGCAGACTGGGTGAAATGCAAGGAGGAAAACAAGGAAAAGCACAGAGACAAACTCCTCTAGTTTCTTCTCTGCTTCTGGCCACTTCCTCGCTCCTCGATCACCCTTTTGCATTCTTATGTCCATTCACTCTTGGCCATAGAAAATTTTACCTCAGTTTACTATTTACTTCATTATGCTTTAAAAGCATCATTTAGCGAGTGGTATCACGCTGAAGCTTCATCTCTCAGGACGTGGTGGAAGGGAAGTAGGTGTTTGCAGCCAGTTATGACCTTGTGGCTAGTCTATCAGTTTAACCCATACTGTTAGAGTCTCCTTCCCCCTAGTGTGTGTGTGTGTGTGTGTGTGTGTGTGTGTGTGTGTGTGTATCATCCCAGGTCCTCAGGAGGCCCATCCTGTTCTTAGAGTTCCTACTTACTCTAGAACTCTCTGGCTTCCTCGAAATTCTTTGGATTCATCCTTTCTTACTCCCACAGCTAGAGAGAAATAGATGGCTATCATTTAGCTAGAGAGTTGCTGCGTACATCTTATCCTCAAAACCCACACATTGCAGCCAGATATATACTTAATAAATGAAACTAAACCTGCACGTATGCTAACAAAAGATACTAACATGTGAAGGATGAATGTTTGTGTCCCACCCCTCAAATTCATATGTTGAAATCCTAACCCCTAACGTCATAGTATTAAGAGGTGGTGTGTTTGGGATGTGATCAGGTCATGAGGGTGGAGCCCTCATTTTGAGATTAGTGTCTTATAAAAGAGACCCCAGAGAGCTCAACCTCTTTTCACCATGTGCAGATACAGCGAGAAAATGGCAATCTGCAACCGGGCAGGGGACTCTCTCGGAGACCAACCGTCCTGGCACTCTGACCTTGTCCCCACAGCCTCCAGAGCTGTGAGAAGTGAGATTCTGTTGTTCACGAGCCACCCAGTCTGTAATATTGTTATATCAGCCTGAACCAAGACTTAAGTCAGCATCTGTAAGAGCCAAGTAGCCTAGCCCATCAGGAGCCCTGGGTTCAGTCTCAACCAGCTGTGCAAGTTTGATAAGGTACTTCAACTTCTCTGGTCCTTGCTTCTCTCTTCTGTAAAACAAAGAAGCACGATTTCCCCAGATGTAACCTTATGGAGTCACATTTTTCTGGATGTGTTTATATATGTATTTATCTTTGTATAATACTACTATTTCCCATAAATGAAATTATATTATATGTAACTCTATAACATGTTTTGTTTTGTTTTTCACTTGAAAATAGAGCTTTGGCCCTGGCTGGTTTGGCTCAGCGGTAGTGCGTCAGCCAGTGGACTAGTGAGTGGCGGGTTCGATTCTGGTCAAGGGCACCTACCTCACTTGCAGTTTGTCCCCGGTTCTGGTATGGGTCGTGCAGGGGCAACCAGTCGATGTGTCCCTCTTAGGTCAATGTTTCTCTCTCTCTCCCTTTCTTGCCCTCTCTCTCCCTCCCACTCTATCTGAAGATAAATAGAAGAAAAAATATCTTCGGGTGAGGATAAAAACATATAGCTTTGTGATTTTCTTATTTCACAACACTGGAACTCTCCATCAACGGTTATCAGAGACTTTATGTTATTATATATATGCAGTTTATTCTCATTTTTGTGAATACTTAGGCTGATCTTAATTTTTGCTATCGCAAACAATGCTATAATAAATATCTTAGTACACACCTCTTTATATATATAAAGTATCAGTATTCCCACACAGAAGTGGAATTTTTGGTTTCAAGGGTACAAATATTTAAATGTAGATAGAAAACTGAATGGGTGGGAGATTAGCAGTCTCTGTATTTCTACCTTTTCCTTATCCTTCAAAACCAATCCTTCTACATGATTTATTGGGTCTACCTTCAAAATACAACTAGCATCTATTCACTTTCTTCACTCTCCACCATTACCACCTTAGTCCAAGCCACCCTCTCTTTGATCTGGTCTATGGCAATAACTTCCAAATAGATCCTTTTTTTAAAATTAGTTTATTTTTGTTACAGATGTTTCCCCCCACACACTGATTTCCCCCTCCCTGCCCTGTCCCCAGCTTTGTTGTCCATGTCCACTGTTCATGCACACATGCATATAAGTTCTGTGCTTTATCTCTCCCCACCACCCAAATAGATCTTTCTGCTTCTATTTCCCCCCAATTAAAATTGCTTTCTCTATACTGCAGCCAGAGTAATATTTTTAAAATACAAATTTGATCATGTTACTCCTATGCTTTAAATTCTTTTTTTTCTTTATTAATTTTAGAGAGAGGAAGGGAGAGGGAGAGAGAGAGAGAAACAATGATGAGAGAGAACATTGATTGGCCGCCTCCTGCATGCCCCCCCTGGGGATTTGGCCCACAACTTGGGCATGTGCTCTGAGTGGGAATCAAACTGGTCACCTCTTGATGCATGGATCGACGCTCAACCACTGAGCCACACAGCTGGGCTGCTTTAAGTTCTTTAAAAAAAATTTTTTATTCTCATGCAAGAACATTTTTGCATTTATCTTCAAATAGAGTGAGAGGGAGATAGGGAGGAAGAGTGAGAGAGAAACATCAACGTGAGAGAGACACATTGAGTGGCTGCCACCCACATGACCCCAACAGGAGCCGAGGACAAACTGCCACCGAGGTACGTGCCCTCAGTGGGAACCGAACCTGGGCCTCTCTGGTCCGTGGGCCAATGCTCTCACCACTGAGCCAAACCGGCCAAGGCTGCTTTACATTCTTCAAGACTTCCCATCTCACTGAAAATAAAACAAACCCCTTCCCATGGCCTTACATATCCTACATGATGCTGTGTAATTCCACCCTCTGACCTCACTTGGGATCACGTTAGATTCTGGCCATTTTTGTTTCAGTTCAGTTGCCTGAACCTGCCAGTTGTGTTCTACTGCAGAGCCTTCACATTTTCTGTCCCCCTGCCTGGGAAGCTCCTGTTCTTTGCACAACAGGCTCCTTTTTATTCTTTAATTTGCAGTTTAATGTCATCTTCTCAGAAATCCTTTCCTGATGCCCGCTCTGTGTCAAGTAGCCCTGCCTCGCTGCCCCAGTTAATTTCTATTGCATTGCTCCATCGATTTCCCGCATAGCTCTTAGAAGAACCCAAAAGCATGTTGTTTAATTATTTACTTGTGTATTATCCCTCTCCCTCACTTAGAGTTTAGCTCTGTCAAGCAGGGGCTCTGCCTATCTCTTTCTCTGCCCAGGGCAGGTAGCAAATGTTCGGCAAACAGAGGCTGAGTGAGTGAGGAGGCCTTTCCAGCAGAGGTAACATCTGCCACGGGAAACACACTGATCGTGGAGGGCACTGGGCGAGGTCAGGACCAGAGAGAATCCAGGGTGGCTGAGTGAGGAGAGATGGATAGGAGATCACAAGAGAAAGGCTGGGAAGAAGGCCCGCGCCAGGCTGCAGAGCGTCTCCAGTGACAGGCTGATCCTCTGAGTCCTCTGAGCAGTCCTGCCCAGCTCCCCACTGTACCGCATTTCACTGCTGCCGACAACAGACTCATGCAGGTGAGTCTCACCTGTGGTCTCAGGATGCGACACCTGGTCCAGGGTTTCACTTTTTGGAAGTAACTCTTGGTGTATCTGCTTTATATTTCACGTTCAAGAAGGCTTTGCATCTTTTTGAATTTACAACTTGTTTTTTTTTTTTTTTTTTTAATTTGACTTTATTTGATTGCTTTGATTGGAAGGACTTAATAAAATGGCTTCCTATAACCTATTGGGCCATTATTCTTTTTTTTTTTAAAGCCAACAAGTGAGCAGATCTCCCTAACAATTAAAAAAAAAGTCCACAGTGACTCTAGAACCATTAAGTTCTGTGATAATCGAATTCAATTGCTCAGTATAATTAGTTACTCCTTTTTCCTTAAGGGATGTTCATAGTCTCTTCAATTAAAAGATATTTTTAGGTATTGTGGAATACATAATTCTTTTGTGACAGGAAAGGCTTTATTTCCTTTTTGCTGTTTGAACAAAACACACTGATCCCGTTGAATAATTTTAGGTGTCTCTTATTTACTTGGAAACATAAATTATGACACTTAAAGAGCAAGGAATGATTTCTTTACAGCCCTGGCATCTCATGGAGGAGGGGCTGAGGCCTTTGAGTTTCATCAAGTGGGAAGAACAGGGAATCCTCACAGGAGGCCCTGGGTTCAGACTGTGGCCTGAGCCTGCTGCCAATCCTTGGGGGAACAGCTAATCACCCCACTTCTCATTGGCAAGAACTGCTAGAATAAACTTTTGTTTGGTCAAAATGGAAATCAAAGAAAAATGTGATTTGCTTTATAGACAATCTCTCAAGAGCACTTGTCTACAACAGAGGTACTACCTTCATCAGATAGATTAGTGAGGTTCGTATTGGGAGGCTCTCCTGAAGACGACTCTCTCTTTGTTTTGTGAACACAGTTTAAGCAAAACAGAGTTTAAAGTGTCAGTCCGTAATCAATTTTATAAATACACAAATATTCGAAACTCTAAAATTAAAGCTGTGTTTTCCATTCTCATCCCCAAATTTGTTCTTTGTCGTGAATTCGTCACCATTAGATTAAAGGAGCTAAAGTGGTTGTAATTGAGATGTTATTAGGTTCTTATTTTAGCTCAAAGCTAGCATATTAATAAAACAGCATATGAGTGTCGTGCTGTGGAAATTATAAACTAAATTTCCAGAATGGGCTTGTAGTGTAGTAACAACTGAGACTTATTGTATCATCATTAACATTTCGCTATCATTTAAGCCTTTTTTCTCTTTTTTTCCCCCTATTGTTTGGAATAACCTTAAAATGTATTCTCCAAGCTGTAATTTTGGAAAAGAGATTGGAAGGTGAGAAAAAAAGAGAAAAAAAATAAGTGAAAGGAAGGAAGGAGAAAGGGAAGACAGAAAGGAGAGGGAAAGGGAAATAAGAAGAGACTAGAGGAATAATAAGAAAACCAATATATTTTTTGTTTCTTTTCCCAAGGTTGTAAACTGCCTTTTGATTCAGAATAGTAATATTAGAATTGTGAAGTTTCTTTCATAACAGTCTGTTATATTTTATTAGTTCGGGAAATTGCAAAGATAGTATGGAGTGGTTCAGTGTATCTTTCACTCAGTTTTCCCCACTGGTTACATCTTACTATATATATTTGATTAAGCACAATATTAAGACCAGGTAACTGACATCGGTACCATGTAAGCATATAGTTCTGTGCCATTTCATCACACGTAGATTTATACAACTTCAACAATCAAGATACAGAACTAATCTATCACTACCATGATCTCCCTTTCTAACTTATTATCTTCCTACCCCTCCTTTCTCAACCACTCCTCTCATTCTGAAGGGATGGAAACCTCTAATCTGTTCTCTATAATTCTGTCCTTTCAAGAACGTCATATAAATGGGATCATACAGTTTGTAGTGTTTTGCAATTGGCTATTTCCACTCAGCATTATCCCCTTGAGACCTATATGTCTTGTTTTCTCATCAATAGGAGGGTCCTTTTTATTGTTGAGTAGTATTTCAAAAATCTGTTTAAGTAGTTTGACAGACACTAAAATTCTCTCTAGTCAATAAGGTGTTGTTTAGGCAATTCTATGCTAACTGAGAAATTAGTAATCTTATATGACATGGTTCATTACTTTCACGTAGACTCTGATCATGCCACATCCTCTCCTAGAAGTGCCCTTCTCAGCGCGCAAGGCCCCAGCTCAGGTCTCACCAGCACGAAGCTCCCCGCTGAGCCTTGCTGCGGTCTGTCTCCTTCCTCTCCCCCACACCATGTCCAAGGAGGAATGGCATGCTGGCCTTTCTCTGTGTTCTCCCTGCATCTCATTCCTACCTATATGTCGCTATGCTTTTCTCCTTCACTAGACTGCGTGTGTCTTGAGGGTAGGGAGCGACCTCTCTGTAGTTTCTGACAATAAATAGTCTGTTCTCAATAAATGCTGGCATATTGATTTCGAGTTTACCTAAGTTAGAATAGGGGTTCTGACTTTGTTGGCACATGGAAGTCACATGGGGAGGGTCAGTAAAAATGTGATGCCTGGGTCTCAGCCTCAGAGAGTCTAACTTCCCTGGTGTGAGATACATTAGGGCATTAGGGTTTGCAAGCTCCACTGTTCATTCAATGTGCTGCCAAGATCCAGAACCACTGCTCTGGCCAAGATCAAGAACTTCCGTCTGAGACGGATTTAATCTATATAGGAGACACTGTGTTAGGCTGTTCTTTTATTACCTATCCACAATACATAACTGTTTTGTGGTGAAAACAGCATTTACTTGCATTTTGATGTTTAAATGCTTCCTATATTGTTAATAGAAAGGTTTAGTATTGAGTCAGAATATGCTATTTTGAATTTTGCCTGTCATGTTGATTTTATGGAACACATTCCACAAATAGAAAAAGTGTCTTCTCTCCTGTCCGTAAAATTTAAATCAGTTAAAACGCATTTCTGAAGCATCTACAGTAGTCATTAACCAGTGGTTCTCAACTGTCCCTGCACATGAGAGTCAGTGGGGCGTCTTAAAAGTCCCAGTGCCTGGGCTGCACCCCACACCAAGGGAATGAGATTCGCTGGGGATGAGGCTCGGGCATCGGCACTTTGTAGAGCTCCCTGGGTGACCTCCACGTGCAGCCAGGGTGGACGAACCATTGCTATAAACGAGCACACTTCCTTTCGGGCATTCCTGATTTCTCTTTGTAAACATATATGTCAATACTTTTTGTGTAAGTGAATTAACTTTTACATTAATTGGGTGAAAAGTAGGAAATATTACTTATGCTACTCTCATGCTGTAAGAAAGTCTTCGCTGTCAGAAATGGTGTGCATTGCCTATTATTGTTGACAAAGGGTTTTCATGTCCGCTAGTTCATCTGTTTCTTCTGAAACAGTAAAATGAAAAAACAAGATAAAAAAGAGTAATGATTATTTTATTTTTTTCTATGTATATCTCATGATAATGTTTTTTTTTATTAATTAATTAATTTATTTTTGTTACAGATGTTCCTCCTTTGTCCCCCACTGATTCCCCGCTCCCCCTCCCTCCCTGCCCTGTCCCCAGCTTTGTTGTCCATGTCCATTGTTCATGCACACATGCATATAAGTTCTGTGGTTTATCTCTCCCCCACCACCCCTCTTCTGGGGATTGTCAGTCTGTACCCCACTTCTACGTCTCTGGGACTACCCCATTCCTCAGACTGTTATGTTCATTATATTCCACAAATAAGTGAAATCATATGATACTTGTCTTTCTCTGTTTGGCTTGTTTCGCTTAGGATAATACTTTCCAGGTCCCTCCATGTAGTCTCAAAGGATAAGAGATCTTTCTTTCTTACAGCTGCATAGTACTCCATTGTGTATATGTATCACCGCTTTTTTATCCATTCGTCTACTGATGGACACTTGGGCTGTTTCCAGATCTTAGCTATTGTAAATGGTGCTGCAACAAACATGGGGGTACATATATTCTTTCTGATTGGTGTTTCAGGCTTCTTAGGGTATATTCCTAGAAGTGGGAACACTGGGTCAAATGGAAGTTCAATTTTTAATTTTTTGAGGAAACACCATATTGTTTTCCATAGTGGCTGCACCAGTCTGCATTCCCAGCAGCAGTGTACTAGAGTCCCCTTTTCTCCACACCCTGACCAACACTTGTTGTTTGATGATTTGTTGATGGCGGCCATTCTGAAAGGTGTAAGGTGATACCTCATTGTTGTTTTAATTTGCATCTCTCTGATGATTAGTGATGTTGAGCATTTCTTCATATGTCTCATAGCCATTTGTATGTTCTGTTTGGAGAGGTGTCTATTTAGTTCCTCTGCCCATTTTTTAATTGGGTTCTTTGTCTTCCTTTTGTTGAGTTGTATGAGCACTCTTTATATATCGGAAATTAACCCCTTATCTGATGTATCATTGGCCATTACGCTCTCCCATACAGTGGGTTGCTTTTCCATTTTGGTATGCAGAAGCTTTTTAGTTTAATGTAGTCCCATGTGTTCATTTTCTCCTTTGTTTCTATTGCCTTAGGTGATGTATCAGTGAAAATTCTGCTGCGTATGATGTCTGAAATTTTGTTGCCTACAGTTTCTTCTAGGATTTTTATGGATTCATGAGTCACATTTAAGTCTTTTATCCATTTTGAGGTTATTCTTGTGAAGGGTGTAAGTTGATAGTCTAGTTTCATTTTTTTGCATATAGCTTTCCAATTTTTCCAACACCGTTTATTAAAGAGGCTGTCCTTACTCCACTGTATGCTCTTGCCACCTTTGTCAAATATTAATTGAGCATATTGCCTTGGGTCCATTTATGGGTTCTCTGTTCTCTTCCACTGGTCTATATGCCTGTTCTTGTGCCAGTACCAGGCTGTTTCAATTACAGTGGCTTTGTAGTATAACCTGAAATATAGTAATGTGATCCCTCCAAATTTGTTCTTCTTTTTCAAGATTGCTGTGGCTATTCAAGGTCTTTTTTGGTTCAATATGAACTTTTGAAGTACTTGTTCTAATTCTGTGAAGTATGCCATTGGTATTTATTTATTTATTTATTTATTTTTTTATCCTCACCCGAGGACATTTTTCCATTTTTTGTTCAGGTAGAGTGGGAGGGAGAGAGAGGAACAGAGAGAGAGAGAGAAACATTGATGTGAAAGGAACACATCGAGTGGCTGCCACCCGCACAACCCAACCAGGGCCGGGGACAAACTGCAACCGAGGTACGCGCCCTTAGCGGGAACCGAACCTGGGTCTCTCAGGACCGCAGGCCGACGCTCTAACTGCTGAGCTAAACCGGCCAGGGCACCATTGGTATTTTGATGGGGATTGCACTGAATCTATAGATTGCTTTGGGTAGTATGGACATTTTAATGATGTTAATTCTTCCAATCCATGAACAGGGTATGTGCTTCCACTTTTTTATATCTTCTTCTATTTTATTTATTTTTTTGATGACTTGTAGTTTTCTGCGAATAGGTCCTTTATTTCTTTGGTTAAGTTTATTCCTAGGTATCTTAATTTTTCTGCCACAGTGGTAAATGGGATTGTTTTCTTAGTTTCTCTTTCTGTGAGTTCATCATTGGTATATAAGAATGCCATCGATTTCTTGACGTTAATTTTGTATCCTGCTACTTTTCCAAATTCATTTATTAAGTCTAGTAAATTTTTTATGGAGCCTTTGGGGTTTTCTATGTATAGTATCATGTCATCTGCAATTAATGATAGTTTCACTTTCTCCTTTCCAATTTGGATTCCTTTTGTTTTTCCTTCCTGTCTGATTGCTGTGGCTAAGACTTCCAGTACTATGTTAAATAAGAGTGGCAAAAGTGGGCATCCTTGCCTTGTTCCTGTTCTTAAGGTAAATGCTTTTAGTTTTTGTCCATTGAGTATGATGTTGGCTGTAAGTCTTTCATATATGGCCTTTATTAGTCTAGGTATGATCCCTCTATTCCCACATTGCTGAGCGTTTTTATCAGAAATGGATGCTGGATTTTGTCAAAGGCTTTTTCGGCATCTATTGATATGAACATCTGGTTTTTATTCTTCATTTTATTTATGTGGTGTATCATGTTTATTGATTTGAGAATATTGTACCAGCCTTGCATCCCTGGGATGAAACCCACTTGGTCATGGTGGATAATTTTTTTGGTGTATTGCTCGATCCGAATTGCTAGTATTTTGTTCAAGATTTTGGCATCTATGTTCATCAGGGATATTGGCCTGTAGTTTTCTTTCTTTGTAGTGTCTTTTTCTGGTTTTGGAATTAGAATTATCCTGGCTTCATAAAACGAGTTTGGAAGTCTTCCTTTTTCTTGAACTTTTTGAAATAGTTTGAGGAGAATGAGTGTTAGTTCTGTGAATTTTTGGTAAAACTCCCCCGTGAGGCCATCTGGGCCTGGGCTTTTGTTTGCTGGGAGAGTTTGATTACATCTTCAATTTCTTCTGTTGTTATTGGTCTCTTCAAGTTTTCTATCTCTTCCTGGTCCAGTTTTGGGAGACTATGTGTTTCTAGAAATTTGTCCATTTTGCTTAGATTGTCAAATTTGTTGCCATATAATTGTTCATAGTAGTTGTTAACGATCTTTTGTATTTCTGCGGTGTCAGTTGTTACTTCTCCTCTTTCATTTCTGATTTTGTGTATTTGGGTTCTCTCTATTTGTTTCTTGGTGAGTCTAGCTAAGGGTCCATCAATCTTGTTTCTCTTTTCGAAAAATCAGCTCTTTGTGTCATTGATCCTTTGAATTGTTTTTTTCTTTTTTTTTTTACTGTGTTGTTTATTTCTGCTCTGATCTTTACTATTTCTTTCCTTCTACTTGCTCTGGGATTTTCTTTTTGTTTGCTCTTTAGTTCTTTAAGTTGTGAGGTTAGATAGCCTATTAGAAATTTTTCTTGTTTTTTGAGGTAGGCCTGTAGTGCTATGAACTTCCCTCTCAGAACTGCTTTCACTGCATCCCATAGATTTTGTGTTGTTGTGTGTTAATTTTCATTGGTTTCCAGGAAGTTTTTAATTTCTTCCTTGATCTCCTCGGTAACCCATTCATTGTTTAATAACATGCTATTTAGCTTCCATGTGTTCAAATGTCTTTGCATGTTCTTGTTGCAATTGATTTCTAGTTTCATGCCATTGTGATCTGAGAAGATGCTTGATATGATTTCAGTGTTCTTGAACTTGTAGATACTTAGTGTCCTAACATGTGGTATATCTTTGAGAATGTCCCATGTGCTCTTGAGAAGAATGTGAATTCTGTAGTTTTGGGTGTAATTCTTTGTAGGTATCTATTAATTCCATTTGGTCTAGTGCTTCATTTAGAGTCTCTGTTTCCTTGCTAATTTTTTGTCTAGAAGATCTAGCCAGTGATGTCAGTGGGGTGTTGAAGTCCTCTGCTATGAATATATTGCTATCAATTTATTTCTCCTTTGGAGTCCTCCAGAAGGTTTTTAATATATTTTCGTGCTCCTATATTGGGTGCATATATGTTTATCAAAGTTATATCTTCCTGTTGGATAGATCCTTTCAATATTATGTATGGACTTCTTTGGCTCTAGTTATGGCCTTCATTTTGAAATCTATTTTATCAGATATGAGTATTGCTATCCCAGCTTTTTTTTCCTTTCCGTTTGTTTGGAAGATTTTTTTCCATCCCTTCACTTTCAACCTATGTGAGTCTTTTGTTGTGAGGTGGGTCTCTTGTAAATAACATATATGTGAGTCATGCTTTCTTATCCAATCAGCTACTCTGTGTCTTTTTATGGGAGCATTCAATCCATTTACATTTAAGGTGATTATTGATATGTACTTATTTATTGCCATTTTTGTTTAGTGTGGTTATATTTTTCTTCCTATTACTCCTACTAAATACAGCAATCCTTTTAACATTTCTTGCAGTGCTGGTTTGGTGCTAATGTATTCCCTTAGCCTTTTTTTTTTGTCTGAGAACCTCTTTATTTGACCTTCTATTTTGAATGATAGCCTTGCTGGGTAGAGTAGTCTTGGATTCAGATCCTTGTTTTTCATGACCTTGATTACCTCATGCCATTCCCTTCTGGTGTGTAGTGTTTGTTTTGAGAAGTCAGCTGAGAGCCTTATGGGGTTTCCTTTGTAGGTAACCTGTTGCTTCTCTCTTGCTGTTTTTAGGATTCTCTCTTTGTCTTGAATTTTTGGCACTTTGATTACTATGTGTCTTGGTGTGGGCCTGTTTACGTTCTTCTTACTTGGGGCTCTCTGTGCTTCTTGAACTTCTTGAATGCCTTCTTCCTTCACCAAATTAGGGAAGTTTTCTTTCACTGTTTCTTCAAATATATTCTCTAACCCTTCCTCATTTTCTTCTTTTACGAGCACTCCTATGATGCAAATGTTATTACGTTTCCGTTGTCCCACAGTTCTCCTAAGCTGTTTTTCTGTTTTTTAATTATTTTTTCCTTTTGGTTTTCTGATTGGTTGATTTCTTCTACCATATCTTCTAATTCACTGATTCGGTCCTCAGCTTCCTCTACTCTGCTATTTAGACTTTCCAATGTGTTTTTTATTTCTGATATGTCATTCTTAATTTCTTCTTGGTGTTTTTTAATTTCCAACTAGTTGACTTTCAACATTCCTATGTCTTTACTCATGGTGCTCATGTCCTTACACATGCTGTTGAGCTTCCTCACGATCATGGCTCTGTATTCTAGTTCTGTTAACTTGCTTAACTGCACCTCATTTATCTCATCTTCGGTAGAGGTCTCTTGTTCTTTCATTTGGATTTTGTTTCTGTTTTTCACCATTTTTGCTATCACAGTGGGCTTTGGAGCCTGCCAAATTTTCCCTGTGGGTGTTGGTGTTCTGCTGTTTGTGGCTCCCTCTCCTGGGTTTGGATGAGGCAGGGAGAACCCACTTTAAACATCACTGTCAAGTCTCAACTTTCCTTGTTAGAGTTGCTAGCCCAGGGAGTGGTAGTTATCCTCTAGCTCTTTTGCCTGGAGGCTATTAGTAGAGGTCACCTGAAGAACCTTGGTTTCTGAGTTGCCTGAAAAAGTCCCTCAGGTGCTCAGTGTAGGAGGATTTCCGGAGTGTGGGGGCAGCTGCTGGTTGTTAACGGGCCTCAGTTAGCATTTCAATGGCCACTGGGTGGGGTTGAATCTCCAAGGGAGGGGCCGGTGCCTCTCCCTAGGGCCCTGGGAAGAAGTAAGATGACCACAGTCCTGCGTGGCTGCTACTCAGCAAAAGCTCTGAGCACCCTGCAAATCCTGTGTCCCCACACAGTTCCAGTCCAGTCTGCCCTCCCTCTGCCGGAGCCCAAGGTGAGTGGCTGCTGCCAATTTAGCCTCTGTCCGGGCTCTGCGCTGTGGAGCCGCCTGGGACTTTATCCCGAGGGCGCTGCTCCCAGCTAAGGGCGGCTGAGGCTGCGGCAGCTCCCAGCCGAGGGCGTAGCACCCAGCTGTGGTTGCAGGACCCAGCCGAGGGCGCAGCTTCCAGCCGAGGCCGCAGGTCCCAGCCGAGGCGGCCACTGGTCCCAGCTGAGGCCGCCACAGGTCCCAGCCCAGGCCGCTGCGGACCGTGGGCTCCTGGCCCCCTCTTGTGTCCTCGCAAGCCTACCAGGATTGAGTCGGTGTCCCTGGTTATGTGGTCCTCCAAGCTGCCTTTCGGTTGCTCCTTCCTGACGATTTGTCTTTATTTTCATTGTAAATCCAGTTTGGTTCTGGGAGATGGTCTGTGTAGCTCCATTCGCTCCGCCGCCATTTTTTTTCTCTCAAGAGTAATGATTATTAACTTTATACTCCAGTTTTACAGGTGAGAAAACCACGGTGTAGATAGATAAAGTGATGTAGAGCCTCGGGTGCAGCAAGCAAGGTGCCTAGAGCCCGGAATTTAGGAGACCCTCAGTCTCAGGGGTGTGCGAGCACAGCTTGGCACCGAGTGCGAGCGCCGCCTTCGCCTCCGCCCCTCATCGCCTCCCAGCCCCAGCTCCGGAAAGGAGTTACCGCCAAGCCCACAGCTAGACAGTGGCAGGAGAGAAGCTAAGAGACTCCGGGGTACCTGTGCGCTCCGCACTGTGCATTTTTTCGGAAACAGACACTTGTATTAGAAATGCAGACTTCTCTGCTTTAACTCGGTGCAGTGGGCTGACTAATGCCCCTTTCCCCCAGAAGAAGCCCACATCCTAATCCTGAAAACCTGCAAATATGTCCTCTTACAAGGCAAAAGGGACTTTGTGAGCGTAATTACATTAAGGATTTTGAGGTGAGGAGTTTGGCCTGGATTAACCTAAATCACAACAGGTAGGCAGGAGAGGCAGTCAGAGAAGGAGGTGTGACCATGGAAGCAGAGGCGGAAGCAAGGTCATGGTTGAAAGGAGGTCACAAGACAAGGAATGAAGACAGCCTCCAGGACTGAAAACAGCTAGGACTATTCTCCCTGCAGCACCCTCAGAAGTAACACAGTCCTGCTGACACACTGATTTCAGCCTGTAGGACCCATATCTAGACTTCAACCCTCCCAAACTAGAAGACAATACATTTGTGTTGTTTGGGTCACTACGTTTGTGGTAATTTGTTATAGCAGCGATAGAAACCTCATACACTTAGTTACTTAGTTTAAAATTAATATTTGTTTGCCAGTTAGTAATTTTCCAAATAAATTAATTGGGTCATGTTTTGGTGCTATGTTATACCAAAAAAAAAAAAAAAAAAAAAAGTCATCTTAAGTACTTAAAACACTCTCACTGTTGTAAGTTGCCTGTACTGTGGGGGACACCTGAGAAATGAGCTAGCAGAGGAAAGAGAGTCTCATCTTATCCTGGGGTGCACCAACACTGGGCAAATGGTGATCAGAATCACCAACTTTATTTAGGATGTTATTGTTCTTTCACTTGCTGTCTGGATCTCAATGTCTTCTCTCTGTGTGTCTGATAAACAAATGCAATTGAATTTGAAAAAAATGAAAAATTCAATGTATGATGCTACTTCTTCATAAACTTACATTTCTCATAGGACCAATATAACACTAGTGATATTAGGGACAGTGCTGGAGGAAGGTGAAGTCTAGAGGTGGAGGGCTAGGGAAATGGGAACTGATGAGATAGACTTGTTCTGGGAGCCACTAAGACTTGGAACTGGAACCAGGGGGTGGAAACAGACTTATTATGTATAAGAATTTTCTGACAGTCCAAGTATTTCAGAATAAAAAGAAATTTCTTTTTAGAGGTGATGATCTTCCCAATATCAAACAGAGATTAGGGAACTACAAGGTGGAGAAGAGATTAAAGCATTGAATACAAGATATGAGGGGGTTTAGATCCCTTCAAAATGGAAATTCTCCATTATGAGATTTATGTTGTTCCATTTCTCTTCAAGGTTTGTTCTCTCTTTCCAAGGAGATCAAGGGGCTATAAGTACAATAGTACCTTCCTTTGATGCAACCGTGGTTTTGCTTCCCGTGGTTTAAATTACCCTCAGTGAACTGTGATCTGAAAAATATTAAATAAAGAAATTCCAGAAATAAACCATTTATAACTTTTAAATTGTTCGACAATCTGAGTATCGTGATGAAATTTCACACTGTCCTGCTGTTTGTGAATCATTATTTTTTCCAGCATATCCTGGCTATATACCCTCCCTGCCCATTAGCCACTTAGTAGCTGTCTTGGTGATCAGATCCACTGTCAAAGTATCATAGGGCTTGTGTTCAAGTGGCCCTTATTTTATTTAATAATGGCCCCAAAATGCAAGAGTAGTGATGTTGGCAATTCAAATATGCCAAAAAGGAGTTATAAAGTGCTTCCTTTACGTGAAAAGGTATGTATGTATAAAGGAAAAAAACATTGTATACATAGGGTAAGATTTGTGGTTTTGTTACTGGTGGGGAGAGGTCCTTGTCCGCACCTGTTTCTCAGGGGAGTGGGTTTCTTGTGATACCCTGAGAAAAGGAATTTTCTGAGACTCACATGGGGGGATATTATAGAAAGCTTATTTCTGTGGAATCAAATCCCTGAGTTCCAAGGTCCCACTTCCCTTCGTTGGACCAAGGAAGAAGAGTAGCTGTAGCTTCAGTGGGGCTGGAATCAAGCCAGTGTCCAGAATTTTCACTCCACTGAAGCAGTGCCCAGTCCAGCATCAGGCTAGCTTAGTTTGTGTTCCCCACTGCAGTCCATCAGTTACTGTGTGTGGGGTCTGCAGGGCCACATTGCGGTGGAGGAAACACAGGCAAATGCAAGAAAGCAGGAGCAAAACCAAAGGAACCAGAAAACCAAGAGGACAAGCTCCTTTGTTTAGGGGATTATGTATCCCCAAATGTTCACAGGCTTGCATTGGCCCCACCTCTCCTAGTCAATGACTTCTGGTCCCAGGTTTGACTGACAGGCACCTTCCCTAGTCACCCCCATTTCACTGCACATGTGTCTATCTCCCCCTTTGTCCAGTCCCCTCCCCCAGTAATTGACAGGGAATGGGCTGGTGGTTCCCTGAGGAGTGTGAAATCACCAGGAAGCTGCTCAAATGACATGCCTATCGTGCCTGGCCTTCCTTTTGCTCCTTTCCTATTGTTAATAAATCGCTAATTACAATGGTATCAGTTTCAGGCATTCGCTGGGGGTCTTGGAACATATCCCCTGTGGACAGGGGTGACTACTATAAATGCATACATGTAATCTTCTTACTTCTCATTCTCTTGGTAAATTATTTGTTTGCCATAGAAATTCCCAAATGCTACAGCATGGTAGTTCTTCGCATGTAAGATACAATGCCTTGTGAAATAACAGTTTTTCTAGAGAATGGAATTTTTTGCTGGCCCAAAAATTTTTGGTAGAATATGTGAATTCTACCAAAGTTTTCTTACTATGAAGTCTAAATTCTAATACATGGGGCTCTAAGGAAAGTATTACGGGGAGACTTTTCAGGTTGTCTTTATTATTTTTTTTCTTTTAAAATAGGTGCCACATTCTCCAACCATTGGGTTTTATGTTTAAAAGACCGTGAAGGAGAAAGCTTCTTCAGAGCCCTTCTGGGTCTGGCTGCGGTCCGTGTCTGTCAGGGTCCTGCCATGTGTAAATCACACCCCCAGATACATCCAGATCGAGCCCATCCATCACCTGCTGGAGGTGACGTGGGCTGCGCTGTCTGTAAATCTGGTGAAAATAATGTATTTGTCCTGTGAGATGACATCCCATAATGAGATTGTGATATTCCGGAGCATGTGATTTGCTGCTTGTGACAAAGATGAATTTCACCATGTGCGCAGCTGCTGAAAGGCGCTGGGCCTGGTGGACACATACAAAGGAAATGCTCCTCTCAGGCCATTCAGTCACAGCTCTTCTCTACTGAAAATAATTGCCCATGACTGCCAAAATGAATGGCCAAATTGAATTGTCTCTAACGGGGAGCTGAGCATTTAGGCAAAGAAAAATCTAAAGGAAAAAATGTATAGAGTACATTCATCAGTATTTCTTGATTGCATTTATGGTTTATGGTCACGGACCTCATAGCTCACAACCTATGTGACAGACTCTTGTGTCCTTGGGGTATGTAATCAGTGTAAAGTAAAAACTGTCTTTATGTTCGAAGTGAAATAACCTAAGATGTTCAGATTCTTAATTCCAGAGTCACATATAAAAGCATTTTAGACATTCATCATGTTTTAGGGTTCTATGTTGTCCGGAGTCCTTGCTACATACAGTATGGCGCTTAAATCAGCAGTGTTATCATCACTGGGAGCTAATTGGCACTACAGACTCTTGGGTCCCATCCCAGAACTACTGAATTAGAATCTGCAGTTTAACAAGATTACCAGGTGGTTCTTATATACATTAAAAATTTAAAAGCCCTGTACTAAGCGATGTTTGAGATATTTCAACGTGCTCATCAGTACCACTTAGAATAATACTTATAACATAAATAATTCCAAATATATGTACAAGGGTGTATAATTTGTTTGCATTTTACAAAGCATTTTCACAATCATTACCAACTTTGAGCTTTCTTTTTTTTTTATCCTCACCCGAGGACATTTTTCCATTTTTTGTTCAGGTAGAGTGGGAGGGAGAGAGAGGAACAGAGAGAGAGAGAGAGAGAGAGAAACATCGATGTGAAGGGACACATCGAGTGGCTGCCACCCGCACAACCGACCAGGGCCAGGGACAAACTGCAACCGAGGTACGCGCCCTTAGCGGGAACCGAACCCGGGTCTCTCAGGAACGCAGGTCGACACTCTAACCGCTGAGCCAAACCGGCCAGGGCTGAGCTTTCTAATAACCTTGAAAAGTAGGTAGGTGCCATCATTCTCTTTATAGTTGAAGCAGTTGAAATTCATTATGATTAACATTTTTACCCAATATGTACGTAGGAAGCCTCACTCAAACTCAAGTCTTTTCTCCCCAAGTCCAGTGTTCCTTTCTTATCATTGTAGAGCATGTGCTGTGAATTTGCTTCTGTCCACAGGAATTATGGGAGACTCTATGAAGGCATTCATACACTCCCAGTTATCTCCATCATAAATAAGAATAGGCATCTGCAAATGACCAGCCAGACCTAGGGTTACTGTGTGTGGCTGAGTCTGTGCAGAACTTTTTTTATTCCAATAGTATCAAACCTGACCTTTATTATATTAGTTATGGATTCGGACAGGTCCAGATTCAGCCAGTCATATTATGGCTAGATTAAGAATTGACCACATGGATCAACTTGATGATACCCAGACCTGTGACAAACTATTAACTCTTCAATTATTTTTAGTACCCTACTGCTCCAGAAGAAATTTCCCAGGCTAGCTATTGAAACACAGACCCATGTAGCAAGCACTCTGTGTTATATACCGCCACAACACTCGAAAATGCATTTGATGATGATAAAATGACTTATTAGCCACTAAATGTAACGTATAATGTAACCATTGCTCTGAGAACTTTCATGAGTTGGCTCTGGCTTTTACAAAGGGCCTTGTGACAGGATGATGTCAGGAGTTAGGGATGCTAATGAGACACAGGCCTGGAAGAGTTCTCCAGCCTCACTTGGAACCTGGTAGACTGAGGCGCCTGAAGCCATTCAAGAACCTCCTGGGCTGTGGATGTAGGGGCCGGTAATGGCGCCGACATGTTTCAGGGCAGCTGCAAGGAAAGGCCAAGTGGATCAGACACAGGTATTTTGTTGCTCTAATGGATAATATGCTATTTTTTCATACGAGCTTGATATAAAATTTTTAACCAAGGAGGTTTTGTTTCAAAGAGAACAAACTAATGTATATAATTGGGGGGGGGGGGAGTGAGAAGTAAAATCACTGGCTTCTTTTTTAATATTCTCAATGAACATCTTTGACAACTCATTAGCTTGTCTACAGAATGGGCTGGATAGGCCCTTAGAGAAATAGAGTTAAAAGGAATGTGGAGCCCTGGTCGGTGTGGCTCAGCTGGTTGGAGTGTCGTCCCATACACCGAAAGGTTGCAGGTTTGGACCCTGGTTGGGGTACATACAAGAGGCAACTGATTGCTGTTTCTCTGTTACATCAATGTTTTTCTCTCTCTCTCTTCTCTCTCTAAATTCAATAAACACATCCTCAGGTGAGAATTGAAAAAAATAAAATAAAAAGAAAATGTGGACAACATTGAATTTTACTTTCTGAATGTAGGAGTGGATGTTGCAGACTATACAAGAACAGTAATGAGAAAATAAACTGATGCTAACTCAGAATTTAACCTGTGTTCTTATAGATCAATGAATCTCTTATTTAGATTTTGGGAGATTTAATTTCAACATGCATAATGTATATAAGGTGCTTTCTTAGTTGTATACCATCTATATTGGGTTTTCTAAACATAAAGAATTCCCTTGGGATATTCAACATGCATTCTTATGCTTTACCGGCTCATTTTGTTCCTGTAATTCTGAGATCATAAAAATAAAATTTGGACTGCCTTCTATCACCTTCCTTCTTTATTCTCCAAAAGCCTAATCATGCAAAAACTCACTGGCATAACCTCTCTGGTTTATGAAATCACATTTTATAATGATGTTAACCATGCCTGCATCTTTGTTAAAATATTGAACATGTTGTCTGACTCCCGTCCCGCCTGCAGCCACGCCGGCGGACGCCTGCCTCCATATCTGGCAGTGTTGTTCTCTTTGGAAGCTGACTTGCCTTATGAATTCTCATTTATCCTTTCCCCGGTTCTTTCACTGAGCACGGAAAGGGCCCGATCTGTAGTAAATCAGAAAGAAGTGCTGTGGAAGCTTCTGTACAGTGCTCTTCCTTGACCAGGGAGTCCCCTGTGCATTTGAGGGATGTCCCTGCTCAATGCAATATGTGTGTGTTTCTATTGCGTATTTTAAAACACACGTGGTCCATTAACAATACATCAAGAACGTTTCAGGGGAAAAGGTTGGTAAATATATTATTCATATAAAATCATAATGATTTCCATGATAGAAAATTAGAAAATAAGGTGTTTTCATATGGAAGAAGAAATCCAGAATTTCAGAGTAGACTAGAAACGGTGAGAATGCCCTATAAGGGCTTCAAGTTTGCCCCTCCTTTTTGTTTTTCTACTTAAAACATTCCTATAAGTCAGGTACTTTTATTAGCCCAACTTTAGAAATAAGAAAACTGAAGCTCAGAGAGGTTGAGTAACTTACCCAAGGCCACACAGCTAGGTAGGCAGATATTGAATTCAAATCCAGAACTGCTGCTTTAAATCACTTCACTACAGTGCCTCACACGATGTGCTGGGTGAGACGTGCTTTGTAAATTATAAACTAGCACAGTGCACACCAGGAACTGGCAAGATTTCCGACTCCTCTGGGTTCACGTTCCCTGCCTTTCCTCGTGGCTTCTCCTCCATTCTGGAACGCCTTTGCCACAGGTCTCTCCCCGGTGAAAACCTCCTCATCTTTCAAAGTGCTGCTCGAAGAAAGTCTCCCTCCTTCTTTCTTCCTTTCCTTTGTTGGTATTAATACCTCTCACATGTGATACACAAATATATATTGCTAAAAGAAATTCTAAGAATACAGAAAAAGCTGAATCCCTTCCTGTGCCCAATCCCAGCCAGCCTCTTTCCCCGAAGAAATGGCATTAATTCTTGCTAGGTATATTCTTGCACTCATGTCCATAGAAAAAACAGTTTAAAAAAAAAATGGATATATTCCTTTCATATCACTCTGCCATTTTGGTTGTTATTGTGATTTTTATTTTATATTATTTTCTAGCTGGTTTTACTAGTACTTAGGGAAGTTCCGGGTATTCAATTTAGCCACATTGCTGAACCCTTAATCTTCATACTTTAAAAATGTGATTCTCATGAATTTTCTAGATTGATGATCATATTATCTGCAAATAATGAGACCCCCCCCCCATATTTAATAGATGTGTTTGTTCCTTTCTTTTGTCTTACGTCACTGGCAAGACCTCTAGTCTAATGCTGAATAAGAGTGGTGACTACAGCGTGCATCTTTAACTTGTTTCCTATTTGACTGGGATGTTTCTAATGTTATCATGACGCTTATTTCCGGTTCCTGGCCTGTGATTTCCTTCTAGTTTGAGAAGTTCCTTTTTGCGTTTGTTGGTTTGTTTTTTTGTATCTTCTGATGGCTTGTAATCAGGAATAGGTGTTGACTCTTAGCTAATGCTTTTGTTTTTCTATATTAGGTTCCTAGCTGTTGAGATTACTTTATAGTTTAACTTATTTTCTCTTAATGTAGTAAATTACAGGGACGTTGTCTCTGCTCATGCCATTTTGTATCCTTTTTTCCATCTATCAGCTTTAACCCTTTCTTTTTACATGCCTGCCACATTTCTATTTCCTGAAAACAACACAAAGGGGCCCTGCCCCGTTTGGCTCAGCGGTTAGAGGGTCAGCCTGCAGTCCACAGAGACCTAGGTTCGGTTCCCGCTAAGGGCACGTACCTTGGCTGCAGTTTGTCCCCGGCCCTGGTTGGGTCGTGTGGGTGGCGGCCACTCGATGTGTCCCTTTCACATCGATGTTTCTCTCTCTTCCTCTCTCTCCTTCCTGCTCTATCTGAGTAAAAAATGGGGAAATGTCCTCGGGTGAGGATAAAACAAAACAAAACACAAAGGGTTCTCGAAAATCATATTACTTTCATATTGTAGAGTCTCAATTAATGCTGAATGACACTTCTTTATAAAAATTCACATCTGTTGCATCACCTGAGGAACACTGTAGCCATGCAGTTTGATGTTTTCCTTAAATTTTAAGTGTATGCAAATGGAAGCTCAGGTCCAAGGATTCAAACCAAGTTAGGGCCAGAGCTAAGTCTCAAACTTCAGCTTTATGACTCCAGGGAAATGCTCTTTCAGCCAACCCTTAGAGGTAATTGCCCTAGCTTGGGGACATTCATCATCAGAGGCAGCATTCATATTTTTCACATTTGTGGGGGACCTGGGAAGTGTAGGAATGGAGATTTCACTACCTGAATGGTGGTTCTTCTGAACTGGAGGGGAAGAGGTTGATTTCATGGCACAGTTTTCATTTTAGGCCCCGTTATTGACCAGTAACCAGTCACCTAGCCAAATTCAGATGCTGATGTAAATACATGCAGCAAAAGGATCACATCAAACAGACCCCCATTGCTCCTTGCAGGGGCCTAATGCTAAATTAATACTGAATATGGGTCAACTATCAGAACTTGACCTCTGTCAGAATCACAGAAGTACAAAGGTAGCAGGGACCTCAGAGACAATTTCTGCCACCTCCTCTTATTTATTTATTATTTTGCCGTTGAGTAGAATGAGATTCAGGAAAGACAAATGAGTTACACAAGTCAACCTGAGTGTTAGCAAATGTCTCAGGCAGTCTAGAACTACCTTTTTTTGTTACGGTTTAATTATTTGTTTACTATCACAATGAAATGCCTGGATAGATTCATCTTTGCTCCTTATTCTGCAATAGTAGGCTACTTAAATTGGATCTTGGGTGAAAATCAGACAGATTTTTTTTTTATCCTCATCCGAGGAAATTTTTGCATTTATCTTCAGATAGAATGGGAGAGAGAGAGGAAGGAAGAAAGAGAGAGAGAGAAACATTGATGTGAGAGAGACATATCGACTGGTTGCCACCCACATGACCCCAACTGGGGCCAGGGACAAACTGTAACCAAGGTACGTGTCCTTAGTGGGAACTGAACCCGAGACTCTCTGGTCCGTGGGCTGACATTCTAACCTCTGAGCCAAACTGGCCAGGGCCAGACAGATTTTTGAACAAGTTTGGAAATGAAATGGTGGCAGTGGTAATTATAGATTTCATGTACTGCAGGAAAAATTTATAGACCCGAATGCTTTCCTAGCTCATATCACTGGGTCACAGTGATCACAGAGACTGAATCATGAGTGGGGTCCTGGTCGTGTGCCTGTGAATCCAAAGCTGAGAGTACATCAGATCTAGTTTCATTCATTCAATATTGCACCAGCTGTATCGTACTATCATCATTGTCAATGGAAAGCAAAACCAAGTGTAGGGAACACCGGTTATCCAAGTAGACTATTGGACGTTGACATTTCAAACAAGATGGTTAGAGCTGTTCCTAGGTTTGACAAACGTATATTAAATCTCTACATTATCAACGAAACTATTTGCCACAAATCTAATTTGTTTTACTAGACATACTACAAAGATACTTGGGTAGATATAGTCCCTTTTCTTTGATGCCTTAGTTTTGCAAATATCCAGATGTCTGTTTTATATCATTATAAGATATATTTTAACAAAGTAAAAAAATTATATAAGAATACACACACGCACACACACACACACACACATATACACACATAAATAGGGCACTTTGGAAAATGATATTGGGTTAGGGTGCATTGCGTTTGTTTGGGGTTGTATATGGTAGGAGAGGTTGTAAAACATCACAAAGAAATTTTGATTTGAAGTAAGAGGTAGAATACATTTCCTCTAGAAAGCCTTATCATCTTTCTCACTCTGACCGTTTCTGCTTGGCAGGACCTCAAATACTCAGCCAGTAGCACTTTTGTTTTTCACAATGATAAGTTATTTTGTAACTATTTTCAAACCCTTTCATGCTTGGTCTTCCCAACAAGACTGAGTGTAAGATCCTGAAGAATATGACCATTTTTGAAATTTTCTTTGTATCATCTTTGCAGCCAGAAAGTGTTCAGTTAATGCATGTGAGTTGCTGATGGGGATTAACACGCAGGAGACAAGACAATCAGATAAAAGATAAAAGCATTACTTAGATCCACAGAACCAAAATATAAGATCTGCCTCAAACACCTGGCAACAATGAAGTCGTTTTAAAAAGCCACAAACACCAAGTCTTGAATGTTGCATACCCTTTGGGGGCTGGGGGATGAGGGGCAGAGAACAGATGTTTTCTCCCTAATTGAGCTTCTAAGAAGACTTTGCTTCCTATAACTTTTCTATATATTAATCACTCTATAGTCTAAAACAAAAAGGACAAAAACGAATTAGGGTCTTCAAACGCATAGAGCTTCCCATTAGATTTCCATGGTTGCTTGATGAAGTCTCCAGAAAATATCCCTCAAGTTAGAAGAGAGGGGCTATGCCTAACATACAACATGCTGCCACCTTCTGGTAAAATAATGCATAATATTTCCTCTGTTAGTCCACTAATAATAATAATAATATTTGTATTGCACATTATAGCTAAGAAACACTTTCCCATGTACTATCTCATTTAATGTTTGCAAGATCCTTATAAGGTAGGTATTACCCAAGTTAGAAAATTGAGGTTCAGAGAGGGTAGGTAACTTTGAGAAAGTCACACAGTGATTGGCAGATACAGGACTTAAACCTTACAAGTGAAGTTACATTATATATCAACACAAGTGAAGAGTAAACCATTATTCCATGCCTTGACAAATATTAAACCCATCTACTGAGCACTCAGCAGAAATGTGTGGATTCTTTCGTCTGCAGAGCCATGCAGTGTGTGACTGACATAACTCTCACTTTCTGGCTCTGTAGAGGGAAACAGTGTCTCCTCCTGAACCAAGTTTTGGGAGGTGGGGTGGAGTGGTGTAGGGAGCAAGTCTTTCTCCTTTGTCACTCTTGAAAGCAAGATCTATTTTCTTCTACTCTTTCTTACCCTTACAGTTTTCTTAGTAATCTTCTAATACAAATGGAATAGAAAACATTTGGTGGCTTCCTAGTAATCCCAAATCCATACCGCAGTATTCACAGGTCCCACATTCGGGTTCATTCCCCACTACACACCCCATGACCCTCTCTCACCTGAGATGTTAGATATTTCTAGCAGTTTTTTCATCTGACCCCACTGAGCAATACCCTGCTGGTTCTTCAATGCCAGAAGAGGTTCTGTTAATGATGCCTTGATCTCCTTCATGTGTATTGAGCACTTTTCCAGCCACCAGTGGGGCTTATTTCCTTCAGTTTTGAGGATAGCTCATGGTCTCCATTTCTATTAGTCTGTCTCACTAATTTGTCTATTTAGAAGATAAGGACTAATCCTTATTAATTTCTGTAATCTCCAAAAAACGTTGCATACATTAGGTGTTCAGTAAATATGTTACTTTAATTGAATTGCCATACCTCAAGAAAAACCCAGGGGGCACCACCCTAAATATAAGAGCCAGCGCAGACGTTTTCATAATGTGGGGCGCACAGGGAGACAGGTGCTCTGGCCTTTGCTGATCAAATAATGAAGAGACCTTCTGAGGCAGGAATCGCACCTCCACTCTCACATTTGCTCTCTCTGCAGGAACAATAACCTTTAGAAAAATATTTCTTGTAGAGAATCCTTTCCCTCCATCTAGACTCGTGCATCAAATTTTCAAATTCTTGCTAACAATAAATGTGTATGTTAGGGTCCCTGTTTGATGGTATTTGTAATCAGTACATTGATCTCCAAGGCTTGTCTGGTATTGCGCCTAAATACTATTGGCTGCAGAATAATATTTGTATAAATATGCTATAGCTATTTTATCTTCATTATGGAGTATCTTCATTTTTTAACTTTTATTTTAAAATAATTTTTAACACAGAAAAGTCACAAAAACAGTACCAAGAATTCCCACAGTTGATTCCCATTAATTTATACTACAGTCTTTTTGGAGAGCATTTTGCAACTAAATAATGATTTATCAACATACAAAGATATTAAAAAGCATTATTTATTATGCCAAAAGTTGGGGATGACCTAAATATTTCAAAGTAGAGGATTCATTACATAATTATATAAAAATGATAAATCTGTGGCCATTAAACATCAAATTCTTTAAAAATACTTAAAGGGACATACTTAATGTTTTAGTTGGTAAGAGCTGCCATAACCAAATACCACAGACTGGGTGGCTTAAATGACAGACCTTTATTTCTATGGTTCTGGTGGCTTGCAGATGGCCCCTGTGTCCTTTCGGGCCTCTCCTCTGTGTGCACAACCCTGGTGTCTCGTCCTCTTCTTTAAAAGACATCAGTTGTACTGGATTAGGGTCCCATCCTGATAACCTCAATTAACCTTAATTATGTTGTTAAAGGGCCAGTCTCCAAATGCAGTCACATTGTGGGTTAGGGTTTCAATGTATGAATTTTGGGGGTACAGGCTTCAGACCAGAACACTCAAGATATCTTAACTGAGAAAACACCAACATAAAACCATGTTTATATTATGATTTCCATCTTTAAAACACACTCACACATCTGCAGAGAAAAAATAGTTTACATGTCAAAATTTTAACATGAACTGTGAGATTATGAGTTATATTCATTTACCACATACTTGATAACATTTTGCGATTTTCTGTAATAAACTACCATTACTTTTCTAATTTGGAAAAATACATTATAAATAACACAAAGCTTTAATTGCCTGCAGGTTCTTTCATGTACATTAGTGTATTTGATCTCTGTAACTATGCTGTGAGGCAAAAATAGAAATTATTTTTTCAGTTTATAGATGACAAAATTAATAATCAGAGCGGTTCAGTTGCATGGCCGAATATTCAGCCTAATAATCAGAATGGGTCTTCTGACTATTCACCCAGTGAGTTCTCCATTATGCTACAATTCTCCAAAATGCAAGTCTAACAATACTATGATGATCACCAAAAACTTATTAATGCTACTTATGAAAGTAGAAAAATAATAACAATCGGCAGTAGCACTATCAAAACAAGCGTTTCATGATGAATCATTTGAGTTGTTGTAAGTCTCCCGTGGAAAGATTTGGGATACAAATAAATATAAATAGGTAGTAATTTTTTTCTGCACCCTATTCTTGTGATTGTTGCACATTTATAAAAATAAGGCATTACTATAGGAACAGAGACTCCTCCAGGTCAATAATATTAAAAATATCCCCCCCCTTTTTTTTTTAGTTTTTCTTGTGTAACTTGATTTATTTGACCCTGAACAGTTCTCACTGTAACAGCTATGTGAAAGATGTGAGAAATTACACTGAACCTGTAGACACTCTATTCCATACACTGGTTTTGTTTCTTTAATTAATTAATTAATTTTTGTTACAGATGTTTCTCCTTTTATAATCTAGTCTTTCCTACTGAGTCTCAATTCCTATGATAAAATCAACAGTCACAATAATTACCATGCAAGCTGATATTTTCTGAGATGAATTCTATGTTGTATTTCTGACAGAGTAGAAGTCAATCATGACATTGAACGACTTCACCCTGTAAGCTGTGCTGTAGCTGTACCAGGCGTCCTTCTGGGAAGTGGGCGTGGTGGAGAACAAAGAACTCTATTGAAATGTGGCAGACAACCTTGACTTCAATTTAAAAGTGCCATTTGTCTAGCACCTACCATGGCACAGGGATTACATGGTACAGTAAGAATCCTTGTTATATGTGGCCCCCGGACAGAGCTTTGGGGCCGACCATCAGTACCTGTTTTAGTGGTCCTCCCTTCTTGCTCTGTGCCAATACACGTCATCCAGACATTGTGGATCTCTGTTAATTTGCAGAATGACAGACAACTGAAGTAAAAGGAATGACAAACTGCATTTCAAGACTTTCAAAAAGGTCCCATCACTTGGTGCCGGTTGTCTTGAGACAAATGGCTGGGCTTTCCCTTCCAAGAGGCTGCTGAACAGCTGTCAGGCCTAATCCGGGTGAGAGATGAAACAGTGACCCAGGGTTAAAGGCTCTACTGTCTGCTGCAAATCCCTCGAGTTATCTAATCTGTCCAGCAGCAAGGCTTTCTGCAAAGGAAGCATTATTTTGTAGCTGACCCTTTAACAAAGAGGGAATAGCAACTGTTAGAAAATGCAGTAAGCAGTTGTTCTGAGATCATGCCGCCTGGATAAATCCTACATAAAGAGCTTAAAAAACACACACACAAAAAACCAAAACTTCGAAATGACAGATAAATATCGGGAAAGCCCACACAGACTGTGAACAAAAGGCATTGTATTGCAATGTGGAGTATTGCATGGTTCCTAAAGGAACACACACACACACACACACACAGAAGGATATCACAGCCTCAAGTCCTACTCATTAGTCAGCTGCCTACAACCAGAATTCTAATCGGTGACTCTGAAACACTTGTGGAAATGTAGGTAAGTCTTTCTGTGGTCTTCAGTGTTCCCTGTAGAACAAAACAAACAGCCAGAAAGAAAAGAGGGGATTTGAACTAGATGCTCAGCCTTTGGCATGTCACTGTGTTTCATTCTTGGACCCATAACAGACATAATTATTTGGTCATGGCATTCCCTTCAACCTGATGCAGCCCCAGAATTCTCACCTGCAATTGGTCTTGATTGGTATATGAGATGTAACCCATTTGATCTACTAGAAATTTAGTGATGTCTATTGTCCTTTTCCTCCGTTGTATTAGCAGATGTAGTGACTTTGACCGATGGTGGCACCTTTAGCACAGCATAATGGCCATCAGCAGGACACAATGAGAATAGTAGCACCAAGATAGCTTTTGGAGGAGTTCTCGGGTTTCAGAGATGACACACATATCACTCCAGTGAAAAGGGGTGCACATCAGAATTCGAACCTAAGAAGAGTGGAAAACCACTGTAGCTGCAATGGGGTATTTAAGAGTGTACTGATCCCACTTCCAGGATACACCCTAAGAAGCCTGAAACACCAATCAGAAAGAATATATGCACCCCCTATGTTCACAGCAGCACTATTTACAATCGCTAAGATCTGGAAACAGCCCAAGTGTCCATCAGTAGATGAGTGGATAAAAAAGCTGTGGTACATTTACATAATGGAATTCTATGCAGCCATAAGAAAGAAAGATCTCTTATCCTTTGAGACGACATGGAAAGACCTGAAGAGTCTTATCCTAAACAAAACAAGACAATCAGAGAAAGACACATATCACATGACCTCACTTATCTGTGGAATATAATGAACAAAACAAGCTGAGGAACAAAATAGACCCAGAGACATGGAAGTGGGGTGCAGACTGGCAAACCTCAGAAGAAGTGGATGTGGGGGGAGGGAAGAGATGAACCACAGAACTTTTACGCATGTATATGTAAACAAGGACATAGACAATAATGCTGGGGGGCGGGATTGGGAGGAGGGTATGAATGGGGGAAAAAAAGAGAAACATCTGTAACAAAAGTAAATAAATAAAATAATTTAAAAAAAAGAATATACACCCCAGTGAAGTCCCAAAATACTGAAAAGAGGGGAACTGGAGTGTTTGCAATAGTGGGAAAAGGTAGAGTTAGAAAAAATAAATTCTTTACATGGTTAGTGATCGCCTCCCCCACTTCCCTTTTAAAACGCAGGCTGGTATATTCTGACAAAAAGATTACATGTATATCATTACTTGTATTATTACTAATATCTCAAACCGAATTCTGAGGGCTGGAGAAGACCACAGAGATGATCTAGTCTATTAGTTCCCTTTACCTGCACCAGACCCAGGCTGGTTTCCTAAGATTGCTTGACAGATTGTTTTTGTTTGTTTGTTTGTTTTTTTAATCCTCACCCGAGGATATTTTTTCCATTTTTTTGTACAGATAGAGTGGGAGAGAGAGAGGAAGGGAGAGAGAGAGAGAAACATCGACGTGAAGGGACACATCGAGTGGCTGCCACCCGCGACCAACCAAGGCCGGGGACAAACTGCAACCGAAGTACGTGCCCCTAGCGGGGACCGAACCCGGTTCTCTCCGGACCACAGGCCGACGCTCTAACCGCTGAGCCAAACTGGCCAGGGCGCTTGACAGATTGTTAATAACACGATGCCTGAGCCCGGTTCTCCTGGATTCTGACTCAGGAGGTTTGCCATGGTTTTAGCAAGTTCCCTAGGTGACTGCAATAATCATGCACAGCTAAAAATTAATGATCCAGTACAACTTTAGTATCTTTAAGTTGAGGAAACTGAAGTAAAATGACAAGAAATGACTTACTAAGTTTTGCCTAGCAACATAATGATACATTTGTAAATAAAATCTAAGTTTACACACTGTCGGTCCTATACCAAGGGATAGGTGAATTCTCTTGGAGTTTCTTGAGAAAAAAAAAAAAAAAAGACCCAGTCATGTCAGCGTGTCCTGTGTTCCAGTGATTCCAACAATGCTTATTGGAAGCAGGCTGCCTTAGGAGGTTGTGTGATCTCAGCCATGGAGGTGGTTAGGCATGGCCGTGCTGCCTGGAAGGAAACCTGTAGATAGATGCATCCTACGGGCAGCTGGACTTTACCTTCCCGTGATATGTAAATCTACTCTTTGCCAACTCAGTTGATGGAAAACAGTGAGGAATTGAGGCTGTATCACTTTGAACACAGAGGTTTTGGCTAAGATCTGAAAGGGAATCTGGGACAAGAATAGGTGACCTTTGGCGATGCTTTGCACCTCTGGACAACTGCCACTCTTTTGTCTGGTGGCTGCTGCGCATATTATTTTGGTTATTAACAACAGTAAAGATAAAAGTTCAAAAGTAAAGAATGTTGCACCCACTGTACACAGAAAACGAAAGATGTTCATGGAGATTACTTTGGAAGAGGATAGCAGGGAAAGATTTCTCTATGAATCATAATCAAAAACTTTGGGAGCATTTTTGAATCCATAACTGAGCCAACATCTTTGGCTATGTAAAGATAGAAAAAAGGGATGTACAGAAAATGAAATGAATGTGTATATTCCTAGTGTTTTTAATGTTAATACCCCCTACAATAGAGAAGGTGGGATTTATTTGGAGAAGGTATGAGTAGGAAGCTCAAAAGTTCTTAAATGCTTGCCCAGTGCCTGCAAAATAATATATTTAATGTAAAGAACTCCCGAAACCATGATGGAAAGAAAAAGAAAGATATATTTCTAGCAAACCTCGTTGTTTTAAAAATGACATGTATATTTCTATCTATCTATCTATCTATCTATCTATCTATCAATCATCTATCATCTATCTATCTCTATATCTATCTATCTATATCTAATATTGCAAATTGTAATAAAGCAATGAAAAAATTAAAAAATGGCCCCAATGCCTCAGAGTTACTGCCTCAGTTCTCTAACTGAGCTCCATCCCACCAACATATCCGACAGCACATCCCACACCCACTGCCAGAAAGACCTTCCTACTGCATGATTTCATCACATTGTTCTACCACAAAATCTCCGGTGACTCCAATGAGCAAATTTGTAACCATCATTTTGGCAATCAAACAATTTTATGGTGTAGTTCTTACCCTATATCTCCAAATTGTTCTACAATGCTGAGCATGTACCCTGTTTGAGTCTAACTAGGTGTATCCACTCTTTCCTCTTTCATGCACATTGCAACATATTTTTCAGTCGCCCATTCAAAGTCTTTCTACACGGAAATGTCCACCTGATATTACTTATTCATTAAGAAATACTTATGGTAGCCCTGGTTGGTTTGGCTCAGCGGGTAGAGCATCGGCCTGTGGTCCAGAGAGACCCATATTTGGTTCCCGCTAAGGGCACGTACCTCGGTTGCAGTTTGTCCCCGGCACTGGTTGGTCATGCAGGTGGCAGCCACTCGATGTGTCCCTTTCACGTCGATGTTTCTTTCTCTCTCTCTCTTCCTCACTCTCTCTCCTACTCTATCTGAACAAAAAATAGGAAAATGTCCTCGGGTGAGAATAAAAAAAAAAAAAGAAAGAAAGAAATACTTATGGTGCCCTAACTATGTGCTAGGCATTGGAGATTCTTGGGTGAACAGCTCAGATGGGATCTGTACTTCCAACCTGGTGGAAAAGGCTGACATTAAATAACTAATGTCCAACAATGTGAGAAGTGTCCTCTAAGGGAGAACATGGAAACATCGAACAGGGAGAAATGACGCCGTGCATACGCCCTTCCCTCAGAGCAACTGTGACCTCCCGTATTCTCAACTCCTTTTTGCCCTCATTGTCTACATATGTTTCTGTATAGATACATACCTACCTGTTGTTTTGTTCCTCCAGTTAGATGGAAGTCTCTTGTATGACAGTATTGCACCTTATATGCTTTTTATATCTTAGTTAAATACAAATTTCGCCCAAATAATGACAATAAAAAAACTGCTAAGGAAAGACAGCATTTCATTGTGTTTTACAACTTCCATTATTTTATTTCATCCTCCCAATAATCTTATGCATTAGGAAGTATGATCTCTGATTTACAGTGAAAAAAAAAACCTGAAGCTCAGAGAATTTAAGTGCCTTGTCTAAGGCCAAACAGTTAATAACATATGGAGTCCGAACAAGAACCTAGGTCCTTTCATTCTTGTTTAAAACCTTCCAGTGTGACATAATACCAAGTGAATAATGAATGAGTCTCTTATCATTTCTTACCAAACAACTTTTCCCTCTTACCTCTGCTTTTTCTCTGACCTACTGCTACCCCCATCCACCTGCTTCGTTTCCTTTCTTTGCCTCTTAACTGCGTGTGCCTCCAGCGTGTCCGTGATAACCCATCTCCCTTCTAGGCGCTGATGAGTTGTTTGGTGAGCGGTTCAGGGACAGAGAGACTGCTGGCATTCTGCAGGCTGTGGTCCTAGGGCAGGTTTCCCAGAAAGAGAGCGTGAGACAGGACTTGTGTGTGAGTGAGTTATTGAGAAAGGGCCCCCCGGAGAATCCAGTAAGGTAGCGAGGGAAATAAGATGTGCAAAGGGAAGAAGCCAAGCAATTTCTGGCAAAGCTGCCACTCCAGCCGGATTCCACAGGCGTACTGGAGTGTAAAAGACACATCGGATTGTCCCCATAAACTCCAGATGTATCAGCTTTCTGCAAGGGTAGGCAGAGTGCTTCTGAAAGGAGTCACAAGTGTGGTCTTTAGAAACAAAAGCACAATGGAAATGAAGGAAGAGTGTGCTGAAATAGTGAGAGAATCTGAGGGAATCCGGCCCGCGCACCAGCAGTGTCTGCGCGGCAGGTCTAGCATCTATAAGGTAACGAGAGTTCACACGTTAGGGCAGCACAAATCTCCTTGAGGGCCTGATGCATGCATTTGACGCTTACCTCGGAAAAATGCAAATGCTCCCAGTGGCCAGTAGTCACCGGTCCTCAAACTTATGAGGTCTGTGTCAAAAATAGCAATTCTGGTGTATCTGCGAGGCTTCAGCGAGGCTGTTTTACCTAAAGACTAACTCCCTAGGCCATTCCGACAACTCTGCGCTCCAAGGAAAAGCCATATGCCGAGCTGCAGAACCGCACGGTACTCATTACTCCCGCAGTCACCGCGCAGAAGGAGAGGGCGTGTTTCCAGCCTCCTGCTGCAGAGACGGAGCCGCACTGCCACATGACCTCAGGAGACCCTCGTCCCATTAGCTAGAATGACATGAGCATAATGAAGAATAACCTCCGTTAGCTGGGAAGCATCCCTTGGGAGAGACGGCACACAGACTCGAGACCTGGAGAATATGGGTAGCAGGTCTCCTTGGAAAGTCGGTGTAAACTCAGAAAATCAAAACCAAGCCTGTGGGGTCCGCGGGCACATGTGTGGCAGCTTTTCACCGGTCGCCTCTGTGCGGCTCCCTTATAGCCTCCCTGGGCTCCATATCTATTTAATTAACGAGGCAGCTTCTCCTTCCTCACTGTGGAGAAGTCCAGGAGCCTTGACAGGTCAGGCACAAAATGACAAATGGGGCTGAGTCCCACTCCCCATCCCCCACACCATCCACTATTGCCCTCCCTTCTGACCTTGGAGGACACAGCCTGGTTATTAGGCTGCTGCACTTTATAGGAACTGTTGGAATCCATCTGATTGGAATCTTCATGGAGATTAAGGAAAAGACCATACCTTGACATTTGTATATGAACCTCTAGAATTATTTGTATCTTAGTTGATTATTTATTCTTTATTGTTTAAAGATTTTATGAGCTTATTTCATTTCCACTCTCACAGAAAACTATTGATATTAAAAATAAGAAAATATATAAAACAAGCTGAATAGGATTCTATTTGTGGAGAAATATGTGTAAGTTTATATATACATTAAAAATCTGCATGGATTCCGGCAGTCTGCTAAAAGTGGTTATCCCTTGGGGGTGAGATTACATAGGAATTTTTACATTCTCTGCATGGTTTGCATTTTTAACAATAATGAGAAAAAGTACAATGATATTTTTATTAGAAAAAGAATGTATTATTAAATCAGTTTCACAAGGAATTATATCTTTATTCTTTTTGCTTAAACAACTATTTTTATCATCCCTTGGCCTATTTAAAGTCTTTCTACATAGGACCATTATAGTAATTATAGAGTGTATGTAATAATTTTTCTTTGAGTTTTCTCCTTAACTTTATTTCATTTGTGCTTTTCTAAGATCATAGTCTGCATTAATGGATGCTTAATTGATTCAATATCTACTTTTTATGGCATAGTTCCCTTTGGAAGTTATGTGGTAACTTTTTGCCAATATAATGTGAAAGGGTGGCTAATGAGAAAGAGGGAGTCTCAAATCTCCAGCGAGTTCCCTGAATTGTCATCACCAGAAAAAGAGGCAATAGATCGTTTGGAAAACTGCCCTGGGCTTGTTTCAAGCACCTTTCTGACTTCCAGTAGATAGTTACTGGATACCTACTATGCAAGGGTGTTGTGTTTGATTCTTCATCTACATTTCTTTCATTGTAGCATCATGGGGATTTGCCCCTGGAAATCTATTGGTTGGAGGTCATCTGAGTCCAGACAGCCTACCAACCAGCTCCAAGAAATAGCCTGAACTTGAAGACCAGCCCATAATGCTCTTTACCATTTAAATCATGTAGTTAAAAGGCAAGGCAAGAATATATTTCCCCAAAGGGCTGGGACAATATGAACATTATGAATGAGCTTCTCATGGGTAAGGACAGGTTCTTCCTGGAACCAGGCCTTCTTGGGGCTTGTAGAACAGCTTTCATCTCTCAACTGTACAATGTTCATTTTACCCTCCTTCTGCAATAGTTGCTCAGGAGTACGTAACAGGTATCTCTTCCCTCCTCTGGATTGCTTCTCCATTTGGCAACAAATCCAGTCAGGGTCTAAACATAGTGCCACATGGCCTGTGTTGTTCCTATGGGTGATGCCCTTCAATTTATAGGTACAGAGACAGGGTTGAAGAGAGAATATAGTTTGCTCAAGGACACACTCTGTGTGATGGGGGCCTGGGGAACCTTATAAAATGGGTGGCTGTGTTGGGTATTGGTATCAGCCTGTTAGTACGTATCTCACTTTTACATTCTACATCAGTCTATATCTGACCTGTATTATAAAGATTCTCTGCTCTCCCCAGCTGCAAGTTAATTCTCTACCAAATAAACCTCATCTGTACTTCTTTTGTGATAGCTAGTATTTTTTGCTGTTATGAAAACTTTGCATCTGTATAGAGATGCTCCTTGACTTACTCTGGGGTTACATCCTGATAGACCCAGAATACGTTGGAAATATCATAAGTTGAAAATGCATTTAATACTACACTGTAGAGTATCCATTGTTTACCCTGGCGGTTGCCAGGCTGTCTGGGAGCAGGGTTCATGGCCGCTGCCCAGCTTCACGTGAGAGATCATGCTGGATGTCACCAGTCTGGGAAAGATCAAAATTCAAAACTCATAGTACAGTTTGTACCGAGTGCATATCTCTTTCACACCACTGTAGGGTTGAAAAATCTTGACTCGAACCATCGTAGGTCCAGGACCGTCTGTAATCTCTATCCCTAGATCCCAAGTTCCTCGAGGAAAGAATCCATGTCTTACATACGCGTTCCCTAAAGACACTAATAACTTATTTAGTTAGTGTTCACTGAAGGATGGTGCATTTCTTTTCTTCTTGAAGGACTCACAGAAACTTTTTGGAGAACAAAATAACATAAAGGCGTGAAAAGTTGGTCTATGATTATTATGTTAGTGAAGGCTCTGGGGTTGCAAAGACTGTATGACAATGCAGTTGTGGGATGACAGGTTCCATGTGTAGTTGCCATATTACCTCAGGTAAACTACTTAACTCCAGGCTTGATGACCTTATCTGAACATCGGAGGAAGTATCACCTGTTTCATAGGGAGTGTAGCTGCTTTAGATGAAATAATGTATGTAAAGAAATTAGCACAATGTTTTCATACGGTATATATTTATTAAGTTATACTTGTTATTAATTACTATTAGAGAGTGGTAGTAATAGTAACATGGTTTGCTGGTAAAGAGCATTGGGCTCAAACGTTTAAAATAGAAGAAGAAAAGAACACAAATGACTTGAGTTCTAATTGACTGGCTTCTGCTTGTCCTGGGCAATCCCTTTGATTCCATCCTTTTCTAGAAACAAGCACCTGAATGCTGATTATAGACAGTGAAGTAGTGGTGGGACCAAGAGCTAGATGGTTCACTTGACAGGAGGAACAAATATCTTTCCTCTTCTCGGCAATTTGTTCTATCACTTAAAACGAGTGCAGCTTGGTGTATGCACTGATGGACAGAGATGAAATGGTCCCTCATCAGTTGGTTCAAGATGCGGGAAAACTTGTAAATTGGGCAGCAGAGCCTTATCTTTTCTTTCCTTTCTGTCTCTTTTTTTAAGTGTTAGAAGTCAGACTGCTAAACGATAAACAAGCATGCCCTTCCTCATTGCAATGTAAGGGAAGCATACATTTAATCCTAAAAACACAGGCAAAATTACCAAAGTAAAAATGTATTCCCTAGAGGAGTAGAGATAAGAATGCTGATGTTTATCGAAGTGATGTTGCTTATGGATTTGTAAGGCGGGTGGAATACTGATGCTTACATTGAGAACAGCCTGCAATTGTATTAAAAACAAATGCTTACCCTTGCATTACTGGAATGAAAATATATGCACAAAACTGTTCTGCATAGGAACATACAGATGCATAACAATTATTATCATTGTGAGAATTTAACTGCATGATTATGAAATTCCAATTTCAATAGACAATAAGAGTAGAAAGCATTGTCATTATTTAAATTGCAATAAAGAATAACACTAGATATTAAAAATAAGAGTAAAGAGATTCCAATTTAGTTAGCATAAATGGTACAAAAATTTTAATTAAATAACATTTTTTTCAAAGCAATACTTATTTTTATACACAAAATTTAAAATTATTCCAATAAATTGTGATGAAGGAAACCTAGGATCCTCAAATCTTGACATCCTACATCCCTCTCCCCCATCTTCTCCACTGACTCTGAGGAGGTTCCCCAGGTATCCACAGGCAGAGAATGAAGTTGCCTGCTTTATTACCAGGAGCATTTTATTTTCAACTTCAGTGTGATTCCTTGGTGCTTTTATTTATCTAGACTTGAAGTAGAATGAGGCTGCGTCTTTTCCGTCTGTCACCATAGTATTGGTATATGAATACCTGACTCTATACTGAACATGCCTTGAGCTGTCAGTCATGTTTTTTTCCCCTTAACTTTTTTACAAAGTGAAAATGGAAAGTTTTAATTAACAATTATAGGTTATCAGAAGTGGAAGTGTTTAGTGAGTCAGATAAATATGGTTGTTAGGATTGGTGAAGAGCCCAGCAAGATGGAGAGATGGTTCACTAAAAGTTACTTTCCGCCTTCTGCCACATACTAACTGGGAATATCATGTTGAAACTGGAAGACTGGATATTTAAGTTGGGAGATAGCAGAAAGCAGATGAACGATCCACTCTCCAGTGCTTTAATTCTTAGTGTATTTACAGTCTTCTGCTGGGGCATTTGGGTGTGTTTTTAAAGAATACTCAATTATTGATTTATCTTTCTGATGGGAGTAAAAAAATCATCAAATTTGGGGACAGAGCCAAATCCCTGATGACAATACTGGCTTCACCATAATTCAGTCTTCTTAGTAAATGTGATATATTCTCCTAAATATTAAACATTATCTTTTATCTCTAGGATAATAGATTCAAGGTATTCAGATATTGACTATAATGTTGAAACATATCATTTGAACAAGTCACTTAAAATTATAGAGATGGTTGTTCCCGATTTTAACAGTGCCATAAAAAATGTTTCATTTCATACCTTATCCAACCACTCATCGGAAGCACATTTCCCCTCAATAATCGGAAGACTTATACATGGGGAGATTCCCATATTTGCTGCTCATTTATTTGAACAGCAGGCTAAAAAGACATACTCGGGGTCTACAGTTGAATCATAGTCACAGGATTCACTTTTCGTTCTTTCAACACTGAATCAAGATCAGGAGGTATATTGTTGGCTGCCACTGTTCTCTCTGAATAAACCAGTGCGTGGACTGGCATCCACAGCAGTCTGTTATCCTCATGCTAAAGCCCTGCTCGCTGCCACGTAGCTAGTTCTGACCCCAGGGCACCGTTTTCTCTCTCCCTCACGGCTCACAAAATCAGGTGCTATCTAACTGAGAAATCTCTCTTCTGTAGGGTGTATGTTAGGAATAAGCAGAATAAGAAGTCGTTATGTATTTTTTCCCTCGTATTTAAAGTATAGTTGTGAAAAGCTGATCGACACTTCAGTAAAAAAAAAAAAAAAAAAAAAAAAGTGTTCATCTCATTGTCAAGTTCAGCATCTCCTAGCATGCCCATGGGATGCTGACTGCCTGATCGCGTCATATGTCATTAATACTATTTGAAGTCTAAAGGTGCCGTTGGATAAGCTGGCCAAGAACTCATTCTGCTTTCTCTACATAAAATGTTGTTAATGACTTTGTCTCTGGTTTTGTGTATTTCTTGGAAATAGTGACATGTCTATTTTTGCAATATGTAATGAAAATGACATATTTTGATGCCTGAGTAATTTAGAGGGGTGAGTAATATTGTCTCATATCTAACTTTAATAACAAAGTTAACCAGTTTGCAACAAAAACATTATATTGTGTTTGTTCCAAGAATATGTGAATGGTGTCACAGGGGGGCTGCTGTTCTGTTTTAGAATGATGGGAAATCCTGTGGTTTCATGCCACTAAATGACAGGTTCATAGACAATGAAACTGGGGACAGGGAGCATATGGGCCACTTGTCCAGTAAAAATATTCACTTTTTACTTCCTATGTGTATTTTCCTTTTTCCCGACGCTTGTGTAAAAACCATCACAACTTCAGATTCATTAGAGTTGTATTTTCATTACTTTTTAAGTGACTAATGTTCTAATGACTTATTTTTGAGCCATGTTAGAAGAATGTAATGCAACATCATAGAACTATTTGAAACTTTTAATTCTATCAAAATAAATAATAATATGAAAACAAGGGGAAAATAGTTTCGTTTTAAACAAACTGCACACTGTTCATTGAGATCAACAATCAACTTGACCATTAAAGCACATTGTCTAGAGTCTGGGAATGTCAATGGCAAGATGTGACATGATTTCTTGGAAAAAACAGTAATTTCAAATTTATGAAAATTGTATCACTGAATCATTTTTTCTTGGAAATTGCCAGCTTGATGAATCTACATAACAGGAGGTCGCCAGTCATCCAGGACCGTACTTTGTGCTTCCTGAATTCCAGCGTGTTTACCATTTCTCCAAGAGAAGAAAAGGTGACAAAGTGAACCAAAGAAATTCCTCTGTGAGTTCCAGAGTCGGACTGGCCAGAGCTGAACCAGGGGCTGGGCTCGGGAAACAGGCTGCCCCTTCTAGGTCGGGAGAGGTATTGGATCCCAGAACCACTGCTGATCGTGGGGCAAGACCGCTGTCTAGGAAGTAACCATTTTAAACATAGATTCAGAGTCACAGATACACCTCATCTGTTTTCTCACATCATGCCTTATGACGACACAGGCATACGACCAGTACAATTAGTGGGTTGCTCACAATGCACTAGAAACCCAACCTGTGAAATTTTCATTTTTAAAGAAGCCTCTTACATCCAGCCATTTCCACATTCGGTTCCCTAAAGTGAGGTCCGCGCCTACACTCAGAGCATTCACCAGTAAATGAAGCTACAGTAACCTGCACTTTTTGTACTTTCTTGGAGAACACCGAAGACCTGGGAAACTGCTCCGCGGTGGGAAGGTGGTCTCCTCCTCTGTGGAAGTGCTCCAACCAGTGCTGAGAAGACATTAAATCAGAGCTTTCGAATACCAAGTAGGATCTCCCCACAGGACTGTTTTTAGTTAAGGGTATTTAATGAATTCCATAAATAGTCCCCGTGTGCCTTTTGTTTTATTATTTTGTTTGTTTGTTTTTTATCCTCACCCAAGGACATTTTTGCATTTATCTTCAGATAGAGCGGGAAGGAGAGAGGGAGGAAGAGAGAGAGAAATATCGATGTGAAAGAGACACATTGACTGGCTGCCACCCACACAACCCCATGGGGCCGGGGACAAACTGCAACCGAGGTACATGCCCTTAGTGGGAACCGAACCCAGGAGTCTAGTCCGCAGGCCAACACTCTAACCGCTGAGCCAAACCAGCCAGGGCTCTGTGTGTCTTTTAGAACCAGACCCTCGGACAGGAGCTAAGGTGATGAAATGCATTTCATAGTCTCTGTGACAGATGTCCACAATCAACTGCATTAGAAGGTAAAAATCCACCAGTGCATTAAGAAAGGGATAAACAAAAGCTGCTAGACTGACGACTGTTGGGAGCGGTGCATCACTCTCTAGCATGGGTATGCACCTGACCTCTCTGTGAGCACCTTTATAAATATGCATGTAAATGTAATGACTTTTGTGAAGCTTAGGTGAGATAATAGTGTTTGGAAATTCAAGTTCTTAATAAATTTCCCTTCCTCCTCCTCTTTCCCATCCCTCACACACTATACACACATCTTAGGCAGGACTGAATCATACTGTCCCTGTGTCCTGCATATCTGTTGTAAAACTTTTCCTTAGTTATGCTCAATAAATGTGGATTTAGAAGAAATACTTCACTGATTGTGTTTAGGAACAAATACCACCCCCTCTCCACAAAAGACAAAAGAAAAGAAGAAAAAGAAAAAAAAAAAAAAAAGAGTTGACCTGAACACTGTTGGCAGAAGACAAGTAACCAGGTACATAGACCCGATGGAGCCACTGTAGCAGATGGGAAAAGATGGATTTAACAAAAAGTACAAGATACTGTAAGTTATCAATGTGAGATGATATTATCCACGTCTGTCCTGCCTGTGTCTGGCCAGCTGGTACTGCTGAGCACACACTAAGAAAGTGTAATCAGAGATGACATTTTACAGCAGCCCTGCAACCTGAAGCATACGTTCTACCACATTTATCAGAAACACTCCCTACCTCTCTTAATCCTGAGCTCCTTCCCTGGAGGTACTACGTGAGGCCCAGTCATTTAGAGTGAGATTTCCCAATGCCGCTAGATTACCTGAAACAGAAGAATTTGCAAAAGTTGGAAAGGGAAATTTCTAGCTCAAAAGTTGTCATTGTTTTCTTTTTCTTTCTCTTTATTTTTAAAAATCTATGATACCAAGTAATAAACCTGGCTGATATTACCTCCAGAATAAATTCATTATAGAAAAAGCATTTAATAGACCCATTTTTTAGTGCTGTATAGACATAGTGTAAGAGGATATTATTTTTCCTTTTAGAAAATATTACAACCATCACCAAACCCACACCTGCCTACGTTACCCACAACAATTATTATGAAAAACAAGTCAAAACAGCTCCAAATAGAAAGACAGACTATAGTTAAACTGTCTTTCATTATATTCTCATTTTTTAAATCAGCATTTAACTCTTTCAGGTTGCATTTTGATAGTTATATGAGCTGGAAAAAAAAATTCTTACCGACAAGAGCAGGCATGAAATCTATTCCTTTTTAAGTAGCATTCAGCATCCATTTGGTCTCCAATCCTGTCCCGAAACTGGGTGAACTCTCTAACACCCACCAAGTCACTGGGTTAGAATCCTGGAGTAACACCCTCACTTCCTCCCCACCACACGCCTTTCCCAAGTTCCGACCTTGAGGCTGCTCAGCTCCACAGGTCATCCAGTTAGCACACCCCTGGCCCAGCTGCCCTGAATTATTTATGTGTTTGTATTCCTGACCAGAATGTAAGTTATTTGTAGGGCAAAGACCGTGTCTCATTCACCTTTATATTTCCTAATTGCCCTTTGCATAGGGATTTTGAAATATGATAAGCATTTGCTAAATAAATATTCAATAAAATAGGTCGAGACATTTACTGTAAGTGAGCATCAGAGTCCCAGGGATGCAGCAGAGTGTCCATTGTCAACTGTTCCCCATTCAAAAATCAATTCTAATTCTAGTTGGTATTATAGTTTGAAGACATTCAGAATAAAGTTCTCTGAATATATATGTGTATATGAATATATATTCAATATTGTTGAATGAATAATTGTAATATATAGGAATATATATATTCAATATTGTTGAATGGGAATTTTTTTGTTCATTGCTGATACGTTCAAGTGGACTTTATAGCAAAATGTATTTAAAGAGAATTTGGTATGTGCCGTTTGTACTAACAGATAACTTTAAATTGCTATAAGCAAATTTCATTAAGTAGAAGTAAATCCATAATTACTTTAAAACTGTAACATACTAAACAAATTATGATATTTATATTGTCAGATCATACCATACTAGAGAAAAATTACCCATGTTAGCCAGATAAAAGTACAGCGTACATTACTCAGCTCAGGGATTCACAACATGAGAGGTAAGTGCCTCCATCATTACACTAGTACAGAAACCAGATGTCACGTGCCTGCAGAGCCCGGGCCAGAAACCTAAGAGCTTCTAAGTGGGCCAGTGGAAGACGATGGGGAGAGGCGGGGCTTCCCCGTCTCCAGGGAACAACTGTTGGCAACTGTTGCCACGTAGAGAAGAAGGCCCAGTCTTGTCATAGATGAAGAAAACTGCAAAGCTAGACATGTGTGGGAAACATCTTGAATTTCAAATGACTTCAGATTTTTTTGGGGTTGGGGAACCAAATGCAGATCAAAGAAATCCCATCTCTATGCAGATTTAATTCCGTAGGTTGTCAATTCCTAGATAAACCACAATATCTTCTTTTTTTATCCTCACCAGAGGACATCTTTCCATTTTTTGTTCAGATAGAGTGGGGGGGGGGGGGGAGAGAGAAACATCAATGTGAAAGGGACACATCGAGTGGTTGCCACCCACACGACCCAACCAGGGCCGGGGACAAACTGCAGCCGAGGTACACGCCCTTAGCGGGAACCGAACCCGGGTCTCTCTGGACCGTAGGCCGACACTCTAACCGCTGAGCCAAACCGGCCAGGGCTAAAGCACAGTATCTTTAAGGTACCTTCTCAGATTCTGAAATTTTGATCTTGTGGCCTAGAACTTAATTTAGTTAGCAAGAATTCATCCATATTTTCTGCCAAAGGTTGCCTATCTTACTCTTACAAAAATTATCAAGCCATTATGTAAACAATGCTTTGTAGGATATTCCCAGAGAACTACTGATGGGCTTGACCATGTTAAAACACTGCTAATCTCCAGCATTGCCATGGAGTTACTCCTAGATCTTCATCTCAGGGTTTTGTGTCTTTTCTGGGCAAGATCCATTCATTTTGAATATTAAATGACATTTTGAAAAGAAAAAAAAATGTAATGGCATCCCTTCCTTATTTAGGCCTCACATTTGCTTTGGATCTTTGTCAGAGATGCCACAATGATAGGTGTGCACCTGCAGAGGTATTATGACTTTGATACAAAAATCATTAATTTGTCAGGACTCAGACATACTTACTTCTTCATTGACAACACTGTACTGTATCTCAAAGCAGATGCCAATGAGCAGTTAAGGGCCTTAAATGCAATTATATTCTAAAGATAACATCGTACCACTTGGATAACTGCTAATTTTTAGACATAACTGTAAAGTAATAGCACATGTTTTCTCTGATGTCTTGGGAAGTTCACATGCCAGAGCACAGAACAGATACTTCGAGGCTAGGTCTGACAGCATAAATTAGTTTGGATGTGATAAATGATCTGACTAGTCAAGTTAGTTTGGAAAATAGGTAGATGTCAAAAACATCTTCAGTCTTCCTTCATATTACTCAAATCATGCTTCTTGGCATCTCTTTTACAGCTCTAAAGCCTCTTATAGCACACCCGCACTTCCCATACCTTTCCACGAAATCAAGGGCATTCAATAATTGAGTCATTCAATATCCTTTCAGTAAACAGTCTCTGGGTACCTAATAGTGGGAAGCTCTGCACTGGCCACTGAGGAGAATGAGACAGATAGGACTCTTGTCCTCAAGCATCTCAGAGAGTGATGGGAGATTCCTGGAATGGAATACAAGGCCCTTGATGACCTGCACTCTTCTTCATTCAAGAGTCCTGCCATGCTCTGGACTTTGATGGAGTAGAAGACACACATGTCTTTGCTTTTATAGGACATAAAATGTCCTATAAATAAAAATACACTCTAGTAACATATACAATGAAACAAGTAACAGAGTAGTTTTCAATTCTATAAAGAGCTTTAAGGAGATGCCTCACCTTTTTCATTACTTCCTTAAATTTTATGTTCTATCAAAATAGAACTGCTTATGGCTTTCTGTACACAAGTTTCATGCCTTGGTTTCTTTCCATCTGTTAGTCTCTCTACTTGGAATCCCCCCACTTGCCACGATTTGCCTTCGAATAACTCCTACTGGTTTTTCCAAAGGCAACTATATCAGCGTGTCTTGGACACCACTTCAAAACCTCTGGCCTCACTGGTCTCTTAGTTTGGTTACTGCAGTGGCTCCATGTGGGTTGACCAGTTTCATGCAGGTGAGTCTGACAGGACTTTGGTCCCCATTTGTGACTTTCATTTCCCATGCTCAGTGACTGTACGTGCAGAATTCAGAGCTGACAGGAGTGAACGCTCTGAAAAGACAAGTCCTGGGTGGTCCTGAGACTGTATAACACATCAGAGAAACTTTTGAGGAAAAAGAAAGGAGATGAAGGAGGGAGGAAAGATGGGAGGCAGCAGAAAAGAAAGGAGGGAGAGAGGAACTAAGGGAGGGAGGAAAGAAAAAGACATGTACGTACTAACACAGAATGTATACTGATCATTTAGGGGAAAAAAAAAAATCAAAGAATGATTTGAATCCAATGTGAAAAGAGATGTGAATCAATCACTGCAGTAAAATAAAAATGACAATTAATAATTAGTAAGTATTATTGACTGACTAGAAATTCTATATTGAAGGGAAAAGCTATCACCCCATGGTGTGTGTACATTCACTCTGGCCGAGGGGATCAGAGAACAGAGAGAGATAAGGAAGCATCAATTATCATGATTTGCACAAAGTGAAAAAATTCTTAGTTGTACCTCTTTGGGAATAGTTTCAAAGATGGCACAGTGTGGAAGACATGAGCCAGTGATAGGGGACTGGGAATTGGCAAAGATGACTTAAGACTTTATCTCAAGTGGTATCTCAATGCTATAAAGTGGATTACAATTTCACAATGAATTCAAATTCAACATGAATTCAACATGAATTCAAATGTTCTTACTGTACTGGTAAAGAAATGTGATTCTCCTTGTATTTTTTCAAGTTTTGATTTTTGTGTCCACATTGAAAAATACTTGACTGCTTTAGCTCTGAGCATCTACAGTGAGTGAAAATCTGTGAATTTTTAAAGCGATGATTTTCCAACATATGGAGAAGCCCCTGGCAGTGAGTTTCAAAAATTATTGACACAATAAATGCCAAGGAGCTTGTTAAAATGCAGATTTCTGAGCCATAGACTAGACCTTCCAAAACAGAATTTCCAGGGGTATGACCAAGGAACTGCATTATTAATCTGTACTGTATATTATTGTGATGTAGTCTAAATTCTTGAAATGAAAAAACAAACAAACAAAAAATACTGGCTTAAATTAACAGACAAAATTAGTGTTAATAAAAAGTATGTATGTGCATGTGTATTAATCTGTTAAGTACATGTGTAAAGACCAACAGCTAGTAACGTCTACTATTCATCATAATTAGTCAAGGAAATGAAATATCTATAATTCCAAAGAAAGGAAATATCATTTTTTGAGTCCAACTGAAAGAACAGCTATTTGTTTTAAAATATTGATCTAATCATATGAAACACAAATCTGAAAAAAGGTCACCCTTAATTTTAAAACAAAAATTGCAATAAAAACTCCCAAAAGCATCACAAAAAATGAAAAGCATGGAGTAAGTTTGTGTTTATTTTCACTTTGTAGTTTTAACTGTGAAAGATTTCTGTTGTGTTCTTTAAATGTCCCAGAATTCCCCAGTCTGTGAGGTCCCAAATTATGCTCTCAAGGGGCTCCAGTACACTTATCTTCAGGAAGTCCAGACTTTAATAAATCTTTCCTTCTCACGTTTTGGAAACCAGGGAGTGTGTAGGTGTTCCCACTTCATCCAGGTTATTTGCCACTTCATTCAGCTCTCTGGTTCTTCTTGCTTTGGAGTATTGCATTTTGCAATCCTGAATAAACGACTCAGTTTTTCAGGCTACCGCTGCTCTCTCAGAACCACCTTAGCCAAACCACAGATAGACACCCTTCCATCAAGACGTGGGAGCTGGGGCTCTGAGATGGCAGAGTAGGTGGAAGGTATACTCACTTCCTCCTACGACCAAACTGGAATTACAACTGAAATATAGAACAATCAACCTGAATAACCAACTAAAGACTAGCTGAACGGAAGTCTTATAACCAAGGATTTACAGAAGAAGCCACATCGAGATGGGTAGGAAGGGCAAAGGTGCATGGAGGGCTAGCCCTGTTCCCATGGGAGGTGGCTGAGATTACTGAGGGATATCTCAGCTGCAAAGGTTCACCCTGAGGAGTGTGGAGTCTCAACCCCAAACCAGGCTCCCCAGCTGGGAAGAGGTACCCACACAATATTTGGCTGCAAAAATCAGCAAGGATTCTATCCACCAGGGAGAGATAGGAGTCTTTTAGAGACAGAGGCCAAAACACAAATCTCCTTTGCAGCCACTCACCATGGGCTCTGGCAGAGGGAGGGCAGAGCAGACTAGAGTCATGTGATGAAGTTTGTGGCTCTGGGGAGAGATCTGACAGGACAGACACCAGGATCCCTGTGCTGTGTTCTTTTCCCACACTGCAGATGCCATCTTTCTTGGGTGGAGCATTCCTTTTTATATGGCATCAGCCTTGGGGAATGCAATAGCCCAAACCACTGGACCTCTGTTACCCAACCCTGCAGAGCGTTTGCCCTGCTGAGAAGTCAGCTGCCTGGGCCAGGGTGTAGACATCTGGGCAGACTCAGAAGGTACCAGTGATTGAATTGTGTGGCTTTGGGGAGGGGTCCATTATCCCACTTTCCCATGAATGTGACTGGTGCCTCCCCCTTAAAGAAAATCTACTAATCCCATCCTCCAAGCACCTGGAGACCCCTCCTTCCTGACTTTGGGCAGCCTTGTCTTGCTGAGTTCATTCTCCTGGTAAAATCTAGGACAGACTGAGTTGTGTAGCTCTAGGACAAGGGCCATTTTCTCCTGACTGGCAAAGAGCCTTCCCTTCACACAGCCAAATCTTGGTCTGTTTTGGCCTGATAAACTCTGCTGGCCTTACCCTGATGACTAACTGAGACCTTGCCCCGCCAAAAAGGTCTGCAGCCACCCAATGGGAGGGGGGCGGTGGTTAGATGTGGTATACCCTAGGACTTTGACTGAGTAGTCTCAGACCCAGTACTGGTACTGAGTTTGAACTTGTATCAATCTGGTGAACATCACTTGGAGACTTACCTGGATACTCACTGAGAGCCTTCCCCATGCAACTCGAGTTCTGCCAGAGGCTCTTTCGGTGACTGAGCCTAACAAGCAGCTGGCAGGCAGAGGCAGAAGGGGCAGATCTCCGGGTGCTTTGGGCCTTTTGCTAACCTTCCCTTGGCTCAGTGCTAGTGGAAGCCAGCCTTCATATTCAGGTTGGTGTTTCTCGTGTGCACAATGCCCAGAAGTGGCAGCCACAAACTGTGGATCTCTTTGAAGCTCCAAACAAGTAGCCCTAGGGCAATCACAGGTAGTATCTGACATTGACTTGCACCAGCATCCCTCCCAAAAGATGCCAGAACAAACACACTCAGTGGCCAGCTTTAGACATCAGAGCAGGATCCAGTTAGCTTAATAAGTAGCATACTTAAAGGGAGATCTTGGCAGGCACCAGATTCTGCTGAGGCAAATTTCATTTCGTATGGTCAGCACCTTCACAGCAGCTCATACACTGTGTCAGGATTGTTCCTCACAGTCAGTCAGCTTGAGAGTAGATCCCACACAAAGGGGCCAATAGCAATCAAGACTCAATGACAACAGAAGGGCTCACACAACCCACACAAGGGACATTCCTGGAGTACTCAGCTCAGGTGATCAAGAAGACTGTGTCAGTGGGTCCCTTAGGACACCTACTACATAAGGCCACCCTACTAAGACTGGGAGTCGTAACAGATCTACTTAATACATAGAAACAAACACAAAGAGGCAGCCAAAATGGGGAGACAAAGAAACATGACCCAAATGAAACAGTGGAAGAAATCTCCAGAAGAAGAGCTCAATGAAATTGAGACAAGCAAGTTATAGAGTTCAAAAAATGTGTATAAGGATGCTCAAGGAACTTAGTGAAAACTTCAACAGCATAAAAAAGAACATAAAAATCATGGAAAAGAACCAGTCAGAAATGAAGAATACAAAGTTGAAATAAAAAATACACTAGATAGAAGGAATAAACAGTAGGTTAGATGAAGCAGAGATTGAATCAGCAGCTTAAAAGACAAGGCAGCAGAAAACACCCAATTAGAGCAGGAAAAAAAAAAAAAAGAATTAAAAAAATTGAGAATAGTTTAAGGGTACTTTGGGACAATATGAATCATAACAACATCTACACCATAGAGGTACCAGAAAGAGAAGAGAGAGAACAAGGAATTGAGAATCTATCTAGAGAAATAATGACCAAAAACATCCCTAACCTGGTGAAGGAAAAGGACACGCAAGTCTGGGAAGCACAGAACATCCCAAACAAGATGATCCCAAAGAGGCCCACACCAAGACACATCATAATTAAAATGCCAAAGTTTAAAGACAAAGAGAGAATCTTAAAAGCAGCAAGAGAAAGATAGTTACCTACAAGGAAGCTCCCATAAGATTGTTGGCTGATCTCCTACTAATAGAAAAAACAGATTTAAAAATAAGAATACAAAAGATTTAAAAAACATAGTTATTTAATTTGACAATATAGACATTTGCAAAACTCCACCCATCAACTAAAGAATAGCTATTATTTTTCTAGGTGCACATGAAACTTTAACCTAATTATCTTGATCCAGCACCTACATAGAACACAGCATTAAACAAATGGAGAACCTAAATCATTTTCAAGCATACACAAAAGACATTCTCTCAAATTGATCTTCTATAATGGCACAATGGGATTCACAACAGATTCCAAAGAACTATTATTGTACAGAGTGCATTCAGTTACCCAAAACAATAAGAAATAAATTAAAAAGTTAAAAACATTAAATTAATTTAAACTATTGCTAATACAGAAAAGTTTAAAATTAATTTGAAAACAAGGCAACACAACTCATATATTACATAGATTAAATATTTAGTTTTAGACAAAAAGTAGAAATTATATATACAATTTTGTAAAGAGAAAGAAATGATCAAAAGTAGGAAGCTAATTATTTGAATAATAAATCAAGTATCTGACAAAATTAATTGGGAAAAGGAAAGAAATTGCAAGTAACTCTGAAAGAAATCTGAAAAAGAATATATTACAAATACAATTTAAATCTTTAAGATTTATCAAAAGAATACCATGAACCTTTTTTGCCAATAAATTCTAAAGTATAAATTAAAAACCTGACCAAGATGATGTTTAAAAAAAAAAAAAAGGTTAAAAACTTTAAAAAATTGGATTAGCAGTAAAGAGTCTTACCAACATAAAATAATTTTATAGGTGAATTTCTCCAAACCTAAATGGAATACATAATCCCTTTAAAATGCAAACTCTTTCAGAGAATATAAAAAGGAGATAAATTATGTAACTCATTTTTAAGGCTATTATAATAGTCCAATATTACTAATGAACACAAATGCCCAAATCATAAATATCATAAAAACAAAATATAACACAGTATTGCATACACACACACATATTTGAGCAAATTAGATTTATTCTAGGAAACAATAATTCATCATAAGGACTATTAATATAATTGATCAGATAACAGGTTTGATGATACTGTGAGATGTGCCTTAAAAAGCACATTTTAAAATTAAACATAACATTTAATTTATTTTATTTTAATATCTAAAGCAATTATGACAAAATATGTTTCATCTTAGTGATAAGTATATGTGCATTTATTGTATTATCTGTACTTTTATGATTTTAACAATTTTCACCCAATTATCTACCACCTTATATCCAAGGTTTTCTCTATATTAGCAATAGACAAAGCAATTTCTCACTGAAGAAAGCCCATAAAGATAAACCTCCTACTCTTTGATTTACTTAATTACAGTGAAGCTTTTGCCTTTGCTCATAAAAATATAAAAGCCATCTGTATGTTCCTCCTTTTCGTACATGTGCAATAAAAACGAATTAATTAATAAAAAAGATTAAATTAAAGGACAATGGATTTAAATTGTAAAAAAAAAGCCATCTGTATGGCTGTGAATAAGAAAATCAGATAAACCTCAAAGGTCGAGTGACTTTTTCTGAGGTTTCTTTGTTCTTCGCGCAGTTCAGGGATCTGGAATGATGCTCCTCTGTGAGAAGAAAGAGCCTGTTTTCCGTTGGGGAGGTTGTGCTTTGTGCGGTGTAAGGTCATATGCCTGAGGCAGGTAGTGAGGTAAGATGCCACAGCTTCAGGATGTAGCAACTTCCAGATGCCTCCCCCTCTAATGTAAGTATTTGATTCTGTTCTCGGCCACTGGCCTCGTATAAGGCTGCCTCTGAGCCCATGCGAGAGATACTCATCTCCACATGATCTTCTGTCACCTGACACACCATCTGTCTCTCTCCTAGGAGAGGCCCAGCAGAGAAGCAGAGGTGGAATTTAATCACCCAGGTCTCTGGGCTGTTGAACTCCCAACTTCTAGCTGCAGCTAAGCTCTCCAATCCCTTTGCTGTGGGGAAGGAAGAAAGAGGCATTTTTGCACTTAACTAAACTGTACCTATTTTTTAAATGGTTAATTCTCTTCACCATCAATATCATCAAATTAAAGTTAAATGATGCTGCTGATGATAATGTTAATTTCAGCAAACACAAGAATACCAGGTTTTTTTTATGTCTCCTTACCCATTGGGTCTGTTTGCATGACTTAGGTTTCTAGCTCGACTGGAGATGGCCTGAGAGGGTTGAACAAGGTAATGTATGCGAATGACCTAGCACATGCCTAACACAAAGTAGGTGTTCAATATACATTGGCCTGCCTATGGCCCTTAACCTCAACCCCACCCAAATCCTTTCTGATTTGAAGGACCCCACAAAAGGTTGGATTAGAGGACTGGTTCAAGGGTCACTGGGGAATTTTGGAGGAGGTTAAGTAGATTTTCAATTGCTTAATGATAGTTTTAGAAGGTTCTGGGTCTTATATCAGAGGAAGAGGGAACCCTGCCCTGGGCCTTAGACTAAGGATAGGCAAAGCTTTACTGTAAAGGGCAAAATGACTTGGTCTTTACAGGCCACCTGGAGTCCTTATCATATATTCTTCTTTGTATTTCTTTTTTATAACCCTTTAAAAATGTGAAAACCATTCTCATCTTAAAGACAATACAAAAACAGGCTGTGGGTTGGATTTAACTTGAAGACTGTGGTCCACTAAACTGTGTGATATTCTCTAGGCCCAAGGAGTGGCCAGGGAATGCGCTTAAGGGGAGGGGTGTGAGCAGAGCTTGGTGTGATGGCTGGATGTGGTAGACAATGGCCATGGGAAAGGAAGAGACAGGGCAGGCTGTGGGGTTGAGCCTTGTGGCTAGCTTCCCTTGTTCTGGTCTGGAACTCCAAGGTGTCTGAGAATTTTACATTTAAAACTGGCTTTCATGTAAGGTAGGTACATTGTTAATGGAATATAGATTTTGTTGACTAGTCTGTTACTTAAGTTTGTAACTTTTATAAATTTAGGCATAAGGAATATAGGCCTTCATTTGCATTCTTACTCAGGGCCCCACAAATGTTGAAAGCAAACTTGTCTTAAGCAATCCAATGCTCTCTGTTTGAAAATAACCCAACAATTTCTAAGTCAGTTCCAGGACAGCCCTAATAACTCTGTTGCAGATATGTATTTCCAATGGCTGTCATTGCATAAATTATGTCCAACTGGAGAGACAAAGAACTGGGCCAGCCTGTAAGCACCACACATCTGTCCCCAGAGTTTTACCATGATATATATATATAACCCGGGAGTCAGTATTCCCAGATCTTCTAACTCAGCATCACAACCCAAATGCCTACACGGGTCTGGGTAATTAAAATGAGAGAGGCAGTTCAGGTGTTAGAAAAAATCCACACTGAAGAGGAAAAGCACCCCTAAATAGGGCAGTCTCCCCACTTCCAGTGACTGTAGTTATAGAAAAATGCCAGCCCAGTGTTACCCAAGTTCTAATTTTCTTAAACAAACAGGAAACCTGACAACCAATTTTTATTAAAATTTTTAAAAAAATTTTTTTCTTTATTGCTTTTAGAGAGAGAGAGGAAGGGAGAGGGAAAGAGAAATAGAAACATCAATGAGAGAGAACATCATTTGGCTGCCTCCTGCATGCCCCCCACTGGGGATTGGGCCCAAAACCTGGGCATATGCCCTGGCTGGGAATCAAACTAGAGACCTCTTGGTGCATGGGTTGATGCTCAACCAGTGAACTACACTGGCTGGGCAACAACCAATTTCTATTTTTAAAAAAATCCATGTTGAAATTCCAAAATGGCAGCAGAGGAAATGGAAGCTACACAGACCATCTCCCAGGACCAAACTAGAATTACAACTGAAATAAAGACAAATCGTTGGGAAAGGCAACAGAAAAGCAGATTGCAAGGACCATATAACGAGGGACACTGAATCGATCCTAGTCTGCAGAGGAGCAAGAGAGGGGCTGGGAGCCCACCACCAGCAGCAATCTTAGCTGTGAGCAGTGCCCTCAGGGTTAAAATCCCAAGCGGGCTCCACAGCACAGAGGGTAAGGACAGAGCACTAAATTAGCCACAGCCACTCACATTGGGCTCTGACAGAGGGAGGGCGGACTGGACTGGAACTGTGTGGGGATACTCGGGATTTGGAGGGCGTCCAAAGCTTTTGCTGAGTTGAAGCCGCGCAGGATAGTGGCCATCTTACTCCTTTCCAGGGCTCTGGGGAGAGGAGGCAGACCCTCCCTCAGAGATTCAACCCACTCAGAAGGGCCAAAGAAATGCAAACTGAGGCTCATTAACAACCAGCATCTGCCCCACCCTCGGGGAAATCCTCTTATGCTAAACACCTGAGGGAGTTTTTCATTTAACTGAGAACCCAAGGCTCTTCAAGTAACCTCAACTAATAGCCTCTAGGCAAAAAGCTAGAGGATAACTGATCCATTCCTGGGCTTGTAAATCTACCCAGTAAAGTAAGACTTGACAGTGGTGTTTAACTTGGATCCTCCCACGCTCATCGTAACCAGTAGAGGAAGCCACAAACAACAGAACACCAACATCCAAAGGGAAAATTTGGCAGGCTCCAAAACCCACTGAGATAGCCAAAATGGTGAAACAAAGAAACAAATCCCAAATGAAAGAACAAGAGAACTCTATCAAAGATGAGATAAATGAAATGCATTTAAGCAAGTTATCAGAGATAGAGTTCAGAGCCATGATCTTGAGGAAGCTCAACAGCATGAGTAAAGATATAGAAGCATTAAAAACCGACCAAGTGGAAATGAAGAATGACATAGCAGAAATAAAGAACACATTGGAAGGACTAAACAGCAGAGTAGAGGAAGCTGAGGACCGGATCAATGAATTAGAAGACAGGGTAGAAAAAAATTCAACCAATCAGAAAGCCAAAAGGAAAAAACAATTAAAAAACAGGAAGACAGCTTAAGAGAACTGTGGAATAACTGGAAACATAATAATATTCGCATCATGGGAGTCCCCGAAGAAGAAGAAAATGAGAAAGGGTTAGAGAATATATTTGAAGAAACAGTGAAAGAAAACCTCCCTAATTTGGTGAAGGAAGAAGGCATTCAAGTTCAAAAAGCACAGAGAGGCCCAAGTGAGAAAAGCCCAAACAGGTTCACACCAAGATAAATATTAATTCAAATGTCAAAAATTAAAGACAAAAAGAGAATCCTAAAGGCAGCGAGAGATACGCAACAGGTTACCTACAAAGAAACCCCAATAAGGCTCACAGATGACTTCTCATCAGAAACACTGCATGCCAGAAGGGAATAGCATGAAGTAATCAAAGTCATGAAAAACAAGGATCTGAATCCAAGACTACTCTACCCAGCAAGGCTATTATTCAAAATAGAAGGTCAAATAAAGAGCTTCCCAGACAAAAAAAGGCTAAGGGAATACATTACCACCAAACCAGCACTGTAAGAAATGTTAAAAGGACTGCTGTAATTAGTAGGAGAAATAGGAAGAAAAATATAACCACACTAAACAAAAATGGTAATAATTAAGTACATATCAATAATCACCTTAAATGTAAATGGATTGAATGCTCCCGTAAAAGACACAGAGTAGCTGACTGGATAAGAAAGCATGACTCACATATATGTTGTTTACAAGAAACCCACCTCACAACAAAAGACTCACATCAGCTGAAAGTGAAGGAATGTAAAAACATCTTCTAAGCAAACAGAAAGAAAAAAAAAAGCTGGGGTAGCAATACTCATTTCTGATGAATTAGAGTTCAAAATGAAGGCCATAACTAGAGACAAAGACGGTCACTACATAATATTGAAAGGGTCTATCCAACAGGAAGATATAACCTTGGTAAACATATATGCACCCAATATAGGAGCATCAAAATATATTAAAAATCTTCTGGAGGACTTCAAAGGAGAAATAGACAGCAATACGATCATAGCAGGGGACTTCAACACCCTGCTGACATCACTGGATAGATCTTCCAGACAAAAAATTAATAAGGAAATAGAGACTCTAAGTGAAGCAGTAGACCAAATGGATTTAATAGATACCTACAAAGGATTACACCCCAAAACTACAGAATTTATATTCTTCTCAAGTGCACATGGAACATTCTCAAAGATAGACCACATGTTAGGACACAAACTAAGTCTCTACAAGTTCAAGAAGATTGAAATCATATCAAGCATCTTCTCAGATCAATGGCATGAAACTAGAAATCAATTGCAACAAGAACATCCAAAGACATTTGAACACATGAAGGCCAAATAGCATGTGATTAAACAATGAATGAGTTACCGAGGGGATCAAGGAAAAAATTAAAAACTTCCTGGAAACAAATGAAAATGAACACACAACAACACAAAACCTATGGGATGCAGCGAAAGCAGTTCTGAGAGGAAAGTTCATAGCACTACAGATCTACCTCAAGAAACAAGATATATTTCTAATAGACTATCTAACCTCACAACTCATAGAACTAGAAAGCAAACAAAAAGAAAACCCCAGAGCAAGTAGAAGGAAGGAAATAGTAAAGATCAGAGCAGAAATAAATGACATGGAGACCAAAAAAACAATTCGAAGGATCAATGAAACAAAGAGTGGGTTCTTTAAAAAGAGAAACAAGACTGATGGACCCTTAGCTAGACTCACCAAGAAACAAAGAGAGAGAACCCAAATACACAAAATCAGAAATGAAAGAGGAGAAATAATAACTGACACCACAGAAATATAAAGGATTGTTAACAAATACTATGAACAATTATATGGCAACAAATTTGAAAATCTAAGCGAAATGGACAAATTTCTAGAAACACATAGTCTCCCAAAAGTGAACTGGAAGAGATAGAAAACTTGAACAGACCAATAACAACTAAGGAAATTGAAGAGGTAATCAAGACTCTCCCAGCAAACAAAAGCCCAGGCCCAGACAGCTTTATGGGGGAGTTTTACTGAACATACAAAGAAGAACTAACACCCATTCTCCTCAAACTATTTCAAAAAATTCAAGAAGGAAGACTTCCAAACTCATTTTATGAGGCCAGCATAATTCTAATTCCAAAACCAGAAAAAGACACTGCAAAGAAAGAAAACTACAGGCCAATATCCCTGATGAACATAGATGCCAAAATCCTGAACAAAATACTAGCAAATCAGATCCAGCAATATATAAAAAAAATTATTCACCATGACCAAGTGGGATTCATCCCAGGGATGCAAGACTGGTACAATATCAGCAAATCAATAAATGTGATACACCACATAAACAAAATGAAAGATAAAAACCACATGATCATATCAATAGACGATGAAAAAGCATTCAACAAAATCCAGCACCCATTTCTGATAAAAACACTTAGCAATGTGGGACTAGAGGGATCATATCTTGACATAATAAAGGTCATATATAAAAGACCTACAGCCAACATCATAGTCAATGGGCAAAGGCTAAAAGCATTTTCCTTAAGAACAGAAACAAGATAGGGATGCCCAGTTTCCCCACTCTTATTTAACATAGTACTGGAAGTCTTAGCCACAGTAATCAGACATTAAGACATTAAGAAAAAATAAAAGGGATCCAAATTGGAAAGGAGGAAGTGAAACTGTCATTATTCACAGATGACATGATATTATACATAGAAAACCCTAAAGATTCCATCAAAAATCTACTACACTTAATAAATGAATTTGGCAAAGTAGCAGGATATAAAATTAACGTCAGGAAATTGATGGCATTCTTATACACTAATGATGAACTCTCAGAAAGAGAAACTAAAAAAAATCCCATTTACCGTCATAGCAAAAAAATTAATATACCTAGAAATAGACTTAACCAAGAATGTAAAGGACCTATTTGTAGAAAACTACAGGTCTTTGGAAAAAGAAATAGAGAAAGATATAAAAGAGTGGAAGCAATACCTTGTTCATGGGTTGGAAGAATTAAAATGTCCCTATTACCCAAAGCAATCTATAGATTTAATGCAATCCCCATCAAAATACCAACGACATACTTCACAAAACTAGAACACATACTTCAAAAGTCCATATGGAACCAAAAAGATCCCGAAATAGCCACAGCAATCTTGAAAAAGAAGGACAAAGTAGGTGGGATCACAATACCGGATATCAGGTTATACTACAAAGCTGCTTTAATCAAAACAGCCTGGTACTGGCACAAGAACAGACACACAGACCAGTGGAACAGAACAGAGAATCTGGAAATCGACTCAACACATTATGCTCAATTAATGTTCAACAAAGGTGGCAAGAGCCTAGAATGGAGTAAAGACAGCCTCTGTAATAAATGGTTTTGCGAAAATTGGACAGCTACGTTAAAAAAAAATAAAACTAGACCATCAAATTACACCATACAAAAGAATACAGTCAAAATGGACAAATGACTTAAATGTGACTCGTGAATCCATAAAATCCTAGAAGAAAATGTAGGCAACACAATTTCAGACATCATATGCAGCAGAATTTTTACTGATACATCACCTAAGACAACAGAAACAAAGTTAAAAATGAACACATGAGACTACATCAAGCTAAAAAGCTTCTGCACAGCAAAAGAAACAACCATCAAAATGGAAAGGGAACCCACTGTATGGGAGAGCATCATTGCCAATAATACATCAGATAAGGGGTTAATTTCCAATATATATAGAGTGCTCATACAACTCAACAAAAGAAAGACAAAGAACCCAATTAAAAAATGGGCAGAGGAACTAAATAGACACCTCTCCAAACAGGACATACAAAAGGCTAAGAGACATATGAAGAAATGCTCAACATCCCTAATCATCAGAGAGATGCAAATTAAAATAACAATGTGGTATCACCTCACACCTGTCAGAATGGCTGCCATCAACAAATCATCAAACAACAAATGTTGGCGAGGGTGTGGAGGAAAGGGGACTCTAGTACACTGCTGATGGGAATGCAGACTGGTGCAGCCACTATGGAAAATACTATGGTGTTACCTTAAAAAATTAAAAATGAAATTGCCATTTGACCCAGTGATCCCACTTCTAGGAATATACCCTAAGAAGCCTGAAACACCAATCAGAAAGAATATATGTACCCCCATGTTCATAGCAGCACTATTTACAATAGCTAAGATCTGGAAACAGCCCAAATGTTCATCAGTAGAGGAATGGGTAAAAAAGCAGTGGTACATATACACAATGGAGTACTACGCAGCTGTAAGAAAGAAAGATCTCTTATCCTTTGAGACTACATGGAGGGACCTGGAAAGTATTATCCTAAGTGAAACAAACCAAGTAGAAAAAGACAAATACCACATGATCTCACTTATTTGTGGAATATAATGAACATAACAGTTTGAAGGTAGACCCAGGGACGTGGAAGTAGGGTACAGACTGACAACCCTCAGAAGAGAGGTGGGGGAGGGAAGCGATAAACCACAGAACTTATATGCATGTATGCATAACCGATGGATATGGACAACAAAGCTGGGGATGGTGTGGCGGGGTGGGGAGGAGGGTGTCAAAGGGGAAAAAAAGAGAAACATCTGTACCAAAATAAATCAATAAAAAATTAATTATTTTTGAAAAAAAAGTGGAAAAAAAATCCGTGTTGGCCGAGCAAACTTGTTTGTGGGCTGGATTTAGTCCAAAAAATGGCAGTTGGTCCCTTCTACTCAAATTCTTTCTGAGTAAGAGGCGTGCTCAGAGGGGAAACCCTCTCCTACACCTATTTATCCAGTGTGTAACCTCTACCCACTCTGGGAACTGGAGTTAGAAGGCAGAGAGCAGGACAGTGGGTCTGGAGGCCTGCTTCGCCTTCCTTATTCTGGGATATTTGGAGCAAGCTGCTCATCATAGTTTTTTGTTCCCTCAGCTAGAGGGATTGGCTACATGGTATTTCAGTCTCCTTCCAACTTGCATATTTTAGATTAAAAAAAACTGTCATCAGAGATGTGACCTAAGTAAAACTTAAGCATGCTAAGCTTCGTTTCATAGCATTGCGGCACTGTAAGCGTTATTATAAACCTGTAGTCTGTTTATCTCATTTTTTCAGATCTGAATGTGGTAATAAGAACTTGTTAAAACTGAGTTGGCAAGTCATTGGCAATACAATATTATTTATATTGAGTGTCAATAGGAAATATCACCTTTAAAGCCTCCATTCACACATATAAAATGTTCTTTAATACAAACATTTCCTAGCATCCAGAAAGCATTATTATTATTAATAACAAATTTTAGTATATTTACTGACTTGTATAAACATCATCAAAATCTAATTTTAGATCGTTTTCATTAACCTAAAAAGAAACCTCAGGCCAATCCTCACTCCTTACTCTCACCCCCAGCTCCAGGGCAATGACTCATCTACTTGCTGACTCTATATATTTGCCGTTTCTTGACATTTTGTATAAACGAAATAACACGTTCTTTTATATTGGGCTTCTTTAGCTTAGCGTAATGTTTTTGAGGTTCATTCATTTGCAGTACTTTCTTCCTTTTTATTGCTGAATGATATTCATGGATATACCACATTTTGTTCATTCGTTCATCAGTAGATGGGCACTTGGTCCATTTCAACTTGTTAGCTACTGAGAATGATTATGCTGTAACATACAGATCTTTGTGTGAGAACAGTCATGCTCGACTTAAAAGAATTAAGGTTTGGCCCTGGCGGTTTGGCTCAGCGGTTAGAGCGTCGGCCTGCAGTCCTGAGAGACCTGGGTCCAGTTCCTGCTAAGGGCACGTACCTTGGTTGCAGTTTGTCCCTGGCCCTGGTTGGGTCATGCAGGTGGCAGCCACTCGATGTGTCCCTTTACATCGATTTTTCTCTCTCTCCCTCCCACTCTATCTGAACAAAAAATGAAAAAATGTCCTCGGGTAAGAATAAAAAAAATAGAATTAAGGTTTGCAGAGAAGTTGCCTTTTTTGTTGTCATACAATAAATTTGAGGGAAATCAAAATATATTCATGTAATGTCGCTGTCACTCACTTGTATCCTGTTTTGCAAGAGTGAATTTGTTCACGTAGGCAGTTTAGAGTAGCCTCTTGGGGAGCAATCATGGGCATTTGCCAGGCATGTGAACATCATTTGTCAAGGTTGTAAAAGATAAAGGTTGAGCGTAGCTCTATTCTGTCCTTAGCTTGGCTGCACTCATTTCTGAAGGGTTGGTCTCTGAATGGACAAGAGCACTTTTCAGTGGCCCTCCAAGGGGGACACCTTGGGTCAGATCACCTGGTTTGCTTCTTTGTTTCATTCAAGGCCCGCTCTCTCTACGAGCTACATTTTCTCTTTCTACATGCTCAAGGGAGCTACCCTTCTAATGTTTTCTTTTCACAGATAATACCTGGAGATTCCTCTCTTAACCCTCAACTCACTCCAATAACAGGGCTGGTACTGGAGCAGTACATACTCTCACCGGCTTTCCTCTCTATGCAAGCCTTATGGGGTTTGTTATTAACCTCACTGAATAAACAGTGAAAAGCAAGCAAAGCCCCGTGGTCAGTGGCAAAGTTCCCTCAGACCTTATAGCATCATCAGAGTGGTTCCCTGATCTATAACGACATACAGGGAATCCATTTTCTGTCCTCTTCTGAAATATCCCTGGGGTTCGGGAAGTCTCTCTTTCTTAGATGATTCTGGCCAGTGCACTCAGTTTTAACTTTTTTTTTCCCCCCCTGAGAGTGGAGCATTCCCCTCTCCTCTCATTGTTTTTTCGGCCCTCCCTTTTTAATAATTCCTCTCTTTTAGCACCCGGGACTGAAGAAGATAGAGGTAAGGTGGATGTGTGATTAGTCTGAGATTTCTCAGCTCAAATGGATTATTAGGAAATCAGGTGATCCTCGTTCCTCAGGCTTCGCTGTCCCCCCTGCCCACCTCCTCCCCCTCACTAATAAATGTAGGAAAAATGAAATTGGGTCATTTCTGACTGCAATGCAAACATCTTTGCCCATTCAGTTGTCAACCTATATTTTGAACGTTGCAAGGGGCTGCAATGATTTTTCTGTAACAGTGATTTTTAAAACCTAAACTCCCTTCACCACCAAAGTCCTTTATTAAGAAGGTTTTGGGCAAATACTGACTACAGACAACCCTGATGGCACCCCATGCTGAGGGTCATTGCCTGTTGTTTCTTCCCTGTGCCCGACAGTCATTCTAAACACAGCACACACCTGAGAAACGTGTCTCTGCTTCAGAAGAGCAGTATCTCGCAAACTTTCCGGAATATCACTGGTTATAGTGACACCTTTAATAGGGACAGAGAAGCCAGTTAGCTGAGAATGTTTGACATGGCAGGTTAAATTTCTATCAAATCTCCAGTTTAAACCGAAATACGAGAGAATACAGTAATATTATTTTATGATACAGTGACATCAGCCCAGAGGTTTTATGGTCACTCCTCTCTTTTTCTTAGTCATTTGATTGGAATTCTTTTGATTCTGTTGTCAGCCAGATCTGACTTTGAATCTTGGCTCTACTTAGTTGCTGCACAATCTCTCCAAGACTTGTTGATAAACAGTGTGGCCAACTCTCCTGATAGGCTCAGGACTGAGGGGTTTCCTGGAACATGGGACTTTCTATATTAAAAGTGGGAGTCCCAGGATGAGGTGGTCACCCTATTTAGTAACATGAGGATTAAATACGTAGCTGAATGTTTCTGTGAGGATTCTGAGCCAGCAGAAAGCCTAATCAAAATAATTTTAAATAAACGAAAAATGTTTTTATTCAATTCATTTCAATGGTCTTCCTACTTGGTTTTGTCTCCACTTGACATCCCCTTCAGCTGTTGAGGGAAAACTTCCAAAAACCAGAATCAAATAGGTATGGATTTGTGCTTCTTTTTGTTTAAGTGAAGATTTAAAAAAAATTATGGCAAAATATAAACCAAAGAACTTATATGCATGTATGCATAACCAATCGACACAGACAATAGTGTGGGGAAGGCAGGAGGGGGTCAGAGTGGGGGAGAGGGGGTCAATGGGGGAATAAGGGAGAATTATCTGTAATACTTTCAACAATAAAGATAAAAGAAAAAAATATTTATCATCTTAACTGTACAATTTAGTGGTGTTAAGTACATTAACATTGTTGTGTAACCAATCACTAGAACTCTTTTTGTCTTATAAAAGTGAAACTCTATACTCATTAAACCACAACTCTCCACTTACCCCCCCCCCCCCCGGCACCTGGCCACCACCGTTCTATTCATCTCTATGAATTTGACCTTAGTTACCTCATTTAAGTCATACAGTATTTGTTTTTTTGTGATTGGCTTATTTTATTTAGCATAATATTCTCATAGTTTATCCATGTTATAGCATGTGTCAAAATTTTCCTCCTCTGTCTGCCTTGGGGGAGAGAGAGAGAGAGAGAGAGAGAGAGAGAAATGAGAGAAAGACAGATTGATTGGCTGCCTCCTGCACGACTCTGTTTAGGGCCAGGAAATGAACCTTCATTTCAGGTACGTGACCTTGACTACAATGAAAACTGTGACCCTTTGGTCCACGGGCCAATGCTCTAACCACTGAGCCTAACAGGCCAGGGCATACAAATTTTTCTCCTTTTTAAGACTGAGTAGTATTTCATTGTGTGTTTATACCATATTTTGTTCATCTGTTCATCCATTAATGAATACTTGGGTTGTTTCTACCTTTTGACTATTTTTTTAAAATTTTTTAATTTTTTTTTAATCCTTACCTGAGGACATTTTTCCATTTTTTGTTCAGATAGAGGGGGAGGGAGAGAGAGAGAGAGAAACATCGATGTGAAAGGGACACATCGAGCGGCTACTACCACACAACCCAACCAGGGCCGGGGACAAACTGCAACCGAGGTACATGCCCTTAGTGGGAACCGAACCTGGGTCTCTCTGAACCACAGGCCGACGCTCCAACCGCTGAGCCAAACCAGCCAGGGCTTGACTATTGTGAATAATACTGCTATGAACATGTGTGTGCAAATATCTCTTTGAGACCCTGCTTTCAATTATTTTGGGTATACACTCAGGAGTGGAATTATTGGATGCATCACTGCTTCTTAAACTTTAGTGTGCATACAAGTAAACGTAGGATCTTGGTGAGACACATTACTTTTTATTAGGTTCTGGAGTATGGCCTGTATTTCTAACAAGCTCATACATGATATCAGAGTTGCTGGTGGGCAGACCACGCATTGAAATACAAGGGCATAGAAAAGAAAGGAAAATAGCTGGGAAGTGAAGAGACCTGAGTTATGTATAGTTCTGGCTCTGCCACTGACTGAAGGTATGGCCGTGGGTAAATCATGGCAACTCTCTGGACCTATGAGGCCATTTATAAAATAAGGGGCTTGGGCTAGATAACGTCTAAGGCCATTTACTTCTCTGATATTCTGTGCCATCAAGTCTGCCTTGGGTAAGTTTTATTTTCTTTTACACATATGCAATAAAATACATGGAAAACAATAACTCCTGTGTTGTAGAATGGGAAGGATTGCTGGCAGGTCTAGAAAGCCATGAAAATTAGATTAATAGAGCAGTAGAACTATAAATTACCAAACCAATGAGGAAATGAGCGTAAATAGATTTGCATAGAAAGTGGGCCTTCTCCTCAACTCTGTCAGTTCCCATTGATGAAGGTATTTATCGACTTCACCTTGGGCCGCTTCACCCTGGGCAGCCATTTCCATTGAAAAGAAGAGAAAGCAGGGCCACTTCATGGCAAACCACAGGGAAAAAACTTTCATCTGAAACACTTAAGAGGAGAGGTCTTTAGTTACATATAATTTCTGACTCAAGGACAAGCAGGGGGAAAGGAAGGTGAAATAAAGACTCTCAAAAAGATTTCCAAGTCATTTGTATGTGAATTAAAGTTTAAGGTGGATGGAAATGGGGCTTTTAGGGGTGAGCACACTATAATGCATATAGATATCAAATTGTATTGTTGTACACCTGAAACTTATGTATAATATTACCAATGTTGCCTCAATAAAAAAAAAAAAAAAGGGAAGAAGCACAAATCCATCCAGAATTCCGCTCCAGGGTATATGTACAGAAAGCAATAGGGAAACCCTGATTTGTAGTATTTGCTAAAGTGTAAATGCTCCTACGTGACCACTTTCAATCTGCCAGTGTGAACCAACTGGCAAGCAATATTACTGACGTTTAACAATCAGTTTTAATTAACTAGTACAAGCCAGCTTTAGAATTCACCACTGAAGAGTAAGTTTTCTATAATTGAGTTGTTGGTATTAGAGAGGAGAAACTTCTGATAATTTCTTCTTTCCCTCTGTTACCATTGTTCTCAACTCTATCTGAATTATTACAATCACCAGGGCGACATTTCAAAAGCACTAATGCTCAGGTCTCATCCCAACCCAACTGAACCAGAAATCTTAGGATAGAAGCGCAGGCAAAAACCTCCCTCCGGCTCTGCGCACTGCCAAGGAAGAAAGCAGCAACCTTGCTGCCACCCGTACAACGCCACCAAGTGATCTGACTGCATTCAGTGCTTCCGGTTCCTCCTGCCAAGACAGTGTTAACAGAGTCAAAGAGTAGAATGTGTACCAGGTAAACTTCCTGTGGACTGTGGGGATTTCAAATCCACGTAGGGATACTGATGTCAATCTGATTAAGTCATGGATGATCACGTGTGCCTGACCAGACCATAGTCCTTATTCTAAGGCTGAATAACTAAAACGAACGAACAGGTTTAAATAGGTGAACACGGATGAAGCCGGTGGTCGTGTCCATTGAATGGCAGTCTTACTCTCCTAAATCTGACCCTTTTTTTTTATCCTCACCCGAGGACATTTTTCCTTTTTTTTTTGTTCAGATAGAGTAGGAGGGAGAGAGAGAGAGAGAGAGAAACATCGAGTAAAAGGGACACATCGAGTGGTTACCATCCACACGACCCAACCAGGCCCGGGATCAAACTGGAACCGAGGTACATGCCCTTAGCGGGAACCGAACCCGGGGGTCTCTCTGGACCGCAGGCCAGCGTTCTAACTGCTGAGCTGAACCGGCCAGAGCTCCTAAATCCGACTCTTTATAACTAGGCCTGGCAGAACTTTATAAAGAGCAAGGTAGCTGGGATTAAAGAGTAGGTGGGGAAAAAATGAGGTTGTGATTAAAGAGGTGGAATTTGGAATTAAAACTTTTAGAAAATAATTGCATTCAGGAAATGATCGGTTACAAGTTGGAACCGAGGGCGAGGGTTGCTAAAGTATACAGTGAGAGGTCACTGGTGTAATGGGGTCATCCAAGACCAGAGAATTTTATGGAACAAAGGATGCATAAGTGATGGGAAGTCACTCCTGATATGATGGCAGAGGATAGGTGCAAGAAGGAAGAGGGTGAAAAAGAGAATAATAATATAACATGCAATATGTATTGAGCATCTACCATGTACATCAGGAGGTGCCTTGTACATATTTCCTCACTTAATTCTCAAATCAGTCTTATGAGGTAGTAGTAACTAGTATTATCATGTCTCTCTTGTAATTGAGAAATTAGGTAGAGAGGGTACGAATCTTACCCAAACATAGATCGTGTGTTGTAACTGTAACTCATTTACAAAGTCAAGCCTTCTAACTCCAAAATCCACTTTTCATACTATTGCCATCTGTTGAACATCTGTCATGTATTTGACATTGTGCTAAGTGCATTATCTGTTTGAATTCCTACAAAAACTTTAAAAGTGTGTCATCTTCATTACCAGGATAGGACACTAAAGTATCAGTTCAATGACTTCTCATGGCTAAAGGAGATGGAAGAAGCAGGGCCAAAATTTGAACTAAATCATGGCTTCAATGTATGTATTATTGTGAAGTGATCAGCATCTAGTCAGCTGATGTTCTGACTCTTCACACATTACTTGTAAAAAAAATCTGCTTTTTGTCAAGTCCACCTCACATGGCAATCTGATCTACTCCACACTGACTGGGAGGATATGGTCATAGGACTTAGTTCCAATTCTGCCTTCAATAAACGGTCTGACCTTGAGCACTTTCTATCGCCTCTCAGCCTAAAATGTCACATTTCTGAAGTGGTTTGAAGGTGGGTAGAGTAATGAACTTGCATTTCCTTTCCCAGGCTCAGATCCTTATTTCTAATTTGTGTCATGCCTCAATCATTTTGATGTCGCTTCTGAAAAATGAGTTCTCCACTCATCTCTGTGTTCTTACTTGCTATGAACCAAGGCTCAGACTTTTGAAGGACACAGGGTGATTCAATTCACCCTTTTCCACCTCTACTCTCTTTTGCTGTCTGTAAGGAATTGTAGTTTATGGCAGCTTTTATCGCCATCGTCCTCCAGGGACAGAAACAGGCAAGGCTGGAGTTCTAGGAAGGATCTCTGCTATGGCCTGCTTCATTGAGAGTAAGTGGCTCTCCATTTGTCTTTGTTGGAAAAGCCAATCAGCAGACTTAGGACCTGAGGTTCTTTCACATTCTTTCTTGGCTGATCAGTGATTCATAGAGTCCATTAAAATGCCTGGATGACCAAGAGCTCAATTTTCCCAGATGAAGCCTGCTTGGCAGTGAAGAGGCTATTTCTCCCCCTTAGCAACCATTGAAGAGTCAGCATTGGTAGCCTTGGGGGAAGTACATCTCAGCACACTATATTAACCTCTCTGGCACTGCCTGGTGGCCCTGGTCCAGCAGTTAGCCAGCCGGCTTTAGGGTTTACGATGGCTCAGACATTGATGAGTGACCATGCTGACGGTGCAGCAGTGCTTAGCAAGGGAGCTTATTATATCTAGGCTCTCTAGGAGAACATGTGAGAGCTGTTTATTGAGTTCTTTTCCCACAGGTTGGAAGTCTGGACCATTATATGCTTCCCTTTGCTAACATATGGTGAGAAATATAGTGAGCTGATTTCTAAAACATGAAGGTTACAAATTAATGTATCAGTGGGGTTTGCAGATTTTTCCACTTTCTGAACAGTGAGAATTAAGATATCTTATGGGTTTGGTAATGGGTCTACTGCCCAGTAAACTCATGGATGTAACTGTGATGGTAACCTGTGAAGCCCCTACATGATAGGTTAGTGTTATTATCACTGAATTCCCTGATTTGCTGTATTCCCTATTTTCTGATTCTGCTAAGAAAGAATTGTCTTTTAAAAAAAACATTTTTTTTCTTATCAATTTTTTGGAGATAGAAGAAGGGAAAGAGAGAGAGAGACAAACATCAATGTGAGAGCAAATCATTGATCAGCTGCCTCCTGCATGCCGGATGGAATCTACAACCTGGGCATGTGCCCCGATTGGGTATTGAACCAGCAACCTTTTGGTGCACCAGAGGCCCAACCAACTAAGCCACACTGGCCTGAATGGAAGGATTGTCTTGTTAACATCTTTCTCAGTTGCCCAGTGCCATACCCAACTCCACTTTTACTTTTCCTCTGTACTCCTCCATTTCTGCCCCTGTTGTCTTAGGGGTTCTGCTCCAGCCTCTTCTTCCTTCATCCTCCCTGCCTCCACTTTGACAACTCCCTCCACCTGTTCTTTGCTGCCCTCAGCTGCTCTGGGTATGAGAACACTGGATTCAGATCTGTGACTGCTGACTTCGTACAGCTCAGTTCTTGCCATGTCCCAATAATGACAACAGCAGCAGCAACAGCTACCTATACCTGAGTTATGTGTACATTTCCTGGAAACCTCATAACAGCACTATGAGGCAGTTGCTGTTATTATAGTTTGCATACCAGAAAACAAAAGCTCAGAGAAGTTAAGCAACTTTCTGCAGGACACATAGTTAGCAGCAGAGCCAGCATTCCAGAGTCTACTGACTTACAGAGCTTACTGGGTTTCTGCTATAATACATTGTTTCTCTTGGAGGTGGACATTTTATATTTCACAGGTTGCAAGCAAAAATCTGCGTTGAGATGGATAGGAGGAGACCAGGGAGAAGAAATTACGACTAAGAAATATCTTCATAATGAAGGTAAACCTATTTTTCTGAGCACAGATACGCAGACCAAAGGAGGTTTTTTTGTCCTGTGTAGTTAGTGAAAGTAGACTGGGCTGTACTTCACTAATTTTCAGTATAATTCTCATCTATTTAAACATAAAGTTAAGCTTTATAGAATGTTACTAGCTTCTGTGACCTGGGCACTGTCGTATAAATCTTCATATATAAGGCAGGAAATAATAAAGATACTGCTACGCGATTAGATTAAAAGACTGGTCTACACAGGACACACAATATCATTTAATAAAGGATACTATTTCAATTACGCTTCAGCAGAAGACAAAGAAAGCTTTGAGGTAAAATAAATAAATATAACAAATATAGGCAGGTTTTAATCATTTAATCAAAAATCACTAAGTGGCTTGGTCAAGACTCTTAAAAAACTATGGCCATAGGATGACATACTGTATTCTATTCAATAATTCACGCAGACCTTAACCTCTAGTCTAGATTTTGGACATGGGAAGTATCTCAGAAATATGCTATTAATAGAGCAAGGGCAATGATGAGAAAATCTACATAACTATACTTTATGACAGCTTTTACAAAGGCGTTTTTCTTTTTTTAATCTTGATTGTTAAGAGTATTACAAATGTCCTCTATATTTTTCTCCATCGCCCCCTCCGCTGAGGTCCTGCCCTGCCCCAGGCCCTCACCACCCTATTGTCTGTGTCCGTAGGTACCTTTTTTGCTTTCTTAGATGACTGATTCTTCAGATTGTTTGGAAATAGGTCAAACTCTCTTTACAAAGGAGTTTTCAGAGGTGAACTGCTAGGTGGGAACGTTTCTGATAAAACTGAGTTTCTTTTTGACATCAATTTGACATTATGGTATGACCTTGATTTCTAACTCTAAAGGACAGCACTTGCTGGGGAAGGCAAATGCTTAATGGCTAGCGTAAGGGTGTTTACTGACTTGAGGGGTGCACGTTATGTAATAATGCAAAGTATTTGCCTTTGCTGTCCTATTATCTAATGGGCACTTTCTAGAAGCTCTATTGTTACATACAAAGAGCTCTTTTCTTCTATTCCCTATGTATATAAAATAAATGTGTTGGGTTTTGGTACCTGGGTAGAACATAAACAAACACATTTTTCTTTAATCCTTAACCTACTGGCCTCTTAATTAATCAAGTATAATGGTATTATCTAAATCAGATTTTCAGTCACTCTATAATCTCCACTATCTTTCTCAAAGGCACTCTAACTGGATTTATAATTCTAGTAAAAATAGTGTGTTTGCTATATAAATGCAACATCAACGCTAAGCCTGAAAAGCCATTTTGTTATCATATAAATTCCGGAACTGCTGCCGGTGAAGTCATCTCAGATGCATTTATACTTTTGAAAAGATTATTAACATTAATTCTATAACAATGTATTCTTCATTTATAATTCATATGTTTAAAGATGGAAGCAATGAGAGTAGTCTATAATTTAAAACCCAAATGCACTAAGTAAAAGGCAGAAATTTTAAATCATAATTGTATGTACCTCACCCTGGCATTCAATGCTCTCCACAACTACCCACAATCTAGTTTTCTACCAACATCACCCACATTATCACACATTCCATACTCTAGTCACAATGGTTTAACTCATCACTCCTGATCTCTTCTTGGTTTTTGACATTTCTGATCCTTCCACTTATAATATCATTTCGTGTCCATCCTCCAACAGTAACTATTAAACTCTCACTAGTTTAAAACTCAGTTCCAAATCTACATTAAATAATATTCAACCCTCTCCCTCCCTGTAGCCCACACTCCCAACTTCAGCCAGTTGAAACTAAATGTTCCCTTTTTTGCGTTTCCAAGGTAATTTATATTCCTTATTTGTAACTTATTAAATTAATTTCCTTGGGACAGATATTACCATAATTTATTTCAGAATAGTCCTATGTCAATCTCAAGATAACAAATTTATTGAAGGCAAGGAGATTGTCTCAAGCATCTCTTTATTTCCCCCAAACCTGGTATCGCCAGTTAAATGGAGTTGAACTAATGATACAGTTTCTAGTGTCAACAAATTCCATACGAAGTATTCACAGATAATAGCATAGAAGTATTGTATAAGACTTCAGCAGATTACCCTTGGTTTGTTAGTCACCTTTTTTTTTTTTTTTAATGTAAACTACAACATCTGTAAAGTCAGTTTCCCTCATTTAAAAAATCTACAGCAAATACGATAATTTGGTAATTCAAATTGGCCTGTCATTGAAAAGGTCATTTCTGAAAAGGAAACCCTTATCATAATTAGCCCTAATGAGGCTTTATTTCTAAGGTTATTACCTTCTCCTGATTTGCTCTTTCTTTAATTTGTAGTGTTGTTAAACTATTAAAAATACTTGCAGTTTTAGCTCCAGCAGCCTCAGCAGATGGACGCTTCTCACTGGCAACACAACTCTTTAACCTAGTTAGTGAAAGAGGCTGTGATTTCTTATCATCGTTCTTCTAGGAGGGGCCATAGTTTGTCAGAGGCCAAGTAACCCATTGTTAGAAATGTTTATTTTCCATTCTCTGTTTGATGTTCTTTTAAAGATGCAATCACCACTCTCAGAGATTCTTCCTCAATTCTCTCCAATCATTCCTCTAGCTCAGTGGTTCCCATCTGGGAGTGATTTTGCCTGGGTTTTGTCGTCCCTGGGATTCTGCTCCAGCCCCTGCCTTTCTTCTTATCCCTGCCTCCTTTGGACAACTCCATCCACCTACTCACGAGGTAGGTGACTGCAAGGAGCTCTCTAGTCTGAGTGTTCTTAGGAAACATTTGGAGACCATGTTGATGGTCATGATGAGGGAATATCACTACTGGCATCTGTGGGCGGAGAGGCCAAGGATACTGCTAAGCATCCTAAAATGCACAGGACAGCCCTTCACAAGAAACTATAATCCAGACTCAAGCAATAATCCTGTTCTAGTTTGATCTTCAGTGATGACAGAAGCAATTCAGTCATTTTCTGTATATCTTCTTTATAATAACTATTCTATGGTGACCATTAGTGTCAGTCGTTACCTGTTTAATGTACTCACAGGAATCCCCCATAAAGATGAAAGTAAGGCTTTAGTCCTATTCTTAGTACTTGTACTTTTTTTTTTTCCTTTTATAAGCTTTGACCTTCCTTCCCAATGGGTGCTTTAAAGGTAAAAGTTACAATCCCAACCACATGTCCCTTAAATCAGTAGTACTTTGTATCTAAAGGGAACTTGCTATATAGCAAGAATACCAGGTATGTAAGCTGATAGGTCTTGCTGTTGTCCTGTTGATTCATCAGACTTCCAAAGCAATCCCTCTTTTGCTGCATTTGGGAGACTATGGCCAGGCCTGATGTAAGTAACCCTGAAATCTGTAACTGTCGCAGGACAAGGATTTCTTTACGTGTTAATAGGTGTACTTCAGTGCTAGGACTGCCCCTCCCCAGCCTGACCAGAAGAAAATGTCCTCATGCATTGTTGGACAGCTTTCAGTGCTAAGGTGATTCTCCCTTAACCCCTAAAGGCGAGGGCCAGGTCTCAGAACTCCTCTCACCTAGCAGATTTCATGTTCTGCATCGGCTGCGTTGACCACTGAACCCCCATGAAACTAGGGAGGCAATGGGCAACCACATGCACTCACTTGAATTCCCATTTGATCTTCATTCATTGCTCTGCTTGTTGTTGGTACATAGTAAATGGACACAAACCCAGTGTCAATTTGCTAAACCCAGCCTGAGTCATCATCGTTCAGATGTTAAGGCCAGGTCAGGCTTTGCGTTCTGTCCTGCATCAGCTCTACATGGACAACTTGGACTCCACATCTAATCTCCAGAGCACAAACAGGAAATCTAGATTTGTAGCTCTTTCGTTCAGTGACTCTGAATGCTTCATTTGTATGAATCAGTTTTATAGATTTCACAGAACTAGAAGCTGACACTCCAAAAGGTCCTGGGATACTTTCTCAATACTATCTATTTAATACCAGAAATAAGAGTCAATTACTTCATTATTAAAGACTCAATAAGATAGAGGACAAAGTGAAGATGCCTTCTGGGATACTTGAAGCAAAATACCAACCTTGTGTGTGTTGATGTGTGCTGGTGTGGATGCTTTTGGAGAAGGATTTTTTGGGATAATGTGCTTTCTTTTCTCAAGATTACAATATACAACACTAATCCCCCCAAATTCCCTTAATTAGAGCTCTCGTGCACTTCCGCCTCATTCATAATAATCAGCTACCAGTTAACTACAACACAATATTCAAAATGTTTCCCTTGAATTCAAATATCTTTTATTACTCTTGATGGGTGTGAGGTGGACTTGTATGGAGAAACTCTAGCCCTGTCTGAGCCAGAGTGTTCAATCCTATAAGATTGAAACTTGATTTCCCAATAAAATAGACTCCTGTTCCATGATCTTATTTGTAACTTTCTTTTCTTTTTTTTTTTTATCCTCACCCGAGGACATTTTTCCATTTTTTGTTCAGATAGAGCGGGAGGGAGAGAGAGGAAGAGAGAGAGAGAGAGAGAGAGAAACATCGACGTGAAGGGACACATCGAGTGGCTGCCACCCGCATGACCAACCAGGGCCGGGGACAAACTGCAACCGAGGTACATGCCCTTAGCGGGAACCGAACCCGGGTCTCTCAGGACCACAGGCCGACGCTTTAACCGCTGAGCCAAACCGGCCAGGGCTTACTTGTAACTTTCTTTTTGTCTTAAGATATGTCTGTGATTGAGCTAAAGGAGTTTGCTTTGCATTTGAGCAACAAGCAATGACTCACTGGCATTTAAGAGAAAGGCATAACCAAGAATTCTGTAAATTCAACCCAGTCCTTGGTTTTTACATCGCATCACATCCCTGCCCAAGTATACAGAACCCACAGAGACACGATCCATACTTTTAATTCTATAGACTAATCTTGTTTTAAACTTTCTATAAACAGAATCGCTTAGTATGTATTTATTTATACCTGGTTTCTCTGGCTCAGAAACCAAATGAAAGAATTGTTCATGTTGTTGTTGCATATAGCTGTAGTTCAAATATTTTTATTGAGTATAATATTCCATGAAATGAATTTATCACAATGTATTTATTCACTCCATTGTAAGAAGACTTTTGGTTTGTTTCCAGCTATTACAAATGAAGCTGTTATGGTGACAAAGTGGATGGATCTGGAAGACATTATGCTAAGTGCTATAAGTCAGTCACAGAAGAAGAAATACTGTGTGATTCCTCTTATTTAAAGCACCCAAGATAGTCAAAGGTATGGAAGTAGACAATAGAATGGTGGTTACTAGGGGATGGGGCAGAGGAACATAGGGAATTGTTCAATGGGTATAAAGTTGAAAAGGTGAAAAGTTTACACAATATGAAGAGAAAAAAAGAAAATGGTAATTATATCAGGTGATGAATATGTTAATTAGCTTGATTATGGTGATCATTTCACAATGTACCTATGTTAAAACATCAAGCTGCATACCTTCAATATACACAATTCCTATTTGTCAATTATACCTCAATAAAGCTGAAAAAAGAAAAAATCTTCAAAACTAAAATTATGTTTAAAATGTTATAAAAAACCTACTCTGAATGTGTTATCTATCATACATGTTTTTTGAGGTACAAGTGCACACTTTTCTGAATACACCTAGAGGTAAAATTTCTGGGTCAAATGGTATGTGTATTTTTCACTTTATTCTCTTTTTCAACTTTAAAAATATTGCCAAATGCTTTTCTAAAGTAATTGTACAAATTTACTCTTAAAAATAACAGTATCTGAGGGCTTTTATAGCTCCACATTCTCACCAACGGCTGGAAGTGTCAGTCAGTCCTTTTAATTTTAGTCATTTAGGTTAGTGTGTAGTGGTATTCCATTACACTTCTATTTTGAAAACCTTTACACTTGTAGAAAAATTTAAAAGATAGTATTGACAATTCCTATATGCCTTTCACTCATTTTTCCATAATATTCTATCTTTATCACCATGCACATTTTTCAAAGCTGAGAAATTAGTGTTGGCCCATTTCTATAAACTTGATTTGGATTTCATGTTATAGTCACTTATGCAATTCATCTCTTATAGGATCCAGTCTAGGCTACAATGTTGCATTTGATCATCATATTTTCTTAGTCTCCTCACATATTTACCTTTGACAATGCAGAACGTCCCCCGAGCCTTGTTCTCCCGGAAAAAAGCAAGGTAAAGAAATCCTAACCCTTTTGTTTTCTGAGGAATGACAAGTCCACAGAGGACATTTAGGGACCCCACATTCCAAGATGAGACCCTTTTTGGCTTTTTCTCAGTGACTCAGATGAGACCCATCTCCATCCTTCCTCATCTGTCTCGTAGTCTTCTTTGTTAACTTGCCTCTTCCAGGGCCTCCTTTATTTCCTTTGAGGTGATTTAGTTTCTCATTAGTGAATATTCTTCCAATTACAATAGCATGAATGAGATCATCTCCTTAACTGTCTGGTGCATTTTGCCTTTGACAGTTTGGTGCTATGACTCAGAAGAGACTGGCCCTCACCTTTAGATCCCTAGTAACTCCATCTTCCTAATGGGGCCTCTCAGAGACCCTTGTGTTCAGCCTCTGGCTGCTGATCTGCAGACCCAGTGGTGTGTTTGACCCCTGACCCTGTGTTCTCAACTGTTGTCTATCAGTAGCCCTGTAAAGATTTGGTTTTGATTATTTTTTTTATTTTTATTTTTTTATCCTCACCCGAGGACATTTTTTCCATTTTTTGTTCAGGTAGAGTGGGAGGGAGAGAGAGGAACAGAGAGAGAGAGAGAGAAACATCGATGTGAAAGGAACACATCGAGTGGCTGCCACCCGCACGACCGACCAGGGCTGGGGACAAACTGCAACCGAGGTACGCGCCCTTAGTGGGAACCGAACCCGGGTGTCTCCGGACCGCAGGCCGACGCTCTAACCGCTGAGCCAAACCGGCCAGGGCTAGTTTTGATTATTTTTGAGTACTCACTTGATTCTAGTGCTGTTACTTCTGATTTCTTAGTCTAACCATTTGACGATTTCTGTAAGTGGATTGATGGTTTATAGAGTTCTTGTTTCTGTTAGGTGAAATGCAACAGAGAACCTGGTTTATTCATCTCTTTTGTTTGTCTAATCTATTTTGAGCTCAAATTAAGAATTCATATCCACTGGGGGAAGAAGAGTTCTTTGATTTGAAATTGTGAGTTTGTAAGTCTGTGTTTATTCTTGACCCAGGGCTAAAATTTTAGAATTGAACCTAAATGTACTCCATCTGTGTCTGTCTGTGTATTTCTATGTCTGAACTTCAGCAATGTCTTTACCTCTCATTGCATGATTGCATAATATTTTTCTATCTGTGGATGGCACTAATAAATTAGATTATAAAATCTCTTAAAGAAGCTATATTCTGATTGGGCTTAAAGATAAATAAATACTTATATAAAATGAATATGCCTAAACTTCCCAGAAATTAAAATTCAAGTACTTTTGATGTGCTAAAAAATTCTTAGAGAAACTAACTTCAATGTTTTAAGAAATCAAGCTCACGTAATTTTGAGAAATATTTGGCAAATAAAACTAATTTAATGTTTTTGTTTTAATTAAAAAAATGATGTCTCTTCTGATTTATCAGTGTTAAGAAAAATAGACATTTACATTTTATTCTATTTGGGTATGTTTTTCCTAAACTTGTGCAAGTTTACTGGTCAAATAAGCTGGCATCTCTTCTACATCCTGCTTAAAATTATGCAAAATGTAAACTTATGCTTAACCAAATTGAATCATTATTCTGACAAACTTTATTTCAACACTATTTATGTTTTGTAGCATGTAGCTTAAAGATAATTCCTAAGATCTTTAGGTAATTAAACTCTTGGATTAATACTAAATTGAATGAATGAATATTCATTAGATACTTAGATTATTTCTAAGTGAGAAAGAACATTTACTTAGATGTATTAATTCCTAAGCAAAATTTTGAGCTTATACACTCTGCTTCTTATTTTTGTATATACAGAGAGGGTATGTTAATGAAAGTATTTTTTTTTTGCCATCCTGAAAAGCTGTTCTATAGGGACATTTATGTATATAGAAAGCAGACAGTTTATGGAAAGAGAACTTTGTTATAATGAGTTTATAAGATTTTCCAAAAGAGCCATAATAGCAAACGTTGTATTGATGCATCACTAGAATTTGGTTTTCTCTCTCTCCAGGTGGATTTTCCCCTGGAGTATTGATCTGCTCTTACTAAGAGGTGGGAAGGGTCATTTTTTATCTTTCGTGTAATCTGTCTAGGTGGCAAAACCTCTGTGTCTTATCAGAATAACCTCAGTGGTCTATGTTGACTTTACTGTGTCCTTAATTATTTATGAAAACAAAATTTTCTCACATATAAGAGTTAAAATTCTTTACAATCATGTCACTTCCTAAGTTTACCTTTAAAACATTTTATTGTATCTTAGTTCAATAAATAGCTAGGTACTGTTTCTTGTCACCCATGATCCTATCTTTTTCTTTTTACTATTAAATATTTAGTTTTAAATTTTATTATGGTAAGAGCCATGATCCCGTTTTAATCAAGTTCAAATATGCTGATAATTTTATTTTATTTTTTTTCTTCATAAAATTGAATTCTAACTAATATCTTTTGTACCTAAAACTGTCTTTGAGATTTTACAGAAGATCCCTAGAAAGTCACTATGGATTTTTTCTTCCAGTTTATAAAGAGAGGGATGCAAGAAATAGGCTTATTTGATGTGTTACTATTAATTAGTTGCATGGGAAATGTTGTCGAATCAGGAAAGATATTTAGCCTTCTCTAGGTTAAATTTGTACGGGTGTAGGAAAAATGTTATTAATATATGTGTTTCAGAAATTGTATACTGTGTGGGAAGTTGCTAGAGATCTGTCAATGCCCTTGCTGTCCATGTGAGTTCCTCCATCAGAATTCTCATGTTGCTTTCCCTGATATCAGTGACAACCGTGTAATATTGATCTGTCACAATTTTAGCAGTTTTTTAAAATGTTAACTGATCTCAATTTTACTTCTTTAATTTGAATCTAACATATTTCAAATCAGTGGCTTTTAATTAAAAATTCACATACTTACCCCTGGAATTTTACAAATATACAGATGTTTCTTACCCACTCTAAGACTTACAGAATCTCTGTACTTAATATCCTTGCAATAGTCTAACTTTAGGTTGTTACATCCATTTGGTAATTTCATTGTACATTGTCTTAGGATGGTTATATATTATATCTGAATGTTTTTCTCTGCAAAATATTATATTCATCTGTTTTAGAGGTAACATTCACTGTTCTGTGAAAATAAGGTTAATTGTTATGTTTAGAGATATTTTGTCCAATTTTAAAAATGGGTTTTATCATCTTATTTTGCATCCATAGAAATAACTGACTTTTCTTGTCGGTTGCATTGTTCTTAAAATGAACACTCATCAGATCTTTCATTTTGGAAAATTATAGTAATAAGTTCACCACAGCCATTTTAAATCTCTTGTCATCTATGACAGGTTTTTGTTTTGTTTTGTTTTATTCTGACACTTCTGAAAGCTCTTGCAATCAGTCACAGGCCAGAGTACTTTGTCTTCAACCAAGAAGGACTTTATCTGAGCCTGGGGAGAAAGCCTAGGCCAGATATTTTTGAGTGCAGGCACCTGATGAGACTGTATCACTTAACTGTGAGACCATGCCAGTGATTCGAGTCAGGATTTTCGGAACTTTGCAAGAAGCAAGTGGGTTCATGAGACTGCCAACCCAAGATTAAGCCAAACGAGAATTAAGTATACATCAATGAAGTAATAAAGGAGGATTGTCCTTTTTGCTTGGAATATTGTTCATGTTTTAACGTTGTATTTTCTAGACATAAAAGGAATCATTTGTCTTAAGCGATCTGTCATATATAGCAATTTAGTAGGCTATGCTTTTATAAATGGAAAACAAATATTTGTAAATGTTATATTTTTCTCTCCGATTGATACCTATAGTATTTGAAAACTCTCATTCATTATTTTTTTATGGCCAATATGGTTATTTGCATAAGTTTTACAAGAATCTGCCTTCCTTGTTAGCAGTGATAATTAGAAATATTGTTTTTGCAGCTGGTTTGTTTAGTGTTGGGGACAGCGTCAAAGTCATACTCAGAGACTGAATCTGATTTTGTCAGCAATTTATTCAACACAGGGTCTCTGTGGAAATTATACTAATTTCACAAGCCAATAGCATACGGGACAATATCTCTTAATAAGCCAAATAAAGAAATAACATTTTCCACACAAATAACAGATTAACCACACTACTGTTCCAGGCAAGGGGAGGTGATAGGAATAAAGTCCAAATTTAGAGGTGAACCTTTATACGAGTTTGGTTTCTTTTGAGAGAGATGGCTTAACCAGCCGTGAGCTGAACTGACTTCCAGCTGCCAGTGCAAAACAAAAGTCCCCTTTTGCTAGAGCATGTTGCTAGGGAACAAAGATGCTGGTGTTGGCAGACAGGCTAGGCTTCTCCCAGGGTTATTTCAGGGACCATTGCACGTTTGACACCACTGACGACCAAAGTTGCTTTAGCCATGGCAGAAACAGATGTCCCTTTTCTTTCTGACACTGCTTCATGGTTTAACACCACTGCTGACCAAAAGTTGCACTGGCCACAGCAGGAACAAATATCTCAAGATGTTCGGAGAGCTGTTTAGGTCAGCAAAGTATCGTCTTGCCCAGACCAAAACTTTCAAGTAGTCCTCACAAACTTTCAGTGTTTGTAGTCTAAATGTCCCCTTGCCATAGCTGCTTCTCCAAATGGTCTTATCAGTAAGATAAGGGCTCACTCTGTTGCCTCCTGTGATATGACTTTGACATCTCCTTAATGTTATTTATCTTCCTGAAATAAGACAAATATTAGCTTTCCTAACCCTTGGACAAAGCTCCAAACATTGCTACCAAATTCCTCTAATAGGATCTGAACACCTGCACACACACACACACACACACACACACACACACACACACACACAAGATTAGTAGATCCTTTCCAGGGAGCGTATTTGGCTGGGAGAAGGGAAGTGAGATCGATGGAGATGGAGTATCATCCTTCAGATGGCTGTGATGGGCTAAGAGCAGGAGGGAAAAAGGAGCCAGTGAAAGAAGAAGTCACAACGTCAGAACCTTCTAAAGAAATTTTACTACCCAAGTAATATGCGATCACTGTAGAAAAATTAGAAAGAAGAAAATATTCTCCAGAGATAACAAAAGTTAAGATGAGATTTTATCTTCATGTACTTTATCCTAAAGTTTGACTAGGCATTTAACTGAATATAATATTTTGAAGAAATCCTAATATTGGATATTTGTGTTGTGTTCTTAATTTCTGCTATTATAAACAAACAATAGTAATTACCCCTGTAGTCAATTTTGATATGCACATTTTGTTTTGCTTTAGTTATATGCATCTATATTACCCTCCATAAATATAAAGCAATTTTTGTACTCTTTACTTGTTATAAGTAGAGAAAACAATTAACAACATTTTAAAATAACTCACTAGGATCCAGGCAATGTTTAAAATGTTTTGCATAGATTATTTGCTTAGTGTAAGCCTTCACACTAATTCCGTAAGAGAGGTACTACTCTTATATTTATTTCATAGATGAGGAAACTGAAACCTCACAGGTTAAGAAAGTTGTCTGTCACACAACTAGTAAGTAGCAGAACCCAACTGAAACCTTTCCTGAGACCAGAGGCTGTATGTGTATGTATCCACAAATCTGCATACATATACAAAATTTGCCAGATTAAGTGCCAAAATCGGCATATATCTTTTCATTTTAAAAGCCAACTTTTAGTCTGGCTGGTGTGGCTCAGTGGTTGAGCACTACCCATGAATCAAGGGATCGCCAGTTTGATTCCCAATCAGGAAACATGCCCAGGTTGTAGGTCTAATCCCCAGTGGGGAGGCATGCAAGAGGTGGCCAATCGATGTTCTCTTTCATTGATGTTTCTCTCTCTCTCTCTCCCTCTCCCTTCCTCTCTCTCTAAAATCAGTAAAGGGAAAAAAAAAAAATTAAAAAAAAAAAAGCCAAATTTTAACTCTACTGACATTTTGCCTAGAAGGAATGAACCCTAGTGAGTCATTTAACATGTCACATAATCTTTTTTTGAGTCTTACAACAATCACTTAAAGTAATCAAAACAAACAGACAAACAAAAACATAATCAAGGCCAGTTTAAGGCCTTTAAAATCACTACTTTCTCAAAGATTAAGGTCCTCATCCACTCCCCATCCTCATATGGCCTTCACTGTGAAAACATTTCTATATAATATGATAGGTATAAAAAGATAGGTATAATAAGTTCTGAATGTTCTTATAATTTTGACATTGATGTTTCTCTATCAAATTAAATAGTTAAATTTGTATTTCTCTCTTTGGTGTTTGAGGATGTGGAGGGATGCTTCCATGGCGATTATCTCAAGTGCATGGGGTGCTTGAGTCTGCATGTGGTTACTCAGCCTTAGGCACCATTACTGTCATTGTTATTTTGGAGCCTGGAAAATGGATGCTTTAACCAGACCTGCACACCTGGCAAGAGAAGAAGCTGGAAGCAGGTGGAGCTCCACCTTTCTTACCCAGTGCTACTCTAAGTGTGCTCCACAGACCAAAGCCAGTAGGCAAAATATTTGTTCAGAATCCTCAATGTGTAGGTTCAGAAACTGAGAGTAGGCTTTTAGAAACTTTTGTAGCAATTTGACATCGCCCTGACACCCAAGCATGTGACTGGTGGACTTATCTCAATAAAGAGGGAGTAGACCAGTTGTCCAACTCAGTGGGGGACCAGTGTGTGTGTAAACTGCTTTTGGTTATGTATAGTCATTGCACTGGTTCAGGTATTGTTCCATGATGGACTGGGGTTGGGAATGAATTGCCACATAAAATATAGGACACTCGCCCTGGCTGATTTGGCTCAGTGGTTAGAGGGTTGGTCCGTGGACCAGAGAGTCCTGGGTTCGGTTCCTGCTAAGGGCACATACCTTGGTTTGAGTTTGTCCCCGGCCCCAGTTGGGGTCACGTGGGTGGCAACCAGTTGATGTGTCTCTCTCACATTGATGTTTCTCTCTCTCTCTTCCTCTCTCTCTCCCTCCTGCTCTATCTGAAAATAAATCCAAAAATGTCCTCAGGTGAGGATTTAAAATAAATAAATAAATAAATATATTTTTAATAAATAAATAAATATAAATATATATAAATAAATTTTATATATATATATATATATATATATATATATATATATATATATATAAAACACCCAGTTAAACTTGAATTGCAGACAACCATGGATCATGTTTTAATAGAACAATATCCCAAGAATTTTATGGGACATATCTATGCTAAAAATTACTTTAAATTTATTTAAAATTCAAGCTTAACTGGTTGTATTTTTATTTGCAAATCTGAAAAACCTAGGCAGGATGTTGGACAACTGGCCCTTCATCACAGCTAATGTGAGAAGCTCTGCTCCAGTCTCCTCCAGATCTCTGGGTCCAGAATGACTCTCACTCATGGTGGGATCATGGTGGGTTCAGGCTAAGACTAGACTCTTGTTGGCTTCCTCTGCTTTACTCATTTGTTCGAGCCCCCATCTGGGTTAAACCCACCTCTGCTTTCTCTTGCTAGTCTGCTTAATCATTTTTCAAATCTAAATGTTCACAGTGACACTCTTTCTTTTTCTTGGCCTTCAGTGGCTTTGGTAGGGTGCGTGTTTCTGAATGAGATTTCTGCACTACATTGAGGATTAGCAAGTTAATGCCTAATAGCACTTTAAGAAGTGAAAAAGTGCTTTCTTTGCAGTTCACTAAACAATAAAATTGTTTCTAGTGTACCTTATTGTTGTCACCTAAGCTGTTTTGCTGTGTTTTCTACCATTACTCAAATCCATCTTGAAAATTCTCTACTTAAAGATTTGTGACAAAATACCTACTGTATCTTGTCCAGTAATTTGTGTACAGGCAAAATGAGCATGTTTCATTTAAAAAGAGCATTTGAACAGACCAGAAGGGCAAGTGACTTCAATTTTCACATTTATAAAATTGGGCTGTTGGGCTATGGGGTCTCTGGGGTTCCTCAGCAGTTCAAATGTTTTGTGATTTATTTATTTTATCATATTTTTTTTTCTTTATTGATTTGAGAGCGCGCGTGAGAGACATTGATGAGAAAGAACATTGATTGGCTGCCTCCTGCATGCTCCCCACTAGGGATTGGGCCCACAACCTGGGCATGTGCCCTGACCGGGAATTGAACCAGCGACCTCTTGGTTCATGGGACAAGGCTCAACCAGTGAGCCACACTGGCCGGGCTGTTTTGTGATTTAAAAAGTCACCAGAGACTGCTGAAGACTGTGGAGAAAGGAAGAGCAGCAGCTGACCTACTGCCCTGCTGAAGGGGGAAGAGCCGCAGGCTGACAAATGAATGCCCTTGAACACCAACTAGCAGAGATGCTCCTCCTCCACTTGCCCTCTCAATCTGCCTCCCAAACAAGGTCTCCCAACTTATGGACCGCACCAAGGTGCATTAAAGGTGAGGAGTGAGGAGGTTCTGGGCTGGGAGTCAGGGGGACTGGACTTGAACCTTGGCTTTGTCTCTTACCAGCCATATGATTCAGGAATAATTCATATGCCATATGACCACAGCTGCTTCTGCCCTTTACAAAGGTGGCACAACTCATATTGTAATGGATAAACTCTTTTGAGGGAAACATCTGGAAGATCTCAATAGGCTATTTTGGCTGTGAAAAGGTGGGGATTTAGATGGCCAGGGTTGCCTCAAAGAGAACGAAATGCCCTGCAGGACAAAAGACAGAAATGCTAGTGCTGTTTGTCAGAGGAAGAAACTGCCCCTGGAAAAAGAGAGAGGAAAAGTGTAGAGCAAAATGGACAAGCGAAGCAGAGCACAAGCTGGAAACGCAGCCGGGTGGCCCTGGGGAAGGGGGATGGTACAGCAGAGGGCAGACTTCCGCAAGGCAGTTGCCATGCGCACACGAGGGTCCAGTACTATCAGATCTTTCAGTCTTCCAAGAAAAGTCAGAAATCTAAGAAAATGTCATCATTTAAAAATGTTGGAAACTAAGTAACATTTAATTTAGTTACTGTGCTGCCAACAAAATATGTCTGTGGCCTGTGGTTTGGCCTATGAACTACCTTTTAAACATATCTGATCTACAGAGAAGGGATCTGAATGAGGGAATAAAAAATAATTTTAGCATAGTCAAGCCTTTTCTGAGTTGATCTATTTTGTGTTTGCCATAAGAATCTTTTTCATTTTTGGTTAATGCTCACCTGAGTATATCTTTCCATTGATTTCTTTTTCTTTTTTCAGGTAGAGTGGAAGGGAGGGAGAGAGAGAGAAAGAAACATCGATGTGAGAGAGACACATTGATTGGTTGCCTCCTGCATGATGCCGACTGGGGCTGAGGATCAAACCTGCAATCCAGGCATGTGCCCTTGACTGTGAATCAAACCCGAGACCCTTTGATCTGTGGACCTGCTCTCTAACCATTGAGCCAAACTGGCCAGTGTTGCCATAAGAATCTTAGTTTACTTCAAATTTTCAGAAAAAAATTGACATACACAGTAGCTTGAATTTGTGATGATTTATGGGAATAAGGGAAGAGAGGATGTTTGTTACCAAGATGAGCAAAGCGCTATAAAAAGGGTTGGCAGTTGCAGGAGTGAAATAAAATGGAGACTCGAGAATTCAGCAGAAGAAATAGAAAAGAGGAAGAAGAGAAAGACTTTTAAGAATACTGAGAGACACAAACACCTCCTGACAACAAGAACATTAGGTCCAGGTCAATAAGAACATATATGCTGCTGGAATGTTCTGAGGGCACAATAGATTAGAAACCAAAGGAAACAAGGTTTGCCTCTCAGAGGAGCTGGGACAGGTAGTAAGAGCTTTGGTGATACTCTTTCCTCCAAAGCTGGCCACCCAAGAAGAGAGGGGAGAAGCGGGAAGACCCCGCCACTGTGACAAAGAAGGCTGCCGAGCCAGTCCAGAACGCATGCGCACAGAAGCTCAGAGCAGGCAGGGACAAACCTATAGAGCTCTGGAGACAGGCTTGGAGAACCCAGGAAGGAGAAATGATGGAAAGGGGGCGATATGGAGCCAGATGAAAAGTCAGGAACTCCATGGTTTCAAGGTAAACCTTTATCTTTCTGGTTGAAAGCTAAAGAGTTGATGTATTGATGATATTCTGGAGAACTGAGGCCACGCAGTGTACAAATACAATGAGAATTTATTTCTTTGGGAGATGTTTCTGCTACTCTGCAACTTAAAAGTCATCATGACGGAGAAGGTTCATGGCCATCATATTCAGAGAAATCGGCATTTCTACTCCCCATGCGAGTGTCAGGGTTCTGGACAGGTTGAAGTGCTACGTTGCTCAAGACCACATTTATACAGATGGAGAGACTTTGCTGCCTTTTCCATGAGAGTGTCTCACTGCCAGTGAGGGGGCTATTGGCCCCGTCATCTCCCTGGCCATCGCAATGATTAGCATGTATTGAACAGAGGCCGAGTGCTCTGCTCCATCCGAGGAAGCTGGAAGCGTGCTCTGTCTGGTCACCGCCATCTCCTGGATGACACCCGGAGGAAGGAGAGGCTGGGATCGCAGGAAAGCCAGTGCTCAGTGCTGACATTTATGCAGCATTGCACTGAACACCTGCCATGAATTATCTTATGTTTTCTTCCCCAAATCTCAGTAAGATCGATATGGTTGCTATCACCATTTTATGGCCGAGGAAACTGAGGCTTGCGGAGATTAGGTACAGTGCCCGAGACCACACAGCTAGTCCGTGGCAGAGCTAGGACTCGAATGCAGATGTGTCTGATACAAAGTCCAGGGACTTCGGTACCGGGTAAGGCCATCGGTGACCACCGGCCTGTATGGGGCTTGGACTCAAGTCTCTCTGGAACTACAGAGGCCAAACTTACAAAGCACCATGTTGAGAACAAAGGCTGATCTCTTCCATTATCAACAGGTCATTAAATCAACTTCATGATGCCAGAGCTGGGCCATTGCTGAATGAATGACCTGAACACCTGTGGGCATTTCCTCAGAAACTTTTTCCAACCTCCAGCCACACACACATTTTAGGGCTGGCCTTCCACACTGCCTGGGCACCCCAATTTCACCATGAGCATTGGGGTGAACTGGAGGTAGACTCCGTGCTGCTCTAACTTCAGTGTTCCCCACATAGCTGTTGTTGACCACCTCCACATCCCCAGTCTCTCCAGCCCAATTTGGGCCAGACTGAACACATCATGTTAAAAACAAACAAAAAAAGGATTGAGAATCTAAAAATATAGACATATGGGGACAAAAATTTTACCTTGGTGCCTATTTGGTATAACTGAGCATCAGAATTCTCTTTTCAACATCTTCATTACCAAGTGGTCTATTCATACCTTCTGTTTTATTTTTATTTTTAAATTGCTATTATAAAATCTTATTATTACCAAGGTAATCTATGCACCCAGCTGAAACAAAATGATATAATGCTGGCAGTATTTTAATGAAAAAGGGCAATTCTTTACCCCACCACGCCACACTCCTAAAAGGAACCACTTTTACCCTTTCAGTAGTTTCTTCTGGTGTGACTGACCTTTATTTTTATAAATATGTTGAATTGCATATTTCTTGATTTCTCCATTTTAAAACATTAACTCTTGACTTTCTATTACTGTAGATGAGAGTTCAGTGGTCTATACACCCTCCACGTCCTCCTGACCCCATCTTCTTAATTCATTTTTATTTTGGGTTATAGTTAACAAAATAATCAGTGTGACTATCTAAATTTTTAAAATAAATTGTTATTGATTTTTTTAGAGGGAGAAGAAAGAAGAGAGAGATAAAAACATCAATGAGAGAGAAACATCAATCGCCTGCCTCCTGCACGCCCCCTACTGGGGATTGAGACTGCAACCCAGGCATATGTCCTGACTGGGAATTGAACTGGGACCTCTCAGTCCATGGGACTACGCCCAATCCACTGAGCCACACTGGCTGGGCTGTGACTATTTAAACTTTGACTCTGTTAAAAAAAAAATGTTTAACATTCTACCAGATCTGACACTATTATGTTCTACTGCGCCCCCCACCCACACTTCCTTGTTCCTGCAAACCATGCTTCCAGAACTCTCCATCCTCGCCCTCCAGTACAGATTGCATGTGCCCAGCTCCGCCACACAGCCGTCATTCCAGGACACCCCTCGGTTCTTCTCCTGATTCTCAAGTCTTCCTCTTTCCTAGTCCTTGGTGTTCTCCCCTGTTTGGCTGTTGAACAAACTGCAGTTACTTAATGATGACTCAAGACTTCCGGTCAAGATGGCAGTGTAGGTAAACAGTATCACCCCCTCCCACAACCACATCAAAGTTACAACTAAACTACAGAACAACCATCATTCAAAACTGCCTAAAGTCAAGCTGAATGCAAGTCCTACAACTACAGAATTAAAGCAGCAGCCACATCAAGACTGGTAGGAGGGGCAGAGGCAGATGGGCTGGTCCCACACCCATGTGTGGCAGATAAAAATCAGGAGGATACCTTGGATAGCAAGGTCCTCCCTGAGGACTGATCCCACACCGGGGGTCCCCATCCCACACCAGGTGCCTCACTCAGGGTTCCAGTGCCAGGAAGAGAAGTCCCCATAATTTCTGGCTGGAAAAACCAGCGGGAACTGAGGCTGAGGGAGGCTGAGGTGACTGGAGACCCAGGAAGCTCCTCTTAAAGGGCCCGCGCATGGACTTATCAGACTCTCTCCCTCTAAGCTTGGAGGGGAGGCAGCCTGAGGGGCACCAGAGACATACAGGGAAGAACTGAGCTGTTTGGCATTGGAGTAAGGGCTGGAGAGGGGGCTTTCTCTGAAACAAACGTGCTGTCAGAGGCCTTTGTTCCTTTGGTGAGCCCTTCCCTGGGGCGACAGCCACCATATCTGGGACTCCAGCAACCTGGCTCACACTGGTTGCCCCGCCCTGGTGACTCCCTGAGGCCCCGCCCCACCCAACTTTCAGGCCCAACCAAGCTCTTGCCAGTTGCTTAACCATAGGATTGGCCTGTCTTGAATCCTGCTTCAGGTTTTCCTAAATTCTTTCAAACAAGCAGCATCTGGTCTCAGCTCATCCCATGCCGCTCCTTAGGTAATACACAGAAACAAATACAGGGAGGCAGCCAAAATGAGGAGACAAAGAAACAGGTCCCAAATGAAAGAACAGAAAAAATCTCCAGGAAAAGAACTAAGCAAAAATGGAGATAAGCAACCTAACAGATGCTGAGTTCAAAATACTACTTATAAGGATGCTGAATTAACTTAGAACCTCAACGAACTTAGTGAGGGCCTCAAGAGCGTAAAAAAGGACCAATCAGAAATGAAGGATGCACAATCAGAAATGAAGGATGCACTGTCAGAAATGAAGAAGGCACTAACTAAAATAAAGAATAATTTACACTGATTCAGTAGTAGAGTAGGTAAAGCCAGGAAGTAAATCATCAATTTGGAATCTAAGAAAGCAAAAAACACCAAATCAGAACAGCAAAATGAAAAAAGAATCCAAAAAAATGAGGATAGTGTAAGGAGCCTCTGGGACAACTTCAAGTGTGCCAACATTCACATCTTGGGGGTGCCAGAAGGAGAAGAGTGAGACCAAGAAATGGAAAACCCATTTGAAACAATAATGGCAGAAAACTTCCCTAACTTGGTGAAGGAAACAGACATACAAGTCCAGGAAGCACAGAGAGTCCCAAACAAGATGGGCCCCAAGAGGCCCACACCAAGGCACATACATCATCATCAAAATGCAGAAGGTTCACGACAAAGAGAGAATCTTAAAAGTAGCAAGATAAAAGCAGTTAGTTACCTACATGAGAGTTCCCATAAGACTGTCAGCTGATTTCTCAAAAGAAACTTTGCAGGCCAGAAGGGAGTGGCAAGAAATATTCAGACTGATGAAAAGCAAGAACCTACAACCAAGATTACTCTATCCTGCAGAGCTGTCATTTAGAATCGATGGCCATATAAAGAGTTTCCCAGACAAGAAAAAGTTAAAGGAGTACATCACCACCAAACCATTATTATATGAAATGTTGAAGGGTCTTTTTGAAGGAAAAGATAAAATATGTAAACAAACAAAATGGCAATAAATACATATCTATTGACAATGGAATCTACAAACAGAATGAACAGGCAGAAGAGAAACATTCTCATACAGAGAACAATTTTTTGGTTGCCAGATGGAAGGGGGGTTGGGGAATGGGTGAAAAAGGTGAAGGGATTAAGAAGAACAAATTGGTTGCTAGACTGACAAACCTCAAAGAGAAGTGGTTGGTGGTGAGAAGAAATAAACCAAAGAACTTATATGCATAACCAATGGACACAGACAACAGTGTGGGAAACGGCAGGAGGGGGGCGGGAGTAAGGAGGAGGAAGTCAATGGGGGAAAAATGAGGAACATCTGTAATACATTCAACAATAAAGATTAAAAAAAAAAAGATGACTTAAAAAGGAGAGCATGTAGTTAGTCTTTCAACTTTAACCGAAAATGCCTCCACGGACAGGAAACTAACGCAATTCTCCACCATAGTGACATCCTCCTGGCTATTCTATCTACACGCTAGAATCTTTTTCATTCTTTCATGACACCAAAGCATTTGTAACTGTTTTGTTACCCAGACTTTTGTCCCCAGGTAACCTCAAGTTTTTCAGTCTTCGTTGTCAGTTTTTTACTTAATATCTGAACTAAAAGCCAGGTACCCCCACCAGCTTACTGTGGCGAGCTTAGCATCTTCCTGGGCTACTGGCGTCCTTGAAGTTGGGCTCTGCCTCAGCCGGGCTCCATCTCAGTTCTTTTTTTGTATCCTCACCTGAGGACAATTTTGCATTTATCTTCAGATAGAGTGGGAGGGAGAGGGGGGAAGAGAGAGAGAGAGGGAGAAACATCAATGTGAGAGATACACATCGAGTGGTTGCCGCCCACATGACCCCAACCAGGACCAGGGACAAACTGCAAAAGGGATGTTCCCTTAGTGGAAACCAAACCTGGGACTCTCTGGTCCGCAGGCCAACACTCTAAATGCTGAGCCAAACCGGCCAGGGCTCCATCTAAGTTCTTGATATTAAACTTCATCCTCTCTGCTGGCTACTCTGTTCCCTCTTCTGGGACCAACTGGGGAAAGTAGGCCAATCACCTTTTGTAGAGAGGAGTTGAAATCAATCTCAATATACCAGTTTAGTAGATCTACAAAGTAGAAATCACCCCACTGCTGAAAATCTCATGCTTTCTTCTGTTCTAGTCTCTTGGGTACCTGAGTTTTCTTTTCCTCCAAAGCAGTGGGAACCACCATAAAGGTCTATCCTCTTCCAAGACCAATTGTCATGAGCCTTCACAGCCACTTGTCCCTGTGACCCCATTCCTGTCATCGTCTCCTCCATACTTAGATGGAGTTTTTGAATGAAGCGATTTTCCCAATGTTCCTGTCCTGTCCATCTTATATCCCTACACTCATCCTGTAGGATAAACTCCTCTTACAAGCAGCTCCTTATTCAACACTTTTCATGTATATGGAATGGTTATTTTTCACCGGAGTTTAAAATTAGAGTTCTAGTGGTTACATTATTTCTGCTGTATGAGGACATCTTCAGATAATCCCTAAGGCTCCTTCAAACTGAGCCTTCTGTCTGAGTATTAGCAAAGTCTGAGTATTAGCAAAACATAATGACAGAAGCATACAAAAGGCTGCAGGCACGGTCAGCCCTGGCTGTGCACAGGTTTCTGGTTTCTCCCGTTTGGCTGTAATTCACTATTGGCCGTGCTTCCAGCTGCTTGCCAGCCCTTTTAAAAACCACATAATGCAATAAAAATACCCATAGTGTAAATTTTCTTGGAGAGGTAGCAAGGACTTTGGCTTTCTAATTCAGGAGAGAAAGTTAAGCCTTCAGGAGACCAATGAATCATAATTAATTGCAAAAAGAGAAATCTAAGTAACCAAGGTGATCTCACCCTCCTCTGGACAAGAGCCAGCAGGAGTGAACCCGGGAAGCAGGTTAGGGAAGAAAGGGGAGGGAAAGCACCATCAGAAGAAAGGTTTATCAAAGTGAACGTGTGGGGCAGTTAGCTGAAAACAGTGGGAGATAATCAAATAAGTAAGGCTGTTCTTGAATATACAGAGATTATGCAATTAAGGGGCCATATCTGGATCCTGTTCCCAATGCTTCTGAGGGTCATAAAATCTAAACGGCAACGAGTAATATCCTTAGGGGAATGAGACAAAGCACAAGCCATACTTTTCTGCTTCCCCTGCAATACTTTTGTACTGATCGAATCAGGTGAAAGGGAATAAGAAAGACAAAAGGAGTCACAAGGTGTGGCAGATCTAAGAGATAGGAGACCTCTGGGTTGTGAGAGCCTTAAAATCTCAGTCTATGTGATATTGATATCCCCAACCCCTCACACAGGGCCCCATCCATAATGGTACAGCAGACATTCCATGAATCCGTGAGTACTTAATTCCATTAAATTTGCCTTTGGGAGGATGAGGAAAAGTAAACATTTGACTATAATTATATCATGAGTGATGTATAAATGAACTAGATTTTAGAACATGCTCAAAGGACTATTTCCATCGTAACCACATTCGCGGATTACCATCCATTGATCAGCAGTATGGGGTGAGAGGCTAAAATGGAAAGATAAGAGGAGCAAAGCTTATGGCTGATGATTGTAAGGTCCTCCTCCCCTATTCTTTCGTATTCACTGACTACTTTCCCAAAGCAATCTATCAGGCAAATGAGACTTCATGAGAAATTTAGTAATGCTATTTATTCAGTGGTAATTTCAATAGAATACTTGTCTTAAGTCTGAGCCAAAGTCCCTTAGAGATCTAGGCTCTCCTTCTAGATGGACCTGAAGTGTTGTAGGACTTCCCACAATAAACGGAGTTCATGGGTCTGCCTAGAGAACTCATCCCTTATACTCTCAGGAGGATAGTAGTCACTTATTGCTGTACTACTTTCCTCTGTTGTGTTTATTTCCAGTCTCATTTTCCATAGTTAGAGACATAAGCTAGACTAGAACCCTGAAGACCGAAATCCTGCTGCTTTATGAGTTGTGTATCCTTAGGTACATTTTCAAACCTCTCCAAGTTCTCTGATTTGTAAAACAAGGATAACACCTACCTCAAAGATGACTGTGGGAAATAAAGAAACCTTTAAATCCTGAAAGTCACCCAGAGCAAGTAGAATATAATCCTATCACAGTAGCAAAACAACAAGAACAACAACAAAACAACCTTTTGAACTAGTCCCTGCCTAGCTCTTTGATATTATCTTCCATTTCTCTCCCTTTGTACTTTCAGGTCCTGTTATAGGACCTTCTGTTTATTGCTCGAATACCAATATCTCTCCCACATCAGGGCTGGAGTCCTCTTCTCCTTGATATTCTCTGCTTGCTCCTTGACATTGGCTCTCAGCTCATGTAACATCTTTTGCAAAGATGCTTTCTCTACCCACCCTCTCAAATGTTTCACACCTACACACTCCTTCCTACCACCAACTGGTCATGGCCTATCACATCATTCTGCTTTATTTTCTTAATATCAAGGGTCACGATTTGAATTTGTTTTTACTAGTTTGTTTACTTACTTGGTCATTAGTTGTCTCTCTCCCATCAATAATATAAACACTGATAGAGCAGGAACCTTCTAGCATTTGTCCTTGGAATAATGTCTAGCAAGTACATAGCAGATGGCAATATACATTCGATTGAAGTAGTGAATTCAATAAATGTTTGGGTTGATATATTTTAATGAAAGGAATTTCTAAACTGCTAAGTGCTCGCATATGTAAGCTGCCACTCACTCTATTGACAGGGCACTAGAGAGAAAAGAGAGAAGGTAAAAAAAAAAGACTAGATTTTAATTTTGTTCTTATCTCTTAGGGCAAGTCACTCCTTTGCCTCTCTGTACATTGGTTGTCTTGCCTATCAAAGGAGGAAAATGGTGTTTACCTCATAGGTTGTTTGGAGACTCAGATCTAATGTTGACAAAATCACTGTGCACACTGACATTGCTCATGTAAGTTTTTATCAGTGTCGAACATAAGATCCTAAATTAAAGAAATAAGAAAGTTCTTAACATCTTTTATTATTTTTTTTTAATTTCATAAAAGCAAGAGTTTTGGGTGCTATTGGTAAAGAATCATGGAGGAAGTTTCTTTTTCTAGACTTTCCCTAAGCATCAAAATTCAGTAATCCAGGGCTTCATTTGCATAAGTATATTTGCATGACCTAATTAAAACCTCTGGCAAGAATCTGAGGAAAGAAATGTAGGCTTTTGCCCTCAAGAAAGAAGATAATTCTTCCCGAGACAGCCCCCACAATTTCATGCTGCTGAAGATAGGTGGTGAAGGCATCAATGTTGTTTGCAGAAATTAGACTGAGCAGTCGTATTAACATCAACTTACAAATGAAGCAGGATAAGCTATTTAAAATAAAGCACGTTCTATTTTATTTAGCAACAACTCCTTGCTTATTCTAGCTCTGTATAATCATAGCTGTTCTAATGCTTTCATAAAGAAGGCTGACTGTGAAGAAACAAGAAAGTGGATGAATGTACCTCATACTTGATTGCACTCCGCACACTGCACTTTTCTGCTGAGGTCCAGAGATTCCTCAGAGACACACACAAATCCAATCTTCTCCTTGGGGTCCACCCTCTGACTCTCGGGGAAACTTGGGGCTTGACTGATTCACAGTCCTCTGGTACAAGGCTTGGAATCAGCAAGTCTGGGCTTGGGTAATGAGTCTGCCATTTACGATCCATGTGGGGCTTTGGGCTAACCACTGCAGCTCCTCTTAGCCTTTACCCCCCGCTGCAAAGTGGAGGTAGAATTGGCATCTGCGTCGTGGGCCAGTCGGAGGGATTAAGTAAGACCCTATGTGGAGGAAATCCTTTCTGAAGGGCAGAGTACTATGTAAATGTCTCACATTTTAAATTCAGCCTCCCTTCATCCCTGAATCTTCTTCCACGAGGAATTATTACGCTGCTCCTCTTGGTGGATAGGATTGCAACACTCAAGGCCCTGAATGCTCACGGGGAGCAGCGGGACATGGCACAGGTGCAGCTTTTCTCCTTCCTGTGCCTGCAGTTGGCGTGGCTGATGCATCACAGCACTTTTTCCTACCGAGTCTGGCATCTCAGAATCCCCACAATAACTTGCCAGCAGCTACCCTCAACTGTTGGAGTTGGCATGGGAGATAGAACTGATTGGTCATGGAGCCTCTAAAGCCTGTGGCCAAAGTGCCTCACATGCTCTTCCAGACTGAGGACACATGGAATGTAATCCAGGTGCACGGAGATGAGATCCACAGTGACATACCCACTTCTTACTCAACACACACATACCCAGAGCAGTGCTGGCTCAACATTTGTTTGTTCCATCTGAGTCCATTTTATAGTGAAAAGAAAAAGCAAATGCTCAGGGAAATGTTGGCAACAGTACAATTTATGATCAATCAAATTGCCTGAAGAGATGTGTAAAGGGTTTTGGAGAGAACAGAGGCTCTGGGAGGAACAAATGTCAAGTTAGCTCTGGAACTGGTGTGAGTGAGTACACCGTGTAACTGGATCAATCCTTTAATTGCTCTATGTTTTCCTATCAAATTAGGAGAATTAGAAGACATTTTTTGATGTTCAGTTGAATAAATCATTTCCTTAGGCTTGGAGAAGAAGTGTGCTTATAGAGAACTCAGATTTTAATACTGAAATGTCTTCCTTCTCAGTTCCTGAAGGGACTTGTGATGTGAGCGCCGGTCCCTCACCGGCAATGCAGACATCAGGTAGAGCCCTAAATGAACAGAAGCTGACATGTACATCTCAAGCATCCCTACTGGCAAATGAAAAACTCTTTATTTTACTCAGTCCTGGTGTGAGTTTGCCAGGCATGAGGTGACCTGCTCTATTACTTTCTGAAGGTCAAGCAATCTCACATTTCATGGGAAACTGCCCTTGCCCGTTATCCAAGCTGGATGAGGGGAACAGCTCTCTGCCTGTGTCATCAGGGATATGACCAAAGAAAGACTTATGTATAAACATGTTATTTAATTAAAATAAGAAGATACGTTTTATATGCCAAAATAGGACCAAAGTCTCAGATTTTCACTAGCCTACTTTTCAGAGGCAACTTACAATTTTTATGTTAATAAATAGTTAGGTCCTGGAAGTGAAAAAACTCATTTAAAAAAGTGCTAAGAACAAAAGAAGCAACAATTCTTTTTCTGAGCCTAAAGATTGCTGCTTCTATTTGCCTTAAAGGTCTGGCATTAGAACCCAACTCAAGAAATATATCTTTAAAAAAAGTGGCTCTTTATTTTGGACCAGGGAGATTATAGCTAGTCTTACCAAGTGTTGATCTTTTATTAGCCATCTTTTGTTTCAGTGTTGAATAGTTAAAAATGCCCTTGTAGTTTATAAAGCACTCTTTTTTTTCTTTTTTTTTTGCATTTTATTTTACTTTCCCAGTATAGTTTTAGTAATATCAACACCAATTTTCTGGGCAAACATGAAGACTCAAATGGGTTATGACACTTGGCCAAGATCACACAGCTAGAAAGTACAAAGAATAGGACTTGAATCCAGATAAGCTGATCCCTAAAATGGCATTCTTTACTGCCACATGCCCACCTAAAGAGTAACTTAAGACAGGGATTATGTTTTTTTGTGAAGCCAGAACAAGAGAATTTTTTACTTAATAGAAATGCCTGGGGCCAGGAAAGGAGCCAAGATGAAGTCAACTTGAGAAACCTGAGAACCAAATAGAGAAAAACATATCCAAAGGAGTCAACAACGCCAAGTTTGGGACTGGATGAAGGTGACATCGAAACAAAAGCAGTTGAGAATAAATAAGACAATTGACTTGCACATCAGCTGATATTTGCAATGTATCTTGAAAACTAGAAGGTCTGTGGTGCCTGAGCCAGTGGTTAGTTTAATAAGCCAGAAGCAAAGAGGGCAGTTTATAGTCTTCCCATGCTGGTGGAGAGAAGTACCTGGAACCCTTCCCGGCTGAACTTCTACAGGCTCTCTGGTTTTGCTGCAGTGGGATGGTTGGCATTTGTGAGAAACTAAACTAGCAGTCAAGGGCTGCTACTGAAGCAGAGTGACAGGGACAACGTATTTCAGTTTCTTGTTTTCAATAATTCAGAATGTCATAACATTTAAATTCCAGTTGACATAGGAATGGAGACCAGCCATCTAGGACTGGGCATGTTTAAAAATGAGGGGAACATGTGCATCAGTGATGGAGAACAGAGCCAAGTAGTAAAGGGAAGTCACTGCCAATGTATGAAAAAAAAGTGACCGTCCATGCAGCTGACGCATGGAGAGAGCCAGCCAGAGACCAGCTCAACTAAAGGGGCTGTAGAACAGGGTCCAAGCTTGAGCTTGTCCATCATAACAGTGATTGCTGTAATTTAGTGTACACTTAACTATATGTCAGGCATGTATACAGTGACAAAATAGTCTTTCATTCATCTTCAAAGTACTATGAACTGGTTATTTTTAAGGATATTTTTGCAGATGAAAAAACTGCGGTTCGGAGAGATTCACTGGCTTATTCAAAGCCAGATAGCTGGTAGGAGGCAAACCAGAATTGAGCCAGGAGCCTGGCTCCAAGCCTATGCACTAAGCTAGAACAACAAATATTCTTCCCAATATACATCATGGTTAGAAAATAAATTGAGTATGGTGAGCCACATTTAATAATTTTGTTCCAGGTCATTTTTAGTCATGTCAACTACATACAGTGGATTTTGCCAAATCTTTTCTTTATGTTTATATATTGCTCTACTGGTTTTTAGGAACACTGACAACAATTGTGACCTTCTCTCCTTTCATTCTGAGCTTAGAGGATCTTCATTGAGTAGCTGACAACTCCCTGGGTGCCGGTGTCTAACTAGCTTTATAATTTTAGGAAATTTTATTGACCTCATAGTGTCCACTGAGCATCATGAGATCAGGCAGTTCAATGGTTCAAGCACAGCTCTGAGGAGAAAATGTTCACAGAGATTTCTATAGGTCATTGTCCACATTGTATCTTCTTTTATATTTCTTTCTGATTCATTCCACTCCCTCCACATCTCATGACAAGCAGCTGAGGACACAAAGGAGAAAGGGAAAGTCTGCAAATGCAACCTTAATAGACAGCCAGTTTGAAGATGGCTATGTTTGGGGGTCCCATTTTGATCTGTGAGTGTTCCTATGGACATTTGGCATTATACTCTGGAAAAAACCCTAGATGAATCTGCTTGTTTTCTCTCCACATTGGAGCCAACGGTATATTGTTTCACTAATTTTTCAGAAAAATCCAGGATTACAAAATTGCTAAGGCACTTCTAACTATCCCCACTAAATGAAGGCTATAGTATATTTTAAGACAAAGGGAATTTGAACATCAAAGAGAGGGTTTTGCATTGAAGAACAAAGGGAAAGAGATTGTAGGCCAAGATGTCCAATAACCCCTAAGCTCAGTTTCTGTTATAGCTCACTCCAATTCTTTTTGATGAGCTCCAACATTCCCTAACTGTAATATATTTGTGGCTTAAAGGGTGGTTATTATGAGTGCAGTGTTTTAGTATTAGTCAGTGTTTTAGTTTTAAGCAGGAGAGACTGAATCTGTCTGATTTAAGCAGAAAAGAAATTCATAAACTAAATATTGGGAAGTTATCAGGAAGGTTGGAAGCAGACTCAGAACAAAAGGAAGAATTAGTCTGATGAGTATGCTGCTGCCATCATGGCCACAGGTGACACTAGAACACATGTTCACTATGGTCTCTGGATCCTAGATGCAGCCCCTGGTCAGCCAGTGAAATTTTCTCCCGAAGCCCTACTTATTTGCATCACTGGCTCCTAATTTGAATTTCCACATGGATGAATATGATGGACCAACCTAGATTGCATGTTCATATTCTAGCTGCAAAGGAGGTTGGGACAACTACCATATGGTCCTGTTGGCTTGTATAGTGGAAGTCTGGCTTCGCTTCTCTTCAAAATTTATAAGGTTGGAAATTTCCCCGTCATGGAGTTGGAGGTGTTAAGATGCTGGCTAACCAAAAGTGACACTTTTTGTCTATGTCTTCTTTAAATTTTCCAAATGACATCATCTTCTTCAAGCTTCGACACAGCCTTATGTTTCGAAGACCATTACTTGTTTGTTTAATTTTTTTCAGGTCTTTAAAAAAGTTTATGAGATTTAAAATTACTTTAAAATCATTCTTAAAAATCTATTCAAAGACTTTTTCTGGGTAATAAGCATAATTCTTAAACTAGGTAAGTCAATTTCCAACCCAATAAGATTCATTTTTCTTTCTAGGTCATTTCTTTTTGGCTCAATCAGTCAGGAAAAAAAAAATCATTGCTTGCTAAAAAAAAAAAAAAATTAAATTAAAAACAAGCAAGCAGATAAAATTGGCAAGATAGAAAGTACTTAACAGATATCTACTACCTAGATATCTCTTTGTTTTGAATAAATAGTACACATATAAACAAATGCAATAGAAATCCCAGAAAGAAATTACTTAGAATAACGGACACTCTATGCTCTTAAACAAACCTCAAAAGAATAATTCAGAATATACTACTCTTTATTCCATCCCACAAAATCTGTTTAGAATCAAAATGATGATTAAACCCTGATGGAGTCCCTTATTCCTTGTGCATATTTATATTTTGACATGAAAATCTGTTTCTCTTGTGGAATTAAAGTTAACATAAATGTGTGTGTATGTTTGTGTGTGCATCTCTGTACACATATTTTTTTCACACGAAAGAGTAATGGTTGCATAGGTGTTAACTGTAAAATTTCCCATGCATAAAACCAACAAATGACTGAGTTAAAATCTAGTTGGTAATAGTTAGTCATCAAAACTTATAGTTAAGGTAGTGAATTGAGCACACTCATCTCTCTGCACTATTTCCTGAAACCCCACTTAAAATAAAAAAATGAGAAAAGAAAAAAAAAAAAGTAAGTATAAGCTTAAAAAAGAGGAATAGAATTAGAAGGGACATGACCACAGATTAATGTGGGGAAGCTAGACGGCACATGGATGAGTATCTGACTCAGAAAGGCAGAAACAGCTGAAGCTTAAACCGAGCAGGGGTGAGGTAAATAAACTGGAAACTGGTCTGCTTGTACTGCAGAGCTCTAAGATGGTTCAAGAATGAGAGCTACTTGGAGATGGGGATACAGACAAAACAAATACAGACAAAAATAGGTACATAGGCAACATGCATCATATGATGGCAAAGGCATTTTTTAACGGACTCTGAAAGGAGTCTACTGCTGGCCAGTTCAGTACTTTGTTCCAAGTGAGCAATCCATTTGCATTTTGTCAATGTTTTATTTTTAAATTGCAAACTGTAGACTAATTGAAAAATAGTATAATAAACACATGTGCCCTCTAAAGAAAAAGAATGAGAGCTACTATAAAACTTTGAAGACAGAGAGGCACCTTTGAGTTTTAAAAAATTGGTTGCAAGTCTTTACAAAGAACATTTAGAAGTCCAAGTATTCTTTCCCATCCTTGGAAGAAGATTGGAGGTTTATCTTCTAGAAGTGTTTAAGTATACAGGCTCTGGGCTAATGGACACCAAGTAAAACACAGGACAAGAAGAAGGAGGCTATATAGAAAATAAGAGCAGTAAGTGAAGTGGGTACAGTGAGTGTGAAATCCATTTTCTTCCCAGTCTTGGCTCTTCAGTGATGGCTAGGTGGTTTATACATATGAAAAATATTTAGCAATCAGTACATGATGATCACCGATGTTGGCAGTAGAGCTAGAGCAGGTCCTATTGGACTTAGTGGACCCCAGTTGCACCTGAAATTTCTAGGTCACGGAGAAATGAGAATCTGGGGCTTCTGATATGTAAGTCAATATTTTTTAAATTGTTATGGCCGTATCATTAAATACATCTAAATAGCAACCTTGCTTATATTCCCAGGTTAATTTTTTTTTCTCTGGGGTTAATGGATTAGCCTAATAGAAAAGACCATAAACACTGACATTTGGGGTCCCCAGCAAAATGGCTAGACCCTGACCGATCACCCTATACTGAAGTCTACTATATAATAACTTCCTTGCATGCTCATTATTTTCCATCTGTATTTGAAGATTCTTATTATTATATGAACAACCAAGAATATCTGGACATTAGATAAAAGTCTCTGTTTATCTTAAATAAGCTATAGAAAAAGGGAACTCAAAGGAAACAGAAATAGTTTAAAAACTAGAGAAAATATTTTAAAAGATGACTCTATATTCTCAGAGATATTTATTCATTAAAATATATTTATGGGCCTGGCCCATGTGGCTCACTGGTTGAATGTTGACCAAGAGGTCACCAGTTCGATTCCTGGTCAGGGCACATGCCCAGGTTGTGGGCCAAATCCCCAATGGGGGTATGCAGGCGGCAGCCGGTTGGTGTTCTCTCTCATTGATGTTTCTATCTCTCTCTACCTCTCTCTCTAAAATCAATAAAGAAAAAAAAGAACATTAAAAATATATATATATTTATGGAGCACGGTGACTAATCTTCTGGGCACATTTAACAAAATAGACAAAGACCATTGTCTTAAGAAACCTATGTAATGTATACTATCCTACATTATACTATACCCTAGTCAATATACAACAATCATATTATACAGTGATAAGAGCAATGAAGATAATATAGGAAGTGAACAGAATAGAGAGTGATGAAGCTGATGATGGTGGGAAGGGAGGGCTGTTTATAGACTAGTTTATATAAATGGTATTTAAAGATATAGAAACAAATAGGACCACGTAAGGAGAGAACATGGCTAGAAAAGAGAAGCAATATGAAGCCCGAGTCTTGTTTCAAATAGTTAAGTAGGTTAAATAATTAGACGTACAGTTAAGACAAACAGACACAAGTATTTAAACAAATAGTTAAATGTTTTAAATAGTTAAAACATGTAGAGGTTGAAAAGAGAAGAAAAGGAGATGAAGAAGGAGAGCTTGCCTCAAGGGAAAGAAAAATAGTCATTAAGAACAGAATATACAGAGCATAAAAGTCCTTTCAAAAAGGACTTGAACATCAGAAATAAGAAATTCAGGACTTCCGGTCAAGATGGCGGCATAGGTAAACACCGTATTGTGTCCTCCCACAACCACACCAAAATTACAACTACAACAAAACCATCACTCAGAACCACCTGACATCGAGCTGACTGGAAGTCCTACAACTATGAAATTAAAGAAGCCACCACACCGAGACTGGTAGGAGGGGGGGAGGCATGGACGGGCTGGTCTCTCACCCACATGTGGCAGATAAAAATGAGGAGGGACACCTTGGCGGGAAGGTCCTCCCTGAGAAGTGAGGAGTCCCAGTCCCAAACCAGGCACCCCGCTCAGGGTTCCAGTGCCAGGAAGAGAAGTCCCCATAACTTTGGGCTGGAAAACCAGCGGGAACTGAGGCTCAGGGAGGCTGAGGCTGCTGGAGCCTCAGGCAGCTCCTCTAAAAGGGCCAGCGACAGACTTACTCGGATGTGCTCCCTGTAAGCTTGGAAGAAAGGCAGCTTGAGGGGTGCCAGAGACAAACAGGGAGGAACTGAGCTGTTTGGCCTTGGGAGGAGAGCTGGAGAGGCAGCTTTCTTCTGAACAGATGTGCTGGCGGAGGCTGTTATTCCTTTGGTGAGCCCTTCCCTGGGGTGGCAGATAGTCACCATATCTGGGACTCCAACAACCTGGCTCACGCTGTTTGCCCCAGCCTGGTGATTCCGAGGCCCCATCCCAAGCAACTTTTGGGCCCAACCAGGCTATTTCCAATGGCTTTACCATAGAATTGGCTTATCTTGGATCCTGCTTCAGAGTTTACTAAAATCTCTCAAACAAGCAGCATCTGATCTCAGTGAGCCCCATACCTTTCGTTAAGTGGCCCCAGGCCTGGCACTAGAAGCATCCAGCCTTGGTTCACAACTTGGCTTTTCCTAGGTACCTCCAAGTCCAGCACAAGAAGCAGCCATTGGCAGATCACTTTATAGCTTAAGCCTGTTGGCCCCAGATAGAACACAGGCAGTGGCTGATCTGGCCCCAGAGCCAGCATACCCAGTGGACAGCTTCAGACCACACTGAAACACCACCACCCAACTATTTCCACAAGTGACACACTCAACGAGTGGACTCAGTGGGTACCAGAGCCCTGATGAAGTAAATCTTGCTCTGTGTGGTGGGCTCCTACACAGCTGATCCTCCAACATAGTCAGAGGCCGGAGATCAGTGAGCACAGTCAGTCCTTGCAGCCGAACAGCCTGAGTAAATCCCTCCCACTGAGTGCCAACAGCAATCAAGACTCAATTACAACAGAAGGGTGTATAGTCCACACTAGGGGTGCACCTCGAGGGTCCAGCTTGGGCAATCAGGGAGGCTGTGCCACTGGACTTTACAGGACATTACAACAATAGGCCACACTACAAAGACAAGGACACATAAGTACTCTACCTAATACATAGAAACAATTACAGGGAAGCAGCCAAAATGAGGGGACAAAAAAACATGTCCCAGATGAAAGAAAAAAACAAAACTCTAGGAAAAGAATTAAACAAAATGGAGATAAGCAATCAATCAGATGCAGAGTTCAGAAAACAGGTTATAAGGTTGCTCAAGGAACTTGGAGAGACATTCAAGGGACTTAGTGAGAACTTCAAGGAATTTAAGGAGACCTCCAAGTAACTTAGTGAGAACATCAACAACATAAAAAGGACCAGTCAGAAACAAAGGATATACTAACTAAAATAAAGAATAATTTACAGGGAATCAATAGTAGAGTAGGTAAAGCCAAGAAGCAAATCATCGATTTGGAATATAAGGAAGCAAAAAACACCCAATCAGAAGAGCAAAAAGAAAAAAGAATCCAAAAAAAAATGACGATAGTGTAAGGAGCCTCTGGGACAACTTCAGGCATGCCAACATTTGCATTATAGGAGTGCCAGAAGGAGAAGAAAGAGAACAAGAAATTAAAAACCCATTTGAAACAATAATGACAGAAAAGTTCCCTAACTTGGTCAAGGAAACAGACATACAAGTCCAGGAAGCACAGAGAGTCCCAAACAAGATGAACCCAAAAAAGACCACATCAAGACACATCATCATCAAAATGCCAAAGGTTAAATACAAAGAGAATCTTAAAAGCAGCAAGAGAAAAGCAGAGTGTAATGTACAAAGGAGCTCCCATAAGACTATCAGCTGATTTCTCAAAAGAAACTTTGCAGGCCTGAAAGGAGTGGCAAGAGTTATTTAAGGTGATGAAAAACAACAACCTACAACCAAGACTACTCTATCCTGCAAAGCTATCATTTAGAATCAATGGACATATCAAAAGTTTCCCAGACAAGAAAAAGCTGAAGGAGTCCATCACCACCAAACCAGTATTATATGAAATGTTGAAAGCCTTCTTGAAGAAGAAGTAAAAATATAAACAATAACATGGCAATTAATACATATCTATCAACTAATTAAATCTACAAATAAAATGAGCAAGCAGAACAGACACAGACTCAAAGCTACTGAGACCTTTTTGTTGCTTTCCAGATGGGTGTGGGTTGGGAGGATGAGTGAAAAAGATGAAGGAATTAAGAAGTACAAATTGGTTGTTGAACTGATGAACCTCAAAGGGGAGGAGGGAGGAAGGGAAGGATGAGATAAACCAAAGAACTTCTATGCATATATGCATAACCAATGGACACCGACAACAGTGTGGAAAAGGCTGGAGAGGGTGAGATTGGGGAGGAAGGGGTTAATGGGGAAAAAGGGGGGGACATCTGTAACACATTCAACAGTAAAGATGAGTTAAAAATGAAAAAAAAAAATTTCAATAGAAGTTTGGCAAGTCGAAGCACAAAGTGGCGAGGGACAACTGTAGTGGTTCCATTGTCCAGATGATAGGAGATTCAGAGAAAGAACATAAAAAAGAGACAAAGTTAATGAAGAGCTAAAACAATCATATTTCTCAACAGTGAAGGACATCTTCACAGATCGAAGGGAGCGTCTGAGTTCCTAGCACAATGAATATATGAAAATCAACATACATCCATACAGAAAAATCAAGAAATAACATATAATCTTGTGATTTAGGAAAATGAAGATATGTACTAAAAGAAATATTAAAAAAAAAATTTTTAATTGCTTTCTCTGGAGAGAGAATCAGTGTGTGGGGAGGCCTTCAGGTGACTTACGGTTTTCATTATAAGCTTCATAATACTATTTACTTCTAAAACGATGAATGTGAGAAAATAAGCATAGGCTTCGCCAGTGTGGCTCAGTGGATTGAGCATCATCCCATGGGCGATTTCCAGTCAGGGCACATGCCTGGGTGCAGGCCTGGTCCCTTGTGGGGGATGTTCAAGAGGCAGCCTATCGCTGTTTCTCTCTCTCATTGATGTTTTTCTCTCTCCCTTTCTCACTCTCTAAAAAATCAGTAACATGTTAAAAAAATAAGCACAGGAAAAAATATTTGCAGTACTGTCTGTTACAATTGCTCAGTGTATTTTGAGTGCAATATACTGTAAATGCAGGTCAGAAAACAGCACATATTAAAATTCAATTTTATCTATATATTTGTATAGAAAAATACAGGTTACACTAAAATTTTTAAGAGTGATTAACTCTGAGTGATAAAATTTCCAGTTTGTTTTTTCTTTAGAGTCTTCTGAATATTTTCAACATTTTAATTATATTTATAAATAAAATAAATAATAAAACTATTTCAAATTTTAAAAATTTGTCAGAGGGCTGAGGCTTTCATTATAGTTTATAACTTGACAAAGATATTTACATGTTTAAGATTATTTGTGAGTTACACTGCAATCTAAATCAAAAACATAATCTGTGACTCTCACCTAACACAGTACATGCTACCTCGTATTCACTACTTTGTTCTGCTGCCTGTGTTCTTTCTGTCTCCCCAGTGATGGTGTAGTTACCTTACCCGCATTGATTCTTTTATTCGTGTTTCTATCCTCCACAGCTCAACCATGCTGCCTTGAAATTATAGCTCTTTCCTCCCTCTCTATATATGTAATTAATATGTAATTAATAATTAATGTGTAGTTAATTAATGCTGTATATGTATATATATAGAGAGAGAGAGAAAGAGGGAGAGAGAGAATATATATATCCTAAGAAAATATATTTATTGGTAAAGACTATGATGGACATTAGACACAAGCTTGTCAAGTTGAACTGTCAATGAAACAATTCCTTCCAAAGGTGAAAGCAATGACAGAACCCTTCGTGTCTGTGATGATGAATATCAGGTGTCAACCTGACTGGGCCACGGAGTGCCCAGACATTTGTTTAAACACTATTCTGGGAGTGTCTGTGAGTATGTTTCTGGATGAGATGAACACTTGAAGTAGTGGACTGAGTAAAGCAGATTACTCTTCCTGTTGTGAGGGGCCCCTCCCAGTCCACTGACGGCCTGAATAGAATAAAAGGATTGACCTTCCCATGGATAAAGGAAACTCCTCCCATCTGACTGTGTGAGCTGGGACATTGGTCTTTTCTTGCCTTTGGACTTGAACTAAAACATTGGCTTTTCTTTTCTTTTTTTAATTTATCTTTATTGTTGAAAGTATTACAGATGTCCCTCCTTTATTTCCCCCATTGACACCCTCCTCCCTGCTCCTGCCCCACCTGCCTTCACCGCACTGTTGTCTGTGCAGTGAACTTATATATGCACATAAGTTCTTGGTTTATCTCCTCCTGCCCCCACCACCATTCTCTCTGAGGTTTGTCAGTCTGTTCCCTACTTCCATGTCTCTGGATCTATTTTGTTCGTCAGCTTATTTTGTTCATTATATTCCACAAATAAATTAGCTTTCTTGGGTCTCAAGCTGGCTAGCTTTAAGACCGGAAGTTGAAACATTGGCTTTCCTAGTTCTCAGACCTTCAGACTCAGGCTGGAGCTACACCAACTCTCTGGGTTTCCAGTTTGCTGACCGCAGACCTTGGCACATAGCCTCTGAAATCATTCGAGTCAGTTCCTTGTAATCTCTCTCTCTCTCTCTCTCTCTCTCTCTCTCTCTCTCTCTCTCTCTCTCTCATTCTCCAATCTGTTGGTTCTGTTTCTCTAGAGAACCTCGACTAATTCAATGCCTACTAAGTTAAGGTCAATGTTTATTATTTTCTTTGTGACCTGTAGCCATGGCCATTTAAGTATCCTGGGCTGCAGCCTCCTTGTCAATCTCGTTCTAACTTTATAGATTGTTCTAAATATGACAACAAACTCTAATCCCCTATGTTTTCAAGGATAACAGTATAAAAGCAATAGGTCTGAGTAAATGTTTCTACCATGTAGATGTTACTCTTAAACCAAGTGTGTCTAGAGAGCAGGATGGACACTCGCAGGATGGACAGCATTAGTTTATGGATTCAACACATAATCAGAATTATCCAACATTTATCAAGAACCTGTTATGTGCAAAGCATTATGTTAGGTTTTGTGGGGAATAGTGAGATGAATATTCTCCTGTGTTTGAGTGGACCATCAAAGCTGGGAATACAGAATCCAATATTACAATGAGTTATATTGTAATTTTTTGACAAGCCATCTTTATAATTTCTCTCTCAATGGATCTGATTGAGGCATGATTCATTGATGTCTTTCTTCTCCAGAAAAAAAATAAGGTCTTTGAGTGGAAAGATAAAAAATGATGAGTATCAGTTTCTAGGTTAAATTTTAGATATGATGGTCTTATGATTGCAATGGATTTTATGTGCTTAATGTTGTCCTCGTTTTTTCAACTAGCATATCATAATTATCAGTGTTCAAAGAAAATAAATATTTCCCTCAATCATAGTAATTTATGACACACACAAAAATTAAAATCTTGACTTTACAGTTCAGTGAGTTAGTATCAATCACACTTAATTGTATGTCTAGCCAACTAAAATTCACCCATACAGGTAAGGGGTCATTTTCTCTGACACGACATGTTCTGCAATCTCTTAAGTTCCTAGTCATAGTTCACAAAGTGATCGTGTGGTGGCTAATGTTGACACCATTTAATATTATTCTCAGGAACTACATATTCAATTCAAATATATATAGACTAAAATTTTTGAATACTAATTAAAATAACAAATAAGCAAATAGGAACAGGATGCACATATAAAAAATATACATATAAAGACACAAGCTGAATCCTATTCTTTATTATTTTTTACTTGGTTTCAGGTGATTTTTCATTTGGAGTTAAAATATCTCTTTAACCCAAGCATGAATATATAACTGGTGCACACAGAGCTCCAACTTTAGGCAGTACTGACAAGCCACTCCAGTTTGGTAATAGAATAAAAGGGGAAAAATGAGTTAGGTCGGGAAATTTCCATTTATATTAGTGATGCTATTTCCACATCTATCTTCCTTTTTCAACCAAATTGTAAATCTTTAGCTCCCAAATGTAGACATGACAACAAATATTTATTTGCTCTGTGAATTTTCAATTTGAATGTGCATTTCATGTACAGGACAGCAGTCGACACAATGAGACATTGCTGGTAATAGTTATCTAGGCATATTGAAAAATGGATAGCTGTTTTCTACATTTTTAGAAATGAAAATTGTTTTCTTTAATAAATAATATAGGTATAACTCTTGACAGTGTATGGCTCTCATGGAATCAATCCCATTAGCATTAATATTTTTGTAAAGCACACTCCATGCACAAAACACCTCAATTTTTAATAGATTTGGACATAAGCACCATCCATTCTGTATGCAGATGTTCTACATACCTTAAACACAAATTAAACCTTTACATATACAATATGTAAAGTTTAGATGGATAGATATATAGATAAATGTATAGACAGAACAAAAATATGCTTTATATAGATGTCCAAAGGCTTAAGACATTTATTCACATCCTTATGTGATTTAAACAGTAACAGGAATTAATTACATTACATTTTTTCATTTCTGTTTTGTCATTTTCGAAATAACATTTATGCTAGAGTACTGGCTACTTATTTTGATGCCTTTCACTAATATCAATATAAAGGAGTTTGTTCTTTTTTAAAATTTTGCATGTCTAATCATAGGTTCTATGTATAGTGTAAAGAATGCTAGATTTACACAGACACTACTGTGGGACTCTGGAAGAGACCCTTTTTAAAATTTTTCTCAGTCTTTACTTATGAACTGGAGATAACTCCTAACTCTCGTGGTCTATGAGAGTGTTTTGTATATCTCAAGCAAGTTCTAATACAGCCAGAAGTATGTGTATTAACTTTCATGACGGTAAGTCACCTTGATCTATTTATGACCAATAACATCATTTTTTAGTTTCGGTATTTTGTATGCTAGATATTACCCCAACCAGCATTTAAAGTAGCCTCTTGAATACTTGCCTCTCTTTGCTGTTTTGACTTGGGTGAGATAAGCAATGAAATAGTCTGATTCACAATCATAAAAATCTGGAGCAGAAAGGACCTGAGAAACCATTGTGTCTTTAGTGTTATGCTAAGTATCTTTGGTATAGAATAAGGGGAAGATGATTTTGAAGGTACCTACCAGTAAGGCTAAATTGTGCCTAAATTTTATTATTATTAAATAAGTTTTTACTGATTTTTTTGGATAAAGAGATAGAAACATCAATGTGAAAGAGAAACATTCATTGGCTGCCTCCTGCACACCCCCTACTGGGGCTCAAGCCTGCAACCTGGGCTTGTGCCCTGACTGGAAATCAAACCAGGACCTCTCAGTCCATAGGATGATGCTTAGTCCCCTGAACCACACTGGCAGGGCTGTGCCTAAATTTTACATGATACGTTTCTAGTCATTATTATAATATGGGTGCATGGTCATTTAAAAATATGATAATAATTTTTTCTTCTCTTTTCTTAGATGCAACAATGTTCTAAGCAAACAACCTCAGGTTCTTTGGCTCCCACTTCTTTACCTCCATGCCCATAACCCTTAGTATAGGATGGGTTAATGTTCCTTTACCACCAAGAGAACTCTGACGTTGATTCAAGTTATAGACAGCTAGGCACTGACTCTCATATGACTTTTCAAGATTATTTCATGATTATGTGTAATTTTTATTTGGAATGACTTGGGTGAAATTAGTTTCTGATTAATGAAAAAAGATAAGGTTTAAGTTAAAATTACACTTAGAAAATATTTTCACACTATTGCTATTAAGTGGCACTATTGAACTATTAAAGACCACATTCTAACCATTGTAAAACATGGAAGAGTGTACTGAAGCCTGAGTACCTGGGTTCAGATCCTGCCTCACCGGTTCCTAGCTCTGTGGCTGACCAGTAACAGTACTAGCTACAGTTTTATAGTCTAACAATAACAGTCCCTGACTGGCTAAGTGCTGTGAGGATTGTGTGGGTAAAGCCCTAAGAACATTATCATAATACATGAGCTATTTATCACAATCACCACCTTCCTCTTCCTTTAAAAAAACATAAAATTTCTAAATCCAAAAAATCCAAAATAATCATTTTGTTGGATATTAGACTGGCTTCTTTTCTCTACAAACTGGAGGTGGAGTTTCAATGAAATAACGTTTCATACTATGACTGAGAAGTGGCGGCAAGCGCAGCAGCACACCCACTGACCTGTGGCACTGAGGCCCAGCACACTGAGAAGCAGAGTCGTCGTCCTGGCTCATTAGCCAGCAATGGTTAAAAACTCCAAAGCAATACACTGACTTGTCTTTAACAAAAACATTTATTTAAAGAACTCAGGCGAGGATGAGGGTCTGGCTTGTGAAATCTGAAGTACTAGGCAGGCTAAGAAGTAAAAACCTAAGCAGATTCTCTGTCCTGTAGGAAAATCAACAATAGGAGTCATAAGGAGAGTAGGGAGTGTCTAAATTGGGGAAATACGTAGATGCCAGGGCTCATTCCTGGGCCACAGGATTTTGGGTCAGTTCATGGCGTGCTGGGAGTTTAGTGGGTCTGATGGGTCACTGACCAGTCCTCCGCTTTCCCTCCAGACCTCACTCTGGGCTCCTAACTTCTCCTGTACTGAACAAGTGGTCAGCATTGTACTAGATGATGCTCTACCAAAAACTGCAAGAAATTTTAGTGGAGGAAATACACCAAATATATATATTTTTGAAGAGAAAGAGAGAGGAGGAAGAAGAGGAAGAGGAGGAGAAAGAGAATTTTGAATTATTTTTAATGCTGTAAGCTGCATTTGGGAAGAGGCGGGGAAGGGATCGTGAAGGCAGGGGAATGTCTGAGTGGTCCTGGAGCTCCTGTTATTCCTGTTCCCTTCATGTTTAAGGCCACGAAGACTCTGCAAGTAGGAGCTTGCTGAGGTGTCCCTGCCAGGTAGCCTGTCTGTCTCACTTGGGTGTCTCTTGTCCCCTCTTACCTCAAAGCTGCCTCTTTGCTTAGATTCTTCAAATTGATTGTTCTGTTGGACGCTAAGCCTTTTTATACTGTAAACATGCTCTTTTCAGACAACGCTGAGATTTCTGATTCAGTCCCTCCTGCCTCAGCTCAAAACCCTAACTTCTACATGTTTATCAAGAAGAGTGAAAATTATGAAAAAGAAGTGACAATACGAATAAAAGATTGATTGCCTCCTTGCTGCCTGCTTAAAAGGATTTAAAACCTTTGCAGAGTCACACTTGTAATTATCATGATCAGTGGCAGTTAAAATGGCGTAATGAACTTACAGCTTTATTACCGGAGTGATAGAGGAACAAGATAGATCACCCCACTGTCTAAGAAGCAGCACCCAGTCCAACTGTGGTTTCCCGCTTCCAGAAATCCTCTTCAGAAAAGGAGTAGTCGCTACAGGGAGACGCCATTACTGCTCACCCAAGTGAGAAGAATCTATATCATGGGGAGGAAAATAGCTATAGAACACCAGATGTTTGCAAATTGTTTTCAAATGAAACTGACTAGGCTGAGTTTTAAACAAAGCTAATCTGGGAGGGTAAAATAATGTTGACTCTTCCCTTGACTTTCGTAAATCCATTGGAAGTACTCATCATTGCCTCCACATCCAGTCCTACCTCCAGTTAGTAAGCTTTCGCTTTGCCACAGGATCACAGTGGGGTGCCTGCAGCTAGGTACTGGTGGGCTCAGGAATTCTGCGGGCCTCATTTTCCTGTCTCCCTCCTGCTCTCCTAGGTGTAAGCTGTTCCTCATCTTGGCTCCCACATCTTGACCTGTTCTGTTTGAATTGGGGGTAAGATGGCTTAGGACTTCTCCCACCTCCAGAATGACTGTCACGTCAGAAGATGCCTCCAGGAGTCTCTGGATGTATTTGAAATTGTAAGTCCCCAAAGCTTTGGGCAAGAGCCCAGTACATTTGACGGATGCTCCCTCTGCTCCTCCTGGGATATAAGCTAATTCTGGAAAACCATAAACCTTCTTCTTTATGGAGAAAAGACTCAGTTAAAGTACAGAACCTGGGAAGAATTAAAGCTGCCATTCAAAGGAAATGGACCACACAGAGGAATGAGAGTTTGCTCTCCACCTAAAACAGATGGGCCGGAAGAAACAGGCACATTTAGAAACTCATTTATTTATATTCCCAATATAATTCAAAAGGGTGCTCTATCTCCAAAACTAAAACAAACAGCCCCCTAAAGATGGAACCACCTGATATCAGGTAGAATTGGTTGGAGGCATAAATGGGATTTCCAAGTTAGAAACGGATGGAAGCAGTAATATGAAATGAATACTGCTAAACACTGCATTTCTGAAGTATCAAGGCTAATACAAGAATATATGCTTTTGACCTTAAACATAGCTTGGTGTGGCATAGAGATTAAAAGATGCATAATAGTTTTTCTCCACAACTCTGTTGACATTGACATCAAGATTAATATTCTTGATATATAAAATATTCATGCAATACAATGAAAAAAATAACAAAACTAAAAGTGCAACCAAAGAACAGTTTATAGATGCCTTGGTCTCTGAAAGCAAAGGCTAAAATAAGACTTTTGTGCAAGTGATGTATCTGGTGAACATAGGGGCAGAAGTGAGAAACTGAGCAGGTGGAGTAGGGAAGAAGGGAAAGCTGATACAATGGTGTGGGGTCGAGGTGGCCCCCACCACAGCACGGAGGCTCAACCCTACCGGGATGTGCTCTGGAGTGCAGAGCGGGCTCCCAATCACACTCCCAGGGATGGCTGGGGAGAAACATCTACCCGTTGGCTTTCACATCTCATTGGTTAAGAGTTGTCCCAGGGCTGCTCACTGCCCAGCACTTCTGAGCCTAACAGCCTGTTTGCGTGGTGGAGACCTGCCCACACTCCGCTCCACACTCAGAGGAGCCAGGAGCACAGCCGGCATTGAGTGCCAGGAGAGCCACCTGCCTGGAACTGCCATGTCTGGAATCAGGATGAGGCTGAGAGACATCTGGTGTAATAAAAGATGAAATTACATGAGAAAAATGCACCTGAAAATATTCACCTTCACTGCTAATCAAAGGAATGTAAATCACCACAACACTGAATCTTTTCCTGTGATAAATTGAGTGATTTTTAAAATGACTACTCATAATATTTTAAAGATGTAGCAAGAGAGGAAGCTGTTAATAGAAACACATTTTATAAATGTTCTAGAATTAAATTATTAATGCAGATGGTTATGGGCTGAATTGCACCCCCCCCCCAATTCATATATCGAAGCCCTAACCCCCAGCACCTCAGAATGCTATTGTATTTGGAGATGGGCCTTTAAAGAAATAATTTTGTTAAAATGAGGCCATTAGGGTGGGCTATCATTCAATCTGACTGGTGTCTTTATAAGGAGAGGAAATTTGGACACACAAAGAGGCAACAAGGATTGTATACACAGAAAGATCATGTGAGGACACAGCAAAAAGGCGGCCATCTGAAAATCCAGGAGAAGAACTCAGAAGAAACAAAACCCACTAATAATCTGATCTCAGACTTCCAGCCTCAAGAATTGTAAAAACAAATTTCTGTTGTTTAAGCCACCTGGTCTGTGGTGTTTTGTTAAATATCTCCAAGAGTTTTAAATATCACCAAGCACTGTGGTCACTACAGTTAGTTCCTTTCAATATCCATTTAAACCATCTCTCCTTCTAATAGACCTCAGGGCTTTTGTTTGTTTGTTTGTTTTTGGACAGTACAGCAATCTGCCCGGCACTAGGTTATGGACCATAATTGGTCTAAGCCAATTCTGAAAATCCTATTCCTTGTTTTCCCAGCATCCCTTGCAAGAAGGATTGACCATGTGACCAGGCTCTGGACAGTGAGACCAAAAGAACGTCAGTGGTGGGCTTCTGAGAAAGCTTTTGCTTTTCTGATTAAAAAAAAAAAGACAGATGGAGGTGGTGTGTGTGTCCCCACCCTTCTGCTTTCTGCCTCAGTCACAGATGGGATGTGGTACCTGTCTTTGCAGATCTCAAGCTTTACATTCTACTGGCTTCACAATTCCAGTGCATCAAAGGTCCTTCCACTCAATGGCTTTCAATACGTGCGATTGAAAGTAGTTTTACTGACTTCAGTTAGGTGACAAGTGAGTTGCTGAACCAATCATGAGGACCAGAGGGATGAAATACTCTGATGGACCAGATCAGAACTATGCTCTGCAACTATGCAACACACCCTAGACTCTAGGGCCTAGAGTGTGGTGTTGATGTCAACCTATTCAAAGCACGTGGACTGAAATAGGGGAGAGGTAGTTACCCCAAGGGAAATCGGTACTGTACCTGAGGATTGAGGAATGGATGCTGATCAGACAAAACAACAGGTGCCCCCTACACGTGACTAACTTCTACTTGTCTTTCAAGTGTGAGCGTGGCTATTACTTCCACTATAAGTTTTCCTGGCCACCCCCACTGCCATCAATTCCACGCTAGTCACCTCTGTTCTTTTCCCCCATATCATCCTGTACTTTGGCTATCACAGCACTTTCATATTGTATTATAATTGCCTGTGCTGCTTCTTATTCCTCATTAGACTACAAAGGCCATTAGGGCAGTGATCTTGATTATCTTATTCACTTTGTGTCTCCAACGTCTACTAGACTGCCTAGCACATAAAAACACTTGATAAATATTTGCTGAATGAGTGAATAAATAAATGAATAAAGGAAAATGCACACCATGAAAAACAAATGTAATTGAAAATGCTTTCAAACCCATGAAAATAATGGTTACTGTAGGGAATGGATACCTTTTATTAAAATTCTCACCTGAGGATATTTTTCTATTTATCTTCAGACAGAGTGGGAGTGAGAGAGAGAGAGAGAGAGGGAGAGGGGGGGAGAGAGAGAGAGAGAGAGAGAGAGAAAGAGAGAGAGAGAGAGAGAGAGAAAGGGAGAGAGAGAAAGAAAGGGAGAGAGAAAGAGAGAGAAACATCAATGTGAGAGGGACACATCCCACATGACCCCAACCAGGGCCAGGGAAGAACCACAACCGAAGTACATGCCCTTGGCCAGAATCGAACCCGCGACTCATTGGTCTGCGGACTGAGGCTCTAACTGCTGTGCCAAACTGACCAGGGCGGATACCTTAGTATTCTTATTCCCTTGAGAAAGAGTATGGTTTAGATGTTTCTTTATTTTAGGCTATGAGGAACATCACAGATATCACCCTAACCTCACGCTGATCCCCAAGCTGTACCAGCTCACACAGCCCTTTCCATTTCCTCACACAACCCTCAATGAGATTCTTCACCGAGCAGAAAACGCCAGATGAGAAGGGCAAGGCCTGGAAAAGAGAGAGTACAATTCTTCCAGGGTACTGGTTAGTTTCGTTTTATACTCTTGATGCCCAGTCCAGTGCTTTCCTTAAGAACCGTGACTCTACTCCCATTAAAATAAAGAGAACAGTGTGGGAATGAATCACTTAGCCATCACAGAGAAAACAGATATGATTTCTTAATCTCGTTTAATATTTTGAAATTTTGGGTATGCCGTAGTGCAACTTCATTAAGCAACTTCTGAGTATAAATTCAAGTCTCATTAATTCTTTTAGCCTAATAGCCATCAATAGATTAATTGAACAAATATTTACTGAAAACTTACAATGTACCTGGCCTTTGCAAAAACATTAGTAAGGTATAAAGTGTTGCTGTAATGTGACAAACAGGTAAGCCATGATCTCAATCCTAGAGGAGCTAATATCCAGGTGAAGGAGAAAGACACTTAAATAAATAGTTGTGATATGGTGAGATATTGAGGAATACACCCAAATTTTCTCTGCCAGGATTGTCTTGCCTAATAAAATTCTGTAGATCCTTTAAGGCCAATTCAAATCCTGTTTCCTGTTTCCTCTAAGAATTTGCAGTGTTCTGTTCAACCAAAATCTATTTTTCAACTCTTTCCTCTTCCAGTTTATGTATTAACTAATATTTATGTTTGTATCTCTTTCCTCCATTTGAATTTATATTCTTGAAGGACAGAAGCTATATCTTAGCTGTCTTTGTATTCTCCAGTTTGGCCAGCAGAATCTTTTTCATGTAGCAAACACAACGTTTGTTGAGTAAAAATAAACTTTACTGCCCTGGCTGGTTTGGCTCAGCGGTCAGAGTGTTGGCCTGCGGTCCAGAGAGACCCGGGTTCGGTTCCTTCTAAGGGCACGTACCTTGGTTGCAGTTTGTCCCCGGCCCTGTTTGGTCGTGCGGGTGGCAGCCACTCGATGTGTCCCTTTCACATCGATGTTTCTCTCTCTCTCTCTCTTCCTCTCTCTTTCTCCCACTCTAGCTGAACAAAAAATGGAAAAATGTCCTCGGGTGAGGATAAAAATAAATAAACTTTACTACACTAATCGAATTAGTTCTCATGAAGTTTCTAAACACATATGTGGTTCCTATGTCACTGAACAGAAAGGTCAACAGATGTAACATGTTTTTAGTTAATACTCTTCATTTCAGTAAAAATTATTTGCCTGGACTCTAGGAAAAAAGTATAGAAGGTTTTTTAAAAATATATGTTCTTATTGATTTTTTAGAAACATCGATTGGCTACCTCCCGCGTGATGGGATCAAGCCCACAACCTGGGTATGTGCCCTGACTGGGAATCCAACTGGGACATCTCAGTCCAGGGGATGATGCTCAGTCCTCTGAGCCATACAGGCTGGGCAAGAAGGCTTTAATTATAACATTATACTAAGTGTGTGTTGTTTCTATTGAAAATAAGGGAAATATAAAGATTTTTAGGCATTATTTGTTGTCGAAGTTTAGAAAGAAAATGGATTATTCTGCATTTCATAGAAGTTGAGTTCAAGTTATTCCCTAATGTTAATAAACAGAATATACTGGTTCAATTATTTATTATTGATTGCATTCGAAGAAGTTTAGATGGGGGTTCATGTAGAAAAATAGGAATACTAGAGCTGAGATCACGGGAAATAAATTTCAAGCTGTGGGGTGGACAAGAGCTTGCAGAGAGACCTGAAGGAGAGGAAAACATCCAGCACTAGACATAACACATAACAGGGACCCTGCAACTTCTCAGTGAAGGTAGCAGCTGCCTAGGGTTATGGCCTTTCATCTCTCCTCTCTGGTCCTTAGTTCAAAGTGAGTTTCATTTAGCTTGAGACATTTCCATAAAGAATCCTGAAAGTTTTTTTTTTTTTTTAGCCTAAATAAATAATTTAAATAAAATAAAGGACATTAGGACATTTTGGGAAAATGAATAAGGTATGAAAAGGATTAGATGGAAGAGATCTTCGAGACAGGGAGTCCAGGAGCAGCTGTACCTGTTCCAGAAGAGGAGGTGAAAGCGGAGGTCAGGACGGAAGGAAGGAGGACCGGGAAGTGAGAATCACAGGAAACAGAGCTGCGCCATGTGCCAAGATGTCAGGTTACCTCCGGAAGTCTTTTCATTTACCCATGATGCGTTCTGTTTTGCGTTTTCTTTGGACTTCATTTTCCATTTGTTATTTCTGATTATAAGAATAAAGCACGGACTGTAGCGCTCTCACCCTATATTCAGGCTTTGAAAACAAACATAAATGACAAAGATGTTTCTTCTTTGGAAAATTCTTTGTGATTGTAATTTTCAGACACTCTTGAAATCTATCTGAACAAGTTGGTGATTAAGACAATTTAGTGTTATTGTTTTTTACCCTGCTCCCTGGGGTGTTGAGCATACTTTGACATCCAGTGTGCTACTCAAAGGACTAGGTATGAAAGAGCCAGTTCTTTGCAAGTTCCCATACTAGAAAACATATTCCCATGTGCCCAAGCCAAAGGCATTCAATCTTTTGCCCAGAAAAGCAAATCTGAGTTATAAAATAGTACTTGAGGAATTGGCTCTTACCTCCTAGTGAAAGAGAAGCAATAGGAACTAAACATTTTTTACTGTATCTTATAAATTTTGCTTTTAGTACCTGATGGCATTAACTTGCCGGACATGCCTGAACTAAAGTTCACTTGAGGTAACAGTTTTGGGTTTCATTTTAGACATTTCCTCCATTTTCAGATAACAAAAGATATTGAAACACAGAGGGAAAAAAGAATATTCAAGGCAACAATAAAACACAACCAGCTGCATTCAGTTGTGAAATAGGATTTTGTGGAAAGAGAGAAGACAGGAAATACATGAAATGGAGTTACTTTAACCAAGCTGCTAAAATTATTAACATTATGAAGGTTGCAGCAGGAGGACAGACTCTTCTTACTCTAATTGCCCTGTGGCCTTAAACTTTTTGAACTTTCCAGTCATGTGTAAATACCTGGATATACATCTGAACATCCACCAGACCTCAATGCAACAGCCTTCTACTTACCCACTGAAGGACTCACGCATGCAGGCCACCTGACATCCATTATCCAGACCACCTGATGTGACCAGACCTCCTGGCACCTATCTGTAGAGCAGCTGGCATCCGTCATCCTGACAGCCTGATATGGATGGATAATCATTCCAGGCCACTCCTAAGGCTAAGAATGCAGAACTGATTAGTCTCAAGAAGGCACTTTTTACTATGAGAACTCTCAATTTTTCTTTCTTCTTTGGAACACTTCTGGGCTTTTACTTCACTGTGTTCCCCGTTTGCACACTCTAAGACCCTTGAATAAATCTTTATCATTTATTTCTAGTCAAAGTCTCCAGATTCTTTTTGAGTTTGTTTGACAATTTTTTAAAAAGACAAGCTGTTAACTTCTTGTTGCTCTTCCAGTACACTGTTAAGAAATAGAGTCTCTGCTTATTAAATCTAGGGCTAAAATTATTTTCAAATAATTATTGTTTCACTGTTCACAGCCCACTGAAAATATGTTTAAAGCTTAACATGTCCCTGGTAGCAGAAGGTGCAATGATAATATTTAATAAAACATGCGCCTGAGAAGCATCTAAACAGAAGACATTTGCTTTGCCATTGAGAATTCCCTATCTTGCATCAATAACTTTCTCCCAGCAAATACCTTTGCCTCAGATTATGGAACATTATTCTGCCATTTCGTGAGTTGCTAGTATGTTGATTGCAGCACACAAACTGTGTTGTAACAGAACCATGTTACTTAAACAAGGTATACATTAGGCAAATTTTACCCTTGGGCATTTCAAGATTTTACAGTCTATCACTATTTCATCTTTATTTCTTCTGCATTCCCAAGCCAATACTTTTTTTTTTTTTCACTGAAATCCAGGCTTACTTTGTATTAAAATTTTCCTGGAATTCATAGGAATTTGCTTTCCTAGAATCAGCTCTTAAAAATCTTCCAAAATACAGCTTTTTAATGGTAAATAGTCCAGGTCCTATTCTTCTTAGCTTTCATCCAAGCTTTTCCTTTATCTAAATCTATTTCTCTAAAAATGGTAAACATTTTAATAAACTTCATTATAACTTCCTTGACAACTTTTCCAATGCCCTATATTGAATATTTCATTTCCCTAAAAGGACCAACTATTTTACTTCATCTTGGTAACCTATTATGTTCTTTAGAAACCGAAGAAACAAATTTTAGTATTTAAAATTTACTATTACTACAATTTAAAGGACTCAAGGATGTATTTACCACAGTTTTTAAAAAATTTACTCATCCATTGATGGACACTTGGGTTGCATCCAAATCTTGGTTATTGTAAATAATGCAGTAATAAATATAGGGGTGCATATATTCTTTCAAATTTAGTGTTTCAGGTTCATCAGATATATATCCAGAAGTGGAATTGCTGGGTCATAAGGCAGTTTCATTTTTAATTTTTTGAGGAAACTCCATACTGTTTTCCACAGTATGTACTAATCTGCATCCCCACCAACAGAACACAAGGGTTCCCTCTTTTCCACATCCTTGACAACTCTTGTTGTTTGTTGATTTAGTGATGATAGATATTCTGACAGCTGTGAGGTGATGTCTTATTGTGATTTTAACTCACATTTCTCTTTTGATTAGTGATGTTGAGCGTATATACAAAGAAATAGTACTCAGCCATAAAGAAAAAGAAATCTTCCCATTTGCAACAGCAGGGATGGACCTAGAGGGTGTTATGCTAAGTGAAATAAATCAGTCCGAGAAAGACAAATACCAAATGATTTCACTTATATGTGGAATCTAAAGAACAATATGAGTGAACCAACAAAACAGAAACATAGATACAGATAACGGACCGATGGTTGCCAGAGGGGCGAGGCGTTGGGGACCAACTGGGTGAAAAAGGTAAAGCAATCGAAAAGTACAGATGTGTAGTTACAAACAGTCACGGGGATGTAAAGCACAACATAGGAAACATAGTACTATCGTGATAACTGTGTACGGTGCCAAGTGGGTACTGGAAATGATGGCACTTGGTAAAGTATGTGATTGTCTAACCACTGTGCTGTACACCTGAAACCAAATCAAAGTAGTACTGAATGGAAACTGTAATTGAAAAAGTTTTAAAAAATTAAAAATAAATTTTAAAATATCTCTATAAAAAAGGACGTGGGTAAATGCCATTCCTACACTTCAATTCGATCTCACTTGGCATTGCACAGCCCGTCTAAGAGCAGGCCGGCGATCCCATCCACTCCCGCAACTTTTCAAGTCAGTGCAGGTTCAAATATTGTCAATCCAAGGTTCTACTCTCTTCTCCTTCTCCTCCAGGGATGGCTCTTGAACTCCAGGAGAGGTGTATCTTAGGGAGAAGCTGGAGTGGTGGAAGTAAGCTTGTGGTCCCTGACAACATCTCCATGTTTTGCTACTAACACAACATATGGTCTGTCCCCTCCTGCTGGGTCCTGCATGGTGGTTCATTCTGGCAAGGAAATCCTGTGGCCTCCCTCCTTGACTCTGCGCCAGGAGGGATATTTAAAAGATCCAGCTCTGTATTTCCCAGCAGGTGACTGAAATATCACACCCTTTTCAGTGAAAAGTTCCCTCACCTCTTTTAAGGAAATTTTGACAGGTAATGGCTCTCACCTTGAGCAAATTTCCATCTTCTTTTCCTGGGCATGACATTTTGGATCTCTTTCTCACTATTTGGGAGTTCTCAGAAAAATCTAGGAAGGGATTGTCCTCAGACCTCTCCTATCTGTATTATTCTGTCACCTAACTGCCCTCTCCATGGCCAGGTGGTATGGGGACAATTGCTAGAAAGGAAATTGTTCTCAAAAACCCTCAGCTGGAAGCTGGTTCTAAGATTTCTCAAATTTCAAAAGGCAGTTTGTCCTGTGCCACCTGCCTGCCAATTTTTAATTTCCAATTATTTAAGCACCTAACCCAGTTCTCAGTTCTCTGTTACCTGATATATATGTGAAAGAGGATGAGTAAAAGTGAGAGAAAAAAATGGTTAAGCTGGATGGTATTTACTTTCAAGTTCTCCACCTCACACCTAAAGCCTTGACTGTTTATCAAAACCCCTCCGCTCCCAAATTTGATGTCTTTGTTTATTAGTCTTGGCATCTTCTCTCGCATCCATCAATCCATCAAAGAGACACACATGCTTCATGGTTCAAATGAGAGGGGTCATGCTGATTAGTGTAAGCAGATGTATATTTCATGCTGATTAGTGTAATCAGATGTATGCTCCAACTTCAGCTGAGGTTTATGAATGCTCCAAATAAGATTATTGGTGGAGATGCTGGTGATAATAGAGAACCACAGCATTCAGCAAAATGTCCAAGAAGGTAAAATGCTTCTCTAGGTGGATGACACGTTTTCGCTGCAATGGAGTTTAATCAGGAGAAAATAAGTGCAGTTATATTCTCAAACTTAAATTTTGTCTCATCCTTAAAAATGTTAGCACAGTGGAAGCTGTTGATTGAAGAAGTAAGGTATCATTTTACGTAGAACATCCAAGCTGATTCTACCTACAGCATGGCAGAAAGATTGCACTAGAGGACATCATAAATTCACTGGTACTAATAGCAAGTGAAAACTCCTTTCAGAGGAGAGATTTTGCACACAAAGAGCCCCGAGGGATGAGATAGCAATGGAAACATCCATCAAGTAAGGCAAGGGTGTTTAGAAAATCGCCCTTCTGACTCCATCCATCTTTCTATCAGACACTGCTGTGTTAATCCATTTACCACCACTGAGCATGAATCCAAAGACAAAATGCAGAAGTATTCCTTGGGGAGAGCTTTCAACAAAATTTCTGCAAGGCTAATGTGGACAATGGGGACTGACCCCACGTCGTCTCTAAGGAATATCGAATGCAGCTTACACACCAATATGCAGCTGCAGGTGGTTTTCACATAGGAGTCATTTCTTAATTCTCTGGCCTAGGGAATCTTTTTTTTTTACCCTGAAAGCTCAAGTTCTGAGATGTGAATACATGCTGTAGCTCCATCCATCCCTGCCTCTTCAACGGTGTATGAACTTGCTATTATCTTAAAGATAAACAACAAAAGAAGGTCTTACTTGTCTGAATGCGACTGCGCATTATTAGTTCCACACCTCTAAAGGGAAGGGCGTTAATTAGAAATGCTGTAATGCTTATAGAAAAATCTTCACAGTATTACTTTCTTAGCTTTGAAATTGTCTAAAAGAAGAAAAGCAAATGCCACGTGCTGACACTGCTATTCAATGTGATCAATTTCCGTATTAGTACCTTTATAACGAAAATGCTTTTTTGTTTTTACAGTGCTGAGTACCTTTTATCACATTTGATTTGTTTACAGAACATTCTAAAAGTCAAACATGTCCTTACTCTATCGACTAACAATTCATTCAAGTAATTGAATAAATGTCTTTTTTTATGTGTGAAAATACGTGTGGATGTAATTACATATAGATGGAAACCATTTTAGGCATGTTATGCGTTGCTGGTTTCCATGGTGCCTTAGTCATGTGTGACAGAGAGTGAGAGAGAAGCTCTGCTTTGTGAAATGATCAAGATTTGTAGCAGCTGCTTCAGAGAACAAACTGCCCAGCCAGAGTTACACTTTGAAAATGGATCATTTCCTGTAGAAATCGGTACAGGCAAGCCATTCATTGAATGAGTGTAGATTTCCAGAAAGGAGATCTAGCTTTAAGTATCTTCAGGTAATACGTAGGCTATTAAAATTCACTTGTAATAATGATCGCAACATGCTATGTTAAAGTTAGCGTTTTCAACCTTTTCTGAGTTGAACCTGTTTTTAATATACAATGTTACACAGATATGGTAATACAGTTGACCCTTGAACAACACAAATGCAAACTACACAGGTCCATGTAAACATGGATTATTTTTTCAATGAATCCTGTAAATGTATTTTCTCTTCCTTATGATTTTCTTAATAGCATTTTCTTTTCTGTAGCTTACTTTATTGTAAGAATACAGTATATATATATATATATATATATATATATATATATATATCATACAAACTATGTGCTAATCAACTGTTTATGTTAATCAGTGAGGCTACTAGTCAACAGTAGACTATTAGTAGTTCATTTTGGGGGGAGTCAAAAGTTATATGCAGATTTTTCACAGCACAGGGTATTGGCATCCCTAATCCCAGCACTGTTGAAGGATCAACTGTACTTGCATTTTTATTTGGTGACTGGGAAAATTGCAAGGAGCAGTTTCATTAATCAACCAATACATGCTTTTATAAAAATTTACCCACTTATTTATTTATTCTATTTTTAATTGAATTTATTGGGGTGATATATATTAATAAAATTATATAGGTTTCTTTCAGGTGTACAGTTCTTTAATGCATTATCTATGTGTTGTGTTGTGTTCTCGCCACCCCAAGTCAAGTTTACTTCCATCACCATTCACCCCCCCTTTACCTTCTTCGACCTCCCCGACCCCCTTTTCCCCCTTTCCCTCTAGTAATCGCCATACTGTTGTCTGTGTCTATGAGGTTTTTTGTTTCTGGTTTAATCCCTTCCTCCCCTCTGACAGCTGTCAGTCTGTTCTTTAAGAGTCTGTTTCTATGTTGCTTGTTAATTTATTTTGTTTATTAGATTCCACATAAGAGTGAGATCATATGGTACTTGTCTTTCTCTGACTGGCTTATTTCAATTAGCATAATAACCTCTAGGTGCATCCATGTTGTTGCAAAGGATAAGATTTCCTCCTTTTTTACAGCTAAGTAGTATTCCATTACGTAAATGTACCACAGCTTTTTTATCCACTCATCTACTGATGGACACTTAGGGAGCTTCCAAATCTTGGCTATTGTAAATAATGCTTCAAAGAACATAGGGGGTGCATATATGCTTTTGAATTAGTGTTTCAGGTTACTTTGGATATATTCCCAGAAATGGAATCACTGGGTCATATGGCAGTCAAAAATTTACCTTTAAATAATCACACCAAAAATAAATTAATTAATTAAAAAAAAATAGTCACACCATGATCTACATATGTTTTGGATAAAAGTACCATAGTCCATAATCAAGCAGGACTATGCTTGATTACTGTGTAGATTCTTATTATACCCCCAAAACCCTCAGTTCATCAGCTTGGAACCTCTATTATTTAACATTAAGCTTATATCTGCAAATTTATTTATTTATGCATTCCTTTAAATTTTTTTAAAGTATTTTTCTAGGCATTGCATGATACTGGGTGCTATGGAGGATAGAAATGGAATCAGACCTTCTCTAAGAGACTGGCAGTCTTATATACAATAAAACTATAACAGTAAGTAGAAAGAAATTCCAGGACTTTCATTTCAGCAAAATAGCAGAGTAGATACCCTTGCACACCCTCCCTCATGTGCCAAATCGTAAAAGTAAAATAAGCCTAGAGTTGTTGTTATCCTGTACTTCCAAGAGTGGGGTGGGGGAGGGGACAAAATATCTTTCTGGGGGAATTTATCTTTAATCTAAGATTCCAAAGATAAAATTCTAGACTTGCAGTAAAAACCAAAAAACAAGGCAAACCAAAGCAGCAGAAAATTAAAAGACAATTCAGAACAATAAAAATGTTGATTATTGGAATTATTACACCTAGATAGGCTAATATTATGTTTACTATCATAATAAAATAAATAAGAAAGAAAGACTTGACTAAGAAAAAAGAGAATATAAAATATGTCAGGCAGATTGGGGAATAAAAATATCAATAAGCTTTAAGGCATAGACCATCATCAATGCTATTTAAATTTTATTATATAAGTTATACATAGGTGTAAATAATCCCTGTGACCTCGGATTATACAATGGCTTCTTAGATGTGGCACCTAAAGCACAAACAACCAAAGAAAAAGAGATACATTAAGCTTCATTAAAATTTAAAATCTTTAGTGTCTCTTCAACAAATGGTGCTGGGACAACTGGACAGCCAGACACAAAAATAGATGTTGAAGCCTCACCTCATACTTAAAACAAAAATTAACTGACAATAGATCAAAGAACTAAATGTAAGAGTGAATATATAAAACTCTTAGAAGAAAACAGTAAGAGTAAATCTTCATGACCTTGTATTTGACAGTGGTTTCCTAGATACGCCACAAAAAACATAACAACAAAAAATAGATTTAATCAAAATTAAAAATATCTGTGCATCAAAAAATCCACAAAACAAAAATGCACAGAATGTGAGAAAATGTTTGCCAATCCTATATTTGATAAGGTTTTAGTCTACAGAATATAGAAATAAATCTTATAATAACAAAAAGACAAGCAACTCAGTTTTAAAACTAGGCAAAGCACTGAAATACACATTTCTCCAAGGAAGAGATACACATGGTCAATAACCACATGAAAAGATGCTTGAAATTATTTTTTAAAATATGTCTTTATTGATTTTTTTAGAGAGAGAGAGGAAGGGTGAGACAGATAGAATCATCGATGTGAAAGAGAAACATCAACTGGCTGCCTCCAGCATGTCCCTACTGGGGACTGAGTCTGCAACCTGGGCATGTGCCCTGACTGGAAGTCGAACCGGGACCTCTCAGTACATGGGATGACGCTCATTCCATTGAGCCACACTGGCCGGGCTGCTTGGCATTATTAATCGTAAGGAGATGAAAATCAAAATCACAGTGAGGTACCACTTTATGACAAGTAGAACGGCTACTTTAAAAAGTGGAAAATAAAAAATGTAGGTAAGGATGTGGAGAAATTAAAACTTGCATATACTACTAGTAGGAATGTAAATGCTGTAGAAAACAATGTCAGTTTCTCAAAAAGTTAAACATAGAATTACCATATGACTCAGCAATTGCATTCTTAGGTATATACCCAAGAGAATTGAAAACATACATCCATACCAAAGCTTGTACATGAATGTTAATTGCAGCATTGCTCATAATAGCTACCAAATGGAAACAGCCCAAGAGTCCATCTGCTATAAACACAATGTGATAGATCCTATGCAACAAAATATTATTCAGCAATAAAAAGGAATAAAATACTGATTCACGCTACGACATGAATTCATCATGAAGATATAGTGTTCAGTGAAAGAAGTCAGACACAAATGGCCACACATTGTATGGTTCCATTTATGGGAAATGTCCAGAACAGTCAGATCCTTAGAGATAGAAAGTAGGTTAGTGATTGCTAGAATCTGGGGTAGGGGGAGGAAAGAGAAGTGACTGATAATGGGTGTGGAGTGTCTTCATGGGGCAATAAAAATGATTTGGAATTAGACAGTGGTGACGGTAGTTCTAATTTGGGAATATACTAAAGTCTAGTCAATTGTACATTTCAAAGTGGTGAGTTTTATGGTATGTATTTCAATGTTTTAAAACTTTAATATAAGCATAATCTATATTTGTTCTTTGACACTGTTCTTGACACAGAGCTCCTGAAATTTTTGGAATTGATGATGGGATCTTCTGTTAATGTTAATTAGGTGACTATTGAGCTGCACCTAAGGCTGACGGCTAGTTATCAGGAGAACCAACCTTGTGAGGTTTGAATTTTCAGTCCCACACTCCTGATCCAGGGAAAGGAGAGGGACTGGAGTTTACATCAATTGCCAATGGTTTAATCAATACTGCCTGGTAAAGGAGGTCTCCATAAAATCCAAAATGACTGGGTTTGGAAAGTTTCTGTGCTGGTGAACAGGTGGAGGTGCTGGGAGAGTGGTGTACCCAGAGAAGGCATGGAAACTCTGAGCTCCTTCCCACAAAGCTTGCCCTCTGCATTTCTTTTATAAGAAACCAGTAATCTAGTAGGCAAAATAATTATCTGAGTTCTGTGAACCACTCTAGGAAATTATTAAAACCCAAGGAGTCTGTGATCTATGCTCAGTGGCTCAGAAGACCAGGTCATAACCTGGACTTTTGATTGAGACTGGAAGTAGCAGGGGGAGTCTCCTGAGATTGACCCTTTAACCTCTGGAATCTGATGCTATCTCTGGGTATATAGTGTCAGGATGCAATTTAGCCCAGGTGGTAATGGAGAATTGCACGGTGTTGTATGGAACCTTCTCGCCCACCCCCTCAAACAAACCCACACATATTGGCATTGTTACGTGCAGGATTTAATATGTTATTTTAGATTTAAAATAAATGGGGAAAGAATCAATAAGCTGGAAGATAGAAAAATTATTCAAAACGCATCTCAGAGAGAAAAAGTAACAGGAAGCAGGACAGTGAGAATAGGCAGCGTGGAAGAGGGGAGGCCTGGCACAGTCTGACTGGAATGACAAAGGAAGAGCACTGAGGTGGTAGGAAACAGTCAATATCTGAGGAATTTGTGTCCAAAATCTTGTCAAATGTATTAAAAAAACTAGTCCTCATTTTAGAAAGGGAAAAAGTATGCAGAGAAATAGAAAGGAAACGCACAAGTCGATGCAGGATAGCAGAGCACAGAGACCAAAGGAGAGAAGACTGATCATCTACCTGGAGAGAAAAGACAGATTTTTCTAAGAAGGGTGAATATTCAAATGGCAGCTGTCTTCTCAGGAAAAGATGAAAATGGAAGCCAGGAAATACTGGAATAATATCTTCAAAGTATTGAAAGAAAATAAATATCAATCCAGAATTGTTACTTCATTAAAGTATCTTCCAAAATTGAGGGCCAATAACCAATTCTCACTAAAAGAAATTTGAAAAACTAGGAAGTTTGAGGTACAAGAAGGAATAATGAACAAAGACAGCAAATATATGGGTAAATCTAAACAAAAATCAACAGTATAAAATAATAATAGCAGTAATGTCTAGTTTGTAGAGTTAAATAAATAAGACAGAACCAAAATTCTGTACAAAATTCTGTACAATAAATTGAGAACAGGCTGATCAGAGTTAAAGTCACCTGTGTGTGGTTCTTAGTGTGTTTATGAGGAAGAAAATATAATGATTAACTTTAAACTTTGCACAATAAAAATTTTAGAGTGGGCAAGGACGGAGTAAAAATAGAAGGTCATAGAGGTGTAACTTCTAATTGCTAGACGAAAAATGAAATGAAAAAAAAAAAAGCCAAAAGAAAGCCCTCTGTATTAATTACATAATAAACTGTTCTAACACTTAGCACCTTAAAGCAATAATCCTTTATTATTGCTCATGAGCCTGTGGATGATTTAGGCAGTTGCGCCAACTGGGCTAGTTTAGCTGTTCTTAGATGCAATGACTAATGCAATGTCATCAGGTGCTCTGTCCCTGGGAGCTGCAAGTCCAAGCTGCCCTTATCTAGGACAACTCATCTCTGTTTCACGTGGCCTCTCATCCTCCTGCTGACTCGCCTGCTCTTGCTCACCTGGCAACTGGACAAGTTTCAATAAAATGAGTGAATAGCCTCTTGAGGACTAGACTGGAGGTTGGCAAACTTTATCTGTAAAGGTACACACAGTATATATTTTAGGATTTGCAGGACATACTACTTAAGAGTTGCAACAGCTTCACTCTGTCCGTTTGCCAAGAAGGCATCCATAGCCAACGTGTAAATGGATGGGTGTGGCTGTGTTACGATAAATCTTTACTTACAAAATTTTACTTACAAAAATGGACTGCAGGCCAGATTTGGCCAGCAGATATATTAAATTTATATTTATATGTTTATATTATATATATTTATATATTCAAATTATGGTGGATTATTGTTATTATTTTGTCAAAAATGGGATGCCACTATTTCCCTTCCATTAAGCAAATCCTTTGGCAATAGGTTGCATTTCCTTCTATCAAAAAGAAGTCAAGACAACAGGGAACAAGTCCACAGACAAAGCAAAAAAAAAAAAGACAATAAAGTCAAACATATTATTCACAAATTCACAATAAATGTGCAGGGAATCCTTCCTCTCTCAGTTTAAAGCTATAAAGCCAAAATTGGTAGGCCCGCAAAGAGAAATTTTAAAATTCATCATTGCTATGGGAGATTTCATCTCATTTCTCTCAGTAATTGATTAAGCAAATGACATTATGGAGTGCAGCTGAAGGTGTGTACCCTGAACCATTATGCAATTCTAGTCCTAGATATAAATTCTGAAATTATTCTTACATGCATGCACCAAGATTTATGTGCAAGGTGGTTCACAGAAGCATTGTGTATAAAGCAAAATACTGGAAACAACCAAAATATCAGTCAAAAGGAAAATGAACAGAGAAAATGTGCATGAGACCAAAGCAGAATCCTACACGATAGGGGAAATGAATGAACTCCAGCTACACAAAGACACTCAGGAACTGAGAGGGAGAGTACAAAGCAAACTGCAGAAGCGAACGTACAATCTGATTTCATTTACCTAATTTTCAAAACTTGCAAGACTGACCAATGTATTATTAGGGATAAATGCATATATAGTGAGACTATTAAGATGATGATTACCTTTGTAGGTTAGAGATAGGAATGGGAAGGAGAAAGCATACAGGGGGCTTCAACTATTCCCCTTAAGGAGGGTGATCTCTTTCTAACATAAACCAAGTAGGCTTCTCTCGTCCATTACTTCATTTGCATAATACATACCCTAGGTAAGTGAGACTGAACTCCTGGAAAGAGAAAGAGGTTATGTGGCCTGTGACAGAAGAGACTGTGGATTCTCATATATAAAACTTTCTCTTTGACCTTGTAATTACATTATCCAGAAAGTAGAAACTGTATCTCAGTCTACTAAGCCGAAAAATTTTAAATGCCATTTTTCAAATTCTTTTTATAAATTGTATTTATGTTCAGTAGAATCTAATTCAAATTTTATTCTTTATTAATTCTGGTCTTCATACTTGGTTTTAATAAATGTACATTTAGAAATTTTGTGTCACTTAAAAGACTCTTTACACTAAAGCCTACCAACCATGTGTGATTGTTTAATCCACCAAGTAAAGTGTGCAATTGTAAAATTTATTCCGGTGTGGGTATTTTCCTTAACCTGATGCCATTCAACCAGGGGGTCCACCTATGAACCTTGAATCTTACAGCAAACAAAATTGAGTCTTGGGCACTCCAGACCTCCTACTATTAGTTGCCTGGACTCTTCTTACCCACTCCTGATCGAATGGGGTGGGAAAGAGAGAGAGTACATTTCCCAGTCTCAACCAAGACGTCCCCTGCAGAAGTGACGTCCAGAGGAATATGGCCCTCCTGTGAGAGTCAGAGGAACAGGAAGCTACCGTGCTGAGAGATGACGATCTCTTAGATGTGAGGGGCAGAAGCATGGACATCACTCTTCCCCTTACCTTGTCCTAGTGCCCGTGCAGCTTTGGACCTCTGGCCTTGTTCCTTTCCCTGGCTCGTGCTTGCCAAGGACTCGATGGCAGGAATGCATTTCCAGGGCTGCTGTTCAGCCCAGGGATTTCACCTGTTCTCTGGCTCTTCCTGCTACATGATATTTGAAGGTACCACCCTTCTTGACGCCCCAGCTAGTCAGAACTACTATAATCCCCTACAAGTGAGATTTACAGTGTTAGGGCTAAATCTGTACGTATTTGTTCACACATAAATTCATGTACTACTGATGGTTAAGAATGCTGTCTGTTGAAGCAAGGCTGGGTTCCAATCCCAGCTCCTTCACTTGCTAGCTGTGTGATCCGGGACAAGTGGCCATGTCTTTGTTCCTTGGTTTCCTCATTGTAAAGTGCATCTAATAAAAGTACCCAGTTCATAGTTTTGTTTTAGAGGATTAAATTAGTTAAAACATTGCAGGGCGTTTAGGACGTGCCCAGAATGCAGAGAACACTCAGTGTTCGCAATTCTTTCTGTTGTGTTTTAAAGAAAGTTGTGAGTGCAAAGGGGGATCTATGTCCAGAGACCAAGTATGAACGTTGCAAGAACTTTAACATTAATGCCAGACCTTCTGGTCTCAGGATTCTTTACTCCCTTCAAAATTATAAAGGACTCAAATAACTTTTGTTTTCTGGGTTATACCTATTGATATTTACCACTAGAAATCAATATAAGCAAATTTTAAAGTGTTAATTTATTTAAATAGCATTTATACCATTCATCTACTGATGGACATTTGGGCTGTTTCCAGATCTTAGCTATTGTAAACAGTGCTGCTATGAACATGGGGGTACATATATTCTTTCTGATTGGTGTTTCAGGCCGCTTAGGGTATATTCCTAGAAGTGGGATCACTGGGTCAAATGGCAGTTCAACTTTTAATTTTTTGAGGCAACACCACATTGTTTTCCATAGTGGCTGCACCAGTCTGCATTCCCACCAGCAGTGTACTAGAGTCCCCTTTTCTCCACACCCTCGCCAACACTTGTTGTTTGATGATTTGTTGCAGGTGTGAGGTGATACCTCATTGTTGTTTTAATTTGCATCTCTCTGATGATTAGTGATGTTCATTGCAGCACTATTTACAATAGCTAAGATCTGGAAACAGCCCAAATGTTTATCAGTAGATGAATGGACAAAACAGCTATGATACATATACACAATGGAGTACTATGCAGCTGTAAGAAAGAAAGATTTCTTATCCTTTGAGACGACATGGAGGACCTGGAAAGTATGATCCTAAAACAAGTATCATATGATCTTACTTATTTGTGGAATATAATGAACATAGTCTGAGGAATGGGGTAGTCGCAGAGATGTGGAAGTGGGGTACAGACTGACAATCCCCAGAAGAGGGGGTGGTGGGGGAGAGATAAACACAGAACTTACATGCATGTATGCATGAACAATGGACATGGATAACAAAGCTGGGGACAGGGCGAGGAGGGAGCGGGACGGGGGAATCAGTGGGGGAAAAAGGAGAAACATCTGTAACAAAAATAAATAAATTAATTTCAAAAAATAAAAAAAGAGCATTGATAACACCCTTTCATATGAACGTAAATGACATACATTATAAAAAATGAACTACTTTACAAAAAAAGAACAATATAGTGGGAAGAGTGCATTTCTTTCCATTTCTTCTAATCTCTTTCCTGTCTGGCTTCACAGAAGACGGGATTCTCCTCTCTGCTTTGCTGTCAACATGTTGCCTTATGGCATGTCTTGTAGCCTTTGAAAAGCACTGTATACCTGTAAGAGAATTAGTATGAAAAAGAAAAAAAACAGTGGTTTAGTATCAGTATAAAAACGTTTTGACCTTGTGGACTGCCTGAAAGGGCCTCAGGGAACTCTGGGGTCCAGAGATCACACCCTGAAAACCATTGTGCTGGAGCATGTAAGAGAAGGAAAATCAAACCAAACACAGGCCTAAGAGTTTGGCAGATTGTTTTAAACCCTGGCTTTTCTGCTTTTTAGAAAGCTGCTTTCTCAGAGCTGTTGTGCTAGCTAGAGCCCCACCTGGACCACTCACCCTTTGCATGGAGGGCTTTTCTCTTTCCAGCCTTCAGCTTAACCACTACCTCCTCAGACAGTCCTCGACTACCCTACTGAAAGCAGGTATCCCTTGTCATTTTGTAGCATTTTTCTTTTTCTTTTTTTTTCTTGCCAGTTACTAGTTTATTTTTTTAACTCATCTTTATTGTTGAATGTATTACAGATGTCCCCCCCTTTTTCCCCATTAACTTCCTCCTCCCCAGTCCCACCCCCTCCAGCCTTCCCCACACTATTGTCAGTGTCCATTGTTTATGCATATATGCATAGAAGTCCTTTGGTTTATTTCATCCTGCCCTGCCTTCCCTCTTCTCTTTGAGGTTCATCAGTCTAACAACCAATTTGTACTTCCTAATTCCCTCATCTTTTTCAGCCTTTCCCCCAGCCCCCAGCCATCTGGCAAGCAACAAAACATTCTCAGTATCTATGAGTCTGTTTCTGTCTGCTTGCTCATTTTGTTTGTAGATTCAATTGTTGATAGATATGTATTAATTGCCATTTTATTGTTCATATTTTTGCTCTTCTTTTGCTTCAAGAAGACCACTGAACATTTAATATAATACTGGCTTGGTAGTAATGAACTCCTTTAGCTTTCTCTTGTCTGGAAAACTCTTGATATGTCCATCGATTCTAAATGATAGCTTTGTAGGATAGAGTAGTCTTGGTTATAGGTCATTGCTTTTCATCACCTTGAATATCTCTTGCTACTCCTTTCTGGACTGCAAAGTTTCTTTTGAGAAATCAGCTGATGGTCTTATGGGAGCTCCTTTGTAGGTTACAGACTGCTTTTCTCTTGCTGCTTTTAAGATTTTCTCTTTGTCTTTAACCTTTGGCATTTTGATAATGATGTGTATTGGTGTGGGCCTCTTTGGGTTCATCTTGTTTGGGACTTTCTGTGCTTCCTGGACTTGTCGGTCTGTTTCTTTCACCAAGTTAGAGAACTTTTCTGTCATTATTGTTTCAAATAGGTTTTCAATTTCTTCTCCTTCTGGCACCCCTATAATGCAAATGTTGGCATGCCTGAAGTTGTCCCAGAGGCTCTTTACACTATCCTCATTTTTTTTTTTTTTTGGATTCTTTTTTCTTTTTGCTGTTCTGATTGGGTGTTTTTTTGCTTCCTTTTACTCCAAATTGATGGTTTGCTTCTTGGCTTTACCTACTCTACTATTGATTCCCTATAAATTATTCTTTATTTCAGTTAGTGCATCCTTGGTTTCTGACTGGTCCTTTTTTGTTGATGTTCTCACTAAGTTCCTTGGAGGTCTCCTTAAATTCCTTGAAGTTTTCACTAAGTCCCTTGAATGTCTCTCCAAGTTCCTTATAACCTGTTTTCTAAACTCTGCATCTGATTGATTGCTTATTTCCATTTTGTTTAATTTTTTCCTAGAGTTTTGTTCTATTCTTTCATTTGGGACATGTTTCCTTGTCCCCTCATCTTGGCTGCTTCCCTGTGATTAATTCTATTTATTAGACAGAGTTGCTATATCTCCTAGGCTTTGTAGGGTGGCCTATTATAGTAAGTGTCCTATAGGATCCAGGGGCACAGCCTCCCTGATCGCCACAGCTGGATCCTCAAAGTGCACCCCATGTGTGGACTATACACCTTTCTGTTGTAATTGAGTCTTGATTGCTGTTGTCAGGTCAATGAGAGGGATTTACTCAGGCTGATCAGCTACAAGGACTGGCTATATCCACTGACTTCTGGCCTCTGACTACCTATCACATTGTGTTTATAGCAGCTGTGTAGGGGCCCACCACACAGAGCAAGATTTACTTCATCAGGACCCTGGTACCCACTGAGTTCATTCACTGAGTGTGTCACTTGTGGAGGTGGTTGGGTGGTGGTGTTTCGATGTGGTCTGAAGCTGTCCACTGGGTGTGCTGGCTCTGGGGCCAGATCAGCCACTGCCTGTGTTCTACCCGGGGTCACCCAGCACAAGCTACAAAGTTATCTGACGATGGCTGCTTCTTGTGTTGGACTTTGAGGTGCCCAGGAAAAGCCAAATTGTGAACCAAGGCTGGCTGCTTATAGTGCCAGGCCTGGGGCCACTTAACGAGAGGTATGGGCCTCACTGAGACCAGATGCTGCTTGTTTGAGAGATTTTAGTAAACTCTGAAGCAGGATCCAAGACAGGCCAATCCTGTGGTAAAGCCTTTGAAAACAACTTGAGTGGACCCGAAAGTTAGGTGGGGTGGGGCCTCAGGAAATCAACAGGGCGGGGCAAACAGTGTGAGCCAGATTGCTGGAGTCCCAGATATGTCTGCCACCCCAGGGGAGGACTCACCAAAGGAATATCAGCCTCCGCCAGCACATCTGTCCAGGAGAAAGCTGCCTCTCCACCTCTTGTCCTGAGGCCAAACAGCTCAGTTCTTCCCTGTATGCCTCTGGTTCCCCTCGAGCTGCCTCCTCTCCCAGCTTACAGGGAGCAAGTCAGAGTAAGTCCGTGCACAGGCTCTTTAAGAGGAACTGCCTGGGTCTCTGGCAGCCTCAGCCTCCCTCAGCCTCAGTTCCCACTGGTTTTTACAGCTAGAAGTTATGGGGACTTCTCTTCCTGGCACTGGAACTCTGAGCTGGGTGCCTGGTGTGGACGTGGACCCCCTCCCTTCTCAGGGAGGACCTTCCCAGCCAAGGTGTCCTCCTGATTTTTATCTGCCACACGTGGGTGTGGGACCAGCCTGTCTGAGCCTCTACCCCTCCTAACAGTCTCAATGTGACTGCTTCTGCTTCTTTAATTTTGTAGTTGTAGGATTTCCATTCAGCTCGATGTCAGGCAGTTCTAAATGATGGTTGTGTTGTAGTTTAGTTGTAATTTTGATGTGGTGGTGGGAGGAGGTGACACCACATTTACCTACACCGCCATCTTGACCGGAAGTCTGCATTTTTCGTTTGAATACTTAGCACAAAGTGTGACCACATTGATTTGTTGGCCAGTTTTTGACTGCGTATCTCAGCAGTAGAAAAACTCCCTGAGGTCAGGTACTGTTTGTTTTGTTAATCATTGTAATTTCAGCACCTACTTTGACTCCTCTCTTTCTTTCCTACTTCGGATTCAATCCATCAGCAAATCCTGTACTCCACCATCAAACTTGATACAGAAACAGATAATTTCTCATTCCCTAATCACAGTCCAAAAATATCAGATGGAACATTCCAGAAATAAATAATTCATAAGTTTTTAATTGAGTGCTGTTCTGGGTATCGTGAAATCTTGGGCTAGCCTGCCCCACCTTGCCCGGGCCATGAATCATTCATTTGTCCATCATCTCCACGCTGCGTAAGCGCTCTGCCCATTAGTCACTTAGTAGCAGTCACTTAGTTATCAGATTGGCTGGTATCACAGTGCTTGCCCAAGCAACCCTCATATCATTAAGTGCAAGAGTAGTGATGCTGGCAATTTGGATACGCCCAAGAGAAGCTGTAAAGTGCTTCCTCTAAATGAAAAGGTAAAAATTTTCAGCTTAATAAGGAAAAACAAGTTATATGCTGAGGTTGCTAAGATCTATGACAAGAACAAATCTAGCCATGAAATAATGAAGAAGGGACATTATTTATACTAGTTTTGCTGTCTCACCTCAAACTACAAAAGTTGTGGCCACAGTGCGTGGTGAGTGCTTAGTTAAGATGGAAAAGGCATTAAATTTGTGGGTGGAAGACACGAACAAGAAACACGTTCCCACTGATGGCAACGCATTGTGCCAGAAGGACTGAGCCCATCTGAAGGCTTCAGCAAGGGATCCCTGAAACTAGGGACCATATTCACAAAACTTTTATCACAGCCTATTGTTGTAATTGTTCTATTTTATTATTAGTTATTGTTGTTCATCTATTATTGTTTTTTTAAATGAAACTTTACCATAGGTATGTATTATAGAAGAAAAGGTAGTACGTGTAAGGCCCAGTACTATGTGTGGTTTCGGGCATCCACTGGGCATCTTGGAATGTATCCACCTTGATAAGAGGAAACCATTGCACTTGCCATTTCCTCTGCTATTCCTCTAAATGACAAATTCCCTCACTTCCTTCGGTGGCAGTTCAAATATCAGTCATTTTATTGACTTCTACAACTAGTCTCTATAAGACAGCAACCTTCCTCTCCTCGTCCACAAGCAACTTTATTCTCTATGCGTCTTAAGTTGTTTTAGTTTTCTTCCTAGTGCTCATTAACATCCAATATGTTATGTATGTATCTGTTCAAATCTTACTTCTCTCATGAAAATGTAAACTCCCCACTCAAGAATTTTATCTTTTCTGTTCAGCCAATAGTTCTCTGCAGAAAACAATGCCTGGACCGCAAAATGTTTGTTATGTGAGTGAATGAATGAATAAAGAGGTCACTTAAATGATACGAAACTCAGTTTCTTCTTCTGGTCAATGGGTGTGTGTGTGTCGGGGGGGAGAGTGCAAAGCTATCTTGCAAGTCAGGTTGCAGGATCAGAATAAGAAAGAAGCCATTTCCTTCATCTTCATCCAGGTCTGGGTCAGAAGCTTCTCGTATGTCCCCCTCCAGCTTTCTGACACTGTCCTCATCAAGACATTTGTTACAAAGAGCTTGCCTACCTGTCTCCACCTGAGGACTGTGTCATAACGCTAGAACCCAATCCAGTGCTTTACTAACGGTGAATGCTCAATTGCAGTTTAATAAATGAATTCATGAAAGATGGAGTAAATAAATAACACTGAAACCAAGGTTATAAAAGATAGTACTTGGTCTTCTGCACATTTAGACTGTTGTATGAGGATCAAATCAGATCCAAACTGGAAATAGAGGATAAACAGAAAACAGGTTGATAGCAGCAGTCACATTTCAACTGATGGAGACCAGAGTCAAAACTAAGAAAAAATAATACTATTGGCTCCAAAAATTCTCTGGTTCCAGTTATGCAGCTGATCTAGGGCGACTGTAATTCCACTGTGGATAGCCACTCCCTCTTTTAGGAGCAAATCATATTCCTATTCTTTTAGGGTTTCTACTGGTTATAAATAAATTCTTACAAATTAAACCCCACAGTAAAATGTCTTGCTCTCAGCAATATATAATCTTTCCAAGTGGAATGAAGTGGCTAAGTAAGACTCCAACCTGTGCAAACTGACTCTGTGAACTTACTTAGAGGGGAAAAATCTGGATGGATCCAGTGTCAACGATATTATTTTATTGAGAAGAGATAATATAGTTTTCTTCGTCAGCAGTTCCTAGCCTATAAAACCAGGCTCATTTCAGGAAAACATTTGTCAGATTTGCTTTTATTCTTATAAAAGAGGCTTTCTTTTTTTTTTTGTAATAGAATATCTACTACTCTAGGAAAGTGTTCTTGTCTGGGCTCTGCAACTTTAATCAAGTGACCTTGGTTTTAAATTACATAGGCTTTCTGAGCTATGATTTCTCCATCCCAAGATGAAGGTCTCCGAGGGTCTCTGGCTCACTTTCTCTTTCCCCGGCTCCTGGAAAAGTGCCTGGTACCAGAGAGTGCTTGATATCTGTTCAGAGAATTATGATATGTGATACTGAGTAACTATAATCTTCTCTGAATTTTGCATTTTCATAGAGTAGCAACTCGGCATACAAGTGGAGCTCAGTGCCTGTTCATTGAAAAGGAAATGGTTTATTTTTAGTAGTAATAAAGAGTTTAAGATAATGTAATTTTAATTGTGGATAATCTAGAGGAAAACTTTAAAATATATTATTTCGAATGAATAGGTGAAAAAATCAAACAATTGTGCCTTTCCCTTCCCTGGTCTTTGCTGGAGAGCCCAGCCTTGTGGTTTCTGCGTCGTTGCCTCCACAAGGGGACGATCCCCACAGAAGAGCTTCCCAAGCGAGCTCCAGTCTGTAGATCTCAGGACGTGGTTCTCAACACGGAAAAATCAGTGAGGTCTCAAGTCACTCAGTGCTTTCAGAGTCAATAATACAAGAGTCAAGAGTGGGGGTGACTGGGTAAAGAAGGTGAAGGGATTAGCCTAAGAACATACATGCATCCCCCACGGACACAGACAACGGTTTGGTGAAGGCCAAGGGAGGGGGAGCGGGCAAAGCGGGAGAAAGTGGGAACACCTGCAATCAGGTAAACATTACACTTTTTATTTTCTTTATTGATTTTAGAGAGAGAAGAAGGGAAAAGGAGAGAGAGAGAGAAACATTGACGAGAGAGAAAATTGACTGGCCGCCTCCTGCATGCCCCTCACTGGGGATCGGGCCCACAACCTGGGCATGTGCCCTGACTGGGAATCGAACTGGTGACCTCCAGCTGCATGGGTCTATGGTCAACCACTGAGCCACACCAGCCAGGCAACATTAAAAAATTTTAATAATAATTATACCATAAAAATAAAAACAGTTTGCTAAACTAATAATAATAATAATAATAATAATAATAATAATAATAATACAAGTGTCTGAGCTCTCCTACCAGCAATACAGGGAGGAGACAGCATTTGTGATGTACTATTTCCCCCAGGAGAGGAGGGACTCCTGTGGCATTGGTGAAGGTCATTCGCTGCTCAGCCTGACCAGAGATCTCAGAGCCCTCAGGTAGACACAGCATAGCCTAGAGCGTTGTGAACGGAATCACTAATTAACGGGGCCTTTGTGGGCACTATTTTCTTCATGTATCTTGATTTCTTGATATAACATATGGACCATCCGTGGCTGTCAATCTGTTACACAAACATAGTTTCCCTAATAATGACCTGCTCCCTTGCAGACAGATATAAGTCAAGTAGACTCTGTGAGGACCTCTGCACAAAACCATTAATCTTGCTGGAAAAGGTGCTGTGCATTCTCTGTAGACAGGACATGTCACTACTGTAAGGATAGCACATTTTTAAAAATAAAATATTTCTGTGTATCCCACTTTTGCCTGTCATTCAAAGTCCGGCCCTCTGGCCAACCCCCTCCATAAAGCCTTCCCTGGCCTCCCAGCTAAAAATGAGTTTTCTCCCCTCCGAGAACTCTGTTTCCCTTGATGGCCCTGAGAATGTCTTCCTCCTGTTATACTCACTTGGGCCTGAGCTTTTTCTTCCACTAGCCAGTGAGTGGGCACTGTGGTGAGGATACAGTTGTAACCTCACCTGCACAGGTACCCAGCAGGTGGCCTAGCACAGACTGATCTTTGTTGACAGTTTACAACTTTGCCTTGATTACCTGGAACCCCACTTAGATTACCTAAAATGTATAAGATTTGTGCAATGTTATCTTGTCACTTGTTGAAAGTTTCATAGAAAGATCAAGCTGTACTCAGATGTTTATCCATACCCATGCAATCCCTGATGTTGAAGGTTTCCAGGTGCTTTTTCAGGGACAAGCCCAAGGTGTTTTGCAGGATCCCGGTTGAACCAGCTGAAACTTTCTGAGACTCACTGGAGCAGCCTGAAGGACCCTCCAGGGACCTCCTCCTGAACTTTCCTCGTTATACCTTATTATAACCCTAAAATCCCCACAGTGGGGAGATTGTCTGCCAGTTTTGAACACGTCAGGTTTCCTGGCTGTGCGTGCACTTGAATGTCCCCACCTGTACATGCAATGATGACGTTTACCTCAGTGTTTGCACATGCTTCGTTCAGGGACACAGTGCTTTGGAGCAATCCCCAGGGTCCTTGTTTGCTGGCTTTCAAGATCATTCCTTCTCACAAAATCACCTTGGAGCTGAGTTTGGCTGGCAACTACTGAGCATTCGAACCCAGTTTGGTCTGGTAACAATCTGACTATCATTGCCTCCCCAGCAGAGCTCATGACTGTCAAAGAGATATTTGGCATGTAGTAAACAGTGACTGAATGAAGCATCCATCTAATATGTTCAAGATTGCATCTGTTTGATTCAGGTTTAGGAACTAATTTATACAGAACCTTATGGCTCAGTAGATGGAGTTAGGCCTGAAAGTTGGGAGATAATTCTTACTGCTCATTTACGAAGGAAGCCGGAGGGAAAATACCTTACTTATCATTTCTCTCCTTGAAAGGGTCCTTGGAGGTCAATGAGTCTATTTCCCAAGATACACAGAGGAAAGGGGACTTGTGTAGACTGGCCCTGTGCATCGATGGTGGAGTCAGAGCTGGAGCCTGCTTCCTGACCCTGATCTAGGTGGTACGAGTCAGTGTGGTGGTTACTTTGCTGAGGGATTCCCTAGGAGGGTGTTCAAGGAAGCTCTCCTAGGGACAGAAATATTCTTCATCTTGACCTGATGGTGGTTGCTAGAATGTACACACAGTTCCACACTTAAGATTTGTACGTTTTACTGAGTATAGCATTATATTTCAGAAAAAAAGAAAAGAACAAAATGCAATATTTTAATGAAACTACTTAGTTTCTCATTTGTTATTTTACTATATTTCTTACATGTCTGCAAGTCTTCTGATTACACAATAATACACATTTAGTAAGATTTCCAACATATCAGAAATATAAAATGTTAGAAAGTAAATATCTTTCAAAATGTCATTCTTCAGAGGAAAAAATAAATAAACACTGTTAAAAATATATTATGTGAATCCTGGCTCTATCACAACTGAGGTGTTTTGCACCCCAAATTGGGGAATCCTGTTGGCGCTGATTGGCGCCTATTACTGACAATAGCTAGGTTGTATTATGAAAAAGCAGCTCTGTGGAGAGTGTGGAAGTGCTAAGTGTGATCACCTACCTCACAATCTCTAGGAAATGGGGCAGAAGCTGTGATGTGCTGCTATCTGAAGCCACACTGTCCCCTGCTTATTTAGTGTCTTAAAACCAGGTCTTCTCTTGGTCCTAAACAAGCTCTAATTTGTTCTATGGTTAGCTTTTCCAGTCTACAGTTTGGGACTTGTTTAATTCTCCGGTGACACCTGCAGACGACCTTTTCTTTTGTGACCATCTCCCCAGCTGACATTAGAAAAATATTAAAATGTCACCATTTCTTCCATTATTGAAGATGCTAAAACAGGTTCATGCTACTGCTCTGTTTCACAGATTTGTTACTAAGCACCGTAGAAGAATGAACAAAAGGTGTAACATGAGTAACCAAGTAGGGAACTGACAAGGTCTCAGAAAGCTAGGAACACGGGTCTCCCTGATAATAAGTATGAAGCAAGGTTTTAAATTCTCTCAGGCTACCACTCCTATTATCAGAGAAGCAGTAGTTGCATTTGCCTTCTTCTTATCCAATGTACCACACATTGGATAGGGAGGTAAAGAGGAAAGAAATAAACTGTCTGCTTGAGCCTCAAACCTCATCAACTCTTCATCTTTCCTTCTCTGCATCTCCTGAACAATTGTGTCCAGGGCCAAGCAAGGTGTCAGATCCTGGAGCACCTGGTTGTGCCACAGACCAAGGAATTGCTTAGAGAACAACAGGGACATATCAAAAAGACATAGAGCACCAAAATAATAATGATCAGAAGGGGTTATAACCCACATTATAAACACACTGACTATGAGTCAATAAATAAACTGAAAGTTTCAAAGTACCTCCTCACAAAATACCTGTTAATTAATAGGGGGAAAGAATAACTTTACAGTGGATAAGTCTGGCAGCCTTTAATCAAGTGATCAAAGTAGACATCATTAGCAATAGAACAAGTTCAAAATCACATGCTGCTTAACTGAATGCAATGAGAACACAGCATCACTTTTTTTTTTTAGGTTTCTTTTTTATTATTTTATTTTTTTATTTGAGAGAGAAAGACTTGATTTGTTGTTCCACTTATTTATGCATTCATTGGTTGATTCTTGTATGGGGATCGAACCCATAATTGGATGTATCAGGATGATCCTCTAACCAACCGAGCTCCTTGGCCAGGGCAACATCACTTTTGGGATTGCCCTGCCAGAGATGAACAACTTAGATATAATTGTGAACAAACATAAGAAAACCTAAATCAAAGGAAATTCCACCAGATAACTAGGCTGTCATCTTAAAAAATTTCCAGGCCATGGAAGTGTTCCAAATAGAAGTAATTAAGAAGACAGCATCATGTGGTTCTGAACTATATCTTTTTGCTGTAAAGGACATTATTGTGACAGTTGGTGGAGTTTGAATGGAGCTGGAGGATGAAATGGTAGCAATCTGGCCCCTGGCGCCAGCAGGCCAGCTCCAGCCTCTACTGTGGAGTCTCCCCTCCCATTGCTATCTGGCCTTGTGACAAGTCATCTGCCCCACGGATCGGCCATTTCTGGGATTTCCCTGTAGGAGGTCAGGCAGGTAGGTCTACACTTATATAAGTCTCTGAGAGCCTGAGGCTCCTATTGATGCCATTGCAATAACCTGATTATTATTTAACAGGAAAGGAATAAAGGGGAGGCTAGCAGTTTAACTCTCCAGGTCTATTCTCCACAGATTGATGGGGAAAGGGGCTGGACAAAGGCAGTTTAGACGCATGCTCAGTAAAGTCTGAGTGACAAGGGAAGTTCCTACTTGTCTATCACATCTGGGAGCGAGTCAGTGGCCAGAATAGGTGTGGCCACTGCAAGTATGCAAAATATGAATATTTAATCACCTAGATAAAGGAAAAGTCTCTCTCTCTCTCTCTCTCTCTCTCGCTGCCTACACTGGACTCCCGGGGTGGGATCCCAAGACCTGCATGGCCCACAGCCTTGTGGGACCCATATAATGGACTGATGGACTGGATCTAGACTGATGACATATTGGACCCAGTTTCATCATGGAGAGGAAGCTCTGGACTCTGGCCCTATCTCTGGCCTTCCTAAACCCACAGCTGCCCCTCTTCCAGGGCTGGTTTGAGGGAACCAGGACATTACAACCCCCAAAATGTAACTCTGTGCCGATTAAGACCATTCATTCTCCCACGGGGACTTCTGAAAATGCTTATTTTAGTGGTACCCCAATAACCTCATGCCCACAAATGGTGGAGGGATCCAGCCCACTCATCCCTCCAGCATCACTAGGGGCTTCTTCAAATCATGTAAAAGTGCTTACCATTAAGGTAGAAATAATATGCTGTATTGTAAAAGAGGATTTAGAGCTGCTTAAGGAAACTAAATATCAAGGCCTCTTTTCTATCTAATTGTGTTGCTAAATTTATTTTGGCTTGGTTGGTGTGAGGAATTTAGCCCACCAGGAAATCTCTTTCCAATCTTAAGTGAGAATGGGACAATGTTCTCTCTGGTCTCAGGTTCCACTGTAGCTTATCGAATGCATCTCCTTCCTGCAGTCTGAATCCCAGAGCTGAGAAGTCAGAACACATGGGTATGCCCACTGCCCCAACGATCTCCTTCACCTGGGCTGGGAAGAGCAGATTTCCTCAAAGTCACATCCCCCTACCTTCCCACTCTGCCACAAGGCTAGATATTCTTGGTGGGCCAGAATCTTTCCTCCATACAACAGGAGACACCCCAGGCTTAGTTGCTAAACCTTTTGTCTTGGTCTAGAGTTTAACAGCCTGCCTTGGGGCAATTATTAATTGCAGCTTGATCTAAGATATAGAAAGCAACAAAGGAAGACACCAGAAACTCTAATATAATGCTTATTTTATGACTCTTTTATTCCAGGGAGTAAAATTCTGTTTCACTGGGACATATGGGAACTGATGATCCTATCAGAGCACAGAGTCCAGGTTGGCCGCGGTGCAATGAAAAAAGTGCAGGCCCTGTAGTCCAGTGCCTATGGGGCACTGAACTGTCTGGGTTCTGCAAGCAGCTAACATTCCTACTGGTTCAATGGGAATATTAAAGACAAAAATCAAAATGAACAAAATACCTTTCTTGATAGTCTCTTATTAAAAGAAGTAATTACCTTGACATATAAATGAATAAATGATGTAGCATTATTCAGTAAAATAACAAAAACAAAACACACACACATACACACACACACACACAAAACAGAGTTGCTTAATGGAGAGTGAAGTCTAGTTCCCTCACTGTCACACACAAACTTTATGACTTTAGACAATCACCTTCTGGGTTTCATTACATTATGTGTCCAATGAAAATAACAACATCCATCTGTGTCTATAAGGATTTAATAGTGCTAAGAGATTTAAATAAAATGAATTTTGAAAAATGATTTAGTTGCTATATGTAACATTATTAAATTTGTCATTTTTCTAAAAAATTGTTGTTAGGGTCTCTGCATGGGAACATTTAATCTGTTTAGGACAATAAAAAATAGGTCCCTATGATACATGAAAGCCCCCGGGTAAACTCGGCCCTTAATGAAGTCAGCTGTGGAGCACAGCGTAGGAGCCCCAGTCCGGTGGACTGCTTAAGGCCTGTTTCAACAAAGGACGGGCCTGGAAGTAGCAAGCACAACTCTCAGGGGTGGTTCATGTCGTAGGAATGGGATGTACATGGGACAGGTGGGCAGTGGAGAAATTTTAAAACAATATCAAAACAAACCCGAAGTCGATCTACTTTTTATTATCACCATGTGCTGGTGATTGTAACCCACGTCCGTGATAAGATCCTACCTCTTTCAGGATGGACCACAGCTCTGCCCCCCGCCCACCTTGCAATGCCACTGCGTTCAGGGTTATGGGAACTTCATCCCTGCAAGGAGAACCCACATGCTACAGGAGAGAGGATCTCATAAGGTTTCTGACAGAAGCTAGTCTACGGAAGTTGGGGCTCTCATGCTGATTTGCAGCTTCATGTGGAAAGAGCAAATGTAGGGAGGGAAACGTCCCCTGGAAAAGCGGAGAGCTGGCTGTGACTGAAGATGAAATTACATCAAGCTCCTTTACGTGGGTGATCATCTCCATCCCTGACTTGTTCCTGCTTCACATTTTAGTGTTGAAACATTTTCTCTCATTGCTGCTCACTGAGGAAACGATTCTTTTGGACTCCCCATAGCTAAACCAGCTACTGAATCTTTTATAACTTGCCATTAACAGCCGAGTTCGACTTTTTTTTTCTTAATCTCGAAGTACAATTTCTATGTCTTTTTCAGTCACAGTTTATAGGATTAAAAAAACCCACAAAAAACCTTTTCTGGGTTACTTTCATTTAAATCTCGATAATCTATAAAATTCAAGTGCAGAATCTAAATATGAAACCGAAGTACTCTTCAAAAGGAATAACATGCATTGGCTTGCTTATTGGGGTTCCTTGGTTTTAATTCAGGTATCATGTTTTTCAGTTTATTTCCATTTGTTCACTCATGCTGTCCATATTCCTTTAAACCTATAAACAGACATGTAAGAGTGGGTTTAAGCACTTGTTTGCTAATTCCAGCCCCTCAGTCATCTCTGGGTCTGTTCCTATTTAACCCCATCACCACCCACCACCCTCTGTTATGGCTCATATCTTTTTGGCCATTCAGAGATAAATATCTAATAGTTTGATTAATTGTCTGCTGGACATTGGAAATGGTCCAATTTCACATGTCTGGGTGTTCCTCTTCCTGGACGGAGTGTTGGGGTTTGTGGCCGGAGGTAACCGACTGGAGCTCAGCAGGATCCCTCCGAGGCTTGTTTCTCGGCTTCGCGAGGTGGGGGTCAGCACAGGCCTTGTCCAGAGCCCAGGCTTGCTGACTCTCAGTGCAAAGGCCGCAGTGGTCAGCAAGGTCTCCTCACGTAGGAGGGTGGAGCTTCATATCCCCCACGCTGTGGGCAGTCCAAAACCTCCCACGAACTCACACTACCTCAGTAGCTCTTTCCTGCCAGGCTCGCTGACCTCCCCTGTGCATAAGTGTGCATCTGGCCCAAGAGAGAAGAGGACCACTGTGGATTTCCGGAGCCCCTTCTCTGTGCAAATCCTCCTTCTGGTACCTCGGGCCGCCGGGCTTAGCTGCCTCGGCACCTGCTGTCTGCTCCTCAGCCAAGTGACACTGCACCCCACTCAGACAGTGCCAGCCGCGATGGGCTCACTAAATGTACTTTTCTTCCCTTAGGAGCCATATTCCTGAGCTACCTACTAGCCAACATCTGAAAACAGCTACTTCGTGTATTATACTCACTTCTGTATTTATGAAAGTGTGACTCTAGACCAACGGATATCAACCTGTGGGTCGCAACCCCTTTGGGGGTTGAACGACCCTTTCACAGGGGTCACCTAAGACATGACAGTAGCAAATTACAGTTATGAAGTAGGAACAAAAATAATTTTATGGTTGGGGGTCACCACAACGTGAGGAATTGTATTAAAGGGCCGCGGCATCAGGAAGGTTGAGAACCGCTGCTCCAGACTTTCAGAACCAGAACCGAAGACTAGATTTCTTGCTTTTACTCCACTGTTTTAAATGTTTTCATAATTTTTAAATACTTTGTATTGACCTTTTAAAAAGAATTCTCTGTGGCATTATTTTTCGAAATGAGTTCCATGAAAAATTAAAACGACTCTGTGATAAAATAGCTTTTGGAAAATAGCATTTTTTTTTTTGACAGTGGGACACCTCGGAGCCATAAAATGCGAGGATGGATTGTAAATTTTCAAGGGACTATATTATTGGTCTTTTTCCAATTCATTTGACCAGAGAATTCCTTCGGAAGAGGTTGTCTTCTGGGAGCACTCAGTAAAGGGCCGCGTGCGGGAGATGCTGCTGTGAGAAGCGCTGGGAACGGAGATGGGGAAACGGAGCCGGGGCCGCCTTCCCAGCCGAACAGCATTGCTCCTCTCCTCCCTGCCCCTGGGCACCGGGCCAGACGGGTGCAGCCTGGACCTCTGACCACAGGGACTGGTGGTTGTGGATGCTCTGTCTGAAGGTAGAATCAGTAACCACTCATGTGGAGCCAAGAGGAGCTGAGTTTGTTAGCACCAGTAGGATTGTTTTCTCCTCTCATGGGAATTACTCTTCCCTTTTCTCATGAGAACCCCTTGCTTTCACCCTTCATTCCGGATACTACTCGGGTTTCTGCCTGAATCTGAGCTTCTTGTCTCTCAGCTTTTTTAAATGTTCTGTTAACACTGCTCTGTGATCGCTATTTATAAATGTTATTAAAAATGTATATGCCTCATTAAAAAGCAAACAGGGTTGTACATAGCTTAACGATCTCTTAAATTAATTTTTAGATAGAGAGTAAGCTTAACTTTTCTCTTGCCTTTCTAATACCTTTTCATCCAGAATGATTCCAGGAAGCCCTCCAGAAATGTATGAAGATAGATGTGCACACAGACGTCGATCCACAACGGTAAGTGAGCAGTTGGGCCCTTTCACTATCTTAAGCACTATGGGGGAAAGGGAGTTTTAAAGGGAGACATGCAATTTTGCATTATGAAAACACGTATTTCATTTTGACATTTTTTTCCCACAAGCAAAAGTCATTTTTTAGAACACTATAAAGTTATCTTCTAATCGTGCTGTTTGATAAATGAGGTGTCACTAAAGATGCGAAAATGATCAGCCTTCAGTAGCAGCAGCTGTTGGATCTTTTCTTGACCATTAATAATTAAATCATTGTAAGTGTTTCTTACAGAGCAGTCCTCCTCCAAGATATGCACACCAATCTGGGTCCAGCTGGTGTGGGGCCACTCCTCCGCGCTGCCGCATGTCTAATAATGGTGTGGAAATGGCACAGAGGTGACAGACACAAGGACAATGGCTGAGTGGCAGTCAAGGCCCAGGGTGCAATTTGGCTGTCCCATTAACCTCTGCCAAGCGGAGGTCTCTCGACCGCAGTTTCTCCAAGCAGAGGACGAGTTCTTTGGGCTAGGTGATTTCAGAGTTTCCTTCCAGCTCTTACATTCTACAGATCTTGTTGAACAGCACTGCATTGACCAAAAATAAGAACGTCATTTTTATGAAGCATTGCCTCTCTGGCTAGGGGTAGGAGAGAAGTGTTCTGAAAAACAGGGGGAAAGACGGCTCTCAAGCAGTTTGCATGTTTGTTCTAGCTTTACTCCTGTAAACAGAAAAAATCTTACCCTTCAAGTTTGGCCCTCATGACTTAAATAATTCCCCTAATCACAGTCAATTTGTCATCTGTCAAAACCTCACCACTGAGTTCTTGTCAAGTGACAAATATGATGTTTTTTCTTCTGGAACTTGATTCTATGTTAGTGTCCCACAGACAGAGGAAAATTACAAAGCAGGGGAGACTTCCTCCCCAGAGATACAACAGATTTCTCAGAGCATCAGAACAAAATGTGTTTCTATCCCTAAATGAAACCAGGAGGGAAAAGAATAAGGCACTATGGTTTTAGCTGCTAACAAAGGCAGAGGAAGAAAAAACATCAGTTGCTATGTTACTTCTTCATCAGCTCAGCTCAGCACAAAGTGAAAAAAGATTTGCTAATGCAGCTCTACATTGTTTTCAACCGCATTGCTGGTTTAGACGGTGGCAGAGGGGAAGCATCAAAGATCATAGCCTTTTTCTCTGCAGTCTCAAATGCATCCAATAGTCTATCTGCAGGAACATTATATATGGACGCCCACACGATGCTCCGCGTTCCTGTCCTGCCCGAGGGCCAGGTGCACTGTGGAGAGTTGCAGGGCTAGTTCCTGGGGCTGGACTCCCCTAAGCAACACATTTACCTGGAGCTGCGGAGTGCAGCACCCGAGGGTGGTGCAGATAGGAGACTGCCCAGGTGAAGAGGCAGCAGGAGGGTTGAGCCTGAGAGCTAAGGCACCTTTATTAACTGGAAAAGGAGACTTGAGATCTAAAATTACAGAGTGCTTTCTCCTTGCTGGGTAATTGGGTTCAGCTTTCTCATTGTGTTACTTTCATGGAGCATGGTGTCTAAGCACAGACCTCGGCAAACACAGCCTCTTACTAACTGTATGAGCTGGGAAAAGCAGTTTAATTCCTCTGAAGTTCAGTTTCCTCCCCCGTCAGATGAGAATAGTATGTTTAATAAAAGTTTAAAAGAGGTGAGAACAATAATCTCCCCTTTAAGATGGTGATGCGTAGTAAATGAATGAATATACACAAAGCATCTAGGACCTGGCACATCAGTTACCTGTTAGAACTACTACAATTGCATCCTCCTGCCCTCTGGCTTTGCCTGCTTCAGCGACTCTTAGTAGCTCCTGGAATAGAAGCTGCCAGAGAGCACAAGTCACGTACTTCAGGTTCACCGTTGTATTTTCAGCCCAGCCCAGTGCCTGGCAAATGGGAGGCACTTCATGAATATTTGTTAAGTGAATAAATAAATAAACAAATGAAAAAATTCTGACCAGCACCCCGAGGTAGCCTGCCTTGGCCTATTTGAAGGAGGGTCATGCTGCCACTAAACATCAGGGCACCCCAAGGTGAAGGGCTCTGACCCTGCTTGGTTTGGCCAGGGACTCTGACCCATGCCTGAACATTCATATTACATGGCTCTGACTATGTAGGCAAATGTATTTGCTTTTTATTACAGTTTCCAGTACTTTGGTCCAAGTCTTTTTTTATATGTGTATGGGAGTATAACATGTATCCCTTTTTGGTATTTTCACATAAACATTTTTAAATTCGTGGTGGTGAGCCAAGAGTGTAGTAATATCACTTTGTCCTATCTCCCAGATAATTCCCCAAAGAGAGCAATTACGGCAGGCACGTCGCTTCATCTGCTCTCCTACAATAGGGAGTAGATGCACACACACAACCCCTTATGCTGGAACAGATTTTTCACACTGAGATTCAGCCACTCAAAATCTGGTTTATGGAATGACTAATGTTTTACTATATGTCTTGTGAGGGTCTCACTTCAAATGCATGGAAGTAAGAAGAGATGAGTGTAGAGAAGGGGACATGTCAGTGGTGGTGCAAAGCGCAGGCTCAGGCGTTGACAGCGGTGTGGGAGGAGGATGATGTAGAGGATCAGAGAGGGGTCATAGGAATGGAGGAGGCGGACACAAAGGCAGCTAGTCACCGGCAAGCTCCCACAACGTGCTGTTCATAGTTCTTATTATAGCATGCACTGCATTTTATGTGGCTTTTTTTAAAGTTGTTCTCCGCCCTGGCCATTGGCTCAGTTAGTTGAAGCATCATCCCATATATCAAAAGGTCATGGGTTAGATTCTAGGTCAGGGCACATACCTATGTTTCGGGTTCAGTCCCAGTCAGGGCATGTAAGGGAGGCAACCAGTAGATGTTTTTCTGTCACATTGATGTTTTTCTCTCTCTCCCTAAAAATATTAATAAAAAATATATCCTCGAGTGATAATTAAAAAAAATTTTAAAGTTGTTTTCCACTACTATATTATAAATTTGATGATACAGATCCTTCTTATTCCAAGAGTCTAATATAGTCTAGTATATAGTAATTCTAACAAAATTTAAATGGGTGATTGGATAAGTGGTTGGCTGGCTGGACAGATGGATAAGTGCATGGATGAAGAGATGACCAGAATCTAAGGATGAGAAAGAAGAGTGAAGTTTATTAAACAGGAGCTATCAAGTATCTAATACCTGAGCACTTCCCATGGTTGACCCAGGTGCAGCGTCTGCTTGGGTTTGGACTAGGGGAGCTTCTCCTCCGTGGAGAGGAGAAGATGGAGGGAGGCACGATTTTAAGTCAGAGGCTGAGTATAAAGTGATAGAGAGAGAAGGCCAAATACATCACCACCTGGGGATCAGAATCAAGGTCTAAATCTGGAATTGAAGGCAGTGCTTGTAAAAAGTGGACAGCAGTCAGGCACTTAACTGGAAACAGATATTGCTATCTCATTAGATCTGATACATCTGTCTGATGAGTGTGGATGAGAGGACCAGCTCTTTGATGCAGAACCCTCTTCAGAGTCCTCCCAGCAGTGTGGGAGGGGCCACCCTGTTCCCTAGTATATGTCCCATCCCATGCATTCTCACCATCCAGGACTTCAAAGTCCTGAGGCCAAATATGGTTTTGGTAAGAAGATCTTTGACATGTTTAGGTCATCATCTTAAATTCGGGGATCTAAGAGATGTGCAGATCAGAGTCCTGACTGGCTGGATGGGGCAGACAAAAATAATAAAGAAGGGTCATTGGAGTTGCAAACTATAAAACTACAGAGTTGATTAAATGTATTTCCTTGAAAGACTGAGGTCACAGTCCTCCAGTTTTTAACAGGTGTGAGGGCTTCTTGTGCATTATCTCCTATCCTAGATTCCTGGCTGGCACACTGCATGCTCGTTAGTGCAAGGGAAAGTATCTTCTGTGTTCTCTTAAGTGATCTGAGGCCACTCCAGGAGCCCTCTTGCTACTGAGAAAGTGGCAGTTCTTGGCATAGGGAGTTTGGGGCAGAATCAATACTTATTTTAAAAAAGGGTGATCTGTGTAGAGGAGCAGAGTATTATTGTAGGCAAAGCCTGAGGGTCTGGATTGATCGGTCAGTCCTATTATCTGCAATGTTCTAGTGTCCCATTGACCACTCCAAGTTGTTCTTGGTCCACAAGAGCTATGTGATGACCAGGTTAGGATGAGTGTGTAAGTCCAAGCTTGAAGAACACATTCCAAAACAAAAATTTAAAGGAAATAGTCAGAGATCAGGTAACTAAGTGATCTGTAAAAATAGATCTTTATGATAGAGTTGTGATGGATGATACAGCTGGATAGGGATAGGGTGCCAGTAGCACTTTGGTGAGAGCATTTGACAGTATTAGGAAAGTTTCTTGGGCATCAGGGAAAGAGGACCTAAGATAGATCTTGTTCATCATATCCCAAGATGTCTGAGATGAGGAATAATGCAGGTCTTCAGGCCTCCCAGGACCAGCTCTTTTCTAAGAGTAACTATTCCAACTACTTGTGCATTTTTGAAACAATGCCCATGCAGGATACCAGAAGAACCCAAGATCATGGGTTAGGCTTTTCATGGGCTTTGCTGTCCTGACACATTGGTACAATGTCACAACTCCTAGGTGGGCACATTCCTTATTGATAGTCTCACCTGCATCCCACCATTGGAGTTGTCACCTCAGGTGGCTCTGCACTTTCATCAGGTATTGCTATGCATACGCATCACTGCTTGTCTGGTTTGGCTTGTCTTGATTTTTAGAACTGAGGTGTGCTGGATGATCGCAGAGATTTCTGGAGAAAGCATTTCTCTAGGCACAGCATCTCAGACACCTCCCTGATTGAGGGCTTTTGTAAGAGGGTTTCTGCTTGTCAATTTTGCTTGGAAGAAATATAATGGGGAATTTAAATCAAAGAACTCAGACCACGAGGTTCAGGTTATTTCTAGTGTTGATGCCCTGCGGTCGGAGACCACCAGGAGCACACCTGCAGTTGAACGAGCTGGGTTTATCACTTGAAGTGAAGGGACCGCCATCATGGGAACTGCGGGGTGTCTCAATAAGAGGGTATTAGCAAGGACTTAGAGGGTTCGGTTAGGCCATTTTGGAGCATGTCCAAGGAAATGGAGCTTGTTATGGATGGTGTGCTGTCAGGAAGTGGGAACGATTCTATGACTGGCTGTTTTGACAAACTTTATCTAGAAGGAGGGAAGGTTACAGCTGTAATTGGTAAAGCAGCAATAGTCACTGTTCTTAGTCAGGAGAGGGGGATGTCTGGTTTTTGTGGTTTGCACAATTTGACCTTGCTTTAGTCTGTGCCTAGAAGAAGTTATGGAGTGGTCTTCTTTAGACTCACTTCATCATGGTCACGGAGTGTCTGACGGTATTCTGTGCGGTTGCCTGCATCCAAAGGAGAACACATGGCCACGAGTATCAGGCCAGCTTCTAATAACACTGACGTTTAGCTGTGTTAGGCCAGGTCCCCATGTCAGGAGCCACTTTTCTCTTCTCACCAGGCATGTCATACTGTTGTAGGTTGCAGAGGCCCTGTTTGAGTCAGGGAGCATAATTCGCTGAGAGGTTTCCAAAGAAGAAACTTTAATGAAGGGACTCCTAGAGAGGTGGACCAGGTTAAGGAAATAATCAAGTAAAGGGGAGGCACCCAGAGACCAGCGACAACATCAAGCTATTACCACGACTGCCACCACCGCCCCTCCTCAGTGCTGACCGACAGGGCCAGTAATTACTTTTACTGGAACCTTAGAGAAAGGGCTGCCCTCCAGAAACTAGAGTTTTTGAGACATGTAGCAATGGTCAGAAAGGCTTTGAGGAAGCAGGAGGGATGGGGAAGAAATATTCAACTCTTCTCTCCTGCAAGTGCCTTCTACTGCACTAGTAGAAGTCTGCAAGGGAGCTTAGGTTACACAGTGAGAGCTTCCCAGGACTTGTGCCAGGGTAGCAAAGAACAGATAATCAGTGTGGGGTGGGATGAAAAATAACCAGCAGAACTTCCATATCAAGAGGTAGCTAGGTGGATTGGGGTAGGCAAGAAATCTCCAAGATATATGTAAACTGTGGATGTAGATATTGTGGAAGGTCAACAGCATGTTTCCTGGGTAAAGCCATTGGTACATTCAATTGACAAGCAACAAACCATATCTTTGACTGCAAAAATCTTTGAGCTTCCAACTTCTCAGAGGGCAGAGCTAGGGACCATAGAAAACAATAGGATAGGGAGTTCCTCCCCAAAATCAGGTCCAAAGTTTATTAAGAATTTTCCTCCACTACCGAATAAGAGTTCCTCACAAGACCCATCCAACAATATCCCATTCCTGCCATGGACCACTACCTCCTGAACTAGCAGATTTTCCTTACCCCCAAGGAGAACTTCTATTTGGAGGTCTTGTTCAGGTACATCCCTGTATGGTGAGCTATGGGTGAGGTGGCAAGAACTGGTCTTTTCTACATTCCCAACCATAAGGAATATCTCCCATCCATTTTGAATGGAAAGGACCACACTTCACCAAGAGAGTCTGGCCTTAGTTAGAGACAGTAAGACAATGCAAAGCTTAATCGTAATATTGTCTTCCTTTGGTAGGAAGGCGAGTGGAACAGATGGGTAAAGATTTTAGGAAGTTTTGCCATTTATTATCTCCTTCAAGTCTTCTTTTCCTCCTCTTCAAGTTTTCAAGAAACACTTATAATATTTTTCAAAACTTTCAGAGACAGATTTGCCTCCCAAAACACAAACAGATTTTAAGGCAGGAGAAAAGGTTGCGATAACACACACATCACATTTATTTGGCTAAATAAGTACAGCATAGGAAATACAGCATTAGTAAAGCAGTGTTTTTAAATAAGCATTATACTTTAATGTCTAACAACTAAGATTTGACTCTGAGTCCTGATAGCAACTTATTTATCTCCCCCATGTTCTGCTCCCATGAATGAGTCCAATTTACTCTCTATGTACATAGGTTACTATTATTTATTTTTTTAACCCAGTGTATTTATGTCATGAGCTGCAAAGCCAAAGAAAGCTACAGTGTCCCCTTGGAAAACGCACACTTGCCTTCTTGCACTGTGGAGATGGGGTGGCCCACAGTTGCACTTGCTGAATCATGCCTGCCCCTGGCAATCAATCACTCTTCTGGAGAATGCATCTCATTAAGTGTCAACAGAAAAAGAACTCTGGCCAAATAGAAACAGAGACAAAAAATGCAATTCTGGTATCTGGTAGTGAATGAACATAGATTATGCCAAATTTTTGTCTGGTATCCCTGCATATGAAACATGCACAGAAAAGGGGCCAAATGCATGGCTCCTTCTTCCTTCAGAACAAAATCATCATGCTGTTGGTTTTTTTTTTTCACCACACAATTTATACAAAGCTAGTACATGGGACACAAAACTAGAACTCTGTGTGCCCCAGAGGAGGTGTAACACAATACGAGATGTATTCTCCAATAGACAGTTTATCGACAGATCTGGGTCATGAATGTTCCCACCCACGTGGGAGAGTTTTCTAAGAGTAGAAATACTCTCTCTTCTTCCACAGAATCCCTCAACTGCCTCCCTCCTTTGGTCTCTTTCCCCAAAGAGCTCATTTAAATAGATACTTTCTGGAATCATGAAATCAAAGAACAATAAAAGTTCCATGAGCAATTTTGCTTCCTCCCCTTGCTTTAAGTACTGGAACGTTAGCCCAAGAACAGTGAAATGATTTATTCAGGTTCAACTAGCTAGTAAGTATCAGACTCAGGATTAGCACGTCAGACTCCCATCTCCTGGTCCAGTATTTTCCTCTTGTTTATAGATAGTTTTCCATTCACATTCAGATTTCTGAATGTTGGGAGACACTTGATCAACCGAATCCAGTTGGTATTAAACTACAATTCTGAATCTGTAATGCTGCTGAAAAGACTCATAAGAGGCCACCTCAATGCTCTGTTCAAAGAGAAACAAATAGTGCTCCTTGGATTCTTATATCAATTGCATTCTTTATACTCATAGATCTTCCTCAAATAGAGATTTGTTGCCTGATAGTCTGGAGTGAGATGTATTGACTCGCCAAAAGAAGGAATCTATCCTGTAGAAGGGGAGTTAGCAGTTGTAGGGCTACACATAAATGACAGTAGAGTAGTGTCGTTTATGACTGTTAAGGTTGAAAACTATTCAATTAATCAGGTAATTCATTCTTCACTCATTTCATATCTATATATTTAATGCTTGTGGTGCTTGCTAGTATTGTTGTAAAATTCATGGGGAATACAAAGGTAAGTAAGGCCATGTCTGCCCTCAATGAGCTGTCTTCTAGTCTCCTAAGAAGAACTAAGGATATTAAATAGGGTATTTTGATTGGGTAGGAGGGGAGAAACCTCAGATGTTTCTGGAAAAAAAAAAAAAAAAGGTTAGTTGTCACACTTTCCCTATGTATCCATTTTTTTTAAATTCCTCACCCAAGGATATTTTTCCACCCACTATCAGATAGAGTGGGAGGGAGGGAGAAAGAGAGACAGAGAGAAACATATGTGACAGGGCCACTCTGACCAGCTACCTCCTGCACAACTTGACCAGGGGGCAAATCGCAACTGAGGTACGTGCCCTTGACCAGAATCGAACCCGACTCATTGGTCCACGGGTGATGCTCCAACTGCTGAGCCAAACCAGCCAGGGTTATGTATCCATTTTTAAAAAATAGCTTTATTAAAGTGTGATCGACAGACAGTAAACCGCATATATTTAAAGTGGTGAATACATCACCACTGTCAAGATGGTGAACATATCCACACCCTGCAACATTTGCTAGTGCCCTCAGTAATTTCTACAGCTCATCCCTCCTTGTCCTCACTCCCAAACCCCCAGGAAAACACTGACTGGTCTCTGTCACTATAGATTAGGGTACATTCTCTATGATTTTATGTAAGTAGAATCATCGAACTCTTTTTTGTTTGGCTTCTGTCACTCAGGGTAAAAATTTTGAGCTCCAGCTACATGGTTGTGTGTATCAACAGCTCAGTCCTTTATCATCTCTAAGTAAGATTCCACTGAGTAAATGAATATGTGTACCACAATGTGTTTATCCATTCATTTTGCTGTTGGAAATTTGGGTTGTTTCCAAATGTAAAAATGAAGCTGTGAACAATCATATGAACAATTATGCGTAGGTCTTTATTTATGTGGACATATGTTTTAATTAACCCTGAGTAAATACCGAGTAAATACCAAGGAGTGGAATGGCTGGGCCATATGGTAGGTGAATGTTTAACTTTTTAAGAAACTTTCCAACTGTTTTCCAGAATGGCTGTACCATTCTGAATGCTCACCAGAATGTATGAGAGTTACAATTGCACGATACCCTTCCAACACTTGGTATGGTCATTCTTTTACATTTCAGCTATTCCAAAAGTGTCTTTATAGGTCTATTTATACCCAATGATTTGCAGAGAGGCTGGTAGCCTCTTTCGGGGGAAAAATACCCCACAAGAAAACCTTAAACCCCATTTACCATTTGTCTTCAGACATATATGCCTGACACTGTATACAGAGACAAAATACACCGTCAGGAAAAATTTTTCATGAAAGAAAAAGAAGTGTGCCACAGGAACCCAGGATTATAAATGGAGCCAGAGAAGACTGTCAGTCTTGGGCTGTGTGGTGATAAGTTTTGCTGATGTTATGTGTCTGCTCAGGGGAGGGAGTTGTTACATCCCTGAAGCCTAAAGTAATAAGTTAAGGGTCTCTCTTCTGCCCAGAATCACACAAAAGGTGTGTGGCTCTCTGTGGTTGAGTTTTTCCCATTCTACCAACATTGGGTGCAATGGTTTCCCAGCCCCCCCCCCCCCAGGTCCCAAGTGGTGGCAGTGGTGTTGATAACCAGAAATGTCCATGCAGATTAGCCACCTCCATACAGATATTTCTACAGTGTGGCTTTTATTTGGCCTGTAGTCAATGCCCAACAAGTCTTATGTGGCTAAACTGAGCCTGGACATGTGGTCTTACATGTAAATGATACCAATGGTCAACTGGGCAATGCACTTTGAATGGGGACTACTTAAAAAGGACCCGGGTTACTGGTGGTAGAGGCTGGTCTTTCATTTGGACAATAGAATACGTCTCAGGGATTGTATTTAGTTTGATCTTCCTGTAGAAATTTGTGTGTTTTAGACATTTTATTTAATTTGGTGTCCTGAAGAGAACAGTGTAGAAAACTTCAGATGGCCAGGGCTAAAGTATAAATAATATTACATTACTGTCTTCCTTTCCTGCTGGAGAATTTTCTATTTTACAAAGTGATTTAACATTCTTTGCGTCCTCTGAACTTCCTAAGAATCTTGCAAGGTCAGCAGGGCTGGGGAGAGAATGATTTTCCTTGTTTTGCACATGAGGAAATGGAGACTCAGCTCGAGTGTCTACATGAAGTCACATGAATTTCAAGTTGCAGGGCCAAGACCAGAATTCAGGCCCTCTGACTACAAACCAGTACCTTCCCAGCTCCGCCAGAGAGCAAGTCAATGGGGAGCGAGGCTGCTGAACAGCTTCTGAAGCGCCAGAAGGCAGACTTTGTAAGGGGCTTAAGGAAGAGTACTGATGACAGCAGGTGAGACGGGGCAGCTACTTTTCTTATTTTTTATCATTTGTATTATGAGCTTCCACAGAACATCCTTTGTATGCCCTCGAGGAGTTAGTAAGATGCATCTTACTTTCCTTCACAGATGAGGTCTTTCAGGGACACAGTGTCAGCGCAGTGAGCATCGGCGCTTGTGCTTAGCACAATGACTCCCCTGAACGAGAGGAAGGGAGACAAAATAAAACAAAGGCAGGCTCACTCACATTTTTGTTCCTCTAAGATGGATTGACCCACCAGACACCTGTAGCCCTGAGTTAGGTATTAGGGACACAAAACTGCGGAGTTTTGATCCAGAGGGGTTCACAATCCACCGAGAGAGAGAGATGAGCACACGCGACAGGCTCTGCTTGAGAAGGTTGGGGACCAAGTGCTCCGAGAGGAGAGAAAAGGGAAACACTGCTCTGTTTTTGGAGTGGAAACATTTTAACTGGGCCTTGAAATATGAGGAGCTTTCACCACTGAAACAGGAGACAAGGGCATGTTGGACATGGAGACGAGATGCCATCTGCCATGGTTGGGGGCTTCAGCAGCTGTCTGTGGCTAGGACCTCTGGTGTCAGGACTGGGGGAGGGGAGGCGGGCAGAAGAAGGGGTAGGAGTGGGAGATGAAAAGGAAAACGGGACCTGATATCAAGGCCAAAGAGAAGGGCCTTATCTTCCAGGTGGAAGACAACAGTTGAATCAGGAGAGAGACGTGACCACATCTGAGTTAGAGACAGTTCTGGAGGCCCAGTGGAGGCTAAACTGGGACGGACGGGACAGAGTGGGCTGAAAAAGTAACTTAGCCGAAGAAAGAAAAGCATGCTTTGTTGGTAGCAGAGCTCCTTTTGCATTTCCTTTCCTTTACATTTGCTTCTACTCCTTTCTGTTTTTTGTTTGTTTGTTTGTTTGGTAGTATCCAGGCATTCTGGAGATATTAGTGCTATTTCCAACCAGTCCAGGGTTACCTCCATTGGTCAATGTGCGTGTTCATCAGAGACCACAACAGCATTAAATGTGAGTCATTAGACCCCAGTCTGAGAGAACTGGGGCATCCCAGGCCACTGTGCTGCAGACAGCGTCCCTGTACTGGATATTCAGAGTCCCAGGCTCTGTCCTCCAAGACGGCGGCGTTGGCTGAATACAAGAGAGTGAAAATCAGTTGCCCAACGATTCTTGACATTTTTTTCTAGTAATGAGCCACAAAGAATCGGTATTCAAAGTTTACCATTGAGAAGTGAGCTTCAGGTGGCCCTGGGAAGAGTAAAAATTCGTTATCTGCTGGAAAAGAAAAAAGAGAGAGGTTGTTCCAAGCAGCCAGAAGATACCGGTTTAACTGGTTCTGTGTCCTAATGGAATCAATCAGAGAGTGTGAACAGAAAAAGAAAAAGCCACTTGAACCGAAAACTTGGTTTCAATGACTTAGTGTCCTGGATTGAATGATCAGTTTCTGGTGAAATTTCCTAGTCAATTCAGCGAAGAGTCAAGTTTTATACATAGTCCAAGCCAGAGAGAAAGGGATCTGGGATCCATTTTACGTAAGGTAATGTCTTTTATATCTTTCGAAATAAATGTCATGCTGTAATTTCTTTTGCAATTCTTTTTAACTTAGAAATAAAATATTTGTTTTATTATATCCTTAAATCTACTTAGTCAAAGTTTCATTTCCACAATATTCTTCTAAGTGCCTACTCACTAACAAGGTACGTTGGGTAGCAACAATAACAATAATTGCTAACATTTATGTGGCATTTACCAGGCATTCTTCTAATTATTTATTAGTTTGTGTAATCCTCACATTAACCTAAAAGTGTGGGTCTTCATAGCCGATGGTAGAATTAGGGAACAGGGAGGTTAAGTAACCTGCTACAGTCACAACGCATTGCATGCAGAGCTGGGCTATGAAACGCATTGCATGCAGAGCTGTCCTTACCTTTCCGAGCAGTGCTGAATTCTAGGACAGCACTAGAATTTGGTGGAAAAACAAATTATCTCAAGAGCAACGTGTTCCCCTTTTAATGTCTAATCTTTCTTATTTTTAAAAATAATTCAACAGCCCTGGTCAGTCTGGCTCAGCGGTTGGAGCGTCACCTGCGGACTAGAGAATCCTGAGTTTGGTTCCCGCTAGGGGTACATACAAAAAAAAAATAGTAATAATAATAATAATAATAATAATTCAACAGAAAAAAAAATAAAGCCATTTTCTGATAGATTGAAGAACCTGCCAATTTGATATTAAGATGTGTGAACCAGGCAACAGCCAGTGTCCTTATTCTACATGGCGTGTTTGTCAAAAGAGACTTCACAGCCAGTGGTGATTTTCATTCATTCTATTTTACCTGCCTCTCTTCTGTGCTTTGTTGCAAAAGATATCTGTGTGGATAGCCATTCAAATGTCATTCATTTAAAAGTGCCCACCTCACATGTCATCCTCACTATCATTACAAAATGGGAAAAGCTCTTCTTACTCTTTGTACAGCTTCAGGAGAAAATAATGGGTTATACCATGTCCGTGTCCTCGTGTGATGCAGGGATGTAGGGTTTACTTGAAAGTCTGGTAATGCAGGCGTTTGTATCTTAAGGTCCTTGCTTACATACATTCTGCTTCGAGGACTCTAGGATTCTGAGCCAATATGTTTTCACGTGTGTGCCCAAGAATTGGAGGCATGGGACAGAAATGCTTGAGATTAAAAACTAAGGAGGCTCTCCTCGTCTCTTCTCTCCTTACACTGAGTCCAGTATAACTTGCTTTCTTATCTATTGCTACATTTTTCATACCTGAAATATGTCTTCATTCAGCGGTTGATATATTAAGGCATTTATTGTTCATGAAAGATGTGAAGAAGGGAGCTTATTTGGGCATCCAAATCTGAGTCTCTTTTCCAGACTCTCTTAGAACTTGGGGACACTATCATGGACTACACGGCATCAACCTGTCAAAAAGTGAGCTTTGGTAAATTGTTATTATCTTTTATCTTCACCTGAGGACATTTTTGCATTTATCTTCAGATAGAGCAGGAGAGAGAGAGGAAGGAAGAGAGAGAGAGAGAGACAAACATTGATGTGAGAGAAACACATCGAGCTGTTGCCACCCGCACAACCCCAACCAGGGCCAGGAACAAACTGCAACCCAGGTATGTGCCCTTAGTGGGAACTGAACCCAGGACTCCCTGATCCATGGGCCGATGCTCTAACTGCTGAGCCAAACTGGCCAGGGCTGGTAAATTATTAATAAAAATAAATCTCTAAGTAACATCCTGAGTGTCTGATTTACACGTTACATTAAAACCTGATCTTGGTTCTTTTGCAAAGCATGAATAAGGATGAAATCTGCAGTAGTAGGAAAAGACCGCCTCTGGTTGGTCCTTCTTTCCCAAACCACCCCTACACCGCCCGCTACCACCACCACCACCACCGCTGCATGACTGTCTCAGCAGACCTTTCCTCGCCTTGTCTTCTCTTGTCCCGTTTTGAGGTGTGCATGCGTTTGGCCACTTCCCCTCCCTGTCTACCCAGTTCTTCCTTTGATACAGCCTTCTATCAACCTTCTCTAATAGAATTGCATATGTAATTTTTCCACATAATTGTTTGAAGTGGTTTTCCTTTAATGGAATAATAATTAAATAGAAAGATAAGTCATATAAATAGCTACATTTTCAAGATGTGAAGGATGAAAAAAACAGGAGCATTGCAGGGTGAAAACACTCTACTGAGTGCTTCTGGATCTCACGGTTTACCAAATCTCTAACCAGCCATGGGATAGAGCTGGGGTGCATTAAACATGGCATTTTGTTGCCATGGTAGTTTTATTTTGTTTGTTTGTTTGTTTTATCCTCACCCAAGGACATTTTTTGCATTTATCTTCAGATAGAGCAGGAGGGAAAGAAGGAGGAAGAGAGAGAGAAATATTGACATGAGAGAGACACATCGACTGGTTGCCACCCACACGACCCAAACCGGGGTCAGGGCAAACTGCCACCAAGGTACGTGCCCTTAGTGGGAACTGAACCCGGGACTCTCCGGTCTGTGGGCCGACGCTCTAACCACTGAGCAAAACTGGCCAGGGCCATGGTGGTTTTTTTTTGTTTTTTTTTATTTTAATCCTCACCCCAGGACATTTTTCCATTTTTTGTTCAGATAGAATGGGAGGGGGGGGGAGGGTGAGAGAGAGAGAGAGAGAGACATTGACGTGAAAGGAACACATCGAGTGGTTGCCACCCACACAACCCAACCAGGGTTGGGGACAAAATGCAACCGAGGTACATGCCCTTAGTGGGAACTGAATGAACCCAGGTCTCTCTGGACTGCAGGCCGACACTCTAACCACTGGTCAAAACTGGCCAGGGCCATGGTGATTTTATTAATCATACTATTCTCCCTCGCCAGTCTCCCTCTCTAAAGGCTGGAAAAGCCAAATACTTACTCAGACTCTCTTGCAGATAATGGTAGCCCCTGACCCATTTCTAGTCAATAACACATAAAGAAAAGTCTGCTGGAAGATTCTAGGAGGGGTATTGGTCTCCCTGTTAAGAGAGAAGCGCAGGAAGAAAAACGGCTCTGTCCCCACTGCTTCCTACTTTGAAGGTGGTTGTGAGAACATGATGGCAGGTGCTGCTGCAGCCATCTTGCAGCAAGGAGGAGAAGGTCAAGGGAATTGCAGAGACACTGACAGAGGGACTTGATGTCATTCTGTTGCAAAGTACTCATTCAACCTCTGTTTACTGAATCCTTTTTAGGCACCAGGCATTGTACTAGTGCTGGGGATTCACATGTCCCTGTTTACAGGGAGCTTACATTTTGGTAGGAGAAAAAACAGTCAATAATAAATATATCAGCTAGAGTTAAGAGCTATGATAAAAATTAAGAAGGATAAGGGATCTGGGGATTGAAGGGGTGGCATTTTATATAGGTTGAGAAAGAAAAGTGTGTCTGATAAAGTGACATTTGAGAGAGCTGAAGGGGGTGAGGGAGCAAGTCCTACAGATATTTGAGGGGTGGGCGGTGGGAAGGAGTTCTCCAGGAAGAGGGAACAGCATATGCAAAGGCCCTGAGAAAAAACACATTCAGCATGTTCAAGCTGCTGCAGGAAGACCACAGAGGCCAGAACTCAGTGAGCAACAGGGAGAATGGAAGGGAATGCGATAAGAGAGATCATCGGAGGCTTGGCAGCTGTGGTAAGCATTTTAGAGTTCGTTCTTAAGGACGTAAAAAATTGTTGGAGGATTTTGAGTAAGGGAGCAATGCAGTACTTAAATTTGATCTTCTTGGTACTTCAAAAAGCCTTGCTAGCTGCTGGATAGAGAAAATGTTGAAGGAGACCAAGGGAGGAAACAGGAGACGAGTTAGAGAAACGCTGGGTGAGAAATGGTGGCTGGCCATAGGTACAGATGGTGGAAGTGGAGAAAAAGGTTAGATTCTAGATCTATTTTAAATTTTTATTTTTTTTCTTTATTGAATTTTAGAGAGAGAAAGGGAGAGGGAGAGAGAGATAGAAACATCGATGAGAGAGAACATCGATTGGCCGCCTCCTGCATGCCCCTCACTGAGGGTTTGGCCCACAACCTGGGCATGGGCTCTGACCGGGAATTGAACCGGTGACCTCTCAGTGCATGGGTCAACCCTCAACATTGAGCCACACCGGCCAGGCTCTAGATCTGTTTTAAATGTCACACCATCAGAATTTGCTGAGGGGTTTGATACTCAATATCAGACTTCATATATTATGAAAAAAAACCTCTTGTTTAATGCACTACTAACACGGCGCTGTCTTGCTTGCAGCTGCAAGTATTCTTGACATCGATGGGAGCAGAACTATTATTTCTTCATGTATCCTTTTCTTTCCAGTTTCGCACATTCTAATGGAATCATTAGTCTTGAATCATTATGGAGTTTTTCTATAAAATTTACTTAATTATTAAACTCCATTGAAACATAATAAAGAAAATTGAGGCACAGATGGCTTAAATACCATGATAAAAGTCACACAGCCAGTTAATGAGTATTGAGATTACAGCTCAAGAGTTCCGATTACAATAATAATTCAACATGCTAATACAAAATAGCTTCGGCCGGTTTCACGCGACTGGGAGGTGGCCGAGCCAGTTTGAACGCGGGGCAGCGTTCTGATTCCAGGGGCCTAGTGGCTTCGCCCGGCATCGGGTGGCTTTTCCTGGGAATCTCTGGGTCCTGCATGCACAGGCTTTCCTGAGGCCCACAGGGGCAGCACGAGGCCTCAGCCTCTCTGGAAGCCCAGATAAAGGAGGAGAGGTTGGATTCACCATGGAGAACCGTGTGGCAGAAAAGGAGAGAAACCTGGCTCAGAAAGAGGATAATTTAAAGCACTTCTTTTAAATGAAAGCAATCAGTGCTTCTTCTGGTGAAAAGTACGGTGGGTCAATCACAAGACTGAGAGAGTCTGGAATCCACTACGTGGTCAAAAATAGACCCCTTTTGAGGGCTTTGGAGAGTTTCACCAGAGCAGCGCTGGCCAATAGGGACATAACGCCAGCCACCTATATAATTTTAAATGTTTTAATAAGCATATTAAAAAAGTAAAAGAAACAGGTGAAATTAAAGTCCTATTTCATTTAACTGAATACGTGCAACCATTATCATGTTAACATGTGACACAAGCCACATCTCAAGTGCTCGGTGGTGACATGTGGCTGATGGCTGCCATCTCGGAGACACGTCTTCAGAGAACCAAACATGAAAACGTGCAAAAAGAGCCCTGGCCAGTTTGGCTCAGCGGTTAGAGCATCGACCTGCGGTCCCGAGAGGCCCGAGTTCAGTTCCCGCTAAGGGCATGTACCTCGGTTGCAGTTTGTCCCCGGCCCTGGTTGGTCGTGCGGGTGGCAGCCACTCGATTGTCCCTTTCACATCGATGTTTCTCTCTCTCTCTCTCTCTGTTCCTGTCTCTCCCTTCCACTCTACCAGAACAAAAAAGGAAAAATGTCCTCAGATGAGGATAAAAAAAAAAAAAAAAGAAAACTTCCGTGAGGACAAAACACAAGTATTTTTAAGAACTCATTATAATTTGACCTGTTGCAATGTATTTTGACCAAAACACAGACTATTCCTAAATCACTAAAATATGGAATAATATTTGAGAAAGAATATTGAAAGAGTATCAAACAAACACTTGGAAGTAGAAGGGAAAATGGGAGTAATGCCCATCAAGATTGATGCAAGGACTAAATGAGATAAAATATATATTTTGCAAAATAGAATATTGTTTGAGATAAAATATATTTTGCAAAATAGACTATTATATACCTTATTTTATTGTATACTCTACTAGAGTATGGGCTCTATGAAAGTATTACTTTTTTATTTTATTAGAATATTGGTCCTTGGTTATATAAACACCAGATATCTGTAGATGATTCTTTTCCTCCAATATTAGTATACTCTTTGCTTTTTAAAGTCACTATACATCAGGAAACACTGACCAGGAAGACTTTTAAAATCCCAGGCAGGAACAATCAGTTTGATAAAACCTGGTGGCATTCTCTCCAGACGTTCAAGGAATATATGGATCTGTATACATGGAAAATTTAGAGAGTTTTTAAATGTAGCAGCAAGTGTAGGGGAGAGAGAAATGCTGCTGGTTTCACAAGCCTTTCTGAAGAAAAAGCTGAATTAGCTCACTGTATTCTGAGACACATAAGTACATGTAAATATATAAACATGTTTTTTTTCTCCCTAATATCTGAGATTTCTGAATTTCTCTATAATTACATTTAGCAGGGAAAAGACCCAGGCCTGTGATGAGCAGCTGCCAGCACTCTGTCCCCCTCCGAGCGTAGTAACAACCCACCAATCGCTGTCCCAGCCCTTCCGCGGAAGCTATGGGCCACATGCGTGAGCACTTACAGAACTTCACAGGTTTCCATGGATACAGGAATTTTAGTGCTAAGGCACATTTACTATAGTTTTTCTTGTCATCAAGAGTCCTGTAAACACTTGTGCTTTAAAATTTTGTGCAGAAATTTAGCATTTTACAGAGGACCAAGTCAGAATTCCTCTTCCCAAGAGCATTGTATGATTTCCTCTTCTGGCAAAGTCCCTGAGCCATTTATATTTGTGGCCTCTTTTCAGTGATATACTTTTATTTATTAGACTAATAAAAGAAAATGAAGGTTTAACTATATTGTCAGTGGTGTCACTTTTAAGTGATAGGTATTTGTGCTTTGTAAATGTTGCAATGAATAAATAGGACACCTTGCTGGGAGTTGTTACAAATCTGTGGAAATGGCAGACTATTTTATTATTTTTCCCATTTCCTTTATATCCCATGTCACGCAGCTAGCAAATGGCAGGAGTGACAGTAGAACCCAAGACTCCTTACTCAATGTCCATGTTTTTTCCCTTGTCCTCTCCCTGGGCAGAATGCAGGCAACTTCTACAGAAGGCAAACCCTTTTCCTTCCTTCCTTGCCATGTGCTGATAGGTTTCTCTGCCTCTGACCTGGGCTCTATTAAAGCATTCTTTTCTCCATCTGTCCCCTTGACTGCCTCAGAGACTTGGCTCAGCCTAACTCACCAAGTTTAGTAATTTCAAATGCACATACCTATTAGGAAGCAGTAGTCACAGAGGTATCACATAACCTGGATTCACACTGCACACGGACTCCGTAGAGAAACAGATTTCTAGTTCCAATCACATTGACCAAGAATGTAAAAAGCAGATTGAAAGGGAGGCTCGAACAATATGTATAAAAATCCAATCTGAGCAGACATATTGCCTGGATAGTCCAGTCAAGAAAAAAGCTTTTACTTCAACAGCATGGGTTTTGGGGGGTGGAGTTGGAACTATTTGAATGACTGTCTCAACTCTCACTTACTATGCTCATGTAGCCAACCTCCTGGGTTAGCTCATCACGTATCTGTGTGAAACCACCAGATCTTTACAAGACTTGTTTTGCACTAGGTCTCACTCACTTGGTAGGTGCAAGCCTTTGTGTGTGTGTGTGTGTGTGTGTGTGTGTGTGTGTGTCTAAAACGAAGACTTTGCTTTTACTGTCTGGTTAGACAGAGTCTGGGTGGAGGAAGAGCCCCTGACCGGGAGGCCTGCTCTGGGTCCCACCCCGCAGACCTGTGCACTCAGCCCAACTGCTGGGACCTGCGTAGTCATGAGTTTCTCCTGAGGATCAGATGAGATAAAGGATATGAAAATACTTTGCTAATTGTGAAATGAGCACCCCAAATAGGGTTTTTTTGAGGACTGTCTGACATTACACAGTGCCAATTGATTTTAGACTCCATGTGCTAAAAAAAAACCCAAATATTGGCCCTTGTGACCTCACAGGGCTCTTACTGGAATGTGGATTTGATTTATTTAATAACAAACATGACTAAACCATCTCTGTGATTTCAGTGCTTCAACCCTCTCAACCCAATTAGGCAGCAACTGGGAGTACCACCCAGGGGTGCGTCACTTAATGTGAGAGCCAAAATGACAGGAACTGGTCCTTCGGTTGTAATTGATTATCTCCTCTCATCACATACCATGCGGCCCTTGAGATCTCAGAATTACAACTCTAGATCCAGGCAAATTTGGCTATTATTGCCCTAGACTAATTCCTCATTCCTTCTGAATGGAAATGTTAATTCTGTGCTCTTCACCCATAGAGTACCTATGAGTGATTATCTCTCCAATCCATAGAAACGCAGGGAGAACTCAGAGCTCTTCTGAACTACAAAGCTTTGTCTGTTTCTCCTATAAATTCCATTCAGGCATCACTCTGAATTCACTCTTAATCAAATACATTTCATCTATACCTGTCAGGGATCTAGAAGTTAAAAATACAACATTTATTTCATTTTAATTTTACTGTGATGCAAATACCCCTAAATGAAACAACAATTTATCATTTTGCCCTGACTGAGCAACCCTCCGCAGTTGACATTCATGAATCCATAATGTGGGGAGGAGACTGGATGATTAAGTGTCCGATTTGAGAAAACAGATTAACCTGGCAAACGTAATCAATTCAGCTCATAAGCAGGATGGCTTTATAAGTGCTCACAATAACTCTCCTGTATAAAATCACGAACTACTTCCTTCAGTGATGACTGCATTGAAACAGTTGGGGAACACAAAGCAAATGCATGTTTATGGCTTTCTCTCTGAAACATTAAAAGGGTATGGAAAAGTACATCTGATTCAATCTACAACTAAAAATGTATTAAATAGGGAACGTGTAAGAAAAATTTGAATTCATATAAGACAAAGCTACAACCCTTCAAGTGTTCTAGTCTCCACTTTGCCAACAATTGTATCTAGATCCCACATGCTCTCGATGTCTTTCTAAGTGCACTGCTTCCAAAGGTGCCAGAGCCATGCACAGACACCCTCCATCTTCATAACAGAACCTGGTCCTTTATAAAAGCTACTGCACTTTAGTTCTATCTCATTTAGACAAAGCACATGTAATTAGCAAGCTTCTTCAGCCTTCAAATCAGAAGGGGAAGAAATCTTTCCTTTTAGCTGAGATTCCATTTACATCAGAGTAAAAATCTAGGTTATGACTTATTTGAAGAAAAGTCCCGTGAAGTGCTCCAAAAAGTGCCCTTCCAAGCAGTCTGCCAGGCTTCCTCACTGAGCTGGTTAGTGTTTCTGGCCTCCCTTTCTGAGCAACGAGGAAAAGGATACTCTTCATGCCCAGTTATTTTTAAACGCACATGGCTGCATGCCTGGAGGCCTCTGCTGGCCCACCTGGCCTGGGAGAGAGGCAAGCTCTGTTCTGTCATGTGTACCCGAGTCACACCAAATAAGGGACTGTCTCTGCTTATCCGTCTAGAACCAGACTGCTGGTAGGGACAGGGCAGGGGAGGCGGGAAGGGGAATGGGCTGCCCGAGAGAGTCTTGTCTTTAATGAAGGCCCCATCCAGAGCCAGGTAAATTTCCCTCCCGGGGAAACTGGTACCTGGAGGTCTATGGGAACAGAGGCCAGTGCATTTTCCTTTCTGCTTTCTCCCCTCTCCCCTCTCCCATCTTCCCAGCCCGAAGTTCATCTTAGGTTGGAGGGTGGTGACAGGGAGGGGTCCAAAGGAGCGGGGTCCACGTTTGCCCTCACAGCCCCTGGGCGCTGGATGGGGCTCACAGGCACGCACCTGCAGGGGTGACTGTGATGGGAAGCAAGGTGTGTTTTTTAGGCCAGTCCGTCCTCCCGCCCTTGGTGAGTCAAATGCTGAGATGTTTTCTTTAGGCGCAGGGACCAGGATTTTTTTCACTGACACAGAAGTTTGTGCAGCGCTAGAAGGGGGCGTACTTCTAGTGGGTGTACTGTACACGCGTGTGTGCACAGGACCATTTCTGGGCTCGACAAGGCGAGTTGACTTTGTAACCGAAGCCATCAAAGTTAGCTACTGGAAAGTCCCAGTGTCTGGGAGGGGGTCGTTGGTTAGGTACAGCGCCAGGGCTGCATTTTAACCCCTGGGTTTGTGGCTGTCAGTGCGTGCGGAGCGGAGGTGTGGCGTCAAGGCTCCTGGGGTGAGCGGGGTGCGGCACGTGTGCGGTTGGGGTGGCGCTTGTGTAAGGGCGGACTGTAGACGGGCGAAGGGGGCTCCCCCGCGGCAGCGCGTGCCGGCAGTGTCCCGGCGCCAGGGCGTCTCCGCGCGGCAGGGCTGGCGTTGGCGCCGGAGGTGGCCCTGGGTTGGTCGTGCGCTGCTGTCGCCTAGACCTCCGCCGGCAGCGGACCGAGTCCGCCCGCGGCCGCTAGCATGAGGACAGCACCTGCGAGGAGGCCAGGGCTACCCTACCTAGGACCCCACAGCCGCCACCGGTGGGGGAAGACGACCAGGCTTAAGAGTGAGGTGTGCTGGGGATGGGGAGGGAGGGCCTCCAGGCTCCCAGGCAGACTTGTTTGAACCAACTGTAACAGAAAAGTCTCCAGGGAGAGCATCTACATAAATTACCGCGTCCCCCCTACCTTTAAAAAAACAAACAAACAAATGGGAGAACAGAGGTCTCAGGAAGAGAATCTCTTCCCCAAATCACACACCTATTAAGTGGCAGAACCAGGAATAGAAACCGAGTCTGGCTTCCCAAAGTTTTTAAACATACTATCCTCCCTGAAGTGGAATTGAGGAACAATGCAAGTGATTACTATGATAAAATATTACATTTTGGAAATACGGGTGGTGCTATCACTTGGATATTCAGAACTATGACCATGACTTAGTGCTGGAAAGCCCAGCCACTCTGCCTCCTTGGGCTGGGCTCCTCGTCCCTTCATTCATTAAACATTCGCTCAGCAGTTATTTGTGCCAGGCACTCTGCAGGAAACAGGAGGTACAGGGAAAAACAAGAACCAGCTCTCCATACCAAGCAGAAGAGAAAACTCCCCAGACACCAGTGACTGAGCAGGTGGAGGAAATGCTATGGGCTTCGGATACACTGCTCCGTGGAAACTCAGGGGGGGATGTCGTTTCTGGCTGACTGGAGGAAAAACCCAGGGAGGGAGTAGCATCTGACCTGGATCTATAAGACTGGGTCATTTGGGGACATTGGAAAATGGGCGGTGCAATCCAGGTAGAAGGTTCAGTGTTAGCAACAAAACTCTAGGTGAGTGTGAGGAATAAGGAATTGTTTACTTTGCCTAGGATGTAGGCGTGAATACAGAGGCCAGGATCTCAGAGGGGACGATGGGGTGTGGGTAGTGGGGAGCTTTGGAGGGATTCCAAGCAGAGAATGACAGTGCAGTGGCTGCAGGTGGTTCATCTGGTTGGGAGGTGGAACCCTCAGCGGGAGTGAGGATGCTGGACCAGGAATCCTTGCAGCTCTGAGGGTTTGTGAATTAGCCAATCTGGGAGCACAAGGCTTCATGTCAGTGTAGTAGGACTGGATGAAAAATGCAGCGCGAGTGGGAAAGCGTCCAAATTGAACTGGGAGACTGTTGGACTATAGGGATAGCCTGTGATACTGTTTCTGACTTCCCCATAGCATTCTTGGGAGCAGTTTGCGGAAAAGTGCTCTTAGTATTCCTGTGACATAGGTGGCCGCATGGACACGAGCAGCAGTCAATCAGCCGGTCTCGCTCTGTGCAGTGGGCAGTTATACTTTTTGATGCATCCCCAGGGACCAACATGGAGCTATAAACAGGGCAGCCTGTTCTGGCAGTTGAAAGAGGAAATTGGTTGTACAAAGATTACAGACTTACCTTCGTGCCACTCTGTTATAAACTCGTCAAACAATTCTGTACAGTGAACTGTTAAAATGAAGTATTTTTACCTTAAAGGTGAGACACACAGAGTGCAGTAGGGGACTTTATAAATGTATCTGTAATTGGTTCTGTTACCATGTATGAAGCACTACATGTGCTTGAATGAAATAGGTAGACGTGGTCCATGGAAATCAAATTATCCAAGCCAGACACATTATAGCCATTTCCCTAAGGTCTGAGTCTGGGTATCTTCTAGATGATTCTAGCCCCACCTTGACACCTCATCTGCTGGAGAAGAGCAAGGGTTCCCCAAGGCTCTACTCCTCATTGCTCCCTGGTTCCACACATGAATGTTTAGAAACTTCCTGTGGTGTTTCATGAAATATATATTCTGTGTGCTTTGCAGTTTATCTCATGAGTATTTGGGAAGAGGGACAAGATGAAATATTGTTTCGTAGCAGTTCTTTTGGTGAATGATGTTAATTGGTGGTGTACGTAATGCAGGAGCGTGCAGTCTGGAATAAGAAGAGAGATCTGAAATTGAAATCTAGTTCTGTCACTCACTACCTGTGTGACTTCGGGGCCGACACTTAACTCACCTGCGTCTCAGATTCTTCATCTGTAAAACGGTGATCATAACGGTCAGCTCACAGCGCGTGAGGAGGCCGTGGAAATGCAGCAAGGGGGGTGTGTTTACCGGGAGAAGCAGTTAGGACTGGAAGCCTGACCTCGGAGGTAGGCGTCCAGGTGTGGCTTCTGCCCTTTCCTGCAGTGGGGTGTTGGATGAGTTCCTGAACTGCTGTGAGCATAAGGTTCCTCATTTTTAAAATGGAGGAAGTAATTATCTTTTTTTGTGGTGTCGATTTGAGGATTACACCTAGCACAGTTTCTGGAAAACAGAATGAGAGAACATTATAGTTGCAAGGGACCTTAAAAGGCTTCCTTACCCTAACGTTACTACCCCCCACTGCCATGGAAATTTTATTAAAAAACATTTTTTTTCTTTATTGGTTTTAGAGAAAGAGAGGAAGGGAGAGGGAGAGAGAGAGAGAAACATTGATGAGAGAGAACATCGATTGACCGCCTCCTGCCTGCCCCCCACTGGGGATCGGGCCTACAACCTGGGCATGTGCCCTGACCAGGAATCAAACTGGTGAGCTCTTGGTGCACGGGTCGATGCTCAACCACTCAGCCACACCAGCCGGGCTGGAAATTTTATTTTTATCAACCCTGACTGTGTTTAAATATTTCCATTCCATTATTGGATCATCTTCAGGAAAATAAAATAGTCTTCATATACAGCTCAAAACTGCCTCAATGTAACTTCCATATATTATAGGTCCTCTTCTATGCTCTGTTAAAAAACAAAAAAAACCAAAAAAATAACCATTGGTCTTTTTAAAAAATATTTTTTGAGGTAAGTGCAGATTCATATGCAGTTAGTTATAAAAAACAATGCAGAGAGATTCCTTGGACCTTTATGTGGTTCCTCTCATTGATAACAACTTGCAAAATTGCAATACAGGATCACAACCAGAAGATACACATTGACCTGATGGAGAGGTAGGACATTTCCATCACCACTAGAATCTCCAGTGTTGCCTTTTTATAGCCACGCCCACTTCCCTCTCACCACTTCCTTAACCCTGGCAATCACTATTTGTTCTCTATTTTTATAATTTTGTCATTTCAAAAATGTTATACAGTTAGGATCCCACATTATGTAACCTTTGTCATTGGCTTTTTTCACTCAGCATAATCCTCTGGAGATTAATCTAGGTCTTTGCATGCATCAATAGTGTGTTCTTTCTCCTTCCGTAGTAGTAGTATTCCATAGTATGGCTGTCCCACAGTTTGTTCAGACTTCACCTATTAAAGGTCACCTAGGTTGTTTCCAGTTTTGGGCTATTATGAATAAGCTGCTTTACAGGTTTTTGTATGAGTATAAGTCTTCATTGTCTTCAGTCTCTGGTATAAATAGCTAGGGGTGCAGTTTCTGGATCATATGTTAGTTACAAATTAAGTTTTTAAAAAAATTGACAGACTTCTTCCAGAGTGGCTGTACCAGTTTATATTCTCACCAGCAATTAACGAGTGATCCAGTTATCCTGCATCCTTGCCAACATTTTGTGGTCACTATTTTTTATTTTAGCTTCTGTGATTAGAGTGTAGGGCTATCTCATCATGATTGTAATCTGCATTTCTATAATGGCTAGTGATGTTTAACCTGGCTGACTTGACATCTGTGTCTTCTTTGATTAAATGTGTCTTTGTGTGTTTTGCTCAAGTTCTAATTTGTTCCTTGCTTTTTTGTTGCTGAGTTCTAAGAGTTTGTCATGTTCTCCATACTAGTCTTTTCTTGGATATGTGGTTTGCAAATGTTTTCTCCCTCTCTGTAGTTTGTCTTTTTGTTGTTTCCACAGATCTTTTACAGTGCAAACATTTTTAATTTTGAGGACATCCGATTGCCAGCTTACCTTTTATGGAGAGCACTTTTGGTATCAAGTCTAAGAACTTTCTGCTCACCCTAGATCCTGAGGATTTTCTCCTCTGTGGGTTTTGTTGATGATTTATAGTTTTACATTTATGCTTATGATTCACTTTGAATTTTTTTCCCCAGTGAAAATTCAATTTGTCCAGCAAAACGATTTGTTAAACAGATTTTGTAAAATAGCATATGACCTTGGGCAAGACAAATCACCTACCTGGTTCTGTATCCTCTGTTGTAACAGTGAGGGGTTGTGTGAGGACTAGATGGGTGTCATTTGGGATCCATTCCTGGAAGACACGGGATTCCAAAAACCTCAGTAGCAGCAACAATAAGGAGCAGGTGGGGCTCTCATGCCCCTCCCTCACTTCATGCAGGGCAGGGCTGCTTTGCATATTTTGTATTGTTGAGAGTCTATCTGATACCTGATTTGACACAGAGCCCCACCGCTAAAAACAAGATTGGACAGCATGCGTTCGGTAACATCTAAAGTGCCTTTCTAGGGGCTCAGCGTCAGGAAGCCCTTTCCCTCACACATTAGCCTTCAGTTACCTCTTAGTTTCTTGAGCGCTTCCTCATGTGAAATGTTTTCCTTGTTATCCTGTCATCCCTCTTTATAAATATGACAGGCCTCGTGAAATTACATTTCATAAACCAGTTTACAAGTTACATGTCAGAATTCGAAACGTGTTAAATATATTAAAATTCTGCAGTGGAATCGTCCATTCCGCAGAATTATCGTGGCTGAAAGAAGATAAGGAAATAAAATTACACATAAGCACGAACCAGTCCTTCAGCCTTTGCAAACAGCTGCCCCTCTCTTACCATCCCCCCGCCCAGCTCTTGCCGGATCACAAAGCACTTGCAACAGCTTTTAGCCAGTTCACGAAAGGTTATTTGCAACAGCTTTTCGAGATCAACAGTTCAGCCTTATTCTTCCTATGCCTGCCTTCAAAATGATGAAACTGAGATTCAGACGATTTGAATGACTTTCCCAAAGTAAAGGAACTAGCAAGTAAAAGACCAGAGACAAGAGTTCATATTTTAAACACCTAGTCCAGCTATTCTCCCCTCTATATTTTATAATATAAAGGATTCAGTGACTATTTCCTCAAACTTGGCATTTTCTACTGTCACTTTTTATCTGTAAAATGGGTGAATAACAAATCAACTCAAATAGTTGTAGGTTTTTAAAAAGTTAAATAGGGTTAATTGAGATACTGCATTTGAAAAAAAAAAGGGTTGCGCTGCAGATTGCTCTCTGTTTAAATGGTGGTTGTTCTTGGGAGCTTGGCTGGGTCTCTGACTTTGAGCAGGCAGCTGTATGTGCTTGCTGATTCCAATTCGATGTGTTTGTTTATATTATCGTATATTATCTATTTTTCCTTCTAGTACCCACGTGGCCAAATTGTGAACTGCCATATCAATAAGACTCAGCATAGTTGAGAGGGTGGTTAGACTTAATGGTTTCCATAAAGTTTTTTTAATGGTTATTTTTCAACAGATGGACAGCTTATATAGGCCACATTTCTGTGCCAGTGTGATGATTGAAATTTTCAACAGATGGCATACAACTACTTGGGAAAACACCCTCCCAATATTAATTGTTGTAAAAAAGACTTTCAGAGTGCCAGAGAAATGGTAGTGTGTCTTCCCAAGTCCTTAGCCTGTGCTATTATAATGATAATTTAGATGATGTGGAAGTTCCCCTTCCCAGCACTTGGATTTATTTTGTAACTCAGTGTACAACATCTATGTTAGATGAGGAACGCTCTGTTGTCAACTTGATGTTCAAAATGGATTTGGCATTAAATCTCCTTTTGATTATTAATGGATATATATAACTTCCTCTTGCTGAGTCATTCTACTTGTGTGCCATACATAGAAACTGTAACATTTCATAAAAATAAACTGTAAGAGACTTAAATGTTCTTTCTGAAAAGTATTGAATTTCAAGGAAAAAAAACTCTTCAAACTTAGAATTTTAAGACATGCTTATCGATATAATGAATTCTCCAACCTTGCAAATTACGCTACTTCAAGGCTGACCACCTTGCGCTGTTTCTGGACTCAGGAAGTGAGGAATCAGACACTAAGCAGGGCTTTGGGGGGGATGGAAAGCTGTGGGGGTGTTTGTGGCTGTCATGATGACCAAGGGCATTCACTGGTGTTCAGTGGGTGGAGGCCAGAGGGCACAGCTCGGCACAAGGAAGAAATGTTCTGAATCCTACTAGATGCCTGAGTATCTGGCTGGATACTCACCTGAGCCTGGAGCTTGTATCTGCTTAAATTAACTCACAGAGTAAGTTTTGTAATACACTAAATTTTTTTGCATAGAATTAGAATATTAGCATCCACCCATGGATGCTCTTTAATTTATGATGCTGCTATATGAGAGGCTGAAAGACTTCTCATCTTCTGATTTTCAATCCTGACTCTTTCATACTCAGTAAGTATAAGAATACAAACACTTTATTATGTTTCTTATGTAGTTATTTACATGGTAAACAGATTTTAATATGAATGTCCTTCTCTTTTCTATTCCAAATAGGCATTATATTAATATTTTTGAAATTTTGACTATAGGTAAATAATAGTTTTTGTAAGTTCATGGATTTAAAGAGAGAACTATAAGATGCTTGTTCTAATAAAGGGGCCTTGGGTTGGTCAGGATAAGAAGCATTGCTATAGAAAACGAAGCAATATCAAGTCTTTCCCCACTGTCTGCTTGCGCATCGTTCAAAGAAACAGACAAGGGCATGCGTCTAAGTCTTTATTAAGCAGTGTAATCCCAGTAATTCTGTCTCCCTTGGCTTCTATGGAAGTCTTAAACTGAATTTCTTTTGACAAATCGTATCAGCTAGATTTTCTTTATGTCTGTCATTACAGATGGCATTTACTGGTTGCTTTAGTTTGAAATATCCTGGCAACCCCCAGCCAGGGGACTTGATTGAAGTGTTTCGCCCTGGCTATCAGCACTGGGCCCTGTACTTGGGCGATGGCTATGTTATCAACATAGCACCTCGAGGTAAGGTTTATTTCCTGCAGCTCCCGGGAGCATTTTAGTTTTTTTTATTATAAGAAAGAATCATGAATGAAATCATAGTATTAAACAAAATAAAATGTAAAAAGTGGGTAAATAGAAGTGATCTAGGTTTAGGGAAGAACATTTTAAGACCAAAGAGGCATTGAAGAAATCACAAATGTCAATTAACATCAAAATTTAAAACTTCTGGCTCAAAAAACAAACAAAAACACAATTTAAAAGTAAATAATCAGCCGGGAAAAATATTTGCAACAAACATGACAAGAGTCACTGTTTTTATATATCACACAAATTATTTCAATTCATTCAACACCTATAGATTCATCAGTATACTGTTCTAGATACTGAGGATACGTAGACATCTCCCTGCATGGGGCATACATTCTAGTGGGGGAGAGAGGAAGAACGCTGAGAGCCATGTCCGAATAAAGATTAATAATATGAAGAAAGTAAATCATAGAAGCAGGATATGAAGTGCCAGAGGGTTAGTGGTACAGTAATTTTAAATGAGGTGGCCGGGAAAATCTCATAAGAAAGTAACATTTGAGATCTTGAAAGAGGTGAGAAGACCAGACAGATGATATTTGGGAAAAGGGTTTTCCAGGCCAGGTGGGCAGCAAACACCCATATCCCCCAAAAACAAATAGGTAAAGAATTATGAAAAATTTGCAGAAGAAGAAAGCAAAAGCCAATACCCATATTTAAGGATTTTAACTTATTATTATTATTATTATTATTTATTCTCACTCGAGGACATTGTTGCATTTATCTTCAGATAGAGAGGGAGGGAGAAAGAGAGAGAGAGAGAAACATTGATGTGAGAGAGACACATTGACTGGTTGCCACACACACGACCCCAACCGGGGCCAGGGACAAACTGCATCTGAGGTACGTGCCCTTAGTGGGAACTAAACTTGGGACTCTCTGGTCCCCGGGCCGATGCTCTAACCACTTCACAAACTGGCCAGGGCAGGATTTTACCTTTTTAGTCACCTAAGAATTATCAAATAAAATGACATATTTTATGCCTATCACATTAACAAAGGTTAAAATATGGTAACAATCATTGTTGATAATGGTATACTGAAACAAACACAAAGATATTGTTGATAGAAATAGAAGTTCATAAAATAATTCACAAAGATAATGTAATCCTATCTGTTGAAAGTCTTAAAGGAGTTCACATGTTCTGACCATGTAATTGTACTTGTATGAATCTGTTCTTAGAAATATCAAAGAGATAGAAACCAACGTTTCTGTATACGGCTGTTCACATCTATCTCACTTATAATGGTTTAATAAAATAGACTGGCTTAAAGTTCAATAGGGGAATGGTTAAACAAATTGTTATTTAGCCACAAAATATTAGGCATCTGTGTTTGGCAGGATTCTTGAGTTGCAAATAACAGAAATCAAACTCAAATGAACTTAAACAAAAAAGATAATCATTGTTTCACGAAGGGAAACTACAGAAAAGGTAGAGGTGGTGCTGGCCCCCGGAATGTGAGACTGAGAGGTATGAACACTGTTAAGACTCTCTGTCTTACAACTGTATCTATTTGTTCTCTCTGTTGTCCTCATTCCCCCAGGCTGTGTGTCTCTAAGAAGCTGAACTGAAGACCATCAGCATCTGTAGGCTCTTATTTATAATCTCGTGACCCAACAGAAGAGATAGCTCACCCTTGCCTGTCGCAATTAGAAAAATCATTGAGAATGACTCTAATTCATCCAGTGGGCGTTCCATACCCATTGCTAGACCATCACTATGCCCACGAGAATGGGATATTTGTTGGCCTAGACAGAGTCTTTTTCAGAAAGAGGCAGTGATGGGATGAGGTGCTAGATAGACAAAAACAATAGCCACTATAAAAGCTATTAAAGATCACATTGCTGGATGTGTTTAATTGCATGAAAGAGGATCCTTATATGATATTTATTTGAAAATTCCAGATTAAAGTGCAACATGTAATATAAAACCTACTTTGCAAAAGAGTAATGTATAAACACACATGAATACACATACACACATGCACCTCTACATGTGTTAATAAAAGACATAATACAAGTACATTAAAAAAGTAGCAGTTATTTCTGGGTGGCAGGATGGTGAATGATTTATATGCATGTGTTTATACTGTATTCTCTCTTTTTTTTTGTATTTTATAAATGTTTAGAAATGAGCACAAATTAATTTATTAGGAAAAATATATGCAGATAAATAGCCTTTAAAGAGAAGTGTTTATAGACCCAATTTTTACTGTATTGAGAACTTTTAATGAAGTAATTTTTGCAATATTTTGAGATAGTTGCTTCATGTTCTAGAATACTGAAAATGGAAATGGTGAATAAAATGGCATTTATGATACAGAGCTTCTAGTTCCTACAGAGTCTGGTGATTAACACTGAGCAAGTCTCTACATTATCTCTGTACTTTTCACATCTGGAAAAATCATATGAGATTTTGGTACTGTTTTCTTATTTTCATGTCATAAGCTTCATTTTAATGTGGTCTAAGCACTGAGCTATGATTCTGTAGACTGAAATTCAATCCCTGTTTATGTTGTTAACCATTCAAGTGGTATTTTACCAGTCAGTTTACTTCTCCAAGCTTCAATTTCCACACCTGCAAATTGATTACATCAGACTACTAAAAAAAAAAAAAAGTTTAATAATTCTAACTAGGATAAATGTGCTCTAAGAACTTGTAATGTGTAGGAACGTTCCATGTGTAAGATTTGGAAATGCTGCTCCAATGAATAGGAGCTTGCAGATAGGAAAAAAAAAAAAAAGAGCGAGGAAGAAAGTTTGCTTTCAGTCATGACTAAAAGGAAACGTGTCTAAACAGTGGTTGTATAGAGACCCTTCCTCTCATGATTTATTGGAACAATGGCCAAGCACAGCTGTCTCAGACAGATGGCAAGGCTGGCATTGGAGCTGAACACTGAGGACCTGTCTGTCCAGCCTCAGACCCTGGCTGCGGCAGGCCAGCATGCAGAGGTCCCTGGCAGTCTAGGCAAATGCTTACCCACAGAGGCAGCTAAGAGGGAGTGACGGAGCATGAGGCCTTGGAACAGGTGGGTAAGCCACAGCCTGAGGCCAAGGGAGCAGACAGTGCATACTAGGTTAGGCTCAGCGTCAGGACTTAGTTTCTTGGCCAAAGAAACTGGTAAAACAAAAGCCGTGACTCCACCTGACCCCTGTTCACCCCTCAGAGGAGTGGGGTACCGTGCGGATTTCAAATTGGAACCAAATTGCAGCCTAGTTGAAAGAGTAAGTGTAAAAACATGAGGTGAGGGCAAGATATGCAGCTTAGATGTCAGGACAACCCTAGTAATCATAATGCACTGGTGCTAAAGCCCAACAGTATTAGTTGGGAAGGGCTCACGTGCTGAAAAAGCATGCGCAGAGAAACCATGGGCAGTGGTCCTATCTGTACCATATTAGAGCCATATACCAAGATCTCTAACAATAATACCAACTGATGGAGAACTTATTACTCAAGAAGGGGTACAGTTTTCATACCCAGTTTACTCTTGGGGAGATACAAACTTTCCAAAGTTTTCTTGTATTCTCACTTACACAGTGTTGAATAAGTGTATTGATAAATTATGACGAGTGCTTAACGCTGGTAAGATTAAGTGACTTCTGGTTTGATGATAAGTTTAGAACAGAGCTGGGTTTAGCTATCCCAGGAATTTCAGTCTTCAGATGACATTGGAGTCACTGGGCTGGGTCACTATAGCTTGCTAACCAGAATTCTCCTTATAGAGGATGGCATCTCTGCATCATTTACAAGCGCCAAGTCAGTATTCAGCAGAAAGGCCCTGGTGAAGATGCAGCTCTTGAAGGATGTTGTGGGAAAGGACAGATATAGAATAAACAATAAATATGATGAAACCTACCCTCCTCTCCCCATGGAAGAAGTCATACAACGGTCAGAGTTTGTTATTGGACAGGAAGTGGAGTATGACATACTAGTCAACAACTGTGAGCATTTTGTGACTTTGCTTCGCTATGGAGAAGGAATTTCAGAGCAGGTGAGTTTTCTTTAAGAGATATATAAGGAGTTTCTTACATTGGGAAAACAATAACTATTGATGATGATAAAGTTCCTAGGCCTCGTACAGAATGACAAGAATGAGAAAATATGAGAACACTGAAGGACAAAACAGGGAATTGAGTTGTCCAGGGTCACGCAACAAGTTAATGACCAAACCTGGCTGTCATTAATTTTGGGTGAAAGGGACTTGATGCAGAATCAAGACCATAGCTTTCTGTTAGTCTTTTGTCTTTCAATAATTTCTCCAGTTACCCCACCATACAGCAGTCTTAAATCAGTAATCTTATAGACTGAAGAGAATATTCTGAAAAGATTGTTCACTCCTTTGAATGGGAGTTCATTTGCCCAAAACAGATGGTAATTCTAATATTCTTTTTCATTAGCTGACAAAAGCAAACTGATGATATATCTTGGTGGGTTTGTAAATGTTTTCTATCTCCTTGCAAAGCTAGTTTCAAATAAATTTTGTGCTTTTAAGTAGATTTTTTTGATTCATTGAGCTTTTGGATTATTTTTAATGGAGTAATTGACCTTATTTTTAAAGTAGCTTGTGACTTTGTCACTACCTTCGGTATTTTGTAGTACGGCAGATGTCTAACTAAAAACATGCTTGATTCAATTGCCTTTTCCCCACCTATCATCCTACCAACTCAATTCCATCATTGATATTTTAACCTAAAGATTTTTTAAAGCATAGAAAATGAATATATAACGCTTCCAATATCTGGAAATGGTGGATCAGTCGTATAAACATTTGTTCTAAGGAATGAGTTAAATTCTTCTCATGGGAGCTTAGGAAAACGAGATGAAATGTAAGAAAGGGTATATTTGTTTTCATTAGGAAATGATTTAATTGGAAATTCATTTGTATTAGGAAATACATTAACATAATAAATGTACTACTCATGTGGAACAATAAATTGTTTCTGAGCTAGAACACAAAGTATATACACACAAATCACCTTTCATACCCAGAATCAAGACCCCTAAAAATGAATTCCTCAACAACTAGTAGAACTCTTCTCTAGCAAGTTCTCATGAAGATGGTGCAGTGACGGCCTTGAGAACGCACCTGAGCTTCGGCATTCTGCTTACCTGAGATAGAACTCCATCTTTGCCACTTATTAGCTGGGTGACTTTGGACACGTTATTTATCAGTTTTCTAATTTATAAACTGAGGTTGTTTTGTAAATTATTGGAGATACTTGAAATCTCAGCATTCTGTATTTATTTTATTTTTCCGTTTATTTATCCCCTCTGTGCCCTCTCCCCCCTCCACCCACCCTCCATCCCATGCAGTTACCTCTCGGCTGTCCAGGCCCATGAGTTCTCTCTCTCTTTTTTCTTTCTTAGCATATCATACATCCTTAGCATACATATCATCCATCCTTATAAATGCTGGATATTATTCTTAATTGCACTATTTTAAGAATTGTATAGATCTTTGTTGGCACTCTTTAATAAAATCGCTGCAGATCTGACAGGAATTATAGCAGTTGAATTATTATTTTTATTACTGTTCATAATTAATAGTATTACTACTAGTAATAGCTAGTCTTAGATTAGTTTTTGGGGTCCCCTTAAGGCTTAGGGGTCTTGAGCTTAGAACAGTTTTCTTGGGGGAATGGCTATGTATTTCCTCCAATGGAAAAAAAACAACAACTATAAATGCATTTTAAAACTATGAGACAGGTAGAAGGATCATGGTCCTACCTTTTTCTTGTTTGCGCCTTTCCATATTTTAAAAAATCAATAGGTTTTATTATTACAGCAGTTTTTAGGTTCATGGAAACATTGAGCTGATAGTATCAAGTTCCTCTATCTCCCTCCCCACCACACATACATAGCCTTCCCCACCATCGACGTCTCTCATCAGTGTGGTCCGTTTGTCACAGAAGATGAGTCAACATCAGTATATCATTATCAACCAAAGTCCACAGTGAAAGAACCCAGAGTGTGTCACCCCAAATATAACACTTTGGCATAAAGATTATTTTGAGCCGAAGGCATTGAGAAGAAGCAGAACACTCCTTTCCCTCTATTTGCCTAAAAGCAAGGCGTACATCGCCATAGGTGCCCTGCCTCCATTCTCTCTGCCAGGAAAGACAACACTTAATCACTGGGACACCTGTGGTTAAGGTAAGACACTTACCAGCCTGGAGGGAGCACCAGAGGAATCTGTTTGAACTTGACCAACTAGGCTCTATCTGCCCTGAGTTTCCGATATGTTTATTTTCCTACAGTTTGCAGTCCTTGGAAGTCTAATTCCACTTTCCTTTGTCCTGTCTCTACAAATGCCTGTTCTTTGTTGAAAATGCTACATCAGCCTGAATTCTAAGCCACACTTTAAGTTACTCTTCTTTCTTTCTCACATATATATGAGATGTATATGTTACTGGACTTCTGTCTGTTGTACACTTGCTAACCTACCTTTCAGTACGGAGACTCTTCTGAGAACCTAAGGTGGGTAGAGAAAACACTTTTCCTCCCATAAATATAATTTACATTAGGGTTCATTCTTGCTGTTTTACCTTCTATAGGTTTTGGCAGATTATGTCATTACAGTATCATATAGAATAGTTTTCTTGTCCTACAAGTCCTCAGTGCTCTAGGTCCATGTGTCCCTCTCTCCCCTTAAACTTCTGGTAACCACTGATCTTTTTATTGTTGCCATAGTTTTACCTTCTCCAGAATGTCATAGAGTTGAAATTATACCAAGCAGTAGGTATTTAAAATTCATTCATATCTTTTCATGGTTTGATAGCTCATTTATTTTCATCACTGAATAATATTCCATTGTCTGGATGTACATTCACCTACTGAAGGACATTTGGGTTGCTTCTGAGTTTTGGTAATGATGAATAAAGCTACTATAAACATTTGTGCCGGTTATTGTGTGGATGTAAGTCTTCAGCTCCTCTAGGTAAATACCAAGGGGCGTGACTGCTGGATTGTCTGGTAAGAGTATGTTTAGTTTTGTAAGATCCACCAAATTGCCTTCCCATGTGGCTGTGCCATTTTGCATTCCCATCATCAGTGAATGAGATTTCTTATTGTTTCACATTCTCACCATCATTTGGTGGTGTCAGTGTTTTGGAATTTAGCCATTCTAATGGGTGCAGTGGTATCTTGTCTTAATTTACAATTGCATGAATCCCTATGATGCTGAGCATCTTTTCATAGGCTTATTTACATATCGCATTTGGTGACATGTCATTTGAGATCATTTACTCATGTTTAATTGGGTTGCTTGCTTGTTTTCTTATTGTTGAGTCTTAAGAGTTCTTTGCATATTTTGGTTAATAATCTTTATCAGATTTGTCTTTTGTAAATGTTTTCTCCCAGCTCATGGCTTTTCTTTTCTGTATTTTTTGAAATTTCTGAAATCAACATTTCTCACTGTTATGTCTGAACAAGTTATTAAAATGTGTCTATCTTTGTGGAAGATGGCAGGACTCTGACTAGGCCTGGAGCAGGCGCCACACAGCACACCCTGACTGCTGCACTGCCCAGCACTGCAGCCTGAGCGTCTCGGGGGAAGAGGCTACTTGATAAACCCCGCAGTCCTCTGTGACCCAGCGACACTGTGCTTGGACACGGCGCTCCAGGCTCAGCTAACGTTCCATTGCGCATGTACAGATCCTCAGAACGAAGCCTTTACTGTGGCCCACAGACAGAAAGCCCTGTAAAGGATGGAGTTTGCAAAGTCAGATTTGGTGATTTTATAATCCTACGTAAGTCTTAAAGTAGGAAATCTTGTTCATGCTGCCTCACTGAGAACAGCCCCGGACATCATAATCTTGCAGGTCAGATCCCATTAGATACAACTTCAAGGGATTGTTCACACTGCATGGGATTTTGCCATCTGGAATGCAACTTGAAGTAAGCGTTTGGAATTTGAGAAAATGCGTGCACTGCCGGAAGTGGCTTTAGTGTCATTGTATCTGGCCTGTCCAGTCTTTGGTTTAGGATCGAGTTGCCTGTCCTCTCCCCAGGCCTTGGAGATTTATGGGATTTCTCTCACATTTTGTGTTTCTAAGAGGCTGGAAAATACTCAGTGAGTTAGCTCTGCATCTAGCTGCCCTCCTCCCTACCCACAGGACCCTGAGTTTTTCCAGGGCTAGACCTGCTGCCATTTGACACCTGTTTAAAGACACCAGCGACCTTTCTGTTTTTTCATGGGCTGCCACGTTGCCCTGTATCAAACCTTCAGGGGAGCTCAGCAGCTGCCTGGAATTGCGTGAAGGTTGGCCTTGATTTATCTTCGGTTCCTGTGTGATCATTGATTCTGCCAGTCTTTGGGATTCTGTCCTGTAGCTTGTGTCTCCTGCCCCTTTGGGTACCCCGTGCACTATGCGGAGAGCTCTGTCCTTCAGTGAATTCCAGATCTCTCCTGGCAAATAACTTCCATACTAATTAAAAATTACAAATAAAAAACCAACCAACCAAACGAAATTAGAATTGTAAACGAGAAGAGGATTTGTCGGGTGTGTGTCAGCACCATTCTCCCTGGCAACCAGGGCGGGTGGCAGAGCAGGGCGTTAGTCTCGGGCGTGTCCCTGCCACCCACAGGATGGTGGCCTGAGTGAACGCTGCTGTCCTTGCACTTCCTTCCTGGCCAGGCCCTTCCTGCCTGTTCCCAGCAGGGAGGCTGCACTTAGGGAGGTGTCCTGTGTCGGTAATATGGGGGTGGCGGGCTCAGTGGGGGAGCCGTGGGGTCAGACGGAGGGCAAGCGCAAATGTGAGCTGGGTTGTGCTTTCCAGCATTGGGGTTTGGTCTCCAGAGTCATTTGGGGAAAATATTTTGCTTTGTCTGAGAGCCTGATTCTTAAATTCCAGAGAACAACTGTTGTTTTCAGAATACCTGATGCTGGAGTATCTGAACGTGACCTTTGGGTCATAAAATTGCACTCAAACCCATGCAGATGGAGGACCATAAATCCATGAATATTCATTAGCTCCCTCATGATGATGATGATTAATACCCTTAAAGCTGTAACCATCTGAACTCTTCTATGGACAATTGAGCTTTAGAGTGGTTTATTTTAGTTTGCCTACATGAGAAATTAATTTTTGACACGATCATTAACAACAATATTGACTTCTTTTCAAGTTTATCAGAATATAAATGGCATTGACCAAATAAGAGCTTACAGATATTTAGCTCAGATCATATCCCTGAATTATTTTCCTAACAGACATTCTTGAGTCAGGGGAAAACACACACACACACACACACACACACACACTATTGACCCTGGTGTAGATCCAACCAAACCAGTATGTGTTTATGTGGTAGGGTTGTGTAGAGGGTTAACATATAGTTCAAGAGTCAACCTATAGCTAAATATTCTGGCTCTATGACCCCAGGCAAATCACTTTTAACTTCTCAAGTTTTGCAAAACAGGAGTAATGCTACATTCCAGGTATACTATGATGATTAGTAGAGATTGTGATAATGAGTTTATTAATGGACAGGGGCTACAAAAATATGATATATATATATATGTGTGTGTCTGTGTTATCTATATTTTTGTCATAACTATATAAATTATAAATGTATTTATCTTTATACAAAATGTAAATGTTGCATTGAGCTTTAGATGTATCTGTTGTACATTAAGATGAGTCTTCAGTTGAAAAAACAACCTAAAGCTTGGGTTTAGGACACCAAGATGCCTTTAGAATAAAATATGTTTTTTGTTTGCTTGTCCTTTCTTCATAGGCCAACAGAGCACTAAACACCATTGGGGTTGTGACAGCTGCTGCCGGTGCCTTGTCATTCCTGGGCTTGTTCTCAAAGAGACAAAGAGCAAATACTATTAACAATTTACTGAAGATATATTGGAACTGAAGAAATTTGTGAGGAGGGGAAAACAAAAACTGGGGTGAATACTTATTTTCAATGCATCATATTGTTTCAAACTCCAGTGATGGATGGCAGGCTCTTTAATAAATTGCTTACTGATATTATCTCATCATTGAGCCCAGGAAATTTTTCTCCCTACTAGCATAGATTTTCTGTGGCAGCTGGAACAAGAAGCAGTAGCCTTGTGAGTGAACCAGCCAAGAATCTTAACAAAATCACATTATATTTTATCTTCTACTATAAATATGATTTTCCTTTTCCCTGAGGGTGGCTATTTGGTATTTGCCAGAGAAGGAAACCAGATTATGTATGATTTTGAAAAAAAATGATAAGAGCTCTAAATGGTTAAGGTTGACATCTAAATTCATACTCCTTTTCTGTTCAGGAAAGAAATCGGGAAATTCAGCATTTGGTTAGGCAGTTTGAGGAACTTTGATTGACAAGCCATTTGAGAGTGTACGCCCCTCTCCTTGCTCCTCCTGGGTAGATGGGATGAGTGGGGAAAGGAGCTGTGGCCCAGTGTTTCAGTGATTTGCCTGGAAACACCTCATTGATCAGAAGTCCATGACCAGCAAGAATGGGCTGTTACTCTCACCTACATTGTTCCCTTTGGATTGTGAAATATTTCAAGGGTTTTAACCTTAGAAAGAGATCATTAAAGTAGGTTTAAGGTGCTATATTTAGAAAACAATATCCCATATTACTTTTAAAAGGCTTTTACTGTAAGTCAAGGAGAGTCATGACTTTATTCTTGCATTTTATTGACTATGTGTTGAATAAAACAAGTGACTTTTTAATGCTTTTCCAGTGGAATTCTTGTTGGCAGCAGGTGGGGGAAAATGGTTGCAGGTCTGTATACCCTAAGATTTTATCAGACATGATAACATTGTCCTACAAAACACACTCGCAGCCAGTGACATCCTTCTTGTGGCATCATTAAAAGCATGTCATTAAATAAAGGAAAAGTTCAAGTAAATATTGAGGGGGGGGGGGTGCAATGAAGGAACCAGAAATATGGTAGATAAAGGAACAGAAGACTCAAGGAAAGGCTTGGACCTATTAAACTTGTTCAGATTTTACCCCAGGGTCAAAACACTCTACCATCTTTCAGTATTCTTAACTGCACAGTTAATAATGGTAACAGAAGGGGCCAGGTACTGCAATCAGGGCCAGTAGAGGCTTTATCTCTCTTTCTTCCTTGTTCTCTGACTTTTCTTTCTTATGGTGCCAACTCTGCCTCCAGATAACCCAAACTCTCTCTTCCTCCACTGAATGTCTGGGGAGATATGGGTGCCTCCTACAGATACCATGATCCAAAATACCCCTTCCTTTTTATTCTAAATTTAGTTTCCTGTTTCTTTTATGACCTTCTCTCAAGTAATAGTTTTTTTTAAAAATGAGCACTTTTCTAGTGTTGTCAAATTAGAGTGAGATTGATGGCAGTTTAATGTGTTCCCTCTCCCAAGATGTGTTCACCTTTGAATAAAGGTGACTTCAGAGGAAATATCTGGACCCCAAACAGAAGACTTGGGTGCAGTGGATGGGGGAGGGACCAGAACTGCGGACATACTTTCCAAGAATAACTCATGTTAAACCTTTCTCAATGACTCTGGATTCTCCACTCCAGAAGACAGTCCTCACTACACTAGATAATGTCATAAATGCACTTTGAAATTAAATTCATGAATTAATTTTTCACATAGGTATTGTTCAAGGCTCCAATAATGTTCACTCTTGAACGTAAGCTCACAAAGTTAGTCGTGTGTTCCCATAAGAATAGCCACTCTTGCCTTGGCCAGTGTGGCTCAGTTGGTTGGGCTTCATCCCACACATTGGAAAGTCCCTGGTTTGATTCCCCATCGAGGCCCATGCCTGAGTTGCTGGCTCGGTCCCCACTAGGGAGCATACAGAAGGCAGCTGATTGATGTTTCTCTATTACATTACTGTTTCTCTTTCTCGCCCTCTCTCATCCTTTCTCTTTAAAATCAATAAATACACACACACACGCACATTTTTTTGAATGGCCACTCTTGTTGATGGGCAACTTAAGATTGTCAGTTTGTTTTTTCTGTAGGTGAGCAATTTTCAACCCATGTGCTGTGGCACAATGATGGGCTGCAAAACTTTTTAAAACACATAATACCTGACTATTTAGTCAGGGGCACTGACCTCTTTTCCCTTAAGTTGTCAAGTAAAAAAAAAAGACAACTGCTACACAACAATAGCTGTCAATATGAATGAATCAAAATTATACCTATTTTTTGTCAGATCGGCAAAAAATATATTTTTTGGTGTTCCGCAGAACTTTAATAATTATTTTATGTGTTATAGGAGCTGAAAAAGGTTGAAAATTGCTGTTACAGGTGATCATCTGATACGTGGCCATGCTCATTGTGCTTTTATCAAATGTTTTTTCCAAGACTATTATACCTTTCTCTGAGTATATCTTTAGCAAAGTTAAGTACAGAGTTCAACTTCATTATGTTCCACTTCCAAAAATGTGTGAAATAAAGAGTATCACCTATCAGATACCAAAAAGGTGGTTGGAAAAATTGGCCGAAAAAAAATAAAGATGTGCATTTATTGAATCAAGATTTTTAAAAACCTTTTAATGCTGTGGCAATGTCATAGAGTATCAATGGAATCTTCTTGCTCTAATGGTCAAATTACTAAATACAGATATAACCGCTCAAGGAGCCCGAGTTACGTATTTTTTATGTTGACATACATTTTTGTCATCATAAGCTAAATACTTTTTATTCTTTATTAGTATCCACTAAATTAGACACATTTTGAAAATTATCACTGTCCAAGAGCTGTGCAACCCCCCAAAAAAGATTTTGCAAATAAAATGTAAATATAGAAGGTTGTTTTCACAGAAATTTGCATTTATGCTGCTGGTTTGTGTAACAAAGTACATAATCCTATTTACAGAAATAAGTTGATTAAATGTTAAAAATTTTTGGCAATTATAAAGGTTTCAGAATTGTAAATACATCATTGAAGCCATACATCGCAGTGTTAGGCACATAATTGGCGCTCATGGAATGGGACTGGTTATCTAATTGCCTATGAACCATTAAAGATGTTAAGTTCATAAAATTAGATTTATTGTCATAAGTAAAACCTAGTAGATAATATAAAATGTTCACTAGGGCCCGGCCAGTGTGGCTCAGTAGATTTAGTATTGTCCCATGGACTGAGAGGTCCTAGTTTGATTCCCAATCAGGGCACATGCCCAGGTTGCAGGCTCAATCCCCAGCAGGGAATGTGCAGAGGGCGTGCAGGAGGCAGCCGATTGATGTTTCTCTCTTGCATAGATGTTTCTAACTCTCCCTCTCTCTAAAGAATCAATAAAAACATATTAAATAAATAAATAAATAAATAAATAAATAAATAAATAAATAAAATGTTCACTAGGAACTCCAGTTCACAGTGGGGTTAGTATGCATCAAAGGTAATAGTGTGCGCAATATATTTGTAAAGAATGTACCCTTTCTTGTGATTGTTAATAATTGAGTTAGGTAAAGAAAAGATGAAATGAAACTTAAGGTTGTTTAGTAGCCTGACCATTGTCATGCCGTAGATACGAACATTATGGGTCTCTCCCCTAGGACTGTGTTTCAAGATGAGCGATGAGGAGTGTGGGCCAACTTTTAGAGTAAAAGAACACACACAAAACTTGAGGATTTCACCTGGCAGCAATAAAGAGTAAATAAAGGTGCCATGCTTCTTTAAGGTAAAAGTACATTTTAGCAGTTTATTTCATTACCTTTGTGATCTACTCTGGACCTAGCTCATCGGCCCCAAAACAATATGTTTTGGGAGATGCCATCTTTGGCGGAGTTTGTTAGATGCTAGCTGTGCCCAGGCAGAGATCTCATGCGATGAACAGAAACCTCATTCTCCACTCCCACACAGGTCCAGTTTCCTAGAGCTGGAGTTGAATTTCTTGATGTAAATGTCCATTCTTATTTCTCTCTTACAACCATGTCAAAAGGAACAAAAAGAATTTTGTGACCTTGGAAAAATATATATGTACATAAATGTTCTTTGTAGTGAATACAAGTTTAAGTAAACTTGTGACAATTTGTTGAGAGAAGGGTTGTTTTTTTTTCCAAATTATTTTATTTCTGTAGATGAAAATAAAAAATATATATATGTGACACTTTCAAAGACCAAATTTTTTCTCGTTCTTCTTTTATTGATATCCATACTATTAATGTGTGAAAAGTTGTACATTTAAACCAGGATAATGCGATGTAATATGAATAAAGTTTATTTTTTTAAAATGACAATCCAGGCAATGTATTTTTTCCTTCAGTGGTAGGGGATAGGATACAGTCAAAATAAACATATTTAAGGTCCTTTGTTGCAAAGCTCAATACACTGAGAAATGGGCTCAGCTGGAGAGAGAAGAGATAAGGGCAAACTCTCTTCACCTCTCCGCAGTGCTTTAGTTTCTGGGAAAAAGGGGGATGCTGTCAGGCATGTACAACATCAATTCTGATTACAGTCTGGTCCAAAAATGCTGTTCTGTGCTTTGGCCTCCCCACTCGAGTTTTCCCCTTGGAATCCATTCAGGGCTTTCATAGCCTCGGTTGAGGTAGAATCCATTTTTGCCTTCGCCTGCATAATCTGTCCTGTTTGTGGGAGGCCAGTTGGAGTCTTCTGCCAGCTTCTTTTGCCAGTTCCTATATTGACTTTTCGAATAGAATCCAAATTTTTTTTTGATCAATAGCCAGAGCTCTCGATTTTGAAGGATGGCATCCTGGCAATTCCGGTGGAAAAAACAAACCATCATTCACTCCTCCTGCTGCCTGGTCGCTACTACCACCCCTCCTCTGAGATGCACTGAGGGCTGCTAACTCACCCTGTGGGCTCCATGAAGTCTAGCAGCTCCCCCCACCTTCCACTGAGAAGCAAGAGCATACTTTTGTTCCCAGAAATCCACTGAAAGCATACAACCTTCCATTTCCACAGATTCCTAGTTAAATCCTGGCTGATAATCCATTTAGAATCATTTCACTGCCAGGCTAAAGTGATAACTAGGTACTGTACTCAATAACGTACCCCAAATCAAGAAAAGAACACAAAATTACTGCTACCTGCCTAGGCCCTGTAGAAGGTGCCAAATAAAGGTTTGTTGAATGAACAAATTCTAGCAATCAAACGGATTTTGCTTTCCATTTTGGAGGCTCTGTGTTTTCTATGGTCACATGCACACTATTTTTACATAATAGAACTGGTCAAATTTTGCATTCCACTTTTGTTTATATTAGGCTTTCATATGCAATTTGTAGTTACCACCTTCTTAATAATCCTTTTTAATAACATTTCTTTAAATTGTTGTATAACTATATAAACAAGCAGAGTCTTTACTTTTGAGCACTTGAGTCGAGTCTCATATTTTACCAGTGTGGGTAATACTGTGTGATAATACCTTCATACATGTAAGGTTTTTTTTCTCTCATTTGGTTTCTTAAAAAAAATATGTGTTTATTGATTTCTTAGAGAGAGAGGAGAGAGGGCGAGAGAGGGAGAGAAACATCAATGTGAAAGAGATACATCCATCAGCTGCTTCTGCATGCCCCCTACTGGGGATTGAGCCTGCAACCTGGGCATACTCCCTGACCAGGAATCGAACAGAGACTTCTCTGTCCATGGGACGATGCCCAAGCCCCTGAGCCACACTGGCCGGGCTCATCTGGGGTTTTTAAAAAATATGGTCCCAGGACTAGAATTCCTCAGTTAAAAAGTATGAGATATTTTATACTAGTTGCATTAAATGGAACATTTACAGAAATAGATATCCCCACCCTAGCTAGTTTTGCTCAGTGGTTAGAGCATTGGCCTGCAGACCAAAGAGTCGCGGGTTCGATTCCCATCAAGGGCACGTACCTTGGTTGCAGTTGGTCCCCAGCCTTGGTCGGAGTCGTGTCGGAGGCAACCAGTTGATGTGTCTTTCTCATATCGATGTTTCTGCAACCCCCCTGCCAAATATATATCCTTTCCCAAGGAATTTACAGTACATGAATCTGTTTTTTAAAAAACTATCCTTTTAAAAAAAAAGTACTTGAACCTTTCACTGAGTAGGTAAAGTGATTTAGTGACACTAAGTAGAAGAGAAATGCTATAGGAGAAGGCCTTGGAGAGTAAGCAGCGGCTAGAATGAGCGATGGCTCCCCTCTCTCTTAATTAAGGAAGCCCTTCTGAAGACTGCTTCACTTTTAAATGGTCTCATTGAATTTCCGAGCTGGAAGGGCACCTCGTCTGGTCTCTACGGGATTATTGAGAACACTAGAAAAGTACAATACAATGCCCTCATGTGAGGCAAAATTAGAGTTAATTTGATGTTTTGCTTTCCATGCTACAGATTCTGAGAGCATTTCCATGCAGCCTTCAAAGAATTTCAAATCATTCCCTAAGGAATTTCCCCCCCAAGGTACATGCACAGTTTTTACAAACCCTTCATAACTGTCATGACTGGAGACAGACATGTTCACTCTAAAAAATGAGCATCTGTGGAGAATGAGACACTTTATTTGTTTATCTCCCTGGAAGAATAAAAGGAACTGTATGGAAATCATTTTACCTCCACAAAGAAGGCCACACAGAACTGGATGAGGGCTGCCACCAGGATCGAAACCCTCCATGATGTTGTGGTTGGGATGAACTGAGAACAGGAATACTACCATTATGATTTTCATACCTTACACTTTGAGAAAACACATGATCTTATTTAATTTATGCATTGGTAACAACTCTTTGAGTAAGAAAGGTAGGCATTATTTTCACTTTATGGATGAGAAGGCCAGTACCTTGCCCAAGGACTCAAAGCCAAAAAATAAAAGGCGGAGCCAGAACTTAAATGAGAACCACTGCCTCTCGTCCTATGCTCCCTCCATTGCTTGATGACAGACATCGAGTGGATGTGCCCTGGGTTGCAGACGCTAGCTTCTGCGTCTCTTTATTTTTATCTTTTCAAATAGAGTAAAGAGGGCAGAAGTCTAATCATCCATCTAATAAATTATTACTTCTAATTCTCCAAAAGCAAAATCTACTTGAAATGTATTCTTTTAGTAAAATTGATCTATGGGTAAACATAAGAAGTTCAAGTTTATTTTAATTGACATGAAGGGGACATTTTCTGAACACATCTTTCTAGCCCTCAGCCCGATGGCTTGATGAAAGTCAGCCCCACCCAATCCACCTCCTTGTGAAGATTAAGGGGTACATGTTGACCACTGACTACACTTACTTAATGAGTGTGAGAGCTACAGCTTTCCGTGGCTGCATCCATAGCAAGAAACAAAAAGGAAACTACACAGCCCCATTTCTGATCCTCAATAGTAGACTATGAATGACTGTGTAGAGGGCCGAGCTGCCTTTAGGACTAAAACTACAGGTCCTCCACAGTATCTAAATGCTCACTTTTATTCTCATCTCTGTTTTGATGAGTTATTCCCCCCGCAAGTGGAGACAGCGTCTCTCTGAGTTGTGAGAGGCAGCACCCTGGGGCAAGGGTTGTCTGCAGAGGCCGGGAGGCACGGCAGTGGGTCAGATCATAGTGAAAGTGAAGGGTCAATCCTTTTTATTTCTCCACAATGCTGGGTCCAAGAATGGGTTCACTTACCTCGTAATAACCTCAGTTTTAACCCACTGTACCCTGGATCAAATGTTGTCCACTGAAATAAAACTCCCTACAGTCAATTTTCTGACAGACGGAAAATGATTGGCCTCCAAGTCTACTTTTTCTTACTCCTTACAAGTACATTATGAAGGATTTCTAATACATGTGCTAAAAAATTAAACTTGAAAAATTAATTACTGTATTAACACATAAAATGTATTATACTAGTATAACATAGAAGAATAAAGTATCCAAGCATAATATTTCAGATGTGAACAGAATAAATGTACCCAATTGATAATACCAATCATATGAAAATAGAGCCTAGTATATGTGAGATCCAGCTATATTACTTGTTCTTCTAATAAATGGGAATAGTCCTGGCTGGTTTGGCTCAGCGGTTAGAGCATCGGCCTGCGGTCCAGAGAGACCCGGGTTCGGTTTCCGCTAAGGGCACGTACCTCGGTTGCAGTTTGTCCCCGGCCCTGGTTGGTCGTGTGGGTGGCAGCCACTCGATGTGTCCCTTTCACGTCAATGTTTCTCTCTCTCTCTCTTCCTCTCTCTCCCTCCCACTCTGTCTGAAAAAAGGGAAAAATATCCTCGGGTGAGGATAAAAAAAAAAAAATGGGAATAGCCTCACAACATTCAGTGATTAGAGAGACTATGGTAACAACAGAATTTGAAATTACAGTGCAAACATGGTCCCATTATACACGTGAGTCATAACAGAGGTGCAGATGGATACCACTTACCTCCATTCCTTGGTATATATCTTGAAAATCAGAAAACAGAATGAAAACGGTGAGGCCCAGGGCAGATATCAGCAGAAATGAGAATATATCTGAAGAAACACCAAACACTAATTTTAGATGCTAAAGGAATGTGTCACATAATTTGGCACACATTGCTGAATCAATTATCTCTGTTGGGCAAATACCGATACATCTTCAGATGTTTTCATATATCCTCATATGTTTTAAAATATGTTCTAATGCTTATAAGACAAAGGTGACATTTTAAATTCTTTCCTTGAAAGGCTGGGTATAGAAAGCTGCTAATGAATGTATTGTAGTAACCTCCATAAAGGAGCTACCTCCTCTGAGGAGTCCTGGGGGGCCAGGACCTCCTGCAGTGACCAGCCCATGTAAATGGTCACCAGAGAGGCCCTGATGCTGTGTCACCATGTGTCTATTGAGTCGTGCATGCATGGACAAACAGTCCTCTCGGTAGCACTTCATTGCCTATTGAATAAATCCAAGGGTCTTTGATTGACATTCAAATGCCAATCAGCCTTTCTCTGCACAGGAAAGTTAAAACCTGCCGCTTCCAGGGACCCAACACTTTCTCCCTTCTGTTCCTCTGTTCATAGAAACTTCTTCCTCTCTTGGCAAGTTCCAGTTTTCCAAATAACAAAACAAAACAAAAAAAAGCCCAGTTCAAATATTACTTTATCTTTAAAGATTCCCCAATCCTCCCCTACAAAATGTTATTTCATATAGTGTATATCATGATTTTTGGGTGATCTTCATTTATGTATCAATTAGACTGTAACTGCTTGAAGGTGACTTCGTAACTGCTTCTCTGGGGCTCTGAACTGAAAGAGTGAGAAATTAGCTGGCATGTCTGCTGGGCTCTCGCTCCCCAGCCTGCCCAAACTGCTTTACTTTCGGGAGCTCAACTTCCCAGAATGCAATGTGCCAACATCCCTGCTCTCGCCCGCAGCCCCATCCACGCATGTGTCCATCAGAGCTTTTAGGCACTTTGTAGATGGTGCCTTATAAATGCTTTTTGATAGGATTAGCATGCTTGGGCCAAAACAATAGCATTTAATCAGTGTTGCCATGACATCAATGATTCTTACAATCCTCAAAATTTATAAACAAACAAACTAGGTTTTCTCTTATGCTCATTTATTCTGGTGTCGATGGTCTACTGGCCCTCAACTCGATATCGTTCTCACCAAGGAGAAATCAGAGGCAACTGCTCCTCTACAGCAAGACCTGATTTTTGAAGCCTCCAGAGTTCTGTTTTCACCCCTGTGTACCCACACCCGCCCTCATGTTCGTCTAGGCCTCACTTTGTACACACAGCCAGAGGCAGCACCTGCAGAAGAAGACCCAGGCTTGTCCAAAAAGGATGTGAGGCAGAGAGGAGAAGACCTGGAGCTGCATCTCCCCAAATAAAGCCATCTGAGCAGCATGCTGATGAGAAGTCCCCACAGATGGCTGTGTGGATTTCCATTTACTTCATTGTCTCCAAGTCCCAGCGACCCTGATGCTGGGAAGATGGTGGCCCAGACGTCCATCCCAATAAAGGCCCGGTGCACACTGGCAACCAAGTGCACGTCACACTGTCCTCAGACTAGTGGTCTGAAAAGCAGGCGAGGCTAATGTGCACATGAGCAGCGTGGAAACAAAATTATAAGGCCCTCCTCTTTAATGCAGCTTTGATTGGAAAATGTAATGAACGACTGAAATGAACACTGCCCTCCTTGGTTAGTGGCTATTGATGAGGAAACTTGAAAGAATGTTCGCACAGGTGATTTGGAAAAACAAGTCCCAGGTAAGCCGTTACTGAAAATGTTCAGATAAGTGAATATTCACACTTGTTTTCTCAAAAATTTAATCTGTACTTAAACTGACTGACAGTTGCTAGATGGGAGGGAGGTTGTAGGGCTGGATGAAAGGTGAAGGGATTAAGTGGTACAAATCTGCAGTTACAGAATAGTCATGGGGCTGTAGATTACAGCATAGGGAATAAAGTTAACAGTGTCGTGATGGCTGTGTATGGGGCCAGGCGGGTACATGGGGCAATGAGGGGACCACTCTGTAAAGTGCGTGATTTTCTGGCTACTTTGCTGTACATCGGAAACTGGTGCAGAATAATGTTGAATGTAAACTGTGGTTGGAAAAAAAAATTCACCTGTACTTTTTCTATATCTCACATCATAAATTGATCTGTCAAAGACTGTTAAGAAGGGAAAACACTTTTCTGTTATATCAATATAAAATTGCTTGTATATTTTGCCCAGCCAGTGTGGCTCAGTGGATTGAGCATCATCCCATGGACTGAGAGGTGCAGTTTGATTCCTGATCAGGGCACATGCCCAGGTTTCTGGCTCGATCCTAAGTAGAGGGGGCATGCAGGAGGCAGCCGATTAATGTATCTCTCTCACATCGATGTTTCTTTCTCTCTCTCTAAAAAATAACAATAAAAAATATTTCTAAAATAAAATAAAATTGCTTGCATATTTTAATGGTAGTTCAAAGAACTTTTGATTTATAAACTTGAGAGAATATGATTTATTCTATTGATTAGAACTTCTTTCATTTCAGTTATGTTCGGCATAGGGGTTTGAGTTTACCCAAAAGCTTTGAATCACTATAATGTAACTAAGTCAGCTCTAAAAAAAACTCAGTTTATGCAAAAGGACTTTGTAGTTGCAGTTCAAATTCAAGTTTAGCTAATGTAATACATCCTGCTTGCACATATATTTACAATTAAAAAGGACTGTAAGAGATAAACTTTAAAACATGAAGCAGAATCTTGATTTGTTGTGACAAGAGCCAAGGGCACTATCAAGCCTTGTATTAAAATTTAAAAAATTATAAGAACTTCAGAGAGAAGTTTATAAAAAATATAAAATTAGAAGAAAATCTTAGCATGCTCTCAAAACCTTTCACAAAAACAATTATACACAAATTAAGGAGGGGAGGAGAACAGAGAAAAGGTGAACAATATAATTGCTAAAACTGGTTTAATATACTAAATATCTGTTTTCATAAGAATAGGAATGAGACTGATTTTCTAATAACTATGACTGATTTAGAAAATGAGAGATTAGAGTTTGTGCCATGTGATGTACAAAACTGTAGTCAATTTTTTAAAGCAGAATCTTTACAAACCAGAGTCTCTGATTATAACAATAAAACTAAAAATTATTAACCAAATTTAAATAAAAAAGTATTTTCCAACATACAAATTATAAACAGAATTCTAAAAATCTGTTGGGTTGAGAAGGAAAGCAAGTTTGTTTATAAGGTATTAAGAACAAAAGAAGACAATTGAAAACAAAAAATCCTTTTTCACTTAATAATTAAAAATCACAATTCTTAAAACTAGTGGGTCAAAGAGAAAATTAAATCAGAAGTATAGACACATGAATGTAAAGAATACAATCCAAACTAAAATTATTGGTCTTGAATGCTTTTCTAATTTTTTAAGAATGAAAGAAAATATGTAAATTATAAAGTCAGTTCAAACCTTAAAACATTTCGTAAATTAATTATTTTTGTTAGAGATGTTTCTCCTTTTCCCCCCACTGATTCCTGCCTCCCCTTCCCTCCCTGCCCTGTCCCCAGTTTGTTGTCCATGTCCACTGTTCATGCACACATGCCTATAAGTTCTGTGGTTTATCTCTCCCCCACAGCCCCCTCTTCTGGGGATTGTCAGTCTGTACCCACTTCCACGTCTCTGGGACTACCCCATTCCTCAGACTGTTATGTTCATTATATTCCACAAATAAGTGAGATCACATGATATTTGTCTTTCTCTGTTTGGCTTGTTTCACTTAGGATAATACTTTCCAGGTCCCTCCATGTCGTCTCAAAGGATAAGAGATCTTTCTTTCTTACAGCTGCATAGTACTCCATTGTGTATATGTACCACTGCTTTTTGATCCATTCGTCTACTGATGGACACTTGGGCTGTTTCCAGATCTTAGCTATTGTAAATAGTGCTGCTACAAGCATGGGGCTACATATATTCTTTCTTTTTGGTGTTTCAGGTTTCTTAGGGTATATTCCTAGAAGTGGGATCACTGGGTCAAATGGAAGTTCAATTTTTAATTTTTTGAGGTAACACCATATTGTTTTTCATAGTGGCTGCACCAGTATGCATTCCCACCAGCAGTGTACTAGAGTCCCCTTTTCTCCACACCCTCTCCAACACTTGTTGTTTGATGATTTGTTGATGGCGGCTGTTCTGACAGGTGTGAGGTGATACCTCATTGCTGTTTTAATTTGCATCTCTCTGATGATTAGTTATGTTGAGCATTTCTTCATATGTCTCTTAGCCATTTGTACATCCTGTTTGGAGAGGTATCTATTTAGTTCCTCTGCCCATTTTTTAATTGGGTTCTTTGTCTTCCTTTTGTGGAGTTGTATGAGCACTCTATATATATTGGAAATTAAGCCTTATCTGATATATCTTTGGCAATTATGCACTCCCATACAGTGGGTAGCCTTTCCGATTTGATGATTGTATCTTTCGCTGTGCAGAAGCTTTTGAGTTTGATGTAGTCCCCTGTGTTCATTTTCTCCTTTGTTTCTATGGCCTTAGGTGATATATCAGTGAAAATTCTTCTGCGTATGATGTCTGAAATTTTGTTGCCTACATTTTCTTCTAGGATTTTTATGGATTCATGAGTCACATTTAAGTCTTTTATCCATTTTGAGTTTATTGTTGTGTAGGGTGTAAGTTGATGGTCTAGTTTCATTTTTTTGCAAATAGCTGTCCAGTTTTCACAACACCATTTATTAAAGAGGCTGTCCTTACTCCACTGTATGCTCTTGCCACCTTTGTCAAATATTAATTGAGCATACTGCCTTGGGTCCATTTCTGGTTTCTCTGTTATGTTCCACTGGTCTATATGCCTGTTCTTGTGCCAGTACCAGGCTGTTTTGATTTGTTTTTAGTGGCTTTGTAGTATAACCTGAAATCTGGTAATGTGATCCCTCCAACTTTGTTCTTCCTTTTCAAGATTGCTGTGGCTATTCAAGATCTTTTGTGGTTCCATATGAACTTTTGAAGTACTTGTTCTAATTCTGTGAAGTATGCGGTTGGTATTTTGATGGGGATTGCATTAAATCTATAGATTGCTTTGGGTAGTATGGACATTTTAATGATGTTAATTCTCCCAATCCATGAACAAGGTATGTGCTTCCACTTTTTTATATCTTCCTCTATTTCTTTATTCAATGACCTGTAGTTTTCTGCGAATAGGTCCTTTATTTCTTTGGTTAAGTTTATTCCTAGGTGTCTTAATTTTTTTGCCGCAATGGTAAATGGGACTACATCAAACTCAAAAACTTCTACACAGTGAAAAATACAATCATCAAATCGGAAAGGCTACCCACTGTATGGGAGAGCATAATTGCCAATGATATATCAGATAAGGAGTTAATTTCCAATATATAGAGAGTGCTCATACAACTTCACAAAAGGAAGACAAAGAACCCAATTAAAAAATGGGCAGAGGAACTAAATAGACACCTCTCCAAACAGGATGTACAAATGGCTAAGAGACATATGAAGAAATGCTCATCATCACTAATCATCAGAGAGATGCAAATTAAAACAACGATGAGGTATCACCTCACACCTGTCAGAACAGCCGCCATCAACAAATCATCAAACAAGTGTTGGCGAGGGTATGGAGAAAAGGGGACTCTAGTACACTGCTGGTGGGAATGCATACTGGTGCAGCCACTATGAAAAACAATATGGTGTTACCTCAAAAAATTAAAAATTGAACTTCCATTTGACCCAGTGATCCCACTTCTAGGAATATACCCTAAGAAGCCTGAAACACCAAAAAGAAAGAATATATGTAGCCCCATGCTTGTAGCAGCACTATTTACAATAGCTAAGATCTGGAAACAGCCCAAGTGTCCATCAGTAGACGAATGGATCAAAAAGCAGTGGTACATATACACAATGAAGTACTATGCAGCTGTAAGGAAGAAAGATCTCTTATCCTTTGAGACGACATGGAGGGACCTGCAAAGTATCATCCTAAGTGAAACAAGCCAAACAGGGAAAGACAAATATCATGTGATCTCACTTATTTGTGGAATATAATGAACATAACAGTCTGAGGAATGGGGTAGTCCCAGAGACGTGGAAGTGGGTACAGACTGACAATCCCCAGAAGAGGGGGCTGTGGGGGAGAGATAAACCACAGAACTTATAGGCATGTGTGCATGAACAGTGGACATGGACAACAAACTGGGGACAGGGCAGGGAGGGAAGGGGAGGCAGGAATCAGTGGGGGGAAAAAGAGAAACATCTCTAACAAAAATTAATTAATAAAAAATAAATTAATTTAAAAAAGTAAAAAATATTTTTCAGAGGAAAGAAATAGTTGAAGTTTTCAAGTCTAACATTAAACCAAACAAAATACTACACAAAAAAATTCAGACCAGTTCCCAAATAAATGTAGATATAAAAACTACAAAATTTAATTCAGTTAAATTTATAACCCACCAGAAATAAGTAGAGTTTGCTCAAGTATATGAAAGCGATTTAATAGTAAGTTGATTAATAAAGTGATATTCTAGCACTAGGTCACAGGAGAACAAAAAGCATTTTCATCTCAGTAGGTGACGAAAAGGCATTTGATGAAATGCATCTCCCATTCTGGATTTTAAAACACATTTTTAATTTATTGAAAATAGAAGGGTATTTTCTTTATATGATGTAGCCTACCTTGAACCAATATTCAGAGGTATATTTACAAGGGAAAACTACTAGAGGCATTTCTATTAAGGAGAAAAACTATCTGCTATTACCACTATTATTTAACATTGTCCTAGAAGTTCTGGATTGCACAGTAAGACAGAAAATATACAACCACACCGCCCCCCAAAACAAAACAAAACAAAACAAAACACAGGATTGGTTTTTAAGTAAGTGTGCAGGATCTATAGTTAAGAAAATGACAAATATTTACTAAGAAATATAAAAGAAAAGTATAAGTAAATGAAGAGATGACATGTTCTTAAATATGAAGACTTAAGCGTGTAAACAAATAAATTTTTCCCAAAGGGTATTTTTCAAAAGCCTGACAATTTATTTTAAAGTTCTCCTGGAAGAATAAACAAGAAAGAAAAGTAAGAAATATTTTTTAAATGAAGAGTATTGAGGATACACCAACCTTACTACTTTAAAAAACTTATTATAAAACTATAATTTTTAAAGCAGAGTGGTAGATCAAAATTGGGCTGGCATATCAACGAAACAGAACAGATAGTATAGAAAAAATAATTATATAAAATTAATATATAGTATATAATGTAATAAATATGATATTAAAACTTGCATAATATAAATTATGCATATGGGAATATAAGTAAGACAATGATGGCATTACACTGAGTAGGGGATATGTGACCAAAAGAAATATCAAATAATAAAATCTTCTTGAAAAAATAAGGACCAGTTGGATAAACTAGTTTGCGCTTTACCTCAAATTATATCCCAAATTAACATTAGATTTAAAAAAGCATTAAAAGAAATGTAAAAAACTAAATAAATGATAATCTGATTTTGCAATGAGAAAAAAATGTGTATAATATCAATAGAAAAAAATTATAAAGAAATAAACAGCTCAAATAAATAAGAAATATATTGTCTAGCCGGTGTGGCTCAGTGGTTGAGAGTCAACCCATGAACCAAGAGGTCGCCAGTTCAATTCTCGGTCAGGACACAGGACCAGGTTGTGGGCCAAATCCCCAGTAGGGGTCATGCAAGAGGCGGCTAATTGATGTTCTCTCTCATCGATTTTTCTCTCTCTCTCTCCCTCTCACTTCCTCTCTCTCTAAAATCAATAAAAGGAAAAAAAGTTTTTTAAATGAATAAAGATGCAAGTAAATTTCAGAGAAGAAGAAATGTCTAATGACATGGAAATAGGTTCATCCTTACTGGTGATTAAAGAGCCTCTCAGAATGATTAAAGTAACTTTGCTCAGTGTTATAAAGCTATTATGAGGTCAGATTGTATTTAATTTGTTGGAAAGCCCTTTACAAAATATTTTGACATGTATGTAGCTGCTTAAAATCCTTCCTGATGGCTCACAGTAGGGCAGGACTCATGTGACAATTCAGTAGTGCAGACGCTTATCTGACAGCGAGCGGGTTTCTGCTGTGGGCTCTACCACCTGCAGAAATGACCATTTAGTGCTCAGCTTCAGATCAACGCAATTGCTGCCTTCTCAGCCAATCACTTTATCAGTGAGTTGCAGGAGGAGAGGAGAGGAGGGGATTTGAAAAATATTAGAAAATATTAAGAAAAAGCAAAAGTAAACTTCATATACTTACAGTTTGTGTAGATGGGTTTTCGAAATGGCTTTCCCTTAGAAAAGATGAATGCTACTGTGACACAGTTGATAGTGGTGATGGGCCACAGGGTGGTACTCTCAAAACTCAAAATTGAACCAGGAATCAGAGTTGCATTTCCAGTCCAGTTCCCTTCCAAACTCATATTTGTTGAGAAATTACCTTGGTTGTCCAGAAAACACTCACTACAAAAGAATTACCAGCATTCATGGGACTTTTTATTTCATTTTTATCTAGCTGGTGGGGAAAAAAATTTGTTTACTACTACCACAGAACCTCAGCTTTCAAACTGTTCCAGCCGTAACTACCAAGATATAAAGCTCTTGCGGTGTGAAAGCAGAAATAAAATTCAGAGGAAGTCAGATTGTTCTTTGTCCATCATTCCATTTGGAAGAACTTATCTGTTTGGAAAGGACTTGAATGACATTTTCTATGGAATTCCTTTCAATCCAGAGTAAATAAATCGTGTGTGTGTGTGTGTGTGTGTGTGTGTGTGTGTTTCTCCTTCCTCGACTCATGTGAGCCTCACAACGTGGGTCCCGATTTTGGATCTGCCCACTCTAATCCACTCTCTTCATGCAACCAAAGGTTCAGCCCGAGGACCTGACCATGAAACTCTCCTGCTTACGAGTATCTATGGCTTTATTTTGCTAAGAAGTTAAGTTCAAACTTCTCAAGGCAGGCCCAGACCTGCAGTCTCTGGTTTCAATGTACCTTTCCAGCCTTATCTTTTGCTAGTCCTTCCATGCTCCTTATCTTCTGAACATGTAGGAATATTTCCTGTTCCTCAAATATCACTATTCGCACACCTCTGGGGTCATACGTACTATCCCTCCTAGTGTCACTCTATCTGGGAGGTCTTTACATTGGCTGGCCGGCATAACCAGTGCCCCCTCTTAGTGTTGCATTTAGCTTATTATTTTGCAATTATTCATTCACATGCTTTTCATTCACATGGGATGAAATTCCTTGAATATGAAATTTTTCTTTTGGTTTTATTTATTTTTTTGTTTTACTCAGATGTATAACAAATCCTTAGCACCTAACACAGTGATGCCACATAACATTTGCTCAGAAAAACATTTAAGATGTGAGCTTTCCCAGCTCTGATGGACCTAAGTGCAATGTTTATTTTTTTTCAATATCAAAATCATAAGTCAGTTTCCATCAGCTTTCGTATTCAACTTGAAAATTTCTCCTACTATTATAATTGTTTATAAATAACTTTGATTTTCCAATTGTGACCTCAAGCGCAAGACTTAAATCTTACTATACTTGGTTCCCTAGGGATCCAAAATGTGGTTTGCATACAGGAGATATTTAGTCAATGTTGCTTAATAGATTAATGAAACAAGCAGTAGTTAACAAAGTATTCTTTCACAAAGGGGACAGGTAGACTAGAAGGCCTGAAGTATAGAGTTTAACACTAAAATGTATCTAAACCAATACACTTATATTGCAGATAATAAAGTTGAGGGCTAATATGATGTAGCTGGTTAGTGATAGAGGCAGGACCGCCCACCTAATTATCACCCTGTTGGCTACATCATGTTGTCTCCTAGATTTAATCAGACCTTTGCTTCTCTGAATATGTGCACTCCAATTTGGGGGGAAATCTGGGTTTGAAACAAAAATGACTTCTATATTTCAAGTAATAGTTGAATTTTGGGTCTAAATGACAACTTTGGACAGCACCTGGTAGTTTTTAAACTGTCTTTCATCAATTCCTAGGGCTCTGGTGCCTTCACGGTGGAGGGAGGGGGAGTCTGCACAAGCCCGACTTCAAAAGCAAAGCGCTTTGCCTGCCTCTGCTTTCAGAGATCCAGCAGACTTTGTTGGAAAAAAATAAGTTTAAACATCTGTGGCATCGTTCACCTCATGCAACCCTTAATCTATAGTTAAAGAAATTAAAGCTTGGGGATGTGGAGAGACTTGCTCTGAGCCTAGTGTTCAATCAGAACAACTAACCATCAATTGACATTTTAATTATAACATTCATTTGAAAAACCCAAAGTCATTTAAGCAAATCTCATCTATATCAGGGGCCAGCTACTTCAGACAGACCAAATCCAGCCCACTAACTGCTTTTGCAAATGAAGTTTTATGGAACAAAGTCACATCCACTTGTTTACATGTTGACTGTCTGTGGCTGCATTTTCACTATAACAGCAGAGTTGAGTAGATATAACAGAGACCATCTAGTCCACAGAGCCCAAACTATTCACTATCTGGCCTTCTAAAAGGAAAGTTTGCCCACCCCTAGTCTATATGATACCTAAACCACCAGCGAGTTAATACATTCATTCAGTCAACCAGCTGTCAGATCTATACCTCAACAACCAGTGTAAAAAAATGTTCCCATCCATTCCACATCGCTCACCCCAGAACTCGACCCATTAGCTGTGTTCTGTCTCACCACTGGTGTTTTGCAGTGTGGAGACACAATTTTCGTTATTAAAATGTTAGGGAATATGTTCAGACCCAGTTGTACAATGTCATTGGGGACCCATCGTATCACTTTCAGAAAGGAACACTAAAAACTGAACGTTACCTGTATCTGTAGACCTCACAGTACCAGGGCTGCTGCTTCACACAGAGAAATGCACAGATCTGCACGATGCAGGTGAAGCAGGTATTCAACAAGACCGAGAGCAGCAACGGGGGAGAGAGGAGCTGTCCTGCTGGTCGGTATGGAGCCAGCTTTGGGTAGGCATGAGTTGAACTCACTGAAAGACAAATGCATTTTTCCCAGTTACAATTCATTGTTGAGAATAAAAAATTGACATAGGTATTATTTTGGCTCTTGCCTTAGGGCTCAGCTTCAGCACACATGGAATGGGAATTTATATCAGGGAAAGCACACATTGTCCAGTTCCAGATCCAATGCTATTGGGCTTTGCCTCTTCCAGCCTTTGGCTTTACTCTCAGAAATAAAAAGTAATCGATTCAAAAGTTTTGAAATTAATGCATTTACCATATTTCATGGTGCAAATACTCTTTCTATAACCAGACTGAGCAGGAAAGATATGCAAGAGAAGAAGATGGCTTTCCACATGGATAAGCATTACTATTACTTCTCAGTGATGATGGGAAAGTGGAAGTTAAGATGAGGAGAGTAAGAAAGCAACCGGCGAGACCAATCTTCATATGTTAGAAAATATTTTTAAAAAGCACTCATTCTATTCATTCAGCCAACATTCTCTGAGCACTTCTGTCTACTAGAGTAGATGCTAGAGGTGTGTTCTGTTCCCTCCTGGAAATGTGTGTAAATGGAGAACAGCTAGAGATGTTAGACTTGGTTAGGAAAAAGAGCTCATAAAAAAATCTTGCTTCCAGATGAGAGGGCTAAAATATAGTGTAGTACCTACATGCTTCTTAGAAGCCGTACATTCTAACAAGCGGATGAAAATGAAATGTACTTGTGGGGGCAGAGCAGGAAAGAAGCATGGGAAGGTCAGAAATTTAAAAAATTACATTTCAAGGTTTATATCATAGTCATGTTTCAGTTCTTGCCTTCATATCTGTCACCTTGTCCCTTTTCATAACTTATCACTGATTTCTTTGATGTGCGGAAGAAAAAGTGTGTAGGCCTGGGTTTGTGTTCATGAACATAGGGGCAGGGTGATGGGGATTTTCTGAGTTGATAGGAGTATCTTTGTTATTCGTGGAGGGTCTGGATAGTTCATGCCAACAAGATGACTCATGGTGGGCCTGAAGAGGGTTTGTGCTAAGGAGCTGACCCAGGATGGGATCTGGCCATGCCCAAAAGACCAGTTGTGTGATTTGAGAATTGGGACTCCTAGTATCAGGCTGACCATCTGGGAGAGAAGAGGAGCTCAACCTCATGGTCAGTGATTAAATCAAGTATGCTTTGGTAATGGAACTCCCTTAGATACTCCAGACACCAGAGCTGAGGTGTGTCTTCCTGCCTAGCTATACTCTGCACATTATCATACATTGATGGGCCAGGAGGGGAGGCAAACTGACTCCCCAGGGAGAGAACTATGGAGCTTCATCTTTGGGATCCTCCCAGATCTTGCCCTATAAGTCTCTCACTTTATTTAGCTGGTTCTGATTTGTATCCATTTGCTATAATAAAACTGTAATCTTCTATGTAGCACTTCTCTGAGTTCTGTGAGATGTTGATGTGAATTACTGAATCTGAGAGAGTTGTGAGAACTCCCACATTTGTAGCCAGCTAGTCAGGTAGTATGGGGACCCCCTAACTTATAACTGGTGTCTGAAGTGAGGATAGCCTTGTTGAGGTTGTGCCCTTCACCGGTGAAGTTTGGTCTAAATCTGGGTAGCTGGTGTGAGAAGTCATTGAAGGGCACCGAGGAAGGGACACATAATGTGGGCTGTGGTCAGAGCTGAAGAGAGGTGTAAGGGAACTGTCCTTTGTATACAAGGAGACAGAGGCAGAGGCTGCGATGCTCAGAGTTCTTTCTGCGCTTCAATACCCAAGGTAGAATGCGACCACAGAGTTCATAAAGAGGCCATGGGTAGTGAAAAGAGGCATAATTGCATCTGCGCAGCTGGCTTCTCCCAATTTGCTTTACTCTTTGTCAGTTGCTCATTGAGTTTCTGGCTTTTATTTTAGATAAACACTAAGGCAGGTTGAAGTATTGCCTCATCAGGGCAGAGTAGACTTAACCACTCCTTAATTTTGGTTTCATTGAGTGATTGTGTCTGGCCAAAGAAATGTTGTCAGAGGTTTGAGGACTGCTTGCACAGCTGGGCTTGCCCTCTGCCCTGCTGTCTGTGACCTGCAATGAGAACATGCCTGGGTCTGTGCATTGAGTCTCAGCCCAGGATGAAAAATATGGAGCAGACCTGAATCAAACCCACAGCCTGGACCGAGACCAGCTAATCTATATCCTAAAGCAGAATGGCTCAGCTGAGCCCCCCTATATAACTCTTGAATGACAGTCAACCTATGAGCCTATGAGTGGGTGTTATAAGGCAATTAATCTTTTAAGGGTAGTTTGTTAAGCAACCTTATTGTGGCAATAGCTGATTGACCCGGAGTTCTTATATCAAGAATGTGTTCACTTTTTCCATGTTAGAAATTCCTAATGCTTTCTGACAGGCAATCTGTGTACTTGACTATAGATAAATATAAACATAATGACTACCATTTTAGGACTCCTACTAGGTTCCAGAGGCCATGTTGGTGTTTTATAAATGTTATCTTTATTTCCTTAAGAAAACAATGCAAAATAGGTATTGCACCTCCTATTTTACAGGTGAAGAAACTGAGGTCCAGAGAAGTAGAGGCCTTTGTGTAAAGACCCACAGTGTGTTAGTGACAGGGTGGTGGTGGCAGCTCAGTCTATTTGACTTTCAAGCCTCAGATTCTCTGCTCTGCAGCATAGCACAGGGGTGTGGATCTCATGAACTAATAATGATACGACCAGGAGCCCTGAAATACAAGCTTGGAGAGCAATATTGGTTCTCAGCAACCAGAAAAAAGTCTCTGAATCGTCCAGGCTTCCTTGAAATGATGATGATGATGTATGCTGTCAGACTGCATGCAGAGGGATGAAAACATGTGGACGATTACATTTCACTTGGAAGTAATCATTACCTCCTCTGAGTTTCCACAGCACATCATTCACATTGCCACTAAGGTGAGGGTGCCTTGCATTAAGCTGAGTTGTTCACACATGCGCTCAGTGGACTCTGAGCTCCCTGGGGGAAGATAGTCAGTCTCATTCTACATTCTGCATCTTACTGAACCCAGCACAGGGCCTGCTCTTTGGGAGGACTTAGCAGTTGTTATTCCCAATCTCAAAGTATGCTTTTTTAATTGTTCCCCATTGTTTGGGTAGAATGTAGGTGTGCTTCTCTTAACTAGTTGGCTTACTTCTTATCATGGACATTTTAAGTCATGTAAGTCATGTTTCAGGAGGCTCATGAACTCACCTAAGTTACATGCAAAATTTTGAGTGTGCATCATGAAATTTTTTTTTGATCCTTAGCAGAGGATATTTTTTCTATTTATCTTCAGATAGAGTATGAGGGAGAGAGAGAGAGAGAAATATCGACATGAGAGGAACACATTGACAGGTTGCCTCCCACATGACCCTGACCAGGGTGGGGATGAACTACAACTGAGGTACGTGCCCTTGGCCAGAATCGAACCCACAACTCATTGGTCCATGGGTCGATGCTCTCATCACTGAGCCAAATTGGCCAGGGCTGCATCACAAGATTTTAAAGTAAGATCTATATTTTCCATCGGATTCTCCAAGGGGACCAAGATCCAGAAAATGTTAGGTGTCATTGAAGCCCTGATAGAATTTATAAAAGATGTTTCTATAGAATATATGAATTCCCTCCTACAGTCTCCTTTTCTGGACACTGCCTCTTCCCATATGGTGGAATGGTTGGCCTAACTGGACCTGAATTGCATGACCCCACCTTCACTCACAGAAATGATTGGCTTAGAGGTGCGCATCTGACCCAAGTGAGGTCAATAACTTTTCTCTCCAAGAGATCTGCAAAGAAGATACTGAGAGCCTACGCTAATTAGGTGTAGAAGACAAGCAGAAAGGTTATAGAGATTCTTCAGAGTCACCATTTAGAGTCATTTGCAAAGTGAATGAATAGAAGTCAGATGAAAACAGTAAGAATAGAAAGAAGAAAAAAGAGGCAAGGTGGTCCCTTGGAAATAAAGAAAGCAGCCTTGAGTGTTCTAGCCCTCCTCAGGGCCAGGTGCTTCTGAATTTTTGTTCTCAGATTTATTTATTTTTTTTTAGAATTATATTCTTAAACATCCCCCTTCCTCTATTTTTTTAAATCTAATGTGAGTGTGTCTTATTGAAGAGAACAAAGATGTAGCCAGGAAAAATTCCTTTCAAGAGGGCTTCTAGACCTATTAGAGTCAAGTTGGACTTCAAGGCATACATTATCTTAAGTGACTCCCCTGGCTTTGCCTTACTTTTCTCCTGGATTTTCTCTTTAATATACAGGGGTTGGCAAAAGTAGGTTTATAAATGTTCATCTGGGAAAAGACATTCTGGTTATGATAATTACAATAACTTTATTAACTCAAACGAATGTCACAATGCAATATAAACCTACTTTTGTCCACCCCTCTATTATATGTTTTATTAGATGCCTTAAAATCTTGTGGGAACAAGGCAGGTGTGTATAGATAAGCAAGTAAACAAATAAATTAAATATGTGATGGTACTATCTTTGTCTCCTACTAACTCAAGCTGAAGGTGAGCCATAACCTTGGAACGTGGACATGTAGGGAGCCTTGTTGAGAATGATTTTACATTGATCATTTAATCCTCAGTGACTCTTAATGTCTGCAGATGAATGACCACAGTCCTCAGACTGGCAGTCTAGATTCTGTGATCTGACCCAACTCACCTTTCAAATTTTATCTCTTGATGTTCTTTTCAAATGCCCTACTGTGAGGTCAAATCGAAAAACTCATGGTCTGTATTTATCAGCTCTCTCTTGCTCACGCTGTTTAATTCTACTTCAAATTTCCTTCATTTAGCAAAAGATATTTGAAATCTATCCATCCTTCCTATTTTGGTGCAAATGTCACCTCTACCATGAAGCCTTCCTTAGTATTGCTCTCTCTTTTCTCCATTACTATCTCCTCCCTGATCCTAGATTATTAGATGCAATCTCTCCTTCTTCTGAACTTGTTATTTCCTGGCTCACTACTTTAGATTTGCATTTCATTCATTCATGTATGTGAGTAACCCACTAAACTCTGAACTTCAGTAATCAGCCTTTTTATGCACCAGGCACATTCATGCCTAACACATAGTAGGAGATGAACACTGTCTAAGAGGATGCTGAATGGGGCTTTTCATTTCATCTGGGGAATTTGCTGAGCCTCATATTTGAGGACAATGAATGGTAAGTACCAATATAATGTAAAGAAATAACCCATTGTTATAACTCCATGGTACCTATAAGAGAGATCCATACTGGTCCTTCAACTGTACGCATGCCCCCTCACACACAATTACCTATGTACAGGCTATGTAAGAGAAAACTACAGAGATTATCAAGAGATTTTTAAAGGGGAATATTTAGGATAAAGTGCTGTCATTCTGATAGAACATTGTGCTTCTGATCTATTACACTTCTGAGACTTTTTCTCCCACTGGTAACAAGGATCCTGCCTTCAGTCATTCTGAGTTTCCCACTGGACCTACTCTGAGAGGAGAGGCTAACTGGCCTACTGGCATGAAGACTGACAGGATATTGCCATGAGAAAAAGTAATACACCCACCGGCATGGGCGTCAGATTCATAACCAATATCACGAAATTAAGTGTGTGAAAGCTCAAAATAACTGTCTCAAGGCCATCTAGCATTCTGAGGCAAGGCTAAGACAACCACCCAACGTTTTGGATTTCTAATTAGTCTCCTTGTACATCATTGCAAAAGCATCATTGCAAAAGAAAGAGTGCAGGAGACATGGTGATACCATTAATTGTGCACTGAGTGCTCCTGATGTGTGTGCATTGTGCTACACACGTCACATGTGTTATTTTATCTGATCCTCACAACCCAATGAGGACATTTCCTATGAGGAAGTTATTTGTTTTATAAATATTAGCCAAAGGCACAGAGACAAGAGTGGCGGAACATGGCAATGGCCTTCACCTTCATGCTACCCACTGCTCGCTCAGCTCCTGGGACTTTCTGGTGTTCTTTTTCCTCTTTAGCCTCATTGACCATATTTGCAAGTAACCCATGCAAATTATGTAAAAATATCCTATACTGAAGAGTAACATCATTGATTCAAAATTATCCTGCCATGTGAATATTAATAGCATGCAGAAAAATATTTCTGTGGACTACGAATAGACATTTCAGCCCTAAGAATCAAAATTGATATTACTTACATCTCTGATACTGGTAAATTGTGTCATCGTGTTGAGATAATAAATGACTTCAATATTAGTTTCATGTTTTAAGATTCGACATGAAATTTGCACGGTTATTAATATCTTGCCCAGCCTGATGTTTTATCTGTTATTTTTCAAAACATTTTCATTGTTGAACAAGGAAAAAGAGATGACTACATCATTCTTTTTCTTTACTCTCTGTTGAGGCAGTCACCTTTCTCAGTTATTAAGAGTTAGTATCAAACCCAAGTTCTTTGATAGGAAATACTGTATCAGTGTCATCGGCCAGGAAGGAAATGAGCAATGGCTGCTGTAAGCCACACCTTGCTTCTGAGACAATGTCATGAGAATAAAATGCTAGCATTTGTTCTCACACATCAAAGGCTTAGCAAAGATCTGGTTTCACGTCAACATGAAACATAGCTGAATATCAGAAAGTGACCTTTGGGTTTTAAAGATTTCACTTTCTAGATTTCTTGTACATTTTTCTAGGTACAAGGCATGACCCTACAAAGAATTCAGAATACACTGATACTTTTCTGAGGCTAAAACCTATTTTCTTTCAGAATATTTTAATGTCAAGCTTGAGTACTTCAAGCCTCAATTTTCCCCCAACACTACTTTTTAAAAAATTCATAGGATTTTAGTAGATAAGATGTATCTTCTGCTGAAGCTCTTATTTGTATGAACATTTCTAGAATTTCATGGATAAAAACAAATAATACAGTTGACTTTGTTAAAGACCTTACTTGTTAAACAGACCATCAAGGTAATGGCTACATCTTGTATGAGGTACTGGTAATTCCCAAAGAGTTGTAGATGCTAAACAGGAAAGAAAAGTAGGTATAAGTTTTACTGATGCCCTCGTAACATTTTACCATTTCTAACACTCTTTTTGAAAGTAGTCTGGAAGCAACTGTTATTTTTCCCTCCTCTTTAGGAAGAAAGTGGCTTACCTTAGGTTTTTAGCATCAGATTGGAGAGAATGAAACCAGATCACTATTTTTCAGTGTCTAACACAATCCTGCATTAGCAACAGGTGGGAAACACCCTCTTACTGGCCACAGTAGTTCTGGAAGCTATAGTGTCAGCCTGGACAGTTGAATTAAAACATTAAAGCCTAAAAGTTCCTCTGGGAACTTCAAACCTAAAGTTCAATGTCAAGGCAAAGAACATACAACAGGTGCTTCTCTCCATCTTTTTTCGTGGATTGAGTTCACACCATAGTTCTCTTGGGGGTCCATTCACTTTCAGAAACTGAACAAGTGCCCTTATCCCAAGTAAGCCCACTGCAGACTTCAGTCTGGTACACCTGCCTTTCTAACTTTTGTATAGACACAGAACTTTTACACTCACATACATGGAGTTGAAGTATTTATACATAAAAGTCCACTCGATAGTCTCTAGGAACCTGCCTTGCTACATTCCTTTGGCAGCCAAATCTGTTTATCTGCTAAAGAGTGGTTGACTGAGCACTAAATTATCATCTGGCACCAAGTACTTTCCATGCCAGATGCATATAAATGGAAACCATTTCTGGCCTCTTAGAGGGTGAAACCAAGACCCAGAAGTTTCCAGGTACAGGTCCTTGGGGACATTGTCATTTATGTCTACACCATCATAGTGAATGGCTTCAGAGTGGACTATGGTTCTGACTCTATCCATGAAGCCGTTGGAACTGAAGTTCTGCTTTTCTGTTTTTGAGAGGATGCAAATGATTTTTCAGTGTCCCTCGCACCCTCCAATTCTTCCTCTGTCTTCTTTACATTTCTTTCTCATATCCTTTTCCCTTATTTCCTGCTCAGAATGGTAAATGATATAGATGCAGGGTGACATGAAACAGGGAGGGATTTTTAAAAGCAGTTTTAGTTGTCATTCTAGGAGCAGCTTATATAGAACCGTAGAGGGCTTTGGGAATCAGCCAGCCTAAACTTCCAGAGGCAGACAAAGGCTTGGTTGGGCAAGGGCAAGGTCTAATCTGTTCTTAGTTCCCGACTCCCAATCCAGGTCTTGTTTCTACCCACCTGGCTGCCTCTTAGCCCTCTGTGTGTGTGGTCCTTGCTAGTAGCAATAGCCCACCAGGTGCAGTGCTATGGCCTCCCATTCACCTCTCAGATGTCTCAGAAGAGCAGTACACTAATTCCCTCCCTGAGGTGGTCCCTGAGCCTGTGGGATCATATTACTGCAGAGTAAGTTATGACTGAACTGAGGAAGTGTATTTTAACTAAAAATATTTCTTCCATTCAGCTAATTAATTCTTAAGTGTTTGTTTTTATTTATTTATTTGTTTATTTATTTATTATCCTCACCCGAGGACATTTTTCCATTTTTTGTTCAGATAGAGTGGAAGGGAGAGAGAGAAAGAGAGAGAGAGAGGGAGAGAAACATCGACGTGAAAGGGACACATCGAGTGGCTGCCACCCACACAACCCAACCAGGGCCGGGGACAAACTGCAACTGAGGTATGTGCCCTTAGCGGGAACCGAACCCGGGTCTCTCTGGAGCACAGTCCGATGCTCTAATCGCTGAGCCAAACAGGCCAGGGCTTAAGTGTTTATTTTTAACATTTAATTTTAAAAGTTTTAAAAAGATTGTTTTAAAGAATTGCTAATCCATCCCAGCCACTTTGGCTCACCACTGGCCCACAGACCAAAGTGTCTTGGGTTCGATTCCGTTCAAGGGCATGTACCTTGGTTGCAGTTTGTCCCTGGCCCTGGTCAGGCAACCAATTGATGTGTCTCTCACATCGGTATTTCTCTCTCTCTCTCTCCTTCTCCCATACTATCTGAAGATAAATGGAAAAATATCCTCCGGTGAGGATTTAGAAAAAAGAATTGCACCCTGGCTGGTGTGGCTCAGTGGTTGAGCATTGACCCAGGCACCAAGAGGTCGCTGGTTTGATTCCTGAGCAGGGCACATGCCCAGGTTGTGGGCCCCATCCCCAGTGTGGGGCATGCAGGAAGCGACCTATCGATGTTCTCTCTCATTGATGTTTCTCTCACCCTTCCTCTCTCTCTAAAAATCAATAAAAAAGAAAAAAATCAATTAGAGCTCTGTTGCCTCATCCGTAAAGGCTAGATTAGACTCTGAGCTCTTAAAAAAAAAAAAAAATGAATTGCTAATCCTTTACTAATGACATGTCTAAATGTGTAGGTTCTGGCAGGTTCAGGAGCAGAGCTCCAGCATGGAAGTTTTCCTAGCTTCTGAATCCTTCAAAGTCAAATTCAACAACTTCTCTCCCTTTTTATCTCTTCTTAGTCTTTTGCCAAAGATATTCCACAGTTGGTGACTGATCCATTTCCTGCTGAGTTATATTTAGGCTGTTCTGAAACTTTCTTCATAATCCAAGGGAAGAAATAGAGTCTTGAAGAGGTCAAGTGTCTCAGGTTATCTAGAGAAAAACAGCACTCCTACAAAACGGAGCTGCATCTATTTATTTCTAGCTCTATGTTTCATGCACAGTTATACCAGGTTCCCAGTTTGTAGACATCTATTTTGAGAAATGTCATTTATTTATAAAGCATAAAATCCTGCGTAGGAGCTACACCCCATCAAGAATAACCCAGGGATGTCAATGCACTTAAAACTAGAAAAAGAAATTATTCGGATTCATACCCAATAGAGCAGTGATGCACCAATAAACTGGATCATGCCATACATGGTCAAGTATTTAAATACCCCAAAGGATGAAACCAGAGCAGCTCGGCCTTCTCTGTTTAAGAAAAAATAAACATAACTGGTTATGCATGCTACACGTCTCCCATTCTCCTGTATATTTCAAAAGGAGTTTAACTTTTAACAGCTTGTTGACATAATTTACTTAAGCACAGATTCATCCTCTTAACTATTTATTTAATCACTCATTTGTTTATTCTCTCCTTTAATCATTACCTCACTCAGGAATCCATACACTCACCAGAATTATGCCAAGCGCCATGGAGGATATCAATAAATCAGGCTCAGTCTTAATTTTCAACAAGCTTTCAGTGAATTAGGTAGATGAACATGTATATTATAAACACAATACATTACAATAAGGTGAAAAATGTCAGCACTGACTTGACTGTGACTCATTTCCATCCTAACACTAGCTTCCTGAGAACTGAGCTGTGTGTACTTTAGAGTACCTTAGAGATGCAAAACTCAAGCACAAAGACTCTCACATTTTAGGAAATGTGCATGTGACTCCAATATTTGCCATAAAATGAGTTTTGCTGGCTTCGGTACACCAGGAAGAACCCAGGGTAATAATCTGAGCTGGTGTGGTGATCAAAAGAGACAAAGACAACAGTAAAAATTGTAGCTTAAGAGGTAAATATTCCCCCCTTTAAAAAATGCTGTTTGAGCTATTACTCCTTGGACTGAGGCTTGGTTGGGTGATGGATTATGACAGGCTGAAGAAGACATGGTGAGGTAGCCGGGCAACAACAGGGGGTGGGGACCCTGGCCAGCAACCCCTCCTGCAGCCTCCTCATGTCCAGGCAGGAGCCAACCCACGAGGGAGGCAGCCCACATCTCTTTGTGTCCAGCCCCCAGTGGCACGGACATCTGTGCTGCTCAGAGACTTTGTCACCAAAACAGGGACATGAAAGGGAGAACCTAGAAGCTAAATAATAACCACCTTGCCTCAGGCAAGTGAGAAAGTTCGGATGGGAGGTGGGCCAAGACGCGGTGGGCAGATATTTCCACCAGGATGTGAGGCACCATTTGTTTTCAACATAGAGGGTGGAGCAGAAGACAAGCTAGGACGGGGTCAGCTTGTGAAGTCTGGATTCTTTTCTGATATAAACTTTGTGATTCCATCCTTTTTTTCTGCAGTTGTGTATATTAAAAAAAATTAAGACACAGATTCAAAGGAAAATGCAAAAAACTATTCTAAGAACAAAGGATGTTTTCATGGACCTGCAGAATTGCTGCTGTTCCTAATCAGTATGAATTCTAAGCAGCTCATTCACTTATTTATGCATTCCACTAACAGTAATCGAATGCTCCGATGTATCCAGGTTAGTGCAAGGCATAGTGATACAGAGATGAGTAAGGTACAGTTCTTGCCCTAAAGGACTTGAACTACAACAACAGTGTTTCAGAAGATAATAAAAAGGATCTGGACCTATGCGTCTAAGACTGCACCTCATCGGCCCTCTGGAGGATGCTTCCTCCGGAATAAGCTGCATCAAGGAGAGTGAGGGCACAGTGAGCCTAACAGAGCTGAACCGCATCTAATTTTTATAAATCTATAAAATATAAGAGCAAAGCATTTCTGCCCTGAAGTTTTACTAAACCATCTGCCACCGGAGAAATCTTGTGTCATGACTTGTAATTTAAAACAGTATATCCCATTTATAAATGCATCAGGCCACAGCAAGAAAGAGCATCCAAAGTTCAAATACTGCTGCCTTTTGGATGGACAAGTCAGGCACTTGGTGCAACCATCCAGGAGTTTAAACTCCCTATGCAAGGTCGCCACACCTGGTGCTCCAGCTTCGCCTCCATAGCTCCCATAGGAGAATCCTTCCAGCTGATTGGACTACTGGGCTCCTGCACTCTCCAATGAAAACTCCATTTCTAAATATGACTCTCTAGTCACCCCACTTGGAATTCCCTCCCAGCTCCTTTCTGTTCACAGATATCCTGTCCATCCTTCAAGTTGCTACTCCCCTGCAGAAGCCCTCCATCTGGCTAGAGTTATACTGAATGACTGGGAAAGTAACTGTATTGTTGGGTGTTAATTTATTCAAAGCTAATCTATGCAGCACCTCTCTCACTTACCGGGCAGAAGTTTCTCTGTTTTGTGGTTATATCTATATTCTTCACTGAGATGTAAGTCCTCCAGGGCAAGGCTCTGTCTCATCCTTAACCCCCCACATTTCCAAGCACAGTATTTACAAAGAGCTCCAGGAGTTGTGTTGATGGAAAGCGTGAACAGCAGTGAGGGTCCTGAGCACTCTGGTCTTGCAGTCGCCATGACATGAACCAGGTCGGCAATAGAGGTAGTAAGAAGAAGGCTTGGAGAGAGTCTCCAAAAGCAGTGAAGCATAGTGCCTGGTTGGTTAGGAGTGAAGAAGAAGAAAGAATAAAAGGTACTCTGAGCTTCTGAGCCTGGATGAGGGACTCTAAGGATCAAAAGCAGGGAACCTGGGAGTTGGGAAGAGGAGGCAGAGGTGGTGATGATGTGAGGGCGTGGAAGGACCCAGGTGCAGCCACCCAGTGTTCAGGGAGATGTGTCCAGCTGTCTCCCTAAAATGCAGCCAGATGGGGGGCATGGAATTTCTAGCCTAGCACCTGTAAGTGAGTGATTCCTGCCAGTAGCTGCCCATTCAGATGCACCGAGAGACACAATGAAGGACGTCCTAGTTGTTTTTCCTATACAAATCTCAAGATTTGATGATGTCTTCCAGACCAGCGGCCATGAAGATGGCCCAAAGTTACCCCAAAATGTCATAGAAAACAACAAAAGACCAGGACTTATGGTATAGAACCTATTGTATTATTCTTAACTATATTAAAATATGAGTAAAAAATTTTTTTAAGTATGAGTAAAGACAATCAGAAATGACAGTGCAGTGGCAATAAGGGAGCTAAGGGGAACATAAACAGTTTTTAATTCCTTCCCCTTCCCTAACTATTACTAATCAATTGTAAAAGTCTTTTATGTAGTCATTTTGAATGTTCACTACTTTTTATTTTGGGACATAGCACTATTTGGGGAAGCTCTCTGTTTTCTCACCCACTGCCAACTCCTGAAAGGTTCCAGTAAGCACCCAACATACAAAATAAAGAAGAAGAAGAGAAGTAAGAAAAGCAATTACTTTCCAAATACCAACTCTAGCTTTCAACTGTCCACATGACAAGCCACCGATCTCCTAAGACTCGGCAAAAGTCATGAGGTTTTTGTGGCTTTTACCAACATTTCCACGCAGCACTGATGGCTCGCCGACGTGGTGCTCCAATAGCACTTTACCCAAACCTCTGCTGTGACAATGACCACTCAGGTATAGTCGCGTTCTGTCCAGAGCCAGACAGTGAGCCCCACGGTCGGGGGTGGGAGGAAGTGGCTTACTTGATCAGATGAGGCACACACTTGATGTTGGCTATTTTCGAGGTGAAAGGGGAGGCCACAGATGCCTCCTGCTCTGACAAGGAAATGCCCGCGTGAGCCATTTTCAAAGCCTGGAATGATAAATCCACGTTACACCCATGACTCTGCAGTCCAGGCTGTAACTACTCAAACACCATGAGGATGTTCTGCATATTACTAAGTTTACAACACTGCCCCTGTTCACCCCTAGGTCTCTGATTATGTTGTCTGTCCTCCTGGAACACCCTTTCTCCCCTGATCTACAAAGTCACCAACTAAATAGGCACCAATTAAACAATGATCCAGAGGTATAAGAATAGAGTGGAGTGTCTGTGTGTGTATGTGTGTGTGTGTGCGCGCCCACACGTGTGTGTGTGTGTGTGTGTGTGTGTGTGTGTGTAAAAGTCTGTGTATCAATTGTGGGGTATAGACGTAATTAAAAAGTGGAAGCAGTCATTCAAGAAATCTATTAAAAAGGTGACGGCATTTGGATAGTCATTTGTGGGTATCCTTATCATCACAGTTCTTACATTTAGCAGGTCATACTAATGAACAATCGGGAAGCTTATCCAAACCTCACCTTTCTCTAGGCTTTAAGACCCAGTCAACCAATTAACTGCTGGGATAAAATATGAAGCATACAGTATCTTCACTGAAATGAATAGTTTGGTCTAGAAACACATTGAAATAGTCAAATATTTTGCTTATCTTGGTTCAGTCACCAATTTATATGAAGAGTGCAGTCAGCAAATCAAGAGAAGGCTGAGGCTCGGAAGGGCAGTAGTGGAAGAATTGGGGAAGATGACGAGCAAAGATGTGTCATTACAGACCAAGGCTAAGATCATCTGTGTCCTCTTATGCCCAGGTACTATGCACAGAAATAAAAGTGGGACAGTGAAGTAGCCTGAAAAGACACAATGTTTTCATTTAAAACATGGTGCTGGAGGCGAGCGCTACAGACATCCTGACAGCCAGAAAGGTGAACAAGTGGTTCCTAAGCACATTAAGCCTGAAACATTGCTAGAGACAAAAATGACAAAACTGAAGCTGTCCGATTTCAGGCACATCACGAGAAGGCAGGGCTCTTTGGAAAAGACAATGATGCTGGGGAAAATAGCAGCAGGAAAAGAGGAAGACAAATATGACATGGTAGACTCCATGAAAAAAGCTCTAAGCGTGACTCTCCATGAGCTGAGCAGGGCTATTGAGGACAGGACATTATGGGAATAACATACGCATAGGGTCACCCAGAGTCAGCGCTGACTCAACAGCACAGAACACACATGATTTCACCAAGTGTAAAAATTTGGAGGTTAAATTAATTTTATTTTTTAATTTTTTTTTAGAGGGAGAGAGAAACATTGATGTGAGAGAGACACATTGAGTGGTTGCCACCCACAGGACCCCAACTGGGGCCAGGGACAAACTGCAACTGAGGTACGTGCCCTTAGTGGGAACAGAACTCGGGACTCTCTTTGGGCTGATGCTCTAACCGCTGAGCAAAATCGGCCGGGGCTGGAGGTTAAATCAACTTTAAAAAACTAGCTCTGAAATAGAAGTTTGGCAGGAATGATATAATTTATGCATAATTTCAATCTTTAATCATTAGTTTCAAACTTTTCCTTCACTAAGACTTTACTAGCTGTGTGACTTTGGGTAAAAAAGAATTCGCTTCCCTGGTCTCATTTTCTTATTGATACATTTAAACCAGCTAGTCTTGTAGAGTTCATCTGGGTCTGAAATAGGGGAGTCAAAACATCCTTCCTGTGTCTTTATTATTCTAGGTGTTGCCAGAAAATAGCTGAAGTGACTCATTTCATTTTGCTCTTCTACACTTCCAACCCACAGTCAGGTAGAGTTGAATACAGACAGCAAAATAATCAAGTGATTGTTGGCAGACAGGCCCCAGGGGACTGTGGGGTCTCAATAGGGCCATCAGTGAACTGCCTGCATTAGCAGAAGTAGCTTTTACTCACCCCACAGTCATTGGCTCCATCTCCACACATGCCCACATAATAACTGCAGGGGAAAAGGATAAAAAAATTAATAACAACACCTTACTTGAATAATATCCATCATAACTAATGCATATGCAATGTGTGTGTGTGTGTGGGTGGGTGGGTGAGAGAGGGAGAGAGGCTGGAAGACATGTGGAATCAGGCTTCAGGAAGATAATGCTAAGAGAAATATTCCCAGAGGAATAGGCCATTCTATTATTTAAATTGTTTCAATCAATCACATGGAAACGGTAGTCCACAAAGATGATCACATACTTCAAAAGAAGTCCATTTAATTACACCCACCACAGCGAAGTTTAAGGGTTCACAGGCAGAGCCCGGAGCATAGCCTGATCCGCCGTGGCTGGGTAGCTGCCTGCTACTGAGGGAGGTCAGCAGGATGAGAGGCATTTGGGAAATAGTTTAACAGATATAACTAGAGATAGATGCACCTATTCTTGATGCATCTTGGAATGAAAATGAGATAATATGCTCCCATTATACCAGTTTGGTGAGCCAACACAATGATATAAATAAAAGAGTAAATATTAAAGCTGTTGCCAAAGGGAAAAAAGTTTCTGATTTGAGACATACTCTGTCTTCTATTATAAGTAAATAAAACACTATAGGTATTGATTAATGGCACTAATATTAAAGGCTCAGCTTCAATTTGCCACACAAACAAACAAACCAAAAAACATCAAATCAATACAGGGAAAAATAAAGTTTTTAGAGAATTACCTTATTACTGGTTGACATTCCTTATTATTAGTTATTAGAAATGACCCAAATTGGTTCAATTAAACAATTTCCTATTTGGCTAGAGAAAATGAAAACCGCCCTGTATTTGTATGTGCTCATGTACATGCCATCACTATGCACATTTGCTGAAAATGATTTTCTTTCTTCAGCTTTAAAACACATCTCTAGTCTCCGTGTTACACAAGGAATTTTGCATATTCTAGTGTGCCCCGAATTCAGTAGGAGAATTCAGACAACCTTATGCACAATGCCAATGATAAAGGCATGAAGAAGAAAACTGGAAAGTTGAGAAGACAGCTCACTCTGAAACAACATATATCTTCTGGAATTGATTTTTTTTTTCCTTAGGGAAATAGAGCTTTTTAGCTTTAAGCATTTAAGTTGGCAAAATTTCTTAGGCATTTGAGAAGGGTAACATTACGTTCATCAGCCAATATTCTATAATGACCGTAAAAGTGAAATAGTCATTTTAGACACTGGTTACTAACCCAGACTCAAGGCATTATGGGAGTTAACGAGCAGTTTTTGAAACTCCCCCAAGAATGCTTCGGCAACAAAAAATAATAGTAAAAGACAGTCTCCCAATTTCACCTACTACTTATCAGCATTTTACTACTCACAGTTTCTTTTCACTTTTCAGAAATCCGTAGCCAAGAAATTATAACATTCCCAGAAAGTGACAGGTAATTTGGTCTCAAGAAGAACAATTTCATTCTGACATGACTTGGTCATCTTTATTTTTGAAGGAGATAAGAAAGGACTTACTTTTCTTTTTTACTTTGGCCTCTAGACACATTCCCTGCCAGGGCCCAGGCACAGTGAGAATGTCATTCCTCTCTTTCCTGGAAGGTCTGAAATTACTCACGTATCTTCTAATGAACCCACCTCAAGTAATTCTGGGTGATAACTCACATACTTCCCCATTTTTCCCATCCTGAGCTATAGAAGCTCCTACTCTTTCTATTCTCTTCATCTAAATAAGCAGTCTTCCTCCAAGATACGCCCTGTGGGCCACAGAACAATGGCTCTCTGGGGCAGAAAGCTTCTAAAACTGTCCTGGTACTTGGGATGTGTAAGGGTCTTCCCTGAGTGTGGCCAGACCTAGTGACTTGTTGCTAATGAAGAGAAAGCAGTGAAAATGATGGAATGTCATTTCTGAGATGAAGATATAAAAAATGGTGATCTCTCCCTGTCTCTCTCTGATTCTTCTTCCTTGCTCATTGTTATGGAAACCAGTGGCCACCTTGTGAGCTTCCTTGTAAAATGACTAATGGGGCAAGGAACTGAGGGTGGCTTCTGTCCAATAGCCAGTGGAAAACAGAGACTCCTCGTCCAACCAGCCACAAGGAACTGAGTCCTATCAACAACGTGTGAGTTAGGCTGGTGGCAGATCATGCCCCTCAAGTGCTGAGATGACCGAAGCTCTGGCCGACACCTGATTAGAGCCTTGAGACCCAGAGCCAGCCAGAAAAGTCACTCAAGCACACCTGGATGCCTGACCCACAGAATTATAAAATAATAAACAGTGCTATTCTAAGTCACTAAGTTTTGGGGTAACTTGTTACAGAGTAGATGGTGAATACACTATTCATTCATGCAATAACACTTACTTTAATTTCTGAAATTCTTCAACAAGACTTGATTTTTGCCCAGGAGACATTCTTGCAAAAATGGTTCCATTCACCAGAATCTGAAGAGAAAAACAACTTTTGCAATTGGATTAGAATGAAGAATAAAATTAAAAACCTGCCCTGAAAAATCACTTCTGGCCACTGTTTGAACACAGCATTGGATAGAGGTCCTTAGATCAAATTTCAGGAAAGGGAATAAAGGGATTTAATGCTTTAATATTTAAATTTTACTCTCAGTCCTCCATCACAACTCTATTAATTCTTTCCAGGCCATTTTTCCCAAGATGGGATAACCCCAAATTAATAATAATAACTAAAAAGCAGCAGAGCCTATGGGATAAAAATGCTTAAGGAAATACAGTTCTTTTTACTAAACCCTGTCTCCACAATTCCAGCCCAGACAGAGAAAGGAGCAATAGATGCGGAGTTGAGAAATAAGCTTCTATTCTCAGCTCTGTCCCCGTTAGCTGTTCAAACATTCAACAAGTGACAACCTCTGAGTCTCGGCTTTCTCATCTCTACAACGAGGAACTAGACTAACAGCTTTCTGGAAGCCTTTGGGGTCTCGATTCTATGGTCCTCGATGGGTAAGATGGCAGAATTCTCAAGACGGTTGCTGCCCTCGGCGTGTGCTCCACTTATCTCCTCCACACTGACAGCACAGCCCTGCACAATGCTATTTTAAAATGCACACACAAAGGACAAGATAACAAATGATTTTGAAAAGAAACCACGGGGCTTTTGTTTCCTCCTGCTGTAATTCAAGAATCCAGACAGGAAGGGGAATAGAGCTCATCATGACATGAGTTGGTGTCTTTGAAAGAGAAGCTCGCTCACAAAACAAAAACATGTTTGCAACTATTCGGAGGATCTCCCTGCTGGGGATGGAGGAAGGCTGGGATCAATGGGGGCCACCGGCTATACCAGAACTTAAACACTGAAGAGGAGGCCGTGCACACCTGCAGGACCAGGTGGGCATGGGTGGGGCCAGGAAACCTAGGAAGGGGTTGGTGCCCCATTAGGGTAATTTATTCTCTGAATCTGAGACGAGCTCAGTGATGCCACCTTCACTGCTCTATTCCCCTTTTATCCTTCACTAATTTGAGGAGGAAAACAGAACATCGTTTCTCCAGTACTCACTTTTGGAAGCAAGCTGTTGAAATGCTGAAATAGCACTTGGTATGATTTCCCACTCATTGCAAAATGATAACTGCTCCCTTTTTCTCCAGGAGGCACTGAACTGTTTCCAATGTTAATGTAGATTTCCTACAATCAAAAGGAATCATTTGCATGTGGGCTCTGGCCTCTTAAAGGACCCCTCTGCTCTCCTATGTTTTCTGAAATGAAGTATATTCATGTCTCATAACCATGTGAGGGGCAGGAAACCCATGCGTAATTTGTCCATGGAACTTAGACTTATATAAAGAATGTCTCCCCAAATAATATATGAACATGCCATACTTTGACGACATGATGCTCTGCATCCTGTCCTGGAAGCTAATATATGTGATGTCATTCTACCAAGGAAATCATTCCAAGGTACCAATTGGTGATTCCAAGAGGAACAAGACCATTCTTACTTCCTCTTTCTCCCCATCATGCAACCTTTTATTTCCTAAGATCACTTATGGTTTATTCCTTCAAAAACCATGTTACAGTCTACATTGTAAAATAAGCACACTCTTACAGAGCCTAATTTCTTCTAGCCCCTGACCTCTCCCCACCCTGGAAGGGAACCTTTCCCTTCTGGTGCCCAGATCTTCCACACCGTACATTTCACTGCAAAAGCACTACTCCTTTTCTGAAAGCCCTTTCCTCCTGTCCGTCACCTCTTGGTGTCCCCCTGCAGTGTGTTCCAGCCCCACAGGAGAGCATCTGATGAATACATATGCACTCATCATGTCAGTGAGATGCGACAGTTTTTCATGCTATATTTCTCAGTGGGCCTTACATTGGTGTAGGACTTTAATATTCAGATAGTATAAAAGGTGAGAAAATTTTATTCATTAGAGGAATTCATCTTAGGGAAAGCACTGTGCTTGGAAAGAAAAAGATTTTGATGTGCCAAATTGCAAGGCAAGGTCTACCCCCTTCCAACTCCCATTATGAAATAGCCAAACACACACACACACACACACACACACACACACACACACACACACACACTGAAGCCTTCCACTCGAGGCAAGGACAGGATTCCTTCTGCTTTGATGAGAATTGGGGAGAGACAGTGTGGTGGTGGGGATCCAGAGAGGAGGAGGTAGTGTGAGTGGACCGTTAGTTAAAAATCAGTGAGGACATGAGTTTCATCACACGGTGGACTTGAGGCAATATGCATTGATGTAGGGCTCTGCTGGAGGCAGAGAGAGAGATGTCATCCTTCTCAGTCCATGCAATGGGTTTGAACTGAGTCAAGGTGCCTCTTCCCAGAGTAGGGGCAGTACCACTCTGTACAGTTGAGCAGTTTGTGTACGGAACAAAGACCTATTCTATACTTAACAATCCAAAGGGCTGATCAGCCTGGAAGAAGAGGGCATTTTTGCAATGTATCACCTGGAGGACCATCTCTTTGCATTCACACAAAGAAAGAGGTGGTGTATTTAGTGATGGACTGTCAGGCTGCAACCATTTCCTTCACATGAAAAAGCTGTCCTGTCATAAGTACATAGGGATCTTACACTCGAGAGACGCCAACACCTGTTAACTGCATGCCACAGGCACAGCACTATCTAAAATACCATGATGTGGGTGGAATCAAACAGACCTGGATTTGATGTCCTGCTCTGCAACTTGCCAGTTGTATGTCTTGGAAAAGCTTACCTCAGCCCTAAGCCTCGGTTTTCTCACTCGTAAAATGAATAGTTTACTCAACTGTACAGGGTGACTTTAAGGATTAAATGGGAATTATGGATGGAAATTGGTGATTCACAACCGTGACTAAATTGGAAACACCAAGAGGAAGGGCTGATGCCAGCTCCCAGCCCGGAGGCTCTGATTTAATTGGTAGAGCCTTGGCATTGGAAGCTTAATCAACTTCCAGGTGACTTCTGTGTCCAGCCGGGGCTGAAAAGTGCTGGTGGAAATGCTAAGAGCTTTGCAAACTGTAAAGCTCTGGACAGATATGAGGATTATTACTGGGATGACTTGTGATGCCAAGAGAAGGCTGCCCAGGGCCAACACTATGTAAGTTCAGGTCACAGAGGGAGTTTTTAATGTTTACTCACATTCTTCCCAGGTCCATTCTCCTGGTTCTCTACAAGATGCCAGGTCACAGAGGCAGGAACAAACTCTTCTGGTTCATTGGCTTCAACAAGGATGACTTGGCTCCCTTGCGGGATCATTTCGGCATTCTTCGCTACAGTAATGGCTGTTTGCAGGTTGTCACCTAGATGACAAAGAAAGTTTTTTTTATACATAAACCTCTCGGCAATCAGAATTGAGCCTCCCCTCTCCTGAGTGTCCATACTACTTTGCTGGTGTTCTTTGGGGACATTTATTGCTTTCTGCCTCATTTTATAATCACTTGTCTTCCCTTCTGCCTCAGCCTGTCTGCCCCTACTGGTCAACTGCTATGTCTGCATTTCCCTCCCACCATAGGTAGCATGGTGGTATCGTGAACAAATGAGTGAATAAATGTTTGTCATTTGATGACTAATCCTCAGGAGACTAACTAATCCTCACTTCTTCTTCTTTTTTTTCTTTTTTTTTTATCCTCACCCGAGGACATTCTTCCATTCTTTGTTCAGGTAGAGTGGGAGGGAGAGAGAGGAACAGAGAGAGAGAGAAACATCGACGTGAAGGGACACATCGAGTGGCTGCCACCCACACGACCAACCGGGGCCAGGGACAAACTGCAACCGAGGTACGTGCCCTTAGCGGAAACCGAACCCGGGTCTCTCCAGACCGCAGGTCGACGCTCTAACCACTGAGCCAAACCGGCCAGGGCTAATCCTCACTTCTTAGTGCTGAAGGTAATATGGCCCAATCTGATAGCATAAAACTATCCTTGGGATTCGGGATTCCGGTGAAGCAGAGAAAAGAACCCTTAGCGCCGGGCCATGCTTGGATTTGATCATGTGTGCCATGCCGTCTCCACTGCTCCAAAGGACAGTCGCCAAGTCTCACATCCTGTACAAGGAGGTCTTTTGCGGTTATTAATGAAAACACACCCATTCTTGTGTTTGAGCATTTACTGTGAGCCCTGTAGCAGTGTGCTGATCCTGGGTAGGAAGAGTGGGCATTAGACAAAGAAAATAAGATATGGTTTCTGCCTCCAAAACTAATAGTGGTGTTGGAGGAGCTACATGTTTCCAGGTAACTGTACCACAGGGTAACAAACTTGACAGCAAAGCATTTTTCTTTCTGCCTCAGTCATATGAGCTCATTCAGCTCACACACCATTTTTTTTATGCCTGGGAAACATTCAACTTTTCAGGCCTCTGGAAACACATACCGGTAATCATCACGGTCTTGATGCAGGCCTCTCTCAGCTCCTCCAAGACTGGTTTGGTTTCCTTTTTCAAGCGATTTTCCATTATGAGAAGCCCTAGAAATGTCAACTCTGATTCCACCGTCTCTCTTTGGATTCAGGAGAAAGTCAATATTAAAGCTTATTTAGATAGTCTCAAGGGTTGGCTTTATTTCTTCTTTTTAAAATTTCTAAGTTTATCAATATAATATATACTCAGGTTTAATAAATCCTAAAGAACACAAAAGCTTATAATAAGAACTAAAGACCATGTCTTTATACCATGTCTTCTACTTCTCAGAGGCAGTGGCAGCTTTATACCTGTAAGTTGCCTCTAGTTTTCAACTCTACTTTTAAAAACCATGTGCTTATCTTCCAACTCTTTTGTTGGTTTTTAAAATATTGTTAATCATTTATATTATTCATTTCCAAGATCTGTTTTGAGCTTAAAGTAATTTCAATTTATTATGCACTTATTAAATACATACAGCATAGTAGTTCTAGTTGAATATGATGTCATTCATTTCAGCTTCTGCCTGTAACCTTCAATAAATTCATGACATCAGCCAAGGATTTGAACAGTCTTCAGAATTTGAAATTGGAGGCTTGGAAATACAAATCAAAGTTGGATGGAAACACTTCCCTCCAGAGTAGATTCTAAGGTGCTACACCCTTCACTCAAAAGTTCATTCACAGAAATAATAACTGACACCACAGAAATACAAAGGATTGTTAACAAATATTATGAACAATTATACGGAAACAAATTCGACAATCTAAGCGAAATGGACAAATTTCTAGAAACACATAGTCTCCCAAAGGTGAACCTGGAAGAGATAGAAAACTTGAACAAACCAATAACAACAAAAGAAATTGAAGATGTAATCAAGACTCTCTCAGCAAACAAAAGCCCAAGCCAGGACAACTTCAAAGGGGAATTTTACTGAACATTCAAAGAAGAACTAATACCCATTCTCCTCAAACTATTTCAAAAAATTCAAGAAAAGGAAGACTTCCAAACTCGTTTTATGAGGCCAGCATAATTCTAATTCCCAAAACAGAAAAAGACACTACAAAGAAAAAAAAAAACTACAGACCAATATCTCTGATGAACATAAATGCCAAAATCCTGAACAAAATACTAGCAAATCAGATCCAGCAATACATCAAAAAAAATTATTCACCATGACCAAGTGGGATTCATCCCAGGGATGCAAAGCTGGTACAATATTCGCAAATCAATAAATGTGATACACCACATAAACAAAATGAAAGATAAAAATCATATGATCATATCAATAGACACTGAAAAAGCATTTGACAAAATCTAGCACCCATTTCTGATAAAAACACTCAGCAATCTGGGAATAGAGGGATCATATCTCGACATAACAAACGCCATGTATGAAAGACCTACAGCCAACATCATACTCAATGAACAAAAATTAAAAGCATTTCCCTGAAGAACGGGAACAAGACAAGAATGCCCACTTTCACCACTCTTATTTAACACAGTACTGGAAGTCTTAGCCACAGCAATCAGACAGGAAGAAAAAATAAAAGGGATCCAAATTGGAAAGGAAGAAGTGAAACTGTCATTATTCGCAGATGACATGATACTATATTTAGAAAACCCCAAAGACTCCATCAAAAATTTACTAGACTAAATAAATGAATTTGGCAAAGTAGCAGGATACAAAATTAACATCAAGAAATCGATGGCGTTCTTATACACCACTGATGAACTCACAGAAAGAGAAACAAAAAAAATCCCATTTACCATCATGGCAAAAAAAAATAAAGATGCCTAGGAATACACTTAACCAAAGGAATAAATAACCTATTTGCAGAAAACTACAGGTCATTGAAAAAAGAAATAGAGGAAGATATAAAAAAGTGGAAGCATATACCTTGTTCATGGATTAGAAGAATCAACATCATTAAAATGTCCATACTACCCAAAGCAATCTATAGATTCAATGCAATCCCCATAAAAATACCAACGACATACTTCAAAGAACTAGAACAAATACTTCAAACGTTCATATGGAACCAAAAAATACCTCAAATAGCCACAGCAATCTGGAAAAAGAAGAACAAAGTTGGAGGAATCACATTACCATATTTCAGGTTATACTACAAAGCCACTGTAATCAAAACAGCCTGGTACTGGCACAAGAACAGGCATATAGACCAATGGAACAGAACAGGGAACCCAGAAATGGACTCAAGGCAATATGCTCAATTAATATTTGACAAAGGTGGCAAGAGCATACAGGAAGTAAAGACAGCCTCTTTAATAAATGGTGCTGGGAAAATTGGACAGCTACATGTAAAAAAATGAAACTAGACCATAAACTTACACCATACATATGCAAGTTTGAGTAAATTCATTTGATTAAAGACTTAAATGTGACTCATGAATCCATAAAAATCCTAGAAGAAAACGCAGGCAACAAAATTTCAGACATCATACACAACAGAATTTTCACTGATACATCACCTAAGGCAATAGAAACAAAGAAGAAAATGAACACATAGGACTACATGAAACTCAAAAGCTTCTGCACAGCAAAAGAAACAACCAACAGAATGGAAAGGCAACCCACTGTATGGGAGAACATCACTGCCAATGATATATCAGATAAGGTATTAATTTCCAATATATAGAGAGTGCTCATACAACAAAAGGAAAACAAAGAACCCAATTACAAAATGGGCAGAAGAACTAAACAGACACCTCTCCAAACAGGACATACAAATGGCTAAGAGACATATGAGAAAATGCTCAACATCACTAATCATCAGAGAGATGCAAATTAAAACAACAATGAGGTATCACCTCACACCTGTCAGAACGACCACCATCAACAAATCATCAAACAGCAAGTGTTGGCGAGGGTGTGGAGAAAAGGGGACTCTAGTACACTGCTGGTGGGAATGCAGATTGGTGCAGCCACTATGGAAAACAATATGGTGTTACCTCAAAAAGTTAAAAATTGAACTTCCATTTGACCCAGTGATCCCACTTCTAGGACTATATCCTAAGAAGCCGGAAACACCAATCAGAAAGAATATATGTACCCCCATGCTTGTAGCAGCACTATTTACAATAGCTAAGATCTGGGAACAGCCCAAATGTGTAGATGAATGGAAAAAAAGCAGTGGTACATATACACAATGGAGTACTATGCAGCTGTAAGAAAGAAAGATCTCTTATCCTTTAGGATGACATGGAGGGATCTGGAAAGTATTATCCTAAGCGAAACAAGCCAAACAGAGAAAGACAAGTATCATATGATCTCACTTATTTGTGGAATGTAATGAACATAACATTACATTAGTATGAGGAATGGGGTAGTCCCAGAGATGTGGAAGTGGGGTACAGACTGACAATCCCCAGAAGAGGGCGTGGTGGGGGAGAAAGAAACCACAGAACTTATATGCATGTGTACACGAACAATGGACATGGACAACAAAGCTGGGGACAGGGCGGGGTGGGTGGGGGAGCGGGAATCAGTGGGGAGAAAAGGAGAAACATCTATAACAAAAATAAATAATTTTTAAAAAAAAGTCCATTCAGTAAGTAACTACTTTATTTTAGATCTTATACTGGGCACTTTGGTGAATATTCAAATAAACAGATATAAATCCTGCCTTAGTGATCTCAGAAAATAGCACAAAGAAAAATGAACCTTAATACAGAACTTGTTAAAACCCCACCATTTAACTTCATGAATTTCCATTATAAATTGGATTACTATTTCCTCATTAACTAGAACTAAAAAAAAAAATCCAAAAATCTTCTCACCAATGTATTCCGGTTTTCATCTCTATTTTATAACTCTTTCTCCTCTTTACTGTTTCATGCCCTTTGGCTCTTTGTGACTCTACATTTCCAGAAAAAGCCCATACCAGGGCCCTTGTGTCTGCTATTCCTACTGCCTGCAAAATTTTCCTCTGGATATCTGCCTGCCTTCTCCCTTACTTCACTCAAATCTCTGTTCAAGGTCACCTCCCCAGCGGACCTCCTTGATCACTCATGTGAAATGGTATCTCCTGTCATTTTTGTAAAATCCTCTCCACCTGCTTTATTTTTTCTTTCAGCACATTTATCACTATTTGACAATATTGTATAGATATGCTTTATTATCTATTTCCCCCGTTAGGATTTAAGCACATGAGGGCAAGGATTTATTTTATTCATTTCTGAGTCCTCAGGGCCTCAAAGAGCATCTCACACAGTAGTGCTCAATAGAACGTTTCTAAACCAGTGAAAGGGGAGATCTTGATAAAAGACTCTTCCGTTTTTTTTAGCTTGGGTTTTGTTGGTTTTTTCTAAGTCATCTCGTAAAACTCTTCTACTTCCTTTTCGGGAGGCAGGTTTTTTTTTAAGATTTTTAATTTTCGAATTGGAAAACGTTGCTAAATATAATTTGATTCTAAAAAATATCAAAACCCTATTCCTTTATCCTGTCTGAAAATAGTACATACATCCAAGAAGCATAATATACTCCTGGTATTCTCTTGGAAAACCTGAGATGGTTAGAAATCGGGCACACTTTCCCCTCATATTTTTATTGTGGTAAATTTACAGTAAAGTCTATCTCACTGGTGGCTTTTAAATAAGAACATCACAGCTGCATTTGTGTGCGGCAGCTGGGGGGTGGCTACATTCCATGTCAAGTCACATAAATCTTCCCTTCACACATGATCTTAATGTTCGTTATTAAAATTTGTGTCTTGAAAAATTATAAAATCCAGTGTGTGAGGGGTCTTTATGCTTGCTCAAGAATAACTAACACCTTGAATGTTAAATCTGAGCGTGCCATTCATATATTTCAAAATGAACTTTGTGCTTCTATTTGGAAGATTAAAATGTGGTGGCTGAAAGGCTCCTGAGAGACCATCCAATTCTACATTTTATGGATAGGGGAAATTGTCACTGTCAGAAAGGGACACTAATTGCTGATTATATTAGAGTAGATGGACTTATGTTATAAATACTAACATTGAAGCAAGAATGCCCATATCTTTTGCAGGGGAGCTAATTTTACATAAAAGTATATCTCTATCAGCAACACAAAATCAAAAATAAAGTGATGCATAGATGATTCGTTATTCAACTTTTCACAGTATTTCTCTATTTCTTCGTCATAGACAATTCCAAAACAGCCTTTAAAAATTGAGAAACATTAAAAGAAAAAAGAACCTATGATTATCCCTTAATGATGATAATTCATCCCCTTAATGTAATTAAGGATACTGAATTCTAATCCATATAAGGAACTCATTTTGCACTCACGACATCTCCACATCTGAGAGAGGTATATTACTGAGCCCTGAAAGAAGCCAAATCTAAAAGGATTTTGGAGGGCTTTCAAGTGCCAACTGTCTCCTTCCCCCAACTCCTTTGTATGTAGCCCCACATGTAAGACACGAAGAAGTGTTGGTCATTTCTGGTGGGATGATGGAATTCAGGGCAGAGAGAACTCACTAGCATTTCAACCACCATCCTTATTCTGCCACTAACCAGTATCATGACCTAATTGAGTCCTCCCAGTATGGCTCACAGTTGCCATCTCTGAGTCAGGGGACTGAATGATATTGAGTCTTCATCTCGAAGTTTTCTTAATGATCTGAGCTATCCACCCATCCATCTTCAGGACTCCTTCACTTCACCCATGCAGAGCCAATTTCTGAGTTTCTTACCTAGATAAACTCTCCACTTCCGAAAGCTTCCCCATGCTCAAGGCCTTGTGGGCAAGGGCAATGACACGGAAGCCTTGCATTGTGTGACTCCTCAGCTCCTGTGGGAAATTCCTGGGCACTGCCGGGAGGGAAAAGGGAGGCAAACGTAAAGTCACACTGAAGGTCACAAAAACACAAGAAAAGCAAAGTATAGGTCATCAGTCTGTAAAGGATAGAGTTAGTGGGAGCTATAAAGATCAAAGCCAGAAATAAGGGGGCACTTCTAAGGTACAAAAGACTCCAAGTCGAGGGAGAAGTTAAAGCAATCATTGCCAAATCAAAAATTCTGTGTACAAGTTGATGGATATCAGCAATCACAAGGAGAATATAGATGAAAATCAAAAGAAAAAGGCCAATTTTAACCAAATGAACTCATTTGAATGCAACAGTATTCTTATAAATCTGGGCTGCTGCTTAGAGGGTGTATATGTTTATACGATTAAGAAACAATACAAATCAGCTCAAAATCTGCCCAGAAAGATGAAATTATGGTGAAAATGATCAATTACCTTGGTCTAATACCATCTAATTTACTATAATCACCTTTTTTTTTTCTAAAAGATTTATCTTTTCTACATTCTCCTTCCATCAATATTTCTGAGGCCCCCTAAGTGGTGCCAGCCCCCCAGGAGGTGATGGAGCACCCCTTCTGTAGACTTGGTCTCATGTCCCTACCTGTCCTGTTGATTCCCTGTTTGGAATGCACTGTCTACCCACCCTGGTCCTCTGAGCCCTGTGTAGCTTCTTATTCTGGCTCCTGATGCTTGCTTGGCCTCTCCTTCCTTGATATCCCATTGTGGTTGGGCTTTTCTGGTTGGACAAGAGCTGGGTATTTACTCTCTGCTTCTTTGTCTTGAAATGACTGTGTCTGCCTCAACGCTACTGGTCCCATTTCCTACCCACCAAGAAAACAACCACCTCCATATTTATTGACTTACGCTTGTTGGCTTTATGTGTTTGGACTTTTAAAACACATCCACTCCTGAAGAAGAAATGTGTCCGTTAGTACCTGTTTCAGACCTGCAGAACTTGGCCAACATCTCAGGGGCACCCTTCATGTAGACGTGGAAGTGATCCTCCCCTGCCAGCTGAGCCACCACGGACATCCTCTGCAGGCTCGATGAGAATGGGAACTGGCGCAAGATGGTGATGGCGTCCACCGGGCTCTGAGAGGGGACCGAGACAGGGGCGTTCAAGCACCTTTTATGTGAGATTTAGCAGGTGCGTGCCAACAAATAGGGTTTCCTCTGCAATGAGCTCAGGGACATCATGAAGAGATACACTTGTCACAACACTGGTATTTTGCTGGCTGCCTCGAAGGCAATTTCCTCATCAAGTTGTCTGGTCTGCAAGGCCCTTCCTTTGGCTGCCTATAGTGCACAGGTCACCCCTCCCTTGTGGTGCTTCTCTCTCCCAGAAACAGTATTCACTCCCACCTCTGGACTCCTATCTTCAGCCTTTATTACAGCATTTGGCACATTGTATTACACTTATTGTACCTCTACTAATTTTTCTACTAGCCCATGTGCTCCTCCAACAGAAAGCCCAACATGTCCAACTTTGAAGTCACTCTGTCCTTTAGCACCTAGCACAGTGCTCTAGCATATATTTGTACTCAGGGAGTGTTGAAAACATTTATGGATAAATTCAGGAATAAGAGAATGAGCAAACCAAGTATGGACACTGTTTGGATAAGACAAAACAATAGGAATACAAAGATGTGAAATTCAGCGGAGTTTCATCAGTTTTAAGGGGAAAGAACTACATGATTTAAAGAAGCAAATCATACCCGACTGGCTTTCGGTCCTGGTTTTATTATTATATTGGAGTCTGACGTTCTAAATTTGCAGCATTCTACATTGCAATCTTCCATTATCTGTTGTAAAATAAAAACATTCATAAGATTCCTCAGGGAAAAATAACAAGAAAGAAACTTCTCTCATTTGCATAGCACTTTAATCTTTTCAAAGCCCTTCTCACATACTTTCTCTTCTAGGCCAATTATCTTAATACACACTTGTCAAATTTCTGTTGTGCTGATTTACATTAAAGGGTCTTTTTGTAGAGTGTCAAAAAGCCAGAAATATTGTGACTGCATTTTAAGTAGTAGCTGATGGAAGAAGGGTGAGCTGCAGGCCGATGGCTCTTCCGAAATGGTATGTCTAGTCATTGAAGGAGGGTTTAAGTGGAGATTTACTCTTCAATAGAGCTGAGCACATTAACTCTCAGATGAGCTAGGATTGGGTCTTGAGACAAACATGGGACTATTTCTGATGCTATATCTATGTTCCTTAGCCTGACTGGTTAGCGAAAGAGTTAGCAAGATTGCCGCCAGAAAATTAGAAAGCATACTTTAAAACGGTGTGCATTTTTTGGATATTATAGCAATATAAGTCATAGCATCTGAGAAACTAATATTCACCTGATATATGGGAAATGTGGTCAGATATACACATAATGAAGGTCAGGAAATAGAAGACAACAGTTGGTTTTTGCTCTACCACTCTCGTCTGTTTAACCTTGGAAATATCCGTTCATCTTTCTAGATCTCAGTTTCTTCTGAAAAATAGCCTACCATCCCTTAGTGCTAAAATCCTTACAATCTATAAGGACATAGTCCTTCCCCTTTATGTGTAGTGAAAGGTTCCTGACTACCATAGATGATGAACTCAAGGCTGCTCCTCACCCAGCTTTAAACGCGATGAATATTATTGCACTTTTATGCTTTGTTTGGGGTGGATAGAACTCTTCTTATAAACAGTTCTTACAGAACCAATACTAAAGATGTATATTTCCACACAAGACCCTAACTCATCTGTCTTTGTGAAGATAGTCAGCCCTTTGCT